>NC_089824.1:35917273-45917273 GCF_035046505.1 Tiliqua scincoides | reverse complement strand
TTCTCCTAGATCAAGGGGAAGCTGGCTGACTGGATTGTACTTGAGATACTTAAGAGGACAGTGCATAGTTAATTAACTGTGCCTCAATGCAACACAAACTGTTGCAGTGTCAGAGCTCAATCCTAAGGGCTCTGAGTGCTGGTGCTGAGCTCCAGAGCCAGCAATGAGTGTTGTAAACGTGCTATAAAGCATGTTTATGGCCCCCTCTGTGTAGGGAGCTCTGGCACCACCCAGAACCGGTCAGCACCGGATGGACACCACTGGGAGCAAGGGAAGAGCTCTGGGCAGTGGTAAGAACTTTTGGGGGAGAAGGTTCCGGGTGGGGGATGGGTAGGGCAGGGGAACTGGGATGGGAGGGAGGTGGGACCGGCTGAGTCTTGCTCCACTGGTGGAGTCTTATCCTCCATGTCAGTCTGCAAAGCCCAACCCAGGTTCTCAAGTTTGCACTGGCAAAATAGCTGGCGCAGACTTGAGAAGTCCCATTGCGGGACCTGGCAATTTGCAACCTTTTTTTATCTCACAGCTCACTGACAAGGTAATTGACGTGGCATACCATCAGTTTTTTTTTAACAATTGACAAGGTACAACCATTGACAGCAGGGGCTCACATCCCCCCAGTGGCCCTACTAACAAATGACTCTCCCCCAAACTCTCATGGCACACCTGGAGACCATCTGCAGTCCACCAGTGTGCCATGGCACAGTGGTTGAAAATGGCTGATATAATGTGTGTGTGTGTGTGTGTGTGTGTGTGTCTATGTAAAATAGCAGTCTTGAAAACAATAAGGTACTTCTCTTTCAGAGCGCTCTGTATTTAAAAAACATTAATATTCAGCCTTCTTCCGGAATTACTTTCAGATGAATACAGAATTGTCAAAATGATCCTGGTGTGTACATTACAGGAAAGTTCTTTCCTTACAATCACAAGGAAGCAATAAGTGACACCCAGTCGCTGGTAGAGCTCACTGCTTTACTCAAACAATGCCATTCAAAACAAGGATAAACATATCAGCAATAATTTTATATAAGACTTTTCCTTGAATAGTCATTTATCCTATTTTACTCACGTAGCAAAGAGCAAGATTTGTTTGATCTTTCCCTAACATCTGTTTTTCCTAATAAGATAATTCTATAATGGTCATAGTCCCGCACATATATGGGCTCCAATCCTATGCACACTTACCTGGGACACCTGGGCTACAATCCTAGAATACGTAACTCAGTGGGAGTTACTGTACATCTGAGTATACATGCATAGAATTGTGCTGTTACAGATCTAATTTCAGAATACAAGTGTAGAATTGTGATATGTCAAATCCTTAATTCTGTTGAAATTATTGGTCTTAGAGCGCAATCCTAAGCGCTCATTGAGCTGGTGCGAGTCCCTTGTGCTGACCTGGGAGGGTCACAAATATGTTGTAAAGCACGTTTGCACCTCCATGGGAGTAAGAGATGCTGGCGCATGGAGGTGTGCTGATCTGTGGAGGCCAAATCCAGCCTCCGTGGTGGCAAGGAAAGGTAAGTCTGCACCGGCCAAGCTTGACTGGCACAGGGGTCGGGGGGGGGGCGAGTGGAGGGCAGGGAGGAGGCAGGACTGAGACATTTCAGGGCGGGGAGGGCAGAGAAGTGTGGGCCCGTCGGTGGGCGGGTGGAGAGTGGGAGGCAGGAGCAGGACCCAGCAGTTATGTTGGATCCTACCCCCTGTTCCCGGGCAGCGCAGAGTGGCTCCTGACTGTTCCGTTCTGCTCAGATCTGCAGCACCTCAGCAGGTGGCACAGATCCAAGTAGACCCATTGGGGCCACTGCAGCTCTTCCCAGGGAAAGGGGGAAAGTTTCCCCTTTTCCCTGTTTGACCCACAGTTGGCCCCAAAGTTGCGCTGGATACAGCCCAGGCCCATTGGCCTGCCTGTTCCAGCACAAGTTAGGATTGCGCTGTTAAGTACGCTTTACTCTATACTGGCTTGTGGCCAACATCTTTTGTTCTCATATTTATTTGCTAAAGGGAAGGGGCAGCTTCATTTATAATCTACATCGGTCTATTTTTGCAGATGTTACTTTGGAAAATATCCATTCAAATACTGCACAGTAAAGTTACAGAAAATTTTCCTTTGGGTCAAAAAGTCTATCACATGTTCCTTCACGATCTTTTAAAAACTCAAAAAAATTACCATAATTATTAATTTAAGCTTAGACTTCTGTTTATCAAGCAAAATGTTCTGAAATCAATCCTGACTTATTTTGGCACCTGAAAAATGTTATTCAAGGACACTTATCATATAGTATTTAGCTGTTAATGGATGCTCGTTGTTGTTCCCATCTCTTGGATTTATGTTTCACAAACAGCTGCAGAACAGGAGTATTGGGTATATGTTTCACTGTTCACTTAACATGTTATTGGAAATACTTAGTATGACAAAGTGTAAAGTCATGAGGTAAGAGCATCACTTGCCAATGATAGAGAATGAGGTTGGGGAAATTCATTATGTAACAAATCTATTTCATGATTATAATTGGAGGTGGGAAGCCTGCCATCAGGGTGGCATTTTTAGTGACTTCCTCTTAAAAGTGTGAAACTTTCTACAGAGATCACCATGTGCAGCATTTGCACCGTAAGATGCCTCTCAGATTGGACTGAACCACTCTCCCTTGAAACTGTGCACATTTTCACTGTTGGTGAGAAAAGTTAAATGCTCTGTTTGACTAGAAATAGTTTTCTTTCATTACAGTTGTTATCCCAATATGGGTTGGAAAAGCAGCATATTAAATGTGAGGTTATTATAGCCTTGAAGAAGATATAACAGCCACCTGCCGTGATCATGAAAGGTCTTGGTTTTGACAGTTTTAACCTCTCTGAAGTCATTTTTCTTTTTAGCTCTTGCTGTAAGAAGAAACCCAGAGACACTTTCCCTTTCCCTTTTTGTCCTGTGCTTGGCTTCCCATTGGGCTGTGCACCAGGGGACCAGCAGGTGGCTCCTGGATCTGTGCCACTAAAACCTGTGCGGCTCACTTTCAGCTGTGCCATAATGGAGCAATTTTCATATGAAATTCATTTCCTTCAATCTGTTCAAGGTCAGCCTGAATTGCCATAAACAACTTGCTTGGTTTCCTACAGCCAGCGCTGAAGGCTCTGTGTTCTCTTTGCAATCCTGGCAAAGCACAGAGCGGCAAAACAACAAGTGGCCACAAAAAAGTATGTTTTCAATAGGCCACAAGTGACAGCTGTGCAGGTCTTATGCTTTGTTTATTTTTGAACAAGACTGCAGTTGTTATGCAGCCTGAATGCAGAGGCCTGTGCTGCTCCCTTTACTTTTCAGTCCTTCTCTCCAGCCTGATAGTACTTCCTTCCTGACCTCTCATGGCTTCCTGCTTCAAGCCTTATCGCAGCAAAAAACTTGACACAGTATTGGCCATGTCACTTGGAATGTACTGTTACATTCCATAAATGGAAATCTCTTGCTTTTTACATTTTCCCCCAAAAACAATCATCTACAGAGGTCACTCAGTTATTTCCTACTGATACCCTGATTCTTATAGATTTAGCAGTGACATGTTAAAGAAATAAAGCAGCAAATCTGCATAATTTTTAATGTGACCTTTGCAATGCCAAAAAAATCTGTTCATTGTCTATGGAATGTCACAGTACCCATTATCTACCAGCTGGGAATTGAGTGCACAAATCTGTATGCCTTCAGAAGAGGTGAACTAGTAGAAATACTTTCTAACTTGTTCAAGTGGTAATGCTTTTCACATTATGATAAATATGTTAACTGCAGAATTGTAGCGCAGTAACAGTCCGATCCTGTTGGGCAAACTCATTGGCAGAACAAACGTTCCACTAGCAAAGACTGCCTTACGGCAGCTGTAGAAACCTCTCTGGCAGCTCATGAAGCTGCTACTGGAGCACTAGTGGGGGGGCTGAAGCAATCCCACATTCAGCAGCAGCTCAGAGAAAGCCTGCTGACCCAAGTAAGTCGGTGGGGGAAGGGTGAAACAGGGGTGTGAGGACAGGGGCCGGGAGTTCCACAGTACAAGTGCCACCACTGAGAAGGCCCAGTTTCTGGCCGCCATTCCCCTAACCTCTTAACGACACCACAACCAAAAGGACCCTCTCAGATGATTGAACAGAACGGGCCAGACTGTACAGAAGAAAGAGGTCTCTCTAATATGCTGGTCCCAGACCTTAAAGAGCTTTAAAGGTCAAAATCAGTACCTTGAATTGGGCCTGGGGAAAAAAGCAGCAGCCTGTGTAGCCACGGAAGCAGCGGCATGCTAGAGTCAGACTGCCAACCTCCAGCAACCGCACAAGCTGCCGCATTTTGCATGAACTAATCAGAATACAATGAAAATGTCAGGGCACTATGTCAGATTTCAACAGATAGGGGACAAAGGAATGTTGGTGTAGTGGAGGGGATAAGATTTAGAGCAAGAATTAGCATTAAATTAAAATGATTTTTAAAGATTTAATTTGCACAATAATATTGCTTCAGAAGAGTGTTCATAGTGGTGCTATCCTATCTTTATTTTATATAAGGTTGCTAGTTTACCCCAAGTGACCCTGTTTCTCCAGCTTTTTGCTCTTTCTTAAGTGAACAGGCAGCAAAGGTTATTCTCAGGCTATTTTTGAGCTGCTGCTAGCCTTGTACTGCTGGGTTCCTTCCACCCCTCCACCAGATAAGTTCAGTGAAGTCCCACTGAAATGAGACTTCACATGCGCAAAGTAGCAATCATTCTTCTGCCAAGAAGCTCTGGCTGCAAAGAACTGTACTTAGCAGCACAATCCTGCTCATGGCTGTTCAGAAGTAAACCTAGTGTACAGCGCAATCCAACCCCCCTCCCCGAGCTGGCACAAGTCCCTTGTGTCAGCTCCCAGCCGTAGTTGTTGGCAACCTTCAGTCTCAAAAGACTATGGTATCGCACTCTGAATGGTGGTTCTGGAACAGCGTCTAGTGTGGCTGAAAAGGCCAATTTGGGAGTGACAATCCCTTCCACACTGGGAGCAAGTGCAGCCTGTTCCTGGTCTGTCTCCCTGGCTATGGGCATTCCTTCTTTGCCTCTTTGCCTCAGACTGTTGGCCAAGTGTCTCTTCAAACTGGGAAAGGACATGCTGCACAGCCTGTCTCCAAGCAGGCCGCTCAGTGGCCAGGGTTTCCCACCTATTGAGGTCCACTCCTAAGGCCTTCAGATCCCTCTTGCAGATGTCCTTGTATCGCAGCTGTGGTCTACCTGTAGTGAATGTACCATAAAGCACGTTCACGATGACTCGGGAGTAGGACAGGCCAGTGCACAGACATGGAACTGGTCCTGCGCCCAGAGGTGGTAGGTTTGTGCCAGTGTGGGCAGATGGGCACATGGGGTGGGAGGGAGGAACAGAAGCAGGGAGGGGGCAAACCTGGGTGAGGGGAGGGTGGCCCAGGGGCAGATTGGGCCCAGGAGGGGGATGCGACCGGCCACAATGGCGCAGGCTGGATCCCACCCCCCGTCCTTGTCCTGAGCAGCATTACTCCGGCTGCTCGGATTTGTGCCAATGAAATTGCAAGTGCAGCTCCAAGTAGCCTGATAGGGCTGCCTGGAGTGTTTCTTGGGGTAAGGGGAAGGAAATCCCCTTACTCTGGGTTGCGCCCTAGCCTGCACCAACCCTGCGCTGGATACAGCACAGGCCAGTCGGCCTGCCTGTTCCAGCTCGGGTTAAAATTGCGCCCTTAGTTCAATAGGACTTACTCCCAGGTAAGTATATTGCAGCCTAAGTATAAGAATGAACTAAAAAAAATGATTGCAGCCTAAGTATAAGAATGAACTAAAAAAATTATGACTGAAATATCAATGATTTCAATGTGTCCAAAAATGTCTGTCTCAGGAAATTCTACATTTCATTGCACTTACTTTAAAATGCTAAAGCATGAAATTGTCCACCACTCTCCTCTCTTCCATACATCCTATTTTTTTCCTGCCTGTATCTTCCTTTACCAATCTAGGAAATGGAAATGGAGGAGCTGGAAGCAAGTGGAAGGTTGGAGATGGGCATAACCTGCCAAACTGCTAACTGAGGTATGGATGGACCAGCTTTGTATCCATTCCACACAAATGGGGGCATGTGTGTGACTTTTTTTCTTCTTTCTTTTTTCTTTTTTCCTTTCTTTTTGCACAAAAGCTGAAGTGGGCCACTCTCATTTCATCTTGCCAGTTTTGCTTCAGAGCAAGTCTCTGTAAGTGTCAAGGCAATATCTTTTTGAGGTCAGATGTATCAAATTAGTATTAGGCTCACCCAGTATGGTGGAGAGAGTTGTCTTGCAGAAGAGCGGTCTTGAAGAGTCATGCAATGCCACATGACTCTGGCCAACTTGCCTTTGGTTGGATTTCAACTTGCCATAGCAATTCTGTGACACAGTAGCATAGAACCACTCTGCCCACCCCCACACTTTTTAAATAATATTTGGAAATAACATGGGGGCCTGCTTCCTTTTACTATGTCTTACTAGGTCCAAAATCTGTTCTTAACAATATTCTGTGCCAATTTCCTTGAGTATATTAATATTCCCTTCACATTGTGTTTGTTTCTGTTTTTTTCAGAGCAATTGCCAGGCGATGGCCTGTCTATGCCTGATAGTGGCAGTGTTTGTGTATATGCACAAGGTTATCTGATAAGAGTTTGTAGCACCATGCGATAAACTCTGTTTAACATGGGCACAAGCCAAAATTGTATAACTTCCAAAGTAATTTTAGAAAGACTTATCAACAAAAAAGACACAATCTAAGGTATATTTGGAGATCATCCAATGTATGGTCATCTCAGTGCTGGTACTTGGTTGCTGAGGGTCCTGGTGTAAAACCCTGCACTAGACCCTTCATGGTGTCTTCTGTTCACCCCTTTTAGCACATTGGGTGCAATCAATCACTGCCACCAGCACACATGGTTCACCCAGCCACCCACTATGCTATGGTGCTATGCCAGAGGAACTCTTTCCTTTGGTGACTTAATTCAGTTTTGTATTACTGCAGAATTAACTCTGAGCAATGGAGAAATAACCGATCCTTTCAGACCTGGCTTCCACAAGCGTTAACGGGCAAATGCTCACAAGAGAGGGAGATCATCACACTCCAGCAGGATTAAACCAAAGGTCTCTCTCTAGGACGGCATCATCCTTGTCTAGTGACCAGCTGCATGCTTCCAGGAAGTCCACTGAAAAAAGGAGAGCATTAATGCAACTGTCTTCTTTCATTGCCTGCTCACATCTGCAGCTTCTCCATATGAAGGTTTCATTTAACCCTTGTAGCAAATAGCCATTGATCACACACACACACACACACACACACACACACACACACACACAATGTGTGTATGTGTGTGTGTGTGTGTGTGAGAGAGAGAGAGAGAGAGAGAGAGAGAGATCTGATAGCACTATTTAGGCATCAAGGATTTGCACTATTTAGATGTCTTGAGCATTACTTTCTGAAAATTGTTCCTTAACTCGCATTGTTGATGATATGGGCAGAAGGCAGCACTCTATAACTGGGGTGTTTGTGTGTGCGGGTGTCTGTGTGTGTACTTGTCTTCCTTCAGTAAGCAGAACATTCATGTACAGAGCTTTGACTGACACTTACTGTACCTGTTCCATTTAGCTTCAGGCATGTTAAAATATTAACAAACCTTGAGAACGAATTTGTGTCAGGGATTCTTCTGATGTTTCACAAGTCATGAGAAATGGTTGGCAACCTTCGGTCTCGAAAGACTATGGTATAAGCCTACAGCACCCTGTATTCCTAGGCGGAATCCCATCCAAGTACTAACCAGGCCTGACCCTGCTTAGCTTCCAAGATCAGGCATGTGCAGGGTAAGTGTGAAAGACTTGGGCCTTTCTACGATCCCAGTCACATCTGAGTGGAATGGATGTGTATAATCCAACTCAAAGATACTATGCACACCCTATCCCTGCATTGGGACAAAGCACATCTCCCCACAGGAGACACATCAATCTCCTTTCTTTGGATGTGTCTGGAAGTATAGTGAAAGGAAGCTCAAGTCCTTCATACCAGCTCTGCCAGTGCTTCCTTTGAATGTCTGAAATGATCCTGAAGTGTTTCTTGTTTTGGTAACATATACAGTAGATAAGCATTTATTTTTAACAGCAGATTCCTACTGAAATCAATCCAAGTTGTTAATTACATAATTCATT
Source organism: Tiliqua scincoides (assembly GCF_035046505.1). Classification (NCBI taxonomy): domain Eukaryota; kingdom Metazoa; phylum Chordata; class Lepidosauria; order Squamata; family Scincidae; genus Tiliqua; species Tiliqua scincoides. The sequence goes on along the minus strand of NC_089824.1, from coordinate 45,909,103 downwards.
TATAATACTTTAAGTATTATGGATTTTTTGTACACAGATTTGACTCAACATCAATAGCCACTGCAAATGAGAAGGAACGTGCTGATCCCTGGAGAAGGGGAAAAATGCATCCCTTTCAAACCATGGTTTAAAAAAACTGCTTTTCTTACTGTTGTAGAGAGACAGTCATGCAAGCAATCATTCCATTCTTCAGCTAAGCCAGGCAAAGGCAGGGGGTTCTTTGCATTTTCTGGCTGCCTCTCTACAACAGTAAGAAAAGCTATTTTTAAACACCATTGTAAAGGGATGCACTTTTTAATTTTTTAAAACTGCTTTTATTTAACACATTTTATAGCATCATCAGGGAGTCCCAGAATCAAACCCCTGCGAATGACAAGGCACAACCTTATTCCATTAGGAGCAATGGAGGGGCAAGAAACCTGGAAGTGGGTCTTAATTTTTCCACTGTTTTTTTATCCACTGATTTTTTAAATCCACTAGGGTTTCTGGAACAGAAACCCAGTGGATGATGAGGGATGACCTGTAGTTTGATTCTGTTGGTCCTGTACAGTATACCCATTTGGCCACAGGATGATTAATATGATTTTCTTCTTCATTTATTTCAAAATAGCTCCACTTCGTTCCAAAATAAACACAGAAGGGAAATAGATGAGTAGGTTGTCATCACAGAAATATCTGAAGCAGCAGACTGCTAAAATGAGCACAGATCCTGATCAGCATTTTCATTCTGCTTCTGCCAGTGACTTCTATTTAAAATCCGTGCACTTCTCTGCGTGTTTCCATTGTATGCAAACGTAATTTGGGTTAACCCACTTACCTGTGAAATTGCCACTAGCCATGACTATTCAGTGGGTCCTAGTTGCCCAGAGTTGTGCCTGGTATACTGAAATATATATCACCCATCTCCTCTACATTTTAAGTCTAACTTCTCCCTGTATGCTCAAAAGTAAATTTTGCTGATTTCAGGGGTTCTTATTTCCATATCAGATTCCAGTCTTACAGCAAACTTGTACAAGGTTATTTCACAACTATATTCCAAGATGCACAATGGGACTTACTCCAAGAAGTATGGGCGCAATCCTAACTAACTTTCCAGCACCGACATAGCTGTGCTAATGTAGCGTGTGCCGCATCCTGCAGTGGGGAGGCAGTCATCGGGGCCTCTGCAAGGTAAGGGCATGTTTGTTACCTTCATTTGGAGCTGCATTGTGGCTAGGCCAGTGCTGGAATGTTGGTTAGGATTGTGCCCTGTGTGTCTAGGATTACAGCCCTACAACTCAACTACAGGTGTTCACCATGGCTCTGGACATGTTCACTGGAGCCATGGTGAAAAATGGAAACCGCTGAAAAGCAGAACCCAGTCTTTTTTTTGTTTACAAATGTTGCTTCTAATGCTTTTTAGCTTGCAGATTGCCAGTGTGTTTTATATCTTGCAAATTCCTGCTGTCACACAAAGATTTCTGCAAATGGACTCTCATTAATGCCTTTGGGAATGGGAATAGACCCAGAGCTAAAGTTGGCATGCGCCACCATGTATTACCGACTATAGTTTTCATTATGTTATAGATTCCATTTTTATTAGATACAGCTAATTGCTCTTTATAGTCAACACGGTGAGAGACCTTTGCTTGCGAAGAGGCTGTCTTTGTTTACATGCTGTCTTTGTGCAGTTTAATAGAGTTGCAAAGGAAATGTCCAGCTACATGTTAATGTGCTCCCCACATTTCCCCTGGGAATAGCCTTTATCTCTGTCACTTGTGGCACATAGGCTTTGTAAATAAGTCAAGGTTTTCATTTCCCTGCTTTGTTGGCAAGTGCTACGCTTGACAGTGGAGCCACGCTGTCCTTATGGTTAAGACACTTGTTTATGTGCTGTCTAGAAAACAGAGTAGAGGAGGGGCGTGCATGATAGGGAATGTGTCATGTCAGCATTAAAAAAGTCACCTTTCTCTTTTTAGTTTATTACTTTGATGGGTAGTTTAATGAAGCAGTGTTTATGGGCCCTGTCTTTAACACCATCAGAAAAACCAGAGTAGACTGTTCTGTCACCAGCAGGGAGACTTAAGAAATGTGTGTAACTATTTTTTTTTTATAATGAGGAATAGATGCTGGTCTGAGGTCACCAGTGTACATCTACTGCAATTTCCAAACATTTCCATTCTAAAGTTGCCCTACGATATGTCTGATAACCATGGAAGAGTAGCTGTTAATCAGAAAGCATGACCTGAGGACAGTATAAAGTCTTCAGATGCATACCTTTTTTTTCTTTGAGTAAGTTGTTGCCAAACACAAATATGTTTATTGTGGCCAGACACATGAGAATCCATCAATTTAAATATATATTGTAGGAGTGGTTCGCAATCACGAAACCAGAAGTGGGTCATGGTCATTATTTTTAGACTTGAAGAGGCACAGGGAGCACTGTGGAGGGATCTGTGGGGCTCCTTGACCTGCTGGAGGCCGGCACTGTGTTAGGTAAGTTCAACCCCCCTGTCCCTGGCAGCAGTGCAATCCTGGTGATTGTGGGCCAAATCCTATCCAGTTTTCCAGTGCCACTGTGCCAGGGGTGTGGACTGCATCCTGTGGTGGGGAGGCAGTGGCCTCCTCAAGGTATGGGAACATTTATTCCCTTATCTTGGGGCTGCATTGCAGCTGCACCAGTGCTGGAATGTTGGATGGGATTGGGGCCTGTGTCACTGCCTTCTCCCCTCCCTGCCCTTTAAGGGAGCAGAGGCAGGGCTTCTAGATATGAACTTAAATACACTGAGCCGAATCCAAAAGTGCTTGAAGAAGGTGTCTTCAATACAAGGGTATTTGCATCCTGAATGATTGCATCCTGTGCAAATGTGTCCCAGTCACTGGTATCCCTGGACATTTGTACCTCGGTTTGTGTGTGTGTGTGTGTGTGTGTGTGTGTGTGTGTGTGTGTGTCCTGGTCATTTGCATCCCACTATAAGTGGGCAACAAACCCTGCATTATATATCCTAAGACTCAAATGTCAATACCAGGATGCATTTGACTGGGACACAGTTGTCCAGAATGCAATGATCCTGTCACTATAGTATATTAAAAATAATAATTAAAAAAAAAAGCATTACCAGGAACAGCTTACATTTTGCAATGATATTTATAGGATAAAAACCAGGTATCCCAGGTCTTTGGGAAGGATTCGATGCCTGATAAAACGAACTAGTCAATAACACCTACTTGACTGTGTAAAAATCTAATAGTAATAATTGTTAGAACACAATAATGTTAACGTTTGAAAATTCATAAAGGGAATAAGTGTCACATCATCACACTGATGCAGGAAATACAAAAAAAAAATGAATTGAATATGTCAAAGTAAGGGAAGACTTTGTCCATAGGTTGACTTCTCCACATATGGAGAATACTTCATTGGGGCAGGCCTTGCACGATGATAACTGCTCAGCCTTGTTGAGTCCTGGTGACACCTCATTTTGTCTTAATGTTGTTTTGGGTGCTGTCATTAAGCTATTTAGTTGAAATGTTGTTGTAATTACATGACAATAAGTGTCATGTTGCACTATAGCTAATATGGAATAACAGGACAAAATTATAACTGAATAACAAGGGAGTGCCTTGTACATTTTTATGGTACAAATGTGGCTATAGTCCATGTGTGTTCAATCTGCCTAATAATGAGATCATAACAATTTGAGAGTAGAATCTGCATATGGTTTCCCTGAAACAATAGAAGGTTGTTACTGCCTTAAAGATCTATACTTCTTATTTATCCTGACAATCCCTACTATAGTTGATCAAAGAAAAGGTAGCAAACCACTTGTAGAAATGTGTAAGTGAATCCTGCATAGAATAATGGAACATCACCCCAGCAGTGTCTTTTCTAGTAGCTGTCCGCTGGTGTTTTGCATCTTTTTAGATTGTGAGCCCTTTTGGGACAGGGAGCCGTTAGTTGTTTGATTTTTCTCTGTAAACCGCTTTGTGAACTTTTTGTTGAAAAGCCATATATAAATACTGTTAATAATTAGAATGTGTTTTCACCCAAAGGTCCCAGAACATAAGAACAGCCCCCCTGGATCAGGCCATAGGCCCATGTAGTCCAGCTTCCTGTATCTCACAGCGGCCCACCAAATGCCCCAGGGAGCACACCAGATAACAAGAGACCTCATCCTGGTGCCCTCCCTTGCATCTGGCATTCTGACATAACCCATTTCTAAAATCAGGAGGTTGCACATACACATCATGGCTTGTACCCCGTAATGGATTTTTCCTCCAGAAACTTGTCCAATCCCCTTTTAAAGGCGTCCAGGCCAGTTGCCATCACCACATCCTGTGGCAAAGAGTTCCACAGACCAACCACACGCTGAGTAAAGAAATATTTTCTATCAACATGAAGCTCTTGTAAAGGGAAATTGCTTCTAAATGTGCAGCCATTGACGAAACACAGTGAATGTCAAATGATCAGGATGCTCAGGACCATTGAGAGCTGGCATTGGACCCGGGGCAAGATGCCTGATTATCCCCCCTTCCTAAATTTTCCTACTTATATCTGTACTCCAAGCAACTAATTTCACCTTCAAACAATGCCAAAACACATGTAGACTTGATCCAACACCACGTGTTCTATATGCACACTAAACTAGAAGAATGGGTGGAGCTATTGGGGCCATGGAATTCTGTGAACTGAACTTGGTGACTGGCTATTGGAGCCTATTAGTTCTGGTCTGAAGGGTAAGTTTCCCTTTCAGTACATAGTACATATGTGAATTGTACTAATACATGTTGGTGCTTATGAAGAAGACTTGGGCTGTATTTCCACTAAAGCTTTAATTGACTTCCAGTGCACTTCTATTCCCCCAATGCATTCTGGGGGACTGTAGTTTGCTAAGGTAACTAAGAGCTATTAGAGCTACTCTTAACAAACCACAGTGTCCAGAATGTATTGAGGTAATAGAAATGCATTAGAAGTGGATTAAATAGTAGTTGAAATACAACCTGAATAAATTTGATTTGTACTATATAGTTTGTTTTGTCATAGCCTGACCCCCCTGGAAGCCCAGGCCCTGGGGATTTTGCCCCCTTTCCCCAGGCCAGAGGATGCTAGCAAAGGCCATATAATATAACCTTTAAATAGTCAAAAACCATATTCATTCTGCTTTGCAGCTTAGAAGCAATTTGTCTTACAAAAATGGTTGCAAGTAAAATTTTGAAATAGAGAAAAAAGTTTATTCCTTTTTGGAGAAATTAGTGCCGATCCCCTTTATACGATGATCTCAAACAGATTTTCTACAAGCATTAAGGAAAAAGTATTGTGTTTTACACAAAAAACAACCCAAGCAATGGTGACTTTGTTTGGCTTTCTTGAATACAAGTTGTTCAAACCCAAGAAAGCTAATAAAAAGACTGCATCCAGGGAAAAGGAAGTAAGACATAATACTGTATGCTTGATATTGTCTGCTTTATTACTTTACTTCCCTGACTAGTCAAAAATATTATACATTCATTCAGCTGAACAAACAAAAGGATTCAGTAAAAGAAGAATTGCTTCTTAACACACACAGTTCATTTGTATGGATCCTTTGATATCTTCTGTGTCATCCTCAGAAGTTGATTGCATTCTGTGAATTAAATACATAGCATCATTTGCAAGATAATATATAAGCTTATTTTGAAAATATCAATTTATTAGTCCATATTAATACACTATAGTACCCCACTGCAAGTACTATAGTGTATTTCATGGTTTTGAAACTGCACAAATCTTAGCCAGTAAGATTGCACTTGCTTGATGATGCATGTGTTTTGTTTGTCTGTTCAGCTCCATTTGTGTGCATGGGGCTTTGCAGCAAAGAGATAGTGTCTGACCTGAAATGTTTAAAGTTTAAAATTTGACACAAGAGGATGTGGTGATGGGACAGGGGGTGGGCTTCCAGGATCAGTGGTCCTTTCCCCTGATCTACCTCAATGCCATAGCCAAAATCATTAGACTCTGCTGCCACCACAAGGACAAAGCCAGCCAGAGATAGCACTTCCCATCCTGTTCCATGGACAATCCCCCCCAAGCCCTAAACAGCACCTAACCCTAGGCCAAGTGAGGCAAGGCTCTCACCAAGTTCAACCAGCCACAGGCAACTAATGAGTTAGGACATGAAGAGAATGTATTAAAAATGCATGTCATGTGTGGATAATGCCAGGAGGAGATAATAAAACAAAAAGGCTTAGAAAATTACTTGGATGTTCTCAGAGTCCTGGTGCAGACCTTAGCAAAAATACAAGCAGGTGATTACAAACAAGTTTGGAAGCAAACAAAAACAAAAAAAAGTTCATCACATCTTTCTGATTTCCAGGATGTGGGTGAGAACTTGGCAATCTCTGAGGGAGTCAAGCTGGAACTCACTGAAGCATCTTTCGACTTGAAAAATTAGGTTTGATGTTGGTTCATCCATATTAAATGCTTATGACCACCTGGACATCCTTACCCTCCTCCAACCTGGTTGGCAACCTTCAGTCTTGAAAGACTATAAGCCTACAGCACCCGGTATTCCCAAGCGGTCTCCCATCCAAGTACTAACCAGGCCTGACCCTGCTTAGCTTCCGAGATCAGAAAGGATCAGTGCCCAGTCAGCTTGTGCATATCAAATTTCATCAGGTTGACTATTTCCTGGCAGGACCCAAATGGAGAAGACAATGAATCTACACCTGTTTACTTGGTCATGTGGTCCTTCTGCAATGATTTCAAAGTATCTCAGGAAAGCCCCTTTCCTTTTACATCTTATGCTGAAGGTTTCCTTAAAGCAATAGTTGGGAGAAAAAAGAAGGGAGCAGGGGGACACTGCCAGCTCAACCATGATGTGGCTTGCACTGGGAGCAAGGGGACAGCAGATTTGGGATGCCCTTCACCCAATCAGCTACTGCCGCCCTCCAACCTGCCATGGTTGTGAGTTGCATGAACCTGCTTCTTGCTGATTCAGGTGAGAAGCAGTAAGATCATCCATCTCCTTAGCATGCTCCTTGCAGAGGGTTGTTCCCCCTCAATCTAAAAGTGTAGCTGTGACATCTAAGATGGGACCTCACCTTCCCTCAGGTGGTATGGCTCTAACAGGGAGGGTGGATGCGATGTGGATGACTTACCCATTCTAGGGATGGACCACAGAGACCGCGTGCTTGCTTGCTTGGGAGAGGCTGTTTATTCAGGCAAGTGATTTCACATTCATCATACCCCTTGTTGCACCACAAGGGGCCCAGCTCAAAGTCCACAAGTCTCAATGTAGGTAGGTTCCTCTGCCCAGACAGGGTTGTTGGTGTCCTGTGAAGAGGCTTATAGCTGCCTGGAGGCCTCATGGGCTGTCTGGGTTAAGGTAAGAAGGCATTCCTTTACACCTCCTTAACTACAGGACAAGGTGGTTCCCAGGGGTCACCCCACACCCAGGGATATTGCTACTGCCTTCCGTGGGTTCTTCAGCCCTCTCTCCTTCTTGCCCTTCCTGGGGCCAGGCTCTACATGGAGGGACAGATTCCACCCCTCCAAGGTAACTGACCAGCCAGTTAAGGGTAGTGGAGTTTCTGTAGCTTCCCCTGGCCATCCTCCAGGAGCCCAGGCCCAAGGAAGCACAACTTCCCCCTCTGCCTGCTGGGTTCCTTCTGAATTCAGCAGCCAGCCCAGTTTGCCCCACCCTTTCCAACCAGGTGATGGCCTGAGATCTTGTGAGATCTCAGGTCCTACTCCCAGGAAGACCTCCAACCTGGGGGCTGGATTCAGGCAGTACTTGTGTTGCTCCCCTACCCTCGAGGAGCCCCTTGCTCCAGAGGATGCCTGAGTTGTCGGGGCAGTAGCACTTCCAGTTTTGTTTACAGGGACCTTGCAAACTCCTTCATTCACAGTCCCTTTAAATAAAACCAGAACTCTTGGGTTTGAGAAAACCATGCATGGTAAACGGCGTTTCACCCTCCAGAGCACTGTGGTAGAGGCAGCAGAGGCAACAGTATTTGGCAGTGTTCCAGGCGGCACCACCACTGCAAAGGGAGCTTGGTCATCACAGGTAGCAATAGGGAGGAGAGGATGTGTGAGAGGCATAGTTACAGCACTTGCTTTGCATACTGCATTCTAGTCCCCGACAGGGAGGACTAGATGGACCCTGTCTGAATCCCTGGAGAGCTGCTTCCACTCAGTGCTGACAATGGTGAACTAAATAGACCAATGACCTGACTCAGAATATGGCAGTTTCATATGAGTAAGAGATCATACCAATGGCTTTGCAGAAGACATGGGGTTTCAAGAAGGATTTTTTTAAAATTCACATTGTATTGTTTTTTACACAATTAACATTTTAACACATGAAGCAAGTGTAAACCAAAATATCTTATGCCTTTCCCATCTTCCCCACCTTACTTATGAGATGTATTTGTAATACTTACTAATTTACAAAATAGTGACCCATCCCTTTATCCCCTGCCAAATTGGGAAGAAAAAGAAACAAAAATGTAAGGGAGGAGAGAAAGCTGGCATCATATAGTTCTCCTGGAAAGTAGTTCTAGGTGAAATGGACAGCAAGAGAGAAGGGGATGAGTAGATATTTCAGAATGGGCTGGAGGAATGAAAATCATTAGCAGAAATATATTGGAATGTGAGCAGAGAGATAAGAGAACCAGGCTATGAAGGGCTTTGAAGGTGAGGATGAAGCATCTGTGCTGGGTAATGGACAGAAAGCCAGCATAGGGATTTAAGGAGGGGGAATCACATAGAAAGGTGACAGATGTAAATGTAAATGTTTTTGGTGGCTGAGTTATGGATAGAAATGAGTTGGATGAAAAGTGATAATGGAAAGTCAGATAGGAGAAGACTACAGTTGCCAAGAGTGGCAATATATAAACAGAAACTGAAGTTTTCTCTGCAGGAACAAAGAAGAAGATCTATATGTTGCAATATTGTATAGGAAAAAACAGCATGTCTTTGTATTAGAACAGGGGTGCCCAAACTGCAACCTGGGGGCGACTTGCGGCCCTCGGGCACTCCCAATTCGGCACATGGGGAGTCCCTGGTCTCTAGTGAGCCTCTGGCCCTGGAGCCCACACTGGCCCAATCCATCTGGTCTCAGTGTGAGGGCAACTGTTCCACCTCTTGCATGAGCTGTGGGATGAGGGCTCCCCCCACCGCTTGCTGTTTCATATCTGTGATGCAACGGCGGCAGCAAAGGAAAGGCCGGCCTTGCTTTGTGCAAGGCCTTTTATAGATCATGAGCTATTGCAAGACTTTCATTCATTCATATAAGTTTCATCTCTAATATAGTCTCAGATTTGTCAGAGATGATGTGGTCCACCTGCCAAAATGTTTGGACACCACTGTACTAGACCAGGGGTGTCCAAACCCAGGCCCTGGGGCCATTTGCGGCCCTCAAGGCCTCTCAATGCGGCCCTCAGGGAGCCCACAGTCTCCAATGAGACTCTGGCCCTCCAGAGATTTGTTGGAGCCCACACTGGCCCAACACAACTGCTCTCTGCGTGAGTGTGACTGTTTGACCTCTCACGTGAGCTGTGGGATGAGGGCTCCTTCCACTGCTTGCTGTTTCATGTCTGTGATGCAATAGCAGCAGTAAAGGAAAGGCCAGCCTTGCTTTGTGCAAGGCCTTTTATAGGCCTTGAGCTATTGCATGACCTTCATTCATTCATATAAGTTCATCTTTAATATATTCATTTATGTAAACTTATGTAAATTTATTCAAATTTTAAATGTAAATTAATTCTCCCCCCCCCCCCGGCCCCTGACACAGTGTCAGAGAGACGATGTGGCCCTCCTGCCAAAAACTTTGGACACCCCTGTACTAGACTGATGATAGGCAGCAATAGAAAAGAAGGGATCAAAGATAAACCCATGGCTTTGTGTCTGATCAATAGGGTGACTGTTGTCAGTTGATGGATGTGAAGAGAAGCTGATCTGGGAGGAAGGAAGAGAAGTTAGTTTGGCTGTATTGAACTTGAGATGGCAATGAAATCTCCAAGTTGAAACATCAAGTGGGCATTTGGAACAGGAGGGAATACGTCCTGGGGTAGAGAGGTAGAGCAGGTTATCATCAGCATATAAGTACTACCATACTACTGAAAGTCATGTGAGTGGATCAGGTCACCCAGAGACAGAGTATACAAACAGCATATCAGAAAACAGATCCCTGACAGATTCTAAAACAGAAAGAACTTCCCCCAAAGAAATGTTGAATGAACAATTGGACAGGAACAAGATCGCGTTAGTGTAATGACTGAACCATGAGTATGAACCCAGTCAAGCAGGAGAGGGTGATCACCTGTGCCAAAGGCAGGAGACCATGGTGGCTGAGGACATTGTAGAGGCCAGTGAGATCATCAGCTATTTCAGTGAATGCAGTTTCAATTCAGTGGACTACAGAAGGCAACAGACAGATTTCAGAGTATTGGGTGAAGCACTGGCCAAGAGAAAGTCGAGATAGGAGGGGTAAGCTGCATCTCCAGGAGAATGCAGACAAAGGGTAGAATTGAATCCAGAAGCTGGAAAATTTAATTGTTCAGTAAAGAGGCCCACACCTCCAGAGGTCTTCAGCATGATGCCTGGGAGAACCATTTTGCAAAGGAGCTTGCTGTTTCATATCTGTGATGCAAAGGCGGCAGCATCCCCATCCTCTAAAGTTGCGAGCAGGCAAGCTGCTGCCAGAGGCACTATTTTTCTACATCCCTTTGGCTGAAATTTTATGCATCATGCAAACTTACTTGGGAGTATGTCTCACTGAATTCAGTGGAACTTACTGCTGAGTAGACATCTATAGGATTGTGCTGTTTTTCTGTTAATGGGGGGCAGACAGCATCTCTCAGATTGTTCTGTTTGGCCCACGTGTCTCCAGGTATTGAGCTCTTTCTTACACTCTATTTCTGTATTTTTATTTTTACCAACATAGAGGTTAAAAATCATGTTGGGAAAGCGGGTTAAAAATGCAATATGTGACTATACACACATAAATGAGCACATGTTTCTAAAGAAAAGTTGGCAGTGGCCAAGTATAGGTGTTCTTCAGCTAAGTGCAGTGAAGCAAGTACAGAGGGAATGGGAGTGAACAGGAGTGTACTAGCTAGCTACATCCCTGGCATTAACATGCTCTGTAGCTATGCTTCCTGCATTTCCTGGAGTTAGTTTTTGTCTGCAGAGCCAGCTCTGAACCCAGTGCAAAGAGGGAGCATGGCTTTGGAGCTCATCTATGCTGGGAGGTATGACTAGCCAGCACACTCTTGTTTTTCTTGTACCTGCATGCACTGTATCGAGTTGGAAAACCACTGAGCAGAGCTAGTGGTATGAAGATTTGCAGAATATATTGGACTTGATTCTCCCAAGGAGCTAAATTCCAGGCAGCCCAATCCTTCCTAACCTGTACTGGAACAGGCAGGCTGAGTGGCCTGTGCTGTACCCAGCACAGGATAGGAGGTGGCTGGAGGACAACTTGGGGTAACGGGATATTTTTCCCCTTACCAGCCACCCCTATTGGGCTACTCAGATCTGTACCAGTGAAATCGCTGGCGCAAATCTGAGCAGCCCATGTAAGGTTGTAGGGCCCAGGAGTGGTAGTTAGGATAAGGCTGGGGTCCAGGAGTGGCGGGCTGCTGCAGCTGCTCCTGGACCTGGTCCTACTGTCCTACCTCCTTTCCTGCTGCCCCCCCCCACCCAAAACAGCCTCCTCCCCACTTCCATTCTGCCCTTCTGCCATTCTCTCCTACCTCCAGGCTGGCCAGCCCAGGTTGGCACAAACGTAGCCCTTTGAGCCCGTGCCAGGGCCGGATCCGGTGCCAGCAGGTCAATGCACATCCTTGTGTCAAGAGTAGTTGTGAATGTGCTTTACAGCACATTCACAACAGTCCTGAGCCAGAGCAGGGGGTCTGTGCTGGCCTTATTGAAAGTTAGGATTGTGCTCTACAATATTAAATTTCATGCTAAAATAAGTAACATGTGAAGTTCAATTTAAATTTATGTTCTCTAATTTGCCTGTTGAAAATTTTTCCCTACTGTTAAACCATTTTATTTAATGTTGTGCATTTCTGTGAGGAACACACAAAAAGGTTTCCCTTTTTCACTAGCAAGCCGCAGGCATCTGGGGTACTTCTGAGTTTGTGGAAAAAGAAATTACAACAGTTGGAAATTAAGGGCCAAATTCCTGCCTTACTTAAAATGCACCTATGATAAATTAAGGTCTCTCTGACCTAATAAAAAGCTCCAGATTGATATTCCTTTTGTTGAAGAACCTGCAATTTCGTTAATTTTATTGACAGTAATTATAACAACCTGAATTTATGGTGACCATAAAGAAAAATTAGTGAACCACATCAGAATGTCAGCATGCCCAACTTGTATGGAGCCGCTTTTAAGATCTGGTTCTTTTTTCCATGCAGCTGGCAGTGCTGTTTATAATTTATCACTGGATTAGTACTCCTGAATTAATTAATGAAAGCTTAGGTTTAAAAATAAACTTAGGTATGCCTTTTCACAACTCTCAAGTGATCGCTTGACACTTGCTTTAGTTATATCATCCCTCTTTGTCTCAGTGAGCGTGAATTAGAAATTAATGGATATTGAGCTTTCTGTTGTGTATATTGTTGTTGGAAAATCGCTAGGATTTTGTGCTAATGGTTTTGTTCTTCAGAGTTATGTTGGGCAATTGGCATTCATTTGACACATGCCTGTTCAATCTTAGCTCAGAAAGGACTCACAAGAACGTTTGCTTCTTTCTTGCCATATGGTATAATCAACATGGAGGCCATCTTGTGAACAGTTCGAACACACTCCCCCACCCATCAGTTTGCTAAATATATGCCAGTAAAAGTGTGTTGGACATATTTACACAATTGCAGGCTCTGTAGATCTTGATTCAAGATAATGGCAACAAGTAGTGGATCAACCCTTACTGAGGCCTGCATCCATAACATTGGAAAGTTTCCTCAGCTTCATAGGAAAATAAATTACTTAATAACAGCATAGGAAGAACCTTCCTGGTCCATCTAGTCCAGCATCCTGTTTCAACAATGGCCAGCCAGATGCTTCCACAAGGCACACAATCAGAGCATAAAGCCCACAGTCATCGTCCATTGTTCCTACCCCAGCAATTGGCATTCAGAAGCGTACTACTGCCTCTCTGAACATACGATTCCATTCACTGTCATGGCCATCAATAGGCTCTGTGAATTTGTCTAATTTCCTTTTAAAGTCAACTAAGCCTGTGGCCATTACAGCTTCCAGTCCCATCTGAGTTGTGTGAAGGAGTCCTTTTCTTTTAGTCTGCCCTGTATCTACTGCCAGTCAGTGTCATTACATGACTTACAGCCCAATCCTGTCTGAACACCCCACTGGCAGAACATGCATTCTTCTGGTGGAAGTTTCAGGAGCCAGGCGGAAGTGCCTGGATCTGGCGCATATCATGTGACATTGTCGTGATCACAGACGCTGCCTGCAAGCACAATGAGGCTGACAATGCAATCGCTTGCAGCCACATGTGTGGCAAAGCCACCATTCACCAGTGCTAGGTGAGTCAGTGGTAGGGGTGGACAATGGGAAAGATAGGGGAGGGATCAGGAGGAACAGGGTTGATTCTGGGCAAGGAGGGGGTGGGGAGGGAGGAGGAATAGGGATGGGGACTGGCATTATTCACAACACTCATGTGCAGCTCTATCCTAGCCCCTCTCCCTTACTGTCCTCAGTTCCAAGCCAGCAAAATAGCTGGTGCAGAAATGAGGAGACCCATAGGGAAAATGGCTGTTTTTCCTTGGGTAAGGGAATGAAAGTTACTTTCACCTAAGAATGCAGTAAAAAGGGGGCTTAAGAATAACACTGATATTTATTAGCTAGTCAATGTTTGAAAATAGCATATAGGTTTTCTTGATGACTGTCCCAGTCTTGAAATTCCCTTCCTCAACAGTCTGCCAGAGTGTTGTGGAGAAGCTGTTTACCATGACCAGAGTTTAAATGGATCTGATGAGATATTTGTATGCATTAGGAGATTTTACAATGCAATCCTATGTATGCTTACCAGAAGTAAGCTCACTTCTGTTCAGTGGGGCTTATCCCCGGTAAATGTAAAAAGATGGCAGCCTTGCTTTATTTGCCTAGATTTAGGAACATCTATGTATGCTTTCAAATTGTTTGAGAGGCAAAAACTTTGAGAGGCAAACTCTAACACTTAAAGGAAGCTTAATGAAAAACTGATTTCCCCCCTGAAAGAACTAGAAATCTATAATGAAGATACTGCACCATGACTCAAAATAGGTACAGACAGCATGACATAGGTGCTATTCAGGGTCAGGAAGAGCTTGAATGATTGCTGCATAAAGCCTGCAGTTGCTGTGGATTGCTTTATTTCCTTACATTGTGGCACAGCCCCATATCTGTCAGCAGCTCTGTGGGTGTGAGTCAAATTTCTACTTGCTTGATTTTACTGTACTCAGAAGGAATCTAGAAAGGAATAGAGAAGGAATATATTTGAATATTCATTCCTACAATACTGATCTGTAGGTTGCAATGGGTTCTGTCATATCTGTTTCTAAACATATTGTTTACTGAGGGCCCAATCCTATCCAACTTTCCAGCATCCGTGCAGCTGCAATGCAGCCCCAAAGTAAGGGAACAAATGTTGAGGAGGCCTCTGTGATGCAGCACATGCCCCATTGGCACAGCAGCACTGGCACAAGAATATTGGATAGGATTGGACCCTGAGTTCTCCAAAGGAGTGCTACATTGTACTTATTTTCTGACTGTGACCCATTGGTCACTTATAGTGTAGCGTTGTTTGCTAAAGTTGCTAGAACTATTCGTGCCAACTACCTGGGGGAAATAGCTGTAAAGGAGATTCCTTAATATGATGGGTGTAGGTGCCTTGTGCCTGATTTTGATTTTATTTCATCATTGTCTGTATTTTGATGTACACCTGGACTTATATATAATTTATTTCATTGTGATGGCTATTAGCTAATTCAATAAACGATTTTGACTTGACATTGTACTTATCACATATTTTATATCTTAGTTTAAAGGCAAATACACAAATCTCTCATAACTCTGCTTCTTTTGGTGCTGTCTCGCTACAGCACTCTTCCATCCTGGCTGTGATTGGCAGCTATTCTAGCTAATGGGAGCAGTGGATTATGAATAGCCTGGCGCCAAGCAGCGCCACTTTCCTGCCTCATAGACATTGTTGAACTCCTACAGTGCTGTTTTACACAACCCTTGACTATTGGGGAAACATTTCCACAGCACTGTTAGAAGAGGTCCTCCTGTACTACAAATGCAAGCGTTTCTATTTACATAGTGCCTTAAAGCACAACCCTATGCCTTCCCGCCCCGCTGCTATGCCCACTGCTGGTGGAATGCAGAGGATGCTAGCAGAATGAGGCTGTCAGCACAGTCGCTGGCACTGGGGCGCTCTGAACAACTGAGAAGACTCCATCCGCTAACATGAGGCGATTGGCAGTAGGGGCGGGCAGTGGGAGGAAGAAGGTGGGGGCGGTAGGGAATGGGAAAGTTTCTGGGTGGGGTGGGGGTGTGGGGAGGGGGGTGGAAGGGGGGAAGAGGGGTTGGGATTGGCGGCACTGGAGTGAGGCCAGATCCTATCCCTCTCCTTCTTCCTTTCTACCAATGTTACACTCCTCGGTTGTGCACCAGCAAAATAGATAAAGATTTGTGGATTTGATGAATAGGGATAAGTTAAATAGAATTAAGTGTATGTGTTTGATGAAGAGAAATAGCTGGTAAGCTGCTAAGAAGGTTTTTAAGCACAGGGTGGTCTGAGCTATATTGTATTTCATAGCTTTTAGGATCTGATATTAGTTAGGACACTTTCTCAAACTGTGGGTCAGGACCCACTAGGGGAATTGTGAGATAATTTCAGGTGGATCCCCATTCATTGCAATATTTTATTTTTAATATATGAGAGCCCAATCCAACTTTCCAACTTTTCCGACTTCCAATGAAGCCTATCCAACTTTCCAGCACCGGTGCAGCCGCAATGCAGCCCCAAGGTAATGGATCAAATGTTCCCATACTTTGAGGATGCTTCTGTGACTGCCTCCCCACCACAGGATGCAGTGCATGCCCCATTGGCACAGCTGCACCGGCCCTGGAAAATTGGATAGGATTGGGCCCTTAAACTACATCCTACTAGGGTATGTGACTGCATTTAGGGAAATGTTACACATCTGTACATTTAATAAGCTACTATGTATATGCTTTTAACAATGTCAGTCAATGGGGCTAACTCCTGGGTAGGTGTGAATAGGATTGCAATGTAGGATTGCTAAAAATTTTCCTGCTTGATGATGTCACTTCTTATCATGACATCACTTCTGGTGGGTCCTGACAGATTCTCATTCTAAAAAATGGGTCCCCATGCTAAAAGTTTGAGAACCACTAATTATGATATATCTCTTCGTACTTGCTTTTGCCTTTCTTTTTCTTGTTTCTTTTCTATGCCTCTGTCATTATTCTTTTTTCTTGTCTTTTTATATTATTTTGATATTATTTTGGAAATAAATAAAAATATTAATTTAAAAAAACAACTCCTGAGGTCAACTGGGAGAACATGGGATTAAGGGCCAAGCAAGACATGCACCTAAAAGAACAAAGAGGCTTGAAGATGGGGGAGGTAGTTTATACATAATATGCAGAAGGACCTCAAAATGCTGATTGGGTGTAGGAGTGCTTTAATACTTTGCCGCCTCTACAGTTTCATCAAAATCCTCAATTATTTAATAAATGAAATTTCCCTATCCACATTGGGCCACATTATACAAGTGCATTTCTAGTTTGGCTCTAACAGTCTACTCTTCTGTAGACTCTTTTGCTTGTAAGGAACTTTTATGGAGGTGAATGGAGCTTACTGCCAAGTAAGGGCCCAATCCTATGCCATAAGGCATGTCCGCGACACCCTTTGTAGTTAGTGCTGTGGCTTTACTGCTTCCTTCTGAACCAATTTGTTACCCCACCCCTGGCTTAAGGGTGTGTATTTTGGGGCTTTTTTATTTGTTTTGCTTTAATGTTTTTACTTATTGTTGTGGTACATTGTACATTTTATTATGGAGCTTTGTAAGCCACCTTGGACATTTGCTTCTACTTGGGAAAAGCAGGATATAAATTATTATAATAAATTAGTACATAAATAAGTACCATTAAATGCAGGCCTGGCCTAAATGATGTATAAAACATATAGGATGTGGTTCAGTGTAGGAGTCTATATTAAAAGGTTACAAGGTCAAAAAGACATGAGAAAATAATAATGTCTTTAACTGGCAGATTTGATGTCAGATTTGGTGACAGGTGAGCTACCCTGGAGAAAATACTCCAGTTGAAGCACGTTCTTCCCCAGGTCACCAACCAGCTTGGTGAGGAGTAGAGAGAAGGGTCTTG
Organism: Tiliqua scincoides; assembly: GCF_035046505.1. Classification (NCBI taxonomy): domain Eukaryota; kingdom Metazoa; phylum Chordata; class Lepidosauria; order Squamata; family Scincidae; genus Tiliqua; species Tiliqua scincoides. The sequence continues at coordinate 45,891,720 of NC_089824.1, read as the reverse complement.
AAGAATGACCTTAATTCAGGTTCATGTGGGAGAAGGTGAAGCGACCTGCTTCCAAACCATTTAGTTCATGAAAGGTGAGAAGAAGCACTTTGCATGATAAGCATGCTTAGAAATGGACACTGCCAAAGCAGGGATATCAAGTAAGGAATATTAAAAGGGAAAATTGGCTCTTAGAAACTCACCAGGGAAGTTTCTACCCTACCCTGGCTGTAGGATTCAAGACTTAAGCAGGCTAAGGGCACAATCCTATCCAACATTCCAGCTCAGAAGCAGACACATGCAGCTCCCAGGTAAGGGAACAAACATTCTCTTACCTTGAGGAGGTCTCCATGACTGCCCCACCTCCACCACAGGATGCAGCACACGTCCTACTGGCATGGCTGCATCTGTGCTGGAAAGTTGGGTAGAATTGGACCCTAAGAGGAAGATGTCAGTATAGCAACTGGGCTCCTGTACTGAGACCCCTTTGCTATATGTTTGCCATGAGAAGGTGATGCTGCTTATCGAAGTATCTCATCCATCCCCTACAAAAGTGGATGCCAAGGATTCTTAACCATATCCCAGGACCCCAGGTGCCAAGGATTCTTAACCATATTACAAGAACTCTTCTCTTCCAATCTAAAGGCTAATTGTGCCCTACCACCAATATTCCCTCTACCATCTGCTCATCCATCTATCGTGTTCTGTTTATATAGTGTATAGTGTATAGTGGTCTGTGATGAAAGGCAATCTTCTTCCTATCTGTTGCAGACCTGTGTATTGACTTCTATATCTCACTATGGTATCTTTTGAAAAAAAAGTGTATATTTGGCCACGAACCACCATCATGTATTGATCTCCAAACTCCCTGTCGCCAACAAAGTGTATACTTACTGTGCAGGGTGTCTCACTGTACACCCTGAGATATAGCACAGGGACTTTCTTGGGGTCAAAGATAATAGATGAAAGGGTTTAGTCTGCCAATGATTGATAATAAGCTCAAAGTGGAAGCAGAACAACTTCCTTGCTCCTTCTTTTTTGTTCTCCCTTCCTGTTCTGTCAATAACTTTGGGCCAAACTAGATGAGAGACTGGAGAGCCACAATTAGATAGCCTCTTTTTAATTTATTCTAAAATCAACTATGGGTTGGGACTATGATGCTTTTTTTAAACCCTTTTTCCTTATGTCATTTTTGATGTAGATCTTATAAACCACAACTGCTGTATGTCCCGTTTTCAAAAAGCATATTGGTACACAGATTAAAGGGGCAAATTGTAGATTTGTAGATCCAATTTACATTGGGCATTTAGCATTGAAGGGAAAGCGTTAAATGGTTGGATCCCAATCAAATTTGCCTTCCCCATACCACAGCCACACTTAAAAGGTATTGTTTTGGCATCCTTCAGTCTCGGAAGACTATGGTGTCACGCTCTGAATGGTGGTTCTGGAACAGAGTGTCCTCTCCAGTGCGCGAAGCCTGGGTAAAGTAGGTATGGAGGATAGGCTGTTACCCATGCAGCAAATCCCCCCTCTCCATGTCACTGAAATGATCCAATGGAAAGGCAGAGGCCAATACGGTTGGTTCCAGCGGCGTCGCAGGAGTTGCCAGAACGTGACTGTGTTCAGCCATGAACTGCCTCAGGGACTCCGGCTCGGATTTTGCCTCCAGGTTGACTCCTGAAGCCTTTTCCATAACTGGATGTAGCCACAAGGCAGTGGAGGTTTGGGATCAGAGTTTTCCTACTCTCAGATGAGCTGCCTTCCCAGGCTGACGAGTCCCATCTACCCGGTGGCTGTTTAGTCGCCTCTTATGACAAGTACAGCCAAACTGAGGGCCTGTTCTTATCCCCAGCCCCCAGGGGATGAAAAGGTATTAAAGAGCAAGAAAGAAGGGTTCTCAAATGACTTCTAAGTAGAGGTGCTTGTTTCCAGTGACTAAGATAGGTTTACAGCCTTATGGAACACAGTGGGCTTTCTATCAGTCTGTTTCTCACAGTGACCACTAGATACCTCTGGGAAGTCCATGAGAAGGAGAGAAGCATACTTCTCTCCCACCATTGCTGCCCTGAAACTCACATCCAGAAGTTCACTGCCTTTGTCTGACTGGAAATAACATGTACTGTAGTCATCATGATTACTATCACCGGTGATACATATGTCTTTGAATGTTTCTGGTTCCCTTTTAAAACTCATGTAGCTTGGTCCTGGAAGCCAAACTAGATTACAAAAGATGTGCCTAGTGAGGGAACTAAATGCTTATTCCCTTATCTTGAAGAAGGCTCTGTGACTGCCCCCACCACCACAGGATGAAGCACATGTTCCCAATGGCACAGCTTCATCAGTACTGGAGAGTTGGACAGGATTGGGCCCTGGGCCTGCCATCCTGTACATAATTACCTGGGAGTAAGTCTCACTGGGAATTACTTCTGAGTAGACATGCCTAGGCTTTCATGGTAGATGTTGCAAGAACCTTGACATGGGCTTTGGGAAAGGAAGCTGTAAATTGCAGTGCCGAGGTAGCAGCCCTGCTGTGAATTCTTACTTCTTGATTTGGTTTCTTCTTTCCTTCTGGGTTACTCATTTCCTACTCACCTTCATCTTCAGTCTTTGCCCTCCCCTGGAAGAGCCCTATCAGCTATTGATCCAAATGAGAGATCAGGGATAATTCTAAGCAGAGGTGGCCCAGCTTTGACGTGACTCTGCGCAAAATGTGAAATGAGAGAACTGCTTTTGTAAATGAATCAAGAGCTCCTCAAGAAGACTGACTACTTAATAGGAAAAGGTTAACAGCACAGAAAGTGGGAAGCTTCATAAATGAATTTAGGTGTGTGTTGAGCAATCAGGCCCTTGCATACTATGGAGGCCACCCCCCTTCCCCGGGTGGTTTTCCTGCCAAGTTCCCTGACAGAGTCCCAGCATTCACAATGCAGATTGAACAGTGATAAAGTGTGTAGGTCACGGTCATGAGTAACTGTGCACCCTGTCACATGAATGCTTACGTTTTCCCTTCACGGCTATTGTTTGTTTTTCAGTGTTGACACAGAGAGCTGAGATGTTGTGCCTTGTTACCAGCTCCCTGAAGAAATTGCCATTTCCTCACCCTGTGGAGGCAAATATTCGTATGGACAACCAGGTGGATCAGTGCAAAGAAGGAGATCGTCTGTGAATTATGGCAAGGTATTGAAAGGCCACTGCATGGGCAGCTACTAAGATCATGGTAGCCTCAGCAAAATCTTGCGCACACCAGCTACTGGTTCATCTGACCATCATATATGTCTGCCACCATGCCTAGGTTTCAGCTTTTGGCACATATGTGAACCACGGAAAGAAATCAGCACAAAGTCATGCATGCACATGGGTGGCTGACCATGAGCAGGGACCTCGTGCAAATAGGGTCCCCAAATACTTTTGCTAAGGCTTCTGCAAACCAATGCTTGTGTAACTAGGGCCATTAACGAAGGTTCGTTTTCATAATACTAATGCTTAGCACAGAGGTGTCACTCATTTCATATAGCAGGCCAAATAGCATTCAAGATGCCTGCTGAGGGCCAGAAGTGATGTTATTAGGCAGGAAGTGATGTCATTAAACAGGTCATGACCAGAAATAAGCACCTTTTGCTCATTTAGGAACATTAGCTGCAAATGATACAAAATATGCCGATCTTGAACCTATTTCAAGATATGGAAGAGCCCGATTATCATGCAGGCTGCCCTTTCAGCAGAGACAGCTCAGCACAGCTCAGTAGCTGAGAGTCCAAGGGCCGAACAAAAAGCTTCCGCGATCCGCATCCGGCCTCTGGGCCTTATGTTTGACACCCCTGGGTTAACATTTTCCTAGTGTGCAAAATGCTTCATGTGTATTATCTTGATGGTGTCTTTACAACCACTCTGTAAGGTAAGTAAATATGTTTATCTTGATCTGCAGATGAGGAGAGGCTTGGACGCCATGATTTCAAAGAAGGAAGATTTCACGGCAAAGGTGACGTTCACACCGAGGATGTTCTGGTTCACATCTCAACCACTAGCCTGTGTCAGCTCCTTCAACATGTTGAGACATTCTGCACAGCTGACATTCACTTTAATCCCTTCGCAGTTTCTATACTAGTAGAAAAGAGCAATCTGAAACAACTGTAATGGCTATTTTGGCTTTATTCCTTGCAACACCTTGAGGATTCTGGGAAGCATCATCTCCAAGTTCTCCTACTGAGAATGGAAATGACTGTACCCTGAGCTTTGTACAATGAACATGAACCTGGGTTGCAGTCCTCTACATGTTTTCGTGGAGGGAAACTCCGCTGAATGAAATGGGACTTAATTTGGATTAGACATGCAGAGGATGGTACTGCCAGTATCTTCTTCCATTGGATTTAGCAGTGCTTATTTTTATACAGGTTCAACAACATGACCGAGAGGTTTATTCCATATGAGTCTCCTTCACCAGATGTCATCTCCAAACAAGAACATGCTAGGAAACGATGCATTTCAGATAACATGTAGTGCCTTAGCCTTCAGTAGGCAGTAGGAGGAACTCCAGACATGTCACAAACACAACAAGGAGTCTTATTGCACCTTAAAGAATACTTTTATTTCAGCATACATTTGCGTGGGCTAAAGTCCACTTCATCAGATATAATTGTTGGACATCTTACAAACGGATGGTTTCATTTTATTTATTTTTTATTACAAAAGGACGGGAAGAACTATGTACACCACCCTGAGCTCCTTGGAGAAAGGGCGGAATAAAAATGTGAAAAATAAATAATAATAATAATAAAATGAAATGAAACCATCCTTTTGTAAAATGTCCAACATTTGTAGTGCAACTGGCAGGTGTGGGAGGACCCCTGCCCAAGGAAATCAGAATTAAAAGTCTCCTCCCACTACTTCCAATCCTGCGCTGGCTTTCTTCAGCCTGTATTATGAAAAACACAAGCCTGCCCCACTGAAAAGTAAGGTATACTTTGGCCCTAAACAGGAAAATAAGCAGAAATAGCCTTGTGTTGAGTCTAAGGGCCCAATCCTATCCAATTTTCCAGTACCGGTGCAGCCGCAATACAGCACCAAGGTAAGGGAAAAAATATTCCCGTACCTGAAGGAGTCGTCTGTGACTGCTTCCCCACCACAAGATGCAGTGCATGCCCCACTGGCACAGCTGCACCAGCACTGAAAAATTGGATAGGATTGTGCCCTAAGGCTGCAGTCCTAAACATGCTGTATGTACTTGGGAGTAAGTCCCGTTGGACTCAATACATAGGACAGTACTGTAAAAGTGCATGGGACAGGCAGAGTCTCTGATGCAATGCAGAACATCCTAAAACTCAGTACTCAGTAACCTAACATCTTTAGCTTGTATCCTAAGTTTGTTTTAAGTTTAATTAGTTTTAATGGGACTTAAGTCATGACTAACATCCTGAGTCATGACTGACAACATTTAGGATACAAGCCTTAGCAGTTATTAAATTTTACTGAAATAAAATGGAAGTTTGTAACATTTTAAAATATTGTGCTTGTCTGTTTTCCTGGTGTGTTACACTCATTGGCCAGAATAAGTACTGTAAATATCCACTTCCTCGTAGAATATTGCATGATAGTTTTTTCTTAGACCTCCACAAGAGAAAGGTTTACCTTTGTAATGATAATGGAAAATTAGAGAAGAGATGGAGCCAGGTCTCTACCCCCTGGGACAAAGTCTGCATGCGTATTTATCGATACCTTTAATGAGTCAAATTCTGCCATCTTTAGGAAGCTCAGACCACAGTTGTGAAAACACTAACGTAATCAGTCTCATTGACTTTAACAGCAGGATTATTTGGTGCAATCAACATTTTATTCAAGACAACAGCAAAACAAGTATTGATTTTAGCGGCCTGGCCCCCTATATCCTAAGCATGCTAAGCTGCATCATTGAGTTCAGTAGAATCTACATCTTCATAGTGGTTGGTTCACACATTAATGTTCGCACTCAGTGACTGGAAGGAGGCAAAAAGAGAACTTCTGAAGACTGCAAACCATGTGAAATTGATTGTAAAACATTTTTCTGTACAAGTTCAGTGTATTGTGGTATAATTTCTTAATAAGGGACACAAAGAAATGACTGGCGATTGCATAAGCTCTCATTAACTGTGGTTGTCCTAGTACACCTTATGTCAAAGGTTATTATGCTTAGTGCATATTAAGGCATTAATAATCACATGTTAATTTATTCTATTAATAATCCTACCTTGGGTATTATGCCTTCTAGTGTATAATAATTAGGGGATTATGCCTTCTTGAGTTCATAATGAGTGTAATATTAAGTGATTATTTGCAAGTGTTAATAGGTCAGCAGAAACAACATGACAAAGAAACCTTTTGTATCACCTCAAATGCAGTACTTTTAAATAGTTCAGACATTTAGCTCCAAATCATCTTTTAGAGCAGCCATTCTAAATGTTTTCTTTTGCTACAGCCGCTTAGGAGCTCTTCTCAGGTTCCAGGGCCCCTCTGCGAAACAAGGATGCAACGCAAATAGATAAACATAAAATCTCCTGCTCACAGTTTTCAATCTGTGGCCCCCTTCAAAAGTGCCAGGGCTCCCCAGGGGGGAAATATGGCCCCCACAGAAAGTGTCTGATTTGCAGTAATCAAGTGGAGACAAATGAAATAATGTAATTGCATGTGTAAACCAACCCCAAGTGTATTTAGGACTGCAACTTCAAACTGTATCATTTGTATGTTGTTTTGAGACTGTGACCGTGATCAAGAGCTACAGGCAAATCAGGGACTTCCCCTTCTACTCATGAATCTTCCTTGCCAACCTCCCATATCTGAGGGAGTTGTATCAGTAGATGGCTCTATCTGATATACTTCAGCATGATTTAACTATAATCCCATCAGGGTATCCCTATTTAGGAAAGCCCCCATAGTGATCCAATTTTGCAGTCTTATTCATGCTTTGAACTTAATGCTTTGAACCTGCTTAATGGACAAAACCCAACAAAAGTGATTTCAGTAGCTTGAAGACCAGTTTACACATCACCATTTTCATGTGGAATGTGCTCTTAAAGAACAAGAAATCTATGTGGAAGCTGCTACTATGTGGTGAAGAGTCACTTATATGCAGAAACTCGCCATGTGAATAAAATGAATGCCACCATGCTATTGGACACTTTATAGCTGTTTACAGTTGCTGTGAAATTCCTCCCTCCCCCCACACTCATGTGACCAGGCTACACATGAATGGCTCACTGCATGAGACCTGGGATCACTTGAAGTGATTTAAAGCATAATTTGTGTGCCAGCCCCTGTTGATGATGTGATGTGTGACTGAATGGAAATTGAGAAATGCAAACAGGTTGCACCTTTGAATTTTTATCTTCCATAGGAATGGTGAGAGTTGGAGCTTGGTGGTTGAGCACATACTTCACGTGCAAAAGATCTCCGGTCCAATGCCTGACATTTCCAGGTAGAACTGGAAAACACACCTGGAGAGCTGCTGCCAATCAGTGTGTACAATACTGAGCCAAATAAACCCATTTTTGGATTCTGTATCAGGCAGTTTCCTATGATCAGGCAAGGGATTTCCTATGGCAAGGGAAGGACTCTAACTCAGTGGTAGAGCACCTGCTGTACCTGCAAAGGTCCCAGGTCCGATTCCTGGCATCTTGAGGTAGGTCTGGGAAAGATCCCTGAAGAGCCATTCAGTTTGGAGTTTACTGAGTGGGGTGGACTGATGGTCTGACCCAGTGGAAGGCAGCTGCCTTGGAAACCTTCCTATGCACAATCTATTCTAAGACATTCTGGAGCAGGCCTGCAGTGCAACTGCAAAGGCAGTCCTGGGGTGCTGGTGCCTTCTTATTATTGAAAGGTGAGAGGAATATAAATTGCACAGCCTGATACAGCACAGCAGGAGTTTCTCCCAGAATCCCATTCCTGGATCTATTCTCCTTTGTGTACCACAAAGCCCAGCAAAGGCGGGAAAGTGGAGGGTGGGGAAAGGGAGCAGTCCTCATAAAGAAGAAGTCATGAAGTCTGGAACTCTGGCCAGATTTCCTTTGCAAGGTGAGGTGTGGCCAGCTCTTTGTGGGGAGATGCCTGGGAGGGATCCACGCCCTCCCCCCAGACTGGAGAGCCTAATACTGGCCATCGGCCAAGCAGCCAGACGCCAGGCTCTGGGCTCTCAGCACTGGGAGAGGTCGCTTGGCTTGGTTATACAATGGTATTATCTCAGACTCACCACCGCTGCAGAAACTCTCAATGTTTCCTGTCCTTCTGGTCGCGGCACAAACTGTCCGCTTTCCTACCACTTTCTTACACACTCCTCAGCCCTCGGTCGCCAGACAAGCTGAGCAATTTTCTAAAGTTACTTTCTCTCTCGGGATCTGCAGCCTCGACAAGCTTGTATTTTTATCCCCCCTCTGTCATGATTGACACAGCTATGACTCACATGAGAAAAGGGAGTAGCTCCTAGTTCAGTTGTAAGCCATGCCAGACAAATCTGTGGTTACAGTAAATGCCTTCGGTTTATCCAGTGACACGTCTCTGGCACACAGCTCCAATATCGGTGAGGGTTACTACGCATTAGTTGCCAGCACTCACCCCCATAGGCCAGGGGTAGCTGTACTTGCTTAATGAAAGAGTCACATATGATAAACATCAGATGTTTGAGAGCCGCAAGAGCCACAATATTTAAGAAGTGTTTAAATTCTTTTATATTTACTCACCATGAACATTAAACTTACATTTTAATCCGTTTAAATCTCTGTTTATACCCAGTAAATAATTATAAAACTTGAAATATTTTAATTTACCTTTTATATTAATTGTGATGCAAAAAGGAGCTCAGCTGAAATATTTCCATGAGCTGCATATTATATGTCAAAAAGCCGCAGGTGGCTTTTGAGCCTTGGTTTGGCCACCTCTGTCATAGACCTCCTGGATCAAGTCTACACACACAGGCCAATCAGACCCACATCTTCTGGATCAGGTCTGCAAAACAGGGTTGTGTGGGATTTTTTAAAAAGCCACTCTCCTCCAGCACTGTGATAGCTGGATCCTCTGAGAGATCCCAGCACTCTCCTCCCCCCCAAATTTTTTTTTCTGCCACCATTAATCCTATAAAAGTATGATGAAAAGTATGTGGAGAATATTCTACTCCATTTCTCTCTGAGAAGTAAATGTGCCACCAGAACTATTTTTCGCCCAGTTGTTAGTTGCCATAGATCTTCTACAGTGGGTCCACTCATGCAAAAAGAGTGTTTGCATTGGACATCTTACCCCTCTAGCACTGCATATGGTGGTACAGCACTGAATGCTCACTGTTAAACAGGTTGATTAGCTCCCGTTTTGCCAAAGATCTGTTTAGGTGATGAAGAGGCTGAATTATCATCCTTTCTCCTCCAAGAGATGATAATCCAGGCTGTCAAAATGGACAATGGTGGCCATCAGTGTGGCCACCATTGCCTGCAGTACCACCCTACTCCTACATACAGTGGAGAGGGGCTGAAGGGCTAGAAATACTGAATAGTTGCCAAGTTTAATAGGCAGGACCTGACCATGGATGAAGTGACATGAAGCCCTTGTGTGGTGCAGCGTTCAATGGCACCGCGAGATGGGGGAAGAGGGGCCTCATACCCTGTGTCTTCCTGCTGCCCCCTCCATCCAGACCCAGAGGTTGGTGAGATGGGGGTTCACTCTGATACCCTTCCCACATGCTTATAGGAGGTTGGAAGGCTTTCTGGGCAGTGGCAGCCCCCTTCTTTGTCTGAATCCAACCATGGCCACCTTTCCATCACCCTGCTAACTAACTGCTTAAGAAAGCAAAACATCGGCCTGATACACTTGTACCCCACTTGTCCATGTAAGAGTCACATTGTTCACTGAAGTTTGTCCATTTCAAATGTTTGTTCCAAATTCAGATTTCCAGCTGTGCTAGAAATAAATCTAGGAAAAGACATGACAGCTGTCTTCATGTATCTGAAGGGATGACCTTACTCTCTAAGAACTCAATCCTATTGTGTGTCCCCCTCCCCCCCACTAATGCAGTGTTACCAAAATGGCTACCACTGCATCCTGTGTTGGGGAGCTGCCTGGGAGGTCTTCTCTGGGTAAAGGAACAATAGTTGCCTTACAAGCCTTCACAATGCAGGGAGGTCTACACAGACCTGCACTAACTAAATACCTGGTGCAGGTCTGAGTAGACCCATGCTGTAGGACTGGGTCCAGGAAAGGGGCGGCCGCTACATCTATTAAACTCTTCTGTGACCCAATCCTCTGCCCTGTTCTGCCTTCCCTAATCCCCTTTCCAGGCATGATCTGCGTTCCTAGGTCATTGTGGACTTGCACCAACTTGGTGCAGGTCCGAGTTGACCCGTAGCAGTTACTGAGGGTTACTCTGGGGCAAGGGAACTAATGTTCGTCCTTTGACCAAAAATTCCCTGTTGGATACAGTGGAAGCCACACTGGCACTGCTGCATCTTCATTCAGGAATTTAGTTAGGACTAGGCTGCCCTTAACCTTAGGCAAGACTCTCAGGTTTTGCTTCCCAGCTACAGTATGGGTACAATAATAAATACCCTATGGGGGGTTATTGTAAGAAAATACTAAATGTTAATGACAGGGATACATTCTCCAATCCCCATTGTTATGAGATTAGGTCATTAAGTGAACATTCAGTTCAATCTATTGCCTTTGTTGTGTAAACAGACACTCCCTGCCAGACACTAGCTGGCTGCACAGGCTACTGGAGATAGATTGCCTCTTCTTTGCATTAAGAGCCTCTCTGTTGTGTTAACAGACACTCTACTGCAGGCTATGGGAGACGCAATTGCCTCATTAAGAGCATCTTTATTGTACTTTGACCACTGATATATATGCTGTCTGTTGTTAAGTGAATGGTTGTTAAGTGGCGCATGCCTATATCTCTGTATTGCAGCTGTGAAGCAAAGGGTGAAAGGGAGTAGTCTGACCACCTTTTACGTTTGTAGCAGTGGTAAGATTCAGACTGGGAAAGTCCTGCTTCTCAACTCAGCCTCCCTTAGCTGCTACACTGCTCTAGTCATTATGGATAAAACCATGTTAGGATGGGTAGGCCAATCCTAATTATGGCTGTGCCTCCAGGTGCAATGGTGCCAAAATAGCAACTGCTGTATCAAACAGCCCTGCCAGGGCTACCAGACATCTCTTTTGTCTCCTTCCCCGAGTATGAGTGAAGGGATCGTAATGTGTCTCCTCCAGTCTGCGTTGGTCTTTTCAGCCCAACATGGAGGATAGGATCCAGCAGAGCAGGGCTTCTACCCCCTCCTGCTCCGGTTCCCCCCCACCCCACCCTCTCCCCACCCCAGAACACCTCCCCTCCTACCCAGAAACCTTGCACTGCCGCCCCGTGTTGCACTTTACCACTGGTGCTAATCAAAACTTTAGATATAGGCTTTTTGATATAACTTATAGTTTTGATATAACTTATAGTTATAGATAAGTTATATCTATATAGTTATAGATAAGTGATATAACATAGTTTTGATATAACATAGTTTTGATATAATCAAAACTATAATCAAAACTTTTGATATAAAAATCAAAACTTTAGATATAGGCTGATGGGTTCTGAGCTGTCTGTGACAGATCAGGAGAGAGATCTTGGGGTGGTGGTGGACAGGTCGATGAAAGTGTCGACCCAATGTGAGGCGGCAGTGAAGAAGGCCAATTCTATGCTTGGGATCATTAGGAAGGGTATTGAGAACAAAACGGCTAGTATTATAATGCCGTTGTACAAATCGATGGTAAGGCCACACCTGGAGCATTGTGTCCAGTTCTGGTCGCCGCATCTCAAAAAAGACATAGTGGAAATGGAAAAGGTGCAAAAGAGAGCGACTAAGATGATTACGGGGCAGGGGCACCTTCCTTATGAGGAAAGGCGTTTGGGCCTCTTCAGCCTTGAAAAGAGACGCTTGAGGGGGGACATGATTGAGACATACAAAATTATGCAGGGGATGGACAGAGTGGATAGGGAGATGCTCTTTACACTCTCACATAACACCAGAACCAGGGGACATCCACTAAAATTGAGTGTTGGGCGGGTTAGGACAGACAAAAGAAAATATTTCTTTACTCAGCGTGTGGTCGGTCTGTGGAACTCCTTGCCGCAGGATGTGGTGCTGGCGTCTAGCCTAGATGCCTTTAAAAGGGGATTGGACAAGTTTCTGGAGGAAAAATCCATTACGGGGTACAAGCCATGATGTGTATGCGCAACCTCCTGATTTTAGAAATGGGCTATGTCAGAATGCCAGATACAAGGGAGGGCACCAGGATGAGGTCTCTCGTTATCTGGTGTGCTCCCTGGGGCATTTGGTGGGCCGCTGTGAGATACAGGAAGCTGGACTAGATGGGCCTATGGCCTGATCCAGTGGGGCTGTTCTTATGTTCTTATGCTCCCCTGGTGTCAGTTTCCCAATGCTGGGGCCAGTGTGGACTGACACGGGCCCGGTGCCAAAGCTCTTTGCTCTCCCAATACTTTAAACTGCTTTATGGTACATTTACAGCACCCAGTGCCAGTGCTGAGGCTCAGCGCCGGCTCTAGGAGAGGATAGTATTGGGCCTCAAGTTATCAACTGCCTCTCTTGCTTGTATGAGACTACCATAGAAATCCAACTTTATCCTTGTGACTCAAGCCCTTTTCAGATGTTAGTGATCTGTGTACATGAACACATGGTTTGGGCAGCAAAAGCATTGCTGTAGACATATTGCATTCTCAGTTGAGGGGGTGGTGGTGGTGGGGTTTCTGAGTACTCTGGCACAGGATTGGAGCTCCTCGGGGCAATCTTACTGTTGCCAACCATGTGTTCATATACTTTCTAATTTTACCTGATATAATCTTTTTCTGCAAGTTATGTGGAGCAGCCCCTGGGATAACATGTTTGGCTTCGAGTTTCTATTTTTAATGCAACGACTTATTTGTATAACCTCTATAGGTTGAAGTCAAATGCAATCATATGTTTTGTCCTTTAAAAGAGTAAGAAAACTTAGGGTAAGGCAATTACTATTCTCTTTTTCTTCCTTTTCATGGGTGAGCATGAGGTTCATGACGTCAGTGTAAATAGGGCTTCCTGTTTCTGGGAAGTGTCGGCTACTGCAGGAGCCCAGAGGTCCTTTGGGGAAATCGTGATAGGAACTGTGTGAGAGATGTGATCTGAGGCTTGAGAAACCAGAGAGCCAGAACCAAGGGAAACACATTACAATGCCCTTCAGTGCCTTTCATAGTCCATCGGTACTTGGGGAGGGGGGATGAATCCATCCCCTTATCTACAAACGTGCTACAATTTAGAACAGGTCCAGGCAAAATGTATTCCATATCTATTGTTAGATACTGTTATATATTGTTGGATCTCTAGTGATTTGCCATGGATTGGCAAGTTTTAGATTCTCAATTTAATAATAACAATAACTTTGTACTACTGCAAAAGGCTTTCTGTCCCCCTGATTGTTGAAAGGTAGAAAGCTTGGGGGGAAAAACAAGAGTGGGCTTCTGATGTAAAAAGACAATAAACTCTGTTCTGAGACTGAACACAACTTCCTGAGCTGAGCATGTGCAGAGAGAAGCACCCTGTTCTCTCATTCTAAATATATGTACCCCCCCCCCCCAGCTAACATTTTGCAGCTGATCCTGATTTGTAGACCTTGGGGTTCTAGTAAAAACAGTGAAATAAATTCTGCAAGCCTAAAGTCTGCCTGCCCAATAGATCCTTTGTCGGGCTGGTGTGCATATGGCACTGGCAAAAACATGCAATTCTACTTCATATAAACCACTTCCTGGCTCATTGAATGAGCAGAATGATTCAGCCCCTTTGTCATATTGATGCAGTCCAGACTGACAGTTCCTTGAAAGTAGCTTCTTGGAAGCACCTTCTGTGAATCAACATAAAGCATTGTGCTTGGTGGCTGTTCCATGCTGGAACTCCCTTCCTCTGGAGATTTCCAAGCCCACACCTTGCATCTTTGAGAAGTGATATAAGACCTTGATTACATCAGTATGTAGGATCTCCTGACACACCTGACAGGTTACGTATTCTTGTAAACAGTACTGTGATAAACTCATGATTGTCACCTCATGTATATGTGGCAACAGTTCTTTCCCCCTGTCACGTATGTGCAGATTGTGAACCTACAGACAAGTCTCATCTTTCCTGAGGTGTCTCCTCATGGTTGGCAGTGGTTGCTCACTGCTAGCCCTGGGACTGCTGGGGGAGATGTCGGCTGCTCTTTTCACCTGAACCTGCTCCCTGCTTGGTTTACCCTAGTGGAGCTTCCCTAGCTACCAGTGCTGGGTGTGATCAGGTTACAGTGATAGGTTCCCTGCATGCCAGACCAACATGTGTCTGTTGTTGAGCAACCATCCCATGATAAGGACTCCTAGGGATGCTGGCAGAGTTACTGGCCCCTGGGTACTCCCCCCAGCTATGCCACCATGGAGTTGTTGGAGCTATTGTCCATCTGTCCCCACCCCAACCCAACCCCCTTACACACACACACTTTGTGCTGAATGGACTTAGAATATGAAAGACACTGTTCAGATGCAGCAAGAATGCCAACACTACTCAAAATAGATTGCCCCATTATGCACTTCTGTTGATTTTAAGCTAACTAGAACAACATGATATATCTGGCCTTGTTTGCAATAATTCCTGGCACCCAGACCGCAGGCAGATCCAGCTAGCCGATGCTGCATAAGAGATTAGTTGTCTAGACAAACATACTTTTATCCAGTAATGGAATGTATCAAAAAGAACCCTGATTTCCGACACCAGAAAAATTGTTGATTTTGGAGCATCTCTATCAATAATAGCAAAACATGAAATGGAAGTCCTTGCTACTCACCTGCCTTACACAAGTAAAAAGGAATGCTTTGTTTTTAAGCAGGAGAACGAATTAGTCAAAGGAAATTGAAATAAAATGGCCAAGTTTAGTTCCAAGTGCAAAGTAAAATTCCTTTTGTTCAACTACCATCAGCTGTACCAAATAATTAATTTTTATTTCTTTAACAATTCCTGGATGTCGATCTGAATTTTTTTTACTTATGTTTTTAAACCATAAAAATAAATGGAAAATATCTTCAGGTTACTTTTTAAAAAAAACAAAACAAAAGCATCCATTGGCATCTTTCCTCTGCCTTTCCTAAATTCCAACCTTGTCACCATAGAATTTCGTTATATTATTGCCAGAAAAGCAGAAAGTTGGGAAGTTGAGCATCCTCTCTAACCTTTTCAAGAATAAACATTTTGATTCCTTGATCAATAGCCACTGATTTTCCTAATAACTATAATTTTTATGTAAGGAAAACATATATATGGTGGTTCTATATGTGGCAATGCTCCAAATGCCCAGTAAAACAGATGTGCATTTGAAACTTTTGAAAATGAATTTCTCAATAGGAGATGTGCATTTATTTATCTGTACCAGTGTTTCTCAAACTGTGGGTCAGGACCCACTAAGTGGGTCATGAGCCAATTTCAGGTGGGTCCCCATTCATTTCAATATTTTATATTTAATATATTAGACTTGATGCTACCATGGTATTTGACTGCATTTGGGGAAATGTTACAGACCTGTACTTTTAACAAGCTACTATGTATATTCTTTTAACAATGATAGTAAATGGGACTTACTCCTGGGTAAGTGCGGGTAGGATTGTAAAAAATTTTCCTGCTTGATGATGCCACTTCCAGTCATGACACCACTTCTGGTGGGTCCTAACAAATTCTCATTCTAAAAAAGTGGATCCCAGTGCTAAATGTGTGAGAATCACTGATCTGTACCATATTCATGTCCCTTCTTGTACAATCCTCCATTTTTTAAAAAAGGAAAAATAAGGCAGCCAGCCTGCCTGAAAGACAATTGACAAAAAGTCTCAGCAGGAACGAAAAATTCCTGTTTTTTTTCTGCAGTTTCAGTGGAGAAGTAGCAGCTAGCAACCAACAGCAGAATCTTACTCAGAAGTTCCTGTGAATCCAATCAGGATTTACTCCTAGGTAAATGTGTATAGGGTTGTAGCCTAAGATACTGAGCTGCAAATCAAGAGCTATTCAAATCAGAAATTCCCTGATTAGAAGAACACTTCTAGGTGGTCTCAGACTCAACTGTAATACGTAGGGTTGTTGTAAGGTTTACACCAAGACAATATATGACAAGCATGTATATCACACATTCAAAAAGTGCTGTATAGATGCTAAGCATTGTACGTGCTGCAGCCTTCAATATACCTTGATCATTTTTTACACCCTGAGTCTTCAACTTTCCCGGTTCTCCTTTTAATCCTCCTTCTCCCAGTATTTGCTTGTTTATTCTGAAAGTATTGCACTGATAACTTCAGTTCTAGGCTATCCTCCTTGTGACATTTTAACCTAAGTTCAAAGCATCTCTGACAGTGCAAATCCCTAGGTGAAGCTTTGATGTTCTTACTCAGATCCATCTATAATTTGCCATTGTCCTTATTATTTGCTTTCGTGAGTTTTGTTTGTGAGAACGCAAAACCCTGGCAGAATCATTTAAGTGCAATCTCTTTATTTAGATGCTGCAAAGGTGAACTACTTGGAAACAGACTATTATTATTAACAGAAGAAATATGATTTATATATTGCTTTTCTACAAAAAAATAAACAAAGCAGTTTATACAGCGACATAAATGGTTTCCTATATCAGTAGGAAATATCAATAGGAAATATCAAGCTAAAATATCATAGATTCCATTCCACTTTCTTTATAGGTATAAAATATGTGACCATATTCAAAAGACTGATTTTGGAGAGCTCAAACTTAAATCTAACTTAAAACTTAAATGTAGCTACAGGGTTTTCTATTAACCAGGCCTCAGCCCTGTGACATCTGATGGAATAATAAAGAAAAAGCTGCTTCAGAGCATGTGCAGAGTGCATTACTGAATGACCACAGGTAAACACCAGCATTCAGGGATTCGAAACTAGGGCTTCCAGACAGACATGAACTCCTGCACTTTGGTCTTTCTTTCCTTCAAAACTACTTATTGCTTAACTTGATTGTGGATCAGAACACAAAAACAGGTAAGTTGAACTGTTGTTTGTTTTCTTAACCTTGATAATTTTCTAGCTGGAAACCAATTTATTTATATAGATTCTCATAATGACCTTCCCCACCCCACCCCCCAAAACCCATCAGGTTGTATTTTGAATACATCCCACAACCACAGCCGGAACTGAAGTGTCGGTTGCTGCTATGGGTGGTCCATTCTCTGCCCTCTGTGGGGAGCACTCATGGACCACCCAGAGAGGGCAGAGAATGTATTGCCCACAGCACAACCAACATTTCCAGTGTCTCCCAAATGGACAAATACAAAATTCAACTGTATTATGTGCGGTGGGGTAAGGGTGGAGAGTTGCATGTGGTTCATGACAATTCCAGTTTTTGCTTCAGTGGTCCACTGGCTCCTAAAGGTTGGAAACCACTGTTTTAAAGTTACTTTTTAAATAAATGTAATGAAAACAATCTTCTTTCTCAGTCATTTTTGTTTTGAAATTGAGATGGTGTAATTGTAATTGTTTGGCTCAGATGATCAGCTGTGCATCTTACTACAGGGTATCAGCTTCTGTACAACTCAGTAGGACCTATTCAAGCTGTCATAAACTTGGAAGTCCAATGATTTAAGCAATGGAAACCACTTCCACACAGGCTCTGATCCTAAGCATACCTCATGGCCAAAGTCCACACACTTTTGCTAACCTGATGTAATGTTGCTTAATCCATCTGGACTATTCAGCTTCTTGCTTCACCATATTTGCTGATCTCTCTCAGAAGGTTCTCATCTCCATTTAGGACTAGGAAACAGGTAAGGAAGATAGTTGCAATGGTTAATATCTACAGGATAGTTCTCCTAATTAGGTAGCCTATGGGCTCTGTCAAGACCATTGGCAGCCATTGGCAGTCATCAGCAATCTTACGGGCACACTGTGCCACCAGAACTTGTTTACCAGCAGCACAGCATGCTTCACAGCTGTTGCCAAACAATGATCCTCTTGACAGTGTTAATTGAGTGATACTTCTGAAGAATCAAGAGCCCCAGGTTGAGATGATCTTCTTTTAAATGTCTTTGGCTGAGTATTTGATAAGATCCACAAGCAAAAGATTCTGGTAGATACCCATACACAATGTTCATTTTTATCTCCACGTATCCTGTTTCAAAATACAAACAGAGTGTATTTAACTGGCAATTTTCAATAGTCCAGTGGTTACAAATTTTTTCCTACAGGTAATTTGCTCTACAACCAATATATCACAGTGTTTACAGGATTAGCTAGAACATCTTGTACAGTAAAGAAACTGGGAGAGGTTTATTGATTCTGGTTTAAAACATAACCTCAAACAGTTTGTGGTATTCTTTAGAAGACTCTTGAATTGCAGCTGGTGCCAGTATTTCTCATGTTCATTTCCAGAGTTTAGAGGGGGAGAACCCTCCACTGCCCACATGGCTATCAGTTTGATCGTGAATAAATGCTTCTGATATTTGTCTGGAATATTATTTATTTGTAAAATTCATTCCTTTTCCTTAAGAAGCCTTAAGCAATTTGCAAAGTTTAGCATTTTGAAATACCTAAGAGAATTGCAGACAACAGCACTAAAACTTTGCACAAAAATCATTATCTGCTGCTAAACTAGTCTTCCAGCAGCGCATGGCAGTGGTGTGACTTTTGTGGTGCCAGACCAGGACTTAGAGCAGCAGATCACAAGATAAGATCGGCCATAAGTGTTCTTTGGGATATGTGTATTTATGAGTGGTCATAGGACTTATGCTATAAGTGGAGTTCTATAAGAATGATCACGAACCCTCAGCTTCAGTCCTCTGCCAGTGCTGAGTGTTGCTAACTTGCTGTAAGGCATGCCATCAGGTGCGGCAGGGGAAGGAGTGGGGTGGGAGGGGGCGGAAAGGAACCCCAAATCTTGAATCCTGCGTCGGATCTCCTGGCCTAACACAGGACCACTCAACTCTGCATTGGCAAAATAGATGGCGCAAACTTGAGTAGTCCCATTGCAGGCTTGGGTCTTTCCCTGGAGGAAGGGAATGAATGTCCCCTTCCCCCAAGCAGATGCTGGCAGCTGCCCAAAGCCCATAGGATGCAGTGGCAGCCATTTTGATACCACTGCTCAGCACCAGGTAGCTCAGGATTGGGCTGTAAGGGCCCAATCCTATCCAACTTTCCAGTGCTGATGCAACTGTACCAACAAGTTGCAGCTGCATTCTGTGATGGTGAGGGCAGTCATAGAGACCACCAGGGCTGCACTAGTGCTGGAAAGCTAGATAGGATTGGGCCCTTACTTGGTTCAGCTGTAGATCATAGGCAGGAGGTCACAGGTTCAATCTCCAGCAGCTCCAGGTAGGACTGATAAGACCTTGAAGCCTACTGGTCAGGGTTGATGATGCTGAACCAGAGGGTATCAATAACCTCTTTAATACAAGGCATGACTACTTATGGCAGTCCATGACTGATTCTTATGGACTTGAGCTTCTAGATGCCTGATATTTGTCCCCTTATCACCACTGGGTGAGGAAGGTAGAATAAAAAGCAATGGGCTGAGAGGTATCCATGATATCCTGTTGCGTAGAATGTATGTGGTACATAGGTAATGTAGCATCAGACTGATTTGAGACTATTGGAGACTACATCAAATATATTGGTGCTATTTGGACTTCTAGCTGTAGATAGGACTGCTTGAAGCTCATCAGTCAGCATGAGGGAAAGTATAGAATGTGGTCTTGGATCACCAGTTGCTTTTTACCAGTTGCTTGATACCAGCTGAGGACATGGTCTGAGGCAGGTGTTCCACCCTGAATAAAGCACCTATTAGATTTCCACAGGTGATGCAAATTCTGGAAATGAGGTTGTGTTTTGAACAACTTCAACTTACAAAAGTAGACACACAAATGACTCACACATTCATTTGTCATGCTTCCATCATAATGCCTAAATGGGAACTCACCGCTACATGTGGGACACGTATGCTCCTGATGAAGAAGAGCTTGTGCATTTCACCATTTACCATGACTTGGCCCAAACAAGTGTTGCTTGCAACTTTCACAATCTCTGCAATCTGTATTACGTGTGGCCTCACAAGAAGGTTGGAGATAGGGCAATATTGATTCCATTTTATAGATGCGGAACTGATGCTGAGAGAAAATAACTTGCCCAGGGCTGCACCATGAGACCACAAAGGAGGTGAGTCTGCAAGAGTCAAGTCTACCTATATTAACAGGAACACAAAGTCTTTGATTGCGTGCTAGGACTGAAAAGATGGTAGATTAATGGATGATGTTACATTCCATGGTCTATTTGACTATACAGGTTGACTATATTTGAAGGCATGGCTTGTTTACTGGAACTAGAGAACTTTTAGAAGACAGATGCATAAAAAAAGTTTTTAAAAAAACTGATTTTGTAAATTATTCAAAATGGGAATTGCTCCCTTGACTTTCCCCCTACCTCTATCCCAATGGATTCATTTAGAATTTTCTTTTCTACATTGTGGCTCCAGGACCAAGCTGCTGTCTGACTCTCATCCCTTCCGCAAACAACTTTCAAAGAGAATGTTATATAGACAGCGATACTACAAAGAGCAGAGTGGAGATTTTCCAGCCCCAGTTAATCAGGCTAGGGAATGATTTTTACACAGATGCAGTGATCCAGTGACTAGATCAATATAATCCTCTTATGCTGGCTTTATTTAACCCATTTTTGCCTAGCACAACAGTGTACACATTTGGTTCCTGTTGCATATATGCAACATTGGGCAGAAATGGCTTAAAACAAGGATAACAGCACTCAGTGTCAAGGCCCAAGAATATGTGAAGTACCAATGAAAAGAACACCTCTGAACATATGCAGAATCATTTCCCTCACCGCTAAGCAATCGTATTTTATTCCAAAAATGTTGGAATTAGAATGCAAGTATGAACATCAGAAAGTGGGGCTTCTAAGCAGACTTTACTAAGTGATTTTGGGCAAAATTTATAGTGTCACACTAACTAATGCATAATGCGCACTGGGGAATAAGTCTCTCTGTGCAGGAGAGACTTTCTGATAACTTTGAGTCCAAGCCCTTATGTCCGTACAGAGTTATGTTTTACTGGGTCATCTAAAACAGCGCGTCTCAATCAGTGGTACTTGTATCACTGGTAGTACTTGAGGTGGTGTCTGGTGGTACTCATAGGACTCCCACCACCTAGCAGTGACAAATGCAATGCAATGTGACAAACCATGGTACAATGATAGGTGGGCAGTGCTCCAATGTGCACTTTTCAAGTGTTCAGAAAAGCCCTCCCATCCACCCTCAGCCTTTTACCTGTGTTTGTTGCATCACATCTGGCCTCCCAATCAGGAAGTAACTGGCGGTGACATCATCGCAGACCATGCAAAGTGATACAGCAGGATACAAACATGAGAGATGCTGATCTAGACTGCTGCTGTGAACCAAGATTCCCCTGGTTTCAAATGTCACTTTTTCCCAGAACTCACTAGGTGACCTAATTCATTCCCTTGCAATCTGTAGACAATAATATTTACTTGCACTGCAAGGTTATTATAATGATTATAAGAGAAGAATGAATTTGAAGTGCTCTGTACATAAGGAGGCATTATAACTGGACTCATCGATCCCAACACAAAACCTTTTCCCCAACATTTTAGAACTGGCTAGTAACAAGGTCATTATTTCCCACTCCCAATTTCTTTCTTCCGAAAGACTAGCACACCAATTTACCTGGATCTTGTTGGAATCAAGACAAATGTTCTACTGGTCATCATAACTTGCATGGGGTGCAATCCAGCAGTCAAAGCTAAACACATTCAGGTCTAGTTGATTTCAGTGGGAAAAAACAAAATCTGGGCTTAATGAGTGGGATGTTAAAAAGACCTAACTTTGACTGGATTTTGTCCATGGCTGTAATGCTGCTGTGTTTTGTGGCTGCAGTCCCATGCTTACTTGTTTGGAAGCAAGCCCCAGCAACCTCAGTAGGGTTTTTTCAGTAAATATAGAGTCAGATAGCACAAGGTGAGTAATTCTTGTGCTATCTCACCTTGTGCTAGTAATGCTGCAATTCTTATAGAACTTGCTTAGGCTTCCCTTCCTATTTAAGTACCCTTAAAGTCTCTCGCTACAATTTTGCAATCAGTCCCACAAAAATAATGGAATTTAAGCATTTTTTTAAGTGCAAAAAGCTGTGGGTTGAGTAATTCTCAGATTTAGGACTCTTCCAAGTCTGTCCTAGCATGTAGATTCTAGCAAAAATAATTATCTTCAATTCTTTCTGTGCTGGCCCCCTTCTTTACAGAAAAAAATCACAGATATAAGTGCTCTAAAATTAGTTTGGCTTAGAATGCAAATCCCCTATTAAATGGAATGTAATTGAGGGCAAAGTCAAGTCTACTAATTCAAGTTTGAAAGTTGATTAGAAGAATTTAGCTTAGCTTCAGGATGGTGGAGAGAGGAGTGAAGAGTGGATCTGATGCCACTGATAAGGGATTTATCATCAGAATCACAGCTGTTAAAGAAGAGATAGGTGACACTAGTCTTGGGGAAGAAGAATGAATGTTATTGTCAAGTTTGCCACCCGGGTTATTCCTAGTCCTCTTCTTTCTCCTTGCTATCCCCCAACACTCTACAGCAGGGTTGGACAAATTTTCAACTTTAGGGATCCTGGACCTTTAACAATTGTGTAGGAGAGAGAATTTCAGCAGCAGAGAAAATTTCATCTGTGAGATGACAAGCTGCACCTGCTGAAATTCCTTCTTCTATATAATTGTTAAACATCTAGCATCCCTAAAGTTGAAAGTTTGCCTATCCCTACTCTACAGTAGTGGTTCTCAAACATTTAGCATTGGGACCCACTTTTTAGAATGAGAATCTGTCAAGACCCACCAGAAGTGGTGTCATGACTAGAAGTGATGTCTTCAAGCAGGAAAATTTTTAGCAATCCTAGACTGGAATCCTACCTACGTTTGCCCAGGAGTAAGTCCTATTGACTCTCAATGAAAGTCCCAATTGGGAAATCCCAATGCTCATTTCCACTGAGCAGTTGCAAGAAAATATTGGAAAAGTTGACTACTGTGTGTGCTTAGCAAGTTACTAGTCCACAAAAAGTATCATAGGTAACATTGATGGCTATGATTTCTAAACACACTTATTTGAGAATAAAAATCCTGCTTTAATCAGAACTCTAACCAATTCTGATTAGAACTTATTTCTTATTAGAAATAAGCACAAATAAGCTTTGGGCCACACATCATTGATTTCTTGCCTACTAAAATCAACAGGAGAAAGCAAGTTTTGGAATTTCAAAAGAACTCTCCACAGGGCTATGGATTTTGTTATTAAAATATTAACATGATGATGATGATGTACATTATACTAGTACTATTCAGTAACATAACTGAAAAGTACTTTGCTTTGATTGGATCATGCCCTTAAAGTTCAATCCGCATTCAGGCTATGACAAATAATTAAACAGATTAGCCTTTGATCCCGAACAGATTGACATGGAAATCCCATTGATTTCAATCAGACACCCTCCAAGGAAGTGTATGTGAAAGACTGCAGCCTCTCAAAGGAGAGGAGAGTCTCTTTTTGACATTGTGGAGCTGCAATAGGGCAGGGTAGAGACATCTCTGATGATGTCAATAGCGTGCTGTGATCTAATAAGATAAGGAAAGAACACAAAAGGGGAAGAAAAAGAAAACCACAGTAGTCCCCAGCTGCCCACTGGCAGAATTTGTCTTGCCTGGTCGGAAGAAATGTGGGGGGCAGGGGGGGGGGAGACTGCAGCCCTGCCATCCCAGTCCTAAATGCCACCACTGCCATGCTATATGAGGTGCAGCACCTGTGTAACTGCAATGCAGCCCCAAGGTAAGGGAGCAAATGATCCTATACCTTTTAGAGGCCTCTGTGACTGCTTCACCACCACAGGATGCAGTGCATGCCCAATTGGCACCAGCACTGGAAAATTGGATAGGCTTGGGCTCTGAATCAGTTGCAGCAACATCAAGCTGACTTGTGGCCCTTAAAGATGGGAAATATGGTTCAGCATTCACTTTTGTGGACTAAAGTCCACTTGTGGTCCTCAGATGGCAGGGGTGCCTTTGCAGGAAAAGAAAGTGGAGCTCAAGGGACTCTGCAGTAGGAGAGGTACAGGCTGCAATCTTATCTGCATTTACATTGAATTCATTCAACTAACTTAGTGGGACTTACTTCTGAGCAGACCAGCACTGGATGGTGACCAGTGACTTTTAAAGGAGGAGGGAAGTGACGATTCACAGCAACAGGAATCATGAAAGCAGCCACCTGCCTATGCCACATTAATGTACTGTAGTTGTTTATCTAATACGGTTTCAGGGGAGTAAAAAACAACCAGCATTAATAGTACTCCCATCACTTACATCATCATTATCCTACTGTGATATCAGCACAGAATTCTGAGCCTGATGGAGCGTTCTGTGGGACTCCGAAGCTGGCGTTGTTCCGCCTCCAGAAGGTCATTCGCTCCAAGACTTCTTTCTCCCCGTTCTACAAGTTCAAAACGGGAGTGGGGGGGCCGCTTCTAAGGCCAAATCTTCCTCCAGCACCTCCCCATCTTCAGAGCTTTCCGAGTGTGCCAGCGAGGACTAGAAGGAAAAAGGAGCTGTCTCCGTTCCGAAGTTTGCAATGAGCAAAATGGAACCAAATTGGGGGGAGGGGGAGAAAGCTACTCCTTTAAAGTTTTTAATGATGCTGGTGGATGTTACAGCGCTGCGTTAGTATGACAGCATTCTGAAATTGAATGAGATGACGTCACGACGAATACTCAGGAGTCCTTCCACTGGGACACTGTTGTGAATGGCACCTGAGCGGACCAAATAATGGCCACTGGCTCTATCTCTCCCGGGTAGCCTTTCCATCCCACCGTTTCCTGCTCTTTTACTTTCTGCTGTTCGTTATTTTTGTGGTCTCCCCTTTGCCTAAAGATGTGGGCGCTCTCTCCGGAGTTGTTTCCCATCCCACCAATGTTGTGAGGAAGGCCACTAGCCGACCCAGTCAGTGGCGTAGCTGGGGGGGGCAAAGCACTAAATTTTACAGGAAGCCTCACAGCAGCGTGCATGTTAGTGACCCCTCCCCCTCCCCTTCGGAGCCACTCCGGGCGGGGGGATCAAAACGGAGACATTGGCCCGGAATGGCTCCGAAGAGGAGGAGGAGGAGGGGTCGCTGGCACACTGCGATGAGGCTCCCTACATACCTTAGGGCTTAGCACCCCCTCTAACTACGCCGCTGATTCCAGTTTCTTCTGCTTTAGCCATGGGAAGTCAGAATGAGCGAAGGAGAGACTTCAGCCCCAATTACCCCTCCCCCCCCATCTTGCCTCTCTATAACACTGGGAACTTTCAGTCGAACCGAAATGTATCTGCGATCCTTGCTTAGGAATCAGCGACTGTAAACATACTGGAACCACGTCTTCCAGAGTCAATATGCAGAGAACCCGGGCACGTGTGTAGGACAACCCCGATCGTATTGATTTCCAAGTCTCATTGAGTTCCAGTGACTCAGGCTACAATCCTATCCACACTTACCTGGGAGCAAGCCCCATTGACTATAATGGGGCTTACTTCTGGGTAGACATGCCTAGGCTTGGGCTCTCATTCACTACAAAGGCTGAGATCCCTGCAGAGTGTTTCTGTTGATTATCGCCCCCCCCCCATGCACAAACAATGCACATTTCCGGAATTGGGCAGGCACATTTAAAAATCCCCTGAAATGGGGCGATGGCCAGGAAACTTGAAGTGGGGTGAACACCTCGATTCCTCCCCCCACTCCATGCTGGACTATTCCCCAGGAAAGGGAAGGAGGACTCGGTTAGTGGGGTGGGCTAGCATGTGGGAGATCTGCTGGCATCGAAAGGCCGCCTGGTCTGTGATGCGCGAGATGTTGCGTTCTGGCAAGTGAATGCGCATGTGGAAGGGATTGTGTGCGGCGGGCGGGCAGAGGCTTTCCTCGGGCTGGTCTCGAGAACCGGCAGCCCGGCTGGCAGGAAGCGCTGCGGATGTGTGCTGCTTTTCATGTGGCATTTGTGGCCGGCTCTGATAACGCCGGGAGACCCGCAGCACGCTTGGAAACGGGATGGAGATCGGCGAGGCGTCTCCCTCCCTCCTTCCCTCCCTCTAAAGGAGGGAGGTTGAAAAGGTCCCCCGCGGGTTGAAAAGGTCACTACTCGGTCCGAGGGGACCAGAGGACGCGGGACCCCCGTCTGGGAGGGGGGCAGACAAAGAACCTGACCAGCCCCCAATGGCGTAGCTAGAGGGGGTGCAAAGCACTAAATTTTGCAGGGAGCCTCACCGCAGCGCAAGCGGCCTCCCCTTGGGAGCTATTCAAAACTGCCTGCAAACCTTAGTGCTTTGCACGCCCCTCTAGCTACGCCACTGCCAGCCCAAGAGAACCAGAGGTGCTTCCGTGGAACTTTAGATGCACACTCTTCGGGTCTTCTGGCTTCTGAAGAGGCGGTCCCAAAATAAACAGGGGCACGATCCGAAATCGAGGACGTCTAAACCCCACCGATTGGCACGAGGGGGTGGGGGGCTCAGCGCCTGCTTAATCAATCCTGATCATATTTATCCCCAAGTCTCACTGAGTTCCATTGACTCACGCACTACAGTGGCAGCAAAGGCAGAGATCTCTGCAGAGCATTCCTGTCGCTTATCGCCCCCCCCAATCGGGCAGCGGAGAATTGGGCAACCCCCCCCCCCCGAACTCTGGCACGGCTGGATCGCGCCCCATCTCTTGAGGCAGACACTGAGGTGGCTGGTAGAAGTCGGTACTGAGCCCATCCTGGTGATTTTACACCGGAGAGTAAAAGCCTCTGCAGTTTCAAGGGCACACTCGCTTCTCTGGAGTAAAATGTTCGGAATCAGAACCAGTTCCGAGGGTAGGGGATTCTGAGGCCTCCTTGTGGGGCAGGTATACATCAGTGTAGGAGGACTTGAGTCCCTCGGGAGAAGAAAGACAACGTACGAATGTAGAGGAATAAAAAATAATGCGGATACTCCTGGTTCTGGGATACCAGTTTTAGTGGGAGTGAATCGGCTTAAGTAATGTGTGGCTCTCGAAGCACAAGACCTACTCACTTGTTGCTCCACCACGGAGGATCATAAATGGATCCCGAATTGCCAACTGTTTGCGCTAAACAGCCAGCTCACCCTGAATTTATTTTTTAAGCCACTTTCTGGGCTGAGGTCGCAAACACCCCCTCCCTTTCGTTTCAGCCCCATCCCCACCTGATCTGACCCACATGCACCTGGAGATGTGCTCTTGCATCGCCTCCTTCTCTCGCCTTTTTAAAATAGTCTCCTTCCCCTCCCCAGTCCTCAACAGAGGGGAGCTGCCGGATCCCTGGAGGGATCCCTTGCTCTCAGGACAAGTGGTCCTCGCCGCCGCCGCCGCCCCCCCAAAGCCTGAGAGCCCAATCCTATGCCTGAGAAGTTAGTTTCATTATAGCCAATGGGGCTTGTTCAAACGCGTTCCAAACCCCTTTGCTTTGAGCCGGTGTCTGATAGATCGGAGGAAGCGCACGACGTGCCCCAGCCCAGCAAGCTGTTTCCTCTGCGGTCCCGTCTG
Organism: Tiliqua scincoides; assembly: GCF_035046505.1. Taxonomy (NCBI): domain Eukaryota; kingdom Metazoa; phylum Chordata; class Lepidosauria; order Squamata; family Scincidae; genus Tiliqua; species Tiliqua scincoides. Next base: position 45,864,114 of record NC_089824.1, on the reverse strand, counting down.
CGGTGCCTGCCCGGGGGTCAGGGAGGCTTCCCAAGATAGCAGCACTCCCTGGCTGGCCACTTCCCCTCATCTGGCGGCAGAAATGTTTTGACGGGGAATCCCAACGAGGTCTTCGAGGTGGTACACGTGTGTGTGTGTGTGTGTGTGTGTGTGTGTGTAAAGCGGGAGGGGCTCCCTTCTCAGCCCCTTGATTCCATCTGAAATGTGTTTTGTAGATGACATCAGAACATTTGACCCTTGTTGGGTGGGGGGAGGTGGGGGAGGAAAGCATTTCAGCATCTGTCTCCCCCAAACCCTGTCTCAGGCAACCCCTAAGTCATTGCCCCTGGCAGCCCACGCCCCGTGGGGTTCCGCTGAAGCTGCCCGTCCAAGGAAAGAGGGTGCGGGAGTCGGAAGTGCCACGAATCTCAGAGGAACCTTCTCAAAGCACGTCGCGACACCCACATCAGTTCTATGGATGCAACTTTCGAAACGCCACTCACTGCGCATCTCCAAGCACTGCCTGGCGCATTTCAAAGCGCCACCCAGCCTTGGAAGCAGCTACAGTTTGAAATCCTAAATACGTCCACAACGCTGTTCTGTGCCTGTTTATTTATTTATAGAATTTATATCCCGCCTTTCTATCCAATGAAGGGCACTCAAGGCGGCTCACAATTAAAACCACATTAAAAACATAAAATGTACATCTAGGCATAAAAAAAGACATTTAAAAACAACAAAGCACAATAAAACCTGGATCCTGAATTAAAATATTCCAAAAGCGTCAACCCCCTTGTGTCAGCATAAGAGGCCTCCTTAAAAAGGTCTTAAGGTTTACTCAGTAAATAAGCCCCCCCCCCCCGTTTAGTGGAACTTACCCCCTACATCAATACAAGATTGCAGGCAGAAAGTAAAATTTCACTGCATTCAATATCAGCTCCTTTGGCCATAATGACGGGTGCCCTCTATTTTATATTTTTACTTTTCTATGTTTTAATATCTCTTTTTCAATTCCCTTTACTGGTATTTTTTTTTGTTTGTTTACTATATCGGCAAAATGCTGAAATAATAGTAGCAGCAATTAACTGATTGGGATATTATGTATTAGCCAAGTTCATCTCAAACTGCTTACTTGGTGAGCAAGTCATCTCCAGGAAACCTTATTTTTACCATGAGGTGTTAGAAAAGCACTTCAGCTGATTTGCTTCTGTTTATGGTGAGTTTCTGATGCTGAAACAATTTGAATTTAACTAGTTAAAATGCAAGAAGAAGGTTGATAAATTACAGCATTATTATTATTATTAGAGTTGGAGAAACAAGAAAACACGATTGAGGAAAAACATAAAAAGGAAAGGCGATATTTATCACCTTATCAAGAAAGGTGAATTAATAAAATCCACCTGTTTAAACTCATATATATCTATATGAATAAATTATGGAATATATAAATCATGGAATATACATAAATTATATATTCCATATATAGATATAAATATCTAGATATTCCATAATTTATTGTCTGTAACCAGCAAGCCCACAATCACAAATTAGAGAATATAAAAGCACATATATTGTTTTTTCTATTTCTATACATTCCATGGGCCAAATTTAAAAAGAAATTTCTCCCATCTGGATTACTGGAAGCCCAATACTATCCACACTTTCCTGGGAGTAAGCCCCATTAACACTAATGGGACTTACTTCTGAGTAGACATGCATAGGATTGGGCTGTGGGATATAGCCCGTCTAGGAAACATGTCCAGCGGACAGGAAACAGACTAAGGGCCCAATCCTATCAAATTTTCCAGTGGATTGCAGCTATGCAATACATCCTGTGGTGGGGAGGCAGCCACAGAGGTATCTTCAAGGTAAGGTAACAAATGTTTCCTTCGAGCCCAAGCCTACTCAGAAGTAAGTCCCATTATAGTCAATGGGTCTTACTTCCAGGCAAGTGTGAATAGGATTGCATTTGTAACCGTATCTCGGGGCTGCATTGCAGCTGCCAGGTGCTGGAAAGTTGGCTAGGATCGGGCCCCCAATGGGTCTCCAGCGCTGTGCTGCTGTTTGGTCAGACCCTTCCGAAAGGGAGCCGTCCCCTCTGCACCCTCACTGCTCTCGCCGCCTCCCAGCCAGCCTCTCTCACCCAGCAGAGCCCAGGCAAGCGTCCCGCTGAGCTCACTGCGAGGGCCTTCCACTCGGCCTGCAGGCATGGAAAAATCCATCCGGGGCCGGACAGGTAACTCCGGGCTGGCTCCCGCGCAGGTGAATTGCAGCTGGAACTGGTCCTCCGCTCGCCAGGGGAGTGCGTCGCAGCCCCGCCCACGCAGTCCCATTGGCCAGCACGCGGTTTAAACGAAGCCGCGCGCGGACAGCTCCCAGCTATTGCAGGCGCGCGCCGGTCCCGGGCTTGGCCGACAGCAGCCTCTGCTTGCGCTCCCGAGACCTGACTTGTAGCCAGCGCGCAGGGACCCTCGCAGGCTCAGGCTCGCCTTCGGGAGGAGCCAGCTGGTGCGGAGGGGACGAGAGGCCGGTGCAGCGGCCCGGAGATGAGCAGCCCTGATGCGGGCTACGCCAGCAGCGACGACCAGGCGCAAGGACGGTGCTCGCTCCCTCCGCTCGTGATGCAGTGCCCCTGGGCAGAGGCGCTGAGCCCTCTGGCGGAGCACGGCAAGGGCGAGGCGGCGGCCGAGGCAGCCCAGCCGGGCGGCCCGGGGAGGACCAAGAGCGAGGCCCGCATCCGCCGCCCCATGAACGCCTTCATGGTCTGGGCCAAGGACGAGCGCAAGCGGCTGGCGCAGCAGAACCCGGACCTGCACAACGCCGAGCTCAGCAAGATGCTGGGTGAGTCCGGAGGAGGGGCTGGGGGTGGTCGGGAGCCCTGCTGGCCAGTCCCCGCCGCTATCATTCTACAGACCCAGCGGGCGGGCGCGCGGGCGGCACCCTCTCTCTGGACTGCTGCTGGCACGCAGTCGGAGGCACCCATCCTATCCACACTTACCTGGGAGTAAGCCCCGTCGACTATAATGGGATTTACTTCTGAGTAGACATGGATAGATGGGGCTGTGGGGTTGCACTCCTATGCACACTTTCCTGAGAGTAAACCCCATTGAAGACAAGGCTTACTTCTGAGTAACTAAGCGTGGAATAGCAGCCGGAAGCGTGACAGCGCCTCGAGTTCAGTGTGCTGGGCAGCAAGTGCCCTGGAAGGGGGGGGAGGCTTACTCGCAAAGTTGGTTGCCAGGACCTGGAAGGGACGTTGGCTGACCCTTGCTTGGGGGGGTACTCTCAGTGGGGCAGGTAACTTTGCGTGCACGGCTAGACACCCCCCCCCCGACGCCGGTGGGGAGTTGAGATCTCCCCCTTTGCAGGCCCGCATCAAGGAAGGGCTTACGCAAGAGGCACTCCAGATAGGTGACGATATAGCGAGGGCCCGGCGCACCTTTCCAAGGGCTACAGACTTCCTGGAAAGAGGTCAGAACCGAAGGGGTTCGCTACTCAGAGGGTGTCCCGTTTCCACATGGCCAGAGAGAGTCCCTCTGTGCGTGCCTCCAGTCGGGCTGCAATCCTTTCCACACTTACTTGGGAGTAAGGCCCCTAGTGGGACTTACTTCTGAGTAGACACGAATAGGATTGGGCTCACATTCCGTCTCTAGAGAGAGCACCGCTACTTTGATTCCACTTGCGGGGGAGAAGCCTGTTCGTTTTGTCCGGCTTGTGGGCTTCTCAGAGGCAGCTGGGGGCCACTATGGGAAACGGGATGCTGGACTAGGTGGGCTGTCTACCTGAGCCAGTGGTTAACGGGCTTTTCCTGCGGGCTTAGGATTCAATCCTATCCATGTTTCCAGCACTGATGTAGCCGTGCCCATGGGGCATGCGCTGCATCCTGTGGTGGGGAGGCAGCCACAGAAGCCTCCTCAAGGTAAGGGAACATTTGTTCCCCCAGTTTGGGGCTGCACTGCGCCGGTCTTGGAAAGTTGGCTAGCTTTGGGCCGGAGCCTCCCCCTCAGTGACTGGCTCTCAAGCGTCTGCTCTGCCTGTAACTTGCTCCACACTTTCACGTGGGCAGTGGCTTCCAATCTTGCCCACTTTATGGCTGCGAGAACCTCTGAGGACTGTCTATCCCCCCCCAACAGACTGACCCACCCCCACCATAGGGTCAGGGCTACTGGGATGCGTTAGGGCCCAATCCTAGCCAGCTTCCCTGCACTGATGCAGCCATGCCTCCTCAAGGTAAGGGGATGTTTGTTCCCTGACCTGGGAGCTGTATCGGCACTAGAAAGTGGGATAGAGTTGGGATCCTAGATACAGCTGGGAAAATGATTAGCAGCCCCATCCTAAGTGCAGTAAGTCCCATTATAGTCAATGGAGTTTACTCCCAAGTAAGTGTTGATAGGATTGCAGCCTCAGGCTCAATCCTAGCCACAGTTACTTGGGAGTAAGCCCCATTGCCTATAATGGACTACTGAGTAGACACGCATAGGCTTGGGCTCAGCCGGTTGGAGGACTGTGAAGTGCTGGCCAGTACGAGGCGGGAGGGGGAGTTGGCACCCCCGGGCTGGCGTCTCTGACTCTCCGTCTCCTCGGCCCGCAGGTCAGTCGTGGCGGGCGCTGTCGCTGGCGGAGAAGCGCCCCTTTGTGGACGAGGCGGAGCGGCTGCGGCTGCAGCACATGCGGGACCACCCCAACTACAAGTACCGCCCGCGGCGCAGGAAGCAGGTGAAGCGCCTCAAGCGCGGGGACGGCGGCGGCGGCCTGGTGGCCGAAGGAGGCTTCCTCCCGCCCCAGCAGCAGCACCCGCACCAGCCACACCAGCTGGGGCTGCCCGTGGAGGCGGGCGGCGGGGGCTGCGAGGCGATGGGGCTGCCTTACCCGGAGCAGCCAGGCTACCCCGGAGGAGCCTTCCACTACCGGGACTGCGCGCCTCTGCCCCTGGGCGCCCACTTCGGCGGCTACAACCTGCCCACCCCGGAGCCCGAGCCCCAGAGCGGCGCCTGCGCGGAGTCCCCCTTCTTCCCCCCGCCCGAGGAAGGCGGCTGCCTGCTGGGCCCCTACGGCTACCCCACGCCCCCGGGGTCCGAGTACACCTGCAACGGCGCCCCTGCCTCCAGCAGCAGCAGCAGCCTCTACCGCAGCCGCTTCCCAGGCCCCCTGGCCCCCTACTCCTCGCAGGACCCCCAGCAGCAGCCCTGCCGTCGGGGGGACGCCTCCGCCGCCGTCCTGGAGCAGCTGCCTCCGCACGACGTGGAGCTGCTGGCCGACGTGGACCGCGCCGAGTTCGAGCAGTACCTGCCCTACGCCTGCCGCCCCGCCGAACTGGGACTCCCTTACGCGAGCCACGAAGGCTGCGAGCCCAGCCCTGCCGCCACTTACTACTGCGCGGCCGCCGGAGGGGCAGGAGCCTACCCTGAGCTGTAATCGAACAGTGCGGACTCTGGGGGTTGGGGGGGGGGGCGGAGTGGAGGAGGACCCGCTTGGCTCTATTTATTGTAACTTATTGACTGACGACTTGGAAGGGGCGAGCTCTAGAAGCTACTTTCTCAGCGGGGAGAAGGAGCGTGGCTTCGATGGGACGGGACACGCCTGCCTGTTCAGAGCCTGCAAGCTGCCCTTGCAGCCGTCGACTGGACCGTGCTGGACCTGCTCGTTTTATACTGTACACACGCCTGGGGTTGGAGGGTGTGGGGGGGGGGATTTGGGAGGGGGTTGTACAGCTGATCTGGGACTTCTGGTCACCACCTGGGTCGCGTTGGACTTGGAGACAGTTCGGTCATTAAAGGCAAAAGAGACACACCTCGCAAGTGGCCACGAGAGTGATTTGATTCTCAGTGTCCATAAACTGAAAGATGGTGCGATCCAGCCTTTGCCGCCGCCGTTATGAGGCTGCCTGGAGAACTTCATTGGGACCGAAACACACTGCAGTGTATTTAGACAGGCTACGAGGAGAAATAAAGGGTTGATGGAGTTCGGAGTCTACAGTAACCGGAATATTTATTATATGATGGAAAATATACTGTGTGGAAGCAGTGGCGTAGCTGGGGGGGCAAAGCACTAAGTGTTTCAGGGAGCCTCCCAGCAGCCTGCAAGGGGCCCCTCCTCTTCGGAGTCATTCTGATGTACGCCTCCGTTTTGCCCTCCAACCCAGTCATTCCCCCTCCGCTCCGGAGCCATTGGGGGGAGCAAAACGGGGGCTATGTCAGGATGGATCCGAAGGGGAGGGGAAGGGCGCCTTGCACGCTGTGGTGAGGTTCCCTACAACACTTAAGGCCCAATCCTATTCAATTTTCCCCGGCCGTGCAGCTGTACCCATGGGGGGGGGGTGTCACAGAGGCCTCCTCAAGGTATGGGATCATTTGTTCCCTTATCTTGGGGCTACATCGCAGCTGTACCGGTGCTGGAAAGTTGGATAGGATTGGGCCCTTAGCATCCCTCTCTGGCTACGCCACTGTATTGAGATATAACTAAGGTCCAAGCAATTAGTTTCAGATGGATGCATTAAAGCGCCTGCAATCGTTTTAGTGTCCATTTGATCTACGAGAGACCTCCCATTTGATCTATAAAGCAGTGAACATAAATACCCTTTAAACCTGACTTCACTCACTCCCTGCCCTAACCTGGAATAACACACTTTAAGAAGTTCTACCGACTCTTCTGAGTGATATTTGCTAAGCACACTTAACCAGGGAGTAAGCCTCAATGACTACAGTGTTACTTGCCTCGGAGTAAACCTGCATAAGATTGGGCTGCGAATCATTTGCGCTTGTCTGTCAGTGTCAAGGACAAGTTTCAGGTAGCCCGTTCACTGGCACTAGGTTAGGGGAATAAGGCTGCGATCCTAGGCACATTTACCTGGGAGTAAGTCCCATTGGACTTGGTGAGACTTACTTCTGAGTAGACGCAGCTAGGATTGGGCTGGAACGACTTTGAGCCCAGCTTAAGGGATAGAAAGGAAAAGCAACCGTACCATGCACTTCTATCTAAATAGACTCGTCCTACTGCCTTGATGGGACTTTTCGAACAAGATGCTGCACTTCTGGGGAAGGCCGGGAGGAAGAGCACCGTTTCTATCTAATTGTACTTTTTGATGGGTCACGTTTTTAGACGATGGGGTTGGCTACCTCACCTGGGGGCTTGCTTGACTTGTGTGTGTTTTAAACTTCTCCTCAAGGCATTTCCTCTAAGAAATCCCACTGAGCTCGGTGGGAGATATGGCTTTCAACCTTAAATGCCATTCCTCGTGAGACTGATCGCATTTACTTCCAAGTTAATGTGGTGACTGACTTAATCAAGTAAAGCTGATGTAAACATGAAAAAGACCTAGCCCCGACCTAATTGCTTTCCCTTAACAGAGCGGGGCTGCAGCCCCATACCCACTTTCCGGGGAGTAACTGAAGCCAATGGGACTTCCTTCTGAGTGGACATCATAGGACTGGATCCTAAGAATGCCTTGTGGGTTTCCCTGGTGGTTAGCTAGCTAGGTCCCTGCACTAAGTTTTGCAGGGAACTTCACAGCAGCGTGTTGCTCCCCCCGCCCCGAAAAACTCCGAAAGGGAGGGGAAGGGCTCTCTTGCAAGCTGCCCTGAGGCTTCCTGCAAAACATAGTGCTTCCCCCCCCCACAGCTACACCACTGGGTTTCCCTAATGATTCTGCTGGTCAAAAGATTCTTCATACTCGACATCCAACCCCAAGTGTGTTTCATTTTCAAAAGCAAGTGATTTGTTTTTTTTCTTTCAAGTCAACCCAGGAAAATTCTGAACACATCCATGTTCGAAACCTCTGTCGAAATCTTTGAGGCAAACTGATTAACAACTCTAGTCATCATTCTCCCTCTGTGATCGGGTCTCCCCTCCAGGTGATAACTCCAGAGCTCGTGATTCACTGAATCACCAGCAGTGATGATGACATCATTTCATTTGGGGGAAACCCCCACCCCAACTTTTAAGCCCTTTGCCTAACCAAGGGCGTGTATTTCTTGCATTTCCAGACCAGTAAATGGTGTAGCTTTTTGCTTTTGCCTACTTTGTGGCAGAAAACGTGCAATTTCCCGGTCCAATCCTATGCATGTCTACTCAGAAATTCCATAGGAGTCTTACTCTCAGGAAGTGGTGGTTGGGTCCTCAAATTCCACCAAGTCTCAAAGGCAAGAATGGAGTGAGATCGTGTTGCATGACTGGTTGGGGGTGGTGGGAGATAATCTCTCTCTCTCTCTCTCTCTCTCTCTCTCTCTGTGTGTGTGTGTGTGTGTGTGTGTGTGTGTGTGTGTGTGTGTGTGTGTGTGTGTGTGTTTGGAGAGAGGAAGGATTCTAGTATTTTTTTTTTACATACAAAGAACAAAAAAAGATACAAAACAAACTGTGACGTAAAGATACGGTGACCAAAGGCAATTAAAAAGTGCCCAGCTAAGTCACCGATACTTACACATAACTGTAGCGAATTTTTCAAAAGGATACAAGGGCTACCAGGTGTGTGGAGAGAGGATAGCAAAATCCTGGAAGTTGCAAGAGGCAGTTTTCATACCCTTTTACTCTCGAGTTTAATCACACTCCGCTGAAAAGAACGTTTTGGAAGTGGATTTTGAACGAACTACTTCAATTTCAATTTCAACTACTTCATCCCCTTCGGATGACTTCCTTTCATTTTGATAGCTGTGGAGGGCACCTTATTGAATCCCAGCCTACCCACCCACCCATCCACCCCCGCAGTTTGATCCGAGTTCTCCTGCGGTTATAGCACATCGGTTTCTTTAGAGGAGGAGCTCCTTCTCCACAGAAAGTCATTGGGAATTTGAACTTGAGCTGGTGGCTTCTCCCCCACTTGGAGCAGGGCAGAATTTTCCCAGCAGAAAACTGCGACTCGTTTGACAATTTCAAATGCCTTCATTTTAGGACACTCAGTTTATCTCATTTATCCCCTTTATTATAATCTTGGAAACTGGAACCCTAATAGATAAAAATGTCCCTCCACCCTTCTTCCCAAATGAGTCCAGGTTTCGGCACGCATAGGAGTAAGCGCCAGTGAACTCTATGGGAGGAACTTCCAAGTAAACCTACACAGATTGCAAAGTAAAAGGAATAATTCATTTTTAGTCTTGATTTTATTTTAATTCAGTTTAATAATTCAATCTATCCCATTTTTTTTCTACGTAAAATTAAAGGTTAGGACGATGAAACTCGCAGCAATGACCAGCCATCACTGTTGTCCTCAACCGGGATGTGTAGGGTTCATTGGTGAGGGAAAGACTCTCTGCATGTGCTCAGAGTCACTCCTCTGGACTGATTCTGCACCTTCAAAAATGCCTGTAGGACCATCACTGATTCTGCACCTTCAAAAATGCCTGTAGGACCATCACATGGAAAACGACATCCGAAAAAATTCTTTAAAAATGCAACTCTTGGCCTTGGAAGTCCAAAATATATTGAAGATATCAATAGGCAGGGGATTAGATTAGATGACCTTGTAGGTACCTCAGATCTTGCCACGTTGCATGCTGACCTTGGCCAGCAGGTAAGTTTGGAATCTGCTCCCTCTGGGACTGCCCAATATATGCAATCCCATCTAGTGCGAAGGAAGATTATCAGATTCAGTAGGTCGCCCGGTGATTGATCAAGTAGCTGCCGGATCCGAGGCCAGTCTACCGGCAAGGAATTTAAGATCAGCGAGGGTTACTTCCAAGTAAGACGAATTGGAATGCTGCTGACAGCGCCATTCTAGGCAGGTCTACTCCAGAGTAAGTTTCACTGAATTCAGTGGGACATGTTCAGTCTATTTCCCTTGCCAATGCAATCCCACCCTTAGAAAAAAGGCTGGGTGGGGCATTAGAAAGTATTCAGATTTCAAGCCAGGATTGACTTGATCAAACCTACCGACCCAGCTAGGTACAAAAAGAATAGCCCCTGTTCCAAGATTTAGCTTCCCATCTAATCAGATGGTTTAAATTCCAAACGTTTTAAACACACTCCTGCCCAAGGAGACTCAACTAGTGACTCATACCTACTACTAAATGTACCTTTGGGGGAGTTCACCTCCTCCTGTCTTTTATCAGTTTCATGACAGGCAGCAGTTTTGGAGGTAAAACCTTTTTTTTTTTTCCTCTTAAACTAATGCATAACCATATCGAGGAAAAGTGTTGTCTCTTCAATTTATTGTAAATATGCTGCCTTTACTGTCCTGGAAAAAATAAGATCAAGGGGACTTACTACTTAAACACACAACAAAAACAAGCAACAATAAAATTAAAGCTTCTGCCCCCAACAACTATTAGAGATGAAGGGGGCGGGGAGTAGCAACTGTACCTTGAAATAAGGTAAGGAGAAGTCCCAGTCACAATTAAAGCAAAGGATATGTATGACTTGGTCCACTACCAAATAAATCAGGATACTCATTTTAAATCAAATGAACCCCAGGTACATGGATTTCATTGCAGGTCATACTCCATGGGTTTGATTCACAAAATAGATACTTTTGACCCTTATAAAAAAATAAGCAAACAGAACAACTCACAAACTTTGCATAAATAGAACCAGCACCCAGTTCAGACAAACCTCATGATCTTGCTTCCAATGAACACCAAGATACCACTTTGCAATTTGTGCAATTTGGAGACAAACTACCTCTACTAATTGGATCAGAGATACCAGCATTAACATGGAAGGAACAGAGTGAAAGAAGCCACAAGTCTTTTCGGACCAACTTACTAATATTTTGGGCTACATCTTACTAAAGTTTTACAAATGCTAGAAGTAGCTTTGCAATCTTACAGGCTTCTTCAGGTCAAAGGAAAGAAGAAATAGATGACTTATTGGCAGGATGATGTGTTTGTACTGACAGCAACAATGAATACAGAAATCACAAGGAAGTATGGTAAATTTAGGGCTTGTGTCAAAACTCAATCCCAAAATTTGCTTTCAGCTCTAGCATGAAGCTTTGGAATATGCGAAATGGTAATAAAGAAATGTGCATTGAAATAGGGAAACACTACAGAATTGTTAAAAATATGAAGAAGTTGTGCAATATCTGCCCATAGCTAGAATCCTATACACACTTAGCTGGGAAGGAAGATGTCCCATCAAGCTCAATGGGGTTTACTTCTTAGCAGTATACATTGGTTTGCACTGTAATTAACTTGGTTTATATGATACAATCTGAAGAGAAACCAGAGTATACTATGCTACATTCTCAACTAGCCCTCAATGATGTCAGTCTTGAAGCTGACCTCTCAGCTCAGTACTACAGTTTCTTTATTGCATGGTGGTGTTTTTAAAGCTGAAGAACTACCCCAAGATTTTCAGATCATGAATGACTGTGCCAGAAGTCCTCCCTGATCACTTTGTGTGGTACCTGGGAGGCTTCCCCAGTGGTGGGGCTCCCTGTATCTAAGTTGTTTGAAGTACATAAGAACATAAGAACAGCCCCACTGGATCAGGCCATAGGCCCATCTAGTCCAGCTTCCTGTATCTCACAGCGGCCCACCAAATGCCCCAGGGAGCACACCAGATAACAAGAGACCTCATCCTGGTGCTCTCCCCTGCATCTGGCATTCTGACTTAACCCATTCCTAAAATCAGGAGGTTGCGCATACACATCATGGCTTGTACCCCATAATGGATTTTTCCTTCAGAAACTTGTCCAATCCCCTTTTAAAGGCGTCTAGGCTAGATGCCAGCACCACATCCTGTGGCAAGGAGTTCCACAGACCGACCACGCGCTGAGTAAAGAAATATTTTCTTTTGTCTGTCCTAACCCGCCCAACACTCAATTTTAGTGGATGTCCCCTGGTTCTGGTATTATGTGAGAGTGTAAAGAGCATCTCCCTATCCACTCTGTCCATCCCCTGCATAATTTTGTATGTCTCAATCATGTCCCCCCTCAAGCGTCTCTTTTCTAGGCTGAAGAGGCCCAAACGCCGTAGCCTTTCCTCATAAGGAAGGTGCCCCAGTCCCGGAATCATCTTAGTCGCTCTCTTTTGCACCTTTTCCATTTCCACTATGTCTTTTTTGAGATGCGGCGACCAGAACTGGACACAATACTCCAGGTGTGGCCTGACCATAGATTTGTACAACGGCATTATAATACTAACCGTTTTGTTCTCAATACCTTTCCTAATGATCCCAAGCATAGAATTGGCCTTCTTCACTGCCACCGCACATTGGGTCGACACTTTCATCGACCTGTCCACCACCACCCCAAGATCTCTCTCCTGATCTGTCACAGACAGCTCAGAACCCATCAGCCTATATCTAAAGTTTTGATTTTTTGCCCCAATGTGCATGACTTTACACTTACTGACATTGAAGCACATCTGCCATTTTGCTGCCCATTCTGCCAGTCTGGAGAGATCCTTCTGGAGCTCCTCACAATCACTTCTGGTCTTTACCACTCGGAAAAGTTTGGTGTCGTCTGCAAACTTAGCCACTTCACTGCTCAACCTTGTCTCCAGGTCATTTATGAAGAGGTTGAAAAGCATCGGTCCCAGGACAGATCCTTGGGGCACACCGCTTTTCACCTCTCTCCATTGTGAAAATTGCCCATTGACCCCCACTCTTTGCTTCCTGGCCTCCAACCAGTTCTCAATCCATGAGAGGACCTGTCCTCTAATTCCCTGACTGTGGAGTTTTTTCAGTAGCCTTTGGTGATGGACCGTGTCAAACGCCTTCTGAAAGTCCAGATATATAATGTCCACGGGTTCTCCCAAATCCACATGCCTATTGACCTTTTCAAAGAATTCTATAAGGTTTGTGAGGCAAGACTTACCCTTACAGAAGCCATGCTGACTCTCCCTCAGCAAGGCCTGTTCGTCTATGTGTTTTGAGATCCTATCTTTGATGAGGCATTCCACCATCTTACCCGGTATGGATGTTAGGCTGACCGGCCTATACTTTCCCGGGTCCCCCCTCTTTCCCTTTTTAAAAATAGGCGTGACATTTGCTATCTTCCAATCTTCTGGCACCATGGCCGTTTTGAGGGACAAGTTGCATACCTTAGTCAAGAGATCTGCAACTTCATTCTTCAATTCCTTAATAACCCTTGGGTGTATGCCATCAGGGCCCGGTGACTTATTGATCTTTAATTTATCAATGAGGTCTGAAACATCTTCTCTTTTAACCTCTATCTGACTTAACTCCTCGGTTAGGAGGGGCCGTTCGGGCAGCGGTATCTGCCCGAGGTCTTCTGCCGTGAAGACAGATGCAAAGAACTCATTTAATTTCTCTGCCATCTCTAAGTCTCCTTTTATCTCCCCTTTCCCTCCCTCACCATCCAGAGGGCCAACCGCTTCTCTGGCGGGTTTCCTGCTTCTAACATATTTGAAGAAGCTTTTATTATTCCCCTTAATGTTGCTGGCCATGCGTTCCTCATAGTCTCGCTTGGCCTCCCCTATCACCTTCTTACATTTCTTTTGCCACAGTTTATGTTCCTTTTTATTCTCTTCATTAGGGCAAGACTTCCATTTACGGAAGGAAGCTTCCTTGCCCTTCACAGCCTCTCTAACTTGGCTGGTTAGCCATGTGGGCACCCTCCTGGATTTAGTGGAACCCTTCTTTCTTTGCGGTATACACCTCTGCTGGGCCTCTATTACTGTTGTTTTAAGCAGCCTCCACGCACTCTGGAGAGACTGGACTCTTTTTACCCTCCCTTTCAATCTCCTTCTAACCAGCCTCCTCATTTGAGGGAAGTCCGCCCATCGGAAGTCAAGGGTTTTTGTTAGAGATTTGCCTGGTATTCTTCCCCCAACGTGCACGTCAAAACGGATGGCAGCATGATCACTGTTCCCCAATGGCTCAGTAACGTTTACATCTCTAACCAGGTCCTGCATACCTGATACACTGTATACACTGATGCAAGCCAGGAAAGCAAAGAGCAGTCTTACAATGCCAGAGGAATATTATGAGTTCCAGTCTGATCCTAAACGTGTTTTACTGGGAAGTGATTCACATGGAATCCAATAGTGTTTTGTTTTGAAACAAAGAGTAGTGGGGCTTAAGCTTACCTGACAACATGTCAACATGGTTTCCAGCTCATGGGTGCTAAATGCATGGTAGCAGTTACTCACTGATGAAGAAAGATGTGTTGTAATATGTCCAAATTGAAAAGTATCTATTTTGCACCTTTTTTTCCTGATTTTCTTTGTGATTTTCTTAATGTCAGGTTGCCACATAGAATGTTGAAACCTATTCCATGCACTGGTAATACTATTTAGCCACATTTTAATGTTGCCCATCTTCTTCAAAGCATATTTGCTGCTGCTATAATGACTAGAAATTATAGTGTGTGTGTGTGTGTGGAGGGGGTACTTTGGTAATGCCAATTATCAGGAGAGAGAAGCTACCGTATTTTTCGCTCTATAAGACGCACCTGACCATAAGACGCACCTAGTTTTTAGAGGAGGAAAACAGGGAAAAAATATTCTGAACCAAACAGTGTAATAAAATATGTCTCTCCACTGCTCTGTTTCCATGCTCCTTAGCATATTTTACTACCTCTAGTTTAAAAGGAATTTTATATGCTAGCCTTTTCTGCTTTATCATCCTTGCACTGGTAGAATGAGGTACTGTAGTATTTTTCTGCAAGTGCATTGTCACTAAGCGCTGAACATTTGCATTACCACTGAGCGCCTGCATTTGCATTTCAATTTGCATTTGCGTTACCATTGAGCACAGGCAGGACCCTGGTCAGGGGCAGAAGCACCTGCCAAAGGAGGCTCTGCTGCCCTGAGAACGCCTGCAGCTTTGCAGTATTCGCTCCATAAGACGCACACACTTCTCCCCCCCCCCACTTTTTTGGGGGTAAAAAGTGCATCTTATGGAGCGAAAAATACGTTATTTAAGTACTGAACATTGTGACTGAAAGCTGGGGGAGCAAATGGGACAGCAGGAAAGACAGACACTGCTCCATTCCAGGGCCAGCTTTAAGCCAGTTGGACCAATTGCTCCCAATTGAACCCTTCGCCTAAGGGACCCCACACTAGGGTTATCTACTCTAGCCTTTAATGCAGTTAGAATGTGCTTATATCCATTTAGTCCTTTAACTCACATGCACTTATTAAGCACATGTTTTGATTGCGTTCCAGTCTACCAAACAGTGGTTGACCTCCTCAGCCCCATGCCCCAGGGCAAAGGTCTGCCATGGCACCCTCCTGCAGGATGTTGCTGTCCTCCATGCATAAATCTGCCCCCTTCCCACTTACTTGGTGCGCACAGTGCCTGGCCTGATTCCAGGACACATTGGGGAAGCCTCCTGAAGGCTCCCTGACGCTTTAAACTATGCTTCCGGAAAACTGAAAGCACAATTTCTGACCCTCAGAAATGGCCCCAGAGTGGCTTCCGTGGGGTCCTGAAGGCGTGCAAGGCTCCACATCCGGGGCATTTGGGAGGCCCCGGGAGGCCTTCCACTGCTACTGTAGAGATACAAAGTCTATAATAAATTATATTTAGACCTCTAAGGTTCTACAAACCTTGGCTATGAACCAGGGGCAATAGCAAAGCTAGAGGGGGTACAAAGCACTCAGTTTTGCACAGGGGCCTGG
The DNA here is from genome assembly GCF_035046505.1 of Tiliqua scincoides. Classification (NCBI taxonomy): domain Eukaryota; kingdom Metazoa; phylum Chordata; class Lepidosauria; order Squamata; family Scincidae; genus Tiliqua; species Tiliqua scincoides. The sequence goes on along the minus strand of NC_089824.1, from coordinate 45,848,617 downwards.
AAGGTAAGCGGCCCCTTCCAGGCCACTAAGAGGTCACTGTGGCCTACCTGTTCCAGCATAGTTTAGGATTGGGCTGCCTGCTGCCTGTCAGAGCAATAGATACTAGTAGACCATTTGGGAGCTTCCACCACAAATAGTGTGCTAGTGGGCTTAGCAGCCTGTTGCTGCTACCTATGGGAGTGAAACGAAGCCAATGCTGGGAAGCAGGTGGTGGGAGGAATGAGGGGAAAGGGGAGAATAGAGGAATTTCTGAATGGGAAGAGGGAGCATGCGAAGAGGAATGGGGAAGAGGGAATGGATTCTGGTGGCATCAACTTGACCAGGACCTATCTCCATTCCCTCTCCTCAGACTTATGTCAGCAAAATAGGTGATGTAGATTTGAGGAGACATAGAGCCCAATCCTGAGCTCAGCGCACCAGCCCTACGCTAGCACTGAGTGTCACAAACGTGCCATAATGCATGACACTCAGTGTGGGTCAGCACTGGTGCCAGCTCAGCACCAGTCTGCGCTGAGCCCAGTGCCAGCCAGAAGCCCACGCACACCACCTGGAGCAAGTGATGAGGTCTGGACAGCAGAGACGTTAGTTGGGGAGGGAGGTGCGAACGGTGGAGCAGCTCTGCTGGATCCAGAAGCCTGAGTTGGGCCTCCCAGTTCAACATGGGGCCTCTCAACACTGCACCGTTTTGCCGGCACAGGCTTGAGTAGCCCCATTGTGGGGACTGTGCCTTTACCCGGGGAAGGGGACAAATGTCCAGCATGTGTAGGATGCAGGGGCAGTCATTTCAGTATCACTGCTCCATTGGCAGCTCAGGATTGGTCTGCCACTGGGGGCTTACTCTAAGGTAAGGGAATTAAAGTTATCTTACTTTGAGGAGGCCTCTGTCTCTGCTCCCCACCACCAGATGTAGCAGGTTCCCCATTGGTGTGGCTGCATTGGTGCTTGGGGGAGTTAGGATTGGGCTGTTAGTTTCATTGAAATCGGTGAGACAAGTGAGCTGACTTCGGGCCCAATCCTATCCAACTTTCTAGCACTGTTCTAGCAACTTTCTAGCACAGCTGCAATGCAGCAGCCCTGAGGCAAGGGAACAATGTTCTCTTACCTTGTAGAGGCCTCCATAACTACCCCTCCCACCATAGGATTTAGCACACATCCCATTGGCATGACTACACCAGTGCTGGAAAGTTGGATAGGATTGGGCCCTTAGGCTGCAATCCTAACCACACTTTCCTGAAAGTAAACCGCATTGAACAAAATAGAAATTACTTCTGAGTAGACCTGGTTAGGATTGTGCCCTTATTCTGTTAGTGTAAATGGAACTTAGGAATTGTAACTTTTTTGAGATGAAAACCCTCTTCTATGCCCCTGTCCTGTTTCTAATATATTTATCTCTTCAAAATATCCTCAAATATTTCCACCCTTTCACTGATCTGAGCAAAACATTGTTTCACTGTGTATTCTTAGTATTATTATTATAAGGAGAACTTACTTCTTCACCAAAAGGATAAGAGATCCACTTACTCTGTGAGAATAATTTTAGGAATCAAATACTCTTGGGCTATTTCCAAGGTATTGTGGAATTATTGTATAGTGTCTGATTTACTTTAAAGCTTCTTGTTGTTGCAATTTAGAAGCAAAATTTATTCTGCATCCTGTTTAAAACAATTATTTTCCTGTGTTAAACAAAGATGAAACTATTGGAATATGTTTGTGCAGTCAAAGGTTGCATCCTGAATAGCTAAAAGCTAAGCAAATACAGAACAGTATTCACATACTGTATCTGTAAAATTGGATTAATAATGCTGAATGTAAACAACAGTCTTACGTATAATTTGACTCCAAATGAAGATTATGTGGAAACAGGCTATATGACCATGGACTTGTAGGTAATCATTAAGTTTTATCTTCTTTGAAATCTGTGTACTTCTCAATCTTATTTGTTTGTAAGAAGTCAAATCAGGCTGGTTCTTCAAATTGTATTGTTGTTCCTATGGACATCTTGTAACTTTGTACTATGTATGCATTAAGTCCTTGCACATTATAAACGTGAACCTTTTTATATACTTACAATGCAATCCTGACATGCGCTGCATCCAAAGCAGGTCTGGGCCTGGTGATGCAACTTAGGTCAAGGGTAAGTAATTCCCCTTACCCTGAGTAATGTGGCTGTGGGCCGAATGGGGCTACTCCAATCTGCGCCAGATCTGAACAGTTTGGCAGTCAGGGGAGTTAGGATCTGGCCTGTGTGCCAGATCCTGGTACCACCCCTCTCCCAGGCCCACAAACATACCCTGCATCAGTGCCACAGATTCTGGATTCAGCCTCCAGAGGCCAGCGCACACCTGTGCACCAGCCTCACAACTCTCTCCCTTTTGCTAACACCCCTGGGCAGTGGTGTAGCTAAGGGGTTGCAACTGAGCATAGCAATTGCACTGGGCCACAAGCTTTAGGGGGGCAACAAAATTGCCCCCAGTGGCCACAATTGTGAAAATCTTGGTATGTAAAAATAATACCATCATGTTATATATCATTGGAAAGGTAATTTAATGCAGAATGCAATGAAACAAACCATATTGGAATACTTGTAATCTATCAAAAGTTATGACCAATTAACCAGAAAATGAAAACACAATTGCCTCATGGAACAAAATCCTCATGGATTTCCTTTACTCAGAATTGACTTATGAGACTGATTGTTCAAAGAACCAATGAGATGTTATTAAGGTACAGCATGGAACCACTAAGGTATTAATATGAGTCAGCTCTCATGAGTTAGGATGTGGGTTTTCCCCAGATTCTCACTTTTTAAAAGCCCAGCATGATGTCACTTCTACTTGTGACATCACTTCCGGGGCAACGTTTTGAACTTGGCACCGGTCTACACGATTATTAGCTATGTCACTGTATCCAGGCTGGTGCAGGGAACTTGCACTGGCCTCAACAGCCCTTAGGACTGGGCTCTTAATTCGATATTAGTCTGTGGTGTTGTCACTTTGGGGTTTCAGCTCCATATAGAAGACTTGCAGCTGTCTCATAGACAGCACAAGGATTTTGGGAAAGAAAGCAGATATAGCCCATTGCATACCTCTCTGCAACAGATGTACAGTTTACACTTCCTCATCCTAGTTAGCCAGGATAGTGCAATGCTTCTAGTGTTAGACCTAGAAGATCTGGATTCAAATCTCTGCTCAACAATGAGGTTTCCTGGATGACTGTTGACCATTCACTACCTTTCAGTCTAAACCACCTCACAGGGTTGTTGTGAGGGTCGAAGGAAGGAAGGAGCCATGTGCACCACCCTTGGAGGAAGGGCAGTACAAAAATTGAACAATAAATAAACATATTAATTACTGCTTGAGTGCCAGAACAGTGCAATTTTTCTGAAACTGGAACACTAGTTGGAAAAATACTTATAGCAACTTTACATTTATTATTGCATAATGAAACAACTATCTTGAACTATTCAGGCAGAACCAGTATGGAAGAATTCCCCCCCCCCCCAAAAAAAAAAAGATATTTGAAGTTTTAATTACATGCAAAGTAGTGATGAGGTTGGTGCCATTCTTTAGAACCATCTTGGGTTTTATTTCAGAAAGTAAAAAGAACAGAATAATAAATGCATACATTGAAATCAAACTGTTTGAAAATAATGTCACAAATGTCCCCAATGATATCATAAGCATTGTCAGAGGCTTCTTGTATCTATCAACCAACTTTAAGTTTGATCCCTAACTTTTTTTCTGCATGTTATTTTTAAATGTATCAGATAGAAAGTTACTGGATAAAAATATTATGGATGGATTAATTATTCATATTTAGAGGTGGGAGAAAATGATTTTATTTTTTCACGGATTTCAGTGTTTTCCAAAAGTTAGACGCGTAAAAAGTGGTATGTGTTTATAATATAAATTATAATTGCTTTAAAAGTGTACTAGATAGGTGATATTGTGTCAGCAGATGCAGCCACAGTCATTACCTAGGCACCCCTCATTAAATAATAAATAAAAACCAAATAATTTTTTTCTTTTTGCAGATTTTGAGTTTTTTTATAAAAACAAGAAGTGCAGACAGTGATGTTATGCATTTTTATTTTGTTATCATTGTTTTTCCCCACCTCTATTCATATCTTGAGAGACCCGGTTATAATATCTTGTAAATATGAAGATTTTTTGTGATATTTGGGTGATATTTGGGTGATGTATGAAGCATAATATTGAGAAATTGGCCTTTCTACTCAGGCCATGAGGGAAGATTTGATGACACAGAACATGGTTAATCTCATGTGTACACATATACACCTGATAACCTGCTAGTTCCTCAGGCTAGGAAAGCGGATCTTACCTAATTGGTGAGAAAACAGAACAACACTTTTAGTCCTCAAGATTTTCATCCTGTTTTCACAACTTAATGCTCTATAATTATTGACTTTAACTTTTCTGCTAATTGGGCTATTATCTTGTGTTTCTAGCTGTCAATTTTTGTAAGACTAACTGCTGCTACAGTGAGCAAATCCTAACCACTAATGTACCAACTGACTTATTTTTGAAAATGCAATACAATATAGGATGTATTTAACTGTGCAGTGAAGTCATCACCAAATTTGATCACTAAAGTTGCAATTCTATCACACTTACCTAGGATTAAGCCCCACTGAACAAAGGTAGACTTACTTCAAAATAATGCATTGGATTGTGTTGACAGTAATTTGAGGTCCATTTGGGAACATAATACTAGCTCCTTGGTCCTTTGGACCCTATATAATGTTCTTACTTTCTATAAATGTGTTCAGTTTGTAAGTGTTGTTCTCCCTGTTGTGGATGTACCTATATAAACCCCTGGTTTCTCTGAATTAACATGAAACCCTCAACTAAGGGCCTAAGGGCGGCCCAAGTCCCTTGAGGCGGCCTAGGAGGGTCACAAACGTACTGTAAAGCACGTTTGTAGCTCGGGAGGAAGCTAGGCCGGCACTCTGAGAAGTGCCAGCCTGTGGAGGCTGACGGCCTGCAGAGGCTCACGGAAGCCTCTGAGCCAGCTTCCACCCAGCTCCTTGCATTGGTTCGGATGAGCCAATGCAAGGACAAAAGGTAGGCGTGGGGAAGCAGGGAGCAGGAGGGAAGGAGGCGGTCCGGGGCGGGGGGGCGGGAGGGTGATGGGCAGCCCCCAGGGCGGGTGAGCGGGTGGGGGCAGCAGGAGGCGGGGCTGGGATCCCCAGTTATGCCGGATCCCAACTCCCGTCCCCAGGGAGAACAAAGCGACTTCAAGCCGTTCCTTTCTCCTCAGACTTGTGCCACCTCAGGAGGTGGCGCAAGCCCGAGGAGACCCATAGGCACCAGCAGCCCTAACCAAGGGGTAAGGGGAAAAGTTTCCCCTCACCTCTGGCTAAGCCGCTGCTGGCCACAATCCTGCGCTGGGTACAGCGCAAGCCTCCTGGCTTGCCTGTTCCAGCGCAAGTTAGGATTGCGCCCCATTTCTATCCAACATTCCAGTGCTGATGCAGCTGCATTACAGCCCCAAGATAATGGAACTAAGGGCCCAATTCCATCCAGATTTCCAGCACTGATGCAGCCATGCGATTGGGGCATGCACTGCATCCTGTGGTGCAGGGAGGCCTCCTCAGGATGTATTGGCAACCTTCAGTCTTGAAAGACTATGGTATTGCGCTCTGAAAGGTGGTTCTGGCACAGCGTCTAGTGTGGCTGAAAAAGCCAATCTGGGAGTGACAATCCCTTCCACGCTGGGAGCAAGTGCAGTCTGTCCCTGGTCTGTCTCCCTGGCTATGGGCCTTCCTTCTTTGCCTCTTAGCCTCAGACTGTTGGCCAAGTGTCTCTTCAAACTGGGAAAGGCCATGCAGCACAGCCTGCTTCCAAGCGGGCTGCTCAGAGGCCAGGGTTTCCCACTTGTTGAGGTCCATTCCTAAGGCCTTCAGATCCCTCTTACAGATGTCCTTGTATCGCAGCTGTGGTCTATCTGTAGGGCGCTTTCCTTGCACGAGTTCTTCATAGAGGAGATCCTTTGGGATCCGCCCATCATCCATTCTCACGACATGACCAAGCCAACGCAGGCGTCTCTGTTTCAGCAGTGCATACATGCTAGGGATACATGCTTATCCTCAGGATAAGAGATAGTTTATTCCCTTACTTCAGGGCTGCATTGCTGCGGCATTGCTGCTGAAAAGTTGGATAGGATTGGGCCCTAAGACTCATAAAAACAAGATAGCAGAATGTCTAAAGCAGGGGTGTCCAGACTTTTTGGCAAGAGGGCCACATCACTTCTCTGACACTGTGTTGGGGGCCAGGAAAAAAAGAATTAATTTATGTTTAAAATTTGAATAAATTTACATAAATGAATATACTAGAGATGGAACTTATATGAATGAATGAAGATCTCACGATAGCTCAAGGCCTGTAAAATACCTTGCGCAAAGCAAGGTCAGCCTTTCCTTTGCTGCCGTTGCTGCTTCTCAGATGTGGAACTGCAATAGGCGGCGGGAGCCCTTGGCCCACAGCTTGCGTGCGCGGTCCAACAGTTGGCCTTCGCACTGAGAGTAATCACGCTGGGCCAGTGCGAACTCCAGCAAGTCTCCAGAGGCCCAGAGGCTCATTGGAGACTGGAGGCCCCCTGAGGGCCACAAGTGGCCCCAGGGCTGGGGTTCTAAAGTGATTTACAGAGAGAGAGAGAGAGAGAGAGAGAGAGAGAGAGAGAGAGAGAATGCGCACGCATGCGCGCAAGCAAGAGAGAGTGAGCACATCATTATTCATGATTAATATATGTAATCCAGCAAAAGTTTCCAGATTGTGGGCTGGTTACAGTAATTGAGTCCCAACCCACTGGTGGGTCCCAACCCACAGTTTGGGAACCACTGGCTTATAGCATTTGTTCAAGCAAGACACTTTGAGGGAATGTGATCAACATAAAGGTACAGGAGTACTGGGGCGGAGGGACTGCAGGGACAGAGGAGAAAGGGTTTCCCCTTATTCACTGTTTCCAGTATCAGCAGGGAGAGGTGCAGGAATGTATCCCCCATGGATATCCCCATGGGGGACAGTTGTACTCTATATTGATATGCTGGTGTGTAGTTTAAAAATGGAGCATAACTGATTAAAATCTTAATCAGGAAATTATGAATTTGTTTTTATGGAATTTTGTCAAGTAGCCTTGAATGTCATTTAAAAGGAATAGTTTTAAAATCCTTTAACCAAACAAACAAATTAAATAAGGATAGAATTTGTGGGGAAGCTGTTTCCCATTAATATTAGTGGAACTATGTTAGAGCAGAGAAGTGTTCTTGTGCACTGCCCTTGCTTCTTACTGGGGCTTCTTCTGGACAACTTATTGGTGAGTCAAACCCTTAATCTTTTCTTGTTTGTAATTTTATGCAATCTTGTGGTCTTGGATTATCATATTTTCCATTATCTTTTACTTTTATTTCTTGTTTTGTAATGTACTAGAACAAATAGAATTCTACTGCTGTGACACTGGAACATAAATCCACATCATGCAGGGCCTTGAAAGGGATGCAGGGAGTAAATAGTACCCATGTCCAGGGTCAAATGGGAGGCCCAGAAACCCAAAGAGGGGGCCCAAAAATTTCCTGGGATCTTACATTTTCCAATCCCACCAGTGTACATGAGAAGAGGGTGCAGGGGGTACGAACTTGGAGTCAAAAAGTGGCCTGGGTCCCAAAGCAGGGTAACCATAAATTTCCTGGGATCTCAGAAAATGTTTGCATGTATTGTTTGAAGACCAGCATTCATGTTTTGTGCAAGTCTACATCAGTGTTTCTCAACGTTTGTCCCCTGCTGTACCACTTCTCATTGTTCACCTATTGGAAGTACCACTGGAAAACTGGTGATGATGTCATCACCAGTTACTTCTGGATTTGGAGGCCAGCTGCAACATGACAAACACTGGTAAGAGGCTCAGGATGGATGGGAGGGCTGTTTTGAGCACACAAAAAGCGCTCCCTGGAGCTCTGCCTGCTGAGCCAAGCCTCCTACTGCTGCCTGCTGCATTGCGTTGCTGGTCTCACTGCCAGGTGGAAGAGGTCTGGGGGTCCCGTGCATACCACTAGACACCATCTCAAGCACCACTGGTGGTACCCATACCACTGGTTGAGAAGCACTGGTCTCAATCATTATGGTCTCAAAATTGGTCTGAACTGGTCTCAAAATTAGGATTCAATGGTAGCATGACATTATGATAGTATGAAACAGAGAAGGGAAGAGTCCCAAAAGAAACCTTGTACCCTCTGATAAAATTCCTCTGAGAGGTCCTGACATCATGGCATGAATGGCTTTGAGTACATATGATCTCATGTAGGAGTTTGACATGACCACGAATTCTTGTCTATGACCAGCCACCCTGCCATAGGATCTTTACCACCCTCTTTTAAATTTGTTAACTTGTCTTGGATGCAAATGCATCCATTGCCATGTTATTACAGCGACTTTATAAACGTGAATAGAACTTCCACCTTTGAAAAAGTGCATTTATTTTCTTCTTTTCTTTTTAAACCCTGCTTACTGAGACCACCTGCTGTGCAAGTTTATCTGTGAAGTGCAAGTAACTTTAGACTACCGAAGAAGCAACTTTATTTGTCCAAACTAATATTGGCTGATCTCATCTCAGCAGGTGCAAATTGAGTAATCAGAGGAGTTGTTGATAGCTCAAGGGTTAGTAGACTCCAGATTTGAAATGCTCAGACCAGGGCCTAGGAGAGGGAGGGTAAAGGGGGTAATTTGTACCTGGGCCCAGGTCAGAAAGGGGGCCTAGGAGCCAAAGGAGAGGGCCCAGAAATTTCCTGGGATCTTATATTTTCCAATCTCACCCAGATTCACTGCCTATGCAGAATGCTGGGGGCATTACCATGGACACATGGCAGCAACTTCTGCCATGCACAAGCCATGCACACCAGACCCAGGAATGCATATATTCCTTAACAATGTTATACCTGGGAGGAAACTGACCTGCTACAGTAGCTCTTTGGCTTGTGGATCCGATTACCATGGAGGAGCTCAGCGACACAGCTGCATGACTGCAGCTGCTGCAGAAGTCCGTTTTGGAGTACACAGGACACTTTCCATTCTAATGTGAGCCTAAACGCAATGATAACTAATCTCCTGAAATGATTTTCTATATTTGAAAGATTTTAGAGAGACTTAGGAGTGTGTTTGGTTATCTGTATTACTGTATCTAGCTGCCAATGCTGGGCAGGCAGGTAGACCTAAGCTCTGCATTGGGAAGACTGGTAGGCCTGGGCTCCAAAGACTGTTGCTGTTGCCACTTTCCTCCTGCCTGTTTTACTCTCTGTTCCACCCCCTCCCTCTTTGGGAAGGGTCCCAAAAGAAATTTTGTACCCCGTGATAGTTCCTCTCAGAGGCCCTGGCTCAGGCAGATTATGGTTGGGGGCCACTAATTAGCAAAGGACAAGCTTAATCAACCTTGGGACATAATTATTGACAAATTATAATTGATTAGTGAAAAACAAGAATAATAGGAGTTACCCTAGGACAGCTATAATATATGAAGGAGATGAACGTGAGTGTGCACAAACAGACCTGCACAAGTTTAAAGTTCATCAAAACCCCTGAAACTGTACTTACAGGAATGATCACTTCTGTTTGAAAGTGGGCTTGACTTAATGGCACTTCCTGAGATCTGAGAAAGAGACAGCCTTGACTCCAGATGAAAATCCTGTTTAGTTCTACAGGTCAAATAAGTGCTCTTAGCATCATAAAATCCTCCTTCCATCTGCTAGAGCAGCTATTTTCAACCTTTTTCATCTCACAGTTCACTGATAAGGCGTTAAAATGGTCAAGGTACACGACAGTTTTTTGATAATTGTCAGGGCGCCCTGAACTGCCAGTGGGAGCTCATATCCTCCAATGGACCTAATAAATGACCCTCCCCCAAACTCCTGCAGCACACCTGCAGACCATTTGCAGCACACCAGTGTGCCAAGGTACACTGCTTGAAAATTGCTGCACTAAAGAGGTTGAGCTACCATTCTCTTGCACTCAATACATCCCAGCTTCACTGAGGTTGAAATGATTTCACCGTTGATAACTCATGCTCTTGTCCAAAACAAGCTTGTGGACACACAAAGGAATAAAATGACAAAAGATACAAGTCCTGGTATGACCAGGGACAATTTTACACAATTTAAATTGGATCTGCAACAAAAGAATACCTCCTATCTAACCAATAGCCCAATCCTAACCTGTGCTGGTGCAGCTGGGCTGGGTGGCCTACACCATATCTAACAAAGGTATGGAGGTCTCCTCAGGGTAAGAGATATTTATCCCTTTACCCCATGTAACACTCCAGCCTGTTCAATGGGGCTACTCAGATCTATGCCAGCTATTTAGCTGGCACTAGTCTGAGAAGCTTCCTATAGGGCTTCCAGGAAGGATAGATAAAGCTGATGCCTCCTCCACCCCTCCTGGGTCTGTCCCACCCCTGTTCATGCTTTCTTAGCTTTCACGCCTATTAGTGACCTTTCACACCTTGCCTTATCATATCTGGAGATGTTCTGAACACTAAGCCAAGGTCATGGCCTGGATGAAGCCATATCTATTGCATTATCTCATGAAGATGAGTAAAACAGGGCTTGAAGAAGCCACTAGTTATGCATTGGTGCCGGTGGCTGCAGATACACTACACAGCTTGCCAACAAGAGGAACATATCTGTAGGGTATCACTGTATTTTATTTGGTCTGGATTATTTGGCAAGGATTATTGCTTGGGCAAAGCTAATAAATCCATTTTCTGTCTTTGTCCCACTGGTCTGTTCCACTGCTTCTGTATCCAAAAAAGAACCTTGCTCTTCTGGAAATAAAGGAGGGTGGCTAACCTTGGGCAAGCTGACTTCATTTGACTGATAAGTTTTGCTAGAGTTCCTGTGGGCCATCAACCTGTTTTCCATTTGTACCTTGCCTCAATGCACATCCTTGGAATACTTTAGTAGATAAGTCCGTGCAAATTATTGATAAACACGTTTTTCTTGCAGTGCAGTTTATATATATTTATAATAATTAATAAGTCTGAGCTGAGTGATCCTGTGTAGACATTCTTGCTTAAAATTTAAAAATCCTTGCTTAAAATTTAAAATCCTTAAAAATGCCCCCTGCTGGATCAGACCAAGATCCACCTAGGCCAGCACACTTTGAAAGGATCTCAGAAAAAAAAAAAAAATTGGATACTAATCAGTCCAGCAGAAATTGACTTGTAATTCACAGGTAGACTGTGATGCAGATTTTTTCATAGGCATTACCTGAATTCCTTTGATGAAAGGTGAGGGATTAGATCCTGGAATAACACAAGTGGAAGGAAAGCACTGCAAGGGAACATTCCAATCTTTTTTCCCCACTGCAACTTCTCTAATGCCAGATCCCTGAACTTAATTTGGATTATTATTATACTTTGTCATAGTCTTTGCTGGGCTGGTTATATTCTGCAATTTGGGATCCAACCAAGATCCTGCAAATCACACTTATACTGTCATATTATTAATAATAATATGTATTACATTATACAAATATATCATAAAACAATAACAATAATAATATTTATTTATTATTAAATATATTAATATATTATTATTATTATTATTAATATATATTATTAAATATATTAATATATTAATATATTAAATAAATAAATTATTTATTATTTAGGCATCTATCTCCGGACCAGATCAGACGGAAAGCTCTTCAACCTCTCCAGACTGAGAGCAAAATCCAAAGTCCAGCTGAAATGTCTGCGTGACTTCCTCTTTGCCGACGATGCAGCTGTCACTACCCACTCTGCCAAAGATCTCCAGCAGCTCATGGATCGTTTTAGCAAGGCCTGCCAAGATTTTGGACTGACAATCAGCCTGAAGAAAACACAGGTCATGGTTCAGGATGTGGACTCACCTCCCTGCATTACAATCTCTGAGCATGAACTGGAGGTTGTCCATGACTTTGTGTACCTTGGCTCAACGATCTCCGACACTCATTCTCTCGATACTGAGCTAAACAAGCGCATCGGTAAAGCAGCTACCACGTTTTCCAGACTCACAAAGAGAGTCTGGTCCAACAAGAAGCTGACGGAACATACCAAGATCCAGGTCTACAGAGCTTGCGTCCTGAGTACACTTCTGTACTGCAGCGAGTCATGGACTCTTCGCTCACAACAGGAGAGGAAACTGAGCGCTTTCCACATGCGCTGCCTCCGACGCATCCTCGGCATCACCTGGCAGGACAAAGTTCCAAACAACACAGTCCTGGAACGTGCTGGAATCCCTAGCATGTATTCACTGCTGAAACAGAGACGCCTGCGTTGGCTTGGTCATGTCGTGAGAATGGATGATGGCCGGATCCCAAAGGATCTCCTCTATGGAGAACTCGTGCAAGGAAAGCGCCCTACAGGTAGACCACAGCTGCGATACAAGGACATCTGCAAGAGGGATCTGAAGGCCTTAGGGATGGACCTCAACAAGTGGGAAACCCTGGCCTCTGAGCGGCCCGCTTGGAGGCAGGCTGTGCAGCATGGCCTTTCCCAGTTTGAAGAGACACTTTGCCAACAGTCTGAGGCTAAGAGGCAAAGAAGGAAGGCCCATAGCCAGGGAGACAGACCAGGGACAGACTGCACTTGCTCCCGGTGTGGAAGGGATTGTCACTCCCGGATTGGCCTTTTTAGCCACACTAGACGCTGTGCCAGAACCACCTTTCAGAGCGCGATACCATAGTCTTTCGAGACTGAAGGTTGCCAATACCTAATAATATTTATTTACCACTTTTCAACTATGGTATATAAAGATCACAAAGAAAAAGTTCACAAAGTGGTTTACATAGCTAAATAAATAATTATTACCCCTCCTTGGTAGCGTCCACCCTCAGGGTGACCAGACGGCCTCTTTTTCCAGGACATGTCCTCTTTTTTAGCCTCATGTCCTGAAAAAGAACTTGAATGTCCTCCTTTTCCCTGTGAGTGGGCTCCTGCAGGTAGCACATAGCCTTCTTGTAATTCATAAATAATATATAATAAATTATATGTAATATACTTTCAAATTTAATAAGTAATATAGTGTTTAAATTAACCACATGAAATCAAAAGATGAGTGCTTTCTAGCTTTTATTTTGTCATGTTTACATTTTTTGGGGAAGTCCTACATTTTGGGGTGCCTTGTCCTCTTTTGCGATTATGACAAAAAATGCGCCTATTTTTAAAAAGGGAAAGAGGGGGGACCCGGGAAACTATAGGCCGGTCAGCCTAACATCCATATCGGGTAAGATGGTGGAATGCCTCATCAAAGATAGGATCTCAAAACACATAGATGAACAGGCCTTGCTGAGGGAAAGTCAGCATGGCTTCTGTAAGGGTAAGTCTTGCCTCACGAACCTTATAGAATTCTTTGAAAAGGTCAATAGGCATGTGGATTTGGGAGAACCCGTGGACATTATATATCTGGACTTTCAGAAGGCGTTTGACACGGTCCATCACCAAAGGCTACTGAAAAAACTCCACAGTCAGGGAATTAGAGGACAGGTCCTCTCATGGATTGAGAACTGGTTGGAGGCCAGGAAGCAGAGAGTGGGTGTCAATGGTCAAATTTCACAATGGAGAGAGGTGAAAAGCGGTGTGCCCCAAGGATCTGTCCTGGGACCGGTGCTTTTCAACCTCTTCATAAATGACCTGGAGACAGGGTTGAGCAGTGAAGTGGCTAAGTTTGCAGACGACACCAAACTTTTCCGAGGGGTGAAGACCAGAAGTGATTGTGAGGAGCTCCAGAAGGATCTCTCCAGACTGGCAGAATGGGCAGCAAAATGGCAGATGCGCTTCAATGTCAGTAAGTGTAAAGTCATGCACATTGGGGCAAAAAATCAAAACTTTAGATATAGGCTGATGGGTTCTGAGCTGTCTGTGACAGATCAGGAGAGAGATCTTGGGGTGGTGGTGGACAGGTCGATGAAAGTGTCGACCCAATGTGCGGCGGCAGTGAAGAAGGCCAATTCTATGCTTGGGATCATTAGGAAGGGTATTGAGAACAAAATGGCTAGTATTATAATGCCGTTGTACAAATCTATGGTAAGGCCACACCTGGAGTATTGTGTCCAGTTCTGGTCGCCGCATCTCAAAAAAGACATAGTGGAAATGGAAAAGGTGCAAAAGAGAGCAACTAAGATGATTACGGGGCTGGGGCACCTTCCTTATGAGGAAAGGCTACGGCGTTTGGGCCTCTTCAGCCTAGAAAAGAGACGCCTGAGGGGGGACATGATTGAGACATACAAAATTATGCAGGGGATGGACAGAGTGGATAGGGAGATGCTCTTTACACTCTCACATAATACCAGAACCAGGGGACATCCACTAAAATTGAGTGTTGGGAGAGTTAGAACAGACAAAAGAAAATATTTCTTTACTCAGCGTGTGGTCGGTCTGTGGAACTCCTTGCCACAGGATGTGGTGCTGGCGTCTAGCCTAGATGCCTTTAAAAGGGGATTGGACAAGTTTCTGGAGGAAAAATCCATTATGGGGTACAAGCCATGATGTGTATGTGCAACCTCCTGATTTTAGAAATGGGTTATGTCAGAATGCCAGATGCAAGGGAGGGCACCAGGATGAGGTCTCTTGTTATCTGGGGTGCTCCCTGGGGCATTTGGTGGGCCGCTGTGAGATACAGGAAGCTGGACTAGATGGCCTATGGCCTGATCCAGTGGGGCTGTTCTTATGTTCTTATGACATCTGGTCACTCTGTCTACCCTACATCACATTCCAAGCTGCTCTGAAGACTTCTCTGAGCCTCAGGTGTGGCCTTCTTAGGTGTGTGGAGGTTTTTACTCAGGTGTCAGTCATGTAATATTAAATATTCTTTAAAAGATATGATTGCTTTTTTACTATGACTGTTTCATTCATTTGCTGGACACCATTTTAATCACAATTGGAAAACATCTAATAAGCCTTGTTTAATAAACCAGTAACAATCAGCTTGGTGTAGCTAAGGGGGTGCAGGGGGTAGCAGTTGCACCAGGCATCAAGCTTTAGGGGGGCAACAAGCTGAGCTTGACACTAGTGACCAAAATTGTGACAATCTTGGTATGTATTAATACCACCATCATGTTATATATCATTGGAAAGGTAATTTAATGCAGAATGCAATGAAAACAAACTGCACTGGAATATCTGTATTCTATCAAAAGTTATGGCCAATTAACCAGAAAATGAAAACACAACTGCCTTGTGGACGAAAAAGTGGATTTGTTCAACTCCAAACTGACCTATGAGACTGATTGTTCTGAGTGCCAATGAGATGTTATTATGACACAGCATGGAACCAATAACTTTTTATCTTTTACTTAATGAAATATGATTTTATCATGCAGGGAGGGCTAGAAAATCTTCTTTGATCTTGGGTAGCAGATAGATGCCTTAGCTATGCCACTGACTGGGGGGAGGTAGCAGAGCAAGTGGGTGGTGAGCTGCTGGGGGGAGAAGGTGGGTTCCTTCCAATTTTCACTTTTTAAAAAGCCCAAGTGTGATGTCCTTTCCGGTTGTGACAGCACTTCCGGGGCAACATTTTGCGCTTGGCACTGGCTACACAATCATTAGCTACACCACTGGTAATGTTTTCAAGGCTACAGTATGTTATGAAAACTGATCACAGCAGCAAGAATGACAATTGCAACGCGACTGGAAGATGCCTGAAACTGGAAGAAGCAGACTTTCAGCCCATTCCTTTCCTTCTCTCTCTCCCCCCCCCCCAAACAATGCAGCTGCACCAACAAGGCTTGCACTGCATCCTGTGTGGGGGGAGATAAGAAGTATTGGGAGAGGTAAGGAAAAATATTTTTCCTTTCCTCCCAGTAAGCTTCCCACTTCCCAATGGATCTTCTCAGACCTGCACTCTTTTGTTGGTGGAAGTCCAAGGAGAGAAAGGGGACATGTCAGGAGGCAAGGAAGGGGACAGCATCCGGTGCAAGTCACCCGCACTGGTTGCCACTCCCTCCCACCTCCTGACAAGCCTCCTACCACCCCATTCTGCCCTGCCCTATTCTTTCACTGCCACCAACTCACTGTCATCAGCAGATGCTCTTCCATCCTCTGGCATGCAGTGGGTCTCTGCAGTTTCATGTGCTTGGGTGCTTTTTTGGATGCTGCTGGGGTGGTTTTTATGACAGCCACAAGGCAGGATTCACTGCTGGAACACTAGTTCCATCAGCAGAGAAGCACATGATTGGGCTGTTTGAAGAGTACAGCTGTTGTAATACAGGATTTAACAAAAATATTAAACACAGACAACAACCTAAATATCTATTGAAAAATAGGGTTTTTGGTTTATTAATGAAAATTTAATGATGGAATGACAGAAGAATTATTCCCATCATTATACATTTCACGTTTGAAAAAGAGGAGTTTAAATTTAGCAACTCCAGTACCATGAAAAATCAAGCTTCAGACTTTTGTCAGCCCACCTGTCTTGGTTTCCTAGCCTAATGACCCCTGTCTGCCCTTTAGTTGACAGATTAGCTGTGAACATCCTTTATAAAAGGAAACAGTGTTCTATAAAATTCACACCATGGTTTCTAATTTAGCATCACAGCCAGGATATCCGAAAATAAAATTTGTGTCAAAAATAGATCTCTGGGCATGTTGGGGGTAAACTTTCAGGGTTAAAAGCAAACACTGAACCTGCTTAAAGTTAGCTTAACCCGTGAGAAAACTTGCATAAAAGGAGATTTAGTATCTTCTTCAGACGCTCATAATTTTGCTGATAGGGAGTAAAACAAAACATCGCCAGTATGTTAATGAATCAAATGCGATAAAAGTGGAGCACCATATAGCAAAACAGGAAGTTTTTAAAAGCTCCAGCAAGGCTGACCATGCAGCATGGAAATGTATTCTAATTGTGGTTTTGAGGTTTGCCAGTTTCAGTTTCTCTCCGGGGCAATTTGAGTTTGAACGGTGTTTTCTGATAGAACTTTTAACACCAAATAGTCTTCTTAGGCATGCTTGCACCTCACCACATTTGCTTCACTTCCTACCTCCTTGGAGGTCAGTGCTGCTGACTCTGCCACCACTTCCTCTAGTGGCTCCAGGGAAAGTGGTCTAGAGCCACTGTCTAGTGCAGGGGTGCCCACAACCTGGCCCTGGGGCCACTTGCAGCCCTCAAGGCCTCTCAGTGCGACCCTCAGGGAGCCCCCAGTCTCCAATGAGCCTCTGGCCCTTCAGAGATTTGTTGGAGTCCACACTAGCCCTACGCAACTGCTCTCAGCGTGAGGGCAACTGTCTGACCTCTCACATGAGCTGTGGGATGAGGGCTCCCTCCACTGCTTGTTGTTTCACGTCTGTGATGCAGTAGTGGCAGCAAAGGAAAGGCCAGCCTTGCTTTGTGCAAGGCCTTTTACAGGCCTTGAGCTATTGCAAGACCTTCATTCATTCATATAAGTTCATCTTTAATATATTCATTTATGTAAATTTATGCAAATTTATTCAAATTTTAAATGTAAATTAATTCTTTTTTCCCCCCCGCCCCCAACACAGTGTCAGAGAGATGATGTGGCCCTCTTGCCAAAAACTTTGGACACCCCTGGTTTAGTGGCTCTGCCAGACAGTAGATGATGTGGTTGAGGCAACACTGGACAATGAGGCGACAAGTAAGTTGAAGTTGAACTCATGCAGGTGGCAGGCTGTGGGAGGCATCAAGTGAGCATGGGATACAGGGCAGCCCCCTT
Source organism: Tiliqua scincoides (assembly GCF_035046505.1). Classification (NCBI taxonomy): domain Eukaryota; kingdom Metazoa; phylum Chordata; class Lepidosauria; order Squamata; family Scincidae; genus Tiliqua; species Tiliqua scincoides. Next base: position 45,830,903 of record NC_089824.1, on the reverse strand, counting down.
CTCTCTTCCCGAGTTAATAGTTTCCTCCGTCTCCCGAGGTGAAGTTTTCAGTTCACCTCATGGATGAGCTGGCCCTGCTCACAGTATTCATGGCATGACACTTTGTTAACACTCTCAGAACAGGTACTCTGCCCCAGGAGGAATCCACACACAAACATCAATTGGAATTCCACCATCCCAACAGGAAGGAATAAGGGCAATGAATTTCACACAAGGAGAAGAGGGCATCCCAGAGCCCAATATACTGATGCTGCATGTCTGCCTCATCACTGTCCCCTTTCAGTACCTCTGTGCCACACACTTCGTTGCTTAATGGTCCCTTCCTTGTGCAGCCCCCAAAGGCAGTGAATGTTTGCCCTCCCTCTTGGGGAATGTCTGGTATGCTAACTAGTGTCACTGATGGCCAGACACTCACCTGGAGTCCTTTAGCTTTTCAGGACTACAGCATTGCCATATGAGGCAGAACAATTATTGCTCACAGAATTCCAGTGCAGCCCCTAACAGGCGAAAGGAAAGGTAATGCGCTCAGATCCCATACTCTCACCCCCAGAAAGGGCACTGCCGCATATTATTGTTATCATTAAGAATATTTATATACCGCTTTTCAACAAAAAGTAATCCACAAAGCGGTTTTCAAAGGGCTCACCGTCTCAAAAGAGATGCAGAAGAGACACCAGCAATAGCCACTGGAACAGGATGCCATGCTGGGTGTCTCCCCCTGCTAACTAGAGTATATCACTTTGCCCACATATCAGAGGTTAGCACATGCACCCCAGCGGCACCACTCACAAACACTGCATTCTGATCCAGACACCATGTGTTGTTGATGCTGCTGTCTATGATTTGCTATGTTCTCTGTGATTCTCTTTTCTCTCCACAGACAGCTGTCCACCAGAACGCAGGACTCCTCTGTGTGGCCAGTCATGCAGACCTCAGGGGAAGCCCACAGTGATCAGTGTGATCCCAGCTGTTCCTCTGTGGCATTGCTGACCTGTTGTTGTTGAATCCCAACTCTCCACCCTAGCTTGAGGTGGTTCTTACCTCAGCTCATCTCAGGATGGCACTCTGCAGGAGAGGGAGGAGTGTCCTCTCTGCTACATGGGCTCAGGGTCTTTATTATCCTTGCTCATTGACTCCTTGGGTTTATGGAGGGGGGAAGGCAAGGCCCTCACTGGTTACAATCTACTTGTTTCCTTCTGCCATAATGCAGCAGTATGAGGCAGCCGTGAGGAAGACAGTGGAGGACAAGAGGGCAGCTGCAAACTCTGGGAAAGGGGATAATGCACAGCATGTGTCAGCAATGATACAAAGGGCAGATATGCATGTGTGTGACTAAATGGGTGGGCTGTTACCAAAAAGGGCTGTTATGTTTTTAAGGGGAATTATTTTATTACCCTTTTGGAAACTTCGGGATCGCAGGCTAGATAACAAGACAGCATAATGCAAAGAAATTCCCTTTTAGCTTAAAGAGGAGACTGGGAGAAAGATAACTTTCAATCAACGATTATATTTTTATTACAAAAACACACAGGTAAACATAATGCACATGGAAAATGGTAAGTATATGTTTCTTGGTTCCTAGTACTTGGATCCTGTGTACCTAGCTTTATGGTGGTTGCATGTGCCGTGTATTTGGTGCATCCAAAGAAATTAGAAAAGGATAGGTTGTAGGGAAGGATTTTAGGGGTCCCTGGTCTGCATAACCCAGTTGCTAACTAAGATGGGGAGAGAAGGGGAGAAATAGGTAGGATAGAAAGGAGAGAGTTCCAGGCGCAAGATATAGTTACCTGTCCTGAGAAGCAGTGGGGGGGGGGTTCCTATGGAGGACCTCTGCCTTAAGGGCAGCTGGAGAGAGAGCGCATGTGCTTGGAGCCTCTCTTTTAAAAGGGTTTTTGCTGACCTGGATGCTGACCTAGAATGACCCGGATGTGTCTCAGAGCTGATCTGGATGCGCATGCTCACTACACACAGTGGGGCACGTGGAGTATGTAAAACATTGAAAGGATCAAGAAGTCAGTTATCAGCAAGGACTGGCTTCCTATGTGGGAGAACTTGGCCAACCCCTGAAGGCAGTTTGCATAGGGTACTTAAGAGTGATTGAATCACAACAATAGAACAATAGACTTCTTCCTCCAGAGGTGTCAGCCGACTTGTTTTGCATACACAGTGAATGGATCAGGAGACACTTTTGCATATAGCTAAGTGGGGGTTGTGCACTCCATGTGCTTGTGGCTTGACTTGATTGTGGCCTGTATGTTGAGGTTTGGCCTACATGATATTTTAGTAACCAGATATAAAATCACAACTTAGGAAAAAGGGATTTTCATGTAACAGGGCTGCTGCAATAGGAGCACTGTGTTATGCAAGCCCAATTTTTGAAATCAAGTAATAGCAGTGGGTAACTAGGTAGAAGGACTGGATCAAGGTTGGCTTGGAGTATTGGTGTTACTCAGAGTTATCTGTTAGATTGGTTACCTGATATCACCTGAGCCCTTTGAACCTTCCAGGGGAAATGAGGGAATGAGGTGGGCTTCATGGTCCAATGAGCTGGTTTGAAGAGAAATTCTTTTTCTTTTTCAGTTGGGAGACAAAAAGGAAGGTCAACAACAGCAAAACAAAAATGGGAGCTTCTCCAAAATGAGCCAGCAGCCCTTTCAGGATGCTGATTCAATACAGTACAGCCCCATTAGAGAAAAGTCAAAAGCAGGAAAATCAGAGCTTTTCACCACAACTGGGCTATGAAACTGTGGCACAGCAATGGAGCTCCAATTCCATTGCACAGTCGTAAGCTGAATGCAGTCAAACACAAGGCAGCCAATGGCTAGAATACCAAAGGCAGCAGGAGAGTAGAATGCGTTCTAACCACAAGTTGCTGCTCAGCAAATGGCAGCTTTCAACTGGGCCCCAGCGGCTGTCATGCAACACTCATTAGCTTAGGATATTGCTTGTCTTTCATAACTGCACAGAGAAAGCACAAAGGACTAGATCGAATTGTTTGCATTTCTGAGTTCAAGCTGCAAATCATATTACGTATGAAATACTGTTTAAGAATCCAAACTGCATATGTGTTTGATAATTTCTTTTTGGAACTAATAACCTTTGTGATGACTACATGGTCTTCTTTGTGCCCTTTTAATCAGATGGTTGCGTGTCCCACTTTATTTATTGACACAGCATTTCCAGACTTGATTTTGTTTTGGTCATTGTGTTGAGAACACAGATCTGGGCTGGATCTGTTTCCAGTGAGGGAGGCTCACTGCTGTCTTTGTCCAGCAGGTGGAATCCTTGCAGCAGTTTTGTAGAAGCCAGAAATCCTATTTCCCATTGCAGTGTTTTTGTTTTTTTTAATTTAAGCAAACAGCAACCATTTAGGTATCTATGGCTATATATTCCCCTAGCTTTTCTAGGCATATTGATTCATTGAGTGAATTTGGAATGTTTACTGCTATAATGAAAGATAACAGGTAAAGGCTATGTGACAGGGAACAGCTGAAGTATGTGATTGAAGGAGATGCAACACAATATCATATATATTTCCCCCCCATGGTTTCTTTTCTTCCCATTTTTTCTCTCCTTCCTGGTCTCTCTTTCTTTCCCTTTGCTTTAATTAATCTATCTACTAATAGTAAACTCAGGGTATATATTTTATTTATAATGATATTAAAAATAAAAACAATAACAAGCAACATTAATACAAAAATACATTAAAAACAAGAAAAGAAAAAAGGAAAAATCTACATAAAATATATCTAACAGTGTAGCAAGAGTGAAACCAAGAAGTTCTAATTGCTTATTGCATTTATATTAATGATCTAAATTTTCACCCTTACAAAAGCTATATCTCCAACAGTCCCTCTTATGACTAATCTTCAAATCCAAAATTCATTAAATCATTTCTCTCTCTCTCGTTACTTATAGTAAACTCAGATGATTGTCTGCCTATCAGTTGGTATTGAAAATGGGGACAGCCACAGACAAGATAGTGGTTTCTACACACACGCAGGCTTTCTAGCTTTTCAGGGTTAGATAAGTTTGTAAAGGAAATGGAAAAGAAACAAAACACATCTGATGCAAGTTGAGCATGCCCAGTGGACCTCTGGAGTCATGGAATGTTGAGTTGGAGAAAAAATATAGAAGAGTTCCAATTATCCAATCTCCGGTTATCCAACATTCTGTTTTATCTGACATAGCCATACAATGTGCTGTGCATGCAACACATAATATTTTGCCCTCAGTCCTCCCCCTTCCCCCAGTCCTATTCTCCCCCGCACCCTGCTGGATCAGTGGCATAGCTAAGGCATCTGGCACCCGGGGGGCACATAAAAAACACCCCCCCATACAACATTGGCTGCACCCCACCAAACCTCAGAGAGCCTTCTGAAGCTCTTTGATAGGCACTTCTGTTTTTTGGCAAAAAACAGAAGTACCTTTCAGAGGCCTCTAAGACACCCCCTCAAGGCATGGTACCTGGGGCAATGTACCCTCTACCCTCCTTAGCTGCACTGCCGTTCTGGGTCACCTTCATTTTTCCCAAGCAAAGATGGATCTCAATCAGGTAAATGCTGCAGATTTCAACACTGGGGACAGCTCCTGATCTCCAGGCTGACTGGAGTGGAGAGTAGCCTGTGAACAGGGTACTGTAGAGGGCTGCTGCACCCCTAGATTTTTTCACTGTTACAGGCTGCCCCCCCAGTGTGGCTCTTACCTTTGCAACTCAATTTTACCACCCTAATACCAGCCCCATAGAGATTTATTCTGGGAACAGCAAGATGTGGTGTTCTTTTTACGAACTGAGTGAAATAAAATCAGTGAGGGGTAAGAGCCCTACTTTTGCAGGGGGTGAAGACTGGGATGAAGGGATCACATTTTCCACTTCAGCAGTTTGTAGCAAATGCACTGAGCACCAGGGAGGGGAAAGAAAGATTCCAGTTAATTTGCCCTTCCACTGCACTTTTTCAGCATTATCTAACATTTTCAGTACTTCAACCACTTGTCATCCCATATGAGTCCCATATGAGAGACAGGATAGCATAGTATTTTGGGAGTTAGACTGCTCAGCCATAAAGCTTCCTGAGTAACCTTGGGCTGCTAGTCACTGTCTCTCAGACTCACCTACCTCAAGGGTTGTTGTGAGGACAAAAGAAGGGCTAGAACCACGTACACCACCCTGAGCTCCTTGGAGGAAGTGATATAAAAATGTGGAAATAAAATAAATATGGGTTGGATAATCAGCACTGTAACAGCAAAACACAAGCTTTGTGCTAATTGATGCAGGGAGGGGAATTAGGTGCTCAAGCCAATTAATTGCATGTTAACATTTTGTTGCAGTTCCCCCTTGCCAAATCAGAGCCCAATCCTGTGCTCGGTGGCACGGCTTTGTGCCACCAAGGATTGTTGCAAATGTGCTGTAAGGCACATTTGCGAGCCTCTCTGCCGGGCTCCTGCCCGTGCTAGCCCAGCACTGGCCGATTCTGGGCTAGCGCCGGCCGGTCACACAGCCTCTGTGGCTTGGCGGTCTCATGGACTGCCAGACCACAGCACGGTAAGCAGGGGCGGGGATGGGTTCAGGGAAGAGGCATTCTGGGGAGCGGGGATGCCGGCAGGGGCGGAGAGAGGGCAGGGGAGGCATGCCGCAGAGGTGTGAAGGGGTGGGCTGGAGGCATGCTGGGGGGAGGGAGGTAGGGGGTCCACGGAGCTCTGCTCCGCAGGATCCATGGTGCTTGTGGAGGGCTTGGTGCCCTACACGAGCGCCTTTACCTTACTGCTCTTGGTCGGCAGTAAGGTGAGTAGCCCCACTGCAGGACTGCTTACCTTACCCTTTCGTCCCCTTCCCCCGAGGCACCTCCCACGGTAGCCCAGGGTGCGCAGGATCCGGCAGCAGCCATTCTTGGTGCCGCCCCAGGCAGCTCAGGACTGGGCTGTCAGTCTCCCAAGGTTCAGGATAAGTAGCAGCATTTTAAAAGATTTAGATTCAGGTCACCTGAAGCCACAAAAAGAAGCCTTTTCAAAGAAAAAGGATTTACTGTATATTCTTTCTCAGTTTTTCAGAGACGGACTTTACTACACCCTTTGAGGCATACATCAAACATGAATATTGCTCTATATGCCATCAGGGAAGGAATTCCATATGGTGTCTATAGTACTTGTAGAGATTATGATGGCACATCTCTCAGGTTGTCATCTTTTTTTTTTCTGGCAAGACTCCAGTGCTTTAAACAGCTCTGTGACAACCTGATACTCAATAATCATAGTTTTCTAAAACAGATGCAGTTATTGAGAAAGCCCCCACCAATTTTTTTCCAGGTGATGGTGGGGCCAGGTGAGTCAGCCTTCATGACTGTCACAGAAAAGGCAAAAGTGGGTAAAAGCAAAGTATAGGCCTCTGCCTGAAGCCATGTTATTTGCCTGGAGCCATGTTAGCCAGACACAGCTGTGAGGAAATTGCTCATAAGAGCATTCCAAAGGAGCTAGCTTTTTGGGAAGATGTGGGAGCCACCAGCTCTCATTTCTTGAGATAGCAGTTCCAAGAGTGGCTGATTGGCCAAGAACACCTTGATTACAGATCTGTTCCAGCTGCAGGTTTCAGGCTGGGAGGGGCAACCCTCCATGAGTGAGGGCCCAATCCTATCCAACTTTCCAGCCCTGGTGCAGCTCCTAGGCAGGGGAACAAATGTTCCTTTACCTTGTGGAGGCCTCCATAACTACCTTTCACCACAGGATGCAGCGCAAACCCCACTGGCACAGTAACACCAGGACTGGAAAGTTGGATAGGACTGGGCCCTGAGTTGCCTGACTGCATGTCCATCACTAGACCCTTGAACTGGTTCTGATTCACTGTTGAGCTCAAGTCAATAATAATACTCACCTGTTAGGAACATCCCTTGTCTTAGTTTTTCTCTGGCCTGAGCTTTGACCATGCTGATCCAAGATGGATGGCCCTGACCATGGCAGTGGCGGCTGATGGACTGAGATTTATTGATGTGAGACTCTTGGTGATAGTTAGTATTAGTGCTAGGAGTTAGTTTTTGTTATTTTAATTTTGGTGTTTATTGTAAGTTCTCTTTAAATTCCTAAATCTATGCCTACGGTAAGTAAAGTGCCTGCTTTATGTTATTTCTATCCTTTTAATAAATCCTATCTATTTACAGCTATGTGGATTATTGGAATCATGGAAGGGGGAAACTGGTGGTAAATGGGATTGGCTTCCAGTGACTTGGTCTTATGCTACCCTGGTGCCTATGAAGCGTGCCTGGCACCCTGTTTCAAACTGATTCGGGACTGATGGGGTTTTGGAGAGCAATTGCAAATTAACCTGTTTGATGGTCCGTGAGCTACTCAGGTTGAGAGAGCAACTGGCATTAACCAGAAGCTGGCTGGGTACTTAGAGCAGTGGTTCTCAAACTGGTGGGTCACGACCCATCAGTTTGTGTAAAGGTTCCCCTATCCCTTTTAGGGGTGGGGAAGGGGAGAGGCAGGGAAGCAATCCCAAGGATTGCATCCCTATGGGAGGCAAAGGGGAGGAGCTTTCACTTAAATAGGTAGGGTGGCAGGAGGTGCAGAAAGCCCTGTGCAGCCCTCCAAAGTGCTCCCTGAGGCTTGGAATGTTCAGTAAAAGCAGGTGCAAAGCACTTCTGTTTTGCAGGAGGTGCTTTGCTTCTGCTTTTACGGAACATTTCAAGCCTTGGGGAGTTCTGCACCTCCTGCAGCCCTACCTGCTTAAAAGTGAAAGCACCCCCCCCCCAAGGGACGCAATCCTAGGGATCTTGTTGCTGCCCTAGCCCCTCTCTGCAAAGACTTACTGAGGGAGTAAAGCTCCCTCAAAGTTTGAGAACCACTGACTTAAGGGATGATTGCTTTATTGCCCTGCTAACTGCCTGACTTGTGAGGGACTTCTCTTTATCATCCTACATAGTGCTCCAGTATTCATATACAGAGCAGTGTGGACTACACCACCAGAAAGAAGCTCCCATATCAGAGTGGATGTGGGTGAATGCAGGCCTCTGCTGCTTGCAATCTGGTCTGAAGCAGAAGTTTACTGCACATTTTGAGAGGCCTTTCAATCATGATTCTACAAGAGTGATGTTTGTTTCAACTGGGTGATACCCAGACGTAATAGGAAACAATCCTGCAATTATGGAGGCAACTTTTTTCAGCTGTACTGGATTTACTGCAGCAGACTGGTGGTTCATGCTCATGCTCCATCAAGTGATGGTACACATGTATGTCCAAGGAATGGCTGTGGCTCCTTCTGTGTAAAGGAAACTGTGGCTCCACTTGTTTGTTCACTTCCAACTGTCCTTTGATAGTGCAGATGGCAGAGGTCATGTTACCAGCACCTCTGAAGATGACATTCCATACAGTCAGTGCTCCTACACATTCTGCTGGGCCAGGAGCATGCCACCAGTTCCATATGCTCTCTTTAATACAGTATATACATGGAGCTGGATACATCAACAGGCCCAAAGTATCTGTGCAGTTATCACAGCTAAAGTTGGTAGCAATGTGTGATGATGAGCTAGGCAATGGAGCTAGTTGATAATTATGCACAGCTGAACAGAAGTGAAGTTATACCTAATTCAGGGCCTTTACTGATGTAGCCTACAGAAAGCACGATGCCCAAATTAGAAGTGTTTATTATGCATCATTTTCAAGTGCAGGTGGAGAATTAGAGATGGATGAAACAGATGTCTGCTAAAAGAGGGAAACAGTAGCAATTATTTCTATTTTAAATCTGTCTTAATTGGATACATCCTTAGGAAGTCAGTGTACATTCCTTATAATTGTTGTTTTTTAAAATATATTGTTTAAGCAAAGTGTTTCTTTGCATAGATCAGCACATGTTTTGCAGTGATTACATGATGTACTTGAACATCATGTAGATTTATTAAGGGATACTTAATACGCAAACTGATATTGCAGTCTGTTTGAAATTCCACACTTGTTTGGTAATTTGTTAATCTTAACTAATAAATAATGAAGTGTGCACCAGTGTAACATGTGCATTTGTACATGTCATGTAGTCCCCAGTTCCCAGAGCAGTGAGAAGCTCCAGAAGCAGTGTCATTTGGTATTTTGGATGAGAGGGAACACTGGTAGCTTTGTAATATTTGGTCTATTGACAAACACTAAAGGTTTACAGTAGGTAACAGCATTTTGCATTTGTATAGTGCTTTCTGAGTGTGGAAGGTGCTTCATATGTTATACCTTGATGGAGTCTTTACAACCCTGTTAAATATCATTCTCATATTGCATCAGAGACAGAGAGCTTAAGTAAGCCTTACTTAGGGTCACATCCAAGATCAAAGCACTGGCACCAGCTCGACCTGATCCTCACCAGACGCTCCAGCCTTCCCAGCATCAAGATCACACGCAGTTATCATGGTGCTGCCTGCAACACTGACCACTCCCTGGTGTGCAGCAGAGTGAAACTGCAAACAAAGTGACTGTATCACACGAAAAAGGAAGGAAGACCTCGCATTGATACCAGCAAGACCCGGGATCAGAGAAAAGTGGAGGAATTTGCACAAGCGCTTGAGGAATCTCTTCCAGGCCCGGCCGACGCAAACGCATCCAACAGATGGGAACATTTCAAGAATACCGTTTACAACACCGCCTTGTCCATATTTGGCAAGAAGACCAACAAGGTGGCAGACTGGTTTGAAGCCCACTCTGAGGAGTTGACACCAGTCATTGAGGAAAAGAGGAGAGCTCAAGCAGCATACAAGGCCTGTCCCAGTGAGCGCAACCTGCAGGTCCTCCGAACTGCTCGCAGCAAAGTCCAACAGACTGCCAGGAGATGTGCTAACGACTACTGGCTCCAGCTCTGTTCCGAGATACAGATAGCAGCTGACACGGGCAACATCAAGGGGATGTATGATGGTATCAAGCAGGCCCTAGGTCCAACACAGAAGAAAATTGCCCCTCTGAAGTCTGCCACAGGCGAGGTCATCCAGGATCGGGCGCAGCAGATGGAACGCTGGGTGCAGCACTACTCTGAGCTATATTCCAGAGAAAATGTAGTCACCGAAGAAGCACTGAACAACATTGAGTGCCTGCCTGTGCTGGAAGAGCTTGACAGTGAACCAACCCTAGAAGAACTTCACGTGGCCCTGGACTCCCTTGCCTTTGGCAAGGCACCTGGAACAGACAGCATCCCTGCTGAAGTCCTAAAATGCTGCAAAGAGATCATCATCACTGAGCTGCATGAAATCCTCTGTCTCTGCTGGAGAGAAGGTGGAGTACCTCAAGACATGAGGGATGCAAACATCATCACGCTGTACAAGAACAAAGGTGACAGGGGTGACTGCAACAGCTACCGCGGCATCTCTCTCCTTAGCGTTGTAGGAAAGCTGTTTGCCCGAGTTGTACTAAAGAGGCTCCAGGTACTTGCAGAGAGCGTCTATCCAGAATCGCAGTGTGGATTCCAAGCCAACAGGTCCACCACTGATATGGTATTCTCCCTTAGACAACTGCAGGAGAAATGCAGGGAACAACGACAGCCACTCTTTATAGCCTTCATAGATCTCACAAAGGCTTTCGACCTGGTCAGCAGAGATGGCCTCTTCAAGATTCTCCCCAAGATTGGATGTCCACCCAGGCTCCTCAGCATCATCAGATCCTTCCACAAGGACATGAAGGGCACTGTTGTCTTCGATGGCTCCACATTAGACCCTTTTGACATCCGAAGCGGAGTGAAGCAGGGCTGTGTTCTTGCACCAACCTTGTTTGGGATTTTCTTCGCTGTCATGCTGAAGCAGGCCTTTGGAACTGCAACAGAAGGCATCTATCTCCGGACCAGATCAGAAGGAAAGCTCTTCAACCTCTCCAGACTGAGAACAAAATCCAAACTCCAGCTGAAATGTCTGCGTGACTTCCTCTTTGCTGACGATGCAGCTGTCACTACCCACTCTGCCAAAGATCTCCAGCAGCTCATGGATCGTTTTAGCAAGGCCTGCCAAGATTTTGGACTGACAATCAGCCTGAAGAAAACACAGGTCATGGTTCAGGATGTGGACTCACCTCCCTGCATTACAATCTCTGAGCATGAACTGGAGGTTGTCCATGACTTTGTGTACCTTGGCTCAACGATCTCCGACACTCATTCTCTCGATACCGAGCTAAACAAGCGCATCGGTAAAGCAGCTACCACGCTTTCCAGACTCACAAAGAGAGTCTGGTCCAACAAGAAGCTGACGGAACATACCAAGATCCAGGTCTACAGAGCTTGCGTCCTGAGTACACTTCTGTACTGCAGCGAGTCATGGACTCTTCGCTCACAACAGGAGAGGAAATTGAGCGCTTTCCACATGCGCTGCCTCCGACGCATCCTCGACATCACCTGGCAGGACAAAGTTCCAAACAACACAGTCCTGGAACGTGCTGGAATCCCTAGCATGTATTCACTGCTGAAACAGAGACGCCTGCGTTGGCTTGGTCATGTCGTGAGAATGGATGATGGCCAGATCCCAAAGGATCTCCTCTATGGAGAACTCGTGCAAGGAAAGCGCCCTACAGGTAGACCACAGCTGCGATACAAGGACATCTGCAAGAGGGATCTGAAGGCCTTAGGGATGGACCTCAACAAGTGGGAAACCCTGGCCTCTGAGCGGCCCGCTTGGAGGCAGGCTGTGCAGCATGGCCTTTCCCAGTTTGAAGAGACACTTTGCCAACAGTCTGAGGCTAAGAGGCAAAGAAGGAAGGCCCATAGCCAGGGAGACAGACCAGGGACAGACTGCACTTGCTCCCGGTGTGGAAGGGATTGTCACTCCCGGATTGGCCTTTTCAGCCACACTAGACGCTGTGCCAGAACCACCTTTCAGAGCGCGATACCATAGTCTTTCGAGACTGAAGGTTGCCAATACAATACTTAGGGTCACTTACAGTGCAAGCCTATGCATGTCTACTCAGAAATTAACCCCTTTGAATCAATGGGACTTGCTCCCTTCTAATGGAGTACAGGACTTTAGCCATAATGAGTTCATGGCAGAGGCAAGATTCAAACTGAGGAAGTCCTGATTCACAGCTTTTATAGCACAAGCCTATGCATGTCTACTTTTGAGAATGTAATGAATGCCATTACATTCAGTGAGACTTACTCCCTGGAAAGTGCAAATAGGATTGTAGCCTCAAGTCATTTCACACCACCAGCTCCCTCAATGAGTGTTCCTCAACCAGCAGGGCAGGTGGTATGTGGCTGCACTGTAATGGGTGACCATGTGCCACTGCCCTGCCCAGCCCAACCTCACTGGAAGTGCACTTACATGGAGGCGTAGCACACTAGAGAGTAAGTTGTAGCTGTTCAGTTGCCTGACCCTTCAGAAGAGATTTGTTTAGTGAAGGAGGTGGCAGGGCAAAACACCAACTGCTGTGTACTGGTGTTGCATCAGAAGTGGTGGTGTTTACAAAGTGGTAACCACAAGCATGGTATTTGGGGAAGAAAAAGGTTGAAAAGCCCTCCACGAGATCAGAGATAGAGGCAGAGGCCAACTACAGGTGTTCTCCTACCAGGTAAGCATTCTACTACCTTACTCTGATCTCAAGAAGAAAGCCCTCCACTCCCCAAGTACCTGTAGCTCTTCGTTCATTCCCAGGTTGTTCATCTAATGGCTCTTTTCTATGTACACATGCAACCTGCCAGGGCCTAGGAGAGGGGGTAAAGGAGATAATTTGTATCCAGGCCCAGAATCAAAAAGGGGGCCCAGGAACCAAAGAAGCAGGCCCAGAAGTTTCCTGAGATCTTACATTTTCCTATCTACTCAGACTTGTTGCCTGCATGGGGTGCTGGGGACACTATCATGAGTGTGCAGCTGCAGCTCCTGCCAAGCCATATATGCTGGGCTGAGGAATGCATACATGAGACTCCTTAACACAGTGTCAAATCTGGGAGGAAACTGACCTGCTACAGTAGCTCTTTGCCATGTGGATCTACTTACCATAAAGGAATGTATAGGAGCTCAGCGACACAACTGCAAGACTACAGCTGCCCCCATTCTGCTCGCCCATTGCCGCCCTTCCCTGTTCTGTTTCACCCCTCTGCTTTGCAAAGGGGCCCAAAAGAAACTTTGTACCCCCTGATGAAATTCCTTGAAGAGGCCTTGCAACCTTCACCAACTTCTCTGCTTTGCTTGGGGAAGCCACTTCCTCCAAGCTCTGACATCTTTTTTTTTTCCTTTTTCATTTCAAACATTCCATTCATTCCCATTCAGGAAACATCATGGAGACTTCCTACCTAGACCATTTACCAGTAATGTTTCCCATAAAAGGATTGTCAGTCTCCAGCTATAACAATATGCAAGTCTGGACACACCATGAAACAGAGTGAAGTGCTTCAGGCAGCCTATGCTCAGCCAATTCTCAGAGGCAGTGCGGCAGCTACGGTTGCCAACCTTCCAGGGTTGCCCTGTAGTCTCCAGGAATCAACACAACCTGCAGGTGACCACTGAAAGTAATCATTGAGATTTTAACAGCCTGCATGGGAAAAAAAATAACGTACTCTTGCCAACCCTTGACTCAAGCTATTCCTGGCGATTTTCTCTTTCAAGCTGATGTATTGCAGGTATTTTAAACAATATATCAGGTTGAAAGAGAAATTTCCAGGAATAGCCTCAACCAGAGCTGGCAAATCGACATGCAGAACCCCTTCTCTCATAGATGGCACGCAGAAGAAGACACAATGGCACTATCCTTTGTTGCCTTTTCCTTTCCTAATAGAAAAGGAAGGGGGGAGAGTTTAAAGGGGGAAGGAAATGGGAGTGTATTGTTAATTGAAAAAAGAAAGGGAGTGGGTAACATTTGATTCTCTGTTTCAGGTAGCAAAAAGTCACTGTTTGTGGGGGGCATTTGTCATGCCACTCTCCCACCATGGTGGCCTGGTGTGGCAAGAGCATCATTTTTAAAGAAGGTGGTGGTATTAAACCTGGCAGGGAGCAAGGGCAATTGCCAGAAATTTCAGATCCTTCCTCATCCTTCTGGACTGGATCACGTTGGCATGGGTCTTGAAATTCTGGGTAGTAATTGCTGCCATTAAAAGGTGGTGAGTTGTATGGGAACCACGGAAGATCTGGTGAGGAGATAGTGTGTTGTCTGCAGTGGCCCCTTTAAAGGTTAAGGCCTTACTGCAAGAGATGTGCTGCACAGCTGGAGCCACTAGAGGCAAGGAGATCCCTCAGGATATAAGGAGCACCTGAGATAGAAAGGGTGGTGGGTTGTAGGAGGAGAGGAGACCTGATCTGACTATCTATCTATCTAACTAACTGGCAGCTGACTTTGGACTGTGATTTGGCAATCTGCATTTATTGGACTGGGACCTGACTCTGATGTGTGCTTACTGCCCTGGTGAGTTAACAAAGGGAAACTAACCAGCCTTAAGCGGGCAGTGGGGCAATACCCAGTGGGGAGCCTTAACCACCTTAACCAGTGGGGAGCCTAACCAGCCTTATGCGGGCACTGAGCAGTACCCAGTGGGGAGGAGCTGTGACACAACAGTTGTTTAAAGCTGATTTCATTCTGAGTTACTTGAAAACCTGTTTGACTGAGCTGCTCTGTTGCTTCTTATCTGAGTTTTAAAGACACCAAGCTTGTGGGATTTGTATGCATGCCAGCATTTCACAAATGAAAACAGATACATTAGGTTATAATATCCCTATTCTCTTAATAAGGACCATTGACTGAGCATACATCTCCTTCTCACTATCACAAAGTCCTACAGCACAATCCTTTTCCTGCCTCCAAATGTGAATAGGATTGCAGCCTTAATGGTACTTCACCACCCTGTCTTCATTTTTGTTGCAATAGTTGGTTCTGTACCAGCTTCTGAAGAGATTTGTTCATATATAGCAGCATTTGCTAGCTGGAAGAAATTCATAGGGGAGGGGCAGAATGGAAGATAGTGTAATTTTGCAAATACTAAGAATATATCTTATTTATTTTATTATATTTATATTCTGCCTTTCTCAATAGACTCAGGGTGGTTTACATAGGCAGTTTGAAAATACAAACATTTTTTTTCCAATGAGATTTTTACAGGTTTTGTTCCATGACACCATTTTGTAAAGCCTCCATTTCTCCAGGGGTTTCCCTTCATAGTGCAGGCATCATCCTGGCTGCTGGCTCTTGCACTTCCTAAGCTCTTGTAGACTGCTGCAACCAAGCTTCAGACCAGTTTCTCAAGGATGTTATGTTTTTGTTTTTGTTTAAATTTGTTTGCCAGCTCACTCCTCCAACCAGACACACCAGTGGCCTCTTGGTCTTTCATCCAGGCAACCAATCCTGCATAGCTTTTTCAGGCAAGGTAACAGCTCAGCCTCCAGACCACACCTCCTGCCACAAAATTTGCCATACAATCTCCTCCAGAAACAAACTAAGGACAGGTATCAGAAAAGAAGTGGTCCAGGAGCACTTGCTGAAAGATAAAAATACTCTGGAAATTTCTCCCTTAGGATAAACCTGCACAAATTGAGACCCACCATGCCAAACACAACATATATTGTGGACCTGCCATATGTTTGACAATTTCCTGTTTTTGCAAATCCAAGTAGGCCTCAAAACCAGGCGTTTGAGTCCCATAGATGGCTGTGGGATATTCTATCAGTTACTATCTTTGTATACAGGGTTAGCCCACTCATGAGGCCAACTGAAGCCATTGCATCAGTCAGAAGATTGGAGGGGGATTTCTGTCTCCATACTTGTCGTCTCTGCTTCTCCTACCAGTTCCTGGATTGGAAAAAGAACAGGGGGGATATACAAGAAAAAGAAATGTGGAGGGGAGGAGAGTGCTGAAGCAAAATACTGGAGAGTGGGAGGAACAGAGACTGACATATCACTGGGTAAGGGGGGCAGCATTTGGCATGCCACTTCAGACATCAGGAAGTCTTCGTTTAGCCCTGCACATAAGAGGGCTATTTCTGCATAGTGACTGCTCTACCCTGTCACCAACAAGGTGATTTACCTTGTTGATCCTGTTGTTGGCAGGAACATAGTCTCGGAAGACTATGGTATCGCACTCTGAATGGTGGTTCTGGAACAGAGTGTCCTCTCCAGTGCGCGAAGCCTGGGTAAAGTAAATATGGAGGATAGACTGTTCCCATGCAGCAAATCCCCTCTCCACATTGCTGAAATGGTCCAATGGAAAGGCAGAGGCCAATACGGTTGGTTCCAGCGGCATCGCAGGAGTTGCCAGAGTGTGACTGTGTTCAGCCATGAACTGCCTCAGGGACTCCAGCTCCAGATTTTGCCTCGAGGTTGACTCCTGAAGCCTTTTCCAGAACTGGATGTAGCCACAAGGCAGTGGAGGTTTGGGATCAGAGTTTTCCTTCTCTCAGATGAGCTGCCTTCCCAGGCTAACAAGTCCCATCTACCCGGTGGCTGTTTAGTCGCCTCTTAGGACAAGTACAGCCAAACTGAGGGCCTATTCTTATCCCCAGCCCCCAGGGGAAGATCCTGTATTGCATGGCAATTTCATGTGTGTATGAAATATATATATCCATCCTGTGGATTTATTAGCAGATTTATATACTGTCTTTCCCCAGATAACACAACCTAGTGCCCAAGGTGGTTTACAATTCAACAAACATACATAGTAAGTATGTAGTAAGTAGACTATATTAAAAACTTTGCTATTTCCACTTTCTGAGGTCAGGATGTTATATTGTTGTTGAACAAATGTTGTAATGATGTCATAGACTGCTACAGGATAACATTTATGCTGTAACTTCTAGCATTTGAACAGGTTAACTTTCAGTTAATTCTCTATGTATCTAGTTATCTGTCTATCAATTAATTCATCCTGATCAGACTACAACTGGAGAGACTCCTGTTGAAAACCTTGATCAGCTGTGAACCTAAAGGGTAATCTTTGACTATTTGCTATCTCTCAGTCTAATTCATCTCATTATGGTAACACCTGCTATAGTTACTCATGTCCGCTGGAGATATTAGGGCTTGAATGTGAAGCCACCTGCATTAAAAAAAACAACTTGTGCTCTTACACCAAATGACAACCCTTCTCTATGTTGGAAGCATAGCTGGGCTTGGTGGATAGCTCACTATAGAAATAATTGACCCTCTTTAGGCTTCATCTTGCTTTGCCAATTCATTATCCTTTAGGAGTGGATCCAATGTACTCTAATTTGATCCACTATA
The DNA here is from genome assembly GCF_035046505.1 of Tiliqua scincoides. Classification (NCBI taxonomy): domain Eukaryota; kingdom Metazoa; phylum Chordata; class Lepidosauria; order Squamata; family Scincidae; genus Tiliqua; species Tiliqua scincoides. The sequence continues at coordinate 45,813,764 of NC_089824.1, read as the reverse complement.
TTGACTAAATCTCATTTTCATTTGAGCTCTCCTTGGTAATCTTTTATATTTATTGTAAATAAACAACTACAATCTATCTAACCCAGCATCTTATTTCCAAAAATTGTTTGTCTCCAGCAGTGTGTAATCAGAGTGACACTTCACCTTCCTTTGAGCATCACCAGTACAGTTTGTGAGGGTAGTAATGTATAGGCTGGAAAGAGACTACAACTGAAGACCATGCAGGTATAGGTGAGAGCAAGACCCACTGAAACACAGCGCAATTAACTTCTAATTAGGTGCCCTTAAGACTGGGCCCAGTGGCTGAGATTCTAAGGACAGCTGCTTGGAAATACATTCCAGTGGAATCAAAAAGACCTGCTAAATGTATTTAGGGTTGGGATGACAGAGACAGTAAGAATAGTTTTCCTAATCCTTCTGTTGCTTAATTCATACAACATGGTGAGAATAATAACTACAGCAATGATTGGGAAATAATATACAGCTCCTCTGTTGTTAGAAGCTTGTTTGCTGTTGCTATAGGTTATGCTGACAATATTAAGTCAACATGAACACACCTGCTCTGGGAGATAAGTGTCTACAGTGTATCATAGCAGCACAGGTGAGCTGTGTGACACTTGCACCTCTGTACTTTTGATTTAATTTTTTAACAATTTCTTCCCTATAGTTTCCTATATCCCCTCCCCTTGAATCAGTATAGTGATTCATAATTCAAGAGCATCCTTGGAATGTCAGGTAAAAACTTTATTCAATTTATTGTGGCCAGATTTTGATATCGGGGGAGCTGTATGTTCTATAGTTGGTTTGCATTGCAATCAAAAGTGTTACATATGTTTTCTGTTTGCCTTTCTTGATTAGCATCTCTCTGTCAGTCTTAAGTAGCACTGAGATCAGTGTTTTCAGAACTGAAAGCTTTAAAATAAGGTGTCCTGATTTTCCCTGAACATGGCAATTCTGAACTGGATCATAGTATGGATTATGAATAACAAGGTTTCACTAATATAGCAACACTTAAGAGTAAGCTTGCAATTGTAATCTGTAGCCATCTGTGGAAGAGTCATGTATGTATGCGAGATGTTGGATCAAGGTATAAATTATTGGTTAAGCAGCTAACTTATCTAATGTAAACAAACAATGTAGAATTCAGTACATTAATAGTGGTATTTGTGAGGTCTCTCCTTCATTCAAATATTTCCAGTGCTGATGCAGCTATGCCAAAGGGGCAGTCACAGAGGCTTCCTCAAGGTAAGGGCTGCGTTGTGGCTGTGTTGACTCTAGAAAGTTGGATAGGATTGGGGTCAAAGTGTCTCTTGATAAGTACACAGGGTCATTTTCTACCAATCTATTCTGCAGGCTTGAACTGATGTCTGAGAATAATAATAGTCAAAGAGATTCCAGAGATTGCCCAAATGGATATCAGTGTCTGTTTTGGTATTTAAATCTATGACTATTGTTATTAATTAGTATAGATCAAGATACCAGTTTATAGGAGAACCATAAGTTTCACTAACAGCTCAATTCCAGTCTGACTTCCCCTGACTACTTTTGTTAAGTCTTATACAAATACAATAATGAAAAAATGCTTCATTGCATTGAATTTTTTATTGATGTGGACACAAGATTTAATACTTGAAAGTCTGTGCATGGGAAAGGGGTAATGAGCTGTATTGTTACAATTATTTTTTTATGATCATAATTAACCTTTCTCATGAAGACAAGCTTTTGTAGATTAGCTTGCTATTTAATGAATTAGCTTAAATCTATCATCGGTTCCAAGTTTAATTTTTCCAGCAATACTGTTTCTTCTTCAGAAGGAAGCTTGAGTAGGCCACACAAGACTTAGCAGATCTGTACAATAGAGTGTCGTGAGTCATTGATAACCTTGATGTGGAAGAAGGTTTCTGTGGTGGATGTGGAACTAGAGCATGGTTTCTCTTGCTGGATTTGGTATGTACAAAAGATGATCTGTGTGCAAAAATAAAATACTAGCACCTGGGACTCCACATGGGGTGCTCCTTATGGTATTGGGACCATATATTTACCAGGTAAACAAGAAAAGATTAGCCTTGTGCTTTTAATTTGTGTACAGGACTTAATTTAATATTTAGTGGCGTAGTTAAGGGGGTGCAGGGAGTAGCAGCATGATTTAGGGGGCAACAAGCTGAACTTGACACCAGTGACCAAAATTGTGAAAAAATTGGTATGTACAAATAATACTATCATGTTATATATCATTGGAAAGGTAATTTTAATGCAGAATGCAATAAAATAAAACACACTGGAATATCTGTATTCTACCAAACATTATGGCCAATTAACCAGAAAACAAAAACACAACTGCCTTATGGAACAAAAAGTTGATTTTCTTAACTCAAATCTCACCCATGAGACTGATTGTTCTGAGAGCCAATGAGATGTTGTTATGATACAGCATGGAAACAATAAGGTGTTACTATGTGTCAGCTCTCATTTCCATGTACTTGTATCATAACACAGCTACTCCTGCTAACTGGTAAAGAGGCACTTTTTCAAGTGGTGCTCCTCTTATATTTAGCAGAGGGAGTATAACCATCTGTCTTCACCCCAGCACAATCTCTCTAACCAATAAGGGGCACACTTTTTATTTATTCACTTAATTAAATATGATTTTGTCATGGAGGGGGCTACAAAGTCTTCTTTGATCCCAGGTAGCATATAGATGTTTTAGCTATGCCACTGGCTGGGGAGAGGTGGCAGTTCAAGTGTGTGGTGAACTGCTCAGGGGAGGAGGCAGGTCCCCCCCCCCATTTGCACTTTTAAAAAAGCCGTAGTGTGACGTCACTTCGGGTTGTGACATCACTTCCGGGGCATCATTTTGAGCTCTGCACCGGGCTACATGTTCATTAGCTATGCCACTGTATGTGGTGAGGGCACCAGGAAGTCATCTATTATCCCTACATCCAACCTCAATGTATTGGAGATCATGTCTACACAAGCTAATATGTGCATATGTCCCAGTGTGTGTAGATGCTATATGTTTGGACTGTACCTTTAAATTGTTGCAGGACACAGATCAATGCGATCAGAGTACATATGTTGAGATGTACATGTGACTGAAAACTTGAAGGCATGGAAGTTGGGCCTGAAAATGGCAACTGTTGAGATCTTGTGTTCTTCACACAGATTAACAACCCAATCTTCTTAGTTATGCTCTGGAATGCATGTTCTGGTGGCATAACACGTTTTCCTGCTGTTGCAAATGTGACATGTTGGGAAGCATGGCCTTGCCACTGCTCGAAGTGATGAGTTATAGGGTCAGTGTAGTGACAGACCAGGGATGCCTGTTACTGCAGGTAAGACCACACATGGGGGGGGGGTGGAACAGGGAGGCAACAGAAGCAGGGAGGAGGGCAGATCAGGTCCAGGAAGGCTAAGGGTTTGGCAGTAGCAGCACCTACCAAATTGTAAACCCCTACCTGGACCTGATCTGCCTTCACCACTCCACACAGACTTGTGCCAGCAATATTGCTCGCCATGGTAAGTAGGGGCTTACCCCATCCTACAGCATGACTGGTTGCTCTGTTGAGTCTAGCAACAGTAGGCAACTAGTCACAGCCCAGGAAGGTTTTCTTAATACCCGAGATACTACCTCCGAGAAGATTCTAACCAATCAGAGGCTCAGGACTCCCCCCCCCCAAACTAGAAAGATGATGCAATACACCTAAGGGATAACCTCAGATACCTTTTCTGTTTTGGCACAGGGCTTAGAATAGATGACTATATGAGGAAAGGTTCATCCAGGAGCAAACTGCCCCCTGCCTTTCCTGGAACACCCAGCTGATGCCAATTTCTAATTAGCAGGCCCAGCAACTGGGCTTGAAGGTCTAGCAGTCTGATAACACTCCTGCCTTCTCAGGAGAACTGTGCCACTTGGCAGCAGTCCTCCTAGTAGAGGGTGCACTTTTCCCTCCAAGATGTGCTCCTGAGTGCCTTAAGATAAGAGTCTCAACAGCAAGATTTTGCAAGTTCCTTACACCAGCAGATGTTAAGCGCATCTCAATTTAAAGTAAAAGGTGTCTGTGTTCTCTTAGAACACTTCCCAGGGGTGTCTGTGGCGCGCTACAGCAGTGTACCAGGAGTGTGATAGGCTGCCACTTTAGTATTTTGAAGTCACTGAGAGTGTTCAAAACTGAATTTCTGTACACATCATCCTGAGCAGGCACTCAGAATGTAACTGTTTGAACTGATGGGAGTAAATGCCCACAGGGTCTTTGGGAATCCATGCATCTTTTCTAACCTAGGGCAAGGGTAGTGACATATCAAAAGTGCCATTCAATTGCTTCATTAGAGGAATGTGCAGTGCTAGGCTATGATGAGAAGTAGTTATAAATTAGGGTCATGGCTATAACTTAGGATCTCTGTTGACAAATTCAAGTATGGCTATGAGTCAGCAAAGCATGGACAGCTTTCTCAAAGAGATTTCTTTGTCCTTGTTAGGTGTAGTTAGGACCGAGTTACATGTTACACTAATCGCACAAAGTGGGCCATTGGGTTTTCTTTTTAAAAAAAATATAGCAGCCTGGAGGGGTTGAAACAGAATCAAACCACCGAGGTGCCGGGGCGGGGGGGGGGGGGGCTTGCAACTTTGCTGTCACTGTGATTTCAGTCCTCACTGTGCACTCCCATGTGCTGATTTAAACAGAAAACAATCTTCAACAGGAAGCCAATGGGAGGTTTTTTTCTGTTTAATTAAAATAGTGTTGACGGGACATGATCAGAAGCAAAACCAGGTCAGGAGCAAAGCCTTAAAGTTCCCCCAGCCCCTTGCTGTAGTTTGACTATTTCAACTCCCACCAGACTTTATTTAAAAAAGAAAGTAACAAGCCACTGGGTGAAGTACTGCTATTAGCACAATGTATAACTTGGTGCTTCCATTTCAGATCTTTACTAAACAAAGGTGTGGTGAACAAACAAATTGGTGAAATCGCACATTAAATAGTCAATGATATTAAAATAATTTGACAAGATAATTGCCATTATTAGAAGTTCCACTTTTGTCAGCACTAATTAATCAAAATCTACAATAGCTAGCGAAAGATAATATGGCTGGCAGTGCTGTTCTATCAGTGCAATGCAGAAATCACTAGAACTTTTCACTGAAGCTACTGTAATTGAATGTCCAGTTCTAAAACTTGCTTGTGCTGAAAAACTAGTACTTAAGGTGGAGCATACCATCAAATACTCCAGGGACATCCTGAAGCTGCGAAGACATAAAACAAGCTATTTTAGCAGTTACTGCTATGGAAGATACACCAGTGCAAATATTGCATAGTTAGTCCATTGTTAGATGCATGTAATCAATAGATATATTGTTGGCATCCTTCAGTCTTAGAAGACTATGGTATCACGCTCTGAATGGTGGTTCTGAAACAGAGTATCCTCTCCAGGGTGCAAAGCCTGGGTAAAGTAGATATGGAGAATAGACTGTTATCCATGCAGCAAATCCCCCTCTTCATGTCGCTGAAATGGTCCAATGAAAAGGCAGAGGCCAATATGGTTGGTTCCAGCGGCGTCGCAGGATTTGCCAGAACGTGACTGGGTTCAGCCATGAACTGCCTCAGGGAGTCCAGCTCCGGATTTTGCCTCGAGGTTGACTCCTGAAGCCTTTTCAATAACTGGATGTAGCCACAAGGCAGTGGAGGTTTGGGATCAGAGTTTTCCTTCTCTCAGATGAGCTGCCTTCCCAGGCTAACGAGTCCCATCTACCCAGTCAATAGATATAGTGGAGATGTAAAAGGTGCAAAAGAGAGCAACCAAAATGATAACTGGGCTGGGGCACCTTTCCTATGAGGAAAAGCTACAACGTTTGGGCCTCTTCAGCCTAGAAAAGAAGCGCCTGAGGGGGACATGATTGAGACATACAAAATTATGCAGGGGATGGATAGAGTGGATAGAGAGATGCTCTTTTCCCTCTCACAACACCAGAACCAGGGGGCATCCACAAAAGTTGTGTGTTGGGAGAGTTAGGACAGACAGAAGAAAATATTTCTTTACACAGCATGTAATTCCACCTTTCAGAGCGCGATACCATAGTCTTTCGAGACTGAAGGTTGCCAATACTACTATACTAAAATTAGTTTGTGGAACTACTTGCCACAGGATGTATTGATGGCATCTTGCCTGGATGCCTTTAAGAGGGGATTGGACAAATTTATGGAGGAAAAGTTCATTATGGGTTACAGGTTATAGTAGGTATGTGCAAGCTCTTGGTTTTAGAGGTAGTCTGCCTCTGATTGTCAGATGCAGAGGAGGGCACCGGGATGCAGATTGTGTATGTTGTCTTGTGTGCTCCCTGGGGCATTTGGTGGGCCACTGTGTGATACAGAAGCTGGACTAGATGGGCCTTTGGCCTGATCTAGCAGGGCTCTTCTTATGTTCTTAATTATTTTTTTCCATTTTTGATGTCTTGAAAGATTCACGTGGCAAACAAGTGCTTTTTTTAATTCATTAATACAGTTTGTTTATATGAGTACCCTATGATGCAGTTTGTCTACCAAAGGAGTGTCACACCACAACCTTGTCTCCTTGTCCCATGAAACACTTGTGATTATTTGTTTTTCATTATGCATGGGTTTAGTAGAAATACTTGTGGCACTCATGTATCATTTGCACCATGGTAATGTCCCCTTCAGATCTTGTTTACATACATCCTACTGCCTTGGTACCATATCACTTATAGCGATAGCACATAAAAATAAACAGTGTCCTTAGAAACTGTAAACTGAACATGGTAGATGCTCTGTTGTTTTGAATTGACTTTAGCATACTGATACACTGCAAAAGTTACTTAAGCATGACTGGGTTAGCTAAGAGTTGCCAGAAAATATCTTGGCTCAGTTTAGATGATATAAATGTGCAGAGAAAGGGACATACCTGGCTATGTTTGTGCAAGCAAACAGTGAGAGTTAGAATGTTAAAAAAGAAAACCCCCTAAGGGAGAGCGCAATGTGAGTGGAGTGCGGAAAAATAATTTCTCTCAAGATGAGAACACTGGCTCACCCAACGAGGCTAACCTATATAGATTCAGTACAGGGTATCCCTCATTCTACACAAACCTCTGTAGCTTCAGTACCAAAGATTTTGTTCTTTTTCTCCTTCAGGAAGTAGACAACATTATTCAAAATGAGAACATCTTATGTTGCAAAATTCAGTTCTTTTCTCAAATTTTGAGCAATCTTGGCACAGGATTTTGATTTCTGTTTTAGTGCATAATGCCAATTTATGGCTTTTTAAAAGTTTATTTCATGCTGAATAAGCTACCTATCAACATTCATTAGCCATCGTATTACACTTTGGAGCAGTCCTGTCTTCACAAAGCTCAGAGCAGTGTACCTGGTCTCCCCATTTTATTCTCCCCACAGCCTTGGGAAGTAGGTTGGGCTCATAAAGAGGCATTCAGCATGCATTATGAGTGAATAGGGACTTGAACCCAGGTTGTCTTAGTCTGAGGGTCAACCTAGATATGATATGAATACTGTTGTTCGCCCCCCCATGTGTGTGTGTGTGTGGGGTGCTCTCAAACGTGCTTGCATGCATGTTTGTACATGAATTCTAGTGTAAGTGGCAACCATAGGAACATCAATTTAGACATAGGGCCAAAGTGTGAAGAAGGGTTTTTTAAACACTTTGCCCCACTACATTGCCAATCCTATGAGGGATGCTATTTGAAGCTGTTCCCTGTGAGAGATGGGGTGAGGTTGCCCCTCTGTGAGAGAGGGGTGGGGAAGATCTGAAGTACTGCTATCAGGACTGGATGGGATATAGGGGAGGTAGTTTAGTAGTGGGCTATTGGACTTTACAGACCAGGGTCTTCCCTTGCTCCCACTCCCATTCCTCTAGCTTTTAATTTTTAACTGCGGCTGTGGAAATTTCAGTGCCAAATTTAATTTGAGCAGGTGCTTTATTATAGTGGTGTATAGCAGGGGTCTCCAAATGTGGCCCGCAACAAGCCTCTATCCAGCATGCAGCCAGCCTCTTGCCCCCTGAAAGTCTCTGGCCCACTCAACTGTACATGACCAGAGCTGTGCTCTGGTTGTGTCTGGAGGCTGTTCTGACGGCCAGAGAGATTGAATGAATGAGCTCATTCATTCATTTATTCACTCATCTAAGTTCCATCTCTAATTTATCTATTTAAAATTCATACTTAAATTTTTTCCCGGTCCTCCACACCACACCAGATATTTGATGCGGCCCTCTGGCCAAAAAGTTTGGAGACCTCTGGTGTATAGGGCTGGCCTTGCTGGTAAGGAATGTGTTTATCTTCACCCCTGAAAGAGCAGGTTCGCAGCTTGGGGGTTCTCCTGGACTCGCAGCTGCCCCTGGATCGTCAGGTGTCAGCTGTGGCCTGGTGTGCCTTTGCCCAGCTTCGGCTTTGCCGTACCTGTCTCAGGCAGATCTGGCCATGGTGGTCCATGCCATGGTGACATCAAGATTAGATTATTATAATGTGCTCTACGTGAGGCTGCCCATGAAGACGGTCTGGAAGTTACAGCTAATGCAGAATGCAGCAGTTCGTGTGGTTGCTGGAGGTCGGCAGTTTGACTCTGTCACACCGCTGCTCCGGCAGCTGCACTGGCTGCCCGTTTGTTTCCGAGCTGAATTCAATGTGCTGGTTTTGACCTTTAAAGCCCTAAACGGCCAGCATATTTGAGAGACCGTCTCCTTCCATATAGTCCAGTCCGGTCTCTGAGGTCATCAGGAGGGGCTCTGTTGGTTGTGCTGTCATTAAGAGAGGTGAAAAAGGAATTCTAATATGTTCATATTGTAGGGGCTGTTATTTTGGATTGATTGGTGCAGGAAGCAAGAGTGTGATTATGTGCGTGTTTAAGTCCACAGCTTATCACAGCAGGGGCTTTCTATCCTGTCAAGTGGCAAATAAAGCCTGATTAATGTCTACTATTTTTTATGTCTACTATTTTTTATGCATCCGATTATAATGTGTCACAGAAAGAAACTGTGTTGGACAATGCCACAACATATGAAAACAGACTCCCATAAGCTCTGTCTTTTTCTGCCTTATGTGTGGTATACCGTTGAGGCAGACTTTGATGCTGGAATATGATTTGTCAGAGCAATTGAGAGTTTGACCTTGTTCTAAGGGTTGGAATCTGCAGTCCCACATACCTTTGAATAGTTTGGCTCTGAATTGAACATCTTCCCCCCTCTCTTGAGTGTTGTCTTTTCTAAAATACTATTCTGTTCCATATGATGATGCTTTCAGCCCAAATTCAAACGAGCATCTATTTGATTGCTTTTCTTACTGTCTTTTCAATCAGTCATTGTTGCTTGGCAATGCTATTGTTGCTTGGCGATCAAAGCACACAAGTCTCCCATGGCACATTTTACCAAAATTCTGTAGAGAACACACACAATGCCACATGGCAGGCCTAATTTACTGCAGGCCAAATCTCTTGACTTTACTTACCAACTTATCCCAACCTCAAATCTGTACAGTTTTTTTTCTGGAATATGTGAAGATTATCCTTCAGGTAGTATAATTTCATCCTGGAAAGTAACTTACGTTTCCTTTTAAACCTCAAACTTTTTTTGTTTTCTTTCTGGGGAGGAAAGAACTAAACTTGTTTCTTTCCATCCTTGTGAAGTGCAGGGAGTTTTTTTTTCTCTTTCTTTCTGGCTTTGAATGTAATTATTTTCAAAGGAATAATTTTTTTATCAGACTTCCATATCCTCTGAGCTGTAGGGAATCCACAGTTGCACAGTAGTTGTCCAGATAAATGCATGATACAAAATTTTTTATAATAAACATTTAAAAATAATAATTCTCTCTAGTCTTGCAACTGGGAGATTTTCTTGTGCTTTTAATTTTGTCTGTATACCTATTTTTTTTTTACAGACTTTCCGAAAATGTTGCCTTCTAATATGATCATAGATACAGGACATATTCAGTTTGGCTGTATTTTAAGTCACTTCTGCCCAATGTTGTATATATGCAATGGGAATCAAATGAGTACACCTGTGGGCTGGACAGAAATGGGTTAAATAATTTAGCAGAATATTGGGATGAATTTATAGTGCTGTTATGACTGGCAAAGGTTTAACAACAAAACAGAAGAAAGACGAATCTGCTTTACAGCCTTGGCTTTACTTAGACCTCATCTCAAATATTGTTTCTGGTTTTTCATTTGTGCTATGAAAGCATGGACATTTTATTGAAGAATATTGTTAAGCATGCAGTTTTAGTAAAGGTAACAGAACATGCTTTTTTAGCAGAAAGCATGGAAAAGCTGCACAGGTAGAAAACTATTTAGGGTGGGGCTTTACAATTATACTTACAATGCACATTAATGTACATAGTCCTTTATAGAGATTGAGAGGACAGGATCTGTCTTGAAAAGGTTACAGTCTAGTTAAATACGAGGGAAAGAAGAAGAGAAAAGGAAAGGAAATGGAAGCAGGGTTATGTTTTGAACAACGTACAGTTCTTCCCCTAAATGCTATTTAGGGGTTCTGATTTAGGTAGGTCAGTCTCTATAGCAGTGATTTTCAATCTCTTTCATCTCATGGCACACTGACAAGGCCACCAAAATTGTCAAGGCACACCATCAGATTTTTTACAATTGACAAGGCTCACCATGCTGCCAGTGGGGGGTTCACATCCCGATTGGCCCTACTATTAAATGACTTCCCCCAAATTCCAGTGGCACACCTGTGGACCACTCGTGGCACACCAGTGTGCCATGGCACAGTGGTTGAAAATGGCTGCTCTATAGCCCCATCTCTCCATTCCTCAGGCTAAATCATTTTCCAGGAGAATAAGTAATTTGAGAGATTATTAGGACATATTGACTTGTTGAAAAATATCCTTAAAGAATGTTCTAGATTTTCCCCCATTGCTCAGGGAAGGCCCATAGGCCAGGTAGGAGAGCACATGCTTTGCCTGCCAAAGATTCTGGGTTGAAACCCTCACACAACTAGTTGAAACGGTCTCAGGCAGCTTGTTGAGAAAGTCTTGAAGTGTTGTTCTCAGAATAGACACTACAGGGCTAGAATAATAGTTGACAGTTTTATGAGTTCATAAGAATGATAGAATTGGAAGGAACCTTAGATGTCCTTTATTCCAATCCCTTGCTCAGAGCAGGTGAGTGCTACAGCTTCCCTGTCAGGTGACTGACCAGCTTCTGCTTTAAAACCTCCAGTGAGGGAGAGTCCACTACCTAAGGGAAATTGTTCCAATGCATGACAGCTTTTGCAGTTAGGACATTCTTCTTAATGTCTAGCCTAAATCTACTTCCCTGTTTTAATCCATTGGTCCTAATCCTGACCTTGGGGGCCACAGAAAGTAAGCCCTCCCCTTCTGGTGTGTGGCAGAAGTTACTTGGATAACTATTATATGTCCCTTAAAGCACAATTCTGTGCATGCCCATTCAGAAGTCCCATTGTGTTCAATGGGAATTACTACCAGGTGAGTATATTAGGGGTTGCACCATTAGAACCTATCCTATCAACATGTAGCCACATCAAAAATGAGCATGCTGTATTCAGCGAAGGGGGTGGATTAGGAGGCTTCAGAGGGGAATTACCTACCCCTTTGTAAACCTCTTGATCTGCAATGTTTCTCACTGGAACTGTGCCACCTCAATAGCTGGCGCAAGTCTAAGGAGATAAAAGGGGCAGGGAGACTTGCAAAGTGGAATAGGATCCAGCATACACCATTACCACTGAATCCACTCCCTCCCACAGCATCCCTACCCAGTTGAGCCCCCATTGGTGTGGCTGCATGCTATAAAGTGGAGAGGAATAGGATCGGGCTGTCAGTTTCTATTAACCATGAGAACTGTGGAGCTATGTGTAAGCAGGAAACAAAGGGCAGTTTCTAAAAGTGAAAATGCTTGTAGGGTTGTAGTTCTCTGAAACCTGGCATATTTGCTTTATGGCACAGAAATATGTTGAAATAAATTTTCTAACAGATTAAGATAACTTGAACTGTGTGGATTTGAACTAGTAAAGGAGTTGGGATTCTTCTAAGGATGTGTGATGCAGTACTGGGAGGACAGACGGTCTTTTGCTCCTGAAGGAAGGAAAGAAGATAGAGCCCTTCTAGCATCTGTTCTGTACCAAGCTACATCTCCTCCTATCCTGCCCTACATATTGGGATGGAGTGAAGAAAACAGCTGAATAAAAAAAGAACATTCCTGTTAATTTGGAAAAAAACATAGATACATGTTGAGAATTGGGCATTTTGCAAGAACAGTTAAGGGAAGGAGAACAAATTCAGAAAGTTTAGTTAAAACTGGGGTCACTTCAAAAAATTGCAAACAGTTGGTAAATATGATTTGAAGACAGGATGGGGATGGGGAAACTGGATAAAGCACAGTTCTCTGTACATTTGGAAATTGTTTGAGAAGTACTTCTGAGTAAGCATACATAGGATTTGAATCCAAGTGTTCCAACAGGGCCAGTCTACACAAGACATTAAATGCATCTTAGTAAGAGCTTCAGTTTACTTACAAATAGCAGCCACGGGACTGCCATTTGGATCAGGACCATGATATGCAGGGATGGTGTGTTTGATGTTTGTGACATTTTCTGGCCCAGAATTGCCCCAAGTGGCTACATTGCCCTGAAAGTGCCATTGTAGCAAATGACAATTTCAAGGTTAAAAACTTGTAGTTTTTTTTTGGGGGGGGGGGGGGATGAAGAGCAATTTTCAGCCACAGTCCTGACTGCAACATGGCCCCATACGGTTGTGAGTAACAAACACATCTAGTTGTCTAGATTGGCCACATGCAAAGCAATACACTCCTTTTATATCAGTAACTTTTGTCTTAAGTAGCAAATGCACTCATGTTTCAAACGTCTGGCAGATGAAACCATGCTAAAATTAGAGATGTGTTTATTAATAGAAAAGTGAAGCCTGACCAAAATTATACTCCTTTCTTGTTGTACTTTGTACAGTTTGATGCTGAATCTCTCTTATTTGGCTTCCGTTTGTGAGATGACTGTGACTGTAGATTACAAGGGAGTTTTCTCAAAGAGCCAGATGACTTCACCAGGGTCAGATAATTCACTCATCACCTTTCTTTTTCCAGGCAATGAGGCACACAGCAGCTTGGATGAAGAACAGTCTTTGCCTTTCTCAGTTTTTCTTCCAAAGCTGGCAGATTTCCCAGTGCCTTAGCCTAGTCAGGCAACAAGGCTTTGAGGATGTGATGATTATTTTATTGAAAATGTGCTATGAATTTGAATGTACAGGAAAGCTGGGTCTGCACATTATTTTTACATGCACACACTCATTGTAGGGGAAAAAAAATACCTGCTCTATAAAGTTGGACTTAGGTCTTTGGTCTTTGTTTCAGCGTCTTGTGCTTTAAGAGTATTTGGAGAATGTCCTTGGAAGTGGAAGGCAAGTACAGTCACAGTTGACTTAACCGGGAAGCAGATTGCATCAGTGGCTGACTGTGAGAGGTTTGAGGGGGTGGTGGGTTTGGGGTGTACATCAGCCCAAGTCTACCCCCACCTCCCTCCAGCCCACCACTGATGCAAGTGGCAATGATCAGCTTTCCTCTCATCCTTGCCTTGCTCCCTGTGCAGTTTCCTGAAAGTCTTAAATGCAGGACTTCTGGCTTTATTTACAGAGCCAGGATGTATAGAAATCTTGCATACCTGGGTTTGATGAGACTGTATGAAGCAGGGTGGTGAGCTCTTCTTTTCTACAGTGCCATTGCAAAAGCAGCAGTTGCAGCACCTACATGGGGAAGTGCTCTAGGTTGAACCATCCCTGGGTACAGTGCAATGCTAGTTCAATGTTGACAATTGTAGAGAGCCATTCACTGTTAGTTTAGTTTATTAATGTATGCCTTTCTGCACTGTACACCTGAAGTAGCTTTCATTCAGAAATAAAGTGGTGATTGTAAGTTACGTAATATAAGCCAACAAAATAGCATAAACAGCAAAACAAACGTAATTGCAGCAAAGCCATGATGAAAAAGCTTGTCTGAACAATATAGCTTTCACTGCCCTTCTGAAGATGGAACCTCTTTATTTGGAAATGACAGCTGGGAAGGCTCTGAGCACAATCCAGAAAAGCACTGGCAATTGCATGTCCCTTGTGTAAGCCCAGTAGCGTCACAAATGTGCTGTAAAGCACATTTGCAACTACTCCATATGTGCGCTGACACTCTGCGGCCAAATTCAACCCTGTACATTTGTGCCAGCCTAGGAAAGCAAGCATGGAGGATTGGAGAGGGTGACGGGAGGATGGAATGGGGTGTTTTTGGGGTGGGGGAAGGTGGGGGAGGGCAGACAGGTGGGCAGAATGGTGCTGGAAGGGGATGGGACTGGCCTTGGTAACTTAGGCTGAATCCTAACCTCCCTCCCCAGACAGGTTCGCCCACCTGCTTGCCCTTCACCCCCTCACCCCCCCATTCTGCCGTCCTGTCTCCTTCTCCATTCCCCTACTTCTACCTTCCATTGTAATACTGGGCTTCTCGGACTTGCATTAGCAAAATTTCTGGCACAGATCCGAGTAGCTCCATAAAATATCCCCTTACTCCAAGTTTTGCCACAGCCACCTCCTCACTTTCACTGGATATGGCACAGGCCAGTTTACCTGCCTGTTCCAGAGGAGGTTAGGATTGGGCTGCCTATCCCCTGAGGGCACCCACCACACCTTGGACATTGTGAGAGAACAAGAAAGAGACTTCCACAGGAGGAGCAAAAATCAGTCTGGTTATACAGGAGGAATCTGTATGTCAGTGGAAAAATAATCCCAGATCATTTCGCAGGGGATGGGGGGGGAAGGACTGATGTACACAGCTAAGACCAATTGGTAATTGCAATGAAAATGGCAAAGGCTCTTTTGACACCTGAACAAGTATAGAATTAAAATATCACATTACAGGAGATTCCATAATATGTGGATCTATTTTGCCTACCTTTCTAGCGCTAGACTTTATACCATAAGTTGTGTCTGTATACCATAGTGTGTCTGTATAAAGCTATCATTAAGAGCCAGGATGGTGTAGTGGTTTGGGACTTGGGCTTAGACCTGGAAGAGCCAGGTTAAAGTCCTCACTCAGCCATGAGGCTTCCTGGGTGACTTTGGGCCAGTCACTATCTCTCAGCCTCATGTAACAGGGTTGTTGTGAGCACAAAACAAGAGAAGGAACTATGTACACCACCCAGCTCAGGTGGAGAAAGACTTGTACAAAAATGTGGAAAATAAATAAGTCTCCAAGAGCGATGCATATGTACTATGGCTTTCAACAGATCCAGTTTTTCTAGGGGTTGAGTCAATATTCACAGTTGATTTTTGCTACTAAAAATGTTGTAGGCAAATGAATAACTTTTTTAAAATCTGTGGATATAATCAATTATCCTAAATATTCCACATATAGTGGGTAGAGGCAGGAAGCTCATATCTGTGAATAATCCACAGGATTGTATGCTAAAAGATTACCAGGACCCCAAATGAACAGAAAAATATAGTTTTAATTGGCCTTATGTCGCCTTTATATATAGAAACACAGATTTGCTTTTGCAGCCTTTTGAGGCAGGATACTTTTTTGCTAATTATATTTTAACTAATCTTCACAGTTACTGTCCACATTGACCAGAGAATTATCATTTTTCAACCCCTTGTTCATGTCTACTCTTCAAACCCCTCTCACATGGGGGGGGAGGCAGTCCTGGATTTGAATGCAGAGTTGAAAGTTCATATTGTGCTGTTATCTATGACACTCACATTTCTTTACATGTTTGGCTGAAGTAAATGTTGTAGGAAAAATGGTGAAATCTACAAATGAAAACATTGGGAAGTGATTTATCTCAGCAGGGAAAGAGCTAATCTCCTCCCCCCCCCCCCCAGTTTTTGTCCGGAAATGGCTTTAATTTCTTAGATAAGTCTTTGGCATCTTAGGCAAAACTGAATACAAAGCAGTAAAACCTCCCCGGGTGGAGACAGTAATTAGTCAGAACCTGTACAGCAACCAATTGGTTCATCAGTTATAAATATTTTCTCTGATTTAAAAAAAAGTGATGCAAAAAGTTTCTTGGTCAAATCAAACCATGCTTTTACTGACTGTGGTAATAAAGACAGTGTGATGAAGTTGTCAGAATATTGGACTAGGGCAGTGATTTTTCAACCTTTTTCATCTAACGGCACACTGACAAGGCACTAAAATGGTCAAGGGACACCACCAGGTTTTTGACAATTGACAAGGCACACCATGCTGCCAGTGGGGCTCACATCTCCCATTGGCCCTATTAATAAATGACCTTCCACCAAATTCTCGTGGCACACCTGTGGACCACTCGCAGCACACCAGTGTGCCACGGCACAGCGGTTGAAAATGGCTGGACTAGGGACATCTGTGCTCAACTCCCTGCTCAGAAAGCCATGAAAATTACTGGGTAACTGGGATCAGTTACTAATTCTCAGCCCAAATGATCTCACAGGGTTGCAGTGACAATAATTTGGAGTGAGATAAAATTTAGAATGTTTATTTATTGTATACCCCACTTTTCTCCCTGAAAGGCATCAAAGTGGCTACCTTACCCTACTACTCTAAACTCCTTGGTGAAAGGATGAGATAGAGACATTACTGTTCTAGAGCTATTGACTCTAAGTACAGAATCATTAAGCATCATTTTGGGGGGAAAATGTTATAGCCTTGGATTTTGATATATGGGTTTGGGTGAGTTTTTGGAGAAGCTTGCACAAAGATCTGAGATATTTCTAGTAAAACTGATTCATAGAACCAGTTTTTTTGGTAATGATTTATTGTCCTTACAGCAATCCTATTGGTAAGTTAGCATATTATCTCTATATTGCAGCTGAGGCTGAGTCTTGATTAAGGCCATCTCATAGTTCATAGCGGTCCTGGATTCATAGCTACACAAACAGGTAAATACGTACCTAAGGAGGTACGTGGGGCGGCGGCAAGAAATAGGGCCTTCTCAGTAGTGGCACCAACGTTATGGAATTCCCTTCCCCTTGACTTGAGAATGGCTCCCTCTCTTGAGACTTTTCGGCGAGGCCTGAAGACCTTGCTGTTTAACCAAGCCTTCTGAGTTCATGGCCTTTTTACCATCTTTTATACATCTTTTAGTTGCTTTTTTACAGGCCTGATTCCTTTAAGAACTGCTGTTTTATGCTCTTCTGACTTTTATCTGACTACTGTTTTTATGGGTTCTGCTAATGTGTTTTTTAATATTGTTTGTGAAATTATGTTTTAATCTGTTTTATATGTTAGCCGCCCTGGGTCCCTTTGGGGAAAAGGGCAGGATAGAAATCGTTTTATTATTATTTATTTTATTAAATATTAATAACGGGCAGCCCAATCCTGAACTGCCCAGTGCACAGGGGTGCTGTGGTGCCAAAAATGGTGGCTGCAGTATCCTGTGCACACTGGGCAACTGCCAATGGCTCACCGGGGGTAAGCTGGACTCTGGACTGGTGAGGTCAAACGCAGGGTGCTAGTGCAGGGCCAGCCACTCACCAGGCAGCCACATCAACAGCAGCTGCAGTGAGCCAGACATTAGCTGCATGAAAAGCAGGGCACCTGGAAATAGTTTGCAGTGATAGAACATCATTGCCAACTACTTCTGTGCCCTCCCAGGCTGCCAGATGCTGGCTGCAGCAGGGGGAGATCTTCCAGCTGCCCCAGTGCGGAGCAGCCCAGTGAGCAGAGCCTAATATCATGATATAGGCCACACTGCCATAAGGTCAACCCTGCAAAGAAGTTTCATGCTGCATAATAAGGAGGGATATTAGTTATTCATATACATTTTCTTCATGGTACATTTTCTTCATGTGTCATGGTAAGTTGGAACAAAGGATTGATCTCCCCTGATTTGGTATGCATTATAAAACAATGGTCTTGCCACCGGGAGCCTCTGCTCCAGAGAGGCAAAGGTTGCTCCACTCCTATCCAGGGCTGGCCCATCCATAAGGCCAACTGAGGCAATTGCCTCAGGCAGCAAATTGATGGGGACACCCACTTGTGTCTGTCCACTCACTTCTGCTTCTTCTTCTCCTCTAGGACTTGGATTTCCTAGTTTGGAAAAGGAAGAGGAGAATGAGTGAGAAAGGAAGAAAAGAGAGTTGTAGGCGAAAGCGTCAGCAGTTAAAAGGAAGCAGCATTTAGTGGACCACTTCAGGTGCCAGGAGGTCATGAGCTGGCCCTGTTCCTCTTTTCCTAACTGTGTTTACAGTTGGGAACTCCTCAAGAGCCACAGAGCAGTTTTTAGCCTTCGTCTAGCTCGGTTCAAATAGCTGCTAGCAGCTCAGCAGCCACTCCATATCGTGCCCCCTTTTTGTGAGGTTTGCACCATAGGAACATAAGAACAGCCCCACTGGATCAGGCTTCTAGTCCAGATCAGGCCCATGTAGTCCAGCTTCCTGTATCTCACAGCGGCCCACCAAATGCTCCAGGGAGCACACCAGATAACAAGAGTCCTCATCCTGGTGCCCTCCCTTGCATCTGGCATTCTGATACATAACCCATTTCTAAAATCAGGAGGTTGCACATACACATCATGGCTTGTACCCCGTAATGGATTTTTCCTCCAGAAAGTTGTCCAATTCCCTTTTAAAGGCGTCCAGGCCAGATGCCGTCACCATATCCTGTGGCAAAGAGTTCCACAGACCAACCACACGCTGAGTAAAGAAAAATTTTCTTTTGTCTGTTCTAACTCTCCCAACACTCAATTTTAGTGGATGTCCCCTGGTTCTGGTGTTATGTGAGAGTGTAAAGAGCATCTCCCTATCCACTCTGTCCATCCCCTGCATAACTTTGTATGTCTCAATCATGTCCTCCCTCAGGCGTCTCTTTTCTAGGCTGAAGAAGCCCAAACGCCGTAGCCTTTCCTTGTAAGGAAGGTGCCCCAGCCCAGTAATCATCTTAGTTGCTGTCTTTTGCACCTTTTCCATTTCCACTATGTCCTTTTTGAGATGTGGTGACCAGAACTGAACACAATACTCCAGGTGTGGCCTTACCATAGATTTGTACAACGGCATTATAATATTAGCCGTTTTGTTCTCCATACCTTAGGGAACAATGGCAAACATCATCTATGTGCCTGAGAGGAGTCTCCTTGGGTGCTGCCACTCAGTACATTGTCAAGGCAATCGCTGCACTGTCATTACCCTCGGTTGGATGCTGCTCTTTCTCTGTGGCTTCCTGATGCATCCCTTTGGTGAACTTGGTCCACTTTTGACATCTGAGATGGGATCCTGGACAATGCTTTTTAAGATGGAATGAATGGAACAATGCATGATGCTCTAAAACCGGTTGTATCATGGATTTATAATTTTTTTCCTTGGTACTCCTACTATACTGTGAGAGTGGGGATCCCACATAGCACTGGCACATCATTTTGTATTATTAAGAAATAAAGTATAGGAAGCTGCCTTTTACTGAGTCAAATCATTGGGCCATTAAGATCAATATTGTCTATACTGCCTGGCAGTGGCTCTCAAGTGTCTTGAGCTGCCAAGATTTGAACCTGGGATTTCCTGTATGCAAAGCATGTGTTTTATCACTGAATTTTATTCCTTCCACTGATGTTCTTGTAGAAGCAGCTTTTGTTATCACAAATACTGGTTTGCCAGTGCTACAGTGTTTCATGGTATTAATGCCCACTACCAAAAAGTGGAATCTAGTGTAACCAGATTCAAAAATTAAATCCAGCCTGTTTCAACCATCCATTTGTGATCCTGGACACAACTGTATATTTTTGTTCTTCTCTAGTAACATATATTCCCTTTTACCCTTGTGTTCTCACTAATCACATTTTTTTTTTTTGCAGGATTTCATAAACCCATAGGGATTAATGTGATTAAAAGTTCACATAGAACAAACTGCTATGCTAACTAAATATTTCAGAAATCTTATCAATTAAAGACTGTTAATACCTCGTTTTTAGAAGCATTTATTGGAAAGGATGTAAGTAGGTAGGGCACATTCAGAGAAACTTAACCTAGGCCCCTGTCTCTAATGAAATAATTTCCTTTTCAAATGGATAACAATTTCCTAACTTCATAGCTTGGTGAATGCTCCATTTTTTTTAAACTCCTTGAGTTTTAAGAGGTTGAAAGGACTTGGAGATGTGAGGTATACACTCAACATTTCTTGGGTCTCAAGGTCAACCATAATAGTTCAACTGTTGTAGTAACTTATTTTAATGGAGTGACTCACACATTAATGATAAAAATATTCTGTGAACCATTGTCTCCTATGGCAAACTTGAACAAATAGTGTTATTCAAAGGGCACTGCTTGGGGAAGCCACAGAAGCTCCATTCAGAAGTTCCATAGACTACTCATTTGCAGCATCCCCACTTTTAACAATTCATCCAAAATATTAAAATCATTCTTATTAAACCTAGACCAGTGTGAAGATGAGGCAGAAGCCATAAAAAACAGGGAGTGCCCTTAAATCTTATCCAAACTTTCCAAATCCTATCCAAATTCATGTCCAAACTAATGTGTTAAAGTGAGAGCTAGCTACACAATATATTAAAATGTAAAATGAACATGTTGCTTTTCTTAGAAAAGCAGCTTTTGCATGGAAAATTTGAATTACAAAGTGTGGGTGTGAGATGGTGAGTGGTGTGCCTAAGCTTTGTCATCTTGCACATTTTTTCTTTTTCTTTTTTACTTTTCAATTAAGCAATTTCTGCCCAACTTTGCATATACACAGCAGGGAATCAAATGTGTACACCTGTGAGCTGGGCAGAAATGAGTTAAAGCTCTAGTTCTTTTCATCAGGTTTAGAACTGGTTATAACCTACAAATGAGTCCCTGATGCACCACCTAATTTCTGTGGCTTGCACCCCTATCTACAAAGCAGACAGTTGTATACACAATGGATACTGTGTATGTTGTATGTGTGTATATATACGCATTAGAGGGATTTTGGCACTGATCCAACCCATATATTAGATATTACTACATATAGTAGATTGAGTGCCCAATCCTATCCAATTTTCCAGCACCGGTGCAGTCACAATGCAGCCCCAAGGTAAGGGAACAGATGCTCCCATATCTTAAGGAGACCTCTGTGAATGCTGCCCCACCACAAGATGCAGTGCATGCTCCATTGGCACAGGTGCACCAGCACTGAAAAATTAGATAAGATTGGGCACTAAGACTGTTTGGATTCAAGTAATTTTCACATCATAAGAACATAAGAACAGCCCCACTGGATCAGGCCATAGGCCCATCTAGTCCAGCTTCCTGTATCTCACAGCGGCCCACCAAATGCCCCAGGGAGCACACCAGATAACAAGAGACCTCATCCTGGTGCTCTCCCCTACATCTGGCATTCTGACTTAACCCATTCCTAAAATCAGGAGGTTGCGCATACACATCATGGCTTGTACCCCATAATGGATTTTTCCTCCAGAAACTCGTCCAATCCCCTTTTAAAGGCGTCTAGGCTAGACACCAGCACCACATCCTGTGGCAAGGAATTCCACAGACCGACCACGCGCTGAGTAAAGAAATATTTTCTTTTGTCTGTCCTAACCCGCCCAACACTCAATTTTAGTGGATGTCCCCTGGTTCTGGTATTATGTGAGAGTGTAAAGAGCATCTCCCTATCCACTCTGTCCATCCCCTGCATAATTTTGTATGTCTCAATCATGTCCCCCCTCAGGCGTCTCTTTTCTAGGCTGAAGAGGCCCAAACGCCGTAGCCTTTCCTCATAAGGAAGGTGCCCCAGCCCCGTAATCATCTTAGTCGCTCTCTTTTGCACCTTTTCCATTTCCACTATGTCTTTTTTGAGATGCGGCGACCAGAACTGGACACAATACTCCAGGTGTGGCCTTACCATAGATTTGTACAACGGCATTATAATACTAACCGTTTTGTTCTCAATACCCTTCCTAATGATCCCAAGCATAGAATTGGCCTTCTTCACTGCCACCGCACATTGGGTCGACACTTTCATCGACCTGTCCACCACCACCCCAAGATCTCTCTCCTGATCTGTCACAGACAGTTCAGAACCCATCAGCCTATATCTAAAGTTTTGATTTTTTGCCCCAATGTGCATGACTTTACACTTACTGACATTGAAGCGCATCTGCCATTTTGCTGCCCATTCTGCCAGTCTGGAGAGATCCTTCTGGAGCTCCTCACAATCACTTCTGGTCTTTACCACTCGGAAAAGTTTGGTTTCGTCTGCAAACTTTGCCACCTCACTGCTCAACCCTGTCTCCAGGTCATTTATGAAGAGGTTGAAAAGCACCGGTCCCAGGACAGATCCTTGGGGCACACCGCTTTTCACCTCTCTCCATTGTGAAAATTGCCCATTGACACCCACTCTCTGCTTCCTGGCCTCCAACCAGTTCTCAATCCACGAGAGGACCTGTCCTCTAATTCCCTGACTGTGGAGTTTTTTCAGTAGCCTTTGGTGAGGGACCGTGTCAAACGCCTTCTGAAAGTCCAGATATATAATGTCCACGGGTTCTCCCGCATCCACATGCCTGTTGACCTTTTCAAAGAATTCTATAAGGTTGGTGAGGCAAGACTTACCCTTACAGAAGCCATGCTGACTCTCCCTCAGCAAGGCCTGTTCGTCTATGTGTTTTGAGATCCTATCTTTGATGAGGCATTCCACCATCTTACCCGGTATAGATGTTAGGCTGACTGGCCTATAGTTTCCCGGGTCCCCCCTCTTTCCCTTTTTAAAAATAGGCGTGACATTTGCTATCCTCCAATCTTCTGGCACCATGGCCGTTTTGAGGGACAAGTTGCATACCTTAGTCAAGAGATCTGCAACTTCATTCTTCAATTCCTTAATAACCCTTGGGTGTATGCCATCAGGGCCCGGTGACTTATTGATCTTTAATTTATCAATGAGGTCTGAAACATCTTCTCTTTTAACCTCTATCTGACTTAACTCCTCGGTCAGGAGGGGCCGTTCGGGCAGCGGTATCTGCCCGAGGTCTTCTGCCGTGAAGACAGATGCAAAGAACTCATTTAATTTCTCTGCCATCTCTAAGTCTCCTTTTATCTCCCCTTTCCCTCCCTCACCATCCAGAGGGCCAACCGCTTCTCTGGCGGGTTTCCTGCTTCTAACATATTTGAAGAAGCTTTTATTATTCCCCTTAATGTTGCTGGCCATGCGTTCCTCATAGTCTCGCTTGGCCTCCCCTATCACCTGCTTACATTTCTTTTGCCACAGTTTATGTTCCTTTTTATTCTCTTCATTAGGGCAAGACTTCCATTTACGGAAGGAAGCTTCCTTGCCCTTCACAGCCTCTCTAACTTGGCTGGTTAGCCATGCGGGCACTCTCCTGGATTTAGTGGAACCCTTCTTTCTTTGCGGTATACACCTCTGCTGGGCCTCTATTACTGTTGTTTTAAGCAGCCTCCATGCACTCTGGAGAGACTGGACTCTTTTTACCCTCTCTTTCAACCTCCTTCTAACCAGCCTCCTCATTTGAGGGAAGTCCGCCCGTCGGAAGTCAAGGGTTTTTGTTAGAGATTTGCCCGGTATTCTTCCCCCAACGTGCACATCAAAACGGATCGCAGCATGATCACTGTTCCCCAATGGCTCAGTAACATTTACATCTCTAACCAGGTCCTGCGTACCGCACAAAATTAAATCCAGAGTCACCTGTCCTCTAGTGGGCTCCGTGACTAGCTGATCTAAGCCACAGTCATTTAGCACGTCAAGAAATCCGGTTTCCTTATCGTGACCAGAACACAAATTGACCCAGTCAATATGAGGATAATTGAAGTCCCCCATGATTACAACCCTGTCCTTCCTTGTCACCTCCCTGATCTGTTTCCTCATTTCAAGGTCCCCATCCGATTTCTGGTCTGGAGGACGATAGCACGCCCCCAGTATTACATCGCTGCACAAGCCTGGTAATTTAACCCACAGAGATTCTACGGTGGAGTCGGACCCACCTTCAATCTCTACTTTGCTGGATTCTATCCCTTCCTTAACATAAAGGGCCACCCCACCTCCAACACGCCCCTGCCTGTCCCTCCTGTAGAGTTTATAGCCCGGGATTGCGGTATCCCACTGATTCTCCGCATTCCACCAGGTTTCCGTTATGCCCACTATGTCAATATTTTCCCTTGTCACCAGACATTCCAGTTCTCCCACCTTTGCTCGTAGACTTCGGGCATTCGCATAAAAGCATTTATACACGGAATGCCCCAGGATGGGCTGCTTATTCGCTCCTTTGTCCCCGCATCCTCTCATTGTGCCAAACCGTCTATCACATCCCATCTCCCTACCTTTCCCAATTTCTTCTCCTACCCTGCCTTTGTCTTGTTGTTCTCTAACCTCCCCATCCTCATCCCATAGGGATGAGGAGTCCCGAACCGGATGCCCCTCGGCTCCTGTCGGCCTTCCCCCAGGGATCAGTTTAAAAGCTGCTCTGCCACCTTTTTAATGTTATGCGCCAGCAGTCTGGTTCCATTCTGGTTCAAATGGAGCCCGTCCCTCTTGTACAGGCCCCGCTTGTCCCAAAACGTTCCCCAGTGCCTAACGAATCTAAACCCCTCCTCCCTACACCACCGTCTCATCCACGCATTGAGACCCCTGATCTCCGCCTGCCTAGCTGGCCCTGCGCGTGGAACAGGTAGCACTTCAGAGAACGCTACCTTTGAGGTCCTGGCTTTCAGCTTCCTGCCTAAAAGCCTAAATTTGGCCTCCAGGACCTCCCAGCTACACTTGCCCACGTCGTTGGTGTCGACATGCACCACAGCCGCTACCTCTCCCCCAGCACTGTCTACTAGCCTGTCTAGACGAGAAGTGATGTCCGCAACCTTCGCACCAGGCAGGCAAGTCACCATGCGGTCCTCACATCCGTCGCAAACCCCCCTCTCTATGTTTCTAATAATCGAATCCCCCACTACAAGAAGCCCCCGACCCCCCTCCCGCCGAGGAGTATCCCGAGTGCGCTCGGATACGGGCCCATCCCCTGGAGAAGGGATCCCCCCTAGGGGATTGTTTCCCTCCTCTCCAGGATGACGTCCTCCAGTCCCGAGACTTCCCACCCGGGCAGCCGAGGAGCTGCACGCCTGATGTTGGGACGAAGCCTGATCGTCCCCAGAAGTCTCCCCACGGTCCTCCTCTGGCTGCCTGCGCTTCTCCAGGTCGGCCACCAAGGCTTCAAGGGAGCGGACGCGTTCCCTGAGAGCCTGGAGCTCCTTGCACCGAGGACACACCCATGACTTATACCCCAGAGGCATATAATCATACATGTGGCACTCGATGCAGAACACTGGATAGCCCCCACTCTGCTGCTGGCTGTCTGACTGCATAGCTTTTTTGTTGTTGTTGTTTTATTTAGGGGTCCTTTTAAAAACCGTACACTGGATAGCAGCCCTCTTCTCAAGGGAAGAGGAAGGGCAGTGTCTGGGGCCCTGGCCTCCTCGCCCCTCTGCTGAACTCGCCCAGATGCTAAACTCTCGTGCCTTACCTGGCACTTAGTTCCCAGAGGCACTGGGTTCCCAGAGGCCACACGCGTCTGCAGAGAGCCTCACGCGATGGCCTGCCTAGCTTTATACTCCTGGCTGGCTCCTCCCCCCTCCTTCCTTCCTGATTGAAAGGGGGCTGGCCTTCCCAGGTGAGTTTACAAAAGCTCAGGAAGGCAAATGGCTGCTGATGGGCGTGACCTACTCTGCAGGCTCCTGAATGGACTGCTTGGGGCTCTTAATGGGTTGGGAATTGGCCCTTCCTAGGTCCTTTCCCTCCTAGTTCTGCTCTCTTAGGCTGGACTGTTTTTGTAACCTCAAGCTAGTTTTTATTTGGGTTTGTTTAATTATTTATTGCTCTCTAGATCCTGTGTCCCAATTTACTGACCTGTTTAGGTTATGTTCTAACTTAGATTAGGTTTAACCTGGGTTAAGTATAGGTTTAATTTAAGCAAGTCATTTGATACAACAGCATCCATAACTACCGTAGTTATTGGCACTGCTGTTGCTATTTTTAAGTGCAGTAGCACTTTTATTGACATCTACAATTAAAACTATCCAAGCACTAAGTTTTTCAAAGTACCTTCACATTTCAACTTGTTCACCACCCCTGAATTGTGCTTCAAACTGCTGTAAGATTGCAAGGATCACACTTTTAAGTTTGTGCAATGTTTTATTGGGATCCTGAAAACATTGATCCCCAAGGATCATATATGGGACTTGTATGAATCAGAGGAAAGGAATACAGATTGTAGTGTCACACAGTGGTGTAGCTAAGGGAGTGCAAGGGGTAGCGGTTGCACCGGGCAACAAGCTTTAGGGGGCAACAAGCTGAGCTTGAACTAGTGGCCAGAATGGTGAAAAAATTGGTATGTACGAATAATACCATCATGTTATATATCACTGGAAAGGTAATTTAATGCAGAATGCAATGGAACAAACCCCATTGGAATATCTGTATTCTATCAAAAGTTAAGGCCAATTAACCAGAAATCAAAAACGCAACTGCCTTATGAAACAAAGTGAATTTCTTTAACTCAGAACTGACTTATGAGACTGATTGTTCTGAGAGCCAATGAGATGTTGTTATGGTACAGCATGGAACCGATAAGGTGTCAATATGAATCAGCTTTCATTTCCATGTAATACAGCTACTCCTGCTAACTGGTAAAGAGGCACTTTTTCAAATAGGGCTCCACTTATATTTAACATGGAGAGAATAACCTCTTCACCCCAGCACAGTGTCTCTAACCAATAAGGGGCACACTTAGAACAGCATCGACCACAAACCTGTGTATTATACAGTATTGCCCAGCTTGTAAGCAGTACAGCTATACTAACTGGGAGGTATTTGGAACTCTAAAATATTGTTTTCATATAGTGTTTAAACTCGGTTGCAGTTTAAAAGATGCATACATTGTCGTGAACGTAGGCAATATTATCACATCAGTCTTGTGAATTTATTTACTATAATAAAGTGGTCGAAGTAGCCTAAAGCAAGGCATGGTATTGCTGCCAATAGTCGGCATAATAAATACATTATAATTAATACAGCATAAATACAATAAATAAATGCATAATAAATACATTGCTGGGGAGGGGAAGCCAATTAAAAGTTGTTGTGATATATAATATCTCCTGATGAGACTCCTACCAAAGCTGTTCCACAGCTACCATAGCAGGTTTGCTGTAAATCCGATTAAAGGGCAAAGCTTCCAATCTGATTATAACTTTGGTAGTAATTAGATGGAGCAGTTGCCATCTGGGGACACTGAGCATTTCCTTAAGACGCAAGACCTCATTCTGCAGACATAAAGCATCACAAGCTTTCAGTGTGTGCAAAAATACCGTATCAAACTAACTTGCTTGGTTGTCAGTCCTACTCTTACTGAAACAAGACTGCTTATGGACTGGAACCCATAGTGGACTGGATAGTGCCTGTTTTGTACAAGACCTGCATGACTGGAAGTTGTGCCATTATTTGTTCTGCAATGCTGGAACATCTGAAGATATCTACGTTATTGACCCAATTTACAGAAGAAGAGCTTCAATCATCTGGTTGATAGTACGTAGTTGTCAGAAGGACTGATTGTTAGGAAGAAGACCTGTCTGACATTGTAGTCTAGAAGCCTGAGCAATGGTATCTTGAAGCAAGAGTTGGAAGTTGTATTCCTGGAGATAATTCATGATTGTCGAAAACCACTAACTATGGAAAATTGAGGATAAATCTATAGCAACAGTGGAATGACTAGATGACCACAGTGGGATTTTGTTGTTATCTGTAGTTCTGTGATTTTGGATGTTTTCCTCACAAACTAGACTTAAAGATTTCAGCAAATGGATTGCATCATTTTTCTGGAAACACAAGGAAATCTATGGAAAAACATATGAAAAGGCTAAGAGTAAAGTACTAGCTGTCTAGTTCAGGCATGTTTGGTCCAGTCGTTACCTTGGCATTAACCAAGATGACTTTTTAGCTACGCGTCTAACAAGTTAAGACCTTGGGTGAGTACCGAAAAAAAGGGGACTAATTCATTTTAAGTGGGACACTAGTCTCTACTAGAGGATAACGTTCTTCATTTTATGTCAAATGCTAAAAACTCAAACTTCTTTAAATATAAAGATACTTGATTTTAAATACTGTTTTCAAAGAGGTGTTCAGGAGATTTTTTTAAAAATGATTTTACTTATTGTTGACAGGCATTTATACATTTATTGTGGAACTTTATAAGCTGCTTAGGGCATTTGCTTTGGAATGGGAATGGTGGGATATAAATTTTTCTAATATTTTTGACAGTGTAAGAATAATGTGAACAAAGAACTATCAAAGAAAACCATATTCTTCAATGGATTTGGGTGTAAATAAAGAATTCACAATGATCTATTGTAAGAAGGCATACTTTAGTCAAAATAATTAGAATGGTCAGTAAAGTGCTGATGAATCAATCAGTTGTTGGTTATTGAATATAGCTAGGAAGAAAAATCTTTTGCAGTAGATATATATTTTTTCTTAAATTGATACAGCAGTGATCTGAATGGAGTGCTATTGTTTAGTATATGCATGGAATATAACATTTGTAAATGGATTTTCATGGAAAGCATACCTTGTTTTTTTAGAAACATTAACCCTATTCCTAAATATCTGGGATTCATTGTACTGTAATGCAGTAAATGGAAGACATCTTTCCTATTAGAGGCTGAATCCTAGCATTAAAAACACATTCTTGATAGTCTGGCACAAACAAAGCCTAGCTCTTAACACTGAAACTTCTTTACAATTAAGATAAAATAAAAATTAAATTCCATTACCCTAATTTGTGTGCATACTTTGGTGACTTACATCTGTAAATTATAATTTGCACACAGGTCGCAAATCAACCAGAGTTATGCTCTTCCAAGTTCCAGTGAGTTTAATGGGAAAAAATTAAGCATACTTCAACTTCACCCACAAAAAGAGGAGACTGGATTGTGCTCAGTACATTCAAAATGCTTCGTTGTTGTTGTTGTTTTTTTTAAAAAAAACCCTTTTCCCATCTTTTTGTTGTTCTATTTTATTTTTATATCTGGAAAACTGAGTATGTTTGGTGTCCTTACAAATAGGCTCTGGTGGCCTGTCAAGGAAAGCTGTCACTTGATCTAATTTGTAATTGTCCTTAATAGTTAAGTCCTCCCCTTACATAAAGCTGGAAGAAACATGCTCACTGCAGGCAGCCTGCACGTAGGCCTAAGGCGTAATCTATGACAAAGCTGAGGTTCTATGCAAAGCCTACCCATTTCATGTAGTGATAAGTAGCTTTCTCCACCTTTCTCACTTGTTTGGAAGTCTAGGCCTTTGGAGACCACTGCAAAAATGTTCTCCTTCACCTGCTTGTTAGTGTCCTTCATGACCGTACACTCACCACTGTGCTATTGTGGTGCTGGATGAGCAGTAGCTTTAAGCCATTTCTGCCCGACACTGCATATACACAACAAGGATCAAATGTGTACACTTGTGGGCTGGGCAAAAATGGGTTAATAACCATTCAAAAAGCAGCACAGAACCTCTCTTTTTGCCTTGCTTTGCTTCACTATTTCAGTCCTCTGTGCATGTTGTCTTCATCATGTAATCAGCAGGATGGTTATTCACCTTACAACAAATCTACTACTCATTATAATTGGGGGGGGGGGGTACGATTGCATACTAGAGTAATGTATGGTAGGAGGGTGTGTTCTGAACAGTTGTTTCCTGGTCAAATGCATCCAGGTCATTTGCGTTCCTGGACTTTTGTGTCTTTTCTCATTCTGGTCTTTTGCATCCCACTATAACTGGGCAACAAACTCTAAGTGGGCAATACACTGCATGTTACGTATCTTAAGCTTCTTATCCCAGCCCTACCCCAATCCTACCTTTTGTGCTTTAAAAATAAAAAAGTACATCTATGGGACACAAATGTCTGGGACGCAAAAAGAACAGATACAAATATCCAAAACCTGAACCTATTTGACTGGGGCACAGTTGTCTTGGATGCAATGGTCCTGTCACTGTACTGGTTCTAGCATACAGTGCTGTGGGCTCATAGCCTTTATATGGTAATGATGGAGCAACTCTTTCAGAGCCTGCTCAGATAGGAGGAGGGCTGTCAGGAAACCCTGACAGTAGCTGTCAGTAGCTCCATGAGCTACTTGGGTCAACTCTGACGGAGTTGCTCTGCTACCACCCAAAGGCTATGGGCAGAGTGGTTGTCTTGGTCAGCTGCCAAGGGCCCACTGCTGATCCCCAACAATTTCAACCAGTGGAGCCATTCCTTTAATATGAGTATAGTGTTAAATCTAAAATCAATGTGTTTATCTGGCAGTGCCTCAGGGTGATATAAATTGAGTTTATCATTCTGCAGTAATAGTTGTATATGTGTTTTTGTTCTTTTTTAAAAAATTGATTTCTCCACTTTTTTTTAATTTAAGAGGAGATGCTAACCCACTGGAAAACTTAGGACACATTCTACACTGCTGCATCCTCCATTCTCCACAATGGGGCATATAAGGAGATTCTACATTAAGTTCCATGGATGTGAATGTCAATGGCACAGCAGCCAAGCTTAGTTATTTCAGTTAGAAAACAGCCTGTCATTAAAATAGCCATCAAAATGCAATTCAGTAGGGTTCTCTCCACAAAGTGATGAGGTCTAAGGGTGGCTGCTATTTCTTATTGACTTCTTATTAGGCAGTCACAGTCAAAGATGGGCTTGAAATGAAATGATTTTCTCTAGATTAATAAAAAATTCATAAGACTGGGCAAATAAACCA
Source organism: Tiliqua scincoides (assembly GCF_035046505.1). Classification (NCBI taxonomy): domain Eukaryota; kingdom Metazoa; phylum Chordata; class Lepidosauria; order Squamata; family Scincidae; genus Tiliqua; species Tiliqua scincoides. The sequence continues at coordinate 45,783,037 of NC_089824.1, read as the reverse complement.
CCACCTAATAAATAAGATGGTTGTTTCACTGTTGTTAAGTACAGGAATGTTTTTGACAGGATAGCATATTAAACCCCACTGCTAACATCCTGCCCTGCAGGAAAAAATGCCTGAGATTTACATTTGGATGGATCAAGGTTGCAGTACTAAGCACACGTACTCAGGAGTTAGGTGGATTGAGATTTACAGGACTGACTTCTAAATTGCATTAAATATATTAAAACTGAAGGCAAAATCCTTGAAATGCATAACAACTTTACCCTCTTTTTAAAATGAGAAAAATCTTGGAGTTGACTCGCACTCAAAACTTTTAGGCTATAGTTGTAATGGATTGGGAATATTTAATTTATGAGAGATGGGAGCACTTTTATTAAGGGGAGTGGGAATCATTTTTATTTTTTAGTGTTATACTCCTGCTAGCCATAGCAAAGAAATCGCCATGCCCATAGAATAGATGGGTGGAGCTAGAGTGGCTATCAACAGATAACCTTACATGGAGAATAACAGGAATGGGTATTTTTTTCACATTAGCAGAGATGTGTGCACAACCTCTGAACAAAAAGCATACACATCCTTCAAGAACAAGCCTTCAAGAACAAGGAATAACGTTTTATAAAATGACAGGGAATTTCAAAGTTTCAGTATTGCACACAATGGGAGATGCTATGTCACAGGCGTTATGAAATAGGTCTACCCATAACTGCACTCCCAATAGCAAAACAACTATAATTCTTGATTACTTGAGTGCACTGCACAGTTCTGAGTCCTGTGAAGCAACAATCCTGTTCCCCTCCCAACAGTAGCACTTTCTTAGGGCAAAGTATTTTAAAGGATTAGCTATGAATTCCCACCAGCATGGGGAATGCCACAGTTCCTTTACTATGGAGATTACTACCTTCTTCATGCCCATTATAATCTATAAGTGGTTATCAAGCGTTTAGCATTGGGACCCACTTGTTAGAATGAGAAACTGTCAGGACCCATTGGAAGTTATGTCATGACCGAAAGTGACATAATCAAGCAGGAAAATTCTTAACAATCCTAGGCTGCAATCCTATTCACACTTACCCAGGAGTAAGTGTTACTATCATTGTTAAAAGCATATACATAGTAGAATGTTAAAAGTACAGGTATGTAACATTTCCCCAAATGCAGTCACATGCCAGCCTAATATAATAAAAATAAAATATTGAAATGAATGGGGACCCACCTGAAATTGGCTCATGACCCACATTTTCCTCATTGTTAATGGAATCCAGAGAGACATAGCTAATATCTGCTCCACAAATCTGGAGATTTGTCAACCTAGTCAAAACCAGAGATTTTCTTTTAGAAGCAGCATTAAACTATTTTGTTACTGTTGGGGTCTATTTAACTTGCATAAACCAAGGCAATTTGGGGGCATGTCAGGAGGGGGATAGGAACTCCATGTGTGCAACCATGGCAGAGATCTTTCCAATCCTACCCCGACCTGGCACTGTCCCTACCTCAGAACCATCCCAGCTCCTGACTTACCTACTAAGATGTGGGTTCGGCTTCCCTGCTACCAACGCTCTTGTTAAGAAGTGGCTGGCATGATGGCAGCTGAGGCTTTATGCCTGATGGATTGCAAGATCCATCAGCATAAGGCCACCATAGAACTGGACTGTAAAATTCTATAGTCCAGAATGCTTTATGTTTAATGAGCATGTCCATTTTATGAAGTTTCTCAATAAGGAGTAGGAGAAAATGGTGTAAACAAAATAAAAACATAACATCACTCTCTGTACTTCTCATTTTTGTAAACAAACACAAAACCATGAAATCTGCAAAAGAAACAGTTTTATTTGATTTTTATTATTTAATGGGAGGGTGCATGGGTAATGACTACGGCTGCATCTTCTTATGTTATACCACCCATATCACCTACCTAGTACATTTTTAAAGTGATCAATTACAACTGTAATGTAAATTTTGAATAAAAACACATAACTCTGCACTTCTAACTTTTGGAAAACATCAGAACCTTGAAAAAATAAAACTGTTTTCTCCTACCTCTATCAATAAGGTATTAGAAAATATGTGATCTTCATGCAGATGTCAAGTTTGCTATATGTATTAAGAGGTAATCCTACTAGAATAAAAATAATTGCTGCAAAAAGGATGTGTATGAGATCATGGACAGCAAATAGTTCACCTGCTCATATCTCCTTAAAACAAAAGAGATCAATGCAACCGCGTGATAGAAGACAGCACCCTTTTTATTTTTTCCTTTTTTAAAAATCTTGCAGGATGTTTAGCCTAGTATTGCCAAACCTCATTCACTTACTCTTTTTGGGCAGGGCATGGGTGGGTTCACACCTCATCACCCATCTATTGTCCTTCTGTGCTTAAATGGTCATGTTTATTAGAGAAAATTTGATTTTTTTTGAGAACAGTAGTATAATGGAGTCAAGCAGGAACTATCAGCACAATTGTTCCATCTTTGTTGAGCAATGCATGCCCAGATTCAAAAGACCATACTATGAACAGGGGAAGTAAAAGGAAGAAGGTTAGTATACTGTCAGCAAAATCCTAACTTGTGCTGGAACAGGGAGGCCAGCAGGCCTGCCCTGTATCCAGCATGAGTTTTGGGCTGAAAGTGGTTCAACCTGGGGCAAGGGGAATTGCTTCCCCCTACCCTGCGAAGAGCCACAGCAGCCCCAATGGGTCTACTCGGATCAGTGCCACTTAAAAAGGTGGTGCAGATCCAAGCAGCCCATAGCTGTCCTGGGCTGCCTGGGAATGGGGGCAGGATCCGGCACAAGTGCTGGGTCCTGGCCCCACCTTCTGCTCTCCCCCCATCCGCCCACAAGCCCACCCACTGCCCTCCCAGAAAGCCTTTTCACCACCCTCCCCCCCCCGACCCTTGCGCCGGCCAAGCTTGGCTGGTGTGACCTACCTCTGTCCATCATTGCAAAGGCTGGATGCAGACTCCATGGGCCAGCGCATGTTCTTGTGCCAGCCCAGCTGACATTCGAGGAGGTGCAAATATACTTTATGGCATGTTTGCGATCCTCCTGGGCCAGCGCAAAGGAGTTGTGCCGGCCCAGCACAATCTTAAGATTGCACTCTATCTCCCAAGCATGCTATGTCTGCTGCAGCATGGAAGGTACAAGTGACTGCAAGAGGAAAAGCAATAACTGGTTGGCATTCAAGAAGCCCATTTGGGAGTGCTGTTGGATTAGCTGATTGGGTCACACTGTGACAAAAACTCATTCCTCTGTACGAAAGTATCTTGTGATGTGAAAATAAAAATGTTGCCATTACATGCATTATTAAAACAAAAGCCATCTAATTACTATTCTGGTGTGAAAGAATACCCTTTGCTAAGTAAAAGTGTTCTCTTGTACCAAAATGATAAGATATGTGAAAATAGACTGGAGAATTCTGCACATATTTGTAAGCAAAGCTTTGTTAGCTTAATCCTGCCAGTCTTTGTGGAATATAGAGATAACAGCTTGGACCTATTCAAGTCAATGATTTTTGGCAAGATTTACTACCACTGCTATTGCTAAAATCTCCTTTGTGACTGCAGAAATTTGGATTGCATTATTATTATGATCACAAGACAACATTTCCCTCTTTCTCCTTATTTCCAGATTGCTATCAAAATGAGTGAAACACCTTCAACCAACTACTCAATGATTCAGCCCCACACTTCAGGGAGTGAACAGTCATTGTCTGGGCGCCCCCTCAATGTCACTGAACCTGTTGTGGCCAAACGGATCTGCTTTTACAAAAGTGGTGACCCTCAGTTTAATGGAGTCAAAATGGTTGTTAACAGTCGATCATTCAAATCATTTGATGCCTTGCTTGACACCTTGTCAAAAAGAGTGCCATTGCCTTTTGGGGTGAGGAATATCACAACGCCACAAGGGATACACAGTGTCAATAACCTGGAAGATCTTGAAGATGGGAAGTCATACATTTGTTCCCAACAGAGGAAAGTCAAGCCCATTAACATGGAGAAGGCCAGTAAAAAGCCATTGCCATGGCAAATCAGCAGGCCGGTTAGTGGTCGTCGCAGAGCTATACAGTTAGCCAGAGAGGGTGAAGGTGCTGTGTTTCAACGAGGTGGCACTGTCAGAATAAGCACCCCTAAGAAGCTTCTTGTTTTCAAAAATGGTGATGTAAGAATTCGGCGTACAATCATCTTGGGCAAAAAGAACACACAGAACTTCGAGGCTTTTCTGGACCACATCAGTGAATTAATGCAGTATCCAGTTGTGAAATTATATTCTACTGATGGCAGGAAGGTAAGAACACAAGGAAAACCTAAGAAATGTTTGTTTGTTTGTTTGGGCTTCTTAATGGTGATTCACATACAACAGCAACATTGTGCAAGGATATGAGTCAGCACTGGCTTAATCGCTCATTGGGTTGGATTCAAAAAAGGTGAAGCCCAAGTGTCAGTGAAAACAATGGAGGTAAGTTAGCCATGACTAACATCCGAATCCTAAGAAAGGCTGGGCCAGCTTTAATGACAGCGGAACATGGTCCCACTGTCATGAAACAGTCCCCAGTGATCACAGGGTGTGCTACTGGCAGCCATTTTAGAAGTGCTGCCATAAACATTGGCGCTGCCAAGCCCAGCTACTCGTGCCACCAATGGAAAGTCAGTGAGGTTGGCAGAATGGGGCTGGGATTAGGGCTTCAGGAGGGCATGGCAAGGTGGGAAGAGGGTAGGGATTGGCAGCGATGACTCTGCCAATATCGTCCATTCTGTTTTTGCCCTGTCATGCCTCCGTGAACTGGCACCAGCTAAAAAAGCTGCTGCAGGTCTGAGTAGACCCATATGAGTCCATATGGGAGTGGCATAAGATAAGTAAAAGAAACTTGTACTTACCTCTCTGTCCCTACATGGTATCTGGCCCTACAGGATACAGATGATGTCACCGTTATGCCCTGTGGGCAGTTTTTAGTTAGGAATGGGCCCTAAGTGAAGTCCTATTGATTTTAATAGTACAGGTCCAGCCTTGTTATACATGGATTTTTTATACACAGATTTGATTCAACACTAATGGCCTCTGCAAATGAGAAGGAACGTGCTGACCCCTGGAGAAAGGGAAAAATGCACCCCTTTAAAATCACAGTTTAAAAAATTGCTTTTTACTGTTGCATAGAGACAGTCATACAAGTGATTACAGGTATAACCTAAGTATCCACAGATGTTTCTATCTCAAAGCTGATGAGAAGGGCCCTTTAAATTAAAGGAAAACAGTTTAAAAATGCCAGAGGAGGGCAGCCACCTGACAATCCATCAAGCATTCTCTCTGCAGGCTTCACTCCTCCCTTTCCCCTGAGCACTGAAAGAAGGCTAAGTGGCAGTGATTACCACCATCTACATTCTTTCCCCCTTGCTGGGGCTCCATGTGAAGGAAGGGATTGCTGCCTCCTAGTGAAGCCCAAGCTCCTGGAGAGAGACAGATGGCCTCTGTGTGCATTACAAAGGTGATAAAGGCTGTTTTTAAATCACCAGAGCTAAGAAACTTTGTTTTTTAAATTGATTTGCTATAGTTCGCTTTTTGCCATCCAAAAAACGGAACCCTAGCGCATAATGAGTCTCAACCTGTACATGTATGACCCAGAACCTTTACTTTGGCTAAAACTACTTTTACTTATGATTAAACCATACAGGATGGTAATGGTGTCATTAAGTACTTTGGTGTCATTAAGGTTTTTTGTTTGTTTGTTTGTTTGTTTGTTTTAATGAGGACAGAAGCTATTGGATAACCAAATCACTACTGGGACTAGAATTGATGCTCCCATTGGTACTGGTGCCAAATTCCTTCCCAGGGCAAATAGCAGCCTTCGGAAGGGGAACTGTTCCCCTACATTTTCTGATGGGGTCCTCCCACAGCTACCATCTACCAGAACGACCAAGCACCAGAGCCAAGCATGCTATTAACATAACATGATGCTGTCCCCAGAGACATGGAAGCAGAAGTGAGATGAATTGAAGCCCTGGCTTCTGCAAAGAGCTAGCTTTCTCTTCAGCCACACCTTCCTATTACTTATTCCTAGTGTGCACTCTTACCTGGTAAGGAGCTTTTCAAGGGCATCCACAGAAGTGTCTTCAATCTTGTCACGCAGACAGTCATATCGCAATCCCTTGAAGCACCACACTATGGTTAGGTTGCTTACAAGGCCTAGGTAAAGCTCTCTCAGCCCAGGATATACAGCCCTGAAGGAAGAATCAACATTATATTCTCCACACAATACTGTATGGTTTTGGCGTAGTAGAAAGCAGAGAAGCAGCTGTCTTGGCGGTCTGGTATTTGCTGGGCTCATCTCATAATAATGGAAAGCGATGGTTCTCAAGGAGAAACTGCACTTATGTGCAAGTGTATGTGTGTGACTGTATGGAAACCTCAATTTTTTTAAAGTAAAAAAGCAGTCTTGGAATGGTGTCATTCTGAGTGGAGAAGGGTGGGATGGGACATTTAAAATGGGAAAAAACGTCAACAGGAAACAGGTTAAACTTCCCCTGCATTTCCATTCAAAATTGTGGCCTCCAGAGGATGGTTTTCATTAAAAAAAAAAATAAGTTACTTGCAAATGTGGGAATTGTCCCCTATATTGCTTATATATAGTTAACATTCCATGGTTTTTGAAACTCTTCTGATAGTGATAGTGATATTTTGAAGAGTGATATTCTTCTAGTCCGCATTTAAAAATAAGGTTGAGGAGAAGGATGGATTATAAAGCTTAATTGGAGCTTCATTGCTGCATAGAGATGGCACATGGAGAAGTTCTTCAACTAAACTGAATAGGGAAGTGCTTGTGGGTCTAGAAGTTCCATAAAAGCTTACCTAAAAGCATCCATACCACAAAAGGGTTATGCATGCCTTGCAAAATACAAGTTGTCAGCTGATGATATTTAACTGTCTTCATAATTTTCTTTCTAAAATGTTTTTCTTTTCTTCCTAAAAGGTTGTTTATTTTAATGTTTTGAATATCAAAAGGAATAATTTTCAGTTCTTAAACAGAAGTGTCACTTAGAATCATGTAAATTTGTTCTGGCCATGAAAAATATAATAATGCAAGCTTTATTTAGTACTACAAATTCTCAAATAAAATACCTTGACAGCTAAATCAATGTTTTTGTCATGTCAAATATTTTCCAAAGGTTCTGAGAGCTCGTAGATTCATTGGTTTTGTTCAGAAATCTCCCCTGTAGAATTTTGATTTTATTTTTATTGTGACAAGTCTATTCTGTTGTTTCATTTTCAGGTCTCCAACCTTCAAGCTCTGATACTCTGCTCTGGAGCTGTTGTGGCAGCAGGAAGAGAACCTTTCAAAGCAGGAAATTATGATCCTCATAGATATTCCCTGCCTGGTAAACTCCCAGTAGTCTCTAATCGTGTGTATCCCAGAACAACTGCCAAACCAGAAGGCAGAAAAAGTAAGTTCCTATAGTTGTACTTTGTTATCCTTCTCTCTTTTGTCTATCTATAAAGTGAACAACAATGCAAGATGATCAGCCTGGATATTAAATGTGTTCAAAATATTCATTAAAATAATTTACAGTGACTTTAGACATAGGTAGATCCTCACAGAAGAGGAAAGGAGAGAACCAGCAGGAAAGTACCAGAAATGTAGAAAGTGGGTACCTTTCTAGGCCAGTAGTTCTCAAATTTTTGCACCAGGACCCACTGTTGAGACACACCGGATGTGATGCCATTGATATAATGACCGGAAGTGACATAATCAAGCAGGAAATTTTTAATACTCCGTATGACAAAATTAAATTAAAAGTTTGCAGTATGTATAAGTTTAAAAAAATTATTTAAATAAAAAAGCTTCCTCCTAACCCTCACAAGCAGTTGCTGATCAGTTTTGTTTTTTTTTAAATTTCCCAAATGTCTCAAATGCTGCAATCCTATCCACGCTTACCTGGGAGTAAGACCCATTGACTATCATTGTTCAAAGCATATATATAATAGCCTGTTCAAAGTACAGATCTGTAACATTTCCCCAAATACAGTCACAGTCCATGGTAGCATCAAGTCTACTATACAGGTGAGCCCCCATATCGGCGGATCTCGTAGTCGCAGTTTAATTTATACATGGATCGGGTCTGCAGGCCCCTCATGCCCTCCCCGCACCCCCTCTGGCGGGTCGGTTGTGTGCGGCCTTTGCAGAGCTCCCCTCACTCCAGAGGTTTGGGGGGGCGGTGTTTGCCTGTATCCGCAATTTCATTTAACTGCAGGGCATTCCAAAATGGAATTTTCGTGGATATAGGGGTACACCTGTATGTATGGTACAGCAGTAAAACAAAAAAGAGTGAGTAAAAAAAGAACCTGTTTAAATAGTAATTCAATTTGTCATTCCACTCAATAACTGTTAGCCCTGGAGTGAGCATGAGATGGGACATATGAACCTGCTCTTCCCTTTGGTGGTCTGATCCTGCATGCATCTCATAATGTGATTCTAATTTTTAGAGACAGTATGTATTGTTTGAATTCAAGGGATTTTCAATGGTAATTTTGACGATACATGAATTTTGCCTTATGCGCTGTCTTTCGAAGCCCAACCCTACATAAGATGCATTGCCACTGTATTAAAGTGACATTTTAAAATTATAATGATGTTCAGTCATCTTGCAGGACCCTCTTGGATGAAAAAGCAGGATATAGACCAGGGGTGCTCACACTTTTTTGGCTCGAGAGCTACTTTGAAACCCAGCAAGGCCCGGAGAACTACCAGAGTTTTTTTTACAATGTTCGCGCCATCATAACATATAACATTTATGTGTACAATGTATGTTGGTGTACCTTGAGCCCCACTGAGTATAACAGGACTTACTCCTGAGTAGACATGCCTAGGATTAGGCTGTGAGGCTGCAATCCTAGCCACACTTACCTAGGAGCAAGCCCCACTGAGTACAATGGGCCTTACTCCCGGCGTTTCCTCCCAGAGGCACCTGAGGGGGGGGGGTCAGCACTCCGCGATCTACTCATTTTGCTTCGCGATCTACCGGTAGATCGCGATCCACCTATTGAGCACCCCTGATATAGACCATTTAAATCAATTAAAAATGAGTCATAAGATACACAATCAGTTATACCTATCATTCATGCTTCTATAATGGCTTGTCTAAGTTACTTAAAGCATTGTACATAAAGTAATAACAACAACAACAACAACTTTATTTTTACCCCCCGACTATTTTTACCCCTCCCTGAAGGGACTCAAGGCGGCTTACAACAGGTTAAAACAGATTAAAAACATAATTTAAAAAACAGATAAAAGCATATAACACATATTATAAAAATAGTAGTTAGAGAAAAAGTAATCAGATAAAAAGAGCATAGAGCAGCAAATCATAAAAGAATCAGGCCTGTAACCAAGTATTTAAAAAATATTAAAAGGTGTTGAAAAGATGTTAAAAAGGCCGAGAACTCAGAAGGCTTGTTTAAACAGAAGGGTCTTCAGGCCTCGCCGAAAAGTCTCAAGAGAAGGAGCCATTCTTAAGTCAAGGGGAAGGAAATTCCATAGCATTGGTGCCACTACTGAGAAGGCCCTATTTCTTGCCGCAGCCCCACGTACCTCCCTCGACGGCAGCACTTGTAAAAAGGCCTTCTCTGATGACCTAAGCGGACGAGCCGGATGGTACGGGAGTAGGCGATCTCTAAGATACCCTGGCCCAGAGCAGTATAGGGCTTTAAAACCAGCACCTTGGTTTTAAATTGGGCCTGGAAACAAATGGACAGCCAATGCAGCTGCTGGAGAAGCGGACTGACAGAGTCAAACCGCCTACCACTAGTGACTACATGGGCCGCCGCATTCTGCACTAGCTGCAGTTTCCGAACCGTCTTCAAGGGCAGCCCCACATAGAGCGCGTTGCAACAATCTAACCTCGATGTCACCTCGATGAAACTGGCCTTGGTGGTTGTTTGGAAGCTTTAGGCAATGTTGAATGGAATAGTCTTTATCCTGATTGTTGCAGCCCACTGGACACACACCAGTGCTTCTAGGACATTATTGTTTTCCTGTTGCCTTCAAAGCACTACTCAAGTGTCACAGACCTAACTTTCCTAAAATAAATTTTCTTTAGCTGGCACCAGTCTGAGGAGACAGATGCAGGCAGCATGTTGACTCATTCCTGAGCGGATAGCATCTGGTGCTACCCCCTCTCACTGCTGACACACCTCAGACCTCATGCTCTGTTGTGCCCTCCTTGCCAACTTACTGGCATCAGTGGGCCTTCTTTTCCCTGCCGCCACACACGGGGACTCTGCAGTGTCTCTGGCAATGGTCCAGAAGTATACAGCTATACATACTTTCAGATCAGCATTTGTGACAGCTATAAAACATGTTCCACCATGGAATGCTAGCTCTGGTGGCAGAGACACTGCATAAGATTGGGTCATACATTGACCATCCTTGATGTATGGAGTCAAGAACGCAAGAGTACCAAGAGGGAAATTCTTAGTGGCTGTACCACAACCTTGCCAAAGCCTAAACATCATCTGGAGATACTGCAGGTTCTTTGTAAGCAGTTTTTTTAATGGCTGAGTTTAAAATATTGCGAAGGTGGATTTTTTGGGGAAGTGTTTTTATACAATGTGCAGCGCAATCCTATTGTGCACAGGAACAGGCAGGCCGGGAGTCCTGCGCTGTATCCAGCACAAGATTGGGGCCAGAAGTGGCTCAGCCGGAGCAAGGGGAAACTCTTCCCCTTACCCCCGGATAAGCCACCACAGCCCCAATGGGTCTCCTTGAAGGAGGAGAATGGAATGACTTCGAGCCACTCCGTGTTACTCAGGGAATGGGGTTGGGATTCAGCATAACTGCCGGGACTTGTGCAGGGCTAGGGTGCTGTTAGGATTGTGCCCTTAATCAGTTAGCTGAATGTTTTCATTGTAACTAGAACTTTACAGAAATAAAATATATATAGCTCAAAACGTATACAAAAGATATACACTGTCAGTGTGGAAAAATGAGAGAATTGTCCAAGATAGGTACATCAGCTGCAACAACCTTGTATGAGTGGAGAGCCACTAAAGAACAAAGAATGACTATCTGTCTCTGTCACTCTAAGTATGTGAGATTTCTTAAAGAAGTACAAACTCTGCAAGATTACTTTTGTCAGAAGCAGTAAAAAGTAATGTCAACATAAATGAGAATTGGACCACTTCTTCAAAAAGTTTATATAATGCATCTCATGAGCTTGTCTCCCCCCCCCCCCCAAAAAAAAAAATGTTATCTGTATATTTTCATACTAACAATCCTCTTTTTCTCTCTCTCTTCTCTCTCTCGGCTGTCGTCCTTCCTTCTGTTACTGATTGGCTATATCTAATGACTATCTTCTGCACTTTTCATCTGATCCTGTCATTTGGAATACTTTCAATAAACTGCTTGAAAGTGAGTCTACAGATAGACCCGTCCTCTAGATCACAAATGTTTTCTGCTTCTTCTTATAAAGGCTATAGTAATGATAACAACTCAGATTCTTCTTATGTACGTGACAGTGACATGGGCTTAGCAGAAAATCATTCACATGCAGGTGAAGATTTATTTGTGGTGCCCTCTGAAGATGACATTGAGAAGTCTGTTCATCTTAATCAAGATGGCAGCATGACAGTTGAAATGCGAGTTCGATTCAAGATAAAAGATGAGGAAACCATAAGATGGACGACCACTGTTAGCCGAGCTGGACTTTCTGGTTATATAAATGACAAGATGGGCACCTCTATGGTCGTTGAAGAAGATCAGTCATCAGAATTAAATATACTGACAGACAACACAGAGGGCTTTAACAGTGCTGAAGATGATGTTGCATTGCAGCAGATCAGCACAGAAGTGACTGATCAAGACTCTGAATGTGGAATGAAAACCCATAATTATGATATCTGGCAGAGTCCATCTATGAATACAGATTTAAACCAGTCTAATGATGATAATGTAAAGCCTCGTTTTTATAGGCCTCCTACTCCTGGGCCTAGAAGAGTCAGACAAAAGAAAGCAGTGGTTGAAAGTGTCACTTTGGTATCGGATACAGCAGTCCAAAAACAGATGGTAGGGCAATTTTCTTACAGTGAGGAAATGGATAATGGTGAAGCCAAGTCAGAATATTGTGTGGTGGCTCATGCTAGCACTAAAACATCAAGTGTTACGAATTCCAAACACAGTGAAATATGCAACAATCATGCAATGAAACAGTCTTTGGAAGACCAAATGGGGGAAGAAATATTGAACAAGGTAGGTCACAAAGCCACAATTGAAAGATCATTAGAAGTGTCTGGTGGGGATGGCTTGCTTCATTTAAAAAGAGAAAAGATATGCAACCAATGTAAATTATTGCATTCTTCCCAAGCTTCAACTCATCCATCTGCTGCTGAAAACAATGAAACAGCATTTCAGGGTGCTCAAATGACTCCTATAGTATCAGGTTCCTCTGCCATCCCTGCCAAAAATGGTAGTACTGAATGTGTTACAAAAACACATTTCTCAGATGAAAGCCGAGCTACATCTTCTAATAGCAAAAAGAAGGCCAAAAAGAAGAAGAAAAAGAGAAAATCTCCTTCAGACACAGTGGAACTAGCTGTGGTTTCTCAACAGAATGATATATCAGTGGAAGGAATTGCCACGAGTGAAATAAAGGCTTGTGAGATGCACATTGCAAGTGATAATGCACAACATTCTTCCACCCAAATCACAGTTCATAAAAGAATGGTGGAATTTCCTGTTGGCAACTCTGATGGTTCTGACAAAATCTTGGGCCCTGAAGATTTTTATGGCCAGGTTTCAGAGAAACCACAGCAAAATGAATTAGGACTGGACCTAAGACAAAATCTCAACAGACCTTTGCCCAAGATACAGTCCAGATCAGACATCAGTTTATCACCATCTGTAAAGCAGGTTCCAGATAATGCAAAAAGTGAAACTGAACAGATGAAAGAAGGTGCACATGACACCAGTAATGGAACAGAAAGAGCACCATCTTCCTTAGCTTCTTTGAACGAAACAGGACATTGTCATAAGGTAGGAACAGAGAAGGGTAAGACTCCTTCCAGTAAGTCAACCAAGTCATCAACAAAACAGAAAAAAACCAAAATGAATAAAAGCACTGAAGGTGCTCAAGGTAGTAAAATCAAGGTGTCAGATGAGACAAGTACACTGGATGCTTTCAGACATGCCAACTTTACAGAGGAGATTATGGAACACTCTCTTGAAAACTACGTTCAAACGTGGCTGCAGAACGTATTTCCAAATGTTGTGATGCCAGCAAAGCATTTAGCACCCATCAATTCAAATGACAGAAAAAGGCATCAGTTGTCTGTCAAGTCATTTTCAGATACAGAAAGTCAACTAGTAGAGAAGAGTGATAGTACTGAAGCGAAACTGTCCTACAGTGCATTAAACCATCTGAGTGAAATAGGGGTGATTGAAGAATCAGTTCAGGAGTTGTATGAAAGACACATGGTCTGTTTGAAAAATGCTGATGCAAATATAATAGAGGAAGCCAAGTACTTATTACAGACAGATATCCAGAACAGTGCAAAGCTATCCAAGTGTAATGTAATACATAAAAATGAACAAAAGAAGATTCAGTCAGGAATTGATAATAAAAGTTCAAGTGATGATCAGAGGTGTGGTTCTGAGACTGTTGCTGAAGTTGATCCTAAGGCCATCAATAATATTCTTGGAACTGATCTGCAGAAGGATTGTGTGAGTGGCTTACTACTGCGTCAACTGAAATCAGCAATGTTCAACATGGAAAATAATCACATTGGATGCATAAACAAATCATGTTTAACAGACACTTCTTTGCCCTCACTTCTTGGATCTTCTTCTGACCTCCTCATAGCCTGGCTCCTACTACTAAACCTTAAGGAGAAGTTGTTCAATACGTGTAAAGATGACATGGTGCAAACTGCCTGTAGTTGTTCTGAAATACTGACGCAATTGCAATATTTGAAACAAGTTGCAACCAAAGAAGAAGCTGAAGACTTGAGAGCTGCAGTCTCAAATCTGCAGGAATGTACCGGAAACCACTTAGTATTCTCTGAGATGCAAACAGAAAAACAAGAATCTGCCTATTGTCAAAAAAATGCTTCCTTAGTTGAAAACGGAAGCATTTCAGACCCTGATGAACAAGGGAAACTTAGTGAGTCTTTAATTTCTAATGATACAACAAGTTCTAAAGAAGTTGCAGAAGATGCAAAAGTGTTGACTGAAGAGCTAGAGAGCTCTAGTGAAAGACAAGAAGCCTGTAGTGCGCATGTGGAGAATTCAAATCTAAATGATTTGGATGCTCACAGCACACAACAAACTCCCAACAGCACTGCTGCTCAATCAAATAACTCTGTCTCGATTCCAAATGAGAAGTTATCCAAAGAAAATAAGGATAGTTCGTTGCAAGAATCACAGGAAAGAAACACAGATACATCTTTTAATAATGAAGAATCAGGGATATCAGAAGACCCTAACTCAACCATTTACAGCATGACCTCTAATGACAAAGACCATATTTTTGATTTAGAAACTTCAGAATTAGATGATAAGGAGTTGGACAGCCCAGAAAAGCAAAAATATTGTACAGAATTATGTGAAAAAGAAAACTCAAGTGAGCATCTTATTTTAACTGCAGAAAACTTGACAAATTGTGACAGGGAAGAAAAATCTATACAGGAAGACCCAGAGGAAGATGGTGCTTGTGAGGAATCCGCAGAGCAATTATCACCAACATCGCCGTTATCTTTTTGTTATGAATCTAAGCAAATTCTCACAGATGCCTGTGAAGAAGAACTGACGTCCAGAGTAAAACAGATAGTAAAGGAACTGGAGTGTGGGTCACATTCAAGTTCTTGCTTTGATTTCAAAAAATGCTTAAAAAGTCCTGCCACTTCTGACTTGTCTGATTATCGACCAGAGACAGATGACAGTGATTCCAACATTAGGCCTTCGAGTGACCTGACTAATGAAAGTACAGAGGAAGGATTGTATGAAGAATACAATAAAGGATATGTAAAAAGAACAATTGAGCGGCTTTATGGTAAAACAGAAGCTTCTTTATGGCTGACTTCTAAGTCTGGTCCTCCTTACATGGCTCACATGTTACAAAAAGATACTGAAGTATCGTTCCATCGAGTAATGGAAGAAGCCCCTTCCTTGTGTCAAGCACCTAATACCTGGAGTGGTGAAAAAGTGTCATCTTTAGCATCAAATGAAATCCCAGGAGATATAAGCAGTGACATGTGGGGAAAAGCGAATGCTACGTTGCCAGCACCACAGTTCAGTCTCAATGGTGAAGAAGCGTATTACAGGGATGAATGTTCAGAGCAATACTCAAATCAATGTTGTCAGTCTAGGAAAAACACTGCTACAGAGGAGGGAGTGCTGACTGATAAAGGGAAATGGCTTCTTAAGGAAAACCATTTAATAAGACAATCGCCTCCGGTGACCTCTGGAATGTATGGTTATGCGGAGACAACGTCGGCTGACACCGCATTTGACAATCATAGCGATGATGTTCCATACTCCCATTTTGGGAATTTGGATTTGCGGCCACCTCTCAAAGAAATCTCATCTTCCGAACTCGAAGATATGGCCAAGCCTTGCAGTAACTATTTTAGCATGCCACACGATACTGATTCAGAGCCCTTTCCAGATGATTTGAGTTCAAAAAGCAAGAACAGTCAGCTTGGCAGCGATCTGAGTTCCAAGGCAATCAGGGAAGTGTTTACTGCTTCCACACAACATTGTGTGGAGATCAGTAGCCCAAACCCAGCATTTGCATCTGTAGAGTTTAGATTATCTGACAATAAGGTGCATCCACTACAACAGCCTTCACAGGATGAGCCTATTCGGGCTCAGCCAACTAGCAGCACAAATTCAAACAGGAATATCCCAGAGGATCAAGATTCTCTGGATAAACTTCATGCTATCTGTGGACAGCACTGTCCCATACTGACAGCCATCATAATGCCAACTAATGAAGAGATCAGAGGATGCGTGTACCGAAAAGCTTCCGATATTGAGAACCGAGTAGGGCTACGTTTGCTGGCAAATACTGCGCACTCAGTATTGCAAGACAAAGATGTCATTAGCCTTGACAAAAATCATGCAGACCGCTGCATTAATAAGATTGCAAATGACATTTTTCTCAGACGTTATGCTGACAACACGTTAGACTTCATGAATGGCCATAATTTTAGCTTATTCATATCAACAGCACTGAAAGAAAATCAGGGTTTCAAGGAAATCGATGGCAGAGAAAATATGGATGCAAACACACAGGAAATCAGCAATCCTGAAAGTAATGCAACGAAGGAAGCAACAAGTGAGATCACAGCAGTACAGAATAGTAGCTTATCTGTATTCCAGTGCTTAAGACACAGTGCAAATCAAATAGTAGAAGAGAGACCTCCTTCATTTGTAGACATACCAGAAGGTTGTAGAAGTGGATCTCTCTACCAGCGTGAGACTTTAGATAAAATTGACTGGGAAGTAACTGTACAGTTGGAAGATGAAAATACTCTCAATATCAAAGAAGAAACTCTCCCTTATGTAATGGAAGATGAAAGCAGCAATGACCACTTACACTTCCCAAAGGGTTAGCATTGTATATATTGTGAAGGAAAAAAGAAATACTGAAGAGGATGACTTTGCTCCCAACTTTCAGAAACATAAATGCTCATTCCCTACACTTGTTAATATTATTACTTAAACATAAACTTCTTTGAACTTTTTTTTTTCATTTTTCTTTCTCATTAATGCCGGTTTACATTGTGCTTAACAAATTCTGAATAACACGACAACTATTTTTTGCTCAGGAAAGTGAGTCCATATCAGTTAGAAGTATTATTGGCCATGTTTAAAATAAAACCTTATTTCAAGAGAAAGGGAATCACAGAAGTACAGGAACATGAAAGGAGGAGTAAAATTTTTGTGAGAAGTAGAAAATGCTGTTGCTGTGTTAGCTGACAATGAAAGAGCAAATCAGGGTAGCGGAGAGACTTCAGGATGAAGCACCTATCCAGAAAAGGCCAAACTATGGGGGAAATGACATAAAAAAGAAATAGCTGAATGCTTGTGCTATCTTGTGCAGTAAGCTTCCACAGAGGTGTATTGCACCTTCATTATGCCTTCTGTTAGCACAGAAAAGCAATTTGAAATCTAACATTTAATTATTAAAATGTACACCCTGCCTTTCAACAACAACAGCAAAATCTCAACAACTTTAGAACTTCATAACTCTTATGTCCCCTTCAGTTCCTATAACACAGGTTACACGTTTCTGATAGCCCAGATTGAGATGAGGAGGCCATCAGAGGCCTTGCAGGGGCCACATTGTCACAACCACATCACTACATGGGGAGTTAGGTAAGACTGGGCTGTAACATAATCAGGAGAGTTTAATATCTCTGGTCTCACATCTGCATGCAGCCAAGAAAGTTCTTAGTTTTCCTATCCAGAATGACCTGGTATTGATAATCCAGTACAACGCCTGAGATAAACTACTTGGCGGTTATTCAGAACTACTGTGGAATGCTTGTAAGAATCAGAGAATGGAACCATATAAACATTGCAACTCTAATGCAGTTATACTGGAGATGTTCTTTATAGATGTTACTAGTGTAATAGAATGTTGCATGTTGCAGAATAGAATAGTGCATGTTTTCCAAAAATCTATGGCAGCTATTTTTTTTCTGTAAATACTTGGCAGTTTTACATTGTTGTAAAGTACTATTTATCAATATTACACTTATCTGTTTCCTATAGAGCTGTATTATGAACAATAAAATAAGACAGAACAACAACACTGAATGATTGGCTAATCATAATGAGAAAAACTGAAGATCGCTGAGCAACCCTATCCCTAAATTGTGACTTGCATCTGTGCAATGGGTTACACCAGCCTGGCTGACATTGCAGCTTACAGTAGAATGCTTCATGCTGCACTGATCTTTGAAACCAAATATTTTTGGGACATGTAAAATACATTGGGATATAGGAATATTTTCTGTAGCTCCTCATAGATGTTTACCTCTTCAATTGGCACAACAATCTCAGAGGTAGGTCATTAATGTTTCCATTTAATAGATGGAAAAGTAACAGCCCAATCCTATTCCTTATCACCACCACCAGAATTATTGTTCCAAAGGCAGTACATGTTTTATGGCTATCATAAACAGAGTTGTGCACTTCCAGTCCACAATGGAAAGGCCATCGAGTCCCAGCGGATGACAGTGGAGACATGAGTGCCCACTGACTCCGGTTGGTGGGTGGAGTGATGTGGAATGGGATGGGGGCAGTGGAACAGGGCAGAATGGGAGAAAGGCTGGGGGCATGATGGAGATAGGAGGGTGTGGCACCCAGTGCAAGAAATGTGCACCAGATAACAGCTAGCATGCCCTTTGTCTCCTCGGACTTGCGCCAGCTCCGTAGAGTAGGGTAAGCAGAACTTTGCCTTATTTCCCTCTCTTGTTATCCCCCACCCCCGCAGGGTAGAGCACAATCCTTCTAAGAGTGGCTGTGTTGGTGGGGAGGGGGAAGGATAGAAGTAGGCTGTAACACTGAGAAAGTGTGTTCTGTGAAAGGAGCACTCACAGGATCAAGCAGGTATTTTGACCTCACATCTTCCTATCCATAGCCATCTTCCTATCCATATCCAACACAATGCTCACTAGATGACCCTGGCCAAAGGTCATGGACTAATGCTAAGTCAACTGATATAACTTGAATTCATGCTATGTAATATTTTGTGAAATCTTTAGACCTGACAACTGAAGTCACACTCATTTTAGTAATTTTAAAATAATATATCTCAGCTCTTACCTCATGCTCCTACCACAGGTGATGGTGGTTTCTTTAAAGTGACTGAATTTTACTAGTGGTAACAGCTAGCACACAGTGCATTAGTCTGATTTATTAGTACTGATTTATTAGTACTGATTATTATTGTAATTATAGTAGTACTATAGTACTGATTATTATTAGTACTGATTTATTGGTCTGATTTATTAGTACACAACAGAGATCCAGTGGAGCAAATACTGAAGTTATGTTTTCACAGCAAGTCAATCAATGAAATCCTATTGGGGCACCATGGCAGAATTAACAGGGAGCTTCAGTATTCTCCATATAAGGCATGCCAACTGCAAGTAATCCTTGGTAATTTCTGTTAGGATGCAGGTTATTTTACTAAGCACTATGTCATTGTCACACCATATCATCTTCTATTGCTCTGCCTAGTCAAGAGAATCCCCATTATAATGCATTGCACGGACAAGAGAAAAGGTACATTAGACAGGATTTGGGGATGCTCAGGCCTTATAAAACTTAGATAAACAGGCTATGGACGAACTACTGTTGAGCAGCAACTGTGGTCAGGCCCTACTGCATCCCTAACGAAATCAGGTGCACAATGCCATACTTACTGCAATCCTAACTTCTGCTAATCTCCTAAACTCTACTCTGCTGCCCCCTTCCCTTTTCCGAGAGTACCTGTTGACTGGCAGGAGAGAATCAGTCCAAACGAAGCTTCCCAACTTGGTAGTTGCAACACTGCTATGGCAGCATTCTATGCACCAGGGAGCCTGGAGAATGTAGTTATTCTGTGGAAGGTACCTTGGACCCTATGCCCAAGGTTATTTGTGGCTGAGATGCATTTGAACGTGTAGCTTCCAGGGCACCCACTATCCATAGTATTGAGTTGGGCATTATGGAGAACTGCAATTGCTAAAATGCATGGCAGGAAAAATGGTAATTGGACAGAGAACTTGAAAGACCCCTGAGTACAATGACTGTTGAGTTATCTACAGCACAATTTTTTATCATCAGTGGCATTGCTAGGGGGGCTGCGGGCCACATTGGGTGACATGCAGGGGGGGTGACACCACTAGTGACCAAAATCACTAAAATTGCAGTTTGTAGGAATAATGCCACCATGTTATATACCATTCGATGTGTGATTTACAGCAGAATGCAAAGAAAAACACTGGTGTGAACTATATCGATTCTATCAAAAGTTACGGCCCAAAAAACCAGAAAACCAAAATGTAACTGACTTATGTAACAGAAAAGTACATTTCCTTAATTTGAAACAGACGTATGAGACTGATTGTTTGAATAAGCCAATGAGACGTTGTTATGACACGGCATGGAACCAATAAGGTGTTAGTAAGGTGACACCCTGGGGTGTGTGTGTGTGTGACACCAGTAGTGACCAAAATTGCCAAAATCACAGTTTGTAGGAATAATAACATCATGTTATATATCAATCAATGTGTAATTTCATGCTGAATGCATGAAACAAACCGCGTTGAAACATCTGTGTTCTATCAAAAGATATAGCCATAAAACCAGTGGGGGCAGGGCAATGGTACATCACTATGCCCAGCAACCCGGGCGCATGGAAGGAGGTCCATCATGGGGGTGACGCACTGGCCTTCCACACAGGGTGGCACAAACCCTAGTGGTTGAGAAGACTAAATATATGTAATGCAATGCACTCTTTAATGAATAGCGATTAAATCTGGGAAACATTCCTTCCTTTAAGGGTGCAGAGACATCTGTGCCATGGAATTACAGGCTACTATACATCTTTATCAAATTCCCCTTCCAGATGCACATTGCTCCACTAGAGCAAGTTAAAAGGAATAAAAGAATCCACTGTCATTTACCTTTTAACTTGTAATTCCTAGAATCAGTTTCTTTGCCTTTTGTCTCATGGATATTGTGAAATCAGATTGAAATAATGAGCATAAAACTCAATTATAACTAGTCAAGAGAATGATTTAATAAAAGCAAATCATACAGATCTTATTGGTGCTATATTATGAACTTAACAACTCATTTTAGAGGTGCAAATACAGGGAATGAATACAGAGATGTAACGTGCTAAAACAGAAGCTGATAGAAAACCATCTTGCATCCGATGGCAATAATTGCTAAATGTATTTGTGTTAGTAAGCCATAAATGGCAATTGTGCTGGGTACAGAACCAGGGAATGGGCTTCTGCAGAATGTGAACCTAAAAGGTAAACAACGTATCCAGGAACATTCATTTTTGAAGAAAGACCTTGGGATCAGAAGGGGAAATGGAGCTGCGTTTGAGACTCAGAAAGCCCAAGAGCCACACAACCAAGACAGAGGAGAGTAGTAGTTGAAAAAAAACCAGGTAGGGGAAAACAGAAGAAGTCAAAAAAGGCAGTGGAAGAAAAAGCAGAAGAAAATTCATGGATGATATTTGTTGTTACTATATTGTACAATGAGTCATAGCAGAAGATGACCAGAAGAGAACGATTAGTTGGCTATGAAACTAAGCCTGGCATCCCCTGTATAGATAAGCAGAAAGATACCCAAAGGTAATGGGGAAGCCAGTTTGTTGTACATGAAGGTAGTTTGGTAGAGATCCCTGGCTGAACTGGAGTAGGTCTTGATTGAAACTCAAAGTTTCTGACAACACAATTCATTCTTCATGTTTGTTTCTTCTGCTTTTGATTCTCCATGCTGGTTCTGAATCTGATTTTCTTCTTTTTGTTGCTGAATGAAAGGCCAGATTATTCAGTATATAAATTACTGCCATACCCATGCTAGAACCCTTGCTATTGTTCAATTCTGAAACTGGTTTTATATGGAGACATTGATTCTCATTGTGCTGGCTTCTAGAAAATGCTCACAAATTAAAAAAAAAAACAAAAAACAACGTATCTATGAAGCCCTATACTGCCTGGCTTTAATGTAACCCTGGTTTCTCCATATATTGGAGTGGTGCCATCTGTTTGTGGTGATGGAACAAGTCCTCATTTTCCCATTTTCTTGCACCATGCAGATAACATCTGATATGAACCATACATTGCACAGAGATCTACATCTTCTCTGAGATGTAGTTTATGGGATTTCTTTTCCCAAAAGTAAGAAAGAGGATTGTGCAGGCAGGTCTATAATGTCTGATTCATGCTAGATATATGAGTGGTGAAGGAGAGGAGATAAGCTTGCTCCTCTCTACCATGTGAGGATGGGGTCAGCCCCAAAAAGTATTAAAAAGGGGACAGCATAAGTAATATCTTTTGTTCTATGAGTTCCTTAAGATTTATGGGGCGGGAGGCTTCTCAGTGGTGGTCCTGGCTCCCCAAAGCACTTTATTTAGTTATTATTTAAAATCATATCCATGAGTGACTTAAAGCAGTTTATTAAAACAAACCACCAAGCATTCCGCACATCATAAATACAGTTGTATACAGTATCACAAACAAAATTGTCCTACAGCAGCAGAATAGCAGAAAACCTAATAAAAAAGCCTTACCAGCAAGAAGTCAAACTTTAATTAATAGCCCAACATCCAGTGTTGGAGCCCAAAAGGCCTCTCTGGAATGGGCATCCATAAAGATGTCACCCCTGAAAAGGCCCTACTCCTCGTGGACATCTGCAGTACTTCTTTGGCAGAGAAATCCAGACCAAGGTTTGTGGTTTTGAGTGGGAATGCAAGAGGAAGAACATGTGAGCAATGGTAGTTCTTCAGGTATCCAGGTCTCTTCCAGCACCTCTAATTGGGTCTGGAATCATGAAAGCAATGAGGACAAAGCTTTGGGATCAACTCATGAAGACTGGGTCCCCTCTGGTCAGAAGAACACCTAAATACCTTTAAAGTCCATTAATTATAGTGTCCTTTTTATGTTTCTGCAGTTGAATGGAAAGTAATAGTCCTTACCAGTGACCTACCATCTGCGAGTACCACCTCACAAGTTTATGTAACTCTATATGGGGATCAAACTAATTCAGATGCAATCTTTCTGTACGGAGAGGGAAAAAAGGTGTTTGAAAGAGGAAACACTGATACTTTCACTGTAAGTAGTAAATGTTGAAAAGATGGTTTGTACAACAGTAGCACATACTGTGAAATTAGGACCCACTTTTATTGAGCTAACTTTATTTCTTAAATCTTAGCTATAGGATACAGTTTAGTGGTTCTCTGCCTGTAGAGATGTAATATACATTTTTGCAATATCCCTGTTTTTCCCAATTCTTTTCTGTTCATTCTGTGACTGCTCAAATGTTGCCATCATGTCAGGGCTGATTCACACAAACATATTTCTCAGATATGGCAGCTTGAATATGTGGAACATATAGATAACAAAAACAAGCTATTACTGACAGAATTGGTTTATGCAATTCCCATCAGTGCAGATGTCCTTAATCCATAATAATTGAAACTTGATAAATAAGGGGTGGGGCAGTGGGGAATGACAGGTTGTTCTCTGGTAGTCTTCACTCTTCCCATTCATGTGACTTTTTTGATCTTTGTGTTTGATACACAGAAAGATCTTAATGTTAGTCATGAAGGCATTCAAGATAATAAATTACCATCAACATCATTATTGCAGCTTACACTGTCATTAAGTAAGTTGTCTAGCGTCCCAAGACAATGTCTAATACCAATTTATCAAAACATCATAACATATGATTTGCTGGTTGAGTGTGTTAAATGCTGCATTGATGCCCTAAAGCTGCAATCCTATATACACTTACCTGGGAGTAAGTGCTATTGAACCCAGTGGGACTTATTTCTGAGTAGACATGCAGAGGATTGTGCACTAAGATTGCTAAAGTGATCCTTTGTTTGCAGCAATCCTAATCACAATGGGTTGTATCCAAAGTAGTCGTGACTGACAGCCCAATTCTATCCACACTTTCCTGGGAGTAAGCCCCACTGACTGTAATGGGACTTACTTCTGAGTAGACATGCATAGGATTGGGCTGTAAGTCCTGTTGAGTTCAATGGCTCTTAGTCATGATTCACATTTTTGGATGCAATTTGTTAACTTATTTAGTACTAGGAATTTATCTTGCAAGTAAATGTACTTAGGTTTGCAGCCTTATTGTTAGAACCACTTATAAAGTACTTTCTCAGCTAGATGCTCTACAGAAAGTAAAAACCATTACCCAGATATTCTCCCACAATAAGTACACGACACACAAAGAACATAAAGGTTTATTGATTTGTTTATGTTTATTGATTATCTGGATAGAAATGGGTCCGTTGCAGCGGGTCCTACCTATTTACTATCCACTTCCCTGTGTGGGCATCTAACTTGGAAGAGACTGTTACCTGCCTGAGCCCTCCAGGTGTAGCTACTCTGACTGCAAATCCAGGATAACCTAGTAGCTCTCCCAGCTTCCTCACCACGAACCCCTGTGCACAGTGGGTCAAGGAAGCTGAATTGTTCTGCCTGCCCTGCACTGGAGGGACACTAAGGCTGGGATTACAATCAGAGCCTGACGGTTTACAACTATCATCCCTGTGCTGGAGAGCCCCTGGAATCTGGCTCTGGTTGTTGCCTAAGAGCAGGCACTATATCCCAATCTCTCTTCCCTGCCTTGCACTATCCTGCCAGGCACGGCCTACCTAGTACTAATTTTACCTTCTGCCCAATCTGTGATAGGTAACAAACAAACAAACAAAAACCTGTCCTCCTTATGGCAATGTGGAGCAAAAAATTCCTGATTGTCCCCCCGAAAGGAACTAACACCCAGGCATCAGACTGAGTATAATGATGGCTGGATAGGGTCTTTGAGTCCACAAACAGAATGGTACCTGCAGTTTGCTGTGTTGTAGAAGGGGATCTACTGCTGGACTCTATCCACCAATGTTTGCCCAGCAGCTTTACTATGTGTTGGGGGGGGGGGGAACTAGGCAAGTTTAAGCCCCACACTCATAGTCATGTGGGCTGAGCAGCATTCTGAAAAAAAAAAAATTGCTTTATGTACATATGAAACTGAAGCTCCTGTAGCAATTTTGTTTTCATGAAATTGGGTAAAATACTGTACTGTTTGTGCAGATTCACACAGAAGACATAGGAAATCTCTACAAAATACGGATAGGACACAATAATTCTGGAGAAACCCCTGCCTGGCACTGCAAAGAGGTGAGCTCATTCCTTGGTCTCACAACCTCATGAATAATTTTCTCTGAAGGTCATAACAAATTTGCCATGCCACCAAAACGCAACAGGGGTTATTCACATGCTGCATGCCCACATATTTACATAGCCGCAAGGATGGAATGACATGTTAGTATGGCTGAAGAAAAATGTGCAGAAATAAGCAAACAGATTCTTAGGTTTAGAACAGCGGTCTCCACACTTTTCAGTACAAAGGCCGCATCGTATATTCTACACATTTTTGCAGATAGAAAAAAATTCATATTTATAAATGAATGAATGAAATGTAAATGAATATAATCAGCATGATGTGATTCAGAACAAAATAGAAATGTGACTATTACAAAGAAATAATACTATGCAAAAACTGAGAAATGATATATAATGGGTAAAAATGTCAAACATTAGCAAATGCTCTGACCAAAAAAAAAAAAAAAAGAGAAACTACAGGCCAGATAAAATCTTATGCTGAGCTGGATTTGGTCCTTGGGCCATCCACCATGGCCTAGTTTGGCAATCCCTAGTTTAGAATAAAGAAACACGAATCAGGTTGGAGAATCAGTCTCCAGGTTTGCAGCGTATCTCCGTGTGAAGCTGCTAAAGAGGATAAAGCCTACTAGTGATATTCAGTGTGGTGGCAGGACTTCCATGCTGGACTTGGACAAAAAGCCCCCAGATTTGAATCATTGTTTAGTCATGCAGCTTGCTAGGGACTGTTGTAAAGAATCAGTGACATGTTACCATGAAGGGAGAGGTGAGGAAACCATGAGGTGAGGAAACAAGGTAAGCAGAGCCAGCCCAGGACTTCTGGACATCTGAAGCAGGCCTGCTAAATGCTGCTTCTCCAACCTGGTGATGTGCTAGCCTCTGCTCGTCGCACTTCCTGGATTGGAAAGGAAATAGCGAAACAGAGTGGGAAAGGAAATGCAGAGGGAAAGAGAGTGGTGGACTAGAGTGTCCAATGCTCTAATTCATCACATTTCTACTTTTGCTCCATTCCCCTCTGCTTTTTCTAATCCAGGGGCTGGTAGGAGGAGAGGAGACTTGTGGGTGGATGAATGAGGGCACTCCTTGCCAACCTGCTTCCAAATATTCAGAAAGAGTTGTCTTCTGTAAGCCACACATTTCAATGTTAAGAGGTCCTCAGTCCATTGAGTATTGGTGGGTACGCACTTATCCCTCTCGTACTTTAATCCTAGTATTTTTGCTACAGGCACACAGTTCATTTCTGTTGTCCTGTAGTTAACTTCCATGAAATAGGCACTTAATTAAAAAGAACATAAGCCTCAACAAATATGAATGATTGTTGTAATATAAAATTAACGCAGCTAAAGATTTCTTCTGAAAAGGATTATATCACCGTGGAAGACCACATCATTCGTGTGCGTATTGCATTAGGCAAATTACAGTGAGATTCTTTAGATAAACGACAAGTATAAAGGTGTCATGGTGCCCATTTGACTTTAAAAATAATATTCTAGTGAAATTAATTGCAATTTAAGTTCCACAGATATTACTATTATGGCAGTTAAAGCCATTTTCTATTGATTATATAAAATATCTATCCAGGGATCCAACCCTGTACTCTATATTTCTCTAAGGTTTTGAGTATCATATTAAGCAACATCATGTATTTATAAACAAATATAGTATAATTTTAAAGAAAATGATGACACAGACTCTGTTGCTTGCATTTCAGTTACAAATGCAGAATCTTGTAACAGGGGAACAGTTCGCTTTCCCTGTCCACAGATGGCTGGCACAAGACCAGGAAGACTGTGAAGTCTGCCGGGAACTTCCCGTTTTACACCAGAATCAGCCCCTCCTCCCAGGTAGGAAACATGAAATAACAGTGGGTATATTTGATGAGACAGTTGTATTCGGTAAGACATAACCTATGGCCAATTTGAGCATAAGAAACGTTTATTTAGAAATTAGAGGTAATAATTTGTATCTACATGTAGAGATATCAGATAAAGTCCTAAAGCCCCCAATCCTCTGCTGTGGTTTTGTTCACCCAGTGCACTGTTTAAACACAAAAACATAGTCACATTACACATTCCATGTTACATCTAGTTGACCTCTATCTGAAAGGAGTTAGGTAGGATTGGACTGTTAATCTCCAAACTAACTCCCTGTGTGGCAATGCAGCCATGCCAAAGGGGCACTGCATTTTGTGGGGGACTTTCAGGCTGCAAAGTCCTCCTTGGGGTAAGGGAACATTTGTTTCCTTGTCCCAGATAAGCCTTTGCTGCCCCATTGGTTGTACTCAGATCTGTGCCAGCTATGTAACTGGTGCAAGTCTGAATGGACCCAGGAAGGCGGATGGAGGTTAGGAAGGGAGATAAGATATTGGTGGCACTGCTGCCACTGATACCATCCTCTTACCACTCTTGATCCACCCTACTTCCTGCTCCAGTCTTCTTCCTGTTACTCCCCTTCCCAGCCCCATTTCCCTTCCACCTGCCTCTTGACCCCTGAGTTGACTTGCTGTACTGGGGCTTCCTTCTTTGTTCACTGGTGCACGGACCTGGCCATTTTCTGCTTGCAACAAATGTAAAGGACCGTATGCTGCAAGAATACTAGTTTCAGCAGCATAAGGCCTTGTTAGATCAGTCTGCAAGCCAGGCCCTATCAGATAGGAGCTCATTTTCTCTGTTGATGTTGCTTAAAATATTGTACAGGTTAGAGAAGGTGTGTACACATCACTTCACCTTTTTTAAAAATGTCCACACACCTGTCATTAATTAAAAGACTAAGCATTTATTCCTGCAGCCTGGCAGGAGGGACCATTTAGAGTCTCTTTTATATTTAGTAGGAGAAGAGCAGCAGCTATCCCTGCCCATGACAGCACAGCATCCCTCCCAGTGTCTGGTGTTTCCCTTGTGTTTATTGTGAGCTCTTTCAGGACAGGGAACTATGAACTATTTTTCACTCAGTTCATTTTGCTTTGTAAATTGCTTTTACATGAATTTTTGTTGTTGTTGAAAAATGTATATAAATATACTTGTGTATATATTATATGCACAAAAGTGTATATAAATATTCTAATTCAAACTTACTGGGCCACGACACCCCACGTGGTCAGGTGCTGGCATCGTGATCCACCTCCAAAAGTGGCTCCCATGTCGCACTGGGCCCAGGATGGTTCCAGAGGCCTCGCGGTTTTCATAAATACCTCCAAATGCAACCAGAAGTTGCAGTCACGAAACTGGCATTCTGAGGCCCTTGGAGTCCACTGGAGGCCAGCCCAGACCCAGTGCAATGTGGCTACCGGAGGTGGATTGAAGCGGCCACCAATTTAGAGCCAAACAGACACAAAGGTGGGAGGGTAGGCCCAACTTATGACACACTTCCACAGTTTGAGAAGCACTGTTCTTTATTATTAATAATAATAATCAGCAGCAGCAAAGGCACTTTGCAATCCCAGTGTAAATTTAGCCCTTAAAACAAAAAGCAGAGTATAACGAAAGCTATTAGCCTTGATCTTCTGTTGACTATTATCTGTGATAACTCCTCTTGCCAACAAACACTTCATCCATTAGGGACAGGAAACATTTTCCCAACCTCTGGGTTCTAATAGTCAATGACAAATATCTAACTAAACTTCTTTAAACCCCATTGACTTATCTGGGGCAGTTAACACATGGGGCATGCTTAACACTCCCACTGAAATCAATTGGATTTACAGCTGCTTAACTTAGAGTGGATTGTGCCTCTTCTATTTTCTGTTTCATTTATATTTTTGTCAAATAAACCAGCTCAATCAATATAGGTCATCAGTTGTCAGCTACCTAGAGACAGGTAGTAAATGCTGATGGATACACAACATTTTCTCCCAGTGGAGATAATCTACATCTAGAAAAAAGCTTGTACCCTGTCAGGAATGAAGCAAGAGTTTATTGTGTCATAAATGCATAGGTGAGTAACCAACGGCACATCAAACGGCATATCACAGGAAACAGCATGATTACCTGTGATATTGAGTGACATATTTACGTAGCAGATGCAGTTGTTTGCAAGAGGCTGATTTCCCCCTTTTCAGTGGCAGCGTATGAGGTGCATGTGGTGACAGGGGATCTGTGGAATGCTGGAACAGAAGCTGATATATACATTTCAATCTATGGAGAAAAAGGTGACACAGGATCCCGACAGCTGCACAAGTCAAAGAAACCCAAGAAATACGTAAAAGGACAAGTGAGTAAATCAAAGCCAGGTCTCTACATCTTCTCAACGATCTCTCTCACCTTCCAAATTACTGTGTATATTTTGAAGGATCAAATGAGTTCAAATAATACAGATTTCTTTGTATTTCTTTTCTATAAGCTCACTTGCAGCAGTATTGCGCTTTAAGTAACATATCAGTGGCCATGGTTCATCATACAATGTAATTATGCAATCTATTCAGAAATCCCATTGTGTTCAGTGGGGAAAGTGTGCATAAGATTGCAGTCCGCAGTTATGTATTTTATTTTAACTACTATTAAGACATATAGATTTGTGCTTCAGTCAAATGTCTTCTAAAAAGCTTTGGTACTGGATTTTACCACAGCTCACAGTTTGGGAACCACTGCTGTAAAGTAAGTATTATTTCCTGCTCCCCTGCACACCCACACTCACCTCTCCGCCGCCCACACTCACACTCACCTCTCTGCCGCCAGGTGGTCCAGGCGACCTCCTGGCTGCGGAACTTGGACCCAGTGCTGGGGCTGACCAGTGTGCTGAGCTCAGGATTGGGCTCTAAAATAGATTGCTCAATGCAGCTTACTCCCAAGTAAGTGCACATAGGATTGAACTGCTGATCACTATGATACATCAATTCTATATCCGTATCACAAAAATATGACACACGTTTCCTAAATCTTTTATTGCAGACTGATATCTTTGCACTTGAATCTGTGCACCTTGGACATTTGCATAAGATTGTTGTAGGACACAATGGACTTGGCTCAGGTCAGAACTCAATACTCGTTGCAGATCCTACCTATTTACTTACCTGACATAGAAATGGTGGTGTGTATTCACCACAATGACATGGATCCATAACCTACGACAAGGAGGTGATGTGAGGAAAAACTTGGTGGATCATGTCCACTTTCATTTGTGAGAGTGATGACAAAAAAACTTACTTCTTCAATTTCACAAGTGATTGTCTACACAGTGCGTACATTGTTTTCCTTTTTATTTCATGTAGGAAAATGTCATATTTGAAGAGAGCAATTAATTTTCAACTATATACTGCAAAGTGCCAAAGAATCTGTAGTTTTGGTTATGCTTTGTACTGGGCGTTATACAGTCACCTCCAACTGGGGTGACTATTAATGTTTGAACCATAAGTTTATTATGCTCCTGAAATACGCCACAAAATTTCAGTGCCTCATAATGCTTTATTGTGGGAGAGAATGTTTTGCTATTATTCTGTAGTGCAGAGGAACAGTTCATATCTGCACATTCCTTATTTCATTTATTCCACATTTGATGACTGGCAGGTGAATGTGAGAACTGACCCCATTGAAAAGAATTGGTGATGTTATGAGACCCAGTCTATATCATTCACATGTGCAAAGTCATCACAAGATGTTGCAGTCATCAAGTATGCACATGGATGTATGATCCATTCCTTATGCCCCAATCCTATGCCCTGCCCCAATGCAGCAGTGCCATGGAGGTGCATGCTACTTCCAATGATGGAGGAAACTATCAGGAGGCCTGATAGCCTGTATGTTGCCTTGGACCTATACCAACTCTATGGAAGTAAGGAGAGTAAGGAGCCAAATGAGGGCAATAGGATATGGTGTGCATGTTTGCTGCCAAGATCCACCCCCTGGCTTATTCCCTGCCTCTTGCCCTCCTTCTGATTTGCCCCACAAATCCCCCTACCTTCCCTTCTCTGCCCATGAAATGCCACCTGTGCCAATTTACTGGCACTAGCCTGGTCTGGCAGCTGCAGTAATATGGCTCCAATGCGCTGTTGCTAGGCCTTTTACAACAGTGGGTCAGCATCCCTCTGTCATAAAGAAGAGCATAGTACTGGTCTGTATGTTATGGTTTGTTTGAAGGTGCAATGAATGTACAATTTACTAACAAAATCTTTATCATTTTTTGCCTAGGAAATGGTTGGTTTCTGGAGAAAATTGTCATCAAGGATCCAATTACAAACTCAGATTATATGTTTGCATGCCACAGGTTTGTGGAGTTTATAATTTAGAACAGTGGTCTTCAACCTTTTTTGTGCCATGACCCAAACAAAGAAAGAAATAAACAAAACAAAACATGAGACTAGAGACCCCACTATCAATCCTGCAACCCCTCCCAGGACCCTGTCCTCCCATCCCACCCCAATCACTGCATACTTCCTGTCCTCATGAGAGAGAGAATCTTGCAATGATTATAATGTTGTTACTTTTCCCCCCAAGGTGGCTAGATCCAGGAGAAGATGATGGCAAAATTGTCAGAGAACTATATGCCATTGATAACAACACCTTTGCAGCCAGTAAGTATAAAACAAAACCATTTCATGAGTTATGGCAATACTTGATTACTGAGGCCCACAAAAAGTCTAGACATGGATTTCATAAAGTCAGTTGCACATTTTAGTGTTAACTAACCCAAAAGTAGTTTCTTTGGCATTGAAGGCTAACAAAAAATGACTCCAAAGGCCCAAGCTAGAACAGTCTCTTTGGATTTACATGGGATGGAAGTGCAAGATAAATACTTAAATATCATTGATACTAACAGGCTGCTTGAATTGTTCTCATACCATTTCTTTTTTAATTTCTTTAGGACAAGAGCTAGAAATCAAGAAAACAGAAATGGTAAAGATCTACTCTGTTAAGATCTTTAAGCAAATTGATTAGACCTGTTTGAATCATGCAGAAAGCATGAATAAGTAAAAAGCATTGCTTTGGTTTAGTTTATTTCTTCATGTGTGCAATGCTTTTTCACGGAACTATAATTCACTAGCAGAATATGTGCTTTGTGTGCACATGTTCAAAAATGAAATCCCTGACATTTCCAATTAAAAGGATCTCAGATTGCAGAATGAGAAACTCCTCTTCCTGAGATGCTGGAGAACTGTTGCTGGACTAAGTCTGAGGCTGCAATTCTATGTACCCTTATCTGGGAGTAAGTCCCATTAAACTCAGTGGGACCTACTTCTGAGTAACATGCACAGGATTGGGCTGTAAAACTTGTGTACATGGAAGAAAGTCCCACTGAATTCAATGGGGCTTTCTTCTCAGTAGACATAAGAACATAAAAACAGCCCCACTGGATCAGGCCATAGGCCCATCTAGTCCAGCTTCCTGTATCTCACAGCGGCCCACCAAATGCCCGAGGGAGCACACCAGATAACAAGAGACCTACATCCTGGTGCCCTCCCTTGCATCTGGCATTCTGACATAGCCCATTTCTAAAATCAGGAGGTTGCACATACACATCATAGCTTGTAACCCATACTGGATTTTTCCTCCAGAAACTTGTCCAATCCCCTTTTAAAGGCATCCAGACCAGATGCCGTCACCACATCCTGTGGCAAGGAGTTCCACAGACCAACCACACACTGAGTAAAGAAATATTTTCTTTTGTTTGTCCTAACCCTCCCAACACTCAATTTTAGTGGATGTTCTGGTGTTATGTGGAAGTGTAAAGAGCATCTCTCTATCCACTTTATCCTTCCCATGCATAATTTTGTATGTCTCAATCTTGTCCCCCCTCAGGCGTCTCTTTTCTATGCTGAAGAGACCCAAACGCCGTAGCCTTTCCTCATACGGAAGGCACCCCAGCCCAATAATCATCTTAGTCAGTCTCTTTTGCACCTTTTCCATTTCCACTATGTCTTTTTTGAGATGTGGCGACCAGAACTGGACACAGTACTCCAGGTGTGGCCTTACCATAGATTTGTACAACGGCATTATAATATTAGCCGTTTTGTTCTCAATACCTTTTCTAATGATCCCCAGCATAGAATTGGCCTTCTTTACTGCCACCGCACATTGGGTCGACACTTTCAACGAGCTGTCTACCACCACCCCAAGATCTCTCTCCTGATCTGTCACAGACAGCTCAGAACCCATTAGCCTATATGTGAAGTTTTGATTTTTTGCCCCAATGTGCATTACTTTACACTTACTTACATTGAAACACATCTGCCATTTTGCTGCCCATTCTGCCAGTTTGGAGAGATCTTTCTGGAGCTCTGGATCCTTCTGGAGACATGCATAAGGTTGCAGTATAACTCAGTATTAGGTGGCTTTGTGTGTCATCTTTTGTGCCATGATGGGTGTTTTTTTGTTTGTCTTTTTACTACAAATGAATTTAACCAGTGGGTAGCAGAAAAGTGGAAATTTCAGAAAGGCAACACGCTTCAGTTCTATAACAAAGTGACTCATGGCTTTATACATCTCAGTCCAGATGGAACGGTGGATGCCCTTGGGGACAAGAAGGACAAATATGGTAATTTTTTGGCTATTCTTTGTGAATGCTCTGTAAACTCACTTTATATCAAACAGAAAATGCTCCATAAATTCACTTTATAGCAAACAATACTGAGGTAAACCTAAAAGAACAGTTGATTGTTCAAATGCAATGTTTCATTTTAAATTATTTTAAATCAGTGAAGAAAAAAAGCCCACCCCTCAAATTTTTTAACAGACATAAACTTCTTGGTATCTTTTGGGATAAGAGAATAAAAATAACATCCAGTTTATTTATGCTCTACTATCTTAAAATTAAATATGGTTTACTAGTAATACTATTACTTATTAATTTAATTTTTTAAAATATGTACAGTGCGTACTATGAGGCAACTAATCCATTTTCCCCCTTGAATTCATTAGGTCTCTTTGATGTAACCACCAAGAAGGGAAATGCGTTTGTATTTATATGCCACCCAATACCACATCATGCCCTTGCCCTTGCTTATGGCTCTGTCACTGGAATGGTATGCAGTTGCTTAAGCCTTTTTTGTGTGCCCATTATCTTCTGCACTCTGTTATATAAAGTTGTACTGAAAATATAACAGGGCCTAAAACAGTATTTTCAAAAATGTGTGACTTACAGCAGGTGCCAAAGCAGACAGCACTATATGCTATGGTGGAGGAGGGTTGATGCTTGAGGAAGGCAAGGGAAATTATTTTCCCTTAACCCTCTGTAAGCTCCTCAGTTGCATGTGGGTTTCCATGGACCTGTGGCAGCCATATAGCTGGCACAAGCTCAAGGAGAAAAAGGGGGTGTGTTGGACGGATCCAAAGGGGATAGTATCCCAGTGCACATTGCTTATGCTGGGATACATCCCCTCCGGCTTCAATAAATTGTCTGCTCTCCCCTCAGTCTGCCAGAAATGCCATCCCCAGCCCATGAAATGCCCCCCCATCAACATACCAGGACCTGCAGAGCCTCTCCCAGCTGCTGCCATGCTGTGATGCCACTTGCCATCTCTCATAGCAGAAGCATGCAGCAACATGTACCATCGAAAGAGCATTTACCGTAAAGCATGTTCTGCTGCTGGAATGCTAATTCTGGCAGTGGACCCTGTCCATAGGATTGGACAGTAAGCACATGAAGACATTTTCTAACTGTTTTTTGTTTAAACATTTGGAATAAGAAGGACCAATTTACACCTTACAATAAGTTCATGATTGGAACCTGCTTCCTCAATTCCCCCACCCCAAACAGTAGTTATAAGGGCCCCTGGTTCATGACTAGAATTGCAGTGAGGATGAAGGGACGGCTTTATCCTTTTGCACCTACTATGGCTGTGATTAAGCTATCCTCCAGGAGCAAATAGCTGCCACAGTGGGAGGGAGGTAGTGCAGGCAAGGGACAGAATCCCCTTACCCCCTGAAGTCCTGATCTTGATTAGCACCCACTCCCACAGCTGCTATTTAGGGGTGGAAAAAGAAGCAGGTAATGACCAGTCACATATTTAAACAAAGTACTGTATAATTTTTGCTGTAAGTACTTTGTTTGAGAGTGGGATTGAAGGTGACACCTTCACCTTTCACGTAACCATTCTCAGAAACTGCTGAGTAAAAGGTTTTGTCCTGCAAATGTATGGTACTGTTGTACAATATATAAGATGGGGGGAGGGAAATATATTCAAAATTTAAATGAGAAGCTTGTTTTCACCATTGCAAAATAGCAATATATCCTTCTGTCATGTTTTCCTGCTGAATAATTCCCTTCTCAACATTTTTACTACATTTCAAAATCCTTGAGAGTCCTTTGGGTGGAAAGGATGGGGTGAAAAATAACATGAATAAATATATTCTAAAGCCTTGCCTTTATGTGTGGCTGCAAGATTTGGCAATTGAGATGCTGGCAGAAATGTATGTCCATCAGATCAAGATAAAGATGGAGGGCTTAGGGAATGATCCACATGTATTGAGGATGCAAAAAAAAATGAAAGTTAGCAAGGCTAAGGGATGATTCTATCTACAAAGTCTTTATTCCATAGAAAAATGTTTGTTGTCTGCAAGGCTTTATAGTATCTCCAAAGCTGTGAACTGTGGCTTTATATTTTTAAAATATTAGATAACAGTAGCAGTTATAATTTAGTTAATATTACATTCTTAGCTCTCTAGCCAATGCCACCATCCATAAAACTACAGTAATCTTGAAAAGTTGAAGGTCCACAAATCATATTTGCTGATTTAGTTTGTAACACATATGTTTCATCTTCTTAAATACATAAAGGAATTTTTTACACCTACAACCAGGAACAATAGTTTCAAACAGACAGGATAAATTGCCAATCTTAAATGGTAATTGAACTGCCTGAGAGTTTGATTCCAAAGTTGGTCTTATGAGATTCAACCTCCAGTGTAATCTTTTCTTTTGTTATTGGTATTTTGGTTTACATTATTTTTCATAATAAGTGGAATAGGGTTCAGTTTCTGAATAGTGGGCATTGTCAGATGTACACCATACTCATTGTTTATAGAAACTTTTCAGATGTTGGTAGCATGTTCAGTCCTTCAGATATTATCTTACCTGGATGATGGTGGACTACTTAATAACTGAATCTGTCAAATATTTGATAGAATAACAAAATAAAATCTCAACTTTATAAAACATACACCAGACAACTCATATGCATGCATGCATGCACTTGCATATATTCATACATACATGCAAATTGCATCTATTATGGCCCACTGAGCCAGTTGTGACACTGAAATGCTAGTTATGACATTGCAGAGCAGACGGCCGGCAGCCATTCAGATTAGCATAGGTAAGCTGGCAAGGGGAGGTACAATGTGGTGAGGAGTGGGTGGAACAGACTGGCAAGGAGAGGATGCGTATCAGGGGCAGGAGGAGGTATGTCCTTGTGCACGTAAACTGCAGTAGTATGCTCTCCTCTTCCTTGCCTCCCACTGCACTCCCTTTCTCTTCTCAGACTTGCAGCAGCCAAACAGCTGGCACAAGTTCAAGAGGCCCATTGGGAGTCTTGCAAGAAAGTAAGGGAAAATATAGTCCCTTGCCTCTCTAAAACCTCCCGATAAGCCCCCCGCCATAGTTTGTAGCGTGGCCCGTTTTGGTGCGGCTGCACACTGTGGCGGGGAAATGGATAAGTTTAAGATTAAATGGGTAAGGGCTGTTAATGTTGTTGCAGGATGTGTAAAATAGGTGATAAATACTTAATCCACATCCAACCTGGTTCTGTTCTCACCTGAAATATATTTGGGAATAATTGCAGGGCCATTCAGTTTACATAATTCAGTAAGATATGTCTGTGGACTGGCATCTATTGGAACTAGCATCATGAAACAAAGTATTAAAAGTGTTATAAGATCGCTGTCAAAACGTTTATTCATAAATATCTGGGGCTAGATTTACATGGTCCAGAGAGCTGCCTGCTCTGCAGGTGGCAGGGTCAGTTACAGGCAGAGCTGCTGAGAACTGGCATTGGGCCCAGGGAAAGATGCCTGGTTGCCCCCTGCCTTCCTAAATTTTCCTGCAAACCAGATGTTATTAAATTTTTTAAACAAGTTTTTAATTGACAGTTTTAAGTTAGCATGAGCAAAATTGAAATTAAATGAAAACATCAGGATGGGATCATTTCCTTACTTTGAGTAGTGATACTGCATTTCTTTTCTTCTACCTCAGCAAAGTCCTCCTCATTTGCTTTTTCTTCTTCTGATAATGCATGGGCATCCAAGGTCTCACTTTCACCATCTCCCTCAATACTATGTTATAATTCTGAAACAAAGTCCAGGTGAAATAAACTTGCCTGGCTTTTTTATTTTTCCTTTGTGTTCTCTTTTTTACTTTTCTGTGCTCCAAACTTATATTTGTACTCCATACTGCTAATTTCACCTTCAAACAATGCCTAAACACTTGCAGACTTGATCCAACACCATGTGTTCTAGGCACACACTAAAATAGAAGAAGGGTTGGAGCTTACCCAGTAAACAGCACTGGGGAATCTACTGCTGGGGTCTAATAGTTCTGCTCTGAAGGTTTAAGTTTCAGTTTTCCATGTCTGAATACTAATACATGTTGGTGCTTATGGAGAAGACCTGGGCTACACTTCCACTACAGGTTTAATCAACTTTCAGTTCACTTCTGCTCCCCCAAAGCATTTGGAGGGACTGTACAGTAGTTTCTTAAGGAATATGAGAGCTGTAAGAGCTACCCTTAACAGTCTTAAGAATGCATTGAGGGAACTGAAGTGCATTGATAGTGGATTAAAGTAGTGGAAATGCTGCCCTATAGTGGAAATGCAGCCCTGGATGGGTTTGAGATTGAGATCCCCAAATTTATTTTGTAATAAATTTTGTTTTGTACTGTACAAATTGTTTTGCCATGGCCTAGGGCTCCTGAAAACCCAGGCCCTGAGGATTTTGCTTCCCTGCCCCCTCCCTCGACTTGGATACAGACTAAGAGAGGCTGGAGAGGCCTCAGCTGGTGGAGCTCAGGCCATCGGCCTGTTGAGCACAGCATGCCTACCCATGCAGTTGGTACCTGCAGAAGCCTTCCCTTTGGAAAGGAGGCATAGAACCCAGAATGTGACCAGGTTGGGTGGGTGGAACTAGGAAGGAGGATGAGAGCAATTATGGCCAGGAGATTATGTGAGCCATAATCTAGGAACTAGGAAGAAGGATGAGAAGGGGCCGGCAAAGGGCTGGAGGTTGGCTGGAAGAGATACTCCAGAACCCTGGGAAGCTGGAGAAGGCCCTGCAACTGAGGAGGAAGAGTAGGGTGCTGTAACTCCCCTCCCTGCCTCTGCTCTGAGGCCCAGGGTAGAAGAGGAAGACAGCCCAAAGGAGGCAGGCAAGGTGGGCAGCCCTGGAAGCCCTCTGTAGGCTACTGCCCCTGACAGCACAAGCAGGGACCACAGTGATGGGCAGGGGCCCCAAACCACCTGCTTCTCAGGGCTCTTGACAGCATATAGCTTTTAAGTGTGATCTCTTACTGAATTCAGCGATTCAAAACCATCCTGTGTATATAACAGATTTTTTAATGAGAATTAAAGTTGAACACCAGAGTTCATTAATTTTTATGAAATGCATCATTAGATTTGTGGCATATAGTCAATTTCACTAATTTAAGCATTCTCATCTTAAGAATTTAAGATTCTTTTATCTAGGTATTCAATTAATGGATACTAGGTATTATGGCTTTTACTTTTATAAATCAGAAGTTTGAAAAGGTCCTGTGGAGATCGGACTTCCCACCTCTAGAATTTATCTCACTTTCACATGATATGTATTATTTTTAAATGCACGATTCTATCATGATGTTCCTATGGCAGAATTCAGAGTTCTTTTTAAGCTAAGCCAGTGCCAAAATGCTAAAAGTAACCCACATAAATTAAAAATGTACAGGAATTTTTTTAGATGCTTAATCATTTTAGACTGCACAGTCTGAAATCTGCAGCTGAAAGCTCAAACCACAAACATGAAGCCAAAAGGAGGAACAAGGAACTATCCATAGCAGGCTGATCTGAAGTGCTAATAGCAAATGGCTACTGGCACTGCAAGGTGTAAATAATAAATGCTAAAGCATACAGCTTCAGCATCTAGCCACATCTGTGTCAGTTTTCAGCACGTCCGATAATTCTTTGGCTTATTACTTCCTATCTTGTCCTGTTAGGAGAAAGGCGACGTCCGCTGTGAGCTGCAAGTTCATGTTCAGCCAAATCGCTGTGCAGTTTTAGAATCTGCCCGAAACCCAGGCCAAACTGTTGCTTTCAGTCTCCAAGGTACAGTTGCTGATGATGCCACAGGCTACGCAGGACTAACAAAGGAGTTTGTTGTTCATGTCAAGGTAAGGAGAAAGGCAATCGGGAGATGTGTCATTAAACCCCTGCAATAATTAAACATGTCCCGAAAGGTGAAAGTGAGATCTCCACCCACTAGGTGGTACTAAAGACTGCGGTTGACTCACTTGCAAGTCAGCACCATGAAAACATTCTCAGAAAAAATTATCTTTGTTATTCACTGTGATCTGGTATCATTCTGGCAGAGATGCACAAAAAAACAACTGAGGTTGTGTGAAACCATTGAGAAGCTACTAGATGTAATACTACTTCACAGTATTGCTGCAGATATGCTGCTCCCCCTGAAATCATATTTGTTTAAGGCTGCATTCCTGTACACACTAACTTGGAAGTAAGCACCACTGGACAAATATGCATGTGCTTTTAAAATACTGTCACTTACAAAGTGTAGCACAAGTGTTTATTTTGCTATGAGCGTGTCAGCTTCCCAACCCATTTACCAGCAGCAAAATAAATGCATGTCCATCTTTCATAAGGGATGACATCTACTTCTGTAGCTATATGAGCCAGTGAGATTTAGTAGATAAGGCTTAACAGTGAACCAGGAAGTCTCTAGTTCAAGTTTTGTTTCTGCCATGAACTGCCATTGTTTCTCAGCTGCAGTCTCCCCCTGAGTCTTAAATATGGGGCAGCGATAGATCATACCTTTTTGGGTATTATACCAATAAAGATTCCTAACTACCTTTTTGGGTTGTTGTAGGATTGCTGAGGATATGAGTGAAGTTCTTTGAACACTCTGAAGTGCTACGTATTCTTTATATTATAGATTTGTTTCTTCATGGTGCTTATGATTCTATACTTGATGTGACTCTCAAGAGTTGCAGTATAAAAAATAAATGAAAGAAAGGATTGTTATGCATGTAGCATTATGGCCAGCTGAAGCAGCTCAGCCAGGCAGATTATCTTTCAAAGATTACATTGGTCCTGGTGTGAGGAAAAGAAAAGTTTCATTTATCAAGCATAAATGACAAGGTACTAGGCCACTCTCTCTGAAACTAGTCCTTGTCCACTGAATAATTATTTCCACACACACAAACCCTTAGCCTTCCAAAAATCCTTTTGGTTTGCTTTGGACGTCCCTATGTATGGTTCAGATCCATCAGATCATTGTCACATGAGTGTCATGGATTATTGAGAAAAACATGGCTTTGACTGTGAAAAAATGAGTTTGATTCAGCTCTAGATTTTGATTCAAATCCTGCCTTTTTGACTTTCATCTTCTTTTCACCCTAAAGTCTTCTTCTTGAGAGCAAAACAAGTCCAGAATTCACTTTGTAGCACAAGACATTTATGTGTGTGTGTGTGTGTGTCCCTTTATTTTTACAGTATGGTACTGGGATTAAACAGTGTTTGGGAGTCAGGAAGAAGGGCGGTTAGCTACTGAGGATTTACTGAAGAAGAATTATTTTGTTTCAAGACAGTGGATGGAACATTTTGAGGATCAAAGAAGTCAATAATAAGCCTGACTTTGAATCAAATGAAAGGATAAAAACAACTCCTTTGGTCCAGAAACTTCAGAAAGAATTTTTGGATATTGCCAAAGCATATTTAAATCCTGCCTCATATTGGGAGATATTGGTATAAATGTAGACTGTGCACTCTCAGGAGAGTGAATGAGACCCACATTTTTCCCCATTCTACTTCTGAGAGGAATCATACACAAACCTCAGTCCCTCTCCAGCATTCCCTCTGAAGAGTTTGTGCTGCTGTGGACCCCTTCTGGGGCAAAACAGCAGCATGATGGGGTTTTTGGACAGTCAGTAGTGACATAATATGTCAATGCTGGACTTCTGGGAAAGCTGAGCTCTAAGCTGCATAGCTGCTGTTTTGAGCTATGTAACCATGTGACTGAGTAGCTTAGGGGAATACTGCCATGTTTTTGGCATACACCTAAGATGAACTTTTTTTTTGTTTTATTATTATTACCTTTATTTATTAGCTATAGAGCTGAATGGGGCCCACTATCCACTCACAGACAAGGCCCCTATGCAGAAGACAATTGCCAACCCTGGATGAGTGGTTTAGTAGATCCTTTGATTCTTGAATTCTTGGTATAAATTCATTATCATGCTATACTTCATGCCTGAACCCAAAGGAAGCATAAGAGCCACATAATATCCCTCATAGTAAGTGTCACACTTTCTGGTTACTGAGTAGGTTACAGCTGAATTAAATATTGGAATTGTGAAAATCTTATCTATAGGGGGAACAAGCTGTGTCATAAGATCCATGTCCATTAGTATTCCTGCCCTGTTACTTATACTACAGGTTGTTAATGTAAGATTCAGGCAGGGATGCATGAGTGCTAACCACTAGGCACTACTTCCCGCAGTCTGCTTTCTCTGGCTTCCTTCTGGGACAGAACCTCTTTACAACGTACTTTAGAATACTTATCTCATTTGGCCCATCAGGCAGGTCACTATGGTCAATATTTCATTTTATTGATGAGGACAAAAAGCATAAATCTCTGAGGTGGGATTTGAACCCTTAGTTTTACCAGGTGCTATTTCCAAATATATTGTCTTTATATTTGTTCAGAACAGAGAATTACCTGAATTGAAAATAGAATATTTTTTTTCTGAATAGAATATTTTTAAAAATAGAATATTTTTTTTCTGAATAGAATATTTTTAAAAATAGAATATTTTTTCTGAATATTTTTCTGAATAGAAAAGCCTGACAAACACTTTAGGGTGTTGCTGACTGGCTCTTCCTACATCTGTGTATTTAGCTAGAAATATTAATTCATCCAGCTGAAGCCAGGGAGAACATCTTTAATTCACTGATGTCATCTTCAGCAAGCTGTATGTGTGGCTTACCAAATTAAAACAAACAAACAAAAACCCAGCAAATTGCTAGGTCCTGATTTGTAGATTCCAAGGATTGCAAAGTCACCTCACTGGCCCAAAAAATTGGAGAGAGGGCAATGTGGAAGACCACCTTATTTTCAGTTGGTTCTCTCTGCTGATTCCCTTGGCTGCATTGTCTTTGCAGGGAGTTTTCCATGATGGTGCCATAATTCTGCTCACTACCAGCTACTGCCAGTCTCTCTGCCTGAGGCCTGATGGGAGCTGCAGTGGAGCAGGAAATCAATCTGACGACTCTTACTGGAGAGTACATAAAGTCACCTCTGGGGTCTGCATGTTTGAAAGTGTAAAAAAACCAAGGATGTATCTGAGGATCAAGGATGGCCAGTGTAATGGAACAGTAAGCACTTGTTCATACCTCCTCTGCAAATATGAAAATGGCTGAACCTTACTGTAGGATTTAAGCAATTTTAAAGCATGAAAGGCCCTGACCGAGCCTTGAAAGTATGCAGATTTTTGTTTCCTAGTGAGCCATGGACTAAGTAAAGTATTTCAGGTAATGATGCTACTGCTTGTATTGTTATTTTGTCCCTACCTCTTGGGTCCTCCCCCCCCCCCATGAAGTTGATTAACTTCCATAATTATCAATCTCACCTCAGGGTCAAGTATCCATAGATTTGTAGTAATGATGAGAATGCCAATGGATAAATTGAAACGTCCATTATAATACCCAACTGCACTATTAATGATGGCAAAGCTCTCAAGCACTTAATAGCTGCTTCAGGATAGAATAAAGCTATAGAAGAATGAATTGTCTTATCATATAAAGTATTACTGTCGGAAATCAATAAGAAATGGTTTATTGTGAAGCTTGCATCAGGATCTGTTTATCTGTGACATTCTGTGTTTTGTAGTTCAAATATACCGGCACATCCAGGCCCATTTTTACTTATGGCCTAAGCATCATGCAGATGACACAGTTACTGTAACTTCTTTCCATATTTCCTTTTCCTCTCTGTCCCCCTTTTCCAATCCGTGGAATGGAAGGAGAAGGAGGAGCAGTTGAGGTGAGCAGGTGGGCACTTACCACCAATCTACAGTCTGAAGTGACTACTTCAATTGGCCTCATGGATGAGCCAGTCTGACTGCTCTAATAATTTGGACATGGCAGCTGGTGGGTCTATATGGGAATGCTTATCTAACCAGTATACTGGCACACAGATTAGCATCATTCTGGAGATGGGGGATGTAATATCTACATTTTTGCTGAACTGAAATGCCTTTTGAAGGCCTTCTAAGGCTCAGGGAGGCCATGCACAACCTCCCTGAGCCTCAGAACACCTCCTGGACATGACTGGAAGACACTTCTGATCGCATCTGGCAGTGTCTTGAGGCCCTCCCTGTGGATTCAATTATCCACAGAAATCGGTTTCTATGTGGGGTCTGGGAACGGATCTGTAATGGATACCGAATCTGATCTGTAATGGATAAGGAACCACTGTATAGATCCAGAAATGAGACATATTCTTGTGAACTTAATATGCTATATTTTTTTTACAGGGCACAGGCGATGTGGACTGTCATTTCATAGTAGAGAAGAATTTAGAAAGCGGGTCTGTAAGCCTAGAATCTTCACGAAACAGAGGGATATATGTTGGCCTTTTG
This sequence comes from Tiliqua scincoides, assembly GCF_035046505.1. Classification (NCBI taxonomy): domain Eukaryota; kingdom Metazoa; phylum Chordata; class Lepidosauria; order Squamata; family Scincidae; genus Tiliqua; species Tiliqua scincoides. The sequence goes on along the minus strand of NC_089824.1, from coordinate 45,739,364 downwards.
CCTGATGGTCAGACAAAACCAGTTGTTCATACTGGAGAAAGAAATGTTTGGTTTTACCCACAAGTCATCCAATGTATGTAATATTTAAACCGATATATTTTTCATATTCTTAATAAGTATTTGCAGTCTCCCTATAAAGATGGGAAAATAAAAAGAGGATGAGGAGCCACAATATTTAAGGCACAAATTTAGAAACTAATGTTGAAGGACAAGCTGGCTTGCTTTCCTGCATCTAAAAACTGAATTGTGTGCTATTATTCTTTGAATACATGCAGACAATTTTTATGCTCTACTTCACCAGATAAGAGGTTGATCACTGCAATATCAGTAAGGCATCTCAATAAAAAGATCCAACACAGATTTGTGACTGCCACACTCAGCAGGCAATCCTGAATACAGATTAGAGCCTTGGTACCCCATAAATCAGAGCTATAGTGAAGGAATTTTGTCTATTCCTACACATTCTTCACCAGTTGATTTTGTAGGAAGGGTGAAATAACTGCTGACTGCTGGTTCTAATTGAATTTGTGGTCCAAATTGCCATGTCCTGTGAAATGTAGGGGAAGTCAATTTGGCCAATTCAATGGAGGTGAATGTTGACCCCTCAATAGCTTCATCATGAGCCTGAAGCACTCCACAAAATGCAGTTTTTGAGACTTTTCCATTGTGTCCAACTTTGTCTATTTCCCACTCCCCCTTTATTTTTTTTAATACCCATCATCAGTGCCTTTGGATCAAACATTTTATTCTTCTTGAAGTGTCTCTAATCCAGCACTTCTCAACCAGTGGTACTCACACCACTGGTTGTACAGGTTGAACCTCATTATTCACGTGGGTTCCGTTCCAAGCACTCACGTGGATGGCAAAAAATGCACTATAGCAAATCAATTTAAAAAAACAAAGTTTCTTTGCTCCAGTGATTTAAAAACAGCCTTGCTGACCTTTGTGATGTAAGATAAGAGTCATTAAGAAGACAATCCATCAATCAGTCGTCCTCCAAGAGCTTACAAAGGCGCTTCACACAGCCCCTCCCCTCCATGCATGAAATAGAGTATTGAACTGCAGAACCATATTTAATATTTTAGCCAGGTGCAAATGTGCATTGAGACACCATAATAAATTGTATGTGTGCACGCGGGGGGAGGGGGGAATCTTTAAAGAGCAGTGCTTCCATTGCTGCTAATGAATTAATGAATAATGAATTATTTAATGAATGTTAATGAATTTAACATAATGTTGATGAATTATTATACTGTAATAGTATCAGCGCTCCATGACAAACTGCATGGTGGTTACTTTGCATAGAAATTAACATAGTGTGCATAGAAGTCATGTTTGGCTTCTTGTATGGTGCTTACAATTGTATGGTGCTTACTATCAGTTTTGGAGGAAGGCTTGGTACAATGTTTCCTTTTTATTAATATATAGGATGGTAAAGGGTTCTGGTGAAAGATTGTTCCTCTAGAAAAGCAACTGGAAGTGTACTTAATCATGAACATGTACTTTATCATGATAAAATATGATTTGGATGTACTGCTATGATTTGGATTTACAAAGCAGTAATAAGAATTTATTACCATGCTGCTTTGCTTAGCTAGAAAGGATAGCAAACAGTGGATGTTAAGGAGGGAAAGCTTTTTTGGAGAAAATGACAAATCTGTATCTATATAATTCATAAGGAAAGAAAATGCCTGCATATTATATGCTGGAAAATTCAATTGCAAGGCCTGTCAGGCTCTTGGACTTATGACAGATTTCTTGCGAAATAAAAAGCGATAACAATCTTTCTTTTAATTAAACTATAGTTGGCAGAGAAAAGCCTATGGGAACATCTGCAACTCTTAGTCAGAAAGAAGTGATCAAACAACAACAAGCGGGAACCCAGAGTCCAATGGTTTACAGACAGCCATATTCTTCTCCACCAGGTTAGGACCAGCGTATTTAATATACAGTGCAACACTGGTTTTGTCTTGCTTTAGTTTGGCATCTGTCTGAACTTCAGGATGTCTAGATCACCAGGCTTGCAATGCAAGGGAAAATATAGTCAATGGGCAGCAAAATTCAGATTGGCAGGAAACCTGCTTTAAGAGCTCAGGAGAGCCTTACTGTACTTTTTAAAGCATTTTTTTCAATCTTAATGCGCCGTGTTTCATGTTTCTCCTACACATGTCCAAGTGCAATTATTGTATTTAGCCCCTTGCTTTATGTTGTAGGTTTTTTCAAGCATCATCCTATGCGTGTCTACTCAAGTAATTTCCATTGTGTTCATGATCAGGGGCCCTGCTCTGTGACCCATTATTGACGGAAGCTATTTCCAGGTGCTGCATTTTGCACACGGCAACAACAGTGCTCAGCTCAAAGTGGCTGCAGGCACTGTAGCAGTATGATGTGGAAGGCACGGGGAAGTTGAGGGCCCCATGAGAATGCTCTGCATTGGGCCCCACCACTCCTGGGGCCAGCCTTGGAAATGGAAAAGGTGCAAAAGAGAGCGACTAAGATGATTACAGGGCGGGGGGGGGCACCTTCCTTATGAGGAAAGGCTACGGCGTTTGGGTCTCTTCAGCCTAGAAAAGAGACGCCTGAGGGGGGACATGATTGAGACATACAAAATTATGCAGGGGATGGACAGAGTGGATAGGGAGATGCTCTTTACACTCTCACATAACACCAGAACCAGGGGACATCCACTAAAATTGAGTGTTGGGAGAGTTAGAACAGACTCTCCCAACAGGAGACTCTCCCAACAGGAAATATTTCTTTACTCAGCGTGTGGTCGGTCTGTGGAACTCCTTGCCACAGGATGTGGTGATGGCATCTAGCCTGGACGCCTTTAAAAGGGGATTGGACAAGTTTCTGGAGGAAAAATCCATTACGGGGTACAAGCCATGATGTGTATGTGCAACCTCCTGATTTTAGAAATGGGCTATGTCAGAATGCCAGATGCAAGGGAGGGCACCAGGATGAGGTCTCTTGTTATCTGGTGTGCTCCCTGGGGCATTTGGTGGGCCACTGTGAGATACAGGAAGCTGGACTAGATGGGCCTATGGCCTGATCCAGTGGGGCTGTTCTTATGTTCCTTGCTTCTCAGTGGTAGCACCAAAGTTGTGGAATCCTAGGAAGCCCAGGAGGCACAGTTGCTGCCTGTGTTTAAACAGGAGATAAAATACACAATTGTTTCAGTTAGCATGTTACAGGTTTCAGGCAAGGATGAAAATGGACACCAGGAGGTTTCAAGGAAAACAAGCTTTATTTCTTTCAGCTGGCTGCTGGTCACACAGAGGAATCATTTCCAAAGTCTGTGACCCCGATTCTTTCGGAGCTTCGAGTTGATATACAAACAAACTTTCATTGTAAAGCATTGGCTGGACTTCTGATTGGCACAATGCAAATTGCAGAGCCTTGAATACATTCTTGATTGGCAAACAGCATATCACGTGAGGCTTTGTCCTTGCCTACACAGCCCCTTACTCAATTCCTGCCCAGCATGCTCTTACTAAATATGGCACTTTAAATATGTGAAATCTTTCTTACTGTAAAGATCCCCTTCTTCTCCTCCCTGTAATGGCTAATAGTACGCTGGAGAAAAGTCTCTTTTCTCTTTTCACCACCTGTCTGTTGCGGTTAGCTAGCTGTTTCCTGTTTGGGGGGTACTAGCTGCAACATGACTTGCTTTCTAACACAGACACAAAAGGGCATAAGGGGCATCTTTTAAAATATCTTTTTGACTCAAGCAGCTCAAGCACAGAGCTTAACTTTGGCCAAAGCACTCTGCTTATGCTCACAGCTAGGCCCAAACAGGGACCTGAATGGGTCCATACGCTCTAAATTCTGGGGGCTTTCCCCACAGTGTTTCACTGATTTTTTCCTTAGGGGAGGGGTTCAGTTCTTGGTCGTCTATGCATATATCTTGTGGCTTCCTTTCTTTTGTTTTGGTCCTTAGGTTTTGATTTTGGTATTTTGAGTATGATGCTTATTTTGTTTTAATTGCTTTATTCTTTATTTTAAATTCTTGTTAGCTGTTTTGGTGGTCATTTTGGGGACCAAAGATGCAGGATATAAATATTTTAAATAAATAATAATATTTGAAATGTTGGGAGCACGCTTTTGAGTTTATCTGCTTCAAGTGTATATACAGTAAAAGCAATTTTTTTTAAAGACAGAACAATGACTTATATAAAGGCTGATGATGCAAATCTGATAAAGTTGAGCAGATTTGGAAACAAAAGAGCTCAAATGTTTAAGTGGGATCTTAAGTCTAGTTAACAGATTAGCATCTGTCTCTAAGAAATAAGGCATTGAAAAATTTCAACAAGAAATAGTCAGCCAGAAATATAAAGCAACAAGATTGCAAAATAAGATCTTGTTTATTCATTCTGATCCAGGTTTATTGCTACCAGAAACAACAGTAAGTCAGATTTTAGGATCAGTGTTATTTCTGCATCTATTTAGCTCTAGACTCTTTCTCTCCTCCTCTGTGTGTGTGTGATTTAATCATGGTGATTTGCATCTTGATTCCCTGAAGTGTAACTAATCCAGGGTAACAATCAAATCCAGTTTTCAGAGTAGAACATTTTTAGCCGGTAGGAAACAAATGTCATTGGTTTACATTTCTATAAAGTGTTATTTATAGCACAGAACTTGCACAGGGTATTGTTTGTTTCTGTATTTTCTGAGTAGACCTCATCATCCTGGCAGGGCCTAGGCCAGCAATTTTCAACCTTTTTAATCTCACGGCACACTGACAAGGCACTAAAATTGTCAAGGCACACCATCAGGTTTTTGACAATTGACAAAGCACACCATGCTGCCAGTGGGGTGCTTACATTTCCCATTGGCCCTACTACTAAATGACCTTCCCCTAAATTCCTGTGGCACACCTGTGAACCACTCACAGCACATCAATGTGCCCAATGTAATTGAAAATGGCTGGCCTAGGCATTACCTACAGTTTTGTCATATTACCCATTGCCCCAGTGCTTCCAAAAAGGAGAACATAAACTTCTCTTCCTCCTCATTCCTCAGCCTCTTTGGGTTTGTAGCTAATGATATTCAGTTTTAACATAACATGAATTCCACTTCAATAAGGATATATGCTCTACTTCTACTTCTTTCTGGATGCACCAGGCAGTGTAAGTCCAGGTGCTCATTCCATCCAGCTCCAGAAGAGAAGAAAAGAATAATCTGTGTCTGTTTTAACACATTATCTTATTTCATATACAAGGTTAACTAGTAATAATCCAACACTGATGAAGTACATCAACATGCATGCTTTAATCTAATTTTAACCCTGCATGGGGTCTCCATGACATGAAGATTTGAAGGACTGCAATGCATATAGTGCTCCATTGAAAAGCAGTTCAGTTGGTAATGCCATAAGAACATAGCAAGAGCGCTGATTGATCAGGACAAAGGCCCACTTAGGCCGGCATCTTCTTTAGAAGCCAACCAGATCCATCTGGGAAGCCTACTAACAGGCAAGGAAGGCATGGCCCTCTCCTGCTATTGCTCCTTGCCAGCCAGCATTCAGAGGCATACTACCTCTCAACCTTAAAGTATCATATAGCTGTTATGATTGATAGCCGTCTTCCCTATGAATTTATCTAGTCTCTTGATATCTAAGCTAGCTCACCGCATCTCATGATACCAAATTCCAAATCAGTGTTTCTCAAACTGTGAGTTGGGACCCACTAGGTGGGTTGCAAGCCAATTTCAGGTGGGTCCCCATTCATTTCAATATTTTATTTTTAATATATTAGACTTGACGCTACCATGGTATGTGACTGTATTTGGGGAAATGTTACAGACCTGTACTTTTAACAAACTACTATGTATATTCTTTTAACAATGATAGTAAACGGGACTTATTCCTGGGTAAGTGTGGGTAGGATTGCAACCTAGGATTAAAAATTTTCCTGCTTGATGATGTCACTTCTGGTCATGACATCACTTCCGGTGGGTCCTGACAGATTCTCATTCTAAAAAGTGGGTCCCAGTGCTAAATGTTTGAGAACCACTGCGTTAGATTAATTATGTGCAGTATGAAGTTCCTCCTTCTGTCCATAAGAACATAAGAACATAAGAACAGCCCCACTGGATCAGGCCATAGGCCCATCTAGTCCAGCTTCCTGTATCTCACAGCGGCCCACCAAATGCCCCAGGGAGCACACCAGATAACAAGAGACCTCATCCTGGTGCCCTCCCCTACATCTGGCATTCTGACTTAACCCATTCCTAAAATCAGGAGGTTGCGCATACACATCATGGCTTGTACCCCATAATGGATTTTTCCTCCAGAAACTCGTCCAATCCCCTTTTAAAGGCGTCTAGGCTAGGCGTCCATCCTAAATCTCATGCCAATCAGTACTTTTCAGACGGGTACTTTTCACTGGTGGTGTGCAAGCTGTATGTCCCTAAAATATAAAAACAGAGAGAGCACTTGCACTTAGCCACCCAATGTTGGTGCTGCCTTAGGTTGCACAATGGATGTGCTTTTTAATTTATTGCTCTTAAGAATGTCGTATTTCCCTTCATGTTGAAGATAAAGATGAGATGTTGGTGCGCATAATACTCTAGAAATTTCAGTGAGATTTTAAACTAAATGTTAAAAATATTTTTACTAAGTTAGTTGGAAATTGATGAGGTAATTGTTTATTAGTGTTACACAATTTCTTCACTGAAACATAAGATGCATATCTTAGGGCTTTAGGCTGATTACACAGGACAACACACATTTTGCTTCCTTAAATGTTATACCAATTCCTAGGTATATTTGGGATGTCGATTCCAAAAATGGCATCCGTTTTGCCCTATCACGTCTAGTTTTGGAGACATGGTATAGCCTCTTTAGTGAATGGTTCAAACAGCTTCCTCATGAGAAAGCCTACACTATGGCTTCCTCATGAGGAAGCTGCTTGAACCATTCACTAATGAGGCTATACTATATCCCCAAAACTAGACATGATAGGGCAAAACTGATGCCATTTTTGGAATTGGCACCCCAAATTCATATCAAACCACCATAAAGTTTGGGGAAAACCTTTCTGACCATCAGTTTTGTAGGCCTGTGTTATGGTTCCTTATCTCTGCAGGAATGGGAAAGTGATTTGTATGGTCTGCCCTCAGAGGCTTATTGATCTTGATGGATTACTGATGGCTCTGGGGGAATTTCCTGCTGCTGGAAATGGTGATTCATCTATAGCTCTAGTATACCTTTGGAACAGGAAATGGCTGGGGCAGAGGATGTGATTGCTCCTGAGTGACATCTGCCTTGATGTAGAGCAGGGCTGCCCAAACCCAGGCCTGGGGGCCACTTGCAGCCCTCAGGGACTCCCAATCTGGCCCGCAGGGAGCCCCCAGTTTCCAGTAAGCCTCTGGCCCTCCAGAGACTTGCGGGAGCCCATGCTGGCCCCATGCGACTGCTCTCAACTTGAGGGCGACTGTTTGACCTGTCATGTGAGCTGTGGGATGAGGGCTCCCTCCACTGCTTGCTGTTTCACATCTGTGATGCAGCAGCAAAGGAAAGGCCACCCTTGCAAGGCCTTTTAGAGGCCTTGAGCTATTGCAAGACCTTCATTCATATATATAAGTTCCATCTTTAATGTATTCATTTATGTAAATTTATTTAAATTTGAAATGTAAATTAAGTCTTTTTCCCCCCGGCCCTCCACACAGTGTCAGAGAGATGATGTGGCCCTCCTGCCAGAAAGTTTGGACACCCCTGCTTCAGAGCAAGAGTGGCTCTCTGGTTTTCTAGGGAGTTGCTTGTAAAGAAACAGCAGGGCAGACACCTAGACCAACTGTGGTGGAAAACAAGTGATGAGTCCAGTCGACCATGGTTAGAGCCCATCTTAGGTCCTATTCTATGGTGGTGATGGCAGTGAAGAAACCTACTTTTCTTTGCTACCATTGCATCTACAGAGAACTATCCAACTGAGTTGTTTTGGATTGTAGAAAGGCTTGCTTCATCTGGCTCCCCATGCTGGGGAAGAGAACAATTCAGTATCTCAGTGCGACCAATTTGCTAGGTCCTTTACAGATAAAATTGCTTGCATCTGTCACAGCTTGGATGCCATGTTAACAGTTCCAGTCAATATTTCCTCTGCATTTGTTGGTCCTAGTGTTATGGATTTTTCTTCTCTTGTACAAGCTGAAGATGTGAACAGAATCCCAAGGAATGTAAGACTATCTACTTACTCTGCTTTGGATGTCAAAGGGGTCTGATGTGGAGCCATCAAAGACTAATTCCTTTAATTCCTTCTGGATCTCTCAGTAGCATTCCACACCATTGACCATGGCATCCTTCTGGGTCAGTTGGTAGTTGGAGGTAATGTTTTTCAGTGGTTCCAATGATTCCAGAAGGTCGTATTGGGGGACTCTTGTTTGGCACCCTGGTCTTTTGCTTACAGGGTGCAACAGGAATCTATATTGTCCCCCATAGTATTTATCCAATATGAGTCTGACACAATCTCTCTCTTCATGCAATGTAATGCTAGGGAGGCTGTGAACGTCTTAGAATATTGTCTGATGGTTATAGGCATTGAATGAGGCCTAATCCACTGAAATTAAATATAGCCTAAAACAGAGATTGTACTGTCTGTGTATTTATTTACACGGCAGTCATCCAGGATCAGGCACAGCAGATGGAATGCTGGGTGCAGCACTACTCTGAGCTGTATTCCAGAGAAAATGTAGTCACCGAAGAAGCACTGAACAACATTGAGTGCCTGCCTGTGTTGGAGGAGCTTGACAATGAACCAGCCCTAGCAGAACTTAATGTGGCCCTTGCCTCTGGGAAAGACAGCATCCCTGCTGAAGTCCTAAAGTGCTGCAAAGAGATTATTGCCACTGAGCTGCATGAAATCCTCTGTCTCTGCTGGAGAGAAGGTGGAGTACCACTGGACATGAGGGATGCAAACATCATCACGCTGTACAAGAACAAAGGCAACAGGGGTGACTGCAATAACTGCCGCGGCATCTCTCTCCTTAGCGTTGTAGGGAAGCTGTTTGCCCGAGTTGCACTAAAGAGGCTCCAGGTACTTGCAGAGAGTGTCTATCCAGAATCGCAGTGTGAATTCTGAGCCAACAGGTTCACCACTGATATGGTATTCTCCCTTAGACAACTGCAGGAGAAATGCAGGGAACAATGACAGCCGCTCTTTATAGCCTTCATAGATCTCACAAAGGCTTTCGACCTGGTCAGCAGGGATGGCCTCTTCAAGATTCTCCCCAAGATTGGATGTCCACCCAGGCTCCTCAGCATCATCAGGTCTTTCCACAAGGACATGAAGGGCACTGTTGTCTTTGATGGCTCCACATCAGACCGCTTTGACATCCGAAGCGGAGTGAAGCAGAGCTGTGTTCTTGCACCAACCTTGTTTGGGATTTTCTTCGCTGTCCTGCTGAAGCAGGCCTTTGGAACTGCAACAGAAGGCATCTATCTCCGGACCAGATCAGATGGAAAGCTCTTCAACCTCTCCAGACTGAGAGCAAAGTCCAAAGTCCAGCAGAAATGTCTGCGTGACTTCCTCTTTGCCAACGATGCAGCTGTCACCGCCCACTCTGCCAAAGATCTCCAGCAGCTCATGGATTGTTTTAGCAAGGCCTGCCAAGACTTTGGACTGACAGTCAGCCTGAAGAAAACACAGGTCATGGTTCAGGATGTGGACTCACCTCCCTGCATTACAATCTCTGCATATGAACTGGAGGTTGTCCATGACTTTGTGTACCTTGGCTCAACGATCTCTGACACTCTTTCTCTCGATACTGAGCTAAACAAACACATCGGCAAAGCAGCTACCACATTTTCCAGACTCACAAAGAGAGTCTGGTCCAACAAGAAGCTGACAGAACATGCCAAGATCCAGGTCTACAGTGCTTGCGTCTTGAGTACGCTTCTGTACTGCAGCGAGTCATGGACTCTTAGCTCACAACAGGAGAGGAAACTGAACACTTTCCACATGCGCTGCCATCCTCGGCATCGCCTGGCAGGACAAAGTTCCAAACAACACAGTCTTGGAATGAGCTGGAATCCCTAGCATGTATTCACTGCTGAAACAGAGACGCCTGCGCTGGCTTGTTCATGTTGTGAGAATGGGCGATGGCCGGATCCCAAAGGAACTCCTCTATGGAGAACTTGTGCAGGGAAAGCGCCCTACAGGTAGACCACAGCTGCACTACAAGGATATCTGCAAGAGGGATCTGAAGGCCTTAGGAATGGACTTCAGCAGATGGGAAACCTTGGCCTCTAAGCATCCTGCTTGCAGGCAGGCTGTGCAGTGTGGCCTTTCCTAGTTTGAAGAGACACTTGGCCAACAGACTGAGGCAAAGAGGCAAAGAAGGAAGGCCCATAGCCAGGGAGGCAGACCAGGGACAGACTGCATTTGCTCCCAGTGTGGAAGGGTTTGTCACTCCCGAATTGGCCTTTTCAGCCACAATAGACGCTGTTCCAGAATAACCATGCAGAGCGCGATACCATAGTCTTTCAAAACTGAAGGTTGTCAACTGTCTGTGTAGGAGCAGGTTTACAATTGTGTGGTCCCCCTGGGTCCATCATTGCTCCTGGATAATCAGAAGTCATTGGTGGCCAAGGGGGTATTAGCCCAGCTTAGGTTAGTGCACCAACTATTGCCGTGTCAGATTTGATCAGCTATGTGGTCCAGTTATGCCATCAAGGACTTAATTACTGTAATGCATTCTATATGGGGCTGCCCTTGAAGATTGTCTGAAAACTGCAGTTAATACAGAAAATAGTGACCCATGTGGTCATGAGGGTTTGGCAGTTTGACATATGTCAACTTGGCATTCACCAGTAACCACATACACTAGTTACATTGGTTGGTAGCAAACTGAGGAATTTACAGTGGGGATGGTGGTATCTCAGTGTATGTAATCTTTTCTAGTTGATATAACCTCTTCAGTGGGCAATATATTTTTGGTGGCTATATTGAGTAAAAGTCTTGTGTAACTATAGATAATAATAAGTTAAGATGCAAATATATTTATTATTGTTGATATTATTTCTTTTTAGGCTAGTTTTTCCTATCTTTGACCAATGTTTTGCCTAAAGTTTAGACTGGGGTCTCATGCCACATTTATCCATAAATGGATCTGACCCATTTGCTATCCCAGTGTCAGAGACAAAGTGGGGTTATGGTGAATTACCTGGGACTATGTGTGCTTTGACCTTAAAACCTTCCTGAGACATAGAAACAAAAGGGAATAGAGATATGCATCAACCTTTTCATTGGTTAGCAATATGAAAGCTAAGTAATTCTCTGTATAATATTGGCTTGGTGTGCTGAATACTGTCTCTCATTAGGAGAAAGTGCATTTAAATGCACTCCACACACCAAATTGATGTAGTAAGTGTCCTATTGGTGACTTTATCACATCGAAAAGAAACATATGAACAAGACCAGAGTGCATTTTAGATTTTCTCTTAATGTTTTTCTATGCTCTCCTGATGGAAGAAAATAGACTGAAAGCTATGAGGTGCTTTATATGCTTCAGATGAAACAAATTATTATGCTTTTGTTGGATTCAAAATGTATTCTGAAGTAATTTAGATGCTGCAGGAGCAGTCAACATACTACTAGATTTTCCACACCCTAAATGTTAAATGGTTCTTACACATTCCCACTTTTCTGTGGAAGTAGGCAAGTGTTGATACTAAAGGTGGAAATGCGATCACACATGAGGTCTGCAAACACTTTTTGAGTTTCTGCTCTCCATCTTCCCCACGCACTTTGTAACAGCACATTTCACAAGATAGTTGTCAGTTTCATTTGCTACTCTTGCCACTACCACATTCTGAATCAGAAATTTCACACACACCCTCATTCTTTGAGAAATAAATGATTCAAGTAGTCCATAATTAGCTTGCACAGGTTTTAAAACAAAGAACAGTTCACTTCTGCTGTTTGACTGTCTAATGTTCAGATTTTCAGATGCTAAGTCTTAGTTATCAGGTTTCTTGATACATGACTCTCAAGTAGACTTAAACCTAACAGTTTCAGATATCCACTTATAATATTTACAACATGGTTTTATCAGTAGATAGGGGCGGCTTCCATTCCTACAGCTGATAGATGTACACTTCCTATTATGTAATGCATCTGTGATAACACAGGCCAAAGTTGCTTTTCTATGGCATGTTCGCTCTGAAGTGCTGTGCAGTTGGATATACATCTCTGTCCCAGGGATGTGCGGTCAAGGTAGACAGGGTAGGCAGAGCCCCTCACCTGACCCAGCAAGTAAAAATAAAAAAGAACCCATCAAGTTAAGAAAAACAAGTACCTTTTGTCTTTCCCAAGCTGCTTCTCTTTGCTGCTGCACACAGCCCCTTTAAAACCACACACACAAACAAACATGAACAAGAAGAGCTGCCAGTCAGCTCAACAATGAGGGTAGCTTGCAAGGGACAAAATAGACAGGGATGCCTGTGCAACCATGGACACCTACCCCCATTTGCCCAGTAATAAAAAAAAAGACAGCGCTTTGTCATCAGTCTCTGGGGAGGCAGCAGGAAGACTTGCCTCCAGCAGGTTAAGCTGGAATCATGGGTGTCTTCCAATAAAAAAATAAGCAGGGAAGCTGTCTAGACAATGAAAAAATAACAGGGTGCCTGAATCAAAAAGCTCTGGGGAGACATCTGGAAGAGTTGCTTCTGTTAAAAAAAAATACACAATGATAAAAAGCAGGAAGCTTCCTTGGTGGGCTGGCTCTCCAAAGCACCAGGAATGGCCATTTTCTAGTTGCTTCACGAGCCCTGTACTGAGCTCTGCTACAGGTGGGGAAAGAAGAGGTGAATTAAAATAAAAAAAATATTGAGGGAGTGGGGGGGGGGGAGAGAGAGAGAGACTGAGCTTTAGTTATTTTTTCCTGGGGGGGGGGGGGAGAGTGTGCATTCCAGAGACTGAGATTTATTTATTTTTGGTGGGGAGAGAGTGTGTTTCAGAGACAGAGCTTTATTAAATTATTTCGGGGAGGGGGGAGTATGTGTGTTGCCGACACTGAGCTTAACATGGAGGTAGCTCCATGTTAAGAGTAGGGGGAGAGTGAATGTGTATTGCCTCCCCTGTCCTGAATCTCACTGCATGTTTCTGCTTTGTACATTGGGGCAGCAATAGCTCTCAAATGGCTCCCTCTCAAATGGCCAAAGAAAACAGTAGCTGTAGATGAGGTAAATTCACATCAGAAACTAAACAGTTACATATTTTAATTCCACATGTTATCTATTAATATCTGATGCACCACCAGGTTGTAGTATAGATAATTATTTTCTCCATGATTAAGAAGATTCCTGATGTATGAGACAAAAAGTCCATCAAGTCTATCCTTCTCTTCCCAAAACTGCCAACCAGATGCCTCTGGGAAGCCGCATAAGCAGGGTGTGAATGCAACAATAGCCCTCTCTTGCTTATGACTCCCTAGCAACTGGTTTGCAGTGGTGCACTGCTTCTGAAAATGGATCATTGGACCATTGCACTGACTCACAGTCAGTGATAGTTCTCCATTAATTTCTCTAATTTCCTTTTAAAACATTTAAGCAGTGGCCATCCCCACGTCCCATAACAGGGGGTTCCACAAATAAATTATGCACTCTGTGTACATTGGTACGCCACTAGACTCCCTTTGTTCAGCTTTCTGTGAAGATGATGTCCATCATATACAGTCCAGGTGGTGAGTTATCGTGAATGAATGACTTGTCACAGTGGTTCCAAAACCATTGGTCGCCAGTGGTTCACAACCCAATTTTTGATGGTTTGTGAAACTGCCAGGGTAGATGAGCATCAAGTGTTAAACAACCAGCTATTTGGGAGGGAGGTCTGCTGCCCAAACACCATTATAGCTTGAGCAGCTGGTAAAAGTGAAACTTTTTTTTAGGTGGGTCCCATTGCTAAAAGGCTGGGGAACCACTGACTTACCACATGTGACAGTTGCTCTGTTGTGGTGCCTGCATTGGTCTTGCCATCCTTTTCTGAGTTTTGATAACTAATTATGTCAGATGACCAGGACACTGTGACTGAGACAAAAGTACTGTACTTTTAAAATTCTCATTCTCTCATTGTCCTTATGTTCTCTGAAAGAGGCCTTGAGATTCTTGGTGATTCTGCTCACCCGTTGGAATTCTGTACTTCACAGAGGAAGTGAGAACTATCCAAGTTGGTGAATCTCCTGTTCCATCAGATGATAAATGGAAAGTATCAGTGCTGACGGGAAATACAGGAACTCAAGCGAAAGTCACTCTCTGGATATATGGAGACAAAGGGATTGCTGGGCCAATAACTCTTGAAAAGGACAACAAAGAACAGCTGTTTCTACCCGGGATGGAGGATGCATTTCAGGTAGCTCATGAAAGCTAAGAATATTGTTTTACTGCATACTTTTTTCAAAAGATCATTTTCTCCTGTGGTAGGTAAACAATGACTCCCCCTCTGTTTACTGCCTTGAATAAATCAGTCTAATGTCCCCAAATCCAGCATTAAATTATCTAAGTGTATATGACAAATGGGAAAGGGAATACTCTTTTCAGTTATAGCTACAAGAACAGGGGCAACTGGAAAAGCAAATTTTTTTTTAAAGACAATTAGTTATAGTTGGTTGGTTGGAAACTACTCTTAAAACAATATGCCTCTGTACAAATCAGAGGTAATGAAAGGGAAGCACAAGCCTTGTCTAATGAAAGGTATATATCACTTACGCAGGATTTTTGGTGCTAAAATATCATCTTGTTTATACTTTTGTGAGCATTGCAATAAAATGGTAATTAATGGCTGGGTCTGTGAAGAGTGAGAACGTGGCTGCTTTCCAACAAGTGTAAGATAAAAAGCTTAGTTCTATGAAGTTTACAGGTAGAGCCTATTTATCCGCGTTAGTTCTGTTCCATGACTCGGCACAATTAACAAAAAACGTGTTGTGCTGAGTCCATAGAGTAAATAGGCTGCAGCCTGACACTCCCGGTTGGAAGGAAACTAAGACAGCTGTTCTCAGTTCCCTCCCCTCCCCTCCCCTCCCCTCCCCACTCAGCCCTCCTGTTGTCAGCTGTCTTGCTTCTTTCACAGTTGGAATGGTGAGTTTGCTTGGGAAGCCTCTGTGTCCAAGGCGGCCTCCCAACAGCACTGCAGGTTCTCCTCCTCCTCGCTGCCGCTGCTCCTGCAACCCTCCCATCATGGAAACTCCTCTGCCCTGGAGCATTCTGGGACTTGTAGTCACCCTCACCTGTCTTTCCAAGACTTCCCAAGAACCTGCATCATGGGGGGGGGGGGAATTCAGCAAACACTCCCTGGGTTTTTTAAAGCAATCTCCTCTCCTCCCCCTCCTGCCTCCCTCTCCTGAGCACTCCCTGTTGCCAGCTGCCCAGCTTCTTTCACAGGTGGGATGCTGATCTTTTAAGCATCCAGCCCTATGCATTTCTACTCCAAAGTAAGCCCCATTCCAGTCAATGGGGCTTACTCCCAGGAAAGTGTGGAGAGGATTGGGCTGTAAATCGCATGCTTTGCTTGGTGCGAAGGCTTTGTGATAGCCTGCACCATGGGAGGGTGGAATTTGGCAAACACTCCCTGGGTTCTTTAAAGAATCCCCTCTTCTCTTTTAAAGCAATCCCCTCTGTTGCTTCGGCACCGGCACCTGCCCCTGTGTGTGTGTGTGAGTGAGTGAGTGAGAGAGAGCTCCCCCTCCACCTCGCTGCACGTGTTCTGGCTACCAAGGTTCTTGCCCCCCCATCCCCTCTTCAGCCTCAGCTGGCTCAGGGGCTCCAGGAATGTTACTGTTCGTTTGCAAGAGGAATCACTTCCAGGGCTCCAGGGTTATTCCCTGCCTGGGCGAGGCGGAGCCTTTTTGCAGTGTTTTGGGCTGCCTGGAAACGGAGTGAGACGCCAGCACAGGGCAAAGGAGGCAAGGGTGTGTGTTACATTCAGTACCCCACCCCATTCTTGTTAAGACAAATCCTCAGATAAAAAAATCCGTGGATAAATATACAGGCTGCACCTGTATATTTTAAATATAAAATGTAAATATACAGGCTGCACCTGTAGGAGGGTAATGGAGATATATGGAGGGTATATGTATGGAGGTATATGTAGGAGGGTAATGGAGGGTATACATGGTATATATTTTATATTTATTATCCATTAAATATAAAATATAAATATACAGGCTGCACCTGGATAAATATACAGGCTGCACCTGTATATTTTAAATATAAAATATAAATATACAGGCTGCACCTGTATATTTTATACACAGTATTTCTAATAGAGTGCAGCAGCTTACATATTGCAATTACAGGGTCCACTTCATTTTGGACCCTGCATTCACAGCAGTGAGAGCTTGCAGTTGGATTTTAGTCTGAACAGACTCTGTTCTGCTGAGAATATTATTAGCAAGGCATTAGAACTTCTACATGTGTTCTTAACAGAGTTTGATACCTTAAGATGCCTGCTGTTGTCATCAGATCTTGTGATTGGGCTGATGTATCATTTGCCATTACAGATGAATTATGCCAGGAACCTTGTGAAGTGTAGGTTACACTATTCTCATGACAATGACCAAAGTGTACAGCTCCAGCACTGTAATGGTAACATTTGAACTGGGCCTATATTGGCCATATAAGGGATGGGAATAGAAGGCTTTAGAACAGGGGTGTCCAAAGTTTTTGGCAGGAGGGCCACATCGTCTCACTGACACTGTGTCAGGGGCCGGGGGAAAAAAAATTAATTCACATTTAAAATTTACATAAATTTACATAAATGAATATATTAAAGATGAACTTATATGAATGAATGAAGGTCTTGCAATAGCTCAAGGCCTATAAAAGGCCTTGCACAAAGCAAGGCTGGCCTTTCATTTGCTGCCGCTACTGCATCACAGACGTGAAACAACAAGCAGTGGAGGGAGCTCTCATCCCACAGCTCATGCGAGAGGTCAAACAGTCGCCCTCACGCTGAGAGCAGTTGCGTCGGGTCAGTGTGGGCTCCAACAAATCTCCAGAGGACCAGAGGCTCATTGGAGACTGGGGGCTCCCTGAGGGCCGCGTTGAGAGGCCTCAAGGGCCACAAGTGGCCCAGGGCCAGGGTTTGGGCACCCCTGCTTTAGAAACACAACAACCAAGGAAATGACTTTTGTTAAGCAGAGCATAATGATTTTTTAGCAGCTCTGCCTCCTTCGCTCCTTTTCTTTTGCTGCTACACTGATGGGAGAAGGAAGCTGCATGGGTTGGGAGGCACTTGGGAACTGACTCATCCAGTGGAAGGTCCTACTGGGTCTTGAAGGGCCGGAACCTGCCAAAATTAAAATTAGTGACCAGATTTTGCATGGAAATCTGCTGCTCATGATTAGAAAAATGATTAGGACAGCAATGTGCCAAACATGTGCCAAATAAAGTTGCAGTCATCCCTGGAGTGAGGGACCAAAAGCAAACATTTCCCCGGCCCCCACATTTTTCCAAATGTACACATTGCTAATGTTAAATAATACTTTGAGTAGCAATATACAGATATTGTCAGTTGCAAATAATTAAATATACTTTTGCCTAAACTGGGAGCGCTGGCCGAACGGGCACGCGTGCAGTCACAAATGTGTCATAAAGCACACTGCCTCCATGCAAAGGGCAGTGCTGCCACCAGTGAGGCCTGGCAGGTCACTGTTGGTGCTGAAGCTGCGCCTGCTGACTGAAGTAAGTAAACCACCGGTCAGCGGGGAGAGGGAAGAATGGGGGTGAGGAGGAGGTGTGACTGGGTGGGGGGACAGCAGCCTTGGGAGCAGGTTCAGGCCCAGAAGGGGTTTGGGGCAGCAGATGAGTCCTGCTGCCACATCCTGTCTCCCCTCCTGAGCCTCAGGGCCTTACATGGGTTTCCTGAGTTCTGCGCTAGCTCAATAACTGGTTCAGATCTAAGTAGACACATAGGGGCTGCCTGGGCCCAACGCGGGGTAAGGGAACCAATGTTTCCTTACCTTGAGAAGACCTCCGACTACCTTCTTAGCCCTGTGGGATACAGTGGCAGCTGTTTCGGGCCCACTGCACCGTGGGGCAGTAGCCTGCTTAGGATTGAGCTGCCCATCAACTACCAAATACATATAAAATTTAATAATACAGTAGTGTCAGTTCAAAAAGTTATTCATACGATCTTCTTAAGATCATAAGATAATACATAAGATTTGCCCTTTACTGGTAAATAGGGAGAGAGGATTACAGCAAGGAAGGAGAAGGAACACAGTTGTCAGGTTCATCTGAGGAATTTAGAAGGGCTTCTTTCAGGAGACTTGGGGTGACTTGATGGTTTTGAAGAATAGTATCCAAAGAAATTTGTTTAGCTGCCCTCCTCATTGTAAATTTCCTGAATCAAGTGTAGGAATCGCTTGCAAAATCATTTTGTTGTTACTGTAAGAAAAAGAATTGGGCAGTGTATGTTTCACGGTGCACATACGTGATAAATTACTGTCATGCCAAAAGTGTAAAGGTTGGGTTGCTATCAGACACAAGTGTGGATCTAACCCAGTGATTTTCAACCTTTTTCATCTCACAGCACACTGACAAGATACTAAAATTGTCAAGGCACACCACCAGTTTTTTGACAATTGACAAGGCACGCCATGCTGTTGGTGGGGGGCTGACATCCCCCCAATGGCCCTACTAATAAATGAACCACCTCCAAACTCCTACAGCACCCCTGCAGGCCATTTGTGGCACACTAGTGTGCCACGGCACAGTGGTGGAAAATGGCTGTAAATACCACTGTAAATACTAATGTAGATAGCAATGGATGGCTGCTGTCAATGTATGTTACTGCAAGTTGAACCAATGTAAGTTGAGGATGAACTACATACTTTTAATGTATGTTGTATAGCATAATTGGCCACAGTGAAAATTGTGGAGATCTTAGCATTTGAAACCTGCCTCAGAATTTCCCTCTTGCCTAGTGAATAATTCAGTACCAATATAGGTAACAGCATGTTGGCAGTCCTACCTTTCCTTTTTCTCCATGGATTCCCTAGGATATGAGCCTATTGACTTGACACAAATTAGATACTATCTTGTATAACTGTGTTCCAAGGATATTGATCTTTTACAAAAAGAAGTGTCTGTGCATCAGGATTCTGGGCAATTAAGTTGTTCATGCCAGTATAGTCTTGTATAACCAATGTCTCTATGAATTATACCTATAAAAGAGATGCAAAAGGAAAACAACCAGGATTTGATGAGCTTTCATAAATTCATTATCTTTTAATATCTATGATTAGTGTGAAAATGACATGCTACAGAACAGGAGTCTCCAAACTCCAGCCTGTGGTTCACCAGGATAATAATTTTGGGTACCAGCATGGCAGTGGCAAAGCCTTAACATTCTATGCCACAGCCCCCTATCTTTGCGCCTGATCTCTACAGAAACCTTCTATTGCACGTTGCTCCAGAAGGCTTTGCACCCCAATTTCCTGGGGCAAGTGGCTGCCCGAAGTGAGTGGATAGATCAAGTGCATAGATTGAGTGCAAAGTTAGGAGGCTGTGGTGCAGAAAGGTAAGGCTATGTAGGTATGTAACTGCACCATGCCCAAGTGGTATACCAGGTTATGCTGGTGCACTGGATCTAGCCCATGAGCCAGAGTTTGGAGACTCATGCTATAGAATGCTAAAAGTCTAATCCCATTGGGCATTTACAACATTGGAACTTGCGTTCTACCATCATAAATGCTTTTGTGGAAGGTGTAAATGGTGTGCTGCATACATGTACATCTGAGCTGCCAACGCAATTGGCCAGTGGCTCCTTATACCTGCTCCAAATGGATCCAGTCTCCATCAGAGCAGATAAGGTGCTGCTGGGTGCAGGCTATGGGCAGTGCATGGGCATTTTAGAGGAGGTTCGGAGTGGGGAGCATGGGGATGGTTCAGGGAAAGGGAGTGGATCTTGATGGCAACAGTGCACACTGAATCCTATCCCCTTTCTTGACCAGGCTTGCCTTCTGCCTCTCCTCAGACATAAGCTAGCAAAATAACTAGCATAGATCCAAGGAGATATATTGATGGCCAGGTGGCCTAAAATATTTTTACTTACCTTTCCAGGGCTATCTAGTTGTAACCCGTCCCTCCCCACATGCAGCTTGTTTGCTTGGACACCAAAACACTCAGCTACCTCATATGTAACTAGAGTTTGGCCTTATGAACAAGAACTGTGCTTATGTGTTCCCTTCTGAACAATTTGGAAATCAAAACACACCAGTACATCTGAGTTGGCAAAGTGGTGTTTGCACAGTCCTGATTTAAAATCCTGATTTGGAGAGGTTGTGCAAACCCATTTGCTAGTTTAGATCCAACAGCAAATTCCAGTTTCTTCAAAAGCAGATGCAACTGATTAAAAAACAGAGTACACAAGGCGTTTGTTCACTTTATCCCAAACCAGGTCTAACATGACATGTGAAACAACCTGCCTTATGGTCGTGGTATTTTATACAATATGTAGAGTTTCATTTTTGAGAATGAGAATATAAGATAAGTGGATGGCATAACCATGGGAATTTTTAATAGAAAAACTAAGAGGGAAGCTACTTAAGAAAGCTCTTTGAGATTGAAAGTAGGGATGAGTGATTGAACTGTAACAGGAAAAGAAAGGAAACATGACAGAGGAACTTGCCACCAGTTTTCTACTCAGAAGAGCAATCATTTGAGAAATTATCTGGCAGATCTGCTTTTTAAGTGACTGAGAACCTCTTCTTGTAGTGCAATACACAATGCATAAAATGATTTATTTTCATTTTAAATAATGATAGTAGTTTAGCTTCAAAAACACCTGAGATAAATGGAGCATGGTTGGATTAGAAAGAGTGACTTTCGCACTCAGAGTATCACAGGATGCTTTGCAAAGTAAGGGCAAACCGTCTGCAATCAAAATGTTAAGGCGTTATCAGCAGTGCCTCTTTCCCTGAAGGTTTGCAAAGGTATCTATGCATAGATTAATCTTTCTCTTTTACTCTTGCAAGATCATCTGAGCAGTTTTCTAAGAGTCTGTTACTGTGCTGAGCGTAATCAGTTGTGTAAGTGAGCCAAATTGAAAATGGATAGCAAAATCATTTGTAATAGTTTATTATTATTATTATTATTATTATTATTATTATTATTATTATTATTATTAACAGTATTTATATACCGCATTCCAACAAAAAAGTTCACAAAGCAGTTTACAGACAAAGGGTGCAATCCTATGCACACTTTCCTGAGAGTAAGCCCCACTGAAAACAATGGGACTGGCTTCTGAGTAGACAAACCCAGGACTGTGCTCAAAATCAAATAATTAACAGCACAATCCAAACCTCCTCCTGAGCCAGCACAAGTCTCTTGTGCTAGCTCCCAAGTGTTGCAAACATGCTGTAAAGCATGTTCACAGCTAGTTGGGAGGAGAGTAGGCCAACTGGCCTCACTGTGCTGGAACCACACTGGGAGAGTTTGTGCTGGCCTGGGCAGGCTGGCACAGGGGATGGAAGAGGGTTGCGGGATGGTGGTGGGAAGGGGGCATTTTTGGGCAGGGGAGGGTGGCCGGGGGGGGGGTTGATCAGGCCCAGGAGGTATGTGGGACCAACTGCAGCAGTGCAGGCCAGATCCTAACACCCATCCCTGGCCCGACTGGCATTATGCAGTCTGCTAAGATTTACACCCACAAAATCATAGATGCAGATCTGAGTATCCCCATCAGACTGCCTGTGGTGTTTCTAAATCCCCCTGTGGTGTGAATAAAATCCCCCTACTCTGAGTTGCACCCCAGCCTGCACCTACCTCACTCTGGATACAGTGCAGGCCTATTGGCCTGTCTGTTCTAGCACAAGTTTGGATTGCACCCTAAATGGCTCCTTGTCCCCAAAGAACTCACAATCTAAAAAGAAACAGAAGAACACCAGCAAACAGCCATTAGAAAGGTTTATAGGGAGTTTAGTCTAAGTATGGGTTTCTGGTGTGTTACTGATAAACCTCATTTCTTCTGTTGTTACAGGAACTTAAAAAGTTACTTGGAACATTTAGAAGTACTGTATTCAAATTGCCTAAGAGCCAAACTCTGCATTAAGATGGAGTACATCATGAGATATGATGGTGGTTCACTGTGGGAAACAGGATGCTGGAGTAGATGGGTCTTACTCCTGATCTAGCAGAGCTTTTCTTATGTTCTTGGATTATATGCTTAATATTTCTGTACTAAACAGGAGCTGTGGGGAGGGGGCCTGGATTGGAACAGCATTGTGGGTGGAGTGGTATGGATGGAGGCTTTAATCAAGTTTGGGATTGAATTTCAGTCTTGCATTCTGGCTTCTTCAGAAACATTGATTAAAACAACCTAAGATTTGCTGGGTTTGAATGCTGCAGGCAACTTCCAGCTTGTTCTAAATCAAGTACAGAAATAGAAAGCCTTCTTCCCTCACTACCTTTCCCTCCTCAGCTCTTATACTTCAGGATCCACAGCTCTGTGGCCTGCCCAAAGTCAGAAACTGTGATTTAACTATGAGTTACAAACCAAGATTGGCACTGACATTGTAGTGGAAGACCTCACCCAGCAACTTCATATAGATGTTAAACTGCATGAGAGACAAGATGAATCTTGCAGGACCCCCTAAACCAATGGCTAAGGGGCCAAGTGGCAACCCCCATTGCCACCTTCTGGAACCTACCTGACAGATAAGAGCGGAATCAATGTAAAACAGTTCCTTCCTTAGCCTTTCTCTGCCAGGCAGTACAGGTCCAGGATATCACATAATTTTTTTAAACCTCATGCAGCTTATTTATATTGTTTTTGGTCAGAGAGGATGTTTGCAAAGCACTGCAACAAAAAGGAGCCTGTAAGTGACACTCTGGTGTCTTTAAAACCTGGCCAACAGGTAGACTCAGCTGTCTTTCTCGTCACTGTATCTTCACATGTTGAATTTTTGTTTGTATAGAAGGCATATATAAAACACAGGTGTTCTGCCAGCAATAAATAAATCTCACCCCTGCCTAGATTCTTGTATCATATATGGATTTCTCTGTCTGTCACCCAGGTAACAAGGCCTGGCTTTCCCCCCTGTTTGTCTTGCCCAGTTAATTGCTGCCCAGTTGGTCTTAAGTGCCATAAATAGTTAGAGAGGAACTGGTCAGACTGGTAAGGTGATAACTGGAATTCTTCCTTAAGACAGTAATTTAAATTAGCATGGAGAATGGAAGCCTCAATTTAGCATAAGCTTCCCTGTTTTGCTCTTCACAATCTTTTCAGTCTCTCTGAGTTGTGCGGTATTGATTGATTCATTACAAGAGTTTGGAGGAAATCTTTATTCCAAGTCCTGCAAAACGCTGAAACATTTTCATTGCAATCCTATGTAGTGGCAGTGACTGGGGCGGGGGAGGTGGAATGGGTCATTGACAAGGTGGGGGGAGGGCAGATCAGATCCAAGAAGGGGGTGAGTTCAATAGAGACAACTGTATATGTGATTAACTCTCTCAGCTAAGAAAAAGAGTTGGGAACCTTGAAAATGTAGGGTTCCCAGTTTTAGGAAGCGAGACCTACTTGCATACAATTGACTCCAACTGATGGAAAAATAATGGAATTTGATATACTCTCTACTCACACACATACCCATGTCAAATTGAACTTTTCATTCATGGTAGTGACTCAGTTCCCTACTCCACATACCAAACTTCTATTTGTTATATACTGTCTGTGTCTTCCCCTGTTTCAATTCAGGTTGCAACTAAGCATATTGGAAACATCTACAAAATCAGAATAGGGCATGATGGGACAAGCAAACAACCTGAATGGATGTTGGAAAAGGTATGGTTTCTGGTCCAGTTGCTCTTACCCTTGACTCTTGTGCGGCAGATAAAGCCATTCTTAAAGCACTAGTACCACAGCATAACACTTTTTAAATAAAAAGAACAAAACTGGATCTCTTCTGTGCAACAGCTGCAAAGCAGATCTTTTTAAAATGGCACAGCATCAGGAGATGGGTAATTTTAACATTGGGTGATTTGTCAGAATTAATTAATGCTACCCTGCACTACATGGTTTTCTTTTAGAACTAGCGAAATATCTGTGTCTTTTCTGACAGCTTGCTTTTGTGGAGATATGTCTATGTTTCATTCTGACATTTTTAATTTCAACACTGGAGCTTGAATTCTAGTAACACCAATATTAATAGCTTTTATTCTTAGCTCAAAGATGGATAGGAAGGTGGAAATACTTCAGCTCCATTTTTTTTTTAGAGAGAGAAAGTATTCTTCCACCTCACTTTTTTGAGTTGAAAGCTCCTAAGAGTAACTTTTGCATTTCCAAGGGCTTCACTCAAAGAAATACTTTGGGCTTTTGGGCTTCACTTGGAGAAATAAACCACAAGGTAGAAAGTTTTTTTTGGGGGGGGGGGAATTGCAGCAAATGTTTCCCCTTGCTATAAATCAGCAGGGGGAGCTGTGTGAATAAACTTGCAAAGTTCCAATTATTAAAGCAGGGAGTCATACTTGCTCTTGCAAAACCATCTTATGTCAAAATGAAAGCATTTCATGTTTACATCCAATTAAAAACCAAATTTTGAACACTGCTTCCTGAGGTTATCAATACAAAACAGGCCTTAAACAACTTGCTTACATATACTTAAGGCTATTTCTAGGAAACTACTGTGGTATGGTACACTATGGTAATTATAATATGGACAACTTTATTTAATTTTTTAATTTGTTGCATTCTATCTCATAACAGAAGTACAATACAGTGCAAGAAACTGCAACTACCTCAAAAGGTTTTACTTTTGCTTCTTTCATAGGTTAAACTACAACATCTACAGAGTGGAAAAATTCTGAATTTCCCAGCAAATAAATGGTTGTCAAGGAGTCAGGGGAATGGAGATACACTTTGTGAACTTCCAGTAACAGAAAGAGGAAGAAGCATCTACTCAAGTAATATTTACTTCTGGGCAGCCTGATCCTAACCTGTGCTGGAACAGGCAACCCAGCCCTGTATCCAGTGGAGAGCTGGGGCTGGCTGCCGCACAACTCAGAGTATGGGGGATTAATTCCCCTCACCTTGTGTTGTGCTGCAGCTGCCCCAAAGGGGTTACTTAGATCTGCAGCTGCCGCAGTGGAGTTACTGAAATTGGTGGTGCAGATCTAAGCAGTAAGGCCGGGCTGCTCCGGAGGGGGGTTAGGGTCCAACCTAAGTGCTGGATCCTGGTACCATGATCCTGTGTCCAGCGCAAGTTTCAGGCTGTCTGAGGCTTGGCTCAAGCCAAGGGGAAACTTTTCTCCTTACCCCTGGGAGAGCTGCAGTAGCCCCAATGGGTCTACTCAGATCTGCGCCACCAAAATTGGTGGCGCAAATTCAAGCAGCCCAGGACTGTCCTGGGCCGCCCAGGAATGGGGCTATCATCCGGCATAAGAGCCAGATCATGGCCCTGCCTCCCACTCCCCACCTGCCCCTGGAAACACCCACTGCCTGCCCCTCCCCCTGCCTTTTTCCCACCCTCATCATGCCCCCCTGACTCCTGTGCCAGCTGAACTCAACCAACAAAAACTTACCAGGCCCTGGTGCTCACATTGGTTTGGGAAGGCTCGCACATGTCCGTGCACCAGCCTATCTCCCCCCCCCCCAACGGTGCAAAAGTGCTTTATGGCATTTTAGTGACACTCTTCGTCTGGTGCAAGGGCCTTGTGCTGGCCAAACAGGCTCTTTGAATTGCACCCTTAGTCAAATAGCCACAAGGTTGAACATGTAGTTATCACAACTGTTACCTGAATTATATATTCTACAAGAAGTTGCAATAACAAAAAGGATTGGATACAATCTGGTCATTGATAAGCACTATTAGGTGCTTTTGGTAAGAAATGATAACCAGTTCAAAAACAAGTCCAATTAAAAAAACTCTGGACTTTTCTGGATTATGCCCATTGCAACATGTCTTTATATATTTCTAGCAAAAACCGATTCATATTGCCATTAACCATGAGCCTGAAGGCTCATGATTGTGTGTCTATTTGTGTGTGAGGTTGATGTGAGACACACATGAGATTGTGTATCTCTTTGTGATTTCAAATGATTTGCTTCTTTTAAAATGTAGCTTGCTTTCTCTAGTTGTGAATTACCAGGTTTATGTATACACGGGGAGTTTGGAGCAAGCTGAAACAGATTCTTCCATTTACTTGTGTATATATGGAGAAAGAGGAGATTCTGGTCTGAGACTTCTTCACAAATCTGATAAGCCTGTGAAATTTCAGAGAGGAATGGTAAGCTTGTGGGGGGGAAAAAACAAATCCTAATACTTGGTTCGTATACACATTGAAAGTAGCTGGAATGCAAACTTACCAAAATATTTTGAAGGCGATTCTGGCCCCCATCACATCACTTTGTTCACCACCACTTGCACAGACCTTGTTCACTACTTTCAGTGCCTAACTTTTGTGATAGAATACAGTTGGCCCACATCTCACACATACTTTACTTGTACTAATTCAAGTATACTTGCTCTGCAAACAAACAAAAAAATAAAAAAGCAACAGTTTATATCAGTGGTTCCCAACCTTTAGAAGCTTGCAGACATTGAGAGAAAAATCAGAATTGTCATGGACCGCATGCAGCTGTGGGTGGTCTGATCTCAACCCTCTCTGGTGGTCCGTCTCCCAAGCACTCCCCACGGACTGTCATAAAGGATGGAGAATGAACCATCCACAGCCACAGATAACACTTCAGTGGCTATGGGCAGTCTGTTTTCTACCCTCTTTGGTGGTCTATAGGAGATTGCTTGCTTGGCAAAACACTGGAAGTGATCGAAGGTGAATTTTTTTCCCAAGACCTAGTGGACCAGTTCTCAGGGCTTCATGGACATAAGGCCCTGAGAAGTGGTTCGCGAGGTCTCGGGGGAAAAAAAACTCACCTTGGATCACTTCCAGTGTTTTGCCAAGGACCGCACGTTGGGAACCAGTGGTTTAAATAGTCCAAGGGACTCCTCCTGCCATTCCACTTACTATGTCCCAGAACAAGGGTGGGATGAGAGAATGAAGCTTCTGTTCCCTCATTTGTCTCAGTTCTTTCATGTCTCTTATAAGATTTTAGTTCCTAAAGAGACTGTACATATTTGGCAGATTTAAGGTAGTTTCAACTATGTGCAGTTTTCCCCTTAAGTGCTGACCTGTAAGATGTGGGTCAGTTGCATCTGTGGGTCAGTTGGAGGGCACCAGGATGCAGGTCTCATATTGTCTTGTGTGCTCCCTGGGGCATTTGGTGGGCCACTGTGAGATACAGGAAGCTGGACTAGATGGGCCTATGACCTGATCCAGTGGGGATGATCTTATGTTCTTAAATATCAATAACAGGAAAGGCAGGATTCTACAAATCTTTAAAATGAAATTACAATATTATTTTTTACTAATTCCCTCTAACCATAACTTTGTCTCCTTCCACAGAGTACACATGCCACTTTTCTATGCCATTTCTCTTGCTCCTTTCAAAGCTTGATGTTCTTTCTCAGAAATAGTGATCTCTTTTCTGTCAGTTCTGCTTGCTCCTTATACCTGCATTTCCAGCCTCATGTTATCCTAGCCCTCAACACTTAACTTGTTGGGCTTACTCTGTCAACAGATTATTCACCCCTCTAACCTCCACCATCCCCTCCATTTGATATCTTTGTTCATATTGTCATGCAACTGAATGCCTCTGGATGAAACCAAAAGAGCTGGACAGTTTTGTGCATTACACATTCATCCTCTCCTTTTCTTCTGACAGCTCCTTCAGCCATAATATGCTGCATTAAAAAAACAGCAACCTTTTGTTAGAGGGAATATAAAGGGATAATTACCATTACTAGCAAAGATACTATTTCCTTTAAAGTCAGTAGGAATTATTTTATTTTGTTTTAGGAAGTGATTAATCAGGCCATCTCCACACTATTTCCATTGCAAATATTTCACCATGGAGCTGTTGGTGACCCTTTGCATTACTTGCTACATTAATGTGGATGGAATATATCTGCTCTCTTGTAGGTTGATATGTTTGAAATACAAGCCGTGTCTCTTGGAAATCTACAGAAGGTGCTGTTGCGCTGCAAGGCCAATAACAAGTCACAGTCTTGGTACTGTGAGAAAGTCATCATCAGAGAACTTGAGAAAAACTCAGAATATATTTTCAGTTGTGAGAGGTTGTATTTAAACTAAAAGTTCTCTTCTAAAAGTAACCTTTCAAGAACAATTTTCCCTTCAGGTTACAGTAATGTCTATTTTAAACCTTTATTTATTATTATTATTATTATTATTAGTAGTAGTAGTAGTAGTAGTAGTAGTAGTAGTAGTAGTATTCTAAATATTCTGTTAAAGACAAAGGAGAAAGAGAGAGAGAATTTGTTTGTTTACTTTGCTGGTCCTGGGACAGACCATATTAGAAACCTCGATAAGTTCTATGAAAGGTGGCCACCTCAGTAGAAACAGTGTTTTCTATCTACCACTAGAACTGCTGCCATAACCCTCCCCCCATAAGTTTAACTAGAGGCAGCTGAAACAATGACATATGCTGCCCTTGCCATTTATCTCCTTTTCCTCCTTCTATTGCTGCCTTTATGTCAATTGTAAGCCCCTCAGGCAGGGACTTGTCTTTTTAGTATACATAGCACCATATGTATTGATGTTACCATATTACTATGAATAATTACTATTCTGTCACTTGAGAAATACAATTGTGGATCAGGCGTCAAGGACAGATTTCCTTAGACTTTTTCCAGCCCTCCCTTGCAGTTGTTCTTAGGTTGACCTTACTGTCCTTTTCCTTAGTTTCTCCTTCCTGTACAGGAGGTTGATGTGTTTTGTTTCATGTTGGCCCTTCCATGCCATGTGGACCAGCATGAAACATCTCTGGATTAGGGTAAATACTAATCTAAATAGGTCAAATAGGGATTAGGGTAAATACAGGTCCAAAAGTCAGAGTATCTGGATAAGCCTTCAATCCCCCTATCAATGGATTTTCTGAAACTGTGAGCCCAATCCTATCCAATTTTTCAGTGCTAATGCACCCATGCTACCAGGATGCATGCTACATCCTGCAGTGGGGGTCAGTCACAGCAGCCTCCTGAAGGCAGGGGAATGTTTGTTCCCCTGGGGCTGCACTGCAGCTGCACTGGTACTGGTTTGGGCCCTATAACTATCTTCTTTATAGTACGTTGTGACTTATATGGTTATGGGCGCAATCCTAACTAACTTTCCAGCACTGGCATAGCTGTGCCAGTGGGACATATGCTGCACCCTGCAGTTGGGGGGCAGTCATGGAGGCCTCCTCAAGGTAGAGCAACGTTTGTTCCCTTACCTCGGAGTTGCATTGCCCTTATGTGCTGGAAAATTGATTAGGATTGCAGCCTAACTTACTTTTCATTATGTTTAGGTTGAAACATGTTCTTAATTCATTATGTTTCAATTAAAATTTAACAAA
Organism: Tiliqua scincoides; assembly: GCF_035046505.1. NCBI lineage: Eukaryota > Metazoa > Chordata > Lepidosauria > Squamata > Scincidae > Tiliqua > Tiliqua scincoides. The sequence goes on along the minus strand of NC_089824.1, from coordinate 45,709,962 downwards.
GCCATTATATATGCAAATATAAACATTAGCAGTAATTTGAGACACAGGAAGAGTAGAGAACACAGCACTACAAATGTGTGCCATGTTCACTTTGAGAAATTATTCCAGTTTCAGTGAATAATGTTTTAAGTGGAAAGAGCAACATTTCTTTCTTTCTTATTCTCAGGTGGCTGCCATTTATGTCTGAAGGCAAAATTTATTCAGAAGTAGAGCTCTTCCTTCAAGGTAAATAAAGGCTATGATTAGAATATGGAGATGAAATCAAGAATTTGTACTATTTCCAGCTAAAAATCCCTGAAGTTACTTGGTTAATATTATCACATGCATCAATTTTGGGGGAACTGTGCATCAGCTTAGCAAACCCACCTTTGAGGAGGTAAAGCAAGGCACATCTAGTAAGAGACAACAATGTGCTGATCATAAGAACATAAGGAAAGCCATGCTGAATCAGGCCAAGGACCCATCTAGTCCAGCTTCTTGTATCTCATAGTGGCCCACCATAAGAACATAAGATGAGCCCTGCTGGATCAGGCCATAGATCCATCTAGTCCAGCTTCCTGTATCTCACAGTGGTCCATTAAGTGCCTCAGGGAGCACACAAGACAACAAGAGACCTGCATCCTGGTGCCCTCCCTTGCATCTGGCATTCTGACATAGCTCATTTCTAAAACCAGGAGGAGATTATTTTAGAAGTAGGTTACCTCAGAATGCCAGATGCCTGTGGGATTACACAGGACAACAAAATACAAGGCAAGATCAGGGATGGGTGGGTGGAGAGAATAGCACCTTCCTGCCTACTGATTCTCCCCTGTAAATGCTCTCTGCTTCTGCACTAGCATTAAGAAAGAAACAGAGGTACACCCTCCTTCCATGGTACTGTGTACAGAAGCTCCCCTGAAGTCTATTTGTAAAGTGTTTTGTTCTTAAGTCCAACATCACAGTAGTGAAAATATTGTGAAATATGAAAAAAAAAGTATTTGCAGTACAACTTCAGTATAGTACTCTATATTGTGTGGTCTGTTCTTGAAAAGCAGGCTAACAGGGTTTGCTGGGGTGGCTGGTATAAGATGGGGGAACATTTGGGAATGGGTACTAATTCCATCTATGGACATACGGCTAGTTGTGTTTGTATCTGAAAGTTCATAAGTAGAGCAGCTTCTGCAATTACTCCCTTAGCTGCAGCTGTAGTTATTGGTGTTACTACTGGTAAAACACAGTGCAACGCAATGGTCCCCGTGACCTCAGCCTTCCTACTTGCTGTGGCTGCAGCAGAGCCTTTGCACTAACCATCAAGATTCCCATGATTCCAAGTCTAGAGAACATTGTTTCCTCCCCACCTACTCCTTCTCCCTGCAGAACAGAACACTGTATGTGACCTTGGCACAGCTGTATGTGGCACAGCTGTATGTATGTGACCATGGCACAGCTGTGTCATGGCAAAGACAGGAGGCAGCCACTGGCACAGGTACATTGGTATTAAATCAGGCTACAGTATGGGCATGGCAGTGCAGAATTTGCTGAACACGAACACACAAGCTCAGATCTTCCAAACTGCACCATGTTTGGGGCTGGGGGCAGTGATTTCCATTCCTTCAGTGTACTATATAAAAGGGTTATAGTTGGCTGCTGCTTTCATGTCTTCCCCATAGTATAATGCTAGATTGTGAAAGAAATACAGCTTTTCTACAGTAGCTGAAGAGTTAATTTCACACAAAGACCTCTCCTTTCTTTCCACTTTTCATTGTAACCTGACAACTCTATTATTAACTGCTCTGCTGTTTTATTTTTGGCAGAAATGCAAATAAACCATCAGCCGAAAATGCAAGAAGAAAATGGTAAATCTTTCTGCTGCTTTATTTTGACCAAGAATAGAGCTGAATTGAAATGGGGTGTACTTTTTTCAAACATCTTTGAAAGTCATTAAAAATGTTTCTTCTTTTTCGGATGTTTTGGGGAGGTGGGCTGCAAACAGGGGCAGCTCTCCACCCAACACGTAGTCAGAATGAGGGCAATGCATCCTGCCCTCATTCTGAATTGACTTCTTGGTATCATTGTACAGTTAAATCTGATTCATTATGTGGCTGATCATAAAGCCAGTGACAGTAGCAAGTACTGTCCTAATTTTGTAAGAAAGAAATTCAGAGTAAGCAGTGACAGTGCTAGGGAGGTGGGGGGGGGTACGAGATGCACTGGGTGATACACAATAGTGACACCACTATTGGCCAAAATTTTTAAAATTTGGTATTATTGAATAATACCATCATGTTATATATCATTTGATGTGTAATTTCAGGCAGAATGCAATGAAACAAACTGCATTGAAATATCTCTATTTTATTAAAAATTATAGCCAAAAAACTAGCGGGGATGGGGCAATGGTGCATCACGACACCCGCCACCTGGGCCATTGCCTCGCCCACTGCATGGGAAGAGGTCCATCATGGGGGTGACACACTGGGCTCTTGCACTGGGTGATGCAAACCCTAGTGATGCCACTGAGAGTAAGGACAGTGTTTCCTACCCTTAACCTGACACTGTGATATCACCGTGTTCAGTTCATAATGTAATTCCCAATTGGCTGGGATCCCATTACCAGTCATCTGAAGTGGGGAAAAGTGGTATCAGGCAGTGGACTGGAGAAATAAGTGATGGACAACATGCAAGTATGTTGGGTAAGAAGCCATTTTGTAAAGTATACCTCAAGATACTGCCCCGTTTATGTAGGAAATGTTTGCTTAAGAACATTTAGCACAGGTCAAATCAAGACTCATTTTGAATAACATTCTTTTCAAATACTCACAATTTTTATTTTCCTTTAAATATTAATGTAATGCATGATCTGCATAATGCTGTAATTGCCAGCTCTTAATTTAAAAAGAATCAGGAAAGCCACATGAAGGATGCATTTTTCAGACTTGTTCCTGAATCCTTTTTTTCTTGTTACCAGAGTGTTAATAATTTTCTTATTAATTAACAGTGATTCATCTTAATTTTATTTTCACTAGTAAACATTTTCCATTGTGGTTTTAGAGTGTTTAACTCAAGGCCAATTTTAATTAGATTTCTCCATTTCCCAATACTTTCTGTAATTTCTTGGTGGTTCAGCTAAATTTTTCTGTCTATGTAGTGGATGCAAATGAAGTTACATATATCATAATAAAACACAATCTCAAAGAAATGCTTGCACTTCGGGGGCTGGTGTGGGTTGCAATCTCACCCTAGTTAACATTAATCATGGTTAAAATCAAGGCAGACCTAATGATGAGCCATACTTAAGTGTGGCAAAGAGAGGAAAGAATTTGCATGTCAAGGGAGGGAATGTATGATTCTGTGGCCTGCTCCTAGTTTCTTGACTATGGTTAGTGAAGTGTTTCAGATCTTGACCTGCACAATATTTTTGAATTGTCGAGTTTGGATAGTTTATGTTTCAAATGATTTTTGCAGTCAGGGCATTCACTGAGAACCAAGAACCTTTGATTGGCATTCCTGTGTAGATTGGTCCTTGACTTCCCAATAGTTCCTTTCCAGTGCTGCTAATCTTTGTGGGTGCTGCAGTTGGAAGATCACACCCAGCACCCATCCCTGCTTTCCCAGTAAAAGAATATTAAAGGGAGAACACAACTGACTGAGAAGAGCCTGATTCCTGACCTTAAGTGCTTCATTCAGCAATTACCGAGCACCAGGATATTTTCTCCTTTTTAATACAACTGCAGTACACACAGTGACATTTATTTCTAACAAGTCTGTGGGTTGCTATTTTATTAATTATGTTAGCTCTCTGCAGACTGACTTAAGATTACTATATGGAGGCTGCTGCACATAAAGGCATAAAATAACCCAGTCGGAGTGGTGGAAGTGAACATGATTTTCAGATTTTCACATGTTGGAATGCAAGTGAATTGCATTTTTATTATACTGTTAAAATTTGCATAGCACACCAAGGCTTGGTTCAACTAGTTGTCCTGGATGCACATATGCACTGCTGTTCCCATTAAATTACACATCCAGCCATTTCAGTAGGGCTTAGACAAACATCAAGATGCAGATCCACGTCTGCAACATGGGCAACAGTCTGCTTATACATTAAGAATTATTTTGTTGCACTATGAATCTAAAGGCTAGGAGTAAACAGTGAGTTGTTTAAGCTACATAATTTACCTTTTAATATGGCTTGGACCTTAACTTTTAAAAATGCTGGTTTGTTGCTTATCATTGCTTCTTTCTGGTCTTTTTGCAAACTTGAATGAATGAAAGGTTTTAATAAATAAGTTCCAGCGCCTCCCCATATCCGGTATCAGTGGATCCGGTTCTCCATGCCTCCCCCCAGTGACCTGCCCATGACTTTTATTTTTCTTTAGTACTGGTCAAAGCATGGGTGTTAATTGCTTATCAAAGGAACATTCTTGCTTAACCCATTTCTGCCCAGCCTACAGGTGTATATATTTAATCCCTGTTGCATATATGCAACATTAAGCAGATGGCTGAACTGAAGAACGTGACATGCAGGAAGGCAGCCTACAAGCTAGAGCAGGGGTGCTCAAAGTTTTTGGTAGGAGGGCCACATAATAATAATAATACACTTTATTTATATCCCGCCCATCTCCCCAAAGGGACCCAGGGTGGTTTACAACATGTTAAAACAGATTAAAAACATAATTTAACAGCAAATAAAAATGTATTAAAACACATTAACAGATGACATAAAAACAGTAGTCAGATAAAAAGTCAGATAAAAAGAGCAAAACGCAGCAAATCATAGAGGAATCAGGCCTGTAAAAATACTAAAAGATATAGAAAAGATGTTTAAAAGGCCATGAACTCAGAAGGCTTGTTTAAACAAAAGGGTCTTCAGGCCTCGCCGAAAAGTCTCAAGAGGGAAGTCATTCTCAAGTCTCAGAATGTTGGTGCCACTACTAAGAAGGCCCTATTTCTTGCCGCCGCCCCACGTACCTCCTTAGGCGGTGGCACTTGTAAAAAGGCCTTCTCTGATGACCTGAGAGGACGAGCCGGATTGTATGGAAGTAGGCGATCTCTAAGATACCCTGGCCCAGAGCAGTATAGGGCTTTAAAGGTCAAAACCAGCACCTTGAATTGGGCCCAGAAACGAATGGGCAGCCAATGTAGACACCGGAGAAGTGGGCTGACAGAGTCAAACCGCCTATCTCCAGTAACCACTACCTCTCTCTGACACTGTGTTGCGGGCTGGAAAAAAAAGCATTAATTTACATTTCAAATTTGAATAAATTTACAAAAATGAATATATTAGAGATGGAAAATGAATGAATGAATTCAAGCCAGTTTATGATTCCATTCACACTAATAAGGGGGGGGGGAGATCTTCATGCCAGTTTATGATCTCATTCATACACACAAATGGGGGGTGGGGATCTTCCACACTTTCACACACATGTACCCGCCTGCTCACCTGCCCCCTTGCCCTCCCTCGTTTGCTTGGGCGGTATGTGCTCCTGCCTGGCCGCCCACTCGCCTGCTTGGCTGCTTTCCTGCTCACCCAACTGCATGCCTACCTGTCTGCCTGCCTGTCCACCTAACCGCTTTTCCTCACTAGCTAGGGTGGCATGTGCTGGTGCTGCCTGCCTAGGAGGATCCCTAGGAGGCATGTACTGGCTGGGCTGGGCTCCCCTCCCCTCCCGTGCATGGGATCTCTCTCATTTTCCTGGCTCAGGTTGCAGGAGGGGTGGGGAGCCCAGCCCATGAGCAAGGCAGGGAGAGACCAGCTGGCAAGCACGCAGGGTCTTTTATAGTGGGAAGTAACGCGAGACCTGCAAGTCTCACGTTACCTTCCCACTATAAAAGGCCCTGCGTGCCCACTGGTCTCATCTTTCCTTCGCTGCCACTGAGCTCAGTAGCAACGAGGGAAAGCAAGGCACGGAGCTTGCGCAGCAGGCCAGTGCGGGTTGGGGTGAGGGCCGAGTACCCATAGGAGATGGGGGACACCCTGGGGGCTGGATGGGGACCCACAGCGGGCCACAAGTGGCCCGCGAGCCGGTGTTTGGGCACCCCTGTGCTAGAGGGACACTGCTAGAATGTTAGGAGGAAGCAGGAAACATCTTGCTTCCTGTTCAGTTAGTCCCTGTAGCATGCACCACAATCAAGTATTTCCAAAATGCATGCCAGGGCCTACTTTTTATGGAACTTAAACCTCCTTTTCCAGTGTGTTTAGAGAACCTAGAATCAGTCCACTGCAATACTGACAGTCCAGGACAATGCATATTTTTTATTGGGAAGTAAGTCCTATTAGACAAAGTGGGATTTTTTTTCCAAGCATAGATTTGCACCCTGAAATGATGTTTAAGATGCACAAGTCCCACTCTAGTGGGCATCTAGTCCCAGTGAAATCTAATCTAGACCTATTTGGCTCTTACACCTATTTTGACCCTTATGTAGAAGAACCCCAACATTTTCCCATTCATACATCACTTCTCTGAGCGCCCTTCTTCATTTGACTGAACAATTGCTACTGTTCCCTAGCCTCAGTGATGCATTATTTGCAATAAAGCCAGTGCCACACAAGTCTCCAGGCACCTAGTTACTGAGATAAAACTGCTCTGTCAGTGGCACACATTTTCATTTTGTCTTTACCTGCAGGAGAAGATTGGAAAATCACTATAGTCACTGGAGATGTTGAAAGAGCTGGCACAAAAGCAACTGTGTCCCTTTATGCTTATGGAGAAAACAAGGCTTCTGGTCCTCTTATTCTGGGATCCGGGAAACACCAGCTGTTTAATCGCAACAGTGTCGATACATTCAAGGTACAATACTGCATCGTATAGATAATGAAGAGTTTACTTACAGGAGTTATTCAAAACAGGTTTACTCCACACTGAATAACATGAATAAGTGACAGTTGCTTATAATGATGATTTCATTGTAAGGACTATAGTTCCACATTTTGTTTTCTGAATTGTTTATTGATGTAGCGTGTAACTTGTCTGAGAGAACTGAGCAATTGTATATTTATGGCTGCAATCAACTTAACAGTAAGTTACTAAGACTATTGTTCAAGTCAAAGATTTGGTCTAGAAAATGCTAGAAGGCAATTATTGGATATTTACTTCCTCTTTTTTTTTTCTATAAAGGTGTGCACTTTGCACAAAGACCACAATCCTACACACACAGTTAGGCCACTTAAACCCATTGACTTCAGAATTGTATGATTGCAGCCTGTTAGGAAAAAGGGCTGGTGACTGATGTATTCATCTCAGAGGATGAAGGGCAGCGGCTGGTCATCAAGTCCACAGAAAACTGTGAAAGCATCATCTTCAGTAATCATCCATAAGCCTGGAGGGGGTTCCTGACCATGACAGGCAGGAACTATTCTACAGCTGTGAGGGCACCACCCACTAAGGCACCACACAGGCACCACACAGGAGGTAATCCTGCTTTCCAGAAAGTCACATCCCATGGAGTCACTAATGAGTCATTAGAGGTTACTCATAGGTAGATAAATGGTCATGTGGTTTGTTGTCTGACTCTGTAATAACTCAGTCCTATCCAATTCCCCAGAGCAAGGCTCCAGTCACCTCTGGAGGGCTCAGGTGGGGCCAAGTCTGACTCCACACAGGTCCAGGGAACCTGCATAGAGTCAGATCCGCAGATGGAAATTCCGCAAATTAACAGGCTTCACCTATAACTGCTACAATTAAAAGAACACCAGTACAAATACAATTAACAAAGAAAAACTGAATGACAAATTAAAGGGAGAGAGCCGGGGCAACAAAAAGGGGTTTAAACCCTGCTGGAAGACTAACAGGAAGGTTGCAGTTCTTAATTCAAGTAGGAAGGGGTTCCACAGCTGTGACACCACCACAGAAGCAGCCCTCCCCCTCATTACCACCAACTTAGCTTCAGCCAATGGTGGTACACATAGCAGGGCAGCCAGTGCAGCTGCAGTAGCAGTGACCGGATAGACATTGTGATCCTAACTAACTTTCCAGCAACTGCAATGCAGCCCTGAGGTAAGGTAGCAAACCTTCCTTTACTTTGAGGAGGCTTCCATGACTGCCTCCCCACGACATAATGCCCCATTGGCAGGGCTACGTTGGCCCTGGAAGGTTGGTTCGAATTGGACTGAGAGTCAAACTATTGAACCCCCATGGCCCCAGAGGCTGCCATGTTCTGCAATCATTGCTATTGCCAAACAGCCTTGAAGGGCAGCCCCACGTAGAGCACATTACAGTAATTGAGTCTCAGTGTCACCAGTGCAAGGACCACTGTGGTCAGGTTTGACAGGCTCAGATAAGACCAACTTAAGCTGTGCAAAAGCTCCCCTGGCCACTGCTGCTGTCTCATTAGACATGAGCACTATAACAAGAACATTTGACGTATTAAAAATAAGGTTCCTAGTAGGTACCTTGGTTATCAAAGCAGGTTTCGTGCCAATCATTGTTTTCTGTTTTCCAGATTGAAAAGTTACACATTCAATGCTGCTAATACAGAACTACTAACAATGAGAGAAGATACACACACTGTGTTTAGTAGTGTTTTAGAAGTGTTCACCACAATGCTTCCCAAACTCCTACAAAGGAGTTGGGAGCACTGTAAGTTGTTGTGCTGGGAAAGGCAGCAACACCTTCCCCAGGATTGTGCTGCTGCTGAGGATGGAGGGGGATTTTCTACTGATTTGCAGCCAGCTCTGCAGTCCTGGGGGGGTGCAGGAAGCACTCTGCAGGGCTCCCTGTGCCTGCAAAACCAAAAAAAGGCTATTCTGGTTTCATCGCAAAAACTAGAAATGTCCTTTTTTTCTTATTTTGCAGTTTTGCAGGCGCAGGGAGTCCTGTGGAGGGCTCCCTGAGCCCCCCAGAACTGCAACGCTGACTGCAAGTAAGTAGAAAAACCCCCTCCATCCCCTGCAGCAGCAAAATCATGGGATCATGTAGCTGCCTTTCTCCCTCCCCACTCCTTAAAGTGACATTGACCAGTGCTTCCCAGGCTAGTGGGTTGTAACCCACCAGTTTAGGAACCACTGTTTTAGAATAAGAGTGTATTCTCCTATTGTCCTATCTTCTCCTATATTTTCCTGTTGCTACTGTTTTTTCTATATTGCTGATTTGGTTCATTCTATAGATTTGGCTCCCTTAGAATACATTGATTTACTTGTTATAAAACATACCTTGTATGTAGTGACTTGGGATTTCTGTTTTAAATGCTGTTTTAAATGCTCAAAAATTCCAAGATTTACAGCCCAATTCTATGAATGTCTACTTAGAAATAAGTTCCATTGTGTTTAATGGGGCTTACTCCAGGTAAATGTGCATAGGATCACCTAGGATCAATCTTGCTCTTTTCCCATGAATCTACTTAAATGAATACTGGCAACAGATACAGAGAGCATCCTTGCTGGTAAAGGACATTTACCTCTTGCTAGTAAAGACCAGGCAAGAAAATCTGTGTCTTCCTTTGGTTTGGATTAGGGATGTCCAAACTTTGGCATCATCTCTCTGGCACTGTGTTTGGGGCCAAGAAAAAAAGATTAATTTACATTTCAAATTTGAATAAATTTACATAAGTGAATTTATTAGAGATGGGACTTATGTGAATGAATGAAGGTCTTGCTATAGTCAAGGCTTATAAAAGACCTTACACAAAGCAAGGCCGGCCTTTCCTTTTGCTGCCACTCACAGATGTGAAACAGCAAACAGCAACCCTTGGCCCGCAGCTCGCACAAGTGATTGAACAGTTGGCCCTTGCACTGAGAGCAGCCGTGTCAGGCCAGTGCGGGCTCCAGCAAGTCTCCGGTTGGCCAGAGGCTTATTGGAGACTGGGGGCTCCTCATGGGCTGAATTGGGGGTCCTCAAGGGCCACAAATGGCCCCCCGGCCAAGATTTGGGCACCCCTGGTTTGGATGATCAACAACTCTGTCAGGAGGACAGGATGCTTCATGACTGAAAATCTTGGTTTGTTTCATCCTTGCCAAAGTATCTGGAGATTTGAACCTGCATTATTGATTATGAGCAAGGCTGGGGTGGTTATTCCATATTAATATGGTGGGCTCATACCTTGCATGCAATAGACTTGCACCAATTCAACTTCATGCAGTTAGCAAAGGAAAACCAGAAAACAAAATCAATGGTTTGAACACTGCAGGTGATTCCCCCCACCATTCTACTTACTAAATACATGCCCTGGAGGGAGCCTGAGATTGGAGAATGAAGCTGCTGTTCCCACCAGTGTCTCATCATTTTTAAAGAGACAGTAACCATTTTTCAAATGTTAGGGATTTTCAAGGCAATTTTGAGTATATGTGCTTTTGCGTTTACTCTCCAACTTTGAAATGTAATCCTCAAAAGGATGCAGATTGACCAGTAGAGTGTATTCCAGTTATTCCTTTCTTCCTTTTTCCATTTTTTAAAATGTACACTCACACTCATGCTTCCCAACATTTTTTCCGATAATCACATTTGAATTTCCTGGTTTGGGAGTTGGAGAAGGTATGCTAGCAGGGAATTCTACATCCCTCAGTAGACTGATGTCTTTAAAAAGAAAAAAAATACTTTTGTGTGTATAAGAAATGTTGACAGTGATGGATAGGTGAGTACACATTGTTTGCAATAGTGAAGTAAAATATAAGAAGACAGAAGGGAAGCCTCTTATCACTATGCTGTGCTGACAGTAATGTTGTTAAGGTTAGTAAGTACTGACAGAATGTCTGGCATAAGCAGTGGCTGCCCCTTCAGAACACATCACAGAACTTGGCACATATCAGCACAGTTGGCAATCAGTGCTTAAGATAGTTTGGGAGCTGAAATAGCAGATAAACTGTAGATAAAGAGTGGAATGTTCTACAGAGCTCTGCTGGAGGATGTTCAAATGATACTCACTGTATAGAACCACTTTTGGAACCTTGGGTAGATTTCAGATTCAGAACAAACTGGTCCATGCAGATATCGCACTATCATGTACCTAAGGTTTTAGGTGAGGCTTCTTTCTCTCACACAGTCTTTTCTGCACTGACAGATGGAATTATCATATATATAGTCCTGGTTGTAATGTATGTGAGCTGAATAAACAGCCTTGAGTTTAAAGAAAAATATTTCTCACTAGCCAAGAACACAGAGGTCTTTACCCCATTCAAATGTGATCTTCCTGAATGAGATCCACAGTCAGCATTGTGACCTGCAGACGGAGGTCCCTCAAGATGACCAAGCAAGGTCACTGAACTATTTCAAGGGACATGAAAAATTGCTGGCATTTTACCTCTTTATTTTTGTCAGCACAGTTATTAGCGGTTCTGTAGCGGGAAGGGACATGTTAGTTGAAGCATTGGTGGGTTCACTACCCTGATTCCCTGCTCTGCTGCCCTGTCACAAAAGCTGATTACAGATTTCATTCAGGGGAAAGAGCTCACATTTGAAATATGGGAAGTTCTTTGCTTTCCTGGGTAAACGGGAAATATTCTTTACACTCAAGACTGTTTGTTCTCGTCATATAAACTGCATGTAGGAGTATTGATATTATACTTCCATCTGCCAGTACAGAAGAGACTGTGTGTAAAAACCAAAACAACTTCCCCACCCACCCCTCATAGCCTATTACCTCTGTTGCGGAGGCTGTTCTGAATATTTAACTTATCTAACAACCCAGCACATGCCCAATCTCATCTGATCTTGGAAGCTAAGCACGGTCAGGCTTGGTTAGTACTTGGATGGGAGACCGCCTGGGAATACTGGGTGCTGTAGGCTTATACCATAGTCTTTCAAGACTGAAAGTTGCCAACCAACCTGCCCCCAGCAGTTTATGCTATGCAGCTGCACTACAGGAGCAGGTGCTGCATGCTACAGTGGTGGGGAGGGGGAAGTGGTGACCAGACAGCCTGAGAGAGACAAGTAATATTTTTTACTTACCTCTCCATATGCTACCTGGCCATCAGTGGGTCTCCTTAGACCTATGTCAGATATTTAAATGAATCTCAAGGGGTGTGTTGGTACAGGAAAACAGGGATAGATCTTGGCATGTACTAGTGCCCCTGAGATCCACTCCCTGCCCACCCCATGGCTCCTTCCCTGAACCACCCACAAACTGCCCCAATGCAGCATCCATGAGCTGCTAGCACATGCTCTGGCCCTCGGGCCATTTGCACCAGCGACCCTGAAGCTCATGGTGAAGCTCACAGCTTTTATGATGCTGTAAGAGGACTTGAGTTGTTTTTTTTTTTTTAATATTTTGGCCAAGGCTATAGCCCCATCTCTCCTTGCTAAACCTTTACTTAGTCAAATTGGTCTCTAGCTAGTTCTTTCCCCAACACCACCATATAGGACTTTCTCTTCAACTCTAAGGTCAGGGACAGACAGATAGGCAAGCTTGAGTTTTACATTTGATTGGAAGGCTTTTGGAATTTTGCCAGAGGTTTGTGAATTGACTGTGCCTCGACCTTCACTTATGCACTATTGGAATACCTTTTAAGAAAGAGTCTATGAAGTTTGCATCTTAAAAGGAATGCCATTAGTGGTTGTTAAATAGCACATGTCTTACCCTCTTTCCACTTGTTTCAAACAAGTCTGCTTCTGTGATTCCACATAAAGCTGAGAGCTGCCTTTGCAGCTGAGTCACCTACTATTGGAAATGTTTATGAACATTCCGTGGATAACTTGGGGTCCACTCCTATCCCCCCACCAGCCTGCACAATGCAGCAGCAGTGACTGCATGGAGGGGTGAACAGATATCCTAGAAGAGGTAAGTAAAAATCTTTTTTACGTACTTTCCTATAGGCCACCTGGCCCCCAATAGGTCTCCTTAGACTTACGCTAGCGCTTTTGCTGGCATAAATCCGAGGAGACTTTTGGGGGCGGGTCTGTGCCAGGAAGCAGGATAGGATCTTGGAATGCACTGCTGCCACCATTTTTGTGCCAAATAGAGGAAACAGATTCCCAGGTATAGTCTTTTTGATTTGGCTTTTAGTGAAACTTAGAATATAGCAGCACTGGCTGCTGCTGGGTGCAGCACTACTCTGAGCTATATTCCAGAGAAAATGTAGTCACCGAAGAAGCGCTGAACAACATTGAGTGCCTGCCTATGCTGGAGGAGCTTGACAGTGAACCAACCCTAGAAGAAATTCACGTGGCCCTGGACTCTCTTGCCTTTGGCAAGGCACCTGGAAAAGACAGCATCCCTGCTGAAGTCCTAAAGTGCTGCAAAGAGATCATCGTCACTGAGCTGCATGAAATCCTCTGTCTCTGCTGGAGAGAAGGTGGAGTACCTCAAGACATGAGGGATGCAAACATCATCACGCTGTACAAGAACAAAGGCAACAGGGGTGACTGCAACAACTGCTGTGGCGGCATTGTAGGAAAGCTGTTTGCCCAAGTTGCACTAAAGAGGCTCCAGGTACTTGCAGAGAGCGTCTATCCAGAATCGCAGTGCGGATTCCGAACCAACAGGTCCACCACTGATATGGTATTCTCCCTTAGACAACTGCAGGAGAAATGCAGGGAACAACGACAGCCACTCTTTATAGCCTTCATAGATCTCACGAAGGCTTTCGACCTGGTCAGCAGGGACGGCCTCTTCAAGATTCTCCCCAAGATCGGATGTCTACCCAGGCTCCTCAGCATCATCAGGTCTTTCCACAAGGACATGAAGGGTACTGTTGTCTTTGATGGCTCCACATCAGACCCCTTTGACATCCGAAGCGGAGTGAAGCAGAGCTGTGTTCTTGCACCAACCTTGTTTGGGATTTTCTTCGCTGTCCTGCTGAAGCAGGCCTTTGGAACTGCAATAGAAGGCATCTATCTCCAGACCAGATCAGAAGGAAAGCTCTTCAACCTCTCCAGAGTGAGAGCAAAGTCCAAAGTCCAGCTGAAATGTCTGCATGACTTCCTCTTTGCTGACGATGCAGCTGTCACCGCCCACTCTGCCAAAGATCTCCAGCAGCTCATGATTCGTTTTAGCAAGGCTTGCCAAGATTTTGGACTGATGATCAGCCTTAAGAAAACACAGGTCATAGTTTAGGATGTGGACTCACCTCCCTGCATTACCATCTCTGCACATGAACTGGAGGTTGTCCATGACTTTGTGTACCTTGGCTCAACGATCTCCGACACTCTTTCTCTCGATACCGAGCTAAACAAACGCATAGGTAAAGCAGCTACCACGTTTTCCAGACCCACAAAGAGAGTCTGGTCCAACAAGAAGCTGACAGAACATACCAAGATCCAGATCTACAGAGCTTGCGTCCTGAGTACACTTCTGTACTGCAGCGAGTCATGTACTCTTAGCTCACAACAGGAGAGGAAACTGAACGCTTTTCACATGCGCTGCCGCCGGCGCATCCTTGGCATCACCTGGCAGGACAAAGTTCCAAACAACACAGTCCTGGAACGAGCTGGAATCCCTAGCATGTATGCGCTGCTGAAACAGAGATGCCTGCGCTGGCTTGGTCATGTTGTGAGAATGGGCGATGGCCAGATCCCAAAAGCCATCGTGCAAGGAAAGCACCCTACAGGTAGACCACAGCTGCGATACAAGGACATCTGCAAAAGGGATCTGAAGGCCTTAGGAATGGACCTCAACAAGTGGGAAAGCCTGGTCTCTGAGCGGCCCGCTTGGATGCAGGCTGTGCAGCATGGCCTTTCCCAGTTTGAAGAGACACTTGGCCAACATTCTGAGGCAAAGAGGCAAAGAAGGAAGGCCCATAGCCAGGGAGACAGACCAGGGACAGATTGCACTTGCTCCCAGTGTGGAAGGGATTGTCACTCCCGAATCGGCCTTTTCAGCCACACTAGACGCTGTTCCAGAATCACCATTCAGAGCACGATACCATAGTCTCTCGAGACTGAAGGTTGCCAGCAACAAGAATACAGCACCAATGCATGTTCCCAGAACACAACCAAGAAGAAGAAAATAGCAGGTTACTTCACCTTGGAGGACCCTTCCCCCCCTTTTCCCTGGAGTTTCAACTGCCAAATCAACTGAGAGCCTTAGGTGGAATCCTGATATGTCCAGGAGGCTTAAGCACTTGGTGAAGAAAATTCAGAATTGGCCATGCAGATCACTCTGACCATGGGATTGTCCCTCTCTTCTGGGGAGGTCACAATGGTAGCCTGAGGATCTCCTGGTAGCCCCCTTTGGGGAAGGTCATGGCCAATTCATTAAGCCCCACCAGAGTTTCCTTCTAGCCTACTATCTTCTTCACTGCCTTCCCAGTCTGCTGCACTCTCTCCCACACTACCTCTTTCAGCCCTGGCTTCACTCCAGCCTCTTTCACCAGTCTCTCCCTTCTCCATGTCATCTTTGTCTTTGCTGTCTTCTTTTGCCTTTTATCTTCTTCCTGCCCAGTGGCCCTTTGATTAGGGTTACCAGATACAAACAGGAACAGAGTGCCTGTGCAGTTAACCATTGTATAGAAAAGGGAATTAAACAGCAGGTGCAGCTTTTTAAACCCTTCCATGTTGAGCTGCACCTGCAGAAAATCCCTCTTTAACAATGGTTAAAGATGTAGACACACTGTCCCCAATTGTATCTGGTAACCCTGCCTTTGATGGGCTGGTACCAGCTCCCGATTGTTACAGCTGGGAGCTGATGAGCTATTAGTTTGTTGTTGGCCAGCTGTGCTGGGGAAATGTGTGGCAATGAGGTCAACACTGGGCACCTCCACAGAAGCTTCTGATGAGCTTGGCTTGCAGGGTCTGCTCAAAGCCATCAGGAGCTATGGCTCACGACAATGATCAAGAGTGTAATTCCTGAAGAATCACAGATAATTGCAGGTATTGCAGGTAACAGTGCTAGTCCTCTACAAAAACATCCAAAAGCATCAACAGAATAATAGATGCAAGATGCCATTTCTAATATGGCGAAAGGAAATGATTAGCCGTTCATTGTGAGCGGGAAAGCTCATTCATCTGCACCCACAGTGCAAGGTGACACATGCCTGACAGTATTCCAGCTGGCAAAGAGCATTTACCCAAGTCCATACTGCAGTGGTGTTGTGTGATCGCTGATCTGTCAGTAAGATACCTTGTTCCACTTCAAACCGGAGCAATATATGAAGTGCACATTACACTTTTGTATGTCCTTTCAGAGTTCTGCTTGCTGCACACCACTAAAATCTCTGGCTGAATTTCCAAAAAAGATTGCACATGGATTTCTTGGCAAAAAAAAAAAAAAAATGTGTTGCAATTATTTATAAATTTGAAGCAAATATTAAGTCTGTTTTTAATTTAAGAACAAATTGAACTTTCTCCCACATTTTTTTTAACCTCCCTTTAACAAACTCAAGTAACTGCTTTGGAAGTATGTGATAATTACTGGAAATTACATTCCATTACTTTCAATCTGGGGATTATATTTGATTTGAGTTCTCAAGGGCATAGTTTTTCACATGGGATCTCAGTGCAGATAGGAACAGACAGAGAGAAACATGGTGAACCACACATGGAAGAAGTGGTGAAGTAGCACTGACATGGAAAAGCATGTGGCAAAAATGAGAAGAAGCAGGTGTGATAGCAATTAATGGGGACACACATGTTCTTCAGGAGGAAAAATATGCCACCCCCACTATTGGCTAGTATCTTTGCTTGAGGAAACTTTCCTCTTTCCCCCATTCATTCCCCCATTGAGTTCAACAATCACTTGGACTGAAATTGTTCCTGAACCTTCAGCACTTTCAGCACTATCAGGAGACCTGATTGACAGCCTGATCCTGTTGGGCTGCTGTGCTGGCAGAACACGTGTTCCACTAGCGCTGACTGCTGAAAAACAGCCATAAAGCATTGGGTAACAGTGCAAGAGGACAGCATGCTGGTGCAAAGGATGGAGCCTTCTCACACATGCCAGCAGGCCCCTGGAGCACAGCTGGGCTTGCACTGGTTCAGCATGAGCTCGTGCTGAGCCTGCGCCAGATGGAGGCCTATCTCATGCCGCCTGGAGCTACGGGTGAGTGCTGGACAGCGGAGCAGTGAGTGGGTAGGGGGAGGCATTCCGGGAGGAAGGCAGGGGGAGGGAGCGGCCCTGCTCCACCGGATCCAGAGCCCCGCTTCAGGCCTCCTGGCCCGACATGAGGCTGCTTTATTCTGTGCCAGCTAAATAGCCAAGTAGCCCCATTGTGGGGCCTCCTCCTTCGCCTGGGGAAAGGGGACAAATGTCCCCTTCGCCTGAGGAGCCACCAGTGGCTGCCCGGCGGCCATTGAATGCAGCGACAGCCATTTCAGCACTACTCAGCTCAGGATTGGGCTGCCCCAAGCATATAATACTCCCTCACCTTCTATGCAAAGTAATCAGAAGTCTTTTTTATGGCTACCTGACAAATGCACAATTCTGTGTGGGTTTGCTCTGTATTCTGACAGACAGTAAGTTGTATCCTGATCTCTGCACAAATGGAAGGCACTTTGGTTCGCATAAGAGAAGGTGAGCAATTTTTACTGATTCCCCTTCTCCTTCAGCAGTCTCCCATTCAACAGTCCATATTACTCCATGGTGCCGCCCCACCCTCAAAAGATGATTTTAAGGTACTGGAAAAGGCTTCTATGAGAAGGGAGTGGGAACTTCTCTCTGCATGCTCCAGGTTTAGGATACGCTTTCATGGCTTATGTTTTATAAGAGGTAGATCAGTGCTATCCTTACCACAGACCATTGGCTCCCCCTCCCTATAACTCTTTATATCATCAGCTTGTTTCAGTCATTCAGCCTTTTTTCAAATGCTACTGTTTGTTTCTCCTGGGTATTATAGCATTATATGTACACATAAACATTGCAAATGTACAAATTGAATGGCAGTTCTATTATGCAAAATGCAGCTGTTGTCCAATTTCAAAGATTACTTGCTGTCAGTGGCAAAAAGATTAACAAATTTTGTGCAATATAATAAGCAACAGTCCTGAGGAATCCCATTTCCCCATAAGTGTAGTGCATGGTATTAATTTCAGCTGTATATGTGCCATTCTTATGCAGGCAAAGTCAAGGGAGCAGCACCGCAGGTCAGAAAACAAAAACAGATAGTTGCAGGAGACTATTAATGAGAACAAAAATTAATTGCAGCCCAATGCATTCCATACCAAGAAACTATTTCATGTGTGGGTCTCCTTTGGAAATACCATCACTAAATCATCATTGTTTCATTCCCTTGAAGAAAAGGTACTGAATGCATTGGGGCTGTATTTTTTTCTTATTAAACAGACTCTTGCATCTATCTGAAACTTTATTTTTGTTTTCTCGCTAAGCATAAGAACATAAGAACAGCCCCACTGCATCAGGCCATAGGCCCATCTAGTCCAGCTTCCTGTATCTCACAGCGGCCCACCAAATGCCCCAGGGAGCACACCAGATAACAAGAGCATGGCAAAGGCCAAGGCTGGTGTATCTATCATTGGTTTTCCAGGACCGTAATTTCTGTGTTGAACTTTAAGCACAAGGACTAGAAGGTGAGATGGCAGGCAGGCATAAGAACATAAGGAAAGCCCTGCTGAATCAGTTCTAAGCCTATTTAGTCTGGCTTTCTGCTTCCCACAGTGGCTCACCAGCTGTTTCTGGGAAGCCCACAAGCAGGAGAGAAAAGCATACGTCTCTCCCACCATTGCTCCCTTGCAATTGGTACAGTAATTCAGAGGCATACTGCCACTGAATCTGGAGGAAGCACTTAGGCATCATGGCCAGTAGTCATTGACGTACTTTTCCTCCATTAATTTGTCCAGCCGTCATTTAAGTCATCCAAACTAGTGGCCATCACCACATCTTGTGGCAATGAATTCCAAAGACTAATTACAGGTTGAGTATTCCTTATCTGGACTGCTTGGGATGGGAAGATGTCTGGATTTCAGATTTGTCTGAATTTTGGAATAATTGCATAAATATAACGAGAAAGTCCTCCTCTTGCTCTTTTCACTGTTAGTTATATGGGTGTCCGCTGGCCTCTTTGACATTTTTCAACAATGCCTGTACAGGTACTCATCACAGAACAGAGAACAGAACTTAGAACCCGTACCTGCACTGTACGTGGAAATGAGCACAAGACCTTCTTGTATTCAAACTAGAAAAAACAAATCTTGGACAAAGATGTCTGGATTTTGGAATAGTCCAGATTTTGGATGTCTGGTTAAGGAGTAATCTATACGCTATGAGAGAAGAACCTCCTTTTGTCCATCCAGAATCACTTGCCAATCAGATTCATTGAATGACTGCTGGTTCTAGTATTGTGAGGGATGGAGAGCAGCTTCTCTCTATCCATTCTGTCTACAACATGCATAGCTTTATATGAGTTTGGTGCCACGGATAGGCAGTGCTAGTAGTTTAGTACTATTACTGAGACTCTGCAAGAACTGGGCTGATATCTCTTTGATGAAAGGATCTCAAACACCGTAATAAATTGAAGACATTTATGTCAATGTGACAGTTTAATAGATAGTTTCTTGCCTGAGGGCACATCAAGAATGACAACACTTGTTTGTTCTTCCACTCTCAGTATAAAATGCCACAGTTCACTCTGTAGAGGGTTGATCTTTCAAAGACTGCCCTGAGGCAGTGGTGGGAGTAGATGTGCTCCAGGTTGCTCTCTGATGTTTTGTGCAGTGTTTCCATTCTTTTTTAATGATTGGGCCCAAGTTGGGTACTCCAGTCCTACCTCAGTCCCTGCATGATGACGCAGTGCCACTAGTGCAGGTTCTGCTACATCTTGCGCAAATTTTTCATCTGCTGGAGGTCTCCTTGGGGTAAGGAAACATTTGTCCCCTTGCTCAAGGGTAAGCCCCAGCAGCCGCAAGTCTGTGTTGCTCCATGAAGGTGGATCAGGCCTGGAAAGGGGCTCAGGATTTGGCAAGTGCTGCTGAACCTGACCCCCTCCTGAGCCTAATCCACCCCTCCCTGCCCCCATCACCACCCTCTCCCACCCACCCCTCCCCTGTTCCACCATTCCCTGCCCCGATCAACCCCTCCCTGCCTCCAGCCCTCTGTTCTGGCAGGTGTCTGTGTGGGAGGCATGTGGGAGGCCTCTGTGGCTTCCCTGCCAGCAGGCCCGCTGCACTCATTGGCAGAGGCTGCTTTATGATAGCTGTAAAGCAACTTCTGCTGGCGCAACACTAGTTATGCCAGCGGGAGGGGCATAGGATTGAGTCTGCCTTGCCTCTAAAAAACAAAATCATCTTCCATAATTTTAGTAGGATTCTGTCTACCCAGGCATGCTTTAGAAGTAGAACCTAATCCTTACTCTAGCAAGAATATTATATTTTAAACACTATTTGTGTATTTATTGCTTTGTGCTCACTGTGATTTCGTTTTCTACCAATGGTTGTCATAATCCTCACTGGATATGGCAGAATATGCTCCTTTTATGTTTAGGTTATTGCCTTCGACATTGCTTAACAAAGTAAACTTCTTCCACAGCCTGTGACAGGAATGACTCTTTTCCCTGTTTTGCTGTCTTCTGCATGGAACAATGTCTGTGTTTTTCAATTCACAAGTGCTGCTTTTGGTTGTCAACTTTTGAAGAAAACATTAAAAGCAGGCACTGCTACTTGTTCATATGGATTCAGATTAAAACGAGTCACTAAAGAAACAAAACAGTATATATGTATAGTATAACAGTATATATGTTACTCATCCATTGATCCATTGATCCACTGGCTTATCTTTATTTAATAGTTCAGTAGTACTTGCTAAGGATAAAAGGTTTAGGGTATTTCCCCCCTTTTTTGTAATTGGGAAATGTTTAAGTCTTCAGTAAATGCTATGCTGATTTGTCTTTGTTTTGAATTTTGTCCAATTGATGAACCCAGGGGTCAGCTGTCACAACAGCCACCCATCCAGGTGAGTCCCTGAACTCCCTCGTACTGCTCAGACACCACAGATTTCCCCATTTGCCTATGGGGAGGTTGGTAGGAACCATCAGCCATTGCTTTTTGAGCTTATCACCGACTGCTGATAAGCCGGGGGGGGGGGGCGTCATGCAGGACGTTGTCCCAGGACCTCCAGCAATCCGGCAACCTTGCTACATAGGTAAATAAGATAACTTTTAAAATGTTTCCTTGGAAAAAAGCAGAATAGGACTTCCTTCCTGGGGCAAATAGGAGCTGGCAGGGGACCTTCTCTGGATCAGAACTATGGCAGAGGTGAAGCATTAAAGCAGTGATTTTCAACCTTTTCCATCTCACAGCACACTGACAAGGCCCTAAAATGGTCAAGGCACACCACCAGGTTTTTGACAATTGACGAGACACACCATGCTGCTAGTGGGGGCTCACATCTCCCATTGGCCCTATTAATAAATGACCTTCCTCCAAATTCCTGTGGCACACCTGTGGACCATTCATGGCACACCAGTTACATAAGAACATAAGAACATAAGAACAGCCCCACTGGATCAGGCCGTAGGCCCATCTAGTCCAGCTTCCTGTATCTCACAGCGGCCCACCAAATGCCCCAGGGAGCACACCAGATAACAAGAGACCTCATCCTGGTGCTCTCCCCTACATCTGGCATTCTGACTTAACCCATTCCTAAAATCAGGAGGTTGCGCATACACATCATGGCTTGTACCCCATAATGGATTTTTCCTCCAGAAACTCGTCCAATCCCCTTTTAAAGGCGTCTAGGCTAGACGCCAGCACCACATCCTGTGGCAAGGAGTTCCACAGACCGACCACGCGCTGAGTAAAGAAATATTTTCTTTTGTCTGTCCTAACCCGCCCAACAATCAATTTTAGTGGATGTCCCCTGGTTCTGGTATTATGTGAGAGTGTAAAGAGCATCTCCCTATCCACTCTGTCCATCCCCTGCATAATTTTGTATGTCTCAATCATGTCCCCCCTCAAGCGTCTCTTTTCTAGGCTGAAGAGGCCCAAACGCCGTAGCCTTTCCTCATAAGGAAGGTGCCCCAGCCCCGTAATCATCTTAGTCGCTCTCTTTTGCACCTTTTCCATTTCCACTATGTCTTTTTTGAGATGTGGTGACCAGAACTGGACACAATACTCCAGGTGTGGCCTTACCATAGATTTGTACAACGGCATTATAATACTAACCGTTTTGTTCTCAATACCCTTCCTAATGATCCCAAGCATAGAATTGGCCTTCTTCACTGCTGCCGCACATTGGGTCGACACTTTCATCGACCTGTCCACCACCACCCCAAGATCTCTCTCCTGATCTGTCACAGACAGCTCAGAACCCATCAGCCTATATCTAAAGTTTTGATTTTTTGCCCCAATGTGCATGACTTTACACTTACTGACATTGAAGCGCATCTGCCATTTTGCTGCCCATTCTGCCAGTCTGGAGAGATCCTTCTGGAGCTCCTCACAATCACTTCTGGTCTTTACCACTCGGAAAAGTTTGGTGTCATCTGCAAACTTAGCCACTTCACTGCTCAACCCTGTCTCCAGGTCATTTATGAAGAGGTTGAAAAGCACCGGTCCCAGGACAGATCCTTGGGGCACACCGCTTTTCACCTCTCTCCATTGTGAAAATTGCCCATTGACACCCACTCTCTGCCTCCTGGCCTCCAACCAGTTCTCAATCCAGGAGAGGACCTGTCCTCTAATTCCCTGACTGTGGAGTTTTTTCAGTAGCCTTTGGTGAGGGACCGTGTCAAACGCCTTCTGAAAGTCCAGATATATAATGTCCACGGGTTCTCCCGCATCCACATGCCTGTTGACCTTTTCAAAGAATTCTATAAGGTTCGTGAGGCAAGACTTACCCTTACAGAAGCCATGCTGACTCTCCCTCAGCAAGGCCTGTTCGTCTATGTGTTTTGAGATCCTATCTTTGATGAGGCATTCCACCATCTTACCCGGTATAGATGTTAGGCTGACCGGCCTATAGTTTCCCGGGTCCCCCCTCTTTCCCTTTTTAAAAATAGGCGTGACATTTGCTATCCTCCAATCTTCTGGCACCGTGGCCGTTTTGAGGGACAAGTTGCATACCTTAGTCAAGAGATCTGCAACTTCATTCTTCAATTCCTTAATAACCCTTGGGTGGATGCCATCAGGGCCCGGTGACTTATTGATCTTTAATTTATCAATGAGGTCTGAAACATCTTCTCTTTTAACCTCTATCTGACTTAACTCCTCAGTTAGGAGGGGCCGTTCGGGCAGCGGTATCTGCCCGAGGTCTTCTGCCGTGAAGACAGATGCAAAGAACTCATTTAATTTCTCTGCCATCTCTAAGTCTCCTTTTATCTCCCCTTTCCCTCCCTCACCATCCAGAGGGCCAACCGCTTCTCTGGCGGGTTTCCTGCTTCTAACATATTTGAAGAAGCTTTTATTATTCCCCTTAATGTTGCTGGCCATGCGTTCCTCATAGTCTCGCTTGGCCTCCCCTATCACCTTCTTACATTTCTTTTGCCACAGTTTATGTTCCTTTTTATTCTCTTTTATTCTGTAAGTTGAAAATGGCTGCATTAAAGTCTTTTCTTCCCTACATGAAGTTCCAACCACACAACTGTGGTTTTATGGTAACAAAAGCAATCATGACACTGTATGCACACAGTTCTTCCAACAATGCTTCCTGCCCTCACTCTGGCATCTTCTGGGAAGTGTAAAGAAAAATTGGGCTCAGAACGTGCAGGGAACATGAATGTAGCAGTCAAAAAGTGCAGCAATCACTTTGCCCTTGTTTGCACAACTGTGAGCAGGGTAGAGACATTGCATGCATGGGACCCATTTTGGCTCAGTTCTAGTAAGGATATCACTGAAAGATTTCTCAATGCACACAGTTTGAAAATGTATGAATTTTCATATCGGGTCTAGGGTGAGATGTACAGATTGGCTGAGATCTCTGTATATCAGGGTCCGACTGGGGAAGACTTCTGTTTCAAAGTGAATCTGTGACAGATATAAGTGAAGAGCTTTGGCAGAAAGCATTAGGATGTCTCTTTTGCAGTGCTTCCAGTTTGGTGTTATTTGATGGTGAACTTTAATGAGATATTTTCCCTTTTTAAATCTGTGATAGATTAATCTCAAAGACATTGGAGAGCTGTATAAAATCCGGATTGGCCATGACAACAGTGGACCTGATCCTAGTTGGTACATTACTGAGATTAGACTTCAAAGAATAAACTCACCATCAGAGCAAGAAAAACATTTTCCTCTCAATTGCTGGCTAGCTGAAGACCAAGATGATGGAGACACATGGAGAGAAATACCCATCAGGAGTTCTAAAAAAGGACTTCTACCAGGTATGTCTGGGGAATATAATTGTATTAAGCCCTATCTGTAAGGGACTTAGGGCCCAATCCTAAGCTCCCTCAGCACTGGCACTGGATATTGCAAACATGCCATATGGCACAGCTGCCGCATCCAGAAAGGAGGGGCCGCTGGCACTGGGCCTCAGTGCCACGTGTTAGGCTGGTCAGTGCTCTAGCAGCACCAGACACTAGTGAGTATGTTGGGGTGAGGGGAGGGCAGGGAGTGGGCAGAATGAGGAGGGGGAGGATGAAGTATGGGAGGAGGGGTGGGACCTGTGGAGCCCTGCTGCACCGGATCCTATTCTCTGTGTCAGGCTGAAGATCCTGACACTGAACTCCTCCAAGTCTGTGCCAGCAAAATAGCCAGTGCAGACTGGAGAAGACCCATTGCAGTCCCTACACCCTTACTCAGGGGAAGGGGACAAAAGTCCAAAAGAGGAGGCCTCCAGCAATCCCAGCAGGGCCACTGGATACAGCGATCCCCATTTTGGTGCCACTGCACCCAGTGGTGGTGCTGCTATTAGGATTGGGCTGTTACTGAATCCTGTTGGGCATCTTGTATGGTATTATAAAGGTGTAAGTAAGGGAAACTTTAACAAATAAAAAGGGGAGTAAGAGAATTTAAGGAGTTACTCATTTACATTCTCTTATAAAAAGCCATTTTTAGAAATGTAGCCAAAGTGCCCCAATCTCAATGATTTGTTTTGGCATCTTCTGCTTTTCTAACAAAATTGCCTCAAAAAAAACCACAAAAAAAACCGGCAGATGAAACCTGGTTCCATTTCAGAGAAACACACAGACTAGTAAGAATCCCTTGATACTATCTTGTCTTGCTTGGAATCTCTTCCCAGCTAGAGCTCACACCTTCTGGGATAAGTAGTTTGTACCTGAACAAAATTTTTCACTCCGGGTAGAGTCAATGTTTGAAACGCTTTAGGAAAAAAGTAGAAATTACTCCATAGTGCAGAAGTTTTCATGCTGGGGCATCACGACGCCCCAGCCTGAGGGCCCTGGCCTCTTTCCCCTTAAGGGGCGGGGGCAGCCAGGAGGCAGGGAGGAGGCAGCGGTGTGTTCCCCAGGGTCACACCGCTCAGGGGGCTGCAGGGGCTTGGCTGCACTTACCACAACCTCCTGCAGCCTCCCAGGGGTGCGGGGAGCCCTGCACGACTTTCCGCAGGGCTCCCTGCACCTCCAGGATTCTGCTGCAGGGACTGGTGAGTGTACCCCAGTCCCTGCAGCCCTCCTGAGTGGTGCGATCCTGGGGATCGTTTCACTGCCTTCTTCCCGCCCCTGCTGCTCCCCCCCCCCACACCTGCAAAGACTCCAGGAGAGTTTGAAAACCACAGCCGTATTGACATGAGCTTCAGTTGCAGGTTAAGAATCTGGATGGGTTGCTTTATTACTGCTACTGTTTGATCTGGTTTACTTGAGAAGAAAAAATTGTGCTTCCTGTGCTACAGACAAATGGTATTCAAACAAAAGTAAGATATCTAAAGGCATTCATGCTTCAAATACAGAGAGTACACTTGGATATATGGCATTGCTTTCTCCATCTCTGTGCCTGTAGATTGTTTGGTGTGAAGTATTTTGCTTGGTCTGATTTGGGCAAGAATGTCCAAAATGTCCATCTATTCATGGATGGCTTATGTTTGCGCAAGATAAACCTTATGGAAAAATCGCATAAACCAAGACTGTACTCTTCAGCCTGTTTAATTAATCAGCACTGCTTCCATGAAAGACAAGGGCTTGGGTCCGAAGAACTGTGAGCAGAAGGAAAATCGCCTCCAGTATTCTTCTGCAAATGTTGCATAACTATTTGCATATGAGTGCCCACAGTGCTATACTACATAGGTTCTGTAGCAATTTTCTTACTATTTGTGCAAGGGATTATGCAAGCTCTTGCATAAGCAGAAGAACACACTTCATTTTCCCTGTGCAATGCACTGGCATTAGGGATAAAATAACCTTTCTCTGAGGAGGCACCATTTGCATGTAGAAAGCACTTTTAGATCTGATCCAGTGATAATGCTTCAGAGCAAATGAATGTTCAGTGCAATGAGAGTACCTCTCATTGGATATATGATTTTTCAAAACATTTGCTTGGCTTTATTAACAGTGATGTTATAATGGCATATCTATCTTTTTCTTCCCTGGCACATTATGCTTATTGAAACATATCTGACAAGTAAATGAAAAGGGAAACAAAATATAGATGCTAGACACAAGCTAAATTTTTAAATTTATTATTTCAAATTGCATATTGATTCTTGGCTTATTTAAATTGAATATCCATAGTCAGTGCAACTGAGAAGTTTTGCATTTGTTTTTCTCCAAATCTGAGATGGAACCTTTTACCTTCAATATCCTATTTAAGGAGATAATTGCTTGAAAGATCCAAATATGCAGCCATTATAAGCAGCTATATCAAAGAAAACAAATGGTATATTATATGATACCTAATTACAATCCAATATTAATTTCAGAATGATTTAAAAATTCTGGCCAACAATAGATTTGTTTAATTTTAAAAAGCTTTTGGTCTAAATGATGAGCAGAAGAAGATTTATTTTATAAACTAAATTTCGGAGTTAACGGGGTTTACTTTATTGTGGCTCCAAGTTGCCACTGAACCTTATTACTCATATTAATAAGATCTTAGCCTTATTCAGGCATGTTCTGTGCACATTCCTGTATGCGTGGGGGGGGGGGAATATCTGAAGAGGGCACTTGTCTATTTCTTTATCCTCCAGAATGTAACCATGAAGATGACTTTGAGTTCTCTGTCTTTGCTGTGTATTCATTCTATAGCTATCTCCAGATAGTGATGGTTCTTCTTTAGCATAATGTCTGAAATCTCTCCTTCATATTTCCCTACGTTTCATGCTGACAGCTTCACTCTCCTTGCTTGTCTTCTTTCATGACACTTGTAAGTGCAAAATGCTGACACTGAAATAGTCCTCCTGATACTATGGCCCAGAATCCTACCTTTTCCCAAATCTGTCAACTTTGCAGTCTGTATTCTTCAAGGCTTAGACTCTGACTTTTTCGCCCTGTCTTTCTTCTTCTCTGTCTGACCTTTGTGTCTTGTCTTTCCATTTCATATTCATATTTTCTTTCTTTGCCATTCCATCTGTTCTCCTAGTAGTTCAATGACTGTCTTTGACTCTGTTTTGACTCTATATCCAAGTCCTGAAATACTGTGGCTCACAGACAGAGTTGAAAAGTATCTGCAGTAGTCACCCTCAGACACGCCTTGTAGATTAGACCGTATTGTCACAAACGTTATCAAACTGCGACAGAAATATTTGCAATGAGAGATCTGCAGCTCAAGACTTGGCTGGTTAATTTAAATCATTATGCAGAAGTCAGCACTTTTGTTTTCTGAGCTTATATTTCCCCGTCTTCTGGCCACTGACCTTTAAGATTCAACATTCTACTTCCCTGGGATGCTGCACTGCAATAGCTCTACTGTATCCCATGTAAGGCAAGTAGGTCAGGGGTGGAAATTTCTATCCCATGCCATTAAGTATAGGAAGAAATCCCCTTAAATAGCTACTAAGAGTGAAGAAAGAAGGTACATCATGTGCCAAGTGCTGATTTGGCTGCAAAAATCAACCCTTTTCTCAGACCTGTGGGTGATCTCTGTGTAACCTTGAACGGCAATGGAAGGTTCAACATAAAGAATGTATACATGATATCTTCTAGAAATCCTAACTATGAAAGAGTAGCTAATCCTTGTAGTTAGTAAGCAGTTTCACTCTTTCATTCTACAAGCTGTCCAGCCTCCAGCATTCTTATCCTTAAGTATGCACAAGGCTCAGAAAGGCTTCAGTGTTAGTATCAAAGGGATATCTAATACACTGTGATAACCGTTAACAGAAGCTGACTTCTGGGTAAATCCCTAACCACACACAAATGATAGTTTCAGCTCTCATGCTGATAAAGGCAATGATAGAAATCCCTCTGATTTTAGAGAAGCAGATTTGCTATGAATGTCAGTTGATGGTAACATGTAATAAATGTGGCCATCTACTGTAATGTTTGTTTCAGTCCTTTTTTCTGCCATTCTTTTGGCTTACTTTTTTCAGTACAAAGCTTCATACCACATGCTTGTGTATTAATGAATATTTTCTTATCGACTTCACAATGGCAGCTGTTATTTATTGGAAGAGTGTACCGTATTGAGAGTAAATTGAAATCCGTTTTTTATCCAGAGATTAGCTTCTAAATTATTTCAAATAAGCATAATATACAGAATTCAATTTTATTCTTATTTATGTAGGACCATCAACATACATAGCATTTTACACAGAATGAGAGAAGAGGACCCTGTGATTGTAAGGGGCTTACTGTGTAGATGGAAACAAGGGAAAATAGAAAGAGTGGAAACAGGATAAACAAGAGCATATGCAATTGTGTCAGTGACATGTACTTACAGTAACTTTAGAGTAGAGAAAGAGGCACTGGGTATGCGTACCTACTTAGAAGTAAATCCCATTGTGTTCAGTGGGGCTTACTTCTAGGAAAGTGTTACAGGATTGCATCCTAAGGTGTTGTGCCAATGACTTCATAGAAAAGGTGGATTATAAGAATGTCTTTGAAGAAAGTAAAAGAGGATGCATCATGCAGGTGATCCTGGAGGTAGTTCAGATCAGAATTAAGCAGTGAACAAGACTGGAAATAGAATGGAAATTAATATACACACTCACTGTATTTTTATTTTTTCCTATTTCAGTGGTAATCTACTCAGTTGGTGTTCACACTGGATCAAGTCCAGGTGCAGAAACTAAATCTAATGTGTACATCAGCATCTTTGGAAGCAGAGGGGACTCTGGAAAACGGAAACTTCATAAATCAGTTAATAATAAAATCAAGTTTCGGTGTGGTCAGGTAAATGCACAGAATCTGTGATTAAAATTAGGAAGTCATTGGCAATATCATTTCATTAATGCATTCAGATTGCTTAAAATTGTATAATCTCATTTGTAATTATATTTGTAATCTCATTTGTAATTATATTTTTGTGTATGTTCTTTAATCAAATTTACATTCTCTGTCTCTCTCAAGTATAGAAGGAATATATCCATATAGGGGAAGCTGTGATAAGATATTTTAAATATTGATGTTGTTTGTTTTGAATGGAACAATACAATTTCTAGTATTTTATTGAAACAAATAACAATTGAAAGATGTTATTTACAGGGCTTAATATTGTCATGCTCCTTTCTACCTTCACACCAACTTCCAATAGGTCGTACAGAAGGATAATTATATCGTTTGATGTAACGTTTATGTAGTTAGACGGAGAAAAACTGAATTAACCTTATAATTAGTCCTTCATGACCAGAAGGGCTTTTGCCTTGCATTTCTCAAATTTCAAACGTTTCTTACTCATCAGTTCTCCAGGTGGCATTCCAAGTCACTTTAAAAATATAACAGTGTTTATGATACAGATGACTGCTTTTAGGATCCCCCTGCACTGAGAATTTCAAAACCATAATTCACCTATTGGCACCTGGATTATGATCCAAAGAAGAAAAAGCACACCAGAATTTTTCTGAGCTCAAGTCCTCCATGTTTGAAAAGTAGTCTTACAGAAAGTGGCATAGCTAGAGGGGTGCAAAGCACTAAAGTTTGCAGGGAACCTCACTGTGGTGTGCAAATGGGCCCTCTGTTTTGCTCCCAGAATGGCTCTGAAGGCTTGCATGCCATGGTGAGGCTTCCTCCAAAATTTAGTGCTTTGCACCCTCTCTAGCTACACCATTGAAGATTTCTTGATATGTTGCTGCCTGCTGCACATGGTTATTCATTTTTTCCCCCCGAGTTTCCTTTTAAATAATTTTCACATCCAATATCAACTTCTTCTAAAATAGTTGGCAGGTTTTGAAGAAACAGCTGCTAGAAAGGAAACTTACTTTATGGTTTTCAGTGCACTGATGGCTTTGTTTTATGCATTTTTTAACATTGTTTTAATGGCACTTTTAGAATGTCTTATAGCTAGCCACCTTGGTTTCCCACATAAGTGAGACAAAAGGCATTTATGTATTAAGTAAATAAACTCTCAAGCAGAGAGTTTAATATGCTGGTATCACTCGGTTGCAGGGCTGACCTGAGTTTCTGCCTGATGTCAGTGCTGTATAAAATACCATCTGCCCTTTTTTGGTCCAGTGTTGAAAATTCAGCATTTAGTTTTAAACCAGTGCTGCATTTCCATTGCAAGATGTGGTGCAGAGATTTCAAAGGGAAAAGTACTGGAATCACTTAGTAGGAAAACCTTGTTTGTATTATAATAAAGTAAAATTAAAAACAGAGGAAAATGAGCCCTAACCAAAAATATAAAGACGTAGGGTACCAACATTGATATATATCGTATACTGCCAATATTTTAAAAGTGTGAAATACCTACTAAATAGACCGCCCAGTCTTATAACTACCATACGCCCTCGGTCCTTCACCTCCTTTGGTGCTGAATGCCGTAAAGCAGTCAGCACCTATCACAAAAGATGCTCTGACAAAACGCTGCACAGCACTCTGCCAGGAGCATCAGCCTCCGGAGGATCACCCTCCAGTCGCTATTGAAGGTAAGTCAGTGAGAGTGGTGGGAGGGGTAGCAGGAGGGCAGAACAGGTGCAGTGGTGGGTGGATCAGGCCTGGAAAGGTAACAGGATCAGCAGCAATGGTGCCAGCAATATCCTAACCCATGCTCCTCCAAACCCCAGCCCACTGGCCAGATCCCAGTTTTAGGGGAAGCCTTCTGTTCCATGAACAGAGCTTACTGTTCCAGCTCTGTGCAGTTCATCTTCCAAGTAGTTCTAAGTAGTTCTGGGCACCAGGATGCTCTGGGTAGTCACAGATGTAGTCGCATCTGGGTGGTCACATCTGCCTGGACAGCCTGCACAGCTTTCTGGGATGCCCGGCAACAGATGCAACTGCCCAGAGCATCCCAGTGCCCAGATCTACGTGGAAGATGAGCCACGCAGAGGCAGATCGGTAAGCTGTGGCTGAAACGGGGACCATATTTTCGTTACACAGCAGTCACGAGTTTGGTGACTGCTGTCCTAACCTAACCCCCTTCCTGGGCCTAATCCTGCAGCATGGTTCAATGTGGACTTGCGACAGCAAAATAGCTGTAGCAGGTCCGAGTAGGAGAGATTACTTTCCAAACATGGAGGGCTCACTACACTATGGAGGCTTACCCCTAGGTAAGGGAATGATCATTCCTTAAATAGAGGAAACCTCTGAAAGTACCCCCTTTCCATAAGACACAGCGGTCGCTATTTTAGTGCTGCTGCATCAATGGGGGGGGGGCAAAAAAAATAAGATTGAACTGGCAGTTATTAAATAAATGTTTTACCTGTTAAGGACATTTGAAGTGTGTATTGTGATGCTTAGTATGCCTGTATGACATCGTTTTGTACCCAAACTCATTTATTTATACCCTACTCATTTATTCAATAACTGTTTTACCTGTTAAGGAAATTTGAACTGTGTTTTGCTGTGCTTAAGCTTGTGTGACATAGTTTTGTACCCTTATCCTTGAGTGTAATAGGTGTCATATAAAAAAATTGGTCTATTTTTAGCTCTATCCTTTGGACTGCATTGGTTGCAATCTGTTTCATGATTCTCATTTTTGTGTTTCTACAGACTGATATGTTCTATGTGAAGGCTGTTTCACTTGGAGTCCTGAATAAAATTCTCATTAGCCATGATGGAACTGGTCCAGGTAAAGCTAACTTCCTATTGACAGATTGGTTTCACAATCTTCTTTTAAAATGCACATCCATATTCTTGTGTCTAGTCCTATATTTCTTAAGATCAATTTTTGCTGTGCCCAGCATGGAGTTCATCCCTTTCAGATAACAACGCAGAGTTTAGGAAAAAGTTGTCTTTCTGTGGAAGAGCTGACAATAAATTTGAAATGTTCTAGACATATTTTTGAATGGTAATGAAACACAGTGACCTAATTGTCCTTGAATGTCTATGCACTGAACTCACTTCTTTCCTTAAGGCTAAGAATTTAGTCCTTTATTTACCCATGTGCAATAGGGTCCCTGAAACATGGAACAAAGCTGGAGTGTTTAGCTATTCAGGATTCTGTTCCAAAACAATCTCAAAACAAAATATCTTATCTTTGAGCCTAACAATTCTTGCTTTTGAGGAAAAAATTAGAGCAGTGGTTCTCACACTTTTAGCACCGGGACCCACTTTTAAGAATGACAGTCTGTCAGGACCCACAGGAAGTGATGTCATGACCAGAAGTGACATCATCAAGCAGGAAAATTTTTAACAATTCTGGGCTGTAATCCTACCCACACTTACCCAAGAGTAAGTCCCATTGACTATCATTGTTAAAAGCATATACATAGCAGCCTGTTCAAAGTACAGATCTGTAACATTTACCCAAATGCAGTCACATCCTATGGAAGCATCAAGTCTAATATTAAAAATAAAATATTGAAATGACTGGGGACCCACCTGAAATTGGCTCACGACCCACCTAGTGGGTCCCGACCCACAGTTTGAGAAACACTGGTTTAGAGTATTAATTATTGGCTTTGCTCAAGGGAACTGTGCTAATCTCTTTGTCCTGGATTGCCAAGTTTAATGTGGCTAAATTTAATTTAATCGATACATTTTTTTCTTGAAGTTTCAAGTATATTTTTGTCACTGGCTTCTAGACAGTGGATGGTTCCTTCAAAAAGTCAATATCAAGTTTCAGGAGGGAAAGGAAGGTGGAGAAGAAGAAGTCGTGTTTCCTTGTAATAGGTATGGAATTAATTAATTGCTTCCTGAATTCTATGCCCATGGTTTTCAAACTGTGTCCTAGGAAACTCTGGGTTCCAGTTTTCCAGTTTTTGTTTTTTTTTTAAATTAGGATTGTGGCTTGGGTAGAACCCTGATCAACTGCCCTACCCAGCTCTGCCCACGCAAGACTTGTTCCAGATAGATTTTTTCAGCATCCCTATTGACTCTTACCATGCTATGCCATCCTGGGACAAAAATAACTTCCTGCCCTAAAACATGCCTCAAAATCTTCTGCCAGTATCTCAACTGACATTGCCTTCATTACAAACATAATTCATCATGCCTGCTTTGCCTTTGATGGTTCCAAGATATCTTTCTGCCCCAGAAGCATCTGCAATCATCTTTCTCTGTTTGTTCTTGGACATGGTTTCTGAACTTCTGAAAAATTCATACATAGGTCCTACTACACTATGCTCATTCTCAAGCTTACCAAATGAAAATATTTTGCCTAGTTCTTTGATGGTGCTTTTTGGGCTGACTTCCCTCTCTTACAGCCCTATTCTATCTTTGTGGTATCAGTGGCGGACCTCCCCTGCCCTGCACCCTGGGGCAAAAGTCAGTGATGGCGCCCCCTGCAGGATCCCGATGCCCGCATGTGCAAATCTGTGCCCCCCCCCCATTTACCTGGAACGCATGGAGCCTCATGCGACTCCAGGATGCATTGGGGAAGCCTCCTGGAGCTTCCTCGACACTTTAAACTGTGCTACCGGCAAACCAGAAGCACATTTTCCAACTGCTTTGGGAGCCTTGGAGAGGCTTCTGCACAGTCCTAGAGGCATGCAAGGCTCTGCACCTGGGGCATTTGCCCCTTTGATTTAATGGCAGGTCTGCCACTGTGTGGTATGCCAGCATACCATGAGGTCCACTGTCATGGCAGCTGACCTGCCAGTCTGTGGAGGGCTGCCACCAGTGTAAAGGCCAGAAGGTATCTTACTACCAGCAGCATTGAGCAGACCAAGCACTGGTGGGGTTTAGCAGATGAGGAATGGTGCAGATCAGGGGTGGATTGGGCAGAACAGGATGGCTCATGGCAGTACTGGTGTCCAAAACCATCATCCCGGCCCAGACATGCCACCACAAGGCTCCCCAGAGCTATGCCAGCAAAAGGGCTGGCATAGCTTTGAGGAGTCCCATAGTGGACAAGGCAGCAGACAAGAAGGTAAGTAATTTTTTTTTTTTATCTCTCCCAGCCAGCCTGGTTTCTTTGTGGCACAATGGATGCAGTGGATGCATTCTCAAAGGAGCGAGGGAGGGAGGTTTTTGTAATTTGCCTCCATTGAGGTTTCACTCATGATCATTGGCCCCCAGTGCTATTTTTTAAAATCAACTTTTACTTGTTTATTCATAACATGTACTTTTGTCCTTTGTACAGATATGGTTATTTTATGTATGGTAACATACAATTCATTGCTGAATAAAATTTCCCTAAAGATGTGAATACTGGCACATGTCTTGTTGTCATAGTTGTTGTTTTTTCTTCCTGAAATTTGATGAGCAGTGGAGATATCAGTTAGAAATCTATTGAGATAGGGAACAATTATCTTCTCAAGGCAAACTTTTTAGCTGAATAAAATTAGAGCTCTCCTTACCTTACCCTTGATTATCTAAATATCTTGATCATCTAAATTTAGTGTCTCTCATGTAGCGTTGATCTAGGTAAGCATCTGATTAAATGTTCTGCATGTAACCCTGGCCATTCAGACAACCGAGACTACATTATATTTTACTTTGCAAAACTAGCAAAACTTGACTTAAAATGACCTACTTATTGCTCTTAAATGGTATCTTTTTTCTTCATTTTATTACCTGGTTTTAATCAAATGGGTCCGTTTGGAGAAGAACTGATGAAATAATTGTCTCTTTTAACATTAATGGGAGTGTCTACTTAAGAAAATGATATTTAACTAATACTTAAAAAGAAATGCTAGATAAAGGTTAGAGTCAGAAGCCATTTTTTTTCCAAAGGTTCCTTGTTGGTGTGCATCTTGTGGGTTATGTACAAAATTTTTCTATTCACAAGTGTTGCCTTGATAGGGTCGCTGCCTTTTTATCTGGGGTAATTGCCAGGCAGAGCTCTGGAACTCTGGGCAGTATGTGAGGAAAAGACTGATGTCTATGTTGTGGTGTCTTTGTATATTTTTGTTTTGTTTTGTTCTTTCTCTGTATTTTATGCCAATAAAGGTCTACTGAACTGAAGTGTTGCCGCATTCAACAGAGGGTTTTTTTTTCCCCAACCTGTTCATATATGCAGTCCTCATCACTGATTTGAGTTTTTTTAGTTGAAAGCAATTGCCCACATTTGCTCAGAAGTTATCTGGGGGCTTCTGAATGTGTTCAAATGTGCAATAAGTTGATTGTGAACAGGTCTACCTGTTTGCACTACCACTGTTCAAAGTGAAAGGATTTTTAATGGGGTTAGGTAGCGCATTCTAATTTTAAACCAGTGACGTGCAGTGAGGTGCAAGGGTGGGAAGGTACAGTGAGGGGAGATCCCAGTTGATGTTATGTTGCAAGGCATTCTGGGGCCTTCCCCAGAGGCCGAGCTGCCACAAGCTATATACTCTCAGAGACTTGGACAGTGACAGTCTGAGCAGCAGCTCAGCCTCCCTGATGATTGTGCAACCACTCAGAAACTGGGTGGAGTGTATGTGCAATCACAGACTAATCTGAGAGGACAGAGGAAGCAGCCTCCCCTGCCCTCTCCCAACTGTGCTTCCCAGTTTTAAACCTAGATTCCTCCTTTCCCTTGAGGAAGGAAGAGATGGTGCACAAGTTGTTGCAAGCAATTTATTGCAATACATAGTTTAAACATTGTGGAATTTAGTTTTAGTCAGTTGATGTGCATGCATGTATCAGGGCTGGCCCACCAAGAGGCCATGTGATGCAGCTGCTTCAGAGATAGTTTGGGGAAGACAACAAGATGGTAGGGACTGCCTTGCACCCCATGTCTATCCTCTACCTTTACCAGTGCACCAGTTAGCTGGCTGCTTCAACTTGCCACCACCCAATCCTTCTCTCATGGTCCATATAATGTCCACCACCACTGCTACCATGAGAGATTAAAGTTGTGACATTGGAGAAGCTGGTAGGTGGTCACTGCAATTCTTTTTCTTCACTGTCCTAGAGTTAAAATAGGTTTGCATCCCTGCCCCCTCTACCACCACCTTCACCTCATACTCCCTTCTCCTCTACAATAAGGCTAATTCTTTAAACCAGGCCATACAGGAGGATGATCTGCTGAATGACCTTCCCCTTTTAGCACCCTCAGATTGCAATCCTAAGGGCTCATTGGGCCAGCGCAAGTCCCATGTGTGGGTCTGCTTTACATGCCGTAAAGCACATTTGCACCTGCTCTGGTGTCAGCTGGACTGACGCAAGGACATGTGCTTTCCCACAGAGGCTGCATCCAGCCTCTGCAGTGCCAAAACCTGGTAAGTCCACGATGGCCAAACTTGGCTGGCGCAGGGGTCAGGGGGGGCATGGGGATGACAGGGAGGAGGTGGGGAGGAAATATTTCAGGGCGAGGGGGATGGCAGACAGGCCCATGGGTGGGCAGGGGAAGAGCAGGGGTGGGACCAGGGCCTGGCAGTTATGCCAGATCCTGACCCTGTTCCTGGGCAGTGTGGCTCCCGGCTCTTCAGATCTGCGCCACCTCTTTAGGTGGCACAGATCTGAGTAGACCCATTGGGGCTGCAGCAGCTCTCCCGGCTGTAAGGGGAAGCATTTCCCTCCGCTCTGGGCTGAGGCGCTTGCAGCCCAAAACTTGCGCTGGATACAAGGCAGGCCTCCCTGTTCCAGCACAAGTTAGGATTGCACTGCCCCGTGCCTTCCTGTTTTGACAAAGTGAATGAACTGGAAAAAGAATAAGGTGGAGGTAGTAAGTGGAGGTTGGGCATGTGTACACTAGTGTGCACTTTAAATAAAAGGGGATGAAAAATTTGATCCACGTCAGTGCCAGATTTTAACCACATTAGGCACTGGTCTGCCTTTCCTTGTGTTTGGGTGCACTCAAAATTTGTGACACAGAAGATGCTGTGTAGATTTTTCTTGAGAAAGAAACAAGATTTCCTTAAATCGGTCCACTGAGCTCATTCAAACTGGATTCACTCAAGAAATTTTGAGTTCATATTTTATACCCATGGAGTAGCATACAGAGGGTGAATTCCAACATAAGTAAATCTTCATATCTCCAAATATAGTCACGGGATTTTGTCACTTAGAGCACTAAGATGTCATTTCAGTATTCAAAATTTTGTATTCAATGCTTAAAGATAGGTACAAGTCTGGATTTATCTGTTTTGTATGTGCAAAAACCCAGTTTTGTTAGAGATTTGTGAATAAGGACAGTATAATGCTGGTTTGAAAATAGTCCACAACAGAATAGAGGAATTGAGAAGATATTATATCAGTGTCCAGACAATGAGTCAGATTCCTGCTACTTCCTGCTGCACATTCACCCAATTCTTCCAAAGCTGTTTACATTTGGGGCGACAACATATAACTCGACAAGTGATACTTAAAAACTTGGTTAAAAAGTGAAAAATAATATAGGGTTTCAAGTAACTAAGACTAATTACTAACTGTCTTCACTATAATTACTATCTTTTTCACAATGGAAGATGGCTAGATGAGTACCAAGATGATGGGAAGACGGAGAGAGAGCTAATTGCCAAAAGTAAGTACTGAAAATAAAGATCACTGGTATTATAATTATATTGTAATACTAAATTGCTAATTAAGCTTAAGGATATAGAATCTTACAGAGAGTAATAAGTGTTTTTGTTTTTATTTTAGAAAATAGTAATGCACCAATGTTACATAATGGTGGTAAGTAACACTCTAAATTATTTTGTTGCTTGAATTTAAAATCTCTTTCGGTCTTTAGAAGAAAAATAAGAGAAGCAAGTTGGTGACTGTCAATCATTCATGCAAAAAGTCTAATGAGCAGAGCTGAACAGATGATACTGCTAATGTGGAAAATGTAGAGAAATAGACTGATAATGATCTGTGGAAGGGGCATGTCAAGTCATTTAGCTGAGTAAAGGCAAGGATTCATCACTAAACATTTTTGCTGTTCTTCCAACCTTTTTTATTCTGTTCTAAAATGAGTCAGACGTTCCTCTGAGAGCAGAGATGCAAGGAATGTTTTGTTTATGCCAACATCACTGTCATTCAGTAAACAGGAACTTCTCCCCCAGTAAGCAAGTGGAAAAATGTGTGGTGAAGTGACAGTGAAAGCGGTTTCAGGTCAGAGTTCATCAGGATCCTCTCAGATAAAAAATATGCCGACTTAAGCTACAGAGCTACTAAACACAAAGGATTTGTGCTGTTTCTTGCTCTTTAACAGGGACCAATGAGCTTCATCTACTGTGTCTCTCAAAGCTGTCAATCAAAGCTAGGGCCCAATCCTATCCAATGTTCCAGTGCCGACGCAGCTTCAAAGTAGCCCCAGGATAATGGAACAAATGTTCTCTTACATTGAGAAGGCTTCCATAACAGCTCTCTCCCCCTGCACTGCAGGATCCAGCCCTATTGGCACGGTTGCATCAGGACTGGAAAGTTGGATAGGATTGGGTCCCTATATGAATAACAACCGATATAAGACTGCCTTATACTGCATCAGACCATTGGTCTACCTAGCTCAACAATGATTGACAGTAGCTGTCTAGGGTTTCACATAAGGGATTTTTCCATCCCTACCTAGAGATGCCAGAGAGTGAACCTGGGACTTTCTGAGTGCAAAGCATGCCTTCAATCGTTTTATAGCCTCTTGCCTTGAATTCCTTACTAACATTTCCCAGAGCTGAGCAGATGATACTGTACAATATCACCATCTACTCTCATTGGAGCTGCAAAATATTTTGCAGCTGTCTTCACTTAGTTATTCAATTTTATAGGAGAATATTAACTTTCAGTTAATTGTCTGAGACTCTGCTGAAGGTTCATCCCCGCAATCTCTCCAGTTACCCACCTGGTAGTGTTGACACGAGGCTTCTGGGAGCCCTGGCCAAACCTTGCACTGGGCCTGTTCTAGTGCCCCACCTGGAACCCACTGATAGCACTTTGGACACTACCAATGTCACTTGGTCTGGGAATTCAGGATTTTAATAAAGCTATCCTCTGGAGGGCATGGACCCTCAGCCAGTGCCCAACCTGGCTGATCCCTGCCACCACCCCGTCACCCAACATCTGACTTTCAGAAGCTAAGTCTTGTTCTATTTGGGGTTTCTATATGGGGTTGTGTAGGAGCATGTGGCTTCAAAAGCATTTTGCATATGTGCAGCATTCTTGCAATGTATTGTAGTCACATTAACAACAAAGTCTTCACATTTTTCTCTGCACTGTTATATAATGTGTGGTTTTGTTTTTACTTTTATTCTACAGGACAGTGGAGAGTGCTAGTTAAGTCTGCTCAAGACTCCCCCAAGCCACATGAACATAAGAGAATCCTTGTGATTTATGGCTCAAAGGGCAAAAGTGATGATCTTCTCCTGTTTTCACAAAGTTCGGGACATGTGTGTTTTCAACCAGGAGCAACTGATGAATTCCTTGTAAGTCTTGCCTACACAATATTGCATAGATATTGAAATGACATCCTGCTTAGCCAAAGGATATATTAGGAAACTGAATGTCGTTGTAGCAAATGCCATTCCTGTTTATCAAGATGGGTTGATGGTGCTTTAGATTTTCTTCCTGTGTTTCCCCTTTTCTTTTTCAATCTTTGAATAATTTTAAGGATCAAATCGATATGGAAAGTATTGTATACCTAGTGCTATAAACAATGTGACATTCATGGAAGTATTTGTTGCAAAATTGTGTCGTCAGCACATGGCCTACAATGAGGATTAGTTTGGTGTTACACATTTGAAGAATAAAGAGATGGTCCATGGAACATAAGCAAAACTGATTATTTATGTTTTGTGGCACATGAGAGCCAAAATGATTTACTTAGTTTCAGTTCTGTCTTTGCTATTATTAAAAGAACAAGCCCCCCTTTTTATTTCAGTGTGCTTTGAGTGCTCCCACAAAATTTTGTCTATTTTTTAATCCAAGTCCTTACCACCAGAGGGAGGTATGCAAAAGCCAAAAACGTCTAAGTGTTGATTCTTCAGGGCCAGCCCACAGGCAAGCTCAACAAAAAAACCTGATTGTTAAGGCTTCAAGCAACTGAGGGGCCTCCAAGTCACAGGCTCAGTTCAGGGGTGGTCTCAAGCTTTTGGAGCAAGACACTTGTACAATCGCTGAATTTGCCCATAAGAAAGGTTGAGGAGCATCCCATTTTTTGTCTGACTGAGATAAAGCTTAGACAGAGGCCTTTATGCAAGTCTGATCCATATAACCGTAGCTATGTTAGAGGCAGGGCTTGGGTGGAGCTGTTACTAGGCTCATGGGCTTGGGGTGTGGAGTATTCAAGGCCATGATCCACCCATTAGCATTAGACCATAAACACAGTCCAGAGAAAATTAGGGTCAATAAAGTTTCACATGAAGTAAATTTCACAATTCAAGAGTTTTGTCAGGTGTTTTGTCTTGCCCCTAAGCAGGGAGACCTTGTGGTCAGGAAGAACACCCAATACCTCAGTTTCTTTTTAAGCACCACCTTGGCACCATTGCAAACGAATAGCTTCTGGCTTGCCTTTTCCTCCTCATCACTCTGAAATGAAAATATTTTTACTTCAGTTTTTGTCTTGTTTTTTTTTATCTCTTAGTGCTTGTTAGTTCTTAACAAAAAAAAAAGAGAGAGAAAGAGAAAATGTCTCCCTTTGGGGCTGATCACCCACCCACCAATCAATAGTAGGCATGACTTCTGCCACTGTGGCTTCCAGGAATCCATGCAACTGACTATGGTACTTAAAAGTGGTTCTTGTAATAGATCAAAAAGAACTGTTAGCTGTGGCTGTCATCTGAGCATTGTGAGAGTCAGTGCTTACCTCCTCTTCCCAGAGTGAGGACCATCACTTCCAGATATCGGGCTTCATCTTTTTCTTTTTTTCATCACCACCATCACTGCTAGCTTCCTCAAAGTGAAACACCAAGACAGGAAAAGAAATTAATTCCTTTTTTTACCTCAGCGTACTTTATCCAGTAAGCTGAGAGACAGATATCTGAGACCTGGACATAAGTCTTCCGAAATGAAGCTGCTTAAACAGACTTGATCCTGACAGAAACTCTGGCGTCCAGTTTCATGTGAGAAGCATCAAGCTTAAGCTTCTCAGGCTTAAGTCTCTGAAATCAAAGCTGTCTTAATAGATTTCATCCAAGAGTCTAGCATTTCATACCCATGCATGAAGCATAAGCTATGACCTGGGCATACATTTTTTACGTCTAAGTCACTTAAGCCAGTTTCATCCAGAGAGAAATTACAGCTTTCAGATTTATGTGGGAAGCATCAAGTTGAGTTGTGGGTATGAGGTATAAGGGTTATGTGCTAAGACTACCTAAGTTGGATATATGAGCTCCTAGACCTGCCATCAGGCTTTCTATATTGGAACTATTTAAAGGAATTTCATTCTGGCCCTCACGCACCTATAAGTTCTCAGTCAGCTTTTACCTCTGTCTGTTGTGACTTAATCAGTTGCCTGCTTAACCATCAATGCACTCCTGAGGCAGAAATCAATGTTAGGATAAATACTTTGGACTCAGACCTCCCTAACAGGCTTTATTCGCTGAGAAATCAATTCTAATACAGTTTACCCCACATGTACTTGCACACATGTGTTTGGTTTTGGGTGCACACAAAGCAAATTCATGATCCAGGCCAGACTTGTGTTGTCTTTTAGAAGGCTTATGCCCAGGAATCATCAGGCCCACAAACTTCTAATCAAAGGCAAACTTTGCATCTTTGTGTTCAGAGGCTTGAAGAAGCATCCAGAAAAATTCTATGAGCAGCTACACCTTTGCCTGCCATGCTACTCAAACCTGTAAAACAAAATCATAGCCCTGGGAGCTTTCTGGCTATAAGGCAGAGGTTCCCAAACTCTCCCAGAGAGTTGGGACGTCCGTAAATCAGTGTGGGGGCAGAGCAGGGCAGGGTGGCGGCAGCGGCGGCACCTCCAAGATCATGCTGCCATGAAAAAGGGGTGCTTTTAACTCACTGGTGGGGAGCAGTGCCTCCCCATGCCTCAGAATCTTCTGGTTTCATCCAAGGTCGTCACTTCCGATTTTCATCTGAGGTGCTTTTGGTTTTCGTCTTCCAGTTTTTGTCCAAGGCACCCCTTAAGAGTGTAGTAACTTATTTCCCATGACTGGAGTGTTAGAACACCCCAGTTTGGGAACCTTGGCTTTTAAGGTAAGTAGGACCATTTGTGATCACAAAAGAGATGGCCTCTGGCCCCTTGCTTCCCCTCACCTGTCAACTTCATTGACAACTCAGTCAGAGCCCTGTGCTAAACTGTGGCACAAATCTCATAAGCAATCAAGGAGTATCCAGTCACACCATTCCCATGGTATAGCCATGTAGAAAATGGCCATCTCCACCAGGGATGGGTGATAGAAACCCATCAAGACTATTTCAGAACAAAAGGATGGTGTAGGGTGAGT
Organism: Tiliqua scincoides; assembly: GCF_035046505.1. Lineage (NCBI taxonomy): Eukaryota > Metazoa > Chordata > Lepidosauria > Squamata > Scincidae > Tiliqua > Tiliqua scincoides. The sequence goes on along the minus strand of NC_089824.1, from coordinate 45,667,494 downwards.
CAGTGGTGGTCCTGGGGAGCGTCAGGGGGGCAAAAGCCTCAGACGCTATGCCCATGGGCCCTGTGGGGGCAGCACTGCTGCCGCCTTTGCCCTCTGCGCCACCTCTGCCCACACTCTGGGCTTTTCCAGGCCCCACGCTAAGGCCTCTGGAGTGCCTTTAAACAGTACTTCCAGTTTTCATTGGAAGCCTCAGAAGGCTTTCGGAGTGCTCAGGAATGTTCCACAAGGCTCTGTACAAAGCTGGGTATCTCCTAGGGGGTATTGCAGGGGGGCAGCTTGTTGTGGTCCTATATCACATGGTGGCACAGGGGCCATGTCCACAACTGGGATAAGTTCGTCCAAGAAAAGACTGTATGAGAGCCTAAAACCAAACATACTTTAAGTTCTGGCTATAGACTCCTGAAGTATGTTTTTCTTCTCCCACCTACCCTTGATGTGTCTGTGATAAACCAATAATCTCCTGCATGCAACTGGAGAAGTACATTTTGCCAGGTCTGCAATATGTTGGGGTTTCTTATCTTTTCTCTTAAGCAGTTACCTGACTCCACCTGTGTTTCGGGGCGGGGAAGGCAGGCGGTGGGCGGGACTGTGGGCGGGCAGATGGGGAATGGGAGGTGGGGACAGAACCCGGTAGTTAGGTTGGATCCTGACCCCATTTCTGGGTGAACCAGGATAGTCCTGAGATGCTCAGATTTGCTCCACCTTGTCAGATGATGCAGATCCAAATAGACCCATTGGGCTGCTGCAGTGTGACACAGGATAAGGGGAAATGTTTCCCAGGAGAAATGCAGGCCTCAGGCTGGCCTGCGGTCAGCCCCAAACTTGTGCTGGATACAGCACATGACCGCTGGCCTTCCTGTTTCCAGCGCAAGTTAAGATTGTACTCATATTGATATAATTACATCACCTTCCAGGTCAGCCTTGAAGTTGAAGTGAGGCTGAGATGGTGTTGTATCGCCTTCTGCCAAACCTTGCACCCAGAGTGGCCCACCTCCATCGCCCCAGCTTTGCGACACCAGATAAATATTTTTGATAGGCCCCACATTCTTTTTCTTCAGTTCTTAGTGCATTCAAGTTTTACTGATTGTGCCCATTAGGAATCAGCGTTCCAGTCATTTTGCCATAGCTGCCTATTTGCAATTGAGTTTTTGAGTGGCTGAATTGCCACGTTCCCCCCTATTACATTCTGGAATAATTTTTCTTATAATTTTTGGATTGACTGCCTCATATGTATTGGAAAAACCCTTTATTGCATCCCCCTATTTTTGGGGCACTGAGGTAGAAAATAGCCTGGTTGTTACCCTTGGTGGTGGATTTTCAAGCAGTGAAGCAATTTAATTCAAGTTCCATCCGACCCTTTATAAGATACTTAGAGTGGAATCTATTACTGCAGGGGTGAAAAGAATACCTCATTTCAATAATACAGCAATAAGCTGTTGCAAAAGCTACTTTTTCAAATACTCTGTAATTGTTTTGCCCTTCGACATAGTAAATCATATATGTGCAACATTCAACATAGTGGGATATTACTGTAACTGCTTTCAGAATGACTCTGCATACATTTGACTAGAGTAATAGTAGCGATACTTAGTATGTATGTAGTGTGCTCTGCTAAGTTTTCCAAGCTCAGACATTTTCTCACTAAACTTTATAACAACTTGGTAGGGCTATCAATTATTTTTGCCATATTACAAATCAAGAGGAGGAAGCTGAGGAATGAAAGCTGTGTTTATGTCTCCCTGCCTCATTTGTTTTTAAGACTGAGCTGAGATTTGAACTCGAGACCTCCCAGGTCAAAATTCTTGCTTTGGGAGAATGGAGAACATGGATACATTTTTCTTGTGATTCCTTATGCTTTTGCTAGCAGATCTAGAAAATTAATTAACTGCTCTTTCGATTCGATTCTTTTTGTAATACACAAAGCTGGCGCTCAATGTTCCCTCTAATTTTTCCCCTACCATAGAGAACAGTTTACAACTTGAGCAGTTTATAATTATTGTAATTGCAACTTAAAATGGGCAATGGCCCATCTGACCACTAGGCAGCAAGTGAGGCACACAACTAAGGCTGTCAGGTGACATGTACATGTTTATCAGGCATAATAATGAACTATGTAATCAGTATACAGCTAGATTATTTTAATGAAACATCAACCAAACTCCATGAATAGCTGCTACTCCCAGTTTCTAGATGACTTAGAACAGTGTTTCCCAACCTGGGGGTTGCAACCCCCCAGGATAACAGGAAACACTGTATTCCCCCTTAAGGAGAGTGGCGATCTGCTGATGAAGGCAGGATAGTGGCAACTGCACATCTAGGTTTGCACTGCTGCCGCTGCCCAGGATAAAAAGGGGGTTTCGCCACAAAAGGGACGTCAAAAAACCTGGGTTCTCACTGCCACCACAGATGGGATAAGTAAAAACAAAACTTTTTTTTCCTTAGGTGGCAGTGGAATGAACCAACCAGAAGTGCCATCACCACCATCACCACTATAGGCACAATTGCCACCCCACAACTACTCAGTTGTTCCCTTACCATTAAGTAAAGTTTGGTAACGATTGGCCTATGTCTATGTAATTGACTTCAGACACAACATTTCCTCTCCCTCTCTCTTTCTCTTTCAGGTGTCTTTTTCTTGATAGCTGTATTAGACCAACAGGAAAAAAAAAAACCTCAAAAATAATTGTACGGCAATACTTTTATTAGGATCAATTATAAATGTTACAAGTTATGGATCAATTTTTGAGTACGTCAAAACTCTTGTCAATATATCATGTTAAGATGGGGGGGGGGGTGTTAGGTAAAAGAAGCCCTGCCTGTAGTAGTAGTCAACACAGAATGGAAGAAAACATATCATGTCATGCTACTGAAGGCTGTGTAACACTCTTGCATTTTATCTTAAGAGTATTCCAACCTGCAGAGTCAAGAGGGTTTGTACTATGGAGGAAGCTCAGTGGAAGTGCACCTGCTTTGCATTGCATCTCTGAGTAGGGTAGAAAAAATATTCCCATCCCAAACCCTGGAAAGCTGCTGCCAGTAACAGTCAACAATATTGAACTCGATAGATCAGTGATCTGATTCTGTGTAAGGCAGCTTCCTATTGTAGAGTCTTCTGGTAGTAGATACCAATAACCCATTTTTGCCCTGCCCACAGGTATACACATTTAGTTCCTGTTGCATATATGCAACGTTGGGCATAAACGGCTTAAGAACGTGTAGGATTACTCTGAAATTCTGATCTGGATAGCACTTTACATAAGTAAAGTAAAGACTGAACATGGGATTGATGGCTGTAAAATTGAGACAGATTTTTGAACTTGGTTTGCAAGAACAAGTAAAAGGAAAATGTCCCTTCTCTTCATTCATTGTATCCATCTAAACTGTAACCTAAAGTTACTGTAATTGCCATTTTACATTTTAAAAAATAGTTTTCTGACCAGATAGCAGACATTTGCATTTGCAGTATATAACATGTTCTGCCATATATAAATGCATTCACTAGAAACTATTATTATTTCCAGTAACACCTGCAGTTTGCAGGTGCTTATGAAACATAGGACAGCAGTATAGCCCATACCCTGTTGAAGTCATTCTTGGAGAAATTCACATAGAAACCTAGTACTTCAAGCATGCCGTGTCATAGGCTTTTACCAGAAAATCATTTTTGTGTCAAACTAGTCACATTACAGGATTAATACAATTTACAAGTCTAGAAGGATTTTTTTTTTTTACCAGCAATTATTGCTGGTATGACTTGGCACTGTGCTTATCTTATGTACATTTAACCATTACATAGAATTTTCATACACAACTTACAAGATCTCATGACCACTGCTTGCATGCTTTATTGTATACCTGCATGTGAGTGATAAAAACTTACTAAAAATATCCTTCATCTAGTGAATGCTAGATATGCTGCTAAAATGGTGACAGACCATCTGAAAACACAAATTTACCACACAATCCTATGCCTGTCTACTCAGAAATAAGTCTCACTGAGTCCAATGAGACGTATAGGCCAATCCTGAGCTGTCTGGTGCCCAAGGCTGCAGTGGCACCAAAATGGCTGATGTTGCATTCTATGGACATTGGGCAGCCACCGGTGGCTCCCCAGGTGAAGAGGACAATTGTTGCCTTCCACTGGGTAAAGTAAGAAGTCCCACAATGGGGCTACTCTGTGCCGCCTATTTAGGGACCTGGAGCCTGACACAGGGCTTTGGATCCAGTGGACCTGAGCTCCACTGGAGCCACCCCCCTCCTGTCCTGCTCCTTCCCCTTGCCATGCCTTCCCCCCACCTTCCCCCTTGCCCCAGAACACCTCCCTCCCTGCCCCAACTTACCGTTCTGCCACCTGGCGCTCACATGGAACACCAGGCAGTGTTCGGCTGGCATCCAACCGGCACTGGCCCAGCACAGGCTCCCACCAAGCCTGCTCTGGTGCTGGGCCAGAGCTGACTGTCGCAATTGTGCTTTACAGCATGCTTATGATAGTACACACTGTTAGTGAGCCAGCGCATGTTGCACAGGATTGGGCTCACTGGGCCCAATCCTATCCAACTTTCCAGCAGCAATGCAGCCTTGAGGTTAGGGAACAAATGTTGTCTTACCTTGAGGAGGCCTCCATAACTGCCCCCCTACTGCAGGATGTAGCACACCCACCATTCCTTTGGCACAGCTGCATCAGTGCTGTAAAGTGGGATGGAATTGGGCCTTTACTCCCAGGAAAGCATGTATAGGATTGCAAGCCCAATCTTATCCCCTGTCACCAGCACCAGTGCAGCAGTATCAAAAAGATGCACGCTGCATCCTTTTGAGGGGTGTGTGTGTGATGCAAAGGCAAATGGGAGAAAAAATTATTTTTACTTTCCTCTACATAAGCTCTGGGGCCACCCATGGACACACACCACTTACTTTGGTGGGACATATCTCAGGAGGGAAAAGGAGTGGGGAGGTTTACAAAAGAGGGGATAAGATCAGCATGTGCCATTGCACCAGATTCGTTCTCTTCACTTTCACCAAAGAGTGATCCACTTTCTACTTCCTTTTAGTAGGCAGAAAATGGATCTTTGTGGGTTGCATCTGCAGCAGACTGGAGGGAGGAAGTGATGGTGGCAGACTTGGGGTGAAGGGTACCCTGAATCTGCCACCCTCCCACCCCCCTGCAGTCTGCCACTGATACAACCCATCTCACCTCACCTAATGAAGTGACCACCCCTCTGATTCTGAAGAACAATTGATGCAGTGTGAAAATCTTTGAGAGCCATTCAATTCAACAACCATTAAGGTTTTGTTGTCGTCTTCACACCTTACTGCTGAGGCTGTTTAAATTATCATCAGCTTTTTGTTTCATGAGTTCACCTATTCCCATTTGTGCAGTATGACTGGTTGCCATGGGAATGGCTGTGTGATGTTTGCAATTAACAAAAGATTGCAAATTCAGCAAAGCAATAAGCAGGAACAGAGGAACCACACAAATCCTGATTGCATACAACAGTATTTAGTAAGGATTCAAATACAGATAATACAGTATTAGCAGACTGATTTACGTGAAAGCAGAAAGTCTGGGTTTGATTACTAACTTGGATTCTAATTAGTCTTATGAATATTTGGGCATTATTTGTCCACTGACATATTTACACCAGTTCAACAGCTTTTGTGTTCATGGGAGGCTCCTCTGCACACCCTGATCTCCACATGAGTAGAAACTACTACCCCCTCTTCTATGAGTATGGGGGGTGCTCCGTACATGCAATGAAGATGCCTATTTTCTGTTGCTGTGTAGTCCCTGATGCTGACAAGAGAGGCAACTTAACATTTCTGTCCAATGTTGCATATACGTAACAGGGATCAAATGTGTACACCTGTGGGCTGGGCAGAAATGGTTTAAATGGAAGGAAGTGAGGTCAAAATAGATGGGGTTTACTCCCATGAGAGTATAGTTAGAACTAAGGTAAAATGGAGCCACGTGCATTTTGCAAGGTAGCAAAAATGTAGGGGGAAAAACATGTTCTAGACAGGAAATATAAAGATGTTGGATTTTAAGTTACTATTCAGTGTTTTCTGTGCCACTTTCTTCGGCCTTTTCTAGTACACTGGATTTCAAGTCTGTGATTTCAGTCAATAAACAAAAGTAGTTCCAGACAATGCCTTATTAAGTAACCAGCACCTTATGAGGATGGTTGCTGTGTTAATACTAGACTTTGCAGCTGTGATGATATCCTTACTGGAACAGATTTATTTGTGAATACAAATGCTTCAGTTTTACAGAGCTTTCCTTTATGCAAAGACAGCAATATTTTACCCAGTTACTTGAGAGTAGGCTTCACTAAACTCATTGGGACTACTGAGTGAACATGTGATGGCTCAGCTGTGAAGAGCTAAATGAGAGGGACTGATATTTGCTATACACAAAATGCAAGCATGAAAACTCTTCAGGTTAACAGATTAGTAGACATAATTATGAGAAACAGCCTGGAGGCTTGTTCAGAGGAAGAGGACTGTTACAACATTATGAGGATTTGTTGTCTGGCGCAACTACAAACAGAGCTCATGTGGAGCACGGAAAAATTGGATCGAACTGCGATCAGTTCAAAGAGCGCTAGTTAGTTAGCAAAACGGTTTGCTCAGTTTGGCTTAGAAGGCTCCATTACACTAATTTGTAACCAATAGAGGGATAAAATAACTTATTACTCAATCAAGAGGAAGAGATCAAATTGCAAAAGGAGGAGCTGACAGATATTTGTTTCTGCTGAAATATACAAGTATATCTTCCAGATACTTTAGAACAGTGTTTCTCAACGTTTGTTCCACCTGTGCCATTTCATATGATCCACCTTTTGGAAGTACCACCAGAAGAATTTGCAATGATGCCATCACTTCTGAATCGGGAAGCCAGACACAATGTGACGAACACCAGTAAAAGGTTCAGGGCAGATGGGACGGCTTTTCCTAGCATGCAAAAAAGTGCAAGCTGGAGCTCAGCCTGGCAAGCCTCCTGTCACATGCATTGCTGGTCTTGCTACCAAGTGACAGGGGTCTGTGGGTTCCACGTGTGTCACCAGGCACCACCTCATGTACCACTGGTGGTATGAGTACCGCTGGTTAAGATACACGGCTTTAAAGTTTAGAAGACTTAGAGCTCAATGCTATACTTACCTAGCGCAAGCACTGGGTGCTGTAAATGTGCCGTAAAGCACATTTATGGCACCTAGAGTGGAGGGAGTGCTGGTGCTGGGCTGGTGCTAGTCAGGCCCAGGGCCCAGCACCAGCAGGAAGAGGAAGCACAGCCACTGGGGTTAAGTGAAACCATAGGCAGCAATGTGGGATGGGGAAGGGCAGAACAAAGGTGGAGCGGGCGGGGAGTGGAACTGGCAAAGTCCTGCTTCTTTCTAAAAGTCATGTCATCATTTAATCACAAGGTAGAGCTCTTCCAACCCTGCTTCTAAGATACCATATGAGCAGTAGTCAGAATCAAGTTAAATCATATCACCAAAACCCACCTCTCATGACACTCCTCCCCACCCATTTTCACCCCGCCGCATCTCTGTCTTACCTTCTAAAGCTGGTGTGGGGGGTCAATTCGCAGGGTTGTAGTGCTGCCTACTTTTACGGCAGTTTCTTGGAAAATGACTGTCAATGGAAAGCTGTGCCAGTGGCAAACTTCGCCCTCCCCATTCTCAGGGCAAAGGTCCACAAAGCCGCCCCCTTCCCCATGAGATGCCATCCCCTGTGCGCGAAGCCACCCCCCCCCCCCACCTCACTGGGGAAACCTCGCAGTCTTAAACTGCACTTCCGGAAAACCAGAAGTGCAGTTTCCGACCACGTCGGGAGCCTCAGTGAGGCTTCCTGCATGGTCCTAGAGGCGCACAGACTCCGTGCCCAGGGCATTAGCCCCCTGTGGCCAAGGCTAGGTCCACTGCTGAGCTGCAGCCATTTTATGACAGTGGAAGTTTGTTCCACAGTCATAAACACTTCCGCGCATCAGTGTTGTTGACACTATATAGCAGTGGTTCTCTGTTTTTTAGACAGAAATTCTTCTCTGTTCTCTCTGGAGGTTGGGGATTGAACCTGGGATGTTCTGCATGCAAAGCAGGTGCTTTTCCACTGAGCTGCAGCACCTCCTGTTAAGCTCCCATTGGCTGCTGGAGGGGAGGAGCTTTTTCCATTGCATATTCTTTCTTCATTTTGCTGATGGGGAGGGTGATAAGTGCAGTCACTGTTTGCTGCAAATAAGTTGGAGCAACCAACTACCCTGGGGTTGGGGGTAGTACAAAGCTTTGCTCAATGTCCATAGGAACCTAGCACTACCTCTATACGAAATAAGCATACTATGAGAAATAAATTATGGCATCTTTTCACATGACTTACTGCTATGATTTTAGACATAGTTCCATATTCACTGAATATTCTGTTAGAATTCCTGCATTTTAGCCTATATGTATTGCAGAGCAAGAGTTTAGGAGGGAAAGGGGAAACATTATTTAGTAAATTATGCCACAGTGAGTAAAAAAGAACTAGTCTAGGGCTAGGCTAGGAAGTGAGATAGTCTGTAGTATTCTTGGATCAAGTTGCTATTTAATATCGGTGGAATCTTGGAGTTAATATGTGAGACGAAGAACTGTAGGCAATAATTGCCTTGCTGTGAAAAGGCTGAACTAATGTCTCCATTGCTTATCAAAAAGCCACAATCTAGACATGTGGAAGGGCACTATGTGTTTTCTTTCTACAGTGTTTTTTTGGAATAGGATCATTAATGTTAACGAGGAGATGAACACACACTTCAGGGATAAAATTAGATCATTTAGTGCACAAAATCCAGGAGAATGTTTCATGCTGCTGGCACCCTAGAATGAAAAACGTTGTGCTCACAGCAGGGCAAATGTCACTACATTTTACAGGACTATACCCCAGACACAGGCATGATGAAGCCAAATTGCTCCAGTACGTAAGACCTTTGAGAAGCATTTGACAAATGCTTAAGATAGTCAGGTCAGATCTATGTACAATGAGACTCTACATAAGATAGATAGAAAAAGAAACATTGACATAACAGGGTATTTATGTGCCTTTGGGCACAATCCTAACCAGGTCTACTCAGAAGTAAGTCCTATTTTGTTCAATGGGGCTTACTCTCAGGAAAGTGTGGTTAGAATTGCAGCCTTTGTGAAATACAAACAGTTCTGCAGACTTGATCATTGTGTCATACATTTGAAGGGAATCATAAGCTAAGTGAGCAGTCAGTCTTCAGTAGCAAACCTTCACTCCCCAAGGTCATCCTACCCCTCCCCCCTTTCATTTTAAATTCCCTGCTTGGCATCTTAGCAGAACTGACCTTTCTGAACAGAATCAACATGCGACTCTACACTTTGAGTCATAGAACTCTTCATGCAATCAGCTCCTTCAAACTATTCAGTTTCACAGCAGTTCCCACTGTGAAATAATAGCAGATATCATTATTCCATTGTCACCTGAATGCACCCTTAGAGCTGCAGTTGAAAAGCACTGCTACATTGTCATGGCGAAGAATTCTTATTCTAAGAATTCTTATTCTCTCTCCCCCCCCCCCCCGCATTTCTCCAGTTGATAATCTTAATTGGAAACATTGGTTTGTATTTCATTGCATGGCTCTTTCTGAATCACTGAGCTACTGCTTTCACCACCCAAATTATGGTTATTGATTTTTAGCCAGTTAGCTTTCCTGTTTTTAACTAATTGACTACTAGCATCTCAATTCATGGTGTACTCTGAATATGTTGAGTTAACATAATGGATATTCTTCACAGATAAAAGACACCAATTTTCAACCAACAAATCACTTCTTGTTTGGAAAATGACTCTGAACACACGCTGTAATTCATTGCAGGCAACGATTCCATACAAGTTCCACATGGAGTTTTCCCAAATTAAAAGGTTTCCCATTCACTTCAGAAGAGGAGATGCAACCTGTCAAATGTACAAATGGATGATGTTCAGATCACCACCATTAGTCCACTTTCCCCCCACTGTGGTTGTTTACTACAGGCAGAGTTTTTTTTTATTTTAAAGGAAGAATTTGTGATTCCCTCACTTACTATCTGAAGTAGCATAGTCCATGAAAAGCTGTATCATGATTCTGTTGCATGTGTAGGTTGGTGAGAGTAATAAAGTGGAAGTAGGACATTGGTCCCTTTCTCTCTATGGAATAATGTAACAATGGAACATGGACAAGTTCCATTGTTACATTATTCCATAGAGAGAAAGGGACCTATGTCCTACTGTTGGACATGTCCATGTCCATGCTGTTTACAAAGAAAGAGGAAAGCAATTAGGAAAGATTTTTCCATATCTATCTGGATCTTGTAATTTCAGTGTTACTCACCATCAGCTCTTTTTCTGTCTACATAAATTGAAAAGTCCAGGGAGAAGATGAGCAGTGAAAGACATAACATTGATTTTCTTGACATTTCAACCATCAGCAGCAACAGAAAAAAATTGACATTCACAATTGCAGTAGCGAGGTCATGAAAGGTTGTGGATCAAACATCTATTGCATCAGTAACATGTTATGTCTGCCAAAATAAGTAACAAAAATTATTTAAGTAATATAAACTAGGAAGCCATTTCTGTAAGTTTAATGTTTTAAAAGATCACAGCTGCCCCAAGTTGTTAAATTTACTATCACCTTATAGTGATGATGTGCGATAAGTGTAAGCCTTTACATATCTCATGGATAGCAATAAACATAAGACTCAATTTCATTCCTAGTAAAGAAATACTTTCTATCCCTAGCTACACTGGGAAAAAGAAGTTACATTAAAATTCCATCCATCACAACAGTAGAGAAAGTGAGTGGCATTGCCAAAAATATAGATGCATCTTCTGCTGCTTGGAAAAGTCTACATTAATTACAGATTCGTTCTTACAAATCTATTCTTCCATTTTTCTTAACTGCAGATTGAACCTGGGGATGTTGGAGATGTGTACAAGATTCGGGTCAGCTGTGATGATTTGCCAGACTTTGAGGGCTGGCATTTGAAGTCTTTTCATATGGAAGAGCTCCACACTAATCAAGAGGTGAACTTTGACTGTAGCTGCTGGTTTTCTCATAGCCAAGAACATGGAGAGCTGGTGAAAGAATTCCCTGCAGTGAATGAGAACCAGAAATCTTTACCAGGTAAAAATAGCAGAGAAGGTAGGAGCAATATGAACCGGTCTTTGAAAGGGAGCCAGTGCAGCAAAGCTAACTATTTTGTTAAATTCCTTAGTGCTTGAAAACTACAGTGGTGCTGAGGCACCCCTTTGCACATACTCAAAGGCCTCATAGTTAAATGAGAAACTGTATAACAAGAGTTGTGTTCTGTGCCGAATGCTGTGCATAAGCCAGAAAATATATAATTATAGTGGTAAAAGATAAAGCCCATAATTTGGAGTCATGGACGTTCCTTTTGTTAGACTGAGCACTCAATGCTTTCACTTATCTGAGCCTGAATTGCTGAAGTGATTATCAGGAATGATTTCTCTGTGTAATAAAAATGTTCTTTATTACTTAGGGTACACTGAATGTACCTATGTACTTAGTTGCATCAACGAACATTGCCAGATGCAAGTGCTAATAAAATTATGGGCTATAATTAAGTTTCACTAACTAGTTGCTGTTATCAATAGGCTGGTATTTTCTGGCTTGCAGCTCATAATGCTTGCCTCAAATATGAGGTCAGCTTTACAATCCTATGAGTCATCTCCATCTTGGATTTTATTTTGAGCTGGAGAAGAACTCAATGCCTGTCTCCTTCTTTGCTCCTGCCATTGAACCTATCTCTCCCTTCTTAACATCTTCTTCTGGGGAGATGACTTTGGAAAAACTTTTATCCCTTCCCTAGTCCTCCCTTTTGCTGCCTCCACCATTCAAGGGAGCAGAGCCTGAATCATGTGACACCATCACTGATACAATTGACAGCATCCAGTAGTCCAAATCGATCATCATCAGGGAAATAAGGTCTGCTTATCAGTCTTTGTTATCGTGAACAGCTTTGAGAATCCATTATGGTTGGAAAACAGTATACAAAAGATATAAATAAATCCTCCAGGCTCTTTCCCTTCCATCCATCTGGCTGCTACTGTTCCAGAAGCAGAGCGGAAAGCTTCTCTCTTCAACCCCACCATGAAAAATACAAGTAGATAAATGTGGGTAATGGTTGGCCAAAGTAGCCTTTGGGAAAACTAAATTTCTCAAGTGTTGTTGAACCAGTAAAGAGAAGTTACATGTAGTGTTGCCAACAGCACTTTTGTAGGATCATTCATCCCACAAAATCATTCGTTCCCCAGTGGGGCTTCACTTTTCCTCCCTGGGAGTCCTGTTGCTCTTGTGCAAGGAATGCAGATCTCTTCTTGGGCTATGGAGCTGGCTGGCTGTTGTGACTGTAGAACAGGACTCCTTTCTTACCTTTGGCTACTGTCTTATACATGCTTCCTTGGGAGTAAGTCCCATTGAACTCAATGGGGCATCTTTCTGAGTTGACCTGTATACTTACTGTGTAAGTAAGTAATTCAGATATTGACCATGGCAAAATGGTTACAGTGGATAGGCTGATGCTCTGAGCTTGAGTTGGTGAGGGAAACCCTGTGAATTGTGGCTACAGATATCATTTCCTGGCTTACTACTTAGCAGCAGAAGCAAGAGACTAGAAATAGTAAATCTAGTGTAAAAATTAACACAAGATTATTAATCTACAGATACAATGATATCAGCAAACTTAAATAAGGTTCATATCTGCAAACAATATTCAATCTGACATTGTTCCCTCGAGCACAAATAGAAGCTTCAAGTACACTTTCACCAGGCACATTTGATATAAAAGCCTTTGTCAGTGCCTCAAATGTTAAGCGGTCTTTTTGCTCTAGAATTCAGTAAGATGAAGTAGGTCAATAGTCTTTCATGTGCACATTTGAGTATATAACATTGTGAGCCTTTGAGCCCACCTATATTAAAATATATTCTCTACAAATACTATAAATCTATTGACCTTTCTCAATCATTTATGGCACACAAGGTAAGCGCAGCCATTATAGTATAAGTTTCTTCATGGCATTCTCTAAAACTGGAAAGTACTCGTATATGAATTTTTTAGTGTGACTTTGCATAAGAGAACTTAGACAATGGAGAATAATACAATGGAGAATGGAAAACCCTGGCCTCTGAGCGGCCCACTTGGAGGCAGGCTGTGCAGCATGGCCTTTCCCATTTTGAAGAGACACTTGGCCAACAGTCTGAGGCTAAGAGGCAAAGAAGGAAGGCCCATAGCCAGGGAGACAGACCAGGGACAGACTGCACTTGCTCCCGGTGTGGAAGGGATTGTCACTCCCGAATCGGCCTTTTCAGCCACACTAGACGCTGTTCCAAAACCACCATTCAGAGCGCGATACCATAGTCTTTCAAGACTGAAGGTTGCCAACACACAATGGAAAGTAATACAATAATAATGATAAAAGCCAGACAAGATTTATTGGTTTTTTATCCAGAAAACAAAGTAATTCAAAAACCATCATGTCAGAGCGGAGGCCTTGCATGATGCTTTACTCATGCAAATGGCAGAACAGATGGTTTTTCTCTGTTGTTCATTAGTCATCATCAAAGGAGCAGATATATCTAATATGTGGGATTCTCCTTTATTGTTTTTCCCACTTACTGTGCCATGGTCATCAACACAGTACTGGGAAATGTGCTATAAACTCTTCCTGGACACCTTGTTGTACATTTTGTGAATGAGAGGGCTGTGAACTAGAGTGGGTGTCATTATGGGTCATAACAATCATTGCGCAATGCTAGGTTCTGTGCATGTCTTGTGTGCATGACATTGTGCATGTCTAGTGTGGGGTGCCATCAGTGAACATGAATGTGATTGCTGTGCACTGATGGTGTTGCTGGAGATGCTGGGAGGAGGACTTATCTGTTGCTGCATTGTCTCTCATTACTGCTGATGCTGGTTCATTTTCTCCCTTGCTTTTGGGAGACAAAGGATTGCAAGAACGTTAATCTGGGGCAGAACTTTTCCGGCTCAGAAAAGCAGCAAATCAGGAGGCAGTACCTGCAGCTGAACTGAGCAGAGCCAAGCAGAGCAGCTGTGGCTACCTCTCTCCCCAGGTGCCTTACCCCGACACTCCTGTCGGCTAGCCACGCCTCCCTAGGGAAGCAGGACGCACAGATTGAATACCTCAGATCTTGGGTAACACTAGTAATCACACGGAGTGGTGGCTGCTGGTGTAAAGAGACCATATGACAGGGCTATTCATAGGTTATGTACGGTATGCCCTGTCTAGGCAAAGAAATACTACATATGAGTACAAAAAGAAAAATGGGCAGCAGGTGGCAATTTCTCATTATGTTGTATGCATTGCCAGGAATGACAGTGAGCATTTTATGAAGGCTTTGAGTATCTATAAAGACGCATGCGTCTTCCCCTATTGCAGACACCATGTTCAAGTATTACTAGGTTCAAAGCGGAACCCAAAAAAGAAGAGCAGGTGCAATTCCAGAAATAATGAAGAACAAAAAGGAGCAAAATTGCAAACAGTTTGTATAAATAGTTTCGACATAACAGCATAATAAAACCTTGCAGAGAGGGTAGCAATCCATGCAATCACAGCCCTACAAATGTTCTAGAAGAAACCATACAAGACAGATTTGTTTGAATTGTGATTCATTTTAGGGCTGATACTGCTATTGAGCTACAAATTATATGAATGACAGTTGAGGACCCATCAGGAATTGTGGGGAGTGAATAAACAAGGGCAAGTTTCACCCAAATGTATAGTGTTATAGCGTTCAAATTTATGACCAAATCTGCACTGCTGTTTGCACCATTGGAGCGTATGCTTTGTCAGTGCAAGCTATTACAAATGTGCCCTAAAGCATGTTGCAGCTGTGCTCCAGTTAGTAGTGCTGGAGGAAAGGCCTGAGCCTGCCCACGTGTGCCAGTGTGCAAAGCTGCAGCCAGGTAAGTCTGGAGCTGTGCAGGGCAGAGAGAAGGTGGGAGCGGCTGTAATGGGGTGGAGGGAGGACGGTGACAGAGGCAGGGGTTAGCAGGTCAGGCGGAGAGCGGTTGGGATTTGCTGCACTGGTGTGTGTATTATCCTAACCGCATTCCTGGGCCTGATCTGGCAACATGGATCAATGCAGACTTGTGCCACCTATATGGCTGGCACAAGTCTGAGCTGACCCATTGTACAGGCTGGGGCTTACCCCAGGGCAAGAAGACATAGTTCCCCTCACCTCAAGGAGACTTTCCACCTGTTAAATTCCCCCACAGGATGCAGCATAACCTGTGCCAGTGCTGCTGCATCGGGGCAGGGAAGTTTGGGTAAGAGTGGGCGCAAGCATTTCTGAATTCTCTGAAACAGATGTGCAAGAGCATTTCAGCTCTGGGAGATTCTCATTCCTCATGCTGAATGGGAAGGCTCGGGGGGAATTGGACTTGGGAAGCCAGCTCAGGACAGCTTATATTTTCTCCTCTCTGGAATTGTTTAGGAGCAATGGGAGCAGATCTTCTAACAATTTTACATGATTCCAGAAAGTGAAAACTGGAGTTGTGATATGCATGCTTTGATGTGTGTATATGCCAGCTACAGTTTCCTACCCCCATTATGTCACAAACTGAAAAGAAGCAAGCAGTGTGCCACTTCTGCTAATGATCATTCAGCACATCCCTGTCCCTTTTGGGAGTCCCTCCTCCTTTATTATCCGCATGTGCACTGTTCCCTGGGAATACATAATCAACTCCTTTCTCCCTACATGGTCCTGTTGCTACATGGAGTCTCACTAAACTATTAGGTGGAGTAATATAATTGACATCTATTTCATTTTGATATTATATTTTGTTAGGAAATGAATTCCCATCTTCTGACAGTGTTGAATAAGTAATTTCCCCCCCACTCCATCTATGTGAATGTATGCATATTGTTTATCTGCTATTCTCTTTTCTTTTTTACAGTACATAAATATATTGTTTCTGTACACACGGGAGACTTCTGGGGATCAGAAACCTTTGCAAATCTCTATGTAATACTTTACGGTGAAAGAGGAGACACCGGTGTCCGAAAACTACAACGTTCTTTCATGGCAGGAGAAAAATTTCAAAGAACTAAGGTAAAACAGCCATCAATGAAATAAAATCTAATCCCCTTCCTTGCAATATGATGAATGTTTACTAAATCTGAAAGTTTACTAACATCTTCTAGTTCAAGGAGCATGTTCTGTATAACTTGATTATACAATAAGTCCTATGTGTGTCAGATAACAGGTAATGCTATGAAGAGAAAACACGGGGTTACACTGAAAATTTTTAAATAGGTGTTCTGTGACTGCAAGCTATGAATTACAGGAGAGTTGAGCTCATGTAACTCATGCCACTGGCGTAAGTGGAAGGTGTTGCTGTGTGCAATTCTCCTTCCACTCATAGAAGGAATTTGCACCTGGAGTGCCTCTGCATGAACATTTAGGATAAAACCAATTAAGCTCGTGATGATGAGCAAGTGAAATTAATTAAGAAAGGTCTGTGAGCTTAAAGCGGGAATATTGCTTAATGTGATTAAACCACCAATATTCAGACATAAATCTGGATTTTATTCTGGATCTGAATCTAGCTTTTCCTTAAAACTCAATTATATTCAGACTAGATAAGTGATTCTTAAAAAGGTTATTATTCTTTTCAGGTGGATTCTTTTATAGTGGAGGCTGTCTCCTTGGGTCAATTAAAAAAAATAATTGTAGGACATGATGGAGAAGGATATGGTGCTGGAATATACCTGAAGATGATAACAGTTAAGAAGTCAGAGAACTCAGATAAAGAATGGCTCTTCCCATGTTGGAACTGGCTGGATACTCATTTGGGCCTCTATGACACGGTTTGTGAGATTAAAACAATAGGTAGGTTCTTCTGCAAGACAATCAATGGTAGCTATTTACTTTGACTACACTGAACATTCCACCAGGAAAATTCTCTCTGTATTTGATGTCCATGAAACCCTCCCTGTTGCAGAGGTTTCTGGAACATCCTTTGAGGGCACACAGTTCTTGTGGAGTATTTTTCAGTCTGATGATCGCACCTTCTAAATTGAGAGGATGCTAGAGCACACTCAGCCTCATATATCTGTATGAGCAAATCAGCAATGATGGGCAAAACATATTTTAAGGAGGCTTATCTAATAGTTGGAAAAACATAAGTCCATCATATTTGACAATATTCTATTGTTAACATCCAATAGTATTTATTTTTTGAGAGTAGCTGATTGTTGACATGTTACCCTATTTTTTTCATTAAAAATATTTGACAGGTAGTATATCTTCTAGTGATATTTAATATCTGCCAGCTTTTGAGAAATAATGCAATGGTAATTAGTATTTTATTATTTACAGATTGTCTGTCAATGTACTCTATGGCCATTTCCCCTTCTCTCCCTGGCTTAAGCAGATGTCTAAAAGGGACAGATCTGAACCTGGAAAACCTTTCCCCCTGTGGTTTAGAAACCTTGTGTCTAGAACCCTCATGAAAAAATCCATATTCATCATACCTGGAGAAGGTTACTGATCACATGTTTAGTGAATTCAAACTTCCAAAGAAGTGCTGTCACAACCCACTCACCATGAACTCACTTATGTTTTAATACTGTGAACTCTCAGTTTCTACCCAGTAAATAATTAAAAAGCTTGAACAATTTTATTTTCCTTTTCTATTAATTGTGATGCAAAAAGGAGCATAACCAACTTATTTCTGTGAGCTGCACATTATGTGCCAAAGAGCCTCATGTGGCTTTTGAGCTACCGTTAGGCTACTCCTGCTATAAGCCATTGAGAAAGGTTTCCATATCAGTAAATACTTCTCAGAAGTCCAACAACATGTGGAGAGTATGCCTCTCATTTCTGGGCGGAGGGTAAGGTTCTTCAGCTCCATATAATGTGAAGGTTGGTATTCTTCAGAGATAAACTGTGAGCAAATCATCCAGTAGGAAAACCTATTGTTAGGTTTGCTGAAGTTTTCTGGTTTTCTGCAGTGCTTCATCACGACATTTGCCACATAACTGTGTGTCTGTCCAACAAAAGCTCCACCTGTTGAGTTGCTGTCTTACATACAGTTGTTAATATGCTAGTGTCATATAGTGGCTAAGAGAATAAGGGCACAATCCTAACCCCTTAAGTCAGTGCTTTCCAGCACTGGCATAGCGGTGCCAATGGGGCATGTGCTGCATCCTGCAGTTGGGTGTCACTCACGGAGGGCTCCTCAAAGTAAGGGAATGTTTGTTCCCTTACTTCAGAGCTGCATTGCCCTTATGTCAGTACTGGAAAGCACTGACATAAGGGGTTAGGATTGTGCCCTAAGCGGCAAATCAGGATTTCTCTGGTTTGAATCTTGGCTCTGCCATGAACTAGGAAATCTTAGGTAATTATTCTCTTTAACCCTCGGCTTCCCTACTGAAAATGAGACTCATACTTGCCTTACAGGTTGCTACAAGGATAATATGTGTGATATGCTTCAAATACTCAAATATTCAAAAGTACTATACAAATGTATTATTATTAAAGGCACAGGAATTCTGCCAGAGAATGTGCATTCCTGAATTTTTCACATATCAATACTTTACTTAGTGTGGGAAAGAGAGCAAAGTGGATGGTGAAAATGTAGTAGGCACACAGAATTGTTCAGAGGTTTTTTTTTGACAGTGCTGTACAAAGTTCCAGCAACTGTCTCTTGTGTCGATTTTCTTTTATTATATGTTCATTTGTCAGTGTCACCCAGCATGTTTCTAGTTATGGCCTGATTGCAAGTGTATTTCATTGAAACCATTTGTTATCTCCACCTGTCATTATTCAACATGCTAAAGAGTGTTGGTAGATGATATAGTGGAATTTGGGGGGCATTGATTGCTTCTATGAGAGCAATTAATTAAGACTCTGAAGGATACTGCCTATTCCTCAATAATTAACTTTAAAAAGGACAGAGAAACCCAATTGGCATCAATAAAAAGAGCTCTAAAACTGAGATATTAAACCTAACATACATTATGATGTTACATTCTTAAAAACATTTGCAGTAACTGTATTGATGTGATATTATTAATGAGCTGTTGCCATGGATATAGCAAAACATAACATTGGACACAATCCAGCCAAAGTCAAGCACTTTTATATTCCACTGATTTCAGTAGTGATGCAAATTGAGCACCTATGTTAACCCTCCCATTCAAAAAATTGAATCAAACATTTGGTATCACATCCTTTGTTTATTTCCAGAATTGTTTCTGAGGCTATCATGACTTTTGTGCTCTTTTTTTCCTTTTGATTTTGTTTTTTTTTTTATCTTTTTAAGGTAAACAATTGACCTCTAGTTCAAAACATCCTCAAATCAATGTACAGTCCTCAGATTTGTGGATAATGGATATCATTGGGTCTGACATGAGCACTGAAATTGATCCTCTGCAACTTACTTTCCGCTTTTATGGAGATCTTGATTGCAAAAAGTTGGCATTACAGATTTCAGAACCGGCAACACAAATCAAAGTAATTCAGTGTGTGTTTTTCAAAGGAAAGCAAAAATACCTAGCTGAGTGTAAAGTTGTCAGCTAGGATAGATGAAGTAATCATGTGATATATATGTATAAAATGTGTGTTATTTTATTTTAAAACTTGCCTATGTTTTTTTTAAACTGTAAGATGGCACAAAGGTCATCAAACCCTCTGAGGTTATTGTACTAACTAATGTGGATGAATGCCAAATTCGTTCAGTTCAGAAATGGGTTACCAATTAGAAATACTTTTAGAAACTCTCAGAAGAGAAATCTTACCCCAGATCCTATGCATGTCTGTCTGGAACCCCCACTGGGGTCAATAGGATTTACTCCTCATATACGTGTGCATAGGATTGCAGCCCAACTTTGTTTTCTGTGACTTCTAAGCTGTGCTGTAATGTTGACTGCACCTTTTTTTTAGATTGATTTAAAATGTAATTTTTTTTTGTTCAAGTCCTGGGCCCTCACCTCAAGAGCTAAGCAAACAGGGATGTTATCTTGCCTTGAGGAAAAAGTAGTTGTTCTCATATACTTGTGTGACCAAACTTCAGCAGCATTCCAATCTAAACAGTCAATATTATATGAAGCTATATTGGTAGCTCTACTAGTTAGTCCCCTAGCTGATGTTGTCATGAGATCTTTAAGCATATACTGAAATGAAAATAACTTTATTCTCCTTGACGCCTCAATGTTCAATACAAATGCATCTGAGCATTAATTGGGGTCCAGGAATTGGACCAAGAAATAGGCATAAGCAAAAGAAAAAAAAATGCTATATGTGTGTAGAACCTCATTTTACATTCTGAGTTCTGGAATAATTTTTGAGCGAACTAGTGTTTTACTGAGGCAAAGAGCTGCTTTGGTGTCCACAATATTTATTGGGAGTGCAGAACTGAATGAAAGAGTTAAATCTTTTCTCCACAAACCATAATCCTAATCAGCACCCTGTTACCCTGCACATGCCTGATCTCATCTGATCTTGGAAGCTAAGCAGGGTCAGGCCTGGTTAGTACTTGGATGGGAGACCGCTTGGGTCTACTGGGTACTGTAGGCTTATACCATAGTCTTTCGAGACTTAAGGTTGCCAACCATAGTTTAATCAGCACCTGCTGTTTAACTTTGAAAAATATTAGGACCAAACTATGCTACTGTAGTGTGTAGTTTGGCCCTTAGTTTGTAAGTATAGTTTGGCCCTTAGTGTTCATGTAGTAGGGAGCAGCTGCAGTCAGTCCTGGCTCCCTCATGCATGTACCTGTACTGCATGCATGTACATGTATTTGCAAATACATACATGTTGCAGTCACATGTCTCATTTTTATGTGTCCAGGAACCACCTGGCTAGGGCGAAGCACTATGAGGAACATTTGGGGTAGGCAAGTGAGCCAAGAACCATAATGCAGTGAAGTAGTGCAAAAACTACGTCATCCAGGTCATGGGGACATTATCCCTATTAATACATTCCTGTTTATACAAGGAAGACATCAAATAGTACACATGCTTTGAGAACAGGGGCTAGCTGCGGATTAAATGCTAATTCTGATGCTTTGTCTCTTGGTGAAGAAAGGAATGGCAAGGGCTAGAGGAGGAGGAAAAAGGTGCTTGACAAATCCCCTTCCCTACTAAAGTCTGAGGCATGAGGGCAGTGGAAGGGGGGATATCAGTCAGGCATGCATATGAAAAGGTGACATGAAGTTATCTTAATTCTTCAGTTTGGTATTTCTGTCAAAATAAAATCAAAATCTTATGTGATCAGTGCAGTTTTCCCAAACAGCCTATGTGAACAATGCTGTCTAAGGTAGAACGATTCACAAGAACCTCTATATGTATTTTAAGTATCTGCAATGCCAATCAGTTTGTTTAATCCCATTTGTCCAAAGGGGAGAAGCCTGAGTTATAAAGCTAATGTGTTGCTTTAATGACTCAAATTGCCAGGTCATCAGACAAAACTGACAGGCAAATTATGTTTTGTATTTCCAAAAATGATCTTTTGACTGAATATTTTCTTCACGTAGGATGAGCTGAAACACATTGGATCCCTTTACAAAGTTCAGATATCAGGTCCACATGCTGACCTAAAAGAACCCTGGCATTTATCCATGTTGCATATGAAGCATACAGGCACCAACCAAGAGATGTGGTTAATGTTTGACTGTTGGTTCGAACCCAATGAAGAGAAATGTATTGAACTTCCAACGTTTTGTGCAGACCAGGATCCTTTGCCTGGTAAGATGAATATGCTTTCTTTGGAAACTTTGGATGCTTCTATGTAGCTGATGTTGCAAACTTCCAAGGTGACAATTCTGACCTTAGATTGTAAAATGATAGGTGTCCCTCTTGAAATGCATGTATTCCTTCCTCCACATATGTGATCTGTTATATGAAACTGACAGACCAATCCTATGCATGTTTATCCAGAAATAGATCCACCTAAGGCAGCAATCCTTGGCATACTTTTGAGGACAGAAATCCAATAGAACGCAGTAGGACATATCAGAAATCATATTTGGGGGGGGGGGCACTCATATAGCACACAATTTAAACATTAATAAGGTTTTAAAGACACAAGAGAGCAAAGACAGGTACTTACTCGTATGTAAAAATGCATAGGAGTAGGTTGTATATCTCTTCAGCAACTTTCCCAATATTTCTACCAAATTAACAGCCCAACACTATCCTTTCCTCTGCCATAAATAACATGCAGCTGCACCAAAATGCACTGCAGTGCATGCTATGGTGGAGTGGGGGCTGATCAGGAAGCTTGGGAGAGGTAAGGGAAAATATTTTCCCTTAGCCTCCTGTTTGCCAGTGGGTGACCAGCTCTTTAGCTGCTACAAGCCTGAGGAGAGAAAGGGGGCATGTTGCGTGGATATCCCCTTCTGGAATAGAAGGGGATAGCATACTGGAGCAGGTTGCACTTGCCAGGGCACACTCCATCCTATCTCAGCATGCCTCCTCCCCTCCCTGTTTTCTGTCCCATTCTGCCCACCCCCACCTTATTCCACCCATCCCACTGACTCACCTTCATCAGTGGCCATTCCTCAACTACATGGCCTACATCCCAGCCTATTATTTTGGTATCTACCTGTCATTAACAAATGCTGTAATATCCATGAAGTGCTATCATGTTCTCTGGTAACATTATGTGAGTACAAGTCATTACTTCCTATCTAGAGTCAATACTTACGGATGTAGCAAGTTGTTAGACTGCACCATTAAACATGTAGTCATGATGGAAAGTAAAACAGGTTGGGGTAACAATACTGAATAAATGTGTTATGTATCATTTAATATATTGCATTATGTCAGATGAAAGGTGTCTTTACTGCTTGGGCTTCCCCCCCCCCTTTGCAAATATGCACTTCTTAAGGGAAAAAAGTACAGTAGTGGACTTCCCGTTCACTGAACAGGGCAAATGCCTTGGCGCAGGACCCATGCACCTCCAGGACCACACGGGAAGCCTTAATGAGGCTCCTGACGCAGTCGGAAACTGTGCTTCTGGTTTGCCAGAAAACTGGTTTGCCAGAAGCACAGTTTAAGATCACAGGGAAGCCTCAGACAGCTTCTCTGGTTGGTCCTGGAGCAGTGTGAGGCTCCATTTCACTCCAGGTGAGTGGGGTGTGGCTTTGTGCGGGGGCGTGGCTTCACATAACTTTGCCCTCCTCACTGAGAGAGTACCTTGTTCATAGTGACACATCTCGTGATAGTTTTTGCCTGTTTCCTTTCTGTGCACAGCATCACTGTAAAGAGGAATTATAGCTTGAAGGGGAGGAGGTAGAAGATAATAAAACTGATAGTTAAAAATAGCATTTTTTGCTAGCTGCAGAAGCAGTGAAGATTATATTCTAAAATAATATAAAACACACTGTTATATGATGATGATGTAGTAGCAGCAGCAGCAGTAGTAGTAGTAGTAGTAAAATTTGGACTCATTTGCGATTATCCCAAAGTTCAAGGCATATGTGTGAAGCTACTCTAAAGACTATAATTTTGAATGCCCTTTGAATGTCCACTAGGGAGATAAAGTGGGGTATAAATTTATTAAATAAATATTCTATAAACAACAGCAGAATGAAATATTTTATGAACAGATTAGGTTTTTCTTCAGGAAGAAGATAACTTTTTGCAAGGCATGATTTCTTTTTTCTTTTTTCTAATCATTACAATTGGAGCATATAAAAACATCTTCATGTCTGTTTGGAATTAGAGATACCTTAAAACAGGAATGCATAGCAGTGTGGGGAATTGGGAGTACAGTATATTGTCAGTTTTAAACTCAGAGAGTGGGCCACACCAAAACTTCATGCACTTCTCATTGTTTCCTTTGTTTTCATTGTATTGTGTAATAAAGAGAGGTAGCAGTGCAGATGGGCATAGGAGAATATAAATAATTAAACTCTTATAAGCAACTCAATGGGGTTTGTTTGCTAGACACTACAATACAGAAAAGACTGTAAATAATAAAAATGCTTTCAGGAACATTTGGGACTACCTTTGAGCAACCTCCCTAAAAAAGGTTGTAACCATCTGGCCAGCTCTGATGTGCTTTCATTGAAAGCATGCACCTACATGCTTGGCAAACAAAATTTGCACGTTAGGTGCTGCTGTCAAACCCATAGACCTCATGGGCAAAAAAACCTCCTGAAAATACCTAATACCATTATTTAGAAATGACCTTATCAACTGCCTTGACAATCTGCTTTGCTGGAACAATCATGTAATTTATTAGACACCGGGCAAAACACTCAAAAAGAAGTCCCTGAATAAGGAATGCCATACATCGCTGAAAAGGAAATAGAATTTGAATTATCCATCTCTCTTTATACACCAATTCTAATAATCCCGCCTGATATTCTGTTCCGCAGTAAAGGCACAGAAAGGAAGATAGCACAAGGTGTAGTTAACCAAAATGTTCTTTCATCATGCACATAATTTTAGCACCTTGGTTAGACCTAGCATTTTCTCATTTGTCAGACTCTCACACGTTTTAATTTTGCAGTCTCAATACATAATTGGCCTTTAAAATCCTTCAATGATATGATCTTTTTTATAATTTAAACTTATTAAAGAAGTGACTGCATAAAATGTCACAATATTTGAAATCATCCTTTTATTATAAAGCTCTCAATACCAGTAGCAGAATTGTGTAAAATGAGCTGTAGGACAGCTTTTAATATAAATCAATCAATTTTTTTTGCCTTTTTTCCCCTTATCTATACAGAAGAGTGACAACAGATGACAAATTTAACTTGTTTCTTAATTTTTTTTTCCAATAATGAGTCTTACAGTACATTTTAATTCACTCAGAAGTAAATCCCACTGAGGTTTGTGGAACTTAATCCCTAGCAAGTATATTTAGGATTACCTTTTGTCCTGGGATTTTCTAGCACCTATACATACTCCAAATGTTGTAATGATTGCAGTTTGTAGCTTTTTGATCCCACACTTCACTTAAAAAAGAAAATTTCCCCATGTATGTGTGCATATACCTGCTAATTGAGAAGTGGGCTCTAGCTTATGAAAGCTTATGCAGTAATAAATGCATTTAAGTGTTTAAAGTATCAGAAGATTTTAAAGCATAATTTAACATGTTACTTTAAGTAAGTGAGTCTTAAGCCATGGATTAAAGATCCACACATTACAGGATCTAGTTCTATATATCAGAATCAGAAGATTCTTTATTGTTTTTGCCACTACAGACGAACACACTTTTCCCTCTAGAAAATATTCCATATTGCCTACTTTTTCGGTTGCTTATCTTAAATATATATTTTGAATGTATTATCCCTGCCCACCAAAAAAAAGACTGGAAAAAGCAGTGGGTTGTATAACTTGAAATAAAGTTTCTGTTTATTTTATTTTGCACTGGGATACATACTGATTCTCCTGATTTTCTGCAGTCTGCCAAAAACAAATATGACAGGAGGAGTGGGGAATGGAATGTTAACATCAATCCTTTAAAACTGAGCAGGAGCTGGTGACAAATATAAGGTTGCTTGCCAATATATCTACCCTTCCACATAGCCAATTGCAAATAAATAAGTTGATGAAGGCACGCACAGAAATTTGGCATTGGATTTATAGAATGGCTTTTAATATTCTGTTCATGTAAATCTTTCTCAAATGTGTACTCCAGTGTGCCTGAATGGAATCAGAACTACAGAGCTTTACGTTATTTGCTTTTTTCCTGGTAAATGGAATGGAAATGCTTTCTTTGCTCAGGTATTTGGGCCTCTGCTTTTACAGCAGGGAAATCAAACATTTTTAGGTGCCATATGCGCAATGAAAACTTCTCTGTATTCAGTTCCTGTTGAAATGAACCAGATTCACAAATTTGTTATAATAATTTAGTTTAGTGGTTGATTTTGTCAAAAGCAGCAGCACGAAGGAAACGTGGGTTTTGCCAAGGAAGTCACAGGTAGCTAAGAACGCTTTTGTGCATGAAATTTAACATCAGCGTTTCCTTGAATAAGTTCATATTACAAATAGTAATGCAGTCTCCACTGGCAATAAGTTGCATTAGAATTCTTTTTTACAATCTACCCAATGTTAAAACCATGTACATGTAGCAAAATACAGATTCGCAGAGGTAGGTACTTTTCAGTAGTTGATAGCCTGTATGGTGTTAGATACTTTTCACCCATGCTATTTATTTTCCAAACATTCTGTCTCCACTTCTAATAGCCCAATCCTATCTAAGTTTCCCTGTGCCAATGCAATGGTGCTGATGTGGCTTCCACTGCATCCTACAGGGGAATTTTGAAGACTGACGGTCTCTTTAGAGTAAGGGAGCATTTTCCCCCTTGTCCTGGAATAAACCTATATAGATGGTGCAAGTCTGACTTGATCCATGTTGACGGATCAGACCCAGGAAAGGGTATAGGATACAGTATGAGCCAGCACCAGGGCCTCCGAGAGGAAATTTATCAGGGGGTACAAAATTTATTTTGGGCCCCTTTGCAAAGGGGGTATGTGAAACAGAGCAGGGGAGGGTGGTGACGGGTGAGCAGAATAGGGGCAGGGAGGGGCGAAGCATGGTGAGGGGAGGGTAGAGACAGCTGGAAAAATCTTTGGAGCCCAGGTCTACCCACCCATGTGGCGTCAGTAGTGTCCCCAGCATCCCATACGTGCAATAGAGCTGAGGAAATAGGAAAATGTCAGATCCCAGGAAATTTATGGACCCCCACCTTTGGCCCCTTGGCCCCCCTTTTTGCCCTGGGCCCCTGTACAAATTAGCCCCTTTACCCCTCTCTCCTAGGCCCTGGCCAGCACCACCAATCCTGTCCCCATCCCAGGCCCGATCCGCCCAGCCTCGCCCTATTCCATGCCCTTCCTCACCAGTCTCCCGCCCCTACTCTGAACAGAGCCAGAATTTCCAGTTTGAAATTAATCAACATTCAAATTTCCCAAGTCAGGTGAGTGACTGGACCAATGATCAGGTGTAAGCTAGGTTTTAGTCAAGACCATTGGTCTCACGTGTCACTAGTCAGACTTGGGGCTCCCATTTATATCTGAAGGCTATATGTAGTACAGGACCTAGAGCTTGGGTCAGAATGGAGAATGTGACAGGTTGTTTCCTATGGCAGTCTCAGTATACACAGAGAGCTATCTTAAGGAGAAAGGAAGTTATTCTCAGGAGAGGGATGCTTACTCATGACAGAAACAATGCTACAAATCTTTGCCTGAATGGCTTCTGGGCATGTCAGCAGTTTAGGCTGCAACTCAGTCTAAATAACAGGGTTATTCCTTTTTCTGCAGTATCTCTGAAAACATTCAGAGGGTAAGTGGACTGTACCCATTCCTTTTGAAAGGGTAAGGAAGGGGCTTATGTCTTCCCTAAACTATTACCTTTTTTTGTTTGAACAGGTCTTTTTTGATTTTAGGGAAGTTTCATATGAGACAGTTAATTACATATTTTATGTTAATTTAATTAGGCTATTTTTTTTAACTGGAGCTGCTAATTAGCAAAATAGCTTTAGGGCATTAAGTCTTCACTCTGTAAATATAGCAATGAAGGTTTATGCAAAGAGAACAAATATGTAGAAAAAAACACACTAGATGAAGATTCTTTAACTAGGACAAACACACATTGCATAAATATGCATTGAGGTAACAGTGTTGATTGATCCCACCTTTAATTTCTTCCACACTGCAGGAGAAGACACAGTAGGTTTGGGGAGATGCAGTAGGCTGACCTTTCCTCCTCCCCATACCCCCCTGGTTTTGTTGTGCTTTTCTATTGTATCTGGACATGTGTATCTCAAGACAAGATTAAACAGTAGCACTAACAGTGGTTCCCATGTGTGGTCATTGTACTGATGTACCTTTGTTCTCATCACTAATGGATTTTCCCCATTAATAAATGTGACTATGCATGAGGAAAATCTGAATGGACAATGGATGGGTGATGACATTACGTGAACCCTCTGTGAGTGGGTAAACACAGTGTGACAATTCCAGAGCCAACATCACTGGAGATTCATATAGAGATATATGAGAAGTTAATAAAATTCTCCCTTCTTTTACTTTTTCTGCCTAGTCTATTTTATATTGGAAATTTGGGAACTGGCACATTCTCCCACTATAGTCTTTGGATTTATGGCCCCTAGAATTATAGAGCTCTGACTGGAAACACTGCAACACAGTCCATTGGGTAATTGTATTAAAAAAAAAAAACTTTCTCAAGCAGATATTGGAATTACTGCACACTTACAGTATATGCTAGTAGATCCTTAAATGTGATTTGTCCCTTCCTTCATTAATAACGTATTTCTATGTGGTAGCGACTCATCTATAAAATTCTGCAACTAAGAAGCCTGGTAAGTAATCCTACTTTATAACCAATGACAAATAGTCTCAAGATTTCTCTCATTATAGTGATATATATTTCTTTTATTTACTTCAGTTGTGGAGTATTCCATTCACATACACACTGGAGACAAAAAGAAAGCTGATGCCAGTGGAGATGCTTATCTTTGTATTCAAGGAGACAGGGGTGACTCTGGAAAGCAATGGCTTCATGATTCAAAAAGAGGCCCACTCTCTTTTGACAGAGGACAGGTAAAAAAATGCCCAGCCATTGAAAACATCTTTTTAATAGCTTGTTTCACATAATGCATCGCTTTTTTCCAGAAATGGCTGTGGAACCAAAAAGTTCATATAGGAATTCTCTGTTAAAAATGAATAGTATAAGTGAACATTATCCAGCCAAATTATCCTGCAATCCTATACACACTTACACAGGAGTAAGACCCATTTAAATAATGGGGTTTACTTCTGAGTAGACAGGCATCGGCTTATGCTGTAAGGCTGCAATCCTAGGCATACTTACTCAGGATGACCAGATGTCCTCTTTTTTTTTTCAGAACATGTCCTCTTTTTTAGCCTCGTGGAAAAGAACTTAAATGCCCTCCTTTTCCCTGTGAGCGGGACCCTGTAGGCAGTGCAGAGCCTTCTTGTAATTCATAAATTATATGTAATAAATTATATATAATATAGCTTTAAATTTAATAAGTAATATTGTGTTTAAATTAACCACTTGAATCAATATATGAGTGTTTTTAGGTTTTATTTTTTTCATATCCTACATTCTTGTTGGATGTCCTACATTTTGGGCTGCCTTGACCTCTTTTGCTGTTATAGCATCTGATCACCCTGGACTTATCTGAGAGTACATTGAATTCTGTGGAATGTTTTTCTGAGTAAACATACCTAGGAGTGCACTGCACATCCCTCTAGTTTTTGGTGGGAGAAACTTATGTGCTTTCTTAATTCCCTGCCCAGTCCTATCCCCAACCATGCTGAAGCATACAACCATGCCATGAAGGCATGCCTTGCATGCTATGCATGCTATGTAGCTGGCATATGGATATACTGTATAACTGGCATAGATCTAAGGAGAGCCAGGAACAGGCAGAAAAATGGGAGATAAGATCTGGCTTGTGTTACTGCCAGCAAATCTACCCCCTCTTTCCATGACATGCTCTCTGATTCTTCTTTTGAAATGCCCCATTATTGTCTCTCCCTGCTCACTGCCCACCTAAGCTGCCAGTGTACCTCCTCTGGTGCTCTAGTGGCATGCATGTGTGGTCACCAGCCATTCCACACTGGTAGCTATCAGCAGAAGGCACTCATAGGGCTGGGTCCTCAATCACTGAACAATGAAGCATAAAAAATCTTAACATGGCAGGTAGGCTCCAGATTGCCACATGCTGCCTCTCTCCTCCTTGTCTCTCTGCTCCTTGCCCACTCAGCTGCTTTCCTAAGCAACTGCTTGGGTAGGAGGAGGGCAAGGAGGCAGCATCAGAGGCAAAAGCAGCAATGGTGGGGGCACGCATGTGTACTAACATATGCACAAGAGTTTTGTTTTTTTAATACAGGTATGCCCCCATATCAATGGGTTTTCTATTACAGAATCCTTGTGAATACATGAATCTGGGAATATGGGGGACACAGATTCGGGGGATGTCAGAAGACCCTCCAGAGGGGAGGGGAACACAGCTCCCCTCACCTCCAGAGGGTGTGGGGTGCCCTCCCCCATTCATGGTTAAATGAGACCGTGTATACAGAATCTGCAGATATGGGCCCCCCTGTATATTTTAGCAGAGGTGGTGGATCTGCTCTAATTCAAGAAGCAGAACCCCTCAGGCCATTCCGGGGGAGGATGCAGGATGGGGGGAGAAAAAAATAAAAATTGAGGAAATTAGCACTGTGACTATAATGAGCAAATAACCCTATGTAGGAAAAATTAGCAACATGGAAGATTTACTGGTAAGTTCTGCTACTAAGAAAAAAGTCAAATTTAATACGAATACTCACATGCATGTAGAAAACATTATGGCAAAGATGTGTATGTGCAGTAAATTTATAAAGGAATAAAATATTTGGTATCCTGAGGGTTCAGTTCTGAGCTGGGCCAGTGCCAGAGATGACTTCCTGCGCTGAGTGTCACAAACAGACCATAAGGCACGCCCTGCACCAAGTTGGAGCTAAGCACTGGCCCAGCATCAGTAAGATGCTGCCCACAGCTAGGTAAGAGTTCCGGGCAGTGGTGAGGGCTTCGGGGGCAGGGAGGATGGGAAGGAACTGGGCAGGAGGGGCACGGAATTGGCAGCGCTCTGCTCTGCCAGATCATGGACTCCAAAATAGCCGGAGCAGACTTGCGAAGCCCCATTGTGGGGCTTGGGGCTCTCCCTGGTGAAAAGGGATGAAAATTCCCTTCCCCTGTGGAGACCTCCAGCTGCTGCTGTGGTGCCACAGGATGCAGTGGTAGTCGCTTTGGCATTGCTGCACTCGGTGGCGGTGCCACCTTCAGGATTGGGCTGCCTGTTAGGCAAATCTAGCCCAGTATCCAAGCTCTGAGCATGGCCAGTTTTGAGATACTTCAGAATAAAGGCAAGGTCACTTTGTGTAGTAACCATAATTCATCGGATTTTATTTATTTCTTTTTGTGAGCTCTATTACAAATGAGTAGCTTACTGGAACTCTAAACCACTCCAGGAAATACTGCACTTCTAAATAATGTGATACTTTAATATTTGCAATAAAGTCATACTAGTCACTGACACTTAAAACGTCAGCTATATTGCACATCTTTTTACAATGATCTTGCAGGAAATGATATATTGTTACTTACAATGAAATCTTCATCTAAGCAGAGAAAAATCCTGAAGTAACATTTTGGCATGTTTAAATTTCAGTTATTGTTCTTGCAGTTTAATTGAAGATGTACAATAGCTTGTTAACAGTGTTAACTCTTCTCACATTACAGGTAGATGTTTTCAAAATCACCGCAGTACACCTTGGAATGCTAAACCAAGTCCTTGTAGGATTTAAAAGTTTGAAAAAAGGTACTATCTATAAAAGGAAAACAGTTCGTGTTCTTGAGCATATTACAAAAAAATACCAGAAGTACTGTACAGGTCTGTAATTTCCAAAAGAGAAGGGCTGCTATCCAAAAGAGTTATTTGGCATATTGGGAAGGAAGGTTTTCCCTACCGCACCCCAAAACAGTGGCATCCATCAATAGTGGGAGTGTTGCAGCTGGCACATCAAAGGCACTTTGGTCTAAATACATGGTTTCCACTTGCACACTGATATAGCTGCTTTGGAATTGTGGCCAAAGAGAGCTGGTTTGTTGTGGTATGAGTTTTCTTAGACAAAGCCTGAAGTGGCCAATGTGCACAGTTCTTGTATAGATGTTACTGATCACATAGCACATTGTTACGCATGACTAGCACTAAATCAGACAAGTGGAATTTTTCTTGTTAAGTGAGCTGGTCCCCTTTACTCATTGGAAATGTTTCAAATGAGAAGTTAAGAAGAGCCCCACTGGATTGGGCCAAAGGCCCATCTACTCCAGTTTTTTCTTCTTCAGCCTCACAGTGGCTCAGCAGATGCCTCAGGGAGTATACAAGACAACAAGATACCTGCATCCTGGTGCCACTCCCTTGCACCTTGCTTTCTGAGGTAGCCTACTTCTAAACCCAGGAGGTTATGCATACCCAGACTGAGAGCAAAGTCCAAAGTTCAGCTGAAATGTCTGTGTGACTTCCTCTTTGCCGACGATGCAGCTGTCACTACCCACTCTGCCAAAGATCTCCAGCAGCTCATGGATCGTTTTAGCAAGGCCTGCCAAGATTTTGGACTGACGATCAGCCTTAAGAAAACACAGGTCATGGTTCAGGATGTGGACTCACCTCCCTGCAT
Source organism: Tiliqua scincoides (assembly GCF_035046505.1). Classification (NCBI taxonomy): domain Eukaryota; kingdom Metazoa; phylum Chordata; class Lepidosauria; order Squamata; family Scincidae; genus Tiliqua; species Tiliqua scincoides. The sequence goes on along the minus strand of NC_089824.1, from coordinate 45,635,253 downwards.
TACCATCTCTGCGCATGAACTGGAGGTTGTCCATGACTTTGTGTACCTTGGCTCAACGATCTCCGACACTCTTTCTCTCGATACCGAGCTAAATAAATGCATCGGTAAAGCAGCTACCATGTTTTCCAGACTCACCAAGTGAGTCTGGTCCAACAAGAAGCTGACGGAACATACCAAGATCCAGGTCTACAGAGCTTGTGTCCTGAGTACGCTTCTGTACTGCAGCGAGTCATGGACTCTTCGCTCACAACAGGAGAGGAAACTGAATGCTTTCCACATGCGCTGCCTCCGATGCATGCTCGGCATCACCTGGCAGGACAAAGTTCCAAACAACACAGTCCTGGTACAAGCTGGAATCCCTAGCATGTATGCACTGCTGAAACAGAGACGCCTGCGTTGGCTCGGTCATGTCGTGAGAATGGATGATGGCCGGATCCCAAAGGATCTCCTCTATGGAGAACTCGTGCAAGGAAAGTGCCCTACAGGTAGACCACAGCTGCGATACAAGGACATCTGCAAGAGGCATCTGAAGGCCTTAGGAGTGGTCCTCAACAGGTGGGAAACCCTGGCCTCTGAGCGGCCCGCTTGGAGGCAGGCTGTGCAGCATGGCCTTTCGCAGTTTGAAGAGACACTTGGCCAACAGTCTGAGGCAAAGAGGCAAAGAAGGAAGGCCCATAGCCAGGGAGACAGACCAGGGACAGACTGCACTTGCTCCCGGTGTGGAAGGGATTGTCACTCCCGAATCGGTCTTTTCAGCCACACTAGAAGCTGTGCCAGAACCACCATCCAGAGTGCGATACCATAGTCTCTCGAGACTGAAGGTTGCCAACTCCCATGCATACCCATCATGGCTTGTAACCTGTGATGAACTTTTCCTCCAGAAATCTGTCCAATCCCCTTTGAAACGCATCCTGGCCAGATGTCATCAGCACATCCTGTGGCAAGGAGTTCCACAGAATAATTACTGGGTAAAGAAATATTGTAATTTCTTTATAATATATAATTTTTATAATATTTGTTTATACAGGTTGGGCATCCTTTATACGGAATTCTGAAATCCAAAATATTCTGAAAACCATAACCTTTTTGAGCACAAACCTTGAGCCTTGAGTGCTCTTTTCTGGAGTGGAAAGGCAGGATATAAATTCTGCAAATAAATAAAACATGATGCCACAAAATTCCAAACCTGACCTCATGTGACAGGTTGCACAAAATTATTTAAAATATTTTATATACTATTTTATATTAATTACCTTCAGTCTATGTGTATAAAGTGTATATGAAAATAAATGAATTTTGCGTTTACTTGGACCCCATCCCCAAATAACTCATTAGGTAAATGCAAGTGTTCTAAAATATAGAAAAATCTGATATCCAAAATGCTTCTGGTTCCAAGCACTTCAGATAAGGGATGCCCAACCCCTAATAACAAAGAACAGATGATAATCTAGATTTCTAGCTAGGGGTGTAAGAGAGAAGATGAAAGAGAGGACTTTATGCCTCACCTATGCTTAGTATGAATGGAGTAAAACTGAAGCCTTGACTCTTCATTCCCTATTATAGACATAAATGATCTCTCTTATTTTGGTAAGTGAGAGCAAATCACAACTGCTTCTACTAACACTATTACTGCTACTTTATTTGTATAGCCTTTTAAGAGCAGAAAATACTTTACATTTCTTTACTATTTAGACATACCACAAAAACAGTCCATGAATAACAATGTTCTTGTTTCTTTTTCTTTCTAGATGATTGGTTCCTGGAAAAGATCCTCATAAAAGAAGGAAGTTACCCTTTTACCACATATACTTTTCTTCACAATAATTGGATCAATAAACATTCAAAGACAGATTTTACAGAATTTGTAATTCCATTACAAGGTAATACCTCTTTTTATTGCACAAGTCCTTGTAATCGGATTGGGACCCCAATCCTAAAGCACATTTTCTCATATGTGAATGCCAGAATGAACTCTAGATAAGTGAGCAAAGATTGCAGTCCTGGAATGATAAATAAGCTATGTGTGTCTCTCCAAGGTTCTTGGGACTGAATTTCCAAAAGTACATTCAAATTTTACTGGAAATTGTAGATCTTCCATATTTAGTATATTTAAAATAATATAATGGCCTGATCCTGTAATCTAGTGTTCCATAGAATTTGTCATAGAATCCAAGAACAGAATTATATGGTGCCCGTATGTGAGTGCAAGGGTTCAACACCAATATAGTTATGCAGCCCTATGTTGAAACTCAAATCATGATTCCTAGGATATTACTCTAGTATTACATTATACACGGCATCACCAAAATTTAATATGACAGTGGCAACTGACATAGTGGAGGAGTTTTTAGATTAGACTTTAACTGAAATGTGCATTATCTATTACTTATACAGAGACCAACGTGACATCTGGTCTAGTGAAGGATTTTGATGTTCGAAGTCAAGGACAGTGGATAATGTGGGTGGATTGTGCCCACATTCCAGAAATAATGCCTGATATAGAAGTCCTTGTGCATGGAACCAGTGGGAAATCTATTGCGCAGAGAGTTCAGAATCTGAAAAATGATCCATTTTTGGTGAGTTTGTAATTTGCATGGATCATACTATATACAGTATACACAGCATGTACTGACTCTTCTACCTTCATGTTTTTGTTTTATGCTGCTGCATTGGTATATTTATCAGAGTACAGTGCTGCTCCAGCACATCAGACTATTCCTTATTCCCAAAAGAGCATGAAGAAGTAATGTTCATAAATGTTGAATGCTATTCTTATGAACACAGAGACATGCATACTAAAATAGATTGAGAATTTCCTACAGCCAACAACCACCCACAAAATGAATGTAAACTTTATTTAACACCTAATGAAATTAACAGCCCAGTCCTTTTCAAGGCCTGCACCTACAGAACACCTGTTCTGCTGGCACAGGCTGCTGCAAAAGCATCATAAAGTACTTCGCAGCAGTGCAGGGGGCTGCAGGAAAGCCAGAGCCTTCCCTCACACACTGGTGGAGTAACAGAGGCCTGCTGGAGCAGATAAACCCGATGTAGTGGGTGGAATAGGACAGGCGGAGGCAGGGAGTAGGTTGAATGCGGCAGAGGAGGACAGAACAGGAAGGAGGTGGGGTGGGAAGATTGGACCCAGGAAGGGGGAGGTATTGGCAGTGGTGGAGCATGCCAAATCGGAACCCCCTTCCAGGCACAATTTGCTGGCACAGATTAACTTGGACTTGTGGTGGGGCAAGTCTGTGTTGACCCATTACAGCTTCTGGGGCTTACCCCAAGGCAAGGGGACAAATGTCCCCTTACCCCAAGGAGACCTCCCGCAGCTAAGAATTCCTCGCGGGATGCAGAGTAGCCTGTGCCAGCACCACTACATCTCCGTGCAGGGATTTATTTAGGATTGGACTGTAACTCTTATTAAAAAGTACAATTGAGCTTCAGACTTCAGTTCTGTAATTAGATGGAAAATACACACAGACATACACACAAACAGACAGAGAGAGCTATTGTTGTAATTCCATATTATTCAAAACCATGTGTAAAACCTACTTTTAGTATCTTAATTATTTGTGTTATTCTGAAAACCACCATGGCACTCTTGCTAACAAACGTGATGGGCATTTAAGGTAAAGTCTGATACCAGTGGTGAAGTAATGGGTGAGAAGTACTGAACTGAGAAGAGGAGCTGTGAAAGTGCAAGTTTTTGTAAACATTTGCTTGGAATGTACACAAAAGCTCCATTTCCCCCAGCTTGTAGGCTGGTTCCCAGTCCTTGTTTTAATTATTATTATTAAAGTATTATATATAAGTACAATATATAAGTATTATTGTACTCCATTGTTCTTTCCACATTTGTTCATTTTTTAAAAATTCTGTATGAAACATATGCAGTAGCTTACATTTTAAAATTTCACCTTAGCAACTTCATTGACATTGCAAACCTATACATACTTACTCAGAAGTCTTACTTGTTCAATGGGAGTTATTTCCATGTAAGTGTGTATAGGGTTGCAGCCTATGCAGCTAATAAAATAAAAAATAAAATTGTGATGACATTATATAATCAAATGGAAATGTGACATGTACTATATAGTTCAGCTAACTGTATTATTTTTTTCTTTAACAGTTGACTGTTGGTGATGTTGGCAGGATAATAAAAATTTCTCTCATTTTACTCAAACAAAATTTGAGTTGCAGAATTAAACTTGTCAAGGTACTTTATACATTGATGTGTATACTTATGTTACTCTTGTACTATACCTTATACATTGACTTTGGTATACTTATATTACCCGTCCACTATACTTTGTGCATCAGTGCCACTGGATGTTAAAAAACAAAGCTTTCTATTTGTATGAAACTTAAGGAGCTTGAAAAATGACATACTGGGTGTTTTGGTGGGAGGGGAAAATTTGAGATTTATGGCTTCTCCATTCCCAAAGGCTAAATAAGAAAAACGATAGATTAAAGAACAAACAACACACACACACACACACACACACACACACACACACACACACACACACACACACAGAAAACAATTAATACTATACTGTTAAAATTTACAGTATCTTATTAACTTCTGTTATCATGCCTTCAGAAGATACCTGGCAAACTTCCAGAAAAAGAAAATACCAGAACTGAGGTACGATGAACGAGGTCATCTCTTTTTATGCAGCCACTGTTTTAATTGGCCACAAATTGGCCTAAGAGGATGCTCTATGAACTAAAAGATATTTGTGGAACATAGTGAAAAAGGTGACATAAGAATATGCTACTTTGTGGGTGCTGATTTGCTCTTTGAATTACACCCAAGAACTATAAAAAACCATGCAGATCATTTCTCATATCAGTCAGGTAGTAGAAATGCAGACAGAGGCATTTGGGTCATATTTGGGATGTGATAGACGGTTTGGCACAATGAGAGGATGCGGGGACAAAGGAGCGAATAAGCAGCCCACCCTGGGGCATTCCGTGTACAAATGCTTTTATGCGAATGCCCGAAGTCTACGAGCAAAGGTGGGAGAACTGGAATGTCTGGTGACAAGGGAAAACATTGACATAGTGGGCATAATGGAAACCTGGTGGAATGCGGAGAATCAGTGGGATACCGCAATCCCAGGCTATAAACTTTACGGCTCGGGTCCGGGGTATTTGAGGGACCGCCTCCTTCCCTACAATCCAGCCCGTGTTCTTAGATCTTCTGGGGGGGCCCTTTTGACTGTGCCGCCACTAAGAGATATGAGAGGGGTGGCAGCCAGGAAGAGGGCCTTCTCAGTGGTGGCCCCTGAACTATGGAATACCCTCCCCTTAGAACTGAGAACTGCTCCCTCGTTGCTAATGTTTCGGCGTGAACTGAAGACCTTTTTATTTCAAAAAGCTTTTAATTGTTGACAGGCTGGCTGGCGTTCTTGCTTTTTATATGAAAATCCACGGTGTTTGTTTTGTTTTGTTTTTAGCTTTTTAATCATTGTAAATTGTTTTTAACTGTTTTTCATGTTGTATTTTTAAATTGTTTGTTAGCTGCCTTGTGTGCCCGTTGGGCAAAAAGGCGGGGTACAAATTAATAAAATAATAATAATAATAATAATAATAATAATAATAATAATACAGGAGGGACAGGCAGGGGCGTGTTGGAGGTGGGGTGGCCGTTTATGTTAAGGAAGGGATAGAATCCAGCAAAGTAGAGATTGAAGGTGGGTCCGACTCCACCATAGAATCTCTGTGGGTTAAATTACCAGGCTTGTGCAGCAATGTAATACTGGGGGCGTGCTATCGTCCTCCAGACCAGAAATCGGATGGGGACCTTGAAATGAGGAAACAGATCAGGGAGGTGACAAGGAGGGACAGGGTTGTAATCATGGGGGACTTCAATTATCCTCATATTGACTGGGTCAATTTGTGTTCTGGTCACGATAAGGAAACCGGATTTCTTGACGTGCTAAATGACTGTGGCTTAGAGCAACTAGTCACGGAGCCCACCAGAGGGCAGGTGACTCTGGATTTAATATTGTGCGGTACGCAGGACCTGGTTAGAGATGTAAATGTTACTGAGCCATTGGGGAACAGAGATCATGCTGCGATCCGTTTTGACATGCACGTTGGGGGAAGAATACCAGGCAAATCTCTAACAAAAACCCTTGACTTCCGACGGGCGGACTTCCCTCAAATGAGGAGGCTGGTTAGAAGGAGGTTGAAAGGGAGGGTAAAAAGAGTCCAGTCTCTCCAGAGTGCATGGAGGCTGCTTAAAACAACAGTAATAGAGGCCCAGCAGAGGTGTATACCGCAAAGAAAGAAGGGTTCCACTAAATCCAGGAGGGTGTCCGCATGGCTAACCAGCCAAGTTAGAGAGGCTGTGAAGGGCAAGGAAGCTTCCTTCCGTAAATGGAAGTCTTTCCCTAATGAGGAGAATAAAAAGGAACATAAACTTTGGCAAAAGAAATGTAAGAAGGTGATACGGGAGGCCAAGCGAGACTATGAGGAACGCATGGCCAGCAACATTAAGGGGAATAATAAAAGCTTCTTCAAATATGTTAGAAGCAGGAAACCCGCCAGAGAAGCGGTTGGCCCTCTGGATGGTGAGGGAGGGAAAGGGGAGATAAAAGGAGACTTAGAGATGGCAGAGAAATTAAATGAGTTCTTTGCATCTGTCTTCACGGCAGAAGACCTTGGGCAGATACCGCTGCCCGAACAGCCCCTCCTAACCGAGGAGTTAAGTCAGATAGAGGTTAAAAGAGAAGATGTTTCAGACCTCATTGATAAATTAAAGATCAATAAGTCACCGGGCCCTGATGGCATCCACCCAAGAGTTATTAAGGAATTGAAGAATGAAGTTGCAGATCTCTTGACTAAGGTATGCAACTTGTCTCTCAAAACGGCCACGGTGCCAGAAGATTGGAGGATAGCAAATGTCACGCCTATCTTTAAAAAGGGAAAGAGGGGGGACCCGGAAAACTATAGGCCGGTCAGCCTAACATCCATACCGGGTAAGATGGTGGAATCCCTCATCAAAGATAGGATCTCAAAACACATAGACGAACAGGCCTTGCTGAGGGAGAGTCAGCATGGCTTCTGTAAGGGTAAGTCTTGCCTCACGAACCTTATAGAATTCTTTGAAAAGGTCAACAGGCATGTGGATGTGGCAGAACCCGTGGACATTATATATCTGGACTTTCAGAAGGCGTTTGACACGGTCCCTCACCAAAGGCTACTGAAAAAACTCCACAGTCAGGGAATTAGAGGACAGGTCCTCTCATGGATTGAGAACTGGTTGGAGGCCAGGAAGCAGAGAGTGGGTGTCAATGGGCAATTTTCACAATGGAGAGAGGTGAAAAGCAGTGTGCCCCAAGGATCTGTCCTGGGACCGGTGCTTTTCAACCTCTTCATAAATGACCTGGAGACAGGGTTGAGCAGTGAGGTGGCTAAGTTTGCAGACGACACCAAACTTTTCCGAGTGGTGAAGACCAGAAGTGATTGTGAGGAGCTCCAGAAAGATCTCTCCAGACTGGCAGAATGGGCAGCAAAATGGCAGATGCGCTTCAATGTCAGTAAGTGTAAAGTCATGCACATTGGGGCAAAAAATCAAAACTTCACATATAGGCTGATGGGTTCTGAGCTGTCTGTGACAGATCAGGAGAGAGATCTTGGGGTGGTGGTGGACAGGTCGATGAAAGTGTCGACCCAATGTGCGGCGGCAGTGAAGAAGGCCAATTCTATGCTTGGAATCATTAGGAAGGGTATTGAGAACAAAACAGCTAATATTATAATGCCGTTGTACAAATCTATGCTAAGGCCACACCTGGAGTATTGTGTCCAGTTCTGGTCGCCACATCTCAAAAAAGACATAGTGGAAATGGAAAAGGTGCAAAAGAGAGCGACTAAGATGATTACGGGGCTGGGGCACTTTCCTTATGAGGAAAGGCTACGGCGTTTGGGCCTCTTCAACCTAGAAAAGAGACGCCTGAGGGGGGACATGATTGAGACATACAAAATTATGCAGGGGATGGACAGAGTGGATAGGGAGATGCTCTTTACACTCTCACAAAATACCAGAACCAGGGGACATCCACTAAAATTGGGTGTTGGGCGGGTTAGGACAGACAGAAGAAAATATTTCTTTACTCAGCGTGTGGTCGGTCTGTGGAACTCCTTGCCACAGGATGTGGTGCTGGCGTCTAGCCTAGACGCCTTTAAAAGGGGATTGGACAAGTTTCTGGAGGAAAAATCCATTATGGGGTACAAGCCATGATGTGTATGCGCAACCTCCTGATTTTAGAAATGGGTTATTTCAGAATGCCAGATGCAAGGGAGGGCACCAGGATGAAGGTCTCTTGTTATCTGGTGTGCTCCCTGGGGCATTTGGTAGGCCGCTGTGAGATACAGGAAGCTGGACTAGATGAGCCTATGGCCTGATCCAGTGGGGCTGTTCTTATGTTCTTATGCATGTGTCATTAAAGTTTAAATGTATCATTGTAGTTCAGACTGTTTTTAATTTATCCTACCATATGACAACTCTGGTCTCAACTTTTTTCTCTGTGCCTGTGTATGTGTTTTTCACAGCTGCTCCTACTATACAGTTTTTCACATTTCTTTCACATTTGCAAGCCACTTTTTCTACACAATTTTGGGGTGCTGAAACCCATTATTTTCTTTGATAATTTCCTTTTTTCTTACCTTCAGACAGAAATCACCTTAAAAATGAATCAAATCTAATAAAAGACATACTTTTGAAAATAATTTCAAATTGTAATTTGGTTAAAAAAATTCTCTACACAAAGGCTATATCCTTTTTCTGGCATTTTAATCATGTTAGTGGGTATCAAAGACAGTAATAGGCACAAAAGTTGTGTCGTTATCTCTGTGCTGATGTTATAACTTATGTTACAGATCTTAGCATTTGAGTTTACTGCCATTTTGCCTGAAGACTTTAACCTTTGATCTTCAAAACACAGCTTGGTAAACAAAAGATTCAGTTTCAGCACCCTCAAATCCCTTTGGGAAAAGTTGTTTTCCTGCTTTTCCCTCAAAAATGTTTTATAACTCTTATCCAAACACATTCTTGAGAAATTGTCCTAGTCCACAGGAGACTGGCAGCCAGGGCCTCTGAGAGGAGTTTTATCAGGGGGTGGTGACGGGCAAGCAGAGTAGGGGCAGGGAGGGGAGAGTGTAAAGACAGCTGGAAAAGTCTTTGGAGCCCAGGTCTACCAACCCATGTGGCATCAGTAGTGTCCCCAGCATCCTGTGCAGGCAACAAGTCTGAGTAGATTGGAAAACATAACATCCCAGGAAATTTCTGGGCCCTCTCCTTTGGCTCCTCAGCCCTCCTTTGGACCCTGGGCCTGGGTACAAATTACCCCTTTTAGCCCCCTCTCCTAGGCCCTGCTGGCAGCCCAATCTTATGCTGGTCTCCACCAGAGGGACAGCATGCCCAGTGTCACAAACATGCTGTCAGGTACACTGCGCCAGCATGGAGGCCCATCCCACTGGCAGAAAGGCATGCACCAACCTCCCACCGCATGTCAGAGACTGTCACTCGCTGGAGCAGGTACATGCTCCACAGTATGGTGGGTGGACAGGGGAGGGCAGAATGGAAACAGGGAAGGAGTAATGGGCAGGGGAGGGCAGGGAGGAGGGCAGATCTGACCCAGGAGGGGGCAGCGGAGGAGGCCTCCGCCGTACCCTATTCCTGCTCCCAAGCCTGAAAGCCCGATACAGAGCTGGTTGGATTTGTACCAGCGGTTTTGCTGGTGCAAATTCGAGTAGCCCCTTAGAGGCTGTTGGGGCTTTACCTGGAGTAAGAGGATGAAGGTCCCTTTAGCTTGAGGAGGCCTCCAGCAGCTTCTATTCCTGCACTGGATACAGCAGAAGCTGCACTGACCCCACTGTACTCCAGTTCAAGAATTTAGTTAGGGTTGGGCTAACCATAGTCAAAAAACGTACCATACAAATGCTAAGTATTATTGTTTCCTCCCCTGAACTACTACTGGTGTCTTGGTACAAAAGCACCTCATCCCCAAAATATTGAATTTTGATTCCTGATTTGAAAGGGTGAGATAAGGTAATGTGAACATCCATCTGTGGTGCTAATACATATGCTGCTTTTGTTCAGTTGCTGCATATAAGAATCTGCTCTCTATAACCGTCAATCAGAGCTTTATGTAAGCCCTGAACTGACAATGTAAAAATAGCTTCTTTCTGCATAGAATGGGCGTGTTTTTTCTGCAGTGGTTATTCTCACGTTATGGCACAATCATTTTTAATATATTAGCAATCAAAGTAGTAATTAGAAGACATTAGAAATGTTAAGTTGTCCCTGGAACATTAATAAAATGGGGAACCGAATCCTAACCTGTGCTGGAACAGGCAGGCCAAGTGGCCTGTGCCATATCCAGTGCAGATGAGGAGGTGGCAGTCGCGTAACTAAGGATAAGGAGATATTTATCCTGTTACCCCATATCAGACACCAGCCACCCTTATGGGGCTACTTGAATCTGCACCAGCGAAAGCAGCCCATGTGACACTCCTGCCTTAGAGTTTTGTGAAGCCTCTGGAAATCTAAAATGTGTACCAATTCAATTAGATAGTAATGGGGCAGGAAGGGAGGAACAGGATGGAGACTGGGGCAGGGAGAAAATGGGTCAAGGCCAGGAAGGGATGGTATCGGCAGCATCTATTCCCTTTCCCAGCCTTGATCTCCCTCCTGGGTCCACTTGGACTTGAGCCAGTTAAATCGTTTGCACAAGTGTAAATAGACCCAGTTGGGGCAACTACGGCTTTATCACTGAGCAAGAGAACAAATGTTCCCTTACCTGGAGGAGACTTTTGGGGCTTCCCCCCCAACAGGATGCAATGCACTTTTTGGTGGTGCAGCTACATTGGTGGGGGAGTGCAGGTAGAATTAGAATGCCCATCTCTTTCCTAACCAGCTAATTACACTTAATCCTGTCTCCCAGCTTGTAGTGAAAACAAGCTACTAAGGAGGGAAGAGAGACAAATAGTATGGTCTACTTCCTCCCTTGATTATGAGACTATGATCCCCTCTCTGTTCACCTGAGAAAAGAGCCTTCAGAATCCTCAACAGGATTCCTCTGAAACAGCGAGAGTAATATGCAGCTTGTCTGTTGCTACACTGTTCATGACACAAGTACATTTCCAATGGCATTTAGAAATTCCTTGTGTGTGTTTGTTGTTTTCCACATTGGGATATTTAGTCATATTTCATTAAAAGTGAAATAAGAACATGCTTCTTTTCTCTGCCTTGCAGCTCCGGATGAAAGACTTGAACACAAAAGAAGAGCTGGGCTTTTACCCTCTCAACCAATGGCTCTTTGAAGAAGATGGGTCAGAAACTGTGGCAGAGCTAGCTGCAGTCAGACCAAATGAAGCACCACTTAAGGGTATGTTGCCAAACCACAAAACAGAATGAAATGGTCTCTACCAGGAATTATTATCAGTGTAGAAAATACAACAGAAAGGATTATACATTGTTCAAGAGGAAACATCCATGATTATTTGTAGCAGGTTTTGTTAAAACCCTTGTGTGAAATGTTGGACTTTTCACAGAGGCTTAACAGGACTCAGAATATAATTAGATTTGTTTTAGGCAAGTTACACATATGGATTTAATGTTTCTGTGGAGCTAAATGCTCTCTATTGGGACCACTTTTTTAATCAGTGTGTATCAGCACAGAGTTTGGTGAGTATATGCTGCTTTTATTGTTTTATTCGTTTTTTATATTTTTTACCTTCTCCTGTATTGTTTTCAATTGTTCTTATTCTATTGTATTTTTATGTTTGCAATAATTTGATTGTTATATTGTATACCGCTTTCAGCTCTAGGAACAGCAGTATGTAAATATTTTAAAAATTAAATAAAAATAAAGTGGCATGGTGACCAAAATGACATTAATTAGAACGTTACATTCATCATGTTATATATTACATATGTACGCCTTTGATGGCCCAATCCTAACCTGTGCTGGCGCAGCCAAGCTGTATGACCTGCACAATATCCACTGTAGGTTAGGAGGAGGCTGGAGGTTTATCCCATTATGCCAGGTAAAGCCCCAGCCTACCATATGGGGCTCCTTGAATCTGGGAAGACGTTGTAATGCCATAGGCCCAGGAAGGGGGTTAGGATATGGAGGAGGCCTGATCTGCCATTCCTGCCCCCTTCCCAGTCCTTTCCAACCTCTGTTCCACCCTCCCACCACCCCAAAACACCTCCGGAACACCCTCCCACCACCATCTGTCTCCTAGCCCCTGTGCCACTTGGCACTGTATTTACCTCTGCCAGCAGCTGGGCCTCTAGATACTGTGCTGGTGGGGTGGTACAGGCCTCCCTGCCATTGCTGCCTATTCTCTAGGTGTCATAACGTGTCTTGCAGCACATTTGCAATACCCCCCCCCACTGGCACAGGGGCCGCTGCACTGGACAATTAACTTATGACTGCACTGTGAGTGATTTAATTTTTAAAGGCTTAAGTCCCCAGAAGAAATGCATCTATACTGTGTGACTGAAAATATAGTTGAGAGTGGCATCTGCATAACAGTAGTATGACTGGAAGTTGCCCTGGCATTAATCCAAACCATCATGCATATGGAAGAGTATGGGCTATCACAAGAGACATCATTGCCAGATATAGCATGGCAACATTATACAAAACTCCTATCAGGCAGAGAAATGAAGGTGAATAGATTATGACATGGGCAGAAGTGACAATGCCTGTCCTGCATGCCATCCGAAAACTTTGCAGCCATCATGGAACCATTTATGTGAACACCGATATGACCCTATTGGATACAAGATGCTAGACAAATACCCCCTTGATGTAATTCAAAAGGGTTCTTCTGATGTCCTTATACCTGTAGAAGTAACCTGCTATAATGGTGATGGAAATAGATTGCCACTTACTGTGCAGCAGCCATTTAAGCACATCTAGCATTGTACTCTAACCACACAAAGAGAAGTGGTTAGTGAGCATAATCTGCAGTGAACTTTTTCATGCTCCTTGTTTCCCCAGTGGTTGCAGAGGGCTGGTAATCCTTGTTATAGATACTGGGACTCCACACGGTTTCAGCCACCATGTTTTCATCACAGAGTTAGTCATTGCCAAATTGTAAGACAGTATTTTTACTATGAAGATTTGAAGTGATTGTCTGCTTTTACCTTAAGAATGCAAGTGACAGTCCGCGTTGCAGACTTGATGTGCCTTTCTTACATCGCACAGGATGCTGCCTTAGTTCTTTTGTGCAAGCTTCTCTGAGTGACTTCAGACACAACAAAGAACAGGAAGCGCAACTGTTTAGCAACTGTCCTGCATTGCTTTGTCAAGTCGAAAATTCTTGTCTCCGTGTTGTTACAACTAGATGTTAGTTTAAGATTGAAGTTGAAGCATTTTCTAAACCAGTTTCTAAACCCTAAACAGTATAGAGAGCTGTTTCATTTTCAGCTTTACATCCCAGGCTTATATAGATGGTCAAACAATAAAAACAGCTTTGTTCAGATTCCAACTCAAAATGCTAATAAAGCTGGTGGCATAGCATTCTACATAGAGTTAATATGGCCACTGTTCTAAAAAAATGTTCTGTCTTGCTGCCTGAAGGAACAGGCATTACCAAACTATGTGTTGTCAACTAAACATCATGCTAGATGATGATTACTGTCTGTAGTGGATGATATTAATGCAGATTGATGCGAAGAGTTGAGCCCCTATCTCTTACCACTTTAATTGGTAGTGGCAGCAATTATCTAACTGGCAGGCTCAAAGGGGGAAAGCAGCTGATTTGGAACAAACAGCAGGGCTTCTGCACTATTAACTGTGCCATTTTTTTCCTCCATGAAAATCAGCTGCAGCAAATATATGCTAAGTCAAATTGTGTCTATACCCCTTAACACAAAGGAAAATGCAGTTGTTTCTCTTGGTTTCTGTGAGAATTGGATCACGCTTCCTTTAATTGCACTCCTGAGTCATTCTGACATGATTTAATGAAGAATGTTTTGGGGGTGCTGCCAGCATAGCTCTGATGCTGCTTGTATATGATCTTGGTAAATCTGTAACACTGGCCAAAAATGTGGATCTTAGAGGAATATACCTTTGGGAAGTATGTGAATCTACATCTCATATTTGAAGAATACTGGAAGCTGAGCAAGTGTATTGTTGGGAAGATAAGACAGTGATAAATCAGAAATGAGGAAAAGGAAGTACCATGTTGAATTAATGGCAGGTGTCATAGATATGAGTATGGTCTAGTATTGTAGAACATTATGTTAAAGAATCCTCACTTTAGCAATCTCATTAAAGCATAAATTGCATGTTTGACAACAGGAGTGAAGGAGTCAAACTGGTGTTCAAGCTTGCAAAGTGCAGGGTGACCACGTATTCCTTGTGCAGGGTTCAATCAATCAGTGTTTGAACAGGGTTCAAACCTTTGTGCAGGGTACAGATCCACACAGTCTCATGCGTTGGGACGGTGGCTATCTTGTATGTAGAATTATTTTGTGCTTACCTCTTAAACAGGGTTTGAAACCCTATAAGGGACCATGTTGCAGGCTGAATATTTTTATGCAATGGCAGTGTAATTAGTATCTCAGTATAGGGTTGAATGTTGAGCAAAATGTGTGGGGACCTTAAAAAAGGATCAAATATTAAGATTTGCATTGTCTCGTACTCTTTCACCATAATTTTCTGTTTGGCATTGGCTTCTTTTTTACTTTTTCTTTCATTGCTTTTCCTTCACAGAAGTTACTTATTCAGTCAGTGTCTACACGGGAACATTGCCGGCCTCAGAAACAGATGCAGACATTTTTATTACAATATTTGGGGAGAATGGAGACTGTTCCAAAAGAAAACTTAGGAATTCAAAGTCATGTGCTCATTTTGGAAAGGGTCAAGTGAGTATGAAATTTGGTTAGATTTTTCTTCAGGAACTTTGTAGGTCTCTGATGGAAAAATAGAATGGGAGGGAACCACAACTGAGCATTTTGTTTAAAAGAAACATGATTACAGCAGCCTCAATCTTTTTCATTGTTATTTGAAAGCATGAAGAATGCAGCAAGAGTGTATACTTCACTTCAGATGCCTGATCCCTCAGTTTGCAAAAGGATAAATAGCAGCTGCCCCTTCCAAATCATAAGGGCTACATGTGTCATCATGTGGTTAGAAGCCTGCTTTTATGCTCAAGTGGCAGTGATATGGGGCTGAAATTCAGACTTGAACAGAACTGTGGTGCAGAGGTAGGGATATTTATTTACCCTTCACTATTGTGCCATGTTCCTTCTGAAAATACCTCTATCCTTTTCAAAGGGGTTATTATTTAACCCCGTAAATGGTATCATCGCACTTCAAGTGCTGCAGTCCCATCCAGTTTGGAGGGCCCTATGGAAATAAATAAAGACATTTGAGATTGAAGCACAGCTCTCCAAGACCTTGTATAGTTTGGCCCTTAGTAACCACAGTGAATAGATGAACAAATGGTAAGTTTCCCAAAATGTTTGTGAAATTTCCTGCCTTGGGGATCTATATGTAGTCTGGGAATCCTTCTGCTGCAGGGATTAGATGACATAACACATGAGAGTCTTTCTAATACAGAGATTCTCTAAGTTAACCGTAGTAATATGCCAACATTGAATTCACTACCAGTAATGGTGTGTTAGGAAAAGTTGAAACAATTATTAAGTCACAGCAAAAGAAGCCAGATTACATTGCTCAAGTAATTATCTTTCTAGCTAACTGTTCTCATTGGTTTAATGGGTTAAATGAGTGGAAAATTGTCATTTTGCTTAGCTGAAGCAGAACCAAAATCAAACAAGTCAATTGAAATAAAACGGTTATGGTTTTCATCAATTATCTTTCCAGTGAAGTGGATGTATCTTACACAAAGAAGGAAATAGCATAGAACAAGAAAGGACTGTATAATTCAAGGCATCGTGAAGTGAATTTATTGATAACAATGGGGTGGTTTTAACTACTGTTTTCAGATGACTATGATTTATTGTCACATGGAATTGAACTAATGATGGATCTTGCTCTGAAAAGTGTTAACAGGAAAAGAAGATGAATATTGCTAGTAGGGGTTATTGTGTGCAAATTAAAGATTGCACATACACTGTGGCACTACAGACCAGCCAGACCAGAAATTTTAAATAACAAAATCAAAAATGGAACAATGTTCAGAAAGTTATTTACAATACATTCTATCTTGACTGTTGTCTATTTGAGGTCTTTTTAATACTTATGTTTAAGAGCTGTACTTTGCCATGGTAACTGTTCTGTAACATCATAAATACTTGAAAGTAAAAATGTTGGCAGTTCTGTTTTCTAGTAACAATGGTACGCTTGATGGTACTTTTCCTCACTGTGTTGTCGACCTTATTTTATATCAAGACAAAAGACAGGTGAAACATCCTGATTTTTAAAACCTTAAAAAAAATCCTTTTGATTCCTTTTCTTCATGTTTAATTTTATGCTTCTTTGTGTCGGGTGGTATAGTAGTTGTCAACAAGTGAAATTATAGCTCTGTTTCCACCATCCATCTGGTCTTCTTTCTGCTATCCACATGTGCCCGTGCTTCCACCCACCGGCTCATATTCTGTCTTAAACAGGCACACATTCATTCTTTAATATAATTTATTCATCCCAACATGCAACTTTGCAGCTGCTACCATACTGTTGTTTACTGGAAACTATTACTATTTAAAGAGGTGTTCATTTGCACCAGAAAGAATGTCTCTCCTCTTATTTGGAAGATCCCCAAGAATTCTTGTGCATGGTTGCAGCAACTGTTATCCTGCAGATGCCCGATGATCTCAGAAGCTAAGCAGGGTCAGGCCTGGTTAGTACTTGACCTGGGAATAGTGGCTGCTGTAGGCTTATACCATAGTCTTTCGAGACTGAAGGTTGCCAACCATTTTTTGATTGTCAGCTTTCTGTTCTCTGTACTGACCTTTGAATTGACATTGGCACTGAAGATTTTGACACATTGTAAAGACAAAATAACAGGCAACCCAATCCTAAACTGCACTGGTGCAGCAGGGCTAGAAAGCCTACATTGCATGCAATGCAGCTAAGGAGGCAGCTGGAGGTTTCCTCAGTGTAAAGGGATATATTTCTCCTTAGCCCAAGTCCCAGTTGCCCCTGTGAGGCTTCTTGAGTCCACAGCAGCTATTTTGCTGGCAGAAATGCGGGAAGCCTGGTATAATGCTGGGCAGGCCAGGATGGGGGTTAGGATACAGCAGAGGCCTGATCTGCCAATCCCCCCCCTTTCAGGCCTGATGCAGCCCCATTCCACGTTCCCTCATCCAGAAACACTCCCCCTGCATGTCCCTGGCACTCTCCTCACAACCCTGGGCCACCTTATCTGTGCTGTCCAGCCGATTGTTGGGGTTCAGCATCAGTGGGATAGCACAGGCCATTGGCTCTGCTTACTCCTGAAGTAAAGCAAATGTACTTTATGGCATGTTCGCAACACCTTCAGCCAGTACAGTAGGTACTGTGCCGGCCGAGAAAGAAGTTAGGATTGCACCGTAAATTAAGCATATGCCTAACTCTGATTATTTGCACAAAACAAATAGGACTAGATTTAAAATAGGCCACAATTTTTTTTTTTTGCACATGACCTGCCCATCCTTGGTGCAATTGTCTTTCCTTCAGGGAGACAGCAGTTGTAGTCTATTCCCCCCCTGAACATTTCCCTCCTGGATCTAATGGATGGACTGAAAGCTAATAAGGGTTTGAGGACTGGTCGTACTGAAACAGTCAAGAATCTCTAGCAAGTTTTAAAAGTTTATTCTTTGCAGTTGTAACCCAATTACAAGCCACGTTTTAAAAGTCTCAGATACAAGTTTAACCCCGTCTGCCACAGTCTTGCAAATCCAACAGCCACTCCCACAAAACACATCTTTAATAGCCGGTGTAAACAAGTTACCCATGTGACACTGTATGTCAGTTACACCTCCTTGTTTGGCCTATTATGAAAGCTTTTGGCTACTGCATGCCTTTTGATTTACCGTGGGTCTCTGTGTCTCCAAGAGGACTCATAACCTTCTTTGACTAAGCTCCTCATTGTCCTTTGGACGTAGATGTGACTCATAGCTACATCTGTGAATCACATTTCATTGGGTCATCCTGACCCTAGACATTATATTCCATGTGCAAAACATTTGCCAGAGATTATGATTTCACAACTCAGTTGGCCCTTATTTCTCAGAGGAGAATTAACTGTTCAGGACCTCAGTTAAGGCGCAATCCTGAGGCACCCATGGGCTAGCACAAGTCCCTTGTATGGCACGTTTGCACCTCCTCAGGAGGAAGCCAGGCCAGCTCTCAGAGGTGCACTGGCCTGGAGAGGCCGACTTGGCTGCTTGGCTTGCGGCGGCTTGGCTGGGCTGACGCAAGGCTCTGGGGTGGGTGGGAGGGAGGCAGGTGTTCCTGGGCGGGGGGAGGGCTGGTGGGTGAGTGGGGAGCTGAAGGTGGGGTTGGGATTGGGCAGTTATGCTGAATTCCAACCCCCTTTCCTGGGGAGATGGGAGCGGCTTCAAGCTGCTCCACTCTTCTCAGACTTGCGCCACCTCAGGAGGTAGTGCAAGTCTGAGGAGACCCATAGGGGCAAGGGTGCCTTACCTGGAGGTAAGAGGAAAAGTTTCCCCTTGCCTCTGGCTGAGCCTTGTTGGGCCCCTATCCTGCGCTGGATACAGCACAAGCCTCTTGGCTTGCCTGCTCCAGCGCAGGGTAGGATTTTGACCCTTAGTGACTTACTGCATATGGCTTCTACTGTTACAGTTAGCAGATACAGATAATACATATAACCCTAATCTCCATCATAATTGTTGCTTATTAGGATCACAGCTTATCAGTGCCAACCCCACAAAGAGATTGGAGAAGACCTGGATTGCACCATCCCAAACTGAGAAGTCTTTATGGTTGACTTCACAATTTAAAGACAAGGGCTTACTAGCCAGAACCTGCAAGTCAATAAGCCTCTAAATCAGAGGTGGGCAAACTTTCAACTTTAGGAATCTTAGACTTTTAACCATTGTTAAGAAGCGGGAGTTTCAGCAGGTGCAGCTTGTCATCTCACAGATGACAAGCTGCACCTGCTGAAATTCCCTCTTCCATACAATTGTTAGAGGTCCAAGATCCCTAAAGTTGAAAGTTTGCCCACCCCTGCTTTAAATATTGATTCTGTACCCCCCCCCCCATTGCTCTCTCCAGATTCATGATGCACACCAATCTCTGCTTCTTAATCCCTACCTGCTCCATACAGCCAGCTGTGGCCACTTGGCTAAAAGAACATCTGACTCACTTGGACAGTCTTAAGTAGGAGAAACACACTTTCATCCTGGCCAGTTGGGTTCAAGGGTAAATCATCCCTACTTTGCCTATTTTGTTTACTTTGCACAACAGGTGAGCACATTCAATCTCCAAGCAATAGATCTAGGCATATTAAGTGAAGTGCATGTGGAACACAATAGATATGGTTATGGAGCTGGATGGTACCTCGACAAAATCACTGTACAAGATCCAGAGAAGCATGATGGCTGCTACATATTCTCATGCCAACAATGGCTGGACAGTGGAGTCGGTGATAGAAAGATAAAGCGGGAACTGCAGCTCCTTGGAAAAATCAGGAAAGAGAGGCTGCCAGAAAATGTTCATGGTAAGATGCAGAATCCTCAAAAAGCATTTAAGCTTCTGTTTTGATATATTTTATCTTTGTCTCTACTGGGTGGGTCTACCGAGACTAAAAATACATTTTAAATATAATAAAGCTTTATCCTAAATAACATCTTTCATGCAAACTGTATCCCTTGCTGATTTGCAGAGTTGGATAATACGGTTATACTGTTTAAAGAAAAAAATATATTAGCACACAAACAGAGATACAGAGATTAAGAAGTATAAGCAATGTTTTAAAATAAGATTTGGGAATTGGATGTAGTGGAGGAGAAAAAGAAAACAGCAGATTTCTCCAAACACCAGGAACTGCAGTCCAGAAGGCGCCTGCATTTGAAATTATTTCTGAAATGTCTCATCTGTTCTAACAGTGTGTTCATTTCCACCCCCCTACACTCGCGTTCCCCCCACACTCACATTTAAGAATGTTGCTTTAAATTGCAATGGCCTGAAATGCATATTTATTTTTCCAAATTAAGGGGAGAATGGATTATTAAAAAAGCAACATAGACAGCTGATGGCATAATTGGTTTACGTCATTACAACAAAACACAACGTTCCATAGACATTTTTTTCCTGACTTATTGGAGGATAGCGATCATTTGTACACCTTCAAGATAATCTTATTGTATTCTTACTAAATAGTCTCTTGCAAATAGTCTCTTCTCCTATGAATAGCAAAGATATTGTATTTATATCTTTAGAATAATAACATTATGCTTTTGTATTCAAAAATATAATGCTCAGGATTATTTGGGGGAAAAAGCAAACATTTGTACTCTAAACTGCAGCTCTATGTTTGCAATGAAGTGTTTAAATTTTTTCCCCAGTCAGATGCCCCCCACACATAGTGACTTTCTTCAAATAAACACTATTCCCATTGACAAGTTATTTCTTATATGGATAACTTTCAAAACAGCTTTTCAATTATAGTTGTTTCAATTTATAGGAGGAATTGAAGCTAAGGGTCAATTGTGAAAGCCTGAGATTGGCTGTGAACCCAAACCTTTCTTGTCAATTCTTAGCAGTCCAGGTGTAACTTACAAAATAGCACAGGAGGCGTTCCGGGGCAAGGAGATAGCAGGTAATGGATGGCCCCAGGGGTGGGCAGTTGGGGATCAGGAGGCGGGGCTGGGACCCGGCAGTTATGCCAAATCCCAACCTGTTCCTGGGGAGCTCGGAGCGGCTTCAAGCTGCTCCACTCTCATCAGGAGGTGGCACAAGTCCAAGGAGACCTATAGGGGCCAGGGTGGCTTACCCGGAGCTAAGGGGAAAAGTTTCCCCTTACCTGCGCTAGATACAGCGTGAACCTCTTGGCTTGCCTGTTCCAGTGCAGAATAGGATTGTACTCTTAGTTGCACAGTACCAACTAACAGCGGAAGCCTATGAATGTATACTAGGAAGTAAGTCCAATTTTGCTCAGTAAAGCTTACTTTCAGATAATTGTTCATAAGATTGCATTGTAAATAACCTATAAGAACATAAGAACAGCCCCACTGGATCAGGCCATAGGCCCATCTAGTCCAGCTTCCTGTATCTCACAGTGGCCCACCAAATGCCCCAGGGAGCACACCAGATAACAAGAGACCTTCATCCTGGTGCCCTCCCTTGCATCTGGCATTCTGACAGAGCCCATTTCTAAATCAGGAGTTTGCACATACACATCATGGCTTGTAACCCGTAATGGATTTTTCCTCCAGAAACTTGTCCAATCCCCTTTTAAAGGCATCCAGGCCAGATGCTGTCACCACATCCTGCGGCACAAAGTTCCACAGACCAACCACACACTGAGTAAAGAAATATTTTCTTTTGTCTGTCCTAACTCTCCCAACACTCAATTTTAGTGGATGTCCCTTGGTTCTGGTGTCATGTGAGAGTGTAAAGAGCATCCCTCCATCCACTTTATCCTTCCCATGCATAATTTTGTATGTCTCAGTCATGTCCCCCCTCAGGTGCCTCTTTTCTAGGCTGAAGAGTCCCAGATGCCATAGCCTTTCCTCATAAGGAAGGTGCCCCAGCCCAGTAATCATCTTAGTCACTCTCTTTTGCACCTTTTCCATTTCCACTATATCCTTTTTGAGATGTGGCAACCAGAACTGGACACAATACTCCAGGTGTGGCCTTACTATCGATTTGTACAACAGCATTATAATATTAGCCGTTTTATTCTCAATACCCTTCCTAATGATCCCGAGCATAGAATTGGCCTTCTTTACTGCCGCCGCACATTGGGTTGACACTTTCATCGACCTGTCCACCACCACCTCAAGATCTCTCTCCTGATCTGTCACAGACAGCTCACAACCCATCAGGCCTTTTAAAAGCCCAGGCCTTTTACAGAGGCAGGCAGGAGGATACACATTAAAAACATTACATTAACTTGAATGAAGAAGAAGGCATTCCAATTATACTATACTGCACATGGTTTATGTAGCAATGATGAGTAGTTAAGCAATGTCTGCAGACAATCCAGCCCAAGCATATCTCAGTACCATTAATTTCAAGAAGAAAGTTAAGCATGTTCTTAATTCTGTGCCATTGCAATCAGTATCTTGCTGGATTGTGCCCTGATTTTGCCATTTCCCGTATGTGGAAAATGATAGCTCTGATATCACAATGTCTTTTTTGCATGTATTACTTTTGCATGTATTACTATGTTGATGCTGTTCACATGTGTTACATTTGCCCAGGAAATGTTGCCATGACGTGGGAGGAGCTGTAACCAATGGCATAGCTAACGGGGTGCAACTGCACTGGGTAACAAACTTTAGAGGGTCCACAACTTGAGATTGACACTAGTGGCCAAAATTGTGCAAACCTTGGTATTTTTGAATAATACCATTATGTTGTATAACATTTGATGCCAAATTTAATCTAGAATGCAGTGAAACAAACTGCATCAAAATATCTCTATTCTATCAAACGTTATAGCCAATTAACCAGAAAATAAAAACACAACCGCATTATGTAACAAAAAATGGATTTTCTTAACTTAGAATTGACCATTGAGTCTGATTGTTCCGAGAGCCAATTAGGTGTTGTTATGATACAGCAGGGAACCAATAAGGTGTTAATATGGGGGGGAGGGAGACAGGGGTGAGGCGGCAGAGCAAGTGGGTGGCAAGCTGTGGGGGAGAGGAAGTAGATTTCCCCCCATTTTCACTTTTTAAAAAGCCCAGGCCTTTTGTAACTTCTGGGGACAACTCATATATCTTGCGAACAGAAAGTCTGAATGTCCAGTGAAAGGGACTGATGGGAAAGGGCTGTGCTTGATACCTTAAAAGCCACTACCAGTCAGAGTAGACAATACTGGTTAATATGGACCAATGTGGACACTCCTTAAGGCAACTTCATATGGTCACCCTGTCACTTGGCAAATTTGCTTCACCTCAGAATAGAGGCCCAGTTACTGCATGGACAGCCACCTCCTATTAGGACGGAACACCTAAATTCAGCAACCAGGGATAGAGGTTTCCAATTTCAGCAAAGTTTTTAGAGGTCTTTCTCAAGCGCAATGCAATTATTTTCATAGCATATTTTAATTTAGTGCACCATAAAATTATCACCATGGGGGGGGGGGAACATGAGTAACATCCATTTGGGAGTAGGTCATGTTTTGTTACATTCACTCACCTTTGTTTTGTTAAATTTGTTAATTTTAAGCCATTAAACTGTTGGTACAGATTGTAATTTCACAAATAGATGCTTTGTAACCACTATGGAAAACTTGTGTAAGAAAAGAAAATACTTTTGCCAATAAAAATTACCCAATAGCTTTTTTTTAGAACAGTAACATCTTTAGGACAGCATATTTCTCCTGAATGAATCACAACAAGCATGTTGATGAATTTGAATTACGGATCCTGAATATCACATTTTGGAGGCAAATATCCCATGCTATATATATATATTTTTTTCACACAAGTCTATACTTGAATATTAAGACAAATACATTTTGAAACATTGGAATCACTGTCAATGTATTTTTTACCTCAATGTATTCATCTGAAGCTGATTCTCCATGTTAAGAATACAATACATCCTCATATTAGGATGAAAAATATGTTGGCACAGTCATTTTTGAGTTATAAGATATGCACATTGCCACCAACAATTGTTCTATATGTCTGAATATTGACATGAACATTTAATGTAGGGATTAATAGAGCCTTTTGATGGCCTTAGAGGCATGTGGTCCAGTGGGCACAGTATAAAACTAGGTATAAATAAAACTAAAAAGAGCCACCATTACCATGAAAATAAGGCTTACAAATTCCTGTCTTTGACTCATGACTATAAAATAGAAACAATAGTGCCGTATCTCAGAGGGTTATTTTAAGTAAAAACACTGCAAGGGCCCAATCCTGAGCTCCCTCAGTGCCAACTCTGGGTGCCATAAACTTGCCATAAAGTATGTTTACTACACTTAAGGAGTAGGGAGTGCTGACACTGGGCCTGCGCCAGTCAGGGACTGGGCCCAGCACCAGCAAGAGGAGGATGTGCTGCTGCTGGGGGTGAGAGCACTGGGCAGTGATGCAACCTCTGAAGGGTGGTGCGGGGGAGGAACTAGGGCAGGAGTGGGTGGAACAGGTGGAGCCCTGCCGCACCGGATCCTGAACTTGTCGGGCTGAAAAACTGTAATGGCATGGAGTCTCTCTAGTCTGAGCCGGCAAAATAATCAGCACAGGCTTGAGGAGCCCCATTGCAGGGCTTGGGGCTTTCTCTGGGAGAAGGGGCAAAAGTCCCCTTCCCCCAAGGAGACTCCTGGCAGCTCCCTGGGGCTTACTAGAAACAGTGGTAGCCACTTTTGGCATTGCTGCTCCAGCAGGCACCAGGAAATTTAGGATTGGGATTGTAAAATGATAACAAGTTCAGAATGCTCTATAAAGGATCAATAGTAGCACAATCTTTGCTGGTATCTAAATATCAAGTGTTCTGCTGTCTATTTCATGCACTCTTTGGCTATCAAACTTCCAAACTGTATATCAGATCAAGTGAATGGTCAGGCATCTATTCTCAGCATTACAGGTAATTTATCATTTCTCATGAATTTGTTTTTCTAGGGACTTGGGATGTCACTGTTACGTCTAGGAACACGTCAAGCAATGGCGTGAACCCTAAGTTGATTCTGACTGCTTGTGATGACAAAGGTGCATCTGCTTCAGTCTGCATCCCCAAAGGAGCGTTTAAGAGAGCTGAGGCTTATCGGGCATCACTGGACCTAGATAAGAAATTTAGCACGATATGCAAAGTTCGCTTGGAAGTAGAAGACACAGATGGGGAGACATGGTGCTGCCGCAAGGTAAAGCCTAATGATGCATATGGACATCTTTTTTGTCAAATGTTTCTGACAAACCTGTAATTCTGATTTGCAGAAGCAGCTTCCATTAAGTTCAACAAATAGCTTAATGGTCTTATAATTCATGGAATATGCAGATCTGTTGATAGTCATGATGCTATGGCTTCCACAACATGCCTCAGAGCCCAATCCTGTGGTCCGCGGCGTGCCTCCGCGGTGCGGACTACAGTCACAAATATGCCATAAGGCACGTTTGTGGGGCTTACCGCCAGGCTCCCACCAGAGCTGACTCAGCTCTGGCCCGCACTGAGCCAGCGCAAGGCAGGCGCCCGCGTTCCGCGGCTCAGCAGTGTCTGTGACCGCCGGGCTGTGGAACGGGAAATGGGGGCATGTCTGGGGGCATGGGGGAGGCATTCTGGGGAGGGGGGAGGCGTGGCTGGGAGCATGGGGGAGGTGTGTTGGGGGTAGGGGAGAGGCAGATCTGTGGAGCCAAGCTCCGTAGGATCCAGGGCGCTCAGGCAGGGCTGCACGCCCTACACGAGCGCTTTCACTTTAGCGATGACCAAACAGTCGCCACTAAAGTGAGTAGTCCCATTGCAGGACTGCTTCCTTTACTCGGGGGAAGGGGACGAACATCCCCTTCTCCTGAGGAGCCTCCCATGGTAGCGCGGGAGGCTCTGGATCCGGCGGGAGCCCTTTGTGGAGCCGCCGGGTCCCATAGCTCCAGGCAGCTCAGGATTGGGCTGTCAAGCATTTATTTTATAGTGACTATTTACAAATTATGCACAGTGTAGAGAAAGATTTTTATCCCACACTGAGCCAATGACAAAAGACAGTAGTTTTTTTTCACAGCACATAATTATTGACATGCATTTCACTATGACACTAGTGACAGAGGTCATTACTGAGATGGATTGAAAGAGGTCCCTGATCTGCCCTGGACAGGGCCAAGCCCCCACAAGATGATGATCCAAAACTGCAGCAAAAAAGGAAGCAGCCTAGTGAGGAGTGGGGAAGCTGCACTGTTGTTCACACCTTGGAGATGATATCCCTGTCACTGCATGTTCCCATCCTCTTGCAAGAAGAGACAGCTGGGTTTTGCACATGCATGGCATGCAAGTGGAGGAGCATATTTCATCAGTGGGATTAAGAGCACTGAGGAAAAGACACATGAGTTGATGCTTTGTCCTCCAAAGAGGAATATGGCATCGACAGCCAGAAAGGAGGATGAGTGAAAGAGTGCTGGGCAAAACCTAAAGCCTGTGGTCTCACCATTCCCATTTGACACATTGAAGGGACTGCCAAGAGTGCTTCATTGGCTGACCATAGCAATTGCAATGAGACAAAGAGAAGTAGGATAGCAAGCAATGATCACGGTCCAGAGAATGGGAAAAATAAGCAAGGAAAACAAAAAACGAGCTCTGCAGACCCAGCAGGGTTTTCAGTTTTCTTTTTAGCAGCCCTCCTTCTCCCTCCTCTGCACAACATGGTAAACTGCTTGGAGGAGTTTCAAACTAAGCTTCTGATGTGGCATGGGTGGGCTGCTGTACACATTTAAGATAACTAAAGAAAAAGAAAGAAAATCTTGCTGGCCATGTCTAAAGGATCTGTCTGGATTGGGACCAAGGAGTAATTAGTCATACACTTGAAACACTGTAAAGAAGCTGAGCCAAATAAAGCATGCCTAACAAATGTAGGCATGCTAAAGAAGCACAAAACAAAAATGCTTTTTATTTATCGGGATTACTGCAGTTTATCTTTCATATTTTTGGCATCTTCTATTTTCATTACATTTAACAGCAAACTCAGGTGAGGGAATGTCTGTCAGGCTGCAAGTGAAACAGGAACACCTACACACTAGGTCTGAGGTATTCGATCTGTGCCTCCCGCCTCCCTAGTGAGGTGTGGCTAGCCTCCAGGGGCATCCTGAGGCATGGTGGCTCAGCTCAGCTGCCTGCTGACTTGCTGCAGCTGTGAACGAGGTGGGGGGAGGGCGTGTGAAACGGGGGGGGGGAGGTGGGAGAGAAGGCTGGCTGGGCAGCACAGAAGTGGTGCAGCTCATCAGCATAGGGTGCGCTCCTGGCAGGCTTCAAACTGGGAGGGAAGTACAAGCAGCTCAGCACTTTCCTCTGCTTGGGAAGGAAGGAGCCAGCCTGCTCTTAGTGGGGGGGTGTCCAAATGCCCCAGCCTGCATTCCTCCTTCTTGCCTGGGGGGAACGGGGGTGGCATCTGCATGTTGGGTGTATGTGTGTGAGCAGCCCCCATCTACTTTGGGATGAGTTGTAATCTTGCTTTCACGAGCTGCAATCCTTTCCACGCTTTCCTGGGAGTAAGCCCCATTGACTCAAATGGGATTACATCTGAGCAGACCTACATAGGCTTAAGGTCTGTGTCAGCTTAACCAAGGATCTTCACCTTTGTCTTTTTCCTCCCCCTTCAAAAAAGAAAAAAAGCCACTCTTGATGGCTTTGTCTCCAAAAATTGGTTAAAATTAAAAATACTCATTCCTTTTCAGCCATCCCCTTTTTCCTTACTGCTGCTTTTGGGGGGGGGGTGTACTCTGTTGGCTGCTATTGTGAGACAAAGGGCACAATCCTAGCTAGGATGAGAGTAAGCCCATTGACTCAAATGGGACTTCCTTCTGAGTAGACCTACATAGGCTTGGGGTCTGTGTCAGCTTAACCCAGGATCCTCACCTTTCTTTCTATACACTAGAAACAAGGCTGCCAGCACTCTGAGGCTGCAATCCTAACCACACTTACCTGAGAGTAAGTCCCATTGAACAAAATAGGACTTACTTCTGAGTAGACCTGGTAGTTTTTTTTAGTACTTCATCAGGTAGTTTTTTTTTAGTTTTTTTCTTTTAATTTACAAACTTTTCTACTTCTGCTTATATGGGCAGTTCCCCAAACATGTCAGAACCACTACCTAGTGCAGTGGTTCTCGAACTTTACCGACTCAAGCCTCCCCTGATCCTTGTAGCCATTGGCCATGGCACCCCATTACAACATCTCACCTCAGTTACCCCCAAAATGGGGATAATTATACACCCAAAATGGTTTGTTTCCACACAACATTTCTGGTGCTCTTGTATACATAGCAAAATAGATAGATTGCAGTTAATGTTGCAGTTTGTCCCATGCCATGGAGGAAAGACTGACAAACAAAATGTAGCATCTTTACCCAGCTTATAATTTGAGAAATTCACTGCCACAGGATGCGGTTTGGCCACTAACTTAGATGGCTTTAAATAAAACAAGTAGGCAAATTTATGGTGATAGATTAATGGCTGTCTTCAGAGATCGACATATTTGAATACCATTTGTGAGATTCCCAGAGGCATCTATTGGTTACTGTTGGAAACAGATGGAGGACTGCATGGATCTTGGTCTGATCGATCAGTGCATGCATTTTTCATTTTCCCTGTACATTCAGGTGAAGCTTCAACATCAGAAAAGTAAAGAAACCTTAGAATTCCCATGTCTCCAAGATTTTTCAAAAGCTGAAGGATACACAGTGGTTGAATTTCCGGTTCTCATAGATGGCTGCAATTTCTTAACAGGTTTGTTATTTCCCACAATGATTAGATCAATGATCAGACTTCATAAAGTCAGAGACGTGCATTTATCGTTTTGTCCATTTTAGTAGGAATAGTTAGTTAAAATTACAAATCTGGTGGAACAAGCAACTCAATTCATCTTTAATGAATGGTTAACAACATGAACCCAGTCTGCAGCACTGTAGACCCATTTGAGGGTCACTCTTTGTGTTGCACAATTACTGATAATAATTTTTGGAAGTTTTGCCACCAATGGGCCTACTCAGACCTGAGCCAGTGATATCACTGGTGCAAGTCTGCATCTATCCGGGAAGGCAGATTGAGCCTGGGAAGGGTGTGAAGATTTGGGAAAGGCAGATTGAGTCTGGGAAGAGTGTGAGGATTTGGAGGATACTACTGCCACCAAACCCGCCCCCTGCCTTGGCTCAATCTGCCCTCCTCCCCACCAATTCACCTCCCTGTTATGCCCACTCTCTGCCCCATTCCATCCCTCCCTGCCTCCCTCTCCCCCCCTGCAAGGTCCTACCTTGGGTGGTGAGCATCTGATGTCCATTGCCATATGGAGCCAATTGCTCACTGCTTTTGGCAGCAGCTGGTCTGCATGCACTGGCATGTCATGTAACAGCTGGAAAACACATAAAGCAGCTGGTATGCTTGTTCTGGCAGTACTATGCACTGTTAGGATTGAGACAGCCCAAGTAGTCCTGGTGCCTGAGATGCTGCTCGAAATGATGTATCCCCTTACCTAGCAGCTACTATTCTGCCACTCTTTCACTTCCTGCTACTGCTTGGTCCAGAAACAGAAGAGGGGAACAGAGTGGAAGTATAAAGGAGAGTTGTGGGCTAGAGCATTTCTAATGCACTAGTCTAGGGATGCCCAAACCCCAGCCTGGGGGCCACTTGTGGCCCTCAGAGGCTCCCAATCAGGCCCTTGGGGAGCCCCCAGTCTCCAATGGGCCTCTGGCCTTCCGGAGACTTGCTGTAGCCCGTGCTGGTCCAACGCAACTGCTCTCAGCATGAGGACAACAGTTTGACCTCTCATCTGAGCTGTGGGATGAGGGCTCCCACCACTACATGCTGTTTCATGTCTGTGATGCAGCAGTGGTAGTGAAGGAAAGACTGGCCTTGCTTTATGCAAGGCCTTTTAAAGGCCTTGAACTATTCCAAGACCTTCATTCATTCATATAAGTTCCATCTCTAATATATCAATTTATGTAAATTTATTCAAATTTTAAATTGTAAATTAATTCTTTCTTTTCTGGCCCCTGACATAGTATCAGAGAGATGATGTGGCCCTCCTGCCAAAATGTTTGGACACCCCTGCACTAGTCTATAGTCCACTCTCCTCTGCACCTCCTTCGCCACTTCATTCTCCTCTCCTTTTCAAATTCAGAAAGTGGAGGTAGTGGAGGTGGGCAGAAGGATATGGGCAGTGGACACCACCAACTGATCCACTGCTTGGGACAATCACTTGTTTTGGCCTTACGGATGGGCTGGCCTTGTGCATACTCATCATTCAAGTGACTCTAGGGTGAAAACAGTTGGCCACTTTTGATGGAATGTTTGGTTGCAAGTTTTGCCTAGGGGTAGAAAAGGTTCATGCAAGGATCCCGATAAAGGAGTGGTAAAAGATAATGCATCTTTTACCTTTCAAGTGGTTCTTATGGCCTAGCCAATGGAAGTAGTATTTTGTCATAAGGCTGGAAGTGTTTTCCCATATCAGTTCAGTGAAGTTCAGCACCCACCCAACCCTTCTTATCCACAGTCTAGAAATACCACTATTATTCTCATTAAATATATGTAAGTATATTTATTGCTTTAAGTTTAGTATCTCCTTCTTTTTATTCAGTTAACCAGTATGATCTGTATATCTCAACGGATGCATCCCCTGAGTCAGGAACAGATGCAGATGTGTATGTCACTTTGAGGGGATCCATGGGAGACACTGGCAGGAGGAAACTACTGAGAAATAGCAAGGACGTTTTCACCAAAGGGAAGGTAAACTTCCATAGAATTGTTGCATGCAACTTTAGTTGTCAGCTTGTAGTGCTTCATGTTATAAAAGTATATACAACAATGCTGTTACATTTGGCACTTAATTTCTGCCCATTCTGAAAATAAGGCATAATTGTGCTTAGTTCTGAGTATCCTATGAAGATATGGTCTTCAAATGTTTAACTAGTTCAACCAGATTGTTATTTTAATGTCAAAAATCAATGAATCAGCTCTTATACAGATAGAGCTTGTTTATCAGCGAATTTTTCATCTTCAGGTCCTTCAGACCTGTATTGAGCCAAACTCAACTGTACCTGAGCCCTCAGAAGGGGACCGGAGCTGCATACATCCACCAGCTGCCTCTGTGGGCTTCAGAATGGCCTGGAGAAGTGAAAAACACTATTTCCATTTCCTGAGGGAAACCGGAAGTGACATTTTTCACCATATTGGGCATTCTGAGGCCCAGGGAAGCCCTCCAGGGCTTATGCCTTATATGGGAAAAAAGAATGCAAAAAAAAAAAAAAAAAAGTCACTTGCAGTTTCCCTTGGGAAACCAGAAATTTTGCCTCTCTGGGCCATTCTGAAGCCCAAAGAGGCAGTGGGTGGACATTGGCTCCAATCCCCTTTGGAGAAAGGGGCTGAAAATCACAGATTTGATTATCTGCTATTTTCTGTATCCGTGAGGGATCTGAGAACGGATCCCCTGCGGATTTCAAGGCCCCACCTATAGTGCTAAACACTAGAGCAGTGGTTCTCAAACTGGTAGGTCGCATCCCACCAGTTCGTGTAATGCTTCCCTCATCCCTTTAAGGAGCAGGGGAAAGGAGGAGGCAGCAATGCGATCCCCAGGGTCGCTGTTCAGTATTTTTTTTTTTAAGATAATACAGGTTGAGTCTCGGTATTCATGAGGGTTCCATTCCCAGAACTCACATGGATGGCAAAAATCTTATTAAAGCAAATCCACTTAGAAAACAATGTCCCTTTGCTAGGCGATTTAAAAACAGCCTTGCTGACCTTTGTGATGTATGACACAAAAATTAGGCAGACAATCCATCAATCAGTCTCTCTCCAGGCACTTAGAACAGCTTCAGTCCAAAGCAAGTAACCTCTCCCTTCCCCCTGAGCAGATTAAAGAATGATAATCACTTTGCATTCTTTCTCAGTGCTGCGCTCTGGATGAAGGGAGGGGTCGCTGGCTCAGAGTGAAGCCTCTCTAAGGCCTGGAGATTGATTGATGGATTGTCTGCTTAAAGACTCTGTTTGAACATCACAAAAGTCAGCAAGGCTGTTTTTAATTTGCCTAGCAAAGGGACATTGTTTTTTAAATGGATTTGCTTTAATGCGATTTTTGCCATCCATGTGAGTTCTGGGAATGGAACCCTCACGAATACTGAGACTCAACCTGTATTATCTAAAAAAAAAATACTGCAGATCAGACCTGCAAAAGTATACGGAAGTGAACCGATTCCAGCCTCATCAGTAATGTTTTATTTTATGCTTAATTATGCATATGTTAGGTACGTTTTCTCTCCTCCAGAAATAAACTTCCTCCAAAGAGCTTCTAATAAAATATACTGCTTATTAAGCAAGCAAACCTGCACCTTGAGCTATTTCCTTTTTCTCATCCTCAGCTAGAGCGCCTAGAAACAGTGAAGTGAAGGATTTCAGAATATCTCAGGCATGGAATTTGCATGCTTCACCTTAACAGTTGTTGTGACATTTTAAAATGTGCTTTGCCTAGCAATAATTTTTCCCCTGACTCTCTGGTAACTGCCACTCAATAGAACTGAATTCTTGTTTAATATCATGTCAAAATATGGCATTAGCCTCATACAAATGCCAGGACTGTTATAAACACCAGTTTAATGATGTAGAAATATATCAGAAAGTTTGAGATTGTCAAATATGTTTGTAAGAAACAGAGAAAACAGGATCCTTTGTGCTAGATCCCACAGGTGCTGGCTGGGCACCATCTGTAGGCTCCTTGTCAATCAAAGACTGCATGTCAATCAATTTTTTGACTTGATGTGTTGCAATCTTCATCTGACCCTTGAACTGAACCTGCCATAGATACAGAGTTTTTCAAGCTCCATTTTCAAAATGTTAAAAAGTAATCATACTCTTAAAAGCCAGTTTCCTTCCCAAAAGCGCTCTCTCTCTCTCTCTCTCTCTCTCTCTCACACACACACACACACACAGAGTTGGTCATGGAGACAACTGGATGATTAATAATATAACTTGGCCACCATTATTTTCTCTTAAAGGCATATGTGATTTTGTGAGTAGTCAAATGCAATTTACTTTCATGTCTCAAAAAATGTTGTATACTTGCCTAAAATCTGAGGATCCAATGTTTTCTATACCATTTGTGTATTTATGAAGCTTAATTGATTAGCATTCCCATTATTATAAAAATAATAGCTGTGCTTTCTGTTGCCTCAAAAGAAAAAGAGCTGTTTTTAAATGATGTGTACCTAAGCCAATAGTTCTTAGGCATATGAGTTCCACATTCCAGTAGAACTGGAACTGATTGAAAATAATATGGCTGTTTCACTGTAAACCAGGAGCACTTTCAACCCTCTGTCAAAGGCAGACCCATGTATAATATGCTATCTTGGCTGTTAGGAATTACTATGGCCAGGTTTGCTTCCCCAGGAATGGACAGAGATAGCACACCAGCTGAAGTTGTTGAAAAACATTGTGGATCACCACCATTTGCCTCCGAGAACACATGATTACTTATTAATTTCATAATCCAGGAGACATGAAGCCCAATCCACCACAAATCAGCAGACTCTCCTCCTCCTCCACCACCACCCAACTGTATCCGTTTTATCTGAATTATGCTTGAATTTCTCCACCCATGTCTAGTCATTCAGTGACTTCAGACATTGGGTCAGAACTTCCACTGCTCTCCGGTGCTCAGATGGAAAAAGATATGGAAATGGGTGCCATCAGCCTAAGGCTGCAATCCTGTACATATTTACCTTGGAGCAAGGTCCGTTAAACTCAATAGAACTTATTTCTGAGTAGACATGCATAGCCTTGATCTGTAAATGTCTGCATAATCTCATCTAGGAATTTAGGGTAGATGTTAAGTAGCATAGTGATCAAGGTGGAACCCTGTGGTATGTCATACACCAAAGGTTGTGGAACAGGGCAGCCATCTCCAAGCACCATCTTCTGCAGCTTGCCCTCCAAAAATGATCAGAGCCACTGAAGTGCAGTGCAACCAGTCTTTCTAATAGCCACCAAACAAACCCAAAAGGACAAATGACTTAAATCATAAAAATAGCTAGATAGAAGATCCTGCAGACTTCTTGAGTTGCTCATGAAAATTACTATTTAACAATT
This sequence comes from Tiliqua scincoides, assembly GCF_035046505.1. Lineage (NCBI taxonomy): Eukaryota > Metazoa > Chordata > Lepidosauria > Squamata > Scincidae > Tiliqua > Tiliqua scincoides. Next base: position 45,601,367 of record NC_089824.1, on the reverse strand, counting down.
TCAGTGGCACGCTCATGTATTATTGTGGCAACTAGTGCTGGCACAGCAACCCTTCATATGTATATCTCTCACATACTATAGTGCCCACACGACAGTATTTTTAGTAGCCTCCCACATGTAGTGGTCTACATGAGTGGTCCCACATGAGTGGTCTAACATGAGAATAGGCTTTCAAACTTGTGAACTTAAGGCATAGCATATTGTAAAGTTAATTTTATAGGTCTGTGCATTCTCTTTGTAGTAATCCATTTTCAGTCATTCTTATGTCAGTTTTGCAAATGATTGTATTACCATTCCAGTTTTCTTTAACAAGCATTTATTTGCTGGGAACTGCTTTGAATATAGCAGTTAAAGTGGGGTATACATTTTTTTAAATTTTATTTTCCTGTTAATCCAGTTTTCTCTAATGTTACTTGGATGTGAGAAGTTAAAAGGAGATGCTGATCAGAAAAAGTGAACCTGACACAAATATATCATGGAAGGAAAAGATTAGCAAGAACAAACCATTTGTGGGTTCCATCATCTTTTACAGCTATTTTTATTCATAGATGTCCCAGTTTCAGGAAAAGGAAGGCTGTCTTTATGCCTCTTCCACCAGGCTCCATCTCTGAACTTCTAATTTCAGCAATAAAATCTCCAAAAGAGAGAAGAGAATTATCAGGCCACAAACTGGGTTTCATGAATCTCAATTAAAAAAAGAAAGTTCCCATCCTGCTGAAAATAGCTTTCTCTAGTTTCTTGTAAAACGTATCTAAAATGGAAAGTGGGAATTATAGGAAATGAGTTGAAATCAAGGACTGTAGCAAAGCAATTGACATTCAGGACTTCAAGATGAGGGATATGGTGTGCCTTGATTCACCATTTCCGTTTCTGCTGGGAATATTTTTGCTAACCAACCATCAAGTTTGGACTACAGAGGATTTATGATTGATGCTTATGCAGAGACTGTTTATTCTAAACCTACCACTGCTACTGCAGCGATTACAGCCACGAAGGGAAAGAGAAAGCTTTCAGATCTGACTTTGATGAGTGCAGGATAAAGCCAACTTTTTTTTTTTTTAAGTCAATAGGCATTCTCAGAACCCTGGGAAAAACTTTGCAATGCCGAAAAGTGACCTCCCAAGGAAAAATACCAAGCATATCATTTTTGTTACTGGTTTATAGTGGATGAATGAAGTGTCAAAGGGCTTGCTATGCTTCTCAGTGGGACTTTGCGTGTTTTCTGTGACAGAAACAGAAATGTCAGTTTGGGACTTTGTGTTGATTTTCTTGGTCTAAAAACATACGTTTTCCAGTTGCTCATCAAAAGGGCAACTGTGCAAAGTTTAAATAAAAGATGATGATGATTTTGCCTATACTTATTTAGGGTGCAATCCTAACCCCTTATGTCAGTGCTTTCCAGCACTGGCATAGCAGTGCCAATGGGACGTGTGCTGCATCCTGCAGTTGGATGTCACTCACAGAGGCCTCCTCAAAGTAAGGGAATGTTTGTTCCCTTACCTCAGAGCTGCAGTGCCCTTATGTCAGTGCTGGAAAGCACTGACATAAGGGGTTAGGATTGCATCCTTTATTAGTTAAATTATTCAATTGTTAATCTGGTTCATATAGGCAGCCTAGGTGTCAGGTCAGCATTGGCTGAGGGCCCACAGTCCATAGTAGGGTTGACCCTTGAACTCTCAGTACTGGTAGCCAGTGGCATCGCTAGAGGGTTGTGGGGGGTGCGGGCCGCACCGGGTGACGCGCATGGGGGGGTGACATGCACGGGGGGGGGGGTGACACGCACAGGGGGTGTAATGCACTAAAATCGCAGTGGTGAGGAGTAACACCATCATGTTATATACCATTGGATGTGGAATTTTGAGCTGAATGCAATGCAAAAAATCTCAGAGTGAAATATCTCCTTTCTATCAAAAGTTAATGGCCAAAAAACTGGAGAACAAAAGAATGCATGGATCCCTATGGAAAGTGAAAGTGAGCCATATCGCGCGTTTACCCGCGAGTAGGTGAACTTTCCTTAGTCTGTCAGAAAGGGCAGGCTGAGAGGAATCCAATGACACCACAATGGTCCTGATCCAATGAATGCAGCCCTCAAAAACACCTGAGAAGGAAGTCCCTCCCTCCAAGCAGATGAATATATTGAGCCCTATGAAAAGTAAATAAGCCTGTTTACTTGTGAGTAAGCAAATGTGCCTTGGCTAGTGTGGAAAATCAGGTGAAGAAGTGTGCAAGGCTACCAGAATGGACCTGATCCTATGCACCTGCAGCTGAACAAGTGCTCCAGAAGGCAGCTTCCCCCCCCCCCCACTAAAAAGGATCAAAACAGAGGCTTCAACTGAAAAGGTGAACCTTTTTGAGACTTACAAAGCCAGGTGGATCCTGACAGTGATCTGGTTTAAATAGAAGTTCTTAAATTTAACTGGGTACTAGGCAAGGCTGAAAACCTTACTGATGGGGGGGGGAGTTATTGCAGGCAAGCTACAGAGGAAATTCACTTGGTGGAACAGGGCTGGCTTCTGCTTATTTAATTATTTGTTTTACTTTAATTATCCGCCCTGGGTCCCTTTGGGTCCCTTTTATTATTATTATTATTATTATTATTATTATTATTATTATTATTATTATTATTAATTTTAATTTGCCTGATGATGTCAATTCCACCATGACATCACTTCTGGTGGGTCTTGGACAGATTGTCATTCTAAAAAGTGAGTCCCAGTGCTAAAAGTTTGAGAACTGCTGCAATAAGGTGTTAGTAAGTTGAAACCCTGGTGTGTGTGTGTGTGTGTGTGTGTGTGTGTGTGACAGCACTAGTGACCCAAATCATGAAAATCATAATTTGGAAGAATAATACCATCATTATATATCAATCAATGTGTAATTTCATGCAGAATGTGTTCTATCTTCTATCAAAAGGTACAGCTGAAAAACCAATGGGGGTGGAGTGATAGTACATCACCACGCTCACCACCTGGGGTGTTGCCCCGCCGACTGCATTGGGGGGGGTGACGTGCTGGCATCCTGCACCAGGTGACACGAACCCTAGTGATGCCACTGCTGGTAGCAGTACTGAGAGAAAGGGCAGCATAGTCCTGTTCAGACACCTCCTTCATGGTCCACTGAGCCATCTATCAAAAGTACTCTCAACTTGTTTAGGCTTTTCCTCAGTTTATCCCTCATCCACTCATTAGTATCATTAATGAGAAATTATTACATTATCATCTTCATACAGGATTGTTTCAATGTGATATCTGTAGCTTAAATAATAAATCAGAGGAGTTCTGGACTAAGAAAAGTTATATGCACATTATTCTAAATAGACAATACATATACGCTTTCCACATGCGCTGCCTCCGATGCATTCTCGGCATCACCTGGCAGGACAAAGTTCCAAACAACACAGTCCTGGAACGTGCTGGAATCCCTAGCATGTATGCACTGCTGAAACAGAGACGCCTGCGTTGGCTCGGTCATGTCGTGAGAATGGATGATGGCCGGATCCCAAAGGATCTCCTCTATGGAGAACTCGTGCAAGGAAAGCGCCCTACAGGTAGACCACAGCTGCGATACAAGGACATCTGCAAGAAGGATCTGAAGGCCTTAGGAATGGACCTCAACAGGTGGGAAACCCTGGCCTCTGAGTGGCCCGCTTGGAGGCAGGCTGTGCAGCATGGCCTTTCCCAGTTTGAAGAGACATTTGGCCAACAGTCTGAGGCTAAGAGCAAAGAAGGAAGGCCCATAGCCAGGGAGACAGACCAGGGACAGACTGCACTTGCTCCCGGTGTGGAAGGGATTGTCACTCCCGAATCGGCCTTTTCAGCCACACTAGACGCTGTTCCAGAACCACCTTTCAGAGCACGATACCATAGTCTCTCGAGACTGAAGGTTGCCAACATTATTCTAAGTAGACAATACATATATTAAACGAGTTTGTAACCTGCTTACCTCAAGAGTGTTCCAATTGACATTGATGTGATTGTTACCTTCTCTCCCTCCCCCAAAAAGGATTCTAAATTTCACATGCAGTATGTAAAATATCTAGGACTAATGTTCATATTCTGCAGAAGAATGAATTCCAGAGCTGGAATCTTTGTTTTCTGCAAGCTTGTCTTTCTGTTTACTTTGCAAACTGGCCCCCTCAGTTCAGTTTCACTGTTATCGTCTAGATTTGTGAATATGCCTAAATGTAATCTACAGCCCAGTGTGTGGATGAACTTCTCATTCTTTTCTGTGCTCTGTGTACATGCTTTTTTTCTCTGTATACATGCTCTGTGTACACACGCACACAGTTTTCATTGCACTATTTTCATTGCACAGTTTTCATTGCACTATTGTTGGCCTCCATAGTTTTATTTGGAGGCCAACAGAATGCAATTTAGGCTGTAGTCTTATAACACCTGGAAGTAAGTCCCATTAAACTCAGTGGGGTTTATGTTTGACTAAATATGCGTCATATTGCACTGTTGGTTTTGTCCTTTGCATGATCAGGGCTTCTTGAGTCTTCTTATTAATGCATCTCAATTTAAAATACAAATAAAACAGACCAGCAGTCCCTTTTACTTCTGGATACATTTCATTTCACGACATTCAAATCTAACTATTCTGTTTATAAATCCCATTGTATGTTGATTGTGATCCTTCCAGGTGGATGTTTTTCAAGTGAAAGCTGTAGATATCGGCACTCTGTATGAGCTTGTTGTAGAAAAAGGAAAAGGCTCTGATTGGCACCTTGAGAAGATTATTGTAAAAGAACCAAAGTTTTCTGGAAGAAAGATACTGTTCATGGCTCAAACATGGTTAAGAGACAGAACTGATAGGAAACACTGTGCCTCAGTAACTCTGAATGTTACAGGTCAGTATTATTTGAGACATTACTTATTTGCTGAGAATCTCCTTCAGAACTGCAGAACATGCCACTTTTTCCATTTGTTATAAAGCCAGTTATAACAGAAAGCATACCATGCAGAATCTCTGCTTACTACAGCAACAGCAGTAGCCAGCTTTGCAGTTAGCATAAAGAATATTAATAATCTGTTGCAACCAAATGGAATAAAATTTTATGGGAGTTTTCTGTCACCAATTGCTTATTGCTTATCTGTAAGCCATCCCTTATTCCCAGCCAATGGCCATTACTGTTGTGTCATGGAATATTCACGAACATTCCAATTTTTGAAGGGAAAGAGTCAATCAATATAGTAAACAGTCTAGTATTATTATAGGTTACCCTTTGCTGTGCTCACCTCAGGTTTTCCAAACAAAACTCTTTTCTTAAGTGTTCTCCAAGAAACCTCAGAATGCAGACCCCTCTGGGAGGGACCCTTTCTAGTTGTCTTTCCTGGTCCTAGGAGACCAGCCAGCTTCTTATGTTCTCTGTAAGAAAAACAGTGTAAGAAAAAATGTTCAAATTCTTTTGAGGCTACCTCCCCATGGTACAGCAGCACCAAAACAGCCACCACTGTATCCCACGGGGCAAAGGAACATTGGTTCCCTTGCCCCATGTCAGGCCCAGGCAGCCCTTTTGGGTCTATTTGGATCTGCTCCAGCTCAACAGTTGATATGGAATCGAGTAGCCCCTGTAGGGATTTCAGGCATGGGGGGGGGGGGACTAGGATGCAGCAGCAAGCCTGAACCACCACCCCGGGCTACCCTCCCCCCTGCCCAAAAACATCCATCTCTGCCACCATTCCTCCCTCCCCCAGTTCACTTACCCCAGTCAGTGGGCTACACTTCAATACCTACAGAGGCACTGGCCTCCGCTTGGCCTTTGACAGCCAGTTTGTGACTGTGCACATGCCTGTTCCGGCAGCAGTAGCCTGCATCGGATCAGGCTCTAAATATGAGTGTTTGAAAATCAATGTTACTTAATCACACAAACATCCAAGATTATCCAGGCCAGTGATTCTCAAACTGATGGGTCACGACCCACCAGCCTGGGAAGCATGGTGCCTGGCCCTTTAAGAGGTAGGGAAGGGGGGAAGGCAGCAATGTGATTCCCAGGATTGCACCACTGCCAGGGACAAGGGGTGGTTCTATCTACTGAAAGCTAGAGCCAGCCTCCGGCAGGGGGAATGCATGGAGCCTCACAAAATTGTTTTCAGGGCTCCCCAAGCCTCCAAAACTCTGAAAACTCAGAACCCACTTCTGGTTTTCAGTCACGCAGAGGGCTTCACATAGCTCCACACCTTCCCCCCCTCCCGTCCCTGGCAGCAGCACTATCCTGGGAATCACGTCAGTGCCTTCCGTCCTCTTCAACACACACTAAGCTGGGTTTTCAAACTCCTTGAGAGTTTGAGAATAGCTGATCAAGGCATTCTATTACAAGAACATTAATGTGGTTTTCCATCTTGTTTTTATTAGAAATACAGGAAGGGAGAAGCAAGACCGCTTCACTATTACAAAATCAGCAAATGAAATCAGGTAATTTTAAGCTGTGACAGACAATGTGAGCAGAACTCTGAGGCATCTCTTCTATAATCAACCTTGTATTCTAGCTGTTTGACCATGTTATCCTTGGTCAATGATGTTTAATATAAAGTGTGACCAAAAAAATCTGACATTGTGCAGTTTGGGAATTCATTGTCTCTGTGTATGGTATGTTATATAGAAAAGCTCACTATTATCTTTGGTTAATTTAGACTTCACAGAAACCTGTTTGATCTTTCTTCTGATAACTATTTTTTTCGATTATTCAGAGGGTTCATGGAAGATTTATTTCACTAAGTGTCATCAAGATTCGTCAAAAGATTTTGAGAAGTCTTGGAAAAATATTTCTAAACTGATCATGGTATTTTATGGAAGCAGTGGTAAATCTGAACCCTTTTCCATGACCAAGGCAGTACGAGATCAAGTGGAGGACCAGATAACATGTGATGTGAGATAATTTGTACTGTTTTGTCATCTTTGCTACCCATAGTGAAAATGGTTTCTCCTGGATCCTGGTTCCAGGGTGGGTCAGTTGACTGCTGGGAAGCACCTCCTCTTGGATGCCAAACAGTCACATGCAGAATGAACACCATAAAGAAGGGCTCCCCCTCTGATTTCCCAAACTGACCCCACCTGGTAATAAGCAGGTTTGTCATTTAAATCCCACTGGGCCTTAACACCACCAGTGATTTCCTATCTTTTTCTTGGCCTGTGGTGGTGGTGCACCATTCCATGTGGTGGTGAAGTCCTGGAAGTGCTAAACAGCATGAAATCATAGTAGCTGAGAACGGGTCAACAGTGTTGGCACCTGGAAGCCACAGTCCAAGCTTTGTTGAGTTGGTTCAACAGCAGCAGGGATGACACATTCCCATGCTTTCTTCATAAGCTATCCACTTCCCTGTCCCTGAACAGAACAGACTTTCTCAATTTAGTCTGAGGATCAGAGGAGTTCCTCCCCTTGGTGTTAATTCCTCACATCTCCCTGTCAGGCTACCAAGAGGACTGTTTTTCAGCAGGTCAGGTGGACCCACCTCCAAACCACAGAGGAGGGGAATTCATAAATAAGCCCAAATTTCATCTTTTTACAGAGATAACTGAGACTGAAGTTCATTCCTGCTTAATTTAATCACTAATTGTTCATTCTCCTCCTTCATGAACTAGGTCAGTGTTTCCCAAATTTTTAGGATCAGGACCCACTTTTTAAAATGACAATCTATGGTGACCCACTAGACAAAAAAAATCTAGAAAAAATATTTTATTTATTAATAATAATTAATTAATTACTAATTAATAATATTCAGGGTTTTGTGCTCCTGCAACTGCTAGAGGCCTTACATATGTATAGTATGTATAGACATTTGCTATACTCTCCCTATAAATTTAGTTCAAGGACTGTTCTCCCAAACCTTTACAGTCATTCCAGGAGACCCAGGAAGCTGAACTGGAAAGCAAGACGTGCAGTTAGGGACTTCCAGGCCAGACAAAAGGCTGAAACTGGGTTCACGCTTGATCTATGGCATGCTAACCACTAGAGAAAACTTCAAAATGTGGCATTTTAATTTGGGGGTATGAAGATTACCTCGTATCACAGGTTAGCCTTCCAGCTAACAATTTTCTTCTGCAAAATGGGCAAGGGTGCTTGCAGCTTTTAACGTTACAAAATCTTTTCACTAAAAATTGATCACAATCTACTGATTGATTGATTGATTGATTGATTGATTGATTGATTGATTGATTGAGACCTTTATTGGCATAAAACAATTTCCAGGAAATAGAGGCAATGGACAATATAAAATACACACAGTAAAAGCATGAATGTGATTTAAAAACATCAAACATACTACTGTACTCAGGCCACAAGATAAAGCACGTTGGGGGGGGGTAATTATGGGTTATCACACACAATCTACTAGTGGGTCCGAACCCACAGTTTGGGACACACTGAACTAGCTGTTCCTATTATTTATCCTTAACTAATATGTCTTGGTATATATTTTTCAATTATTTAGTGCAGGATGCCACTTGCCATTAAATACTGTAAGTTATGGTGTATGTCCTTGTCTTTTCAAAGGCAGTATATAGCTTTTAGTTGTGAGAAAAAAAATGAAGGCTATAACAGTGGGATATGTAGAGCTCTCTATATTAGCCAGTTGTGCTCCCTCTGGGGTCAGCCGGAATGTAGAATTCTTAAGAAAATGCCAATTTCAAAGAGTCAACTGATCTGTTGTAGAGATCAGCTTGCTATCTTGTTTCTTCCTAGGTGCATTTCACATCTGAACTGGGAATGCTCTATAAAGTGAAGTTTGGGCTTCAACACTTGGGAGCAAGCACATCCCAGTTGTTTCATCACTGCAAAATGCAGAACACAGTAACCCTGGACACCTTTTGTCTGACTATAAATAAAACACTTCCTCTTCTTAATGGAGACCAATGGATTGAGCTCCCTGTAGAGTGGCCATTAGGGGAAGCACTTTCTGGTAAGTATAAATCGGCATTCAACCCAAGAATAACTTTGATATTACAGCTCAACTGCTTATCAAGGAAGGTTGTTTTAATTGCTTTTGATTAAGTATACCATAAAATGATATGACTTGAGTACACATTTTTTAAAGAAAGTTATTTACGGTATTTCAATTACAGCAGCATAAGGGACATACATTCCATTTGTCTTAACTGTGTGTATAAATTACTTGTGGCTGTCAGGCCTTTGGCATCCCAGGCCCTGAATTGTTGTAAGCCAGGATGTGGCAAGATGGGCCTTGATGTCCAGGCCTAGTGTGAAATGCAAATAAAGGAACAGCAGCACTGTATATATGTGTGATTAGCAATCAGATACGCCTGAGTTAAGTAGGAGCCATGTGACTTGGGGAGATGTGTGCAAAGTCACATAGGCTATGGTGGAGTGGTGCAGTGCACCACTGGACAGCTAATCAGAAAGGGTCACAAGACAGTCTTGTGACAATGAGGTCGCCCTATTCTGATTGGCTGGCCCTGGTATAAATGAGGGCAAGAACAGACACCAAATGTGGGTTGCTGTGGTGGAGTTTCTGCGTGTCGGGCTGCTGGTCTGTTGTGTGACTTGGACTGCTTATCCTGACTGTGCCTCTCTGTATCCCTGACTTCTGGACTGTTTGACTGACTGCTCTTCTGCCTGCTCCTTTTACCTGCTTCTACAACAAACAAGCCTGCGTCTGCTTCTTTGGCTCTGTTTGGGATCGCCTGCTTCTTGTGCTATCTCCCTACGTTCCCATGCCGCTCTGCTATCGGGAAAGCAAGGGCTATGCTCCCCTGCTGCCCTGACAGTGGCCATACATTGTAATTGGTTGATGAAAGGTGGCAATTAATTAATAGGTTAAAAATCATACTTGCTTATTTTCTGAAGCAATCTTTTTATGGTGTACTAGTGGAAAAAGACACTGCCTTTCCTTGTAACAATTGTGACACTACTTCAACAATATGCAGCAAGATTGGGCTGGCACAGTTTTTTACCTGCTCACCATCCCAAATCATGAATCCAAGCTAGCAGAGATGGTGCTTAGTAGTAGAGATGCAGGAGTAGGAGAGATCCCTTTTCGAGTTGAACATGGCATCTCCAGGTTCAGCCATTTACCTCTACATGGAACGAGGCCTGAAGGAGGGGGAAGAAGAAAGGAAGTACATCTGCTAAAGGCCCACTCCCTATCTGATTGTGTGAACTGGTGGAAGAAATATGAGGGCTAAAGTAAGTACCTCTTGGCTGTTAAAAAAAACAAGAGTTAAAGAAAACAATTTAATACTGCTCAGAAGTTAAACACCATGGCCACACTATATTTCCATCTGAATTGAGGCAATAGTCATGTTGTGGGACAAGCTTCTTGCTTGTTGCTCTTGAATAGCTTCCCTACTACCCCTGGTGGGTGCTACTTGTTATTGTATCTATTTGATCAAGGGTTCCCCCCCTTTGCATAACGCATTCTCCATCTGCTTGCTTGTGCTTTTGTCTACTCCCCTCTCCAGCATTTTTTCTATGTTTTTTAATTCCTTAACTAGTTTATTAAAAATCCAGAGTTATCTTCTGACTCTGTCTGCCTAGTTCATCTTAACTGGTAATTCAGTGGGTTATAATGTCTAATTGCTCCATATGCTACTGTAGTTTTGATTTTAAACCAGAACCCCTGGATTTTTGTGATCTCCTAGGGGGATTTTTTCTCTTAGCTATCTCCCCTCTGCCTAGTGACTTTAGCCTAGAATGGTATCAGTTGCTATTCAGCTTCTCACCCAGTACAAAAGGGAAAGCAGAAGCAGGAAGAGATGTGTGAGCACTAGCCTTTACTCTCATCTGTCAGCCTGCCTTTGCCTGGTATGATCCCTGACAGTCTGTTCAATCACATATTTCATATCTCTTTCAATGTTTCAGAAAAGGTTGAGATTGAGTTTGTTGAATTGTTTTGCAAATTTAATCACAAAAAGGTGATTATAAGGTCACAAAAATCACCTATATATAGCTATAGACCAGGGGTGCCCAAACCCCGGCCCTGGGGCCACTTGTGGCCCTCAAGGACTACTAATGCGGCCCTCAGGGAGCCTCCAGTCTCCAATGAGCCTCTGGCCCTCCGGAGATTTGCTGGAGCCCACACTGGCCCAACGCAACTGCTCTCAGTGTGAGGGCAACTGTCTGACCTCTTGGATGAGCTGTAGGATGAAGGTTCCCTCTACTGTTTGCTGTTTCACATCCGTGATGCAATAGTGGCAGCAAAGGAAAGGCCAATCTTGCTTTGTACAAGACCTTTTATAGGCCTTGAACTATTGCAAGACCTTCATTCATTCATATAAGTTCATCTTTAATACATACATTTATGTAAACATATGTAAACTTATTCAAATTTTAAATGTAAATTAATTATTCCCCCCCGGCCCCCGACATAGTGTCAGAGACATGATGTGGCCCTCCTGCCAAAAAGTTTGGACACCCTGCTATAGACAGATAACTGCAAGAAAAACCATGTGAAAAGCACTTCATCTTCATTTTTATGTTAAAAATAGCATGCCTATCTTATATATACTATGCTACTTCTTTCCTAAGTTGGTTTTACACTTGCATCTCATGCCCCCTTAGAGATAGTCAAGACTTTATCGAGGAATCACTGACCATCTATTCTTAAGTGGAATTTAGAGGTAAATTGGTATCAAACCAGAGACATAATGGAGTCTGAGTCACAGATTTGCTCTGGGAAATGGTGGCTTTCTCTTTCCTTTCTGTAATGCAGCATGAGGCAGTAGGATGGAGCCATGCTAAATTGGATCATTTGGGCCAGCTAATCAGAAGGCATGTGCAGAGCATTTTATGCATTTGTGCCTGGCCCCTGCCTCAGTGTAAAGCCAAACAATTCACCTATCCTCCTGACTTTTAGCAGTGTAGGATTAGTCAGTTGCCATTCATAGAGCAGAGTAAAAAACTTTTAAAAATCCTACTCCAGTTGGCTGTGGGCAAGACATGTTTCACCACACTGTTAAAGGGTTAGGAGTAATAATATGTTTGGGCAAACCTTGACTTTCTTACTTGGTCATAGTAAGCAGGAATGCTGCAAACAAAAGCTTGATTATGAAACTCAGGGCATCCTGGTGAGCACCCCAAGGCATCACAACAGTGAAGGGTGGCTTCCAAAGACTAGTTAATGGCTTACCAGCTAGAAAGAAAGCTACCCTTCAGTTCTGCTGATTTTGTTGAACTCAAAAGTGGGAACCTCCTAATCACCATTAGCCAGCAACAGCAGGCATGTATCAGCCTTGGGCAGTAAGGCCTGATCATCTTAAAATCTTCATGACTGGGTTGTGAATTTGACTGCTTGCCACTTCTACATTTGTTACTCTTATCCATGTAACATGTTTAGGTTCCCAACTCTGTGGTCAATCTGCCATCTGTTGTTCAGTTATTTCCCATACTGGAATTCACATCCAGATGTTAACAAACAGCTGTATTCTCAAGATACCACTTAGTTCATTGTTACCAACACAGAAAAGTCAGTTTGGTTGAGTGGAAACAGGGGGTATGTATTTACTTGGATAGCACTGAAATTCAGTTCTTGTGCTTGAAGTAAAATTTTGAGAGAGACAGAATGGATCCACTTAACTGAGCACAAGTGAAAGTAGTGCAGAAATTTTTAAAACTATATTGGTAATAGCACAATGAAATGAAAATTCATGGTGGTCAACCTGGATTTGAGAAGACAATCTAGGAATTTGATTGCATAAACTCTTCACCATAAACCCAGGGCACCTCCCATTTGACCAATTTCTGCCCAGCCCACAGTTGTACACATTTTATCCTTGTTGCATATATGCAACACTGGGCAGAAAGGGCTTAATTCACATTGCATCACATTCACTAAAATACCACATTTTAATCAGCTTCCTATATGCAACATGGGAGTATTAAGACATGTATTCCTGGGAATAAGCCCTACTAAACACAGTAGGACAAATAAACATGCACTTCTAGATTGCACTTCTAACAACCTACCCCAGAAATTTTCAGCAAGAATGAATCAAGTGAGGAAATAGAACACTTTGTACTGTATATTAAAATCATTCTCTAGGCTAGAAACTCTTGCCTGGTTGCTTCCTCATTCCCCAGGCACCCACCATAAAGACACAAGACTATGTGATTTAGAGTAAAATGGGTCATGTTTATAACAGTTTATCAATTTACTGTGGATCCTATCTACACCAACTTCTCCCCCTTAAGGGCAGGCACTTACCCTGGAGAAGAAAACTAACCTGTCCAATCTCCCTTGAGCAAAACTACTCCAACTCAAGATCAACTTGACCCCCAATTTTCATCAGCAACCCCTGAAAAGGAGCTCAAGGAAGCTAAATTACTCTGTCTATCCCAAGCCAGACAGACATTGCAGTTCAAGTCTCAGGATTCAGCAGCTTGCATCCCTGAGCTAGACAGCCTCTTGAGATTGGTTCTGGGTCTCTCTTTTACCAAAGGGTAGACATCATTGCTGTACTCCTACTCCCCATCCCACCTTGTATCAGCCAGTTGTGGCCACATACCACACCTTAAGAACAGTCTGGAATAGGCAAAAATACTCTATACCAGTGTTTCTCAAACTGTGGGTTGGAACCCACTAGGTGGGTCACGAGCCAATTTCAGGTGGGTCTCCATTCATTTCAATATCTTATTTTTAATATATTAGAATTTGATGCAACCATGGTATGTGACTGCATTTGGGGAAATGTTACAGACCTGTATTTTTAACAAGCTACTATGTAATTCTTTTAACAATGATAGCAAATGGGACTTACTCCTGGGTAAGTGTGGGTAGGATTGCAGCCTAGGATTGTTAAAAAATTTTCCTGCTTCATGATGTCACTTCTGGTCATGACATCACTTCCGGTGGGGCCTGACAGATTCTCATTCTGAAAAGTGGGTCCTGGTGCTCAATATGTGAGAACCACTGGACTACAGCAATTGCAGTGGGTCCTAGCAATGAAACTCCTTCCTCCAAGTGCAGGCACCTAACCCAAAAGGAGACACCTAATCTGTACAGACCCTGTTGGATGACCCTGGCTCCAACCTGAGGTCACCTCTTGGCAACCCTAGCTTTTCAACAGAAACCCCTGGAAAGGTGCATGGGGAACTGAATTTGTTCTGCCCACCCTAAGCCATATAGCATTTGAAGAAGACATTGCAGTGCAAGCCAGATGGATCACCAGTCCGCGTGCCTGAGCCCAACAGCCCCTGGGTGCCAGTTCTGGTTCTCCTACCAACTCTCATTTACCCAAGGGAGCAAGACGCCATATCTCTACCCACTTTCACGCAATATTCCTTCCACATGTGGGGCGAGCCTGGAGCTTAGCTTTCCCTCACCTGAAAATTCTTTCAAATGGTAGCTCAGAGCATCCTGCAGATCTCTCAGAAAGATATCATTACCGGCCTCGGATAAGTGCACACCATCATCTCTAAATAAGGTAGGCTGTGAGAAAACACTGTCCTGATGGGTAATGACAGTTCCACCCTGCTCTAGGACAAACCTCCCCAAGGCACAGTTGACCTTCCTCCTTTATCTATCAATTGCCCCTGATTCTGTGGCACCTTCCCATACCCTACATTGTAAAAGATCTGACCAGATAATTTTAATTCTGGAATCCACTTCTGAATAGTCACATGGTCCCTGCATGCATCATGCCTCAAGGATAAATCAGTCCTTTGGCACAAATCATTCTTCCCAGGTAAACTATAAGGACCTGGGGAAGTCGAACCTGTTGAAGATATTCCCAAACCAGTGGCAACAGCTAGTTCCAGCACATTCCCTTTCTTCCAGTCCAAGTGATATTGTCGACAGCTCCAAGGCCAAACTGGTTGCCCAAACTGGTAAAGCATGCCCTCTTGTAGGCCCAGTAAACCACAGAGTTTCCACAGATCAGCACTTTCACCAGCTCCCTCCAGCTGCCACCTATCAAGTAAAACAGAATATAATCAATGAATGACCCAAAACCCAACCCTTCACCAGTCTTCTCTGGTGGTAAGATCTTCTCTGGCCAAATACTTGAAGGCCCTAGACTTTCACCTTCCATTTCACTGGATCACCTTATGATACAAATTCATTCCAGCAGCAGCTATGGATGCCCCAATTGGAAGGAATGGAGGTCAAAGTCTAAAAGGGATAAACCCATACCCACTAAACCCTTGTGGTCCACAGCCCAAACCTGAAAATGGGTCAAGATCTATCACTACATACAAAGAGGAGGCCAGGGGCATCACCCCATTTCTTCACTTAACACCTGCATGAGGCACAAGAGCAAATGCTTCACTTCATTCAGCGAGATCCAAGCTATTATATTCCCAGCATGCTCTGGGGTGTGGGGCAGGGACAGAATTGAACCCACTTGAGCCACTGACCCAGAAGAGTGGCCAACAATGCCCACTGCCTTTCCAATTGCTCTGGCAAGTCCTGGCAGATACCTGGAGCTCCATTTGTTGTGTGCATTTCACATGTATCCAAAGCCTGCATTGTAGAACACTATTTGCATGTCCCCTGAATGCCAGATGAATAATATCCAGGTACTTAAACCATGCAGGTACTATGCAGCTGAACCTGCAAGTTATGCCGGATCCCAACCCTGTTCCTCCAGCAGCATGGAGCAACTTCAAATTGCAGGAGGTAGCACAAGTTTGAGGAGACCCATAGCAGCTGCAGTGGTTTCCCGGGGGTAAGGGAAAGAGTTTCCCCTTACCTTTGGCTGAGCCACTTTGCAGCCCTATCTTGTGCTGGATACAGCACAAGCCTCCTGGTTTGCCTGTTCCAGAGCAAGAGAGGATTGCACTGTAAGTCCTTTCATATACTCCACCAGCTTTGGAATGCCGTGGGCAGGGGCCGCACAATTAATACCCTTCTTTGGTCCAGGCACTGAATGAGTGTCATCTCCTGCCTTGTGCAGGAACCAACCAGGAAAAGAATGTCCCCATCACAGCCATGGGTGAGAGGTAATATCCTGAACTGGCCATAGGAAAATGGAAAGTGGCCTTTGCTGGGTCCCATGAGCCGTGTCATCCATCGAAAGCTTAATAATCACTTTGCTTATTGAAAAATCATGGCTTTAGCAGAACTTTAGTCAGGGTCTCTTCTTGGAAGCTTTAAGTGTTGGTTACAATGGCAGAAGCATTAAGCAACTCTTGCTGGCATCCTTCAGTCTCGGAAGACTATGGTGTCATGCTCTGAATGGTGGTTCTGGAACAGAGTGTCCTCTCCAGTGCGCAAAGCCTGGGTAAAGTAGGTATGGAGGATAGGCTGTTACCCATGCAGCAAATCCCTCCTCTCCACGTTACTGAAATGGTCCAATGGAAAGGCAGAGGCCAATATGGTTGGTTCCAGCGGCGTCGCAGGAGTTGCCAGAACGTGACTGTGTTCAGCCATGAACTGCCTCAGGGACTCCGGCTCCGAATTTTGCCTCGAGGTTGACTCCTGAAGCCTTTTCCATAACTGGATGTAGCCACAAGACAGTGGAGGTTTGGGATCAGAGTTTTCCTTCTCTCAGATGAGCTGCCTTCCCAGGCTGACGAGTCCCATCTACCCGGTGATGGGTAGCAACTAATACCCATCACTACTACACAACTACACTACACTACACTACATTACACAACTAATTAAATAATAATTAGTTAAGCAACTAATACCACAACAACACCCGCCACCACATGCGACAAACACTAAAGAAGAAGAAGATGTGCAAGTAGGACATATGGATCCCTATGTCTGTCTGACTTTCTCTCTTTTCAGATTTGTGGAAGCTTTAACCAATTCTAGAAACAAGAGTCTCTCAGACTTCAAAAATCTCACACCTCAGGAAAGTTCTCAAATCCTGAAGGTGTTAAGAATTCACTGGTGACTTCCAGTTAGCCACCTGTGTCTTCTCTCCCAATTAGATTCTCTCACACTGTGTTGTCTTAACCAAGGTGAGGAGTTTTAAAATGGGTATACATTTGTTCTTATGAAAAAATCACAGGTATAAGATTAATTGTATGAAAATTAATCCAAAGTGAATCAAAGAAGTTTGAAAATAACCTGAAAGCTTTTGTAGTAAGGATGAGGCCACACTCACCAGAATCTATGTCATTGTCTTTGTTGCAAAGAAGTTCACTATCACACACTCTGTTGACTTGAATACCAGGAATTAATTTTAGGGAATTATATCCTGCCTTATCAAGGAAGCTTTGAGCTCATATGTAAAGATTCAGTCCAAGCAAAACCAAAATGAGAACCAAAATCTTCTATCATTCACAGGATCAAAGAGGGAAGTGCCCTTCAAGGCTAGTTAATTTTCTAACGTCTTAAACTTTAAAAGTTCAATTCCTGGCATCTCCAGCTACAGCTAAGAAGACCAACTTCTGAAACCACTCAATGTCAACAATACAGAACCAGTACTGATTCAGTATAAAGGTTGTTTATTGAATATATTCTGATTTGTATAGTTATGCAGATACAGTGGGTTGATTTTCTTTTTTGTTATCTTACAGTGGTTACCTATCATGTAAAAGTATTATCTGATGATATTTTGAGCAAGATAAACTTGGTACATATTTCTTTGTGCATATATGGAACCAATGGGGACACTGAAGACAGACCACTTTTGTTACTACCTTCTGTGATTCATAAAGAAGACAATGAGGTATTCAAATTTCTCACAATTATCTACAAAAGCAACCCTTTAAAGCTTTAGTTTTGAATCCCAAATTTATCAGACATAAACATAACAGCCCAGCCCTAAGGGCTAATAGCCCTGGGAGAACAAGTGTTCCGCCAGCACTACCTACTTTAGTGCTATCGCAAAAGCACCTCTGGCAGCATGCTTCCCAAGCACCAGTGGGAAGGCCAGAGCCTTCCCACATGTGTCAGGGGATCGCTAATCACCCACTGAAGCAGGTCAGATGGGGGGGAACTGAGTGGGGAGGCTGCAGGAAGGGGGTGGATCCAGTGGCAATGGTTTGTGCTGGATCCTATCTTCCTTTTGGCAGCGTCCCCGGCCACTTTCTCTCCTCAGACTTGCACCAGTTACACAGCTGGCATAGTTTTGAGGAGATCCATTGTGGAGCAAGAGGCTTATGGAGGGATAAAAGGATTTAAATTCCCTTCCCCTTCCAGAACCTCCTTATCTCCCCTCTCCCCTGCTGGATACAGCAGGTGCCTTTTTGGTGCAGCTGCCACCAGTGGGGAGGGGGGGATAGGATTGGGCTGTTAATATAACCTTTACCCTTACTGAAATTGCTACTGCATATTTTTAGTCATGTACAGGTCAGATAGATGCTGTCGATCTGGGAGACCTGCACAAAGTTACCCTTCTCATTGGAAGCAAATCATGTAAGTTCTATTTTTTACAAATCGGCTGGACAAAGACTCTGTACGAAACCTGACAATTCCCCTTGAAATCAATAGGATGAAGTGGTCTCAAGGTTTAAACACAACATAGCCTGTTTGATTACATAGGAGTAATCTGTGTCTCTGAATGTGTGGATACTTAATTGCCCTGGACACCCCCACCCGCAACTAATGACACAAAACCAGATACACTTTATCAGTATGCAGCAGGCCCTGTCTAAGGAAACTCCTCTTAGTGCAGGTACCTACCCTGGAAAAGACAGGGACCTTGTCACCTCTCCCTTGGGCACTGACACCCTGTCTCAAACCTGGGATCACCACCAAGTAACCCAAAAATCTCAATGCCAATTCCTGGAAAGGGGGTTGAAGCAGCTAAATTGCTGAGCCTCTCTCAAGCCAGACAGCTTTTGAGATAGATTTCAGGCTCTAAGTCCCAGTGGAGTTACCACACTGCATCTCCAAGCCAGACAGTCTTTTGAGACCAGCTCTCATTTCCCCGTGACTCTTGCTTACCTCAGGATGCACTCCTGATCCCTAATCCAATCTCCTGCCCTGCACTTTCCCTGCCCATGTGGCCTCCTTTACAGTCTGGAGTAGAGGAAAAATGCCAACCTTGGCCAATCAGTTGGAGAGAAGAAATGTCCTACCCAGCCCCAAAGGTGACTAGCTACTCTCAGACTGCCCAACTAGGTGGCTTGGTTGGGTCCACTATGCAGCCCAGCTTCAGAATGCTGGGGATGAGGCTTGGTGTGCCAGCATTTCACATGCTCTGCCCCCAACTGACTCAAAGGCATCAGCTTGGTCCTAAAACAGGCCCTTCTGTCTCATGCAGGGAGCAGGACTGGGCAAAGAATGCCCCTTTGAACCAAGTGTGACAAGGTGGCATTTCCAGAACAAGTCTAAAATGATGGAGAGAGTCATTAAAATGGATGAACTTGTAATGATGCCCACTTATTGATATACAATACCAGCTTCATACAAACTCTTGATGTGAAGTGAAATATTTCAGTTGCTTGTTGTTTCTATTGTAGCTGGCAAATTGACTATTAAAGCACTACATTTGAGGGAAGCACCAAAGCAAGAGCCTGTCTATGTGTTTGAAGTGAATGAGTGAGTATGATATATAAACACAAAAATCACCAAGAAGTTGGTTTGTCACACAACAGGTTAGATATTTACTTGTACAATTTTGATCAGTATATGACAGATTTTCTTTTTTCTTTTCTTTTTTTTTAAGAACATTCCATCTGAATGCCAATTCCCCTGAAATAAGAAGAGAAATCTCTCTGTCTTTGATTACCAAGGAAGATGGTGAAATGGAAGATCTGGCAGAACATATTATTAAAGTGTACACTGGTGACAAAAGAGGAGCAGGGACTGATGCTAATGTGCATATAATTTTGTTTGGAGACAAAGATTCATCTCATTTAATTGAGCTCAATAAATCTCTGGATCACAGAGATCCCTTTGAAAGAGGAAAGGTAAGCAACATGGTGCTGATGTTATCTAATTTTCCTGTCTTAAAGAAGGCACTTCGGAAGAACTTTTCAAATTTTCCCTCAATCAGGAGATACACATAGCAACTCCTTACTGGGTGTACTGTCAAAGACAAATACAAGTTTGCTTCTATATAATGTGTGGAATGGCTATTAAAATATTAATGTATAATCTTCACCCTATATCCGCGGGGGGTATGTTTTTGCTGCTACTGCAGATACCTGAAACTGCAGATAGGAGAAACCATACTTACTGTTACACCACACAAGCCCTCCAAACTGCTTCCTCTTCATGCTTGGAGGACAAGTACTAATATGCAGATGAGATGAAGAAGCTCTTTGGAGGGCTGCAAATGGGTAAACAAAAACAGATGAGATGAGCGCAATGGGGGGAATCTGTGAACCTCGGATATCAAGTCCATGGATATTGGGGGGGGGTAAACTATACCCCTAAGCTACAAAACTGTACAAAGCTTGGACTTCCAAAAATATATATTTGATAATAATCCTGATGGCAAACAAACATTGACACTTCATAGTTGCAGGTGGGAAATTATCCTAGGTTTAAAAATCTGTCCTAAATCTTCTTCACAGTTTTTTCCAGAATTTAACAGTGCTTATAACTTCCATGCATAGATGAGACAAAACAGTTGTGTGGAAAAGTCTAGTGGTTGATTCTTCCTAGAAATTTAGTACCACTTAAGACCATGAGATAGGCTTGGCTGGTACCAGGGGAACAAATGCTCATAGGTTTTTGGCAAGCTCTGAGCCAAAACTTGGCCTTCACTATATTCTAACCACATTTTCAACCATACTGAATCTATATATAAATATATCAACTAATTTAAAATAAATGCTTAAAAAAAGTTTACTTCAGTTTTTGGTGTACTGATAAGTGTTTGAAAAATGGAGAGGTAAAAGAGAAGTTAGGGAAAATTAAAAGATTATCCATGATAATCCTGTGAAGGTAACAGAATGCTGTTTGTCACAGTATCAGTTGCAGGTGCTTGACTGTATTGGTTCTTAGTTTGAATACTTTGGTTTAATCTACCAATAGATTATATAATTCTAGCTCCAAACAAATTCAAGGTGGAAGGATTAAAAATGTTGTAATAATGAAACAGACACAAATGTCGTATACTATCATCACCTATATTTGATATCTAGGGGTACTGAGAGCTTGCCCGAAATAAGAACATGCCTTGCCTTTACCCTTCTGCGTCAGTGATACTGATGGTCAACATTTGACTGAGTCATGGCTCATGGAATATTAGCAGCTGTCACACAGCCCAATCCTATTCACACTTTCCTGGGAGTAAGCCCCATTGACACTAATGGGACTTCTGAGTAGACATGCATAGGATTGGGCTCACAGTCTGTTGTATCATGACAGCAGATGAACTGAACATCTGTATTAAGAAAGCCTTCTGAACATAGTTTTGGTGGTTGATTTCTTTGAAGGAAATACAATACATATATGAATACCCATCGTATACTGTTTCTTCCAGACGTTGGAAATGCTACCATATTTTGAACCAAACTGAGAAGTGCTTAAGACAGAGGTTCCAAAACTGGGGTACTGCAATGTCCCAGTCAGAGAAGCTCTGTCTCTGTCCCCTTAAGCAGCAGGGAGAGGGGAAAGGCAGCAACACAATCACCAAGATCACACCACTGCCTGGATCAAAGTTTTTAAAAAAAAAAATTTTTTTTTTTTAAATTCTTCAACCAATGGCTGGCAATTCATAATACTGTACACAGCAAGAGGAAAGCAAATCTCTTGTTTGCTGAAACCCCCAAATGACAAAAATGCTTCAGAGAGGTATTGGGAAGTATCTTTTTTTAATTTAAGGAAAAAACTAAAGACTAGCAACATTGAAATTTACCATACTCGTTAATAGCAATAATCATATATTCCTCATGCCTCCAATTTAATTTTTTTCTGCACAGCTATATTTAAATCAGTCCCCAAGCTGACTCAGGTAAACATACAGTTTTTAAATCTAAATTTATTACATTATAGTGGCTTCTCTTTTCATTTTAAAGACTGACACATTCAGAATTAAGACAAAGAAAATTGGAAGGCTGCAGAAAATTGAAATTGGACATGATGGGAAAGGATATGGTGAGTACATCTATTTGTATATTATGTACATGTCCTCATTATGTTTTGCATGCATTGAGATCTGCACCTAAGGGCCCAATCCTATGCAATTTTCCAGTGCTGGTGCAACCCTGCTGTTGGGGCATGTACTGCATCCTGCAGTGGGTATGCAGTCAAGGAGGCCACTTTAAGGTATGGGAACATTTGTTCCCTTACTTTGGGGCTGTATTGAGGCTACACCAGTGCTGGAAAATTGGATAGGATTGGGCCCTAAAATGTTTAAATGGCTTATAATGATTGTGCAGATGTTCAGTCCATCATTCAACAGATAAAAATCAAGGTTTATACAATTCATTTCAATATTTGTTATAGGGGTGCATAATATAAGTTACATTTTATTATGAGGGCTACTTGTTTCTGAGGTGCACAGCAACTTTTTTTAAACAAGAATTTGCCATTTAAAATCTGGCGTAATGGGAGGACTTCTAGCCTAGTTTCCTTAGCATATCAGCTTTTCACAGAGCTATTTGGTTTTGGGATCCCTCTCCAACAAAATATCCTCCATATTGCATACATTCCAGTGTGGCAACCATATGCAAACCCAAGTGCACATCTGTCTAATGTGCTGAATTGATACCTGCAGAATTAGTAATGCTGTGGTTTGAAGCATTTTGTTGGCACAGCAAAGCATGTCTACACAAAGCATGTTGCCATCACAACAAACCCAGGGTTGGATTGTGAATAGACTTTGGGCACAAGCCTAACCAGGTTTACTCAGAAGTAAGTCCTGTTTAGTTCAATGGGGCTTACTCTCAGGAAAGTGTGGTTAGGATTGCAGCCTTAATGAAAGTGCTCACTTGTGGATTGTGTTGTCTGTAGCTGATTTGTATGTAACAAATGTATGCCCCACATTAAATGTACGTTTAGTGGAAACCTAAATAAACTATATTTAGTTGAGTATAATTGTGAGAAATAACTGAGAAATGTTCAAGATGCATTTGAATTTATGTATCAAAACATTATCAAAAATAACTTTGTTTTACTTTCACTGACTAGAAATCTTGTATTTCCTTAAGGAAACTGCCTGCCTTTACCAATGCAGTTCAAGAGCTTCTATATTGTTTGATAGACACTGATAAAAAAATTCATTTCATTCCATACTTCTATGTTGTTACCAGAACAACCAGTTTGAATTTGAGGGAACCAGTTTGTTACCAGTTTGAATTTGAGGGAAAGAGCAGACTAACTTCCCAATAAGTTCCCCATATTACTTTATTCTTTGCTCTATTGACCTTACTGACTCTCCTAACAAGTTTTGGCAAAGTAAGCTTAATCACAGTAGTACATTGTATTACATTTCCCCCTATTATTAGCAGAAGATATCCATACTAAACTTTGGAGCATAATCATTTTTTACATGTACCAGTACATCTCAACAGCCATTAGCTTTCTCCAACCAATGACCCAATTTGCTACAATTTCCATAATTTATCAGTAAATTCTGTGTTTACTGGACAGTCAGTGATAAATGCTCAGAAATCTTTAGACACTTTATTGTACATATTGTGATTCTTCTAAATCTAGTGCAAATATAGCACATGTACTTATTCTAAAAATGCCTACGTACTGTTAATGCAATGAAATACTGTTTTTATTCCCACACACAAATATCAACTGAACAGGTGTCACCTGAAATAGCAGGCATTTATCTCTGAGTACATGTCAGCCTGCTCTTCTCATAAAAACCTTGTGTAGGCAAATCTACTTGCGCATAAGTTCCTTGGCTTGCTGTTTCAAGCACAGCCTGGCACATCTACCCAGAACCAGATCTATTTAATGTAAGCACCCAGCTGGTTATTTCAAGTGGCAGGCAGGTGCATCAACTCTATAAACTGCTAAAAATCAACTATGTAAACTGCTTTGTGAACTACTCTTATTGAAAAGTAGCATATAAATATTCTTAATAAGCAACAATAATAACTCACAATCACATTGACTTATAAACAGGCTTGCCCTAAGCCAATCTGTCACCTGAAATGACACCCAATTCTGTTGCCTACTCTCCCACCCAATTTAATTGTCCACCCTGCGTGCCAGTACCCCCCTCCAGAGTCTACTGCACCTCATAATCCTTTTCTACCACTATTGCCACTTCTTGCAAAGCAGTAAGGGAGGGAGGATCCTGGAAGCAGAACTTATCCTGTCCCAGTATCTTCCCTCATACCAGTCACTTTACAAGGAGTGATTGGGGGTGGGGGGTGGGAAGGGCAAGAGAGTAGGTGGCAATCCTTTTCCCAATGTTCTCCTGGAAGGAGTATGCTTGGGAAAAGGATCACAGAAGCATGGACAAGGAGGAGGCAAGCCTGCGTGTATTTATTTTTCACGTTTTGCTGTTCCCCTCCTTTTGTCCTCACAACAACCCTGTGAGGTAGGTGAGGCTGAGAGAAAATGACTGGCCCAAGGTCACACAGGAGGCTTCATGGCTAAGGAGGGATTTGAACCTGGACCTTCCAGGTCTAAGCCCACCTCCCAAACCATACACCACCCTGGCACCCCTCTTTAGCCCTCAAGAGGAAGATATGGCAGCAGCCAAGTGGAAAAGCCAAGAACATAGCAGGCTCAGGGAAGTGGTAGGCAAGAATGGGTTATAATGGTAGCTTCCCATGTTTTCTGCCTTCTCAGCCTGCTGCTTAGCCTCATGCCTGGGCCACCCCCTCCCCAACACACACAAGTAGGTACCTGGGCCCTTCAGTTTCATGCAACAAGCTGCCAGTAGGTCTTCTAATGACTAAGCATTCCTGTGCACCATTTTCCTCATTTTGCCTGTATACTGGTAAACCCAATCATTTTACTGATAAATGATGAAAATCGGTAAAGTTGTATATTTTGCTGAGGAGCGCTCATCAGGAGTGATTGTACCACAGGTGTTCTATCATTTATCAACCCAAAACGGTAAATGTTATTCTTTCCCAAACAATGAAAATGTTCATTTCTTATAATTCTTTATCAAACATGCACGGCTGACCATAAGATTTACTGGTGACATTTACATTGCCCTCTGAAGATCTTGCCAGTAGATGTTAGCATTTAACAAGTGCATGCACCTGCTTACCTACCAGCCCCCCCTTTCTCCACTATTGTTGTTCCTGTATCAATATCGAGTTTCTGAGGCAGACCTGACTTTTCACTCCATGTAACAAGCTATGTATATTAATGATGCTGTATATGCAATAATGATAATGAATAGTTAAAACATTAACACTGCTGAATTTCTTATATTTAGCATAAAACACCATGTTTTCTTTATTACTTTAAACCCCCTATGATACTAGGATACTGCAATGACTGAAAAAGAAAATTATAATTTCCATGGAATTGTCTGTGCTCAAAGGTGCAGATAGTTAAACCTGTTTTTTCTTTACAGCAAGTGGCTGGTTTCTGGATAAAGTAGAAATCACAGATACATCTACAAATGACCAGTACTGCTTCAGTTGCAACCGGTTTGTTCCTCCTTTTTAAATTTTTTAAGGAGTTCTATTGCGTGCTGTTCAGTTTCATTGCTACAGCTTTCTAAACAATTAATATCAGTGATATTACCCAGTTGACTTAGAGCAAGGAAAAAAGAGATACCCTTTCAAGATTTCCACACTGTAATTAAAGTAAGCAGGTGCAAAGAACAGTAAAATGCTGAACGGTGGCATTCCAGAGCTTTTGGGCCCAGGCCTATCCAACTTTCCAGCACCAATGCAGCCCTGAGGTAAGGAAACAAACGTGACCTTACTTTGGAGAGGCCTCCGTGGCTGCCACCCCACCACAGGATGCAATGCATCAGCACTGGAAAGGTGGATAAGATTGGGCCCTCAGCTAATATCAACCATTTGCCTCACTTGCTGCGGTACTTTTGGTCAACCTTGGTGGAGGAGCACAGCAATCCTCATTTCAAGGATAAAGAGAAAACACATCTGTAGTCTGTCTGGCCTACATCAGCACATAGGGAAACTGGAGTAAAATAAATATGGTGTATTTTAAGTAACATTTTAAATGTTAGACTTAAAATACAGGATACAAAAGACAACTCAGGGGTGTTAGTAACCATGCTGTTTCTGTGTTCTAGTTTAGATAGTGGACAGTCAGTTGCCCTTGAGTGGCTTGGCAAAACACACACACTTACAGTACAATCCTATGCATGTCTATTTAGGAGTAAGTTCCCTTGCGCTCAATGGGACTTACTCCCAGGAAAGCGTGTATAGGATTGCAGACTCACTCACTCTCCCCCCTTCCTCCTCCCCATCTTCAGCTCCTTTGGAAGGTCCACCATGAATTTGGGTATCAGAAGCAAATTGATGCAGAAAGGAGTGCACACAGAGCCATACAATGAGCCAAAGCAGTGGCAGAGCAGGACTCCTCTTGCCTCACACCTGTGCACACCTGCCTCACACCTATGCACACCTGCCTCACACCTGTGCACACTGCAGCATTGACATTTAACTCCTCAGACAAGTCAGAGAAGGAAAGTGTGAATCAGAATCACGCACGAGGGGACCCAGTGTGGGCAGAGGGAAGTAGGTTTGAACCCAGCTTTCAGGCACAGACTTACTTGGAGCTAGCAAGGGACTGGGGTCGGCTGGTGGTGCAGCGCAGACCACCCTTTCCTGGTCGACCTGCTGCTCCCCCACCACACTTGATGTTTTCATCGGTGCCTGTGCAGTTAGGCTGATGCATGGGGGGGGGGGGGGGGAGATGGTGATGTCTTTGGCACCACTGGGCCCAGGTGAGGTGGGGATAGGCAGCAGGAAGGCCACACAGGTGGGACCTGTAAGGCTGTGATGAGGTTACCTGGAGGGTTGGGGGTGGAAGGGGCTGGGAGCAAGATCTCCACTCATTGGACAAGACCAGGTACGAAATGGGACTTCACTACCCTTCCCCCACCCTCCTCCAAGGCTCGAGGCCACGAGGGTGGGAGAAGGGTAGTGAAGTCCTGTCACGTGCCTAGTGCAGGTTGGGCCAGTAGGTGGCGTGTCAGCGAGCGCCTAGTCACCTCTCATAGGGGGAAGCCCCCCTGTCCTTCGAGTCTCCCCGCCCCCCTCACCCTCTGCCCTCCCATAGTCTTGACCAGGCAGCCCCATCTAGCTGCTGTTTGGCAACCAGACTGAAGCCCTCCCCTGCCCCCAGCCAGTAACTGCCTCATTGGACCCAACCAGTGGCGTAGCTAAGGGAGTGCAGGGGGTAGTAGTTGCACCGCGCATCAAGCTTTAGGGGGGCAACAACTTGACAAAAGTGACCAAAATTGTGAAAATCTTGGTATGTATCAATAATACCATCATGTTATATATCATTGGAAAGGTAATTTAATGCAGAATGCAATGAAACCAACAGCATTGGAGTATCTGTATTCTGTCAAAAGTTATGGCCAATTAACCAGAAAATGAAAACACAACTTCTTTATGGAACAAAAGGTGGATTTTCTTAACTCAAAACTGACCTATGAGACTGATTGTTCTGAGAGCCAATGATATGTTGTTATGTTATTGACATGTTACTGACATGTTATCATGATAAAGAATGAAACCAATAAGATGTTAATATGTTAGCTCTCATTTCCATGTATCATAATATAGTTACCCTTGCTAACTAGGTAAAAAGGCACTTTTTCAAGTGGTGCCCCTCTTATATTTAGCAGGGGAAGAATAACCATCCCTCTTCACCCCAGCACAGTGTGCTGAACCAATCAGGGACACGCTTTTCATTTATTTGCTTAATTAAATCTGATTTTGTCTGGGAGAGGCTACAAATCTTCTTTGACCCCAGTAGTAGATAGATGCCTTAGCTATGCCACTGAGGCAGCAGAGCAAGTGGTGGTGAGCTGCTGGAGCGAGGAGGTGAGTTCCTCCCAGTTTTCACTTTTTTTAAAGCCCAGATGTGACATCACTGCTAGTTGTGACATCACTTCCGGGGCAACATTTTGAGCTTGGCACTGGGCTACACGATCATTAGCTATGCCACTGGACCCAACGGTCATGCTCCAACCATCTCCTACCCCTCACAGCTGAATTTCTCACCTGCACTCCCAAATAAGAGCTGGTGTGACTAGGCGTTTTAAGGCGTAGTCGCCCACACCAGTCTTTCTCAACCAGTGGTGCGGGTACCCCCAGTGGTACCTGAGGTGGTGTCTGGTGGTACTCATGGGACCCCTGGACACCTGCTGCCCAGCAGCAAGATGAGTGAAGTGACATGTCAATAACTACACCAGTGTTTCTCAGCCGGTGGTACTGGAGGTGGTGTCTGGTGGTACTTGTGGGATCCCCAGGCATCTGCTGCCCAGCAATGAGATGAGTGACAATAACTGCACCAGTCTTTCTCAACCAGTGGTGCGGGTACCTGCAGCGGTACCTGAGGTGGTGTCTGGTGGTACTGGCGGGACCCCTAGACGTCTGCTTCCCAGCAGCAAGATGAGTGAAGTGACATGTCAATAACTACACCAGTGTTTCTCAGCCAGTGGTACTTGAGATGGTGTCTGGTGGTACTCATGGGATCCCTGGACACCTGCCAGCTGGCAGCAAGACCAGGAACATGACACAACAAACAGCAGTAGGAGGCTTGGCAGGCAGAGCTCCAAAGCATGCTTTCACATGCTTAAAAAAGCCCTCCCATCCACCCTGAGCCTCTTACTGGTGTTTGCTGCATCACATCAGGCCTCTCAACTCATAACTTACTGGCAATGATGTCATCACCAGTTACTTCTGATCATACTTCAAACAGGTGGATCATGTGAAGAGGTACAGGGGAGGACAAACGCTGAGAAACACAGGGCTAGACCAGTCCCCTGCCAGTGCTAAGATTACCAGAGTTCAGTAGGGCTAGGAACAGGTCTGTATTAAGGACCCTGTGTGTCTGTGTGAACACGCATGCTGGAGCTTCTCTTCCAGAAAACAAAGAGTGTTTTATATTTTCTTCCTCAGGTGGCTGGCTGAAGATGAAAACGATGGGCGCACTGTAGTGCAGCTTTATGTGTAGTTATGCTTTCCAAGAATCCTGCTTCAGCATGCTTCGCCCTCAACGTCTAGCTGATCTGGTTTATTTGTATTTCCTAATTGTGGTGGGATAAAAAAACAAACCTGTAATTATCATGAAGAAGTATCAAAACAATTCATCATGTTTTAAAACGTAACTGTCTTGCTAGCTATTCCAAACACCCTTTTATACAGATGTGGAATAAAAGAGATATTGAGTGTGGCAACAGGTTTTGCAAGTGCCATTTGTCCTTTCCCAATATTTGGACTTACTGGGAAAGTCCAAATATTGGAGTTACTAATTTTTGTATTATTATATATTTTCTTTTTTTTAAAAGGCAGTTTGTGACTACGACAAGGGGCAATCTGGTGAATGTTTTGTATTCCCAACATTTTTCTTCTGAAAACAAAGGCAAGCACCAGCCTAGTATTGTTCTACACAGTTTGTCCATCCATGTAGCTACTCCATTGGGTAAATTATCTTTGTGATAACTATGGGTCAGTGCTAGCATCCATACTGGTCCCACTTGGTAAGCAATATGCACACTCATGCTGCCTGCACCTTCTAGCTCCTTCACTTCCTTGTTTTTGCTAGACAGATAAACTGCATTAACCACCATTTACAAAACTAACTGAGAAAAAGGGGGGGAGGAGCTGGGATCAAAGATGTAGTTGGGGGGGCAGAATTTCAGGACTTCTCCTGCAGCAGAACTGGTGATGTCATCAGCAGGAGTTCTCAGGTGCTGCCTTTGAAATGGTTTTTAAAGGCTCTTGGTAGAAAAGTAGTCTCCTGCTCAGCAGGAGAAAACTGTGGGTGCAATCCTAACCAACTTTCGAGCACTGACTTAGCCGCAATTGAGCCCCAAGCTAAGGTAACAAACATGCCCTTCTTGAGGAGGCCCCTTTGACTGCCTTCCCACCAGGGCCTCTGAAAGGAATTTAATCAGGGGGTGCAAAGTTTCTTTTGGGCCCTTTTGCAAAGGGGGAGAGATGAAACACAGTGGGGGAGGGTGGTGAAGGGTGAGCAGAATGGGAAGGAGGGGCAAAGCAGGTGAGGGTAGACACAGCTGGAAAAGTCTTTGGAGCCCAGGTCTACCCACCCATGTGGCATCAGTAGTGTCCCCAGCATCCCGTATGGGCAACAAGTCTGATAGGAAAATGCCAGATCCCAGGAAATTTCTGGGCCCTCTCCATTGGCTCCTGGGCCTCCTTTTGACCCTGGGCCCGGGTACAAATTACGCCCTTTACCCCCCTTTCCTAGACCCTGCTTCCCACTGCAGGTTGCAGTGCATGCCACATTGGCACAGCTATGACAGTGCTCGAAAGTTGGTTAGGATTTCGACCTGCGTTATTCAGTTAGGAACATATGCTAATGGCTGCTAGACCATTGTCTTTTCCAAGGGCTACCTGAATGACAATATTCGCTTATTTTATGGCTACAGTCATGTAAATTTCCTGAGAGTAAGTCCTATTAAACATAGTGAAACTTAATTCTGAGTAGAAATGCATAGGATTGCCCTGTAATACATCTTTTATATTTGGGTTATTTTTAACTCTATATTTCAATTTCTATAAATTTGTTTTAAACCAGTGATTTTTAACCTTTTCCATCTCAATTCTCCCTTGAGTCCACTAGTCTTGGGCTGCTGTTGATATATCTTATGAAAATTATTTTCTAACCAAAATTCAAAGAACAAATCTTGAGTAGAAATCCCAGGGATGACTTTCCATCAGCAGTAAAATCACAGGCGTATAGGGTGGTTGGCGGAGGGAGGGGGGAAGCATATATGAACAGTTGTCTGCCTTGTGGGTAGAATTACAACTTGATGGACTTAGTTAATTCTGGTTCTATGACTTATATCCCCTAATTTAACTACAGTACTTTAAACAGAAGTCATACAAGCAGTCCTATGCAAAATGTTCAAACAACATGTGGGTACATAGTGGCTCATACCCTGAGGTCAGTTGATGAGGTCCTTCTACATGTTCCACTGCTGCCGAAGGTGTGAGTGGCAGGAACAAGAAAGAAACTTTTCTGTGGCTGTCACCCATTATTTATTCTATCCCTTCCCAAGTTATTTTATTAATTCCTTCCTTGTTATTGTTTCAACATTTGTTAGCCACTGTGGGCCTCCTCAGGGAGAGAAAATTTATTTAATTTTATGTGAGAAATAAAATTAAATACTTTTCTGTCAGGTGTTTGGAGTTGAGTTTGGAGTGGAGCCTCATCGATCCTCAGTTGTTTTGGGGCCCAATCCTAACCAATTTTCCAGCACCAATGCAGCTTCAATGCAGCCTAGAAGTAAAGGAACAAATGTCCCATCCCCCCACTGCAGAACGCAGCACTCGCCCACTGGCAAAGCTGCCTCAGTGCTGGAAAAGAAAGAATCAGTGCTGGAAAGTTGAATGGGATTGGATCTGGGCAGCCCAATCCTATGCTTCCCAGCACCCAGGGCTGCAGTGGCACTGAAATGGCTACTACTGCATTCAGCTGGGCTGGGAAGCAGCACCAGGGCTACTTGGGCTCCCTTACACCATGTAAGCCCCAGGCAGCCCCAATGGGTCTTCTCAGATTTGTGCCTGCTATTGAGCAGGCACAGATTTGAGGAGACCTGTGTTGGGTCTACTGGGCCCACAGAATAGATGTCCTCCTTTTCCAGGACATGTCCTCTTTTAAGCCTTGTGTCCTAGAAAAGAACTTAAATGTCCTTTTCCCTGTGAACAGGCCCCTGCAGGCAGAGCATAGCCTTCTTGTAATTAATAAATTGCATGAAATAAATTATGCATAATATAGTTTTAAATTTAATAATAAGTAAATAGTGTTTAAATTAACCACACAAAATTCATATACGAGTGTTTTTAGCTTTTATTTTGTCATGTTCCACATTTTTCTTGGATGTCCTACATTTTGGGCTGCTTTGTCCTCTTTTGTGGTTATGATATCACCATGCTGGAGGGGGGTTAGGATATTGCAGCAGAGCAGTGCTCCTTCCTCTTCAGGTCTTGCAAACGTGCCTTACGGTATGTTTGCGACACCCTGCACCAGTGCTGGAGCTCAGCGCCGGCACTTAGAGCCCATAGGTTTGGGCTCCAAGGAATTAAGAGCCCAATCCTAAGGGCTCTAGTGCTAGCGTAAAAGCATGTTTAAGGCACCCAGACAGGAGGGAGTGCCCAGTGGGCACTGGGCCTTAGCAATAGGAAGAGGATGATGATGAGCCACCAGAGGCACCACCTGATGGCAGAGTGGCTTTTCAGGGCAAGGGGAAGTGTTCCAGAGTGGGGGAGGGTGGAGTATGGGGAGGGACTGGCCGGAAGGGTGGCCTCAGGCTGCAAAGCCCAATACAGGGCTTCTATCATCTGCACTGGCAAAATAGCTGGTGCAGATGCAAGGAGCCCCATTACAGAGCCTGGGGTTTTCCTCAGGAGGGAAGGGTCCCCTTTGCTGAGGAGACCTCCAGTGGCCTCCCTGGTCCTGCTGGATGCACCGGTAGCCATTTTGGCCCTGCTGCACCCTGTAGTGCCAGGGATCTAAGGATTGGGCTGTAAGTCAAATAGAAGTTAAAAGAGAAGACATTTCAGACCTAACTGACAAATTAAAGATTGGACCCAAATGGCATCTACCTAAGAATACTTAAGGAGCTAAAGAATGAAGTTGCTGATCTTCTGAAGAATGTCACGCCAACCTTTAAAAAAAGGAATGAGAGGGGACCTGGGAAACTACAGACCAGTCAGTGTAACATCTGTTCCAGTTAAATCTCATCAAATTAAAAATCTTAAAACACGTGGAAGAACAAGCTTTGCTCAATCAACATGGCTTCTGTAAGGGTAAACCTTCCTCACAAACCTTTTAGAATTCTTTGAAAACCTCAACAGGCATAATTCATTAGCTAGAAACCCTACTGTATATTACCTTCTGACTGAGTGAGGGAAGAGAGTTATTTTATGGTCTAATCCTATCAAGAGATCCTATCAACAGATAGGATTACCAGCAGAAAAATAATAAAGCATTTTGCGGTAGTGCAAGGCCCAGGTATGCTGACAGGAACGCCGGTGGAGTGACAGAAACCCACCAGAGCAGGTCAGCACAGCGAAAGGGGCAGGGAGGGTGGAATGAGGAGGAGATGGGGTGGGATGGGTGGATCAGGCCTAGGAGGGAAGATGACAGTGCTGGCACACTCCAAATGCTAATGCCTTTTTCAGGCCTGACCCATCTGAACAGATTACAAAATATCAGTGGTGCAAGTTATCCTGTTATGGCTGCTGGGGATTACCTCAGGGCAAGGGTACAAATGTCCCCTTACCCCAAGGAGACCTCCAGCTGGAGACCTCATCAGTGAAAAATCCCCCGCCAGATGCACCATAGCCCCCACGCCTATGCTGTGTGGGGATGCAAGTTGGTTTGGGCTGTTAGTTTTCCTGAAGGTTGTCTTTGTGCTTGCATTGCAAGGGTACATTCTGAAATGAATTTAAAATTATATCCCTGGAGTGCACCAATGAGTTCAGTCAGTATCAGTAATCATTACACAGAATCACTTTGCTGGGATCTATTGTGTGATTTGTTTCATTTAGTGTGCCTTTCATTAATAGTTTGTAATATTAACTCACCCTGATGCCATTTCTAGTTTATCAAGTGTAAATTGTTTGTCTCTTAATTTGTTTGTCTCTACAAATGCTGAATGCCATATTTCAACAGCTTGTTTGCTTATATGGTTCCACTTGTTCTACTTTAAAATAAGAAACCAGGTCCATTTTCATCAGGAATATAAGATACAGTTTTGAGTGACTGCAGTAAAAGCATCACAAGTGGAGTAAGAGTTTGCAGTTCCACAAGAGGAATTCCATTGCCATATCCATTTTCTGGTGTCTACCATGGGATTTTGTGGAAAGCCTGTTTGCTGATACCTAGTTTCAGTTACATGTCCATAATTCAGTAGTTCTCAAAGGTTTAGCGCCGGGACCTGCCTTTCAGAATGAAAATCTATCAGGACCCACCGGAATTAATGTCATGACTGGAAGCGACATCATCAAGCAGGAAAATTTTTAATAATCCTAGGCTGCAGTCCTACCCACACTTACCCAGGAGTAAGTCCCATTTACTATCATTGTTAAAAGCATATACATAGCAGCCTGTGAAAAGTATGGATGTGTAACATTTCCCCGAATGCAGTCACATACCATGGTAGCATCAAGTATAATATATTAAAAATAGAATATTGAAACAAATGGGAACCCACCTGAAAATGGCTCGTGACCCACCTGTTGGGTCCTGACCCACAGTATGGCATAATTCATTGCATTCTCTATTGTTCAGGTTAATCTAGAGCCAGGTTACACAGATCAGCTGCTGCAGCCATTGCATGGTAACTGTTTAAAAGTGCTCCACAATGGCAACATGAGCTATTCATGAACATCTGTTTACCATGCAAACAAGGCAGTTCTCTCTGTGCCAGTACAAATCTGCCTTTTCATTCATTTTAACCAGGGTGGGAAAATCTGACCTAACTGTTCACAGCCCAATCCTGAGCTTCTCAGTGCCCGCTGGAGCAGTGGTGCCAAACCAGGTCTCCTTTCCCCCTTGGGGAAAGCCTCAAGTCCCACAATGGGGTTTCTCAAGTCTGTGCTGGCTATTTTGCTGATGCAGACTTGAGAGACTCCATGTCAGGCTTTCTGGCCCAACATGGAGTTCAGGATCCCCGCCACCCTGGTTCAATTATGGAATTAAATGTTTTAATAAATTTTGACCAAAAACATAAAAATAAGTTTCACCTTCAAATTGTAGATTTAACAAACACTTAATATTATTATGACCCACTCAAATGTATTCACAATAAAAAATAAACAATGATGCATGTGTGAGCTCCCTAACAGTAAATAAGCACCTGTGCTAGTTTTCACAAGTGGTGTTGCACATGATTTTCCTGTGTGGACATGGCCTCTATGGAGTAAAAACATCATTTATGAAGCAACCCTAATTGTTTGATTTTTTTTCTACATTTATATGCTGCTTTTCTGCCAATGCACTTCACAGTTTAAAATAATGGCTTGCAATGTAATGATACAAAAGGAAAAAAGTAGAGAAAGGAATCCAGAAAACAAGCAAATTTAGGAACCACAGAAGCGCATGAAACAGCTCTAGGAGAGAACTCAAATGGCAGGAACCAGTGGTGTTGCTAGGGGAGCACAGGCTGAACTAAGTAACATGCATGGGGGGGGCATGACATCACTCAAAATCTTGGTGCCATCATGGTCAAAATCTTGGTATTTTCGAATAATACCATCATATACATCATTTGATATGCATTTCCATGCAGAATGCAATGGAACAAACTGTGCTGAATTATCACTTTTCTATCAAAAGTTATAGCCAAAAAAACCAGCAGGAGGCAGGTGATGGAACATCACTATGCCCACTGCCCAGGGCATTGCCCCATCTACTGCATGAGATGAGGTTCATCATGGGGGGTGACATGCTAGCCTCCTGCACTGGTTGACACCCTAGTGATGCCACTGGCAGGAACCAAATGGCTCTCATGAGGCTGATGTAATAGGCTGTCCTGTCTCACCAATCCCTGAAATGGCTGTGGATAGAGATGGTCTCTCATCTTTTTTTTTTTTTTGGGGGGGGGGGCGGGAGTGAATTTTAGTTTGCGAAATGCCTACATAGAGTCTGCACCTTATGCAGGTTAACCACAGCTATATACTTTGGTTCTTTCACAGTTCTGAAGTATTTGATCTTGTTTTATGACCATGGATAATTAATACAAGCTATATCACTTGAATGACAGGTGTAGAAGATTTGTATGTGGCTGGTTTAAGACTTCAGTCTGAAACAGAACTGCCTGGACATAAACTCATTTGGCATTAATGGAACTTCCAAGTAAATTTGTTTAGACTTGTAGTTATCTGTTAATCACTGGGAAATTTTTTAAAAAATGTAAATACTTTTCCTTGTTAGAATCCCAACTAGTCAATCATGATGAAAATGTCTTTTTGGTTACCTCAAACAGGACAGCAAATCCCCTACTAGAAAACTCTAGTCTTCAGCCAGTTTCTATAGAGACAGTTTTTTTAATGTTTATTTTCACCCATAAATAACTTAGACAATACTGTGCAGAAATAGTACTTAGCTACAGCTATAGCTTCCACTCATTTCAAGTGAACAGCATTCTTGAGCTGCTGATCAGGTGAAACAAAAATCAAAAAATTTCATGCAATCTTATTAGAGGAGAGAGACACAAGCATGCCCACTATAATGCCAGCAGTCCAAACCTAAGCTGCAACTGGCACAGCCAGGCCGCATGGCCTGCCTTGCATCCAGTGTAGCTCAGGAGACCGCTGGAGGTCTCCTCAGGGTAAGGAGAAATATTTCCCCTTACCTTGGGGTAAAGTCCTAGCCACCTGTATGAGGCTCCTGGGATCCACGCCAGCTATATTGCTAGTGCAAATTTGGGAAGTCCCATGTAGGGCTGTCCAACCTGGGGAAGAGGTTCGGATGAAGTATAAGCAGAGTACAACTTGAAAAAGTGCCTTTTTGCCCTGTTAGCAGGTATAGAAGTTTTCTATAAAAGGACACACCCAGATAAAGTTTTTCAATTGGCATGAGTGGGTAACTGGGTCAGAGGAACACGAGACCCACCCAGCTGGCAGACAGCTGCAAGGCCCTGGGAAGATAGATGCAGGAATCTCCAGGGAAATGTAACACTGTACTTTGGTCAACTGTCTGGAATGATTACGTTGAATTGGCAAAATTACTGGGGTACCTAGGGAGAGGCCATGGGGGCAAATATCTTGGGGCCTCACACCTGCAGGGTTGCCAACAGCTTCCTCGCTTCCCTCTGCCTTTCTTGTCCCTAATTGGAAACCTTCAGAGGGCTGGGGAGGTCACGTGTGTCCTCCCCATTCCTCCAAATGCCTTCTAAGGTTTTTGGAGGTCCTTTAAGCCTCACTTCTAGTTTTCTGACAAAAACCAGAAGTGATGCTTTAGGGTCTTCTGGAGGCCTCGGAGGACTGGAGCAGGTCAGGTATGCCCTCCCTAACCCTCCAAAGGCCTCTGGACATGATGGGGGGCACCATTCTCATTGGTGAGGGGGCGGCATTTGTAGTCCTGGCCCAGGGCGGTACAGGGGCCAGGATCACCACTGGGCAGAATGATTTTGTTTCAAAGACCATCATCAACACTGAAAAATATAAATGAATTACAGCCACAAAAAACAAAATCATGTTGATGATGAGGGATGGATAATTTAGTAAAAATGGAATGGGAAAGAATATATATTCAATGAAGACATCAAAGACTCCTGGAAACATTCACTCTTAAGAGAGAGTTACAAAGCAGGGAGGATGGCTTTGGTTTGGCCTGCTTTGGAGGATTTTGCTTCACTATGGCTCTCTCAGAAGCAGCTCCAACGCAGGATGTGATTCTTTCCTATTTCTGACATGGAATTTTATTTTTCCATTGCCACTATACAGTGAGCTGATATTTTCATTACGGTTGTCTTCATAACCATACTTGAGCCATTTGGACCTGGCTACAACGATCAATGTTTTAGTAACTTCAGGACTGGACTACTGCAATGCAGTGGCCTTACTAGGGTTTGTGTCATCCAGTGCGGGAGGCCAGTGCCTCACCCCCATGATGGACCTCCTCCCATGCAGTGGGCAGGGCAGAAACCCAAGTGATGAGTGTGGTGATGTACCATCGTCCTGCCCCCACTGGTGTATAACATGATGGTGTTATTCCTACAAACAGCAATTTTAGTGATTTTTGTCACTAGTGGTGTCGCCCCCCTGAGGGTATCACTTTACTAACACCTTATTGATTACATGCTGTGTCATAATAACTTCTCATTGGCTCTTCAAACAATCGGTCTCATTGGTCCGTTTTGAATTAAGGAAATGTACTTTTTACAGTGCAATCCTATGCATGTCTACTCAGAAGTAGGTCACACTATGTTCAATGAGACTTACTCCCAGGAAAGTGTTATAAGACTGCAGCCTTAGGTCGCAATCCTAACCAACTTTCCAGCACTGACATAAGGGTAACGCAACTCTGAGATAAAGGAACAAACATTGGCTTAACTTGAGGAGGCCTCCACGACTACCCCCCAACTTCAGGATGTAGCACGTGCCCCACTGACACAGCTATGCTAGTGCTAGAAAGTTGGTTAGGATTGCAACCCTTAGTTACATAAGACAGTTGCATTTCTGTTTTCTGGTTGTTTTTTTTTTTTTTTTTTTTGCTGTAACATTTGATAGAATGGAGATATTTCACTCAGGTTTTTTAAAATTGCATTCTGCTGTAAATTATGCATCAAATGGTATATAACATGATGGTATTATTCCTAAAAACCACGGTTTTAACTATTTTGGTCACTAGTGGTGTCATCCCCCAGTGCGCGTAAAAAACTCCCATGTGCTTCACCCAGTGCACACCGCATGCCCTGCACCCTCTTAGCGACACCACTGCTGTAATGGGCTCTAAGTGGGGCTACCTTCTAAAACAATTTGGAAACTGCAATTACTGCAGAATGCAGTGGCTCAAGTGGTTACAGGGGCCAGAAGATATGACTTGGCTAGACCACTGCTTCAGCAGCTACACTGGCTGCCCATTTGATTCCGGTCCCAATTCAAGCTACTAGTTCTATCCTTTAAGGCTCTCCATGATCTGGATCCAGGCTATCTGAACAACCACTTCCATACATTCCAGCCTGCCCTCTCAGGTCATTTGAGGGAGCTCTTCTACAAGTTCCACCTTCATCCCAAGTGAGAAGAATGGCAGCTCAGGGGCAAGTGATGCCACAACTATGGAATTCCCTCCCAGGGGAATTGAGAGAACCACTCCCCCTCTTATGGCTTTTTGGCAAGGGCTCAAAACATGGCTATCTTGCCTGGCATTTGGCTGCTGAGTGAATATTTCCCTCTATGCCTCTGAAATACTACTGTGACTTGACTGTACTGACTTTAATTGTTAGTTTTTGCACTGTTTTGGTTATGTTCCACTATGTAATGTGAAAATTTAATGTTTTTAATGCCTTATTTGATATATTTACTTGTTGCTATACTTTGAACCTGATTATAAAGCTTTGTTAGCTGCCTTGGGCCTTTGCATTGGCATAGAAAAGGCAGGATATAAATTTCTTATATAGATATATAATCTCAATATTTTTCTTGAAAGTCAAAGTTCAAGTCTCATCAGTGCTGGGTCTTCATTAGCCTGTTCTTCATTCCCATGTTGTCATCCTTACAAGTCAATATTCATGAAAAATGTTAATATTAAAAAATTGCATTCATATGAAAAGTTACAGTGTAAGGCATAATTGAAATTAGGGTACTAGTTGGGTTACTAAAAAGAATAATTACAGTCAGATCTACTCAGAAGTAACCCATACTGACTTCAGTAGGGGACCAGTCTAAGTATGGATAGGACGACTGTCCAAGGCTTAAATGAAGAAGCTCTTCTCAATCTCTGCTATGATTTTGCTGATTAATCAAACAAAAAAAAGATAAACATAAAATCTAGAAAGGAATCAAAGCAGATGAACCCTGAACAGTGGCATCACTAGGATTCACGTCACCCGGTGCAGGAGGCCTGCGCATCACCCCATGTAGTGGGCGGGGCAATGCCCCAGGTTGTACCATCACCCCGCCCCCACCGGTTTTTTGGCTGTACCTTTTGTTAGAACACAGATATTTCAATGTGGATTGTTTCATTGCATTCTGCACGAAATTACGCATTGATTGATATATAACATGATTGCATTATTCTTCCAAATTCTAATTTTAGTGATTTTGAAAACATGTAGAGTCTCTCTCTCTCTCTCTCTCTCTCACACACACACACACACACACACACACACACACCCCATGTCAACTTACTAACGACTTATTGCAGCAGTTTTCAAGCTTTTAGCACTGGGATCCACTTTTTAGAATGACAATCTGTCCAGGACCCACTGGAAGTGATGTCATGGCCAGAAGTGACATCATCAAGCAATTAAAATAAATTATAAATAATTAAATTAAAATAAAATAATTAAATAAGGGGGAGCCAGTCCTGTTCCACCAAGTGAATCCACTCTGAAGTAAGTCCTATTGTGGTGGGGCTTACTCTCAGGAAAGTGTGGGTAGGATTGCAGCCTGTGAGCCCAATCCTATGCATGTCTACTCTGAAGTAAGTCCAATAGTGGTCAGTGGGGCTTACTCTGTAGTCTGCCTGCAATAACAACCCCCCAAAAAGAATCAGTGAGATTTCCAGCCCTCCCCAGTGCCCAGCTTAAAGTTCTTCTATTTCAGGCATATCCAGATAAAGACCCACCTGGCTTTGTAAGTGCAAAATAGAAAACTTTCCCCTTACCATTCAAGCCTCTTTTTTATTCTTTTTTTTTGGGGGGGGGGGGAGGCTGCCTTCTGCTGCACTCCAGCTCCATCGGATCAGGACCCTT
Source organism: Tiliqua scincoides (assembly GCF_035046505.1). Lineage (NCBI taxonomy): Eukaryota > Metazoa > Chordata > Lepidosauria > Squamata > Scincidae > Tiliqua > Tiliqua scincoides. Next base: position 45,561,038 of record NC_089824.1, on the reverse strand, counting down.
CTGGTGTCCTCACATTCTCCTTTGCCTGGCCTGACTACCAGCCAAGGCATGTCTGCCTACTCATGAGTAAACACGACATGAGGCTGCTTTGCTTTCCATAGGGCTCCATAGACTGGGAGGGAGGCAGCTGGGAGGGAGGAACCTCCTTCTCTGGTGTTTTTGGGGGCTGCACTCATTGGATGAGGACCATTCTGAAGTCCTTGGAGCCTCTCAGCCTGCTTCAACTAAGGCAAGTCTGCCTACTTGCAAGTAAACGCAGCCACGTGGCTTCATTTAGGGCTCAGATTTGCAGCTGGTGGGGAGCTCCTCAGGTGTTTTTTTGGGGCCTGCATTCATTGGATCGGGACCATTGTAGTGTCAATGGATTCCTCTCAGCCTGCCCTTTCCAACGGACTATGGCAAGTTTGCCTACTCACGAGTAAACGTGCGCTATGGCTCACTTTCACTTTCCATGCATTTTTTCTTTCCGGTTCTTTGGCCATAACTTTTGAACGAAAGGAGTGATTTCAATTCTGTTTTTTTCACTGCACTCCGCTGGCCATTCCACATCCCACCGTGTATGGCATGACACGGTAGCTCCTAACCCTGCAATGTTAGCATGTCCTCCCCCCAGGGCACGTCACCCCCTGCACGTCACCTGGTGCGGCCGGCACCCTCCCCCCCCGCGCAACGCCAGTGACCCTGAAGGAAAGGTAGTTTGTGAGAATTTGAGGATGTTGTAATAGAAAAAAGTCACTTGATATTAGAAAATTAGATCAAAATGGAGAATTTGGACTTGAATTGGTTAAGATCAACATTCACAGAAAAACAGAGAATGGCTTAGGATTTAAACAAATGCTTTTCCAAGTAAAGATAATTGGGAAAATAGATGAAATAAAAACAACTGCTAAAACAGAACAAAGCAAAAACAAAACAAAATCACTATAATACACCAGTGAAAATAAAGTACCAGAGGAGAGGCAAAAGAGCAAAAAGTCCATTCTCACGGGCAGCCCAATCCACATGCCCTGCACTGTATCCAATGCAGGTTGGGAGACAGCTGGCAGCCACTGTGGGTTAAGAGGATATTTTTCCCCGTACCCTGTGTCAAGTCCCAGCCTGCCCTATGGGGCTACTTGGATCTCTGCTAGTTATTTAGTTGGTGCAAATCCAAGCAGCCCATGTAGGGCTGCTGGGTCCAGGAATAGGGCTTAGGATACAGCATGTGCTGCCACTACTGATCACTGCCCCATTCCACACTGCCCCACCATAAACACCCCTCCCCACCCCCCACTCTGGAATGCCCTCCAACCTCCCTCTCCAACCCCCTGTGCTGCCAGGCACACACTCACCTTCCTTGGGTAGTGCAGGGCTGGGATCTAGCACTGGCAGTCTGGTACATGTCGTTGTGTCAGCACAAACTGCTCATGTGTTGACACAAACATTCTTTATGGTATGTTTGCGGCACCCCTGAACCGAAGCAGAGGGCCTGCACTGACACACATTGTTTTTAGGATTGCACTGTAAATCTTACTTCTCATATTTCTATGCACATATGCTCAGAAGTAAGTCCCATTAAATAAGTAATGGGACTTATTCCCAGGTAAGTGCAATAGGGTTGCACCCTGACTGCCCAAACCTATCCCTCTGCATTGGCACCAATTCAGCTGCAGTGTTGGAGTCAGCACAGCATCCCCCTCTGGCCAACTCCCCAACTCTGCCCTCGCCAACCCAGAACATCCTTGAACCTCCCCCTTCCAGCTTCTGCTGCCAATTTGGTGCCTGCTGCAGGGACTACAATCTTATTCACACTTTCCTGGGAATACGCCCCATTGACTACAATGAGTCTTACTTCTGAGTAGACATGCAAAGGATTGGGCTCTGAGCCTTCTAGAGCTGCTACCACACACGCTGTGCCTCTTTCCATTTGCACCAGGGGTCGGGCAACTCACAACAATGGCCTGGGTTTTGAGCCACTGAAAAGTGCATTGCACTGTTGGAACACGGGGTCCAGCAGCCCAAGGCGACAGCAGAATTGGAGCCTAAGTCAACTGAAGCTTAAGACTATGTACCTTTGTACACAAAAGGTACCTTTGTACCTATGTAACACAAAATCCTCACTATATCTGGGATTATCCATCACTAAATCATAGAACAGAGAGGCACATGGGACTGGACCCAACCCCTGCCTTCTTCCACAGAGAGTAACAGAGACTACAACCAGAGACTGCTGTAAAATAACTGGGTTGTGAACTATATGTTGTGAATACATTAATTCACTGCATGCTCATCAATTCACTGGGCTGTGCATTTGTCAAATCTAACTCACAGCACAATCCTACTCTCCCCTAGTGCTGGTGCAGTGATTGCTGTGCCAGCATAGGGTGTTATAAAGGTACCATAAAGTGCATCACAACAGCATGAGAGTAAGGAGCGCCAGTGGGAAGGCCTGCACCATCCTACTGGCACCATATCCCTAAAGGGTGCCCAATGGAGCAGGTATGCTTCACTGGGCAGTGCAGTGGCAGGGGAGGGTAGGAGGGGCATGCAGGGGTGGGGCAAGTTCAAGGGCAGATCAGGCTCATCAGAGGGCAGGACTGGTGATGCTGGCACATGCTGAATCCTATCCCCTTTCCTGGGCTTGAAAGCCCGACATAGGGCTTCTCGGACTTGTGCCAGTCATTTGGCAGGCGCAAATCCGAGTAGCCCCATTGAGCAGGCTGGGGCTTTGCATGGGATAAGGGAACAAAAGTCCCTTTTGGAGACCTTCTGGCTGCTTCATGGACTGCACAGCCCTGCTGCGCCAGTGCTGGTTAGGATTGGGCTGTCAGATATACATGAGCAATTTGCAAAGAGAGAGAGGCTTTGCAAGAATTAATGGAAATTGTAATCAGTGTTCTCATTTTTAAATTGAAGGCAAATGTGGAGTGCTAGAATAATCTTTTGGACACAATTCATTTTAGTCTGAACTAATTCTTGTGTTTACAGACCGCAGCTGTCATTCACAATGTCATTATTCCAGAGTACATTTGCAAAGTAAATAGCACTGATTCAGAGAATTGGGGTAATGAAATGCTTCCCTTTTTGTGCACAACTTCCTCCCATGAACAAACATGCTACCACCTTCTTTCTTCCCTTAAATTTGAAACCCCTTCTCAAAAAGCTCTCATTAAGCTTATGACCATCTTCATCCCTCACTGGACCTTAGGCCAACGTAGATGCTCTCACATTCATTCCTTAATCTGTGCTCCTCACTTGCTTGTTTTTTCCCTTCCCTCTCTCTATTGTCAAAATTTAGTTTGTATGTTTTTCTGGGCAGGTCTTTCCCTGGTTTGTGTGTGTTGATTTTGTGTTCATTTATTTAAAACATTTATACACCGACTTAATTTTTAAAAATTAAGATGCCCAAGGTGGCTTACAACCAGTAAAATACACCCTTGCAGAGCAAGCTAGTAAACAAACCAACCCAGACCACAGTTACAGCCAGCAGTCTCACCTGTCTGGTGATGAGGGTATACAAGCTGCCAATCCCTCAACTGAGGGTTCTTTTGGTTGGGTGGTTTTGATGTTTCTTATTTATGCAAATCTCTTCAATTGTTTATCACACCTTAATAAGGCTGAACCATTTCTCTCTTGCCCAAGTGAAATATGATTAACAGGATATAGCAAAATGGAAGAGGAACTGTGTACATGTAGCCAGTTCTGAATGTGAAAAGCCATTAAAATAATGCAACAGAGTCAGTTCTTGTGAGCTCTGAAGACAAGGCCAGTAGTATGACAACACAGTATTTGGGAAGCACAGTCAAATGCCTAGTCCTATCTAGAACTAGGCTGCCCTTTATAGCAGCAAAACACAGTTCCACTGTCACAAATAGCCATTCAGTGGTGAATGCAGCATGCCACCTGTGGCTGTTTTGGGTCTGCTGCCACATATGGCAGCAGTGCTGGTGGCCCACTGCTCACTACCTCAGGCAGTGAAGATAAGCTGGCGGCAGTGGTGGAGAGTAGGCAGAAAAGAGTGGGGAGCAGGAGGAATAGGGGAGATTCTGTGCAGGGAGGGGGCAGGTAGATGAGTGGGCAGTGGAATGAGAGAGGTCCTTGGCAGCCAGATCTTAACCCCATTTCCTGACCCCTTTACACTCCTAGAACTTGTACCAGCAAAATAGCTGGTGTAGATCTGAGGAGACAAATTGGGGCAGGAGAGTATGGTCCTGGGGTAAGAGAACAAAAGTTCCCTTACCTTGAAGAGTCCTTTGAACTGCCCCCCCCCCCAGTATACAGCATGCACTGCATAGTGGGGGTGGGATTTAGTTAGGATTGGACTGTAGATCAGAAGCACTTAGTACTTCCAAGAAAAAGTGATAGTGAAATTGGAAGTGTGTCCAAAGGAGAGAAGCAGCTTTTGTGGGAATACTGAGATGGAAGAAGAGGAACATCTGAAAGTGTGAATAGAAAAGGCATATAGCTTCTTCTCACACAGAGCTTGAGTTACTGATTACTATCTGTGGACATATCTGTAAAGAATCAAGCTATTTAAGGTCTGAGCTGATCTCCTGAAAAGGATTGTGGACTTCTAGGGCTGAGTGGTAATTGTGGTTGGATACCTTTGTTTTTCCAGCTAAGTGGTTGGAACAGGTGGCCCTTCCAGTTCTCTTTTCATAAGTGCCCCTAAATATGTCAATGCAGTCAACTTTACTATCATTTGAGAATGTGCCTTGGGGTTTACTATTAAATCACAGTGCCTGGAAATGCAAATGATGTCAACTTTAAACTTACTTCCAGTGGCAGGCCTAAGTTCTCACCAAAGGTTCTGGCTCTTTGTTGCTTCAACCAGTCCTTGATTTTTCTGCCTGCAGTCACATGCACAATTTCAATGTTCCTTCCACATGGCAGATATAGTAGGTTGAACCTCTCCTTCATCACCCTCCTCCTCCTCCTGTTTTTGTTTTCTGTTGTATCTGGTATGAGAAAAGTTAGAACAGCAGCAGTGCTACTAACAGTCAGTGCTCTGTTGTACCTGTTCTTAATATTAATGTTCTCTGCTACCTAATGTGACAGTTGCCACATGGGAAAATGCAAATGGACTATAGATCATTGATACTACCACATGAATCCCCATCTCCATAAAGCATCATAAAGAACAAAGGGCAAAATCCTATCCAATTTTCCAGTGCTGGTGCAGCAGTGCCAAGGGGGCATGCGTTGCATCCTGTGGTGGGAAGGCAGTCACAGAGGCCTCCTCAAGGTATGGGAACATTTGTTCCTTACCTCGGGGCTGCACTGCGGTTGCACTGGTGCTGGAAAGTTGGATAGGACTGGGCCCTAAACCTGGTAATCCCAGTCTCAACATCCCATCTGAGTGTATCCCAAGACCCCAATTCCATTGTAAGTGATGGTCTTTTCACACCAGTATGTGGTTTAATGCAGCTGCTATTGTTTGATGACCTACATGGATGTGGGAAGATACCTATTATGGGGGTGTGTACGCGCGCATGTGAAACTATAATTAGGAATCAAGGTTTTTATGGAAGTCTAAACCTAGTAAACATGCTACCTAATTCCAGATTAATGGTAACAGTCTGCAGTCCCCTGGTGATGAAGAAAGTGCACTCTGCACATGCTCAGAAGCTGGTTATTTCCTCATCCACCAGCCCTAATCTACAAAATTGAGCCCTGCCCCCAATGGCCCCAATCATTAACTGATCGTGTGACTAGGGGCCCAATCCTATCCAACTTTCCAGCACCAGCAATGCAGCCCTGAGGTCAGGGAACAAACATTCCCTCAGCTTGAGGAGGCCTCCATGACTGCCCCAACCATAGGATGCAGAAATGCCCCGTTGGCTTGGCTGCACCAGCGCTGGAAAGTTGGATAGGATTGGAACCTAAAATAGGTGGAATCCAAATGTGTTAATTCACGTCCTGATCCAAAGTGATTCTCTTTGGACAGGCTCTGCCTCAGGATGTGCGCCCCCCCCCCCAGCAAAGCATGAGTGAGGTGTAACTGGAGCAGGGACATGTGGTGTATGGGGAGCCAGGTGAGGCAAAACCTGCCCCCAGAAGTGAGGCTGGGGAGGCAGAGCTTCCCCACCACAATCCTGTAAAAAGTGCTGTGGCCCTGTGAGGCGCCCAAATACCCACAACCCATGCCCTGTGGGGAGGCAGGTGAGGCAGAGCCTCCCCACCTCAAGAACTCACAACCCATGTGCTCTGGGAAGGCAGGTGAGGCACAGCTTCCCCACCACTGTTGTTGGCATCCTTCAGTCTCGAAAGACTATGGTGTCACGCTCTGAATGGTGGTTCTGCAACAGAGTGTCCTCTCCAGAGCGTGAAGCCTGGGTAAAGTAGGTATGGAAGATAGGCTGTTACCCATGCAGCAAATCCCCCCTCTCCACGTCGCTGAAATGGTCCAATGGAAAGGCAGAGGCCAATACGGTTGGTTCCAGCAGCGTTGCAGGAGTTGCCAGAACATGACTGTATTCAGCCATGAACTGCCTCAGGGACTCCGGCTCCGGATTTTGCCTCGAGGTTGACTCCTGAAGCCTTTTCCATAACTGGATGTAGCCATAAGGCAGTGGAAGTTTGGGATCAGAGTTTTCCTTCTCTCAGATGAGCTGCCTTCCCAGGCTGACAAGTCCCATCTACCCGGTGGCTGTTTAGTCGCCTCTTACGACAAATACAGCCAAACTGAGGGCCTATTCTTATCCCCAGCCCCCCAGGGGTTAAGTCCCAGGGGTTAACTCCCCACCACAGTCCTTCAAAAAGTGCTGCCGCTGTGTGAGGAGCCCAAGAACTCAGAACGCATGGGTTGTGAGTGCTTGGGCGTCTCACGCGGTGGCAGCGCTTTTCGATCCACTCCAGCGGGAGGCTCTGCCTCACCTGCCTCCCCACCCACCGCCAGCCCCTGAAATGGAGAATCGCACCTTCTCTTGCATTTGCTCAACTCTCAACAACGCGGGCTGCCTTTTCCCTGCGAGGCGCCGGACCCGCTTCGTGGGCCTGGGGGCCGTGTGCCTCCCCAGGCAGGCGCTAATCCTCCTCAGCCCTCCTTGCGGGCAGCGCTATTGGCAGCCTCCTTGCGGGCAGCCCTCCTTGCGGGCAGCCTGCTAACATGCCTGTCTCCAGTCCCGCGTCATTGGCTCCAGGCGGGGATCGCTCACTGGGCTTTGTGTGAGAGCGGATAAGGGCGCCTATTGTACAGGCCCGTTCCCGCCGCTGCTCAGTGGCGTAGCCGGAGGGAGGGCAAAGCGCTAAGTTTTGCAGGGAGGTCCCCCGCGGCGGCCCCTCCCCTTCGGAGCCATTCCGGGCGGGGCTACTCGCCCCGCCCGGAATGGCTCCGTAGGGGAGGGGCCGCTTGCACGCCGCGCGGGCCCCCTGAGGCTACGCCACTGCTGCTCCACCAGCCTTGCTTCCAGCGCGCGCGACGCGCCCCCACCACTCGGCCTCCGGGTCCCCACCAGTGCGGAGCTGGCACCGAGACAAGAAAGGCTTCCTGGCGCCCGCCCCCTCTCCGCTCCTGGCACACACACCTAATGCATCCGTGTGAGGGAAGCAGCTCTCGCCTACGGCATCGCCCGCCTCGCGCGAGCATCATCCCCTCCACCTTCTTGGCGCCACCTGCTGCGAAAGGCCTCAGCCCCCCCAGGTGACAAAGCGGCGCTAATGAGGCCGCCACCTGTGCCTTCCCCCCCCCCCCCGCTCGGAGGGACCGAGAAGCCGGGAAGTGGGAGAGAATTCCCGTATCCCAGAGAGGCGTGTCCTCCCCCGCTGCACCTGCTTCCCGCTCGCGCACGGGAGACTCTGGAGGGAGGGACAGGCACTCCGGCGCCGCCGTTGGGGAGCCCCAACTAGCAGCCCAAGCCTAGGGGGGCCTACTCAGAAGTGCGTCCCGTTGTAGTCAATGTGGCTTACTCCCAGGTAAGTGTGGATAGGATTGGCTTGGCTCTACTTCTCCTCCCGGTCCTACCCACACGTTGCTGACTGGCTCCCCTCCACGCCTGCCCAGTGGACAGCCTCCGGAGCGCTCGGCCAGTCCAGCTCGGTCTGCTTGTGGCCCGGGATGCCCGGCACAGAAGGATGCACCCACCCTGCGACCTCGGGGCATTCCAGCTCACCCCAGAGGCACTTTCCCCCTTTGCCTCATGAATACCCCCCCCCCCACACACACAGGGTCTCTTCCCACCAAAATTCCATTTCCTTCCATCTCAGGGCAATCCTAGGCATGTCTACCCAGGAGGAAGTTCAGTGGGGCTTATTCCCAGGGAAAAGTGCATAGGCGTTGCGTCCTAAACCACACTTTCCTGGGAGCAAGCCCCATTGACTACTTCTGAGTAGACATGCATAGGCTTGGGCTCTCACAGCCCAATCGTATCCACACTTTTCCTGGGAGTAAGTCCCACTGACTATAATGGGAATTACTTCTGAGTAGGTATGCATAGGCTTAGGCTCTCACAGGCCAATCCTATCCAGGGAGTAAGCTCCATTGACACTAATGGGACTTTTGAGTAGTCGTGCATAGGCTTGGGCACTCACAGCCCAATCCTATCCACACTTTCCAGGGATTAAGCCCCATTGACACTAATGGGATTTACTTCTTTGTAGACATGCATAGGGTTGGTCCACATGGTAGACTAACAGCCCAATCCTATGCATGTCTGCTCAGAAGTAAGTCCCATTATAGTCAGTGGGGCTTACACCCAGGAAAGTGTGGCTAGGATTGCAGTCGAAGCCAGCCAGCCTCAGATCCACCACGTTCCCCACCCCCCCACCCAGGCACCCTGCTATGGGGGGGGTCACGCTTTCCTCAGCCTTCCTTGTCAGTTTTGGGGGAGGCAGGCGGGTCCCCCCCCCCCCGTTTCCCAGCGTGGTCGGGCTCTGCGCTTCCTCCCCCTAGTCCTTTCTCGCCCTGTTGCACGGTGCCCCCTCCCCAGTGTCTTCGCCTCCCCTCCCCCCTCCCGGGCGCCAGGGCTGTGTGTGTGAGGGGGGGGGAGAGGGATGAGGTCATCCTCTTTCCCGGCGTCAGTCAGCTGGGTGGCGGCGGCGGCGGCGGCAAAGCGGCGGGGCGGGCCAGGCCGAGAGAAGGATGCGCTGGTGCGGGGAGCGCTCCCCAGGCTGCTTCTGCCCGGGGCTGGGCGGCTGAGCTGCTCTCCCGCAGGCAGGCGGGCAGGCAGGCAGGCGAGGCTCCGGCAGCGCCCGCAGGTGCCTGCGCCCAGCCCACCGCGCCCGCCAGCCAGCCAGCCGGGGAGCGGAGAGCGCGGCGGCGCGGGAGGGGGCGGCGAGGGCGCTCCCGGCCCGCGCCTCTCCCTGCCGCCGCCGCCTCCTCCCAGCGCATCATGGCCGCGAAGTCGGACGGGGGGCGGCTGAAGATGAAGAAGGGCGGCGAGGTGGCGTTCACGCCGCTGCAGAACTCGGAGCACTCGGGCTCGGTGCAGGCGCTGGCCCCGGGCGCGCCCTCGGCGGGCTTGCCCGGCGGCGCGGAGGACGAGGAGGCGCGCGGCGGGGGCGGCTGCTGCGGGGGCGGCTGCCGCTGCTGCGGGGGCGGGCGCGGGGGCCGGGCGGCGGAGGGCCCGCGGGGCTCGGGCGGGGGCTCGTCGTCGCTGTGCCTGCGGCTGGGCCGGGAGCAGCGGCGCTACTCGCTGTGGGACGGGCTGTGGATCGTGGCCGCCGCCGCCGTGTACCTGGCCGACGTGGGCACCGACCTCTGGCTGGCGGCGGACTACTACCTGCGGGGCCAGCGCTGGTGGTTCGGGCTCACGCTCTTCTTCGTGCTGCTGGGCTCGCTCTCCGTGCAGGTCTTCAGCTTCCGCTGGTTCGCGCACGACTTCAGCGCCGAGGACAGCGCCGCCGCCTCCTCGTCCTCCTCCGGCGGCGGCCACGGCGAGACCAAGCTGCTGGTGAGCAGCGGCTCGGCCGCGGGGGACATGGACCAGGGCGCCCGGCCCGGCACGCCGCAGAGGCAGGCTTCCACCGCCAGCAAGGGCAACGCCACCGGCAGCAGCACCAGCAGCACCACCAACGCCACCACCACCAGCGGCGGCGGAGCGGGGGGAGGCGGCGGCCCCGGCGGCGCCGGAGGCATCGGGCCCCCCAAGAGCCGGTCCGCCTCCTGCGCCTTCTGCGTCTGGCTCCTGCAGTCCCTCGTCCACATCCTGCAGCTCGGGCAGCTCTGGAGGTAAGGCTGGGCTGCAAGCCTGTCCTCGAGTAAGCCCAATGACTGCAATGGGATTTGCTTCTGAGTAGTCATGCCTAGGAGAGGGCTCTCATGCTGCAATCCTATTCTCTCAGTGAAGTAAGCCCTATTGACTATCATGGGACTTGCTTCTGAGTAGACCTGCCTAGGCTTGGGCTCTCAGGCTGCTGTCCTATCCCCGCTTACCTACGAATAAGCCCATTGACTATTATGGGGTTTACTTCTGAGATGCATAGGCTTGGGCTCTAGGTGCCAGGCAGATGGGCAAGCTGGGAAGGGGCTTAGGGGGCTGGGCACCCACCACTTCGATGTCAGGAGGCCCTGAAGCAGGGTGTGTGGAAACAATCATGGTTTCTTTCAGGGCAACGTTCCACTTACGCTCTTTGGCTCTGTGTGTAAATGATGCACATGCTTGCATTAGCTGATCTGTCAAGACAGTGGTGCCTTGTGCAGGACTGGAATTGTGGCTGAAGGGAGGATTGAATGCACTGCCCATGCTGCCTTGGAGAGCTTTTCAGGAGTGGCTGAATAGGCACACAATGGAGAGATGGCATCCACGCCCCTCATGAGGCTGAACTGGTTTGATATACTCTTGGCCTGTATCATACTGAGAGACCCAACCTCCTTCCCAGCTTCCCTCCTCGAAAAGCTGCAGAAAGGCTGAGCTGCATGTGTTTTTGGTAGTGCAGTGGGGTCACCCCAGTATTCTTGCTGCTGTTGTTACATTTTGTCACTGTACTTCATGCAAATGTTTAAAAAAAAAAACGTAACTAACTCCATGGTCACTTTGGGAAGCAAGTCAAAGGTGCATCTGCTGTCCTAAACAGACATGTATGTCACCTGTCCAACATTATGTTTTGTTTTGTTTTTGTTAAGATACAGGTGTTGCTTCTGAGGGTGTGACCTGCTATTTGGAAGTAGGTTGGAAAACAAGCATGTGAAAGGAAGGTCCTTAAAGGCTTCAGGAGATTCAGTCTGCATTCCTATCCACACTTACCTGGTAGTAAGCCTATTGACCATAGTGGAACTTGCTTCTGACATGCATAGGATTGGGCTCTCTGGGCCCAATCCTTAAACCCTCCCAGCGCTGGTACTGACTCCAGTGCCAGCGCTGGGTGTTGTAAACGTGCTGTAAAGCATGTTTAAGGCACTAGCAGTGCAAGGAGCTCTGTACCGTCTGAGACTTCAGCAGCTACTGCGGTGCCCATAAGATTCAGCAACCATAGCCATTTTGGTGCTGCTGCTCCTCTGGGCACCAGGTAGCTTAGGATTGTGTTGCCCAATGTCTGTGACTTTATAGAAAAATGCATGCAACAGTGAAACAAATGTAAAAGGTTGTAAAGATTTGCAATCCTGAACAAGAGTGTGTGGGTAGTAAAGCAGCCAGTTTGTAGCCTAATGGCTGGAGGGCATGTTTCAGTAAATCATTGTACTCAGAAATATTTTATTGTAAGTTATCTACATGAAGATAATTTTCCTAAAATTCTAGTGTTGTACTGAATATAAATACAGACCCTTCCTGTTCAAGAATGACTTTTTCGCTTCCGTTATTTTACCTCACTTTGATTAAAGATCTATGTACGCTTAACAGCCCAATCCTATGCATGTCTACTCAGAAGTCGGTCCCATTTGAGTCAATGGGGCTTACTGCCAGGGAAGTGTGGATAGGATTGGGTTCTCTCTTGGAAATCCTACTGATCTCAGTGGGACTTACAGTATTTCTTAGTAAATATGCATAGGATTGCACCATAAGTTGCTATTCAGCTGCCTTTGACTCCCCTAACAGAATGAATGCAAAAAAAATATACAGTATATTTGACCCAGCTGATGTGACTGCAAGTTTCATTATGAGCATACAGTAAATAGGATTAAGGATTTATTTCTTTGGTACTTATGAAGGGCACCAGAAGTGACTATAGTGTTCTCTAAGAGATTCAAACCTTGGGCCTTCATCATTTGTTTCTTTCTGGAAATCTTGTCCATTGCCTTATTTAACTCTTGGAGAAAGTATTCTTTTAGGAATGTTTTCTAAATTGAGACAAAATGGACATAATGAATTTTACCTATTTTACCTCTTTACCTATATATTTGATTTTTATAGTCTTGTCCAGCCATAGACACAGAGCATCATTAAAGGCAGCTATAAATTCCAAAAGTAAAAATTCATTCCTGCTCTGTTGGCAACCTTCAGTCTCGAAAGACTATGGTATCGCGCTCTGAATGGTGGTTCTGGAACAGCGTCTAGTGTGGCTGAAAAGGCCGATTCGGGAGTGACAATCCCACACTGGGAGCAAGTGCAGTCTGTCCCTGGTCTGTCTCCCTGGCTATGGACCTTCCTTCTTTGCCTCAGACTGTTGGCCAAGTGTCTCTTCAAACTGGGAAAGGCCATGCTGCACAGCCTGCCTCCAAGCGGGCTGCTCAGAGGCCAGGGTTTCCCACTTGTTGAGGTCCACTCCTAAGGCCTTCAGATCCCTCTTGCAGATGTCCTTGTATCGCAGCTGTGGTCTACCTGTAGGGCAGTTTCCTTGCGCGAGTTCTCCATAAAGGAGATCCTTTGGGATCCGGCCATCATCCATTCTCACAACATGACCGAGCCAACGCAGGCGTCTCTGTTTCAGCAGTGCATACATGCTAGGGATTCCAGCTCGTTCCAGGACTGTGTTGTTTGGAACTTTGTCCTGCCAGGTGATGCCGAGAATGCATCGGAGGCAGCGCATGTGGAAAGCGTTCAGTTTCCTCTCCTGTTGTGAGCGAAGAGTAAAAATTGATTATATATATAGATATCCACCTTTCCAACAAGCTACGTGTGTCTTTTGATGAAGTTTGGCATTGTCTGCTTGATCTTGCTAGAACATATTAAAATTAAGCAAAGAGTTGCATCATGTGCAACTTTTCAAACGTGAATGTTAATTATTTGTACAGTATATACAACATACACATGCATAAAGGAATGAAAGTACTGTACTATTTTTTCTGTGGAATCTTCTGCGTTGGAATTCAGACACCTGTGCTTTAAATCTTTAAACCCAGCCTATCAATTTGTATTGCTAAAATCAGAATGTAAAATAATCCTCAAATGTTTTCATATGGATAAAAGAAATAACAGCAAATGTATGGCTGACAACCTAATCATTCCAAAATCCTTGTTCAGTGATGCCATGGTGTTGGTGTGGGCTGCACTGCATCCCATAAGAAATTTTTGCCTGCTGAAGTTCACATTGGAGTAAGGGGACATTTGTTCCCTTGCCTCTGGTAAGCCCCAGCAGCCACAATGGGTGAACTTGGACCTGCACCAGTAATATTGCTGGCACAAGTCCACATTGATCCATGCAGGTGGATGAGGCCTGGGAAGGTGGGTTAGTTTTGGTGCAGGGCCTCTGGGAGGAATTTTATCAGAGGGTACAAAGTTTCTTTTGGACCCCTTTGCAAAGAGGGAGGGGTGAAACAGCAGGGGAGGGTGGTGACGGGTGAGCAGAATGGGGGCAGGGACGGGCGAAACAGGGTTGGGGGAGTGTAGAGACAGGTGGAAAAGTCTTTGGAGCCCAGGTCTACCCACCCATGTGGCATCAGTAGTGTCCCTAGCAACCTCAGTCATGGTAGTGTCTCCAGCATCCCGTGCAGGCAACAAGTCTGAATAGACTGGAAAATGTAAGATCCCAGGAAATTTCTGGGCCCCCTCCTTTGGCTCTAGGGCCCCCCTTTTGACCCTGGGTGCAGATACAAATTACCCCCTTTGCCCCCCTCTCCTAGGCCCTGTCTTGGTGCACACTGCCACTGCCATGCCTGCCCCCTCCTGGGCTTGATCTGCCCACCTCAACCCATTTCCTCTCTGTTCCACCCTTCCCCTGCCCTGTTCAACTCCCTCCCCCCATCCTGCTCCCTTCACTGGGCTTACCTGCTCTGGCACACAGGAAGTCTCTGACTTTCCTGCTGATATGCTGCCTTCCTGTGCTGTCCCGAAGTACTGAATGGCACTTTTGTGGCAGCCAGTGCCTGCAGAACATGTGTTCCCCTGGTGCTCTCTTTAGTCAGGATTGGGCCATAACACTAAAAAAAAAAAAATCCACATTAATTAACTTTCTCACATCTTGTTGTTTTTAAGCCTATCCTTTATATGATGAACTGAAAGGCCTCCAAAGCAAACAAAGTAGCTGGATCCTAAACTTTACTAAAACATTTGAGAATGATTTATGAGAATATTCGGAACAGTCACAAAGAGATATTAGCAGTCTAAGCTGAAATAATGACTGGTTGTATGCAAAATGCTGTAGGTGCATCTAATACAATTGGTATATGATACACTATAATTTACTATTACCTCTGAGAGCAAACAGTTTTAACATTTGAAGGCAGAAATATTATGTGTACTTATTTATTTTCTTTTGGTCACTTAACTTGTATTGTTGTTTTGTTTTATTTTTTGGAATTGCAAACTATTCTTCTCTGGCAGTACTTGGTGCTCTTTGTCAAAAGTTGTCATGTCCTGTTTCTAAGGATAGCAGTAGAAGTACACAATGTTTCTTCTACGGGTGGACTGCAGGTTGAATCCTTTACTGGACGGTGTTATTGTTAAGAGAGTTTGGTGGGCCATCAGCAAGGGTAGGGGAAGTGGAGAGCAGTTTTTTGGCAGTAACTTTGGTCAGCTGTCTCATTACCTTTATATGATGAGGTTGAAAGCTGATGAGGGTATGGTGAATAGTACTTGTCATTTGCAAATTCATTGTAGGAGACCAACAGCAACCAATGAGATGGTTTTCTGGCATGAACCACTTCCATTTCTTTTGGACAATCAAGGGCACAGGGAAAGTTCACATTTGCAAGCAATGATCAGGAGGCAGGTGGCACTTCTTGTGTAAGCAAATGATGCATGGTGTGAGCATGAAGCACTGACAACAGTGGGTGCTGATAACCAGTTAGCAGCTGAGACCTTGTGCTCTGCTGACTGAAATGTTCCTACCTCCCTTGCAATGTTCAGCAGGTTACCATTCAGCAGACTGTCTCCTTCCTTTATGGTGGCTGGCAGTTTCAATCAGCACACCATCTTGCTAGCTGACACTGTGCTGTTGGAGACTTATGTAGATGGTAGGAAAGAAGAAGAGGGTGTCCTTCTTCTGCAGCTCTTTTCTCTGTATTTTCCAGACCGTCACACCTTGTTGGCTCTTTGGTTTATTTGCCCTCTCATAATCTTTCTATAAAAGATATAATTGGCTTCTGATTATGACATTTGTTAAGTCACTGAATAGCTGGAATTCGTTTATTATTGGTAACAGAACCATGTTGAATTTTCCTTTACAAATATAAATGCTATTGTTGAAAACAGTTATGTATTATTTTTAATTAAAGCATGCTAATTAGAAATTAATGGAGGTTTTAATACTGCGTGCATGGGGTGAGGCTGGCAAAAGCTACTTAAAATGATTAAAATGAACTTTTTTTACTAGAGTGCATGAAAAGTGATGCCTGCTACTGATGATACATGATTACTGTAATGAATAATAATTAGATTTGTCTCCTTGGTGTTCTATACCTTTTTTCAACAAACTTCTGAGGGTTGAACCTTGCCACAGAGTGTGCAAACAAGAAATTGAGAAGTATCTGGGAGTCTATCAGGGAATTACTCCTGCTATAGCCTGAATCTAGAGGGATACTTTGCTTTGCTCCAGTCAGGAGTCAGATTCAAGCACCATATGGGCAGTGATTTCATTTACTCTTCTCTTTGTTTGCCTCCTCCTGTGAAATCTCTGCAGTGAAAGATATTTGCTATGTATTTGCCTGTGATATTGCATGAATATAGAAGTCTGGAACTTGTTTACTCTCATTTTCTATACATATACTGTATATTGACTTGAAAGGGGCTCACTGCAAATGTGAATCTAGTGTAAATGTGCCAGCGTAAGTGTGCCAGAGGATCAATTATTTTGATGAATAGTCTGGGAACTTCAGTATGTGATGATGTCATTTGGGAGTCTACAAATAGTGAAGGCTGTTGCAACATCTCCTTGACTTACAGCAAGGTGGAGAGGTAGGGATTCCTGAATAAACTGTGGTCTGGCACTGGTTTCTGTCTCTGATTTTTACCCCCATATTGTGGAATTACTTCCCCACTAACAGGCTAATGAGACACATTTTAAGTGGTGGTTCTTTTATATTTAGCAAGGGGAAAACAATTGTCCCTGTTCGTATCTGCCTAGCATTTTTTTCCGAAGACTATTTACTGTTGTATTTCTTGTGTATTTTTATTTTTAGACTAAGTACCCCTGGGACAGAAAACCATTCCCCCCCCCCCCCAGCAATTTTGTGCAAAACAACTCAGAGAACATTTTTGTTGTTGTTGAAAATTGGTATTGGCATAGAAAACTTTTTAAATAACAATAATAAGCAGGTAATTTATCAGCTTTCCAGCCTAGTTATAAAGCAGGAAGCCACCCCCATGGGTGTATGTATGTGTTTGCATGTGCATGTGTTATCTGGCTGGAGGAGGAAGAGTTCTCATGTAATTTATCTGGGGGAAAAATGAACTTGGAATATAAGTCAGTTGCCTAGTATAGCTCTGACAAAATTGTCAAACCAGAGTGTGAACAGGAAAGAGAACGTTACAAAGTCCAGGTCTGGAAAATGAACTAAGGACCAAACTACGTGTGATGTTTAAAACATTAATAGCCCTCTCCAACTTCATGTTTCTTTAATTAAAAGCAACTGAGTTGTTCCCACCTCATATTAGGACCATGTTGAGGAGATGGAGGAGTTTTAATGTTACTTTTACCACATGGCAATCCACGATAACCTGATTTGGCTGCTGCAGAAAAAGGCTCCGCAGGATACAATCACAATCGTACATAGCCTAGATCATATCTAGAAATAGATGGCTTTCGTCCATTTGGTACAACTGGTACTGCAGGAAGTGTTCTGAAGAATTTTCCTCCAGGGTAACTCCCCAACACATGAAACCAGCAAGGCAGACTTCTTGGCCTACCCTGGGTCCTCTTAACTTCAAAGTCTGACTTGTAAGCAGCACTGACTGAAATGCCTCATATGCTAGTTAGAATAATTAAAGTTGAAGGACATGCTTTATGTGTTTGTGTGTGTGTGTGTGTGTGTGAGAGAGAGAGAGAGGGGGGGTGGCGGTGGCGGCAGGTGCAACATTTGGAGCTCTGAAAACCTTGCATTAAATTTTTAACTGACTCAGATTGTAGTTTGAATTGTGGAGAAAATCTTGAAAAGGTGAGTGCTTGCCCCAAGCCAGTGACGTCTTGCAGGCACGGAAGTTGTAATGTACACACAGGATATCTTCATGTACATGGTCTTCCTCATTCAGTTCAATGGAAAAGTGTAACGTGAAAGTGTATATGAGGAAGCTTGTGCATACAGAAGAAACGTGTGTGCATCAGACTACACAAGAGTCTTTGAAATAGTTCAAATTTGGACATTAAGAAGCCTCAAAAACTAGATAGAGTTGTTGGCATCCTTCAGTCTCGGAAGACTATGGTATTGCGCTCTGAATGGTGGTTCTGGAACAGAGTGTTCTCTCCAGTGTGCGAAGCCTGGGTAAAGTAGATATGGAGGATAGACTGTTACCCATGCAGCAAATCCCCCCTCTCCACTGAAGTTGCTGAAATGGTCCAATGGAAAGGCAGAGGCCAATACGGTTGGTTCCAGCGGCGTCACAGGAGTTGCCAGAACGTGACTGTGTTCAGCCGTGAACTGCCTCAGGGACTCCGGCTCCGAATTTTGCCTTGAGGTTGACTCCCGAAGCCTCTTCCATAACTGGATGCAGCCACAAGGCAGTGAAGGTTTGGGATCAGAGTTTTCCTTCTCTCAGATGAGTTGCCTTCCCAGGCTAACGAGTCCTATCTACCTGGTGGGAAGATAGATAAAATAGATAAAACTAGTTAAAATAGGAGTAAAATGTATAGTGTCCTTGATTTGCTTTGTGTACACTATTGTTATTCATGTCTTTATTAATGTCAGTGTACACTACCTTTATACAATGTCCCAGCCCTAACCCCCACATAGGTCTACGTGTTATGGTGGGAGAGGGCGGTGCACTGGCCTGGGAGAGATAGGTAAATTCTTTTTCAGTTACCTCTCTGTAGTCTGCCTGGCCTCTAATGGGTCTCCATGGACCAATGCCAGCTATTTAGCTGGTGAAAGTCTGAGGAACGTTGGAAGCATGTCCAGTGAGAAAAGGGGGATAGGATTTCAGCACCACAGTCCCTGAGACTGTACCCTTCCCAACCTGGTTTGCCTGGTCCCTACCTCAATTCTTCCCTGTCCATATCAGCCTTTTTGGTGCAGTTGCATTGGCATTGGTGGCAGAGGATAAGATTGGACTGTCTTTTATCTTTAATCTTCCAGTTGGTTTGCACATCTAGTGCTTGAAAAACAACTGCATACTTTCTTGGATATAGTATGCATAGAATTACCTTATATATTGGGATATATTATGCATATAGGAAAATATGTGCTAGATTTTTTATTTGCATAATTTTTCCCAGAGTGAAGAGCCTGCAGAATTTTATTCAGTGTGAAATCAGATATAGTTGTATCTTAAATCATCACCGCACCAGTTTAACGATGTCTCTTGGGAGTTGCTGGCATGGGAAAGAAAAGAGAAGTTGCTACAGTGACAGGACTTGGGAAGCTCTGAAACTAAGATGTTATACACTTATATGAGGAACTGGGAATGAGTGAAAGAGAAAGAATGACTAGTGTATTGATTAGTAAATAAAAGCAATCAAACAACCCAATCTGGCAGTGGATCTCCTGATCGGAAACGCTGTGGGCATTCCAACAGTCCACCCAGTCTGTACTGGAGCAGGTACATGAGGTCATGAGGGTGGGTTGTGCGTGGTTCAGGGGACGATTAGGGCAGGGAGTGGGTTGAGCAGGGGGCAGTTCAGGGAGGGAGGGCGTGGATCTCAGCAGCAGCAATGCATATTGTAATCTTATTCCCCTGTCCCAGCCTGGACCAGCCCCCAAGTCTCATAAGAACATAAGAACAGCCCCACTGGATCAGGCCATAGGCCCATCTAGTCCAGCTTCCTGTATCTCACAGCGGCCCACCAAATGCCCCAGGGAGCACACCAGATAACAAAAGACCTCATCCTGGTGCCCTCCCCTGCATCTGGCATTCTGACATAACCCATTTCTAAAATCAGGAGGTTGCGCATACACATCATGGCTTGTACCCCATAATGGATTTTTCCTCCAGAAACTTGTCCAATCCCCTTTTAAAGGCGTCTAGGCTAGACGCCAGCACCACATCCTGTGGCAAGGAGTTCCACAGACCGACCACACGCTGAGTAAAGAAATATTTTCTTTTGTCTGTCCTAACCCGCCCAACGCTCAATATTAGTGGATGTCACCTGGTTCTGGTATTATGTGAGAGTGTAAAGAGCATGTCCCTATCCACTCTGTCCATTCCCTGCATAATTTTGTATGTCTCAATCATGTCCCCCCTCAGGCGTCTCTTTTCTAGGCTGAAGAGGCCCAAACGGCGTAGCCTTTCCTCATAAGGAAGGTGCCCCAGCACCTCATAAGGAAGGTGCCCCAGTAATCATCTTAGTCGCTCTCTTTTGCACCTTTTCCATTTCCACTATGTCTTTTTTGAGATGCGGCGACCAGAACTGGACACAATACTCCAGGTGTGGCCTTACTATAGATTTGTACAACGGCATTATAATACTAGCCGTTTTGTTCTCAATACCCTTCCTAATGATCCCAAGCATAGAATTGGCCTTCTTCACTGCCGCCGCACATTGGGTCGACACTTTCATCGACCTGTCCACCACCACCCCAAGATCTCTCTCCTGATCTGTCACAGACAGCTCAGAAGCCATCAGCCTATATCTAAAGTTTTGATTTTTTGCCCCAATGTGCATGACTTTACACTTACTGACATTGAAGCGCATTGAAGTCTCCTTAAAGTTATACCTGCTGAACAGCTGGTATAGATCCAGATAATCCCATTGCTGGCTAGGCTGGGAGGTAAGTAAGAAATGTTTGTACTTACCTCTTTCAGGCTGTCTAGTCATCCCCCTTTCATTGGCACTGCTTCATCATGTAAACTGGTGGGGGATAGGATTGGGACAAAAGTGATTATTAAAGATGTTAGGGAAATATTTTCATAGCTTTCTCAATTCAGTGTATTATATATTACATATATATTATATATCATTTAATAGTTTGATATAATAGATATCACAATTATATATTTTCTACAGGGACTATCATCTCTGAGAGAAAGGAAGCTCCTAGCTCAGAGACTGAATAGCTGCTTTGCATGCAGAAAGTTTTTGTTTCAATCCCTGATATCTTTAGGTTGTGAAACGTCACTGTCTGAAACACTGGAGTCAGTCATTGTAAACAGTGTTTAGCCAGATGTACCAATGGTCTGACTCAGTGAAAGGCAGCTACCTATGCTAAAGCAACACTGACAAATAATAATGATCACAATGTTAAAGTAGCACTGAAAGATGAAAATTGGAGACTGAATTGATTCCTCATTGTTGAGCAGTCCCTCTCTGGGGCCCTGTGGTAAACGTGTTGCTTCCATAAGCAGTCCAATCCTATCCTGGGCTGACCCAGAGAATACCGCAAATGTTACACAACCTCTACTGCATGCCATGGGCTGGCCGGTGTAGTGGAATAGTGGAAGATCTGGCGAGGAGGTAGAGTGTGGTGTCCACAGTGCTCCTTGCTCTAAGTAAATGCAGGGTTAAAGCCCAGGTGGTAGCTGGAGGTGTGCTGCCCAGCTGCAGCCACTAGAGGCTAAAGTGAACCTGGGAGCATATAAATAGCACCTGGAGGAACTAGTGGGTGTGGGTTGTAGAAGGAGTGCAGGTTGGAGGTAGGAGAGGAGACTGACTTGGCTTATTGAATTTGGAATCTGACTGTGGACTGTGACTTGGCTTATTGGCTCTGGACTCTGATTTGGCAACTCTCATTGATTGGACTGGTTTACTTGGAATCTGTGAACTGGAACTGGACTCTGACTTTTGCTTGCTGCACTGGTGAGTTTCACAAGGGAAACTAATCAGCCTTAAGCAGGCACGAGGCCCAGTGGAGAGAAGCTGTGGTAAGACAGCTGAGGACCAGGAAACAAAAGAGAGGAAAGGAAAACACTTTTTAACTTACTTTCTCTCCGCTGGTTTGTCTCCTACTTGGGCCTACTTGGATCTGCACCACCTGTTTGGCTAGTGTAAATCTGAGTGGTTCCAAGGGAGCATATTAAGACTGGATTGGGGGCATATCAGTTGCTATGTAATAGCAGTTGCTATTACATCCACTTCCAGCATGCCCCCAGCCATTCCTGATCTCCACCCTGATTCTCTCCCAGAACGGCCCAGAACACCCCTTCTGCTGACTTACCTGCTTCAGTGTCGGTTCTGGAGGTTGTTGGCGTGTATGTAGGACTGGCTGTTCTTTATTCTTGTGCCTGTGCACAGTTGCAGTGGCTACCACACCAGCAGCCTCTGGCCTTGAACCTATGGTGTGAGTCCCATCAGCTCAGGGCTCAGATCAGATTGGGTTAAAATGCAGCTGTCTATTCAGGAAGGCTGCTAATGTGATAGGGAAACAGTAAAGTACTTTTGGACGTGACAATGCATGCTACAAAGGGAGAGAAAACTGTAATAGGGACCCTCAGTAATTCTCCTGTGTTTGATTCTTATTAAGAGATGAAGATTTCTGAAGCATAGCAGGGTACGTCTTTAGTACCTGTTTTTAAAAACAAGCAAGATACCCAGGAATGTGGAAATTATAAAGGTGTTAAGTTAATGAACCATATAATGGAGTTGTGGGAAAGGATCAAGGTGTATTGTCTTAAGGCAAGTAGATGAGGTTGGTGCTAATCAATTCTTTTCAGACTAGGCAAAAGTACAATCAAGGCCAGTTAGTGTCTAGATTTCTACAAATGAGATACTGGGATATTGGAATAGTGCTTTGGTTGATTATTTATACAAGGTTTTTGAAAGATATTTCAGACTGATGCAAAATAATATGATATTCCTTTGATCTGAATAATATTGTGCTAATGTTTAATTGCAGTGGTTAGTATTGTGACTGGGGAAATCTAGAACAATGGGTTGCAGTGTATTTGTGAACATGAAGGAACACTGCAGGTTTGGATGGCAAACTGAAATGGAGCAAGGCTAATGGTGTATAAGTAGGAAGTGGAATGTATGAAATGGGACATTTGTGGCCAGTGTAATGATGGTGGTACACTGGAAGCTACTATCATCTCATCATTACCTTGCAGAGACTGGAGTGGGGGAAAGATTCAGTATATTCTTTACATGCCTTTGTACACATGGAAATGTTATGGTGGAGTGCAGGAAAACATACAATGTGGAAATCTAAAGATTACTGTATACTAAAGGATGAAGAATACAGGAAAATGCAGGACAAGAAAGGTTAAAAGCATCATGAAGAATGCAGTTTAAACTGGGAAGGCAGAAATATGATAAAATTGAACACAAAAGTGAAATTGAGAAAGAAAAATGGAAAAGACAATATCTTGTCTGATCTCGGAAGCTAAGCAGGGTCAGGCCTGGTTAGTACTTGGATGGGAGACTGCCTGGGAATACTGGGTGCTGTAGGCTTATACCATAGTCTTTCGAGACTGAAGGTTGCCAACCAACCAACCAACATTGCATCTAATTGTGAATACCATAAAGATTTTTTTTCATCCTTAGGAACAATGGTCCATCTAGGCTATCAGTATCAATTCCAATTAGTAACATTTTCCATATTCCCAGGGTTTCAGGAGCAGAAGCTGTTTGAAACAGTGCAGAGAATTTACGTTAGGAAAAGAACATAACCCAGATGCAAAGAGTAGTTTAGGTTCACACCAGGTTCTTGTACAAGCCCAGTGGAACGTTTAAAATCAACAATTGATTTCTGTGCCATATAAACTGTTTTTGCATATCCTGTCAGTTTTGAAAATAGTTTTCTGTGTGTCATAAGGGTGTGGTGTTTGAAAGGAAGCCTAAAGTTCCCTTGGATCACAGAACAAACTCTGTTTCTTTGGATTCTGGTTATTGAACGTGAGGGATGTTGAAGGGGGGGGGGAGGTATATGGGTTCAGTCCTGAGCTCTGTGTGCTGGCCGTATGCTGGTGCTGAGTGTTGCAACTGTGTCATCAAGCATTTCCACAACCCTCGGCGCTGGGTCAGTGCTGGTACCGGCTCAGTGCCTGTGTGTATTAATAATAATAATAATAATAACTAGGTATTTATATACCGCCTTTCTGGTCATCAAATTACCCCTCTGACTTCATTCAAGGCGGTTTACATAGGCAGACGTTTCTAAATCCCTCAAGGGGATTTTTACAATCATAGAGGTTCTCTCTTTCAAGAACCAACAACATATCAGAATGGATCTTCCGGGTTTGGTCTCACTTCTGGCCTCCAGTTCTCCCATGCAGGCTGGCAAGCAGCTCCATCTCTCACATGGAGGGCAACCAAGATGCTTCTTCCTCACACCAAGAGCAGGTGGAATCACTCAGCTGGGCTTGTCAGCTGTTTCAAGTTCTCGCCATTCTCAGCCTTTCAGGGAGCTGCCGGTGTCCTCAAACTGGCGACCTTCTGGTGTTATCTTTGGGCTAACGGAGGCTCTACCCTCTAGACCAGACCTCCTGTATTGAGCCAGCGCCAGCCAGAGGCCCACTGCATGCACCCAGAGCAAGGGGCAGGAGCAGGGCTCCCAGTCTGACATGGGGCCTCTCTACGCTGGCAAAATAACTGGCACAGACTTGAGTAGTCCCATTGCAAGACTTGGGCCTTTCCCTGGAGGAAGGGGACAAATGTTCCCTTCCCTCCAAGAGAATCTGGCGGCTGCCTGAAGCCCATAAGATGCGGCAATGGCCATTTTGGTGTCACTGCTCCTGTGGGCACTGGGCCGTTTAGGATTGGGCTGTAATTTCAGTTATAATCCTGTGTTGGGAGAGTTAAGTGTAATTTTGTGTGTGTGTGCGCGCGCACACTTGAAAATTTGAAAAACGTTGTTGACATCTTTAACTGGAACATGAAAACAATAAAATGATAAAAGCCAAAAATCTGTATATCCATTTTTACTGTATTCAGTGATAGGAAAGGTCAGGAGGAATGTGTGTGTTTTTGTTGGTCTTGTCCCTTTGGGTTGCCATCCCAGTTACATTTATAACGCTTTTAATTTATAGTGCTTGCAGCATATTTCCTTTTTTGTGTGTGGTCCTTGCCAGTTCCCATGTGTCACACAGGAGGGTTTCCCCCCCTTATCACTGAGTCTTCATATGTGAGCTTATGGTAGAATCAGTGTTCTGTGTTGGTGGTTTTCAAACATGTTAGCACTGCGACCCATGTTTTAGAATGACAATCAGTTGGGACCCACTGGACGTGATGTTATTAACGTGAAAGTGATGTTATGGCCGGAAGTGCCATCATAAAGCAGGAAAATTTTTAACATCCCCCTATACAACAGATCAAATCAAATTAAGGGCACAATCCTAAGCAACTTTTGAGCACTGACATAGCTGTGCCAGTGTGGTGTGCACTGCATCCTGCAGTGTGGAGACAGACAAGGCGTCCTCAAGGGAAGGGCATGTTGCTTACTTACCTTAGGGTCTGCACTGTGGCTAGGTCAGTGTTGGAAAGTTGGTTAGGACTGCACCCTAAGTAAATTAAAAGCGCAGAAGTTTCAACATTTATTTAAAATAAAAAACCCGCCTAGTTTTCCCAAGAAGTTGCTGATCTGTTTAAAACAATTCAGCAAACATCCCAAAGTCTGCAATCCTATCTGCACTTACTCAGGAGTAAGCCCCATTGACTATCATTGTTAAAAGCAATTAAGCAGCTTGTTAAAAGTACAGATCTGTGTTATGTTCCCAAATACCTTGGTAGTATCAAGTCTAATATATTAAAAACAAAATACACATTGAAATTAATGGGAACCACCTGAAATGGGCTCGCAACCCACCTAGTGGTCCCAACCCACACTTTGAGAAACACTGCTCTATGTCATTGAATACTGTGGAGTGGATTTCTATGTTTTTCACCTGCTCAGATCAACATTTTAATCCTGCATGGCTTTGTCTGCATGTCACAGCTACAATTACCAAATCTTGATGATTAACATAATTCTGCTCATGCTTTGGATCACCGTCAGTTGCAGAATTATTATTTTCCCCCTTTTTATGTGGAATTCTTTTGAAACAATAATTGTAAGTTATATTGATTCCTAACTGAGTCTCATGCAGATGCTGTAGATGAGCTGCACTTTATAAGGCCATTAAATCAAAGTGAATGTGTGGGCAAAAACACATTGCATTTCTGAAGCAATTCATACCCTGTGCTTTCTTTTCTACCATACAGGTCTGCTTGCCCATATTGTGTTTTAGGGTATGTCGTCACTGTCAGATATGAAAACAAAGCTCAAGGAGGTAGCCTTTATCTCTGGGTTTAATGGGCAGCCCAATCCTAATGCCAGACAGTGCTGGCAGCCTGTGCGCTGCCCTAGCAATGGCAATTGGAAATATGCCATAAGGTGGCTGGGAGGGGAAAGACTCGTCAGCTGTAAGGTCCCTGCCAAGTGGCGAGTGAGGCCTTCCTGGGCAGGGGAAGGGCAGCAGGAAGGTGTGGAGGGGCAGAACTGGGTGGAGGTGGGTGAATCAGAGGTCGTTTAGGCCTGGGAGGGGTCAGAGATGGCAGCCTTGGCTGCTGCCAAATCCTATTCTCCCTCCCATGCCTCAGAGACCAACATGGGTCTCCTCGGTTCTGCACCAGCTAAATAGTTGACACAGCTCCAAGTAGACCCATTGGGATTGCTGGGGCCCAACACAGGGTAAAGGAACCAAAGTTCACTTACTCCAAGACCACCAGCTGCTTCTCTGGCTCCACAGTGGTGGCTGTTTCAGCACCACTGTACCGTGGGGCAGTGCCTCCCATAGGATTGGGCAGTAAGTCTAATAGCCCCTGTCAGCCCCAGAACATACTCTGAATGGGGAGAGTCCATAGCTCAGTGAGAAGCACATGTTTCACATGCAGAAGGTCCCAGCTTCAATACCTTATGTCTGATGGTAAAACTGGGAAATAGCCCTGTCTAAAATACTGGGGAGACTAGGTGCCAGTCAGTGTGGACAATAGTGAGCTAGATAGAGCAGTAGTCTAACTGAGTACAAGGCAGCTTCCTCTGAAATCTATGTAATGCCCTGGCTCAGGCAAAGAATGTGCAAGTAATAATTAAGAAGAAAATGGCTCTGGATATGCTTCACTTTCCCAATGAGTAATCACAGCCAACCCATACACACCAGAAATTAGGAAGCAGGGATTAGGACCACCAGGAGTCTTCCAGGCAGGTTTGTCCTCCACAATCTCTCTTTTTAGACATCATGCAGTGCATTGTCTGATGGGTGCACTAGCAAATAAATCCTCCCTTTCTGGTTTGGTGGTCCAGCATTTGCTTTCTCCCATCATCTCCTCCATTTCTATTTCCTGGGAAATGGCTGCCATGTGAATAGCAACATGAGAAATCTTCACACTTACTTGCTGCAATCCAGAAATATATATCATAAAATGATGCCTATTGATACATAGGCATCATTTTTACAAATACTATCTTAGGCAGTTTGGATAACCTTCCTGCTGTGTTGCTGTTTATTTCTTGGCATGAGAAGTGATTTTGTACTGGGGGGGGGGGAAGAATGGGAAAACAGTTGATGTGGTAAATGGCCTATGCCCATGTGGAAAGTTGCTTATGATCTGAGTGAGCTTTGTACCCTTCTGTAAGAGTAAGTCTTGCCTCACAAACCTTATAGAATTCTTTGAAAAGGTCAACAGGCATGTGGTTGTGGCAGAACCCATAGATATTATATATCTGGACTTTCAGAAGGCGTTTGACACGGTCCCTCACCAAAGGCTACTGAAAAAACTCCACAGTCAGGGAATTAGAGGACAGGTCCTCTCATGGATTGAGAACTGATTGGAGGCCAGGAAGCAGAGAATAGGTGTCAATGGGCAATTTTCACAATGGAGAGAGGTGAAAAGGGGTGTGCCCCAAGGATCTGTCCTGGGACCGGTGCTTTTCAACCTCTTCATAAATGACCTGGAGACAGGGTTGAGCAGTGAAGTGGCTAAGTTTGCAGATGACACCAAACTTTTCCGAGTGGTGAAGACCGGAAGTGATTGTGAGGAGCTCCAGAAGAATCTCTCCAGACTGGCAGAATGGGCAGCAAAATGGCAGGTGCACTTCAGTGTCAGTAAGTGTAAAGTAATGCACATTGGGGCAAAAAATCAAAACTTTAGATATAGGCTGATGGGTTCTGAGCTGTCTGTGACAGATCAGGAGAGAGATCTTGGGGTGGTGGTGGACAGGTCGATGAAAGTGTCGACCCAATGTGCGGTGGCAGTGAAGAAGGCCAATTCTATGCTTGGGATCATTAGGAAGGGTATTGAGAACAAAACAGCTAGTATTATAATGCCGTTGTACAAATCGATGCTAAGGCCACACCTGGAGTATTGTGTCCAGTTCTGGTCGCCGCATCTCAAAAAAGACATAGTGGAAATGGAAAAGGTGCAAAAGAGCGACTAAGATGATTTCGGGGCTGGGGCACCTTCCTTATGAGGAAAGGCTACGGCGTTTGGGCCTCTTCAATCTAGAAAAGAGACGCCTGAGGGGAGACATGATTGAGACATACAAAATTATGCAGGGAATGGACAGAGTGGATAGGGAGATGCTCTTTACACTCTCACATAATACCAGAACCAGGTGACATCCACTAATATTGAGCGTTGGGAGAGTTAGAACAGACAAGAGAAAATATTTCTTTACACAGTGTGTGGTTGGTCTGTGGAACTCCTTGCCACAGGATGTGGTGCTGGCGTCTAGCCTAGACGCCTTTAAAAGGGGATTGGACAAGTTTCTGGAGGAAAAATCCATTATGGGGTACAAGCCATGATGTGTATGCGCAACCTCCTGATTTTAGAAATGGGTTATGTCAGAATGCCAGATGCAGGGGAGGGCACCAGGATGAGGTCTCTTGTTATCTAGTGTGCTCCCTGGGGCGTTTGGTGGGCCGCTGTGAGATACAGGAAGCTGGACTAGATGGGCCTATGGCCTGATCCAGTGGGGCTGTTCTTATGTTCTTATGTAAATATATCAGTTGACTGATGCCTCAGGTCATTGCTGCACTGATTGTGTGAACTGTACAGAATATTTATGCACCATGTCCTCATTTCCTTCTAAACCCATTAGAACTTCCCACTTAACATTTTACATAAAGTGTCTCTCCTAAGATATCAAGTTGATGAAATGGGCAGGAGTAAAGCTGCATTGAAGCTTGTGTGGTTTGAGGAAGAAAAGTGATATTTTGTATAAATATACAGTGGTGCCTCGCATAACGAAATTAATCTGTTCCGCGAATCCTTTCGTTATGCAAATTTTTCGTTTTGCGAATCGCAAAATTAAATTGAAATTTAATTAATGCGTTCCTATGGGCAAAAAAGGTCAAAACGAAGTCAAATTTGGTTTACAAAGTGTTTATTACGTGCTCTTTAAAGGCATACATACTGTACAGAGGATTTCTAAAATTTGAAGCATACACGAAATTTTTAATTTTTTAAAAAATGTGTTATGCGAAGCACGGACCTAAAATGTTTTCGCTATGTAAAGCATGGA
Organism: Tiliqua scincoides; assembly: GCF_035046505.1. Lineage (NCBI taxonomy): Eukaryota > Metazoa > Chordata > Lepidosauria > Squamata > Scincidae > Tiliqua > Tiliqua scincoides. Next base: position 45,532,222 of record NC_089824.1, on the reverse strand, counting down.
CCTAAAAAGTTTTCATTATGCGAAGCACGGCCAGAAACTTTCGTTATGCGAGTTACCAAACTCAATCGAAAAACTCTTTCGTTATGCGAGTTTTTCGGTGCGCGGGGCATTCGTTATGCGAGGCACCACTGTACGATGTTTATTTCTTGCTAGATCCATGGAGATTTAAGAGCAAACAGCACAACTTCTCTTTTCCAGACATGTAAGAAAATTCTTACCCACTTGCTTGCTGCTCTTCCAGCAAAGAGACCTGATGCCTGAAAAAAACGTTTTTATGGCTTTCAGTTTACATATTCTTGAAAAACAAAATGTTGATATCTGATACAAATGTTCATTTTGGAATATGAGTGATGAAGAAAGACTTTGGTTCTTCCTCAGTAGGCCCAAGTAATTATTAGTTTAGATCGTGTTCTTATTCTCCTCCACCTCCAAAAACAATTGGCTTATATGTGTGTGAAATGGCCTATGAAAGCTCCAGTTTGCAGCAAAATGCAACATCTTTCTCAAGAGTAGAAGTTCATAGTTGTGTAACACTGCAAATAGTCTCAATGTTGACTGAGCCATAGCATTCAAAATGGGATTTTCTGTTTTTGCAGGTTAGGTATGAGAATAAATTTTTACTTCAGTAGTTTTCATAGTTACATGTCCTGAGAATCCCTTTGAAAGGAAGTTTTTAAATTTGGTGCAATTGTCGATTTTTCAGAAGACTGACAACCCAATCCTATGATCGAACTGCGCTGCCAGAATTTGTGTCCCGGCAGTGCAGCCTGACTTACGGCATCGCAAGTGCAATGCTGAAATGGCAAGCTGTGCCTGCTGTGCAGCAGTGGCCTTCCTGGAGTCTCTGGCTCTGGCAAGACAGCATGGGGGTAGATTGTGGGTAGGAAGGGGAGGAGCTGGGGGCAGGACAGTCAGAAGGCGAGAGGGGATGGATCTGGCAGCCAAATATTATCCCCTGTTTTAAAAATCACTACACCCCTTTTCTCTTCTTGGACTTACAACACCAAAAGAGGTGGGGTCTGAGGAGACCCAGGGTTTATGTGGAGGTAAGTAAGAGTAATTTTTACCTCCTGTTTGCTTTTGGGTTTTTCCCTCACCATTGGATGCAGTGTAAGCCTTTCTGGGATGGCTGCAACAGCACCAGTGGCGGGGATGGGTTTGGGGCCTTGGGCTGCAATCCTGTCTGCTCTTACCTAAGAGTAAACTGCACTGAACAATATAGGAATTATTTATGAGTAGACATGCATATGATTATGCTGCAAGACTCTTGTTTATTTACAGAGAGTAAATGCTGGAGCTGCCTGTGGGTCTCCTTGGACATATGCCACCTCTTGACAGCCTTTGAACCACGTGTGTTAACTGCCATATGATGGCCTGTTTTATATATCTACCAAAGTGCAAAGAATATTCCCTTGAGACTGGCAGTGTTAATAAGCGGATATGGCTTCTCAGTACTCTCTCAGTAGCAAGTGAATTTAAGAACACCATCTGCAGCAAACTGAGCAAATTATACTGAGTTAAATACTGTATTAATTTTACATTGCGGAAGCGCCTAACACTTGGCAGCAAATAATATGACAGTAATGATCTTTTAAAACAATAGTGTCAGCTTGCATTTTTCAGAAATGGAAAAGGTGCCAAATGAAGGCTTGCTTCATGCATGATGAAATAATGGGGGCTTTAATTGTAATGTTGCTTTTCCAGCAATACGTGGCAATGTGTCGACCACTAGACAGGCAGCAATCTATGGGCCAAACTACACATGGTGTTAAACCAGTCACTGATAGACAGGCCTAACCACAAAGGGGACCAACAACTATCCATTTAAAACAAAAAATGATCTGAGGGGACCTTCTTAGGACTGGGGCATATAGTGAAGGTTGCTTGACACTTATCCTTATGCTGCTTTTTTCCATGTTTGCAGGAAATGACCATTTTGTGGGGAAAATAGCTGCTTTAAAGGACAATTTCTGGTGCAAACATGATGCAGGGAAAAATGTAATCCGCTTTCAACCATGTGCCGTGTGGTTCCTGGTATCCACTACTTAGTTAAGCCTATTTATCAATGACAGATTTAGAGTCCAACCCAAAGGGCCATTTAGGCTGGCACAAGTCCTTTGCGCTAGCCCAGAGGTGTAGCAAAAGTTCTGTAAGGGACTTTTGCACCATTGGGAGAGTCAGGAGGCCAGTGCACAGAGGTCTGCTCCAGGGCAGGTTAACAGTGGGCTGCACGTGTCCCATGTACTCTTGCTCTAAGTGCTGTTCTTTACTGTAAATCTGTTATTCAGCTCCATATACATTTGGTCTGGCTTCTTCCCAAGGATAACCTGACAAGTTGTCAGAAGAATTAGCCTAAAATGTTGCAAGAATTCCTTGACATAGCAAAGTTTTCAGTTCCAGAAAGTTGTAACTTTGACAGACACCAGAATGGCCAGACTGGAAGGAAAGAGTTGCATAGTAAGAAAACTTCACAAGGTAAGGGAAGAAGAAGAGGTTCATTTTCTAATCCCATGTCATGAACAGGAAACCGACTGTATTCTCAGTTCCTTCACCCAGAAGAGTCACAAGAATAATTATGTAGAAGTGCTGGCCAAACGTGATAAGCACTTTATATCTAAGTGTAATATGGTTTATAACGACCTGGTTCTTCAATAGAATTTAAAGTCCCAAAGAGTCAGTGAAATCCTTTATGAGAGACTAATAGTATGACATTGCAAAAAATTGTGATTTTTTGGAAACAAAAAGGAAGCACGTATTAGAGAGGGAGGAATGACAGGCAGTCTGGACAAAAGACTTAACGCAAGTCTGCAAATGGAAGGCAGACTGCAATAAAAATGGCAAGGCATTCTGAAATCCTTAAATAATTCAGAATAGAGATAAGAAATGTTCCTAATTTAACGAAGGAGCTGTAAAAAAAATGGAATCACGAGAAACCATCCACCTACCCCCCAAAATCAGTAATTAATAATGCTCAGCACTGGTTTCTCTCATGATCAACAAGGTGTGGGAAATGCTACAACCCAAAGTCCAAAGAAGGCAAAGAAGTTCAATGCCATGTGTAAGAAAAGCTTAGATATTTTATACCAATCTTTTATAGAAAGTTAGTAAAAGAAGTAATTAATAGAAATTCAAAGTTACTTTTTATGAGATCCATTGTTCGTGATGGAGATCTTTGGGGAACTTGGGCCAGGGGTGAGAAACTCATTTCGTGCAGTGGGTTGAAGTTGACATTCATGGTGCCTACTGAGGGCTGGAAGTGCCATCACTATCAGTAGGTGATATCATCAAGCAGATAATGGCCAGAAATAAGCACTTTGTTCTCACCTAGAACTCATTTGCTGCAAAGGACAGAAGAGAAAAATATGCAAAACTTAATCATATTTGCAAGATATAGGGGAGCCCAAATATCACATGAGCCGCCCTTTTAGTAACACCAGATCATTTGGCTCCACTAATCCAAACTGATGAAAAATATCCTCCACCTACTGAATGCTAGGTATCCTGCTAAAATAATAACAGATACTCTGAAAACATAGATTTACAGCACAAGCCTTTGCATGTCTATTTAAAAGTCCCACTGTGTACAATGAGACATACTCCTATTAAAGTGTGTATAGGATTGCTTCAATCCTTGGCATGTCCAGGTAGGGAAATAGTATTGATAAAAGACTTTTTAAAAATTATTGGTATGGAAGATAAACTTTCAATAAGGATTTGGGTATTTTAAGCAAACACAAATTTTTCTCATATCTGTGTGGTTTTTCTTTTTTAAAATATAAACACCTCATTTTGTGAAGTGACTGGCATTTTGGCAATTTAGGGGGCATAAACCAGGGAAAAATTTAGGATATAAAGTGTGGGATGAACTTATCAAAGGCAACTTTGTTTCTTGTTGCTGGTGAGCACTTCTTTGTTTTGTTTTAGCCATAAGACTCAGAGTGACAACAGGAAGCTTTCAATCTGATGTTTTGTAAGGATCCCAGGAGGGATCTGGCACTGACATGAACATGAAACCAACTCAGAATGAAAGTAAAGCTTCCTGCCTCTCTCTGAAACCTGATTGATAAAACAAAATGGTATATACCAGCAATCAAGAGCAGTCCTTACCAGGCAACCAGAAAATAGCAGTGAAATGTGAGTGAGGGGAAAGAAGCATTCTCTGAACCCTTTTATTCCACACAGTATCCCTAATTTTGAGCTAAAATAGGTCTAAGAAGATATTCTGTCTCAGCTATAGTGCTGAACCATACAGTTCGCATTCACCAAGATAATTTTGGTTCTTTAAATTGGGTGAATCCAGAACATTTTGGAAAATTCTGGTATGGTAGCTGAAAGGAATGGTAAAATAACCACTTTTATAACACCACTTAGGGCCCAGTCCTGTCCCCTCCTAGTGCTCACACTGAGCTCCAGTGTCACTGCTGGGTGCCGTAAATGTGCTGTAAAGCATGTATATAGCACTGGGAGAGTACCAGGACTGGACCTGTGCTTGGGGAGTGCTCGGGGTAAGGTGCATTGCTGGGCAGTGGGGTGAAGTTTCTGGTTGGGAGGGGAGGTGTTCTGGAATGGGGGAAGAAACCAGGGCAGGAAGGGGTTGGGACTGGCAGAGCCCTACTCTACCAGATCCTATGCTCTGTGTCAGATTGAAATCCTAACCCAGAGCTCCTCCAGTTTGCATCAGCAAAATAGTCAGCGCAGAAGACCCATTGCGGCCCCCGTGCCCTTACTCGGGGTAAGGGGACAGAGTCCTCCAGCAGCTTTGACAGGAACACTGGATACAGTGGTCACCATTTTGGCACCTCTGCACCAAGTGACACTGCCGCTGTTAGGATTGGGCTGCCCAACAATGCTCATTATCCACTATCCATTATCCATTCCGTTCGAGAACCCCTAGTGGATAAAAAAAAAATCTGTGGATAAAAAAAAATGGAAAAATGGATTTAAAGACCCACTTCCAAGTTTCTTTCCCCTCCACTGCTCCTAATGGAATAAGGTTGTGTCTCATCATCTGCAGGGGTTTGATTCTGGGACTCCCTGCTGATACCATAAAATGTGTTAAATAAAAACAGTTTTAAAAAAATTAAAAAGTGCATCCCTTTACAATGATGGTTTAAAAATAGCTTTTCTTACTGTTGTAGAGAGGCAGCCAGAAATGCAAAGAAGCCCCTGCTTTTGCCTGGCTCAGCTGAAGAATGGAATGATTGCTTGCATGACTGTCTCTCTACAACAGTAAGAAAAGCAGTTTTTTTAAACTGTGATTTTAAAGAGATGCATTTTTCCCCTTCTCCAGGGATCAGCACATTCCTTCTCATTTGCAGTGGCCATTCGTGTTGCGAGTCAAATCCATGTATAATAAGGTTGGACCTGTACTACTTTTAAAATATTGCCATTTCGGGTCACTATTTCCCCTGAGATTTTTCACAGGAAAATGATTGAGAGCCTGATCCTGTGGTCTGTGCCACAGCAGCGCGGTCCACAGTCGCAAACGTGCCATAAGGCACGTTTGTGGGGCTTGCTGCCGAGCTCCCGCCTGAGCTAGCACGTGGCAGGCACCCGGGTTTCACAGCCTGGCGGTCTCCGTGACCTCTGGGCTACGGAACGGGGACGTGGGGGAGGCGTTGTGGGAAGGGGGAGGCATGTCTGGGGGCATGGGGAGGTGTGTCGGGGGCAGGGGAGAGGCGGGTCCGCGGGCGCTCAGGCAGGGCTGTTCACCCTACATGAGCGCCTTCACTTTAGTGGCGACCAAACAGTCACCGCTAAAGTGAGTAGTCCCATTGTGGGACTGCTTCCCTTACTTGGGAAGGGGACAAACGTTCCCTTCTCCCAAGGAGCCTCCCGCGGTAGTGCGGGAGGAGCTGGATCCGGTGGGAGCCCTCCGTGGAGCCGCCGGGTCCCACAGCTCCAGGCAGCTCAGGATTGGGCTGTGAGTTGCTAATGGACATTTTATAGGTGTTGTTTTTAGATAACATTTTAGTAATTGTGTCACTGGGTGAGGAGCATCATGAAGAAACTCTCAGAGTAGTTCTGAGTAGAATCAGAAAGACAACACTCAGGTTTAAAAAAGAAAAATGCAAAATCAACCTACATCAAGTTGAATTTTTGGGAATGACAATAAGCAAGCAATACTGTATTATTATTACTCCACAATAAGCCTGAGAAAACAAGGCTCTTAAGTATCTTAGAAAAGCTAATGTTCAAGAATTCAGGAAAAATTGAGGATGGTGAATTAGTGAGGTGATACTTCCCAAATCTATCAGTTTATTCAGCACTACCAGTACAATCCTAAGCATGTCTACTCAGAAGTAAGCCCCACTTATTTCACTGGGTCTTATTCCCAGAAAAGTATGCACAGGATTGCAGTCTGCGCAGCTAAACAAATTACTGAAGTGATATATTGCCTAGGTCACTGTTTCTCAAGTGTTTCTCAAGTTTTGTTGTACCACTCCACATGTCCACTATTCGAAGTACCACCAGAAGGTGATGACAACTGGTGATGACATCATCGCCAGTTCCTTCTGGGTTGGGAGGCCAAATGTGACGTGACAAACACCTGTAAGAGGCTTATGGTGGACAGGAGGGAGCTCTACCTACCGACTGTCGTGGTGGACAGGAGGGACATGCTTTGGAGCTCTACCTACCGAGCTGAGCTTCCCTCTGCTGTTTGTTGCGTCACATTCTTTCTCTCACTGCTGGGCGGTAGAGGTCCTGCAAGTACCACCAGATACCACCTCAATAATAATAATAATAATAATAATAATAGTAATAATAGTAATAATAATACTGGTATTTATAAACCGCCTTTCTGGTCATCGGATTACTCCTCTGACTTTATTCAAGGTGGTTCACATAGGCAGGCTGTCTCTAAACCCCTGAGGGGATTTTTACAATAACAGAAAGGTTCTATCTTTCAAGAACCGCACATTTCAGATGGATCTGTCATGGTCTGGTATCAGTTCTGGCCCCCAGTACCTCAAGCCTCAAGTACCACTGGTGTTATCCATACCACTGGTTGAGAAACACTGGCCTAGCTTGTAGCTTCAGCAAGAAACTGGTTTTTAGAAGAATAAATACCTGCCCTACCCCCACCAGATGTGGATCTGTGAAAGCAGATGAGGCCTGGGAAGGGAGTTAGGATTCAGTGTGCTCTGCTACTGCTGAACCTGCCCTCTCTGCTACTGTGCCTGATCCACCCTTGTCTCCACCCTGTCACTGCCCCATTCTCCCCATCCCTCCCCCACTCCACCCCTTTCTTCTCCCTGCTCCATTCCACCTCCTTTGTGGGCTTACCTTCTCCACCTGGAGTCTCCAGACTGTCAGAGTGCGGACATGGCTGCTTGCCACTTGAGGCAGCACAGTGTCTTAGTCACGTTTGCAATGACCATAAAGAAGTTTACGCTGGCAGAATGCAAGTTCTGCCAGCATAAACCTTTGTTATGATTGGGATGTACGTTTCCTATAGCTCTCAGTGCCTGACTAACTTCCATTGCAGTGCCAGGAGGCATGGTAAGATAGAAAATCTCCTTCAACTGCCACTTGCAGCAGCAAGATTAACAAGTGGATGGTGGGAGGAAGGGTATTGGAGTTTGAAGTAGGAGGAATTACACTTTGTCACACCAGCAACTGGTGACACAAAAGAGCCTGGTTTGAAACTGATGTGCTCAGAATAAGCCAAAATATTTCCCAGTTTTGGAAAGGAAGTAACAATTTGAAGAAAACTGGGACAGGAGATTGTCCTATCACTAGTCATGATTTTTTGTTCTGTAGCAGAAGAAATGCATTAAGCTCAGCAGCAGTTTAATTTATTCTTACATCATACATTGCAGTGTCCTGGTGCATTGAGGTTGAGCTGGGGGACATTAGCATGGAAGAGATTTGGTGCTGGTGTAGCATGAATGGAACATCCATTAGAAGGCAGACAAATGAAGGAGTCTGTCTTACTGTAGATCAGGCATGAATAGTGGCAGTTCAATCTTCTCTACATTTGCTATTAATGAGAGCGAAACCTGACTTGTCACATGCAGCTGTAGTTGCCTCTGAATTAACTTCTGTGTCTCTTCCATCTCTTATATCTTGACTCACAAAGCAAGCAGGTTCTGCAGAATGCTACTCTAAAATCCACCCACTTCACAATGCCTGCTGAAATGCTGATCCTGGTGCTATAAATTGCGACATGGGCAATTAAGTATTTAGGATGGAATGAAGTGGCTGTTGGCTAGTACAACAGCACTGAGGTGATCTGGAGTGCTGCAAGTTGATTCAGGATTGCACGTTGGTGTAGTTGGATGGCTCAAGTGCTGCCAAATTAGCAGTAGCCTTAGTGCTTAAATGTAATGTCACAGTGGGCACAATCCTAACCAGGTGTTCCACGCGCAGGGCCAGCTAGGCAGGCGGAGATCAGGGGTCTCAATGCGTGGATGAGACGGTGGTGTAGGGAGGAGGGGTTTAGATTCGTTAGGCACTGGGGAACGTTTTGGGACAAGCGGGGCCTGTACAAGAGGGACGGGCTCCATTTGAACCAGAATGGAACCAGACTGCTGGCGCATAACATTAAAAAGGTGGCAGAGCAGCTTTTAAACTGATCCCTGGGGGAAGGCCGACAGGAGCCGAGGGGCATCCGGTTCGGGACTCCTCATCCCTATGGGATGAGGATGGGGAGGTTAGAGAACAACAAGACAAAGGCAGGGTAGGAGAAGAAATTGGGAAAGGTAGGGAGATGGGATGTGATAGACAGTTTGGCACAATGAGAGGATGCGGGGACAAAGGAGCGAATAAGCAGCCCATCCTGGGGCATTCCGTGTATAAATGCTTTTATGCGAATGCCCGAAGTCTACGAGCAAAGGTGGGAGAACTGGAATGTCTGGTAACAAGGGAAAACATTGACATAGTGGGCATAACGGAAACCTGGTGGAATGCGGAGAATCAGTGGGATACCGCAATCCCGGGCTATAAACTCTACAGGAGGGACAGGCAGGGGCGTGTTGGAGGTGGGGTGGCCCTTTATGTTAAGGAAGGGATAGAATCCAGCAAAGTAGAGATTGAAGGTGGGTCCGACTCCACCGTAGAATCTCTGTGGGTTAAATTACCAGGCTTGAGCAGCGATGTAATACTGGGGGTGTGCTATCGTCCTCCAGACCAGAAATCTGATGGGGACCTTGAAATGAGGAAACAGATCAGGGAGGTGACAAGGAAGGACAGGGTTGTAATCATGGGGGACTTCAATTATCCTCATATTGACTGGGTCAATTTGTGTTCTGGTCACGATAAGGAAACCGGATTTCTTGACGTGCTAAATGACTGTGGCTTAGATCAGCTAGTCACGGAGCCCACCAGAGGACAGGTGACTCTGGATTTAATTTTGTGCGGTACGCAGGACCTGGTTAGAGATGTAAACGTTACTGAGCCATTGGGGAATAGTGATCATGCTGCGATCCGTTTTGACGTGCACGTTGGGGGAAGAATACCAGGCAAATCTCTAACAAAAACCCTTGACTTCCGACGGGCGGACTTCCCTCAAATGAGGAGGCTGGTTAGGAGGAGGTTGAAAGGGAGGGTAAAAAGAGTCCAATCTCTCCAAAGTGCATGGAGGCTGCTTAAAACAACAGTAATAGAGGCCCAGCAGAGGTGTATACCGCAAAGAAAGAAGGGTTCCACTAAATCCAAGAGAGTGCCCGCATGGCTAACCAGCCAAGTTAGAGAGGCTGTGAAGGGCAAGGAAGCTTCCTTCCATAAATGGAAGTCTTGCCCTAATGAAGAGAATAAAAAGGAACATAAACTGTGGCAAAAGAAATGTAAGAAGGTGATAGGGGAGGCCAAGCGAGACTATGAGGAACGCATGGCCAGCAACATTAAGGGGAATAATAAAAGCTTCTTCAAATATGTTAGAAGCAGGAAACCCGCCAGAGAAGCGGTTGGCCCTCTGGATGGTGAGGGAGGGAAAGGGGAGATAAAAGGAGACTTAGAGATGGCAGAGAAATTAAATGAGTTCTTTGCATCTGTCTTCACGGCAGAAGACCTCGGGCAGATACCGCTGCCCGAACGGCCCCTCCTGACCGAGGAGTTAAGTCAGATAGAGGTTAAAAGAGAAGATGTTTCAGACCTCATTGATAAATTAAAGATCAATAAGTCACCGGGCCCTGATGGCATACACCCAAGGGTTATTAAGGAATTGAAGAATGAAGTTGCAGATCTCTTGACTAAGGTATGCAACTTGTCCCTCAAAACGGCCACGGTACCAGAAGATTGGAGGATAGCAAATGTCACGCCTATTTTTAAAAAGGGAAAGAGGGGGGACCCGGGAAACTATAGGCCGGTCAGCCTAACATCTATACCGGGTAAGATGGTGGAATGCCTCATCAAAGATAGGATCTCAAAACACATAGACGAACAGGCCTTGCTGAGGGAGAGTCAGCATGGCTTCTGTAAGGGTAAGTCTTGCCTCACGAACCTTATAGAATTCTTTGAAAAGGTCAACAGGCATGTGGATGCGGGAGAACCCGTGGACATTATATATCTGGACTTTCAGAAGGCGTTTGACACGGTCCCTCACCAAAGGCTACTGAAAAAACTCCACAGTCAGGGAATTAGAGGACAGGTCCTCTCGTGGATTGAGAACTGGTTGGAGGCCAGGAAGCAGAGAGTGGGTGTCAATGGGCAATTTTCACAATGGAGAGAGGTGAAAAGCGGTGTGCCCCAAGGATCTGTCCTGGGACCGGTGCTTTTCAACCTCTTCATAAATGACCTGGAGACAGGGTTGAGCAGTGAAGTGGCTAAGTTTGCAGATGACACCAAACTTTTCCGAGTGGTTAAGACCAGAAGTGATTGTGAGGAGCTCCAGAAGGATCTCTCCAGACTGGCAGAATGGGCAGCAAAATGGCAGATGCGCTTCAATGTCGGTAAGTGTAAAGTCATGCACATTGGGGCAAAAAATCAAAACTTTAGATATAGGCTGATGGGTTCTGAGCTGTCTGTGACAGATCAGGAGAGAGATCTTGGGGTGGTGGTGGACAGGTCGATGAAAGTGTCGACCCAATGTGCGGCGGCAGTGAAGAAGGCCAATTCTATGCTTGGGATCATTAGGAAGGGTATTGAGAACAAAACGGTTAGTATTATAATGCCGTTGTACAAATCTATGGTAAGGCCACACCTGGAGTATTGTGTCCAGTTCTGGTCGCCGCATCTCAAAAAAGACATAGTGGAAATGGAAAAGGTGCAAAAGAGAGCAACTAAGATGATTACGGGGCTGGGGCACCTTCCTTATGAGGAAAGGCTACGGCGTTTGGGCCTCTTCAGCCTAGAAAAGAGACGCTTGAGGGGGGACATGATTGAGACATACAAAATTATGCAGGGGATGGACAGAGTGGATAGGGAGATGCTCTTTACACTCTCACATAATACCAGAACCAGGGGACATCCACTAAAATTGAGTGTTGGGCGGGTTAGGACAGACAAAAGAAAATATTTCTTTACTCAGCGTGTGGTCGGTCTGTGGAACTCCTTGCCACAGGATGTGGTGCTGGCGTCTAGCCTAGACGCCTTTAAAAGGGGATTGGACGAGTTTCTGGAGGAAAAATCCATTATGGGGTACAAGCCATGATGTGTATGCGCAACCTCCTGATTTTAGGAATGGGTTAAGTCAGAATGCCAGATGTAGGGGAGAGCACCAGGATGAGGTCTCTTGTTATCTGGTGTGCTCCCTGGGGCATTTGGTGGGCCGCTGTGAGATACAGGAAGCTGGACTAGATGGGCCTATGGCCTGATCCAGTGGGGCTGTTCTTATGTTCTTATGTACTCAGAAATAAGTCCTAGTTTGTTCAATGGGGCTTACTCTCAGGAAAGTGTAGTTAGGATTGCAGCCAATATCACACAAACTTCCTTACTTACTGAGCAGCAGTGTGAGATGGGCAGGTCCCAATCCTGGTCTTCCCTACCCAGGATTGGGCTGCTGGTTGGATCATGTTGTGACAGCAGAAAACAGGTCTGCTGTCACAAAATGGCCTCTGATAGCACACAAAGCGCTTTCTCAGTGGCCATTGGGATTGCTCCTGCAAGAGGTGGCAGCATGCTGTGACACTTGCTGGTTTCTGCTGCCCCACTGGAGCATGTAAAACAGTGGTGGGGGCAGAGAGGGGGCAAAACTGGGCAGGGAAGGGGCAGGAACAGGGTGGGGATGAAATCTGGTGGGTCCAATGGCAAATGTGCACTCAAGATCCTATCCCCTCTTTTAGCAACCTACCCATCCGTTTTTTGCCTTGGACTTGCACCAGTCAAAGAGCAGGCACAGTCCTGAGAAGACCCATTGCAGAGCAGGAGGCTTACAGAGGGGTATGGGATAGGATTTATTTATTTCAATATTTATATACTGCTTTTCTCTGTTGTTTAGACAGCATTCAAGGTAGTTTACATGGGGAGAGTAATCTAAACCACCATTTTTCAGTGGGGTTCTTACAAAGACCTTAGATACTTGCCTAAATTGCACCCTTCATATTAGCTAAATGTTTGTAATTAATAATATAAGCCCTCATCTCCTCTATACTTCATGTATTCATCACAGTATTTTCTCTCTTTATCTGTTTGAATAATAGAAGACTGTACCTTTGCACTGTTTTGCAAGTGTCCTGAGAAGTTCTTGGTGATTGATCACTTTCCATATTATGTTTCAGCTTTTTTTTACTGTGCTAGTTTTCAATCACTGGTACATACATGAATTGATGACCAAAAACTAGCTATTGGTGGGCCTTTCACAGCCAACTAGCTACTTCCCTTTCTGTCTTGCTGCCCCTGCAAGGCATTCTGGAGCACTACCTGCCTTTTTCTGCCATTATTCCATTCTTTTCCAAGTATCCTTAAAGGTCCTGTTAAGTATCCTTAAAGCATCCCTGGGGATGCTTGAATCCCAGGCTGGGAACCGCTGTTTTACTGGTATGTTGTTTAAAGTGCACTTATTCTGATAGTGTTTACAAAAAGGTGGCGAAGACCAGAATTTAAAAAGAATAAAAATGTATGTTATGATCTTTTACTATGTTTTTAATAAATTAGAGACTGTATAGTTCTTAGGTAACAATTACTGGTAGGTTATTTTTCAGGATCTAGCGTCAGGTGATATCAGACAAAACTATAGTCAGACACCCCCCTAAGTTTAAGCCCCAACTTATCTGAGAGTCATAGAGAATTCCATTATTTTTGGCCCAGAATCTGCCCTCGACTTACCTATGAGATTGACTTATAGGCGGGTGCCTGTGATATATTCTGTGAAGCACAGAATCTTCAGTCACTAAGTGCTGCCTTCAGTGTGGTTATCTTCTCTGGCTGCATGCTGTTGCGCTTTGGTAGGCAATCATAAATCAAGCCTGGACAGGTCCTCAAGGTTGTTCTCTGTTCTTTGCCAGTTGGCCTTTTCACACACTCCCATGCTTCTCTCACTGCATGGCTAATCGGCTCAACAATGACTCTGTCCTGTCACAGTGGGCACTGCAGCTTGTCACAAACTGGCATTCCATCTTCCATCCAAAGACACAACTACAGATTCTTCTGCTTAGCTCTTTAGGTAGTGCCAGCAGCTAATTAGGACACAGCACTATTGCACCATTAGAAGTGCAGCATACAAAATGATCTGGTTATATGCAAATTTGCTGACATTTTAGCATTCCAGATCACATGGGTATTGCCTCTCCATGGAGAGAGTTTGCTTTGACCTGCACCACAGGATTCAACCCAGAAAGGGGGTTAGAATATAGGTGGTGGCACTGATCCCACCCCTTCCAGGACCCAATCCACTTACCCTGCCCCTCTCCATGTGTCCTGCTCCATTTTGCCCCTCCTTGCCCTATTCGCCCCTCCTTGACACCCTCCTGCGTCCCCCACCATCTTACCTCCTCCAGCAAGTGGGAGAACAGAGGTGAGACAACACAGGCCTTCCCGTCTGCACTCTCAGCAGTGTGCCAAGTGAACTGCATGAAATTGCACAGTGCCAATTGGAGCCCTGACTCAACAGCGAATAAGTATAAAACTGAGCTCTAAGAGAGGCAGACAGCCTTTAATCGACAATAAAAATTGGGTATTGTTTACTATTTTTGGAATAGCAGGAACATTTCTTTGTGAACATCAACAATCTATTTAATTCATTATAACCAAAGCGGAATCTGCTCAATAAACCATGAGTTATGTAACTTTGTAACTTTTCATAAAAAAGGAAAGAAAATGCTGTGGAAGCACCACTGACCCTAGCAAACCAATGAGACGAAGTAACAGGAGGAAACTATTCATGGGAGGAGAACACCCACAGCCCAATTCTGAGCTGCCTGGCGCCCAGAGGAGCAGCACCACCAAAATGGTGGCTGTTGCATCCTAAGGGCTTCGGGCAGCCACTGGTGGCTCCTTGGGGGAAGACTCAAGCCCCACAATGGGGCTACTTAAGTCTGTACTGGTTATTTAGCCAGTGCAGAGTTGAGCAGCCCCGTGTTGGGCCGGGAGGCTTGACTCAGTGTTCTGGATCCAGTGGAGCAGTTACTGAGCACTCAGTGACAATCTCAACCTGTTGTTTGATTCTACTACAATTTGTCTTCAAATCTAGAATAACAGCCTAGGTGAGCAGTTCACACACAAGCAGAATGAGTCTATCAGTTAAAAATGTCTCCTGCAGAATGGGTAGTACTACAGCTAAAACACCATGACGTTGCCTGGGCTAACATCCCAATCCGAAAGGCTTTTTATGATACTGTTCTATTGTCACAAAAGTCCAGGTGGTGGCTTGAATACTGCACAACTGCTGGGCCAGTCTGAGCCATCACTGCAAAGTGGCAGCAGCAGGGCCTAGGAGAGGGAGTTAAAGGGGGTAATTTGTACCCGGGCCCAGGGTCAGAAAGGGGGCCCAGGAGCTAAAGGAGGAGGCCCAGAAAGTTCCTGGGCTCTTACATTTTCCTGTCTCACTCAAACTCACTACCTGCGCATGATGCTGGGAGCACAACCATGGGCATGCAGTGGCAACTGCTGCAGCAAGCCATACACACCAGGCCCAGGAAAGCATCCATGACCCTCCTTAACACAGTGTCAAATCTGGGAAGAACTGTGCTGCTACATTTACTCTTTGGCTTGTGGATCTGATAAACATGAAGGAATGCATAGAAGCTCAGGGACACAGCAGTAGAGCTACAGCTGCTGCAGAAGTTCATTTTGGTGCATTCTAGCGTGAGCCCAAATACAAAGATGCAAATTTTCTGCAGTGATTTTCTACACTTCAAAGATTTTAAAGAGACTTAGGAGTGTGTTTGGTTTACCATATTACTCTATCTGGCTGCCACTGCCACATGGTGGGGTAGACCTGGCCTCTGCATTAAGAAGCCTGGTAGACCTGGGCTCCAAAGACAATTCTGGCTGTCAGCACCCTCCATTGTGCTTGCCCTCATTGCCTCCCTCCCCCTTTGGGAAGGGGACCGCAAAGATGTACCCCCTGATAAAATTCCTGTCAGAGGCCCTGGGCAGCAGTATCAGACCCACTCCACCATGGATCCCATGTTGCACTGTTTCTTGTCAGTTGTGGCAAAGGTGTGCTGTGGGTGTGAGGGAGAGGCCAGAGGAGTTTCAGGACAGACGGGGAAGAGTGGGGCAGATCAGGTGTGTTGGAACTCAATGGCATTTTATCCCCTCTTCTTTCCTGGTCCCTCCCTTTTTCTTCTTGGATTTACACCAGCTGTATATGTGATATAGATCCAAAGATACCCATAGACTGTCAGGAGGCCTACAGAGAGTTAAGGAAAAAATATTTTCCCAGGTCTCCTGATCACCCCTCCCATTGCATGTAGCATATGCCCCATTGGCACAGTTGCATTATCAGTCATGGTGGGAGATATTATTGAGCAGTAAGTAACATATAGCCTAATCCTATCCCTGTCTACTCAGAAGTCTCTTATGTTGGCAACCTTCAGTCTCGAAAGACTCTGGTATCGCGCTCTGAAAGGTGGTTCTGGAACAACGTCTAGTGTGGCTGAAAAGGCCGATTTGGGAGTGACAGCCCCTTCCACACCGGGAGCAAGTGCAGTCTGTCCCTGGTCTGTCTCCCTGGCTATGGGCCTTCCTTCTTTGCCTCTCTGCCTCAGACTGTTGGCAAAGTGTCTCTTCAAACTGGGAAAGGCCATGCTGCACAGCCTGCCTCCAAGCGGGCTGCTCAGAGGCCAGGGTTTCCCACTTGTTGAGGTCCACTCCTAAGGCCTTCAGATCCTTCTTGCAGATGTCCTTATATCGCAGCTGTGGTCTACCTGTAGGGCGCTTTCCTTGCATGAGTTCACCATAGAGGAGATCCTTTGGGATCCGGCCATCATCCATTCTCACGACATGACCGAGCCAACGCAGGCGTCTCTGTTTCAGCAGTGCATACATGCTAGGGATTCCAGCTCGTTCCAGGACTGTGTTGTTTGGAACTTTGTCCTGCCAGGTGATGCCGAGTATGCATTGAAGGCAGCGCATGTGGAAAGCGTTCAGTTTCCTCTCCTGTTGTGAGCGAAGTCCTCAGAAGTAAGAAGGCAGACTCAGAAGTAAGTCCCAGTATATTCAGTGGGACTTACTCCTTGGAAAGTGTGTATAGGATTGCAGCCCTAATCTAACATCTAATATGACAGAGACTGTCTTATGTCAGTCTTACAAGGAAGGAAACATAAAGTTTTGAGGACTGTGTTTCAGAATAGGGTTAATACACACAACTAAAGCAAACATTTGTCGCAATCAAATATCATTATAATGAAGATAAACTTTGATTTAGAATTACTGAAATTTCAAATTACCGATTTACTTGCAGTTTACAGCTAGGTTTTCCCATAACACAAATATTAACTTAAGTTGAATGGTTTGAAGTGGCAGTTCAGACTGGAATCTTACAACCCAATTTCCCACCACATTATAGCATTCAGCCATGCCAGCAGAGCCCAAACTGCATGCTATGGGGGGAGGGTGACCAGAAGTTTGCAGCTGGCATAAGTCCTAGGAGAAGTAGAGGGCAGGGCAGATTAGAAATGGGGAATACATCCCTGTGTTTGCTTTTTCCACTAATTTCCACCCCCTTCAACGTGCTCTCCACTCCCTGCCCTCTCTGCCCCACTTCCCAAACCTCCCTGAAACTACCCATGGCCTGCCCACTGTCAACCCCCGCTGCCACTTTACCCACTAGACAGGCTGGTGGAGTGTCTGGGTGAGTCTGGTGTGTGCATGGTGCCATTGGCCATTTCTGCCAGTGGCTCCCTCATGTATGACAGAGGCTTGGCTTCCATGCCTCTGCAATGGTGCTTAAAGCAGCTGTAGGCCCTTGATAGGATTGGGCCATTAGTGTAGATTTAGAAGTTATTAATACTGAAGCTGTATTTACTCCTCGAAAAATTGGCATCAAAGTTTCCTATAATGTGGGTGAAAACTAAATACGTCATGACTGAATTAGTAAAGAAAGATACCCCCCCCCCCAATACCCAGTGTATTGGGAAACAATAACACTGTAAACACCAGCAATTAACAAAGATTTTCCAGAGTGAAACCAAATACAGTAGAGGATAATTAATGGGGCTGGTACAACTCAGTAATAACTACTTTGAACTCTAAACAATAGTGCATGAATGTATGTGTCAAAAGGACAGATTTTAATTACTGTCAGCAACAATTTGCCATGGGTTAATGAGGAACTTGTGGTAATTGATTATACTGATTACTGGACTAAGGCTTATGCAAGGACTTTTTGAATATGACATTTTCTCTTCCCATTTCATTCCTATGTGTTTGCTGAAGTCATGTTTTAATATATATACATTCTTCCTTGTACGTGTTTGCCATGGAAATTCATTGATCAATTCATCAAAAGTACATGAACTCTTTTGCTACTTGTATATGAAGCTCAGCCGTAATGTATTATCTCAGAAATACGACAGAGGAAAAAAAGCAAAGTTTGCTTTATGTCACTTGTTTTGTTCTTCTTTTCCAAGTTACTTGCTGTAGATAGAGGTGTTAGTTTGAGGTAAGATAGGCTTACAGCCTAAGGGCCCAACATGAGGCACATCTGTGGGCCCTAACACTGGTGCTCCACTGGTGCTAGCTCAGTGCTGGCCAGTGCTGGGTTTGTGCCAGTGGAGTGCCTGAGCTTTGCCGCTTGGTGGTTGTGTGGACCACCGAGCAGCGGAGAGGCAGGTGGAGGTGTGGAGAAGGTTGGGAGGAAGCATTTCAGGGCTGGAGGAGGGTGGAGAGAGGGCAGGGAGGAGGCGTTCCGGGGGGAGGGAGTGGGGCAGGATGAAGGTGGAACCGGTGGAGCTTTGCTGCACTAGATCTAGAGCAGGGGGTGCTCAATAGGTGGATCGCGATCTACCAGTAGATCGCGAGGCAAAATGAGTAGATCGCGGAGTGCTGACCCCCCCTTCATGTGCCTCTGGAAGGAAACGCCGGGAGTAAGGCCCATTGTACTCAATGGGGCTTACTCCCAGGTAAGTGTGGCTAGGATTGCAGCCTCACAGCCTAATCCTAGGCATGTCTACTCAGGAGTAAGTCCTGTTATACTCAGTGGGGCTCAAGGTACACCAACATACATTGTACACATAAATGTTATATGTTATGATGGCGCGAACATTGTAAAAAAAACTCTGGTAGATCTCCGGGCCTTGCTGGGTTTCAAAGTAGCTCTCGAGCCAAAAAAGTGTGAGCACCCCTGATCTAGAGCCTCCATGTCGGGCTGGGTGCCCGACACGGAGGCTCTTGATTCTACACCGACGTTCAGTTTGATGTAGAATTTAGCCTCATTGCAGGGCTACTCAGTTTACCCAGGGGAAGGGGACAAAAGTGCAGTGCTACAGCTTCCCATTCCGCTCAATCGTCCTTTATTAGCATGTTCCTGGTTAGAGAGAGCTGTGCCTCACCCTTGCCAGGGCAAATTCCTGGCTGACTCTTGTTTGCTAAGGAACCAAGATGTAGTTAGGAGAGATTGTGCACATTTTGGCAACAGTATCCACACTCCTCAGCCATGTGATACAAAGCAGCCAAATAACCAGTCTGTATCTTTTCAGGATTGGCCACTTGTGTGAACATTCCAATCTTATGAACATTTTTTATGTTTTTATATGAGAAGGTAACAATTGCATGCACACAGCTCAAATCTCTGTAACATTGGTTTCCTAGGCCTGCGACATCTTTATAGGTAACACCTAACTACTGCTGAAAGATAAGTAGACTGTGTATTTGCACAGAAATGGCGTATTCCGTACCAGAAAGGTTGATCCCTCATTGGATTATTATTTTAGTGATCTGCCACCCATACAGATTGTTTCAGTTTATCCACTGTGCTAGTGCAGCCCAATAGAACAAAAAGCCCCTTCCCACAAAAACTAGCTAAATAACTAAGGGTGCAATCCTAACCCCTTATGTCAGTGCTTTCCAGCACTGACATAAGGACAGTGCAGCTCCAAGGTAAGGGAACAAACATTCCCTTACTTTTAGGAGGCCTCCATGAGTGACATCCAACTGCAGCGCATGTCCCATTGGCATCACTATGCCAGTGCTGGAAAGCACTGACATAAGGGGTTAGGATTGTGCACTAAATAAATAAAAGTTTGTAGCTTTCTTGTGTATGTGAGTATATTTTGGGTAAGGTGAAATGGGTTCATGTCTCAAGGGAAAGGTCCAGCAGGATACTTGGTCACTCTAGCTTGGACCATACATAACAATTATGATAAGAAGTGACTTGAACTATGTTTAGTGGGACTTGGTATATACTGATGTGGTATCCACTGATTTGACTCACCACTGATACCAAGGTCCACCTTTAAATAACAAGGAGAAAAAGCACCAAAATCCAATTTCCTACCTTTGTGTTGTTAAATAATTATAATTTCATTTCATTGTTCACCCCATCTAGTGACTGAATGTGGTTTAGTGTCTTTACCAATGCATTCTGGGGTGACAGTGGAGGAGCAAGAAACCTAGAAGTGGGTCTTTAAATTTGTTTTTCCATTGATTTGGTATGCACAGATTTTTTTAATCCACTAGGGCAGTTTTTTTCAAACTGTGAGTCAGAGCCCACTAGGTGGGTCGCGAGTCAATTTCAGATGGGTTCCCATTCATTTCAATATTTTATTTTTAATGTATTAGACTTGATCCTACCATGGTATGTGACTGCATTTGGGGAAATGTGACAGACCTGTACTTTTAACAAGCTACTATGTATATTCTTTTAACAATGATAGTAAATGGGACTTACTCCTGGGTAAGTGTGGGTAGGATTGTTAAAAATGTTCCTGCTTGATGATGTCACTTCCAGTCATGACATCACTTCCAGTGGGTCCTGACAGATTCTCATTCTAAAATGTGGGTCCCGGTGCTAAACGAGTGAGAACTACTGCGTTAGGAGTTCCAGAATGAAACCCCAGTGGATAATGAGGCATGACCCAAACATAATACCCAGCTGTTTTTAGCATAGATGCTACATGCTAGATCTGGTCTTAAATCCTGATCTGTGGTAAGAAGCCACTGGTAATTTCCTATTCACAAGATTTTTATTCGTTCTAATCCTAACCAACTTTCTAGCACCTATACAGCTGTAATACAACCCCTTGTTAAAATGTTCCCTTATCTTGAGGAGGCCTCCATGACTGCCCCCCCCCCATTGCAGGATGCAGCAAACACCCCATTGGCTCAGCTGCATCAGTGCTGAAAAGTTGAATAGAATTGGGCCCTTATTCTTTTCAGAAAGATTTGGGCAGAAGAAAGTTCCTGCATTGTTCCCAAGGAACAGGCCCTGTAAAATGGCAGATAACACAATAAGATGGGATTTTTTCCTATAGTACACTTCTTTATTTCAGTATTTTATTCACAGCTGTTACTTCCCACCATGTCATATTTGGGCTTTTTTTTTTTATCCAGAGAAAGAAATAATGCTCCCTTCAAAAGCCACTTCCTTCTTTAATAATTAATTTGGGTTTGTAGCTTGTCCATAAAGAAATACGAGTAAAGTAATAGTAATTTAATATGTGAAGCAACTGAAGTAGCTTTTCTCCAACATGTATGATTTAAATAGGGTGTGACAGTTTAGGGTCTCCATTTGCCCCATGGCACAGTAGGATGAAACTTGCCAAGTGGCTGCAGTGCTCTTACATCTTCTGGAAGATTGAATGAACGATGCATTATGCAAGATGGCATTAGTCTGCATGCTTCTCAGAAGATAACTCGGCAGTCCCTATTTATGTCCTGATATAATTGTTGCCTTTAATGGGCTAACTTGATTATTTTGCCTTCCGTTCATAAAGTAGATGTTCAGTACAATAGTTCAAACATGTCAAAATAATAGGCTGACACAGGCTAGAAAGAAATCTCTTTTCGTATTACTGTCTTTTGTTAGGGATGGTCATTTTTGCCAAGCAGTATTGAGCTTCATGGCTCAAGGGATAGCTTCATTGCATGAGATCTGTTTGGAGTCTACTGAGACATATGTCAGCACCTATAGTTCAATAGCGCCCTTCGAAGAAATATATGGAAATCAAAACAAAGCTAATAGAAAAACAACTTGGCTCATTAAGCATGCAATCTTTTGGTAAGAACAATGAATTATAAATGCAACTGTATTGCTAGTATTCAGTTGTGTTCTTTTAAAACATGCCATCATACAGTCTTTCAGGGCATCATTATCATTACTTCTAATATGAGAGTTGCACTGTTTGCAGTGGGATATCTAGAGTATATGATAGAGTATATGCGGCAGACTGCTTTTGGGATGCCACTGCCTCAGGGAGGCCAGGTCTACTCACCCTTTCAAGCAAAGGGTAGATCTGGGCTCACTGGTGAACTTAGCTTATTTGACACCCTGGGTCCACTGAAACACCTGGGGCAGACTGTACCCCCTTCCCTGCCCTTGATACACTACTGATTGTATGTGGTGTTGTTGCTGCCACTACTGGATCACCTGCATACTACAACTTTAGTGTCCCCTTAATGGTGATAACTTCAATCATAACTAAGGGCTGTTCCATTTTGAAATGTACAAGTTCTGTTGTTGGCATCCTTCAGTCTCGAAAGACTATGGTGTCATGCTCTGAATGGTGGTTCTGGAACAGAGTGTGTCCTCTCCAGTGCGCGAAGCCTGGGTAAAGTAGGTATGGAGGATAGGCTGTTACCCATGCAGCAAATCCCTCCTCTCCACGTCGCTGAAATGGTCCAAATGGGCCAATACGGTTGGTTCCAGCGGCGTCGCAGGAGTTGCCAGAACGTGACTGTGTTCAGCCATGAACTGCCTCAGGGACTCCGGCTCCGGATTTTGCCTCGAGGTTGACTCCTGAAGCCTTTTCCATAACTGGATGTAGCCACAAGGCAGTGGAGGTTTGGGATCAGAGTTTTCCTTCTCTCAGATGAGCTGCCTTCCCAGGCTGACGAGTCCCATCTACCCGGTGGCTGTTTAGTCGCCTCTTACGACAAGTACAGCCAAACTGAAGGCCTATTCTTATCCCCAGCCCCCAGGGGAAAATGTACAATGTACAAGTAGCAGTAAACATTTTCACAGAATTGTAGAATCATAGAGTTGGAACGGCACTACAAGGTCATCTAGTCTAACCCCTTGACTGTATCAGGAAATCCTCCAGGAGCATCTCCAGCAGGTGTCTATTGAGCCTCTGCACAAAAATCTCCAGATTTTGCCACTGTGTGAGGTGTGATGTGACTCTAACCCCCAAGTCCAAGCTTTTGTCACTCTAACAGCAGTTTCCACACCACAAGGAAAGCCACTTTTGAAACCTGGAGAGTTTTTTAAGCGGTTTGCAGTGTGGGTGAAAAGGCTGCTTTTCAAAGGGAAAAACAGAGTCACAAATCTCACTGAGCATACCCAAGCCCTTGGGCCTTCCTAAAGTTGCGCTGTGGATTTGTGTATAGAGAGTGTATTCAGATGACCCAATTTCTGTCACGACACATTAGATACAATTCAAATAAAGTTAAGCATCCTCAAGTCTTGTTGAAACCAACTTTATTTGTATTATTCCCAATAATTTATATAGTCAGTTTCTGCAGGGTTATTATACGCAAGGGACTCTAGAATATTATAGACTGAAAACATTTGCAACAGGCTAAGTCTTTGCAAATTCTACTGCAGTTATATAAACCTTTGCTCACCTTTGCATATTAATTAATATAATTTGTGTAAATTTTACAAGATCTGAGAGCTTACAGAACAAAGGCTTTTTGTCAGGAGTCAGAAAATTGAAGCAAAGCAGAAAGATATTTCTTTGAACAACCTAAGCTCAGCATGTGAGTTGTTGTGTAAGATTTTTTCCCCCCAGTTTGGCAAGGCTATTAATTTTCATTAAACCCCTGCTTTATTTGTCTTTACCCATTGGTTGATTAAATTCATGCTACTTTCATCACGACGCTCCCCATTTTCATTTTCCCATTTGTTTTTATTGCTAAGGGGGACAGGCAGGGTTACCCTGTAGCAGGGAAGAGTGATCAGACCTTTTGTCTTTCTCTAAACTATTTTTGATGTGCGGAAGGGGCATACGACACCCTTCCAAGTTATAATCTCCTGGGTACCATTATGCCACACACCCAGCCACCCACCCACCCCACACACACACCAGCCTGGGTATTGAGCAAGTGTTAACATTGTTGGTAATAGCATAGCTGCTTACAGAGTGTTTTCTTATATCAACCTGGAATGATGCAATATCTGGTGCATTGCAGGAAAAACATGGTGACCACCAGGAGCAACTACTGGGAGGAACTCTGATGCTCCTTTCACACTTCAAATCACTTTAAAGAAAAGAAAAAAAAGTTTAATCTCTTTGTCACTCTTTAAGGTAAAACTAAATCCCCGTGCTCTCACAAAAATGAACAGATTCCAAATGGACTGGGTGGTTCATATGTTAACAGGCTCATTCAGGCCATGTAGGCATTTGTTTCATGATGAATAAAAATTGGGCCAAAAAGGCCTCATTCAGAGCAGTTTTCCATTCATCATAAAGCAAGTGCTCACCTCTGGGAGATATCTAGCCAATGTTTATTTGAGGGACAGAACAGTTTGAAGTTTTCTCATATCAGAAAAAAACAAAACTTTTAGGGCCCACAAAAATCTATTAAATTTTGCCTAAAACAGAAAAAAAAAGTTGATGTATTTAAAGTTGTATCCAAAATAATTTTTAATATTGATATTGTTATGATTTGAGGGACCCGCAAAGGCCAAATTTCCTAGGGCCCACATAATACAGCCCTGGTGAACCTGGAAATATACAGGGGTGGCCTAAACCAAAAGCAGGCTTGAAGTATTGGGCTGGACAGTGACCTCAGGCTGCTTTGAGCAAACAACCAACCCAATCCTTACCTGCACTGGAACAGTCAGGCCACAGTAGCCTGCGCTGTATCTAGTGTGGGTTAGGTGCAGACTGGTTGTCACTTCAGGGTAAGGCGATATTTTTCCCTTTATGCAATGTCAAGCCCCAGCCTGTGTATAGTGCTACTCAGGTTTGTGCCAGCTATTTAGCTGGAGCAAATCAGAGCAACCTGTGCAAGGCTGCAGGCACCAATTCCCCCCCCCCCGCCTGATTTACTTCCTGATCTGCACTCTTCCACCCAAAAATGGCCCCTCCTCACTCCAGAACACGCTCCCGCCACCCTCTCCCATCCCCTGTACCACCTGACACAAACATCCATCTGGCACAGGGGCTGAATCTGCCCTTCCAAGTTGGTGTGGGCCTCCACACTGACCCAGCTGTCTCCCAAGTTGGTGCAAATATGCCTTATTATATGTCTGCAACACTCAGGAGCTGTTGGCACAAGGGGCCTGCATCGGCTCAATGTGGCATTTGAATTGCACCATGAGAGTGATAGTGGTGGCTGAAGCTCCTGCTGTCTGAACAAGCAACCAGCACCACCCTATTTCCTTCTCAGTTATTTTCCAGAGCCTGGAGACTGATCAAGAAGAGCCTCAGCAGCCCAGCATAGATAACCAAACATTTGGAAGGGTGGCCAAGGGATTCAAGGCAAGACAAGGCACCTGCACCTGTCCATTGCTTCTCCTGACTTGCTGTTGCTTGAATTGGGTGCTTCACCCAGTCTCATGGATGGAAATATTTGCACAAATGAATATTGTCAGTCCTGGAAATATTTGCACAAATGAACTCTTAAAATAGGAGCCAAGAGGCCACTAGTATAATAGATGTTTGTCATTATGGGAGACTATCAGTGAAATGTTATGTTGGGAATTGTGAAAAGAAGGAAACTGTGCACCAAGAATCCAGAAACAGAAACATTGTCCTATGTTGGTACCTTCCTGATAATATTTTTGGATAGAATAAGTGTAGCATGAATTGAATATGTAGTCTTCAGCTCTGAGTGCACAGTGGGACAACCTGTTACCAACATGATATCACTCCTGCATAGCATCTTTTCTAGTTGTTTGTTTGCTGGTATTTCTTATGTGTCTTTTTGGATCTTGAGTCCTTTTGGGGCAGGGAACCATTTGTTTATGTATTTTGCTATATATAAACAGCTTTGTGAACGTCTGTGTTGAAAAGCGGTATATAGTAAATATTTTTAATACTGTCTTGTAGTTTAGTCCATGAAGAATATACATGGTAGATCTAGAAGGATTCATTTTTGCTCTGCAGCACTAAGAATTGTTTTGGCATCAAATATAATACAGCAGAAAATACCTTAAATATTTTAGGCATATATTTCTAATCTTTCCAAAGGAAAGGAAAAAAAACCTACGAAAATGAATCAGACAGAAGTTTGCATGTTTACATTCTGGTCTGAGTCTTCTGCATTTTTGTTTATTCTGTAGGCATGATTTGAACAGATAGGAAACTTGCTGGTAGAAATATAGTCACAACAAATTCAGGTCTTCTACATTTTGATTTTGTCCCACAGAGATATATTGTCACATGCTATGAAATCAAGAAGCTTCAACCTCCGCGTGTTGAATTTCTTACACTAAATATCTTTTCAAATAGCATTCAAGTTCCTAGGGAAAGGTTCCTTAGGCTGGGGTCTGTAGTTAAATTAAAACTGCTGAGTAACAATGTTCAATGAATTTGTAAAGCATTATGATAACAAACATGAACCTATTTGTTGAATGACTTATACAAGCTTACAGCCAATCCTAAACTGTGCTGGTGCATCCCATGCAGCTTTGGAGCAGGCTGGAGGTCTTCTTGGAGTAAGGGAATAATAGACTCAGCCTGCTCTATGGGGGCTACTTTGATCTCTGCTAGCTATTTAGCTGATGAAAGTCCGAGCGGCTCAGTATAACACCTGGTGGCCTGGAAGGGGGTTAGGATGTGGTGGAGGCCTGCTTCTCTGATCCCGATTCCCTCATGGGTCTGATTCGCCCCTATTCTGCCCTCTCCTGCCCTGAAATGCCCCCTTACTGCCTCCCTACACTTCGCCACTCAGCTCAAACCTTACCAGCAGCCATCAGGCTGGATACAGAGACAGCAGGATAGCACAGGCTTCCCCACTGGTGCTGCCTACTTAGGATTGGGCCCTGGGAAGGTCCAAGGCAAGGTGGCAGGGTTGAGCATCTGGAGATGACTGCATAGATTGTTATTACACCTTGTTATTGGAAGAGGCTATATAACAAGTATTGTTTGAGTCTTCTTCTTGCCCTTCCTAACCACAGTATAGAAAGTACTGGGCATTGCTTTGAGATCCAACAGCTACAACTGAGAGGCCCAGTTTCTTTGTCTTTTTTCCCCTAACATGTTTTTCTTCTGTTACAAATTGTGAGGCACGGTCTGATGGGGTCATGCCTTTCCTGGGGGTAGGGCACAGCTTACTGCCTTGTTTTCTTCCTCTGTCAGTTGCCAGCCCAGGAGGCCTCCCCATGGGCCTCAGTTGTGGGGAGTTGGTTGCCATTATCCTCGCCCTCTTCTATGCATGAGCTGTGGAATGTTTCACCAGGGTGGAGTTCTGCCCCCACTCATAACAGACCTAAATTAGTCCTGGGCCTCATGAGGCCTCTTAAGCTGCCCCACCCTCCTCCCATCACACTGGTCCTACCCCAGCAGGGTTGCCCTGTTCCTGCATGATTGCCTTGTTCCTGCCTGTGAGCTGTTCTCCACTGCTCTCCAGTCCAGCGACTGTGGCATGAGGGCCTTCCCTCCAGCCAGTGAGCATCCTGGCCTCCTCCCTAGCCAACCTCTTGACTAATCAGGAGAGGGACAACACCAAGGCCTCATCTTGGGACATGTGTCACAGGTACATGTCTACAGTGTCATGTTAATGTAAAGTTGAGGACCTGTGATTGCTAGCCAAGGAACCATCAGAAACAATGGCCAGCAATTGGAAGCAAGATGGAATAGAGAGTAGAGAACAGGTCTAATACAGTAGATGACCAATTTAAGGAAGTGGCTAGAATCAGGACCTGGAACAGTTCTCAGAGAGGCGTAGTCTTGTGTTCTTCATTTTCTAAGTGTTTTGAGACATCCTTGAAAGAAAACCACAATCAAGGCCGTCATCAGAGAGGTATGGAAGCTCCTACACTGCAACTAATGTTTGCAGGGGGGTGGCGGCATATCCACGGATCGGGTCCACAGGCCCCCTTGCATACGACCTGGAGGTGCTTCCCCGGGCCTCCTAATGTCTTATAAGGCATTAAAAAATCACTTCTGGTTTCTCTGTAAAACTGGAAGTCGCATGTTTTGAGCTGCTGAGCTCAATCTGAGCCCAGCAGAGGCCGTGGACAGGGGAGCTCTGCTGGGCTCAGAGGACCTTCTGGAGGCGAGGAGAGCAAAGCTCCCATTGGCTCTGGAGGGTGGGGGGGGCAGGTGTTCGCTCGTATGCATGGTTTCAGGTAACTGCGACACACCTGTATATGAATGATGAGCAGTTATCCATCTTCCTTATGCTATACCCAACCATGGTAGTCTGTGGTTTAATTGTTTTTTTAATTGTTTGATGAACATTCTCCTACTTTACAGTTCAAGCACAGAAATGCTTTTCCAATGTTTTTTGTAAGGTTTCTCCTCATGCTATGCGCTCCTTTCCTCGTGTGTTAGCAGACAAACCTATGTGATTTTTTGAAATATAAATGAAAATAGCAGCATGCCATAAATAATAGGAGAAGAATATTTTGGAAAAGGAGCAAAAGGATTAAATGTACAGAAGAGCTAACTGGCAGCAGATAGCACAGACAAGGTGAAGCTAGGAAACCAAGTTATTTCAATTTCTAGGTAACTGAAAATATGTATTATTCTACTGTTAACATTTCTCCAGTAATACACCAGGCTTAGCATACATTCATTGACTGCTTTCTATATTGTGAAATAATTCCTTCAGGTTGCTATAAGAGTTATTTCAAATTTGAAATATAAAAATATTCTAAAGGGAATGATTTTATGTAGGCAAGAGATTCATCCTTTTGGCCTCGGCTGTCTGTGAATATACATAGTAGTCCCAGATCTTCTGCTGATGATGTTTGTCCATCGTTTTTGAAGAAGACCTTGACATCTAACGGGCTGTGGACTGTCCACGGTGTGTCCGCAGGTGACTAATAAGGCCGATACGAACACGGAATGTTCTGCCACATGTCAGGCAGACATGTGTAGGCACCACTGTTGCAGCATTTGCAGCTCTGGCTTTCCAGAGTGCACGCTTCTCTTCTGCTATGGTTGTCCTTCTGGCTTCAGGTGTCTGACAGCCTTGGTGGATCAGCATGCGCCATGTCGATCGGTCTTGTGCCAGGATTTCCCAGGTGGTGGTGTCAATATCCAGGGACTTGAGAGAGGCTTTCAGTGTGCCTTTATATCACTTCTTTTGTCCCCCATGTGATCGCTTTCCTTGAGGCAGCTCACCATAGAAGAACTGTTTAGGGATGCAGTGGTCTGTCATCCTTACAACATGACCTGCCCAGCGTGTCTGGGCTTTCATCAGCAGGGTGTGAACTGATGGCAGTCCTGCTCTGGAGAGGACTTCTGTTTCTGGCACCCTGTCCTGCCACCTGATCCTCAGAAGTCTGCAGAGGCACGTCGTGTAGAAGTGGTTCAGTTGCCTAGCATACCTCCTGTATACAGTTCAAGTCTCACTGGCATACATCAGAGTAGTTACATCAGAGTACATCAGAGTAGTTAGCACAACTGCTTGGTAGACTTTAAGCTTTGTAGCAAGGCTTATTCCACTGCGATTACATACGTTGGTCCGCAGTCTGCCAAATGCAGAACTTGCCTTGGCAATTCTGCAGTTGACCTCGATGTCAATTGTCACTGCGCGGGAGAGGGTGCTGCCAAGGTATGTAAATTGGTCCACTGCTTGCAGCTTTTGTCCCTTCACTACGATGGTGGGCTCTTGGTGTTGGGCCTTTGGAGCTGGCTGGTGCATCACTTCGGTTTTCTTTGTGTTGATGAGGAAACCGAAGTTGTCACATGCTGCTTCGAATTTGTCCATGCTGGCTTGCATTTCCTGTTCTGATCCAGCATTCAGGGCACAGTCGTCAGCAAAAGGAAGGTCTCGTAGTGCATTCTCCTTTATCTTGGTGACAGCCTGGAGTCTATGCAGGTTAAACAGTTTCCCATCAGTCCTGTATCTCAGGCTGACTCCCAAGGAACTGTTCTGAAAGGCGTCATGGCTGAAAACATTATACTGAACAGGGTTGGTGCCAGCATGCACCCTTGCTTGACAACAGTTGTGATGGGAAAGGCCTCTGAAGCTTCTCCGTTGTCCAGAACACGAGCCATCATGCTGTTGTGGAACTGACGCACCATCAGGATGAATTTGTCAGAGCACCCAGATCTACTAAAGTTTGCTTAGTTACATTGAAATCGATCAGCCAAATATGTTGCTGTTGGTGTCAATGAAATTGAAACATTATTAGCATTATTTGAAATGGGGCCAGAGAATTCCAGCAGTCATGTGTTACAGATGCCTTACTTTTGTGAAACTTAAAGGCTTTTAGCCCAATCTTATCATGGATTGGGCTGGCGCATGGAGTGCATTATGATTGCAAAACACAGCAGATCGTGCACCAATATCCTAACTTTGTCTGTCTCCCTTACCACTGCCATTACATGCCTTGGATTTATGCTTGCTAAACAGGAGGTATACATCGAAGGAGTCCCTTGGCAGAGGTGAAGGCTTTCCCTGGAGTAAGTGAGCAAACGTTCACTTACACTGAGGAGACCTTTCCCATTGCCACCCCTTCCTGCAGATACAGCATGTGCTCCTTTGGAATTGCTGGATTGGCAGGGAGGGATTTGGGTTGGGTTCTATCTTAAGAAAGATAATCATGACAAAGCACGATTGAAATCAATAAGATGAATTTGTTGTTACTAATGATAGTCCCATTCATTTCAGTGGGTCTCAGGAATCCTAACATTCCAACCCTATACACACACTGCTGGTGCACTGATGCTGGCACAACAGCTGCTGTATCTCAAGCTTGTACAGCTTGAAGGGGGAGAGAAAATAACAGAACCCTGGCAACTATGCAGGTCGATCTGTCCCAGTAATGCTGTTGCAAGACGAAGGAGTAGTTAGGGAACACATTTTATAGCAAAGATGTAATTGAGAATTCTTAAGTGTCAGTGGAGGGATAGAGGAGATGGACCACAATGTAGCATTAATGTGTGGTGACATAGATTCCTTTTCCCTTTTGCTTAGCTGCATGGGGTTCTTTTTTCTTGCTTCTCCTGTTGGGATGTGAAGTTGAGATTTCATTTGGGTGTCTGACTGTGGGCAGAATACCTACAATAAGATTTCTGAGAAGATAAGTGTTAACCAAATATCTTGCTATACAAATTGTGATAGTCAAGAGACTGTTTGTGCAAAGTGTTCCCTTTGTGTGCCAAATGCCCTTTCACCAGGGTTCCCATCACTAAAAGTGTCCCTTTGAGATGCCAGAGAGATACAGTCCTGTGCCTCAAACTTTATCACCTAAGATATAGTCTCCCTAGCAGGATCTGTGGTTGGCTGCACTATGTAGTCTGTATCCTGGGCTCCATTGTAGGAAAGTGGGTGGGGTTGGGCACAATTCTGCCACAATTTTCTGGGGTTTTTGTTGTTGTTCTCTATGGGTTTACTCCTTCCTGTGCCAGCTCTGTCACTGGTGTAGCATGATCAGCTCTGTCATTGTTGTAGTCATTGGTGTAGTATTGGTGATGTTGGGTGCATGCCCGTTATCCGAAGCTAGGCTATGACATACGTGGACTCCTTCTTGTCCTGACTACTTCCCTCCCGCATTATGCCCCAATCTCCTCCTCCTTTTGGTTTTTCTGCAGGCAACGTTGCACCGGTGCCTGAGGGCCCAATCCTATCCAATTTTCCAGCACCGGTGCAGCCACAATGCAGCCCCAAGGTAAAGGAACAAGTGCTCCCATACCTTAAGGAGGCCTCTGTGACTGCCTCCATACCATGGGATGCAGTGTATGTCCCTTTGGCACAGCTACACTGGCATTGGAAAATTGGATAGGATTGGGCCCTGAGTTTCACCAGCACATTGTTGCACCACTGTCTGGTGCACTTCCACCAGTGGGCACACTACTGCATCTGCAGGGCTGTCATTCTGCCAGAATCCATGAATGTATGCCATGGATATATGCCAGGGTATATGCCCCACAGGCTGGTGTATCTCAACAGTGGGATTGGACTGTAGCTTTCTTATGATACAATGTGATGAGTCTACCATTAAATCTAAACAAGTAGTTTTGATAGTGAACCTTATTGTATTTTTGGAGTCCTGGTTTGCAATATATTTAAAAAGTGACTTTATTTATTTCTACAATTAAAATAAAATCCCTAGGGAAATTATTACTAAGATTCTTGAGATAGTCTGAAAAGGCTTATATCTTGTCATACTGATAAATATGGATGTTTCTTCTTCCCCTCTCACTGTCATCAAGAAAGGCGATGAATGTGTCAAATTATACTTCACTTAACACCATATGCATACTTAATCGCATATGATTAAGAGAAAGATTTATAATATAGATTCTGACATTCTGGCTGGTAGAGCAAGGTTAATAGAATTATATTGTCGTTGGGTCTGGCTGAGAATGCAGGCAAATCAGTAATATGCTCAAGTACTGGAATGAAGAACATCAACTTTCTTTCTGGAAAGATATGGACACATATCATTCATTCTGGAAACAAAAAAGCTCAACAGTGTGATCTAACATCTGATAAATGTTATGCCAGGGATTTTTCCATTTTTCTATCTTTTTATATTTCTCTTTTCTTCTTTTCTTATTCTATTTGTGAATGCAAATATTTTAAAAAATGAACTTTTTTAATGAATGAAAAAATGAATAGAATTTTTAAAAAAAAATCCCTTTCATTGATGTTTACATAGTACTTGGGATGTACTGTTTAGAAAACTCATATAAGATTAATTATGCCATTGCCATATACTATATTTTAAAAGAAATTATTATATCTTATTTTATTGGCTATCATACATATAGACTCTAGAAGCCACCCAGTTTAAAGAGACCTATACTTGTTTACACTTAATCTTGTAAACACCCATTACATTTGCTATTCTTTTAAAAATTATGTCTTTCTGCTTCCTGGTCACACACTTAATTGCAAACAGACATAACATGGTGATGGCAGAATTTATTTTACACTGCCTACATGTCTGTATGTGGTATGTGAGATATATCAAAGATGATATATCAAATAAGATATAAGATAAGATATATCAAATAAGATATATCAAATGCAGCATCTACTATAGCAATATAAGATGTGTAATATGCACAGTGCTGATAATCTATTAAGCAGGTGGTAAGCCCTCCTGCCTATGCTAAAACGCCACTTTAAATAAAGCATGGGAAACTGCCCCACACATTTATTAATTTAAAATAAGAATTCCTGCTTTTCTATTACAAAACAAAGCATCTTACGGGGGGGGGGGGGCTAGCATGGGAATTTCTTTAACATACATTATTTTCTCCCCATAAACTGTGGTTGGATCCTAAGAACAGTAAGTGGTGTTCTATTTTTGGACTAGGTCTTCTCAAGCTCTTCCTTTCTACTACAGCCACCTGTACCCTTGAAAGGTGATCCTGAGTGCAAGGAACCCTCCAGAATGGCAGGAGGTGCATCACAGGAGCCTTTAGCTAGACAAAGTGGCA
The DNA here is from genome assembly GCF_035046505.1 of Tiliqua scincoides. Taxonomy (NCBI): domain Eukaryota; kingdom Metazoa; phylum Chordata; class Lepidosauria; order Squamata; family Scincidae; genus Tiliqua; species Tiliqua scincoides. Next base: position 45,499,166 of record NC_089824.1, on the reverse strand, counting down.
GAAATTGGAGGAGTCCATGGGAACTGGCGTGTGAAGGTGTGAAAACTAACATGATTGACTTTAAACAGATGTGATTGTGCTGTGGCTTACCAATGTAAAATTACTGTATTCCCCCCACCCTGCACTACAAACTTAAGGCATTTTAAATTTACAAGAAAAAAGTCATTTCTAATGGGACACAATTAATAGGGCTAAAAACAATAAGTGCACTTCCTGAACAAAATTATTGTTTTGAAGTAATAATAGTCTTACAGGAGGAGAATGTAGTCTAGAAAAGCACTGGAGAGACTGCAAGTTGTTCCAAGGCACTGTATGTTAAATAAAGGCATAATTTCACTTAATTACTAAAAATTAAGCCCATCCAAACAAAAGGAATACTCTGCAGCAAATGCAAAACATCCCAGCATTACCCCACAAAGACAAGACCAAAGGGCGCCAGACATCACTTGAAAGTGAACAATATTTGGTTTCCCTTGCTTTTGCCTGCTGTGGAGGAGAGGTTGAGGACACAAAACAATTTTTGGGGCTATAACTTCATAACAAAGCTTGTCTTGCTTTTGCTTCAGGGCAATTCTTCCACTTAAATGTGGGTTCCTACATGTTTTTAAAGATGAAGTTCTTCAATGCGGATTGAAGCCTAGCAAATCCTATCAAAGTTATTTAACTTCCCTCAGAATTCCTGTAGAGATTTTGTCTTAAATATCATACAGTTTCACTTTGACTTTTGAAGCATCGTAGTTTCAGTGTCTACTCAAATGATCTACTTTTTTCTCCTCGCTTTTGTTAGACGATGAAATGAAAGGTTCTAAGACAGAAACACAACTTTGAAACATTTACATAAATAACCATAACTTATGTTGGATTGCAAAGAATGGAAAACAGGTGCAGAGAGAAATTACAGTTTAAATGCTGACTTTTCATTTAACCATAAGAATAGATTTTAAAAACAAAGCAGTGATGGGAAAAAAGCACAGAACGATCAAGCAAGCTGCAGTAGTAGTGTTTATACATCTTTTAATTATAGGGAATTTCTACCACATTCAGTTTATACCACTATCAAATAATAATTTCCATTCTTTTCTGTCTCAAAATAAAAAAGCACACATTTACTCCCCCTATTAAATTATGCTATTTAAACTTCATTCTATTTTGCATTATGTTTTCAGTTTTGACTTTCCAAATATATGTGGTGGCTATTCAGAGATCAAATGGGATGTCATAAATACTTCATCTTCCTGGTTTCCCATCCTGTTGTCAGTATGTGGACAACTGTGAATCATAGAAGCATGTGCAGTGACCATTTTAAAGATGGAAATGAGTACATTTAATGTGCATAAATGTTCACATTAAAATGCATTTATATTTGCTCACTTTCTTTCTTTAAAGCAGCCTAAAGAATGCTTTGAGATTCTGAGCAATACTTTTGTCTGGAGTCACCATGCACTAGACAGTCTAGCTTGTCTTATAAGCATTGACTGTGGAGTCCAAGAATTAGACCCTAATTAGAATTAGTACAATCAGTTCTCGTTGCCCATTTGGGTTAGGTTCCTGAAAAACCTAGTGGATATGGAATTAGCAGATACTGGATCATCGAGCCTATGGGAAAAATGGGCTTAGGTTCCAGGAGATTCTGTTCCTCACTCTATGAACTTTATGGACCTGAATCTTAACTTGGAATCTTTGGGACTGGGTGACAGTGAGGGCTCATTAACATATCTAGCATCTAATGCTTCCTCCTCTGTGCTGGCTATCCCTTGACTCATTGAAGGTTGCTGGCCCAAGAACGAAGCCTTAGTTCATGCTTATATCTGCTCATCTGCACTTTCTCAGTCTAGGGAAGACTGTCATTAGCTATGGTACAAAGAATATTTCCACAATTCCTTGCTGCAGAATTGTTCAAATATAGGGCCTAAATTAATACCTGAGTTGAACCTTACTTGTTCGCTATATAGAAATCAGTAAAAGCCATACATGTGTACAGGATGTGACCGGGGACTTCGGTTGCCCAGGTCACTGGACACTGCTGAGCTCCTAGCCAGCGGACATTTCGAAGGGGGCAGTAGCAGTGACACAGGGCCCCTTCACCTCGACTGCAGGGCTGGCCCCAAGGAGGCAAGAGGTGCTGGAGCCCCGCCCCTTCTTCCTTGATTGCAGTTGGATCAGTCCTGCTGTGATCGAGGGAAAAGCCCAGTTGGGCGACTCATGTGTGGGGCAAAGGGAGTAGAGTCGCCGTCTCAGCAGGCTGCAGAGAAGCAGTGGCAGCGAGTGCTCACAAGATTAGGGGCCTGGGATGCTGGACTTATGCAGCCTGGCCAGGAGGAAAAGGTGTAGAAAAGTGGTGGAGATGCTCCATATAACCCCAGGCTAGCTGGTGAGGAGGGCAGTCTGTTGGTTAGCAGGTAGGATGCTGACCAGCCAGTGATCCTGAATAAGGCTGCTGGCAGGGAGGAGGACCTCTGGGTGACAGAACCCCATCCCCCTTCCTATCTCTGAGGCTACTGGATCCCTTGACAGGCTGGGAGACTGGAGACAACCTTCTCCAGCTCCAGTGGTGACTTCTAGTGACACCCCAATATAGGTCGCTGGGGGAGGGAAGCCATCCCTCCCCCAGCAGCACATACAACATGTATAGTAGATGTTTTGCTATGGGCATGAAACACACATGCATGCACAGAGAGAGAGAGAGAGCACATTTATCTACTTTTAGTTTTATATTATTGTTTTTACCTTATATTAATTCTTTTAATTCCACATCAGGCTAATAGATTATTAGAAATTAAAATATGTTTCCCCCCTCTTCTTTGTCTATCTACATGTTGATCAGCTAGCACAAATCTCCCTGTGTGCTAGCCTTATGTGGAAAACTATGCCAACTGAATTACAAGCATATATTTTATTACATCCCACCCAACCTCCAAGGAGCTCAGGGCAGCATGCATACTTTCCTTCCCCCTTTTATCTGCACAATAACCCTGTGAGGTAGGTTGGAGATAGTGATTGGCTCACGGTCACCGCTAAGTGTCTCAAATCACAGTCCAGTGCAATAAACCACTACACTGGTTTATTGAATACACTGGTATTCAAAGCTGACAGCCAGCTGATATGGAAAAAACTCTGCATCATCCCACTTCTGCACTGCTGTGCATGAAAAAAATGTCGTTGTGTTAAGCAACTGTTTAGTATGGGTGTGCATTAATTTTGGAATGAATGAAAAATTGAACCAAATACAGGCTCGTTCAGTTCAATTTTTCTTGGCTCCAAAGTGAATGAGATTCAAAAGAATACATATGGGGCTTGTTTTCTGAATCCTGTTTCAGATGGGAGAGAAGTGCCTTTCTTTTCTCTTTGGTTAGGGAACTACTCTGGGAAGTTCATGGCTGATAGCTGTTGGGACTTTATTTTCCAACTGTGCCCCATGTGCAATTTCATTCTAGGGCATTGTTGGAAAAAACTGTCAGTCAATGCTGACCTTTTTTTATGGTGACAGCCATTTCCTCCCAACAATGTCCTGGAATGACTCTCCATCCAGGAAACTGTAGGAAAATAAAAATGGCAGCTGTGCAGAGGTGTTGCTTCCAGAATCACTGCCTGAACAAACAAGACAAAGAAACGATGATGAATAAGAGTTAGGAAAATGAGCAGAACACAAACGAATGAGAAATGAATGAAATGTAATACTGTACTGTACAAATGAAAGAATAATTAGAGCCTTGTCCACAAAAACAAATGACATAAAAATACTCCCAAAATCTTGAACACTCCTAATATTTAACTCACAATAGGTGTGGCATGGTCATTTGATACACATTTATATCTTTTGCTAACATATGGATGGGCAGCCCAGTCCTGTGCTTCCTGGTGCCCAGAGGAATAACAGCATCAAAATGGCTACTGCTTTATTTGGTGGGTGCAGGGAAGCTTCTGGAGGTCACCTCAGGGGAAGGTTTTTACTCCCCTGAGGAAAGCGCCTGACGCTGCAATGTGTCTTCTCAAATCTTGCCTGTTATTTTGCTTGCACAGATTTGTGAAGCTCCCTGTTGGGCTTTGCAGCCCAACAAGGAGAATAGAATCTGCTGAAAGAGCTGGTTCCCCTTCTGGGGTGGTCCCACCCCCACCTGGGCTGGTCATTCCATCAACCTGTCCTCCCTCTGCTCTCCCCCGCCTTTGAACGCCTCCCCCTGCCCTGAGAAGCCACACCACTGTTAGGCAGTGTAACTTAGCCCTGGATGCTCTCTCACAGCATCCTTCCATCGCTGAGGCTCAGCAACCCAGTACCTGAAGGATGCTGTGGGAGAGTGCCATGTGCTCGTACCACCGGGGCACTGAAGCTGATAGGATTGGACTCGGCAGCCCAATCTTGAGCTGCCTGGTGTGCAATGTCCCAGAATGACTTTTTATCGAATGGCACTTGAGAAAGAGGTGGGTGCTACTGGCTCGATCCCTTCTCTGCTTATTCTCAGTGAGCAAGAAGAAAATTGGAGCACCAACTGAAGTGACTTGGTGATTGGTGGGCTGTTGGGGGGGCATCAGGAAAATGCAGTGTCCACGGCACCCCTCATCACTTCATCACTTGCTGCTCTTTCAGTTTTTTATGGGTGAACTGACACTAGAAATAACAATACTAAATAGGGGGTGGTCTACTTCCGTTCTCTTCCTGGTCTGGTAGCATGCATTCTCTTCAGACTGGTTTTCAAACATATCACACTTACAGTTTTAATACCATATTTGATCTCAGTTCCAACAAGAATAGCGAAAATCAATAAGAAACGGGATATTTCCTTCCTGCGAGTGTTCTTTTTAAACTGTTTTTCAAACAAAGCAACTAAACATTTTAATAAAAACAATTTCCCATTTCCTAAATTTCTTTTTGGTGGAAAGAATAACTGTTGCTGAACTGCTTTCATTTAAAGTAATATTTTTAAATTCTGAATATTTATGTCACTGCATTAATTTATCTCACTGAAAATTAAAAAAAAGAGGCAAGGCAATTGTCTAATCAAAGCAACGGCTATTTTAAGGTTTCTCATTTTATGCCATGACCTTGACATCAACCAAACAATATTTGTATCAGTAAATAAACTCAATTTTTTGCTTGCTTGACTATGCTGTAAATGCAGTTTTCTTTATTTTTAGAAAGCTAGAAGCACATTGTGCTTTGTCTGAATCAAGATCAATATAATTTTATCACTGTAAGATCTTGCTTTATCAAAGCGGTTTCTTATTCTGTATACTCTTCATTTCCGAGGAACACAAAAAAGTGTTGTTCAGGAGCATGTGAAACTACCAATTCACCATTTCTCAAAATTTGACTTGCTGATATGATATAATTGTGTAGTTGGGGGACTAAGAGCGCAATCCTGAGAGGTACTTGGGCCAACGCAAGTCCCTTGCGCTGACCCGGAGGAGTTGGAAAAGTGCCGTAAAGCACTTTTGCGTCATTCTTCTGGGAGATAGGTCAGTACACAGATGTGTGCCAGCCTCCCCAAGCTGCCATGGGCCTTGGGGAGAGGGTGAGTTGTGTAGGCCAAGCTTGGCCAACATAGGGGTCTTGGGGAGGAGGTGGGAGGGAGGTGTTTTGGGGCATGGAGAGGGCAAGTGGCAGGCGGGACTGTGGGTGGGCGACTGGGGAGCAGGAAGTGGGGTCAGGACCTGGCAGTAATGCCAGATCTTGATCCCATTCCCAGGCAGCTCGGGGCAATCCTCATCAGGTGGTGCAGATCCGAGTAGACCCATTGGGGCTGCTACAGTGTGACATAGAGCAAGGGGAAACATTTTCCCCTGCCCTGCACTGGTGCGCAGTCAGTCCCAGACTTGCATTGGATACTGTGTAGGCCCACTGGCCCACCTGTTTCCAGCACAAGTTAGGATTGCGCTCTAAAGATAATAACCACTCATGTAAGAACAAAAGAGACTTGAACCCCACTCTTTAGTGATGTATTCAACTAGTAGAACCATTTGTTCATCATTTGGTGGAAACATTGAACGTTGAGAGTAATGGAATGTACAAGATCAAGGAATTCAAGGTTCTACCCACTCAGCTATGAAGCTTACTAGGTGACCCTGAACCACACTCCCTAACCTTAACTTACCTCACAGGGTTGTCATAACAATAGCGTTTATCCTGCCCTTCCTCCAAGGAACCAAGAGAGAATACTTGACCATAACATCTGTTTCACATTGGGCCAAACAAGATGTTCTGTTCTTCTTTATAATGTTTCTATTTTATTAAGGGCACAGTCCCAACCAACTTTCTAGCACCAAGGTAAGGACAATGCAGCTCCAAAGAAAGGGAGCAAACATTCCCATACCTTGAGGAGGCCTCCATTACTGCCACCCAGCTGCAGGATGCAGCATATACCCCATTGGCACAACTGTGTCAGTGCTGGAAAGCTGGTTAGGATTTGGGCCTAAGGTGATATATAATTTCAATAAAATAATGTTATATTGCTCTGGTCATGGGCTTGGAGAATTTTTATGGATACCAAGGAAATGATGAGACAGATCCAAGGTTTGCTTGTGAGGAGACATTTCTTATCGTATATATACCTATGCATAAAAAAAATTATGACCCTAAAATTGACCCTGAAGACATGGGTTGACTTGTACATGGGTGAAGAAAGCTTCTGAGAGCAGCTGCCTGGTGAGGTGGGGGTGCTACTGGGCTGAGAAGCAGGATGCAGGGGGATGAGGGAAAAAGGAGTAATTTTATGAGGGAAAAAGGAGTAATTTTATTTACCAGTGATTATTCACAGGAAGCAACAAAAAAAGGTAACCATTTTAGTTTCTTCTCCAGACAGGAAGAAAAGTGAAGACACTTATGGAAATTGTAGTCTGTATGAAGGCTGCTGCTATGGAAGTTCAGCACTGTACTTCTCACAAAACCTACAACTCTCATAAGTATCTTCATTTCCCTTCCTTGGAGAAAAAGGTAAAATGGCTCCTTTTTTTCTTTTTGGATTTTTGTTGCTGCCTCAGAACAACCCCTGGTAAGTTGTTTTCAATGAATTTCACGCACCCCTCAGTTTTACTCCCAACCTATCCAAGGGTCATTGAATATTCCATTATTCAAAACTTGCCATCGACTTATCAGTGAGATTGACTTATATGTGGGTGTCTGGATCCAGGTCTACAGAGCTTGCGTCCTGAGTACACTTCTGTACTGCAGCGAGTCATGGACTCTTCGCCCACAACAGGAGAGGAAACTGAGCGCTTTCCACATGCGCTGCCTCCGACGCATCCTCGGCATCACCTGGCAGGACAAAGTTCCAAACAACACAGTCCTGGAACGTGCTGGAATCCCTAGCATGTATTCACTGCTGAAACAGAGACGCCTGCGTTGGCTTGGTCATGTCGTGAGAATGGATGATGGCCGGATCCCAAAGGATCTCCTCTATGGAGAACTCGTGCAAGGAAAGCGCCCTACAGGTAGACCACAGCTGCGATACAAGGACATCTGCAAGAGGGATCTGAAGGCCTTAGGGATGGACCTCAACAAGTGGGAAACCCTGGCCTCTGAGCGGCCCGCTTGGAGGCAGGCTGTGCAGCATGGCCTTTCCCAGTTTGAAGAGACACTTTGCCAACAGTCTGAGGCTAAGAGGCAAAGAAGGAAGGCCCATAGCCAGGGAGACAGACCAGGGACAGACTGCACTTGCTCCCGGTGTGGAAGGGATTGTCACTCCCGGATTGGCCTTTTCAGCCACACTAGACGCTGTGCCAGAGCCACCTTTCAGAGCGCGATACCATAGTCTTTCGAGACTGAAGGTTGCCAATATACCAATATAATATACTGTGGCAGTTAGCCCAGTACACACACATGTACCCAATAAGCTGGACTAGACAAGCGACTTGCCACAAACAATCTGAACAACAAATCAAACAAGATTATATACCTATATGCTTCAAGTGTTTACCATCAAACCTACAACTGGGTTACATAACGATGTACCAGTATTAATTAATAGAACATTACAGTGCAGGCACAGGTGGGAGCCATAGATGGCCTTAGTATACAAAGTTAACAGCAAGGCACTCCCATTATAGGAGGCTACGAGACAGGGGGGCTATCTCACCACTAAAAACAAGTCTGATTACACACTTGGCAGAGAATATCTTTATAATTACATTCACTGGAATGTGAGCTCTTAGCAGGCAAGGCAATGAGCAAAACACAAGCTGCATTCATGTCCCTTAATCCTACTTCTTATCTTGGCATACACCAGGGCATTACTTTGGTTCAGAGGTGCTAAGACCAGAGAAAATGGGGAAACCTCATAGCCCAAATTTAGGCCAACAAATTTAAACAAGTAAACAGTTTCAAATAATTAAATAACACTTGCTCCTACCTGCTGCTCCCACCATGATATTCCCAACTGGCTTCATAAACCGCCCCAACAACAACAAAGTACAAATTTCTGAGGCCTTTAAGAAGTCTTACTGTTTTGAGAGCTGGAATGTATAAAACAATTTTCCTTAGTCCTTCTGGAATCATCCAAAGGGATTGTAGATAAAGTAAAGCATATGACCAAATATTTTATTAATTAGTTCTGTATTTTTTTCAGCATGTGAAGCGTTTCACAAGTCTACTTGTCCTCATGCTAACTCTGTTGTAGCTTTAACTGAGAGACCATGCTTTGCCTGAAGCTACCTAAGCTTCATGGTTGCTCAGGATTCTGTATCTGCTACATATAATATAGTTTCATTTTCTTCTATGAATGTCTACATTCTAAATTTCCTCTGATTTTGGTTAATGTGACCTAAAGTGAGAATATTATTATTTGTGCTGTATCCACCAGCCCTAAGAGCTGCAACTGGCCATGGAGAAGATACAGTACAACAAAGGAACAAACAAAATTTTCAGAGTTTGAGTTGTATGAAATGCCCCAAGTGTAGCAGTCAGGATCTTGGCAGAGGCAGACAATCTTTCCACATCACTTCCTTGGTTCTCTGGCAAAAGTTCACCTCACCAACTGTCCTGTCTCTGGTTATGATACTCTAGTACCATGTTAATACTGCTAAATCAGAGAAATGTTCACCACACTCTGATTTTAGTGTATCATAAGCCGGGATATGAGTGTAGGCTTGGGTCACCCACCCACATGGTCACAAGTCATGCCAGGTGGGTCATTACCTGGTCCCTTCCACCTACCCTTGCCTCAGATTGACTCCAAATCAGAGCCATTCCAGAGGCATGGATAGGCCCAGAGGCCACTTCTGGGTTGCACCAGGCTAGCAATCCACTCTACAAGCCACTACAAGCCTCGGAATGGCATACAGAAGCCTCCGAAAGCTGCTTCCAGGTTTTGGAAGGCTACCTCCAGATTGCCCCCCAAAACTGGAAGTAGCTTTCAGAGACTTCAGTTGGCCATTCTGAGACCTATAGATTGGGTTGCAGGCCTAGAGCCAATGGCATCGCTGGGAGTGGGGTGTAGAGGGTGTGGACTCTACTGGGTGATGCATTGGGAGAGGGTTGACACCACTACTGGCAAAAATTGTGAAATCTTGGTATATTCAAATAATGCCATCATGTTATATATCATTCAATGTGGACTTTCATGCAGAATGCAATGAAACAAACTCCATTCTGTGTTCTACCAAATGTTATGGACAAATAATCAGAAAAGGAAAAGATAGCTGTCTTATATTTAAAAAGTGGGTTTTTTAAAACTCAGAACTGATGAAAAAGACTGATTGTTCTGCGAGTCAATGAGGTGTTGTTATGGTACAGCAAGGAACCAGTAAGGAGTTAGTACTCAGGAGTTAATGAGTCAGCTCTCATTTCTATACATTGGAGCGAATACTAGAACTCATTCAGTTGTGTGAGTGCAACCAAGTTGGCCACTGGTTTTTTGTTGGTTACCGATTTGTTGGATGTTTAAATAAATAAATAAATTAAATAAATAAAGTGAATGGGCAGGGCACTGACACCAACCCTACTGATGCCATTGCATTTAGGCTGTGCTTATGATATTGCAATTTATTCTGTTTGGTCTGGTATGGGAAGATGTCCATCATGAACTCTCTCGCACTGGGTGAAGCAAACCCTAGTGATGCCTCTGCCCAGAGTGACCTAGAAGAGGCCTGTTGGGGCCTCCCCTGTCACCACCAGGATCATTGGCCAGACAAGGTGTGTTGCAGGGTGGAGAAGGTTAAGAACTGTTGGTGTAATGGGAATTTCTAATGTGTGAAAAAAGATATCCTTTCTTGAACCTGATTGAATCTTTGACCTTGATCCTTTCTTGGATCTGAGAGAGATGGGTGTTGGTAGTTAGACTGTCAACAAATGAGATCCTTGCATATTAGTGGACTCATTTAATATCTTCACTATCTTTTCAACAGCATGATAGAACTTTCATAATAAGTGAAGTCTGCACTTTTCATCGTATTATTCAGACATGCTGCAATTCTATATACCCCACTGAAGTCAATGATTAGATATGCATAAAATTGTGCTGTCAATCATAGAGCATACTTTAGGGACAAATGATAACAACAAACTCATTTTATAATTCCAGTTTTCTTTGACATCAGAAAATGAAAATGCAGAATGCAGTAGTTTTTTCTAGAGCTCCCCTCTTCTTGGGTCCACTGATATAAGTAGCATGACCCTAACACTGCAGTTTGAGATATGCTTGCACTTTGAAGTAAATGCCATTGAATTCAACTTCCATTTAAATTTTTTAATGATAAGAGTCTAAGTTACTCTCAATTTCAAACCCAACATTCCCATTTTTTTATTAATTCCGTGCTCATAACCTATTAGGGAAGTCAGCTTATAACGGTTCTTTATAACACAAGTTCTTATGAACTAGGATATTTGGTGTCACTTTTTCTCACCTAGTTTCTAGAGCACAAGTAGCTAGAATTCAGGTTTGAGAAATCAAGGCTGAGAGAAAGTTCTGTAATGACTTACTTCTGAGTATACATATATAGGATTGGGCTTTCAGGGGCCAGTCCTTTCCTCTACGCTCCAGCAATGCAGCCGCATCAAAAAGGTGAGTGCTGCATAGAGTGGGGGGCAGAACACATGAGCAAAAAAAATTTATAACTTCCTTGGAAGCCCTGGGGCTATCCATGGGTCTCCCCAGACATATGCTACCTTATTCCAGCATATGTCCAGCAAGAGGAAAGGGGCAGGAAACTTAACTTCAAAAAGGAGGAGATAGGATCTGGTGTTTGCTACTGGTGTCACATCTGCCACCCTTACCCCACAATAAAAAAGCAGGAATATCACATCTTAGATGTTATTAATTTCTGCAAAAGCTTCCTATTTTAAGCCAGACTCTCACCTCCACTGTTCTTCATTTGTCCTCAACTCAACTGTTTACAATTTACTGTAGAATCTCTCATTCACTTAGACACACTTCTAGCTTGACTTTCATATTTAATGTTTGTCACTGCGGAGTAATTTTGTCCTCTTATCTCAGTATGAACTGTCACCCGTATCTCCTATACTGAGGAATAAATAACACAGGCCTACAAAATTGAGGGTCAGAAAAGTTTTTTCAAACTTTATGGTGGTTTGATATGAATTTGGGGTGCCGATTCCAAAAATGGCATCCATTTTGCCCTATCACGTCTAGTTTTGGAGACACGGCACAGCCTCTTTAGTGAATGGTTCAAGCAGCTTCCTCATGAGGAAGCCATGGTGTAGGCTTCCTCATGAGGAAGCTGCTTGAACCATTCACTAAAGAGGCTGTGCCGTGTCTCCAAAACTAGACGTGATAGGGCAAAACGATGCCATTTTTGGAATCAGCACCCCAAATACACCCAGGAATTGGTGTAACGTTTAAGAAAGCAAAATGTGTGGTGGCCTGTGTAATTTTTCAGGGTGATTTTTAGAACAATACATTCTAGTACGTGATCCAACAATTCCCATTAACATTTAGAGGAAATCTTGTAGATCTCTGTTTATAACACACTAGAATATTTCTTATATCTTACTGTCAAGTCAGGTGAGTGGACTTGGATCAGTGACCAGCAGAGAAAGACTTTTGCTTTCCTTGGCAAACTGGTATTCTCACTATACATCCTAAGTAAAGCCTAATTTTCTTACCTGCAGCAGAACACTGAAATAATGCTGAAAGTGACAGCTGGCTCAGCATCATCTAGATGAGATTGTCACTCAGGACAAAGGTACCTGATCACTGCAGAAGGTTATAGTGTTATATAAGAAAATTTTTTACAGTGAATATCAATATTCAGGTAAGCCAGTCTTAGGATAGCTTGCCAATTTTCTCTTCTCTTATACTGCATTCCATATAGCATTGTGCCTCACACAATTTGGTCATTCATGTTGGTTCGTCCAGTTTGTAATTGATTTCAGTACAGCTGATATTTCACTGTTTGACAAAAAATGGAAGCTGCTCTCATAGACATTTACAGGCCAATTCTAAGAACTTGTGTTCCAGCAACACACCGCAGATACTCAGGCATAAGTCGACCTCAGAGATAAGTCGAAGGCAGGTTTTGAGTCATGAATCCACAAGTGGAATTTTCTATGACCCTTGGATAAGATGGGGGCTAAACTTAGGGGGTATCTGACACAGTGGCATGTGAGGTCATTTGGCACTCAGGGCCCATAAAGTTTTGGCATGTCCCATACAATGAAATAAAAATTAAATAATATATTCTACAATTAATTCAAATAATTATTAAGAAGCATTAAATCACTATCAAATTGCTATGAAATTCAGCATGCTCTGACCTCATAATTCAGTTTTGACTATTGAAAGAGGGTGAGGTGAAGGAAGACCACTGGAAATAAGGCAAGAATTAGCAGCCATCAAAGCACCTATTCCACCTAAAGGAATTATTCTCTCTCCTGACCCTTTCAAAATTTAATGTAAGGATTAAGAAAATACTCATAGATAATTTCTCAAGCATAAGATTATTCCCCCCCCCCCTTCGGTGGTTAATGTAGCATCAAAAGCCTCTAGGAACACATATAAGAATTTAATTTAAAATATCCATATTATAATAAACAGACAACTAGCAAGGCTGCAAGAGCACAACTAGTAAAAAACCAAAGTGTGAAGTACAATAGAGCAAGCCAATAAGATTATTCACACACAACCCCAAGTGGGGGGGTGGGGACCTCAGGGATGACAATCCCTTACTTCTCCCCCAGGAGAGGGTTTCAGTGGCTCCTGCATGGGCACAGAACATTGCAATGGGATCTCAGAGGCAGCTAAACTTTGCTGCATAAATGCCCGATTGCCTGGGGATACTGCAGAAGCAAGCACACTCTCCTAAAAGCTTACCACATAAGTTGTAGTTGCAAGTGCTTCATAGGTCCTGCCAGCATACAGCAAAGATCTCTGGCTAAAATACCTGTTGCTGCAGAATAATTCTACTTTAAATTCTACTCTCTGCTTTTTTGTGTTTTTCATCTTTGCAAGTTCTCCAGGACTCTTCCACACATAGGGAGATTGCCCCCCCTCTCTTTCAGATGCTCCCCCCCATACACAATTGCAGGGACTTTTCCCCTCCAATCCAACTTCATTGGTGATGATAGAGGGAAATGAGGCTAGCAAGGAGGTTTGCAAAAAGCTTTGTAAGGGAGAGATTCAAGTGTGAGTGTATACAGTAAGGGGGGGAGGTGGAGAGGAAAACCAGAAGAGGAAATAGACTGGGAGCCCAATCCTAGGCATGCCTACTCAGAAGCAAGTCCCTTAATAGTCCATGGGGCTTACTCCCATGAAAGTGAGGATAGGATTGTAGCCTTAACTGTTTTACATGTTAAGGCTCTCTCTCTCTCTCTCTCACTCACAAACACACACACACACAAACTTTTCCTTTTATAGAAGTTAACTCTTCCTCCCCCCCCCCCCAGTACAACTTCATCAGTGGTGAATGATTATGGGGAGAGGGGTTAGCAAGCCTCAGCTTTGCAACAGCTAGTTTAAAGTTTGGTTTCAATAAGGGGGGAGGGGTAGAAACAAGAAGGAAAGAGGAGATGGACTTAACCCTTTCAATGCTGAGAAACAAAGGTACAGCCTTCTGCAGGCTACCTCTTTCTTCTATTTTTTAAAAAAGATCACTCTCCCCCTTCCCCCACCCTGTCCAGCTTCATCTGTGGGGCAATGGGAAGGGGGTTAGCAAGTTGGGCTTTCCAATGGAGTGCTTGAAGTTTATATACAGTGGGGAAGGGGGGAACAAGAAGGAAAGAGGAGATGGACTCAGCTGTTTCAAATGGCTGCTTCTCCCTCACTCGGAAGCACCCCCTCCCACACATGCACACACAGCTCATTGTCTCCTGCATGTCCTCCTGTCTTGGGTGCTGGTGCTGAGTGAGGGGGCAGCCCTGCCCTATGCAGCCCAGCCCAGCATATCGAGCTCCTGCAGCTGGGCAACAGCCTGGAGGAGCACGTGGAGCACTCAGAAGCAGCATCTTGTACAACGCCTCCTCTCCGCATCCCATGATCGATCGCTTCCTCCTTCCCTCCATCCCACAATAGAGATTGGCTGGCTGGCTGGCTCACTCACCTTCCCCCCACCCTCACTGCTTGCCTGCCCCAGAGCTAAGGCAGGGCAACGATTCAGGCTTCGTTTCTGGGAAGAAATTTTTCGCCTTACAGGCAAGTATCTATGGTAAGTTCCTTTATAGTTGTTGCAAAGTATGATACACTTTTCAGCGCAGCTTGACCTCAACTGCTGCAAGTGCTGAATGGCTGGGTCTGTATGCCACTGGCGTCCCAATGAGCCCCAGCGCTGTTAAGTCTGGAGGGGGCATGCAGCCCAGGGACAAGTGAAACCGCAGTTATGGGATCCACAGATATGGGGCCCCCTATACATTTAAATACAAACAATTTAAATATGTGCTTAGCTTTCCCTTCCAATCAATGGGAGTTAAAAGAATATAAATTTGGTTTGAACTTGCCAGTTTTCTATAAATCACATCCACAGCCTATTTGCTAAGGATAGAAGTTAGCAGAGAACCAAGGAAACAAGTAGCCCACCTGGTGTCTTCTGCTCTGTTTATTGCTTGAAACAACCTCAACACATTACATTTTGTGTGATATTTACTTTTGAATTTCACACTGAAAACAAATAGTTAAATGTTCTCAGGATTCTTAAGAATTCAGGCTGACTAGTGAAACCAGTGGTCAAATTGAAAAGACAATGATTGGAGGGGGGATGATTACATTTTCAGTGTGATTAATCATAAATTGATCTGTGCTGTCCTCCAGTGAGATAGCAGCAGTTCAGAAAATCCTCCAGTCCACCTTATTGAAGAGCTAGTGATGAGAAAAACCTGCTGTGTTCTTTGGTATTTTAATAATGGATGCAGTATTGTGGCTTGACCCAAGTCCAGGCCAGTACAGACCAAGAATCTTTTCTAAAGGGGTCTTGGTCACTGCCCCAGAATCAGTCTCAAGACACAGGGTATTTTGGTTAAAAGGGGTATATAACTTTGTAACTTTGAAAAACCCATTAATCAAAACTTACCCGTTTTGTCCTGGGAAAGCTTCTTTCCTTAGCTTTTTGTTTTAGTCTATCATCCACATGCAGGCTGCCTGGATATAATTGGGTTAAATAATTGTAGGTTGTCTGTATAAAAGCGTACCATATATTAATTCATGCACATATTAATATAGAGTATAGAACACTAATTGCAAAGAGGTATGGTAAAGTTCAGGAGTGCAGATTCCACTTAGTAGGCTGATTGAACCATGGCAGGGAACATTTTTTTCAAGATGTGAAAGAGTGCAAAATATTTGCTTGAAATAAATGGAAAAATCATGATGAATTGCAGCTGTGAAGCTGAAGAAAAGTATTTGAATGTCTTATGCTTTTTTTTTTAAAAAAAGGTCCTGTTTATAGCTGTCATTTTCAAAACTCCCAGTTTCAGAATAAATATCTCATATTCTGATTTGTTGATAAGAAATGCTGTTAGAAAATGAAAAGAGATGGCAGTATTGATGACTAGTTGCAGAAAGGATTAGTAAAAAAATCTATTTTTGTGAATTCATAATATGAAAATGTATTATTACAAATTAATTATATATCTGCAACCAGTAGCAGTGGTAGATGTATTCACATCAACAGAAGATCTATTCTAGAGTCAGAAATGGTAGTCTAGAGAACAATAAGAAAAAAGAGTTTGTGTTTGAGAAACATTAGTTTCAAAGGCAGATTTATCACTGACTTCTAGTCAGAAGGCAAGGATGGGAATTTGAATAGTTAAAGATTTAAGTCATGAAAACACATGTTTTCCATGACTTGTATGAACTCAAGTTATGCGTTTCACTGACTCACAGCCCAATCCTGAACTGCCTGAAGCTGCAGGACCCAGCGGCTCCACAAAGGGCTCCCGCTGGATCCAGAGCTTCCTGCACTACCGTGGGAGGCTCCTCGGGAGAAGGGGACATTCGTCCCCTTCCCCTGAGTAAGGGAAGCAGTCTCGCAATGGGACTACTCACTTTAGCGGCGACTGTTTGGTCGCCGCTAAAGTGAAGGCACTCATGTAGTGTGAGCGGCCGTGCCTGAGCATCCTGGATCCGGCGGAGCTCGGCTCCACGGACCCACCTCTCCCCCGCCTCCAGGAATGCCCCCCACGCCCAGGACCATGCCTCTCCCCTCCCCGGAACGCCTCCTCCATGCCCCCAACCATGCCCCCATTTCTCGTTCCACAGCCCAGCAGTCACAGAGACCGCCGAACTGCAGAACGCTGGCTCAGTGCTGGCCGGAGCTGAGCCAGCTCCAGCAGGAGCCCAGCGGTAAGCCCCGCAAACATGCCTTATGGCACGTTTGCAACTGTGGTCCGCGCCGCAGAGGTGCAGAGCAGACCACAGGATTGGGCTCTCAGACCCTAACTTGCAATGTGGGGCTTTGACTCTGGAAAGAGTTATGACTTGGATAAACTTGAGTCACAAAGACTCATGGTTTTTGTGCCCACAAGTTGGCTTTCTGTGTGTGCGTTGCTTGCTTAGTTTTTTTTTTTTTGCCACTTCCATGTTGCTGAAAGACCTCTTGGGGTGATCCAGAAGCCAGCATTCAGATCTGCATGGGCAGCAGACTTGATGGGAGGAGGGTAGGTTGGCTCCAGGAGGTGGGGGCTGGGGAGTGGAGAAGAGGAAGAAGACTTAATGAGGCTGGTGGAGAAATCAGAATAAGGCAATCAGGACATGGGGGGAGGGAGCAGGCACTGATCTAAGTCCACTCATCTGTCCATCTTTGAAGGAACAGATGATTGATTGGCTGAATAGTTGACCTGATTTTTTTTCCTCTGGATGACAGAGAGGAGATGGAAGAGCCCAATGAACTGGAGAGGGGTTCTTGTGATAGGAAAAAAAATGTTTGGATAGCTCAGGAAGGGGGGCAAAGGAGGTGGGCAAACCAGGAGGGAGATGTTTCCTTGTGATGAAACAGAACAAAGGAAGTTCCATTGACTGCAGTGGGACTTCTGAGTAGAGCTGCAAAGGATTGGGTCATAACATAAGCTTCCTTGCTGCTGCGGGCAACCTTCCCTCTCACCTGCCACTTCAGTCCCCTCACATTGCCCATCCCCTCCTGCCTTGCCAAGCTTGGACACCTCCCTGTTGGTCCAACCATGGCTTGCTGCTTGGAGCTCCTTCTGAAGGCGGAATTGAGAGCCGTGATGTGAAAGGGGGGTCGTTGCTGGGATTCGTAACGAATGAATCATTTTTCTGCACTGCTGCACTCACTCGAATAACATAGCAGCTGTTTACATAAATGAAATGAAAATGGTGTTGTTTGGTTGAAGTGAAGGACTTCACACATAACTGACTACATATGGGATGGGAACATCAGAGTGTTAAATGAGAACACCAGACACACCAGCACCTTCATTTTTTATGTGGAGCTGCACCTGACTTGCTCAGTAACTCTTATCTCATAAAGTCTTTTGACCTGAGTTTAGAACAATTTAAGAAGATATTGTAGAAATAACTAATAGATGGTTTAAGATTTTGATTTATGATATTGTAGAAGAACAAAGTAATGTAGATTTAGGACTCCGTGCTTGCTACATAACTTTCAATATCTGTTTTTATATCTTTTTGTTTGTTTTTGTTTGTTCTATGTTACAGACTGTAATTGTAGGTTCAGGGTTTTCTGAGTTTGTGTTGGTTAATTTTAGTTATTTTAATAAAGAAAAAAATTCTTAACCCAAGTTAAAAATGAGGCAACTGATGGGTTGCTTCGGAAAACAGAATGCTGGACTAGGTGAATATTCTTGCTCTGCCTGTTGCAAACATAATACTGTAGTAGGAGAATTTCTTCCACTGCACATTTCAGGGTTGTTGTTTTTTAAGCTTTCTTTTTGTGGAAGGGGATGGTAATGCTCAGTTTATTAAGCAACTTACCTAAAAGGTTAACAAATCATAGCTGTATTTACAGGGCGCTTGCAAAATGCCAAAAGGTATGTACAAGTTCAGAATTTTCCCCCCTTATTTGCATTTCTCATACAAGGTATCTTTGATTAATTGTTTCCCTGGCAACTGCTCCTTGCTTTGACTGTATAAGCTCACCGGAGTGCTGTGAAACAGATTATTGCTGAAATTGTGGAATTAGTTTGGTGTAATGGGATGTAGTTTGAGCTGTTTTAGAGTTCTTAATTCCATTATTCTTTACGTTATTCCCATTAATGCCACGTTATTGTCAAATAACAAGTAGATTTTGTCTAATCAAATTTTCCTTTAAGAAGTTAGTTGTAAGCCTGTGATAAGCATTGTTTTGATAAAGGAAAAGAATATCTAACTCAATCTTGAATAAAATTTATTATTGGTGGATGCAGAAGAAAACCTAATTCTCTTTGAATCCATTTACATGATAAAAAAATACTACAAGCAAAGGATTGCTTACTTCATCTCAACATTTGTTTATCTCCTCACACATATTCTGATGTGTGCTTATAGTAGATGTTCTACGTCAAACTCCATTAATCTCAAAACCAATCTATTTCTATTTCACATAAGCAGGTTTTTTGTTTTTTTAATTTTTTCAACAACTAAGGTCAAAGGCGGGTAGCAAAGAAGGAGCTTAGATTGCCACTTAGGGATAAAGAAGAATTTTGGAAATATTATACAAATTATAGTCCAATTCTAACCTCTGCTGGTGCAGACTGACCTCATGGCCTGCGTTGTATCCAGTGCAGTTTATAAGGTGGCTGGAGGTCTCCTTAGGTAAAGAGATATTTTTTCCCTTTCCCTGAGTAACACCTGCCCCAGCCTGCCCTATGGGCTATGAAACTTCACTAGCTATTTAGTTGGTGGAAGTTAAAGAAGCCCTGTGTAATGCAGGTAGACCCAGGCAAGGGCTTAGAATACAGTGGAGGAGGCCTGTGCCAATCCTGCTTCACTCCTGGGCCTGATCCGCCCTGTCCCATTCTCCCCCGTCCCAAAACACCCCTTTCTGCCTTCAGAAAGCCCTCCTGCCCCCCTCTCCCACTCCCTGTGCCACTTGGCGCCATACCTTTGCCGGCAGCCCTTGGATGGGATATAGTGTTGGCAGGCCAGCATAGGCTGTCCCGCAGGCAAAGCCAACATATGGATAGTTGCAATTGTGCTTTATGGCACATTTGTGACACTAGGCCAGCAGAGCATTGGCCGTGCTGATAGAATGATGAGTTTGGATTGCACTCTTAATTGCACAAAGTAAGAAGAATTAATTATAATCTTTTCAGTCTGTCCCAAAAAATTTCAGTTTTTGAAGTTTAAATTGTAGGGAAAGAAGACAAGGAGCCCCATCCTATAGCTGTTGTGTGCTGCTGGCCCCTGCTGCAAAAGGTGAGAGGTGTGGCGTGTGCTGTAGTGGCTCCAGGAGGCTCCACTGGTTCCAGTAAGTTTGTGGTGGCACCAGGGAGAAGGAGGTTCGGGGGAATTTCAGGGCAGGGCAGGGGATTTGGGGCAGGGGAGGAGGAGCTTGGCTGCAAATATGCACGCCAGATTCTACCCCCATTTTTTAGCCTGCCCTACTTCTTTTCCCATCATCGGTCCAGAATTTAGGTTGACAGATCACAAGATCTGTCACTGTCTAGAAAAGGAAGGGGTTAATTCTGTACTGTGTGGGATGCCCCTTGCTCTGCAGGAGACAAGGCCGGACTGCTGAGGTTGTCTCCGCCACCAGGGGGCATCCCGGTCCCCAGTTCGGTCCTGGCTCTCCAAGAGATAGGTTGGGTTTTTTGCTAGCTCCAGAGAGCTTAGCGTTTTCTAACTTTCTCCTCCTTCCTCTTCAGAAGATCTCTCCCTGGCCTCCATCCCCACTCTTTTTCTCCTCCATTACCCTTCCCTACCCAGTCCCTAGTCCGAGGCAGGGACTGGGCCCGCTTTGGGGGCAGCATTGGGGGTTTGTGAGCTGACTGACACGGGCCCTGCCTCATGGGCGGCAGCTGCTGCAGGCCAACCAGGAGAGCAGCAGCCCTTTGGGGTACAACAACTACAGCGGGGGGGGGGGAGTTAAGCATCCCTGTGGGTGAGCGCTTCCCTCGGGCACACCACCGCAGGGGTAGGCCTTCTCCCCATCCCTCCCCCCCTCCAGAGCTCCGGAGGTGCCTTCTGCATGCATACTATTGCGTACGGGAGGAGAGTGAGGCCATGCAATCGAGCACACCTCTCCTCTCCCTCCTTTCCTCCAGTGCGGCAGAGGCCCCGGAGCATTCCCGTGCAAGCCATGAGGGGGAGGCTGAGCGTGCGAAGAAGGGGGAAACCACACTCAGAGTGCCCCTGCCTTTCTCCAGCGTGGCTTTGAGGCTTCCATGTGTCAGTCCCAGGTGCATGTGGGGAGAGAGGCAAGCAGCACAGTCATGCACAGCGCTCCTCCATCCCTCCTGGTGCAGCTGTGAGCCTCGGGGGGGGGGGGGTGGCAGAGACAGAAAGTGCCACAGTGCGGGCTGCAGGATGTTGCCTGGCATCCTCTGGCGCGGTCCTAGACCCCGGAGGCACCTCCCACTCTGGCCTCTGGCTGTGAGGGGAAGGCTACTCGGGAGTAGAGCAGCCAGGTGACCAACCAAGGAGCAGCATCCCAGCCACAAAGGAGCAGCTCCAGCCTAGCAAACTGTGTAAGAGGATGGAGTTGCAGCCTCGGGCATGCATCCCATCCATGGGACTCCTGGGACATGGTGAGGGAGCAGATGGTGAACCCCAAGGGGACAACCCCAATCCAGGTCCTTCTACCAAAGGGGACCAGACAACTTCCCCCTGCCCCATGGATTTTTCTACCGTGGTCAGGGAAGCCATGGGTTTGATGTTAAAAAAGGAGCTGCCTTCTCTCATTAAGAGGACAATTAAGAAGTCTAAAAAGTCCAGGAAGAGGGATAGATCAACTAGCTCCCTATCCTCTTCCCTCTCCTCCTCCAGTGAAAGCTCAGGGGACTCCCACCCACCTCCACATTCAAGCGCAGAAAGAGGGGCAAGAAGCCCAAGCAAACCAAGAGAGCAGCACAGGAGCGCTCTAAGAGGCACCGGGGAAAAGCCAAGGGGAGGTCCAGATCCCCCTCCCCTTCTTCCTCTGCCTCCTTCTCCTCCCACACATCTGGTTCTGAGAGGGAAGAAGGGGAATTCTCTGGCGACGATGCTGATAGTGAAATGCCCCAGAAGGTGGATAGGCTCTTCCCTATAGACCTGTTTCCCAGAGTGGTGGGCAAGGCTTCCCAGTCACTAAACCTTGCTCCTGTGGGCGACGCCACACAGAATCAGGAAGGGGGCACCTTAGCAAACCTACATGGCTTGTTTCCCAAGGGCCCAGTCAAGCCCATGGTCGTGCCCTTCCCAGAAGCCTTCCAGCGTGTGCTGGACGTTCAATGGGCCAATCCTAATCAACATAGACACAGCTCCTGGGTTATAGACAAACTGTACACCCTGCCAGACAAGGTACTCCAGTCCTTGAAAGTTCCAGTGGTGGATGCTCCTGTTGCAGCGCTATCCTCCAGTGCAGTGCTTCCCTCTGAGGGGGAAGGGGGTCCCAAAGATGGTTGTGACAAAAGAATTGAGGGCTCCCTCAAGTGCAACTTTGAGGTCACCTCCCTTGCTCTGCGTGCAGTAGCCGCCAATTCCATCATGGACATGCCCAAGTCCAGAGACAAGTGGGCCAAATATTCCCGCCTCTTCCCCAGAAGTAGGCCCCAGAGCAGCCCTGGCTCAGGACAAACCCCCAAGCCCACCACAGACCACCGGGGCGCATGATGTCAAACTTGGAGATGCCTCCTGCCCTATAGGGGGGCACCTCCTTGGCTTCGCGGACTCCTGGTGGGTTACCACCTCCGACGCCTGGGTTCCCCAGGTGGTTTCCTTAGACTGCGCACTGGTGTGCCTCAGTCCTCCCTAAAGCATTTCTGGTGGGTCTCAGTGTCAAGGGACCCCCTGAAACACCAGCAGAAGCTGGATGCTATCCAACACCTACGGGACATCAGGGCAATAGAGAGAATGCCTCCAGCCCAGAGGGGTCGGGGGGTGTATTCGGTATTCTTCCTGGTGCCAAAGAGGAATGGAAAAATGAGGGCCAATTTGGATCTGAAGTGGCTGAACTGTTTCCTGAAGAAGAGAAAGTTCAGAGTGGAAACTTGGAGTTCAAGCATAGCGCTTTTTCCTTTCCTGGACGCTATCTTTGTGAAATCCCAGTCCAAGGCACAGGCGCTGAGGGACCTACAGGTCACCATACAGGGACTCAGGGTGTCTTGTCAGGATGTGGTGGCTTGGTCCCAGTTTCACTCCCGTCCCCTGCAGTTGTCTCTCTCCCCCTTCCTACATCCGGTGGAGAGGAGACAGCATCGCCCCATCCCTATAACATGGCAGTTAAGGGATTGCCTAAAGTGGTGGTTGGCCCCAGGGAGCCTATTACAGGGGGTCAGCCTGCAGATCCCGCCCAGGACTGTGGTGACCATGGACACCAGTGGGGAGCCCACCTGGAGGACGAACTTGCACAGGGACTCTGGCAACCAAGGGAGTCTCAGCACAGCCTCAACTGGTTGGAACTGCGGACCATCCAACTGGGATTCCACAGCAAGATTCAAGGGGCCCATGTGCTGTTAAGAACAGACAACATGACCACCAAGGCCTACATAAGCAGGTAGGGAAGCATCAGGTCTGCACAGCTGATGCAGGAGGCCTCCAAACTGTTTCAATGGGCGAAGAGCAACCTAGTCTCTTTGGAGGCAGAATAT
This sequence comes from Tiliqua scincoides, assembly GCF_035046505.1. Lineage (NCBI taxonomy): Eukaryota > Metazoa > Chordata > Lepidosauria > Squamata > Scincidae > Tiliqua > Tiliqua scincoides. The sequence goes on along the minus strand of NC_089824.1, from coordinate 45,476,047 downwards.
CTAGTACATCTCCTCCCAGAGGTGCCCGTCATGATGGCCGCAAGGTTCGGCCACCCCATCCTGGACCTGTTTGCAAGCAGTCAGAGTGCTCAAGTAGCCAGGTTCTTTGGAAGGTCAAGCACCCCAGGGGCGGAGGATGTCGATGCCCTAAGGTGCCCCTGGCCGCAAGGGCTGCTGTAGGCCTCTCTGCCTCAGTCTCTTCTCCCGCTGGTCCTCTGCAGGGTCAGGAAACTGGGAGTGGAAGTTCTCCTAGTGGCATCACACTGGCCACGCAGGTCTTGGTTCTCGGGGATAGTCCAATTGGCGGATGAGCCAGGGTGGCCACTACCAGCACAAACAGATCTGCTGCAGCAAGGGCTACTCATCCCAAGCCACAGATTTTCCGGCTGGCTGTTGAACTGGCATCGCTGTCCCAGTGCGGTTACCCAGACAGGGTTCTGAACACCCTCCTGACCTCAGGAAGAGAATCGACCAGCAAGGTATATGGGTCTTCCAGGAGGCGGTTTGTGCATTGGACCAACACTAAGGGTATCAGCGCCACCAGGCCCAAGACTAAGCATATCTTAGAGTTCCTGCAGGAGGGCCTTGAAAAGGTCCTCAGCACCTGTACCCTCAAACGGCAGGTAGCAGCTGTGAACAGCATTTTGGGGGTAGGAATTAAGCATAGCATCTCTGTGCACCCACATGTCAGGCGTTTCCTTAGGGGTATAGCTCTTCTCAACCCCCAACTGTGCATAGGTTTCCTACCTGGGACCTGGGAGTGGTCCTTTCTGCCATGATGAAGGCTCCCTTTGAGCCCATGGCCACAGCCCCCTTGAAGGAAGTCACCCTTAAGACACTCTTCCTGGTTGCAATTACCTTGGCCAGGAAGGTGTCAGAGATAGGGGCCTTATTGATTAACGACAATCTTTGTGTCTTCCACCGGGACAAGGTGGTTCTGTGCCCGGACCCTTCATTCCTCCATAAGTGAATTCCCTTTTCCATCAGTCGCAGGACATCGTGTTGCCCTCCTTCTGTCCGCAGCCGGTCCATAGGAGGGAAGAAGTTGCATACCCTTGACGTCTGCAGGGCTCTGCGTTATTATACAGAGCATTCCAAGAGCATCAGGAAAACTGACGCCCTGTTTATCACCTTTGCTGGCTCGTCCCCAGGCAAGAAGGCTTCGGTGGCCTCCCTGGCAAGGTGGCTAAAGGGGGCCATTGTGGAGGCATATGGAGCACTGGGGATAGAATCTCCTGAGGATATCACTGCGCACTCCACTAGGGGGGCAGCAACTTCCACAGCCTTCGAAGGGGTGGCCTCTCTCGAGGATATCTGCAAGGCAGCCACTTGGGCCTCTCCAAATACCTTTACCAGGCACTATAAAATTGACCTGGCTGCCTCTGCTGCAGCTGCCTTTGGTAGGAGGGTCCTGCAAAAAGTTTTTGCAGTGGTAGGGGGCGATCTCACCAGGCCCACCCAGGCGATATGTAGCTTTGGCATATCCCACACAGCACAGAATTAACCCTTTCCTCTTCCAGAGAAAAATGGAATTCTTAACTGTGAATATCCTTTTCTTGGAAGAGGAAGGGGTTCATTCTGCCCACCTTTATCCTTGGTGAGATTCCCCGGCTGCAGTCCCTCTGCGGCTTCTTCGTTGGCTGGAGGTGGTAGTTAGGGCATCCTAAGGCCAGGTTCCCTACCTCTCTTCTACGCCATTTTCAAGCCTTACTGATCTCAGATGAGGCATTTACCAGGTGCGGCTGTAGGCCTCCAGGGTGTTCCCTGGAGGCAGGGTGTGGGAAACCACAGCTGCGGTTTGGGGAAATCCTGGTTCTTGCTCTTCAGTCTAGACTGGGGACCAGGACACCCCGTGGTGGAGGAGACAACATCAGCAGTCCGGCCCTGTCTCATGCAGAGGGAGGGGCATCTCACACAGTACAGAATGAACCCCTTCCTCTTCCAAGAACAGGATATTCACAGGTAAGAATTCCATTTTTCTAAGCCCTAGATAGGACTGGGCTGCCCAAAACAAAAAAGTACTTGGCTTATTCTGTGGTAGAGAACTCATGAATCACCCACAGATACAGAAACTCATTTGAGTTTGCGTCCAAATGTGCACTTGACCCATGGGAAATGCATGTTTGTTCTAGACCTGAGTTTATGGCTGCATAAGCACAAGTACTATCATAGCTAATAAAGTAAGGGGGAAAGCATTTTTTAAAGCAAATAGCATGTTCCACTGTTGAAAAAATTCTTCTTATGTAGATGCATTCTCTTTGAGAACTTGTGTCTTTCATATTTAATATAGAGAAATTCAATACCATTCCCCTCCCCAGTTGCATGTAGTTTTATGGGAAGTTTATTGTTAGAACAATGTAATTCCAAATCCAGGCAATAGATACACGAGCAATTTCTGCAGTCAGTAGCCACCATGGGTTCTTAGCCACCATGCACTTCAAGTTTAGTAGGAAACAAGAATGAACCTTCCTGGAAAACTAAGAGAATAACTGCCTAGCAACCATGAAAAATATGAAAATCAAGTATGTTTACTTACCTTGACTAAAATGCATGTAATTTGTGCTAAGAAACAATGTTGAAGAAATTGTACTTTTAAGGTATGATTTGATTTAATGGTTTGTGAACCTTTTGTGAACAGTTTGTGGGACTATTTATATAGACTTAGGTTTCTTTTACCAATTCATGTAGCAGGACAGAATTAATGCTACTGTGCAGGCTGCAGAGGATAAGAATTGCTCCATTCTTTATCTCCTGTGGTGGTGGGGAAGCAGAGGCAGGCAGATGGTGATAGCCGGGAAGGAAGGAAGAGGTGGGTGTATGCGGATGGTGAGAGCACCAGGTGGGCAGGCATCCACTGAATAATTATTTGCAAGGCTCTATACACACACTTACACTCTTTATAGGTCAAATACTTTATTTTAAAAGTATAACTCATCTTTTGAAATCTTCTTTTCAGTATGATGAATGTATAATCAGTGCACATCATGTGGGACTTGGAGTTCAATATGTCATTATAACCAGTTGGCTGCATGCCTGTAAAATATGAAAATGATTTATAAAACAGAGCAGAAACCATTTCATCTCTTGAACATATTCCAAAATATGATTTGCCAGCAATTAAAATCCCAAGCAATGCAAACTGAATTACTTTCCCCCTTGGGGTTCCCAACACCATTTAATTTGTTCTTGTTTTATTCTTTAGCATATTACTTCCTGATAAGTCTCTTAAGAGGAATGAAGTGCCAGCTTTTATTCTTTGAGTGGGTACCAAATACACTGGCAATTAGTAAATTCTGCTGGCCAACATATCAGCCGCTTTAAGTTCTCGGTGTCAAACAATAACATTGTGCCATACACAATGGCACTAGCTTAGAGCTAAGTAGGAAAAGCAGTAATAAATGCAAGTCACGAAGAAAAAAAGTATTTGTAACAATCATCTGCATATTGGACTTGGGAAGCTATGGTGAAAGTGGGGACTCTCTTGTCTTAGGTTTAGAGCAGGGGTGTCCAAAGTTTTTGGCAGGAGGGCCACATTAGCTCTCTGACACTGTGTTGGGGGCCGGGGGAAAAAGAATTAATTTACATTTAAAATTTGAGTAAATTTACATAAGTTTACATAAATGAATATATTAAAGACGAACTTATATGAATGAATGAAGGTCTTGCAATAGCACAAGGTCTATAAAAGGCATTGCACAAAGCAAGACTGGCCTTTCCTTTGCTGCTGCTACTGCATCACAGACAGCAAGAAGTGGAGGGAGCCCTCATCCCACAGCTCATGTGAGAGGTCAAACAGTCACCCTCACTCTGCGAGCAGTTGCGATGGGCCAGTGTGGGCTCCAACAAATCTCTGGAGGGCCAGAGGCTCATTGGAGACTGGGGGCTTCCTGAGGGCCTCATTGAGAGGCCTCAAGGGCTGCATGTGGCTCCAGGGCCGGGGTTTGGGCACCCCTGGTTTAGAGTGTAGGCAATAGAAATTTTATCATTTCCAGTAGGCTTTAGTCTCAGTTAAGTGTGCTTATCTGCAACCCTATGCACAGGGATTACATGGAAGTAATCCCATCTAAACACAATGAAAAATGCATAAAGATAGACTGCACAATTAAAATGAACCCTGTTTGACAGCCCGATATGCTTTAATAACATAATAATATACAGTATTTATATACCGCCTTTCTTGGTCTTTATTCAAGACTTTATTCAAGGCGGTTTACATAGGCAGGCTTATTAAATCCACGCAGGGATTTTTACAAATTGAAAGAAGGTTCTTTCTTTCAAGAACCACTACATTCAAGGTGTTACACTCCGATCTGGTTTAACATTCTGGCCTCCATCCTCCCACGCTCCAAGCAGATGGAACAGCTCAGCTGCAGCTTGCCAGCTGCTTCAAGGTCGCACGGTGCCAGTGGCCGCACAGTGCCGTGGCCTCGAACTGGCGACCTTGTGGATGTTAATCTTCAAGCAAATGGAGTCTCTACCCTCTAGACCAGACCTCCTGCCCCTTTAGCACTAGGACCTTTAGCACTAGGAGAATGAGCACTCTTCCTGTGCTAACTGCTTAAAAAACACCATAATGCTTTTTCCAGAACTGTGCTAAGTAGCAGGCTCCTGGGATGCCAGGATGAAGGCTGCTGGGGAAGGAGCAAAGGTGAGAGCAAGTGGGGGAGGGCAGAATAGAGGGAGGGGTATAACAGGGGAAGGGAAGTTGCAGGAGGGGGTGGATCTGATTGTGATGGATTCTATCCCGCTTTCCTTCAGACTCCCTTCCCCCTTTCTCTCTTCAGAATTCGGCTGGTGTCATTGAATTGTGCAAGTCCGCATGGACCTGCGCCATGGGATGGGAACTGATTAGGGTGTTAGGATTCCGCCAAACCATACCCCCTTTCTGGACCTGCATATCCTCTGCCCCTTTGCCAACCCATTCCACCCTTCCCCAATCTTGCTGCTGTATCCTTTTGCTCCCCACCCCATTCTTCCCTCCCCCACTCCTTTCCACCTCCCCATCACCATATCTCTGCCAGCAGTGGTGTCTGGTTGCTCTGGAGTGCATGGGAAGGCTCTGGAAGGCCTTCCCACTGGCAGTCAGCACCAGCCTTGCTGCTGTTAACAAGCAAGTTTCCATAATAATTTGCTCTTTCTGACATATCTGATAATTTACTGAATTAAATATGGGATTTACAGGTATTTCATATCCTATTTCTGTACTTTTTCAGTGTTACACTGTATGTTTCCCCGGTAAAACTTCGCCACCTGACATTCCCACGAAATATATGCAAAAATACCTTTCCTTATTTGACAACTCTAATATAGGTCAGAAAAAGTAGGATCATTTCTGAAGCAGTGTTGACATTTAATGGGGTACATGTGGTTACATACTCAGGTGTGTCCAAGTACAAAATGACAAATGAGAATTGGTGCATTTTTTATTAATGGGCATAACCTTTCATCACTGTTCTGTAATCCATGTGTGCACAGAACTTCCTTGCTTCATTTTTGATTGATTCGGAGAGGGCCCATGTGTTGAAGGAATGGGAACTTAAGTCTGCTTTCCACTGAAATAAATGATATGGCAGATTCGGGAAACTCTGCCTGTCGATCAGGATGTCTCTATCCACAGAAAACTTCTATTTTCAGCTGATTGAATTGACTATGCTATACAATTACTGTTTGAGCCTCACAACAAAGAATCCAAGGAATTCCTCTTTATTTTTTTCCAAGATTGTTTCTTTAGCAAACTAGAATAGTAAGCTGTCATGCGTTTGCCAGTTGAATTATTCACCGTATTGCAGGTTTTAATGTCTTTAACTTTTGCCCATTAGCAATCATCTCCAGTCTAAGCATGCTCAAAACCTAATCCCTGAAGGGTAGGTAAAAAGATTTCCCTTTTCATCTTCATTCAGCTGAAGTTATGGAATAAATGGCAGCAATATCACATGGGATCCATGCACACAAACTGTCATTCTTATTCTTTTCCTGGGGGCAACAGTTGCTGAATTGAGCTTCTGTGTGTGTGTGACTTCCCCCACCGTGCCCCGTATTTCAATTTCCAATTCATTTTACAGTGTATTTTTGAGACATAAATCCCACAACAGATACAATTATGTTCTTTAATTGGGTGTTTGTGAGTTGGGGGTTGTGTTTTTGTGAACGGACTAAATTTTTAAAAACAAACCAACACCGGAGCAAATTGAAAGTATTATTGGATTTTAGAGGGTTCTGGATGCACCCATATTGCTTTGAGGTATTTAATGTTGAGTCTTCTGTATAATCCCATCACCATGGTACCTCTGTGTCAATTGGTAGAGGTCTCCCACATGCTTAAATTTCTTCTTTATATTTAGAAAATGATTGATTTCACTGTCTGATAAAGGTGAAACATTATTCCTGCTTTTTCTTTTATGAATTTTTATTTAATTTTATTATTTTTCTGTACTTCAAGAAAGAGTAATCACATGTTTATAGCCTGAGTTTCTTAGGGATTTCTTTGGTTCGCTTTTTCAATTACAGGGTAGCTACATAGGCTGCCAGTCTTCTTCTTTTCACCCAATGTAGAAATCCATTAAATTAAGTGGATTGCTATCGAAACATCTAGAATAAAAGATGAGAAATCACATTACAGCCATCAACAGTCTTGTGGAATGTTAATAAAATAGATTTATGTGTTCACTTATCTGTAGTTCTTCAAGTCAACTCAGCTTCATAAGTTGTATAAACACCATTTAAAGGCTTACCTAACTATAAAGCCAAACTTCATTCAGGAAGGAAATCAATATACAGTAAGAGTTTAATTCAAAATAATTCCTCCAACCAAGATCTTCTATAGAATTTGTAATGGCTTTTAAAGCCCATCACACTGTACAACAAAGTTAGTGACCTCTACCAGTCATCTAACCCTGACATCAGGCATTGTGACAAGATCCCAACGTATTTCACAACGTAGAGGAAAAGCATCTATATCAGTAATTCTCACACATTTAGCACTGGGACCCACTTTTTAGAATGAGAATCTATCAGGACCCACCAGAAGTGATGTCATGACCACAAGTGACATCATTAAGCAGAAAATTTTTTAACAATCCTAGGCTGCAATCCTACCCAGGCTTACCCAGGATAAGTTCCATTTACTATAATTGTTAAAAGTACAGGTCTATAACATTTCCCCAAATGCAGTCACATACCATGGTAGCATCAAGTCTAATATATTAAAAATAAAACACTGAAATGAATGGGGACCCACCTGATATTGGCTCACGACCCACCTAGTGGGTCCTCCTGACCCACAGTTTGAGAAACACTGATCTATGTAGTAGATATCAGGCTTTTCCATAAACTTTCATTTTTTTCAAGCAAATTACTTTCTTACTTCTATTAATTTTTTGTCAATCTTTATAATTAGAATTTCTAATACTTTAGCTTGAAATGCAGACCTCAGACTGAAAAGGCTGTTTTTGAGCTAGCCCCCAAAACAAAACTTAGTCTCCCTCCTCCCCTCAGCCCCCGCCTCCTGGAGCCAATCTACTCTCCTCTCTCCAAGTCTCTTACTCGTGCTAGTTTGAATGTGGCTTCCAGATCATCCACAAGGTATTTCGGAAGCTGGGACAAAAGTAAGCAAGCACACAAACACACAGAGACACCAAGCGAAATGACAGGCCAAAAGACTTGACTTTCTGAGTCTGTGACTCCACTTGTTCCCAAGGAAAACTTTGAAGTTTCGAGTCACTTCTCGTTTCCAAACACATATAACTCGAGTCTGATGAGTCACCAAAAATGTGTGTGTGGTGACTTGAGCCTGAGTCTTCCGAGTAAAGTCACCCATCCCTGAATAATGGTGATCTGCTTGCAGAATTGTTTTAGGAATTATTGAATAGTTGAACTGGTTTACATAAGTCTTTTTCATCTGTTGTGGCCAATTTGATAAAAGAGATGCACCCTCACATCCTGGTCTCTGCTCTCACACCTGGGGAAATTGCTGGGCCAATTTCTCTGTCTTATTGCAACTTCAATTATTACTCAATCAGTCCTTGATGCAGTTTCCTGTCATTCCACAAATCAGTGTCAAAGTTATAGTCCTTGTCATAATAGGTCTCCTCTTCTCATCCCCCTGCCTATTTTTTTTTCTTTATTTCCTTTTATATCTCTTTTTGCCTTCCTTGCTACACTTACCTTCTGTCAGCCACTTTCTGTGTCTTCTTTCCCCCATTCCTGACATTTTTCTTCTTCAAATTAAGCATGTCCAATGATACATGATTGTGCATTAATGAAAGAAAGAATAGATTTTAAGGAAGTGTGCAGTTCTGTCACAGTGTAAAAAACCATTACAAAGGTAAATATAATGGTGTGGATAAGTTGACCTTAATACATAATAATTATGTATTACAGCACAAAATAATTACAGCACAAAATTGAGCCAGTAGAATAGCTAGTTCATCGTTGAATATGCATTAGCTTAACACTGTATCTGCATAAAGAAATTGGATTTGTTGCTTGTAAAAAGGGACAATTGGGACACTACTGTTATCATTTTCAGACATTCTTCCATTTCAGTTGTAATATATAAAAAAAACCTTTCCCTGGTTCTGTTTCCTGGCTATGCAAAAGCATGACTTGATGCCAGTCTCTGTGCAACATAAACCAGGATCTCTGAGAAACAGGCACTAGCATGGCTGACCCAAGACTTTATGGTGCCTGAGGCAGCATGCTACAAGCTCCCCTCCCCCACTTGGTGATGTGGCAGTTTTTGCTCTCTGAACACTGCACCCCACCGCCCTCCTCTTCTCCACATTTATGCTTTGTTCCCCTCTTCCTTTTCCAATCTAGGTAATAGCAGGAGAAGGATTGGTGGAGGTGAGTGGGGGGATAGAAGTGGGCACCCGCTGCCACTCTGCTACCTGAGGCAACTGCTTCAGTTGGCCTCATAAATGGGCCAGGCTTGGATCCCTGCTACCTGAGCTGCTGGTTGGATGAAGAAACCACAAACAATTCACTCGCCTAACCATAATTACTCTGATCCTAGTCACCCGCTCATCATCACCCTTTACCATCATTATGGTGAAAATATATGGTGGTATTTCTGATGTGTTCATATATCAAAATAATTGCTTTGTGAATGTATTGTCCTTGTGCTGTGCTTCCCTCCTTTGAAGATGGAATTCTTGGGCCAGGAAGGAGAATTGACTGGAGAGAGAGAGAGACCCTGCATCCCACCCCACTCCTTTCAAAGTTGACGGACCTACCAGTCAAAGAAATATTAGCTGTAGGCCAGAAATGAAGTTTTTCTGTTGGGGTTCAGTCCTGGAAAAATAAAAATGAAGCCTGATTTTTTTTTTAAAGGCCTGTTTTTAGCTCACGCTGTGTTACCCAATACAAATACAGTTTATACCAGGGGTGTCAAAAACAAGGCCCAGGAGCCGAATGCAACCCATGGAAGCTTTTTATCCAGCCCTCAGTTACTGAGCAGTGCTGAGATGTTACTGCTTGAAAGAGTAACCCACATGAAAATTGGGCTCTCCCATATCTTGAAATATGTCAAGATTTGAGTATTTTCTCTTTTGTTGTTTGCAGCTAATGTGTTCCTAAGTGAGAAAAAAGTGCTTATTTTTGGTTATGACCTGTTTAATGACATCACTTCTTGCCTAATGACATCACTTCCTCAGCAGGCATCATGAATGCTATTCAGCCGTTTGTATGAAATGAGTTTGATACCCCTGGTTTATACAGTTTAAGCATTTTTTTTCACATTCTCCACCCTGGCCTGACTTGAGAAAGTGTGTAGAACAGTGTTTCTCAAACTGTGGGTCAGGACCAACTAGGTGCATTGTGAGCCCATTTCAGATGGGGAGGCGCCGCGTCCCCTTCTCCCGAGTAAGGGAAGCAGCCCCACAATGGGGCTACTCACTTTACTGCTGACGTAAAGGTCAGCGGTAAGAGAAAGCCTCTCATGTAGGGCGCTGAGCCCTACACAAACGGACAGGATCCTGTGGAGCAGAGCTCCACTGGACCCACCTCCTGCCTCCCCACTCCCTCCCCCAGCATGCCTCCCGTCCGCCCTTTCCCCGCCCCCGCCAGCCTCCCCCCTCCCTGGAACACCTCCTCCCCGACCCTCTCCCCGCCCCGCTTACTGTGCCGTGGCTTGGCGGTCCATGAGACCACCAAGCGGCGGAGGCTGGGTGCCCGCCCTGCACTAGCCCAGTGCTAGCCCAGCGCTAGGCTAGCACAGGCAGTAGCCTGGCGGTAACTGTCGCTGACGTGCCTTACGGCATGTTTGTGACAGTGCACACAGGCACCGTTGAGCTCAAGATTGGGCTCTAATTGTGGGTAGGATTGCAGTCTAGGATTGTTAAAAATTTTCCTGCTTGATGATGTCACTTCCGGTTATGACATCACTTCCAGCGGGTCTTGACAGATTCTCATTCTAAAAAGTGGGTCCCAGTGCTAAATGTGTGAGAACCACTGGTGTAGAAGGCACGAAGTTCATTATTTGTACTTGTTGTATTCTGTACATCTGTATGGTACATCATCTGTGCTGTACATTGCCTGTACATCATCAGACCTATCGTGAGACAGATTGGAGTGGATGCCTCAGGTCAGGGCAGCTGGGATTGCTGCTTCAGTTTACCTGTGCCAGCTGCTTGTCTAGCTAGGCAAGAGAAGGTGGCACCCTGCTACAGGCATAGCAAGTTCTTGGGCCAGGATTATATACTTGCATGCTATATTAGTTGGTCATGGATGTACTGACTCGTACTTACGGCAGTGCCCTGAACAATGTCAGGCACAGAAAAATTGAGGAACATCATATATGCAATGTTGTGTTCATATCAGAATATAGGCAAAGGAGAATTAGAGAAAAAAATCAAAACATTCTTTTCTGTAGCTTTTCATCCGCTGACAAATAGCCCTTCAGTCCCTGACACATGTCAAGTGATGCTGGTGTACAAATTGTGTGTTAATAGAATGGTGAGAGAATAAGAGCATAAGAACAGCCCCACTGGATCAGGCCATAGGCCCATCTAGTCCAGCTTCCTGTATCTCACAGCGGCCCACCAAATGTCCCAGGGAGCACACCAGATAACAAGAGACCTCATCCTGGTGCCCTCCCTTGCACCTGGCATTCTGACAGAGCCCATTTCTAAAATCAGGAAGTTGCATATACACATCATGGCTTGTAACCCATAATGGATTTTTCCTCCATAAACTTGTCCAATCCCCTTTTAAAGGCATCCAGGCTAGACGCCAGCACCACATCCTGTGGCAAGGAGTTCCACAGATTGACCACATGCTGAGTAAAGAAATATTTTCTTTTGTCTGTCCTAACTCTCCCAACACTCAATTTTAATGAATGTCCCCTGGTTCTGGTGTTATGTGAGAGTGTAAAGAGCATCTCGCTATCCATTTTATCCTTCCCATGCATAATCGTTTGTACTCATACAAGGTGATATTCTGTGAATGGTTTCTAATCTGAAAAATGGTGCAATGATCCATTTGCCATTATATGCTTTGTGCAAAAGATTTTTCTGTGTTGTTGAGGCAATACATTCTGACCAGCCATGTCAATGTTACGACTGTGATTCTGCTAATTGGTGCAAGAATTTATGGGGCTAGTAACAAAGACAAACTGTCTTTTGTACTTGTGACAGTTTATTTGTTCAAATGATGTAGTCACTTTGAAAGCACTGAAAATGCTTTTTGTAGTGAATTAAAAACTCTTCATTAATCAGCATTTAAAAACCAGCATTTAAGAGGCAGCTTGGGCATTAACAAGAGGAAATAAACACTCTAAAGTACGGTGTGGTTCCAATTAAAACCAGTACAGAAATAAAAAGAGTTTAGATTGAGCTTGTTGTACTTCTTTGTTCTAATTTAGGGATTGCATTACTCCATCTTTAGAAAGACATCTAAAAGAAATATTTTAGTAGCTGGGGAATTAGACCTACAGGCACCAAAACATCTAGGGCTAACCATTATATAAACATTTATCCAGGTTTAAAAATACCTGTTTACTCCTTAATATCTTTCAACCCTCTGTTTCCAAATTCAACACATAAGTGTAACAGAGCTGAATTCAAGGAATCAGCATTTCAGGTTTCTATACAGCATAAAAATGAGAACACCTCATGAGTAGTTAATCTAATCACATTGTCAAATAATGTTTTCACACAATACATGTGCAAATAACCAAGGTTTGGTGACAAAAGAATGACAACATACGCAAAACAAATCTCACAATTAATAGAACACTTGTTTAAAATTTGGGTAGATGAAATGAAATGTTGCAAAAATAGTACTTATTTCAGGTTTGTATGCTTGAGCAGGTAGTCTGTTTTAATACACCTGATAGGCACACACATGATAAATTGATAGAAGCTTCTTTTGTGTGCAGAAAGCAAGAATTTTTTTAAAAACACTGATAACTGCCACATCAGACTGTGTTTCTTCACTCTTGTCAGTGTAGACACATGAGTAGATCTTTTCTTTTCCCTTCATCGAGTGTTCTACACTTAAACAAAGCCTTACAGCATATCCAGCACCCTCTCCTTGACAAATTGTACTCCTCTTTTCTCTTGAAAGCGCTAAAGATTTTCTAGGCTGAGTAACTCTTTCAGACATTGTCAGGTATGGACATTAATGCAGTCATGGTACTACCAATCTCTCGCTCTCCCCCTCCCCTTACTGGGCTGACAGGTGGCTGCGTTTGTAACCATTTCCCTGTTTGGACTGGGGCTGAGGGTGGGGTGGGAAGAATGACTGATCTGTTCTTAAACTGCAGATTCAATTTGAAATGACAGGCATTTTTTGGAACACTTGTTATTTTAGACTAGCATTTTAAAACACCACATCAATGAAATTTTTGCATTTTTAATAGTAAAAATTTAAATTTTTGAAAACATTTAAAGAATGGCATTATACGTATATTACAATTTTACTAGTCATTTCTGAGGACCCAGTCCTGAACTCCCTCAGCACTGGTGCTGACCTCCAGCGTTGTCGCTGGGTGTTGCAAACGTGCTATAAGGCACATCTGTGGCACCCAGAAAAGAGGGGCCACCAGCACTGGGCAAGCACCAGTTGCAGCAGCGGACCTCTCCAGCCCCGCACCTGGGGCAGAGGTTCATGATGGCACCCCCTGCAGGCCACTGCTGCCTTCCACGCATAAATCCATCCCCCCTACTCACCTGACGCTCATGGAGCCTTGCGCGACCTCCACCTGCATCAGAGAAACCTCTGTGAGGTTCCCCAACACTTTAAACTGTTTTTTCCGGAAAACCAGAAGCACAGTTGCCACACCCGTCAGAAGCCTCAGAGAGTCTTCTGTGGGGTTCTAGCACCTCACGCCTGGGGCTTTTGCCCCATCAAACCTTATGTTAGGTCCACAGCTAACCAGTTGGCACTGAACCTCAGTGCTACATGGAGGGCAGCCAGCACTTTAGCTGGCGGTAAGTAGTTTTGGGATGAGGGGAGATGGGGAGTGGGCAGAACGGGGTGGGGGAAGGTGGGGCAGGAGGAGGAATTGGCATGGGAGTAGGGTGGGACAGGCAAAGCTCTTCTCCGCCAGATCCTGAATTTCCTTTCGGGCCAGAAGGCCCAACACAGAGTCTCTCAAGTCTGCACCAGCGAAATAGCTGGCAGAGACTTGAGAAGTTCCATTGCGAGGTTTGGGGCTTTCCCCAGGGGAAGGGGACAACATTCCCCTTACCTCAAGGAGACCTCCGGCAGCCTTGGTGGTGTTGCTGGATGCAGTTATAGCCATTTTGGCACTGCTGCACCCAGTGGAGCCCTCGGCTTCAGCAATGGCTTCAGAAACGGCCCTGTAATGGGGCTAAACTGTGCCAGCTAAATAGCTGGCACAGAGTAAAGAAGCCCTGGGTCAGGTCAGGAGGCCCGATGCAGGGCTTTGGATCCAGCAGAGCTGAGCTTTGCCAGCCCCTCGTCCTTCCTGCCCCACTCCCTCCGCCACCACATCTTCCCTCACCTTCCCCCCTGCCCTGGAACGCCTCCTCCCATGTCTCTACACACACCTCCGCCACCCAGTGCTTCGCAGAGTACTGGACAGCGACCGGCGGACTGGTGCGTGGGCTCATGCTGAACCTGGTCCGACGCTGGCACTGACCACTGCAAGTGTGCTTTACAGCATGTTTGCATCGAATAGGATTGGGCCCTGCTTCATTTGGCCTTAGGAATGGGCTGGCCCTGGTGGGAATGTGTGAACCATAATCAATGGAAAATCGCCACAGTCAGTGGAAAATCTGCACAGTCAAAATCTTACCATTGATTCTGCTCATAGATTTCTTACAGTGGTATGGAATTTCTAATGAATGAATGAATGAATATCCAAATCTTATCCTCCCTTATTTCCCAGAGAAAATTGTGGTTATGGATAAAATGAATATCACAATTTCTCTGTCTGCTTATCAGTTGCACAAGGACTTGCATAGCACATTAACAAAGCTCCATGATTCAAACTTCTTGATCTCTGCAAACATGTGAATTGTGTACTGTGTGGGCAAAAACTGGCAACTAACTACTGCATTGGTGTAAGGCATGGCACCGAATGCCATGCTATCCCATTCACATGGGATATGTGACTATGGAATGTGTATTAAGAATGCTTCTTTTGGGAGTGGGTTATATGCAGTAGCAACAACAATTGCCCTGACTTCCATTCGTTAATCGACAGAATGCTAATAAAAGGGATGAAGGCTGCAATCCTATACACACTTTCCTGAGAGTAAGTACCATTGAATACAATGACACTTATTTCTGAGTACATATGCATAGGATTGTGCTGTAAGGCTGCACTCCTATGCCCATTCCTTTCCTAGGAACAAGGCCCATTGAACACACCCATTTCCTTGAAAGCAATTTCTCTTTTATTGTGATATTTTAATAAATAGCAAATGAAACAATCAGCCAAGTCCAAACTGATTCTTCAGCTTAGAGGTGTCCTTCAAATTTCACCACCAGTGGAGAATATAAGACAAGTAGCAGCATGTGATAAGTGGAGTGAAAACTTGAGTAGTAAGTGAATAATTAAGCTGACAATCTTTATTAGTAAACCCAATCACTATTCTAATCATTCAAAAGTCAAGGAGTCTAACAAGATAAATATATTTATTTCTCTTTCGGTCTTGAACATCACCATTATATAAGAGTACAAAAATGTAAAGAAGGAGGCTTTGTGTCACAGGAATTACAGCAATGATCAATTCGAGAAGGAATAGCACTATATCTGGAAAAAAAACCAGAATTAGACGTATCATTATATGAACTCCTAGTTATATAGAATGGGAACCAACTGCTTTCTTTCAACTTTGCTTTGCTCAGAGCTCGAACTCACACTAACAACTTTGTGGCTTTTCCAGATTGCATGGTAAGTTCTTATAGCAATAGCTCTCATCTTCTGAATGGGTGCTGACACTTTTCAGGAATCTGCTTCACAATCTGGTCAGTCAGTTATTGCTGCTGAGAAATCTCACAGGTGCTGCAAGGAGCCCAACCACAGAGATCCATTTTTAGTGAAAAGCCAGCCATGCTCACAATGTCTGAAGCCAAACAATATCCTCTTCCTTCCTCCACAAAATCTCACCTATTCTTACCACCATCTCTTTCCCTTCTTCCACAACCATCTTTGTATCCATTGTCATGCCACGCCATTCCTTATGGGCACAGTAAAGGCCTTTTGTCTTTGTCTAAAGTGCCTATCTTTCTCTTCTGCAAGTTTTTATTAACAACTAGTGTCTCCTCTACTACCACTTGACTCCCCCAACTCATTCCTACAATTCATTGTAGTGCTGAAATCTCCAGCACACTCCTACCTGTCTTGTAGAGATAGCAAGCCCTTTGGGAAACAAGTGCGGATTATGTTGCTCTATGTCAAGTACTGAATCATATAGTCATTTCTCTACCTAGAAGAAGCATTTGCAAGTGAAGTAGCTAGTTAGATTGTTATTACTTGGCCTTGAAAGGATTGTTATTACCTTGTCTTGGAGAGGTATTCCTCCTCCTCTAATAGCTCCTTTCCAAGAAAATGTTTGATGCACACAGCTCTTCCCAAGCTTCAAAACACCAGTTTTTCTAAAAATCAGCTTTTTCTAATACCTGCCTGCCATGTAGTTATTAATGCTGCAGGAACTCTCTTCCCATCAAGGGCTGATAAACCTGGATAGGACTATGCTTCTTTGCACAAAGGGGTTGGAAAGCTTCTCATACTGAGACATATGAACAGCTCTTTTTCTTATTTCACTGTTGTCCCTGTCAAAATGTGCCTTCAAACACTGCAAATAAATGGCAACAGTGCAAGTGGCCTGTATTCTCCATGCTCCCTGATGTGTGAAGTGAACACTTGTGCATTCTCACAGTGAGAAGCATGAGCTACATACACATTTTAAACTCATATATATATTACTGGGTAAGGGATTACTGGGTAAGGGAGAGGAGTCGTGTAAATTTGGTGCAGGGAAAGCAATAGTTGAAAGCACTCAGCTGGAAAGCAATAATTGTAGGCAGTCTACTCCAGGGAAGGCAAGTGCACTAAAAGGGGGACGAGTGTTCTGGACATAGGATTCATTGCAGGGTGTGTGTGTGTGTGAGAGAGAGAGAGAGAGAGACTTTTTATCTTTATTTATTTATTGACCATCAGTACATGTGGCCCAATATTGCAAAAATGATTTTGGTGCAAGCCTAACCCCTTATGTCAGTGCTTTCCAGCACTGGCATAGTGGTGCCAATGGACCTTGTGCTGCATCCTGCAGTTGGGTATCACTCCTGGAGGCCTCCTCAAAGTTAGAGAATGTTTGTTCCCTTACCTCAGAGCTGCACTGCCCTTATGTCAGTGCTGGAAAGCATTGGCATAAGGGGTTAGGATTGCACCCTTTGTCTCATGTTCTTTGTAGAGGGTACTGGGGCAATCTTGATTGAACTGCATATTTTATTTGGTTGTTGTAACTTTTTTTTCTTTTTTTATGCATGCATACAAGTACATATGTGCATCAACAAAACTCAGGACAAAAATAATTCTTCATGAAGCCATGTGCACAATCACACCCTGACTGCCTTTTTTGGTAGCATTTTATCAATGAGCACATGCACACTGGTAATGTAGAGGTGCAGAAAACACATGGAGGAATTGGACGTTGCTGAATACTGCTCATGCATAGTATTCTGTGTAAAAGTTAAAAATTTTAAAAAGATAAAATGAAAAAAAGCTGTAAAGAATTCTTAGTACATGGTTTCTCATCCAAAAACAAGATGTAGTAGTGCCAGCGTGGTGCTGGGCAGATCCTGTCCTAGAACTGAGGCTGTGATAAAGGGATGATAAATGTTGTCCTCCACTATGGAGGCATAGAGAGCTGTGCACAGCTGTCCGAACAGCCATAGGATGCAGCAGCAGCCATTTCAGCACTGCAGCAACCTTGTGTACCAGGCAAGTCAGGATTGGGCTGGCAGTCACCTCAGGCAGTAGATTGGTGGGGGGTACCCATCTCTGCCTGCCCATTTGCCTTAATTGCTACTCCTTCTCCTTCCACTCTCCAGAATGACAGAGAGGTGAAGGAACTGTGCAGGGGAGGGCTGAGTTAGAACATAGGAGAATGGGAGGAGCAGAGGCTCGCACATCATCAGTTAAGGGGGGTATCAGGAGGTCTTGAGCTAAACCTGCATATACTAAACTCTTTCAACAATTCTTTTACCTGTCCTTCTCTCTTGTCTTCTGTGGGCTAAGTTAAACTGAGTTTGTTAGATATGGCAACAGAGTGGTGTCGTTTCATGCCATATAATTTGATAGATGTGTTTTGTTTCCCTTATATATGCCTGGGGTTGGGACATCACTGGTTGCTACAAAGGTTTTAACTCACCCTCCTCTCTTGGTTTCCCCTGGAGCTTTTAAAAGGACAGGAACCACCTCTGGGTGAAGACCTTGCATCCCTACCATTGTGCTACATACAATATTGAAAATACAGACACTAGGATCCTCTGGGGAAACCACAGCATGTACTAGTAGCATACTAACAGGATGTGAGGAAGAGTGGTTTCCCACTCTGGACATATTGGGAAAGGAGTTTTTCTTTATTGCATCATGTCATTTGTCCACCTTTCCCTGTACAGACTAGAACAACCTCAAAATATTCCATCTGTTTGTGTGCAAGCCTAGTGCTTTGACGTGTGAATGGAAGAGTTTGTGTTTGAAATTTTACACCTTGATGTCTGTGCCTTTTTGAAATTTTCCCAAGAACATTTCACAGCTTTCTTAATTCCTCAAAGGAAGTTCATGCTGAAAGCTTTGCAGGTTACCTCATCGCCACCGCCCCCCCGGTCACTTCTAATTTGAACGCATCAGTAAACGCAGCTGCCATAATTAGAGTCAAATTTCTGATCTGCTCCAGGACATGATACCAGTGTGCAGAAAATGCACAAATATAGCTAGCAGGCTTGCAGGTTTCATTACATAATGAGCCATATATTGCCTAAAGCTATTCGCTAGGATGCTGCTAACCCTGCTGCATGCGAAAATTAGCAACCAAGTTAAAACATACTAGAATGCTGCTTTGTAATCTGTGTATTTAAAGAAATCATTTCCACTGAGAATAAGTCCAAAGCATCAGACAGTGTAAGCATGTAGCCCCCTGCTCTGTCAACCCACAACCTTGTGATTGACCTTAGTGGTCAACTCAGATATTTCTGTTTTTTTAAAGGTTACCTCCTTAACAATGTGTGAAATACATGTACGCTCTCCATATGTATTCTTTATTACTAGAAAACAGCCTCTCGCTGTAAAAATGCTCAATCAGTATTTACTGAGCATTCTGATAGCACAGTCCTATGTAAAGGATTTACAAGGTGTAAATCCCAAAAATCCCATTCTTTTCAGTGGGGCTTACTTCCAGATATGTGTGGATAGGATTGCAACTTTAAACTGTTACAGGAGTGTGGTTAGTTATAGTATTTAATTCATAAGTTCCTTATGCATCAGTTGAGATAGGTTACTGAGGGGCACTTCAGTCATGCATTGCTGATGGAAAAGAACTTTCATGTCAGGAAAGCACAAAGCCGTCATATAGATCACCACATGTGAACATTTCATTCATACTGTATAAAGGCAAGGTTTGTGCGCAGGACGACCTTGTCCTTGTGAAACACACACAATACTGGATTAGAGGACAGACCCCCCTAACTCAGATACTTTTATAACTGACATACAGACAACTAAACACAGAACCCAATCCTATCCAATGTTCTGGAGCTGATGCAACTGTAATGCAGCCCCAAGTTAAGGGAACAAATGCTCCTTTACTTTGAGGAGGCTTCCAGAACTGCCTCCCCCCCACCACAGGATGCTGCTGTTGGGATGGCTGCATCAGTTCTGGAAAGTTGGATAGGAGTGTTGGATAGGGTAGAAGCTAGTCATTCAGGTTTCCCAATCCCAAGTCACTTACCTCCAACAAGAGATATACCTGTTTATATAGATATAAACTGGGCTCATTTTTTTTCTCCCATTCACTGCATGCTCTTTCTTAACTCCTGAGTTAAATGAATATTTAATGTGGGGGTGGTAGCAGCAGTTGTAATAATAGCAAGACAAAATTTAAACAGTGTTCCAAGAGCTCTGCATTTAATGTATGTGCACTGCCTCTATTTCACACTATGCTACAATTTTCTCATTTTTCTTTGTGGGGTAGAGAGGGAGAATGAACTTCCCTGATTCATTTTTAAAAATTTTTATTTTTCTTGGCATTGAGGAAAGTACTTGTGTGTATTTGTTTGCACAAGATTCTGGTATTTTCTTCTACTGTTCTCATTGGCCTTTAAGTAACCACATCGCAGGGGAATCTTCTATTGTGAAAAATACATCAGTAAATATATGCATCTCTGCTGTAGTTTGTAGCAGACAGATAGAAACCTTTATTGACATAAGAAAACAAGAAGAGAGTACAATACAGCATAAAGGATATTAACGACCCCTAGGGTGCAGGTTCATATTGTCTCGAACCGCTTCTCCTTAAAGTCAGTTTTAGAAGAACTGCTACTTTCTCCATTATATCAACCTCCTCAACAGATAAAACAAATCGTATTATGTTCTGATCTGTCCCACCCTTCATCCTTGTCATAATTGGATCTAGATCAGGGGTGCCCAAACCTGGGCCCTGGGGCCACTTGTGGCCCTCGAGGGTTCCCAATCTGGCCCTCAGGGAGCCCCCAGTCTCCAATGAACTCTCTCCCTCCGTAGACTTGCTGGAACCTGCACTGGCCTGATGCAACTGCTCTCAGCGTGACTGCCAATGCAAGTTTATTCAGAAAGAAATCCACATATTCAACTTCTCATGTGAGCTGTGGGATGAAGGCGCCCTCCACTGCTTGCTGTTTCACATCTGTGATGCAGCAGCGGCAGCAAAGGAGAGACTGCCAAAAAGTTTGGACACCCCTGATCTAGATGTTTCATACGCAGGTCCTTGTGGGGTGGACAGTGTGAAATCATATAAGAAATGATTCCACACCCTCAAACTCACAGAAACAGCACCTCTCAGAGTGAGGGATCCCTTTAAACCTACCATACAGCATTGCATGATGGCATGATGTTACATCTTGTTTGAGTAGCAGTCCTCCTATCCCAAGGGGATTCAGGGCAGAACCTGACTTCCTGCCCTTTGAATCTATCGGCTGTAGTGGACAAGGTTCAAATATTTGAAAGCAGGCACTTGAATTTAGATGAGTGGTGCAATCCTATCCCTTGTGCTGGCCCAGGAGGGTTGCAAACATGCTGTAAAGCATGTTTGTGCCTCCTTGGGAGTCGGCTGGGCCAACTCAGGGACGTGCGCCAGCCCACAGAGGCTGCTTCCAACCTCTGCACCAATGCGGGGAGGAAAGGTTGCATCGGCCAAACTTGGCCAATCCAAAGGTCTGGGGAGGGCACGGAGGAGGTGGGAGGTGGCATTCTGGGGCAGGGGGAGGACGGGCAGGCAGAGGTTGTTCCCAGGAGTGGGAGATGGGGCTGGGACCCAGCAGTAATGCTGGATCCCAACCCCATTTCCTGAGCAGCGTGGAGTGGTTTCAATCTCCTCTGTTCTCCTCGGACTTGTGCCACTTCCTGAGGTGGCGTGGGTCTGAGGAGACCCATTAGGGCTGTGGTGGCTTACCCGGCATAAGGGGAGCAGACCTGATCCATGGATAACTGAATCTGCAGTTAGGGCCCCCCCCCATATTGTAAATCAATGACAGAGATGAAATTGCTGCCTCTCTGGGTCTCTTTTCATCTCAATCTCTTTTTGTGCCCTGAGTAGGTGAATGTTACTATACTGAATGTTGCCATATCTCCACTTGCAACCATTGGCAATGGGTAGTGGAGTTGAGGAAATGCACATGTAATAAAACTAGATTTCAAAAGAAGGGAAGTGAAAGAGAGATGAAGTGGCAGTCAGTGGCTTTGTGTTTCTTGCAGCAGCTAAATTTCTAGTGAATGAAACCTATTAGATGCTCATTTGTCCTTAGACTCTTCAAACCCTGTTGAGATGTGAAAGTGACAAAACGCTATGAGAGTCTCCTGAAGTTAACCAGTAATAATGCATTAACTCACAAAACACTCTAGAAGATCTGGACCAGAAAAAAGTACCTTTGTTTACTAATGGCTCTTGAGAACCTTGAAAGTGCTGTGACAGCTCCATTGATATTGACAGTACAGATATTCATTTTCTCTTTCCTACAAGTGAAAATGTGTTTTTAATGCTCAAAAAAATAAAATAATAAGGAAGACCAGAGGAAGTCCATAACCAGTGTTCCCTGTAAGTTGCTTAGCCACATGGCTGTGGAGCTGGAATTGAAGCTTCCTACTTAGTAGTCCTAAGCTTGGCAGTGACATCATTACTGAGCGCTTTGGAGCCATCTCTGCACAGACTTTGTGGAGCTCTGAGCATTCCTAGAGGGAATTATAGGGAGCACTGACTATAGCTTAACCAATTATAGTAGGGTAATACTGTAGTAATATGCTAATACTATGTCTAGTAATGTAGTAATTACAAGGGTTCTCAAATTTCCCCTCTCTGTGACGTACCTGTTCTGTGGCAGAGGGTCTGCAACCCACCTCTTTCTCTGGCGCCAGGTCTCCACAGTTCTCTGGAAGCAACTGGAAGTCACTTTCACAAACCTGAGAGTAGACATTTTTCCTGCCTTTCCAGGACACAGAGTGAAAAATGTACATTCAATAAACACATTTTATTTATAAAAGTAATATAAAATGTATACAGGTGGGCTCTCTTTATCCACAGGTTTGATACCTGTGAATTTGACTCAGTGTTGCTTTTGGACCTGCACCTGAGGGTCTCACCTGACCTCCCAGATGAAAGTGTCTTCCAGTTGTGTCTGGGAGGCTTTCTATGGCCCGGGCAGGCCACGTGCAGCCTTTCTGGGCCATAGAACACCTCCCAGAGGTGTTGGAAAGCACTTCAGCTGCCTCTCCAGAAAGTAATTTCTATGCGCAGCCTCTCTGGGCCTCAGAACACCTCCAGACACACTTTTGGTTGCATCTGGATGTCCTCTTATGCCCCAACCTGTGGATTCCATTATCCATGTGTTTCTGTATCTGTAGGGGTCTGGGAATTGACTCTTCCATGTATACCAAGGTCTAACTGTACTATTAAATGTACCTATTTATAGACAAAATGCAGTGTATTACTACTCTTTAACTTCAGAGATTATTTGCAAATAAATATTTGAAGTATTTGTTTTCTATCTGCTTCATATTTTATACTGATGTTTACATTGCTGTATTGTTTAGTATCACTACATACTGTTCTGGATGCCATTTTTTGTAGGAAACATTGTCTATCAATTCAAAATAAATGAATAATTAGCGCTCATTCCTATGGATTAGGCTTGACTTGCTGTGATGCAATTGTTTTACTCATGCTGTGTCAGCAGTTTCAAATAAATACCCATTGTAGCTAGAAAGGAAAAGAAGCCTCTGTAGTGACTGTGTTCTGAGAGCCTCCTTGGTATCATCCATAAGGAATGGCAATTCTGTCTCCTAAGATGCAAAAAGGAGACAGGACTCCAACTGTGTTCCTTGGTTATTAATGCAATTAAAACGACATGTAAAAGGTTTGACCCTTTAGCTTGCAATTTGCTGGCCCAAGCTGTGATTTTAGTGCAGAATAGAGATAATATAGGACTAGCATTTTTAATTACTTCCCTAAATAACTTAAATAATCACATGGTATGTCATAGGAAAATAAGTCCTTGGTTGGTTGGTTGGTTGGTTGGTACGTACGTACGTACGTACGTACCAGTGTGCATTATCTATTGATGCAGACCTGGGAAGTCATTCAAAATTTTTCTAAACAGGAAAAAGTCAATTGGCTGCACCACATTGCAGCTCGAAGAACAGGGATGGAATCTGAAAGTCCTGTATGTGATTATGTACATTACTGAGATAATTCAATTCCGTTTGAACAATGCTGTTCTTAGAAGGAATTATTTTATACTTTGTAGGATTGTGCGGTTCCCTACGTCCTGAATACCTTCTCTCTTTTCTCATGAATGTTACTCAGAATACAGACAATATTCTTTTCCACTGAAGTTTTTTCTTTTTAAACTCAAAAACTCATTTCCCACCAAATTATGATTTACTTGCTTACCATCTCTAGGTGCATCACTGCAAGCTTTCATGTTTTTTGTTGTTGTTTTTTGCTTGAAAAGCTATGTTGTTGCAGTTCTGGGCTGGGCTGGAGTTTGTCCTTTAGGAGTGCTTCAGGAGATAGATGAAGTCTCAAACTAGTGTTCAAAAACAGTGGTTATTGATACATGTAAATTCCCTTACAGATATCATCAGGGGTTCTGTAAATTAATAAGATAACATTAAAATAATACTAAATGCTGAAGCAAATATATGACTGGTCTCAGGTTAGACATTGTGTAATATTACATGAACAAATCAAAATGTTTAGAAATAACCAATCATGCTGTACATGATTCACTGTACATTTGCAACAAAATAAAACCTAAGCATCTAAAATCTAAAGCAATCTACAAGGTCAATATCTAAAATGTGGCAGACAGTGTTCTGCTCATGTACGAAACTTCTGTAGTCCAACCCTAATAAAATTCTCCTGTGCCAATGCAAGTTACACCAGCGTGGCTTGCACTGTATCCAGTGGGGACATTTTGCAGGCTGGAGGTCTCCTCAAGGTAAGCCCCAGTCACAGCAATGGGTCTTTTTGGACCTGTGCCTGCTAAATCACTGGTGCAAGTCCAAATGGATCCTCTGCTCTGCTGGATCCTAAACTCCATGTCGGACCAGAAGGCCTGACACCGAGTCTCTCGCGTCTGCACTGGCAAAATAGCCAGCACAGAGTTGAGAACCCCCCAAGGAGACCTCCAGTGGCTGCTGCAGGGCCGCAGGATGCAGTGGTAGCCACTTTGGCACCACTGCACCCAATGTTGCCTTTAGGATTGGGCTGTAGGGCTGCAACCCTATACACACTTACCTGGGAGTAAGTCTAATTGAAGTCAGGGGAACATATTTCTGAGGCTTGTGTAGGATTGTGTTGCTAACCTATAAGCACTTACTTGGGAGTAAATGCCACTGAACTCAGTGAGATTACAGCAAAGTAGACCTGAATTGGATTATTCTGTAAGTATCTCCAATATCTGGGAATCTAGTGCACATGGATGAGTCATCTTTCAATAGGTTCCAAGCACAGAAAACAGCACAAGCAGTGTTAAACTTTGCTCATGCAATGGGAAGTAATTCAGTTCTTCCAATGTTCAAAACCCTTTGAAGGAAACATAGCCTCTAAATTTATATCTGGAGCTAGATATTATTCAAACCCTTCTCCTGAGGTCATTTTTTCAAGTATCTTATTGTACCCACACAGCAATGTTAAGAGCTGGAACAGAAGTTCATGCAGTTCAGACTTGAGTGCATGGTATATTGTTCTCATATTTGCCAAACCGCAGCATAAGAATGAACACAGTTGTGGAAGAAGAATTCTGAGGGCCGGGGAGGCCATGCACAGCCTCCCCAGCCCTCAGAATTCCTAAAAACATCACTTCCTGGTTTTAAAAAAAACTGGAAGTGACTTTTTGGGACCTCTGAAGGTCTTAGTAGGCTTCCTGCTTATAAGGGAGGCCTTCCTTGCCCTCAGAATGTGCTCTAGGTGTTTCCTGTGATGTGCTGGTTCTGAGGTATTTACTCCATGTAAGTAAGCTGCTTGCGGAGTGGGGGAATGGAAGTCCATTTGAGTGTGTACTTTATTTCCGTGGTGTGTGTTGGTGCTTGGAGAAATCCTGGAACTTTGAGCCCATTTATTAATTCATCTAAGTTTCATCTCTAATGTATTTATTTAAATTTTATATTTAAAATTTATTTTTTCGGCCCTTGGCACCGTGCCAGATATTTGCTGCAACTCTCTGGTCAAAATGTTTAGAGACCCCTGCTTTCGACTAGGGTCAAACAAGGGTCAAACATGTTTCATTCAGAGGGCTGAATAGCTTTCATGGTGCCTGCTCAGGGATGGAAGTAATGTCATTAAGTAAGTCATGACCAGAAATAAGTACTTCATTCTTATTTAAGAACTCATTAGCTGCAGGTAACTGAAGGGAAGAATATTTGAATCTTGATAATATTTCAAGATATTGGGAGGGCCCAATTATCATGTGGGCTGCCCTTTCAGCAGTGACACCTCAGCATAGTTTAGCAGCTGATGGTGGCTGTGGGAGAGCCTGAGGGTCGGATAAGGAGTTTCTGTGGGCAATATCTGGCCCTCAGGTCTCCCTGCTCTAGACAGGCTGTGAAAACACTTCTCCCACTTGTAGTGGCGGAATAGGTCTTTCCCATCAAACAAACATACATAACCAATGTCTCCAGCCTTCTAGTTTTTATCATGAAACGGGAAGTGGTCCCCTCCCTTTTTACAGGACTCTGGAGGTGTGGGGAGGGCTGCAGAGGGGGTCACAGGCTCTCCAACCCCTCTGCAGAGCCATAACAACTCCCAGGTAAGTTAGAAGAACCCTTACCTTCCCAGCAGCAGCACAATCCTGGCAATCGTGTTGCTGTTGATTTATTGGCCTCTCCCCTTAAGAGAGAGTTGTCTTTTTCCAGTTTCCCTGGTGGCTCACAACTCACCAGTTTGGGAACCATTGCTCTCAGCTATATCTACATACTTGAATACACTTTGTTCTAAGGCGGATATTCACTGTCCTTCACTTTCAATCTGTGCCTTCAGCTTATTTTGATAGAAGGCAGGCAAAAATTCTATCAAGGAGCAACTGTGTATTTGTGGATCTCCACTTGAAGAAGATTTTGCTCACTGAGTATTATATTGCCCACTGGATGCATCCCTCAGGAGAAGATACCATGGTAAGAATTCCAAAAAAGAATAAGTGTGATAAAGGGTGCAATCCTAATGGGCATTTATGCCGGTATATGTGGCCCTGGAGGGTTGCAAACATGCCGTAAAGCACGTTTGCGCCTCCTTAGGCGAGAGTTGCGTCGGCGCATTCAGATGCGCCGACACGTGGGCGGAGACAGAAGCTGACATAAGCGGCAAAGGTAGGCGGGGGGAGGGGGCATTACTGGGCGGGGGAGGGTGGGCCCGGGGAGCCAGGGGTGGGGCTGGGACCCAACGGTTATGCTGGATCCCAACCCCCGTACCCAGGGTGAGCAGAGCGGCTTCAAGCCACTCCGCTCTCCTGAGACTTGCGCCACCACTGGAGGTGGCGCAGGTCCGAGGAGAGCCATGGGGCATGCAACCGTTACTCACAGGTAAGGGGAAGAGCTTCCCCTTGCCCGTGGGTGAGCCGCTGCTCGCCACAATCCCGCAATAAAATCTGTTAAATAAAATTGCCGCAATAAAATCTGTTATCTGTAATTTAACAGTGACAAGTTGTAACATAAATCTGCTTTGCATTGTGTCTTGGAAAGCTTGAAAAAGATTTGCTCAGCACAGTCTGGTACCATGTTATGAAGATCACCTGTTTCATGATATCTAAGATGCTAGCAACAATATTGGGATTTTTTGGTTTTGTAATTTCCTTTTAAGTGATGGGTAAAGGATATTGGAAACACCATTTACTAGCTTCTCCTGCATAGATTATCCTCGGAGTATTATCTGGCTGCTGTGACATTTGGTCATCACACATGATGTAGCAAAAATTATTTATCTCAGTCTAATGGATATATCATGTTTCCACTTCTCTTTGTGTATACTATATACTCAAGGTCTGTAGTTTATCATTGTTTCACCTAAGCAGAACACCTGGGTAGCCCAGTCCTAGTCTGCACTGGAACAGGCAGGTGACAGTGGCCTGCGCTGAATCCAAAGCAGGTTAGTTGCAGGCTGGAGGTCATCTCCCAGTAAGGGGATTATTTTCCCTTTACCCCATGTTAAGTCCCAACTGCTTAGCTGGCCCAAATTCAAGCAACCCTTTATGGCTGCTCAGGCCAGGGATAGGGGTTAGGATGTGGCCAGCACCCACCCAGGCCTGATCCATCTCCCACTCCACCCTACCCCTGCCCAAAAATGCCCCTCCAAACTCCCACTTTTCCACCACCCTTTCCCATCCCCTGCACTGCCTGGTGCAATCTTACTCTGTCAGGTTGGCTCAAGGTCTTGATTCAGCCCTCTCAAACTCCTGAGTCAGTGCCTTACAACACAGCAGGTGTGCAGCAGCTCAGAGCACTGTCTGGATTGCGTTCTAAGTCTAGTTTCAGCCCTGTTTTGCTCTTAGTGTTGCATTCCTACTTTGCACAGGATATCAAGTTATGGGATGTCCAGAAGGCTACCCTATTGGAGAATAAAACTAATTTGAAGTCAGAATTAATGCAGAATTAAGCAGCTGCTATAAATAAACCCTAAAGGAGATATTCAATTTCATTTTGGAAATCAGTAGCAGATGGATCCTTCACAAAGTTCTCATTAAGCCTTGAAATGGTTGTGCTCATATAATAATTTTGATTCTAACATATTTTGGGGGCTGCATCCTTTTAAGTCATTGTTAGAGGAAGCATTTAACAGCTACCAGTGAAGAACTGAGCAACTAATTCTAAATACAAAGTATTTGCATTCTTGCAAATTGTTGCATATTTTGTACATGCATGTGAAATCTTCCTCTTAAAAAGCCATCAAATTCACACATGGGAAGCCAGCCTGCGATAGCATCCGTTGATAGCATTTTAGTGCTTTTCCTGTTCACAAGACAGAGGTGGTGAGTACCAGGGATGTGCTCCAGTCAGTAAGCTCTAGTTACGAGTTACGCTGCAAGTCAGCGATCCCTTGACTCGCAAGTCATAACGCATGGCCATTGCAACTCTACTCTTTCAAGTCTTGAGTCCAGGGATGGGAACTTGAGTCGGGTGACTCAAGTCAGAGTCGCAACCATGTCAAGTCCAAGTCTGTCTGTATCTGGGTGTGCTTGCTTCCTTTATTTGCAGCTTGAAAGACCTCGTGGGGCCATCATTCAGAATAGGTGAACAGCAGGGAAGTTCTAGCCAGGAGGCAGGGAAAGGTTAATATTTTGGTTTTGCATCCAGCAGGAGGCAGAGGAGAGGGAGGCCAGAGCAGGCTGTCTTGTCCATCTCTGAAAGAACCAATGATCGTTGGACGAATAATGGGGAGTCTGATTTTTTTCCCCCTGGCTGAGGTAGGGCAGAAGGAGGAGCCCAAAGGGGTTTTTGCCTTAGAATTGGCTGGAGAAGTCCAGGGACAGGGAGAAAGGAGGCAGGGAAGCTGGGAGAAGGCAGTTCATAGCAATCATGCTTTCCAACCACATGACTCCTTTTGGCTTTGTTGTTACTTGGAGGGAGGAAGCCTTGTTGAATGACCGGCCGCAATGGGATTACTTCTGAGTTGAGCTGAAAAGGATTGGGTCATACTGTTAAGCCTCCTAGTTGCTGCACATGACCCTCCTCCCTCTTGCCACTTCTGTCTTCGCTTTCACGCAGTCCGTCCCACCCCCTCCTACCTTGTTTATTGATTGGATGGGGACAGCAGGGGAGCATTTAAAGAGAACTCCCACACACACCCCAGTAGCAGCCCTGTTTTTTTCTTGACTGACTTCTAATGGAAAAGACTTGAGACTCAAGACTTTTAGTGTCACCAAAATGCTCTGGGCAACTCAGAAAGTCTGCCTGTTAGGACTTGTTTTTGTGTTGAATCATGGGGAGTGGAAACTCATGACTCGATTTGAGTCAAGCCACACTGGAATTGCCCATCCCTCCTGAGTCCAAGTCATTTCAAGAAATGAGTCAAGTCATGAGTCAAGGATTTCCCTGAGCAAAGGGTGGTGGTGGTGGTGGTGGTGTGTTATTCCCAGTTATTCTCAGAAAAAAACATTATATTCTATGTTTTTAAATACGTATATCCATATGTTTAGATCAGAAAATCCAGGCACCAAAACCTGCTTTATTCTTTCATAAATTCCATCCAATGCCAATAAGCAAAATGGCTCTAATAATAAAGACTGTAGTAGTTCTGATTATGATGGAATGCACAGAGTAAGAATTAACAAATCAAATACATCTGCATAATAAAGTGAGCATAATTACAATCTCCTTGCAGATATTTTTGTGATCACGAAAAGCAGATAAATTATTCACTGCAAATTATTCACTCAGCTATAATCACAGGCCTAGAAGAACACAAGAGACTCAGTTCAAGAACAAAGGCCATGTGGGGTAAATGAATCTTTGAACCTAGAATCCCTGAAAACCAGAAGAACTGGCAGGGGGAAAAGATGTCTCAAGTCCTTTGGCAAACCTGATATATTTGCATAATTCTAAAATCAGTGGCTAGTTATGTCTTCTGCTACTCTCCCTTCAGAAAAAGGATTATATTAAAATCCCTTGTTGCAAGAATGAAGCCGGCATCAAACTTAGCAATCATACCAGCTAGTAGAGCTTAATTGCTAACTAGAATCTGAGGAATATAACTACAGAACTGGACAACTCTTCAGAAAACATCATTGCCTTCTATGCTAAACTTTTATGGATTGTTGTCATATTTTGTCCCTTAATCATATTTTGTCCCTTAAATAAATAAATAAATATTGGATCAGTTTGGATAATATGTCAAAGGGGCCCAAACTCTGTGCAATTAGAAGAGAGGGTTCATATGTCTCTCCCCCCCCCCCAACTTGTACCATTCCTCTTTCATGCTCATGGAAGTAATATTCAAATCACCTCTATGATCCAATCCTATAGAAGGCTTGTAGCAGTGGATCTCCTGATCCACTTCCATAAGTTCTCTAACAGCCCAATCCTACCTAACTCCAAGTATGGTGATGCAGTGGCATCTATTCACTGTATCTCATGGGGGAGTTTTGCTCTGTGGATCTCCTCGGGGCAAGGGAACATTTGGGGCAGGGAAGGCTCCTGCCAGCCCAGTTGGTCTACTTGGGCCTGTGCCTGCTATATAGATAGGATTCTCTGGACACCATTTTCACCCAAACCTATCCCTTCCTGGTCCTGATTCACCTTCTTTGCTGTCTTATCACTTCCCTGTTCCACTCCCACCCTGCCATCTTCTCACCCCCTACCTGTGATGGTAGACATCCCCAGTCTGTCACTGCATGAACTCAGCCGCTGACTGCTTCCAGCAGTGAACAGCCTGCTCTCTTCAGTGTGTTGCATTTGTGACAGATGGAAAGTGCATTATGCCCCTGGAACATACAGCATAACTGAAGAATAGGATTGGGCCATAACAGTGGCCCAACTGTCGCATCACTGTCATGCATGTTGGAGTCACTGGTGGAAATTGTCAGAGTTTCCGTGCACAGACTCGGTCAACATCAGAGCAGGTAAGGTCCTGGCAGTGGTGTATCGTGGGTGGACCATGGGCAGTTCAGGGGAGGTTTCAAGGTGGAATGGGGCCGTTGAGGGACTGGAGAGGGTAATGCATGGCAATGTAAATGTACAACAGTTTGCGATACGGTGGAGTGGAAGGCAAAATATGGCACCATGGTGTTTGTGCTTCTATCTCTGGACAGGTCAACTAATACCACATGGGTAGACAACTATTAATTTGGGACATTGAAAAATAATCCAAAAAGAGGAAGTATGAACAACTTGAGCTTGTAGTTACTGTACAAGTTTATAGTAAAAAAGACATTCTAAGGGCACAATCCTAACCAACTTTCCAGCACTGGCATAGGTGTGCCAGTGGGATATGTGCTGCATCCTACAGTTGGGGAGAAGTCATGAAGGCCTCCTCAAGGTAAGGGAATGTTTGTTCCCTTACCTTGGAGTTGCATTGCCCTTACCTCGGGGCTGGAAAATTGGTTAGGATTGCATCCTAAATCTGTTTTTTTTTTAATTTATAAATAATGCAGCCTTACTTTTGGTACATAAGAACATAAGAACAGCCCCACTGGATCAGGCCATAGGCCCATCTAGTCCAGCTTCCTGTATCTCACAGCGGCCCACCAAATGCCCCAGGGAGCACACCAGATAACAAGAGACCTCATCCTGGTGCCCTTCCTTGAAACCTCCCTTGGTGGTTCTGATAAATCTGAAATATACAGGCAGGTGTTTGCTTTAATGAATTACTACCAATCTAGAGCCCTTGATAACTCAAAGTTTACTCTTAGAAAGAAAGAGACAGAGAAAATATTCTTTAGGAAACAAAACTGGTGTACCTGTAAGCTAAAGCATAACTCTTCAGAATCTTAATTTATTGAGCATCAAGAGGAACTATCCGGACACTGCTCGTTGTTAAAGGATTTGTTTCTCTTCAGTGAGGTGTCATCATGTATGCAGCAATCTTTAGCTTAGCAATCTTTTCTTCTGTTCTTTGGTAACTAATCCAGCTTTTACTTTGTTTTGAATTTATCTGAAAAATGTGAACGGATTATCAGGATTTATGGAATGTTACTAGTTTCTCCCCATTTCCTCCAGTTGTTTTTATTAGCCTGTAAATTCTTGTCTTCTTTTGGAAAGTGAGATAAAATTAATTATGCAAACAGTTAACTCTGTTTCAATGTATGAAGAGTAAAGTGGAATGTAGCTTCTCAGTTGCTTGGAAGGGCTGGTGTTCCTTATATTATATTTCTGCTGTTCCTTCTGTATGATAATGATCATCATCGTTTGATGACCTGAACTTGTGAAATTGTCCGAATGAAACATGATTTCAGACAATTACTTAATTGTCAGAGAGAATCAGTCTGAGAAGTGACTAACTTATTACATCTTTTCTATGAATGAACCTGAAGATAGAAACCTATCTTCACAATTCCTGTTCTTCGATTTGTATGGTTCCACTTAAAAGAATGAAAATGGAGTGAGCCAGCTTATGAGTACAGTTGTGGACTGCACTAGAGGAGACATTCTATATCTGGGTGGCCAAACTGTGTCTCGTGAGCCACATGCGGCTCTTTGACATATAATGTGCTGCTCGTGGAAATACGTTGACTGAGTGCCTTTTTGCATCACAATTAATGTAAAAAGGTAGATGAAAAATTTTCGAGCTTTATATTTACTGGTAGAAACTGAGAGTCCATTGGATTCTATTTAATGTTAACGGTGAGTAAATATATTTTAGAATTTAAATGCTTCTTTATTATTGCAACTCTCAGACATCTGTTGTTTATTGTATGTGGCTCTTACATTAAACAAGTTTGGTCTATTCTGTATAAATATCAGGGTAGAATCCCATGAAGCTTTTTGGGTGACCTTGGGCCAATCAGTATCTCTCAGCCTAACCCACTCAGAAGGTTGTTGTGAGGACAAAATGGAGAGAAGGAACTATGTACAGCACCCTGAGTTCTTTGGAGGAAGTGGGTATGAAAATGCGAAAAATAAAAATAAATTCTCATAGAAAAATGACTTGTCTCCAACATACTATAGATAGTGTTGAATTGTGCACAAAAGACAATAGGGAGGTGGTACAAAGTTATGTGGGAGCACTAGTGTAATCTATTTCCAGTTACTCAGGCCTCCACCTACCACACCAGTTGAAGTTCCCAAACCATGTTTGAAAGCATCCCCACTTGTATGGGCTAGACCTGGGGTGCTCACACTTTTTTGGCTCGAGAGCTACTTTGAAACCCAGCAAGGCCCGGAGATCTACCAGAGTTTTTTTTACAATGTTCGCACCATCATAACATATAACATTTATGTGTACAATGTATGTTGGTGTACCTTGAGCCCCACTGAGTATAACAGGACTTACTCCTGAGTAGACATGCCTAGGATTAGGCTGTGAGGCTGCAATCCTAGCCACACTTACCTGGGAGTAAGCCCCATTGAGTACAATGGGCCTTACTCCCGACGTTTCCTCCCAGAGGCACCTGAAGGGGGGGAGTCGGCACTCCGCGATCTACTCATTTTGCCTCGCGATCTACTGGTAGATCGCGATCCACCTATTGAGCACCCCTGGGCTAGACACAACAAGGTTAGATAATTCTGAAAGCCTCATACAGCTCACTCTCTCCTTTCACCGTGCACTGGGCTGTGGTTCAAATGAGGACTAATAAGAAACACTTTTCTGGTGCAGTGAAGCCCCATTAGCTCTTAATTGTGAGCTATCATGAAATTGTAAGATTGCCTGAATGAGTGTTGCATGTTGATCACAATCTAATGAATGACTTACACTTACAAGGAGTGGTGGCTGGCACATCTGACAGCTTTATTGATTTTGCCATGATGAGTGCATTATAGTCTTTCCCAGACTGAAATAAATAGTTGATAATAAGAATCCTTGCTAAATCAAGGCAATGTCAGTTTGTATTTTGGTGAATTCCTGAAAAATGTGTAAATCCTGTGTTAATAATTAATAACACATGGAAGCAGATATATTTCACAGCCAATTTTGATAAAGAGAGTATCTCTGGTTTTAACATAATACTTCTGGACAGATTGCAGAAAAAAAAAAACCTTTTGTGCTATTTGTAAACTATACTTGTTGGATTGATTTTATACTTTACAAGTTACAAATGTTGGGGCTTTATGCTTTAATCCTTGAGGAACATAAAATTATGCATAGTGTAAAGACAGTGAATAGAAAGATGCTTTCCTTGTTCTCTCATAATACAGTGGTGCCTTGCAAGATGAAATTAATTCGTTCCGCGAGTCGTTTTGTATTGCGAAATTTTTGTCTTGCGAGGCATCACTGCAAACTGCAAACAAACAAACAAAAAAAAAGCAAAAAAATTTGTCTTGCGAAGCACGGCCTTAGAAAAATTTGTCTTGCGAGTCACCAAAAAAATTGCAAAATGCGTCTTGCGAGTTTTTCGTTGCGCGAGGCATTCGTCTTGCGAGGCACCACTGTACTGGAACATAGTCATCAAGCAAAATTGATTGACAGGAGATTAATAGCCCAATCCTAACAGGGCTGCCCATGCCATGGTATAGCGGTGCCGAAATGGCCACTGCTGTATCCCACAGGGGCAGGGAGGCTGCCAGAGGTCTCCTTGAGGTCAGAAAATACATGTGATCTTACCTTGAGTCAAACCATAGCCTGCCCAACGGGGCTACTCAGACCAGCAAAATCCACTGTAGGGCTCGAAATCCAGTGTACACTGGCAAAAGCCGGTGTAGGGCTTTCCGGACCAAGAGAGGATCAGGTGGAGGCCTCCTTTGCTATCCCTGCCCACCTCCCAGGCCTGAACTGTCCTCCCCCCACCTTCCTCCCTTGCCCCAGAATGCCCCCCATTCCACTCGACAGCAGGCATACTGCTGATGGCTCCCAGGGCTTCTCCTCCATACCACCACCTCCCTCCTTCTGGCTGCCATGAAGCGCCTTACAGCACTTGTGTGATGACCGACTCCCAGGCAGCACACGCACAAGACCAGCACTGTCTCCGGGTTGGATCAGGATATAAGAAACAGGGGAACAGACTCATCACATGGCATATTAATTTATGAAATGTGCTGCCACAGGATGTGCTGGTGGCCACTAACTTAGATGACATCTAAAAGGGTTTGGACAAATTCATGGAGGGTGAATCTATTAATTATTACTATGTATATGCTGCTAACAGGTTCAGCAATAGTTCCTCTGGAAACAGAATGAAGGGGAGAAGTGGTGGCCTTCCTCTCCTGCTTGTAGATTTCCCAGAGTCAGAAACAGGATGTTGGATTATATGGGCCGTTATGAAGAAGTGGTGCCCACGTCAGGGAAGCTCATAACACCAGTACCTATAAGGGATGGCACTGGCTTGGGAGTTTTATTGTTGCATTGTACTTTTAAAATGTTGCAAGCCACCTTGGGAACCTTTGTAGAAGCGGGAAGGTGGGCTACAAATACCTGGATGTTTAGGAAGGAGTAGCTAAATGAACGGAGGTGAACATACTAATAGTAAACCCAGATGAGGCAGAGGTTTAACTGGGCAGTAGACCTGCTGACCCTGTAGCAGTAGTCCAGCCTGTTCTTGGTGGAGTTGCACTTCCCTTGAAGGAGAAGGCTTGCAGTTTGGGGGATACTCTTGCACGCAGATTTGCTCCTGGATGTACAAGTGGTGGCTACGGCCAGTGTATGTTTTTTTTTATGGCCAGTGTATCTTTGTCCAGTTTTGGCTGGTATGTTATTATCATTTTTGTCTCAGAAAGACTTGACCATCCATGTCCTAATTGCCTTGTAATTAGATTATTGCAGTGCACTCTTTGCAGGTTGCTCTTGAAGACCCTTTGGAAATTCAGCTGGTACAAAATACAGCTCCCTGGGTCTTGACCAGGGTGAGGCCTTATGATCATGTTTCACCTCAGCTGTTCAGCTGCATTGGCTATCGGTTTGTTTCCAGGTGTGAGCCAAGATGCTTTACAGCTCTGGACCAGAATATCTGAAGGACTACCTGTCAACATAAGAATCAATCCATCTTATAAGATCTGGGAGGAATGTGCTGTTGCATGTACCAACATGAAACTAGGCCATCTGAAACTAGGTTGATAGTCCCTATCCTCTGGAATCCCTACCATTTAATACATTCCTGACCTCCTTCCTGCCACTTTTTGCTAAAAACTGAAACATGCAGGCTTTCACTGATCCTCTTGTTTTAGTTGCTGCCTCTCCTGGTTTAATTCTCTTTTGGCCCAATCTTTTGATGACCTGATTATCTATGGTGACCTGGTGGATCTCATGATCTATCAGTGAAAGGCTTCAGCCACCATTGTATGAGTTCTTTACTAATGATGGTGCTGGAACAGAGAAGCCCCATGCCAGTAGTGGAAGGCTACTGAACCCACACCAACGCAGATAGTGTGGTAGTGGAAGCAGTTTAGGAGAAAATTGTAGGTGTTACATGGCAGGGAGCGGTCTGGGCTAGGGGTGGTTCAGGGCTGAGAGAGAGAGAGAGGCTATGGAATACACTGCATGCTCTATGAGTGATGCTGCATGCTATGGGCTGGCAGGGGATAGTAGTGGGCTGCCCATCTATGTTGAAGTGTTTTGCTGCTGTTGATTTTTATTTAATTGTATAATTTGTATAGACAGTTTAAATGTTTTGTTATAAGCTACTTTCTCTTCTAGTTGAGACGAAATGCAGGGTATAATGTTTTTTTAAACTACACAAATAGTTATTTGTCTATGTCAGTTCTTGCAACCCTAGCCTCTCCCTCCCCTCCCTCTGTTGTTTTCCAGTTGACAATCTGCTCTAGATTTAGCAAGCCCTTCAAGGGCACATACCTGTCTGTTTTTTGCCAGTGAAATTCTGTAAGGCACCATGTATACTGATTGTACAGCATAAATAATAAATCATGGTGATACTAGTGGGATGGTTTCATTGATGCTAACCACAATAGTCAGAAATCAATCTCAACATTCAGAAGCATCAGTAAAACAATGATTAGCAGATGTTGAGGACTAATGGAACCGATATCATACTCACACCCTGTTTTCAGCCTCCCGTGTAGCATCTTGCTGCCTCTTCGATCTGCTACTGTGAATGGAGGCCAGAATATAGTATGATAATAATATGGTGACATTACCCCAAGCCTCTTGATCTTCTCCCACCCTGCAGGATACAGCACAGGGCTTACTTGGCATAGTTACAGCAGTGGGAGGAAGGAGAGAATTGGGTTGTTAGTTGCTCTAGGGCCCAACCATGACCATACCAGTTTTATTCAGTCCTACAGGGTTTGAATCAGACTGCTTTCAGGCTTCTCATTGAGCCACATGGACATCAGTCCTCCCATCAGTAGTTCCAACTCTGAGAAGATTTCCTAATTCTTTTTGAGCCCTATCCTGAGTCCCCTTCACACTAGTCAGAAACCAGTCAGTTGCGACAATAAAAACAGCATGACATTGAAAATGCATCCAGTTATAGTGGTAAACGGTCAGCACCCTAAGAAAGGCAAAAAAAAAAAAATCCAGCTACCCAAACCAATATGATGCCTGGACCAAAAGTCTTTTCCAGCTAAACTGGATGACCATTCAGAGTATGCCTTCTTATACCCGACAACAACTTGCATACTTAGCTCTAGATATAGGCTCCTTTTCCATTATTCTTTTGACTGCTTCTCTCAGCATGTAACAGGGATGGGAACTTGAGTCAGGTGACTTGAGTCCAAGTTGCAAAAACGCATGTTTTTCACTGATATGTACACTTGAGTCACACGTGTGGAAGACTCAGCAAAACACTCGAGCCAAGGGTCCCTTGACTCTTCACTTGTCCCCATGTGTGCAGACTCGAGTCAGTCTGTGTCTGGGTGTGCTTGCTTACAGTTTTTGAAGCATGAAAAACCACATGGGGCCATCATTCAGACTGAGTGAGCAGCAGGGAAATTCAGCCAGGAGGCAGGGAAAGGTTAATGTTTGCTTTTGCAACAAGTGGGAGGCAGGAGTAAGCTCTCTTACCCATCTCTGAAAGAACTGATGATTGCTCCTCCTGCCTTGTTTAAAGATGGGTGGGGACAGTAGGGGAATGTTTAAAGACAACTTCCACACACACCCGAGTAGTAGCCCTTTTTTTTCCCATGGCAGGCTTTTTAAAGGGGGCAACCGGTGACTCGAGTCTTTTTGAGTCGTGAAAAGTTGACTCAGCAACTCAGAAAGTGTGCCCATTATAAATTGTTTTCAGTCAAGTTGCGGGGGAGGGCAGAGGCTCGTGACTCAACTCCAGTCAAGCTCCTGACTTGCCCATCCCTGGCATTTACAAATAAGAAGGCAGCAATATATTGCAATGTGTTATTTATTTTAAGTATTTTCCAGTCTGATTGGAAATGTAAGAATACTTGCATTTAATCACATACATTTGATCATTTTGTTGTCAAAGAAGAGCGGTACCTCTGCATGTTTTGCATACAGCAGGTCCCTGGTACCTTCAGATAGGACTAGGAAAAGCCCACCACTGAAATGCTGGAAAGACACCACCAGCCAGTATAGTGATAAAGAGCTAGATGAACCAATGCTCTGACTCAGTAGAAGGCAGCTTCATATATTCACTTTATATCCCTTATTAGCAAATAAATGTTTATTGTAATGGGCTTTCAGTACTGAATACAATTTAATTTAAGATTGTCTGAAAATCCACCTAGTAGTGGCTGCACTGACAATTAGACCTCACGCACTATGGAGCCTGTAACTTTTACAAAGAATATGGGTCAGCTAGAGAAGAAATCTATCCTGTCTTGTCTGCATAAATTATTATGGTCTGTGCCTTGCAGGTATTTCAGTCTTCTACAAATGTATGTGTTTTCTTTTAAGCAAATCATTTGTCCTAGTACACTGTAGTATCATTTATCTATTTTAATTGCATTGCCTAGAATTGCCATTTCTTAATGAAAAGGTTATTCAAATCAATGCAGTTAGAGCTACAATCCTATGCACACTTTTCTGGCAGTACCCACCACTTAACATTGTATGACATTTTTTGGAAAATGTGCATAGGATTATTCTATCTTCCAGGTGTTAAAAAACAGAATTACATGTGGGTCATTTCCATAAAGCATCAATTCTGTTATCAGACAGTGATCCCGCTGGGAGAGGTTTACGTGGATTTTCATGGATGAAGCAGGTGATTCATTATCGCTCTTGGATAGAAGAGGATTTATTTAAGTGGTCTAAGTAGAAGAATGTGGCTATGGAATAACTAGCCTCAATAAAACAGTCTCTAAAACATAAGCAATTTGGTGGTATGTTTTTTTCTCATTATTTACTTATGCAGATTTGTACATGACTTTGGGGTAAATTTCAGCTTTGCAGGAAGCGTGGAGATTGAGTTTGCAGGTTCAGGTTAGGAACGTGACAATTCAGACTGCTTGTGGGTGATTGGACGTCAGCCATGTGGAAAGATGCAAGATAAGTCTTTAGAGTACATCAGTAAATAAGAAGCAATCCAATTAAGTTAATATTCAAAGAAGAACATTGCTGCAATTTATTCATTGTTTGATTAATGGGTCAATTGATTTTGGTGGAAAGGAGAAAAGGCGCATTTTCCTGCTTTCCTCTTAAGCACAGTGAAGTATATTGAAGTGCGCTGAGAAGAAAAACACGCAGAGATAGTCTAAAACTGATGTTTAAGTTTTCAGTCAAATGCAAACTGTTTTTAAAAATGCTTATCCATCTGTGGGTGCAATACTAACCATTGGCACAGCTATGCACAGCTATGCCCATGTTGGAAAGTTAGTTAGGATTGCCCCCTGTACCTATCAAATTGCCAATGAGTTTATCTATAACATGAAATACAGTAAATCTGCACAAATACATGTAAATTCATGAGTATTTAAATGTGTTTACATGCATGCAAAAACCCAGAATTAGATCATATTCTAAGTTAAGTGCAAGCTGAGAACAGATCCAACTGTTTATGCATCAACATTTTTTTAATTTAGTCCAATAGCACATTGTGTGTGTGTGTGTGTGTGTGCGCGCGCGTGCGCGCATGCGCTTGTGGTTGGTGTGGTAGGAGAATTGCACCATAGCCTCCACAGAGTATTCAAACCTAACCAGTAGCCAGGATAATACTACAAGTAAAAAACAAAATTCTGCAATCCAGAAAGGCAGATTTTGCAAACAACATAAACAGAATGGGGATAAGTTGGCCAAAGTAATATTAAAGCTTACTGATTCCAATGGGAGAGGTAAACACATGCTTACATTTTTCTCCACTGAAATCATTGAGATTTAAAACTGTCAGATTGTACCAAATAATTGTTCAAATGCACTTTGGTCCATGGGCAGCTGAATCCTAACTAAATTCCTCGGTGCCTATGCTGTGGTGCCAGCAGAGCTGGCACTGCATCCAGGGAGGGGGATTTTGCAAGGTATCCTTGAGGTAAAGGGACATTAGTCCCCTTGCTCCAGGGAAAGCCCTAGCCATGGAACAGGTCTACTCAGACCCGCACCTGCTATACTGCCAGTGCAAGTATGAGTAGATCCGTGTCAGCAGAAGGAGGGTAGAATATGGCGTGCATCAGTGCTGTCAATCCCACCCCACTCCCTGGCCTGAGGCTAATTATTTTATTTTAAAAACTGTCAGGGGAAAGTTGCTTACAACCATTTGCAGTGTCTAGTTTTGTCCTGAAAGGCTAATCAGATGCCCCCACTGTGAAGGCACATCATTGTACTACTGTGAGAATTTGGAGTTAAAGGAGGATAATGGTCAAGAATGCATACATGGAAAGGTCAGAGATTTAGTCCATGCCAAGATAAAGATGCTAAAATGCCAGCTGTTTCAGAAATAGATATATAATTTAAGTTTAAAGTTGTGTTTGTCCTTGGTAGTTTTATGGTGTTGAATTCATAATTTCTGAATAACAATTCATGTTGTGATGGAGATGAGTGTGGTCAAAACGTACCAAAATTGTTTCTAACACTGGAGTTACCTCTGCTTTCCCACAACTCTATCTGAAGAAGCATTGAGCCCTACCAGGAGAACATAATGAAACTATCTTGCCTACAATATTGTCAGGGGCATACAATTAGTCATCTAAAGGCAGCACATTAACTTTCAAAATTTTAATATACTGCCTAAAACTGTCATATCAATTTCTTTGACAAGGTGAATGACGTTTCTCTTCAGCGTGTTGTGGGCGGCTCATCATTTTTTAAAATTAATTTTTGAAAATTAATTTTTACAGTGTTTCCCAAAAACCATGTAACTTAAATTATGTATAATCATCACAAAAGATATAATTAAACAAATCAAAAGGACATTACTTAAAAAAGAGATGGAACTAAAGCATGCATTGGTATCTACAGTCATTGAGTATCAAAGCTAAATTTAGCATTATTGTCTTAAGCCTAACCTATAGCAAATTAGGGTGGCTGGTTCCTTTCCTTCCTGTGGGACAGCTCTGGAATGGAAATTATCAACTATGTTTTGGAGGCAAGAAAATTCCATTTATTTTTAATGAGTAAATCATTCAGATTTGGAGCATTAACTCCATATTATTATTGGGTTTATATGGTTCAATGAAAAGTGTGGCTTTCCTGGTCTTTGGATCTCTGGCCTCTTCCATCAGTTCTGTAAAATAGCCTTGTTACAGTTTCAATGGTATTCATGAAGGGGCTACTGTCATGTTTTCAATAGTGTATGTAATAAACGGCATTGTTCCTTTCAAAAGGTACCATGGCAAAATTATGCATTAATGATTGAAGACCAATACCATTATAATGGATAACAGCACTATGGATAGGATTGCCTCCTCTGAAAGATAAAAAAAAAAAATAGATACTGGTTATTTGTGGATGAACTTAGTTAAATGTAGTATTTACCCTTGGATTTACTTTGAACCTGCCCATGAAAAATAAAGCAAGCCAGGACACAAGCAAACTGACTGAGCTGGCTTGGAATTGGCCAGAGGCCACATTTAACAGTAGGTTTGCTTGGGATTCAGCCTGTAACTTAGCCACATAGATTGCCTGGTTTTTCTTTCACGGTTGATTTTATTGGGAGGAGGCCAATGTTGTTTGCGGTAGCCAAAGGCTATAGTGGTTTTGGCTGAATGAACTGGAATAATGCAAAAGAGAGCCTTCTATAATTTGCAGCTAATTTATTTCTCTCGTGCAAATTCAATACTGAGTGCAGATTACAACTTCAATGGTTCTTGAGGGATTTCAGAATGGTATCAAATCTTAAGTAGGAAGCTAATTTAAAGAAACAACTCGCAGGGGTATGTTTAATAAGTATTCAGTATCTATGCAATAAATGAGAAGAATGAGCAGAGAAGCAATATGCAAATAGAAGACTTAAGGACTACTATTCTGTACAGGCAGAATTGATTAGTTTTTCATGGACTAGATGAGACTATATACAATGATTTCTATACAGATTCCTGAATGATCCTACACAGGAAGGCTTAATTGGACATAGAGCAACTCACCAGCAAATGACCATCATTTCTAAACTATGTGAAATTGTTATGAAGAATACATATATAGTCAGATCATGGGTCCACCTAGCTCTGTGTTGTCTTTTGTCTATGTTGACTGGCAATAGCTCTTCAGGATTTCAGAAACTAGTCCAATCTGGAGATGCCAGGATTGAATATGGAACCTTGACACTAAAGCACATACTCTGCCATTGATCCTGTACCTGAAAAAGCATCTGAACATCTGTTGAAGGCCTTTCTGTCACCACTGAAAATGTAGTTTTCTCTGCATATCTAGGAATATGAACACCACATGCAATGTTCTTGGGCTCTCCTTTTCTTTACTGCTCCTCACTTCTTTAGAAAAAAACCACAGGTCCGAATTACCCTAACAAGCACGCTCTAAGAAGTTGTTGTAAGGCCTTTTGCAGTGAATTGGTCTCTTCTTAGAACAGGAATGGTTTCTGCTAAATACACTACATTTAACACAGCATAATGAGGGCTGCTTTATATATTATAAGAAAGGCAAATTCTCTTGTTGGTGGCATACAGATGCTGCACATGAGTGGGCAGATGGGTGGGGGTAAAGACCTTAAAAACAGCATGTAGTACAACCACAGGGAAAGACATATGGGAGATACCAATGAGCATTTAAATGGGTCTTAAGGCTGCAATCCTAAACATACTTCTGATTTAAGTGAGTCCTTGAACTCTATGGGAGTTAGTTTTTCAAGCAGTCATTCTGAGGATCTTGCTGTGTTATTGAATGACTGCAGAGCATTTTCAAGAATAAAATTCTTCTTAGATCATTCTGTGCACAATCAGGAAATTACAACACATGCCACTGAAACTGGGGTGGGATTTGGAGACAAGAGACAATATAGCCAAGAGACAATAAATCCATTTTGCTGGGTTATCCAGAAGTTTCAGCCCAATCCTTTGAACTCATACTGGTGGAACAAATGTTCCACCAGCTTAGACTGCCTTACAGGCACATTACAGGCACATTACTGTGCCTTGCAGTAGACACAAAGAATTCTCTGGCAGCACATGGAATTGCACACTGCTGGAGCGATGGCATGGAGGTTGGAGTTTGCCCCTTCACTAGCAGATCTGTGAAGACTCACCAACGTAGGTAGAATGGCAGGGGAGGTGGGGAGAGGGCGGCATTAAGTGGACAGTTGAAGGAAAGCAGAATGTGGGTGGGGGAGGGCAGAATGGGGCAGCAACAGGGCAACAGGAGAGTGGATGGACCTGGGAAGGGGGCAGGTTCAGCATCAGTGGCAGCTACCAAATTCAAACCCCCTTCCCAGGTCTGATCTCATAGCATGGGTCTATCTCATGACATGGGATAGTGCAATGGCGACTTTGCTGGCACAGGTCTGAGTAGAGCCATCCATACCATGGAAGCTTAGCCTAGGAAGCTTAAACCTTCTTCTTTAAGGAACTTTGGTTGGGGTAAAACCTTAAATGAGCTAATGGGCTCCAGGGGCAGGGGAGTGGGGGCTCCGCACCCCTTCCCACAAGCCCATTGGGTCCCTTAGAGACATACTCCAACCAAAAAGTTTTTTAAAGCAGAAGATCGCTAGGACCTTCTGCTTTAAAGGGAACTTACCCAGCCAAAAGGTCCCTTTAAAGCAGAAGATCCTAGCGATCTTCTGCTTTAAAGGGACCTGGGGTAGGTTCTTTGACAAGCTAATGGGCTCACAGGGGTGGTGGTGAGGGACTCTGTCCTGCATGGTCAATGGAAGCAGGGCCACCTTCCCATTAGGCCTGTTAAGAGATGAGAAGAACTCACACATATATACTACGGGTTGAGCCAGTTTAGGGAGTTCCATTCTTGGCTACTGCTTGCTTGGTCAGCAGTGCATTGGCTGCCATAGCCCTATTGCCTTGGTGACAGGTAAGCAGCTAGCCTCTCAGTGAGCCTGGAATTTTTTATGATACCCAGGTCTTCACAGTGTCTGTTTGGGAAATGCTGAAGACGACATTCCATGCCAGGGAGTCAGAGGAAGGAGGAGGAGAGGGCCAGAATATTTAATCCTCCCATCCAGCTTGAGGCTGCAGAAGAGTGAGCTGTGGACACTTTTTCAGGGCTGTCTCCAAGTCATAAGGGAAAGATTGCCTTGAAGACTGCCTTATTGTGGGCCTCTTCCTAAATGCATGTACCCTCCAGCTCA
Organism: Tiliqua scincoides; assembly: GCF_035046505.1. Lineage (NCBI taxonomy): Eukaryota > Metazoa > Chordata > Lepidosauria > Squamata > Scincidae > Tiliqua > Tiliqua scincoides. Next base: position 45,431,647 of record NC_089824.1, on the reverse strand, counting down.
AAGGCAAATAAGGAAAGAATGAAGAGTTGAACTGACAAATTATAATTACTACTACTACTACTACTACTACTACTACTACTACTACTACTACTGTTTTAATTGCTGGCATTTACAGAGAGAGGCTTTCATGGTTTTTGAACCCTAAATTAAAATACTGCTTATTATGAGCTGCTCATTTACTTCTGTGGAAGAGGTAAAAATTTTTATGGGATAGTCCTCCACTGATGAGAATGGAAAAGGTTTTGCATGTTGTGCTCATTTCTATAAGCATTACAAATCTGTGGTAAACCTCTGGATTAGGATATCTGTGTCTGTTGGATTCAAACATATATTTTCAAAGAGTAACATTTCAAAAGACCAAAACTACATTGATAGTCACTGTGAAATTTAGGGCGCAGTCCAACCAACTTTCCAGCACTGTCCTAGTCACAATGCATCTCCAAGGTAAGGTAGCAAACATACCCTGACCTTGAGGAGGCCTCTTTGACTGCCTTCCCACTGCAAGATGCAGTGCATGCCACACTGGCACAGCTATGTCAGTGCTGGAAAGTTGGTTAGGTTTGCACGCTTAAACAAAAATGTCAAACAGGACATGCTGTCCTCACCACATTGCATGATGAGTTGAATCTTCACAGAGAAGCACATGAAACATTGCTCACATAATGTCTTTTCCACCACTTGACTCCCACTGCCACTCCTATTCCTCACAGAAAGGTACTCCTGAGAGTCAGGGGAACCTCTGGAATCACACTTCAGGGATATAGGGACCTGCACTAGAAAGGAAGAAGTGGCAGAAATTGGGATTCCCTTCTGCGCTCCCTCTGAATCCAGTCTTAAGTTATTAGGCCTTGCTTATCCAATAAATACTGGAAAGAAGAAAATGGTATCTGGTGCTATCTTTACTCATTTTTAATAAAAGTAAAATCCTTGGTGTCCTCTAATTTGTGTTAGAGCCCAAACCTAGGCATGTCTACTCAGCAGTGAGACACATCGTAGTCAATGGGGCTCACTTCCATGTGGGATTGGCTAGGATTGCAGCCTTACAAGTGCAATCCTATACATATCTATTCAGAAGTAAGTTTGTGTTCAATGGACCTTATTTCCATGAAAGTGTGTAAAGGATTGCAACCTTCGTCATTTATTTGAAATTGTGACAACTCTTTTCCTAGCAGTTCTGCATTAATATATGAATCTACTTGCAAAAGTTATGCATATCTCATGAATACTTCAGTTATTCTTCTCCATATATTTTATTGCTTGATTTATTTTGTGTTCAAGGTTCCATAACAAGAAATTAGTTGTGACTGTGAAAAATACTAGCTAAATATTGCTTAGATGAGCAACAAAATCAAGTGGGAATAAATCTCAATAGCTGTGAGACTGTGCATTGTGTTTCATGCATTTTGCCCTGAAAATTAATGGGAGCCTGTAACTTAAGTAGCAAGTTACCTGGAGACTTGCAATGACAATTGTTCTCTAGGCTCGTACTGAGCTAAAAAACTGATGTTGATCAAGTACATTCAGAAATACTGCAGGACACATCAACAATCCTTGTTTAAAGGAACCCTACTTGTTTGCCACTTGTTTGCCATAAGTATATTTCCAATGGTGAAACCTGGGATAATAAAGGCAGGAAGTAACAAGAAACAAGGAGCGAAAACAGCAAAGCTGAACTGGAGAGACAATGTTAGTTAATGATAAAGACAGGAAGTTTATTAATGATACTACAGAAGGCAGTCCTTTGTCCTTCCAGCAGAAATGGGGAACAGCTGAAAGTGATACACTGCAGAAGGAGGTGTGGATTTGAAAGTATATCACTGACCAAGGAAAATGAGACCTTCCTTTGTCCATGTTCCAATGATTTTCCATGCCCTGAAGGAAGATGCAAGTATGTGTAAGATATTGACTGGGCTCTTTGGAAGATTTGATGATGGAAACTGGGAATGAAAAGAATAATGCTTGTACATTTTTTTTTTAAGGAAAATAAATAGAAACTGTGAATGGGGGCAGGAAAATACTTAACTTGGGTATGAGACATGGAGATTTCTCATTACTTGATTCTCAACATTTGGCGACCTGAAGATGACGGTAACTCTCACTTTGAAAGCATTCTGTTTTGAAATGAGAGTGATATTTAAAATGTATATGATACTTGATTGATGATGACTCATTTACCCATGCAGGTCAGCACTTGAAGCAACAGTCATCCTGTGATGAATGTATCTGTGTGAACCTTCTCTGAGACCATCTGTTCCACTATTCACTTTACAATCTCTAAGTTCAGCCAAAAACACCCTCTTATATTTTTACTGTTGAAGGGCCTATGAAAAACCATTTTTGTGGGCTTCCCCATAACTATGGAACAGATTCTCCTTGAGCATCTTTTTTGAATCCTTGAATGGCTTTCTATTTAAACTGACTTTGGAACTTAAGTTGGTAAAGGATGGGAGGGTTAGTTAGTTGGCAACCTTCAGTCTCGAAAGACTATGGTATCGCGCTCTGAAAGGTGGGAGGGTTAGTATTTGTTGAAATGATAGCAGTTTAAATTGGATTTATAAATATGAAATATATCTAGTTCACACTACCTTCTTGGTTGTTGGTACTTACAGTGGTTTTGTTTCACTATATCTGGTCCAAGTCTGGTATGCTAGAACTGGTTGATGACTCACATCAGTGTATCATGTGTAAGTCTGGGCCCTGGTCTATAAATGCAGGCATATCCTGGTTCCAGCCTGTGGATCAGCACCTGATTCACAGCCCAGCGGCACCACTGGGGCCTCTAGAGGTGTCCTCAGGGGAAAGGGACTTTCATCCCCTTCCCCAGGGAAAGCTCCAGGCCCCGCATTGGGGCTTCTCAAGTCTGCACCGGCTATTTTGCCGGTGCAGACTTGAGAGCCTCCATGTTGAGCTTTGCAATCTAACATGGAAGGTAGGCTATGGTGGAGCAGGGCTCTGCTGGTCACCCCATCCTACCTAAGTCCTCCCCCCACCCTCATCCCCCCCACTCTGAAACGCCTCTTCCCACCAGGGCCCTCACTGCAGTCCAGAGCTCTTAGAGTGCTCCAGGTGGCATCTGTCTGGCACTGGGCTTAGCGTTGACTGGTGCTGGTCCAGTGCTGCTGCTGAGTTCTCTCTGGGTGTCATAGACAGCACATTTGTGGCACCTAGCACTGGTGCTGAGGTTAGATAGGGTTGGGCCCTCACTCCCCAAATGTATGCTCAGCAAATATCCAGAAAGTCAGAAAGAATTTACACAATCAGGAATGTCATATGATGTTTCTATTTCATATTCTGTTTCTGCAGCATATTAATTATCTCAATATATAATTCCATGCACATGTAAAAAGGCCTCTTGCTGACATGCTAGTTTTTCATGGGGTTTCTTTGGGTAATATTACATTACCTTTGCACCTCTGAAATGAGCACGCCAGACAAAGTCTTGGGATAAAGGATCACTTTAGTAATACAATCAGAAAATCTGCAGCAGGGTATAAACAATCTAAAATGCCCCCCATGTGCGGGCTACTAAATTTGGGGGGAACGGTGCTAGCCATCTACCTCCCCGGGCTACATGGGCGTCACATCCTGGCTCTAAGCTCCGTCAGTCATCACCCAAGAGAGCTTATCAACACCAACTCCTAGGGGTCGTGGCAGCTGGATGAGCAGATACCCCAGAGGCCATGCCAGCCGTTGTCTTTTGCCCAATCCAACCTGGGGGCTTGCCAGCCAGCGACCCAAACAAGTATCGTCTGAGCAGACCTGGATCAACCCCCAACTTTGCTGACCTTGGAATGTATGCTGTATTCCCTGCCGCCCTGGCTACCCTGCCCGCACGTCACCTGCCCAAGTGACCAAAGGCAAATAACTCTAAACATATAACCCAACACCCTACCATACCAGTCTGGGGTAGGCGAAAAAATCATCAGCCAAGGCCATTCAGGCTGGTGACAAAAAATTCCTACCCAGCCCCCTGAAAGAACAACCAGCTAATCTCAGACTGTTAATGGGAGGGATGACAGGGCTTGAAAATTCTGGCGGACTGACTCCAGAAGGCACGAAGCCTTTAGGACATCAGCCCACCTAGCCCCCACTTGTGCAGCAGCCAATGAGGTGCTCCCAATTTCTCATCTTAGCCTGGCTTGCCTGGAGTGCTGGGTAAAGGAGTGCCTCTTATGGGGCTTCACTGTCAATCCAGGATCTTCTCAACTACAGTGTGAAAGAGTAGAGCCAGGAGTAGAGACATCACATGAAAAATTCTGATAAGGAATTTGGTCACCTAGGTAGGATCTTCCAGACTGTTTGCAGGCTAGAATTAGCAAGGTTTATCCACTCTGGGATAACCAATTTAATAAACCTTTCAGCATTTTTGCAGGCTTCTTCTTGATTTACCCTTGCTTTCAACCAATAACCTAAGCTATTTTATTCCAAAGAAGTGTACTATGTATTTAAATAAATACCAATCTGGGGTTGCAAACTGAGAATCTTCAACAAGAGTAAGTTATATGCTATATCTGTCCTGGGTAAAGACAAAAAGCCCAATCCTATGCCTGTCTACTCAGAAGTAAGTCCCATTATAGTCAATGGGGCTTACTCCCAGGTAAGTGTGGATAGGATTGCAGCCGAAGTTGCTTAAAAGTCAAAAGGGCAGCCTAACTCTGAACACATTTCTCAGAAATTGCACTAAATGTATTGTATCCACGTCTGCAGTAGAATTTGCAGTGAAGTGAATAATTAGGAATAAACGTTTTGCGAAGGCTGCTGTAATATTAAAATGATAAATGAGATAAGAATTGTAAAGCATTTGGTACACCATATAAGTTAACATTTATTGATTTATTTTGCTTGTAAAATGCCTTGTGAATTACTTTTTTAAAAAGTCAGAATATGTATTAACAATAACAATAATAAATTTGTTTATATATTTCTGCATATTCTACAAAAAAATTTCTCCCCATTAGAATGATGATCTATTTCTCAAATACATTTTCTGCCTAGGATTGCCTACTAATTTTAGTAGCCTGGAGGGCTGAGCAGGACTTCAGCAAAATGTCTTTCTCAGGCTGCAATCCTAACTACACTTTACTGAGAGTAAGCCCCATTGAACAAAATAGGACTTACTTGTGAGTAGACCTGATTAGGATTGTGCCCTAAATTTTTCTTTTTAGGTCAGACCTCGAGACTATGATTCACATAGTTCAGTCTTCTAAATCCAGTCATTGATATTGTAAAGTTTTTAATAGCATATGAAACTAATAAATAACATCAAAAACATTTCCTTTGAGTGTATATTCATACATTTACGGCTTAATCCTATCCCTCATTTTATGACAGTGGGACAGCATCCCGCTATTGTAAAAGGCCCAGCAATGACTCATGGAGTGCATTGCCACTGAGCTGGTGTGAGTTGCCACCACAAAGCAACAGTAGCATTAGAGCCCTTCAGCCATAAGTTGGTGCCAGTAAGTTGGTGCAGGAGGCATTTTGTTGGTTAAGAAGGGGAGGAGAGGAGGAATTTCTGAGTAGATTGGGGAGAGTGAATGAGGTGGATAGTGGGCTAGACGGCGTAGATTTCAGTGGCAAACAGGCACAGCAGATCATATCCCCCTCATTTCAGCCTCCCGCTCCTCTTTACTCTCCTTGGACTTCTGCCAGCTATAGAGCTGGTGAAGGTATGAGGAGACCTACAGGCCTTCAGGGGACTTACTTGGAGGTATGGCAACAAAAGTTCACTTACCTTAGGGAGGCTTCATAATCATCTTTCCACCATTGGATACAGCACTCACTTCCACAGTTCGGCTGCATCGATGCCAATGGCGTGGGATAGGATTGGGGCATAAAACCAATAAAATCATGAATGGTTATTGGCATTCTGCTGTTATGGAGACACTTTGCCCTAAAGGAAGCATACAGCTGAAAGAAAAGATTTTAAGATTTGTAACTACTTGTTTATAAAACTCACAGAAGAATGTGATTCACTGCTCAAATTCATGTTCACAGTTTTTCCTTGGTTAATCAGCTGTGCAGCAGAGCAGATGCTATTAAACTGCAAATTCATTTTTTTTTTTGGAGTGAAATAATGTGACCTAGCCTTTCAGACTCAGTACTACTAAAACCCTTTCCAGTATTCAGCAGTCAAAAGTGGGAGGGGGTGGTAGATTTTTGTAAAGGAAGGTTGACAGCTCTAGGCTAGTAGGAGGAATTGCACAAGCCATTCTTGTACACAGCTCCAAGAGCAGCTACGCGCCTGCAGCTGCTTGCCTGTTTCTAGACTTTTTGGATGAAATATCAACCCCCTACTAGGTTCAGCATATTACTCTTATTACGTAGTGTGCCATTTAGTAAATTTGCCATCAGACATTTGGACATCTGTTTTCTCTTGGGTAATAAAAAACCTAAGAATATGGATCGCTAGTGAAGTCAAACAAAAGAAATAAGCACAGCAAATATGTGAGAAATGAATTTATTTACTATTTACAACTACAGCCTACTCTTCACCAAATAGTCCCAGGGTAGCTGACAGCATCATAAGAGCAATAAAAACAAATAGTTAATTGTCAAAATAATATATCACAGCATAGTTCGTGCAGCAGCAAAAGAGCAACAGTCATCCATAATAATCGTCACCTCAAAGACTAGCAGAACAGAAAGGTTTTAAGCAGTCTCATAAAGATGAGGAGAGTGGGTGCTTCCCGCTCCTCTTGTATTATTTCTTTCCAGGCTGGGGAGGGGGCATCACAGAGGTGGCCCTTTCCTGCATGCATGCCAGGCATATCTAAATGCATGATCTCAATGCATGATGATAACATGCATTTTATGTTGCATGTTATGAATGATCTAAATGCATCTAAATGCGTGATCTAAATGCATGATCATAACATGCATTTTATGTTGCATGTTATGCATGATCTAACTGCATGATCATAATAAAAAAGAAAAAAGATGTAAGGGGTTTTTAAAACTTATCTCTGCACCCTATTATCAGTATCTGGTACACAGACAAAGGATAGCTCTACTCCTCATGAAAGTGTGTTATACTCCGCAAGTGGCTGTGTTGTTAGAATGTGTATTGGGTTATATCTTCAGCCTCTTAAGCAAGTGGAAAGCACTTCCGTGTGCAAAGAGAGGGAGATTGTTTTTGCTGATCTCATACCCCTTCAGTCTTTCATCTCCTATATAGTTCTGTTTCAAAGGACTTCCCAGTCATCAGAAGATGTCCGGGAAGGGGGTGTGTGTGTGTGTGTGTGTGTGTGTGAATGTGCACTCAGGGGGCTTCCTAACAGTCACATTCCTTAGGATACAACTTTTTTTTTTTTTAGCAGTGTACTGTTATTATGCTTGAAAATTATTTCACAAAATCAGGAAATATTTCTCTACAGATGTTAAATACCCATTTTGGAATCTGATTTCACCAACTGTCTCACAGTTTAGAGCAGGGACTCATTTCATATAAATAGGATTCATGGTGCCTGCTGTGGATTGGTTTTTTACTTCATATTTGTATAACAACTGAAACAATGATTAGCAGAATGGGTAAGCACTATTCATAGCCATTGTAAGTTATTAAGAGCTCAGTCCTGCCCTACCCTGCCCTGCCAACACCATCACACCAAAAAAATCACACATTTATTCCTCTCAAGCTCTTCTGAAACTTTCAAAGTTAACTTCTATTTCCCTTCCTGTTAGTTAACACTCCATCATTCTGCATAGCTCTGTAGTTATACATCGGGGTGCCCAAACCCCGACCCTGGGGCCACTTGCTGCCCTCAAGGATTCCCAATCTGGCCGTCAGGGAGCCCCTAGTCTCCAATGAGCCTCTGGCCCTCTGGAGACTTGCTGGAGCCCACACTGACCTGATGCAACTTCTCTCAGCGTGACGGCCAACTGTTCGACCTCTTGCGTGAGCTGTGGGACAAGGGCTCTCTCCACTGCTGCAGCAGTGGCAGCAAAGAAAAGGCTGGCCTTTCTTTGTGCAAGGTCTTTTATAGGACTTGAGCTATTGCAAGGCCTTCATTCGTTCATATAAGTTACCTCTAATATATTCATTTATGTAAATTAATTCAAATTTGAAATGTAAATTAATTCATTTTTTCCCGGCCCCTGACACAGTGTCACAGAGATGATGTGGCCCTCCTGCCAAAAAGTTTGGACACCCCTGTTCTACATCAAAGGGTACATATTGTTATTCCTTCAAAGGACTCATCCCTCAGTTACGTCGTTATATTATACCCTATCACATTATTATAACTTCTATATGTCTTCTTATAATCCCATAGCCCTCTAAAATATGGTTCATCCCCTTAACCATCACCACTGGATTCACTCCCTCCCACAGCTTCTTCATCTCCATTTCTCCTCTTCCCCACCCAGTTGGAGTGCTACTGCCTGCCGCGGCAGTGCTCAGAACTTGGTAGCCATTTTACAACATTGAAACTGTTCTGCTGTCGTAAACACTCCCACACGACAGTTCAATCCTAAATAGCTATTTATGGCTAAATTCCTCCATCTAAAGGAAGAGTGAGTCACACGGGTACATGTGTGGAAGTGCACAGTTTCCTTGAACTGACATCCACAGAAATCATACCACGTGATCCATTCCCCTGGCTCAGCAGCACTGACATCCTCCTCCTTCTTCTGTGGCTCCTCCTTGGCAGTGTTCAAACAACAGGCTTCTAATCGCAGTAAAGACAAAAGCAAATGATCCCTGGGCTTTGTACCAAAGTGGGCATTTAGTGGGACTTTTCACTTCCAGTTTACAGTAGTGGACTACCTTGGTCCGCTTCCTTCTCCATCTGTCCTCACTAAGTGAGGCAATGAAGGGTGTGAAATATGGTGGATGTGCTCCCATCTCTGTTGCCATATTTTTTTTCCCTTTCAGCTCCTCTCCCACCCTATAATCATGTGGGATGGATAAATAATTTCTGTGGGCCTTGTGTTTGATACCTTTGATCTAGAAACACCCAAGAAAACGGGAAAGAAATGGAGGAAAAAATAATATGTTGTTTCTGTTAAATTTCTCATACTTAAGTTTAATTATGGCAGAAAGGGTGGACTAAAACATTGTGCCAAAAGCACTATGAAAAAGTGGTTTTTAAGAAGGCACATAAAAAAGTAAAAATGGAGGCTTCACATAGGAGTTCCAGGAGGTGATTCCAGGTATAATGGGCAGCGTGGGAGAAAGGGCGGAGACATTTGAGGGAGCAAGACACCATTCTATTTGTATAAGTATAGTTAATGTGCATTCTTATGCTGTATCTGCATCATATTTCTATACAGGGTAGAGTCGGGGTTTAGTGAGGTTGGGCATTGGCCAAGGGTTCATGTCCAATTGGCTGTGGTTATCTGGTTACTATTATGGTAACCCATGAATCATCAATACTGGTGGTAGCAGTAGTGCCCAGTGCATCAGTGGAGGAAAAGTGAGCATTGTGGGACACCCACTGCAGCAGTTTGTCCCAGGGCCTCCACCAACCTGTCACTGCTTCTGTACATGTCAGCATTCCATTCAAATACTGGGTGAGTGTTCATTGCAGAACACATTAATGGTTCCTTTTGTGTTTAAAGTCAACACAGTAAAACTAATGCCTTTATCAGAATCAGTCTTGATAGAGGATTATAATTTTTTTTTAAAGTAGCAATTAAATTTGGTTCTCCAAAACCAGTAAACAGTATTTGGGTTTTGTAAATAAGGTGTGTGCCTGCATGTGAGTGTGTGTGTGTGTGTGTTTTCCTAATAACAAAACAAAGTGGTGCCCTTTACACTTTCATGTTGAGATGCAACTAATAAGCAAGTACTTCATAAACAAAATTTTATCATTATTTAACAATCACTTCTCTTGAGCTCAAAATAGAGTGAAGTTTCTCTAGTAGCTAGGCAACAGTAAAAAAAAAAAAAGCACTTACCTGAATTGCTGTTTATTTTACTCTTTATGTTTAAACCCCAGCTGTAGAAATTTTTATTCTCTGTACTTATTAGATGGTAGGAAGAATGATTGTTTATGGTGTAGCTAAATTGTTTAATGTACTGTTTGATACAGGAAGCAAATTAGACATCAGAATAAATGTCTCCTGTATCTGTAACCAGCCATTAGTGATTTTCGATCTTTTCATAAATGTTTCAGTGTGTTATATAATATGAGAATATGCCCTCTCCTGAGTTGGGTAATTGTTATAAATATTAGGCTGTATGAAGCATGAAATCTGTACCTTTCAGTTTTTCCCAAAGAATGCAAATGAGCGATGTGGATCCTCACAAAGGCTTTTCAGGTTAAGCACATGATCATAGTATCCAATTTCCTTGATGTGCAGAATATAAAACAGTTTCTCATCTTAACACGGTGTATGTTGGACATACTCTTCACTTTCACCAGTTAGATACAAAGAGTTGTAGACAGTGTTGTAGTCAAAGCACAGAATTTAGTGGAGATGTTGAATTACAAACCTCTGGCTTACTTCTTGCTGTCCATCTTCACTCTTCACACTGCTAAGCTCTGAGACCAGAAATAAGATCAGTTAGGAGGAAATAGTCTGGGGAAGAGTGGCAGGAAAGGAAGCAACTGGATGAGAGGATGGCTACAGTTCCCATTATTCGCTCTCCACCTGCGCATCAATTTGGACCCTGCTCTTGGCTTGGACCCTGTGGTTCAAGAAGACCCATATTTAAAGAAACTGGCTTTCCAGCAACATATTTAGGTTGAAACTCCCTCAAGCAGTGGGCATGTAGTAGCTTCTTGGAGAACCTGTTTGCCGAGTCTGAGCCATCTGGTCATATGCAGAAATCATCTTGTGCCACATCATTGCAAGCATCAGTTGTTGAAAATTTGCCAATGCATTCTGAAAGGAACTGAATGATTTTTTTTTTTTTTGGGGGGGGGGGGGGTTCAGACTCTCTGATTTCCATTTTTTTGTCAGTCTGAATTTTTATTATGCTTGATCCTAACAAGATATATTTTTTGTATTAAAATATTTTGATTGAAATATTCTTTGTATTCATAAAGTCTGTATTAGTGGGTATGGCACAATTAATTTATCTCCATTGATAAATTTAAAAATCATATTCCAAGCTTGTATCAAGCTTCGTGGATGAGAATATAGGATTACAGAAACATAAATAAAGCACAGTAGTGTTAGAATACAAGATTACAGAATAGATGATCTATTCAGAATAACAAATAGAGAGGTTTTGCCTGCCCGTAATCTGGGATAAAGCATTCATTTATTAAAATAGTGTATTCATAACCTTTCTTTCCATCTTATGGACCTATAAGACTGTTAACATCAAATGTTAAATTTGCAGTAAAGAAAAAAAATCAAAAATACTTAATGTTCAAACCAAAGCAACCCATGAACAGTTACTGAGACCTTTAAAAAAAATGCCACCAACAATGGAACAGATTTAAAATGTTTCACAGCATGCAAATCCCTATGAGAAAGAATGTTCTTGGCACATCAAAGTCAGCAAGGAGAAGCAAGACAAAGCTTCCCTAACAAGGGAATCCCATAATGTTGGTGCCATCACACACAAGTCCCAATCCTATGTAACCTCCCCCTATATTTCTGAAGGAAGGAAAACAAAGCAAGGCCTCTTAAGATGACTTGAATATATCAGTAGGTTCAAGAGAGCAAGTTAGGGTTGCCAACTTTAACAGAAGCTATATACTCGTATATATACATTTTCTCCCAAAATGGGCATTCTGAGCCTTGGAGAGGCAGCATGGCTCTCCCTCACCTTCGGAGGTTTCACATAACATCATGTGTTATATATATACACATACATTATATGCATACTTATATTATGTATAGCACAATTTGGAATTGTGCTATTCATAACTATACACCTTTTTCCATAAACCTAAAATTTGCATTTATTGCAAATATTTACAATAAAGTATATTAATGATTTGCATACTTTACAATACCAAAGAAACCCCTTCCTTCAAAATCCCTCCCTTGTAATTTATAGTTCATTTTTCCCGTTCTTATTAGGTATTTCCACACTATCTACTTGGGCATCCGAAGTCGGCGGAGTGGAGACAGTGACAGGTGGCGCTTTTATTGGAAGATGGTTTATGAGTATGCAGATGTGAGTATGCTGCATTTGCTTGCTACATTTCTGGAAAGTGCTCCACAGCTGGTCCTGCAGCTCTGCATTGTTGTACAAACACATACCCTTCAGGCCCTCCAAGGTAAGGATCCAGCTATTGTTTTTCTACTGCTTTACATGGTGTTTTACGTACACACCAAAATTTGCAATTCAGCATTTTGCATAATGAACAAATGGCCTAAGAATAACTCTTCCTAAATGAGGCTGAAAAAGAAAGGAAAAAAGAAACATTCAGGCTTAACTGGTGTTGTCCAGGACTGCTTCTATGCCAAATAGCAACCATAGGTGGACCCAACCTGGTTCAGAACTGTGGTGGGAGTAAAGGTCCCCTTTCCCCATGTCATGCTATGGTCCTCTTCCCCCATGCCATGGTCCCAACCTAGATTGTGAATGTACCTGTTCAAGTCATTAAAATGTACCTGCTAGAATATACCTGCTCAAGTCATTAAAAAATAATTTGTAGGGCCAAATTGCACAATTTATGTTACATGCAGTTTGGCTTGTAGTTTTTGGAGCTTGAATTCAACAACCGTGGGCTTCAGCATGCTTCAGATGAACTGTTTTGTACACAAGCTCCTGGAGTCTAAAGAACCAAACCAAATATGGAGAGTATATTAATTTGGATATCTACAGAACACCTGAAAATCAATTTGTTTAATCTGAATTATTTCTGGAATAGATTGGCGTGTAGGAGGAGTTCTGGACACACTCTGCATTCAAGCACTGACATCACTAGAGGGTGCAGACCACACCAGGTGACACTCTGGGGGTGGAAGCTTACACCATTACTGGCCAAAATGGTGAAAATCCTGGTATTTTCGAATAATACCATCATGCTATATATAATTTGATGGGTAATTTAATGCAGAATGCAATGAAACAAGCCACATTGAACTATCTCTATTCTATCAAAAGCTATAACCAAACAACCTGAAAAGGAAAACACAAATGTCTTATGTAACAAAAAGTAGATTTCTTTAACTCAAAACTGATCAATGGAACTGATTTTTCCAAGATCCAATGAGGTGTTGTTATGACACAGCAAGAAGTTAGCTCTCATTTCGATGTATCAGAGCTAATACTAGAACTTTTATTCAGTTGTGTGTCATCAAATTGGCCACTGGTTTTTTGTTGGTTACAGAATTGTTGGGTGACATTTGTTGTTAAATATTAAATAAATAAAGTTAATGGGGGTCACACCAACCCTAGTAATGCCACTGCATTTAGGCTGTGCAAATGATATTATAATTTATTTTGAATGGTCTGATACGGGAGGTGGTCTGCCATGGGGGTGACACAGTGAGTTCTCAAATTGGGTGACACAAGCCCTAGTGATGCCTCTGCATTCAAGCTGGGTCCTGATCTTGACAACAGCTGTGAGATCCTGGTGATGCGGAACATTGTCATTATTTAAAGTAAAATTCCTTTCATTGAAAGAGTGAACAAAATTTGAAACGTTGATATTGAGCAGCTGGTTGTGATGATGCCTGCCTTCAGACACATCTTTGTTCAGAATAACTGGGCAAATTGCGTTGATATTTGTATCATGTGGATTATATTCACAAAATTCCATTTTTTTTTTTTTTTGGTCTAATAATATTGCCATTTTCCCCTATATATAACATATTGCACAGGGATTGGAGAGCAAATTCAATTTCATGTGTTGTGCTATAAAGTATGTTGTTTCTTAAGTGGTATATTCTGCTGTCTGCTGGATTTACAAGGGAAACCATTGTTTAGGGCTACAATCCTGTGTGCTCTTTCTGGGTGTGAACCCCATTGAACACAATGAGACTTCAGACTAGACATACATAGGAATGTGCTGTTTGTTTGCAGCAGGAGCCATTATTACAGAGAAGTATCCCTGTAGCTATTATGCCCCTGGCAAGATCACAGTCTGGGACTTTTTTTATTTATATTGTGTATCACTTTGTATAGTAATGTCCTTTTCTATGCCCTGTTGAGGCAATAATAGAACTCTTATCATACGTGGATTTATTTATTTTGATACATGCTAGAGCTGCGCAATATACTTCATTTATATTGAACTTTCATACTATTCTTTCAAACAACTTAATTTTAGGGAGTAGTAACTCTTTAGTAACTCTTTTTAGATTATTCTAATGCTTTATGCCGGTATGCATATTTCAAGATCTTTGGAGATATCACCTGGATTTAAAATGTTTTTCCATTCCGAAAATTTGCTATATAAATCATGTATATTCATTCATGTAGATTGACCCAATCTTATTCTCCCCCCCCCCCCCAATTGCCAAACTGGCAAACACTGCATCCATGGTGGGGGCAGGCAGACCAGGAGACTTCAGTGGGGAAAGAGAATTTTTTATCCCCTTACCTCCACGTAAGCCCCCTAACTTGCAATGGGTTTCCTTGGACCTGCGCCAGTAAATTTGCCAGCGCAAGTCCGAGGAGAGAAAGGGGGCAGGGAGACTTCTCCCAGAGGGGATAAGATCTGGTGCAGGCTGTCCACAATGCAGGGCCTAAGAAAGGGGGGTAAAGGGGGTAATTTGTACCCAGGTCCAGGGCAAAAAGGGGAGCCCAGGAGCCAAAGGAGGGGGCCCAGAAATTTCCTGGGATCTGACATTTTCCTATCTACTCAGACTTGTTGCCTGTATGGGATGCTGGGGACACTACTGATGCCACATGGGTGGGTAGACCTGGGCTCCAAAGACTTTTCCAGCTGTCTCTACCCTCCCCCCACCCTGTTTTGCCCCTCCCTGCCCCCATTCTGCTACCCATCACCACTCTCCCCTGCTGTTTCATCCCCCCCTTTGCAAAGGGACCCAAAAGAAATTTTGTACCCCCTGATAAAATTCCTCTTGGAGGCCCGCCTCAATGGATCCTCCCCCTCCCACAGCCTCTCCACTCCCTTTTATGCCCTTCTCCCTGCCCGGTTTCGCCCCCTCCCCGCTTCTGTCCACCCTCCTACCTCTCCCATTATCTTACTTTCACTGCACCAGCAATTTAGCTGGCACTGACTTGAGAAGCCCCATTGAGCAGGCTGGGGCTTTGCTTGGGTTAAGGGGATGAACTGCTCCTTTTCTCTGAGGAGACCTCCAACCTGCTTAACTCCAGTACAGGATACAGCAGTGGCCCTTTAGCAGTGGTCCTTTAGCAGTGCTCCTATGCTGGATAGGATTTGGGCCCTTAGAAGCAGAGGCGTTCCTTGGACGGAGCCTGAGGGACAGGTGCTCCTGGGCGCCAAACCAGGGGGTGCATGACTGCCTCCATGCTCTGCCTAGTTATCACCAGATTTTTCCCAAAGTCGGGGCACTGGTGACTTTGTCATGTCCCATCTCGGCTTCTGTGAAGACTGGGAGCCTTCACAGAAGCTAGGATGAGGCACGTGAAGCCCTGCCCTCATGAAGAATGTCACTTAACATTCTACCCCAGAGCAGAGCACTGCTGGCTTTCAGCACCCCAACCTGGCTTTTGTGAAGGCTGGGAGCCTTCACAGAAGCCTGGACAAGGCACGTAGACCCGCCGTCGGAAGAAACTGCGCAGTGACGTCATGACACATGATGTCAAGATGTAGTGTGACACTGTGATATCATTGAAGTGGGTGCTGTAACGAAGAATTATGCCTTTGCTTAGTGCAGTAGTTCCCAATATTTTTTCACTTGCGTACCCCTTGGCAGCCCATTTCCATAAACTGTACCCCTCATATTAGCCCCACAAGGCATTCTAATGCCAGCCCCACAAGGCATTTGAATACAGACCTGCCTTTATCCACCATTAGTCAATTCTTTTTCAAGTACTCCTGAACGTCTTGGCAAATACACCTGGGGATACACGTACCCCGGGTTGGGAACCACTGGCTTAGAGGATACTTTGGATTGCTAGGAAAATAGAATATCAGACATTTTTTAAACAAACACCAGTTCTTTAAAATTATTGGCAATTCATTTTGTGAACAGTTAACATCTTGGTCCTTAGAAAGAGCAAATTTCTACCCAAGAATTGAAAAAAATTCCGTGCAGTTTTTAAGATAGTGTAATATTTAGCAGGTTGGCAGAGATTCCATAGAGTTACATAAATGAAACGTAACGTCTCACAGCCATGCTCTGCAAGATGATTTTATTTTATTTTAATCCCATAGCATAGACCAGTGGTTCCCAAACTGATGGTCAGGACCCACTGATGGGTTGTTGTGACCTAATTTTTGGAAAGATCAGATAACTAACTGCCTCAAGTCCTGAGGCTATTCAAAAAGCTGCTCATTACCCTGTAAAGAGCTCAGCTCCTGAAGTTTACAAGATAGCTGCTAACTGCCCTGCAAGTAGCTGAGCTCCTGCATTTTGCAAGCATGTGCAAATATAGAGAGATAAATTTTGTCTCTGGTGCTAAAGATTCTGCTGTGGGAACCACCCCAGCAGGAAATTTAATATTCTCAAATGTAGTTTAACAGCTCAGATACACCAAAACTGCTGGTTTGGGGGTCTGCTGAGATCAGATTTGGGCTCATTGATTGTTGTATCCTCTTGTGTCAGAGGAATAGACATGAAGAACAGACATAATAAAACATCTGTCTCTTCAGTTGTACATGACTGATCTCTATAAATCAGATTGGAACGTCTCAATATGTGTCAGTTTCAAACAATTCAACAAACATGCAAGCACACAAAAACATGCTCCTGGATCATATGACAATGTCTTGATTTTATAACACAGCTGGAAAAAAGATGTCTTGCAGTCCAATTCTATTCATGTTTACCAAGAAGTAAACTCTACTGAATTCAGTGACACTTACTCTCAGGCAAGTATGCATAGGTGCAGTTTTAGGAGCTTCTCCTCAGGCTATTTCTAGGGCCTTTGAACAGCAGTATCTTATTTTTTGAGGGTACATTTTGCATTGTTATCAAGCACATTCTTTACTTTGTTACTGAAAACAGAGAGAACAAGACCTTCTCTGAAGCATCTTTCATTCTGATTGCCCTTAGACAGTTTTGCTTTTGAAAAGGACCAAAACAACATTCTAAGGCCAATCAGATATGAACATTCTTAAAATGTTGGTACATGGCGATTTAAGATCAGAGCAAGAGCACGGACAACCTAGTAAATGTTGGTAGTTAAACAGAGCATCATGTGCAGTGGTATCATAGTAAATCTTGAAATGAATGGCTCCAATGGCTAGGCAGAGTAGCAGCTTACCTGGTGCACTGAAGTGCCCTGCCAAACTTTTTGCGATTCTTTCCCCCCCCTCCCTCCAGCTAGCTGGTCTAAAACAAGGTGAAACCAGAAGATCAGATTTCAAAGAAGGAAGGAAACCAACCCCTACAACCAAGCTTAGCCAGTTCACAGTGAACAAGTGTATGTTTCTTAGATTGAGAGAGAATGCACAGTATCCCAAAGAATGTGGTAAAGAAATGTCTGATTAGAATCTCCCATAAACATAATTGACAGAGCCACTAGAAGCTCCAAATTGGATCAGAACCATGGCACTGGGTGAGGCAACTTAAATCTTTCCGATGTCATTTTCTTGATCAGTGTTGCCTCCAAAGCTGTTATTTGTCCTTGTGGAGAATAATTACTCATCTGACACCTGTAAATTAATAGGGTGGTGGAGTTCTCCACCTCTGAACTAGATTCTTCCAGTTGCACTTGCCTTAATAAGCAACACACATACACAGGCAGCATCATCTGGATGCTACATCTACTGGTGGGGGAAGGGCTATCAGAAGGGGGTGATTTACTTACCTCTGCCCCTTGATGGCCTATGGGTCTCCTTAGACCAGTGATTTTCAATCTTTCTCATCTCATAGCACACTGACAGGGTACTAACATTGTCAAGGCACACCTTCAGTTTTTGGATAGTTGTCAAGGCACGCTATGCTGTTGGTGGGGGGCTCATATCTCCCAATGGTCCTATTAATAAATGACCCTCCAACAAACTCCCATGGCACACCTGCGGACCATTCGCAGCACACCAGTGTGCCACATCACAGTGGTTGAAAATGGCTGCCTTAGACCCATACCAGCTAACTAGCTGGTGTAAATTCACAAATTCACAAATTCTGATGGGGACCTTGAAATGAGGAAACAGATCAGGGAGGTGACAAGGAAGGACAGGGTTGTAATCATGGGGGACTTCAATTATCCTCATATTGACTGGGTCAATTTGTGTTCTGGTCACGATAAGGAAACCGGATTTCTTGACGTGCTGAATGACTGTGGCTTAGATCAGCTAGTCACGGAGCCCACCAGAGGACAGGTGACTCTGGATTTAATTTTGTGCGGTACACAGGACCTGGTTAGAGATGTAAACGTTACTGAGCCATTGGGGAACAGTGATCATGCTGCGATCCGTTTTGACGTGCACGTTGGGGGAAGAATACCAGGCAAATCTCTAACAAAAACCCTTGACTTCCGACGGGCGGACTTCCCTCAAATGAGGAGGCTGGTTAGAAGGAGGTTGAAAGGGAGGGTAAAAAGAGTCCAGTCTCTCCAGAATGCATGGAGGCTGCTTAAAACAACAGTAATAGAGGCCCAGCAGAGGTGTATACCGCAAAGAAAGAAGGGTTCCACTAAATCCAGGAGAGTGCCCGCATGGCTAACCAGCCAAGTTAGAGAGGCTGTGAAGGGCAAGGAAGCTTCCTTCCGTAAATGGAAGTCTTGCCCTAATGAAGAGAATAAAAAGGAACATAAACTGTGGCAAAAGAAATGTAAGAAGGTGATAGGGGAGGCCAAGCGAGACTATGAGGAACGCATGGCCAGCAACATTAAGGGGAATAATAAAAGCTTCTTCAAATATGTTAGAAGCAGGAAACCCGCCAGAGAAGCGGTTGGCCCTCTGGATGGTGAGGGAAGGAAAGGGGAGATAAAAGGAGACTTAGAGATGGCAGAGAAATTAAATGAGTTCTTTGCATCTGTCTTCACGGCAGAAGACCTCGGGCAGATACCGCTGCCCGAACGGCCCCTCCTAACCGAGGAGTTAAGTCAGATAGAGGTTAAAAGAGAAGATGTTTCAGACCTCATTGATAAATTAAAGATCAATAAGTCACCGGGCCCTGATGGCATCCACCCAAGGGTTATTAAGGAATTGAAGAATGAAGTTGCAGATCTCTTGACTAAGGTATGCAACTTGTCTCTCAAAACGGCCACGGTACCAGAAGATTGGAGGATAGCAAATGTCACGCCTATTTTTAAAAAGGGAAAGAGGGGGGACCCGGGAAACTATAGGCCGGTCAGCCTAACATCCATACTGGGTAAGATGGTGGAATGCCTCATCAAAGATAGGATCTCAAAACACATAGACGAACAGGCCTTGCTGAGGGAGAGTCAGCATGGCTTCTGTAAGGGTAAGTCTTGCCTCACGAACCTTATAGAATTCTTTGAAAAGGTCAACAGGCATGTGGATGCGGGAGAACCCGTGGACATTATATATCTGGACTTTCAGAAGGCGTTTGACACGGTCCCTCACCAAAGGCTACTGAAAAAACTCCACAGTCGGGGAATTAGAGGACAGGTCCTCTCGTGGATTGAGAACTGGTTGGAGGCCAGGAAGCAGAGAGTGGGTGTCAATGGGCAATTTTCACAATGGAGAGAGGTGAAAAGCGGTGTGCCCCAAGGATCTGTCCTGGGACCGGTGCTTTTCAACCTCTTCATAAATGACCTGGAGACAGGGTTGAGCAGTGAAGTGGCTAAGTTTGCAGACGACACCAAACTTTTCCGAGTGGTAAAGACCAGAAGTGATTGTGAGGAGCTCCAGAAGGATCTCTCCAGACTGGCAGAATGGGCAGCAAAATGGCAGATGCGCTTCAATGTCAGTGAGTGTAAAGTCATGCACATTGGGGCAAAAAATCAAAACTTTAGATATAGGCTGATGGGTTCTGAGCTGTCTGTGACAGATCAGGAGAGAGATCTTGGGGTGGTGGTGGACAGGTCGATGAAAGTGTCGACCCAATGTGCGGCGGCAGTGAAGAAGGCCAATTCTATGCTTGGGATCATTAGGAAGGGTATTGAGAACAAAACGGTTAGTATTATAATGCCGTTGTACAAATCGATGGTAAGGCCACACCTGGAGTATTGTGTCCAGTTCTGGTCGCCGCATCTCAAAAAAGACATAGTGGAAATGGAAAAGGTGCAAAAGAGAGCGACTAAGATGATTACGGGGCTGGGGCACCTTCCTTATGAGGAAAGGCTACGGCGTTTGGGCCTCTTCAGCCTAGAAAAGAGATGCCTGAGAGGGGACATGATTGAGACATACAAAATTATGCAGGGGATGGACAGAGTGGATAGGGAGATGCTCTTTACACTCTCACATAATACCAGAACCAGGGGACATCCACTAAAATTGAGTGTTGGGCGGGTTAGGACAGACAAAAGAAAATATTTCTTTACTCAGCGCGTGGTCGGTCTGTGGAACTCCTTGCCGCAGGATGTGGTGCTGGCGTCTAGCCTAGATGCCTTTAAAAGGGGATTGGACGAGTTTCTGGAGGAAAAATCCATTATGGGGTACAAGCCATGATGTGTATGCGCAACCTCCTGATTTTAGGAATGGGTTAAGTCAGAATGCCAGATGTAGGGGAGAGCACCAGGATGAGGTCTCTTGTTATCTGGTGTGCTCCCTGGGGCATTTGGTGGGCCGCTGTGAGATACAGGAAGCTGGACTAGATGGGCCTATGGCCTGATCCAGTGGGGCTGTTCTTATGTTCTTATGTTCTTACAAAGAAAATGGGTGGGGATAAGATCTCGTGCGCACATTTACCACAAAGTTCCTCCCCTCTGGCCTGCTCCCCACCCTCTCCCTTTGAAACGCCCCCTTCCCACACTCCCACAGGTGCTGCCAACTTACCTGGTGCCTGTGGATGCTTCTAGATGCGTTCTGGTCGCCGCATCTCAAAAAAGACATAGTGGAAATGGAAAAGGTGCAAAAGAGAGGGACTAAGATGATTACGGGGCTGGGGCACCTTCCTTATGAGGAAAGGCTACGGCGTTTGGGCCTCTTCAGCCTAGAAAAGAGATGCCTGAGGGGGGACATGATTGAGACATACAAAATTATGCAGGGGATAGACAGTGGATAGGGAGATGCTCTTTACACTCTCACATAACACCAGAACCAGGGGACATCCACTAAAATTGAGTGTTGGGAGAGTTAGAACAGACAAAAGAAAATATTTCTTTACTCAGAGTGTGGTTGGTCTGTGGAACTCCTTGCCACAGGATGTGGTGATGGCGTCTAGCCTGGATGCCTTTAAAAGGGGATTGGACAAGTTTCTGGAGGAAAAATCCATTATGGGGTACAAGCCATGATGTGTATGCGCAACCTCCTGATTTTAGAAATGGGTTATGTCAGAATGCCAGATGCAAGGGAGGGCACCAGGATGAGGTCTCTTGTTATCTGGTGTGCTCCTGGGGCATTTGGTGGGCCGCTGTGAGATACAGGAAGCTGGACTAGATGGGCCTATGGCCTGATCCAGTGGGGCTGTTCTTATGTTCTTAGAGCTGTTGCCATGTGTGCTGCCCATTTTGTCATTTACAGCCGTGGCTCAGAAGCTAACTTTTGCACTGCCATAAAGGACCTTGTGCTGCCAGAATGCTAGTTTCCCTGTGTGTCCTGTGGTTCTTGGCAGCCCTGGACATTGTTGTGCATACAGTGATTCTACTTCATGGATGGTGTCCAAAACCTGCCTGAGGTGATCACTTTACCTGGACTCATGGTAAGTTAGCTCAGCTAAAGTATTGGGGCACAATCCTAACTAGGTCTACTCAGAAGTAAGTCCTATTTTGTTTAGTGGGGCTTACTCTCAGGAAAGTGTGGTTAGGATTGCTGCCTTAGTTGCCCTTTCCCCAACTTCCCTCTTTCAGTTCAATTCGTTTTCCACTCTGCAAGCTCTCCTTGGTACATAGAAATGAATGTAAATTTTGCTTTGTTAAGAAAAACATACGTGAAAGTCCAGTGAAATGGGAAGCCCCAATGTAATACAGTTGGTTTGACCTTCTACCAGCCAATGTTAGAAGTACCAAAAGCAGCCAATGTTAGAAGCAGCCAAAGTAGCTGCATTTTAGTTCACAAAATAGAACAGATTTTTTATTTTACTGCTTGTGCTTTATAGGCACTAAAAATAACTCCTAGGAAAGGTATCAGTAATTTTTACTGGCCCTGCTACCAAGAAGAGAGAAAGCAGACCAAATGATGTGAAGTTAGCAGGACATTGTTAATGGCTTGCTCTTACAGAATTTCCTCAGCCACTGTTGTTTAAGCAAGTAAGTACCTCTGCTAGATACAGCCAAGGTAGAAGGAAGCTTGTGCAGCTTCCTAACCTTACAGCGTCCAGTAGAAGCTGTTGGTTGGGGTATATGGTTCCTCTCTTCGTTTGCTGATTGGCCAGCAGCTCCTTGCCTGCATTTATGTACCTGGTGTTTACCTGCAGGCAAGTGGATGGTGGTCTGGATGTGGGGGATATTAAAGTGGCTCCATTGTCATGGACAGATTACTTGCTGGTAAGGTTCACGCTTATTGTGACTTCTTACCTCCACAGAGGCAGGGGACTATGTTGGACAAGCCTCTGTGTTAGACACCAGAGGCTAATGGATCCTTAGTGTTTCCTATGGGATTTTTCAACTGCCAAGGTCAGCGACTCATCCATGGACCTGGTTCAGTTTCTGGAAAAGGGATATAGCAAGGGTGGAGGATCAGATTTTCTCAAGCAACTGCTACCTTAACATAGTCAGAGAGCAGCTCCAGTTTACCAAGGAGCTGCAGATGTTTTTTTAATTTTTTTTATTGATGAATAACATAATACAATAATAGTATCATAAATCAAAGTATTATATAAATGGAACAAATCGTGCAGAGAACAAAAAAAATAACAAAAACAAACAAAAAAGATGAAAGAAAAAGGAAAATATATAAACAAATGAATGTAAATATATGTAAATGAAGTCAGTAAAATTAAGTATTCATAAGTACCAAGGAGCTGCAGATGATGAAGATTACCTGAGCGACAGTGACAGAAGTCTCATCAGAGTCTGATTAAACATGGGCTAGAGCTCATTTTAGAGCAGGGGTGTAACAGTTCATGGTTGGCAACCTTCAGTCTCGAAAGACTATGGTATAAACCTACAGCACCCGGTATTCCCAGGTGGTCTCCCATCCAAGTACTAACCAGGCCTGACCCTGCTTAGCTTCTGAGATCAGTTGAGATCAGGCATGTGCAGGGTAACAGTTCATACAGTGATCCAAAGTTCTCATCCATGGCAAACGCTGATGGCCGGAAATGATATAATTAAGCAGTAAGTGATGTCATTAAGTAGGTGTTGACCAGAAATAAGCACTTTGTTGTCTCCTAGGAACTCATTAGCAGCAAATGACAGAAGAGGCAACATTGCTCCTGCCAAGCAGGGTTCCCCCTCAGATTTTCCCTACTGTGTGGAGCAGTTAATGAATTGAGCAGTACATAACCACTGATTTTAAAATGGGCAATGGCCTGTTAGTTCTCTAGGCACTACGTGAGGTACTGCTCAGGCATCACAGCTTCAGCATTCAGGTGGCATGTTTACATAGAATTGACATACAAGACATACAATATTTAATTATCATTTGGCTCCCCTATTCCAAATGTACAAAAAAAAATTTACATCTGTGGAATGCTAGATACTCTGCTAGAATATAAAAGGCTCTTTGAAGACATAGATTTACAGCACAAGCCTATGTATGTCTACTCAAAAGTGAGTCCCATTGGATTCAATAAGACATACTCTTATTAAAGTGTGTATAGGATTGCAGCCTAAGAGCCCAATCCTGTGCTCGGCGGTACAGAGGCCAATCCTGTGTTAAGAGGCCAATCCTGTGCTTGGCGGCACAGCTCTATCAGTCGCCAACGTGCCATAAGGCATGCTCGCGGGGCTCACCGCCAGGCTCCTACCTGTGCTAGCCCAGTGCCAGCCGGTGCTGAGCTAGCGCCGGGCGGTTGCCCAGTTCCCGTGGCTCGGCGGTCTCCCGGACCACCGAGCTGCGGAATGGCATGTGGGGGCGGGGAGGAGGCATTCCAGGGTAGGGGGAGGCCGGCTGGGGTGGAGAGAGGGCGTGCAGGAGGCGTGCCAGGGAGGGAGGGAGGAGGATCCGCCGAGCTCTGCTCCACAGGATCCAGGGCGCTTGTGTAGGGCTGCGCGGCCTACACGAGCACCTTTTCCTTACTGTCAACCTTTTGATCGGCGGTAAAGTGAGTAGCCCCATTGCAGGGCTGCTTACCTTACTCGGGGGAAAGGGATGAACATCCCCTTCTCCCAAGGCACCTCCCAAGGTAGCACGGGAGGCGCTGGATTCAGCAGCAGCCCTCCTCGGTGCTGCCGAGCCTGTGTGCCTCGGGCAGCTCAGGATTGGGCTGCCCTACTCTAAATCAGGGGGTGTTACCAGAAATGCCATCCCTAACTGGGCATGAGGATGAATGCTGGGAGTGCAGCCTTATCCTTGTTAAACTTCCTTAAGATGTTGTGTCTTTCTGTCATTAATAAAGATATTACAGTATTGTGACTTTTTGAGGTTCTGTCTTTCTGGTTTCCAATCCAAACTATGTCTAATTTGTTTAATCTTCTTCCTTACTACACCTGCTCCCTGCTCCTGAACATTTTGGTAGTCCTTTGCACCTCTGTACAGTGTTCTTTGTACCTTTTCCTATTCATTTGGAGATGGGGCAAACAGAACCACAATTCTATCACACATGCCCGCATCACTTCTATCAGTGATCTGCACTCATGTCTGGCTTCAATCCAGCGTTAGAGAACAATAGAAAGATATAAGAGCAGGCCACTTCTTTTAGCATTCCTATACAACCTCACAGTTCATCAACTGAGAACAGATAATGACCCAATAATTGAGAGAGCATAATTATCATGCTGGTGAAATGACCTTCCACAGGACTTAGGTTTGACACCCCTGCTTTAGAGCCTACTCTGTGGTAGTGATGGCAGCAAAACAATCTTCTTCTTTGCCAGCATTACGTCCGTGGAGATGCATCCAGTGGAATTATTCGTTAGAAGCTTGTCTCCATCAGACCCCTCTGACTGATAGGGCCTCACACACACAGAGTCTGTTGTGACATGTTTGAAAGGCACTTTGCAGATAACATTGCACCATGATTTGGATTCCAAATGGACAATGTCTGGTGATATTCCCTCTGCACTAATCAGTCCAGTTTTATTAGATTCTTTTCAGCTTGTGGAACCTGAGGATGCGGACAGGATCCTTTGGAGAGGCAAGCCTTCTGCTTGTCCACCTGATCCTTGCCAAGTATGGCTTATTAGACTGGCCCAGGAGGGGCTGGTCAAGTGGACAGGAAAGGTGGTTAATTCATCCTTGAGAGAGGGGATGCTAACCGTGGTATTACAGCAGGCAATGGCTCGTCCCCTCCTGACAAATCCCTCCCTGGATTCTACTGTGGTGGGCAACTACTGGACACTCTCTAGTCTCACATTTTTAGACAAGGTGATCAAATGGGTGGTGGTGAAGCAGATTCTGAATTACCTGGAGAAGCAGATTATCTGGATCCCGTTCAGTTTCAGGCCAGGCTTTGGAATGGAGATGGCCTTGGGTGCCTTGATGGATCACTTATGCCAGTGACTGGACAGTGAGAGTGTGTCCCTATTGGTCCTGCTGAACATCTCAGTGGTTTTCAATACCATCCACCATGGTGTCTTTCTGGGCCAATGGCTGTGTTGGGGGTACTGTTTTTCTCTTATATTGGTGAAAGAGATGATGGCAAGGAATAGGGCCTTCTCAGTAATGGCACCCACTTTATGGCCTTCCCTCCCTTTGCTACCAATTGCTCCCTCTTTAGAGGCCTTCTGGCAGGTCCTAAAAAAACCTTTCTTTTTAGATTAGCCTTCTGACTTTATTTTGATCCACTTAATATTGGAATTTCTGCTGGCTTCTTATGGATATTTTTTTTCTGCTGTCATGTATTTTAAATGTTGCTTCTTTATTTATTTTTATCAGTGGGAGATTGCTGCTTATTTTTTTTATAAGATTCCTATACTTTTAAACTTTTAAAGTTGTGTATTGTATTTTTTTAAATGTATGTTTTTATATTTTGTAAGCCCCTTTGGATGCCCAGTCAGGAGAAAAGATGGGTATAAATAAAATGGAAAGCAATGATGTCATTGGCATATGCTAGATTCTGCAGGCCACTTGCCTTCATGGATGCATGTCCGCGGTTGCCCTTTATTTTTTTTTTGCCCTACCCCATTGACTAGTATCGTCAAGGTGCTCTTGTTGTTACATTCTGCTCAGTACTCCCAAATCTTCAAGTGATCTCTAGTTATCAATTTTCTCTAAACTTGAAATATGTTGTGTCCTCTTTCTAAATTCATCTTCCTTTATGTGTAGAATTATTTTCTTTTCTATTGTCATAGAGTTATTTTTTATTTTAAGAGATTTCATGAAACTGTTTCTATAGTGATAATCCATCTGGGGGAAAGAAATGATTTGGATCCTCACTTCTTCCAACAGTCCAATGTATTTTTCAAAAATGCTTAAAAAATTTTTTTTCCTTCCACTAAGAATTGGCTGCAAAAGCAAAATTTGCAGAAAGAAAGATTTTGAGGCCATTATGTAGCCACAGTCTTTGCAATTTTTGCACCTGGTTTAGCATGGTGTCACTCTGATTAATTCAGTGGCATTACTTCAGATTTACAATTATATAAGTGAAAGGAGAATAATCTTCTTAGGCTGTTTATACATTGGCTCCAGATGGGAGTTCAGAGGACACATAGTGTATAGAATTGAATTGATATCTAAACATTTGTTAGCTTAAAATCAAAGAGATTCACAGGCACAAGCTTACAATGTAGCCCTGATTGCAGTACAACAGTCTCTGCTAAGTGCTGCCAAGAATATGGTTTTGTCAGCATTTTAATTCCCAGCTAGTTTTCAATTACTTCTAACATCTGTTTTGTTTTGAAATCACTTCTAGATGGAGATTGAGGAAACAGAGGTTTTGAGGCTCTTTTTAAACTTATACATTCAGGAAGAAGAAAAATTGCAGCTTCTGTTTCGATCAGCAGAAAGTGTTCTCTGTCACAGTGTTCTTACAAAGATAATACCCTGCTGTATATCATTCATACAGAGATCAAATGATCCAAGATGGAAGATGAATATGGCTAGGAAAACCCCAATAAGAAACTTGAAACTCTTGATGATAGAAGAGATCAATAAGAAATAACATAAGGCTACATAGATGATAAAGTGATATACAGCAGAAAAACCATGGAAGTTTGTTCTCCATTTAAGTATCCAGAAAGAAGGCCATTTTATAAAACCAAAAGCAACATTAAAATCTGATAAAAGAGATTCTTTCTTCCATATACCACAACCACATAGCTTGATCACATATTATTTTTTTCTAGTCTTCAGAATACTATTATGCTGGGAATGAACAATCATAATTGAGAACAAAGCAGAACGTAACAATGGAGCAAATAATCTGAAGTGTCATGTTGAGGGGAAGGTCATGCTTTCATCAGGTTTTCCCTGTAGTTTGTCCAATGCACCCCTGTATTGGGTTGCTCTGTAATTTATTCTATTTATATCCTTGCAACTGTCTTTGTGGCATCTGTTACTGATTGCTATCTCTGCTATCACAGAGACTCTGCAATAGATAAGTAACTAGTCTTTACAATACTTCTGTGATGTCTGGGTCCAGCCCTCCCTCTCAAAGGCACTGAAGCGGTACCCAGTCTCTGTTCACCTTTTAATGCATGAATTCACATGCACATGGACATGCACAAGAGTCTTGGATTCTTCGATCACAACAGGAGAGGAAACTGAACACTTTCCACATGCACTGCCTCTGACGCATCCTCGGCATCACCTGGCAGGACAAAGTTCCAAACAACACAGTCCTGGAACGAGCTGGAATTCCTAGTACGTGTGCACTGCTGAAACAGAGACGCCTGCGTTGGCTCGGTCATGTCGTGAGAATGGATGATAGCCGGATCCCAAAGGATCTCCTCTATGGAGAACTCGTGCAAGGAAAGCGCCATACAGGTAGACCACAACTGTGATACAAGGACATCTGCAAGAGGGATCTGAAGGCCTTAGGAGTGGACCTCAACAGGTGGGAAACCCTGGCCTCTGAGCGGCCCACTTGGAGGCAGGCTGTGCAGCATGGCCTCTTCCAGTTTGAAGAGACACTTGGCCAACAGACTGAGGCAAAGATGCAAAGAAGAAGGCCCATAGCCAGGGAGACAGACCAGGGACAGACTGCACTTGCTCCCAGCGTGGAAGGGATTGTCAGTCCCGAATCGGCCTTTTCAGCCACACTAGACGCTGTGCAAGAACCACCATTCAGAGCGCAATACCATAGTCTTTCGAGACTGAAGGTTGCCAACTACTCCAAACTCATGTACAAACACATGCATTCCAAATTCCCCCTTACCACTGCTTCTGTTGATTTTTACAAACACACACAGAGAGAGAGAGAGAGAGAGAGATGCTCCTATCACTTCTTCAAAACAGACTGGGTGAAGGATGCTGGGAACAAAAGAGGATGTTCTCTTCTGCTTCCAGCATCTATCCACGCAACCTGTTTTGGAGATACGACCAGGCAGTGAATGGAGAAGGAGGCAATGGTGGTGGATGTAAAGCATGTGTGTGTGTGATCTTGTTCCAGTCTCTTTCTTGGAAGGGGAGTGATTGGATGAGGATCTCAGCAGCCTCCTGTCTCCAGCCCCACCACTGCAATTCTTCATTTGGGGCAAATGTGCTAGAGGAAGAAATGAGTCACCTCACTGCCACCCTGATCAGCAGCAGGGTGAAGTGGTTCAGTGGACTATGTGGGCAGGTATGGGGTGCATGTCATCCCCTGCCAGCCTAGCACTGAAGCAGCCAGTGAAGTGGCTGCTTCACCCTATCCCATTGGCGGGTTGGCCTGGTAAAGTATTGAAATGCTGATTATCACATGGGAATTTGTGAACTGCAGATAAGTGAAATCATGGATACAAGGGAACGCCTGTAGATAAAATGAAATCATTGCATTGTTTGTCATGATTAAAATAAATATATTATAAACATATTTAACATATATAAAATATATAAATATGAATAAACATATAAAATAAACAGTAAAGAATGCTACCTGACAAGTTGAATTCATCTTGCAAAGAGAAAGCTCCTCTAGCTGGATCCCTTTCAGTACAAGGGTAAGCTGATCACAGGCTGCCTAAAGTCTTCCTGAACTTTGCTTGGCTTCCTGATTCCTGCCTGCCTGTCTCCAGGCCACTGGTCCTACTAGTAACTAGATCATACAGTGCGAAGAATTGCATTTACCTTCTTTGTAGCCACCTTAGCATTGGTAGGTTATAGCCTGTAACTCTTTTAGGTTCTGCTGCTTCCAACTGATGAGTCTCCAACATCCAGTATTAACAATGGAAAGTGACTTGATTGCATTTAAATAAGAAGCAGAGAATGGGAACTAGTAGCTTATTTTATACATATTACTAAGCAAAGAAGCATTGGAATGACTCACTGTATATAATAAAATGATTAGCATTTAAAAAGTTCAGATTTCAGCAGTCTTCTTTGGGCATCATGCGATAGAGATAGCTGTAGAACATGGCTGCTTGTTCTTTTAATTTTCATGTAGCAAAGATTATGTAAATATGCCTGAGAGAAACCTGGTTGGACAGGAGGTGACTGAATCACCTCCCAACTATGTCCAAGTGCCTTTGATGGGAAGAGAGTGCTACATGTGGTTCATTAGAATTCCCTCTCTAGAAACCCCATCCAACTCTCTCCTTATCTGGAGTTTCTGTATCTGGTATTGGACTCAAAAAAGATAGACTGGAATTCTGTTAGTGTACCACTCCATGTCTAATCAGACACAGATAATATTGGAAGTGGTGCTGAAGGTCCCAAGGGTACAAATCCTGGAAAACTGAAACTTCTACACTGAGGTCACCTTAGTTAGGTGGTTCAGGACTTCATGGCCATCATGACAACCATGGGTCTGTCTAAAATTATATCGGACCCAAAACATTTTGCAGGACATACCCTGAACAGGATATCTATCTTTCCATTCTGCAGTGAGATATTCCAATATTAGTCAATACTAATAATAGTGGGCGCAGATCCAAGGACACCCATTGGGGCCACCTGGCACTACATGGGGTAAGGGAGCATAAGTTCCCTTACCCCAAGGAGACTGGGTGCTGCTTCTCAGGCCCACTGGATTCAGCCCCACAGTCACCATTTCAGTGCCGCTGCAGCCCTGGATGCTGGGAAGCATAGGATTGGGCTGCTCCTAATTCATACCTACTATAGCAAGCTTTTATGACAGGGAACCACCACTTTCTGGAAATATCTATAATAAGAGTATCTTTTAGGTGTTGCAAAAACTAGATATTTGGTATTGCTCATTTTAAAGTATGTTTTCTAGTTCTTTTTTTTTAAGGCTTTCTTTTTAATTGTAATTTCACATCTCTGAGGGAAATATGATCCTAGTGGCTGACTGCCAGAATAAAAAATGGTGATGACTTTAGCCCCACGGAGCCTGACACTTCTCTTCAAATGTATGGTGCTAATTGTGTCTTTAATGCTTCTTCTCTTGAGTCATTTCTCTCCTGACTTATATATGTACTCATTAGCACCTACCCACAAGTGTTACCACGCAAATTAGCTCGTGGTTGTAACTTATAAAGTGACAATTCAGTTCTAGTTTTAGTACAACACCCACACCAACTATTAGCATGCCAAGTTATTAAGTACCAAGAAGGGCTTAACTGGTGCTTAAAGTAGTGTAAATGCATGCCCCACCCATATTGTACTCCTTGTACAAGATTTCATTCAAATACAGCATTGTAATAGGAAGTTTAACATAGGGGTAGGAATAGATAGCTCTGCTATAAGGGTGTTATTTTACAGTTCTTCCATTTAAACAGTAATCTGAGTAGATGTGTGCTCCAGCACTACAGATAAACTCAAATAAATAAATGCAAGAAGAAAGTTCACAAAACAATGGAGATCTTTCCTGCAGGGGAAGGGACAGCCTTTACTATTTTTTTTCCCATCAAGGGGGTGTAGTCCACCCCTAAAGCAGCAGTTCCCAATCTGAACAGTGCTGCAACCCAACTAATCCTCTGCGGTGGGTCAAATGCACCTGTCCTTCACAGGCCTCAGAATGGCCAGCAAAAGCCTCTGAAAGTTATTTCCCATTTTTGGAGGCAAACTGGAAATTTTCTCTGAAAACTGGAAGTAGCTTTTGGAAGCTTCTGTGAGTCATTCTGAGGGCTGCAGAGGCCAGTAGATTGGGTCACTGGCCTGGAGTGACCCCAAAGAAGCTTCTGGAATGGTTCTGATTTGGAGCCATTTGAATGCAAGCGTGGGTGGGAGGGTCCCTGACTGCTACTCACCTTGCATGGGCTTATGACACACCATTCAAAAATGCAGATGTACACTGTGGATGCTGTTTCCGTTATTCACGCTTTTGTGGATACCAGGGACTCCCTTTTGAAAGATAGGGAAAGTGAAGGGGAACCTTAAAAATAGCTTTATTTACTTTTGGTTGTTTGTGGAACTGATGCATTTTCAAGGCTGCTGGCAGCCTTCCATGCTGCCTACAGCCACCTCCTGGTCACTCTGAGGCTCTTCCTTTCTCTCAGTGTCACCCCAGAATGCATTGCAGCCAGGAAGAAAATGCATCATAATGTAAAAAATGAAGAGAGGGCATGAACACAGGCTTAAGGGGTCTAAGTGGTAGAGTTAAGCGGGTACTTTTGAGCATGTGCTCAGCCCAGGAATTTATTTTGTGTACCAGAACTGAGCTCACAGTCCTTGCACACAACAGCCCACCTGGCTTCCCCAAAACTTTCTTTCTTTCAGCATGCAAACTTGGAGCAAGAAAAGAATATTTCTGATATTGGTATTGTTGAACAATCAGATGCCAGAAACTTTTGCTGATATATGTGTAAATCTCCCAGACATCTACATGCAGGTACAAAACTGGCGTACTTCAGCCTAGATTTTTTTTTTTCTCAACAAACAAGCAACAGCTTCAAATTGATCAGTCATCATTTCCACTTATTCCTTTTCCATGTTCCATTCCAATATTTGTTGTCAGTCTGGCGGCATGGAGTTTATCACATAATGAAAATGCCTGTTTTAAAAACAAATTCATTATGTTCTAATGGTTATACCCTCCAGAAGACAAGACCTGACTGTGTTTTGCTATCATATTGATATGATTAAGTTATAGCAAGAGTTCTCAAACTTTCTTATGTGACTCTCCGCAACTATACATTGCTCCATATTACAGCTAGTTGCAACTCACATTACAAGAAGTCCTGGAGGAAAGGCACAATCCTGTCCATTCCCCCCACCAATGCAGTGGTGCCATCTGGTCCAGCTTCCTGTATCTCACAGTGGCCCACCAAGGTGCCTCTGGGAGCACACAAGACAAGATACCTGTATCCTTTTGCCATTCCCTTGCATCTGGCATTCAGAGATAGGCTACCTCTAAAACCTGTCTTGTAACATGTGATGGGCATTTTCTCCATAAATCTGTCCAATCCCCTTTTCAAGGCCAGTTCAACTTTGTTTGCCCTGCCTTATTCTGTATCAGGGTTTGTTTTAGACCGGGGGGGGGGGGGCAAAGTTTTTGCCAGGAGGGCCACATCATCTCTCTGACACTGTGTTGGGGCCAAGGAAAAAAAGAATTTAAATTTAAATTTTAAATTTGAATAAATTTACATAAGTTTACATAAATGAGTATATTAAAGATGAACTTATATGACTGAATGAAGGTCTTGAAATAGCTCAAGGCCTATGAAGGCCTTGCACAATGCAAGGCTGGCCTTTCCTTTGCTGCCACTACTGCATCACAGACCTTAAACAGCAAGCAGTGGAGCCCTCATCCCACAGCTCACATCCCACAGCTTGTGAGAGGTCAAACAGTCACCCTCACGCTGAGAGCAGTTGCATCGGGCCAGTGAGGGCTCCAACAAATCTCCAGAGGGCCAGAGGCTCATTGGAGACTAGGGGCTCTCTGAGGGTCGCATTGAGAGGCCTTGAGAGCCGCATGTGGCCCCAGGGCCAGGGTTTGGGCACCCCTGCTTTAGACTTATTGGGCCCAGTCAGGCTGTGTGCCTGAGGGGACTCTGTGCTAGAGTGCAGGACAGTGGATCGCCTGCAGCTGACACTTTGTAGGTAAGCCTCTCTGCAGAGACCTCACAAGGTCTGTACAGTGAGCGGAGCTCCACAGCTTGAGGACCCTCCCGCCTCCAATGGGCCTGAAATAAGACACTCCAGAAACAGTTGACAATAATGTAACAACATCACATTACTGCCAACCTACTTCCAGGTGCAGTGCTTCATGTCAGGTGCCATTGGCCCTAGGCCTGCCGCTCAGTGACATGCAGTGGTGGGATGACGCCTGCCCCGTGGGCCCTGCAAAAGATTTTCAGATTTACAACTCCTAAGGCCAGCCCTGCATATTGACTAGAGCTTAACTTAATATTTTCTTTCTGTGGAATTTGATCTTTACAGACCACAGGAAGGTACTTCTCAATATGCTAATTAGGTTTCTCCACATGTTCTTTATTTAGTGGATTGCAGGAACAGATTACACCTTTAATAACACTTTTAAAAAACAGTTGTGTGTGTCGCAACAAATCATACCTCTTCATTGTTCTAGGCAGCATTTTCCACAGTCACAGCCAGGCTCTGGGTTTCATGGAGGAATATAAATAAAAATTGACTGAAACTCTTGAATCTCCGTTTTGATCCTACGGAGAAGAATTAATTTTCTTTGGTTCAAGGTCTTTGTTGCTTTCCTGCTGAACACAGAAAACGACACAAGGGAAAAACAGACACGGTAACAAAATGTGCTGTAGTCATTTTCTTACTAGTTGCAGGAAGAATCATAGCTAGAAGACATTCCATGGCCAATTTTGACTCCAAACATAGTGTAATTTTGACTACTAACATATAGAAAAAATGTATCACTCTGAGCTTATGAAACAGAGCAGAATATGAATTGAAACAATAAAGGAAGAAACCAGTGGTCAGGTCCAGTTCTCAGAATGAAAGAAAGAGACTGATAGCCCAATCCTACCCAAATTCCAGCACTGATGCAGCTGCAATGCAGCCCCCTAACTAAAGGAACAAACATTCCTTTACCTTGAGGAGGCCTCTGTGACTACCCTTCCCCATGGACTGCAGCGTGTGCCTTGTTGGTGCTGGAAAGATGGTTAGGATCAGGCTGTGAATTATTAAACAAGTGGCCCAACTGTGTCTGGGCTCTGAGCTTCCAGAACTCATGCTTTGGTGGCGCAAGGCCCTTTGCAACAGCGGAAAAGCCAGGATGCCATTGTGCACTTGTGGGCAGCTGCCACAATGGCCAAAGGTGTGGTGCATGTGCCAGATTCTCTAGGAAGCCCCACCAGTATCAGTATGTGGGCAGCAAGAACAGGGAGAGGGAGATTAGGGGTTGTTCCAGGGTGGAGAGGGAGCTGGACGGGGTGGATCTCAGTAGCAAAGGCACATGCTGATCATATTCCCCATTTTTCAGTCCCCCCCTTTCTCTACTTGGACTTACACCAGCTGCATAGCTGGCATGGATCTAAGGAGATCCATAGGTGGCCAGGCCACATACCCAGAGGTAAGGAAAAAATTTACTTACCTCTGATTGGCGTTCTGGTTGCCCCCCAACATAGGATTCAGGACATGCTCTGCATCATCACTATCATCAGTGGTGGGGGC
This sequence comes from Tiliqua scincoides, assembly GCF_035046505.1. Taxonomy (NCBI): domain Eukaryota; kingdom Metazoa; phylum Chordata; class Lepidosauria; order Squamata; family Scincidae; genus Tiliqua; species Tiliqua scincoides. Next base: position 45,396,833 of record NC_089824.1, on the reverse strand, counting down.
TAGGATTGAACTGCTAATTTATTTTGTTTTAGTGTATTTCTAAACCTGTTTTAATAGGACATCTCACAGATGACAAGCTGCACCTGCTAAAATTCTCTCTTCTATACAATTGTTAAAGGTCCTGGATCTCTAAAGTTGAAAGTTTGCCTACCCCTGATCTAGGACATGATCCAGCCAGAGTCACGAACCATTAAGTACAATTCTTCTAATGAAAGAAAACTAATGGCATGGTCAACTTATAACTTAATATAACTTTTAAAGTGCTTAACATTGCCAAGATTTTGGACTGACGATCAGCCTGAAGAAAATACAGGTCATGGTTCAGGATGTGGACTCACCTCCCTGCATTACAATCTCTGCGCATGAACTGGAGGTTGTCCATGACTTTGTGTACCTTGGCTCAACGATCTCCGACACTCTTTCTCTCGATACCGAGCTAAACAAACGCATCGGTAAAGCAGCTACCACGTTTTCCAGACTCACAAAGAGAGTCTGGTCCAACAAGAAGCTGACGGAACATACCAAGATCCAGGTCTACAGAGCTTGCGTCCTGAGTACACTTCTGTACTGCAGCAAGTCATGGACTCTTCGCTCACAACAGGAGAGGAAACTGAACGCTTTCCACATGCGCTGCCTCCGACGCATCCTTGGCATCACCTGGCAGGACAAAGTTCCAAACAACACAGTCCTGGAACATGCTGGAATCCCTAGCATGTATGCACTGCTGAAACAGAGACGCCTGTGTTGGCTCAGTCATGTCGTGGGAATGGATGATGGCCGGATCCCAAAGGATCTCCTCTATGGAGAACTCGTGCAAGGAAAGCGCCCTACAGGTAGACCACAGCTGCGATACAAGGACATCTGCAAGTAGGATCTGAAGGCCTTAGGAGTAGACCTCAACAAGTGGGAAACCCTGGCCTCTGAGCGGCCGGCTTGGAGGCAGGCTGTGCAGCATGGCCTTTCAAGTTTGAAGAGACACTTGGCCAACAGTCTTAGGCAAAGAGGCAAAGAAGGAAGGCCCATAGCCAGGGAGACAGACCAGTGACAGACTGCACTTGCTCCCAGTGTGGAAGGGATTGTCACTCCCGTATTGGCCTTTTCAGCCACACTAGACGCTGTTCCAGAACCACCTTTCAGAGCACGATACCATAGTCTTTTGAGACTGAAGGTTGCCAACATCCAACATTGCTAGATTTTATTTTATTTATTTATTTATTGGATTTATATTCCGCCTTTCTCCCCGAAGGGCACCCAACGAGGCTAACAATCGAGATTAAAATACAAAGCAAAATAAAATACAAATAAACATTTAAAAAGAACAATTAAAAACAATTAAAACCAGATAAAATGCAGTCAGCAGATAAAAACACACAGTAAAAGACATAATTTATAAAAACAGCCCTTATAAGGCCTCGAAGGCTTTCCTAAATAAAAAAGTCTTCAGGCCCCGCCAGAACGTCAATAACGAGGAAGCTCAGCTCAAAGGGGAGGGAATTCCACAGTGTAGGCACCACCACCGAAAAGGCCCTGTTTCTGGCCACCATCCCCTTCACCACTCTCAATGACAGCACAACCAATGGGGCCCCTCCTGATGACCGGCCGGATTATATGGAAGAAGGCGGTCTCTCAAATACGCTGGTCCCAAGCCGTTTAGGGCTTTAAAGGTCAAAACCAGCACCTTGAATTCAGCCCGGAAACAAATGGGCAGCCTGCGCAGTCGCCGGAGTAGCAGCGTGACAGAGTCAAGCCACCGACCTCTAGCAACTACATGAGCCGCCGCATTCTGCACTAGCTGTAGCTTCCGAACCGTCTTCGGGGCAGCCCCACTTAGAGCACGTTACAATAATCTAATCTTGATTATTTTAAATACAATCCACCTTCCAGATTCATTTTAAAGGCCTGTGGTATCATTTAGCCATAATTATAGAATTACCAAGAGATTACTAAAGGCTTCAATCCTATACACACTTACCTGGGAATAAGCCCCACTAAACTCAGTGGTGTTTACTTCTTAATAGACATGCATAGGCTTGCAAGATATACTCTGGCCACAAGTACTACATGTGCCTTGTCAAGAAATTAATGAAACATTGTGCTCCCAAGAATGCATGCAACTCCTGGCCCTTCATCCACTCCTCTCCCAACGTACACTGACACTAGATCCTCTCCTTCTTCTGCAGCCTGTGTTAGACAACTACTTTTACTAAGGTGTGCTCCTAAGACTCACCTTAATGAGTGCTATACCTTCTCTGTTATGCCTTCTCTGTTAGACTGGAAATAGCAAATTTTATGTTCCCATATGCTTTGCTTATGTATCATCACAATTTGAAGTGATGTTTTCTTTTATTTTGTTTCTATGTAATAGCATCTGTTTTTGGTTTTTGTTTTTTTTTTGGTTTTTTGCTTGACTGTTTTCTTTTTCTTGTTGTTTTATTGTTTGCCTAGTTTTTGAACAACATTTTAGCAGAAATCTTTTTTATTTACTCAAGTGCCTTGTATATTTCCGGGACATACAGATCATAGAATTGTAGAGTTGGAAGAGACCTGCAAGATCACTGAGTCCAATCTTATGCCAATTCAGGCTGTCCACAATTACAAAATCTCAGATAGGTGACTATCCAGCCTTTGCTTAAGAGCTCCAATAATGTAGAGTTTACCACTAACTAAAGCAGACTATTAGTCTGCCATGCTGTCAGGAAGTTCTTCCTAACATTTAATCAAAATTTCCCTTGTAATTTAAACCTTTTTGTCCTGGTCCTATCCTCCAGTAACCAAGAACAAGGGTTGTAATCATGGGGAACTTTAATTATCCTCATATTGACTGGGTCAATTTGTGTTCTGGTCACGATAAGGAAACCGGATTTCTTGACGTGCTAAATGACTGTGGCTTAGATCAGCTAGTCACGGAGCCCACCAGAGGACAGGTGACTCTGGATTTAATTTTGTGCGGTACGCAGGACCTGGTTAGAGATGTAAACGTTACTGAGCCATTGGGGAACAGTGATCATGCTGCGATCCGTTTTGACGTGCACGTTGGGGGAAGAATACCAGGCAAATCTCTAACAAAAACCCTTGACTTCCGACGGGCGGACTTCCCTCAAATGAGGAGGCTGGTTAGAAGGAGGTTGAAAGGGAGGGTAAAAAGAGTCCAGTCTCTCCAGAGTGCATGGAGGCTGCTTAAAACAACAGTAATAGAGGCCCAGCAGAGGTGTATACTGCAAAGAAAGAAGGGTTCCACTAAATCCAGGAGGGTGCCTGCATGGCTAACCAGCCAAGTTAGAGAGGCTGTGAAGGGCAAGGAAGCTTCCTTCCGTAAATGGAAGTCTTGCCCTAATGCGGAGAATAAAAAGGAACATAAACTGTGGCAAAAGAAATGTAAGAAGGTGATAGGGGAGGCCAAGTGAGACTATGAGGAACGCATGGCCAGCAACATTAAGGGGAATAATAAAAGCTTCTTCAAATATGTTAGAAGCAGGAAACCTGCCAGAGAAGCGGTTGGCCCTCTGGATGGTGAGAGAGGGAAAGGGGAGATAAAAGGAGACTTAGAGATGGCAGAGAAATTAAATGAGTTCTTTGCATCTGTCTTCACGGCAGAAGACCTCGGGCAGATACCGCTGCCCGAACGGCCCCTCCTAACCGAGGAGTTAAGTCAGATAGAGGTTAAAAGAGAAGATGTTTCAGACCTCATTGATAAATTAAAGATCAATAAGTCACCGGGCCCTGATGGCATACACCCAAGGGTTATTAAGGAATTGAAGAATGAAGTTGCAGATCTCTTGACTAAGGTATGCAACTTGTCTCTCAAAACGGCCACGGTACCAGAAGATTGGAGGATAGCAAATGTCACGCCTATTTTTAAAAAGGGAAAGAGGGGGGACCCGGGAAACTATAGGCCGGTCAGCCTAACATCCATACCGGGTAAGATGGTGGAATGCCTCATCAAAGATAGGATCTCAAAACACATAGACGAACAGGCCTTGCTGAGGGAGAGTCAGCATGGCTTCTGTAAGGGTAAGTCTTGCCTCACCAACCTTATAGAATTCTTTGAAAAGGTCAACAGGCATGTGGATGCGGGAGAACCCGTGGACATTATATATCTGGACTTTCAGAAGGCGTTTGACACGGTCCCTCACCAAAGGCTACTGAAAAAACTCCACAGTCAGGGAATTAGAGGACAGGTCCTCTCGTGGATTGAGAACTGGTTGGAGGCCAGGAAGCAGCGAGTGGGTGTCAATGGGCAATTTTCACAATGGAGAGAGGTGAAAAGCGGTGTGCCCCAAGGATCTGTCCTGGGACCGGTGCTTTTCAGCCTCTTCATAAATGACCTGGAGACAGGGTTGAGCAGTGAAGTGGCTAAGTTTGCAGACGACACCAAACTTTTCCGAGTGGTAAAGACCAGAAGTGATTGTGAGGAGCTCCAGAAGGATCTCTCCAGACTGGCAGAATAGGCAGCAAAATGACAGATGCGCTTCAATGTCAGTAAGTGTAAAGTCATGCACATTGGGGCAAAAAATCAAAACTTTAGATATAGGCTGATGGGTTCTGAGCTGTCTGTGACAGATCAGGAGAGAGATCTTGGGGTGGTGGTGGACAGGTCGATGAAAGTGTCGACCCAATATGCGGCGGCAGTGAAGAAGGCCAATTCTATGCTTGGGATCATTAGGAAGGGTATTGAGAACAAAACGGTTAGTATTATAATGCCGTTGTACAAATCGATGGTAAGGCCACACCTGGAGTATTGTGTCCAGTTCTGGTCGCCGCATCTCAAAAAAGACATAGTGGAAATGGAAAAGGTGCAAAAGAGAGCGACTAAGATGATTACGGGGCTGGGGCACCTTCCTTATGAGGAAAGGCTATGGCGTTTGGGCCTCTTCAGCCTAGAAAAGAGACGCTTGAGGGGGGACATGATTGAGACATACAAAATTATGCAGGGGATGGACAGAGTGGATAGGGAGATGCTCTTTACACTCTCACATAATACCAGAACCAGGGGACATCCACTAAAATTGAGTGTTGGGCGGGTTAGGACAGACAAAAGAAAATATTTCTTTACTCAGCGCGTGGTCGGTCTGTGGAACTCCTTGCCACAGGATGTGGTGCTGGCGTCTAGCCTAGACGCCTTTAAAAGGGGATTGGACGAGTTTCTGGAGGAAAAATCCATTATGGGGTACAAGCCATGATGTGTATGCGCAACCTCCTGATCTTAGGAATGGGTTAAGTCAGAATGCCAGATGTAGGGGAGGGCACCAGGATGAGGTCTCTTGTTATCTGGTGTGCTCCCTGGGGCATTTGGTGGGCCGCTGTGAGATACAGGAAGCTGGACTAGATGGGCCTATGGCCTGATCCAGTGGGGCTGTTCTTATGTTCTTATGTTCTTAACAAAACTGCTCTTTCTTCCACATGGTAGCCCATCAGATACTTTTAGATCGTTATCATGCCCCCTCTTGACTGTTTTCCGAATTAAACATGTCCAACTTCTTCAACCTATATACCACATGGTCTCCAGCCCCCTCACCATCCTAGTCACCATCTCTGGACCTGCTACAGTTTGTTAATATCCCTCTTAAAGTGTGGCACACAGAACTGGGCTCTATTTAAAAGAACCAGTTCTCAGAATGAAAGAATGATACGGATAGCCCAATCCTAGCCAAAAAATCCTATCCCTCTTAAACTGTGGCACCCAGGACTATATTCCAGGTGGTGTCTGACTAAAGCAAAATATGGCGTTATCCTTGAGCTCAATACTATATTTCTACTGATGGAGTGGAGAATCCCATTAACCTTCTTTACCGCTGTGTCACACTGCTGGCTTATGTTTAGCATGCCATTCCCTAAAACACCTAACTTTTTCTCTTACTGCTCAGGCAAGTATCCCCAATCTTATATATGTGTTTTTGATTTTTCTTACCCAGATGCAAGTTGAAGTGCATTTTGTTCATATTTACCCAGACTTCCATCCTTTCAGGATCATCCTGGATCTTATTCCTGTCCTCTAGGGTTATTAGCTGACCAAACACCTCCCAGTTTGGTGTCTTCTGCAAATTTGATGAAAACCCCCTCTACTCCTTCATCAAAATAATTTATATTGAACTAAGATAGAGCCCTGAGGCATCCCATTTGTCACTTCCTGCCAGGAGGATGAGGAGGCATTGACAAGTACCCTCTTACAGTTTGTCAACCAGCCACAGATCCACCCAACAGTAGCATCATCTTCCTCACATCCCACCAACTTGTCCACCAGGATTTGTGGGGCACTTTGTCAAAAGCATTGCTGAAATCCATATATATTGTGTCTGATGCTGAAATGCATGATGCTACATAAAATACTCTCTTTCCTGGAAAACGGAACCATCTCCTTTTGAATTCTGATAGAAGATTAAGAATAGAACCACTCTGGAATCCTGAAAAGGAAAGAAGTATTTTGAACTGATAACTTTCTGCAGCTGTACGCAAATAACACATTTACAGCCCAATCCTAACCAACTTTCTAGCGCCATTGCAGCTGCTATGTAGCCCCAAAGTAAGGGAACAAACATTACTTCACCATGAGGATACCTTCACAACTACCCCATTGGAACAGCTGCATTGGTGCTGGAAAGCTGGTTAGGATTGGGCTGTCAAGGAATAGTGTTCTTTTGTGGTGGAATATACTTGAGCAACTTGTAAAAAATAAAACTAGAAGTCCAAGATACCCAGAGGTGTGATTTTTCAGTTTTATTTTTTTGCAGATTTTGTTTTTTTAACAAAAATTAGAAATGCAGAAAGCGGTGTTATGTGTTTTTATTCCAGGGTGCATTTTGATAAGAGATAATAGCTTTAAAAGTGTACTAGGTAGGTGATATAGTGTTGGCAGATGTATCCACAGTCATTACCCATGTACACCCCTCAGTCCAGCCCAACCAAACTACTGTGACCAATATATAGAAAACAGGTGTGTGGTTGTTTTTGTTTTTGTTTTTGCAGATTTCTGAGTTGTTTGTTTGGTTTGGGTTTTTTTGTTTTTTTTTTTTTTTACAAAAATGAGAAGTACAGAAAATTGTGGTGTGTGTTTTTATTTCATTATCACTGAAAAATCACACCTCTAGTGAGGCCAAATGAATAAGGCAGCATAATTTCTTTTAAAGCACAGTATTTCATATTGCTACAATGATTTTCAAATCTTCTTCCCCCCCTCCTTCTGCACAGTTTTCTGCAGCTATTAGTAAACAGTTTCCTGAGCTTTTACCTCCAAACAGGTTTAAAAACAAAATAAAACAAAACAAAAGGAGTATGCTAATGCCAAGTAAAGCTGTGATGTGGAATAGCCTGTTCCAGATTTGATTGCTAAAAATAGTCATGAATCAGTTAACTGAAGACAGAATCTTCCAGGATGCTGGAAATAAAATCTAGGTTAGTTTTAAATAAATCTTAACCTGCTTAAAATTAACATTCCAAAGGGTGCTGAAGGAAGAGCTGTCCTGATACTGAATGAGAAAGACATCCAGTATTCAGTTACTAGGCCTAGAGAAATCTCAAATATGTTATAACAACAGGGGGAAGTCAGTGCAATGTTGTGGAATTTTATAGGCACAGGAGGTGATGCTAAATTATTATTTGGAGGTTGTGCACACTGCAGTATCCCATCATGGACATTGGACAGTGCAATGTAATAAAGCTACCTGCTGTGCAGTGTGTGATGAGCTTTCGGGTATCTATGTGGCATTGAACATTATCATACAACTGGGGAAAAAACCCACATTGTTGATGACATAAAACATATACTCCATGGATTTGAAGTGCTATGCATTTCTGTATTTCTGTGCTCTGGATCCATGTGCTCAGGATGGTGCAGGACATTGGCATACCTGGGGGGGACCAAGGGGGGGGTCAGTTGACCCCAAGCGGCACATCTAGGAGGGTGGCACCTCTTAGCCATGTAGCCTCCCCCTCTGGTCCCATCTGCTGCCTCCCTTTCAGAGGCCTTTGGCTGCATGTGGCCTTCCCAACCCTCCAAAGAACTTGTAAGGCCCTTGGTGGGTCAAAAAATATCACTTCCAGTGTCTCCCTGAGAAACCAGAAGTGATGTTTTTTGGCCCTCCAAAGGCCTCTGGAAAGGAGGCAGTGAGTGGGACCTGTGGGGGGGGGGGCAGCAGCCTGGCTAGTTTGGGGGGTGGCTGTTTGCAGTCATGGCCCCAGTGCCAGTGCTCACAAGCCATTGGGGGAGGAGAGTGTCCATGCAAGAACTTGAGAGTGAAGAATAAGGGATGACGTCAGCTAAGAGGAAGTAGTAGCATATGCATTCAAGCTTCAGTAAAGCACACAGTGTAGAAAATAGAGCAGTGAAAACCAAACTTTACACAAAAGGAGGTGGGTGAGTCCACCTCCTCAGGAGAGCCACAGGCACATAGAGATTATTTGAGCCACATAGAGCCACAGGCACATAGAGATTATCTCTCAGCCACAGGCCTGAGATTATTTCAATCGAATGTTGCCAGATAGCAATTTTCTTAGCTCCCATCCACAGTCTATATATGTATGCCAACACAAGGGCCAATCCAAGCATCCATACAAATGGGCCAAGCACCAATGGTCAAATGAATGACTGTATTGAACATAAGAAGAGCCCCACTGGATCCGACCAAAGGCCCATCTAGTCTAGCTTCCTGAATCTCACAATGGCCCACCAGATGCCTCAGGGAGCACCCAAGACAACAGGTTACCTGCATCCTGTTGCCTCTCCCTTACACCTGGCCTTCTGAGGTAGCCTAAAACCAGGAAGTTGCACATAGCGTAGCCATCATGGCTTGTAACCTATGATGGGCTTTTCTTTTAGAAATCTGTCCAATCTCCTTTTAAAGACATCCAGGCCAGACGCCATCACCACATCCTGTGGCAGGGAGTGCCACTGAATTAATTATATGCTGGTTAAAGAAAGAGAAACAGTGCCTGAACCTTTGTAGGAGTGCTCACAAGCAGCTCATGTATTGCTGGTTACTGAGGTTGCTCAGTAATATGCAAGGTGGGGCATCAAAATGTTAATTCACTTAGGGCAGCAAAAAGAATATTCTAGATTAAGACGTTCACCTTGTGTCATCTGTGGAGGAGGCTGTCGAATGCCAGTTAACTATATTAACAGGGTCAGACTAAAAGGAAAGTGCAGACCATTGGGACTGCTGGGTTGTTGGATTGCTCTCCTGTTTACACTCTGGCTAGTAAGAACTCTAGATAGAACTCAAGTGCAGGAAGGCTAGTCTAGTAGTTAGAGTTCTGGCTTTGGCCAAAGAGAACTGGGTTCAAATCTCCAGTTTGCTGTGGAGTTTCCTGGACTTTGCCTAGAAGACCTTTGACCTGTCCCTTTCTCTAAGACTAGCCCATCTAAAGGCATATTGTGAAAAGGAGGGGACGTGTACACTGTCCTGAGCTCCTTGGAGGAAGAGTGGGATAGAAATGTGACTAAGAAGCTGATGGGAAAGTATTGCTCCCAGTCACTTTGTTGATGCTTGCCTTTTTGTGACTATGCGTTTTCAACAATATTATTTTTATCTGCATGTCTTTTAGGTATTGTGTTGCATTTATGTATCTGGCATTGTGGATGAGATTCCAACTACTTTCATCCTGTCTTCTTGCTCATCACATTCTTTTCCCACAGGCATAATATGAGACAGCTGTACAGCTGCACTGGCAAAATGTGGTAATCAGGTTGGTCCTACCACCCCAAGGATGCTTAATTAACAACCCTGCCCTATTCACTCATGTCTGGCCAGAAGATAAGACTAGGCTGTTAACAAATTATGAGGCATGATGGCAAACATATAAGGAAACTTAAAAAATGATTTGGCATAAACTTGTCAAGCTGTACTATGGTGCCATCTAGTGGTGCATGCGTATAACAACCAACTTTTTTCTTAGGTTATTGAACTGTATTTGTTCAATTGTTCTGTTATACAGTATTTTACTTAAGAAACACAGGCTGCAATTCTATGCACACTTTCCTTTGAACACAATGAACATATTGAACACAATGGGACTAGGGCACAATCCTAACCAGGTATACTCAGAAGTAAAACCTGTTTTGTTCAATGGGACTTACTCTCAGGAAAGTGTGGTTAGGATTGGAGCCTTACTTCTGAGCAGACATGCATAGGATTGTGCTGATAGCTAGGTAAACATGTATGCATCATATAAATATTTTTCTTAAAAAAAACTATACAGTGTACATTTTTTTGCATTGATTGGTCAGATAGTAGGCAGCTGCCTATTTGAACATTATACATATTTTCTTGGGAGTATGCTCCATTGCCTATAATGGGACTTACTTCTGAGTAGACATCCCTAGTATTGTGCTGTTAGAATATTCCAAATTTAAACCTAATGAAGGTAAGTCTGTTCTCATAAGTGATGAAAATTCAGGCTGCAAGCTAGTGGCTAGTAGTCTAAAGGTTAAAACATTTTGAGACTGAAGGTTGCCAACATGACAAAATGCGGCAACTCTCTTATTCATAGTGAACAGCAAACACACTATTAAGAACCAAATTAAACATTTAAGGAAATTAAGGACATGTTGCGAAACATAAATGCGATTCCTAATTAGGAGTAGCGATATAGGTCATTTTTCATTGTGGGATACATATTGTACATTTCTAAACAGAAATTGTCCTACAGCCCCATCCTAACCAACTTTCTAGCACCAATGCAACAGCAATGTAGCCCCGAGGTCTCCATGACTGCCCTGCAGCGGTAGGATGCAGTGCACACCCTGTTGGTATGGCTGCATCAGCGCTGGAAAGTCTATCAGTTTGTTCCTAAGCATAATTGCCGGATCTGACTTTTCCAGATGTTGATGCTAGGCAACTGAGAATGTTTCCATTCTGGAGTTAATAGTAAATTCCACTATTTTTTGTGGAAGATGTGCATAATCTTTATTGCTTTAAACAAAGTGTATTTATGGACAGGTGATTAGCTTTGGTATGTTAGTTTATCATGCTAATAAATAAATTAAATACTTAGGTATTTCAGCTTATTTTATGAACTCTAGCTCTCTGGTTCTCAAATAGAAAAGAACAATGTGAGATGGGAGCAGTTATTGTCTCCTCGAGTGCATAGCCTTCTTCCTGAAGTTCTTTTTCATAAGAATGCTGCCAGAGTAAATCACTTTCTTCTCCTTCTCGGAAAACTTCTGTCTACTCTAGAGAAAGAAGCATCACTCTCTTTGGAAAGAAGAAAAAGGACTCTGGAATGCCATCATGTCACTTTTGTTGAGGAACCAATCCTATCCAACATTTCAGTGCCAATGCAGCACCAAAGCAAGGAAACAAACATTCCCTTATTTTGAGGAGGCCTCTGTGACTGCTCCCCCCAGCGCAGAATGCAGTATGCTCACAATGTGAGCAATGTGAAATAACCCCTCCTGATTAACCTCCTAAATTACTTCCTGAATAACCCCTGGAAAGCTGTTGAAGGCCACTATTATCTCCTCTTAATACCACGAGTGCTGAGTATGGAGAGCTGTCAGGGAAAGTTTATACCATTTTCTTCAGTCTTTCTTCTCTGTTAAACAAAATGGGTATGCACCAATGGGTGCATCTGAAGCAAGATGGGTATGCACCAATGGGTATGCACCTGAAACAAGAGGAAAACACCACTGAATAACCGAGTTCTTAGGAAGAGATTCCCTTTGCATAGTGAAATAGTAATGGAGTTCTTAGCACTCCAGTGTTTCTTTTACAGAAGGAAATGCCAACAAATTAATCATCAGCTTAAAATACTTTGCCGTGTCACATTTTAGTTCTACCCTTCCAAGCCTTCCAGGATCATAACTTCATTACACACTCCGTTGCTCACAAACTACAGGCCTTATTAGTTTTACCACACAATTCCTGCCACATACACAGCACAGATTTGTACCTATGCACGCACACAGAGACACACACACAGCCAGTCAGCAAAAGTTTGACAGCATCCAAAGGGAGAACTTCAGCCAGGATCTTTCACTATAACCTTTGGTAAGACAAAGCTTATCTTTGCTTCTGCTTCCTTCAGTTCAGCTGCACAGCCAATGACAGTACATTTCTTGCGTGCATAATGCCCTGTGTTCAGTTCCTGGCAACTTTGATGATAGGTTGCAGAATTTGCAAAGGCTTCTCTTCTGTCCAAAATCTTACAGGCCAGTTCTAAAGGAGGTGCTGTGCCAAAGTGGCTACCACTGCATCCTGTGACAGCTGCCAGAAGTTTCCTCTGGAGAAGGGGACTTTCATTCCCTTCCCCCAGGGAAAGACCCAAGCCCCGCAATGGGGCTTCTCAAGTTTGTGCTGGTTATTTTGCCAGCTTTTTTGCTTTTTGCTATTTTGCAGATTTGAGAGACTCTGTGTCAGGCCTTCTGACTTGACACGGAGTGCAGGGCCAGATGGAGCAGAGCTCCAGTGGTCCCACCCCCTTCCAGCCCAGTTCCTCGCCCTGCCTTCCCTCCATCCTGGATGCCTGCCCCTGTCCCTGATGCCCTCCCCACCACCTGGAGCTCTTACCCAGGTAGGAGAGAGTGGGACCGGTGGAGCAGGGCTCCACCGGTTCCTATGCTCTGTGTCAGTCTGAAAAACCTGACATGGAGTTTCTCCAGTCTGCACCGGCAAAATAGCTAGTGCAGAATGGAGGAGATCCATTGCTGCTCCTGCACCCTTACTTGGGGAAATGGGATGAAAGTCCCTTCCCCCAAGGAGGCCTCTGGCAGCTCCAGTGGTGCTATTGGATGCAGCAGTAGCTATTTTGGAGCCGCTGCACCTGGTGGAGCTGCCGGGGATAGGATTGTGCTGCTAAATGGATCAGTTAGGGAGAATCACACATTTGAAACCTGGGGCTTATCTCAGGCCTCCCCTAACACAATTATAAAATAGACTCCTTGGGCTTGTAGGATCTGAGACACCTTTCCATCAATCCAAATTAAAAACCATGGCACTGATCTGGCCTGTGCTGTCCTGGAAGGCAACGTACACTTGTAGTCATCATGCATTCAAAAGTGTGTCATGCAACTGTTTCTAATGGAGCTGGTGAGGGAAGACGAAGCTGAAGGCACGTTTTTGTAACCATGAATCGTCTTGTTTACCTCAGATTCAGGGAGCTCCCAGGATGTGGCATTACTTACAAATTTGATCGGACAGGTTAAGCACAGCATGGCTTGTCATGGAGTTTTTCAAGGCAAGGCCTTCATCCAAGGCAAGCCCTGTGGTGCCTGGTATGTCATTGTCCTCAACCTGAGCAAAGCACTGCAATACTGACCTGGGTCATGCTCACCTGGCATGCAGCCTGCACTATTCACATGCATGTACTCATGTGTCAGGCAGCACTTTGAAAAGCAACCAAATAGAAAGACAAACACCTCTATATATGAGTTTTAAGCATTTTGCATTTGGTAAGAATTATCAAAGTGGGGTTAGCACATTTTGACATTTTTGTATTAATCATTTTTATTATTATTAAGAATATTTATATATGCCACTTTTCTCTCAAATTGTTTGCAGTATGGTTTATCTAATAACAGAAATACATGTTACAAAATAAAGCAAAATAAGGCTATTATCCTATTTACACATTCGTGGGAGTACGTTCCACTGAACTCAGCTCAATCCTACCTAAATCCCAATGCAGCAATGCAGCTGCTGGAGGTCTTGGGTTAAGGGACATTTGTCCCCTTGCCCTGGGGTAAGCCACAGCAACCCTTTTGAGGCAACTTCGACCTGCAGTAGCTCAATCAATGGCACAAGCTCACAGTGCTCCATGAAGGAGGATCAGGCCTGGGAAGAGGCTCTGGATTCAGTGTGCTCCATTGATCCTATCCCCCCTACCAGGCCTGATCATTAATCCTACCCCCTCTTCCCCAAATTGTCACCAACCTGTTCCACTCTACTCCTTCCCCCATTTCACCCACCCCACCCTGTCTCCCTCCAACCACCTGTGCTGGCTCACCTCCACTGGTGGGTGTCCAGCATCCTATGAGGATCAGGCTGTCTTTCAGAATGCTCCCCGCCCATTTCTTCTCCTTGGACCTGTGCCAGCTAAGGAGCTCCTTAGCTGGCACAGATCCCAGGAGACCCATTGGCAAATGGGAGGCTTACAGAGAGGTAAGGAGAATTAACCCTCTGCCCTCCCAAGCCACCCCCTCCCTGCTGGATATCGCATGTGCCTTTGTGGCACAGCTGCATCAGCGGGAAATTCAGGCTTGATGTATGTTGCATTTCTTTTGAGTATATCTTCAAATAAATACACATACGGAGGAGAATCTTGGAATCTCCCTCTTTTATAGGAAACACGGACTTGAGTGAGGGGTGCAGACCAACTGGCAACTAGTAACTATGCAGTATTGTAGGTCACCAAAATATTTGTGAAGAACCTGCTGTATGATGTATAAGGCTGATATAACCATCCATATTCAAGCCCCTGGCATCTGCACATGTGAATGTTGTATGGATGGATGATAGACTATAGCTACAAACCAGCTATGCTTTGAACAAAAATGATTGTAAGTAAACCTGCTAGTCTAGGCTTTGTATATTCAAAACTTTTGTTGTCCTGTTTTCTAGAGGTTTTATCTGGTTTCTCACACTGTGCTCCAGGATTACATTTAGCTAACAATATGACAGACTGAAGGATCATTTTCACAAGCTTTGAATTCCAGCTTCACTTTATTATTATTATTATTAATTTTATTTATTTATGGGGCTGGTCAGTCTTAGCCCTTTGCTGGCTTTATGCTGCTGCAGGCTCAAAGGGCAATGTCTGAGGCCACTGCAGTTGCTTACCTTAACAAAATTCATTGTTAAAAACCTTTTTGATTTTCCTTCTTGATACTGAAAGGAATAGAAAAAGAAGCTGTCTGCAGCAGGGATGATTTGCATGATTCATTTGCTTTTTTCTAGAACCCCACCCCCAAACTCCAGCAGCTGAAGCTAGTGCACATTAGCAGCCCAGGGGAGCAGACTTACTCCTAGATTGCTTGGGAATTTGTTTTCAGTCCAGAAACTGAACTCACACTCATGGTTGGCAATCTTCAGTCTCAAAAGACTATGGTACAAGCCTACAGCACCTGGTATTCCCAGGTGGTCTCCCATCCAAGTACTAACCAGACCTGACCCTGCTTAGCTTCCAAGATCAGATGAAATCAGGCATGTGCAGGGTGCAACCTTGGTTTTCCCCAAATTTCTCACTTCAGTGGCATTAATTTTGTTGTTGTTTGGGGGACAGAAGTATTTCTGTTGTTACTATTATAACAACAACTGAAAGTTGCTGATCTATCCTTGTTGACCTACTGCAACTCAGTCAGAGATCCATCAGTAGATCCTGGTTATCTTTTGTCCACCCCTGATCTACACAACCTGGACTCCCATCATCTTCAGGGTCTGGCCTCCTATGAAGCAAGGTGAAACAGCTGCTTTGAGTGGCAGATGATTACAGGCAGTACTCTGGGCCCACTTACCACTTTCACAACCTTCTCACCCTGACTCTATTTGCCCCACATACCTCTTCCATCCTTGCTTTGATCCTCTGTTCTAACATGGATCGGAAAAGTAGAACTGGAACAAGGAAGCTCATAGAAGCCGCACTACGCAAGAAAGGAAGGTTTTAGAATGAATAGCCTGCCCTTATTCCACTTCCAAAGGGGGGAGGGAATTTTTCTAGGGGTTAATCTACTGCTCTGTTTCATAACAGAATGGCTGATTGAAGGAATAGGTAAAGAAGGAACAGTGAGCAGGCAGGTTGAGGATCCTGTCTCCAATGCTGCTGCCAGGGACCATGGTGGTAGAGCTGGAGGAGAAGGTGAAGGAGGTCAAAGTGGGAGGAGGTAGTAACTGCCACTCTGATTGCTTTCTGCCCCTAGTTCCCCTCACCATCCCTGCCACTTCCTCCATCCTTTGAACCAGAGGCAGAGGAGGTAGTTTGGGGTGTGCACATGCTACTACAGGTGCCAAGGAAAGAAAAAAGGGTGCACAGGTTTAGCAACATCTTAGGAGTCAACCTGTCTTGTCTGAACCTGATTGCATGATTCTTTTTATTTCTGTTCCAGGCTAATTTTGGACTCCTTCCTACTAGTGTGATCCCTTTTACCAGTTCCTTTGGCGGTTTGGCCACATGTATGTGTTGGCACAGGATGGCAGTAGAGTGTCAGGGGTGTGGATGACTGTACCAGTAGCAGCATACATGCTAAGCAAGCTGCTGGAGCCTTTGTTTATCTCTTTCCATGAACTGATTCCAAGGTGCTGCAAAGGCAGCCTTGGCTTCCTTTTCTCATGCTTGCAACTTAGCAAACCCCTTGAGACTGCCAATCACAATCTTCACTGGCAGCATAGAGTAGGTCTTAAGACATTCGGATGGTTTGCCTCTCCTTGAATGGTTCTGAAAAATAGTTCCATAGAAGAATATTTGCTCACATTGTAACAGGTTAGCAGTTGAGAATGCTGGTCAGCTGTTGCTTTCTTAAGGCTAATATTTCAAGAAGCTAATTAGTGTTTCTTAATGACCTGCTAATGGTAATGAGAGGCTTCAAGGAGAAGCTTCTGAATTGCATCTACAGAACCTGAAAGAAGCAGGACTGAGGTAACAATGTGAAGTCATTCCCACCCACCCTTTTGATTGGTTTGTAAAGAGAACAAAGGAAACAGCGACAGGCTGGCAGTTTCTTGGTTAGAACAGACAGGGCAGATTGAATCTGAGGCAGAGGCTGCAATGAAAGGGAGAGGATAAGCCAAGAGCCAAGCTACCTTTTAAATGCAGAAGTGCCTGTAAAATGGATGGAGCCTGTTTATTGCTGTTAAGGCATGTTCTATCTATCTATCTGTCTCCATACAATGCTCTGCCTGAATGTTTGTAAAGAAAGCAAATGTTACAAAGCCTCTACCACTCTCTCCTCTAAAGGAAGCCAGACTCTGGGGGGCTCTACCCCTAGACCTTCTCATTGCTCAGAGTGGTGGTGGTGGGGCATATGCATGTAACAATACAGTACATTACTGCAAGGCTATGTCACATTGATTAATGTGGAAAGTGAAAGGGCGAGCATTATGTCCCCCCAAATAAAGGGGGCAATAAATGATTTGTCATCTCTGTCTGATTTGGATTTCTACTCACCCATCATCAGTGCTACTACTGTGCCATGCTAATGTCTGCATTGTATGAGTTGATTGATAGAAGCCACTGTGTTCTGCTCCTGTCTATGGATTGAATGCCTTTTATTGTCCTCCTTTGCCTATCTGCTGACTATATATGTCCTAGTTCTTGAAAATAGAGGTACCATGTGAATCTAGTCATGTATAGAACCCACTCAATGTGACATTTTGCTTCACTGGCAGCAAAGTGAGCAGCATAGAACATATATACAAGATCTGTCACTGTGCTGCTTCTGACATTTCTGTACTATCAAAAAAAGGTTTTTTGGGCTGATTCAGACATCCTGTTTATGTAGGGTACCCAGAAAAGCTGCAGCCTTGACAAAACTGAAATATTAATAATGACCCATCAAGAACATACCAACAGTTCAGCACTGCCAACAGTAGTACCTGTTTTCTTCCAGACAGGCTCCCCTTGTGTATCTCCTCTTAAGATTGTCCTTTATGTGTCTAGTGCCAGAACTGAAAACATCTTTGGCATTTGCTTTGCAAGCATTATGTCAGTTTGTTGGTTGAGGATTGTCATGTCTGGATTCAGCTTAATTAACAGATATTGGCTAGCCCTGTTGTTTTTCATTGGTCCATCTGATCCATATGTTCATTATAGGCCCATCTAACTGAATGGTTGATGACCCCCAGGGTTCTATTTGCCCCTTGCCCTGGGCAGGTTTCCCTAAAACAGCAGCTGTTTTATACAGAGACGTTCTTGTGCATGACTGTATAAACTCTGGGGTTGATGATGTCATTGGTCACTCAACTTTCATACCCACTCAACTTGCAGCATCAAACAACTAGATAGAACAGCATGAGCATATAAACTATGCTCTGAAACAGCATGAGTAATCTAGAACAGGAACAGTGTTCAGTTAACTGCATCAGAAAATGTTCTTTATTTGCCGCTTGCATTTTAACCTTTGTCAACCAAAATCATATCTGACTTTGTTGTACCTGTTTGGGTTTTTTTCCAGTACAGGCCTCGTTTGATCCCTTTGCAAATCCCTCCTTTTTTTTTATATGTTTTTATTTGTTTCTTCAATCCCTTAACAAACTTCTTGTAGTTTTACTGTTTTACCAACCTGATCCATGTACACTGGGGGTTGAACATGGTTCAGTGCCCTTCAGTATCCTCAGTAGGTTGCAGTGCCTTTCAGACCATCATAATATACTACTGTTCCCCCCTCCCCCCAAGAAGAGATTTAAGGGTTCTTTATTGCTCTGGGAGAGAGGTTTCCCAAAAGAGCCCATCCAGGCTTCCTAACCTATGTGGTAGCAGCAAAGAAACTAGCAGGCCAATGTCTATTTGACCAGTAAGAATTCCAAGTTTGGGATCATTAGAAAAGGTATTAAGAATAAGATGGCTAATATTATAATGCCGTTGTACAAATTGATGGTAAGGCCACACCTAGAGTATTGTGTCTAGTTCTGGTCGCCACATCTCCAAAAGAATATAGTGGAAATGGAAAAGGTGCAGAAGAGGGCAACCAAAATGATTACTGAGCTGGGGCGCCTCCCTTATGAGGAAAGGCTACAGCGTTTGGGGCTCGTCAGTCTAGAAAAGAGGTGGAGGATATGATTGAGACATGCAAAATTATGCAGGGGATGGATAGAGTGGATACATAGATGCTCTTTTCCCTCTCACATAACACCAGAACTGGGGGACAGCCACTAAAATTGAGTGTTGGAAGAGTTAGGAGAGAAAAAAGAAAATATTTCTTTAACCAGTGTGTAATTTGTCTGTGGAACTCCTTGCCACAGGATGTGGTAATATAGGCATCTTGCCTAGATGCTTTAAGAGGGGGTTGAACAAATTTCCAGAGGAAAAGTTCATCATGGGTTACAAGTCATGGTATATATATGCAAGTTTTATCCTGGTTTTAGAGGTAGGCTACCTCAGATTGCCGGTTGCAGGGGAGAGCACCAGAACATAGCTTGTGCCTTGTTGTCTTGCGTGCTCACTGAAGCCTTTGGTGGGCCACTGTGAGATACAGGGAGCTGGACTAGATGGGCCTTTGGCCTGATCCAGCAGGGCTCTTCTTATGTTCTTATGAAGAACAAAGATTTCTTATGAGAACAAAGCAGTGGGGTTATTGCTAACTCCTAGGTGTTGAACCAATTTTGCCCTTCTCCTTCCTTTGTAGCAGCTTACTGTGGTTTTTGCTTAAGTTGATTGGAAAATCTTGATTGATAAGATTGCATAAGCACAGTACAAATGTCTTTTTGCTTTCTTCTATTCTGCATTAAGAAAAGCTAACCATTAATACATGTGAGAAGAGCTTAAATCTCAGTCAAACCTCACATGTTCAAGTACCTAAGACTTCCTGATATGTGAAAAGAAATCAAACATACAAACTCTGAAGCCATTATAAATCAGTATTATTCCTTAATAGGTTTGAGTCCATAAATAGCTGTGGATTTTGACTATTCTGAGTTGACTTTTATTTACCTCTGTGGGTCAAAATATCATATAAAACCTACCTGTGTGCTGCTCCAGTGAATGCAAATGGCTGATTATAGTGTTAAATGCACATTATGTAATAGTAATATTGTTTTACTAGCCTTTGCTATGGTTTAGTTCAGCATCAATTGAGTTTTTGTTACTATGCAATAACTGTCTCTGAAAATGGCCCAAAAGCATATTATAAGGCTTTGGTTTTGTCACAATGGAAGAAAAGTAGCGTTGGATGAGTTTGTCCCTCTGCTGGTTTTCTGCAGCACTGCACTATGGCTTTAGGATATGATCTCTCAAGTGAAAATGGTGTAACAACCAGAGATTTTGTTTTTAAACCAAAATTTCAGTAGCTTTTACAGTGACAGTAAGAAAAGAAACTAAAAAGTTGTGACTTGCAATCATACAGCTAATAACTTGCATACATTTTTTTTTATTAGCTGTATGAAAGTGTTTAAAGATCTTTTAACTGTATGCCAATAAAGGTACTGAAACTGAAACTGACTTGCAAACATTTGAATTTTATCATATGTGGTTCTTACGTTAAACAAGTCTGGCCACCTATAGAAAATCTCATGTGATCAGGAAGATAAGGACACATGGATACATGTGCTGTCTTCCTTAACCTGCTATCCATGCCTCCATACCAGGTTCTGCAGGTCCTTTCCCTTCCCTTTCCATGGCTGTACAAAAGACCACTCTGACAGCCTAATCCTGTGGCCATTCCTGGAAGCCCCGCAGATACCAAAATCCTTGGAGGATTGAATTCTTGTGGATTTGGGGATGGGACACCAAGTCCTCTGAACCCAGCCAGAGCTGTGCTCTGTTCATGTCCAGAGGGCCTTCTGAGGGCTGAAAAGCATGACTTCTGGTTTTCAACTGAAAACCAGAACTCATGCTTTTCGACCCACTGAAGGCCTCAGAAAGTCTTTTGAGGGTCAGGGAGGCCGCGCGCTGTGTCTCCAACCCTCAGAAGCCCCTCCGGACCTGACAAGAGCACAGCTCCAGTCGGGTTTGGAGGGCATCAGGTGGTCCACCCCACAGGTTTGGAACCCCGGGATATTCATATTTGCTGTCACCAAACCTGCAGATACTCAGGGCCACCTGTACTTTCTTCAATGTCAGCCACAGCCATCAGGGAGATTTGGAGAAACATGAGCCAAACATCACATGGTACAGAAGTTCCAAATCTCCCAATGGGTCAGTTTTTTTTAGTATTAAAAGCAGCTGCAGAGGGTCCAACATTGGATTGATCACAGCATGAGGGAAGTTGAATTAACCCTTTCTTCTGTTCCCCTGATTTGAATGGTACAAACTGACACACATGCACACCACTCATACAATCAGCTTCCATTAACTGCAATAGGAGAATAGTTTCATATTCCTCTCTGTCTTCCTTTTCCAATTCAGGGGGTAGAAGGACAAGGAGGAGCAGTGGAGGCAAGTAGGAGGTCTGAGATCTGTAGCTTAAAGGTACCTGTGAGGAGACCCTTAGTAGGAACTAATGGTGACAAATGTTTTGATCAATTGTGTTTGATTTCTTTTCATTTGACCTGTTGCAGCCTAACTTTTGTCTTATTCTGTGACCAGCAGACAGCCTGCAGGCAGGCAAACTATGACTAACAGTCTGCATCCATTCTTAGAGAAAAACTGCAAGAACTGTCTGGAGGAAGACCTCCTACTGGGCTTTCACTGCCAGAGTGTATTCAGAGCGGTTGTTTTTTCTTTCTTAATTTTTAAACTGCCGTTTTAACTTTAACTTCTTGTTAACATTTTGATTTTTGTAGGTTTGAGTTGACAAGTTATTTTGGGCTCTATGCAAAGAGCTTTAAGTTAAAACATCAAATAATGTCTCAAATCAGGATCAGATCCTTGTGAGTCATTTAGGATCTATAGCTGCGCACTACCAATAAAGCTTGTCAGTCTTTCTCACCTCAGTTTGGTTTGTATCAATCTTTTATTAATTTCTCCAACAGCTGCCACCAGTCTGCTACCTGGAGTGACCACTTCAGCTGGTCGCATGGATGGGCCAGCCTTTCAGAGACCTACACATAAATATTCACCCACAAGCAAATAATCATGCTATGCGTGCATTAGTGTGAGGAGTAGGGCTGCCCCTTTAAATAAAAATGACCTTGTTTTTCCAGTTTTCTCCCCATTTTTTCTTGTATGGATGGCAATGGTTAATGGTTGGCAATGGTTAATCTCAGGCTATTTTTTTGACTGCTGCTGGCACTAAACCTTTTCCATTTTTTCCCTACTTTTTCAAGGAATGGCAGTTTTGTGACATCACTAGGCTCTTCTTCAAAGCATTCTGATTTTCTGATCCATTCAGCTTTTTCACCTGAGCAGTTAAAAAGAGCCCAGTGCTAAACTAGTCTTTCCAAAATCTTCCTTGACTTGCCTTTTGAATCCCATTGTTAGCTAACTGCACCTTTCAGCATCCCTTCTATACAGGAATACTAGCTCTTTCAGTTTTCACTTTTACCAGGTCTTTTATTCTATTTGTCCAATTTGGAAATACTTTTGTACTAGATGGAAGTCACTAGAGGGAAACCTAAGTCAAAATTTGATATGTTTTTATAGTGACGTTCTACAGTTTTTTTGGGAATAAGTTAGACAACCCACATTCTTTTCCTACCTGCAGTTCCACCCTGAAAGGTTGTAGGATAATGTAGCTGACCTAATATGATTACTTATTTATTTTAAAAACTTGTATCCCACCTTTCCACCCTTGCAGGATCTCAAGGCCATATATAGATGAATCAAGAGAAAACTTACAATAGAATCAATAATCAGCGAAAAATACTATAGTGCAAGACAAAACAAGCCCCAAAACCATAAAAAATAATAAAACAAGCCCACAAGTCCTAATTTAAAGCAAGATGAAATAGAAATATTTTAAGATCCCTATGGAAGGCCAGCAAGAAAGGGGCTGTCCTAAATTCCAGGGGGAAAGAATTTTATAGGCCAGGCTCCCCAACAGAAAAAGCCCTGTCTCCTGTCATCCCTGCAAAACGTCAGAAGGCAACAGTGCCTGCAGCATGGTGACCTAAGATGACCACATGGGATGGGCAGAGTCACATGAAGGGAAGTGGGCCTTCAAGTACCTAGAGCCTAAACCATTTAGGGCCTTGTAGGTCAGCAGCAGCACTTAGAATTAGCTTCTAAGAAAACAGGCTCCCTAGCATGATTATTTAACCACTGTTAAAATGCAATTAATAGTATGGTGATACAGACCAGTCAGGTGAAGGTAAAGGAGCAGTCATTATGCAAGGATTATCCCTGGATTCATTACAAAAACTTGTATACCTGAGTAATCCAGTGCCAGCACAATCCCTCTCGCCCAAGAACTTTGCCTTGGCAGTGAACACTTAATAGAAATGTGTTTAAAATGATGCTCAGTTTACCTAGGGGTGTTTAATCACCCTTGAATTTAAGATTTTTATCAGTAGTGAGACATTTCTTGGACAAATTAATTTGAGTCAGAGTGGAAAGGATTAACAATATTTTTATTGCTTGTTGTTACCATTGATTTCAACAATATTATATTCAACTATATATATATATATATATATATATATATATATATATATATATATATATAATCACACACATATATAACA
The DNA here is from genome assembly GCF_035046505.1 of Tiliqua scincoides. Lineage (NCBI taxonomy): Eukaryota > Metazoa > Chordata > Lepidosauria > Squamata > Scincidae > Tiliqua > Tiliqua scincoides. The sequence goes on along the minus strand of NC_089824.1, from coordinate 45,373,635 downwards.
GTATTATATTACAATATATAATATAATAACAATAACAATATTATATAATGTTATATATATTTTATATTCAACAATATAACAAAGCTTGCAGTGGGATCAAGTGATTGTCTGGTTCATTCTCTTTTATGCTGCCTCTAGTGATAGTCTTTTCTCCACTGCAGAGGTTCTCAAACTTTGAGAGAGCTTTACTCCCTCAAAGTTCTTGAGGGGTAGGGGCTAGGGCAGGGGTGCTCACACTTTTTTGGCTTGAGAGCTACTTTGAAACCCAGCAAGGCCCAGAGATCTACCAGAGTTTTTTTACAATGTTCATGCCATCATAACATATAACATTTATGTGTACAATGTATGTTGGTGTACCTTGCGTAACCGCATGAGCCAATATTGCGCAACACAACATAATTAACTGTAAACATTTTTTGTAATTACTTGAGTTTACTTTGATGACTTGCACTGAAGTGAATCAGCCAAGGATGCATAGTCCGGATAGCAGCTGCTGACAGCCAGCTTCAAGCACACTTCCAAATGTTCATCAGTCATGGTGGAACAGTACTTGGACTTAAAGATCTTCATGTAGGAAAAGGCTGACTCACATAAATAAGTGGAGCCCTTCCTGCTTCAGGTGCTCTTATATCCCTGAGGGCCCTATTGCCTTCAAGTGGCTGCAGCTGTGCAGCACACTCTGCTGGATGCCCAGGCCTTACCCTTAAAGGGGCCACTGCTGACACCACATCTACCTCCCCACCAGATCTTCCTCGATTCCAATACAAGTGTGTGTGTGTGGGGGGGGGGGGGGAGCAGATCTCTATACAGACCAGTGCAAAAACAAGGGAAAGGTGTGGGGGAGGGAAGATCTCTATATAGGCATCACAGCAAGACCAGTGCAAAACCCCTTGCACACAGAACCAACAGATGGAAGTTGGGGGGGGGGGGGCAGATCTCCATACATACCAGTGCAAAAACAGGGGAAAGGTAAGTCATCCCCAGGAGAGTCAACGGGGGCTCACTCCCAGGGATGCGTGGACGGGAGAGAAGCCTGCCAGCGGCTCCTCTCCAGGACTACTCACGAGTCAGCCCCAGTAGACTACTCACTCCAGGGCTACTCACTCCCAGGACGGGGCTCACTCCCAGGGATGCTTCACTCCCAGGGCGGATCTCACTCCCAAGAATGCGTGGACGGGAGAGAAGCCTTCCATCCACTCATTTTGCCTGGCGATCGACTGGTAGATTGGGATCGACTTATTGAGCACCCCTGGGCTAGGGCATCTATGTGATCCCCAGGATTGCATCACTAAGGGGGCGGGGGGGGGGGTGCTTTGCACTTACTTCAAGAAGGCAGGGCTACAGGAGGTGCAGGGAGCCCTGCGCAGTCCTGCACAGTGCTCCCTGTGGCTTGAAATGTTCACTAAAAGTGGGCGCAAAGCACCTCCTGCAAAACCGTTGCGCCTGCTTTTAGTGAATGTTCCAAGCCTCAGGGAGCGCTGTGCAGGGCTGCGCAGGGCTCCCCACACCTCCTGCAGCCCTGCCTTCTTGAAGTAAGTGCAAAGCACCCTCCTTGCCCCCCCCTTAGCGACATGATCCCCAGGATTCCCCCTTAAAGGGACAGGGGAAGTGTTACACAAACTGGTGGGTCACGACCCACCAGTTTGAGAACCACTGCTTCACTGTATTCAACAAGATTACTGGTCCATATACTTGTGGTAAATTAACCATCTTTGTCACACTTCCAAAGTAAGTGTTTTTTCCTACACCCAGAGCTCTCCCTATTGGGGAAAAATGGTGGCAACAGTGATAACCACCACTAATTCGAAGGGCTTACCTTAAGGTTATCACATTGACCAAAAATATCCAAATCTCTGGAATTCTAAAGTTACCAACATACTACAGCTTACTGAGTTCAACTCAAGGTGCTGGTTATTACACTTAAAGCACTGCATGGCTTGGGACCAAAATATCTCAAGGCCCATGTTCCCTGTCATGAGTTTGCCCAGTGGAATTCTATGCCCTGTGGAATTCTATGCCCTGTGAGCCTCAACTCCCCCTTTTGTTACTGATTTTTCACCTTCAGCTGAAAATGTGGCTTTTCAGCAGGCATTTACTGGTTTAATTAAAATCATTAACCAGTTGTCTTGTCTCTTTTCTAGCACTACATGGATTTTTGTTGCTTTTATATTTTTATAAATATATATTTTTATATTTATATTTATATTTTTATAAATATATATTTTTATATTTATATTTATATTTATATTTTATTTTATAAATATATATTTTTATAAATATATATATATTTATATTTATATATGTTGCTTTTATATTTTTATAAATATATATTTATATTTTTATAAATATATATTTATATTTTTGTTGCTTTTTATATTTTTTATTTTTTTAATTCATAATTTTTTTTTAAACAGCTTTAATTAAAAAAAAAACAATTTCTGCATCATGTAACTCCATAAGGAGATGGGTAATTCTTTGTAAAGAATTACCATTCAATCCTGTCCTTGTGCTGTGATGGATCTTGTGTTCTGCTGTTATAACACATGGGCTGCCATTGCCCTAGCTGCTCTGGCAGCCAAGAGTGGGGACAGGTGGGGTGCTGAACACAGCACAAGTAGCAACTGCAAGATCTGGAACCCCATCCCAGGCCTGACATGCCCCCTTGAACCTAACAGATTTACACCAGCAAAGTAACTGGCATACATCTCACAGGGGACCAGGTAGCAGCAGTGGAGGTAAGTAAAAATTTTCTTTTCTCCTTGCTGACCTGGTCCCCAGCCAGTCCATGGGATGCAGCGGAGGCTGTGTCAGTGGCACTGAATTGTGTAGGTTGACAAAGGGCTCTAAATATAATAATGAAATGAGATCTGAATTCTGGGCTTCCCTTTTGAAAAATGGACACTAGGGAATGCAGAAATAAATGTGTTAGTCTTCAAGATGTTACAAGACTCTTTAATGTTTCAAGTTCCATTGTTTTCAAGGAGAAGTTTAAACATGCTTAAGGGCGCAATCCTAACCTGTGCTGGAACAGGCAAGCCAAGAGGCTTGCACTGTATCCAGCACGGGATAGGGGCCCAAAGCAGCTCAGACAGAGGGAAGGCGAAAATTTTCCCCTTACTTCCAGGTAAGGTGCCCTTGCCCCTATGGGTCTCCTCAGACTTATGCCACCTCCTGAGATGGCACACATTTGAGGAGAGCAGAGTGGCTTGAGCGGCTTGAATTGCTGAGGAAGCCGGTGTGGAGGCTTGTATCAGCCTCTGCAGGCTGGCGCAACTCCATGCGCCAGCCCAGCTTACTCCCGGGGAGGTGCCAAACATGCTTTACGGCAAATAGTTCTCGGGAATGCACCCTAAATCTCTCCCAGTGCAATTTAAAAGTGATAAACTTTAGGTGGATTGTGCTTTAGGTTCATAGCTTATATCACTATGCAAGAAAACTAAAAATACAGGCTCAAGGATCTGTTGGCTTCCTTTTCATTTAGGTAGATGTTCCTTACCATTTTTTCCTAGTTGTCACTTTTTCTAATGAGACCCTCTAGGAATGAAGAATATGGTCTATGTATTATTAGTCTGGGTACCCAAGATATCATGTATTAGGCAGAAGTTATTCTCTCAAAGGCCAGGTGAAGGGGAAAACAAGGCCACTAGAATGGTTCTGATCGTTAGATCTGAACTTAGAGCACAAACAAATGCTCCATAAGAACATAAGAACAGCCCCACTGGATCAGGCCATAGGCCTGTCTAGTCCAGCTTCCTGTATCTCACAGTGGCCCACCAAATGCCTCAGGGAGCACACAAGACAACAAGAGATCTGCATCCTGGTGCCCTGTCTTGCATCTGACATTCTGATGTAGCCCATTTCTAAAATCAGGAGGTTTCACATACCCCTTATGACTTGTAACCCGTAATGGATTTTTCCTCCAGAAATTTTTCCAATTATGGACAAGTAAATTATTGACAACTAAATTATGCCTCCAAAATTCAGCCCCCCACCATAGTAAAAATGATAAAAGCAGGGGCTTGAGCAGCTGGTATTGTAAAACTTTTTTTAAAAGTCTCGTAAAGCTAGTTGGATGCCAACATAGTACTGTTTTAAAAACTGTTTCCCGGTGCTAAAAAGTTTGGGAACCACTGTTCTAAGCCATTCTAGACTCCATGATGCTTGGCGGAAACATGATACACATCTTTTAATAAATAGGATTTTGAGGCAGTTTGACAAGTGGTGTGTTTTCTCTGAGCCTGAACTGACCCATGTGTCCCAATAATTTCTTTGGGAACAGGCGTGGTAATGTCCTGAAGATGTCAACCTGTATGTGGAATGCAGCTTATCTTGTCGTTGGCATATAATCAAAGCTTTTCTTTAAAACCTAATCATGTCTTGTGTCAATGACATAGAAGATTAATTTGGGCCTAAACCTGTTGGGTTTGCCTGAATGCACTGTTCTTTCTTATCATACTCAGCAATCGTCTTCACGTGTATCAGATCTGTATATATATTTCCTTAGATCAGTGTTTCTCAAACTGTGGGTCGGGACCCACTAGGTGGGTTGCAAGACAATTTCAGGTGGGTCCCCATCCATTTCAATATTTTATTTTTAATATATTAGACTTGATGCTACCATGGTATGTGACTGCATTTGGGGAAATGTTACAGACCTATACTTTTAACAAGCTACCTATATATATTCTTTTGACAGTGATCATAAATTAGACTTACTCCTGGGTAAGTGTGGGTAGGACTGCAGCCTAGGATATTTAAAAATTTTCCTGCTTGATGACATCACTTCTGGTCATGACATCACTTCCGGTGGGTCCCGACAGATTCTCATTCTGTCCCGGTGGGTCCTAGTGCTAAATGTGTGAGAACCACTGCCTTAGATAAACTGTATGCCTGTCTGGTTGTTTTCACCATTCATTAATGGATTTCCTGAACGCAGCACCAGCAGAAGACTCAATTTCAGTCTGAATCGCAAGAGAAGTATTTATTGTTCCCAGATACAAGGAAGATATATGTTTGATGAAATAAATGGCCACAACTAATTAACATGATATCTGCAACAAGATTAAATAATTAGTTTATCTAGTTAACCTGGATCCAATCTACCCTTCCCAGCCGTACCTCATTCCATCCTCCCCTGTCCCACCCTTCTCCACCCTATCCCACCATCCTACCAGCCTTGGCCAGCAATGTTCTCGAGTGGGGAGGAAGACTCTAGCCTTCCTGCTGATTCTCCAGCAGTATGAGAGTTTACCTGCTGCTGGAACACCTTTTACAACTGCCATAAGGCATTTGCCATCAGGAGAATGCACATTAGCAGCAGGCCCATTTAGGATTGGGCCATAAAAATGATAATTTGGGGCTTTCCAGACAATAGTTGTTTTTTTTAACATGAATGTGCCACAGTCAGCAATTTGTAGACCTGGAAACAGATATCTTTTGTTGCAAATGTATTGCAATTTTCTAATGCAATACCTTATGGACCTGGAAACAGATATCTTTTGTTGCAAATGTATTGCAGTTTTCTAATGCAATACCTTATGGACCTGGAAACAGATATCTTTTGTTGCAAATGTATTGCAGTTTTCTAATGCAATACCTTATGGACCTGGAAACAGATATCTTTTGTTGCAAATGTATTGCAGTTTTCTAATGCAATACCTTATGGACCTGGAAACAGATATCTTTTGTTGCAAATGTATTGCAATTTTCTAATGCAATACCTTATGGACCTAGAAACAGATATCTTTTGTTGCAAATGTATTGCAATTTTCTAATGCAATACCTTATGGTATTGCAATTTTCTAATGCAATACCACATATACCAGATATTATTTTTCTAATGCAATACCTCATGGACACATATACCAGATATTAACATTTTCTAAGGACTGTTGCCAAATTCTATGGGTCTGGGAGCATGAATGCATTATGTTCTGATTTTGTTATAGGGAAACAATTTTCCTCACACAATGAATGAAAATATTCTGTAGGGAGGCTGAAGATATGAATTATTTCTCAGCATTTTAACAATCGATAGAATTCTTTGCATTAAAAAGGAAAGAGGGCTGACCTATATTTATGCAATTTAAATAGCGACAAAAGTCACAACTGTTGACATAATATATAGGAAATCATTACAACAGTAAAAGATGTGTGGGAGGGTTGCTTACTTGCTTATTTTGTATCCCTCCTCTTCCTCCTCCTCCTCTCAGGGCTTTTGTGCCCTTATGGCCACTGTGAGTGGGGTGGGGCACTGTCCACCTTCAAAGTGGTACCAGCAGATGAAGGCGGGGATGTCACATAGTAACGATTTGATCAGCTGTAAATGATAATGTAATTGTGAATAATAGGGGAGAATGCACTGATGGACAAGAAGGGTTATTAAACAGCAAGGTTGGGCAGAATTCAACACATCTTGTCAGCCCCCTTTACACAGTTCTTAAATACCATGAGGGGATTCTAAAATCCCACCAATATTAATCATGTGTAAAGAAATTCCTTTTTAATGGTAACAGGGGAGAGACTCCTCCAAAAATTTCTTCTCCTTTTTTCTCCACTATGAGCTCCTTTACTAATCACTTGTTGACACCATAAACTAAAAACCTTTCCCATGGTAACCTGGTAAAGCATAGTTTTAGGAGTGATCACACAATGTGATATTAAATTGAATCAGCAAAACAATTTATAAAAACATTTATAAAAACATTTCATTTCATTTATTTATAACAATAAATTTCATTTATAAAAACAATAAACAGTTTGGGTTTTTTTTACTTGGATGTTCTGTTGCTTATAAGTTTACTCTATTACCTGCTCTCAAGGATGACTAGACTGTGACTAGTTCAGTTCCCTAAACAAGGTAGGTAATCACTTGCCCCTTCCTGTCTCCACCCCAGTCACCCTTACGCACTGGAGGGGTTTCCTGGAGAGCAGGCGGACTCCACATCTCAGGTAGATTTAGGACTCTAGAAGCTCCTTTCTGAAGTCTTCCCTCAGGTCCTCACATCACAGGCCTCAAGATGCTCACATTCTGGTTGAATCACCAGCCAAATATGTCACTGAGTAGCCAGTTCCGCCTTGTTGTTCAGATGTGGCTTCTGGTAAAATGTACTTAAGCTCTTTCTCCCTCTTTCAGCTCCTTCAGTGATCAGTCACAAGTTCACCTCCTGGTTTTTATGTCTTTTGCCTCATCTTCCAAGCAACACTGCCTCTTCAACAACCACAAATCCAATCTCCTTTATGGACTTTGCTGTCCCTTTTAGTTTGTTCTTCTTAATCCCTGTGACCAATCATAAAACACTCTCAAGAACAATAGGTCACAGGTTCTCAAACTTTGAGGTAGCATTACTCCCTGAGTAAGTTCCTACGGGGGAGGGGCTAGGGTAGCGACACGATCCCCAGAAGGGGGGTGCTTTGCATTCAAGTTATGTAGGCAGGGCTGCAGGAGGTGCAGGGAGCCCTTCGCAGCCCTGCACAGCGCTCTCTGAGGCTTGGAACATTCACTAAAAGTGGGCGCAAAGCACTTCCTGCAAAATGGAAGTGCTTTGCACCCGCTTTTAGCAAATATTCCAAGCATCAGGGGGTGCTGTGCAGGGCTCCCCGCACCTCCTGCAGCCTGCCACAGCCCTGCCTTCTTGCAGTAAGTGCAAAGCACCCCCCTCACTCCCGTTAGCGACAAGATCCTGGGGATTGCATCACTGCCTCCCTCCCCTTGCCCCGCCCCTTAAAGGGATGGGGAAGCGTTACACAAACTGGTGGTTCATGACCCACCAGTTTTACAACCACTGCAATAGGTCATATTCTCCCCAGTTGTTGAGGTTGACATGCACCAGTCGACTGGGCATCCCGGCCCATCTGACCAGGTCAGAAGGCATAATGGATGCCTAGGTGTTCCACCAATTGGGTGGACTAATGACTTCATTAACCTAGGTCATGCTCAGGGATGGCCTAGGTGTGTTGTTCCAGTCCACCGCTGAAAGCAAAAGTTATTTGTGAAGCTGGAAGTCAGTTGCTGCACAGGCTGACAGATAAGAAGGAAATTGTAATAATCTTGTGAGTTTGTTTTTTTAAAAGATGTCCTTATTGGTTGGTAAATCACACCTTTGTCAGCTGGCTAAACACCACTACACAGTTCAATTAAACATGTCAACATGCATTCAGACAATAACATGTATGGTTCTTGTACTTGTGTATATTTGCATGGTTTACTCAGAGAATAGAAGCACACTGTTTCTTACAGGACCAGGGGAGCTGCTGTTAAGCTTGCTGCCCATAATCAAACTAGCATATTCCAGCTGTGTAATAAAGTAGAGGTGTTTGTTTCTGGTGAGTAAAATAGGATTACAGCCTAAGTCTTACTGAACACAATGGGCCTACTTCTGAGTAAAATAATAGTAAAATAATAATCTCTAGTAATAAGACTAAAAGCTGTTGACTTATCGTGCTTCATGAAACCTCATTTGTACATGTGCTTTTTCTGCATTTACTTTATTTAATATATGATTTTTCCCTCCCTTACAGGTCTTACTGCTGCAGCATCTCTAGTATCTTTGGCATGGGCCTTAGCTTCATATCAGAAAGCTCTTCGTGACTCCCGTGATGACAAGAAACCTATCAGTTATATGGCTGTCATAATCCAGTTTTGCTGGCATTTCTTCACAATTGCTGCGAGGGTGATTACTTTTGCTCTTTTTGCCTCTGTTTTCCAACTATATTTTGGGATCTTCATAGTCCTCCACTGGTGTATCATGACCTTCTGGATTGTCCATTGTGAGACGGAATTCTGCATCACTAAGTGGGAAGAGATTGTCTTCGACATGGTTGTTGGGATAATTTATATCTTTAGTTGGTTCAACGTCAAGGAGGGAAGGACACGCTGTAGGCTTTTCATTTACTATTTTGTGATCCTTTTGGAAAACACTGCTTTGAGTGCTCTTTGGTACCTGTACAAGGCTCCCCTGATTTCTGATGCATTTGCCATACCGGCACTCTGTGTCGTGTTCAGCAGCTTTTTAACTGGCATTGTTTTTATGCTGATGTACTATGCCTTCTTTCACCCCAATGGACCAAGGTTTGGGCAGTCACCAAGCTGTGCTTGTGAGGACTCTGTAGCTGCCTTCACTCTTCCCCCGGAAGTAGCATCAAGTACTTTAAGGTCTATTTCTAATAATCGAAGTGTCACAAGTGACAGGGATCAGAAATTTGCAGAGAGAGATGGGTGTATGCCTATCTTTCAAGTAAGACCCACTGCACCTTCTACTCCTTCATCCAGGCCACCAAGGATTGAAGAATCTGTCATTAAAATTGATCTGTTCAGGAATAGGTATCCAGCATGGGAGAGACATGTATTGGACAGGAGCCTAAGGAAGGCCATTTTAGCTTTTGAATGTTCTCCTGCACCTCCGCGGCTACAATATAAAGATGACGCCCTTATACAGGAGCGCTTGGAATATGAAACAACACTATAAATACAATTTTTAAAGAAAACTTAATGCAACGGCTATGATACAAGTCCAAATAAAAGGGTGACAATATGGCCATGGCAATAACTTCACTGCATTCTGCAACAGAGCAGCAAGTTATAGTGGTGTCCTTAGTCTGGCAACCATCATGATTATCATTTGATCCACTGTCCTGAGTCTGTCTGCAACACATCTGTAAAGCAGCAGCATCCAAGAGCCTCAAAGAATCAATTATATTGCAACTGAAAAATAGACATAGTCCATTGACTTCCTATCACTTTCAAAGTGCACTTGCACAGTACTTAAAAGTAAAACAGGAAGGTGTGAATGAGTGGCATCAACATACCAGTTAGTGCATTTCTTTTTATTTTAGAAAACTTCAGCATTGATGTTTCCATAGTCATCTACAAAATGAAGAAACAGTTTAGAAAAACCTATCAAAAATAACCTTATTTTGTAAAAGGCAATGTTACTGTTATGTGAACTCTAGCTTTTATAAAAGGAATTTTAAAAGCATAGTAGACAAATCATAAAACATTTGCAAAAGAATTATCTTGAGAAAAGACATTCAGGGTTTTTCCCCCTCCAAAGCCTAGATCTCAATTAAATTCTATTTAAGCAAATTACAAGTATTGTAATCAAAGGGGCTTTTTTATTTATCACAAAAAATTATATGTACAACTTCAGGGTTTTGATTTTTTACAGAAATTCTATGCAGATGACCCTTCTCTCCCACTATTTCAGGACATTTGGAGCTCTAGTATTTCATATTGTAAATTAAATGATAATCATGATTAAGTTATCAATTACAAAACTCAGAGACCAAGAGAAACATAACAAGAAGGTGTAGGTTCCAAAGTCTGAACCTTTTGAAGATCATGTTCAGAACTTCAAGAAGAGATGAATACACTTTTGACTCTTTTTTTTTCAGAACCTGGGATGCATGGCTCTGTGTGTGAATGTATGCAGAAGGTGTGCTAATAGGCCACAAAGTCATACTTTTCTAGTGCCAAACATTGTGTAACCACAACATTGATATTGTTGTTTGAGGGACAGAAAAATGGGTGATAGAAGTCTGAAAGAAGCAAGAAGCTTGGAAGAACAATCATACTTTCCATATTTCCAGACAACACTGTTTGTTCCGACATAGGTGAAAATCAGCCACTTGTCTGTAAGTATATAAGGTAAAACATACAATAAACCAATCTGAGTGCAAGGTTTCTTGAACTGACCAAAACCTGTTTCTACTGTATATCTATCAGAAGTTACTTGTTCAAGAATGCTTTTGCTTGCAAACATTTGGGTATGAAATACCTCCCTTGGTCAAGCTAGTGGCATCTATCTTCCCATTAAAAGTATCCCTTGATGGTGCTGTCAGTTGCAAAAAAGGTGCAAGTCAAAATTTGATAGTATTTTTTTTAACAAAACCTGGTGCAATGTGGAATAACTCATGGATTATGTCAATATTTTTGTAAATCCAAAATGCAGTACACAACTTTTTATAGATGGTTAATCTTCTCTCACATAATGCATTCTCATTCATAATTTAGAGTTTAAGAATTGGTCCGTAAATTATGTAAGCTGGTTATTGTACAATGATAAGACTATGTGGTCTTGATACCATATTAATTAGTTTTGCAGTATAATGCTATATGAAATCCTGTATGGGTACTTTTAGAATATTCCATAAACGGTAAAACTTTCAAATGACTTTTCCAAGGTCATTGCAACATGTATACTGGATGCAATGGTGAAAATGTGTTTTTCCAGGGATATTAGAGGAGAAACAGATACAAGCCTTAGGATGAATTCAGGTGAACAAATAAGGTGGTTTCAGATGTGGATTCCAAATGATTTACTGTTTAACCAGCATGTCACAATGAGTCATGGTAACATTAAAATTTACTGTCTTCTGATTCAATACATTTTCCAGGTGGTAGCAGGCTACAGCCTCACCACACATCTGCAATGTGTCAGAACACTGAGATGATTGGTCACAATTCAAAAATAATCACCACTATGATAGTTATCATTTTATTCACCTGCGCAGATATTTTTCTTGATATCAAACAATAGAAATTGCAGGTATCTACCAATTGCTATAAGGTACAAGTTACTGTAGTCAGCAACTTTGTTATATCTGGAGCATGCTGTTGAACAGGTGAGTGCCAGCTAACCAGTTTGTTTCATGAGAAACAACCTAAAATTAGGTTTTTCAGTTTTCCCAATATGATCCTGTCCCCCCAGGCTTGTTTTTTTTTTCCCTTTTCCTCAGGCAGATAGATGGCAAAGATTAGTCTCAGGTCATTTACAGATTGGCAGTCATGTGATATCATGAGACCCCCCACATCAGAAATATCAGGATTTTGGATGTGTTTGACCTGGCAACTCTACCCTGTATAGTTTTATATCCCCATCAGAAGAGGAGATTAACGTTGGAAACTTAATATTTCAGTGACACTGAGCCCAATCCAGCCTGAATCTAGTTAAAACAAAGTTGTATTTGACCTCATTTCTGGCCTGAACCTAAGACCAGCTGTGCCAGCAAAGAAGTACTTTAAGATACAGTAAGTTGAATCCATGCCCGCCGCATGTCACTAAAATTTATGCTGAAGCAAAATTTAGCAGTTTAAGCTGCTATTCCAATAAACGCCAGTTTGAAATGAGGATGAAAAAGTCTGTTGGTTTGTCAAAGGAGATACAGTTATGGTCAGGGTTGCCAAACCTGACCAAAGCTTTTCCTGGAGATTTATTTTCCAATATGATGTAACATCAAGCCAAAGAGGCCCTGTAAAAATCTCTAGGATTGCTTTAAGTGGAAATTGATGCTAATTCCTGGTAACTCTAGGCCAGTCCTGGAGGGTTTGCAACCCTATAAGGCTGTTAATAATAAGGCTGCAATTCTATACACACTTTCCTGGGAATAAGCCCCACTGAACACAATAGGACTTACTTCTAAGTAGACACACATAGGATTGTGCCCTTAATTGTTTAGTATGTTAATCTACGCCAGCAGATTACTCCAGGTTTTAAAATGTAGGCCTTGATCTCACTGAGGTGATAAACTGGGTTCTCTCTGTACTGTTTCAGCCTGCAGGTGGAGATGGATCGTATAATTCAGTGGTCCCCCATACAAAAATTCCCATCACATAGAAAACTAAATATCAAGGACATGAGTTCTATCTATGCTTTGCTTCTGCCTTATTGATTTTCTATGTGATTAATTGTCGTCGTCCCCCTAATGGGGAAGGATTTCATCATGTGAACCCATTCTGTAATATGAAATAATAGACAACAGAGTCACCTCGGTGAGAACTAGACTTCACGTCCCTGCAGAATATGCTGCTGGTGAACTAATTCAGTCTTTTCTGTTAAGATATTTGTGATGCAAAATGAAAGGTTAAAGTCCATATGTTCTTGTCAATATAGAAATAATGTTTTTATTGGCAGTGTTACGTTTTAACACCAATAAAACGTGTTTCATTTTTTTTCCAAGTCCTGAAAATAAAATATCAGTTAAAGTGAAGGGCTCTGAATTATGAATGAATAGTAAATATTTATCATGGTCATAAAGCAGACTGCGGCTGGTGCACTAGCAACAATGAATCAAGGCCCAATCCCATCCAACTTTCTAGCACCGGTGCAGCTGCAATGCAGGCCCGAGGCAAGGGAACAAACATTCCCTTACCTTGTGGAGGCCTCCATAACAACCCTCCCACCACAGGATGCAGCATGCTACCTATTGGTACAGCTACACCAGGGCTGGAAAGTTGGATAGGATTTGGCCCTCAACCATCTCATGCATAGCCAGTAGATATAACTAAAGTTGAAAATGTATATTCAGTGCATCAGATTTTGCAAGCAGTGGCCATTCCTTTCAAAATGTAGTTTATTTGGTTAGTATTCATTACCTGAGAATTTTGTCTCCAAGTTCCTAACCACCTATGTTGAAATAATAAGATTGCAAACTGTTTTGGATGGCATGCTAGTAGCAGAAGAAGAGAACCAAGATATTTCACCAACAAAGATCACAGTGTCTCTCCACTGACATCTGCACCACTGTGGTGTACTGTTCACCCAGTGATCTTGGGAGTAAATGCAAAGCTATTCAACAATGTGCATCCGAACATGGGCCTCAGCTGCTGGGAGCAATTTGGCATGGATAGGGGGCAGTATTTGAATTACACAGTTAGAGGAGCTCTTTCACCTTATTTTGGTGCCCCCTTTAGCTGCTGTATTTAGAAGACTAGCAGTAACCTTGAGCTGAATAAATTTGGGCAGGTCAGGAAGCAGGCCTGCAGATTTCACTGAAGGCCCCCACCATCCTCTCTTAATAATGTAAGCAGTAGTATGTGTCCCTGTAGCAACAAACCCTCTTGCAGGAAACCTACATTCCAGTCATATTAGGGTGCCATGTCTACAGCACACTGATGCTAGCGCAACAGCACTATAGCCTACATTCATCTAGGCAATGCCACACAATGTCATAGCCCTTTCCAGTAATGCCAACAGCATCCATGGAATGGAAACTCTGACACAGCCTGTCATCCATGGAACAGCATCCTGACATTGGCATGTCATTGGTGAGATGTTGGCATGTCATCCGTGTGATGTCAGCAGCACATCATCAATGTGACATCCAATTACAACAATTGCAGCCCGAACATCAGCAGGAAGAGAAGCATTTCTAGGGTATGGATCAGGGTATGGAGGCAGGCTCTGGGCCAATGAGTGGACACCACTGAAGGGATACCCCTCTCCAGCCTCTAGAAATGAACAACACAACAATAGGCATCATGACTAATCATGGAGAGATGCATCAAAGACACCACCCACACAAACACATACATGACTATATTCTGGTGACCAGAAGTCATAACCGCAAAAGAGGACCAGGCATTCCAAAATGTAGAACATCCCAGAAAAATGTAGGACATGATAAAATAAAAGCTAAAACACTCATATATTGATTTCATGTGGTTAATTTAAACACTATATTACTTATAAAATTTATTACATATTATTTATTAATTAGAAGAAGGCTATATGCTTCCTGCAGGGGCTGCTCACATGGAAAAGGAGGACATTTAAGTTTTTTGTCAGGCTAAGGAAGAGGACATGTCCTGGAAAAACAGGATGTCTAGTCACCCTGTAGCTGACAAAATGATGCCACCAGGCCTCCTATCCCCTACAGGAGCTACTGTGGCATCAGCAGCAAAGGGGCTAAAGCAAATTAATAGGAATTCCCACAGCCAGGATTCAAGTCACACAAACACACACGTCCAAGGAACTCCTTTTTGAGCTGAGCAGGACACAAGTAGAAAGAAAGCTTCCATGGACGAGGGCAGCCATGTGAAAGAAACACACAAGTCTCTCCATGGCAAGGGTTCAAATCCCAGTGGAGCATTCACCAGCTAGAAGGAACACTTTTGTTAGGAGAGGAACTAGATTGAGTCACCTGGGGAGCCTTAATTCACTCAGGCAAAGCAGGTGCACAATAATGCAGCTGAAAGCCAGGCAAGCTGGGTTTGAGCCCAGCCAATGGGCTTGCCCTATTTAGCAAGGCACTTACCTGTTGCATGACTGGCCATGGCAGGTGTTTCCAAAGAAGAAGGGGAAGCAGGTCTAGAACCCACACCAGCTTCTCCACAAATTGCTCTTTAACCACCCACCAGAAGACAAGCAAGAAGCACTTCATACCTTGCAACACCACAAACAGGCACACCTAGCTGGGAGGTATAGCGTATGTCAACCCCTCCTCGTCCCATTCACATCCAACCTAATCATAATAATTAAAACACACACACTCTTTTAGCTCACCTTTAAGGCTTCCCGTTTATTTGTTGTTTATCCTGACGTTGTACAGGGTAAGCAATGGACAGAATCCCAACTAGCACTTCTGCTGTCAGGGGTTCCATCCTAGAATGAAATGATGTTCTGCCTGCATGGGAGGGTGGGGTCTAAGGGCTAGTATGATGCTACCCATTATATCACGTACATTTCCTTTTTAGCCAAAGTTTTTGTTCTCTCCCTTTTATTTCTCCACCACAAAAAAGGGGGGAGGATTCGGACATGTAAAGAGAGATCAATAATGCTGAACTTGCTAGGGGAATTATTGATTCGTATAATAATATAATGTATTCAACAGATAGATCACTGGTTGATGTAAAATTTAATTTCACACACACACACACACACACACACACACACACACACACACACACATTATGTATATGTATGTATGTATATATATACACACACACTTTGTGCTACCTCCCATGCTGCTTGCTTAATTTGAATTAGGGTTGAACTTGGCTTCCGCTGCCCTTATTTTAACTGACATTTTAGCCCTGCTCTTTATCTGTTCTACCCCAAATAGAGTAGCTGAAGGAGGGACATATTGTCCTGTTCTACAATGCATATATGCAGAAGAAAAGAATATACAACAATGGGATACTGACAATTTTATGTGTGACATCTTATGCAAAAGTTGCATAGTGTGTTGCCATGTAGTCAGGATTCCATGCAGATTTCTCTGCACAAGAACTTTGCACTATCACTTCTGCATGCACATGTAAGGATACGAAGCAATGTGTTCTCAAAGTGGCTGAGATGCTGCCATTAGCCCTGTTCCTCTCCACTTCTCGAACAGGTTCAAACAATGTCAAAGAACTTCCTTCAGGATAGTGGTTGAATTCTGCTTGTGCCTCATTTGTTTATTGCATGGTAGGAACCCGAGTCCATTGCAACCATGTCCCTTAGGATGTGACTATTTCACTTGAGTTACTCCAGACTGCACATCTTTAATTGTAAGATGCAATGCAATTTACTGAAGACCTCCAGGCATTAACAGGCTTCACATTTGTACAGCACAATATCACAGAACAGGGAAAGAATATGTTTCAAACACAATTATCTATGTAATTCTGCTAATTGTAGCAATTATTCTCACTCACATGTGGCTCAAATCATGTGGCTCAGTTTCAGAAGAAATCAAAGGTAGAAAATCAGCCACCTGAGTACCAGAATCTACATCTTCTGAAAGCCATTCTCACTTATTTGTAAAGCCATGTAGTTTCATTCTTGTCTGCATTCTCTTCTTTCTCAACTGAAGAATAAAACGTGTATGCTGAGAAAAGAGTTATTTTAAAACCTGATCTGAAGGGACATCTTTTGTCTCCACTGGCAATTTTTGTAGATCTTCCTGCAATCTCTGTGCTATTTCTGTGAAATATCCCATTTCAAAGAAATTACACTTCATATATTGCCAAGATTTCCCTGCAAGTGCATAACCAGAACACCAATTCTTACAGTTATAGCATTATTTTACAAACCAGTTGCTCAAATTCTTCTTGTGACTTTTGGAGCCTGTGAAATCAAGACTCTGGGTTGCATCCTAAGCTGAATTAGTCATGACTTACAGTCCAATCCTATCTCCCACCATTTTTCACTATGCATCATTCCTGACTGAGCACACGCTGCATGCTGTGGTGGTGGTGGTGGTGGGAGGGATGGGACCAGGTAGCCTGGGAGATGGAAATGTCTCTGTAGGCTGTTCAGCCAGCTATTTCCTGGCATAGGTCCAAGGAGAAGCAGAGGGCATATCAGGTCAGGAAAATGGGGATAGGATCCAGTGTTCACTGCTTTCACTAAGATCCACCCCTCCCACCTCTGAATTTCCCCCTGCCCGATTCACTCCCCATCACGATCATTCCCCAAATTTCCCCCACCCCTGCCAGCACCTTACCTGCTTCAACATTGTCTGGGTCCATCGCTGATGGACCTAATTCATTTGACATGTTGGAATATTACGCAAGAGTAATTACTAACTGTTCAAGCAAAGCATCAGCCAAAGAACCTGTTTACATGACTAAGAGCTCAGTCCTATTGTTTCCCTCCCACCAATGCAGCAGCATCAAAATTGCTAACACTGCTTCCTGCAGGGGGCAGTTGCAAGGGTCTCCGCTGGCTAAGGGAACAATAATTCCCTTACTTGAGGGTAAGCCTCAGTGGTGCAAGGGGGTCTACTCAGACTTTTGCTAGATAAATAGTTGGTGCAGGTCCCGATGGACCCATGCTGCAAGATTGGGTCCAGGGGGGGATTATGAATTGACAGCTACCACTGCTACCGAACTCATCTCCCTCCCTGACCCAATCCACCCAACTCCCGCCCCCATTGCTGCCCTGCTCCACCCACTCCTTGCTCCTTGCCTCCGTCAATGGTGTCTTCATTCTGCTCCAGAGTGCATGAGAAGGCACAGGTCTCCCCACTGGTGCTCCAGCAGGGTGCAACTTTGTGCACTGACAGAAAACCTTTTATGACTTGCGCTGACTGCTTTACTGCAGTCAGCTGCAGCAGAAGAGGAGCACCGACAATAGCCGGCTCATGTAGGATTGGACCATCTGGTCTATGTAGTTGTTTATGTTTAATCTTGTTAAATAGAAAGATGAAAAGCTAGAGCATAAATATGGAAATATGGAGAGAGAGCTTCATCCAGAGTAACTATAGCATATGTTTGGAGTAATATGGGTATGTTGCTATATGTATTCAACTTGTAATGAAGGTGTGGTTCAGGTACTTCAAATGTGGCTCCTGAAAACAAGGAAAGCAATAGACACAGAATTTTAAGACCAATATGCACTACTAGCACAGTAGGAGATGTTCCTTTCTTCTGGAGCCCTTGTCCAGCAGCAAATTGCTTATGGGACTATCTCTGTGTATCCTTCAATGTTGTGGGTAAAACTGTGTATCTCCAATTGCTACAAACACCTGTCCCCAGATACCGAAATACCTGTCATTGCAAGAGGCACTGTCAACAGGGAGCTTCTTCTCAAGTAAAGACTTACAGCCCAAACCTATCAGTTTCCCAGCCATATCATGCAGCCACGCCAAAACAGGCTGTGCTGTATGCTATGGGGGGGGCAATCTGAAAGCTGGGGGAGAGGAAAGGAAAAATATTTTCCCTTTTCCCTCCATAAAGCCCTCAACCACCAATGGGCCTTTAGCTGGCACGAATCCGAGGAGGTAAGGGGGGGTGTTAGCTGGTTCAGGAACGGATAGCATCTGCTGCAAGTTGCTTGCACAGGGTGCCACCCCTTCCAACATGATCCCAGCCTTTCCCTCTATTCCTTCCAATCTGCCGCAATCTCCTCCTTTCTTCCATGCACTGGGTCCTCCATGGTATCTGTGGCGGCGATCTGGAAACACTTGGGTACCCGCACTTCTGGATTAGCATTCACGACACTGTGAAGTGCATTCTGCCACAAGAACATTCGTTCTAGCAGCAGCAGTGCCACTTAGGATTAGGCCTCAAGTTAACATTTATTTGTTTCCTTAATTTTTGCTTTTAAATCATAAGCTGAAGAAATCTTTTGCAAAATTACTTATAAAATAGTCTTGTGTTAATGAAGCATAAGCTTCGTTTCCACTTCATCAAATGCATGAAGTGTTATTCTTCACATCATTTAGCATTAATCAATTCATTCTTTAAGATGTTAGAAATGAATCATACAAATCAAGCCAAAGACAATCAAATCAAACATGTTTAGAAATCCTCATGCAGTTATCTCATGCTGACCTTTCCTTTGAAGTGCTTCTGCTCAAGCATGGTAACTTTTTGACTGTAATTGACTCCATTGTCTCTGGTTTGGATCAGAGTCATGCCATTCTGAATTGAGCTGCAATTCAAGAGTGAGTTGGAGCAGGGAAACAAAGCATAAGGAAGGGTTAAGAGCACCTTTCCCCCATTGCCTCACTGTTATTGGCTGTACTTTCCAAAATAGCTTTAAAAAACAGAGAGTGAGAGAGAGAGACTGCTTTGGAAGAAGGCACTGAAGTTTTGGGCATTTGTTCGAAGATGGACCATTCAACAAATGGAGTGGAGATCAAAAACACACCATCTGACTTTGTCCTCCCTGGATTGATTGGGCCACGTGAATTGAGCCTACACTTGTAGAAATGGTGAATCAAAGGTCTGCTGGCTCTGGGGTGGCAAGGCAAATGATGCCTTCCCTTACCTGGAGACATGCCAATTTCCCCTCTTTCCATTCCATAGATTGGAAGGGAGAACAGAGCAGAAGAGGAAATGCAGAGGAGAGGAGAGTATTGGGCAATGCTTTAGCTCACAGCTCTCCTTCATATTTCCTCTTCCATTCCATCTCCTTGTTTTCTAGTCCAGGGAGGCGGAAGAGCAGTGCAGGTGAATGAGTAGATAAAAGTGGATATTCTTCACCAGTCCGTTGGTCTTATAGGTGAGCCAGTCCTGTATGTAGAGCTTGCACATACATACAAACTTTTATGCATAAGAGGATGGGGTGGGGTCTGCCATCACAGTTCCCCTTCCTCCCTCTATACATTAATTGTTTGCTGTTTACAGTAATCTGCACAAAACTGAAGAGTGAAGAACCTGTGGAATAAGGGTTCCACAACCTTTCATCCCTTAAAGCCTTTCATCTCTTTTTGTTTGCCTGCTCCAAGTCAATCCCCCTTAGCCTTTTTCCCTATGGAATTTCAAATGGAAATTTCAGGTGTTTTCTCTCCCACCCCAGAAAAAACCTCCATAAATGCCATCTAAGTCTAATACACATGCTTGTACATAACGTGCTATTAGCCCTTCAAAACCACTCAAGTCAGTTGCACCCCCTTCAGTTTATAAACTACAGAAGCAAGCTGAGTTTCCAAAATCTCATAATTTGTGAATACCTCCTGTTAAGATTGATTATTCTATAGAAAGCTGTTTTTCATGCTCTTATTTACACAAATACCTATGTTTTCCATGTGCCGCCATCTTCCTTTACCCTCAAACTAATCATAATTTTTAGCATTTTATCAAATGTGCAAAAATGTTCAGACCTGTTAAAGCTTCCACTATTTACTCTGCTAGAGATTAAATACAAAAGGGAGGATTCTGCTCCAAGCCTATTCTCCCTTCCTCCTCCCTTGTTTTCTGTGGCTGATTTTCCGGGAAGGAGGAAAGAGAACCTTGGTGTGCACTATTGCCACTGAGATCCTCCTCGAACTGTTTCTTCTTTGCCAGGATGGCAAAGTTTCAGCATGCTCTGGCCGCTTGTGCTGGTGGTTGTGGCCCAAACAGCAGAATGGCTGCCACACCACTGGCCCAGAACCTACAGCAGTGGATTCAATGTAGTCCTGCATGTATAGCTATATTCTTATAACTGGTTTCTTCTTTATCTATGCAAACACTAGTAAAATGGTGGACAGCCTGAAAGATTCAAATTCCTAAACAAAACTTCCTTATTTTAGCAAAACTATCTACTTGGTTGGCAGCCCAATCCTATGCGTGTCTACTCAGAAGTAAGTTCCATTAGAGTCAATGGGGCTTACTCTCAGGAAAGTTTGGATAGGATTGGGCTGTTCGTTTGTATTTTATTTGTAATGAACTAGCTTTGGACTGGATTCCTCAGAAGAGAATGATTTTATCAGAGTCCTGTGGACAATTCATTTCCATTCCATTCAGTTCTACTACCATAGAAAACCTTCCTTTCCATTGAACTTTATAGCCTGATACGAAACACACTTGTAGACAATAAATGAAATTTTGCATAGTATTGTAGCCACAATGTAACATGAGCATATGTAATGTAACACATCAACCCAATTCTATCATGCAATTTACAGCATCAGGACAATATTCCACTCACACTCAGACAGCCCTTGCAAAGGATGATGGCCTAGATATCAACATAGGTACCTAGGCAAAGTGCTCACTTTGCTTCCTGCTAAAGCTAACACTTCTCCTCAGCTAAAGCCTTTTGAAAAAGTTTCAAAGCATCTGAGCACTCCAGCAAGAGTGACATCACCTGTCACTCTTGCTGTAAAAGAAGTCTGAGAAATCTGCTGCTCCTGTTTCCCCTTGACTACACCCTGGGTCATCCCCAAAGGTACCATTACAGCAAGTCCCTGTCTGAATTGACCTTCTTTGGGTTGCTAAGTACACATAAGCCCCAAATTACAATGACATACTTATTATCACATTTATTTCAGCCTAGGAACTAGAATAGCTTAGGAATGCATAACTGGGAGTACAACCTATTCTAGAAGGGGTTGCACTCCCTGTGAAGGGTCAGGTTCACAGACTGGGAGTGCTTCTGACCCCAGTCTTGACCTGGAGAACCAGCTGTCTGGGGTGACTAGAAATGCTTTGGACTAGTTGTCAGCTGTGTCTGCTCCATACCCCCGTCACAATGCATTTAGCTTATTGTAGCACATTCTATGTAGGGCTGCCCTTCCAGATGATCTGGGGCTGGGTCCTTTCAGGCAGCCTGGTCTGATAGCATTATTGTACGGCTTACCAGTACAAGGAGCCGGCCATTACCTTTAAAGCCCTATACAGCCTATGACCTCAGTACTTAAAGGACCACCTTCTTTCACATGCATCAGCCCATACACTTCATTTTCCATCATCAGAAACCTTCATCCACATCCCACCTCTCAGTGAGGGTTTGATTGGTAGGAACAAGAAGCAGGACATCTTTGATAGCACTATCCCAGTTATGAAACACTCTCTCTCCTTAGGCCCAAATAACTTACTAACTAGGCACTTTTAAACACATGGTGAGACATTTGATTTGCCTTTGGCTTATAACATTTTTTGCTGCTAAGTTGTGTTTTCTGGTCTTTGGTTTTAACTGTTGTTTTTTAAAATATTTTTAATAAGGTATTTCAACTATCTGATGTGTTTTATCATTGTTGTAAGCTGCCATAGTTGTTGTAAGCTGCCCTTGGGGGGGGGGGAAGGTGCAGCATATACTTCCATTAAAATAAATAAATACATACATACATAAAAATAGTAAGACTTTCTAAAAGAGTCAAAGCAGACATGATGGGCAGCCCAATCCTGAGCTGCCCGGGATGCGCCGCTGCAGTGGCACTGAGAACAGCTGCCGCTGCATCCTGTGTGCCTCAGCCTGCCGCGGGTGGTGCCTCAGGGGAAGGGGACTTTTGTCCCCTTCTCCTGGGTAAGGGAAGCAGCCCCGCAATGGGGCTACTCTCTTTACCATGACCAAAAGGTAAGTAAGGTAAAGCCTTTTGTGTGGGGCACTGAGCCCTACACGAACAGACAGGATCCGGTGGAGTGGAGCTCCAACTGACCCGCCTCTTGACCTCCCCTCTCCCACCCCCCAGCATGCCTCCCTCCTGCTCTCTCTCCGCCCCCCGCCTGCCTGCCTCCTCCCCACCCCCTCCTCACCCCTACTTACCATACCATGGCTCAGTGGTCTTGAGACCACCAAGCAGCATAGGCTGGGTGCCCGCCTGGTGCTAGCCCAGCACCGTCCAGCACTGGGTTAGCATGGGCAGTAGCCCAGCATTAGGACTCGCAGGCGTGCCTTACGTGCCACTGTGCTGAGCTCAGGATTGGGCTCCCAAAGGGTTAATGGTGGGGGTACGGGAATGCAACAGTTCTGAGAGGCTTTAATTTTGACTGAAGCAGCAGCTCTGCCATTTTCATATCTACCCCACCTCCAGGCTGGAATTAGCTCAGGGAGGGGAAAAATTGTAAGTAGCCATATCTTCCATGTCATATCTGCCTTGGCCCTAACTGGGAAGTGAATATGAAATGGAGCATCCTTTCCATTCAACAGCTACAATTCACAGAACAGTTCTCTTCCTCATTCTTTATTAAGAATTAGGAATGGAGCCTTTCTTTCCTGTACCTCCCAACTGCCTGAATTCCCTTCTGGAGAAGGGTGGGGCAATGGAGTGAATGAGTGTGGGAGGAAGATGAGAGAGCAA
The DNA here is from genome assembly GCF_035046505.1 of Tiliqua scincoides. Classification (NCBI taxonomy): domain Eukaryota; kingdom Metazoa; phylum Chordata; class Lepidosauria; order Squamata; family Scincidae; genus Tiliqua; species Tiliqua scincoides. The sequence continues at coordinate 45,350,421 of NC_089824.1, read as the reverse complement.
GTGGGCAGGGATGATGAGTTAGGGCAGGAGTGTCAAACTCATTTCATAGCAAGGCTGAGGGCCAAAAGTGATGTAATTAAATAGGCCCAAAAATAAGCTCTTTTTCTAACTTAGGAACTCATTAGCTGCGAATGACAAAGAGAAAATATGCAAACTTGATCATATTTCAAGATATGGCACAGCTCAATTTTCATGTGGGCTGCCCTTTCAGCAGTAGCACCTCAGCACTACACAGCAACTGAGAGCCTGAGGGCCAGATAAAAAGCTTCCATGGGCCGCATACGGCACCTCTCCCCTTTAGGTTTGACATCCCTGGGTTAGGTTATAAGATACAATGGAGCACAGAGTGCCTATACCTTTAGCAAATGTATAGAAGAGAGAATTCTGGCAAGTGCAGCTCAACATGGAAGTGTTTAAAAAGCTGCACCTGCCAAAACTCCCTCTTCTATACATTGGTTAAAGCAGGGTGTCCAAAGTTTTTGACAGGAGGGCCACATCATCTCTCTGACACTATGTCAGGGGCTGGAGGGCGGGGGAAGAATTAATTTACATTTAAAATTTGAATAAATTTACATAAATGAATATATTAAAGATGAACTTATATGAATGAATGAAAGTCTTGCAATAGCTCAAGGCCTATAAAAGGCCTTGCACAAAGCAAGGCTGGCCTTCCCTTTGCTGCCGCTACTGCATCACAGACATGAAACAGCAAGCAGTGGAGGAAGCCCTCATCCCACAGTTCACGCAAGAGGTCAAACAGTCACCCTCATACTGAGAGCAGTTGCGTCGGGCCAGTGCGGGCTCCAACAAATCTCTGTGGGGCCAGAGGCTCATTGGAGACTGGGGGCTCCCTGAGGGCTGCATTGAGTGGCCTCGAGGGGCCGCATGTGGCCCCAGGGCCGGAGTTTGGGTACCCCTGGGTTAAAGGTATAGGCCAGTGTTGGCGAACCTATGGCACGCGTGCCAGAGAGGGCACTCCGAGCCATTTCTGTGGGCACGCGCGCTGAGCCAGGCAGCCTGGAGAGGGGCGCTGAAGCTGCTGCTTCCTCTCCCTTCACTCCGTTGCCCCCACCTGCCCCGAGTTTGTTTCCCTCCCTGTTTTTCCCTTCCCCAACTCTCCAGCAGGCTCAGCCAATCAGCATCTAGCAGATTCCTGGCTTTTTCTGTTAGAATGGCTCAGGACCCTTCACTGGCTGAAGACCAGCCAATCCTGACCTGCTCTCCTCCTCAGCCATTTGAACCTTTGTAGCCCGTCTTTCCAACTGCCCACTCAGTGCCAGGAGAGGCTTTTCCTCTGCAGCACAGGCACAGCTGGGGGTGAACAGCGCAGCCAGAGACAAATCCTGCATGTCTACTCAGAAGTAAGTCCCATTAGAGTCAGTGGGGCTTGCTCCCAGGAAAGCGTGGCTGGGATTGCAGCCTGAGAGCCCACTCCTATGCATGTCTACTCAAAAGGAAGTCCATTGTAGTCAGTGAGGCTACTCCCAAGAATGTGAGAGAAGGATTGCAGCCTGAGGGTGCAGCGCGGACATTCCTGTGGTGGGGTTGGAGAGGAGCTAGGCTGGAGGGGAGCAGAGCTCACAGCATGGCATAGCTGGAGGGGAGCAGAGCGCCTGGGCCACAGCTTGGCGCCAGCCCTGCAGATGCTGCTGGCCCTGTCTTATTGCACGCTGGAGGCTTATCTGTAAGAACGTCACACAAAACTAATTTTTATATTATCTTAAAGGTAAACCACAGAATTGCTTCTCCAATCCTATTGGAAAAGAAGTGCATGCACAATTTCACATAGCTGTGAGCATGAAATACAGCATGCTGCAGCCATCCAACCAGCCCCATTAGAGTTGATGAGACTTACTCCCAGGAAAGAGTGGCCGGGATTGCAGCCTTGGAGCCTGCTCCTGTGCATGCCTACTCAGAAGTAAGCCTCATTAGAGTCAATGAGGCTTACTCCTAGGAAAGAGTAGCTGGGATAGCAGCCTTAGAGCCCACTTCTGTGGGTGGGGCTTTAAAAAAAAATTTTTTCTTGTTTGAGAAAATGAGCAGCAGTAAGGTCTTGCAGCCACCCCTTCCCTGCCAATATTTCCTTACCCAGCATGTAATTAGTCTGTGGAACTCTTTGCCACAGGAAGCAGTGATGACAACTTGCCTAGATGCCTTTAAGAAGGGATTGGACAAATTTCTAGAGGAAAAGTTCATTACGGGTTACAAGTAAAATAGGTAAAAGATGTTAATGTATGAGTTGTTTTTTCTAAACTAAAACCTCAGTATTCAGGTTAAATTGCTGTGTTGACACTTTGCGATAAATAAGTGGGTTTTGGGTTGCAGTTTGGGCACTCGATCTCTAAAAGGTTCACCATCACTGGTATAGGCTCTCTGTCTTCCATTGTATCTGGTCACCATGGGATGAGTGAGTGCACTGTCCCCATGGATATGGAGAGAGAAGAGAGGTGGTCCTGCCCTCCCTCTTTCTTTCTTTCTTTCACTTACCTGGAACTGGGCACACAATCTCGCTCCTGTACACTTCTCATGTTTTGAATGCGATGCTTGCACTGTACACTCAGTTAACTGAAAGACAAGGATGCAGGGCTCCAGATCTAGTCTGCCTCTGTCCACTTGGTGCTTTGCAATCACCAGATGAGCAGAGAGGGGTGATCTGGACCTCCAGTAGCTTTTATTGCCTGTGTCTCACTTTTCCATCCAGCAGCTGCTGATCTTCAGGGGCTGTTGCTGCCAGGATCCTCTTCCAACTTGCTCTCAGTGAGCTGGAGGAGGATCAGAGTACCCAAAGGAGCAGCAGGCTGGAGAGGGTGGCAATCAGATGGACTGAGGCCTCACCAGTTCACCACCCCTCCAACTTTGCCACTGTAAGCACTGTTTCAAGTTGCTTCATTGGCAGGTTTCCCTTGGTTCTCTGCACCCTTTTACTTTGGGACTACACCCTTTTACTTTGATCATTTTGATATCTCTCTCCATGGGAGGACAGCAGCTGCAAGGGTTGAACTCAAACACCTCTGGATGTTTCTTCCTTTAATGACTTCTTTTCCCTGCTGGATCATAGGAAGCTGGCTTATATGGCATCAGAGCATTGGTCCATCTTGCTCAGTATCATCCACTCTGCCTGGCAGTGGCTCTCCAAGACTTCAGGCAGGATTTTTCTCTACCCCATCTGGAGATGCCAGGGGTTGTCCCTGGGTTCTTCTGTATGCAGAGCATGTGCAGTACCACAGCATGACATTCCTTTCCTGAATACTGTGCCAGGTCCCCTTAATTCATGGACATGCCCAAGTCAGCTGCTTTGCCCTCATTACCAATTACCACGTTTAAACAACATGATAACCAAAGTACTATGAGTTTTAATGGCACCAGAAAGACATGTTCTCGACAGCTCATTGTGGATCAAAAATGCCTTCAGATAATTTAATCCAGACTTGGTCAATTTCAAGGCAGAAGAGATCCTGTAAAAAGCTATGGGGGGGGGGATCTTCATCTTCATTTTCCTTCCTCCACCCATGCAGAGGCCTGTAATCCAGCTGTTTTTCAACCTGCCAGCCTGATCCCATAAATTTCTAGTACTGAAGGAACACTGCCTCACTGTGAGAGATGACTGTCTCAAACTTTTGTTAATTTGGTGCAATAAATTACACAATTTCTGTATATGCCATAACCAATCTGCTGCTGCTGCTGAGAGAGGGGGGGGGGAACCAAATTGGGCCTATTTTGTCCTATAGTCTAGTGTCCTAATTATAGACATGTAGCAGACCAACAGATGTTTTCTTAACACAATGTCGAATGACTTGTTTATTATGTAACTGTTGATGCATTCTCATTCTGAATAGATGCATTTTTATAGCACTTTCTGCAAGGATGCCAAGGCATGAGAAATGTAGTTTCTCATTTTTTCTTTCAAAAACCATATGAGATGGACCACCCTCTGAGCCTTATTGTTGAACAAGTATTGATCCTGGGTTTCCCACAGCCAATCCCACTGCTCTAGCAACTATAGCACACTGGCTCTCATGCACTTGTGCAGAGAGATGCTCTAAAATAACCCAATCCTATTTGGGCGGTACACCTTTGTGGCAGCTTCTCTGCTAGTCTGTGGAGTATTGCCACGAATGCAAGGCCCAGGTTAGCTATTGGAACAGTTCTGCTGCTGGTGGGGTAGGGATTGATCTGGGGAAGGGGCAGAACAGGTTGGATCTTGGTGGAAGTGATGCTCACCATGTCTGAAAGCCCCATCCTGGCCCACAAATGTCTCAAGAAATCTCCTCAAGGTTACTCCAGCAAAAGAGTTTTTGACTTACCTTGACATACTTTAAATGTTTCTTTACTTACCTTTCCCTGCCAGCCTGATGCTCAGCTGGCCCACAGGATGCAACAGACACTGTGGTGGTGGTCCTGCACAGACCTCCATGATAGGATTGAGCTGTAAGGGATCTGGACTTATGTTCTCATACTCTCAAAAGAATGAAGAGGTAGTTTCTAGGTCATTATTTTACGAAATACCACCCTTGCAGGATGAAACAAATGGCCATTGGCATTCCCCAGATTTTGCACATAAGGATTTTGTTTTATTACAAATAAGCATATGGATATTTTTTTGTAATCAAATTTATGCATTTTAGATTCCACATGAATCATGAGTATTTTTTCTTCATTATAAAGCAATTTCAGTTGATTTTTGTGCATTCCTACACTCGGAGGCCTCAGCTAGTTTATGAAAATAATGGAAACCTAAGAGATCTAAATGACACCCTCTTAAACTGAAGAATTTGATTCTGCAGTTAAAAATTGGATCAATCTGTGCATTGCACTAGTAACCTTCCTTTTCTCCAGGATATTCTGGAGGATTTATAGATCTACTATATGGAGCTTGTATAGCTGGTCTATGTGCTCACTGCCCTCTGGTTTGCCAGCTGGTTTGACTGAAGCTATTCTTGGAGAATTTTTTTTTCCAGCATGATGTAAAGGAGTATAGACAAAGGGAGGTGGCGGGGAGTTGGATCTCCAGAATTTCCTCTACAGCAGGATCAGTTATGTCATCAGCAGGAGCACTAAGTTTGAAATAAATGATAGGACAAGAAAATATAATAATGAACAAATACATCATTGATTTTGTTGTTGTTATAGTCTTAATGGTAGTGAGTTCCTTGACAAGCTCCTGCACTTTACAATTTATCACTGTACCACTGATGATGTAATGTTGGAAATTCCTGAAGGCCTTGTGAAAATTTTCTGAATCACTTTTGGTGGTCACCTGGAGACTGAGGCTGATTCCTGGAGTCTCCTGGTGAGCTGCAGTCCTACGTTGCATAGAGGTCTAGGGGTCCTTTCTCTTCCATTCTGTTCCATCTGCATCACTGGCACAGTGTAGAGGGCTTATGTTCTCGGCTGAATGGCTGTAAGGGCTTATTAAAATGACATATATTCAAGAACTTCATGGAATTCAAGCACTTAATTTCAGCATGATTGTGTTGTCCACCCTAATGTTACATCTTGCAAGACACTCTCTGTAATGGTAGGAATATATAGTGTGAGAAAGATGGTGTTGACAAATTCTGCTGAAGATCTGGAAAGTGAGCACTTTGTCTTGATCCTGCTGGCTCAAATGGGCTTGTCACTGAGAAACTGTGCAGGATGAATATTACAGCTGTGTCATTTTGTTATCACATACTGAAAAGGCATCATACTAATGGAAACATAACTTTATGATACACAAGGTAAAAAGATCCACGAAACATGCATATTTACATTAGTACTTGAAATTCCAGTACAAATGCTATCCTCTGTGTTTGTCTACATACTTTAATTAACAGGATGGGGAGTCAGTTACTTATATGGCTATAGAATCAAGTGGCACTACCACTAGTGTAAGTTAGCATGCCTAAAGATCCCTGGATTCCACCATCTGGGAATGTTTAACCCATGTTTAACCCAATGATTACAGCTGAAACCAACAGGATGTGCAGTGCAACCCTCTTTGATTTCTCAGAAGTAGGTTCCACTAGGTTCAGTGGCGTTTTCTATGTAAGTATGTGTAGAATCATAGCCTTAAATATATTTTAACACTGACTGGCTCATGCCCATTTTTAGTTAGAGATCCCAAAGGCATGTCATTAAATTGTTTAACAAGTAAATTCCGAATAACTTTTGAAAATGCTGGTTTTTGTTTCCCTAGCTGTTTTGACAAATCATCTTATTTTACATTGAACTACCTCAGCTGCCTTTAATTTATTTTGCTTTCAAACATATTAAGACAAGCACTTTGTATTTATCAGGGTTTCTTTCTATTTTTTTCTCCTTCTTAGTTTGAAAAAACAAAACCTGCTTCAAAACCATGCAGATTAATTTATATAATTCATAACCTGATCCAGCTAGGGCAGTGCGTAAACAGAAAGAGGCCCCCTTGCCAGCATTCTGTGTTGCGCTGTGAAATTATATGTTGTGTGGTTCCAGCTTGCATATAACTAGGGCAGACCTGGTAGGGTGACTGACTTGGGGCACAAGCCTAACCAGGTCTACTCAGAAGTAAGACCTATTTTGTTCAATGGGGCTTACTCTCAGGAAAGTGTGGTTAGGATTGCAGCCTAGCAATGATAGCATCAATCACCTGCTGGAGAGTTGGGAGGATACATTCAGTATCTTTCCTCTTAGAAAAAGTGAATGATGTAACACTAGTATCAACCATCTTGATTAGTAGGTAAACTTTTACAGCTAGGGACATGCACTGCTGGATCAGAGCCCTGAGTCTGTGATGTGTAGCTTAAATATCCAGGAACAAACATATGTCGCTTGTATATGTTTAATTTGCCTTAAAAGGTTTGTTCTCATTCTTATTCATAAGACTTTGCCCCCATTTTGTCCTGTATCAGATATTATTATTTTTATGCAAAGATACTGAGAGCAGCAGACAAGCAAGTGGCATAGAATGGACCAATAATTTAGCAGCGCCTGTTGTAAACTGTTTCATTATACACTGATTGTGCTAATAGCTACTGTACTTTACTCAATAGTTCTCATTCTCAGAAACCAGATCCTGACAGAGCACCTTTGTGTTTATGGAAAAGTGTAGATATTTCCCTCAGTACAAGCACAGTGACTTGAGCCGAATGATATTCATGACCGTGCTTGTGCTTCGACTTGTAAACATTGTACAAATGTATTTGGTATTTTGTTTGAAATGAAAACTCAAAATAGTTATGAAAAGAAATCCTTCCTGTAAATAGATATATTCAGATTCCATGTATACAGGCATTCCTTTAGAGTCCCGATTGTGAAGAGTGTCTTTATTGGCTAGAGACCAACTGTCTTGCGTGGCAGTGGTTAAATGTGCTATAGTAAAGAACACAGTGTGTGAAGTATTTGGTGTACTACAGTACCATAGTTTTTTTGGTCTGTTCAGTCAGTTGCAATTTGTGATGAAATGAAGTTGAAAGTAGTGCTTCATACTAACACATTTCTTTGGTTACAACTTGATTTTTCTTGTAAAACTTCAACAGAAAACTTGAAAATTTTATATATTTGGATTTTGTAGATTTTTTTTATTTTATTGCAACACAAAGTACCAAATCATTAAATAAAGTACACTGTGGTCATTTTATGTGCTGTGGTTGTTTTCTTCTTTTAATGAACTGCTTTCTGCTTATCTGTGCACTCTGTTGTAGGAGATGGTGCGCTGAAATGTCTTCCTGAATCTGAGTAGTGGCATGTGGCTCCTGTGTGAGAACATAGGCCTGAGGCCCCAGCATGAGTTGCCACACAAAGGGGCACCACAGAGTGTTCAAATAACAGAGCCAGCCCCCCTTAGTGTAACTGATGGGCCCCCACACTACTGCATTTTATTCGACTATAGGGGGGCACAATTTGGCTAAAAGTGATGGCTGTAGGGAGCTGGAGGTTAGCATTCCCAACCTAGCAGAAGCATAGTCCCAGCATCTGACTTTAATCTCAGTAGAGTTCTTAATTATGGCAATCTTGCTGCCCTTTATGTTGCTTTACAAAACTGCCCCAATGTTTTCCTTAGAGCAGTAAAGTAAGAAAGTCACTAATTTATAAGTACCAGATATAAAATGTAATAATAACTGCAGAGTACACTTCTGTACTGCAGCGAGTCATGGACTCTTCGCTCACAACAGGAGAGGAAACTGAACGCTTTCCACATGCGCTGCCTCCGATGCATCCTTGGCATCACCTGGCAGGACAAAGTTCCAAACAACACAGTCCTGGAATGAGCTGGAATCCCTAGCATGTATGTACTGCTGAAACAGACGCCTGCGTTGGCTCGGTCATGTCGTGAGAATGGATGATGGCCGGATCCCAAAGGATCTCCTCTATGGAGAACTCGTGCAAGGAAAGTGCCCTACAGGTAGACCACAGCTGCGATACAAGGACATCTGCAAGAGGGATCTGAAGGCCTTAGGAGTGGACCTCAACAAGTGGGAAACCCTGGCCTCTGAGTGGCCCGCTTGGAGGCAGGCTGTGCAGCATGGCCTTTCCCAGTTTGAAGAGACACTTGGCCAACAGTCTGAGGCTAAGAGGCAAAGAAGGAAGGCCCATAGCCAGGGAGACAGACCAGGGACAGACTGCACTTGCTCCCAGTGTGGAAGGGATTGTCACTCCCGAATTGGCCTTTTCAGCCACACTAGACGCTGTTCCAGAACCACCATTCAGAGCGCAATACCATAGTCTTTCGAGACTGAAGGTTGCCAACATGAATAACTGCAGAGATTGCGTTATGAATGTAGTTGCAAAATGATAGATGAGTGATGTAGCAATCTTTCTGAAGCTAAGTAGGTCTGAATCTGTCTGATCTCCACATAAGAACGTTACCTAGGAATTCAGTGTCTATGACAGAAAAAAGCATGGATATAAATGTAATAAAATCTTTCCCATCTAACATGTTGTGTGTAAATCACAACTCTGATCACTTTTGAGGAAGGGCAGGATATATAAGTGTAAAGAAAATGAAGAGCAATATGATCACAGTGCTTGCCTAGCACTTAGTGACAGCTCCCTCCTTCCTGTTTCACTCTTATGACTGGGAAAAGATAGTTTTCATTGCCACCTCAAGATGCTAGGAAGCCCAGACAGAAAATCCATGGATGTCTTGGATGATAACAAATTATTGTTATTGTTATTGACAGTAGCCAGTAGCTTTGAAACTAGCCAGTAGCAGAATGTGATGGTCTGAAAGGTGTGGCCAAACACTCTCTGCTCAATGAATGGAGACTAGGAAGATAAAACAGGCATGATACAAAATGAACTGGAAATAGTCCAGACAGAGGAGGTGAAATGCAACAATAAAAATAAGGCATAAAGCAACTAATAGAATAGGAAAGAGAAGAGTTGTGTTTGGCAGGGAGATCCAAAGAAAAGGGACTATAAAAATAAATGCTGATGCAATTAAGTGGATACTTTTCCTATCTTAATTGCTCGTGCTGTTCCAAGATCTTATTTCTACTAACCTTGAGCAAATCATACAGAGAGGGGCTTAACTCTGCTTTACTTGTGGCTGTGGATATTTCGGGGCGACCTTATGTCCTGAATTACTCAGCCTTATTGGAAATCAGGTGGGCTTCACAATCCAATGCATGAGATCTAAGTCAAGTTCTTTGTTCACTGGTCAGCTAGAAAAGAATATGCTCAACAAAGGAACAGACCACAGAGTCTATTTTGTCACTTATTTAACAGTGTTAGGAACCTGTATGTGTGTGTGTGTGGGGGGGGGGGGGTTTACAGTGCCCAGCACTGATTGAGGCCTGAACAGCTATTTCTTTAATTAGCTAATAGCCTCCTATGCACACTTACCTAGGAGTAAGTTCAACTGAATTAAGTAGGATTTACTTCTGAGTAAACATGCATAGACTTGCCCAACAGCCTCCCTGCATTCACTAGCAGAGACAGTCTCAGCTGTGGCATTCAACTCCCCCAAATTTATTGTGATGAAAGATTTCAACATTAGCATTGTGACCTGTCTGGTTGAAATGGCTCAGCACTTTCTGCCCCTCCTCTATCTTTTTTGACTGAAATTTGTTTCCTTCCATTTTACAGGACACACTCCTGGGGCTGCCTCTCAGACAGGATAATGGTGATCTGTGGATAGGAGCATTTACTATAACTCTCTTGTCAGGAATCTGATGGGTAATAGGTAATTTTCAGGCACCACTAATTAGGGCTTGTTAAAATGGGTCACCCTTAGAGATGGAAGGATGAGCTGACTGAAACAGAATGTGGGCTAGAATCTATTTTTAAGCCCTACTGCAGATTAGGGGCAGTAGTAAGGAAATCTAACCTTCCCAGCCCTATCAAATCTGCCCAGAGTTATCTGGAGCACAGGCTCAGAACTAGTTTACAGCCCAATCCTATTTAGGGTATTGTACAGAAGCTTTTATGACAGCAGAACTTTAAACAGGATTTAAAATTTCTGTGCAATACCCTAATAGGATTAGGCTGTAAGTCAGAACAGAGTTCTACTGTCATACAATGGCTGCCGATGGCGTTAATGTGGAGCTAGGTGACAAGTGCATTATGGATGGAGTACCACCATACTGTACGGTGTACAGGTTCAAGCCTGTGAAGATCAAACAAAATATGCGACACATGAAGGGTACTTACCAGCATCAGCTGCAGTTTCCAATCATGTTTCAAGAGCAGCCTTCTGCGCAGTCCATTGCAAGAGTCCAATTTGGATAGGAACAATGGATGTGTGACAAAAGTATTCCTAGCCACAACTATAACCCGACTATTATTATTATTATTTCTATACCGCTTTTCAACTAAAAGTTCACAAAGCGGTTTACAGAGAAAAATCAAATAACTAAATGGCTTATGAGCATGATCCTTGGAGAAGTGGTACACCGTAGAAGTTTGCCCACTTAAGCAATCACCTAGGGAGGTTTTTGCTTCATCATGCAGTCTCAGGTGAGGTTGTTGGGTACTTGAAACAAAGACTTCTCAGCAATTGGGTTTAAGAACTTAGAACCCCCCCCCACTAAGAAAGCCCCCTTGGTTTCAACCCTGCCCTATCTGCAAAAACATTGTAACAACCCTTTGACTCAGGCTAGTTGTACCCCAAACGCCTTTTTTTTCTGCTATAGTGTGGTCAGTTGTGTTAATTTCTGTTAATGCTGTTGTGGTTTTATTTTTGCTGATTCTTTAAATTTTTAGATTGTAGGTTACAATGTACCTTGATTTATTATGACTTGTTTTGTTAGGCCATTTTCAATCACCTTGGGTGCCTTCGGGGAAGAAAGTATATAAGCTTTTTTTTTATAAAGAGCTTTTCTCCCCAGCTTTTTTCTTCTGTTCTGTTGAAAATTAATAATAATAATATTATTATTATTAAAATTATTATTTATAATATTATTATTATTATTATATTATTATATTATATTTTAATATTTATTATTATATTATTAATATTATTTTATGATATATTTATAAAATTATTATTATTATTATTATTTATACTACATTATATTACTATTATGATACTACAGGTATTTATATACCACCTTTCTTGGTCGTCAGATTTCTCCTCAGACTTTAATTCAAGACGGTTTACATAGGTAGGCTGTTCTAAATCCCTGTAGGGATTTTTACAATTGAAGAAGGTTCTGTCTTTCAAGAACCACATTTCAGATGGATCTTTTATTATCTGGTATCACATTCTGGCCTCCAGTTTCCTCCCACGCAGGCTGACAAGCAGCTCCTTCTTCTTTCACTTGAAGGGCGATCAAAGAGCAGGTGGAATAACTCGGCTAGGCTTGTCAGCTGCTTCAAGGTTTCGCCATTCACGGTGCCGGTGGCCTTGAACTGGCGACCTTTGGATGTTATCTTCAGGCAAACATAGGCTCTACCCTCTAGACCAGACCTCCTGCCCAGAATTAAAATAAAGTTACACTTATAATTAAAATGACATTGGTGCTAGTGTTGCACGTACAAGTAGCTTTGTGACTGCATTTTATCCACAGTCTTTTGCCATATAAGCCAAATAATGCTGTTCTCTCATAGGAAACATGCAATCTTCGTGATTGTAAAATAAATTACTGTAAATACTCATGTATTTGCTCACATTTGCTTTTCTTGAAATTAAAAGCATTTGTACAGTGCTTTCTTTTCTGAGTTCATGGAGAGTATCACATGCATTATCCAGATGTAGCCCTTTCAACAATTGTGTATGGTGACTAAGGGCCCAGTCCTATCCAACTGTCCAACACTGATGCAGCCACAATGCAGCCTCATGGTAAGGGAACAAACATAGCCCTCACCTTGAGGAGGCCTCCATGTCTGCTACCCAACACAGGATGCAGTGTATGCTCTATTGGTATGGCAACATTAGCACTGGAAAGTTGGACAGGATTGAGTCCTATTATTACCCCATGCTGCAGCTGAGGCCAAGAGGGAATGGCTTTTGAAGGTCACCTTACAAGTTCATGGCAGATATAAGCTTCAAAGTAGCAAAGTCTCTATTCATAGCTCAGTCTCTCAGACTGCAATCCTATAATACTTTCCTGGGATTAAGCCCCATTGAACACAATAGAATTTACTTCTGAGTAGACAATCTTAGGATTGTGCCATTACAACTGAAATCCTATGCACTGGGAGTAAGTCCCATTGAACTGCATGCATTGCATGGATTTGCTTGCACTGTACAACACCTATCACAGTACAGCAGCTCCCACTGCATCTCCCCAGAACCAAAACTACCAGTCTTTACTATTGCGAGATGATGACAGGTCATATTTCTCTCCAGAAACATTACCTCACTAGAGATTTGGTTGATTATGGTTCATTGCTCAGTTGCAGACTAAATAGGAAAAAAAGGACTTTGGTTGGCAACCTTCAGTCTCGAAAGACTATGAAGAAGATTGGTGTACAATATCAGCAGAAACAGTTTTGCCCACATGTGAAATCTACAGAGAAGGGGTAAGAAGCATTCCCCCAGCATGTTACACACATTTGACACTCTGCATATTTGGCATGATGCTTCTGCTAATTATCTCATTGCATGAAACAGAAACTCTTCCTATCATTATAAGTTATCTTGGCCGCACATTAGGCAAGAGGTGCAATCTTAAACTGGCACAATATAGAAATAGATTTCAGATTGGTATCTTTACATGTTGATTCTGCCAAATGAACAGGACAATTTTGTGAAGAACATCAAGTTCAAGATCTGTAGGGCAATTGGCAACCTGAATCCATTGAGAAAGTTGCAGTCAAGAGACATTATCAAATACTGTAATAATGGATCACACCCATTAGGCTTTAGACCTAATCCAACAGAGTTCTTCTTATGTTCATATTGTTCTAATCACCAATAGACCATTTCTTTTAATACAGTTGACCACTTCTGAAATGGACAATGGTTGTCCATGACTTTGTGTACCTTGGCTCAACGATCTCCGACACTCTTTCTCTCGATACCGAGCTAAACAAGCGCATCGATAAAGCAGCTACCACGTTTTCCAGACTCACAAAGAGAGTCTGGTCCAACAAGAAGCTGACGGAACATACAGAGGTCTACAGAGCTTGCGTCCTAAGTACACTTCTGTACTGCAGTGAGTCATGGACTCTTCGCTCACAACAGGAGAGGAAACTGAACGCTTTCCACATGCGCTGCCTCCGATGCATCCTTGGCATCACCTGGCAGGACAAAGTTCCAAACAACACAGTCCTGGAACGAGCTGGAATCCTTAGCACGTACGCACTGCTGAAACAGAGACGCCTGCGTTGGCTCGGTCATGTCGTGAGAATGGATGATGGCCGGATCCCAAAGGATCTCCTCTATGGAGAACTCGTGCAAGGAAAGCGCCCTACAGGTAGACCACAGCTGCGATACAAGGACATCTGCAAGAGGGATCTGAAGGCCTTAGGAGTAGACCTCAACAAGTGGGAAACCCTGGCCTCTGAGCGGCCCGCTTGGAGGCATGCTGTGCAGCATGGCCTTTCCCAGTTTGAAGAGACACTTGGCCAACAGTCTGAGGCTAAGAGGCAAAGAAGGAAGGCCCATAGCCAGGGAGACAGACCAGCGACAGACTACACTTGCTGCCAGTGTGGAAGGATTGTCACTCCCAAATTGGCCTTTTCAGCCACACTAGACGCTGTTCCAGAACCACCATTCAGAGTGCGATACCATAGTCTTTCGAGACTGAAGGTTGCCAACAACAACATCTGAAATGCTAGTTCCCTGCAACATCTCTTGAGCCTTTCATGTTTCTTCTGCCTAGTAAGTAGGTATTTCTGCTTTTTTCTATCTGAAAATACTTGAGTGTTCTTGCACTCAGTTGTCCAAAAGAAATATTCAAGAGTAGCAGAAAACATAAAACATATTTTTCTAGTTGCCTCTTCAACTTTATTGCTGATGTCCTTCTTTCACACTAACCAGGATACTATACAAAAATGTACTGAAATCAAACATGGCAATAAAAAAGATACACAGTGAGAAATGTGACAAACTTAATGATACTGCATTTCATTTTGATACTTATTCCAATACTTAAACACACACACACTTACACTTGAAGACAGTGATACTAGTAAGGCTGATTACAAGAAAGCAAACCTGAAAAACTGCAAATAGATTGTGAATTGCAGTCCAAGCCAACAACCTATTTTGGGTGTGGGAGACCCAATGACACATGATGCTCCCTTGTCTCATTTCATTCATTTCAAGGAGTGAACTGATCTGCAAGGCATTCAGTCCTTTCACTGAATTGAGGATCACCATTTGCCCAAGAGATCCATACATGTATTTGGGCACAGAGATTTCCAAACTGGGGTAAATGGATCCAATGCAAAGCTTCATTTTAGTTCTATGACTGAAATGAATAGAGAAGCACACATCTAAGCTCCCACAAAGAGCTCCTTGATCAGGAAGAATGTCTGAAGAGAGTTTACACTGTGTTCATCTGACAACAATATCTGACTATCAACACAGCTCTTACCATGAACACAGTCAGTCCTCAATTCCTAACTTAAAAGGAGTGTCAATCAACACTACTTTCCAATTTAAAAAAAAGGGGGATTTTTTTTTCTTATTGTAAATTCTGGGTCTTGAAAGGAGGGGGCATTCCAGGTTCTAGTTAAATGGGTGACCATAAAGATCCATGGTCAAGGCTTGCTCAACTTGAGGACAGAGGCTGGAGTGCTTCAGACTATTTCACTCCCTACTACAATGGTTGTGACCCAGACCTGTAGGACTTGTTCATAAATGACCTGGAATTGGGGATTGGCAGCAAGGTAGACAAGTTTTCAGAAGGGATTGTGAAGAGCTCCAGAAGGATATCTCCAAACTGGGAGAATGGGCAGCAAAATGGCAGATGTGTTTCAATGTAAGTGTTTCATAAGAACATAAGAACAGCCCCACTGGATCAGGCCATAGGCCCATCTAGTCCAGCTTCCTGTATCTCACAGCGGCCCACCAAATGCCCCAGGGAGCACACCAGATAACAAGAGATCTCATCCTGGTGCCCTCCCCTGCATCTGGCATTCTGACATAACCCATTTCTAAAATCAGGAGGTTGCACATACACATCATGGCTTGTACCCCATAATGGATTTTTCCTCCAGAAACTTGTCCAATCCCCTTTTAAAGGCATCTAGGCTAGATGCCAGCACCACATCCTGTGGCAAGGAGTTCCACAGACCGACCACACGCTGAGTAAAGAAATATTTTCTTTTGTCTGTCCTAACCCGCCCAACACTCAATTTTAGTAGATGTCCCCTGGTTCTGGTGTTATGTGAGAGTGTAAAGAGCATCTCCTTATCCACTCTGTCCATCCCCTGCATAATTTTGTATGTCTCAATCATGTATGTCTTGTATGTCTCAGGCGTCTCTTTTCTAGGCTGAAGAGGCCCAAACGCCGTAGCCTTTCCTCATAAGGAAGGTGCCCCAGCCCCGTAATCATCTTAGTTGCTCTCTTTTGCACCTTTTCCATTTCCACTATGTCTTTTTTGAGATGCGGCGACCAGAACTGGACACAATACTCCAGGTGTGGCCTTACCATAGATTTGTACAACGGCATTATAATACTAGCCGTTTTGTTCTCAATACCCTTCCTAATGATCCCAAGCATAGAATTGGCCTTCTTCACTGCCGCCGCACATTGGGTCGACACTTTCATCGACCTGTCCACCACCACCCCAAGATCTCTCTCCTGATCTGTCATAGACAGCTCAGAACCCATCAGCCTATATCTAAAGTTTTGATTTTTTGCCCCAATGTGCATGACTTTACACTCACTGACATTGAAGCGCATCTGCCATTTTGCTGCCCATTCTGCCAGTCTGGAGAGATCCTTCTGGAGCTCCTCACAATCACTTCTGGTCTTCACCACTTGGAAAAGTTTGGTGTCGTCTGCAAACTTAGCCACTTCACTGCTCAACCCTGTCTCCAGGTCATTTATGAAGAGGTTGAAAAGCACCGGTCCCAGGACAGATCCTTGGGGCACACCGCTTTTCACCTCTCTCCATTGTGAAAATTGCCCATTGACACCCACTCTCTGCTTCCTGGCCTCCAACCAATTCTCAATCCACGAGAGGACCTGTCCTCTAATTCCCTGACTGTGGAGTTTTTTCAGTAGCCTTTGGTGAGGGACCATGTCAAACGCCTTCTGAAAGTCCAGATATATAATGTCCACGGGTTCTCCCGCATCCACATGCCTGTTGACCTTTTCAAAGAATTCTGTAAGGTTCGTGAGGCAAGACTTACCCTTACAGAAGCCATGCTGACTCTCCCTCAGCAAGGCCTGTTCGTCTATATGTTTTGAGATCCTATCTTTGATGAGGCATTCCACCATCTTACCCGGTATGGATGTTAGGCTGACCGGCCTATAGTTTCCCAGGTCCCCCCTCTTTCCCTTTTTAAAAATAGGCGTGACATTTGCTATCCTCCAATCTTCTGGCACCATGGCCATTTTGAGGGACAAGTTGCATACCTTAGTCAAGAGGTCTGCAACTTCATTCTTCAATTCCTTAATAACTCTTGGGTGGATGCTATCAGGGCCCGGTGACTTATTGATCTTTAATTTATCAATGAGGTCTGAAACATCTTCTCTTTTAACCTCTATCTGACTTAACTCCTCGGTCAGGTGGGGCCGTTCGGGCAGCGGTATCTGCCCAAGGTCTTCTGCCGTGACGACAGATGCAAAGAACTCATTTAATTTCTCTGCCATCTCTAAGTCTCCTTTTATCTCCCCTTTCCCTCCCTCACCATCCAGAGGGCCGACTGCTTCTCTGGCGGGTTTCCTGCTTCTAACATATTTGAAGAAGCTTTTATTATTCCCCTTAATGTTGCTGGCCATGCGTTCCTCATAGTCTCTCTTGGCCTCCAGTATCACCTTCTTACATTTCTTTTGCCACAGTTTATGTTCCTTTTTATTCTCCTCATTAGGGCAAGACTTCCATTTACGGAAGGAAGCTTCCTTGCCCTTCACAGCCTCTCTAACTTGGCTGGTTAGCCATGCGGGCACATTCCTGGATTTAGTGGAACCCTTCTTTCTTTGCGGTATACACCTCTACTGGGCCTCTATTACTGTTGTTTTAAGCAGCCTCCATGCACTCTGGAGAGATTGGACTCTTTTTACCCTCCCTTTCAACCTCCTTCTAACCAGTCTCCTCATTTGAGGGAAGTCCGCCCGTCGGAAGTCAAGGGTTTTTGTTAGGCTTTTGGTTTTTGTTATATAAAAAGGGTTTTGTTATACAAGGGTCATGTACAGGCTGAAGGGTTCTGAGCTATCTGTGACAAGTCAGAAGAAAGATCTTGGAGTGCTAGGGGATAGTTTGATAAAAGTATCAACCCAGTATGCGACAGCTGTGAAGAAGGCCCATGCTCAGGATAATTTAAAAAGGGATTGATAATAGAAAGGCCAATAGCATAAAGCCATTGTACAAATTGATTGTAAGGCAAAATCTGGAGTATTACATTCAAGTTGTGGTTGCCACATCTCAAAAAGGACATAGTGGAATTGGAAAAGGTGCAGAAGAGAAGAACCAAAATGATTACTGGACTGAGGCACCTCAGGGTGCTGAGGGAAAGTGCCCTACAGGTAGACCACAGCTGCGATACAAGGACGTCTGCAAGAGGGATCTGAAGGCCTTAGGAGTGGACCTCAACAAGTGGGAAACCCTGGCCTCTGAGTGGCCCGCTTGGAGGCAGGCTGTGCAGCATGGCCTTTCCCAGTTTGAAGAAACACTTGGCCAACAGTCTGAGGCTAAGAGGCAAAGAAGGAAGGCCCATAGCCAGGGAGACAGACCAGGGACAGACTGCACCTGCTCCCAGTGTGGAAGGGATTGTCACTCCCGAATTGGCCTTTTCAGCCACACTAGACGCTGATCCAGAACCACCTTTCAGAGCACGATACCATAGTCTTTCAAGACTGAAGGTTGCCAACATGAGTCTAGAAAAAAGGAATCTGGGGGGTACATTTTAGATGTACAAAATTCTGCAGGGAATGGATAGAGTGAATAGAGGGATGTTCTCCCTCTCAGACAACATCAGAACCAGGGGACATCCACTAAAATTGAGTGTTGGGCGACAGACAAAAGAAAATATTTCTTCACCCTGCATGTAATTAGTTTGTGGAGCTCCTTGCTACAGCATGATGTGATGACACCTGGCCTAGAGGCCTTTAAAATAGGATTGGACAGATTTCTGGAAGAAAAGTTCATCACAGGTCACAAGCCGTGATGCAGGCAACCTCCTGGTTTTATAAGTAGGCTACCTCAGAATGCCATATGCAAGGGAGTGGCAACAAGATGCAGGTATCTTGTTTTGTGTGCTTCCTGAGGCACCTGGGCCACTATGAGAACCAGGTAGCTGGAGTACACGGGCCTTTGGCCTGATCCAGCAGGGCTCTCCTTATGTTCTTAGGGTTGACTACACACTAGCACAGCCCATGCTCTTTTCTGATAGAAAAGTTCATGCTCCTTTCCGATAGGGGGAGGCTGGAGCTCTCCCAACTGATTTTCTGTGCTTCCTCCCCTGCTGCCTAAAGGATCGTATAAGGGAAAGAGAAACAAAGGAAGAAGGAAAAAAATGTTTTGAGATAAGGCCAAACAGTAATGCTACTTAGGATTAGGTTAGGATTGTGCCCTAAATTGCATAGGCTCATTGGAAGGTGCCTTATTCTACGTTCATCTACGTCAATATTGTCCACACTGACTGCCATCAGCTCTCCAGGGTTATAGAGAGGGTCTTTCCCAAGAATTAAAGTTGAGACACTCTTATTGAAGGTCACACTTATTGAAGGAGGTCTGGTATAGAGGGTAGAGCCTCTGTCTGCCTGAAGATAACACCCGCAGGTCGCCAGTTCAAGGCCACCGGCACCATGCAATCTTGAAGCAACTGACAAGCTGAGCCGAGTTATTCCATCTACTCTGAGCATGGGAGGATGGAGGCCAGAATGTGAAACCAGATCAGAAAGCAACATCTGAAATGTTGTGGTTCTTGAAAGATAGAACTTTCTTTCAATTGTAAAAATCCCTATGGGGATTTAAATAGCCTGCCTATGTAAACCACCTTGAATAAAGTCTGAGGAGAAATCTGACAACCAAGAAAGGCGGTATTTATATACCTGTATTATTATTATTATTATTATTATTATTGCAAAACTGGCACTGCAAAGCTGGCAGTGCAGCCCTGAGGTAAGGGAACATTTGGCCTCTATGATGACCCCTACCACCACAGGATGTAGTGCTTGCCCCACTGGTCCCACATAAATCTGATTGGTATACCATACATGCTTCACAGACTGTGCCTGGAACCAGAATAAAAAAATCATGCCATGTTGGTTTAGAAATCTGACAGTCAAAGTACCACCACATATATAATACAACAAAGAGAACCTGATTTTCTGGTTACAGAGCCACCAGTGGTGATCTGCCATGAAATCTTCCTGTGGTCTTGTGGCTTCTCTTGTGATTTTATTCATGTAAAGAGCTTGAAGGAAATATTACAGGAATCTGCTATAAGACAGCATCTATAAGACTCCACTTGATACTTTTTGTACAATTTATACTTGAGGTGAGGCCTCCATATCCGTGGATTGTGCATCCAAAGATTTGGCTCAATGTGGGTCCCCCGAACCTGCGTTGAGCCAGACTTGGCCCCACCTCAGCCCTCTGGAGGGCTTTCTGAAGCCCCCAGAGGCAGCATGCGTCTGCCTGCTGCCTTTGCGGGCTTCAGAGTGACTGTTTTGGCAAAAAAAAGAAAAAGAAAATGCTACTTCTGATTCCCTAGGGAAACTGGAAGTGACATTTTATGCCATATAAGGCATTCTGAGGCCCAGGAAAAACCTCCAGGGCAGCTGTGGTCCTCTTTAAATGGCTTAAAGGGCCAAAGATCGTAAATTTTAGTATCTGCGGGGGTCTGAGAACAGATACTGAGGCCCCACCTGTTTAAGATTCTACTCCAGATCTGTAGAAATTTTCTGCCTTCTCTCATTAAGCTATCCTTAAAATAAGGGAATCCTGCTCATCTGATTATCAATGCTAACATCCTTAGTAAACATCAAGAGCTGTCCTTGATGCTAGAATGAATGTACTTTTTCTTCTAAGAGATCCAACTGTTTTCTGAAGCTCCCAAAAGGCTCTGTATTGGGTTGCAATTCTAGATGTTTGAAAATAATAAGAAGCTGAATGTATTGCCTCCTAGAAACATACTATCATTCATTGTTCATACAGTGTTAAAAGTTTTAAACAAGGTTATAGAAATTCAGTCTTTACCAAAGGTAGTGGAAGGCTCCTTACTATCTGGAATGGCTATTTCATATTTGAGAGCGATTACTCCATCCAATCCAGATTAATATTCAGACATACCAAAAAAATTCACAGCTAAGTTTTATTTAAATGTAAGAAGGAGTTTTACTGAAGTCAAAACTTCATAGAAATATAAAAAATCAGGTTCAATTCAGCAAAACAACTCAGCTGAATTTATAAATATAAATGTACACAGGAGGAAATTCACAAGTAGCAATTTACATGTTATATTTTGGAATGTTTAAAGCAGAAGATAGCTTTAGACAAGGATTCAACATTTTGAGCAATGATTAAGCACGTTTGGAAATACCTGGTATTACCCTGAAGGTACCTATTCGAACAAAATAAAACACATTACTGCAAGTTCAAGATCTTTCAAGAGATCAGGTTTGCTCCAAAAAATCTTTGACAAACTTAAAAGTTTGTTTTTTTTAAAAAATCCAACAGTTAAGCATTTATTAATTTTACAACAGACTGATCTGAATGTAGATCCCAGGAATACAATTTTACCCATCATTCTACATCAGGACCACTTTATACATCACGGCAGTCAAGAGGAGTTCTCAGAAAAGCGCTTTTGATCCCAATCCTATGCATGTCTACTCAGAAGTAAGCCCCATTCTAGTCAATAGGGCTTACTCAGGTAAGTGTAACAGGTAAGTGTGGTTAGGATTGAGGCCTTCAAATGGTATCAGTTCCATGAGGAGATCGTAATATGAATGTGATTTATCACACCATTCTATGACACAAATTGTTTCTAACACAGATTGTTCGTAGCAATAAGTGGTGCTGTGATATCTCTAAGCCAGGGGTGCTCAATAGGTAGATCACGATCTACCGGTAGATCGTGAGGCAAAATGAATAGATCGCGGAGCCCTGTCTCTCCAAACTGTTAATATGTCAGTTTTGTCTAGTGACTAGACAAAACTGACATATTTAGCTGACACTAGACTGACACTGAAACTGACACTTTAGCTGCTCTCCCAGCATGCAGCAACAAAACTGACGAAACTGACTAGACTCTAGTCAGTTTTATCAGTTTCCTGGTGCTGCATGCCGGAAGAGCAGGAGCTAAAGTGGGCGGCAGCGGGAGGGGGAGCTGGGCTGCACTGGACTGAGGCGCTTCCTGGGGCTCCGTAGCGGAAGGGGGGAAGGGCGGGAGTTCAAGATGAAGTTGCTCTGATGGCGGTTGCCACGGGAGACCCCGAGTGACCCTCCCCTTCCCTTCCAGTCAGGTCCGGCCCAACCCAGCCCAGCCATGCCCGGCCCAGCCGCCCCTGTAGGAACCCAGAGGTAAGTGCTGCGGCCGCTGCCACTCTCGGTCGGGGGTGACAGGTGAGATGACCCGCCTGGCCCCCCCGCTGCTGTAGGAGGAGGGCTGGTGGGAGCAGTGTCTCCCCCGCCTGCCGCCTGCACACGCAGCCCCTCTCCATGGAAACAGGGAAGCCCCCCGCCCCTTCCGAGGAGGACCTGCGATGCCTCCCTCTCCCTGCTGGTCTCGGGGCGTAGCCACAAAGAGTTTGGGGGGGCGGGGAGTGGGGAGCTCCTTCCCCCCCATAGTGCAGCAAGGCTGGGCATGTGCCTCTTGGGGGGACCTGTGGCTGCCCCCAGTATGTGGGGTGGGGAGAGAGGAGAGGCCTCCTGTGTGCTTCCTGAAGCATCTGGTGGGCCACTGTGGGGCACAGGAAGCTGGACTTGGTGGGCCTCCTCTGACCTGGTCCAGCAGGGGCTCCATACATTAAAGGGGGTGTCTGTCAGATGCTTCCTTCCCCCCTGGTAGATCTCCGGGCCTTGGTGGGTTTCAAAGTAGCTCTCGAGCCAAAAAAGTGTGAGCACCCCTGCTCTAAGCAATAAGGCCAGTCCTGGTGGAAAACAGCCTTCAAACATTATAGCCCTCTGCATGGAGACAGTATCTTGCACAAGCAATTTTGATAATTTCTACCCTGCCATAGTATATGCAGTAGCACCCATTTCCCCAAGTTTAGTTTCCTGAGATTTTGGGACATGTAAATAGATCTCCGCTCTGGAGCTTTCCTCATCCATCTGCATTAATTAATCTTATCATATTAGAACCACAAGTCTCTATATACATATGTGTTGGATTAAAAACAAAAACAAGAACTGGGCTGCCTGATGAAATCCTGGATACAGTTTTTAATTTTGGCTTTTCAAAACTATCATTTTTAGATTTTAATTATTTGTTAATTGTGCACTAGAATTCTGCTTGAGCTAAAGAACATAGTTGCCAATATCTAGCTTGCCTCCTTTTCATGGAAATTCCTAGCTAGCCACTGAAAGAAAAAAAAAAAGTTATATAATCAAATTTATGCAATTGCAATCCTATGCAATTTATGCTGAAGGAAACTTCCCCAAATTAACAGGGGCTTAATCTCAAATGTATGTACATAGGATTGCAGATTTGACAAATTAATGAAGGGTAGCTGATACACAAGTAGGAGGCAGATTCTGGAAGCTAAAAAAGAGTGCACAAAGAACCCATGTGGCTAGAGGTAACACTCAATACTGAGTTCATGACATTTCAAGGACATTCTTTGGAAGCACAGAAAAGCATAGCAAATGTCCTAGTGCTTTCATAGTGTAAACAGACAAGTAAGATCAGCCATTTTCAGCCACTCTGCTGTGGCACACTGGTGTCCCACAAATGGTGTACAGGTGTGCCATGGGAGTTTGGGGGAGGTCAGTTATTAGTAGGACCATTGGGGGAAGTGAGCCCCTACCAACAGCACTGTGTGCCTTGTCAGGGCCAAATCCTATCCAATTTTCCAGTGTCGGTGCAGCCATGCCAATGGGGTGTGTGCTTGATCCTGTAGTGGGAAGACAGTCACAGAAGCCTCCTCAAAGTACGGGAACATTAATTCCCTTACCTTGGGGTTGCATTGTGGCTACACTTGTGCTAGAAAGTTAGATAGGACTGGGCCCTCAATTGTCAAAAAACTGACAGTATGCCTTGATCATTTTAGTACCGTGTCATTGTGCAATGAGACAAAAAAGGTTGAAAATCACTGAGTTAGATGCTTGTTATACATCCTTGAAATCATCCTTATAAATGATAAAATTCTGGCATAAACAGGTCCTTTTCAAAGCATGCTTAGTTCAACAGGATCATCTTCAAACTGATGTGACCCAATGCTCCACATAAGCAGGTGTGAACCCGATCTAAATTGCAGAATCTCCAGTACGGCAGATAATACTTGAAATTCCCATTTCACAGAAAGTGTTAAATTTAGCTCCAAGCATTTTACACTCCAGCTTAGTACGAGGGTCGCCCAGAAAATGCACCACATTTTTTTTCTTCAACAATTATTTATTGAACACAATGAAACTTACACACAAGAAAGAATGATGTTTCTTCTACACTCCCTATTTTTCCACGTAATCTCCGTCCAGTTCTATGGCCTTCCTCCAGCGAGACACAAGGGCATGTATGCCCTGTCGGTACCACTCCTTGTTCTGGTCACGAAGCCATTTCTGCACTGTGCGAATCACCTCTTCGTCATCCTCAAAATGTCTTCTGCGAATGGCATCCTTTAATGGCCCAAACAAGTGGAAGTCTGAGGGAGCTAGGTCAGGGCTGTAGGGTGGATGGGGTAACACAGTCCAACCCTGTTTAGTGATGCGTTCTGAAGTCCTCAAACTTGTGTGAGGCCGAGCATTATCATGTTGAATCAAACATTCACCTGGGTTGTTATGGTGCCGAAGTCGCTGGAAGCGCTTCTTGAGTTTGGTTAATGTCTTCACATAAGCTTCAGAATTAATGGTGCTGCCTCTTGGCATCACATCAATGAGTATGACGCCCTCACAGTCCCAAAACACAGTGATCATGACCTTACCGGCGGAAGCAGTTGCTTTGAATTTTTTCTTCTGTGGAGATTGAGGATGACGCCATTCCATCGACTGTTGTTTTGTTTCGGGCTCAAAATGGTGAACCCAGGTTTCATCACCTGTCACAATCCTGGACAAGAACGCTTCCCCCTCATCTTCAAAACGTTTCAGCAACTCAGAAGAAATGTTTTTTCTGAGAGATTTGTGGTCCACTGTAAGACAGTGTGGAACCCATCGTGCACACACTTTTGAGTAATCAAGAGCACGGATGATTGCATCCACACTTCCTTTGCTGATTGACAGCTTCAGCGGCAACTGCCTAGTCGTTATGCGTCGGTCCTCGCGAATGAGCACATCAGCAAGCTGCGTCTTGTCAGGTGTGACAGCCGTGGATGGCTGCCCCGAACGCTGCAAATCTTGGAGCTCTGCCGAACCGCCTTCTAATGGCCTCACCCTCTGTGCCCAGCGACTAATCGTACTTCTGTCAACTGCAGATTCTCCATAAACTGTACACAAACGTTTGTGAATGTTCCCAACAGTTTCTTTCTCTGCAGTGAGAAATTCAATGACGACACGCTGCTTGTAACGTACATCACTTACAGATGCCATTTCGAAACACTGCTGCAGCTACGCTATCTGTCTGAAGAAACCAAAAATTTGTGTGCGCACTCCTGAAAATTCAAATAATGTATATCTAAAGTTTCGCATTCGTACCATTACTGTAGGCTGAGAAAAAAAATGTGGTGCATTACTTTCTGGGCGACCCTCGTAGTTCAGGAGTGGAAATGAGCCACAAAATTCTTGAATTTTTGAGAAACTCAACATGCCAAGGTAGAACTGCACTTAAATGTTGTATTGATACTGAGAGATGAAAAATTGTTTGAATCTCAGACTTAATGATCATTTTAAAAGAACCTACTGTTCTGTAAAATAGCACAATTGCAAAAAGCAACAATACGTTTTACAAATATGATTTTAAAATATTGTACAACAGTAATACCCAAAATATACTAGTCCTTTTTTTTCCATATGTCAAATCGTTCCATCAAGGCTCTAAATACATTCCCTGGTATTTTCTGATGTTTATCTATTAAAGACTGGACTGCATTTTTGGTCTATAAGGGGAAAAACAAAACAGAGAAACAAAAATAAATTGTAAATAAGTTGTAAATTAAATACACTGTAGCAACTGAACATTTTCAGAAAGTTAACTCCCAAGACAACCATAGATTAATATTAAAGCCAGAATTTAGTCCTTTTCAGATTGCAATGCTTCAGAAAATTCCAGCACTTTATTAATGAAGTTGCAGTAGAAGAATAGCATATTTTATTCCATTTTTGTCTGTGTGTATTAAATATCTGGTGGGCTGGACTTAGAATTCAGCACCTTTCTCCTCTCAGTGAGGCACCTGAGAAACACACAGCCAGGACCCAAAGAATGCAACTAATTCCATGCCCTCAAGGGTGCATGAACAGATCCCTCCTCTACCTGCTATGCCTAATAGAAAGCAGGCTTTTGAAACAAACTGAAGCTGTAAAAAGCAATTTGTGGTACTTATTTCTTCTCAAAGGAGGCTCTTGGGACAGCTACAGAAGTTTAAAAACCATAACACTGCGGCAGAGCATAAACACAAATGCCATGCATTAGTGTCATGTATGCGAACAAGTTTTTGTATAAAACAAAAGATCTAGGAGTTCTGGGCAAGGACTGGTCTTCCACCTCACACCGACTAGCATCCCCAGGAGGCTATTATAGAAAAAAGGGGCTCCATGCTGAGAAGACCCTATTGGCCAAGTTTGCCAACACCACAAAAGTTTTCCAAGTGGTGAAGACCAGAAGAGATTGTGAAGAACTCCAGAAGGATCTCTTCAGACTGGGAAAACAGGCAGCAAAATGGGAGATGCATTTCAATGTAAGTAAATGTAAAGTCATGCACACTGGGGCAAAGAATCAAAACTCTACAAATAGGCTAATGGGTTTTGAGCTGTCAGTGACAGATCAGGAGAGAGAACTTGGGGTGTTTTGTTGAAAAACAGTATATAAATACTGCTGTTATTATTATTATTATTATTATTATTATTATTATTATTATTATTATTATTATTATTAATAATAATAATAATAATAATAATAATAATAATAATAATAATAATAAAGCGGCAGCGGTGAAGAAGGCTAATTCCATGCTTAGGATCATTAGAAAAGATATTGAGAATAAGACGGCTACTATTACGAGTATAATACCATTGTACAAATCGATGGCAAGGCCACACCTGGAGTAGTGCATCCAGTTCTGGTCACCACATCTCAAAAAGGACATAGTGGAAATGGAAAAGGTGCAGAAGAGAGCAACCAAAATGATTACCGGACTGGGGCACCTCCCTTACGAGGAAAGGCTACATACAGCGTTTGGGACTCTTCAGTCTAGAAAAGAGGTGCCTGAGGGGGGACATGATTGAGTCATACAAAATTATGCAGGGGATGGATAGAGAGACATTCCTTTTCCCTCTCACATAACACCAGAACCAGGGGACATCCACTAAAATTGAGTGTTGGAAGAGTTAGGAGACACAAAAGAAAATATTTCTTTACCTAGCGTGTAATAAGTCTGTGGAACTCCTTACCACAGGAAGTAGTGATGGTATCTGACCTAGATGCTTTAAGAGGGGATTGGACAAATTTCTGGAGGAAACGTCCATCACGGGTTACAAGTCTTGATAGGTATGTGCAACCTCCTGATTTTAGAAGCACTGCAGAGACTCGCCCATAAGTAGATCTCACAGATAAGTCGAGGGCAGGTTTTGAGCTCCAAATCATGGAATTTTCCTATGACCCTCGGATAAGTCGGGGGTTAAACTTAGGGGGGGTCTGACTATAATTTTGTCTAATTTTACCCAAGGCCAGATCCTGAAAAATAACCTTCCAGTAATTGTTACGTAAAAACTGTACAGTTTCTATTTTATTAAAAATACAATAAAAGATCATAAGATGCATTTTTGACATTGACTTTTAAAATTCTGGTCTTCACAACATTTGCACACAGTTGCAATCCTCTTTACTCAGAAGCAGACCCACTGCTTTCCATGGGTGTTACTCTTAAGTAACGGTGCACTGCAGCCTGGGACCTTGTTTCAGGTGGAAATGAGGATCACATCCTGGGGTTTTAAAAACCAGACCCCTAAACTTGGGGGGGGGGGGTGAAATTCTTGGCAAATAACTTGTCAGGAATGTTCTGAGGCAGCAGCAAAAGAAGAAAAGGAAGCATTTCCCTTCTTCTCCAAACTGGAAGGAGACAAAGGGGCTTCTGGGAATTGTGGGGAGGCTTTGTGGGAGTATGTGCTGCATTCCATAGCAGCAGCCCATACAGATTACAGTTCCCAGAAGCGCCTTCACTTCTTTTCCTGTCTGGAGAAGAGGCTAAAATGGCTGCTTCTGAATACCATAATTGCTGGTAAAAATTCTCCTTTTTCTCCACCTCCTTCCTGCTTCTCAGCCCATTTCCAGCCCCCCCTTCACCAGACAGCTGCTGAGCTTCCATAAGCTTCCCAGAAGCTCCCAGAGGACTGTGCTCCATCCACTGCATTGACCCGGGCATAAGTCGACCCAGAATCTCAGGCTCCATTTTTAGGCATAAATTTTTCGACCTGTAGGCAAGTATGTGCGGTGGTTTACTTCAGGGTGCTAGATTCAGGAGAGGGCACCACGATGCAGGTTGTGTCTGTTATCTTACGTGCTCCCTGAATCATTTGGTGAGTCACTGTAAGACACAGGACGCTGGACTAGATGGGCCTTTGGCCTGATCCAGCGGGACTCTTCTTATGTTCTTATGGAGGGTGGTCACTGCCTGCCTTATCTTCCAAAATAAGATTGTAACATCCCAAACCATTCAGGGCTAAGATCAGCACTTCAAATTTTGTCCAGAAACTGATCTGCAGACTATGAGCCCAATCCTGCGGTCGGCGGTACAGAGCTGTGCTCACCGCAAACATTACCCTGAGTAATGCCCTAGCCACCTCTATGGGGCTACTCTGACCTGCACCAGCAAGATTGCTGGCACAGATCCAAACAGCCTGGTGTAAGGCTGGGCTGCTTGGGAAGGGGGGTAGGATCTGCCCTAAGTGCTGGAGGCTGGTTCCACCTCCATTCTGAACCCAGCCCACCCATGTGAAGTCTTCCAACAGTTTAAGCACTTGCACTCCCTATTCTCAGAAAGCTAGAGTGGGGGGGGGGGGGCTTAGCATCTTTTTAATGCTAAAAGAGAGAACATTAGGGGAAGAATGAAACCTACCCAACTGATCTCAGCCTGCTGGCTGCTGCAAGCATTTTTCTCCCTTCCTGGCTTGCTTCTGGTTTCAGAATGGACTTAAAAAGCAGAACAACCCAGAGAGGCAAGGATGTGAGGTTCACCCCCTTCCCAGGCACATTCCTTTTGGTATAATAATAAGTAGACAGCCACTCCCACTATTCAGAGCAAGTGGAACAAGCATATGCCTAACAAACATTTCCTTGCATGTCTTGTTTCAGGCAGATTACTAGGCCAGATGACTAGACCAAACCACACTGTTCTTTGTAGAAGTTCCAACAGTTCATGAAAGGACAAATGCATTGTAAAATCTTCCCTGCCCTCCTATTAAGCATTTCTGCTCTTCCACTGGCCAATACCCTTGCCATTGTGTCTATTATCCAATTGTTCTGATCATCTATCTCCCATTTGGGACACAGCCCAAACACCAAGTGTTTGGTGGCTCAGTCTTGTTCCAGGGACAAGCAGTTTGGAGAACTGCCCCATTGTAGTCCATGGAAAAGCACTGCAGCTGCCCCACCCACCTGAGAACGCAGGTGTAAGGAGAGCCTCCCTGGGTGTGAGCAGGTGGGGCGGGTGTGGTGTTTTTCCATGGAAAACGATGGGCTAGTTCTGCCTCACCTGCCGCCCCCACACTGCTTGTCCTTTACTTGTTCAGTGCATGGACATTCAGTACTGACCTCATTTCATGACCTATTGGCATATACAAGTGTTTGGGATCAAGGTATGAAAATCCCTACTTCAACAGTATGAAAAAGAACTTTTTAAAGATACCTTACTTTTTCTGCCAGCTCTGCAGGAGTTACATTTGGATCATATGGAATAGGATCCCCAATATACGTTCGCAGCTTGACAGGGAAGTTGCCATAGAGAGGGACTATCGGCAAACGGAAATACTCATAGATCATCCTGAATAGTCCTGGTTCATTTTTTTTTTAAAGGCAAAAAAAGAGAATATTAAGAGGATCGCAGGCAAAAGTGTTTGTACAGACCTTCTCTTCCTTAGGTATTTTAATCAAAACTATCTTGGATTGATTTTCAGCTTGCAAGTGTGCGTACTATGCCAAATACTGAATTATCATTTTAAGTAGCAACGTTTTGGGTCTGACAATTATACTGCAGAATGCCAGAGTGAAGCAGAGGGCTAGAAAGTCAAGTGGAGGGAGAATTTACAGAAAGAAGGAGAATGCAGCCTGTAGGCAGACACATGTAGACACGAAAAGGAATGATAGAAAGTGCTGGCAGAGACCTTAGTAAAAATAGGGAGAAAGCAGAGAGGGACCAAAAGAATGATGGGTTGATGAAACAGCAGGATCTATGTGCAATGGAGCCAGCTCAGATTGTAGATCTCCAGTGGGTTACATTTTGCAGTACTCATGCCATGCATTCTTCATTTTTTTGCAGTGAGAATTCTGCCAATGAATAAACAGGAGATCTAGGTATAATGTTAAGAAGCCTGCAAGATGAACCTTGCAGCATAGAACAGTTAAAAAAGAAAAATACGTGTATTTATCCACATTAAGGCTGGGAGAATAATTTTCTGAAGAGCAGTGGGGCTTTTGAGATGAAATTTGCACACATGCAAACCTCCTAACCCTTGATGATCAAACACAAGTCAGTGCATCAATCTTATAAAACTCTTTTTAAAGCCCACCACAATAGGCACCAAGAAGAACTAGCTAAAACTTCAAGCACAAACACAACAGAAACATTTATTATGAGAAAAAAATATAAAGATGCTTACTTAATCCACCAAGTGTTCGAATTCCTTCCCGAACATTTTGTGTGAACATAGGAATGATGGGCTAAAAAAGAAGGAGGTACAAGGATAAGTATTAGCAATTTCCACACTTAAAGCACTGTACACTAAGAAAAAGTAACTTGTACAACTTTGCATGTTAAATAGGGAAATGTTTGTTAAGTGGGAAGAACAGTGAGCTTGGCAAAAACTGTTACATGTGCACTTGCACCTACTTTTCATCCAAGGAACTTGAGGTAACTTTTTTCACAACTAACTCCTGAAGTCGGTTACCCAACATAACTGAACAAGCATTTGGGAGCTGAACTTCAACTCCTTCCCCAGCTAAAAAGCTATATGGATTTCTATAAAACAGCAAGTTGGAAATCCTTCAGTTTGACAACAAGATTCTGAAAATGAGGTTTTAATCTGCACTTTCAGATGGCAACTGAATAGATGAATACCCTAACACATTAAAGGCCAAACAAGAAGCTCTGTGTAATTAGAAAACTAACACAAAGTGACTCACAATACATATATTAACCAGGGTTGGGAACTCGAGTCAGGTGACTCAGACTCAAGTCACGAAAATGCTGGTTTTGTTGTTGAATCATGCGAGTGGAAGACTCAGAAAAACACTCGCATCAAGGGCCCCCTGACTTGTGACTCATATTCCACTCCGACAACTTGAGTTGCGCGCCAATGGACCTGAGTTGCATGGCCCCCTCTTGTACAAAAAGCCTCTTGGGTTCATCCAGGAAGCCGTTTTTTACACAAACAAACTCCAGCAGCAGCAGCTAGTGGGGTACGCTATGTTCAGAGGTGCTGGGGGGGTGGAGCAAAAGGATTAACCTTTTTTTGTTGGTTTGCTGGTCCTCCACTACATTCATTGGCCAAAGGATGCAACTCCACAGTAGCTGTTGGCCGAAGGATGCATCTCCAGGAGAGGGAGGGGGCAAGGGGAACAACAGCAGCCGGTTTTCCCCATAGGGACAAGCAGGTTTTGCAAGGACAAGGAGGAGTGGTAGGAGGTGGGGACAAGTGGAGGGGGTAGGCTGTTCTCGGAACATAGAAAAATAGCCACCCCACAGCTCACATCCTGATTCCGTGTTTTACACCTGCTTAAAGAAGTTATCTCCCATGCTCTCCCAGCATAGCATCCATCCAGGCAAGCTGATGGCAGTCCTAGTTTTCAAAACCAACTTTACCAACCCATACTCTCTTGTAAATACAAATATAATACATTGTATAGATCGCTGAGCTTGGATGCATCCTTGCTCCCTCCCTCCCTGCCATGTCCAGGGGAGGGGGGTGGGTTTCGTCATGGCTGGGCCAGGGTCATGGTATGGGGGAAGGAAAGAGGTGGGGGCATTCCACACTGCTGCCTGACAGGTGGGATGGAGGTGGGAACAGCAGGGGAGTGACTTATATCACCTACACAGTTCTTCAGTGTTCTCTTAGGAGACTTTTCTTGTTATCCTCTTGCTATTTTTTCAGCTGCATTTTCTGTTGCAAAAGGGGTGGGCATGTTCTGCACTGCTGCCTAGCAGGTGGGATGGAGCAGGGAACAGCAGGAGGGTTTAAAGGGAACACCAAGACATGCCTACAGTCTTGTGCAGCCCCGTTTCCCTCCGCAGAGCCACGGTGAGCTTTTCATCGCTTGCTCAGCTCACGCTGCCCCCGTGCCCTTCTGCCTGGCCGAGCTGGGATGCACCCTCACTCCTTGCCATGCCCATGAAGTGAAGGGGGGTTTCCTTCATCGTGACTGGGTGGGACTGCACGGGGGAAGGGCAGGGGTTGGCATGTTCCATGCTGCTGCAGGACACTGGGGTGGGCGGGAACAACAGGGGAATGCTTAAAGGGAATCCCGAAGCATGCACATAGCCCGGCAGCAGCCCCGTTTTCTTCCGCTGAGCCGTGGTAGGCTTTTTAAAGGAGGCAGGGTGACTTGTCCTATCGAGTTGTGAAAGGGCGACTCAATGATTTGGAAAGTGCCCCCATTAGGACTTATTTTTGAGTTGAGTCGTGGGGAGGCGGTGATTCGTGACTCAACTCAAGTCACACCGCACTGGCTTTTCCCATCACTGATATTAACCTTCCACTTCAAATAAAACAAAATCTAGTACAGCTGAAGCAGGAGAAAGCACCAGATGACCTCATACACACCAGAGTTCTCCTTCCAGGGCAGTTAGTGTTAATGAGGATCATCTCACTCATCTCTGTTTGCACTTAGCTTTTTGTGGGGCAACACAAGGTTATCACATTTAAAGAACATGCACACAGAATTGGAAGAAAACAAAAGCTAACAATTGTGTTCAAAATTAGCCCAATATTGAAAAGTGGAAGGAAATCTGCATGTATAAAAATGTGAAAAATAAATAAATAAATAATAAATGTGCAATGGGCAGTCGCCCATGCTGAATTTGAGCTGCTTTTGAAACATCCCACAATGCACTACAACACAGGCTGGAGCTGTTTGAAAGAAGTGGATAAAAGAACCTCCATGCACACTTAGGGCGGCATCCTGAGGATCACACTACGCAAACAGAAGTTTCTTGTCCCTGAATGGAATGCTCCTTATATAAATTAAGGGAGCTTTTGTGTGCAAAGTGAGCTCTTGACAACAGAAGTGCTAGTCAGGATGCCATCAGTAATTTCTTACATATACATAAAGGGATGTGCTGGATCAAGGCTAATGAGGAAACTGGAATCTTGGTCTGGGGTGATGTGTTTTTAAAGGAGAAAAAAGCACAAAACCCGATATCAATTAGCTAGAGTGGCTAGAAAAAAAACCTGAGCATTGTTTCTTACATCTGAGGCCTTAGGTTTAAATAAATAAACATATACCAACACATTATTTTCAGATAAGCTTCTACTTTCTGAAATAGGGCAAAGAAAATTTTAAAGCCTATCAATGACAGAGCAGCACCAAAAATCCATCCTCCACACTTCAAACATGAATGCAAAAAGTAGTAACTAACATTTCTCAGGTACATATTTACTAATATGTTATTAAAATATGTCAATAGCAATTATTGTGAGAAGGCCTCTGTGTGTAGGGGGGGAGAGACAAAAAAGGTTGGCAATTATCACAGACACAGGCTTTTAATGTGAGCAAGCAGCAAATATCTTTATATAAACTAGTTTTGTGGCCTCACAAGATACTTTTACCTTGCTTGGGCCACATAAGACAAGCCACACCAACATGTCAGATCTTGTATTAAGCTTCATAAAAGGATCTTGTACGATGCTACAATATGATGCATTGGATTGTACCAATGGACTATCCTATTTACCTCAACTTCCTGAACAAAGCAACCTACATGTATGGGCGCATTCTATGTCTATATTGGAGCTTTCACAATTAATTGGGGTTTTCACTCACAGGTAACTATTTTTCAGCTTTTATTCAGTATCTGGTTTGGTGGTACTATGGCCAGCAATACTTATTCAACTTTTCCTATGAAAAGAGAAACTACAGGCCCAATCCTATGGTTGTCCTGAGCTTCCAGACTAGTAATCTGCCAGCACAGGGCATCTTCCAGTGGTACAAAAGCTGGGGGGGGGGGAGAGTCTGTCACACACTTCTGGGCCTCTGCCACAAACAGGCAGCAGTGTGGCATGCTTGGCAGTGGATCCAGAGGCCTCTGTTGGTGCTGGTAAGTTGCTGGCAGAGGCATGTCCTGGGCAGAAAGGGGGAGGATCTTGGCAGTGCTGGTGTGCTTATCCCCTCTTTCTCTTATCCCCTCTTTCTCAATCGACCCAGCCCCTTTCCTCCCCTCAGATGCACACCAGCAGTATGTTGTAGTTAATCACCAATGGTAGATTTGTTGAACAATTGGCATGCCTCAAGATACTAAGGAGTGCACCAAAAAATAAACACAAAGTTGAAAGTATAGTGTGATAGTTTTTTTGCTATTTATATGACAGTGAAAAATTCTACTCCAGGTATATTTTTATTCAGATAAAAATAAATGATGCGTGATATCTGGCTAGGTTTCAGATATGTTTCAGACCCAGGTTTGGTGACAATGTTCTAAAAGTGCAAAATTTCAGCACCACTACCTTTCCACATTTTACAAGATATATGCCTCTGATTGATTACTTTTATGTTTTAGCTTTTGAGAAGAGCAAAGGTGTGAGGAGCACAGGAAGACCACACCTGCTTACCATGTCTCTGCTGAGATGGCCTCCACTTTCCCCACTTTCAGTGTTTGTATAGACAAAGACAGATCAAAGAGATCTCCCTGTACTAATCAGTCACAGGAGATACCCTTCCCAAGTTCAGTACTTGTCTCTACAGATAAATGGTAAACATGGGAAGAGAGTAGAGGGTATGGCTAGCTGACATGTCAGTATTGGACAGGTCAGGTTAGTAGGCACAATCTCACCTTAAGAACTTAACTCTTCTTGGAAAGCATAATGCCTGAACAGGTCTATAGTATTAACTACGAGTAGGAAAATCCACAACAATAGAACCCAGTGCCATAGTGTCTATTTGGAGACATAATTAACAAAATGCTAATGAGTGGAATCATATAGGCTCTTAAAATATGGAGCAGGTTTTCCTTTGCGGTTTTCCTTTCATTAATTACTGAAAAGGTGCAAACACCATAATTTTGCTTCTACAGATTCATTTGGCAAAGACCTCTAATTTGTCTTGCTCTTTATCACTCTTTCTAGACAGAAGATAACATGACAGACCACCTCCCTCCGTTTTGTCTCTCTCTCCCATTAAGAATGGCCTTGTTAATTCAGGAAGGCTTAATGCAGCCAAGTGTGAAAGTCTCCAATATAATGTTACCCTTCAAAATGGCTCACTCACCACTTTTGCATCAATGGCCACCCGAGCAAATCCTTTACGATTTCCCCACAAAAGGGTGTAGTTTTCATTACTGAACAGTGCTTCCCGAACTCCCCCAGGTGCAATTGCCAATAAGTGCCCATTCTTTAACGCTTTGACACATTCTTCTTGTGATCCGTGCAGAACATCAAACACATCAAGCAATAGTTTAAACCCTGGAAGAAGAAACAGTGGGTCACTAATATGGGACATAAAACTGGTCCACCATACATTTTAAGAGGGAAATCGGGAACAAGCAGTGGACAGATCAAATGATCACTAAAAAGACCTTGAAGGATCCAATTCCCCCAAGCAGAACTGCACAGTCCTAAACAGTTCTATGAAAAAGCCCACATGGAAAAAAAGCTCATACAAGAATTGCCCACAGAAAAGAAAAATGGTCTAACTCTAACCCATTGAATCCCCTTAACCTAACCCATTTGGCAAAGTTTGTGTGGGCTTTTTTCCATGTAGGCTTTTTTCTGGTTACCACCCTACACCTATCTTTCACCAATCCCCCGCATCAAGCTGGTAACTAATGAGATATTTTACCCTTCAGATTGTTTTTTATTTTATTAAGTTGACAGTATTAAAAGAGCTATAAAAATCTCTTAATGAATCTTTAAAAGAAACAATTAGTGAAAACAAGTTTTGCAAAAAAATCCACTAACTCATTGTTTTTCGAAATCTTTTTATCTAATTCTTCAGCACTGATGCAGTCACAATACTGCTTCAGGGTAAGGGAATAAATGTTCCCTTACCTTCAGGAAGCCTCCTTCTGCCCACTCATTGCAGAATGCAGCACATGCCCCATTGGCACAACTCCATCAGTAGTGGAAAGTTGAATAGGATTGGGCCCTTAGCAATTTTATCAAAACACAAATATTTATTTGCACAGAAGTCTGATGAACACACAACTGACTGAGTTTTGAATGCCATTTCACAGCATGAATTTGACCCAACGTGGGTGCCAACCCACACTGGAGGGTTTCACATGTGAAATTTTATCTCCAAGATGAGATTAAAAAATCAGAAAAGGGGTCCAGTCACTGATCAGAGCTATTTGCAGCAGCGAGAAGGGTCGCAGAGGGGGCTGTGAGCCTCCCAAAGGCCAGTGCAACTCCCCTAGGTACAGTATGTGTAAAAGCTCCTTGGTCCTGATGGCACTGCATCATTGCAGCACCGTCAGGATACCCATTGCTGGACCATGCCTCTTAAGGGGGAATAGTCCTCTTCTGGTTCCCCTGGTGGGTCATGACCTTCCAGTTTGGGAACCACTGCCTTAAAACATATTTAAAAGATTAGGCACAGATCTGAAACCATGGTTTGAAGTGGCTTTGCAAGTATGGGTAAGGTTACATCTGACCAAAGAACAGCCAGCAAAGAGTCTCTGTCTTTCCAGCCTCTATTTTCAGTCCTCTTTATCCGTCAATTTGGAACTGCAGATCTGAGCCACTGCAGGGTCAGAACCTGTGTCTGGAGGACCCACAGAGGACCTTACGGGTGCAACCACAGGTTGCATCCAGGAGGTCTTCCGAGTCACTGGAAGGCCACATACTGTCTCCCCATGACTCAGAATGCCTGTCGGAGCCTTCTGGTAGACACTTCCAGTTTTGTGAAAACCAGAACTGCTTTCCAGAAGGCTCCGGCAAGCATTCTGAGTCACAAGGAGCTTGTCCATGACCTCTCTGTGCCTCAGAGAACAGGTCAGACTGCAGATTCCATTATCTGGTTTTTGGCATTCAAAGATGTTGAGGACAAACCTATAGACTGGAGGCAAGGTTTAGCTCAGCAAGCTAAATCATTCTTGTTTTACTTTTAGCAACATTAACTAAAGACAAAAGGAACAACGTATGGTCAGTGCTAACTGTGGTGTTTTGTCTCGACAAACAGGGTGAAGTTAATATTTTAACTGTTCCTTAGGATGGGAGGAACCATAGCTCAATTGTAAAGCACCTGCATTGCATGGAGAAGGCCTCTGGTTCAAATCTTTGGCATCTTCAGGTAGAGCTAAGAAAGAACCATGTGTGAAACCCTGGAGGAACTGCTAGAGGAGGAACTTGTAGACCAGTGGTTCCCAAACTTGCTGCTGTTGCAATGCCCTAAGAACCCCGAAGTGAGTGGTGGTGATAAGAAGTGTGTCACGCAATGACATCACTGGCCACTCACTTCCAGGTTAAGAGGTCATTGCAAGCCTCCAAACAGCAGTAAAAGGGCCAGGATGCACTGGAGGGATTTTCACCCACTGCAGTTCTGCCCGCCATGCTGAGCCTCCTGCTTGCAGGCTCACACCACAGTCTCTCTGTTGGGCAGCCTGCAACAACCAGGCAAGTGCCTCGCGATGCCCCAGGTTCTCATGATGCACACTTTGGGAACCACTGCTGTAGACAATGCTGAGCTAGACAAAACCATGTTCTAACTCAATAGAAGGCAGCTTCATATAAATGGTACTCCTTAATCTTCTAGGACCTATTAACTATGATTTGAGAAGTGTTTTTGCTCTTCAAATGGCTGCATTCAAAAGAAGTACGATTTCTAACCATTCAACGGTTAGTGATTTTTATGAGGAAGGCACTATTCAGTAAACATTTTCTCCATCCCACTCCAGAAATTAGAACAAGTATAATTTAGTTTTGCTATCCTGACATCACTACTTAAGAACAATGGCAATGATGCTCTTTGCAAAGTTCTAGGATAGCAAACCAAAAGGCAATTAGGAAATCTGAGCATGTGTGTATCTGTGCACACACATACAAAGACATATCCTGGGCATAACACAAGCTCTGAGAAGTAGAAATTCACTCTCTTAAGTGATCAACATGTATTATAATCACAAAAGATGCATTTTACCTGGCAGAGAAAAGACAAAATGATCAGCTACTACATGGAATATTCGTTTCTTCTTTATTATTACAGTGGCCGTCAAGTAGAAAAAGTCTATAGGAGTTGCTCCATGGTAAAAAACCAAAAGTGCTGGTCCATCTGGTATATTTTCTAGGCCATACACCTCATAACCTGTTAAGAACAGGAGGTATTCAAGATTTACATTTCATTACAAGAGTGCAGTGCAAAATCTATTAAACATTCTAGAGCAAATGGAATAAATCACCAACTGCAGTTCCTTTACACATAAGCAACTGACAGATTACAAATATTAACCAATTGTTTACTAGGAAGGATGTAAAGCCCTTTACTGAAAGAGGGCCACAGAATTACAGCCGCACTTGAGCTGCCTTATTTTGATTCTCCCTTCAATGCTGTTCTTTTTTTCAGTTCAAACTCCTTTGTTATTTTAGACAGAGCTGTTGCATTATTTTTAAGAAATGAGGTGAAATAATAGAATATTTAGAAATGAGCCAACATTTATGAATCAGGTCTCAACAGTTTCTTATAGCACACATCAAATTATTCCTTAACATGTGTAAAACGTCTCTGTGGTTAGAACCAGAGCCACTGAAAACCATTTGCCACCACTGATGCTAAAAAAGAGATACAGGTTGAGACTAATTATTCCCATGAGTTCCAAGCACTCACATGGATGACAAAAGAACGCACTATAGCAAATCAATTTAAAAAACAATGTTTCTTTGCTCCAGTGATTTAAAAACAGCCTTGCTGACCTTTGTGATAAGAGTCATTAAGAAGACAATCCATCAGCTTCACTCAGCCCCTCCCTTCACCAATGCAAAATGATCAACTTTCTTTCAAGTGCTGGGGGAAGGGAGGGGTCTGAAGGAGAGAGAAGAATTGATGGATTGTCAGCCTGCTACCCTCTCTCTCTCTCTCATTAAGAGGCTATTGTTAAAGGACTGTTCAGTTTTTTAAACTGATTTTAAAGGGCCGCATTTTCCCCTTCTCCAGGGATCAGCATATTCCTTCTCATTTGCAGGGGCCATTCGTGTTGAGTCAAATCGGTGTATGAAAAATCCGTGTATAAATAAGCTGGACCTGTATAGATATTAACTATGGTGCCCTGTAAATCCCGCAATGGCCTCATCCTATATCAAATCATTTCAGCTGTTCTTTGTTATCAAACATAAATTATGTCAAATACATAATCCATTGCTGTCCTGTTTTAGAGAAACATCTGTTTTCTGATAAAACAGCAGAAACATATTTTATTGTTCCACAATAGACTAGCCACTTTCCATTAAATTAGTACAAATCTTCTGTTGGCAACCTTCAGTCTCAAAAGACTATGGTATCGCGCTCTGAATGGTGGTTCTGGAACATCGTCTAGTGTGGCTGAAAAGGCCAATTCGGGAGTGACAATCCCTTCCACACCGGGAGCAAGTGCAGTCTGTCCCTGGTCTGTCTCCCTGGCTATGGGCCTTCCTTCTTTGCCTCTTTGCCTCAGACTGTTGGCCAAGTGTCTCTTCAAACTGGGAAAGGCCATGCTGCATAGCCTGCCTCCAAGCGGGCCCCTCAGAGGCCAGGGTTTCCCACCTGTTGAGGTCCACTCCTAAGGCCTTCAGATCCCTCTTGCAGATGTCCTTGTATCGCAGCTGTGGTCTACCTGTAGGGCGCTTTCCTTGCATGAGTTCACCATAGAGGAGATCCTCTAGGATCCGGCCATCATCCATTCTCACAACATGACCGAGCCAACGCAGGTGTCTCTGTTTCAGCAGTGCATACATGCTAGGGATTTCAGCTCGTTCCAGGACTGTGTTGTTTGGAACTTTGTCCTGCCAGGTGATGCCGAGGATGCATCGGAGGCAGCACATGTAGAAAGCGTTCAGTTTCCTCTCCTGTTGTGAGCGAAGAGTCCATGACTCGCTGCAGTACAGAAGTGTACTCAGGACGCAAGCTGTGTAGACCTGGATCTTGGTAAGTTCCATCAGCTTCTTGTTGGACCAGACTCTCTTTGTGAGTCTGGAAAACGTGGTAGCTGCTTTACCGATGCGCTTGTTTAGCTCGGTATCGAGAGAAAGAGTGTCGGAGATCGTTGAGCCAAGGTACACAAAGTCATAGACAACCTCCAGTTCATGCGCAGAGATTGTAATGCAGGGAGGTGAGTCCACATCCTGAACCATGACCTGTGTTTTCTTCAGGCTGATTGTCAGTCCAAAATCTTGGCAGGCCTTGCTAAAACAATCCATGAGCTGCTGGAGATCTTTGGCAGAGTGGGTAGTGATAGCTGCATCGTCACCAAAGAGGAAGTCACGCAGACATTTCAGCTGGACTTTGGACTTTGCTCTCAGTCTGGAGAGGTTGAAGAGCTTTCCGTCTGATCTGGTCCAGAGATAGATGCCTTCTGTTGCAGTTCCAAAGGCCTGCTTCAGCAGGACAGTGAAGAAAATCCCAAACAAGGTTGGTGCAAGAACACAGCCCTGCTTCACTCTGCTTCGGATGTCAAAGGGGTCTGATGTGGAGCCATCGAAGACAACAGTGCCCTTCATGTCCTTGTGGAAAGATCTGATGATGCTGAGGAGCCTGGGTGGACATCCGACCTTGGGGAGAATCTTGAAGAGGCCGTCTCTGCTGACCAGGTTGAAAGCCTTTGTGAGATCTATGAAGGCTATAAAGAGTGGCTGTCGTTGTTCCCTGCATTTCTCCTGCAGTTGTCTAAGGGAGAATACCATATCAGTGGTGGACCTGTTGGCTCGGAATCCACACTGCGATTCTGGATAGATGCTCTCTGCAAGTACCTGGAGCCTCTTTAGTGCAACTTGGGCTAACAGCTTTCCTACAACACTAAGGAGAGAGATGCCACGGTAGTTGTTGCAGTCACCCCTTTCACCTTTATTCTTGTACAGCGTGATGATGTTTGCATCCCTCATGTCTTGAGGTACTCCACCTTCTCTCCAGCAGAGACAGAGGATTTCATGCAGCTCAGTGACGATGTTCTCTTTGCAGCACTTTAGGACTTCAGCAGGGATGCTGTATTTTCCAGGTGCCTTGCCAAAGGCAAGGGAGTCCAGGGCCACGTGAAGTTCTTCTAGGGTTGGTTCACTGTCAAGCTCTTCCAGCACAGGCAGGCACTCAATGTTGTTCAGCGCTTCTTCGGTGACTACATTTTCTCTGGAATATAGCTCAGAGTAGTGCTGCACCCAGCATTCCATCTGCTGCGCCCGATCCTGGATGACCTCGCCTGTGGCAGACTGTGGCAGAGGGGCAATTTTCTTCTGTGTTGGACCTAGGGCCTGCTTGATACCATCATACATCCCCTTGATGTTGCCCGTGTCAGCTGCTATCTGTATCTCGGAACAGAGCTGGAGCCAGTAGTCGTTAGCACATCTCCTGGCAGTCTGCTGGACTTTGCTGCGAGCAGCTCGGAGGACCTGCAGGTTGCGCTCGCTGGGACAGGCCTTGTGTGCTGCTTGAGCTCTCCTCTTTTCCTCAATGACTGGTGTCAACTCCTCAGAGTGGGCTTCAAACCAGTCTGCCGCCTTATTGGTCTTCTTGCCGAATATGGACAAGGGGGTGTTGTAAATGGTATTCTTGAAATGTTCCCATCTGTTGGATGCATTTGCGTCGGCCAGGCCTGGAAGAGATTCCTCAAGCGCTCGTGCAAATTCCTCCACTTTTCTCTGATCCTGGGTCTGGCTGGTATCAATGCAAGGTCTTCCTTCCTTTTTCGTGTGATACAGTCGCTTTGTTTGCAGTTTCACTCTGCCGCACACCAGGGAGTGGTCAGTGTCACAGGCAGCACCCTGATAGCTGCGTGTGATCTTGATGCAGGGAAGGCTGGAGCGTCTGGTGAGGATCAGGTCGAGCTGGTGCCAGTGCTTTGATCTTGGGTGTCTCCAAGAGACTCTATGTTGGGGCTTTGTGTTGAAGAATGTGTTGCTGACACAGAGACCGTGATGACAGCAAAACTCTAGCAGGCGTTGGCCATTTTCGTTCATCCTCCCAGTGCCGAACTGACCTAAGCAAGTGGGCCACGAACTGTTATCAGCACCAACTCTAGCGTTGAAATCGCCGAGGATGAACAATGGCTCTTTTACAGGGATCTTCTTGATAGTGGTGGCCAGGTCATCATAGAATTTGTCTTTGGCTTCTGCTGGAGACGACAGAGTCGGTGCATAAGCACTGATGAGAGTGACAGGTCCTGCTGATGACTGGAGCTGCAGGGACAAAAAATTTTCACTTCCCACAGTAGGTGGAATGATGGATTTCAGCAGGGTATTTCTGACTGCAA
Source organism: Tiliqua scincoides (assembly GCF_035046505.1). Classification (NCBI taxonomy): domain Eukaryota; kingdom Metazoa; phylum Chordata; class Lepidosauria; order Squamata; family Scincidae; genus Tiliqua; species Tiliqua scincoides. Next base: position 45,307,792 of record NC_089824.1, on the reverse strand, counting down.
AGCCAACGCCATGTTCCCTGGTTTTGTTTGGTGGTTTTCCCTGCCAGAAAAATGAGAAATTTCTCTCCTTGACAGATCCGGAATCTGGCAGCCTCGTCTCTTGAAGGGCGACGATGTCCATCTGCAGTCTGCTCAGCTCCATGTCGATGATAGCTGTTTTGCGTGCGTCGTCTATTTCTTGCAGGTCATCAGAGAAGCCAGGTGTCATTGTCCTAACGTTCCAGGTGCCCAGCTTTAGGGCAGGAGTTTTCTGTTGCATGGTGCAGAGTTGTTGATCCGCTTGTTGGTTTTTACCCTAAACCCCACGCACCCCATGAGGTTAATGGACCGTGGTGAGACAACACCTTACTGGCTGGGGACTGCCCAGCTTAAGGCAGGCGGTAGCTGCCCAATGAGATGCAATGATCTCTCCCACCGTCGGAAGCAGCCCCTGGCGTCATGCTCTACGCCAATCGAGCAAAGACTTATAACCGGTAAACTGCTGCTTCCCGTGTTGTGCCGACGCCGTATGGCGAAGTTGGAGTGTCCTCTCCAGTGCGCGAAGCCTGGGTAAAGAAGGTATGGAGGATAGGCTGTTACCCATGCAGCAAATCCCCCCTCTCCATGTCGCTGGAATGGTCCAATGGAAAGGCAGAAGCCAATACGGTTGGTTCCAGCGGCGTTGGAGGAGTTGCCAGAACGTGACTGTGTTCAGCCATGAACTGCCTCAGGGACTCCGGATCCTGATTTTGCCTCGAGGTTGACTCCTGAAGCCTTTTCCACAACTGGATATAGCCACAAGGCAGTGGATGTTTGAGGTCAGAGTTTCCTTCTCTTAGATGAGCTGCCTTCCTAGGCTGACGAGTCCCATCTACCTGGTACTGCAGAGAGAGAGCAATACTTCCGTTTGCCTCCTCCCTGCTCGCCCTCTGCAATCCCTCCCTCTCCCCCACCCCCTCTGCCATATATATTTGCACATAGTGCAAATATGTTGAGGCAATTTCCCCATGACAGATTATAATATCACTCCCTGCAAAGGAATTCTTCTCTTGATAAGGAACCTGTTCGGTCTGACTGAAATTGTCACTGACTACTTCATGAGGACACCCTCGTTCTGACAACCTCTGCAAAGTGGGGAAGAACAGCTTTTTTGAAAAGATGGTTCAGGCAATGGTAGATTCTCTAATGTTTGAGACTAGAACCCTATTTCAGTTTATTATATACATACAATGAGAACAGCGGTTAGAATGCTATTTTATGTTTCTTCTGAGATGCCGGTGATACAGTACTTTACTGAACCCATCTATTATTTGAACAGTCCTTAAATTAACCTTCCACATGTATACTGCAACAAACTATTACTTTGTAAATGCTTGCCTGTATTCACTTAACATTAGCCAGTAGGTCATCACTGGTTATCCAGATTTAACCTGGACAGAGTTTCCAGCTTCTTACAGAAGTCCTTCTTATACATCCTAGCCCTTTTTCCATTTTACCTTCTATGAATAATGGCTTCCAGCTTCATAGATTGTTAAGCTGTGTTGTCTTTGGGCCCAGTTTATCAGCAATTATCTCAACAGCAACCTAACTGTAAACATGTTACTTCAATACAGACCCAACTACAGGCCCCACTGGCCTGACTTGCCAGCCAACTATGATCTGTGGTCACCAGTGATTCATCCTCAAGTCCTCTGTGAAAGGCAGAAAACTCGGAAGCGGACAGGTGAAGCTCTCATATCACACTGTCAGCTGAGCCAGGAGCTGGGAACCAGCACACAATGCAGAGCAACCTGAAGCATACCAGACGTGGGACACTGGGCTGGGAGTTCATCTGGGCAATAACAAACAGAAAACTTTTTAGAGTCTTCTTGCCTGGGAGGGGCCAATGAGCCCAGTCCTGAGTCCAAGTTCTAACTTACTATTCAGGAAGATATTCCAGACTACTGTCCTGGTTGCCCCTCCCACAGGAACCATGAGTTCCCTGGGATGAACCTCCATGGCTCCCAACTCACACTGAGATTAAGAGTAGCATGAACCTCTCCTGCTACTTCTACCCACTTCCAACTTACTTATACTCAGCAGGGATCAAACGTATCAGCTCCTATTAAGATGGCAAGCATATTTTTGTAGGTCTGCTTTAATATAAACGTCCAGGGGGGAGAGGAAGAAGGTCAAAGGTTACACTAGCACAGTATAGATCAACAGGATAGGCATAAAATATTTGTGCCAAATTAAGAAGCAGGCTGCACATCACATTAATACATAATACTTCTCATCTCTTCCAATTCAGACACCAGAGTCTTACATTGCTTTTTCTTGATTAAGCAACATATGCAAGACTTTTCTGCTGCCTACAGAGCACAACTACAATACGACTTGTAATCTTAAAATGCTGAGAGCATAATCCGCACCCTCTTCAAGGTACTGGAAAAATATCCTCTTCACTGACTAAAACTGGAATATACCCAAGGGTTCAAGAACCCATGATGTTATAGATGTGCAAGTGGGTGTGCTTGCAGTTTGCTTTTCCATCCCTGAACAACTTTTTTGAATCACTCATATTTGAAAGACTCTTTATAGCCTAGCCTTCATAGATCTCACAAAGGCTTTCAACCTGGTCAGCAGAGACGGCCTCTTCAAGATTCTCCCCAAGATTGGATGTCCACCCAGGCTCCTCAGCATCATCAGATCTTTCCACAAGGACATGAAGGGCACTGTTGTCTTCGATGGCTCCACATCAGACCCTTTTGACATCCGAAGCGGAGTGAAGCAGGGCTGTGTTCTTGCACCAACCTTGTTTGGGATTTTCTTCGCTGTCCTGCTGAAGCAGGCCTTTGGAACTGCAACAGAAGGCATCTATCTCCGGACCAGATCAGACGGAAAGCTCTTCAACCTCTCCAGACTGAGAGCAAAATCCAAAGTCCAGCTGAAATGTCTGCGTGACTTCCTCTTTGCTGACGATGCAGCTGTCACTACCCACTCTGCCAAAGATCTCCAGCAGCTCATGGATCGTTTTAGCAAGGCCTGCCAAGATTTTGGACTGACAATCAGCCTGAAGAAAACACAGGTCATGGTTCAGGATGTGGACTCACCTCCCTGCATTACAATCTCTGAGCATGAACTGGAGGTTGTCCATGACTTTGTGTACCTTGGCTCAACGATCTCCGACACTCTTTCTCTCGATACCGAGCTAAACAAGCGCATCGGTAAAGCAGCTACCACGTTTTCCAGACTCACAAAGAGAGTCTGGTCCAACAAGAAGCTGACGGAACATACCAAGATCCAGGTCTACAGAGCTTGCGTCCTGAGTACACTTCTGTACTGCAGCGAGTCATGGACTCTTCGCTCACAACAGGAGAGGAAACTGAGCGCTTTCCACATGCGCTGCCTCCGACGCATCCTCGGCATCACCTGGCAGGACAAAGTTCCAAACAACAAAGTCCTGGAACGTGCTGGAATCCCTAGCATGTATTCACTGCTGAAACAGAGACGCCTGCGTTGGCTTGGTCATGTTGTGAGAATGGATGATGGCCGGATCCCAAAGGATCTCCTCTATGGAGAACTCGTGCAAGGAAAGCGCCCTACAGGTAGACCACAGCTGCGATACAAGGACATCTGCAAGAGGGATCTGAAGGCCTTAGGGATGGACCTCAACAAGTGGGAAACCCTGGCCTCTGAGTGGCCCGCTTGGAGGCAGGCTGTGCAGCATGGCCTTTCCCAGTTTGAAGAGACACTTTGCCAACAGTCTGAGGCTAAGAGGCAAAGAAGGAAGGCCCATAGCCAGGGAGACAGACCAGGGACAGACTGCACTTGCTCCCGGTGTGGAAGGGATTGTCACTCCCGGATTGGCCTTTTCAGCCACACTAGACGCTGTGCCAGAACCACCTTTCAGAGCGCGATACCATAGTCTTTCGAGACTGAAGGTTGCCAATACAATTTGAAAGACACAGTTTGTGACCCAATAAGGACCATACAGCTTTCGAGCCAATCTGCCTGTTTCACCACATTTGAGATTCTGAAAGGGCTTTTGAAGAGCTGGGGAATTAGGCTGCATGGATTTTGCAAAGAGATGGGTAAGAAGTTACTTCAGCTAAATCAAGAGCTGGATTGGAATAACTGATGTTCTGAAGAGTATGTTTTTAGAATACTGTACTGAAAACCATGGAATGGAAGAGTGAATGATTCTCTTATAAAACAAATAAAGTCTTGTGAATCCTGGAGCTTTAAAATAACTGCCAAGTTAGTTGAATGTCAAAATGTATCCAGCAGCTTCCACAGAATTTATACAAATACCCCAAATCTGATTGCAGATTATTGCTCTAGTACAGGAGTGCCCCCATATCTCAGGGGTTCCGCAGATACCTGGTCTGCAGATATGGGGGATGCCTCCTCCCACCCTCCAGAGGCAAGGGGAGCTCTAGTCTCTGGAGGGTCTTCTGAGCCCAGCAGAGGCTGCATTCATGGCTTCTGCCAGGATCAGAATGACTGCAGGAGGTAAAAATGTCACTACTGATTTTTCTGGAATCAAATACGGGGGTCTCTGCAGTTTCAGTTGGGTTAAATTAATTTATTCAATGACTAATTTTCTAATTACTAATTGGCTAGCATTACTTTAAAGACCTAAGCAATGTACACATTGAACAATTTCAAATGGAATTGAAAACATCAATATGAGATTTTAACAAACATCATAGCAAAGTACTTTTATTGTATACACTCAAGAATTGTCTCAAGGAGTCTATTGTACATGGATAAATTTCTGTTGAACATCCTGGTTTTATTGCTAATACCAATAAAGGTTTCTGAATTTGAATTTGATAACATCCATTTAGTTCAATGGAAACAACTAAAGCAAAAATAGATTCTGTGTATTTTATATTAAATACTAATAATTAAAAATCTTATCAAAGAGACTTGATACTTTAAGGCTGCAATCTTATCCACACTTACTTGGGAGTAAGCCCCAATGACTACAGTGGAACTTACTTCTGAGTAAATATTAATAGGTTTGGTCTCTTACTTCTCTTGCTGGGAAGAGAATATACTTATATACATATACATACACGCACATATATACATATAAGTATATACAACCTTAGTGTATAGACTGTAGTAAATCTTTATATAGCATTAGATCAACCCTTTGTGAACACAGCTGCAAATTTTGATTTTCAGATCTATTCATTTCATATCTAAGTTTAAAAATGCACCTTTAACTTGGTTTAATCTCTTTGTCCTTACCCAAATTTATAACTTTGCAAAGCAAATTTCTCTCTCATGTATATAATCTGTTAACAATCCCCATCCCAAGATCACTAATCCTAGAGGTAATTGGTGAGGCTATTTTTCCTACACTAAGCTTAGAAATTTGCTATGATTAACAAATATGGCTGAAACAAGATGAAAGGCAGCCTACTAACCATTGCTGAAAAGCCCTCATCATTTCATTCTTGACTTTGCTGATCCATTAAAAAATTTTTTTTTTAAATTAAAAACAGGGAAAGAGAGAAAGAAAGCATCTAGTCCCAGCTCATTCGGACACATAAGAGAAAATAAATCAAAATGTTCACTCGCTCACGGCAAAGCCTCTTTCGGAGAATGTATCATGTCAGCTTGATACAGTTGAAATACTTGTGTCAGTACTTTCAGGAAAGTAACAGAAGACAAGTATGACTTACAGACTGGGAAATGCTAGTTAAGGTAGTCTGAAGTAGACAGTGTTGATTATGTGAAGTTATGGTTTTCACTGAAACACCTTGATTTCTGGCTGCTAGGAAGAAGGAAAGAAACCACTGACACATCCCCATTATGAGAGACTTCTTCCATGCTAGAAACTTGCCTAGCCAACAATTGTAAAACACCTGGGAATTTGAACCTTTTGAAGGGTTCACTGTCTTACGTCAATCTTGTAAAGGCTTAAACTCAGGTTACCCCTCAACTGCTGCAGACCTTCCTTCTGCTGCCAAAGTGGAAAGAATCTACCCGCCCACCTGTTCCAAACATATAACATGATTCAGAGAATCATAGTGGACTCGTCTTAAAATGTTACTTTTAGATCTCTTCTCTCCTTTATCAATCTCTAGAAAAATCACATGGTATTCAGGAGTTAGAGCAAGACATGATGCAACTATCTGGCAACAAACAGCAGGGAAAGATCTCCTTTAACAAATTAAACTGTAACCTGCTGTTTCAAATAGAGAGTAAACAAAAGCTACATTCTAGACCAGAGGTGTCCAAACTTTTTGGCAGGAGGGCCACATCAGCTCTCTGATACTGTGTCGGGGGCTGGGAAAAAAGAATTCATTTACATTTAAAATTTGAATAAATTTACATAAATGAAAATATTTGAGATAGAACTTATATGAATGAAGATCTAGCAATACCCCAAGGCCTATAAAAGGCCTTGCACAACGCAAACCCAGCCTTTGCTTTGCTGCCGCTGCTGTATCACAGACGTGAAACAGCAAGCAGAGGAGGGAGCCCCCACCCCACAGCTCATGCAAAAGGTCAAACAGTTGGCCATCATGCTGAGAACAGTTATGTCACGCCAGTGTGGGCTCCAGCAAGTCTCAGGAGGGCCAGAGGCTCATTATTATCCCATGGACCAGATTGGGAGTCCTCGAGGGCCGCAAGTGGCCCCAGGTTTAGGCATCCCTGCTCTAGACCAGGGGTGCCCAAACCCCGGCCCTGGGGCCACTTGCGGCCCTCAAGGACTCCCAATCTGGCCCTCAGGGAGCCCCCAGTCTCCAATGAGCCACTGGCCCTCTGAAGACTTGCTGGAGCCTGTGCTGGCCTGATGCAACTGCACTCAACTGTTCAACCTCTTGCATGAGCTGTGGAACGAGGGCTCCCTCCACTGCTTGCTGTTTCACATCTGTGATATAGCAGTGAAAGAAAAGGCCTTTCATAGCCCTTGAGCTATTGCAGGACCTTCATTCATTCATATAAGTTCCATCTCTAATATATTCATTTATGTAAATTTGTGCAACTTTGAAATGTAAATTAATTCTTTTTTTCCCCGGCCCAACACAGTGTCAGAGAGATGATATGGCCCTCCTGCCAAAAAATTTGGACATCCCTGTTCTAGACTATGGAATCCTGATATAGTTCTGTTTGTTTTGCTTTGCCTGTTTACAATATATTCTCTCCCTGAGCCCTAGGAATGAGGCAATTTAGAAATGGAAACACCAAAAATACAGGAAAAATTATTCTGGAAGGAAGCCTACATACATTACACATTTTACAGATATGAATGTACTTAAGATTAAGTTCAGATCACCTTTGTTTAGGAAAAAACTTTTTGGACAGGACTTACCATTCCATATTCTGGCATGTCCATGCCATATAGTTGCCAGCACTTGTCTTGCACCATCCCAGAAATCATTAAAATAAGCTTCTTTTAGGTCTGTTCGTCTCTTGTAAATATGAAGTATGATAATATTAACATAGAGAATGATGATAACCAGTCCCGGAAGTATAAAAGCCACGAGAAGCGGTGAAAAGAGCCACAAGAGGTAGGCCACATAATTTAGGTGTTCCACAACAGTCCATCCTTCCAGTGCATAAAGCAGGCAGGTTAAAAAAGACATTGGTACCTGCTCTGCACTACAGGATTCATTCTGGTGTACCATATTCTGTTTAAAGGAAAACAAGCCATTAAACCACATTAAACCACATTCTCTAAAGAATATAACTGTATCATCAAAGCATTTGAAAACCCATCAATCATTTTTCACTATAAAAACATTGCAAAATCTTGTGCTACCAAAAAGTGTCAACACAAGATGCGATCATCAACATTACCTCAGATACTGAAGTATCAGGGTAATTCAGATGCTGAGGAGTTTCAACCAGAAACTCTCTTCCTGTGTGTTTTGAAATCTAAAGCACAAAATAGGGCACTAGAGATTGTAATTTAGGTGTTGTTAAGTAGTTGCAGCAATACAGGCTGAGCATCACTAATGTAAAAAGCTCCAAAATTTGAAACTTTTGAGCACTGACATGATACCGCAAGTTGCAATTACAGAGATGAAATCTTCTCAAAAAATGAAAACAATTTCATGGTTAACCCATTTCTCCCCAGCCCACAGGTATACACATTTTATTGCTGTTGTGTATATGCAACATTTGGCAGAAATGGCTTAATGCACAAAAAATATTGTATAAAATTACCTTCAGGCTATGCGTATAAGGTGTCTATGAAACATAAATGAATTTCATGTTTAGACTTGGGCCCCATCCCCAAGATTTCTCATTATATCGATATATCAATAACGATATATCATTATGAATGATATAGGATATATTCCAAAACCCAGAAAAATTCAAAACAAGGGATGAGGGATAGTTAACCTATCCAAAATTATTCACAGTGCATTTGCTTCAGGGCTGGCCCCCAGCGTCAGCCTCTGCTGGTACATGTTTCAAAACAGCAAGTAAGTGGATTTTGCAACATATTTGTGTGTTACCAAACTCAAAATCAAGATCACGGATCTGCCTGTAATTTCATGCTCTGTCTCGGTGATCACCCTTCTGATTCAGCAGGGAGCTTTGCCAGGATACTCTGAACTGATGTGGGAAGCTAACTGAGATCATTTCTTTTTGGATGGCAGCAGAATGCAGGGTCTTAGAGAAGATGTTCCAAGAGACCCTTCGCTCAAGCCCCCTCCTTCAGCATCAGGACACATCACGAGCCCCAGTGGGCATCAACCCATTTCTGCCCAACCCACAGGTGTACATATTTGATTCTCGTTGCACACATGCAACGTTGGGCACTGAAATGTTGCAGCATTTCCCTTGGGGGGGGGGAAAACCCCAAAGTGCATGGGATTGCAGCAGAGGGTTAGTGGGGACAGAATGAGGGGCTGCCCCCAGGCCTGGAATGCAAGGAGGACCGGGGAATGAGGATGCATCAGAGAAGCCAGGAGTGCTCAGAGTGGGGAAGGGCTGGAGAGAAAGAGACAGACACCTCCCAGGCTCACCTCTCCAGCTGCCAGGGCTTCCCCGAGCTCCGCTGGCTTCCCCCTACGCCTCCCGTTCCCAGAAGGGCAGAGTGGAAGACTCCTGGCTGCACCCACAGGTGCCACCTGGCGAGCAAGTGGAGCGGGGGAACAGAAGCGCCTCCAAAGCCCTGCAGCCGCCGCATCACCCGGACCCACTGGGTACGCGCACAGCCACGGGAGCCAAGGAGCACTCCGCCCGCACAGGGCTGCTTCCTGATTGGGGACGACTGCGCTGCTTAGACTGCGTCACCCCTAGACTCACACGTTGCTTTAGACTTCCGGATTGCTTGGGCAGCTTTTTGCTTTTTTTTTTTTAATGCCTCCCCAGGACAAGAGAATCATCCCTAGAGAGGACAGTGGAGATGTCCAGATATCCAGGATTGCAGCGTGGGTCCAATCAGGGGGTAAAAGAGAGCAGCCAAGGCTGGAGATTCTGCTCTTTCTTGCTCAGCGAAGGGGGAAACAAAGTGTTTTTGTGGCTAACCCATTTCTAGCCCAGCCCACAGGTGTACAAATTTGATCCCTGTTGCGTATATGCAACGTTGGGCAGAAATGTTTAAACAGGCATAAGGGTCAGTGGATTTGGACTGGGAAGGGATCTGGGGAGAGGATTGCAGACTCCCATTTACAATATGGGGAAGCTCAATTTTATTGGCATTTGTGGGGCAATTTTTTAAATATTTAAACTCTTTTTTTCAAAGTACATTTTTGATTTTCACACAAAATAAAAACCAGGAAAGAGTAAGAATGCATATCTTTGATGTCACCTTTTGTTTCTGGGACAGTATGCTTCTATGCAAACATGGTAACATCAAACTCCTGAATTTCTCTGTGGCAGTGCGTCTCACACATTTAGCACCAGGGCCCACTTTTTAGAATGAGAATCTGTTGGGACCCACCAGAAGTGATGTCATGACCACAAATGACATCATCAAATTCCAACTCTAGGAAAAAATTTTAACAATCCTAGGCTGCAATCTTTCCCACACTTACCCAGGAGTAAGTCCTATTGACTATCATTGTTAAAAGACTATACACAGTAGCTTGTTAAAAGTACAAGTCTGTAACATTTCCCCAAATGCAGTCACATACCATGGTAGCAACAAGTCTAATATCTAAAAATAAAATATTGAAATGAACAAGGACCCACCTGAAAGTGGTTCGTGACCCACCTAGTGGGTCCCGACCCACAGTTTGAGATTATTATTATTATTATTAACAGTATTTATATACCGCTTTTCAACTAGAAGTTCACAAAGCGGTTTACAGAGAAAAATCAAATAACTAAATGGCTCCCTGTCCCAAAAGGGCTCAAAATCTAAAAAGATGCAAATGAATACCAGCAGACAGCCACTAGAACAGACAGTGCTGGAGTGAGGTGGGCCAGTTACTCTCCCCCTGCTAAACAAAGGAGCACCCACTTGAAAAAGTGCCTCTTACCCAATTAGCAGGGGTAACTGCTCTGTGGTTTTCTGTGGGGAGCTGTCACTTCTAACTAGGGGAGAGGGAAAAAAGTTACAAGAATCAGGAAATTCCAACTCCAGACGCAGCCAGAATTGTTCTAGTGTTCTTTCGATTGCTGTTATTCACTCTCCCTAGAGGTAAGCAAAACTGCTACTCTTGACTTGCTGTCAGTTACTTAGCAAACAGGTTTAGTACCCAACCCTGGGGCACAGGGTGTGGGTAGATATGACTTGAAGAGAAGTGCTGAGTGCAAATAGGTGAAAATCATACCAATTCATGCCCCAGAAGGATTCAGATTGCTCCTATATAAACCAAAAATTATCTATTAACAGTTAACTGTCATCCTATCACTTACGCATCAAATAACAGTAAGAGTACAATTCAAACAGCACGCTCTGACAGGGTAACAGCTACTGCACCATCCTAGAGTGTTGTAAACATGCCAGAAGGCAGTGATTCTCAAACTTATAGCACCAGGACCCACTTTTTATAATGACAATCTGTTGGGACCCACTGGAAGTGATGTTGTTAACCTGAGTGATGTCATGGCCAGAAGTGAAATCATCAAGCAGGTAAATTTTTAACACTTCCAAGTGACAAAATCAAATCAAATAAGTATGTATTGTAAATTAAAAGTTTACAATAATCATGTTTCAACATTTATTTAAAATAAAGAACCCTTCTAACCCTTCCAAGCAGTTGCTGATCTGTTTAAAAAAATTTCCCCAAACATCGCAAAAGACTGCAATCCTATCCATACTTCCTGGAAGTAAGCCCCATTGACCATCATTGTTAAAAGCATATACATAGTAGCCTGTTTAAAAATACATATCTGTAACATTTCTCCAAATGCAATCACATACCATGGTAGTATTGAGTCTTAATATATGAAAAATAAAGTACACCTTGAAATGAATTGGGACCCACCTGAAAGGGTTTCGTGACTGACCTAGTGGATCCTGACCCACAGTTTGAAAAACGCTGCTGTAAGGCAGCACACTTGAGAGTCAGCAGTGCTGACAAGGAGATCTACATGCCAACGATGCATCCCCAACCCCTGGCCACTGGCAAAGGAAGGGGCTTGAGGAGGGAGACAGGAAGGGAGTGTTTCTAAGCAGGGGGAGGGTGCCATAGAGTCAGATCAGGCCCTTATATTCCAAATAATTTCCTGTACCAGCAAATAAATAAGATTAAAGCTAGGATTTTGAACAATGCAATTAAGACTGCAATCCTACATGTGCTTACTTGGAAATAAGTCCTATTGAACTGAGCGGGATTTACTTCTAAGTAGACACTCATAACACTTTTCTTATACTATAAGAAAAGTGACAACATTGAAGCAAGATCTATGTATATTTGACTTTTCAGTCATTTGGAAAAAAAACTGCATCCAAAACATGGTAGCAAAGCATATTAAAAACAAAATACTGTAGTGTTTCCTACTAGTTCAGTGTCTTAAATACTGATAGAATCAAAAGACTGAGAAAACTGCAACATTAAGCACCTGCTGACTTATTGTTAGTACCTGCTATTGCTAAACCTGCTAAACCTGCAAAGGACTGTGCTGTCAGTTTCACTAAACACAGTGGGAGTTACTTCTCTAATGCACAGAATTGCTGTGTATCGACTTCATAGTGAAGATGCAAGGAACTGTAACTGCGGCACCCAGTCTTTCCAGCACCAACCTAAGGGCAATGCAGCTTTGAGGTAAGTGAACAAACATTCCCTTAACTTGAGGCAGCATCCATGATTGTCACCCAACTGCATAATGCAGCGCATGCCCCATCAGCACAGCTATGTCAGTGCAGGAAAGTTTGTTAGGATTTGGGTCTGAGAGAGATTGCATTGCCCAAGGCCATCTAATGCAGTATTTTCCAAACTTTTTAGCACTGGGATCCACTTTTTAAAGCAATAATCTATTGTGACCTGGTAGAATAAAAAAATCTACAAAGAATTATCAATATCAGTAATACGGGTGTTGTGTTCCCGAGGTTGCTAGAGACCTTACATATATTGTGTGGACTGTTCCACCCAATCTTTACAGTCATTCCAGGATACCCAAAAAACTAAGCAAGATGTGCAGTTAGGAACTTCTAGGCCAGACAAAAGGCTGCAACTGGGTTCACACATGATCTACAGCATGCCAATTACTAGAGATAAATCAGAAAATGTGACATTTTAATTGGGGGGGGGGGTATGAAGACTACCTCATATCATTGGTTAGCATTCCAATTAATGATTTTCTACTGCAAGTCAGGAAGGGTATTTGCAAAGTTTTTGTTTGTTTTTTAAAGTTTCAAAAACTTTTTTTGACCCACCAAAAATTGGTAAAAAACCGTCCTGACCCACAGTTTGGGAAATGCTGATCTAATGTGTTTGAGAAGTTTTACATATCATATTCTAAGTGCAAGTCCATGCCAGCTCTTGTAGGCAAGATACAGCACCATATAATCAAGAAACACCCATTATCAGTTTTCTTAAAAATACCATTTTTAAATTGATACAAATGAGACAAAATTCTACATTAAAACACTTCTGTTCCCTCACTCATCTCTGTTCGTTATCCCTTGGTGCCCCTTAAGCTTGAAACTGCCACCTGAAATACCTGTCTGATACCTCTTCTCTTACATCTTTCACAGCCCTTTTCAAAGCACACCTGTGTCTTCTTTTCCTGCTGTAACTAAGCTAAAGTACATGTAACTGAAAAAAAATTGCTTACCCCTGCTTGCAGTGTTTATTTATTTATTTGATTTGTATTCCGCCTTTCTCCCCGAAAGGCACCCAAAGCAGCTAACAATCAAGTTAAAAAATACAGATAAACATTAAAAATACAAAACACTTAAAAACAATTAAAACAAGATAAAATACATAGCAGCAGACTGAACACACGCAGTAAAAGACATAACTTATAAAAAAAGCCCTTATGGTGCCTCGAAGGCTTTCCTGAATAAAAAAGTCTTCAGGCCCTCATTAATAATGAGGGAGCTGCTCTCAATTCAAAGGGGAGGGAATTCCGTAGTGCAGGTGCCACCACCGAAAAGGCCCTGTTTCTGGCTGCCATTCCCTTCACCACTCTCAATGACAACCAACAGGGCCCCTTCTGATGACCTTAGAGAATGAACTTGATTATACGGAAGAAGGCGGTCTCTCAAACATGCTGGTCCCAAGCCGTTTAGGGCTTTAAAGGTCATAACCAGAACCTTGAATTCAGCCCGGAAACGAATGGGCAGCCAGTGCAGTGTTCCCCTTGTGACTATCTAAATTGTATGCTCCTTGAGGCAGGGATATGTGCTCTCATTCCTTTTACGCTGATGGTGCTATACAAAGAAAGTTTCTGTATTTTGAAACAGTACATATCTTCATATGTGTGATAATCATGTGCATGTATTTTGCTTAATGTACACTGAGCAACCTATGCATGATCATTACACATTCATAGAAACAGTAGTTGCCCTTCTGAAACTTACACGTTCTTAATACATGCTTCGATCTCCACCTAGTGGTGGCTTTCATGCACTTCAACCAAGGGCTGTAATCTTCATACATCCAACAGGACAACTATTTACATGACATGTTGTCCACATAGATACAACCCAAATGCAGAGAAACAACATACAGTGTCTTCCATTAAATCAGTGAAAGTGTAATTTGTTATGAAAACAGCTGTTTCTAAAATGATGTATATTTTTTTCCCCTGGAAACATTATTGCTGTACAGCCATCCTCCACTTTTCAACGGTCCATCTTTCAACCCTTTTCAATTATAATCAGAACCCATACATTCAACATGTGCTCTGCTCTTTCAACCTATTTCATCATGTTTGCATGACCATGTACTGCTTTTTCTCATCAACTCAACAGCATCTTTTTGTTCAGTCTGTGTACTGTATAGAAGACTTAGGTGGTGCATCTCTTAGAAAGTACCTGCAGTGCTTCTCTTATAGTATATTGTGCTTATCATATAGTATTCATACTTACATTTATAATGGCAACTAAGCATAGTGATGAAGCTAAAAGAACCCATAACATTCTAGAATCCATAATATTCTAAAAGCTGGAACTAATAAAATTTACAACCCAATTCTAAGCTGCACTGGTGCAGGCAGGCTGCATGGCCTGCACTGCATCTAATGAAGCTTAGGAGCCAGCTAGAGATCTCCTCGGGGTAAGGGGATATTTTCCTATGGAGGAGGCATCTGCTGACACTGCCCCCCCTCCGGCGCCTGGTCCTCCCCCCATTCTGCCCTCACCTGCCTGACAGTTTATGTTGAAAAACCTTGAACCTCCTGTTTTTCATTCACCTGTTGTATATACTCCAGAATTACTTGAACTGCACCTTTTGGCATGAAGCCCCAACACCACACTGCCTCATGTTTTTGAGAGCATGTGAACACACTAGCCACTCTCACACAGTGCCCAGGAGCAGGACAGCAGATAGCTACAAATCCACGTTCAATTGTCATCAACAATTTCTGGTTGCCTTGACCCCAACATAGCAGCTAAGGGCAGATTATCTGGGAACTGTAAAATGGTATTGAGAGATGATGAAGTTGCTCCTCCAGAATTGTCAGATGACTGTCCCAATGAATCCTGGCTTAGCAAGGCAACAGTGGCAGTAGCAGAACCTTGCTTCCTCAGGGGATGTCTAGGCAAAGGTCCTTGCATCCATTTGGGCCCCCTGCACATGCCCCATGAGCAGTGGTGTCACTAGGGTTCACGTCACCTGGTGCGGGAGGACTGTGCGTCAGCCCCATGCAGTGGGCGGGGCAACACTCCAGGTGGTGGGTGTGGTGATCTACCATCGCCCAGCCCCCACTGGTTTTTTGGCTGTACTTTTTGATAGAATAAAGATATTTCAACGCAGTTTGTTTCATTGCATTCTGCATGAAATTACACATGGATTGATATGTAACATGATGGTATTATTTTTGCAAACTGTGATTTTAGTGATTTTGGTCACTAGTGGTGTCACCTCCCCCCAGGGTGTCAACTTACTAACACCTTATTAAAATAGTTCTCAAACTTTTAGCACTGGGACCCACTTTTTAGAATGACAATCTCTCCAGGACCCATCATAAAGCAAATTAAAATAAATAATTATAAATAAAGTAAAATAAATAAGGGAAAGCCAGCCCTGTTCCATCAAGTGAATTTTCTCTGTAGCCTGTCTGCAATAACACACACACCCCCAAAAGAATCAGTAAGATATTCAGCCCTACCCAGTACCCAGTTCAATTTAAGTTCTTATATTTCATGCATATCACTATCAGGATCCACCTGGCTTTACAAGTCTGACAGCCCAATCCTATTCCTGTCTACTCAGAAGTAAGTCCCATTATAGTCAGTGGCGCTTACACCCAGGAAAGTGTGGATAGGATTGCAGCCTAAAACAGAAAAAAAAAAATTCACCTTACCCTGTCAAGCCTCTGTTTCATTCTTTTTATGGGGGCGGGGGGCTGCTTTCTGCAGCATTTGTTGATCTCCAGTTGCATCAAATCAGGACCATTCTGGTGGTCTCACATTTCCCTTTGCCTGACCTGCCCAGGAGCCAAGGCACATTTGCTTACTCGCAAGTAAATGTGACCATGTGGCTTAGTTTCGGTTTCCATAGGGCTCAATACATTCACCAGCTTGGAGGGAGGGACCTCCTTTTCAGATCCCTGTTTTTTGGGGGCTACATTCATTGGATCAGGACCATTCCTGTGTTGTTGGATTCCTCTCAGCCTGCCCTTTCAGATGGACTAAGGCATGTTCGCCTACACGCGAGTAAACCCATGATACGTTGCACTTTCCATTGGACTCCATGCATTTTTTATTTTCCATTTTTTTGCCAATAACTTTTGATAGAAAAGAGATAGTTCACTCTAGTGTTTTGCATTGCATTCAGCTGGAAATTCCGCATCCAATGGTATATAACATGATGCAGTTACTCCTAACCACGGTGATTTTAGCACATCACCCTCCCAGTGTGCATCACCCTCCCTTGCGCATCACCCGGTGCAGTCCGCACCTCCAGCACCCCCCAGTGATGCCACAGCCCATGAGGACCTCAGAGCATCCCCTGTACCTCAGTAAGCAGAAAACACTACCTTGGTTCTGGGTTACCCAATTTTGCAGATAAGCGTGGGACCACCAACTTCATCATTAGAAGCAGTGAGTTTACACACACATGCCCATAGATACGTAGAGGGGGCCAAATGGCCACATAATGCAAAAAGTATGGTGCATTATGTTTCTATGCAGTGCTCAGAGCTATATGAGATAAGCACAATGTCCATTCACAACAGCAGCAACTGGTGATAATTTTACAAGTCGTTTGAATAAATGTTAGATGGAGGTAGCAGAGTGCTTGCAAGAATGTGTGAGCCAGAACTGGGGGGCAGAAGCAGAGGATGACATTCTCATCTAGATCAGGCCAAGCTTCAAGGAATGTGGACAAGTCTCTCCCCACTCTCCTTCCCAGTTGTCATAAAAAATCTCTCATTGCAACTGTATCAACTGCAAGGTTCAGGAGAGAACCATGTGGGCTAAGGTGATAAGAGATGAAGGTCACATATCACTGGATAGAGACTATTTTGCCTCCAAAGAGGATATAATACTACTTAGATAGTGGCCAAGAGAGAAGGAGTGACAAACAGCAGGAGCAAGAAACAAGCAAAAAGCATTGAATAAAGACAGTAAAAAGAGCTTAGGGGGCCCTCTGCTGCTTTTTCTTCATATAGGAGACCGCTAACCAAGACATACACACATCAGAACTCCAGCTCCAAAAAACTGTGTTGCATGAGAGCTGGCCACCCTATGTTGTATGTCTGTGCAAGTATGGTCGGATGGGTTTCGGTTGACACATACAGATCATACCTCGTTATCCACAGGGGTTGCTTTCTGGAACCCCCAGTGGATTAAAAAAAATCAGTGGATACTAAATCAGTAGAAAAATAGTTTTAAAGACCTACTTCCAGGTTCCTTGCTCCTCTACTGTCACCCCATATGCATTGGTATAGACACTCTACTGCATTCAGCCACTAGATGGGGTGAATAATGAAATCTAATAGAAATTATAATTATTTAACAGTGTAAAGATAGGAAATTGGAATTTGGTGCTTTTTTCTTGTTGCAAAGCTATTAAAGGCAGACCTCAGTATTAGTAGCGAGTCAAATAAGTAAATAACAAATCAGTGGATACCGAGGTCCCACCTGTATTTTAATTTGGCAAGCCAATGTCACAACTTCTATGTTTTGAAAACAAAATAAAAAGTTTTTGAAAGGTCAGTCTGGCTGACCCAAGCATCTCATTCTCAAGTAGTAGCCAAGAGCTTTTCAAAAAGTTCCCTGGGCAGAGCTGGGCTAGGACTAGATCCCCTCTGGACCACAGCCCAATTCTATATAACACCACAATTTTTCAAGCTTTGCTATGTTCATTAAATATGTACATGGTGTGCTTATTTTGAGCACATGCAAATCTTCAACAAAAGTGATGGTGCAGTTGCCCAAAAAATTTATTCCTTTTTCTTATCTAGTTGAAGTCTTTCCATTAAAGCGTTGCAGATGCTTCCAGGAATTTGCTGGTGCTTTTGAATTAATGACTGAAGTGCAATCTTTGTCTGAAAATTAAAAAGGAGGGGAAAGGAGAGAAAATTCATTATTTCAGTATTATAGTCAATGAACACAAAGTGTAATCCACAAGAAAAAGTCATTATTTAGGGCCATACAAACATATTTCCAGTAGCTTATTAACTGTTAAAAGGTAAAAGTTCCCCCCGGATTAAGCCTAGTTGTGTTCGACTCTAGAGGTGGTGCTCATCTCCATTTCTAAGCCGAAGAGCTGGCATTTGTCTATAGGTAGTTTCCGTGGTCATGTGCCTGGCATTACTAGACGCCTAAGTGTACGGAATGCTGTTCCGCGGTGGTGCAGTGGGTTAAACTGCTGGTCAGTGCTGGACTAGTTCCAGGTGGTCGCCCAGCTCCCGTGGCTCAGTGGTCTCCTGGACCGCCAAGCTACTGAATGGTAGGCGGGGACGGGGAGGAGGCGTTTCGGGGAGGGGGAGACTGGCAGGGGCGGAGAGAGGGCAGGTGGGAGGTGTGCCAGGGAGGTATGACCTGGGGAGGGGGGTGGGTTGGAGACGTGCCTGGGGGGATGGGAGGTGGATCCGCGGAGCTCTGCTCCACAGGATCCAGGGTGCTCGCGTAGGGCTGCACGCCCTACACGAGTGCCTTTACCTTACCGCTGACCTTTTGGTCAGCGATAAAGTGAGTAGCCCCATTGCGGGACTGCTTACCTTACGAACATCCCCTTCGTTTGAGGTACCTCCCGCGGTAGCGTAGGAGGCGCTGGTAGCCCTCCTCGGTGCCGCCGAGCCTGGGTGCCCCAGCAGCTCAGGATTGGGCTGTTAACTGTTAGACCATGATCTATTCTACTCACCTTGCTTCAAAGCATTTTCAGCAGGTTCTCTGGCCAAATGAATGCCGTTCTTTTTTCAGTTTGTTTGAAAATGTTATACTTACTTACTTCGATAAAGCTTTATTGGCATATTAGGAATCCACAAACAATAGCAATATAACACAGCAAATAAATGCAACTTTTTGGGGTATTAACTTCTGATCTTCGTCTTGGAAACTACCGCTAAAAATTCCGCCACCAAATTGGTGATAGAAGAGGAATAATCACTAAGAAGAATTGGGAGAGGATCAACAAGGGAGACAAGAAGAGAAGAAAGAAAAGGGTCAAGTAGGTGAGACCTGAGATTATGATGGACAGTGCACCGAAAAAAGATATGGTCCAGAGTATCTGGTTCAACTGAACAAAACAAACTATCTGAGCGCGGGATTTAAGAAAATCTCCCTTGGTGTACTGCAGATGGGAATATGTTCAGTCTCGCTAACATGAAAGCCCTTCTTTTTCTCGGATTGGTAAGCTGAACAAAATAATTCGCAGGGCGGCCAAGGGAGGGGGACAATCCAAAGAAGCGGGGTGAACAGGTCAGATTTTAATTAGACAATAAAGTAACATATTCTTGCTCCCAAAGTTTGAGTTTAATAAGATGATGCGCTTTTTGAAGGTCCATATCAGCTAAGAGTTCAGGAGAAAGATCTAAAGAAGATAATTTAGCGTGGATAAGTTTAGACCAATTAGATGAAAAAGGGTGTCTTTTAGTAAATCTAGGAGAATGGAGTTCGGATGAATATTGAGATGGAGTCTAAGCCAAAACTTAAAAGTGGAAGTCCAAGCTACAGTTGGAGAAAGATACAGTCAGGAGATAGATAAGGCAGCTGCTAAATTTCTGAGAAGAATTCTTGGAGTTCCAAATTTAATTAGGTTGTCCACTATGATATTGAAAATGTTGCATATAACTATCATGTATGAACAGCATTAGAACACTGAAATTACATTTACCAAGCAAACTACATATTGTATCACTTCCTAGCTATTTAAAGAAAATGTCTGATGCTGTTTGAAGAAAATATAGAAATATTTCCTAGTGTGTCTGAAGAAAAGACAGAAGTTCTCCCGGTCCAGAAGTCCATGACTCAGGTATTGGACTATCGTTCTGCTCTGGACAGAGTTGTACTCCCTTTGAAGAAGCAGGTCTGTAGCTTGGGGATGCTCCTGGAGCTACAGCTGCTCCTGGTTTCCCAGGTGGCGGCTGTGGCTAGGGGAGCTTTTGCTGATTTGCCAGCTGTGACCATACCTGGGTCACTCAGACCTGGCCACAGTGACCCATGCCCTAGTGACGTTTAGATTAAATCAGTGGTTCTCACACATTTAGCACTGGGACCTCCTTTTTAGAATGAGCATCTGTTGGGACCCACCGGAAGTGATGTCACGACCAGACGCGACATCATCAAGCAGGAAAATGTTAATAATATTAGGTTGAAATCCCACCCACAATCCTACCCAGGAGTAAGTTCCATTTACTATCTTTGTTAAAAATATATACATAGTAGCCTGCTAAATGTACAGATCTGAGACATTTCCCCAAATGCAGTCACATACCATGGTAGCATCGTCTAATATATTAAAAATAAAATATTGAAATGAATGGGGACCCACTGGAAATTGGCTCGTGACCTGCCTAGTGGGTCCCAACCCACAGTTTGAGAAACACTGGATTAGATTACTGCAATGCACTCTATGTGGGGCTGCCTTTGAAGATGGTCTGTAAACTGCAACTAGTGCAGTATGTAGCCACCCATGTGGTTGCTGAGGCTTGTTGGTTTGACTCCGTTGGGGCACTGAGTCAGCAGCTACACTGGCTTCCGCTTTGTTTCTGGGCTCAATTAAGTGCTAGTTTTGACTTTTAAAGCCCTTTATGGCTCAGGACCAGGGTATTTGAGGGACTGCCTTCTTAAAATCCTACCCATCCTCTCAGGTCATCAGAGGGGAGCCTTCTGACTGTGCCACCACCAGCTGAGGGGGATAGCGACTAGAAATAGGGTCTTCTCAGTGGTGGCTCTTCATTTATAGAATTCCCCTTGGAATTAAGAACAGCTCCTACTTTGGAGGCATTCTGGCAGGGCCTCAATACCTGTTTATTCAATAAGGCTTTTAATGTTGACATGATGGGCTAGCACTTATAATGGATGTAATTTTAATCTTTTTGCGTGATCCATTGGGGTTTAACCTCGTTTATAGTTTAATCATTTTATATTTTAGTCTTTCATTCTGTATTGTGTTTTTATGTTGCAAGCCCCCTTGGGTGCTCCTAATGTGTGGGAGAAAGTGGGATTGATAAGATAAAATATGCAAGTCTGAGTTTTTTTCTTTGAAAAGGTATGAAGATGGCTTTGGTCAATGTACTGCTGCCAGATATCAAAGCCAATTCAACTTCTCTTAAAACAGAATTGCTGCCACCAACAGAAAATCAATAACTCTTACCTTTTGGGCTAATTCCATAGCAGTTATATTGGGATCATATGGAATTGGTTCTCCAATGTAGGTACGAAGTTTGACTGGGAACCCACCATATGGAGGAATGACTGGTAATCGAGATTGTTCATACAGCCACCTAGCTATTACTGTTTCATTAACAGAGAAAGAGAGACAGACAGAAATTAGCAGCTCAATCCTATCCAACCCCCCCTCCCCACCATCACAACCACCAACATAGCTGCAACACTGGACCATGTGCTGCATCCTGCAGGGGTGGGCAGGCACACCATCAAGATAAGGGAACATTTGTTCCCTTGCCTCAGGGTAAGCCTCCACTGACCCAATGGGTCTACTTAGAGTGAAGCACACCTGTATCTGTAATGGTCAAGCTGAAAATAAGCCATACCTGTTTTCCCAAAGGTCCTATATGCTTCCCGTGTATTTTGAGTATACACAGGAATGATAGACTAAGGAAGAAAGGAAAATGTATTAGTTTAATATTTTATAAAGTATTTACAATGCTATATTAGTGAATTATTAGTACTTTTTTTAAACACTAAAAATAGTTGGGACCCTTGTTGAAGATACTTTTCTGCTGACTTTCCCCTGTGTCTGGTTTCTTGACTGAAGTTTCAAAGTCCAGAAAGCCTGATTTCTAAATGTGAGGTCTAAAGGTACTATGAAGGGGGAAAAGGGAAAAAAAACTTGTATGCGTGCTGAGCACTTACCACTTTAGCATCTAAGGCCACTTCAGCAAAACCTTTTCGTTTATGCCATATAAGTTTGTAAGATTCATCACTGAAGAGTGCTTCTCGAGTGCCCCCTGGTGAAATTCCAACTAGATGACCATCTTTCAGAGCATTTAAACATGATTCCTTCTTCTTAGGTAGAAAACATAGTACAGCTGCTAATGTTTTAACACCTGTAGGAAATGAGCATACAGGTCCAGCCTATTTATACATGGATTTTTTATACACGGATTTGACTCAACATGAAGGGCCCCTGCAAATGAGAAGGAATGTGAAGGCAAGGCAAGGGCAAGGTGAAGAGAGAAGAAAATCTGCATGCTGTACTATAATTCCAATAAGTTGGGAAGGAATCCAGAAAAGACAGAACTCCTCCTGGTCAGGAAATCCTTGATGCAGGTACTGATTCATCTGGGTATGGGTCTAGGTTATCTGAGGGACTGCACTCTCCCTTACATTCTGGCCTGGAGCTGGCACTGATCTGAGCAGACCCACTGGAGCCGCCGGAATTCTATATAGGGTAAGGGAACATTAGTGACCCTCTGCAGGGCTTCCCCTTGTCTTAGACAGTGAAAGTGGAGCGATCACTCTCCACCTCCGGTTTGCAATCACTTCACTTTCTGAAGGTTGGGGAGCCCAGCAGACAGTTGTGCAGGGCTCTCTACACCCTCAGGAGGCTGCAGCAGGGACTGGTAAGTGCATGCCAGTCTCTGTAGCCCCCTTAGTGATGCGATCCTGGGGATTGACTGCTGGTTCTGATCACTGGAGAATGCTTACTATATATATTGATGGATTTTGGTGCACAACCCACTAGTTTGGTATCTCTCAAAAACAGACTCTGTAAAAAACTGTATCTGGAATTTCCTACCTTTTTGAGAAGCGGGGAGCATGAAACAATACATCAGATACACAATATTTACAGGCTGTGATCCATTAATATTAGAAAAATTAATCACCTGGCAATTTGAAAACGAAGTCTTCAATTACTGTGAAAAAAATCCGTTGCTTCAGGATAAAATATCTTGCTATAAAATACCCATGGTCAACAGGAACTGCTCCATGATAAAAAATAATTAGACCTGGTCCATCTGGTAAGTTCTCTGTGCCATACAATTCATAACCTGTTTGGAATACAAAATACAAATGGATTACATTAAATTGCAATCTCCAGCCACAGAATGATCACTGCAGATACTCACCTATAAGTCGATGTCACAGATAAGCTGAGGGCAAGTTTTTGAGCCAAAGTCACGGAATTCTCTCTGGGAGTTTGAAAACTGCTGTAAGTCCTTGCAGGGGCGGGGGTAAGGCAGTGGTATGATCCACAGGATTGTGCCGCACAGGAGCCTGCAGGGGCTTGGGTGCACTTACCAAGGTTTCCTGCAGCCTCCTGGCAGTGCAGGGAGCCCTGCGTGACTGCCTGCAGGGCTCCCCAATGCTTTAGAAGTGAAAGTGGAGTGATCGCACTCCACCTCCGATAAACTGGAAGTGGAGTGTGATCACTCCACTTTCACTTCTGCAGCTTCAGGAAGCCTTGCAGACAGTTGCACAGGGCTCCCTGCACCCCTGGGAGGCTGCAGGAGGCTCTAGTAAGTGCACCCAAGCCCCTGCAGCCCCCTGTGCGGCGCGATCCTGTGGATCGTGCCACTGCCTTCCCCCGCCCCCACAAGGACTTACAGCAGTTTTCAAACTCTCCCAGAGAGTTTGGGAGTTTGAAAAACATTGCAATAAGGCACTGCAGTGCTACAGGGAGAATTGCATCAGATCCAATACCCTTGGAGTCAAGACCCACCACTGCTCTAGAGAAAACTCAAAATATAGTCCCACTTAAACAAAAAATACTGAGAATTAAAACCAAGTCATCCTTGTAACAAAATCTATAACAATCAGATCTTACAAGCATAGACCATCTTGCACTTTATTCAAAGCATCACACCTATTCAAGCTTACTTACCATGCCAAAATCTTGCAAATCCATCCCACAGGATTGACAGAATTAGTCGTGCACCATCCCACTTATTACTAGAATAAGCTCCTTTTAGTTTATGAGTCTTCTTATAAATCAAGACCAATAAAGCAGAAAGGTAGACAAAGAACAACTGGCTTAAAGGAATGATAAAAAATGCCAGAATGATAAGATTCAGCACCAGTACACCAATAACTGCATATAAACTATACTTATGTAAAAGCCAATCTTCCAAAACAGATGCAGGAAAGTCTGAATAGGCCATAGATGTCTGTCTATAGATGTAGCACTTATTCACATTAATCACCTCCTGTTCAAAAAGAAAAAGAAAAGAAGAATGAAATTCTTTCCATAGTAACTACATCTTTATCCTAGAAAAGCCTTAAGATGTAGTCTTACAAATGCCTTTGTAGTAGATATTCTGCAATGTCTGGAGGCTTGCTGATATCATCAAATAGTTCTGCCCAAGAATATCCTGATCTGAACCTGTCATTTATTTATTTAGCATATGGAGTATAATACATGGACTTGTATAACAATTAGACTAGAACAAATATAAATGTCCAGTTTGTCCAGACAAATTCAAGGACAGAGTTACCTTCGTTGAAAAAGTCAGACCATGGGCCAGTATGCAGCCTCAGTTTGCAGCCAGACACAATGTGGTATATGGTTTGTGGTATACAAAGTATGTTGTTCCTGGTATTGATTTTTGCAGCCTGTGTTCTCAAGGTGTGAGAAAGTCCAGTCCAAAGTTACTCCAAGGTATTTTGGATGGGGATTGTAAGGGAGTAGGTTGTTGTTTAGACAGACCTTCGGGGTTGCATTAGCTGATTTATTGTTAAGGTGGAAGCATGGAGTCACCGTTCTGCTGATACTAGGTATTAACCTCCAGTCAGCAAAATATTTTCCCAGGATCTTGAGGTCTTCTGAGAGAAGGCCATCCAACACCTCTATGTTTTTTCCCTGCACTGCTAGAGTCAAGTCGTCAGCATATCCAAATTTAGGTCCCCTTGTTATTGGCAAGTCGGAGATGTACAGGTTAAATAGTGTGGTGACATTACAGAGTCTTGTAGGAGGTCATTGTTTAGCCTTTTTTACTTGCATTGTCCCCCATTATGATCTGGAAAGATCTGTCACTTAACATATTGTTGACTAATTGATACAGATTTTTACAGGGGATGATGTGACACAATTTGTGATGTGAACCTGTCAATCCACATCACATGCATTACCCAAGGTAACCACATAGTTCTCTAGTGAAGGGTGGGCTGCCCTCTGCCTTGCACTTGCCACACCACTGCCTATGAAGAAAGCTTGACACGTCTAGCACAGAAAAGGCTGTGAGGGAACATAACAGCACTCTTCAAATACACACAATTAGAAGATGACAAACAATTGTTCTTTGATGCTCTAGAAAGTAGAACTTGATCTAATGGGCTTACCCCATTTCTGCCCAGCCCACAGGTGTACACAGTAGATCCCTGTGTTGCATATATGCAACATTGGGTAAAAATAGCTTAAAGTGCAAGAGAGGAGATTCTGATTCGAAGAAATTTTGACAAAGTAGCTCTGGAACATGGAAGGACTAAATGCTGAGACCAGGCAACCTTTGGCCTATTGTCTGCCTCTGAAATTCACCAAGAAGAACTGTGGGGGAAATCCTTTCCATGTGGAGACTTCCATGTGGACTTCCATGTGGAGACTCAGCCCCCTTGCCCTCCAGAGGAAACTGAGCCTAGAGTCCAAGTTTCCTCTCTTCATTCAGCGACTCCTGCAGAGCTTGCGCTACCTTCATCCCAGATAGGAAGAGGGATAAAGGAGGAGCACCTCAGCTGAGGAGCACTTTGCTCCAACAGGATAGTGCAATGACCACACTCAAACACATAAGAACATAAGAACAGCCCCACTGGATCAGGCCATAGGCCCATCTAGTCCAGCTTCCTGTATCTCACAGCGGCCCACCAAATGCCCCAGGGAGCACACCAGATAACAAGAGACCTCATCCTGGTGCCCTCCCTTGCATCTGGCATTCTGACATAACCCATTTCTAAAATCAGGAGGTTGCGCATACACATCATGGCTTGTACCTCGTAATGGATTTTTCCTCCAGAAACTTGTCCAATCGCCTTTTAAAGGCGTCCAGGCTAGACACCATAACCACATCCTGTGGCAAGGAGTTCCACAGACCAACCACACGCTGAGTAAAGAAATATTTTCTTTTGTCTGTCCTAACTCTCCCAACACTCAATTTGAGTGGATGTCCCCTGGTTCTGGTGTTATGTGAGAGCGTAAAGAGCATCTCCTTATCCACTCTGTCCATCCCCTGCATAATTTTGTATGTCTCAATCATGTCCCCCCTCAGGCGTCTCTTTTCTAGGCTGAAGAGGCCCAAACGCCATAGCCTTTCCTCATAAGGAAGGTGCCCCAGCCCCGTAATCATCTTAGTCGCTCTCTTTTGCACCTTTTCCATTTCCACTATGTCTTTTTTGAGATGCGGCGACCAGAACTGGACACAATACTCCAGGTGTGGCCTAACCATAGATTTGTACAACGGCATTATATTATTAGCTGTTTTGTTCTCAATACTCTTCCTAATGATCCCAAGCATAGAATTGGCCTTCTTCACTGCTGCCGCACATTGGGTCGACACTTTCATCGACCTGTCCACTACCACCCCAAGATCTCTCTCCTGATCTGTCACAGACAGCTCAGAACCCATCAGCCTATATCTAAAGTTTTGATTTTTTGCACCAATGTGCATGACTTTACACTGACTGACATTGAAGCGCATCTGCCATTTTGCTGCCTATTCTGCCAGTCTGGAGAGATCCTTCTCCTCACAATCACTTCTGGTCTTTACCACTCGGAAAAGTTTGGTGTTGTCCGCAAACTTAGCCACCTCACTGCTCAACCCTGTCTCCAGGTCATTTATGAAGAGGTTGAAAAGCACGGGTCCCAGGACAGATCCTTGGGGCACACCGCTTTTCACTTCTCTCCATTGTGAAAATTGCCCATTGACACCCACTCTCTGTTTCCTGGCCTTCAACCAGTTCTCAATCCATGAGAGGACCTGTCCTCTAATTCCCTGACTGTGGAGTTTTTTCAGTAGCCTTTGGTGAGGGACCGTGTCGAACGCCTTCTGAAAGTCCAGATATATAATGTCCATGGGTTCTCCCATATCCACATGCCTTTTGACCTTTTCAAAGAATTCTATAAGGTTTGTGTTATGTATGTGAGTATTATCACCTGTGGGAAAAGCAACAGGTTATATGTGATTGGCTGTCCAATCAAGAGGGATGTAGGCTTGTTGGAGTTGTATATATATCTGGGGTTTTTGTGTATGTGTGTGTGTGTGATTTTAACTCATTGGAGTAGGAATAAACTATGATGGAACTTTTAATCAAGTCTACTGATGCATGAGACCCACTATATAACACTGGCGACGAAGGTGGGATACAGTCTGAGCAACTGGAATTATTACGAGAGATAACGATGGCCATTCAAGGACAGATGGAGGTATTTGACCCTGCATTCCCTGAACTGTGGGACAATTATGCAGAACGTTTGGAATTTTTTTTAGAAGCAAGAGGAATTACTGAGGCTGCTTTGAAAAGGGCAACTCTGCTAAGTGTTTGTGGGGCTGCCACATTTGAAATTGCCCAAAGTTTGGTGGCAACAAATGAATTAAGGACTACTTCCTATAGAGACATTACGCCTCTTTTAAAAAGTCATTTTTCACCTCTACCCTCTCGGATTGCACGGCGTCATGCCTTCTACAAAAGAAATCAGGCAGCTGGGGAGCCCATCCCTGTGTTCGTAGCTGCTCTTCGTCAGTTGGCACGGAGGTGTGAGTTCCATAATTTGGAGGAGTCACTCCTTGATAAATTTTGTTGTGGGGTAAGAGATATAAAACTACAGCAGAAGTTATTTGCAAAGGAGGAATTGACCTTCCAAGGAGCTCTCAAAGAAGATTTGTCCTTCGAAAAAGCTGAGGGCATTACAGAACAATTACGTCCCTCCCTTAAGCCAGCTGTAAATCATTGTGAGGAGGCTGTTTCTGAAGGTGCCGATAGGGGAGAGGTGTTACAAATTCATCGAGAAGGACTGAGACGGAATAACCATCATAGAGTACCAGCTTCCCGACTAAGGGTCCGGCAAGATTCTGAGACGCCTAGTCAGGGGTTTTGTGCAAGCTGTGGGGAAGCACATGAACGTCAGAACTGTCATTATAGGAATTTTAAATGTAAAAATTGTTTAAAGTGGGGACATTTAGCGCGAGTTTGCCGCAGTAAGCCAGCAGGGGGAATTCCCCTGGTAGTAGGGGGCAGTAGTAGAGAAATCCATCAAGGGTCCATCCTTCAGGAGGAGCTTTATACTACTTCCATTTATCCTGTGCAGAGTATTAAGTTGACCACTAGAGAAAAAATACATGTGATGGTGGAGATTCAAGGGTCCCCGTGTAAAATGGAGGTAGATTCAGGGTCTGCACTTTCCATCATCTCTATGGATACCTTTAAGCGCCTTTGCCCCCAAAATGGTCCCCGGTTGGAATCTGCAGGGTTATTGCTTACTGATTTTCAAGGAAATCATGTCCCTGTTCGGGGTGTGGGCAAATTTAGAGTCCGTTATAAAGAATTTGATGGGCTTTTGGATTTGGTTGTTGTGGAAGGACGCCGTACTAGCCTGCTGGGATTGGCCTGGTTTGGCCCATTGGGTATTCAGGTAACTGGGGTTCAGAGTATGGGCCAACAGGATCTAGAGGCAGTTTGTAAAGAGTTTGCCCAGGTCTTTGAGGAAACTCTTGGTTGTTATACAGGTCCCCCAGTGTCTTTACAGTTAAACCCAGCTATGTTGCCCATACGTATGAAGGCACGGCGAGTTCCATTCGCACTAAAGTCCAAGATAGAGGAAGAACTAGACTGTCTGGTTGAGTAGGGAGTTTTGGAACCCGTGTCTCATGCATGATGGGAGACACCTATTGTCACCCCCCTTAAACCAAATGGGGATGTAAGGATTTGTGCAGATTACAAATGTACTATTAATAAGGCCCTGCAGCAGCATGCATATCCAGTCCCAGTTGTTAGCCATCTCTTGACCTCTCTTGCAGGTTCTAAGGTTTTTGGGAAATTGGATTTAGCTCAAGCTTATCAGCAGTTGCCTGTTGATGAGGATACGGCAGAAGCCCAGACCATTGTGACGCACCGGGGTGCATTTAAAGTTAAGCGCCTTCAATTTGGGGTTTCTGTGGCACCAGGAATTTTCCAAAATTTCATGGATACACTTCTGAAGGGAATACCTGGGGTTATTCCTTTTTTTGATGATGTATTGATAGCAGCGTCATCAGATAGTGAATTTATTGGTCGTCTGCGGGAAGTTCTCCGTCGTTTTCATTCAGTGGGATTAAGGGTTAAAAGAGAGAAGTGTATTTTGGGAACATCAAAGGTGGAGTTTTTGGGGTACCTTATTGATGCAAATGGGGTACACCCTGCTCCCGAGAAGGTGCGGGCTATTGTGAATGCTCCACCTCCTACATCTAAGCAGGAACTACAGGCTTTTTTAGGACTTTTAAATTTTTACCATTCTTTTCTGCCTCATAAGGCGGCAGTGGCAGAGCCACTCCATCGCCTTTTGGATAGAGGGGCTCCATGGGTTTGGGGTCAATGTCAGGAGGTTGCCTTTCAAGAAGTGAAGAGACTACTTACTTCTAATTCCTTATTGGCTCATTTTGATGAGTCACTGCCTGTGGTTTTGGCATGTGATGCTTCCCCTTATGGTATTGGTGCAGTTCTTAGTCATAAACTGCAGGATGGCCGAGAGGCGCCTGTAGCTTATTATTCACGGACCTTATCCCCAACTGAGCGAAATTATGCTCAAATAGATAAAGAAGCCTTAGCAATAGTGGCAGGGGTTAAAAAATTCCATGATTATTTGTATGGTCATTGTTTTTCTATTATAACAGATCATAAGCCCCTGTTGGGCCTTTTTGCCCCTGATAAGCAAACACCACAGATTTTGTCCCCTCGCATATTGCGGTGGTCTATTTTTTATCAGCTTATCAGTATTCTTTGTATTATCGACCAGGGAAGGCTATTGGACATGCAGATGCTCTTAGTCGTCTGCCATTGCCTGTTCCCGGACCAGATCCGGCTCCAGCATATGGTATTATGCTTCTAGAATCCCTCCCAGAACCACCATTACATGCTTCTGTTGTAGCTTCGTTTTCTGCTAAAGATCGTATTCTTTCCCGTGTTCTTAACTGGGTTTGGAGGGGGTGGCCAGGAGGCCATATAGATGCAGAGTTTAAAGCATATGTTACTCGCCAGACTGAGCTTTCAGCCCATAAGGGTTGTCTTCTTTGGGGTAGTCGAGTGGTTATCCCTCCAAAATTAAGAAATCAAGTTCTGGAGGCTTTACATGAAAATCACCCGGGTATTGTGCGAATGAAGGCATTGGCAAGGAGTTATGTTTGGTGGCCAGGAATAGATGCTGCCATAGAAGAATGGGTAAATCGTTGTAGAACATGCCAGGAGTCCCGGCCAGAAGCCCCGAGAGCACCAGTGCAGCAGTGGGAGACCACTCACACTCCTTGGTCCCGGGTACATATAGATTTTGCAGGGCCATTTCAAGGCCAGAATTTCTTTTTATTAGTTGATTCATATACCAAGTGGCTGGAAGTTATACCAGTCACAGTTATGACTTCTCGGGCAGTTGTTAGGGCCCTTCGTAGGATTTTTGCTACCCATGGACTACCAGACACTATTGTATCAGATAATGCTACACAGTTCATGTCTGCAGAGTTTAAAGAGTTTATAGGCAGGTATTTGATTCGCCATGTGACATCAGCCCCTTTCCATCCATCCATGAATGGCCAGGTAGAGAGGATGGTGAGGACTACTAAGGAATCTCTGTCTCGTATTATCCAGGGTGATTGGGATCATCGGCTGGCAGCATTTCTTTTTAGCCAGCGAGTGACCCCTTGTACTACTACAGGTCGTAGTCCAGCTGAACTTTTAATGGGACGGCATTTGACAACCCGTTTGGACAGATTGCATCCTGATAGAACGACTGATAAGCTGCCAACTGCGGAGACACAAGAGCCAGTACGCAGCTTCAGTCCAGATGATTCAGTTTATATCAGGAATTATGCAAATGGCCCGGCATGGATTCCAGCGACTGTTTCTCGTGCTACGGGTCCAGTTTCATACGAGGTGGCCATCCCAGATGGGACGATTTATCGTCGTCATCTGGATCAGATGCGTCGTCGAGTGTCTGATTCAGCACCAGTGACATTGTCCCCTGTCCCCAGGGATCAACAAGATGTGCCCAGTGCAGGTGCCAGTCAGGACATTACATCTCAGGAATTGGAGCCTTCTCCAGTTCCACCTGGACCCATTGATGTTAGGGCACCTTTTGAGAGTCCTCCTACAGTGACATTATCGGCTCCAGAGAATACTCAAGAGCTGACAAGGGAGACTGAGGCTTCAGTCCCAGCGTCGCGTCGCTCTGTACGAGAGCATACACGACCTAGATATTTGGAGGACTATGTGTGTTGATTCTAAACAACCCTTGGGGGGAAGGGGTGTTATGTATGTGAGTATTATCACCTGTGGGAAAAGCAACAGGTTATATGTGATTGGCTGTCCAATCAAGAGGGATGTAGGCTTGTTGGAGTTGTATATACATCTGGGGTTTTTGTGTATGTGTGTGTGTGTGATTTTAACTCATTGGAGTAGGAATAAACTATGATGGAACTTTTAATCAAGTCTACTGATGCGTGAGACCCACTATATAACAGTTTGTGAGGCAAGACTTACCCTTACAGAAGCCATGCTGATTCTCCCTCAGCAAGGCCTGTTAGTCTATGTGTTTTGAGATCCTATCTTTGATGAGGCATTCCACCATTTTACCCCGGTATAGATGTTAGGCTGACCCGCCTCTAGTTTCCCGGGTCCCCCCTCTTTCCCTTTTTAAATATAGGCATGAAATTTGCTAACCTCCAATCCTCTGGCACCGTGGCCGTTTTGAGGGACAAGTTGCATATCTTAGTCAAGAGATCTGCAACTTCATTCTTCAATTCCTTAATAACTCTAGGGTGGAACACATGTGCTCCAAGTTGAGCACCTCACATTAAGGAAACCCAGCGACTTGCTGTGGGTGGGGAGGCGTGTGAGGCAGAGCCTCCTCGCCAGAAAGCTGCTCTGGGAGGTGTGCAAGCACCCACACCCCATGCTTGGCAGCCTCACACACTGGGCGCTGTTCGAAGGACTCCTGTGGGGAGGCTCTGGCTTGTGGGTGCTCGGGCGCGTCACACACTGGCTGCTTTCCAAAGGACTCCGCTGGGGAGGCACTGCCTCCCCTCCCCGCACGTCCCTGTGTTACTATTCCCCCACTTCAGTAGGCGAGGCACTGGGGAGCTTCTGGCAGAGCTCTAAGCCTGGAGCTTTCCGCAACAGCGGCTCTACCGCAGCCGCACCTGTCCTCGCACACACACCCCGAACTCCTCCTCAGGATGAGGACCCCACTGCTAGAAACAGGCTCCTCCCACCTCTTCCTGCCCCCCTCCAGCCTCCCCTGGATCTGAGAGACCTGTATGTGGAGGCAGACGGCCCCAGAGTTCACAGGGGTCCAGCAGGGCAACTCCCCCCCCCCCGTCTCACCTCCCAGCTGTCCATGATTGCCCTGCGCGGGCACCGAAGCTCGCCTGTCTCCAGCGGCAGACGCACTGCTCCAGGACAGCCTGGCCCAAGCAGGGAAGGAGGGAGGCGCGCCTTTGCCTTCACCCTGCCGCGGGCATCGCGCCCCGCCTTCTCAGACAGAAAGGCACCAATCCGAGCGCAGGGCGCTTTTTTTTTTTTTTCCCTGCTGGGACACGCCTGGCTGCCCCAGGTGCAGGAGGAGCCGGCACAGCAAGGTCGTCGGTGCTGTTGCGAAGCAGTCTCCCTGCGTGTGGGGCGAGCAGGGACAGGCTGAAACAGCCCGGCATCTTGCTGGGCCCGTCCTGAGACTCGCGAGTGCTGATCCCAGCCAAATTCCCGGCAGCAGAGCAGCCACAAAAATGTGCCCAGGCCTTGCGGAGGCCTCTGTCGCTGCCCCCCCCCCCCCGCCACAGCAGGATGCAGCACATGCCCAGCTGGTACAGCTGCACCCGCCTAGGATCCGGCCCCTACTTGGCAGAAGGCAGCGGGACAGCTCTAGATGGCTTGTCGAACTGAGACCGAGAGCCCCATCCTGTGCCTGTCTACTCAGAAGTAAGTCCCATTATACTCAATGGAGCTTACTACCAGGAAAGTGTGGATAGAATTGCAGCCTAAGGTTACAGTCCTATCCATGCTTTCCTGGGAATGAGCCCCATTGGATATAATAGGGCTTACTTCTGAGTAGACAGGTATAGGATTGTGCTCTGAGGCGGCAAACCTGTACACATTTTCCTGGAAGTAAACCCCATTGAACATAATAGGACTTACTCATGAGGAGGAATGCATTGGCTCCTGCCCTGAAACGATAGCATTCAAGAGGCGGATACCGTACAGGTTCGTGATTTTCCAAGTTTGGGGAGCAGATCTTTGCTACAAATTTTGGAAACAAACAAACGAAAAAAAAAACCCCCACTTCTGGCCATTTTGTGTAAACTTACACAAAATGCCAGAAGTTGTTTTTTTAAACTTGTTTACCCTCATTCTGAAGCAAACTGTTACTGCTGTGTACTGCAAACAATGTTTGTGCATCTCTACATCTACACAGAATACACAGTATTATATATATATATATATATATATATATATATATATATATATATATATATATATATATATATATATATATATATATATGTTTCATTTTTTTAATACCCCCTCCCTTCCTCCGAGGAGCTCAGGCTGGTGTATCCTCTTTTTGTACTCGTAACAGCCCTGATAGGTATGTTAGGCTGAGAGACTTGACTAGCCCAGAAGGAAGCTCTGTGGCTGAGCTTCTGAGCAGGGATTTGAACCTGGATCCAGTGGCATAGCCCAGTGCCAAGCTTAAAATGTTGCCCCAGTAGTGATGTCACAACCGAAAGTGATGTCACACCCGGACTTTTAAAAAAATTGGGAGGAACCCACCTCCTCACCCCAGCAGTTTGCTACCTAATTGCTCTGCTGTTTCCCCCCAGTCAGTGGCATAGCTAAGGCATCTATCTGCTACCTGGGATCAAAGAAGATTTGTAGCCCCACCCAGACAAAATCAGATTAATTAAGTAAATAAATAAAAAGTGTTACCCTGATAGGTTCAAGACACTGTGCTGGGGTGAAGAGGGATGATTATTCTCCCCTTGCTAAATATAAGAGGAACACCACTTGAAAAAGTGCCTTTTACCCAGTTAGCAGGGGTAACTATATTATGATAAATGGAAATGAGAGTTAACTCATATTGGCTAACTCATATGAAACCTTATTGGTTTCATGCTGTATCATGATAACATGTCATTGCAACATGTCAATAACATGATAATATGTCACTGGCTCTCAGAACAATCAATCTCATAGGTCAGTTTTGAGTTAAGAAAACACACTTTTTGTTCCATATGGCAGTTGTGTTTTCATTTTCTGCTTAATTGGCCATTACTTTAGATAGACTACAGATATTCCAATGCTGTTTTTTCATTGCATTCTGCATTAAATTACCTTTCCAATGATATATGACATGATGGTATTATTTATACCTATCACGATTTTCACAATTTTGGTCACTAGTGTCAGGCTCAGCTTGTTGGCCCCCTAAAGCTTGATGCCCAGTGCAAATGAAAGATCTTGTACAAAGATTAGAGACTGGCAAAAAGGAATTACAGAAAGAACCTACAAATCAAAGAATCCAACAAAGAATTAAGAAGATACAACATGAAATTAAAATATTCCAAACCCAGGAAATGGAGAAGAAATTGAAAATGGCAAAACATAATTTTTTTGAAAATGCAAATAAACCAGGAAGATGGTTAGCCCACAAGCTTAAAAAAAAAGGACAAAAAAATCATATTAAGACATTGAAAGATTTGACTGGGAAAGAAGAAACAGAATTAGAAAAGAAAAAATTAATTATTGAACAATTTTATCAGTTATTATATGGGAGAAAAAATATAGAACACCAGAAACCACTACACAATCATGTGTAAGAGAGAAACAGATCCGGTTTGTTTATAAGTAGTGAATCTACCAGATTGTACCTAGGGAGGTTCCACGAGGTTCGCATAAATCATATACAGTATCTGATAAATAGTATTTATTTGCTGAGTATATTGAATATTTGCTTACTATTTAAATGAAACATTTAAACTACCGTGTTTAAATGAAACATTAAAGGAACAATGTACTATCATAACACATGCTTTAACAAAGTAATGGTAACTTAACACATCCATATTCTTGCTTTCAGGTTGGGCCCTACTCTCCAAAATGAACAGAGTTGCCGATTGTGGCATTCCTACATCCAAATAGATGTATGTAGATACATACTGTACCTCCCCCATATCTTTCAAATGGTTTGAAAGGATACCATGACTGATGATACCAGGATCTGGTGAAATGTGCTGGAAGATCCCAGCTGTTATATTTCCACAGAAGAAAAGCCCAGCTGGATCAGACCAAAGACATAAGAACATAAGAACAGCCCCACTGGATCAGGCCATAGGCTCATCTAGTCCAGCTTCCTGTATCTCACAGCAGCCCACCAAATGCCCCAGGGAGCACACCAGATAACAAGAGACCTTATCCTGGTGCCCTCCCTTGCATCTGGCAGTCTGACATAACCCATTTCTAAAATCAGGAGGTTGCGCATACACATCATGGCTTGTACCCCGTAATGGATTTTTCCTCCAGAAACTTGTCCAATTCCCTTTTAAAGGTGTCTAGGCTAGACGCCAGCACCACATCCTGTGGCAAGGAGTTCCACAGACCGACCAAACACTGAGTAAAGAAATATTTTCTTTTGTCTGTCCTAACCCGCCCAACACTCAATTTTAGTGGATGTCCCCTGGTTCTGGTATTATGTGAGAGTGTAAAGAGCATCTCCCTATCCACTCTGTCCATCCCCTGCATAATTTTGTATGTCTCAATCATGTCCCCCCTCAGGCGTCTCTTTTCTAGGCTGAAGAGGCCCAAATGCCGTAGCCTTTCCTCATAAGGAAGGTGCCCCAGCCCCGTAATCATCTTAGTCGTTCTCTTTTGCACCTTTTCCATTTCCACTATGTCTTTTTTGAGATGTGGCGACCAGAACTGGACACAATACTCCAGGTGTGGCCTAACCATAGATTTGTACAATGGCATTATAATACTAACCGTTTTGTTCTCAATACCCTTCCTAATGATCCCAAGCATAGAATTGGCCTTCTTCACTGCCGCCGCACATTGGGTCGACACTTTCATTGAACTGTCCACCACCACCCCAAGATCTCTCTCCTGATCTGTCACAGACAGCTCAGAACCCATCAGCCTATATCTAAAGTTTTGATTTTTTGCCCCAATGTGCATGACTTTACACTTACTAACATTGAAGCGCATCTGCCATTTTGCTGCCCATTCTGCCAGTCTGGAGAGATCTTTCTGGAGCTCCTCACAATCGCTTCTGGTCTTCACCACTCGGAAAAGTTTGGTGTCATCTGCAAACTTTGCCACCTCATTGCTCAACCCTGTCTCCAGGTCATTTATGAAGAGGTTGAAAAGCACCGGTCCCAGGACAGATCCTTGGGGCACACCGCTTTTCACCTCTCTCCATTGTGAAAATTGCCCATTGACACCCACTCTTTGCTTCCTGGCCTTCAACCAGTTCTCAATCCATGAGAGGACCTGTCCTCTAATTCCCTGACTGTGGAGTTTTTTCAATAGCCTTTGGTGAGGGACCGTGTCGAACGCCTTCTGAAAGTCCAGATAGATAATGTCCACGGGTTCTCCCACATCCACATGCCTGTTGACCTTTTCAAAGAATTCTATAAGGTTCGTGAGGCAAGACTTACCCTTACAGAAGCCATGCTGACTCTCCCTCAGCAAGGCCTGTTCGTCTATGTGTTTTGAGATCTTATCTTTGATGAGGCATTCCACCATCTTACCCGGTATAGATGTTAGGCTGACTGGCCTATAGTTTCCCGGGTCTCCCCTCTTTCCCTTTTTAAAGATAGGCGTGACATTTGCTATCCTCCAATCTTCTGGCACCGTGGCCGTTTTGAGGGACAAGTTGCATACCTTAGTCAAGAGATCTGCAACTTCATTCTTCAATTCCTTAATAACTCTTGGGTGGATGCCATCAGGGCCCGGTGACTTATTGATCTTTAATTTATCAATGAGGTCTGAAACATCTTCTCTTTTAACCTCTATCTGACTTAACTCCTTGGTTAGGAGGGGCCGTTCGGGCAGTGGTATCTGCCCGAGGTCTTCTGCCGTGAAGACAGATGCAAAGAACTCATTTAATTTCTCTGCCATCTCTAAGTCTCCTTTTATCTCCCCTTTCCCTCCCTCACCATCCAGAGGGTGGACCAACTTGTCCAGCTGGACCAACTTGTCCAGCTTTTAGATTCCCACAGGTGGCCCACTAGCTGCCTCCTCAAAGTACATGAGCAGGAGAGAAAGGCAACTTCCCTCAAGCTAGCTAGCTACAGTGGTGGGGACAAAGGTGATTGCTCTGAGAAATCAAAGTTATGGCCTCCTTCAGGACTGTAGGATCAGTTCAATTTAAGTGCTATGAGACTGGCCTAGGTTGTGCTCTCCTGGCATGCACCCAGCACCATACACATGTACAAACAAGTAGGTCTACACCTACTTGTATAAAAGGAAGACTTGGCAGGCAATACTGTGAATTTGAGCACATGTGCCATACGGAAATTGCAGCTGATAGTTGATCTTTGTCAAGTTCAAGGAGTACTTCCTTGGCAGAGGCATAATGACTGTTTCCTTCAAGGCAGCCACAACCACTCCTTTCATTTACTACCTTCTGAACCCAACCAGTGACCTACTTAGAGATGTAAAATTTCTGGAAATTTTGAAGCTCAGAAAAAAACCCAGTTTTCCGTTTTTTTTCGGGGGGGGGGGGAATGGAAATTTTCAGAAAAATTCAAAAAATGCTACATTAGTACTTTTTTTTTCTTTTCCAGATTGAAAGTCATTCTGCTACTTTAGGAACATAAAATATGACTATGGAAAATTTTGACTGCATAAAATTATTACAACTAGCATATTAAAAATATAGTGTATCCAAACAATTATTACAAAGAGAATTTGCTTTTTAAATTATATTTATTTGTAATTGTAACAAATGGAGCAACAATCTCCTGAACTGTTTACTAGTTTATGTGGAACAGACAAAAAAACCTCCACAAAACAATTTTTAAAAATCCAGAAGTAACAATTATTCATATTTCCTCTCCACAGTATTAAATAGAAATTTTAAAAAAACAAACCCATTCTCATAAAAAGAATTGAAGAGGGGGGAAGTGTATAGAAGGGAGTGGGACTAAGTTTCAATGAATGAAGTGAAATTCATTCATGAAATTTAATCAGAATCATTTTCTGAGCTGTAATTATCAGTATCAGTTTCAGTCTCTGCTTCTGCAGCTACTCTGTTGTGTCTGTCATTATCACAGTTATTATGGACTTCTAAAAACTGAAGGTTTGCTTGGATTGAAACAAGCTTCTATACCCTTTCACAAGTCAGTTTATTTCTTGATTTAGTGTGAGTGTTTCCAAATATAGACCAGATTCTTTCACATGCTGCAGAAGATGGAGGAATCTGAAGAAGGCCCAATTGTCGACCTAATGTGCGGCGGCAGTTAAGAAGGCCAATTCTATGCTTGGGATCATTAGGAAAGGTATTGAGAACAAAACGGCTAATATTATAATGCCGTTGTACAAATCTATGGTAAGGCCACACCTGGAGTATTGTGTCCAGTTCTGGTCGCCACATCTCAAAAAAGACATAGTGGAAATGGAAAAGGTGCAAAAGAGAGCGACTAAGATGATTACGAGGCTTCCTTACAAGGAAAGGCTACGGTGTTTGGGCCTACGGTGTTTGGGCCTAGAAAAGAGATGCCTGAGAGGGGACATGATTGAGACATACAAAATTATGCAGGGGAGGGACAGAGTGGATAGGGAGATGCTCTTTACACTCTCACATAACACCAGAATCAGGGGACATCCACTAAAATTGAGTGTTGGGAGAGTTAGAACAGACAAGAGAAAATATTTCTTTACACAGTGTGTGGTTGGTCTGTGGAACTCCTTGCCACAGGATGTGGTGCTGGTGTCTGGCCTGGACGCCTTTAAAAAGGGATTGGACAAGTTTCTGGAGGAAAAATCCATTACAGGGTACAAGCCATGATGTGTATGCGCAACCTCCTGATTTTAGAAATGGGCTATGTCAGAATGCCAGATGCAAGGGAGGGCACCAGGATGAGGTCTCTTGTTATCTGGTGTGCTCCCTGGGGCATTTGGTGGGCCGCTGTGCGATACAGGAAGCTGGACTAGATGGGCCTATGGCCTGATCCAGTGGGGCTGTTCTTATGTTCTTATGTTAAGGCGAGAAGTAAGAGGAGTCAGAGGCTGGGTTGTGCAAAGACCTTGCCACCATGTTGTAGGAGGAATATATTTGGCAGAATCCCAGACTGCATTCCTGGACCAAATCCCTGAAAATGTTCTATATTCTGCAACATTTGAAAATATCTTCCCCACATCAAGTCCTCAATGTGATGCTTGTTTTGTAATCCAGTCAAATGCAGTTAACAGTGCTGTCATCACTTATATTTCCACCTTTGAATCTTGGATCAAGCAGATTTGCAGCAACATGAATTGGATGGCAACAAAATTCCCTTTTGTATAATAAAATCTTTCACTTTACTTTCTTCTATAGTTGTAAGTGGAGATATACTGAGATTTTCAAAAACAGTTGTTTTTATCTTGGTCATTAGATAAGGAATTTCTGACAAAAGTGCACTATCTGATTCAGATGCAGTGATTGCTGCAGCAATTGGCTTTAGAATCTTCAGGGAATCTATAGATCATTTGAAGGCTGTCCAGTTTCATAGTGTCATTAAGAAGCAAGTTTAGCCCATGAGATCCACATCCTATTGCAGTAATATGTGGATACTTATCCATTATGATCTCCCATGCTGCTTTCATATTGCTGGCATTATCAGTCAGCAAAGCAAATACTTTACCACCCCCAATTTTCTGTAGGACTTCACATATTTTACAGCTGATATATTCTGCAGTATGTCTGTTCTCTCCTGTTTCAATGCTTTTGTAAAAACTGGTTGAGTTATAACAACATTTATAATTCCTTCTCCTCTCACATTTGTCCATCCATCTGTAAGTAGTGCAAGACACAGTGCTTCATTAATTTTTCCTTGCACAGATTCCATGATACGTTCATATTCCGACTCCAAAAGAGGCTTGCTCAAAGAATGTCTGCTGCGCTAACCGTATGATGGTCTTAGTAATTTCAAAGCTTCCTGCCAGTATGTATTTTCAGTCATTGAAAATGGTGTTCCAGAAGAATATTGCTCTTGCAAGAGCTTGATCATTTTTTTTCCTGATCTTCAGATGTCATCTTGTCTACAAATGAAGTTATTGATTAATTTTTGGATGCAGCTGTCTTCAGAATCTGTTTACAGGAAAGGCAAGACCAAGGAGGCTTTGGAAGTTAAGGCAAAGAACTTGTGCTGAATCCTGGAACCCAATTAAGGGCGCAATCCAGAGGCAAGTCCCTTACGCCAGCACAACGTTATCATGAAAGTGCCATAAAGCACTTTAGCACTGGCATAAGGGGAGATAGGCCAGTGCACAGATGTGCACTGGCCTCCCTGCACTGACGCGGGCCCTGGGGATGGTGAGTTTGCATTGGCTGAGCTTGGCCAGTGCAGAAGTCTGGGGGAGCATGGGGAGGGCAGTGAGGAGGTGGAAGGAGGCATTTTGAGGCAGAGGGAGGGAAGGAGGGAGGGCAGGTGGGCTGTGGGTGTTCCCATGGGCAGGCAGGCAGGCGGAGAGTGGGAGGCAGGGCCAGGATCCGGCACTTATGCTGGATCCTAGCCCCAGTCTCGGGAGGCCCAGGGCAGTGCCGGGCTGCTCCAATTTGCACCACCTCTTTAGGTGGCACTGATCTGAGTAGCCCCATTGGGGCTGCTGTGGCTCTCCCGGGGCTAAGGAAAAAAGTCTCCCCTTGCCTCAGGTTGACCCTCAAGCAGCCCAAAACCTTCACTGGATGCAGCACAGGCCTGTTAGCCTGCCTGTTCCAGCAGAAGTTAGGACTAGGCTGTAAGGGTCATGATGCGGAGTTTCCTGCCTTCTTCAAACATTATGCCATCCACAGAAACCTTATCAACCTCCAGGCAAATTACCATACAGTATAGCTGGTGGGATATATTCAGCATTGTGGGATCACAGATTGTACAGGTTATGCGAATGAACCAAAAGTTCATTCAACTAACAAAGAAAGATAGCTCTGTAATCTGTGTTGTTTTCAGTTCTCTGAGCGTGACTCTGCTTGGTATTTTTGGTGTTTGAGTGGTTATTGATGGTTTTGTGGTTAGAAGATGCAATCCTATGGCTTGTACACTTTGTTCCTCACTAAGCTTTTGCTTCTCTCCATTGTCTTTCCTTTTGAGTTACAGTAAGGAGCAAACTACATGACTGGTCGGGGCATAATTCCAACATTGTCCTTCTTTCAAGCCACGTCTTGTTTTCTTCCTCCATTAGTGGAGACTTCTTTTACAAATATGGTGGACTTGTGCCATTTTACCCATGCCTCTGTTCATTTGGATACCCCTTTTTCATTTTTTGCTGCCTAGTTTAGGCAGAAGTGTTATGATTCCCAGACAGCCAAAAAACCAAATGTTCTTGGTGGGGATATGCTTCTCAATACACTGATTTGGCTTTAATGTGATGTTCTATGAAATTGCACAAATTTAACACAATTTTTTTTTTATTTAAGAAGATCACAGATCTTGATGGAAGTCCCATAAAGAATTATTGGGACAGCGTTAAAGCAAATTACATGCAAGAGTGAATACAACTTAGTAGTTTTTTGAGACCACATTTAGGATTATAGTAATATGGCTCTTTACAGGTTCCTGATTGTCATATTTTTGGAGGCCAGTAGATGTCAACAGTACAATAGCTGAGAATAAGACTTGCAATAGCATGCTAAGTATATTCAGGTGGAGGTATTCAAGTGGAGCCAGCATGACATTGTTTTGCAACAATATCATTAATTCTATCTTCTGTTCCTGTGATCAGTGACATCGCTAGCAGGGTGCAGGGGGCAGTGGGCCACACCGGTTGGTGCACACAGGGGACGAGGTGACACCATTCTGACCAAAATCTCTAAAATCGCAGTTTGTAGAAATAATACTATCAAGTTATATACCATTTGATGTGCAATTTACAGCAGAATGCAGTGAAAAAAATGGAGTGAGAAGTCTCCATTCTATCAAAAGTTATGGCCAAAAAAAAACCAGTGGGGGGGTGGGGCGATGGTACATCACCACGCCCATCACCCATGGCATTGCCCTGCCCATTGCATGAGAGGAAGTCCATCATGGGGCTGGCAAGCTGGCCTCCGGCACTGGGTCATGAAAACCCTTTTGACTGCACTGCCTATGAAGATGATGCTAATTGCAAGGTTAGTACAATGAAATTATCTTTTGTAATGCATACTTTAAGGCAGGGGTGTCCAAAGATTTAGGCAGGAGGGCCACATTGTCTCTCTGACACTGTGTCGGGGCTGGGGAAAAAAAGAATTAATTTACATTTCAAATTTGAATAAATTTACATACATTTACATAAATGAACATATTAAAGATGAACTTATACAAATGAAAGAAGGTCTTGCAATAGCCCAAGGCCTATAAATGGCCTTGCACAAAGCAAGGCTGGCCTTTCCTTTTCTGCCGCTACTGTATTACAGATGTGAAACAACAAGCAGTGAAGGGAGCCCTCATCCCACAGCTCACTGAGACATCAAACAGTTGCCCTCACACTGAGAGCAGTTGCATCGGGCCAGTGTGGGCTCCAACAAATCACCGGAGGGCCAGAGGCTCATTGGAGACTGTGAGCTCCCTGAGGGCCGCATTGAGAGGCCTTGAGGGCTGCAAGTGGCCCCAGGGCCAGGGGTTTGGGCACCCCTGCTTTAAGGTAAGCAATTTGGAAGGATAAATGCTTGCAAAAATGTACATGTTATATCAACAACAAAGGGGAACTTCCCATACTTCATATGCAGTTGCCACTGTTGGAAAGATTTTCAGATTCTTTTGCTGACGCAATGCTAAACAGTCACATACCTTTTAAAAGGGTTTGGAGGCTTTATTTCTACATAGCAAGTGAATTACACAAGCCAATTGATTCAGTTTGGATACAAATGTTCATTCTTTCCCATCCATCCAGGATGTTTCCCATCCTGTTTCTCAAAGAACCACACCCAGAAAATCACATTAAATAATGTGGAATAGTTACTCATGTGACACTGTATGTCACTTCCACCTCCTTATTGGGCCTATTATGACAGGTTTGGTGCATGGTCCCAGCTCTAATTAGGAGGTCATTCTGCCCTGCATTTCAAAATATTCCTGGCTGGGGGGGCAGCGCTAACTCTCAGCAAAGTTGCAGTGAACTTTGGGGGCTCCCAAAGAGACTTTGAAATAGATGTGTTTTCATGTGCCTAAACAACTAAGGCATACTTTGGTGCCAGGAAGACGGTACAAAGAGCTAAGAGCTTGAACAGGGGGGGGGAGGGGGGTCCTTAGAAACAGGCAATTTCAAGGATTTCTCTCTGTTTTGCTCTGTGCTGAATCATATCTATCCCGGGCGCCATCTTGGAGAAGCTCGGAAAGCTGAGAATCCGTCCTCCCATGGCCTAGATACAACAACATCGCAGCGAAAAGAGCTATTAAGAGTGAGTGAACTTGGCTCGTTAAAAAGTTTTATTGAGAACTGTAAGTAAGAAGTCTGGAGGAGGAGATAATTCAAGATTATTCATGCTGGCCGTTAGCCAACCAGGGGGGGAATAGGTGAATTGGTATTTCCCCTGTTGGAGTAAGTACAAGATTATATTTTTTTTACTGGTATGTACTGAAGAGAAATAAATAAGTAATCTTCAACGAAGGAAATAAAGTCTACTTTCATTTTCCCAGCAAAAAGCCTTTATTTAAGCCTGGACACTGCTACTTTCGGTTTCTCAGCAAGAGGCTTGAATTTTTTTTTTCTTTTGGTCATTTAAAGGCATACTAACCTAATTTGACTGTGTGGATTTGATTGTTTTTTTTGGATATAAAAATTTGGAAAGTAGCCCTGGATACAAAATTAGAAAGTAGCCCTGCAGGAAGTGGTTCGAGCTGGTGTTGATAAAAATGGCTTTTGAAAATCTAAAAGATGATCGTGAAAGCCAGGCCTTGTTGGTGGATTTTGTGATGGATTTTAGAAGAGAAATGGAGCAACAAGTCAGAGAACTCTCTGAACAAATTGGGCAAATAAGCTCCTCCCTTGTAAACTTGTGGGAACAGATTATAA
Source organism: Tiliqua scincoides (assembly GCF_035046505.1). Taxonomy (NCBI): domain Eukaryota; kingdom Metazoa; phylum Chordata; class Lepidosauria; order Squamata; family Scincidae; genus Tiliqua; species Tiliqua scincoides. Next base: position 45,263,253 of record NC_089824.1, on the reverse strand, counting down.
ACAATAGAGAAGGAAAAAGAATGGATCAGATGTCGGGTGAAGTTAAAGAAGTGGAGTATTTTGAAATGGGACACGAGATGGAAGAAGCAATTGTCATAATAACTGAGAATCTTAAGGAAGAAAAAAGAGGAAATCTTCAGAGAGCAAGCTGTCTCAAGAAGAGGAAGAATTTATGGATTGAATTCAAGAATAACAGAATGAAAAAGAAGAAAGAAAAACAGAGGGGGGGACTTAAGAAGAAAAAGAAGTGGAAGAACCAGTTGGAGGACTAAGAGGGAACACCAATAAGATAGAGTACAAAGTAAACAATAAGAAGAAGGTCAAAATGGTTGAATAATAAATAGAATTTTTTTTTAATCATATTAAATTAAAATAGATGCAAATGAAAATTTGAAATATAAATATTGGGGAAATTAAATGGTATTAAGATAAATATTTTATTAATTAGATTAAATTAAAGTGAATGAAAAGGGAATTTGGAATATAAGTATCGTGAAAATTAAAGTGGTAAATATATGAAATTGTTGCGAGCTGCGTTGTGCTCAGGCCGCTCCGGGATGGCTCCGCTTTCTGCTGGAGCTCCGCCAACGGCTTGGCACGCAGAAAGCTGCACGGCAGTTATCGTTCCTGTGCCTCAAGGTCGGAAAGCCCTCACCCCCGGCGACAAAGAAGACTCAAAGGCAGAAGTTCTCCACCACACTCCTCCTTTACTATGTACAGATATTTACAGTCCAGATAATACAAACGGTACATGATTCACTGATCCAACTAACGTAGCCTCCGGCTCACAATGCTCTGCTTCTCCCACACCTTTTGCTTGCCCCTGCTGGAACTTATACTTCTTACATCCAATCAGAGCATTGGAAATACTGCACAGTCATGCTGACTATGCAGGTGCTGTCACACACACACACACTCACATACTGTCACCTGATGCACATCACCCGATGTTGCATCAGCTCCAAGTTCCCAGGGTGCTGTGCTGGCTTGCTCTGGCCAAGGCTTCAGGCCTGCCACTATGCAGCCAGTAAATTACATGTCAGGACTGGGGATCAACCCGTGACACCCCTCCTAATTTCTGGCTGGATAGTCCCTTTCCACAATTGTTTCCAGCACAGTTACATTTTCTTTCCGTGGGTACATTTTGCAACATTTCAGTTACATACATTTTACAGTTTGCTTTATACGTCCGTATACATTTCATTTGTTCATTTCTTGTTACAATCATTTTATGCATTTCTTTACAATTTACAATTTCATTCATTGCATCTCGTGTTGTCACGTTACACACTGTGGTACATTTTGCCTCACCATTATGCCCGTACCTTTTGGGAGGAATTCCCTTATTTACCCTTTGAGAGCGTCTGGGTATTTCTGGTTGGCTTTCTGCCTCTGACTCAATTTTCGGCACTTCTGGGGTTAACTCTGCACTTTGCCTTCTCTGGGCACTCGGCCCCTCCCGCCTGCTTTTATCTGTTTGTTGTGATAAACTACCAGCTGGCACCTCAGGCAACAATACTGTGCTTTGCTCTCTGGCCGAGAGCCTGTTCCAACCTTCTGACTCATTAAATGTGGCTGAGCAGGAGATTGTCAGCTTATTTTGCTTATCACAGAATCTGTACGCTTTGGCCCCAGATTCATAGCCCAAAAACGTCAGTTTTAATCCTTTGACCCAGGCTGACACACCAAAGGTGTGTATGTGCTTGAGAGATGGGGGTCTCCCGTACAATGCTTCGTACGGCGTCTTGTTAATTGCAGACGTCCACAGACGGTTTATCAAATAATTGGCTGTTTGCATGGCTTCAGCCCAATAACGTCTCCCCAAATTTGTGTCCGATAACAGTGCACGCATCTTTGTTTGTAACAACCCATTGCGCCTTTCCACCATCCCATTTTCTGCAGGCACTCCCCTATTCGTCAGCCTTTGGCGTATGCCTTTTGCTTTCAACCACTTCTGCAGTTCTGCGCACGTGAATTCAGTGCCTCGGTCGGTTTGCAATTCCCCAACCTTTTGAGCATACTTCCGTTCTACGAATTTCACCCACTCACATATGCGCTGACAGGTGTCAGTTTTATTCCTGAGTGGAAAACAGAAGCCAAATCTCAAATAATGGTCTATCAAGACCATCGCATATTTTGCACCCCCCACGGATGTACCTAGTGGGCCAATCAGGTCGGCTGAGACCAATTGAAATGCTCTATCTGTTTTTCTCTCACTCTTGGTATTGACAGGGCACGCCTTTGATTTTACCCTTTTGCAGGTCTGGCGATCTAAATACTTTTGGCATTCCTCCAATTTTATGCCACAGGCGTTCTGCACCGTTCTTTCAAGAACTGCATAGGATGGATGGCCTAGTCTCCTGTGCCAAACGTGACAACAACGGTCATGATCGGTCTCATTTTTGCAGAGGTTTGTGGCACTTGAAAATGGTGTACTGTTAAGCACGTAGAGGCCACCTCTTTCTGTGCCTTGAGCACAGATCTCATCACCTCTCATGATCATACATTTCCCTTTGTCAAATTTCACACAGTACCCCTCTTTGTCCAGAACAGCGACACTCAATAAATTATGCTTGAGCTGAGGTACATACAAGACATTACTCACTGACTTGTTAAATCCCGGCACTGAAACTGTGCCCTCCCCTTGAACTGGGGAGTCGAGTCCGTTCACTAAATTCACTGCAGCTTTCGTAGTTGGCTTTAGAAATGTAAACAGTCCTTTCTCGCAGGCCACATGCTGGCTGGCCCCGCTGTCTAGCAGCCACCGGTGCTCACTCTCCTGCTCCACCAGCCGAACGATGGACACGTTGGAGCTCTTGAAGCCCCTCCTCCACCTGGTATCCTTCCTCCCTGCACCACGATCTTTCAGGGAGGGACACTCATGTCGCAGGTGCTGTGTGGATCCGCAGGAATAACAACGTCGCACAACAAATACTCCAGGGCTCTCTCCATTTCCCTGGACATCTGCTTTGACAGGGACAGCCTCCCTCATTGGAGATTCCTTGGCAGTCAGCCCACGCTCCCTTCGGTTATCAGCTCTTTTTTGCTCTTCCTCCACCAGCCTGCCGGTCAGGTAGAAAAGTGTTAGCTGCCGCTCTGGGAGGGCTTCCAAGGTTGTTGCCATCATATCATACGATTCATCAAGGGAGGAAAGAATAATAAATACTTTCTGCAGTTCTGGTATCTGAACCCCACGTTCTTCCAGATCCACGAAAAGCTGCCTCATGGCACGGAGATGCTCATTAATGCTGGTGCCAGGTTCCAAACATTTACAGTACAGCCGTCTTGTCAGGCTGACCTTCGACACAGCCGAGTCAGATACGGAGTGCATTCCAGCACTGGTGCGCTGACTCAATGCCGCGTACGAGGAGTAGCTGAGAGTCCTCCAGACCCAAAATTATTGTAGCCAGGGCTTGCTCATTTGCAAGAGCCATCTCAGGGCTTTCTTCATCAAGCTCCACAGTTTCCACCACTGCCCACAGCGACTGTTTCATGAGTAACGCTCTCATTTTCACAGCCCAGCCCCTGTAATTGTGCTCATTGAGCTTTGTCAGTGGATAGCCTTGGACTGCTGCCATCATGCAGTACTGTACACAGGTCTTCGAGACCAACGTCGCTCAGCAGACTCACCGGGGTGTTTAGGCTAGGGCAGCGCTTGGCACAGCAAACTCAAATCAAACAGCTGTGCACTGGGCCCATAACCTGTTGCAAGCTGTGTTGTGCTCAGGCCGCTCCGGGACGGCTCCGCTCTGCTGCTGGAGCACCGCCAACGGCTTGGCACGCAGAAAGCTGCACGGCAGTTATCGTTCCTGTGCCTCAAGGTCGGAAAGCCCTCACCCCCGGCGACAAAGAAGACTCAAAGGCAGAAGTTCTCCACCACACTTCTCCTTTACTATGTACAGATATTTACAGTCCAGATAATACAAACGGTACACGATTCACTGATCCAACTAACGTAGCCTCCGGCTCACAATGCTCTGCTTCTCCCACACCTTTTGCTTGCCCCTGCTGGAACTTATAGTTCTTACATCCAATCAGAGCGTTGGAAATACTGCACAGTCATGCTGACTATGCAGGTGCTGTCACACGCGCACACACTCACATACTGTCACCTGATGCACATCACCCGATGTTGCATCAGCTCCAAGTTCCCAGGGTGCTGTGCTGGCTTGCTCTGGCCAAGGCTTCAGGCCTGCCACTATGCAGCCAGTAAATTACATGTCAGGACTGGGGATCAACCCGTGACAGAAATAAATTAGATGGAACTGCAAATTTGGAATATAAGTATTGTGTAAATTAAAGTGGTATTAATATAAATAAAAGGGTTATTTTATAAAAGAGAAGGTAAATAAAATAAATTATAGATGTCAATTTATTTTGGAGAAAATATTAAACCTATATTTTGGGTTAATAAATATGTGGTGGATAAGCGAAGTATAATACCATTGTAATTGGAGATGTTTTTAGATGTGATATTAGAAATTAAGAATTAGATAAGAGATTTTATTTTAGAGGTTAGTTTAGTGGTAAGAAGAGTCTATAAGTAAAAATTTGAAGCCTTTTTTGACTGGATAGTTATGGAAAATGATGTATAATATGTTATAAGAGATATTGAAGGGGGTAATACCATTGTAATCGGAGACTTCTTTTTTAGATGTGATATTAGAAATTAAGAATTAGATAAGAAAGATTTTATTTTAGAGACTAGTTTAGTGGTAAGAAGAGTGTATAAGTAAAAGTTTGAAGTGTTTTTTATGATGGGATAGATAAGGTTAGAGGAAAAATATGGAATGTTAAAGTATTAACCAGTTGGGTTAATGAATATGATAATTTTTGTATTGATTATTAATTTTTGTTTGGATTAATGTTGGTTGTAATCGATGGCCACCACCCTTGTGTGTAACCTATGTAGTCCTAGCCCTAAGTCTGTCCAATTTTCCTTACCTGTATCTGTAATAAATAAATAAAACATTATAAAAAAAAAACCAAAATATTCCTGGCCCGCAACTTTAGTTATACAAGATCCTGGAATTTTCCCTTTGGGCAAGTTATGATCTACATCGGGGTGCCCAATAAGTCAATCCCGATCTACCAGTCGATTGCCAGGTAAAATGAGTCGATCGCCAGGCAAAACGCATTCTTGGGAGTGAGCCCCACCCTGGGAGTGAGCCCCGCCCTGGGAGTGAAGCATCCTTGGGAGTGAGCTCCGCCCTGGGAGTGAGTAGTCCTGGAGTGAGTAGTCTACTGGGGCTGACTCGTGAGTAGTCCTGGAGAGGAGCTGCTGGCAGGCTTCTCTCCCATCCACGCATCCCTGGGAGTGAGCCCCGTTGACTCTCCTGGGGTGACTTACCTTTCCCCTGTTTTTGCACTGGTATGTATGGCGATCTGCCCCCCCCACTTACATCTGTTGGTTCTGTGTGCAAGGGGTTTTACACTGGTCTTGCTGTGATGCCTATACAGAGATCTTCCCTCCCTCACACCTTTCCCTTGTTTTTGCACTGGTCTGTATAGAGATCTGCTCCCCCCCCCACTTGTATTGGAATCGAGGAAGATCTGGTGGGGAGGTAGATGTGGTGTCAGCAGTGTCCCCTTTAAGGGTAAGGCCTGGGCATCCAGCAGAGTGTGCTGCACAGCTGCAGCCACTTGAAGGCAATAGGGCCCTCAGGGATATAAGAGCACCTGAGGCAGGAAGGGCTCCACTTATTTATGTGAGTCAGCCTTTTCCTACATGAAGACCTTTAAGTCCAAGTTCATCAGTTCCACCATGACTGATGAACATTTGGAAGTGTGCTTGAAGCTGGCTGTCAGCAGCTACTGTCTGGGCTGTGCATCCTTGGCTGATTCACTTCAGTGCAAGTCATCAAAGTAAACTCAAGTAATTACAAAAAATGTTTATAGTTAATTATGTTGTGTTGTGCAATATTGGCTCATGCGGTTATGCAAGGTACACCAACATACATTGTACACATAAATGTTATATGTTATGATGGTGCGAACATTGTAAAAAAACTCTGGTAGATCTCCGGGCATTGCTGGGTTTCAAAGTAGCTCTTGAGCCAAAAAAGTGTGAGCACCCCTGATCTAAGTCATAATCTAAGTCCAGAAGGACCCTAGCACATTCAGTAATCAAGTATTTATTTTCCAATTCAATCACTATAATGGCTTTGTATAAGACAATATTGACAGCTTTGTTTTACAGAAACAAAATGTAGTACTCTTCTTCAGAAAGCCCTCTGGAGGTGACCAGTTTGGTTGCCTTGGGAGGGGTTCAGGTAGTACCAAGTATGGCCCAGTGTGGGTCTGGAGATAAACAGGCTCGAACTGGGGGTTCGGGGGGGGGGTTTCCTCTTGCTCTGGCTGAAGGTCCTGACATTACCTTGGTTGACCTCTGGAACTTCTGGCAAAGAAGGAGGTGAGGAGTAATGATGGTGGTACAGAGGCTAGATCCCATTCAGTCTCGAGACTACTCTCTAGTACTGATGGCAGCAAAAAGGCACCATTGCATCTGCAGAGAGCCAGCCACTGGATCTGTTTTGAGTGATGTAGGACATATTACATCTGGGTCATGTGGTGTTATGTAGCATATCTTGGAGGCTCATCTTGGCCAATTTGCAAGGAACGTTGCAGATAAAATCACTTGCATCTGACATGATTTGGACTCCACTTTGGGAGTTATACTTGAGGTATGCTTAGCATCTGTTTTGGATCTTTTAGAACTTTTGCAGGCTGAAGATATAGATAGGATCTTTGCCAGTGTGAGGTTGTTCACCTGATTTCTCAGCCCTTCCCTGTTCTAGCTTATAAAATCTGCCAAACGGGGACTGACCAAGTGGGCAGTGAGGGTAGCAAAGTCATTGGTCACAGGGAGCTCATGGCCCTCCTGTCTTAAGACAGTGTTGATGCTCCTTCTGTTGAAGAAATTATCCCGCAATCCCACCATATTGAATAATTACTGGACTGTCTCCACCCTTCCATTTTAGGGAAAGGTGCTCAAGCATCTGGTGGCAACTCAGCTCCAGAGATTCCTGAACAACACTTATTATCTTGAAACATTTCGGTCCATCTTTCAACTTGGTTTAAGGGCTGAATCGTTAGTGCAACACCCATCCCAGTTGTTCCAACTGTGTCCTTGTCATCACCTGCATGAGATAATCCCACCCTCTCACTACAGAAGATACCTCCTACCCAAATACCATTCACCCCAGTCATGTCTATGCTGTTAGAAAATCTAAAGTTTTCCTTTTCAAGAGGACAACTGGCACAGGCATTTAGTGAACCCCAAAAGGCACAGCAAATTAACAACAATGGCCTGCAATTGAAGGATGGTTGGAGATTATGAGGACTGATCAGCAATACACAAAAGGAGTCAAGGGTGTATGCAAGCAATGTATTAAACCCAGGCCTGCAGCCAGGATTCTAGAGGTGGGGGGTCGACTATCTTTTCAGGGTGAGTAATTATGTCAGGTATCTATACTGGTGTGCAAAATGAAAGGATAAGGACGGAGAAACATCAAAGACCAGTCACTCCCCCAAATTTAATAAAGAGACAATATTTGGGAGGGGGGATTTGAAAGACTCACAGCCAAATCCTGAGCTGCCCAGGGAGCCCCAGCACGGCAGCACCGTGAGGGCTGCCGCCAAATCCAGCGCCTCCCATGCTACCGCAGGAGGCACCTCGGGAGTAGGGGATATACGTCCTCTTCCCCCCGATAAGGGAGGCAGCCCCACAATGGGGCTACTCTCTTTAGCAGCACCCAAGTAAAGGCACTCATGTAAGGCTCAAAGCTCAGGCCACACAGGCCAGAGAAGAACTAATTCAAAGGATGTTCTTAACAGGTGACTCTTATAATTGACTTAAATTCAACAGCCAATTAGAAATCGGAACCAGTCGAAGGTTCTAGTGGTGGATGTGCAGTCAGGCAACTCACTCATGGAGGGTCACCCTGTTTGACCTACATGTATCTCTCATCCGAGGGGCATCAAAAATATACCATAAATCATGCACAGGGAAGGGCATTGCCTCTTAATTAACAAAGGCACCCCAATTCTTACTAGCTCTTATTGAACATCAGCAGAATATTCTGACCTGACCTATAACTATGAGACACAATCCAGTTGCCCAATTCTGAGAGGACACAGAGCTAATTAGCACTTGGCTGTTTGGGGCAGAAGTTCTGACAGCTTCAAAGGGCCATGAGCAAGCCAACTGGAAAGCAACTTCAAAGAGCCATGAGAGTATCAAAATCTGGGATCATGTGATTAGTTTTACAAAGGATTAGTTCATAAGTTTTCTTAACGTTAATTCTCTTTGTGATGCTTATCAAATCGTTCCAAGAAAGCTTTCATTATATTCCCTGGTCTTTTTTGGTATCGGTCTCGAAGATTTTCAATTGCAGTCTTTGTCTGTTAAAATGAAGAAGGAAAGCATAACATTATTGTCTATGTTTTCACAAAATACAGTACTAGGAAAAGATGTGAGATCCAACCTAAAATGGCAGAAGGTCATTTTTGGGTGCAGAAGCACTAGTGTTTCTGAAAAGTTGGTCTATTTCTTGCAGGGGCACTTTTCCCATTGAATTCATATTCAGAAACGTCATCTTTGAGGATGGTTAATAGGCACTGATGTTTATGGACCTCAGGCAGCTTCACAGAAGAGAAGGTTCTTACTTCTTAGATGCTTTCCTGTTCTACTGTTGAAAGAAAAAGCAGCCCCTTGCTCAGTCCAAAAACCAATTTGGCTACTCTGATGTTCTAATCTGATTGAACACTTGAGAAATCTTTTTGGAATTTTTAAAGTGTCTGGTTTGTAGCCTGGCTTTGCACGCAGCCCAGCTCCATTGTCAGCAGCAACTTCTGCATTCAACAGGAGAGTTGACTGTACAGCCCCCCACAATTTGCAACTTTACATTCCACAGCAGCAAATAAAGCATTTAGAAGAAGCCCTGGTGCCATTTGCTGACAGAGATTGTGGCAACTTTCAGTAGTGTGGCTACTGAATATACAGGTATAATAGCAGCCGGATCCTGCTCCCCCATCTGGCCCCACCCCTTCCGGCAGTAGAAGCTTCTCAGCAACTGGGTCATTTGGAGAGTGAGTAGGGGAGAGGACATCACATAAAGGAAGGGCTGTTAAAATTATGTCATCTAGAGGAGAGGGTCAAATGCACTAGCTATGCATTGCTATGCACATTCTCTATGCTATGCACTAGCATCTTTCCAAGTCGAGGCTATATGAGGCAAGTCCCAGGCTGAGTTAGGTTCAGGTTTGAATTTCTGTGCCATCTTTAGATTGGGACAACTCAAATCATTTGATGGGGTATTTGCCTTTTCCCCCCACACTCTTGTTTTGACATATTACCCTATGTCTAAGGAAAACTACAGTCAACACTACAGGTGGTTACATTTCACCTTACAGACACATGTATTTCTTACAAATGAAGTGGGAGAAAGGATGAGTGATGAATGTCACGCACATAAAATGAATTCCATTCCTGATTTCATGTAAGGAGAATTCAAAAGCTAACCTTTTTTCTGAATACATCAGTAGATGTGGAAACTGATTCTGCTTTGATATTTCTAAGTGTCAAGTTCACTTACTTTTTCAGCCAGCTCCTTAGCAGTGATGTTTGGATCATATGGGATGGGTTCTCCAATATAGGTACGAAGTTTGACTGGGAACCCTCCATATACAGGAAGGATTACCCACCGAATTGACTCATAGAGCCATCTTGTCAGCCCTGGGTGTGAAATGGAATAACATTTTGATTTACAACTACCTGATAGCAGGCTTGTACTGAACTGTTAACTTGAATTTTTGACCCATTGCAAATAATACAACCAGATGCTTCACTCATGGAAGTGCTTATAGAGTACATACATACATACATACATAAGACCTTTATTGGCATAGATAATGGAAATACAAAACAACAACCAAACATTAAACATTCAGAACACACACACAATAAAATAAAACACTCGTAATCATCCAATACCCCCTCCCCCCATTCACCATAATATAGCAGAAGACCCAGAATTCCGTCCTGCCAGAATCCCAGAAACAAAGTTGGCAACCTTGTCAAGAGAGTCAGTTTCCCCTATGGAAAGAAGAGTTTGTAATTTAAATGAATCCTCCCAGCCCTGCATTTTGTTCAGCAGTGGAGCCAGATAGATCTTACGAAGGGTATCATGGAGTGGGCAGTAAAAATATATATGATGTAATGTCTCCACACAATTCCTGTCACAGGTACATCTTCTTTCTGAGTAGGGAATGCCACAAAACCTGCCCGCTAGCAGAGCTGATAGAAAGGCATTGCATCTTGCAAGGGAGAATGCTCTGCGAACCTGTGGGCACTGCAGATGATAAAGGAAAGAAGCCGGCTTCCCAAAGCTGACTGGGATGTTCAGATGGAGAGGGGAGCAAATGGTGTTAGCTGCACAGAGTAGCTCTTGACGCTCAATATCGAGCAATCTTTCCTTGATAGTCCTGTAGGCTTCGCTTAAACCAATCATACCCAGGCTCGCTGTGTCTAGTCCTATCGATTTAAGCTTGGAGAGTAAATCCGCAACCTCCACAGGCAGTACTGGATCAGCCAGAAGCTGGTACATTAGCCCATACGGGGCAGCACTGAAGAGGATTGCAAGCCAAAATTTTACTGATCTCAACCAAGCCAATGTTTTGAGTCTAATAAAACCCACTTCAAGACACATAGCAGAATATGGAACACATCTGGGGAAACCCAAGATCCTCCGCAGGAAGGAGGCCTGTATGCTCTCAGTTGAATGATTCAAGGCCTTATGCCAGATTGGACAGCCATAAAGAACTTGCGAGAGTACCTTAGCCTTGAATACCTCTAAAGCAGCCAGAACATATCTGTTAACTTGGCTTAAAAAAACCCGGGAAATTGCAAGGGATGAGATTTTTGATGCATTTAGGACTGCATTACGATGAGAAACCCACGGATGCTTATAGTGGAAATTAATGCCTAAATATCTGAATGTCTTTACTGTTCCATTTTGTTGCCCATAAATGATCATTTAAATGGTTTCCAATTATTGGCAAACACCATGATTTTAGATTTAGAGTAGTTAATCTGTAACCTTTTGGATGTAAAATACTCTATAGATTGATTAAGTAGACGTTTTAAGCCGATTCTTGTTCGAGAAATAAGAGCCGCATCATCTGCATACAGTAATAGCGGCATTGGATTGGACCCAAGTATCGGGCAGTGGCCATCCACTGTCTTCAAGGCTGGGGCTAAATCATTCAGGAACAGGTTAAATAGCATGGGAGCCAAAATGCATCCCTGCTTAACACCTTTGTTTATAGCAATGGGGTGTGTGAGGCTACCACTCCTGGTATATCTAACTTTACATGATGTGTTAGAGTATAAGATCTTAATTAACATCAATAGTCTTTTATCAATCCCCATGCTGGCTAATTTAGACCAAAGAAGATCTCTATCAATGGAATCAAACGCAGCTCTTAGATCAAGGAAAGCCACGTAGAGTCTTGCCTTGGCTTTCTTAATCTGTTTATAGACTAGGTGAGATAAAATTAAACAGTTATCCATTGTTGATTTGCCCCAACAAAATCCTGATTGCTCAGGACCTAGGATATCCTTAGAGTTGGTCCAGGTAAAAAGCTTATTATTTAGGTATTTCACATAAATTTTGCCTATTACAGAGAGCAAGCTGATAGGCCGGTAATTTGCAGTGAGCTTAGGGTCACCTTTTTTAAAAACTGGGATGATTGTTGCTGAGACCCAATCTTTGGGAACTAAGCCAGTCCTATCGATCGTTGTGAAGAGGGGTGCAAGCAAGTGAGCCCACCACTCAGGGTCACATTTTAAGAGTTCAGGAGGTATTACATCCGGTCCGGCAGCTTTCCCTGATTTCAATTGATCTATTATCTGTATAATCTCCATGGGCATCACAGGGGGCCAGGTAGGTAGATCAGATGAATTGAAGTTGGGTTGGGTATCTGGGGATTTGCACTTATCAAAAAATAGTTCTGAAAAATGTTTAATCCATACAGAAGAAGAGATTACAACTGGGTCATCCATTTTGGAGCTAAGAGAGCCTGATACCACGGCCCAAAATTGTTTGTTATTTTTTTGCTGTATCGCTTGCAACAACTTGATCCATTGAGCATGGGTGTACTTCTGCTTTTTATCTACCAGTAAGGCATTAAATTGTTTTTTGTAGAAAAAATATTTAACTGCCTCACATGGAGCGTTAGACTTTCTGAAGGCCAAATAAGTTGCTCTGATCAATGCCTTGAGGTCTCTGCATTCTTTGTCAAACCAGTCCTTTTTATCGGATACACCATGTACAGTGCTCCGCTTAGGGTTGGAACCCAGGGTCCTAAGGATGTGGTCAATTAGGCATTCAAATGACTGGATTTGGGCAAAGGGGTCAGGCTCCTTCAAAATGGATGATAAGGAATCTATATTTGTTGATTCCCTAATTAACTGATGGAAATTTAAAGAAAGGGTGTTGTTCACTATGATTTTGCCACTACTCTCTGTGTTTACTTCAACCCCTGGGTGTGCTGGTGTTCTCCCCGAGTGTAGATCAAGCACCAGGGTTAGAGGGAAGTGATCACTAATAGTAAGATCCCCAATGTCAAACTCTTTCACATGTGGTTTCAAAGACATGGACACGAGAGCATAATCTACGACGCTTGACCCACGGGGGGACATGTATGTAAATTCACCAGCATTGGGGTACTCCTTTAGCCCATTAAGCCAGAGCAGGTTAGAAATAACAGAAAATCTTGCAAGGGCCAAGCCATTAGCATTGTAATGAGGATCCTTTGACCATCTATCTAACTTACAAAATGAGGGGAAGAATTTTCTTCATCCACCATCCATGCTCTAGAATAGATTTGATTAGAGTTTCCAACCCTGGAATTCAGGTCGCCCAGCAAAACAACCTCAGCTAGAGGATTATTCCTCTTGAGGTCATCTATACCAGTCAAGAGGTCACTCTTGAGCTGGGATCTCTGAGAACTGTTAAGTACAAGGGGGATATAGACGTTAATACATAATAAGTCAATAGCTTTGCTAGTCTACTACTGAAGTTAAAAGCCTCGCTTCCAGTGCAACAAGGCAAAGCACCCAAGGATGCATACAGCCCACCTAATGTCCACACTCAAAAGCTGGGAAAGGAATGCCTAAAAGGAAGAGCCCAGCATCTAGCAGCAGCTCCCAGGCTCAATCGCTGGTTCCCAAGCCTCCACCCAAGGTACCAGTAAATTTGCCATCATGAAAGAAGACCTTCAGACCCCAAGAGGACCTGCAATGGTCTCTGAACGGACAGAGTACAACTGGAGCTGCTGTATCCTTGGAGCCAATTGCACCAGTAGTCCAAAATGGCCTTCTTTGCAAAGCATGTGCACCTTTGGACGTCAGCAGTGCACACACAGAAATAGACTGCCCAATGGAGACAATGCCTGCCATTCCTAGTTGCCCTGTGAGGATTACAAACTCATCCACAGAGGTACAGGATGAGTTGCCTGCCTCAGACACAGTGTGTGCCAGCAATCATCTTCTGAGGAATTCTGTGTTCAGCTCAGAGATCTCAGACACTGGTGATATCACTCAGTGTTTGCCCAATGCTTCTTCACAAGCTACAACGTCTCCTCAGAATACAAGTCCTCACAGCGGTGATACAAGCTCCCAGTCCATGGACCTGCTGCTCCAACTGGATATAGATGAGGACACGCTAACCAGAGATGCTCTGGAGGCATACAGAGCTCTCCCTCAACAAAAGCAGTTACAGATGGTCAAAACAATTGAGATGGTTTGGCAGGAATTAACAAACATTATTCTGACCCAATGTTCTTCTACATCTTTGGAGAGTTCATCTCCACAAGACCCTCAAGCATCATCTCTGGAAGCAGACCCACTTCGGAAGCTGCCCATTCAGGCTGAGATCCATCAGGAGACTCCAGGTGGAGGAAATTTGTCTTCCTCCCCTTCTCCAGAAGAAGATGAGATTGTGGAAGGAGCTATAAATGCCTTCAAGAGCCTTCCAAGGATGGAACAAGCAAACATAATAAAATGCCTGGATAAAGTTAGAGCAGAACTTATTAGTCCTAATGAGGAAGCTCTGACTGGCAGAACGCATCCTTCGGTTCTTCCAGAGCAAGCTTTGGGTCATCAATTTGAATCAGAAACTACTTCACCCAGGGAACATGTTACTAATTCAAGAGATTCTGTGTTACTCATGGAGGCAAACTTAGCCTCATCTAGCTGTGTGTCTCATGCCCCCCCCCCCCCCCCGGAAATTGAGAACCTGCCCATGAATGAAGCTTGACTGATCAACCCTTCTCCTGACTTGGTCTCTCCCTTTTTGAGAATCCTTTCCTGGAATATTGCAGGATGGAGGAGCAAGAAAAATGACACCGATTTTCTAAGTTATCTTAGAACTTTTGATGTAATTATGTTGCAAGAGACATGGGTCCAGGGCCAATTGCATCTTAATGGATATAAAGCTTTTTTGCTCTCTGCTATTAAACCTAATTCTAGTGGGCGCCCATCAGCAGGTTTAGCCATACCGGTGGCAGAGCATCTTAAACCTTGCTCCCTAGCCACAACTTCGGGGTGTTGTAAGATGCAAGCTTTAATGATATCCTGTGAAGCTATTGACTTATTATGCTTATAGAGTAATCCCTACTAGTGGGGTAAGAGGCACTTTTTCAAGTGGGTGATTTATTTAGCAGGGGGAGAGTAACTGGCCCTCCTCACCCCAGCAGTGTCTTTTATACTGGCTGTCTGCTGGTGTTCTTTTGCATCTTTTTATATCAGTGGTTCTCACACATTTAGCACCGGGACCCACGTTTTAGAATGAGAATCTGTCAGGACCCACTGGAAGTGATGTCATGACCGGAAGTGACATCAAACAGGAAAAATTTTTACAATCCTAGGCTGCAAGCCTACCCATACTTACCCAGGGGTCAATCCCATTTACTATCATTGTTACAAGCATATACATAGCAACCTGTTAAAAGTACAGATGTGTAACATTTTCTCAAATGCAGTCACATATCATGGTAGCATTAAGTCTAATATATTTAAAATAAAATATTGAAATGAGTGGGGATCCACCTGAAAATGGCTCGCGACCCACCTGGTGGGTCCTGACACACAGTTTGAGAAACACTGTTTTAGATTGTGAGCCCTTTTGGGACAGGGAGCCATTAGTTATTTGATTTTCTCTGTAAACTACTTTGTGAACTTTCTGTTGAAAAACTGTATGTAAATACTGTTAATAATAATAATGCAACTCTACAATTTCCTGTAGTTCATCATTCTGCAGCTTGTGTGGATGATTTCTTGATCAACATCAGAAATGAAACATACAACCTAATTCAACTTAACTCCCCCTACTCATGCAGCTGCGCTAATGGATCCTGTGCTGCATCCTGGGGGAGGAGTCCTTTCCTCCTCATCCCCACCTTGTTCTGCCCACTGCCTGCTGGCAGAGGGTGATCTATCCCCCAGCCCGCGCACACAGCCACCAATCATTACGCAGATAGCCTATCATTCACTGACCAAATGGTACTTCCACTGGCATCCTCTTACTTCCAGAATGTGTGCTCTGCTAGTGGGAAGAGAGAACAGGACTGGGCTGACAACCATGCATGCCGTTTTAAACAATTATTTCAACAGAAAGATTATAGTAAAGTAATAAGATTGCAATGTGTTTGCAAAGAGTTTCCACAAAAGGGATTGGGCACAATTCATGAAGCTCTCGAAAATAGGTTCTGAAAATAACATTAGGGAAGACTTTGGACTAGTTTGAATAATACAATTCACCCGCACACGTTTCTGCTCCATAAAATGTACTACTCTTATTTGGATGGTGGAATGTTAGGCTTGGTTAGATATTCTGTCAATTGCCCCCACCTCCAGAATATGCTGGAGGGAATGGTGTACTGCTGGGGCACAGAACACATGTGCCCTCATGTCTAACTGTGCATGGGTGAACTAATCATATGGTGTCATTTGAACTGGTCCATTTATTAAGTATACAATTAAATAAATAAATATTAAATACATGAAGGAAAATTAGGAAATGTAGCTTACATGTATTTCCAAATGTCCAGTATGCTTCACGAGTGTTTTGTGTAAATATTGGGATGATGGGCTGAAAAAGATGAAACACAAAATTAATACTGGAGACAATTTTAGCCCTGTCTCTTCCTGCTATTATTTGTTATTAAGGGAGAGGCTTATTTCATAAGCATTACTTTCAAGCAAGGGTATAAAATTAATATTTTGGTTTTCTCATTGGCAGACAGGACTTTAGTCCTTCTCAGTAATCTGGGGTGGAACCCATAGCTGTGTCTTTCTTAGATCATTTTGATACTAAAGACAGTTAAAATGTGGTTTAAAAATTGGAGGAAAAGAACATTTGGAATATTTTTATGCATACTTTAAAGGGATAACTTTGAAATATCAAGGCTATAACTGTATTATCATCATTTCAACAAGTCTGATATATTCACACCTCTTTTCTAACATCCCTATATCTAGTCTAGAAAAAAAGTACCAGACCGGGGGCGGGGGGGGGGGAAGTCATGATTGAGGTGAATAAAACTAAGCATGCGATGGATAGAGGGAAGTTCTTTTTCCTCTCACACAACACCAGGATCAGGGGACATCCATTAAAATTCACTGGCAGGAGAGTTCAAACAGGCAAAAGAGAATATTTATTTGTATAGTACATAATACATCCATGCAACACCTTGCCACAGAATGTGGTGATGGCACCTGGCTTAAAGGCCTTTAAATAGGAATTTGATGGTGTCATGGAGGAAAAGTTCATTACAGGTTACAAGTCGTGATGACTATATGCAACCTCCAAGTTCTCGTGGTAGCCTATCATTGAATGCCAGATGCAAGGGAGTGGCAACAGGTTATAGGTATAGTATTGTTCTGAGTGCTTCCAGAGACATCTAGTGGCCACTGTAAGGTACAGGAAGCTGGACTAGATGGGCCCTTAGACTGACTCAGCAGGGCTTTTATGTTCATAAAGGGCGTGTGGGAAGCAGGAAAAGATACATGCACACTAACTAGACACTATTCTCCTTTGTCAGCTTGCTTTCTTCCCAAGTACTTCTTCTCTGACAGGACCATGACAGAGGAAAAACATGACAGTCTCCCTCACCATACCGTGCCATAGTCTCAATCTGATCTGCCCCCCAGGGCTGCTACTTCCATTAGAAAAAACAAACACACAATGGCCAGTCTGCATATTTAACATAATATGTAGCTGAGGTACTTACTGTGTCTATTTATACTTAATTTAATGGTTTTTCTAGTAGCCCAAACCCTGCTATGTTGCATACATTTTTAGTCTCAGTTACGATGCAGTCTCCTATCTCATATTTCTCCAGTCAGCAGAGTGTATTGATACATTGTGCCACCCCCATTTGCAAAGAGGGCTGGGGTTGCTTTGACCCCAATCCTGTTTTCTCTGCAGTCTTCCAGGGGGAGGCTCTGCTGCCCTGAATAGACAACCCCTCAACTACACTTAGTGGCCTCAGAGTTCAGGTGGGGGAAGGAGGGAATTAACACCTCCTTGATTCTCTTCTGTCCCTAGCTGTGCCTCTCCCTCCTTGGGCAGATCCACTATCCAAGGTGGGGCTATCAGCTGAGCCCCAGCACTCAGAACCCTACAGTAGTGTCTCCAATAACCATCCCTTTATCAGGGGCCTAGGTGTGTTCATCCACCCACTTCCCTCAGAACTTAGAATCAAGATTTCCCCATTTCTCTCTTTCCTCATCCAGGTGAGACCAAATGCTCTGATGCCAGGAAAAGTGCTGTGTTTCCACCAGGTCCAGCAAAGCCAAAACCACACTCACCTATGGTGGCATTGGTTTTGCCAGAGTCTCCTCAGAGTTCTCCTCTCCAAGGCAAGGACAACCCAGGCCACTGTCGCTTTCCTTTTGGCCTGTCCAGAAGTTCCCAGTGCCTGCTGCTAGGGTATCACCTCCTTCTCCTTCCTCAGGGCTTGTTGTCATCGCAGCTGCTACCAGGCCAGAAGCCCTGGTAGTGGCTTGTGCCACAAGCCACTAGGGGGTGTTGCCTGCTGCTCCCCCCGAAGGACCAAGATGCTACCAGGACCAAGTGAGTGCACACCCAGACATACATAAGAACATACTGTCTTGCTTAGTCATGATTCATGAGGTCAAAGTAAAAAGACTAGGTGGCCAAAGAACAGGTGGAAGAGTGTCAAGCCCAGGAAGGGGGAAGTATCAGCAGCAGCAGCACCACCAGTATGTTACCCCCCCCCAACCTTGATACAACTTCTTGTGTGCACTCAGACATGTGCTAGCAAGAACAACGGTGCAGGTCCAAGTAGACCCATTCAGGCAGTGGAACCTTTGGCAAGGGAACAAATGGAATTTTCAACAACCTGGAGCAAGCAAAAAAAACCATCCCCAAGGCGAGGTGAGCGGCAAAAACATTTCTATCCATCCCCAAAAGGCATATAGCTAGTCCCAGACTGCACATTGGCAGGGTGGATGGGGATATGAAGATGGAGGGTGTTGACAAAAGTCATTAAGCCCAACCCATTGCAACAAGCACCCAATAGGGTACAGAGATTGGCTCTCCCACTTAATGTTTTGTCAGAGGCAGGGCAAAATCACTTGCACTCAAAAGAAAGAGGGCAGAAGTCGCAATATTATGAAACTATAAAATGGAAGGTTTGCATCAGCAAGAACAAAGTTTATTTTTGTTTCCTCTGCAAACAGAAAAGCACCAGCTTCCAAAAATTAGTTTCAATTCTGCTGTCAATGACAACTGTAAGTTGTGTGGTTGCCTCACAGGATTCACTCTATGTCTTTATACTACTTTATACTCTTAATACTGCTTAATAATTTATACTCTTTATACTGCTACATTAAGAATCTGGTAAATATTCCAGCAACAGTACATTTGCACCAAACAGCTGAGAATTCTAGAATTTTAGCACTTAGCACACAGAGTACTTTCTACAATAGTAAAAACTATATAATCCATTTACCATGGGTTGATCCTTGATTTTCTTCTCTGATGGATTCTGAACACCTCATGATCAACTTTTATGCCACTTGGTTGCTTTCATGTTGTGAACACAGGATTGTTAGTTTAGCTGTGTGATACTTTTCAACAGAAATCACTCACCACTTTGGCCTCTGTTGCAACTTGGGCAAAACCTGTACGATTTCCCCAGATCAGGTTGTAGTTCCCATCGCTAAAATTTTGCTCTCTAAGTCCACCAGGTGCAATTCCCAATAACTCGCCTTTCTTCAAAAATGCCACACAATCAGCTTTGTTGCGATCTCCACAACCGGTCAGCCCAAGAACCAATTGTATTCCTATAAAAATATACACATAACTGAATAATACATTTAGGGCACAATCCACAGGGGAGGGTGGGATGCCTCCAGTCCCTTACACCGGCCCACTGGTGTCGCAAAAGTGCAGTAAAGTGCATTCGCGCCACCAGGAGGGAGGCAGCCTCACTCAGCGGGCCTGAAAGGTGAGACTGTGCTGGCCGAGCTCGGCCAGTGTAGGGGTGTGGGGGGGCATGGGGAGGGGAGGAGGAGGCATTTTGAGGCAAGCCAATGGGCGGGTGAAAGGTGAGGGGACGGGGACAGGATCCAGCACTTATGCCAGATCCTATCTCCATTCCTGGACAGCTCCAGGTTGCTTGGATCTGTGCCACCTCTTTAGGTGGTGCAGATCTGAGTAGACCCATTGGGACTGCTGCAGCATTACTCATGCTGCATCATGAGTAATGATGACATGATTCTCCTTGCCCTGGGCTGCGCTGCTTTCGGCCCCAACCCTGCCTTGGATGTGGGGCAGGTTCGCTGACCTGCCTGCTCCAGGGCAGGTTAGGATTGGGCTGTTATGGTGTAACTATAACACCTAAAATGAATATAAGACATTTTTACTAGGGGGTTGGTTTATTTATTAATTATTTATTTAAACAATTTCATCCCGCCTTTTCTCTGCTAGAGCAGATGCCCAAGGCATCTTACAGTTTATAGAAAAAATATTAAATACAATTTATTAAAACAATGAATAAACTCAAAAATAAACAAAATAAAAACCAATTGGACTAGGGCAAAACTGTTAACATTTAAGGAACTGCTATAGAGTCACAGGAGGCAGAAAACCCAAATGCTAAACAAGACAAAAAGGTTTTGAAGCCTCATTGAAACACCACAAGATGGGGATAGATTTTAATTCCCCTGGTAGAGAGTTCCATAATTATGGCACCACTACTGAGAAGGCTCGCCACAGTGCCAGCATCCCCCTAACTTGGGAGAAAGATGGCATTCACAGGAAAGCCCCCTTAGATTACCTAAGAGGGCAGTTCAGAAAATATGGGAGAAGGCAACCTGGCTCCAAACTGTGAAGGCCTTTAAAGGTCAAAACCAGCAGCTTAAATTGGGCCCAGAAGCAAATGGGCAGCCAGTGCAGTCGCCGAAGCAGTGTTCTGACAGAATCAAACTGCCTAGCTCCTGTAACTACCCTGGCCACTGCATTCTGCACTAATTGCAGCTTCTGAACTGTCTTCAGGGGCATTACCCAATTGCTCTGGGGCAGGGCTTCTTTACTGGGCCCCTGTCATTCCCCAGGTGACCCCTCCCCAATAGAGGGGTCTGCTTCAAGACTCCCACACAGCCCTGTCTCTGCTGCTTCCTGGTGGTCAACCATCTTCAAGGGCAGCCCCATGTAGAGCATGTTACTGTAATCCAATCTAGAAGTCACTAGGGCATAGACCACCATGGTCAGGTCTCATCAACTCAAGTATGACCTTGGCTGGTGCAACAGCCAAAGCTGGGCAAACACACCCCTGGCCACTGCTGCAACCTGACTCTCCAGAGCAAGCTGTGAGTCCAGGAGAACCCCCAAACTGCACACCTGCTCCTGCAGGGGGAGTACGACCCCATTTGGAGCAGGTGGATGATCAGTACCTGCATCAAGGATTTCCTGACCAGAAGGATCTCTGTCTTTTCTGGATTCAGTCTCAACCTATTGGCCTCTAGACATTGCTCCAGGACTCCCACAGCCTCCCTGGAACAAGATGCTAAGGAGAGATAGAACTGGGTGTCATCGGCATATTGGTGACACCCCACTCCAAATCCCCGGATGATATCTCCCAGTGGTTTCATGTAGATCAGTGGTTCTCACACATTTAGAGCGGGGACCCACTTTTTAGAATGAGAATCTGTCAGGACGCACTGGAAGTGATGGCATGACCAGAAGTGACATCAACAAGCAGGGGACATTTTAACAATCCTAGGCTGCAATCCTACCCACACTTACCCAGGAGTAAGTCCCATTTACTATCATTGTTAAAATAATATACATAATAGCTTGTTAAAAGTATAGGTCTGTAACATTTCTCCAAATGAAGTCATATACCATGGTAGCATCAAGTCTAATATATTCAAATAAAATATTGAAATGAATGGGGACCCACCTGAAATTGGCTTGTGACCCACCTAATGGGTCCCAACCCACAGTTCAAGAAACACTAATGCAGATATTAAAAAGCATGGGGGCAGAATAGAACCCCATGGCACCCGACATTGTAAAGGCCAGGGCACCAGAGTCCCCCAGCTTCACCATCTGGGACCTGACAGCCAAGAAGGAATGGAACCCCTGCAAAGCAGTGCCCCCAATTCCCAGCTCAGCCAGCCAGCCCAGAAGGATACAGTCGTCAATTTTATTGAAAGACGCTGAGACGTCCAGCAGAACCAACAGGGACACACTTCCCTTGTCTAGTCCTCAGCTAAGATCATCCAACAGGGCAACCAGGGCTGTCTCTGTTCCAAAGCCCAACCTGAAGCCGAATTGGAAGGATCCAGATAATTCATCTCATCTAGGATCACCTGGAGCTAAGATGCCAGTACCCCTCAATCACCTTACCCAAGAAAGAAAGAGTAGATACTGGTCAGTAGTTGTTTAGATTGGTGGAATCAAGAGATTTTTTTTTTTTCCAGGAGGGGGCACACAATTGTGGTCTTCAATATGCTAGGCATCATTCCCTCCTGCAAAGATAAATTTACAATGTGTACCATCCAATTAGCCGAACCAGCCCTGGCAGATTGAATTAGCCACATTGAGCAAGGGACAAGTGGTATGATGACGGTCTTAAACTCCAGAGGATCCTATCCACATCCCCAGGCCATAACAGTTGAAGAGAATCCATAAAGATGGAACTGACAGATGCTGTAGGGGCAACTTCTGGAACTGTTAAACCAGAGTCCAAGTCATGACAAATATGATCAATTTTATCTGCAAAGTGCCTTGCAAATTCATCACAGTGGGTATTTGAGCCCTCCAACTCATTTGCCAAAGAGGCTGAATGGAGCAGATCACAAACGACTTATAAAAGGTTCCCTGGACGGCTCCTTGCAGACACAATGGTGACAGAGAAATATGCTCTGTTCACAGTTATAGTTGACAAACACACTCTTCATTCATTAACTCCTCATGTTCATTGGAGAAAGGAATAAGGAACATGCATGTTCTCACTCCCCTGCTCCTTCTGGTTAAGGAACATGGGAAAATAACACAGGCCAACACACATTTTGCTTCCTTAAACGTTACACCAATTCCTACATATATTTGGGATGCTGATTCAAAAAATGGCATCTGTTTTGCCCTATCATGCCTAGTTTTGGAGATATAGTATAACTTCCTTAGTGAATGGTTCAAGCAGCTTCCTCATGAGGAAGCCTACACCATGGCTCCCTCACGAGGAAGCTGCTTGAACCATTAACTAATGAAGCTATACTATATCTCCAAAACTAGATGTGTTAGGGCAAAACGGATGCCATTTTTGGAATTGGCACCCCAAATTCATATCATATTCACCATAAAGTTTGGGAAAAACTTTTCTGACCCTCAATTTTGTAGGCCTGTGTAATGAATGAAGAGGGCTTTTATCAACTAACTGCCAAATCCTAACTAGCTCCCCACATGGTGATACCGTGATGGCAGCATGGCCTCTGCTATATCCCATGTAGGAATTGTGGCTTTTAGGCATCTCCTTAGGGTAAGGGGACATTTATCCAAGACCCAGCACCTTGGACCTGCAGCAGCAATATTACTGGTGCAAGTCCACATTGATTTGTGCTGGTGAATCAGGCCCATGGAGGGGGTTAGGATTCAGTGGCTCTGCTCCTACTAGACCCTCCGGGGCCATTCCTGCCCCGTTCATCTCTCTCCTTGCCCCGTTCCACCCTTCCACCTTTTTCTGTCTCCAACTCTAACTTACTTGCCTCAGTGGGTCCTCCTGGATCTGCCAGCATGCATGGGAAGGCTCTGGCTTTCCTGCTGGCACTCTGGCCACCAGTGCTGCTGGAGCATGCTTTACAGCTGCTTTTCAGCAGCCAGTGACAGTGGAACATATATTCCACTGGTAGGGCAGCCCACTAGGATTGGACTGTAAAACAACCTCCCCTAGTAAAAATGACTTATATGCATTTTAGCAGGTTCTCATACTTGGAAACCTAGCGATCCTATAGAAAAATTCTGCCTTAGAGTTGCCCTTTATGGCTCTTCACAGTAGGGTTATTTTCCATTTTCCAATCCTAAATGTAGAGCGTGAGTACTTTACCTGGTATCCCAAACAGAAAATGGTCAGACACAGAATAGCAACATCTCCCTGTTAGAATATACAGTGTAGATACAAAGCAGGCATAGTCGATACCAAGAGCTCCATGATAATAAATAATAAGCCCTGATCCTTCTGGTAGATGTTCCAAGCCAATGATTTCAAAACCTGAAAAGAGGATGAAATGCAAAAGATTAATTTTATGTTCATGTCAGTGATATGAAGATTTAACAAATTCATGATGAAGGAAGAAGGCAGGATGGTTTTCCAAACATATTGGCAAAAAATGCCCTACTACAGGACCCATCCATCCCAGATACTAATTTGCCATTCTCTATGCGAAAGATTTTTGCTGTGGTAGCTCCAGGGTTAAGGAGCATCCCCTCCTGAGATCAAAGAATGTGGATACAACTGGGAGTCACTGAGGGTACATCTGCACAGAGAGGGTGGCTAGCAGAAGCTTTCCCCCTTCTCTCTTCTCACAATGATTTGTTCTGGAAATAGAATTTCTGAAGAGGGCTACAGTAGCTTTGATAAGGGAGCAATCAGAGACAAATACCTACTTTTGGTACATTCATTTGGACTAACCAGACAAGATTTCTAACCTGTGTTTAAAGCATTTGCAAATAATGATGTGGCTTTCCTTCCCAAGCCTTGAGTCATTTCCAAAGGTTAATGACTTCCTTTGGAACCTAGTAAAGTCAGCAATGGTCTGTGTCTGTGTTGTCAGTCTCAACTTTAACTTCACATATTCATGGACTTTGATGTTGTCTGAGAACCCTTTTTATCTGACACATGTAGGAAAATATGCATGCATGCATACCTGTGTAGCATTGCTTGCCTGTTAAGAAAGCACAACCCAGGTCAGTGACACATTTGTGTCACAGAACCAGGATGGTGAATATCTCTCTGGGAACAAAAGCCATGTATTTGCACCAAAGAAGTTGTTAGCAACACAAAAGGAGGATCCTGAACCCTGGTTCTCCTCATAACACCATTGCCAAATTCAGTCAAGGAGCCTTGCTGATGGAGTAACTGGGCTCCTGAGCAGGTCACACACCCTCAACTAAATGTAAGAACTATGGAAGGACGCCTTTAGGACCAGGAATAAGCCAGCAAGTCAAGAAAGAAGGCTCTTTGATGAGCTCACCTCACAAAACATCCCATAGAATCCAATTATAGGAAAGGATATAAAAAGCTATAAAATAGACCCCACATGTCATTGTTCTTCCTCCTCCCTGTCACTGCCTTGCTGTCTTTTTTGTCATGTGCAGACCTGCTGGTGCTGTATTAAGCCGTTGCCATTCCAGCCACCATCCAAGAACTGCAGAATCGAGTAACACCATTGTGAGGCTACTTCCCTTACTTGAGGAGTAAGGGAACTTACTTAGTTCCCTTCTCCCGAGGAGATGGCAGTTGCTGCCCAGGGTGTGCTGGATGCCGTGGCAGTTGTTGCACAGCAGCCCTATGCTTCAGGCAGCTCAAGATTGGGCTGTAAGGCTACTGCTTCACTCCTGGGCTTGTTCCAGAACCTTCTTTATGCCATTTTAACCTTGATTAAATTCAGGAGAGTCATTTGGTCTTGGAAGACTTTCTACATCTCCTGCAATACATCCCATCCCACCCCACCCCACCCCACCCCGCAGAAGCAGACTTATAATCACTGTCCTTGGCAAACCCTTGCCACTGATCCACAAATTCCCCTCTATATTTCCTTGTTTTCTCCTGTACAGTCAAATTGACAACAGACTGATGGCCCTATCCTATGGAAGCCTTGTATTGCCAGAACTCATGTACTGGCAGCCCAAGCCCTTTATGCCTATCACAAAAGGTAACACAACACTTTGCACATCCGGGTTTCTGCCACAAGCAGCAAGCAGGCCATGCTCCAGTGGCCTTCCAACAAGCCCCAGGACTGGCAAGACCATGAGAGGAGCAGGAGGAGCAGGGACTAAGAGCACAGGCAGGGAGGGGGACTTGGGTGGTGGAGAATGGGATGGGGAGGAGGATTGAGGCTGGGTATTGGAAGTCTTGGTAGCAACCACATCGCCAATATCCTATTTCCCTTCCTCACCTTGATCCACCTTCCCAGAATCACTGGCATACATCAGAGTGGATCTATCCAAGCAGTGGAGGCTTATCCCCAGGCCAGGGAACTTCAGTACTGCCCCCCTACCAGTGGCTCCAGTGGCCCAGCTGCATTGGTGGCAGCACGGGGGGTGGGGGTGATAGGATTGGGTTGTGCCATTTTTATTCTTTGTATAAATGAATTGTTTTATTTTGATTCCTACTTCCTATTATTGTTAATGTATCCCCGCAATGCAAGTTTCTTTGCTGCATGTGTCACCCTCGCCTCCATCTTCATTCCCCAGCATTTGAGCTGTGCCACTGGCCACTACACAGGGTCCCAGCACACAAGATAGTTTCTCCTCATTTTTTGCATGTTAATGCCTGTTTATAAGTGTCAGGGCCCCTGCCAGATGCCCTGACTCCCCCCCCCCCCCACTTATCCTGGAGCAGGCACCCCAGGCCCAGGGTGGGGAGACTTCCCTGTCCTTGAAGGGGGCAAAGAAGGTTGGCTCACCCCAACCAGCCAGAGGAGGCTGGCAGGGCAAAAAAGGAACAATGAAGGAAACAAGCCAGGAACAGGAAACAGGAACAGGAAACAGGGGCTTTTCTGCCCCACCTGGAGGAAGGGGAGGGGCCAAAGGGGGGCGGGCTTGCTCCATAAAACAGGGAAGCCAGGGATGAGAGGCAGTCAGTGCAAAGCAGGAAGCTGTGAGGTGAACAGCTCTTGCTCCTAGGCCAGGTTTGGTAGCTCTGCTAGGGAGGAGGACAAGGGTGCTGGAACCCCCTCCCCCTTCAGCCAATCTGAGGCCTCCCTGGGGGTGGAACAAGCCTGCTCCAGGCCCCTCCAGGGCAGGGACCCTACAAAAAGCACACCCAGTAACTGTGGCAACACAGTGGCCCCTACATCAGCTCTGGGATTCTGAACCTCAGTCCCTTGGAATTATGAATGGACTCGTATAATAACTCATAGCATTGGGATGATGGCTATTTAAAGAAATGCTTGCTTACCATGCCATATCTTTCCAAATGATCTCACAAGGTATGAAACAACTTTTCTTGCCTTGTCCCATGATTTGCTAGATGGATGTTCTTGCATGTTGTTCTTTTTCTGGTATATATATAGCGCAAAGTTGACAACACAAACAAAACAATATATGGCTAGTGGGAGAGAATATACCAATAGGACAGGCACAATTAACCACAATGCATAGCTCAGGTAATCTCCAAGGTAAGCAAAACCAATCCAGTTCCTCAGTATGGGAGTAAACCAGGTCACAGCGTCTTCCTCCCCAGAAGCCTCAAGAGCAGTTGAGGCTATCATTGTAGATGTGCCTATGAAAGGAGTAGACCCAGGAAAATATTCAGCAGAAATGATGAAGAAAGTGATTTCAGCCTTCTGTTGACCACATGACCGACAATGTCTTTCTTGCTCTGTATACTTCCAGGCAGTAGTGTCACTAGGGTTTGTGACACCCGGTGCGGGATGCCAGCGCGTCACCCCCCCCCCATGCAGTGGGCAGAGCAGCACCCCAGGTGGTGGGCATGGTAATGTACCATCACTCCACCCCCACTGGTTTTTTGGCTGTACCTTTTGATAGAAGAAAGATAGAACACATTCTGCATTAAATTACACATTGATTGATATATAACATGATGGTATTATTCTTCCAAATTATGATTTTTGTGATTTTGGCCACTAGTGGTGTCACACACACACCCGGGTGTCATCTTACTAACACCTTATTGCAGCAGTTCTCAAACTTTTAGCACTGGAACTCACTTTTTAGAATGACAATCTGTCCAAGACCCAAGCAGGAGAGATGGGAAGGGGCAAGGAAGCTATGGGGGAGGTTGAATCTAGTGAGGATGGTGCAAACTGAATCCTATCCCCTTCAGCAGCAGCCTTCCTACCCCCTTTCTCTTTTGGACTTGTGCTACCA
Organism: Tiliqua scincoides; assembly: GCF_035046505.1. Lineage (NCBI taxonomy): Eukaryota > Metazoa > Chordata > Lepidosauria > Squamata > Scincidae > Tiliqua > Tiliqua scincoides. The sequence goes on along the minus strand of NC_089824.1, from coordinate 45,235,606 downwards.
ACATTGTTAGCACAGATCCAAGAAGACCATTTGCAAAGTGGGAGGCTTACAAAGGGGTAAGGGGATTTAAATCCCCTTTCCCTTCCACAGCCTCTTAATCAGCCTCTCCTGCTGGATGCAGGACACCCATTTTACCCCACTGTACCCATGGGGGGGGGGGGTTAGGATTAGGCTGTCACATATTTCCTACTAATTTACTGTTCATCCTTATAGAATGTTTTCCCCAACAGCAAACAAACCTAATGGTAGTTCCACTGTGCTGATTTAGCTAGCTCCTCTTGCTCCCATCTTTCCCTAATCAATTTCCCTTAAGGAAATTCTCAGTGAAAGTTTCCAAAAAGAACACACAAACAAGTAGACAGGTTGTTTTGTGGGTTTTCTGTTTTCTTCACCAGAGTCCAGCCAAGCCAATAACCCCAGGTAGCCCAGCTTCTGGGGTTCACATGCAGTCTAGCTGATCTGCCAGCTGAGCCCAACTGACCAGTTCAGAGGGCAGAAAAGGATTCTCCACCCACTCAGATCAACTAGTGACATCATCAAGGCTTGGTCTCTTAAAAGATCAAGAACTACAGAGAGAGAGAGAGAGAGTTTTGGACATGTGAAAGCATTCCTTAGAGAACTATATATAGATTGGTCAATTCTTATGTATTTCATTTATATTATGCATTTTCTCTTTCTTATCCCGTCCCCCCCCCCCACTTTTTGTGAATTCTATGTTTTGAATTTTGTTTTTGCACATTTATTGTTTTTAAAGGGTGATTGAAAAAAAACACAAGCCTCTCAAGAAAATGGTGAGTCTTGCTGAGGGGCTATGCTAACATTGTTGAATGCTTAGAAGATATTTTCTTTCCATTATCATAATTCAGTGGTTCTCACACATTTAGCACCAGGACCCACTTCCTAGAATAAGAATCTGTCAGGGTCCACCAGAAGTGATGCCATGACCAGAAGTGATATCATCAAGCAGGAAAATTTTTAACAATCCTAGGCTGCAATCCTACCCAAACTTACCCAGGAGTAAGCCCCATCTACTATCATTGTTAAAGGAATATACATAGAAGCTTGTTACAAGTACAGGTCTGTAACATTTCCCCAAATGCAGTTATATACCATGGTAGCATCAAGTCTAATATATTAAAAATAAAATATTGAAATGAACAGGGCAACACCTGAAATTGGCTCATGACCCACCTAGTGGGTCCTGACCCACAGTTTAAGAAACACTGATCTAATTTATACAACTATGTAGAAATCACAGCATCAATCACATTATTTGTAATCTTTTAAATAAGATAGCTCACTCATTGATTTTCATCAGAATATCATCATTTGACTCTGTGATGAACAGGGTAAGTTTATTTGCTAGGCCAGATTCCATTTTATAGGCCAAGAGCCATTTGGTGGTGTTCTGGGGGGAAAAAATACTGTTGGAGTCAGTGTGAAGCACCTTGTCAGACTTCTCAGTAACAGCCGAATACAGAGGTCTGACAACAATTAAGAACAACAAAATGTGACTGCACATCTCCAGTTGGAAGCAGGAAAGCATGATTGCAAAGTGTTGCATCAATGACATCATCTTCCAGAAGCTTTGGCTGACCTGGTATATAAGCCTATTGTGGAGGGGGGAATTGCTGCTCTCTTTCTATTGTATCATGGACATCTGACTGTATCACTGCTGGTATGACCGGGGGAAGAGCTACCCTTAGCCTACTATCAGAAGGTTCAGGCAAGTGATAGGACAAGTATAGGAGCATTAGCTTTATTTTGCATGTACCAATATTTATTCTCTGAAGTAACCTAATGTCCTTCTTGTCTGTGTGACCATATATTTATTCTTTAATAAATTGCAGGTGTGCCCTGATATCCGTGGGAGATCTATTCTGTTCCAGAACCCCACATGGTTAGCTGAAACTGTGGAAACTGGGGGTGCCCCCTGTGCTTTGGTCTGCGTGCCTCAGAATGGCTGTTTAGGCAAAAAAAAAAGTCACTTCAAGGTTTGTTTGTTTTTAAAAATTGTGACATTTTTATGCCTTTAAAAGGCGATAGGAGGGCCAAGGAAGCCTCTAGAGCAGCCATTTTCAATCTTTTTCAGCTCATGGCACGCTGGCAAGGCACTAAAATTGTCAAGGCACACTACCAATTTTTTACTTACATTAAATTACTACATTGCAATTAATTTTTAATTAATGCAATTAAAACAATTAAATCATTACATGACAAAGGGCACAATCCTAACCAGGTCTACTCAGAAGTAAGTTCTATTTTGTTCAATGGGGCTTACTCTCAGGGAAGTGTGGTTAGGATTGCAGCCAAAGACTGCACAAGTAGTTTGGAGAGTATGAAGTTTGGAGTATATGTGATTCTGGAAAGGAGGAAAAATGTTGCTATTAAGGTGTAATGCCAGAAGGTGCTGGCAAAGAGAGGTCAGACTGAGCACATAGTGGGGTGAGGGGCAATTAAGACACATGACTGAAAGAAGTGCAGGATTCAGCTGGAGTGGGGGGGGAGGATGTGAGGAAAGTGATTGTGGACCTTTGAAAGGTGCAGAGGAGTGAAGGGAGGGACAGTAAGAGAGGTGCTAACTGCGATTATGAGATTTGGGGAGGGATGTACCTGTGGGAAGGAGTGGGGTGGGGAGAAGCGCCAATTGCCTGCTCCTGTATTTAAGAAAGAGTACAACCAAAAGCCTGATTCTAGGCATGTCTACTCAGAAGTAAGCCCCACTATAGTCAATGGGGCTTACTCCCAGCTAAATGTGGATAGGATTGTGGCCCAAAGCCCTTCCTTTGGAAAGCGAAAGGCAAGGCAGGGAGGGTTGCTTTGGGCAGTTGCAGGCAACTGTGGCAGAAAAAGGAACTTTTCGTGGACCCTTCGCCAGGCCAGCCAGTTCTTGGGCTGGTGGCCTCAGCAGACATGCTTCCTTCTGACCTGCTTGCCTGCTCCTGCCTCCCTCCTTCTCACTCACTCGAGGGCTTCTGTAGCTGCCCAATAGGCATGCAGGGCGGACTTGATACCCAATCCTAGGCATGTCTACTCAGAAGTAAGCCCCATAATACTCAATGGGGCTTACTCCCAGGTTAATGAGGATCCTCTCATTTGCAGCCTTCCTCTTGTTCAGCAGCAGGAGATGCAAAGCAGCCTCAGCAGCTGCTCTAGGGTCTTCTGAGCCCTGCAGAGGCTGCATGTGCCTGCCTGTGGCCTCTGTAGGTCTCAGAATGACTGTTTAGGCCAAAAAAGGTCACTTCCATCTTCCCTTGACCTTACAAAGTCACAAAAACATCACTTTTTTAAAAAAACCAAAAGTGACTTTTTTTTGCCTAAATGGTCATTCTGAAGCCCACAGAGGCCTCTGGCAGATGTGCATGGCCTCGGTGGGGCTTAGAAGCCCCTCTGGAGGCAAGGGGAGCAGAACTCCCCTAACCTCTGGAGGGTGTGGGGGGGGGGGTTCATCCTCATCTGCAGTTAACTGAAACTGTGGATATGGGATCCGCAGATACGGCCCACCAATATATTTACATTTGCATACCTGTGTCTCTATATGTGATAGAATTGATCCATCGATGTCCATTTGGGCCCAAATCCTAACCAACTGAGGGCCAAATCCTATCCAATTTTGCAGTGCTGGTGCAGCAGTGCCAATGGGGTGTGCACTGCATCCTGTGGTGGGGACGCAGTGACAGAGACCTCCTCAAGGTATGGGCACATTTGTTTCCTTATCTCGGGGCTGCACTGCAGTTGCACTGGTGCTGGAAAGTTGGATAGGATTGGGTTCTGAGATATCTATGCTAGTGGGGCATGTGCTGAATACTGCAGTTGGGTGGCAGTCATGGAAGCCTCCTCAAGGTAATGGAATGTTTGTCCCCTTACCTCGGAGCTCCATTGTCCTTACCTTGGTGCAGGAAAGTTGGTTAAGATTGAACCCTCAGTCATACTACTAAAGTGAACCAGAGCCTTGAGCCCCTGGAATTTGGGGGTTTGAGAGTTTACAAGGGCTGGGGACTTTCTCAAGTCAGGGTTTCTAGGCTTCTAATCCCTATTCCAGTGTGTATACTCTACCTCTGAACCTTCCATCTCTTTCAAAGGAATAGGCAGCACTACTCCGCTACTATCAGAGAAATAAGAACTTGGCACACTGGCTTACTGCCAGTGTGTACTGTCACAAATATGCCATAAAGTATGGTTGTGAGTCCTTGGCACCGGCCAGGTGGTGCAGGGCTAGCACCAGTGGGAAGCTGGTACTTCATGGCTTAGTGATCACCCTTACTGCCAGGTGGTGGAGAGGTGGGTGGGGGTATGGGGGGAGGTGGGAAGGAGATGTTCTGGGGTGGGGGGAGGTAGGGGCAGGGCTGGAAGAGGGCAGGGAGTGGGTGGAGAGGAGGTATAGCAGGGGAGGGAGCTGGGCAGGAGGGGGCAGAACCAGCAGAGCTCAGCTCTGCTGGATCCAGAGCCCCTTGTCAGACCTCTTGGCTTGACATGGAGGCTCTTGATTCTGCACCAGCCCAAGGGTTGCTGCAGAATTGAGTAGCTCCATTGCAGGGCTACTTTCCTTACCCAGGAGAAGGGGACAAATGTCCCCTTCTCCCAAGGAGCTGGCTGCCTGATGCACTTAGGATACCTGGGCAGCTGTTTTGGGGCTGCAGCAGTCCCAGCGCTCCGGCAGCTTAGAATTGGGGTAAGATAGCTATGTTACTGATCCAGAGACCGGATCAGTGTTGCATATATGCCATGTGTTTGTAGGCCCAGTGCCGGAGGTAGCCCAGTGCGAGTTCCACCAGATCCTGAGTCCAATAGCAGACTGTGTGGCCCAACACAAGATTCCTTGATTCTGCGCTGGCTTTGGAGCCACCGCAGAATCGAGTAGCCCCATTGCAGGGCTACTTCCCTTACCCAGGGAAAGGGGATGAAACTCCCCTTCTCCTGAGGAGGTGGTGGTGGCTGCTTGGGGCATGCAGGATACCATGGCAACTACTTTTGGCGCAGTGGCAACACCGCGCTCTGAGCAGTTCAGGATTGGGCTATCAGTCTGCTGCAAATAAAGCAACAGAGTTATGCATACCTTCACAAAGAAGGAATGTAAGCAGCCATCCCAAGGGTCACAAAAGGCCTGAAGGAGAGTCTTTAATGTTTTTGTTCATTGTGAAAGTACCTCTCCTGTATACATTTGGATTTGCATAAAGTATCACAGTCTAAATTAGGGGTGTCAAACTTGTTTCATACAGTGAAATTCATGCTGCTTACTGAGGTCCGAAAGTGACATCATTAAGCAGGAAGTGAAATCATTAAGCAGATGATGGTCAGAAATAAGCATTTTGTTATCATACAGAAACCCGTTAGCTGTAAATGAAGGAAGAGAAAATGTGCAAACCATGTTCATATTTTCAAGATATGAGAGAGACCAATTATTACACTGGGAGAGCCCAATTATCATAGGGGCTGGACGAATTGCTTTGGGGGGGGCACATTGGCTCATGGGCCTTACGTTTGACATCCCTGATATAACTCTTTTGACAGTCGTAGACATTGAGACCCACTGTTTACATTTTCTCTCTTTCCACCCTCTCTTTCATTTCATATATCTAGAAATAGATGTAGGTAAACACACACACTCATGCAGAAATCTGCCAGTTTTATAATGTTGTCCACCAAAACTGAATGCCATAATGGATCTGTGAGTGTGTCAAGTGCCATAAAACTCTTTACTGCTTTCACCCACAGGAAAGAATCCCATACTCCCACTCACGGTCACTGATTCTAAGACTGTTACTTACCTGTAAGTTGGTACCTTCTCAGAAAACTCCTTTCTAAACTAAAGTGGGTTAGGATTGCACCCTTTGCTGCTTTCACTCACAGGAAAGAATCCCACTCCCCACACACAGTTACTGGTGCATAGGACTGTTACTTACCTGTAATGTGGTACTTGCCCAGAAAACTCCTTTTTTTTTTTCTTTGTGTGGAAGCAGCACAGAAGAATCTCTTTTCAGTGATGTTCAGTTTTTCTCAGCTACTTTCTGCTCCCTGCAGAGATAATTCCCTTTATAAAACCAAAATTAGGAGAGGCTCACAGGAGTGGGCCACCCTCATGAAGAAATCCTGGATTAGGAGAGAATAGTTGCAGTCTGTCGGATTACACTAGGTGAGTTTCACCAGCTGTGCATGGTTGTAAAGGATTTACTCCCACAGTGTACACCTTTGATGAGGCAGAACAGATCAGCAATTCCTTGAAGATCACATGAAGGGAACTGGGCCTCCATGTCACATCTGATTTTGAAATAGGTGTTCATTTGCCTGTCATGGGAAAATCCACTGTGGCTTAACAGAGTCACCACCCCCCATGACTCGACTCAAAAAAGAGTCCTAATGGGGGCACCTTTCAAGTCTCCCAGTCACCCTTTAGTGACTCTAATGGACTCAAGTTGTCATCCCCTTAAAAAGCCTGCCGTGGACAAAATGGTGGTGCTGCCAGGAAGTGTGTGTGTGTATCTGAGTTCTCTTTACTCGCTCTCCTGATGTCCCCTCCCATCTGTAAACAGGGTGGGAGGAACTGCAAGAGAGCAGGGACAGAAGCAGCAAGAGGAAGGAGAGTCACAAGCAGCAGCTGCGATGCTTAACAGGATGACCCAATCCTTGTAGCTCTACTCAGAAGTAGTTCCACTTCAGCTGGTAATTCAGTAAGTCTTGCTCCCCAATGTAACAACAGAGCCAAGAAGTCATGAGGTTGGAAAGCAGAATCGGGCAAAAGGATGTCAGGATGTCCTGGAAAGCCTTGCAGTTGCTGCTTGTGACCATCCTCCCTCTTGCCACTTCTGTCCCCACTCTCACACAGTCCCGCCCACCCTCTTTACAAATGGGATGGAGCAGCAGGGGAGTCTTTAAAGTGAACTCCCACACACACAGAGCGGGGCAGCAGCCCTTTTTAAAGGGGTGTGTGACTCGACTTGAGTCCTTTAGAGTTGTGGTGACTCAGAGACTGGAAAAGAGCCCCCATTATGACTCTTTTTCAAGTTGAGCTGTGGGGGCGGTGACTCTAGACTCGACTCGATTTTCCCATCCCCAAAATGAAGCCAGGATATCAGGATTGGTAAATACAATAATGTCTTTTTACACAGATTCTCTTTTCGGTAAGGAATCCAAAGAAGACTTTAAGCTAACTGAGAGATGTACTAGATATGTCTGTATCATAACTGGATATAAAAGACATAAAGTTGATTCTGTTGTCATAGGAATGGCAGGGCTTCAACCAAATAGTAGCTCTGCTATTGCAGTAAGAACCAGCAGGGGGCAATGCTAGTTCTGATACAGTAGCAAGGAAGTCAAATGCCCAATGCTATACTTTGTTGCCATTGCACTGCTGCAAATCAGTTCAAACCATCAGCTTCTATGTTAGAGACTTGAGTAAGAATGTTCAAAGGTATTTTTTTCCCCAAAATGAAATGTTTTTGGCTCCTCTGTTTGTGAATTCTCTGCTGCAATAAATGTTTTATCAAAACTTTCTAAAAAGGAATTTACTTGAACTCTCGACATACTATGGCTGTAATCAGATTTTACTGAATGAAAGAGAATATCTACATTACCTTGTTAAAAATGGCATCTTGTAAATGAAAATTTTCTTACTAATTGAACCAAATCTTGTCCATATAGTCATGTTATAACAAAAAGATCACTTTAGAAGTACCATTCTCTCAGTTCTGCACCTGAAATCAAACCAGAGGAATCTAAGGCCCAGAACAAACATACTCGTACAAAAATGGACTTTCTCAGGGAATAACTGCATGTCTGGTTGGAAAAGCCACATGGGTTTCCTCACCCATGAGCTACCCATGCAGTTTTTGTGAAAGAATATCTGAGTTCCATATTTTCCTGTGAGTTTTGAACATAATATATGAAAATTCACAGTGTTTTCAACATATGTGCATTTAGAGGTGGGAATGTGCTCCAAATTAGCTCCAGATGTAGCCCTTCTTTGTCACAGCTCCTCCTGTCTTTGGAGTTTGCTTTAAAAGTCATCCACCTCTTCCCTTTCACTTTTGACAAATAGGAGAGACAGGCTTCAAAGTGACATGTGTTTGAACTGAGACTGATTCTTTGGATCTTAATATAAGCTAATGATTGAGGAAAGTGACACTCCAACTGCTCCATTGGCTTCCTTCAGCAGCAAGGAGCTTCCCCAGTGTCAGAAGAATCCTTTGTACAGTGAGGAAGAGTTAACAACTCTTAGAGATTTGGTGGGAAGAAGCTGTCCAGGTGGCTCTTGCCAAAAATTACCAAAATGTGGAGCAGTTTTGCTAAATTTCAGATGGTTTCAAGAACAGGGCTACCTGAGGGACTTGAGGCATGCATGAAAAGTCAAGGAACTCAGGAGGTAATAGAATCACCAGAAGGGGGACAATACCTGTTCTGGGCAGTCCTAGACAAGCATGTCTTTCTTCAACATCCTTTACCAGTTACACCCTGTAGACTATGGTGTGGTCATATCCCACATGAGATATGGTGTGTTGTGTGGTGCAAAAGAGGAGGTGCCATGGGATGGGTGGGAAGATGCCATGGGATGTGTGGGAAGAATTGGATTATTATTATTAACAGTATTTAATTGGATAGTGAGTAAAGTATTGTGAGTAAAGTACAGGTTGAACCTCGTTATTCGTGTGGTTTCCATTCCAAGCACTCACATGGATGGCAAAAAACACACTATAGCAAATCAATTTTTTAAAAAAAGTTTCTTTGCTCTGGTGATTTAAAAACAGCCTTGCTGACCTTTGTGATGAAAGATAAGAGTCATTAAGAAGACAATCCATCAATCAGTTGTCCTCCAAGTGGTTAGAAACAGCCTTCACTCAGTCCCTCCCTTCGCCAATGCAAAGTGATTACCTTTCTTTCAGGTGCTGGGTGGGAGGGGAGGGTCCACTGGGGAGAGAAGGATTGTCAGCCAGCTGCCCTCTCTCTCTCTCTCTCTCTCTCTCTCATATTAAGGAGGCTATTGTTAAAGGATTATTCAGTTTTTAAAAACTGATTTTAAAGGGATGCATTTTTCCCCTTCTCCAGGGATCAGCACATTTATTCATGTTTGCAGTGGTCATTAGAGTTGAGTCAAATCCGTGTATAAAAAATTTGTGTATAACAAGGCTGGACCTGTATTCCATCTACCCAGAGGAGTCTTTTCCCCACAACAGGACCATCTGCATAAGTTGTCCCATTGCAAGGCATAAGTGATGCAGAAAGCTTGCTGCTATTTGAGCACACATGCAATCAGCCTTTGGGTCGTAGGGGGTGGTCAGTTGGCTGAAGCAAGGAAAGTATGTGGGAGGGGTAGGTGAGGGGTTACATGTTCTGCCTTAGCCATTGAACTCACTAGGGATCAGACAAGTATTGGTGGGCAGATTGTATAAGGACTGGGACGTGGCACCGGACAGGAGGGGATGGCACCAGGTCAAGTGACTTGTGCCAGATATTGTTGCCAGCTGACACCCCCTTTCCTTTTCTCCTCAGACTTGCGCCTGCTAAAGAGCAGTTCCTGGGGGAAGGAGACTGACTGGAGGTTGAGAAGCTTACCAATGGGCAGGGGCAAGTATTTTCCCTTTCCCCTCCCAAACCTCCCAATCAGCCCCCACCCAACATACAATGCAGCTCAGTCGATTTTGGCATGTTAAAAGCTAGTGGGGGAAAAGATAGTTAATGGTATGTTATTGTCTTAAATAGTTTAGGAAGAGAGCGGAACTGACACCACCCCAAATTCCTTCTCTTATATTTAGAATTCCATATGCTGTTTTTCAACAACAAATTTTTTTTCAAACTTTCAAATTTTTTCAAATTTGAAATTGAAACTAAGGGCACAATCCTATCCTATGCTGGAACTGGCAAACCAGGAGGATTGTGTGGATTGTGTGTAGGACTGTGCGGTTCAGTAATGTATTCTGTTTAATGTGTAGGAGAAATAATTACCTAAGATCAGGCTAATGATAGCAAATTGTTCTGCACAAGGGCCTAAATCTAACCCAAATTAAGGCTTTCACACCAACCTAATAGATTTAGAAGATGAAGGGTACAATAGCACAGCATACTTGTCAATCAATCATGGTAAAAACTCCCTGACCTGATATTAGAGAATGACTGTGTTGTTGTGTTGTGGTGTTAATGCATTCTATTTTAAGGAAATTAAAGGGCATTTGTTTGTTGCCTTTGTTTTGTGTTTAAAAAGATACAGAGTATTTTAATAAATTGTAATAAATAAACACATTTACAAACTACTGCAAAAAATTACAATTTTAACATATCTAAACAGCTGCACCAGGATTCTTTTTGCATAGCATTGACACATAACATGTGTCACGTAACTGACACATAACTGACACATAACATGCAGTTCTCCATGTTGGCAGAGTGTTCAAAAAAAATTATAGAATATTTTATCACATGAACATGACTTTTTTGCCCTGTTTCAGTACTGCCCATGTACACATTGCTGCTGCAAAGGTGTTGGGGGGGGGGAACATGTCTGAACCAAAGGAAATGAATGCTTGATAAGAAAAACCAAGCCCAAGATATGCACAACATTCATACATAACTAGAACTGGAACACTATGGGATTCCTGACATAATATAAAGTGTAAGTGTAAAGTCATGCACATTGGGGCAAAAAATCAAAACTTCCCATATAGGCTGATGGGTTCTGAGCTGTCTGTGACAGATCAGGAGAGAGATCTTGGGGTGGTGGTGGACAGGTCGATGAAAGTGTCGACCCAATGTGCGGCGGCAGTGAAGAAGGCCGATTCCATGCTTGGGATCATTAGGAAGGGTATTGAGAACAAAACGGCTAATATTATAATGCCGTTGTACAAATCTATGGTTAGGCCACACCTGGAGTATTGTGTCCAGTTCTGGTCGCCGCATCTCAAAAAAGAAATAGTGGAAATGGAAAAGGTGCAAAAGAGAGCAACTAAGATGATTACGGGGCTGGGGCACCTTCCTTATGAGGAAAGGCTACGGCGTTTGGGCCTCTTCGGCCTAGAAAAGAGACGCCTGAGGGGGGACATGATTGAGACATACAAAATTATGCAGGGGAGGGACAGAGTGGATAGGGAGATGCTCTTTACACTCTCACATAACACCAGAACCAGGGGACATCCACTAAAATTGAGTGTTGGGAGAGTTAGAACAGACAAAAGAAAATATTTCTTTACTCAGCATGTGGTTGGTCTGTGGAACTCCTTGCCACAGGATGTGGTGATGGCGTCTAGCCTGGGCGCCTTTAAAAGGGGATTGGACAAGTTTCTGGAGGAAAAATCCAATACGGGGTACAAGCCATGATGTGTATGCGCAACCTCCTGATTTTAGAAATAGGTAATGTCAGAATGCCAGATGCAAGGGAGGGCACCAGGATGAGGTCTCTTGTTATCTGGTGTGCTCCCTGGGGCATTTGGTGGGCCGCTGTGAGATACAGGAAGCTGGAGTAGATGGGCTGCTGTGAGATACAGGAAGCTGGACTAGATGGGCCTATGGCCTGATCCAGTGGGGCTGTTCTTATGTTCTTATAGCTGGGGTGGCCTGTCACCTCACAGATGACAGGCTGCTCTTGCTGAAATTCCCTCCTCCACACAATTGTTAGAGGTCCGGGAGTCCTAAAGTTTAAAGATTGGCCACCTATGATTTATACCGCCGGAGCTGCCTACTGCACTCATCACTCCCCTCCTACTTAAAAGTAAGATCCACTGCATTCAACGTGGCTGACTCCCAGGAAAGCATACATAAGGGTACAGTCTTAGAGCCCAATCTAAGGCTTGGCACACTGCCTCCCTGCTCACTGCCTCACTGTGAGTGCTGGTGATAGCCCAGTGCTGTGACTGACACGGAGGCCTAGATAAATAAATGACTTGAATTTATTGCTAGTGCCAAAGTTTAATGCCCAGAAGAGCACCCAAGCTGGGTGCATTTTGGTACATTTTGGAGAATCAGTCCTGCCTTACATCCTGAGGAGTGTCTCTTGGTGCCAGGGAGGAATTTGGAGAGAAGCAGCAGCTGACACAGCTGGATAATCCACAGAGGGCATGGAGGCGTGAAAGTCTTTCTAAAAAACCAGAACTTTATAATGGGTCATGGGATGAGGAACATATTTTTATTCATCCCGTGGTGGGGGGGGGGGGGTGGCAGCAGCAGGGCACTAAACTTACAGATGGAAAGATTACCTCACAAAGCCAACTCATAGTTAAATATTTCAGGCTACACAGTATTTCTTATTTTGTGTGCATTGTGTGTTTTCTTAGGACCCAATCCTATCCAACTTCCCAGTTCCAGTGTAGCCACAATGCAGTCCTGTCATAAGGGAACACATGTTCCCATACCTTAAGAAGACCCCAGTGACTGCCCCTCCATCACAGGATGCAGCCTATACCCCACTGGTACAACTGCACCAGCACTGCAAAATTGGGTAGGACTGGGCCCTTAATATCCCTTTTGATCTTTCTGAGGGCTTTTGCTCTCCTCATTATCTTATTCTTCTCACAAAACCTTTTAAAAAGTATTTGCGCTGGAGCAGTTGCTTGGTTGAAGGGAATGCACACACCTAGCTAAATTGGTTGCACAGACATTTGAATGTGTTACCAAAATTAGAGTTCACAGAGGAGCATCTCAGCTGCCTTCTCTGGGCTGACAAGTAGGGGGGGGGGTGAGACAGAGAAGTGTTGGTGCAGAAGAATAGAATGAAAAGTTGTGGGGGGATTTCTGAGTGCAGACTCCAAGAAGGCACAGCACATTAAGAAGATGAGCCCAGGGCTCACAGCTGTATTTGCAAATTATCCCAACCCAGAGAGGCTGAAGGTATTAGTTCACAGAGCCATAGGAATGTGTTAGTTCACAGACACAATTTCTTGATATGATGGGTGATGGGGTAATCTATCAGGTGTGTTTCTCTTCATCCAAATGAATCGCGCAAAGACTGAATTTCAGCCCGATCCTAACTTACATCACCTGTGCTGATGCAGCAATGCCAGCATGGGCTACACTACATCCAGTGGGGGAATTTAGCAGGCAGGAGGTCTCCTCAAGGTAAGGGGACATTTCACTCCATGCACCAGGAAAGTCCCATCCACTGCTACGGGTCAATTCAGATCCTGCACCAGCAATATTGTTAGAACTGTTATAGGCTGAAAAGATATGTAACACTTATATGGTGCTTTCAGAGCATACAAAGTGCTTCACATGTGTTATCTCAGTGTTATCCTTATAGCAATCTTCTCAAGTGACTATGGGTGCAATCTTAACCAACTTTCCAACACTGAAGTAAGGACACTGCAGCTCTGAGGTCAAGAAAAAACATTCCCTTACCATAAGGAGGCCTTTGTGGCTGCCACCCAACTGCAGAATGCAGCACATGCCCCATTGGTACAACTATGCCGGTGCGGGAAAGTTGGTTAGGATTTGGGCATAATTCTTATTATCACCCTATGACAGCTATCGAGCCAAAGCTGAGAGTAAATGGCTTGACTAAGGGGCCAAGTCCTATCCAAATTTCCAGCATTGGTGCAGCCACAATGCAGCCCCGAGGTAAGGAAACAAATGTTCCCATATGTTGAGGAGGCCTCTGTGACTGCCTCCCCACCACAGGATGCAGCTTGCACTCCATTGACGTGGCTACACTGGCACTGGAAAATTGGATAGAATTGGGCCCTAAGGTCACACAATGACTTCATAGCAGAGATGAATTTGAACCTGGGAAATCCTGATTTGCAGTACATTCTCTCCATCTAGTAGCTACATTCTCTCTCTCTCTCTCTCTCTCTCTCTCTCTCTCTCTCTCTCTCTCTCTCTCTCTCTCTCTCTCTCTCTCTGTGTGTGTGTGTGTGTGTGTATTGTCAACGGCCATGTTATAAAACAAATTCCCATTGAAACAACATAGCAGAATCCTCAATGATATTAAACCATCCCTTGTGATCTTGACCAATTTGTGTGGCAGTTGATAAATCACATTTGCAAATTTTAAATCCTCCAGGATGTTATCAAGCCATCCTTGGCTGGTCTTCCTCTTGGTCTTTTACCAGGACTTTTGGCATTATATGCTTGCTTGACTAGCGAGAGTTGTCCATACGCAGCATGCACCCACCACAGACACTCACCTATAAGTCGATCTCACAGATAAGTTGAGGGCAAGTTTTGAACCAAAAATCATGGAATTTTCTATGACCCTCGGGTAAGTTGGGGGTTAAACTAAGGGGGGTGTCTGACTATAGTTTTGTCTGATTTTACCCAAGGCCAGATCCAGAAAAATAACCTACCAGTAATTGTCACCTAAGAACTGTACAATCTCTAATTCATTAAAAATATAGTAAAAGATCATAAGATAGAGTTTTATTCTTTAACTTTTTTAATTCTGGTCTTCACAACCATTTTGTAAACACTATCAGAGTAAGTGCACTGTAAACAACATACCAGTAGAACAGTGGTTCCCAACCTGGGGTTCATGTACCCACTGGGGCACTCGAAAGGACCTTTAGGGGTACTTGAAAAAGTATGGAATAATGGCAGAATAAGATAGGTAGTGCTCCAGAATGTCTTGCAGGATCTGAAAGACAGGAAGGGAGGTAGCTAGTTGGCTGTGAAAGCCCCACCAATGGCTAGTTTTTGATGATCAATTCATGTATGAATCAGTGATTGAAAACCAGCACAGTAAGAAAGCTGACACATAATATGGAAAGTGATCAATCACCCAGAATTTCTCAGGACACTTCTGGTGCAAAACAGTGCAAAGGCAAAGTCTTCTGTTCTTCAAACAGATAAAAAGAGAAAATTTGTGATGAATACAGGAAGTATGGGTTTTCATATGGTGGAGATGAGGGCTTATATCTGCGGTTTTCAAACTCTCTGGGAGTTTGAAACCCGCAGTAAGTCTTTGCGGGGGCAGGGGGGGAGACAGCAGGGGCAGGGGGAAGGCAGCGATGCGATCCCCAGGATCGTGTCGCTCAGGGGGCTGCAGGGACTGGGATGCACTCACCAGTCCCTGCAGCAGCCGTCCCTGTGTGCGGGGAGCCCTGAGCGAGCACCTGCAGGGCGCCCCAGGTCAGGGAAAGGGAGAGTAGAGCTATCTGCTCTGCCTCTGCAAAAGCAGAAGCGTAGCGTGATCACCCCACTCTCGCTTTCCCTGACCTGGGGCGCCCTGCAGGTGCTCGCGCAGGGCTCCCCACACACAGGGATGGCTGTTGCAGGGACTGGTGAGTGCATCCCAGTCCCTGCAGCCTGGTCAGAAGGGAAAGCGGAGCGATCATGCTCCGCTTCTGGTTTTGCGAAGCGGGGCGTGATCGCTCCGCTTTCATTTTTCCTGACCTGGGGAGCCCTGCCAAAGGTTGTGCAGGGCTCCCTGCACCCCTGGGAGGCTGCAGGAGGCTTGGGCAAGTGCACTCAAGCCCCTGCAGCCCCCCTGAGCGGCGCGATCCGCAGAATCGTGCCGCTGCCTTCCCCCTGTATCCTGGCTGCCCCCGCCCCTTAAGGGAGCAGTGGCCAAGACCCACAGCCTGGGGTGTCACGACTCCCCAGTTTGAATACCACTGGCTTATATTATTAATTACAAACATTTTGCTATTACGAAGGGTACAATTAACGGAAATAGGCTGCCAAGGGATATGCGAATGAAAAAGGTTGGGAACCACTGCAGGAGAATCATGAATCAAATCCATCTTTAAGGTGTCTGGTGTGTTAAGCCAGAAGCTCTACATATAACATACAACTTATAACACATAACTGGGATTGTTCAATTCACAGCAGAGAGATGAGCAAGTGCAGCTGCACATAGTTGCAACCCTTTTTACTCAGAAGTAGAATAGAAGTAGAACAAGGAGACTAAAAGTTTAACTTTGGCTGGAATTTCCCAGGGAGGTTACCATACAAATATACAGCCCTCTAATGATCTCTGAATTGCTTCTGGTGCTAAATTAGCCTCCATGTCGGTCACCAGCACCAAACTTCCTGCCTTAGCAACCAGCAGTCTCTGTTGACAAAACAGATTTCGCACAGGCCAGTGAATGGCTTAGTTTCCAGATTGTAGTTATGGGGGACGCCTGTACTTTCATAGCAGAAGAAGAACCCATGACTGTTCTTTGCTTTATTCAGAGATTACACATGACCCATTTTTCAGAACAAGAGAACTAGTCCACAAAAAGCAACACCATGCTCCCTTGTGGTACAGCATGAAAAACAGAGAGAGACTTTGTCATAACTTTTAATACAATGTCAAAATATTATCTATCTAAAACAGAATGTTTTCAGGAAGATCACATGGATGATCAGTCACTCCATGATTCATAAAGCTCCAAAAAATTATGCATACTAAAAGGATTTAAAGTGACATAATCACGATGGAATAATCCCACTAGAAACATGACATGGACAATAAATATGACATAAAAATTCAGTTATAAGGAAAGTTCAGATTAATCATCTTTATGATACTGATCAAATCGTTCCATTAAAGCTCTCATTATATTCCCTGGTTTTTGTTGGTGTTGGTTTATAAGATTTTCAAGTGCAGTCTTTGTCTGTAAATAACGAAAAACGAAAGCAAAACATTACTGTCTATATTTTCACAAACAATGAAGAAAAGGTCTGAGATCCAACCTAAACTGAGAAAAATTTTTTTAGAACATACAGTATTAAAAAATAGCATGATAAACAATAAATACACAGCAAGTCCCAAGGATCACATTAACAGTCACTGCAGGCACCTGCCTATAAGTCGATCTCACAGATAAGTCGAGGGCAGGTTTTGAGCTCCAACTCATGGAATTTTCTCTGACCCTCGGATAAGTCGGGGGTTAAACTTAGGGGGGGTCTGACTATAATTTTGTCTGATTTTACCTGAAACCAGATCCTGAAAACTAGCCTTCCAGTAATTGTTACCTAAAAACCTGTACAGTTTCTAATTTATTAAAAATACAATAAAAGATCATAAGATGCATTTTTGTTCATTAACTTTTAAAATTCTGGTCTTCACAACATTTGTGTAAACACTCTCAGAGTAAGTGCCAGTAAACAACATACCAGTGGAACCATCAATCAAATCCTTCTTTAAGGTGCCTGGTGTGTGAAGCCAGAGCCTCTACATATAACATGCAACATAAAACATGCAATTGGAAGTGTGCGGTTCAGTTCACAGCAGGGAGACAAGCAACAAGGACTGAGCTGCATACAGTTGCAATCCTCTTTACTCAGAAGCAGACCCACTGCTTTCCATGGGTGTTACTCTTAAGTAACGGTGCACTGCAGCCTGGGACCTTGTTTCAGGTGGAAATGAGGATCACATCCTGGGGTCTTAAGAACCAGACCCATAAACTTGGGGGGGGGGAGGTGAAATTCTTGGCAAATGACTTGTCAGGAATGTTCTGAGACAGCAGCCGTAGAAGAAAAGAAGACATTTCCCTTCTTCTCCAAACTGGAAGGAGACAAAGGGGCTTCTGGGAATTGTGGGGAGGCTTTGTGGGAGTATGTGCTGCATTCCATAGCAGCCCATACAGACTACAGTTCCCAGAAGCGCCTTCACTTCTCTTCCTGTCTGGAGAAGAGGCTAAAATGGCTGCCTCTGAATACCGTAATTACTGGTAAAAATACTCCTTTTACTCCCCCTGCTTCCTGCTTCTCAGCCCATTTCCAGCCCCCCCCCACTTCACCAGACAGCTGCTGAGCTTCCATAAGCTTCCCAGAAGCTCCCAGAGGACTGTGCCCCACCCACTGCATTGACCCGGGTATAAGTCGATCCAGGATCTCAGGCTCTATTCTTAGGCATCAATTTTTCGACCTATAGGCGAGTATATGTGGTGAATTGCATCTGATGAAAAACGCAAACCCATCATCTCAAATATTGTACAACAAACTAAATAAAAAGGCCCTGCCTAAAGGTCTCCAGGGAGGGAGATGTTCTTAATTCTAGGGGGAGGAAATTCCACTTTTGGAGTGCCACCATTGGGAAAGCCCTGTTTGGTGCCAGGTCACTATTTGGATCAACTGAGGCTTTGCACAAGCTTCCCTTGAAACAACCACCACCTGGGAATCAGGAGCAGCTGCAGACCTGCTCTTTCAGAAGGAGTGCAACCCCATTCAGAGCAGGGCAATAGTCCAATACCTGAAACACGGACTTCTGGAACAGGAGAACTTTTGTCTTATCAAGAATTAATTTCAGCCTGTTTTCCCTAATCTAGCACCAACTGCCTCCCGACAATGATACAGGACCTTGACTACCCCCTTGGAATCAGGTGGAAAAGTCAGAAAAAGCTGAGGTTCATCAGAAAATTGATGACTCCCTGCCTCAAATATCTGAATGACCTCTCCCATTGGCTTCATATAGATGCTGAAAAGCATGGGGGATAGAGTTGAAACTTGTTGCACCCCGCACCTCAAAGGCCAGGGTATTGAGGAAGCATTTCCCAGTGCCACCTTCTAGGATCTGTCAGCTAGGAAGAAGCAGAATCACCCCAAGATGGTGCCAACAAGCCCCAATCTTTCCAACCACCCCAGAAGGACACCTTGGTCAATGGTATCAAAAGCCACTGAGAGGTCCTGTAGGACTAACAGGGGCACATTCTCACTGTCCAGTCCCTGGCTCAGGTTATCCACCAAGTAGACCGAGGCTGTCTCCATCCCAAATCCTGGCTGAATTATTTTTTTCTTAGGCACTTTTCCCACTTAATTCATTTTCAGAAAAGGACATCTTTCAAAAACTGAAACAGGAAATGGTCCTCAGGCAATTGTACAGAAGAGAATGTCCCTAGATAATTTCCACTGCTACTCATAAACAAAAATTTACATGGGTAAAGCAGCCACTTGTCCAGCCCAAAAATAGAGTTGGCTACTGAATTTTTTTTAAGTGTAACAATTCAAAATCTTATTGCGATTCTAAATGTCAGGGTTGTGGCCTGGCTTTTTACAGAGAGCAGCTCTGTGATCAGTAGCAGATCTAGCTTGCAGAAGAAGAGCTGACAGTACAATCTCAAGCAATATTACCACCTCATGGCTCCCAGCAGGAAATCAATCCCATCCATCCAGAGGAAGTCCTGGTATCACTTACAGCCAGAGATTCTGACAACTGGAAGGAGGTTGCAAGCCCAGAATGAGTCGGGGCAGGTTTGAAAAGCTGTGCCATCTTCAGACTGGGACCATTCAAATCATATGATGTGGTGGTACTTGCATTTTTGCATTACCTGCATTTAAACTCTTGCTTGGTCTTATTGCCCTTTTCCTAAGGAAAAGTACAGTCAACACATGAGTAACACAGGCATATACACTTCCTTGCAATTGCAAGGTATATGCAATTCTCACAGTGTAAACTCAAACAAAGGGGGAGTAAAAATCAGTGATAACTATCAGGCTGCAATCCTAACCACACTTTCCTGAGAGTAAGACCCATTGAACAAAATAGGACTTACTTCTGAATACTTCTGGTTAGGATTGTGCCCTCAGTCACAGAAATGAACCCCATGCCTACTCTCAATTATGGAGAAGCTATATATGCAGAGTGTCATTCAAAAGCTAACATTGTCCTTCTCAAGGTGTAGAATTCCATTCTGTTTTGATATTTCCAAATGTATACTTTTCTTACTTTTTCAGCCAGCTCCTTAGCAGTGATATTTGGATCGTGTGGGATGGGTTCTCCTATGTAAGTACGAAGTTTGACTGGGAACCCTCCATATACAGGAAGGATTAGCCACCGACTATACTCATATAGCCATCTTGTCAGCCCTGTGTGTGAAATAGAATAACATTTTGAATTGCAACTACCTGATAGCAGACTTGAAATGAACGGATCACTTCAATATTTGACCCCTGCAAATGATCCGTCCAGATGCTTTACGATATGTGAGTGCTTGAAGAAATACCCAATTCTGCTATTGTCTACAGTACATCACTGTAGCTTGTTGCAAATCCACTTTGTGGATGTATTTGCAAAGCCTGCACTGTACGTGACTTTCCCCATTTGCCAGGGTAGATGCATGACTCTAATCTGGTTGTATTTGGTTACAGAATCTATTTTATTTTAAATGTAATGGGTATAATGTGCAATCACACATTCCAACAACATTAAAGGAGAATGCAAAAGGCAGAATTGCATTCTGCAATTTACCCAAATTTGAATGAACTCAACAGCATTTTCTTGAATTCAATTATCTGTACCCTGAACTGTTGTATCAAACACAAACATTGTAGTTCAGAATGCGGGAAGACTGAAAGGCAAATGAAATACAGGCACACTTCAGAATCAAGTTTTGTAACATTTAGATGTAACCATAATATTTCCACACTGATGTATTTAATTATGTCAGGTATACAGAAAAACATTTGTGGTTCAAATAGGCAAATACAATCTCTATTGACATTGAAGTTTTTCCCTATAAATTTTCAGAAAAGGAGTTGTGTGTCAGCTGCTCAAAATTTTTGCTTCAAAGGGCCATCATCAAGCAATGATAAATTCTCACTATAAGTATTGCCCTAGGCAATCTGCAGAGCTGAATCTATTCAAATCATATTTCTTGATCAACATCAGAAATGAAATCTTATCATGCCCTACAGCAATGCCTTTTTCACCAATGAGCTAACAAGATTGTACAACCTCTTTGCACATAGTTTCCATGAAGGAGATCTGGTACAAATTGGTGAAGTCTCTTAAGTAAATAGTGAATAAAACACAAGTGACACTGTGTGAGAATAGAGAAAAGGTTCTCAAACTGGAGTGTTGCAACACACCAGCCTGAGAAGGTCTCTTTTGCCCCTTTAAGGGGCAGGGCAGGGGGAGTGTGGTGACATGATTGAAGCAATTGCGCCACCAGTGCTTGATTTTTACTTACCATAGCGTGATGTGGCATCCAGGAGGTGCAGGGATCCCCAGAGAGCCCTCTGTTGGGCTCTCCACACCTCAGAATGTTGTGGAGAGCCCAATCACAACCCACTTCTGGGTTGCAAGTGTGAAACCGGAAGTGGGTCACAATTGCATTTCTTCAACATTTTGAGGCATGGAAAGTCCTGCATAGGGCTCCATGGGAATCCCCACACACCCTGTATGCCACAGCAAACAGGTTGAGTAAAAACCAAGCCCCTGGAACCCCATTGGCAGTGTGATTGTTCCATTCATGTCGCCATCATCCTTCCACCCCTGCAAAAACTTAGAACGGCTCTAAGTCTATACAAGAATTTGAGAACCACTGTGTTAGACTGTGACCTTGGACTAGTTTGGATGATATGGTTTACCCACATAAGTCTCTGCTCCACATTATCTGTTATTCTGCCCTGCAAGCATACTTGGACGATGAGATGTCAAACTGAGCATGGTTTGGATAGTCTGTCTCCCCCTTGAATGCGCGCAATGGAATATTGTACTGGGTGCAGGACAGAAAACATGTTTCCTCATTTCTAACTATGCAATCTGTGAGCCAATCACATGGTATCATTTGAATTAATCCTTTAATGAAGCATATGACGGAATTTGCGAAATGTAGCTTACATGTATTTCCAAACGTGTAGTATCCTTCACGAATATTTTGTGTAAACATTGGGATGATGGGCTGAAAAAGACGAAAGAAAGTATGAAACCTGGAGAGTATTTTAGTCCTGTGTCTTCTTGCTGTTATCTGTTATTAAGGAACAAGTGAGAAGCTCAAGAAAAAGAATGTCAAGTATCTCATTACGACAAGCACCCAATAGGCAGCAGAGATTGGCTCCCCCACTCATAAGGGCCATAACACTTGAAAGAAAGGGGGTAGGAACTGCGTTATTGTGAAACCATAATATGGAAGGTTTGCATCAGCAAGAACAGAATTACCTTTTTTCCCTCTGTACACAGAAAAGCACCAGCTTCCAGAAATTGCTTTCAATTCTGCTGTTAATGACAATTGTAAGTTGTGTGGTTGCATCATAGGCTCATAATAATGGTTGGCAACCTTCAGTCATGAAAGACTATGGTATAAGCCTACAGCACCTGGTATTCCCAGGCAATCTCCCATCCAAGTACTAACCAGGTCTGACCCTGCTTAGCTTCCGAGATCAGATGAGATTGAGCATGTGCAGGGTAACAGGGTATCATTAACTCACTCTCTGTCTTTATAGCTCTACATTAAATGTCTGATACATATTCCAGCAATACTACATTTGCACCAAGATGCTGGGAATCCTAGAATATTAGCACCTAGCACACAACATACTTTCTACAATAATAAAAGCTATATATTCCATTTACCATGGATTGATCCTCGATTTTCTTTCCTAATGGATTGCACACACCTCACAATCAACTTTTTAATTGCTTGGCTGGTTTCATATTGGGGACATGGGATTATTAGTTAAGCTCTGTGATACTTTTCTAGCAGGAGAAATCACTTCTAGTACAGAGAAATCACTCACCACTTTGGCCTCTAAAGCCACTTGGGCAAAACCTGTACGGTAACCCCAGACCAGGGTGTAGTTGTTATTGCTAAAGTTTTGTTCTCTAAGTCCACCAGGTGCAATTCCCAATAATTCGCCTTTCTTCAGAAGTTCCACGCAATTAGCTTTGCTGCGATCTGCACAACCGACCAGCTTAAGAATCAACTGAACTCCTGTAAAAATAGGTCCAGATGAGAATAATGTAATTATATAAATATGACTTATGGAATAGTGAATTTTCATCTGATTTCGAACTCCCCCTGGACTCAGCATTTGCCTCTTGAGGCAGCCCTGAGCATGAGAATGTTCCCAGGGAGTGCCCAGGGAGAGCACTGCCATGAGGAGTATGACTAACAATCAAATTAATATTTCCCCTCTCCCTGGGTTCAGTGTGCTTGGGGAGACGAGTGAAGAGGATTTTGCCTACTAAAATGGAGTACTACCTCCCCTAGTAAAAATGTCTTATATTAGTTTTTGCAGGTGCTCATACTTGGAGATCTATAGGTCCTCTAGAAAAAATCTGCCTTAGGGCCCAATCCTATGCAATTTTCCAGTGCAGGTGCAGCCGTGTCAATGGGACATGCACTGCATCCTGTGGTGGGGAGGCAGTCACAGAGACCTCTAGGTATGGGAACATTTGCTCTCTTTACCTCAAGGTTGCATTGCAGCTGCACTGGTGCTAGAAAGTTGGGTGGGATTGGGCCCTTAGACCAGTGGTTCTCAAACTCCACTTTCACTTTCTACGGCTCGGGGAGCCACGTGGAGGGTCACACAGGGCTCCCTGCACCCCTGGGAGACTGCTGCAGGGAATGGTAAGTGCATGTCAGTCCCTATACCGCCCCCCCCAGCAATGTGATCCTGGGGATCGCGTCTCTGCCTACCCCCTGCCCCTTAAGGGGGCAGAGTCCAGGGCCCTCAGGCCGGGGCATCGCAACGCCCCAGTTTGAGAACCAATGCTGTAGACCTTTATGACCCTTCACAGTACAGTTATTTCCAGATTTCCAGTTATTTTTAGATTTCTAAAAGCAGATTATAAGAACTTTACCTGGCAACAAAAACATTAAAGGGTGAGACACAGAATAGCAAGTTCTTCTTTTTTCCCTATATAGTACACCTACAAAGCAGCCATAATCGATAGTAAGTACTCCATGATAATAAACAATAACCCCCGGTCCTTCAGGTAGATTTTCCATGCCAATAACCTCATAACCTGAAAAGGGGATTAAATGGAAAAGATTAATATTTCATATTAATTGATATTCTAATCAATTTTAAATACATTTAGAAATAATGACATAGCTTTCCTTTGCAAGTGCTGTACTATTCCTGAAGGAAAATGACTTCTTTTTGAATGAAGTGAAATCACTCATAGCTTGTGGCTGTGTGTTGCCAGTCTCAGCTTGCCACCATGCCAAGCCGGCAGCCAAGATGAACAGCCCCATACTGCCTTCTTCTGTCTATCTATTTTCCCATTGCTTTTCTTGAGCACAATCAAATTTACTATGCGAATAGGGACAAGACAGTCATCTTTGTGGGTCATCCTGCAACATGCCCCTTTCCCTGTGAAAAACGCTCCAGCTCTCTTGCCCTTCTGTGGGTCAGCTGAGGCTGCTGCCTCTCTCCTAGGCATGTTGAAAAATGGCATCCGTTTTGCCCAAACACATCTAGTTTTGGAGACACGGCACAGCCTCTTTAGTGAACGGTTCAAGTAGCTTCCTCATGAGGAAGCCTACACCATGGCTTCCTCATGAGGAAGCTGCTTGAACCGTTCACTAAAGAGGCTGTGCCGTGTCTCCAAAACTAGATAAGATAAGGCGAAACGGATGCCATTTTTGGAATCGGCACCCCAAATTCATATCAAACCACCATAAAGTTTGGGAAAAACATTACTGACTCTCAATTTTGTTGCTCTGTGTAATCTTGGTTCTTGGCACGGCCTGTCCTCTGTCTTTCCTTATTTTCTCTTCTATAGTCCAATAGGCAACATCTGTAATGCTCTGGTCATTTTCTTTACATGAATGATTTGCTTTAATTTAATTCCCCCGATATTATTGTTAAAGTGTCTCCACAATAAAAGTTTCTTTGTTGCATATCTCATCCATCTTCCCTTTTTATTCCTCAGCATTTGAAGTGTGCCTTTGGCCACTACCCAGGATCCGAGCATAACCATTCGAGATGGTTTCCCCCATGTACGTATGTTAATACCTATCTAAAGTATACCAAGTAACAATGGCAACATTATGGCCACTCCATCAGCACAGAGATTCTGAACCTCAGATCTTGGAATTAGAATGAATAATAGGATTGGGAAATGCTTGCTTACCATGCCATATCTTTGCAAATGAACTCACACAGTATGCAATAGCTTGTTTTGCTTTGTCCCAAGATTTGCTAGACATGTCTCCTTGTATGTTGTTCTTTATCTTGTAAATATAAAGGAGAAGGTTGGCAATGGACGAAAGAAAATATACGACCAAAGATGTAGGATATATCAATATGAGAGGCACCAATATCCACAACACATGAATCCCATAGGTCAGATACTCTTCAAGGTAAGGAAAACCATTCCAGTCCCACAGCATGGGAGTAAACCAGGTCATGGCATCTTCCTCCCCAGAAGCATCAAGTGCAGTTGCTGCTATCATTGTAGATGTGCCTGTGAAAGGAAGAGAACAAGGAAAATATTCAGCAGAAGCGATGAGGAAAGTGATTTCAGCCTTCTGTAGCGCACATGACTGACAATGTCATTCTTGCTCTGTATACTGCCAGATACATTGACTTGGATATAGAAACAAGAACATCTGCATACTGTTGATGGCCTTGAATTCAAGAATTCTACCAAACAATCATGGATGGCCGTAGGACAGCTTCAAGGAAATGCACATGGAGGCATGGCTCATCACACAGCTTCTCTTCAATGACTGCACAGAATGTCTTGATGAAGAGGATCCTCAAAGGGAGCAAAGGTTTTTCTTTGCTTGCTTTCTGATTTTATGCTGCTCCTATCTCTTGTTCAATGTTTGTCTCAGGACAAGCCCCAGCACAAAGCAGCAGGTTGTGGGCCAGTTTTCAGGGGCATCGCGGACCTCTCCCCAATGCTGAGCATGGACAGCTTTTACAGGCAGGGAAGTAAAATGGCATTTCAGTGCTTGTCCTCTTCCCTTCTGAATGGAAAATGGAGAAAGAGAAAAGATCTGAACAAGTGAAGCTCCCTTCCCTCCATCCTTCCTTGGCTCTTGTTCATTCTATTGTTCTCTTCCTTTCTCAGTTTTCTGTTCAGCTTTTGCTCGTTATAATGTGGAGGGGGTAGGGTGGTTGTGGAAAGGTGGGCAAACAGGCCCTGCTTTGTGTGTTCTGCACAGGAAGAGGTTTGTGGATTAATGAAATAAATTACAAGGATACTCACAAACTTACCATATAATTCCAATCAATTATCAACAGGATACACATTGAAAAGCAATATTTTCCAGGCACCATATCTAGCACTCTTCTTCCTTTTACAGTTCTAAGCATCTCCCATCCAATATTCTCTTGGGAATTTCCCTGGAATCTGCCTTAGCAATTTCTGCTTCCATTCTTTTTTTGCTTATTTAGGGTACAATCCTAACCAGGTCTACTCAGAAGCAAGTCCTATTTTGTTCAATGGGGCTTACTCTCAGGAAAGAGTTGTTAGGATTACAGCCTTACAGCCCAATCCTATCCACGCTTTCCTGGGATTAAGTCCCATTGACTTTAATGAGACTTACTTCTGAGTAGACATGCATAGGATTGGGCTGCCAGTTCCTCAGTGTTTCAGCATTCTTTGTCAAACCTTATGTTCCCATTGCTCTGTTGACAGGCAGATTTGCTGCAGTGGCAGACCTCCCGTAAGCTTGACTGGGCAAATGCCCCAGGTGCAGAGCTTCAGGACCCTGCGGAAGCCTCTCTGAGGCTCCCAATGTGGCTGGAAACTGTGCTTC
This sequence comes from Tiliqua scincoides, assembly GCF_035046505.1. Lineage (NCBI taxonomy): Eukaryota > Metazoa > Chordata > Lepidosauria > Squamata > Scincidae > Tiliqua > Tiliqua scincoides. The sequence goes on along the minus strand of NC_089824.1, from coordinate 45,209,267 downwards.
TGATTTACTGGAAGCACAGTTTAAAGCACTGGGGAACCTCAGAGAGGCTTCCTTGACATGTTCTGGCGTCGTGCGAGGTACCATTCCAGGTAAGCAAGGGGGCGGATATTGTGCAGGGGGGCAGCAGCATGCTGCGGGGGGGGGTGCCATCTTGAACTTTGCCTGGGGCGAGGGGCTGTGGAGGTCTGCCACTGATTTGCTGTTTTCAAGTTTGCTAACAATATTGTACCAGAAATGTAGCATATTTCCTAGTAATTTATAATTATTCATTGTTATAGAATGTTTTCCCAACAGTAAACAAACTTAATGGTCATTCCACTTTGATGACTTTTAGCCCAGTTCTATGCTGCTCCAGTGCCCAGAGGAACAGCTGGAATGGCTGCTGCTGTGTCCAACTGGGCCAGGGCTCCTCGGTTGAAGGGAACATTTTCTCCTTTACCTGGGTAATGATGCTGTGGCTGCAATGGGTCTTCTCAGAGATGTGCCCACTACTGAGCAGGTGCAGAACTGAGGAAGCTGGTGTATGGCTTCCTAGCCAGGAAGAGGGCATAGGATTTGGCAGAAGAGTTTGCTGCCATCTCTGACCTCTCATGGGCCCTATCATCCCCTCCCTCCACCCCTCCCTCCCCTCCCTCCACCCATCCCCTCCCAGCCCCCCAAAAGTGTTGGTGATACCCCTGACTGGCGCTGCCTCAGTGCCAGTGGTACACACGTATGACTGGTGGAGAAGTGCTTTATGACACCCAGGGCTGGCAGTACAAGCATACCACTAGCATTGAACACCATAGGATTGTGCCCTTTCAACTTGTCTTTTGGGGGCAAAGATAATACACTTAAAATGAATATTATACCTTGCATTATATATGCCTTATGTGCAATTCCTTTACACATTTCTTCATACACCGCAACATTTACCATAGATACACACCTATAAGTTGATCTCACAGATAAGTTGAGGGCAGGGTTTGAGCCAAAAATCATGGCATTTTATATAATCCTCAGATAAGTTGGGTTATTCAGCCCTGGGTTAAATTTAGGGGGGTGTCTGACTATAGTTTTGTCTGATTTTACCCGAGGCTAGATCCTGAAAAATAACCTACCAGTAATTGTTGCCTAAGAACTGTACAGTCACTCATTTATTAAAAATATAGTAAAAGATCATAAGATAGATTTTTATTCTTTAACTTTCTAAATTCTGGTCTTCACCACCTTTTTGTAAATGCTACCAGAGTAAGTGCACTGTAGGACAGTGGTTCCCAACCTGGGGCAGTGGCACTTGACAGGACCTTTGGGGGCACTTGAAAAAGAATGGAATAATGGCAGAAAAAAGTGCTCCAGAAAGACAGGAAGGTAACTAGTTGGCTGTGAAAGCCCCACCTATAGCTAGTTTTTGGTCATCAATTCATGCATGAATCAGTGATTGAAAACCAGCACAGTAAAAAAGCTGAGACATAATATGGAAAGTGATCAATCACCCAGAATTTCTCAGGACACTTCTGGTGCAAAACAGTGAAAAGGCATTGACTTCAGTTCTTTAAACAGATAAATAGAGAAAATACTGTGATGAATACATGAAGTCTGGGTTTTCATATAGAGGAGATGAAGGCTTATATTATTAATATTAACTACAAACATTTAGCTAATATAAGGGGTACAATTTAGGGAAATGGGCTACCAAGGGATATGCAAGTGAAAAAGAAGGTTGGGAACCCCTGCAGGAGAACCATTAATCAAAACCTTCTTTAAGGATTTAGAATCCTTCTGGTGCACTAAGCCAGAGGTTCTACATATAACATACAACTTATAACTCATATCTGGGAGTGTGCAATTCAATTCACAGCAGAGACATGCAATTGAATCTTCCTCTCTTATGTAAGCAATGGAAAACGGCTTTAACTGTTAGAATTGCAATTCCTAAGCTCTCAAATGGAGATTAAGGGGCCCAATCCTGTGGGCTGCAGCACTGGTACTTCACCAAAGTTAGCACTGTGCCTCAGCACCTGAAGATAGATGCTGAGAGCTCCTGGCAGTGAGAATTGCTGGCAGCAGGGCTTTTCGAGCTGGGGGTGGGTGGGTGGGAAGGGGGCAGAACTGTGCAAGGGGAGGGTAGGTGAGGGGAGGAGCAGATCCAGGGAATGTTTTGGATTTTGTTTCTGCATTTATTCCACGTTTCTTCATTATTAGTAAATTTATTTACTAATAAATTTGAATGAAACACACTAAAGTCTCAAGGAAAAGGCGAGTCTTGCATAGTAGCTGTGCTAACTTGTGGAATCTTTAGAAGGGAGCTTCCAATAATGTGATTTGCATTACATTATCTAATGTATACAAACACATAGAAATAATAACATCAAGAGAGTTTATTCTTCAAATACCATCACTATATCATTTCAGTCACAGAACTCTTTGGTACCTAAAATATAACCATAATCCAATATGGAAAGAAAAAACAAACTAGGCTTCTGTTGAAAGTGTCTCTCCTGCAGAGCAATGAAAACTTTAAGAGCACTTTCCAAGTCAGGGTTTCAGGGCTCTTTCAATCCCTATTTCAATGTCTAGATTCTTCCTCTGACGCTTGCATCTCTTTCAACGGAATAGGCAATACTACTCTGCTACTGGCAAAGAATTAAGATTGCTGTGTTAGTCATAAGACAACAGAGTCATGCATTCCCTCACAAAGCAAAAATGTAAACAGTCACCTCAAGGGTCACAAAAAGCCAGAAGAACAGACTGTGATGTACATAGTGATTTCATTTCCCTTGTATACATTTGGATTTGCATAGAAATATCACAGTCTAAACCTGAGTGTCAAGGACATTGAGACCCACAATTTCTCTCCTCTCTTTCCCTTCATACATATAGTAATAGATGTAGGTAAACACACACAGAGAAAGAAATTACCAGTTTTACAGTGTTGGCTCTTGCCCACCAAATTTGAATGCCACAGTTAATCTGTGAGTGTGTCAAGTACCATAATACTCTTTGTTGCTTTCACTCACAGGAAAGAACCCTCTCTCCACACATGGTCACATTGTGCATAGGACTGTTACTTACCTGTAACGTGGTAATTTCAAATAAAACTCCCTTTTTCTTCTTGTGGAGGCAGCACAAGAGGATCTTTTGTCACTGAAGTTCAGTTTTCCTCAGTTACTTTCTGCTCCCTATAGAGATAATTTCCTTTATAAAACCAAAATTAGGAGAGGCTCACAGGATTGCGCCACCCTCATGAAGAAATCCTGGATTAGGAGAGAATAGTTGCAGTCTTAGTCGGATTTCACTAGGTGAGTTTCACCTGCTATGCATGGTTGTAAAGGATTTACTCCCACAGTGTACACCTTTGATGAGGCAGAACAAATCAGCAATTCCTTGAAGATCACATGAAGGGAAATGGGCCTCCATGTCAGATCTGCTTTTGTAATAGGTGTAAATACGCAACAAAAGAAATGGAACTTTTTATATCAACTCCTTTATGTAGGGATTCCAGACCACTATGAACTAGGAACATTCACTTCTGCTGGACCGCAGGTTTCCAATTATTCCAGAGCATGCAGCACAGACTGACAGTGGTTCTGCATGCTCCGGGTCAGCAAAGGATAGTATTAGACTCTCACGGTATTTGCCCTCTGTGAATACAATTCCAATATCCTCTGTACTTTGTACCAAAACATCTGCATTCTATTATACCTGCATGTTAGATTTAGGTTCATGCATTTTATGTTAAAAGGATGGAGGTTGACATTATGAAAACCTCACCCTGAGATGCCAGACATCCCTTGGCACCACTGCTTGGTAGCATTGTGTACTTACATTTTAGCTGACGCTGCTCAGCCTTATTTACCAATATCCTGCTTAATGAGAAAGAATCTCTTCCCCATTTACCTCCAAGTTCCAAATTCATGTTGTAAAAAAAAGCAGCCAAAGTTACGTATTTATCTCCAACAATCTGCCTGTATGTAGGCAACTTGCAAAATTCCCTAAGTAGTAAGGGCAAAATGTAGTAAGGACCAGCAAAATGTCACGCTCCTTATGCAACACACATTTCAGGACAGTGTCCACATCTATGCAAGACAAGGCAGGTAGCTATTTGTGCTTTAAACTCTGTCACTCCCCCCCTCCATTCTTCTCCCTTCTCTCTCCCTTTCCCTAGTTAAAAGCTGCACTGGAAGAGCAAGGACCCCTAAAATTCCTTCCCTTTCAAAGTGACCCTTTTCCTTTATTTCTTCAGCTGCACCAAATACACTCTGCACAACACACAACCACCATGGAAGTCAGGAACATATTACACTATTTTCATGGCAGAGAAATATCTCTCTATTGCTTCTCAATATGCAATACTAGCTTCGCTATGGTATTTAACTACTTTAAATCCATTTTGACTACAATATACTTTCCTTTAATTGCAATGAACAATTTAAACGTAGCACAAATACCTCATGTCAGGCAACACCCTGTAATTATTTAAAGACATGGTTTCATCATATGACTTAACCAACGCCACATTCATGTTTAATAATAATAAATAATAATAAAACTTTATTTTTATCCCGCCCTTCTCCCTAACGGGACCCAGGGCGGCTAACAACATATTAAAAAAAACAGATTTTAAAAACATTAATACAAAGCAGATAAAAACATTTAAAAACACATTACAGAGGCCATAAAAACAGTAGTCAGATTCAAAGACAGAATAAAAGAGCAAGTCACTGAGGAATCAAGCCTGTAACAAACTAAAAGATGTATAAAAATGTTCAGAAGGCCAGAAATCAGAAGGCTTGTTTAAACAACAGTGTTTTCAGGCCTCGCCGAAAACTCTCAAGAGAGGGAGCCATTCTCAAATCAAGGGGAAGGGAGTTCCATAATGTTGGTGCCACTACTGAGAAGGCCCTATTTCTTGCAGCCGCCCCCCGGACCTCCTTGGGTGGCGGCACTTGCAAAAAGGCCTTCTCTGATGACCTGAGATGGCGAGCCGGATTGTACGGGAGTAGGCGGTCTCTAAGATATCCTGGCCCAGAGCAGTATAGGGCTTTAAAGGTCAAAACCAGCACCTTGAATTGGGCCCGGAAACGAATGGGCAGCCAATGTAGCCCCCGGAGAAGTGGATTGACAGAGTCAAACCACCTGGCTCCGGTGACCACACGGGCCGCCGCATTCTGTACTAATTGTAGTTTCCGAACCGTCTTCAGGGGCAGCCCCACATAGAGCGCGTTACAGTAATCTAACCTTGATGTCACCGTGGCATGGATCACCGTGGCCAGGTCTGCATGATCCAGGTACGGTCGCAGCTGGCACACCAGCCGAAGCTGAGCAAAGGCCCCCCTAGCCACAGCCACCACCTGGGAATCCAGGAGCAGCTGCGAGTCCAGGAGGACCCCCAAGCTGCGAACCTGCTCCTTCAGAGGGAGTGCAACCCCATTCAGAGCAAGCCGATAATCCAGCACCTGCATCGAGGATTTCCGAACCAGGAGAGCCTCTGTCTTATCAGGATTTAATTTCAGCTTGTTAGCCCCCATCCAGATCCTCACTGCTTCCAGACAGCGCTCCAGGCCCTCAACCGCCACCCTGGAGTCTGGAGGAAAGGAGAGATAGAGCTGGGTGTCATCAGCATATTGATGACACCTCACTCCAAACCCCCGGATGACCTCTCCCAGCGGTTTCATGTAGATATTAAATAGCATGGGGGACAGAATTTTATGTTTTATGTTTAAACCTAAATGTTTAGGTTGAACATTATAATACTTCTGGGTATATAAGATTTTTTTGTTTAATAAATTTTTATTTTTGTCTTTGAATTGGTTTTGTTCTATAATAGCATAGTGCTTTGCAAATGTGTTTGCAAAAGTAAATGAACACAAATTAAGAAAATATATATGCAGTTTGAATAAAGTGAAGCATGTTGATGCAGAAAAATGATGAAGTTAAATTTGAAATATTTCAAATTTGACATTTGATGAAGACATAATAAAGAGAAGATTGTAATAAAAAAAATAATCGTGAAAAATACCTACAACCTTTGGTTATCTACTTAAGGACCTCTTTGTAGACCACATTGGTGGTTCTTCCCTTAGGTGCTAGGGTCACCAGGCTGCTGGGTGAACTCACTCTGGAGCAGGCCACATAGAACTGCCCATGTGAGAAGCAGTCCTCCCTCAAGTCAAACCCTGCCATCTTCAGTGACTGCCCCAGGACTTGTTAATGGTCATTAACCTTGTGCAGTGTAGGCACCTGGGCACGTTGGCAGGGGCATGGTGGGTTGATGCATAGTACATGGTAGGTCTGAGGCTTGCCCTGAATATGACTTGTTTTCCACAGTAGTGTCAATGGAGTGACGGGGGGGGGGGGAGAATGTGGGTAGCACTTTCCTCCACTCCACTCTACCTTCAGAGATATCATTGCCACAACCAGGCACCCAATGCAGTCCACCAGCTCCATGCACTGGTAACTCCCACTCAGGAAGCAAAAAGTGATTTTTGTTCTGGTGGGCCTCCCATATGTGGAGATGGAGAGGGTGGGTTGCAGCTGGCTTATGACATAAGTATGTGATCATCCCTCTTACTTACTCAGCAAGTAAGTGTTTCTGCCTGGAAGAAAACTCTGTTAAGGTGGGATTGCTGACCCTGCCAGTGGACACTGCAGCTAACAACATCCAAAAAGGCTGGTTCAGTTTCTTAAATGAGCCCTGATTAACATCAGGAGGATGGAAAGGCAAAGAAGCTGTTGGCTCACCTGCTTAGCCTGCTATACCCCTTGCAAACCCACCTAATGCAATACACCATCATTTGCTAACCTATACAATGTGTGTGGCCCAGGCAGTAGGACTAGAGATGAGAGGAAATACTATTCCATTGTTGCTTCTGATCCATTGTTGCTCTGGCCTGAGTCCTACACTTTTCGAATTTCAGGTAATTTGCATCATTGTTCCTCCCTCATGTGACCAAGGTGCACACACTCCCATGTGACTGTGCCTAAGATCAGCATCAGAAAGGGGTGTGTCAGCTCATTCCAGAGGGGTTAGTAGCTGGTACAAGTCACCTGCACAGGGTGCCAACCCCTCCCACCTCTGAAATACCCAGGGACATCCCCCTGTTCCCTGAAGTGGGTTCTTAACACCTGAAGGAGGTTGCGTTATGCAGATTTAGAGGGTGTCACAGCTCTGGTAGTGATTCCAATGCGGGACACTGCAGCAGGGTTCTGACAAGAGGTAAGAACCTGAATTTATTGCTGGTGACAAAGTTAAATGCCCAGAGAAACATCAAAGTACATTTTGGAGAATCAGTCCTGCCTTAAGTCCTGAAGAGTCTCTCTTGGTGCCAGGGAGGAACTTTGGAGAGAAGAAGAAACTGACACAGCTGAGCAATCAACAGAGGGAGTGGAGGTATGAAAGTGTTTCTAAAAGATCAGCTCCAGTTTTTTTATAATGAATCACGAGATGAGGAAAATTTATTTTCTAACTGGACACCTGGACTGCCTAGGTGCAAAATCGCATAAAGGTAGAGATTGCATCATCTTATTTTTTCTACCATTTTGTTCTTTTGTTGATTCTGCTTTCCTCAGGAGGATGCTGTGGACCCAGGGTAACCAGATGTCATTACTGCAAAAGAGGACAAAGCTCCACAAAATATAGGACATACAAGAAAAATGTAGGACGTGACAGAATAAAAGCTAAAAACACTCATATATTAAGAACATAAGAACATAAGAACAGCCCCACTGGATCAGGCCATAGGTCCATCTAGTCCAGCTTCCTGTATCTCACAGCGGCCCACCAAATGCCCCAGGGAGCACACCAGATAACGAGAGACCTCATCCTGGTGCCCTCCCTTGTATCTGGCATTCTGACATAGCCCATTTCTAAAATCAGGAGGTTGCGCATACACATCATGGCTTGTAACCTGTAATGGATTTTTCCTCCAGAAACTCATCCAATCCCCTTTTAAAGGCGTCTAGGCTAGACGCCAGCACCACATCCTGTGGCAAGGAGTTCCACAGACCGACCACGCGCTGAGTAAAGAAATATTTTCTTTTGTCTGTCCTAACCCGCCCAACACTCAATTTTAGTGGATGTCCCCTGGTTCTGGTATTATGTGAGAGTGTAAAGAGCATCTCCCTATCCACTCTGTCCATCGCCTGCATAATTTTGTATGTCTCAATCATGTCCCCCCTCAGGCGTCTCTTTTCTAGGCTGAAGATGCCCAAACGCTGTAGCCTTTCCTCATAAGGAAGGTGCCCCAGCCCCGTAATCATCTTAGTCGCTCTCTTTTGCACCTTTTCCATTTTTTAAATACCATATTACTTATTAAATTTAAAACTATATTACATATAATTTATTGATTACAAGAAGGCTATGAGTTGCGTGCAGGGACCCACTCACAGGGAAAAGGAGGACATTTAAGTTCATTTCCAGGACATGAGGCTGGAAATGTCTTGGAAAAAGAAGATGTCTGGTCTCCCTGTGTGGGCCAGCTCCACCCCAACCAGAGGCTGCAGCGATAGGGCACTCCAATCCTGCTGCTAAACATACAGATGGAAAGATGCCTCACCAGGCCAACTCATAGTTAAATATTTTGGGTTAGGTAGTATTTCTTGTTTTGTTGTATTGTGTGTTATCTTCTTAATATGCCTTTCTGTCTTTCTGAGGGCTTTGGCTCCCCTTATTCTTCTTAATGCTTGTCAGTCATAAACCTTTAAAATATATTTTGCTCAAGTGGTTGTTTGGATGAAGGGAATACACACAGCTAGCTAAATTCTCTGCCAAGATCATTTTGACATTTTGGCATTACCAAAATTAGAGTTCATGGAGGAGTGGCTCAGCTGCCTTCTCTGGGCTGACAAATAATAATAATAGCAGGTATTTATATACCACCTTTCTTGGTCTTTATTCAAGACTTTATTCAAGGCGGTTTACATAGGCAGGCTTTATTTAAATCCCTTATTAAATAGGGATTTTTACAATTGAAAGAAGGTTCTTTCTTTCAAGAACTATTACATTCAGGTGTTTCATTCCGATCTGGCTTCACCTTCTGGCCTCCATCCTCCCACGCTCAGAGCAGATGGAATAGCTCGACAAAGGTGGGGTGAAACAGAGAAGTGGCTACCAGTTTGCAGAAGAATAAGTTCTGTGGATACAGGTGCAGGTCACTAACGACAGGAACACGATCACTGCCCCCATTAAGTGATTCTGTCCTTATATGGACACTATTACAAGCTAGTCAATTTCACTCCAATATAGATGCTATATTGCATTCAGCCACTAGTTGGGGATGAATGTAATGGAACCATTCCATTCCATTCAGTAATGGCTGAATGTGGTCTACCTGAGAGGAAATAGCTTGACTAAGGCCACACAGTGACTTCATAGCAGAGATGAGATTTTAGGCCAGGAAATCTTGATTTGCAGCACACTCTCTCCACCTAGCAGCTACATTCATGGTGAATGGCAATTTGTCCATACCACAGATTAAACACAGAAGTAATACAAGATCATTCATTCTTCCTTTTATTGTTTAATGTTTCTCATACTCCTATAGTAGCAATTGCCATAGAATTATAAAGTGAGGGCAGGATACAAGAGAAAAGCATGATAAATAATGTGTTCTTTTTATGCAGTCGATGCGGCCTCTTCTCAGTAAGGAATCCAAAGAAGCCTCCGAGCCAATTGAAAGATATGCTAGATATGTCTGTTTCATAACTGGATATAAAAGACAGAGGGCACAATCCTAACCAACTTTCCAATACCAACCTAGCCGCAATGCAGCCCCAAGGTAAGGTAACAAACATGCCCTTACCTTGAGGAGGCATCCTTGAGTACCTCCCCACTGCAGCATGCATTGACACAACTATGTCAGTGCTGGAAAGTTGGTTAGGACTGCGCCCAAAGTTGAATAGGACAGAAAGGGCTTCAAACAAACTGTAGCTCAGTAGGAGTCCACAGGTGGCAATGCCAGTTCAGGTATGGAAGCAAGGGAACCTAATGCCCAATGCTATGTTTTACTGCTATTATATTCCTGCCACCCAGTTCAAACTATCAGTTTCTAGGTTAGAGAACCCAATAAGAATATTCAAAAGAATATCTTCTCAAAATGAAAGGTTTCTTGCTCCTACATTTGTGAATCATCCACTACAATAAATGTTCAATCAAAGCTCTCTTAAAATGAATGTACTTGGACTCTGCACTTACTCTGGCTGCACTCCAATTTTACAGAATCGCACAGAATGTCTACATCATATACTACAGATTGCTTTCAGGACAGACCATGGTTTGGTTTTGCACTTAGCGCATCTGGACCTTGTCTGTCTATCTCCCATAATGCCTGCTGACTTAGCCTATCCCCATGTCAGCCCCCAGAACAAAATATTTGACTCCTTGCCTTCCACCAGCAACCAGCCTTCTTATCATGCAGGCCAGCAAGCGGCCTCACTTCCAGATTGTAGTTATGGGTGACGCATGTGTACTTCCATAGAAAAAGAAGAACCCCCTGACCATCCTTTGCTTTATTCAGAGGTTATACATTATCCATTTTTTAGAACACGAGAACTAGCCCACAAAAGGCAACAACTGAACCCCTTGTCGTACAGTATGTAAAAAGAGAGAGAATTTGTCATAACTTTCAATACAGCATCAAAGAAATGACTCCCTAAAACAGCACGTTTTTAGGAAGACCACATGGATGAGCCATCATTCCATGATTAATACAACTCCAAAAAAGCATTTAAAGTGACATAATCATGACTGAATAGTTCCACTACAAACATACCATGGACCATAAACATGGCATAAGGATCGGTTCAGAAGTTATCTTAAGCTTAATCATCTTTGTGATGCTTTTCAAACCGTTCCATTAAAGCTCTCATTCTATTCCCCGGCTTTCTTTGGTGTTGGTTTATAAGATTTTCAAGTGCTGTCTTTGTCTGTAAATAATGAAGAAGGAAAGCATAGCATTACCGTCAGAATTTTATATTATGTTTCTTGAAGCACAATCCTAACATGTGGAAGAAGCAGGCAGGCCATTGGGCCTGGGCTGCATCCAGCACAAGCTTTGGGGCAAAAGCAGTGCAGTTCAAGACAAAGGGAAATGTTTCCCCTTACCGCATGTTGTGCTACAACTGCCTCAGTGGTCTACTTGGATCTGCACCACCTGATGAGGAGCAACCTGGAGCCACGCCCTGCTGCTGGATCCTGGCCCCATTTCCTGCTCCCTGCCCACCTGCCCCCAGGAATGTCCACCGTCCGCTCTCCCCACCCCAAAACTCCTCCCACATAATTCTATGTGAAGGGAATTCTATTATCAGGGTGCCACCACTGAAAAGACCATGATCCTTGCTGCCACCTTCCTCACATCCTCAATAATAGCACATTTAGGAGGGCTCTCTCGGGTCACATTCTACTTCCTTTTCTACTTATGAACGAAAACTAAATATGGGAAAGCAGCCATGTATCCAACCCCAAAATTGATTTGGCCACTGAATTGTTGAAATTATTCTTTCTTTCTATCAGTGTTCCCAGCTTTCCCCAGAATTCATTGGGATATCATTCTGCTTTGATATTTTGAAGCGTAGAGTTCACTTACTTTTTCAGCCAGCTCCTTAGCAGTGATATTTGGATTATAAGGGATGGGTTCTCCAAAATAACTACGAAGTTTGACTGGGAACTCTCCATATATAGGAAGGATTAGGCACCGGGTACGCTCATACAGCCATCGTGTCAGCCCTGTGAGTGAAGCGGAACAACATTTTGATCACTACTACTTGATAGCGAATATGAGATGAACTGATAGGCTGAATTGTAAATAATCCCGTGAGATGTCTTATGATATGTGAGTGAGTAAAGACAGACCCTCCTCTACAATTTCCTACGATTTCTACAACTTGTTGCAAATCCATCTTTGTGGATAGATGTGGCAGGAGGTCTGGTCTAGAGGGTAGAGCCTCCATTTGCCTGAAGATAACATCCACAAGGTCACCAGTTCGAGGCCAGCAGCACCGTGCAACCTTGAAGCAGCTGACAAGCTGAGCCAAGTTATTCCATCTGCTCTGAGCGTGGGAGGATGGAGGCCAGAACGTGAAACCAGATCAAGAAAGAAACATCTTGAATGTTGTGGTTCTTGAAAGATAGAACCTTCTTTCAATTGTAAAAATCCCTATGGGGATTTAAATCGCCTGCCTATGTAAACCGCCTTGAATAAAGTCTTGAACAAAGACCAAGAAAGGCGGTATATAAATACCTGTATTATTATTATTATTATTATTATTATTATTATAGATATGCAAAGCCTGTAATGACTCTGTGTGTGACATTTCCCATTTCCTGGAACAGATGCCTAACTCTACAATGGATTACAGAATGTGGCTGGCATCCCCACCTGCCTTGTCCTCATACTACCCCATCATGGATTGCCATTTTGTTTTAAATATAATGAGTAATATGCAATCACACATTCTCACAGTATTAAAGGAGAATGAAATATGCACAGTGAGTCCTTCCAGTATACCTGGCTTTGAATGAAATAAACCCCACTTTGTTGAATTCAATTATCTGTATCCTGATCTCTTACAACAAACAAACGATGTAACCAAAAATTCAGAAATGCATAAAGGCAAATGAATTACAGCCACACTTCACTATCAAGAATGGGTTTGGCTTTACACCATGATATTTCTACACTGGTTTCCTTAATTATGTCAAGTATCAAGAGAGACATTTGTGGTAGAAATAGGCAAACACAATTTCTATTGACATCTAAGCTGTTCCTTCAACACTGTCAGCAAACCTGCTGTGGATCAACTGCTCAAAACGTCAAGCAATGTTGAACTTTTACTGTAAGAAGAAGAACTGAAATCTAATCATGCATGCAGCGCAGCTTGATTCGAGTCAATTCATGAGTGTCCGCTCCCTTTAACTCAACTCGAAAACAAGTCCTACCAGGCGAACTTTCCGAGTTGTCTAGAGTGTTTTGGGGACAACAAAAGATTTGAATCCCAAAACTTTTCTGAAAAAAGTCAGCTGCAGCTCAATGGAAGAAAACAGAGCTGCTGCCAGTGTGTGTGTGTGTGTGTGTGTGTGTTGGAGTTCTCTTTAAACACTCTCCTGATGTCCCCACCCATCCCATCAGTAAACAAAAGCCATGCTGTTCTTCAAGTGAAGGCAGAAGTGCAGAACATGCTGATCAGTTCCTTCTGAACAATTCCCAGCCATGATGAAACCCTCCTCCTTCTGTTGTCAGAACCCTCATGGATAACGAAAATTGTGTTAAACCAAATCCATCTTTTTAAAAAAGTCTTTTCACTCAGTGGCTGAAAAATAGCCTTGCTTACAATTGTTACATGGTAGAGTGGCAGGCAATCAATCTCCTGGGTCTTAGAACAGCTTAGTTTCAGTTCATGCAGAGGCAAGTGACCCCTCCCTTCCCCCTGAAGTGCACAAAAGAATTAAAAAATTGCCTTCCCTTACCATTTTTTCCTGAGCTCCAGGGGGAAGGGAGGGGTCAGTTGCTTTGGAATGAACTGAAACTAAGTTGTTTGAAGCCACTGGACATTGACCAATTGATTGACCGATTACACAGGTCACCACACATTTTGCTTCCTTAAACATTACACCAATTCCTGGGTATATTTGGGGTGCCAGTTCCAAAAATGGCATCTGTTTTGCCCGAACACGTCTAATTTTGGAGACACGGCATAGCCTCTTTAGTGAATGGTTCAAGCAGCTTTCTCAGGAGGAAGCCTATACCATGGTTTCCTCCTGAGGAAGCTGCTTGAACCATTCACTAATGAGGCTATACTATATCTCCATAACTAGACATGATGGGGAAAACGGATGCCATTTTTGGAATTGGCACCCCAAATTCATAGCAAAGCACCACAAAGTTTGGGAAAAACTTTTCTGACACTCAGTTTTGTAGGTCTATGTTACCTGCTGCTGCTCTCTCAACCTGCAATGGTAAGTGTGGCTATTTTTAAACCTCTGATTGAAGGGACATTTTTCTTTTAATTTAAAGGTCCCTTATCATTCACAGTGAGGTAAAACGGCTGGTGAAAAATCCAGGGAGAATTAGGTTATACCCATATCTGCACACGGTTCTCATGAAAGAGGTCTGGTACAAACTGATAACGTCTCTTAGGTAAATAGGGAATAATAAGTTACATTGTGCTAGACTGTGACCTCAGACTAGTTTGGATGATATGGTTCATCCACATAACTCTCAGGTTCACCCACATAATTCTCTGCTCCACATAACCTGCTATTCTACTCTAACAATGTATATGGAGGTAGAAAGTCATACAATTGTGAATGGTGTGAACCCCGACCCGGGGGCCATTTGAGGCCCTTAGGGACCCCCAATCCGGCCCTCAGGGAGCTCCTAGTTTCTAATGAGCCTCTGGCATTCCAGAGACTTGCTAGAGCCTGCACTGGCCCAACATGACTACTCTCAGCGTGAGGGCCAACTGTTTGATCTCTTGCGCGAGCTGCAGGCCGAGGGCTCCCTCTGCTGCTTGCTGTTTCACACCTGTGAAGCCACAGCAGCAGCAAAGGAAAGAGTGGCCTTGCTTTTTACAAGGTCTTTTATAGGACTGGAGCCATCATTCATTCATATTCATTCATTCATACATATGAATGAATGAGACCTTCATTCAGTCATACATATTCCATCTCTAATATATTCATGTAATTTATGTAATACATTTATGTAAATTTAATGAAATTTTAAATGTAAATTAATATTTTTCCCTGGCCCCCAACGTAGTGTCAGAGAGATGATGTGGCCCTCTTGCCAAAAAGTTTGGACACCCCTGGTTTAGATTGTCTTCCCCCTTGAATGCATGGAAATGAATGTTGTACTGGGTGTGGGACAGAACACATTGCCCTCATTTCTAACTATGCAATGTGTGAGCCAACCACATGGTACCATTTGAACTTATTCATTAATGAAGTTAGAAATTGTAGCTCACATGTATTTCCAAACGTGTAGTATCCTTCGCGAATATTTTGTGTAAACATTGGAATGATGGGCTGAAAAAGATGAAAGAAAGTATGAAACCTGGAGAATATTTTAGTCCTGTCTCTTCTTGCTGTTATCTGTTATTAAGGAACAAGAGGGAGGCTCCTAAAAATGAACCAGTATATTTCAAAAGCATTACGTTCAAGCAAAGATATAAACTGATAATCTGGGCCCAATCCTATGGACCGGCTTAGCCTCTGGAACTCACATTCAACTGGTGCAGTGTGCTCTACAGTGTGCACAAATGGCAATGAATCATTCCACGCAGCTGGGCCACCACTGCAAGCAGTATGCAGCTGTGGCCATACTCCAGCAATTCCAGGAAATCCTGGCATCAATCAGATGCTGCAGAGGACAGACAGGAGCAGTGTGTGGGCAAAATGGGGTTGGGAGGGAAAGGAATGAAGTGGAGACTTTCCTGGGAGTAAGTCCCATTGACAATAATGGGACTTACTTCTGAGTAGACAGGCATGGGTTTGGGCTCTTAAGCCCTCCCTTCCCCACTTCTCATACCGGCACCTAAGGCTGCAATCCTATACACCCTTTCCTGGGAGTAACACCCATTGACCATCATGGGACTTACTTCCGAATAGACACATAGGAGTGGGTTTGGCTGGATGTGATGGGTTGCCTGCGCTTGCGTAGGAACCTGAAGTGGGGAGCAGCAAGGCAAGGCAAGGCGTGCCAGGCGAGCAGGGAGCACTGAGTGATGTGGTGCCCAAAGCAGACCTGGCCTGGCCTCATAGCAGCCATTATCATCTCATTATTTATTCATAATTCATCTATTCCAGTTCCTAAAGGTAAGCAGCTGGCTGGTATGATCATCTCAGCCCCCTGCATCTCTCAAACTGTATATGCACACTTTTCTGGAAGTAAACCTCATTGAACACATGGGACTTACAGTACTTCCAAGTAGACAGGCATAGGAATGGGCTCTAAATTAGATATGCTTTTTAGATTTGTAGTCACTTACAGAAGTAAGGCTGAAATCCTATCCACATTTACCTGGGAGTAAGTTCCATTGACTATAATGGGACTTACTTCTAAGTAGACAAGCACAGGATTGGGCTCTGAGGACCCAATTGTGCCCAACTTTCCAGCTCCAATAGTAGCCACAATGCAGCCACATGGTAATTTAATTAATTATATTTAATTAATTAAATTTGATGTAATTGTGGGGACGGGGATGGGGGGGCTACAGAATTTTCTTTGCACTGGTCAGCAACTGGGTTAGCTATGCCACTGCCTCACAGATGTACTCCAGTCTACTCCAGACCGACTCCAGTCTGGAATAGGTGAAAGAAACCACCCACCAAGGCAAATCATGTGAGCAGCAAAAATGATGGAGGGTGCTGACAGCAGCCATTAAGCTCCATCCCTTGCAAGAAGTGCCCAATAGAGTGCGTTGATTTGGCTCAAGTTATGGCAGAAGGGCGACAGGGTAGGGCAAAATCACTCCTACTGGCAGGAATGGGTAAGGAGGTGCATTATTACGAAACTATAAAATGGTATGTTTGCCTCAGCAAGAACAGAATTTACTTTTGTTTCATCTGCACACAGAAAATCACCAGCTTACAAAGACTGGTTTCAATCCTGCTGTCAATGACAATTGTAAGTTGTGTGGTTGCCTCACATTATCCATTCTATGTCTTTATACTGTTCCATTAAGAATTTATGAACTTTTCTAGCAGCCCAGCTCTGCTTCACCCAGCTCTTCACCCAGCTCTGATGCTGCCGTGCAAAATACATCCAGTGGTGGTGGTGGGGGGGGGGGGGTTGAGCCATGAAGTCCTCCTTGAATTACAGGGATAATTTTCTTGTTCTCTTGCCCCAGAATAAGACTTGCCTGCCCTGTTTGGTCTACTAACTGTGCCAGCGATTTTGCTGGTGCATGTCCAAGTGTATCCAGAAAGGAGGAATGAAGCCAGGAATGGGGACTGATACCTCCCATCCCACCCTTGACACACACCACTTCCCCCACCTTCACCCTGTTCCTCCCTTTCCCTCCTTCCAGACACACAGTGGCTCAATAGGGTTGGGTCTACATTGTATGCTTGAATTAGAGCCCATTCCTATGCATGTCTACTCACTGTGTTCAGAGAGGTTTAATCCCAGGAAGGTGTGTGTATAGGATTGCAGCTTTACATTTGAATAGACTGCAGATTACTGTAGTCTTTATACTGTGGACTGAGGACTGAGATACTGAGGACTGTATACTGAGTCTGTATACTGAGTATACTCAGTATACTGAGGACTGTATACTGAGTGGACTGTATACTGAGGACTGTGCAGTTTGGCCCTTCTGTATTCAAAAGCAAATGTTAGTCACCTGGTCCAGATCGAAATCAGGGACCAAAGTATGTGGAGACAGTTATTCCTTTCCTGTCTCTTTGCCATTAACTTGGGTTTGGTTTTCAACAAGAACACCTGGGATATTGGGAGGGAACTTCTTCCAGATGGTCCATCCTTTGACCGATCTCCATAGCCTGGAATTGTGGAAGAAGATGCAAACCATCAAGGTTCCCCCCCCCCTTCCTGTTCAGCTGCTGATGCGGTAAAGAGTAAGTGGGCAGCAGGAAAGGATGCATTTGTGCTAACCACTAGATGCTACTCCCAGCTCTCTCTGAGGGTATGCGTTCCCTGACAGAAATACATCAGAGGAAAATTGTGAAAGCCCAATTCCCTGTCTTGTGTCATAGTCCCACTCTGAATCTGCTCCCCAGCGCTGCTCCTTCCATTTCAAAAGCAAGAACGCAATGGCAAACTGCACATTTAACACGACAAGTCGTTGACATATTTACTGTATGCTTCTCCTGTAGCCTGAACCTTGCAATGTTCCATAATTATTTAATCTCAGTCATGTTGCAGTTTCTCAGCTCATGTTTCTTCCATCAACAATGTATCTTTGTACATCAACCCATTCATATGATCTTGAATCCTTGCAAGGACAAAGTACTGTATGTAGAAAAAGCCAGGATAAATCACTGCTAGTACAGGAAACTCACTCACCGCTTTAGCCTCTAAAGCCACTTGGGCAAAACCTACACGTTTACCCCAGACCAGGGTGTAGTTATCATCACTAAAGTTTTGTTCTCTAAGTCCACCAGGTGCAATTCCCAATAATTCGCCTCTCTTCAGAAGTTCCACACATTGAGCTTTGTTGCGAGCTCCACAACCGACCAGTTCAACAAACAACTGTATTCCTGTAAAATAGGCCCAAAACAGAATACTGATTTATATTCTTATGTTCTTATGTTCTTATGTTCTTATATAAATACAACTTATGGAATAATGAGTTTTCCTCTGATTTAAAAATCTCACTGGACTCAGCATTTGCCTCTTCAGACAGCCCTGAACATGGGAACGTTCTCAGGGAGGGCCAGGGAGAGCACTGCCATGGTGGGTATGACTAACAAGCAAGTTACTACTCCCCCGTCCCTGGGTTCAGTGTGCTCAGGGAGATAAGGAGTGAAGAAGTCTTTTGCCAGTGAAAACAAAGAACTCCTTCCATAGTAAATATCCTATTCATTTTAGCAGGTTATCATACATGGAGACTTAGGGATCTTCTAGAACAGTGGTTCTCACACATTTAGCACCGGGACCCACTTTTAGAATGAGAAAATGTCAGGACCCACCGGAAGTTGATGTCATGACTGCAAGTGACATCATCAAGCAGGAAAATTTTTAACAATCCTAGGCTGCAATCCTACCCACACTTACCCACGAGTAAGTCTCATTTACTATCACTGTTAAAAGAATATACATAGTAGCTCGTTACAAGTACAGGTCTGTAACATTTCCCCAAATGCAGTCACATACCATGGTAGCATCAAATCTAATATATTAAAAATAAAATATTGAAATGAATGGGTACCCACCTGAAATTGGCTTGTGACCCACCTAGTGGGTCCCAACCCACTGTTTGAGAAACACTGCTCTAGAAAAAGTCTGCCTTAGACCTGCTGTTTATGACCCTTCACGGTGCAGTTATTTTCAGAATTTTAATCCTAAAGGCAGAGCATAAGTATTTTACCTGGCATCCAAGACAGTAGACGTTCTGTCAAAGAATAGCAAGTTCTCCTTTTTTGCCTGTACAGTGTAGCTACAAAGTAGATATAGTCAAAAGGAACAATTCCATGATAATAAATAATAAGCCCTGGTCCTTCTGGTAGATGTTCCATGCCAATAACCTCATACTCTGAAAAGAGGATGAAGGCAAATGATTAATATTTCATGTCACTGACATGCAGATTCAACCAATTTCTGGTAGAGGAAAAGGACAGGATGGTTTTCGGAACAGGGGAGCGAAAGAGGCCCTATTATAGGAACCGACCATTCTAGATGCACTGCATCTATTCTCAATAAATTGTCTTTGAGTGTTTCAGAGTTATGGAGCTGCCTGGAGTGCTCCCTTTCCCTTTCTTCCTGGGGTGACTGAGTACAGGAATGGGATGTCTGTAAAGGGCTACTGTAGTCTTGCAAACCTAAGAGAGCAATGAGAGCCAAAAGCCAAGGTGTAGGGTTCTGACATCTTGATTTGGACTAACCAGGCAAGGCTTCTAATTAGTTTTTAATACGTTTCAAAATATTGGCATAGCTTTCCTTCCCGAGCAATATGCCATCCCTGAAGGATAATGACTTCCTTTCGAACCTAGTGGAGTCACCTTTGGCTTGTGTTCTGTCCCAATTTTTGACTCCTGCTGACCACGCCAATTCGTCCTGTCCAAATACTCCAACTCCTTTCTAATGCCCGCTTTTTGGCTAATTAACACCCTTTTTTTCCAAGGACAACAGCTGCGGTGTGCAAAGAAATGAATACAGAACTCCTTATCTATAGCAGTTAACCAGAATTTATTGCTACAAACACATACACTCCCTGCAAGTTCTCTTGTCCAGAGGCTTTCCCTCCCCAAAACTCCACTTAACTTAGTGGGTAGAGGTCTGAAGCCTCCAGTCGAAGTCCAATCCAGTCTCCAAAGCACAGTCCAGTCTTCCCAGTCCAGTATTCCCAGTCCAATCTTCTGCAGTAGAGTTCCTCCTCTCCAGCAGTGTTGTCTCCAGCAGAGTGTCTCCTCCAGCAGGGTTCTGGCAGTCCTCTCTTCTGTGTCCTCCAGCAGAGTTCTGGCAGTCCCCTTCTCCCAGTGTGGGTCCGTCCAGGTTTCCCTCTGGGTCAGCGTCTGGCTTCCTCTGGGTCAGCGTCCCGCTTCTGGCTCTGGATCAGGGTCCAGCTTCTGGCTCTGGATCAGGGTCCCGCTCTTGGTCCTAGGTCAGGGTAGCTCTGTCTCCTTCCAAAGCTGCCTTTTATCCTTGGAGGTTTCATGATCCAAATGCAGCTCAGCCGTGAGCTACCTCATTAGCTCCAAATTAGGCTCAGGTGAGCCATCCCTTCAGTCCATGTCCATTCAAAGTCCCATCAAGGTCATATGAAGCTCAGCTGTCCATTCAGGTCTCCATTGGCCTTGATTGATTACAGCTGTTGAGCCAGCCCTTCCCTTCCCAGAGCTGTCAAACAGCTGTCAAAACGGAATCGCTGTCAACACCACATCATCCACCTGATGATCTTCTGATCTTCCATTACAGCTTGCGAATGTGTTGCCAATCTCAGCTTCAAATCTCAGTTTCATAATTCTTGAAGCATGTAGGGAAACAACTGTCCATTCTTGCATAAGTGGCAGTGGGTGCTTGCAAAGAAATAATGAACCCAGGCAGTGCCTTGGTTTGAGAGGCAAGTCCTGACATTTCACACAAGTCCTGACGTTGGCAAGAGGGGGACCATAGATTTTATTGACAACACCATGCTTGCACGCGTGCTTACACACATGCACAGGCAGGCTTCAATAGCGCCTTGCCTGGTCCTTGGAAAATTCCTTGGGCAACCTCAATTTACTTGTACAGCACATGTCATCCTACAAACCAAACTAACCTATGCGGAGCTTTGCGAGTTGGAGCAAATAAGTTGACAACAAGGCAACAAACGGACCCCAAGCCCTGCTTGTCCTCATAAATCACAGGCCCAAATTCAATCAGGGAGCCATGTTGATGGAGCAACTGGGCTCCTGAGCTAGTTATCTAACAGGGTGTGTGTGTGTGTGTGTGTGTGTGTGTGTGTGAGAGAGAGAGAGAGAGAGAGAGAGAGAGAGTTCTTTGAACACTCCCCTGATGTCCCCAACCATCTGTAAACAAGGTGGGAGGGGGTGGGAGGGAGTGACAGAGTACCGGGAAAGAAGTGGCAAGAGGGAGGATGGTCACAAGCAGCAGCTGCAAGGCTTACTAGGATAACCCAATCCTTTGCAGCCCTAGTCAGAAGCCCTACATCTCCCTTTTCATGTGGTGCCGAGCCTATTTCCTCTCACGCCATGTCGCGCTGCACTGGTCCCAATCTGCGCCATCTGATGAGGTGACACAGATCCAAGCAGAATGGAGAGGTCAGGTGCTGCTCCACACCCCCTGGGAACGGGTTCAGGATCTGGCATAACCGCTGGGTTCTGGCCCCCCCTCCCATGCTCTGCCGCCCACTACCTGCCTCCCCCCACCCCAAAATGCCTCCTTTCAGCCTCCTTCCCGCTCTCCCCATGCCTCCCTCCAACCCCTGCGTCATCCGAGCTCGGCCGACGCTGGGCCTGGACCTGGCGCGGGGTGGCCAGCGCTGGCCTCCTAGAGACCTAAATGGGCAAAACGTGCCTTATGGCATGTTCGTGACACCCTCAGGTTGGCGCAAGTGAACTTGTGCTGGCCTAAACCAGGAGTCCAGATTGTGCCCTGAATTGCTTTATTTTATTTCCCCTTTCCTATTATTATTTAAATGTATCCATAATAAAAGTTAGTTAGAGCGCAATCCTAACAACTTTCCAGCACTGGCATAGATGTGCCAGTGGGGCATCTACTGTATCCTAAAGTGGGGGACAGTCATGGAGGCCTCCTCAAGGTAAGGCAATGTTTGTTCCTTACCTTGGAGTTGCATTGCCCTTATGTCAGTGCTAGAAAGTTGGTTAGGATTGCAGCCTTAGTTTCACATCTCACCCTTGCATCCTTCTTCCTTCCTCAGAGTTTGAGCTGTCCCATTGGCCACTACAAAGGATCCCAGCACACAAGGTGGTTTCCCCCATTTTCACATGTTAATGCCTTTTTAAAAGCACATCCACTAAGAGTGGCTACACAGTGGCTCCTACATCAGCACTGAAATTCTGAACCTCTATCCTCGGAATTACAATGACTACAACAGCATTGGACTATCACTATTTAAGGAAATGCTTGCTTACCATGCCATATCCTTCCAAATGAACTCACAAGGTATGCGAGAGCTTCTTTTGCCTTGTCCCATGATTTGCTAGTTGTGTCTCCTTGTATTTTGTTCTTTTTCTTGTAAAGATATAGCAGAAGGTTGACAATGCAGCTAATACAATATAAGGCTAATGGCAGAGGATACATCAATATGAGTAACCACATGAATAACCACAACACATGAGCCCCAAAGGTCAGATATTCTCCAAGGTAAGCAAGTGCAGTTGCCACTAGTACAGTTGTTGCTGTCATTGTAGATGTGCCTATGAAAGAAAGAAACCAAGGAAAATTTTCAGTCAAAATGATGAAGAAAATGATTTCAGCCTTCAGCAGCCCAGCATGACCGAGCATGTCTTTTCAGCATCTATTGATCTGTAAACCTCCAGGAAGGTAGACTGGGATGCAGAAACAAAAACAGCTGCATCTATTGATAACTTTGAATTCAAGAATCCTACCAAGCATTTGTGAGTGGCTGAAGATCAGGTTCAAGGTAAAGCACATGGTAGCCGGCTCCCCAGACAGCTTCCCCTCAACAGCTGCATAGAATATCTCGACTAAGGATCGCCTAAGCAAGTGATCATTTTTGTTTGCTTACTGGTTTTATGCTGCTTTTATCTCTTGTATGATGTGTTTGTCTCAGGACAAGCCCCACCACAAAGCAGCAGATTGAGGGCTAGTTCTCAGGACCGGCATGGCCTCTATTCAAGGCCCACCATGGATGGCCTGCTGAGGACAGGAGCTGAAATAACATTGCAGTGTTTTTCCTCTTACCTTCTGAATGGAAAATGAAGAAAGGGAGAAAGATCTGAGCAAGTAAAGATCTCTTCCCTCCATCTTCATTTGTTCATTCTATCGTTCTCTTCCTTTCTCAGTTTTGTGTTTAGCTGTTGCTCCTGTTATAATGTGGAGGGGGTAGGGAGGCTGTAGAAAGGTGTGTATACAGGCTCTGTTGTTTTTGTGCTGCACAGGAGAGGTTAAAAAAATAAATTACAAAGATACAAAATTATCACATATGTGCAATCAATGACCAACAGTATATGCTTTGAAAAGCAATGATTTCCAGGCACTTTCCATATTTAAGAATCTCTTTCATTACACAGTTTGATTACCCATATCGAGGCACTCAAAATCTGGACAGTTCCAAAATCTGGCCATTTTGGTGGGCCATGACTTTTTCCCCACACCAGACTCACCCAGTGAAGAAAGTTTGAAAGCAGGAGGGGCAGCAACAAGAGTTTTTGTGACACGAGGCTGCATCAGTCGGGCATTCCTAGTGGAGTGACAAAGGCAAGCAAGCAAGGCCCTGGGGGACTGAGAGCAAGGGAGGGAGTCAGCCTTCCATGAGCAGTTGCAACAGTAGCAGGAAGTGCTGTCCGCAGAGGGAATGCACAACAAAGAAGCCGGAAAGTGCAGAGCGTAGTTTGACGCTTTTACAAGAGAACAAAAAGTGTGGTTTGTTGACTGGACCCCTTCCCATCATTAATAGCCACTAGCCACTTCCCATCATTAATAGCCACTTCTAGAGAGACTAGAAGCAAAAGAAGAGCCCGGTGGCTGAGGCTGTACACAAAGATCAAGTAGCAGGAAAGGGGATGTTCTTCCCTTTGAAGGAATCTCACGTAAGAACGTAAGAAGAGCCACGCTGAATCAGACCAAAGGCCCATCTAGTCCAGCTTCCTGTATCTCAAAGTGGCCCACCAAATGCTTCAGGGAGCACCCAAGACAACAGCACAACCTTCGTCCTGGTGCCCTCCCCTACATCTGGCAATCAGGGGCAGCCTGCCTCTAAAACCAAGAGCTTGCACATACCTACTATGACTTATAACGCTTAATGAACTTTTCCTCCAGAAATTTGCCCAATCCCCTCTCAAAGGCATCTAGGCAAGTTGCCATCACTACTTCTTGTGGCAAAGAGTTCCACAGACTAATCACATGCTGGGTAAAGAAATATTTTTTTCTGTCTGTCCTAACTCTCCCAACACTCAATTTTAGTAGATGTCCCCCAGTTCTGGTGTTATGTGAGAGGGAAAAGAACATCTCTCTATCCACTCTATCCTTCCCCTGCATAATTTTGTATGTCTCAATCATGTCCCCCCTCAGGCGTCTCTTTTCTAGCCTGAAAAGCCCCAAACGCTGTAGTCTTTCTTTATATGGGAGGTGACCCAGCTCAGTAATAATTTTGGTTGCTCTCTTTTGCACCTTGTCCATTTCCACTATATCCTTTTTGAGATGTGGTGACCAGAACTGGACACAATACTCCAGGTGTGGCCTTACCATCAATTTGTATAATGGCATTACAATATTAGCCATCTTATTCTCAATGCCTTTTCTAATGATCCCAAGTATGGAATTAGCCCTCTTCACTGCAGCCGCACATTGGGTCGACATTTTATTGAACTGTCCATAAGCACACCAAGATCTCTCTCCTGATCTGTCACAGACAGCTCAGAACCCATTAGCCTATATGTAAAGTTTGGACTCTTTGCCCCAATGTGCATGACTTTACACTTACTTACATTGAAACGCATCTGCCATTTTGCTGCCCAGCCTCCCAGTTTGGAGAGATCCTTCTGGAGCTCTTCACAATCTCTTCTGGTCTTCACCACTTGGAAAAGTTTGGTGTCAACTACAAACTTGGCCACCTCACTGCTTAACCCTGTCTCCAGGTCATTTATGAAGAGGTTGAAAAGCACTGGTCCCAGGACAGATCCTTCAGGGGTACCACTTTCCACCTTTCTCTATTGTGAAAATTGCCCATTGACATTGCCATACTCTACTTCCTGGACCTCAATCAGTTCCTAATCCAGGAAAGGATCTGCCCTCTAATTCCCTGACTGTGGAGTTTTCTCAGCAGCCTTTGGTGAGGGACCATGTCAAATGCCTTCTGAAAGTCCAGATATATAATATCCACAGGTTCTCCTTTATCCATCTGCCTGTTGACCTTTTCAAAGAATTCTAAAAGGTTCGTGAGGCAAGACTTACCCTTTCAGAAGCCATGCTGATTCTCCCTCAGCAAGGTTTGTTCATCTATGTGTTTTAAGATTTTATATTTGACGAGGCATTCCGCCATCTTACGTGGAGCAGATTTTAGGCTGATTGGCCTATAATTTCCTGGGTTTCTTCTCCTTCCTTTTAAAAAATCCATGTGACATTTGCTATCCTCCAGTCTTCTGGCACCATGGCTGTTTTTAGGGACATATTTTAAGGGACATATGTTGCATATTTTCGTCAAGAGATCAGCTACCTCATTCTTTAGTTCCTTAATAACCCTTGGGTGGATGCCATCTGGGCCTGGTAACTTATTGATTATTAATTTGTCAATTAGGTCTGTAATGTCTTCTCTTTTAACCTCTATTTGACTTAATTCCTTGGTCAAGAGGGGTCGTTCAGGCAGCGGTATCTGCCTGATATCTTCTGCCGTGAAGACAGATGCAAAGAACTCAATTTCTCTGTCATCTCCAAGTCTCCTTTTATCTCCCCTTTCCCTCCCTCACCTTCTAGTGGGCCAACCGCTTCTCTAGCAAGCTTCCTGCTTCTAACATATTTGAAAAAGCTTTTATTATTTCCCTTAATATTGCTGCCCATCTGTTCCTCAAACCTCTGTTGGTTTCCCCTTAAGTATGGGTAAACAATGGGTAAACAATGCAGCAACGCATTGCTCCGCAGTTTTATTTCAAAATCTGGAAAGATCCAAAATCCGGAATGCTTTCAGTCCCAAGCATTCTGGATAAGGGGCAGTCAACCTGTATCACTCATCTGACAGTTTCTTGGGAATTTCTCTGCAGTCTGCCTTAGTATTTTCTCCTTCCATTTTTTTCCTATAGTCACACTATGTATCAACATTCTGTACCAAGTCTTATGTTCCTATTGCTATGTTGATGGACAAATTTCCGGCTTATGGTATTTTGCTAACAATGTTGTACCAGTAATTAACATCTTTTCTAGTCATTGGTAATTGTTCACTCTTATAGAACATTCTTCCTCCAGTAAACAAAACTAATGTTCATTCCACTGTGATGATTTAGCTTCCTGTACTCCCTTCTTTCCCCAGTCAATTTCCCTTATCCTCAGAGTAACCTTACAAGAACACATGGTCAAGTAGACATGTTTTGTGGATTTTCTGTCTTCTTCACCTGAGTCCAGGTCAGACAGTAACCCCAGGTAGCCCAACTACTGATTTGGCTGCTGAGCCTCCTGACCAGTTCAGAGGGCAGAAAAGGATTCTCCACCCACTTAGATCAACTAGTGACATCATCAATTCTAGGTTTCTTAAGCTCAAGCATAGAGATGCTTGGGTCTCCACCAGATTGGCTTCCTGGGAGACCACAGCTGTGTTTAACTTGGGCAGAAGAATGAGTCTTCAAAGGTATTCAGTTGGTGGAACTAACAATCATTTGGCTTAATGGAATTGTTTCTGCTTCTATGTTAGCCTGTAATTGCCTGTGTGGGATTTTCCATCTGGGCACTGCTATGGAGCAGGTGCAGAACTGAGGGAACCCATGTAGGGCTTCCCAGCCAGGGAAGCTTCTATTCTGTGTTTCTTCATATATTTACTAATAAATTTGAAGGGAACATGCTAAAGTCTGAAGGAAAAGGTGAGTCTTGCACAGGAGCTGTGCTAACTTATGGAATGATTAGAAGGGAGCTTCCAGCAATTACATTATCTAATTATACAATCCTATAGAAATAACAACATCAATCTCATTACTTATAAATATTTAAATAAGAGAGTTTGCTCTTCAGTTACCATCACTATATCATTTCAGTCACAGAATGCTATGGTACCTAAAATACAATCATCGTCCAATATGGAAAGAAAAAAAACTAGTCAGGTGTCTTTCAACACAGTGCCATGAAAAGAGGGGGGGGGGAATCAGATGTTGAAAGCGTCTCTCCTGCAGAGCGATGAAAACTTTAAGAGCACTTTCCAAGTCAGGGTTTCAGGGGTCATTCCCTAGGGTTGAAAATAGGGTTTCAGTCCCTATTTCAGAGTTGATTCTTCCTTTGACGCTTGCATCTCTTTCAAAGGAATAGGCAATACTACTCTGCTACTGGCAGAGAATTAAGATAGCTGTGTTAGTCATAAGGCAACAGAGTCATGCATGCCCTCACAAAGAAAAAATGCAAGTAGTCACCTCAAGGGTCACAAAAAGCCAGAAGGTGATGTTTCTGTACATGGTGATGGTGCTTCCCTTGCATACATTTGGTTTTGCCATAAAAATATCAGTCTAAACCTTTTGAATGTCAAGGACATTGAGACCCACAGTTTCCCTTCTCTCTTTCCCTTCATAGATATGGTAATACAGGTGGAGCCTATTTATCCACATTAGTTCCTTTCCTTGACTCCTCGTGATTAACAAAAAACATGTGCTAAATCCCATAGAGTTATGCAAATAGGCTGCAGCCTGACACTTCCAGATGGAAGGAAACTAAGGCAGCTGTTATCAACCCCCTCCCCTCTGTACTCGGCCCTCCCGCTTCTGTCCTGCTTCTTTCACAGGTGGGATGCTGACCCTTTAAGAGTCCAGTCCTATGCCGGCCAACTCAAAAGTAAGCCCCACTGTAGCCAATGGGGCTTGCTCCTAGGAAAGTGTGAGTCATTTTGTTTGTGAGCAGGAGAGCCTGCACCATCTGGGGGTGGGAATTAGGCAAACACTCCCTGGGATTTTTAAAGCAATCCCCTCTCTTCCCCCTCCTGCCTCCCCCTCCATTCTCAGCCCTCCCTGTTGCCAGCTGTCACTGCTTCTTTCACAGGTGGGATGCTGACCTTTTGAGAGTCCAGTCCTATGCATTTCTAATCAGAAGTAAGTCCCATTTTAGTTAATGGCGCTTACTCCCAGGAAAGTGTGGAGAGGGTTGTAGCCTTGCTGGGCTGTTTTGTTTCCTGGAGCCTGCAGGCTCTTGTAGGCTGGAGTACGGAGAGCCTGCACCATCTGGGCGGGCAAACACTCCCGCAATCCCCTCTGTTGCTACTGCACCTGCCCCTGTGTGTGTGTGTGTGTGTGTGTGTGTGTGTGTGAGAGAGAGAGAGAGAGAGAGAGAGAGAGTGTGCACGCGCGCGCAAGCGCGTGCGCTGCACATGAGACCTTGCTGCACATGCTCTGGCTGCAGAGGTTCCCCCCCTTCCCCTATTCAGCCTCTTTGCTGGCTCAGGTGCTCCAGGAGTCTTACTGTTCCTTAGCAAGGGGAGCCTCTTCCATGGCTCCAGGGCTATTTCCCTGTCTGAGCCTTTCTGTAGTGTTTTGGGCTGCCTGGAAAAGGATCGAGATGCCAGCAAAGGGCAAAGCAGGCAAAGGTGTGTGTGACTTTCGGTTCCCCCACCCCATTGGGGGACAAATCCGAAGATTAAAAATCCGTGGATAAATAGGCTGCACCTGTGGATGTAGGTAAACACACACAGAGAGAAAGAAATTACCAGTTTTACAGTGTTGGCTCTTGCCCACCAAAATTGAATGCCACAATAAATCTGGGAGTGTGTCAAGTGCCATAAGTGTCAAGTGGGTCTTTGGCCCAAATCCTAACCAATTTTCCAGCACTGGCATGGGTGTGCCAATGAGACGTGTGCTGCATCTTGCAGTTGGGTGGTACTTATGGAAGCATCCTCGAAATAAGGGAATGTTTGTTTCCTTACCTTAGATATGCATTGCCCTTATGTCAGTGCTGGATAGTGGGTTAGGATTGTGCCCTTTGCTGCTTTCACTCACAGGAAAGAATCCCACTCCCCACACACAGTTACTGGTGCATAGGACTGTTACTTACCTGTAATGTTGTACTTGCCCAGAAAACCCCCTTTTTCTTCTTGTGGAGGCAGCAGAAGAGGATCTTTTGTCACTGAAGTTCAGTTTTTCTCAGCTACTTTCTGCTCCCTGTAGAGACAATTCCCTTTATAAAACCAAAATTAGGAGAGGCTCACAGGAGTGGGCCACCCTCATGAAGAAATCATGGATTAGGAGAGAATAGTTTCAGTCTTAGTTGGATTTCACTAGGTGAGTTTCACCTGCTATGCATGGTTGTAAAGGATTTACTCCCACAGAGTACACCTTTGATGAGGCAGAACAGATCAGCAATTCCTTGAAGATCACATGAAGGGAACTGGGCCTTCATGTCGCATCTGACTTTGTAACAAGTATGAATACACAACAAAAGAAATGGAACTCTTTATACAAACTCCTTTATGTAAGGATTCCTGACCACTATGAACTAGGAACATTCATCTCTCTCAGACTGCAGGTTTCCAACTGTTCCAGACACTGACGTTGCTAGGAGGGTGTGGGGGGTGCGGGCTGCACCGGGTGATGCGCCTGGGGGGTGACGCGCCCTGGGGGAGGACGTGCTAACTTTGCAGCTTCAGAAGCTAGCCCATCAAGCCATACACCATTGGATGCAGAATGGCCAGTGGAGTGCAATGCAAAAATTGAAATAGCTCCTTTCATTCAAACGTTATGTCCAAAAAACTGGAAGGAAAAAATGCATGGAGCCCTATGGAGAATGAAAGTGAGCCACATCGTGCGTTTACTCACGAGTAGGCATACTTGCCAAAGTCTGTCAGAAAGGGCAGGAGTCCAACAACACCACAATGGTCCAGATCCAATGAATGCAGCCCCCCAAAAACACCTAAGAACCTCCCCCCTCCCAGCTGTGAGTCTGAGCCTGAAACAAAGCCACTTGGTCATGTTTACTCGCAAGTAGGCGGACTTGCCTTAGTCAAGGCAGGCTGAGAGTACTCCAAAGAGGTCAGAATGGTCCTGATCCAATGAATGTAGCCCCCAAAAACACGGAGAAGGAGGTCCCCCCTCCCAGCTATGGAGTCCTTTGGAAAGTGAAGCAGCCTCATGTCGTGTTTACTCACGACTGGGCAGATGTGCCTTGGCAGTGGTCAGGCCAGGCAAAGGGGAATGTGAGGACACCAGAATGGTCCTGATCGGATGGAGCTGGAGTGCAACAAATGTCCAGAGGCAGCCTCCCCCCCCCCCCCATGAAAAAGGACAAAAAAGTGGCTTGAACTGGTAAGGGGCATGTTTTCTATTTTGCACTTGCAAAGCCAGGTAGGTCGTTATCTTGATATGCCTGAAATAGAAGAACTTTAAACTGGGCACTGGGGAGGGCTGGAAATCTCACTGATTCTTTTTGGGGGGGGGGGGTGTTACTGCAGGCAGACTACATAGTAAGCTCCATTGACCACAATAGGACTTACTTCTGAGTAATGCATAGGATTGGGTTCACAGGCTGCAATCCTACCCACACTTTCCTGAGAGTAAGCCCCACTGACCACAATAGGACTTATTTCAGAGTAGATTTACTTGGTGGAACAGGACTGGGTCCCCCTTATTTAATTATTTTAATTTAATTATTTATAATTATTTATTTTAAATTGCTTGATGATGTCACTTCTGGCCATGACATCACTTCCAATGGGTCCTGGACAGATTTTCATTCTAAAAAGTCGGTCCCAGTGCTAAAAGTTTGAGAAATGCTGCAATAAGGTATTAGTAAGTTGTCAAGGGGTGTGAGTGTGTGAGACTCTACAAGTTTTCAAAATCACTACAATCAGAGTTTGGAGGAATAAGACCATCATGTTATATATCAATCAATGCATAATTTCATGCAGAATGCAATGAAACAAACCACATTGAAATATCTGTGTTCTATCAACAGGTACAGCAAAAAAACCCGGTGGGGATGGGGCAATGGTGCATCACCAAGCCCACCTGGGGTGTTGTGCCGCCCACTACATGGGGTGACGTGCAGGCCTCCTGCACCGGGTGACTCCAATCCTAGTGACGCCACTGGTTCCAGAGCATTGCCATTGTGCATCCACTCCGGAAACAATTGTTTTATATCAATTGTTTTATATTTTTATATTTTATAACAATTGTTTTACACATTTTATATATTTGTTCATGCTCTCCCAAGATGCTGGTTAACACACACACACACACACAGAGACCATTAATGTGGTATGTTTTTATTTACAGATACATATATTAGCCTTCATTCCTCTGCAGCCTCCTGCCTTTTATGAGAATTGGTTTGCTCTAATGGCTCCCCAATAGTCAGGATCTCAAATCCTCTGAGAAGCTCCTCATAGCCCTACATAAAATAAAAACTGATGTTGTTTGACGTCTTAATCAGTACTGTCTGTTTCATCAGCAAATTTCCATTGTGTCGGCCAATCCACTTAGCTCCACCATCTAGTCATTAAAAATTAGATATCATATCCAAACAATTCCCCTCCAAACAATATCAAATGCAATGTAATCCTTTGCAATCATATTTACCAATACACAGGGGCACCATGGTACTGTTTCCTTTTCCATCATTGGGCGATCCCCTTTCCCTCCACACCGTTTGTCCCACCACCATGAAGCCCTTTCCTATTGGTCAGGCATGACGGGGGGGCAAGTTGTTTGAGGGGGTCACATGAACCCCTTTCCCACCATACCCCTACGTTCCCTTGCGGAGGGATTTCCAGCAGGGGGGACAGACAGGGGGCGGATATCCACCCAGGGACTGGAAGGGGCGGGGTTTACACATGTCAAACTTAGTCTGATGAGAAGTATATACTAATTACTACTGCTGTGCAAAAACCTGAATACTTCGCTCACATCCTGGGATGAAGCGAGTTCATTTGCAAATGCAACAAATTAGGGTCTGAACTTTCTCCTGCCATGTTAGTGCCTCTCTGTGAACATCAGTCTGGACGAGGGTCGTGCAGAAACAATATGAAGAGAAGTGGGCCTCCATGTCACATTTGCTTTTGTAATAGGTGTGAATACTCAACAAAAGAAATTGAATTCTTTATACCAACTCCTTTATGTAAGGATTCCAGATCACAATGAACATTCACCTCTCCTGGCTAGCCCACAGTATGCGGCAGAGGCTGTGATGGTGGTACTGGTCTGGGCCAGTAAAGAAACAATAAGGACTAGGGCATTTGCCCTCCATGCTTACCATTCCAGTAACCTCTGTACTTTGTACCAAAATGTCTGCATTCTATTATACCTGCATTTTACATTTATATTCATGCATTTTACATTAAAAGGAGGAGGTTTACATTATGTAAACCCTTGGCACCACTGCTTGGTAGCATAACTGACGCTGCTTAGCCCTGCTTACTGACATCCTGCTTGACGAGAAAGAATCTCTTCCCCATTGACATCCACGTTACAAATTCACACAATAAAAAACAAATAGTCCAAGTTACACATATATGTCCAACAATTTGCCTGTATGTAAGCAACTTCTAAAATTCCTTAAGTAGTAAGGGAATTGGACCAGCAAATTGTCACAGTCCTGATGCAACACATGTGTCACAATAGTGTCCACAACAGCTCACAGGACTCCCAGACCTATACAAGGCAGGTAGCTGTTTGTGCTTTCAACTCTTTCACTCCACCCCCATTTCTTTCCCCTTCTCTCTCCCTTTCTCTAGTTAAATGTGTTGGAAGACCAAGGACCCCTAAAAATTCTGCACTTTCTAATTGACCCTTTCCCCGTATTTCTTCAACTTTGCAAAATAAATTGCTTGACACACAACCACCATCAAAGCTGAGAAGATATCACACTGTTTTCAGGGTAAAAAAATCTCTCTACTTTTTCTCTAGATGCAATACTATCATGTTATCTGTGCTTCTCTACGGTATTTAACTAAATCCATTTTGATTACAATAAACTTTCCTTTAATTGCAATGAACAATTGGAATGTACCGCAACTACTCCATGTCAGGCTACACCTTGTAATTATTTAAAGTTTCCATGGTTCCATCAAATGACCAACGCCCCATTCATGTTTAGGTTGAACATTATAATACTTCTGGGTATATAAGATTTTAAAATAAATTTTAATTTTTATATTCGAATTGTTTTGTGCTATAATAGCATAGTTCCTGTGCTTCGCAAACGCGTAAATGAAAACAAATTAAGCAAAAGTGTAAGTAGTTTGAATAAAGCGGAGCATGTTGATGCGGAAAAATGATGAAGTAAAATATGAACAATAACATTTCATGAAGATGATAATTAAAAATAAAGATTGTTGTGAAAAAATATCGTGAAAAATACCTACAACCTTTGGTTCTCTGCTTAAGGACTTCTTTGCAGTCAACACGGCAGGCCCGTAGCCAGAATTCTAGAGTTGGGGGGGGCGACTATTTTTTCAAGGGGGGCAATGATGTCAGGTATCTATCCTGGTGGGCAAAATGAAAGGATAAGTCTGGAGAAACATCAAATACCCAAAACTCCCCCAAATTTCATGAAGAAAAAATAATGTGGGTTTTTCTTGAAAGATGCATTCATTATCTGTAAAGCCATGTAACAATAATTTGTACAGAATAAATGCATCTCTGCATGCCATGGAAAATGTCTTGCCTACATAAAAATAACATGCAACATATCCTTTCATTTACATGCCAGTGCAATACACAGGCCTGCAACCCTGTAAAAGTAAAACATATCACTGTGACGTAGGTAGTAATTACTTGTATTGAAAGTGCCTATTTAACACCTATATAATGCCTATCTACCACCTATATAACCTAACACCTATATAGCACCTGTCTACCACCTATATAATGCCTATTTACCACCTATCTAGCGCCTATCTAACACCTACATAGCGCCTAACACCTATATAATGGCTAACACCTATATAGAGCTATATAGCACCTATCTACCACCTATCTAGCGCCTATCTAACACCTATATAATGCCTATCTAGTCCTTATGTAATGCCTATCTAGCACCTAACACCTATATAGTGCCTATCTCACAACTATCTCTTATAGAGCACCTATATAATGCCTTTCTACTGCCTATATAGCGCCTAATACCTATCTAGCACCTATCTAACACCTATATAACGCCTAGCTACCACCTATATAGCACCTATCTAACACCTATGTAGTGCCTAACACCTATATAGCGCCTATCTAACACCTAAATAGCACCTAACACCTATATAATGCCTATTTACCACCTATATAGCACCTATCGCCTAACACCTACATAACACCTATATAGCACCTATCTAGCCCTTATCTAACATCTATATAGTGCCTAACTAAAACCTATATAGCGCCTATCTACCACCTATCTACCACCTATATAGCGCCTATCTAGCACCTATATAGTGCCTATCTACCACCTATATAGCGCCTATCTAACACAACAGCAACAGTATTTATATACCGCTTTTCAACAAAAAGTTCACAAAGCGGTTTACAGAGAAAATCAAATATCTAACGGCTCCCTGTCCCAAAAGGGCTCACAATCTAAAAAGATGCACCACCAGCAGACAGCCACTAGAAAAGACAGTGCTGGGGTGAGGTGGGCCAGTTACTGCTAAATAAAAGAGGAGCACCCACTTGAAACAGTGCCTCTTAACCAGTTAGCAGGGGTTATATAGTGTCACCTATATAGTGTCTACCTATTTGGTAGATCTGGGCTCCTCATTAAGCTTAAAGCCTTTGTGGCTGTTTGCTGGGTGGGTAGACCTGGGCTCCCATTCCAGCCAATAGCCTTGATGCCTGCCCAGTGGGTGTTCCCCTAACACCTGATTTTGCTCTCCATCCTGGCGGGCGCCCTTCCCTGCTGGCAGGACAGTTGGGGGGGTATGCACCCATGGCCTCCCTGGATCCGCCCCTGCTTAGAATCTTTCCCACACTTAAGTTCTTGGTTCTCTTTAGCTCAAATGCTATCCTTGTTTTCTCCCACCAGAAAAGGGGTCTCCCCAGCCCCCAAGCAGGAGCCATTAATTTTAAAAGTATATCTGAAAGGCAAGAACCTGCCTGCATGATTTCTCCAAACAGATACATTTTTCCCTGCCCTCCCACAGCAGTACCATTGTCATAGTTAGCATGTTCCACAGTAGAAGAAATAGCACCCTCCCTTCCCCCAGCCAGTACAAGTAGAGACCTCTCCCAACTTTCTTGTAGCTGCTCTTGACCAGCCCCGCTCTCCATGTGCTCTGGATGGGGGCAGGGTGACCAGAGGTCATAACTTCCAAGAAGCCCCCCCCCCCAGGACCCTGTTCTACTCACTCTACACACATGCACTCTCTCTCTCTCTCTCTCTCTCTCTCTCTTCCCCAGTCCCTGCCAGAAGCACCAAGCCTCTTCCTTCCTGTGCACAAAAAATGTTGCAAAAAGGGCTTCAAATCACTCCGAACTGACGCCAGATTCGATAAGGAGGACAGGTTTGGAGAAAATGCTGGTGGGGGGGGGGGCAAACCGCTGGCTCAGCAGAGCAAAGCCTCCCCCTGGCCCCCCAGTTATGGCCCTGCAACACGGGTGGTTCTCCCCTCAGGTGCTAGGATCACCAAGCTGCTGGTTGAGCTCACTCTGGAGCAGGCCACATAGAACTGCGCATGTGAGAAGCAGTCCTCCCTCAAGTCAAACCCTGCCATCTTCAGTGACTGCCCCTGGGACTTATTAATGGTCATAGCAAAGTAGACCTTGGAGGGGGGGGGGAATTGCAGCCTCTTGAACTCAAAGGGTAACTCTGATGGTATGAGTGGTATGAACAAAGACTCCAGCGGAGCACAGCCAGTGAACACTGTGGCCTTGATGAAGTTCTGTGGAGGGATTTCACTCACAGCCTGGCGCCATTGCAGAGGTTAGGTTGAGGGTGGGTTTAGGTTCCAAAGTAACATTACTGGAGCCCCCACTTCGATGGATAAGCAAAGCAATGCCTCCTGTGAGGGAAGCAAGACTGTGCCACACAACTCTCGAGCCAGTGCACCTCCCTAACTCTCCTCTCACTGGAACACAGAGATAAGCAGAACAAGGACTGGCGATAGCACCAGTTCTCAGGAGAAAGACTTGTCAAAATTTTGGGGTAGCAGAACTTCACCCTGAGCCAGAAATACACTTCATTTTACTGTTCAGAGTTAACACTAAAATGACTGTTATTTTTCTGTTATTCAACTGTTAGTACCTCTTGCCATACTGATTTAAAAAGAGTTATGTTACAAGGGCTGACCTGTCTTCAGTTGCCATGTAGGCCACAGGCCTCTGTCAGGCAGCAGCACAAGGAGAAAAGTCAGCCAGGCCTAAGTAATAGGAAGGTTTCTATAATTAACCCCCCCCCCCAATTTAGATTTGCCCCTTAAGGGCAAAACCCTGAATTATATTTTAAGCATTTGTATGGGTAACCATTTGTCATATCCATGGCCAGGGCCCACCCCTCCTCCCCAAGTGGCCGGGCTTCCTCCCATGTGTTGAGAGCCCTCTCAAACTTCCTGCACCAAGGAAGAAGACATCGAGTTTGGGGCTGCAATAGGCAGTTTAATGTAGTCAAGGATTTTATATTCATGAGGCGGCAGCAGGATGGGCCAGGGGCTGCTTTCACCTCCCAAAGCTGCCCTCCCTAAGCAGGAGCCCGAGGAGGAGCAACCTCTCCCTATGCCTGCTGGGCTCCTTATGAAGCCAGCAGCTGGCCCAGCCAGCCCCAACCTTTCTGACCAAGTGACTGACCTGAGATCTCGTGAGGTCTCAGGCCCTACTCCCTGGGAAACCTCCCGCCTGGGGGCCAGATCCAGGTCATACTTGCTCCAACCCCCTACTCCTGAGGAGCCCCTTTCTCCCGAGGAGGCGCATGTCGCTGGAACCAGGGCTGGGGCCGGGCGACACCATTGTAAGCTAAAACCAATATCTCATCAGGCCTAAGAGATATTTAGGAAGCTGTGAAAACACATTTTATCCCTTTTCATCCCCTTTGGCAGTGGTTTTCAAACTCTCCTGGAGAGTTTGAGCCACTGTAAGTGCTTGCAGGGGCAGGGGGGAGACAGTGGGGGTGGGGGGAGGCAGCGGCATGATCCCCAGGATCGTGCCACTCAGGGGGCTGCAGGGGCTTGGGTGCACTTTCCCAAGCCTCTTGCAGCCTCCCAGGGGTGTGGGGAGCCCAGTGCGATCTTCAGCAGGGCTCCCCACAGCAGTGAAAGTGATAGCAGAGCGATTGCGCTCCACTTCCACTTTAGCGGAGGCTGGGTGCGATCGCTCCACTTTTACTTTCACTGCTGCGGGAAGCCCTGCTGAAGATCGCACCAGGCTTCCCGCACCCCCGGCAGGCTGTAGGAGGCTTGGGTAAGTGCACCCAAGCACCTGCAGCCCCCTGAGCGGCATGATCCTGGGGATCGTGCCACTGCCTCCTCCCTGCCTCCAAGCTGCCCCCACCCCTTAAGGGGACAGAGGCCAGGGCCCACAGGCTGTGGCATTGTGACGCCCAAGTTTGAAAAGCCCTGCCCTTAGGGGTCAAATTTCTAAAAAACCATTCTTATTGGGCCATGTCATGGAAGGAAGATAATCTTTGAATTTCATGTTTCTAGGTGCAGAATTTGGGCTGAACATTGATGAGTCAGGCAGGACATTTTAAATATATAAATATAACCCCTGCTAATTGGGTAAGAGGCACTTTTTCAAGTGGGTGCTCCTTTGTTTAGCAGGGGGAGAGTAACTGGCCCATCTCACCCCAGCAGTGTCTGTTCTAGTGGCTGCCTGCTGGTGTTCTCTTGCATCTTTTTAGATTGTGAGCCCTTTTGGGATAGGGAGCCATTTAGTTATTTGATTTTTCTCTGTAAACCGCTTTGTGAACTTTTAGTTGAAAAGCAGTATATAAATACTGTTGTTGTTGTTGTTGTTGTTATTATTATTATATAGGTTTCCTTTCTTCCATAATAAGGCTATAATATTTTATTAGAAGTTATTTTTCTCAGTCTCTTCTTTTAGAGAAAGGGAATTCCCTGCAGGAAGCTGATTTGTATCCAGTCTAAGATGGTCCATGTAATATATATTAATGCCCCTGAAAAACCAGCTCTTTTGGTAATACATCCTGGGAGGGTGGAAACAGCTATCCCATTGTTCTGTATTCTATGGCATTTTTGGCAGTACACTATCTTCCACCTGATTTGCTCCCTTCTGCTGCTGCTGCTGTTCCACCTCGCCACCAGAAGCAACCCAATGGCAAGGTTAGTGTTTCATGCGTATTAGAACCTGGTTGCACGACATTGCCAATTGCATCTGATGCTATTATAATGGCTGTATGGCCTTTGCCCCTCTAACATTCATTCTGTATACACCTTCACAATGGAGGGCGAGCAAGAACATCCAATGGCTGCACCTAGTGTTGACAGGCATGCATGATAAGGCAGAAGGATGAGAAGTCTCTCTTCTGTGAATTGATTCTTTGGAAGCTGATAACTGGTCTTGGGATTAGGGAAAGATAACTGGTTTTCCACCATGTGAACTGCCTCGTTCACTATGGTGGGGGAATACACTGTGGCCAGGAGTGCCACCCCTATGTCAGCCACACCTGCCTCAGACACCTAAGGGATCTTTTTTGGCATATGTTCATATCATGACCTTGTGCAGTGCAGGCACCTGAACAAATTGGCAGGTGCATGGTGGGCTTATGCATATTCATGGTAGGTCTGAGGCTTGTCCTGAGCATGACTTGCTTTCCACAGCAGCGTCAATCGAGTGAATGTTTGCCAGTAGGGGGGAAATGTGGGTAGTGCCAGTGGCATAGCTAGTGTGGGGTGGGTGCAGTCCGCCCCGGGTGCCAGCCTTGGGGGGGGTGACACCACTAGTGTCCCAGATCTCTAAAATCACCTTTGTTAGGAATAATACAATCATTTTATATACCGTTTGCTGCATAATTTACAGCAGAATGCAACAAAACAAACCAGAGTGAAATATCTCTATTCTATCAAAAGCTATGGCCAATGAGTCAGGAAACAACAATGTAACTATCTGTGTAACAAAAGGTACCATTTCTTTAACTCAAAATGGACCAATGAGACAGATTGTTCAAAGATCCATTGAGATGCCGCGATGACACAGCATGGAACCAATAAGGTGTTAGCAAGGTGACACCCTGTGGGGGGGGGTGACACCAGGGTGGATCCAGTGTTTGTGTTTGGGGGGGCATAAGCACCATGTTAACTCCACAGCCCAGGTCAACCAGGTGTAACCAGGTCAACCAGGTTAGCTTCTGTAACCAAGGTTTGTTGGTCAGGTAGACCTAGACTTCTGGACTTGGAGCCCAGATCTACCTGCCAGGTAGCCCTGGGCTCCTATTCCAACTGCCCTCTGGAGCCAATCCCTCCCACCTTTGAGATACCCTGGGACCTCCCCCGGTTCCCTGAAGTGGGTTGTTAAGTCTCTCTTGGTGCCAGGGAGGAATTTTGGAGAAAAGAAGGAGCTGACACAGATGGGCAATCAACAGAGAGAGTGGAGGTATGAAAGTGTTTCTGAAAGACCAGGAGAGCTCCAGTTTTTTATAATGAATCATGAGATGAGGAAAATTTACCTGGAGTGCCTAGTGCAAAACTGCATAAAGGTAGAGATTGCATCATCTTATTTCTTCTACCATTTTATTCTTTTGCTGTTTTTGCTTTCCTGGAGAGGATGTTTTGGTTCAGCTCTCCCCAACCAGAGGCTGCAATGATAGGGCACTCCAATCCTGCTACTAAACTTACTGATGGAAAGATGGCCTCATAAGGCCAACTCATAGTTAAATATTTTAGGTAGTATTTCTTGTTTTGTGTATATTGTGTGTTAGCTTCTTAATATGTCTGTTTTTATGTGGGCTTTTGCTCTCCTTATTCTTCTTCTCAATAAACCTTTAAAAATATATTTGTGCTCAAGTGGTTGTTTGGATGAAGGGAATGCACACACCTAGATAAATTCTTTGCCCAGATCATTTCAACGCATGACCAAAATTAGAATTCATGGAGGAGTGACTCAGTTGTCTTCTCTGGGCTGACAAAGGTGGGGTGAAAGAGAAAGTGGTAGGCAGAAGAATAAGTTCTGCGAATACAAGACCACATCACTTAACGAAGGGTGACAATACATTACATAGACACTAGATACTATACTGCATTCAGCCACTAGATTTGGATGGATGTAATGGAACTATTCCATTCCATTCCATTCAGCTCCATGTAATGGCTGAATGTGATCTGCCTGAGAGGAAATGTCTTGACTAAGGCCACACAGTGACTTCATAGCAGAGATGAGATTTTAAGCCAGGAAATCCTGATTTGCAGCTCACTGTCTCCACCTAGCAGCTACATTCGTGGTGAATGGTAGTTTGTCTGTACAATAGGGATAAACAAAGAAGTAATACAAAATTATTCATTGTTTCCTTTATTGTTTAATGTATCTCGTACTCCTGTAGAAACAATTCCCATAGAATTATGAATTACCTTGTTTGTAAGTCACCTTGAGACCCTACGGGGAGAAAGGCAGGGTACAAATAAAGTTAATAATAATAATAAAGTGAAGGCAGGATACAAGGGAGAGGCATAACACGTTATCTTTTCATGCAGATGCTGCTGCTCTTTTCAGTTAGGAATCCAAAGAAGTATTTGAGCCAATTGAAAGATATGCTAGATATGTCTGTTTCATACCTGTATCTAAAAGAAAAGTTGAATAGCAAAGGAAGGGCTTCAACCAGACAGCAGCTCTGCTGTTTCAGTATGAGTCAGCAGGGGGCAATGCCAGTTCAGTTAAGGTAGCAAGGGAATCTAATGCAAAGCTTTGCTGCCACTGTATTGCTGCCACCCAGTTCAAACTATCACCTTCTAGGATAGAGAACTCAATAAGAATATTCAAAGCTACATCTTTTCAAAATGAATGGTTTCGGGCTCCTCTATTTCTGAATTGTTTGCTGTAATAAATGTAATCACAGCAGAGAGGGTTTGGCCTTTTCCCCACCTGGAGCCACCTCAGCCTTTGACTTGGAAGTAATTGCAGTGACATCATCGTCACCACAATTACTTCTGTGTGGCTGCCTCCTCCATTCCCCCTTTGAGAAAAAGGGGAAGGAAGGAGGCAGCCCAGGCTCTGATGGAGCATTCACACCACTTCTAAGTGACGTGAAAGGCTCCATTGGAGTATTTTGTCACTGTTGGAAGTGGTACACAGAAGATGTGTACTGCCTGCGGCATGGAAGCAGTGTTCTCCTCTGTCCTGGGCACTACTTCCATTGGCAACAAGATGCTCTGATGGAGACTTTTCACACCACTTACAAGTAGAACAGAGGACTCCATCAGAGCCAGAAACAGCACACATCTCCTCCGTAATCAGAGGAGGTACGTGCCACTTCCCGCCACTCTGAGGGCTACCCCTCTCTACTCCCCTTTATTTAAAGGGGAGGAGAGGGGGCGGCCCTCAGATGCAGCCGGGAACTGTGCCAAGAGTAGCTGGAGGAGTGCAGCCACTCTTGGTGTGATTTCCCACTGATCTGAGCCCTCAGAGCAGCACGGAACAGCACCGACAGTGCCTCCACTCCTGCAGCCACTGTTGGTGTGGTTGTCAGTGTACATGGGGGGGCAAGA
The DNA here is from genome assembly GCF_035046505.1 of Tiliqua scincoides. Lineage (NCBI taxonomy): Eukaryota > Metazoa > Chordata > Lepidosauria > Squamata > Scincidae > Tiliqua > Tiliqua scincoides. Next base: position 45,167,660 of record NC_089824.1, on the reverse strand, counting down.
GGGTCACAGCGCAGCCCCCCAAGTGTGGCACATGGGGCATTTGCCCCCCTTGCAACCCCTGGGTATGCCACTGAATTAAAACTCTCTTAAAATGAATTCACTTGGACTCTACACTTACTCTGGCTGCACTGAAATTTTACAAAATCATATAGAATATCTACATTACGTTACTATGTTGCTTTTAGCATAGACCAGAGTCTTGTCTTGGAATTAGCACATTTGGACCTTGTCTATCCATCTCCCATTTTGCCTGCCAATTTAGCAAAGGGGAATATGAGACCACCAGAATGGTCCCAATCTGATGCAACTGGAGCTCAACAAATTCTCCAGAAGGCATCCCCTCCTCCAATAAAAAGAATAAAACAGGCTTGAGCTGGTAAGGTGAATTCTTTTCTATTTTAGTCTTGTAAAGCCAGCTGGGTTCTGATAGTGATATGCTTGAAATATAAGAATTTAAATTGAACTGGGCACTGGGTAGGGCTGAAAATCTCAATGATTTTGGGGGAGGGTGTTATTGCAGGCAGTCTTCAGAGCAAATACACTCAATGGAACAGGGCTGGCTTCCCCTTGTTTAATTATTTGTTTTTCTTTAATTATTTATAATTATTTATTTTAGTTTGCTTGGTGATGTCACTTTCAGCCATGACATCACTTGAAAAAATTAATTAATTGTGTTGTATGGGGTGACAAAAATGTATGGGCCCCAGATGTCAAATGACCTAGTTATGCCACTTTGCTGAGAGGAACAGGCAGAAGCAGCGTTGTGGAGGTTGTAGTATACATTATTTCAAAGAGGGGTTGTTTCAAAGCGATACATTGTTTCAAAGAGGGGTAAGCAGGCCACTAGACTGGAAGTAAGCTAATATCCCAATCTTTAAAAAGGGGAAAAAAGAAGTCCCCGGAAATTACAGACCTGTCAGTTTGACTTCAATACTGGGGAAGATTGTACAACAAATCACAAAACATGCAGTTTGTGCACATCTAGACAACAACCCAATCTATTGACAATCTATTGATCCTAGATCAATAGAACCCAGCATGGATTTGTCAAAAATAAAACTTGCCAGACAAATCTCATCTCCTTTTTCGATCAAGTTACTAGTTTACTGGAATGTGGGAATGCTGTGGATGTAATTTATCTTTACTTCAATAAAGCATTTGACAAGGTCCCACATGACATCCTAATCTGCAAGTTGGTAAAATATGGGTTCGATGATACAATCTGGGCTGATTAGATGATACAATCTGTTATAAAATATGGGCTAGATGATATAACGGGCTAGAGGAGACAGTCAGTTGTTGGATGGCTTTGCAACTGGTTGGACAGCTGTACACAAGAGGGTGTTTGTCAATAGTTTCACATCAACCTGGAGGGATGTTTCAAGTGGGATGCCCCAAGGCTCTGTCTTGGGCCTGGTTCTCTTTCATATCTTGATCAATGACTTTGATGAGGGATACAATGGGGCCTCATCAAATCTGCAGATGACACCAAGCTGGGATGAGTATCAAACACAATAAAAGACAATAAAAGACAGTAGCAAACACAAAAAAAGACTTCAGGAAGACCTAGATAAAATGGAATATTGGGCTGAAATAATAAGATGAAGTTCAACAGGGACAAATGCAAGATTCTGTACTTAGGCAAAAATAACCAAAGATGCATGGGAGAGATCTGGTTTGGCAACACAGCATATGAGAGGGATCTTGGAGTTGCAGTAGATCACAAAATGAATATGAGCCAACAGTGTGATGTGGTTGCAAAGAAGGCAAATGCAGTTTTAACCTGCATAGTAGAACCGTAATTTCCAAGTCACAAGAAGTCGTGGTTCCACTTTACTCTGCCTGGGTTAGACCTAACCTGGAGTACTGTATCAAATTCTGGACACCTCACTTTAAGAAAGATGGAGCCAAACTGGAGTGGGTTCAGAGGATAGCAATGAGGATGATCAGACAGCTGGAGGACAAGCCCTACAAAGAAAGGTTGAGAGAACTTGGTATGTTCAGCCTGGAGAAGAGAGTGACAGCACTCTTCAAATACCTGAAGGGCTGTCATATGGAAGAAGGGACAAATGTGTTCTCAATTGCCTCTAAGAGTAGAACTAAAACCAATTGGAGTAGAACTAAAACCAATTGGGCCCTAAGGGCCCAATCCTATCCAACATTCCAGCACTGATGCAACTCAGCCAACAGGGTGTGTGCTGCATCCTGCCATGGAGAAGCAGACATGGAGGCCTCCTCAAGATAGGGTAATATTTGTTCCCTTACCTTGGGGCTGCACTGTGGTTTCACCGGTGCTGGAAAGTTGGAAAGGATTGGGCCCTAATTCTTATTATTGCCCTGTGACAGCTGGTGAGCTGAGGCTGACAGGAAATGGCTTCTTAAGGCCACTCTGTGACACTGATGAGATTTGAACCTGGAACTCCTGGTTTGCAACTGTCCATCTAGCAGGCACATTCATGGTGAATGGTCATTTGTCAGTGCAACAGAGTTGAATATAGGAACAATACAAGGTTGTTCATTCTTCCTGATACCTTTTAATGTATCTGTAGAAATACTCTCCATAGGAGCTTGCAATGAAGGCAGAATATCAAGTGCGGTAAATACGTCTTTTTTCACAGGTGATGCTGATACTTTTCTTGCTTAATATAGCAGCCATATACAATTAACTTCAAAGGTTTGAGAGCTGCAAGAGAGATGTTTGAGTGATGCAATATTTTAGAAGCATTTAAATTCTTAAAAATATTTTTTTGTTTTTCACCTGATTGGCCTTTTGGTGGAAAGTTTTCTTGCCTACTCTTTCTGGAGGCAGGGTGTTAGCCAGAAGTCGGTCACTTCAGGCAGGTATAGTGCAAGACTGGGAATAGGATCCAGTGTGCATCCTAAGGTATGCAAATGCCAGAGGGGAAACAAGCACTGATCTCAAGCAGGTGCCTGGCTTAGGGATGCTGGTTGGTGATGCCTGGGGCCTGAATTGCTAGGTTTATCTATCCTAAAGACTTTCTGGTGTGGGATGAGCCAGGCAAAGCCAGGCTTCTGGAAAAGCAGAAGCACAGTTTAAAGCCTTGGGGAAGCTTCAGGAAGCTTTCCTGATGCAGGCTCAGGTCTCCATGAGTCTCAGGTGAGTGGGGAAGGGCAGATTTCTGTGTGGGGAGGTGGTAAAAGCCCATGGGTCGCCATTGTGGACCTTTGTCCTGGGGCACGGGGTTGAGGAGGTCTGCCACTGCCTTATAGAGTTTCATTTTAAAAAGTGGGTCCCTGTGCTAAAATGTTTGGGAACTACTGGGATACAGATTATGTGTTTATGTCCTCAGATCACCCAATTGCTTTCAATTAGAGTAGAAAAGCCAATTATGATTTAGATTGGCTGTTCCCAATCTTTTCCACCCTGAGACCCACTTCATCTGGCCAATGACCCTGATGCTGCCAGGGGAGACCCCTGGCTTCTTTGAGATCACACCAGGCCAGTGACCCACTCTAGAGGCCTCTTCAGGCCTCAGAATGGTCTGTAGAAGCCTCAGAAAGCTGCTTCCAAGTTTTGGTATTCAGCTTCTGGTTTGCATCAGAAAACTAGAAGTAGCTTTTGGAGGCATCTGCAGGCCATTCTGAGACCTGTAGAGTGGTCATTGGTCCGTCTCAACCTGAAAGAGACTTCAAGAACCTCCCCACATCCCCAGGATGGCTCTGGTTTGGAGACAAACATAGGCAAGGGAGGGTGGGATGCTCCACACCTTGACCCACCAAGCATGGGTTCACAACACACCAGTGGGTCACTATCCATAGTTTGAGAAACTCTGAGTTAGATATATTTTCAATTAAGTTGGAATGTGCTTTATTTCAGAAATACTGGGAGAATGGAAAGCAATCTAGTAAGATTTCAACCATATCGTTTAAGGCAGCAAAAACATAAGAACTTTATTTCTCTAATTTAAGACAAGGAAAATACACTATACTGTATATTCTAGTGAAATAAACTCAGTATTCTAAATTATATAGCAAATGGAAGGAACATCTGGAAAAGAACTTGGAATTTGGAAAAAGAATTTACTAGAGTCCCCTGCCTTTAGATACTGTGCAATGACAACTTCTTGCCACACCACTGTCCTTGGAAAAAATTAACAGCCAAATCCTATCCTTGGCTGGCCCCTAGTGTGCTGTAGTGCTAGTGCAGGCTCTCCTGCATGCAATGGGCTGGTTGGGGACCATGACAGGATGGAGATTTAAGTAAGAATTTGTTACTTACATACTCCACTGCACCATGGTCCTCAGTGGGTCTGTTGTGATCTACACCAGCCCTTTGGTTGGTGCAAATCTGAGTGGGCCCAAGGGGCTATATCAATTCTATAATGAGATTTTTGAAGCAGATTCTTTGTCATTTTCACTATATGAATAACACTTATTTCTAAGCACAATGAAGCCCTGAACTAAAGGCCAATCATATCCTATGCCAGCCCAAAGCATGGCTGATGGAGTACGTGCTGCTTGCTTTTGGGGGGAGGGGCAACCTGACAGTCTGGGAGAGAAAAAATTTTTTTTACTTACCTCCCCATAGACCACCTGGCCTCCAATGGGTCTCATCAGACCCATGTGAGCTAATTAACTGGAGTAAGTCTTAAAAGCCTTAGGGGGCTGGGAAAAGGGCAATAGGGTATTTGCATGACCACTACCACCAGTATCCCCCCTCATTCCTAAACTGCCCCTAGTATGGCCCACTCCCGACCCTAATCCTCCCCAAGTGTCAAGGAACCTCCTTGCCACTTTATCTACTCTGGCGGGGTGTATGGGAGCAGCTGGCATGCATGTAGACCCTTCTGGCATTTATGCTGGTGACCTGAGCCTGCAAACCATTGCAGCAGTATTCACACCAACAGCTTGGAATTTATGGCAGCATTTTGCAAGATCAACTTCCATAAGCCCTGAATAAAAGTCTATGGTTTCATATATAACTCAGATGATTTGAAATTATTGTATACGTGTATGATTTTTTAAATTTGTGAATCTCAGGGCACAATCCTAGCAGGTCTACTCAGAAGTAAGTCCTATTGTGTTCAATGGGACTTAGTCCCAGGAAAGTGAGGTTAGGATTGCAGCCTTTTTTTTATACTTCAGAAATAATGCAGTTAAAAAATGTCTTTGGAAATTTATTTGGGTCTTTGATCAATTGGACAAAATCCAAATTGTTGCTGTTTCGAGATAATATTACATGGAATGTTTTAAATGCTTGCCTGTTTCAATGTTGCCCAGATGTCATTAAGTATTTAGGAATATTGATTTCTAGAGATATAACACAGCTTATTGCATTTAATTTGAATAGATTGATATATGACATATCTCTGGAACTGGGCAGATGGGCCCCTTTAAACTTGTCCCTTTAGTTGTACTTAAAAAGAATATTATACCTCACATTATATATGTCCCTCATGCAATTCCTCTCTCACTCTCTCTCTCACACACACCCCCCCAGAAGGTAGGAAGTTATGGAAAAGTATAAAACTAGGACCTGCTTATGAGTGAACCCTTTCCATAAGCAGCAAGTGTGCCTCCTGGAACCAAGTACCTCATTTGGACTAGGTGCCCAGTAATAGGTAACACAGCAGCATCTATGCAAGGAGAAGGTAAGTGTAATCTCCCATTTGACTAACCTCTCATTGTAATAGCTTGTCTAACTTTGTCTCACTTTAATCCAGGGCTTCTCAAACTATGGTGTTGTGACACCCCAGCCTGAGGGCCCTAGCCTCTGCCCCCTTAAGGGGAGGCAGCGACATGATCCCCAGGATCGTGTTGCTAAAGGGGGCTGCAGGGACTGGGATGTACTCACCAGTCCCTAGAGCAGCCTGTCAAGGATGCGGGGAGTCCTGCACGGGAGTCTCCCCAACGTTCCAAAAGTGAAAGTGGAGCGATCGTGCACCACCTCAGCAAAACTGGAGGTGGCATGCAATAGCTGCACTTTCACTTTTAGTGGTCTGGGCAGCCCTGCAGAGGGTCGCACAGGGCTGTCCACAATCCCAGGAGGCTGCAGCAGGGACTGGTAAGTACATGCCAGTCCCTGCAGCCCCCTTAGCGACGTGATCCTGAGGATCCTGCCTTCCCCCCAGCCCCCATAAGAACTTATTGCAGCTGAAACTATCCTAGAGAGTTTGAAAACCACTGCTTGAATCTAACTAGAATCTACTTCAAACTGTAAGTTTAGGACCTAATCTAGAGCCCTGCGGGCTGGCTTCCCATCACTGCAAGAGTCACAAACATGCCATAAAGCACATTTACGAGCCCTTACCATGACCCAGCACCAAAGCTAGCTCAGCACAAGCCCGTGTTGGGCCAGCTCTGGTGCTGCACCCATGTTCTGTCACCCAGCGGCTTGCCCAAACTGCCAGGCGGCGGAGAGGGGACTGCTGACATGGTGGGAGAGGGCAGAGAGGAAGCATGGTGGGGAAGGGAGTGGGGTGGACTGGCAGAGCTCAGTTCCACTGGATTCTGAGCTCCGTGTCAGGCCTCCTGGCTCAACATGGGACATTCCGATTCTGCACCGGCTCAAGAGCCACCACAGAATTGAGTAGCCCCATTGCAGGATTACTTCCCTTACCAGAGGGAAGGGGACCAAAGTCCCCTTCTTCCAAGGAGACACACAGGATCTTGTGGTTGCCCAGGATCTTGTGATAGCCATTTTGGTGCCGTGGCTGCCACTTGCTGTGGGCATCTTAATGTTGGGCTGCCCGACTTTAAACCTAGGCCATTTTAAATTTAGTCAAGTTTTGTGTTTAGATACAGTGCAGCAAAAAAAAAAAAATTAAATAAGAGAGCAAAGACCTGGAGGAAAGGTAAATTCCCAGCGTGCTGACAGTCTAGAATTGCTGAATTCTTGTAGCTCCTTGAGCTATTGTCCAGCTCAGGGGTGGCAAACATTTTAGCAGGAGGGGCACATCATCTCTCTGACATTGTGTTAGGGACTGAGGAAAAAAAGAATTAATTTACATCCACATGAGAACTATGAACTGTTTGCCAGACACCTCTTGCACAGTGAAAACATACAGACCAAGGCAGAAACACATGGAGACATAAGTTGTTCATAGATAATGGGAAGGGAGTTTAAAATAATGTTCAGGGAAAAGCAGAAAACACATGGAGACTATAAAAGGCCTTGCTCTAACTCGACCCACAGCTCACCTCTGGCGGTCGTGACCAGCAGTCATGGGCCAGTGTGGGTTCCAACAGTCTCAGATGGACCAGTGGAGACTGGAGGCTCCATGTGGGCCGGATTGGGAGACCCCATGGGCCCAAATAGCCCCCAGGTCAGGGTTTGCCCACCCTGCCCAGCTCATGTCTTGGAGGCCTGTCTTTTCAATCACTCAAAAGGGTAGTGATTGGGGGAAGGCCGACAGGAGCTGGGAGAAGGCCGACAGGAGCTGAGAGGTATCCAGTTCAGGACTCCTCATCCCTATGGGACAAGGATGGGGAGGTTAGAGAACAACAAGACAAAGGCAGAGTAGGAGAAGAAATTGGGAAAGGTAGCGTGATGGGATGTGATAGATGGTTTGGCACAGTGAGAGGATGCGGGGACAAAGGAGCTAATAAGCAGCCCATCCTGGGGCATTCCATGTACAAATGCTTTTATGCAAATGCCCGAAGTCTCTAAGCAAAGATGGGAGAACTGGAATGTCTGGTGACAAAGGAAAACATTGACATAGTGGGCATAATGGAAACCTGGTCAAATGCGGAGAATCAGTGGGATACTGGGTTATAATCCCGGGTTATAAATTCTACAGGAGGGACAGGCAGGGGCGTGTTGGAGGTGGGGTGGCCATTTATGTTAAGGAAGGGATAGAATCCAGCAAAGTAGAGATTGACGGCGGGTCCGACTCCACCGTAGAATCTCTGTGGGTTAAATTACCAGGCCTGTGGAGCAATGTAATACTGGGGGTGTACTATCGTCCTGTGGTATACAGACTCTCTTGTTTTATTCCTGTCATTATGGGTCCTGTCATTAGGATAACTTTAACTGCTGCAAGGATTCCTTATAAGTGTTGAATATCCTAGACCAGTGGTTCTCACAACTTTTAGGCCCAGACCCACTTTACAGAATGACAATCTGTCCGGAACCCACCGGAAGTGATGTCACCAACCTGGAAGTGATGTCATGGCCGGAAGTGACATCATTGTTCTCACCTAGTAGTTCATAAACTGCAAATAATAAGAGAAAATAGTCCAGCTCAGAAGCTTGTTTCAATTCTCACTGCACACCCCCATGGCTACCAAGCATCCCACCTGTTCACTGTATTAAAGGGAGAGTTTAATTAGCTTTTATTGGGTTATTTCTCAGCCATTTTCCAATAGCAAAGTATAAGGAGAAAAAACCTATTTAAACCTTCACACATATTTAAACCTATTTAAACCTCCCCCACTTCAGGGATCTGCTGAGGTTTAAGTGCCTGGAGGGGAGTGGGAAGGGCAGGGATTAGGCTGGATGGAAGTGGGGGGAAAAGAAGGGGGAATAAAAAAGTGGGGAGGGGAGGGGGGAAGGGCAGGGCATGGGCTGGATGCAACTGAGGGGAGAGGGGGGCTGGATCACAGGGGAGAGCTTGAACTGGAAGGAGGTGGTGAAAGAGAAAGCAAAACAAACAAGAAACAAGCCCCCCATTTGCAGGGAGAGGCTGCAGCCCCCCTCAGGATAATCCAGCAATGCTCCCTGAAGACACTCAGCAGGCACACACACTCCTGTGCAAGCTGCTCTTGCTCCTGGGAGGAGCTTTGAGTACACACAGGCAAGCTGGGGCAAGGGCAGTTCTAGCTTCAAAGATGGCTGCCTGCCCTGTTTGCCAGCCTCCAAGATGGTGTTGCACATACACAGAAAGCTTAGGGCTTTAGGCAAAGGCAGTTCCAGCTTCCAAGATGGCGCCGGCTGCCTAATTTGCCAGCTTCCAAGATGGCCACACACCTACAGAGCATGCTTAGGCAAACACAGTTCCAGCTTCCAAGATGGCGTCAGCTGCCTAATTTGCCAGTTTCCAAGATGGTGGCCCACATCTTTCCGCAACCCACCTGACCTCAGGTTGTGACCCACCTAGTGGGTCGCGACCCACAGTTTGAGAAACCCTGTCCTAGACTTTAGGCTGTTCCTGCTGACATATTCCAGCTGCTGTCATAATTCAGTCATCCCACTTTTCTATTCCTTCCATTAGAATGGAAGTGGTAAAACTCTATACTAAGTACAGTGCACTGCCTCATCCAGGTGATGCTTAGCATCACACTGGTCACAAGGGGTTCTAAACAGTCTGCCACAGTTTCCAGCACATGACCTTCCTCCATCATAACCTGTTCTGATTGTCAAGGAAATTGCCCCACCATCTCTGTCGTGGCAGTCAGCAATGAAGTCCACCAGTTTAATAGGTGCAATGCACTCTGTCACACTTTTTCACAGTTATAGTGCAAAGTCTGGATCCCCAGCAGAAAATGAAGGTAGGCAGAATCTCTCTTATCTCTCAGCCGACACAAGGCTCAGGGGTGGGCAGGAGGAGGTGGGAGGGAGGCATTCCAGGGTGGGGAAAGGCGGGTAGTGGGTGGCCCCAGGAGCGGGTGGGGAGCAGGAGGTGGGGCATAACTGCCAGGTCCCAACTCCATTCCCTGAGCAGCACGGAGCAGCTTCAAGTTGCTCTGCTCTCCTCAGACGTACCACCTCAGGAGGTTAAAGTGCCTGGAGGGGGCACCTCAGGAGGTGGCACAAGTCTGAGAGACCCATAGGGGCTGCAGTGGCTTACCGGGGGTAAGAGTTTACCCTTACCTTCAGCTGAGGCACTGTGGTGCCCTATCTTGTGCTGGACACAGCGCAAGCCTCCTGGCTTGTCTGTTCCAGCGCAAGATAGGATTGCACCCTATATTGTTTAATGAAACTACCATAGATACTCGCCTATAAGGTGATAAATTTGCACCCGGAACTGGTGGGAGAATCGCACCCCCCCCCTCGTCTTATCTGCGCAGTCATGCAGACAGACTGAGGGGGCAAGGGCGCCATCTGCACCCTGCCTGGGTCTGGGAGGGACTCTGCAGGAGGAGGGGCAGCGGCGGCTCCTGGTGTCTTGTGTGGGGTTGTGGGATTCCTGGCAGCCTCGCCTCCCACCCGTCCTGTTCCCCAGTTGTGTGAGGAACTGGAGAAGCCCTGGAGGAGGCAGGGCAGTGGGGGGGGGGCAGCCTGTTGGCCCGGCGCTCCCCCATGCCTACTCAGAGCCACTGCACACATTCACTTAAGTCCTACCTCCCATGAAGGCAGTGAGCGGAACAGGGGTGTCCTGGCTGCCGCCGCTGCTGTCACCAGACCAATGGAGGACAGGGAGCATGCAGGAAGCGTCCTGTGCTGCCTGCTTCCTGCCAGATACTCCCTGGTGTGAGGTCACCGTGCCTCCCTCTGTGCCCGTTACAGACGCAGCAGTGCGCTTGGGAATGTGCAGTGCAGGTCGCTCCCCACACACTCCCTGCCTTCCATCAGTCTGGTGACGGTGGCAGTGGCAGCCAGGATGCCCCCTGCTCTGCAACCTGTCTCCGTGGGAGGCAAGACTTAAGTGAGTGCGTGCAGCGGCTCTGAGTGGGCGCGGGGGAGCGCTGGGCCAGCAAGCTGTCCCCCCACTGCCCTGCCTCCCCCAGGTCTTCTCAGGCTCCTTGTACAATGGGGGGACCAGAAAGGCGAGAGTTGAGGCTGGCAGGAATCCTACAACCCCACACAAGACCCCAGGAGGCGCCGCTGCCCCTCCTCCTAAAGAGGGTCTACATCTGAGTAAATCAGGTGCTGCTTTCCAGTTTCTTTCACTCTCCCCCCCCCATCTGACCCTGCTTGATGAAATGAAAGCCCATGTCTTCCCTAGGCAAGAGGTGTTCTTTCCAGTTTCTTTCACTCCCCTTCCACCCCCTCTGGATCTGACTCCCTGCTTGATGGAATGAAACCCCATGTGCATCTAAATCTCCCCACTGTGCAGTGTCTTCCCTGGGCAAGAGGTGTTCTTTCTAGTTTCTTTCACTCCCATGTGTTTTTATCAAAGAAGAATATCTGTAATGATGTGGCCCTTCTGCCAAAAAGTTTGGAGACACCTGATCTATGAGATAGTCTCTAATTTATTAAAAACTATAATCTAATTAAAAACGGTTTTTGCTATGCCAGGTATACATACTATATATACTATGTATGTCTACTGTGTTTTTAATACTTACTTACTATGGTTTTAATGAATTAGAGACTGTATAGTTCTTAGGTAACAATAACTGGTAGGTTATTTTTCAGGATCTGGCCTCAGGTAAAATCAGACAAAACTATAATAATAATAATAATAATAGCAACAGGTATTTATATACCGCCTTTCTTGGTCTTTATTTAAGACTTTATTCAAGGTGGTTTACATAGGCAGGCTTTATTTAAATCCCTTATTAAATAGGGATTTTTACAATTTGAAAGAAGGTTCTTTCTTTCAAGAACCACTACATTCATGGTGTTTCATTCCGATCTGGCTTCACATTCTGGCCTCCATCCTCCCACGCTCGGAGCAGATGGAAATAGCTCGGCTTCAGCTTGTCAGCTGCTTCAAGGTCGCACGGTGCCGGTGGCCTCGAACCGGTGACCTTGTGGATGTTATCTTCAGGCAGACGGAGGCTCTACCCTCTAGACCAGACCTCCTGCCCTAGTGATTCCCTATAGTCAGACACCTCCCTAAGTTTAACCCCCAACTTATCCGAGGGTCAGAGAAAATTCCATGGTTTTTGGTTCAAAACTTACCCTCGACTTATCTGAGGTTGACTTATAGGTGAGTATCTGAGGTATATATAGAGACAGTTGCCATAGTAGTACACAGTGAAAGCCTGCAGATAGGCCTTTTTTGGTAAGGAATCACAAGAAGACTTTAAGCCAATTGAAAGACATGTTTGATGTGTCACATTAGGCTTTAAAAAAATGAAGATGAATCCCATTTCATAGGAATGGCAGGGCTGCAACCACTTCAGGAATCTGCAGGTTCTGAACAGCACTTAGACTCTAACTGGTCACAACACAGAGAGAGGGCTGTTGCCGTTTGCTGGTCATAATATAGGTGGAGTTTCGGTATCTTGGAGGGATTTGTTCTTGGATGCCCCGTGGATACCAAAAACCACAGATAACTAAATCCACGGTTTAGGCCCCTTTATAAAATCTGCAGATAAACAAGCTCCACCTGTACTCCAATATTTAAGGACCCAAACATGGGAAAATATACAGAGAAAACACAGAAATTAATTGCAGGGGGCTAGATGATTTCTGATGCTGTAGCCCATCAGTATTTTTTCCTATACACTTCATCTTCTGATGCCCTTTCTCGTTCAAATCCAGAGCCGAGACAGAAGAGCTTCTTCCAGCAGATGGGGAGCTGTGTTCTGCTTGCCACCTCAGGGGTTGGGAGGTCTTGGGCCATTCAATGTCCAATGGGCTACTAGGAAACAGAGGATGAGGCAGAAGCCGTTAATCAAGCATGAAACTTGGGAATGGAATTGGAAGGTTTAGCACAATTCTGACAAGGCTTTCTAAAAGCAGAAGTCTTCTGGAGGCACTATGACACTATGATATTGTTAGCATTATGAGAGTAAGCTTTTATCTTACGTATTTGTGGAACTGTGCATTTATTTAAAATTTCCCATAGAGCTCACTTGTCAAAGATCATATCCAGATAGTCCGTTATTCAACTATTCTTCTTTGCGATGCACCTCAAAGCGTTCCCAAAGTGCTGACAATATGCTACCTGGTATTTTTTGGTGTTTGTCTATTAAAGCTCTTAGTGCAGCTTTGGTCTGTAAGAGAAACAAATAGGGGAAAAGATATTCATTAATTCATTTTGCATGTCACTATGAAACACATAGTCCAATCATATTCTTCCTACCCCCACTAGTGTAGCCCCACCAATAACAAGCATGCTGTATCCATGGGAGGGGGCAGATTGGGAGTCTTTAGAGGAGAAGGGGGATTTAAATCCCCTTACACCTCTTCAAGCCTCCAGACCCTCAATGGGTATCAGATCTGCACCAGCAAGATCACTGGCACAAGTACAGGGAGAGAAAAGGGGTGAGGAGATTGCTGAAAATGGGGACAGAATCCAGCATAAGCCATCATCGCTGAATCCACCCCCTCCCACAATCTCCCCACCTCCATCAAGCTCTCTACTTGCCCGTTTTGCCCCACTCCACCATTTTGCCCCTACTTGCCCCCTTCTTGGCTTTACCATCTCTGCAGGTGGTTGGCAATCCACTGGTGGACTAAGAGCACTGCCACCTCATGCAGCAGCGCTCCTGAAGTGGCAACCAATGGCAAGCTCTATGTGCCATCAGAGGCCATTTTGCAACAACAGAAGGGCTTCCACTGTTGCAAAGGGCTCCATACGCCAGCCCCATTGTCAGGAAGATTGGACCAACAATGTTACAAAGATGCACTGAAAGAAGGCAATGAAAGGCTAAGCATATCCTGTGGAAGACTGTTGCATAACCCTGGCAGCTTGGCTGAAAGGCCCCACTTAAGCATCCCCATCATCTCCCCACTGACTACCAGAAGATTATGGATGAGGGCCTTAGACGCAGAGCAAGGTTTTCACGTAAGCTCATATAGGAGGAGTTCAGGGCAAAAGCATACTCAAAGCATCACACCAAATCTCTCTTGTCCTTACCCAGGGGCGCACCAGTTCTTTGCCAGTCTTCCTTTCACTCCCAGGATTCTAAATAGATTTGACGAATGGATTGGAAGGGTAGTGTGGGAGAGATGAATGTGGTTTCAATGCTGCATACATGTAGAGCCCTCTCATAGAAACCACAAATGTGAGGCCACCAACAAGCATGACCAATGGACACAATAGCAGTGGTTTCTATGGCCCACAGACATGGACCCACTTTTCCTTAACACATTCACTGAATGCTCAAAGAGCAATAAATAAAGCTCAGGGGTCTCCAAACTTTTTGGCCAGAGGGACACATCAAATATCTGGCAATGTGTGGAGGGCCGGAAAAAAAAATTAAATATGAAATTTAAATAAATAAATTAGAGCTGGAACTTAGATGAGTGAATAAATGAATGAATGGGCCCATTCATTCAACCTCTCTGGCCCTCAGAACACCCTCCAGACACAATCAGAGCACAGTTCTGATTATGTTCAGTTGAGTGGGCCAGAGGCTTTCAGGGGACAAGAGGTTGGCCGTGGGCCAGAAAGAGGCTTGCTGTGGGCCGCATCTGGCCCCCGGGCTGGAGTTTGGAAATCCCTGGTTTAGCTCAATGATAAATGAATAACATGCTTACTTTTTCAAACAGTTCTTCAGGGGTTATATTTGGGTCATATGGAATAGGTTCTCCAACATAGGTCCGCAGTTTTACTGGAAATGGTCCACAAACTGGAAAGATTAGTAACCGGGTTCGTTCATAAAGCCATCTCATTGGCCCTGTATGCAAAGATAAGATCAGAATCGGATAATACAGAGAGACTGCAGGTCTTCCTGAGGAGTTGCATTTAAGTATTTGGGACAACAAAAATCACCAGCTGAAGTAACAAGTGCTCAAGTGGAAATAAGACAAGTCAAGTCAACCTTTATTAGGCATAAAAAATAAGACAAGCAATCAGCCATCTGCACACCTTGCAATGTCGATAGTTCAGCTCGTACCTGTGTAGCCTTGGTGTGTCATCTGTCAGCAGCAAGATTTTCAGGCATTTCAGGCATCTTGCCAAGATGCTTGTTAGCTGGCCTGGATTGTCAGCTTTCATTTAAAACAAAATACAAGTGTCTACTTGCTCTGGAAACTAATAGACGTGCAAATACATGTAAGTAGCATTCTGTGTGAGTGTTCAGTGAGGATAGCCTTCTCCAGCCTTCCATTCTCCAATGAACAAAGGCAAAGCTGGGACTCATGTGTAGAACGTTGAAAATGTGTTTTCTTCCCCTCTCTCAAATGTGGCCATTGAGCTAGGAAAAGAATATAGTAACAACTGACATGATTCAGGGTGGAATCTATTGTTCCTTTATAAATTTACAGGGGGGTTCATGTATCTGCAGATCCCGCATCCGGGGTTTCACTTAACCATGGATTGGATCCTCAGTGCTCCCCCACCTACCTCCAGAGGTGAGGGGAACTGGGCTCCTTTCAACTCCCGAGGGTCTTCTGCAGAGAGACTCCAGGGTTTTCCCTGGCCTCCCTATGCCTTATAAGGCATTAAAACCGTCACTTCCATTTTTATTATAAAACGAATTCATTTTGTAGCCTTTTTGGTCAATCTGAGACCCGCAGCAGCTGCAGGCTCACCTTGCCTCTGGAGGGTGAGGGTGCGTCTCTAGGTATCCGTGGTTTCACTTAACCACAGAGGGTTCTGGGAAAGGGGGTTTGGGGCACACCTGTATTGTGTTTTCACCCTCCCCTGGGGAAGTCTTGAGAGCTGCCAAGAGAATACAAGGGATAAATCAGTATAACTGATTGGGAAGCAGTGTCAACCTCCCTCCAGCAGCATATCAGTTTAGGTCTTATGCCATGCTGTATAATGTGATTTATTTTTAGAGTTTGGGTATTTAAAAGACATATCTCTATACAAAAATTAGTGGAACACAACATTACTGCACACAGTTGAATGCTAGATTTCATCTGGGAAGAATCATGAGGGGTAATTTCGGTAGAAAAACCTTTGCTTAGGTGATTTGTCCATAAGGCAGAACTACCATCCTCCAGCCCACCATGGACAGAGTCCCATTCATCCGCCTTGATCGTTTCCCTCTTGCTAACTGCTATACTCCACTCAGCTCCTTCCTTACCTACTTCTTTCTTGTGTAGAGTTTAAAGAGGCAAAAACCCTCTAAATCAGTGTTTTCCAACCTGTGGGTTGTGACCCCAATGGAGTTACAAACTCTCACTTGAGGGTGTTGTGGCAAACTCTTGAAGCCTATGCAATAGAAGGCTTGGCAAACTCTCAAATCCTATGCAATAGAAGGCTTGGCAAACTCTCAAATCCTATGCAAGAGAAGGTTTGGATCCATTCCAATTGCCTTAGCTGACTTACCACAAATGAGTTCTTGATATAATCCTGCGCAGCCTCTTCTCACCCTCTTGCCCCACCGCTCCTAAGGTCAACGTTGCGCAGGTTGCTATTTCAAAGGGTTATTGTGAAGACACAAAAAGTAGGGGCAAACCAATTGGGGAAGGGCTGGGGGTGGGTGGATTTGGGTCTGGGAGGAGGGCAGAACTGACGGTGGGTTTCAGTCTCATACTTTATAGGGATTGTGGCATGAAAAAGGTTAAAGACCTGTGCTCTGAACTACCCGTAAGAAAGCAGCACTTCCTTCCCCCTCACCTTTCTCATGCAGGAAGGATAATAAATAATGTAGGAATTTTTGTGTCTCTGTTGTTATCCTTTTTACTATACTAGGGGGCGGACCATATTCTGATGCATTTGTTGAGCTCCAAGTTCATCAGATTGGGACCATTTTGGCAGCCTGGCATTCCCCTTCATCTGCCCTCCCATAAGAGCCAAGGAACGTTGCATACTTGTGAGTAAACACGTGTGTAGCTGACTTTAACTTTTCATAGGGCTCAAGACATCAGTTTCGCAACCCAGCAAGAATCAGGCTGGTAGGTCCTGACCCACGTTTTGAGAATCACTGCTCTAAATAACACAAAGGAGCACTACCTTCTCCCTCACCTTGCTCCTTCTTCATATGGTTCCTTTAAATCAGGGTTGGTCAAACTTTCAACTTTAGGGATCCTGGGCCTTTAACAATTGTATAGAAGAGGGAATTTCAGCAAGGGCAGCTTGTCATCTCACAGATGCATTCGTGTCCACCATTGCAGAGGCAGCCATGGCAAGTATGGGGTGGCATCAGGCAGCAGACCCCACTTCAGTTTTTTGCCTTTGCTGCAACTTGAAACATATCTGGTGGAGTGATTTTTGGCTGGAAATTTAAACCAACCATCTGGTGGCCCTTGGTTCAGGCCAGTTAAGACTGAGTGCCCTTAGATGTCTTCTTTATGTGTGTGAGTTTGACTTTCTCTCCTCCAATTCTGCTCTTGACTCCTTCTTATCTGGCTTTCCCCCACCTGCAGGCCTTGGAAGCTACCCTCATAGAAATCACTTATCTCCTCCTTGACAAACCAAAAGGACTCTATTTGGTAATAATTCTTCTTGACCTCACTTTTGCTTCCTAAAGAGTTCATCACTTTTTCTTGCTTCACTCCTTCATGACCTGCAGCAGGTCTATGCAGAAGTAAGTCCCATTGTTTCAGTGGGGCTTGCCCCAGGAAAGCGTGTATCAGATTGCAGCCCTTTCTCCATGATTCTGTCCTCAAATGTTAACTTCCTACCAGTGTAATCATTTCCCTAGTGATTCCACAAGGGCAGAAAGTGAATAATTTCTCTCCAGGCTCTTCTTGGCCTCTTACCATTTTTTACCACCTGCCATCCCTAGGTGACCTCATCAGTGAGCACCAAGCTTGTAGCCTGCAGAAAGTTGGAATAGAAGTCATCTAAATAAATAAATCTAACACTATGACTTTCAGTTGCATTAGCACATTGATGGCACACTCAAGTCTACAATCTACACCAGAGTTTACTTACTTCATTCCTGGAACTCTGCCTGAGATTTAACCGTAGGTGTTACCTAATTACCTCAAGCACAATGTATCCAAGACTGAACAGTTCCTCTCTCCACCCAAACCCATCTCTACTTGTTGTCTCCTTTAAGTCACTGACAACATCATCCTTTTAAACAGGCACAAAGCCTTGACTTTAGCTTTGATTCCTCTCTCACCTTCCTCCTCCTCCTCTCTCTCCAAGCCCTTTATTTCCCATATTTAGTCCACTGTCAAATCATGTAACAATTCCCTTTATAATATCAGAAGAATATGGCTCCCCCCCCCCAGCAAAAGCTAGCTTAAGCTGCAATCCTATTTACTGGGAGTAAGTCCCATTAAATTTATTGGTGCTTACTGCTGAATAGACATGCTTAGGATTGTGCTGTTCCTGTCCTTCTTTGTGTTTGTGACATTGACTGTATCTCCTCCAATTCTGCTGTTGGCTCTTTCTAATCCTGCATCCTGCCACTTGCAAGTCCCTGAAGCTATCCTCATAAAAATCCCTTATCTCCTTGATAAACCAAAGGTTTATCCAAATTTGGTCCGAATCCTTCTGGACCTCACCTTCACTTCTTTATGACTCACAGCAAGTTTACTTGGAAGTAAGTCCCATTGTTTTCAATGGATCTTACTCTCAGGAAAGTGCTCATTGGATTGAGGCCCGGTCTCACAATCCTATCCTCAGTGGCTCATTTCCCCAGTGAATGATTTCCCTCCAGACTGTGTTCTAGGCCTCTTACCATTTTCTCACCACCCACTGTCCCTAGATGATCTCATCTAATACCACAACTTCCAGTACTATTAACACACTGATCATACTTTACTCTCTGCCCCAGATTTTCCTTCCTCCACTCAACCCTGGATCTCTGACATTTCACCTAGATTGCGTCATCACTGCACCCAGTGCAATATTTCCAAAACTTTAGCAGCTCTTCTCTCCATCCAACCCCTCCATTCCTTGTATACAACAAATCAACGCTTAAAGATGTTGATAGATTCTGGGAAACTGCAACTTTAAGTGACACGTTAAACATTGAAATGAATGTGAGCTTTCTGGACTGGAGAAAACCCAAGCAAACATGAGAAGAATGTGCAAACCACACACGGTGTGTGGCTCTGGATGGGGATCAATTTCTTTTTTCTCATTCACTTTATAATGAAAAGACTTAAATGGAATGACTTCAGGTGAGGACTAGCTGTACTCTCCTGTTAGTCACAGACAACATCACCCTCACCAACAACATCAGTTACAACTCTCTTTATGATATCAGAATAATATGGCCTTTTCCTTGAAAAAAACAAAAACAAAAAACAAGCTTAGATTTGGTCAACTCATCTTGCATAATGCCCTTCTCTGTTCTTCCACTGTGTCACCTCCATACTGCCTGACTTCCAATACCCCATACTTTGTACCGGAAACTAACCTACAGTCACCAATATTTCAAAATTATCCCTCCAATTCTCCTGACTTCCATGCCTTTGCCTTTTTGTGTTGTGTTCCTTCTGTCTAGATCAGTGGTTCCCAAACTTACCAGGCTCACAGCACCCCCGCAGCCTCTTCTTTCCAGCTCAGCCAGAAGCTGTCATCTTGAATCTCACAAAATACTGCAAAATTCAAGATTGCGGCACCCAAATCTCATTAAATCCAAAGTGCCAGTGCACAAATCTCATGAGATCAAAATTGGTGGCACCCACATCTCATGTGATTTGGATGCTGCCATCTTGGATCTAGTGATATTTTGCAAGATCCAAGTTAGCAGCCCCTAGGAGAGCTGGTGGGAGGGGCAATCAGGGCTATCCCATGGCACCCTAACACCATGGTACACATTTTGGGAACCACTGGTCTTGATTGTTAATCCCTCGGTACAGAGACCTTAGTTCATCATTTCAAGAGAACAATGAAATCATTCTTAAGAAATTTTTAAATATATCTTACCTATGTTTCCATATACCCTGTATGCCTCCCGAATATTTTGGGTGAAGATAGGAATGACTGGCTAAGAAACATGAAAAAAATGAGATTATGAAATTTAGGGCGCAATCCTAACCCTTTATGTCAGTGCTTTCCAGTGCAGTTGGGTGTCACTCACGGAGGCCTCCTCAAAGTAAGGGAATGTTTGTTCCCTTACCTCAGAGCTGCATTGCCCTTATGTCGGTGCTAGAAAGCACCGACATAAGGGGTTAGGATTGTGCCCTTAGTGTTCTTAATGCAAAGAAAACATATCTTGTCCATAAAATGCACTAGAATACTTCATTGGGTAACTTCAAGGAAATGGAACACATAGTTCTGGATTTTAAAAATCATGGCAGGAAGCCTGCAAACATATCTAATAACTGGCTCCTTCACACCCAATGTGAGGGCATTCCAAGCTATCTGAATCATAGAAAAATGGGAATGTGCTAAAAAGGTTTTCACCCTGTGACCAAATAACTAGCTTGCCACGTGGCTCATTTGTGGGCTTACAAGCAGAAAAACAGATGTCTTTGAATAGATCTGTGGATAAATTCAATTAAATGGAAGATGTTTCACTGAAAGTCCCACTTTTTGGAGTGCAATCCTATAGAGCTGCATAATATATGATGTGTCCTGGGACACTATGTAATGGAAGATCATCAGGTGGATGATGTGGTGTTGACAGTGATCCCATGTTTTGACAGCTGTTTGATAGCTCTGGGAAGGGCAGGGCTGGCTCCACAGCTGTAATCAATCAAGGCCAATGGAGACCTGGTTGGACACCTGAGCTTCATTTGACCTTGATGGGGCTTTGAATGAGCTAAGGAGGTAGCTCACAGCTGAGTTGCATTTGCACTTAATGGGACACAAAGGATAAAAGGCAGCTTCAGAAGGACCAAAGGGGGCAGGAGAGAGGGACGCTGATCCAGAGGGAGATGCTACCTGAGCTGGAGGGAACCAGACCAAGAGGGCTACCTGACCCAGACCTACAGGAGAAGGGGACTGCCAGGACTCTGCTGGAGGACACAGAAGACTGGGAAGACTGGATTGTGCTTTGGAGACCGGATTGGACTTGAATTGGAGGCTTCAGACCTTTACCCGCTGAGTTAAGTGGAGTTTTGGGGAGGGAAAGCCTCTGGACAAGAGGACTTGCAGGGAGTGTCTGTGTTCATAGCAATAAATTTGGGTAGTTGCTATAGATAAGGAGTTCTGTGTTCATTCCTTTGCACACCACAGCGGTTGTTCTAGAGATAAAGAGGGTGTTAAATAGCCAAAAAGCGGGCATTAGAAGGGAGTTGAGATATTTGGACGGGGCAAATTGGCGTAGTCGGCAGGAGTTGAAAATCAGGATAGGACACACTAGTGCACCAATAGCATCCCAAAAGGATTGGGCCATAAATCTCTTCCGGGCTCAACATAATAATGCTCACGTAATTTACAGGCTTGCTGTAAGGATAAAAGGCGGTTGGACACTTTGAAGAGGATCGTTGTACTTACCACTTTTGCATTTATGGCTATTTGAGCAAATCCTTGACGATTTCTCCAGATGAGTTTGTAATTGTTATCACCATAGTTTTGCTCCCGAAGTCCACCTGGTGCAATGAACAGCAGATGCCCTTTCTTCAGAAGAGCCACACACTCTTCTCTGTTTGCATGAGTACAGCCTCCCATGACAAAATATGTTTTTAGGCCTAGAAAAAAGGAACCAAACAATGATGGGTCATGTTATGTAATGACCTTACCATTAAGAAAAAGATTCAGGGCACAATTCTAACATGTGCTTAGGCTGGCGAGGAAGCCAGGCCAGCGCTCCCAGAAGCACCGGCCTGCAGTTGTGTGCCTGCCATAGGCTGACCTGGGGCAAATGCCCCAAGCGCCAACCTCTAGGGCCCCGCTCCCGACGGAGGCGGAAACTGTACTTCTGGTTAGAAACTGTGCTGATAGTGCCAGGGAACCTCACGGAGGTTTCCCCAGCATGGGAGGAGGTCACGTGAGGCTCTGTGAGCCTCTGGTAAGTAGGGGGGCGAATTTCTGCCTGAGGGGGGTGGCGACAGCCTGCGGGCGGGTGCAGTTGTGGAGCCTTGCCCTGGGCGCAGGGCTGTGGAGGTCTGCGGCTGCCAGCCTGTGGAGGCTGACGGAAGCCGACACAAGGACGAAAGGTAGGCAGCGGGGAGGTGGGAAGGAGGAGTGATGGTGTTCCTGGGCAGGGGGAGGGCAAGTGGTGGGCGGCCCCGGGGATGGGCAGGCAGGGACAGGGAGACAGGGCTGGGATCCCGCAGTTTTGCCAGATCCCAAGCCCCTTTCCCAGTTGGAATAGAGCGGCTTCAAGCCTCTCCTCAGACTTGTGCCACCTCTGGAGACCCATTGAGGCCAGCAGCCCTTATCCAGAGGTAAGGGGAAGAGTTTCTCCTTGCCTCTGGCTAAGCTGCTTATGGCCCCTATCCTGCGCTGGATACAGCGCAAGCCTCCTGGCTTGCCTGTTCCAGCACAGGATAGGATTGCGCCCTCAGTTTCAAAAGATTTGAGAAAAAGACAAGCAGGAGGTATATTCTGGTGGTTGAGCAGAAGGCTGCCTGAAGAATGCTAAGCAGGAGTGGTCCTGGTTGAAAATTGGATGGGAGACTAAAAAAGCTGGCAAAGCTGTTGTGAGATGACAGACCTGGAGGAGTCACTGTTGTGACCTCACTGTGAGAGGGTGAAGGACTCCTGCAGGAATGTGGAGAAGTATGGAGAGTCAGCTTCTAAGAAAGACAGAATGATTAACAGCTTTGCTGACCTGAACCTGCTCCTGCTCAGAAGGCATACCCACATGCCCAAAATGATGTCAACACCATGAAGGATTCCATCTGGAAATGAATGGTTCCATGAGTACTCATAGAACAATCATTGTAAAACCTCCTTTGAAAGAAGGATGAGTTTAGTATAGCCTACCTATGTGAATCGCCTTGAGTCTCTAAGGCCACAATCCTAACTCACTTTCCAGCACCGGGGTAAGGGCAATGCCAAAGTAAGGAAACAAATGTTGCCTTACCTTGAGGAGGCCTCCATGACTGCCCCCTGAATGCAGGATGCAACATGTGCCCCCCGGCACAGCTATGACAGCACAGGAAAGTGGGTTAGGATTGCACCCTAAATCTATAATGTGTTGTGAGAGTCAGTGAGAAAAACAGCATACAAATGCTATTATTAATTATTATTATTATTATTATATTGTTTATGAGCTGGACAGAAAAACCTAATGCAAGGACAGAACTACGTCTTCCCAAAGCTGTGTGTGCAGAGTAACATTAAGCGGGTATTTGCAGGAGAAAAATCAGCAGGTGGAATGCTGACCCTTCTCCTTCTTGCTGATTTTCCTCTGCAATCCCTTTCGTATCAGTTTCATTCCTTCCCAAATTTTCCAGTCCCAAAAAGAGGCAAACTACCCTTTCATTCTGAGCCAAGGAAGAGTGCATGGAGAGAAGGTGCTAAAGACTTCTCTTTCTACTCCTTTTCCACTCTTCCCCAAACTGCTGTTTCATCTGATG
Organism: Tiliqua scincoides; assembly: GCF_035046505.1. Classification (NCBI taxonomy): domain Eukaryota; kingdom Metazoa; phylum Chordata; class Lepidosauria; order Squamata; family Scincidae; genus Tiliqua; species Tiliqua scincoides. Next base: position 45,144,592 of record NC_089824.1, on the reverse strand, counting down.
GGACGGAGATATTTTCTGGTTGGCTTTTCCCCTGGCATCCCCAAAGCAGATGAAATAACAGCCTGGGGAGGTGATTATTGACCTGGAATAAAGATATCGACCAAGCAGATGAACAACCCTACCATCTTCCCCTCCTCCATCCTGAATTACACCTGACCCTGGTTGAGACTGGGAACCAGTAGTTCCCTAACTTTTTAGCACCGGGACCCACTTTTTAAAATGACAATATTGGGACCCACCTAGGTTTACAAGACTTAAAAATATTCTTGAAAGAAATAATATTTTTACTTATTTACACATAATGATAACCAGAAAAAAGATGCTCTAACATTTCTCTCTCTCTATTTACACATACTTACAGGGCAATTCCAATTTTTGAAAGGCCTCAGTGCTTGAGGCAATTAGTTATCTGAGCCTTTCATCAACTGTGTGTTCATTGGAGGCTCTGCTCAGCTGCTATGGGACCCACCATAAATCCACCAGTGGGTCCTGACCTACAGTTTGGGAACCACTGCTTTATACAAAGGAAAGAGAGAAGAAATGCCAAGCCCCTGCAACCTGGGCCTTTACTGCGGTTTGTGTATCCGAGGGCAGAAATTTCCGCTTGGTCATCCTGTCACAGTACCCTTCATATGCCACAGTGGAGAACCACTTCAGGGAGTGGTGCCGCCATCCCTTAAGCGTTGTGGGTGGCTGGGCTGGGACTTGTCAACCACCATAGCAGAGAGCTAGAGCTGGGTGGAGCAAAATTGAGTTGGGTGGGATTTAAAGGACAACCAAAACAGACAGTTGGGGTAGATTGAAGGAGGAGGAGACAAAGAGGGGAGAGCAAAAGGAGACTTAGGGCACAATCCTAACCAGGTCTACTCAGAAGTAAGTCCTATTTTGTTCAGTGGGGCTTACTCTCAGGAAAGTGTGGTTAGGATTGCAACCTTTGGAGGTGAAGGATAAACCAGAAAATTGGAAAAGGGGGCCAAGTTCAGAGGCAAGGAGGAGAGCCCCAAGTGGGGAAGATGCAAAGGAAAAGATAATGAAAGAGAGATTATGGTACCTGAAGAAGGACAAGGGGTGGATGTTGCAGAAAGGAGGACAACAAGGGGAAGAGGAAGAGACCACAAAGGCAGCAGGAAGGGACCACAGAAGGAAGAAAGGAGAATGACAGTGATAAGCAGAGAAATGGAAGACGAAGGAGTGAGCTCTCAGCCCAGCTGCCCGCTGCAGTTGGAAGGGCAAAGGTGGGCATCTGTCTGAGCAGGCTGCAGAGTAAAGAACTCCAAGGGTAATGTGGAGAGTGGAGACAGGGAAGAATGACAGAAAAACTAATCTATGTATGGAAACCAAGTCAGAGTAAAGAAGTAAAGAAGAGCCCAAAGTGAGGACGGATACTTTAGATTCATGTGCACACAGGGCACAATCCTAACCAACTTGCCAGCACTGGCATATCTGTGGAGGAGGAGGTCTGGTCTAGAGGGTAGAGCCTCCGTTAGCCCGTTAGCCCAAAGATAACATCAGAAGGTTGCCAGTTCGAGGACACCGGCAGCTCCCTGAACAGCTGAGAATGGCTGAGAATGGTGAGACCTTGAAGCAGCTGACAAGCCCATCCTTCCCACTGCCCCCCACCTGGTGCTTGTTCTCAGTTAGCATGTTCCACCAATGCTCGAGATCAGGCAGGCCGGAGGTTCCTTTGGCATTGCGTGCTTGCTAAGTGCACGGTGGACGGGTGGAGCGTCACCCCCTTCCAGCACATCTCCTGATGTGGGCCGCACCACCCACACCCCTTTAGTAACACCACAGGTGGAGTAGAGAGGTGCAGGGAGGAGATGAAACACCTTTAGTCAGCTTCTTGAATCTTGAATCTCTGGCATGCTCAGGCACGCCAGAGGCTCCTGTGGCGTTGCGTGCTTGCTAAGTGCTTCTTAAATCTTAAAGTTAAGAAGCTTAAAGAAGCTCAATGCTCCTTAAATCTAACTGCTTCTTAAATCCCTGGCATGCTCAGGCAGGCCAGAGGTTCCTGTGGCGTTGCGTGCTTGCTAAGTGGGTAGGTGGTGCGTCACACCCTTCCAGCGCATCTCCTGATGCGGGCAGCACCACCCACACCCCTTTAGTAACACCAAAGGTGGAGAAGAGAGGTGCAGGGAGGAGAAGAAACACCTTTAGTCGGCTTCTTAAATCTTGAATTTTAATATTCCATTTAAAACACTTCCAGTGACCAAAGTTATAGGATTTTTCTTTACCTGGCAGAAGAAAGAAGAAACGGTCTGCCACCACACGGCACAGTCTTCCTGTCATTCTGAGGAACGTTGATGTAAAAAGGTAAAAGTCAATAGGCATGCTTCCATGGTAAAGGACAAGGACTGCGGGTCCTTTAGGAATATTGTCCGTGCCGCGAACCTCATAACCTGTTCATGGATCAACAAGTGAGTTCTTCAGTAATGGAAATGGTGCAGATCAAACATGTATCTACATTCTTTAGTAGTCCAGGAGGAAGGAGCAAGCAGGGAAAAGCATGACCTTTCAGTGAGAAACTTACAGCCCAATCCAAACAGCACTCTATGCTGCTGGAGTGAGCTTTCTAGTGGCAAAACTTTCTGGCCATCCTTGAAGGTGAGCATCCAGCTCTGCACACCAGCTGTCAACAGATGCTTGCCATAAACAGCAAGACCACGCAGTGGGTGGGAGGGAGGTGGGTGGAATGTGCCAAAGTGTGGGCGGAAAGGAGAGCAAGGTCAGAGGAACATAGTCGCAGAAGTAACATATGCTATGGGACCCACATATTTTACGGCCCCCACTAAATGCTTGCAAGCTGTCTCTGATGAAATTGGCATCTCATAATCCAGCCACCCTGTTGTTTACGTGTCGGGGAACTGCATGCTGCATGGTATGTAATCATTTTGAACGTCATTAATAAGATGATTCAAATGAATAATTTTGCTCAAATTTAACTATACTGCAGGCACAATCTTCTTGTACCGGCAGAGTGCATGCTCGCCGGTACTGGCCGTCACAAATATGCCAGAAAGCATGTTGCAACAGTGGAAGAGTTTGTGGTGCTGGGAGAAGGCCTCTGCCTGCCTGCCAGCACCCACAGAAGATCAGTGCAAACTGCAGCAGCTGAGCTCCACATGGGCTGACAGAGGGGCAGGGGAGGGCCAAACAGGGCAGGGAAAGGCGTTGACGAGGACCCCTTTATAACTTATGCAATAGGCCCAGCACTAGTTTAATGCAGCCGTGGCAGGGAGAGCAGATCAGACCCAGGAAGCTGCCACATACAGTGGTGGTTTCACCTGCCAAATCCTTACCCCCTTCATAAAAAAACAGCCCCACTGGATCAGGCCATAGGCCCATCTAGTCCAGCTTCATGTATCTCACAGTGGCCCACCAAATGCCCCAGGTGGCACACCAGATAATAAGAGACCTGCACCCTGGTGCCCTCCCTTGCATCTGGCATTCTGATACATAACCCATTTCTAAAATCAGGAGGTTGCGCATACACATCATGGCTTGTAACCCGTACTGGATTTTTCCTCCAGAAACTTGTCCAATCCCCTTTTAAAGGCATCCAGGCCAGATGCCATCACCACATCCTGTGGCAAGGAGTTCCATAGACCAACCACACAACAAGTAAAGAAATATTTTCTTTTGTCTGTCCTAACCCTCCCAACACGCAATTTTAGTGGATGTCCCCTGGTTCTGGTGTTATGTGAGAGTGTAAAGAGCATCTCTCTATCCACTTTATCCTTCCCATGCATAATTTTGTATGTCTCAATCATGTCCCCCCTCAGGCGTCTCTTTTCTAGACTGAAGAGGCCCAAACGCTGTAGCCATTCCTCATAAGCCTTCCTCAACTTATCCTCATCCCCTCCGTCTTCATGAATCTATGAGGACCTGCACCAACAATATTACTGGTGCTGGTTCACATAGACCACTGACCCAGCAATGGCCTTCCCAGGGCAAGGGAACAAATGTTCCCCAGCCCTGAGGAGGTCTCCAGAGGCCAAAACCCCCCTGCAGATTGGGTGCCGTGATTGTGTTGCCACACAGGGAGTTGTGGTAGATTCGACATAAGAATCCAAAAAGTTCATATATATGTTGCCATAAAAATGCGAGTCCATTAGAGCTACTTTCAGTTGGTAAAAATCCGAACACAAAGATTTGGAGCATCTTTAGATATTTGAGTTCCGATTAGTAAGAAAGAGAAAGTGCTGCACCAAAATGCCCCATGTTTTAGCATTCTGATGAGAGAGCTAGAATCTCTGAAGATGCTTAGGAGCTTTACATTTTACTCTCTGAAGACGCTTGGGACGTCTGTGTTTTTATTAGCTGGAACACATAGTTATGGATTTGGGGCTTTGACATAAATATAATGGACTAAAAAAGGTAATAAAATAGAACATGACTGATTAACAGGAGTACATAACAGCATGCCCGGAAGAGAGACAAATTTAGAAAGCACTGTAAAGATGGAAGAGAGCACTTGTAGTAGGCCAGCAAGGCCCTGTTGAACAGAAACCTCTTCAAGAGGGTCAGAAAAAACTGGCAAAGAGAGCACCAGTCTCCCATCTCAAGGCCCCAATCCTATCCCCTTCCACCAGTGCCAATGTCGTTGCACTATAAAGATGTGCACTGCATGGGGGGGGGCAAAAGGCAAGTAAATATTTTTATTTAAGCTATGGGGCCACTTAAGTGTCCCCTCAGACATATGCCATCTATTTTTGAAGTGTATGTCCAAGGAGGGAAAAGGTGTGGGAGATTTTAAAGGGGATAAGAACATAAAAACAACCCCACTGGATCAGGCCATAGGCCCATCTAGTCCAGCTTCCTGTATTACACAGTGACCCAACAAATGCCTCAGGCAGCACCCAAGACAAGTGAGCACACAGGGAGACCTGCATCCTGGAGCCCTTGGTTGCATCTGTCATTCTGACATAGCCCATTTCTAAAATCAGGAGGTTGCACATACGCATTATGGCTTGTAACCCATAATAGATTTTTCCTCCAGAAACTTGTCCAATCCCCTTTTAAAGGCATCTAGGCCAGATGCCATCACCACATCCTGTGGCAAGGAGTTCCACAGACCAACCACACGCCAAGTAAAGAAATATTTTCTTTTGTCTGTCCTAACCCTCCGAACACTCAATTTTAGTGGATGTCCCCTGGTTCTGATGTTGTGTGAGAGGGTAAAGAGCCTGGTGTTGTGTCAGAGGGGATAAGATCTGACGTGCACCACTGCTATCCAATCCATCCCCTCCCTCACCTTCCCCTAGTTCCCATTTCCTGGTTCCTCCTGTGGAATACCCCAATCCTCCCCACCTGTTGCCCACTGCTGCTGCTGACTTAGTGTTGTGAGAAGTCCAGGAAAGTTACTGCCACACAGTTGGTGCTGCTTGCCATTTCTGTCAAGTTTCAAGTCAACCTTTATTAGGCATAAACATTTGGTAGGTGAAGACTCTGTACGGAAACCGTAGAGAGAATATAAACCTAAGTGCCATTTCTGTCGTGGCCTGGCAGTATGCTATAAAGCATCACATTTTGCAACACCATAAGTCAGGCTGCCTATTGCTACAAAACTAGAGGATATGTCTCCTTAGGGCGCAATCCTAACGTCTTATGTCAGTGCTTTCATAAGGGGTCTGACATAAGGGGTTAGGATTGCACCCTTAGTAATTAAGAAAGGAAAATCATGCTTACCATGTAACAATTTTCCTAGCATACTCATCACAAATGCATGTATTCGCTGTGATTTCCTCCACTGTTCGCTATCAGGATCATCTGGCAGGTTACCAATTCTTTTATGAATGATTGTGTAGATACCACCAATATAAAAAAGGATCAGTCCAATTAATACTGGAAAATATAGTATTATCAGAGTTGCTAATAATCCCAGCTGAAATGGCATAAAGGTGAGATAATTTTCCAATGCATATGCCAGCCAAGTTGTAGGTTCTTCTCCAGAAGTATAGTTTGTGTCTTTTGCTGTCATTTTTGGTACAAGGGACAAGCCAAGAACCAAACAGGTTCTTCACATTTATTCCTGGAGTGGAAAAAACAAAAAAAAAGGACACAGTGAACAGACTCACAGTATGTGGGTGCAAATTAGACCTAGCCAAAGGCACTCGCCTTGGAAAAAAACTTCATTTTGCTTTAGCTCATCAGAAATCTGGGGTCTGCCCGGGGCTTGATAACATGCATTGTTAAAGTCCGATGTCCCTGAGAATTTAGGCAAGATGATTGCCAATAGCTGGGATCCAAAGAGCCATCTGAGGCTTGCCTGTGAGCCATGCTAAAGTCACTCCAATATCATCAACAACGTACAACCCAACCTGGACACTGGTCTGGTGGTTTTAGCCGTCAGCTCTTAGTGACAACTAATCATCGTTCTGTCCGTTATTCTGAGTTTGTCATGTGGAGGGTTATGACTGGAAGTGTCATTTTTGGCTTGTCAATTTGGCTTGTCATTTTTGGCTTGTCTTCTCATGCCATGGGGGGGGGAGGGTTATTGTAATTTTAGCAATGTCTGTTGTAAATTCTGCAGATATAAGTCTATGTCAGAGAGCCAGAAAAATTGTGGCTATACAGAGGGAATAAATTGTGTGGTGGGTTCTAACTGGAAGCTGAAAGCACATAGATAAAGTCAATCCTTGTTAAATGTGCTCTCATGCACATGGATTTGCTTACCTCACACCACTTGCTGCCTCTTCTCGGCTATCCACTACATCATGAAGCTATCTGTGGCACTGTGGCCATCCTGAAGCTTTCCACAGCCATCCTGAAGCTATTCACAGGCAAAATTTGCAACTATCTGTGCCATTTTGAAGCTTCACATGGCCATTTAGAAAGTCTTCACTGCCTTTTGCTGCCATTCTAAAGGTCTCCAAGCCATTTGCAAGGTCTCCATTGCTGGTAGGTTAGCTGCCCCTTCTCCTAACCCCACTGATTCCATAGGATCAATGACTCTGTATTCCTAGATTCGGTATCTGCTGGGGCTTCCAGGAAACTTACTCCAGGGAATTATTTATTTATTTATATACCACCTTTCTCTGTTTTTACAAAGCATTCAAGGTGATTTACATAGGCAGGTGAATCTTAAGACACCATTTTTCAATGGGGTTTAAAAAATATTTGTTCTGTGAGAGATGTTTCCCTTGTGGTGTGGTTTATCTCTTCTGGCTGCATGCTATCCAGCTTCCACAAATAACTGTAAATCAAGGCCAGGTAGGTTTTTAAGGTCTTTAACCATTCTTGCCAGTTGACTCTACAAACCCCCTCACCCTCTTGCAGCAGGGGGCTCATCAGCAACCAAGGACGTGCAGTCATTGGAGGCAGGTGAACAGCGCCTTACCTGAGCTCCCAGCCCTGAACTTCCACATGCAACAGAAGATGTTCTCTGGTTGGATCCGGCAGCCTTTCTGAAGCCCTCAAAGGCTGTGTGTGGCCTCTGGGGGGCTTCAGAAAGTCTCCCAGAGCTGTTTTAAAAACTGGACATGCTTTAAAAACACTGCCAGGAGGCTTTCTGAAGACCACCGAGGCTGCATGCTGCCTCCGTGGGCCTGACAAAGGCTCCAAACACAACTTGTAAAAGGTTTCATTCACATTCGAAGGCCCAGTGACCCAGAAGTGTTACATCACTTCTCGGTTACATGCCTTTCTGTGCCTCACCAGCACAGAATGGCATGGCACGTCCTTGTCAGCAACTCCATCCTCTGACAATGGTGAGAGGCATTCTGTCACCACGGAGTCTTCTCAGCAACTCCAGCCTCTCATGCACTTTATCAGCCTGGCTTTGTGTCTCCCCTCCAAACACATGGCCCAAGTTGCTCCTGCTTTGCTCTTTGGGCAATACAACAGCTCACTCACCAGACCACAACTCCTGACCCTCATACAGAATTGACTATATGTGTAGTAATAAATGGGTTTCCAGCCTAAGGTAGTGCCTATGTGTCCATCAATTAGCTGCACAACGGTGTCTGGAGAATGAAACTGCTCTGATGCTGAGTGGTCCAGGTTCATACTGATGCTGGGTTGAAAGTTGTTAAAATGTCTGATGGAATTTCTTGACACCCTTATGCCTGCAGGTTGGAATGATGGAGGTGTCATCAGGGCAGCCTAGGTAGAGAAGTGTTCTTTGAAGACTGGAACCAAGCAAACGTTCTTCTACTCCAGCCATAAAAAAAATATTTTGGAGCCATGCAGGCACCTAGGGCAGTGTCGCTGACCTGAAGGTACAAGTTGTCAGATACAGTTTGAAATAACTGTGGGTGAGGACAAAGGGGAAAAGCTTTGTCAGTGGATGTGTTACAGCATCCTCGGGAATGATATCTCACGTAGCTTGTAAGGATATTGGTGAACAGGACCTCTACATGCATGGTTGTCAGGATAGGTTCTCTGGGAGACAGATTATAGTTTCTTCAGGGAATCAGTGTCAGCAGGGTCAAAGGAGGGCTGTCAGTGACTGCAAAGTGATCCAGGGCCATAGCACCTAATTGTTAGCTCACTCTCTCTTTTCTTGCTCCCTTCTCTCCCCTGTTTGGACACAGCTGAAAGGGGAAAAGTCTTGGTAGACTGAATCTGCTGCTAGCAGCCCAGGTGATCAGGCTAGCTGACAGGGCCCCTGGGCAGAACCCCCCTCCTAGAACAGTACTGAGCCTCAGGGGTTTCTATCAAACATCACTTTCATGATAATGCCTGCAGACGTGACAATACACTGGACTTCAATACACTGCATCCTGCAGTGGGGTGGCACTCACGGAGGTCTCCTCAAAGTAAGGGAATGCTTGTTCCTGTACCTTGGAGCTGCATTGCCCTTATGTCGGTGCTGGAAAATGGGCTAGGTTTGTGCCCTTGGTTAGTTGAGTTTTTTTAAAATGAACCAAACGTGTAAAATGAGTGAGAGTCAAGAAAAGACTGGCAGAAAAAGAATGGTTGAAACACTCACAGGAATGATACCATTTCTGACATCAGCAGATGGCACTGAGTCACTGCAGAATTTCACATGTGCATATATCAGAGAGCAGCTGCCCAGTGGCACAGCCAACCGACATGCCCACCCAGGCCACGCTGGTCACCTGCCACCCCCCCCAAAGTAATTGCGTTGACGTGATGACATCACCACAGTTACTTCTGGCATGGTTAATCGGTTGCACCAGCAAAGGCTCAGGGGGTGGGCAGAATCCACTCATGCAGCCTTCCTCAGAACAGCCAATTGGCCACAATTACTTCTGGCACAGCCAGTTGGCCATGCTGGCAAAGGCACAAGCCACCCTCGGAGACTTTCTCAGCCACACAACACCAAGGAAGCCTCCTGGGGCAGTGTCTTCTGCCTGCCACTGGAGCTTTTCTTGGTGCAGGCAGAGTGGACCACTCTGGAGCAGCAGGTAAGAGGATCTGCCACCACCCCAGGAAGACCCAAATGCCAACTGGTACCACATGATACTGTGCAGCTTATGGAAGCTACATCAATACGGCTGCCAAGCATTTTGAACAAGCCTTATAAATGTCTGAAACCACAAGCAGCAAAACATAACAAATTATGAAGACTGTCTGATTAAACAAGTTCTATCTTACCTTACCAGGGCCACCAGCCAGCTCTTTCCTCTTGCTTTTTGTTGTCTCCAGTGAGGTCTCTCCTCTCTCTGTCTCTCCACAGAGTGAGTTCTCAGTCTTTGGAATAACAAGAAATCCACAATTTCTGCATCTGCTTGGGAGTTTTATCTTTCAACTTTAATGACATCACCCTGTTATTTGATCTTTCCTTCTCACTGCCTGGAGGACAGCTGGCAGGAACCCAAACCAATCCTTCAGCTCACATGCACATGAAGGCCTGTAAATTAATTTTTAACAGAGAAGCTGGGGGACGGGTGGAGAAGGCCTACAATGCGCAGAGAAAATACCAGGGAACAAAGGAAAATACAGATTTATCACAAGTAGTGTGCCACAAATAGCTACGTGCTGGTGCCAAAAGGTCTGACATAAAGTCCATCTAGGCCAGGGGTCTGCAAACTATGGCCCGGGGGGAGGGGGGCCCATTCAGACTGTCACAAGATATCCAGCTCACAGCAAAATACTTTTTTTCCCAACCACATGGTTGTACAGTTAACATGTAGTTCTATCCGCCTGACTCCTTACCATTTGGCCAGAGTGGTGTCAGCTGGCTAACCCTCATTTCAGTCACCTGGGCCATTTGTTTTAAGACCCTCAAACAATAATTATTCAATGTTAACCTCATTCCTGGTGATAAAACAAACCAGATTTCCACACACTGACTTTTAAACAGTGCCACAAAATGATTGCAGTTTGTAAACAAATTTGTAAACACATTTGTAAACAAATCATAACAAACCGGGTTCTGCAACAGACTGGGCAGAGACAGTGTGCTGTGTGTCACTTGCTTCTGTCCTAAATAAAATTGATTTTTTTTTCTGGCCTGCAAAAATATATGATTTGGCCCTCGTACTGAAAAATTTGGAGATGGTTGGTTTAGACTGACATCCCTACTATAAGAATGCCAAAGCCTGAAACAAGAGGTTGTTTGGATTCCCTGATTTGCATAGATTGGGCAAGAGACAGAATCCTGGTAGAGGTCCTGGGCTGTATGAGCACAGATTTACTCCTGCTAATCTTTAGGAAAGCCTGTCATGACCCAACTCAACCCACAGATGTGTTGAAGTCTCTCCTCACACCAGCACCACCTTGCTCTAGGAGCAAAGAAGGAAATCCCTGCTAACTGGGTAAGAGGCACTTTTTCAAGTAGGTGCTCCTCTTTTATTTAGCAGGGGAGAGTAACTGGCCCTCCTCACCCCAGCAGTGTCTTTTATACTGGCTGTCTGCTGGTGTTCTTTTGTATCTTTTTAGATTGTGAGCCCTTTTGGGACAGGGAGCCATTAGTTATTTGATTTTCTCTATAAACCACTTTGTGAACTTTCATTGAAGAGTGATGTATAAATACTGTTAATAATAATAATAATAATAATAATAATAATAATAATAATTTAAAAAAACAAAAACAAAACAGGAGTTCCTGGTCTTGTAAGTTGTAATCCTATCTTACTCCACTGGAAACAAACTAATTATAAACACTTGGAACCTAAAGCAGCCAAAAATAACATAAATTCTGTGTTTGTGTTGGCATCCTTCAGTCTCGGAAGACTATGGTAATGTTAGCACTATTAACACTAAGACAGTGTTAATACACTCTGAATAGTGTTCTGGAACAGAGTGTCCTCTCCAGTGCACGAAGCCTGGGTAAAGTAGATATGGAGGATAGACTGTTACCCATGCAGCAAATCCCCCCTCTCCACGTCGCTGAAATGGTCCAATGGAAAGGCAGAAGCCAATACGGTTGGTTCCAGCGACGTCGCAGGAGTTGCCAGAACGTGACTGTGTTCAGCCATGAACTGCCTCAGGGACTCTGGCTCTGGATTTTGCCTCGAGGTTGACTCCCTCGGGGCTGAGGGATAAGAATAGGCCCTCAGTTTGGCTGTACTTGTTGTAAGAGGCGACTGAACAGCCACCGGGTAGATGGGACTCGTTAGCCTGGGAAGGCAGCTCATCTGAGAGAAGGAAAACTCTGATCCCAAACCTCCGCTGCCTTGCGGCTACATCCAGTTATAGAAAAGGCTTCAGGATAAATTCTGACCTTTGTTTGATTAAACAAGTCCTATCTTATCCTATGGGGTCACCAGCAAGCTCTTTCCTCTCATGTTTTGTTGTCCCCAGTGAGGTCTCTCCTCCTAGGGGCTCACAGAGTGAGTTCTTGGCCTTTGGAGCTCACCCTCCTCTAGGAACAAAGAAAAAACCAAGAGTTCCTGCTCTTACAACTTCTTTTGTTGTCCCCTTGGGCAGAAGTGAGAAATCCAGGATTTCAGCATAGCTGTGACTGAGTAACAGGACTCTGCCCCAAGTTAACAACAAAGACACAAATGCAAGATCTTTCCAATTCAAGCCTTATTTCTTATTTTAAAATGGTTGATTATGGCTGTTGCTTTAATTTTTAACCTGCCATCTCAATGCCAAAGCCAGTATGGTCTATTTTACCCGGATTGCAGGTTGAGGAGCCTGTGGTTAAGAAATAGTGGTTTACAACAGCCCTGTAACGTTCTACCACAGTTGTTCTCAAACTTTTTGGGAGATTTACTCCCAAAGTAAGTCTTTGCTGAGGAGGGGTGAAGGCAAAAAGTAAGCACAAACCATCTCCTGACTGCATTTGCAAACAGGAAGTGGTTTGCACTCACTATTTTTGAACATTCCCAGGCTCAGGGAGCCTTACAGAGGACTGTGCAGGGCTCCCTGCACCTTCCGCTTTCTTTCCCAAGCCCACAGTAAGTAAATGCATCCCCCCTCATCCCCCTTAGTGATGCGGTCCTGGGGATCACATCACTGCCCCTTCCTCCACCCCTTAAAAGGCTGGGGAAGCTTTACACAAGCTGATGGGTCACAACCCACCAGTTTGAGAACAAGTTTGACAGGGATACAAACACCAGCAGGGAAAGACCTGCCTGCATCCTAGTCCAAGTAAATTCCACCTGATCAGCCCCATTCCCTCACCTCAGAAGACTTTTACAGGAACTGCTGCCTGAATCAGCTAGTAGGTAGCCTGGACTTTGGGTGCTACAGGATGAGGAGCCTCCTTGGTGGGTTTCGGTAACCATGATGGGGCAATGGGCAGATCTGGAATTATTGCATGGATGACTTAGGGCCCAATCCTATCCAATTTTCTAGTGCTGGTGCAGCCATGCCCATGGGGCATGCTCTGCATCCTGTGGTGGGGAGGTAATCACAGAGGCCAAATCAAGGTATGAGAACATTTGTTCCCTTAGCTGGGGGGCTGCATTGTGGCTGCACTGGTGCTGGAAAGTTGGATAGGATTGGGCCCTTATTAGTCTATTCTTGCATACATTGATTTATAGCTGTTTGCCCAGGGGCAGAAGAGCAGGGTAAACATTTTTCAAATACATTAATCATTAATAGATAGTTAATAGTGCAGAATAGATGTTGAGCTGAGGATGGTTTACATTTGCAGCCAAAACACACCCCCAGCCCCCACAGAACGCCCTTCAGTTTGCAGTAATTCTATCTAAACTGTCCTTCATAGTCCATCCCAGGCTACATCTAACATGAGTCTGCACACAGAAAACCTGTGGCTCCACTGACTTTTATGCAGGCATAAACAACACAGTCCTGGAACGAGCTGGAATCCCTAGCATGTATGCACTGCTGAAACAGAGACGCCTGCGTTGGCTCAGTCATGTTGTGAGAATGGATGATGGCCGGATCCCAAAGGATCTCCTCTATGGTGAACTCGTGCAAGGAAAGCGCCCTACAGGTAGACCACAGCTGCGATACAAGGACATCTGCAAGAGGGATCTGAAGGCCTTAGGAGTGGACCAAAAAAGGTGGGAAACCCTGGCCTCTGAGTGGCCCGCTTGGAGGCAGGCTGTGCAGCATGGCCTTTCCTAGTTTGAAGAGACACTTGGCCAACAGTCTGAGGCAAAGAAGAAGGCCCATAGCCAGGGAGACAGACCAGGGACAGACTGCACTTGCTCCCAGTGTGGAAGGGACTGTCACTCCCGAATCGGCCTTTTCAGCCACACTAGACGCTGTTCCAGAACCACCATTCAGAGTGCGATACCATAGTCTTTCGAGACTGAAGGTTGCCAACAGAAAAACCACACTTTGAAATGTTTCAAACTTTTTTGAAATCACAATGAACTATCCAGAGCAGCTAAACATGTGTTATGTATTGTTAATGAGTGCTAAGAATCCTGGTCAGCTAGTGAGCAAAATAGTCCCTGAGTTAGGTGCCTGAAGTCCATGGAAAACATGCCAATGTGGGTAATATGGCTACACGTCTACAAGCTGAACTCTCAAAATTGCAAGATGTGCTTATGACTTCTTGCTTTTCTTATTTCCGTTTGAGCATTCATTACTTTAGCTGGTGATGCTGCCTATGCCAGGTTCCCCCCCCCCCAAATATTTAAATGCAGTATCCCAGCTCCTCTCCAATGAGTTCCAGGACCCGGGGCCATAACTGAAAAATACCCATCCTGTATGCAGACCAATCAGGCAGCATACCATCCACGCTGCACCATGGATCAATTCTCCCCCACTACCCAACATCACAATAGATAGGTAGAAACATGAGAACAGGTGGTCCTTATGATCTATTTACAGATGGTTTAGGACTTGGGTAAAGATCAACACTGTGAACTGTATCCAGAAACAGGGAAAAGCCAATAGAGTTCTTACAGAATTGGAATAATGTGCTGCGGTATTAAGCCTAGTCTTTTCCCCCACCTCTCTCCCAAATATTGTCAGTATCAACTGATTTTTGAACTGGACTCCTGAGCAGATTTTTGAACTGGACTCTCTGGAAGCTCCTGAGCAGGCTCATCATCTTAAATTGGTGAGTTAGCACAGTTCGAAAATTAGGAAAAACAGGCAAAAAAATAAATAAAGGGAAAAATGGGTAATTTATCATAGTGAGTGTTGACATCCTACATGAAAGCTGACAGTCTCAGTTAATTTTGTGACTACCAAAATATAGAAATAGATATACGTATCAAAACCAAGGATCCCATTGAGTGAGGTATATATGGGGTGCCAGGTGGGTGGAAGGCGGCAACAGAGGCAGGAGTGGGGCATATTGTGTCCCAGGAGGGGGGGCAGGACCGGCTTTGGTCCCCAGTCTCATATTTTGTTTGTTTCTTTGAGTGGGAGCACAAAAAAGGTTGAAGACCACTGACGTATAGTGTTTAATTGGCTACGTGAATAAAGAGGGTGCGACAGAAGGTGTTAAGAATGAACACCTTCACAGGAATGGAATGGGGATGTTTAGGGCTATTCTGCAGGGGCTTTATTAAAGCAGAGTCTTCCGGAAGGCACGTTATGACAATATTTAGAGCTCTCAGAAGCATTTCTCTTAATGATCTCAATAACAGCTCCACATTACTTCAAGTTTCCCAGAAAGCTCACTTATCAAATGTCACATCCAAATAGTCCATTCTTCCACTATTCTTCTTTGCGATGCACCTCAAAGCGTTCCCAAAGTGCTCTCGGGATGCTTCCTGGTATTTTTTGGTGTTTGTCTCGTAAAGCTTCTACTGCAGCTTTGGCCTGTTAAGAGAAACAAGCAGGGGAAAAGGTATTCATTCATTCATTCCAAAATGTGAATCCTGCCTTTTTGTAGGAGTAATATTCAAGGTGGCACACAATAACCTAAAACGGGTGGGCAAACCTTCACTTTACAGATCCTGGACTTTTAACAACTGTATAGAACAGGGGTGCCAAAGCCCCATCCCAGGGGCCACTTGTGGCCCTTGGGGACTCCCAATGCGGCCTATAGGGAGCCCCCAGTTTCCAAAGCGCCTCTGGCCCTCCAGAGATTTGCTGGAGCCCAAGCTGACCGATGCAACTGCTCTCAATGTGAGGGCGACTGTTCAATCTCTCGCATGGACTGTGAGATGAGGGCTCCCTCCTGTGCTTGCTATTTCACGTCTGTGATACAGCAGCAGCAACAGAAAGGCTGGCCTTGCTTTGTGCAAGACCTTTTATAGGCCTTGAACTGTTGCAAGGCCTTCATTTGTTCATATAAGTTCCGTCTCTAATATATTCATTTATGTAAATTTATTCAAATTTGAAATGTAAATTCATCCTTTTTTTCCCCAGCCCCCGACACAGTGTCATAGAGATGATGTGGCCCTCCTGCCAAAAGTTTGGACACCCCTGGTATAGAAGAGGAAATTTCTTTCCTACACAATTGTTGAAGATCCAGGATCCCTAAAGGTGAAAGTTTGCCCACCCAACCTAAAAGATACAAAACGAAAAAAATTGGTGGTGCAAATCCAAGCAGCCAGGGTCTGCCCCAGGCCGCCTGGGAACTGGGTTACACAAGTGCCAGATCCTGGCCCTGCCTCCCGCTCCCTGACCACCCACCCCTAGGAATGCCTGCTGCCCACCCTCCCCTGCCCCAAAACGCCTCCCTGCCCGTCTCCTTTCTGCCCTTCCCACACACCCCCAGATCTCTGCACCAGCTGAGCTTGGCCGGCACAGACTTACTGGGCCGCAGGGCTTACATCGATGCGGGGAGGCCAGCATACATCTGTGTGCCAGCCTATCCACCCCAAGAGTGGAGCAAAAGTGCTTTATGGCACTTTTGCAACACTCTTCAGCCGGCGCAAGGGACTTTCAGCAGCCAAAAGGGCGCTTTGGATTGTGCCTACAATATTACAAATGCTGACTAAATGCAGGCAACAAAAGGCCAGGCATCTCTCCAATGGAAGCCAGTTGCATAGCCCTGGCACCATGACTGAGAGGCCACCTCTTAACCAGCGGCAGGTTAGAGACAAGGGCCTCAGATTCAAAGTAACGATTTCAGGCAAGATCATCTAGGAAGGGTCCAGGGCTAAAGCAAAACCTCCCACTGCTCGAGACAACGTGCCCATCCCACTTCATTAGCAATGGACCTTTGCTTCTGGTCAGCTATGCCCTGACCAACTGCATGCAGGTGTTGGACATTTTCATTTGTTCTTTTTGCATCCCAGACATTTGTTTCCCAATATGTGTATATTTATGTTAGATGTACTTTTTATTTCTAAGACATAAAGGTAGGGCTAGGCCAGAGATAAGACGTTTACAATATATAACATGAGGTTTGCTTGCCAATTATAGTGAGATGCAAATGATCAGGATATAATCACACCAGACGCGAATGTCCAGGATGCAAAAATAACTGCATGCAAAGGTCCGCTGATTCCAGTGTCCTAGGACGCAATTGTCCAGGACACAAATACCCTAGTGCCCATGTTACCTTATCCAGTGGTATAACAGGCCCACCAGTCCTCCTGTCACTGCCTGCTTTCTAAAGGGATGAGGGGATGGAATTGGAAGAGCAAGTGTGGAGGAGTTAAGAATGGTGTCACTACTGTAGCACAGGACTCTCCTCTGCCCCACACTTTCTCTGCCACTTTGTTCCCTCATCCTGTCAGAATTCAGGAAATTGGAAGGAGAGTAGTGATCAATGAGGAGGGCAGGTGCACCCTTCCCAACTGATCAAAGTATTGAGGGGAAACAGGAAGACACCCGTTGGCTATGCTCCCCATGCCAGTGTGCCTCCTGACCAGGGCCCTAGCAACCACATGTTGAGCATTAGTGTGAAAAACCTCTATTAACTATACCTGATGGTGTGCAGTATTTCTCCATATGGTTTGGAAAGATCTGAAATAAGGTTCTAAATCAGGGGTGCCCATGGAAGCTCTTTATTCAGCCCATATGATAACTTAGCCTACGCTATGCTGCCCTTTCAGAAGCACTGCGTCTGCCAAGGCTCTGGGAGGAACACACAGAAGGAGACTTTAGAAGTCAAGGGACAATACAGGGGGAGGGGAGAGGCAGACCAAGAGGGGTGAGAGAGGGAGATGCTGCTGAGGCACTGAGACAACCCAATTACTACGTGGGCTGCCCTTTCAACAGCACCGCTTCTGCCCAGGCATCACTTCACAGAGAGCCTCTCAGCTGCTGAGCTGCACTCAGCAGAAGCAGCTCTGCTGAAAGGACGGCCTGTGTGATAACTGGGCTCTCTCATTCTGGAAAATATCAAGATTTGCATGTTTTCCTGTCTGTCCTTTGCAGCTAAGGATGACCTGCATGAAAACAAAGTGCGTGTTTCTGCCCATCATCTGCTTAATGATATCACTTCCAGCCTTCAGCAGGCATCATGAATAAATAGCATTCAATCCACTGCATTAAAACAAGTGTGACACCCCTGTTCTCAGTTACGTACATGCCAGGATGTTGTTGTGGTTTGGGAGTTGGGCTTAAACCTGGAAAACCCAGGTTCAAATCACCACTAAGCCGTGAAGCTTCCTGGGTGACCTGGGGTCAGTCACTGTCTCTCAGCCTCACCTACCTCCCAGGGTTGTTGAGAGGACAAAAGGAAGGGAGGAACTACGTACACACCCTGAACTCCTTGTAGGAAAGTCGGTACACAAATGTGGAAAAGAAAGAAAGAAAGAAATGTAGAAGAACCTTATGTACATACTGCTGTACACTTGCTGAGATCCTTCACGCTAATGGCAAGTGTGTGGCTCTCAACAGGCATGACCAACGGACTCATTGGCTGTGGGTTCTCTGGCCAGCACACACGGTCCCACTTCTCCAAAGGCATTCATCACATGCGCAAAAGATAATGAATAAAGTCTTCCTTGACACTGCAGTGCTATCTGTGCCTACTCAGAGAGTTCAATAGGACTTACTCCTGTGTAAGTATAGGATTGCAGCCGAAGAGCCCAATCTTGAGCACAGCGCACCAGCTTACTGCCAGTGTGCCCTGTCGCAAACATGCCCTATGACATGCAAGTCCTTGGCACCAGCCCAGTGCTGGGTGGGGGACAGGTGAGTGGGGGCATGGGGAGAGGTGGGGTGGAGGCATTCCAAGGTGGTGGGAGGCGGGGAAAAGGCAGGGAGGAGGCAGGGTGGGGAGGGAGCAGGTTGGGAGGGGGGTGGCTGAGTTCTGCCAGATCCAAAGCCCATGTTGGGCTTCACAGCCCAAGGGCTGCTGTAGAATTGAGTAGTCCCATTGTGGGACTGCTTTCCTTACCTGGGATAAGGGAACAAATGTCCCCTTCTCCTGAGGAGCTGCCGGCAGCTGCCCAATGCGCTTAGGATACCGAAGCAGCCATTTTGGTGCTGCTGCTGCAGTCCTGGTGCTCCAGAGAGCTTAGGATTGGGTTGCCAAATCCCAATCCTGAGCTTCCTGGCACGCGGGGCTGCGACGGTGCTAAAGTGGTTACCACTGCATCCTGAGCACACCGGGCAGCTGGTGGTGGCCCCTCAGGGAAAGGGGGCATTTGTCCCTTTCCCCAGAGTAAGGGAAGCTGCCCCGCAATGGGACTACTCAACTCTGTGTCAGATATTTAGCCAGCACAGAGTAAGGATGTCTTGTGTTCGGGCACGAGGCCCAACACGGGTCTCTGGATCTGCCAGAGCTAAGCTCTGCTGGTCCCAGCCCCTCCCACCCCTCCCCTGCCACACCTTCTCCCTGCGGCCTGACCACCCCAGAATGCCTCCTCCCTGCCCCCCCAGCCCTGACTGATCTGTCTGCTGCATGGGGGTCTGAGCGACCACCAGGTGGCAAACCGCCAGCCTCCGACCAGTGCTGTCCCAGTGCGGACTCGTGCTGGGCCAGCTGCGGTGCTGGGTCGGTGCTTATGCCTACAGATATGCCTTATGGCTTGTTTTCGACAATGTGTGCCGGCAGTGAGCCAGCCGCACTGCTCTGGATTGGGCCCTAAATCTTTTAGCTCAGGAGTAAAATAAGTAAACACTTACTTTTTCAAATAGTTCCTCAGGGGTTATGTTTGGGTCATATGGAATGGGTTCTCCAATATAGGTCCGAAGTTTTACTGGCAATGGTCCCAATACTGGAAAGACTAGTAACCGGGTTCGTTCATAAAGCCATCTCGTTATCCCTGTATGCGAATATAAGATCAGACTTGGATCACACTGAGAAACTGCAGATCACCTTCATGTTTGAGGGGAGAAGGGGTGTTTTATTTGAATATTTGGGACAAAAAATAGCCAGCTAAATTAACAAGTCCTCATGTGGAAATAAGACAAGGAAGCAGCCGTCAGCACATCTTGCACTGTTGAGAGTTCAGCTTCTACATGTGTACAGGGAATCTTGAATCCACTGATATTTGGGTCATCTTTAAAAAAAAATCTCTTTTTAAAAAAAAATTCTGCTCTGTATATTTCTGAATATTAAGGAAGACTTCAAAATTGTACGTCGGGTGACTCTTCTGACATAAAGACTTTCAACTACCTTAGTCACAAGCTATATTGAAGCATATACAGCCTGTGTCTCAACAGTTTTTCTTGGAAGTCATTTCCATTGCATTCAGTTGGATGTGTTACTGAGAAAGGGTGCAGCTTAAATAAAATGTTTTAGAATATAAACTATAACTTACATGTGTTTCCCCATACCCTGTATGCCTCCTGAATATTCATTGTGAAATAAGGGATGATTGGCTAAGATATGAGAAAGAAAAGAAATTATTAAACTAAGGCTGCAGTCCTAACCACACTTTCCTGAGTGTAAGCCCCATTGAACAAAATAACACTTACTTCTGAGCAGAGCTGGTTAGGATTGTGCCCTTAACATATGCAGTGAAATTGACAACCTAATCTTATCCAGGATTGGGCTACCAGGAAGAGCATGTTACCACAGAAGAAGTCACCATGAGAGACAGCAGTATGTATTGGAATCGAGGAAGATCAGGTGAGGAGGTAGAATGTGGTGTCTGCAGTGGCCCCTTTAAGAGTTAAGGCCTGGGCTTTCAGCCAAGGGTGTGCTGCACAGCTGCAGTCACTAGAGGCAATGAGGTCCCTAAGGATATAAGGATCACCTGAGAGAGTAAGGGTTTGTGGGTAGCAGAAGGAGGAAGAGGGGGGTGGTGACTGGAGACATTAGTGAATGGATTTTGGAGAGTGCTGGAACAGATTGCTGGAGACACTGGAGTTTGGTGTGTGGCTGCTGTGCCCAAGACCTGCTGAGGACCAAGGGTCTGCTGTAGTGGTGGGAGGCTGCTGGCAGGAGAGAGGACCTCTGCAGGTTGAACAGGTGAGCTACCCTGGAGGTGGGGTCCAGCAGGACTGCAGGGCAGAACCAGGGCCATTGTTGGGGGAATGAGAGGGGAGCTAATTAGCTTAGAGTGGGCATAAGTTCCCCATCATAAGAACAGACACATCTACGCTTTGCTGGCTAGCAAAAGCAGTGGGGCTCCAAGCCAGGCTTGCCTGTTCCTGGGCTGTGTACTTATTGAGTGAATTATCTGCAGTTCCAGATCTCTTACTCGTGCAGCCATGTATTAATTTATTTTAGATCTGGATTTTCAACCCACCCTGCTGTTCGAGCCTCAGGTAGGTTGCTTCCATTTTAAACTATGGAAGTTTAAATAGAAACAACATACTGTATTGGTAGATAGAATGATATGGTGATATGAGTAGTGACCTAAGAGAAGCTCATGTGATCCCATCACTTTCTACAGAAACGTCATGGGGATAGCTATGGAGTATGGTCAGGAAATGACACTGGATAAGGAATTGTTAGCTGCACTAATCGGAGCATGGCCAGGGCAGCAAGGATAGTGTGGTGTGGCAGACATCTGGGGCACTGTGTGATGATGTCACAAGTTCTTGGGCACTGTGTGATGATGTCAGAAGAGAGAGAGTAGTGGCCCTAACAGGAGGAGCTGGAATTGTAGGAAACCTTTGAGACAAGTGTTGAAAATGGGCATGGTGGAGGTCAAGCAGCTGTTTCAGCTTCAATATGGGAAAAATTATACCATAATTCAAGTCAGTTTTTGCATTGCATTATAGCTCACTTTCCCCCAGCTTCCTTAAGAATTGGTGTGAGGGCTGAGCTGTGCTTTGTCCTTGAAACAGCTGATTAGCTGCCAGCCTAGCTCAGAGCAGGTCACATACTTTGCATGCAGAAGGTACCAAGTTCAATTTTTGGCCTCTCCAGAGCTGGAAAAGACTTATTTGAGACACTGGAGAGTTCCTGTCAGTCAGTGTAGAAAATACCGGTTTTAATACCTTTACTAGGTACATCATAACATACTAAGAAACTAGCCTTTCCACATCACTAAAATCCCTAAAACTCAATTAATGTGGGCTAATTTTTTTAAACTACTGTACTGTATGCACCCAGACCAAGTAGTCAAGCAATGAAGGTGTGAAATTAAAAAACAATTTTCACATCATGAATAATAATCTGTTCAGTTTTTATACAACTGTTTTATACAACTGTTTTTATACAGTTTTTTTTGCATCTTTTTAGATTGTGAGCCCTTTTGGGACAGGGAGCCATTTAGTTATTTGATTTTTCTCTGTAAACCGCTTTGTGAACTTTTAGTTGAAAAGCGGTATATAAATACTGTTGTTAATAATAAAAATAATAAAAATAAGTGAGGCTTGGATTAGGAATTTGGCAAAACACAGTACCACAAGTCCACTGCCAAACTGGGGAGGGGAGGAGAGGAGCCGCTTGCATGCTGTGGTGAGGCTAAATGGAGGCAAATGGCTCCCAAGGGAAGGAGGGGCCACTTCCACACTATGGGGGGGGGGGGGCTCCCTGCAAAACTTAGTGCCCTGCTCCCCTCTAGCTATGCCAGTGGTCACAACTGGAAGTGATGTCACACCCAGGTTTTTTTAAAAGTGAAAATTGAGGGGAAACATGCCTTCTTCCCCCAGATGCTTGCCACCTGCTTGCTCTGCAAGCTAGTGGCATAGCTAAGACATCTATCTGCAACCTGGGCTCAAAGAAGATTTTGTAGCCCCCGCCTCCACTACAAAATCAAGTTTAATTAATTAGGCAAATAAATACAAATTGTGCCCCTTATTGGTTAAAGACACTGTGCTGGAGTATCTTTTGCCAATTCTCCCCCTGCTAAATATAAGAGGAGCCCCACTTGAAAAAGTATCTCTTTACTCAGTTAGCAGGGGTAACTGTATTATATATGGAAATGAGAGCAGACTC
The DNA here is from genome assembly GCF_035046505.1 of Tiliqua scincoides. Taxonomy (NCBI): domain Eukaryota; kingdom Metazoa; phylum Chordata; class Lepidosauria; order Squamata; family Scincidae; genus Tiliqua; species Tiliqua scincoides. The sequence continues at coordinate 45,122,061 of NC_089824.1, read as the reverse complement.
ATATTAACACCTTATTGGTTCAGTGCTGTACCATAATAACGTCTCATTGGCTCTCAGAACAATCAGTCTCACAGATCAGTTTTGAGTTATGAAAATCCACTTTTTGTACCATAGGGCCGTTGTGTTTTCATTTTCTTGTTAATTGACCATAACGTTTGATAGAATACAGATATTCTAATGAGGTTTCATGCGATCAGTGTGAGCTCAGCAGTACTGCTGACCAACATGTTCCAGACAGGCTCTTGCAGTTTTGCAAACTCCACAACAGACAGTGAGCCAAACCATGCAGCCAGATCTCACTGCTACCTATCATTTGAACAACATACTTGCATGCATGCATACACTTGCCAAACATCATGCTTACTCACCACTTTTGCCTTTATGGCTATCTGAGCAAATCCATGTCGTTTTCCCCAGATGAGTTTGTAAGTCTTATCACTGTAGTTTTGTTCTCGAAGTCCACCTGGTGCAATGTTGACCGCATGCCCTTCCTTCAGAAGATCCACACACTCTTCTCTGCTCGGATGAACACCGCCTAGCAGAGTAATATATGTTTGTACACCTGGAAAAACACAACCAAATAAAAATTGGAGATATTAGATAATGACTGTACTTTTAACATCTCAACTTATTTCTGAACTAGACAGGACACATGTCATGAAACCACACCTTCCCAAACTTGTGTGTGTGGTGTAACATTAAGCAGGGATTTGCAGGAGAAAAATCAGCAGGTGGAATGCTGACCCTTAAACCTTCCCCTTCTTGCACCTTTTCCTATCAATTTCCTTCCTTCTCAAATTTTCCCCTTCCAATAAGGGGGAAAAAATGACCTTATCATTCTGAGCCAAGGAATAGGGAGTGGAGAGAAGGTGCTTAAGCTTTTTCTTCCTGCTTCTTTTCCACTCTCCCCCAAACTGCCATTTCACTTGGTGGGACTGATTCTCTTGTCCCCTCCATCCCCAGAGAAGATGAAAAAACAGCATGGGGAGGATATAACCCCTGCTAATTGGGTTAACCCCTGCTAATTGGGTAAGAGGCACTTTTTCAAGTGGGTGCTCCTTTTTTTAGCAGGGGGAGAGTAACTGGCCCACCTTACCCCAGCACTGTCTGTTCTAGTGGCTGTCTGCTGGTATTCATTTGCATCTTTTTAGATTGTGAGCCCTTTTGGGACAGGGTGCCATTTATTTATTTGATTTTTCTCTGTAAACCACTTTGTGAACTTTTAGTTGAAAAGTGGTATATAAATACTGTTAATAATAATATATTGGACCTATAAGAAAAATATCCACAATAGGGATAAGGTACTGGTATTAACCTTTAAGGCCCTTCACAGTTTGGGTCCAGGCTAACTGATAGACTGCCTTACATACATTCCTGCCCACCTTCTTAGGTCTTCTAAGGGGGCTCTTCTCCAGGTGTCACCTCTGTCCTAAGTGAGAGGGGTGGTGGCTTGAATCAAGCCTTCTCTGTAGTGGTGCCACAACTACAGAACTCCCATTCATGAGAATGGCCTTTTGGCAAGGGCTCAAAACATTCCTGTTTTGTCTGGTATTTGGTCGATGCCCTCTGCATCTCTGCAATATTGCTGTGACTTGACTGCTTCCCTGGACTAATTTATTCTCCTCCCTCCATGGCTCAACTATATATGTCTGGTTTTTGTTTTGTTTAATGTTTGAATATTTTAGTATTTAATGTTAAAATTAGGCCCAAATCCTAACAAACTTTCCAGCACTGGCATAGCTGTGCCAGTGGGGCATGTGCTGCATCCTGCAGTTGGGTGGCACTCATGGAGACCTCCTTAAGGTAAGGGACTGTTTGTTCCAGAACCTTGAAGCTGCATTGCCCTTACCTCGGTCTTCAAAAGTTGGTTAGGATTGAACCCTCAGTGTTAATGTTTTGATGCTTTTCTATTTTCTTTTTACTTGTTGTGATACAATGTACATTTATGATGGAACTTTGTAAGTCGCCTTGGGCATTTGCTTTGGCATGGGAAAAGCAGAATATATTCTCTTCAAACAAACAAACAGGCCTCCAGCCAAGAAAAAAAATGTGAGGTCCCTAGCAGTCTGACCCTGAAATGCAGCATGTGTATCAGACGAAAGGAATATCTCTTTGATACCTCTAGTCAGCACCATCCATCCTGGATTAAACATTACAATGTTCCATTTTAAAATACTTCTAATGACCAGAATTAAAATATTTGTGTTTTACCTGGTATAAGAAAAAAAATATGATCCATCACTGAAAGGTACGCTCTTCCTGTCATTCTGTAGACCTCTTGTAAGAAATAAAAGCTATCCATAGGTATGCCTCCATGGAAATAAACAAGGATTGAGGGTCCTTTAGGAAGATTCTCCATGCCGTAAACCTCATAACCTGTCCAAGGAACAACAGGAAAGTTCTGGATGCAGTTTCTGCTCTGTTGACACAGTTGCATTTGTGCCAGCTGATTGACAGACCAATCCTACCCAATTTTCCACCAAATCAATCCAGACAGTGGTTGCATATAACAGGGGCTCTCTAAAGATCTTATCAGATCTATAGGCAACTATTAAGTGATATGCTGGACTAACTTTTAGTTGTGCACATCATCAAAAATATCATCAACCAGCCCGTGTCCATCAGCAGCTCTTTCTGCCTTCCTGCCCTGCAGAAGAGACAGCCTGGAGCATAGACTTGTCATCAGCTCCCAGGGACCAGAAGACACAGTCATAAACACCTCCTCATATTTCTCGTGGATTAGAATTTTGTGAATTTTAATTTTGTAGATTTGGCTCCATGAGCCAGACTTGGCCAAGAAGGGAGTATACATTAATTAAGTCATTCAATAATTCATTCAAATGGAAAAATCAGCTGTGATAATGTCACAAAACAGTTTGATGTGTGTAGAGGTCAACTGTCTGCAGCAGGAAAAAAATTTGGGGTTGTACTTTTTAACATATTATATTACTGACAGCACAATCTCTTGCACTGAAACAGGCAGGCCTGGAGGCCTGTGCTGTATCCAGCGCAAGAAAGGGACACAAAGTGGCTCAGCCAGAGGCAAGGAAAAACTCTTCCCCTTACCCCTGGGTAAGCCACTGCGGTCCCAATGGGTCCCCTTGGACTTGTGCCACTTTCAGAGGTGGCACAAGTCCAAGGACAGCAAAGCGGTTTGCAGCTGCTCTGCACCGCTCGGGAACGGGTTTTCGGATCTGGTAAAACTGCCGATCCCAGCCCCGCCTCTCACTTCCTGCCCATCTGCCCCAGGACCGCCCTCTGCCCACCCTCTCCCACCCCAGAAGGTCTCCCTCCTGCCTCCTCCCCACCCTCCCCAGACGCTTGCGTTGGTCGAGCGGCTGATGCAGGGCTCACCCCTTTCAAGTTGGTATGGAGGCTGGATTCATCCTCTGCAGGCTGGCACATGTCCCTGCGCCGGCCCAGCCTCTTGAGGTGGCGACCCTCCTAGGGACTTGTACTGGCCCAAGGCGCAGTTCGGTTTGTGTCCCGATTCTATTTTTTATGGATATATTTTTATGAAACTGATGGAAGAAGAGAATTTTGGGAGGGCTAGAATAAAAGCCAGTCAGTGCTTTTAAACCGATTCCACTAACCTTTGCCTTTCTGATTTCAAGCCAGAAACAAATTAAGATAAGCAATATGACTTTTACTGCACAATCCTATCTATGCTTATGCAAAAGTATGTCTATTGAGTTCAATGCGCCCTACTCTCAAGTAAATATGTATAGGATTGCAGCCTCATTGCCCACTCCTATCCCCTGCCAGTCCACAGCATGAAGCTGTGCCAACGGAGTACATGCTGCATGCTATGGTGGATGCACAATCAAATGGCCAACAAAAGATAAGTAAAACGGTTTCTTAACTATAGATAGGCTGCCAGATCACCAATGGGTCTCCTTGGACTCACACTTCTTTGCTGGTGTAACTCCAGAGAGGAAGGAAACGGGCGGGCTGGAAAATTGAGGAGAGAAACCCACCATATGCTGAAATCTACCTCCTCCAGCTTGCCTCCTCCTTGAATCTCCCACAAACTGCCCCTCCACCCCCTATCTGCTCTAGTAGGGGCTGGCTCTATTGGTGGTGGGTGTGTGGAGCTCCTGGCCATTTTTACCAGCGGTTCTGTTGCACTCAGCAGTGGCCTTTTCTACAGTGGAAACTGAGTTCTGCTGTCCTAAAAACCCCATAGGATTGAGGACTTCATTTCCTATTCCATTTCCTATTCCTACAAAATCAGAGGACAGCTGGATTTTCATTCTCCTCCTGAAAAGCAGGGGTGTTGTAACACAAGAACTATTTGTGATATGGCCCCTTAGAGATTAAGGAAGAAGATCCAACTTACCATGCAACACCTTTCCTAGCATACTTATCAGAAATGCATGTATTTGCAGTAGTTTCCTCCATTGTTCGCTATCAGGATCTACTGGCAGGATACCAGTTATTTTACAAATTTTTATGCAGATACTACAACAACTGAGCCATACAAATAACAGTACTACTGGACAATAGAGTATTACCACAGTCACTAAGCCCAGCCAATATAGACTAAAGACTGGAGAATTTTCCAAAGTGCATATCAGCCAAGATGTAGATCCTTCTCCTAAAGTAAAGTTTGTGTCTTTTGCTGTCATCTTTGGTGTAAAACAAAAGCCAAGAAATATTCTGTTCACAGCTAAACAATTTCTTCACTTTTATTGCTGGAGGGGGGAATAAAAAAAAGACACAGTGAACAGACTCACAGTGTTAAGATGCAAATTACACCTAGGCAATGGCAGTACTCTTTAAAAAGAAAAACCTACATTTTGCTATAGCTCAGAAGAACATCTGGTTGGAGAGTGGGGCAGGAGGAAGAGGGGGGAAAGGGGTGGATCCCAGCAGCACCAGCATGTGCCTGAATCCTCTCTCTGCACCCTCTACTCTTCCCGCTCCTTTACTCTCATTGGATGTGTACCACCAAAATAGCTGGCACAGATCTGAGGAGACCAATTTGGGACATGGAGGCTTGCCCCAGGATAAGGAAACCTCTTAGCTCAGCACTGAACTCTGTTACTCTATGGCCGCTCAATAGCAGGTGCAGAGTCAAGTAGCCCCATTGTGGGGCTTCTTGCCTTATGCAGGGAAAGGGGGCAAAAGTTCCCTTTCTCCAAGGAGCTGCCAGTGGCTGCCTGGCACACTCAGAATCAGCGGCAGCCATTTGGCACAGCATGCTGGGTGTGCCAGGCAGCCGCTGTCAGCTCCTTGGGGAAAGGGAACTTTTGTCCCCTTTCCCTGCATAAGGAAAGTAGTTCCACAATGGGGCTACTTGACTCTGTGCCTGTTATTGAGAAGGCATAGTATAACCGAGTTCAGTGTCGAGCTCTGGTGGCTGCACTGGCTGCCGGTTCGTATCCAGGCTGAATTCAAGGTGCTGGTTTTGACCTTTAAAGCCCTAAATGACTTGGGACCAGCGTATTTGAAAACCGCCTTCTTCCGTATAGTCCAGTTCATTCTCTGAGGTCATCAGAGGGGGGCCCTGTTGGTTGTGCCGCCATTGAGAGAGGTGAGGGGAATGGTGGTCAGAAACAGGGCCTTCTCGGTGGTGGCACCTGCATTATGGAATTCCCTCCACTTTGAATGGAGACATTTTCCTTGTTATTAACTTTCTGGCGGGGTCTGAAGACTTCTTTATTTAGGAAAGTCTTTGAGGCCTTATAATGGCTGCTTCTACAAATTAAAGTTTTTACAGGGCATTTTATTGCTGACTGCTGTGTATCTTGCTTTTATTTTTAATATTTATCTGTTTTTATTCTGTATTTTAATGTATTGATTGTTAGCTGCCTTGGGTACCCTTCGATGAGAAAGGCAGAGTATAAATACAGGGTGACCCAAAAAAAACAGAACCCATAAAAATTTTATTAAATCCTACAAAGCTCCAGTAAATTTCAAGAAACTTACTGGACTTAAACTTATTGAGTTTGAGGAAGATTATTGTTCCAATATTTCATGCACAAAGTCAAGTTGTATACCCTGAAAGAAAAAAGAAGAAAAATTAAAACAATTTTATTCAAAGATTTGTGGGTTCTGTTTTTTTGGGTCACCCTGCAAAATAAATAAAATCATATCTTCACTATCAGGAGAGTGTAATCAGTCCTTCCCATCTCACCCAGACACAACAGAATCGCAACATCAAACATTAAAGAATGTATAACAAGCATGTTTTAAAAGTACAAACCAACCAACACATTCTCAAGAAAGAAACACACAGAAACCTTGCGCAGCTCCAAGAAGAGGCAAAAATGTCTGCTTCCACCCACCTCCAATATCTTCTTCAGCTCTCCATCTCCTGCTGCAGCTGTTCTGGAGAGTTTGGCTTTACCCTTCTGTTTTTGTCTCCTTCCTTGTTTCTTTCTGAACTTTTAATAGTGTTGAGCTTTCCCAGAGGGTGAAGGGAGGTTCAGGTGTTTTTAATTAATGAGCAGAGTCGACAGACTTCAAATAGCAACATACCTTAATCACCCTGGCCAATGTGGCAATACAGATGAGTACATCAAATCTGCTTAGTGTTGCAGGGTGGAAAGAAGACAACTCAAGAAATCCCAGTACTCAGGAGTGAAAGTTTGCAGGCTTTATTTCATTGCAAGCAATGGGCATCTCAAGGGACTTATGTCCAAAGCATTGAGAGCAATTTCTCAATATTAACTGGACCCTTTATAGCATTCTGGGTTCTTTGTTTGAAAATTTAGACTTCCTGTTGGCTGAAGTTTGACATCATAGATGCAGCTGATGCTTAATAGGCTATAGATAATTTTAGAGACACCTGATAGGCTTGTTTCAGGTTACAGTTCCCATAAAACGTAAAATTAAACATATTGAATTACAAAGTTTTCAAAAAGCAGTAGAGTGTGCTATAACATCATCTATCCAGTGTTGACCCATTGTTGACCCTTTTTCACATCCATCAATTCAATTAAAAATTGTTTTGACAAGGTTTAGACTACCCTCATTAAAAGAGATGGCACAATGCTCAAAGACAGGTGTGAAGACCAACATCTGGCAGATCTTCAGACCCCTTTCTTGGCAGGACTTCATGCCCATCTCGTTAGTGCATCTTGATACAGTCCTCTTATCTTACCTTCTGTGTTAATCCAAACATTGAACACCTGTGAAGCCTCTCTGCAAAACTAAAGCTTCTTTGTCTTTTCTTAAGACTTTTCTAAAATCAAGCAACCCTTTGGTTCCTTAAGACCTACTTCTAATGACTACTATATCTTAATTCTATATAACTATTGTGACCTTTTACTTTGGGTACGTTCTTTGGTTTGGTATCAAGGTTCACTTGGTCTCCATATGTATACTTTTGCTCCTAAAGCATTACAGTAAAAGCTACAGGGATACAGGCATTTAATTAGTGAGTGAATGTTTTTGCCAAGACATCCCTGTCTCTGCAAAGGTTGTCTGCCCGAAACTGGTATTTGCTTATCTGAATTACATTCCAGACTCTGAGGCCCAAGCATCTTTAGTCAGACTAGCCTTATTGCTTTTACCATTCTGTGTGTTTCCATGCTTTAGTCCAGGGGTGCTCAAACTTTCAACTTTAGGGATGCTGGACCTTTAACAAGTATATAGAAGAGAGAATTGCAGCAGGTGCAACTTGTCATCCCACAGATGACAAGCTGCACCTGCTGAAATTCTCTCTTCTATACACTTGTTAAAGGTCCAGCATCCCTAAAGTTGAAAGTTTGAGCACCCCTGCTTTAGTCAGACTTTTAAAATGATTCTTTCCTTGCTTATACTTATATTGGGCTATCCAGTGACTTTACAGTCTAGGGTCAAGGGTCACCGTGCCTCACTAAGTAGGTTGCCAGCATGCAAAATGCTTACCGTGGACAATGTCCAGGGATTTTATCCACAATGGAGCACCAACTTAAAAAAATTTTTTTAACAAAGAACAAGAACATGACATGTGGACACTGGTCACAATGTCAACTGGGTTATCAACTGGGTTATCATGGTATGGAGTTTTGACACTCTATATCTGTTTCATAAATCTAGCCCCTCAGGGCATCACTACTGTCATGTGTCTCTCTGTCCAATCATACTGCTTAATCCCACCCTCCTGTTGCAACATCTACTAATACTGAGTGCTTTTTTCTCTCAGTGGTTGGCAGGAGCTCCAGCTATTGCCTCTGCTAACCAAACACAGACTAAGGTAAACACTTTAGAGCCATTTCATTTCTCAGGACTGCAGCATTGCCATAAGTCAGTCTCATGCAGTTCAGCTGGAATCAATCTTTCTTAGTGGGTGGACAGGGAATGCTCTGGGGCACCATGCCTCTCACTCCAAACAGGCTGCATGTGCACCCAGACAGCCTCACTCTTCCTCAAAAACACTGAGTATGTATTCTGATCCAAAGACTGCGCTGCTGATGCTGCTGATGTCCTACCATTCTACCTGTGCATTTTGCTCTTTTTCCCAGGCCCCTGACAGTGTCAGAGAGATGATGTGGCCCTCCTGCCAAAATATTTGCCCACCCCTGCTCTAGCCTGTACTCCTCTCTCCTCTCCATCTTTGACTCTTCTAATCTGTTCCCTTTTTCCTTTTCAATTCTTAAGCCAGGCAGAGACACTCCCTGCAGGAAAGAGAGACTAGCATTTTACATGCTGCCTCTCGTGTTGAGAGGTCTTGGGCTGATCTTCAATACATTTGGGTTTGTGGAGAATGCATGTGACACAGAGCATCTAACTGGACACTGACATACAAAGAATGAGGCAGAAGTGGAAAAGAATGAATCACAGAAATCAGATGGGGATGTTTAGGGCTGCAAAGGCTTTAATTAAAGCAAAGTTTTCTGGGACTTCTGGTGATGTCGGACTGACCGGTGCACTTAGTGTGTATCTCCTGTTGGAATTGCTAATATGTACTGAAGAGGACTTCTTGTTTGGTCTCACTATCTCGCTAAGTGCCTTTTAATGACTATTTGATTCATTTCTTAGCATTTTCCTGACTTTCGTGCCAAGGTTGCCCTAGAAAATGCCTTTGAAAAAAGATAAGCTCACCTCCATTTCTTCAGCTTCTTCTCCCCCCACTACCAGACAGAGGTCTGCCTGAGGTTTGCCTCAAATGCAAAGCAGCATTTTCAGGCACTCTCAAATAGGGCCAAAGCAAAATCTCCCTGTACAGTACTTGAAGCATTGTGCCAAATTCCACTTTCCCTAATCCAAGGCACATCAGGCTCCACCAATCTGCATTTCACTCCCAAAATTGTAAAATGATGTGAGGAGTAGAGGGGAAGGGTGAGTATGGGGGAGATGAGAGTGGTTTCAGTGCTGCATACATATAGAGCTCCTGCACAGGAACCACAAAGGTTGGGCCCCCAACAAGCATGACCAATGGACACACTAGCAGTGGTTTGTTGGTCTACAGACCACTGTAGGTCCCACTTCCCCAAACTCATACACTGAATGCACAAAGGGCAGCAAATGAAGTTCCCTTTACATCTTTTAGTTCAGAAGTAAAATAAAATGCTTACTTTTTCAAATAGTTTGGCAGGGGTTGTATGGAACGGATTCGCCAATATGGGTCCACAGTTTTATTGGAAATGTTCACAGACTGGAAAGATCAGTAACCAAGTTCATTCATAAAGCCATCATATTGGCCCTGCATGCAAAGATCAGATCAGACTCAGATAACACGGAGAGGCTGCAGATCTTCTTGGGAAGGTGCATTTCAATAGCTGGGACAACAAAAATCACCAGCTGAAGTAATGAGTCCTCAGGTAAGTCAAGCAAGCAGGCATCTGCACACCCTGCAATGTTGATAGTTCGGCTTGTACGTGTGTAGTGTTGGCATGTTACCAATACCAAGAAATTGCTTGTTGAATTGCAGGCATCTCACCTATTTTGCAGGTTAGCTGGCCTGGATTGCCAGCTTTCATTTCAAACAAAACACTGGTGTGTACCTGCTCCTGCCAGTTTCCTGCCATGTAGGCAGCGTTCTGTGTGAGAGAGCTCAGAGAGGAGAACCGTATCCCTTCCATTTTTCTAGCGCAGTAGTTTTCAACTGACGCTGTTTTGAGAGCCGCCCAGCTCTGTGGGATTATTCTTAAAAAGTTTCACTTTGTGCTTGAGCTTTCTGTTTCTGGAGGGGGCGAGGTAAGTGGCTCTCTTTCCTATACTAAGGAGGGGGAGTATGTGCACCGCAACAGAGGCAGCCATGGTGGTGGCAAGGGGCAGCAGAACCCTTTGGGTATTTTGCTTGGCTGCAACCTGAAGCATATTATGTGGGGTGATTCTTGTCAGGAAATTCAAACCAACCGTAGTTCTCCCTCTGACCTGCAATGTTAAGCAATGCACCAAATTGCAGGGCTGATGCAAGCCACTGATGTAAGCTACTGTGTCTCAACCACAGTCTGCGCAACCCGTAATGCAGGCAAAATGAATTATGTTCAAATTGAAATTGCAACATCATAGAATATTTTACCAACAATTCCCTTCAGCTAAACTATGAAAAGTCCAAGATTGTGGTGTTTGGGCACTCTTGGAAATCACAGTCTTGGCTTTTCAATGGTAAAACAATACAACAAGTAAAGGAATTTCAGTATCTTGGTCTCCGGTTTCACTACCGGCATTTCTGGTCTTCCCATCGTCTTACAGTAATTAATTCATCCAAACTAGCTGTTCAGGCTATTACTCGCTTTTTCTTCTCTTGGAGTAATTCATTCATTCCAGCTGCTCTCCAGGCTTTTAATGCCAAAGTTACACCTCAAATTTTGTATGGCATTCCTGTTTGGATGCCAGCATTAAATGATTCAATTGAAAAGATACATTCTAATTTTCTATACAAGATCTTAGGTGTACCACATTGCGTCCCCTTTGCGGCACTTTGCCTGGAGACAGGCCAATATAGGCTGGAGTTTCTAGCTTGGTCCAGTTTCTTAAAATACTGGGCCAAAGTGTGCTTCAAGGCTGACCAAAATCCATTGTTAAAGGGGTTATTGACTGACTAGCTGTTGTCTCCTTGCTTAGCTCTCTTCAATAAGAAAATTAGACAAATGGGTCTCGAGGAAGATCTACAAGAAGCTGCTACACTTGAGACTTCTATCAGGCTCTTGATAACAAGACTAATAGACATAGAAAGGCAAGAGATTTTGGCTGCAGCACAAAAAAAATGTTCACCCCTAAATTTCCATCTTAACAATACCTTTGGTCTACAACCAAAATACCTGTCCTTCTTAGAGTGCCCCTTTGAAAGGAGGGCTTTTGATGCAACATGTTGCCTTCTAATGACCTACTTGGCAGGTTTAGAAATGCCCTGAAAGAAGAACGATTTTGCAATTGTGGCCTCAGAGAGGTAGACTCTCTTCCACATATTGTTCTGCATTGTGCTTTTAATCAGGTGCTCAGAGACCAGTATCTCCCCTCATTATCTGGAAACAAAAAAGGTCTCTCTGAGATCACCTCTTTACAACTTTTGCTGGCAGGTGAATTTGAATCTGTGACACTTCCAGTTGCTAAATTTCTACATGTGAGCAACTTGAAGCGGGCTACGTTGCTGGCTCTAAGCAACTTGGAGTAACTGTGTAAGCAAACTGGTGTGTTTTAACTCTTATTTCCTATCTCTCTTTTAATATATACCTTCATACATGACTGTTTGGAGATATTAGTTGTAAAACTATATGCCTAATAAAGGTTTGTTGAAAGTTGAAATTGCAATGTCAATACAATTGAACTTTTTGAAGTAATTCAGGCTGCAATCCTAACCACACTTTCCTGAGAGTAAGCCCCATTGAACAAAATAGTACTTACTTCTGAGCAGACCTAGTTAGGCTTGTGCCCTCAATAATTGGAAGCAGCATGGGCTTCTTTTTGCTCCTACCATAGGAGGATCCTGCTCACCAGACACAGCTGGGGTAAAATCCAGCATTTGTCAGCTGTGTTTCCTCTCATTTCTTTACCCCAAACCAAACAAAACCATCACTTCACTTCAAGAGCAGGAACTGCTCTCTATTTGCATCTGTGTTTGGGAAATGATTGGAAGCTTTCAGATAATCTGGGGAGTGTTCTTGAGATGAGTTGATGATATGATCTGTACCAACCTGCATTTTCCTTGTCAGCTATCAGTTTGTCAGTTTCAGTATCAGGATCCACCAACAGTCAGATCTGTTTAATACTTTAATACTTTAATAACAGGACTTTCAGTAAGATGCTGCAGATATTCAACTCTAATCCCTAGCCAAGATCTTACTTCCTCCATTCAATCCTGGATCTCTGACATTTCTCCTTGATTGCATCATCATTGCATCAAGTGCAATATGTTCAAGACTGAACAGCTCATCTCTCCACTCAAACCCTCCTTTCTTTGTACTCTTCTGGTTTTTTTATTTTCCAAAAACAAACATAAACACACACAACACAAAAAACATAACACCGCTACACACAAAAAAAGGGATGCAGGAAATCATATATCATTATCATATATCACTACAACTAATAAATCATTACGTATCTTAAACAATTTCCTCTTCTAAATTTACCTCTTAATATCATTTTTCATTTATCCTTCATCTATTATATCATATCAAATATAATATATTGGTTGGTTGGCAACCTTCAGTCTCGAAAGACTATGGTATAAGCCTACAGCACCCAGTATTCCCAGGCAGTCTCCCATCCAAGTACTAACCAGGCCTAACCCTGCTTAGCTTCCAAGATCAGATGAGATTGGGCATGTGCAGGGTAACAGTTTATGCAATACAATTATCTAAATGCCCTATCATATATTTCTAAAACTTCATTTTCAACCAAGCATAAAAAGATTTCCATTGCTCAATTTGTGTCAGTTTTTGTTGTTAATCCAAAATTTCTGAATGCCTGTCCATTGCCTCATTATTTCCTCTATTAATTCATCTTTCATTAATATTTTAAAATCCTTCCAATATCTAACATATACATTCTTCACTACAATTAAAATCATAATAAATAAATACACATCATTTTCTTTATCTATAACATCTAAAATAATAAGCAAAAATAATTCAGGTTTCAGCGATATCATAAATTCAACACTCTTGTATTACATTTCTTACCATTCTCCAATAGATTTGCATTTTTTTACATATCCACCACATGTTCCTTCCACACATTTACATTTCCAACAACTACTTGATATATTCTGTTTCATTTTTACCAGTTTTTTGGTGTCATGTACCATCTATAAAACATTTTATGTATCTTTTCTTTATAATTTGTTGCTCTAATAAGTTTTATATCATGCTTCTAGATCTGTTCCCATTGATCTATTGTGATATTATGATCTATATTTTATGCCCATTTTATCATACATTATTTTTCCTTATGTTTCAAAATCCAATAAAAACATACTTTTTAAAATATTTTTTTCTTTTGTTTACAGCAATAGTCTATCAAATGGCATCTATTCTATATAGAAATCTTCTTATTTGTCTCTCCCAAATCTTGCATCTAATTATAGGTGCGTCCAACCAGCCAGTCTCCACACCTCGCCTTGACAATTCTTCTTTTTTCTCTTCTTCCTCACTCTCCATGGAACATGTCTCAGAATTTGAGCTTTATTATCATCCACTGTCCATTTCTTTTCCTTTGAAACCTTCAGTAATTTATCTCTGTAAAAGGTTCTGATGAATTTCACATGAATTTCTCTTGGTAATTTGTGTTTTCTCAAATCAAAAGAGCTCACTCTTCTCACTGAATCCAGTTCTTGAGGTATCTCCTTCTTTGGTGTATCAATCCATTCTGATATTAATCTAACAGTCTGTCGTAATGTATCTTCTTTCTCTTCTGGTATATTTTGTATCCTCACCACTCGAGCTGCACTATCCATCTGAATCTCCATTAACATTGTCTCTGCGTCATGCTGATTTTCTTCTATCTTCGATATTTTAGCTTGGTCTTTTCTTATCTTTTGTCCTGATATCTCAATCTCTTGTTTATCTTCTTCTGGTGAAATTTTCACATCCATTAGGTGTCCACTAAGTTCATCTAATCGTTCAGTTAAAACATCCACACTGGCTTGAATCTGTGCAGATTTATTTATTTATTGCTGTACCATTGCCAACAGTATTTCCATGTTGTCTTGCATAGTCTGTTTCCAGTCTTTCCTTTCGCTTCCTCTTGTACTAGTTTTCCAAATTCCATCTCCAATGCTGGCAAACTTCGAAGTTTCTTACCCGCCATCTTCATTCTTCCTTCCTGTGGAACTCAAATATCTTTTGCTCGCAGTGCTCCTTAAGACCACTAGATGTCCTCAGCGTATTATCTTCCTTGCTCCACTTATAAACACAAATCCTATTCTTGCAATGTCTTTTTAAATCCACTAGACGTCACTGGTGCACTGTTCTTGTTTTGTTTCTGTTCTCTTATCTCTTATTTATACATGTAGCCTTGGCAACTGACATTCCTCAGTCTGCAAGAATGTCAAAACATCCAGCCGTTTTCAGGCAATCCTGAAAGAAAATATCAAATCAAAGCAATAAACGCTCCAATACACAATCTTTATCCAAGGACAATTAATTTGGAGTCCACTGAAATTCAAAGTTATAAAGTTGTAATTATATTTTCAGATAACCCTAACAAGCTTGGTAAATCTCTTCTACAATTTCTCCTCACACTGATAAACAGCAGAGGGGGGAACCTCCCCCCTCTTCTTCTCAAGGCAAAAAAAAAACCAAATCAGGCAGTCAATTACTCAATCCACGCCAGGCATACAAAAATGGAATAACACTTACTTAATTCTTTCAAAGTCTTTCCCTGCTGGGGCCTTCAGCTTGGTTCAACATGAATTCTTCACCATTACTGCCAAGATGGCGGAATCTCCTGGGAAAGCCCCCTGGCCGGGCTTTATCTCCTCAGGAATCGTGCCATCACATGGAGGAGTTTGTCTCTCCTGACAAACAATCCCCAGTTCTCCTCAGATCCACAGTTTCTGGGAAAAAACAGAGTGCCCTTCAACAGCTCAAGAAAGGCACGTCTGCTCACTGCTGGCTGGCACCGCCCCCTTTCTTTGTACTCCTCTATTAGTCACTGACAACATCACCCTCACCCACATCATTACCACCCTTGGCTTTAGAACTGATTCCTCTCTCTCTCTCTCTCTCTCCTTAATTTCCATATTCAGTCTACTACAATATCAGAAGACTATCCCCCCCTTTGTCCTTGACAAAAACTAGGTTTTACTTGGTCAACTCACCTTGAAGGGGAGCCTCCACAGGAGAAGGAATGGGTGGCATGAAGCAATGTAGCTGCAAAAGGAAAGTGGAGAGGATGCCTCTGCTTTCCTTTTGCAGCTGCAACAGGCTCTGGAGGCAGGGGGGAGGTTGCGTTACACTGGCATTCAGGTGTCTGAAAAATTTGGCATTTTGCTCCCCCTCCAGGAATCTTTCAAGGAGGGAGTAGCTCCTTATCTGTTTGTCCTTCAGAATGCAGCTTGAAGCCCACACCGTAGAGAGTACACAGACACGAGGAAATCCATCATCACTTCCGTCTGTATTTACAAGTTTACAATAACAGCAGCAGCATAGCAAAACAAAGCAGAGACAGCAAAACATACAACACGCATGACCACCAATGACCCACACGTGAGCGCTCTCACAGTCTCTTATATAGCTCTGTGCACAAATCAGGATGGGTGGTGTCTCCTCCTCCTGCCACACCCTGTCTCATGATGCCTGCCTCATCAGCTGGCCCATTCTACACCTGAGTCCTGGTGACTCAGCACTTCACAAACATTAGGCCCTATCCTATTCAGGCCTGCAAATTTAACCTGGGTTGTGTTCTAACCCTGACAGAATCCCAGTAGTGTGAAGCCACCAGTGCATATCTAGGAAGGAACCTGATATATGTATATGTAGGTATGTATGTACATACATACATACAGACAGACACACACACACACACAAGAGAGGACCCCATATCTATAGATCCCATATCCACAGGTCAGTGGCATAGTTAGTGAGGGGTGGAGAGATGGTCCGCTGTAGTTAACAGCCTAGGGGGGTAACGCCACAAAGTAACCAAAATCACTAAAATCGCGGTGGTTAGTAATAATGTCATCATGCCGTTGTCTGCATACCATTGCATGCAGAATTTACAGCAGAATGTAATGAAGAAAACCAGAATGAAATATCTCCTTTCTAACAAAAGTTATGGCCGAAAAGCCAGAAAACAAAAAAAAAAGCATGGAGTTCTATGGAAAGTGAAACTAAGCCACATCACGCATTTACTCACGAGTAGGCAATCTTACCATAGTCACCACAACTGAGGAGAAATGGAGGCAGAGATTGCATTGGTTGCTTGAAAAGATCCCATAACTATAGGGATAACTATCCCACAACTATAGCCCAGAATTGTTTGGTTCTATTGAGGCTGGAGGCCCATATTAGTTTATTCCATTGGTGATGAGCATAGTTTTGCCTCTTGGTTTTCACACATGTCTGTAACTGTTTTTTAGTGTAAAATACAGGTCTGGGATCCGCTGTCCCCCTAGTTTCCTATATTGCGAATAAACCCACCGAATCTGGCTTTTCAGCTCCAAACATTTTTTGTCAAACCAGGGAGTTTCCCCAATATTCCCTCCCAATCTCTTGCCTTTAGAATTTTTTCTGAATACAGATGACACATGTGCGGTGAGGGCCTCAAAAGTATTAAGATACTCCTGAGTATCCCCTTCTTGTAGCAGAGCTGTTTTTAGTTTCAAACTTAGAGACAAACTCCAGAGTTTCCTTCAGCCTCCGGTTTAAATCCGGGGACCAGGAGACTTTCACCCACGATTCAAGGTTGTCAGCCCCACCACTCAGAGTCCTCAGGTTTCCTTGATTTGAGTTGAGCGTTAAAATAAGAGGGAAATGATAGCTTAGAGTACAGTTACCAACCTCAAAATCCAAAATAAAGGACAGGAGGTGAATTCTCCAGATTTCGGATTTTCCAAAAGGCCATTAAGCCAAAACCTGTTTGTATGGGCACAGAACTTAGCCAGTTGGATACCTGCTGTATTATACAGAGTGTCCTTAGACTGCCTTTCCAAAGCAAGAAAGGGGGGTAAGGTAGGCTCAGAGTCAATCCCTAAGGCTTCATAGAAAAGGGGGGCCAGATCCAACCCTCCAGTTGAAATCTCCAGCAAGGAGCAGATGAGATGAGGGAAATTTTCCCTCTAAATCTGTTGTAATTGAAAATATGGCATCCCAATAATGAGGTAAATTCAGCTTCTTTAGACCTGGAGGGACATAAAGGTTAACCACAACCAATATCTTGTTACCTAGATTTATTTTGACTGCCTGAAAATTAGGGGTTGCGATCTTCAAAGTTACTGATTCAGCAGAGAGAAAGTTCTAACAAAAATTGCCAAACTAATTAGCAGGCGACCCCTGGTCTTATATTTTGGGGCAGGGAGGGAAAAAGAGTTGAAGCCATCCAGGAAAAGAGGGGTTTGCGACCAAGTCTCCTGGAGGAGAATGATATCAAATAGTTTCAAGTAGTTCAAAAAGTCCTTATCCTTGGCTTTACGCCACCATCCAGCTATAGTCCATGATATAAGTTTAAGGGTGGGCACAGGTTGTGGGGTAGAAGGGGTGGATAAAAGTCATTCCTGAAAGCCTTGTTGTGCATTGTCCATCTCAGTCTAGAATCAGGAGCGTTGGGAGAATCCGGCATGCCACAACTAGTCTCAGCTCCTGGGACAGACAAGGGGATTGGTTGCTCACAAAAGTTTTCATGCAGCGCAGATAGAGAATCGTGATGCTGGGGAATTGGTATGTCTCCACAGAGGGGATCACCTTTAAGTCGGAAGCCCCCAGATCAGTTTCGCTTGGCTGAGCTAGTGTGCCAGTCTCACTATTGTCATCAGACTGTTGATGTATGAGTTCTTGAGTGGTAAACAGCCTAGGAACAGCAATTGGGGGGGGGGGGAGGGAGAGTCAGCTGAAGAGAGACTTCTGATGCCATAACAGTGGAGATCCCTTAAGTATCATCTGATGTTAATTCATCCTCTTGAGGGGTTTGAGCTTCCATATTCTTTATCAATACAGACCTGACTTTGTCCAGGCTGGAAATAATCCTAATGCATTCATTCCTAGGAAGTTCTTGGAAGGCTGTGATTGCCTCCTCCACTATTTCATTGTCCCCAATCGCCATGTGTAACAAGAGGTCCTTTGCTGACAGATCCATCTCATTTGTCTTGCAAACCCGGAGCGCCTGCTGACTAACCATCTCCTGGTCTGCCACTTGGGCAGTCATAGGTAGTGGAGGATACTCCAGCTCATTTTCTTGAGCACCTGCTTCTCAAGTGAATTTCTTGTAGAATTCTCAAGTGATTATATTTGGGTATTCCCTTCTGGAATGTTCCCTTCTAGAGTCTCCTTCTGAGCTGCTATATCCATAGCTGTAAAGGAGCCCATGCACTGAGCAAGAGAATTTTCGAAGGACCTTGTTATTCTCACCAGATCAATCATCATTACAAGCAGGAGCTTCCTGAGGCCTATGCAGCTGCAAAACTTGGGTCTCATTAAAGTCGTGTTTGCTGCTGAACTTATCAGCCACAGGAGGTGCTGGCTGGCTGCCAGCAGCAGTTGGCCTTGAGGCTGTGCATTCTCCTTTAACTGGCAATAGGGATTTTGGTTCCATATTAGTCAGTACTCTCTTGACTATAATTTCAAAAGAGCTCAAGAAACTTCTCATTTTCAGGAGCATTAAGAGGATAATTGAGGAAGCAAACTTTAAAAGCAGCCTAGTCTTATTCCAAGGGGCTGGTAAGAATTCAAACTCTTGTAAATCCAATTGTCTCTCATCAATCCAAAGCAAACTACATAAAGATCTTGTCACCCTATATTTATCTGTCCATTTCCTTTGTTTATAAAATTATGAGCAGTCTCCAGAGATGTTTGCTCTTTTTGAAGGCGTCGGGAGGTTGTTGCCCGCACATTCTCCTTCCACAGATTATTCCTGTCCTTGGGACCTCCCTTCTCCCTTGCAGATTCCTCAAGAGTGTGGGTTGGAGAATTATGACCACAGTGAAATTTGCTGGTTTTTCCCCTGTTTTTATTTAACATCATCTGTAGCATATCTAATTGAGAGGCCATATCATAAAGGTTGTGAAATATAGCCATCACAGATCTCCCAGTGATAAGGCAGTGATAAGGCAACAAGACTGAGCAACTGATTGCTGGAATATCCCAGGGCCAAAGTGGTCTGCTTATTCTGATCAACATTACATAAATCTTCTGTTAATGAGAAACTTTGACCAACTGTGGCATCGTCACATTGGGACATCTGTGTTACTTCAAAATAAGGGGGGCAGAGGCCATCTTTAAGTCACTGTCTACCAAGCTGGGAGCTGTATCTGTATCTGATTCTAATGCTGAATATTTGTTTCAAGAGGTAAATTTAATTAAATGTTTTACGATCTCCCCTTCAGACTCAGTCCAAGCCTTTAATTCATCCAACCGCAGTTGCTTTGCGACCTTGATCGGAGACATGCACCCTGAGGGAGTTCTCAGCTGCTTCTTTCTCTTCCCCATATTCGTTTGTTGATAGCAGGCTGGATAATCCAAAGCAATCCAAAACAATCCACGGATTTGAGTAGGGTGAGAGAAAAATCAGCAGGTCCTCTGCTATCGGCCAAAGTTCCTTGTCAGACTGATCAAAAAATTTGTGCAGAATAGAAGGAATTAAGGTAGAAAAAACTACAAAAGGGAAGGGGCAAACTAAGAGCACTTTAACCTGCAAGCTACCATCTGAAATAGAAGAACTTTAAGCTGGGCACTGGGGAGGGCTGGAAATCTCACTGATTCATTTTGGGGGGTAGTTATTGCAGGTAGACTACAAAGTAAGCTCCATTGTCCACTATGGGACTTACTTCTGAGTAGACATGCATAGGATTGGGCTCATAGGCTGCAATCCTATCCACACTTTCCTGAGAGTAAGCCCCATTGACCACAATAGGACTTACTTCAGAGTAGATTCACTTGGTGGAACAGGACTGGCTCCCCCTTATTTAATTATTTCATTTTAATTTCACTATTTCTAATTATTTATTTTAATTTGCTTGATGATGTCACTTCTGGCCATGACATCACTTCCAGTGCGTCCTGGACAGATTGTCATTCTAAAAAGTGGGTCCCAGTGCTAAAAGTTTGAGAACTGCTGCAATAAGGTGTTAGCAAGTTGACATGGGGTGTGTGTGTGAGACTCTACAAGTTTTCAAAATCACTAAAATCAGAGTTTGGAGGAATAAGACCATCATGTTATATATCAATCAATGCGTAATTTCATGCAGAATGCAATGAAACAAACCACATTGAAATATCTGTGTTCTATCAAAAGGTACAGCAAAAAAACCCGGTGGGGATGGGGCAATGGTACATCACCAAGCCCACCTGGGGTGTTGTGCCGCCCTCTACATGGGGTGACGCGCAGGCCTCCTGCACCGGGTGACTCAAATCCTAGTGACGCCACTGGTTCCAGAGCATTGCCATTGCGCATCCACTCCGGAAACAATTGTTTTATATCAATTGTTTTATATTTTTATATTTTATAACAATTGTTTTACACATTTTATATATTTGTTCATGCTCTCCCAAGATGCTGGTTAACACACACACACACACACACACACACACACACAGACCATTAATGTGGTATGTTTTTATTTACAGATACATATATTAGCCTTCATTCCTCTGCAGCCTCCTGCCTTTTATGAGAATTGGTTTGCTCTAATGGCTCCCCAATAGTCAGGATCTCAAATCCTCTGAGAAGCTCCTCATAGCCCTACATAAAATAAAAACTGATGTTGTTTGACGTATTAATCAGTACTGTCTGTTTCATCAGCAAATTTCCATTGTGTCGGCCAATCCACTTAGCTCCACCATCTAGTCATTAAAAATTAGATATCATATCCACTTCCCTTCCAAACAATATCACATGCAATGTAATCCTTTGCAATCATATTTACCAATACACAGGGGCACCACGGTACTGTTTCCTTTTCCATCATCATTCCATCATCCCCTTTCCCTCCACACCGTTTGTCCCACCACCATGAAGCCCTTTCCTATTAGTCAGGCATGACAGGGGGACAATTGTTTGAGGGGTCACATGAACCCCTTTTCCACCATACCCCTACTTTCCCTAGGGGAGGGATTTCCAGCAGGGGGGACAGACAGGGGGCAGGATATCCACCCAGGGATTGAAAGGGCCAGGGTTTACACATGTCAAACTTAGTCTGATAAGAAGTATATACTAATTACTACTGCTGTGCAAAAACCTGAATACTTCGCTCATGTCCTAGGATAAGAACATAAGAACAGCCCCACAGGATCAGGCCATAGGCCCATCTAGTCCAGCTTCCTGTATCTCACAGTGGCCTACCAAATGCCCCAAGGAGCACACCAGATAACAAGAGACCTGCATCCTGGTGCCCTCCCTTGCATCTGGCATTCTGACAAAACCCATTTCTAAAATCAGGAGGTTGCGTATACACATCATGGCTTGTACCCCGTACTGGATTTTTCCTCCAGAAACTTGTCCAATCCCCTTTTAAAGGCGTCCAGGCCAGGCGCCATCACCACATCCTGTGCCAAACTGTTTTCAAATGTTATTGTTCTTCAAAAGGCACAAGGGCTGTGAGTCTGAAAAAGTTTTTGATTCTTCTTTGCCATCATGATAAACAATTGTCTCTAGGCTTTTGATGTCAATGTTTAAAGATCTTCCCATGGAGTTAAAAGTGGGATGGGCCTTTGCCTGGATTTTTTTTTTTTTTTTTTTTTTGCTGGCTGTTTGCTCTGGGGTGTTTTCTGGCATCTGAGTTTGGAAATCAGAAATTGGATTCTTTTAGGCCTTGGTTTTCTGGCTGATTTTACACACCGTGCTGGCACCAAACGTTTCTGTGGGAATAAGCACAACAGCATAGCCTGCTCCTAAATTATTAATGGGGTACTAATAACTTTTTTATTCTGGGTTTAACAATGATCAATAATAAACTATGGGTTAATTGAAAACTTTAACCCTATAATTACTTAAAAAACTAACTTAATTTAAGCTAGAAGGCAATGGTTTTATTGTGGCTTTTATAAGGTGTGCTTTTCATGGGGGGGTAAATCCTTTCTACATCTAATATTTCACTTAATGAGACAGGGAGGCTCCTAAGTCTAATAAATTGTCTCTTAAATATATATTAATCTAAACAAACAAACAAATATATCATCAAATATATCATATCCCTCGTTTTTAATTATTTAAATAAAAAATTGTAAGATGCACTTTGTATAGAAACAAAAAGGAAATTAAAAAACAACGAAAACAAACATATAGATATGAATATGGCTTAAACTTAAAAAGATGAATGACATTTATTTACTACAATTGGTTTGCTTGAGTTCTATAAGGGTCCACTCCACGTAGAAAACAAAGAGGGAGCTCCAGAGCAATGAGGACAAGCATGGACAAGTGTTTGTGCTTGTGAAAAAGAGACGGAAAATTATTTACAGACTGATAAAAGAAAGCATGATAGCTATGGGATCAGAGAATATAATGAATTCACTGATGAAAGAAGGGAGGCTTTTTTAAAGAGCCTGATTCAGCTTTTAAAGACACCCTTAAGGGCCTTTCAAGCTATGGGATCAGAAAAGTTTCCTGACGAAACAGAATAAAAAAAACTTTTTGATAAAACAGAAGGCTATGGGATCAGGAAAAGTTTCCTAATGAAACAAAATGAAATAAGAAAAACTTCCTGATGAAACAAAAAGCTATGGGATCAGGAAAAGTTTCCTGATGAAACAGAATTTCTGAAAAGGGGGGGGTATGAATAACTATGGACAACAAAATAAGGTTTGGTGAGACTTTAAAACACACTTTACAAAATAAAAGGAAACCTAATAAAACATATTAAATATCTATTATTAAATTAAAAAAACTTAATCACTTATGACTTTAAATGCTATAATGACTGCTGCCAATGGGTAAAATGGCTGGTGGCTGCAGTCTTGAAGGGTATGGAATGAGAGGCACTACAAAGTTTAAAAACTATTACAGTAGCTTCAACTTGTAGAAAAAAGGGGTTTGGAATTTTTTATGGAAGCTTTTACTTGTAAACTAAACTGAAAGGAAGAGGTGAGTTTAGCTTAAAGTGAATCTTTGGGGTCATAAATAAAAAATTGATGGAAAAATATAAGGACAGCTTTTAATAAAAGGTTTTAAATAAAAATAACTTACATGGGTGTTGGTAACAATTTAAGGATTAAAACTGGAACAGGGCAAAATCTTAAAGGTCTATTATACAATATAAAGTATGGTTTGATTGTTTAAAAAAGCAAAGGTTATTGTAAAGCATAGAAGCTTTAACTTTTGACTTTTAAAACTTAGTGGTGGGATGAACACAGTTTGTTTTATTTACTTTGTTAATCTCTTTTTTTATGAAGGCACTTTCTAAGTGCTTGGGAGAGGGGACTTACTGGGCCATACTGCATTCTGTGCAAGGGTTCTTAGGGCTTCCATCTATAGGGACCTAGATGATATGTATTTATTATATCTTCCTGTAATTCTTTAGCATCTGTACTAGTGATGCTAAAGTCTTTAAGTGTAATTTGTATTTCCTTTGGCACAGAATGGGGGAGTTTGTTGTTTTTTGAGGGCTTGCCTGTGTGCATTGTGGCATTGTACCACAGAGAAGGGTATGGATAACTTAAATTCATCTGCTGTTAAGTCTTTTATTGTTTTTTGAGCCATTGTTTCCATAAGGGATGGCTGTTTGTCAGTGTCTGATTGTTCTTTTTGTTTTAGCTGGGTTGATGCAGAGGAGGGAAAAAGAGAAGAAATACAAGCTGACAGAGGAGGGCTTTTAGGAGTACCTGGAGGAGCACAGTTTCTGATAGGGGGACAGATATAGCAGAATCAAAAGTCAGAGAAGCAACTGTAAATCATAGCCGAAAGGCTTGTACCCATGCTGATACTTACCTAACGATACTATACTTACCGATGCTATGCTTACCAAGATCCTGAAGGATGAAATGAGCTCTGTAGCCCTTGCCAGGCGTGGTAAGCTAGCTGTTTTCGTGTGGCCCCACGTCTGGGTGCCAGATGTAGCACTGCAATGCTGCTTTGGGAAGCACCCAAGGCTTAGGCCTTGTTGCTTGAGGGAGTGCAGAAAGCAGAAGCACTGAAGGGACCTTGGGAGAAGAAACTGAAATAGCAGGGAGTCAGAGCAATGATGAGACGGCAGACAAGGATTCAAATGGTAGAAACAGGAGGAAGGCTGGAGATGAAGATTTTCGCCCAGCCTCCAACAAGCCTTTTTATTAAGTCTCCAAGAAGCACAGAACAAGCTGGGTACTTTAGGTTAAAGATAAGCGCTAGCTAGCTCTAGCCTGACTACAGCACATTCCTTGATAAGAAGTACGTCTCCAAGGTACTGTCTCCCATCCTGTTTACGTAGGTACTAGGCAGTGAATCAAGGCTGTCTCAGAATGTGTCCTGAAAGCAAAACGCAGGTTTGCCTGTGGAGTGGCCAAGGTTCACTAAGCCTTTATGTTACTATGCATTTTCCCCACAGTGCAGGAACTCACAACTTGTTAACTTTTATTTATTTATTTATTTATTTATTTATTTTTAAACCATTTTTTATAGGAGAAATAAAATATTTTTATGTGCTTCCCCCCTAAAGATGAACTTACTTCTGAGTAGACATGCATAGGATTGGGCTGTCAATCTCCACATCCCCTTCCCCCTACCTACTTTTTCTACATGTGGGGAAAAATACTGTACAGGTGCACTTGTAGCTTGTAGTATGTAGTGTGGCACTACTTCGAGGAGAGGAAGCAGTGAATGGATTCCAAAAAATGGCTTACATGAGTTCCATGTAGTAAAATTACTCTAAGCAACTGTGGGAGTAAGAACAAAAAAGGAATTCTTACACAAGAGGGGTCCTTAGGTGCACATAGAAACAGCTACATTTGCAAACAAGCAATTAAATATGGTTTAATTCAGGTATCAGAATACTCTGTGTCTTTGGGAAGGTGCTTGGCATGCAATTGTATGTTCTCTGCTGCCCTGAGCAGCTGCT
Organism: Tiliqua scincoides; assembly: GCF_035046505.1. Lineage (NCBI taxonomy): Eukaryota > Metazoa > Chordata > Lepidosauria > Squamata > Scincidae > Tiliqua > Tiliqua scincoides. The sequence continues at coordinate 45,097,001 of NC_089824.1, read as the reverse complement.
GTGCATTGCTGGAGACGAGCTGCAAACGCTGGCTGGTGGAGGGCATGCTTGTGGGGGAAGGATGAGGAGGATCTCTGGCAAGGCTGGACAGCACGTTGTACACACGTAGAATCCCTTTTCACCTGCGCTTAGCATGTGAAAACGGGTGCAGATATATATCTCTGCCAGGATTAAGAGCCCAATCCTAGGTATGTCTACTCAGAAGTAAGACTCATTCTAGTCAATGGAGCTCCCAGGGAAGTGCCTAGGATTGCAGCCTAAGAGCCCAATCCTATGCATCTCTACTCAGAAGTCCACTTTAGTGAATGGGGCTTACTGTGGATAGGATGGCAGCCCCAGGGCCCAATCCTGTGCCTGTCTACTCAGAAGTCAGTCCCATTAGAGTCAATGGGGTTTCCACCCATGAAAGTGTGGAGAGGACTGCAGCCTCCAAACCAAAGCCTATGGCTGTCTCCTCAGAAGTCAGTCCCAGTAGAGGCAGTGGGGCTTCCTCCCAGGAAGGTGTGGAGAGGACTGCAGCCTCAGAGCCAAAGCCTATGGCTGTCTCCTCAGAAGTCAGTCGCAGTAGAGGCAGTGGGGCTTCCTCCCAGGAAAGTGTGGAGAAGACTGTAGCCTCAGAGCCCTCCCTTTGCCTGTCTACTCAGGCTGCAAGGCTATGACACTTTCCCGGGAGTAAGCCCCATTGAACACAATGGAACTTACTTCTGAGTAGACATGCATAGGCTTGGGCTCTCAGGCTGCAAGGCTATGCACCATTTCCCAGGAGCAAGCCCCATTGAGCACAATGAGACTTACTTCTGAGTAGACATGCCTAGGCTCGTGCTGCAGATTGACATGGGGGTTGCACCAACCAGCTTCCTTCCCCTTTGCCTCCACCAAGCCAGTACCTGGGCGTACCATGGGTGCTGCAGCCCGGCTGGCTGGCTGGCTGTCCTCCTCCTCGGCATCGGCTCGTGTCCCCCGCGCCCTCCACAGGCTTGGAAGCTGCACGGGGAAGCAGAGCGCGGGAGGAGGGCAGGCTGGCTGGGCTCAGGTGAGAGCTTGGGAATGGGGGCAGGAGGGGGTTGTTGGGCGGTCAGGCAGGGGCCAGGCGCCCACCCACCCTGCACCCCCTAGCACCCACCCAGTGAATGCCTCTGTTTTGCTCCCCCCCCCGAATGCCTCCAAAGGGGAGGGGCCCCTGCAAAAAGGTGCCGGAACTCCATGCCCCCATGTTCCATTAGAAAAAAAGCCCTGGCTATGCCAGTGCTGAAAGGTTGGTTAGAATTGTACCCCAGTAAATAGGTTTTTTATGCAAACACCCAACGTCACTGAACCAAAATGGGGGAACTACAATGTTTGGTGGCTTGGGAAATCATTGCAATATTGGGCATGATGGCAATCTGGTGAAATTTGGAGAACCAGTGTGATACCACAATCCCAGAGTACAGACTTTATAGGAGGGACATAGAGGGGTATGCTGAAAGAGGGTGGCGAGCTATGTCAAAGCAGGGGTAGAATCTAGCAGAAGAAATTGAAGGGGGATGTCCAATTCTGTCCATAGAACCACTGTTGGGCACAAGAAGCAATCTAATCGTGGAGATATGCTATCATCTTCCTAATCAAAACCTGAAGGGGATCTAGAGATGAGGAACAACCAGGGAGGCCTCCGGATACAATGTTGTGATGACAGAGAACTGCAATTATCCTTGTGATAACTGGGTCAGTTTATGCCATGGTCATGAGACTGGATTTCTTGAAAGGCTAAATTGTGCCTTTGCAGCTACTCATGAAACAGCTACCAGAGGTCAGCTGATTCTGAATTGTATGGTAACCAGGGCCTGGTGAGGGATGCCTTAGGATTCTTCTTTCAGTGCCTAACCACAAGGCCCACCAAAGCACTGTCTTCCACCAAAGCAGTGGATTGTGGGAGGCTTAAAACTGGTAGGCCATGGGACATCTTCAAACCTGGTTTCTGCCACATACTCCTTTCTCTCACTGTCCTTGGAAAGTGATCAAGAAGGGCACAGTCTCTTTATCTCTTCTCCCACAGTTGCTTCATCAAAAGTAGACTGAAGCAGGTAGAATCTTTTCCACAATACACCTCATTGTTCTGGTTTCAAAAGAAGACTATCAGGAAGGACACACATACACACAGAGAGAGGGAAAGTGAGAGCAGAGCAGTGCAGTGCAATTAGACGGCTATTGAGCTTCAGCTGGGCCTGCCTCCACTTGCTTCTCCAGTTCCAGTCTAGAGTAACATGCAATTTAAGCCAAGTTTTCAGTCAGACAAGGAGAAGGAGGAGGGCTCTCTGCAGCTGCTCCAGCCTATGACAAATGCAGGCAAGTAGTCAGGCCAATCTTCCCTTCTCAGTGATATACACCGAAGGAGCAATTCCATTTTTAACCTTCAGTAACCATGACATTTGGATAGTAGTTCCAGGGCTGCTGCTTTATAGTCATGTTCTTTATTAACCCCTGCATATCAAGTGTGTGCAGCCTCTCTTGTTTTATTCCTGTCATTATGGGCCCTGTCATTAGGATAACTTTAACTGCTGCAAGGATTCCTTATAAGTGTTGAATATCCTAGATCAGTGGTTCTCACAACTTTTAGACCAGGACCCACTTTGCAGAATGACAATCTGTTCGGAACCCACCGGCAGTGATGCCATCAACCTGGAAGTGATGTCATGGCCGGAAGTGACATCACTGATCTCACTTAGTAGTTCATAAACTGCAAATAATAAGAGAAAATAGTCCAGCTCAGAAGCTTGTTTCAGTTCTCACTGCACACACCTCCACCCATGGCTACCAAGCATCCCACCTGTTCACTGTATTAAAGGGAGAGTTTAATTAGCTTTAATTGGGTTATTTCTCAGCCATTTTCCAATAGCAAAGTATAAGGAGAAAAAACCTATTTAAACCTTCACACATATTTAAACCTATTTAAACCTCCCCCACTTCAGGGATCTGCTGAGGTTTAAGTGCCTGGAGGGGAGTGGGAAGGGCAGGGATTAGGCTGGATGGAAGTGGGGGGAAAAGAAGGGGGAATAAAAAAGTGGGGGGGGAAAGGGGGGGAAGGGCAGGGCATGGGCTGGATGCAACTGAGGGGAGAGGGGGGCTGGATCACAGGGGAGAGCTTGAACTGGAAGGAGGTGGTGAAAGAGAAAGCAAAACAAACAAGAAACAAGCCCCCCATTTGCAGGGAGAGGCTGCAGCCCCCCTCAGGATAATCCAGCAATGCTCCCTGAAGACACTCAGCAGGCACACACGCTCCTGTGCAAGCTGCTCTTGCTCCTGGGAGGAGCTTTGAGTACACACAGGCAAGCTGGGGCAAGGGCAGTTCTAGCTTCAAAGATGGCTGCCTGCCCTGTTTGCCAGCCTCCAAGATGGTGTTGCACATACACAGAAAGCTTAGGGCTTTAGGCAAAGGCAGTTCCAGCTTCCAAGATAGCGCCGGCTGCCTAATTTGCCAGCTTCCAAGATGGCCACACACCTACAGAGCATGCTTAGGCAAACACAGTTATAGCTTCCAAGATGGCGTCAGCTGCCTAATTTGCCAGTTTCCAAGATGGCGGCCCACATCTTTCCGCAACCCACCTGACCTCAGGTTGCGACCCACCTAGTGGGTCGCGACCCACAGTTTGAGAAACCCTGTCCTAGACTTTAGGCTGTTCCTGCTGACATATTCCAGCTGCTGTCATAATTCAGTCATCCCACTTTTCTATTCCTTCCATTAGAATGGAAGTGGTAAAACTCTATACTAAGTACAGTGCACTGCCTCATCCAGGTGATGCTTAGCATCACACTGGTCACAAGGGGTTCTAAACAGTCTGCCACAGTTTCCAGCATATGACCTTCCTCCATCATAACCTGTTCTGATTGTCAAGGAAATTGCCCCACCATCTCTGTCGTGGCAGTCAGCAATGAAGTCCACCAGTTTAATAGGTGCAATGCACTCTGTCACACTTTTCACAGTTATAGTGCAAAGTCTGGATCCCCAGCAGAAAATGAAGGTAGGCAGAATCTCTCTTATCTCTCAGCCGACACAAGGCTCAGGGGTGGGCAGGAGGAGGTGGGAGGGAGGCATTCCAGGGTGGGGAAAGGTGGGTAGTGGGTGGCCCCAGGAGCGGGTGGGGAGCAGGAGGTGGGGCATAACTGCCAGGTCCCAACTCCGTTACCCAAGCAGCACGGAGCAGCTTCAAGTTGCTCTGCTCTCCTCAGACGTACCACTTCAGGAGGTTAAAGTGCCTGGAGGGGGCACCTCAGGAGGTGGCACAAGTCTGAGAGACCCATAGGGGCTGCAGTGGTTTACCGGGGGTAAGAGTTTACCCTTACCTTCAGCTGAGGCACTGTGGTGCCCTATCTTGTGCTGGACAAAGCGCAAGCTTCCTGGCTTGTCTGTTCCAGCACAAGATAGGATTGCACCCTATATTGTTTAATGAAACTACCGTGGATACTCGCCTATAAGGCGATAAATTTGCACCCGGAAATGGTGGGAGAATCGTCTCCTTGTCTTATTGCGCGAGAAACCGAAGAAGCCCTGGAGGAGGCAGGGTGGTGGGGGGACAGCCTGCTGGCCCGGCACTCCCCCGCACCCACTCAGAGCCACTGCACGCATTCACTTAAGTCCTACCTCCCACGAAGGCAGTGAGTGGAACAGGGGTGTCCTGGCTGCTGCCGCTGCTGTCACCAGACCAATGGAGGACAGGGAGCATGCAGGGAGCGTCCTGTGCTGCCTGCTTCCCGCCAGATACTCCCTGGTGTGCCTCCCTCCATGCCCGCCACAGACGCAGCCTTGTGCTTGAGAATGGGCAGCGCAGGTCACTCCCCACACGCTCCCTGCCTTCCATCAGTCTGGTGACAGTGGCAGTGGCAGCCAGGATGCCCCTGCTCCGCTCCCTGTCTCCGTGGGAGGCAGGACTTAAGTGAGTGCGTGCAGCGGCTCTGAGTGGGCGTGGGGGAGTGCAGGGCCAGCAAGCTGTCCCCCCACTGCCCTGCCTTCCCCAGGGCTTCTCAGGTGCTGCTTTCCAGTTTCTTTCACCCCCCCCTCTGGATCTGACACCCTGCTTGATGAAATGAAAGCCCATGTGCATCTAAATCTCCCCACTGTGCAGTGTCTTCCTTGGGCAAGAGGTGTTCTTTCCAGTTTCTTTCACTCCCATGTGTTTTTATCAAAGAAGAAGATCCGTAATGATGTGGCCCTTCTGCCAAAAAGTTTGGAGACACCTGATCTGTGAGATAGATCATAGTTTTTAATAAATTAGAGACTTATTAAAAACAGTTTTTGCTATGCTAGGTTTACATACTATATATACTGTACTATGTATGTATACTGTGTTTTTAATACTTACTATGTTTTTAATAAATTAGAGACTATATAGCTCTTAGGTAACAATTACTGGTAGGTTATTTTTTAGGATCTGGCCTCAGGTAAAATCAGGCAAAACTATAGTCAGACACCTCCCTAAGTTTAACCCCCAACTTATCCGAGGGTCATAGAAAATTCCATGATTTTTGGTTCAAAACTTACTCTCGACTTATCTGAGGTTGACTTATAGATACTTATCTGAGTATCTGCAGTATATATAGAGACAGTTGCTGTAGTAGTACACAGTGAAGGCCTGCAGATAGGCCTTTTTTGGTAAGGAATCACAAGAAGACTTTAAGCCAATTGAAAGACATGTCTGATATGTCACATTAGGCTTTAAAAAAAAATGAAGAATCCCATTTCATGTAGGAATGGCAGGGCTACAACCAGGGACCTGCAGGTTCTGAACAGCACTTAGACTCTAAATGGTCACATCACAGGGAGAGGGCTGTTGCCGTTTGCTGGTCATATTATAGGTGGAGTTTCGGTATCTTGGAGGGATTTGTTCTTGGGTGCCCCATGGATACCAAAAACCACAGATAACTAAATCCATGGTTTAGGCCCCTTTATAAAATCTGCAGATAAACAAGCTCCACCTGTACTCCAATATTTAAGGACCCAAACATGGGAAAATATACAAAGAAAACACAGAAATTAATTGCAGGGGGCTAGATGATTTCTGATGCTGTAGCCCATCAGTATTTTTTCCTATACACTTCATCTTCTGATGCCCTTTCTCGTTCAAATCCAGAGCCGAGACAGAAGAGCTTCTTCCAGCAGATGGGGAGCTGTGTTCTGCTTGCCACCTCAGGGGTTGGGAAGTCTTGGGCCATTCAATGTCCAATGGGCTACTAGGAAACAGAGGATGAGGCAGAAGCCGTTGATCAAGCATGAAACTTGGGAATAGAATTGGAATTGGAATTCTGACAAGGCTTTCTAAAAGCAGAAGTCTTCTGGAGGCACTATGACACTATGATATTGTTAGCATTATGAGAGTAAGCTTTTATCTTATGTATTTGTGGAACTGTGCATTTATTTAAAATTTCCCATAGAGCTCACTTGTCAAAGATCATATCCAGATAATCCGTTATTCAACTATTCTTCTTTGCGATGCACCTCAAAGCGTTCCCAAAGTGCTGACAATATGCTACCTGGTATTTTTTGGTGTTTGTCTATTAAAGCTCTTAGTGCAGCTTTGGTCTGTAAGAGAAACAAGTAGGGGAAAAGATATTCATTAATTCATTTTACATGTCACTATGAAACACATAGTCCAATCATATTCTTCCTACCCCCACTAGTGTAGCCCCACCAGTAACAAGCATGCTGTATCCATGGGAGGGGGCAGATTGGGAGTCTTTAGAGGCGAAGGGGGATTTAAATCCCCTTACACCTCTTTAAGCCTCCAGACCCTCAATGGGTATCAGATCTGCACCAGCAAGATCGCTGGCACAAGTACAGGGAGAGAAAAGGGGTGAGGAGATTGCTGAAAATGGGGACAGAATCCAGCATAAGCCATCATCGCTGAATCTACCCCCTCCCGCAATCTCCCCACCTCCATCATGCTCTCTATTTGCCCGCTTTGCCCCACTCCCCCATTTTGCCCCTACTTGCCCCCTCCTCTGCTTTACCTTCTCTGCAGGTGGTTGGCAATCCACTGGTGGACTGAGAGCACTGCCACCTCATGCAGCAGTGCTCCTGAAGTGGCAGCCAACGGCAAGCTCTATGTGCCATCAGAGGCCATTTTGCAACAACAGAAGGGCTTCCACTTTTGCAAAGGGCTCCATACGCCAGGCCCATCGTCAGGAAGATTGGACCAACAATGTTACAAAGATGCACTGAAAGAAGGCAATGAAAGGCTAAGCATATCTTCCATGGTAGACTGTTGCATAACCCTGGCAGCTTTGCTGAAAGGCCCCACTTAAGCATCCCCATCATCTCCCCACTGACTACCAGAAGATTATGGATGAGGGCCTTAGACGCAGAGCAAGGTTTTCACGTAAGCTCATATAGGAGGAGTTCAGGGCTAAAGCATACTCAAAGCATCACACCAAATCTCTCTTGTCCTTACCCAGGGGCGCACCAGTTCTCTGCCAGTCTTCCTTTCAATCCCAGGATTCTAAATAGATTTGACGAATGGATTGGAAGGGTAGTGTGGGAGAGATGAATGTGGTTTCAATGCTGCATACATGTAGAGCCCTCTCATAGAAACCACAAATGTGAGGCCACCAACAAGCATGACCAATGGACACACTAGCAGTGGTTTCTATGGCCCACAGACATGGACCCACTTTTCCTTAACACATTCACTAAATGCACAAAGAGCAATAAATGAAGTCCCCTTTGAATCGTTTAGCTCAGGGGTCTCCAAACTTTTTGGCCAGAGGGACACATCAAATATCTGGCAATGTGTGGAGGGCCGGAAAAAAAAAATTAAATATGAAATTTAAATAAATAAATTAGAGCTGGAACTTAGATGAGTGAATAAATGAATGAATGGGCCCATTCATTCAACCTCTCTGGCCCTCAGAACACCCTCCAGACACAATCAGAGCACAGTTCTGGTTATGTTCAGTTGAGTGGGCCAGAGGCTTTCAGGGGACAAGAGGTTGGCCGTGGGCCAGAAAGAGGCTTGCTGTGGGCCGCATCTGGCCCCCGGGCTGGAGTTTGGAAATCCCTGGTTTAGCTCAATGATAAATGAATAACATGCTTACTTTTTCAAACAGTTCTTCAGGGGTTATATTTGGGTCATATGGAATAGGTTCTCCAACATAGGTCCGCAGTTTTACTGGAAATGGTCCACAAACTGGAAAGATTAGTAACCGGGTTCGTTCATAAAGCCATCTCATTGGCCCTGTATGCAAAGATAAGATCAGACTCGGATAATACAGAGAGACTGCAGGTCTTCCTGAGGAGTTGCATTTAAGTATTTGGGACAACAAAAATCACCAGCTGAAGTAACAAGTGCTCAAGTGGAAATAAGACAAGCCAAGTCAAGTCAACCTTTATTAGGCATAAAAAATAAGTCAAGCAATCAGCCATCTGCACACCTTGCAATGTCGATAGTTCAGCTCGTACCTGTGTAGCCTTAGTGTGTCATCTGTCAGCAGCAAGATTTTCAGGCATTTCAGGCATCTTGCCAAGATGCTTGTTAGCTGGCCTGGATTGTCAGCTTTCATTTAAAACAAAATACAAGTGTCTACTTGCTCTGGAAACTAATAGACGTGCAAATACATGTAAGCAGCATTCTGTGTGAGTGTTCAGTGAGGATAGCCTTCTCCAGCCTTCCATTCTCCAATGAACAAAGGCAAAGCTGGGACTCATGTGTAGAATGTTGAAAATGTGTTTTCTTCCCCTCTCGCAAATGTGGCCATTGAGCTAGGAAAAGAATATAGTAACAACTGACATGTTTCAGGGTGGAATCTATTGTTCCTTTATACATTTACAGGGGGGTTTATGTATCTGCAGATCCCGCATCCGGGGTTTCACTTAACCATGGATTGGATCCTCAGTGCTCCCCCACCTACCTCCAGAGGTGAGGGGAACTGGGCTCCTTTCAACTCCCAAGGGTCTTCTGAGACCTGCAGAGGGACTCTGGGGTTTTCCCTGGCCTCCCTATGCCTTATAAGGCATTAAAACCGTCACTTCCATTTTTATTATAAAACGAATTCATTTTGTAGCCTTTTTGGTCAATCTGAGACCCACAGCAGCTGCAGGCTCACCTTGCCTCTGGAGGGTGAGGGTGCGTCTCTAGGTATCCGTGGTTTCACTTAACCACAGAGGGTTCTGGGAAAGGGGGTTTGGGGCACACCTGTATTGTGTTTTCACCCTCCCCTGGGGAAGTCTTGAGAGCTGCCAAGAGAATACAAGGGATAAATCAGTATAACTGATTGGGAAGCAGTGTCAACCTCCCTCCAGCAGCATATCAGTTTAGGTCTTATGTCTTGCTGTATAATGTGATTTATTTTTAGTGTTTGGGTATTTAAAAGACCTATCTCTGCACAAAAATTAGTGGAACACAACATTACTGCACACAGCTGAATGCTGGATTTCATCTGGGAAGAAGCATGAGGGGTAATTTAAGTAGAAAAACCTTTGCTTAGGTGATTTGTCCATAAGGCAGAACTACCATCCTCCAGCCCACCATGGACAGAGTCCCATTCATCCGCCTTGATCGTTTCCCTCTTGCTAACTGCTATACTCCACTCAGCTCCTTCCTTACCTACTTCTTTCTTGTGTAGAGTTTAAAGAGGCAAAAACCCTCTAAATCAATGTTTTCCAACCTGTGGGTTGTGACCCCAATGGAGTTACAAACTCTCACTTGAGGGTGTTGTGGCAAACTCTTGAAGCCTATGCGATAGAAGGCTTGGCAAACTCTCAAATCCTATGCAATAGAAGGCTTGGCAAACTCTCAAATCCTATGCAAGAGAAGGTTTGGATCCAATCCAATTGCCTTAGCTGACTTACCACAAATGAGTTCTTGATATAATCAAGAATACAGCCTCTTCTCACCCTCTTGCCCCACCGCTCCTAAGGTCAACGTTGCGCAGGTTGCTATTTCAAAGGGTTATTGTGAAGACACAAAAAGTAGGGGCAAACAAATTGGGGAAGGGCTGGGGATGGGTGGATTTGGGTCTGGGAGGGGGGCAGAACTGACAGTGGGTTTCAGTCTCATACTTTATGGGGGTCGTGGCACGAAAAAGGTTAAACACCTATGCTCCAAACTACACATAAGAAAGCAGCACTTCCTTCCCCCTCACCTTTCTCATGCAGGAAGGATAATAAATAATGTAGGAATTTTTGTGTCTCTGTTGTTATCCTTTTCACTATACTAGGGGGCGGACCATATTCTGATGCAATTGTTGAGCTCCAAGTTCATCAGATTGGGACCATTTTGGCAGTCTTGTATTCCCCTTCATCTGCCCTCCCATAAAAGCCAAGGCACGTTGCATACACGTTGCTAGAAAGCACCGACATAAGGGGTTAGGATTGTGCCCTTAGTGTTCTTAATGCAAAGAAAACATATCTTGTCCATAAAATGCACTAGAATACTTCATTGGGTAACTTCAAGGAAATGGAACACATAGTTCTGGATTTTAAAAATCATGGCAGGAAGCCTGCAAACATATCTAATAACTGGCTCCTTCACACCCAATGTGAGGTCATTCCAAGCTATCTGAATCATAGAAAAATGGGAATGTGCTAAAAAGGTTTTCACCCTGTGACCAAATAACTAGCTTGCCACGTGGCTCATTTGTGGGCTTACAAGCAGAAAAACAGATGTCTTTGAATAGATCTGTGGATAAATTCAATTAAATGGAAGATGTTTCACTGAAAGTTCCACTTTTTGGAGTGCAATCCTATAGAGCTGCATAATATATGATGTGTCCTGGGGCACTATGTAATGGAAGATCAGAAGATCATCAGGTGGACGATGTGGTGTTGACAGTGATCCCGTGTATTGACAGCTGTTTGATAGCTCTGGGAAGGGCAGGGCTGGCTCCACAGCTGTAATCAATCAAGGCCAATGGAGACCTGGTTGGACACCTGAGCTTCATTTGACCTTGATGGGGCTTTGAATGAGCTAAGGAGGTAGCTCACAGCTGAGTTGCATTTGCACTTAATGGGACACAAAGGATAAAAGGCAGCTTCAGAAGGACCAAAGGGGCCGGGAGAGAGGGACCCTGACCCAGAGGGAAACCCGGACCCTGACCCAGAGGGAGATGCTACCTGAGCCGGAGGGAACCAGACCAAGAGGGCTACCTGACCCAGACCTACAGGAGAAGGGGACTGCCAGGACTCTGCTGGAGGACACAGAAGACTGGGAAGACTGGATTGTGCTTTGGAGACCGGATTGGACTTGAATTGGAGGCTTCAGACCTTTACCCGCTGAGTTAAGTGGAGTTTTGGGGAGGGAAAGCCTCTGGACAAGAGGACTTGCAGGGAGTGTCTGTGTTCATAGCAATAAATTTGGGTAGTTGCTATAGATAAGGAGTTCTGTGTTCATTCCTTTGCACACCACAGCGGTTGTTCTAGAGATAAAGAGGGTGTTAAATAGCCAAAAAGCGGGCATTAGAAGGGAGTTGAGATATTTGGACGGGGCAAATTGGCGTAGTCAGCAGGAGTTGAAAATTAGGATAGGACACACTAGTGCACCATTAGCATCCCAAAAGGATTGGGCCATAAATCTCTTCTGGGCTCAACATAATAATGCTCACATAATTTACAGGCTTGCTGTAAGGATAAAAGGCGGTTGGACACTTTGAAGAGGATCATTGTATTTACCACTTTTGCATTTATGGCTATTTGAGCAAATCCTTGACGATTTCTCCAGATGAGTTTGTAATTGTTATCACCATAGTTTTGCTCCCGAAGTCCACCTGGTGCAATGAACAGCAGATGCCCTTTCTTCAGAAGAGCCACACACTCTTCTCTGTTTGCATGAGTACAGCCTCGCATGACAAAATATGTTTTTAGGCCTAGAAAAAAGGAACCAAACAATGATGGGTCATGTTATGTAATGACCTTACCATTAAGAAAAAGATTCAGGGCACAATTCTAACATGTGTTTAGGCTGGCGAGGAAGCCAGGCCAGCGCTCCCAGAAGCACCGGCCTGCAGTTGTGTGCCTGCCATAGGCTGACCTGGGGCAAATGCCCCAAGCGCCAACCTCTAGGGCCCCGCTCCCGACGGAGGCGGAAACTGTACTTCTGGTTAGAAACTGTGCTGATAGTGCCAGGGAACCTCACGGAGGTTTCCCCAGCATGGGAGGAGGTCACGTGAGGCTCTGTGAGCCTCTGGTAAGTAGGGGGGCGAATTTCTGCCTGAGGGGGGTGGCGACAGCCTGCGGGTGGGTGCAGTTGTGGAGCCTTGCCCTGGGCGCAGGACTGTGGAGGTCCGCGGCTGACAGCCTGTGGAGGCTGACGGAAGCCGACACAAGGACGAAAGGCAGGCAGCGGGGAGGTGGGAAGGAGGAGTGATGGTGTTCCTGGGCAGAGGGAGGGCAAGTGGTGGGCGGCCCCGGGGATGGGCAGGCAGGGACAGGGAGACAGGGCTGGGATCCCACAGTTTTGCCAAATCCCAAGCCCCTTTCCCAGGTGGAACAGAGCGGCTTCAAGCCTCTCCTCAGACTTGTGCCACCTCTGGAGACCCATTGAGGCCAGCAGCTCTTATCCAGAGGTAAGGGGAAGAGTTTCTCCTTGCCTCTGGCTAAGCTGCTTATGGCCCCTATCCTGCGCTGGATACAGCGCAAGCCTCCTGGCTTGCCTGTTCCAGCACAGGATAGGATTGCGCCCTCAGTTTCAAAAGATTTGAGAAAAAGACAAGCAGGAGGTATATTCTGGTGGTTGAGCAGAAGGCTGCCTGAAGAATGCTAAGCAGGAGTGGTCCTGGTTGAAAATTGGATGGGAGACTAAAAAGCTGGCAAAGCTGTTGTGAGATGACAGACCTGGAGGAGTCACTGTTGTGACCTCACTGTGAGAGGGTGAAGGACTCCTGCAGGAATGTGGAGAAGTATGGAGAGTCAGCTTCTAAGAAAGACAGAATGATTAACAGCTTTGCTGACCTGAACCTGCTCCTGCTCAGAAGGCATACCCACGTGCCCGAAATGATGTCAACACCATGAAGGATTCCATCTGGAAATGAATGGTTCCATGAGTACTCATAGAACAATCATTGTAAAACCTCCTTTGAAAGAAGGATGAGTTTAGTATAGCCTACCTATGTGAACCGCCTTGAGTCTCTAAGGCCACAATCCTAACTCACTTTCCAGCACCGGGGTAAGGGCAATGCCAAAGTAAGGAAACAAATGTTGCCTTACCTTGAGGAGGCCTCCATGACTGCCCCCTGAATGCAGGATGCAACATGTGCCCCCCGGCACAGCTATGACAGCACAGGAAAGTGGGTTAGGATTGCACCCTAAGTCTATAATGTGTTGTGAGAGTCAGTGAGAAAAACAGCATACAAATGCTATTATTATTATTATTATTATTGTTTATGAGCTGGACAGAAAAACCTAATGCAAGGACAGAACTACGTCTTCCCAAAGCTGTGTGTGCAGAGTAACATTAAGCAGGTATTTGCAGGAGAGAAATCAGCAGGTGGAATGCTGACCCTTCTCCTTCTTGCTGACCCTTTTCCTCTGCAATCCCTTTCATATCAGTTTCATTCCTTCCCAGTCCCAAAAAGAGGCAAACTACCCTTTCATTCTGAGCCAAGGAAGAGTGCATGGAGAGAAGGTGCTAAAGACTTCTCTTTCTACTCCTTTTCCACTCTTCCCCAAACTGCTGTTTCATCTGATGGGACGGAGATATTTTCTGGTTGGCTTTTCCCCTGGCATCCCCAAAGCAGATGAAATAACAGCCTGGGGAGGTGATTATTGACTTGGAATAAAGATATCTACAAAGCAGATGAACAACCCTACCATCTTCCCCTCCTCCATCCTGAATTACACCTGACCCTGGTTGAGACTGGGAACCAGTAGTTCCCTAACTTTTTAGCACCGGGACCCACTTTTTAAAATGACAATATTGGGACCCACCTAGGTTTACAAGACTTAAAAATATTCTTGAAAGAAATAATATTTTTACTTATTTACACATAATGATAACCAGAAAAAAGATGCTCTAACATTTCTCTCTCTCTATTTACACATACTTACAGGGCAATTCCAATTTTTGAAAGGCCTCAGTGCTTGAGGCAATTAGTTATCTGAGCCTTTCATCAACTGTGTGTTCATTGGAGGCTCTGCTCAGCTGCTATGGGACCCACCATAAATCCACCAGTGGGTCCTGACCTACAGTTTGGGAACCACTGCTTTATACAAAGGAAAGAGAGAAGAAATGCCAAGCCCCTGCAACCTGGGCCTTTACTGCGGTTTGTGTATCCGAGGGCAGAAATTTCTGCTTGGTCATCCTGTCACAGTACCCTTCATATGCCACAGTGGAGAACCACTTCAGGGAGTGGTGCCGCCATCCCTTAAGCATTGTGGGTGGCTGGGCTGGGACTTGTCAACCACCATAGCAGAGAGCTAGAGCTGGGTGGAGCAAAATTGAGTTGGGTGGGATTTAAAGGACAACCAAAACAGACAGTTGGGGTAGATTGAAGAAGGAGGAGACAAAGAGGGGAGAGCAAAAGGAGACTTAGGGCACAATCCTAACCAGGTCTACTCAGAAGTAAGTCCTATTTTGTTCAGTGGGGTTTACTCTCAGGAAAGTGTGGTTAGGATTGCAACCTTTGGAGGTGAAGGACAAACCAGAAAATTGGAAAAGGGGGCCAAGTTCAGAGGCAAGGAGGAGAGCCCCAAGTGGGGAAGAAGCAAAGGAAAAGATAATGAAAGAGAGATTATGGTACCTGAAGAAGGACAAGGGGTGGATATTACAGAAAGGAGGACAACAAGGGGAAGAGGAAGAGACCACAAAGGCAGCAGGAAGGGACCACAGAAGGAAGAAAGGAGAATGACAGTGATAAGCAGAGAAATGGAAGACGAAGAGCTCTCAGCCCAGCTGCCCGCTGCAGTTGGAAGGGCAAAGGTGGGCATCTGTCTGAGCAGGCTGCAGAGTAAAGAACTCCAAGGGTAATGTGGAGAGTGGAGACAGGGAAGAATGACAGAAAAACTAATCTATGTATGGAAACCAAGTCAGAGTAAAGAAGTAAAGAAGAGCCCAAAGTGAGGACGGATACTTTAGATTCATGTGCACACAGGGCACAATCCTAACCAACTTGCCAGCACTGGCATAGCTGTGGAGGAGGAGGTCTGGTCTAGAGGGTAGAGCCTCCGTTAGCCCAAAGATAACATCAGAAGGTTGCCAGTTCGAGGACACCGGCAGCTCCCTGAACAGCTGAGAATGGCTGAGAATGGTGAGACCTTGAAGCAGCTGACTAGCCCATCCTTCCCACTGCCCCCCACCTGGTGCTTGTTCTCAGTTAGCATGTTCCACCAATGCTCGAGATCAGGCAGGCCGGAGGTTCCTTTGGCGTTGCGTGCTTGCTAAGTGCATGGTGGACGGGTGGAGCGTCACCCCCTTCCAGGACATCTCTTGATGTGGGCCGCACCACCCACACCCCTTTAGTAACACCACAGGTGGAGAAGAGAGGTGCAGGGAGGAGATGAAACACCTTTAGTCGGCTTCTTGAATCTTGAATCTCTGGCATGCTCAGGCACGCCAGAGGCTCCTGTGGCGTTGCGTGCTTGCTAAGTGCTTCTTAAATCTTAAAGTTAAGAAGCTTAAAGAAGCTCAATGCTCCTTAAATCTAACTGCTTCTTAAATCTCTGGCATGCTCAGGCAGGCCAGAGGTTCCTGTGGCATTGCGTGCTTGCTAAGTGGGTGGGTGGTGCGTCACCCCCTTCCAGCACATCTCCTGATGCGGGCAGCACCACCCACACCCCTTTAGTAACACCAAAGGTGGAGGAAAGAGGTGCAGGGAGGAGAAGAAACACCTTTAGTCGGCTTCTTAAATCTTGAATTTTAATATTCCATTTAAAACACTTCCAGTGACCAAAGTTATAGGATTTTTCTTTACCTGGCAGAAGAAAGAAGAAATGGTCTGCCACCACACGGCACAGTCTTCCTGTCATTCTGAGGAACGTTGATGTAAAAAGGTAAAAGTCAATAGGTATGCTTCCATGGTAAAGGACAAGGACTGCGGGTCCTTTAGGAATATTGTCCGTGCCACGAACCTCATAACCTGTTCATGGATCAACAAGTGAGTTCTTCAGTAATGGAAATGGTGCAGATCAAACATGTATCTACATTCTTTAGTAGTCCAGGAGGAAGGAGCAAGCAGGGAAAAGCATGACCTTTCAGTGAGAAACTTACAGCCCAATCCAAACAGCACTCTATGCTGCTGGAGTGAGCTTTCTAGTGGCAAAACTTTCTGGCCATCCTTGAAGGTGAGCAGCCAGCTCTGCACACCAGCTGTCAACAGATGCTTGCCATAAACAGCAAGACCACACAGTGGGTGGGAGGGAGGTGGGTGGAATGTGCCAAAGTGTGGGCGGAAAGGAGAGCAAGGTCAGAGGAACATAGTCGCAGAAGTAACATATGCTATGGGACCCACATATTTTACGGCCCCCACTAAATGCTTGCAAGCTGTCTCTGATGAAATTGGCATCTCATAATCCAGCCACCCTGTTGTTTACGTGTCGGGGAACTGCATGCTGCATGGTATGTAATCATTTTGAATGTCATTAATAAGATGATTCAAATGAATAATTTTGCTCAAATTTAACTATACTGCAGGCACAATCCTCTTGTACCGGCAGAGTGCATGCTCGCTGGTACTGGCCGTCGCAAATATGCCAGAAAGCATGTTGCAACAGTGGAAGAGTTTGTGGTGCTGGGAGAAGGCCTCTGCCTGCCTGCCAGCACCCACAGAAGATTTATTATTTATTTATTTTTCACATTTTTATACCGCCCTTCCTCCAAAGAGCTCAGGGCGGTATACACAGCTGCTCCCCTCCCTTTGTCCTCACAACCTTGTGAGGTAGGTGAGGCTGAGAGAAAGTGACTGGCCCAAGGTCACCCAAGAAGCTTCATGGCTGAGGGGGGATTCAAACCTGGATCTTCCAGGTCTGAGTCCACCTCCCAAACCACTACACCATCCCGGCTCTCGTGTTGAGAGGGTTAGGACAGACAAAAGAAAATATTTCTTTACTCAGCGTGTGGTTGGTCTGTGGAACTGCTTGTCATAGGATGTGGTGATAGCATTGGGCCTAGATGCCTTTAAAAGGGAATTGGACAAATTTCTGGAGGAAAAATCCATCACGGGTTACAAGCCATGATGTGTATGTGCAACCTCCCGATTCCAGAAATGGGCTACAACAGAATGCCAGATGCAAGGGAGGGATATAGAATCATAGACTCATGGAATGGACCTAATAGGTCATCTAGTCCAACCCCCTGCCTTAGGCAGGAAATCCTCTTAGACCATCTCCAACAGATGTTTGTCGAGCCTCTGCTTGAATATCTCTAGTGAGGAAGAGTCCACCACCCCTCTCAGCAATCTGTTCCACAATATGAGCCCCCTGCACTGAGCACTGAAACCTGACAAGACACAGACCTTTGACTTTTCATGAATCAAGACCGCAATAATAAAAACAGACACAGAATAATCTTATTTCAGTAATAGATCTTTGGTGGCCAAACACTCTTAAAGTGCAAATAGCCACACAGGACAATCTAAGTGTCTAGTTAGAATAGCCTTCAACAAGTTGAGAGCCCATCCTTCTCATAAGAACAGGAGCCCTGCTGGATCAGGCCAAAGACCCATCTAGACCAGCTTCCTGCATCTCACAGTGCCCACCAAATGCCTCAAGGAGCACACAAGACAGTAAGATACAACCTGTCCTGGTGCCCTCCCCTGCACCTGGCATTCCGAGGTAGTCCACCCCTAAAATCAGGAGGTTGCACATACCCACCATGGCCCGTAACCCGTGATGGACTTTTCCTCCAAAGGACTTTTCCTTTCTCAAGCCATGCCAAAAACAAAATAAGAACTGTGAGGCACAATGCATACCGCAGCAGCTGAGCTCCACATGGGCTGACAGAGGGGCAGGGGAGGGCCAAACAGGGCAGGGAAAGGCGTCAACGAGGGCCCTTTATAACTTATGCAATAGGCCCAGCACTAGTTTAATGCAGCCATGGCAGGGAGAGCAGATCAGACCCAGGAAGCTGCCACATACAGTGGTGGTTTCACCTGCCAAATCCTCACCCCCTTCATAAAAAAACAGCCCCACTGGATCAGGCCATAGGCCCATCTAGTCCAGCTTCATGTATCTCACAGTGGCCCACCAAATGCCCCAGGTGGCACACCAGATAATAAGAGACCTGCACCCTGGTGCCCTTCCTTGCATCTGGCATTCTGATACATAACCCATTTCTAAAATCAGGAGGTTGCGCATACACATCATGGCTTGTAACCCATAATGGATTTTTCCTCCAGAAACTTTTCCAATCCCCTTTTAAAGGCATCTAGACCAGATGCCATCACCACATGCTGTGGCAAGGAGTTCCACAGACCAACCACACGCTGAGTAAAGAAATATTTTCTTTTGTCTGTCCTAACCCTCCCAACACGCAATTTTAGTGGATGTCCCCTGGTTCTGATGTTGTGTGAGAGGGTAAAGAGCCTGGTGTTGTGTCAGAGGGGATAAGATCTGACGTGCACCACTGCTATCCAATCCATCCCCTCCCTCACCTTCCCCTAGTTCCCATTTCCTGGTTCCTCCTGTGGAATACCCCAATCCTCCCCACCTATTGCCCACTGCTGCTGCTGACTTAGTGTTGTGAGAAGTCCAGGAAAGTTACTGCCACACAGTTGGTGCTGCTTGCCATTTCTGTCATGGCCTGGCAGTATGCTATAAAGCACATTTTGCAACACCATAAGTCAGGCTGCCTATTGCTACAAAACTAGAGGATAAGGCTCCTTAGGGCACAATCCTAACCTCTGATGTCAGTGCTTTCATAAAGCACTGCACCCTCTCACATAAAGGATTGCACCCTTAGTAATTAAGAAAGGAAAATCATACTTACCATGCAACAATTTTCCTAGCATACTCATCACAAATGCATGTATTCGCTGTGATTTCCTCCACTGTTCGCTATCAGGATCATCTGGCAGGTTACCAATTCTTTTATGAATGATTGTGTAGATACCACCAATATAAAAAAGGATCAGTCCAATTAATATTGGAAAATATAGTATTATCAGAGTTGCTAATAATCCCAGCTGAAATTTCATGAAGGTGAGATAATTTTCCAATGTATACGCCAGCCAAGTTGTAGGTTCTTCTCCAAAAGTATAGTTTGTGTCTTTTGCTGTCATTTTTGGTATAAAGGACAAGCCAAGAACCCAACAGGTTCTTCACGTTTATTCCTGGAGTGGAAAAAATAAAAAATAAAGGACACAGTGAACAGACTCACAGTAAGTGGGTGCAAATTAGACCTAGCCAAAGGCACCGCCCTTGGGAAAAAAATTTGCTTTAACTCTCAGATTGGGGGGGGGGGGGAAGATCTGCCTCTCTCCATCTTCTCAGACACTTATCACTTCTGCAGTTCCTTTGAAAGCAACAGATGCTGGGATATCAGGGGCCCTGGAGACAGGAGTAACCCAAAAATGCTTCTCCAACTCGAATTTCCTCCAAATGAGACAAACCTTCATTTGATTTCTAAAATTCACCTCTCATTTCACGCATTTCAGGCATTTTTGAGCTTCTGAAGTTTGTTCAGGGGAGGAGAGTGCTGAGCTAGAACACTGGAGACTGGCAGGAGCAGAAGCTGCCACATCCAAAGATAAAGAGAGCGGTATCTGGCATGTTGCCTCAGACATCAGAAATCTGGGGTCTGCCCAGGGCTTGATAACATGCATTGTTAAAGTCCGATGTCCCTGAGAATTTAGGCAAGATGATTGACAATAGCTGGGATTCAAAGAGCCGTCTGAGGCTTGCCTGTGAGCCATGCTAAAGTCACTCCAATATCATCAACAACGTACAACCCAACCTGGACACTGGTCTGGTGGTTTTAGCCGTCAGCTCTTAGTGACAACTAATCATTGCTCTGTCCGTTATTCTGAGTTTGTCATGTGGCAGGTTATGACTGGAAGTGTCATTTTTGGCTTGTCAATTCTGTCTTCTCATGCCATGGGGAGGGGGGGGGTTATTGTAATTTTAGAAATGTCTGTTGTAAATTCTGCAGATATAAGTCTATGTCAGAGAGCCAGAACGATTGTGGCTATACAGAGGGAATAAATTGTGTGGTGGGTTCTAACTGGAAGCTGAAAGCACATAGATAAAGTCAGTCCTTGTTAAATGTGCTCTTATGCACATGGATTTGCTTACCTCGCACGACTTGCTGCCTCTTCTCAGCTAGCCACTACACCGTGAAGCTATCTGTGGCACTGTGGCCATCCTGAAGCTATTCACAGGCAAAATTTGCAACTATCTGTGCCATTTTGAAGCTTCACATGGCCATTTAGAAAGTCTTCACTGCCTTTTGCTGCCATTCTAAAGGTCTCCAAGCCATTTGGAAGGTCTCCATTGCTGGTAGGTTTAGCTGCCCCTTCTCCTAACCCCACTGATTCCATAGGATCAATGACTCTGTATTCCCAGATTCGGTATCTGCTGGGGCTTCCAGGAAACTTACTCCAGGGAATTAGTTATTTATTTATATACCACCTTTCTCTGTTTTTACAAAGCATTCAAGGTGATTTACATAGGCAGGTGAATCTTAAGACACCATTTTTCAATGGGGTTTTAAAAATATTTGTTCTGTGAGAGATGTTTCCCTTGTGGTGTGGTTTATCTCATCCGGCTGCATGCTATCCAGCTTCCACAAATAACTGTAAATCAAGGCCAGGTAGGTTTTTAAGGTCTTTAACCATTCTTGCCAGTTGACTCTACAAACTCCCTCACCCTCTTGCAGCAGGGGGCTCATCAGCAACCAAGGACGTGCAGTCATTGGAGGCAGGTGAGCAGCGCCTTACCTGAGCTCGCAGCCCTGAATTTCCACATTCAACAGAAGATGTTCTCTGGTTGCATCCAGGAGCCTTTCTGAAGCCCTCAAAAGCTATGTGTGGCCTCTGGGGGGCTTCAGAAAGTCTCCCAGAGCTGTTTTAAAAGCTGGACATGCTTTAAAAACACTGCCAGGAGGCTTTCTGAAGACCACCGAGGCTGCATGCTGCCTCTGTGGGCCTGACAAAGGCTCCAAACACAACTTGTAAAAGGTTTCATTCACATTCGAAGGCCTAGAGACCCAGAAGTGTTACATCACTTCTCGGTTACATGCCTTTCTGTGCCTCACCAGCACAGAATGGCATGGCACGTCCTTGTCAGCAACTCCATCCTCTGACAATGGTGAGAAGTATTCTGTCACCACAGAGTCTTCTCAGCAACTCCAGCCTCTCATGCACTTTATCAGCCTGGCTTTGTGTCTCCCCTCCAAACACATGGCCCAAGTTGCTTCTGCTTTGCTCTTTGGGCAATACAACAGCTCACTCACCAGACCACAACTCCTGACCCTCATACAGAATTGACCATATGTGTAGTAATAAATGGGTTTCCAGCCTAAGGTAGTGCCTATGTGTCCATCAATTAGCTGCACAACAGTGTCTGGAGAATGAAACTGTTCTGATGCTGAGTGGTCCAGGTTCATACTGATGCTGGGTTGAAAGTTGTTAAAATATCTGATGGAATTTCTTGACACCCTTATGCCTGCAGGTTGGAATGATGGAGGTGTCATCAGGGCAGCCTAGGTAGAGAAGTGTTCTTTGAAGACTGGAACCAAGCAAACGTTCTTCTACTCCAGCCATAAAAAAATTATTTTGGAGCCATGCAGGCACCTAGGGCAGTGTCGCTGACCTGAAGGTACAAGTTGTCAGATACAGTTTGAAATAACTGTGGGTGAGGACAAAGGGGAAAAGCTTTGTCAGTGGATGTGTTACAGCATCCTCGGGAATGATATCTCACGTAGCTTGTAAGGATATTGGTGAACAGGACCTCTACATGCATGGTTGTCAGGATAGGTTCTCTGGGAGACAGATTATAGTTTCTTCAGGGAATCAGTGTCAGCAGGGTCAAAGGAGGGCTGTCAGTGACTGCAAAGTGATCCAGGGCCATAGCACCTAATTGTTAGCTCACTCTCTCTTTTCTTGCTCCCTTCTCTCCCCTGTTTGGACACAGCTGAAAGGGGAAAAGTCTTGGTAGACTGAATCTGCTGCTAGCAGCCCAGGTGATCAGGCTAGCCAGACAGGGCCCCTGGGCAGAACCCCCCTCCTAGAACAGTACTGAGCCCCAGGGGTTTCTATCAAACATCACTTTCATGATAATGCCTGCAGACGTGACAATACACTGGACTTCAATACACTGCATCCTGCAGTGGGGTGGCACTCACGGAGGTCTCCTCAAAGTAAGGGAATGCTTGTTCCTGTACCTTGGAGCTGCATTGCCCTTATGTCGGTGCTGGAAAATGGGCTAGGTTTGTGCCCTTGGTTAGTTGAGTTTTTTTAAAATGAACCAAACGTGTAAAATGAGTGAGAATCAAGAAAAGACTGGCAGAAAAAGAATGGTTGAAACACTCACAGGAATGATACCATTTCTGACATCAGCAGATGGCACTGAGTCACTGCAGAATTTCACATGTGCATATATCAGAGAGCAGCTGCCCAGTGGCATAGCCAACCGACATGCCCGCCCAGGCCACGCTGGTCACCTGCCACCCCCCCCAAAGTAATTGCGTTGACGTGATGACATCACCACAGTTACTTCTGGCATGGTTAATCGGTTGCACCAGCAAAGGCTCAGGGGGTGGGCAGAATCCACTCATGCAGCCTTCCTCAGAACAGCCAATTGGCCACAATTACTTCTGGCACAGCCAGTTGGCCATGCTGGCAAAGGCACAAGCCACCCTCGGAGACTTTCTCAGCCACACAACGCCAAGGAAGCCTCCTGGGGCAGTGTCTTCTGCCTGCCACTGGAGCTTTTCTTGGTGCAGGCAGAGTGGACCACTCTGGAGCAGCAGGCAAGAGGATCTGCCACCACCCCAGGAAGACCCAAATGCCAACTGGTACCACATGATACTGTGCAGCTTATGGAAGCTACATCAATACGGCTGCCAAGCATTTTGAACAAGCCTTATAAATGTCTGAAACCACAAGCAGCAAAACATAACAAATTATGAAGACTGTCTGATTAAACAAGTTCTATCTTACCTTATCAGGGCCACCAGCCAGCTCTTTCCTCTTGCTTTTTGTTGTCTCCAGTGAGGTCTCTCCTCTCTCTGTCTCTCCACAGAGTGAGTTCTCAGTCTTTGGAATAACAAGAAATCCACAATTTCCGCATCTGCTTGGGAGTTTTATCTTTCAACTTTAATGACATCACCCTGTTATTTGATCTTTCCTTCTCACTGCCTGGAGGACAGCTGGCAGGAACCCAAACCAATCCTTCAGCTCACATGCACATGAAGGCCTGTAAATTAATTTTTAACAGAGAAGCTGGGGGACGGGTGGAGAAGGCCTACAATGCGCAGAGAAAATACCAGGGAACAAAGGAAAATACAGATTTATCACAAGTAGTGTGCCACAAATAGCTACGTGCTGGTGCCAAAAGGTCTGACATAAAGTCCATCTAGGCCAGGGGTCTGCAAACTATGGCCCGGGGGGGGGGGTACATTCAGACTGTCACAAGATATCCAGCTCACAGCAAAATACTTTTTTTCCCAACCACATGGTTGTACAGTTAACATGTAGTTCTATCCGCCTGACTCCTTACCATTTGGCCAGAGTGGTGTCAGCTGGCTAACCCTCATTTCAGTCACCTGGGCCATTTGTTTTAAGACCCTCAAACAATAATTATTCAATGTTAACCTCATTCCTGGTGATAAAACAAACCGGGTTTCCACACACTGACTTTTAAACAGTGCCACAAAATGATTGCAGTTTTTGCACATTTGTAAACAAATCATAACAAACCGGGTTCTGCAACAGACTGGGCAGAGACAGTGTGCTGTGTGTCACTTGCTTCTGTCCTAAATAAAATTGATTTTTTTTTTCTGGCCTGCAAAAATATATGATTTGGCCCTCGTACTGAAAAATTTGGAGATGGTTGGTTTAGACTGACATCCCTACTATAAGAATGCCAAAGCCTGAAACAAGAGGTTGTTCGGATTCCCTGATTTGCATAGATTGGGCAAGAGACAGAATCCTGGTAGAGGTCCTGGGCTGTATGAGCACAGATTTACTCCTGCTAATCTTTAGGAAAGCCTGTCATGACCCAACTCAACCCACAGATGTATTGAAGTCTCTCCTCACACCAGCACCACCTTGCTCTAGGAGCAAAGAAGGAAATCCCTGCTAACTGGGTAAGAGGCACTTTTTCAAGTAGGTGCTCCTCTTTTATTTAGCAGGGGAGAGTAACTGGCCCTCCTCACCCCAGCAGTGTCTTTTATACTGGCTGTCTGCTGGTGTTCTTTTGTATCTTTTTAGATTGTGAGCCCTTTTGGGACAGGGAGCCATTAGTTATTTGATTTTCTCTATAAACCACTTTGTGAACTTTCATTGAAGAGTGATGTATAAATACTGTTAATAATAATAATAATAATAATTTAAAAAAACAAAAACAAAACAGGAGTTCCTGGTCTTGTAAGTTGTAATCCTATCTTACTCCACTGGAAACAAACTAATTATAAACACTTGGAACCTAAAGCAGCCAAAAATAACATAAATTCTGTGTTTGTGTTGGCATCCTTCAGTCTCGGAAGACTATGGTAATGTTAGCACTATTAACACTAAGACAGTGTTAATACACTCTGAATAGTGTTCTGGAACAGAGTGTCCTCTCCAGTGCACGAAGCCTGGGTAAAGTAGATATGGAGGATAGACTGTTACCCATGCAGCAAATCCCCCCTCTCCACGTCGCTGAAATGGTCCAATGGAAAGGCAGAAGCCAATACGGTTGGTTCCAGCGACGTCGCAGGAGTTGCCAGAACGTGACTGTGTTCAGCCATGAACTGCCTCAGGGACTCTGGCTCTGGATTTTGCCTCGAGGTTGACTCCCTCGGGGCTGAGGGATAAGAATAGGCCCTCAGTTTGGCTGTACTTGTTGTAAGAGGCGACTGAACAGCCACCGGGTAGATGGGACTCGTTAGCCTGGAAAGGCAGCTCATCTGAGAGAAGGAAAACTCTGATCCCAAACCTCCGCTGCCTTGCGGCTACATCCAGTTATAGAAAAGGCTTCAGGATAAATTCTGACCTTTGTTTGATTAAACAAGTCCTATCTTATCCTATGGGGTCACCAGCAAGCTCTTTCCTCTCATGTTTTGTTGTCCCCAGTGAGGTCTCTCCTCCTAGGGGCTCACAGAGTGAGTTCTTGGCCTTTGGAGCTCACCCTCCTCTAGGAACAAAGAAAAAACCAAGAGTTCCTGCTCTTACAACTTCTTTTGTTGTCCCCTTGGGCAGAAGTGAGAAATCCAGGATTTCAGCATAGCTGTGACTGAGTAACAGGACTCTGCCCCAAGTTAACAACAAAGACACAAATGCAAGATCTTTCCAATTCAAGCCTTATTTCTTATTTTAAAATGGTTGATTATGGCTGTTGCTTTAATTTTTAAACTGCCATCTCAATGCCAAAGCCAGTTTGGTCTATTTTACCCGGATTGCAGGTTGAGGAGCCTGTGGTTAAGAAATAGTGGTTTACAACAGCCCTGTAACGTTCTACCACAGTTGTTCTCAAACTTTTTGGGAGATTTACTCCCAAAGTAAGTCTTTGCTGAGGAGGGGTGAAGGCAAAAAGTAAGCACAAACCATCTCCTGACTGCATTTGCAAACAGGAAGTGGTTTGCACTCACTATTTTTGAACATTCCCAGGCTCAGGGAGCCTTACAGAGGACTGTGCAGGGCTCCCTGCACCTTCCGCTTTCTTTCCCAAGCCCACAGTAAGTAAAAGCATCCCCCCTCATCCCCCTTAGTGATGCGGTCCTGGGGATCGCATCACTGCCCCTTCCTCCACCCCTTAAAAGGCTGGGGAAGCTTTACACAAGCTGATGGGTCACAACCCACCGGTTTGAGAACAAGTTTGACAGGGATACAAACACCAGCAGGGAAAGACCTGCCTGCATCCTAGTCCAAGTAAATTCCACCTGATCAGCCCCATTCCCTCACCTCAGAAGACTTTTACAGGAACTGCTGCCTGAATCAGCTAGTAGGTAGCCTGGACTTTGGGTGCTACAGGATGAGGAGCCTCCTTGGTGGGTTTCGGTAACCATGATGGGGCAATGGGCAGATCTGGAATTATTGCATGGATGACTTAGGGCCCAATCCTATCCAATTTTCTAGTGCTGGTGCAGCCATGCCCATGGGGCATGCTCTGCATCCTGTGGTGGGGAGGTAATCACAGAGGCCGAATCAAGGTATGAGAACATTTGTTCCCTTAGCTGGGGGGCTGCATTGTGGCTGCACTGGTGCTGGAAAGTTGGATAGGATTGGGCCCTTATTAGTCTATTCTTGCATACATTGATTTATAGCTGTTTGCCCAGGGGCAGAAGAGCAGGGTAAACATTTTTCAAATACATTAATCATTAATAGATAGTTAATAGTGCAGAATAGATGTTGAGCTGAGGATGGTTTACATTTGCAGCCAAAACACACCCCCAGCCCCCACAGAACGCCCTTCAGTTTGCAGTAATTCTATCTAAACTGTCCTTCATAGTCCATCCCAGGCTACATCTAACATGAGTCTGCACACAGAAAACCTGTGGCTCCACTGACTTTTATGCAGGCATAAACAACACAGTCCTGGAACGAGCTGGAATCCCTAGCATGTATGCACTGCTGAAACAGAGACGCCTGCGTTGGCTCAGTCATGTTGTGAGAATGGATGATGGCCGGATCCCAAAGGATCTCCTCTATGGTGAACTCGTGCAAGGAAAGCGCCCTACAGGTAGACCACAGCTGCGATACAAGGACATCTGCAAGAGGGATCTGAAGGCCTTAGGAGTGGACCAAAAAAGGTGGGAAACCCTGGCCTCTGAGTGGCCCGCTTGGAGGCAGGCTGTGCAGCATGGCCTTTCCCAGTTTGAAGAGACACTTGGCCAACAGTCTGAGGCAAAGAAGAAGGCCCATAGCCAGGGAGACAGACCAGGGACAGACTGCACTTGCTCCCAGTGTGGAAGGGACTGTCACTCCCGAATCGGCCTTTTCAGCCACACTAGACGCTGTTCCAGAACCACCATTCAGAGTGTGATACCATAGTCTTTCGAGACTGAAGGTTGCCAACAGAAAAACCACACTTTGAAATGTTTCAAACTTTTTTGAAATCACAATGAACTATCCAGAGCAGCTAAACATGTGTTATGTATTGTTAATGAGTGCTAAGAATCCTGGTCAGCTAGTGAGCAAAATAGTCCCTGAGTTAGGTGCCTGAAGTCCATGGAAAACATGCCAATGTGGGTAATATGGCTACACGTCTACAAGCTGAACTCTCAAAATTGCAAGATGTGCTTATGACTTCTTGCTTTTCTTATTTCCGTTTGAGCATTCATTACTTTAGCTGGTGATGCTGCCTATGCCAGGTTCCCCCCCCCCCAAATATTTAAATGCAGTATCCCAGCTCCTCTCCAATGAGTTCCAGGACCCGGGGCCATAACTGAAAAATACCCATCCTGTATGCAGACCAATCAGGCAGCATACCATCCACGCTGCACCATGGATCAATTCTCCCCCGCTACCCAACATCACAATAGATAGGTAGAAACATGAGAACAGGTGGTCCTTATGATCTATTTACAGATGGTTTAGGACTTGGGTAAAGATCAACACTGTGAACTGTATCCAGAAACAGGGAAAAACCAATAGAGTTCTTACAGAATTGGAATAATGTGCTGCGGTATTAAGCCTAGTCTTTTCCCCCACCTCTCTCCCAAATATTGTCAGTATCAACTGATTTTTGAACTGGACTCCTGAGCAGATTTTTGAACTGGACTCTCTGGAAGCTCCTGAGCAGGCTCATCATCTTAAACTGGTGAGTTAGTACAGTTCGAAAATTAGGAACAACAGGCAAAAAAAAAAAAAAAATAAAGGGAAAAATGGGTAATTTATCATAGTGAGTGTTGACATCCTACATGAATGCTGACAGTCTCAGTTAATTTTGTGACTACCAAAATATAGAAATAGATATACGTATCAAAACCAAGGATCCCATTGAGTGAGGTATATATGGGGTGCCAGGTGGGTGGAAGGCGGCAACAGAGGCAGGAGTGGGGCATATTGTGTCCCAGGAGGGGGGGCAGGACCGGCTTTGGTCCCCAGTCTCATATTTTGTTTGTTTCTTTGAGTGGGAGCACAAAAAAGGTTGAAGACCACTGACGTATAGTGTTTAATTGGCTACTTGAATAAAGAGGGTGCGACAGAAGGTGTTAAGAATGAATCACAGGAATGGAATGGGGATGTTTAGGGCTATTCTGCAGGGGCTTTATTAAAGCAGAGTCTTCCGGAAGGCACGTTATGACAATATTTAGAGCTCTCAGAAGCATTTCTCTTAATGATCTCAATAACAGCTCCACATTACTTCAAGTTTCCCAGAAAGCTCACTTATCAAATGTCACATCCAAATAGTCCATTCTTCCACTATTCTTCTTTGCGATGCATCTCAAAGCGTTCCCAAAGTGCTCTCGGGATGCTTCCTGGTATTTTTTGGTGTTTGTCTCGTAAAGCTTCTACTGCAGCTT
This sequence comes from Tiliqua scincoides, assembly GCF_035046505.1. Taxonomy (NCBI): domain Eukaryota; kingdom Metazoa; phylum Chordata; class Lepidosauria; order Squamata; family Scincidae; genus Tiliqua; species Tiliqua scincoides. Next base: position 45,068,442 of record NC_089824.1, on the reverse strand, counting down.
TGGCCTGTTAAGAGAAACAAGCAGGGGAAAAGGTATTCATTCATTCATTCCAAAATGTGAATCCTGCCTTTTTGTAGGAGTAATATTCAAGGTGGCACACAATAACCTAAAACGGGTGGGCAAACCTTCACTTTACAGATCCTGGACTTTTAACAATTGTATAGAACAGGGGTGCCAAAGCCCCAGCCCAGGGGCCACTTGTGGCCCTTGGGGACTCCCAATGCGGCCTATAGGGAGCCCCCAGTTTCCAAAGCGCCTCTGGCCCTCCAGAGATTTGCTGGAGCCCAAGCTGACCGATGCAACTGCTCTCAATGTGAGGGCGACTGTTCAATCTCTCGCATGGACTGTGAGATGAGGGCTCCCTCCTGTGCTTGCTATTTCACGTCTGTGATACAGCAGCAGCGACAGAAAGGCTGGCCTTGCTTTGTGCAAGACCTTTTATAGGCCTTGAACTGTTGCAAGGCCTTCATTTGTTCATATAAGTTCCGTCTCTAATATATTCATTTATGTAAATTTATTGAAATTTGAAATGTAAATTCATCCTTTTTTCCCCCAGCCCCCGACACAGTGTCATAGAGATGATGTGGCCCTCCTGCCAAAAGTTTGGACACCCCTGGTATAGAAGAGGAAATTTCTTTCCTACACAATTGTTGAAGATCCAGGATCCCTAAAGTTGAAAGTTTGCCCACCCAACCTAAAAGATACAAAACGAAAAAAATTGGTGGTGCAAATCCAAGCAGCCAGGGTCTGCCCCAGGCCGCCTGGGAACTGGGTTACACAAGTGCCAGATCCTGGCCCTGCCTCCCGCTCCCTGACCACCCACCCCTAGGAATGCCTGCTGCCCACCCTCCCCTGCCCCAAAACGCCTCCCTGCCCGTCTCCTTTCTGCCCTTCCCACACACCCCCAGATCTCTGCACCAGCTGAGCTTGGCCGGCACAGACTTACTGGGCCGCAGGGCTTACATCGATGCGGGGAGGCCAGCATACATCTGTGTGCCAGCCTATCCACCCCAAGAGTGGAGCAAAAGTGCTTTATGGCACTTTTGCAACACTCTTCAGCCGGCGCAAGGGACTTTCAGCAGCCAAAAGGGCGCTTTGGATTGTGCCTACAATATTACAAATGCTGACTAAATGCAGGCAACAAAAGGCCAGGCATCTCTCCAATGGAAGCCAGTTGCATACCCCTGGCACCATGACTGAGAGGCCACCTCTTAACCAGCAGCAGGTTAGAGACAAGGGCCTCAGATTCAAAGTAACGATTTCAGGCAAGATCATCTAGGAAGGGTCCAGGGCTAAAGCAAAACCTCCCACTGCTCGAGACAACGTGCCCATCCCACTTCATTAGCAATGGACCTTTGCTTCTTGGTCAACTATGCCCTGACCAACTGCATGCAGGTGTTGGACATTTTCATTTGTTCTTTTTGCATCCCAGACATTTGTTTCCCAATGTGTATATTTATGTTAGATGTACTTTTTATTTCTAAGACATAAAGGTAGGGCTAGGCCAGAGATAAGACGTTTACAATATATAACATGAGGTTTGCTTGCCAATTATAGTGCCAATTATAGTGAGATGCAAATGATCAGGATACAATCACACCAGACACAAATGTCCAGGATGCAAAAATAACTGCATGCAAAGGGCCGCTGATTCCAGTGTCCTAGGACGCAATTGTCCAGGACACAAATACCCTAGTGCCCATGTTACCTTATCCAGTGGTATAACAGGCCCACCAGTCCTCCTTTCACTGCCTGCTTTCTAAAGGGATGAGGGGATGGAATTGGAAGAGCAAGTGTGGAGGAGTTAAGAATGGTGTCACTACTGTAGCACAGGACTCTCCTCTGCCTCACACTTTCTCTGCCACTTTGTTCCCTCATCCTGTCAGAATTCAGGAAATTGGAAGGAGAGTAGTGATCAATGAGGAGGGCAGGTGCACCCTTCCCAACTGATCAAAGTATTGAGGGGAAACAGGAAGACACCCATTGGCTATGCTCCCCATGCCAGTGTGCCTCCTGACCAGGGCCCTAGCAACCACATGTTGAGCATTAGTGTGAAAAAACCTCTATTAACTATACCTGATGGTGTGCAGTATTTCTCCATATGGTTTGGAAAGATCTGAAATAAGGTTCTAAATCAGGGGTGCCCATGGAAGCTCTTTATTCAGCCCATATGATAACTTAGCCTACGCTATGCTGCCCTTTCAGAAGCACTGCGTCTGCCAAGGCTCTGGGAGGAACACACAGAAGGAGACTTTAGAAGTCAAGGGACAATACAAGCCCAGGCATCACTTCACAGAGAGCCTCTCAGCTGCTGAGCTGCACTCAGCAGAAGCAGCTCTGCTGAAAGGACGGCCTGTGTGATAACTGGGCTCTCTCATTCTGGAAAATATCAAGATTTGCATGTTTTCCTGTCTGTCCTTTGCAGCTAAGGATGACCTGCATGAAAACAAAGTGCGTGTTTCTGCCCATCATCTGCTTAATGATATCACTTCCAGCCTTCAGCAGGCATCATGAATAAATAGCATTCAATCCACTGCATTAAAACAAGTGTGACACCCCTGTTCTCAGTTACGTACATGCCAGGATGTTGTTGTGGTTTGGGAGTTGGGCTTAAACCTGGAAAACCCAGGTTCAAATCACCACTAAGCCGTGAAGCTTCCTGGGTGACCTGGGGTCAGTCACTGTCTCTCAGCCTCACCTACCTCCCAGGGTTGTTGAGAGGACAAAAGGAAGGGAGGAACTACGTACACACCCTGAACTCCTTGTAGGAAAGTCGGTACACAAATGTGGAAAAGAAAGAAAGAAATGTAGAAGAACCTTATGTACATACTGCTGTACACTTGCTGAGATCCTTCACGCTAGTGGCAAGTGTGTGGCTCCCAACAGGCATGACCAATGGACTCATTGGCTGTGGGTTCTCTGGCCAGCACACACGGTCCCACTTCTCCAAAGGCATTCATCACATGCGCAAAAGATAATGAATAAAGTCTTCCTTGACACTGCAGTGCTATCTGTGCCTACTCAGAGAGTTCAATAGGACTTACTCCTGTGTAAGTATAGGATTGCAGCCGAAGAGCCCAATCTTGAGCACAGCGCACCAGCTTACTGCCAGTGTGCCCTGTCGCAAACATGCCCTATGACATGCAAGTCCTTGGCACCAGCCCAGTGCTGGGTGGGGGAAAGCTGAGTGGGGGCATGGGGAGAGGTGGGGAGGAGGCATTCCAAGGTGGTGGGAGGCGGGGAAAAGGCAGGGAGGAGGCAGGGTGGGGAGGGAGCAGGTTGGGAGGGGGGTGGCTGAGTTCTGCCAGATCCAAAGCCCATGTTGGGCTTCACAGCCCAAGGGCTGCTGTAGAATCGAGTAGTCCCATTGTGGGACTGCTTTCCTTACCTGGGATAAGGGAACAAATGTCCCCTTCTCCTGAGGAGCTGCTGGCAGCTGCCCAATGCGCTTAGGATACCGAAGCAGCCATTTTGGTGCTGCTGCTGCAGTCCTGGTGCTCCAGAGAGCTTAGGATTGGGTTGCCAAATCCCAATCCTGAGCTTCCTGGCACGCGGGGCTGCAACGGTGCTAAAGTGGTTACTACTGCATCCTGAGCATACCGGGCAGCTGGTGGTGGCCCCTCAGGGAAAGGGGGCATTTGTCCCTTTCCCCAGAGTAAGGGAAGCTGCCCCGCAATGGGACTACTCAACTCTGTGTCAGATATTTAGCCAGCACAGAGTAAGGATGTCTTGTGTTCGGGCACGAGGCCCAACACGGGTTTCTGGATCTGGCAGAGCTAAGCTCTGCTGGTCCCACCCCCTCCCACCCCTCCCCTGCCACACCTTCTCCCTGCGGCCTGACCACCCCAGAATGCCTCCTCCCTGCCCCCCCAGCCCTGACTGATCTGTCTGCTGCATGGGGGTCTGAGCGACCACCAGGTGGCAAACCGCCAGCCTCCGACCAGTGCTGTCCCAGTGCGGACTCGTGCTGGGCCAGCTGCGGTGCTGGGTCGGTGCTTATGCCTACAGATATGCCTTATGGCTTGTTTTCGACAATGTGTGCCGGCAGTGAGCCAGCCGCACTGCTCTGGATTGGGCCCTAAATCTTTTAGCTCAGGAGTAAAATAAGTAAACACTTACTTTTTCAAATAGTTCCTCAGGGGTTATGTTTGGGTCATATGGAATGGGTTCTCCAATATAGGTCCGAAGTTTTACTGGCAATGGTCCCAATACTGGAAAGACTAGTAACCGGGTTCGTTCATAAAGCCATCTCGTTATCCCTGTATGCGAATATAAGATCAGACTTGGATCACACTGAGAAACTGCAGATCACCTTCATGTTTGAGGGGAGAAGGGGTGTTTTATTTGAATATTTGGGACAAAAAATAGCCAGCTAAATTAACAAGTCCTCATGTGGAAATAAGACAAGGAAGCAGCCGTCAGCACATCTTGCACTGTTGAGAGTTCAGCTTCTACATGTGTACAGGGAATCTTGAATCCACTGATATTTGGGTCATCTTTAAAAAAAACTCTCTTTTTTTAAAAAATTCCGCTCTGTATATTTCTGAATATTAAGGAAGACTCCAAAATTGTACGTCGGGTGACTCTTCTGACATAAAGACTTTCAACTACCTTAGTCACAAGCTATATTGAAGCATATACAGCCTGTGTCTCAAGAAGTTTTTCTTGGAAGTCATTTCCATTGCATTCAGTTGGATGTGTTACTGAGAAAGGGTGCAGCTTAAATAAAATGTTTTAGAATATAAACTATAACTTACATGTGTTTCCCCATACCCTGTATGCCTCCTGAATATTCATTGTGAAATAAGGGATGATTGGCTAAGATATGAGAAAGAAAAGAAATTATTAAACTAAGGCTGCAGTCCTAACCACACTTTCCTGAGTGTAAGCCCCATTGAACAAAATAACACTTACTTCTGAGCAGAGCTGGTTAGGATTGTGCCCTTAACATATGCAGTGAAATTGACAACCTAATCTTATCCAGGATTGGGCTACCAGGAAGAGCATGTTATGACAGAAGAAGTCACCATGAGAGACAGCAGTATGTATTGGAATCGAGGAAGATCAGGTGAGGAGGTAGAATGTGGTGTCTGCAGTGGCCCCTTTAAGAGTTAAGGCCTGGGCTTTCAGCCAAGGGTGTGCTGCACAGCTGCAGTCACTAGAGGCAATGAGGTCCCTAAGGATATAAGGATCACCTGAGAGAGTAAGGGTTTGTGGGTAGCAGAAGGAGGAAAAGCTTGAGGGGTGACTGGAGACATAAGTGAATGGATTTTGGAGAGTGCTGGAACAGATTGCTGGAGACACTGGAGTTTGGTGTGTGGCTGCTGTGCCCAAGACCTGCTGAGGACCAAGGGTCTGCTGTAGTGGTGGGAGGCTGCTGGCAGGAGAGAGGACCTCTGCAGGTTGAACAGGTGAGCTACCCTGGAGGTGGGGTCCAGCAGGACTGCAGGGCAGAACCAGGGGCATTGTTGGGGGAATGAGAGGGGAGCTAATTAGCTTAGAGTGGGCATAAGTTCCCCATCATAAGAACAGACACATCTACGCTTTGCTGGCTAGCAAAAGCAGTGGGGCTCCAAGCCAGGCCTGCCTGTTCCTGGGCTGTGTACTTATTGAGTGAATTATCTGCAGTTCCAGATCTCTTACTCGTGCAGCCATGTATTAATTTATTTTAGATCTGGATTTTCAACCCACCCTGCTGTTCGAGCCTCAGGTAGGTTGCTTCCATTTTAAACTATGGAAGTTTAAATAGAAACAACATACTGTATTGGTAGATAGAATGATATGGTGATATGAGTAGTGACCTAAGAGAAGCTCATGTGATCCCATCACTTTCTACAGAAACGTCATGGGGATAGCTATGGAGTATGGTCAGGAGATGACACTGGATAAGGGATTGTTAGCTGCACTAATCGGAGCATGGCCAGGGCAGCAAGGATAGTGTGGTGTGGCAGACATCTGGGGCACTGTGTGATGATGTCACAAGTTCTTGGGCACTGTGTGATGATGTCAGAAGAGAGAGAGTAGTGGCCCTAACAGGAGGAGCTGGAATTGTAGGAAACCTTTGAGACAAGTGTTGAAAATGGGCATGGTGGAGGTCAAGCAGCTGTTTCAGCTTCAATATGGGAAAAATTATACCATAATTCAAGTCAGTTTTTGCATTGCATTATAGCTCACTTTCCCCCCAGCTTCCTTAAGAATTGGTGTGAGGGCTGAGCTGTGCTTTGTCCTTGAAACAGCTGATTAGCTGCCAGCCTAGCTCAGAGCAGGTCACATACTTTGCATGCAGAAGGTACCAAGTTCAATTTTTGGCCTCTCCAGAGCTGGAAAAGACTTATTTGAGACACTGGAGAGTTCCTGTCAGTCAGTGTAGAAAATACCGGTTTTAATACCTTTACTAGGTACATCATAACATACTAAGAAACTAGCCTTTCCACATCACTAAAATCCCTAAAACTCAATTAATGTGGGCTAATTTTTTTAAACTACTGTACTGTATGCACCCAGACCAAGTAGTCAAGCAATGAAGGTGTGAAATTAAAAAACAATTTTCACATCATGAATAATAATCTGTTCAGTTTTTATACAACTGTTTTATACAACTGTTTTTATACAGTTTTTTTTTGCATCTTTTTAGATTGTGAGCCCTTTTGGGACAGGGAGCCATTTAGTTATTTGATTTTTCTCTGTAAACCGCTTTGTGAACTTTTAGTTGAAAAGCGGTATATAAATACTGTTGTTAATAATAAAAATAAGTGAGGCTTGGATTAGGAATTTGGCAAAACACAGTACCACAAGTCCACTGCCAAACTGGGGCGGGGCGGGGCGGGGAGGAGAGGAGCTGCTTGCATGCTGTGGTGAGGCTAAATGGAGGCAAATGGCTCCCAAGGGAAGGAGGGGCCACTTCCACACTATGGGGGGGCTCCCTGCAAAACTTAGTGCCCTGCTCCCCTCTAGCTATGCCAGTGGTCACAACTGGAAGTGATGTCACACCCAGGTTTTTTTAAAAGTGAAAATTGAGGGGAAACATGCCTTCTTCCCCCAGATGCTTGCCACCTGCTTGCTCTGCAAGCTAGTGGCATAGCTAAGACATCTATCTGCAACCTGGGCTCAAAGAAGATTTTGTAGCCCCCGCCTCCACTACAAAATCAAGTTTAATTAATTAGGCAAATAAATACAAATTGTGCCCCTTATTGGTTAAAGACACTGTGCTGGAGTATCTTTTGCCAATTCTCCCCCTGCTAAATATAAGAGGAGCCCCACTTGAAAAAGTATCTCTTTACTCAGTTAGCAGGGGTAACTGTATTATATATGGAAATGAGAGCAGACTCATATTAACACCTTATTGGTTCAGTGCTGTACCATAATAACGTCTCATTGGCTCTCAGAACAATCAGTCTCACAGATCAGTTTTGAGTTATGAAAATCCACTTTTTGTACCATAGGGCAGTTGTGTCTGCATTTTCTGGTTAATTGACCATAACGTTTGATAGAATACAGATATTCTAATGAGGTTTCATGCGATCAGTGTGAGCTCAGCAGTACTGCTGATCAACATGTTCCAGACAGGCTCTTGCAGTTTTGCAAACTCCACAACAGACAGTGAGCCAAACCATGCAGCCAGATCTCACTGCTACCTATCATTTGAACAACATACTTGCATGCATGCATACACTTGCCAAACATCATGCTTACTCACCACTTTTGCCTTTATGGCTATCTGAGCAAATCCATGTCGTTTTCCCCAGATGAGTTTGTAAGTCTTATCACTGTAGTTTTGTTCTCGAAGTCCACCTGGTGCAATGTTGACCGCATGCCCTTCCTTCAGAAGATCCACACACTCTTCTCTGCTCGGATGAACACCGCCTAGCAGAGTAATATATGTTTGTACACCTGGAAAAACACAACCAAATAAAAATTGGAGATATTAGATAATGACTGTACTTTTAACATCTCAACTTATTTCTGAACTAGACAGGACACATGTCATGAAACCACACCTTCCCAAACTTGTGTGTGTGGTGTAACATTAAGCAGGGATTTGCAGGAGAAAAATCAGCAGGTGGAATGCTGACCCTTAAACCTTCCCCTTCTTGCACCTTTTCCTATCAATTTCCTTCCTTCTCAAATTTTCCCCTTCCAATAAGGGGGAAAAAATGACCTTATCATTCTGAGCCAAGGAATAGGGAGTGGAGAGAAGGTGCTTAAGCTTTTTCTTCCTGCTTCTTTTCCACTCTCCCCCAAACTGCCATTTCACTTGGTGGGACTGATTCTCTTGTCCCCTCCATCCCCAGAGAAGATGAAAAAACAGCATGGGGAGGATATAACCCCTGCTAATTGGGTTAACCCCTGCTAATTGGGTAAGAGGCACTTTTTCAAGTGGGTGCTCCTTTTTTTAGCAGGGGGAGAGTAACTGGCCCACCTTACCCCAGCACTGTCTGTTCTAGTGGCTGTCTGCTGGTATTCATTTGCATCTTTTTAGATTGTGAGCCCTTTTGGGACAGGGTGCCATTTATTTATTTGATTTTTCTCTGTAAACCACTTTGTGAACTTTTAGTTGAAAAGTGGTATATAAATACTGTTAATAATAATATATTGGACCTATAAGAAAAATATCCACAATAGGGATAAGGTACTGGTATTAACCTTTAAGGCCCTTCACAGTTTGGGTCCAGGCTAACTGATAGACTGCCTTACATACATTCCTGCCCACCTTCTTAGGTCTTCTAAGGGGGCTCTTCTCCAGGTGTCACCTCTGTCCTAAGTGAGAGGGGTGGTGGCTTGAATCAAGCCTTCTCTGTAGTGGTGCCACAACTACAGAACTCCCATTCATGAGAATGGCCTTTTGGCAAGGGCTCAAAACATTCCTGTTTTGTCTGGTATTTGGTCGATGCCCTCTGCATCTCTGCAATATTGCTGTGACTTGACTGCTTCCCTGGACTAATTTATTCTCCTCCCTCCATGGCTCAACTATATATGTCTGGTTTTTGTTTTGTTTAATGTTTGAATATTTTAGTATTTAATGTTAAAATTAGGCCCAAATCCTAACAAACTTTCCAGCACTGGCATAGCTGTGCCAGTGGGGCATGTGCTGCATCCTGCAGTTGGGTGGCACTCATGGAGACCTCCTTAAGGTAAGGGACTGTTTGTTCCAGAACCTTGAAGCTGCATTGCCCTTACCTCGGTCTTCAAAAGTTGGTTAGGATTGAACCCTCAGTGTTAATGTTTTGATGCTTTTCTATTTTCTTTTTACTTGTTGTGATACAATGTACATTTATGATGGAACTTTGTAAGTCGCCTTGGGCATTTGCTTTGGCATGGGAAAAGCAGAATATATTCTCTTCAAACAAACAAACAGGCCTCCAGCCAAGAAAAAAAATGTGAGGTCCCTAGCAGTCTGACCCTGAAATGCAGCATGTGTATCAGACGAAAGGAATATCTCTTTGATACCTCTAGTCAGCACCATCCATCCTGGATTAAACATTACAATGTTCCATTTTAAAATACTTCTAATGACCAGAATTAAAATATTTGTGTTTTACCTGGTATAAGAAAAAAAATATGATCCATCACTGAAAGGTACGCTCTTCCTGTCATTCTGTAGACCTCTTGTAAGAAATAAAAGCTATCCATAGGTATGCCTCCATGGAAATAAACAAGGATTGAGGGTCCTTTAGGAAGATTCTCCATGCCGTAAACCTCATAACCTGTCCAAGGAACAACAGGAAAGTTCTGGATGCAGTTTCTGCTCTGTTGACACAGTTGCATTTGTGCCAGCTGATTGACAGACCAATCCTACCCAATTTTCCACCAAATCAATCCAGACAGTGGTTGCATATAACAGGGGCTCTCTAAAGATCTTATCAGATCTATAGGCAACTATTAAGTGATATGCTGGACTAACTTTTAGTTGTGCACATCATCAAAAATATCATCAACCAGCCCGTGTCCATCAGCAGCTCTTTCTGCCTTCCTGCCCTGCAGAAGAGACAGCCTGGAGCATAGACTTGTCATCAGCTCCCAGGGACCAGAAGACACAGTCATAAACACCTCCTCATATTTCTCGTGGATTAGAATTTTGTGAATTTTAATTTTGTAGATTTGGCTCCATGAGCCAGACTTGGCCAAGAAGGGAGTATACATTAATTAAGTCATTCAATAATTCATTCAAATGGAAAAATCAGCTGTGATAATGTCACAAAACAGTTTGATGTGTGTAGAGGTCAACTGTCTGCAGCAGGAAAAAAATTTGGGGTTGTACTTTTTAACATATTATATTACTGACAGCACAATCTCTTGCACTGAAACAGGCAGGCCTGGAGGCCTGTGCTGTATCCAGCGCAAGAAAGGGACACAAAGTGGCTCAGCCAGAGGCAAGGAAAAACTCTTCCCCTTACCCCTGGGTAAGCCACTGCGGTCCCAATGGGTCCCCTTGGACTTGTGCCACTTTCAGAGGTGGCACAAGTCCAAGGACAGCAAAGCGGTTTGCAGCTGCTCTGCACCGCTCGGGAACGGGTTTTCGGATCTGGTAAAACTGCCGATCCCAGCCCCGCCTCTCACTTCCTGCCCATCTGCCCCAGGACCGCCCTCTGCCCACCCTCTCCCACCCCAGAAGGTCTCCCTCCTGCCTCCTCCCCACCCTCCCCAGACGCTTGCGTTGGTCGAGCGGCTGATGCAGGGCTCACCCCTTTCAAGTTGGTACGGAGGCTGGATTCATCCTCTGCAGGCTGGCACATGTCCCTGCGCCGGCCCAGCCTCTTGAGGTGGCGACCCTCCTAGGGACTTGTACTGGCCCAAGGCGCAGTTCGGTTTGTGTCCCGATTCTATTTTTTATGGATATATTTTTATGAAACTGATGGAAGAAGAGAATTTTGGGAGGGCTAGAATAAAAGCCAGTCAGTGCTTTTAAACCGATTCCACTAACCTTTGCCTTTCTGATTTCAAGCCAGAAACAAATTAAGATAAGCAATATGACTTTTACTGCACAATCCTATCTATGCTTATGCAAAAGTATGTCTATTGAGTTCAATGCGCCCTACTCTCAAGTAAATATGTATAGGATTGCAGCCTCATTGCCCACTCCTATCCCCTGCCAGTCCACAGCATGAAGCTGTGCCAACGGAGTACATGCTGCATGCTATGGTGGATGCACAATCAAATGGCCAACAAAAGATAAGTAAAACGGTTTCTTAACTATAGATAGGCTGCCAGATCACCAATGGGTCTCCTTGGACTCACACTTCTTTGCTGGTGTAACTCCAGAGAGGAAGGAAACGGGCGGGCTGGAAAATTGAGGAGAGAAACCCACCATATGCTGAAATCTACCTCCTCCAGCTTGCCTCCTCCTTGAATCTCCCACAAACTGCCCCTCCACCCCCTATCTGCTCTAGTAGGGGCTGGCTCTATTGGTGGTGGGTGTGTGGAGCTCCTGGCCATTTTTACCAGCGGTTCTGTTGCACTCAGCAGTGGCCTTTTCTACAGTGGAAACTGAGTTCTGCTGTCCTAAAAACCCCATAGGATTGAGGACTTCATTTCCTATTCCATTTCCTATTCCTACAAAATCAGAGGACAGCTGGATTTTCATTCTCCTCCTGAAAAGCAGGGGTGTTGTAACACAAGAACTATTTGTGATATGGCCCCTTAGAGATTAAGGAAGAAGATCCAACTTACCATGCAACACCTTTCCTAGCATACTTATCAGAAATGCATGTATTTGCAGTAGTTTCCTCCATTGTTCGCTATCAGGATCTACTGGCAGGATACCAGTTATTTTACAAATTTTTATGCAGATACTACAACAACTGAGCCATACAAATAACAGTACTACTGGACAATAGAGTATTACCACAGTCACTAAGCCCAGCCAATATAGACTAAAGACTGGAGAATTTTCCAAAGTGCATATCAGCCAAGATGTAGATCCTTCTCCTAAAGTAAAGTTTGTGTCTTTTGCTGTCATCTTTGGTGTAAAACAAAAGCCAAGAAATATTCTGTTCACAGCTAAACAATTTCTTCACTTTTATTGCTGGAGGGGGGAATAAAAAAAAGACACAGTGAACAGACTCACAGTGTTAAGATGCAAATTACACCTAGGCAATGGCAGTACTCTTTAAAAAGAAAAACCTACATTTTGCTATAGCTCAGAAGAACATCTGGTTGGAGAGTGGGGCAGGAGGAAGAGGGGGGAAAGGGGTGGATCCCAGCAGCACCAGCATGTGCCTGAATCCTCTCTCTGCACCCTCTACTCTTCCCGCTCCTTTACTCTCATTGGATGTGTACCACCAAAATAGCTGGCACAGATCTGAGGAGACCAATTTGGGACATGGAGGCTTGCCCCAGGATAAGGAAACCTCTTAGCTCAGCACTGAACTCTGTTACTCTATGGCCGCTCAATAGCAGGTGCAGAGTCAAGTAGCCCCATTGTGGGGCTTCTTGCCTTATGCAGGGAAAGGGGGCAAAAGTTCCCTTTCTCCAAGGAGCTGCCAGTGGCTGCCTGGCACACTCAGAATCAGCGGCAGCCATTTGGCACAGCATGCTGGGTGTGCCAGGCAGCCGCTGTCAGCTCCTTGGGGAAAGGGAACTTTTGTCCCCTTTCCCTGCATAAGGAAAGTAGTTCCACAATGGGGCTACTTGACTCTGTGCCTGTTATTGAGAAGGCATAGTATAACCGAGTTCAGTGTCGAGCTCTGGTGGCTGCACTGGCTGCCGGTTCGTATCCAGGCTGAATTCAAGGTGCTGGTTTTGACCTTTAAAGCCCTAAATGACTTGGGACCAGCGTATTTGAAAACCGCCTTCTTCCGTATAGTCCAGTTCATTCTCTGAGGTCATCAGAGGGGGGCCCTGTTGGTTGTGCCGCCATTGAGAGAGGTGAGGGGAATGGTGGTCAGAAACAGGGCCTTCTCGGTGGTGGCACCTGCATTATGGAATTCCCTCCACTTTGAATGGAGACATTTTCCTTGTTATTAACTTTCTGGCGGGGTCTGAAGACTTCTTTATTTAGGAAAGTCTTTGAGGCCTTATAATGGCTGCTTCTACAAATTAAAGTTTTTACAGGGCATTTTATTGCTGACTGCTGTGTATCTTGCTTTTATTTTTAATATTTATCTGTTTTTATTCTGTATTTTAATGTATTGATTGTTAGCTGCCTTGGGTACCCTTCGATGAGAAAGGCAGAGTATAAATACAGGGTGACCCAAAAAAAACAGAACCCATAAAAATTTTATTAAATCCTACAAAGCTCCAGTAAATTTCAAGAAACTTACTGGACTTAAACTTATTGAGTTTGAGGAAGATTATTGTTCCAATATTTCATGCACAAAGTCAAGTTGTATACCCTGAAAGAAAAAAGAAGAAAAATTAAAACAATTTTATTCAAAGATTTGTGGGTTCTGTTTTTTTGGGTCACCCTGCAAAATAAATAAAATCATATCTTCACTATCAGGAGAGTGTAATCAGTCCTTCCCATCTCACCCAGACACAACAGAATCGCAACATCAAACATTAAAGAATGTATAACAAGCATGTTTTAAAAGTACAAACCAACCAACACATTCTCAAGAAAGAAACACACAGAAACCTTGCGCAGCTCCAAGAAGAGGCAAAAATGTCTGCTTCCACCCACCTCCAATATCTTCTTCAGCTCTCCATCTCCTGCTGCAGCTGTTCTGGAGAGTTTGGCTTTACCCTTCTGTTTTTGTCTCCTTCCTTGTTTCTTTCTGAACTTTTAATAGTGTTGAGCTTTCCCAGAGGGTGAAGGGAGGTTCAGGTGTTTTTAATTAATGAGCAGAGTCGACAGACTTCAAATAGCAACATACCTTAATCACCCTGGCCAATGTGGCAATACAGATGAGTACATCAAATCTGCTTAGTGTTGCAGGGTGGAAAGAAGACAACTCAAGAAATCCCAGTACTCAGGAGTGAAAGTTTGCAGGCTTTATTTCATTGCAAGCAATGGGCATCTCAAGGGACTTATGTCCAAAGCATTGAGAGCAATTTCTCAATATTAACTGGACCCTTTATAGCATTCTGGGTTCTTTGTTTGAAAATTTAGACTTCCTGTTGGCTGAAGTTTGACATCATAGATGCAGCTGATGCTTAATAGGCTATAGATAATTTTAGAGACACCTGATAGGCTTGTTTCAGGTTACAGTTCCCATAAAACGTAAAATTAAACATATTGAATTACAAAGTTTTCAAAAAGCAGTAGAGTGTGCTATAACATCATCTATCCAGTGTTGACCCATTGTTGACCCTTTTTCACATCCATCAATTCAATTAAAAATTGTTTTGACAAGGTTTAGACTACCCTCATTAAAAGAGATGGCACAATGCTCAAAGACAGGTGTGAAGACCAACATCTGGCAGATCTTCAGACCCCTTTCTTGGCAGGACTTCATGCCCATCTCGTTAGTGCATCTTGATACAGTCCTCTTATCTTACCTTCTGTGTTAATCCAAACATTGAACACCTGTGAAGCCTCTCTGCAAAACTAAAGCTTCTTTGTCTTTTCTTAAGACTTTTCTAAAATCAAGCAACCCTTTGGTTCCTTAAGACCTACTTCTAATGACTACTATATCTTAATTCTATATAACTATTGTGACCTTTTACTTTGGGTACGTTCTTTGGTTTGGTATCAAGGTTCACTTGGTCTCCATATGTATACTTTTGCTCCTAAAGCATTACAGTAAAAGCTACAGGGATACAGGCATTTAATTAGTGAGTGAATGTTTTTGCCAAGACATCCCTGTCTCTGCAAAGGTTGTCTGCCCGAAACTGGTATTTGCTTATCTGAATTACATTCCAGACTCTGAGGCCCAAGCATCTTTAGTCAGACTAGCCTTATTGCTTTTACCATTCTGTGTGTTTCCATGCTTTAGTCCAGGGGTGCTCAAACTTTCAACTTTAGGGATGCTGGACCTTTAACAAGTATATAGAAGAGAGAATTGCAGCAGGTGCAACTTGTCATCCCACAGATGACAAGCTGCACCTGCTGAAATTCTCTCTTCTATACACTTGTTAAAGGTCCAGCATCCCTAAAGTTGAAAGTTTGAGCACCCCTGCTTTAGTCAGACTTTTAAAATGATTCTTTCCTTGCTTATACTTATATTGGGCTATCCAGTGACTTTACAGTCTAGGGTCAAGGGTCACCGTGCCTCACTAAGTAGGTTGCCAGCATGCAAAATGCTTACCGTGGACAATGTCCAGGGATTTTATCCACAATGGAGCACCAACTTAAAAAAATTTTTTTAACAAAGAACAAGAACATGACATGTGGACACTGGTCACAATGTCAACTGGGTTATCAACTGGGTTATCATGGTATGGAGTTTTGACACTCTATATCTGTTTCATAAATCTAGCCCCTCAGGGCATCACTACTGTCATGTGTCTCTCTGTCCAATCATACTGCTTAATCCCACCCTCCTGTTGCAACATCTACTAATACTGAGTGCTTTTTTCTCTCAGTGGTTGGCAGGAGCTCCAGCTATTGCCTCTGCTAACCAAACACAGACTAAGGTAAACACTTTAGAGCCATTTCATTTCTCAGGACTGCAGCATTGCCATAAGTCAGTCTCATGCAGTTCAGCTGGAATCAATCTTTCTTAGTGGGTGGACAGGGAATGCTCTGGGGCACCATGCCTCTCACTCCAAACAGGCTGCATGTGCACCCAGACAGCCTCACTCTTCCTCAAAAACACTGAGTATGTATTCTGATCCAAAGACTGCGCTGCTGATGCTGCTGATGTCCTACCATTCTACCTGTGCATTTTGCTCTTTTTCCCAGGCCCCTGACAGTGTCAGAGAGATGATGTGGCCCTCCTGCCAAAATATTTGCCCACCCCTGCTCTAGCCTGTACTCCTCTCTCCTCTCCATCTTTGACTCTTCTAATCTGTTCCCTTTTTCCTTTTCAATTCTTAAGCCAGGCAGAGACACTCCCTGCAGGAAAGAGAGACTAGCATTTTACATGCTGCCTCTCGTGTTGAGAGGTCTTGGGCTGATCTTCAATACATTTGGGTTTGTGGAGAATGCATGTGACACAGAGCATCTAACTGGACACTGACATACAAAGAATGAGGCAGAAGTGGAAAAGAATGAATCACAGAAATCAGATGGGGATGTTTAGGGCTGCAAAGGCTTTAATTAAAGCAAAGTTTTCTGGGACTTCTGGTGATGTCGGACTGACCGGTGCACTTAGTGTGTATCTCCTGTTGGAATTGCTAATATGTACTGAAGAGGACTTCTTGTTTGGTCTCACTATCTCGCTAAGTGCCTTTTAATGACTATTTGATTCATTTCTTAGCATTTTCCTGACTTTCGTGCCAAGGTTGCCCTAGAAAATGCCTTTGAAAAAAGATAAGCTCACCTCCATTTCTTCAGCTTCTTCTCCCCCCACTACCAGACAGAGGTCTGCCTGAGGTTTGCCTCAAATGCAAAGCAGCATTTTCAGGCACTCTCAAATAGGGCCAAAGCAAAATCTCCCTGTACAGTACTTGAAGCATTGTGCCAAATTCCACTTTCCCTAATCCAAGGCACATCAGGCTCCACCAATCTGCATTTCACTCCCAAAATTGTAAAATGATGTGAGGAGTAGAGGGGAAGGGTGAGTATGGGGGAGATGAGAGTGGTTTCAGTGCTGCATACATATAGAGCTCCTGCACAGGAACCACAAAGGTTGGGCCCCCAACAAGCATGACCAATGGACACACTAGCAGTGGTTTGTTGGTCTACAGACCACTGTAGGTCCCACTTCCCCAAACTCATACACTGAATGCACAAAGGGCAGCAAATGAAGTTCCCTTTACATCTTTTAGTTCAGAAGTAAAATAAAATGCTTACTTTTTCAAATAGTTTGGCAGGGGTTGTATGGAACGGATTCGCCAATATGGGTCCACAGTTTTATTGGAAATGTTCACAGACTGGAAAGATCAGTAACCAAGTTCATTCATAAAGCCATCATATTGGCCCTGCATGCAAAGATCAGATCAGACTCAGATAACACGGAGAGGCTGCAGATCTTCTTGGGAAGGTGCATTTCAATAGCTGGGACAACAAAAATCACCAGCTGAAGTAATGAGTCCTCAGGTAAGTCAAGCAAGCAGGCATCTGCACACCCTGCAATGTTGATAGTTCGGCTTGTACGTGTGTAGTGTTGGCATGTTACCAATACCAAGAAATTGCTTGTTGAATTGCAGGCATCTCACCTATTTTGCAGGTTAGCTGGCCTGGATTGCCAGCTTTCATTTCAAACAAAACACTGGTGTGTACCTGCTCCTGCCAGTTTCCTGCCATGTAGGCAGCGTTCTGTGTGAGAGAGCTCAGAGAGGAGAACCGTATCCCTTCCATTTTTCTAGCGCAGTAGTTTTCAACTGACGCTGTTTTGAGAGCCGCCCAGCTCTGTGGGATTATTCTTAAAAAGTTTCACTTTGTGCTTGAGCTTTCTGTTTCTGGAGGGGGCGAGGTAAGTGGCTCTCTTTCCTATACTAAGGAGGGGGAGTATGTGCACCGCAACAGAGGCAGCCATGGTGGTGGCAAGGGGCAGCAGAACCCTTTGGGTATTTTGCTTGGCTGCAACCTGAAGCATATTATGTGGGGTGATTCTTGTCAGGAAATTCAAACCAACCGTAGTTCTCCCTCTGACCTGCAATGTTAAGCAATGCACCAAATTGCAGGGCTGATGCAAGCCACTGATGTAAGCTACTGTGTCTCAACCACAGTCTGCGCAACCCGTAATGCAGGCAAAATGAATTATGTTCAAATTGAAATTGCAACATCATAGAATATTTTACCAACAATTCCCTTCAGCTAAACTATGAAAAGTCCAAGATTGTGGTGTTTGGGCACTCTTGGAAATCACAGTCTTGGCTTTTCAATGGTAAAACAATACAACAAGTAAAGGAATTTCAGTATCTTGGTCTCCGGTTTCACTACCGGCATTTCTGGTCTTCCCATCGTCTTACAGTAATTAATTCATCCAAACTAGCTGTTCAGGCTATTACTCGCTTTTTCTTCTCTTGGAGTAATTCATTCATTCCAGCTGCTCTCCAGGCTTTTAATGCCAAAGTTACACCTCAAATTTTGTATGGCATTCCTGTTTGGATGCCAGCATTAAATGATTCAATTGAAAAGATACATTCTAATTTTCTATACAAGATCTTAGGTGTACCACATTGCGTCCCCTTTGCGGCACTTTGCCTGGAGACAGGCCAATATAGGCTGGAGTTTCTAGCTTGGTCCAGTTTCTTAAAATACTGGGCCAAAGTGTGCTTCAAGGCTGACCAAAATCCATTGTTAAAGGGGTTATTGACTGACTAGCTGTTGTCTCCTTGCTTAGCTCTCTTCAATAAGAAAATTAGACAAATGGGTCTCGAGGAAGATCTACAAGAAGCTGCTACACTTGAGACTTCTATCAGGCTCTTGATAACAAGACTAATAGACATAGAAAGGCAAGAGATTTTGGCTGCAGCACAAAAAAAATGTTCACCCCTAAATTTCCATCTTAACAATACCTTTGGTCTACAACCAAAATACCTGTCCTTCTTAGAGTGCCCCTTTGAAAGGAGGGCTTTTGATGCAACATGTTGCCTTCTAATGACCTACTTGGCAGGTTTAGAAATGCCCTGAAAGAAGAACGATTTTGCAATTGTGGCCTCAGAGAGGTAGACTCTCTTCCACATATTGTTCTGCATTGTGCTTTTAATCAGGTGCTCAGAGACCAGTATCTCCCCTCATTATCTGGAAACAAAAAAGGTCTCTCTGAGATCACCTCTTTACAACTTTTGCTGGCAGGTGAATTTGAATCTGTGACACTTCCAGTTGCTAAATTTCTACATGTGAGCAACTTGAAGCGGGCTACGTTGCTGGCTCTAAGCAACTTGGAGTAACTGTGTAAGCAAACTGGTGTGTTTTAACTCTTATTTCCTATCTCTCTTTTAATATATACCTTCATACATGACTGTTTGGAGATATTAGTTGTAAAACTATATGCCTAATAAAGGTTTGTTGAAAGTTGAAATTGCAATGTCAATACAATTGAACTTTTTGAAGTAATTCAGGCTGCAATCCTAACCACACTTTCCTGAGAGTAAGCCCCATTGAACAAAATAGTACTTACTTCTGAGCAGACCTAGTTAGGCTTGTGCCCTCAATAATTGGAAGCAGCATGGGCTTCTTTTTGCTCCTACCATAGGAGGATCCTGCTCACCAGACACAGCTGGGGTAAAATCCAGCATTTGTCAGCTGTGTTTCCTCTCATTTCTTTACCCCAAACCAAACAAAACCATCACTTCACTTCAAGAGCAGGAACTGCTCTCTATTTGCATCTGTGTTTGGGAAATGATTGGAAGCTTTCAGATAATCTGGGGAGTGTTCTTGAGATGAGTTGATGATATGATCTGTACCAACCTGCATTTTCCTTGTCAGCTATCAGTTTGTCAGTTTCAGTATCAGGATCCACCAACAGTCAGATCTGTTTAATACTTTAATACTTTAATAACAGGACTTTCAGTAAGATGCTGCAGATATTCAACTCTAATCCCTAGCCAAGATCTTACTTCCTCCATTCAATCCTGGATCTCTGACATTTCTCCTTGATTGCATCATCATTGCATCAAGTGCAATATGTTCAAGACTGAACAGCTCATCTCTCCACTCAAACCCTCCTTTCTTTGTACTCTTCTGGTTTTTTTATTTTCCAAAAACAAACATAAACACACACAACACAAAAAACATAACACCGCTACACACAAAAAAAGGGATGCAGGAAATCATATATCATTATCATATATCACTACAACTAATAAATCATTACGTATCTTAAACAATTTCCTCTTCTAAATTTACCTCTTAATATCATTTTTCATTTATCCTTCATCTATTATATCATATCAAATATAATATATTGGTTGGTTGGCAACCTTCAGTCTCGAAAGACTATGGTATAAGCCTACAGCACCCAGTATTCCCAGGCAGTCTCCCATCCAAGTACTAACCAGGCCTAACCCTGCTTAGCTTCCAAGATCAGATGAGATTGGGCATGTGCAGGGTAACAGTTTATGCAATACAATTATCTAAATGCCCTATCATATATTTCTAAAACTTCATTTTCAACCAAGCATAAAAAGATTTCCATTGCTCAATTTGTGTCAGTTTTTGTTGTTAATCCAAAATTTCTGAATGCCTGTCCATTGCCTCATTATTTCCTCTATTAATTCATCTTTCATTAATATTTTAAAATCCTTCCAATATCTAACATATACATTCTTCACTACAATTAAAATCATAATAAATAAATACACATCATTTTCTTTATCTATAACATCTAAAATAATAAGCAAAAATAATTCAGGTTTCAGCGATATCATAAATTCAACACTCTTGTATTACATTTCTTACCATTCTCCAATAGATTTGCATTTTTTTACATATCCACCACATGTTCCTTCCACACATTTACATTTCCAACAACTACTTGATATATTCTGTTTCATTTTTACCAGTTTTTTGGTGTCATGTACCATCTATAAAACATTTTATGTATCTTTTCTTTATAATTTGTTGCTCTAATAAGTTTTATATCATGCTTCTAGATCTGTTCCCATTGATCTATTGTGATATTATGATCTATATTTTATGCCCATTTTATCATACATTATTTTTCCTTATGTTTCAAAATCCAATAAAAACATACTTTTTAAAATATTTTTTTCTTTTGTTTACAGCAATAGTCTATCAAATGGCATCTATTCTATATAGAAATCTTCTTATTTGTCTCTCCCAAATCTTGCATCTAATTATAGGTGCGTCCAACCAGCCAGTCTCCACACCTCGCCTTGACAATTCTTCTTTTTTCTCTTCTTCCTCACTCTCCATGGAACATGTCTCAGAATTTGAGCTTTATTATCATCCACTGTCCATTTCTTTTCCTTTGAAACCTTCAGTAATTTATCTCTGTAAAAGGTTCTGATGAATTTCACATGAATTTCTCTTGGTAATTTGTGTTTTCTCAAATCAAAAGAGCTCACTCTTCTCACTGAATCCAGTTCTTGAGGTATCTCCTTCTTTGGTGTATCAATCCATTCTGATATTAATCTAACAGTCTGTCGTAATGTATCTTCTTTCTCTTCTGGTATATTTTGTATCCTCACCACTCGAGCTGCACTATCCATCTGAATCTCCATTAACATTGTCTCTGCGTCATGCTGATTTTCTTCTATCTTCGATATTTTAGCTTGGTCTTTTCTTATCTTTTGTCCTGATATCTCAATCTCTTGTTTATCTTCTTCTGGTGAAATTTTCACATCCATTAGGTGTCCACTAAGTTCATCTAATCGTTCAGTTAAAACATCCACACTGGCTTGAATCTGTGCAGATTTATTTATTTATTGCTGTACCATTGCCAACAGTATTTCCATGTTGTCTTGCATAGTCTGTTTCCAGTCTTTCCTTTCGCTTCCTCTTGTACTAGTTTTCCAAATTCCATCTCCAATGCTGGCAAACTTCGAAGTTTCTTACCCGCCATCTTCATTCTTCCTTCCTGTGGAACTCAAATATCTTTTGCTCGCAGTGCTCCTTAAGACCACTAGATGTCCTCAGCGTATTATCTTCCTTGCTCCACTTATAAACACAAATCCTATTCTTGCAATGTCTTTTTAAATCCACTAGACGTCACTGGTGCACTGTTCTTGTTTTGTTTCTGTTCTCTTATCTCTTATTTATACATGTAGCCTTGGCAACTGACATTCCTCAGTCTGCAAGAATGTCAAAACATCCAGCCGTTTTCAGGCAATCCTGAAAGAAAATATCAAATCAAAGCAATAAACGCTCCAATACACAATCTTTATCCAAGGACAATTAATTTGGAGTCCACTGAAATTCAAAGTTATAAAGTTGTAATTATATTTTCAGATAACCCTAACAAGCTTGGTAAATCTCTTCTACAATTTCTCCTCACACTGATAAACAGCAGAGGGGGGAACCTCCCCCCTCTTCTTCTCAAGGCAAAAAAAAAACCAAATCAGGCAGTCAATTACTCAATCCACGCCAGGCATACAAAAATGGAATAACACTTACTTAATTCTTTCAAAGTCTTTCCCTGCTGGGGCCTTCAGCTTGGTTCAACATGAATTCTTCACCATTACTGCCAAGATGGCGGAATCTCCTGGGAAAGCCCCCTGGCCGGGCTTTATCTCCTCAGGAATCGTGCCATCACATGGAGGAGTTTGTCTCTCCTGACAAACAATCCCCAGTTCTCCTCAGATCCACAGTTTCTGGGAAAAAACAGAGTGCCCTTCAACAGCTCAAGAAAGGCACGTCTGCTCACTGCTGGCTGGCACCGCCCCCTTTCTTTGTACTCCTCTATTAGTCACTGACAACATCACCCTCACCCACATCATTACCACCCTTGGCTTTAGAACTGATTCCTCTCTCTCTCTCTCTCTCTCCTTAATTTCCATATTCAGTCTACTACAATATCAGAAGACTATCCCCCCCTTTGTCCTTGACAAAAACTAGGTTTTACTTGGTCAACTCACCTTGAAGGGGAGCCTCCACAGGAGAAGGAATGGGTGGCATGAAGCAATGTAGCTGCAAAAGGAAAGTGGAGAGGATGCCTCTGCTTTCCTTTTGCAGCTGCAACAGGCTCTGGAGGCAGGGGGGAGGTTGCGTTACACTGGCATTCAGGTGTCTGAAAAATTTGGCATTTTGCTCCCCCTCCAGGAATCTTTCAAGGAGGGAGTAGCTCCTTATCTGTTTGTCCTTCAGAATGCAGCTTGAAGCCCACACCGTAGAGAGTACACAGACACGAGGAAATCCATCATCACTTCCGTCTGTATTTACAAGTTTACAATAACAGCAGCAGCATAGCAAAACAAAGCAGAGACAGCAAAACATACAACACGCATGACCACCAATGACCCACACGTGAGCGCTCTCACAGTCTCTTATATAGCTCTGTGCACAAATCAGGATGGGTGGTGTCTCCTCCTCCTGCCACACCCTGTCTCATGATGCCTGCCTCATCAGCTGGCCCATTCTACACCTGAGTCCTGGTGACTCAGCACTTCACAAACATTAGGCCCTATCCTATTCAGGCCTGCAAATTTAACCTGGGTTGTGTTCTAACCCTGACAGAATCCCAGTAGTGTGAAGCCACCAGTGCATATCTAGGAAGGAACCTGATATATGTATATGTAGGTATGTATGTACATACATACATACAGACAGACACACACACACACACAAGAGAGGACCCCATATCTATAGATCCCATATCCACAGGTCAGTGGCATAGTTAGTGAGGGGTGGAGAGATGGTCCGCTGTAGTTAACAGCCTAGGGGGGTAACGCCACAAAGTAACCAAAATCACTAAAATCGCGGTGGTTAGTAATAATGTCATCATGCCGTTGTCTGCATACCATTGCATGCAGAATTTACAGCAGAATGTAATGAAGAAAACCAGAATGAAATATCTCCTTTCTAACAAAAGTTATGGCCGAAAAGCCAGAAAACAAAAAAAAAAGCATGGAGTTCTATGGAAAGTGAAACTAAGCCACATCACGCATTTACTCACGAGTAGGCAATCTTACCATAGTCACCACAACTGAGGAGAAATGGAGGCAGAGATTGCATTGGTTGCTTGAAAAGATCCCATAACTATAGGGATAACTATCCCACAACTATAGCCCAGAATTGTTTGGTTCTATTGAGGCTGGAGGCCCATATTAGTTTATTCCATTGGTGATGAGCATAGTTTTGCCTCTTGGTTTTCACACATGTCTGTAACTGTTTTTTAGTGTAAAATACAGGTCTGGGATCCGCTGTCCCCCTAGTTTCCTATATTGCGAATAAACCCACCGAATCTGGCTTTTCAGCTCCAAACATTTTTTGTCAAACCAGGGAGTTTCCCCAATATTCCCTCCCAATCTCTTGCCTTTAGAATTTTTTCTGAATACAGATGACACATGTGCGGTGAGGGCCTCAAAAGTATTAAGATACTCCTGAGTATCCCCTTCTTGTAGCAGAGCTGTTTTTAGTTTCAAACTTAGAGACAAACTCCAGAGTTTCCTTCAGCCTCCGGTTTAAATCCGGGGACCAGGAGACTTTCACCCACGATTCAAGGTTGTCAGCCCCACCACTCAGAGTCCTCAGGTTTCCTTGATTTGAGTTGAGCGTTAAAATAAGAGGGAAATGATAGCTTAGAGTACAGTTACCAACCTCAAAATCCAAAATAAAGGACAGGAGGTGAATTCTCCAGATTTCGGATTTTCCAAAAGGCCATTAAGCCAAAACCTGTTTGTATGGGCACAGAACTTAGCCAGTTGGATACCTGCTGTATTATACAGAGTGTCCTTAGACTGCCTTTCCAAAGCAAGAAAGGGGGGTAAGGTAGGCTCAGAGTCAATCCCTAAGGCTTCATAGAAAAGGGGGGCCAGATCCAACCCTCCAGTTGAAATCTCCAGCAAGGAGCAGATGAGATGAGGGAAATTTTCCCTCTAAATCTGTTGTAATTGAAAATATGGCATCCCAATAATGAGGTAAATTCAGCTTCTTTAGACCTGGAGGGACATAAAGGTTAACCACAACCAATATCTTGTTACCTAGATTTATTTTGACTGCCTGAAAATTAGGGGTTGCGATCTTCAAAGTTACTGATTCAGCAGAGAGAAAGTTCTAACAAAAATTGCCAAACTAATTAGCAGGCGACCCCTGGTCTTATATTTTGGGGCAGGGAGGGAAAAAGAGTTGAAGCCATCCAGGAAAAGAGGGGTTTGCGACCAAGTCTCCTGGAGGAGAATGATATCAAATAGTTTCAAGTAGTTCAAAAAGTCCTTATCCTTGGCTTTACGCCACCATCCAGCTATAGTCCATGATATAAGTTTAAGGGTGGGCACAGGTTGTGGGGTAGAAGGGGTGGATAAAAGTCATTCCTGAAAGCCTTGTTGTGCATTGTCCATCTCAGTCTAGAATCAGGAGCGTTGGGAGAATCCGGCATGCCACAACTAGTCTCAGCTCCTGGGACAGACAAGGGGATTGGTTGCTCACAAAAGTTTTCATGCAGCGCAGATAGAGAATCGTGATGCTGGGGAATTGGTATGTCTCCACAGAGGGGATCACCTTTAAGTCGGAAGCCCCCAGATCAGTTTCGCTTGGCTGAGCTAGTGTGCCAGTCTCACTATTGTCATCAGACTGTTGATGTATGAGTTCTTGAGTGGTAAACAGCCTAGGAACAGCAATTGGGGGGGGGGGGAGGGAGAGTCAGCTGAAGAGAGACTTCTGATGCCATAACAGTGGAGATCCCTTAAGTATCATCTGATGTTAATTCATCCTCTTGAGGGGTTTGAGCTTCCATATTCTTTATCAATACAGACCTGACTTTGTCCAGGCTGGAAATAATCCTAATGCATTCATTCCTAGGAAGTTCTTGGAAGGCTGTGATTGCCTCCTCCACTATTTCATTGTCCCCAATCGCCATGTGTAACAAGAGGTCCTTTGCTGACAGATCCATCTCATTTGTCTTGCAAACCCGGAGCGCCTGCTGACTAACCATCTCCTGGTCTGCCACTTGGGCAGTCATAGGTAGTGGAGGATACTCCAGCTCATTTTCTTGAGCACCTGCTTCTCAAGTGAATTTCTTGTAGAATTCTCAAGTGATTATATTTGGGTATTCCCTTCTGGAATGTTCCCTTCTAGAGTCTCCTTCTGAGCTGCTATATCCATAGCTGTAAAGGAGCCCATGCACTGAGCAAGAGAATTTTCGAAGGACCTTGTTATTCTCACCAGATCAATCATCATTACAAGCAGGAGCTTCCTGAGGCCTATGCAGCTGCAAAACTTGGGTCTCATTAAAGTCGTGTTTGCTGCTGAACTTATCAGCCACAGGAGGTGCTGGCTGGCTGCCAGCAGCAGTTGGCCTTGAGGCTGTGCATTCTCCTTTAACTGGCAATAGGGATTTTGGTTCCATATTAGTCAGTACTCTCTTGACTATAATTTCAAAAGAGCTCAAGAAACTTCTCATTTTCAGGAGCATTAAGAGGATAATTGAGGAAGCAAACTTTAAAAGCAGCCTAGTCTTATTCCAAGGGGCTGGTAAGAATTCAAACTCTTGTAAATCCAATTGTCTCTCATCAATCCAAAGCAAACTACATAAAGATCTTGTCACCCTATATTTATCTGTCCATTTCCTTTGTTTATAAAATTATGAGCAGTCTCCAGAGATGTTTGCTCTTTTTGAAGGCGTCGGGAGGTTGTTGCCCGCACATTCTCCTTCCACAGATTATTCCTGTCCTTGGGACCTCCCTTCTCCCTTGCAGATTCCTCAAGAGTGTGGGTTGGAGAATTATGACCACAGTGAAATTTGCTGGTTTTTCCCCTGTTTTTATTTAACATCATCTGTAGCATATCTAATTGAGAGGCCATATCATAAAGGTTGTGAAATATAGCCATCACAGATCTCCCAGTGATAAGGCAGTGATAAGGCAACAAGACTGAGCAACTGATTGCTGGAATATCCCAGGGCCAAAGTGGTCTGCTTATTCTGATCAACATTACATAAATCTTCTGTTAATGAGAAACTTTGACCAACTGTGGCATCGTCACATTGGGACATCTGTGTTACTTCAAAATAAGGGGGGCAGAGGCCATCTTTAAGTCACTGTCTACCAAGCTGGGAGCTGTATCTGTATCTGATTCTAATGCTGAATATTTGTTTCAAGAGGTAAATTTAATTAAATGTTTTACGATCTCCCCTTCAGACTCAGTCCAAGCCTTTAATTCATCCAACCGCAGTTGCTTTGCGACCTTGATCGGAGACATGCACCCTGAGGGAGTTCTCAGCTGCTTCTTTCTCTTCCCCATATTCGTTTGTTGATAGCAGGCTGGATAATCCAAAGCAATCCAAAACAATCCACGGATTTGAGTAGGGTGAGAGAAAAATCAGCAGGTCCTCTGCTATCGGCCAAAGTTCCTTGTCAGACTGATCAAAAAATTTGTGCAGAATAGAAGGAATTAAGGTAGAAAAAACTACAAAAGGGAAGGGGCAAACTAAGAGCACTTTAACCTGCAAGCTACCATCTGAAATAGAAGAACTTTAAGCTGGGCACTGGGGAGGGCTGGAAATCTCACTGATTCATTTTGGGGGGTAGTTATTGCAGGTAGACTACAAAGTAAGCTCCATTGTCCACTATGGGACTTACTTCTGAGTAGACATGCATAGGATTGGGCTCATAGGCTGCAATCCTATCCACACTTTCCTGAGAGTAAGCCCCATTGACCACAATAGGACTTACTTCAGAGTAGATTCACTTGGTGGAACAGGACTGGCTCCCCCTTATTTAATTATTTCATTTTAATTTCACTATTTCTAATTATTTATTTTAATTTGCTTGATGATGTCACTTCTGGCCATGACATCACTTCCAGTGCGTCCTGGACAGATTGTCATTCTAAAAAGTGGGTCCCAGTGCTAAAAGTTTGAGAACTGCTGCAATAAGGTGTTAGCAAGTTGACATGGGGTGTGTGTGTGAGACTCTACAAGTTTTCAAAATCACTAAAATCAGAGTTTGGAGGAATAAGACCATCATGTTATATATCAATCAATGCGTAATTTCATGCAGAATGCAATGAAACAAACCACATTGAAATATCTGTGTTCTATCAAAAGGTACAGCAAAAAAACCCGGTGGGGATGGGGCAATGGTACATCACCAAGCCCACCTGGGGTGTTGTGCCGCCCTCTACATGGGGTGACGCGCAGGCCTCCTGCACCGGGTGACTCAAATCCTAGTGACGCCACTGGTTCCAGAGCATTGCCATTGCGCATCCACTCCGGAAACAATTGTTTTATATCAATTGTTTTATATTTTTATATTTTATAACAATTGTTTTACACATTTTATATATTTGTTCATGCTCTCCCAAGATGCTGGTTAACACACACACACACACACACACACACACACACAGACCATTAATGTGGTATGTTTTTATTTACAGATACATATATTAGCCTTCATTCCTCTGCAGCCTCCTGCCTTTTATGAGAATTGGTTTGCTCTAATGGCTCCCCAATAGTCAGGATCTCAAATCCTCTGAGAAGCTCCTCATAGCCCTACATAAAATAAAAACTGATGTTGTTTGACGTATTAATCAGTACTGTCTGTTTCATCAGCAAATTTCCATTGTGTCGGCCAATCCACTTAGCTCCACCATCTAGTCATTAAAAATTAGATATCATATCCACTTCCCTTCCAAACAATATCACATGCAATGTAATCCTTTGCAATCATATTTACCAATACACAGGGGCACCACGGTACTGTTTCCTTTTCCATCATCATTCCATCATCCCCTTTCCCTCCACACCGTTTGTCCCACCACCATGAAGCCCTTTCCTATTAGTCAGGCATGACAGGGGGACAATTGTTTGAGGGGTCACATGAACCCCTTTTCCACCATACCCCTACTTTCCCTAGGGGAGGGATTTCCAGCAGGGGGGACAGACAGGGGGCAGGATATCCACCCAGGGATTGAAAGGGCCAGGGTTTACACATGTCAAACTTAGTCTGATAAGAAGTATATACTAATTACTACTGCTGTGCAAAAACCTGAATACTTCGCTCATGTCCTAGGATAAGAACATAAGAACAGCCCCACAGGATCAGGCCATAGGCCCATCTAGTCCAGCTTCCTGTATCTCACAGTGGCCTACCAAATGCCCCAAGGAGCACACCAGATAACAAGAGACCTGCATCCTGGTGCCCTCCCTTGCATCTGGCATTCTGACAAAACCCATTTCTAAAATCAGGAGGTTGCGTATACACATCATGGCTTGTACCCCGTACTGGATTTTTCCTCCAGAAACTTGTCCAATCCCCTTTTAAAGGCGTCCAGGCCAGGCGCCATCACCACATCCTGTGCCAAACTGTTTTCAAATGTTATTGTTCTTCAAAAGGCACAAGGGCTGTGAGTCTGAAAAAGTTTTTGATTCTTCTTTGCCATCATGATAAACAATTGTCTCTAGGCTTTTGATGTCAATGTTTAAAGATCTTCCCATGGAGTTAAAAGTGGGATGGGCCTTTGCCTGGATTTTTTTTTTTTTTTTTTTTTTGCTGGCTGTTTGCTCTGGGGTGTTTTCTGGCATCTGAGTTTGGAAATCAGAAATTGGATTCTTTTAGGCCTTGGTTTTCTGGCTGATTTTACACACCGTGCTGGCACCAAACGTTTCTGTGGGAATAAGCACAACAGCATAGCCTGCTCCTAAATTATTAATGGGGTACTAATAACTTTTTTATTCTGGGTTTAACAATGATCAATAATAAACTATGGGTTAATTGAAAACTTTAACCCTATAATTACTTAAAAAACTAACTTAATTTAAGCTAGAAGGCAATGGTTTTATTGTGGCTTTTATAAGGTGTGCTTTTCATGGGGGGGTAAATCCTTTCTACATCTAATATTTCACTTAATGAGACAGGGAGGCTCCTAAGTCTAATAAATTGTCTCTTAAATATATATTAATCTAAACAAACAAACAAATATATCATCAAATATATCATATCCCTCGTTTTTAATTATTTAAATAAAAAATTGTAAGATGCACTTTGTATAGAAACAAAAAGGAAATTAAAAAACAACGAAAACAAACATATAGATATGAATATGGCTTAAACTTAAAAAGATGAATGACATTTATTTACTACAATTGGTTTGCTTGAGTTCTATAAGGGTCCACTCCACGTAGAAAACAAAGAGGGAGCTCCAGAGCAATGAGGACAAGCATGGACAAGTGTTTGTGCTTGTGAAAAAGAGACGGAAAATTATTTACAGACTGATAAAAGAAAGCATGATAGCTATGGGATCAGAGAATATAATGAATTCACTGATGAAAGAAGGGAGGCTTTTTTAAAGAGCCTGATTCAGCTTTTAAAGACACCCTTAAGGGCCTTTCAAGCTATGGGATCAGAAAAGTTTCCTGACGAAACAGAATAAAAAAAACTTTTTGATAAAACAGAAGGCTATGGGATCAGGAAAAGTTTCCTAATGAAACAAAATGAAATAAGAAAAACTTCCTGATGAAACAAAAAGCTATGGGATCAGGAAAAGTTTCCTGATGAAACAGAATTTCTGAAAAGGGGGGGGTATGAATAACTATGGACAACAAAATAAGGTTTGGTGAGACTTTAAAACACACTTTACAAAATAAAAGGAAACCTAATAAAACATATTAAATATCTATTATTAAATTAAAAAAACTTAATCACTTATGACTTTAAATGCTATAATGACTGCTGCCAATGGGTAAAATGGCTGGTGGCTGCAGTCTTGAAGGGTATGGAATGAGAGGCACTACAAAGTTTAAAAACTATTACAGTAGCTTCAACTTGTAGAAAAAAGGGGTTTGGAATTTTTTATGGAAGCTTTTACTTGTAAACTAAACTGAAAGGAAGAGGTGAGTTTAGCTTAAAGTGAATCTTTGGGGTCATAAATAAAAAATTGATGGAAAAATATAAGGACAGCTTTTAATAAAAGGTTTTAAATAAAAATAACTTACATGGGTGTTGGTAACAATTTAAGGATTAAAACTGGAACAGGGCAAAATCTTAAAGGTCTATTATACAATATAAAGTATGGTTTGATTGTTTAAAAAAGCAAAGGTTATTGTAAAGCATAGAAGCTTTAACTTTTGACTTTTAAAACTTAGTGGTGGGATGAACACAGTTTGTTTTATTTACTTTGTTAATCTCTTTTTTTATGAAGGCACTTTCTAAGTGCTTGGGAGAGGGGACTTACTGGGCCATACTGCATTCTGTGCAAGGGTTCTTAGGGCTTCCATCTATAGGGACCTAGATGATATGTATTTATTATATCTTCCTGTAATTCTTTAGCATCTGTACTAGTGATGCTAAAGTCTTTAAGTGTAATTTGTATTTCCTTTGGCACAGAATGGGGGAGTTTGTTGTTTTTTGAGGGCTTGCCTGTGTGCATTGTGGCATTGTACCACAGAGAAGGGTATGGATAACTTAAATTCATCTGCTGTTAAGTCTTTTATTGTTTTTTGAGCCATTGTTTCCATAAGGGATGGCTGTTTGTCAGTGTCTGATTGTTCTTTTTGTTTTAGCTGGGTTGATGCAGAGGAGGGAAAAAGAGAAGAAATACAAGCTGACAGAGGAGGGCTTTTAGGAG
This sequence comes from Tiliqua scincoides, assembly GCF_035046505.1. NCBI lineage: Eukaryota > Metazoa > Chordata > Lepidosauria > Squamata > Scincidae > Tiliqua > Tiliqua scincoides. The sequence continues at coordinate 45,037,268 of NC_089824.1, read as the reverse complement.
TACCTGGAGGAGCACAGTTTCTGATAGGGGGACAGATATAGCAGAATCAAAAGTCAGAGAAGCAACTGTAAATCATAGCCGAAAGGCTTGTACCCATGCTGATACTTACCTAACGATACTATACTTACCGATGCTATGCTTACCAAGATCCTGAAGGATGAAATGAGCTCTGTAGCCCTTGCCAGGCGTGGTAAGCTAGCTGTTTTCGTGTGGCCCCACGTCTGGGTGCCAGATGTAGCACTGCAATGCTGCTTTGGGAAGCACCCAAGGCTTAGGCCTTGTTGCTTGAGGGAGTGCAGAAAGCAGAAGCACTGAAGGGACCTTGGGAGAAGAAACTGAAATAGCAGGGAGTCAGAGCAATGATGAGACGGCAGACAAGGATTCAAATGGTAGAAACAGGAGGAAGGCTGGAGATGAAGATTTTCGCCCAGCCTCCAACAAGCCTTTTTATTAAGTCTCCAAGAAGCACAGAACAAGCTGGGTACTTTAGGTTAAAGATAAGCGCTAGCTAGCTCTAGCCTGACTACAGCACATTCCTTGATAAGAAGTACGTCTCCAAGGTACTGTCTCCCATCCTGTTTACGTAGGTACTAGGCAGTGAATCAAGGCTGTCTCAGAATGTGTCCTGAAAGCAAAACGCAGGTTTGCCTGTGGAGTGGCCAAGGTTCACTAAGCCTTTATGTTACTATGCATTTTCCCCACAGTGCAGGAACTCACAACTTGTTAACTTTTATTTATTTATTTATTTATTTATTTATTTTTAAACCATTTTTTATAGGAGAAATAAAATATTTTTATGTGCTTCCCCCCTAAAGATGAACTTACTTCTGAGTAGACATGCATAGGATTGGGCTGTCAATCTCCACATCCCCTTCCCCCTACCTACTTTTTCTACATGTGGGGAAAAATACTGTACAGGTGCACTTGTAGCTTGTAGTATGTAGTGTGGCACTACTTCGAGGAGAGGAAGCAGTGAATGGATTCCAAAAAATGGCTTACATGAGTTCCATGTAGTAAAATTACTCTAAGCAACTGTGGGAGTAAGAACAAAAAAGGAATTCTTACACAAGAGGGGTCCTTAGGTGCACATAGAAACAGCTACATTTGCAAACAAGCAATTAAATATGGTTTAATTCAGGTATCAGAATACTCTGTGTCTTTGGGAAGGTGCTTGGCATGCAATTGTATGTTCTCTGCTGCCCTGAGCAGCTGCTGTGCATTGCTGGAGACGAGCTGCAAACGCTGGCTGGTGGAGGGCATGCTTGTGGGGGAAGGATGAGGAGGATCTCTGGCAAGGCTGGACAGCACGTTGTACACACGTAGAATCCCTTTTCACCTGCGCTTAGCATGTGAAAACGGGTGCAGATATATATCTCTGCCAGGATTAAGAGCCCAATCCTAGGTATGTCTACTCAGAAGTAAGACTCATTCTAGTCAATGGAGCTCCCAGGGAAGTGCCTAGGATTGCAGCCTAAGAGCCCAATCCTATGCATCTCTACTCAGAAGTCCACTTTAGTGAATGGGGCTTACTGTGGATAGGATGGCAGCCCCAGGGCCCAATCCTGTGCCTGTCTACTCAGAAGTCAGTCCCATTAGAGTCAATGGGGTTTCCACCCATGAAAGTGTGGAGAGGACTGCAGCCTCCAAACCAAAGCCTATGGCTGTCTCCTCAGAAGTCAGTCCCAGTAGAGGCAGTGGGGCTTCCTCCCAGGAAGGTGTGGAGAGGACTGCAGCCTCAGAGCCAAAGCCTATGGCTGTCTCCTCAGAAGTCAGTCGCAGTAGAGGCAGTGGGGCTTCCTCCCAGGAAAGTGTGGAGAAGACTGTAGCCTCAGAGCCCTCCCTTTGCCTGTCTACTCAGGCTGCAAGGCTATGACACTTTCCCGGGAGTAAGCCCCATTGAACACAATGGAACTTACTTCTGAGTAGACATGCATAGGCTTGGGCTCTCAGGCTGCAAGGCTATGCACCATTTCCCAGGAGCAAGCCCCATTGAGCACAATGAGACTTACTTCTGAGTAGACATGCCTAGGCTCGTGCTGCAGATTGACATGGGGGTTGCACCAACCAGCTTCCTTCCCCTTTGCCTCCACCAAGCCAGTACCTGGGCGTACCATGGGTGCTGCAGCCCGGCTGGCTGGCTGGCTGTCCTCCTCCTCGGCATCGGCTCGTGTCCCCCGCGCCCTCCACAGGCTTGGAAGCTGCACGGGGAAGCAGAGCGCGGGAGGAGGGCAGGCTGGCTGGGCTCAGGTGAGAGCTTGGGAATGGGGGCAGGAGGGGGTTGTTGGGCGGTCAGGCAGGGGCCAGGCGCCCACCCACCCTGCACCCCCTAGCACCCACCCAGTGAATGCCTCTGTTTTGCTCCCCCCCCCGAATGCCTCCAAAGGGGAGGGGCCCCTGCAAAAAGGTGCCGGAACTCCATGCCCCCATGTTCCATTAGAAAAAAAGCCCTGGCTATGCCAGTGCTGAAAGGTTGGTTAGAATTGTACCCCAGTAAATAGGTTTTTTATGCAAACACCCAACGTCACTGAACCAAAATGGGGGAACTACAATGTTTGGTGGCTTGGGAAATCATTGCAATATTGGGCATGATGGCAATCTGGTGAAATTTGGAGAACCAGTGTGATACCACAATCCCAGAGTACAGACTTTATAGGAGGGACATAGAGGGGTATGCTGAAAGAGGGTGGCGAGCTATGTCAAAGCAGGGGTAGAATCTAGCAGAAGAAATTGAAGGGGGATGTCCAATTCTGTCCATAGAACCACTGTTGGGCACAAGAAGCAATCTAATCGTGGAGATATGCTATCATCTTCCTAATCAAAACCTGAAGGGGATCTAGAGATGAGGAACAACCAGGGAGGCCTCCGGATACAATGTTGTGATGACAGAGAACTGCAATTATCCTTGTGATAACTGGGTCAGTTTATGCCATGGTCATGAGACTGGATTTCTTGAAAGGCTAAATTGTGCCTTTGCAGCTACTCATGAAACAGCTACCAGAGGTCAGCTGATTCTGAATTGTATGGTAACCAGGGCCTGGTGAGGGATGCCTTAGGATTCTTCTTTCAGTGCCTAACCACAAGGCCCACCAAAGCACTGTCTTCCACCAAAGCAGTGGATTGTGGGAGGCTTAAAACTGGTAGGCCATGGGACATCTTCAAACCTGGTTTCTGCCACATACTCCTTTCTCTCACTGTCCTTGGAAAGTGATCAAGAAGGGCACAGTCTCTTTATCTCTTCTCCCACAGTTGCTTCATCAAAAGTAGACTGAAGCAGGTAGAATCTTTTCCACAATACACCTCATTGTTCTGGTTTCAAAAGAAGACTATCAGGAAGGACACACATACACACAGAGAGAGGGAAAGTGAGAGCAGAGCAGTGCAGTGCAATTAGACGGCTATTGAGCTTCAGCTGGGCCTGCCTCCACTTGCTTCTCCAGTTCCAGTCTAGAGTAACATGCAATTTAAGCCAAGTTTTCAGTCAGACAAGGAGAAGGAGGAGGGCTCTCTGCAGCTGCTCCAGCCTATGACAAATGCAGGCAAGTAGTCAGGCCAATCTTCCCTTCTCAGTGATATACACCGAAGGAGCAATTCCATTTTTAACCTTCAGTAACCATGACATTTGGATAGTAGTTCCAGGGCTGCTGCTTTATAGTCATGTTCTTTATTAACCCCTGCATATCAAGTGTGTGCAGCCTCTCTTGTTTTATTCCTGTCATTATGGGCCCTGTCATTAGGATAACTTTAACTGCTGCAAGGATTCCTTATAAGTGTTGAATATCCTAGATCAGTGGTTCTCACAACTTTTAGACCAGGACCCACTTTGCAGAATGACAATCTGTTCGGAACCCACCGGCAGTGATGCCATCAACCTGGAAGTGATGTCATGGCCGGAAGTGACATCACTGATCTCACTTAGTAGTTCATAAACTGCAAATAATAAGAGAAAATAGTCCAGCTCAGAAGCTTGTTTCAGTTCTCACTGCACACACCTCCACCCATGGCTACCAAGCATCCCACCTGTTCACTGTATTAAAGGGAGAGTTTAATTAGCTTTAATTGGGTTATTTCTCAGCCATTTTCCAATAGCAAAGTATAAGGAGAAAAAACCTATTTAAACCTTCACACATATTTAAACCTATTTAAACCTCCCCCACTTCAGGGATCTGCTGAGGTTTAAGTGCCTGGAGGGGAGTGGGAAGGGCAGGGATTAGGCTGGATGGAAGTGGGGGGAAAAGAAGGGGGAATAAAAAAGTGGGGGGGGAAAGGGGGGGAAGGGCAGGGCATGGGCTGGATGCAACTGAGGGGAGAGGGGGGCTGGATCACAGGGGAGAGCTTGAACTGGAAGGAGGTGGTGAAAGAGAAAGCAAAACAAACAAGAAACAAGCCCCCCATTTGCAGGGAGAGGCTGCAGCCCCCCTCAGGATAATCCAGCAATGCTCCCTGAAGACACTCAGCAGGCACACACGCTCCTGTGCAAGCTGCTCTTGCTCCTGGGAGGAGCTTTGAGTACACACAGGCAAGCTGGGGCAAGGGCAGTTCTAGCTTCAAAGATGGCTGCCTGCCCTGTTTGCCAGCCTCCAAGATGGTGTTGCACATACACAGAAAGCTTAGGGCTTTAGGCAAAGGCAGTTCCAGCTTCCAAGATAGCGCCGGCTGCCTAATTTGCCAGCTTCCAAGATGGCCACACACCTACAGAGCATGCTTAGGCAAACACAGTTATAGCTTCCAAGATGGCGTCAGCTGCCTAATTTGCCAGTTTCCAAGATGGCGGCCCACATCTTTCCGCAACCCACCTGACCTCAGGTTGCGACCCACCTAGTGGGTCGCGACCCACAGTTTGAGAAACCCTGTCCTAGACTTTAGGCTGTTCCTGCTGACATATTCCAGCTGCTGTCATAATTCAGTCATCCCACTTTTCTATTCCTTCCATTAGAATGGAAGTGGTAAAACTCTATACTAAGTACAGTGCACTGCCTCATCCAGGTGATGCTTAGCATCACACTGGTCACAAGGGGTTCTAAACAGTCTGCCACAGTTTCCAGCATATGACCTTCCTCCATCATAACCTGTTCTGATTGTCAAGGAAATTGCCCCACCATCTCTGTCGTGGCAGTCAGCAATGAAGTCCACCAGTTTAATAGGTGCAATGCACTCTGTCACACTTTTCACAGTTATAGTGCAAAGTCTGGATCCCCAGCAGAAAATGAAGGTAGGCAGAATCTCTCTTATCTCTCAGCCGACACAAGGCTCAGGGGTGGGCAGGAGGAGGTGGGAGGGAGGCATTCCAGGGTGGGGAAAGGTGGGTAGTGGGTGGCCCCAGGAGCGGGTGGGGAGCAGGAGGTGGGGCATAACTGCCAGGTCCCAACTCCGTTACCCAAGCAGCACGGAGCAGCTTCAAGTTGCTCTGCTCTCCTCAGACGTACCACTTCAGGAGGTTAAAGTGCCTGGAGGGGGCACCTCAGGAGGTGGCACAAGTCTGAGAGACCCATAGGGGCTGCAGTGGTTTACCGGGGGTAAGAGTTTACCCTTACCTTCAGCTGAGGCACTGTGGTGCCCTATCTTGTGCTGGACAAAGCGCAAGCTTCCTGGCTTGTCTGTTCCAGCACAAGATAGGATTGCACCCTATATTGTTTAATGAAACTACCGTGGATACTCGCCTATAAGGCGATAAATTTGCACCCGGAAATGGTGGGAGAATCGTCTCCTTGTCTTATTGCGCGAGAAACCGAAGAAGCCCTGGAGGAGGCAGGGTGGTGGGGGGACAGCCTGCTGGCCCGGCACTCCCCCGCACCCACTCAGAGCCACTGCACGCATTCACTTAAGTCCTACCTCCCACGAAGGCAGTGAGTGGAACAGGGGTGTCCTGGCTGCTGCCGCTGCTGTCACCAGACCAATGGAGGACAGGGAGCATGCAGGGAGCGTCCTGTGCTGCCTGCTTCCCGCCAGATACTCCCTGGTGTGCCTCCCTCCATGCCCGCCACAGACGCAGCCTTGTGCTTGAGAATGGGCAGCGCAGGTCACTCCCCACACGCTCCCTGCCTTCCATCAGTCTGGTGACAGTGGCAGTGGCAGCCAGGATGCCCCTGCTCCGCTCCCTGTCTCCGTGGGAGGCAGGACTTAAGTGAGTGCGTGCAGCGGCTCTGAGTGGGCGTGGGGGAGTGCAGGGCCAGCAAGCTGTCCCCCCACTGCCCTGCCTTCCCCAGGGCTTCTCAGGTGCTGCTTTCCAGTTTCTTTCACCCCCCCCTCTGGATCTGACACCCTGCTTGATGAAATGAAAGCCCATGTGCATCTAAATCTCCCCACTGTGCAGTGTCTTCCTTGGGCAAGAGGTGTTCTTTCCAGTTTCTTTCACTCCCATGTGTTTTTATCAAAGAAGAAGATCCGTAATGATGTGGCCCTTCTGCCAAAAAGTTTGGAGACACCTGATCTGTGAGATAGATCATAGTTTTTAATAAATTAGAGACTTATTAAAAACAGTTTTTGCTATGCTAGGTTTACATACTATATATACTGTACTATGTATGTATACTGTGTTTTTAATACTTACTATGTTTTTAATAAATTAGAGACTATATAGCTCTTAGGTAACAATTACTGGTAGGTTATTTTTTAGGATCTGGCCTCAGGTAAAATCAGGCAAAACTATAGTCAGACACCTCCCTAAGTTTAACCCCCAACTTATCCGAGGGTCATAGAAAATTCCATGATTTTTGGTTCAAAACTTACTCTCGACTTATCTGAGGTTGACTTATAGATACTTATCTGAGTATCTGCAGTATATATAGAGACAGTTGCTGTAGTAGTACACAGTGAAGGCCTGCAGATAGGCCTTTTTTGGTAAGGAATCACAAGAAGACTTTAAGCCAATTGAAAGACATGTCTGATATGTCACATTAGGCTTTAAAAAAAAATGAAGAATCCCATTTCATGTAGGAATGGCAGGGCTACAACCAGGGACCTGCAGGTTCTGAACAGCACTTAGACTCTAAATGGTCACATCACAGGGAGAGGGCTGTTGCCGTTTGCTGGTCATATTATAGGTGGAGTTTCGGTATCTTGGAGGGATTTGTTCTTGGGTGCCCCATGGATACCAAAAACCACAGATAACTAAATCCATGGTTTAGGCCCCTTTATAAAATCTGCAGATAAACAAGCTCCACCTGTACTCCAATATTTAAGGACCCAAACATGGGAAAATATACAAAGAAAACACAGAAATTAATTGCAGGGGGCTAGATGATTTCTGATGCTGTAGCCCATCAGTATTTTTTCCTATACACTTCATCTTCTGATGCCCTTTCTCGTTCAAATCCAGAGCCGAGACAGAAGAGCTTCTTCCAGCAGATGGGGAGCTGTGTTCTGCTTGCCACCTCAGGGGTTGGGAAGTCTTGGGCCATTCAATGTCCAATGGGCTACTAGGAAACAGAGGATGAGGCAGAAGCCGTTGATCAAGCATGAAACTTGGGAATAGAATTGGAATTGGAATTCTGACAAGGCTTTCTAAAAGCAGAAGTCTTCTGGAGGCACTATGACACTATGATATTGTTAGCATTATGAGAGTAAGCTTTTATCTTATGTATTTGTGGAACTGTGCATTTATTTAAAATTTCCCATAGAGCTCACTTGTCAAAGATCATATCCAGATAATCCGTTATTCAACTATTCTTCTTTGCGATGCACCTCAAAGCGTTCCCAAAGTGCTGACAATATGCTACCTGGTATTTTTTGGTGTTTGTCTATTAAAGCTCTTAGTGCAGCTTTGGTCTGTAAGAGAAACAAGTAGGGGAAAAGATATTCATTAATTCATTTTACATGTCACTATGAAACACATAGTCCAATCATATTCTTCCTACCCCCACTAGTGTAGCCCCACCAGTAACAAGCATGCTGTATCCATGGGAGGGGGCAGATTGGGAGTCTTTAGAGGCGAAGGGGGATTTAAATCCCCTTACACCTCTTTAAGCCTCCAGACCCTCAATGGGTATCAGATCTGCACCAGCAAGATCGCTGGCACAAGTACAGGGAGAGAAAAGGGGTGAGGAGATTGCTGAAAATGGGGACAGAATCCAGCATAAGCCATCATCGCTGAATCTACCCCCTCCCGCAATCTCCCCACCTCCATCATGCTCTCTATTTGCCCGCTTTGCCCCACTCCCCCATTTTGCCCCTACTTGCCCCCTCCTCTGCTTTACCTTCTCTGCAGGTGGTTGGCAATCCACTGGTGGACTGAGAGCACTGCCACCTCATGCAGCAGTGCTCCTGAAGTGGCAGCCAACGGCAAGCTCTATGTGCCATCAGAGGCCATTTTGCAACAACAGAAGGGCTTCCACTTTTGCAAAGGGCTCCATACGCCAGGCCCATCGTCAGGAAGATTGGACCAACAATGTTACAAAGATGCACTGAAAGAAGGCAATGAAAGGCTAAGCATATCTTCCATGGTAGACTGTTGCATAACCCTGGCAGCTTTGCTGAAAGGCCCCACTTAAGCATCCCCATCATCTCCCCACTGACTACCAGAAGATTATGGATGAGGGCCTTAGACGCAGAGCAAGGTTTTCACGTAAGCTCATATAGGAGGAGTTCAGGGCTAAAGCATACTCAAAGCATCACACCAAATCTCTCTTGTCCTTACCCAGGGGCGCACCAGTTCTCTGCCAGTCTTCCTTTCAATCCCAGGATTCTAAATAGATTTGACGAATGGATTGGAAGGGTAGTGTGGGAGAGATGAATGTGGTTTCAATGCTGCATACATGTAGAGCCCTCTCATAGAAACCACAAATGTGAGGCCACCAACAAGCATGACCAATGGACACACTAGCAGTGGTTTCTATGGCCCACAGACATGGACCCACTTTTCCTTAACACATTCACTAAATGCACAAAGAGCAATAAATGAAGTCCCCTTTGAATCGTTTAGCTCAGGGGTCTCCAAACTTTTTGGCCAGAGGGACACATCAAATATCTGGCAATGTGTGGAGGGCCGGAAAAAAAAAATTAAATATGAAATTTAAATAAATAAATTAGAGCTGGAACTTAGATGAGTGAATAAATGAATGAATGGGCCCATTCATTCAACCTCTCTGGCCCTCAGAACACCCTCCAGACACAATCAGAGCACAGTTCTGGTTATGTTCAGTTGAGTGGGCCAGAGGCTTTCAGGGGACAAGAGGTTGGCCGTGGGCCAGAAAGAGGCTTGCTGTGGGCCGCATCTGGCCCCCGGGCTGGAGTTTGGAAATCCCTGGTTTAGCTCAATGATAAATGAATAACATGCTTACTTTTTCAAACAGTTCTTCAGGGGTTATATTTGGGTCATATGGAATAGGTTCTCCAACATAGGTCCGCAGTTTTACTGGAAATGGTCCACAAACTGGAAAGATTAGTAACCGGGTTCGTTCATAAAGCCATCTCATTGGCCCTGTATGCAAAGATAAGATCAGACTCGGATAATACAGAGAGACTGCAGGTCTTCCTGAGGAGTTGCATTTAAGTATTTGGGACAACAAAAATCACCAGCTGAAGTAACAAGTGCTCAAGTGGAAATAAGACAAGCCAAGTCAAGTCAACCTTTATTAGGCATAAAAAATAAGTCAAGCAATCAGCCATCTGCACACCTTGCAATGTCGATAGTTCAGCTCGTACCTGTGTAGCCTTAGTGTGTCATCTGTCAGCAGCAAGATTTTCAGGCATTTCAGGCATCTTGCCAAGATGCTTGTTAGCTGGCCTGGATTGTCAGCTTTCATTTAAAACAAAATACAAGTGTCTACTTGCTCTGGAAACTAATAGACGTGCAAATACATGTAAGCAGCATTCTGTGTGAGTGTTCAGTGAGGATAGCCTTCTCCAGCCTTCCATTCTCCAATGAACAAAGGCAAAGCTGGGACTCATGTGTAGAATGTTGAAAATGTGTTTTCTTCCCCTCTCGCAAATGTGGCCATTGAGCTAGGAAAAGAATATAGTAACAACTGACATGTTTCAGGGTGGAATCTATTGTTCCTTTATACATTTACAGGGGGGTTTATGTATCTGCAGATCCCGCATCCGGGGTTTCACTTAACCATGGATTGGATCCTCAGTGCTCCCCCACCTACCTCCAGAGGTGAGGGGAACTGGGCTCCTTTCAACTCCCAAGGGTCTTCTGAGACCTGCAGAGGGACTCTGGGGTTTTCCCTGGCCTCCCTATGCCTTATAAGGCATTAAAACCGTCACTTCCATTTTTATTATAAAACGAATTCATTTTGTAGCCTTTTTGGTCAATCTGAGACCCACAGCAGCTGCAGGCTCACCTTGCCTCTGGAGGGTGAGGGTGCGTCTCTAGGTATCCGTGGTTTCACTTAACCACAGAGGGTTCTGGGAAAGGGGGTTTGGGGCACACCTGTATTGTGTTTTCACCCTCCCCTGGGGAAGTCTTGAGAGCTGCCAAGAGAATACAAGGGATAAATCAGTATAACTGATTGGGAAGCAGTGTCAACCTCCCTCCAGCAGCATATCAGTTTAGGTCTTATGTCTTGCTGTATAATGTGATTTATTTTTAGTGTTTGGGTATTTAAAAGACCTATCTCTGCACAAAAATTAGTGGAACACAACATTACTGCACACAGCTGAATGCTGGATTTCATCTGGGAAGAAGCATGAGGGGTAATTTAAGTAGAAAAACCTTTGCTTAGGTGATTTGTCCATAAGGCAGAACTACCATCCTCCAGCCCACCATGGACAGAGTCCCATTCATCCGCCTTGATCGTTTCCCTCTTGCTAACTGCTATACTCCACTCAGCTCCTTCCTTACCTACTTCTTTCTTGTGTAGAGTTTAAAGAGGCAAAAACCCTCTAAATCAATGTTTTCCAACCTGTGGGTTGTGACCCCAATGGAGTTACAAACTCTCACTTGAGGGTGTTGTGGCAAACTCTTGAAGCCTATGCGATAGAAGGCTTGGCAAACTCTCAAATCCTATGCAATAGAAGGCTTGGCAAACTCTCAAATCCTATGCAAGAGAAGGTTTGGATCCAATCCAATTGCCTTAGCTGACTTACCACAAATGAGTTCTTGATATAATCAAGAATACAGCCTCTTCTCACCCTCTTGCCCCACCGCTCCTAAGGTCAACGTTGCGCAGGTTGCTATTTCAAAGGGTTATTGTGAAGACACAAAAAGTAGGGGCAAACAAATTGGGGAAGGGCTGGGGATGGGTGGATTTGGGTCTGGGAGGGGGGCAGAACTGACAGTGGGTTTCAGTCTCATACTTTATGGGGGTCGTGGCACGAAAAAGGTTAAACACCTATGCTCCAAACTACACATAAGAAAGCAGCACTTCCTTCCCCCTCACCTTTCTCATGCAGGAAGGATAATAAATAATGTAGGAATTTTTGTGTCTCTGTTGTTATCCTTTTCACTATACTAGGGGGCGGACCATATTCTGATGCAATTGTTGAGCTCCAAGTTCATCAGATTGGGACCATTTTGGCAGTCTTGTATTCCCCTTCATCTGCCCTCCCATAAAAGCCAAGGCACGTTGCATACACGTTGCTAGAAAGCACCGACATAAGGGGTTAGGATTGTGCCCTTAGTGTTCTTAATGCAAAGAAAACATATCTTGTCCATAAAATGCACTAGAATACTTCATTGGGTAACTTCAAGGAAATGGAACACATAGTTCTGGATTTTAAAAATCATGGCAGGAAGCCTGCAAACATATCTAATAACTGGCTCCTTCACACCCAATGTGAGGTCATTCCAAGCTATCTGAATCATAGAAAAATGGGAATGTGCTAAAAAGGTTTTCACCCTGTGACCAAATAACTAGCTTGCCACGTGGCTCATTTGTGGGCTTACAAGCAGAAAAACAGATGTCTTTGAATAGATCTGTGGATAAATTCAATTAAATGGAAGATGTTTCACTGAAAGTTCCACTTTTTGGAGTGCAATCCTATAGAGCTGCATAATATATGATGTGTCCTGGGGCACTATGTAATGGAAGATCAGAAGATCATCAGGTGGACGATGTGGTGTTGACAGTGATCCCGTGTATTGACAGCTGTTTGATAGCTCTGGGAAGGGCAGGGCTGGCTCCACAGCTGTAATCAATCAAGGCCAATGGAGACCTGGTTGGACACCTGAGCTTCATTTGACCTTGATGGGGCTTTGAATGAGCTAAGGAGGTAGCTCACAGCTGAGTTGCATTTGCACTTAATGGGACACAAAGGATAAAAGGCAGCTTCAGAAGGACCAAAGGGGCCGGGAGAGAGGGACCCTGACCCAGAGGGAAACCCGGACCCTGACCCAGAGGGAGATGCTACCTGAGCCGGAGGGAACCAGACCAAGAGGGCTACCTGACCCAGACCTACAGGAGAAGGGGACTGCCAGGACTCTGCTGGAGGACACAGAAGACTGGGAAGACTGGATTGTGCTTTGGAGACCGGATTGGACTTGAATTGGAGGCTTCAGACCTTTACCCGCTGAGTTAAGTGGAGTTTTGGGGAGGGAAAGCCTCTGGACAAGAGGACTTGCAGGGAGTGTCTGTGTTCATAGCAATAAATTTGGGTAGTTGCTATAGATAAGGAGTTCTGTGTTCATTCCTTTGCACACCACAGCGGTTGTTCTAGAGATAAAGAGGGTGTTAAATAGCCAAAAAGCGGGCATTAGAAGGGAGTTGAGATATTTGGACGGGGCAAATTGGCGTAGTCAGCAGGAGTTGAAAATTAGGATAGGACACACTAGTGCACCATTAGCATCCCAAAAGGATTGGGCCATAAATCTCTTCTGGGCTCAACATAATAATGCTCACATAATTTACAGGCTTGCTGTAAGGATAAAAGGCGGTTGGACACTTTGAAGAGGATCATTGTATTTACCACTTTTGCATTTATGGCTATTTGAGCAAATCCTTGACGATTTCTCCAGATGAGTTTGTAATTGTTATCACCATAGTTTTGCTCCCGAAGTCCACCTGGTGCAATGAACAGCAGATGCCCTTTCTTCAGAAGAGCCACACACTCTTCTCTGTTTGCATGAGTACAGCCTCGCATGACAAAATATGTTTTTAGGCCTAGAAAAAAGGAACCAAACAATGATGGGTCATGTTATGTAATGACCTTACCATTAAGAAAAAGATTCAGGGCACAATTCTAACATGTGTTTAGGCTGGCGAGGAAGCCAGGCCAGCGCTCCCAGAAGCACCGGCCTGCAGTTGTGTGCCTGCCATAGGCTGACCTGGGGCAAATGCCCCAAGCGCCAACCTCTAGGGCCCCGCTCCCGACGGAGGCGGAAACTGTACTTCTGGTTAGAAACTGTGCTGATAGTGCCAGGGAACCTCACGGAGGTTTCCCCAGCATGGGAGGAGGTCACGTGAGGCTCTGTGAGCCTCTGGTAAGTAGGGGGGCGAATTTCTGCCTGAGGGGGGTGGCGACAGCCTGCGGGTGGGTGCAGTTGTGGAGCCTTGCCCTGGGCGCAGGACTGTGGAGGTCCGCGGCTGACAGCCTGTGGAGGCTGACGGAAGCCGACACAAGGACGAAAGGCAGGCAGCGGGGAGGTGGGAAGGAGGAGTGATGGTGTTCCTGGGCAGAGGGAGGGCAAGTGGTGGGCGGCCCCGGGGATGGGCAGGCAGGGACAGGGAGACAGGGCTGGGATCCCACAGTTTTGCCAAATCCCAAGCCCCTTTCCCAGGTGGAACAGAGCGGCTTCAAGCCTCTCCTCAGACTTGTGCCACCTCTGGAGACCCATTGAGGCCAGCAGCTCTTATCCAGAGGTAAGGGGAAGAGTTTCTCCTTGCCTCTGGCTAAGCTGCTTATGGCCCCTATCCTGCGCTGGATACAGCGCAAGCCTCCTGGCTTGCCTGTTCCAGCACAGGATAGGATTGCGCCCTCAGTTTCAAAAGATTTGAGAAAAAGACAAGCAGGAGGTATATTCTGGTGGTTGAGCAGAAGGCTGCCTGAAGAATGCTAAGCAGGAGTGGTCCTGGTTGAAAATTGGATGGGAGACTAAAAAGCTGGCAAAGCTGTTGTGAGATGACAGACCTGGAGGAGTCACTGTTGTGACCTCACTGTGAGAGGGTGAAGGACTCCTGCAGGAATGTGGAGAAGTATGGAGAGTCAGCTTCTAAGAAAGACAGAATGATTAACAGCTTTGCTGACCTGAACCTGCTCCTGCTCAGAAGGCATACCCACGTGCCCGAAATGATGTCAACACCATGAAGGATTCCATCTGGAAATGAATGGTTCCATGAGTACTCATAGAACAATCATTGTAAAACCTCCTTTGAAAGAAGGATGAGTTTAGTATAGCCTACCTATGTGAACCGCCTTGAGTCTCTAAGGCCACAATCCTAACTCACTTTCCAGCACCGGGGTAAGGGCAATGCCAAAGTAAGGAAACAAATGTTGCCTTACCTTGAGGAGGCCTCCATGACTGCCCCCTGAATGCAGGATGCAACATGTGCCCCCCGGCACAGCTATGACAGCACAGGAAAGTGGGTTAGGATTGCACCCTAAGTCTATAATGTGTTGTGAGAGTCAGTGAGAAAAACAGCATACAAATGCTATTATTATTATTATTATTATTGTTTATGAGCTGGACAGAAAAACCTAATGCAAGGACAGAACTACGTCTTCCCAAAGCTGTGTGTGCAGAGTAACATTAAGCAGGTATTTGCAGGAGAGAAATCAGCAGGTGGAATGCTGACCCTTCTCCTTCTTGCTGACCCTTTTCCTCTGCAATCCCTTTCATATCAGTTTCATTCCTTCCCAGTCCCAAAAAGAGGCAAACTACCCTTTCATTCTGAGCCAAGGAAGAGTGCATGGAGAGAAGGTGCTAAAGACTTCTCTTTCTACTCCTTTTCCACTCTTCCCCAAACTGCTGTTTCATCTGATGGGACGGAGATATTTTCTGGTTGGCTTTTCCCCTGGCATCCCCAAAGCAGATGAAATAACAGCCTGGGGAGGTGATTATTGACTTGGAATAAAGATATCTACAAAGCAGATGAACAACCCTACCATCTTCCCCTCCTCCATCCTGAATTACACCTGACCCTGGTTGAGACTGGGAACCAGTAGTTCCCTAACTTTTTAGCACCGGGACCCACTTTTTAAAATGACAATATTGGGACCCACCTAGGTTTACAAGACTTAAAAATATTCTTGAAAGAAATAATATTTTTACTTATTTACACATAATGATAACCAGAAAAAAGATGCTCTAACATTTCTCTCTCTCTATTTACACATACTTACAGGGCAATTCCAATTTTTGAAAGGCCTCAGTGCTTGAGGCAATTAGTTATCTGAGCCTTTCATCAACTGTGTGTTCATTGGAGGCTCTGCTCAGCTGCTATGGGACCCACCATAAATCCACCAGTGGGTCCTGACCTACAGTTTGGGAACCACTGCTTTATACAAAGGAAAGAGAGAAGAAATGCCAAGCCCCTGCAACCTGGGCCTTTACTGCGGTTTGTGTATCCGAGGGCAGAAATTTCTGCTTGGTCATCCTGTCACAGTACCCTTCATATGCCACAGTGGAGAACCACTTCAGGGAGTGGTGCCGCCATCCCTTAAGCATTGTGGGTGGCTGGGCTGGGACTTGTCAACCACCATAGCAGAGAGCTAGAGCTGGGTGGAGCAAAATTGAGTTGGGTGGGATTTAAAGGACAACCAAAACAGACAGTTGGGGTAGATTGAAGAAGGAGGAGACAAAGAGGGGAGAGCAAAAGGAGACTTAGGGCACAATCCTAACCAGGTCTACTCAGAAGTAAGTCCTATTTTGTTCAGTGGGGTTTACTCTCAGGAAAGTGTGGTTAGGATTGCAACCTTTGGAGGTGAAGGACAAACCAGAAAATTGGAAAAGGGGGCCAAGTTCAGAGGCAAGGAGGAGAGCCCCAAGTGGGGAAGAAGCAAAGGAAAAGATAATGAAAGAGAGATTATGGTACCTGAAGAAGGACAAGGGGTGGATATTACAGAAAGGAGGACAACAAGGGGAAGAGGAAGAGACCACAAAGGCAGCAGGAAGGGACCACAGAAGGAAGAAAGGAGAATGACAGTGATAAGCAGAGAAATGGAAGACGAAGAGCTCTCAGCCCAGCTGCCCGCTGCAGTTGGAAGGGCAAAGGTGGGCATCTGTCTGAGCAGGCTGCAGAGTAAAGAACTCCAAGGGTAATGTGGAGAGTGGAGACAGGGAAGAATGACAGAAAAACTAATCTATGTATGGAAACCAAGTCAGAGTAAAGAAGTAAAGAAGAGCCCAAAGTGAGGACGGATACTTTAGATTCATGTGCACACAGGGCACAATCCTAACCAACTTGCCAGCACTGGCATAGCTGTGGAGGAGGAGGTCTGGTCTAGAGGGTAGAGCCTCCGTTAGCCCAAAGATAACATCAGAAGGTTGCCAGTTCGAGGACACCGGCAGCTCCCTGAACAGCTGAGAATGGCTGAGAATGGTGAGACCTTGAAGCAGCTGACTAGCCCATCCTTCCCACTGCCCCCCACCTGGTGCTTGTTCTCAGTTAGCATGTTCCACCAATGCTCGAGATCAGGCAGGCCGGAGGTTCCTTTGGCGTTGCGTGCTTGCTAAGTGCATGGTGGACGGGTGGAGCGTCACCCCCTTCCAGGACATCTCTTGATGTGGGCCGCACCACCCACACCCCTTTAGTAACACCACAGGTGGAGAAGAGAGGTGCAGGGAGGAGATGAAACACCTTTAGTCGGCTTCTTGAATCTTGAATCTCTGGCATGCTCAGGCACGCCAGAGGCTCCTGTGGCGTTGCGTGCTTGCTAAGTGCTTCTTAAATCTTAAAGTTAAGAAGCTTAAAGAAGCTCAATGCTCCTTAAATCTAACTGCTTCTTAAATCTCTGGCATGCTCAGGCAGGCCAGAGGTTCCTGTGGCATTGCGTGCTTGCTAAGTGGGTGGGTGGTGCGTCACCCCCTTCCAGCACATCTCCTGATGCGGGCAGCACCACCCACACCCCTTTAGTAACACCAAAGGTGGAGGAAAGAGGTGCAGGGAGGAGAAGAAACACCTTTAGTCGGCTTCTTAAATCTTGAATTTTAATATTCCATTTAAAACACTTCCAGTGACCAAAGTTATAGGATTTTTCTTTACCTGGCAGAAGAAAGAAGAAATGGTCTGCCACCACACGGCACAGTCTTCCTGTCATTCTGAGGAACGTTGATGTAAAAAGGTAAAAGTCAATAGGTATGCTTCCATGGTAAAGGACAAGGACTGCGGGTCCTTTAGGAATATTGTCCGTGCCACGAACCTCATAACCTGTTCATGGATCAACAAGTGAGTTCTTCAGTAATGGAAATGGTGCAGATCAAACATGTATCTACATTCTTTAGTAGTCCAGGAGGAAGGAGCAAGCAGGGAAAAGCATGACCTTTCAGTGAGAAACTTACAGCCCAATCCAAACAGCACTCTATGCTGCTGGAGTGAGCTTTCTAGTGGCAAAACTTTCTGGCCATCCTTGAAGGTGAGCAGCCAGCTCTGCACACCAGCTGTCAACAGATGCTTGCCATAAACAGCAAGACCACACAGTGGGTGGGAGGGAGGTGGGTGGAATGTGCCAAAGTGTGGGCGGAAAGGAGAGCAAGGTCAGAGGAACATAGTCGCAGAAGTAACATATGCTATGGGACCCACATATTTTACGGCCCCCACTAAATGCTTGCAAGCTGTCTCTGATGAAATTGGCATCTCATAATCCAGCCACCCTGTTGTTTACGTGTCGGGGAACTGCATGCTGCATGGTATGTAATCATTTTGAATGTCATTAATAAGATGATTCAAATGAATAATTTTGCTCAAATTTAACTATACTGCAGGCACAATCCTCTTGTACCGGCAGAGTGCATGCTCGCTGGTACTGGCCGTCGCAAATATGCCAGAAAGCATGTTGCAACAGTGGAAGAGTTTGTGGTGCTGGGAGAAGGCCTCTGCCTGCCTGCCAGCACCCACAGAAGATTTATTATTTATTTATTTTTCACATTTTTATACCGCCCTTCCTCCAAAGAGCTCAGGGCGGTATACACAGCTGCTCCCCTCCCTTTGTCCTCACAACCTTGTGAGGTAGGTGAGGCTGAGAGAAAGTGACTGGCCCAAGGTCACCCAAGAAGCTTCATGGCTGAGGGGGGATTCAAACCTGGATCTTCCAGGTCTGAGTCCACCTCCCAAACCACTACACCATCCCGGCTCTCGTGTTGAGAGGGTTAGGACAGACAAAAGAAAATATTTCTTTACTCAGCGTGTGGTTGGTCTGTGGAACTGCTTGTCATAGGATGTGGTGATAGCATTGGGCCTAGATGCCTTTAAAAGGGAATTGGACAAATTTCTGGAGGAAAAATCCATCACGGGTTACAAGCCATGATGTGTATGTGCAACCTCCCGATTCCAGAAATGGGCTACAACAGAATGCCAGATGCAAGGGAGGGATATAGAATCATAGACTCATGGAATGGACCTAATAGGTCATCTAGTCCAACCCCCTGCCTTAGGCAGGAAATCCTCTTAGACCATCTCCAACAGATGTTTGTCGAGCCTCTGCTTGAATATCTCTAGTGAGGAAGAGTCCACCACCCCTCTCAGCAATCTGTTCCACAATATGAGCCCCCTGCACTGAGCACTGAAACCTGACAAGACACAGACCTTTGACTTTTCATGAATCAAGACCGCAATAATAAAAACAGACACAGAATAATCTTATTTCAGTAATAGATCTTTGGTGGCCAAACACTCTTAAAGTGCAAATAGCCACACAGGACAATCTAAGTGTCTAGTTAGAATAGCCTTCAACAAGTTGAGAGCCCATCCTTCTCATAAGAACAGGAGCCCTGCTGGATCAGGCCAAAGACCCATCTAGACCAGCTTCCTGCATCTCACAGTGCCCACCAAATGCCTCAAGGAGCACACAAGACAGTAAGATACAACCTGTCCTGGTGCCCTCCCCTGCACCTGGCATTCCGAGGTAGTCCACCCCTAAAATCAGGAGGTTGCACATACCCACCATGGCCCGTAACCCGTGATGGACTTTTCCTCCAAAGGACTTTTCCTTTCTCAAGCCATGCCAAAAACAAAATAAGAACTGTGAGGCACAATGCATACCGCAGCAGCTGAGCTCCACATGGGCTGACAGAGGGGCAGGGGAGGGCCAAACAGGGCAGGGAAAGGCGTCAACGAGGGCCCTTTATAACTTATGCAATAGGCCCAGCACTAGTTTAATGCAGCCATGGCAGGGAGAGCAGATCAGACCCAGGAAGCTGCCACATACAGTGGTGGTTTCACCTGCCAAATCCTCACCCCCTTCATAAAAAAACAGCCCCACTGGATCAGGCCATAGGCCCATCTAGTCCAGCTTCATGTATCTCACAGTGGCCCACCAAATGCCCCAGGTGGCACACCAGATAATAAGAGACCTGCACCCTGGTGCCCTTCCTTGCATCTGGCATTCTGATACATAACCCATTTCTAAAATCAGGAGGTTGCGCATACACATCATGGCTTGTAACCCATAATGGATTTTTCCTCCAGAAACTTTTCCAATCCCCTTTTAAAGGCATCTAGACCAGATGCCATCACCACATGCTGTGGCAAGGAGTTCCACAGACCAACCACACGCTGAGTAAAGAAATATTTTCTTTTGTCTGTCCTAACCCTCCCAACACGCAATTTTAGTGGATGTCCCCTGGTTCTGATGTTGTGTGAGAGGGTAAAGAGCCTGGTGTTGTGTCAGAGGGGATAAGATCTGACGTGCACCACTGCTATCCAATCCATCCCCTCCCTCACCTTCCCCTAGTTCCCATTTCCTGGTTCCTCCTGTGGAATACCCCAATCCTCCCCACCTATTGCCCACTGCTGCTGCTGACTTAGTGTTGTGAGAAGTCCAGGAAAGTTACTGCCACACAGTTGGTGCTGCTTGCCATTTCTGTCATGGCCTGGCAGTATGCTATAAAGCACATTTTGCAACACCATAAGTCAGGCTGCCTATTGCTACAAAACTAGAGGATAAGGCTCCTTAGGGCACAATCCTAACCTCTGATGTCAGTGCTTTCATAAAGCACTGCACCCTCTCACATAAAGGATTGCACCCTTAGTAATTAAGAAAGGAAAATCATACTTACCATGCAACAATTTTCCTAGCATACTCATCACAAATGCATGTATTCGCTGTGATTTCCTCCACTGTTCGCTATCAGGATCATCTGGCAGGTTACCAATTCTTTTATGAATGATTGTGTAGATACCACCAATATAAAAAAGGATCAGTCCAATTAATATTGGAAAATATAGTATTATCAGAGTTGCTAATAATCCCAGCTGAAATTTCATGAAGGTGAGATAATTTTCCAATGTATACGCCAGCCAAGTTGTAGGTTCTTCTCCAAAAGTATAGTTTGTGTCTTTTGCTGTCATTTTTGGTATAAAGGACAAGCCAAGAACCCAACAGGTTCTTCACGTTTATTCCTGGAGTGGAAAAAATAAAAAATAAAGGACACAGTGAACAGACTCACAGTAAGTGGGTGCAAATTAGACCTAGCCAAAGGCACCGCCCTTGGGAAAAAAATTTGCTTTAACTCTCAGATTGGGGGGGGGGGGAAGATCTGCCTCTCTCCATCTTCTCAGACACTTATCACTTCTGCAGTTCCTTTGAAAGCAACAGATGCTGGGATATCAGGGGCCCTGGAGACAGGAGTAACCCAAAAATGCTTCTCCAACTCGAATTTCCTCCAAATGAGACAAACCTTCATTTGATTTCTAAAATTCACCTCTCATTTCACGCATTTCAGGCATTTTTGAGCTTCTGAAGTTTGTTCAGGGGAGGAGAGTGCTGAGCTAGAACACTGGAGACTGGCAGGAGCAGAAGCTGCCACATCCAAAGATAAAGAGAGCGGTATCTGGCATGTTGCCTCAGACATCAGAAATCTGGGGTCTGCCCAGGGCTTGATAACATGCATTGTTAAAGTCCGATGTCCCTGAGAATTTAGGCAAGATGATTGACAATAGCTGGGATTCAAAGAGCCGTCTGAGGCTTGCCTGTGAGCCATGCTAAAGTCACTCCAATATCATCAACAACGTACAACCCAACCTGGACACTGGTCTGGTGGTTTTAGCCGTCAGCTCTTAGTGACAACTAATCATTGCTCTGTCCGTTATTCTGAGTTTGTCATGTGGCAGGTTATGACTGGAAGTGTCATTTTTGGCTTGTCAATTCTGTCTTCTCATGCCATGGGGAGGGGGGGGGTTATTGTAATTTTAGAAATGTCTGTTGTAAATTCTGCAGATATAAGTCTATGTCAGAGAGCCAGAACGATTGTGGCTATACAGAGGGAATAAATTGTGTGGTGGGTTCTAACTGGAAGCTGAAAGCACATAGATAAAGTCAGTCCTTGTTAAATGTGCTCTTATGCACATGGATTTGCTTACCTCGCACGACTTGCTGCCTCTTCTCAGCTAGCCACTACACCGTGAAGCTATCTGTGGCACTGTGGCCATCCTGAAGCTATTCACAGGCAAAATTTGCAACTATCTGTGCCATTTTGAAGCTTCACATGGCCATTTAGAAAGTCTTCACTGCCTTTTGCTGCCATTCTAAAGGTCTCCAAGCCATTTGGAAGGTCTCCATTGCTGGTAGGTTTAGCTGCCCCTTCTCCTAACCCCACTGATTCCATAGGATCAATGACTCTGTATTCCCAGATTCGGTATCTGCTGGGGCTTCCAGGAAACTTACTCCAGGGAATTAGTTATTTATTTATATACCACCTTTCTCTGTTTTTACAAAGCATTCAAGGTGATTTACATAGGCAGGTGAATCTTAAGACACCATTTTTCAATGGGGTTTTAAAAATATTTGTTCTGTGAGAGATGTTTCCCTTGTGGTGTGGTTTATCTCATCCGGCTGCATGCTATCCAGCTTCCACAAATAACTGTAAATCAAGGCCAGGTAGGTTTTTAAGGTCTTTAACCATTCTTGCCAGTTGACTCTACAAACTCCCTCACCCTCTTGCAGCAGGGGGCTCATCAGCAACCAAGGACGTGCAGTCATTGGAGGCAGGTGAGCAGCGCCTTACCTGAGCTCGCAGCCCTGAATTTCCACATTCAACAGAAGATGTTCTCTGGTTGCATCCAGGAGCCTTTCTGAAGCCCTCAAAAGCTATGTGTGGCCTCTGGGGGGCTTCAGAAAGTCTCCCAGAGCTGTTTTAAAAGCTGGACATGCTTTAAAAACACTGCCAGGAGGCTTTCTGAAGACCACCGAGGCTGCATGCTGCCTCTGTGGGCCTGACAAAGGCTCCAAACACAACTTGTAAAAGGTTTCATTCACATTCGAAGGCCTAGAGACCCAGAAGTGTTACATCACTTCTCGGTTACATGCCTTTCTGTGCCTCACCAGCACAGAATGGCATGGCACGTCCTTGTCAGCAACTCCATCCTCTGACAATGGTGAGAAGTATTCTGTCACCACAGAGTCTTCTCAGCAACTCCAGCCTCTCA
This sequence comes from Tiliqua scincoides, assembly GCF_035046505.1. NCBI lineage: Eukaryota > Metazoa > Chordata > Lepidosauria > Squamata > Scincidae > Tiliqua > Tiliqua scincoides. The sequence goes on along the minus strand of NC_089824.1, from coordinate 45,014,808 downwards.
TGCACTTTATCAGCCTGGCTTTGTGTCTCCCCTCCAAACACATGGCCCAAGTTGCTTCTGCTTTGCTCTTTGGGCAATACAACAGCTCACTCACCAGACCACAACTCCTGACCCTCATACAGAATTGACCATATGTGTAGTAATAAATGGGTTTCCAGCCTAAGGTAGTGCCTATGTGTCCATCAATTAGCTGCACAACAGTGTCTGGAGAATGAAACTGTTCTGATGCTGAGTGGTCCAGGTTCATACTGATGCTGGGTTGAAAGTTGTTAAAATATCTGATGGAATTTCTTGACACCCTTATGCCTGCAGGTTGGAATGATGGAGGTGTCATCAGGGCAGCCTAGGTAGAGAAGTGTTCTTTGAAGACTGGAACCAAGCAAACGTTCTTCTACTCCAGCCATAAAAAAATTATTTTGGAGCCATGCAGGCACCTAGGGCAGTGTCGCTGACCTGAAGGTACAAGTTGTCAGATACAGTTTGAAATAACTGTGGGTGAGGACAAAGGGGAAAAGCTTTGTCAGTGGATGTGTTACAGCATCCTCGGGAATGATATCTCACGTAGCTTGTAAGGATATTGGTGAACAGGACCTCTACATGCATGGTTGTCAGGATAGGTTCTCTGGGAGACAGATTATAGTTTCTTCAGGGAATCAGTGTCAGCAGGGTCAAAGGAGGGCTGTCAGTGACTGCAAAGTGATCCAGGGCCATAGCACCTAATTGTTAGCTCACTCTCTCTTTTCTTGCTCCCTTCTCTCCCCTGTTTGGACACAGCTGAAAGGGGAAAAGTCTTGGTAGACTGAATCTGCTGCTAGCAGCCCAGGTGATCAGGCTAGCCAGACAGGGCCCCTGGGCAGAACCCCCCTCCTAGAACAGTACTGAGCCCCAGGGGTTTCTATCAAACATCACTTTCATGATAATGCCTGCAGACGTGACAATACACTGGACTTCAATACACTGCATCCTGCAGTGGGGTGGCACTCACGGAGGTCTCCTCAAAGTAAGGGAATGCTTGTTCCTGTACCTTGGAGCTGCATTGCCCTTATGTCGGTGCTGGAAAATGGGCTAGGTTTGTGCCCTTGGTTAGTTGAGTTTTTTTAAAATGAACCAAACGTGTAAAATGAGTGAGAGTCAAGAAAAGACTGGCAGAAAAAGAATGGTTGAAACACTCACAGGAATGATACCATTTCTGACATCAGCAGATGGCACTGAGTCACTGCAGAATTTCACATGTGCATATATCAGAGAGCAGCTGCCCAGTGGCATAGCCAACCGACATGCCCGCCCAGGCCACGCTGGTCACCTGCCACCCCCCCCAAAGTAATTGCGTTGACGTGATGACATCACCACAGTTACTTCTGGCATGGTTAATCGGTTGCACCAGCAAAGGCTCAGGGGGTGGGCAGAATCCACTCATGCAGCCTTCCTCAGAACAGCCAATTGGCCACAATTACTTCTGGCACAGCCAGTTGGCCATGCTGGCAAAGGCACAAGCCACCCTCGGAGACTTTCTCAGCCACACAACGCCAAGGAAGCCTCCTGGGGCAGTGTCTTCTGCCTGCCACTGGAGCTTTTCTTGGTGCAGGCAGAGTGGACCACTCTGGAGCAGCAGGCAAGAGGATCTGCCACCACCCCAGGAAGACCCAAATGCCAACTGGTACCACATGATACTGTGCAGCTTATGGAAGCTACATCAATACGGCTGCCAAGCATTTTGAACAAGCCTTATAAATGTCTGAAACCACAAGCAGCAAAACATAACAAATTATGAAGACTGTCTGATTAAACAAGTTCTATCTTACCTTATCAGGGCCACCAGCCAGCTCTTTCCTCTTGCTTTTTGTTGTCTCCAGTGAGGTCTCTCCTCTCTCTGTCTCTCCACAGAGTGAGTTCTCAGTCTTTGGAATAACAAGAAATCCACAATTTCCGCATCTGCTTGGGAGTTTTATCTTTCAACTTTAATGACATCACCCTGTTATTTGATCTTTCCTTCTCACTGCCTGGAGGACAGCTGGCAGGAACCCAAACCAATCCTTCAGCTCACATGCACATGAAGGCCTGTAAATTAATTTTTAACAGAGAAGCTGGGGGACGGGTGGAGAAGGCCTACAATGCGCAGAGAAAATACCAGGGAACAAAGGAAAATACAGATTTATCACAAGTAGTGTGCCACAAATAGCTACGTGCTGGTGCCAAAAGGTCTGACATAAAGTCCATCTAGGCCAGGGGTCTGCAAACTATGGCCCGGGGGGGGGGGTACATTCAGACTGTCACAAGATATCCAGCTCACAGCAAAATACTTTTTTTCCCAACCACATGGTTGTACAGTTAACATGTAGTTCTATCCGCCTGACTCCTTACCATTTGGCCAGAGTGGTGTCAGCTGGCTAACCCTCATTTCAGTCACCTGGGCCATTTGTTTTAAGACCCTCAAACAATAATTATTCAATGTTAACCTCATTCCTGGTGATAAAACAAACCGGGTTTCCACACACTGACTTTTAAACAGTGCCACAAAATGATTGCAGTTTTTGCACATTTGTAAACAAATCATAACAAACCGGGTTCTGCAACAGACTGGGCAGAGACAGTGTGCTGTGTGTCACTTGCTTCTGTCCTAAATAAAATTGATTTTTTTTTTCTGGCCTGCAAAAATATATGATTTGGCCCTCGTACTGAAAAATTTGGAGATGGTTGGTTTAGACTGACATCCCTACTATAAGAATGCCAAAGCCTGAAACAAGAGGTTGTTCGGATTCCCTGATTTGCATAGATTGGGCAAGAGACAGAATCCTGGTAGAGGTCCTGGGCTGTATGAGCACAGATTTACTCCTGCTAATCTTTAGGAAAGCCTGTCATGACCCAACTCAACCCACAGATGTATTGAAGTCTCTCCTCACACCAGCACCACCTTGCTCTAGGAGCAAAGAAGGAAATCCCTGCTAACTGGGTAAGAGGCACTTTTTCAAGTAGGTGCTCCTCTTTTATTTAGCAGGGGAGAGTAACTGGCCCTCCTCACCCCAGCAGTGTCTTTTATACTGGCTGTCTGCTGGTGTTCTTTTGTATCTTTTTAGATTGTGAGCCCTTTTGGGACAGGGAGCCATTAGTTATTTGATTTTCTCTATAAACCACTTTGTGAACTTTCATTGAAGAGTGATGTATAAATACTGTTAATAATAATAATAATAATAATTTAAAAAAACAAAAACAAAACAGGAGTTCCTGGTCTTGTAAGTTGTAATCCTATCTTACTCCACTGGAAACAAACTAATTATAAACACTTGGAACCTAAAGCAGCCAAAAATAACATAAATTCTGTGTTTGTGTTGGCATCCTTCAGTCTCGGAAGACTATGGTAATGTTAGCACTATTAACACTAAGACAGTGTTAATACACTCTGAATAGTGTTCTGGAACAGAGTGTCCTCTCCAGTGCACGAAGCCTGGGTAAAGTAGATATGGAGGATAGACTGTTACCCATGCAGCAAATCCCCCCTCTCCACGTCGCTGAAATGGTCCAATGGAAAGGCAGAAGCCAATACGGTTGGTTCCAGCGACGTCGCAGGAGTTGCCAGAACGTGACTGTGTTCAGCCATGAACTGCCTCAGGGACTCTGGCTCTGGATTTTGCCTCGAGGTTGACTCCCTCGGGGCTGAGGGATAAGAATAGGCCCTCAGTTTGGCTGTACTTGTTGTAAGAGGCGACTGAACAGCCACCGGGTAGATGGGACTCGTTAGCCTGGAAAGGCAGCTCATCTGAGAGAAGGAAAACTCTGATCCCAAACCTCCGCTGCCTTGCGGCTACATCCAGTTATAGAAAAGGCTTCAGGATAAATTCTGACCTTTGTTTGATTAAACAAGTCCTATCTTATCCTATGGGGTCACCAGCAAGCTCTTTCCTCTCATGTTTTGTTGTCCCCAGTGAGGTCTCTCCTCCTAGGGGCTCACAGAGTGAGTTCTTGGCCTTTGGAGCTCACCCTCCTCTAGGAACAAAGAAAAAACCAAGAGTTCCTGCTCTTACAACTTCTTTTGTTGTCCCCTTGGGCAGAAGTGAGAAATCCAGGATTTCAGCATAGCTGTGACTGAGTAACAGGACTCTGCCCCAAGTTAACAACAAAGACACAAATGCAAGATCTTTCCAATTCAAGCCTTATTTCTTATTTTAAAATGGTTGATTATGGCTGTTGCTTTAATTTTTAAACTGCCATCTCAATGCCAAAGCCAGTTTGGTCTATTTTACCCGGATTGCAGGTTGAGGAGCCTGTGGTTAAGAAATAGTGGTTTACAACAGCCCTGTAACGTTCTACCACAGTTGTTCTCAAACTTTTTGGGAGATTTACTCCCAAAGTAAGTCTTTGCTGAGGAGGGGTGAAGGCAAAAAGTAAGCACAAACCATCTCCTGACTGCATTTGCAAACAGGAAGTGGTTTGCACTCACTATTTTTGAACATTCCCAGGCTCAGGGAGCCTTACAGAGGACTGTGCAGGGCTCCCTGCACCTTCCGCTTTCTTTCCCAAGCCCACAGTAAGTAAAAGCATCCCCCCTCATCCCCCTTAGTGATGCGGTCCTGGGGATCGCATCACTGCCCCTTCCTCCACCCCTTAAAAGGCTGGGGAAGCTTTACACAAGCTGATGGGTCACAACCCACCGGTTTGAGAACAAGTTTGACAGGGATACAAACACCAGCAGGGAAAGACCTGCCTGCATCCTAGTCCAAGTAAATTCCACCTGATCAGCCCCATTCCCTCACCTCAGAAGACTTTTACAGGAACTGCTGCCTGAATCAGCTAGTAGGTAGCCTGGACTTTGGGTGCTACAGGATGAGGAGCCTCCTTGGTGGGTTTCGGTAACCATGATGGGGCAATGGGCAGATCTGGAATTATTGCATGGATGACTTAGGGCCCAATCCTATCCAATTTTCTAGTGCTGGTGCAGCCATGCCCATGGGGCATGCTCTGCATCCTGTGGTGGGGAGGTAATCACAGAGGCCGAATCAAGGTATGAGAACATTTGTTCCCTTAGCTGGGGGGCTGCATTGTGGCTGCACTGGTGCTGGAAAGTTGGATAGGATTGGGCCCTTATTAGTCTATTCTTGCATACATTGATTTATAGCTGTTTGCCCAGGGGCAGAAGAGCAGGGTAAACATTTTTCAAATACATTAATCATTAATAGATAGTTAATAGTGCAGAATAGATGTTGAGCTGAGGATGGTTTACATTTGCAGCCAAAACACACCCCCAGCCCCCACAGAACGCCCTTCAGTTTGCAGTAATTCTATCTAAACTGTCCTTCATAGTCCATCCCAGGCTACATCTAACATGAGTCTGCACACAGAAAACCTGTGGCTCCACTGACTTTTATGCAGGCATAAACAACACAGTCCTGGAACGAGCTGGAATCCCTAGCATGTATGCACTGCTGAAACAGAGACGCCTGCGTTGGCTCAGTCATGTTGTGAGAATGGATGATGGCCGGATCCCAAAGGATCTCCTCTATGGTGAACTCGTGCAAGGAAAGCGCCCTACAGGTAGACCACAGCTGCGATACAAGGACATCTGCAAGAGGGATCTGAAGGCCTTAGGAGTGGACCAAAAAAGGTGGGAAACCCTGGCCTCTGAGTGGCCCGCTTGGAGGCAGGCTGTGCAGCATGGCCTTTCCCAGTTTGAAGAGACACTTGGCCAACAGTCTGAGGCAAAGAAGAAGGCCCATAGCCAGGGAGACAGACCAGGGACAGACTGCACTTGCTCCCAGTGTGGAAGGGACTGTCACTCCCGAATCGGCCTTTTCAGCCACACTAGACGCTGTTCCAGAACCACCATTCAGAGTGTGATACCATAGTCTTTCGAGACTGAAGGTTGCCAACAGAAAAACCACACTTTGAAATGTTTCAAACTTTTTTGAAATCACAATGAACTATCCAGAGCAGCTAAACATGTGTTATGTATTGTTAATGAGTGCTAAGAATCCTGGTCAGCTAGTGAGCAAAATAGTCCCTGAGTTAGGTGCCTGAAGTCCATGGAAAACATGCCAATGTGGGTAATATGGCTACACGTCTACAAGCTGAACTCTCAAAATTGCAAGATGTGCTTATGACTTCTTGCTTTTCTTATTTCCGTTTGAGCATTCATTACTTTAGCTGGTGATGCTGCCTATGCCAGGTTCCCCCCCCCCCAAATATTTAAATGCAGTATCCCAGCTCCTCTCCAATGAGTTCCAGGACCCGGGGCCATAACTGAAAAATACCCATCCTGTATGCAGACCAATCAGGCAGCATACCATCCACGCTGCACCATGGATCAATTCTCCCCCGCTACCCAACATCACAATAGATAGGTAGAAACATGAGAACAGGTGGTCCTTATGATCTATTTACAGATGGTTTAGGACTTGGGTAAAGATCAACACTGTGAACTGTATCCAGAAACAGGGAAAAACCAATAGAGTTCTTACAGAATTGGAATAATGTGCTGCGGTATTAAGCCTAGTCTTTTCCCCCACCTCTCTCCCAAATATTGTCAGTATCAACTGATTTTTGAACTGGACTCCTGAGCAGATTTTTGAACTGGACTCTCTGGAAGCTCCTGAGCAGGCTCATCATCTTAAACTGGTGAGTTAGTACAGTTCGAAAATTAGGAACAACAGGCAAAAAAAAAAAAAAAATAAAGGGAAAAATGGGTAATTTATCATAGTGAGTGTTGACATCCTACATGAATGCTGACAGTCTCAGTTAATTTTGTGACTACCAAAATATAGAAATAGATATACGTATCAAAACCAAGGATCCCATTGAGTGAGGTATATATGGGGTGCCAGGTGGGTGGAAGGCGGCAACAGAGGCAGGAGTGGGGCATATTGTGTCCCAGGAGGGGGGGCAGGACCGGCTTTGGTCCCCAGTCTCATATTTTGTTTGTTTCTTTGAGTGGGAGCACAAAAAAGGTTGAAGACCACTGACGTATAGTGTTTAATTGGCTACTTGAATAAAGAGGGTGCGACAGAAGGTGTTAAGAATGAATCACAGGAATGGAATGGGGATGTTTAGGGCTATTCTGCAGGGGCTTTATTAAAGCAGAGTCTTCCGGAAGGCACGTTATGACAATATTTAGAGCTCTCAGAAGCATTTCTCTTAATGATCTCAATAACAGCTCCACATTACTTCAAGTTTCCCAGAAAGCTCACTTATCAAATGTCACATCCAAATAGTCCATTCTTCCACTATTCTTCTTTGCGATGCATCTCAAAGCGTTCCCAAAGTGCTCTCGGGATGCTTCCTGGTATTTTTTGGTGTTTGTCTCGTAAAGCTTCTACTGCAGCTTTGGCCTGTTAAGAGAAACAAGCAGGGGAAAAGGTATTCATTCATTCATTCCAAAATGTGAATCCTGCCTTTTTGTAGGAGTAATATTCAAGGTGGCACACAATAACCTAAAACGGGTGGGCAAACCTTCACTTTACAGATCCTGGACTTTTAACAATTGTATAGAACAGGGGTGCCAAAGCCCCAGCCCAGGGGCCACTTGTGGCCCTTGGGGACTCCCAATGCGGCCTATAGGGAGCCCCCAGTTTCCAAAGCGCCTCTGGCCCTCCAGAGATTTGCTGGAGCCCAAGCTGACCGATGCAACTGCTCTCAATGTGAGGGCGACTGTTCAATCTCTCGCATGGACTGTGAGATGAGGGCTCCCTCCTGTGCTTGCTATTTCACGTCTGTGATACAGCAGCAGCGACAGAAAGGCTGGCCTTGCTTTGTGCAAGACCTTTTATAGGCCTTGAACTGTTGCAAGGCCTTCATTTGTTCATATAAGTTCCGTCTCTAATATATTCATTTATGTAAATTTATTGAAATTTGAAATGTAAATTCATCCTTTTTTCCCCCAGCCCCCGACACAGTGTCATAGAGATGATGTGGCCCTCCTGCCAAAAGTTTGGACACCCCTGGTATAGAAGAGGAAATTTCTTTCCTACACAATTGTTGAAGATCCAGGATCCCTAAAGTTGAAAGTTTGCCCACCCAACCTAAAAGATACAAAACGAAAAAAATTGGTGGTGCAAATCCAAGCAGCCAGGGTCTGCCCCAGGCCGCCTGGGAACTGGGTTACACAAGTGCCAGATCCTGGCCCTGCCTCCCGCTCCCTGACCACCCACCCCTAGGAATGCCTGCTGCCCACCCTCCCCTGCCCCAAAACGCCTCCCTGCCCGTCTCCTTTCTGCCCTTCCCACACACCCCCAGATCTCTGCACCAGCTGAGCTTGGCCGGCACAGACTTACTGGGCCGCAGGGCTTACATCGATGCGGGGAGGCCAGCATACATCTGTGTGCCAGCCTATCCACCCCAAGAGTGGAGCAAAAGTGCTTTATGGCACTTTTGCAACACTCTTCAGCCGGCGCAAGGGACTTTCAGCAGCCAAAAGGGCGCTTTGGATTGTGCCTACAATATTACAAATGCTGACTAAATGCAGGCAACAAAAGGCCAGGCATCTCTCCAATGGAAGCCAGTTGCATACCCCTGGCACCATGACTGAGAGGCCACCTCTTAACCAGCAGCAGGTTAGAGACAAGGGCCTCAGATTCAAAGTAACGATTTCAGGCAAGATCATCTAGGAAGGGTCCAGGGCTAAAGCAAAACCTCCCACTGCTCGAGACAACGTGCCCATCCCACTTCATTAGCAATGGACCTTTGCTTCTTGGTCAACTATGCCCTGACCAACTGCATGCAGGTGTTGGACATTTTCATTTGTTCTTTTTGCATCCCAGACATTTGTTTCCCAATGTGTATATTTATGTTAGATGTACTTTTTATTTCTAAGACATAAAGGTAGGGCTAGGCCAGAGATAAGACGTTTACAATATATAACATGAGGTTTGCTTGCCAATTATAGTGCCAATTATAGTGAGATGCAAATGATCAGGATACAATCACACCAGACACAAATGTCCAGGATGCAAAAATAACTGCATGCAAAGGGCCGCTGATTCCAGTGTCCTAGGACGCAATTGTCCAGGACACAAATACCCTAGTGCCCATGTTACCTTATCCAGTGGTATAACAGGCCCACCAGTCCTCCTTTCACTGCCTGCTTTCTAAAGGGATGAGGGGATGGAATTGGAAGAGCAAGTGTGGAGGAGTTAAGAATGGTGTCACTACTGTAGCACAGGACTCTCCTCTGCCTCACACTTTCTCTGCCACTTTGTTCCCTCATCCTGTCAGAATTCAGGAAATTGGAAGGAGAGTAGTGATCAATGAGGAGGGCAGGTGCACCCTTCCCAACTGATCAAAGTATTGAGGGGAAACAGGAAGACACCCATTGGCTATGCTCCCCATGCCAGTGTGCCTCCTGACCAGGGCCCTAGCAACCACATGTTGAGCATTAGTGTGAAAAAACCTCTATTAACTATACCTGATGGTGTGCAGTATTTCTCCATATGGTTTGGAAAGATCTGAAATAAGGTTCTAAATCAGGGGTGCCCATGGAAGCTCTTTATTCAGCCCATATGATAACTTAGCCTACGCTATGCTGCCCTTTCAGAAGCACTGCGTCTGCCAAGGCTCTGGGAGGAACACACAGAAGGAGACTTTAGAAGTCAAGGGACAATACAAGCCCAGGCATGACTTCACAGAGAGCCTCTCAGCTGCTGAGCTGCACTCAGCAGAAGCAGCTCTGCTGAAAGGACGGCCTGTGTGATAACTGGGCTCTCTCATTCTGGAAAATATCAAGATTTGCATGTTTTCCTGTCTGTCCTTTGCAGCTAAGGATGACCTGCATGAAAACAAAGTGCGTGTTTCTGCCCATCATCTGCTTAATGATATCACTTCCAGCCTTCAGCAGGCATCATGAATAAATAGCATTCAATCCACTGCATTAAAACAAGTGTGACACCCCTGTTCTCAGTTACGTACATGCCAGGATGTTGTTGTGGTTTGGGAGTTGGGCTTAAACCTGGAAAACCCAGGTTCAAATCACCACTAAGCCGTGAAGCTTCCTGGGTGACCTGGGGTCAGTCACTGTCTCTCAGCCTCACCTACCTCCCAGGGTTGTTGAGAGGACAAAAGGAAGGGAGGAACTACGTACACACCCTGAACTCCTTGTAGGAAAGTCGGTACACAAATGTGGAAAAGAAAGAAAGAAATGTAGAAGAACCTTATGTACATACTGCTGTACACTTGCTGAGATCCTTCACGCTAGTGGCAAGTGTGTGGCTCCCAACAGGCATGACCAATGGACTCATTGGCTGTGGGTTCTCTGGCCAGCACACACGGTCCCACTTCTCCAAAGGCATTCATCACATGCGCAAAAGATAATGAATAAAGTCTTCCTTGACACTGCAGTGCTATCTGTGCCTACTCAGAGAGTTCAATAGGACTTACTCCTGTGTAAGTATAGGATTGCAGCCGAAGAGCCCAATCTTGAGCACAGCGCACCAGCTTACTGCCAGTGTGCCCTGTCGCAAACATGCCCTATGACATGCAAGTCCTTGGCACCAGCCCAGTGCTGGGTGGGGGAAAGCTGAGTGGGGGCATGGGGAGAGGTGGGGAGGAGGCATTCCAAGGTGGTGGGAGGCGGGGAAAAGGCAGGGAGGAGGCAGGGTGGGGAGGGAGCAGGTTGGGAGGGGGGTGGCTGAGTTCTGCCAGATCCAAAGCCCATGTTGGGCTTCACAGCCCAAGGGCTGCTGTAGAATCGAGTAGTCCCATTGTGGGACTGCTTTCCTTACCTGGGATAAGGGAACAAATGTCCCCTTCTCCTGAGGAGCTGCTGGCAGCTGCCCAATGCGCTTAGGATACCGAAGCAGCCATTTTGGTGCTGCTGCTGCAGTCCTGGTGCTCCAGAGAGCTTAGGATTGGGTTGCCAAATCCCAATCCTGAGCTTCCTGGCACGCGGGGCTGCAACGGTGCTAAAGTGGTTACTACTGCATCCTGAGCATACCGGGCAGCTGGTGGTGGCCCCTCAGGGAAAGGGGGCATTTGTCCCTTTCCCCAGAGTAAGGGAAGCTGCCCCGCAATGGGACTACTCAACTCTGTGTCAGATATTTAGCCAGCACAGAGTAAGGATGTCTTGTGTTCGGGCACGAGGCCCAACACGGGTTTCTGGATCTGGCAGAGCTAAGCTCTGCTGGTCCCACCCCCTCCCACCCCTCCCCTGCCACACCTTCTCCCTGCGGCCTGACCACCCCAGAATGCCTCCTCCCTGCCCCCCCAGCCCTGACTGATCTGTCTGCTGCATGGGGGTCTGAGCGACCACCAGGTGGCAAACCGCCAGCCTCCGACCAGTGCTGTCCCAGTGCGGACTCGTGCTGGGCCAGCTGCGGTGCTGGGTCGGTGCTTATGCCTACAGATATGCCTTATGGCTTGTTTTCGACAATGTGTGCCGGCAGTGAGCCAGCCGCACTGCTCTGGATTGGGCCCTAAATCTTTTAGCTCAGGAGTAAAATAAGTAAACACTTACTTTTTCAAATAGTTCCTCAGGGGTTATGTTTGGGTCATATGGAATGGGTTCTCCAATATAGGTCCGAAGTTTTACTGGCAATGGTCCCAATACTGGAAAGACTAGTAACCGGGTTCGTTCATAAAGCCATCTCGTTATCCCTGTATGCGAATATAAGATCAGACTTGGATCACACTGAGAAACTGCAGATCACCTTCATGTTTGAGGGGAGAAGGGGTGTTTTATTTGAATATTTGGGACAAAAAATAGCCAGCTAAATTAACAAGTCCTCATGTGGAAATAAGACAAGGAAGCAGCCGTCAGCACATCTTGCACTGTTGAGAGTTCAGCTTCTACATGTGTACAGGGAATCTTGAATCCACTGATATTTGGGTCATCTTTAAAAAAAACTCTCTTTTTTTAAAAAATTCCGCTCTGTATATTTCTGAATATTAAGGAAGACTCCAAAATTGTACGTCGGGTGACTCTTCTGACATAAAGACTTTCAACTACCTTAGTCACAAGCTATATTGAAGCATATACAGCCTGTGTCTCAAGAAGTTTTTCTTGGAAGTCATTTCCATTGCATTCAGTTGGATGTGTTACTGAGAAAGGGTGCAGCTTAAATAAAATGTTTTAGAATATAAACTATAACTTACATGTGTTTCCCCATACCCTGTATGCCTCCTGAATATTCATTGTGAAATAAGGGATGATTGGCTAAGATATGAGAAAGAAAAGAAATTATTAAACTAAGGCTGCAGTCCTAACCACACTTTCCTGAGTGTAAGCCCCATTGAACAAAATAACACTTACTTCTGAGCAGAGCTGGTTAGGATTGTGCCCTTAACATATGCAGTGAAATTGACAACCTAATCTTATCCAGGATTGGGCTACCAGGAAGAGCATGTTATGACAGAAGAAGTCACCATGAGAGACAGCAGTATGTATTGGAATCGAGGAAGATCAGGTGAGGAGGTAGAATGTGGTGTCTGCAGTGGCCCCTTTAAGAGTTAAGGCCTGGGCTTTCAGCCAAGGGTGTGCTGCACAGCTGCAGTCACTAGAGGCAATGAGGTCCCTAAGGATATAAGGATCACCTGAGAGAGTAAGGGTTTGTGGGTAGCAGAAGGAGGAAAAGCTTGAGGGGTGACTGGAGACATAAGTGAATGGATTTTGGAGAGTGCTGGAACAGATTGCTGGAGACACTGGAGTTTGGTGTGTGGCTGCTGTGCCCAAGACCTGCTGAGGACCAAGGGTCTGCTGTAGTGGTGGGAGGCTGCTGGCAGGAGAGAGGACCTCTGCAGGTTGAACAGGTGAGCTACCCTGGAGGTGGGGTCCAGCAGGACTGCAGGGCAGAACCAGGGGCATTGTTGGGGGAATGAGAGGGGAGCTAATTAGCTTAGAGTGGGCATAAGTTCCCCATCATAAGAACAGACACATCTACGCTTTGCTGGCTAGCAAAAGCAGTGGGGCTCCAAGCCAGGCCTGCCTGTTCCTGGGCTGTGTACTTATTGAGTGAATTATCTGCAGTTCCAGATCTCTTACTCGTGCAGCCATGTATTAATTTATTTTAGATCTGGATTTTCAACCCACCCTGCTGTTCGAGCCTCAGGTAGGTTGCTTCCATTTTAAACTATGGAAGTTTAAATAGAAACAACATACTGTATTGGTAGATAGAATGATATGGTGATATGAGTAGTGACCTAAGAGAAGCTCATGTGATCCCATCACTTTCTACAGAAACGTCATGGGGATAGCTATGGAGTATGGTCAGGAGATGACACTGGATAAGGGATTGTTAGCTGCACTAATCGGAGCATGGCCAGGGCAGCAAGGATAGTGTGGTGTGGCAGACATCTGGGGCACTGTGTGATGATGTCACAAGTTCTTGGGCACTGTGTGATGATGTCAGAAGAGAGAGAGTAGTGGCCCTAACAGGAGGAGCTGGAATTGTAGGAAACCTTTGAGACAAGTGTTGAAAATGGGCATGGTGGAGGTCAAGCAGCTGTTTCAGCTTCAATATGGGAAAAATTATACCATAATTCAAGTCAGTTTTTGCATTGCATTATAGCTCACTTTCCCCCCAGCTTCCTTAAGAATTGGTGTGAGGGCTGAGCTGTGCTTTGTCCTTGAAACAGCTGATTAGCTGCCAGCCTAGCTCAGAGCAGGTCACATACTTTGCATGCAGAAGGTACCAAGTTCAATTTTTGGCCTCTCCAGAGCTGGAAAAGACTTATTTGAGACACTGGAGAGTTCCTGTCAGTCAGTGTAGAAAATACCGGTTTTAATACCTTTACTAGGTACATCATAACATACTAAGAAACTAGCCTTTCCACATCACTAAAATCCCTAAAACTCAATTAATGTGGGCTAATTTTTTTAAACTACTGTACTGTATGCACCCAGACCAAGTAGTCAAGCAATGAAGGTGTGAAATTAAAAAACAATTTTCACATCATGAATAATAATCTGTTCAGTTTTTATACAACTGTTTTATACAACTGTTTTTATACAGTTTTTTTTTGCATCTTTTTAGATTGTGAGCCCTTTTGGGACAGGGAGCCATTTAGTTATTTGATTTTTCTCTGTAAACCGCTTTGTGAACTTTTAGTTGAAAAGCGGTATATAAATACTGTTGTTAATAATAAAAATAAGTGAGGCTTGGATTAGGAATTTGGCAAAACACAGTACCACAAGTCCACTGCCAAACTGGGGCGGGGCGGGGCGGGGAGGAGAGGAGCTGCTTGCATGCTGTGGTGAGGCTAAATGGAGGCAAATGGCTCCCAAGGGAAGGAGGGGCCACTTCCACACTATGGGGGGGCTCCCTGCAAAACTTAGTGCCCTGCTCCCCTCTAGCTATGCCAGTGGTCACAACTGGAAGTGATGTCACACCCAGGTTTTTTTAAAAGTGAAAATTGAGGGGAAACATGCCTTCTTCCCCCAGATGCTTGCCACCTGCTTGCTCTGCAAGCTAGTGGCATAGCTAAGACATCTATCTGCAACCTGGGCTCAAAGAAGATTTTGTAGCCCCCGCCTCCACTACAAAATCAAGTTTAATTAATTAGGCAAATAAATACAAATTGTGCCCCTTATTGGTTAAAGACACTGTGCTGGAGTATCTTTTGCCAATTCTCCCCCTGCTAAATATAAGAGGAGCCCCACTTGAAAAAGTATCTCTTTACTCAGTTAGCAGGGGTAACTGTATTATATATGGAAATGAGAGCAGACTCATATTAACACCTTATTGGTTCAGTGCTGTACCATAATAACGTCTCATTGGCTCTCAGAACAATCAGTCTCACAGATCAGTTTTGAGTTATGAAAATCCACTTTTTGTACCATAGGGCAGTTGTGTCTGCATTTTCTGGTTAATTGACCATAACGTTTGATAGAATACAGATATTCTAATGAGGTTTCATGCGATCAGTGTGAGCTCAGCAGTACTGCTGATCAACATGTTCCAGACAGGCTCTTGCAGTTTTGCAAACTCCACAACAGACAGTGAGCCAAACCATGCAGCCAGATCTCACTGCTACCTATCATTTGAACAACATACTTGCATGCATGCATACACTTGCCAAACATCATGCTTACTCACCACTTTTGCCTTTATGGCTATCTGAGCAAATCCATGTCGTTTTCCCCAGATGAGTTTGTAAGTCTTATCACTGTAGTTTTGTTCTCGAAGTCCACCTGGTGCAATGTTGACCGCATGCCCTTCCTTCAGAAGATCCACACACTCTTCTCTGCTCGGATGAACACCGCCTAGCAGAGTAATATATGTTTGTACACCTGGAAAAACACAACCAAATAAAAATTGGAGATATTAGATAATGACTGTACTTTTAACATCTCAACTTATTTCTGAACTAGACAGGACACATGTCATGAAACCACACCTTCCCAAACTTGTGTGTGTGGTGTAACATTAAGCAGGGATTTGCAGGAGAAAAATCAGCAGGTGGAATGCTGACCCTTAAACCTTCCCCTTCTTGCACCTTTTCCTATCAATTTCCTTCCTTCTCAAATTTTCCCCTTCCAATAAGGGGGAAAAAATGACCTTATCATTCTGAGCCAAGGAATAGGGAGTGGAGAGAAGGTGCTTAAGCTTTTTCTTCCTGCTTCTTTTCCACTCTCCCCCAAACTGCCATTTCACTTGGTGGGACTGATTCTCTTGTCCCCTCCATCCCCAGAGAAGATGAAAAAACAGCATGGGGAGGATATAACCCCTGCTAATTGGGTTAACCCCTGCTAATTGGGTAAGAGGCACTTTTTCAAGTGGGTGCTCCTTTTTTTAGCAGGGGGAGAGTAACTGGCCCACCTTACCCCAGCACTGTCTGTTCTAGTGGCTGTCTGCTGGTATTCATTTGCATCTTTTTAGATTGTGAGCCCTTTTGGGACAGGGTGCCATTTATTTATTTGATTTTTCTCTGTAAACCACTTTGTGAACTTTTAGTTGAAAAGTGGTATATAAATACTGTTAATAATAATATATTGGACCTATAAGAAAAATATCCACAATAGGGATAAGGTACTGGTATTAACCTTTAAGGCCCTTCACAGTTTGGGTCCAGGCTAACTGATAGACTGCCTTACATACATTCCTGCCCACCTTCTTAGGTCTTCTAAGGGGGCTCTTCTCCAGGTGTCACCTCTGTCCTAAGTGAGAGGGGTGGTGGCTTGAATCAAGCCTTCTCTGTAGTGGTGCCACAACTACAGAACTCCCATTCATGAGAATGGCCTTTTGGCAAGGGCTCAAAACATTCCTGTTTTGTCTGGTATTTGGTCGATGCCCTCTGCATCTCTGCAATATTGCTGTGACTTGACTGCTTCCCTGGACTAATTTATTCTCCTCCCTCCATGGCTCAACTATATATGTCTGGTTTTTGTTTTGTTTAATGTTTGAATATTTTAGTATTTAATGTTAAAATTAGGCCCAAATCCTAACAAACTTTCCAGCACTGGCATAGCTGTGCCAGTGGGGCATGTGCTGCATCCTGCAGTTGGGTGGCACTCATGGAGACCTCCTTAAGGTAAGGGACTGTTTGTTCCAGAACCTTGAAGCTGCATTGCCCTTACCTCGGTCTTCAAAAGTTGGTTAGGATTGAACCCTCAGTGTTAATGTTTTGATGCTTTTCTATTTTCTTTTTACTTGTTGTGATACAATGTACATTTATGATGGAACTTTGTAAGTCGCCTTGGGCATTTGCTTTGGCATGGGAAAAGCAGAATATATTCTCTTCAAACAAACAAACAGGCCTCCAGCCAAGAAAAAAAATGTGAGGTCCCTAGCAGTCTGACCCTGAAATGCAGCATGTGTATCAGACGAAAGGAATATCTCTTTGATACCTCTAGTCAGCACCATCCATCCTGGATTAAACATTACAATGTTCCATTTTAAAATACTTCTAATGACCAGAATTAAAATATTTGTGTTTTACCTGGTATAAGAAAAAAAATATGATCCATCACTGAAAGGTACGCTCTTCCTGTCATTCTGTAGACCTCTTGTAAGAAATAAAAGCTATCCATAGGTATGCCTCCATGGAAATAAACAAGGATTGAGGGTCCTTTAGGAAGATTCTCCATGCCGTAAACCTCATAACCTGTCCAAGGAACAACAGGAAAGTTCTGGATGCAGTTTCTGCTCTGTTGACACAGTTGCATTTGTGCCAGCTGATTGACAGACCAATCCTACCCAATTTTCCACCAAATCAATCCAGACAGTGGTTGCATATAACAGGGGCTCTCTAAAGATCTTATCAGATCTATAGGCAACTATTAAGTGATATGCTGGACTAACTTTTAGTTGTGCACATCATCAAAAATATCATCAACCAGCCCGTGTCCATCAGCAGCTCTTTCTGCCTTCCTGCCCTGCAGAAGAGACAGCCTGGAGCATAGACTTGTCATCAGCTCCCAGGGACCAGAAGACACAGTCATAAACACCTCCTCATATTTCTCGTGGATTAGAATTTTGTGAATTTTAATTTTGTAGATTTGGCTCCATGAGCCAGACTTGGCCAAGAAGGGAGTATACATTAATTAAGTCATTCAATAATTCATTCAAATGGAAAAATCAGCTGTGATAATGTCACAAAACAGTTTGATGTGTGTAGAGGTCAACTGTCTGCAGCAGGAAAAAAATTTGGGGTTGTACTTTTTAACATATTATATTACTGACAGCACAATCTCTTGCACTGAAACAGGCAGGCCTGGAGGCCTGTGCTGTATCCAGCGCAAGAAAGGGACACAAAGTGGCTCAGCCAGAGGCAAGGAAAAACTCTTCCCCTTACCCCTGGGTAAGCCACTGCGGTCCCAATGGGTCCCCTTGGACTTGTGCCACTTTCAGAGGTGGCACAAGTCCAAGGACAGCAAAGCGGTTTGCAGCTGCTCTGCACCGCTCGGGAACGGGTTTTCGGATCTGGTAAAACTGCCGATCCCAGCCCCGCCTCTCACTTCCTGCCCATCTGCCCCAGGACCGCCCTCTGCCCACCCTCTCCCACCCCAGAAGGTCTCCCTCCTGCCTCCTCCCCACCCTCCCCAGACGCTTGCGTTGGTCGAGCGGCTGATGCAGGGCTCACCCCTTTCAAGTTGGTATGGAGGCTGGATTCATCCTCTGCAGGCTGGCACATGTCCCTGCGCCGGCCCAGCCTCTTGAGGTGGCGACCCTCCTAGGGACTTGTACTGGCCCAAGGCGCAGTTCGGTTTGTGTCCCGATTCTATTTTTTATGGATATATTTTTATGAAACTGATGGAAGAAGAGAATTTTGGGAGGGCTAGAATAAAAGCCAGTCAGTGCTTTTAAACCGATTCCACTAACCTTTGCCTTTCTGATTTCAAGCCAGAAACAAATTAAGATAAGCAATATGACTTTTACTGCACAATCCTATCTATGCTTATGCAAAAGTATGTCTATTGAGTTCAATGCGCCCTACTCTCAAGTAAATATGTATAGGATTGCAGCCTCATTGCCCACTCCTATCCCCTGCCAGTCCACAGCATGAAGCTGTGCCAACGGAGTACATGCTGCATGCTATGGTGGATGCACAATCAAATGGCCAACAAAAGATAAGTAAAACGGTTTCTTAACTATAGATAGGCTGCCAGATCACCAATGGGTCTCCTTGGACTCACACTTCTTTGCTGGTGTAACTCCAGAGAGGAAGGAAACGGGCGGGCTGGAAAATTGAGGAGAGAAACCCACCATATGCTGAAATCTACCTCCTCCAGCTTGCCTCCTCCTTGAATCTCCCACAAACTGCCCCTCCACCCCCTATCTGCTCTAGTAGGGGCTGGCTCTATTGGTGGTGGGTGTGTGGAGCTCCTGGCCATTTTTACCAGCGGTTCTGTTGCACTCAGCAGTGGCCTTTTCTACAGTGGAAACTGAGTTCTGCTGTCCTAAAAACCCCATAGGATTGAGGACTTCATTTCCTATTCCATTTCCTATTCCTACAAAATCAGAGGACAGCTGGATTTTCATTCTCCTCCTGAAAAGCAGGGGTGTTGTAACACAAGAACTATTTGTGATATGGCCCCTTAGAGATTAAGGAAGAAGATCCAACTTACCATGCAACACCTTTCCTAGCATACTTATCAGAAATGCATGTATTTGCAGTAGTTTCCTCCATTGTTCGCTATCAGGATCTACTGGCAGGATACCAGTTATTTTACAAATTTTTATGCAGATACTACAACAACTGAGCCATACAAATAACAGTACTACTGGACAATAGAGTATTACCACAGTCACTAAGCCCAGCCAATATAGACTAAAGACTGGAGAATTTTCCAAAGTGCATATCAGCCAAGATGTAGATCCTTCTCCTAAAGTAAAGTTTGTGTCTTTTGCTGTCATCTTTGGTGTAAAACAAAAGCCAAGAAATATTCTGTTCACAGCTAAACAATTTCTTCACTTTTATTGCTGGAGGGGGGAATAAAAAAAAGACACAGTGAACAGACTCACAGTGTTAAGATGCAAATTACACCTAGGCAATGGCAGTACTCTTTAAAAAGAAAAACCTACATTTTGCTATAGCTCAGAAGAACATCTGGTTGGAGAGTGGGGCAGGAGGAAGAGGGGGGAAAGGGGTGGATCCCAGCAGCACCAGCATGTGCCTGAATCCTCTCTCTGCACCCTCTACTCTTCCCGCTCCTTTACTCTCATTGGATGTGTACCACCAAAATAGCTGGCACAGATCTGAGGAGACCAATTTGGGACATGGAGGCTTGCCCCAGGATAAGGAAACCTCTTAGCTCAGCACTGAACTCTGTTACTCTATGGCCGCTCAATAGCAGGTGCAGAGTCAAGTAGCCCCATTGTGGGGCTTCTTGCCTTATGCAGGGAAAGGGGGCAAAAGTTCCCTTTCTCCAAGGAGCTGCCAGTGGCTGCCTGGCACACTCAGAATCAGCGGCAGCCATTTGGCACAGCATGCTGGGTGTGCCAGGCAGCCGCTGTCAGCTCCTTGGGGAAAGGGAACTTTTGTCCCCTTTCCCTGCATAAGGAAAGTAGTTCCACAATGGGGCTACTTGACTCTGTGCCTGTTATTGAGAAGGCATAGTATAACCGAGTTCAGTGTCGAGCTCTGGTGGCTGCACTGGCTGCCGGTTCGTATCCAGGCTGAATTCAAGGTGCTGGTTTTGACCTTTAAAGCCCTAAATGACTTGGGACCAGCGTATTTGAAAACCGCCTTCTTCCGTATAGTCCAGTTCATTCTCTGAGGTCATCAGAGGGGGGCCCTGTTGGTTGTGCCGCCATTGAGAGAGGTGAGGGGAATGGTGGTCAGAAACAGGGCCTTCTCGGTGGTGGCACCTGCATTATGGAATTCCCTCCACTTTGAATGGAGACATTTTCCTTGTTATTAACTTTCTGGCGGGGTCTGAAGACTTCTTTATTTAGGAAAGTCTTTGAGGCCTTATAATGGCTGCTTCTACAAATTAAAGTTTTTACAGGGCATTTTATTGCTGACTGCTGTGTATCTTGCTTTTATTTTTAATATTTATCTGTTTTTATTCTGTATTTTAATGTATTGATTGTTAGCTGCCTTGGGTACCCTTCGATGAGAAAGGCAGAGTATAAATACAGGGTGACCCAAAAAAAACAGAACCCATAAAAATTTTATTAAATCCTACAAAGCTCCAGTAAATTTCAAGAAACTTACTGGACTTAAACTTATTGAGTTTGAGGAAGATTATTGTTCCAATATTTCATGCACAAAGTCAAGTTGTATACCCTGAAAGAAAAAAGAAGAAAAATTAAAACAATTTTATTCAAAGATTTGTGGGTTCTGTTTTTTTGGGTCACCCTGCAAAATAAATAAAATCATATCTTCACTATCAGGAGAGTGTAATCAGTCCTTCCCATCTCACCCAGACACAACAGAATCGCAACATCAAACATTAAAGAATGTATAACAAGCATGTTTTAAAAGTACAAACCAACCAACACATTCTCAAGAAAGAAACACACAGAAACCTTGCGCAGCTCCAAGAAGAGGCAAAAATGTCTGCTTCCACCCACCTCCAATATCTTCTTCAGCTCTCCATCTCCTGCTGCAGCTGTTCTGGAGAGTTTGGCTTTACCCTTCTGTTTTTGTCTCCTTCCTTGTTTCTTTCTGAACTTTTAATAGTGTTGAGCTTTCCCAGAGGGTGAAGGGAGGTTCAGGTGTTTTTAATTAATGAGCAGAGTCGACAGACTTCAAATAGCAACATACCTTAATCACCCTGGCCAATGTGGCAATACAGATGAGTACATCAAATCTGCTTAGTGTTGCAGGGTGGAAAGAAGACAACTCAAGAAATCCCAGTACTCAGGAGTGAAAGTTTGCAGGCTTTATTTCATTGCAAGCAATGGGCATCTCAAGGGACTTATGTCCAAAGCATTGAGAGCAATTTCTCAATATTAACTGGACCCTTTATAGCATTCTGGGTTCTTTGTTTGAAAATTTAGACTTCCTGTTGGCTGAAGTTTGACATCATAGATGCAGCTGATGCTTAATAGGCTATAGATAATTTTAGAGACACCTGATAGGCTTGTTTCAGGTTACAGTTCCCATAAAACGTAAAATTAAACATATTGAATTACAAAGTTTTCAAAAAGCAGTAGAGTGTGCTATAACATCATCTATCCAGTGTTGACCCATTGTTGACCCTTTTTCACATCCATCAATTCAATTAAAAATTGTTTTGACAAGGTTTAGACTACCCTCATTAAAAGAGATGGCACAATGCTCAAAGACAGGTGTGAAGACCAACATCTGGCAGATCTTCAGACCCCTTTCTTGGCAGGACTTCATGCCCATCTCGTTAGTGCATCTTGATACAGTCCTCTTATCTTACCTTCTGTGTTAATCCAAACATTGAACACCTGTGAAGCCTCTCTGCAAAACTAAAGCTTCTTTGTCTTTTCTTAAGACTTTTCTAAAATCAAGCAACCCTTTGGTTCCTTAAGACCTACTTCTAATGACTACTATATCTTAATTCTATATAACTATTGTGACCTTTTACTTTGGGTACGTTCTTTGGTTTGGTATCAAGGTTCACTTGGTCTCCATATGTATACTTTTGCTCCTAAAGCATTACAGTAAAAGCTACAGGGATACAGGCATTTAATTAGTCTGTGGAACTCCTTGCCACAGGATGTGGTGCTGGCGTCTAGCCTAGACGCCTTTAAAAGGGGATTGGACGAGTTTCTGGAGGAAAAATCCATTATGGGGTACAAGCCATGATGTGTATGCGCAACCTCCTGATTATAGGAATGGGTTAAGTCAGAATGCCAGATGTAGGGGAGGGCACCAGGATGAGGTCTCTTGTTATCTGGTGTGCTCCCTGGGGCATTTGGTGGGCCGCTGTGAGATACAGGAAGCTGGACTAGATGGGCCTATGGCCTGATCCAGTGGGGCTGTTCTTATGTTCTTATGTTCTTATGTAGTGAGTGAATGTTTTTGCCAAGACATCCCTGTCTCTGCAAAGGTTGTCTGCCCGAAACTGGTATTTGCTTATCTGAATTACATTCCAGACTCTGAGGCCCAAGCATCTTTAGTCAGACTAGCCTTATTGCTTTTACCATTCTGTGTGTTTCCATGCTTTAGTCCAGGGGTGCTCAAACTTTCAACTTTAGGGATGCTGGACCTTTAACAAGTATATAGAAGAGAGAATTGCAGCAGGTGCAACTTGTCATCCCACAGATGACAAGCTGCACCTGCTGAAATTCTCTCTTCTATACACTTGTTAAAGGTCCAGCATCCCTAAAGTTGAAAGTTTGAGCACCCCTGCTTTAGTCAGACTTTTAAAATGATTCTTTCTTTGCTTATACTTATATTGGGCTATCCAGTGACTTTACAGTCTAGGGTCAAGGGTCACCGTGCCTCACTAAGTAGGTTGCCAGCATACAAAATGCTTACCGTGGACAATGTCCAGGGATTTTATCCACAATGGAGCACCAACTTAAAAAAATTTTTTTAACAAAGAACAAGAACATGACATGTGGACACTGGTCACAATGTCAACTGGGTTATCAACTGGGTTATCATGGTATGGAGTTTTGACACTCTATATCTGTTTCATAAATCTAGCCCCTCAGGGCATCACTACTGTCATGTGTCTCTCTGTCCAATCATACTGCTTAATCCCACCCTCCTGTTGCAACATCTACTAATACTGAGTGCTTTTTTCTCTCAGTGGTTGGCAGGAGCTCCAGCTATTGCCTCTGCTAACCAAACACAGACTAAGGTAAGCACTTTAGAGCCATTTCATTTCTCAGGACTGCAGCATTGCCATAAGTCAGTCTCATGCAGTTCAGCTGGAATCAATCTTTCTTAGTGGGTGGACAGGGAATGCTCTGGGGCACCATGCCTCTCACTCCAAACAGGCTGCATGTGCACCCAGACAGCCTCACTCTTCCTCAAAAACACTGAGTATGTATTCTGATCCAAAGACTGCGCTGCTGATGCTGCTGTCGATGTCCTACCATTCTACCTGTGCATTTTGCTCTTTTCCCCAGGCCCCTGACAGTGTCAGAGAGATGATGTGGCCCTCCTGCCAAAATATTTGCCCACCCCTGCTCTAGCCTGTACTCCTCTCTCCTCTCCATCTTTGACTCTTCTAATCTGTTCCCTTTTTCCTTTTCAATTCTTAAGCCAGGCAGAGACACTCCCTGCAGGAAAGAGAGACTAGCATTTTACATGCTGCCTCTCGTGTTGAGAGGTCTTGGGCTGATCTTCAATACATTTGGGTTTGTGGAGAATGCATGTGACACAGAGCATCTAACTGGACACTGGCATACAAAGAATGAGGCAGAAGTGGAAAAGAATGAATCACAGAAATCAAATGGGGACATTTAGGGCTGCAAAGGCTTTAATTAAAGCAAAGTTTTCTGGGACTTCTGGTGATGTCGGACTGACCGGTGCACTTAGTGTGTATCTCCTGTTGGAATTGCTAATATGTACTGAAGAGGACTTCTTGTTTGGTCTCACTATCTCGCTAAGTGCCTTTTAATGACTATTTGATTCATTTCTTAGCATTTTCCTGACTTTCGTGCCAAGGTTGCCCTAGAAAAAGCCTTTGAAAAAAGATAAGCTCACCTCCATTTCTTCAGCTTCTTCTCCCCCCACTACCAGACAGAGGTCTGCCTGAGGTTTGCCTCAAATGCAAAGCAGCATTTTCAGGCACTCTCAAATAGGGCCAAAGCAAAATCTCCCTGTACAGTACTTGAAGCATTGTGCCAAATTCCACTTTCCCTAATCCAAGGCACATCAGGCTCCACCAATCTGCATTTCACTCCCAAAATTGTAAAATGATGTGAGGAGTAGAGGGGAAGGGTGAGTATGGGGGAGATGAGAGTGGTTTCAGTGCTGCATACATATAGAGCTCCTGCACAGGAACCACAAAGGTTGGGCCCCCAACAAGCATGACCAATGGACACACTAGCAGTGGTTTGTTGGTCTACAGACCACTGTAGGTCCCACTTCCCCAAACTCATACACTGAATGCACAAAGGGCAGCAAATGAAGTTCCCTTTACATCTTTTAGTTCAGAAGTAAATAAATAAAATGCTTACTTTTTCAAATAGTTTGGCAGGGGTTGTATGGAACGGATTCGCCAATATGGGTCCACAGTTTTATTGGAAATGTTCACAGACTGGAAAGATCAGTAACCAAGTTCATTCATAAAGCCATCATATTGGCCCTGCATGCAAAGATCAGATCAGACTCAGATAACACGGAGAGGCTGCAGATCTTCTTGGGAAGGTGCATTTCAATAGCTGGGACAACAAAAATCACCAGCTGAAGTAATGAGTCCTCAGGTAAGTCAAGCAAGCAGGCATCTGCACACCCTGCAATGTTGATAGTTCGGCTTGTACGTGTGTAGTGTTGGCATGTTACCAATACCAAGAAATTGCTTGTTGAATTGCAGGCATCTCACCTATTTTGCAGGTTAGCTGGCCTGGATTGCCAGCTTTCATTTCAAACAAAACACTGGTGTGTACCTGCTCCTGCCAGTTTCCTGCCATGTAGGCAGCGTTCTGTGTGAGAGAGCTCAGAGAGGAGAACCGTATCCCTTCCATTTTTCTAGCGCAGTAGTTTTCAACTGACGCTGTTTTGAGAGCCGCCCAGCTCTGTGGGATTATTCTTAAAAAGTTTCACTTTGTGCTTGAGCTTTCTGTTTCTGGAGGGGGCGAGGTAAGTGGCTCTCTTTCCTATACTAAGGAGGGGGAGTATGTGCACCGCAACAGAGGCAGCCATGGTGGTGGCAAGGGGCAGCAGAACCCTTTGGGTATTTTGCTTGGCTGCAACCTGAAGCATATTATGTGGGGTGATTCTTGTCAGGAAATTCAAACCAACCGTAGTTCTCCCTCTGACCTGCAATGTTAAGCAATGCACCAAATTGCAGGGCTGATGCAAGCCACTGATGTAAGCTACTGTGTCTCAACCACAGTCTGCGCAACCCGTAATGCAGGCAAAATGAATTATGTTCAAATTGAAATTGCAACATCATAGAATATTTTACCAACAATTCCCTTCAGCTAAACTATGAAAAGTCCAAGATTGTGGTGTTTGGGCACTCTTGGAAATCACAGTCTTGGCTTTTCAATGGTAAAACAATACAACAAGTAAAGGAATTTCAGTATCTTGGTCTCCGGTTTCACTACCGGCATTTCTGGTCTTCCCATCGTCTTACAGTAATTAATTCATCCAAACTAGCTGTTCAGGCTATTACTCGCTTTTTCTTCTCTTGGGGTAATTCATTCATTCCAGCTGCTCTCCAGGCTTTTAATGCCAAAGTTACACCTCAAATTTTGTATGGCATTCCTGTTTGGATGCCAGCATTAAATGATTCAATTGAAAAGATACATTCTAATTTTCTATACAAGATCTTAGGTGTACCGCATTGCGTCCCCTTTGCGGCACTTTGCCTGGAGACAGGCCAATATAGGCTGGAGTTTCTAGCTTGGTCCAGTTTCTTAAAATACTGGGCCAAAGTGTGCTTCAAGGCTGACCAAAATCCATTGTTAAAGGGGTTATTGACTGACTAGCTGTTGTCTCCTTGCTTAGCTCTCTTCAATAAGAAAATTAGACAAATGGGTCTCGAGGAAGATCTACAAGAAGCTGCTACACTTGAGACTTCTATCAGGCTCTTGATAACAAGACTAATAGACATAGAAAGGCAAGAGATTTTGGCTGCAGCACAAAAAAAATGTTCACCCCTAAATTTCCATCTTAACAATACCTTTGGTCTACAACCAAAATACCTGTCCTTCTTAGAGTGCCCCTTTGAAAGGAGGGCTTTTGATGCAACATGTTGCCTTCTAATGACCTACTTGGCAGGTTTAGAAATGCCCTGAAAGAAGAACAATTTTGCAATTGTGGCCTCAGAGAGGTAGACTCTCTTCCACACATTGTTCTGCATTGTGCTTTTAATCAGGTGCTCAGAGACCAGTATCTCCCCTCATTATCTGGAAACAAAAAAGGTCTCTCTGAGATCACCTCTTTACAACTTTTGCTGGCAGGTGAATTTGAATCTGTGACACTTCCAGTTGCTAAATTTCTACATGTGAGCAACTTGAAGCGGGCTACGTTGCTGGCTCTAAGCAACTTGGAGTAACTGTGTAAGCAAACTGGTGTGTTTTAACTCTTATTTCCTATCTCTCTTTTAATATATACCTTCATACATGACTGTTTGGAGATATTAGTTGTAAAACTATATGCCTAATAAAGGTTTGTTGAAAGTTGAAATTGCAATGTCAATACAATTGAACTTTTTGAAGTAATTCAGGCTGCAATCCTAACCACACTTTCCTGAGAGTAAGCCCCATTGAACAAAATAGTACTTACTTCTGAGCAGACCTAGTTAGGCTTGTGCCCTCAATAATTGGAAGCAGCATGGGCTTCTTTTTGCTCCTACCATAGGAGGATCCTGCTCACCAGACACAGCTGGGGTAAAATCCAGCATTTGTCAGCTGTGTTTCCTCTCATTTCTTTACCCCAAACCAAACAAAACCATCACTTCACTTCAAGAGCAGGAACTGCTCTCTATTTGCATCTGTGTTTGGGAAATGATTGGAAGCTTTCAGATAATCTGGGGAGTGTTCTTGAGATGAGTTGATGATATGATCTGTACCAACCTGCATTTTCCTTGTCAGCTATCAGTTTGTCAGTTTCAGTATCAGGATCCACCAACAGTCAGATCTGTTTAATACTTTAATACTTTAATAACAGGACTTTCAGTAAGATGCTGCAGATATTCAACTCTAATCCCTAGCCAAGATCTTACTTCCTCCATTCAATCCTGGATCTCTGACATTTCTCCTTGATTGCATCATCATTGCATCAAGTGCAATATGTTCAAGACTGAACAGCTCATCTCTCCACTCAAACCCTCCTTTCTTTGTACTCTTCTGGTTTTTTTATTTTCCAAAAACAAACATAAACACACACAACACAAAAAACATAACACCGCTACACACAAAAAAAGGGATGCAGGAAATCATATATCATTATCATATATCACTACAACTAATAAATCATTACGTATCTTAAACAATTTCCTCTTCTAAATTTACCTCTTAATATCATTTTTCATTTATCCTTCATCTATTATATCATATCAAATATAATATATTGGTTGGTTGGCAACCTTCAGTCTCGAAAGACTATGGTATAAGCCTACAGCACCCAGTATTCCCAGGCAGTCTCCCATCCAAGTACTAACCAGGCCTAACCCTGCTTAGCTTCCAAGATCAGATGAGATTGGGCATGTGCAGGGTAACAGTTTATGCAATACAATTATCTAAATGCCCTATCATATATTTCTAAAACTTCATTTTCAACCAAGCATAAAAAGATTTCCATTGCTCAATTTGTGTCAGTTTTTGTTGTTAATCCAAAATTTCTGAATGCCTGTCCATTGCCTCATTATTTCCTCTATTAATTCATCTTTCATTAATATTTTAAAATCCTTCCAATATCTAACATATACATTCTTCACTACAATTAAAATCATAATAAATAAATACACATCATTTTCTTTATTTATAACATCTAAAATAATAAGCAAAAATAATTCAGGTTTCAGCGATATCATAAATTCAACACTCTTGTATTACATTTCTTACCATTCTCCAATAGATTTGCATTTTTTTACATATCCACCACATGTTCCTTCCACACATTTACATTTCCAACAACTACTTGATATAT
The DNA here is from genome assembly GCF_035046505.1 of Tiliqua scincoides. NCBI lineage: Eukaryota > Metazoa > Chordata > Lepidosauria > Squamata > Scincidae > Tiliqua > Tiliqua scincoides. The sequence goes on along the minus strand of NC_089824.1, from coordinate 44,986,701 downwards.
TCTGTTTCATTTTTACCAGTTTTTTGGTGTCATGTACCATCTATAAAACATTTTATGTATCTTTTCTTTATAATTTGTTGCTCTAATAAGTTTTATATCATGCTTCTAGATCTGTTCCCATTGATCTATTGTGATATTATGATCTATATTTTATGCCCATTTTATCATACATTATTTTTCCTTATGTTTCAAAATCCAATAAAAACATACTTTTTAAAATATTTTTTTCTTTTGTTTACAGCAATAGTCTATCAAATGGCATCTATTCTATATAGAAATCTTCTTATTTGTCTCTCCCAAATCTTGCATCTAATTATAGGTGCGTCCAACCAGCCAGTCTCCACACCTCGCCTTGACAATTCTTCTTTTTTCTCTTCTTCCTCACTCTCCATGGAACATGTCTCAGAATTTGAGCTTTATTATCATCCACTGTCCATTTCTTTTCCTTTGAAACCTTCAGTAATTTATCTCTGTAAAAGGTTCTGATGAATTTCACATGAATTTCTCTTGGTAATTTGTGTTTTCTCAAATCAAAAGAGCTCACTCTTCTCACTGAATCCAGTTCTTGAGGTATCTCCTTCTTTGGTGTATCAATCCATTCTGATATTAATCTAACAGTCTGTCGTAATGTATCTTCTTTCTCTTCTGGTATATTTTGTATCCTCACCACTCAAGCTGCACTATCCATCTGAATCTCCATTAACATTGTCTCTGCGTCATGCTGATTTTCTTCTATCTTCGATATTTTAGCTTGGTCTTTTCTTATCTTTTGTCCTGATATCTCAATCTCTTGTTTATCTTCTTCTGGTGAAATTTTCACATCCATTAGGTGTCCACTAAGTTCATCTAATCGTTCAGTTAAAACATCCACACTGGCTTGAATCTGTGCAGATTTATTTATTTATTGCTGTACCATTGCCAACAGTATTTCCATGTTGTCTTGCATAGTCTGTTTCCAGTCTTTCCTTTCGCTTCCTCTTGTACTAGTTTTCCAAATTCCATCTCCAATGCTGGCAAACTTCGAAGTTTCTTACCCGCCATCTTCATTCTTCCTTCCTGTGGAACTCAAATATCTTTTGCTCGCAGTGCTCCTTAAGACCACTAGATGTCCTCAGCGTATTATCTTCCTTGCTCCACTTATAAACACAAATCCTATTCTTGCAATGTCTTTTTAAATCCACTAGACGTCACTGGTGCACTGTTCTTGTTTTGTTTCTGTTCTCTTATCTCTTATTTATACATGTAGCCTTGGCAACTGACATTCCTCAGTCTGCAAGAATGTCAAAACATCCAGCCGTTTTCAGGCAATCCTGAAAGAAAATATCAAATCAAAGCAATAAACGCTCCAATACACAATCTTTATCCAAGGACAATTAATTTGGAGTCCACTGAAATTCAAAGTTATAAAGTTGTAATTATATTTTCAGATAACCCTAACAAGCTTGGTAAATCTCTTCTACAATTTCTCCTCACACTGATAAACAGCAGAGGGGGGAACCTCCCCCCTCTTCTTCTCAAGGCAAAAAAAAAACCAAATCAGGCAGTCAATTACTCAATCCACGCCAGGCATACAAAAATGGAATAACACTTACTTAATTCTTTCAAAGTCTTTCCCTGCTGGGGCCTTCAGCTTGGTTCAACATGAATTCTTCACCATTACTGCCAAGATGGCGGAATCTCCTGGGAAAGCCCCCTGGCCGGGCTTTATCTCCTCAGGAATCGTGCCATCACATGGAGGAGTTTGTCTCTCCTGACAAACAATCCCCAGTTCTCCTCAGATCCACAGTTTCTGGGAAAAAACAGAGTGCCCTTCAACAGCTCAAGAAAGGCACGTCTGCTCACTGCTGGCTGGCACCGCCCCCTTTCTTTGTACTCCTCTATTAGTCACTGACAACATCACCCTCACCCACATCATTACCACCCTTGGCTTTAGAACTGATTCCCCTGTCTCTCTCTCTCTCTCTCTCTCTCTCTCTCTCTCTCTCTCTCTCTCTCTCTCTCTCTCTCTCTCTCTCCTTAATTTCCATATTCAGTCTACTACAATATCAGAAGACTATCCCCCCCTTTGTCCTTGACAAAAACTAGGTTTTACTTGGTCAACTCACCTTGAAGGGGAGCCTCCACAGGAGAAGGAATGGGTGGCATGAAGCAATGTAGCTGCAAAAGGAAAGTGGAGAGGATGCCTCTGCTTTCCTTTTGCAGCTGCAACAGGCTCTGGAGGCAGGGGGGAGGTTGCGTTACACTGGCATTCAGGTGTCTGAAAAATTTGGCATTTTGCTCCCCCTCCAGGAATCTTTCAAGGAGGGAGTAGCTCCTTATCTGTTTGTCCTTCAGAATGCAGCTTGAAGCCCACACCGTAGAGAGTACACAGACACGAGGAAATCCATCATCACTTCCGTCTGTATTTACAAGTTTACAATAACAGCAGCAGCATAGCAAAACAAAGCAGAGACAGCAAAACATACAACACGCATGACCACCAATGACCCACACGTGAGCGCTCTCACAGTCTCTTATATAGCTCTGTGCACAAATCAGGATGGGTGGTGTCTCCTCCTCCTGCCACACCCTGTCTCATGATGCCTGCCTCATCAGCTGGCCCATTCTACACCTGAGTCCTGGTGACTCAGCACTTCACAAACATTAGGCCCTATCCTATTCAGGCCTGCAAATTTAACCTGGGTTGTGTTCTAACCCTGACAGAATCCCAGTAGTGTGAAGCCACCAGTGCATATCTAGGAAGGAACCTGATATATGTATATGTAGGTATGTATGTACATACATACAGACAGACAGACAGACACACACACACAAGAGAGGACCCCATATCTATAGATCCCATATCCACAGGTCAGTGGCATAGTTAGTGAGGGGTGGAGAGATGGTCCGCTGTAGTTAACAGCCTAGGGGGGTAACGCCACAAAGTAACCAAAATCACTAAAATCGCGGTGGTTAGTAATAATGTCATCATGCCGTTGTCTGCATACCATTGCATGCAGAATTTACAGCAGAATGTAATGAAGAAAACCAGAATGAAATATCTCCTTTCTAACAAAAGTTATGGCCGAAAAGCCAGAAAACAAAAAAAAAAGCATGGAGTTCTATGGAAAGTGAAACTAAGCCACATCACGCATTTACTCACGAGTAGGCAATCTTACCATAGTCACCACAACTGAGGAGAAATGGAGGCAGAGATTGCATTGGTTGCTTGAAAAGATCCCATAACTATAGGGATAACTATCCCACAACTATAGCCCAGAATTGTTTGGTTCTATTGAGGCTGGAGGCCCATATTAGTTTATTCCATTGGTGATGAGCATAGTTTTGCCTCTTGGTTTTCACACATGTCTGTAACTGTTTTTTAGTGTAAAATACAGGTCTGGGATCCGCTGTCCCCCTAGTTTCCTATATTGCGAATAAACCCACCGAATCTGGCTTTTCAGCTCCAAACATTTTTTGTCAAACCAGGGAGTTTCCCCAATATTCCCTCCCAATCTCTTGCCTTTAGAATTTTTTCTGAATACAGATGACACATGTGCGGTGAGGGCCTCAAAAGTATTAAGATACTCCTGAGTATCCCCTTCTTGTAGCAGAGCTGTTTTTAGTTTCAAACTTAGAGACAAACTCCAGAGTTTCCTTCAGCCTCCGGTTTAAATCCGGGGACCAGGAGACTTTCACCCACGATTCAAGGTTGTCAGCCCCACCACTCAGAGTCCTCAGGTTTCCTTGATTTGAGTTGAGCGTTAAAATAAGAGGGAAATGATAGCTTAGAGTACAGTTACCAACCTCAAAATCCAAAATAAAGGACAGGAGGTGAATTCTCCAGATTTCAGATTTTCCAAATGGCCATTAAGCCAAAACCTGTTTGTATGGGCACAGAACTTAGCCAGTTGGATACCTGCTGTATTATACAGAGTGTCCTTAGACTGCCTTTCCAAAGCAAGAAAGGGGGGTAAGGTAGGCTCAGAGTCAATCCCTAAGGCTTCATAGAAAAGGGGGGCCAGATCCAACCCTCCAGTTGAAATCTCCAGCAAGGAGCAGATGAGATGAGGGAAATTTTCCCTCTAAATCTGTTGTAATTGAAAATATGGCATCCCAATAATGAGGTAAATTCAGCTTCTTTAGACCTGGAGGGACATAAAGGTTAACCACAACCAATATCTTGTTACCTAGATTTATTTTGACTGCCTGAAAATTAGGGGTTGCGATCTTCAAAGTTACTGATTCAGCAGAGAGAAAGTTCTAACAAAAATTGCCAAACTAATTAGCAGGCGACCCCTGGTCTTATATTTTGGGGCAGGGAGGGAAAAAGAGTTGAAGCCATCCAGGAAAAGAGGGGTTTGCGACCAAGTCTCCTGGAGGAGAATGATATCAAATAGTTTCAAGTAGTTCAAAAAGTCCTTATCCTTGGCTTTACGCCACCATCCAGCTATAGTCCATGATATAAGTTTAAGGGTGGGCACAGGTTGTGGGGTAGAAGGGGTGGATAAAAGTCATTCCTGAAAGCCTTGTTGTGCATTGTCCATCTCAGTCTAGAATCAGGAGCGTTGGGAGAATCCGGCATGCCACAACTAGTCTCAGCTCCTGGGACAGACAAGGGGATTGGTTGCTCACAAAAGTTTTCATGCAGCGCAGATAGAGAATCGTGATGCTGGGGAATTGGTATGTCTCCACAGAGGGGATCACCTTTAAGTCGGAAGCCCCCAGATCAGTTTCGCTTGGCTGAGCTAGTGTGCCAGTCTCACTATTGTCATCAGACTGTTGATGTATGAGTTCTTGAGTGGTAAACAGCCTAGGAACAGCAATTGGGGGGGGGGGGGAGGGAGAGTCAGCTGAAGAGAGACTTCTGATGCCATAACAGTGGAGATCCCTTAAGTATCATCTGATGTTAATTCATCCTCTTGAGGGGTTTGAGCTTCCATATTCTTTATCAATACAGACCTGACTTTGTCCAGGCTGGAAATAATCCTAATGCATTCATTCCTAGGAAGTTCTTGGAAGGCTGAGATTGCCTCCTCCACTATTTCATTGTCCCCAATCGCCATGTGTAACAAGAGGTCCTTTGCTGACAGATCCATCTCATTTGTCTTGCAAACCCGGAGCGCCTGCTGACTAACCATCTCCTGGTCTGCCACTTGGGCAGTCATAGGTAGTGGAGGATACTCCAGCTCATTTTCTTGAGCACCTGCTTCTCAAGTGAATTTCTTGTAGAATTCTCAAGTGATTATATTTGGGTATTCCCTTCTGGAATGTTCCCTTCTAGAGTCTCCTTCTGAGCTGCTATATCCATAGCTGTAAAGGAGCCCATGCACTGAGCAAGAGAATTTTCGAAGGACCTTGTTATTCTCACCAGATCAATCATCATTACAAGCAGGAGCTTCCTGAGGCCTATGCAGCTGCAAAACTTGGGTCTCATTAAAGTCGTGTTTGCTGCTGAACTTATCAGCCACAGGAGGTGCTGGCTGGCTGCCAGCAGCAGTTGGCCTTGAGGCTGTGCATTCTCCTTTAACTGGCAATAGGGATTTTGGTTCCATATTAGTCAGTACTCTCTTGACTATAATTTCAAAAGAGCTCAAGAAACTTCTCTTTTTCAGGAGCATTAAGAGGATAATTGAGGAAGCAAACTTTAAAAGCAGCCTAGTCTTATTCCAAGGGGCTGGTAAGAATTCAAACTCTTGTAAATCCAATTGTCTCTCATCAATCCAAAGCAAACTACATAAAGATCTTGTCACCCTATATTTATCTGTCCATTTCCTTTGTTTATAAAATTATGAGCAGTCTCCAGAGATGTTTGCTCTTTTTGAAGGCGTCGGGAGGTTGTTGCCCGCACATTCTCCTTCCACAGATTATTCCTGTCCTTGGGACCTCCCTTCTCCCTTGCAGATTCCTCAAGAGTGTGGGTTGGAGAATTATGACCACAGTGAAATTTGCTGGTTTTTCCCCTGTTTTTATTTAACATCATCTGTAGCATATCTAATTGAGAGGCCATATCATAAAGGTTGTGAAATATAGCCATCACAGATCTTCCAGTGATAAGGCAGTGATAAGGCAACAAGACTGAGCAACTGATTGCTGGAATATCCCAGGGCCAAAGTGGTCTGCTTATTCTGATCAACATTACATAAATCTTCTGTTAATGAGAAACTTTGACCAACTGTGGCATCGTCACATTGGGACATCTGTGTTACTTCAAAATAAGGGGGGCAGAGGCCATCTTTAAGTCACTGTCTACCAAGCTGGGAGCTGTATCTGTATCTGATTCTAATGCTGAATATTTGTTTCAAGAGGTAAATTTAATTAAATGTTTTACGATCTCCCCTTCAGACTCAGTCCAAGCCTTTAATTCATCCAACCGCAGTTGCTTTGCGACCTTGATCGGAGACATGCACCCTGAGGGAGTTCTCAGCTGCTTCTTTCTCTTCCCCATATTCGTTTGTTGATAGCAGGCTGGATAATCCAAAGCAATCCAAAACAATCCACGGATTTGAGTAGGGTGAGAGAAAAATCAGCAGGTCCTCTGCTATCGGCCAAAGTTCCTTGTCAGACTGATCAAAAAATTTGTGCAGAATAGAAGGAATTAAGGTAGAAAAAACTACAAAAGGGAAGGGGCAAACTAAGAGCACTTTAACCTGCAAGCTACCATCTGAAATAGAAGAACTTTAAGCTGGGCACTGGGGAGGGCTGGAAATCTCACTGATTCATTTTGGGGGGTAGTTATTGCAGGTAGACTACAAAGTAAGCTCCATTGTCCACTATGGGACTTACTTCTGAGTAGACATGCATAGGATTGGGCTCATAGGCTGCAATCCTATCCACACTTTCCTGAGAGTAAGCCCCATTGACCACAATAGGACTTACTTCAGAGTAGATTCACTTGGTGGAACAGGACTGGCTCCCCCTTATTTAATTATTTCATTTTAATTTCACTATTTCTAATTATTTATTTTAATTTGCTTGATGATGTCACTTCTGGCCATGACATCACTTCCAGTGCATCCTGGACAGATTGTCATTCTAAAAAGTGGGTCCCAGTGCTAAAAGTTTGAGAACTGCTGCAATAAGGTGTTAGCAAGTTGACATGGGGTGTGTGTGTGAGACTCTACAAGTTTTCAAAATCACTAAAATCAGAGTTTGGAGGAATAAGACCATCATGTTATATATCAATCAATGCGTAATTTCATGCAGAATGCAATGAAACAAACCACATTGAAATATCTGTGTTCTATCAAAAGGTACAGCAAAAAAACCCGGTGGGGATGGGGCAATGGTACATCACCAAGCCCACCTGGGGTGTTGTGCCGCCCTCTACATGGGGTGACGCGCAGGCCTCCTGCACCGGGTGACTCAAATCCTAGTGACGCCACTGGTTCCAGAGCATTGCCATTGCGCATCCACTCCGGAAACAATTGTTTTATATCAATTGTTTTATATTTTTATATTTTATAACAATTGTTTTACACATTTTATATATTTGTTCATGCTCTCCCAAGATGCTGGTTAACACACACACACACACACACACACACACACACACAGACCATTAATGTGGTATGTTTTTATTTACAGATACATATATTAGCCTTCATTCCTCTGCAGCCTCCTGCCTTTTATGAGAATTGGTTTGCTCTAATGGCTCCCCAATAGTCAGGATCTCAAATCCTCTGAGAAGCTCCTCATAGCCCTACATAAAATAAAAACTGATGTTGTTTGACGTATTAATCAGTACTGTCTGTTTCATCAGCAAATTTCCATTGTGTCGGCCAATCCACTTAGCTCCACCATCTAGTCATTAAAAATTAGATATCATATCCACTTCCCTTCCAAACAATATCACATGCAATGTAATCCTTTGCAATCATATTTACCAATACACAGGGGCACCACGGTACTGTTTCCTTTTCCATCATCATTCCATCATCCCCTTTCCCTCCACACCGTTTGTCCCACCACCATGAAGCCCTTTCCTATTAGTCAGGCATGACAGGGGGACAATTGTTTGAGGGGTCACATGAACCCCTTTTCCACCATACCCCTACTTTCCCTAGGGGAGGGATTTCCAGCAGGGGGGACAGACAGGGGGCAGGATATCCACCCAGGGATTGAAAGGGCCAGGGTTTACACATGTCAAACTTAGTCTGATAAGAAGTATATACTAATTACTACTGCTGTGCAAAAACCTGAATACTTCGCTCATGTCCTAGGATAAGAACATAAGAACAGCCCCACAGGATCAGGCCATAGGCCCATCTAGTCCAGCTTCCTGTATCTCACAGTGGCCTACCAAATGCCCCAAGGAGCACACCAGATAACAAGAGACCTGCATCCTGGTGCCCTCCCTTGCATCTGGCATTCTGACAAAACCCATTTCTAAAATCAGGAGGTTGCGTATACACATCATGGCTTGTACCCCGTACTGGATTTTTCCTCCAGAAACTTGTCCAATCCCCTTTTAAAGGCGTCCAGGCCAGGCGCCATCACCACATCCTGTGCCAAACTGTTTTCAAATGTTATTGTTCTTCAAAAGGCACAAGGGCTGTGAGTCTGAAAAAGTTTTTGATTCTTCTTTGCCATCATGATAAACAATTGTCTCTAGGCTTTTGATGTCAATGTTTAAAGATCTTCCCATGGAGTTAAAAGTGGGATGGGCCTTTGCCTGGATTTTTTTTTTTTTTTTTTTGCTGGCTGTTTGCTCTGGGGTGTTTTCTGGCATCTGAGTTTGGAAATCAGAAATTGGATTCTTTTAGGCCTTGGTTTTCTGGCTGATTTTACACACCGTGCTGGCACCAAACGTTTCTGTGGGAATAAGCACAACAGCATAGCCTGCTCCTAAATTATTAATGGGGTACTAATAACTTTTTTATTCTGGGTTTAACAATGATCAATAATAAACTATGGGTTAATTGAAAACTTTAACCCTATAATTACTTAAAAAACTAACTTAATTTAAGCTAGAAGGCAATGGTTTTATTGTGGCTTTTATAAGGTGTGCTTTTCATGGGGGGGTAAATCCTTTCTACATCTAATATTTCACTTAATGAGACAGGGAGGCTCCTAAGTCTAATAAATTGTCTCTTAAATATATATTAATCTAAACAAACAAACAAATATATCATCAAATATATCATATCCCTCGTTTTTAATTATTTAAATAAAAAATTGTAAGATGCACTTTGTATAGAAACAAAAAGGAAATTAAAAAACAACGAAAACAAACATATAGATATGAATATGGCTTAAACTTAAAAAGATGAATGACATTTATTTACTACAATTGGTTTGCTTGAGTTCTATAAGGGTCCACTCCACGTAGAAAACAAAGAGGGAGCTCCAGAGCAATGAGGACAAGCATGGACAAGTGTTTGTGCTTGTGAAAAAGAGACGGAAAATTATTTACAGACTGATAAAAGAAAGCATGATAGCTATGGGATCAGAGAATATAATGAATTCACTGATGAAAGAAGGGAGGCTTTTTTAAAGAGCCTGATTCAGCTTTTAAAGACACCCTTAAGGGCCTTTCAAGCTATGGGATCAGAAAAGTTTCCTGACGAAACAAAATAGAATAAAAAAAACTTTTTGATAAAACAGAAGGCTATGGGATCAGGAAAAGTTTCCTAATGAAACAAAATGAAATAAGAAAAACTTCCTGATGAAACAAAAAGCTATGGGATCAGGAAAAGTTTCCTGATGAAACAGAATTTCTGAAAAGGGGGGGGTATGAATAACTATGGACAACAAAATAAGGTTTGGTGAGACTTTAAAACACACTTTACAAAATAAAAGGAAACCTAATAAAACATATTAAATATCTATTATTAAATTAAAAAAACTTAATCACTTATGACTTTAAATGCTATAATGACTGCTGCCAATGGGTAAAATGGCTGGTGGCTGCAGTCTTGAAGGGTATGGAATGAGAGGCACTACAAAGTTTAAAAACTATTACAGTAGCTTCAACTTGTAGAAAAAAGGGGTTTGGAATTTTTTATGGAAGCTTTTACTTGTAAACTAAACTGAAAGGAAGAGGTGAGTTTAGCTTAAAGTGAATCTTTGGGGTCATAAATAAAAAATTGATGGAAAAATATAAGGACAGCTTTTAATAAAAGGTTTTAAATAAAAATAACTTACATGGGTGTTGGTAACAATTTAAGGATTAAAACTGGAACAGGGGCAAAATCTTAAAGGTCTATTATACAATATAAAGTATGGTTTGATTGTTTAAAAAAGCAAAGGTTATTGTAAAGCATAGAAGCTTTAACTTTTGACTTTTAAAACTTAGTGGTGGGATGAACACAGTTTGTTTTATTTACTTTGTTAATCTCTTTTTTTATGAAGGCACTTTCTAAGTGCTTGGGAGAGGGGACTTACTGGGCCATACTGCATTCTGTGCAAGGGTTCTTAGGGCTTCCATCTATAGGGACCTAGATGATATGTATTTATTATATCTTCCTGTAATTCTTTAGCATCTGTACTAGTGATGCTAAAGTCTTTAAGTGTAATTTGTATTTCCTTTGGCACAGAATGGGGGAGTTTGTTGTTTTTTGAGGGCTTGCCTGTGTGCATTGTGGCATTGTACCACAGAGAAGGGTATGGATAACTTAAATTCATCTGCTGTTAAGTCTTTTATTGTTTTTTGAGCCATTGTTTCCATAAGGGATGGCTGTTTGTCAGTGTCTGATTGTTCTTTTTGTTTTAGCTGGGTTGATGCAGAGGAGGGAAAAAGAGAAGAAATACAAGCTGACAGAGGAGGGCTTTTAGGAGTACCTGGAGGAGCACAGTTTCTGATAGGGGGACAGATATAGCAGAATCAAAAGTCAGAGAAGCAACTGTAAATCATAGCCGAAAGGCTTGTACCCATGCTGATACTTACCTAACGATACTATACTTACCGATGCTATGCTTACCAAGATCCTGAAGGATGAAATGAGCTCTGTAGCCCTTGCCAGGCGTGGTAAGCTAGCTGTTTTCGTGTGGCCCCACGTCTGGGTGCCAGATGTAGCACTGCAATGCTGCTTTGGGAAGCACCCAAGGCTTAGGCCTTGTTGCTTGAGGGAGTGCAGAAAGCAGAAGCACTGAAGGGACCTTGGGAGAAGAAACTGAAATAGCAGGGAGTCAGAGCAATGATGAGACGGCAGACAAGGATTCAAATGGTAGAAACAGGAGGAAGGCTGGAGATGAAGATTTTCGCCCAGCCTCCAACAAGCCTTTTTATTAAGTCTCCAAGAAGCACAGAACAAGCTGGGTACTTTAGGTTAAAGATAAGCGCTAGCTAGCTCTAGCCTGACTACAGCACATTCCTTGATAAGAAGTACGTCTCCAAGGTACTGTCTCCCATCCTGTTTACGTAGGTACTAGGCAGTGAATCAAGGCTGTCTCAGAATGTGTCCTGAAAGCAAAACGCAGGTTTGCCTGTGGAGTGGCCAAGGTTCACTAAGCCTTTATGTTACTATGCATTTTCCCCACAGTGCAGGAACTCACAACTTGTTAACTTTTATTTATTTATTTATTTATTTATTTATTTATTTATTTATTTTTAAACCATTTTTTATAGGAGAAATAAAATATTTTTATGTGCTTCCCCCCTAAAGATGAACTTACTTCTGAGTAGACATGCATAGGATTGGGCTGTCAATCTCCACATCCCCTTCCCCCTACCTACTTTTTCTACATGTGGGGAAAAATACTGTACAGGTGCACTTGTAGCTTGTAGTATGTAGTGTGGCACTACTTCGAGGAGAGGAAGCAGTGAATCGATTCCAAAAAATGGCTTACATGAGTTCCATGTAGTAAAATTACTCTAAGCAACTGTGGGAGTAAGAACAAAAAAGGAATTCTTACACAAGAGGGGTCCTTAGGTGCACATAGAAACAGCTACATTTGCAAACAAGCAATTAAATATGGTTTAATTCAGGTATCAGAATACTCTGTGTCTTTGGGAAGGTGCTTGGCATGCAATTGTATGTTCTCTGCTGCCCTGAGCAGCTGCTGTGCATTGCTGGAGACGAGCTGCAAACGCTGGCTGGTGGAGGGCATGCTTGTGGGGGAAGGATGAGGAGGATCTCTGGCAAGGCTGGACAGCACGTTGTACACACGTAGAATCCCTTTTCACCTGCGCTTAGCATGTGAAAACGGGTGCAGATATATATCTCTGCCAGGATTAAGAGCCCAATCCTAGGTATGTCTACTCAGAAGTAAGACTCATTCTAGTCAATGGAGCTCCCAGGGAAGTGCCTAGGATTGCAGCCTAAGAGCCCAATCCTATGCATCTCTACTCAGAAGTCCACTTTAGTGAATGGGGCTTACTGTGGATAGGATGGCAGCCCCAGGGCCCAATCCTGTGCCTGTCTACTCAGAAGTCAGTCCCATTAGAGTCAATGGGGTTTCCACCCATGAAAGTGTGGAGAGGACTGCAGCCTCCAAACCAAAGCCTATGGCTGTCTCCTCAGAAGTCAGTCCCAGTAGAGGCAGTGGGGCTTCCTCCCAGGAAGGTGTGGAGAGGACTGCAGCCTCAGAGCCAAAGCCTATGGCTGTCTCCTCAGAAGTCAGTCGCAGTAGAGGCAGTGGGGCTTCCTCCCAGGAAAGTGTGGAGAAGACTGTAGCCTCAGAGCCCTTCCTTTGCCTGTCTACTCAGGCTGCAAGGCTATGACACTTTCCCGGGAGTAAGCCCCATTGAACACAATGGAACTTACTTCTGAGTAGACATGCATAGGCTTGGGCTCTCAGGCTGCAAGGCTATGCACCATTTCCCAGGAGCAAGCCCCATTGAGCACAATGAGACTTACTTCTGAGTAGACATGCCTAGGCTCGTGCTGCAGATTGACATGGGGGTTGCACCAACCAGCTTCCTTCCCCTTTGCCTCCACCAAGCCAGTACCTGGGCGTACCATGGGTGCTGCAGCCCGGCTGGCTGGCTGGCTGTCCTCCTCCTCGGCATCGGCTCGTGTCCCCCGCGCCCTCCACAGGCTTGGAAGCTGCACGGGGAAGCAGAGCGCGGGAGGAGGGCAGGCTGGCTGGGCTCAGGTGAGAGCTTGGGAATGGGGGCAGGAGGGGGTTGTTGGGCGGTCAGGCAGGGGCCAGGCGCCCACCCACCCTGCACCCCCTAGCACCCACCCAGTGAATGCCTCTGTTTTGCTCCCCCCCCCGAATGCCTCCAAAGGGGAGGGGCCCCTGCAAAAAGGTGCCGGAACTCCATGCCCCCATGTTCCATTAGAAAAAAAGCCCTGGCTATGCCAGTGCTGAAAGGTTGGTTAGAATTGTACCCCAGTAAATAGGTTTTTTATGCAAACACCCAACGTCACTGAACCAAAATGGGGGAACTACAATGTTTGGTGGCTTGGGAAATCATTGCAATATTGGGCATGATGGCAATCTGGTGAAATTTGGAGAACCAGTGTGATACCACAATCCCAGAGTACAGACTTTATAGGAGGGACATAGAGGGGTATGCTGAAAGAGGGTGGCGAGCTATGTCAAAGCAGGGGTAGAATCTAGCAGAAGAAATTGAAGGGGGATGTCCAATTCTGTCCATAGAACCACTGTTGGGCACAAGAAGCAATCTAATTGTGGAGATATGCTATCATCTTCCTAATCAAAACCTGAAGGGGATCTAGAGATGAGGAACAACCAGGGAGGCCTCCAGATACAATGTTGTGATGACAGAGAACTGCAATTATCCTTGTGATAACTGGGTCAGTTTATGCCATGGTCATGAGACTGGATTTCTTGAAAGGCTAAATTGTGCCTTTGCAGCTACTCATGAAACAGCTACCAGAGGTCAGCTGATTCTGAATTGTATGGTAACCAGGGCCTGGTGAGGGATGCCTTAGGATTCTTCTTTCAGTGCCTAACCACAAGGCCCACCAAAGCACTGTCTTCCACCAAAGCAGTGGATTGTGGGAGGCTTAAAACTGGTAGGCCATGGGACATCTTCAAACCTGGTTTCTGCCACATACTCCTTTCTCTCACTGTCCTTGGAAAGTGATCAAGAAGGGCACAGTCTCTTTATCTCTTCTCCCACAGTTGCTTCATCAAAAGTAGACTGAAGCAGGTAGAATCTTTTCCACAATACACCTCATTGTTCTGGTTTCAAAAGAAGACTATCAGGAAGGACACACATACACACAGAGAGAGGGAAAGTGAGAGCAGAGCAGTGCAGTGCAATTAGACGGCTATTGAGCTTCAGCTGGGCCTGCCTCCACTTGCTTCTCCAGTTCCAGTCTAGAGTAACATGCAATTTAAGCCAAGTTTTCAGTCAGACAAGGAGAAGGAGGAGGGCTCTCTGCAGCTGCTCAAGCCTATGACAAATGCAGGCAAGTAGTCAGGCCAATCTTCCCTTCTCAGTGATATACACCGAAGGAGCAATTCCATTTTTAACCTTCAGTAACCATGACATTTGGATAGTAGTTCCAGGGCTGCTGCTTTATAGTCATGTTCTTTATTAACCCCTGCATATCAAGTGTGTGCAGCCTCTCTTGTTTTATTCCTGTCATTATGGGCCCTGTCATTAGGATAACTTTAACTGCTGCAAGGATTCCTTATAAGTGTTGAATATCCTAGATCAGTGGTTCTCACAACTTTTAGACCAGGACCCACTTTGCAGAATGACAATCTGTTCGGAACCCACCGGCAGTGATGCCATCAACCTGGAAGTGATGTCATGGCCGGAAGTGACATCACTGATCTCACTTAGTAGTTCATAAACTGCAAATAATAAGAGAAAATAGTCCAGCTCAGAAGCTTGTTTCAGTTCTCACTGCACACACCCCCACCCATGGCTACCAAGCATCCCACCTGTTCACTGTATTAAAGGGAGAGTTTAATTAGCTTTAATTGGGTTATTTCTCAGCCATTTTCCAATAGCAAAGTATAAGGAGAAAAAACCTATTTAAACCTTCACACATATTTAAACCTATTTAAACCTCCCCCACTTCAGGGATCTGCTGAGGTTTAAGTGCCTGGAGGGGAGTGGGAAGGGCAGGGATTAGGCTGGATGGAAGTGGGGGGAAAAGAAGGGGGAATAAAAAAGTGGGGGGGGGAAAGGGGGGGAAGGGCAGGGCATGGGCTGGATGCAACTGAGGGGAGAGGGGGGCTGGATCACAGGGGAGAGCTTGAACTGGAAGGAGGTGGTGAAAGAGAAAGCAAAACAAACAAGAAACAAGCCCCCCATTTGCAGGGAGAGGCTGCAGCCCCCCTCAGGATAATCCAGCAATGCTCCCTGAAGACACTCAGCAGGCACACACACTCCTGTGCAAGCTGCTCTTGCTCCTGGGAGGAGCTTTGAGTACACACAGGCAAGCTGGGGCAAGGGCAGTTCTAGCTTCAAAGATGGCTGCCTGCCCTGTTTGCCAGCCTCCAAGATGGTGTTGCACATACACAGAAAGCTTAGGGCTTTAGGCAAAGGCAGTTCCAGCTTCCAAGATAGCGCCGGCTGCCTAATTTGCCAGCTTCCAAGATGGCCACACACCTACAGAGCATGCTTAGGCAAACACAGTTATAGCTTCCAAGATGGCGGCAGCTGCCTAATTTGCCAGTTTCCAAGATGGCGGCCCACATCTTTCCGCAACCCACCTGACCTCAGGTTGCGACCCACCTAGTGGGTCGCGACCCACAGTTTGAGAAACCCTGTCCTAGACTTTAGGCTGTTCCTGCTGACATATTCCAGCTCCTGTCATAATTCAGTCATCCCACTTTTCTATTCCTTCCATTAGAATGGAAGTGGTAAAACTCTATACTAAGTACAGTGCACTGCCTCATCCAGGTGATGCTTAGCATCACACTGGTCACAAGGGGTTCTAAACAGTCTGCCACAGTTTCCAGCATATGACCTTCCTCCATCATAACCTGTTCTGATTGTCAAGGAAATTGCCCCACCATCTCTGTCGTGGCAGTCAGCAATGAAGTCCACCAGTTTAATAGGTGCAATGCACTCTGTCACACTTTTCACAGTTATAGTGCAAAGTCTGGATCCCCAGCAGAAAATGAAGGTAGGCAGAATCTCTCTTATCTCTCAGCCAACACAAGGCTCAGGGGTGGGCAGGAGGAGGTGGGAGGGAGGCATTCCAGGGTGGGGAAAGGTGGGTAGTGGGTGGCCCCAGGAGCGGGTGGGGAGCAGGAGGTGGGGCATAACTGCCAGGTCCCAACTCCGTTACCCGAGCAGCACGGAGCAGCTTCAAGTTGCTCTGCTCTCCTCAGACGTACCACTTCAGGAGGTTAAAGTGCCTGGAGGGGGCACCTCAGGAGGTGGCACAAGTCTGAGAGACCCATAGGGGCTGCAGTGGTTTACCAGGGGTAAGAGTTTACCCTTACCTTCAGCTGAGGCACTGTGGTGCCCTATCTTGTGCTGGACAAAGCGCAAGCTTCCTGGCTTGTCTGTTCCAGCACAAGATAGGATTGCACCCTATATTGTTTAATGAAACTACCGTGGATACTCGCCTATAAGGCGATAAATTTGCACCCGGAAATGGTGGGAGAATCGTCTCCTTGTCTTATTGCGCGAGAAACCGAAGAAGCCCTGGAGGAGGCAGGGTGGTGGGGGGACAGCCTGCTGGCCCGGCACTCCCCCGCACCCACTCAGAGCCACTGCACGCATTCACTTAAGTCCTACCTCCCACGAAGGCAGTGAGTGGAACAGGGGTGTCCTGGCTGCTGCCGCTGCTGTCACCAGACCAATGGAGGACAGGGAGCATGCAGGGAGCGTCCTGTGCTGCCTGCTTCCCGCCAGATACTCCCTGGTGTGCCTCCCTCCATGCCCGCCACAGACGCAGCCTTGTGCTTGAGAATGGGCAGCGCAGGTCACTCCCCACACGCTCCCTGCCTTCCATCAGTCTGGTGACAGTGGCAGTGGCAGCCAGGATGCCCCTGCTCCGCTCCCTGTCTCCGTGGGAGGCAGGACTTAAGTGAGTGCGTGCAGCGGCTCTGAGTGGGCGTGGGGGAGTGCAGGGCCAGCAAGCTGTCCCCCCACTGCCCTGCCTTCCCCAGGGCTTCTCAGGTGCTGCTTTCCAGTTTCTTTCACCCCCCCCCTCTGGATCTGACACCCTGCTTGATGAAATGAAAGCCCATGTGCATCTAAATCTCCCCACTGTGCAGTGTCTTCCTTGGGCAAGAGGTGTTCTTTCCAGTTTCTTTCACTCCCATGTGTTTTTATCAAAGAAGAAGATCCGTAATGATGTGGCCCCTCTGCCAAAAAGTTTGGAGACACCTGATCTGTGAGATAGATCATAGTTTTTAATAAATTAGAGACTTATTAAAAACAGTTTTTGCTATGCTAGGTTTACATACTATATATACTGTACTATGTATGTATACTGTGTTTTTAATACTTACTATGTTTTTAATAAATTAGAGACTATATAGCTCTTAGGTAACAATTACTGGTAGGTTATTTTTTAGGATCTGGCCTCAGGTAAAATCAGGCAAAACTATAGTCAGACACCTCCCTAAGTTTAACCCCCGACTTATCCGAGGGTCATAGAAAATTCCATGATTTTTGGTTCAAAACTTACTCTCGACTTATCTGAGGTTGACTTATAGATACTTATCTGAGTATCTGCAGTATATATAGAGACAGTTGCTGTAGTAGTACACAGTGAAGGCCTGCAGATAGGCCTTTTTTGGTAAGGAATCACAAGAAGACTTTAAGCCAATTGAAAGACATGTCTGATATGTCACATTAGGCTTTAAAAAAAAATGAAGAATCCCATTTCATGTAGGAATGGCAGGGCTACAACCAGGGACCTGCAGGTTCTGAACAGCACTTAGACTCTAAATGGTCACATCACAGGGAGAGGGCTGTTGCCGTTTGCTGGTCATATTATAGGTGGAGTTTCGGTATCTTGGAGGGATTTGTTCTTGGGTGCCCCGTGGATACCAAAAACCACAGATAACTAAATCCATGGTTTAGGCCCCTTTATAAAATCTGCAGATAAACAAGCTCCACCTGTACTCCAATATTTAAGGACCCAAACATGGGAAAATATACAAAGAAAACACAGAAATTAATTGCAGGGGGCTAGATGATTTCTGATGCTGTAGCCCATCAGTATTTTTTCCTATACACTTCATCTTCTGATGCCCTTTCTCGTTCAAATCCAGAGCCGAGACAGAAGAGCTTCTTCCAGCAGATGGGGAGCTGTGTTCTGCTTGCCACCTCAGGGGTTGGGAAGTCTTGGGCCATTCAATGTCCAATGGGCTACTAGGAAACAGAGGATGAGGCAGAAGCCGTTGATCAAGCATGAAACTTGGGAATAGAATTGGAATTGGAATTCTGACAAGGCTTTCTAAAAGCAGAAGTCTTCTGGAGGCACTATGACACTATGATATTGTTAGCATTATGAGAGTAAGCTTTTATCTTATGTATTTGTGGAACTGTGCATTTATTTAAAATTTCCCATAGAGCTCACTTGTCAAAGATCATATCCAGATAATCCGTTATTCAACTATTCTTCTTTGCGATGCACCTCAAAGCGTTCCCAAAGTGCTGACAATATGCTACCTGGTATTTTTTGGTGTTTGTCTATTAAAGCTCTTAGTGCAGCTTTGGTCTGTAAGAGAAACAAGTAGGGGAAAAGATATTCATTAATTCATTTTACATGTCACTATGAAACACATAGTCCAATCATATTCTTCCTACCCCCACTAGTGTAGCCCCACCAGTAACAAGCATGCTGTATCCATGGGAGGGGGCAGATTGGGAGTCTTTAGAGGCGAAGGGGGATTTAAATCCCCTTACACCTCTTTAAGCCTCCAGACCCTCAATGGGTATCAGATCTGCACCAGCAAGATCGCTGGCACAAGTACAGGGAGGGAAAAGGGGTGAGGAGATTGCTGAAAATGGGGACAGAATCCAGCATAAGCCATCATCGCTGAATCTACCCCCTCCCGCAATCTCCCCACCTCCATCATGCTCTCTATTTGCCCGCTTTGCCCCACTCCCCCATTTTGCCCCTACTTGCCCCCTCCTCTGCTTTACCTTCTCTGCAGGTGGTTGGCAATCCACTGGTGGACTGAGAGCACTGCCACCTCATGCAGCAGTGCTCCTGAAGTGGCAGCCAACGGCAAGCTCTATGTGCCATCAGAGGCCATTTTGCAACAACAGAAGGGCTTCCACTTTTGCAAAGGGCTCCATACGCCAGGCCCATCGTCAGGAAGATTGGACCAACAATGTTACAAAGATGCACTGAAAGAAGGCAATGAAAGGCTAAGCATATCTTCCATGGTAGACTGTTGCATAACCCTGGCAGCTTTGCTGAAAGGCCCCACTTAAGCATCCCCATCATCTCCCCACTGACTACCAGAAGATTATGGATGAGGGCCTTAGACGCAGAGCAAGGTTTTCACGTAAGCTCATATAGGAGGAGTTCAGGGCTAAAGCATACTCAAAGCATCACACCAAATCTCTCTTGTCCTTACCCAGGGGCGCACCAGTTCTCTGCCAGTCTTCCTTTCAATCCCAGGATTCTAAATAGATTTGACGAATGGATTGGAAGGGTAGTGTGGGAGAGATGAATGTGGTTTCAATGCTGCATACATGTAGAGCCCTCTCATAGAAACCACAAATGTGAGGCCACCAACAAGCATGACCAATGGACACACTAGCAGTGGTTTCTATGGCCCACAGACATGGACCCACTTTTCCTTAACACATTCACTAAATGCACAAAGAGCAATAAATGAAGTCCCCTTTGAATCGTTTAGCTCAGGGGTCTCCAAACTTTTTGGCCAGAGGGACACATCAAATATCTGGCAATGTGTGGAGGGCCGGAAAAAAAAATTAAATATGAAATTTAAATAAATAAATTAGAGCTGGAACTTAGATGAGTGAATAAATGAATGAATGGGCCCATTCATTCAACCTCTCTGGCCCTCAGAACACCCTCCAGACACAATCAGAGCACAGTTCTGGTTATGTTCAGTTGAGTGGGCCAGAGGCTTTCAGGGGACAAGAGGTTGGCCGTGGGCCAGAAAGAGGCTTGCTGTGGGCCGCATCTGGCCCCCGGGCTGGAGTTTGGAAATCCCTGGTTTAGCTCAATGATAAATGAATAACATGCTTACTTTTTCAAACAGTTCTTCAGGGGTTATATTTGGGTCATATGGAATAGGTTCTCCAACATAGGTCCGCAGTTTTACTGGAAATGGTCCACAAACTGGAAAGATTAGTAACCGGGTTCGTTCATAAAGCCATCTCATTGGCCCTGTATGCAAAGATAAGATCAGACTCGGATAATACAGAGAGACTGCAGGTCTTCCTGAGGAGTTGCATTTAAGTATTTGGGACAACAAAAATCACCAGCTGAAGTAACAAGTGCTCAAGTGGAAATAAGACAAGCCAAGTCAAGTCAACCTTTATTAGGCATAAAAAATAAGACAAGCAATCAGCCATCTGCACACCTTGCAATGTCGATAGTTCAGCTCGTACCTGTGTAGCCTTAGTGTGTCATCTGTCAGCAGCAAGATTTTCAGGCATTTCAGGCATCTTGCCAAGATGCTTGTTAGCTGGCCTGGATTGTCAGCTTTCATTTAAAACAAAATACAAGTGTCTACTTGCTCTGGAAACTAATAGACGTGCAAATACATGTAAGCAGCATTCTGTGTGAGTGTTCAGTGAGGATAGCCTTCTCCAGCCTTCCATTCTCCAATGAACAAAGGCAAAGCTGGGACTCATGTGTAGAATGTTGAAAATGTGTTTTCTTCCCCTCTCGCAAATGTGGCCATTGAGCTAGGAAAAGAATATAGTAACAACTGACATGTTTCAGGGTGGAATCTATTGTTCCTTTATACATTTACAGGGGGGTTTATGTATCTGCAGATCCCGCATCCGGGGTTTCACTTAACCATGGATTGGATCCTCAGTGCTCCCCCACCTACCTCCAGAGGTGAGGGGAACTGGGCTCCTTTCAACTCCCAAGGGTCTTCTGAGACCTGCAGAGGGACTCTGGGGTTTTCCCTGGCCTCCCTATGCCTTATAAGGCATTAAAACCGTCACTTCCATTTTTATTATAAAACGAATTCATTTTGTAGCCTTTTTGGTCAATCTGAGACCCGCAGCAGCTGCAGGCTCACCTTGCCTCTGGAGGGTGAGGGTGCGTCTCTAGGTATCCGTGGTTTCACTTAACCACAGAGGGTTCTGGGAAAGGGGGTTTGGGGCACACCTGTATTGTGTTTTCACCCTCCCCTGGGGAAGTCTTGAGAGCTGCCAAGAGAATACAAGGGATAAATCAGTATAACTGATTGGGAAGCAGTGTCAACCTCCCTCCAGCAGCATATCAGTTTAGGTCTTATGTCTTGCTGTATAATGTGATTTATTTTTAGTGTTTGGGTATTTAAAAGACCTATCTCTGCACAAAAATTAGTGGAACACAACATTACTGCACACAGCTGAATGCTGGATTTCATCTGGGAAGAAGCATGAGGGGTAATTTAAGTAGAAAAACCTTTGCTTAGGTGATTTGTCCATAAGGCAGAACTACCATCCTCCAGCCCACCATGGACAGAGTCCCATTCATCCGCCTTGATCGTTTCCCTCTTGCTAACTGCTATACTCCACTCAGCTCCTTCCTTACCTACTTCTTTCTTGTGTAGAGTTTAAAGAGGCAAAAACCCTCTAAATCAATGTTTTCCAACCTGTGGGTTGTGACCCCAATGGAGTTACAAACTCTCACTTGAGGGTGTTGTGGCAAACTCTTGAAGCCTATGCGATAGAAGGCTTGGCAAACTCTCAAATCCTATGCAATAGAAGGCTTGGCAAACTCTCAAATCCTATGCAAGAGAAGGTTTGGATCCAATCCAATTGCCTTAGCTGACTTACCACAAATGAGTTCTTGATATAATCAAGAATACAGCCTCTTCTCACCCTCTTGCCCCACCGCTCCTAAGGTCAACGTTGCGCAGGTTGCTATTTCAAAGGGTTATTGTGAAGACACAAAAAGTAGGGGCAAACAAATTGGGGAAGGGCTGGGGATGGGTGGATTTGGGTCTGGGAGGGGGGCAGAACTGACAGTGGGTTTCAGTCTCATACTTTATGGGGGTCGTGGCACGAAAAAGGTTAAACACCTATGCTCCAAACTACACATAAGAAAGCAGCACTTCCTTCCCCCTCACCTTTCTCATGCAGGAAGGATAATAAATAATGTAGGAATTTTTGTGTCTCTGTTGTTATCCTTTTCACTATACTAGGGGGTGGACCATATTCTGATGCAATTGTTGAGCTCCAAGTTCATCAGATTGGGACCATTTTGGCAGTCTTGTATTCCCCTTCATCTGCCCTCCCATAAAAGCCAAGGCACGTTGCATACACGTTGCTAGAAAGCACCGACATAAGGGGTTAGGATTGTGCCCTTAGTGTTCTTAATGCAAAGAAAACATATCTTGTCCATAAAATGCACTAGAATACTTCATTGGGTAACTTCAAGGAAATGGAACACATAGTTCTGGATTTTAAAAATCATGGCAGGAAGCCTGCAAACATATCTAATAACTGGCTCCTTCACACCCAATGTGAGGTCATTCCAAGCTATCTGAATCATAGAAAAATGGGAATGTGCTAAAAAGGTTTTCACCCTGTGACCAAATAACTAGCTTGCCACGTGGCTCATTTGTGGGCTTACAAGCAGAAAAACAGATGTCTTTGAATAGATCTGTGGATAAATTCAACTAAATGGAAGATGTTTCACTGAAAGTTCCACTTTTTGGAGTGCAATCCTATAGAGCTGCATAATATATGATGTGTCCTGGGGCACTATGTAATGGAAGATCAGAAGATCATCAGGTGGACGATGTGGTGTTGACAGTGATCCCGTGTATTGACAGCTGTTTGATAGCTCTGGGAAGGGCAGGGCTGGCTCCACAGCTGTAATCAATCAAGGCCAATGGAGACCTGGTTGGACACCTGAGCTTCATTTGACCTTGATGGGGCTTTGAATGAGCTAAGGAGGTAGCTCACAGCTGAGTTGCATTTGCACTTAATGGGACACAAAGGATAAAAGGCAGCTTCAGAAGGACCAAAGGGGCCGGGAGATAGGGACCCTGACCCAGAGGGAAACCCGGACCCTGACCCAGAGGGAGATGCTACCTGAGCCGGAGGGAACCAGACCAAGAGGGCTACCTGACCCAGACCTACAGGAGAAGGGGACTGCCAGGACTCTGCTGGAGGACACAGAAGACTGGGAAGACTGGATTGTGCTTTGGAGACCGGATTGGACTTGAATTGGAGGCTTCAGACCTTTACCCGCTGAGTTAAGTGGAGTTTTGGGGAGGGAAAGCCTCTGGACAAGAGGACTTGCAGGGAGTGTCTGTGTTCATAGCAATAAATTTGGGTAGTTGCTATAGATAAGGAGTTCTGTGTTCATTCCTTTGCACACCACAGCGGTTGTTCTAGAGATAAAGAGGGTGTTAAATAGCCAAAAAGCGGGCATTAGAAGGGAGTTGAGATATTTGGACGGGGCAAATTGGCGTAGTCGGCAGGAGTTGAAAATCAGGATAGGACACACTAGAGCACCAATAGCATCCCAAAAGGATTGGGCCATAAATCTCTTCCGGGCTCAACATAATAATGCTCACGTAATTTACAGGCTTGCTGTAAGGATAAAAGGCGGTTGGACACTTTGAAGAGGATCGTTGTACTTACCACTTTTGCATTTATGGCTATTTGAGCAAATCCTTGACGATTTCTCCAGATGAGTTTGTAATTGTTATCACCATAGTTTTGCTCCCGAAGTCCACCTGGTGCAATGAACAGCAGATGCCCTTTCTTCAGAAGAGCCACACACTCTTCTCTGTTTGCATGAGTACAGCCTCGCATGACAAAATATGTTTTTAGGCCTAGAAAAAAGGAACCAAACAATGATGGGTCATGTTATGCAATGACCTTACCATTAAGAAAAAGATTCAGGGCACAATTCTAACATGTGCTTAGGCTGGCGAGGAAGCCAGGCCAGCGCTCCCAGAAGCACCGGCCTGCAGTTGTGTGCCTGCCATAGGCTGACCTGGGGCAAATGCCCCAAGCGCCAACCTCTAGGGCCCCGCTCCCGACGGAGGCGGAAACTGTACTTCTGGTTAGAAACTGTGCTGATAGTGCCAGGGAACCTCACGGAGGTTTCCCCAGCATGGGAGGAGGTCACGTGAGGCTCTGTGAGCCTCTGGTAAGTAGGGGGGCGAATTTCTGCCTGAGGGGGGTGGCGACAGCCTGCGGGCGGGTGCAGTTGTGGAGCCTTGCCCTGGGCGCAGGGCTGTGGAGGTCCGCGGCTGACAGCCTGTGGAGGCTGACGGAAGCCGACACAAGGACGAAAGGCAGGCAGCGGGGAGGTGGGAAGGAGGAGTGATGGTGTTCCTGGGCAGAGGGAGGGCAAGTGGTGGGCGGCCCCGGGGATGGGCAGGCAGGGACAGGGAGACAGGGCTGGGATCCCACAGTTTTGCCAAATCCCAAGCCCCTTTCCCAGGTGGAACAGAGCGGCTTCAAGCCTCTCCTCAGACTTGTGCCACCTCTGGAGACCCATTGAGGCCAGCAGCTCTTATCCAGAGGTAAGGGGAAGAGTTTCTCCTTGCCTCTGGCTAAGCTGCTTATGGCCCCTATCCTGCGCTGGATACAGCGCAAGCCTCCTGGCTTGCCTGTTCCAGCACAGGATAGGATTGCGCCCTCAGTTTCAAAAGATTTGAGAAAAAGACAAGCAGGAGGTATATTCTGGTGGTTGAGCAGAAGGCTGCCTGAAGAATGCTAAGCAGGAGTGGTCCTGGTTGAAAATTGGATGGGAGACTAAAAAGCTGGCAAAGCTGTTGTGAGATGACAGACCTGGAGGAGTCACTGTTGTGACCTCACTGTGAGAGGGTGAAGGACTCCTGCAGGAATGTGGAGAAGTATGGAGAGTCAGCTTCTAAGAAAGACAGAATGATTAACAGCTTTGCTGACCTGAACCTGCTCCTGCTCAGAAGGCATACCCACGTGCCCGAAATGATGTCAACACCATGAAGGATTCCATCTGGAAATGAATGGTTCCATGAGTACTCATAGAACAATCATTGTAAAACCTCCTTTGAAAGAAGGATGAGTTTAGTATAGCCTACCTATGTGAACCGCCTTGAGTCTCTAAGGCCACAATCCTAACTCACTTTCCAGCACCGGGGTAAGGGCAATGCCAAAGTAAGGAAACAAATGTTGCCTTACCTTGAGGAGGCCTCCATGACTGCCCCCTGAATGCAGGATGCAACATGTGCCCCCCGGCACAGCTATGACAGCACAGGAAAGTGGGTTAGGATTGCACCCTAAGTCTATAATGTGTTGTGAGAGTCAGTGAGAAAAACAGCATACAAATGCTATTATTATTATTGTTGTTGTTGTTGTTTATGAGCTGGACAGAAAAACCTAATGCAAGGACAGAACTACGTCTTCCCAAAGCTGTGTGTGCAGAGTAACATTAAGCAGGTATTTGCAGGAGAGAAATCAGCAGGTGGAATGCTGACCCTTCTCCTTCTTGCTGACCCTTTTCCTCTGCAATCCCTTTCATATCAGTTTCATTCCTTCCCAGTCCCAAAAAGAGGCAAACTACCCTTTCATTCTGAGCCAAGGAAGAGTGCATGGAGAGAAGGTGCTAAAGACTTCTCTTTCTACTCCTTTTCCACTCTTCCACAAACTGCTGTTTCATCTGATGGGACGGAGATATTTTCTGGTTGGCTTTTCCCCTGGCATCCCCAAAGCAGATGAAATAACAGCCTGGGGAGGTGATTATTGACCTGGAATAAAGATATCGACCAAGCAGATGAACAACCCTACCATCTTCCCCTCCTCCATCCTGAATTACACCTGACCCTGGTTGAGACTGGGAACCAGTAGTTCCCTAACTTTTTAGCACCGGGACCCACTTTTTAAAATGACAATATTGGGACCCACCTAGGTTTACAAGACTTAAAAATATTCTTGAAAGAAATAATATTTTTACTTATTTACACATAATGATAACCAGAAAAAAGATGCTCTAACATTTCTCTCTCTCTATTTACACATACTTACAGGGCAATTCCAATTTTTGAAAGGCCTCAGTGCTTGAGGCAATTAGTTATCTGAGCCTTTCATCAACTGTGTGTTCATTGGAGGCTCTGCTCAGCTGCTATGGGACCCACCATAAATCCACCAGTGGGTCCTGACCTACAGTTTGGGAACCACTGCTTTATACAAAGGAAAGAGAGAAGAAATGCCAAGCCCCTGCAACCTGGGCCTTTACTGCGGTTTGTGTATCCGAGGGCAGAAATTTCTGCTTGGTCATCCTGTCACAGTACCCTTCATATGCCACAGTGGAGAACCACTTCAGGGAGTGGTGCCGCCATCCCTTAAGCGTTGTGGGTGGCTGGGCTGGGACTTGTCAACCACCATAGCAGAGAGCTAGAGCTGGGTGGAGCAAAATTGAGTTGGGTGGGATTTAAAGGACAACCAAAACAGACAGTTGGGGTAGATTGGAGGAGGAGGAGACAAAGAGGGGAGAGCAAAAGGAGACTTAGGGCACAATCCTAACCAGGTCTACTCAGAAGTAAGTCCTATTTTGTTCAGTGGGGCTTACTCTCAGGAAAGTGTGGTTAGGATTGCAACCTTTGGAGGTGAAGGACAAACCAGAAAATTGGAAAAGGGGGCCAAGTTCAGAGGCAAGGAGGAGAGCCCCAAGTGGGGAAGATGCAAAGGAAAAGATAATGAAAGAGAGATTATGGTACCTGAAGAAGGACAAGGGGTGGATATTGCAGAAAGGAGGACAACAAGGGGAAGAGGAAGAGACCACAAAGGCAGCAGAAAGGGACCACAGAAGGAAGAAAGGAGAATGACAGTGATAAGCAGAGAAATGGAAGACGAAGGAGTGAGCTCTCAGCCCAGCTGCCCGCTGCAGTTGGAAGGGCAAAGGTGGGCATCTGTCTGAGCAGGCTGCAGAGTAAAGAACTCCAAGGGTAATGTGGAGAGTGGAGACAGGGAAGAATGACAGAAAAACTAATCTATGTATGGAAACCAAGTCAGAGTAAAGAAGTAAAGAAGAGCCCAAAGTGAGGACGGATACTTTAGATTCATGTGCACACAGGGCACAATCCTAACCAACTTGCCAGCACTGGCATATCTGTGGAGGAGGAGGTCTGGTCTAGAGGGTAGAGCCTCCGTTAGCCCGTTAGCCCAAAGATAACATCAGAAGGTTGCCAGTTCGAGGACACCGGCAGCTCCCTGAACAGCTGAGAATGGCTGAGAATGGTGAGACCTTGAAGCAGCTGACTAGCCCATCCTTCCCACTGCCCCCCACCTGGTGCTTGTTCTCAGTTAGCAGGTTCCACCAATGCTCGAGATCAGGCAGGCCGGAGGTTCCTTTGGCGTTGCGTGCTTGCTAAGTGCACGGTGGACGGGTGGAGCGTCACCCCCTTCCAGCACATCTCCTGATGTGGGCCGCACCACCCACACCCCTTTAGTAACACCACAGGTGGAGAAGAGAGGTGCAGGGAGGAGATGAAACACCTTTAGTCGGCTTCTTGAATCTTGAATCTCTGGCATGCTCAGGCACGCCAGAGGCTCCTGTGGCGTTGCGTGCTTGCTAAGTGCTTCTTAAATCTTAAAGTTAAGAAGCTTAAAGAAGCTCAATGCTCCTTAAATCTAACTGCTTCTTAAATCCCTGGCATGCTCAGGCAGGCCAGAGGTTCCTGTGGCGTTGCGTGCTTGCTAAGTGGGTAGGTGGTGCGTCACCCCCTTCCAGCGCATCTCCTGATGCGGGCAGCACCACCCACACCCCTTTAGTAACACCAAAGGTGGAGGAAAGAGGTGCAGGGAGGAGAAGAAACACCTTTAGTCGGCTTCTTAAATCTTGAATTTTAATATTCCATTTAAAACACTTCCAGTGACCAAAGTTATAGGATTTTTCTTTATCTGGCAGAAGAAAGAAGAAACGGTCTGCCACCACACGGCACAGTCTTCCTGTCATTCTGAGGAACGTTGATGTAAAAAGGTAAAAGTCAATAGGCATGCTTCCATGGTAAAGGACAAGGACTGCGGGTCCTTTAGGAATATTGTCCGTGCCGCGAACCTCATAACCTGTTCATGGATCAACAAGTGAGTTCTTCAGTAATGGAAATGGTGCAGATCAAACATGTATCTACATTCTTTAGTAGTCCAGGAGGAAGGAGCAAGCAGGGAAAAGCATGACCTTTCAGTGAGAAACTTACAGCCCAATCCAAACAGCACTCTATGCTGCTGGAGTGAGCTTTCTAGTGGCAAAACCTTCTGGCCATCCTTGAAGGTGAGCAGCCAGCTCTGCACACCAGCTGTCAACAGATGCTTGCCATAAACAGCAAGACCACACAGTGGGTGGGAGGGAGGTGGGTGGAATGTGCCAAAGTGTTGGCGGAAAGGAGAGCAAGGTCAGAGGAACATAGTCGCAGAAGTAACATATGCTATGGGACCCACATATTTTACGGCCCCCACTAAATGCTTGCAAGCTGTCTCTGATGAAATTGGCATCTCATAATCCAGCCACCCTGTTGTTTACGTGTCGGGGAACTGCATGCTGCATGGTATGTAATCATTTTGAATGTCATTAATAAGATGATTCAAATGAATAATTTTGCTCAAATTTAACTATACTGCAGGCACAATCCTCTTGTACCGGCAGAGTGCATGCTCGCCGGTACTGGCCGTCGCAAATATGCCAGAAAGCATGTTGCAACAGTGGAAGAGTTTGTGGTGCTGGGAGAAGGCCTCTGCCTGCCTGCCAGCA
Organism: Tiliqua scincoides; assembly: GCF_035046505.1. NCBI lineage: Eukaryota > Metazoa > Chordata > Lepidosauria > Squamata > Scincidae > Tiliqua > Tiliqua scincoides. The sequence goes on along the minus strand of NC_089824.1, from coordinate 44,957,986 downwards.
CCCACATAAGATTTATTATTTATTTATTTTTCACATTTTTATACCGCCCTTCCTCCAAAGAGCTCAGGGCGGTATACACAGCTGCTCCCCTCCCTTTGTCCTCACAACAACCTTGTGAGGTAGGTGAGGCTGAGAGAAAGTGACTGGCCCAAGGTCACCCAGGAAGCTTCATGGCTGAGGGGGGATTCAAACCTGGATCTTCCAGGTCTGAGTCCACCTCCCAAACCACTACACCATCCCGGCTCTCGTGTTGAGAGGGTTAGGACATACAAAAGAAAATATTTCTTTACTCAGCGTGTGGTTGGTCTGTGGAACTGCTTGTCATAGGATGTGGTGATAGCATCGGGCCTAGATGCCTTTAAAAGGGAATTGGACAAATTTCTGGAGGAAAAATCCATCACGGGTTACAAGCCATGATGTGTATGTGCAACCTCCCGATTCCAGAAATGGGCTACAACAGAATGCCAGATGCAAGGGAGGGATATAGAATCATAGACTCATGGAACGGACCTAATAGGTCATCTAGTCCAACCCCCTGCCTTAGGCAGGAAATCCTCTTAGACCATCTCCAACAGATGTTTGTCGAGCCTCTGCTTGAATATCTCTAGTGAGGAAGAGTCCACCACCCCTCTCAGCAATCTGTTCCACAATATGAGCCCCCTGCACTGAGCACTGAAACCTGACAAGACACAGACCTTTGACTTTTCATGAATCAAGACCGCAATAATAAAAACAGACACAGAATAATCTTATTTCAGTAATAGATCTTTGGTGGCCAAACACTCTTAAAGTGCAAATAGCCACACAGGACAATCTAAGTGTCTAGTTAGAATAGCCTTCAACAAGTTGAGAGCCCATCCTTCTCATAAGAACAGGAGCCCTGCTGGATCAGGCCAAAGACCCATCTAGACCAGCTTCCTGCATCTCACAGTGCCCACCAAATGCCTCAAGGAGCACACAAGACAGTAAGATACAACCTGTCCTGGTGCCCTCCCCTGCACCTGGCATTCCGAGGTAGTCCACCCCTAAAATCAGGAGGTTGCACATACCCACCATGGCCCGTAACCCGTGATGGACTTTTCCTCCAAAGGACTTTTCCTTTCTCAAGCCATGCCAAAAACAAAATAAGAACTGTGAGGCACAATGCATACCGCAGCAGCTGAGCTCCACATGGGCTGACAGAGGGGCAGGGGAGGGCCAAACAGGGCAGGGAAAGGCGTCGATGAGGGCCCTTTATAACTTATGCAATAGGCCCAGCACTAGTTTAATGCAGCCATGGCAGGGAGAGCAGATCAGACCCAGGAAGCTGCCACATACAGTGGTGGTTTCACCTGCCAAATCCTCACCTCCTTTATAGGAACATAAAAACAGCCCCACTGGTTCAGGCCATAGGCCCATCTAGTCCAGCTTCCTGTATCTCACAGCGGCCCACCAAATGCCCCAGGTGGCACACCAGATAATAAGAGACCTGCACCCTGGTGCCCTCCCTTGCATCTGGCATTCTGATACATAACCCATTTCTAAAATCAGGAGGTTGCGCATACACATCATGGCTTGTAACCCATAATGGATTTTTCCTCCAGAAACTTTTCCAATCCCCTTTTAAAGGCATCTAGACCAGATGCCATCACCACATGCTGTGGCAAGGAGTTCCACAGACCAACCACACGCTGAGTAAAGAAATATTTTCTTTTGTCTGTCCTAACCCTCCCAACACGCAATTTTAGTGGATGTCCCCTGGTTCTGATGTTGTGTGAGAGGGTAAAGAGCCTGGTGTTGTGTCAGAGGGGATAAGATCTGACGTGCACTACTGCTATCCAATCCATCCCCTCCCTCACCTTCCCCTAGTTCCCATTTCCTGGTTCCTCCTGTGGAATACCCCAATCCTCCCCACCTATTGCCCACTGCTGCTGCTGACTTAGTGTTGTGAGAAGTCCAGGAAAGTTACTGCCACACAGTTGGTGCTGCTTGCCATTTCTGTCATGGCCTGGCAGTATGCTATAAAGCACATTTTGCAACACCATAAGTCAGGCTGCCTATTGCTACAAAACTAGAGGATAAGGCTCCTTAGGGCACAATCCTAACCTCTGATGTCAGTGCTTTCATAAAGCACTGCACCCTCTCACATAAAGGATTGCACCCTTAGTAATTAAGAAAGGAAAATCATACTTACCATGCAACAATTTTCCTAGCATACTCATCACAAATGCATGTATTCGCTGTGATTTCCTCCACTGTTCGCTATCAGGATCATCTGGCAGGTTACCAATTCTTTTATGAATGATTGTGTAGATACCACCAATATAAAAAAGGATCAGTCCAATTAATATTGGAAAATATAGTATTATCAGAGTTGCTAATAATCCCAGCTGAAATTTCATGAAGGTGAGATAATTTTCCAATGTATACGCCAGCCAAGTTGTAGGTTCTTCTCCAAAAGTATAGTTTGTGTCTTTTGCTGTCATTTTTGGTATAAAGGACAAGCCAAGAACCCAACAGGTTCTTCACGTTTATTCCTGGAGTGGAAAAAATAAAAAATAAAGGACACAGTGAACAGACTCACAGTAAGTGGGTGCAAATTAGACCTAGCCAAAGGCACCGCCCTTGGGAAAAAAATTTGCTTTAACTCTCAGATTGGGGGGGGGGGAGATCTGCCTCTGTCCATCTTCTCAGACTCTTATCACTTCTGCAGTTCCTTTGAAAGCAACAGATGCTGGGATATCAGGGGCCCTGGAGACAGGAGTAACCCAAAAATGCTTCTCCAACTCAAATTTCCTCCAAATGAGACAAACCTTCATTTGATTTCTAAAATTCACCTCTCATTTCACGCATTTCAGGCATTTTTGAGCTTCTGAAGTTTGTTCAGGGGAGGAGAGTGCTGAGCTAGAACACTGGAGACTGGCAGGAGCAGAGGCTGCCACATCCAAAGATAAAGAGAGCGGTATCTGGCATGTTGCCTCAGACATCAGAAATCTGGGGTCTGCCCAGGGCTTGATAACATGCATTGTTAAAGTCCGATGTCCCTGAGAATTTAGGCAAGATGATTGACAATAGCTGGGATTCAAAGAGCCGTCTGAGGCTTGCCTGTGAGCCATGCTAAAGTCACTCCACCATCATCAGCAATGTACAACCCAACCTGGACACTGGTCTGGTGGTTTTAGCCGTCAGCTCTTAGTGACAACTAATCATTGCTCTGTCTGTTATTCTGAGTTTGTCATGTGGCAGGTTATGACTGGAAGTGTCATTTTTGGCTTGTCAATTCTGTCTTCTCATGCCATGGGGAGGGGGGGGGGTTATTGTAATTTTAGAAATGTCTGTTGTAAATTCTGCAGATATAAGTCTATGTCAGAGAGCCAGAACGATTGTGGCTATACAGAGGGAATAAATTGTGTGGTGGGTTCTAACTGGAAGCTGAAAGCACATAGATAAAGTCAGTCCTTGTTAAATGTGCTCTCATGCACATGGATTTGCTTAACTCGCACCACTTGCTGCCTCTTCTCAGCTAGCCACTACACCGTGAAGCTATCTGTGGCACTGTGGCCTTCCTGAAGCTATTCACAGGCAAAATTTGCAACTATCTGTGCCATTTTGAAGCTTCACATGGCCATTTAGAAAGTCTTCACTGCCTTTTGCTGCCATTCTAAAGGTCTCCAAGCCATTTGGAAGGTCTCCATTGCTGGTAGGTTTAGCTGCCCCTTCTCCTAACCCCACTGATTCCATAGGATCAATGACTCTGTATTCCCAGATTCGGTATCTGCTGGGGCTTCCAGGAAACTTACTCCAGGGAATTAGTTATTTATTTATATACCACCTTTCTCTGTTTTTACAAAGCATTCAAGGTGATTTACATAGGCAGGTGAATCTTAAGACACCATTTTTCAATGGGGTTTTAAAAATATTTGTTCTGTGAGAGATGTTTCCCTTGTGGTGTGGTTTATCTCATCCGGCTGCATGCTATCCAGCTTCCACAAATAACTGTAAATCAAGGCCAGGTAGGTTTTTAAGGTCTTTAACCATTCTTGCCAGTTGACTCTACAAACTCCCTCACCCTCTTGCAGCAGGGGGCTCATCAGCAACCAAGGACGTGCAGTCATTGGAGGCAGGTGAGCAGCGCCTTACCTGAGCTCGCAGCCCTGAATTTCCACATTCAACAGAAGATGTTCTCTGGTTGCATCCAGGAGCCTTTCTGAAGCCCTCAAAAGCTATGTGTGGCCTCTGGGGGGCTTCAGAAAGTCTCCCAGAGCTGTTTTAAAAGCTGGACATGCTTTAAAAACACTGCCAGGAGGCTTTCTGAAGACCACCGAGGCTGCATGCTGCCTCTGTGGGCCTGACAAAGGCTCCAAACACAACTTGTAAAAGGTTTCATTCACATTCGAAGGCCTAGAGACCCAGAAGTGTTACATCACTTCTCGGTTACATGCCTTTCTGTGCCTCACCAGCACAGAATGGCATGGCACGTCCTTGTCAGCAACTCCATCCTCTGACAATGGTGAGAAGTATTCTGTCACCACAGAGTCTTCTCAGCAACTCCAGCCTCTCATGCACTTTATCAGCCTGGCTTTGTGTCTCCCCTCCAAACACATGGCCCAAGTTGCTTCTGCTTTGCTCTTTGGGCAATACAACAGCTCACTCACCAGACCACAACTCCTGACCCTCATACAGAATTGACCATATGTGTAGTAATAAATGGGTTTCCAGCCTAAGGTAGTGCCTATGTGTCCATCAATTAGCTGCACAACAGTGTCTGGAGAATGAAACTGTTCTGATGCTGAGTGGTCCAGGTTCATACTGATGCTGGGTTGAAAGTTGTTAAAATATCTGATGGAATTTCTTGACACCCTTATGCCTGCAGGTTGGAATGATGGAGGTGTCATCAGGGCAGCCTAGGTAGAGAAGTGTTCTTTGAAGACTGGAACCAAGCAAACGTTCTTCTACTCCAGCCATAAAAAAATTATTTTGGAGCCATGCAGGCACCTAGGGCAGTGTCGCTGACCTGAAGGTACAAGTTGTCAGATACAGTTTGAAATAACTGTGGGTGAGGACAAAGGGGAAAAGCTTTGTCAGTGGATGTGTTACAGCATCCTCGGGAATGATATCTCACGTAGCTTGTAAGGATATTGGTGAACAGGACCTCTACATGCATGGTTGTCAGGATAGGTTCTCTGGGAGACAGATTATAGTTTCTTCAGGGAATCAGTGTCAGCAGGGTCAAAGGAGGGCTGTCAGTGACTGCAAAGTGATCCAGGGCCATAGCACCTAATTGTTAGCTCACTCTCTCTTTTCTTGCTCCCTTCTCTCCCCTGTTTGGACACAGCTGAAAGGGGAAAAGTCTTGGTAGACTGAATCTGCTGCTAGCAGCCCAGGTGATCAGGCTAGCCAGACAGGGCCCCTGGGCAGAACCCCCCTCCTAGAACAGTACTGAGCCCCAGGGGTTTCTATCAAACATCACTTTCATGATAATGCCTGCAGACGTGACAATACACTGGACTTCAATACACTGCATCCTGCAGTGGGGTGGCACTCACGGAGGTCTCCTCAAAGTAAGGGAATGCTTGTTCCTGTACCTTGGAGCTGCATTGCCCTTATGTCGGTGCTGGAAAATGGGCTAGGTTTGTGCCCTTGGTTAGTTGAGTTTTTTTAAAATGAACCAAACGTGTAAAATGAGTGAGAGTCAAGAAAAGACTGGCAGAAAAAGAATGGTTGAAACACTCACAGGAATGATACCATTTCTGACATCAGCAGATGGCACTGAGTCACTGCAGAATTTCACATGTGCATATATCAGAGAGCAGCTGCCCAGTGGCATAGCCAACCGACATGCCCGCCCAGGCCACGCTGGTCACCTGCCACCCCCCCCAAAGTAATTGCGTTGACGTGATGACATCACCACAGTTACTTCTGGCATGGTTAATCGGTTGCACCAGCAAAGGCTCAGGGGGTGGGCAGAATCCACTCATGCAGCCTTCCTCAGAACAGCCAATTGGCCACAATTACTTCTGGCACAGCCAGTTGGCCATGCTGGCAAAGGCACAAGCCACCCTCGGAGACTTTCTCAGCCACACAACGCCAAGGAAGCCTCCTGGGGCAGTGTCTTCTGCCTGCCACTGGAGCTTTTCTTGGTGCAGGCAGAGTGGACCACTCTGGAGCAGCAGGCAAGAGGATCTGCCACCACCCCAGGAAGACCCAAATGCCAACTGGTACCACATGATACTGTGCAGCTTATGGAAGCTACATCAATACGGCTGCCAAGCATTTTGAACAAGCCTTATAAATGTCTGAAACCACAAGCAGCAAAACTTAACAAATTATGAAGACTGTCTGATTAAACAAGTTCTATCTTACCTTACCAGGGCCACCAGCCAGCTCTTTCCTCTTGCTTTTTGTTGTCTCCAGTGAGGTCTCTCCTCTCTCTGTCTCTCCACAGAGTGAGTTCTCAGTCTTTGGAATAACAAGAAATCCACAATTTCCGCATCTGCTTGGGAGTTTTATCTTTCAACTTTAATGACATCACCCTGTTATTTGATCTTTCCTTCTCACTGCCTGGAGGACAGCTGGCAGGAACCCAAACCAATCCTTCAGCTCACATGCACATGAAGGCCTGTAAATTAATTTTTAACAGAGAAGCTGGGGGACGGGTGGAGAAGGCCTACAATGCGCAGAGAAAATACCAGGGAACAAAGGAAAATACAGATTTATCACAAGTAGTGTGCCACAAATAGCTACGTGCTGGTGCCAAAAGGTCTGACATAAAGTCCATCTAGGCCAGGGGTCTGCAAACTATGGCCCGGGGGGGGGGGCACATTCAGACTGTCACAAGATATCCAGCTCACAGCAAAATACTTTTTTTCCCAACCACATGGTTGTACAGTTAACATGTAGTTCTATCCGCCTGACTCCTTACCATTTGGCCAGAGTGGTGTCAGCTGGCTAACCCTCATTTCAGTCACCTGGGCCATTTGTTTTAAGACCCTCAAACAATAATTATTCAATGTTAACCTCATTCCTGGTGATAAAACAAACCAGATTTCCACACACTGACTTTTAAACAGTGCCACAAAATGATTGCAGTTTTTGCACATTTGTAAACAAATCATAACAAACCGGGTTCTGCAACAGACTGGGCAGAGACAGTGTGCTGTGTGTCACTTGCTTCTGTCCTAAATAAAATTGATTTTTTTTTTCTGGCCTGCAAAAATATATGATTTGGCCCTAGTACTGAAAAATTTGGAGATGGTTGGTTTAGACTGACATCCCTACTATAAGAATGCCAAAGCCTGAAACAAGAGGTTGTTCGGATTCCCTGATTTGCATAGATTGGGCAAGAGACAGAATCCTGGTAGAGGTCCTGGGCTGTATGAGCACAGATTTACTCCTGCTAATCTTTAGGAAAGCCTGTCATGACCCAACTCAACCCACAGATGTATTGAAGTCTCTCCTCACACCAGCACCACCTTGCTCTAGGAGCAAAGAAGGAAATCCCTGCTAACTGGGTAAGAGGCACTTTTTCAAGTAGGTGCTCCTCTTTTATTTAGCAGGGGAGAGTAACTGGCCCTCCTCACCCCAGCAGTGTCTTTTATACTGGCTGTCTGCTGGTGTTCTTTTGTATCTTTTTAGATTGTGAGCCCTTTTGGGACAGGGAGCCATTAGTTATTTGATTTTCTCTATAAACCACTTTGTGAACTTTCATTGAAGAGTGATGTATAAATACTGTTAATAATAATAATAATAATAATAATAATAATAATAATAATAATAATTTAAAAAAACAAAAACAAAACAGGAGTTCCTGGTCTTGTAAGTTGTAATCCTATCTTACTCCACTGGAAACAAACTAATTATAAACACTTGGAACCTAAAGCAGCCAAAAATAACATAAATTCTGTGTTTGTGTTGGCATCCTTCAGTCTCGGAAGACTATGGTAATGTTAGCACTATTAACACTAAGACAGTGTTAATACACTCTGAATAGTGTTCTGGAACAGAGTGTCCTCTCCAGTGCACGAAGCCTGGGTAAAGTAGATATGGAGGATAGACTGTTACCCATGCAGCAAATCCCCCCTCTCCACGTCGCTGAAATGGTCCAATGGAAAGGCAGAAGCCAATACAGTTGGTTCCAGCGACGTCGCAGGAGTTGCCAGAACGTGACTGTGTTCAGCCATGAACTGCCTCAGGGACTCTGGCTCTGGATTTTGCCTCGAGGTTGACTCCCTCGGGGCTGAGGGATAAGAATAGGCCCTCGGTTTGGCTGTACTTGTTGTAAGAGGCGACTGAACAGCCACCGGGTAGATGGGACTCGTTAGCCTGGGAAGGCAGCTCATCTGAGAGAAGGAAAACTCTGATCCCAAACCTCCGCTGCCTTGCGGCTACATCCAGTTATAGAAAAGGCTTCAGGATAAATTCTGACCTTTGTTTGATTAAACAAGTCCTATCTTATCCTATGGGGTCACCAGCAAGCTCTTTCCTTTCATGTTTTGTTGTCCCCAGTGAGGTCTCTCCTCCTAGGGGCTCACAGAGTGAGTTCTTGGCCTTTGGAGCTCACCCTCCTCTAGGAACAAAGAAAAAACCAAGAGTTCCTGCTCTTACAACTTCTTTTGTTGTCCCCTTGGGCAGAAGTGAGAAATCCAGGATTTCAGCATAGCTGTGACTGAGTAACAGGACTCTGCCCCAAGTTAACAACAAAGACACAAATGCAAGATCTTTCCAATTCAAGCCTTATTTCTTATTTTAAAATGGTTGATTATGGCTGTTGCTTTAATTTTTAAACTGCCATCTCAATGCCAAAGCCAGTTTGGTCTATTTTACCGGATTGCAGGTTGAGGAGCCTGTGGTTAAGAAATAGTGGTTTACAACAGCCCTGTAACGTTCTACCACAGTTGTTCTCAAACTTTTTGGGAGATTTACTCCCAAAGTAAGTCTTTGCTGAGGAGGGGTGAAGGCAAAAAGTAAGCACAAACCATCTCCTGACTGCATTTGCAAACAGGAAGTGGTTTGCACTCACTATTTTTGAACATTCCCAGGCTCAGGGAGCCTTACAGAGGACTGTGCAGGGCTCCCTGCACCTTCCGCTTTCTTTCCCAAGCCCACAGTAAGTAAATGCATCCCCCCTCATCCCCCTTAGTGATGCGGTCCTGGGGATCGCATCACTGCCCCTTCCTCCACCCCTTAAAAGCCTGGGGAAGCTTTACACAAGCTGATGGGTCACAACCCACCGGTTTGAGAACAAGTTTGACAGGGATACAAACACCAGCAGGGAAAGACCTGCCTGCATCCTAGTCCAAGTAAATTCCACCTGATCAGCCCCATTCCCTCACCTCAGAAGACTTTTACAGGAACTGCTGCCTGAATCAGCTAGTAGGTAGCCTGGACTTTGGGTGCTACAGGATGAGGAGCCTCCTTGGTGGGTTTCGGTAACCATGATGGGGCAATGGGCAGATCTGGAATTATTGCATGGATGACTTAGGGCCCAATCCTATCCAATTTTCTAGTGCTGGTGCAGCCATGCCCATGGGGCATGCTCTGCATCCTGTGGTGGGGAGGTAATCACAGAGGCCGAATCAAGGTATGAGAACATTTGTTCCCTTAGCTGGGGGGCTGCATTGTGGCTGCACTGGTGCTGGAAAGTTGGAAAGGATTGGGCCCTTATTAGTCTATTCTTGCATACATTGATTTATAGCTGTTTGCCCAGGGGCAGAAGAGCAGGGTAAACATTTTTCAAATACATTAATCATTAATAGATAGTTAATAGTGCAGAATAGAAGTTGAGCTGAGGATGGTTTACATTTGCAGCCAAAACACACCCCCAGCCCCCACAGAACGCCCTTCAGTTTGCAGTAATTCTATCTAAACTGTCCTTCATAGTTCATCCCAGGCTACATCTAACATGAGTCTGCACACAGAAAACCTGTGGCTCCACTGACTTTTATGCAGGCATAAACAACACAGTCCTGGAATGAGCTAGAATCCCTAGCATGTATGCACTGCTGAAACAGAGACGCCTGCGTTGGCTCAGTCATGTTGTGAGAATGGATGATGGCCGGATCCCAAAGGATCTCCTCTATGGTGAACTCGTGCAAGGAAAGCGCCCTACAGGTAGACCACAGCTGCGATACAAGGACATCTGCAAGAGGGATCTGAAGGCCTTAGGAGTGGACCTCAACAGGTGGGAAACCCTGGCCTCTGAGTGGCCCGCTTGGAGGCAGGCTGTGCAGCATGGCCTTTCCCAGTTTGAAGAGACACTTGGCCAACAGTCTGAGGCAAAGAAGGAAGGCCCATAGCCAGGGAGACAGACCAGGGACAGACTGCACTTGCTCCCAGTGTGGAAGGGACTGTCACTCCCGAATCGGCCTTTTCAGCCACACTAGACGCTGTTCCAGAATCACCATTCAGAGCGCAATACCATAGTCTTTCGAGACTGAAGGTTGCCAACAGAAAAACCACACTTTGAAATGTTTCAAACTTTTTTGAAATCACAATGAACTATCCAGAGCAGCTAAACACGTGTTATGTATTGTTAATGAGTGCTAAGAATCCTGGTCCGCTAGTGAGCAAAATAGTCCCTGAGTGAGTTGCCTGAAGTCCATGGAAAACATGCCAATGTGGGTAATATGGCTACACGTGTACAAGCTGAACTATCAAAATTGCAAGATGTGCTTATGGCTTCTTGCTTTTCTTATTTCCGTTTGAGCATTCATTACTTTAGCTGGTGATGCTGCCTATGCTAGGTTCCCCCCTCCCCAAATATTTAGTATCCCAGCTCCTCTCCAATGAGTTCCAGGACCCGGGGCCATAACTGAAAAATACCCATCCTGTATGCAGACCAATCAGGCAGCATACCATCCATGCTGCACCATGGATCAATTCTCCCCCGCTACCCAACATCACAATAGTTAGGTAGAAACATGAGAACAGGTGGTCCTTATGATCTATTTACAGATGGTTTAGGACTTGGGTAAAGATCAACACTGTGAACTGTATCCAGAAACAGGGAAAAGCCAATAGAGTTCTTACAGAATTGGAATAATGTGCTGCAGTATTAAACCTAGTCTTTTCCCCCACCTCTCTCCCAAATATTGTCAGTATCAACTGATTTTTGAACTGGACTAACTCTCTGGAAGCTCCTGAGCAGGCTCATCATCTTAAACTGGTGAGTTAGTACAGTTCGAAAATTAGGAACAACAGGCAAAAAAAAAAAAAAAAATAAAGGGAAAAATGGGTAATTTATCATAGTGAGTGTTGACATCCTACATGAATGCTGACAGTCTCAGTTAATTTTGTGACTACCAAAATATAGAAATAGATATACGTATCAAAACCAAGGATCCCATTGAGTGAGGTATATATGGGGTGCCAGATGGGTGTAAGGCGGCAACAGAGGCAGGAGTGGGGCATATTGTGTCCCAGTAGGGGGGGCAGGATCGGCTTTGGTCCCCAGTCTCATATTTTGTTTGTTTCTTTGAGTGGGAGCACAAAAAAGGTTGAAGACCACTGACGTATAGTGTTTAATTGGCTACTTGAATAAAGAGGGTGCGACAGAAGGTGTTAAGAATGAATCACAGGAATGGAATGGGGATGTTTAGGGCTATTCTGCAGGGGCTTTATTAAAGCAGAGTCTTCCGGAAGGCACGTTATGACAATATTTAGAGCTCTCAGAAGCATTTCTCTTAATGATCTCAATAACAGCTCCACATTACTTCAAGTTTCCCAGAAAGCTCACTTATCAAAGATCACATCCAAATAGTCCATTCTTCCACTATTCTTCTTTGCGATGCACCTCAAAGCGTTCCCAAAGTGCTCTTGGGATGCTTCCTGGTATTTTTTGGTGTTTGTCTCGTAAAGCTTCTACTGCAGCTTTGGCCTGTTAAGAGAAACAAGCAGGGGAAAAGGTATTCATTCATTCATTCCAAAATGTGAATCCTGCCTTTTTGTAGGAGTAATATTCAAGGTGGCACACAATAACCTAAAACGGGTGGGCAAACCTTCACTTTACAGATCCTGGACTTTTAACAATTGTATAGAACAGGGGTGCCAAAGCCCCAGCCCAGGGGCCACTTGTGGCCCTTGGGGACTCCTAATGCGGCCTATAGGGAGCCCCCAGTTTCCAAAGCGCCTCTGGCCCTCCAGAGATTTGCTGGAGCCCAAGCTGACCGATGCAACTGCTCTCAATGTGAGGGCGACTGTTCAATCTCTCACATGGACTGTGAGATGAGGGCTCCCTCCTGTGCTTGCTATTTCACGTCTGTGATACAGCAGCAGCGACAGAAAGGCTGGCCTTGCTTTGTGCAAGACCTTTTATAGGCCTTGAACTGTTGCAAGGCCTTCATTTGTTCATATAAGTTCCGTCTCTAATATATTCATTTATGTAAATTTATTGAAATTTGAAATGTAAATTCATCCTTTTTTCCCCCAGCCCCCGACACAGTGTCATAGAGATGATGTGGCCCTCCTGCCAAAAGTTTGGACACCCCTGGTATAGAAGAGGAAATTTCTTTCCTACACAATTGTTGAAGATCCAGGATCCCTAAAGTTGAAAGTTTGCCCACCCAACCTAAAAGATACAAAACGAAAAAAATTGGTGGTGCAAATCCAAGCAGCCAGGGTCTGCCCCAGGCCGCCTGGGAACTGGGTTACACAAGTGCCAGATCCTGGCCCTGCCTCCCGCTCCCTGACCACCCACCCCTAGGAATGCCTGCTGCCCACCCTCCCCTGCCCCAAAACGCCTCCCTGCCCGTCTCCTTTCTGCCCTTCCCACACACCCCCAGATCTCTGCACCAGCTGAGCTTGGCCGGCACAGACTTACTGGGCCGCAGGGCTTACATCGATGCGGGGAGGCCAGCATACATCTGTGTGCCAGCCTATCCACCCCAAGAGTGGAGCAAAAGTGCTTTATGGCACTTTTGCAACACTCTTCAGCCGGCGCAAGGGACTTTCAGCAGCCAAAAGGGCGCTTTGGATTGTGCCTACAATATTACAAATGCTGACTAAATGCAGGCAACAAAAGGCCAGGCATCTCTCCAATGGAAGCCAGTTGCATACCCCTGGCACCATGACTGAGAGGCCACCTCTTAACCAGCAGCAGGTTAGAGACAAGGGCCTCAGATTCAAAGTAACGATTTCAGGCAAGATCATCTAGGAAGGGTCCAGGGCTAAAGCAAAACCTCCCACTGCTCGAGACAACGTGCCCATCCCACTTCATTAGCAATGGACCTTTGCTTCTTGGTCAACTATGCCCTGACCAACTGCATGCAGGTGTTGGACATTTTCATTTGTTCTTTTTGCATCCCAGACATTTGTTTCCCAATATGTGTATATTTATGTTAGATGTACTTTTTATTTCTAAGACATAAAGGTAGGGCTAGGCCAGAGATAAGACGTTTACAATATATAACATGAGGTTTGCTTGCCAATTATAGTGAGATGCAAATGATCAGGATACAATCACACCAGACACAAATGTCCAGGATGCAAAAATAACTGCATGCAAAGGTCCGCTGATTCGTGTCCTAGGACGCAATTGTCCAGGACACAAATACCCTAGTGCCCATGTTACCTTATCCAGTGGTATAACAGGCCCACCAGTCCTCCTTTCACTGCCTGCTTTCTAAAGGGATGAGGGGATGGAATTGGAAGAGCAAGTGTGGAGGAGTTAAGAATGGTGTCACTATTGTAGCACAGGACTCTCCTCTGCCCCACACTTTCTCTGCCACTTTGTTCCCTCATCCTGTCAGAATTCAGGAAATTGGAAGGAGAGTAGTGATCAATGAGGAGGGCAGGTGCACCCTTCCCAACTGATCAAAGTATTGAGGGGAAACAGGAAGACACCCATTGGCTATGCTCCCCATGCCAGTGTGCCTCCTGACCAGGGCCCTAGCAACCACATGTTGAGCATTAGTGTGAAAAAACCTCTATTAACTATACCTGATGGTGTGCAGTATTTCTCCATATGGTTTGGAAAGATCTGAAATAAGGTTCTAAATCAGGGGTGCCCATGGAAGCTCTTTATTCAGCCCATATGATAACTTAGCCTACGCTATGCTGCCCTTTCAGAAGCACTGCGTCTGCCAAGGCTCTGGGAGGAACACACAGAAGGAGACTTTAGAAGTCAAGGGACAATACAGGGGGAGGGGAGAGGCAGACCAAGAGGGGTGAGAGAGGGAGATGCTGCTGAGGCACTGAGACAACCCAATTACTACGTGGGCTGCCCTTTCAACAGCACCGCTTCTGCCCAGGCATCACTTCACAGAGAGCCTCTCAGCTGCTGAGCTGCACTCAGCAGAAGCAGCTCTGCTGAAAGGACGGCCTGTGTGATAACTGGGCTCTCTCATTCTGGAAAATATCAAGATTTGCATGTTTTCCTGTCTGTCCTTTGCAGCTAAGGATGACCTGCATGAAAACAAAGTGCGTGTTTCTGCCCATCATCTGCTTAATGATATCACTTCCAGCCTTCAGCAGGCATCATGAATAAATAGCATTCAATCCACTGCATTAAAACAAGTGTGACACCCCTGTTCTCAGTTACGTACATGCCAGGATGTTGTTGTGGTTTGGGAGTTGGGCTTAAACCTGGAAAACCCAGGTTCAAATCACCACTAAGCCGTGAAGCTTCCTGGGTGACCTGGGGTCAGTCACTGTCTCTCAGCCTCACCTACCTCCCAGGGTTGTTGAGAGGACAAAAGGAAGGGAGGAACTACGTACACACCCTGAACTCCTTGTAGGAAAGTCGGTACACAAATGTGGAAAAGAAAGAAAGAAAGAAATGTAGAAGAACCTTATGTACATACTGCTGTACACTTGCTGAGATCCTTCACGCTAGTGGCAAGTGTGTGGCTCCCAACAGGCATGACCAATGGACTCATTGGCTGTGGGTTCTCTGGCCAGCACACACGGTCCCACTTCTCCAAAGGCATTCATCACATGCGCAAAAGATAATGAATAAAGTCTTCCTTGACACTGCAGTGCTATCTGTGCCTACTCAGAGAGTTCAGTAGGACTTACTCCTGTGTAAGTATAGGATTGCAGCCGAAGAGCCCAATCTTGAGCACAGCGCACCAGCTTACTGCCAGTGTGCCCTGTCGCAAACATGCCCTATGACATGCAAGTCCTTGGCACCAGCCCAGTGCTGGGTGGGGGAAAGCTGAGTGGGGGCATGGGGAGAGGTGGGGAGGAGGCATTCCAAGGTGGTGGGAGGCGGGGAAAAGGCAGGGAGGAGGCAGGTTGGGAGGGGGGTGGCTGAGTTCTGCCAGATCCAAAGCCCATGTTGGGCTTCACAGCCCAAGGGCTGCTGTAGAATCGAGTAGTCCCATTGTGGGACTGCTTTCCTTACCTGGGATAAGGGAACAAATGTCCCCTTCTCCTGAGGAGCTGCCGGCAGCTGCCCAATGCGCTTAGGATACCGAAGCAGCCATTTTGGTGCTGCTGCTGCAGTCCTGGTGCTCCAGAGAGCTTAGGATTGGGTTGCCAAATCCCAATCCTGAGCTTCCTGGCACGCGGGGCTGCGACGGTGCTAAAGTGGTTACCACTGCATCCTGAGCACACCGGGCAGCTGGTGGTGGCCCCTCAGGGAAAGGGGGCATTTGTCCCTTTCCCCAGAGTAAGGGAAGCTGCCCCGCAATGGGATTACTCAACTCTGTGTCAGATATTTAGCCGGCACAGAGTAAGGATGTCTTGTGTTCGGGCACGAGGCCCAACACGGGTCTCTGGATCTGCCAGAGCTAAGCTCTGCTGGTCCCACCCCCTCCCACCCCTCCCCTGCCACACCTTCTCCCTGCGGCCTGACCACCCCAGAATACCTCCTCCCTGCCCCCCCAGCCCTGACTGATCTGTCTGCTGCATGGGGGTCTGAGCGACCACCAGGTGGCAAACCGCCAGCCTCCGACCAGTGCTGTCCCAGTGTGGACTCGTGCTGGGCCAGCTGCGGTGCTGGGTCGGTGCTTATGCCTACAGATATGCCTTATGGCATGTTTTCGACAATGTGTGCCGGCAGTGAGCCAGCCGCACTGCTCTGGATTGGGCCCTAAATCTTTTAGCTCAGGAGTAAAATAAGTAAACACTTACTTTTTCAAATAGTTCCTCAGGGGTTATGTTTGGGTCATATGGAATGGGTTCTCCAATATAGGTCCGAAGTTTTACTGGCAATGGTCCCAATACTGGAAAGACTAGTAACCGGGTTCGTTCATAAAGCCATCTCGTTATCCCTGTATGCGAATATAAGATCAGACTTGGATCACACTGAGAAACTGCAGATCACCTTCATGTTTGAGGGGAGAAGGGGTGTTTTATTTGAATATTTGGGACAAAAAATAGCCAGCTAAATTAACAAGTCCTCATGTGGAAATAAGACAAGGAAGCAGCCGTCAGCACATCTTGCACTGTTGAGAGTTCAGCTTCTACATGTGTACAGGGAATCTTGAATCCACTGATATTTGGGTCATCTTTAAAAAAAACTCTCTTTTTTAAAAAAAAATTCTGCTCTGTATATTTCTGAATATTAAGGAAGACTCCAAAATTGTACGTCGGGTGACTCTTCTGACATAAAGACTTTCAACTACCTTAGTCACAAGCTATATTGAAGCATATACAGCCTGTGTCTCAACAGTTTTTCTTGGAAGTCAATTCCATTGCATTCAGTTGGATGTGTTACTGAGAAAGGGTGCAGCTTAAATAAAATGTTTTAGAATATAAACTATAACTTACATGTGTTTCCCCATACCCTGTATGCCTCCTGAATATTCATTGTGAAATAAGGGATGATTGGCTAAGATATGAGAAAGAAAAGAAATTATTAAACTAAGGCTGCAGTCCTAACCACACTTTCCTGAGTGTAAGCCCCATTGAACAAAATAACACTTACTTTTGAGCAGAGCTGGTTAGGATTGTGCCCTTAACATATGCAGTGAAATTGACAACCTAATCTTATCCAGGATTGGGCTACCAGGAAGAGCATGTTACCACAGAAGAAGTCACCATGAGAGACAGCAATATGTATTGGAATCGAGGAAGATCAGGTGAGGAGGTAGAATGTGGTGTCTGCAGTGGCCCCTTTAAGAGTTAAGGCCTGGGCTTTCAGCCAAGGGTGTGCTGCACAGCTGCAGTCACTAGAGGCAATGAGGTCCCTAAGGATATAAGGAGTACCTGAGACATGAAGGGTTTGTGGGTAGCAGAAGGAGGAAAAGCTTGAGGGGTGACTGGAAACATTAGTAATGGATTTTGGAGAGTGCTGGAACAGTTTGCTGGAGACACTGGAGTTTGGTGTGTGGGTGCTGTGCCCAAGACCTGCTGAGGACCAAGGGTCTGCTGTAGTGGTGGGAGGCTGCTGGCAGAAGAGAGGACCTCTGCAGGTTGAACAGGTGAGCTACCCTGGAGGTGGGGTCCAGCAGGACTGCAGGGCAGAACCAGGGGCATTGTTGGGGGAATGAGAGGGGAGCTAATTAGCTTAGAGTGGGCATAAGTTCCCTAAGTGAAGCTTGGATTGGGAATTTGGCAAAACACAGTACCACAAGTCCATTGCCAAACTGGGGAGGGGAGGAGAGGAGCTGCTTGCATGCTGTGGTGAGGCTAAATGGAGGCAAATGGCTCCCAAGGGAAGGAGGGGCCACTTCCACACTATGGGGGGGCTCCCTGCAAAACTTAGTGCCCTGCTCCCCTCTAGCTATGCCAGTGGTCACAACTGGAAGTGATGTCACACCCAGGTTTTTTTAAAAGTGAAAATTGAGGGAAAACATGCCTTCCCAGATGCTTGCCACCTGCTTGCTCTGCAAGCTAGTGGCATAGCTAAGACATCTATCTGCAACCAGGGCTCAAAGAAGATTTTGTAGCCCCTGCCTCCACTACAAAATCAAGTTTAATTAATTAGGCAAATAAATACAAATTGTGCCCCTTATTGGTTAAAGACACTGTGCTGGAGTATCTTTTGCCAATTCTCCCCCTGCTAAATATAAGAGGAGCCCCACTTGAAAAAGTATCTCTTTACTCAGTTAGCAGGGGTAACTGTATTATATATGGAAATGAGAGCAGACTCATATTAACACCTTATTGGTTCAGTGCTGTACCATAATAACATCTCATTGGCTCTCAGAACAATCAGTCTCACAGATCAGTTTTGAGTTATGAAAATCCACTTTTTGTACCATAGGGCAGTTGTGTCTGCATTTTCTGGTTAATTGGCCATAACGTTTGATAGAATACAGATATTCTAATGGGGTTTCTTGCATCGCATTCCTCATTAAATTACCTTTCCAATGATATATAACATGATGGTATTATTCGTACATACCAATTTTCACAATTTTGGCAACTAGTGTCAAGTTTAGCCTGTTGTCCCCCAAAGCTTGTTGCCTGGTGAATCAGCTACCCCCTGCACCCCCTTAGCTATGCCACTGCTCCAGATATCAGTGTGAGCTCAGCAGTACTGCTGATCAACATGTTCCAGACAGGCTCTTGCAGTTTTGCAAACTCCACAACAGACAGTGAGCCAAACCATGCAGCCAGATCTCACTGCTACCTATCATTTGAACAACATACTTGCATGCATGCATACACTTGCCAAACATCATGCTTACTCACCACTTTTGCCTCTATGGCTATGTGAGCAAATCCATGTCGTTTTCCCCAGATGAGTTTGTAAGTCTTATCACTGTAGTTTTGTTCTCGAAGTCCACCTGGTGCAATGTTGACCGCATGCCCTTCCTTCAGAAGAGCCACACACTCTTCTCTGCTCGGATGAACACCACCTAGCAGAGTAATATATGTTTGTACACCTGGAAAAACACAACCAAATAAAAATTGGAGATATTAGATAATGACTGTACTTTTAACATCTCAACTTATTTCTGAACTAGACAGGACACATGTCATGAAACCACACCTTCCCAAATGTGTGTGGGTGGTGTAACATTAAGCAGGGATTTGCAGGAGAAAAATCAGCAGGTGGAATGCTGACCCTTAAACCTTCCCCTTCTTGCACCCTTTCCTATCAATTTCCTTCCGTCCCAAATTTTCCCCTTCCAATAAGGGGGAAAAATGACCTTATCAGTCTGAGCCAAGGAATAGGGAGTGGAGAGAAGGTGCTTAAGCTTTTTCTTCCTGCTTCTTTTCCACTCTTCCCCCAAACTGCCATTTCACTTGGTGGGACTGATTCTCTTGTCCCCTCCATCCCCAGAGAAGATGAAAAAACAGTATGGGGAGGATATAACCCCTGCTAATTGGGTAAGAGGCACTTTTTCAAGTGGGTGCTCCTTTTTTAGCAGGGGGAGAGTAACTGGCCCACCTCACCCCAGCACTGTCTGTTCTAGTGGCTGTCTGCTGGTATTCATTTGCATCTTTTTAGATTGTGAGCCCTTTTGGGACAGGGTGCCATTTAGTTATTTGATTTTTCTCTGTAAACCACTTTGTGAACTTTTAGTTGAAAAGTGGTATATAAATACTGTTAATAATAATATATTGGACCTATAAGAAAGATATCCACAATAGGGATAAGGTACTGGTATTAACCTTTAAGGCCCTTCACAGTTTGGGTCAAGGCTAACTGATAGACTGCCTTACATACATTCCTGCCCACCTTCTTAGGTCTTCTAAGGGGGCTCTTCTCCAGGTGTCACCTCTGTCCTAAGTGAGAGGGGTGGTGGCTTGGATCAAGCCTTCTCTGTAGTGGTGCCACAACTACAGAACTCCCATTCATGAGAATGGCCTTTTGGCAAGGGCTCAAAACATTCCTGTTTTGTCTGGTATTTGGTTGATGCCCTCTGCATCTCTGCAATATTGCTGTGACTTGACTGCTTCCCTGGACTAATTTATTCTCCTCCCTCCATGGCTCAACTATATATGTCCGGTTTTTGTTTTGTTTAATGTTTGAATATTTTAGTATTTAATGTTAAAATTAGGCCCAAATCCTAACAAACTTTCCAGCACTGGCATAGCTGTGCCAGTGGGGCATGTGCTGCATCCTGCAGTTGGGTGGCACTCATGGAGACCTCCTTAAGGTAAGGGACTGTTTGTTCCAGAACCTTGAAGCTGCATTGCCCTTACCTCGGTCTTCAAAAGTTGGTTAGGATTGAACCCTCAGTGTTTTAATGTTTTGATGCTTTTCTATTTTCTTTTTACTTGTTGTGATACAATGTACATTTATGATGGAACTTTGTAAGTCGCCTTGGACATTTGCTTTGGCATGGGAAAAGCAGAATATATTCTCTTCAAACAAACAAACAGGCCTCCAGCCAAGAAAAAAAATGTGAGGTCCCTAGCAGTCTGACCCTGAAATGCAGCATGTGTATCAGACGAAAGGAATATCTCTTTGATACCTCTAGTCAGCACCATCCATCCTGGATTAAACATTACAATGTTCCATTTTAAAATACTTCTAATGACCAGAATTAAAATATTTGTTTTTTTTACCTGGTATAAGAAAAAAAGCATGATTTATCACTGAAAGGTACGCTCTTCCTGTCATTCTGTAGACCTCTTGTAAGAAATAAAAGCTATCCATAGGTATGCCTCCATGGAAATAAATGAGGATTGAGGGTCCTTTAGGAAGATTCTCCATGCCGTAAACCTCATAACCTGTCCAAGGAACAACAGGAAAGTTCTGGATGCAGTTTCTGCTCTGTTGACACAGTTGCATTTGTGCCAGCTGATTGACAGACCAATCCTACCCAATTTTCCACCAAATCAATCCAGACAGTGGTTGCATATAACAGGGGCTCTCTAAAGATCTTATCAGATCTATAGGCAACTATTAAGTGATATGCTGGACTAATTTTTAGTTGTGCACATCATCAAAAATATCATCAACCAGCCCGAGTCCATCAGCAGCTCTTTCTGCCTTCCTGCCCTGCAGAAGAGACAGCCTGGAGCATAGACTTGTCATCAGCTCCCAGGGACCAGAAGACACGGTCATAAACACCTCCTCATATTTCTCGTGGATTAGAATTTTGTGAATTTTAATTTTGTAGATTTGGCTCCATGAGCCAGACTTGGCCAAGAAGGGAGTATACATTAATTAATTCATTCAATAATTCATTCAAATGGAAAAATCAGCTGTGATAATGTCACAAAACAGTTTGATGTGTGTAGAGGTCAACTGTCTGCAGCAGAAAAAAATTTGGGGTTGTACTTTTTAACATATTATATTACTGACAGCACAATCTCATCTTGCACTGAAACAGGCAGGCCTGGAGGCCTGTGCTGTATCCAGCGCAAGATAGGGACACAAAGTGGCTCAGCCAGAGGCAAGGAAAAACTCTTCCCCTTACCCCTGGGTAAGCCACTGCGGTCCCAATGGGTCCCCTTGGACTTGTGCCACTTTCAGAGGTGGCACAAGTCCAAGGACAGCAAAGTGGTTTGCAGCTGCTCTGACCCCGCTCGGGAACGGGTGCTCGGATCTGGCAAAACTGCGGATCCCAGCCCCGCCTCTCACTCCCTGCCCATCTGCCCCAGGACCGCCCTCTGCCCACCCTCTCCCACCCCAGAAGGTCTCCCTCCTGCCTCCTCCCCAACCTCCCCAGATGCTTGCGTTGGTCGAGTGGCTGATGCAGGGCTCACCCCTTTCAAGTTGGTACGGAGGCTGGATTCATCCTCTGCAGGCTGGCACATGTCCCTGCGCCGGCCCAGCCTCTTGTGGTGGCGACCCTCCTAGGGCCTTGTACTGGCCCGAGGCGCAGTTTGGTTTGTGTCCCGATTCTATTTTTTATGGATATATTTTTTATGAAACTGATGGAAGAAGAGAATTTTGGGAGGGCTAGAATAAAAGCCAGTCAGTGCTTTTAAACCGATTCCACTAACCTTTGCCTTTCTGATTTCAAGCCAGAAACAAATTAAGATAAGCAATATGACTTTTACTGCACAATCCTATCTATGCTTATGCAAAAGTATGTCTATTGAGTTCAATGCGCCCTACTCTCAAGTAAATATGTATAGGATTGCAGCCTCATTGCCCACTCCTATCCCCTGCCAGTCCACAGCATGAAGCTGGGCCAACGGAGTACATGCTGCATGCTATGGTGGATGCACAATCAAACGGCCAACAAAAGATAAGTAAAACGGTTTCTTAACTATAGATAGGCTGCCAGATCACCAATGGGTCTCCTTGGACTCATACTTCTTTGCTGGTGTAACTCCAGAGAGGAAGGAAACAGGCGGGCTGGAAAATTGAAGAGAGAAACCCACCATATGCTGAAATCTACCTCCTCCAGCTTGCCTCCTCCTTGAATCTCCCACAAACTGCCCCTCCACCCCCTATCTGCTCTAGTAGGGGCTGGCTCTATTGGTGGTGGGTGAGTGGAGCTCCTGGCCATTTTTACCAGCGGTTCTGTTGCACTCAGCAGTGGCCTTTTCTACAGTGGAAACTGAATTCTGCTATCCTAAAAACCCCATAGGATTGAGGACTTCATTTCCTATTCCATTTCCTATTCCTACAAAATCAGAGGACAGCTGGATTTTCATTCTCCTCCTGAAAAGTAGGTGTTGTAACACAAGAACTATTTGTGATATGGCCCCTTAGAGATTAAGGAAGAAGATCCAACTTACCATGCAACACCTTTCCTAGCATACTTATCAGAAATGCATGTATTTGCAGTAGTTTCCTCCATTGTTCGCTATCAGGATCTACTGGCAGGATACCAGTTATTTTACAAATTTTTATGCAGATACTACAACAACTGAGCCATACAAATAACAGTACAAATGGACAATAGAGTATTACCACAGTCACTAAGCCCAGCCAATATAGACTAAAGACTGGAGAATTTTCCAAAGTGCATATCAGCCAAGATGTAGATCCTTCTCCTAAAGTAAAGTTTGTGTCTTTTGCTGTCATCTTTGGTGTAAAACAAAAGCCAAGAAATATTCTGTTCACAGCTAAACAATTTCTTCACTTTTATTGCTGGAGGGGGGAATAAAAAAAAGACACAGTGAACAGACTCACAGTGTTAAGATGCAAATTACACCTAGGCAATGGCAGTACTCTTTAAAAAGAAAAACCTACATTTTGCTATAGCTCAGAAGAATATCTGGTTGGGGAGTGGGGCAGGAGGAAGAGGGGGGAAAGGGGTGGATCCCAGCAGCACCAGCATGTGCCTGAATCCTCTCTCTGCACCCTCTACTCTTCCCGCTCCTTTACTCTCATTGGATGTGTACCACCAAAATAGCTGGCACAGATCTGAGGAGACCAATTTGGGACATGGAGGCTTGCCCCAGGATAAGGAAACCTCTTGGCTCAACACTGAACTCTGTTACTCTATGGCCGCTCAATAGCAGGTGCAGAGTCAAGTAGCCCCATTGTGGGGCTTCTTGCCTTATGCAGGGAAAGGGGACAAAAGTTCCCTTTCTCCAAGGAGCTGCCAGTGGCTGCCTGGCACACTCAGAATCAGCGGCAGCCATTTGGCACAGCATGCTGGGTGTGCCAGGCAGCCGCTGTCAGCTCCTTGGGGAAAGGGAACTTTTGTCCCCTTTCCCTGCATAAGGAAAGTAGTTCCACAATGGGGCTACTTGACTCTGTGCCTGTTATTGAGAAGGCATAGTATAACCGAGTTCAGTGTCGAGCTCTGGTGGCTGCACTGGCTGCCGGTTCGTATCCAGGCTGAATTCAAGGTGCTGGTTTTGACCTTTAAAGCCCTAAATGACTTGGGACCAGCGTATTTGAAAACCGCCTTCTTCCGTATAGTCCAGTTCATTCTCTGAGGTCATCAGAGGGGGGCCCTGTTGGTTGTGCCGCCATTGAGAGAGGTGAGGGGAATGGTGGTCAGAAACAGGGCCTTCTCGGTGGTGGCACCTGCATTATGGAATTCCCTCCACTTTGAATGGAGACATTTTCCTTGTTATTAACTTTCTGGCGGGGTCTGAAGACTTCTTTATTTAGGAAAGTCTTTGAGGCCTTATAATGGCTGCTTCTACAAATTAAAGTTTTTACAGGGCATTTTATTGCTGACTGCTGTGTATCTTGCTTTTATTTTTAATATTTATCTGTTTTTATTCTGTATTTTAATGTATTGATTGTTAGCTGCCTTGGGTACCCTTCGATGAGAAAGGCAGAGTATAAATACAGGGTGACCCAAAAAAAACAGAACCCATACAAAGCTCCAGTAAATTTCAAGAAACTTACTGGACTTAAACTTATTGAGTTTGAGGAAGATTATTGTTCCAATATTTCATGCACAAAGTCAAGTTGTATACCCTGAAAGAAAAAAGAAGAAAAATTAAAACAATTTTATTCAAAGATTTGTGGGTTCTGTTTTTTTGGGTCACCCTGCAAAATAAATAAAATCATATCTTCACTATCAGGAGAGTGTAATCAGTCCTTCCCATCTCACCCAGACACAACAGAATCGCAACATCAAACATTAAAGAATGTATAACAAGCATGTTTTAAAAGTACAAACCAACCAACACATTCTCAAGAAAGAAACACACAGAAACCTTGCGCAGCTCCAAGAAGAGGCAAAAATGTCTGCTTCCACCCACCTCCAATATCTTCTTCAGCTCTCCATCTCCTGCTGCAGCTGTTCTGGAGAGTTTGGCTTTACCCTTCTGTTTTTGTCTCCTTCCTTGTTTCTTTCTGAACTTTTAATAGTGTTGAGCTTTCCCTGAGGGTGAAGGGAGGTTCAGGTGTTTTTAATTAATGAGCAGAGTCCACAAACGTCAAATAGCAACATACCTTAATCACCCTGGCCAATGTGGCAATACAGATGAGTACATCAAATCTGCTTAGTGTTGCAGGGTAGAAAGAAGACAACTCAAGAAATCCCAGTACTCAGGAGTGAAAGTTTGCAGGCTTTATTTCATTGCAAGCAATGGGCATCTCAAGGGACTCATGTCCAAAGCATTGAGAGCAATTTCTCAATATTAACTGGACCCTTTATAGCGTTCTGGGTTCTTTGTTTGAAAATTTAGACTTCCTGTTGGCTGAAGTTTGACATCATAGATGCAGCTGATGCTTAATAGGCTATAGATAACTTTAGAGACACCTGATAGGCTTGTTTCAGGTTACAGTTCCCATAAAACGTAAAATTAAACATATTGAATTACAAAGTTTTCAAAAAGCAATAGAGTGTGCTATAACATCATCTATCCAGTGTTGACCCATTGTTGACCCTTTTTCACATCCATCAATTCAATTAAAAATTGTTTTGACAAGGTTTAGACTACCCTCATTAAAAGAGATGGCACAATGCTCAAAGACAAGTGTGAAGACCAACATTTGGCAGATCTTCAGACCCCTTTCTTGGCAGGACTTCATGCCCATCTCGTTAGTGCATCTTGATACAGTCCTCTTATCTTACTTTCTGTGTTAATCCAAACATTGAACACCTGTGAAGCCTCTCTGCAAAACTAAAGCTTCTTTGTCTTTTCTTAAGACTTTTCTAAAATCAAGCAACCCTTTGGTTCCTTAAGACCTACTTCTAATGACTACTATATCTTAATTCTATATAACTATTGTGACCTTTTACTTTGGGTACGTTCTTTGGTTTGGTATCAAGGTTCACTTGGTCTCCATCTGTATACTTTTGCTCCTAAAGCATTACAGTAAAAGCTACAGGGATACAGGCATTTAATTAGTGAGTGAATGTTTTTGCCAAGACATCCCTGTCTCTGCAAAGGTTGTCTGCCCGAAACTGGTATTTGCTTATCTGAATTACATTCCAGACTCTGAGGCCCAAGCATCTTTAGTCAGACTAGCCTTATTGCTTTTACCATTCTGTGTGTTTCCATGCTTTAGTCCAGGGGTGCTCAAACTTTCAACTTTAGGGATGCTGGACCTTTAACAAGTATATAGAAGAGAGAATTGCAGCAGGTGCAACTTGTCATCCCACAGATGACAAGCTGCACCTGCTGAAATTCTCTCTTCTATACACTTGTTAAAGGTCCAGCATCCCTAAAGTTGAAAGTTTGAGCACCCCTGCTTTAGTCAGACTTTTAAAATGATTCTTTCCTTGCTTATACTTATATTGGGCTATCCAGTGACTTTACAGTCTAGGGTCAAGGGTCACCGTGCCTCACTAAGTAGGTTGCCAGCATGCAAAATGCTTACCGTGGACAATGTCCAGGGATTTTATCCACAATGGAGCACCAACTTAAAAAAATTTTTTTAACAAAGAACAAGAACATGACATGTGGACACTGGTCACAATGTCAACTGGGTTATCAACTGGGTTATCATGGTATGGAGTTTTGACACTCTATATCTGTTTCATAAATCTAGCCCCTCAGGGCATCACTACTGTCATGTGTCTCTCTGTCCAATCATACTGCTTAATCCCACCCTCCTGTTGCAACATCTACTAATACTGAGTGCTTTTTTCTCTCAGTGGTTGGCAGGAGCTCCAGCTATTGCCTCTGCTAACCAAACACAGACTAAGGTAAACACTTTAGAGCCATTTCATTTCTCAGGACTGCAGCATTGCCATAAGTCAGTCTCATGCAGTTCAGCTGGAATCAATCTTTCTTAGTGGGTGGACAGGGAATGCTCTGGGGCACCATGCCTCTCACTCCAAACAGGCTGCATGTGCACCCAGACAGCCTCACTCTTCCTCAAAAACACTGAGTATGTATTCTGATCCAAAGACTGCGCTGCTGATGCTGCTGATGTCCTACCATTCTACCTGTGCATTTTGCTCTTTTTCCCAGGCCCCTGACAGTGTCAGAGAGATGATGTGGCCCTCCTGCCAAAATATTTGCCCACCCCTGCTCTAGCCTGTACTCCTCTCTCCTCTCCATCTTTGACTCTTCTAATCTGTTCCCTTTTTCCTTTTCAATTCTTAAGCCAGGCAGAGACACTCCCTGCAGGAAAGAGAGACTAGCATTTTACATGCTGCCTCTCGTGTTGAGAGGTCTTGGGCTGATCTTCAATACATTTGGGTTTGTGGAGAATGCATGTGACACAGAGCATCTAACTGGACACTGGCATACAAAGAATGAGGCAGAAGTGGAAAAGAATGAATCACAGAAATCAAATGGGGACGTTTAGGGCTGCAAAGGCTTTAATTAAAGCAAAGTTTTCTGGGACTTCTGGTGATGTCGGACTGACCGGTGCACTTAGTGTGTATCTCCTGTTGGAATTGCTAATATGTACTGAAGAGGACTTCTTGTTTGGTCTCACTATCTCGCTAAGTGCCTTTTAATGACTATTTGGTTCATTTCTTAGCATTTTCCTGACTTTCGTGCCAAGGTAGCCCTAGAAAATGCCTTTGAAAAAAGATAAGCTCACCTCCATTTCTTCAGCTTCTTCTCCCCCACTACCAGACAGAGGTCTGCCTGAGGTTTGCCTCAGATGCAAAGCAACATTTTCAGGCACTCTCAAATAGGGCCAAAGCAAAATCTCCCTGTACAGTACTTGAAGCATTGTGCCAAATTCCACTTTCCCTAATCCAAGGCACATCAGCCTCCACCAATCTGCATTTCACTCCCAAAATTGTAAAATGATGTGAGGAGTAGAGGGGAAGGGTGAGTATGGGGGAGATGAGAGTGGTTTCAGTGCTGCATACATGTAGAGCTCCTGCACAGGAACCACAAAGGTTGGGCCCCAACAAGCATGACCAATGGACACACTAGCAGTGGTTTGTTGGTCTACAGACCACTGTAGGTCCCACTTCCCCAAACTCATACACTGAATGCACAAAGGGCAGCAAATGAAGTTCCCTTTACATCTTTTAGCTCAGCAGTAAATAAATAAAATGCTTACTTTTTCAAACAGTTTGGCAGGGGTTGTATGGAACGGGTTCTCCAATATGGGTCTGCAGTTTTATTGGAAATGTTCACAGACTGGAAAGATCAGTAACCAAGTTCATTCATAAAGCCATCATATTGGCCCTGCATGCAAAGATCAGATCAGACTCAGATAACACGGAGAGGCTGCAGATCTTCTTGGGAAGGTGCATTCAATAGCTGGGACAACAAAAATCACCAGCTGAAGTAATGAGTCCTCAAGTGGAAATAAGACAAGCAAGCAGGCATCTGCACACCCTGCAATGTTGATAGTTTGGCTTGTACGTGTGTAGTGTTGGTGTGTTACCAATCACCAAGAAATTGCTTGTTGAATTGCAGGCATCTCACCTATTTTGCAGGTTAGCTGGCCTGGATTGCCAGCTTTCATTTCAAACAAAACACTGGTGTGTACCTGCTCCTGCCAGTTTCCTGCCATGTAGGCAGCGTTCTGTGTGAGAGAGTTCAGAGAGGAGAACCGTATCCCTTCCATTTTTCTAGCGCAGTAGTTTTCAACTGACGCTGTTTTGGGAGCCGCCCAGCTCTGTGGGATTATTCTTAAAAAGTTTCACTTTGTGCTTGAGCTTTCTGTTTTTGGAGGGGGCGAGGTAAGTGGCTCTCTTTCCTATACTAAGGAGGGGGAGTATGTGCACCGCAACAGAGGCAGCCGTGGTGGTGGCCAGGGGCAGCAGAACCCTTTGGGTATTTTGCTTGGCTGCAACCTGAAGCATATTATGTGGGGTGATTCTTGGCTGGAAATTCAAACCAACCGCAGTTCTCCCTCTGACCTGCAATGTTAAGCAATGCACCAAATTGCAGGGCTGATGCAAGCCACTGATGTAAGCTACTGTGTCTGATCCACAGTCTGCGCAACCCGTAATGCAGGCAAAATGAATTATGTTCAAATTGAAATTGCAACGTCATAGAATATTTGACCAACAATGCCCTTCAGCTAAACTATGAAAAGTCCAAGATTGTGGTGTTTGGGCACTCTTGGAAATCACAGTCTTGGCTTTTCAATGGTAAAACAATACAACAAGTAAAGGAATTTCAGTATCTTGGTCTCCGGTTTCACTACCGGCATTTCTGGTCTTCCCATCGTCTTACAGTAATTAATTCATCCAAACTAGCTGTTCAGGCTATTACTCGCTTTTTCTTCTCTTGGGGTAATTCATTCATTCCAGCTGCTCTCCAGGCTTTTAATGCCAAAGTTACACCTCAAATTTTGTATGGCATTCCTGTTTGGATGCCAGCATTAAATGATTCAATTGAAAAGATACATTCTAATTTTCTATACAAGATCTTAGGTGTACCGCATTGCGTCCCCTTTGCGGCACTTTGCCTGGAGACAGGCCAATATAGGCTGGAGTTTCTAGCTTGGTCCAGTTTCTTAAAATACTGGGCCAAAGTGTGCTTCAGGGCTGACCAAAATCCATTGTTAAAGGGGTTATTGACTGACTAGCTGTTGTCTCCTTGCTTAGCTCTCTTCAATAAGAAAATTAGACAAATGGGTCTCGAGGAAGATCTGCAAGAAGCTGCTACACTTGAGACTTCTATCAGGCTCTTGATAACAAGACTAATAGACATAGAAAGGCAAGAGATTTTGGCTGCAGCACAAAAAAAAATGTTCACCCCTAAATTTCCATCTTAACAATACCTTTGGTCTACAACCAAAATACCTGTCCTTCTTAGAGTGCCCCTTTGAAAGGAGGACTTTTGATGCAACATGTTGCCTTCTAATGACCTACTTGGTAGGTTTAGAAATGCCCTGAAGGAAGAACAATTTTGCAATTGTGGCCTCAGAGAGGTAGACTCTCTTCCACACATTGTTCTGCATTGTGCTTTTAATCAGGTGCTCAGAGACCAGTATCTCCCCTCATTATCTGGAAACAAAAAAGGTCTCTCTGAGATCACCTCTTTACAACTTTTGCTGGCAGGTGAATTTGAATCTGTGACACTTCCAGTTGCTAAATTTCTACATGTGAGCAACTTGAAGCGGGCTACGTTGCTGGCTCTAAGCAACTTGGAGTAACTGTGTAAGCAAACTGGTGTGTTTTAACTCTTATTTCCTATCTCTCTTTTAATATATACCTTCATACATGACTGTTTGGAGATATTAGTTGTAAAACTATATGCCTAATAAAGGTTTGTTGAAAGTTGAAATTGCAATGTCAATACAATTGAACTTTTTGAAGTAATTCAGGCTGCAATCCTAACCACACTTTCCTGAGAGTAAGCCCCATTGAACAAAATAGGACTTACTTCTGAGTAGACCTAGTTAGGCTTGTGCCCTCAATAATTGGAAGCAGCATGGGCTTCTTTTTGCTCCTACCATAGGAGGATCCTGCTCACCAGACACAGCTGGGGTAAAATCCAGCATTTCTCAGCTGTGTTTCCTCTTATTTCTTTACCCCAAACCAAACAAAACCATCACTTCACTTCAAGAGCAGGAACTGCTCTCTATTTGCATCTGTGTTTGGGAAATGATTGGAAGCTTTCAGATAATCTGGGGAGTGTTCTTGAGATGAGTTGATGATATGATCTGTACCAACCTGCATTTTCCTTGTCAGCTATCAGTTTGTCAGTTTCTGTATCAGGATCCACCAACCGTCAGATCTGTTTAATACTTTAATACTTTAATAGCAGGACTTTCAGTAAGATGCTGCAGATATTCAACTCTAATCCCTAGCCAAGATCTTACTTCCTCCATTCAATCCTGGATCTCTGACATTTCTCCTTGATTGCATCATCATTGCATCAAGTGCAATATGTTCAAGACTGAACAGCTCATCTCTCCACTCAAACCCTCCTTTCTTTGTACTCTTCTGGTTTTTTTTATTTTCCAAAAACAAACATAAACAAACACACACAACACAAAAAACATAACACCGCTACACACAAAAAAAGGGATGCAGGAAATCATATATCATTATCATATATCACTACAACTAATAAATCATTACGTATCTTAAACAATTTCCTCTTCTAAATTTACCTCTTAATATCATTTATCATTTATCCTTCATCTATTATATCATATCAAATATAATATATTGGATGGTTGGCAACCTTCAGTCTCGAAAGACTATGGTATAAGCCTACAGCACCCAGTATTCCCAGGCAGTCTCCCATCCAAGTACTAACCAGGCCTAACCCTGCTTAGCTTCCAAGATCAGATGAGATTGGGCATGTGCAGGGTAACAGTTTCTGCAATACAATTATCTAAATGCCCTATCATATATTTCTAAAACTTCATTTTCAACCAAGCATAAAAAGATTTCCATTGCTCAATTTGTGTCAGTTTTTGTTGTTAATCCAAAATTTCTGAATGCCTGTCCATTGCCTCATTATTTCCTCTATTAATTCATCTTTCATTAATATTTTAAAATCCTTTCAATATCTAACATATACATTCTTCACTACAATTAAAATCATAATAAATAAATACACATTTTCTTTATAACATCTAAAATAATATTAAGCAAAAATAATTCAGGTTTCAGCGATATCATATTCAACAATCTCTTGTATTACATTTCTTACCATTCTCCAATAGATTTGCATTTTTTTACATATCCACCACATGTTCCTTCCACACATTTACATTTCCAACAACTACTTGATATATTCTGTTTCATTTTTACCAGTTTTTTGGTGTCATGTACCATCTATAAAACATTTTATGTATCTTTTCTTTAAAATTTATTGCTCTAATAAGTTTTATATCATGCTTCTAGATCTGTTCCCATTGATCTATTGTGATATTATGATCTATATTTTATGCCCATTTTATCATACATTATTTTTCCTTATGTTTCAAAATCCAATAAAAACATATACTTTTTAAAATATTTTTTTCTTTTGTTTACAGCAATAGTCTATCAAATGGCATCTATTCTATATAGAAACCTTCTTATTTGTCTCTCCCAAATCTTGCATCTAATTATAGGTGCGTCCAACCAGCCAGTCTCCACACCTCGCCTTGACAATTCTTCTTTTTTCTCTTCTTCCTCACTCTCCATGGAACATGTCTCAGAATTTGAGCTTTATTATCATCCACTGTCCATTTCTTTTCCTTTGAAACCTTCAGTAATTTATCTCTGTAAAAGGTTCTGATGAATTTCACATGAATTTCTCTTGGTAATTCGTGTTTTCTCAAATCAAAAGAGCTCACTCTTCTCACTGAATCCAATTCTTGAGGTATCTCCTTCTTTGGTGTATCAATCCATTCTGATATTAATCTAACAGTCTGTTGTAATGTATCTTCTTTCTCTTCTGGTATATTTTGTATCCTCACCACTCGAGCTGCACTATCCATCTGAATCTCCATTAACATTGTCTCTGCGTCGTGCTGATTTTCTTCTATCTTCGATATTTTAGCTTGGTCTTTTCTTATCTTTTGTCCTGATCTCTCAATCTCTTGTTTATCTTTTTCTGGTGAAATTTTCACATCCATTAGGTGTCCACTAAGTTCATCTAATTGTTCAGTTAAAACATCCACACTGGCTTGAATCTGTGCAGATTTATTTATTTAATGCTGTACCATTGCCAACAGTATTTCCATGTTGTCTTGCATAGTCTGTTTCCAGTCTTTCCTTTCGCTTCCTCTTGTACTAGTTTTCCAAATTCCATCTCCAATGCTGGCAAACTTCGAAGTTTCTTACCCGCCATCTTCATTCTTCCTTCCTGTGGAACTCAAAGATCTTTTGCTCGCAGTGCTCCTTAAGACCACTAGATGTCCTCAGCGTATTATCTTCCTTGCTCCACTTATAAACACAAATCCTATTCTTGCAATGTCTTTTTAAATCCACTAGACGTCACTGGTGCACTGTTCTTGTTTTGTTTCTGTTCTCTTATCTCTTATTTATACATGTAGCCTTGGCAACCAACATTCCTCAGTCTGCAAAAATGTCAAAACATCCAGCCGTTTTCAGGCAATCCTGAAAGAAAATATCAAATCAAAGCAATAAACGCTCCAATACACAAACTTTATCCAAGGACAGTTAATTTGTAGTCCACGGAATTCAAAGTTATAAAGTTGTAATTATATTTTCAGATAACCCTAACAAGCTTAGTAAATCTCTTCTACAATTTCTCCTCACACTGATAAATAGCTGAGGGGGGGGGAAACCTCCCCCCCTTCTTCTCACTGCAAAAAACACCAAATCAGGCAGTCAGTTACTCAATCCATGCCAGGCATACAAAAATGGAATAACACTTACTTAATTCTTTCAAAGTCTTTCCCTGCTGGGGCCTTCAGCTTGATTCAACATGAATTCTTCACCATTACAGCCAAGACAGTGGAATCTCCTGGGAAAGCCCCCTGGCCGGGCTTTATCTCCTCAGGAATCGTGCCATCACATGGAGGAGTTTGTCTCTCCTGACAAACAATCCCCGGGTCTCCTCAGATCCACAGTTTCTGGGAAAAAACAGAGTGCCCTTCAACAGCTCAAGAAAGGCACGTCTGCTCACTGCTGGCTGGCACCGCCCCCTTTCTTTGTACTCTTCTGTTAGTCACTGACAACATCACCCTCACCCACATCATTACCAGCCTTGGCTTTAGAACTGATTCCCCTGTCTCTCTCTCTCTCTCTCTCTCTCTCCTTAATTTCCATATTCAGTCTACTACAATATCAGAAGACTATCCCCTCCTTTGTCCTTGACAAGAACTAGGTTTTACTTGGTCAACTCACCTTGAAGGGGAGCCTCCACAGGAGAAGGAATGGGTGGCATGAAGCAATGTAGCTGCAAAAGGAAAGTGGAGAGGATGCCTCTGCTTTCCTTTTGCAGCTGCAACAGGCTCTGGAGGCAGGGGGGAGGTTGCTTTACACTGGCATTCAGGTGCCTGAAAAAATTGGCATTTTGCTCCCCCTCCAGGAATCCCAGTGGTGTGAAGCCACCAGTGCCTCCTCCATACCTAGGGAGGAGCCTGGTATATGTATATGTATATTTAGGTATGTATGTACATACAAACAGACAGACACACACACACACACAGAGGAGAGGGCCCCATATCTACGGATTCCATATCCACAGGTCAGTGGCGTAGCTAGTGAGCAGTGGAGAGATGGTCCGCTGTAGTTAACAGCCTAGGGGGGTGATGCCACAAAGTAACCAAAATCACTAAAATTGCGGTGGTTAGTAATAATGTCATCATGCTATACACCGTTGGATGCAAAATTTACAGCAGAATGTAATGAAGAAAACCAGAAAGAAATATCTCCTTTCTAACAAAAGTTATGGCCAAAAAGCCAGAAAACAAGAAAAAGCATGGAGTTCTATGGAAAGTGAAACTAAGCCACATCACACGTTTCCTCGCAAGTAGGCAATCTTGCATTAGTCACCACAACTGAGGAGAAATGGAGGTAGAGATTGGATTGGTTGCTCAAAAAGATCCCATAACTATAGCCCAGAATTGTTTGGTTCTATTGAGGCTGGAGACCCATATTAGTTTATTCCATTGGTGATGAGCATAGTTCTGCCTCTTGATTTTCACACATGTCTGTAACTGTTTTTTTAGGGTAAAATACAGGTCTGGGATCTGCTGTTCCCCTAGTTTCCTATATTGTGAATAAACCCACCGAATCTGGCTTTTCAGCTCCAAACATTCTTTGTCAAACCAGGGAGATTCCCCCATATTCCCTCCCAATCTCTTGCCTTTAGAATTATTTCTGAATACAGATGACACGTGCAGTGAGGGCCTCATAAGTATTAAGATACTCCTGAGGATATCCTTCTTGTAGCAGAGCTGTTTTTAGTTTCAAACTTATAGCGGACTACAGAGTTTCCTTCAGCCTCCGGTTTAAATCCGGGGACCAGGAGACTTTCACCCACGATTCAAGGTTGTCAACCCCACCACTCAGAGTCCTCAGGTTTCCTTGATTTGAGTTGAGCATTAAAGTAAGAGGAAAATGATAGCTTAGAGTACAGTTACCAACCTCAAAATCCAAAATAAAGGACAGGAGGTGAATTCTCCAGATTTGGGATTTTCCAAAGGCCATTAAGCCAAAACCTGTTTGTATGGGCACAGAACTTAGCCAGTTGGATACCTACTGCTTTATACAGAGTGTCCTTAGACCGCGTTTCCAAAGCAAGAAAGGGGTGTAAGGTAGGCTCAGAGTCAATATCTAAGGCTTCATAGAAAAGGGGGGGCCAGATCCAACCCTCCAGTTGAAATCTCCAGCAAGGACCAGATGAGATGAGGGAAATTTTCCCTCTAAATCTGTTGTAATTGAAAATATAGCATCCCAATAATGAGGTAAATTCAGCTTCTTTAGACCTGGAGGGACATAAAGGTTAACCACAACCAATATCTTGTTACCTAGATTTATTTTGACTGCCTGAAAATTAGGGCTTGCGATCTTCAAAGTTACTGATTCAGCAGAGAGAAAGTTCTAACAAAAATTGCCAAACCAATTAGCGGGTGGCCTCTGGTCTTATATTTTTGGGCAGGGAGGGAAAAAGAGTTGAAGCCATCCAGGAAAAGAGGGGTTTGCGACCAAGTCTCCTGAAGGAGAATGATATCAAATAGTTTCAAGTAGTTCAAAAAGTCCTTATCCTTGGCTTTATGCCACCATCCAGCTATAGTCCATGATATAAGTTTAAGGGTGGGCCCAGGTTGTGGGGTAGAAGGGGTGGATAAAAGTCATTCCTGAAAGCCTCGTTGTGCATTGTCCATCTCAGTCTAGAATCAGGAGCGTTGGGAGAATCCGGCATGCCACAACTAGTCTCAGCTCCTGGGACAGACAAGGGGATTGGTTGCTCACAAAAGTTTTCAAGCGGCGCAGATAGAGAATCGTGATGCTGGGGAATTGGTTTGTCTCCACAGAGGGGGTCACCTTTAAGTCGGAAGCCCCCAGATCAGTTTCACTTGGCTGAGCTAGTGTGCCAGTCTCACTATTGTCATCAGACTGTTGATGTATGAGTTCTTGAGTGGTAAACAGCCTAGGAACAGCAATGGGGGGGGGAGAGGGCAAGTCAGCTGAAGAGAGACTTCTGATGCCATGACAGTGGAGATCCCATAAGTATCATGTGATGTTAATTCATCCTCTTGAGGGGTTTGAGCTTCCATATTCTTTATCAATTTTATCTTTATCATATTCTTTTTGTCCAGGCTGGAAATAATCCTAATGCGTTCATTCCTAGGAAGTTCTTGGAAGGCTGAGATTGCCTCCTCCACTATTTCATTGTCCCAATCTCCATGTGTAACAAGAGGTCCTTTGCAGACAGATCCATCTCATTTGTCTTGCAAACCCGGAGCGCCTGTTGAGGGTGACTAACCATCTCCCAGTCTGTCACTTGGGCATTCATAGGCAGTGGAGGATACTCCAGCTCATTTTCTTGAGCACTCATGGGCTGTAGAGAATTCTCAAGTGATGATATTTGGGTATTCCCTTCTGGAAGGTTCCCTTCTAGAGTCTCCTTCTGAGCTGCTATATCCATAGCTGTAAAGGAGCCCATGCACTGAGCAAGAGAATTTTCGAAGGACCTTGTTATTCTCACCAGATCAATCATCATTACAAGCAGGAGCTTTCTGAGGCCTGTGCAGCTGCAAAACTTGGGTCTCATTAAAGTCGTGTTCGCTGCTGAGCTTATCAGCCACAGGAGGTGCTGGCTGGCTGCCAGTAGCAGTTGTCCTTGAGGCTGTGCATTCTCAGTTGAGTGTTCCTTTAACGCAGGTGATCCCGAATGAACACACACACGGTTCTTTGGATTTTTGGAGAGACAACCAACAGATGACAGGAGAATTCAAAGGACTTCTAACGTTTACTTGTTTGCAAATGGGACCCCTACACACACACGTGGAGGACCCTGAAGGATTACAATGATGCAGGTTTTATAGGGCCTTTTAGATAAGGGAGGGGGGACAAGAGCACACAAAGAGAGAGAAAAAATCCCTGGGGAAAATAACATACAGGCAGGCACACAAACAACATTTGGCATTGTTATCAGATCAACATCTTGATCCTCAGAATGTTGATCTGAGGAGGGCAATTCGATACACATCGGCAATCTGTTTACAGAGATTTCCATTACAGGGGGTCTAGTAATCCCTTCTACCCTAACCCTTTCATCCTCATTTGTTGATTGCCCTTTATTTATGACTTTCTGTTCACCCTTGGAGGCCCATACCACAGCTAGCTTGTTCTCTGAGAGGGATAGCTTTTGGTCAGAGAAGAGTCTTGTGGATGAACTGGGCATCTTGGGATATTTCTATATTGTGAGCTGGGCATATTGATATCACAGGCAATAGGGATTTTGGTTCCATAACAGTAAATACTCTTGACTAATTTCAAAAGAGCTCAAGAAAGTTCTCATTTCCAGGAGCATTAAGGGGATAATTGAGGAAACAAACTTTAAAAGCAGCCTAGTCTTATTCCAAGGGGCTGGTAAGAATTCAAACTCTTTTAAATCCAATTGTCTCTCATCAATCTGAAGCAAACTACATCACAGATCTTCCAGTGATAAGGCAGTGATAAGGCAACAAGACTGAGCAACTGATTGCTGGAATATCCCAGGGCCAAAGTAGTCTGCGTATTCTGATCAACATTACATAAATCATCTGTTAATGAGAAACTTTGACCAACTGTGGCATCATCACATTGGGACATCTGTGTTATTTCAAAATAAGGGGGGCGGAGGCCATCTTTAAGTCACTACCTCCCAAGCTGGGAACGATATCTCTATCTGATTCTAATGCCGAATATTTGTTTGAAGAGGTAAATTTAATTAAACGTTTTACGAGCTCCCCTTCAGACTCAGTCCAAGCCTTTAATTCATCCAACCACAGCTGCTTTGCGACCTTGATCGGAGACATGCACCCTGAGGGAGTTCTCAGCTGCTTCTTTCTCTTCCCCATATTTGTTTGTTGATAGCAGGCTGGATAATCCAAAGCAATCCAAAACAATCCACAGATTTGAGTAGGGTGAGAGAAAAATCAGCAGTTCCTCTGCCATCGGCCAAAGTTCCTTGTCAGACTGATCAAAAAATTTGTGCAGAATAGAAGGAATTAAGGTGGAAAAAACTACAAAAGGGAAGGGGCAAACTAAGAGCACTTTAACCTGCAAGCTACCATCTGGCAGCCATATTGGACCTCCTCTGTTGCCTTAGACCATTGGAAAGGGCAGGCTGAGCAGAATCCAAGGACACCAGAATGGTTCTGATCAAATGAACGCAGCCCCCTAAAACACCCAAGAATGAAGTCCCTCCTTCCAAGCTGACAAACGTATTGAGCCCTATGGAAAGCAAAACTAAGCAAAAGTGTCTTGGCTTCTAAAAGTGTCTTGGTTTGCTTAGGCTACTTCTAACATAAGAACATAAGAACATAAGAACAGCCCCACTGGATCAGGCCATAGGCCCATCTAGTCCAGCTTCCTGTATCTCACAGCAGCCCACCAAATGCCCCAGGGAGCACACCAGATAACAAGAGACCTCATCCTGGTGCCCTCCCCTACATCTGGCATTCTGACTAAACCCATTCCTAAAATCAGGAGGTTGCGCATACACATCATGGCTTGTACCCCATAATGGATTTTTCCTCCAGAAACTCGTCCAATCCCCTTTTAAAGGCGTCTAGGCTAGACGCCAGCACCACATCCTGTGGCAAGGAGTTCCACAGACCGACCACACGCTGAGTAAAGAAATATTTTCTTTTGTCTGTCCTAACCCGCCGAACACTCAATTTTAGTGGATGTCCCCTGGTTCTGGTATTATGTGAGAGTGTAAAGAGCATCTCCCTATCCACTCTGTCCATCTTCTGCATAATTTTGTATGTCTCAATCATGTCCCCCCTCAAGCGTCTCTTTTCTAGGCTGAAGAGGCCCAAACGCCGTAGCCTTTCCTCATAAGGAAGGTGCCCCAGCCCCGTAATCATCTTAGTCGCTCTCTTTTGCACCTTTTCCATTTCCACTATGTCTTTTTTGAGATGCGGCGACCAGAACTGGACACAATACTCCAGGTGTGGCCTTACCATCGATTTGTACAACGGCATTATAATACTAGCCGTTTTGTTCTCAATACCCTTCCTAATGATCCCAAGCATAGAATTGGCCTTCTTCACTGCCGCCGCACATTGGGTCGACACTTTCATCGACCTGTCCACCACCACCCCAAGATCTCTCTCCTGATCTGTCACAGACAGCTCAGAACCCATCAGCCTATATCTAAAGTTTTGATTTTTTGCCCCAATGTGCATGACTTTACACTTACTGACATTGAAGCGCATCTGCCATTTTGCTGCCCATTCTGCCAGTCTGGAGAGATCCTTCTGGAGCTCCTCACAATCACTTCTGGTCTTTACCACTCGGAAAAGTTTGGTGTCATCTGCAAACTTAGCCACTTCACTGCTCAACCCTGTCTCCAGGTCATTTATGAAGAGGTTGAAAAGCACCGGTCCCAGGACAGATCCTTGGGGCACACCGCTTTTCACCTCTCTCCATTGTGAAAATTGCCCATTGACACCCACTCTCTGCTTCCTGGCCTCCAACCAGTTCTCAATCCACGAGAGGACCTGTCCTCTAATTCCCTGACTGTGGAGTTTTTTCAGTAGCCTTTGGTGAGGGACCGTGTCAAACGCCTTCTGAAAGTCCAGATATATAATGTCCACGGGTTCTCCCGCATCCACATGCCTGTTGACCTTTTCAAAGACTTTTGACTTTTTCTAAGCAAAAGTGTCTTGGCTTTCTATTCACTTATAAAGCCAGGTGGGTTCTGATAGTGATATGCTTGAAATATAAGAACTTAAATTGAACTGGGCACTGAGTAGACCTGAAAATCTCACTGATTTTTTGTGTTACTGCAGGCAGGCTACAGAGAAAATTCACTTGGTGAATCAGGGCTAGCTTCCCCTTATTTAATTATTTGATTTTTTAAAATTCAATTATTTATAATTATTTATTTTAATTTGCTTGATGATGTCACTTCCAGCCATGACATCACGTGAAAAATTAATTCTGTCATAATGTCGTATGACAAAATTTATGAGCCCTGGGTGTCAAATGACCTAGCTATGCCACTGCCGTGGAAGCACTTATTGATGGATTGGGTCTGTTGGCCCCCCATACATACCTCCTAGCATGTGCTCCATCTGGAGGTGAGGGAAGCTCTATCCACTGCCTCTTCCAGGTTCAGACTGAGCCTGAGAAGGCAAAAAACACAACTTCCAGTTTTTTGTAAAACCAGAAGTGACGTTTTTAATGCCTTATAAGGCATTAGGTGGCCAGGGGAAGCTCCTGAGGATGGGGGGGGGGCGTTTGCTGGGGTTTAATAAAAGTTTGATGGGGGTGTTGCTGTAGAGAACAAGGGAGAGACAGAACCATGTACATTACCCTGAGCTCCTTCAAGTACAGGTGGTATAGCATCTGATAAATAAATAAGGGCCAGGTCCTGTCTGGTTTTCCAGCGCTGGTGCAGCCATGCCAATAAGACACCCACTGCATCCTGCAGTGGGGGAGCAGTCATGGAGGCCTTCTCCAGATAGGGGAACATTTGTTCCCTTTTCTCAGGGCTGCATTGCAGCTGCACTGGTGCTGGAGGGCTGGATAGGATTGGGTCCTAAGTGGTCCCTTGAGAAAGCATTGATCTGAGAATGGCTGTTTGCCACTCCTTTGGCCCAGAATAGTGTCAGCACTATCATAGGCTACCTATGTCTTTATACAGCACTCTAAAATGTCATTTAAACTCAGTCAAAGCACACCCAGATTAGAACCCTTATCAGAAGCACTGCAGGTTACTCCTTAATCATCAATGAAGATTTCTACACACATGATTGGGGACATGCCATTTAATTTACAGTGCTCTTTAATTTAATAATAATAATAGCAGCTTACTTACTGCACACAATGCTTGCATGACATTACTCAGACCATTACATGGAGGCTCAGGTCTCATAGAGTTCTTTCTTTGGTTCTCCTTACTATGGCAAAACATATGTTCCTGAGCAGCAAGATTAGATATGTATAGGCAGTTTAAAAAAAAAAAGGTGCAGGAACTCACAACTTGTTAATCTTTTATTTATTTATTTTTAAACCATTTTTTATTGGAGAAATAAAATATTTTTTATGTGCTTCCCCCGTAAAGATGAACTTACTTCTGAGTAGACATGCATAGGATTGGGCTGTCAATCTCCACATCCCCTTCCCCCTACTGTACAGGTGCACAGGGGAAAAATACTGTACAGGTGCACTTGTAGCGTGTAGTATGTAGTGTGGCACTACTTCGAGGAGAGGAAGCAGTGAATGGATTCCAAAAAATGGCTTACATGAGTTCCATGTAGTAAAATTACTCTAAGCAACTGTGGGAGTAAGAACAAAAAAGGAATTCTTACACAAGAGGGGTCCTTAGGTGCACATAGAAACAAGCGATTAAATATGGTTTAATTCAGGTATCAGAATACTCTGTGTCTCTGGGAAGGCGCTTGGCATGCAATTGTATGTTATCTGCTGCCCTGAGCAGCTGCTGTGCATTGCTGGAGAGGAGCTGCAAACGCTGGCTGGCGGAGGGCATGCTTGTGGGGGAAGGATGAGGAGGATCTCTGGCAAGGCTGGACAGCATGTTGTACACACGTAGAATCCCTTTTCACCTGCCCTTAGCATGTGAAAACGGGTGCAGATATATATCTCTGCCAGGATTAAGAGCCCAATCCTAGGTATGTCTACTCTGAAGTAAGTCTTGTTCTAGTCAATGGAGCTTACTCCCTAAGAGCCCAATCCTATGCATGTCTACTCAGAAGTCCACTTTAGTGAATGGGGCTTACTGTGGATAGGATGGCAGCCTCAAGGCCCAATCCTGTGCCTGTCTACTCAGAAGTCAGTCCCATTAGAGTCAATGGGGCTTCCTCCCAGGAAGGTGTGGAGAGGACTGCAGCCTAAGAGCCAAAGCCTATGCCTGTCTCCTCAGAAGTCAGTCCCAGTAGAGGCAGTGGGGCTTCCTCCCAGGAAAGTGTGGAGAGGACTGCAGCCTCAGTGCCCCTCCTTTGCCTGTCTCCTCAGAAGTCAGTCCCAGTACAGGCAGTGGGGCTTCCTCCCAGGAAAGTGTGGAGACCACTGCAGCCTCAGAGCCCTTGCTCTGCCTGTCTACTCAGGCTGCAAGGCTATGACACTTTCCAGGGAGTAAGCCCCATTGAACACAATGGAACTTACTTCTGAGTAGACATGCATAGGCTTGGGCTGTCAGGCTGCAAGGCTATGCACCCTTTCCCAGGAGCAAGTGCGGTCAGGCAGGGGCCAGGCACCCCCCAGCACCCTGCACCCCCCAGCACCCACCTAGTGAATGCCTCTGTTTTGCTCCCCCCCTTCCTGTAATGCCTCCGAAGGGGAGGGGCCCCTGCAAAAAGGTGCCGGATCTCTGTCCCCCCACGTTCCATTAGAAAAAAAGCCCTGTGTATAGGGGATTGATCAGTCACATTCTCTGTATTCTGCATCAGAATGCTCCCATTCCTTCACTATTTACCCATAAGTTTAGGTCAGTCTTAACTCATGTCACTCATGTTCAAATTATATTCAGGTGGTACAGATTGATGCTATGTGTGCCACCATGTTGCAATCTGGTGTGCAGAACGGCACCTTGTTAATTCATCCCCATCTTATATGGGCTATGCCAGCAAGTAGATTAGGCCTTCTTGGGCCCATGGTTGTCTGTCAGTGACCAGCAAGCATTCAGCACCCTATTTTGGACTACATTTGTAAGTTATTTAGTCCAACCTTCAGTAGCCCATGGTTGCCTGGCAGTGGCCAGCAAATATTCAGCACTCTATATGGGGCTACCTTTGCAGGTGAAGTAGGCCTTCAATGGCCCATAATTGCCTGGCAGTAGCTGATGACTGTTCAGCACCCTGTCTGAGGCTATATTTGGTCCATAGTTGCCTGGCAATAGCTGGCAAGCACTTAGTACCCTATGGAGGCTACAATTGCATGTGAAACAGAACTTAGTTGGCCCATGGTTACCTGGCATTAGCTGTCATGCATTTGGCACCCTAGTTAGGAGTTCCTTTGTAGGTTAAAATATTACTTTATTGGCCCATGTTTTCATTGCAGTAGCCAGCAAACATTCAGCACAATATATGGGACTATATGAACAAGTGAAATAAGCCTTTACTGACCCATAGTAGCCTGGCAGTAGCCAGCAAGCATTCAGAACCCTATCTGGGGCTATATTTGCAGGTGCATTTATTTGCCCATTTTTGTCTGGCAGTAGGTGGTGAACATTCAGCACCCTATCTGGGGCTACATTTACAAGGAAGTAGACCCTTTAGTGGCCAATGGTTGCCTGGCAGTAGCTGGTGGGCATTCAGCACCCTATATGGGTCTACATTTGTAAATGAAGAAGGCCTTTATTGGTCCATGATTGCATGGCAGTAGCCAGCAAGCTTTCAGCACCCTATATGGGACTACATTTGTAGTAGGCCTTTACTGGCATATGTTGCAAGGCCAAGAGGCCGAACCAAACAGCAACTCAGTAGTCAGGGTGGAAGTTCAAAGGTTTTTATTAAATTGTATACAATGACCCAGGGACTCAAGTCCAAATCTTGGGTCCCGATTTGCCGCTGTACTCTGACCTTTATACGACACAATCCTTTGTTTGGACAACTAGGCTTCTCATTCGCTGAAGGTTTGACATCATACCCGGAACACAACTTTAATTAGACAGAGATAATACATTTGCATACAAGATGGAAGAGGGGTGGGTAACACAACTTTTGATTGGCTTTTCATTTGCACACAGGTAGAGTTTCCTTTTTGAACTCTATACAATTTAAAACTGGTAGGGGTCACAGTTTACATACATTTATCTATAACTTTTATAATTAAAATAAAGTTTCAAGACTGTCCCCCTCTCTAGCACCTCTCAGGCCCACTTCACTCTGCACATCCCTTGGCCGTTTCCTCTTCTCTTTACCTTTCAAACACTTACATAAACAAACTACTTTGAAACTTTTCCTTCATTTCTGTTGGTTTCCTTCAAACTTCTCCTTTTAAGATGGTCTTGTTTACTCTCCAAAATTCCCTCTTATGAATGTTTGCCTTTTGCTAATTAAAATGAAGTGTTTTACACTTTTGCCTTATTTTCTTAAAATCTAGCATTCTGTTTCTTTAAACCTTGTTTAATTACTAATATTTTCCTATCTTACTTATATTGGTTATTTTGATTTAAAACAAGTACTAACTATTTATATTTGGATTTTCTTTCTTTTTCAAGAATAAACTAACTGGCATCTGTCATATTGCCTGAGCCTATGTGTAAATCACACTGCCCTATTATCTCTTTTGCTGTTCGACTCCGCTCTAAACTAGTATCTGGTTTCTGTGGGTGTTTACAAAGTTACACTTGGTACCACTATCTGCTGCTAAGACAAGGCTTGTGATCGTATAG
The DNA here is from genome assembly GCF_035046505.1 of Tiliqua scincoides. Classification (NCBI taxonomy): domain Eukaryota; kingdom Metazoa; phylum Chordata; class Lepidosauria; order Squamata; family Scincidae; genus Tiliqua; species Tiliqua scincoides. The sequence goes on along the minus strand of NC_089824.1, from coordinate 44,913,934 downwards.
TTGGCATGGCCTGATTTACACTTGTTTTCTTGAATACTCCCTTATTTAATTGCACAGACTCGGAGTCTCAAGGCCTTCCTTATCTGTGGGCTGTTTGTCAAACTCCTACATGGCTGGAACATCTCAAACTTAAGTATTTCTTTCTATTTTGTGTATTTTATAATCAAACCATAACTGCTAAAACTCATTACTGTGTCTTTATATATTGAGGACACTAGAGAACTATTGGCATGCAAACCTGCTAGCTTAGTAATTTATTTGACACTGGTGCTCTGGTGTAAATGCTCTTCTGCTGCTTCTCTTCTAAGTGTGCTTTGTTCTCCTTGTCTGAATGCGCTGGTATATGTCAAGAGTTATTTAGCAGCCTGCCAAAACTGACAAGCTTGTTTGCATGCACTTTCTGACCAAGGCCAGAGAACCATTGTAGATTTCATATGTTTTCCTGTCAAACTGCCAAGCATATGTACATGGAATTTTTAACTAATAATTTGTTAATGTTTAACTTTTAAACATTTGCATAAGTCATTTGCTTTACCATAATGCTGGCTTTCATAGCCTTGCCTTAGCATATAGTTGCCCGGCAGTACCCGGCAAGCATTCAGCACCCTGTATGGGGCTTCCATATACTTTACTTCCAGGAAAGTGTACATAGGACTGCAGCCTTAGAGTTTACAAGGTGCACACAAATAGGGGATCACATTATCTCTCTCCTGCAAGGAACAAGTGGAAAGTCCAATCACAACTTGAATTCTCAAGACACACTGAACCTCTGGATTCATGGTGAGAACTGAGTCTTACCTGGGGCTTGTGCAAGAAGCAAACATTGGCATTTTACAAAGGAGACCCTTTTCTCTTTGTGATGGCAGGTTGTGGCCAGCTGGGGGGGAGGGACTTGCATTCAGCTGCTAAAGGTGAGTGAAGATGCCCCCATCATGTGAGTGTATGTGTGTCTGTGAGAGAGAGTGAAACAAAGCATATGTGTGTGTGAGAGAAGGGGCACAGGGGCGCATGTGTGTGTGTGTTATGTATGCAAGTTATGCAGGATCGAAATCCTGCATAACCGATTGGCCCAGTAGCTGGCCAATCTGGTGGTGGATTGAAATCCTACTGCCCAATTGGCCCTCTACTTTAATGTTCCAACAGCACCAATCATGGGGAATCTGGGCAGAGCTAAGGGGTATAAAGCCAGGGGTGTTTGCCTTGTGTTTTCATTGCCAGGTTCTGTTCTGAAGATGAAATAAACGTCTTGAGCTCTTATATTTATGCCTTCCTTTATTCACATGGACCCACTATTCAACTGTATGCGTGCGTGCGTGCGTGCGTCTGTGAAAGAGGGGAACAGAGCATCTGTGTGTGAGAGAGAAGGGATAGAGTCTCTGTGTGTGTGTGTGTGTGTGTGTGTGTGTGTGTGTGTGTGTGTGTGTGTGTGTGAGAGAGAGAGAGAGAGAGACAGAGAGGGAGAGAAGGGAACACAGCATCTGTGTGTGAGAGAAGGGGTGCAGGCTGCATGTGTGTGTGTTTGTGAGTGAGAGAGGGGGGAACACAGCATCTGTGTGGGTGAGAGAAGTGGCGCTGTCTGTGTGTGGGAGGGTCTTTGTGTTGTGGAGGGATTGTGGTGGCTCCAAGTTGGGGGGGGGGGAGAAAGAGAGATTGTGGAGGCTCCAGGCTGGGGGAGAGTACAAAAACGGGTGGGGGCAAGAACACGCAACAACCCCTTGCACAACTTCCATCGGGCTGCTGTGGCCCTGCTGGCACACAGGAGCCTTGCTGTGTGTGTGTGGGAGGGGAGTGTATGTCTGTGTGTGTGAAAGAGAGGGAGCATGTGTGTGTCTGAGAGGGAGACAGCGTGCAGGAAAGAGGGAGGGAGGCTGACTGACCTCTGGGTTGCAGCGCGAAGGGTGATGAAGGAGCCCACCAGGCTTCCCAGAGGTTGCACCCTGGCCGGGCATCCCTGGGATGTGGGACAGGAAGCGCAAGCAAGTGGAGGGAGGCTCCTGGCTGGCTGGCTGGCTGGCTGGCTGGCTGGCTGGCTGGCTGGCGGGGTTGGACCCCAGTGAGGAGTGGGAGGACCCAGCCGCAGCAGCAGCACTCTTTCAAATCTTTCAAACCAGCCTCTGCTTGCCTCGAAGACTTCTGGCTCAGCTGAGGTTCCTGGCTCTTGTTGTACGAGGTCTGCGTGCAAGGCTTCGGCCTTCTCACAAATGACAGCCCCAGTCACTGTGTCCCCTGCACGCTGCTTCTCTTCCATCCAGATGAGCAGCAACTTCTCCACCTCCTCCAGAACAGCTGGCTGGTTCTTCACGATCCTGGTGACTCCTTTGGCTGCATCTGTCGCAAAGATCTTCTCCCTCATCTTCAGGATGGTCCCGATGGTGGATGGATTCCTCCCATACTCCCTGGCGAGGTCTGTCACTCACATGCCTCCGTCATGCTTCTGGATGATCTCCTTCTTCATTTCTAGCATCATCTTTGTCCTCTTCCTGGCCTCTGCAGGAGCAGCCTTCTTGGGACCCATGTCAGCAGTTGCTACGTTCGCAAAAACAAAAGGCAGTGCTTCACATCCGCTTCACGCACATCTTCCCACCCCTGGCCAAACCTGCCCAGGACAAAAAAGTGGCATAACAGCCCTCCCAACACAGGAGAACAAATGCACATGGTGAAGCTACGCTCCCTACCTTTCCACTGCTTGAGATGTCCCTGTGAAGAAGCTCCTTAAATCCTGGTCTGGAAAAACGGTTGCAAATGAGTTCCACAGATTCCTCAAACTGCTGGAAAAACTCCCCTAACCTCCCCAAAACAGCAGGCCAAAACTGGCCAACTGGCCAGCTGGCCCCCCAAAACGTACCTCAAACGCTGGCCACCACTTCCCAAAAGTTATGAAAAGTTCAAAGAAACTTACCTTAACTGCTGGTAGTAGGTTCCCCAAGGAGTTGGTGAACTGCTCAGAATTGCTCAGAACAGTTGACCAAAGACAAGGTTCACCCACAGCACAGGCCACAGTTGCTCCTGGAAGTCAACCCTGGAACTGCACGTGGAGAAGTGAGCCCAGGCTGCATTGGGGAGGCTTTTTAAACCTCCAGGCACAATGCATTCTGGGTATTAATGGTTGTGCGATTTAAAACAAACCAGGGCAATAAAAAAAGGGAAAAGTTCATCTTGCGAAGCACGGGTCATAAAAATTCGTTGTGCGAGTCACCAAAAATCGCAAAACGCTTTCGTTTTGCGAGTTTTTCGGTGCGCGAGGCATTCGTTATGTGAGGCACCACTGTACATGGCACAGAGTTTTGACACTGCATGTCCGTTTCAATTGTCTACCCACTCACTACATCACTACTGTCTTGTGTCTCTCTCTGTCAAACTGTACTGCTTAAACTCCCCCTCCTGTTGCAACACCTACTAATAGTGAGTGCCATCTCTCAGTGGATGGCAGGTGCTCCAATTATTGCCACTGCTGGTCAAACACTTGGAGCCCTTTCCTTTTTAGTACTGCAGCATTGCCACATGGGGAAGGACAGTCTCACGCAGTTCCACTGCACTCTTCCTAAGGGGGTGGACAGGGAAAGTGCTGGGGCACCATTCTCTCACCCCACACAGGCTGCATGTGCACCCAGACAGCCCCACTCTTCCTCAAAAACACTGAGTATGTATTCGGACCCAGAGTCTGTGTGCTGCTGGTGCTGCTGCCCATGTCTTACCATTCTAGCTGTGCATCTTGCTTTCCACAGGTGAGTGTCCAACAGGAGAAAAGGGAAGAGTGAATATCCAAAATCTGCCTTGGAAACTCCTGGCATTGCTTTTTTTTAAAATCATGATTGATCATATTCAAAAGAAGATGTGGAGAAGAGAGGGAGGGTTACAGATGCTCTAGTCTAGCCCGTCACTTCCCCCTCCCCTACACTTCACCTTCGACTATTCTGCTCTGGACGTTTTCTCCTTTGCAGTCCCGAGGCCAGGCAGAGAAACTCCCTGCAGGTACAAGAGACCAGCATTTTGCATGCCACCTCTGGTGTTAAGTGGCGGGCATCAGTACAATTTGGTTTAAGGAGAATGCAGAGCTAGATGCAGAGCACTGTTTTTCAACATGGGGGTTATGATGCCAATGGTTGATGTGGCCTCATTGGTGGGAGCTCAGCAACTGATTTTTGAACTGGCCTAACTCTCTAGAAGCTCCTGAGCAGGTTCATCATCTGAAACTGGTGAGTTATACAGTTCAGCTCTGAGTTAAGAGAACAAACATTCAATTACTTTGAGGAGGCCTCCATGAGTGCCACCCAACCACAGGATGCAGCACACTTCCCACTAGCACAGCTATGAGACACAAGCTGTTAAGAATGAATCACAGGATGGAATGGGGATGTTTAGGGCTATTCTGCAGAGGCTTTATTAAAGCAGAGTCTTCTGCAAGGCACGTTACGACAATATTTAGAGCTCTCAGAAGAAATGATCTCAATAACAGCTCCACATTACTTCAAGTTTCCCAGAAAGCTCACTTATCAAAGATCACATCCAAATAGTCCATTCATCCACTACCCTTCTTTGCGATGCACCTCAAAGCGTTCCCAAAGTGCTCTCGGGATGCTTCCTGGTATTTTTTGGTGTTTGTCTCGTAAAGCTTCTACTGCAGCTTTGGCCTGTTAAGAGAAACAAGCAGGGGAAAAGGTATTCATTCATTCATTCATTCATTCATTCATTCATTCAAAATGTGAATTCTGCCTTTCTATAGGAGTAATATTCACACAGGTGGCACACAGTAACCTAAAACAGGGCTTCTTACACATTTAGCACCGGGACCCACTTTTTAGAATGAGAATCTAAAAACCCACCGGACCCACCGGAAGTGATGTCATGACTGGAAGTGGCATCACCAAGCAGGAAAACTGGTAACAATCCTAGGCTGCAATCCTACCCACACTTACCCGGAAGTAAGTCCCATTTACTATCTTTGTTAAAAGAACATACATAGTAGCTTGTTAAAAGTACAGGTCTGTAACATTTCCCCAAATGCAGTCACATATCATGATAGCATAAGTCTAAGATATTAAAAATAAAATATTGAAATGAATGGAGACCAACCTGAAATTGGCTCATGACCCACCTAGTGAGTCCCAACCCACAGTTTGAGAAACACTGACCTAAAAGATACAAAACTAAAAAAAAAGGTACTAAAAATAAGACAGTTACAAATAAGCAATAGAACAAAACAATTCTGAAACACACAGGGCAATCCTACCTTGAGCTGGAATGGGCAGGCCAGCATCCTGTGCTGTATCCTGTGCAAGTTTTGGGCTGTCTCAGACTCAGCCCAAGGCAAGGAGAAAAAACTCTCCTTACCCTGGGGAGAGCAGCAGCAGCCTGTGAGCCCAATATTCAACTGCCTGGGGCTCAGGGCTGCCGCGGAACTAAAATGGCTGCCACGGCCTCCTGAGCGCACTGGGCAGCTGGTGGCAGTTCCATTTGTCCCTTACCCCCAAGTAAGGGAAGGAGCCCAGCAATGGGACTACTTGACTTTGCGTCGGCTGGCTCCACCCCGCTCCCTCCTCCGCCAGACCGTCTTCTTGCAATTCGCCCACCCCGGAATGCCTCCTCCCCACCTCCCCCTGCCCAGACTTACCTCTGTGCCCCCGGGGCTCTAAGCAACTGCCAACTGATGGACCACAAGCCTCTGACCTGCACTGTTCCAGCGCAGGCTCACGCTGGGCCAGCTGTAGTGCTGGGCCGATGCTAATGCCCACAAACATTATGGCATGTTTGCAACAATGCGTGCTGGTAGTGAGCCTGTGCGCACTGCTCTGAATTGGGCCCTAAATCTTTTAGCTCAGGAGTAAATAAGTAAAACACTTACTTTTTCAAACAGTTCCTCAGGGGTTATGTTTGGGTCATATGGAATGGGTTCTCCAATATGGGTCCGAAGTTTTACTGGAAAGGGTCCCAATACTGGAAAGACTAGAAACCGAATTCGTTCATAAAGCCATCTCATTATCCCTGTATGCAAATATAAGATCAGACTTGAATCAGAAACTGCAGATCATCTTCATGTTTGAGGAAAGAAAAGGTGTTGTAATTAAATACTTGGGACAAAATATAGCCAGCAAAAGTAATGTGTCTTCTAGTGGAAATAAGACAAGCAAGCAGCCATCTGCACATCTCACATTTATTGATTTATTGATTTATTTATTGATTTGATTTGAAATCCGCTTTTCTCCCCGGAGGGTACCCAAGGCTGTTAACAACATTTAAAATTCATAAAATACATTAAAACAACAGAAATAAAACAGATTAAAAAAACAACCAGCAGCAATAAAATTAGCAGTAAAAACAATTTAAAGCAGCCATCAGGCATCAAAGGCTTGCTGGAATAAAAACACCCTCAGGCCTCGCCGGAAGGTTAACAATGAAGGAGCTGTTCTTAACTCAAAGGGGAGGCAATTCCACAATACAGGTGCCACCACTGAGAAGACCCTATTTCTGGCCGCCATCCAGCAACCACAGGAGCTGCCACATTCTGCACTAGCTGCAACTTCCAGACCATCTTCAAGGGCAGCCCCACGTAGAGCGTGTTGCAATAGTCTAATCTTGATGTCAGCATGGCATGGACCACCATGGCCAGCTCCAACTGAGGCAGCTATGGCCGCAGCTGGCACACCAACCGAAGCCGGACAAAGGAGTTCCTGGCCACAGCTGACACCTGGCATCCAGGAGCAGCTGTAAGTCCAGCATAACCCCCAAGCTGCGAACCTGCTCTTTTGGGGGAGTGCAACCCCATTCAAAGCAGGGTGACTGTCCAGTGCCTGCATCGTGGATTTCTGCACCAGGAGGACCTTTGTCTTGTCCGGATTTATTTTCAGCTTGTTCACCCTCATCCAGACCATAACTGCCTGCAGGCAGCACTCCAGGACAGCCACCCTGTCTTCACGGCAGAAGACCTTGGGCAAATACCGCTGCCCGAACGGCCCCTCCTGACCAAGGAATTAAGTCAGATAGAGGTTGAAAGAGAAGATGTTTCAGACCTCATTGATAAATTAAAGATCAATAAGTCACCGGGCCCTGGTGGCAGCCACCCAAGAGTTATTAAGGAATTGAAGAATGAAGTTGCAGATCTCTTGACTAAGGTATGCAACTTGTCCCTCAAAACGGCCACGGTGCCAGAGGATTGGAGGATAGCAAATGTCATGCCAATCTTTAAAAAGATCTTTGAAGCTAGAACTGCCCTTGCCCCAGCTTTCCTGTGTGTACTCAAAGCTCCTCCCAGGAGCAAGAGCAGCTTGCACAGGAGTGTGTGTACCTGCTGAGTGTCTTCAGGGAGCATTGCTGGATTACCTTGAGGGGGGCTGCAGCCTCTCCCTGCAAATGGGGGTCTTGTTTGTTTTGCTTCCTCTTTCACCACCTCCTTCCAGTTCAAGCTCTCCCCTGTGATCCAGCCCCCCTCTCCCCCCAGTTGCATCCAGCCCAAGCCCTGCCCTTCCCACCCCCTCCAGACACTTCAACCTCAGCAGTTCTCTGAAGTGGGGGCATTTTTATTCCCCCCTCTTTTCCCCCCACTTCCATCCAGCCCAAGCCCTGCCCTTCCTACCCCCCTCCAGGCACTTAAACCTCAGCAGATCCCTGAAGTGGGGCCAGTTTAAATAGGTTTAAATATGTGTGAAGGTTTAAATAGGTTTTTTCTCCTTATACTTTGCTATTGGAAAATGGCTGAGAAATAACCCAATAAAAGCTAATTAAACTCTCCCTTTAATACAGTGAACAGGTGGGATGCTTGGTAGCCATGGGGGTGTGCAGTGAGAATTGAAACAAGCTTCTGAGCTGGACTATTTTCTCTTATCATTTATGAACTACTAAGTGAGAACAGTGATGTCACTTCCTGCTTGATGATGTCACTTCTGGCCATGACATCACTTCCAGGTTGATGACATCACTTCTGGTGGGTCCCGGACAGATTGTCATTCTGCAAAGTGGGTCTTGGTCTAAAAGTTGTGAGAACCACTGATATAGATGTTAAATAACATAGGGGACAGTATAGAACCCTGCAGCACCCCACACTCGAAAGGCCAAGGTGCCGAACAAGAGTCCCTCAGTACCACCATCTGGGACCTGTCAGCCAGAAAGGAGTGGAACCACTGCAAAACTGTGCCTCCAATCCCCAACTCAGCCAACCTTCCCAGAACGACATTATGACTGATGATGTCAAAAGCCGCTGAAAGGTCCAAAAGGACCAGAATGGATACACTCCCACCATCCTGACCTCAGCATAGGTCATCCACCAAGGCTGTCTCCATCCCAAAGCCCGGCCTGAAGCCAGACTGAAAGGGATCCAGATAATCCACTTCATCCAAGGCCCTCTGGAGCTGAGACACCACCACCCGCTCGACCAATTTGCCCAGAAATGGGAGGTTTGATACTGGCCAATGATTATCTAATATAGAAGGGTCCAGAGAAGGATTTTTCAGGAGGGGGCAAACCACAGTCTGCTTTAAAGCCAGTGGCAACACCTCCTCCCTCAAGGATGAATTCACTACCCTCTCTGTCCACTCGGTCAGTCCCTCCCGGGCAGACCTAATCAACCATGCTGGGCACTGCTTGAGCGGGCAGGCAGACAGCCTCACACTCCAAAGGATCCTGTCCACATCCTCAGGTTCCACAAGCTGAAAAGAATCCCACACACTGGGACCGAAAGATGCCATGGGAACATCACCAGACATTGCCAATGTGGACTCCAAGTCATGGCGAATCCGAGTGATTTTATCCACAAACTTTTGTGACAGGCCCATGGTTGCCATGGTAGCCACGAAATCCTGAGGTGCACTTACCTCTGGGGCCTCGGCGTGCACATTGAAGTCTGCCAACACCAGTAGGCGGGGGACCTCCAATGCAACGTCCAAATCAACCCTGTCAGCTCAGGCATGGAGACTTTTGGGCAGCAAGGCGAACGGTACACCAACAGAATCCCAATCCTGTCCTGCCCTTCCAATGTGACATACAGACACTCAAACCCAGTGAATTGCTGGACAGGGCTCCTGGCAAGGGAGATGGAATTCCAACAGACTACCGCGACCCCCGCTCCCCATTCCTGCAGTCTTGGCTGCTGCAGTACCTGGAAACTCAGTGAACGAAGCTGCGAAAGATTCACTCCTCCCACTACACCCAACCAGGTCTCCGTGATACAAGCCAGATCAGCCCCCTCACCCAGGATTAAATCCTGGATGAGACAGGTTTTATGATTTACCAATCTGGCATTTAGAAGCAGCAGTTTCAGACCCAGGGCACTACTGCCAAGGCCCCCAGTCATCAGAGAGCTGGAGGGAAGGCTGGAGAGAGGGACAATCATCTTGAGAGTTCAGCTTCTACATGTGTACATGGAATCTGAAATCCACTGATATTTGGGTCATCTTTAAAAAAAATTTTTTTTTAATTCTGCTGTGTACATTTCTGCATATCAAGGAAGACTCCAAAATCGTACTTTGGGTGACTCTGTTTTTCCTTCTGACTTACAGGCTTTCAACTGCCCCAGTCAAGCTATAATGAACCATATATACAGCCTGTGTCTCCACAATTTTTCTTGGAAATATGTTCTAGTGCATTCAATTGGACTTGTTCCTGAGAAAAGGTGCATCACACTGCAACCCAAATAGTTTAAAGACAACTTAAAATGTAACATACCTGTGTTTCCACATACCCTGTATCCCTCCTGAATATTCGTTGTGAAATAAGGGATGATTGGCTAAGAATTGAGAAAGAAAAGATATTATGAAAAGATATAATGACACTTAGGATGCAATCCTGACCCACTTTCCAGCACCAACATAAGGGCAATGCAGCTCTGAACAAACATTCCCTTACTTTGAGGAGGCTTCCATGAGTGCCACCCAACTGCAGGATGCAGCACATGCCCCACTGGCATCGCTATGCCATGCTGGAAAGTTGGTTAGGATTTGGCCTTAATGTTCTTAAGGTGATGAAATGGACAACCTAATCCTATCTAGGACTGGGCTACCAGCAGAGCATGTTACAACAGCAGAGTCACCATGAGAGGCAGCAGCACCGTAGGTCCATTGCCAGATCCTACCATGCCCATCGGAACTACCAAGTCAGCAGTGGGGACAGGGGACGGACAGGAAGAGGGAGTTAGTGGGCACACTGGGGGAGGTAACAGGGCATGGAGGCAGGGGCCGCATTTAGCAGCCGTGTCTCATAGGCACAGTTGGAGGGGGCACAGCTGCATATGAATGGGCACAGCTGGTGGGGGTAGGATTGGGCCCTTCATTTCTTGTGCATAAGATTGCCTACAGTATTTCATTGCCAACTTCAAATAAATGTTTCAACATATTTCAACATCTTAAAATTCATGGCTGGGTGACTGCAACAAGGTGACCTTACTTGGACCCATACACCCTATGAGGAGGCATTCCAAGCTATTGTTCACATCGAAAAATGGGAATGCGGTAACATTGTCCTCACCCTATGGACAGATAACTAGCTTGCCACATAGCCCTTTGTGGGTATACAAGTGGCTAACGTGACAGTTGTCTCTGTATATAGATAAATCCAATTAAATGGAATACATTTCTTCCATGTAAAGCCCCATTGACAAGCTCATAAGATAAGCCTGGAATGAAGCAAATATATATATAATCTTCATTGAAAGAAGAAAGAAATGTAAGAAATGTATTCCATTTAATTGGATTTATATATATATGATAGTCCTTTGGCTGGAGTCTGGCAGCTCCTTATTGTGGTACGCGCAGCTTTCTATAAAGAGCTTCCACTTCAAATCAGTGGTTCCTAAACTGTGCGCTGTGACACCCCTGGGAGCTATGGAAGTCAGCCAGGGAAGTTGTGGATTCCTTGCAAAAAAGCTTGTCATCCTAAATAGCAGGGGTGTCCAAAGTTTTTGGCAGGAGGGCCACATCATCTCTCTGACACTGTGTCAGGGGCCAGGAAATAAATAATTCATTTACATTTCAAATTTGGATAAACTTACATAAATTTACATACATGAATATATCAGAGATGGAACTTATGTGAATGAATAAATGTCTCACAGCTGCTCAAAGGCTGGCCTTTCCTTCACTGCCGCTGCTGCTACACAGATGTGAAACAGCAAGCAGTGGAGGGAGCCTCGGCCTGCCGCTCGTGCGAGAGGTCGAACAGTCGGCCCTTGCTCTGAGAGCAGTTGTGTCGGGCCAATGTGGGCTCCAGCAAGTGTCCGTCCGGCCAGAGGCTCATTGGAGACTGGGAGCTCCCTGCTGGCCAGATTGGGAGTTCCCGAGCAGCGCAAATGGCTCCCGGGTCAGGGTTTGGCCACCCCTGCTATATAGGATTGTCGCCCTAATGGGGAGTCTCAGCCAATGGCCCAGTAGGTCAAGAGAGCCACCAGTCCAAAATGTTTGGGAACCACTGCTTTAAAAGTTGCTAGAGTTGACTTTCTTTGCATTCAGGTAGTGAGCCAAGTAAACTGGCTTGTCCCCAACATCAAAGACAAGAACATGCATTACTGATGCTGCTGTTTATTCCTTCCCTCCCTCTCTGATTTATCTCACTACAGATGTCCAGTAGGCAAAGATACCATAGAGACTCCAAAGAAGTTGATGGCCTGTTCCCTCCAGCCCAGCAATGCTGCTGACCAACATGTTCCAGACAGGCTCTTGCGGGTTTGCAAACTCCACAACAGACAGTGAGCCAAACTGTGCAGCCAGACCTCACTGCTACCTAACATTTGAACAACATACACTTGCCAAACATCATGCTTACTCACCACTTTTGCCTCTATGGCTGTGTGAGCAAATCCATGTCGTTTTCCCCAGATGAGTTTGTAAGTCTTATCACCATAGTTTTGCTCTCGAAGTCCACCTGGTGCAATGCTCACCACATGCCCTTCCTTCAGAAGAGCCACACACTCTTCTCTGCTTGGATGAACAGCGCCTAGCAGAGTAATATATGTTTGTATACCTGGAAAAACACAACCAAATAAAAATTGGAGATATTAGATAATGACTGTACTTTTAACATCTCAACTTATCAACTTATCACCTCACATCTCAACTCAAACCACACCTTCCCAAACTTGTGTGTGTGGTGTAACATTAAGCAGGGATTTGCAGGAGAAAAATCAGCAGGTGGAATGCTGACCCTTAAACCTTCCCCTCGTTGCACCCCTTCCTATCAATTTCCTTCCTTCCCAAATTTTCTCCTCCCAAAAAAGGGGGGCAAATACCCTTATCATTCTGAGCCAAGGAAGAGTGCGTGGAGACAGGTACTCAAGCCTTTTCTTCCTGCTTCTTTTCCACTCTCCCCCAAACTGCCATTTCACCTGGTGGGACTGATTCTTTTGTCCCCTCCATCCCCAAAGCAGATGAAAAACAGCATGTGGAGGATATGCTGGACCTATATAAGAAATCTATCCACAATAGGGATAAACTATTGGAATTAGCCTTTAAGGCCCTTCGCGGTTTGGGTCCAGGCTAACTGAGAGGCTGCCTTCTTCCATACAATCCAGCCCACTTTCTTAGGTCTTCTGAGGAGGCTCTTCTGCAAGTGCCACCCATGTCTTAAGTTAGGGGGTGGCGGCTTAGGGGCAAGCCTTCTCTGCAGTCTTGCCGCAATTTTGGAATTCCCATCCAGGAGAATGGCTTTTCGGCGAGGGCTCCAAACATACCTGTGCGATCATCTGACATTTGGTTGGTGCGTAGATATTTGCCCTCTGCACCTCTGCGATATTGCTGTAGCTTTACTGCTCCCTGGTCTTATTTGTTCCCCTTCCACCATCCCCATGGCTCAACTACATGTGTTGAGTTTTTGTTTTGTTTAATGTTTGAATATTTTAGTGTTTAATGTTAAAATTAATGTTTTGATGTTTTTTCTTTTCTTCTTCTGTTTTTACTTGTTGTTATACATTGTACATTTATGATGGAACTTGGTAAGCCGCCTTGGGCATTTGCTTTGGCATGGGAAAGGCAGAACATAAATTCTTCAAGTAAAATAGGCCTCCATCACACACTGCTCTGGCTGAGTTAGCTTTTTAAAAACAAAAAACAAAAAAAGCCAAGCAATGTTAGGTTCCCTGCAGTCTGATCTGACAATGTAGCATGTATATCAGAGGACAGAAATATCTCTTTGGCACCCCTAGTCAGCACCCTCCATCCTGAATTAGACATTAAAATGTTCCATTTTAAAATACTTCTAATTACCAGAGTTACAGGCTTTTTCTTTCTACCTGGTATTTGAAAAATCAAATGATCTGTCACGATACGGACTGTCCTTCCTGTCATTCTGTAGGCCACTTGTGTCAGAAAGAAATTATCGACAGGCATGCCTCCATGGAAAAAAACAAGGATTGCAGGTCCTTTAGGAAAATTGTCCATGCCACAAATCTCATAACCTGTCCATGGATCAACAGAAAAGTTTTGAATGCAGCTTCTGACACTGTTGACACAGACATGGCTGCATTTAGTTAGGATCAGACTGTAAAAATTTGAAAAGTTTATATATAGAAACATAATAAAGTAGAGCAGACAGGTTAACAGGAGTATATAACAGCATGTCCAGAAATGAGACAAATTTATAAAACATTCTACACGTGGGAGAGAGCACTCATAGTATGCCAGCAAAGCCCTATTGATGCAGAAACCTAGGGGGAGGGGAGACGGGACACATGACATCACCAAATCAATCCAGACAGTGGTGGAACCTACAACCGGGACTGTTTACCACATCTATAGGCAACTACTAAGTGATATGCTGGATGGATTGTTTAGTCGTGCACATCATCAGAAAGACAATAAATAGCATCAGCCAGCCCCTGAGTTCATCAACAGCTCCTTCTGCCTTCCCCCCCCCCCATCTCCACCCACAGAGGAAAGGGTCTGGAACATAGACTTTGTCATCAGCTCCCAGGAACCAGAAGACATGATTATAAACACCTAATTCACTCAATACAAGCATATACATCAATTCAATCAAATGGAAAAATCAAATGGGATATAGTCAGAAAACAATTTGGCATGCATAGAGGTCAACTTTCTACTGCAGAAAAACATTTAGGAGTGTGCTTTATATCACTGTAGGGGCTTTCCCCTGGAGGGGCCTGGAACAGGCTTGTTCCTCCCCAGGGAGGCCTCAGATTGGCTGGAAGGAGAGGGGGTTCCAGCACCCTTGTCCTCCTCCCTAGCAGAGCTGCCAAACCTGGCCTAGGAGCAGGAGCTGTTGACCTCACAGCTCCCTGCTTCACACTAACTGCCTCTCATCCCTGGCCTCCCTGTTTTATGGAGCAAGCCTGCCCCCTTTGGCCCCTCCCCTTCCTCCAGGTGGGGCAGAAAAGGCCTTTCCTGTTCCTGGCTTGTTTCCTTCTGTGTTCCTTGTTTGCCGTACCAGCCCCCTCTGGCTGGTTGAGGTGAGCCAACCTGCTTTGCCCCCTTCGAGGGCAGTGAAGCCTCCCCACCCTGGGCATGGGGTGCCTGCTCCCAGGTAAGTCGGGGGTCAGGGCATCTGGGAGGGGCCCTGACACCCCCCTGAGAGAACCGTTGGGTCTGCAGGGTCCCCGTCTTCAAACAGGCGGGAAAGGCAATCCGTGTTTTTGTGGAGCGCTCCCTTGTGGTGTTGGATCGTGAAGGAGAAGGGTAGCAATGCCAGGTACCACCGCAACACTCTGTCATTATGGTCTTTAACACGGTGGATCCACTGGAGGGGTGCATGGTCCGTGATAAGCACAAAAGCGTTGTCCGTGAGATAGTATTGCCAGGCAGTGACAGCCCATTTCACGACCAGAGTCTCCCGCTCTATCGTGGCATAGCGTCGCTCCGCAGGCTGGAGTTTGCGACTGAGGTACGCCACCGGTTTCTCCCCTTCTGGGTACCTTTGTGCCAGGACCGCCCCCAGCCCGGTGGCTGAAGCGTCAGCCTGGACGATGAACAGCCTGCTGAAGTCGGGGCTGTGCAACACCGGGTCCTCCAGCAGGGCTTCCCGGAGGTCCTGGAAGGCCTGGAGGGCCTCTGGAGTCCATGGGATGGTCACCCAGGCAGGGCCCCGTAAGAGATCCATCAAGGGACTGGCTCGGGTGGTGAAGTGGGGGATGAAGCGGCTGTAATAGCCGGCCAGTCCAAGAAACTGTCGTAACTGTCTTTGTGAGTGAGGGGTGGGGAAGGTCCGTAAGGCCTCCACCTTCTCCTGTTGCGGTAACACCCTTCGCTGCCCAACCACGTGTCCTAGGAAGCATACGGTTGTGGTGCCCAGGAGGCTTTTCTTAGGGTTGGCCCGCAGACCTGCCCCCCGGAGGGCATCCAGGACCTGGTGGAGGTGGTCCACATGCTCTTCCCAGGTTTGGCTAAAAACCAGTATGTCATCGATGTAAGCTACGCTGAAGGCGCGACATGAGCTTAACACGCAGTCAACCAGCAGCTGGAAGGTGGCGGCGGCCCCATGGAGACCAAAGGGCATCACTGTAAAGTGGAAGAGGCCTCCCAGTGTAGCAAAGGCAGTTTTTTCTCTGTCTTCAGACGAAGGGGAATTTGCCAATAACCTTTGGTTAGGTCCAAGGTGGACAGGTACCGTGCTTCCCCCACCTGATCCAGGAGGACTTCAGCCCGCAGCATTGGATAGGCATCAAACTTGGCCTTCTTATTTACCTCCCTGAAGTCGATGCAAAAGCGGACAATCCCATCAGGTTTGGGGACCAAGACAATGGGGCTGTGCCACTCACTCCGAGTCGGCTCAATCACCCTGAGGCGCAGCATGTCCTTTACTTTGTTCTCCACTATTTCCCACCATTTCCGTGGGAGTGGACGCCACGCGGTGCAGACTACGATGCCCTCTCCAGTCGGGATCTCATGATGTACGACTTGGGTCCATCCTGGTGAGGTCGAAAAACCCTGAGGGAAGGCAGCCAACAGGGCCTCAAGTTGGGTCCGTTGGGTCTCCGATAGGGTCACTCCAAATGGGGGATGCACGGGGGATGCTGATTCCTGTGTAACCCATCCTCGGTCTTCCTCTTTGGGGTCAACCAGCAGCTCTGCAAAGGCGTGGTCAGGGTCGGGTGTGGGATCCTGCCAGGCCTTCAGCTGGTTGACGTGGATGACCCGCCTTTGGATGGGGTGGGGCCCACAGCAGACCTCGTAAGTATAAGGCCCCAAGACCCTTGAAATGGGGAAAGGACCCTTCTAGAGCTCCGCAGGCTGGCCAGGGAAGGGGGATCCATGAACCAAGACCTGGTCACCCTGTTGGAATGAGCGAGCATGGGCAGACCGATCGTAATATCGCTTCTGTTGGTCCTGTGCCTGCTCCAGGTTCCTTCGGGCCACTGCACGGGCTGTCTCAAGTGTCTCCTGCAACCGATCCATATACTCGCCCACTGGCTGGGGCGTTCCTACCCCTGCAGGAGACCACCCTTCCCTTAACACTGCCAGGAGTCCTCGCGGTCGCCGTCCATACAACAAGTCAAAGGGGGCAAGACCGGTGGAGGCCTGGGGGGTCTCCTGGACAGCGAAGAGGATGGCATCCAAATATAAGTCCCACTGGGTAGGCCGTTCATGGGCAAGCTTGCATATCATGGCCTTGAGCGTTTGATTAAAACATTCTACTAGGCCATCTGTCTGGGGATGGTAGATGGCTGTGAACTTCTGGGTGACCCCGAGGGTCTGGCACAGCGCTTTCAGAACCCCTGATGTAAAGGGTTTGCCTCGGTCGGTCAAGATCTCCTTTGGCAGACCTACTTGCGCAAACAGGTGCATCAGGGCCCGCATGACCCCATAGGCATGCATTCCATGCAGGGGTACTACCTCAGGGTATTGGGTTGCATAGTTCATTACCACTAAGGCATACCTGTGCCCGCGGGCAGTCCTAGGTAGGGGGCCTATAAAGTCCATTGCGATACGTTCGAACGGGGTATCAACCACAGGTAAAGGGCAAAGGGGTGCCCGAGGGGGGCGTTGGGCATTGCCTTTCTGCACACAGGGCATGCGCGGCAGTGTGCCTGGGCATCCCTGACCAGGGAGGGCCAGAAGAAATAGCACAAGGCCCGACCAATGGTCTTCCGGGACCTAGGGTGCCCAGTCCAGTCAGTGTCATGCGCGAACCGCAGAACCGCCGTTCTGAAGCCTTGGGGCACTACCAACTGCTTCTTGGAATCATGCCCCCTTGAGAGGGCACCCTCCGCCACCAGAGGCCGGCCTCCCGTTCTATGCGAGTGTAGCGGGTGGCTCGGCGGGATCTGTTACCTGCCCTTCCTCCACTGCAGTATTGGCTCTCAGATCTTCCAGGGTCGGGTCCTCCGCTTGGGCATGACGGAACTGCGGGTCCGAGACCAACCTGGTTGTGGGGGCGTCCAGGGTAAGGTCAGTTCTGGTTGCCTCTCCTGATGGCCCTTCCTCAGGATCCTCTTCCTCAGCGATCAGCGTGGCCTCCCCTTGTTGGTGCAGGACTTGGAGTACTAACTCCTGGAAGTTGGGGGCATCCCACCCCAGGAGGAGGGGGTATGGCAATTCCTCAGTCTGTACCAAGTCCACGTCTTGTGCCTGGCCGTGGTACTGCAGGGTGACGCGCACCACCGGGAGACGTTGGGTGTGGCGGTGCAGACATGCCACACTTGTCCAGTAGCGTGGTGGGCAGTTGGCTGGTACGAGGTGGGCCCAGATAATTGAAACCGCACTCCCAGAGTCCCGCATGGCTGTTACTTTGCTGAAAAGGAGAGGTATTGTAACACAAGAACTATTTGAGATACGACCCCTTAGAGATTAAAAAAGAAAATCATACTTACCATGGTACAACTTTCCTAGCATGCTCATCAAAAATGCACTTATTTGCATTGGTTTCCTCCATGGTTTGATATCAGGATCTACTGGCAGGTTACCAATTAATTTACAAATGTTTACGTAGACATTACCACAAGCGAGAATTATGTATATTATTATTGCTGGACAATATAGTATAATCACAATCACTAAGCCCAGCCAATATGGACTAAAGGCCGGATAATTTTCCAAAGTGTACATCAGCCAAGATTTAGATTCTTCTCCTAAAGTAAAGCTTGTGTCTTTTGTTGTCTTCTTTGGTGTAAAAGAAAACCCAAGAAATATTCTGTTCACAGCCAAACGATTTCTTCTCTTTTATTGCTGGAGGGGCAAAAATAAATAAATAAACAAACAAATAAATAAATAAAGCATTGAACAGACTCAGGGCCCAATCCTATTCAATTTTCCACTGCCAGTGCAACTGTGCCAATGGGGTGTGCACTTCATCCTGTGGTGGGGAGGCTGTCACAGAGGCTTCCTCAAGGTATGGGAATATTTGTTCCCTTGCCTTGGAGCTGCATTGCGGCGGCACCAGTGCTGGAAAGTTGGATAGGATTGAGCCCTCACAGTGTTGATGCAAATGGCAGTAGCCTTAGAAAAAACTACATTTTGCTATAGCCCAGAAGGGTATCTGGTTGGAGAGTGGGGCAGGTGGGAGGAGGAATAAGAGGTGGAACAGGGAGAGAAGGGATGGGTTCCAGCAGCACTGGCATGTGCCTCGATCCTATCCCTGTATCTTCTGCTCTTCCCTCTCCCTCATTCTTATTGGATGTGTTATTTTATTTTAATGACTGCACAGATCTGAGGAGACCAATCTGGGACATGGAGGCTTCCCCCAGGATAAGGGTACTTTTGTTCCCTTGCCATGACATGACTGCCCACAACTGCCCCCCGACAATAGGATTCAGCTCACACTCTCTTGGTGTAGCTGCATTGGTGGGGGAAGGCTTAGAGTTCAATCCTGAGCTGACATGCCAGCTTACTGCTGATGTGCACCATAGCAAAAATGCCATTAAGCATGTTTGTGAGGGTTAGCACCAGCCAAGAGCTGAAGCTGTCCCAGTGCAAGCCTGTGCTGGAACAGCACCGGTTGGAGGCTAGCAGTTCACTGCCTGGCGGTAGCCTAGACTGCCAGGCGGTGGAGAGGTGAATTGGTGCATGGGGGAGGCAGGGAGGGGTGAGGGGAGGTGGGGAGAGGCCAAGGAGGAGGCATGGATGCCAAGGGAGGGGCGGGTCTGGCAGAGCTCAGCTCCACCGGATCTGGAACTCCACATCAAGCCTCTTGGCTCAACATGGAACTCTGTTACTTTGCTCCCGCTCAATAGCAGGTGCAGAGTCGAGTAGCCCCATTGCAGGGTAACTTTCCTTATGCAGGAACTTATGTAACTTTCCTTAGGTGCTTCCGGCGGGTGCCCGTGTGCTCAGGATACTGTGGCAGCCATTTTCATGCCTCAGCAGCCCCGCACACTGGGCAGTTCAGGACTGAGCTGCCCATTAGGATTGTCCTGTCAATCTTGAAATCCCTACTGTAATAATTCCGATGCCTGAAGCAAAAGGGTGTCCCGATTTGTGTATTTCAGGGAATAAAACAGAATCCAGATTGAAGGTCCAGGAACAAAACTAATGCTGCAACACAGATCAATTCTCTACTCTATTCAACATCTCAGTAGACAGGGTAGAAACAAGAGAGGGCGTGGCCCTTACGATACACTGAACCAGTGTTCATTTACTGCATGAAGGAAGGGCCCTTCCTATGACTGTGCTGCTCCCCAGTCTGGTGGAGGATTATCCTGGGCTGTCCTTCCAGACACAGGCTCCTATCTGGATTAACCTGGCAGTCTGATGTCGCTGTCTTGGACATTAGCAGTGCATTCAAAATGGTTATTCAGTACAGTAGCGTATAAAGGTCATTTGGTGCCTGGGGCCATAAGTTTTTCGCACCCTCCCCAAGACAAAATTATTTTCAGTAATAGATATGAAATGTATAATAATAACGGGCAGAGAAGAAGCGCAGAAGAAAATAAACAAAAGATTGAGAGATTCGGACAAAAGATTAGAAAAGATCAAGCTAAAATATTGGAGACAGAAGAAAATCGGCACAATGCAGAGACAACATTAATGGAAATTCAGATGGATAGTGCAGCTCGAGTGCTGAGGATACAAAATATACCAGAGGAGAAAGGAGAAGATACATTGTGACGGATTATCAGATTAATAGAATAGATTGATACACCAATGGAGGAGATATCGAAAGAACTGGACTCAGTGAGAAGAGTGAGCACTTCTTATGTGAGAAAACATGAATTACCAAAAGAAATCCATGTGAAATTTATCAGAACCTTTTACAGAGATAAATTACTGAAGGCCTCACAGGAAAAGGAATGGACAGTAGATGATAAGAAAAAGTCATCATTTTGAGACATGTTCCATGGAGAGTAAGGAAGAAGAGAAAAGAATATGAAAACCTGACAAAATTTTTAAGAGAAAGGCAAATACCATACAGATGGCTTTCTCTGGAAGGTATTGTTAGGTAAGAACCAGGGTATGTCCTACTTCAGAGCAGGGTGCAGTCAAACATGCAGACACAGCAGAGTCTTCAGGTGCAATTGTATTTGAGTACAGAGTCATACACAGAAATGTTAGAGCAATCCAGGTCATACACATGTAATACAGCAATTCAGAGTTACCTAGTTATAGTCCAGTTTCCTTAAGGCAAAGGCAAAGTCAGTCCATGGTCATTTGCAGTGTTTGTTCCAACAAGACCTCCAGCAGTAGCTTCACAGTTCACCCACTGTCAAGGTGGAGCTGCATGGAGAGGCTTAAATGGGATTAGCACCCAATCTAGTTTTTGTTAATTAGGGCATGGCTACACAGGTGTTCAGGTAATCATGCTATCACAGCTGTTTACAACTTGCCCTGAACCAACTGTTTGCAACCAGGCCTGACTGTGCCAGAGCAAAGAGCTAACATACTCCTCCTTGGTTCAGTTGTTATATACACATTATTTCACACCTTCAGTCCAAGCATTTTACAATTCTCTACATGCTTAGTCGAGCCTTGCATTTTTGTTAGTGCATCAGCCACATTCAGACTTGATTCTCAGTATTGGAGTACAATTAAACCATCAGATACGCATTGTTTGACGTTTTGAACATGAACGTCAGTGTGTTTGGAGCACCCCCGGACACTGTGAGATGATGCTATTTGAATGGCTGACTGATTATCCTCCATAACAGTTACAGGTTTTGACATTTGTATACCAAGATCCAACATCAGTTGCTTGTTCCATACCAGTTCTGAACACATTAAACTCAATGCAGAAATTTCGGATTCACAGGTTGAGAGAGATACACGTCTCTGTTTGACTGATTTCCAGCCTATTAAGGATCCTGCGAGGAAAACATACCAGAGGTAGATTTCCGTGTCTCAGTATCTGAAGCAAAGCTCGCATCAACATAGGCAGTAAGCCTTAGGTCATCCTTTGGTACAAGGTATAGAGATACATCGATTGTTTGCTTCAGATATCGCAGTACGCATTTGGTGGCTAGCCAGTGCCTTTGGGTAGGTTGGCTTGTAGCCCAGGCTAATAGATTGCATGGCTTAGTGATATCAGGTCTGCTCCATTGACTTAGGTACATAAGACTTCCCATTAATGACCTATATATGTTGGGATCAAACACAGGACTAGGCGAGTCATCTTTGTCAAAATCGGGTGTCATAAGGGTCTTTACCCCATTACATTGCTCCATATTATATTTTCTGAGCAATCGGGCTATTTTCTCCCTTTGTGAAACCTTATAGCCATTTGACACCTCACTTATTTCCAGACAAACATAATTGTGGATCTTGCCCAAGTCACGTAGAGTGAACTTGTTACTTAAAGCATTAATAAGTTCGTTGGCTTGTTCAGTACCTTTACAAATTATAGCCAAATCATCAACAAAGCAGACCACTATGCATCTTTGATGGCCTCTGCCTTTGGTAAAGACGCGCAGGTCGGCTCCACCTTGTTGGAACCCTTCGCCCTTTGGCACATCAGAGAGGTATTTATTCCATTCATACCCAAATTGTTTGAGTTCGTAAAGACTCTTCTTTAACAACCAGTAGTCTTTCCCATTACCAGAAGCACCTAGTGGTTTTTTCATGTAGATAGTATGCCTTAATGGCGCATGTAAGTAGGCCGTTTTGATATCTAAATGCCTAATCATATAATTTTCCTTAGCAGCCAGTACAAGTGCACTATATAATGAACAATTTCTCAGTGTGGGCGCGAAGAGTTGAACCAACTATTTGCAA
The DNA here is from genome assembly GCF_035046505.1 of Tiliqua scincoides. Classification (NCBI taxonomy): domain Eukaryota; kingdom Metazoa; phylum Chordata; class Lepidosauria; order Squamata; family Scincidae; genus Tiliqua; species Tiliqua scincoides. The sequence goes on along the minus strand of NC_089824.1, from coordinate 44,891,864 downwards.
CCAGGCCTGACTGTGCCAGAAAAAAGAGCTAACAGGTATGTTTTTTCAGTATCAGACACAGAGATATAATATAAATTCAACAATGAAAGCAGAAAACGTCTTGAGTACAGTGATGAAAGATGAGATAAGAAAGGAAGAAAAGGAGGAAGAGAAATCGAGAAGAAAAGAATTAGAAGAATATAGACCAGATATGGAGTTGGATGAAAAGAAATCAGATGATTTAGGAACAACAGATGAATCAGAGAGCGAAGTGCTTAGAGGAGCGAGTAAGAGGCGAGTAAGTTTTTGTGGTTTCAGGTGGAAAAAAAAAAAGATGTTGCCATTTATGTTAAAGAAAGATTGAGATCAATTTAATATATGCATTATAAGATGGACTATTGGACTTTGAGATGTAAGAAGAAATAGTAAAACAATGCATGATAAAATTGGGCATAAAATATAGGCCATGATATCACAATAGATCAATGGGAATAGATCTGGAAGTATAATTTTTTTAAAAATTAGAACAATAAATTTTATATTATTTTAGACATTATAGATAAAGAAAATGATGTATACCTAGTTATTATGATTTTAACTGTAGTGAGGATCTTATATGTTAGATATTGGAAGGATTCTAAAATATTAATGAAAAATGAATTAAAAGAGAAAATCATGAATGTGACGGAAATGGACAGACTTTTAGAAGTTTTGGATTAACAACGAAAACCGACACAAATTGAACAAGGGAAAAAACCCTGCTTGGTTGAAAATGAAGTTTTAGAAATATACGATAGGGCATTTAGATGATTGTATTACATATATATTATCTATGATATATGATATGATATGATATATGTATGATGAATGAAAAAAGAATATTAAGAGGTAAATTTAGAAGAGGATTTGATCAAGATATGTAATAATTTATTAGTTTTAGTAATATATGATAATGATATATGATTTCCTGCACCCTTTGTGTTTTTTGTGTAGTGAAGTGTGTTATGTTTTTTGTGTTATGTGTTATGTGTATTTGTTTATAGATGTTTTTGAAGAAGAAAAAAAGGTAAGGGAAAGTTTGTTCCCTTACCTCTGTACTGTGTTGTGGCTGCACTGGTGCAGGAAAGCTGGAAAGAATTCAGCCCCAAGACACAACTAAATGGTAGAACCCAGTCACATCCTGCCTCTTCACTATCGACAACAGGGGCTGGTAGAGAGAGGGAGAGAGGGAATTTAAACCAGCACATCTTTGCTATCAGGAGAAGGCAACCAGTCCTTCCCATCTCACTCTGCCCCAACTGAAACACAACATCACACATTAAAGAATGTATAACAACCATGTTTTAAAAGTTAAAACAAAACAACACGTTCTCAAGAAAGAAATACACAGAAACCTCCCCCAGTTCCAAGAAGAAGCAAAAATGTCTGCCTCCACCCACCTCCAATATCTTCTTCAGCTCTCCATCTCCTGCTGCAGCTGTTCTGGAGACTTTGCCTTTACCCTTCTGGTTTTGACTCCTTCCTTTTTTCTTTCGGAACCTTTAATGAGCTTCTCATATCCTCCTTTTTCAGAGGGTGGAGGAAGGTTCAGATATTTTTAATTAATGAGCAGAGCCAACAAGTTTCAGACAGAAGCATGTCTCCATGGCCAATGTGGCAATGTAGATGAGTAAATCAAGTCTGCTATGTAGGTTGCTAAGAAGAGTAAACTTTCAAAATCTGCCTTGGAAACTCCTGGCATTGTTTTCTATCATGACTGATCACATTCAAAAGAAAATGTGGAGAAGAGAGGGAGGGCTAGAGAATCTTTGATGCCCTAGCCTACCACTCCACATTCCCCGGTGCTTCATCTTTAACTCTTCTACTTTGTTCCTTTTCTCCTTTTCAATCCCGAGACCAGGCTGAGATGCTCACTGCAGAGTACAAGAACATTTTACAAGCTCCTTTGATGTTGAGAGGTCTTGGGCTGGTCTTCAATACATTTGGGTTTGTGGAGAATGCGTGTAACACAGAGCATCTAACTGGACACTGGAATACAAAGAATGAGGCAGAAGTGGAAAAGAATGAATCACTCTGGGCAGAACTATCTTCTTTTTTGCAGGTCTCTTGATCTTACATTTGAGCTCTTGTGTTGTTATTGTTGCTGACCTATACATAAGTTGATTTCTTTCTTTCAAATTATTTGTTATTATTTCTGCACGTGTAGCAATTACAGCTATTAATACTTGAGCAGGATGCTTTTCTGCAACTGTTTTTAGAGTTGGAAGTTGTATCCTTGTGAAGATGCTATCCAGAGGACTTTTGATTCTTGCAACTGGGCTGGGGTCTAACCCTGAGGTATTCAATCTGTGCATCCCGCCTCCCTAGTGAGGCATGGCTAGCCTCCAGGGGCATCGCCAGGCATCTCAGGGAGAGAGGTGGCTGGCAGCTGCTCTGCTGCTGAGCTCTGCTCTGCTCCACTTGCTGCCTCCTGACTTGCTGCTTTTCTGCAGCTGTGAATGAGGTGGGTGGGGCAGCGTGAGGCTGGAAGGGTGTGTGAGGCTGGGAGGGCGTGTGAAACATGGTGGGGGGAGGTGAGAGAGAAGGCTGGCTGGGCAGGCAGAGGTGCTGCATCTCATCATGGAGCTCTCTCCATGTGCAACCTCGCCCCAAGGACTACATTTCCCAGTGTGCTCCTCGCCCTAGGCATCCTGGGATTGGTCAAGGCTGCTTGGGAAGGAAGGAGCCAGCCTGCTCCTAGTGCGGGGGTGTCCAAATGCCCCAGCCTGCATCCCTCCGTCTTGCCTGGGGGGAACTGGGGTGGCATCTGCATGTTGGATGTCTGTGTGTGAGCAGCCCCCATCTACGTTGGGGTGAGTTGTAATCTTGCTATATGTGGCTGCAATCCTTTCCACACTTTCCTGGGACTAAGCCCCATTGACTCAAATGGGGCTTACTTCTGAGTAGACCTACATAGGCTTGGGGTCTGTGTCAGCTTAACCCAGAATCCTCACCTTTCTCTTTTTCCTCCCCCTTCAAAAAAGAAAAAAAGCCACTCTTGATGGCTTTGTCTCCAAAAATTGATTAAAAATAAAAATCCCCATTCCTTTTTAGCCATTCCCCTTTTTCCTCCTGCCTCCTTTTTTTGGGGGGGTGGGGGGTATTCTGTTGGCTGATATTGTAAGACAAAAGGCACAATCCTAGCTAGGTCTACTCAGAAGTAAGTCCTATTGTGTTCAATGGGACTTACTTCCAGGAAAGTGGGGTTAGGATTCCAGCCAAACAGTCTCTAGGTCTCAGTTTGCATCAGTTTGCAATTAGCAGGTACACACAAAACAGTCTTCCCCTCCTGCAAATTCATCACTTCCCACCTCCCTTTCCAAAACCCTCCAGGTGTGCTGCTAACAAACTCAGGGCACAATTCTAACCAGGTCTACTCAGAAGTAAGTCCTATTTTGTTCAGTGGAGCTTACTCTCAGGTAAGTGTGGTTAGGATTGCAGCCTCAGAGTGCTGGCAGCCTTGTTTCTAGTGTATAATTATAACACCCTCATCCCCATTTTGGGAGTAACTGAGGTGAGGTGTTGTAATGGGGAGCCGTGGCCAATGGCTACAAGGATCAGGGGAGGCGTGTGCCGGAAAAGTTCGAGAACCACTGGTCTAACCAATGAACTGAAATGACCTCCCTCCCATGTTCTGAAGGTCAAGGGAGTAGCAAGACAAAAACATTTGGGAACTACTGCCTTACAGGCTTGTTGTAAGAATAAAAGCAGGTTGGACACTTTGCATACAAATACCAAACATCAGGCTTACTCACCACTTTTGCCTCTATGGCTATTTTTGCAAACCTTTGACGTTTTCTCCAGATAAGTTTGTAATTGTTATCACTATAGTTTTCCTCTCAAACTCCATCTGATGCAATGAACAGCAGGTGCTCTTTCTTCAGAAGGGCCACACCTCTGTTCAGATGATCACAGCCTCCTATGGCAATATATGTTTCTGGTCCTGGAAGAAATGAGAGCAAACAAAGATGGGCATGCTAGATAATGCTGGTGGCGTCCCAGCTTCAGAGAGTACTGGAGGAAACGGATTATCTGGACCCATTCCAATCTGGCTTCAGGCCGGGGTTCGGGATGGAGACTGCCTTGGTCGCCTTGGTGGATGACCTTCACCGGGGGATGGACAGGGGGAGTGCAACCCTGTTAGTCCTGCTGGACCTCTCGGTGGCTTTCGACACCATTGACCATGGTGTCCTTCTGGGCCGGCTGGCCGGGTTGGGGCTTGGAGGCACTGATTTGAAGTGGTTTGGCTGCTTCCTGGCTGACAGATCCCAGAAGGTGGTGCTGGGGGATGCCTGTTCGGCACCCCAACCTCTTAGGTTTGGGGTGCCACAGGGTTCCATCTTATCCCCCATGCTTTTTAACATCTACATGAAGGAGCAGGTCCGCAGCTTGGGGGTTCTCCTGGATCCACAGCTGCTCCTGGAGTCCCAGGTGGCGGCGGTGGCCAGGGGAGCCTTTGCTCAGCTTCGGCTCATTCGCCAGCTGTGACCATACCTGAGCTGCGTGGACCTGGCCACAGTAACCCATGCCCTAGTGACATCTAGATTAGATTATTGCAATGTGCTCTACGTGGGACTGCCCTTGAAGACGGTCCGGAAATTACAACTAGTACAGAACGCGGCTGCTCGTGTGGTTGCTGGGGCACATCGGTTTGACTCTGTCGAGCCGTTGCTCCGGCGGCTACACTGGCTGCCGGTTCTGTTCCGGGCCCAATTCAAGGTGCTAGTTTTGACTTTTAAAGCCCTTTACGGCTCGGGTCCGGGGTATTTGAGTGACCACCTCCTTCCCTACAATCCGGCCGTGCTCTTAGATCATCGGGGGGGGACCCTTTTGACTGTGCTGCCACTAAGAGATGTGAGAGGGGCGGCGGCCAGGAAGAGGGCCTTCTCGGTGGTGGCCCCCGAACTGTGGAATACCCTCCCCTTAGAACTGAGAACTGCTCCCTCGTTGCTAACGTTTCGGCGTGGACTGAAGACCTTTTTATTTCAAAAAGCTTTTAATTGTTGACAGGCTGGCTGGCGTTCTTGCTTTTTGCTTTTTATATGAAAATCCATGGGGTTTGTTTGTTTTTAGATTTTTTTAATTATTGTAAATTGTTTTTAATGATTGTTTTTAATGTTGTATTTTTAAAGTCTGTGTAAGCTGCCTTGTGTACCCATTGGGCAAAAAGGCGGGGTATAAATTAATAAAATAATAATAATAAAAACAGATAACGATTGCACTCTACTATTAAGAAAAAGACTTAGGGGGCAATCCAGACTGTGCCATAAGGCACTTCTGTGCCACTGCTGGAGAGATACGCCAGTGCACAGATGTGCACCAGCCTCCTTAGACCAAATCAGGCTCCACTGTGCCTGCAGACAGATAAATATGTACCAGCCTGCCTTGGCCAGATGGGGCTTCAAGGCGGGTAGGAGAGGTGAAATGTAGGCGTTCCAGGGTGGTAGGTGGACCCATGGGTGGGCCTGGCCCAGGAGGAAGGTGGTACCAGGATTTGAAACTTAGGCTGGATCTAAACCTCCCCCCAAACAGCTCAGCCTAAAACTGGGCCACTCAGTTCTGCACCACTTCTTTAGCTGGCGCATATCTGAGTAGCTCCATCTGGGCCGCTACAGTGCAATATGGGGTAAGGGGAAGTGATTCCACTTGCCACAGGTTACATTGCACCCAGCCCTTACATTAACTTGCTCTGAGAGCATTTGCACTGCCCCTCCCCCTCAGCGCATGAGGCAAAGGCAGGAAAATCCAGGCAGGCAATTGGCTGCCTTTTGGAATCGAGGGGTGTGGCGCAGCTGTGCTGGGGCTGGCAGGCTGCCCAGCTTCAGTCTGCACCGATCTGGCAAGCTTTCTGTCACTCTCTTCCAAGCTGACACTCCAAACCTCTGAGAAAGACCTCATTGGATTTGATTTGAATTAATATGGACTTGAATGAGAAGGCCTTTCCTCATTCCTGCCAACTGCATTTCAGATGGCAATGAGACCCTTGCGAGGGCCTATAGCAGCCATTTTCAACCACTGTGCCGTGGCACACTGGTGTGCCACGGGAATTTGGGAGAGGATCATTTATCAATAGGACCATTAAGGAATGTGAGCCCCCACTGACAGCACAGTGTGCCTTGTCAATTGTCAAAAAGCTGATGGTGTGGCTTGACCATTCTAGTGCCTCACTAGTGTGCCACAAGATGAAAAAGATTGAAAATCCCTGGCCTATAGAGTGAGCAGGAGTCTATGGCTAGATTTGGATAGCCTGATTCTGAACAAGTTAGGCCTTTCCAGCACTGGCATAGCGGTGCCAATGGGACATGTGCCGCATCCTGCAGTTGGGTGTCATTCACAGTAGCCTCCTCAAAGTAAGGGAATCTGAGCTGCATTGCCCTTAGGTTGGTGCTGGCAAGTGGATGAGGATTGTGCCCTCAGTATTTTAAGTTAATCACTAGCACCTCTAATGGTGCTCAGAAAAAATCAGACTCAGTCTAAGTGGGCATAAAGTGTAGTAACAAGGCTTCCTGGTTAGATGATATGATATCAAGGGAATAAGGGGACAGGTTAAGGAGGCTGCCTGTCTCTGCAAGAGGATAAACAGGCCTGCTTGTAACTGTTCATTGGAGTGAGGCCACCTCTGAACTTTTGCAAGATAAAACAAATCAAAATCAGGAAAATCAGATCATGAGGGTTGAACAACCCCTATCAACCCCCCTTTGTATGTTATTTCTTGCTTCTTATTTATGGGGAGAGCCCTGCCTGAGAAGAAAAATTGGGGTATAATTGAATATTGGAACCAGAGAGCCTAAGGGTGGTGTCTATGGGGATGGGCTGGATGTTGAAAATCCAGGTTCAAGCCCTGCTTGGCCATGATACTTTCTGGGTGACTTTGGCAAGTCATTATCCCTCAGTCTAACCTAACTCACAGTGTTGCTGTAGAGAACAAAGGAGAGACAGAACCATGTACATTACCCTGAGCTCCTTCAAGTACAGGTGGTATAGCATCTGATAAATAAATAAGGGCCAGGTCCTGTCTGGTTTTCCAGTGCTGGTGCAGCCATGCCAATAAGACACCCACTGCATCCTGCAGTAGAGGAGCAGTCATGGAGGCCTCCTCCAGATAGGGGAACATTTGTTCCCTTTTCTCAGGGTTGCATTACAGCTGCACTGGTGCTGGAGGGCTGGATAGGATTGGGTCCTAAGTGGTCCCTTGGGAAGGCATTGATTTGAGGGTGGCTGTTTGCCACTCCTTTGGCCCAGAGTAGTGTCAGCGCTATCATAGGCTACATATGTCTTTATACAGCACTCTAAAATGTCATTTAAACTCAGTCAAAGCACTCCTAGATTAGAACCCTTATCAGAAGTGCTGCAGGTTACTCCTTAATCATCAATGAAGATTTCTACACACATGATTGGGGTCATGCCATTTAATTTACGGTGCTCTTTAATTTAGCAATAATAATAGCAGCTTACTTACTGCACACAATGCTTGTATGATGTTGGGGCCCCTCCCAGAGACCCTGACCCCCAACTTACCCGGGAACAGGCACCCCATGCCCAGGGTGGGGAGGCTTCCCTGCCCTTGAAGGGGGCAAAGCAGGTTGGCTCACCCCAACCAGCCAGAGCTGGCTAGCAGGGCAAACAAGGAACATTGCAGGAAACAAGCAAGGGCCAGGAAAGGCCTTTTCTGCCCCACCTGGAGGAAGAGGAGGGGCCAAAGGGGGCAGGCTTGCTCCATAAAATAGGGAGGCCAGGAATGAGTGGCAGTCAGTGTGAAGCAGGGAGCTGTGAGGTAAACAGCTCCTAGGCCAGGTTTGGCAGCTCTGCTAGGGAGGAGGATAAGGGTGCTGGAACCCCCTCCCCACTTCAGCCAATCTGAGGCCCCCCTGGGGGTGGAACAAGCCTGCTCCAGACCCCTCCAGGGCAGGGACCCTACACATGACATTACTCAGACCATTACATGGATGCTCAGGTCTCATTGAATCCTTTCTTTGGTCCGCCTTACTATGGCAAAACATATGTTCCTGAGCAGCAAGATTAGATCTGTATAGGGGATTGATCAGTCACATTCTCTGTATTCTGCATCAGAATGCTCCCATTCCTTCACTATTTACCCATCAGGTCAGTCTTAACTCATGTCACTCATGTTCAAATTGCATTCAGGTGGTACAGATTGATGCTATGTGTGCCACCATATTGCAATCTGGTGTGCAGAACAGCACCTTGTTAGTTCTTATATGGGCTATGCCAGCAAGTAGATTAGGCCTTCTTGGGCCCATGGTTGTCTGGCAGTGACCAGCAAGCATTCAGCACCCTATTTTGGACTACATTTGTAAGTTGTTTAGTCCAACCTTCAGTAGCCCATGGTTGCCTGGCAGTGGCCAGCAAACATTCAGCACTCTATATGGGGCTACCTTTGCAGGTGAAGTAGGCCTTCAATGGCCCATAATTGCCTGGCAGTAGCTGATGACTGTTCGGCACCCTGTCTGAGGCTATATTTGGTCCATAGTTGCCTGGCAATAGCTGGCAAGCATTAAATACCCTATGTTTGTTGGCATCCTTCAGTCTAGGAAGACTATGGTGTCACGCTCTGAATGGTGGTTCTGGAACAGAGTGTCCTCTCCAGTGCGCGAAGCCTGGGTAAAGTAGGTGTGGAGGATAGGCTGTTACCCATGCAGCAAATCCCCCCTCTCCACGTCGCTGAAATGGTCCAATGGAAAGGCAGAGGCCAATACGCTTGGTTCCAGTGGCGTCGCAGGAGTTGCCAGAACGTGACTGTGTTCAGTCATGAACTGCCTCAGGGATTCTGGATTTTGCCTCGAGGTTGACTCCTGAAGCCTTTTCCATAACTGGATGTAGCCACAAGGCAGTGGAGGTTTGGGATCAGAGTTTTCCTTCTCTCAGATGAGCTGCCTTCCCAGGCTGACGAGTCCCATCTACCCGGTGGCTGTTTAGTCGCCTCTTACGACAAGTACAGCCAAACTGAGGGCCTATTCTTATCCCCAGCCCCCAGGGGAATACCCTATGGGGGCTACATTTTCATGTGAAACAGACCTTAGTTGGCCCATGGTTACCTGGCATTAGCTGTCAAGCATTTGGCACCCTATTTAGGAGTTCCTTTGTAGGTTAAAATATTACTTTATTGGCCCATGTTTTCATTGCAGTAGCCAGCAAGCATTCAGCACAATATATGGGACTATATGAACAAGTGAAATAAGCCCATAGTTGCCTGGCAGTAGCCAGCAAGCATTTAGAACCCTATCTGGGGCTACATTTGCAGGTGCATTTATTTGCCCATTTTTGTCTGGCAGTAGGTGGTGAACATTCAGCACCCTATCTGGGGCTACATTTACGAGGAAGTAGACCCTTTAGTGGCCAATGGTTGCCTGGTAGTAGCTGGTGAGCATCCAGCACCCTATATGGGTCTACATTTGTAAATGAAGAAGGCCTTTATTGGTCCATGATTGCATGGCAGTAGCCAGCAAGCTTTCAGCACCCTATATGGGACTATGGTTGCAAGTGAAGTAGGCCTTACTGGCCCATAGTTGCCTGGAAGCAGCCAGCAAGTATTCAACACCTTATATGGGACTACATTTTAAGTGTAGTAGGCCTTTACTGGCATATAGTTGCCCGGCAGTACCCGGCGAGCATTCAGCACCCTATATGGGGCTATGTTTGCAAGTGAAAATGGTATTTATTGGCCAATGTTTGCCAGGCAGTGGCTGGCGGGCATTCAGTACCCTATATGGGGTAAAATAGGTCTTCATTGACCCATGTTTGCCTGGCAGTAGCCAGAGAGTTTCATTCCCCTATATGGAGCTACACTTAAGTGATGTCCTTCAGTTGCCAATGGTTGCCAGGAAGTAGCTGGCAGGCATTTAGCACTCTATATAGGACTAGGTTTTGTGAGTGAAAGAGAAATTCATTGGCCCATGGTTGCCTGGCAGTGGCTGGCAGGCATTCAGCACTCTGTTTGGGGCTACATTTGCAAGTGAAGTAGGCCTTCATTGACCAGTGTTTGCCTCGCAGTGGCTGGCTGGCATTCGGCACCCTATGGTTGGGCTGCATTCATTCAGAATTGAGGCAGCCTGTGTTGCAGCACTATTAGGTCTTTCACCAGTGGATATTCAACGTATCGGCCAGTGGAGGTTGGTCACTTATAAGTTCTACCTAAGTAAGTACTAGGCCAATAGGCTATGTGCTGGCCTGCCTGTGGATGAATGGTACCTGGTGTGATAGGTGCCACTGAATGTTTGGGTGCCTGGTGTGATGGGTGTAGCATGTAGGGTAAGTACAAGGCCAATAGGCTAGTGTTGGCCTGGCCTGTGTGGATGAACGGTACCTAGTGTGATAGGTACCACTGAGTGAATGTTTGGGTGCCCAGTGTGATGGGTGTCCCATGTGGGGGTCATGGCTGTGGCCTGGTCAGGGACTGGTGTGATAGGTCCTAGTTCTTTTGCCTAGTGTGATGGATGCTTAAGGTTGAACTGTTACAGTTCTTAGGTTTCAGATTCAGGTTACTTATACTCCTCTCTGTATTTCAGGTCACTGCTGATCATTCCCCACCTGTGTCCTCATTGTTGGAGACTCCATTGTGTTTTGGGCGAGGAAGAGGGCAGCGGCATTGGAATTCGGCACCCAGCTCGGCTTGGGCTACATGGTAGAGGTGTAGTGGGCTGCCAAGAGGGGTATGCTCTGGGGCCAGCTACTCCCTTTGCTGTGTGAGTTTTTTTTTTTTGATTCCAGGATGCCCCCTCAGCTACTGTTAATACACTTTGGCAAGAATGACCTTTGCCAGAGGACCTCGTTGTCCTTAAGGCTACTGGTCTGTAGGGATCTTGCCCTGACTCACAGCTGGCTACCAGAAATTATCATCATCTGGTCAGACATGCTCCCCAGAAGGGTCTGGCTTGAGGCTTTCAACCCTCTTGTAATTGACATCTCCAGGCACAAGATCAATGCATACCTGAGGCAGGTTATGTCCAGGCAAGGTGAGTCCTTCATCTCCCACCCTGAGATCATGTTCTCACAGAGTACATCTATCTATGACTGGGGCCTATATTTTTCTGTTTCACCTGCAGCAGGGTCTGCAGAGCCTGTTGGGTTTTTAAGTGGGGTGGTGGGGGTTAAGCGCTAGGCTAACCCCCCCCTCCCGTGTGGCAGGTGGCTTGCTGGCTGGGTAGCCAGGAGCGGGGGCAGTGTACATGCTGAGGTTAGCAAAGCCAAGGGGTAAGCCAGAACTGCTCTGACAACACTTGTCCGGGTTGATGAGGCTGGCTTGGTGAGCCCCTTGGCTGGTTCGAGCAAAGGCTTACACAAGGTTTTCTGGTGTGCTGTGTCTGTGCTGGCTGGCTGCCTCGACCCTTTGGGGTTGGTCATGATAGGATAACTCAGTCCTCGATTGAGTGACACCTTGAGCCAGGATATGACACCATATTGGGGTCAGGGGAAGTAGATGGCCAGCACCATTTTCCCCAAGCTATTAAATGCCAGCACACTGGGGGACTTGTTATTTATTAATAAAGTTTAAATCATTCCAAGCCTGTGTCTCATGTGCTTCTTTGTGGGGTGCCAGTGTAAATGTAAACTCTTACCTTTTTAAATTAAGTATATACTTTCAGGTCCTTTTTGTTGCTCTGTATTTTCTTCCAATGCTTTGAGGCCTATTGAAGAGAACAGAACCAAACATACCCACCCACATACAAAAACCAAACTGAAACCTTTTTCTTTTCTTGTGACAATAGCAGCACCTCCTAAAGGAAGAAATGCATCTTGCATTGGAGAGTTCATTTTGTAAACTAGGACTTGCTTGTCCTCAGTGCACAGAAATTAGAATAATCTGATACCATACGTATTTTTTAGAAATGATTTGGAAAATATTTGAACACTTTGTCTTAAAATATTTAATTCATCATGTTAAAATAAAACATTCCATAATCAATTTTTTTTTTTTTTGCTTTTTTCAATTTTTCCAATTTTTCTGAAAAAAAACCCCAAAAAGACTTCAAGTAAAAACCAGAAAAAACCATTCCCCCCCAAAAAAATTTTTCTGGTTTTTTTGCAGGCCTTCACATCTCTAGGAGGGACTACTGGGACATTTTTTTGAACTATTATAAGCATTTATTTTACAGGTTTCTATAACACCTACACATTTACTTAAAGTTTCCAATAAATCTCACTTATGAAAGCTAATACCCACACAGTTCCTACTTCACACTATTTTCCTGTGTGATGCACCTCAAAGCATTCCCAATGTGCTGAAAATATGCTTCCTTGTGTTTTTTGATGTTTGTCTCATAAAGGTTCTACTGCAGGTTTGACCTGTTAAGAGAACCATACAGGGGGAAAGGCATTCATTCATTCATTCATTCATTCATTCATCAGGAATATGCTGGATCCACAACAGTGAGTTGTGGATGACTCTACTCGAGTCCCAAGTCTCCACTTCCTTTGACTCAAATCACCCATGAGTCATAACGGCAGCTGTTGAAACTCATTCTGAGTCATTTTTTGCATCATTTTAAAATGTCAGAATCTTTTTCAAAAGTGAGTCAAGCCCTGGAAGCAGTGAAAAAAAGCAAGTAAGCACACACACAAAACAGTCTCAAGAACACACAAAAGCAAATCTTGATTCAAATCTATTCAAATTTTTTCATTTTTAAGATAAAACCCCCGAGTCCCGAGCCAGTGCCCAAGTTTAGATATGTGATATTTGAGTATTTACGAGTCGGAAAATACATGTTTTCGCAACTCAGTACGAGTCATCTGAGTTTTGGCCAATCCCTGTCATTAAGAACATAAGAACATAAGAACAGCCCCACTGGATCAGGCCATAGGCCCATCTAGTCCAGCTTCCTGTATCTCACAGCAGCCCACCAAATGTCCCAGGGAGCACACCAGATAGGTCCCAGGTCCCAGATAGGTCCCAGGGAGACCTCATCCTGGTGCCCTCCCTTGCATCTGGCCTTCTGACATAGCCCATTTCTAAAATCAGGAGGTTGCACATATACATCATGGCTTGTACCCCATAATGGATTTTTCCTCCAGAAACTTGTTCAATCTCCTTTTAAAGGCGTCCAGGCCAGATGCCGTCACCACATCCTGTGGCAAGGAGTTCCACAGACCAACCACACGCTGAGTAAAGAAATATTTTCTCTTGTCTGTTCTAACTCCCAACACTCAATTTTAGTGGATGTTCCCTGGTTCTGGTGTTATGTGAGAGTGTAAAGAGCATCTCCCTATCCACTCTGTCCATCCCCTGCATAATTTTGTATGTCTCAATCATGTCCCCCTTCAGGCGTCTCTTTTCTAGGCTGAAGAGGCCCAAACGCCGTAGCCTTTCCTCGTAAGGAAGGTGCCCCAGCCCCGTAATCATCTTAGTCGCTCTCTTTTGCACCTTTTCCATTTCCACTTTGTCTTTTTTGAGATGCGGCGACCAGAACTGGACAAAATACTCCAGCTGTGGCCTTACCATAGATTTGTACAACAGCATTATCCTGACTTTCTATATCATTAATATTCAGGGTGGCACACAATAACCTAAAAGATAAGAAACTAGAAAATGGTACTAAAAATAAGACAGCTACAAATAAGCAATAGATCAAAACAACAACCATGAAACACCATGTTAAAAATGCTGACTAAAAGCAGGCAACAAAGGGCCAGTCATCTATCTCATGGGAGCCAGTTGCATACCCCTGCACAATGATTTAAAAAGCCCCCTTATAACCATCACCTCCCACTGACCAGCAGCTGGTCAGAGATTAGGGCCTCAGATGCAAAGCAACCGTTTCAGGCAATCTCAAATAGGGCCAAAGCAAAATCTCCCTGTACAGTACTTGAAGCATTGTGCCAAATTCCACTTTCCCTAATCCAAGGGCACATCAGCCTCCACCAATCTGCATTTCACTCCCAAAATTGTAAAATGATGTGAGGAGTAGAGGGGAAGGGTGAGTATGGGGGAGATGAGAGTGGTTTCAGTGCTGCATACATGTAGAGCTCCTGCACAGGAACCGCAAAGGTTGGGCCCCCAACAAGGATGACCAATGGACACACTAGCAGCGGTCCCACTTCCCCTGAACTCATTCACTGAATGCACAAGGAATGCACAAGCAAATGAAGTTCCCTTTACATCTTTTAGTTCAGAAGTAAATAAATAAAATGCTTACTTTTTCAAACAGTTTGGCAGGGGTTGTATGGAACGGATTCGCCAATATTTGTCCACAGTTTTATTGGAAATGTTCACAGACTGGAAAGATCAGTAACCAAGTTCATTCATAAAGCCATCATATTGGCCCTGCATGCAAAGATCAGATCAGACTCAGATAACACAGAGAGGCTGCAGATCTTCTTGGGAAGGTGCATTTCAATAGCTGGGACAACAAAAATCACCAGCTAAAGTAATGAGTCCTCAAGTGGAAATAAGACAAGCAAGCAGGCATCTGCACACCCTACAATGTTGATAGTTCGGCTTGTACGTGTGTAGTGTTGGTGTGTTACCAATCACCAAGAAATTGCTTGTTGAATTGCAGGCATCTCACCTATTTTGCAGGTTAGCTGGCCTGGATTGCCAGCTTTCATTTCAAACAAAACACTGGTGTGTACCTGCTCCTGCCAGTTTCCTGCCATGTAGGCAGCGTTCTGTGTGAGAGAGTTCAGAGAGGAGAACCGTATCCCTTCCATTTTTCTAGCGCAGTAGTTTTCAACTGACGCTGTTTTGGGAGCCGCCCAGCTCTGTGGGATTATTCTTAAAAAGTTTCACTTTGTGCTTGAGCTTTCCGTTTTTGGAGGGGGCGAGGTAAGTGGCTCTCTTTCCTATACTAAGGAGGGGGAGTATGTGCACCGCAACAGAGGCAGCCGTGGTGGTGGCCAGGGGCAGCAGAACCCTTTGGGTATTTTGCTTGGCTGCAACCTGAAGCATATTATGTGGGGTGATTCTTGGCTGGAAATTCAAACCAACCGCAGTTCTCCCTCTGAACTGCAATGTTAAGCAATGCACCAAATTGCAGGGCTGATGCAAGCCACTGATGTAAGCTACTGTGTCTCATCCACAGTCTGCGCAACCCGTAATGCAGGCAAAATGAATTATGTTCAAATTGAAATTGCAATGTCAATACAATTGAACTTTTTGAAGTAATTCAGGCTGCAATCCTAACCACACTTTCCAGAGAGTAAGCCCCATTGAACAAAATAGGACTTACTTCTGAGCAGACCTGGTTAGGCTTGTGCCCTCAATAACTGGGAGCAGCATGAGCTTCTTTTTGCTCCTACCATAGGAGGATCCTGCTCACCAGACACAGCTGGGGTAAAATCCAGCATTTCTCAGCTGTGTTTCAAGGGCACCTCTTATTTCTTTACCCCAAACCAAGCAAAACCATCACTTCACTTCAAGAGCAGGAACTGCTCTCTATTTGCATCAGTGTTTGGGAAATGATTGGAAGCTTTCAGATAATCTGGGGAGTGTTCTTGAGACGAGTTGATGATACGATCTGTACCAACCTGCATTTTCCTTGTCAGTTATCAGTTTCAGTATCAGGATCCACCAACAGTCAGATCTGTTTAATACTTTAATACTTTAATAACAGGACTTTCAGTAAGATGCTGCGGATATTCAGCTCTACTCCCTAGCCAGGATCTTACTTCCTCCATTCAATCCTGGATCTCTGACATTTCTCCTTGATTGCATCATCATTGCATCAAGTGCAATATGTTCAAGAGTGAACAGCTCACCTCTCCACTCAAACCCTCCTTTCTTTGTACTCTTCTGTTTTTTTTTATTTTCCAAAAACAAACATAAACAAACACACATAACACAAAAAACATAACACCACTACACACAAAAAAAAGGGAGGCAGGAAATCATATATCATTATCATATATCACTACAACTAATAAATCATTACATATCTTAAACAATTTCCTCTTCTAAATCTACCTCTTAATATCATTTTTCATTCATCCTTCATCTATTATATCATATCAAATATAATATATATGCAATACAATTATCTAAATGTCCTATCATATATTTCTAAAACTCCATTTTCAACCAAGCATAAAAAGATTTCCATTGCTCAATTTGTGTTGGTTTTCGTTATTAATCCAAAATTTCTGAATGCCTGTCCATTGCCTCATTATTTCCTCTATTAATTCATCTTTCATTAATATTTTAAAATCCTTCCAATATCTAACATATAAAATCTTCACTACAATTAAAATCATAATAAATAAATACACATCATTTTCTTTATAACATCTAAAATAATATTAAGCAAAAATAATTCAGGTTTCAGCGATATCATATTCAACAATCTCTTGTATTACATTTCTTACCATTCTCCCAATAGATTTGCATTTTTTACATATCCACCACATGTTCCTTCCACACATTTACATTTCCAACAACTACTTGATATATTGTTTCATTTTTATCAGTTTTTTGGTGTCATGTACCATCTATAAAACATTTTATGTATCTTTTCTTTATAATTTGTTGCTCTAATAAGTTTTATATCATGCTTCTAGATCTGTTCCCATTGATCTATTGTGATATTATGATCTATATTTTATGCCCATTTTATCATACATTATTTTTCTTATGTCTCAAAATCCAATAAAAACATATTCTTGCTGTACATTTATTACAATACATTTATTGCTGTACCATTGCCAACAGTTTTTCCATGTTGTCTTGCATAGTCTGTTTCCAGTCTTTCCTTTCACTTCCTCTTGTACTAATTTTCCAAATCCCATCTCCAATGCTGGCAAACTTCGAAGTTTCTTACCCGCCATCTTCATTCTTCCTTCCTGTGGAACTCAAAGATCTTTTGCTCGCAGTGCTCCTTAAGATCACTAGATGTCCTCAGCGTATTATCTTCCTTGCTCCACTTATAAACACAAATCCTATTCTTGCAATGTCTTTTTAAATCCTCTAGACGTCACTGGTGCACTGTTCTTGTTTTGTTTCTGTTCTCTTATCTCTTATTTATACATGTAGCCTTGGCAACCAACATTCCTCAGTCTGCAAGAATGTCAAAACATCCAGCCGTTTTCAGGCAATCCCGAACGAAAATATCAAATCAAAGCAATAAACGCTCCAATACACAAACTTTATCCAAGGACAGTTAATTTGTAGTCCACGGAATTCAAAGTTATAAAGTTGTAATTATATTTTCAGATAACCCTAACAAGCTTAGTAAATCTCTTCTACGATTTCTCCTCACACTGATAAACAGCTGAGGGGGGGAAACCTCCCCCCCTTCTTCTCACTGCAAAAAAAACCAAATCAGGCAGTCAGTTACTCAATCCATGCCAGGCATACAAAAATGGAATAACACTTACTTAATTCTTTCAAAGTCTTTCCCTGCTGGGGCCTTCAGCTTGATTCAACATGAATTCTTCACCATTGCTGCCTTAGACTGTGGAATCTCCTGGGAAAGCCCCCTGGCCGGGCTTTATCTCCTCAGGAATCGTGCCATCACATGGAGGAGTTTGTCTCTCCTGACAAACAATCCCCGGGTCTCCTCAGATCCACAGTTTTTGGGGAAAAACAGAGTGCCCTTCAACAGCTCAAGAAAGGCACGTCTGCTCACTGCTGGTTGGCCCCGCCCCCTTTCTTTGTACTCTTCTGTTAGTCACTGACAACATCACCCTCACCCACATCATTACCAGCCTTGGCTTTAAAACTGATTCCCCTCTGCCTCTTTCTCTCTCTCCTTAGTTTCCATATTCAGTGCACTACAATATCAGAAGACTACCCCCCCCTTTGTCCTTGACAAGAACTAGGTTTTACTTGGTCAACTCACCTTGAACGGGAGCCTCCACAGGAGAAGGAATGGGTGGCATGAAGCAGTGTGGCTGCAAAAGGAAAGTGGAGAGGATGCCTCTGCTTTCCTTTTGCAGCTGCAACAGGCTCTGGAGGCAGGGGGGAGGTTGCTTTGCACCGGCATTCAGATGTCTGAAAAATTTGGCATTTTGCTCCCCCTCCAGGAATCCCAGTGGTGTGAAGCCACCAGTGCCTCCTCCATATCTAGGGAGGAGCCTGATATATGTAGGTATGTATGTACATACAAACAGACACACACACCCACACACACACACAGGAGAGGGCCCCATATCTACGGATTCCATATCCACAGGTCAGTGGCATAGTTAGTGAGCGGTGGAGAGATGGTCCGCTGTAGTTAACAGCCTAGGGGGGTGATGCCACAAAGTAACCAAAATCACTAAAATCACGGTGGTTAGTAATAATGTCATCATGCTGTTGTCTGCATACCGTTGGATGCAAAATTTACAGCAGAATGTAATGAAGAAAACCAGAATGAAATATCTCCTTTCTAACAAAAGTTATGGCCAAAAAGCCAGAAAACAAGAAAAAGCATGGAGTTCTATGGAAAGTGAAACTAAGCCACATCACATGTTTCCTCGCAAGTAGGCAATCTTGCATTAGTCACCACAACTGAGGAGAAATGGAGGCAGAGATTGGATTGGTTGCTCAAAAAGATCCCATAACTATAGCCCAGAATTGTTTGGTTCTATTGAGGCTGGAGGCCCATATTAGTTCATTCCATTGATAATAAGCATAGTTTTGCCTCTTGATTTTCACACATGTCTGTAACTGTTTTTTAGTGTAAAATACAGATCTGGGATCCGCTGTCCCCCTAGTTTCCTATATTGCGAATAAACCCACTGAATCTGGCTTTTCAGCTCCAAACATTCTTTGTCAAACCAGGGACATTCCCCCATGTTCCCTCCCAATCTCTTGCCTTTAGAATTATTTCTGAATACAGATGACACATGTGTGGTGAAGGCCTCATAAGTATTAAGATACTCCTGAGGATCCCCTTCTTGTAGCAGAGCTGTTTTTAGTTTCAAACTTATAGCGGACTACAGAGTTTCCTTCAGTCTCCGGTTTAAATCCGGGGACCAGGAGACTTTCACCCACGATTCAAGGTTGTCAACCCCACCACTCAGAGTCCTCAGGTTTCCTTGATTTGAGTTGAGCATTAAAGTAAGAGGAAAATTATCGCTTAGAGTTACCAATCTCAAAATCCAAAATAAAGGACAGGAGGTGAAGTCTCCAGATTTCGGATTTTCCAAAAGGCCATTAAGCCAAAACTGTTTGTATGGGCACAGAACTTAGCCAGTTGGATACCTACTGCATTATACAGAGTGTCCTTAGACCGCGTTTCCAAAGCAAGAAAGGGGTGTAAGGTAGGCTCAGAGTCAATCCCTAAGGCTTCATAGAAAAGGGGGGGCCAGATCCAACCCTCCAGTTGAAATCTCCAGCAAGGACCAGATGAGATGAGGGAAATTTTCCCTCTAAATCTGTTGTAATTGAAAATATAGCATCCCAATAATGAGGTAAATTCAGCTTCTTTAGACCTGGAGGGACATAAAGGTTAACCACCACCAATATCTTGTTACCTAGATTTATTTTGACTGCCTGAAAATTAGGGCTTGCAATCTTCAAAGTTACTGATTCAGCAGAGAGAAAGTTCTAACAAAAATTGCCAAACCAATTAGTGGGTGGCCCCTGGTCTTATATTTTGGGGCAGGGAGGGAAAAAGAGTTGAAGCCATCCAGGAAAAGAGGGGTTTGTGACCAAGTCTCCTGGAGGAGAATGATATCAAATAGTTTCAAGTAGTTCAAAAAGTCCTTATCTTTGGCTTTACGCCACCATCCAGCTATAGTCCATGATATAAGTTAAAGGGTGGGCCCAGGTTGTGGGGTAGAAGGGGTGGATAAAAGTCATTGCTGAAAGCCTCGTTGTGCATTGTCCATCTCAGTCTAGAATCAGGAGCGTTGGGAGAATCCGGCATGCCAGACAAGGGGATTGGTTGCTCACAAAAGTTTTCAAGCAGCGCAGATAGAGAATCGTGATGCTGGGGAATTGGTATGTCTCCACAGAGGGGGTCACCTTTAAGTCGGAAGCCCCCAGATCAGTTTTGCTTGGCTGAGCTAGTGTGCCAGTCTCACTATTGTCATCAGACTGTTGATGTATGAGTTCTTGAGTGGTAAACAGCCTAGGAACAGCAATTGGGGGGTGGGGGAGAGGGCGAGTCAGCTGAAGAGAGACTTCTGATGCCATAACACTGTTTAGCCCCTGCTAATTGGGTAAGAGGCACTTTTTCAAGTGGGTGCTCCTTTTTTTAGCAGGGGGAGAGTAACTGGCCCACCTCACCCCAGCACTGTCTGTTCTAGTGGCTGTCTGCTGGTATTCATTTGCATCTTTTTAGATTGTGAGCCCTTTTGGGACAGGGAGCCATTTAGTTATTTGATTTTTCTCTGTAAACCGCTTTGTGAACTTTTAGTTGAAAAGCGGTATATAAATACTGTTAATAATAATAATAATAATAATAATAATAATAATAATAATAATACTGACAGCCAGCTAGCACCTCCTGTGGCTGATAAGCTCAGCAGCGAACACACCTTTAATGAGACCCAAGTTTTGCAGCTGCATAGGCCTCAGGAAGCTCCTGCTTGTAATGATGATTGATCTGGTGAGAATAACAAGGTCCTTCGAAAATTCTCTTGCTCAGTGCATGGGCTCCTTTACAGCTATGGATATAGCAGCTCAGAAGGAGACTCTAGAAGGGAACCTTCCAGAAGGGAATACCCAAATATCATCACTTGAGAATTCTCTACAGCCCATGAGTGCTCAAGAAAATGAGCTGGAGTATCCTCCACTGCCTATGAATGCCCAAGTGACAGACTGGGAGATGGTTAGTCACCCTCAACAGGCGCTCCGGGTTTGCAAGACAAATGAGATGGATCTGTCTGCAAAGGACCTCTTGTTACACATGGAGATTGGGACAATGAAATAGTGGAGGAGGCAATCTCAGCCTTCCAAGAACTTCCTAGGAATGAACACATTAGGGTTATTTCCAGCCTGGACAAAAAGAATATGATAAAGATAAAATTGATAAAGTATATGGAAGCTCAAACCCCACAAGAGGATGAATTAACATCAGATGATACTTATGGGACCTCCACTGTTATGGCATCAGAAGTCTCTCTTCAGCTGACTCGCCCTCTCCCCCCCCCCCATTGCTGTTCCTAGGCTGTTTACAACTCAAGCACTCATACATCAACAGTCTGATGACAATAGTGAGACTGGCACACTAGCTCAGCCAAGCGAATCGGCTTCCCATAAGCCAAGACACTTTTACTTTTGACAACAGTAGCAGTTGTCCTTGAGGCTGTGCATTCTCAGTTGAGTCTTCCTTTAACGAAGGCAATAGGGATTTTGGTTCCATATCAGTAAATACTCTTGACTGTAATTTCAAAAGAGCTCAAGAAAGTTCTCATTTCCAGGAGCATTAAGGGGATAATTGAGGAAGCAAACTTTAAAAGCAGCCTAGTCTTATTCCAAGGGGCTGGTAAGAATTCAAACTCTTTTAAATCCAATTGTCTCTCATCAATCCGAAGCAAACTACATCACAGATCTCCCAGTGATAAGGCAGTGATAAGGCAACAAGACTGAGCAACTGATTGCTGGAATATCACAGGGCCAAAGTAATCTGCTTATTCTGATCAACATTACATAAATCTTCTGTTAATGAGAAACTTTGACCAACTGTGGCATCGTCACATTGGGACATCTGTGTTATTTCAAAATAAGGGGGCGGAGGCCATCTTTAAGTCACTACCTCCCAAGCTGGGAGTTGTATCTGCATCTGATTCTAATGCCGAATATTTGTTTGAAGAGGTAAATTTAATTAAATGTTTTAAGATCTCCCCTTCAGACTCAGTCCAGGCCTTTAATTCATCCAACCGCAGCTGCTTTGCGACCTTGATCGGAGACATGCACCCTGAGGGAGTTCTCAGCTGCTTCTTTCTCTTCCCCATATTTGGTTGTTGATAGCAGGCTGGATAATCCAAAGCAATCCAAAACAATCCACAGATTTGAGTAGGGTGAGAGAAAAATCAGCAGGTCCTCTGCTATCACCCAAAGTTCCTTGTCAGACTGATCAAAAAATTTGTGCAGAATAGAAGGAATTAAGGTGGAAAATACTACAAAAGGGAAGGGGCACAACTTCCAGTTTTTTGTAAAACCAGAAGTGACGTTTTTAATGCCTTATAAGGCATTAGGTGGCCAGGGGAAGCTCCTGAGCATGGGGGGGGGGCGTTCGCTGGGGTTTAATAAAAGTTCGATGGGGGTGTTGCTGTAGAGAACAAGGGAGAGACAGAACCATGTACATTACCCTGAGCTCCTTCAAGTACAGGTGGTATAGCATCTGGTAGATAAATAAGGGCCAGGTCCTGTCTGGTTTTCCAGCGCTGGTGCAGCCATGCCAATAAGACACCCACTGCATCCTGCAGTGGGGGAGCAGTCATGGAGGCCTTCTCCAGATAGGGGAACATTTGTTCCCTTTTCTCAGGGCTGCATTGCAGCTGCACTGGTGCTGGAGGGCTGGATAGGATTGGGTCCTAAGTGGTCCCTTGAGAAAGCATTGATCTGAGAATGGCTGTTTGCCACTCCTTTGGCCCAGAATAGTGTCAGCACTATCATAGGCTACCTATGTCTTTATACAGCACTCTAAAATGTCATTTAAACTCAGTCAAAGCACACCCAGATTAGAACCCTTATCAGAAGCACTGCAGGTTACTCCTTAATCATCAATGAAGATTTCTACACACATGATTGGGGACATGCCATTTAATTTACAGTGCTCTTTAATTTAATAATAATAATAGCAGCTTACTTACTGCACACAATGCTTGCATGACATTACTCAGACCATTACATGGAGGCTCAGGTCTCATAGAGTTCTTTCTTTGGTTCTCCTTACTATGGCAAAACATATGTTCCTGAGCAGCAAGATTAGATATGTATAGGCAGTGCTTTTTTTGTTTAAAAAAAAAAAAAGGTGCAGGAACTCACAACTTGTTAATCTTTTATTTATTTATTTTTAAACCATTTTTTATTGGAGAAATAAAATATTTTTTATGTGCTTCCCCCGTAAAGATGAACTTACTTCTGAGTAGACATGCATAGGATTGGGCTGTCAATCTCCACATCCCCTTCTCCCTACTGTACAGGTGCACAGGGGAAAAATACTGTACAGGTGCACTTGTAGCGTATAGTATGTAGTGTGGCACTACTTCGAGGAGAGGAAGCAGTGAATGGATTCCAAAAAATGGCTTACATGAGTTCCATGTAATAAAATTACTCTAAGCAACTGTGGGAGTAAGAACAAAAAAGGAATTCTTACACGAGAGGGGTCCTTAGGTGCACATAGAAACAAGCAATTAAATATGGTTTAATTCAGGTATCAGAATACTCTGTGTCTCTGGGAAGGCACTTGGCATGCAATTGTATGTTATCTGCTGCCCTGAGCAGCTGCTGTGCATTGCTGGAGAGGAGCTGCAAACGCTGGCTGGTGGAGGGCATGCTTGTGGGGGAAGGATGAGGAGGATCTCTGGCAAGGCTGGACAGCATGTTGTACACACATAGAATCCCTTTTCACCTGCCCTTAGCATGTGAAAACGGGTGCAGATATATATCTCTGCCAGGATTAAGAGCCCAATCCTAGGTATGTCTACTCTGAAGTAAGTCTTGTTCTGGTCAATGGAGCTTACTCCCAGGAAAGTGCCTAGGATTGCAGCCTAAGAGCCCAATCCTATGCATGTCTACTCAGAAGTCCACTTTAGTGAATGGGGCTTACTGTGGATAGGATGGTAGCCTCAAGGCCCAATCCTGTGCCAATCCTCAGAAGTCAGTCCCATTAGAGTCAATGGGGCTTCCTCCCAGGAAGGTGTGGAGAGGACTGCAGCCTCAGAGCCAAAGCCTATGGCTGTCTCCTCAGAAGTCAGTCCCAGTAGAGGCAGTGGGATTTCCTCCCAGGAAAGTGTGGAGAGGACTGCAGCCTCAGAGCCCCTCCTCTGCCTGTCTCCTCAGAAGTCAGTCCCAGTACAGGCAGTGGGGCTTCCTCCCAAGAAAGTGTGGAGAGGACTGCAGCCTCAGAGCCCTTGCTCTGCCTGTCTACTCAGGCTGCAAGGCTATGACACTTTCCAGGGAGTAAGCCCCATTGAACACAATGGAACTTACTTCTGAGTAGACATGCATAGGCTTGGGCTGTCAGACTGCAAGGCTATGCACCCTTTCCCAGGAGCAAGCCCCATTGAGCACAATGAGACTTCTGAGTAGACATGCCTAGGCTCGTGCTGCAGTGCTTCCTTCCCTCCCCTTCTGCCAAACCAGTACCTGGGCATTCCATAGGTGCTGCATCCCATCCCCCTGGGTGGCTGTCCGTCCGTCCTCTTCGGCATCTGTGTGTGTCCCCTGTGCCCTCCACAGGCTTGGAAGCTGTGCGGAGAAGCAGAGCGCGGGGGCAGGGAAGGCTGGCTGGCCTCAGATGAGAGCTTGGAGATGGGGGCAGGAGGGGTCATAGTGTGGTCAGGCAGGGGCCAGGCAGGGGTCAGGCACCCCCCAGCACCCACCCAGTGAATGCCTCTGTTTTGCTCCCCCCCCTTCCTGGAATGCCTCCGAAGGGGAGGGGCCCCTGCAAAAAGGTGCCAGAACTCCGTCCCCCCACATTCCATTAGAAAGAAAGCCCTGTGTATGGGGATTGATCAGTCACATTCTCTGTATTCTGCATCAGAATGCTCCCATTCCTTCACTATTTACCCATAAGTTCAGGTCAATCTTAACTCATGTCACTCATGTTCAAATTGTATTCAGGTGGTACAGACTGATGCTATGTGTGCCACCATGTTGCAATCTGGTGTGCAGATCGGCACCTTGTTAATTCATCCCGATCTTATATGGGCTATGCCAGCAAGTAGATTAGGCTTTCTTGGGCCCATGGTTGTCTGGCAGTGACCAGCAAGCATTCAGCACCTTATTTTGGACTACATTTGTAAGTTGTTTAGTCCAACCTTCAGTAGCCCATGGTTGCCTGGCAGTGGCCAGCAAATATTCAGCACTCTCTATGGGGCTACCTTTGCAGGTGAAGTAGGCCTTCAATGGCCCATAGTTGCCTGGCAGTAGCTGATGACTGTTCAGCACCCTGTCTGAGGCTATATTTGGTCCATAGTTGCCTGGCAATAGCTGGCAAGCACTTAATACCCTATGGGGGCTACATTTGCATGTGAAACAGAACTTAGTTGGCCCATGGTTACCTGGCATTAGCTGTCATGCATTTGGCACCCTATTTAGGAGTTCCTTTGTAGGTTAAAATATTACTTTATTGGCCCATGTTTTCATTGCAGTAGCCAGCAAACATTCAGCACAATATATGGGACTATATGAACAAGTGAAATAAGCCTTTACTGGCCCATAGTAGCCTGGCAGTAGCCAGCAAGCATTCAGAACCCTATCTGGGGCTATATTTGCAGGTGCATTTATTTGCCCATTTTTGTCTGGCAGTAGGTGGTGAACATTCAGCACCCTATCTGGGGCTACATTTACAAGGAAGTAGACCCTTTAGTGGCCAATGGTTGCCTGGCAGTAGCTGGTGGGCATTCAGCACCCTATATGGGTCTACATTTGTAAATGAAGAAGGCCTTTATTGGTCCATGATTGCATGGCAGTAGCCAGCAAGCTTTCAGCACCCTATATGGGACTATGTTTGCAAGTGAAGTAGGCCTTACTGGAACTTAAAGTTGCCTGGAAGTAGCCAGCAAGTATTCGGCACCCTACATGGGACTACATTTGTAGTAGGCCTTTACTGGCATATGTCGCAAGGCCAAGAGGCCGACCCAAACAGCAACTCAGTAGTCAGGGTGGAAGTTCAAAGGTTTTTATTAAATTGTATACAATGACCCAGGGACTCAAGTCCAAATCTTGGGTCCCGATTTGCCGCTGTACTCTGACCTTTATAGGACACAATCCTTTGTTTGGACAACTAGACTTCTCATTCGCTGAAGGTTTGACATCATACCCGGAACACAACTTTACTTAGACAGAGATAATACATTTGCATACAAGATGGAAGAGGGGTGGGTAACACAACTTTTGATTGGCTTTTCATTTGCACACAGGTAGAGTTTCCTTTTTGAACTCTATACAATTTAAAACCGGTAGGGGTCACAGTTTACATACATTTATCTATAACTTTTATAATTAAAATAAAGTTTCAAGACTGTCCTCCTCTCTAGCACCTCTCAGGCCCACTGCACTCTGCACATCCCTTGGCCGTTTCCTCTTCTCTTTACCTTTCAAACACTTACATAAACAAACTACTTTGAAACTTTTCCTTCATTTCTGTTGGTTTCCTTCAAACTTCTCCTTTTAAGATGGTCTTGTTTACTCTCCAGAATTCCCTCTTATGAATGTTTGCCTTTTGCTAATTAAAATGAAGTGTTTTACACTTTTGCCTTACTTTCTTAAAATCTAACATTCTGTTTCTTTAAACCTTGTTTAATTACTAATATTTTCCTATCTTACTTATATTGGTTATTTTGATTTAAAACAAGTACTAACTATTTATATTTGGATTTTCTTTCTTTTTCAAGAATAAACTAACTGGCATCTGTCATGTTGCCTGAGCCTATGTGTAAATCAAACTGCCTATTATCTCTTTTGCTGTTCGACTCCGCTCTAAACTAGTATCTGGTTTCTGTGGGTGTTTACAAAGTTACACTTGGTACCACTATCTGCTGCTAAGACAAGGCTTGTGATCGTATAATTGGCATGGCCTGATTTACACTTGCTTTCTTGAATACTCCCTTATTTAATTGCACAGACTCGGAGTCTCAAGGCCTTCCTTATCTGTGGGCTGTTTGTCAAACTCCTACATGGCTGGAACATCTCAAACTTAAGTATTTCTTTCTATTTTGTGTATTTTATAATCAAACCATAACTGCTAAAACTCATTACTGTGTCTTTATATATTGGGGACACTAGAGAACTATTGGCATGCAAACATGCTAGCTTAGTAATTTATTTGACACTGGTGCTCTGGTGTAAATGCTCTTCTGCTGCTTCTCTTCTAAGTGTGCTTTGTTCTCCTTATCTGAATGCGCTGGTATATGACAAGAGTTATTTAGCAGCCTGCCAAAACTGACAAGCTTGTTTGCATGCACTTTCTGACCAAGGCCAGAGAACCATTGTAGATTTCATATGTTTTCCTGTCAAACTGCCAAGCATATGTACATGGAATTTTTAACTAATAATTTGTTAATGTTTAACTTTTAAACATTTGCATAAGTCATTTGCTTTACCATAATGCTGGCTTTCATAGCCTTGCCTTAGCATATAGTTGCCCGGCAGTACCCGGCAAGCATTCAGCACCCTATATGGGGCTTCCATATACTTTACTTCCAGGAAAGTGTACATAGGACTGCAGCCTTAGAGTTTACAAGGTGCACACAAATAGGGGATCACATTATCTCTCTCCTGCAAGGAACAAGTGGAAAGTCCAATCACAACTTGAATTCTCAAGACACACTGAACCTCTGGATTCATGGTGAGAACTGAGCCTTACCTGGGGCTTGTGCAAGAAGCAAACATTGGCATTTTACAAAGGAGACCCTTTTCTCTTTGTGATGGCAGGTTGTGGCCAGCTTGGGGGGGGACTTGCATTCAGCTGCTAAAGGTGAGTGAAGATGCCCCCATCATGTGAGTGTATGTGTGTCTGTGAGAGAGAGTGAAACAAAGCATATGTGTGTGAGAGAGAAGGGGCACAGGGGCACATGTGTGTGTGTGTTATGTATGCAAGTTATGCAGGATCGAAATCCTGCATAACCGATTGGCCCAGTAGCTGGCCAATCTGGTGGTGGATTGAAATCCTACTGCCCAATTGGCCCTCTAGTTTAATGTTCCAACAGCACCAATCGTGGGGAATCTGGGCAGAGCTAAGGGGTATAAAGCCAGGGGTGTTTGCCTTGTGTTTTCATTGCCAGGTTCTGTTCTGAAGATGAAATAAACGTCTTGAGCTGTTATCTTTATGCCTTCCTTTATTCACATGGACCCACTATTTAACTGTGTGTGTGCATGCGTGTGTGCATCTGTGAAAGAGGGGAACAGAGCATCTGTGTGTGAGAGAAGGGATAGAGTCTCTCTCTCTCTCTCTCTCTCTCTCTCTCTCTGTGTGTGTGTGTGTGTGTGTGTGTGTGTGTGTGTGTGTGTGTGTGTGTGTGAGAAAGAGGGAGAGAGAGAGAGAGAAGGGAACACAGCATCTGTGTGTGAGAGAAGGGGTGCAGGCTGCATGTGTGTGTGTTTGTGAGTGAGAGAGGGGGAACACAGCATCTGTGTGGGTGAGAGAAGTGGCGCTGTCTGTGTGTGGGAGGGTCTTTGTGTTGTGGAGGGATTGTGGCGGCTCCAGGTTTGGGGGGGGAGAAAGAGAGATTGTGGAGGCTCCAGGCTGGGGGAGAGTACAAAAACGGGTGGGGGCAAGAACACGCAACAACCCCTTGCACAACTTCCATCGGGCTGCTGCAGCCCTGCTGGCACACAGGAGCCTTGCTCTGTGTGTGTGGGAGGGGAGTGTATGTCTGTGTGTGTGAAAGAGAGGGAGCATGTGTGTGTGTGAGAGGGAGACAGCGTGCAGGAAAGAGGGAGGGAGGCTGACTGACCTCTGGGTTGCAGCGCGAAGGGTGATGAAGGAGCCCACCAGGCTTCCCAGAGGTTGCACCCTGGCCAGACATCCCTGGGATGTGGGACAGGAAGCGCAGGCAAGTGGAGGGAGGCTCCTGGCTGGCTGGCTGGTGGGGTTGGACCCCAGTGAGGAGTGGGAGGACCCAGCCGCAGCAGCAGCACGCTGTCCCACACTTTCTGAGATGGGCACTCTTGGCTGGGCGAGCGGGAGGCTTTCTGAAGGTGACTGTTGCCTCAGCCTCCTGTGTGTCAGCAGGGCTGCAGCAGCCCAATGGAAATCATGCGGGGGGTTGTTGCATGTTGTTGCCCCTGCACATTGTTGCCCCCCAAGCCTGCTGCCCAGTGCATTTGCTACCCCCTACACCCCCTTAGCTACGCCACTGCTAGCGCAGTTTCACTGTTAGGAGAAGGCAACCAATCCTTCCCATCACATCATACCCTGCCCCAACAGAAACACAACACCAAAGCGTTAAATAATGTATAGCAAATATATACAAAGTTAAGTTTAAAAAATCAATCCATCATTCTCAAGAAAAAAATACACAGAAATTTTCCTCCAGTTCCAAGAAGAGGCAGAAAGGTCAATCTCTACCCACCTACAAATCTTCTCCAGCTTCACATCTCCTGCAGCAGCTCTTCTGGGAGATTTGGCTTCAGTGTTCTGGTTTTGACTCTGACTGTTTCTTTTGGAATCATTAATAATATGGGGCTTCTCATACTGTCCTTTTTCAGAAGGTGGAGGGAGGATCAGATTGCACTGCTAACTAACTTTATGCATGTGGTTTTACCAGTTAGAACTTGGTCACCTTCAAATAGAAGCACATGATGTTCCTGTTCAAACTACGTATCCAGGAGGGAAAGGAGAATGCTTACACCATGCAGATATATATCTTTTTTCCAATCTGCAATTTGGGCATTATCAAAGAACCACATTGCATGGCTCTTGCCAACCACAACTGCATCTGCAGTAACAGGATAATAACTATAGACTACACTGGCATTCTCAATGTTAAGGTCATTGTGTAATGGTGTTAAACAAAAATCCATATTCTGAACATATGAATGAAAGAAGGAAGACCTGAATTAAAGAAGTCCTCCCTTTCCTGATACATTTATATAGCAACACACACACACACACACACACACACACACACACACAGAAGATAGACAGACAGAATATGCCCAAGTTCAGCAGAACTTCTTCATTATTTTTAATTGTTTCTTATTTCTGTCCTAAAGGAGACAAAAAATGCTGCTCAGTCTTCCCTAAAACTCTCCCTCCCTCCTACCACACCATCAACTGTCCTCTAGGGTGAGATGATGGCTTTGTATCTGTAGTGTCCCCCTTCACTGGCACTTGTCATGCTGAAGGCCAAGGCTTGGTGGTCTCCCAATCCCAGCAGTGCAGTTGCTCACTCACTCCCTTTTGTGCCTTGGTCAGGTGTAGGGAGAGAGGAGGGGTATACTTCATCCGCTTCCTCCTCCTCTTCTGAGTGATGGCTTCCCAGGGCCTCTGCCTGCTCCAGAGCTTGTAGAGAACCTTCAGCACAACCACCTCTCCTCTCAGGCAGAGACTGCCTTGAAATCCCTCCTGGTTGCCATCCCATGAGCTCTGGGCCCTTTTCTTATAAAAATTACCACCTTATCTGTGACAAAGCCTGCCTCAAATATCTTGTAAGTGATGAGATTTTCTTGCACAGCCCTTTGACTACAGTACACCTCTCATTCTCCCCACGGATTTGTATTTGGGCATGAGGTGAGGGGCAGTACCTTTGGCAAAGGCAACTCAGTGGCCAGTGAGTTCAGTGGAGCTAGCATCTGAAGGCCAGAATTTCCTTCAGTTCCACCAGGGATTGCAGCAAGGACACCCAAGGCTGTACTGGTGACTGTGAGTATCTCGGACACTAACATGCCACTAAGAATGCCTCTGCAAGGGGACTTTTAAAAATTGCCCTTTGGAAATCATGACTGGGTCACACCTGGCAGGCCCCTCTCAAGGCGCGGTCTCCACCCCCACCCCCCAATCTGCAACATCAGGAAAATAACTGAACTGTGGGTGGTCCTGCTGGTCCATTAGAAGAGAAACACAAAATCCAAAGTGGCTAAACCCTCTTCTAGGATGCATCAAAAGAAGTGACAAGGTATCAAGCAGAACA
This sequence comes from Tiliqua scincoides, assembly GCF_035046505.1. Lineage (NCBI taxonomy): Eukaryota > Metazoa > Chordata > Lepidosauria > Squamata > Scincidae > Tiliqua > Tiliqua scincoides. The sequence continues at coordinate 44,861,162 of NC_089824.1, read as the reverse complement.
CTTTGCAATCCTATATGATTTGTCGTCCGTGGATCATAAGCAAAAGAAATGGGAGAAATAATGGGGGCCAGTTTGTAGTTTCCCCAAAAAGTCTGCAGTTTGTCAATTCACAAGGTGAAGTTTAGGAGGTTTCGATGCAGACTTGAATCAGGTTTTATGTAGGCTCTGAAATATCAAAGTTTTGTCTAATATGAACACAACGGAGTGAAGAGACCCAAAACATTTTAAGCTGAGGGCTCCAGGAGTATTTATCCTAAATCGAACCCACCCATTTGCTTTCCCAGTGTCACAAGCGTAGTGAGATTACCTGTTTAAACATCATGGGAACCAGTTTCCACAACGGGCCCCAAATGGAGACCATTTTGTGATAGTAATCTTCACTTAACTATTCTACACTTAAAGATTCACATCATTTGCACAGTGATAGGACCATATGAACCTGGACAAAGGTGTCCAGGTATTGGACATTTGTATCCCTTCTTTTTATGTCCCGGACATTTGTGTCCCAATACATGTTTATTTATATGACAATTTTTGTGTTTGTAAAATGCAAAGGTAGGGTTAGAGTTGTAATAACAGGCTTAGAATACATAACATGGGTTTTGTTGTCCAGTTATAGTTTGCTTGTTGACCAGTTATAGTGGGGTGCAAATGACCAGGATGAAAGAAACACCAGACATGTATGTCCAGGGACGCCAATGACCTGGACACATTCCACAAGGATACAATCATTGAGGACACAAATACCCTGGTACCCATTTGCACAACTTCATCACTAGTCAGTATTAGACAGCTGAAGATGCTCATGTTATGCCAAAGTAGCCAGGATGTTAGGGAGAAGTTGAACAATGACTGAGGCTGCAATTCTAACCAATTTTCCAGCACTGACATAAGGGCAATGCAACTCCCAGGTAAGGGAACAAACATTGCACTAGCTTGAGGATGCCTCCATGACTGCCCCCCAACTGCAGGGTGCAGCTTATGCCCCACAAGCACAGCTATGCCAGCGCTGGAAAGTTGGTTAGGATTGTGCCCTGAATCTACTGAAAAGCCTCCACACTTGGCACAATATTAATCTGTCCACTGTTTGTGTTCTTGAATTAATATCCTCCAGTGTCAGGAGGGGACAGTTGCACACTAGAGTGTATTACATGTGGTGCTAGATTGCTAGGGGTTTCTTGGACAGCCAGAGGTCAGAGCAAAGATACAAGAGTAAAATGGTGTATTGATGCCATCATGCCCTGGGGCAAGGAGCTGCACCCTGTGCTGGGGGCGGGCAGGCCAGATGCCTGGTACATTCTAGGGGGCCTCACGAGTCCTGCCTTGGGGAACATCTGTCGTGGCAAGGCTGCCTAGGGAAGCCCCAGACTGGTTCTGGGGAGAGGGGGTTCTCACCCTTTAGCCTCCTCCCTGGAGTTGCAGCCCCTGGGTGGCTCACAGGCAGGAAGCTGTTGACTTTACAGCCTCTTGCCTCCCCACGCTGCTTCCCCATCATCATGGGCTCCTCAGGATTTATAGGACCAGCACGCCCTAATTAGTTCCTTTCCTTCCACCCCGGAAGGGGTCATGAAGGTGCCCCTGTCAGTTTCCTCAGCCTTTCCCTGGTGGCTAACGGCATCTCACCCCGCTTCGCTTCCTCCCACCATCCTTTCCCCTTGCCTGCATAATCATGGAGGGTCTCCCGGCAATCGCGTCACCTGGAGGTCTCCCAGCTTCGTGCCCTCGTCACCCCCAGGTCCCTGAGACATCCCCTGTTGTACTTCCACCTGCTGTCCCCAGCGAGGCATCAGCAGCCACCTCCCCCAATGAGGTCACACTCCAGTCAGTCACTCATCCCCATGGAGGACTGCCCTCCACCCATCCAAAGTATTGTGTGTACCCTGGTGTCTGCTTATCCTGGTGGGACATGGGGAGGCCGGGCGTCTGCATTTCACTGGGTGGCCTGGGGGTTTCTTCACCTCCTTCCTGCTGCACCCCCACTGCTGAAGGCTCCCTGGGGGTTAGTTGGGGACCGGGGCTCCGGATGGGCCCTGACACACACGTTGCAGTAGATCTGAGTATGTGAAGGAGAGAGTGGTCTGCACAGCTTCTTCCTGGTGGTAGTTTTTTCCTCCACAATTAGCTTCATTTTTAGGTGCCAGGCTGAGGCACACTTCATTAGTTTGTTCCTTTTCGTTGGGTGCACCTGCACCTATTCCCTGCCTTATCATGACAGGAGACATTCTGGGAACCAAGCCAAAGTCACATGACCAGTTTAACCAGCATCTCCGGAAATTGTATAAAAGGGGGTCTCGAGACATCATTCATTATGCAGTAGGCCTGGCACGTGGTCAGCGGCAGATGGGCCACATGCAAACTAACCCATAAGAAGGACACGTGCAGTAGAATTCGGCACCACTTCTATTTGGAAGGATGTAAGAATGCTGCCTTGTGTTTGATCTGTTTGAGGGAATTGTTGTCCCGCAAGGTAATGCATCCTGGCTGCCACCTGTCTCTCACTGATCTACAGCTTGTTGCCATATCTGAAAAGAACCTTTGCCCTTCTGGCAATACAGATCAGTGAGTAAATGAAATCTGCAGATGGATTTTCTATCATACAGAATGGCTCTCAAGGACAAGCTTCAATGATTTTGCTCTTCATAATAGAACATCTATTTGCAATTCTTTTTTTAAACAGGAACATGATATGTGGAGATAATCTGACTGGTCACAGTGCCAGTATTCAGTATCCCACACAGAGGGGAGGCAATTACAGTGGTGCCTCGCATAACGAAATTAATTCGTTCCGCGAGTCCTTTCGTCTTGCGAGTTTTTCGTTTTGCGAAGCGCGTTTTCCCATAGGAATGCATTGAAATTTAATTAATGCGTTCCTATGGGCAAGAAAAGTCAGAACAAAGTCAAATTTGGTTTACAAAGTGTTTATTAAGTGCTCTTTAAAGGCATACATACTGTACAGAGGATTTCAAAAATTTCAAGCTCAAAACTTCAACTTTTTAAACATGACAGAAAAACATTTAAAAATCAGCAAACATGAGGCAGGACCATCTGACTTGAGGCTCAACACTGAAACTGAACAGAAACAGTCACAAGCAGTCCTTGGACTGTGCAAAACTCTTCAGAAAGTACATTTTTAAGGCATGTAAACAGGGACATCATACAGAAACCAATACAGAAACTTTTTAAAATCACCAAAGGACTCTCTAAGGCTCTAGGGGACACTTGTACACAAACATTTTAAGGTGACCAAGTGAGGCTGAAGTGTCTCAACCTACAGGACCAGTCTTTTAAGTCAGGAAACTGGAGGCAGACAGAACTGTCTCCACATCACAGCAGCAGTCGTTTACGTTCCCAGAGCTGCGGAGGGTCTCTCTGGGGATGGCACAAACGCTGGTCAACTGGGAGAAGGGGCGGTAGAGTAGGCAGGGGCACTGGCCAACGTGGAGAAGGGGCGGTAGAGTAGGCAGGGGCACTGGCCAACGTGGAGAAGGGGCGGTAGAGTAGGCAGGGGCACTGGCCAACGTGGAGAAGGGGCGGTAGAGTAGGCAGGGGCACTGGCCAACGTGGAGAAGGGGCGGTAGAGTAGGCAGGGGCACTGGCCAACGTAGAGAAGGGGCGGTAGAGTAGGCAGGGGCACTGGCCAACGTGGAGAAGGGGCGGTAGAGTAGGCAGGGGCACTGGCCAACGTGGAGAAGGGGCGGTAGAGTAGGCAGGGGCACTGGCCAACGTGGAGAAGGGGCGGTAGAGTAGGCAGGGGCACTGGCCAACGTGGGGAAGGGGCGGTAGAGTAGGCAGGGGCACTGGCCAACGTGGGGAAGGGGCGGTAGAGTAGGCAGGGGCACTGGCCAACGTGGGGAAGGGGCGGTAGAGTAGGCAGGGGCACTGGCCAACGTGGGGAAGGGGCGGTAGAGTAGGCAGGGGCACTGGCCAACGTGGAGAAGGGGCGGTAGAGTAGGCAGGGGCACTGGCCAACGTGGAGAAGGGGCGGTAGAGTAGGCAGGGGCACTGGCCAACGTGGAGAAGGGGCGGTAGAGTAGGCAGGGGCACTGGCCAACGTGGAGAAGGGGCGGTAGAGTAGGCAGGGGCACTGGCCAACGTGGAGAAGGGGCGGTAGAGTAGGCAGGGGCACTGGCCAACGTGGAGAAGGGGCGGTAGAGTAGGCAGGGGCACTGGCCAACGTGGAGAAGGGGCGGTAGAGTAGGCAGGGGCACTGGCCAACGTGGGGAAGGGGCGGTAGAGTAGGCAGGGGCACTGGCCAACGTGGGGAAGGGGCGGTAGAGTAGGCAGGGGCACTGGCCAACGTGGGGAAGGGGCGGTAGAGTAGGCAGGGGCACTGGCCAACGTGGGGAAGGGGCGGTAGAGTAGGCAGGGGCACTGGCCAACGTGGAGAAGGGGCGGTAGAGTAGGCAGGGGCACTGGCCAACGTGGAGAAGGGGCGGTAGAGTAGGCAGGGGCACTGGCCAACGTGGAGAAGGGGCGGTAGAGTAGGCAGGGGCACTGGCCAACGTGGAGAAGGGGCGGTAGAGTAGGCAGGGGCACTGGCCAACGTGGAGAAGGGGCGGTAGAGTAGGCAGGGGCACTGGCCAACGTGGAGAAGGGGCGGTAGAGTAGGCAGGGGCACTGGCCAACGTGGAGAAGGGGCGGTAGAGTAGGCAGGGGCACTGGCAAACGTGGAGAAGGGGCGGTAGAGTAGGCAGGGACACTGGCAAACTGGGAACGGTCTCAGGCTGGCTAGCTAGGACAGAAGCAGTTTACAGTTAGCCAAAGACAACCTGGAGACAGACCCCTCTGTCCCCCAAGTCTCAGCATCACTGCTTTAACTTAACAACTTGGACAACTGGGAGAAGGCTTCAAGGCTTGACTTCAAGGCTTGGAGGAGGAAGTAGGCAACTGGGCACCACTGGTAGAAGCAGCAGGTTCCTCTTCCACTCTTTGCTTCTTCATGAAGAACCTCTCCATGGTCTGCTGCTTCAGCCGCCTTCTCAGCACCCCTCTGAAAGAGGACATGATCCTTGTATCAAACATGTTCGCAAGGTCATGTGCCAAAGCCTTGTCTGGGTGGCGCCGCTGTGCATAAATCTGCACGTTTTTCCACTGTTGGCAGATGTCCTTCAGTTCCGTGGCAAAGTCCTCAGCCGCAGGAACCTCGGAACTGGCAGCTTCTCCATGCCTGACCACACTGTGGATTCCAGATCTGGTTTTGAATCTTTCAAACCAGCCTCTGCTTGCCTTGAAGACTTCTGGCTCGGCTGAGGTTCCTGGCTCTTGCTGTACGAGGTCTGCGTGCAAGGCCTTGGCCTTCTCACAAATGACAGCCTCAGTCACTGTGTCCCCTGCACGCTGCTTCTCTTCCAGCCAGATGAGCAGCAACTTCTCCACCTCCTCCAGAACAGCTGGCTGGTTCTTCACGATCCTGGTGACTCCCTTGGCTGCATCTGTCGCAAGAATCTTCTCCCTCATCTTCAGGATGGTCCCGATGGTGGATGGATTCCTCCCATACTCCCTGGTGAGGTCTGTCACTCGCATGCCTCCGTCATGCTTCTGGATGATCTCCTTCTTCATTTCTAGCGTCATCTTTGTCCTCTTCCTGTCCTCTGCAGGAGCAGCCTTCTTGGGACCCATGTCAGCAGTTGCTACGTTCGCAAAAACAAAAGGCAGTGCTTCACATCTGCTTCACGCACATCTTCCCACCCCTGGCCAAACCTGCCCGGAACAAAAAAGTGGCATAACAGCCCCCTCAACACAGGAGAACAAATGCACATGGTGAAGCTACGCTCCCTACCTTTCCACTGCTTGAGATGTCGCTGTGAAGAAGCTCCTTAAATCCTGGTCTGGAAAAACGGTTGCAAATGAGTTCCACAGATTCCCCAAACTGCTGGAAAAACTCCCCTAACCTCCCCAAAACAGCAGGCCAAAACTGGCCAACTGGCCAGCTGGCCCCCCAAAACGTACCTCAAACGCTGGCCACCACTTCCCAAAAGTTATGAAAAGTTCAAAGAAACTTACCTTAACTGCTGGTAGTAGGTTCCCCAAGGAGTTGGTGAACTGCTCAGAACTGCTCAGAACAGTTGACCAAAGACAGGGTTCGCCCACAGCACAGGCCACAGTTGCTCCTGGAAGTCAACCCTGGAACTGCACGTGGAGAAGTGAGCCCAGGCTGCATTGGGGAGGCTTTTTAAACCTCCAGGCACAATGCATTCTGGGTATTAACGGTTGTGCAATTTAAAACAAACCAGGGCAATAAAAATAGGAAAAAATTCATCTTGCGAAGCACGGGTCATAAAAATTTGTTGTGCGAGTCACCAAAAATCGCAAAACGCTTTCGTTTTGCGAGTTTTTCGGTGCGTGAGGCATTCGTTATGCGAGGCACCACTGTACATGGCACAGAGTTTTGACACTGCGTGTCCGTTTCAATTGTCTACCCACTCACTACATCACTACTGTCTTGTGTCTCTCTCTGTCAAACTGTACTGCTTAAACTCCCCCTCCTGTTGCAACACCTACTAATAGTGAGTGCCATCTCTCAGTGGATGGCAGGTGCTCCAATTATTGCCACTGCTGGTCAAACACTTGGAGCCCTTTCCTTTTTAGTACTGCAGCATTGCCACATGGGGAAGGACAGTCTCACGCAGTTCCACTGCACTCTTCCTAAGGGGGCGGACAGGGAAAGTGCTGGGGCACCATTCTCTCACCCCACACAGGCTGCATGTGCACCCAGACAGCCCCACTCTTCCTCAAAAACACTGAGTATGTATTCGGACCCAGAGTCTGTGTGCTGCTGGTGCTGCTGCCCATGTCTTACCATTCTAGCTGTGCATCTTGCTTTCCACAGGTGAGTGTCCAACAGGAGAAAAGGGAAGAGTAAATATCCAAAATCTGCCTTGAAAACTCCTGGCATTGCTTTTTTTTTAAATCATGATTGATCATATTCAAAAGAAGATGTGGAGAAGAGAGGGAGGGTTACAGATGCTCTAGTCTAGCCCGTCACTTCCCCCTCCCCTACACTTCACCTTCGACTATTCTGCTCTGGACGTTTTCTCCTTTGCAGTCCCGAGGCCAGGCAGAGAAACTCCCTGCAGGTACAAGAGACCAGCATTTTGCATGCCACCTCTGGTGTTAAGTGGCGGGCATCAGTACAATTTGGTTTAAGGAGAATGCAGAGCTAGATGCAGAGCACTGTTTTTCAACATGGGGGTTATGATGCCAATGGTTGATGTGGTCTCATTGGTGGGAGCTCAGCAACTGATTTTTGAACTGGACTAACTCTCTAGAAGCTCCTGAGCAGGTTCATCAGCTGAAACTGGTGAGTTATACAGTTCAGCTCTGAGTTAAGAGAACAAACATTCAATTACTTTGAGGAGGCCTCCATGAGTGCCACCCAACTACAGGATGCAGCACACTTCCCACTAGCACAGCTATGAGACAGAAGCTGTTAAGAATGAATCACAGGATGGAATGGGGATGTTTAGGGCTATTCTGCAGAGGCTTTATTAAAGCAGAGTCTTCTGCAAGGCACGTTACGACAATATTTAGAGCTCTCAGAAGAAATGATCTCAATAACAGCTCCACATCAAGTTTCCCAGAAAGCTCACTTATCAAAGATCACATCCAAATAGTCCATTCATCCACTACCCTTCTTTGCGATGCACCTCAAAGCGTTCCCAAAGTGCTCTCGGGATGCTTCCTGGTATTTTTTGGTGTTTGTCTCGTAAAGCTTCTACTGCAGCTTTGGCCTGTTAAGAGAAACAAGCAGGGGAAAAGGTATTCATTCATTCATTCATTCATTCATTCATTCATTCATTCAAAATGTGAATTCTGCCTTTCTATAGGAGTAATATTCACACAGGTGGCACACAGTAACCTAAAACAGGGCTTCTTACACATTTAGCACCGGGACCCACTTTTTAGAATGAGAATCTAAAAACCCACTGGACCCACCGGAAGTGATGTCATGACTGGAAGTGGCATCACCAAGCAGGAAAACTGGTAACAATCCTAGGCTGCAATCCTACCCACACTTACCCGGAAGTAAGTCCCATTTACTATCTTTGTTAAAAGAACATACATAGTAGCTTGTTAAAAGTACAGGTCTGTAACATTTCCCCAAATGCAGTCACATATCATGATAGCATAAGTCTAAGATATTAAAAATAAAATATTGAAATGAATGGAGACCAACCTGAAATTGGCTCATGACCCACCTAGTGAGTCCCAACCCACAGTTTGAGAAACACTGACCTAAAAGATACAAAACTAAAAAAAAAGGTACTAAAAATAAGACAGTTACAAATAAGCAATAGAACAAAACAATTCTGAAACACACAGGGCAATCCTACCTTGCGCTGGAATGGGCAGGCCAGCATCCTGTGCTGTATCCTGTGCAAGTTTTGAGCTGTCTCAGACTCGGCCCAAGGCAAGGAGAAAAAATTCTCCTTACCCTGGGGAGAGCAGCAGCAGCCCCAATGAGGCTACTCAAATCTGTGCCACCTAAATCAGGGGCGCAAATCCAACCAGCCGTGGACTGCCCTGGGCTGCCCAGGAATGTGGTTAGGATCTGACACAAGTACCGGGTCAGTCACTATCTCTCAGCCTCACCTACTTCACAGGGTTTTTGAGAGGACAAAAGGAAGGGAGGAACTATGTACACCATCCTGAACTCCTTGTAGGAAAGGTGGTATAGAAAAGTGGAAAATAAATAAATGTAGAACAGCCTTATGCACACCCCACCTTACACATGCTGAGATACTTCACGCTAATGTCAAATGTGTGGCTCCCAACAGGCGTGACCAATGGACTTCCTGATAGTGGGTTCTCTGGCCAGCACACATGGTCCCGCTTCTCCAAATGCATTCATCAAATGCACAAAGGGCAATGAATGAAGTCCTCCTGAACACTGCAGTGCTATCTGTGTCTACTCAGAAAAAGCCTCACTGAGTTCAATAGGACTTACTCATTTGTAAGTGAGTATAGGATTGCAGCCTGTGAGCCCAATATTCAACTGCCTGGGGCTCAGGGCTGCCGCGGAACTAAAATGGCTGCCACGGCCTCCTGAGCGCACTGGGCAGCTGGTGGCAGCTCCATTTGTCCCTTACCCCCAAGTAAGGGAAGGAGCCCAGCAATGGGACTACTTGACTTTGCGTCGGCTGGCTCCACCCTGCTCCCTCCTCCACCAGACCATCTTCTTGCAATTCGCCCACCCCGGAATGCCTCCTCCCCGCCTCCCCCTGCCCAGACTTACCTCTGTGCCCCCCCAGGGCTCTAAGCAACCGCCAACTGATGGACCACAAGCCTCCGACCTGCATTGTTCCAGCGCAGGCTCACGCTGGGCCAGCTGTAGTGCTGGGCCGATGCTAATGCCCACAAACATTATGGCATGTTTGCAACAATGCGTGCTGGCAGTGAGCCTGTGCGCACTGCTCTGAATTGGGCCCTAAATCTTTTAGCTCAGGAGTAAATAAGTAAAACACTTACTTTTTCAAACAGTTCCTCAGGGGTTATGTTTGGGTCATATGGAATGGGTTCTCCAATATGGGTCCGAAGTTTTACTGGAAAGGGTCCCAATACTGGAAAGACTAGAAACCGAATTCGTTCATAAAGCCATCTCATTATCCCTGTATGCAAATATAAGATCAGACTTGAATCAGAAACTGCAGATCATCTTCATGTTTGAGGAAAGAAAAGGTGTCGCAATTAAATACTTGGGACAAAATATAGCCAGCAAAAGTAATGTGTCTTCTAGTGGAAATAAGACAAGCAAGCAGCCATCTGCACATCTCACATTTATTTATTGATTTATTTATTTTTTGATTTGATTTGAAATCCGCTTTTCTCTCCGGAGGGTACCCAAGGCTGTTAACAACATTTAAAATTCATAAAATACATTAAAACAACAGCAATAAAACAGATTAAAAAAACAACCAGCAGCAATAAAATTAGCAGTAAAAACAATTTAAAGCAGCCATCAGGCATCAAAGGCTTGCTGGAATAAAAACGTCCTCAGGCCTCGCCGGAAGGTTAACAATGAAGGAGCTGTTCTTAACTCAAAGGGGAGGCAATTCCACAATACAGGTGCCACCACTGAGAAGACCCTATTTCTGGCCACCATCCAGCAACCACAGGAGCTGCCACATTCTGCACTAGCTGCAACTTCCAGACCATCTTCAAGCGCAGCCCCATGAAGAGCACGTTGCAATAGTCTAATCTTGATGTCAGCATGGCATGGACCACCATGGCCAGCTCCGACTGAGGCAGCTACAGCCGCAGCTGGCACACCAACCGAAGCCGGACAAAGGAGTTCCTGGCCACAGCTGACACCTGGCATCCAGGAGCAGCTGTAAGTCCAGCATAACCCCCAAGCTGCGAACCTGCTCTTTTGGGGGAGTGCAACCCCATTCAAAGCAGGGTGACTGTCCAGTGCCTGCATCGTGGATTTCTGCACCAGGAGGACCTTTGTCTTGTCCGGATTTAATTTCAGCTTGTTCACCCTCATCCAGACCATAACTGACTGCAGGCAGCACTCCAGGACGGCCACCCTGTCTTCACGGCAGAAGACCTTGGGCAAATACCGCTGCCCGAACGGCCCCTCCTGACCAAGGAATTAAGTCAGATAGAGGTTGAAAGAGAAGATGTTTCAGACCTCATTGATAAATTAAAGATCAATAAGTCACCGGGCCCTGGTGGCAGCCACCCAAGAGTTATTAAGGAATTAAAGAATGAAGTTGCTGATCTCTTGACTAAAATATGCAACTTGTCCCTCAAAACGGCCACGGTGCCAGAGGATTGGAGGATAGCAAATGTCATGCCAATCTTTAAAAAGATCTTTGAAGCTAGAACTGCCCTTGCCCCAGCTTGCCTGTGTGTACTCAAAGCTCCTCCCAGGAGCAAGAGCAGCTTGCAGAGGAGTGTGTGTGCCTGCTGAGTGTCTTCAGGGAGCATTGCTGGATTACCTTGAGGGGGGCTGCAGCCTCTCCCTGCAAATGGGGGTCTTGTTTGTTTTGCTTCCTCTTTCACCACCTCCTTCCAGTTCAAGCTCTCCCCTGTGATCCAGCCCCCCTCTCCCCCCAGTTGCATCCAGCCCATGCCCTGCCCTTCCCCCCCTTTCCCCCCCCACTTTTTTATTCCCCCCTCTTTTCCCCCCACTTCCATCCAGCCCAAGCCCTGCCCTTCCTACCCCCCTCCAGGCACTTAAACCTCAGCAGATCCCTGAAGTGGGGCCAGTTTAAATAGGTTTAAATATGTGTGAAGGTTTAAATAGGTTTTTTCTCCTTATACTTTGCTATTGGAAAATGGCTGAGAAATAACCCAATAAAAGCTAATTAAACTCTCCCTTTAATACAGTGAACAGGTGGGATGCTTGGTAGCCATGGGGGGGGTGCAGTGAGAATTGAAACAAGCTTCTGAGCTGGACTATTTTCTCTTATCATTTATGAACTACTAAGTGAGAACAGTGATGTCACTTCCTGCTTGATGATGTCACTTCTGGCCATGACATCACTTCCAGGTTGATGACATCACTTCTGGTGGGTCCCGGACAGATTGTCATTCTGCAAAGTGGGTCTTGGTCTAAAAGTTGTGAGAACCACTGATATAGATGTTAAATAACATAGGGGACAGTATAGAACCCTGCAGCACCCCACACTCGAAAGGCCAAGGTGCCGAACAAGAGTCCCTCAGTACCACCATCTGGGACCTGTCAGCCAGAAAGGAGTGGAACCACTGCAAAACTGTGCCTCCAATCCCCAACTCAGCCAACCTTCCCAGAACGACATTATGGCTGATGATGTCAAAAGCCGCTGAAAGGTCCAAAAAGACCAGAATGGATACACTCCCACCATCCTGACCTCAGCATAGGTCATCCACCAAGGCTGTCTCCATCCCAAAGCCCGGCCTGAAGCCAGACTGAAAGGGATCCAGATAATCGCCTTCATCCAAGGCCCTCTGGAGCTGAGACACCACCACCCGTTCTGCCCAGAAATGGGAGGTTTGATACTGGCCAATGATTATCTAATATAGAAGGGTCCAGAGAAGGATTTTTCAGGAGGGGGCAAACCACAGTCTGCTTTAAAGCCAGTGGCAACACCTCCTCCCTCAAGGATGAATTCACTACCCTCTCTGTCCACTCGGTCAGTCCCTCCCGGGCAGACCTAATCAACCATGCTGGGCACTGCTTGAGCAGGCAGGCAGACAGCCTCACACTCCAAAGGATCCTGTCCACATCCTCAGGTTCCACAAGCTGAAAAGAATCCTACACACTGGGACCGAAAGATGCCATGGGAACATCACCAGACATTGCCAATGTGGACTCCAAGTCATGGCGAATCCGAGTGATTTTATCCACAAACTGTGTCTCGCAAACGTGTTACAGCGGACCTCTGTGTGGTCCTCCTGATCAACTGGTGGGGTCTGATGGAGGAACCCTGCACCACACAGAACAGTTCCACTGGCCAGCTTTGTGCAGATGCAATAGAGGCAGAGAAGAAGGAATGCTTTGCTGCCACTTTTGCCACAGAGTAGGCCCTGTAATGGGCCTTAGCCTGTGTCTGGTCAGATCTGTCACGAGTCTTCTTCCACCATCACTCAAGACACCTACCCTGCCGCTTCATCATTCGTAGCTCTTCCGAAAACCAAGAAGCCACTTTGACTCTGCTGGCTGGGAAGCGCCATTCAGGAGCAATCTCATCCAGAGCCCTGGCCATCTCTGTGTTCCAGAGATCAACCAGAGCCTCAGATGAGACAGTGGCCTTAGCAGCAAGAAAATCCCCCAGAGCCCTCAGGAAACTATTTGGATCCATCTGTTTTCAGGGGCGGACCATACAATAAGGTCCTCCACCTCTGCGGAGACAGGAGGCCACAACAAGTCTAAACTTTACCAGGAAGTGATCTGTCCAGGACAACGGAGTGATCTTGATCTCCTCCACATCCAGATCACCATCCCTTTGCCCAGACACAAACACCAGGTCTAACATGTGTCCAGTCCCACGGGTTGGGGTAGAGATCTTTTGTGACAGGCCCATGGTTGCCATGGCAGCCACGAAATCTTGAGGTGCACTTACCTCTGGGGCCTCGGCGTACACATTGAAGTCTGCCAACACCAGTAGGCGGGGGACCTCCAATGCAACGTCCAAATCAACCCAGTCAGCTCAGGCATGGAGACTTTTGGGCAGCAAGGCGAACGGTACACCAACAGAATCCCAATCCTGTCCTGCCCTTCCAATGTGACATACAGACACTCAAACCCAGTGAATTGCTGGACAGGGCTCCTGGCAAGGGAGATGGAATTCCAACAGACTACCGCGACCCCCGCTCCCCATTCCTGCACTCTTGGCTGCTGCAGTACCTGGAAACTCAGTGAACGAAGCTGCGAAAGATTCACTCCTCCCACTACACCCAACCAGGTCTCCGTGATACAAGCCAGATCAGCCCCCTTACCCAGGATTAAATCCTGGATGAGACAGGTTTTATGATTTACCAATCTGGCATTTAGAAGCAGCAGTTTCAGACCCAGGGCACTACTGCCAAGGCCCCCAGTCATCAGAGAGCTGGAGGGAAGGCTGGAGAGAGGGACAATCATCTTGAGAGTTCAGCTTCTACATGTGTACATGGAATCTGGAATCCACTGATATTTGGGTCATCTTTAAAAAAAATTTTTTTTTAATTCTGCTGTGTACATTTCTGCATATCAAGGAAGACTCCAAAATCGTACTTTGGGTGACTCTGTTTTTCCTTCTGACTTACAGGCTTTCAACTGCCCCAGTCAAGCTATAATGAACCATATATACAGCCTGTGTCTCCACAATTTTTCTTGGAAATATGTTCCAGTGCATTCAGTTGGACTTGTTCCTGAGAAAAGGTGCATCACACTGCAACCCAAATAGTTTAAAGACAACTTAAAATGTAACATACCTGTGTTTCCACATACCCTGTATCCCTCCTGAATATTCGTTGTGAAATAAGGGATGATTGGCTAAGAATTGAGAAAGAAAAGATATTATGAAAAGATATTATGATGCAATATAAGGATGCAATCCTAACCCACTTTCCAGCACCAACATAAGGGCAATGCAGCTCTGAAGTAAGGGAACAAACATTCCCTTACTTTGAGGAGGCTTCCATGAGTGCCACCCAACTGCAGGATGCAGCACATGCCCCACTGGCATCGCTATGCCATGCTGGAAAGTTGGTTAGGATTTGGCCTTAATGTTCTTAAGGTGATGAAATGGACAACCTAATCCTATCTAGGACTGGGCTACCAGCAGAGCATGTTACAACAGCAGAGTCACCATGAGAGGCAGCAGCACCGTAGGTCCATTGCCAGATCCTACCATGCCCATCGGAACTACCAAGTCAGCAGTGGGGACAGGGGACGGACAGGAAGAGGGAGTTAGTGGGCACACTGGGGGAGGTAACAGGGCATGGAGGCAGGGGCCGCATTTAGCAGCCGTGTCTCATAGGCACAGTTGGAGGGGGCACAGCTGCATATGAATGGGCACAGCTGGTGGGGGTAGGATTGGGCCCTTCATTTCTTGTGCATAAGATTGCCTACAGTATTTCATTGCCAACTTCAAATAAATGTTTCAACATATTTCAACATCTTAAAATTCATGGCTGGGTGACTGCAACAAGGTGACCTTACTTGGACCCATACACCCTATGAGGAGGCATTCCAAGCTATTGTTCACATCGAAAAATGGGAATGCGGTAACATTGTCCTCACCCTATGGACAGATAACTAGCTTGCCACATAGCCCTTTGTGGGTATACAAGTGGCTAACGTGACAGTTGTCTCTGTATATAGATAAATCCAATTAAATGGAATACATTTCTTCCATGTAAAGCCCCATTGACAAGCTCATAAGATAAGCCTGGAATGAAGCAAATATATATATAATCTTCATTGAAAGAAGAAAGAAATGTAAGAAATGTATTCCATTTAATTGGATTTATATATATATGATAGTCCTTTGGCTGGAGTCTGGCAGCTCCTTATTGTGGTACGCGCAGCTTTCTATAAAGAGCTTCCACTTCAAATCAGTGGTTCCTAAACTGTGCGCTGTGACACCCCTGGGAGCTATGGAAGTCAGCCAGGGAAGTTGTGGATTCCTTGCAAAAAAGCTTGTCATCCTAAATAGCAGGGGTGTCCAAAGTTTTTGGCAGGAGGGCCACATCATCTCTCTGACACTGTGTCAGGGGCCAGGAAATAAATAATTCATTTACATTTCAAATTTGGATAAACTTACATAAATTTACATACATGAATATATCAGAGATGGAACTTATGTGAATGAATAAATGTCTCACAGCTGCTCAAAGGCTGGCCTTTCCTTCACTGCCGCTGCTGCTACACAGATGTGAAACAGCAAGCAGTGGAGGGAGCCTCGGCCTGCCGCTCGTGCGAGAGGTCGAACAGTCGGCCCTTGCTCTGAGAGCAGTTGTGTCGGGCCAATGTGGGCTCCAGCAAGTGTCCGTCCGGCCAGAGGCTCATTGGAGACTGGGAGCTCCCTGCTGGCCAGATTGGGAGTTCCCGAGCAGCGCAAATGGCTCCCGGGTCAGGGTTTGGCCACCCCTGCTATATAGGATTGTCGCCCTAATGGGGAGTCTCAGCCAATGGCCCAGTAGGTCAAGAGAGCCACCAGTCCAAAATGTTTGGGAACCACTGCTTTAAAAGTTGCTAGAGTTGACTTTCTTTGCATTCAGGTAGTGAGCCAAGTAAACTGGCTTGTCCCCAACATCAAAGACAAGAACATGCATTACTGATGCTGCTGTTTATTCCTTCCCTCCCTCTCTGATTTATCTCACTACAGATGTCCAGTAGGCAAAGATACCATAGAGACTCCAAAGAAGTTGATGGCCTGTTCCCTCCAGCCCAGCAATGCTGCTGACCAACATGTTCCAGACAGGCTCTTGCGGGTTTGCAAACTCCACAACAGACAGTGAGCCAAACTGTGCAGCCAGACCTCACTGCTACCTAGCATTTGAGCAACATACACTTGCCAAACATCATGCTTACTCACCACTTTTGCCTCTATGGCTGTGTAAGCAAATCCATGTCGTTTTCCCCAGATGAGTTTGTAAGTCTTATCACCATAGTTTTGCTCTCGAAGTCCACCTGGTGCAATGCTCACCACATGCCCTTCCTTCAGAAGAGTCACACACTCTTCTCTGCTTGGATGAACAGCGCCTAGCAGAGTAATATATGTTTGTATACCTGGAAAAACACAACCAAATAAAAATTGGAGATATTAGATAATGACTGTACTTTTAACATCTCAACTTATCAACTTATCACCTCACATCTCAACTCAAACCACACCTTCCCAAACTTGTGTGTGTGGTGTAACATTAAGCAGGGATTTGCAGGAGAAAAATCAGCAGGTGGAATGCTGACCCTTAAACCTTCCCCTCGTTGCACCCCTTCCTATCAATTTCCTTCCTTCCCAAATTTTCTCCTCCCAAAAAAGGGGGGCAAATACCCTTATCATTCTGAGCCAAGGAAGAGTGCGTGGAGACAGGTACTCAAGCCTTTTCTTCCTGCTTCTTTTCCACTCTCCCCCAAACTGCCATTTCACCTGGTGGGACTGATTCTTTTGTCCCCTCCATCCCCAAAGCAGATGAAAAACAGCATGTGGAGGATATGCTGGACCTATATAAGAAATCTATCCACAATAGGGATAAACTATTGGAATTAGCCTTTAAGGCCCTTCGCGGTTTGGGTCCAGGCTAACTGAGAGGCTGCCTTCTTCCATACAATCCAGCCCACTTTCTTAGGTCTTCTGAGGAGGCTCTTCTGCAAGTGCCACCCATGTCTTAAGTTAGGGGGTGGCGGCTTAGGGGCAAGCCTTCTCTGCAGTCTTGCCGCAATTTTGGAATTCCCATCCAGGAGAATGGCTTTTCGGCGAGGCTCCAAACATACCTGTGCGATCATCTGACATTTGGTTGGTGCGTAGATATTTGCCCTCTGCACCTCTGCGATATTGCTGTAGCTTTACTGCTCCCTGGTCTTATTTGTTCCCCTTCCACCATCCCCATGGCTCAACTACATGTGTTGAGTTTTTGTTTTGTTTAATGTTTGAATATTTTAGTGTTTAATGTTAAAATTAATGTTTTGATGTTTTTTCTTTTCTTCTTCTGTTTTTACTTGTTGTTATACATTGTACATTTATGATGGAACTTGGTAAGCCGCCTTGGGCATTTGCTTTGGCATGGGAAAGGCAGAACATAAATTCTTCAAGTAAAATAGGCCTCCATCACACACTGCTCTGGCTGAGTTAGCTTTTTAAAAAAACAAACAAAAAAAGCCAAGCAATGTTAGGTTCCCTGCAGTCTGATCTGACAATGTAGCATGTATATCAGAGGACAGAAATATCTCTTTGGCACCCCTAGTCAGCACCCTCCATCCTGAATTAGACATTAAAATGTTCCATTTTAAAATACTTCTAATTACCGGAGTTACAGGATTTTTCTTTCTACCTGGTATATGAAAAATGAAATGATCTACCACCGAACGAATTGTTCTTCCTGTCATTCTGTAGGCCGCAGGTATCAAGAAGAAGTTATCGACAGGTATGCCTCCATGGAAATAAACAAGGATTGCAGGTCCTTTAGGAAAATTGTCCATGCCACAAATCTCATAACCTGTCCATGGATCAACAGAAAAGTTTTGAATGCAGCTTCTGACACTGTTGACACAGACATGGCTGCATTTAGTTAGGATCAGACTGTAAAAATTTGAAAAGTTTATATACTCGTATAAAAACATAATAACAAACAGGTTAACAGGACATACATAACAGCACGTCCAGAAGTGAGACAAATTTATAAAACATTCTACACGTGGGAGAGAGCACTCATAGTATGCCAGCAAAGCCCTGTTGATGCAGAAACCTAGCGGGAGGGGAGACGGGACACATGACATCACCAAATCAATCCAGACAGTGGTGGAACCTACAACAGGGACTCTTTACCACATCTATAGGCAACTATTAAGTAATATGCTGGATGGATTGTCTAGTCGTGCACATCATCAGAATGACAATAAATAGCATCAGCCAGCCCCTGAGTCCATCAACAGCTCCTTCTGCCTTCCTGCCCCATTCCCACCCACAGAGGAAAGAGTCTGGAATATAGACTTTGTCATCAGCTCCCAGGAACCAGAAGACATGGTCATAAACACCTCCTCATATTCCTCGTGAACTGGAATTTTTTGTGGCCTATGAAGGAGTAAACACCTAATTCACTCAATACATGTGTATACATCAATTCAATCAAATGGAAACATCAAATGGGATATACTCACAAAACAACTTGACATGTATAGAGGTCAACGTTCTGCTGCAGAAAAACATTTAGGAGTGTGCTTTATATCACTGATTCTGTTTTTAAGGATATTTCTATGAGACTGACAGAAGAAAAGAATTTGGGGAGGATTCCAATCAAAGCCAGTCAGTGCTTTTAAACTGATTCCACCAACCAACCCTGGCCTTTCTGGCATCCTGCCAGAAACAAAATAAGATAAGCAACATGACCTTTACTGCACAATCCTATCTATGATTACACCGAAGTAAATCCATTGAGTTCAATGGGCCATACTCTCAAGTAAATATGTATAGGATTGCAGCCTCACTGCCCAATCCTATTCCACCAGTCCACAGCATGAAGCCATGCCAACAGATCACATGCTGCATGCTGTGGAGGAGGCACAATCAGATGGCCAGCAAAAGATAGTAACTGTTTCTTACCTATAGATGGTCTTACCAATGGTCTCCTTGGACCCACACTTTAGTGGTGGTGTAACTCCAGAGAGAGGAAGGGACAGGGTGGGCTGGAAAATTGGGGAGAGAATCCCAGCATATGCTGAGATCCACGTCCTCCAGCTTGCCCTCCTCCCCAAACCTCCCACAAACTGCCCCTCCACCACCTAACCTGCTCTAGTGTGGGCTGGTTTCATTGGTGGTAGGTTAGTGGAGCTCCTGGCCGTTTGCACAATGACTCTGATGAACTCAGCAGTGGAAAGTGATTTCTGCTGTCATAAAGGCCCGATAGGATTGAGGCCTTCATTTCCAAAAGAGGACAGCTGAATTTTTTCATTCTCTTCCTGGAAAGGACAGGTGTTGTAACCATATTGGAGATATGGAGATTAAGAAAGAAAATCATACTTACCATGATACAACTTTCCTAGCATGCTCATCAAAAATGCATTTATTTGCATTGGTTTCCTCCATGGTTTGATATCAGGATCTACTGGCAGGTTACCAATTACTTTACAAATGTTTACGTAGACATTACCACAAGCGAGAATTATGTGTATTATTATTACTGGACAATATAGTATAATCACAATCACTAAGCCCAGCCAATATGGACTAAAGGCCGGATAATTTTCCATAGTGTACATCAGCCAAGATTTAGATACTTCTCTTAAAGTAAAGCTTGTGTCTTTTGTTGTCTTCTTTGGTGTAAAAGAAAACCCAAGAAATATTCTGTTCACAGCCAAACGATTTCTTCTCTTTTATTGCTGGAGGGGCAAAAATAAATAAATAAATAAATAAATAAAAGCATTGAACAGACTCAGGGCCCAATCCGATCCAATTTCCCACTGCTGGTGCAACTGTGCCAATGGGGTGTGCGCTGCATCCTGTGGTGGGGAGGCTGTCACAGAGGCTTCCTCAAGGTATGGGAATATTTGTTCCCTTGCCTTGGAGCTGCATTGTGGCTGCACCAGTGCTGGAAAGTTGATAGGATTGGGCCCTCACAGTGTTGATGCAAATGGCAGTAGCCTTAGAAAAAACTACATTTTGCTATAGCCCAGAAGGGTATCTGGTTGGAGAGTGGGGCAGGCGGGAGGAGGAAAAATAGGTGGAACAGGGAGAGAAGGGATGGGTTCCAGCAGCACTGGCATGTGCCTCGATCCTATCCCTGTATCCTCTGCTCTTTCCTCTCTCTCATTCTTATTGGATGTGTGTCATTAAAATGACTGGCACAGATCTGAGGAGACCAATCTGGGACATGGAGGCTTCCCCCAGGATAAGGGCACTTTTGTTCCCTTGCCATGACATGACTGCCCACAACTGCCCCCCACCATAGGATTCAGCTCACACTCTCTTGGTGTAGCTGCATTGGTGGGGGAAGGCTTAGAGTTCAATCCTGAGCTGACATGCCAGCTTACTGCTGATGTGCACCATAGCAAAAATGCCATTAAGCATGTTTGTGAGGGTTAGCACCAGCCAAGAGCTGAAGCTGTCCCAGTGCAAGCCTGTGCTGGAACAGCGCCGGTTGGAGGCTAGCAGTTCACTGCCTGGTGGTAGCCTAGACTGCCAGGCGGTGGATAGGTGAATTGGTGCATGGGGGAGGCAGGGAGGGGTGAGTGGAGGGGGAGAGAGCCCAAGGAGGAGGCATGGATACCAAGGGAGGGGCGGGTCTGGCAGAGCTCAGTTCCACCGGATCTGGAACTCCACATCGAGCCTCTTGGCTCAACATGGAACTCCGTTACTTTGCTCCCGCTCAATAGAAGGTGCAGAGTCGAGTAGTCCCATTGCAGGGCAACTATCCTTATGCAGGAATTTTCCTGATGCAGGAACTTATGTAACTTTCCTGAGGTGCTTCTGGCGGGTGCCCGTGTGCTCAGGATACTGTGGCAGCCATTTTCAAGCCTCAGCAGCCCTGCACACTGGGCAGTTCAGGACTGAGCTGCCCATTAGGATTGTCCTGTCAATCTTGACATCCCTACAGTAATAATTCCGATGCCTGAAGCAAGAGGGTGTCCCGATTTGTGTATTTCAGGGAATAGAACAGAATACAGATTGAGGGTCGAGGAACAAATCTAATGCTGCAACACAGATCAATTCTCTCCTCTATTCAACATCTCAGTAGACAGGGAAGAAACAAGAGAGGACGTGGCCCTTATGATACACGGAACCAGTGTTCATTTGCTGCATGAAGGAAGGGCCCTTCCTATGACTGTGCTGCTCCCCAGTCTGGTGGAGGATTACCCTGGGCTGTCCTTCCAGACACAGGCTCCTATCTTGATTAACCTGGCAGTCTGATGTCGCTGTCTTGAACATTAGCAGTGCATTCAAAATGGTTATTCAGTACAGTGGCGTATAAAGGTCATTTGGTGCCTGGGGCCATAAGTTTTTCGCACCCTCCCCAAGACAAAATTATTTTCAGTAATAGATATGAAATGAATAATAATAACGGGCAGAGAAGACGCGCAGAAGAAAATAAACAAAAGATTGAGAGATTCAGACAAAAGGTTAGAAAAAATATTGGAGACAGAAGAAAATCGGCACAATGCAGAGACAACATTAATGGAAATTCAGATGGATAGTGCAGCTCGAGTGGTGAGGATACAAAATATACCAAAGGAGAAAGGAGAAGATACATTGCGATGGATTATCAGATTAATCAGATTATCAGATTAATCAATCAATAGATTGATACACCAATGGAGGAGATATCGAAAGAACTGGACTCAGTGAGAAGAGTGAGCACTTCTTATGTGAGAAAACATGAATTACCAAAAGAAATCCATGTGAAATTTATCAGAACCTTTTACAGAGATAAATTACTGAAGGCCTCACAGGAAAAGGAATGGACAGTAGATAATAAGAAAAAGTCATCATTTTGAGACATGTTCCATGGAGAGTAAGGAAGAAGAGAAAAGAATATGAAAACCTGACAAAATTTTTAAGAGAAAGGCAAATACCATACAGATGGCTTTCTCTGGAAGGTATTGTTAGGTAAGAACCAGGGTATGTCCTACTTCAGAGCAGGGTGCAGTCAAACATGCAGACACAGCAGAGTCTTCAGGTGCAATTGTATTTGAGTACAGAGTCATACACAGAAATGTTAGAGCAACCCAGGTCATACATATGTAATACAGCAATTCAGAGTTACCTAGTTATAGTCCAGTTTCCTTAAGGCAAAGGCAAAGTCAGTCCATGGTCATTTGCAGTGTTTGTTCCAACAAGACCTCCAGCAGTAGCTTCACAGTTCACCCACTGCCAAGGTGGAGCTGCATGGAGAGGCTTAAATGGGATTAAGCACCCAATCTAGTTTTTGTTAATTAGGGCATGGCTACACAGGTGTTCAGGTAATCATGCTATCACAGCTGTTTACAACTTGCCCTGAACCAACTGTTTGCAACCAGGCCTGACTGTGCCAGAGCAAAGAGCTAACATACTCCTCCTTGG
Organism: Tiliqua scincoides; assembly: GCF_035046505.1. NCBI lineage: Eukaryota > Metazoa > Chordata > Lepidosauria > Squamata > Scincidae > Tiliqua > Tiliqua scincoides. Next base: position 44,838,978 of record NC_089824.1, on the reverse strand, counting down.
TTCAGGTCAGTTGTTATATACACATTATTTCACACCTTCAGTCCAAGCATTTTACAATTCTCTACATGCTTAGTCGAGCCTTGCATTTTTTTAGTGCATCAGCCACATTCAGACTTGATTCTCAGTATTGGAGTACAATTAAACCATCAGATACGCATTGTTTGACGTTTTGAAAATGAACGTCAGTGTGTTTGGAGCACCCCCGGACACTGTGAGATGATGCTATTTGAATGGCTGACTGATTATCCTCCATAACAGTTACAGGTTTTGACATTTGTATACCAAGATCCAACATCAGTTGCTTGTTCCATACCAGTTCTGAACACATTAAACTCAATGCAGAAATTTTGGATTCACAGGTTGAGAGAGATACATGTCTCTGTTTGACTGATTTCCAGCCTATTAAGGATCCTGCAAGGAAAACATACCAGAGGTAGATTTCCGTGTCTCGGTATCTGAAGCAAAGCTCGCATCAACATAGGCAGTAAGCCTTAGGTCATCCTTTGGTACAAGGTATAGAGATACATCGATTGTTTGCTTCAGATATCGCAGTACGCATTTGGTGGCTAGCCAGTGCCTTTGGGTAGGTTGGCTTGTAGCCCAGGCTAATAGATTGCATGGCTTAGTGATATCAGGTCTGCTCCATTGACTTAGGTACATAAGACTTCCCATTAATGACCTATATATGTTGGGATCAAACACAGGACTAGGCGAGTCATCTTTGTCAAAATCGGGTGTCATAAGGGTCTTTACCCCATTACATTGCTCCATATTATATTTTCTGAGCAATCGGGCTATTTTCTCCCTTTGTGAAACCTTATAGCCATTTGACACCTCACTTATTTCCAGACAAACATAATTGTGGATCTTGCCCAAGTCACGTAGAGTGAACTTGTTACTTAAAGCATTAATAAGTTCGTTGGCTTGTTCAGTACCTTTACAAATTATAGCCAAATCATCAACAAAGCAGACCACTATGCATCTTTGATGGCCTCTGCCTTTGGTAAAGACACACAGGTCGGCTGCACCTTGTTGGAACCCTTTGCCCTTTGGCACATCAGAGAGGTATTTATTCCATTCATACCCAAATTGTTTGAGTTCGTAAAGACTCTTCTTTAACAACCAGTAGTCTTTCCCATTACCAGAAGCACCTAGTGGTTTTTTCATGTAGATAGTATGCCTTAATGGCGCATGTAAGTAGGCCGTTTTGATATCTAAATGCCTAATCATATAATTTTCCTTAGCAGCCAGTACAAGTGCACTATATAATGAACAATTTCTCAGTGTGGGCGCGAAGAGTTGAACCAACTATTTGCAACCAGGCCTGACTGTGCCAGAAAAAAGAGCTAACAGGTATGTTTTTTTTCAGTATCAGACACAGAGATATAATATAAATTCAACAATGAAAGCAGAAAACTTCTTGAGTACAGTGATGAAAGATGAGATAAGAAAGGAAGAAAAGGAGGAAGAGAAATCGAGAAGAAAAGAATTAGAAGAATATAGACCAGATATGGAGTTGGATGAAAAGAAATCAGATGATTTAGGAACAACAGATGAATCAGAGAGCGAAGCGCTTAGAGGAGCGAGTAAGAGGCGCTCACCAATAGCAACAAGAAAAAGACAAAAAGAGAGGAAGACCAGTAAAAAGAAATATGATGACTAATGAATAGAGCATTGTTGGGGAATAAAAAATTAGGAGAAGTTTTTGTGGTTTCAGGTGGAAAAAAAAAGATGTTGCCATTTATGTTAAAGAAAGATTAATATATGCATTATAAGATGGACTATTGGACTTTGAGATGTAAGAAGAAACAGTAAAACAATGCATGATAAAATTGGGCATAAAATATAGGCCATGATATCACAATAGATCAATGGGAATTGATCTGGAAGTATAATTTTTTTTTTAAAAATAGAGCAATAAATTTTATATTATTTTAGACATTATAGATAAAGAAAATGATGTATACCTAATTATTATGATTTTAACTGTAGTGAGGATCTTATATGTTAGATATTGGAAGGATTCTAAAATATTAATGAAGAATTAATAGAGAAAATCATGAATGTGACGGAAATGGACAAACTTTTAGAAGTTTTGGATTAACAACGAAAACCGACACAAATTGAACAAGGGAAAAAACCCTGCTTGGTTGAAAATGAAGTTTTAGAAATATACGACAGGGCATTTAGATGATTGTATTACATATATATTATCTATGATATATGATATGATATGATATATGTATGATGAATGAAAAAAGAATATTAAGATGTAAATTTAGAAGAGGATTTGATCAAGATATGTAATAATTTATTAGTTTTAGTAATATATGATAATGATATATGATTTCCTGCACCCTTTGTGTTTTTTGTGTAGTGAAGTGTGTTATGTTTTTTGTGTTATGTGTATTTGTTTATAGATGTTTTTGAAGGGAAAAAAAAGGTAAGGGAAAGTTTGTTCCCTTACCTCTGTACTGTGTTGTGGCTGCACTGGTGCAGGAAAGCTGGAAAGAATTCAGCCCCAAGACACAACTAAATGGTAGAACCCAGTCACATCCTGCCTCTTCACTATCGACAACAGGGGCTGGGAGGGAGAGGGAGAGAGGGAATTTAAACCAGTACATCTTTGCTATCAGGAGAAGGCAACCAGTCCTTCCCATCTCGCTCTGCCCCAATTGAAACACAACATCACACATTAAAGAATGTATAACAACCATGTTTTAAAAGTTAAAACAAAACAACACGTTCTCAAGAAAGAAATACACAGAAACCTCCCCCAGTTCCAAGAAGAAGCAAAAATGTCTGCCTCCACCCACCTCCAATATCTTCTTCAGCTCTCCATCTCCTGCTGCAGCTGTTCTGGAGACTTTGCCTTTACCCTTCTGGTTTTGACTCCTTCCTTTCGGAACCTCTAATGAGCTTCTCATATCCTCCTTTTTCAGAGGGTGGAGGAAGGTTCAGATATTTTTAATTAATGAGCAGAGCCAACAAGTTTCAGACAGAAGCTTATCTCCATGGCCAATGTGGCAATGTAGATGAGTAAATCAAGTCTGCTATGTAGGTTGCTAAGAAGTGTAAGCTTTCAAAATCTGCCTTGGAAACTCCTGGCATTGTTTTCTATCATGACTGATCACATTCAAAAGAAAATGTGGAGAAGAGAGAGAGGGCTAGAGAATCTTTGATGCCCTAGCCTACCACTCCACATTCCCCAGTGCTTCATCTTTGACTCTTCTACTTTGTTCCTTTTCTCCTTTTCAATCCCGAGACCAGGCTGAGATGCTCGCTGCAGAGTACAAGAACATTTTACAAGCTCCTTTGATGTTGTGAGGTCTTGAGCTGGTCTTCAATACATTTGGATTTGTGGAGAATGCATGTAACACAGAGCATCTAACTGGACACTGGAATACAAAGAATGAGGCAGAAGTGGAAAAAGAATGAATCATTCTGGGCAGAACTGTCTTCTTTTTTGCAGGTCTCTTGATCTTACATTTGAGCTCTTGTGTTGTTATTGTTGCTGACCTATACATAAGTTGATTTCTTTCTTTCAAATTATTTGTTATTATTTCTGCACATGTAGCAATTACAGTTATTAATACTTGAGCAGGATGCTTTTCTGCAACTGTTTTTAGAGTTGGAAGTTGTATCCTTGTGAAGATGCTATCCAGAGGACTTTTGATTCTTGCAACTGGGCTGGGGTCTAACCCTGAGGTATTCAATCTGTGCATCCCTCCTCCCTAGTGAGGCATGGCTAGCCTCCAGGGGCATCGCCAGGCACCTCAGGGAGAGAGGTGGCTGGCAGCTGCTCTGCTGCTGAGCTCTGCTCCACTTGCTGCCTCCTGACTTGCTGCTTTTCTGCAGCTGTGAATGAGGTGGGTGGGGCAGCGTGAGGCTGGAAGGGTGTGTGAGGCTGGGAGGGCGTGTGAAACATGGTGGGGGGAGGTGAGAGAGAAGTCTGGCTGGGCAGGCAGAGGTGCTGCATCTCATCATGGAGCTCTCTCCATGTGCAACCTCACCCCAAGGACTACATTTCCCAGTGTGCTCCTCGCCCTAGGCATCCTGGGATTGGTCAAGGCTGCTTGGGAAGGAAGGAGCCAGCCTGCTCCAAGTGGGGGGGGTGTCCAAATGCCCCAGCCTGCATCCCTCCATCTTGCCTGGGGGAAACTGGGGTGGCATCTGCATGTTGGGTGTCTGTGTGTGAGCAGCCCCCATCTACGTTGGGGTGAATTGTAATCTTGCTAATATGTGGCTGCAATCCATTCCACACTTTCCTGGGAGCAAGCCCCATTGACTCAAATGGGGCTTACTTCTGAGTAGACCTACATAGGCTTGGGGTCTGTGTCAGCTTAACCCAGGATCATCACCTTTCTCTTTTTCCTCCCCCTTCAAAAAAGAAAAAAAGCCACTCTTGATGGCTTTGTCTCCAAAAATTGATTAAAAATAAAAATCCCCATTCCTTTTTAGCCATTCCCCTTTTTCCTCCTGCCTCCTTTTTTTTTTTTTTTTTTTTTTTTGGTGGGGGGGTATTCTGTTGGCTGACATTGTAAGACAAAAGGCACAATCCTAGCTAGGTCTACTCAGAAGTAAGTCCTATTGTGTTCAATGGGACTTACTTCCAGGAAAGTGGGGTTAAGATTCCAGCCAAACAGTCTCTAGGTCTCAGTTTGCATCAGTTTGCAATTAGCAGATACACACAAAACAGCCTTCCCCTCCTGCAAATTCATCACTTCCCCCCCCCTCCCTTTCCAAAACCCTCCAGGTGTGCTGCTAACAAACTCAGGGCACAATTCTAACCAGGTCTACTCAGAAGTAAGTCCTATTTTGTTCAGTGGAGCCTACTCTCAGGTAAGTGTGGTTAGGATTGCAGCCTCAGAGTGCTGGCAGCCTTCTTTCTAGTGTATAATTATAACACCCTCATCCCCATTTTGGGAGTAACTGAGGTGAGGTGTTGTAATGGGGAGCCACGGCCAATGGCTACAAGGATCAGGGGAGGTGCGTGCCGGAAAAGTTCGAGAACCACTGGTCTAACCAATGAACTGAAATGACCTTCCTCCCATGTTCTGAAGGTCAAGGGAGTAGTAAGACAAAAACATTTGGGAACTACTGCCTTACAGGCTTGTTGTAAGAATAAAAGCAGGTTGGACACTTTGCATACAAATACCAAACATCAGGCTTACTCACCACTTTTGCCTCTATGGCTATTTTTGCAAACCTTTGACATTTTCTCCAGATAAGTTTGTAATTGTTATCACTCTCAAACTCAAATAGTTTTCCTCTCAAACTCCATCTGATGCAATGAACAGCAGGTGCTCTTTCTTCAGAAGGGCCACACGCTCTTCTCTGTTCAGATGATCACAGCCTCCTATGGCAATATACTGTATGTTTTTAGTCCTGGAAGAAATGAGAGCAAACAAAGATGGGCATGCTAGATGATTGCACTCTACTATTACGAAAAAGACTTAGTGGGCAATCCAGACTGTGCCATAAGGCACTTCTGTGCCACAGCTGGAGAGATACGCCAGTGCACAGATGTGCACCAGCCTCCTTATACCAAATCAGGCTCCACTGTGCCTGCAGACAGATAAATATGTACCAGCCTGCCTTGGTCAGATGGGGCTTCAAGGAGGGTAGGAGAGGTGAAATGGGGGCGTTCCAGGGTGGCAGGTGGGCCCATGGGCGGGCCTGGCCCAGGAGGAAGGTGGTACCCGGATTTGACACTTAGGCTGGATCTAAACCTCCCCCCAAACAGCTCAGCCTAAAACTGGGCCACTCAGTTCTGCACCACTTCTTTAGCTGGCGCATATCTGTGTAGCCCCATCTGGGCCGCTACAGTGCAATATGGGTTAAGGGGAAGTGATTCCACTTGCCACAGGTTACATGGCACCCAGCCCTTACATTAACATGCTCTGAGAGCATTTGCACTGCCCCTCCCCCTCAGCGCATGAGGCAAAGGCAGGAAAATCCAGGCAGGCAATTGGCTGCCTTTTGGAATCGAGGGGTGTGGCGCAGCTGTGCTGGGGCTGGCAGGCTGCCCAGCTTCAGTCTGCACCGATCTGGCAAGCTCTCTGTCACTGCTCTTCCAAGCTGACACTCCAAATCTCTGAGAAAGACCTCATTGATTTGATTTGATTTGAATTAATATGGACATGAATGAGAAGCCCTTTCCTCATTCCTGCCAACTGTATTTCAGATGGCAATGAGACCCTTGTGAGGGCCTATAGCAGCCATTTTCAACCACTGTGCCATGGCACACTGGTATGCCGTGAATGGTTCCCAGGTGTGCCACAGGAATTTGGGAGAAGGTCATTTATCAATAGGACCATTAGGGGATGTGAGCCCCCACTGACAGCACAGTGTGCCTTGTCAGTTGTCAAAAAGCTGATGGTGTGGCTTGACCATTTTAGTGCCTTGCCAGTGTGCCGCAAGATGAAAAAGGTTGAAAATCCCTGGCCTATAGAGTGAGCAGGAGTCTATGGTTAGATTTGGATAGCCTGATTCTGAACAAGTTAGGCCTTTCCAGCACTGGCATAGCGGTGCCAATGGGACATGTGCCGCATCCTGCAGGTGGGTGTCACTCACAGAAGCCTCCTCAAAGTAAGGGAATCTGAGCTGCATTGCCCTTAGGTTGGTGCTGGCAAGTGGATGAGGATTGTGCCCTCAGTATTTTAAGTTAATCACTAGCACCTCTAATGGTGCTCAGAAAAAATCAGAGTCAGTCTAAGTGGGCATAAAGTGTAGTAACAAGGCTTCCTGGTTAAATGATATGACATCAAGGGAATAAGGGGACAGGTTAAGGAGGCTGCCTGTCTCTGCAAGAGGATAAACAGGCCTGCTTGTAACTGCTCATTGGAGTGAGGCCACCTCTGTACTTTTGCAAGGTAAAACAGATCAAAATCAGGAAAATCAGATCATGAGGATTGAACAACCCCTATCAACCCCCCTTTGTATGTTATTTCTTGCTTCTTATTTATGGGGAGAGCCCTGCGTGAGGAGAAAAATTGGGATATAATTGACTATTGGAACCAGAGAGCCTGAGGGTGGTGTCTATGGGGATGGGCTGGATGTTGAAAATCTAGGTTCAGCCCCTGCTTGGCCATGATACTTTCTGGGTGACTTTGGCAAGTCATTATCCCTCAATCTAACCTAACTCACAGTGTTACTGTAGAGAACAAGGGAGAGACAGAACCATGTACATTACCCTGAGCTCCTTCAAGTACAGGTGGTATAGCATCTGATAAATAAATAAGGGCCAGGTCCTGCCTGGTTTTCCAGCGCTGGTGCAGCCATGCCAATAAGACACCCACTGCATCTTGCAGTGGGGGAGCAGTCATGGAGGCCTCCTCCAGATAGGGGAACATTTGTTCCCTTTCCTCAGGGCTGCATTGCAGCTGTACTGGTGCTGGAGGGCTGGATAGGATTGGGTCCTAAGTGGTCCCTTGGGAAGGCATTGATTTGAGGATGGCTGTTTGCCACTCCTTTGGCCCAGAATAGTGTCAGCACTATCATAGGCTACCTATGTCTTTATACAGCACTCTAAAATGTCATTTAAATTCAGTCAAAGCACTCCTAGATTAGAACCCTTATCGGAAGCACTGCAGGTTACTCCTTAATCATCAATGAAGATTTCTACACACATGATTGGGGACATGCCATTTAATTTACAGTGCTCTTTAATTTAATAATAATAATAGCAGCTTACTTACTGTGTTGCAAGGTCAAAAGCAAACTTAATAGGCAAGAGTGGTGATCATCTACAAGCTTTATTTCGTTGCCAGCAACGGGCTTCTCAGGGACTCCTTGTCCAAAGCAATGAGAGCAATTTTCCAGTTTGAGCCTCTCACTTATATTCTATTTTGGCTCCTTTGTTTGAGGAGTCTTACACTTCTCATTGGCTGGTGTGTGACATCAGAGATGGGGCTTTCTTTGGGTTGGCCACAGATAACTTTACAAGCATTTGATTGGTTGGTTTCAAGTTACAGGTTTCAAATATGGCTAAAACATACATTGAGACATATATAATTTAAAGATTCCAACAACCACTAGATGGTACTCCAAACTCAATTATTATTCAAAACTGCCTTTTGGTATATTCCTGTGGTTATCTTTTGGCACTCCTTACTTGTTTGACCTTGGCAGGAGCCACCAGTGCTATCTCTGTACATTCCTTCTTCCAGACCCCATGGGGCTCTGTGCCAACATTGTTTAAACCAAGTCCACTCTATTCCATGTTGTGATTCTCTATATGTGATCTGTTACTTTGATGTATAGTGGTGCAAACATATATTTAATACAAGACAAACTAACCTCTTATTGTACAAAAGGATTTTAAGAATTCTTTCTCATTCATTTTAACTAAATCCAGCCCCTTCTGTCAGCTTTTAGCTCAGACAGAGGCTGTTCATGGACTTTCTAAGGAATGTTCCTGCTTATCTCTTCCTTTCTAGCTGGTTTCTGCAGGTGTCTGTATCTTATAAAACTCTATTTTTAATTAGCAACAGATAAACTGTCCTTGCCAAGGCATTTCTATCTAATGTTGCAAGACTTTCTGCTAAAATGTTGCAAGTTGTGTAACATACTTCTCAGCCTCATATTCTGTTTTTCCTGCATTCTGGTGCCAAGACAGATAACTTTTCCCATTTCATTGTTGCAAGTGCACTCTGCTTCCTGGCTACCCCCTCTTGCATATTGTTGCAAAGCCTGTTTTTAAAATGCTACTCCCTTGTTCACATTAAAAGTATCAAACAGGACTTTGAGTCTACAGAGGAGTCTTATCTGTGAGATGTTGTTTTTCCCCACATTCCAGAGTCTCCCTGTCAGACCCTTTTGATTTTTGACTGGGAATAGCTTTTCTGAGTTACATTTTCAGACTTGAGGCTTTAAGCTTCTTTAATAGTAAAACTTAATAGCTTTTTCACCTTTCTGTGTATTTCTATGCTATTATTAACTTTCAAACAATAAAACTCATTTTAAAGCCCTTATATATGTGTTAATTATTAAAATATTGAAGAACATTTGGCATGCATGCAAGCATTGTAATCTCTTTAACATAAAGCTTTGTTATATTAGCTCCTCCCAATCTTTAATATGTGCACACAACACTGTATCTTCTGGTTTAAGGAAGCTTAAATGTTTTTAAAATCTGCAAAAAGCCTTTTTTTCTTTTTTCTTGCCATGGGTTTCATGGTTCTCTGTTTTCAAAGAGAACCTGAAGGTGGAATTTCCCTCTCTGTTCATGAAAGAGTGCATTGTTCTCTTATCTTTTGTCCCACTGTCAATTGCTAGTCTGCTTGCTCTTTGGGCCTGCATCAGACTTCTTCAGACAAACTCAGTGATTTTAAGTCCTAAGCATGTGTACATTTTCTCATTAACTGCTAAACTAATAATGTGTTTGTGAGCATTCCCCCTATAGCTGTAAACACCTATAGCATAGCATAAGCACTTGCTTCATTAAGCTTGTAAACATTTGGTTTGTTAGCATAAGTGGCTTTCATGACCCTGTATCAACTGCACACAATGCTTGCATGACATTACTCAGACCATTACATGGAGGCTCAGGTCTCATAGACTCCTTTCTTTGGTCCTCCTTACTATGGCAAAACATATGTTCCTGAGCAGCAAGATTAGATATGTATAGGGCAGTGATTCTCAAACTGTGGGTCTTGACCCACTTGGTGGGTCATGAGAAGCTGGTGGCAGCCATCTTGGAAGATGGCAAAAGACCTAGGCGACACCATTTTAGAAGTGGGCAAAGCCTGGGCATTGCCATTTTAAACTTCCTGGCATTGAGACGTAACTAAAAGCAGCTTGCACATGTGCAAAGAAAACAGTTGATGCAGCCACCCCACTGCCATTCTTGTCCTCTGCATCACAACCTCTCTCCCTCTCTGAAATCACCTGGAAGCCATGATCCTTTCCTGCCCTGGCTAGCATGTCCTCTCTTTATATTTTTTCTGGGGTGAGGGGGGAATCCCTGGTTGCCTGGCTGCCAAGAGAGCACCCAGAAGGTGGGGGAGGAAGGAGGGCAAGCCTGGCATGTGGGTGGGAGCACCCAGGGAGAGTGCTGCTCCCCAGTCGCTTCTCCGATGTGCACCCTTCCCCTCTTCTTACTTCTCTCTCTTAGGCTGCAATTCTGTCTACTCTTACCTGGGAGTAAGCCCCATTGCCAATAATGGGAGTCAATTCTGAGTAGACGTGCTTAGGCTTGGGGGAGATGAGGGGAAGCGTCCCTGTTTATCTTCCTTCTGAGGGGGATATTACTGTTTTTATTTCCTTTATTTACAAAAGCTCAAGCTACTTCTTGTATTGAGGTGCATGAGTAGGGTGCACTTGTTTCTGCCTAGTGCTGAGCACAGTATCAATAGCCACAGCAGTGTTTGTTAGTCTCAAGCACAATACAAGAAGTAACTTGAGATTTTGTAAATAAAGACAGAAATAAAAACAGTAGTAAATAAACAAACAAATATTTTGTTCTGGGTGTTGTTTTATTTTTTGCTTGATAGCAATGGTAGTGAGGGCAGGGAGAATTGGAAGAAGCTTCTGAGCTGGAATACTGTCTCTTGTCATTTACAGTTTGAATTTCTAGGCTGGAACTTCTTGCTTGATGACATCACGTCCGGCTCTGTCATCACAGTGATGTCACTTCCTGTATGATGATGTCATTTCTGGCTATGACATCACTTACAGGTTGTTGACATCACTTCAGGTGGGCCCCAGACAGATTTTCATTCTCAGAAGTGGGTCCTGGGCTAAAAAGGGTGAGAACCACTGGTATAGGGATTGATCAGTCACATTCTCTGTATTTTGCATCATAATGCTCCCATTCCTTCACTATTTACCCATAAGTTTAGGTCAGTCTTAACTCATGTCACTCATGTTCAAATTGCATTCAGGTGGTACAGACTGATGCTATGTGTGCCGCCATATTGCAATCTGGTGTGCAGAACAGCACCTTGTTAGTTCTTATATGGGCTATGCCAGCAAGTAGATTAGGCCTTCTTGGGCCCATGGTTGTCTGGCAGTGACCAGCAAGCATTCAGCACCCTATTTTGGACTACATTTGTAAGTTGTTTAGTCCAACCTTCAGTAGCCCATGGTTGCCTGGCAGTGGCCAGCAAACATTCAGCACTCTCTATGGGGCTACCTTTGCAGGTGAAGTAGGCCTTCAATGGCCCATAATTGCCTGGCAGTAGCTGATGACTGTTCGGCACCCTGTCTGAGGCTATATTTGGTCCATAGTTGCCTCGCAATAGCTGGCAAGCACTTAGTACCCTATGGGGGCTACATTTTCATGTGACCTTAGTTGGCCCATGGTTACCTGGCATTAGCTGTCATGCATTTGGCACCCTATATAGGAGTTCCTTTGTAGGTTAAAATATTACTTTATTGGCCCATGTTTTCATTGCAGTAGCCAGCAAGCATTCAGCACAATATATGGGACTATATGAACAAGTGAAATAAGCCCATAGTTGCCTGGCAGTAGCCAGCAAGCATTTAGAACCCTATCTGGGGCTACATTTGCAGGTGCATTTATTTGCCCATTTTTGTCTGGCAGTAGGTGGTGAACATTCAGCACCCTATCTGGGGCTACATTTACGAGGAAGTAGACCCTTTAGTGGCCAATGGTTGCCTGGCAGTAGCTGGTGAGCATCCAGCACCCTATATGGGTCTACATTTGTAAATGAAGAAGGCCTTTATTGGTCCATGATTGCATGGCAGTAGCCAGCAAGCTTTCAGCACCCTATATGGGACTATGGTTGCAAGTGAAGTAGGCCTTACTGGCCCATAGTTGCCTGGAAGCAGCCAGCAAATATTCAACACCTTATATGGGACTACATTTTAAGTGTAGTAGGCCTTTACTGGCATATAGTTGCCCGGTAGTACCCGGCGAGCATTCAGCACCCTATATGGGGCTATGTTTGCAAGTGAAAATGGTATTTATTGGCCAGTGTATGCCAGGCAGTGGCTGGCGGGCATTCAGTACCCTATATGGGGTAAAATAGGTCTTCATTGACCCATGTTTGCCTGGCAGTAGCCAGAGAGTTTCATTCCCCTATATGGAGCTACACTTAAGTGATGTCCTTCAGTTGCCAATGGTTGCCAGGAAGTAGCTGGCAGGCATTTAGCACTCTATATAGGACTAGGTTTTGTGAGTGAAAGAGAAATTCATTGGCCCATGGTTGCCTGGCAGTGGCTGGCAGGCATTCAGCACTCTGTTTGGGGCTACATTTGCAAGTGAAGTAGGCCTTCATTGACCAGTGTTTGCCTCGCAGTGGCTGGCTGGCATTCGGCACCCTATGGTTGGGCTGCATTCATTCAGAATTGAGGCAGCCTGTGTTGCAGCACTATTAGGTCTTTCACCAGTGGATATTCAACGTATCGGCCAGTGGAGGTTGGTCACTTATAAGTTCTACCTAAGTAAGTACTAGGCCAATAGGCTATGTGCTGGCCTGCCTGTGGATGAATGGTACCTGGTGTGATAGGTGCCACTGAGTGAGTGTTTGGGTGCCCGGTGTGATGGATGTCCCATATTGGGTAAGTACAAGGCCAATAGGCAAGTGTTGGCCTGGCCTGTGTGGATGAATGGTACCTGGTGTGATAGGTACCACTGAGTGAATGTTTGGGTGCCCAGTGTGATGGGTGTCCCATGTGGGGGTCATGGCTGTGGCCTGGTCAGGGACTGGTGTGATAGGTCCTAGTTCTTTTGCCTAGTGTGATGGTTGCTTAAGGTTGTACTGTTACAGTTCTTAGGTTTCAGATTCAGGTTACTTATACTCCTCTCTGTATTTCAGGTCACTGCTGATCATTCCCCACCTGTGTCCTCATTGTTGGAGACTCCATTGTGTTTTGGGCGAGGAAGAGGGCAACAGCCTTGGAATTCAGCACCCAGCTCGGCTTGGGCTACATGGCGTAGTGGGCTGCCAAGAGGGGTATGCTCTGAGGCCAGCTACTCCCTTTGCTGTGTGAGGTTTTTTTGGATTCCAGGATGCCCCCTCAGCTACTGTTAATACACTTTGGTGAGAATGACCTGCGCCAGAGGACCTCATTGTCCTTAAGGCTACCAGTCTGTAGGGATCTTGCCCTGACTCACAGCTGGCTACCAGGAATTATCATCTGGTCAGACATGCTCCCTAGAAGGGTCTGGCTTGAGGCTTTCAACCCTCTTGTAATTGACATCTCCAGGCACAAGATCAATGCATACCTGAGGCGGGTTATGTCCAGGCAAGGTGAGTCCTTCATCTCCCACCCTGAGATCATGTTCTCACAGAGTACATCTATCTATGACTGGGGCCTATATTTTTCTGTTTCACCTGCAGCAGGGTCTGCAGAGCCTGTTGGGTTTGTCCGTGGGGCGGTGGGGGTGAGCTGGTGAATAGGGCTCAGTTTCACTTTCCATACAGCTTCATGCATTTTTTTGTTCTTCAGTTTTTTGGCCATAACTTTTGATAGAAAGGAGATATTTCACTGTAGGTTTTTGCATTGCATTCTGCTGGAAATTCCACATCCGATTGTATATAACATGACAGTATTACTCCTAACCACCGTGATTTTAGCATGTCACCCCCCCAGTGAGCGTCACCCCCCATGAGCATCACCCGGTGCGGCCCACACCACCTGTACCCCTGTAGCGATGCCACTGGCAGCACCTTTGGCAAAGGCAACTCGGTTCCAAATGAGGTCAGTGGGGGTAGTGTCTGAAGGGCCAGAAGTTCGTTCAGCTGCAGCGGGAATTGAAGCCAGGACACCCAGGGCTCTACTGGTTACAGCGAGTATCTTGGACACTAAGATAGCACTGGAAATGCCTTTTTAAAATGGGGCCTTTTTAAAATCTGCCCCTTGGTAATAATCACTGGATCACACCTGGCAGGGCTCTTGCAAGACACGATCATCTATCCATAGCTCCTCCCATATCTGCTGTACCAGAAAAATAACTGAACAGTAGGTGGTTACGTTGGTCCATTAGAAGAGAAACACATAATCCAAAGTAGCTAAACCCTCTTTTAGGAGGCAACAAAAGAAGTGATAGCATGTCAAAGGGAACACTTGGGAATCCTGTATGATCTTGTCTGATCTCATAAGCTAAGCAGGGTCAGACCTGGTTAGTACTTGGATGGGAGACCACCTGGGAATACTGGGTCCAGTGGATCATCTTTAAAAATAACTTTTTTAAAAAAAATTCCGCTGTGTATATTTACGCATATCAAGGAAGACCCCGAACTCATACTTTGGGTGAATCTGCTTTACCTTCTGGCTTATAGGCTTTCAACTGCCTGACAGCCGAAAACAGCTGTATCCAGCACTCCCCAGGCAGCCGCTGCCACCACCTCAGCAGAATGGAACTTTCATCCCCTTCCCCTGGGTAAAGCGAGTAGCCCTGCAATGGGGCTACTCAATCCTACCATGACCCAAGGGTTGGCGTAGAATTTAGAGACTCTGTGTCGGGTGGACAGCCCAAGACAGGGTATCAGGATCCAGTGGAACGAAGCTCCACCAGCCCCGCTTCCCTCCCGCCCCGCTCCCTCTCCCGGTACACCTCTTCTCCACCTTCTCCCTGTTCTCCACCCAATTCTCCGCACCCCGGAATGCCTCTTCCCCACCTCCTGCCATTACCCCATCTACCTCTCCACTGCCTGGCAGTCTGTGCAACCACAGAGCAGCAGAGCACCGGTGCTCCACCAGCACTAGGGCCCAGAAACATGATTTACAGCACGTTAGCAACAGTGCACACCAGTGGTGAGCCAGCATGCACTGAATAGGATTGGCCCCTTAGCCTCAAGCTATATTGAAAAATATATACAGCCTGTGTCTCCACATTTTTTATTGGAATTATGTTCCATTTCATTCAATTGGACTTGTTCCTGAGAAAGGGTGCATATGATTGCAACATAAATAAGACATTTTAAAGAAAATTTAAAATATAACCTACCTGTGTTCCCCCATACCCTATATCCCTCATGAATATTTGTTGTGAAATAAGGGATGATTGGCTAAGAAATGAGGAAGAAAAGAAATTATGAAATTTAATGTTCTTAATGCAATGAAATGGACAGCCTAGTCCTATCCAGGACTGGGCTATCAAGCAGAGCATGTTATGACAACAGAAGTCACCATGAGATGCAGCAGCACCACAAATCCATTGCCAGTCCCTACCATGCCCACTGGGACTGGTAAGTCAGCTGTGGGGGCAGGGGATGGACAGGAAGTGGGCAGACTGAGGAAGTAACAGGGACCAATGAGGTGGTGTGGGTTGAATCTAGCAGCCATGGTGGTATGTCTGATATGACACGTAGGCACCCTCAGGGCTCACCAGGAGTTGAGTGTAAAACATTTATACCTGCCTCCCATTTGCCGTCTTGTCACCCCCCCCCCACTGCTGGATGCAGTGCGCACCTTTTCAACACAGCTGCATTGGCACAGATAGCAGGGGATAGGATTGGGCCCTTAATTTCTTGTCCATAAAACTGGCTACAATATTTCATTGGACAACTTCAAATAAATGTAACACATATTTCAACATTTTAAAATTCATGGCTGAGTACCTGCAACAAGGTGACCTTACTTGGATCTACACATCCTATTTGAAGGCATTCCAATAGGATTCCTACCCCTGCTAATTGGGTAAGAGGCACTTTTTCAAGTGGGTGCTCCTTTTTTAGCAGGGGGAGAGCAACTGGCCCACCTCACCCCAGCAGTGTCTGTTCTAGTGGCTGTCTGCTGGTATTCATTTGCATCTTTTTAGATTGTGAGCCCTTTTGGGACAGGGTGCCATTTAGTTATTTGATTTTTCTCTGTAAACCGCTTTGTGAACTTTTAGTTGAAAAGCGGTATATAAATACTGTTGTTGTTGTTGTTGTTGTTGTTGTTGTTGTTGTTGTTGTAATAATAATAATAATAATAATAATAATAATAATAATAATAATAATAATAATAATAATAATAATAATAATAATAATAATAATTGGACACATAGAAAAATGGAAATGTGGTAACATTGTCCTCACCCTATGGCTAGATAACTAGCTTGCCCATGGCCCTGTTGTGGGCTTACAAGTGGCTAACATGTGACTGTTATCCCTGTATATAGATAAACCAAATTACCCATAAGTGGAACACAGTTCTTCCAGGTAAAGCTCCATTGACAAGCTGATAAGCCTGGAATGAAGTAAAAGTAAACAAATGCAGTGTCCTAAGGGGTGGAAGTTACATTCAGGGTGTAACTAGCTGATTCTTCCAATGAACTCTGAATCCAAAAGACAAATGAATGTTTCTTCTAAATGCTGAATCCTCTCAGCCTCAGCTACATCAGATACATATTTGCTGCAATGAATGGTAAAAGCAGCTGGGATTTTGGCAGCTCCTTATTGTGGTATGTACAGTTTCTATAAAGAGCTTTCACTTTAGATCAGGGGTATCCAAACTTTTTGGCCAGAGAGCCACATCAAATATTTGGCATGGTGTGGAGGGCCAGAAAAAAATTTTTCAATATAAAATTTAAATAAATAAATTAGAGATGGAACTTAGATGAGTGAATAAATGGGCTCATTCATTCAACCTTTCTGGCCCTCAGAAAACCCTTCAGACACAACCAGAGCACAGTTCTGGTCATGTTCAGTTGAGTGGGCCAGAGGCTTTCAAGGGACAAGAGGTTGGCCACGGGCCGGAAAGAGGCTTGCTGCGGGCCACATCTGGCCCCTGGGCCGGGGTTTGGAGACCCCTGCTTTAGATCAATGGTTCCTGAACTGTGAGTCGTGGCTCCCAGTGGAGCTGTGCAAGTCAGTCAGGGAAGTTGCAGAATTATTGCAAAAAACTTGTCATCCTATACAATGTGTAGGATTGTAGCCCTAATGGAGAGCCATGGCCAATGGCCCAGTAGATCAAGGGAGCCGCCAGTGAAAAAATGTTTGGGAACCACTGCGTTAAAAGTTACTAGTGTTGACTTCCCTTGCATTCAGGTAGTGAGCCAAGTAGACTGTAACACCAATGACAAGAACATGTGTTACTGATGCTGTTGTCTGTTCCATCCTCCCTGCTCTGATTTCTCTTCAAGCAAAGGCAAAGATACCATACAAAGGCAAATAGGCAAAGATACCATACAGACCCCAAGGGAAGCCAACAGCCTGTTCCCTCCAGAGATCAGTGTGAGCCTAGCAATCCTGCTGTCCAACATGTTCCAGACAGGCTCCTGCAACTTGTGAACTGCACAACAGACAGTGAACCAAACAGTACAGCCAGACCTCACTGCTACCTATAATTTGAACAACATACATGCATGCATACACTTCTCAAGCACCATGCTTACTCACCAGCTTTGCCTCTATGGCTATGTGAGCAAATCCATGTTGTTTTCTCCAGATGAGTTCGTAAGTCTTATCACTATAGTTTTGCTCTCGGAGTCCACCTGGTGCAATGCTCACCACATGCCCTTCCTTCAGAAAAGCCACACATTCTTCTCTGCTTGGATGAACAGAACCAAGCATAGTAACACATGTTTTTAGTCCTGGAGAAAGGAACAACAAAAAATGGGAGATATTAGATAAAGTGGGTCCCGCTGCTAAAAAGATTGGGAAGCACTGAGGTAGACAGAACCATGTCATGCAAGGACAGAACCACACATTCCCAAACTTGTGCGTGCAGAGTAACATTAACCAGTAACGTGCAGGAGAAAAATCAGCATGTGGAATGTTGACCCTTAAACCTTCCCTTTCTTGCTGATTTTCCTCTGCAATCCCTTTCCTATCAGTTTACTTCCTAATTTTTCCCTCCCAATGGGGGAAGGCGGGAAAAAAATGGAAGAGTGCTTGGAGAGGAGATGCTTAAGCCTTTTCTTCCTGCTCCTTTTCTGCTCTTCTCCAAACTGCCATTTCACCTGGTGGGAGTGAGATCATTTCTGATTCTCTTGTCCCCTGAATCCCCAAAGCAGATGAAAAAAGCACGGGGAGGATATGTTGGACCTATAAGAAAGATATTCACAATAGGAATAAGGTATTGGTATTAACTTTTAAGGCCCTTTACGGTTTGGTCCAGGCTAACTGAGAGACCACCTTCTTCCATTTGTTCCAGCCCACTGTCTTAGGTCCTCTGAGGGGTCTCTTCTACAAGTGCTGCCTCTGTCTCAAGTGAGAGGGGTGGTGACTCAGGGCAAGCCCTCTCTGTAGTGGTACCACAACTATGGAATTTGTTGGCATTGGACGAATGAAAGAGCTTACTCCCACTGCCCAAGGTCGCTCAGCCTGGCACAGTTCCTGGGGAGTATGTGTGTAGCAGCTGTGGCTGAAAACTTGCGTCGGCGAGGAGGAAACACTCATAGGACAGACAGCAGGTTCCTTCACCAAACTTGTATTTACAGGTACTTTGCTTTCCAGAACAGGCAGTAAGTGTGGGTTCCAACGCAGGGAACCAGAGTCGCCCACTCCCACAATATGAGGAGCACAGTGACAGAGTGATCCGCGTCTAGCCATTCAACAACGCAGTTTGACCTGTGGTGGCTACTTTGTTTTTCTAACACTGCTGGCCAATGAGCGTGTGTGTGAAGGGAGGTTTGGGCTAATCAGCCCCACGCATTTCCAGCTGCATCTAGAGTCAGCACCTTCTTTGTTTTTTCAACAGGCTTTAACTGCCTCTGCTGGGGCCGGGCCTTGAAAAAACCTCCTGTATTAAACACCGGGGTACTCCTCCAGTAACTCCCTTCAATGGGATTGGGCACATCCCTTGACTGAATTCCCATCCATGAGAATTCAGAAGTACGCCCAACCTCATGGCTTTTTGACGAGGGCTCAAAATACCTGTTTCCTCTGGCATTTGGTTGATGGGTGGATATCTGTGCCTCTGTGATACTGCTGTGGCTTCACTGCTTCCCTGGTCTTATTTCTTCCTCTTCCCCCCTCCTCATGGCTCAACTATATGTGTCGAGTTTTTGTTTTGTTTAATGTTTGAATATTTTAGTGTTTAATGTTAAAATTAATGTTTTGATGTTTGTTTTCTTTTCTTCTTCTGTTTTTACTTGTTGTGATACATTTTACATTTATGTTGGAACTTGGTAAGCAGCCTTTGGCATTTGCTTTGGCATGGGAAAGGCGGAACATAAATTTTTCAAATAAACTAACAAATAAATAAATAAATAAGCAGTTCTCCATCCTGATTTGCACCCTACTCTGGGTGAGTTAGCTTTAAAAAAGAAAAAGAAAAAGTGAGGTCCCTTACAATCTAATTCACCTAATTCATTCAATACATGTGTGTACATCATTAATTCAATCAAATGGAAAAATCAAATGGGATATAGTCACAAAACAGTTTGACATGTATAGAGGTCAACTTTCTGCTGCAGAAAAACATTTAGAAGTGTGCTTTATATCACTGATTCTGTTTTTAAGGCTATTTCTATGAGACTGACAGAAGAAAAGAATTTGGGGAGGAATCGAATCAAAGACAGTCAGTGCTTTTAAACCAATTCCACCAACTGATTCCCTGGCCTTTCTGGCATCATGCCAGAAACAAAATACGATGAGCAACATGACCTTTACTGCACAATCCTAACTATGATTACACAGAAGTAAATCCATTGAATTCAATGGACCATACTCTCAGGTAAATATGTATAGGATTGCACCCTCACTGCCCAATCCTATCCCCTGCCAGTCCACAGCCTGAAGCCACACCAACAGAGCACATGCTGCATGCTACGGTGGATGCACAATCAAACGGCCAGCAAAAATAAGTAAAAGTATCTGTTCCTTACTTTTAGGTAGGCTGCCAGATCACCAATGGGTCTCCTCGTATCCACACTTTTTTTGCTGGTTGTAGCTCCAGATATAGGAAGGGACAGCATGTGCTGAAAAATTGAGGACAGAATCCCAGCATATCCACCTGAGATCCACCTCCTCCAGCCTGCCTTCCTTCCCAAACCTCCCACAAACCACCCTCCACCACCTAACCTGCTCTAGTGCAGACCAGTTCCATTGGTTCCATAGCCGCCCTGGGTCCCTTTAGGGAGAAGGGCGGGATATAAATAAAGTTATTATTATTATTATTATTATTATTATTATTATTATTATTATTATTATTATTATTGGTAGTGGGTGAGTGGAGCTCCTAGCCATTTTCACCAGTGGCTCTGATGCACTCAGCAGTGGCCATTTCTACAGTGGAAAGTGAATTTTGCTATCTTAAAGGTTCTATAGCAGTGATGGCTAACCTATGGCACACGTGCCACAGAGGGCATGCAGCACGTTGTTGGTGGGCACTCAAAGCCATCGCCCCAGCTGCCACGCACAAGCCTCTGCTCGCCACCCCTGGAAGGCGCCAGCAGCTGTGGCAAAGGAGGGAGGAGCGAGGCCAACGGAGGCATGAGGGAGGCATGAGCTCTGTGACTACCCACCACCATAGGATGCAGCTCACACTCTGTTGACACAGCTACACCAGTGGGGGGGGGGTTAGGATTGGGTTGTCAGTCTTGATATCTCTACTCTAATAGTGCCAAGGCCTGAAACAGGAGTGTTTCCTGATTTGTGTATTTGGGGTAATAGAGAAAATCAAGATTGAGGGTCTGAGGACAAATCCAATGCTGCAACATGGATCAATTTTCTCCCCTATTCAACATCTCAGTCAACAGGGTAGAAACCTGAGAGGACGTGGTCCTTATGATACACTGAACCAATGCCCATTTATTGCATGAAGGAAAGGCCTTTTGTATTACTGTGCTGATGCCCAGTCTGGTGGAGGATTACCCTGGACTGTCCTTCCAGGCATAGGCTCCAATCTGCATTGTTAACGTGGCCATCTGATATCACTGTCTTGAACATTAGCAGTACCTTCAATATGACTATATTTTGTGAGGCACCCACTAATACAATTAGCCTTTGCCCTGTTAAACCTTTGTTAAAAACCTTGTAGAAGAGCTGATCCACTGTCACACTGAGCCTGTGAGAATACTCATTAATCAACAAATGTCAAACAGGAGCACACAATCTGCCTGGCCAAACTATTTGGCAATACAGTAAATCAAATCGGCTAAGTAGATTGCCGGCATATGGAAAGGCTATCATGGACAATCTCCATGGTAGATCTGACCTACAATGGAGCATCAACTTACAAAACCTTTTTTTAAAGAACAGGAACAATGTCAGGAACAATTATCAACTGGATTCAGTATCCCACATAGAGACAGCAGTGTCTGGGGTCCTGGCTTCATCACCCTGCTGCTAAACTCACACAGATGCTTAACTCGCTCTGTTTCACCTTTGACGCTTTGTTCCAGGACGCCATGCGCCACCTTTTGCAGCACAGGAACTTATTCCTCCATTCAGTCCTGGATCTCTGTCTGATCTTTCACCTTGATTGCATAATTGCTGAGTTTTGTGCAATATGTACAGGACTGAACAGCTCCCCTGTCCACCCAAACCCTCCTTTCCTTGTAATCATCTGTTAGTCACTTACATCACCCTCACCAACATCATCACCAGCCTTGGTTTTTAGCGTTGATTCTCCCCCTCTCTCTCCCCTCTCCAACTTCATTACCACATTGATTCCTTGCTCTCTCTCTCTCTCTCTCTCTCTCTCTCTCTGTCTCTCTCTCTCTCTCTTCCCCCCCCATTCCAATATTCAGTCCACTGGCATAGCTAGAGGGGGGCAGGGCACCAAGTTTTGCAGGGAGCTTCCCCGCAGCATGCAAGCGGCCCCTCCCCTTGAGAGCCATTTGCCTCTGTTTAGCCTCACAGCAGCATGCAAGCGGCTCCTCCCCTCCGCTTTGAAGCCATTTGAGCATCTCTTGCTCTAAAATACAGTCGGGACGAAGGGCTCTTAAGGTGGGGGACAACTTTGGATTTGGTCAACACCTCACCTGGACAAAATGCTGCATAGAACAGTACTAGAGCTACTGTTCTGAACAGCAGTGACTCGAAGGCTGAGGAACACAGAGAACGAAATTCCATACTTAGCCCATACAAAATAGGAGTGATTGGCCTGCACTTATCAGGCACTCCAGGGGAACTCTTCCTGACTCCCTCAATCATTTTCTGGACATGGAACTCCCTAGTAAAGTCCTAGATTCCCCAGGCCCTTGATTGAAACAATATGGCTGCAAGATAAATGGACATTGACTTACAGGACAGGCCCCCTCCCACACAGTTCTAATAGGAACAGCATAAGGATATGTGATGTGAACAGTCCCTGCTCAGGGAGAGATGCTGACCTGCAAAATGCACAGAACTCCTGAATCTTACTTAGGTCGCTGGCTCTGGTAGATAAAGCTAACGAGGCCCAGATGGCTTCCTGGGCTTCATCATACCAAGGCCCCAGAGCCACTGAGTCATGGGTTCGGGATCAGGTCTGGAATTGGGAGCCAGCTGCCAAAAACACTCCTCTTGGAAGCAAGAGAGAGAGCATTGGCTATGCCATTTTCAACACCCGGAACATGCCTAGCTAAAAATACCGTATTAATGGTGAGACATTGCTTTACACAAGCTCTGACCAAGTTCATAACCTGAAGGGATTTGGAGGTTTGTTGATTAACCACGTGTTCAACCACCTGGTTGTCGCACCAAAAGTGGACATAGGAGTTAGCAAACTCCTCTGCCCACAAGTGGATCACAACCATGATTGAGAAGAGCTCCAAGAATGTTAAATCTTTGGTGATCCCTTCTTGAGCCCACTCCACTGGCCAAGGAGCTGAACACCAATGTCCCCTGAAAAACATGCCAAATCCTATAACGCCAGCAGCATCAGAATCTACCTGCAGTTCAGCTTCAAGTATCTGAGGTGATCACCAAAATGATGTCCCATTAAAGTTTTGGAGAAAATCCAACCACATATTTTAGTCATCCCTCATAGCCTGGGTTACACTTATTCTGTGAGATAAGCATTTAAGTCCCACAATTGCATCACAGAGTCACCTAACTAAGGCCCTGCCAGGGGCAATGACCCTACAGGCAAAATTAAGGTGTTCCACCAGCTTCTGAAGCTCCCTGAGAGTTAACTTTCGGACCCCAAGGGCTCTCCTTAACTGTAGCAGTGCAATGCTACTTGGGAAGCACCCAGGGCTTAGAACCTTGGTGCCTGACGGAGAGTGCTAAAAGCAGAAGCACTCTGAGGGTTTGAAAGTTAAAACTCGAGCAGCAAGGAGTCAGAGCAATGAGAGACATTCATTCAGAGGGTTGATGCAGGGAGAGCTGAGCCGGAAGTAGGACGGTATGAGATTGAGAGAGAAGTCCGTCCTCCCAGCTAGCTTCCTCAGACTTTTATTCATTCTCAAAACACATGATGCAAAGCTATGCAATAGGGAAAATTACTGAAGGTTGCTGAAATCTGCACTGCTAAGCAACCTGCTGGCTCTGGCTTGACCGCAATACATTTCTAGATAAGCGCTTCTTCATAACATCCTCCGTTTACCGGCTACTGGGCTTCAGCCTTTGCAACTGGCCCACTCTGGTGTGCCTGAGTGGGGGGGGGGGGCAGCAGGTTTGCCTGCCTGCCAGTTGCCATGTTACCAAGGCTAAGCTCAGCGCCCGTGTATAAACACTACACTTAACCAACAAGTCAAATTGTCTAGTTTGTCTTGTGGCAGGTGACTAGCCTGGGCTACGGAGTCTAACTCAATGTCCAAAAAAGTAAGTTTATTAGACAGGCTCTCTAATCATGTGCTTATCATGTGCTTATCATGTGCTAGTCTTATCATGTGCTAGGGGTACCCCCAACTTATCACCCAGTGAGGCAAAATCACCCAAGAGCATGGCACTGTCTTTAGTAAATGCAGGTCCCATGAATAGAAAATCATCAAGGTAATGAGCAGTGGTGTATAACCCGTTCTAAACCTAACTACCCATTCTAAAAATGTACCGAAGGCTTCAAAAGCCACACAGGAAATACAACATCCCACAGGCAATGCTTTGTCAAAATAAAAGCCCCTTTCAAAGTGAAAACCTAACTGGCAAAAATCTGGGGGTGCACTGGCAGCAATCTGAAGGCCGATTTAATATCAGCTTTTGCCATTAATGCTCCCAGACCACATCTTCTAAGGCAGCAGATAGCATCACATACATCTATGTCAGTGGTGCTCAAACCTTTCTGGCCAGTGGCTCCCTTGACCCCCATGGCTGTTGGCCATGACTCCCCATCATGATCCTGAGCGCTGGAAGTGACATCATTAAACAGGAAGTGGCCAGAAATATTAACTATATTAAATATATTAAATATAATATTATAATATTATGTTTATTTAAAATATAAATTAAATATTAAATATATATTAACTATATTAATATTAATTATATTAATCATATCATTAATTAAATGCAGACCTTAAAAATATATTATTAATACACAGCAATATATATGCTTTATAAATGATCAGCTGCTGATCACTGTTGGAGACAGGAAGCTGGAGTAGGTAGATTTTGTCTGGTCCAGGAGGACTCATTTTTTTTAAACTTTGTAAGCATACCAATAGAATTGATTTATCAAATGAACTTTGTGAACAACCAGTCTGACCAACATTACACACACACACACACACACACACACACACACACACACACCCCTGTGGACCCCAATCCAACTAGTAATTTCTCCCATTCTCCTTGGATAGGATTGAACCCTTTATTAATTTAATGAAATTAATTTTTTCCAGCAGCTGGTGGGGAAAACAAAAATAGACCATGAAAATATATCAGAGCTGATAAGGGTTTGGTTAGGAAGCTGATTTGTCTCCTATACTAAGAGATGCACAGCTCAAGCCTATGCATGTCTACTCAGAAGTAAGTCCCATTAGAGTCAATGGGGCTTACTCCCAGGAAAGTGTGGATAGGTTTGGGCTGGCAATCACTTCATCAATGGCTGATAAGTATTCCCTTCAAATAGCAAGATTCATCACTTTAAAAATACAGCCTTTCTTCTTCAGTCAAACAACAAGATTAATAAATCACTTTAAAAACAGTACCCTTTTTCTGCTCCTGGCCTTTTTCTTGCTCCTGGCCAAGTAAAGTGTGTGCTTGTCTCTCCCCTCCCCCTTTGCCAACTGCATGGAAGCAACTTTAAGAGTCCTGATGACTGGTAAAATAGGAAGCATTTTATTTGGGAGGAAAGCGGGAAGGTTTGGAGATCGAAAGGGGGGAGTGGAAGAGGAAGGGGGTTGAAAAGAGAGATTTCACTTTGATGAGAAACTATCCCAGGATGGGAACTAGGAACCAACCAGACAAGGATCAGCGAAGGTTAAGGACTGCAAGCTGAGCATGCTCGGTTCTTGCCAGATGGGGGTTGGAGTCCAAGAGCTTTGGAAACAACATGCAGCAAACACAGAAGGCGGCAACCTCGGAGTGTAGGGAGAAGAGGGCAGGGTGGCAGCAGCCATTCTTGCAGCTGAGCAACTCCAGTTTCTTCTGCTTTAAAAAAAAGTGCAGACAATGGGCAGAAGACGGGCTCGTATTCTGCTCAGGGGTGTGACTGTTTCACTGCAAGAGGACATCCCACGCCTCCCCTTTGAGTTCCTGGCGCCACGCTAAAAAGCCACGCCTCACAGTTTGAATAACACTGATCTATGTGTATCTAACTGAACAAAGATGAGCAGGAATCCTTTCATTCACCAAAGCACCTTTCCAGAAGAGACAGGTGGTGGATAAACCTAAATTGACCTGGGGCCTTCTTAGGCACCACCCCCAATGGAGAAACTTGTAAATTGGGCAGTGGGGGGGGACCATGAACAGTCCGGCCACCCTGCCTGCTACCACTTCCTTTGCTATCTTCTTCTGAACAACCCCCTCCATGCCTCTAACGGACCGGAGGTTCTCAGCAAAGGTGGGGCCTAACGGGGGAGAGGGCGCTGGAATTCTGACACCAAACATGAAACCATCCAAAAAGAACTGTGCTGCAGAATGATTTTTGTAAAATTGCAGCCAATACTGCAAAGCCCCAATCTTAATCGGTGTTGGGCCCCTTACTAATAGCACTGGAGCAACCCTGCTGATTTTCATCCACTTTGAGAGAAAGCTCTCTGACAGGACCAGGACCCTCTGACTTTGGGACAGACTGATTCGGGGTGCTTGGCCCCACACAAGCCACAGCTATGGGAATATGCGCTTCCTGATTGTTACACTTTCCCCCCACATTGAATTTGATGCAAGTGTGCGGGTTTTGAACCCGCTGCGCACCACCAAGTGCCTTGGTTTGCTCCCCTTTGTTGCAGGCAATGAAGTGACTGCTATCCATGCGATCACCCCATACCGCCCTGGACGGTAATACCAGCTGCACCCATAGCTCCCACCGTGGCACCTTCCAATCCAGGCTCATGGGAAGCCCTAATTCAAAAATGATGGTCATAAGCCATCCAGGTGGCACCTGTGTGATCCTGAAAAGTACAGGGAATTATGTCCAAATACTTGAACAACTGACCCTTCTTTGGGATACATTTGCACCGTGACCCCGGCATAGATAAAGAACCTGTTAAGCCAATTGGCCCAGTTTTTATCTACTTTCCTCTTCTTAATTGTTTCCTGGTCTTAGGCAGGTTCTCCAATCTTCGGTGTTGGTTCTGGTTCCATTTGGAGGGGGCTGAACATATTCACATACTCGCCCCTCCAATTTTTTCTTAACTGATAAGGCAAGGTGTCCGCTCAAAGGGAATGCTGTCTCTCCATAAGATAACTTACATAAGAACATAAGAACAGCCCCACTGGATCAGGCCATAGGCCCATCTAGTCCAGCTTCCTGTATCTCACAGCGGCCCACCAAATGCCCCAGGGAGCACACCAGATAACTTAGGTTTCTCCTGCTCCTCAACTAGCCCCAGTTGAGGGTCCCCTAACATTAGCTCCATTTGTGTGAGACCCAACCCTGGAACTACTGGGTGTCGCCAGTAAGGTACCACTGCGTGTCCCAACTTGGAACCAGACTTGACATGTGGGTACACCCAACCCATTGCCAATGGATATTGAGGGTAACTAGTTCCCTGCCAGAATGTCGGAGGGCGACAGGTGACCAGGCCTGTCCAGCCGTAGCTACGTTAGCTGGCATCGCATAACCCTCCCTCTCATCCCATATTGCTCCCACATTATGATCAAAATTAGAAGCTGCCTCACCTTGACCCCTGCCGCATCTAGAGGCATGCGACCTTGGCCTCTTAGGAGGGCTGACCATCTTGGTCTCAGGGGAACTATCCTCCTGAGGGCTACCATCAGCAGCAGCAGACATATCAGGGCCTGAGTGGAAACCTGCCCAGAAGGAAAAGAGGTGTTCATCACTGTTCCTTTAAGTCTTCTGGCTGACCTACAAAGTGCTGGAGCCATCCCAGAGCTGGAACCACCATCTCCCTGACCTGCCTTGCACAGTGCCTTATCCTTTTGCCTGGCCTCAAAACGGACTAGCAAGGCTTGCAACTCAGGTAAGCATCTCAGGTAATATTCCAGGTAAGTGGATTCCAGAATTTAGAGAACACTAATATCTTAGTCTTCTGGGTATTTAAGTCCAGTTTATTTTTTGAAAGATAGACAGAGCTTCTTTTTAATAGTCATTTGAGACCAATTCACACAGCAATAATCATCACAGCATTATCTACATATGATAGGATGGGAATATAAGTTGAACCTAGCTTGGGATAGTGCCCATCTGCTTGAAGAAGGAAGGGGGCCTTAGAAAAAGAATAAAGAAGAAAGGTGCCAAAATGCACCACTGCTTCACACCCTTTTCGACTGAAATTCTGGGTGTCAGCTTCCCAGATGATGTGCATTTAACCTGACAGGTCATCCCCATATGGAGCTTTTTAATAAGAGCTAGGAGCCTAGGATCAAACTAATTTCTCCCATAGCAAAGCATGGTTTACCAAGTCAAATACTCCTTTCAGATCTAAAAATGCCATATACAGTTTCTACTTATTGCTCTTGGTGTATTTTTCAGTGAGGTGGGCTACAACAACAAAATGATCTAGGGTTGAAAACCCCTTATGAAAGCTGACCTGTTTGGGTCCTGGCAACCCCTGGACAGACATCCAAGCTGATAATTTAGCCAACAGATGTCTTTCATAAATCTTCCCCAAGACTGAAAGCAAACTGATAGCCTGGTAATTGGATGGATCTTCGTGATCTCCTCTTTTATAAATGGGGACCACAATCCATAAGAACATAAAAAGAGCCCTGCTGGATCAGGCCAAAAGCCCATCTAGTCCAGCTTCCTGTATCTCACAGTGGCCCACCAAATGCCCCAGGGAGCACACAGGACAACAGACACAATCTGTGTCCTAGTGCCCTCCCCTGCATCTGACAATCAGAAGCAGCCTGCCTCTAAAACCAAGAGCTTGCACATACCTACTATGACTTGTAACCTGTAATGAACTTTTCCTCCAGAAATTTGTCTAATCCCCTCTTAAAGGCATCCAGGCAAGATGCCATCCTATGGCAAAGAGTTCCACAAACTAATTACATGCTGGGCAAAGAAATATTTTCTTCTGTCTGTCCTAACTCTCCCAACACTCAACTTTCGTGGATGTCCCCTGGTTCTGGTGTTATGTGAGAGGGAAAAGAGCGTCTGTCTATCTACCCTGTCCATTCCCTACATGCTTTTTATGTCTCAATCATGTCCCCCCTCAGGCACCTCTTTTCTAGACTAAAGAGGCCTTTAGTCTAGCCTTTCCTCATAGGGAAGGTGCCCCAGCCCAGTAATCATTTTGGTTGCTCTCTTTTGCACCTTTTCCATCTCCACTATATCCTTTTTGAGATGTGGTAACCAGAACTGGAAGCAATACTCCAGGTATGGCCTCACCATCGATTTGTACGGTATTACAATATTAGCTGTCTTATTCTCAATGCCTTTCCTAATTATCCCAAGCATGGAATTAGCCCTCTTCACAGCCGCCACACATTGGGTTGACACTTTCATCGAGCTGTCCACAAGGACCCCAAGATCTCTCTCCTGATCTGTCTCACACAGCTCAGAACCCATTAGCCTATATGTAAAGTTTTGATGCTTTGTCCCAATGTGCTTCCGGCATCATGCCAGTCTGATCTATCATTGTGAAAAAGGATGACAACATGGGGTCAGTTTTCAAAATTTCCAGAAGTATCAGATCTGGGCCCAATGACTTTCCAGACCTTGAATGAAGGATAAGGTCCTTCACTTCCTTAGGAATGACCAGTGGCCAAAATGGCACTTCCTATAGAGTCAGAGAAGTGACATTATCTATCCCCTCCTGCTGAAAGAAAGTAGTGAAATAGAAACACCAAGTTTGGGGGAAAATAACCATTGGAGTAAAATTGGATTTCCAGAGGAAACCTGTCACAATGGTCCAAAACTGTTTAGTTTTTATGGTTAACTGACATTTTTAACTTTTCCCATTGAACAAGAGCATACCTCTGTTTATTTCCTTGAATCAACTGTTATAGTTGATTTTTAATGACAAAATATATATCTGGGATCATAGCTTTCCCAGACAGTCGGTACTGATTTTAGACCTTCCATACCTGATTTTTAAGCTTCACACAATTTCTTTCAAACCAAGAGGATGTCTTTGGGTTCTTTCCTGCTATCCCTCTTCCAGATTTAGGGATTAAAGAAAGTGAGAAGTAGGTTATTAGTGCCTCATAAATTTTGATGGCTTCCAGGGGATCTGACTCGCTCATCAGCCTTGTTCTATAGCTTAGGCAGATCTCAGACTGTAATAACTTCCTCACCTTTTGGCTGGTAACAATATTCCAAAAGACTCTTTGACAGGTTTCATAACTGGCCCCACCAGTGTCAAGAGATTGAGACAGGCCACAACTCATGTTTATCTTTAGAAGTATGGGAAATAGTCACTCATTAAGAAATTATCAGATAGGCAAGTATTTACTGACATGCTGACTAGTTGTCTAGTCATAGACATTATTAGAATTAACTTACATATCAGTTAGTCCCTGAATCCATCAGCATCTCCTTCTGCCTCCCCCACCCACCCACCCAGAGGAAATAGTCTGGAACAGAAACTTCATCATCGGCTTCCAGGGATCAGAAGATATGGTCATAAATATCTACTCCTTTTCCTAATATATTGGACCTTCTTGTAACTTTTAGTGTTGTGGGATTGGCTCCAACAGTAAAACTTGGATAAAAGGGGAATACACATTTAATCCTTTAATTCATTAAATGGAAAAAAAATCCATCCAAATATAGTCAGCGGACTGTCTAATGTGTAGATGACAACTTTCTGCAGCACTAAAAAAATTAGGAGATTTTCAACATACCTGTATTATAAGACTTATTTTTAAAGGACTTATTTTTGAAGGACATAGCTTTGCCAGTCCCAACTCTGAGAGGAATCCCAAGCCACCAGAATGGTCCCAATCTGATTAATGCAGCCCCCAAGAACACCTGAGAAGAAGTCCCTCCCTCCAGGCTGACAAATGTATTGAACCCTATGGAAAGCAAAACTAAGCCACGCATTCATGTTTACTTGCAAATAAGCAACCGTACCTTTGCTTGTGGGAAGATCAGGCAAAGGGGAGTGCAAGCCTACCAGGTTCATGATACAAGACTTACCCTTACAGAAGTCATGCTGATTCTTCCTTAGCAAGACTTGTTCCTCTATGTGTTTTAAGATTTTATCTTTGATGAGGCATTTCACCACCTTACCTGGAACAGATGTTAGGCTGACTGGCCTATGGTTTCCCAGGTCCCCTCTCCTTCCTTTTAAAAGATCAGTGTGACATTTGCTATCCTCCAGTCCTCTGACACGGTGGCTGTAGTGATTAGTGCAGAAGCACATAAAAACTTAGTGAACATTGGCATCACAGGCAGACACATCTGCTTTGGCCAGAGCACACTCTGAGCCATGACCTTGTTCACTGCCTAGTACCTAGAAAACAAGATGAGTCTTAATGTTTTAGAGATGCACTTCTTATCTCAGTCTATGGAATGTGTTGTTGCCAGCTAGTTGCAGCTAGTGTTATCTCTGACCGACAGTAAACTCAGCTTGCTCTGTATTGTTTGAGAGTCAATAAAAAAGCTTGGAAGAGGCTGGTCAAAAAGCTTCCAGCTTCCGGCTTCCCCCCTGCATCCACATTTGAAACCTGTCTGCCGTCTCTTCTTTGCTTTTGCTTCTGGGCCTGCACTGCATCCAGCAACTGGACTCCTGAGAGTCCAGGTTGCTTCCAAAATTAATTGCAACAGGTGGCCATTTTAAGAGATAAGTTGCATATTTTAGTGCAGTATCAGGAAAATAACTGAACTGTGGGTGCTCATGCTGGTCCATTAGAAGAAAAACACATAATCCAAAGTGGCTAAACCCTTTTCTAGGATGCATCAAAAGAAGTGACAGATTATCAAAGGAAACACTTTGGAATCCTATATGATTTGTCATCATATGGATCGTAAGCAAAAGAATTGGGAGAAATAATGGAGACCTGTTCGTAGTTTTTCCCAAAAGTCTGCAGTTTGTAAATTCACAAGATGAAGTTTAGGAGGTTTCTATGCAGGCTTGAATTAGGTTTTATGTAGGCTCTGAAATATCAACGTTTTGTCTAATTTGAACTCAATGAAGTGAAGAGGCCCAAGAAAATTTAGGCTGAGGGCTCCAGACCTATCTATCCAAAATCAAACTGAACCCATTTGCTCTCCCAGTGTCACAGGCATAGTGAGATTACCTATTTAAACATAGGTATGCAAAAAAAAAAAAATCCCTTTTTTTTGCAACATAGGATGCAAAAAAAACCAAAACAAAACCCAGACACGTATGTCCAGGAATGCCAGTGATCGGGATGGATATCACACGGATATAATTATCGAGGACACAAATAACTTAGTACCCATTTGCACAACTTCATCGCTAGTCAGTATTAGACAGTTGAAGATGCTCATGTTGCACCCAAGTAGCCAGGATGTTAGGGAGAAGTTGAACAATGAATGAATCTACTGAAAAGCCTCCATAGTTGGAAAACTATTCACCTGTCCATAGACTGTGTTCTTGAATTAAAATCCCACAGTGTCAGGAGGGGGGGGGGCAGTTACACACTAGAGTGGATTAGATGTGGTGCTAGCTTACTGGGGGTTGCCTGGAGAGCCAGAGGTAAAAAGCAGGATGCAAGTGTAAGATGGTATATTGGCATGTTGTGGGAGATCTGTGTATGTTGAGAAGAGAGTGGTCTGCACAGGTTCTTGCTGGTGGTAGTTTTTTCCTCCACAGTTAGGTACATTTTTAGGTACATTTTTTACATTTAGGTACATTTAGGTAAATTTTTAGGTACATTTTTAGGTACAATTAGGTACAAACACTTCATTAGTTTGCTCCTTTTCGTTGGTTGCACCTGCACCTATCCCCTGCCTGATCATGACAGGAGACATTCTGGACACCAAGCCAAAGTCACGTGCCTGGCTTAACCTCTGGGAATTGTATAAAGGGGGACTCGATATGTCATTCATTATGCAGCAGGCCTGGCATGTGGTCAGCTGCAGATGGGCCACATGCAAACTTACCCTGAGGAGGAGACATCCAGTAGATTAGGCACCACTTCTATTTGGAGGGACTGCATTTGTAAGAATGCTGTATTGCAATGGTTCTCCAACTTTTAGCACTGAGATCCACTTTTTAGAATGACAATCCGGAACCCACCAGAAGTGATGTCAGTAACCTGGAAGTGATGTCATGGCTGGAAGTGACATCACCAAGCACTGAAATTGCCCATGGCAAGCACTGAAACGGTGCCATTTTCCCTAGGTACACAGGCTATAAGTAATTAAATTAAAATGAATAATCAGAAATAATTAAAGAAAAACTAATTAAATAACGGGAGATGAGATGGGGAAGTCAGTCCTGTTCCACCAAGTGAATTCTCTCTGTAGCCTACCTCCTCTTTCCTCTGCACTTCATCTTTGACTCTTCTACTCTGTTCCCTTTCTCCTTTTCAATTCCAAGTCCAGGCAGAGAAGCTCCATGCCAGTAAGAAAGACCAGCATTTTACATGCCACCTCTGGCGTTGAAAGATGGACATCAGTACATTTCGGTTTGTGGAGAATGCAGAGCTAAACACAGAGCAGTGTTTTTCAACATGTGGGTTGTGACCCTAATAGGGTCACGAAGCCTAACTGGTGGGGACGTGGCAACTGATTTTCATACTCTACTAACTCCCCAGAAGCTATTGAGCAGGTTTGTCATCATAGACTGAGTAGGTAGTAGAGTTTGAAAACTGGAAAAACAGGCAATAAAATATGGGGGGGACGGGACAGGACATTCATCACAGCATGTGCTGACGTTCACACATGGATGCTGACAGTCTGAGTTAATTTTGTGACTACCAAAATATAGAAATGGATATATGTATCAAGACCAAGGATCCCACTGAGTAAGGTATGTACCTGGTGCCAGAAGGGCAAACCAGGGACGACAGGGGCGGGGGTGGGTGGACTGGCTGTGGGTCCCTAGTCACATATGTTGTTTGTTTATTTATTGGAGTTGTAGCATGAAAACATTTGAAGACCACTGATGTACAGCCTTTAACTGGCTACTTGAATGCAGATCAGATCAGATCAGAAACCTTTACTGACATCACAGACAACAAATAAAACAAGTAAAAAACAGCCAATAAAATAGACTAAAAATCACACATCTTTCAATTCATAAAGAGCTGCCCAAGATACACACAATTCCCCCGTATACAGATTCTCAATGATCATAGCTCATATATTATAAAGATCATGGAGATGTTTGCGTCTACTGAAAATCAGACAAAGATATTTAGCAGTCATACAAATGCGTTCTTGATCTCGTCCTGCTAACAAGAAACACACCATGTCCTGCCCCTCCCACCCTGATGGGGTAACTATCTGATCTAAGTATTGTAGTCGCAAATCATTACATAAGCAGCAAGTAAACATCATATGTGCAAGAGTCTCAACAGTACATTTATTCACAAGGACATGATCTTCTGCTTATCTCCATCCCCGAAAATCTACCCCATAGGAGATTAGATGGAAATATATTGAACCTAGCTGTGGTGAAGGCTCAGCGTTCCTGGGAATTGATCAAACAGTATAAATAATTGCAGCTTGATTCTTGTGCCCAGGGGAGATGAAAAAAAAGGGGTGAACAAGTTTTCCTCACTGCTGCTGTTAGTTCTTGTTTTTCTACTGTATATCCCACAATCTAATCCTTACCATTTTATATGCAGATATTAGAGGTAAGGTGCCTATCGGATCACCTGAAAGACCTAGTGGTTGCATTTTTTTAAAAACTGGGATAATCCTGGGGATAGAAAAGAATCCTTCAGGACGTTTTGTAACAACTGTTACCTGAATACAGAGGATGAAGCAGAAGTGGAAAAGAATGAATCACAGGAATGGAATGCAAATGTTTAGGGCTATTCTGCAGAGGCTTTATTAAAGCAGAGTCTTCTGGAGGTACTGCTGTGACAATATTTAGAACTATAACAAGCATTTATCTTACAGGTTTCTATAACAAATGCACATTTATTTAAAGATTTCCATAAAGCTCACTTATCAAATATTATATCCAAACGGTCCATTCCTCAGCTATTCTTCTTTGCGATGCACCTCAAAGCGTTCCCAAAGTGCTGACAAAATGCTCCCTGGTATTTTTTGATGTTTGTCTCGTAAAGCTTCTACTGCAGCTTTGACCTGTTAAGAGAAACAAGCAGGGAAAAGGTATCCATTTATTCTTTCTAAAACATGAATCCTGCCTTTCTATATGAGTAATATTCAAGGTGGCATACAGTAACCAAAGAATAAGAAACTCAAAAGCAGTTCCAAAAATAAGATCATTAGAAAAAAAAGCAATAGAATGAAACAACAAACACAATGTTACAAATGCCAACTAAAAAAGCAGGCAATGAAGGACCAGACATCTCTCTCATGAGAGGGTTGCATACCCCTGGCAACATCTGAAAGGCCACCTCTTAACCATCCCCATCCCCTCCACACTATCAGCAGCAGGTTGGAGACTAGGCCCTCAGACTCAAAGTAAAGTTTTCAGGCAAGCTCATATAGGAAGAGTCCTGGGCTCAAGCAAAATCTCCCACTGCTTGAGACAACATGCAAATCCCACTTCACCAGCAACAGGACCATTGAGTTCTGGACAACTGCATCCCAGTCAACTGCATCCAGGTGTTGGACATTTGTGTTTGTTCTTTTTGCGTCCCAGACATTTCTGTCCCAATATATGTATATTTACTTTAGATGTACTTTTTTATTTTTAAAAACACAATTGTAGGCTTAGGCCATGGATAAGAGGTTTACAATGTATAACATGAAGTTGGTTTGCCAGTTACTGTGAGATGCAAATGACAGTGACACAAATAACACCAGATGCAAATGTCCAGGGATGCCAATGACTAGGATGCAAAAATAACCAGGTGCAAATGCCCAGGGACACCAATGTCCACGATGCCTTTGGTGAAGACACAGTTGTCCAGGACCAAATACTCTAGTACTCTCTTTGCTTTATCCAGTGGTATATGAGGTCCACCAATCCTCCTTTCATTGTCTGGCTTCTAATACGATAAGGGGAAGGGAGGAGTGGAAGAGGAAGTGTGGATGAGCTAAGAATTGTGTTATTAGAACTCTTCTCTGCTCCACACTTTTTCTGCCACTCTGCTCCCCTCATCCTTTTAGAATCCAGGAACTGGTTTGAGGAGTAGTGATCAGGCTGGCAGGCAGACCACCCTTCCCAATTGATCAAAGTATTGGTGGGAAACAAAGGCACCTACTGACCATGCTCCCCAGGCCAGTGGTCTTCCTGACCAGAGTCCCAGCAGTCACATGTTCAGCATTTGTGTGAAAAGATCTCTACTAAATTATACGTGATAGTGTGCGGTACTTCTCCACATGGTTTGGACAGGTCTGAAATAAGGTTTCATAGAGAATCGTTCAGCTGCTGATCTGCGAAGTGACACCTCAGCAGAAGCAGCTTTGCTGAAACGATGGCCTGGGAGATAATTGGGCTCTCCCACATCTTGAAAGATTTGCATATTTTGTTTCTATCCTTTGCAGCTAAAGAAGTTCCTCAATGCTTATTTCTTTTTAATGATGCCACTTCTGGTGCTCAGAAGGTATCATGAATGTAGGCCCACTGCATTAAATTAGTGTGACAACCCTGTTCTAAATCATATAGATTTTGATGGTTTAGTGCAGAGGTCTCCAAACTATGCTCGGGGGCCACATCTGACCTGCCACAAGATTTTCTGGCCCACAGCAACTTTTTTTTATCAGAGCATTTGATAATGTTTGACATTTTCACACATTCTATATCATTTCTCAGTTTAAGCATGTCATTATATCTTTGAAATTGTCACATTTCTCTTTTGTTCTGAATCATATCATGCTGATTACAAAACAGATCCAAGTAAAATTTATTCATTCATTTATAAAACTGATTTCTTTTCAGCTGGTGAAAATGTGTAAAATATATGAGGTGGCCCTCATACTGAAAAAGTTTGGAGACTCCTGATGTTGTGGTTTGAGATTTACAGGATGGTGTAGTGCAGCGGTTCCCAAACTCCTTGGGAACTCCTTGGGAGTATGAGAACCACAGTAAGTCCTGGCGGGGGAGGGGTGAAGGAAGTGATGCAATCCCCAGAATCACACTGCTGCTGGGGGAGAAGGAGTTTTCTATTCACAGATCGATGCAGCCGTCACTAGGAGTACACGTTGCCCTGTGGAGCCCTCCATAGGGCTCCCCAAGTCTTAGAATAGTAAAATAAGTGGAGACCACTTCTAGTTTCACAGTCGCAAACAGGAAGTGGTTTTTGATCATTTATTTTTATTATTCTAAGACTTGGGGAGCCCTGCAGAAGGCTCTCCCTATCTCCTGGAGTCTGCTGCATAAATCTGTGAGTAGAAAACCTCCTTGGCACCTGGCAGTGGCATGATCCTGGGGATCACATTGCTGCCTTCCCCCTTCCCCCGCACCTTAAGGGCCAGAGGCTGAGGCTCTCAAGCTGGGCCATCGTATAGGTGTTTGGGAGTTGGACTTAGAGCTGGAAAATCCAGTACAGCATGTACCTTCCTGCATGTACCATCATGACTTGGGCTAGTCATGATCTCTCAGCCTCTCCTACTTCACAGGGTTGTTGAGAGGACCAAAGGAGAAGAACTATGTACAGCATCCTGAACTCCTTGTAGAGCTGTATACAAATGTAAAAAATAAATGTAAAGGAGCTTTATGTACATACTACTGTACACATGTTGAGATCCTTCATGCTAATGACAAATGTGTGGGTACCAACAGGCATGACCAGGTCTCATTCCCAGGTCTCATGGGAATTGAGTTCTTTGGCCAGCATATATGGTTCTCCTTCTCCAAATGCATCCATCAAATGCACAAAGAGCAATGAATGAAGTCCTCCTTCACACTGCAATGTTATTCATGTCTCCTCAGAAGAAAGCCCCAATGAGTTCAGTAGGACTTACTCCTTTGAAATTGTGTATAGGATTGCAACCTGAAATCATTTGCTTCAAGAGTAAATAAGTAAGACACTTACTTTTTCAAACAGTTCGGCAGGGGTTATATTTGGGTCATATGGAATAGGTTCTCCCACATGGGTCCGCAATTTTACTGGAAATGGTCCTAATACTGGAAAGACTAGTAACCGGGTTCGTTCATAAAACCATCTCATTGGCCCTGTGTGCAAAGATAAGATCAGATTTGGATAACACAGAGAGACTGCAGATCTTCTTGGGGAGCTCCATTTCAATATTTGGGACAACAAAAATCACCAGCTAAAGTTAGTTCTCAAGTGGAAAGAAGGCAAGCAGCAGGTATATGCACAACATGCAATGTTGATAGTTCAGCTTGTATGTGTATTGCTTTGGCATGTTCTTTGTGGATTTCAGACCTATTTTGAGGATTAGCTGGCCTGCAATGCCAGCTTTAATTTAAAAAGAGACAAGGTAGAGCTGCGGTTGACATGTGGAGTGATGAAAATGTACTTTAAGAACTTAAGAACATAAAAACAGCCCCACTGGATCAGGCCATAGGCCCATCTAGTTCCGCTTCCTGTATCTCACAGCGGCCCACCAAATGCCCCAGGGAGCACACCAGATAACAAGAGACCTCATTCTGGTGCCCTCCCTTGCATCTGGCATCTTTCAATATAGTTCACCACTTCTTCTTGCTTTGCATCTTTATGATGTGCAGCAGGTGTAAGCAGAAACAAGTCAAATAGTGTCAATGGGGCTTATTCTCAGGAAAGTATGCATTGGACTGCAGCACTGGTATCCTTGACTCTGTCCTCAGTAGCTCACTTCCTACCTGTGTAATCATTTCCCCAGTGAATTATTTCCCTCAAGGCTCTGTTCTGGGCCTCTTGCCATTTTCTCACCACACACTGTCCCTGGGTGACCTCATCTAATAACACAACTTCCAGTGCCAATAATGCACCAATCATACTTAATTTTCTACCCCAGATATTCCTAGCTCCATTCAATCCTGGATCTCTGTCAGACATTCCACCTTGATTGCACCACCATTACCTCAGGCTCAATATTTCTAAGACTGAACAGCTCCTCTCTCCACCCAAACCCTCTGTCAGTCACTGACATCACCCTCACCGACATCATCACTAGCCTTGGTTTTAGCATTGATTCTCCCCCTATCCTGAATTCCCATATTTAGTCCACATGTCATGACTTCCTTTACAATATAATAAGCCCCTTCCTTAACAAAAACTCAGTCAACTTAGACTTGGTCAACTCACCTTGAAAACTTCAGCCTTCCCCTCTCTGCTCTTCCATTTGGTCACCATCCTGCCTGACTTCCCATATCCCATACTAAGTTCTTATAACTAAGTCCCTATAACTAAGCTATAGTCCCCAAAATTATTGTATTATTCATCCAATTTTCGCCATTTCCATGTCTTTGTCTTCTTCTTCTTTGCCTTGTCTTTGCCTGTGTTCCTTCTGTCTAGATTGTTAACCCCCTCAGTTCAGTGACCTGTGCTCTCAGTCTTCACAAAACATAGATGGCATCATCATTGCAACACCTGGAAGTTCTCTTTCCAGACAATGACGGGCAGCCCAATCCTGAGCTGCCCGGAGCTGCGGGACCCGGCAGCTCCACAAAGGGCTCCCGCTGGATCCAGAGCCTCCTGCACTACTGCAGGAGGCTCCTTGGGAGAAGGGGACATTCGTCCCCTTGCCCTAATAAGGGAAGCAGTCCTGCAATGGGACTACTCACTTTAGCGGCGACTGTTTGGTCGCCGCTAAAGTGAAGGTGCTCGTGTAGGGTGAGCAGCCCTACCTGAGCGCCCTGGATCCAGCGGAACTTGGCTCCACGGACCTGCCTCTCCCCCGCCCCAGAAACGCCCCTGACCATGCCTCTCCCATCCCCGGAACACCTCCCCAACGCCCCCGGGAACGCCCCCATTCCCCGTTCCACAGCCCAGCGGTCGCAGGCACTGTCGAGCTGCGGAACGCAGGTGCCCGCCAGGTGGTGGTTCAGTGCCGGCTGGAGCTGAGCCACCTCCGGCGGGAGCCCAGCGGAAAGCACCGCAAACATGCCTTACGGCACATTTACGACTGTGGTCCACACCACAAAGGCGCGGCGTGGACCATAGGATTGGGCTCAAAGTCATTCCAGTTTGTAATTATTTTTCTGCCCTCAACATTCCACACTCTAGAAGCTCCAGAAGCTCATGAAAGCTGGAATTCACACAGTTTTTGGTCATGTTTAAAAAATGTTCTTTTTCAAAAATTACAATGCTCTTATTTTTGTTTTACTTTCACACTGA
Source organism: Tiliqua scincoides (assembly GCF_035046505.1). Lineage (NCBI taxonomy): Eukaryota > Metazoa > Chordata > Lepidosauria > Squamata > Scincidae > Tiliqua > Tiliqua scincoides. The sequence goes on along the minus strand of NC_089824.1, from coordinate 44,799,298 downwards.
GAGGCTCATGACTACTTTAGCTCATCATTTCAAGAGAACAATGAAATTGCACCAAATTTTCATTTCACAAGCTATATAGAACAATATGTACAGTCTGTGTGTTCACATTTGTACTGAGAAGTGTTTCCCACTGCTTTCAATTGGACTTCTTCCTGGAAAATGGTGCATAAGATTGCAATCAAAACAAGACATTCTTAAGAAATTTTTAAATGTATCTTACCTAAGTTTCCAAATACCCTATATGCCTCCCGAATATTTTGTGTGAAGACAGGAATGACTGGCTAAGAAACAAGAAGGGAATGAGATTATGAAACTTTATGTTCTTAACCCATTTTTGCCCAGCCCACAGGTGTACATGTTTGGTCCCTTTAGTGTATATCCAATGTTGGGCAGAAATAGCTTAATGCAAAGAAAACATAGCTTAATGCAAAGATAAAATTGACTAGAATACTTCATTGGGTAACTTCAGAGAAATGTAACACATAGTTCTCCATTTTGAAAATCATGGAAGGAAGCCAGCAAACCTATGTAATTACTTGCTCCTTCACACCCAATATGAGGGCATTCCAAGCTATTGAACACATAGAAAAATGGCATGTGGTAACATTGTCCCTGTCATATGGCCAGGTAACTAGCTTGCCACATGGCCCTTTTGTGGGGTTTCAAGTATCTAACATGTGAAAAACAGTTGTCTTTGAATATATCTGTGGATGTAAGGCCGATGAAACACAGACACTGCATTGTCGTGCCAATGATATCCCAGTGTCAGGATGACGCTGGTGGATGATGAACTGAATTGGGATTTTCATGGATGCTGTCGACGTTGCTGGGAAGGGCTGTGCCAGTGTTACTGGGAGGGCTGTGCTGTGCTGGCCTGGCATCATAGTCATGTAACATCGGCTTGGCATCCAAATAGGATTGGGCCATTATTCCCTTTCAGTGTCAGCGGCTCAGTATAAAGATAATGACACTCAATACCTTCAGGCTTTGTGTAAGGATAACAGCAGGTTGGACATTTTGCACAGCATGTAAATGCCAAACATCATGTTTACTCACCACTTTTGCATTTATGGCTATGTGAGCAAATCCTTGACGATTTCTCCAGATGAGTTTGTAATTGTTATCACCATAGTTTTGCTCTCGAAGACCACCCGGTGCAATGCCCACCAGATGCCCTTTCTTCAGAAGAGCCACACATTCTTCTCTGTTCAGATGACCACAGCCTTGTGTGGCAATATATGTTTTTAGTCCTGGAAGAAATGGAACCAAACAAAAATGGGACAAGTTAGATAATAATAGTACTCCACCATTAAGAAAATGACTCAGTTTGTCTATGTGTTAGAACAATGTTTCCAAAACTGTGAGTTGGGACCCGCCAGTGGTTTGCAAGCTGATTTTTGGTGGGCCACGAAAGGTTTTTGAAACAACTTTTAAGAAACTTTGCAAGCACCCCTGCCCAGTTTGCAGAAGAAAATTGTTAGCTGGGATGTTAACCTGTGGTTTGAGGAAATCTTCATGCCCCCAAATTAAAATCCACATTTTCTGATTTTCTCTCGTAATTGGCTTGCTGGGCATGTGAACCAAGTTTCAGCCTTTTGTCTGGCCTAGAAGTCCCTAACTGCACTTCCTGCTCTCCAGTTCAGCCTTCTGGACACACTGGAATGACTGGAAAGGTTTGGGGGAACACCGAGCAGTCCTTGAACTCCTTTCCTAAGGAGGATCTAGCAAATGTCTACACACACATGTCTACACAGGAAGTGGAAGGTTTAAGGATCAGCATTCTACTTGCTGATTTTTCTCATCTCAATAATGTTACTTCACACACTCAAATTTGGGAAGGTGTGGTTCTGTCCTTGCGTGTCATGTTCGGTCTAGCTCAGTGCTTCCCAAACATATTAGAACGAGGGCCAACTTCTTAAAATAGCATTCTACTGTGACCCACTGACTAGACAAAAAGATCTAGAAAGAAGTAATATTTTTATTAATAAGAATGATATTATTGATTATTAATCATAATTGGGGTCCTGTGCTCCTGAGGCTGCTAGAGAGTTTGTATTATTAATACTACAGGTATAACCTAATTATCCATGGTTTTTTCACCCACGGTTTTATCTCAATGTGATGAGAAAGGCCCTTTCAATTAAAGGAAAAAAGTTGTTTAACAACGGCCTCATTAATGCAAGAGAGGACAGCCGGCAGACAATCCATCAATCGTGCTCTCTCCAGGTACTTAAAACAGCTTCACTCCAAGGCAGACGACATGCTTCCCTTCCCCCTGAGCACATGAAAGAAAGATAATCACTTTGCTGCACTCTGGGGGAAGGGAGAGGTCGCTGGCTCAGAGTGAAGCCTTTCTAAGCACCTGGAGATTGTCTGCCTAATGACTTTGTCTTATATCACAAAGTTCAGCAAGGCTGTTTTTAAACAGGAGGCCTGTTTAAAAGGAGGTCTGGAGGTCTGGTCTAGAGGGTAGAGTTGCTGTTATGCCCAAAGATACCATCTACAGGTCTGAAGGTTGTCTGCTCAAGATTACTGGAAGCCCTGGGAGTGGAAAGACCTTGACAACCTGAGCAGAACTCTTTTGAGTGAGAGCCAAAGAAGCCAGCTCTGAAGCTCTTTGTGTGGGAGGAGACAGCAACCAGAATGGGACCAGACTGTTGGAAGATCCACCTGGAATGTAGTCAGTTCTTGAAAGAAAGAACTTCATTGTAAAAACGCCTGGGGGGGGGGGTTAGAGAAAACCTGCCCATGTAAACTGCCTTGAATAAAGCCAAAGGAGCAATCCAAAGGCCAGAAAGGTGGTATATAAATACCTGTTGTTGTTGTTGTTGTTGTTGTTGTTGTTGTTATTTGAGGCCCAAATTCTAACCAACTTTCCAGCACCAGCATAGCTGTGCCAATGGGACGAGTGCTATATCTTGCAGTTGGATGGCACTCACAGAGGCCTCCTCAAAGTAAGGGAATGATTGTTCCCTTACCTCAGAGCTGCATTGCCCTTATGTTGGTACTGGAAAGTGGGTTATGACTGCACCCTAAATCGCCTAACAATTGTTTTTTAAATGGATTTGCTTTAATGTAATTTTTGTCATCCACGTGAGTTCTGGGAATGGAACCCTTGCAAATTACAAGACTCAACCTGTAAATCCAAGCTCTCTAGCAGCCTTGGGAGCACAGGACCCTGATTATTATTAATAATATCATTCTTATTAAAGCCATTTCTACCCAACGTTGCATATACGCAACAGAGATAAAATATGTACACCTGTGGGCTGGGCAGAAATGGGTTAATAAAAATATCACTTCTTCATAGATCTTTTTGACTAGTGCAGCGATGTGCAAAGTGCCAACCACTGCGCACCAGGAATACGTTCCCAAGCGTGGATGGCACTTTGCATTCCAGAACACTGCATGACTGCCAGTCCCAAGATCAAGACAAGGTGATTCTCTGACCTGTCACGTATATGGTGCAATGCCCCTGCTGACATTGAGACCGGATTTCCTTAAAGGTGTGATGGGCCAGAGCGTCGCGTCATCCCGATCTCAGGACTGGCAGTCACACAGTGGTCCAGACTGAAACGTTCCGGTCACAGGAGGGACCTGGCTTACACTTGGCCTTGACTGAAATTGTTTTACGCAAAACGAACAAAGGAAGAGAGAAGACATGCGAGGCTTCCTGAAGTCTGCACCTATACTGCAGCTTGTGTATCTGAGAACAGGAATTTCACTTGGCCACCATGTCCCACCATGTCCCACTTGGCACCATGTCCCTGAAGTGGCCATTTGCATGCCACTTCAGGGAGTGGTGCTACCATCCCACAAGCGCTGTGGGTGGCTGGGGCTGTAGAAGGCAACCGGAGCTGGGTGAAGCAAGAGGGAGTTGGGTGGGTTGTAAAGAAGGAGAAGAGTCGCAAGTGGGGAAGATGCCGAGGAAAGGGGAATGAAAGGGAGACCAAGATTCCAGAAGATGAGAGAGCACAGGAGGAGGACGGGGTACATATTGCAGAAAAGAGACAACAAGGGGAAAGAGAAGATACCAGAAAGGCAGCAATAAGGGACCACAGAAGGAAGAAAGGAGAATGGTGGTGATAAGCAGATTAATAGAAGAGGAAGGAGGTGCCGGCTGCAGACTGCAGGGAAGAGATGGGCATCCCTCTGAGCAGTGGCGTAGCTAGGTCATTTGACACCTGAGGTCCATAAATTTTTGTCACCCCATACGACATAATTAATTGTTTAGTTATTAATTTATTATTATTAATTAATTATATTAATTATTAATTCATTCACATTTTTATACCACCCTTCCTCTAAGCAGCTCAGGGTGGTGTACATGGTTCCTCCCCTTATTTTGTCCTCACAACAACCCTGCGAGGTAGGTGAGACTGAGAAATGGTAATAGTCATGACATGAAATGAATAATAATAATGGCCAGAAAACAAATGCAGTGAATATTTCCCCACAAGCAATGGATGAAATTCTGCATCAAACAGTATACAACATGATGGTATTATTCCTAAAAACTACGATTTCCACAATTTTGGTCACTAGAGTGTCACGCCCCCCCCCCCCCGAGGATGTCTCATTGGCTTGTTTTGAGTTAAGGTAGTGGTTCTCAAATTTTTAACACTGGGACCCACTTTTTAGAATGACAATCTGTCCAGGACCCACCAAAAGTAATGTCATGGCTGGAAGTGACATCATCAAGTAAAATTGTCAGGATGGCAGGGGAGGACGACTCTTGCCTTCCTGGTAGCAGAGTGGCACGGGAGCGTAGGGAGGTAGCAGAGGAAGCAACCGGTCCCAAACAGAGCCAAAGGCACAGACAAAGGCTTGTTTGATGCCGAAGCATGTAATGGTAAAAGGAGCAGGCAGAAGAGTAGTCAGTCAAATAGTCAGGAATCAGGGATATAGCAAGGCACAGTCACGATAAGTCAGTCCAAGTCAGTACACAAACCAGCAGCATGACACACAGAACTCCACCACAGCAAACCCACATTTGGTGCATGCTGTCACCCCCATATATACTGTGGCCAGCCAATCAGAGTAGGGCAACCTCATAGTCACAAGAGAGTCTTGTGACCCACTCTGATTGGCTGTCCAGTGCTGCACTGCACCACTCCTCCATTGCCCATGTGACTCTGCACACACATCCCAGAGTCACATGACTCCCACCTCACACAGGTGCAACTGATTACAATAACAGCGCTGCTATTACATTTGTTTACATTCAACACCGGGCCTGGACATCAAGACCCCCCCGCCACATCCTGGCTTACAACAATTCCAGGCCTGAGAGATGCCAAAGGTCTGACAAAAAATAAATAAATAATTATAAATAATTAAATTAAAGAAAAACAAATAATTAAATAAGGGGAAGCCAGCCCTGTTGCTTAAATAAGGGGAAGCCTTATTTAATTAAATAATTAAATAAGGGGAACCAAGTGAATTTTCTCTGTAGCCTGCCTGCAAGAACACCCCTCCACAAAAATATCAGTGAGATTTTCAGCCCTCCCCAGTGCCCGGTTCAGTGTAAATTCTTGTATTTCAAGCATAGCACTATCAGGACCCACCTGGCTTTACAGGTCAAATAAAATGGACCTTACCAGCTGAAGCCTGTTTTATTCTTTGGTAGGTGCTGTCTTCTGGAGCATTTGTTGAGCTCCACTTTCATCAGATTGGGACCATGCAGCTAGCCTTGCATTCCCCTTTGCCTGACTCGACCAGGAGCCAAGGCACATTTGCTTACTTGCGAGTAAATACCACTGTGTGGCTTACTTTTGCTTTCCATAGGGCTCAATACATTCATCTGCTTGGAGGGAGGAACTTCCTTCCTGGGTGTTTTTTGGGGGCTGCTTTCATTGGATAGGAACCATTCTGGTGTTGTTGGATTCCTCTCAGCCTGCCCTTTCCGAAGGACTAAGGCAGGTTCACCTATTCACATGGGGTATGGCTTGTTTTCACTTTCCATGGGGCTCCATGCATTTCTGTTTTCCGGTTTCTGGCCATAACTTTTGATAGAAAGGAGATATTCCACTCTGGGTTTTTCCATTGCATTCTGCTGGAAATTCCACATCCAACGGTATATAGCATGATGGGGTTATTCATAAGATTTGCGATGTTAGGGATGTTGGGTCATTTGTGGTGTCATCTCCCCCAAGGCTGGTACCTGGGGTGGACCACCTCCCACCCCTTGCTAGCTATGCCACTGCATCTGAGGAAGCTGCAGAGAGAAAGACCCTGAGGGTAGGGTGGAGAGCACAAACAAGGCATAGAAACAAATCTATGTATGGAAACCAAGTTGGAATAAAGAAGTAAAGAACAGTACAAAGTGACTACAGACCCTTTATTTAGATTTATGTGAACAAAGTGTCATTCCTTGACCCATAAAAGGTGTTGGGGAAGAGGGGTGCATAGAGGCAGTGAGAAATCTCTAGTCGGCATCTTAAATCCTGGATCTAAACATCTCAAAATACCATTTTAAAATGCTTCTACTGAAGAGTTACAGGATTTTTCTTTTTACCTGGCAGAAGAGAAAAGAAACGATCTACCACCAAATGGCACAGTCTTCCTGTCCTTCTGTAGAACGTTGTTACAAAAAAGAAAACATCAGCAGGCATACTTCCGTGGTAAACTACAAGGACTGCAGGTCCTTTAGGAATGTTGTCCATGCCACAGATCTCATAACCTGTCATAGATCAACAAGTAAGTTCTTCAGTATTGTGTAATGGAGCTGCAGTAGATTGAACATTTATCCTCATTCTTTAGTAGACCAGGAAGAGCAAGCAAGAAAAAGCATGGCCTTTGAGATGTGAAACCTACATTGGCCCTACTGTCTGGCCCACTCCTGATAGTGTATTATGCCAGCAGAACAAGTGTTCCAGTGGTATAATACACTTTATGGCCATCATGAAAGGTGACATAAAATGGTGAGCAGCCAGCTCTACAAGCCAACTGCAAATGGACACCCAATACCAACAATAAGACCAAAAAGGGTGCAGGAGTGAGGTGGGGAAGGGGAGACACATGGCAGGTGGTTGGCAAAATAGGGAGGCAAATGGGGCAGGAAGGAGGGCAAATTGGTCCCAGAAAGGAGTGGGTTCAGAGGTGGCAGTGTTCACCTAATCCTCACACCCTTCCCAAGCCCAATCCACCTTCACAGGCTCACACAGACTTGCACCAGTAATACTGTTGGTGCATGTCTGAGTAGACCCACTATGCTGGCAGGGGTCTTCCCCTGAGCAAGGGAACAAACGAGGAGGCCTATATTGGAGTATAAAACTCCAAAGTATAAAACTCCAATGCAGGATGCAGCAGATGCTACAAATCTCTGAGGATGCATGGGACTTTTGTGTTTTTACTAATTAGAACACACATTTATGGAACTTGGATTTTGGCGGTAACATATACCTAAAAATTATGGAATAAAAGTGTAATAAAATAGATTAAAAGGAGCGCATAACAGCATGCCAAGAGATAAACTTAGAAAACCCTCTAAAGATGGGAGAGAGCACTCATAGTAGGCTTAGCAAGGCCCTGTCGATACAAAAACCTCTTTGGGAGGCAGAAGAAACTGGCAAAGAGGGCCCCAGCCAAACAGTGGTGGTAACAGGGCCTCCCCTAAAAGAACTTACCAGATATATAGGTAAGTCAGTATTTACTGAAACGCTGACTGCTTGTCTAATTGTGCACATAATCAGGATTAAATATCATCATTCAGGCCCTAAGTCCACCAAGATGTCCTTCTGCCTTCTCTCCCCCCCCCCCCCGCCCTTTGGGTCCAGAGTCATGAGCCTGGAACACAAAGTTTGTTGTCAGAAGAAATTGTCATAAATATCTACTTGTATTCCCAATATATTGGCCCTTTGGTGAATTTTAATGTTGTGGGATTGGCTCCATTGATAAAATGTGGATTAAAAGGGAGTATACATGTAATCCATTAATTTATTAAAATGGAAATGTTATTGTAATCAACAGTCAGTCTGATGTGCAAACAACTTTCTGCAGCAGAAAAAAATAAGGAGATGGGCTTTTCAACATAATATGCTACTGATTTTATTTTCTTTTTTTCCAAAAGACGTGTAGGCCCCAGTCCTCCTATCCTCCTCCTCCAGCCCAATGCAACTGCACTAAAAAGATGTGTGCTGCATCCTATGGTGGAGGGGGGAAACGGGAGGGAAGTAAAAATATTTTTAATGTACCTCCACATAAGCCCTGGGACCGCCTCTAGGTCCCCTCAGATCTATGCCACCTATTTTGGTGGTGTATGTCCATGAAGGAAAAAGGGGCAGGGTGGTTTTAAAAAGAGGGGATAAGATCCAATGTGCACCATTGCTGGCAAATCCCTCCCCTTCCCCACTCTCTCGTTCCTCCCACTGAATTTCCCAATCCTCATACTTACCATGCAACAACTTCGCTAGCGTACTGATCATAAATGCATGTATTTGCTGTGGTTTCCTCCATTGTTCGCTATCAGGATCATCTGGCAGGTTACCAATTTTTTTACAAATGTATATGAAGGAGCCTCCAATATAAAGAACGAATATTCCCGTTATTACTGAACTATATATTATCATCAGAGTCATTAACAAGCCCAGCGGAAAAAGCATAAAGGATGGAAAATTTTCCAAAGCATATGTTAGCCAAGTTGTAGATTCTTCTCCAAAAGTAAAGTTCGTGTCTTTTGCTGTCATTTTTGGTATAAAAGACAAGCCAAGAATTGTTCTCTTCACAACCAAACAGTTTCTTCACTCCCTGAAGTGGGGGTGGGGGGAGAGAGATAAGAATGATCAGTATCACAGATGCAAATTAGACCTAGACCAGTGGTACTCAAACATTTCCGGCCAGTGGCTCCCTTGACCCCCGTGGCTGTTGGCCATGACTCCCCATCATGTTCCTAAGGGCTGGAAGTGACATCATTAAACAGGAAGTGGCCAGAAATATTACCTATATTAAATATATTAAATATAATATTATAATATTAGATTTATTATAATAAAATATTAAATATACGTATTTTAACTATATTAATATTAATTATATTAATCATATCATTAATTAAATGCAGATCTTAAAAACATATTATTAATACACAGCAATATACATGCTTTATAAATAATCAGCTGCTGATCACTGTTGGAGACAGGATGCTGGAGTAGGTAGATTTTGTCTGGTCCAGGAGGACTCATTTTTTTAAACTTTGTAAGCATACCAATAGAAATGTTTTATCAAATGAACTTTGTGAACAACCAGTCTGACCAACATCACACACACAGACACACACCGTGGACCCCAATCCAACTAGTCATTTCTCCCATTCTCCTTGGATAGGATTGAACCCTTTATTAATTTAATGAAATTAAATTTTTCCAGCAGCTGGTGGGGAAAACAAAAATAGACCATGAAAATATATCAGAGCTGATAAGGGTTTGGTTAGGAAGCTGATTTGTCTCCTATACTAGGAGATGCACAGCTCAAGCCTATGCATGTCTACTCAGAAGTAAGTCCCATTAGAGTCAATGGGGCTTACTCCCAGGAAAGTGTGGATAGGATTGGGCTGGCAATCACTTCATCAATGGTTGATAAGTATTCCCTTCAAATAGCAAGATTCATCACTTTAAAAATACAGCCTTTCCTCTTCAGTCAAACAACAAGATTAATAAATCACTTTAAAAACAGTACCCTTTTTCTGCTCCTGGCCAAGTAAAGTGTGTGCTTGTCTCTCCCCTCCCCCTTTGCCAACTGCATGGAAACAACTTTAAGACCCCTGGTGACTGGTAAAATAGGAAGCGTTTTATTTGGTGAGGGGGAGGAAAGCAGGAAGGTTTGGAGATCAAAAGGGGGGAGTGGAAGAGGGAAAGGGTTGAAAAGAGAGATTTCACTTTGATGAGAAGCGATCCCAGGCTGGGAACTAGGAACCAACCAGACAAGGATCAGTGAGGGTTAAGGACTGCAAGCCGAGCATGCTTGGAAGAGGGCAGGGTGGCGGCAGCCACTCTCACAGCTCAGCAACTCCTGTTTCTTCTGCTTTAAAAAAAAGTGCAGACACAGGCAGAAGACAGGCTTGTATTCCGCCCAGGGGTGTGACTGTATCGCTGGGAGCGGACATCCCGCGCCTCCCCTTTGAGTTCCTGGCGCCGCCCTAAAGAGCCGCGCCTCACAGTTTGAATAACACTGACCTAGACAGTACCAGTGCCCTTGGGAATACTGCATTTTGCTTTAGCTCAGAGAGGAGAAAGGGAGGGAGAAATCTGCACATCCTTCTCCAGATTTTCTCCAAATGAGACAAATCTTCACAGATTCCTAAAACTCACCTCTCATTTGCAGTGATCATTTATGAACTCCTGAAGTTTTTTTCTGGCGAGGAGAGTGCTGAGCTAGAATGGTAGGAGCAGAGGCTGGCACATCATCAGATAAGGGGAGCAGCATTTAGCATGCCTCAGACATCAGAAGCTCACGCGACTGCCCGGGGCATGATAATATGCATTGAGAACCTCTGATGTCCCTAAGAATTTGGAAAAGATTATTGACCAACACTTGACCAAGATTATTGATAGTCCTTTCACTATCTGAGGCTTGTCTGTGAGCAGTTACATCACTAGGGGGTGTAGACTGTACCAGATGACACCCTGGGGGGGTGACATCACTAGTGGCCAAGATTTTTGAAACTTTTTGGAAAATTTGTATTTATGAATAATACCATCATGTTATATATCACTGTAAAGGTAATTTCATGCAGAATGTTATGAAACAAACCATGAAAAATTATCTGTATTCTGTCAAAGGTTACGGCCAATTAACCAAAAAAGAAAACACAACAGCCTTATGTAACCAAAAGTGGATGTCCTTAATTCAAAACTGATCAATGAGACTGATTGTTCTGAGAGCCAACAAAGTGTTGTTATGACACGGCAGGGCACCAATAAGGTGTTAGTATGAGCCCACTCTCGTTTCCATGCATTAGAGATAATACTAGAACTCTTATTCCATTTTGGGAGTGTCATCAAGTTGGCCACAGGTTTTTTGCTTTGCTCCACTGTTTTTACTGGTTATTGATTTGTCGGGTGACCTGAACTGCTATACATTATAATAAATAAAGTTGATGGGGTTGACATCAACTTTAGTGATGCCACTGCATTTAGACTCTGTGTGTGATATTGTAATTTATTCTGTACGGTCTGGTACGGGAGAAGGTCCATCATGGGGGTGATAAAATCAGCTCTCATACTGGGTGATGCAAACCCTAGTGATGCCTTTGGCAGCAAGGTAACTGGAACAGCTCTGGGGATAAGACCTACAGCATCTCCAGGCATAAGACTTTCTGCATTTCCAAGTGACTCAACAGACAACACAGCCTTCCAGCGACCAGAAAGATCAGTGGCGTACCCAGAGAGGTACAAGTGGGACAAATGCCCCAGTTTCCATGCTTGGGGAATGGCGCAGTGACCTTCTTCCCCCACCCCCAGGTACGCCAGGAACTGTGCAGAGAGTGGTTGCAGGAGCACAACCACTATTGGCACGATTCCGAACCGCTTGAGGGCTGCCCCCTCCCCTTCTTTTTTTTAAGGGGAGGAAAGGGGGAGCGGCACTCAGACCAGTGGGGAACTGCGCTAAGAGTGGCCACGCTCCTGCAGACACTCTCGGTGCAATTCCCAGCCACATCTGAGAACCAACCCTTCCTCCCCTTTAAAGAAAGGTAGAAAGGGGGGGCAGCCTGCAGGTGTGGTAGGAAACAGTGCGCACCTCCCCCAATTTCAGAGGAGATGCATGCAGCTTCTCTGGCTCTGAAAGAGCCTTTCACGCTGCTTCTAACTGGTGTGAAAGGCTCCATTGGAGTGCTTTGGGCCCACTGAAAGTGGCAGCCAGGAGGCAAGTGCCAACCGCTTCCTGGAAGAGGTGCTTGCCTCTGTGCCGGGCACCACTTCCAGCAGCCCCAAAATGCTCCAATGGAGCATTTTGTACCACTTAGCAGTGGCGCGAAATGCTCCATCATAGCCAGGGCTGCCTCCTTCCACCCCCCCTCAAAAGAGAAAGGGAGGAGACAGTTCCACTGAAGTAATTGCAGTGACAATAACATCACCACAATTACTTCCAGATCAGGGGCAGGGAGGGTGTAAAGGCAGAGGTGGCCCCAGGCGGAGGAAAGCCCAGGACTGCCTCTGAGAAAAATCCAAGAGTTACAAGCTAAATTAACCATGAGAATATAGAGGCTACTTGTTTACATCATCATTCTCAAGAAGAGGCTAATTGGCAACAGGATGATATAAGGTTCCTGAAAATATCACTTGAAAGCATCCTATCACACAGGTGCAGCAGATAATTGGCCAATTACTTGAAATTTGATTTCCCCCCTCCAGAACACCTTTCTGTTTTCAGATACAGGTTGTTCCTCATTATCCGCTGTGGCTTTGTCCCAGAATTCCTAGTGGATAAAAAAAATCTGCGGATAAAAAAACAGTGGAAAAATAGATTTAAGGACCCTCTTCCAGGTTTCTTGCCCCTCCATTACTCTGAAAGGAATAAGGTTGTGCCTCAACATCTGCAGGGTTTGATTCTGGGACTCCCTGCTGATACCATAAAATGTGTTAAATAAAAGCAGTTTAAAAAAATACAAAATGTGTCCCAATTGTGGTTTAAAAAGAGTTTTTCTTACTGTTGTAGAGAGGCAGCCAGCAATTAGAAATGCAAAGGACCCCCTGCCGCTGCCTGGTTCAGCTGAAGAATGGAATGATTGCTTGCATGACTGTCCCTCTACAACAGTAAGAAAAGCAGTTTTGTTTTTTTAAACTGTGATTTTAAAGAGATGCATTTTTCCCCTTCTCCAGGGCTCAGCACATTCCTTCTCATTTGCAGTGGCCATTCATGTTGAGATAAATCCATGTATAAAAAATCCATGTATAAGAAGGTTGGACCTGTATTCAAACACAGGTAACTCCTCTGGCACTCAGAATGCATCCCACTAGCATGGGGGGAAAGCCATCATCATGCCAATCCTGAAGAAGTACAACAGCTGAGAATGCAAGAACTACCACAGCATCACCCTCCTTTCAATCATTGGCAAGGTGTTTATGAAAATCATACAATCATGGATGCAGAAACATCCTGAACAGACCAGCCAAGAAGAGTAGGCAGGATTCAGGCCACATCAGGGCTGCACGTTTAACAAACGTCTGGCATTCATCAATTGTTGAAGGAAAGAATCAGGTGCGGAAAGTGAACTGTCATTGTCTTCATTGATTTCAAATCCACATTTGACTGTGTTTACTGGGTTGCTCTGTGGAGAGCGTTGGAGAATGAGCATGTGCCGCTGAAGATCATCCAACTTCTCAAAGCATCATACAAGGGCTCAACTAGCAGTGTAAAGATTCGAAACAAACTATCCAATGAATTTTCCATCCAAACTAGTGTTTGCCAGGGAGAGGTTGCTTCTCTCCTGTTTTTCAATATCATGATTGATGCCATTATGAGGCATTAAGCTCCCTGTCACCCTATGCGTCTACTTAGATCTGTGCCAGCTCATGGCACATGTCTGAATGAACCCAAAGGGGTGAGGGAAAATTGGCAGTGGCTTTGTAGCTGATAACTGTCTTTGCCCACAATGCCTCCTGGTGGGTCCCAACAGATTGACGTTTTAAAGAGTGGGTGCAGGCGCTAAATGGTTTGGGAACTACTGACCAAAGTCACAACTAAATGGCAGGATTCAGCCACATCCTGCCCCTTCACTATGAACTGGGGGGGGGGAGAGACAGAAAGAGAAACTTAAGCTAGCACAGCTTTGCTGTCAGGAGAATGCAACCAATTGTTCCCATTACCCTGCCCCAACAGAAACACAACACCAAAGTGTTAAAAAAGCTTATATAAAGGTAAGTTTAAAAAATAAATCCATCATTCCCAAGAAACAAACACCCAGAAAATCTTCTCCAGTGCCAAGAGAAGGTCTGTCTCTACCCACTTCCAGTATCCTGACCAAAAGGTCTGTCTCTATCCACCTCCAGTATCCTCTCCAGCTTCCCGTCTCCTGCAGCAGCTATTCGAGAGGATGTGCCTTCAACCTCTGGTTTTGACTCTGGTCTTATTTCTTTCTGAATCATTAATAATATTAAGCTTCTCATAGTGACATTTTTCAGAGGGTGGAGTGAGGACCAGGTGTTTATAATTAAACCAGCTTAAGAATTTTCTACAGGCTTGCATCACTGTCATATAGAAGCACACCTTCTATATCCCTAACCAAACCATCCAGGAAGGAGAGGAGAATGGTTATACAATGATGACATTTTTTTAAACCCTCAATTTGCAAATGATTAATGAATTCCATTGCAGGACTCCTACACACCACTATCTTTCAGCCACAGTCACACACTCATCTGCAGTAAAAGGATAGCAGCTATGGACTATATCTGTGTTTTACTGGCAGAGACATTGGGTCAAATCCATATTCTTTAAATAAAGTAAGACCTGAATTGGAGAAGGAAGCAGTGGCATAGCTAGCGAGGGGGAGGGGGCAGTCCACCCTAGGTGCCAGCCAGGGGGGGTGACATCACAAGTGACCAAAATCACTAAAACTGCGGTGGTTAGGAGTAATACCATCATGCTATATACCACTGGATGCAGAATTTATAGCAGAATGCAATGAAGAAAACCAGAGTGAAATATCTCCATTCTAGCAAAAGCTATTGCCAAAACACCAGAAAACAAAAATGCATAGAACCCTATGGAAAGTGAAACTGGGCCATATCATGTGATTACGCATGAATAGGCAAACTTGCCTTAGTCCATCAGAAAGGGCAGGCCAAGAGGAATCCAACTACATCAGAATGGTACTGATCTGATGAACTCAGCCCCCAAAAAACATCGAAGAAGGAAGTCCCTCTCTCCAAGCTGACGAATATATTGAGCCCTATTGAGAGTGAAACTAAGTCACACACTTTGGGGTAGCTAGGTCATTTGACACCTGGGGCCCATCAATATTTGCCACCTCATATGACATAATTAATCTTTCAAGTGATGTCATGGCTGGAAGTGACATGATCAAGCAAATAAAATAAATAATTATAAACAATTAAATTAAAGAAAAACAAATAATTAAATAAGGGGAAGCCTTAATGGAAAATTCACTTGGTGGAACAGGGTTGGCTTCCCTTTATTTAATTATTTCTTTTGCTTTAATTTAATTATTTATAATTATTTATTTTAATTTGCTTGATGATATCACTTCCAGCCATGACATCACTTCTGGTGGGTCCCGAACAGATTGTCATTCTAAAAAGTGGGTCCTGGTTCCAGAAGTTTGAAAACCACTGCCTTAACTCAAAACGGACCAATGAGACTTCCTCGGGGAGGGAGTGACACGCTAGTGACCAAAATTGTGGAAATCGTGACTTTTAGGAATAATACCATCATGTTATATACCACTTGATGCAGAACTTCATCCATTGCTATTTATTTTCTGGTCATTATTATTATTCATTTCATGTCATGACTATTACTTTCTCTCAGTCTCATCTACCTCTCAGGGTTGTTGTGAGGGCAAAATAAAGGGAGGAACTATGCACACTACCCTGAGCTCCTTAGAGGAAGGGTGGCTTCAATATGTGAAAAAATTAATTAGTCGTATGGGGGGGGAACAGAAATTTATGGGCCCTGGTTGTCAAATGATCTAGCTATGCTACCGATTCTGCACACAGAATAAGACCTGAATTAGAGAAAGGAGTTGGCATTTTGCTCCTACCACTTTTTTTTAATAGCATAAGGGGTCGACTGCCGTTCAAACACAGCTAAGCTGAAGTCCAGGATTTCTGCATTGTTTTGGATGATGGATCCTTACTTAGTTCGGTCCTGTGGGAGAGCAAAATATGGTATTCAGTCTTCCTTGCCATTATCCCTCCTTTCCACCATATCATCAACTAATCTCTGTCCCCTTGCTCCTAGCTCACTACTTTCTAACACGCCACATGCCATCCTACTTAAAACATACACACACACACCCCCATCCCTTGACTGACCTTTCCTCTTCATCTAGTGCACAGGCTCCTTTCTCCCCTTTGACATTAAAGGCCTGAAACATACTGCTTACTCGTGCTGCCTTGAATGTCTCTTTTCCCATTTCACTCTTACTCCTTCCAACAGGGCTTCCACTCTCAGAAGCCCACTAAAACAACCCCCACAAAAATCAACAGTGATTTTCTGACTGCAACCCGCTTCTCAGATCAGGACTCCTGCTTTTCCTCCACCCTCCATCCATATTTGGTGGGCTGCTGTAAGATACAGGAAGCTAGACTAGATGGGCCTATGGCCTGATCCACTGGGGCTGTTCTTATGTTCTTATCCTCCAAAGGAGAGGGGTATGCATAATACTTGAACACCCAAGGCTGCAGTGATGGCATGAGGTTATTTGGAGCCTGGGGGAGAGCCCCTGATGGCATATGGGACATTCCCGCTGGTACAGAAGTTTCAAGGTCATTCTGGCAAAGTTGACCATCTGATAGGCATAGGCCTTTGGATAGCGCTCGACCTGCTGGACCTTTGATGCTATCCTTGCTCCCATGTTCTGCCTGCAATTAGGGGAACTTACATACCTGCTTAGCAAATCTCTCCTATTCAACATGCAGGAGCAGCATCACCCACACACAGTATGCAGAATAAGTATGCCTACACCATGTTGGCCATTAATCCGCAAATTCTGGTAAACTCTCATGATGAAGCAGTGAAGATCATTGCCTTTGTTTGTCAACACCAGGCACATTCCACCATTTATTGCCGCTGCTGGCCAAGCACATGAGACAGTAGTCTTTAAAGATTAAAAAACCAGGACATTGGTAATTTTTCAAACAATGCCAATGGCAATGCCAATGGCATCCCTTCTCATTCTTTCTTATCAACCCATAACCCAGTGCAACCCTAGCTTCAAATTCCAAAAACTGTTGCCACACTACCCAGTGACTCATTACCACCCTGTGTTTCATTCCTCACTGTGCTTGCGCGGGGTAGTGCTGCTGCTGCTGCTTTCTGGTTTGTCAAGAATTCACTAGGAGGCAGGTTGGTTCACAGACACCCACACGCCTTCTTTTCCTAATCTTCTTTCTTGATCAGAAAGCCAGCTTGATCAGAAAGATTATTCTTCTTGCCTCAGTGCCAAACTGTGCACCAGATTATCTGTGTGTCAGAGCAGATGTGCTTTGTTTTTTTTACTACATGGGAACACCCAGTTCCTATGAGACTATAGTGGGAGGAAAGTTCAAGTTCCCATCCCCGTGCAACAGTCCTATACAGCTTTCTATTGAACAAAAACATGCAAGAGCGTCTGTATTAATTACAGGTATAACCTAATTATCCACAGATTTTTCACCTGCAGTTTTATCTCAACACGATGAGAAGGACCCTTTAAATCAAAGGAAAAAAGATGTTTAACGATAGCCCCATTAATGGTGGAGAGGGCAGCTGGTAGACAATCCATCAATCATTCTCTCTCCAGGCACTTAGAACAGCTTCACTCCCAGGCAATCAACCACTCCCTTCCCCCTGAGCATGTGAAAGAATGCAAGTCATTATCACCTCTTCCATTCTTTCCCTGTACTGGACTCCCAGGGAAGGGAGGGGTCAATGCCTCCCTTCACTGCCTGTGAAGTCTTTCTAAGAGCCTGGAGAGAGACCGATTGCCTCTGTGTGCTTTACAAAAGGTCAGCAAGGCTGTTTTTAAATCGCTGAGCAAAAGGACATTGCTTTTGTGCAATTTTTGCCATCCATGTGAGTTCTGGGAACTGAACCCTGACGAATAACAAGACTCAGTCTGTACATGCTTAATGTTATATGTGATTTGGCCTATGACACCAAATAGGAGCTTTCTTCCTGAGGTCAGTTGTGGTTTCAGGGCACTGTATTGGGGGCCAGGGAAAAAAAAGAATTAATTTACATTTCAAATTTGAATAAATTTACATAAAAGAATATATTAGAGATGGAACATATGAATGAATGAAGGTCTTGCGATAACTCAAGGCCTGTTAAAGTTCTTGCACAAAGCAAGGCCAGCCTTTCCTTTGCTGCCACTGCTACAAAGATGTGATACACATCACAGATGTGAAACAGCAAGCAGTGGAGGGAGCCCTCATCCCACAGCTCACGTGAAAAGTCAAACAGTCACCCTCACGCTGAGAGCAGTTGCGTCAGGCCAGCATGGGCTCCAGCAAGTCTCCGGAGAACCAGAGGCTCATTGGAGACTAGGGGCTCCCTGAGGGCCGGATTGGGAGTCCTTGAGGGCCGCAAGTTGCCCCAGGGCCGGGGTTTTGGCACCCCTGATCTATAACAATCTGGGGCATTTCCCAACATGGTATTTATCAGAATGGTTTGTGACCAGTAAAAATGGTCTTCTTCTCTTGACAGGTGAATGTGGGTAACCAGTTTCTGTTTGAATATTAACCTGCTGCCATTGCATAATATTTGGCACATAGGGGAGGACACAGTGTTCCAGCATTGGGGTGCAGCCCCAGGCCAGGATGACATGGCCAGGATTTGAGTGCTGTTATGAAATCAACTGCATGCATTGTCTGCTGTCACAAATGGCCATACTGTAGCCCTTTTGGAACTGCTGCCACAAATGTTGGCAGTGTTGGCTCGCTGTCACTACCAGCTACCTGCCAGTGAGCAGGTACGGCAGCACAGAGGGCAGGCAATGGGAGGAACGGGTTGGGGAAGGGAAGGAACAAAGAAGCATCTGCAAGGAGGGTAGAAGGGACACAGAACAGGGTGGTCGGTGGATCCTGGTGGCACCAGCCTATCCCCATTCCCTCCCCTCTCTCTTACTCCCCTCTATTCTGCACCAACAAAATGGCTGGTGCAGATCCTAGGAGACCCATTTTGGCAGCAGAGGGTTGCCCCAGGGTAAGGGAACAGAAGTTCCATTCCCTGACCATGAGGAGACCTCTGCGACTGCCCACCACCACAAGAGGATGCAGTGCAGGCTCCATTGAAGCACTGGTGGACAGGATGAGTTAGGATTGGGTTGTAAGTGAATGAGATTGGATTATGGTTGGAAATCTTTGTATAAATATCTTTCTCTATACAGTATACTTGGTTTTAAATGGACAGAGAAGGGTTCGTGAACTCTTTGGAATTCACCAATTTTTTTTCTTTTCTGTTTTCATTTTTCTGGGCTTACAGCCAACTTGCTTGAAATATAAACATAGTATTGTAAGCATTAACTATTTTTGTTTTCAGTGGTGGTACTGGACAGTTTTCCCCCCTCTTTTTAATGTTATGTCATCAACAAGCCAAAAACTGCCAAGGATGCACAATGGGGCATCCATCTTACCTGAAACCTGAGCAGGTTTTACTTTTCCTTGAGCTTTTCTAGCTAATATTTGTTTTACTTTGTTTTTTCTTTTTCTTTCAATTGAGTTGGGATATATTTTTATGATAGTGGGCCTGGAGAGATTTTTGTGTTTTCTTTTTTTCGTTTGTTTTCTGTTTTATCAAGTTGATGGACAGGTGGAGTCTGTTTATACACAGCTGGAATACACCAGTGGAGTCTGTTGGGAGACCCAGGAAACCCTCTGGAACTACCCCGGGTCTCCCAATGCCTTATAAGGCATTAAAAATGTCACTTCCAGTTTCTCTCTGGAAACCAGAAGTAGTTTTTCTTTTGGTTTTGGGTTTTGTTTTTTTTTTGGTCTTTTCGGCGGTTCTGAAGCCCACAAAGGATATGAGCGGATGCATGTTGCCTCTGCAGGCTTCAGAAAGCCCTCAGGAGGCAACTGGAGCACAGCTCCGGTCCCCTTTGGAGGATTTAAGGGGCCAAAAGCCACAGATTTTCTTATCTGTGGTTTTCTTTATCGGGGGGGGGGGGGCGCTGAGAATGAATCCTTCACAGACACCAAGGACCCACCTGTAGTGATAGATAGATAGATAGATAGATAGATAGATAGATAGATAGATAGATAGACACACACACACACACACAGGTACAGGTGTATTATTTTGTAATCTCTTTGCTTTCAGTATAGATATGTTTGAGGCAACGTTCCTTCTTAAAGCACCTCTCGGCCAAACTCCATGTAGTGCAGAGTTCGGCAACCTGGAAGTTTGGCAATGACATGATGACATCATCAGCGAACACCAGGAGGCCCAGCTGCAGAAGGAAGGGGTCAGTGCACTGGCACAGGCCCCCTAGAGGGCAAAATGGTTTGAGGTCTTCTGTATGATTTTTCTTGACTGATTCCCTGACATGAAAATGGGCACTGTTGTCTATTACTATTATATGGGGATAGTATATATATATATATTATATGGGGACTATTATATGGGGACTATTATATATATATTACTATTATATGGGGATTTATATAAAATGTTTAATTTGATTTCATGGAATGTAAAGGGTCTTCGGGAGCCTAGCAAGTATTAAAAGGTGCTTTATATGTTGAAAGATCTTATTGTTGTTTGTTTTTGTAAGAAACTCATTTAAAGGCAGTTGAAAGGAGCTATCTACGTCTAGACTAGGTTGGAGATGCCTATTTTGCAGATGTATCTAATCAAGTGAAAGGGTGGCTATATTGATATACAAAGATATTTCCCTGCAGGTTCTCCAAGTTATTTTAGATATAGATTGTCATTTTATTACTTTAGTGGTTCTATTCTCTGGCATAACTATTGCTATGATTAAGGTTTATGGCTGCTGTTTTCAAACTCTCCAGGAGTTTGAAACCTGCAGTAAGTCCTTGCAGAAGCAGGGGTGGAAGGCAGCAGGGGCGGGGGGAAGGCAGCAATGTGATCCCCAGGATTGCGCTGTTCAGGGGGGTGATCACTCCACTTTCACTTATGCTGACCTGGGGAGCCCTGCAGAGGCTTGCACAGGGCTCCCCGCACCCCAGGATGGCTGCTGCAGGGACTGGTGAGTGCCCCCCTGCAGCCCTGTCAGAAGTGAAAGTGGAGCAATCGCACTCCGCTTCCGGTTTAGTGGAGATGGGGTGTGATCACCATACTTTCACTTTGGAAGCATCAGGAAGCCCTGCAGACAGTCATGCAGGGCTCCCCACACCCCCGGGAGGCTGCAGGAGGCTCAGGTAAGTGCAGCCAAGCCCCTGCAGCCCCCTGAGCAGCGCAATCCTGGGGATTGCGACGCTGCCTCTTGGTTACCCCCGCCCCTTAAGGAGAAAGAGGCCAGGGCCCTCAGGCTGGGGCATCATGATGCCCCAGTCTGAAAACCTCTGGTTTATGGCATGCACTATTCTTACAGGAAAGGGAGTGAAATTTTATTTCTTCAGTTCACCATAACTGTTTTTGATTAAATTATTTTTTCATCTCAGTCTCTTTTTTTTAAATCAAAATTAGAGCATGTGAATAGATATGATCATGCTCCTATTGCATTAACTTTTAGGTGAAGTTACAACACAGTAGCCATGGTATTCCCCTTTTAAATGCTGAAGATTTCAAAATTTGTATTGCTACGGATTGCATAAAGAGCCTATCTCTTTAATAACATTGATAACAAAGATATTGTCTAACATGCACTTTAATAAACTTCAACAGGTCATTTGAGAGTTGGTAAATGTTAATTAAGTAGAAATGATAGAAGGCAGGTAATAATTAAATGAGCTGCTGATTTGGTTGCTTCAGTATAGCAGAATAGCAGCCCACTCATACCAACATTCCAGACTGGACACAGTTGTAATGCAGCCCTGAGATAAGGGAACAAAAATTCCCTTATCTTGAGGAGGCCTCCATAACTGCTCCCACAGCAGGATGCAGCACACATCAAGGCTGCATAGACCCTGCAAAATCAGGTAGGATTGAGTTGTAAGAGATCTGATCAGATGTCATTTGATGCCGAAAAAGCTTCTGATATAGTACACTGTGAATTTATTTTTGTTATGCTGGCAAAGTTTGGATTTGCTAAAAATTTCTTGAAATGAATAAAAATGTTATATATTTATGTTCTAGCCCAGTGTTTCCCAAATTCTGGGTTGCAATGAAATTATTGGTGGGTCATGAAACTGACAAGCTGATAGGTGACAAAGAAAATGTATTGAGCCTTATGGAAAATGAAACTGAGCTGCACATGCCCGCATACTTGAGACCATGCCTCAGTCCACTTTGTAGGGCAGGCTGAGAGGAACACCACAAAATGGTCCTGATTCAGTGAACGCTGGCCCCAAAAAACACTCAAGAAGGAAGTCCCTCCAAGCTGTCAAGGAAAAGATATTGAGCCCTATGGAAAGTAAAACTGAGCCACACATGCATTTAGTCATGAGTAGGCAAACACGCTTGGCTCTTATCGAAGGCCAGGTGAAGGAACACAAGGCAGCCAGAATGGTCCTGATCCAATGAACATGAAGCTCAACAAAGACTCCAGAAGGCCCCCACCACCACCAAAGTAAAAAGGATAAGAACAGAGGATTGAGCAGCTGGTAAGGCAAATTTTTTTTTAGTCTCATAAAACTAGGTGGGTCCCGATAGAGCTGTGATTCCCAACTTTTAAGAGCTCGCAGACCACCACGACAAAAATTGGAATTATTGTGGAATACACTAACCCCCTGCACACAAAAATTACAATTAAATTTGTAATAATTAGAGAATATTTATTAGAGATTTATTAGATTGGTTATTTATAAAGATTTCTGGATTACATTTTGTTGCCAAATATGGCTGCAAGTGGTCCATTCGTTGCTGTCTCTGGTGGCTCATGGGGAAGCGTCTCCCAAGCAAGTGCCCTCCCATGGACTACCAGAGATGGCGGAGAATAGACCGCCCACTGCTGCAGCTGACACTTCATTGACAGCTACAGACAGTCTATTCTCCACGCAATCTGGTGGTCTGTAGAGGAACACTCTCTCAGCGAGATGCTTGAAGTGATCAAAGGTGATTTTTTTTTGAGATCTTACAGACTACTTCTCAGGTTCTCATGGACCACCATTGGTCCCAGACCACAGGTTGGGAACCAGTATGATAGCTTGGGAGCCACTGTTCTAGCCCAGGAGGGTTTTGATTAATAGTTATTTTTCTCCCTTATTTCTTCTGGAGAGAGACCTAGACAAGGATGCCCTCTTTTCCTGTCCAGAACATTTGACACATGCAATTCGATAAAATAGTTAATTAATATCCATTAATAATAACAACAACAACAACAGGTATTTATATACTGCCTTTTTTGGTCTTTATTCAAGACTTTATTCAAGGCGGTTTACATAGGCAGGCTTTTATTTAAATCCCTTATTAAATAGGGATTTTTACAATTTGAAAGAAGGTTCTTTCTTTCAAGAACCACTACATTCAAGATGTTTCATTCTGATCTGGCTTCACATTCTGGCCTCCATCCTCCCACGCTCAGAGCAGATGGAAATAGCTCGGCTTCAGCTTGTCAGCTGCTTCAAGGTCGCACGGTGCCGGTGGCCTCGAACTGACGACCTTGTGGATGTTATCTTCAGGCAGACGGAGGCTCTACCCTCTAGACCAGACCTCCTGCCCTAATGAATTACTCTTAAATTCATTAATGTTAATGAATTTAAGATTAATTCACATGCAGGTGATATTTTATTATCTATTTCTGAAGTCCAATCTTCTATTTCAGAATGGATGAAAGTGTTAAATGCCTTGGGAGATTATTGGTCAATTGGACAAAATCTGAATTGATGTAACTTGGAGACACTATTACATGGGGTGTATTCAATGCTTGGTCATTTTGATGGTGCCAGATGTCATTAAGTTTTTTAAAATATTGATTCCTAGAGATATAATACAGATTATATAGGTTAATATACCAAAAATGTACACATAGATTTTACATTTTGTTCAGGAAATTTTTTGTGGTGATCTTCCCCACCTAGGATTTCCTTTAAAAGGGTGCAACTTCTATTTAATGAAGAATAATTTGAATTTCCAGATTTTAGTCTATATCAGTGGTTCCCAACCTTTTTTTACTGACGGCTCCCTTGACCTACTTTGCCATTGGCTGTGGCTCCCCTTACGGCTACAATCCTACGCTGTAGGTTTTTTGCAAGGATTCTGCGTTTCTCCTCGGTTTCCACAGCTCCCTAGGGAGCCAAACTTATAGTTTGGGAACCACTGGTCTATATCATCAGGCATATCTTGACTATTAATTACTGTGATCTTTCTGTAAACCGTCTTGGCTATTTTGGAAGCTTTGGTATTGTTACCTTGAATCAATTAACTCTTCAAGGTCAGGAGGCTTTTTTTCTTTCCTTTTTTCATTTTTTTAGGTTGAGGGTTAAATATGTTTTAGCTGAATGGCAATATTCAAGATTACAGCTTTTGTTTCTGATTATCCTCCCTCCCCCTCTCCGCTGGTACAGCTGCACAAAAAAAGGGTGTGCTGTATCCAGTGTGAGGGGGGCGACTGATGCGGAGGCTTCCAAGGCAAAAGGAGATTTAAATCCTCTTACACCTCTGCAAACCTCATCACCCACAATGGGTCTAGTGATCCGATTGCACTAGCAATTTCATTACCACAAGTTTGAGGAAAGGGGGTGGGCAGGCTGCAGGAAAGGGGGATAGAATCCGGTGAGCACCATCACCTCTGGTTCCTCCCCCTCCTGCAGCTTGCCCATCCCATTATGCCCCTCCCCACCCAATTTGGCCCTTCCCTGCCATTACCTCCTCTCCCACCCCTCCCACCTCTCCCATTGACTTACCTGCTCTGGAAGGAGACAATAGAGTCAATGACATGGGCAGGAAAGCACCAGTCTTCCTGCCAATGTCCCTGGCAGTGTGCTGAGTAGCATGTTACAGGAACACCTTTTATGACTGACGCTGACTGCTTTATGGCAGTCAGCACCAGCAGAAGAAAAAAAGCAATGGCTGGTAAGTATAGGATTGGGCTGTACATTTGGTCCAGTGGCATTATAAGCTTCTGAGAGCACAACCCTATGCTTGCCTACCCATAAGTAACTCCCATTTTGTTTAAAGGGGATTACTCTCCGGAAAGTGTGCATAGGATTGCAGCCTGTAGTTTTAGAAATACTTATTGAATCAACTGAGAAAAAGAAGCCTACAATAAACATTTATAACATTTGATGTTTATAAACCTCATGTTTATAAATAAACATTTAAATATAAATTTGATGTTTATAAATATTTATAATGTTTATAAACATTTGATGTCACTTAACAAATATGATACTCAAATTCTTAGAAACATATAGAATACAGAATTGGAACATCCTACTTCTAGCCCAGTCCTACATAATTCCCTGCAAATCAATGCAGCCATGCCAATGGGGCATAGGCTGGATCCCGTGGGGGAGTTTCAAGCCCCATCCTCCCTCCATTTTTTATTTTATTATTATAAATATAAATAATTCCTTCATTCCAGTCACTCCTCTCATTCTGGAGATTCTTGCATATTTCCTAATACTAGCTAGCTTTCCCTCCCCACAGTCATATTTGTTGTTTAGTCACATGGAAAACAGGAGTGGTCAACTTTAAGTTTCTTCATCAGAATGCTTTTTTTTCTCCTTCCATTTATTTCTACTTTGAAACTTACTATACTTCATTTAAAGATCAAGGTGATGGTATCCCAATCTTTTGGAGTAGCTTGCAAAAGTTTTAAAACAAATATATAATAATTGAAAAAGGGATGTCTCCACCTTCATCTCCATCTCCTCCTCCCACATGGGGAGCTGCTTCCAAGGGGCTTTGGAATACCATGAACAATCAAGCTGAGGAACCCGAGTCTTTTATTGGAGAAAGGAAAAGCCAGGATCATGGAGCATGCGGAAGAAAACATTAGATTTCCGATTATCAGATCTTGCTCTTTGATGCAGTTCTTGGTTTCACAAAACACACCATTGTGAGTTTAACAGATGTAACCTTTATTATACTAAGGCAAATTGAGCAGATTCACTTGAAAGAAGAAAAGCACAACAATTCCCAATTCTCAATGTTGTTTGCAGTCAACTGGTCTTTTACAGGTAAACATCTCATTGTTCATCCAGTTACTACATTAGCAAATTTGGTCTACATTACATACAGGTGTAACAGACAATAACATAAGGTTATATACTGACAAAATGTGTTATGAAGTGCAATCCTACTCATGTTTAACCAAATACTCCACTGTGTCCAGTGGGATTTATTCTCCAGCAAGTATGTATAGTACAGCAGCCTAAGTAGATATCCAAAAAACTATGTACTTACAACTATGGATGTGCAAACAACTCCATGACAAATTCCACCAATAACACTATTTTCACTACTCAGAGCAGCAAAGTACTGTAGAAAATCAAATCCACCTGCTCCATTGCCTTTGGATGAACCTGTTTGTTCTGCCATACAACAGCTCACTTTCATTATAAGCCCACATTTTCTTCATTCATTAGTAGGTTATTCACAAACACACTGCATTATGGGTGCGATACTTTTAGGGCTGCATACATACCCAAGATGCTATGCCAAAATTCCAAATCCATGACGCAGTACAACTTTACTAAAATAAGCATGCAGAATTATGTCAACAGTCTGTGAAGCAACTGTCTACATCATTTGTGCATTTCAGTGGATCCAATGGAAGCAATGACAATTTCAATAAACCTGGCTGCAGTCAAATTAACTCACCATTAGTGGAAACCCAAAGACTATCCCTCTACTGTAGATAGAATGCTGCTACAATTCAACTTGCAAACGTGTGCACCAAGACTCTTGGCAGCTGAATGAATGGTGCCACCCCCTATGCTACAGCACACTAGCCACATTTATTCATCTAAAGAGGGAACAGACACAGTCAATGGTTTAAATTATAGGATGTTTTATAATAGATATAGAAGAGTCCCAATTAAGACAGAACAGCATAATTAATCCTCCACAGCAATGGTATTCAAAATGACACTACCTAATAAAGCAGCATATTAGCATGTTTCAGATTTCATAATATTCAACTTTTTGTAGCAAGCCCAGCTGCATTTTTATCAATACTTTAGAGTTAACAGTGTCGAAAATAAGAAGGGGTGATAATGAGGATAGTAATAAATGTTTTCAAATAAACTGGATTATTGTTCAATATCTGGTAAAGAGGTGCACACCACCGACTCTACTACAGTGGTGCAGAACGAGTGTTCCCAAAAACTCATGAAACGTTGGAACTGCATTTTTAAAAGCTTCATGTTCTGTTCCACCCTAACAGAAATAGCCTCATAGGTAAGCCAAACTAGCTGAGATGCACACATAGCAGTTATCTACTTGCATGCTTGAAAAATATATGTTGGATCTGAGGGATCAAGTTAGCAAACTGTTTAGGAAAAAAAAGTGTTAATTTTTTTTAATTTATTAATTAAAAATTTCAATTAATTCAGTTAATTAATTCAGTTAATTAATTTTCAAAAATATTCTACTGATCATCTTTGGGATGTTTTTTAAATCGTTCCAGTAAAGTTCTTCGTATGCTACCTGGTATTTGTTGGTGTTTATCTCTGAGATTTTTGATTGCAGTCTTTGTCTGAAAAAGAGAAATGTGTGTTCATGTTATAACCCAGCAGAATAGTTAAGCAACATTTGCATTATCCATTTTCAAGTCCAGCAAAATTTTAAAATTATAGTTAAAACAAATATTTAATCTCATTCCTTCTGAATTTAAACAATTTTCCTTCTCTCTTACTGGCTTTTTAACAAGCTACACAAATGACCTAACTCATCCCATGAGCCACTACACTGATTCCAGGGATAAGAACATAAGAACAGCCCCACTGGATCAGGCCATAGGCCCATCTAGTCCAGCTTCCTATATCTCACAGTGGCCCACCAAATGCCCCAGGGAGCACACCAGATCCCAAGATCACCTAGGGTTCCAGGGATAATGTAAAAGAATAGATTCTTGCCTTACTTTATGCTAACCCTTACACAACTTACACAGCCCCTTTGTACACTGTACCATATCATGGCATAATTATTATTACTAAGAGTGTGGTGCTTGATCAACTACAGTGCCTGACCAAGCTGAAGAGGAGGCACCATTGATCAACTGGAATACACAGTTATGGTAGGTGACATCATCAGCTGTCCCCTGCTCTCAGCTGTGGAGACACTAAGCTGACAGCTGGAGAACAAAATATGGGGCTGGTATCAGCCCCTAAAAGCAGGGCCTGAGAAAGAAGAAAAAGTAAGAGAGAGAGGAGGTGGAGGAGTGACAAAAATTGTGGAACAACCCAAGAAGCAGATAAACAAGACAGGTCAGAGTGAGCAGAGGAACAAGAGAAGCAAGGCAGGGAAAAATGATGCCAGGAACAGAGCAGAAGTGAAGGGCAAGGGGGAAGAGGAAGACCATGTGGAGGAGGACTGGAGAAGGCGAGGTGGGAGTCCCCAGAAGAAGCAGTAAGACAAAGGGGAAAGAAAAGGTGGACAGAGGAACAAAGCAGCACAAACCCAGAAGCTTCCCTATCCCCTTCCAATGGACAGTGACCACAGGAATTATGAGACACCACCAGCCAGCAATCCTGATCAGCTGATGAGCTCAGGGCATGCATGCATGCTTAGATGCACATGCACGTAAAGAGGGGCCCCACAGGACTTGTGCCCAAAGCTGGTGCCAACCATAAGAAAGCAACACAAAAAAACCCAATTCTGCTTCCACTTGCTGAGACCTGTTTGAACTGTGAACTGTTTGAACTGTGCCACAGAGGCACAAATGACCCTGTTTTGAGGAAAAGAAGGAGCAGGCAAACAAGCCCCTTCCCCCTTCTCATCTTCTAAGCTTCTAGTTGTGTAAGAATGGTTGATACAGTGGAGTAGTTTAGAGAAAGTTGAGTCTACTGTAGGATGCAAGAATTAGCGTGAAATATACTTCCTTCTACAGCCCAAATTCAGGGGAGAGCTTAGCAGCCATGACTCGTATGCCTCCTCAGGGCTTCCAGGAAGTGAGTGTAAAACATTTAAAGGCACAGCTGGCGGGGGCACAGCTGCATATGCATAGGCACAGCTGGTGGGGAGTAGGATTGGGCCCTTAATTTCCTGTCTGTAAAATTGGCTACAATATTTCACTGGGCAGCTTCAAATAAATGTAACATATTTCATAAAACTTATTATCAATATTATTATTAACAGTATTTATATACCGCTTTTCAACTAAAGTTCACAAAGCTGGTTACTTAAAATTCATGGCTGAGAAATTTGAGAAAACCTCCTCATTGATTTGAATTAATATGGACTTGAATGAGAAGCCCTTTCCTCAGTCCTGCCAGCTGTATTTCAGATGGCAATGAGACCCTTGTGAGGGCCTATGGCAGCCATTTTCAACCACTGTGCCATGGCACACTGGTGTGCCGCGGGAATTTGGGAGAGGGTCATTTATCAATAGGACCATTAGGGGATGTGAGCCCCCACTGACAGCACAGTGTGCCTTGTCAGCTGTGAAAAAGCTGATGGTGTGCCTTGACCATTTTAGTGCCTTGCCAGTGTGCCACAAGTTGAAAAAGTTTGAAAATCCCTGGCCTATAGAGTAAGCAGGAGTCTATGGCTAGATTTGGATAGCCTGATTCTGAACAAGTTAGGCCTTTCCAGCACTGGCATAGCGGTGCCAATGGGACACGTGCTGCATCCTGCAGGTGGGTGTCACTCACAGAAGCCTCCTCAAAGTAAGGGAATCTGAGCTGCATTGCCCTTAGGTTGGTGCTGGAAAGTGGGTGAGGATTGCGCCCTTAGTATTTTAAGTTAATCACTAGCACCTCTGATGGTGCCCAGAAAAAATCAGAGTCAGTCTAAGTGGGGGTAAAGTGTAGTAACAAGTGCACAAAACTAGTTCTTGCTAACACAAGTCACAGCAATGTGAACCAGCTTCTGCACCAGCCCTGCCCTCCTGCCTTGGTGTCCATTTTTTCTAGGCACTTTTCTCCCCCCACCCCCTTTAATTGCTGGCAGTGTTTTCTTTTGCCTGTTTGTTGCCTTTTAGGCTTTTGCCTTTAACAAACTCCTCCTTTCTCTGTGCTCCTCATGGCAGCCATTTTGCCAGTTGCCTTCATGGCTTTCCCTTCAGGCAGCCATTTTGGTCCTGGGCGAGTTCACTGCCTCTGAGTCTTTTTATTTTAAGTTGAGCTTCTGGGTCTTTTCTCCTTCAGCCTGGTGAGTGCCTTGAGCACAGGCTGTGTTGTTCTACTAGGAACTTTCACATAAGAACATAATCAATTCACATAGATAAGATAATAAGAACAGCCCCACTGGATCAGGCCACAGGCCCATCTAGTCCAGCTTCCTGTATCTCACAGTGGCCCACCAAATGCCCCAGGGAGCACACCAGATAACAAGAGACCTCATCCTGGTGCCCTCCCTTGCATCTGGCATTCTGACATAGCCCATTTCTAAAATCAGGAGGTTGCGCATACACATCATGGCTTGTACCCCATAATGGATTTTTCCTCCAGAAACTTGTCCAATCCCCTTTTAAAGGCATCTAGGCTAGACGCCAGCACCACATCCTGTGGCAAGGAGTTCCACAGACCGACCACACGCTGAGTAAAGAAATATTTTCTTTTGTCTGTCCTAACCCGCCCAACACTCAATTTTAGTGGATGTCCCCTGGTTCTGGTATTATGTGAGAGTGTAAAGAGCATCTCCCTATCCACTCTGTCCATCCCCTGCATAATTTTGTATGTCTCAATCATGTCCCCCCTCAAGTGTCTCTTTTCTAGGCTGAAGAGGCCCAAACGCCGTAGCCTTTCCTCATAAGGAAGGTGCCCCAGCCCCGTAATCATCTTAGTCGCTCTCTTTTGCACCTTTTCCATTTCCACTATGTCTTTTTTGAGATGCGGCGACCAGAACTGGACACAATACTCCAGGTGTGGCCTTACCATAGATTTGTACAACGGCATTATAATACTAGCCGTTTTGTTCTCAATACCCTTCCTAATGATCCCAAGCATAGAATTGGCCTTCTTCACTGCCGCCGCACATTGGGTCGACACTTTCAATGACCTGTCCACCACCACCCCAAGATCTCTCTCCTGATCTGTCACAGACAGCTCAGAACCCATCAGCCTATATCTAAAGTTTTGATTTTTTGCCCCAATGTGCATGACTTTACACTTACTGACATTGAAGCGCATCTGCCATTTTGCTGCCCATTCTGCCAGTCTGGAGAGATCCTTCTGGAGCTCCTCACAATCACTTCTGGTTTTTACCACTCGGAAAAGTTTGGTGTCGTCTGCAAACTTAGCCACTTCACTGCTCAACCCTGTCTCCAGGTCATTTATGAAGAGGTTGAAAAGCACCGGTCCCAGGACAGATCCTTGGGGCACACCGCTTTTCACCTCTCTCCATTGTGAAAATTGCCCATTGACACCCACTCTCTGCTTCCTGGCCTCCAACCAGTTCTCAATCCACGAGAGGACCTGTCCTCTAATTCCCTGATTGTGGAGTTTTTCAGTAGCCTTCGGTGAGGGACCGTGTCAAACGCCTTCTGAAAGTCCAGATATATAATGTCCACGGGTTCTCCCGCATCCACATGCCTGTTGACCTTTTCAAAGAATTCTATAAGGTTCGTGAGGCAAGACTTACCCTTACAGAAGCCATGCTGACTCTCCCTCAGCAAGGCCTGTTCGTCTATGTGTTTTGAGATCCTATCTTTGATGAGGCATTCCACCATCTTACCCGGTATGGATGTTAGGCTGACCGGCCTATAGTTTCCCGGGTCCCCCTTTTTCCCTTTTTAAAAATAGGCGTGACATTTGCTATCCTCCAATCTTCTGGCACCGTGGCCGTTTTGAGGGACAAGTTGCATACCTTAGTCAAGAGATCTGCAACTTCATTCTTCAATTCCTTAATAACGCTTGGGTGGATGCCATCAGGGCCCGGTGACTTATTGATCTTTAATTTATCAATGAGGTCTGAAACATCTTCTCTTTTAACCTCTATCTGACTTAACTCCTTGGTTAGGAGGGGCCGTTCGGGCAGCGGTATCTGCCCGAGGTCTTCTGCCGTGAAGACAGATGCAAAGAACTCATTTAATTTCTCTGCCATCTCTAAGTCTCCTTACACATTCGCTGTGTGTTTGCTTCCCTCTCTTTTTTTTGCAGCACAAGCATTCGTACTTGTAGAGACACAAGTTGACCTCCCCCTGCTTGCTCTTAATATGTGACTTTATTGACATACAATTATAGAGTAATATTAAATTGCAAAACCTGGCACATATAATAGGCAACTAAAAGGGAGAATTTAGAATTTACTGTTAGGTTGTTCTACATAGTCAGCAAATAGTAGTAGTAGTAGTATTTATATACCGCTTTTCAACAAAAAGTTCACAAAGTGGTTTACAGAGAAAAATCAAATGGCTCCCTGTCCCAAAAGGGCTCACAATCTAAAAGATGCAAAACACCAGCAGACAGCCATTAGAAAAGACACTGCTGGGGTGAGGAGGGCCAGTTATTCTCCTCCTGCTAAATAAAATAGGAGCACCCACTTGAAAAAGTGCCTCTTAAGCAGTTAACAGGGGATGTTAACAAATGTGTGGATTCTTAAAGCTTATATGTTAGTGCAGGGGTGCTCAATACGTGGATCGAGAGGCAAAAATGAGTGGATTGCAGGCTTCTCTCCCTTCCACGCATTCCTGGGAGTGAGCCCCTGGCAGGCTTATGAGCCCAGGGAGTGAGCCCAGGGAGTGAGCATCTGGCAGTTGACTCTACTGGGGCTGACTTACCTTTCCCCTGTTTTTGCACTGGTATGTATGGAGATCTGCCCCCCCCCCCAACTTCCATCTGTTGGTTCTGTGTGCAAGGGGTTTTGCACTGGTCTTGCTGTGATGTCTATATAGAGATCTTCCCTCCCCCACACCTTTCCCCTGTTTTTGCACAGGTATGTATGGAGATCTGCCCCCCCCCCAACTTCCATCTGTTGGTTCTGTGTGCAAGGGGTTTTACACTGGTCTTGCTGTAATGTCTATATAGAGATCTTCCCTCTCGCACACCTTTCCCCTGTTTTTGCACTGGTCTGTATAGAGATCTGCTCCCCCCCCCCCACTTGTATTGGAATCCAGGAAGATCTGGTGAGGAGGTAGATGTGGTGTCAGCAGTGGCCCCTTTAAGGGTAAGGCCTGGGCATCCAGCAGAGTGTGCTGCACAACTGCAGCCACTTGAAGGCAATAGGGCCCTCAGGGATATAAGAGCACCTGAGGCAGGAAAAGCTCCACTTATTTATGTGAGTCAGCCTTTTCCTACATGAAGATCTTTAAGTCCAAGTACCAGTCCACCATGACTGATGAACATTTGGAAGTGTGCTTGAGGCTGGCTGTCAGCAGCTACTGTCCGGACTATGCATCCTTGGCTGATTCACTTCAGTGCAAGTCATCAAAGTAAACTCAAGTAATTACAAAAAATGTTTATAGTTAATTATGTTGTGTTGTGCAATATTGGCTCATTCGGTTATGCAAGGTACACCAACATACATTGTACACATAAATATTATATGTTATGATGGCACGAACATTGTAAAAAAAACTCTGGTAGATCTCCGGGCCTTGCTGGGTTTCAAAGTAGCTCTCAAGCCAAAAAAGTGTGAGCACCCCTGTGTTAGTGTATGTCAGTATGAGGGAGGTATGTGTATACGGCTTGTGCTGCCCCAGCTGCTTCCTCTCCCCACCCAGCTTGTCTAATGCAGTGGCTAGGGCAGTGATCAGGGAATAAAGGCTTCCTGGTTAAATGATATGATATCAAGGGAATAAGGGGACAGGTTAAGGAGGCTGCCTGTCTCTGCAAGAGGATAAACAGGCCTGCTTGTAACTGCTCATTGGAGTGAGGCCTCCTCTGAACTTTTGCAAGGTAAAACAAATCAAAATCAGGAAAATCAGATCATGAGGGTTGAACAACCCCTATCAACCCCCGTTTGTATGTTATTTCTTGCTTCTTATTTATGGGGAGAGCCCTGCCTGAGAAGAAAAATTGAGATATAATTGAATATTGGAACCAGAGAGCCTGAGGTTGGTGTCTATGGGGATGGGCTGGATGTTGAAAATCCAGGTTCAGCCCCTGCTTGGCCATGATACATTCTGGGTGACTTTGGCAAGTCATTATCCCTCAGTTTAACCTAACTCACAATGTTGCTGTAGAGAACAAGGGAGAGACAGAACCATGTACATTACCCTGAGCTCCTTCAAGTACAGGTGGTATAGCATCTGATAGATAAATAAGGACCAGGTCCTGCCTGGTTTTCCAGCGCTGGTGCAGCCATGCCAATAAGACACCCACTGCATCCTGCAGTGGAGGAGCAGTCATGGAGGCCTCCTCCAGATAGGGGAACATTTGTTCCCTTTCCTCAGGGCTGCATTGCAGCTGCACTGGTGCTGGAGGGTTGGATAGGATTGGGTCCTAAGTGGTCCCTTGAGAAGGCATTGATTTGAGGATGGCTGTTTGCCACTCCTTTGGCCCAGAATAGTGTCAGCGCTATCATAGGCTACATATGTCTTTATACAGCACTCTAAAATGTCATTTAAACTCAGTCAAAGCACACCTAGATTAGAACCCTTATCAGAAGCACTGCAGGTTACTCCTTAATCATCAATGAAGATTTCTACACACATGATTGGGGACATGCCACTTAATTTACAGTGATCTAATAATAATAATAGCAGCTTACTTACTGCACACAATGCTTGCATGACATTACTCAGACCATTACACGGAGGCTCAGGTATCATAGAGTCCTTTCTTTGGTTCTCCTTACTATGGCAAAACATATGTTCCTGAGCAGCAACATTAGATATGTATAGGCAGTGCTTTTTTTTTTGCGTTTAAAAAAAAAAGGTGCAGGAACTCACAACTTGTTAATCTTTTATTTATTTATTTTTAAACCATTTTTTATTGGAAAATAAAATATTTTTATGTGCTTCCCCCCTAATGATGAACTTACTTCTGAGTAGACATGCATAGGATTGGGCTGTCAATCGCCACATCCCCTTCCCCAAGCTACTTTTTCTACACATGGGGAAAAATACTGTACAGGTGCACTTGTACCATGTAATATGTAGTGTGGCACTACTTTGAGGAGAGGAAGCAGTGAATGGATTCCAGAAAATGGCTTACATGAGTTCCATGTAGTAAAATTACTCTAAGCAACTGTGGGAGTAAGAACAAAAAAGGAATTTTTACACAAGAGGGGTCCTTAGGTGCACATAGAAACAGCTACATTTGCAAACAAGCAATTAAATATGGTTTAATTCAGGTATCAGAATACTCTGTGTCTTTGGGAAGGCAATTGTGTGCAATTGTATGTTCTCTGCTGCCCTGAGCAGCTGCTGTGCATTGCTGGAGAGGAGCTGCAAATGCTGGCTGGTGGAGGGCATGCTTGTGGGGAAAGGATGAGGAGGATCTCTGGCAAGGCTGGACAGCACATTGTCCACACACAGAATCCCTTTTCACCTGCCCTTAGCATGTGAAAATGGGTGCAGATATATATCTCTGCCAGGATTAAGAGGCCAATCCTAGGTCTGTCTACTCTGAAGTAAGTCTTGTTCTAGTCAATGGAGCTTACTCCGAGGAAAGTGCCTAGGATTGCAGCCTAAGACCCCAATCCTATGCATGTCTACTCAGAAGTTCACTTTAGTGAATGGGGCTTACTGTGGATAGGATGGCAGCCTCAGGGCCCAATCCTGTGCCTGTCTACTCAGAAGTCAGTCCCATTAGAGTCAATGGGGCTTCCTCCCAGGAAGGTGTGGAGAGGACTGCAGCCTCAGAGCCCCTCCTCTGCCTGTCTCCTCAGAAGTCAGTCCCAGTAGAGGCAGTGGGGCTTCCTCCCAGGAAAGTGTGGAGAGGACTGCAGCCTCAGAGCCCCTCCTCTGCCTGTCTCCTCAGAAGTCAGTCCCAGTAGAGGCAGTAGGGCTTCCTCTCAGGAAAGTGTAGACAGGACTGCAGCCTCAGAGCCCCTCCTCTGCCTGTCTCCTCAGAAGTCAGTCCCAGTAGAGGCAGTGGGGCTTCCTCCCAGGAAAGTGTGGAGAGGACTGCAGCCTCAGAGCCCCTCCTCTGCCTGTCTCCTCAGAAGTCAGTCCCAGTAGAGGCAGTAGGGCTTCCTCTCAGGAAAGTGTAGACAGGACTGCAGCCTCAGAGCCCCTCCTCTGCCTGTCTACTCAGGCTGCAAGGCTATGACACTTTCCCGGGAGTAAGCCCCATTGAACACAATGGAACTTACTTCTGAGTAGACATGCATAGGCTTGGGCTCTCAGGCTGCAAGGCTATGCACCCTTTCCCAGGAGCAAGCCCCATTGAGCACAATGAGACTTACTTCTGAGTAGACATGCCTAGGCTCGTGCTGCAGATTGGCACAGGGGCTGCACCAGCCAGCTTCCTTCCCCCCCCCCTCTGCCAAACCAGTACCTGGGTGTTCCATAGGTGCCACTGTCCGTCCGTCCTCCTCAGCGTTGGCGCGTGTCCCCCGCGCCCTCCACCGGCTTGGAAGCTGTGCAGGGAAGCAGAGCATGGGGGCAGGGGAGGTGGGCTGGGCTCAGGCGAGAGCTTGGAGATGGGGCAGGAGGGGGCGTTGTGCGGTCAGGCAGGGGCCAGGCACCCCCCAGCACCCACCCAGCTAATGCCTCTGTTTTGCTCCCCCCCTTCCTGGAATGCCTCCGAAGGGGAGGGGCCCCTGCAAAAAGGTGCTGGAACTCCATGCCCCCACGTTCCATTAGAAAAAAAAGCCCTGTGTATAGGGGATTGATCGGTCACATTCTCTGTATTTTGCATCAGAATGCTCCCATTCCTTCACTATTTACCCATAAGTTCAGGTCAGTCTTAACTCATGTCACTCATGTTCAAATTGCATTCAGGTGGTACAGACTGATGCTATGTGTGCCACCATATTGCAATCTGGTGTGCAGAACAGCACCTTGTTAGTTCTTATATGGGCTATGCCAGCAAGTAGATTAGGCCTTCTTGGGCCCATGGTTGTCTGGCAGTGACCAGCAAGCATTCAGCACCCTATTTTGGACTACATTTGTAAGTTGTTTAGTCCAACCTTCAGTAGCCCATGGTTGCCTGGCAGTGGCCAGCAAACATTCAGCACTCTCTATGGGGCTACCTTTGCAGGTGAAGTAGGCCTTCAATGGCCCATAATTGCCTGGCAGTAGCTGATGACTGTTCAGCACCCTATCTGAGGCTATATTTGGTCCATAGTTGCCTCGCAATAGCTGGCAAGCACTTAGTACCCTATGGGGCTACATTTTCATATGAAACAGAACTTAGTTGGCCCATGGTTACCTGGCATTAGCTGGCAAGCATTTGGCACCCTATATAGGAGTTCCTTTGTACTTTATTGGCCCATGTTTTCATTGCAGTAGCCAGCAAGCATTCAGCACAATATATGGGACTATATGAACAAGTGAAATAAGCCTTTACTGGCCCATAGTTGCCTGGCAAAGGTGACAGGGGGTGACTGCAACAACTACCGAGGCATCTCTCTCCTTAGCGTTGTAGGAAAGCTGTTTGCCCGAGTTGTACTAAAGAGGCTCCAGGTACTTGCAGAGAGCGTCTATCCAGAATCGCAGTGTGGATTCCGAGCCAACAGGTCCACCACTGATATGGTATTCTCCCTTAGACAACTTCAGGAGAAATGCAGGGAACAACGACAGCCACTCTTTATAGCCTTCATAGATCTCACAAAGGCTTTCGACCTGGTCAGCAGAGACGGCCTCTTCAAGATTCTCCCCAAGATTGGATGTCCACCCAGGCTCCTCAGCATCATCAGATCTTTCCACAAGGACATGAAGGGCACTGTTGTCTTCGATGGCTCCACATCAGACCCTTTTGACATCCGAAGCGGAGTGAAGCAGGGCTGTGTTCTTGCACCAACCTTGTTTGGGATTTTCTTCGCTGTCCTGCTGAAGCAGGCCTTTGGAACTGCAACAGAAGGCATCTATCTCCGGACCAGATCAGACGGAAAGCTCTTCAACCTCTCCAGACTGAGAGCAAAATCCAAAGTCCAGCTGAAATGTCTGCGTGACTTCCTCTTTGCCGACGATGCAGCTGTCACTACCCACTCTGCCAAAGATCTCCAGCAGCTCATGGATCGTTTTAGCAAGGCCTGCCAAGATTTTGGACTGACAATCAGCCTGAAGAAAACACAGGTCATGGTTCAGGATGTGGACTCACCTCCCTGCATTACAATCTCTGAGCATGAACTGGAGGTTGTCCATGACTTTGTGTACCTTGGCTCAACGATCTCCGACACTCATTCTCTCGATACCGAGCTAAACAAGCGCATCGGTAAAGCAGCTACCACGTTTTCCAGACTCACAAAGAGAGTCTGGTCCAACAAGAAGCTGACGGAACATACCAAGATCCAGGTCTACAGAGCTTGCGTCCTGAGTACACTTCTGTACTGCAGCGAGTCATGGACTCTTCGCTCACAACAGGAGAGGAAACTGAGTGCTTTCCACATGCGCTGCCTCCGACGCATCCTCGGCATCACCTGGCAGGACAAAGTTCCAAACAACACAGTCCTGGAACGTGCTGGAATCCCTAGCATGTATTCACTGCTGAAACAGAGACGCCTGCGTTGGCTTGGTCATGTCGTGAGAATGGATGATGTCCGGATCCCAAAGGATCTCCTCTATGGAGAACTCGTGCAAGGAAAGCGCCCTACAGGTAGACCACAGCTGCGATACAAGGACATCTGCAAGAGGGATCTGAAGGCCTTAGGAGTGGACCTCAACAAGTGGGAAACCCTGGCCTCTGAGCGGCCCGCTTGGAGGCAGGCTGTGCAGCATGGCCTTTCCCAGTTTGAAGAGACACTTTGCCAACAGTCTGAGGCTAAGAGGCAAAGAAGGAAGGCCCATAGCCAGGGAGACAGACCAGGGACAGACTGCACTTGCTCCCGGTGCGGAAGGGATTGTCACTCCCGGATTGGCCTTTTCAGCCACACTAGACGCTGTGCCAGAACCACCTTTCAGAGCGCGATACCATAGTCTTTCGAGACTGAAGGTTGCCAATACAAAAAGTTGCCTGGCAGTAGCCAGCAAGCATTCAGATCCCTATCTGGGGCTATATCTGCAGGTGCATTTATTTGCCCATTTTTGTCTGGCAGTAGGTGGTGAACATTCAGCACCCTATCTGGGGCTACATTTACAAGGGAAGTAGACCCTTTGGTGGCCAATGGTTGCCTGGCAGTAGCTGGTGGGCATTCAGCACCCTATATGGGTCTACATTTGTAAATGAAGAAAGCCTTTATTGGTCCATGATTGCATGGCAGTAGCCAGCAAGCTTTTAGCACCCTATATGGGACTATGTTTGCAAGTGAAGTAGGCCTTACTGGCCCATAGTTGCCTGGAAGTAGCCAGCAAGTATTCAGCACCCTATATGGGACTACATTTGTAGTAGGCCTTTACTGGCATATGTCGCAAGGCCAAGAGACCGACCCAAACAGCAACTCAGTAGTCAGGGTGGAAGTTCAAAGGTTTTTATTAAATTGTATACAATGACCCAGGGACTCAAGTCCAAATCTTGGGTCCCGATTTGCCGCTGTACTCTGACCTTTATAGGACACAATCCTTTGTTTGGACAACTAGACTTCTCATTCGCTGAAGGTTTGACATCATACCCGGAACACAACTTTAATTAGACAGAGATAATACATTTGCATACAAGATGGAAGAGGGGTGGGTAACACAACTTTTGATTGGCTTTTCATTTGCACACAGGTAGAGTTTCATTTTTGAACTCTATACAATTTAAAACCAGTAGGGGTCACTGTTTACATGCATTTATCTAACACTGACTTTTACTTACATTTATTAATTCTTAAGGAAACAAGTTTTCATACTATCTTTATTATAATGCATACAAACACTTAAATATGAAAGACTTGGTAAAACTTTTATGTTTAGACTCTTTCAATTAAATGGTTTTACTAAACTACTCATCTACACCTGCTTTCATGGGTTTAACATGCTTTAGTAAAAGTTCCTTTTACTAACCTGTGTGAACTAATCTTTTAAACTTCTTTAACACTTTTGCTATATAATTTGATGACTTGTCATGGCTATTGAAGGCTCTATAATTTTTATAATTAAAATAAAGTTTCAAGACTGTCCTCCTCTCTAGCACCTCTCAGGCCCACTGCTCTCTGCACATCCCTTGGCCGTTTCCTCTTCTCTTTACTTTTCAACACTTACATAAACAAACTTTGAAACTTTTCCTTCATTTCTGTTGGTTTCCTTTAAACTTCTCCTTTTAAGATGGTCTTGTTTACTCTCCAAAATGCCCTCTTACAAATGTTTGCCTTTTGCTAATTAAAATGAAGTGTTTTACACTTTTGCCTTACTTTCTTAAAATCTAACATTCTGTTTCTTTAAACCTTGTTGAATTACTAATATTTTCCTATCTTACTTATATTGGTTATTTTGATTTAAAACAAGTACTAACTATTTATATTTGGATTTTCTTTCTTTTTCAAGAATAAACTAACTGGCATCTGGCATATTGCCTGAGCCTATGTGTAAATCAAACTGCCCTATTGTCTCTTTTGCTGTTCGACTCCCCTCTAAACTAGTATCTGGTTTCTGTGGGTGTTTACTGTGTTACACTTGGTACCACCATCTGCTGCTAAGACAAGGCTTGTGATCATATAGTTGGCATGGCCTGATTTACGCTTGCTTTCTTGAATACTCCCTTATTTAATGGCAGTACCTGGCAAGCATTCAGCACCCTATATGGGGCGTCAATATACTGTATTTTTCGCTCCATATGATGCACCTTACCATAAGACCCACCTAGTTTTTAGAGGAGGAAAACAGGAAAAAAAATATTCTGAACCAAATAGTGTAATAAAATATTTAATAAACTATAACAGAATAACATTTGAACCATGTAAAGTGAACAGCAGTCAACAGTGGCATTAAGAACCATTATCACTGTCATTAACAAATGGAGAGACTTAAAGGTTTGAGTACTCTAGTTTCTGGAAACCCCAAGAACTCAGAATTTATAAAGCTCACAAAAGCAGGTGCACTCAAATAGGGGATCACATTATCTTTCTGCTACAATGATGTTCTGCCAAATTCCAATCCACTGGGCCTTGTGCCCCCTTAAGGCTGATCAGTCCCCCTTGTGCAACTCACCAGTGCAGCAAGCAAAAGTGAGTCCAGTTCCAGTCCACAGATGCCAAGTAAATCAGTCCCATCAATCAGAGTTGCCAAATCAGAGTCCAGAGCCAATAAGCCAAATTACAGTCCAAGGTCAGGTTCCAGGTAGGTCAGTCAAATCCATTAGGGTATCCAAGTCCAGTCACATTCCAAATTCAATAAAGTCTCCTCTCCTACCTCTAACCTGCACTCCTTCAAAACCCACAAACCCTTTCTGCCTCAGGTACTCCTTATATCCCTGAGGGCCCTATTGCCTTCCAGTGGCTGCAGCTGTGCAGCACACTCTGCTGGATGCCCAGGCCTTACCCTTAAAGGGGCCACTGCTGACACCACACCTACCTCCTTGCCAGTTCCCATACAATACAATACAAATGTGGAAAGTCCAACCACAACTTGAATTCTCAAGTCACAACAAACCTCTGGATTTATGGTGAGAACCTGGGGCTTGTGCAATAAGCAAACACTGGCATTCTGACCAAGGAGACAGTTTTTTCTTTGTGATGGGGGGGGCTTACATTCAGATGCTGGATGAGGTGAGTGAGTGCCCCTCCCCTGCTGTGTGAGTGTGTGTGTGGGGGGGGCAGAGCATCTGTGTGTGTAAGAGAAGGGGGCAGCCTGTGTGTGTGAGAGAGGGGGAAAGTGTTTGTGTTGCAGAGAAGTTGTGATGCTCCAGGCTTGGGGTGGGGGGAAAGAGAGGCTGTGATGCTCCAGGCTTGGGGGGGGAGAGTCTGTGATGCTCCAGGCTTGGGGGGGAAGCAAGAGTCTGTGATGCTCCAGGCTTGGGGGGGGAGAGAGAAGCTGTGATGCTCCAGGCTTGAGGGGGGGAGAGAGAGAGGCTGTGATGCTCCAGGCTTGGGGGGTGAGAGAGAGGCTGTGATGCTCCAGGCTTTGGGGGGGAGAGAGGATGTGATGCTCCAGGCTTGGGGGGGAAGAGAGAAGCTGTGATGCTCCAGGCTTGGGGGGGAAGAGGCTGTGATGCTCCAGGCTTGGGGGGAGAGAGAGAGGCTTTCCTGGGAGTAAGTCCCCCTGACTCTAATGGGACTTACTTCAGAGTAGGCATGCATAGGATTGGGCAGCGAGACTGCCACCCCACCCACGCTTTCCTGGGAGTGAGCCCCAGTGACTCTGAGACTTACTTCTGAGTAGACACGCAGGCTTGCAAGGCTCAGGCTCTGGCAGGCTGCAGCACCTTGGAGCCCTGCTCATCGCCCTCGCGCTCCATCTGGCGCTGCCACAGTCCACGCGGGCGCTGAGGGAAGGCAGGAGCCCCCCCCCCTGCCAGCTCAGCCTCTGACTGCCTGGGAGAGCAGAGCAGAGCAGAGCTAGGGGGCAGGGGGCGGAGTTTTTTTTTTTAGTTTTTTTTTTTTTGCAGTATTCGCTCCATAAGACGCACACACATTTCCCTCAACTTTTTTTTGGGGGGGAGTGCATCTTATGGAGCGAAAAATACGGTACTTTACTTCCAGGAAAGTGTACATAGGACTGCAGCCTTAGAGTTTACGAGGTGCACACAAATAGGAATCACATTATCTCTCTCCTGCAAGGAACAAATGGAAAGTCCAATCACAACTTGAATTCTCAAGACACACTGAACCTCTGGATTCATGGTGAGAACTGAGCCTTACCTGGGGCTTGTGCAAGAAGCAAACACTGGCATTCTGACACCCTTTTCTCTTTGTGATGGCAGGTTGTGGCCAGCTGGGGGGGGACTTGCATTCAGCTGCTAAAGGTGAGTGACGGTGCCCCCATCATGTGAGTGTATGTGTGTCTGTGAGAGAGAGTGAAACAAAGGATATGTGTGTGAGAGAGAAGGGGCACATGTGTGTGTTATGTATGCAAGTTATGCAGGATCGAAATCCTGCATAACCGATTGGCCCAGTGGCTGGCCAATCCAGTGGTGGATTGAAATCCTACTGTCCAATTGGCCCTCTAGTTTAGTGTTCCAACAGCACCAATCATGGGAATCTGGGCGGAGCTAAGGGGTATAAAGCCAGGGGTGTTTGCCTTGTGTTTTCATTGCCATTTTCTGTTCTGAAGATGAAATAAACATGTTGAGCTGTTATCTCTATGCCTTCCTTTATTCACATGGACCCACTATTTAACAGTGTGTGTGCATGCGTCTGTCTGTGAAAGAGGGGAACAGAGCATCTGTGTGTGTGAGAGAAGGGGTAGAGCCTCTCTCTCGCGCGCTCGCGCTCTCTCTCTTTCTCTCTGTGTGTGAGAGTGAGAGAGTGTGAGTGTGAGAAAGAGGGAGAGAAGGGAACACAGAGCATCTGTGTGTGAGAGAAGGGGTGCAGGCTGCATGTGTGTGTGTGTTTGTGAGTGAGAGAGGGGGAACACAGCATCTGTGTGGGTGAGAGAAGTGGCGCTGTCTGTGTGTGGGGGGTGTTTGTGTTGTGGAGGGATTGTAGAGGCTCCAGGTTTTGGGGGGGGGGGGAGAAAGAGAGATTGTGGAGGCTCCAGGCTGGGGGAGAGTACAAAAACAGGGCAATAACATGCAACAACCCCTTGCACGACTTCCATCGGGCTGCTGCAACCCTGCTGGCACACAGGAGCCTTGCTGTGTGTGTGGGGGGGTGTGTATGTCTGTGTGTGTGAGAGAGAGGGAGCATGTGTGTGTCTGAGAGGGAGACAGTGTGCAGGAAAGAGAGAGGGAGGCTGACTGACCTCTGGGTTGCAGCGCGAAGGGTGATGAAGGAGCCCACCAGGCTTCCCAGAGGTTGCACCCTGGCCAGGCATCCCTGGGATGTGGGACAGGAGGCACAGGCAAGCAGAGGGAGGCT
The DNA here is from genome assembly GCF_035046505.1 of Tiliqua scincoides. NCBI lineage: Eukaryota > Metazoa > Chordata > Lepidosauria > Squamata > Scincidae > Tiliqua > Tiliqua scincoides. The sequence goes on along the minus strand of NC_089824.1, from coordinate 44,755,480 downwards.
CCTGGCTGGCTGGCTGGTGGGGTTGGACCCCAGTGAGGAGTGGGAGGACCCAGCCACAGCAGCAGCACTCTGTCCCACGCTTTCTGAGATGGGTACTCTTGGCTGGGTGGGCGGGAGGCTTTCTGAAGGTGACTGTTGCCTCAGCCTCCTGTGTGTCAGCAGGGCTGCAGCAGCCCAATGGAAGTCACACGGGGCGTTGTTGCACATTATTGCCCCGGCGCATTGTTGCCCCCCCAAGCCTGCTGCCCAGTGCATTTGCTACCCCCTGCACCTCCTTAGCTACGCCACTGCTAGCGCAGCTTCACTGTTAGGAGAAGGCAACCAATCCTTCCCATCACATCATACCCTGCTCCAACAGAAACACAACACCAAAGCGTTAAATAATGTATAGCAAATATATACAAAGTTAAGTTAAAAAAAAATCAATCCATCATTCTCAAGAAAAAAATACACAGAAATTTTCCTCCAGTTCCAAGAAGAGGCAGAAAGGTCAATCTCTACCCACCTACAAATCTTCTCCAGCTTCACATCTCCTGCAGCAGCTCTTCTGGGAGATTTGGCTTCAGTGCAGATTTGGCTTCTCTCTGCAGACGCGTGTGGCCTCTGGGAACCCAGTGCCTTGGGAACTAAGTGCCAGGTAAGGCACAAGAGTTTAGCATCTGGGCGAGGAGAAGGCAAGGAGACCTCTGAGTTTTGGAGAAGGAGAGGAGGAGGAGCAGGAGGAGGAGGAGGAGGAGATAAGTGTACTCATTCTAACGCTTTGTCTTTCTAACTCCCTGTCTTCTAACCTTAACCTGACCTTTAAAGCAACCTTAAATCAAAATTGAAAGTTAGCACCTAAGGGAGGTACATAGGGCTACTCTGAGCAGGAGCAGAGTCCTACTCATGAGTAAGAGCCCAAGGGTCAGGCATTTAAATCAAAGTTGAAAGTTAGCTGCACCTAAGGTAGCACTTAATCGAAGGAAGGGAGGAGGATAAAGTGGAAAGCAGGTTTTTTTCTACTTGTTTAAATTAAACCTATACTTGACCCAGGTTAAACCTAATCTAAGTTAGAACATAACCTAAACAGGTCAGTAAATTGGGACACAGGATCTAGAGAGCAATAAATAATTAAACAAACCCAAATAAAAACTAGCTTGAGGTTACAAAAACAGTCCAGCCTAAGAGAACAAAACTAGGAGGGAAAGGACCTAGGAAGGGCCAATTCCCAACCCATTAAGAGCCCCATTAGGCTAATCCAAGCAGTCCATTCAGGAACCTGCAGAGTAGGTCATGCCCATCAGCAGCCATTTGCCTTCCTGAGCTTTTGTAAACTCACCTGGGAAGGCCAGCCCCCTTTCAATCAGGAAGGAAGGAGGGGGGAGGAGCCAGCCAGGAGTATAAAGCTAGGCAGGCCATCGCGTGAGGCTCTCTGCAGACGCGTGTGGCCTCTGGGAACCCAGTGCCTCGGGAACTAAGTGCCAGGTAAGGCACAAGAGTTTAGCATCTGGGCGAGTTCAGCAGCAGGGCGAGGAGGCCAGGGCCCCATACACTGCCCTTCCTCTTCCCTTGAGAAGAGGGCTGCTATCCAGTGTACGGTTTTTAAAAGGACCCCTAAATAAAACAACAACTACAACAAAAAAGCTATGCAGTCAGACAGCCAGCAGCAGGGTGGGGGCTATCCAGTGTTCTGCATCGAGTGCCACATGTATGATTATATGCCTCTGGGGCATAAGTCATGGGTGTGTCCTCGATGCAAGGAGCTCCAGGCTCTCAGGGAACGCGTCCGCTCCCTTGAAGCCTTGGTGGCCGACCTGGAGAAGCGCAGGCAGCCAGAGGAGGACCATGGGGAGAATTCTGGGGACGATCAGGCTTTGTCCCAACCTCAGGCGTGCAGCTCCTCGGCTGCCCGGGTGGGAAGTCTCGGGACTGGAGGACGTCATCCTGGAGAGGAGGGAAACAATCCCCTAGGGGGGATCCCTTCTCCAGGGGATGGGCCCGTATCCAAGCGCACTCGGGATACTCCTCGGCGGGAGGGGGGTCGGGGGCTTCTTGTAGTGGGGGATTCGATTATTAGAAACATAGAGAGGGGGGTTTGCGACGGATGTGAGGACCGCATGGTGACTTGCCTGCCTGGTGCGAAGGTTGCGGACATCACTTCTCATCTAGACAGGCTGGTAGACAGTGCTGGGGGAGAGGTAGCGGCTGTGGTGCATGTCGGCACCAACGATGTGGGCAAGTGTAGCTAGGAGGTCCTGGAGGCCAAATTTAGGCTTTTAGGCAGGAAGCTGAAAGCCAGGACCTCAAAGGTAGCGTTCTCTGAAGTGCTACCTGTTCCACGCGCAGGGCCAGCTAGGCAGGCGGAGATCAGGGGTCTCAATGCGTGGATGAGACGGTGGTGTAGGGAGGAGGGGTTTAGATTCGTTAGGCACTGGGGAACGTTTTGGGACAAGCGGGGCCTGTACAAGAGGGATGGGCTCCATTTGAACCAGAATGGAACCAGACTGCTGGCGCATAACATTAAAAAGGTGGCAGAGCAGCTTTTAAACTGATCCCTGGGGGAAGGCCGACAGGAGCCAAGGGGCATCCGGTTCGGGACTCCTCATCCCTATGGGATGAGGATGGGGAGGTTAGAGAACAACAAGACAAAGGCAGGGTAGGAGAAGAAATTGGGAAAGGTAGGGTGATGGGATGTGATAGACGGTTTGGCACAATGAGAGGATGCGGGGACAAAGGAGCGAATAAGCAGCCCATCCTGGGGCATTCCGTGTATAAATGCTTTTATGCGAATGCCCGAAGTCTACGAGCAAAGGTGGGAGAACTGGAATGTCTGGTGGTTGGCAACCTTCAGTCTCGAAAGACTATGGTATAAGCCTACAGCACCTGGTATTCCCAAGCGGTCTCCCATCCAAGTACTAACCAGGCCTGACCCTGCTTAGCTTCCAAGATCAGACAAGATCAGGCATGTGCAGAGTAACAGTTACTGTGACACAAGGGAAAATATTGACATAGTGGGCATAACGGAAACCTGGTGGAATGCGGAGAATCAGTGGGATACCGCAATCCCGGGCTATAAACTCTACAGGAGGGACAGGCAGAGGCGTGTTGGAGGTGGGGTGGCCCTTTATGTTAAGGAAGGGATAGAATCCAGCAAAGTAGAGATTGAAGGTGGGTCCGACTCCACCGTAGAATCTCTGTGGGTTAAATTACCAGGCTTGTGCAGCGATGTAATACTGGGGGCGTGCTATCGTCCTCCAGACCAGAAATCTGATGGGGACCTTGAAATGAGGAAACAGATCAGGGAGGTGACAAGGAGGGACAGGGTTGTAATCATGGGGGACTTCAATTATCCTCATATTGACTGGGTCAATTTGTGTTCTGGTCACGATAAGGAAACCGGATTTCTTGACGTGCTAAATGACTGTGGCTTAGATCAGCTAGTCACGGAGCCCACCAGAGGACAGGTGACTCTGGATTTAATTTTGTGTGGTACGCAGGACCTGGTTAGAGATGTAAACGTTACTGAGCCATTGGGGAACAGTGATCATGCTGCGATCCGTTTTGACGTGCACGTTGGGGGAAGAATACCAGGCAAATCTCTAACAAAAACCCTTGACTTCCGACGGGCGGACTTCCCTCAAATGAGGAGGCTGGTTAGAAGGAGGTTGAAAGGGAGGGTAAAAAGAGTCCAGTCTCTCCAGAGTGCATGGAGGCTGCTTAAAACAACAGTAATAGAGGCCCAGCAGAGGTGTATACCGCAAAGAAAGAAGGGTTCCACTAAATCCAGGAGAGTGCCCGCATGGCTAACCAGCCAAGTTAGAGAGGCTGTGAAGGGCAAGGAAGCTTCCTTCCGTAAATGGAAGTCTTGCCCTAATGAAGAGAATAAAAAGGAACATAAACTGTGGCAAAAGAAATGTAAGAAGGTGATAGGGGAGGCCAAGCGAGACTATGAGGAACGCATGGCCAGCAACATTAAGGGGAATAATAAAAGCTTCTTCAAATATGTTAGAAGCAGGAAACCCGCCAGAGAAGCGGTTGGCCCTCTGGATGGTGAGGGAGGGAAAGGGGAGATAAAAGGAGACTTAGAGATGGCAGAGAAATTAAATGAGTTCTTTGCATCTGTCTTCACGGCAGAAGACCTCGGGCAGATACCGCTGCCCGAACGGCCCCTCCTGACCGAGGAGTTAAGTCAGATAGAGGTTAAAAGAGAAGATGTTTCAGACCTCATTGATAAATTAAAGATCAATAAGTCACCGGGCCCTGATGGCATCCACCCAAGGGTTATTAAGGAATTGAAGAATGAAGTTGCAGATCTCTTGACTAAGGTATGCAACTTGTCCCTCAAAACGGCCACGGTGCCAGAAGATTGGAGAATAGCAAATGTCACGCCTATTTTTAAAAAGGGAAAGAGGGGGGACCCGGGAAACTATAGGCCGGTCAGCCTAACATCCATACCGGGTAAGATGGTGGAATGCCTCATCAAAGATAGGATCTCAAAACACATAGACGAACAGGCCTTGCTGAGGGAGAGTCAGCATGGCTTCTGTAAGGGTACGTCTTGCCTCACAAACCTTATAGAATTCTTTGAAAAGGTCAACAGGCATGTGGATGCGGGAGAACCCGTGGACATTATATATCTGGACTTTCAGAAGGCGTTTGACACGGTCCCTCACCAAAGGCTACTGAAAAAACTCCACAGTCATTGAATTAGAGGACAGGTCCTCTCGTGGATTGAGAACTGGTTGGAGGCCAGGAAGCAGAGAGTGGGTGTCAATGGGCAATTTTCACAATGGAGAGAGGTGAAAAGCGGTGTGCCCCAAGGATCTGTCCTGGGACCGGTGCTTTTCAACCTCTTCATAAATGACCTGGAGACAGGGTTGAGCAGTGAAGTGGCTAAGTTTGCAGACGACACCAAACTTTTCCGAGTGGTAAAGACCAGAAGTGATTGTGAGGAGCTCCAGAAGGATCTCTCCAGACTGGCAGAATGGGCAGTAAAATGGCAGATGCGCTTCAATGTCAGTAAGTGTAAAGTCATGCACATTGGGGCAAAAAATCAAAACTTTAGATATAGGCTGATGGGTTCTGAGCTGTCTGTGACAGATCAGGAGAGAGATCTTGGGGTGGTGGTGGACAGGTCGATGAAAGTGTCGACCCAATGTGCGGCGGCAGTGAAGAAGGCCAATTCTATGCTTGGGATCATTAGGAAGGGTATTGAGAACAAAACGGTTAGTATTATAATGCCGTTGTACAAATCTATGGTAAGGCCACACCTGGAGTATTGTGTCCAGTTCTGGTCGCCGCATCTCAAAAAAGACATAGTGGAAATGGAAAAGGTGCAAAAGAGAGCGACTAAGATGATTACGGGGCTGGGGCACCTTCCTTATGAGGAAAGGCTACGGCGTTTGGGCCTCTTCAGCCTAGAAAAGAGATGCTTGAGGGGGGACATGATTGAGACATACAAAATTATGCAGGGGATGGACAAAGTGGATAGAGAGATGCTCTTTACACTCTCACATAACACCAGAACCAGGGGACATCCACTAAAATTGAGTGTTGGGAGAGTTAGGACAGACAAAAGAAAATATTTCTTTACTCAGCATGTGGTTGGTCTGTGGAACTCCTTGCCACAGGATGTGGTGATGGCATCTGGCCTGGACATCTTTAAAAGAGGATTGGACAAGTTTCTGGAGGAAAAATCCATTATGGGGTACAAGCCATGATGTGTATGCGCAACCTCCTGATTTTAGGAATGGGCTATGTCAGAATGCCAGATGCAGGGGAGGGCACCAGGATGAGGTTATCTGGTGTGCTCCCTGGGCATTTGGTGAGCCGCTGTGAGATACAGGAAGCTGGACTAGATGGGCCTATGGCCTGATCCAGTGGGGCTGTTCTTATGTTCTTATGTTCTTAGTGTTCTGGTTTTGACTCTGACTTTGTTTCTTTTGGAATCATTAATAATATGGGACTTCTCATACTGTCCTTTTTCAGAAGGTGGAGGGAGGATCAGGTTGCATTGCTAGCTTTTATGCATGTGGTTTTACCAGTTAGAACTTGGTCACCTTCAAATAGAAGCACATGATGTTCCTGTTCAAACTACGTATCCAGGAGGGAAAGGAGAATGCTTACACCATGCAGATATATATCTTTTTTCCAATCTGCAATTTGGGCATTATCAAAGAACCACATTGCATGGCTCTTGCCTACCACAACTGCATCTGCAGTAACAGGATAATAACTATAGACTACACTGGCATTCTCAATGTTAAGGTCATTGTGTAATGGTGTTAAACAAAAATCCATATTCTGAACATATGAATGAAAGAAGGAAGACCTGAATTAAAGAAGTCCTCCTTTTCCTGATACATTTATATAGAAATACACACACACACACACACACACACACACACACACACACACACAGAAGATAGACAGACATAATATGCCCAAGTTCAGCAGAACTTCTTCATTATTTTTAATTGTTTCTTATTTCTGTCCTAAAGGAGACAAAAAATGCTGCTCAGTCTTCCCTAAAACTCTCCCTCCCTCCTACCACACCATCAACTGTCCTCTAGGGTGAGACGATGGCTTTGTATCTGTAGTGTCCCCCTTCACTGGCACTTGTCATGCTGAAGGCCAAGGCTTGGTGATCTCCCAATTCCAGCAGTGCAGTTGCTCACTCACTCCCTTTTGTGCCTTGGTCAGGTGTAGAGAGAGAGGAGGGGTATACTTCATCTGCTTCCTCCTCCTCTTCTGAGTGATGGCTTCCCAGGGCCTCTGCCTCCTCCAGAGCTTGTAGAGAACCTTCAGCACACCCACCTCTCCTCTCAGGCACAGACTGCCTTGAAATCCCTCCTGGTTGCCATCCCATGAGCTCTGGGCCCTTTTCTTATAAAAATTACCACCTTATCTGTGACAAAGCCTGCCTCAAATATCTCGTAAGTGATGAGATTTTCTTGCACAGCCCTTTGACTACAGTACACCTCTCATACTGCTTCATTCTCCCCACAGATTTGTATTCGGGCATTAGGTGGGACAGTACCTTTGGCAAAGGCAACTCAGTGGCCAGTGAGTTCAGTGGAGCTAGCATCTGAAGGACCAGAATTTCCTTCAGTTCCACCAGGGATTGCAGCAAGGACACCCAAGGCTGTACTGGTGACGGTGAGTATCTTGGACACTAACATGCCACTAAGAATGCCTCTGCAAGGGGACTTTTAAAAATCTGCCCTTTGGAAATCATGACTGGGTCACACCTGGCAGGACCCTCTCAAGGCGCGGTCTCCACCCCTCCACCATCTGCAAAATCAGGAAAATAACTGAACTGTGGGTGGTCATGCTGGTCCATTAGAAGAGAAACGCATAATCCAAAGTGGCTAAACCCTCTTCTAGGATGCATCAAAAGAAGTGACAAGGTATCAAGCAGAACACTTTGGAAACCTATATGATTTGTCGTCCGTGGATCATAAGCAAAAGAAATGGGAGAAATAATGGGGACCAGTTTGTAGTTTCCCCAAAAAGTCTGCAGCTTGTCAATTCACAAGATGAAGTTTAGGAGGTTTCGATGCAGACTTGAATCAGGTTTTATGTAGGCTCTGAAACATCAATGTTTTGTCTAATATAAACACAACGGAGTGAAGAGGCCCAAAACATTTTAAGCTGAGGGCTCCAGGAGTATTTATCCTAAATTGAACCCACCCATTTGCTTTCCCAGTGTCACAAGCGTAGTGAGATTACCTGTTTAAACATCATGGGAACCAGTTTCCACAACAGGCCCAAAATGGAGACCATTTTGTGATAGTGCTCTTCACTTAACTATTCTACACTTAAAGTTTCACATCATTTGCACAGTGATAGGACCATTTGAACCTGGACAAAGGTGTCCAGATATTGGACCTTTATATCCCTTCTTTTTATGTCCCGGACATTTGTGTCCCAATACATGTCTATTTGTATGACAATTTTTGTGTTTGTAAAATGCAAAGGTAGGGTTAGAGTTGCAATAACAGGCTTAGAATACATAACATGGGTTTTGTTGTCCAGTTATAGTTTGCTTGTTGACCAGTTATAGTGGGGTGCAAATGACCAGGATGAAAGAAACACCAGACATGTATGTCCAGGGATGCCAATGACCTGGACACATTCCACAAGGATACAATCATTGAGGACACAAATACCCTGGTACCCATTTGCACAACTTCATCACTAGTCAGTATTAGACAGCTGAAGATGCTCATGTTATGCCAAAGTAGCCAGGATGTTAGGGAGAAGTTGAACAATGACTGAGGCTGCAATCCTAACCAATTTTCCAGCACTGACATAAGGGCAATGCAACTCCGAGGTAAGGGAACAAACATTGCACTAGCTCAGGGGTGCTCAAAGTCTTTGGCAGGAGGGCCACAACATCTCTCTGACACTGTTTCGGGGGCCGGAAAAAAAAAGAATTCATTTACATTTCAAATTTAAATAAATTTACATAAATGAATATATTAGAGACTGAAAATGAATAAATGAATTCCATCCAGTTTATGATCCCATCCACCCTAGTAAGGGGGAGGGGTCTTTATGCCAGCTTATGATTCCCATCCACCCTAGTAAGGGGGGGGGATCTTCATGCCAGCTTATGATCCCATCCACCCTAGTAAGGGGGGGGGTCTTCATGCCAGCTTATGATCCCATCCACCCTAGTAAGGGGAGGGGATCTTCATGCCAGCTTATGATCCCATCCACCCTAGTAAGGGGGGGATCTTCATGCCAGCTTATGATCCCATCCACCCTAGTAAGGGGGGGGTCTTCATGCCAGCTTATGATCCCATCCACCCTAGTAAGGGGAGGGGATCTTCATGCCGGTTTATCATCCCATTCACACACACACACACACACACACACACACACACACATGGAGGGGGGGATCTTCCACACTTTCCCATACCCACCTGCTCACCTGCCCCCTCGCCCTCCCCTCCTTTGTTTGCCTGGGCTGCCTACCTCCCTACCCATGTGCTGCTGCTGCTGCTGCTGCCTGCCTGCCTGCCTGCCTGCCTGGCCGGCCAGCCAGCCAACCAGCCCTCCCTCCCTCGCTCCGGAGGGAGACGTGCTGCGAGCTGGGCTGGGTTCCCCTCGCTAGTGATCTCTCTCTCTCTCTCTCTCTCTCCTGGCTCAGGTTGCAGGAGGGGAGGAGAGGGGAGGGAAGCTGAGGCAAACGGAGCACAGCCCAGCCCAGCCCCTGGGCAAGAAAGGAGACTAGCACACAAGCGCGCAGGGTCTTTTATAGTGGGGAAGTCTGACCTGCAAGTCTCACATTATCTTCCCACTATAAAAGGCTCTGCAAGCCGTCTGGGCTCGTCTTTCCTTCACTGCCACTGAGCTCAGCGGCAGCAAGGGAAACCAAGGCGCGGAGCTCGCACGGCAGGCCAGCGCAGGTTGGGGTGAGGGCCAAGTGCCCATTGGAGGTGGGGGGACCCCCTGGGGGCCAGATGGGGACCCACAGCGGGCCACAAGTGGCCCGCGGGCCAGGATTTGGGCACCCCTGCACTAGCTTGAGGGTGCCTCCATGACTGCCCCCCAACTGCAGGATGTAGCATATGCCCCACAAGCACAGCTATGCCAGTGCTGGAAAGTTGGTTAGGATTGTGCCTTGAATCTACTGAAAAGCCTCCACACCTGGCACAATATTCATCTGTCCACTGTTTGTGTTCTTGAATTAATATCCTCCAGTGTCAGGAGGGGACAGTTGCACACTAGAGTGTATTACATGTGGTGCTAGATTGCTAGGGGTTTCTTGGAGAGCCAGAGGTCAGAGCAAAGATACAAGTGTAAAATGGTGTATTGATACCATCATGCCCTGGGGCAAGGAGCTGCACTCTGTGCTGGGGCGGGCAAGCCAGATGCCTGGTACATTCTAGGGGGCCTCACTAGTCCTGCCTTGGGGAACATCTGTCGTGGCAAGGCTGCCTAGGGAAGCCCCAGACCAGTTCTGGGGAGAGGGGGTTCTCACCCTTTAGCCTCCTCCCTGGAGTTGCAGCCCCTTGGCGGCTCACAGGCAGGAGCTCTGCAGATGGATTTCCTATCATACAGAATGGCTCTCAAGGACAAACTTCAATGATTTTGCTCTTCATGATAGAACATCTATTTGCAATTTTTTTTAAACAGGATCAGGACATGCGGAGATTATCTGACTGGTCACAGTGCCAGTATCCTGTATCCTGCACAGAGGGGAGACAATCACATGGCACAGAGTTTTGACACTGCATGTCCGTTTCAATTGTCTACCCACTCACTACATCACTACTGTCTTGTGTCTCTCTCTGTCAAACTGTACTGCTTAAATGCCCCCTCCTGTTGCAACACCTACTAATAGTGAGTGCCATCTCTCTCAGTGGATGGCAGGTGCTCCAGCTATTGCCACTGCTGGTCAAACACTTGGAGCCCTTTCCTTTTTCAGTACTGCAGCATTGCCACATGGGGAAGGACAATCTCACGCAGTTCCACTGCACTCTCCCTAAGGGGGTGGACACGGAAAGTGCTGGGGCACCATTCTCTCACCCCACACAGGCTGCATGTGCACCCAGACAGCCCCACTCTTCCTCAAAAACACGGAGTATGTATTCGGACCCAGAGTCTGTGTGCTGCTGGTGCTGCTGCCCATGTCTTACCATTCTAGCTGTGCATCTTGCTTTCCACAGGTGAGTGTCCAACAGGAGAAAAGGGAAGAGTAAATATCCAAAATCTGCCTTGGAAACTCCTGGCATTGCTTTTTTTTAAATCATGATTGATCATATTCAAAAGAAGATGTGGAGAAGAGAGGGAGGGTTACAGATGCTCTAGTCTAGCCCGTCACTTCCCCCTCCCCTACACTTCATCTTTGACTATTCTGCTCTGGACGTTTTCTCCTTTGCAGTCCTGAGGCCAGGCAGAGAAACTCCCTGCAGGTACAAGAGACCAGCATTTTGCATGCCACCTCTGGTGTTAAGTGGCGGGCATCAGTACAATTTGGTTTAAGGAGAATGCAGAGCTAGATGCAGAGCACTGTTTTTCAACATGGGGGTTATGATGCCAATGGTTGATGTGGCCTCATTGGTGGGAGCTCAGCAACTGATTTTTGAACTGGACTAACTCTCTAGAAGCTCCTGAGCAGGTTCTTCATCTGAAACTGGTGAGTTAGTACAGTTCAGCTCTGAGTTAAGAGAACAAACATTCAATTACTTTGAGGAGGCCTCCATGAGTGCCACCCAACTACAGGATGCAGCACACTTCCCACTAGCACAGCTATGACACAGAAGCTGTTAAGAATGAATCACAGGATGGAATGGGGATGTTTAGGGCTATTCTGCAGAGGTTTTATTAAAGCAGGGTCTTCTGCAAGGCACGTTACGACAATATTTAGAGCTCTCAGAAGCATTTCTCTTAATGATCTCAATAACAGCTCCACATTACTTCAAGTTTCCCAGAAAGCTCACTTATCAAAGATCACATCCAAATAGTCCATTCTTCCACTACCCTTCTTTGCGATGCACCTCAAAGTGTTCCCAAAGTGCTCTCGGGATGCTTCCTGGTATTTTTTGGTGTTTGTCTCGTAAAGCTTCTACTGCAGCTTTGGCCTGTTAAGAGAAACAAGCAGGAGAAAAGGTATTCATTCATTGATTCATTTCAAAATGTGAATTCTGCCTTTCTATAGGAGTAATATTCACACAGGTGGCACACAGTAACCTAAAACAGGGCTTCTCACACATTTAGCACCAGGACCCACTTTTTAGAATGAGAATCTGTCAGGACCCACCGGAAGTGATGTCATGACTGGAAGTGGCATCGTCAAGCAGGAAAATTTTTAACAATCCTAGGCTGCAATCCTACCCACATTTACCCAGGAGTAAGTCCCATTTACTATCTTTGTTAAAAGAACATACATAGTAGCTTGTTAAAAGTACAGGTCTGTAACATTTCCCCAAATGCATTCACATATCATGATAGCATAAGTCTAAGATATTAAAAATAAAATATTGAAATGAATGGAGACCAACCTGAAATTGGCTCATGACCCACCTAGTGAGTCCCAACCCACAGTTTGAGAAACACTGACCTAAAAGATACAAAACTAAAAAAAGGTACTAAAAATAAGACAGTTACAAATAAGCAATAGAACAAAACAATTCTGAAACACACAGGGCAATCCTACCTTTCGCTGGAACGGGCAGGCCAACATCCTGTGCGGTACCCTTTGCAAGTTTTGGGCTGTCTCAGACTTGGCCCAAGGCAAGGAGAAAAAACTCTCCTTACCCTGGGGAGAGCAGCAGCAGCCCCAATGAGGCTACTCAAATCTATGCCACCTAAATCAGGGGCGCAAATCCAAGCAACCCAGTGTTGGTGCAACTCCGTCTGCTGTCCAGAGGGGCCAGGATGCTGTCCAGAAGGGGTCAAGCTATGGCCCAGTGACTCTGGCCTTTCTACCTGTGATCCTTGTGATCTATCTGCTCTGTGGAGCCAGAGGCTAGGGGTTCAAATCCCTATGAGGAATAAATTTTTTTCTTTCTTTTTTTTTTAGGTGGGGAGATGCTCCATGGCTGCAAAATATAAAGGTTGGTTGCCAGTAACCCACAGCCTCCAGCAGGGGCTCACTCCAGGAGCTTAACTGTGGGTTAAGTCCTACCTGGGACTTAAAAAAACAAAACCCTCCTGGGACTGAACTTTGAGGAGTTTTGCAGCCTCAACTGGCCCCCCTTTTGGCAACTGGCATCCAACCTTTATATTTTGCAGCCATGGAGCACCTAAAAAAAAAAATTTATTCCTCATAGGGATTTGAACTCCACAGACCAGCACTTTAGCAATTGAGCCATAAGAGCTCTTAGGCTCAAAGTGTTTGGAACTAATACTTGAGGCGCTGATGGCCACCAGCTGGGCTCAAGACCTTATATATTAGTTCTGAACACTTTAACTATAGGCTTTCCTATAGCCCAATGGAGCACCACCACACCTAAAAAAAATGGGGTGTTTCACTCCAGCTGTGGCAGGAGTGCTTTTGCTATCAGGGAGCTCACACGGGATGGGTGTGTGTGTGTGTGTGTGTGTGTGTGTGTAGTTATTGACTATGTCTAGTTGTATCTTATTACTTATTTCTCCGATAAAAAATGATTTATAAATAAATAAATAAAAGATTAACAAGTTGTGAGTTCCTGCACTTTTTTTTTTTTTTTTTTACAAAAAAAGCACTGGTCACAGGCATAGTGGGATTATCTATTTAAACATAGGTATGCACAAAAAAAATCCCTTTTTTTGCAACATAGGATGCAAAAAAACAAAAACAAAACCCAGACACGTATGTCCAGGAATGCCAGTGATCGGGATGGATATCACATGGATATAATTATCGAGGACACAAATAACTTAGTACCCATTTGCACAACTTCATCGATAGTCAGTATTAGACAGTTGAAGATGCTCTTGTTGCACCCAAGTAGCCAGGATGTTAGGGAGAAGTTGAACAGTGAATGAATCTACTGAAAAGCCTCCATAGTTGGAAAACTATTCACCTGTCCATAGATTGTGTTCTTGAATTAAAATCCCACAGTGTCAGGAGGGGGGGCAGTTGCACACTAGAGTGGATTAGTTGTGGTGCTAGCTTACTGGGGGTTGCCTGGAGAGCCAGAACTAAAAAGCAGGATGCAAGTGTAAGATGGTTGTTGCAATGACTCTGGGAGCAGCAGGACTCAGAAGGCCCCGCTGCTGGATAGAGTGCAGGTGCAGAAGCAGAAAATGATGAGACACAGACAGGTTTCTAAGGGAACAATGTGGGAGGAAGGCTGGAGCTGAAGAAGTCTCTCGCTCCGCCTCCAACCAGTCTCTTTTATTAGGTTTCAAACAGCACAGAATAAGCTGAGTTGCATTTAATTGTAAGATAAACATTAGCCAGCTCTAGCCTAAGGCACATTTCTTGATAAGCCACGCATCTTCAAGGTAGTCTCTCATCCTGTTTACATGAGCACAAGGCAGTGAATCAAGGCTGTCTCAGAATGTGTTCTGAAAACAAAACTGTAGGTTTGCCTACAATATGGCCAAGGTTCACAAGCCTTTTTGCTACTATGCAATTTTCCCCACAGATGGTATATTGGCATGTTGTGGGAGATCTGTGTATGTTGAGAAGAGAGTTGTCTGCACAGGTTCTTCCTGGTGGTAGTTTTTTCCTCCACAATTAGGTACATTTTTAGGTGCCATGCTGAGACACACTTCATTAGTTTGCTCCTTTTCGTTGGTTGCACCTGCACCTATCCCCTGCCTGATCATGACAGGAGACATTCTGGACACCAAGCCAAAGTCACGTGCCTGGCTTAACCTGGCTTAACCTCTGGGAATTGTATAAAGGGGGACACAATATGTCATTCATTATTCAGCAGGCCCGGCATGTGGTCAGCTGCAGATGGGCCACATGCAAACTTACCCTGAGGAGGAGACGTCCAGTAGAATTAGGCACCACTTCTATTTGGAGGGACATAAGAATGCTGTATTGTAGTGGTTCTCCAACTTTTAGCACTGAGATCCACTTTTTAGAATGACAATCTATCCGGAACCCACCAGAAGTGATGCCAGTAACCTGGAAGTGATGTCATGGCTGGAAGTGACATCACCAGGCACTGAAATTGCCCATGGCAAGCACTGAAACTGTGCCATTTTCCCTAGATACACAGGCTATAAGTAATTAAAGTAAAGTAAGTAATTAAATTAAAATGAATAATCAGAAATAATTAAAGAAAAACTAATTAAATAACGGGAGATGAGATGGGGAAGTCAGTCCTGTTCCACCAAGTGAATTCTCTCTGTAGCCTACCTCCTCTTTCCTCTGCACTTCATCTTTGACTCTTCTACTCTGTTCCCTTTCTCCTTTTCAATTCCAAGTCCAGGCAGAGAAGCTCCATGCCAGTAAGAAAGACCAGCATTTTACATGCCACCTCTGGCGTTGAAAGATGGACATCAGTACATTTCGGTTTGTGGAGAATGCAGAGGTAAACACAGAGCAGTGTTTTTCAATATGTGGGTTGTGACCCTAATGGGGTCACAAAGCCTAACTGATGGAGACATGGCAACTGATTTTCAAACTCTACTAACTCCCCAGAAACTATTGAGCAGGTTTGTCATCATAGACTGAGTAGGTAGTAGAGTTTGAAAACTGGAAAAAACAGGCAATAAAATATGGGGGGGGGGGGACAGGACATTCATCACAGCATGTGCTGACGTTCACACATGGATGCTGACAGTCTGAGTTAATTTTGTGACTACCAAAATATAGAAATGGATATATGTATCAAGACCAAGGATCCCACTGAGTAAGGTATGTACCTGGTGCCAGAAGGGCAAACCAGGGACGACAGAGGCTGGGGTGGGTGGACTGGCTGTGGGTCCCTAGTCACATATGTTGTTTGTTTATTTATTGGAGTTGTAGCATGAAAACGTTTGAAGACCACTGATGTAAAGCGTTTAACTGGCTACTTGAATACAGATCAGATCAGATCAGAAACCTTTACTGACATCACAGACAACAAATAAAACAAGTAAAAAACAGCCAATAAAATAGCCTAAAAATCACAAATCTTTCAATTCATAAAGAGCTGCCCAAGATACACACAATTCCCCCATATACAGATTATCATAGCTCATATATTATAAAGATCATGGAGATGTTTGCGTCTACTGAAAATCAGACAAAAATATTTAGCAGTCATACAAATGCGTTCTTGATCTCTTCCTGCTAACAAGAAACACACCATGTCCTGCCCCTCCCACCCTGATGGGGTAACTATCTGATCTAAGTATTGTAGTCGGAAATCATTATATAAGCAGCAAGTAAACATCATATGTGCAAGAGTCTCAACAGTACATTTATTCACAAGGACATGATCTTCTGCTTATCTCCATCCCCGAAAATCTACCCCATAGGAGATTAGATGGAAATATATTGAACCTAGCTGCGGTGAAGGCTCAGCGTTCCTGGGAATTGATCAAACAGTATAAATAATTGCAGCTTGATTCTTGTGCCCAGGAGAGATTAAAAAAAGGGGTGAGCAAGTTTTCCTCACTGCTGCTGTTAGTTTTCTATAACCCACAATCTAATCCTTACCATTTTATATGCAGATATTAGAGGTAAGGTGCCTATTGGATCACCTGAAAGGCCTAGTGGTTGCATTTTTTAAAAAATTGGGATAATCCTGGGGATAGAAAAGAATCCCTCAGGACGTTTTGTAACAAGTGTTACCTGAATACAGAGGTTGAAGCAGAAGTGGAAAAGAATTAATCACAGGAATGGAATGCGAATGTTTAGGGCTATTCTGCAGAGGCTTTATTAAAGCAGAGTCTTCTGGAGGTACTGCTGTGGCAATATTTAGAACTATAACAAGCATTTATCTTACAGGTTTCTATAACAAATGCACATTTATTTAAAGATTTCCATAAAGCTCACTTATCAAATATTATATCTAAACAGTCCATTCCTCAGCTATTCTTCTTTGTGATGCACCTCAAAGCGTTCCCAAAGTGCTGACAAAATGCTCCCTGGTATTTTTTGATGTTTGTCTCGTAAAGCTTCTACTGCAGCTTTGACCTGTTAAGAGAAACAAGCAGGGGGAAAGGTATCCATTCATTCTTTCTAAAACATGAACCCCGCCTTTCTATATGAGTAATATTCAAGGTGGCATACAGTAACCAAAGAATAAAAAACTCAAAAGCAGTTCCAAAAATAAGATCATTAGAAAAAAAGCAATAGAACGAAACAACAAACACAATGTTACAAATGCCAACTAAAAAAGCAGGCAATGAAGGACCAGACATCTCTCTCATGGGAGAGTTGCATACCCCTGGCAACATCTGAAAGGCCACCTCTTAACCATCCCCATCCCCTCCACACTATCAGCAGCAGGTTGGAGACTAGGCCCTCAGACTCAAAGTAAAGTTTTCAGGCAAGCTCATATAGGAAGAGTCCTGGGCTCAAGCAAAATCTCCCACTGCTTGAGACAACATGCAAATCCCACTTCACCAGCAACAGGACCATTGAGTTCTGGACAACTGCATCCCAGTCAACTGCATCCAGGTGTTGGACATTTGTGTTTGTTCTTTTTGCGTCCCAGACATTTCTGTCCCAATATATGTATATTTACTTTAGATGTACTTTTTTATTTTTAAAAACACAATTGTAGGCTTAGGCCATGGATAAGAGGTTTACAATGTATAACATGAAGTTGGTTTGCCAGTTACTGTGAGATGCAAATGACAGTGACACAAATAACACCAGATGCAAATGTCCAGGGATGCCAATGACTGGGATGCAAAAATAACCAGGTGCAAATGCCCAGGGACACCAATGTCCACGATGCCTTTGGTGAAGACACAGTTGTCCAGGACCAAATACTCTAGTACTCTCTTTGCTTTATCCAGTGGTATATGAGGTCCACCAATCCTCCTTTCATTGTCTGGCTTCTAATATGATAAGGGGAAGGGGGGAGTGGAAGAGGAAGTGTGGATGAGCTAAGAATTGTGTTATTAGGACTCTTCTCTGCTCCACACTTTTTCTGCCACTCTGCTCCCCTCATCCTTTTAGAATCCAGGAACTGGTTTGAGGAGTAGTGATCAGGCTGGCAGGCAGACCACCCTTCCCAATTGATCAAAGTATTGATGGGAAACAAAGGCACCTACTGACCATGCTCCCCATGGCAGTGGTCTTCCTGACCAGAGTCCCAGCAGTCACATGTTCAGCATTTGTGTGAAAAGATCTCTACTAAATTATACGTGATAGTGTGCGGTACTTCTCCACATGGTTTGGACAGGTCTGAAATAAGGTTTCATAGAGAAACGTTCAGCTGCTGATCTGCGAAGTGACACCTCAGCAGAAGCAGCTTTGCTGAAACGATGGCCTGGGAGATAACTGGACTCTCCCACATCTTGAAAGATTTGCATATTTTGTTTCTATCCTTTGCAGCTAAAGAAGTTCCTCAATGCTTATTTCTTTTTAATGATGCCACTTCTGGTGCTCAGAAGGTATCATGAATGTAGGCCCACTGCATTAAATTAGTGTGACAACCCTGTTCTAAATCATATAGATTTTGATGGTTTAGTGCAGAGGTCTCCAAACTATGCTCGGGGGCCACATCTGACCTGCCACAAGATTTTCTGGCCCACAGCAACTTTTTTTTATCAGAGCATTTGATAATGTTTGACATTTTCACACATTCTATATCATTTCTCAGTTTAAGCATGTCATTATATCTTTGAAATTGTCACATTTCTCTTTTGTTCTGAATCATATCATGCTGATTACAAAACAGATCCAAGTAAAATTTATTCATTCATTTATAAAACTGATTTCTTTTCAGCTGGTGAAAATGTGTAAAATATATGAGGTGGCCCTCATACTGAAAAAGTTTGGAGACTCCTGATGCTGTGGTTTGAGATTTACAGGATGGTGTAGTGCAGCGGTTCCCAAACTCCTTGGGAACTCCTTGGGAGTTTGAGAACCACAGTAAGTCCTGGCAGGGGAGGGGTGAAGGAAGTGATGCAATCCCTAGAATCGCACTGCTGCTGGGGGAGAAGCAGTTGTTTTCTATTCACAGATCGATGCAGCAGTCACTAGGAGTACACGTTGCCCTGTGAAGCCTTCCATAGGGCTCCCCAAGTCTTAGAATAGTAAAATAAGTGGAGACCACTTCTAGTTTCACTGTCGCAAACAGGAAGTGGTTTTTGATCATTTATTTTTATTATTCTAAGACTTGGGAAGCCCTGCAGAAGGCTCTCCCTATCTCCTGGAGTCTGCTGCATAAATCTGTGAGTAGAAAACCTCCTTGGCACCTGGCAGTGGCATGATCCTGGGGATCACATTGCTGCCTTCCCCCTTCCCCCGCACCTTAAGGGCCAGAGGCTGAGGCTCTCAAGCTGGGCCATCGTATAGGTGTTTGGGAGTTGGACTTAGAGCTGGAAAATCCAGTACAGCATGTACCTTCCTGCATGTACCATCATGACTTGGGCTAGTCATGATCTCTCAGCCTCTCCTACTTCACAGGGTTGTTGAGAGGACCAAAGGAGAAGAACTATGTACAGCATCCTGAACTCCTTGTAGAGCTGTATACAAATGTAAAAAATAAATGTAAAGGAGCTTTATGTACATACTACTGTACACATGTTGAGATCCTTCATGCTAATGACAAATGTGTGGGTACCAACAGGCATGACCAGGTCTCATTCCCAGGTCTCATTCCCAGGTCTCATGGGAATTGAGTTCTTTGGCCAGCATATATGGTTCTCCTTCTCCAAATGCATCCATCAAATGCACAAAGAGCAATGAATGAAGTCCTCCTTCACACTGCAATGTTATTCATGTCTCCTCAGAAGAAAGCCCCAATGAGTTCAGTAGGACTTACTCCTTTGAAATTGTGTATAGGATTGTAACCTGAAATCATTTGCTTCAAGAGTAAATAAGTAAGACACTTACTTTTTCAAACAGTTCGGCAGGGCTTATATTTGGGTCATATGGAATAGGTTCTCCCACATGGGTCCGCAATTTTACTGGAAATGGTCCTAATACTGGAAAGACTAGTAACCGGGTTCGTTCATAAAACCATCTCATTGGCCCTGTGTGCAAAGATAAGATCAGATTTGGATAACACAGAGAGACTGCAGATCTTCTTGGGGAGCTCCATTTCAATATTTGGGACAACAAAAATCACCAGCTAAAGTTAGTTCTCAAGTGGAAAGAAGGCAAGCAGCAGGTATATGCACAACATGCAATGTTGATAGTTCAGCTTGTATGTGTATTGCTTTGGCATGTTCTTTGTGGATTTCAGACCTATTTTGAGGATTAGCTGGCCTGCAATGCCAGCTTTAATTTAAAAAGAGACAAGGTAGAGCTGCGGTTGACATGTGGAGTGATGAAAATGTACTTTAAGAACTTAAGAACATAAAAACAGCCCCACTGGATCAGGCCATAGGCCCATCTAGTTCCGCTTCCTGTATCTCACAGCGGCCCACCAAATGCCCCAGGGAGCACACCAGATAACAAGAGACCTCATTCTGGTGCCCTCCCTTGCATCTGGCATCTTTCAATATAGTTCACCACTTCTTCTTGCTTTGCATCTTTATGATGTGCAGCAGGTGTAAGCAGAAACAAGTCAAATAGTGTCAATGGGGCTTATTCTCAGGAAAGTATGCATTGGACTGCAGCACTGGTATCCTTGATTCTGTCCTCAGTAGCTCACTTCCTACCTGTGTAATCATTTCCCCAGTGAATTATTTCCCTCAAGGCTCTGTTCTGGGCCTCTTGCCATTTTCTCACCACACATTGTCCCTGGGTGACCTCATCTAATAACACAACTTCCAGTGCCAATAATGCACCAATCATACTTAATTTTCTACCCCAGATATTCCTAGCTCCATTCAATCCTGGATCTCTGTCAGACATTCCACCTTGATTGCACCACCATTACCTCAGGCTCAATATTTCTAAGACTGAACAGCTCCTCTCTCCAACCAAACCCTCTGTCAGTCACTGACATCACCCTCACCGACATCATCACTAGCCTTGGTTTTAGCATTGATTCTCCCCCTATCCTGAATTCCCATATTTAGTCCACATGTCATGACTTCCTTTACAATATAATAAGCCCCTTCCTTAACAAAAACTCAGTCAACTTAGACTTGGTCAACTCACCTTGAAAACTTCAGCCTTCCCCTCTCTGCTCTTCCATTTGGTCACCATCCTGCCTGACTTCCCATATCCCATACTAAGTTCTTATAACTAAGTCCCTATAACTAAGCTATAGTCCCCAAAATTATTGTATTATTCACCCAATTTTCGCCACTTCCATGTCTTTGTCGTCTTCTTCTTTGCCTTGTCTTTGCCTGCGTTCCTTCTGTCTAGATCTGGGGTTGGCAACCTGCCATTCTGGAGCTGCAAGCGGCTCTTTCAGCCTTCTGCTGCGGCTCCGTGCAGGGCCAACCTGTGGGAGGGAGGGGCTCACCCCTCCCGCAACGCACCTGCCCCTCACCAGCCTGAGCGCACTAGCGCAGCTCCCATGCATCCTGCGGCTGTGCCCCATAGGAGAGGGCGCGAACGGACTGGCGGAGCAGCTCCTGCCCAAAGAGCCCGCACCGCCCGTTCCCTCCTGCCCGAGCCACAGCGCAAAAGCAAGCAATTGAGTGCAGCTGCTCAGTTCTCCTGTGCGGGCCTCCTCATATGTAAGTCCCATTGTGCTTGCTCCCAGGAACGTGTGCCCAGGATTACAGCCTTCAAGCTGCCCACTCAGCATTCCCCCGTCACTCACTCACCCTCTCACTGCCCCATTTCCTTCACTTGTTTCCCCCCATGATCACGGCAAAAGCAAGCAATTGAGTGCAGCTGCTTTGTCCTCTTCCAAAGCTCAGAGCACAATCCTGTGTGTGTCTCCTCAGAAGTAAGTCCCATTGTGCTTAATCCCAGGAAAGTGTGCCCAGGATTACAGCCTTCTAGCTGCCCACTCAGCATTCCCCCGTCACTCACTCACACGCTCACTGCTCCATTTCCTTCACTTGGAAACTTGAAAGGGTTTTGGAGACCCCTGCACCAGATGGTACTCTGTATATGTTTGTATACTGTATGTGTAACATACTGTATATGTAGCATCAAAGCATATTTCATTGTTGGGAAGTAATCACTGTTAGTATGCCTTTTATTTTATGCAGTTTTGAACTCTTAGCTTGTTTGTTCAGGAGCACCTTTGTGAACAGTGTTAAGTAGTACTAAGTGGTCTTGTTCAGAGGTAGTATTGTGTGGAAAGGCATTTACAGAAGTACAGAAGTAAATGACAGTAAAGAATGACAGTATCCTTCACAAGTAGTTCACCTGTGCACAATCTAAAACAGTTGTTCTCCACTGTGGGTCTGGACCTGATTTTTAGTGGGACCTAGAAGAGGGAAGTGTATTATATAACTGTGACCTATAAGAGGGGAGCGCAAACTATATATGCAGTGTATATATACTCCCCTGGGAGTGAGTCCTGTTGACTCTACTGGGGCTGACTTCTGAGTAGACAGGGAGAGGAGCCACTCGCAGGCTGCACTCCTGTCCATGCATCCCTGAGATGAAGCCATGTTGACTCTACTGGGGCTGATTTACCTTTCCCACTGTTTTTGCACTGGTATGTATGGAGATCTGCCCCCCACCAACTTCCATCTGTTGGTTCTGTGTGCAAGGGGTTTTGCAATGGTCTTGCTGTGATATCTATATAGAGATCTTCCCTCCCCCGCACCTTCTCCCTGTTTTTGCACTGGTCTGTATAGAGATCTGCTCCCCCCCACCCACTTGTATTGGAATCGAGGAAGATCTGGTGAGGAGGTAGATGTGGTGTCAGCAGTGGCCCCTTTAAGGGTAAGGCCTGGGCATCCAGCAGAGTGTGCTGCACAACTGCAGCCACTTGAAGGCAATAGGGCCCTCAGGGATATAAGGAGCACCTGAGGCAGGAAGGGGGGGGTGTGGGTTAGAGAAGGAGTGCAGGTTGGAGGGGAGACTGACTTGCCTTATTGACTTTGACTTGGATACTCTGACTGATTTGACTGACTTTGGAATCTGACCTTGGACTTTGACTTGGCTTATTGACTTTGGACTCTGCCCTGGATACTCTGACTGACTTTGTGACTAAGGGACTGCTAGAGACACTGGAGTTTGAAGTGCGGCTGCTGTGCCCAAGACCTGCTGACGATCCAGGGTCTGCTGTAGTGGTGGGAGGCTGCTGGCAGGAGAGAGGACCTCTGCAGGTTGAACAGGGGAGCTACCCTGGAGATGTGGTCCAGCAGGACTGCAAGGCAGAACCAGGGTCATTTGTTGGGAGAAAGGGGAGCTAATTTGCTTAAAGTGGGCATAATTCTCCAGGCAGAGAATGGCCTTGGAATCAGGCAAAACACCATAGAGGACCAGGCGTCTGAAAACACAGGACAAGAATGTATGACAAAACTAACTAAAAGCTACAAGAGGGGGCTACTTTATAAAAATGGGACCTATAAGAGCATAAAGGTAAAAAAAAAAAACTATATATGCAGTGTTATCTTCATTTTAGGTGTCACAAGGGTTTTGTGGCTCCCGAAGTTTTTTTCCTCTGGAAAATGGGTCCAAATGGCTCTTTGACTGTTTAAGGTTGCCGACCCCTGGTCTAGATTGTTAACCCCCTCAGTTCAGTGACCTGTGCTCTCAGTCTTCACAAAACATAGATGGCATCATCATTGCAACATCTGGAAGTTCTCTTTCCAGACAATGACGGGCAGTCCAATCCTGAGCTGCCCGGAGCTGCGGGACGCAGCGGCTCCACAAAGGGCTCCCGCTGGATCCAGAGCCTCCCGCACTACCGCAGGAGCCTCCTTGGGAGAAGGGGACATTCGTCCCCTTGCCCCTAGTAAGGGAAGCAGTCCTGCAATGGGACCACTCACTTTAGCGGCGACTGTTTGGTTGCCGCTAAAGTGAAGGTGCTTGTGTAGGGTGAGCAGCCCTACCTGAGCGCCCTGGATCCAGCGGAACTTGGCTCCACGGACCTGCCTCTCCCCCACCCCAGAAACGCCCCTGACCATGCCTCTCCCGTCCCCAGAACACCTCCCCAACGCCCCCGGGAACGCCCCCATTCCCCGTTCCACAGCCCAGCGGTCGCAGGCACTGTCGAGCTGCCGAACGCGGGTGCCCGCCAGGTGGTGGTTCAGTGCCGGCTGGAGCTGAGCCACCTCCGGCGGGAGCCCAGCGGAAAGCACCGCAAACATGCCTTACGGCACATTTGCGACTGTGGTCCACACCACAAAGGCGCGGCGTGGACCATAGGATTGGGCTCAAAGTCATTCCAGTTTGTAATTATTTTTCTGCCCTCAACATTCCACACTCTAGAAGCTCCAGAAGCTCATGAAAGCTGGAATTCACACAGTTTTTGGTCATGTTTAAAAAATGTTCTTTTTCAAAAATTACAATGCTCTTATTTTTGTTTTACTTTCACACTGAGAGGCTCATGACTACTTTAGCTCATCATTTCAAGAGAACAATGAAATTGCACCAAATTTTCATTTCACAAGCTATATAGAACAATATGTACAGTCTGTGTGTTCACATTTGTACTGAGAAGTGTTTCCCACTGCTTTCAATTGGACTTCTTCCTGGAAAATGGTGCATAAGATTGCAATCAAAACAAGACATTCTTAAGAAATGTTTAAATGTATCTTACCTAAGTTTCCAAATACCCTATATGCCTCCCGAATATTTTGTGTGAAGACAGGAATGACTGGCTAAGAAACAAGAAGGGAATGAGATTATGAAACTTTATGTTCTTAACCCATTTTTGCCCAGCCCACAGGTGTACATGTTTGGTCCCTTTAGTGTATATCCAATGTTGGGCAGAAATAGCTTAATGCAAAGAAAACATAGCTTAATGCAAAGATAAAATTGACTAGAATACTTCATTGGGTAACTTCAGAGAAATGTAACACATAGTTCTCCATTTTGAAAATCATGGAAGGAAGCCGGCAAACCTATGTAATTACTTGCTCCAATCACATTCCAATTACTTGGAATGTGAGGGCATTCCAAGCTATTGAACACATAGAAAAATGGGCATGTGGTAACATTGTCCCTGTCATATGGCCAGGTAACCAGCTTGCCACATGGCCCTTTTGTGGGGTTTCAAGTATCTAACATGTGAAAAACAGTTGTCTTTGAATATATCTGTGGATGTAAGACCGATGAAACACAGACACTGCATTGTCGTGCCAATGATATCCCAGTGTCAGGATGACGCTGGTGGATGATGAACTGAATTGGGATTTTCATGGATGCTGTTGACGTTGCTGGGAAGGGCTGTGCCAGTGTTACTGGGAGGGCTGTGCTGTGCTGGCCTGGCATCATAGTCATGTAACATCGGCTTGGCATCCAAATAGGATTGGGCCATTATTCCCTTTCAGTGTCAGCGGCTCAGTATAAAGATAATGACACTCAATACCTTCAGGCTTTGTGTAAGGATAACAGCAGGTTGGACATTTTGCACAGCATGTAAATGCCAAACATCATGCTTACTCACCACTTTTGCCTCCATGGCTATGTGAGCAAATCCTTGACGATTTCCCCAGATGAGTTTGTAATTGTTATCACCATAGTTTTGCTCTCGAAGACCACCCGGTGCAATGCCCACCACATGCCCTTTCTTCAGAAGAGCCACACATTCTTCTCTGTTCAGATGACCACAGCCTTCTGTGATAATATATGTTTTTAGTCCTGGAAGAAATGGAACCAAACAAAAATGGGACAAGTTAGATAATAATAGTACTCCACCATTAAGAAAATGACTCAGTTTGTCTATGTGTTAGAACAATGTTTCCAAAACTGTGAGTTGGGACCCGCCAGTGGTTTGCGAGCTGATTTTTGGTGGGCCATGAAAGGTTTTTGAAACAACTTTTAAGAAACTTTGCAAGCACCCCTGCCCAGTTTGCAGAAGAAAATTGTTAGCTGGGATGTTAACCTGTGGTTTGAGGAAATCTTCATGCCCCCAAATTAAAATCCACATTTTCTGGTTTTCTCTCGTAATTGGCTTGCTGGGCATGTGAACCAAGTTTCAGCCTTTTGTCTGGCCTAGAAGTCCCTAACTGCACTTCCTGCTCTCCAGTTCAGCCTTCTGGACACACTGGAATGACTGGAAAGGTTTGGGGGAACACCGAGCAGTCCTTGAACTCCTTTCCTAAGGAGGATCTAGCAAATGTCTACACACACATGTCTACACAGGAAGGGGAAGGTTTAAGGATCAGCATTCTACTTGCTGATTTTTCTCATCTCAATAATGTTACTTCACACACTCAAATTTGGGAAGGTGTGGTTCTGTCCTTGCGTGTCATGTTCGGTCTAGCTCAGTGCTTCCCAAACATATTAGAACGAGGGCCAACTTCTTAAAATAGCACTCTACTGTGACCCACTGACTAGACAAAAAGATCTAGAAAGAAGTAATATTTTTATTAATAAGAATGATATTATTAATTATTAATCATAATTGGGGTCCTGTGCTCCTGAGGCTGCTAGAGAGTTTATATTATTAATACTACAGGTATAACCTAATTATCCATGGTTTTTTCACCCATGGTTTTATCTCAATGTGATGAGAAAGGCCCTTTCAATTAAAGGAAAAAAGTTGTTTAACAACGGCCTCATTAATGCAAGAGAGGACAGCCGGCAGACAATCCATCAATCGTGCTCTCTCCAGGTACTTAAAACAGCTTCACTCCAAGGCAGACGACATGCTTCCCTTCCCCCTGAGCACATGAAAGAAAGATAATCACTTTGCTTCATTCTGGGGGAAGGGTAAGGTCGCTGGCTCAGAGTGAAGCCTTTCTAAGCACCTGGAGATTGTCTGCCTAATGACTTTGTCTTATATCACAAAGTTCAGCAAGGCTGTTTTTAAACAGGAGGCCTGTTTAAAAGGAGGTCTGGAGGTCTGGTCTAGAGGGTAGAGTTGCTGTTATGCCCAAAGATACCATCTACAGGTCTTGAAGGTTGTCTGCTCAAGATTACTGGAAGCCCTGGGAGTGGAAAGACCTTGACAACCTGAGCAGAACTCTTTTGGGTGAGAGCCAAAGAAGCCAGCTCTGAAGCTCTTTGTGTGGGAGGAGACAGCAACCAGAATGAGACCAGACTGTTGGAAGATCCACCTGGAATGTAGTCAGTTCTTGAAAGAAAGAACTTCATTGTAAAAACGCATTGGGGGATAGAGAAAACCTGCCCATGTAAACTGCCTTGAATAAAGCCAAAGGAGCAATCCAAAGGCCAGAAAGGCGGTATATAAATACCTGTTGTTGTTGTTGTTGTTGTTGTTGTTATTTGAGGCCCAAATTCTAACCAACTTTCCAGCACCAGCATAGCTGTGCCAATGGGACGAGTGCTATATCTTGCAGTTGGCTGGCACTCACAGAGGCCTCCTCAAAGTAAGGGAATGATTGTTCCCTTACCTCAGAGCTGCATTGCCCTTATGTTGGTACTGGAAAGTGGGTTATGACTGCACCCTAAATCGCCTAACAATTGTTTTTTAAATGGATTTGCTTTAATGTAATTTTTGTCATCCATGTGAGTTCTGGGAATGGAACCCTTGCAAATTACAAGACTCAACCTGTAAATCCAAGCTCTCTAGCAGCCTTGGGAGCACAGGACCCTGATTATTATTAATAATATCATTCTTATTAAAGCCATTTCTACCCAACGTTGCATATACGCAACAGAGATAAAATATGTACACCTGTGGGCTGGGCAGAAATGGGTTAATAAAAATATCACTTCTTCATAGATCTTTTTGTCTAGTCCAGCGATGAGCAAAGTGCCAACCACCGCGCACCAGGAATACGTTCCCAAGTGTGGATGGCACTTTGCATTCCAGAACACTGCATGACTGCCAGTCCCAAGATCAAGACAAGGTGATTCTCTGACCTGTCACGTATATGGTGCAATGCCCCTGCTGACATTGAGACCGGATTTCCTTAAAGGTGTGATGGGCCAGAGCGTCGCGTCATCCCGATCTCAGGACTGGCAGTCACACAGTGGTCCAGACTGAAACCTGGCTTACACCTGGCCTTGACTGAAATTGTTTTATGCAAAACGAACAAAGGAAGAGAGAAGACATGCGAGGCTTCCTGAAGTCTGCACCTATACTGCAGCTTGTGTATCTGAGAACAGGAATTTCACTTGGCCACCATGTCCCAGTGCCATTTGCATGCCGCTTTGGAAAACCACTTCAGGGAGTGGTGCTACCATCCCACAAGCACTGTGGGTGGCTGGGGCTGTAGAAGGGAACTGGAGCTGGGTGAAGCAAGAGGGAGTTGGGTGGGTTGTAAAGAAGGAGAAGAGTCGCAAGTGGGGAAGATGCCGAGGAAAGGGGAATGAAAGGGAGACCAAGATTCCAGAAGATGAGAGAGCACAGGAGGAGGACGGGGTAGATATTGCAGAAAAGAGACAACAAGCGGAAAAAGAAGATACCAGAAAGGCAGCAATAAGGGGCCACAGAAGGAAGAAAGGAGAATGGTGGTGATAAGCAGATCAATAGAAGAGGAAGGAGGTGCTGGCTGCAGACTGCAGGGAAGAGATGGGCATCCCTCTGAGCAGTGGCGTAGCTAGGTCATTTGACACCTGAGGTCCATAAATTTTTGTCACCCCATACGACATAATTAATTATTTAGTTATTAATTTATTATTATTAATTAATTATATTAATTATTAATTCATTCACATTTTTATACCACCCTTCCTCTAAGCAGCTCAGGGTGGTGTACATGGTTCCTCCCCTTATTTTGTCCTCACAACAACCCTGCGAGGTAGGTGAGACTGAGAAATGGTAATAGTCATGACATGAAATGAATAATAATAATGGCCAGAAAACAAATGCAGTGAATATTTCCCCACAAGCAATGGATGAAATTCTGCATCAAACGGTATACAACATGATGGTATTATTCCTAAAAACTACGATTTCCACAATTTTGGTCACTAGAGTGTCACGCCCCCCCCCCCCCGAGGATGTCTCATTGGCTTGTTTTGAGTTAAGGTAGTGGTTCTCAAATTTTTAACACTGGGACCCACTTTTTAAAATGACAATCTGTCCAGGACCCACCAAAAGTAATGTCATGGCTGGAAGTGACATCATCAAGTAAAATTGTCAGGATGGCAGGGGAGGACGACTCTTGCCTTCCTGGTAGCAGAGTGGCACGGGAGCGTAGGGAGGTAGCAGAGGAAGCAACCGGTCCCAAACAGAGCCAAAGGCACAGACAAAGGCTTGTTTGATGCCGAAGCATGTAATGGTAAAAGGAGCAGGCAGAAGAGTAGTCAGTCAAATGGTCAGGAATCAGGGATACAGCAAGGCACAGTCACGATAGGTCAGTTCAAGTCAGTACACAAACCAGCAGCACGACATGCAGAACTCCACCACAGCAAACCCACATCTGGTGCATGCTCTCACCCCCATATATACTGGGGCCAGCCAATCAGAGTAGGGCAACCTCATAGTCACAAGAGAGTCTTGTGACCCACTCTGATTGGCTGTCCAGTGGTGCACTGCACCACTCCTCCATTGCCCATGTGACTCTGCACACACATCCCAGAGTCACAAGACTCCCACCTCACACAGATGCAACTGATTACAATAACAGTGCTGCTATTACATTTGTTTACATTCAACACCGGGCCTGGACATCAAGACCCCCCCCCCCCCGTAAGCCACATCCTGGCTTACAACAATTCCAGGCCTGAGAGATGCCAAAGGTCTGACAAAAAATAAATAAATAATTATAAATAATTAAATTAAAGAAAAACAAATAATTAAATAAGGGGAAGCCAGCCCTGTTCCACCAAGTGAATTTTCTCTGTAGCCTGCCTGCAAGAACACCCCTCCACAAAAATATCAGTGAGATTTTCAGCCCTCCCCAGTGCCCAGTTCAGTGTAAATTCTTGTAAAGTAGTTCAGTATAAAGTAGTGTAAATTCTTGTATTTCAAGCATAGCACTATAAGGACCCACCTGGCTTTACAGGTCTAAAAACAAATAAAATGGACCTTACCAGCTGAAGCCTGTTTTATTCTTTGGTAGGTGCTGTCTTCTGGAGCATTTGTTGAGCTCCACTTTCATCAGATTGGGACCATGCAGCTAGCCTTGCATTCCCCTTTGCCTGACTCAACCAAGAGCCAAGGCACATTTGCTTACTTGCGAGTAAACACAACTGTGTGGCTTACTTTCGCTTTCCATAGGGCTCAATACATTCATCTGCTTGGAGGGAGGAACTTCCTTCCTGGGTGTTTTTTGGGGGCTGCTTTCATTGGATAGGAACCAGGGCTTTTTTTGTAATGGAAAGCTTCCGGCACCTTTTTTTCCCCCTCCTCTCTGCCCCCACCTTTTTTCCCCCCTGCCTGCACCACTCGCCCCCTTTTTTCCCCTCCTCCTTGCCCCCACCTTTTTTCCCCTGCCTGCACCACCCCGCTCTGCACTGCTGGCTAGGGAGGGATTCGAACCTCCAACCTTACGCTTCACAGTCCAGCACTCTCTCCATTGGGCTATAGGAAAGCCTATTGTCAAAGTGTTCAGAACTAATATATAAGGTCTTCAGCCCAGCTGGTGGCTATCAGTGCCTCAAGTATTAGTTCCAAACACTTTGAGCCTAAGAGCTCTGGTGACTCAGTGGTTAAACTGTAGATCTGTGAAGCCAGAGGCTTGGGGTTCAAATCTCACTGAGGAATAATTTTTTTTTTTTTTAAGGTGGGAAGGGTGCTCCATGGCTGCAAAATATAAAGGTTGGTTGCTAGTTGCCAAAAGGGGGGCCAGTTGAGGCTGCAAAACTCCTCAAAGTTCAGTCCCAGGCAGGCTCTTTTTTGACCTTTTTTTTTTTTTTTAAGTTCCAGTTAGGACTTAACCCACAGTTAAGCTCCTGGAGTGAGCCCCCTGCTGGAGGCCCCCTGTCAGGGAGGTGACAAGGAGGGAAAGGGTTGTAATCATGGGGGACTTCAATTATCCTCATATTGACTGGGTCAATTTGTGTTCTGGTCACGATAAGGAAACCGGATTTCTTGACGTGCTAAATGACTGTGGCTTAGATCAGCTAGTCACGGAGCCCACCAGAGGACAGGTGACTCTGGATTTAATTTTGTGCGGTACGCAGGACCTGGTTAGAGATGTAAACGTTACTGAGCCATTGGGGAACAGTGATCATGCTGCGATCCGTTTTGACGTGCACGCTGGGGGAAGAATACCAGGCAAATCTCTAACAAAAACCCTTGACTTCCGACGGGCGGACTTCCCTCAAATGAGGAGGCTGGTTAGAAGGAGGTTGAAAGGGAGGGTAAAAAGAGTCCAATCTCTCCAGAGTGCATGGAGGCTGCTTAAAACAACAGTAATAGAGGCCCAGCAGAGGTGTATACCGCAAAGAAAGAAGGGTTCCACTAAATCCAGGAGGGTGCCCGCATGGCTAACCAGCCAAGTTAGAGAGGCTGTGAAGGGCAAGGAAGCTTCCTTCCGTAAATGGAAGTCTTGCCCTAATGAGGAGAATAAAAAGGAACATAAACTGTGGCAAAAGAAATGTAAGAAGGTGATATGGGAGGCCAAGCGAGACTATGAGGAACGCATGGCCAGCAACATTAAGGGGAATAATAAAAGCTTCCTCAAATATGTTAGAAGCAGGAAACCCGCCAGAGAAGCGGTTGGCCCTCTGGATGGTGAGGGAGGGAAAGGGGAGATAAAAGGAGACTTAGAGATGGCAGAGAAATTAAATGAGTTCTTTGCATCTGTCTTCACGGCAGAAGACCTCGGGCAGATACCGCTGCCCGAACGGCCCCTCCTGACCGAGGAGTTAAGTCAGATAGAGGTTAAAAGAGAAGATGTTTCAGACCTCATTGATAAATTAAAGATCAATAAGTCACCGGGGCCTGATGGCATCCACCCAAGGGTTATTAAGGAATTGAAGAATGAAGTTGCAGATCTCTTGACTAAGGTATGCAACTTGTCCCTCAAAACTGCCACGGTGCCAGAAGATTGGAGGATAGCAAATGTCACGCCTATTTTTAAAAAGGGAAAGAGGGGGGACCCAGGAAACTATAGTTATGTGTGCGTGTGCACGCGCGCGCACATGTATAAAAAATGGTTTAAAAATAAATAAATATAAAGTTGTGAGTTCCTGCACCTATTTTTTTTTACAAAATTAGCACTGATAGGAACCATTCTGGTGTCATTGTATTCCTCTCAGCCTGCCCTTTCCAAAGGACTAAGGCAGGTTCACCTATTCACATGTGGTATGGCTCGTTTTCACTTTCCACGGGGCTCCATGCATTTCTGTTTTCCAGTTTCTGGCCATAACTTTTGATAGAAAGGAGATATTCCACTCTGGGTTTTTCCATTGCATTCTGCTGGAAATTCCACATCCAACGGTATATAGCATGATGGGGTTATTCATAAGATTTGCGATGTTAGGGATGTTGGGTCATTTGTGGTGTCATCTCCCCCAAGGCTGGTACCTGGGGTGGACCGCCCCCCACCCCTTGCTAGCTATGCCACTGCATCTGAGGAAGCTGCAGAGAGAAAGACCCTGAGGGTAGGGTGGAGAGCACAAACAAGGCATAGAAACTAATCTATTTATGGAAACCAAGTTGGAATAAAGAAGTAAAGAACAGTACAAAGTGACTACAGACCCTTTATTTAGATTTATGTGAACAAAGTGTCATTCCCTGACCCATAAAAGGTGTTGGGGAAGAGGGGTGCATGGAGGCAATGAGAAATCTCTAGTCGGCATCTTAAATCCTGGATCTAAACATCTCAAAATACCATTTTAAAATACTTCTACTGAAAAGTTACAGGATTTTTCTTTTTACCTGGCAGAAGAAAAAAGAAACGATCTATCACCGAACGGCACAGTCTTCCTGTCCTTCTGTACAACGTTGTTACAAAAAAGAAATAATCAGCAGGCATACTTCCATGGTAATATATAAGGACTGCAGGTCCTTTAGGAATATTGTCCATGCCACAGATCTCATAACCTGTCATGGATCAACAAGTAAGTTCTTCAGTATTGTGTAATGGAGCTGCAGTAGATTGAACATTTATTCTTTAGTAGACCAGGAAGAGCAAGCAAGAAAAAGCATGGTCTTTGAGATGTGAAACCTACATTGGCCCTACTGTCTGGCCCACTCCTGATAGTGCATTATGCCAGCAGAACAAGTGTTCCAGTGGTATAATACACTTTATGGCCATCATGAAAGTTGACATAAAATGGTGAGCAGCCAGCTCTACATGCCAACTGCAAATGGACACCCAATACCAACAATAAGACCAAATAGGGTGCAGGAGTGAGGTGGGGAAGGGGAGCCACATGGCAGATTGTTGGCAAAATAGGGAGGCAAATGGGGCAAGAAGGACGGCAAACTGGTCCCAGAAAGGAGTGGGTTCAGAGGTGGCAGTGTTCACCTAATCCTCACACCCTTCCCAAGCCCAATCCACCTTCACAGGCTCACACAGACTTGCACCAGTAATACTGTTGGTGCACGTCTGAGTAGACCCACTATGCTGGCAGGGGTCTTCCCCTGAGCAAGGGAACAAACGAGGAGGCCTATATTGGAGTATAAAATTCCAATGTACAAAACTCCAATGCAGGATGCAGCAGATGCTACAAATCTCTGAGGATGCATGGGACTTTTGTGTTTTTACTAATTAGAACACACAATTATGGAACTTGGATTTTGGCGGTAACATATACCTAAAATTATGGAATAAAAGCGTAATAAAATAGATTAAAAGGAGCGCATAACAGCATGCCAAGAGATAAACTTAGAAAACCCTCTAAAGATGGGAGAGAGCACTCATAGTAGGCTTAGCAAGGCCCTGTCGATACAAAAACCTCTTTGGGAGGCAGAAGAAACTGGCAAAGAGGGCCCCAGCCAAACAGTGGTGGTAACAGGGCCTCCGCTAAAAGAACTTACCAGATATATAGGTAAGTCAATATTTACTGACACGCTGACTGCTTGTCTAATTGTGCACATAATCAGGATTAAATATCATCATTCAGGCCCTAAATCCATCAAGATGTCCTTCTGCCTTCTCTCCCCCCCCCCCCCCACCCTTTGGGTCCAGAGTCATGAGCCTGGAACACAAAGTTTGTTGTCAGACGGAATTGTCATAAATATCTACTTGTATTACCAATATATTGGCCCTTTGGTGAATTTTAATGTTGTGGGATTGGCTCCATTGATAAAATGTGGATTAAAAGGGAGTATACATGTAATCCATTAATTTATTAAAATGGAAATGTTATTGTAATCAACAGTCAGTCTGATGTGCAAACAACTTTCTGCAGCAGAAAAAAATGAGGAGATGGGCTTTTCAACATAATATGCTACTGATTTTATTTTCTTTTTTTTCAAAAGACGTGTAGGCCCCAGTCCTCCTATCCCCCTCCTCCAGCCCAATGCAACTGCACTAAAAAGATGTGTGCTGCATCCTATGGTGGAGGGGGGAAATGGGAGGGAAGTAAAAATATTTTTAATGTACCTCCACATAAGCCCTGGGACCGCCTCTAGGTTCCCTCAGATCTATGCCACCTATTTTGGTGGTGTATGTCCATGAAGGAAAAAGGGGCAGGGTGGTTTTAAAAAGAGGGGATAAGATCCAATGTGCACCATTGCTGGCAAATCCCTCCCCTTCCCCACTCTCTCGTTCCTCCCACTGAATTTCCCAATCCTCATACTTACCATGCAACAACTTCGCTAGCGTACTGACCATAAATGCATGTATTTGCTGTGGTTTCCTCCATTGTTCGCTATCAGGATCATCTGGCAGGTTACCAATTTTTTTACAGATGTATATGAAGGAGCCTCCAATATAAAAAACGAATAATCCCGTTATTACTGAACTATATATTATCATCAGCGTCATTAACAAGCCCAGCGGAAAAAGCATAAAGGATGGAAAATTTTCCAAAGCATATGTTAGCCAAGTTGTAGATTCTTCTCCAAAAGTAAAGTTTGTGTCTTTTGCTGTCATTTTTGGTATAAAAGACAAGCCAAGAATTGTTCTCTTCACAACCAAACAGTTTCTTCACTCCCTGAAGTGGGGGGGGGGGGAGAGAGAGAGAAGAATGATCAGTATCACAGATGCAAATTAGACCTAGACCAGTGGTACTCAAACTTTGCCGGCCAGTGGCTCCCTTGACCCCCGTGGCTGTTGGCCATGACTCCCCATCATGTTCCTAAGGGCTGGAAGTGACATCATTAAACAGGAAGTGGCCAGAAATATTAACTATATTAAATATATTAAATATAATATTATAATATTAGATTTATTATAATAAAATATTAAATATACGTATTTTAACTATATTAATATTAATTATATTAATCATATCATTAATTAAATGCAGATCTTAAAAACATATTAATACACAGCAATATACATGCTTTATAAATAATCAGCTGCTGATCACTGTTGGAGACAGGATGCTGGAGTAGGTAGATTTTGTCTGGTCCAGGAAGACTCATTTTTTTAAACTTTGTAAGCATACCAATAGAAATGTTTTATCAAATGAACTTTGTGAACAACCAGTCTGACCAACATCACACACACAGACACACACACACACACACCCTGTGGACCCCAATCCAACTAGTCATTTCTCCCATTCTCCTTGGATAGGATTGAACCCTTTATTAATTTAATGAAATTAAATTTTTCCAGCAGCTGGTGGGGAAAACAAAAATAGACCATGAAAATATATCAGAGCTGATAAGGGTTTGGTTAGGAAGCTGATTTGTCTCCTATACTAGGAGATGCACAGCTCAAGCCTATGCATGTCTACTCAGAAGTAAGTCCCATTAGAGTCAATGAGGCTTACTCCCAGGAAAGTATGGATAGGATTGGGCTGGCAATCACTTCATCAATGGCTGATAAGTATTCCCTTCAAATAGCAAGATTCATCATTTTCAAAATGCAGCCTTTCCTTTTCAGTCAAACAACAAGATTAATAAATCACTTTAAAAACAGTACCCTTTTTCTGCTCCTGGCCAAGTAAAGTGTGTGCTTCTCTCTCTCCCCCCCCCCCCCTTTGCCAACTGCATGGAAACAACTTTAAGACCCCTGGTGACTGGTAAAAAAGGAAGCGTTTTATTTGGGGAGGGGGAAGAAAGCAGGAAGGTTTGGAGATTGAAAGGGGGGAGTGGAAGAGGGAAGGGGTTGAAAAGAGAGATTTCACTTTGATGAGAAGCTACGCCCAGGCTGGGAACTAGGAATCAACCAAACAAGGATCAGTGAGGGTTAAGGACTGCAAGCCGAGCATGCTCGGAAGAGGGCGGGGTGGCGGCAGCCACTCTCACAGCTCAGCAACTCCTGTTTCTTCTGCTTTAAAAAAAAGTGCAGAAGACGGGCTTGTATTCTGTCCAGGGGTGTGACTGTATCACTGGGAGTGGACATCCCGAGCCTCCCCTTTGAGTTCCTGGCGCCGCCCTAAAGAGCCACACCTCACAGTTTGAATAACACTGACCTAGACAGTACCAGTGCCCTTGGGAATACTGCATTTTGCTTTAGCTCAGAGAGGAGAGAGGGAGGGAGGGAGAGAGGGAGAAATCTGCACATCCTTCTCCAGATTTTCTCCAAATGAGACAAACCTTCACAGATTCCTAAAACTCACCTCTCATTTGCAGTGATCATTTATGAACTCCTGAAGTTTTTTTCTGGCGAGGAGAGTGCTGAGCTAGAATGGTAGGAGCAGAGGCTGGCACATCATCAGATAAGGGGAGCAGCATTTAGCATGCCTCAGACATCAGAAGCTCACGCGACTGCCCGGGGCATGATAATATGCATTGAGAACCTCTGATGTCCCTAAGAATTTGGAAAAGATTATTGACCAACACTTGACCAAGATTATTGATAGTCCTTTCACTATCTGAGGCTTGTCTGTGAGCAGTTACATCACTAGGGGGTGTAGACTGTACCAGATGACACCCTGGGGGGGGGGGGTAACATCACTAGTGGCCAAGATTTTTGAAACTTTTTGGAAAATTTGTATTTATGAATAATACCATCATGTTATATATCACTGTAAAGGTAATTTCATGCAGAATGTTATGAAACAAACCATGAAAAATTATCTGTATTCTGTCAAAGGTTACGGCCAATTAACCAAAAAAGAAAACACAACAGCCTTATGTAACCAAAAGTGGATGTCCTTAATTCAAAACTGATCAATGAGACTGATTGTTCTGAGAGCCAACAAAGTGTTGTTATGACACGGCAGGGCACCAATAAGGTGTTAGTATGAGCCCACTCTCGTTTCCATGCATTAGAGATAATACTAGAACTCTTATTCCATTTTGGGAGTGTCATAAAGTTGGCCACAGGTATTTTGCTTTGCTCCACTGTTTTTACTGGTTATTGATTTGTCGGGTGACCTGAACTGCTATACATTATAATAAATAAAGTTGATGGGGTTGACATCAACTTTAGTGATGCCACTGCATTTAGACTCTGTGTGTGATACTGTAATTTATTCTGTACGGTCTGGTACGGGAGAAGGTCCATCATGGGGGTGATAAAATCAGCTCTCATACTGGGTGATGCAAACCCTAGTGATGCCTTTGGCAGCAAGGTAACTGGAACAGCTCTGGGGATAAGACCTACAGCATCTCCAGGCATAAGACTTTCTGCATTTCCAAGTGACTCAACAGACAACACAGCCTTCCAGCGACCAGAAAGATCAGTGGCGTACCCAGAGAGGTACAAGTGGGACAAGTGTCCGAGTTTCCATGCTTGGGGAATGGCGCAGTAACCTTCTTCCCTCCCCCCCCCCCCCGATACGCCAGGAACTGTGCAGAGAGTGTTTGCAGGAGCGCAACCACTATTGGCACGATTCTGAACCACTTGAGGGCTGCCCCCTCCCCTTCTTTTTTTAAAAGGGGAGGAGAGGGGGAGCGGCACTCAGACCAGTGAGGAACTGCGCTAAGAGTGGCCACGCTCCTGTAGCCACTCTCGGTGCAATTCCCAGCTACATCTGAGAACCAACCCTTCCTCCCCTTTAAAGAAAGGTGGAAAAGGGGGGGGCAGCCTGCAGGTGTGGTAGGAAACAGTGCGCACCTCCCCCAATTTCAGAGGAGATGCATGCAGCTTCTCTGGCTCTGACAGAGCCTTTCACGCTGCTTCTAACTGGTGTGAAAGGCTCCATTGGAGTGCTTTGGGCCCACTGAAAGTGGCAGCCAGGAGGCAAGTGACAACCGCTTCCTGGATGAGGTGCTTGCCTCTGTGCCGGGCACCACTTCCAGCAGCCCCAAAATGCTCCAATGGAGCATTTTGTACCACTTAGCAGTGGCGCGAAATGCTCCATCATAGTCAGGGCTGCCTCCTTCCACCCCCCTCAAAAGAGAAAGGGAGGAGACAGTTCCACTGAAGTAATTGCAGTGACAATAACATCACCACAATTACTTCCAGATCAGGGGCAGGGAGGGTGTAAAGGCAGAGGTGGCCCCAGGCGGAGGAAAGCCCAGGACTGCCTCTGAGAAAAATCCAAGAGTTGCAAGCTAAATTAACCATGAGAATATAGAGGCTACTTGTTTACATCATCATTCTCAAGAAGAGGCTAATTGGCAACAGGATGATATAAGGTTCCTGAAAATATCACTTGAAAGCATCCTATCACACAGGTGCAGCAGATAATTGGCCAATTACTTGAAATTTGATTTCCCCCCTCCAGAACACCTTTCTGTTTTCAGATACAGGTCGTTCCTCGTTATCCGCTGTGGCTCCGTCCCAGAACCCCTAGTGGATAAAAAATCTGTGGATAATAAAACAGTGGAAAAATAGATTTAAGGACCCTCTTCCAGGTTTCTTGCCCCTCCATTACTCTGAAAGGAATAAGGTTGTGCCTCGACAACTGCAGGGTTTGATTCTAGGACTCCCTGCTGATACCATAAAATGTGTTAAATAAAAGCAGTTCAAAAAAAGCAAAATGTGTCCCAATTGTGGTTTAAAAAGAGTTTTTCTTACTGTTGTAGAGAGGCAGCCAGCAATTAGAAATGCAAAGGACCCCCTGCCGTTGCCTGGTTCAGCTGAAGAATGGAATGATCGCTTGCATGACTGTCTCTCTACAACAGTAAGAAAAGCAGTTTTTTTAAAACTGTGATTTTAAAGAGATGCATTTTTCCCCTTCTCCAGGGCTCAGCACATTCCTTCTCATTTGCCGTGGCCATTCATATTGAGATAAATCCGTGTATAAAAAATCCATGTATAACAAGGTTGGACCTGTATTCAAACATAGGTAACTCCTCTGGCACTCAGAATGCATTCCACTAGCATGGGGGGAAAGCCATCATCATGCCAATCCTGAAGAAGTACAACAGCTGAGAATGCAAGAACTACCGCAGCATCAACCTCCTTTCAATCATTGGCAAGGTGTTTATGAAAATCATACAATCATGGGTGCAGAAACATCCTGAACAGACCAGCCAAGAAGAGCAGGCAGGATTCAGGCCACATCAGGGCTGCACATTTAACAAACGTCTGGCATTCATCAATTGTTGGAGGAAAGAATCAGGTGCAGAAAGTGAACTGTCATTGTCTTCATTGATTTCATATCCACATTTGACTGTGTTCACTGGGCTGCTCTGTGGAGAGTGTTGGAGAATGAGCATGTGCCGCTGAAGATCATCCAACTTCTCAAAGCATCATACAATGGCTCAACAAGCAGTGTGAAGATTCAAAACAAACTATCCAATGAATTTCCCATCCAAACTGGCGTTTGCCAGGGAGATGTTTCTTCTCTCCTGTTTTTCAATATCATGATTGATGCCTTTATGAGGAAAGTCTTGGAAAACAAGGCACGGAGTTTGGTACAATGTAAACAACTCTCTGACCGACTAGATGTTCAAAGACAATAGCGTCGTATTTGCCAACACAGATGCAGAGGCCACTGACATCATTTACCACATTGCTCACCTCGCCCAATCCTACAATGTGGGAATCAATGTGGATAAGACCAAAGATATGACCACAGGTGGATCACAGACTAATTTTCACCTCAGTGGAGTCCAAATCGAGCAGGTCCAAGAATTCAAATATCTGGGATTACTTCTACAGGAGGGGAAAAAAGTGTCCTCCATCACCAAATACAACAGCGGGATTGACAAGGTAACAGTAGCATTTGCTTCACTCAGATGGTACCCCTAGAAGAAAACCGGTGTCTCCACCAAGACCAAAATTTGCTTCTTCCAAATCTTGCCAGTTCTCCTATATCCAATTCTCTCCATAAGAACATAAGAAAAGTCTAGCTGGATCAGGCCAAAAGCCCATCTAGTCCAGCCTCCAGTATTTCACAGTGGCCCACCAGACCAGATCAAATCAGATCAGATGGATTGGAAACATGGACTCTGCTCATATCAGACATGAACAAGCTTGAGGTCTTCCAAATGCGATACTTGAGACAGATCCTGGGTCTCTCTGTGATCACCTTTTTAATCCAAAAACTCAAACTGCAATGGTTTGGCCACAACTGCAGAATCCGGTTGCCACAGAAGCTCCCCTGGCAAAAGCAACCTCCCTCCTGGAAGGTTCAATGGTCAGCACCAAAGAAAATGTGGCTCAAACAAATTGAGGAAGTTCTAAGAAACCAGTGACTGACCATTAACAAGGCTAGAAATATTGCCAATGAGTGGAAGCATGTTATGAATGACATACAGATCTCAGTAAGCACCTGCAGCACCTACAACATATTGGTTGAGAGGACAACCTGCTCCCCAAGTGCCAGCTGAGAACTAAAGAAGAGGAAGACCAAGGTACTCCTAAAAGCTCTTTGCACTTCTAAAAAATATGGTTGCGATGCTAAGCATGTTTACTTGAAAGTCAATTCCATAAAAATCAATGAGACTTCTTCATAAATAAATGAAGGATGGGAAGAGTACCATGCCATCCTGTCACATACCACCAGTGCTGATGCAGCTGTACTATGAAGACATACATTACATCCAGTGGTGGGATTCAGCCGGTTCTCACCTATTCTATAGAACCCCTACCTAATCCAGCTGTTGGTTCTAAGAACCATTTGTTGGCCAGGGAGCTTGCGCCTTGAAATGTTAGAGCTAACCCTCCTGGGGGCAGCAGCCGTGCGGGGCCAACCCATCCCAGGGGAAAGGGGGTCGCTCCCAGCGCGTGCCAAGGCCGCTGGGGCTGAAGGGGCGAGGCGGCTGCTGCTCACCAGCCCTTGCGAGCTCACTTTTGCAGCTCCTGCGAAAGGGCAGAAACAGTCAGCGCACACGCAGATGCAGTCTGCTGACGAGGGCGAGAGAAGCAGCCCAGCTGCCCGCCCCGCACCTTCCCTCCCCGGCCGAGCTGGCCGACTGGCGAGTAGACCGCTCCTGCGCCTGGAGGCTCCTTGGGCTCAGCTCTCCTGGTGGGTCGGGGGCGCGGGCAGGACAAAGAGGAGGGCGCCGGAGCAACTCCCACCCAAAGAGCCCCCACCACCCCTGAGGGTGAGCCCCCCCACCCCCGCCCCAAGTTCATGGACACACAATGGAACTTACCTGTGGGTAGGCACTGAGGACAATCCTAACCAGGTCTACTCAGAAGTTACTCCTATTTTGTTCAATGGGGCTTACTCTCAGGAAAGTGTGGTTAGGATTGCAGCCACTGTCAATCAGAAGGCAATGGAACGAAGCATCTCATCCTGAGTTTCATCTCATTCTGAGTTTGCCACACTTTCCTGGGAGTAAGCCCCATTGAATACAGTGGGACTTACCTCTGAGTAGACACTGTCAATCAGAAGGCGAAGAAGGAAGCATCTCATCCTCGTCACTGAGGCTTTGATCCTATCCACACTTTCCTGGGAGTAAGCCCCTTTGGCTATAATGACTTACTCCTGAGTAGACATGCATAGGATTGTGCTCAAAGGCTGCACTCCTAGCCACACTCTCCTGCGAGTAAGCCCCTTTGGCTATAATGACTTACTCCTGAGTAGACATGCATAGGATTGTGCTCAAAGGCAGCAGTCCTAGCCACACTTTCCTGCGAGTAAGCCCCTTTGGCTATAATGAGACTCTATATTGAGTAGACATGCATAGGCTTGGGCTCTCATGCTGCAGTAAGCTCTGTTGACTATAATGGGACTTACTTCTGAGTAGATGGACATGGGGATTGTGCCCTTACTTCCCACAAGCACAGGACTGCACCATGGGGTTGGTTTTCATCCTTGGGGTTTGGGAATGCAGTTTTGTGCCTGGGATCTTTTCATTGCAATACATCATGTTGTTACACAATGATTGTACGCATAATATACTATCAGACACATAGAGGCGATGCTCCCACAGCTGAAATTCCTCAGGTTAAAAAAAGGCAGGAATGTGGCACAAAACATTACTTCATTAAGGGTACAATCCTATGCAGGTCTTCTCAGAAGTAAGTCCTATTGTGTTCAATGGGTCTTACTCCCAGGAAAGTGTGGATAGAATTGCAGCCTTTGAGCAGAATCCTATGCATATCTACTCAGAAGTAAATCTCATTATAGCCAATGGGGCTTATTCCCAGGAAAGTGGGATTGTGGCCTTAGGGCAAAATCCTATGCATGTCTACTCAGAAGTAAGTCCTATTGTGCTCAGTGAGGCTTTCTTCTAGCACCTGTGCATTCACAATGCAGCCCTGAAGTAAGGGAACAAATGTTCCCCACCCCCCACCACAGGATGCAATGCATGCACTATTGGTACAGCTGCATTGGCACTGGAAAATTGGATAGGATTGGGTCCTAAGTCCTCTTAACTGTAACTTTCCAGCACCAAGTCCTGGAGGTCTCCTTGTGACAAGGGAATGTTTGTTCCCTTACTTCGGGACTGCAATGTGACTGCATTGGCTCTGGAAAGTTGGATAGCCCTTAGGCTGCAATCCTACTCACACCTGGGAAGCAAGTCCAATTGACTATATAATGTGATTTACTCCTGTGTAGGCTTGCATAGGATTGGGCTGCTATTCCCAGGTAAGTCTGCTGAGGATGGTACAGTTAGCATTGCTCCTTCTCTAGCAGACAAGTTCCTTTAGGTTATTCTCTTCCTCCTCCTCCCCCCCCCCCCCCAATGGCAGGCTGACTAGAAATTGAAGATTTTTTGAACAAGTTTGCAAATTGGGTTTAGGTCTTATCACCTAATGAAGAAGAACTGGAGAAGCACTGGGAAGAACTTGTGATCAGGGTGAACCTCAAAACCTGCAAGGCTTGTTACATGTGCTGTTAATTTTCATTTTTAGGCTGGGTTGTGGGTGCTTGGGCACCTACACAGCTGCAACACTTTCTAAGGACTGTGGTGGGGAGGTTCTGCCTCACCTGCCTCCCCACCCACTGCAGGCCCCTGCTTTGCACTCCTTGGTCAGTAGCAGCCCTCAAACTTGTGGGAGAATCGCCACTAGAGTAGACCAGATGATGGGTATCTGCTGTTGCCTGTTGGAAAGCAACCTAGAAGAACAGTCCCCTCATAGTACCTTTTTGCTCATTAGTGAAACTGTCCTTCAAGGCTGCCATTCTCTCTCAAACCCTGGAAGTCAACAACTCCCCTTGAACCTGTTGGGCTTCTGAGTAGAAGTGCATTGGATTGCAGAGTTGGAAGTTGGAGGGGGAAGCTTTAGAGTTTACTGGAATTCTTTTTGGGGCTGGGTGGTAAAAGCAATAGAGCAGCATTTCTCAACCAGTAGTACTCATACCACCAGTGGTACTTGAGGTGGTGCCCAGTGATACTCATGGCAGGACCCCCCCAGACCTCCACTGCCTGGCAGTGAGACCAGCAATACGATGCAACAAACAGTGGTAGGAGGCTCAGTTCTGCTTTTCTTGCACTCAAAAAAGCCCTCCCATCTACCCTGGGAGCCCAATCCTATGCATGTCTACTCAGAAGTAAGTTCCATTATAGTCAATGGGACTTACTACCAGGAAAAAGTGGATAGGATTGTAGCCTGAGCCTCTTACCGTGGTTTGTTGCATTATGTCTGGCCTCTTAGTATGGAAATAACTGGTAATAAAGTCATTCCAGTTACTTCCAGTTGTACTTCCCAGAGGTGGGCCATGCAAAATGGTACAGTGGGTGAGGGGCAGATGCTGAGGAATGCTGTAATAGGGGCAGATGCTGAGGAATGCTGTAAAAAGAAGGGGAGATGTAAAGATGTTACTATACTGTTGTTGCTTTTGGTTGATGATGATGTGTCAGACTATGTGCTCAGTGCACTTTTGCTGACCAGATGTTCACCACTAAAAGTGAACCAGATCCTTGAGAGGATTGACTGCTCTGGTAAAAATCACCAAGTTCCCACTGAGAAGGAAGGTGGCCCAGCTCAAAGCCCAGTGCAGCAAGTTGGTTTGTGCAGATGTGAAGGTGCTATGCTGCTGTGGTGTCTCAAGAGGTTGGTAACCTGGAGCCCTGACAGTTCCCACCTCCTCTTCTTGGTGCCTTCCTGATTTCATTATACAACTGCCTTGAGAATTCAAGAAAAAAAATGTCCATTTGAAGTGTGCATTTCAGCCGCATGTTTATCCTCCTTGGAAACTAGTGGCCAGAGGCCTGTAAGTATGACTATAGAGGACAGAATTGCAGCTTTGCAATTTGGATTTAGGCATTGGGTTAAAGTTGCAGTAACTTGGT
This sequence comes from Tiliqua scincoides, assembly GCF_035046505.1. Lineage (NCBI taxonomy): Eukaryota > Metazoa > Chordata > Lepidosauria > Squamata > Scincidae > Tiliqua > Tiliqua scincoides. The sequence goes on along the minus strand of NC_089824.1, from coordinate 44,711,396 downwards.
TAAAGTTATAGTGCAATCCTACGACTGTCTACTCAGAAGTAAGTCCCATTATGTTCAATGGGACTTACTCCCAGGAAAGTGTGTACTATACAGTATAGGAGTGCAGCCGTAGTCTTTCAACTTCCTTTGCAGCAGACAGTTGAAGCTGAGTTGCTCATTGCTCATTAGGACATAGAACCTGTTGTTAATTTATTTGGATCCCACCACTGATTACATCCTATGGTGATGGGCTGAACAGGGAACCTCCTCAGGATAAGATAATTTTTATTCCCTTATACCCAGGTAAGCTCCCTGTCACCCTATGGGTCTACTTAGATCTGTGCCAGCTCATGGCACATGTCTGAATGAACCCAAAGGGGTGAGGGAAAATTGGCAGTGGCTTTGTAGCTGATAACTGTCTTTGTCCACAATGCCTCCTGGTGGGTCCCAACAGATTGACGTTTTAAAGAGTGGGTGCAGGCGCTAAATGGTTTGGGAACTACTGACCAAAGTCACAACTAAATGGCAGGATTCAGCCACATCCTGCCCCTTCACTATGAACTGGGGGGGGGGGGGGAGACAGAAAGAGAAACTTAAGCTAGCACAGCTTTGCTGTCAGGAGAATGCAACCAATTGTTCCCATTACCCTGCCCCAACAGAAACACAACACCAAAGTGTTAAAAAAGCTTATATAAAGGTAAGTTTAAAAAATAAATCCATCATTCCCAAGAAACAAACACCCAGAAAATCTTCTCCAGTGCCAAGAGAAGGTCTGTCTCTACCCACCTCCAGTATCCTGACCAAAAGGTCTGTCTCTATCCACCTCCAGTATCCTCTCCAGCTTCCCGTCTCCTGCAGCAGCTATTCGAGAGGATGTGCCTTCAACCTCTGGTTTTGACTCTGGTCTTATTTCTTTCTGAATCATTAATAATATTAAGCTTCTCATAGTGACATTTTTCAGAGGGTGGAGTGAGGACCAGGTGTTTATAATTAAACCAGCTTAAGAATTTTCTACAGGCTTGCATCACTGTCATATAGAAGCACACCTTCTATATCCCTAACCAAACCATCCAGGAAGGAGAGGAGAATGGTTATACAATGATGACATTTTTTTAAACCCTCAATTTGCAAATGATTAATGAATTCCATTGCAGGACTCCTACACACCACTATCTTTCAGCCACAGTCACACACTCATCTGCAGTAAAAGGATAGCAGCTATGGACTATATCTGTGTTTTACTGGCAGAGACATTGGGTCAAATCCATATTCTTTAAATAAAGTAAGACCTGAATTGGAGAAGGAAGCAGTGGCATAGCTAGCGAGGGGGAGGGGGCAGTCCACCCTAGGTGCCAGCCAGGGGGGGTGACATCACAAGTGACCAAAATCACTAAAACTGCGGTGGTTAGGAGTAATACCATCATGCTATATACCACTGGATGCAGAATTTATAGCAGAATGCAATGAAGAAAACCAGAGTGAAATATCTCCATTCTAGCAAAAGCTATTGCCAAAACACCAGAAAACAAAAATGCATGGAACCCTATGGAAAGTGAAACTGGGCCATATCATGTGATTACGCATGAATAGGCAAACTTGCCTTAGTCCATCAGAAAGGGCTGGAATCCAACTAGAGGAATCCAACTACATCAGAATGGTACTGATCTGATGAACTCAGCCCCCAAAAAACATCGAAGAAGGAAGTCCCTCTCTCCAAGCTGACGAATATATTGAGCCCTATTGAGAGTGAAACTAAGTCACACACTATGGGGTAGCTAGGTCATTTGACACCTGGGGCCCATCAATATTTGCCACCTCATATGACATAATTAATCTTTCAAGTGATATCATGGCTGGAAGTGACATGATCAAGCAAATAAAATAAATAATTATAAACAATTAAATTAAAGAAAAACAAATAATTAAATAAGGGGAAGCCTTAATGGAAAATTCACTTGGTGGAACAGGGTTGGCTTCCCTTTATTTAATTATTTCTTTTGCTTTAATTTAATTATTTATAATTATTTATTTTAATTTGCTTGATGATATCACTTCCAGCCATGACATCACTTCTGGTGGGTCCCGAACAGATTGTCATTCTAAAAAGTGGGTCCTGGTTCCAGAAGTTTGAAAACCACTGCCTTAACTCAAAACGGACCAATGAGACTTCCTCGGGGAGGGAGTGACACGCTAGTGACCAAAATTGTGGAAATCGTGACTTTTAGGAATAATACCATCATGTTATATACCACTTGATGCAGAACTTCATCCATTGCTATTTATTTTCTGGTCATTATTATTATTCATTTCATGTCATGACTATTACTTTCTCTCAGTCTCATCTACCTCTCAGGGTTGTTGTGAGGGCAAAATAAAGGGAGGAACTATGCACACTACCCTGAGCTCCTTAGAGGAAGGGTGGCTTCAATATGTGAAAAAATTAATTAGTCGTATGGGGGGGGAACAGAAATTTATGGGCCCTGGTTGTCAAATGATCTAGCTATGCTACCGATTCTGCACACAGAATAAGACCTGAATTAGAGAAAGGAGTTGGCATTTTGCTCCTACCACTTTTTTTTAATAGCATAAGGGGTCGACTGCCGTTCAAACACAGCTAAGCTGAAGTCCAGGATTTCTGCATTGTTTTGGATGATGGGTCCTTACTTAGTTCGGTCCTGTGGGAGAGCAAAATATGGTATTCAGTCTTCCTTGCCATTATCCCTCCTTTCCACCATATCATCAACTAATCTCTGTCCCCTTGCTCCTAGCTCACTACTTTCTAACACACCACATGCCATCCTACTTAAAACATACACACACACACCCCCATCCCGTGACTGACCTTTCCTCTTCATCTAGTGCACAGGCTCCTTTCTCCCCTTTGACATTAAAGGCCTGAAACATACTGCTTACTCGTGCTGCCTTGAATGTCTCTTTTCCCATTTCACTCTTACTCCTTCCAACAGGGCTTCCACTCTCAGAAGCCCACTAAAACAACCCCCACAAAAATCAACAGTGATTTTCTGACTGCAACCCGCTTCTCAGATCAGGACTCCTGCTTTTCCTCCACCCTCCATCCATATTTGGTGGGCTGCTGTGAGATACAGGAAGCTAGACTAGATGGGCCTATGGCCTGATCCACTGGGGCTGTTCTTATGTTCTTATCCTCCAAAGGAGAGGAGTATGCATAATACTTGAACACCCAAGGCTGCAGTGATGGCATGAGGTTATTTGGAGCCTGGGGGAGAGCCCCTGATGGCATATGGGACATTCCCGCTGGTACAGAAGTTTCAAGGTCATTCTGGCAAAGTTGACCATCTGATAGGCATAGGCCTTTGGATAGCGCTCGACCTGCTGGACCTTTGATGCTACCCTTGCTCCCATGTTCTGCCTGCAATTAGGGGAACTTACATACCTGCTTAGCAAATCTCTCCTATTCAACATGCAGGAGCAGCATCACCCACACACAGTATGCAGAATAAGTATGCCTACACCATGTTGGCCATTAATCCGCAAATTCTGGTAAACTCTCATGATGAAGCAGTGAAGATCATTGCCTTTGTTTGTCAACACCAGGCACATTCCACCATTTATTGCCGCTGCTGGCCAAGCACATGAGACAGTAGTCTTTAAAGATTAAAAAACCAGGACATTGGTAATTTTTCAAACAATGCCAATGGCAATGCCAATGGCATCCCTTCTCATTCTTTCTTATCAACCCATAACCCAGTGCAACCCTAGCTTCAAATTCCAAAAACTGTTGCCACACTACCCAGTGACTCATTACCACCCTGTGTTTCATTCCTCACTGTGCTTGTGCGGGGTAGTGCTGCTGCTGCTGCTTTCTGGTTTGTCAAGAATTCACTAGGAGGCAGGTTGGTTCACAGACACCCACACGCCTTCTTTTCCTAATCTTCTTTCTTGATCAGAAAGCCAGCTTGATCAGAAAGATTATTCTTCTTGCCTCAGTGCCAAACTGTGCACCAGATTATCTGTGTGTCAGAGCAGATGTGCTTTGTTTTTTTTTACTACATGGGAACACCCAGTTCCTATGAGACTATAGTGGGAGGAAAGTTCAAGTTCCCATCCCCGTGCAACAGTCCTATACAGCTTTCTATTGAACAAAAACATGCAAGAGCGTCTGTATTAATTACAGGTATAACCTAATTATCCACGGATTTTTTACCTGCAGTTTTATCTCAACACTATGAGAAGGACCCTTTAAATCAAAGGAAAAAAGATGTTTAACGATAGCCCCATTAATGGTGGAGAGGGCAGCTGGTAGACAATCCATCAATCATTCTCTCTCCAGGCACTTAGAACAGCTTCACTCCCAGGCAATCAACCACTCCCTTCCCCCTGAGCAGTGAAAGAATGCAAGTCATTATCACCTCTTCCATTCTTTCCCTGTACTGGACTCCCAGGGAAGGGAGGGGTCACTGCCTCCCTTCACTGCCTGTGAAGTCTTTCTAAGAGCCTGGAGAGAGACTGATTGCCTCTGTGTGCTTTTCAAAAGGTCAGCAAGGCTGTTTTTAAATTGCTGAGCAAAAGGACATTGCTTTTGTGCAATTTTTGCCATCCATGTGAGTTCTGGGAACTGAACCCTGACGAATAACAAGACTCAGTCTGTACATGCTTAATGTTATATGTGATTTGGCCTATGACAGCAAATAGGAGCTTTCTTCCCAAGGTCAGTTGTGGTTTCAGGGCACTGTATTGGGGGCCAGGGAAAAAAAGAATTAATTTACATTTCAAATCTGAATAAATTTACATAAAAGAATATATTAGAGATGGAACATATGAATGAATGAAGGTCTTGCGATAACTCAAGGCCTGTTAAAGTTCTTGCACAAAGCAAGGCCAGCCTTTCCTTTGCTGCCACTGCTACAAAGATGTGATACACATCACAGATGTGAAACAGCAAGCAGTGGAGGGAGCCCTCATCCCACAGCTCACGTGAAAAGTCAAACAGTCACCCTCACGCTGAGAGCAGTTGCATCAGGCCAGCATGGGCTCCAGCAAGTCTCCGGTGGGCCAGAGGCTCATTGGAGACTGGGGGCTCCCTGAGGGCTGGATTGGGAGTCCTTGAGGGCCGCAAGTTGCCCCAGGGCCGGGGTTTCGGCACCCCTGATCTATAACAATCTGGGGCATTTCCCAACATGGTATTTATCGGAATGGTTTGTGACCAGTAAAAATGGTCTTCTTCTCTTGACAGGTGAATGTGGGTAACCAGTTTCTGTTTGAATATTAACCTGCTGCCATTGCATAGTATTTGGCACATAGGGGAGGATACAGTGTTCCAGCATTGGGGTGCAGCCCCAGGCCAGGATGACATGGCCAGGATTTGAGTGCTGTTATGAAATCAACTGCATGCATTGTCTGCTGTCACAAATGGCCATACTGTAGCCCTTTTGGAACTGCTGCCACAAATGTTGGCAGTGTTGGCTCGCTGTCACTACCAGCTACCTGTCAGTGAGCAGGTACAGCAGCACAGAGGGCAGGCAATGGGAGGAACGGGTTGGGGAAGGGAAGGAACAAAGAAGCATCTGCAAGGAGGGTAGAAGGGACACAGAACAGGTGGTCGGTAGATCCTGGTGGCACCAGCCTATCCCCATTCCCTCCCCTCTCCCTTACTCCCCTCTATTCTGCACCAACAAAATGGCTGGTGCAGATCCTAGGAGACCCATTTTGGCAGCAGAGGGTTGCCCCAGGGTAAGGGAACAGAAGTTCCATTCCCTGACCATGAGGAGACCTCTGCGACTGCCCACCACCACAAGAGGATGCAGTGCAGGCTCCATTGAAGCATTGGTGGACAGGATGAGTTAGGATTGGGTTGTAAGTGAATGAGATTGGATTATGGTTGGAAATCTTTGTATAAATATCTTTCTCTATACAGTATACTTGGTTTTAAATGGACAGAGAAGGGTTCGTGAACTCTTTGGAATTCACCAATTTTTTTTCTTTTCTGTTTTCATTTTTCTGGGCTTACAGCCAATTTGCTTGAAATATAAACATAGTATTGTAAGCATTAACCATTTTTGTTTTCAGTGGTGGTACTGGACAGTTTCCCCCCCTCTTTTTAATGTTATGTCATCAACAAGCCAAACATTGCCAAGGATGCACAATGGGGCAACCATCTTACCTGAAACCTGAGCAGGTTTTACTTTTCCTTGAGCTTTTCTAGCTAATATTTGTTTTACTTTGTTTTTTCTTTTTCTTTCAATTGAGTTGGGATATATTTTTATGATAGTGGGCCTGGAGAGATTTTTGTGTTTTCTTTTTTTCGTTTGTTTTCTGTTTTATCAAGTTGATGGACAGGTGGAGTCTGTTTATACACAGCTGGAATACACCAGTGGAGTCTGTTGGGAGACCCAGGAAACCCTCTGGAACTACCCCGGGTCTCCCAATGCCTTATAAGGCATTAAAAATGTCACTTCCAGTTTCTCTCTGGAAACCAGAAGTAGCTTTTCTTTTGGTTTTGGGTTTAGTTTTTTTTTTGTCTTTTTGGCGGTTCTGAAGCCCACAAAGGACTTCAGATGCATGTGGATGCATGTGGCCTCTGCAGGCTTCAGAAAGCCCTCAGGAAGCAACTGGAGCACAGCTCCGGTCCCCTTTGGAGAATTTAAGGGGCCAAAAACCACAAATTTTCTTATCCGTGGTTTTCTTTATCGGGCGGGGGGGCTGAGAATGAATCCTTCACAGACACCAAGGACCCACCTGTTGTGTGTGTGTGTGTGTGTGTGTGTGTATCGCCACCTGTAGTGTATGTGTATGTATATATATGTGTATGTATATATATATGTGTATATGTGTGTGTGTATATATATATATATATACACACACACACACACATAGGTACAGGTGAATTATTTTGTAATCTCTTTGCTTTCAGTATAGATATGTTTGAGGCAACGTTCCTTCTTAAAGCACCTCTCAGCCAAACTCCATGTAGTGCAGAGTTTGGCAACCTGGAAGTTTGGCAATGACATGATGACATCATCAGCGAACACCAGGAGGCCCAGCTGCAGAAGGGGTCAGTGCACTGGCACAGGCCCCCTAGAGGGCAAAATGGTTTGAGGTCTTCTGTATGATTTTTCTTGACTGATTCCCTGACATGAAAATGGGCACTGTTGTCTATTACTATTATATGGGGATAGTATATATATATTATATGGGGACTATTATATATATATTACTATTATATGGGGATTTATATAAAATGTTTAATTTGATTTCATGGAATGTAAAGGGTCTTCGGGAGCCTAGCAAATATTAAAAGGTGCTTTATATGTTGAAAGATCTTATTGCTGATGTTGTAAGAAACTCATTTAACGGCAGTTGAAAGGAGCTATCTATGTCTAGACTAGGTTGGAGATGCCTATTTTGCAAATGTATCTAATCAAGTGAAAGGGTGGCTATATTGATATACAAAGATATTTCCCTGCAGGTTCTCCAAGTTATTTTAGATATAGATTGTCATTTTATTACTTTAGTGGTTCTATTCTCTGGCATAACTATTGCTGTGATTAAGGTTTATGGCTGCTGTTTTCAAACTCTCCAGGAGTTTGAAACCTGCAGTAAGTCCTTGCAGGATCAGGGGTGGAAGGCAGCAGGGGCAGGGGGAAGGCAGCAATGTGATCCCCAGGATTGCGCTGTTCAGGGGGGTGATCACTCCACTTTCACTTCTGCTGACCTGGGGAGCCCTGCAGAGGCTTGCACAGGGCTCCCCGCACCCCAGGATGGCTGCTGCAGGGACTGGTGAGTGCCCCCCTGCAGCCCTGTCAGAAGTGAAAGTGGAGCAATCGCACTCCGCTTCCGGTTTAGTGGAGATGGGGTGTGATCACCCCACTTTCACTTTGGAAGCATCAGGGAGCCCTGCAGACAGTCGTGCAGGGCTCCCCACACCCCCGGGAGGCTGCAGGAGGCTCAGGTAAGTGCAGCCAAGCCCCTGCAGCCCCCTGAGCAGCGCAATCCTGGAGATTACGACACTGCCTCCTGGTTACCCTCACCCCTTAAGGAGAAAGAGGCCAGGGCACTCAGAGGTCTGAAAACCTCTGGTTTATGGCATGCACTATTCTTACAGGAAAGGGAGTGAAATTTTATTTCTTCAGTTCACCATAACTGTTTTTGATTAAATTATTTTTTCATCTCAGTCTCTTTTTTAATTAAAATTCTTTTTTTTTAATCAAAATTAGAGCATGTGAATAGATATGATCATGGTCCTATTGCATTAACTTTTAGGTGAAGTTACAGCACAGTAGCCATGGTATTCCCCTTTTAAATGCTGAAGATTTCAAAATTTGTATTGCTACGGATTGCATAAAGAGCCTATCTCTTTAATAACATTGATAACAAAGATATTGTCTAACATGCACTTTAATAAACTTCAACAGGTCATTTGAGAGTTGGTAAATGTTAATTAAGTAGAAATGATAGAAGGCAGGTAATAATTAAATGAGCTGCTGATTTGGTTGCTTCAGTATAGCAGAATAGCAGCCCACTCATAACCAACATTCCAGACCGGACACAGCTGTAATGCAGCCCTAAGATAAGGGAACAAAAATTCCCTTATCTTGAGGAGGCCTCCATAACTGCTCCCACAGCAGGATGCAGCACACATCAAGGCTGCATAGACCCTGCAAAATCAGGTAGGATTGAGTTGTAAGAGATCTGATCAGATGTAGTTTGATGCCGAAAAAGCTTCTGATATAGTACACTGTGAATTTATTTTTGTTATGCTGGCAAAGTTTGGATTTGCTAAAAATTTCTTGAAATGAATAAAAATGTTATATATTTATGTTCTAGCCCAGTGTTTCCCAAATTTTGGGTTGCAATGAAATTATTGGTGGGTCATGAAACTGACAAGCTGATAGGTGACAAAGAAAATGTATTGAGCCTTATGGAAAATGAAACTGAGCTGCACATGCCCGCATACTTGAGACCATGCCTCAGTCCACTTTGAAGGGCAGGCTGAGAAGAACACCACAAAATGGTCCTGATTCAGTGAACGAAGGCCCCAAAAAACACTCAAGAAGGAAGTCCCTCCAAGCTGTCAAGGAAAAGATATTGAGCCCTATGGAAAGTAAAACTGAGCCACACATGCATTTAGTCATGAGTAGGCAAACACGCTTGGCTCTTATCGAAGGCCAGGTGAAGGAACACAAGGCAGCCAGAATGGTCCTGATCCAATGAACATGAGCTCAACAGAGACTCCAGAAGGCCCCCCACTACCACCACAGTAAAAAGGATAAAAACGGAGGATTGAGCAGCTGGTAAGGCAAATTTTTTTTTAGTCTCATAAAACTAGGTGGGTGCCGATAGAGCTGTGATTCCCAACTTTTAAGAGCTCACAGACCACCAAGACAAAAATTGGAATTATTGTGGAACACACTAACCCCCTGCACACAAAAATTACAATTAAATTTGTAATAATTAGAGAATATTTATTAGAGATTTATTAGATTGGTTATTTATAGAGATTTCTGGATTACATTTTGTTGCCAAATATGGCTGCAGGTGGTCCATTTGTTGCTGTCTCTGGTGGTTCATGGGGAAGCATCTCCCAAGCAAGTGCCCCTCCCATGGACTACCAGAGATGGCGGAGAATAGACTGCCCACTGCTGCAGCTGACACTTCATTGACAGCTACAGACAGTCTGTTCTCCACGCTCTCTGGTGGTCTGTGGAGGAACACTCTCTCAGCGAGATGCTTGAAGTTATCAAAGGTGATTTTTTTTTTGAGATCTTACAGACCACTTCTCAGGTTCTCATGGACCACCATTGGTCCCAAACCACAGGTTGGGAACCAGTATGATAGCTTGGGAGCCACTGTTCTAGCCCAGGAGGGTTTTGATTAATAGTTATTTTTCTCCCTTATTTCTTCTGGAGAGGGACCTAGACAAGGATGCCCTCTTTTCCTGTCCAGAACCTTTGACACATGCAATTGGATAAAATAGTTAATTAATATTCATTAATGTTAATGAATTTAAGATTAATTCACATGCAGGTGATATTTTATTATCTATTTCTGAAGTCCAATCTTCTATTTCAGAATGGATGAAAGTGTTAAATGCCTTGGGAGATTATTGGTCAATTGGACAAAATCTGAATTGATGTAACTTGGAGACACTATTACATGGGGTGTATTCAATGCTTGGTCATTTTGATGGTGCCAGATGTCATTAAGTTTTTTAAAATATTGATTCCTAGAGATATAATACAGATTATATAGGTTAATATACCAAAAATGTACACATAGATTTTACATTTTGTTCAGGAAATTTTTGTGGTGATCTTCCCCACCTAGGATTTCCTTTAAAAGGGTGCAACTTCTATTTAATGAAGAATAATTTGAATTTCCAGATTTTAGTCTATATCAGTGGTTCCCAACCTTTTTTGTCTGGCGGCTCCCTTGACCTACTGTGCCATTGGCTGTGGCTCCCCTTACGGCTACAATCCTACGCTGTAGGTTTTTTGCAAGGATTCTGCGTTTCTCCTCGGTTTCCACAGCTCCCTAGGGAGCCAAACTTATAGTTTGGGAACCACTGGTCTATATCATCAGGCATATCTTGACTATTAATTACTGTGATCTTTCTGTAAACCGTCTTGGCTATTTTGGAAGCTTTGGTATTGTTACCTTGAATCAATTAACTCTTCAAGGTCAGGAGGCTTTTTTTCTTTCCTTTTTTCATTTTTTTAGGTTGAGGGTTAAATATGTTTTAGCTGAATGGCAATATTCAAGATTACAGCTTTTGTTTCTGATTATCCTCCCTCCCCCTCTCCGCTGGTACAGCTGCACAAAAAAAGGGTGTGCTGTATCCAGTGTGAGGGGGGCGACTGATGTGGAGGCTTCCAAGGCAAAAGGAGATTTAAATCCTCTTACACCTCTGTAAGCCTCATCACCTACAATGGGTCTAGTGATCCGATTGCACTAGCAATTTCATTACCACAAGTTTGAGGAAAGGGGGTGGGCAGGCTGCAGGAAAGGGGGATAGAATCCGGTGAGCACCATCACCTCTGGTTCCTCCCCCTCCTGCAGCTTGCCCATCCCATTATGCCCCTCCCCACCCAATTTGGCCCTTCCCTGCCATTACCTCCTCTCCCACCCCTCCCACCTCTCCCATTGACTTACCTGCTCTGGAAGGAGACAATAGAGTCAATGACATGGGCAGGAAAGCACCAGTCTTCCTGCCAATGTCCCTGGCAGTGTGCTGAGTAGCATGTTACAGGAACACCTTTTATGACTGACGCTGACTGCTTTATGGCAGTCAGCACCAGCAGAAGAAAAAAAGCAATGGCTGGTAAGTATAGGATTGGGCTGTACATTTGGTCCAGTGGCATTATAAGCTTCTGAGAGCACAACCCTATGCTTGCCTACCCATAAGTAACTCCCATTTTGTTTAAAGGGGATTACTCTCCGGAAAGTGTGCATAGGATTGCAGCCTGTAGTTTTAGAAATACTTATTGAATCAACTGAGAAAAAGAAGCCTACAATAAACATTTATAACATTTGATGTTTATAAACATCATGTTTATAAATAAACATTTAAATATAAATTTGATGTTTATAAATGTTTATAATGTTTATAAACATTTGATGTCACTTAACAAATATGATACTCAAATTCTTAGAAACATATAGAATACAGAATTGGAACATCCTACTTCTAGCCCAGTCCTACATAATTCCCTGCAAGACAATGCAGCCATGCCAATGGGGCATAGGCTGGATCCCGTGGGGGAGTTTCAGGCCCCATCCTCCCTCCATTTTTTATTTTATTATTATAAATATAAATAATTCCTTCATTCCAGTCACTCCTCTCATTCTGGAGATTCTTGCATATTTCCTAATACTAGCTAGCTTTCCCTCCCCACAGTCATATTTGTTGTTTAGTCACATGGAAAACAGGAGTGGTCAACTTTAAGTTTCTTCATCAGAATGCTTTTTTTCTCCTTCCATTTATTTCTACTTTGAAACTTACTATACTTCATTTAAAGATCAAGGTGATAGTATCCCAATCTTTTGGAGTAGCTTGCAAAAGTTTTAAAACAAATATATAATAATTGAAAAAGGGATGTCTCCACCTTCATCTCCATCTCCTCCCCCCACGTGGGGAGCTGCTTCCAAGGGGCTTTGGAATACCATGAACAATCAAGCTGAGGAACCAGAGTCTTTTATTGGAGAAAGGAAAAGCCAGGATCATGGAGCATGCGGAAGAAAACATTAGATTTCCGATTATCAGATCTTGCTCTTTGATGCAGTTCTTGGTTTCACAAAACACACCATTGTGAGTTTAACAGATGTAACCTTTATTATACTAAGGCAAATTGAGCAGATTCACTTGAAAGAAGAAAAGCACAACAATTCCCAATTCTCAATGTTGTTTGCAGTCAACTGGTCTTTTACGGGTAAACATCTCATTGTTCATCCAGTTACTACATTAGCAAATTTGGTCTACATTACATACAGGTGTAACGGACAATAACATAAGGTTATATACTGACAAAATGTGTTATGAAGTGCAATCCTACTCATGTTTAACCAAATACTCCACTGTGTCCAGTGGGAATTATTCTCCAGCAAGTATGTATAGTACAGCAGCCTAAGTAGATATCCAAAAAACTATGTACTTACAACTATGGATGTGCAAACAACTCCATGACAAATTCCACCAATAACACTATTTTCACTACTCAGAGCAGCAAAGTACTGTAGAAAATCAAATCCACCTGCTCCATTGCCTTTGGATGAACCTGTTTGTTCTGCCATACAACAGCTCACTTTCATTATAAGCCCACATTTTCTTCATTCATTAGTAGGTTATTCACAAACACACTGCATTATGGGTTCGATACTTTTAGGGCTGCATACATACCCAAGATGCTATGCCAAAATTCCAAATCCATGACGCAGTACAACTTTACTAAAATAAGCATGCAGAATTATGTCAACAGTCTATGAAGCAACTGTCTGCATCATTTGTGCATTTCAGTGGATCCAATGGAAGCAATGACAATTTCAATAAACCTGGCTGCAGTCAAATTAACTCACCATTAGTGGAAACCCAAAGACTATCCCTCTACTGTAGATAGAATGCTGCTACAATTCAACTTGCAAACGTGTGCACCAAGACTCTTGGCAGCTGAATGAATGGTGCCACCCCCTATGCTACAGCTAGTGTGCTGTAGCATAGGGGGTGGCACCATTCATTCAGCTGCCACATTTATCCATCTAAAGCTGCCACATTTATTCATCTAAAGCTGCCACATTTATTCATTCAACAGCACTAGCCACATTTATTCATCTAAAGAGGGAACAGACACAGTCAATGGTTTAAATTATAGGATGTTTTATAACAGATATAGAAGAGCCCCAATTAATACAGAACAGCATAATTAATCCTCCACAGCAATGATATTCAAAATGACACTACCTAATAAAGCAGGATATTAGTATATTTCAGATTTCATAATATTCAACTTTTTGTAGCAAGCCCAGCTGCATTTCTATCAATACTTTAGAGTAAACAGTGTCGAAAATAAGTAGGGGTGATGATGAGGATAGTAATAACTGTTTTCAAATAAACTGGATTATTGTTCAATATCTGGTAAAGAGGTGCACACCACCGACTCTACTACAGTGGTGCAGAACGAGTATTCCCAAAAACTCATGAAACGTTGGAACTGCATTTTTAAAAGCTTCATGTTCTGTTCCACCCTAACAGAAATAGCCTCATAGGTAAGCCAAACTAGCCGAGATGCACACATAGCAGTTATCTACTTGCATGCTTGAAAAATATATGTCAGATCTGAGGGATCAAGTTAGCAAACTGTTTAGGAAAAATAGTATTAATTTTCAAAAATATTCTACTGATCATCTTTGGGATGTTTATTAAATCGTTCCAGTAAAGCTCTTCGTATGCTACCTGGTATTTGTTGGTGTTTATCTCTGAGATTTTTGATTGCAGTCTTTGTCTGAAAAAGAGAAATGTGTGTTCATGTTATAACCCAGCAGAATAGTTAAGCAACATTTGCATTATCCATTTTCAAGTCCAGCAAAATTTTAAAATTATAGTTAAAACAAATATTTAATCTCATTCCTTCTGAATTTAAACAATTTTCCTTCTCTCTTACTGGCTTTTTAACAAGCTACACAAATGACCTAACTCATCCCATGAGCCACTACACTGATTCCAGGGATAAGAACATAAGAACAGCCCCACTGGATCAGGCCATAGGCCCATCTAGTCCAGCTTCCTGTATCTCACAGCGGCCCACCAAATGCCCCAGGGCATTTGGAGCACACCAGATCCCAAGATCGCCTGGGGTTCCAGGGATAATGTAAAAGAATAGATTCTTGCCTTACTTTATGCTAACCCTTACACAACTTACACAGCCCCTTTGTACACTGTACCATATCATGGCATAATTATTATTACTAAGAGTGTGGTGCTTGATCAACTACAGTGCCTGACCAAGCTGAAGAGGAAGCACCATTGATCAGCTGGAATACACATCATCAGCTGTCCCCTGCTCTCAGCTGTGGAGACACTAAGCTGACAGCTGGAGAACAAAATGTGGAGCTGGTATCAGCCCCTAAAAGCAGGGCCTGGGAAAGAAGAAAAAGTAAGAGAGAGAGGAGGTGGTGGAGTGACAAGAATTGTGGAACAACCCAAGAAGCAGATAAACAAGACAGGTCAGAGTGAGCAGAGGAACAAGAGAAGCAAGGCAGGGAAAAATGATGCCAGGAACAGAGCAGAAGTGAAGGGCAAGGGGGAAGAGGAAGACCATGTGGAGGAGGACTGGAGAAGACAAGGTGGGAGCCCCCAGAGGAAGCAGTAAGACAAAGGGGAAAGAAAAGGTGGACAGAGGGACAAAGCAGCACAAACCCAGAAGCTTCCCTATCCCCTTCCAATGGACAGTGACCACAGGAATTATGAGACACCACCAGCCAGCAATCCTGATCAGCTGATGAGCTCAGGGCATGCATGCATGCTTAGATGCACATGCGCGTAAAGAGGGGCCCCCCACAGGACTTGTGCCCAAAGCTGATGCCAACCATAAGAAAGCAATACAAAAAAACCCAACTCCGCTTCCACCCGCTGAGACCTGTTTGAACTGTGCTACTCCCCCGTCAGAGAGGGCCACAGAGGCACAAACGACCCTGTTTTGAGGGAAAGAAGGAGCAGGCAAACATGCCCCTTCCCCCTTCTCATCTTTTTCTCAGTTTAATTTGATAAAAGCCAGCCTTGTCGGCTGAAAAGTGGGATACAAGCCCTTCAAATAAATCAACATTAGTTCATAGTACACTGCATGGGGCCTTTGCAGTAGTGCACCCTCATATCACTTTCTACTGACAGAATGTGTCCTATAAACACTTGTAGGCCATTAAAAAGGTATTGAAATTGAGTGTTGTGAAATGCGATGCGCAAGGGCTTGCTCAAATAAGCAGGAAGTTCCCATGCAAATAGAATCTCTGCTGGTTCTATCTAAGAAATTCCTTGACTTGGCTACCCAGTCTAAACTTCTTACTTTGTAGAAGGAACTGAACAGCCCCAGCCTGACATCAAGCCTGGTCCTCCTTATTGTCCTGACTATGCCACCTGCCCCTGACCTTGAAGTTTTGTTTGCCAATACTGGAAACTAACCCTCCTCACTTTAACTATACCATTTGCCACTGCTTCCCAAACTTTCATGGAGGGTTTGGGATGCTGTATGTACTTGTGGGAGAGAGGAAGGGGCAGCAAAGCAATTGCCATGATCATGGTGCTGCCAGAGACAAAAGTGTGTGTGTGTGTTTTTAAAACTTACCTGGGGGGTCACTATGGCTCTCTAGAGGGTTCAGGGAGCCCCCGACCCCTTCTGCAGCCCTCCCCATGTCTCCAAACTACTGTTTACAGTTTTTTAAAAAGCCACTTCTAATTTTCGTTGCAAAACTGTGACCTTTTTTTTGCTATTTACAGCAGTTTGGATGTATGGGGAGCCCTGCAGAGGGGTTTACAGGCTCCCTGGACCCTCCAGAGAGCCATAGCAACCCCAGGTAAGTAAAAAAAATATATTTTGTCCCCAGCAACAGCGCAATGGTGTCACCACCATCACTGTTGCCCCACCCCTCAAGGAGCAGCAATAGAGGTTCCCTGGCTGGGGCTTTGCAACTAGTGGTTTTCACATATTTAGCACCAGGACCCACTTTTTAGAATAAGAATCTGTCAGAACCCACCAGAAGTGATGTCATGATTGGAACTGACATCATCAAGCAGGAAAATTTTTAACAATCCTAGTCTGTAATCCTACCCACACTTACCCAGAAATAGGTCCCATTTACTATCATTGTTAAAATAATATTCATAGCTTGTTAAAAGTACAGGTCTGTAACATTTCCTCAAATGCAGTCACAGACCATGGTAGCATCAAGCCTAATATATTAAAAATAAAATATTGAAATGAATGGGACCCACCTGAAATTGGATCGCGACCCACCTAGTGGGTCCTGACCCACAGTTTGAGAAACACTCTGTCATATGCCACCAGCCCTTCAAACATTATCTGCCTGCTCTGGAACCTGGTCAACAACCTGTTGACAACAACCTGTTTTCCCACATGGGGACCACATTGGTTCCTGACACCCACAGACAGAAGAAACTGGTTTTTCAGTACTGTTAACAGATAATGGCAGAGAGTTTTCATGATGCTACTAATGCTACACACCCCAAATGTTTGCTTCAAATATTATTTCAAGTACTGCTAAAGTCTGGCCACAGCACTACACCAAGCACAGGCGAAAAATTCCTTGGACTTTGGTCAGGCAGTTTAATCCTAAACATAAGGATTGATTCAAAACATCCTACATTTCAGCTGTAGCAAGAAAGAAAATCATCTCCAAGATGTTGATTTAAGTGATGCTTCAACCACAGGCTTGACAATTCCCATCAGTTCAAAGGACATGACTGCAGATGTTTACAGTAAGGTTTTATCACAGAAAAAAGCAGTAAGAACTAATGGTCTTCCTATTTAAAAGTATTATATTACAATCCTTTATTATAAGTAAGAATACAGGAACTTCAAAGGCTTCAACAGTATATTAAACAGTATTAAACAGGAGGTCTGGCTCAGTTGCTAGAGCTGCCGCCTAGTATGCCTGAAGATCTGAGACTGCCAGTTCGAAACAACCGGAAGTACCCAAGAACTGACGACATGCTGATATACTGATGAGCTGACCCTCGGTGACAGAGAGGAGTTGCCGTCAAGTGGAGCGTGGGAGGTGAAGGGTCAGAGAGAGGCCAGACCGGGAAGGAATCCAGCTGGAAGGAGGAGTTCTATGAAAGACTAGAACTATTCAATTGTAAAAATCCCTACGGGGGTTTAGAACAGCCTACATATGTAAACTGTCTTGGATTAAAGTCTGAGGAGAAATCTGACCACCAAAAAAAGGCGGTATATAAATACCTGTATAAATAAACTTACCTTTTCAGCTAGCTCCTCCACTGTTATATTTGGGTCATAAGGAATGGGATCTCCTACATATGTACAAAATTTGACTGGAAACCCTCCATATATAGGAACAATTAGCCACCGGGTACGCTCATACAGCCACTTCAATGGCCCTGTTTGTAAAACAAAAATATGCTTATGTTTTGACAACTAATAGTATCATTTAGGTATAGGAACTTAAAAAGAAGCCCTGATTAAATGAACAAAGGCCATGCAGTTGGCACATAATTGTGCAACAAATGTATGAAAGATTGGCATGCACAATAAGTACCAGGGCTTCAACCTAACAAATAATTATGGTTGTTTACCCATTTTAATTAAATGGGTGGATGTGTACATAAAGGTGTGTTAAACTGCAGCCCAGGTAAATCTGCAACAACCTATTTATACAATTGGCCAAGGATCAAGCACTACAGGACACCTACAGGAAATCAAAGGAATGAAGAGAAATAATCACAGGAAAAGACAGAGGAGCAGCTAAAGGAAAGAGGGCAAGACAGTGGTACAGAGCCCAAAGCAGAGGGAGACAAGGAAGATGAATGAGCAACAAAAATATCCCAGAGCCAAAATCTTATCCAACCTTCCAGTGTCAATGCAGCTGCAGTGCAGCTCCGAGGCAAGGCAACAAATGTTCCTAACCTTGAGATGGCCTCTATGACTGCTTTCCCACAGCAGGATGCAGTGCACAACCCACTGGCACAACTGCAGAGGCGTTGAAAAGTTGGATGGGATTAGGCCCACAATTACATAGAAGTCCAGTAGAAATACATGGAATTTCCTTCAATGTAATGTGTTTAGCACTGGGGTAGAAGCAAATGGGATGATCCAAGCAGAATTGATCTTACATATTTTTCCAAGTGTCCTGTATCCTTCCCGAAGATTTTTTGTAAACATAGGAATGATAGGCTGAGAAAGGTGGGAGAAAAGTGGCCACAATTAGGGCAGTCCTGCAGCCACCACTCAAAGATCCTGTATTCATATAATAGTGTACTCTGTGCATGAAAGGAACATGAGCCGGTCCAGTAGCTGCTACATTTTAAAGCCGGTTTCCACGAAAAGTAGATCCTTCCAGCTCTACTTTTCTTAAACAAGATAATTATCTCATTAAAGAAAGGTAAAACTGGGAAATCATCTCACATACTGTTAATAAAAATAATAATAATAATAGGCAATTAAGAGCCCGATCCTATTCATTCTCTCCCCACCGATGCAATGGCACCAAAGAGGCTACTTCTGCCTCCTATGGGGCAGTTGCAGAGGTCTCTTCTGGGTAAGGGAAAATTCATCCCCTTACCAGGGAGAAGCCACCATGGTTGCGGGAGGGGGTCTACTTGAACCTGTGTCAGTGAAATCTCTGGCACAAGTCAATGCTGAGCTAAGCTGGTGGATAGGGCCTGGGAAGCGGGTTAAGATTTGGTTGCCACTGAACCTGTCCCCTTTGTGGACCTGATCTGCCCTCTCCCTTCCTCCAACATCACCTCATTCCACTCTCTCCCACCCCACCACATCATCCCAGACAAACAAATTTATTTATTTTAAATTTTTTTTATTTGTATGTAGTTTTCCTGCCCTATGGCAGCTACACAAATGTAAAAACATCTATACAATTATTTAAAAATCCACAGGAGCAGATTTAGAAGAATAAAAGATCATATCAGTGCTTAAAAATTAATACAAACCTAAATTAATACAAACTATAGCAGGGAAATAATACCAGCAAACAAAACCAGAAAACATAAATTTGATAAGTTAACAGCCATGTAAACAGGTCATATCTTGCCGGCATGTGTCCTATGGATGGAAGTTAGGGCAAAATGACACATTAAAGAACATGTGCATCTGGCCTCTCCCTCCTCCTTTAAATAGCACCAGGGAGGGCTCTCGAAGCAATGAAAGAAGATAGGGTGGCTTTATCTCTTTGCACTTCCATGTTTCATTGGCCTCTCCATGCACTAGCAACAGTAGGAAAAAAGGGGTTTAATCAGCTTTCAGTTGAAGCTGCTTTTTCTTTTTTTTAAACTGTAAATATTGTTTATATTGTTTACAGTTTATAAATAACTGTAAATATGGGGGCATGATCAGGATAGGAGAAGCAGTGCGAGCAAAGTGCAAAATTTCTCCCACCATGGTTTTGTGGCCAAATACACACATTCTTCATAAAATATATTGAACATGTGTACACAGTTTGCAGCTGTAGGAGTCATACACATTCTGCTTTTACCAGAAAGTGGTTAGGATTATTTTTCCCCAAAGAAAATAACAAGCAGTTTATTTATTGTTAAAAGCAATTTATACCCTACCTTCAAGCTCTAACAGGGCCTATACAGTTAAAATATAACAAAAACACCAAAAAACTAAACCAATAATAAATAAAACAATAATAAAAGCAATCAATAATGAACAGATGGAAGCTGAATACCACCAAAATAGTCCTCAGATATTATGGAGCAGAATCTTGTACAGATAAAATGGTTTATTCCTGATCCCACTGCACATGGATTTCTGTTTGGAGACCACAAAACATTGAATACTTGTGTAGCATATGGCCACTCACCACTTTTGCATCTCTGGCTACATGAGCAAAGCCTGAACGGCGACCCCAGAGGAGGCTGTAGTTGTCATCACTGAAGAGTGCTTCTCGGACTCCGCCTGGTAAGACTCCTAACAAGTACCCCTTTTTCAGAATGTCAACACATTCCATTCTTCCATCATGTGTAAGGCCATGTACATTATAAAACAGGTTGATCCCTATAGGAGATACCAGCAATCTAACATTATTATTTGAAAGCATGCTACATAAAAAAATGTGGAAAACGTATCCGAGTACCAAACTAACAGCCCAGTCCTACCTAACTTTCTGCACAGAGATGCACTGGCACCAACACAGCATCTGCTAAATTCCACAGGGCAGTTTCAGCCTCGGGAAAGCTCCTTGGGGTAAGGGAATATTTGTGTGTGTCCCTCAGAGTAAGCTCCTGCCAGTCCAGTGGGTCAATTCAGACCTGCACCAGTGGTATCACTGGTGAAAGTTCATGTTAAGTCCATGACAGTTGATCAGGCCTAGAAAGGTGGTTAGGATTTGGCAGGTACTGCCATTGCCAAACCCACTGCCTTCCTGGGCCTAATACACCCTCCTCCCTGCCCACCTTCCTCCTTGTTTCACCCCCTTCCCACCTCCCTCCAACCTCTTACACAGCCAAACCTGCAGCAACAGTTATCCACAGCCCATCATCATGCAGATCAGGCCACTCACCGTTTCCAGCATTGGCCAGGCCAGGTTCTCCAGCACTGTCACATTTGTGGCAACCAGAAAGTGCATTATGCAGCCAGAAAAACAAGTTCAAGTGACATAACCACAGGATAGGATCAGGCTGCAGGTGTGACTTTCATAATGCAAATCTATACATATCTACTCAGAAGTGTGTATAGGACTGCACCCTAGAAGACATGATATTGGCATCAACACAGATGCCAGGTTGTCGGAGGACTTAGGATAAAGCCTTGCAGTGGGTTCCCCATGGCAGTGTTCCATCCACCTCTTCATGATATCCTTAGCCTCTTGTACCAAGAATTGAAGGGTTGGTTTGGTTAGGTGGTTCCTCTGAGTCCCATGGCCAGTGTCCAACCTGATTAACTTCTGATGCCACCCATTATGGGTTTTCAGTGTCTGTTTATGTTCATAAATTTCAGCAGCTTGATCCACATTGGGACTGTGGCATGGGAAAGGGGATTTGAACTTTGTTTCTACCGCAGTCCTGCTCTAGACTGCTGCCTCCCACAGTTCCCAATTGCCTTTGGAGGTGTAACGGAAGTTGCTGTTCCCCTCATGGAGCCCACCATGCCCAACAGAGGAACAGTCTCAGCAACCTGTATCTTCCGGCTACAGCAAGTGCCTAAGGTCCTTCTGAGCCATTCCACCTCCCCTCTGAATACACACACACTACATTAGGAGTAAAAGTCTTTATTAAAATAAACTGAGGTTAGTACATAGGAAGTTGTCATCCTACCAGATGGTGGGCTTCTCAAGGACAACTTTAGAAAGGTCAGTATACACAAAGCCACACAAAACAAGAAAACTAGCTGAAACTACCCTACTTATACCTATCCTACACTCCAAGTTGGAGCCATCTCGATGTTCAGTGAGGCAGAGCCTTCCACAGCCGTTGCCAGGGAAGAAGAACAGCTCCTCGAAAATTTAGCTCATTGTTATAGAAACTCAATTAAACCCCATTTAAATTGATGTGTGAGGTCTCCACACCAATCAATCATAACTTCCCAATTATGCTGAGTCATGTTTGGTCAGCTCATCCCCTTGACCAATCAGCATCTTTCCATGTACCCCTCATATTTGGCATGACTTCCTAAATTCGCACCTGGGTGTTACCGTTTGGTCCTCTATCTTACTTTCTCAAGGACATTTGGTGCCTCTTCCTCTTCTTCTGTATTACTTCAGTTAACCCTTCTCCTCTCTTCATGTTAATATTTCTATGTGTTAACAACATATCAGATTTCTACATAGCCATGAAATTTCACCAGAGAGTTAGTCAGAAGTATATTTCATGTTGCTCTCCCAGATCAAAGTAGTCATCTCCTCAGTTACATATGTAACCTACATTTCATATTATTAAATCTGTAACAACTTAAAATATAAACCACTCCTGTGACAGGAAGGATGCTGCCATAGCCAGCTTCCATCCCAAGGCAAACAGCAGCTGCAGAGGGGTGGTGGGGTGATCTGGATTGGACTGTGGCAAGGGGAAATTATTAAATCTCCCTGCCTCATCCCACCGTCCCAGTCTATTACAATTGCTCCCACCCCTGCCTTGGTTGCTTTTTTCTAACAGAAAAACCACACAGGGCTAAACTGGGTGTTTAAAGTCATGCTTAGCTTGGGTCTTAGCCAGAAAAGATGTCAAAAAATTATCTCAACCTAACCACACTAGGGCTGCAATTCTACACACACTTATCTGGGAGTAAGTCTCATTGAACTCAGTGGTGAACTCAACCGGGCTAACTTCTCAATAGATAAGCACAGAATTGCACTGCAAGATGCTTATTATTGTATAGACTGTTAATTATAGCTGTAGCTGCAAGTTGGCACCTCTGACTAGTCAAGAAGTGGTGGAGAAGACATTTTGGGAAAAAGCACTATTTGCACTTAATTGCCTCATAGAACACCAGCCTAATGCCTCTGCCCTTACTTCCTTTAAATTCCTTAAGATCCACTTTTTACATGAAATTGGAAAAATGCCTACAACTTCTGGCTAGGAGCCATGATGGCTAAGTGCTCCCCCTCCAAGGGTTCAGTGGCAGTATGTCCCTGAATACCAGCTGCAGGAGAGCAACAGTGGAAGAGAGGTGTGACTCTGAGTTTCCCAGAGGCAGCTGCTGGCTCACAGGGGGAAACAGGATGCTGTTTTTAAAGCTCTATAATGCACATGCAAGCATGCACACACACCCCCAAACATTAAAGTACATTTTACCTGGTATTTTGGAAAAATGGTAGTCAACCACTGAGTGGCAGAGTCTGCCTGTCTGTAAATAGAGTCTACATACAAAGTAGAAATAGTCAAGAGGAAAGGCTCCATGGTAAACTACAACAAGTCCTGGTCCTTCTGGTATTTTGTCCATCCCATGCACCTCATAACCTGCTCAAAACACAGAATACAAGAGTTGATAAAACTAAACCTGTCCTAAAGATGAACAGGAAGGGACAACATAAATTGTAAGCAGTGTTACATATTAGTACAGTTAAGAATTGATTGCAGATTATAATAATTACTTCTTCCTCGAGCACTTGGCTTATTTATCTCTGTAATACTCATGCAGTGCTTCATTTTCCTGTTTAAAGGAATGGGATCCAAAGCCCATGAATGCCTCATATTGATTTGGCACAGTAAACTTGGCAAAGTAAGCTCCTGCTCTTAAAAATTATGAACCTGATTGTTGCTAATTGCCTGTTACATAAATCTGGAGCAATTTCCAAACAACCCCAAGTTCTGTCACACCTAAAACACATTGACCCTGTATCAAAAAATATTGGTCAATGACATATATCCTGTTGTGATGTGAGTAACAATCCTTTTAACTGCCATGAATTGTCAACTAACTTGTTGTTGTGAAGAATATTTATGCACTGCTTTTAAACACAGCTATTTAAAAAGCAAAATCCATAAAGAAATTATTTATTGCCCCAAAAGGACTCTCAGTCTAGAAAAGATGCAGAAAACAGAGACATGAAAAAACCATTAGAAAAGATGCTATGCTGAGATAAATAGGGACAGTTTTTCAATCCCTGCTAAATATAGGAGAACCACTTTCAAAAGTGTCTCTTTGTCCAGTTAGCAGGGTTGTTTTGTTGCCCATAATCACAACAGAACAGTGGTTCCCAAACTGTGCATTGCAACATCTTAGGGTCACCCCCACCTGTTCCCCCAGGTGCTGTCATCTTGGATCTCTCGAAACCTCATGAGATCCATGAAGGCAGTGCCCAAATCTCTCAACATTTGGGTGTCATCATCTTTGATCTCAAAAACTCTTGTGAGATTTAGGCAACGCCATCTTGGATCTTGCAAGATCCAAGATAGTGGCACCCAGTTCAGTCAGGAAGAAGGAACTGCAGGGGCATCAAGACCCAGGTAAATTCTGGAACCACTGCCATAGAAGATTGTCGTGGAAAAATATCAGCATTCTCTGTTCATATTGCCAAGTAGCAAAACACCATAAAAGATAGAAGTAAGCCAACAAACACTTTTATGTTAAAGCACCATAAAGCACTCTACAATATATTGGACAATCCAAGGCAGGTATGCTATGGCTAAAAGGATAACTTCTAATTTAAAACATATCCCACCTTTCCAAAAGCTCAAGATGGCTTACAAAACAATACATAAAACACAGCAAAAATTGAAATCTGGATCATTTAAAACCTCACAGCAGTAGCATAGTAGTTCTAAAAACCCATAGGTGGTGACAGGTTAAAAAAATACACAGCTAAAAACATGTGAATAACAACAGGTTACATAAAAGACAAGCAGGAGTGTTCCACCTTTACCCACCCCCAAAAGCTAATGTAAATAAAAATGTTTTTAGGCCTCACTGGAAACTTTCTACTGAAGGAGCAGATTTTAGATGTTTTGGTAGTGAGTTCCATAAAAGTGGTGCCACACATGAGAAGGCCCTGTCTCTTACCAGCACACCCATCACTTCCCCCAACAGCAGAACTGTCAACAGGGCAGGAGGTCTGGTCTAGAGGGTTGAGCCTCCATTTGCCTGAAGATAACATCCGAAGGTCGCCAGTTCCGTGCGACCTTGAAACAGCTGACAGGCTGAGCCGAGCTATTCCATCTGCTCTGAGCGTGGGAGGATGGAGGCCAGAATGTGCGACCAGATCAAGAAAGAAACACCTGAATGTTGTGGTTTCTTGAAAGATAGAAACCTTCTTTCAAATCCCTACTGGGATTTAATTTGCCTGCCTATGTAAACCACCTTGAATAAAGTCTAAGGAGAAATCTGAGGACCAAGAAAGGTGGTATAGAAATACCTGTATTATTATTATTATTTCAGATGACCTAAGAAAGCTGGCAGGATTATATCAGAGTAGGTGGTCCCTTCAAATTTGTGGTTGCAGGCAATACAGGGCTTTAAAGGTAAGTGCCAGCACCCTGAATTGGACCCGGAAAGGAATGGGCAGCCAGTGAGACCCTGTTGAGACCCTTCAACTACATGGGCTGCTGCATTCTGTATAACTGCAATTTCCGGACCATTTTCAGGGGCAGTCCTACATAGAATGTGTTACAGTAGTCCAAAAGTAGCCCAAATGAAATTTTATGTTCTTATGTTCTTAAATGGGATGTCACCAAGACATTAACCACTATTGCCGGATCCAACTGACACAGGTACAGCTGCAGCCTGTGCACAAGCCAAAGCAGGGCAAAGGCCCCTCTGGTCACTGCTGTCATCTGGCCATCCAGGAGAAGCTGTGGAAATTATGTGGTCTCCAGTGAAAACGCCAACTGCCAGAAACTCATTAACTGCATGCAGATGTAATAAGTCAAGTTTTTGTGCTAAAAGCATAAGCTTGGCTAAGGAGAACCATGAGTTAAGCTCACCCACCCACCCCTGCATAAGGAAAGGAGATTAAAGATTTCTACTTTTAATTTAAACCAGTTTCCCAATATGATTGAACTTTAGAAACTATGGTTTATTCTAACTACAGTACAGATTCTGAAATCATGATAAAACCAAGGAATGGCATCAAGGGTTTCACCAGGTCAGACAGTGGCCAAGGACTCACACCCATTAGATGGTCAGTCTGGTCAAGGTGATACCTTAAGCTCCACATTACTGGTCAACTGGTGCAGATTTCCATTTGCCAATGGGGAGGGTGGGAGGAGCCAAAAAGTCTGCAGGGCTTTGCCCTCTAGGGCCTCCAGTAACCTGGCACTAGCACTGTTTATGAACTAATTCTGGTGAAAATAAGCCAGTTTTCTGAGTTTGAAATAAATAGAAACTTGAGCATTCCAAACTGAAAATGGAATGGAAGCTTTCTATACCTTCTCCTCACACATGAAGCAAGTCAAGAGGGGGTAGGGAGCAGTCTAAGACTCCCTGATGCCTGAGGTAGTGTGCCAATTACTGCACCTTCTTATCTGCTGAGGTGCCACCTTCTTTGCCTGCACATTGCTGCTGCTCCTTCCACTCCCTGGAGTAGTGGGAACCACCACCTTCTTTTCCTCCACACTGCTGCTGCTTTTTCCATTCCTTGGATTAGTGAGAGTAGTGGAGACCACTATTCTGCACTTCCTCTCCACTTTGTCCCCCTCTTCCTTTACTGTAGGCAGCTCCCACCAATCTGGTGATTGCGGCAACAGCTTCAGGGCCCGATCCTATCTAATTTTCCAATGCCGGTGCAGCTGCGCCAATGGGGAGTGCGCTGCATCCTGTGGTGGGGAGGCAGTCACAGAGCTCTCGTCAAGGTATGGGAACATTTGTTCCCTTACCTTAAGGCTGCATTACAACAGCACCGGTGCTGGAAAGTTGGATAGGATTGGGCCTTCAGTCATTCTCCTGGAAAGGCTAGCCCTAGAAGCATCTGAACCTCTGTGCTGCTCATAAATGTAATGAGGAAGAAGAAGCCTTAGACCACTTTCTCATACACACCCACCCTGCTACTTGCAATATGGTAGGAATAGTTCACCTTAGAGGGCTGTTATAAAGATTACTGTGGTAATGCAAAACATTTTCAATGCACCATATAAAAGCTGTTTATTATCAAAGTCTATTGCTAAGTTACTTTAAACAGAGATTTTAAAAAAGAACCTGACACAAAACAGCTGGTCATGAGCTCTGACAATATGCAATTCCAAAGAAAAGCAACAAGACTTACCATGCCACAGCACGCCATAGGAGTCCCAAAGCTGAGACACTGCTCGCCGTCCATTGTTCCATGCTTTACTGAGATAGTCTCCCTTTAAATTACTTTTTATCTTGTAAACGTGCAGAAGAAGTGTAGAAATGTAAATAAATCCGAGCATAATTAAAGGAGGTGAAAATAGGATTACAACTGGAATTAGCACCCATAAGAGATACCCTTTATAGTCTGTGAAATTCCCAAAGTAATTATCTGGATAAATCCATTCTTTCAAAAGACTGTTCAGCCAAGTTACACCTTCCTCACCAGAAGAATATAATTCATTTATGCTGATCATCTTCTGTTTAAAAGTGAAAGAAAGCAACTCTACCAAGAAAGCGGTTTCTTAACGTTGACCCTAGATAGAGAAAAGACACCTTGTTTAATGCAGTGTATTTATAACAGAACTGTCAGTATATTATTCTTTTTGTATCATTGCACATTATGTTGGATACTTTTGTTTTTGTAGAAAGGCAGCCAGTCTATAATTTTTTTTTATAATAAGCATAATTACGTATATACACACATACAGTTTGCGGTACAACTTTCAGTACAGGCTTCATTGAATTGAAACCTGAAGATTGAAAACTTTGGTGCTGATCTTCAAAATGTATTTGAATTTCTAAAAACATCTGGCCTAGATGCCTTTAAAAGAGAATTGGACAGATTTCTAGAAGAAAAATCCCTCACAGGTTGCAAGCTGTAATGGGTATGTGCAACTTCCTGCTTTTAGAAATAGGCTACCTCAGAAGGCCAGGTGCAAGAGATTGGCAACAAGATACTCCTTGAGGCATCTGGTTGGCCACTGTGGGATACAGGAAGCTAGACTAGATGGGCCTTTGGCTTGATCCAGTGGGGCTCTTCTTATGTAATGCTGGTGTCACACAAGCTATGCTCCATTCATACCATACAAAGTGTCAGTTATTCTGAATGGCACCTAATTTGCAAGCCTTCTGCTCAAGAAAGGGGTTGAGTGACATTTCTGAACAAGCAGGGATAATGAGATTATCTGTGAGCAAGAGAAGGTGAAGAAGCAGTTTTAAAATCCTGAAGACCTGAGCTCTGCTGGGCCTAACTGCTAGTTTGTTATACTGCCAATACTGGCTATTATTTCATTTTTTTTGTGGAGTTTATTGCTAATTATTGGTTTGTGTTTTAAAGTTTCTTTTGACACACAGCTTTGATTTATTAGCTGAGTAACTTCAGGGTTTTCATATTATTGTTATTAACTTTATTTATACCCTGCCTTTCTCCCCAAAGGGACCCAAGGCAGCTTACAACAATGGTTAAAAACATAAATTAAAAACATAATTTAAAAAACAAGATAAAACATATTTGCAAAATATATGCAAAATAATACTATAATTATATTCTTTGCATTATTTGATATGTTACTATCTCACAAAACACTAAAATTGCTCTGGCCTGTTCTAGATGTTTTGGAATTTTTAGCCATTTTAATTTGTTTCAAATAAATGATGAACAAAATATTTTTAGATTAGGAGCCTTAGTTTAGGAACTGGAACAGGAACCAGTTTTTTCACTTAGTGCCAGCCATGTGCATGGCGCTTTACACAATACGAACAGACAAATTAATAAAGTATGTTCCATTCTATATTTCCAGTGTCTGTGACCATATGTATCAATAGACACTTCACAGCCCAATCCTGAGCTGCCCGGGGCACCCAGGCTCCGCATGCACCGAGAAGGGCCGCCGCCTGATCCTGCGCCTCCCGGGGTACCACAGGAGGCGCCTTGGGTGAAGGGGACTTTCGTCCCCTTCTCTCAAGTAAGGTCAGCAGCCCTGCAATGGGGCTACTCACTTTAGGTAAAGGCACTCGTGTAGGATGTGGAACCCTACATGAGTGCCTTGGATCCTGCGGAGCAGAGCTCCACGGACCCGCCTCCCCCGCCCTCTCTCCGCCCCCCTGCCAGCCTCCCCCCTCACTGGAATGCCTCCTCCCCACCCCCGTGCTGTGGCTCGCGGAAGCTGGGCAACCACCAGGTGCTGGGCTAGCACGGGCAGGAGCACAGCAGTGAGGCTTGCAAACGTGCCTTTTGGCACATTTGCAACAGAGCTCGGCAGCACAGAGCCTTGCCGCAGAGCACAGGATTGGACTCTCAGACTGGCATCTTTAGCCATAATAGCAGTTGTTATAATTCTATGTATGAAACCCTTTGGCAGAGGGTGGCTTTCAGCCTTTCAGGTTTCTGGAGGCAAACCATTTTCAACATTTGCATACCACAACAAAGTGACTAATGGAATGCAGTGAAATCCAAAGTTGCCCTGCCATGTGCAGAGCATGCCTCCAGTCACAGAAAGGCTGCTTTCCACTTAGTGTTACAACTTTGTGCAAGGAAAGTGGGTTGTGTGCATTTTGTGAATGCATGTTTTATGCAACCTCACCCAAGTTCTTGCCAACCAATACATGTGTTGGACTTAAGAGCTGCAGAACTCCCCCCCCCAGCTGTGCCACTCCAAGGGCAGCTTGCAACCACTTCTTCCCCACCCAGAGGCATTCTGAGAGCTGGAGATACCATGTGCAGGCTCCCCAGCTCTCAGAAGGCCTTCTAAGGCACTGCCTCTCGGCCCTCAGATTATCTATGAGGGAGCGAAGAGTGGCACTTACTTGCTCACCCAGAGACAGCACGGTGGCCAGGACCACCACTGACACCACTACCCCAAATAAACCTGTGGTTAGAGAGCTGAAGTACCCAGGTTCAATTTTTAGCATCTCCAAGAAGAGCAGAGAAAAAAAATCCTTTCTGAGGTGCTCTCAGTCACTGTTTTTTTTCAACAAAGGTGGTTCACGAACTGGTTTATATGGCTGAATAAACAAGTGAATGGTTGTCTGTCCATTCACTCACATTTTTTTTCCTTTTTTTTTTTTAAAGACTCCAAAGACACCCCTGGAAATTGCTCTCCCCCCCCACCCCCGCTCAGGGTAAGAGGGCAGCAGGGATGTGTGGTGGGTGGGGAGGCAGATGAGGCAGAGCCTCCCCACTGGAATCCTTTGAAAAGCGCTGCCACCATGTGAGGCACCCAAATACCCACTGCCCACATGCTCTGGTGGGTGGGGAAGCAGTTGAGGCAGAACCTGCCACCCTGTGAGGTGCCCGAGCACACAATGCATGCAGGTTGTGGGTGCTTGGGCGCCTCCCACGACGATGTTGCTTTTCAAAGGACTCCAGTGGGGAGGCTCTGCCTCCCCTGCCTCCCCACCCACCGCACGGTGGAGAGCACCACTTCAAAGGCGTTCCTTTGGTGTGACTGGATGGAAGGCAGCTTCCTAAGGTCTTTGCCGAGCTTCCCACTCGGGGGTGCCCCCCCAGGTCCAGTTCCATCAGTCTGCCAGGTCACCGCATCCACCTTCAACACCCTTGTTGAGGAAGGACTCTTTCTGAGACAGCACATCCCAGAGAGACGCCTTCCTCCCGCAGAGCGCTACTCCACCTCCTGCTCGCCCGGCTCTCCAGCATCCTTCCCACGAGCGCGCGCGCGCACCTCGCTTCTCCCCGCCTCCCCTGCATATGACGCTGCCTTGCTGTGCTG
This sequence comes from Tiliqua scincoides, assembly GCF_035046505.1. Lineage (NCBI taxonomy): Eukaryota > Metazoa > Chordata > Lepidosauria > Squamata > Scincidae > Tiliqua > Tiliqua scincoides. The sequence continues at coordinate 44,680,963 of NC_089824.1, read as the reverse complement.
CTGCCCTGCCGTGGTCCCTCGCAGTGGCCTTCAAACCTCATCCGCTCCCATGGGGGTCCCCGCCCTGCTGGAGAGAAGCAGGCGCCCCCCACCTCGCCGGCTGCACTGGAGGCCCGCAATGCGGTGGGGGCAGATGCGTCTTCGTTGCTGGGCTGCAGTGGGCGGACCCGCTTCCCACAGCCCTTCCCTCCGCGCCGCAGGCGCTAGGGCGAGCTTCGCAGTGCCTCCCGCGACGGTCGGGGCTCTCCTTTCTCTGAGTACGGAGTGCAGGCTCCGAGCTGTCGTCATTTCTCCCCTGCTGACGCTGCCAGGAAACCCGGATTGCCAGCTTGTGCATCCAGCAGAGCTTTTCCTGCCCCACATGCATCCAGCCATTGCTGACATCTCTTTTATTTCCACATGCAGTTTATATACCCATGCTACTACTAAAGCAGGGTGACCAGATTCAATGGAGGACCCAGTGTGCCTATACCTTTAACCACTGTATACAACAGCTAATGATCCTGTAGCCCAGTACCAAGCTCAAAATGTTGCCCCGGAAGTGATGTCATAAACAGAAGTGACGTCACACCCAGGTTTCTTTTTAAAGTGAAAATTGGCAGGAAGCCACCTCCTCCCCCCCAGAAGCTCACCACCCACTTACTCTGCTGCTTCCCACCAGTCAGTGGCATAGCTAAGGCATCTATCTGCTACCTGGGGTCAAAGAAGATTTGTAGCCCCCCCCCAATCAAATTTAATTAAGTAATAAAAGGTGTGCCCCTGATTAGTTCAAACAGTGTGCTAGGGTGAAGAGGGATGGTTATTCTCCCCCTGCTAAATATAAGAGAAACACCACTTGAAAAAGTGCCTTTTTAACTAGTTAGCAGGGGTAACTGTATTTTGATACATGGAAATGTGAGCTGACTGATATTAGCACCTAATTGATTTCATGCTGTATCATAATAACATGTCATTGCAATATGTCAGTAACATAATATGTCATTGGCTCTCAGAACAATCAGTCTCATAGGTCAGTTTTGAGTTATAAAAATCCACTTTTTGTTCCATGGCAGTTGTTTTCATTTTTTGTTAATTGACCATAACTTTTGATAGAATACAGAAACTCCAGTGCAGTTTGCTGCATTGCATTTAGCATTAAACTACCTTTCCAATGTTATATAACATGATGGTATTATTCACACGTACCAAGTTTTTCTCAATTTTGGTCACTAGTGTCAAGCTCAGCTTGTTGCCCCATAAAGCTTGATGTCCAGTGCAATGCTACGCCCTGCACCCTCTTAGCTATGCCACTGGGTGGAAAAACTTTCATCTCTAGGGATCCTGAACCTTTAACAATTGTGTAGGAGAGAGAATTTCAGCAAGTGCAACTTATCATTTGTGAGATAGAAGCTGCACCTGGTGAAATTCTCTCTCCTACACAATTGTTAAAGATCCAGGAACCCTAAAGTTGATAGTTGGCCCAGCCCTGGTATAGAAGAGGGAATTTAGGCAGGTGCAGCTTTATAAATCCTTCCAAGTTCAGCTGCACCTGCCCAAATTCCCTCTTCTGTACAATGGTTAAAGGTGTAGGCACTCTGCCCTCCACTGGATCTGGTCACCCTGTGCTAAAGTCCATTGATGCAGCTTAAGGGTCCAATCCTACCCAACTTCCCAGCACCAGTGCCACTCCAATGCAGCCCCAAGGTAAGGAAACAAATGTTCCCTCAGCTCAGTGTTTCTCAAACTGTGAGACCCACTAGGTGGGTGGTGAGCAATTTCAGGTGGGTTCCCATTCATTTCATATTAGACTTGATGCTGCCAAGCCAACGCAGGCGTCTCTGTTTCAGCAGTGAATACATGCTAGGGATTCCAGCACGTTCCAGGACTGTGTTGTTTGGAACTTTGTCCTGCCAGGTGATGCCGAGGATGCGTCGGAGGCAGCGCATGTGGAAAGCGCTCAGTTTCCTCTCCTGTTGTGAGCGAAGAGTCCATGACTCGCTGCAGTACAGAAGTGTACTCAGGACGCAAGCTCTGTAGACCTGGATCTTGGTATGTTCCGTCAGCTTCTTGTTGGACCAGACTCTCTTTGTGAGTCTGGAAAACGTGGTAGCTGCTTTACCGATGCGCTTGTTTAGCTCGGTATCGAGAGAATGAGTGTCGGAGATCGTTGAGCCAAGGTACACAAAGTCATGGACAACCTCCAGTTCATGCTCAGAGATTGTAATGCAGGGAGGTGAGTCCACATCCTGAACCATGACCTGTGTTTTCTTCAGGCTGATTGTCAGTCCAAAATCTTGGCAGGCCTTGCTAAAACGATCCATGAGCTGCTGGAGATCTTTGGCAGAGTGGGTAGTGACAGCTGCATCGTCAGCAAAGAGGAAGTCACGCAGACATTTCAGCTGGACTTTGGATTTTGCTCTCAGTCTGGAGAGGTTGAAGAGCTTTCCGTCTGATCTGGTCCGGAGATAGATGCCTTCTGTTGCAGTTCCAAAGGCCTGCTTCAGCAGGACAGCGAAGAAAATCCCAAACAAGGTTGGTGCAAGAACACAGCCCTGCTTCACTCCGCTTCGGATGTCAAAAGGGTCTGATGTGGAGCCATCAAAGACTACAGTGCCCTTCATGTCCTCATGGAAAGACCTGATGATGCTGAGGAGCCTGGGTGGAAATCTGATCTTGGGGAGAATCTTGAAGAGGCCATCCCTGCTGACCAGGTCGAAAGCCTTCATGAGATCTATGAAGGCTATAAAGAGTGACTGTCGTTCCCTGCATTTCTCCTGCAGCTGTCTAAGGGAGAATACCATATCAGTGGTGGACCTGTTGGCTCGGAATCTGCACTGCGATTGTGGATAGATGCTCTCTGCAAGTACCTGGAGCCTCTTTAGTACAACTCGGGCAAACAGCTTTCCTACAACGCTAAGGAGAGAGATGCCGCGGTAGTTGTTGCAGTCACCCCTGTCACCTTTGTTCTTGTACAGCGTGATGATGTTTGCATCCCTCATGTCTTGAGGTACTCCACCTTCTCTCCAGCAGAGACAGAGGATTTCATGCAGCTCAGTGACGATGATCTCTTTGCAGCATTTTAGGACTTCAGCAGGGATGCTGTCTTTTCCAGGTGCCTTGCCAAAGGCAAGGGAGTCCAGGGCCACGTGAAGTTCTTCTAGGGTTGGTTCACTGTCAAGCTCTTCCAGCACAGGCAGGCACTCAATGTTGTTCAGTGCTTCTTCGGTGACTACATTTTCTCTGGAATATAGCTCAGAGTAGTGCTGCACCCAGCGTTCCATCTGCTGCGCCCGATCCTGGATGACCTCGCCTGTGGCAGACTTCAGAGGGGCAATTTTCTTCTGTGTTGGACCTAGGGCCTGCTTGATACCATCATACATCCCCTTGATGTTGCCCGTGTCAGCTGCTATCTGTATCTCGGAACAGAGCTGGAGCCAGTAGTCGTTAGCACATCTCCTGGCAGTCTGTTGGACTTTGCTGCGAGCAGTTCGGAGGACCTGCAGGTTGCGCTCACTGGGACAGGCCTTGTATGCTGCTTGAGCTCTCCTCTTTTCCTCAATGACTGGTGTCAACTCCTCAGAGTGGGCTTCAAACCAGTCTGCCGCCTTGTTGGTCTTCTTGCCGAATATGGACAAGGCGGTGTTGTAAACGGTATTCTTGAAATGTTCCCATCTGTTGGATGCGTTTGCGTCGGCCGGGCCTGGAAGAGATTCCTCAAGCGCTTGTGCAAATTCCTCCACTTTTCTCTGATCCCGGGTCTTGCTGGTATCAATGCGAGGTCTTCCTTCCTTTTTCGTGTGATACAGTCGCTTTGTTTGCAGTTTCACTCTGCTGCACACCAGGGAGTGGTCAGTGTCGCAGGCAGCACCATGATAACTGCGTGTGATCTTGATGCTGGGAAGGCTGGAGCATCTGGTGAGGATCAGGTCGAGCTGGTGCCAGTGCTTTGATCTTGGATGTCTCCAAGAGACTCTATGTTGGGGCTTTGTGTTGAAGAATGTGTTGCTGACACAGAGACCGTGATGACAGCAAAACTCTAGCAGGCGTTGGCCATTTTCGTTCATCCTCCCAGTGCCAAACTGACCTAAGCAAGTGGGCCATGAACTGTTATCAGCACCAACTCTAGCATTGAAATCGCCGAGGATGAACAATGGCTCTTTTACAGGGATTTTCTTGACAGTGGTGGCCAGGTCATCATAGAATTTGTCTTTGGCTTCTGCTGGAGACGACAGAGTCGGTGCATAAGCACTGATGAGAGTGATAGGTCCTGCTGATGACTGGAGCTGCAGGGACAAAATTCTTTCACTTCCCACAGTAGGTGGGATGATGGATTTCAGCAGGGTATTTCTGACCGCAAAGCCAACGCCATGTTCCCTGGTTTCGTTTGGTGGTTTTCCCTGCCAGAAAAATGAGAAATTTCTCTCCTTGACAGATCCGGAATCTGGCAGCCTAGTCTCTTGAAGGGCGACGATGTCCATCTGCAGTCTGCTCAGCTCCATGTCGATGACAGCTGTTTTGCGTGCGTCATCTATTTCTTGCAGGTCATCAGAGAAGCCAGGTGTCATTGTCCTAATGTTCCAGGTGCCCAGCTTTAGGGCAGTAGTTGGAATCCCTAGCTGGATTCACTGCTGAAACAGAGACGCCTGCGTTGGCTTGGTCATGTCGTGAGAATGGATGATGGCCGGATCCCAAAGGATCTCCTCTATGGAGAACTCGTGCAAGGAAAGCGCCCTACAGGTAGACCACAGCTGCGATACAAGGACATCTGCAAGAGGGATCTGCAGTCTGCTCAGCTCCATGTCGATGACAGCTGTTTTGCGTGCGTCATCTATTTCTTGCAGGTCATCAGAGAAGCCAGGTGTCATTGTCCTAACGTTCCAGGTGCCCAGCTTTAGGGCAGTAGTTGGAATCCCTAGCATGTATTCACTGCTGAAACAGAGACGCCTGCGTTGGCTTGGTCATGTCGTGAGAATGGATGATGGCCGGATCCCAAAGGATCTCCTCTATGGAGAACTCGTGCAAGGAAAGCGCCCTACAGGTAGACCACAGCTGCGATACAAGGACATCTGCAAGAGGGATCTGAAGGCCTTAGGGATGGACCTCAACAAGTGGGAAACCCTGGCCTCTGAGCGGCCCGCTTGGAGGCAGGCTGTGCAGCATGGCCTTTCCCAGTTTGAAGAGACACTTTGCCAACAGTCTGAGGCTAAGAGGCAAAGAAGGAAGGCCCATAGCCAGGGAGACAGACCAGGGACAGACTGCACTTGCTCCCGGTGTGGAAGGGATTGTCACTCCCGGATTGGCCTTTTCAGCCACACTAGACGCTGTTCCAGAACCACCTTTCAGAGCGCGATACCATAGTCTTTCGAGACTGAAGGTTGCCAATACTGATGCTGCCATGGTATGTGACTGCATTTGGGGAAATGTTACACATATGTACTTTTAACAGGCTACTATGTACACATGTTTAACAATGATAGTCAATGGGACTTACTCCTGGGTAAGTGTGGGTAGGATTGCAGCCTAGTACTGTTTAAAATTTTCCTGCTTGATGATGTCACATCTGGTCATGACATCACTTCCAGTGGGTCCTGACAGATTCCCATTCTAAGAGAATCCTGGTGCTAAAAGTTTGAGAACCACTGCCTTAGCTTTTGGAGGCCTCCATAACTATTCTCCCACCACAAGATGCAGTGCAAACCCCATTGGCACAACTACACCAGGGCCACTGGCGTACCTAGGGGGGACAGACAGGCAAATGCCCCGAGCACCAACCCTCCAGGGGCACCTCTCGGAGCCTCGCCCCCGCCCCAGTGCCCAGGAGCGCTGCAGAAAGACACCTTGGTACCGACTGAACTGCCCCCTCCCCTCCTCCTTTATAGGAGGATAGGAGACATACGCCCTAGAGAGGCAATGACGCTCTAGGGCGCCCATCTCATCTCCTCTGGAGGAAGGGGGCGGCCCAGTCGGCGCTGATAGGCTGCCTGAGAGGCAGTTTCCTGATGCCTCCCAGGAGTGTTCCTGGCGGCCCCTGCTCCGCCTCTGAGAGACGCTCTCAGAGGCAGAGCTGAAGCAGCGCACACCTCCTCTGACTTCGGAGGAGATGCGTGCTGCTTCCCAGCTCGGGTCGCCCCTGCTCCGCCTCAGAGGGCGTCTCCCTCCAAGGTGGAGAGAACGTTCCTGGCCTGGGTCGCCCCTGCTCTGCCTCGGTTACAAGCTGCACAGAGGACTTCACTGGAAGCAGCCCCAGACCGCTGCAATGGAGACCCCCGCATCAAGGAAGGCTCCATGAGGGCCTCGGCTGCCTCCTCTGTTCCCCCTTGTTTTCAAAGGGGGAACTGAGGAGAAGGCAGCTTGGCGGAAGTAATTGCAGTGACGATGATGTCACCACAATTACTTCCGGGTCAGGGGGTGGAATACTGGGGGTTGCCGGGGGGGGGGGGACCCCCAGTAACGCCACTGACCAGGGCTGGAAAATTGGATAGGATTTGGCTCTAAGTTTGCAATCCTATTCACCTGGGAGTTAAGTCCCATTTACTATAATGGAATTTACTTCTAAGTAGGCACGCATAGGATTGGGCTCTGGCAGCCCAATCCTATGCATGTCTACTCAGAAGCAAGTCTCATTAAAGTCAATGGGACTTACTCCTAGGAAAGTGTGGATAGGATTGGGCTGTCAGTCATTTCTGCCCAACATTGCATATACGACCCAGGGATCAAATGTGTACACCTGTGGGATGGACAAACATGGGTTCAAAATGGAAAATAAAACAGAATCTCCCAAAAAAAGCAACTAAGGCCAAAGTGGAATAATTCAAGCAAATAAAGTTTATCTAACAAAGTTCAGATAAAATGCAATAAACTCAGGCATGGAGAAATTAAAGAACGTTTGAAAGCTTGCTGCAAAAATTAGTGTAGGGGCTGGCAAACCTCCAGGAAAGGGAATTCTCTGTCCAGCCCCAAGCTTGGGGAGGCACTGCGAGGAGGCACACACAGCCCCCAATCCATCACCATTAAGGTAAGGGGGCAGTAGAGGAGTGGTGAGGCGGCAAGTGCAGGCAGCGTGGAAGGGGGTGCACCTCAAATTCATTTGAGACCTGTGGCAGTCTCCTTGCTCTTCACTGGTGCCCTAGCCCAGGAATTCCAGTCTAGGAAGAAGGTTTTGTCAGGACTTGCCACCAGCAGAGGCAAAGTTGATGGGAAAATTCAGAGTTCCCAAGATAAGAACCAGGCAGGTTCTTATGAGAAGAGGCAGTCCTTGCATGTAGATTGTAGAAAGACATGCAAGAATCAAGTCCCTGCATGCAGAAAGACAGCTGGTAAGGAAGAATTCTCTTAGTACAGCAGCTGAGTAAAAGAAAGAAAAAGAAAGTTCACTTTGTTATTAAAGCACAGGGAGGAAGCAAGGTGCATCGCATACTGGGAAGCAATGGAGGGGAGGGTTGTATTGGCTGGCAAGAAGAGAATTTTGGCAGGTGCAGCTTAAAAAACCCTTTTGTGTAGGGTGGCAGCTGCCAAAATTCCCTCTTATATACAATAGCTAAAGGTATAGGCACCCTGTCCTCCATTGGATCTGGTCACCCTTGTGCTGCCTGACATGCCAATCCTATCCACACTTTCCTGACTTCTGAGTAGACCTGCAGAGGCTTGGGCTCTGAGGCTGCAGTCCTGTCCACACTTTCCCAGGAGTAAGCCCCACTGACTGTAACGGGACTGACTTCTGAGTAGACGCGCGTCGGACTGGGCTCTGCGACTGCCACCCTGAGCACCGCGTCCGTGCACAGCCCTCTAAGAGTGCGGGAGGTGCGAGCGAGCCAAGGAAGCGGAGTGTCCCGCCCGCTCTTCCCTTCCACCCGAGGGCGCTGCTGGCCCCCAGGCACGCCGCATGCCCCGGGAACGGAAGCGTCTGCGCGGGCGCTTTTGGGGCGCGCACGCCCGGAGGAGGCCGGCTTCCGCCGGAAGGGCCTGTTTTCGGGCTGGGGCTGGCCGCCGCTGTGCTGCCTGCTGGTCGTCGCCTGGTTGATGGGATGCTGCGCGAGGCACCGCGGAGCTCGGTGGTGGCCGCGCTGCTGCTTGTGCTGCCGGGAGAAGAGGAGGCGGCAGGCGGGAGCAGCAGCATCCTCTGCGTGTGTTCCCGGGCCTTCGTCGAGTGAGTCGGGGAGGGGGAGCCGCCGTCGCCTCGCCGCTGGCGGGAAGCGTCACCCGTGGGCTGAAGTCCCCGGGGCGGGGGGCTTGCTTCTGAGCAAGCGCGCACCGGCGTGAGAGCCCCAGCCTAGGCGCGCCTACTCAGAAGTCAGCCCCGTTACAGTCAGTGGGGCTTCCTCCCAGGAAAGTGTGGATGGGGTGGCAGCGTGTGAGCCCTAGCCTGGGCATGTCTGCTCAGAAGTCAGTCCCGTTAGAGTCAGTGGGGCTTCCTCCCAGGAAAGTGTGGCTAGGATGGCAGCCTGAGAGCCCCAGCCTAGGCATGTCTACTCAGAAGTCAGTCCCATTTTTGACAATGAGGCTTACTCTCAGGTAAGTGTGGCTAGAATGGGCGCCTGAGAGCCCAAGCCTAGGCATGTCTACTCAGAAGTAAGTTCCACTAGCATCAATGGGGCTTACTCCCAGGTAAATGTGGCTAGAATGGGCGCCTGAGAGCCCAAGCTTATGCATGTCTACTCAGAAGTAAGTCCCATTATAGTCTTTTTAGTGGGTGACCTATATATGCATGATCTTTTATAGTACTTGTTTGTATTATTAATATCTTATTTGCGTGTTTCTTTGATTGCCTTAGTAATCCTATTTTTGCCCAGCCCCCAGGTGTACACATTTTATCTCTCTTGCATACATACAACCTTGAGCAGATATGGCTTAACAATAATGAGTTTATGCATTTTTCTAATTTTTTTTCCTCCAGGGATCGAAACCTCTATAAACTTGGTTTAAAGGGATTTTATGTCAAAGATGAAGATGACTGTAGAGGTAAGATATGTTAGGCAGAAGTTCTATTGAATTAAAATTGTACATTCTGTAAACAATTACTCTTCACATGTTTTTTCAAAGCAAGTTTATATTAGAAATATTTTATAAGCAACAGTAAAATATAGTTTAAAACACATATAAATAAAACGCTAAAAATAAAACTTACGCAGTATTAAAAAAAAAAGGCAAGCAAAATTCTGGCAAGGGAGAACTTGTCAGACTTCCACCACAGTGGCACATTCAGGACTACCATGGAAAATATAATTTAGTATTATAATTCTTTTGCATCAGAATATTACAGAAGTTTACTGCTGTGAAATGAAGGTTTGACTTTTTAACTGAAACTATTGATGCACTTAACTTATTTCATATTGTATAATTTTTATGGTACTTTATATTGTTAAATGTTGTTAGCTGCCTTGTACTTTTTAAACAAAGGTGGGATTAAAAAATCACCAAAATAATAATAAAAATAAATCAGTTAATGTTATTAGCAGGGGAAGATCAAGTATCTGAAGATGGAGATCAAGAAGAAAAACACACCTATGGAGATACCGATTTACCTAACAACTATGTTTCTGAAGTGGAAGACACTGAACTGGATTCAGAGACTGAACTCATGAAGCGTATGGGGCTTCCAGTGCAATTTGGCAGCATGACCATTCATAAGAAACTGTTGGTAAAACCCAGTTATTTTTTCCTTATTTTGTTCCTCTGTACTGTTTCAAATTACTGAGATGGTAAATAAATTGAATCATTTGAACTTAATAAGTAACACGAGGGATTCTCTGTCTTTGTAGTAACTTGAATCTGGGAAATGTTTGGACAGTTCATGAATTATATGTCCACCACAATTTACAAAGTACACTCTTGAAAACACCAAGGATGTACTTTACAAATTGCTGTAGAAATTTAGCCATGATTAAGAACCATTGAAGTTAAATGGCAGAAATTACAAGTTGAGTCTTGTTATTCATGAGGGTTCCATCCCAGAACTCACATGGATGGCAAAAATCGCATTAAAGCAAATCCATTTAAAAAACAAAGTCCCTTTGCTAGACAATTTAAAAACAACCCTACTGACCTTTGTGATGTAAGACAGAGGCATTCGGCAGACCATCAATCAGTCTCTCTCCAGGCACTTAGAAAGGCTTTACTCCAAGCCAGTGACCCCTCTCTTTACCCAGAGCACAGTGCTGAGACAGAATGCAAAGTGATTATCTTTCTTTCACGTGCTCAGGGGGAAGGGAGGGGTCACTTGCCTTGGAGTGAAGCTGTTTTTGTTCTAAGTTGCTCTTAAAAATGGCTCTTTTGACACTTTCAAGATGGTTAGGTGAACCATTAGTTAACCACCATTAGTTAAAACTTTGTTTACCTTGGTTAGTGATGATGAAATTCTCAAATGCAAGTCTACCTAGAAGCACAGTCAATTGGGAGCTAAATGATGTGTTTCTCTGTCTGAACTTGAAATAGAAATAAGTACACTTATTTCTGCAAATCTTCAAGTTTTTTATTTTAAAGAAAATTTCTGTCTAAACTTGATGTGGATTCAAATGCATTGCTGTTCTTAGAACTGATATGCAAAATCTGTTATAGAGTAGCAGAAACATTTATAAGCAAAAATAGCATGGCACTTAGTGAGTAGCTATTCTATCAACTTATGATTAATAGAGCTTTGTGGCTTTTTCTTTTTTTCTTTTTAAACTTTAAGCCATGTGATAGTATTTGTAGATATAAACAAATATTTCAGAGCTAGAACACCTATGTAACACTGTTAAAAGCAATACATTTCTAAAATTGTTTTCCCAAATTGCATCTCTTTCTTCTCTTGGATCCAGAATTACTTAGACTTCAATAAAAAGGGGAAATAGTAGAATTTAACTTTTAAAATATAGGAGAGAATAGAAAGCAAGAACAAAGTTGGTGTGGAAATAACAAAAATAGAAGGTGCTTGCCTTTAAAAACCTGTCAGGTAAGATGTCCAAGTTGGGATGTATAGCTTCTCATTTTGAAATTGGCGTGTTGCTTTGGATCTTACTGGCTTACGAATTGATTTCCTTGGTTGGATCTTGAAATTTTTCTTAAATTAATATAGAATACTATACCCAGTCAAGATGTTACTTTCAGTATGCACATTGGCATGGGCACTGATTTTCTTTGTGACTGAATTTCAGGGATCTGAGAATGTTGGAAAGAGAAGTAGTAATATGAAGAAGAGGAAGAAGAAGAAGATCTTGCAAAAAGATATTCTCTCAATCATGCAAGAGACCTTAGGAGATCACAGCAATGATGATGATTGCTCTCTTTCTGATGATTCAGCCATAAATAAAAAGGAAGTCATGAAAAAGGAAGAAAACTGTGAAAACGGTGATGCTCTGCTTGATGAGCTTCATATGAAAGAGAAATGGGAAAAATACTGGGCTGAATATGGAGAAGGACTTTTGCTGGAAAGTTGGCAGGAAAAGTACAAAGAAGTAGATTCTGAGCTTTTAGCTGTCCCTGAGCCTTGGAACAATCCTGAAGTGAAGGCACAGTGGGATCAGCATTATAGTGAATTATACTGGTATTATTGGGAACAGTTCCACTACTGGGCAAGTCAGGGTTGGACTGTTGACACTGCACAGAAGAGTGACACAAACATTGCACAGAGCAGTGGCACAGAAACTAATACAAGTAGGCTGGAAATATATCAGATGAACACAACACAGATTATTGGGACAGAAGAACGTGAGGAAGTGCTGAACTCAGAACTTGATTCTCATATTCCTTCCAGTGCCAGCTGGCAAGAAAATCATAATCCAAATTATGAGCACTGTGATGAAGTTCTTACTGAAATCAGCAAAATGAACCTGAACCCTGAAGAAGTGGAACAGAGCCACTTGAAAAACATGGTTGATAGCAAGGATAATCAAGGACTAATTTTAACAACCATTGAAAGACACTGTCCTTGTGATTCCAGTCGAACTGAGAAGTCTGAGGAGGGAACAAGGGAAGGAAGTGTGTCTTCTGAAAACAGATGTTCAAGCAAGCTAGGTTAGTACTAGGGTCAACAATTCTATTCTCTGAGTCAAGAAATAGAAATTTTGGATGTAATGGCACTATAAAAGCAATAGTGCAAAAAGCACCAAGCAATAGTGGCCTGGTCACATTCCTCATCCAATAAATTATGGTTTGTGGATCAACAATGAGTGGCAATCTCAAGCTCTGCCTTCACATGATTGACTTCATAGAAGATTTCCTCATTTGTTAGATGACAGTTTACTGTGATGTCAAAACAGGACAACTGTATACTGAGCTTTCCATATCCACAGGTTCCGTATTTGTGGATTCAAACAACTATTGATAGAAAATTTTCTGCATGTGGGGGTGCGCGTGTGTGGATGTGCCCTCATCGAACAACTAGAGGCTGGTGGGCGGGAAGCTGTCCTTTGCAACCCAAGCAGCATTGCAGCCTCAACTTTTTCAGGTCAGGGACTGAAAGAGACTTTCTAGCCCGTTCTCCCTTTCTGGAAAATCACAGGTGCCTGATAAAGAAAATCAGTCTGTATTTTAACTGGAGAATATTTCAATACCTAAAGATATCTAAGATATCTAATACCTATTGATAGCTATCTACCTAATATCTACATTACTTGTTCTCATATTATGATTATTGTCTCACTACTTCTCATTCTGTTGTGAATGCTAGAGAGATTCAGTTAATCTATTTTGGAGGCTGTTATTCTGCCCGTTGTTTAAATTGCTCTTTTGACAGTTCAAAGGGATAATCCTGGATTTGAGAGGTTTGAGACTGGGATTTGCAGTTGATAAATACCTTTCCACAAAGGGAGGTTTTGCTGTCTTAAACTGTCATTAACAAAGTTTTGAAAGTTTCTAACATTTGCTTACAAAGTAAAGATTGTGTGCTTTAATATGGCAACTCTGTAGCATGGTTTTAGGTTATTTGGTGCTCAGTATTTGTTGCTTATTTTTATAGCAACTGACTCTTGCAACATTAACATTATTCTCATTGGGTGATTCTGTAACATGTTCCTGTGGGATGGAAAAAGGAAAGGATGGTGGAACAGTGCTTTTCGCTTCCTTCTATGCACCCCATTCTGAGACTCTTCCCTCAACACAAGATATACCTTTTCTCTTGCTTTACACTTCTTTTTCATTAAATATTCAATTCATGGAAATGTTCCATTTCCTAAGTCCACAGAAGGCCTATTTCAATGTTAGGGAGGTATCAACAGCAGGCAACCAGACATCTAACTTTTTTTCCCGCTCCCCAGACTCAACAAAGTTCAAAAATATAAAATTCTATGTAATTGAAGTTCAAAGTCCATTGCACTAAGTTTTGGGCAGATAGGCAGTTGTCATATGATAGCCAGTTTTACATTAGACAACAGAATCAAATATTTTGACATTCTGTACACAAAATAATAAGCTTATGGTGACTTAACACTTAAATACAGTATATTTGGTAAACAATTGATTGGATCCAGAAGTGTCTCCTGCTCACAGAAAGGTTGCTTTCTGTTTGGTTCTCAAATATTATATGACAACAGTGAAATTAAATCTAAAGATGCTCTTTCTTTTGTAAAAGAGCTGCAACCTCTTGAACAAGAAAACTCATGAAAACTGCTATAGAACTTGTTTATTGTGAAATCCCTTGCACAAGCATTTGCAGAGCAGCACTAGTGACTATTTTCCTTCTCATGATTCTTTGATCCAACCCATTTTCTCTTCCTTTTTAGTTTCACAGGGATTATCTAAAGCATGTTCTGATACAGGAGGTGGGCGATCACACAGTAACAGTGATGATGAAGATGAGGATCCACCTGAACATAAACTTGACAAGCTAAAGAGGAGGTAGATTATATATTCTCTCATTATCTCATATTAGGTGTTTATACAGTTCTATATTAATTCTAATTTTAATTGTTGTTATAGTTGACATCATCTCCATATATCTAGAAATGCTGCAGGGCTCTTAACATGGCAGCCACAGGGGTCCACACACCAGCACAGACCAAACTTTTCCCAAACTTTTTAGAGGCCCTAGATACTGCTGCCCTATTTATAAATAACAAAGAGTGTGACTATAATGGTGATTGAGCAGCAGTGCTTCCCTCCTCCCAAACCTAATCTGCCCTGTCAGTTTCACAATCCAACAAAAAGTGGGTAACGACCCACTGGTGGGTCCCAGACACATGATTCGGAAACCTCTGCATTAGATTATTATTTTTTGCTAGATGTTTATCTTCTTGAATTGTAACATAAGTATTTGTTTTGTTTCTAGTCATGAACTTGATGCAGAAGAACATCCTCAAGATGATCCAGAAAAAATCTGCTGTCTTCTGGGACTCCAGCATGGCACAGGACAAAAGTAATAAGTCCACCAATGTTTTCCCGAGGATGTTAGACCAGTGGTTCCCAAACTTCTCTTTGGATGTTTGGGAAACACTTAAGTCTTTGCAGCAGATGCCTCTGCAGGACTCCCCAAGCTTTAGAAAAGTTAAAAATAGTGAGCAGAAACTATTGGTTTTTTATCGTGAAACCAGAAGTTGTTTCCGATCACTATTTCTAACTTTTTTTTAAGGCTTGGGGAGCCCTCCAGACTCATCTGTGTGGCTTCTCACACACCCACGCCAAGGCCAGCACAGGTGAAGGAAAGTTAACCCCATCCCCAGCAGCAGCATGATCCTAGGGATCACATCACTGCTTTCCTCCCCCATCCATTAAGGGACCAGGATCAAGTGCTTCCCAGGGCTGGTGAATCACAGCCCACCAGTTTGGGAACCATTGTACTTGATTTTTATAGATACTGTAACTTTGCTAAATGAGATGATTGTTTTAAGTGTAGAATATTTGTTCCTTTTTTCCTAGTGCTATTAAAATACGCTGAAGTTCAATTCCTGTGGAAACTTTCGATACAATAACGTCATGGCATTAATCCTAGCCTTTTAGACATGTACAAAAAAGTACTGTCAAACCACACAGAGCCAGTTTTACTTATTTATTACAAGAGTTCTTGGTTTCCACTAGCAGTTTCTGTGTGAATTGTTTAGCTACTGGGTTAATTAATCAGGTTTCCAACATTAGTTCAAAAATATTAAATTCATTTGGTAAGCTGTAAAATGTAAGAAAATACACTTTTAGGTGAAACTATTTTCAAATCCTTTTTAATGGTAAATTTGGCTCATTTAAAGGACATCTTAAATTATAGAATATATAGCTAATAAATGTACAGTGAAGCTGGGCAGGTTTTCTTCTGCTGCTCCTCCCCTTCACCTCATGATTAAAAGCTTCCTTGCCAAAAGTATACAGTACACTTCTACACTTACTCTAGTTGAAAAGTAGTTGTTAAATTCAATTTGTTTTTCTCCAGATACAAGGGAATTCCTGGTTTCAGTGAAAGACGGGTGACTCATCTTAATAAAAATATGAACTTTAAGTCTAAGTCCTTAGACATGCGCAGAACATTCAAGACCAAAAACAAACATACATTTTTTACAGAAGAATCTGAGATGTTAAGCAAGAAGAGCAAGACTTTGGATAAGGTAGATTTGTCATGGTAAAATGAATGGCCGTGATAGGGCACAGCATATGATGAATTCTTGTAATTTTTAAAGACAGTTCATATTTCATTTGGGAAGTTCTTAGCTTTGAAGTTGTACAGCAGATTTTCTAATGCTAGTTTAAGGCTGCACATACGATTATGCATTTTATAGCATATAATGGCTTGATCCAGTTTGTGTAAACCAGGAGTGGGCAAATGTTCAATTTTAGGGATCCTGGACCTTTAATAATTATATAGAAGAGAGAATTTTAGCAGGTGCATCTCACAGATGACAAGCTGCACCTCCTGAAATTCTCTCTCCTACACAATTGTTAAAGGTCCAGGATCCCTAAAGTTGAAAGCTTGCCCACCTCTGGTGTAAACTATGGTTTAGATTTAGATGATTACAAATGAACCTGCCTGCTTTTCCAGCAATGTGGTCTCTTCTCCTCCAAAGCTTCCACTTTGACTTTTGGAATTAATAATAGTTCTCCATAGTGTCCAGACTTTGGGAACTGTGATTTATTAACCATAGTTTTCCCAAACGACAGAGTTAAAAGTTTAATTTCAGTAAAGGTTTAATTTGACTTCATCCTGTTGTTATATGTATGGTATATCTAGGTAGAAAAGTTCTTGAAGCAGGTGACTGAGTCCAAGGAGGAGGTATTTCAAGACTTACCTGCTCAACGCAAAGTTCTTCACACTTCTATAAGCAATGATTCCAAGGAACATGAAAATGATGTTGGCTCACAAAATAATTTGACTTTGCAAAACAGTGATCTTCTATCCATTGGCATTCACAAAGTTGAAAGAAATACCTTTGAGAAGAAATGCAAGGAAAAGGTGGTGATGGAAGGAAGTCATTGTAACTCCCAGGAAGCAGAGCTAGGACAAGAAGAATGTCCTTTGGGAAGACAGCTAATTCCCATGGATATTCCAGACTACCTGCAGATGGAAACAAAAGGTGCGAGGCAACAGTAAATGGTGCTTTAAAAATTTTTTTAAATGTTTGTAGTAATGTAACAAACTGCAGTCAGATAATCCTTTGAACTTTGGGGGGGACAAGCTTTCTGCTTCTGTTTCCCCCTGCTTTCCTGCTTTCTTTTGTTTGGATGGCCTAATCAGTTTGGGAGTGATAAGCTGACTGTACTATGTTGGTTTTTTGTGTGTATGTAGGCGAAGTTAATTCTGCCAAAAAGAAGAAAACAAAGAAGATGCAGAGAAAGAAAAACAAAACCAGACAGTTCCTGCCTGCTGAAATAGCTGCTGATCCTGAGCTGGCCAAATATTGGGCACAGCGGTATAGATTATTCTCTCGATTTGATGAGGGAATTCAGTTAGATAGAGGTAAGTTCATAGTGTGGTGACAAATGACCAAATGTGAGAACTAGAACCTCTGTTCTGTTCTGTTAAAGTGATATGTAAATTCTGTCTGTAATCCAGCAATCTTCAACTTGTTAAGAGCTGAAACCCACATCAAGCCCCAATCCCTACTTTCTGGAGCCTACTAAGCAAGAGCGGGCAAATGAGCAGCTGTAGTTTTTCTCTCCAGTGATGACCTGTCAGTATATGCTGTTACTGTGTCATCTTTCCCTTGTTTTTGTCCAGGTCAGTTTAAAGAAATGGAGGAGCAGAAAGTGGCATAGCAATTGTATGTGCAATTTAGAAAGATGGATAGAGAGAAAGAAATAAACAAGGACCGCAAGGCAGAGAGAGCAGAGGGAGTGCTGAGGCAGGGGAGAACAGGCAGATGGGTGGGAGACAGTGATCGCCACTAACAATGGGGTCTTTGCAAAAGGAAATTTTCCATAGGTAAAGTCACTGGGACAATGTACCTTATTCAAAGACCCTTAGCCCTGGCTACTGTTCAAATTGTGCAGACATGAACCTCTGATGAATCATTCACACATGCAGATTGCCACCAGAAGCTACATTAACTGCATGTTGAGTATGCAAGTGTGAGCCATCTGTTACACTGCACCAAAACTACTGGGTTTATTTACAGTTTGGACCCTTCTCTTTGTTGAGTTCAAAAACATGACATCTGCTTTCTTCTGTCAGAGGGATGGTTTTCTGTTACGCCTGAGAAGATTGCAGAGCACATCGCTAACCGTGTAAGGCAATCCTTCAATCCTGACATAATAGTAGATGCATTCTGTGGCGTGGGTGGCAATGCTATTCAGTTTGCCTTGGCAGCAAAAAGAGGTAAATGCTCCATTGGCTTCTTGCTCTTCTCTTCTTTGTGTGCAGCAGTTTTACTTGGTGTATTGTAAATATTGAAAAGCTTGTTTGCTTTAATTAAAGCTTGGAATTCTTACTACATTTCCATTTGTTTAAAAATGAAAATACCCTCAAAGAAATTTGACTTAGTTGAGTTTTTAAAAATACAGTGACTAAATAACTAGGCAAATACAGAAGTGTTCAGTCAGCCAGGCAGTTTGGTGCTGCCTTGGGCAAGTAGTGATTTTCACTGCTTTTATATTGTATCCGACTGCCACCTACCTGTTCGTTTGGGCATTACTGCATGGCTGTCAAATCCTGGCCTAATGTTTAAAATCAAAATCAGCAGATGCAATAGTCTGCAATGGGTGTTGACTATGAGCATAGTTGCCCTGTGGCAGTTAGAGGATAAGTTACCAAAGCTGGCTCCCTGTGAAGCCATTTTGTGGGAGAAACACAGTGTGGTGTGGTCAGCTGTGTATGCATGTTTTTCTGTCCCCAAAAGGAAAAGGGCTAAAGACCCAATCCTGAACCTTCCCTTAGACAGTGAGCCTTAGACCAGGGGTGTTTACACTTTTTTAGAGCTACTTTGAAACCCAGCAAGGCCCGGAGATCTACCAGAGTTTTTTTTACAATGTTCGCGCCATCATAACATATAACATTTATGTGTACAATGTATGTTGATGTACCTTGAGCCCCACTGAGTATAACAGGACTTACTCCTGAGTAGACATGCCTAGGATTAGGCTGTGAGGCTGCAATCCTAGCCACACTTACCTGGGAGTAAGCCCCATTGAGTACAATGGGCCTTACTCCCGGCGTTTCCTCCCACAGGCACCTGAAGGGGGGGGGGTCGGCACTTCGCAATCTACTCATTTTGCCTCGCGATCTACCGGTAGATCACGATTCACCTACCGGTAGATCCACAATCCACTGCCTTAGACAGTGAGACATTTGCAGAGCCTTAGACAGTGAGCCTAACACCAGCACTGGGTGCTGTAAACATGCCATAACACACATTTACAGCACCGGTAGAGTAGGAAGCGCTGGTGCTAGGCCCAAACCAGTCATGCACTGGGCCCAGCACCAGCAGGAGAACTTACCACCACCGGGGTAAGTGAAACTGCCAGGCAGTGGTGCGACCTCTGAGGGGTGGGGGAAGGATGGAACAAGGGTGGGGGGTGCAACTGGGGGAAGAAAGGGGTGGGACTGGTGAAGTTCTGCTCTACTGTATCCTGAATTCCATGTCAGGCTGCAAAACCCAACATGAAGTCCTTCAAGTCTGCACCGGCAAAATAGCCAGCAGAGACTTAAGAAGCTCCATTGCGAGGCTTGGGATTTTCCCCAGGAGAAGGGGATGAAAGTCTCCTTCTCCTGAGGAGACTCCCTTCTGACTCCCAGTGCCCACTTGATACATTGGCAGCCTTTTTAGTGCCACTGCTCCAGCAGGCACGAGGAAGCATAGGATTGGGCTGTAACTTGAGCAAATAGCTTGAGCTCTGCTGTGCATTTGGGAGTGTTATGTTTTGCAAGTGTGTGTGCCCTAGCAGAAATGAAATGAGAATGGCAGCTGTCATAGCAGTATGTTTTAGGCTAAGGAAAATGCAGTGCTAAGAAAAACAGGGATATGTCTGCTTGTGGTAGCAACACATGCAGTGAATATGAGAGTATTGGGATTGTTACAGATGGAACATATAATCTATCCCCATTTATCCCTGCATGTTTACCCTGCTCAGGTTCATGCTATGACCCTCCTTTGGTCTCTTCTTCCTCTCCTATCCTTGTACTCTCACAGTGTTCCATGTTGTCTCTTGGTGCTATGTCGTTCTCCTCTAATAAATCCTTGTCAGATCACTTCTCTTTTTCCTAAACTGCCATAACCTAATCTAGTTCTGTCTACTCTTTGCTACCAGTTAATCTGCTCCAAGTCCTTTTAGTTGGTCTTCCTCTGATCCTGCAGTTTTAAACAGCAGATTCTCTATCGTTCTTTTGTTCCATACAGCATTTTGAGTCTCCCAAATAAAGAAAAGAAACAGTTTTATGTAGATGTAATGAGGCTGGTACTAAAAACAAGTTCAGCTGAATTTGCAAATACAATTCGTTGTGCTCATTTCTCTGGCTGAATTGCTGTAATTAACTAATGTTTGCATAGGGAGAATGTTTATTAACATAATCTGTATCTGAAAGCTAGAATTGTGGGAAATAGTTTTGACAATAACATGGCTGTCTTGCTTTTTAAACTGTTCAAAATATTCTGTTTGTTCCTTTCAGTAATTGCAATTGATATTGATCCTGTCAAGATCAGTCTTGCTCATAACAATGCAGAAGTATATGGAGTAGCAGACCAGATTGAGTTTATATGTGGAGACTTCATGCACCTAGCATCCAGTTTAAAAGCTGATGTTGTGTTTCTCAGCCCTCCATGGGGAGGACCTGAATATGCCACTGCAGAAATCTTCGATGTTAAAACAATGATTTCTCCTGATGGATATCCTTTTCCAAGTAACTTTGTCATTGCCCTTTCGTTTCAAAGCTGGAGCAAATAACATTTTCCTTTGGCAACATATATATACTTGCTGAATATTCAGTTATATGACAGGAGTGCAAGTAAAGTACCTCATTTATCCCTTCCAGATAGGCTCTTCTGAGTTTCCTCCAGGGTGACTTTTTAATATGTCCCATATGTCAGTTATTTATTTTCTCATACTCTGCCGTGCAGACAGGACACACACTGAGAAACAGTATCAGGATCCCAAATTCATCTTGATTCCACATACCAACACAAGCAAAGTGTCCAGTGAAGAGAGTTAATTAGCATAATGGCTAAGAGATTGGAATTTCATCAATTCAAATCTCATCTCTGCCATGAACTTACTAAATGACCTAGGGCAGAAGTTCCCAGGAGAGTCTGGGATCAGGTAAGTGTTTATGGGGGAGTGGTGGGGGAAATCACCACCACCAAGGAGGAAAGGTTTTTGTTTTAAGTTACCTGGGGGGGTCACTATGGGTAGTGATCATTTTGCTGCTTCAGTAGGTTAGGCCTTGACTTGAATAGGTTAGCATCAATGGTTTTCAGTTTACAGCTGGAATTGAATATGAGTACTTGTTTTAGGGAATTGCCTTGCTGTCATCTCAGTTGAAACAGTAATAGCTTTTTCTTCCTTAACGTATCTCTACATTCGAAATTTTCAAACTGTCACAGAAGATTACAAACAACATTGTGTATTTTCTTCCACGTAATGCTGACATAGATCAGGTAAGTCACAGGTAGAAACAAACAGAATTTTTCTTCATAGTCTTAAAATGAAAAGTCTTATGAAAATTTTGCACTCTGGTATTGTAGAATGTGAACATCAGAAATTGCTACAATTAGCTTTTTAGCTTAAGGCATATGGCATATTTGACAGGATTTTAAAATTAATAGTTGGTACTGCATTCTGGTATTCCCGTATTACTACCAGGAAAAATGATGCAAAAACTGTGTAACAGGCTTTTGAGTCAGTTACGAACAACCCTTCATTAGACCAGATTTCAGGAAAAGGGGGGGGGAAACTCTTCTTATCCCAGAAACCCTGGGCTCATCCTGAGATCATGTTTAGCTCCTGGTGAAGCTGACTGGCATGAATCTGCACATTGTTTTGGCTGTAACTTAAGACTTCTATAAAATGTAAAACTTTAGGGACCATTCACCAGGGTCTCCCTTCTTGGCTTGTCTTAACATTCAGCCTGACAAAGGGTTATAATTAACTTGAAAGTGTGCTGCTCATGATTTTGTATTATTTAGGTTGTCCCAATAAAGGCATTACTGGAACATGGCTTTCAGATTTTTTCTTCTGAACCAACATGGCTTCCTACAATTTTTCTTCCCAAGTCTCCACTATGGACTTGGAATTACTTTTTCAGCCAGCTACTTCAGTATGTGGGTACAATATTGAGTCAAATGTGTTTGCAGAGGACAAAATTTTTCCTTCTTCTGTGATCATCCTCTACCAGAGCTTTTCAGTCCATTGTGCAAGTTGTGGTACTTCATGGTGTGGCAGGTGGTACTTGGTTTTGAAGATTATTCTACGCATATGTGATATGCCGCTGCTGCCATGGGGACCATTTGGCACTACTATGCCTTAGTGAGCCACACCAGAAGTAGAAGTAGCCATGGTAGCAGTGGAGTCACAGTTCTCCTTCAGAAGTGGCACAGATTGTTAAAGAAGAAGGATATAAAATTGTTGAGAGACCAGGAGGCAGCAGTAGCTGGAGAAGGCACCATTGCTGTGGGAATGACTGAATGCCAAGCCATGCAGTCCTTCACATAGCAGCCATCCCTGAAGGCAGTGGTTCTTTCCCTTTCCCCCCAAAAGGTACCAGTGGAAAAAAGTTGAAAAGTCTTGCCAGTATACACTAAGTAAAAGTAGGCAGTTCCCTTTTCTTTTTTCTTTTTTTCTTACGGTGATACATTAGCTTAGTCCAACACCCTATCTGCTATATGTGTTGCAACTCTAGGAGGGCCAGCTCCCCTGATTTTAGTAGTCAAAAACAGGATCATATATACCTATCATGTGCTGAGATTCTCCCAGCTTCTCAGAATTGATTTGCTTTACATTTCAGTAGACCAACCATACATAAGCCAGTTCTGCCCCACATTGCTTATAGCATTAGGGACCAAATGTGTACACCTGTGGGCCAGGCAAAAAATGAGTTAAAAGCACTTGAAGCTCTGGTTTGGAAGCCACCTTTAAAACATTGTTTCTCAACAGAAATTCAGAATTCTTAATCATGCATAGCAATGGCAGACTTGCAAGGGGATGCAAAGGACAAAATGAGCCAGAGCCAAAGAACCTTGTACTAGCTGAAGTGCTAGTACTGTACTACCAATTCCATTGTCATTTCAATTTGGTTACATCACTCACAGTTGGTTACAGTTTACATCATACTTAGAATGAAACTGTAATATGCTGTGTTTAATTGTATCAAGAGACATTCACATGAGATTTCTCTGAATTTAATACAACCAATTAATCCTATCCAGCATTTAAAAAGTTGTTTGTAGTTTTGTGGGATTGGCATATAATTTGATGGTGAAGATTGAATTTAAGGGCAAATTCTAAGTTTTTCTTTAACCTCTAGAGGGTGCAGTTTCACCAATAAAATGTAACATTTTAGGCGCATTGACCACATTTTCCTTTAAACCAACAAAAGAAATACATGCTTAGCTGTGAGACTTATTTTGGCTTGCATGCATGATTATCTTAGGTTTTGGTTATCCATTGGATTTTTGTGCTCAGAGCCACAAAGGCGAGGCAGCGACAATTAGGTCAGCAAATATTTCTTTGGCAGTTGTGTGTTGTAGACATGGTTGGCTGTGTTTGTATTGGAGAATAATAAAACTCACAAATTGCAGTATATTAACTCCCCTGGAATGAGTCGTGCTTATAGTCTTGAAAGTTTGTTCCAACTCCACCATTCCCAGTGCACTCTTTCAGTCCTATGGTTCCTGGAAAAGGTCATCTGATACTGATCATTCAAAGAGCTTAACATTATGCTTGTGTTCTAACCCATCACTTCTATCTCAACACCATCTCTAGGTTCATTCTTCTGACCCTTTGCATGTTTCTGTAAAATGCATGGAAACATTAAGACTGAACAGCTTCCAGAATCACTATAAGTTCCATAATCAAATTGTATCATTTGTTGATCACCCTAAAACTGCTAACTCCTTTTAAAAACTAACAGCGCCTAGATAATAATCTGTCAGGGTGATGAGAGAGAGAGAGAGAGAGAGAGAGAGAGAACTGTCCCTCTGAAGACAGTTAAAACAAACGTACTCCTCTCACAAAGGAAAACGTTTGTATTTTAACTCAGCCATTTTCAACCACTGTCCTGTGGCAAATTTGTGTGCTGCAAGTGTTCCACAGGTATGCCACAGAAATTTGGGAGAAGGTCATTTATTAGAAAGGCCAATGAGGATGTGAGCCCCCCAAGGGATATGCCCCCCAATGAGGTTGTGAGCCCCCCAAGAGGCAGCATGGTATGCTTGTCAGTTGTCAAAAACCTGTTGGTGTGCCTTGACAATTTTAGTACCTAGTAAGTGTGCCGTGAGATGAAAAAGGTTGAAAATCTCTGTTTTAGCTGAATTTCTATGGGAAGAAAATGAAAGGAAACATATCAGACTGTCAGTGTTTCAGTGCAGGAGCTTAATGCCAGGTAGGAACCAAAGCTTCATTTGTGGCTGCTAGCTGCTGTTGCAGGTGGAAGTTAAATGCAAATGGAAGGTTGCAAGTCAACCAGAAGATACTCATACACAGCCCCAGATAGAGAAAGTGAGTTCCACTAAGATGTGCTTCAGCCTCTTAAGTGCTTAGAATTGTATTTTTAGGGTGACAAACTCATCAAATCAGGGATATTCATCAAATATATTTTTCATAAAGCATTCTCACTATATATGCCAAATAGATCCCATCACTGACAACATTTTTTTTGCAAACATAGTTAACATGTAAGCACAATATTTTGCTCACCTTCATCCTTGCAAACCCCTGGGGACTGGGGATAAGAATAGGCCCTCAGTTTGACTGTACTTGTCATAAGCGGTGACCAAACAGCCACCGGTAGATGGGACTCGTCAGCCTGGGAAGGCAGCTCATCTGAGAGAAGGAAGACTCTGATCCCAAACCTCCACTGCCTTGTGGCTACATCCAGTTATGGAAAAGGCTTCAGGAGTCAACCTCGAGGCAAAATCTGGAGCCGGAGTCCCTGAGGCAGTTCATGGCTGAACACAGTTACGTTCTGGCAACTCCTGCAACGCCGCTGGAACCTACTGTATTGGCTTCTGCCTTTCCATTGGACCATTTCAGCAACATGGAGAAGGGGGATTTGCTGCATGGGAAACAGTGTGTCCTCCATGTCTACTTCGCGCACTGGAGAGGACACTCTGTTCCAGAACTAGCATTCAGAGCGCAATACCATAGTCTTCCGAGACTGAAGGATGCCAACAAGACATCTTTGCAAAGACCAAGGGTGAATGTGAGAAGTTGTTCTTTCAGTTGGTTGATACTACTATATCCAAACTCTCAAAGATTATCAGGATCACTTTTGACAAGGTGTGCTAATCTGGGGGCAGGCGCTATGGGGCATGTACGTATTCTGCATGTAGAAAACACTTGATAACTGGAGGAATAGCATAGTGTCTTTGAGAGAATGGTAGTATTATGTTGAGCCTGAGCTGTGGAGATTGTTCAGGAAGCAATGTTTTATGAATATCCTAAATTTGATGGGTCTTTGAACTTTATGCACATTTCCTTGTTAGTAGGTCCTGTTGATGTTGCTGGGACTTCCCTGCTTCAGCTGGAGGTTGGTGAAAGTATCTCCTGGATGACTTTCAAACTTCTATGTGTGCAAAGATGCAGCTTGCACTAATTTCCAGCACTGTTAAAATGATAGGAAGAACAGTAGTGTACTTTCTGTGAAGGTTTTTAACTTTGAGAGAGTTGAATCACTTAAATATATTGAGCAGAATCAGTCCATCACAGTGGACAGTGTCCATGTGTTTCAGATTCCCATAGGTTCAGTGGGACTCTTGACACCATGGGTATACATGTCTGGGTAACCCAACAAACCATTAAGAGAGTAAGAGGTCTGTCCTGCATCTCTGCCCTATATCCCTGTCTGTTGAAGAGATTTATAATACACCTTTCTGCTTTTGAAGAAACAGCCAAGCAAAACTTAAAAACATATAAAATCCCATTAAAACAACTGCACGCTCTCTGCCAACTTGACAGCAGTAAAGGCAGAACAATAGAATAATCAAACAGTAGTCAAATATCAAATCCAGTAAAGCAACAGTCCAATAAAACAGCTCTAGGTAAAAAGCCATTTCTAGTTCTTGCAGGTTACTAATAACTCAGAGTACAAGTAATAGTGCAATCCTAGCTATGCTTTTACTCAGAAATAAGTCATATTTATTTCTCTCTCTGTAGTTGTGTGCATGCATGTGTAAAATTGCAGCCCTAGTTCTATAATTTTCATCAGTTTATTAAGGGCATATCCCTGATGCTATCCACCAACATGCATCTTCCTATATATTTATTTATTTAAAAGATTTCTGTACTGCCTTTCCTATGCTCAAGGCAGTTTACAATATAGAATGGAAAGCGTGAATTAAAAATGTTTGGAAAGTGAGGAGAATGTACTAATATACCAAACCTGCAGAAGATCTGACCTGAGTAAGCATTAACTGCAGTTTCCAAAAGCGTCTTTAATCAGTTTTCCTTTTAGAAGTCTTGTGCAATCCAGTGTTTCTCCCTGCAACTGTCAAGGTTCAGTGAACTGTGTTGGTCTTGTTACAGGGAAATGGATTGTTCATAATTAGATCATAGCTGTTAGTCATTTGTATATTAGCAAGAGTGGAAACTGCCGAGGAGTTGTTTTTGGAAGTAGAGATAAATTAGTAACTTCTTCATGATTTGCTTTTATTCCCCTTTGCTGACCTGCCACCTGTCTTACATGAAGTGGAAACTAGCACTTGGGAACAGGAGGGTTGTAGTGAACAGAGTCACTAAGAGAGTTTATGCTTAACTGGTTAAATATTCTTCTGATCTGTGCTTGAACTGGCTGTAGTTTTCTTTAGGTCCTGCTTACTTTGCATTTGCAATTGAAATATAGCATTCTCCCCATGAGTATGATTAATAAAAATTAAGTATACAGTTGGGTTTCCCTGCACATAGTAGATTTCCACATGTTGGCAACCTTCAGTCTTGAAAGACTATGGTATCGTGCTCTGAATGGTGGTTCTGGAACAGCGTCTAGTGTGGCTGAAAAGGCCAATTCGGGAGTGACAATCCCTTCCACACTGGGAGCAAGTGCAGTCTGTCCCTGGTCTGTCTCCGTGGCTATGGGCCTTCCTTCTTTGCCTCTTTGCCTCAGACTGTTGGCCAAGTGTCTCTTCAAACTGGGAAAGGCCATGCTGCACAGCCTGCCTCCAAGCGGGCCGCTCAGAGGCCAGAGTTTCCCACTTGTTGAGGTCCACTCCTAAGGCCTTCAGATCCCTCTTGCAGATGTCCTTGTATCGCAGCTGTGGTCTACCTGTAGGGCGCTTTCCCTGCACAAGTTCTCCATAGAGGAGATCCTTTGGGATCCGACCATCGCCCATTCTCACGACATGACCAAGCCAATGCAGGCATCTTTGTTTCAGTAGTGTATACACACTGGGGATTCCAGCTCGTTCCAGGACTGTGTTGTTTGGAACTTTGTCCTGCCTGGTGATACTGAGGATGCGTCGGAGGCAGCACATGTGGAAAGCGTTCAGCTTCTTTTCCTGTTGTGTGCGAAGAGTCCATGACTCACTGCAGTACAGAAGTGTACTCAAGACGCAAGCTCTGTAGACCTGGATCTTGGTATGTTCTATCAGCTTCTTGTTGGACCATACTCTCTTTTCAAGTCTGGAAAACGTGGTAGCTGCTTTGCCGATGCGTCTGTTTAGCTCGGTATTGAGAGAAAGAGTGTCGGAGATCGTTGAGCCAAGGTACACAAAGTCATGGACAACCTCCAGTTCGTGCGCAGAGATTGTAATGCAGGGAGGTGAGTCCACATCCTGAACCATGACCTGTGTTTTCTTCAGGCTGATTGTCAGTCCAAAGTCTGGGCAAGCCCTGCTAAAACGGTTCATGAGCTGCTGGAGATCTTTGGCAGAGTGGGCGGTGACAGCTGCATCGTCGGCAAAGAGGAAGTCACGCAGACATTTCAGCTGGACTTTGGACTTTGCTCTCAGTCTGGAGAGGTTGAAGATCTTTCCGTCTGATCTGGTCTAGAGATAGATGCCTTCTGTTGCAGTTCCAAAGGCCTGCTTCAGTAGTACAGCGAAGAAAATCCCAAACAAGGTCAGCGCGAGAACACAGCCCTGCTTTACTCCGCTTCGGATGTCAAAGGGGTCTGATGTGGAGCCATCAAAGACTACAGTGCCCTTCATGTCCTCATGGAAAGACCTGATGATGCTGAGGAGCCTGGGTGGAAATCCGATCTTGGGGAGAATCTTGAAGAGGCCATCCCTGCTGACCAGGTCGAAAGCCTTCATGAGATCTATGAAGGCTATAAAGAGTGACTGTCGTTCCCTGCATTTCTCCTGCAGCTGTCTAAGGGAGAATACCATATCAGTGGTGGACCTGTTGGCTCGGAATCTGCACTGCGATTGTGGATAGATGCTCTCTGCAAGTACCTGGAGCCTCTTTAGTGCAACTCAGGCAAACAGCTTTCCTACAACGCTAAGGAGAGAGATGTCGCAGTCGTTATTGCAGTCACCCTTGTCACCTTTGTTCTTGTACAGCGTGACGATGTTTGCATCCCTCATGTCCTGTGGTACTCCACCTTCTCTCCAGCAGAGGATTTCATGCAACTCAGTGGCGATGATCTCTTTGCAGCTCTTTAGGACTTGAGCAGGGATGCTGTCTTTCCCAGGTGCCTTGCCAGAGGCAAGGGAGTCCAGGGCCACATGAAGTTCTGCTAGGGTTGGTTCACTGTCATGCTCCTAGCAGCATGACAGGAGCTGCCAACACAGGCAGGCACTCAATGTTGTTCAGTGCTTCCTCGGCTACTGCATTTTCCCGGGAATACAACTCAGAGTAGTGCTGCACCCAGCGTTCCATCACATTTTTAATAATTTAAGGGAACAAAGGCTGAGACTTTTTGTGCCATTATTCTTAAGAATACATTGCAGATCTTTTACTTTGCTCTATGTTTAGATGTTTCATTTGCTCTTGGAATACTTTGCAGAAGAAAAAGAGGTCACAAAATTAACTTAATAGTTCATTTTTTGGATTCAGGCTTTTGGGCTACCGATATTATTATTATTATTATTTTATTAATTTGTACCCCGCCTTTTTGCCCAACGGTCACACAAGGCGGCTAACAAACAATTTAAAAATACAACATGAAAAACAGTTAAAAACAGTTTGCAATGATTAAAAAGCTAAAAACAAAACAAACCGCGTGGATTTTCATATAAAAAGCAAGAACGCCAGCCAGCCTGTCAACAATTAAAAGCTTTTTGAAATAAAAAGGTCTTCAGTCGATGCCGAAACGTTAGCAACGAGGGAGCAGTTCTCAGTTTTAAGGGGAGGGTATTCCACAGTTCGGGGGCCACCACCGAGAAGGCCCTCTTCCTGGTCGCCACCCCTCTCACATCTCTTAGTGGCTGCACAGTCAAAAGGGCCCCCCCAGAAGATCTAAGAGCACGGGCCGGATTGTAAGGAAGGAGGTGGTCCCTCAAATACCCCGGACCCGAGCCGTAAAGGGCTTTAAAAGTCAAAACTAGCACCTTGAATTGGGCCCGGAACAGAACCGGCAACCAGTGTAGCCGCCGGAGCAACGGCTCAACAGAGTCAAACCGACGTGCCCCGGCAACCACACGAGCAGCCGCGTTCTGTACAAGTTGTAATTTCCGGACCGTCTTCAAAGGCAGCCCCACGTAGAGCGCATTGCAATAATCTAATCTAGATGTCACTAGGGCATGGGTTACTGTGGCCAGGTCCGCGCAGCTCAGGTATGGTCGCAGCTGGCGAATCAGCCGAAGCTGAGCAAAGGCTCCCCTGCCCACCGCCGCCATCTGGGATTCCAGGAGCAGCTGTGGATCCAGGAGAACCCCCAAGCTGCGGACCTGCTCCTTCAGAGGGAGTGCAACCCCGTTCAGAGCAGGACGATAGTCCAGCACCCAAGCTGTGGATTTCCGAACCAAGAGCACCTCTGTCTTATCCGGATTTAATTTCAGCTTGTTCGCCCACATCCAGTCCCTAACCGCCTCCGGACAGTGATCGAGGACCCCAACCGCCTCCTCAGAATCAGGGGGAAAGGAGAGATAAAGCTGGGTGTCATCAGCGTACTGGTGGCAACCCACTCCAAACCCCCGGATGATCTCTCCCAGCGGCTTCATGTAGATGTTAAAAAGCATGGGGGATAAGATGGAACCCTGCGGCACCCCAAACCTAAGAGGTCGGGGTGCCGAACAGGCATCCCCCAGCACCACCTTCTGCGATCTGTCAGCCAGGAAGGAGCGGAACCACTTCAAAACAGTGCCTCCAAGCCCCAACCCGGCCAGCCGGCCCAGAAGGACACCATGGTCTATGGTGTCGAATGCCGCCGAGAGGTCCAGCAGGACTAACAGGGTTGCACTCCCCCTGTCCATCCCCCGGCGAAGGTCATCCACTAAGGCGACCAAGGCAGTCTCCGTCCCGAACCCCGGCCTGAAGCCAGATTGGAATGGGTCCAGATAATCCGTTTCCTCCAGTACCCTCTGAAGCTGGGACGCCACCACCCGCTCAATCACCTTGCCCAGGAATGGGATATTCGAGACCGGCCAAAAGTTATTTAAATTAGTGGGATCCAGGGAGGGCTTCTTCAGGAGGGGGCAAACCATTGCCTGCTTCAAGGCAGGCGGGAGCACCCCCTCCCTCAGAGATGAGTTCACCACCCTCCCGGTCCACTCAGCCAGCCCTTCCCGGGCAGCCCTAATTAACCATGCTGGGCACGGGTCGAGCGGGCAAGCAGCAGGTCTCGCACTCCAGAGAATCCTGTCCACATCCTCAGGCTCTACAAGCTGAAAGGAATCCCAAATAGCAGGATAGACAGGTGCCCCAGGGACATCAGTAGACATGCCCACAGCGGCGTCCAAGTCATGCCGAATCTGATCAACCTTCTCTGCAAAGTGTCTTGCAAACTCGTCACAGCGAGCTTCCGTGTGCTCCTCCCCACCAGTAGGGGGGACCAGATGTAAAAGGCTACGGACCACACAAAAGAGCTCAGCAGGACGGTTCTCTGCAGATGCAATGGTGGCAGAGAGGTGTGCCCTCTTAGCTGCCACCACCGCCTTAGAATATGCTCTCAACTGGGCCCTAGCCCGTGTACGGTCAGATTCGGTACGAGTCTTTCGCCACTGATGCTCTAGACGTCTGCCCTGCCGCTTCATCATCCGCAGCTCCTCAGAAAACCAAGGAGCCGCTCTGACTCTGCGACTGGGCAGAGGACGCTCGGGAGCGATCTCATCCAGGGCCCTGGCCATCTCCATATTCCAGAGATCGACCAGAGCGCCGGGTGGGTCTCCAGCTCTGGCCGCAGGAAAATCCCCCAGAGCCCTCAGGAATCCATTTGGATCCATCAGCCTCCAAGGGCGGATCATAAAATGTGATCCCCCACCATTGCGGAGGTGAGAGGCCGCAACAAGCCTAAATCCCACCAGAAAGTGATCTGTCCATGACAAAGGAGTGATCTTAATATCCTCCACCTCCAGATTACCATCAGCCTGCCCAGCAGTAAACACCAGGTCCAGCGTATGTCCCGCATCATGCGTTGGGGCAAATATTCTTTGAGACAGACCCATGGTTGCCGTGGAAGCCATGAAATCCTGAGCTGCAGCTGTTCCCGGGGCCTCGGCATGGACATTAAAGTCCCCCAACACCAATAGGCGGGGGGACTCCAGCACCACGCTCGAGACCAACTCCGTCAGCTCAGGCAGGGAGTCTGTTGGGCAGCAAGGCGGGCGGTACACCAGCAGAATCCCTGTTCTGTCTCGCCCCTCCAACACCACACGAAGACACTCAAACCCAGTGGACTGCTGAACAGGGTTTCTGGTAAGACGGATGGAATCCCGGTAGACCATTGCAACCCCACCTCCCCGCCCCTGTAGCCTTGGCTGCTGCAGTACCCGGAAACCCGGTGGACAAATCTGGGAAAGGTTAAACCCCCCCCCCCCCAGTTCACGGTATTCAATCTCTCTCTCTCTGCCATGATGTAGCACTGCACTATAAAGTTACTAAGGCCTAGTTCTCACAGATGGCTGGTGGTTTGGTAAAACTGCTGTCTGGATTATGCTAGCTGGGGCCTCTGAAATGAAAACTATAGCATATTGTGTTTTCACTGACATGCCAGTTCTGTGTGTGGAGAAACCTTCTTGAATGAGGAAGTATTCTGTCAATTAACATCCAGCTGTAGTTTGAATTGGTACCCTTGAGACATAACTTTGGCACTTCATTTAATTGGACATAAATCATTTAAATAAATGCGTGTTTGTGCTGTAGGTACAACCTTTTCTCCCATGTTCTTCAGCATTGGGGAGTGGTGAATGTGAAAGAGAGGGCTGATGTAGATGGTGATAAAATTCAGCATGCTCTTTTTACTCTTTGTTGTTTTATATAGCATCACCAGTGTGGTTGGTGCTTTACACAGCCTAAAAAAACCAGGGAGATACAAGAGAGACAATGGAGGTGGGTTAAACAGGGAAACACATAGAATTGTTTGTTATACAGAAGTAAATTGCACTGATTTGCATGAGGTTACTCCCATGTGTGTCATGGCTTAATGTACTTAAATTTGGTTATGGTAAGGAGTGAAGACTAAGGCATGATGCCACAGGCTTTGTGAAAAAGTTGGTTTTAAGAAGGGTTTAAAGAAAATGACTGAGGAACTCTTAAAGGTTTATGACAGAGGTTCCCAAACTATGAGCCATGGCTCCCTGGGGAGTTGCTGAAACCAGCCACAGAATCCTCATAAAAACTAGCTGCCCTATACAATGTATAGGATTGTAATCCTAATGGGGAGCCAAGGCCAGCGGCCCAGTAGGTCAGCAGTTGAGCCTGCAGTCGAAAAAGTTTGGGAACCACTGACATATGGGCAGTAACTGAGTACACAGCTTTCCCTACTCACCCCCTCCCATTCATCCATCCATCCATCCACAGTTGCAGTCCTTGTGTACCACTCCTGTAGGGCTGTAGATAAGCTGTAATCCTGTCTTACCCACCAGAAACAAAAACCTAATATTGCTACCTTGTAAATAATGGCCCCTTTCAGATTATGTTGACACTTTCAGGTTCTCATTCCTTGCTTTCTAATAAAGGATTCTTTTGATGAACTGGGGAACAAAACACATTTTGGGGGACAAGGTGCTGTTGTATAGCATCTCATTTTTCTTTGCATACAAGGGCTCTGTCACTTAATCTGTTACTTCCTCCTTTCTTACAGTAACTTTGTTTTTAATAGCAGCTTAGACATAGTGAACTTCCTCTGTATTCTGACTAATGTGTTGAACTAGAGTCTTAGAGGAACACGGAAATAAAACCTTGATGTTTATGTTCAATATATAGGAATTCATTGTTGGCTTAATGTTTGCTGTGGTAACTTCAAATGTCTACTCAACAGGAAATAGCTTGACTCTTTGCACACCTGAGTGTGGGCAAGTGTAATAATATTTCCAGGTGCTAACAGTTGGTTCAGGAAAATTCAATGGGCAGTGCTGTAGTTATAGAATATAGTATCTGATCTAACCAGTTCTCTTGATAAACAAAAACATTAAAGGTATCTGTTTAGATAGGTCAACAAAGCTACTGTGGCTGTTTGCCCAGAAACATTCCATAATAACTTTAACTCCATGAAATCATCTATTTTTTTTTCTCTTAAAACCCCCCCCCCCCCAGTATTACCTTTTTTATCTTAATCTTCCTTCAGGAGGAACATAGAAGATTATCCTTTTCTCTTCCAAAACCCTGTGAGTGAGATTAGGCTAATAGTGACTGGCCCAGGCTTACCCAATAAGCTAGATAAAATGGGATGTACACTCAGGTTTCCCTGGTGCAAATCTGCTGCTCTAACCACTGCACCATACTTCTTTTGGTGAGTTAGGAGGAAGGATAAGTTTAGAAGGGGGCCCACATTCATAAAGTCCTGAAATAAATTGTTAGGACTGTTCTGTGAGGTAACCCCCAAGAGAGCATAACACATCTGGAGATATGATGCAAATTTCCAGAAAGGGGAAAATTTTGCAGTAGGCAAAAACAAAGATATTTTCCTCTTAGACCCAGAGGCTTAGCACTGCAGCCACTGAAACAGCAATGGACATGAATGGAAGCTTTCAGAAGTGGGGGGAGATTATTTTAATCAGAACCACAGTTTGGGAGACGGAATGATTAACACCCACACCCCATGCTGCTATTAAAAAATAAAAATGTGGAAATGGAAACATATTTTCAATTTCTTGTGAATATTCCTTAGGCCCCCTCTTAAAACAGAAAAGGAGCTAAAGTGATTAGAAGCCCCTCCTCTCTGCAACTTCCAGGGGAGGAGGAAAGCCATTATTTAAACCAAAGCAGACAGAAATGCAAACATGCCTTTAACATGTGCAGTTTGCCCCTAAGATTCCCTGTTTCATGTGCAAGTGCCCTGTACATTTGTCTGAAAAGATGAGCTTGTGATACACTGGATTGAAGTATGAAACAGTCACTGCTCTCACATTCCTGTATGCCAAGTGTTATTGCCAGCAAAACAAGTTGGAATTGTAATACCTTGTTCTTTTGTATTTTTTATGAAGTTTAAGACAGAGATTCTGGTTCTAAGGGAGATTTAAATGTTCTTCTTATGCAGCAGCCCCCAGCTGCCCAACAAACTACATTTAAATTAGATTGGAATTTCAGACACTGTGTAATCTGTGCATGGACTGTGGGGGTGGACATCTGTTCTAAGAAGAAAAATGTCCATTAAAATCTCAGAATTTTGGGCTTGACTCGACACCAGGGTTGCAATCCTATACACACTTACTTGAGAGTAAGCCACCTTGAACTCAGTGGGGATTTCTTCTGAGTAGACAGGCCTAGGCTTGCACTATAAATCAGAGACAAGCTATTCTGTATCTACACCCCTCAAATAAAATTAATTTTGATTTGATTTGAATGCCTTGTACATCCACAGCCCTAGAAGTGGACAGTAAAGTTTCTTCAAGCAGTTAGTAATAGAAGGAAAGGCACATAACCTCTTCTATTGACTGGAGCTCTGATCACTTTGGGAGCTTTTGTTCTCTTCTAAGAGATTTTGTTTGTTTTGTTTAATGAGGTTTTACCCCATGGGCAGCCCAAGAGTGAATCCTCTGTATTTTGCTGTGTAATGCATTTTAAGAGGTGAATTAAGGGTGGTGGTATTTTTATTAATCAGGGATGCTTTACCTGACAGTTAGCTTTGCAAAGAGTGTACAGAAGATGGAGAAACAAGAGAAATCCAAACCCAATTTATTGGGCAGGGAGGTGGAGGACAAGGGATAACTGGATCAGAAACTTTGGGTTCAGTCCTAACCCCTTATGTCAATGCTTTCCAGCATTGACAAGGGCAATGCAGCTCTGTCATATACTTGGTCTCACACTCCCAGGGTTTTGGGCGCTCAGAGTTGTTGGTTCTGAACCCTAGAGCCCTCAAAGATCCCTGTTCGGTAGTACTGCCACCACCCTGTAAGAGCCAGTGCCTCAGTCCAGGGACACCGAGACCCTCTAGGCTTAACTATATCCCTTGTAGGCACTGAGCACTTTCTTTACTTAAAGTCTCAGTATTCAAGTTACTAGTCCACAATGAGGATTTTTGGTAGCTTGCTGAAGGGCTAGGCAGGATTCTGAACCTTTGTCCCCAACAGACAATGAACCAACATGGTAAAAGGATTTTTACTTTATTAAGTACATAGGGTTACAAAGAGTTACAAAAGGCAGCAAATGCTAGAGGCATAAAAACGGCTAGGAAACATCAGCATAAAACAACAAAGCTAACTGGCTAACTATTATTCTCACCTGGGTCAGCTTCTTTTGTAGATCCTCAGGTCAGTTACCTAAGGCTACATGGTCCTGGGGGGGGGGGTGCACCCACCACCTTTCTCACCAAGAGACAAAGAGCAAAAGACCCTGTCCTCTGGAAGTGGGGCTGGAAGCTCGCCCTCTCAGCTCTTCCCTCCCCCCTGGAGATCTACAGCTGCATTCCATCCTTGATGGGTGTCTTTCTGGCTGCCTAGGTGCTACATAATCACCTTCCATTGAGTTGTAAATTCTTAGCAGCTAGGACTGCAAGCCACTTCTGTGTTACTGTTTTAGCTTGGTTCAGGCTTTACATGTTACTAGGCCTAAACTGTATTCATGACAAGCTCTGAGGTAAGGGAACAAACATTCCCTTACTGTGAGGAGGCCTCTGTGAGTGACATCCAACTGCAGGATGCAGCACATGTCCCATTGGCATCGCTATGCCAGTGCTGGAAAGCACTGACATAAGGGGTTAGGATTGCGTTCATCTCCTTACTCACTACTAAGTGATAGGACCCCACAGCACCTATGTAATGGCCAGGCTAGATTTAATAGGGTCAGCTATGTGCTTTTAATTGTCTGTCCTGTTCACATGTATATGGTGATGCCTAAGCAAAAGGATGCATGGATAAGAACGCCTTTGTAGAATCATACTAAAGGTCCATCTAGTGTAGTATCCTGTTCGAGTCAGATGCTTCTGGTAAACCCACAGCAGATCATGAAGGCATGAGCCTCCACCTCTGCTGACCTCCCATAACAAGTATTCAGTGACATACTGCTTCTGAATTTATATAAATAAATATTTATATCCTGCCTTTCTTCCCTAGCTGGAAGGAATTTGGAGATTTCATGGACCTATTATGGCATGTAGCCATGGGAGATGTATGCTTTATGGATTTGTCTGATTCCGTTTTAAACTAAACTAAGCCACTGCTGCATTAGTGGGATAGCAAATTCCATAAGTTATATGTTGTGAAGAAATTCTCTTGTCTGTCCTAAATCTTTTGTTCTATCTGGTGACCAATGGAAGAGGAGGGAAAACATTATTTCTGTCTTTTTTCTTTACACCATTCATAATTATAAAGCTATGCGGTCACTCACCTTCCTCCTGCTCGTCCCCCCAGTAAAATGCCCCAAACATATTCATATTCCATCCAGTGGAAGATGTTGTAACTGCTGATGATTTTGATTGGCCTATTAAACACTTTTTCCAGCTTTATGGCATCTTTTCCTATGATTGGATGAGAAATGTACACAGTATCTAATTTTGTTCTTTAAATTGCATAGAAATTGAAAGTTATTTCTTGTATGTGAGTATTGCAGTTGGGTGGAGATCTTGATGAAGTACGTGGAGGGGAGAAATATGCACCGAAAGCATACTTCTTAAGTGCAGTACTGTGCTTATCTGTAAATTCTTGCTAATGGACAGCATCGGGAACAAACATGTTCTATTTACAAAGTGGGATGCTCCTGTACCCACTTCAGCGTGCTGTTTATCATAACAAGCACTATGCTGTCTCAGATTTGGTGTAACATAGTTAAATGTGACATCTTGAGTTTATTGAATTAGATACTGTGAGTTTATTGGTTTCTCTTTCTTTTTTAGGTAGCTTCTTTAGCTGGGCCAGGAGGAAAAGTTGAAATAGAACAAAATTTTTTGAACAACAGATTGAAGACTATAACTGCTTATTTTGGCGACCTAATCAGACAAGATGAATCCTGATGTGTGTGAATGAGAGCAAGAGAGCGCACGCATGGGTGTCCTCTAGTCAACACAGTGTGCATTTTCCTAACATTTCAATCATTGACAAATCCCCTTCTCAGCATTTATTTCCAGTCACAATAATGGGTGATGTAAAATGTTTTCATTTTATGTTGATTTGAGAGAGAAAAAAGTTTGGAATATTTCTTCAAAATGTTAATAAAATATTTTATGATAATAATTTATTTCATGTGGTAATCAATGTGAGTTGTGAAAAGGACTGTTAATCACTTAACCTTCCCTGTACAGCTGGAAAAATGTGACCTTTTCATCAAACCATCATATTTCTTAGATTAGCTTCTGCAGTCCTCTGAAGCTTGTCTCAACCACAGTGTACCTGAACTTCTGGTTTTGTTTGTCAAAAGATTGTTGAAAATATGGATATGTGTCAGTAGAGTAAAATTGGCAATATTAGGTTGGAATTATTGAGTGGAAAGATGAGGTGCAGCAGCAGGTATCTATTGTCAAATTACTAAGATGAAATAGGATGTAGGACAGTAGCTGGAGACAGAGGAGCATCTAGAAAAGATGAGCTCAATTCTATTCAACTTTTCCACACTGTGCTGCATCCTGTGATGGGAGGGGAGTCACAGAGGCCTTCTCAAGCTAAGGGAACATTTATTCCTTTACCGTGGGACTGCATTGCAACTGCATCAGTGCTGGAAAGGAGAGGGCCTAATATGTTGTAATGGGCAGAAATGATTTGAGTCAAGCCACTAGGCACCTTAACTGAAACTGAAAGGGAAGAATGAAAGCTGGGAAGGTGAAAAGAAAAGAAGCTGTTGAATGAAGCTGGAACAAGAGGAAAAACCAGTTGTGGGAGGATGAGCCATAAGGGATGAAGAGGTAGAAAGGCAAAGAATGACGCATGGATTTCCATATTGATGTTGAGTGTTGTCAGCTCAGCAATGTTACACATCATTTTCTACCAAAGCTCCTTTTACAATGCTGAGCCTTGGGTATCAGCTCTTTTTTTGCCAATGCTGATCCTTTCAGGTAGAATGCTCAGTATGTTTGAATGCTGCTGGTTTCTGAGTGAAATCTGACCAAACGAAAAGCTGGCCATAGCTAACCAGTGTAACAAAAATGAACAGTTGTTGGTTGTTGCTGTAATTAATATTGGTACATTTGCAAAATGCTGCACTGATCTGAACTCAATGGCAGAATAGAGTCTACCATAGATGTAGTTTCCATAGTACCTCCCTTCTTAAGATGAGGCAGATCTATGAAAGTTGCATACTTCACTCTTCTAGTCTAAGAGCTAAGGTTAAGAGAAAGTTATGTATACAGTGGTCACAACTCAGCCCCCTAAAAAGGACAACACAATGGTAGCTGTTCCTAATAATAATAATACAGGTATTTATATACCGCCTTTCTTGGTCATCAGATTTCTCCTCAGACTTTATTCAAGGTGGTTTACAAAGGCAGGCTGTTCTAAATCCCCATAGGGATTTTTACAATTGAGGAAAGGTTCTATCTTTCAAGAACCACAACATTTCAGATGGATCTTTCTGATCTGGTATCACTTTCTGGCCTCCAATTTCCTCCCACGCAAGCTGACAAGCAGCTCCTTCATTTCTCACATGGAAGTCAGCCAAGATGCTTCTTCGCTCACACCAAAGAGCAGGTGGAATAATTTGTTCCTGTTGTACTAGAGACACTTCTAGTCACCTGGAATTAAAGGCATTGCATTGGGATCTGCCAGGCAGACAGTGGCTGAGGACTGAAAACCATCATAACCATCTGTCATGGCTGACACCTGTACTGTAGCAGCGATAATATCTGCACCATTGACAAGGGGTTCTAGGTCACTACTCCCTGGGTTCCCAGCATCTCATGGAGATGCTTACCACAGGTCGCAACCTAAAGGCTGAAACATCTGATGTATATGCTTGCTACCCTGTCTCCTCTTGCAGGTGCTTAAGCCTGTGGCCTGCCAGATGCATGCTCCAAAGGGCTCTGCCCAACCTAGGAGCACAGCTGAGATTACACCCATTGTGTGGACAAGAGAAAATAAGTATATGTACTGTAAGAAAGAAGGTGAAATGACACTTGCCCCAGAGCAGCCTTGGCACCAGCAGCCCACAGTGCAGTGGGCATCACTTTGAGGGAGGTGCTTACCTCCTTTGGAGCCAGCTCAAGAGGAAAGACAGATCAATGGAACAGAACTAGGGTGGCCCTGGCCTGAAGTGCTTTTCAAAGTGGCTTTTCATCAGAGCTGGTATTACCAAGCATGCTCTAAAACAAGTGTAACACACAAACACAGGGCAAACTGATCACATGTACAAGTAATGGCACAACTCAGTGGATTGGCATGAAATGAGAAGTCAAAGATATAGATGCAACTATATATATTCCATGAGTTTTGTGGCATGGAATATTCAAGTATCTCCTTCTCTTAACCCATGAGTTTGCAGCCTTCTATGTGGGTTTTCTAAACATATTGATGCAAAACCCACATGGATCTTGATATTCTTGAGTTGTGTAGGTGAGAGGGTATCTTAGGCTGTCCTCCTGAGAAGCCTTGACTTGCCATAGCTCCTCCTTTCCTTATTTTTGGCTTTTAAGAGCAGCTGTCTTCCCCACCCCTTGCTTGCAGCAAGTAGAAGAAACAGCAGTGAAAGTGGTTTTCGCTTGATCTTTTGCTCTAACTGCTTAAGCTCTGAAGAAGGAGGGGGAAGCCAGTGTGTCTCTGTCAATTCACAAATGGCAGCAGCCGGACAAAGATCAAGTGGGCAAGAAGATGGCCTCGCACTCCAGAGAATCCTGTCCACATCCTCAGGTTCTACAAGCTGTAAAGAATCCCCCAAGATAGGACAGACAGATGCCCCAGGGACCTCACTAGATACTCCTAATGTGTCCAAGTTGTGAAGTACTTAGCAAACTCATCATAGCAAGGCTCCATGTGCTCCTTCCCGTCTGTAGGCCAAATGGAGTAGGCCACGAACCACACGTAAGAGCTCAGCTGGACTATTCTCCACGGAGGTGAAGGTGGCAGATGACCTCTTAGCTGCCGCTACAGCTACAGAATAGGCTCTAAGATGATCTCCAGTCTGTGTGCGGTCAGATTCAGTACAAATCTTTTGCCACTGTCACTCTAGACAGCCAGCAGGTTGGTCAGATGAACAAAGTTATTCTCCTAAAGGCCTGTGGAACTTGCCCAATGCTCCCTGCAATTTTTTCAGAGTGTGTGTGTGGAGCTGTACAGTGGCTGTGCAGGAACAACGCCTGGAGGGCTTGGTAATGATTATCGTCACTGAGCTCCGGAGTACTCTTACAGAAACTGCAAGGGGCTCTGATTTCAGCTGCACAGTCATGCAGCTTAAAGGAAATGGTGGAGCTGATGCTTCCTTGCCATGATATCTTCCAAACAAGATCTCATCTGGGTTATATTCACCCAGCACCAGGTACACAAGCAACCAAAACAGGTCCCACAACACCTTGAGTTCTGATAAATTGGAAATGTGGGTATATTTCTGTACAATCCAGCTCATCCCTTCAGGTCATTGGAGAAGCCCCTACTACAAGTGCCATTTCCTAGAGAGGTATAAGGTGTGGCAGCAAGAAATAGGGGCTTTCTCTGTAGTGGTACCAACTCTGTGGAATTCCCTTTTGATCTACAAACTGCTCCCTCCTCGGATACTTTCTGACGAGGCCTGAAATGCTTTTTTCAGATAAGTCTACCGAGTTCTTAGCCTTTTCAATAAGGACATCAACATAAGGTTATAGTATAATTTGTTTTAATTGTGATTTTATGATAATTCGTACTTGTATTTTTGTAAGCCGCTTTGGGTCCCCTCAGGGCAAAAATGCTATAAATAAATAAATAAAATATTTAAATGAAAATGAAATAATGAAGTACTGTATTTGGCTACATTAAATGTACAATTTCCTGATAATTTTAGATGAAGGGTTGTATACAAACGCATTAAAGAAATGGTATACAAGGCTGATGTTTAGCAGGTGAACTTTGATCTGTTGAATGCACTATCACTAGATACTGTGCTATTTTTATTGGTCTGTAAAAAAGTGTTCAGAATTTTTGCACTACATTCCACTCTGTATTGCCTTACCATTAGTAGCAATAAAGCCAAGCTAAGCTGGAGTATGGGTCACAACACAGTTCACATATTGCCATCCTAGTAAAACTTGCTAATGAAAGTTACTATCCTGTTGAGGCACTAATGGATGTTATCAGTTATGAATTCTCCTGGACTGTTAAGTGTATGTAATTGTGTAGAGTCTGCATATCTTCCTGTGCTCATCTGTCTTTGGGAAAAATAACTAAATATTCATGTACAGTATTTAAAATGTACTTGACCATATCATTTTTAAGAGGAAAATTTAAACAAACTGAAAGAAAAGATTCATGGTAGGAACTGGTTATTAAACATTGTGGTGAGTCATGTGTCTGACATCGCTAGATAAATATAACAGGACATCCTGTCATTGCTGTCCAGCTTTTCTTTAGTGTCTTTGCTCTCCTATCTGATGAACACGGATGGAAAAGTGGGTGAGGGAATGGAGAGGAGGCTGTTCTTCCTGCCCCTGTCCTGGCATAGAGGAATGAAACTCAAGTTCCCAAAGCATTGCAAACTGTTTTTATTTACATCCACACTTGGATAGTTTTCAATGATTTTAAGTGCATACAGTCCAATCTTTTCCTACAGTCCAATCAAGTGCTCAGTACTGTCAAAGCGTACTGTATTGACAATTTGCCAGGGAGTGTACACGTTGCATCTGATCCATCAAGGGGAATAAATAATAATAATAATAATAATAATAATAATAATAATAATAATAATAATAATAATAATAGAGGTATTTCTATACCACCTTTCTTGGTCCTCAGATTTTTCCTTAGACTTTATTCAAGGTGGTTTACATAGGCAGGCAAATTAAATCCCAGTAGGGATTTTTACAATTTGAAAGAAAGTTTCTATCTTTCAAGAAACCACAACATTCAGCTGTTTCTTTCTTGATCTGGTCGCACATTCTGGCCTCCATCCTCCCACGCTCAGAGCAGATGGAATAGCTCGGCTCAACTTGTCAGCTGCTTCAAGGTCGCACGCTGCCGGTGGCCTCGAACTGGCGACCTTCGGATGTTATCTTCAGGCAAATGGAGGCTCAACCCTCTCTGGGAACAGAGAGTACAGCCTTGGGGACTAATGTAGTTAAAGGTACTGTCCATAGGAAGCTGCCTTATATTGAGTCACATCATAGGTCTTTCTCCCTCCATATTGTCAACACTTGCAGTGGTTTTCAGGCAAGGTCTTTCGATGTCCTACTTGGACATGCCAGGGATTGAATCTGATACTATCTGCATGCGTTTGCTGTTCTGTTGAGCCACACCTCTTCCCCATTATAGTCTTACAAAAAGAACCACAACCCTGTTTAGATGTCCATCCTTATGGGAAGATAAACATGTGAGGGTTTCCTAGGAGCATGTCTGCCTCTTCAGTGATGCATACACATTAGCTCTGCCCTGCTCATGATTAACCTTTTTCCCTCCTCATGTTCAGCATTTGTCCCAATGATCCCTCCTCATGTTCAGCATTTGTCACTTCAGTCAAATGGTGATTGTGGAGAGGGCATGTCTGTGTCATCTGAGGGGGATTTTCTAAGAGGCCTGGCTCCTCAGAAGCCCTCACATGTTCATCTTGCTGTGGAGATGCACTCCTCAGCAGCACTAATTTCTGTATTCTTGGCATACAGGGGCCTGTATGAAGCAGGGGCCCCCCACACACTGCCTGTGGGTCGCCCGTTTTTAGTCAGTTATCAGTTGTGTAATTTGTTCTGTCTGATTTTGAGTCTTGTATGTTTAAGCATGTTTAATATACCCAGGATCAAGTTTTTCATTAAATGATGTAAAAACATTGTTTCATACTCAAAGGTTATTCACCCTGAGGAGGTGCACAGTTTCTTCCTCTAGCCTTCCTTTTCATTATTCTAAAAGTAGTAAGGTTTTATATTTTGAAGTTCTCTGTTTTTATATAAGCAGATCATCTGAGTGGGCTGTGTTCCATGCATTGTGGTGACTGTTTCACAGACAGTTCTATGTTCTTCACAGCTTTTTGCTACTTCATACGTTTTTGGGGCTCATATCATTCTGCTGTTGTCTTTTTCTGCCAGTGGTCTGTCAGACCCCAGGATGTGGTAAGCAACCATCTTACATCAAGTGTGGGGTTATTTACTTTGCTTTACCATATTGAAAGTGTAGGAAAAGTCCATCTTGTGGCTTTTCAAGTTCAGAAACTGCCATTCAAATCAAGCCTTAGTTTGTATTTGTAGTAGGACAAGAGGGCAAAAGCAAGAGGATGTGGTCCTTCGAAGGACCTTAATTCATGATAGTAACTGTATCTTTTTATTTAAGGCTTGCAGGTTTTT
This sequence comes from Tiliqua scincoides, assembly GCF_035046505.1. NCBI lineage: Eukaryota > Metazoa > Chordata > Lepidosauria > Squamata > Scincidae > Tiliqua > Tiliqua scincoides. Next base: position 44,637,537 of record NC_089824.1, on the reverse strand, counting down.
AAACTACTTTTTTTATGTGAAACCAGATCTCACGGACAGAGGTTTTGGGGTTCAAGAAACTGCCTTAGATCTATTGGAGCCTGTACATAGCAAATCACATCAGCACACACAGGGAGACTGTGCTGATTTTGAACCCCTCTCGTCACCAAGTGTGGTGTGCAGGAGGCTTCTACAACCATTTTGGGACTGCTGTAGCATAATATGGTATGTGACAAAGCCTCTGTGTGTAAATGAAGGAACCGTACATTTTTCTGGATTCAAGTCTTTGTTAGAACATTATTTTTTTTAAATAATTATATCCTGCCTTTTCCCTCCCGGGCAGGAGATGCCTAAGATGGCCTCCAGAATTTTTTCTACAGATTAGTAGAATAGAAACAATAATGGGGCAGGAGATAAGTCCTCTGTGTCTGTTTCTTCTCTGTCTCCTTTTAGTTGCTGTTTTACTGTGCGGGGGAAGGGACACAGTTCCACTTTTATAGGCACTAGCAGATGGAGGTGATGATGATAACTTTACCTGGTTTTATTTTCTCCTTCTCTTTGCATGGCAGTTGGTGTTTCCCTGTCAGTGGAGGAGGAAGATGAATTGAATTCTGGCCACAAAATCATTGTTGTGGGTACCAGAAGATGGATTGGGGGGGGGGGGAAGAGAGATTAACCTTCCTTTCCAGCTTCAGGCTGTCCTTAAATTCAGATTGCTGCCACATCAGCCCTTTTGCAGATCCTGTCATCAGAAAGAGCCATTGCAGGGGTTCTCCTGTGTTAGAAAATATTTCCTATTCTCTTACTTAGGGCACTTTCAGGCCAGCTAGATTAGCATGATGGAGACCTGCATACTTATGTTTTAAAACATAAATTGCAGCATGTAGGCCCTGAACTGGATTAAGAGGGCAATGGCCAGAAAGGGGGAAAACTTTCATTTTTTGTCCCTGCCAGCGTCTAATCCCAGCTTTGGGGAGAAGAAGATTTCCACTGAGACCACAGCATGGGAGGAAAGGTTAAATATCCCTTCCATATGTGTCATGGTAAGCAAGCCACCAGCACCACTCCACTGCTATTTTACTTTTTTGAAAAGTTGGAAGTTTATGTCTTGTTTAAAATTCACACCACAGAGTTCATCCATGCCATGTAAAGCACTTTTGTGCCGCTCTTGCTGTTGAGGATGTATGAAAAACTAAAATGCAATTTTAGATGTGCTTGTAGAAGGCATGTTTATAATGACAATGCAGGAAGCAGAATTGCAACTGTGTTTCAAACTTAGTGATTTTTTTCCCTTGTCTCACCTCTGAACAAATGTATGCTATTAAAAATGCAGTTTTAGGCTTCCATCCACCAATGTTTTTTTTTCCTCTACATACAGAACTACCACAAGTATGGCTCCATTATACAGTTCCTCTTTCTTTTTTCATGAACATAAGCATCTGCAGCCAAGCTATTTCCTTCTCTGCCTCCACCCAAACTAACCAAAATGACCTGTGAAAACCTTGTCTATATCACTAAACCAAGATGAAGTAGTGGTTTGGGAGTTAAACCTGGAAAATCCCGCTTCAAATCCTCACTCAGCCATGAAGCTTCCTGGGTGACGTTGGGCCATTCACTATCTCTCAGCCTAAACTACCTCACAGGGTTGTTGTGAGGACAAAAGAAACAAAGGAACTATTTACACCACTCTGAGCTCCTTGGAGGGAGGGTAGTATAAAAATGTGGAAAGCACTAATAATAAGACACATTTCCTTTCTTCAAAGGGACACTTACAGGGTGACCAGATACAATGAAGGACCAAGTGCCTATACTTTTAACCAGTGTATAGAAAAGGGAATTTTGGCAGATGTACGTAGCTTTTTAAACCCTTCCATGTTGAGCTGCATTTCCCAAAATGCCCTCTTCTAAACAGCGGTTAAAGGTACGGGTACTCTGTCCTCCATTGTATCTGGTCACCCTGCACATGTATATACACCAGCATTGCTGCAGAACCTTGTCTGTGGGCAAGGAAGAGAGAACACAGTGAAGGATAGGTCAATGGGTGAGTAGGCAGGTAATGCAAAAATGGAGTTTACATGCTCTTGGATAGTCATCAATCATGTCATTATGGGATTACATCCAAATCTAGTAACAGGAACATGTGGACCAGCATCCAGGACAGTTTAGTTGTGGTCTGTCTTCTCACAAGGTGAAAGGGTGTGGTGACATCAGAAAAGACATAACTTCTGATTGGTAATAGTATACATTATCTGATTAAAAAGGAAGGTGACAAAGATTATAATGATGCTTGCACCATCAATGTACATGGGCTTATATCTAGAAATAGAGCCAAGGGAAATGACAGCACAAGAAAGAATGATGGCACAGTAAATGGTGAAAGAGTATGAAATTTCATGTAGGTTTAGTTGTAGGAGGGTGAAGGAACTTGAAATTTGTTCCAAAAGCATGACAGAAATGTTGTATCTTGAAAAGGAATTTGAAGGAAATAAGAGATAATGCAGATGATCTGGGAAGAAATTCCAGGCATGAAGAAGAAAGGGCAGAGTCATTTGAGGCAGTAGAAAACCTTCAGACAGCTGAGAGTGGGGGGGGGGGGTGGAGCAAAGGTCATGGATGGTAGTCTGATTAGACAATGCTATGCGATGAACACGTACTAGACTCCTAATCAATCATTAAGGCACTAGATTCACTTGTGGTTCCCGTCTAAATTCATGATGCACCCAAAATACAGCATTGTGAAGTCCCACTGATGACATTGTGGTGTTTGTCATGACTTAAAAGTGTTGAGTTTGGCTAAATCATGTCCTTGCTGTATTTATAGAGCATTCTGAACAATACTACTTTACCCACAAAATATCAATCTAGATTTTCTTTCACTTAGTGAAAATCCTCTTTGGTTTACTTAGTGACTTGGCTTTGAACGTTTGGCTTTGGTTCCTGTGGAATTAATCTTTTAGTATGTTTCATCACTTAATGTTGTCTATCAACTATAACAGCTCTTTATTTCTTTCCTTATAATGGGACTCACTTCAAATAACCAGATCAAGAATGTTTGATTATGAACAAAAGACTCTTGCTTCTTGGTAGCAACAGGGCTTGAAAAAACAAGTGTACTTCCTTATTCCATAAGGGAAAAGGGTTTAAGTGTTACCTAAGCGTTTAGTTTCTTTTTTAAGTTGAAAATAACTTCATAGCCTTTCTCAAATGTTATGGGTACTGTAGCTAACAGCAAGAGCCAAAAGCGTGATTCAGGTCTGAGCTCTCTCATGTGGAGGTCTGGGGGGCCCATGATCTCTCAGTTTTATGATCACCCCTACAAAGATAACAGGGACCTAGGGCCCAATCCTATCCAAAGATCCAGTACCGATGCAGCCATGGCAATGGGGTGTGCACTGCATCCTGCAGTGGAAGGGCAGCCATGGAGACCTCTTCATTGCAGTTGCATCAATGCTGGGAATTGGATACAGTTGGGCCCCTACTTACATTATCTCAGTAATATGTAAAACAGCTTTGTGTATGAACTACTTTGAGTATTTAAGACATTTCAACAAGTAATTTTTACACCACAGATTACATGCTCCATGTGGATTACAGATGCCAATCTATGGAAGATCTATCTACTGCTTCTGAGAAGAAAGCCTCATTGAGGTCCTGAGCATAAACTTCCCAGTTGCGGAGCCAAATAAGCACTTTGGTTCTTGAGGGACCTACCGGCAACGAAATGATTGGGCCAGACATCTTGAGTGACTGTTTAGAAAGATTCATGATGAGAATTACTGAACACAACCTACAGCCCATTTTCAGCATTATTCTGTGGTGATGATGACAGTGAAGAGAGTTTTCTGCCACTATCGCTTCAGTAGAGAGTCATCCAGATGGGTTTTTCTCAGTGGTGCAGCCATCTTTCATCTAGACCCGCTGAAAATACTTCAGTGGCCTGATGTGACAAATTTGCTAGATACTTACAGCCCAATCCTGAGCTCCCATGGCGTGCAGCTTCAGCAGCACCGAAAATGGCTGCAGCCGATCCTATGTGCCATGGGCTACCGCAGGCGGCACCTCGGGAGAAGGGAACTTTCATCCCCTTCTCCCAGGTAAGGGAAGTAGCCCCGCAATGGGTCTACTCAATTCACTGCCGACCAAAAGGTCAGTGGTGAGGTAAAGGCGTTCATGTAGAGCAGGGGTGCCCAAACCCCGGCCCTGGAGCCACTTGCGGCCCTCAAGGACTCTCAATGTGGCCCTCAGGGAGTCGCCAGTCTCCAATGAGCCTCTGGCCCTCTGGAGATTTGTTGGAGCCCACACTGGCCCTTTCAGCGTGAGGGTGACTGTTTGATCTCTTGCATGAGCTGTGGGATGAGGGCTCCATCTACTGCTTGCTGTTTCATGTCTGTGATGCAGTAGCGGCAGCAAAGGAAAGGCTGGCCTTGCTTTGTGCAAGGCCTTTTATAGGTCTTGAGCTATTGCATTCATATAGCATATACTCATTCATATAAGTTCCTCTTTAATATATTCATTTATGTAAACTTATGTAAATTTATTCAAATTTTAAATGTAAATTAATTCTTTTTCCCCCTGGCCCCCGACACAGCATCAGAGAGATGATGTGTCCCTCCTGCCAAAAACTTTGGACACCCCTGGTGTAAGGCACCAAGCCCTACACGAATGGACAGGATCTGGTGCAGCGGAGCTCCACTGGACCCGTCTCCCTCCCTCCCCGCTTCCTTCCCTGGCACGCTTCCCCCGCCTCCCGTCTCCCCGTCATGCTTCCTCCCCGCCTTCTCCCCACCCTCTGCCCACCTCCTGTCCCCCGGTCACGCCTCCTCCCTGCCTCCCTCCATGCCCCCACTTTCTTTACCGTGGCTCCGCAGTCTGTGCAACCGCCAAGTGGCAGAGGCCAGGCGCCCACCTGGCGCTAGCCCAGTGCCGGCCAGCGCTTGACTAGCACGGGTGCTGGCCCAGCGTTAGGCCTTGCAAACGTACCATAACGCAGACATACACGCCGGCAGTAAGCTGGTGCATCGAGCTTAGGATTGGGCTCAAAATCTCTCATGCCTGCCATGAATTGGACTCTGTACTAACAGATCCATCTGATGTATTCTCTACATCTGTCCTGTTGTTATGAATTCAAATTGTACAGCCTGAGGATAAGGATTGGATTCTTGGAAGTGTGAGGCTGGGTGCGTAGCTGCTGGATCCTTGCCCATCTTGGCTAATAACAGTTGTCTGGGGGAGAGGGGGAACTGGCCATGCAGTCAAGAAGGGTCATAATTTTTCTTGGGGGAGGGCAAGGCACAGTGGTCCACCCTCTTCTGAAGAGACCCTCCCTCAATACTGACAAATAAAAAAGGGATCATTACCAGCTAGTTTCTAGCCTCCCAAGGACCAAGTGGATTTGGAGAGCAGAGTTCATCAGACTGAACATATTCAAGTTCTAAATCTAAAGTGGCTGTGGATCAATTTGTATGTTGTCTTAGCACTAGGAATTTGTGCATACTTAAGACTTTTTGTCACTAAACAAAATGTATCACCACATGAGTCACATGGAACCACATTCATGCAATCATACACTTCCTGTAGCTCTACACAAGTGGCAGTGATCCCAGGGGGTAGTGCTGCACTTGTGTAGGAATTAACCAGGCAACCCACATGGTTGTTGCTTGTACACATTTCCAGTGTGTATAGGCTCTGCAGCAAGGACACACATTTTCTCAGCAGCTAAAAAGACATGTAAGCTGGACCTCAGATTCATGCATTTGAGACTGCTGTGTCTACATTACTTTATTATAACATCATGAACAATGGTGGTCAGTTAATGGAACGCAAACATATTGATAATGGTATATAATACAGTGTAGGCTGAAACCCTACTGTATCTTAGAATTAAAAAAAAAAAAAAAAGCTGGCACCAGTATCTCACCTATGGTGAGTACCTGAATTATATTCATGCAGACTATTTGCATTTTCAAATCAGGTGGGAAACTAGAATTAGTAAAAGAAACTATTAGAGCTGTTGATTCAGCAGAAGAGAGCAATTCAAATACATCACATAGATAAATACGGAAAATGTACTTTAATCTCTACTTTCAGAACCCCCCAAATGAAAACACACACTTGGACAACTGTAAAAATAAAAATATTCACCTGCATCTTTAAGCATGTCTGTGCAGAGTTAATGTCAATAGGACCAACAACTTGGGGCACAATCCTAACCAATTTTCCAGCACTGACCTAGCTGTGCCAATGTGGCGTGCACTGCATCCTGCAGTGGAGAGGCAGTCAAGGAAGCCTCCTCAAGGTAAAGACATGGTTGCTACTGTACCTTGGGTCTGCATTGCAGCTAGGTCAGTGCTGGAAAGTTGGTTAAGATAGTTAGAATTTTATTTTTAATATGTTAGAATTGATGCTACTATGGTATGTGACTGTATTGGGGAAAATGAGCCCCCCAGACCCACATTGAGCCAGACTCAGCTCCACCTGAGCCCTCCGAAGGGGAGTGAAGCTGCACTCCAGTCCCCTTCAGAAGGAGAAAGGGGTGGAAAATCACAAATTTGATGGTCTGCAATTTTCGGTATCAGCAAGGGATTCCAGAACGGATATGGAGGCCCCACCTGTATATGCTTTTAACAATGATAGTAAATGGGACTTACTCCTGGATAAGTGTGGGTAGGATTGCAGCCTATGATGGTTAAAAATTTTCCTGCTTGATGATGTCACTTGATGATGTCATGACATCACTTCCGGTGAGTCCTGACAGATTCTTATTCTAAAAACTGGGTCCCGGTGCTAAAAGCTTGAGAACCACTGTTCTAGACTGAAGAGCCCCAAATGCTGTAGCCTTTCCTACAGGGAAGTGTCCTAGCCCAGTAATCATTTTGGTTGCTCTCTTCTGCAACTTTTCCATTTCTGTGATATCCTTTTTGAGATGTGGTGTCTGTACATGGGTTGTGAGTGCTTGCATGCCTCTCAGGATGGTGATGCCTTTCAAAGGACTCCAGGGGGGAGGCTCTGCCTCACCTGCCTCCCCACCCACCTGCATTGTTGCCAACTGCTAATTATATATTATGTGCAGTCATTCTTTGCCCAGGACCTCCTGCCACTGATCCTTATCTACATTGTCCTTGAGCCCCTCCAATCAACAAAAAAGCAAGAGTTCTCTTTGCAATATAACACTGGGGCAGTCTTTTTTCTCTCCACACATTTAACAGTTCTAGCTTTGCAACTTGATTGACCTTGCCTCCCTTGTGAAACCAACACCTACACTTTGCCCATTTCACAGAAAAGGAAACAGAGGTTGGAACACACTGATTTGCACAGGGACCACACAATGGCCACAGTACACTGCAAGTGTTACACAGGATTAGGCAAATCAGTGTTGCATTGTGGTCAGTGAGAGCGCAACCCTATGCATGTCCACTCACAAGTCAGTCCCATTATAGCCAATGGGGCTTACTCCTGAGTAAGTGTGGATAGGATTGCAGCCTGAATCCATGCCAATGGGGCTTACTCCTAAGTAAGTGTGGATAGCAGTCTGAATCCATGCATTGCCTTTGTGGGGATATGTAAGAAGAATGGGGCTTACTCCTAGGTAAGTGTGGATAGGATTGCAGCCTGAGGGCCCAATCTTATCCAACTTCCCAGCTCCTGTGTAGCCACAATGCAGTCCCCTAGTAAGGGAACAAATGCTCCCATACCTTGAGAAGGCTCCAGTGACTGCCCCTCCACCACAGGATGCGGCACACACACCCCTGACACATCAGCACCAGCACTGGAAAATTGGATTGGATTGGGTCCTGAATCCATGCCATTGGCTTTGTGGGGATATGTAAGAAGAAGATAGTTCCACTTGCAGGCAACTGGATCCCCCTTGGTGACTGGCCTCCTTCCAGCATTCTTATTCCCCTTTCTCAAGGAACAAGGAAGGTAAAGTATTATTTATCTTGGAATGAAACCCAGAGAATAACCATCACCCACCCAGGTCACACCCCCACCCCCACCCCCACGCCCTCCTCATTCGTGGCAACCAGCTCAGAGCCCAATCCAATGCCCGTCTACTCAGAAGTAAGTCTCATTAGAGTCAGTGGAGCCGACTCCCAGAAGAGAGTGGCTAGGATTCCCTTTGGCACTCCTCCCCGGCGTGGGAAAGCGCCCTCGGTTCTGCGGCACCCCGGGGCAGGCGGATCGTGGCGCCCGCCCCCTGGTTGATCGGGAGGCCAGCGCAGCCCTTCCTCGGGCTCGAGCTCCCCCTCCCCCCTATGCAAATATCCCCTGACCAGGAAGTCAGCTGCGAACTCTCAGCCCGGGCAGCCGGTGCAAGTCGCAGAAGTTCCCCTGCAGAGGAGGCGCGGGGCTGGGCTGGGCGCACGGAAAATGAGGGTTGCTGCTTCTCCTGCAGCGGATTTTCGGTTCCCCGTTTGCAGGCTGCTGGGGGCTCAGAGGCGCTCCTGAGAGCTGGGCTGTGGCTCCCTCCAGCCTCTGGGCTGACTCGCGGTGGACTTCCCAGGCTGATCTCCACCGCCACGTTGAGGACAGTAAGTTCTCTCGCCCTCCCTTCCCTTGTCCGACTTTACTTCGGAGGACTCCTGTTCAGTGACCTGGTGAGGGGCTTGCAGGGAGGAGACAACCAGGCTCAGCTTTTCTCTGCTCACCAGCCAGGCTGAATCTGGTCTCCTCCTGCCGCTTCATCTACCCTCCCCCTTATTGCCAGGTGGCAAATCTGTGGAAAGAAGGCTGGACCCTGTTCTGGGTTTCTCTCTACGTGGAGAATTTCTCTTGCAGGCGGGGCTGCGCCAGGTGTGTTGAGACACCAAACCGGGTCCTTGATCCTGTTCAATGGAAGGACCAAATGGGCGCGCAGACTTCTCAGCGGTCTCTTTACTTTGCCCATCAAACATAATCTGCAAATAAACTGGCATGTCTGGGGGGGGGGGAAGACTTCATGCGACGAAGTGACTGACCATATATATTTAGATCTCCTACTGGGATCTGTATGGGTGGGGACTGTGTGGTTCAATGGGTAGAGCATTCTGAGAGGCTTGGGATTCCTTTCAGTCGTGGAGTGGCTTTGGTTGGACAGCCCCCTCTGTTCATTCCCACTCTTGCCTATGGCTGCAATCCTAACCACACTTTCCTGAGAGTAAGTCCCATTGAACAAAATAGGACTTGCTTCTCAGTCGACCTGGTTAGGATTGTGCCCTATGTGTGGTAGATCTGGTAAGCAACTTGTCAATATTCTGTTCTACTGCTATATACTGAATTGTATAGATGCTATAGGTGGCTAGATTAGTAAAGGATTAGTCATCTGTCTTAAGGTTGATTTTTTTATCAAATCCAGAGATCTGTGTATCTCTTCTCTTCGCTCCCTCCCCTTCTTAAATTTAAAGCTTGAAACCACGGAATATGAAACATGTGGGGACTGGGAAGCACACTTTCATAAAGAGGAAGTGTGGTACTAAATGGACAGTTTGTGCTTTTGACCCCTAGAGGAACTGTTCTCGAACAGCAGATAAAGGCATGTTACAGTACATGAGTCAAAAAGGAAGTCTGTGTTAGTGTCACAACACTAACACAACACTCTTCCTTTAGCCAGGGAGCAGGTGCAGTCATCTAGATCAGGGGTCTCCAAACTTTTTGGCCAGAGGGCCGCATCAAATATCTGGCGCAGTGCTGAGGGCTGGAAAAAATTTTAAATATAAAATTTAAATAAATAAATTAGAGATGGAACTTAGATGAATGAATAAATGAATGAGTGGGCTCATTCACTCAGCCTCTCCAGCCCTCAGAACACCCTCCAGATCAAATCAGAGTACAACTCTGGTCATGTACAGTCGAATGGGCCAGAGGCTTTCAGGAGACAAGAGGCTGGTCGCGGGCTAGATAGAGGCTTGCTGCGGGCCGCATCTGGCCCCTGGGCTGCGGTTTGGAGACCCCTGATCTAGATGAATCTCATGTGTGGCTCATGAATTTTAAAAGACATCCAACTTCTTGTGTGAGTGCTTCCAGTGGCGTCACTAGGGTTCATGTGGTGGGCATAGTGATGTACTATCACTCCACCGTCACTGGTTTTTTGGCTGTACCTTTTGATAGAACAAAGATAGAACACATTCTGCATGAAATTACACATTGATTGATATATAACATGATGGTATTATTCTTCCAAATTGGATTTTAGTTATTTTGGTCACTAGTGGTGTCTCACACACACACACACACACACCAGGGTGTCAACTTACTAACACCTTATTGCAGCAGTTCTCAAACTTTTAGCACTGAGACCCACTTTTTAGAATGACAATCTGTCCAAGATCCACCAGAAGTGATGTCATGGTGAAAGTGACTTCATCAGGCACATTAAAATAAATAAGTATAAATAATTAAAGTAAAACAGATAATTAAATAAGCAGAAGCCAGCTCTGGTCTGCCAAGTGAATTTCCTCTGTATCCTGCCTGCAGTAACACCCCCCTCCAAAATCAGTAAGGTTTTCAGCCCTCCCCTCCCAGTGCCCACTTCAATTTAAGAACTTCTGTTTAAACCAGATCACTATCAGGATCCACTGGCTTTGCAAGTCTCAAAAAAGTTCACCATATCAGCTGAAGCCTCTGTTTTTATTGGGTGGGGGGGAGGCTGCCTTCTGGATCATTTGTTGAGCTCCATTTCCATCAGATCAGGACCATTCTGGTGGCTTCACATTCCCCTTTGCCTGGCCTGACCACCAGCCAAGGCACGTTTGCTTACTTGTGAGTAAACGCTACTGTGAGGCTTAGTTTCACTTTCCATAGGGCTCAATACATTTATCTGCTTGGAGGGAGGGACTTCCTTCTCAGGTGTTTTTGGGGGCTGCATTCATTGGATCAGGACCATTCTGGTGTCAGTGGATTCCTCTTATCCTGCCCTTTCCGAAGGACTAAGGCAAGGTCACCTACTCATGGGTAAACATGTGATACAGCTCTGTTTCACTTTCCACAGGGTGCCATGCATTTTTTGTTCTCCGGTTTTTCGGTCACAACTTTTGATAGAAAGGAGATATTTCACTCTGGTTTTTTTGCATTGCATTCAGCTGGAGATTCCACAACCAGTGGTATATAACATGACAGTATTACTCCTAACCACCGTGATTTTTGTGCGTCAGTCTCCCTGTGCGCATCACCTGGTGTGGCCCGCACCACCTGCACACCCCTAGTGACGCCACTGAGTGCTTCATAAGGGTGGCTCTCATTTCTAATCTTCCAGTTGGGGGGGGGTTGCAATTTTCTATTATTCTTTGCTTCTAGAAGCTATATGCATTCATAAGGTTATCAATATATTTTTTTCCCCCATTAGGATTATCTCCGATAATGGAGTTGAATGGTACAATGCATACATTTTGCATTGCACCCCATTCATTCAATCTGTTACATGGTCAACTGAAGAAAAAAAATTCACAAACATGAAGCGAGTGCTATTCAGTTCATCACTTCTGAGTGCTGGTCTTGGGGTCTGAATGTGGTTTCATTTTGTTTCCTTCTAGTCCTGTTGGAGTCGAAGCAACACTGATCCTGCTACTTAGATTTCTGTAGTTTTGCTATTTGAGACTTTCTTTTACATCATCTTTCACAACACTTGCCATAACCAGCATCAGAAGAGGGGTCCAGGGGATATGCCCTGACCAGGCATGCAGCTCCCACCTCTATGCCTCCCCTTTGCTGGGCCATTGAAGGAAAGGTACTTTCCAATCAGCTTGGAGTGCTTTCCTTTATTGTCTATCAAGATATATAAAGAGCATTTTCTCATGGGCTCACTTCCATCTCCATCAAAATCAAGAGGACTTGTTTTAGGGGGAAAAAATGTTTAGGATGGGAATCAATTTGAAGTAATATTTTCTTTAGAAGTCTGTGTGGAACAAAGCTCAACCCCCCAAGCCCAAAAACTACTTTATCCGTCTAGTTGTTCCCTCCCCATATATATTTTTTTCTAATATCTTTAAATTGGTCTACAATTAAAATCAATTGAAAAATCAATGAAAGATACAAACAACAAAAAGCAGCCTTTGAATTTTTTTTTTAATCATAAGTTAACCTCTTCCGTTGTTCTTGCTTATCAGAGAGGAACAGAAGCTAACTATTGCTTGGAATGGAATGCTCGATAAGCAAAAAGTTAAATTTCAAATGATTTATTTTTAATTTTGCAGTTTTCTACTTCCCAATTGGTTTTTCTTCCCAGACCTGAACAGTAACAAAAACCACTTCCTGTCTTCTCAGCTGCTTGAAAGGGAACTAACCACATTTGAAGCTTGGTACTAGCCCTTCCGTTTGAAGCACTGTTCCCTTGGGGACCAAAGGCAGCAATAAAGTGTTTGCTCAGTATATGTACAGGCTACTCATCCAATGGCAGCCTCTATCCAGGGACTAATAGAGGACTGTGACATTGTAGGAAACTTCCTTCCTCATACTGTGATCATCATCCCTCGCCACCTCACTGTTACTGAACTTAATAAAAAACAACCAAACATACAGGGAAGAACCACATTTATTAAATAGTAAGGCATAGGACTCACATTGATCTCCTAGCCAAATATTGATTGGGTCCACACCCTGTTCACAAACTTTTCAGCAATTTGAAAAGTCAAAACTGTTCAGCAATTTGACAACAAGACAAACTCTTAACTGAACATTTCACTAGTTTAGTTGTTTGGTTACATAACAATAATTCTATAGTACCTCTTGGAACGGAAACATTTAGTGAGCATCTCTGTGTAGCATATTCTGCATAAAAGTGAAATGCAAAAAGATTCCATCTTCCAGGAGACAGAACCTGGAAGAGATGAATGGCATGATGGGAGTTCAACACATCCCACACCATAGTTGTATAGGATGTGCAAAGGGAAGCAGGATTGTGCTTGTGTCACCAACAGTTTCTTGTGCTCCAGTTGCCATGTGTCCTTCTCAGTCTATGATTGCATATGGAGCAAGGTTTGGAGCATGTGCCAAGAGCCTGGGAATTCTAAGTGGGAAGCATGGGAAGCAGTCCATATGCACATCACCTGTTTAATCTTATTGCTACTTTTGTGGGCCTCTGATTTGAATTACTTCTGAAGCTGCTGCATCATCGTTTTAAATTAAAATGTGAAACCTTTATGTTAAGGTTGAAAAAAGAGTATGAATTGCTCTTGTGCTACAGGGCTCACATGTTTCTACTTGGTAGTTGCAGTGCTTCACCTGAAAATGGAAAACATCAAAGATGTTCTCCGAAAGCAACAGCGTGATTCAAATGTTTGAAATTCACAGGAGCATGTCAAAATTCACATAGAACTAATGTAACTCTGATTATTCCCCCCCCCCCCCGGCAATTTTTGTGAGTTAAGAAATAGTTAACAAAATATCTTGTAAGAGAAATACTAACAGGGTAAAGAGGTCATTTTTCAAATGGTTCTCCTCTGTTTAGCAGCAGAGGAGTAACAATCCCTCTTCATCCCAGCACAGTGTCTTTTCTAGTAGCAGTTGCTGGTAGTTTTCTGTATCTTTTTAGGTTGTGTACCCTTTTGGACAGGGAGCCACTTAGTAGTTTGATTTTTCTCTGTAAATCACTTTGTGAACATTTTTGTTGAAAAGTGGCATATAAATATTCTTAATAATAAATTAAGAATTTGTGTACAGCTGACCTCTAAAATGAGTAGACATCTTTAAAATAAGCATCAACTTTTATTTAAAGGGTGGCATGGAGAAGTGGAATAAAGAACTTTGATCATAGTAGCTTGTTTCCGTTAAACCAATTTATCAGTGACCTCCACTGGTGGATCTTCTGAAAAGAAACCAGTATTATTAGAATATCCTACTACCAGAGGTGCTTGAAAATGGTGTTATTTATTTTACTCAGAACTAAGCGCATTGTGTTCACTTAGTCTGTAGTCCTCTCTTACTTATTCACTGGAAGCAAATGTCTCTATCTATTGTCCTCCCTCAAGTTCCCAGTTTTCTTATTCTGTAGACAATTGTGGTGGTGGTGGGGAGGGAATTGTCCAAGTTAGGTCATCACATTCCAGTATGGTACTTTAGAGGACTCTGTATGCCCACAGTGGTCTGCCTAGTCAAACCGAATATATATAATGTTTGGAAAGTGGTGTAAAGCGAAGTAGTTTTCCTTGCCAATAATAAAATGTAGAGCTGCTCTACCTGAGGTGTCTGTGTCTTTAGGTTAAGTGGTTGAATTCTCATGCTGCTTTTGCTAGTATTAGTGATCTGAAACAAAACTAAAATTCCTAGGGAGAAACATGATGATGTGTTTGCATCATTGTTGCAAGCCCAGAGAAAACTCTTGGAAAACCAATTTGTGTTTTTCTTGCCCCTTGATTTGAAATTGGCTGTATGCTTGCATTTGCCCATCACTATTGGCAAAGACCTACTTCTGTTCCTTTAGAAACAAAACAAAAAATTTAAAGCTGCTTTCTGTAATATGTAACGTTTAAAAACATCTGGCCAGCTTCCTCATGAGAACCCAGTGGGTTGCATCCTGCTTAGTGTATCTAAGAGACCATAAAACTGCCCAGTTGCTACAGAAGGTGGCTGTGGGCAAGTCTTTCTCCAGTTCCTTTGTTGAGGTTTCATTATTGCATGTTAACATGGAGGAAGTTTAGTGTGTGCGGTGAAAAAACTGTTTTCAGTCACTTTGACGTTAAAGAGAGGCAGACTTGCTAGGTCTCCTGGCTACTACATATTAAATATCTCTGTAATTTTGTCTGCCTGGACATTTCTATCACGTTACTGGAATTAATGTTGCATTCTTCCTCTCTTTGTTCTGACTATGGAATAACATAGTAGTTCAAACCCTAAAGTAGACTGGCCTGGTATATCTGAGGGAATGTCTTCTCCCATATTAGTACCTGTATTAAGAACTAGTGACAAGGCTGTGTTACTGGTTTTGGTGCTGCACGTGGCAGCAGTGTGCGCTCAGTTTTAAAAGGTGAAGGGAGAAAAAGAGGAACTGAGGAGAGGCAAATAAGAGCAGAGGGAGTGCTGCAAGGGGGTGGATAGGAGACTAAGGAGGCCTACTGAAAATGTGGGGAATGCTAGGCTGAAGCAATACATTCAAAGTCTTGGGGGGGGGGTTTCCTCATCTAAAAGCTTTGGCCCTTGATGCAGCTCCATATGTGCAATCCTGAGCCTCCAAACAAAACGGCAGCAGCAGCACTGCCACAATCTGAAAACCAAAGACCGCTGCTCTATAGAATTCTCTTCTGTTGGAAAGAGGCCTGCACCCTGTTTTCTTTCAAAAAAGCTTGGAAAATATAAACGTATTTGTTTCAGCTCTTCTGAAAGGATGATTTTAGACAGTGTGGCCGCAGTTCTACCCACACTTTCCTGGGAGTAAGCCCCATTGAACACATCTGAGTAGACATGCATAGGATTGTGCCCTGTCTGTGGTGTTCGCCATCTTCTGTTGGATTTCTATATGTTTTACTGTTATGATTTTTACTGTTTTGTAGTCATTTTTGGATTTGTAGAATGGACTGTTCAGTGTTTACTGTACGTTGCTTCGGGAACTATAAAGTTGAAAGCAGCCTATCCTTCCTCAAAACTCACCTTTTTTTCTGTGAAACCTTTGATAATACCTCAGTACCCTTACCCTACTGCAATTGATCCTAAATATGTGATGATAATGGCATATTCTTTCCTATTTATTCTTCCACTGTCTCCTGCCCCCTTCTATGGTTTCCTTTGTGTCTGTTTTGAGAATGTGAGCGCTCTCCAGTCTTCTAGTTGAAAAGCTCTATACCTATTAATGATGCCATATAAATACATACTTACAGTCCTGGAACGTGCTGGAATCCCTAGCATGTATTCACTGCTGAAACATAGACGCCTGCGTTGGCTTGGTCATGTCGTGAGAATGGATGATGGCCGGATCCCAAAGGATCTCCTCTATGGAGAACTCGTGCAAGGAAAGCGCCCTACAGGTAGACCACAGCTGCGATACAAGGACATCTGCAAGAGGGATCTGAAGGCCTTAGGGATGGACCTCAACAAGTGGGAAACCCTGGCCTCTGAGCGGCCCGCTTGGAGGCAGGCTGTGCAGCATGGCCTTTCCCAGTTTGAAGAGACACTTTGCCAACAGTCTGAGGCTAAGAGGCAAAGAAGGAAGGCCCATAGCCAGGGAGACAGACCAGGGACAGACTGCACTTGCTCCCAGTGTGGAAGGGATTGTCACTCCCGGATTGGCCTTTTCAGCCACACTAGACGCTGTGCCAGAACCACCTTTCAGAGCGCGATACCATAGTCTTTCGAGACTGAAGGTTGCCAATACAATACATAAATACATAAGCAGCAATAATAAAATCAAACTTGTAATTGCATTTCAGTAATGGCTTTTCAGCAAGTCATTGTAGTTTCTGGTAGATTAAACTCCAGTGAGAATTTTATGTAATACAGTCAGCTCTCTTTATATGTGAATTCAGTATCTGCAAATTTGCTTATCTGCAAGGGGCAGAATTGCCACCTACCTCTCATGATCTGTGTCTCTGTTCTCATGATCAGATACTGTGCTGGTGCACTCAGGGCAAGAGGGGGGCTTGGCGCAGCTATGAGCAGAAAAGTGGGGGGGGGAAAGGTTGCAGAGGAGGAAGAGAGAGAGTGGCTTCTTCAAGAGCAGAGGGTAGCACTGGCACTGTGTAGGGGGAGAGGAAGAGATGCCTATACAGTATATGGCAGACTGAGGAGGGGGTTGTGGTAATTGCATCCAGCAAACTATACTCCTTGTAAGTTGTCTGGATTGGGTCAGTTTTCTGCCTCAAACAGGCATTGGTATTGACCTGTGGAGAACAGTTGGACACATTTATGTCTGCTTCCAAACTTGCCCCACCCATCTTGGGCACCATCTTGGGGACTCCACTGAACCTTTACAACCCTGGTGATGATGAGAGGCTGCAGATGAGAGGTCTCTGGATTGCTGTCTGAGGGCTGCTCTGGGGCTGGGTCAAGCCCCAGGGAAGGAGCCAAGAGACAGGAGGAGGAAGGGTGAAGCAACCCCCTCCCCACTGCTGAACTCTGAGTTCTTGTTGTTGGGTCAGCAACCTTCAATGAGTCGAGGGATAGCCAGCATGGAGGAAGAAGCATCAGATGCTGGAGATGTTGATGAGCCCTCGCTATCACCCAGCCCCAGAGACTTCAAGTTAAGATTCAGGTTCATAGGGAGTATAGTGAAGAGGGACCCCTGGAACCTAACCACATTTTCTCCATAGGCTCAATGACTTAGTATCTGCTAATTTGGTATCCAGTAGGTTTTCCAGAGAACCTAACCCTAGTGGATAAGAAGATTGGACTGTATTTTTATTTTGGGTTCACATGAGACATTTATTTCACAATGGGAAAATAACCTACTGCTATTAAAAATGTGAAAGTTTTTCTTTGAAAACTTTAAATTCACACTGTTTTAGTGTGTTTGGGATGGGACTTACGAACTATAACACTTCATATTGTGTAGGTTACAAGAACTACTCTTGTACTGGTTGACACACATTATGCTTGCTAAGTGGAGTAGGCAGTCTTAGAGGGCAAAGCTGCCCACCAGTGCAAGGGGGAAACTGGGTGGAGTTGGGGGTGTGGTGGCTGGGGAGTGGAAACGAGGGGAAGACAGTTGCCATCCCATTTTTTCCTTTCTTTCTATTGATGGCACCAGTTGCTCTCACCCCCACAACCTCTTCATCCTACTTCATGGGAGGGCTGGCCCTGCTTATACAGGTTGAGTCTCATTATTCTGGAGTGTTCCCTTCCAAGAACTCACCTGGATGGCAAAAAATGAACTAAAGCAAATCAATTTAAAAAACAAAGTCTCTTTGCTCTGGTGATTTGAAAACAGGCTTGCTGACCTTTTGAAATACACACAGAAGCAATTGATCTCACTGCAGGCTTCACTAGGAGGCAGCAATCCCTCCCTTCACCAGGAGCCCTAGCAAGGGGGAAAGAATGGAGGAGGTGATAAATGCAGCTATTTAGCCTTCTTTCAGTGCTCAGGGGGAAGGGAGGAGTGAAGCCTGCAGAGAGAATGATTGATGGATTGTCAGCTGGCTGCCCTCTCTGGCATTATTAAACTGTTTTCCTTTAATTTAAAGGGCCCTTCTCATCAACTTTGAGATAGAAAAATCTGGATAATTAGGTTATACCTGTAATCACTGTCTCTCTGCAACAGTAAAAAGCAGTTTTTTAAACTGTGATTATACAGGGGTGCATTTTTCCCCCCTCTCCAGGGATCAGCACATTCCTTCTCACTTGCAGGGTCCATTCATGTTGAGTCAAATCAGTGTATAACAAGGTTGGACCTGTAGTTTTAAATATTCAAGCAAAGGAGAACCATTTCTGACCAGTGCCTCACTCTGCTTCTCCCCAGCCACAATTAACAATAGGTTTCCAGCTAGCTCTGCAGTCAGTCACAATGCAACACTCCCAGGGAATGTAGTTGACATACCAAGATGTGCGGCATGGGACCACATCATACTATTTCTCTCCTGCACCTAGAGAACTTGTGAATGGTGATGGAGCACCTTATGTAAAGAGCACATTTCACGCAGACACTCAGGAAGATCTAAAAATAAAAAGACAGATGAGCAACAGTGGACTTCTCAAAACCAATGTAACTTCCTACTTTGGTTGTGTGCATTTTGTCTTGTGTCCTGCAACCCCTCAAATGTAGCTTTTATTTCATTAAATTGCTGCTTTGGGAGCAAAATTGCCACTTGAGTGAAAACATCCCATGGGGAGAAAATAAATCTCTGCTCCAGTTCAGGCTGGGTTTGCACAGTCCCGTCCCCCCATGCCTGTGTTTGAGGAAGAAGCTGCTTGGTTGAAAAGCATGCTCTAGTCTAGCACATACATTTGTGCACGCATCTAGTTTGGCTCCATGCCTCAAAAACGTCTTTCTCTTTCAGTCATAGTTCTCTCTCAATCATGGTTCAGTGTTTGTGTACATTGAACTATGATTCGTATTCTGTTATAAATGTATGCCAGCCAGTTCCCAAGGTCATGTTATGTCATATCAGAGTTTGAAAACATTCTGGTTTTTTGGAATTCTGGACAAGGGATAATCAACTTGTAGTATCTATTCCTGGGAACAGGCTTCTAAATTTTGTCACTGTGTGTCTGTTGGTGCTTTGTGTGTATAGCTAATATGGGGACATTTTCAGTGTGCAGTATGACTTGTAGGTGGCAGTGAAAATTGTTTTACAAGAGTACACAGCTGGTAGCTTGGTTTATTAGCCAAGGCTTAGTACCTTAGCCAAGGTACACTCTCTCTTTTTGAGCAAAGTATAGTTTTTTTGGGCTAGTTAGGTGGCTGTTTTAATTCCTGTCCAAGGAACATTATTGCAAAAGTGAAGAAAGAATGGCACCTTAAAATACTAAACTTTTGTGTGGCATGTTTTCATAGACTAAAGTCTACTTCTCAGAGGCAGGTTTATGACTAGAAGACTTCTGTTTTTGCGGAGCTGATGTAGCATAGTGGCTAAGATATGAGTTAAAGTTGCAATTCTGTCATCATGGCCTTGGGCTCACTCTCAGTTCTCATCAGGGCCTGTCAGCTCTGTCTCTTTCCCACCCCATCTGCAATATGGGGGTAATACCTACTTTACAAGACTGTTGCAAGATTTTTAGCAAGATAATGCATACGCAGAACCAGCCACCTGCTTTTCATCCCAGAACTCAAACATACTTGAATGTGCACCTTGACTCGGCCAGTGCTAGATGGTGCTGCAGGGAATGAGGGAAATTGCTGCTGGCAAGCCAGTGGTGCCTTGATCCTGGGCAGCCCCAGAGTGCAAACAGCAAGTTTGCAGAAGGGAAAGAACACTGCTGAACAAAGAATGAAGGTGGCTAAAAGGGGCTGAGTAAAGCAATAGCTTTGCCCAGCTTCAGCCTTTCCATGAGGCTGACTGAGATGGTTGCTTCTGTTGCTAAATTGGTTGGGGTGCCCACCTCAGTCTGCCCACTTGCTTTCACTTCTCCTCCTCCTGAACAGAAGGGCAGAGCAGAAGTGTGGAAGACAGGCAGATGGTGGGCTAGAGAATCTCAGTGGAAGGGGATGTACCAGGCTCTGGTATGTCCACCAGATAAAGGGGGGAAACAGCATTTGACATGCTGCCTCAGGCACCAGGAGGTCTTGGCCCAGTCTTGCTTTGTCCTGATTTCCCTGCAAGCTCCTCCTGCTATTGGAACAGGCTGAAATGCCTGCAAGGGGAGGAGAGAGAGGTTCCTCAGCTGCTGCTATTGCAGCAGCCTAGCATGAGGCTCAGCAAAATTGAAAGCATGCGCTGGACTCCACCCTCTTCCTCTACCCTCTTCTGTCATCTTTTCCTCTCTGCTGGGTCTCTGTGCACACAGAACAAGATCAATTAAAAAGAAAACAGCCACCCTACAGAAGGTGGGAGGGGGCACCTTGGAAAGTCTTGAAATAAGCTATGATGGAGGACAAAAGTCATAAGAGCTTCAGTGATTTTAAAGACAATTTGAGTGTAGCCTCATTCACTCTCCTGTGAAAAGAGGGAAAAGACTTTCTAGTCTAGTGCATTTATGTATGAGCAGTCACCTTGGCGATACATGTTTCTTGATGGTTCAGTGTTTGTTTCATATTCTGCTGAAAAAGCATAGAAAACACTATTCTGTGTTGTGCTAAGAGTTGCAGCTGCTGGTGTGGGAGACTATAGGGAATGGCCTTGAAGAACACTCTCTAGCAAGGTTTCAGGTATGTTGGCCATAAGCTCACTTGGTGGCCATAGATGAGCCAGTATTCTTCCAGGTTCAATCTCTCTGTCTACAATAGGACAATAATAATATTGACTACCTTAACAGGCCTGAGGTAAAGATTATTGAGATGGTATATGTGTCTCTGGAGTGCTGTTCAAGTGTGAAGTACAGTGAGCTGTCAGTATCCTCTCAAGCTTCATTTCAGGACCTTCTGCAGATGCTGAATCCTGCGGTTAATGAAAGCCATGGGAGGGGGAGCGCAGCGCTGCACTTACTTACCTGGGAATCCTCCAGAGGTCATGTACAGCCTCCCTGTGCCTCAGAACATCTCCAGATGTAGCCCAAACCAGAAGTGACTTCTGGTGCAAACTGGAAGTGATTTCCGGTCGCATATTGTAAGCCTTCTAAGGCCTTCTAGCCACAGACTTGGCCTCTGCAGATACTCAAATCTGCATTGTATTTACCTTGAACTGTGGATTTAAAAATTCTTGATTTTAATGTTTGCATCCTGGGAATGTTTTCTTTATTTCTAGTCCTGTGTCATCTTGCAGTGTATCTTATTTCTTTTTTATTTCATACAAGAGTTTGCATTTGTCCAGTGCATGATATCAGGACAGGATGAAGTGATAACACTGCAAGTTATGTCTACTAAGCTGCAATTTTTATGACTTGTTAAAGAACAGAAACACCCTCCTATAATCTCTTGGTTTTTAATGCAAGAGATAGAGACTTCCGCAAATATGTCATGTGGTCTAACTTGTTTTGAAATTTTTAAATTCTGTCAACTATGCTTGATGCACGGACAGCTTTGCATTGAAGAGCATTTTTATGTAGAAGGGAGAGTAGAAAATACAGGCTTTGTTTAGTTTTACTGTAATACTCTTGATTGCTGTCTAAAAGCACAACTTCCTAGGCTGATACATTCCTAGCAACTTCCAGAGTTTTTTTTTATAGAGCAGCGGTGCCCAAACCCACATGCGGCCTTCAGGAGCTCCGAATCTGGCCCCCAGGGAGCCTCCAGTCTCCAATGAGCCTCTGGCCCTCCAGGCACTTGCTGGAGCCCGTGCTGGCCCAATGCAACTGCTCTTGGCATGAGGACGACTGTTTGACCTCTCACCTGAGCTGTGGGATGAGGGCTCCCTCCACTACTTGCTGTTTCACATCTGCGATGCAGAGTGGCTGCGAAGGAAAGGCTGACCTTGCTCTGTGCAAGGCCTTTTATAGGCCTTGAGCTACTGCAAGACCTTCATTCACTCATATAAGTTCCATCTCACATATATTCATTTATGTAAATTTATTCAAATTTAAAATGTAAATTCTTTTTTTCCCCCTGCCCCAGACACAGTGTCAGAGAGAAGATGTGGCCCTCCTGCCAAAATGTTTGGACACCCCTGTTCTAGAGGGTTGACTGCCCCAGCACAAATGCAGATGGTCAACCCTATATATGTTTGTGTCTGCACATGCAAAGGCAGCTAACAGCCCAATCCTATCCTTTTCCCCACCAATTAAGCTGGGCCAAAAAAGTGTATCCAGCCCAGTTTAGTGCCTTTGCTGTGTAAACAGATACTCTGCCAGAAACTAACTGGCTGCACAGGCTACTGAAGATAGATAGCCTCTACTTTGTATTAAGAATCTCTTTGTTGTGTAAACAAAAACTCTGCTGCAGGTTATGGGAGTCCTGACTTCCTCATTAAGAGCCTCTTTGTTATGCTTTGGCCACTGTCTTATATTGGGTTCGTTGTTAAGCAGACGGTTATTAAGCAGCACAAGCCTGTAATACTTTATCAGAGGAAGTAATGGGCCACTTCTTTGTTGACTAGGTGAAAAAACTTGATTGGTAGTAGCCAGCATGGAGTGACAACTGAAGCTAGAATTAGGGAGTCCTAAGACCTGAGGCATCTTGCTAAATGCCACCCCCCCTTCTCCATTACCCTATTCCTTTTCAAACTTGAGGTGGGTAGTCAGAGATGAGCAGTAGTATCCTCTGTCACCTTGGGCAACCTCATGGATGGGCCAGCCCTGACCAAAATTGTTGCTGCAAAGCTATTGTCACAACCATCACCCTTAGGGTCAAGGAGAGATTAGACTGAATTCCCAAACCCTGGCAGGATGTAAACCACACCCTCCTCCACCAGCCTAATCCACCCAACTCCCAAGGATAATGTGGGCTGCTTATAATACCACAAGCACCCAGGTTCTTTTAAAATACATTATCTTGGTCAATAAAAATGTATTGCACTTATCTTCAATAAGAAGGATTTTATTATGAAACGGGTTAAACTTTAAGGGAGCTCTAGTTGCTCCATAAACATTAATACATGCATTTTACAATAATGGGATAAAATAAGAAAGATTAACTTATTACAGTTACCACTGTTACTGGCAGGTCAGCCACATCACTCTTTCTAGCATGCTCCAGCTTCCTTCCTCCTGCTGTTCCTGTGTTCTTCTCTCTGAGAACCCACACCCAGGTTGTTTCCTCCAAATTATCAATGAACTACAGGAATCTCAGGTCTTCTGCCCAGCAACCAGCTTAAATCCTCTTAAAGGAGAAGGCACTTGCCCCACCCCATGACAACTATTACTGTGCCCAGTGTCCTTATTGTTACCAGCAGAGCCCTGGAAATCCTGGCCGCTATCCATGCTGCACCTGTTTGACCTCCTGGCATTTCCACTGCTCCTGAACTCACCTCTTGCTCGGGGCAAGAATCTCCCCTCAGGATGCTGTAGCTGAAAGGTAACAGGGATGTGTGCTATACAGCGCAGGGGCCAGAGTATGTGGGATGGAAGCCAGGAGAGATTTAAAGACTGTCTGTCCCTGTGATGCAGGGGAGAATGATGTGGGCTCTCCAGAAGTAGGTAGGAGAAGGAGGTAAACTTAGGTAGAAATTTACTTTTGAGAAGGAGATAACAAATGTAGATTAAGACAGACAACAGAATTTCAGATGAAGAAGTGAAAGTTTCTGTGGAAAATGGCAGGGGGAAGGAAGTGGAGAAATCTATATTTGGATACCTGGAGCTCAACCAAGTTGATAATTAGTCATGTGTACCCTGCATTTGTCCATTTTTATTTTGATTAAACTATAGAGGCACTTTTGAAAGTTGGAGAACAGTTGAGGCATATGGTAGGCTGTGCCCTCTTTTTCGTCTTTGTGCCATGAAGTTGCCTGTCCCCATTGATAACTCATTGCTTTTTGTCATAGTTTGAAGAAGGCACCCAGATATAGAGGAAGAGAATTGGTTTCAGTGCTAGTACTGTTCACCATCTCAGTCCAAAAGATGCCCCTCCAATGCAGGTTTCTGGCTGTGTTTTCATCTTTTGTTTCTCCAGTCCATAGAGCAGTGATTTTTCAACCACTGTGCTGTGGCACATTGGTGTGTCATGAATGGTTCGCAGGTGAGCTGCAGAAGTATGAGGGAGGATCACTTATTAGTAGGGCCATGGAGCAGTTTGAGGGATGGCAGAACCTGTGTCATTCTTCAGTCAGCTGTTATTCAGATTGGGGGTGTTATTCCATGTAACCTTGTGCTAATGCATCTTGTTTGTTATTTCTATATCTTAATGCTCATTTTAAAATGATGAAATCTATCCTTAAACCGATTGTGTGCCTTGACAATTCCAGCACCTTGTCAGTGTACCATGAGATGAAAGGTGGAAAATGGCTAGAGACTCTCCATAGGTTGCTTATAGTTACAAGGAGTATTTTTTAACAGCCTTTGATTATAATATCACTTGATATGCAAAAGAATGATGAAGTTGGTAGACTAAGGCTGCAATCCTAACCACTTTCCTGAGAGTCAGCCTCATTGAACAAAATAGGACTTACTTCTGAGTAGACCTGGTTAGGATTGTGCCCTAAGGCAGGGGTGTCCAAAGTTTTTGGCAGAAGGGCCACATAATCTCTCTGACACTGTGGGGGGGGGCCGGGGGGGAAAGAATTAATTTACATTTCAAATTTGAATAAATTTACATAAGTTTGCATAAATAAATATATTAAAGATGAACTTATATGAATGAATGAAGGTCTTGCAATAGCTCAAGGCCTATAAAAGGCCTTGCACAAAGCAAGGCTGGCCTTTCCTTTGCTACCGCTACTGCATCACAGACGTGAAACAACAAGCAGTGGAGAGAGCCCTCATCCCACAGCTCATGCGAGAGGTCAAACAGTCGCCCTCACGCTGCGTCGGGCCAGTGTGGGCTCCAACAAATCTCTGGAGGGCCAGAGGCTCATTGGAGACTGGGGGCTCCCTGAGGGCCGCATTGAGAAGCCTCGAGGGCCGCAAGTGGCCCCAGGACCAGGGTTTGGGCACCCCTGCCCTAAGGTGATAAACTGGAGTAATTCAATGAACAATCCCCCTCTTACAAGACCCACTCTCGGGGCTTAACTTATACATGATGGGAGCAAGCATGGTTCTTCTAATATATCTTCCTCATGCACATATAAATAATAATAATAACTAGGTATTTATATACTGCCTTTCTGGTCATCGGATTACTCCTCTGACTTGATTCAAGGCGGTTTACATAGGCAGGCATTTCTAAATGGCCCCACTAATTTAGTGGGGACATCCACTAAAATTGAGTGTTGGGCAGGTTAGGACAGACAAAAGAAAATATTTCTTTACTCAGCGTGTGGTCAGTCTGTGGAACTCCTTGCCACAGGATGTGGTGATGGTGTCTAGCCTAGATGCCTTTAAAAGGGGATTGGACAAGTTTCTGGAGGAAAAATCCATTATGGGTTACAAGCCATGATGTGTATGCGCAACCTCCTGATTTTAGAAATGGGTTATGTCAGAATGCCAGATGCAAGGGAGGGCACCAGGATGAGGTCTCTTGTTATCTGGTGTGCTCCCTGGGGCATTTGGTGGGCTGCTGTGAGATACAGGAGGCTGGACTGGATGGGCCTATGGCCTGATCCAGTGGGGCTGTTCTTATGTTCTTATGTAAATCCCTCGAGGGGATTTTTACAATCTTAGAAGGTTCTCTCTTTCAAGAACCACACAACATTTCAGATCTTTCTGGTCGGGTCTCACTTCTGGCCTCCAATTGCCTCCCACGCAGGCTGGCAAGCAGCTCCTTCATCTCTCACATGGAGGGCAGCCAAGACGCTTCTTCGCTCACACCAAAGTGCAGATGGAATAACTCAGCCTGGCTTGTCAGCAGCTTCAAGGTCTCCCTGTTCAGGGAACTGCCAGTGTCCTCGAACCGGCGACCTCCGATGTTATCTTTGGGCTAATGGAGGCTCTACCTTCTAGACCAGACCTACTGCCCAATATAAAGTGAAATATTCTTGAGTCTAGCTGTAAAAGTAAAGAAAGTAACCCCATGGCTCTTTCATGCCTTACCCTTTCTCTTCCCTTGGTCTTTTACTTCAGGTTTTTTTCTATTTCCAGCTCACTTCTGGTATTGAAGCCAGGAAATGTCTGAAGCAATCAGTTGCAGGGAGGTAACTAACAGGGCAAGCAAGTGAAGTATGTCTCCATCATGTCTGGTTTCACCAACAATGGCATTGGTTGCCTCTTGCAAAATTTCATGGTATAATCTCTTTTCCTGTTGCTTCCCCCACAGTTGCTTCATCAGTGAGAGTTTTATGCAAGTGCTTTGCTGCATATGCAGTTTCCAATCTTCAGCTAGTTTCATTTCATTCCCCTATAGAAGTACAAACTGTTCTTGGAAAAAGCAACCAATAAGATCCAAAGTTGATGTTGTCTTCCATTGATTGCTGTTGCACAGAGCAGACAATGAAGCAGCTCAGAAGCACTAGCAGGAAGAGGGAAGGTCAGCTACAAGACCTGTATTAGAGCATCTACAAAAATAAGAATCATTGAATAAGGAGCTATCTCAGATAACTCGGATATCTGAAGTTTATATTGGAAGACTGACATGAAACAGTGAGGACACGGAAAGTGACAAGGGGGCAAAACTAAAGGTTGGTTAAAATTAGAGACATTTAAAACTTTGATCTCAGTTAGGTATTCTTGATGAGGCTTTGTTTTTATAGCAGTGCCATGTCAAACACAGTGCATAAGTCATCATAATATATATCAGAAACATAAAATTATAAACTTATTGGTGAAAAGGGATCCAAGGCAATAAGAGCATAAGAAGAGCCCCACTGGATCAGGCCAAGGGCCCATCTAGTCCAGCTTCCTGTTTCTCACAGTGGCCCATCAAATGCCTGAGGGAACACACAAGATAACAGACACAACCTGCGTCCTGGTGCCCTCCCCTGTATCTGGCAATCAGAGGCAACTTGCCTCTAATACCAAAGCTTGCACATACCTACTATGACTTGTAACCCGTAATGAACGTTTCCTCCAGAAATTTGTCCAATTCCCTCTTAAAGACATCTGGGCAAGATGCCATCACTACATCCTGTGGCAGGGAGTTCCACAAACGAATTACAAGCTGGGTAAAGAAATACTTTCTTCTGTCTGTTCTAACTCTCCCAACATTCAACTTTCGTGGATGTCCCCTGATTCTGGTGCGAGAGGGAAAAGAGCGTCTCTCTATCCACTTTGTCCATCCCCTACATAATTTTGTATGTCTCAATCATGTCCCCCCCTCAGATGCCTCTTTTCTAGACTGAAGAGGCCCAAACTCTGTAGCCTTTCCTCATAAGGAAGGTGCCCCAGCCCAGTAATCATTTTGGTTGCTCTCTTGCACCTTTTCCATCTCCACTATATCCTTTTTGAGATTTGTAGATGCAATCTTTGGCTGCTGGCCAAAAGGCAAGGTTGCTAAACAGTCATGGGAGGGGGGATATGATTTTACTCTTGAGAAGATGGAAACTAGTGTGAGTCTGTACGTGAAGCCCACAGATGTGGTTGTCCCAAGAGGTGGATTGACAGGTTCAGCTGTCTCTATCCACCTGCCTCCACTGCTCCTTCTACTTCATGTTCCCTGGATTTGAAAAGGAGGGGGGGAGGGGGGGAGGAGATGAGAGTGAATATAAGCAAAATTTTCTTGGATCAGTCTTTCTGGCAGGTTTCCTGCTTTTGATATATTTAAAGATGTTTCTGTTGTTTGGCTTGATATTTTTAGCAATGTGTCTCATATTTTGTTGTGGTTTTTTTCATTCTCTCTTGTTGTCAGTTTATATTTCTTTTGCCAGATTTTGTGTCTTTTGTTCTGCTCATCTGGGCAAGATTTCTGTTTTCTGAAGGAAGCTTTCTTGTCTTTGATGACTTCCCTGACTCCACTCGTGAACTATGCTGACATCCTCCTGGACCCATTCTTGTTGAGTTTCTGTTGTGGTGGTTTAAATGACCTGTTTGTATTCTGGAGAGATTTTACCCCCTTGATTTTCCTTATCAGAATCTCTTGACTAGTCGCTTTGTTTTTGAGATATCCCCTTTTGTGAAATCAAACGTTGGATGAAGTTTTTGGTAGATTTTCTTGAAACTTCCCAAATATTGTGCACACATGTGAAACTGGATATCACTGTAGTTACTCTTCTGTGTCACTTACATCTTGCACTTGGTTCTGGGTGCCTCGTTAAAGCTGCACCCTTACGAGGGAATAAGTCCCATTAAGTTCAATGTGACTTGCTTCTGAGTAACCCTGTTTAAGAAATTTTCTCTTTGCCATGACCTGACAAATCTCTGTGGGTAACTGAAGTTACCCATTACTGCAATGCTTTTTCCTTTAGATTCCCCCTCTCCCCCAATTTCTGTTTCCAAGTCTAGAACATGCTCAGTACAGTGATCAGAAGAGCAATAGCATGTCACCAGTACTATGAGGGGCCTGCTATTTCCACCACCAAGATTGCATGGAGGAGTCTCATCCACCTAAATTCTAGTTTGTGATGCTAGAGCATCAAGAAGAGCTATAGTATAGAGCAGGGGTGTCCAAACTTCTTGGCAGGAGGGCCACATCATCTCTCTGACACTGTCGGGGGCCGGGAACAAAAGAATTAATTCACATTTCAAATTTGAATAAATTTACATAAATTTACGTACATGAATATATTAGAGATTGAACTTATATGAATGAATGAAGGTCTTGCAATAGCTCAAGGCCTATAAAAATGGTTGGCAACCTTCAGTCTCGAAAGACTATGGTATAAGCCTACAGCACCCGGTATTCCCAGGCGGTCTCCCATCTAAGTACTAACCAGGCCTGACCCTGCTTAGCTTCCGAAAAGGCCTTGCACAAAGCAAGGCCAGCCTTTCCTTTGCTGCTGCTGCTGCATCACAAATGTGAAACAGCAAACAGAGGAGGAAGCCCTCATCCCACAGCTCATATGAGAGGTCAAACAGTCACCCTCATGCTGAGAGCACTCGCGTAGGGCCAGCATGGGCTCCAGCAAGTCTCTGGAGGGCCAGAGTCTCATTGAAGACTGGGGGCTCCCTGTGGCCCAGACTGGGAGTCCCCGAGGGCCGCAAGTGCCCCCCCCCAGGCTGGGTTTGGGCGCCCCTAGTATAGAGCTTCATCTTTCATTCCTTTTTCCCTTTTCCTTTTCAAATCCAAGGAGTGGGAAAAGGAGTAGGAGAAACTGCCATTGGTATACTGCCCAGTAGGAAGGGTGGCATCTGATGCAGTGGGGCACCTGGTGAGCGGAGAGGAGTAGCATTTGGCCTGCTGTCTCAGGCATTAGGGGCTTTTGGGCCAGTCAATTAGGAAACTTTTTATTCAGAGGTTCTAGAATTCAGTATGGCCTGAACTATTGGCTTAATTCTTTCTTTAAGAGTTTTGCTGTGTCCTTTTATCCCGAGAAGGCCACAAGGGCACCTTATAGCAGTTATTTAAGCATAAAAACCATTCAAGCTAACTAAAATTGACATAAAACAGCAATAAATAATAGCATAAAAACAATAGTAAAATATAATGCCTTGAGTGCCAGACTTTCCTTACCTAGGGAGAAGTGGTATAGAAGTCCCAACATAAATAATAAAAACATTGGCAGTCCTCCTCCTCATGGACTCATTGGTATTTCTTTGGAAGGGCACAGTCTAAGCTTGGTGAGGTGGCAGCAAATGAAGGTGATGATGCTGGTTCTTTGCTTTACTGATGTCTCCTTCTGTTCCTCACACGGCTTTTGTTGTTTGTGGCCATAGTTGAATGTTTAAACTTATATTCAAATATTTATGTGACATGATTATAAATTGGTATGTATATAAGTTTTATATAAATGCAAATTATAACCTTAAATGTTTGTCTAGCTTTGGTGTTCAATGTCTTAACCTGAACAGCTGTTGTAGGGGCATATTTATAGTCTTGTTTGGAACTGGAGTTCCATTCTGACCCAGGTGGCAGCAACCCTAATGTGGTTGGTGGACTGCTACAGCATTGGGAGTGAAGAGATGAACCTGAACATTAAGAGGTACATATCACACAGGCTGCCTGCCCCCTTCTGCTACAACAGGCAACCATAAGGTTGTAAGGGTCTCCAACTTACAAATGCTATCTGGTCTCGATCTGAATGAAACCAAAAGTCCTTCAACCTCAATAACAGAAGGGTACAGGTCCAGCCTTGTTATACACAGATTTTTTTATACACGGATTTGACTCAACACTAATGACCATTGCAAATGAGAAGGAAAGTGCAGATTCCTGGAGAAGGGGAAAAATGCACCCCTTTAAAATGCTTTTCTTACTGTTGTAGAGATTTTTATCTCAACATGATAAGTGCACTTTAAATTAAAGGAAAACAGTCATTTACAATAGTTAGAGAGAGAGGAGGCAGCTGACAATCCATCAATCATTATCTCTCCAAACGATCCCCTCCCTTCCCCCTAGACTAGTAAAAGAAAGATGATCTTTTCTAAGGGCCTGGAGAGAGACTGTTTGTTGGATTGTCCTCTTAATGGCTTTCTTAACATCACAAAGGTCATCACAAAGGCTGTTTTAAAATCACTGGAGCAAAGGAACTTTGTTTTTTAAATAGATTTGCTATAGTTTGTTTTGTACCATTCATTGTGAATTCTGGGAACAGAACCCACAGGAATAATGAGGCTCAACCTGTAATTTATTTCCTTATTTTAACTTAAAACACATAATAATAATATTGTATTGGCAACTTTCAGTCTCGAAAAACTATGGTATCGCGCTCTGAAAGGTGGTTCTGGCACAGCGTCTAGTGTGGCTGAAAAGGCCAATCCGGGAGTGACAATCCCTTCCACACCGGGAGCAAGTGCAGTCTGTCCCTGGTCTGTCTCCCTGGCTATGGGCCTTCCTTCTTTGCCTCTTAGCCTCAGACTGTTGGCAAAGTGTCTCTTCAAACTGGGAAAAGCCATGCTGCACAGCCTGCCTCCAAGCGGGCCGCTCAGAAGCCAGGGTTTCCTACTTGTTGAGGTCCATCCCTAAGGCCTTCAGATCCCTCTTGCAGATGTCCTTGTAAGGTACAGAATAATAACAAGCCATACAAACATTAACAGCATAAACATTTAAAGACTAATAAGAAAACATCACTTTTCATCTAAGTGGTCTTTCTCCCCAATAACTAAGTTAAGAATTAACCAGGAACTCAGCAGAACCTAAGAAAGTTCAACTTCAACCTTACTAACTGGGGGAGATTTTATAAGTAACTCACTCCTCCTTCCTCCCCATTTAGCCTCACAGATTCTTTTAAATTCCCAATTATAGGCTCAATCAAGAGAGAGAAAAATCTCCCAATTCATATTTAAAGTTAAATAGCCTTGATTCTTACTTTCCCATGTCTGTCTAGGCCGTGATTACAACCTGTAAAATATAGACAAAGGTGTCAAGACCAGAACAAAATTACTTAACACAAATTACTTGCAAGAATAAACTGACTTATTTTAAATAATAGAAAATAAGTTGCCTGCCAATGAGCTGCACGATCTGGTTTCATATACGGTATTTTCTATATTTCATTAAAATAATTTACTAGAAATCCCATGCACCTTCAGTAATTGCTTTTACTTAAGAAGAGCTCTGCTGGATCAGGCCAGAGGCCCATCTTGTCCAGCATCCTCTTTCCCCACAGTAGCCCATTGGGAATCCCACAAGCAGGTGATGAAGGCATGTCCTTCTCCTGCCATTGCTCCCCTTCTCCTGGAGGTAGCACATACCCATCATGTCTTGCAGCTGATGATACAGTTGTCCTCCATAAATTTGTCTGATTCCCTTTTGAAACCATCTAAGCTAGCAGCTGTCACATGTTTTAACAGTGAATTTCACAGATTGTGTGTTTCCTTTGCTGTGTTTCTAAATCTCTTGCCAATAAGTTTAATTGGATGATGCTTGGTTCTGGTGTTGTGAAGGAGGGGGGAAAAGTCTGTCTTCTCATCCATGTATATCTTTATAATCCTCAATCTAGTTTTTCCTTAGGTGCATTTTTTTAAACTAAATTTACAGCATGACTATACATGTTTACACAGAAGTAAGCTCTATTGTGTTCAGTGGGGCTTACTCTCAGTGAGGTGTGCTTCGGATTACAGCCCTGATCTATTAAGACACTGGTTAACTAATAAAAGACACTAATAAGCCATTAATTAAAATGACTTGTCTCATAGTTCTTTGGTTCTGGGAGCGCCAGTATTTCTTCTTTGGGCTCTGCAAGATCCTCTCATCTCCAGGCTTGACTCCTGGAGAACCACAGTAGCACCCACTGCCACGCTGAAACCCTTCAGAGTATGTCAGATGAACTAAAAAAGGAACCCAACTTATGTAGAGTAGAAAGTCCCCCAGGTTGATCAGCTCATTGCAGTTCCTCATTTCTCAATGAGGGATTTCTCAATGTGCATCCCTGCAAGCCTAAGGGTAGTGAATTATATGGAGCTTTTAATAGGAAAGGAAAAAAATTCAAGATAAAACATGCAAATGACTTCCACACCACAGCTGGAAGCATCAAATTACTTCCTGGCATGCTACTTTGTAGGAGGCTTCTGAATCCTTTCTCAAACTTGTCTGGTCAGACAAAAATGACCCTGTCCCCTTTTTTAACCCAGTCAGCCTGCTTCAGAGGCTCCAGATACATATGGGAGAAATTATGTGTGATCAGATATACTAGTACCTATGCTAGGGCTCCCTGTTGATTTCAGCTCTGAGTCAGCACTGGGAATGAATCCACTCTGAACATATCTCATGCTATAAGATATTAGCAAGCAGTGGAACACTAATTAGTGAATTGTTAGACTATAGACTTTATAGTAGATGAGGTTAGCATGTCACCATATAAGCTGCATCTGTCAAGAGGTTAAATTAAGTTGTTGGTTACAAGAGCAAAAAGAAGATAACAAACTTTTGTCAGGTGGCAATGACATTTCAAAGCTAATAGGCACCTTTTGGGTAGCTCCTGATAATCTGACATGTAATTGAAATCAAAGGAAAATCCATGCAGTGGAAAACTACAGATAAAAAAACACTGCCTCTTACCCAGTTAGCAGGGGTTATTTTCAGCCATTTATGTTGCTAGTTTCCAGTTATATTTGTAGACTTTTTAAAGTAATCAGCAAGCAGGATTTTAAGGGTATTTTTTCTTCTTCTCATCATTCTACTCTCAGTAGAACTGCAAGTGAATTGAATACTAGGAGTAATGTTGATTCCTATGTGGAAGACAATGTTCTGCTTGTTCACAAGCTGCTTTCACAAGTGAGATAATTATGATAATGATCGCCATTATTTTCCCTTGTTGTTCCTGTGTATTTGTGTACATCTTGATTTGATATACCATTTAGGGTGAAGAAATAATGCTTATCTTTTCATTGCTAGTTTGCAATTATATTTCTGTATACCAGCCAAACTGTCTTAAATTATAGTCAAAACTTCATAGCTCTGTGGGTTAGTACAAAGTTGTTTTTGTTGCTGTTTTTAAAGCAAAAATGCATGATTACATACAATGAGGGGGAGTTTTTGCACAACTGTGTATATGTGGAGTTGTTGACATACTGCAGTTATCACCATATGAACAAACACCTTATTAACTGCTAGGCATAGATGACAGCATGCAGGAAACATGAAAACAGTTGAGTTTTCCTTGCTCTTTGAAGAGCTGGGTAAAAGTGCCATTTTAAAATATGTAGACATTATTTCATTTCAGACTGAAGAATGAATCCACTTCCTATATTGCAGTGCTGTGCACTGTGAACTGTTTTGATTTAAAGCAATTAGACACTTGAGCTCCTTTTGAAGGAATAGCTTGCAAGAGAAAAAGGGAAGTAGGAAAAGGATAAGTCTCATAGACTTGCATGAGAGTGCTATATGAATCTGAGAATGTTTTGTCTTCTGTGTAACTCCATGTGTGTATTCTATGCTAAGGCACTAATGGGGCAGAACTACACATCACTGGCAACATAGATATGCAACCAAAACGCATTTCTGGACCGAGGTTTCTCTTGCTAATTCTTCTGTAGCTCTGTGTGTGTGTGGGCAGTATATTTTTGTTGCGTTTGCTGCTACAGATACAACTACTACTTTGGAACCCTCTTGACATGTAGAGATACTTTCCCATGTCTTGATGTCAATCTGTGCCCTTCCCCAGCCCCACTTCTACTTGTTGACTCTGCTGGGAGGGATGGGGAAATGTAAACTGTGGTGATGTCAAGGCATGGGCTAATCATCCCCACATGTTACATTCTCTTTTCACTGTAACATCATTACCAAGTCACCTGTAATGTGAATTTCTAGCCTCTGCTCTGACTACTATGCGGGTTATGGTTTTGTCTATTGCTCCTTTACTGTTGCTGCTATTCTGATACATTGTTATTATTCCCTTTTGATGATTTGCTGCTATGTTGTTTGACTTGTACTGTATTCTGGATGTTTTTAACTATTATATCTGGTCTTTTTTTCCTTATTTCGTTTGATAGTGCTGTAAACTTCCTTGGGCTTCCCATTACAGCAAGATAATTTTTTTTAAAGTTGCAGTTAAAAAAAAAAGTTCAGGCTGCAAGAATATGCCTAAGTATATAAGATAAAATCACATTTGGACTGAAGCTGGCTCTTGGATCAAAGTTGGCTCTTGTATTCCATTAATAGCATCACGTAAACAATAAAAATAAAAATCCCTGTTCACTGTAGAATGGAGAATTCACAAACAAAACTAACAGAAGGAATGCAGCAGGGAGGAAAACGTACCTCCTTGCATCATTTACTGTAGTTTCTTTTAGGCTACTCCATGGTTGGCCTCCCATTCACAACCCTAGCTTCTAGAAGGTTTTTAAGCTTTCCCCCTCAGCTTCTTCAGAGTTAAACTGTTCCTTTTGGTATGTGCTGATACATTTCTTGGTCTGGTGCATGCTCACTGTGTGGAAAGAAGCCAAACCTGTGAGTAAATAACTATGCAGGACACTGGCATACAATTGTTTTCCATCTTCTGTCATCAACTGTTCATTCCAGTTTAGCATGGAATCCTAATTTTTGGCATGCTTTGTGTTGGCACTAAGAGAAGTAACAAAAAAACCAGCAATGTTAGTATAATGTTCCCATTTGGGATTTTGAACAGGCTTTTGCTAAAAACAACTTGGATGAATTCTCAGGCAGTGCCTAGAATGTTTCTAGTACTTGTAGATAAACCAGCGTGTCTCAGGAAATAGGAAATGTGTGTTTGTTTTGATGATAGGGCAGTCAATAAATAACTTGGGTACTTCTGTATAACGTAACATCCTAGAATGTTAAACCAATTCTCCTATGATTATTTCATTCTAAAAGTCTTCCTTTATCATTAAAAATGTTCATTAAAACATTGTGAAGGAGTTCGGTTATATTTTGTTTAAATGGACATATCCACCCACCCTGGTACTTGTTTCTGTTAGTCCAAGTCCCACTGTTTGCAAGTAACAGATCCCAACACGAAGTGGTACTATACAGATTAGTTAGGCAACCAAGTTTTTGCTAAATGGACTATGTAAAATGGATGCCCAATAGACATTTTTGCTTAATCCTTCTTTATCCCAACAGGAAATATGGGATGTATAAAATCCAAAAGAAAAGACAGTCTGCATGGAGATGGGCTAGATTTGAAGATTCAACCAGTACGTAAAACTGAACGAACTATTTATGTGAGGGATCCAACGTCCAATAAACAGCAAAGGCCAGTAAGTAGATAGCCCGAGGGAGAAATTCCAACAGTAAGATCACAATATGACTGGCATAGCTTAAAATTCAATCAAATACAACATTTATGGAAGTAAAAATTGATTGACTTTTGGCCTGCAGTTCTGCTTTGTAGTACCGGGCGGTTTAACACACTCAAGAATGTAGTTAAAATCAAGAGCCTTTTGTGCTCTTTATGTTGTCATCATCAACTCCGTGAGCGCACAGAGCGCACTCCCTTGCCATTAGTAATTGGAGAGCCCTGCTTATGTGTGCAGGACTGGCTTGCTGAATTGTAGCCTATTAGTTTGGTACTTTGCCATCCAGCCTGTGCTGGTTCATTCTTTAATGGCCACCAGGTTGCGCTTCAGAAACAAACGTTGAAATATTTTTTTTCTTGCTTTATGTGATGTTTTAAAAGAATGTGATGTGATCTTTAAACATTCTGTTCTTGCATATCTTAAATTCTTCTAGAGCATTACTATGTTAATTGTATTGTCATGTGTATTGGGCTACCTTTATGAAGACTGGGGTGCTGGGTTCTCTCTATGAAAGAAGAGGCTGTTTTAAACATGTGGTAAAATAAACAAGGAATATGGTTTTGTGTATACTTGGCAGCACAGCCCAGATCATGACATCACAGCCCCAGTTGGTTCCAGGATTCTATAATCAGCCTTTGTAATCCTATTCACACTTAACTGGGAATAAATCCCATTTAACTTGGTGAAACATGTTTCCAAGTTGACTTAAATATCTATTTTTATAAAGCGCTTTTCCACTTAGATAACCAAACTGGTATATAAAAAAGGGAAGTAAAAAAATTGAAATAAAATAAAACTGAAGTACAAAGCTAAGTCAAATGCAAAACAATATGATGCATATAATGTGTGTGTTTTAAATTGGCAACAAAATCTAAAACAAGCATTTTAGTCAGGTCAGGGGGATTTTAGTCAGCGAGGGGATCCATTGAGCCTCCTGAGGGAAGGTGTTTCATAAGTTAGGTGCCATCACTGAAAATGCCCATCTTCTGTTACTGTTTAATGGTTCATACAGCATCAGTGCATAGACCAGGAATTTAACTGAATATATTGGTGTTCAAGCAGGTTCATGTGTACAAAGGTGGTCCTTATGGTACCTTGGACTCGAGTTTTTTTAGGGCTTTAATGGCACCTGACATCTGGATGCACCTACAGACTGCAAACCTGATCTTTCATTGAAAGAATAACTCCATCCAGAACAGACAATTCACCTTTCAGATATAAGCTACCCTTGCTAAATCCGGAGTTGCTTTTGACCAATTTAGGCATATTATACTGCTCCTTGATAAACATAAGCACCTGTTCAGTTGACTCTTAATCAAAACTCGTAGTGTTTTTACTTCTGGGAGGAAGAAATGAATTTCTGAAGGTGTGCAAAGTATTAAAACTGTGTTCTGAGAGCCAAAGTACAGGTATTCGAAGAGTGTAGTTCTAACTTGTACTGGAAGCAGGCAGGCCAGTGGGCCTGT
Organism: Tiliqua scincoides; assembly: GCF_035046505.1. Lineage (NCBI taxonomy): Eukaryota > Metazoa > Chordata > Lepidosauria > Squamata > Scincidae > Tiliqua > Tiliqua scincoides. The sequence goes on along the minus strand of NC_089824.1, from coordinate 44,600,350 downwards.
GCTACACAGCACACGTTTGGGAGCACACCCTGAGGCATGGGGAAGCCTTTTCCCTTACCCTGTGTCATGCTGCAGCAGCCCCAATGGGTCTACTCGGATCTGTGCCACCTGATGAAGTGGCACAAATCCAAGCAGTCTGGGACTGCCCTGGGCTGTCCAGGAATGGGGTCAGGATCTGGTATAACCTCTGGATCCTGGCCCTGCCTCCTGCTTCCCACACACCCTCACCTAGGAGTGCTTGCCTTCCGCCTTCCCTCCTGCCTCCTCCACACTCTCCCTACCCCCCAACCCCTGCATCAGCTAAGCTTGGCCGACACAACTCACCTGTCCTCTGGGCCCACATTTGTGTGGGGAGGCCAGCACACGTCTGTGCACTGGCCTATCTCATCAGAAAGTGGCACACAAATACCTTACTGCACTTTTGCGACACTTTCAGATCTGTGCAAGGGGCTTGCGTCAGCCCAAGTGAGGGTCAGGACTGTCCCCTAAATTGCTTAGAAATGCTGGCCAAGGTAAAATAGCCAACATTTTAAAAAAGCTTTTAGTGACTTTATCTAAAATATGTTGTGAACTTGTGCATTTAACAGTGAAGCAAAACAGTTTTAGTAACATTTTTTTTGTTCTAGGCAAATGAAGATATACTTTTACCAGGTCAGAGGTTTAATCAGGAAGGTATGTTTCTAACAACTGGTGAGAGATTTTGTTTCTGTGACCATGGTTTTATTATTATTTTTAAAAATGTATTGTGTTTCATTGTAGTTATCTGTTATGTTTATTAGCCATTGTGGGGTTTTAATAAGACACAAGGTGGGATATCAGTGGATAGATAGATAAATAAAAGGCAACTGATTGCTATGATAAATTGCTATTTATTGAGTTTGTAAACTGACTGAGACTCTCTCTTAAATGTATGTATCAGTAGAAGAAAAAGAACATCAGAACATTGTAGTAGCTTTGTATCCTTATGATGGCATTCATGAAGATGATTTGTCTTTCAAAAAAGGAGAGAAACTAAGAATACTTGAGGAGTAAGTATGGAAGTTCTTGCTGTACTGTGCTTTTGCCCGTAGACAACACAAATGATTGCGTGTATACAGTGGTGTAGTGGTAAATATTACAGTGTAGGAGCTCATCATGACGCCCTCCTGTGTCTAATCAAATTTACTAGCTGTGTCTAGTAAAATGGCCATACCCCATGAAGATTATAGCAAAAAGAAAATCAATTTTAAATGTCTTCATTAGAGTAGTTTCATCTCCAGTCACTTATTTCTATGGTGAAACACATTATCTTTATACTTTATTTAAATTATCTAGTTTATTTTGTCCCAGACTCTTGGAGTAGGTTGCAATCGTGTTAAGGCAAACATGTTAAAAATTAAAACATGCAATTATGAAATATTGCCTATAAAAGATACCTTAGAATGCTACCCCGTGCATGTTTACTCAGAAATAAAGACTACTGTGTTCCAGGCAAATCTGAATAGGATTGAAACATTAATATAACATGGCCTACCACTGTCTCTTGGGTACCATTGGGAAAGATGGTGGGTTAGGCATAAATGTATGCCCCCTAGGCAAGTTTCTCAGTTTGCCTCCTTCTGAGCCTGATGTCACTTTTTGGCTAAGGTTCTTTTGGAAAAAATTTCAAAAGTGGCACCCTGAGTTCTCTTGTTGTTAATATGCTGTGTGGGGAATCCCAGAGCTCTGTTCTCTCTAACCTATACCCCTTGTGTGTGTATGCTTCAAGTTATATAAATAGTCCAGTTTCCCTATTTGTTTGCTTTACATAATTCTGTTTCTTCTGGTCTGGGTCCCTTTGGGGAGAAGGGCGGGATACAAATAAAGTTTATTATCATCATCATCATCATCATCATCATCATGATCATTGCAGGAGCAATTCATACCACTCCCTTGACCATTGGAACCTTTAGTTACTTTTCTATGAAGGTTCTGAGACTTCGAAACTTTCACTTTGAAGCCCACTATCTTCATGGCTTTAAGGAGGCTACAAACTAGTAAAAAGAATTTGGAGACCTTAGGAAGCTGACTATTGTGCCTAATATCACATTTGGTGTTTTTCATTTACTTGTGTTGAATCAGAAAACAAATTCACCCAGTATTGCCAGTTACTGTATAGCTGGCGACTCTTGTTCAAGACTTGTTTTTCAGAAAACATCTTGTACTGTGCCTTGTGTATGTGGAACTGAATCAAATTAACAGAACTACTTGCAAAATTCGTCTATTGATCTGTAGAAATCTGCACCCATTTCTATTGAAGTTTGACTTGCTAGGCATCTAAATTTAATTTTCATCCCTGTTAGAATATCTTTAGGAGGCATACTGTGCTAAAACCTGTACAAATACTCATCCTTCTGTGTTTAAATTTTAAAAAACAAACAAAAAAGCTTCACAACTTTGTGTCAGTTCCCAAATGCTCACATTTATTAGAAATGTCCAACACTGGACTACTTTCCCTAATAATCCTAGGGCGCAATCCTAACCAGGTCTACTCAGAAGTAAGTCCTATTTTGTTCAATGGGGCTTACTCTCAGGAAAGTGTGGTTAGGATTGCAGCCCTAGTTGCTATGCCTGGAAATGCAGGCATGCTAATGTACAGAGAAATATCTCAAACCAAATACATCAAAAACTTAATCATAATGGGATGATTTGCAATATCAAGTTTGGACTTGGAGTCCCTGCTTCCAGTAATGTACAAAATTCCTCAAGGCACTTGATTGTGGATGTGTCTGAAAATTTCATGTTGTTCCTTCTCTGAAGACCAGGCCTTTATGAATGCTGATGAAAGATGACCAAGTAGCTTTTTTGCTCTTGCTTAGATTGATGCTGAGGTTTTCTATTTCTCAGACATGGAGAATGGTGGAAAGCTAAATCCCTCTTGACCAGGAAAGAAGGCTTTATCCCAAGCAACTATGTCGCAAAGGCCAACACCTTAGAAACAGAAGAGTAGGTTCTTCACCATTTTAAATGTTTGCTTTTCACCACATATTTTATATATTCTAATTGAGAAGGAGTGAAGAGACATAACTTTTCTTTCCCCAATACTTTTTCAGATGGTTCTTTAAGGACATAACCAGGAAAGATGCTGAAAGGCAACTTCTAGCTCCAGGAAATGCTCCCGGAGCATTCCTTATCAGAGAGAGTGAAACATTGAAAGGTAGGCAAGGGCTGTCTGAATTACGTTCAAGTTAAAAACGAACTCAACCTTCCATCATGTTCAGTCTGTACTTCCTAGTGGTTTGGAGCTGTCAGGTATCTGTTATACATAATTTAATTGTTCTTATTTTAACTGCAGGTAGCTTCTCTCTGTCGATCAGAGACCGTGATGAACAACAGGGCGATGTTGTGAAGCACTACAAAATCAGAAGCCTAGACAATGGAGGGTACTACATCTCTCCAAGAATTACATTTCCCTCTATCAGTGACATGATCAAACATTACCAAAGTAAGTCAGAGGTTGGGGGGAATATTCATCAAAATACTGGCAAATACCATGGGGGGGGGTCTACAGAATGTTCAGATTCATTTTAAAATCCAGTGTAAGTAGCAAGCTGACTGTTAATGAAAGGTCAGTAGTGTTCCCACTAAGTGAGAATTAGAAGTAAACCAGCTGCAATCAAATAACATATATCCAGTGTGAACTAAAGTGGTGTGAAAGGACTATATCAGATTAGCTGAAAATGGGAGGCCTTTGTGTAGTGAGAATAAGCAACCTTTAGAGATCTGTGTGGACACAGAGATAAGCTGAGAAGTTATCAACATTGTAATTATCTTGTGCTAACATTGTGGCATTGTAGTGAACATACTATGCGTGGGAAAGAAAAACTGCCGTTGGGTTTTTAGGGAGGGCAGTTTGGTTTATGTTGCTGTAACTTTATGTTGATGTTTGCAGGCCTTCCTTTGCAGTAGTTGTTCACTAGGTTGGGGAGACAGTGTACTTTTGGGGGCTAATCTGGTGGCAAATCCTACTTGGTTCCAATTTTAAATTGCACAGACCACGTAACTTAAATGACTTGCCATGGAGTGTATAACATATTGGTTCACAAAGTTTAAACTTGCTCCAGTTGCATGCATTTCTAAGGTTGAAAGTAATGGTTACTATAATTATGAAGGTATTTTTAATCTGTCTAATGACCAAAATATACATATTTTAAGCAGATCCGTTTTCTGTGAAAGTCTGTTGCTAATTAACAAACCACATAAATGTTGCAACTGGAGCGTGTAGATCTGCAGTTAGTGGTCTCCTACGTTTGGCAAAAGGAGGCCAAGATGCCTGGGAAACTGTCACTCAATAACATATTTTTAATGGAGAGTAGTGCAGGGATGCACAGGTGTCCACTCCAGTGGCCTGTGACCATGTGGCAATGCTTGAGGGACTGGAACCCACTATTGATGAGTGCCCTTATTTTTGTACTTTACCATGCTGAGCAGTGCAGCAGAATCACGGGCATAAACTGTTGCAACAAAGAAGCATATACATAGTCTCCTGGAATCTGTTGTCCTGCAACTTTATGGTTTCATTTTAGAAGCTCTTATATGTATGATTTTAAATAAAAAATATTAAATGTGGAACTTAAAGTTCTGTATAGTTATATTGTTCATTCTGATGTACTTTGGTGTTAATATATGACGTTTATCTTTTAAATAGAGCAGTCAGATGGTTTATGCAGGAGACTGGAGAAAGCATGCATCAGCCCCAAACCACAGAAACCATGGGATAAAGATGCCTGGGAAATCCCTCGGCAATCAATAAAATTAGTGAAAAAACTTGGAGCGGGTCAATTTGGAGAAGTCTGGATGGGTAAGGCTTTTCTTTATACTATCTGCCCAGATGTTCAGCATCTTACAAACTATTTCTGATGACATACTACCTACATTGCTAACTGTGAAGATCCTTTATTTTCAATGAGGAGGCTTAGGAAATAACCCAGGCTTGGGCATTTGTATAAGTATTGCACTTTATTCCCAAATTTGGGACACTTATCTTTTGAGCTCTACAGACACCCTCATTTGCGTAATACTGTGTGCATGCTTAATCTGTGGCCTTAAGGTACAGGTCTTGCCCACCCCCAGTAGAAGTCCTATGGGTATTGAGATCTAGGCCTGGATAAGTTATCTGGCAAATGCCAAAGTAAGTATCTCTCTTTTCTCCTGGGGATGCCATTAGTAAAGGTTTGCCAATCTCAGGAAGTTGTGTTGACTGTATTGGTATAAAGATGATATATGCTTAAATATAATACTTTTAATTAATTGGAAATGGCCATAAAAAGTGCATGCTAAAGTATTAGCAGAATGAAACATAGCAAGGGGCTTGTAGCAAGTCATTTGTGTGCTATTTAGGTGTAGTGTTTTACTGACAAATGTGCTAGAGGAGCTGAACCATGTCACTCTAAGGCTCAGTTGCGATGCCTTGCCAAATGATGATTAAGGGAAGATGGTTTGGCGTAATATCTAAACAGCCAAACCACTGTTTGCATTACTGCAAACCAATATAAGAAATCATGTTTGAATAGGGGTACAAACCATTGTTTTGCAAGTAGTTTGCACTGATAAACCAAAATTTTGGCATTGCTTCACCTTTCAAAATCAGTGTTCCACAATGATAAGGATACTGAGCGGGTAGGCTCAACTGAAAGACAAATTGCTGTTGCTGCTGATTTTCTATTAGGGATGGTAGTGACCAGCATTCCCTCGGTCGCACAACTGGAAGTCAAGCCCCACACACTTCTGGTGCTCTGGAGCTTGATGAAGATGACCTCACTAAGTGCTCTGGATCAGCTCTGTGCACTCCCCTTGGAAATTAGAACAAACATTGGTGGTGGCAGCTGAAACTGAATCGGGAAATCTAAGGATAGTAGAATCATGTCCAGTGTCTGTCTGATGTTGCTCTTTCCTTGCAGCATGAAGCTTCAGTTAATGCTGCACAGTTAGGGTAGGAGCAAAGTCTTTTCTTGCACAGGGCGACCTTGCTGTTTGACTTCTCGCTTCAGTTGCGTTCAGCGGGGAAAGGATGTGGGCAGTGCATCTCTGTATGGTCTAAGAACCCCATATCTGCGGGTTCTTCATCTGTTAACCTGGTAGCAATTTTTGCTAGTTTTAAAATATTTTTTTTTATCAGCACCTTTCATGAAATTGTACAAGGTGCAGCTTTCTCGGGTGGCATCATTAGATAATTTGCTGTTTAATAGTTCTGTATGACAAATACTTGGAGTTCTGAATGAGCAGACAGAGGTTAGTGTAGTGCTGTCATCTGCAGGGCTAATTTCCGGAAGTTGGTAGTTTTGTGTCTGCATATATGTGGATACAAGTAGAGAGGGTTGTTTCAAGATGTTTCCTCTTGTTTATGTGAACCTCTTGACATCTAAATTTGGCTTACCATGGTCCTTTGGGTTACTTTTACATTATGAGTAAAATTACTGCACCATGAAACCCATGCTTCCCTTCCCTGCTGAAGTATGAAAAGCCAGTTTGCAAGGTGGCAAACCATTTGATTACAAACAACTTGGAACTAAACAACAGGATTCTCACAGAATGTTGGAAGGGGTCTTGAAGGTCACATATTCTCATCCAACTGCCTTTTCAGTGCAAAAGGCTACTTTGGTATCTCTGGCAGGTGGACATCCATCCTCTGCTTCAAAACCTCCAACAAGAAAGAGCCTACTACTGCATGAGGCAGTCTGAGTGTTTTACAGTTGGGAAGTTGTTCTTTGTATCTAGTCTAAATCTACTTCCCTGAAATTTCAACTCATTCATTCTCTAGCCCTACCCTCAGGAGTTACGTAGAGTAAGTTCTTCCCTTCTTCTGTGTGACAGGACTTCAGATAATTGAAGAATTATCTATCTATCTTCCCTTTATCTATCTAGCTATCTTCCCTTTATTTTTTTACTCCAGGCTAAATGCGTCAAGTTCCTTTAACCAGTCTTCACAGGATGTGGTTTCAGTTGCTATCTTGTTTCCCTCCTGTGAACTCATTCCAGCTTGACTATGCCCTTCTTAAAATGTGGTGCCCGTAACTGGGTATAGAATTCTGAGTGATGTCTGTCTAGTGCACAGTGGACAGGAATTATTGCTTCTTGTGATTTGGACTCAGTCCTTCTGTTAATGCAGTATTTCACTAGCTATTTTTGCAGCTGCATTACAGGGCTGGCTCATGCTCAGCATGTGATTCACTAAGATACATAGATTATTTTCACGTATCTCCAAACCAGGTCTCCCATTTGGAAGATTCAAAATGAACTTAATAGGATTGTTTATTGGGCAGATAATATTATGAAGTTTCATCGAAACAAAGTTCTACATATATGTACAAAAATTCAGAGGTACAATAAAAAGGGAAGGGGGGAACAATGCATGCAACCCAGAACCCTGTGAAGAAAGGGTGAGATGAAAAATGTAATATATGTTCTGGGAAAAGATCAACATAGGAAACTTGAGAAATTTCAAACTGAATCTCTGTTTCGTCATTTGAAGAAACAAGAGGAAAAAGATAATAGGATACTGCCATAATTACCTTGAAATACACTTTAAGTATACGCTAAAACCTTTGACACATCTGAAGTCATTATTTTTTCTAATGCTGATAATGAAATGTATGGAAGGAAACCAATCCAGTACAAACTGAAATAGCTGTCACTGTAATTCAATTTTCTCCTTTCATTTAGCTTCCTGATAGACCCAAGAGATTAACTATGACTAGATGTTTAACAGCCCAATCGTGAGCTACCCTGGGTGCCCAGCTTCGGCAGCAATGAGAACAGCTGCTGCTGGATCCTGCGCGCCTCAGGCTACCTCAGGAGAAGGCGACTTTCGTTCCCTTCTCCTGGGTAATGGAAGCAGCCCCGCAATGGGCTACTCACTTTACCACTGACCAGAAGGTCGACGGTAAAGTAAAGGCGTTTGTGTAGGATGCCGAGCCCCACATGAACGCCTTGGATCTGGTGTAGCGGAGCTCCATGGACCCGCCTCCCCCTGTCCTCCCTCTGCCCCCGCTGGCCTCCCCCTCCCTGGAACACCTCCTCCCCACCCCCCTCCCTACCCCCACTTACCGTGTGACCGCTTACCGCTCCCTACCCCCGCTTACCGTGGTCCATGAGACCACCAAGCAGCGGAGACTGGGGGCCCAACCCGCACTAGCCCGGTGCTAGCCCAGCACTGGCTGGCGCTGGGCTAGCATAGGCGGTAGCCCGGCAGTGAGGCTCACAAACCGCTTTCACTTGTGCAAGTGGTTCTCTCTAGGAGAAAAGTAGAAAATTAGGCCATTTATTATATATATAAAGAGAGAGAGAGAGAGAGAGTGTGTGTGTGTGTGAAAAACCAAAGATCTCATATGACAAACAATATGGTTATCGCTTTTATTCTAGGTTACTATAATAACAATACCAAAGTAGCTGTGAAGACTCTGAAGCCTGGCACTATGTCTGTGCAAGCGTTCATGGAAGAAGCCAACCTCATGAAAACACTTCAGCATGACAAACTGGTCAGGCTGTACGCTGTGGTCACCAAAGAAGAACCTATTTATATAATCACAGAATACATGGCAAAAGGTGAGAGTGAGAACATAGTTGGGGGCCTGTGCCAAAACATACCTAATATACAGGGAGGCAGCGGCTGGGAGCTGCTTGTTTGCTTCCCTTTGGTGTTTATCTGCTCATTATCTCCATTTCTTGCCTCATTGATTCAAGATCTTAGGCAAAGCAACAGCTGGAACTATGATTTGCCAGACAACAAAGATGTACCTTTAAGATTCACTAATTTAACACAAGCTTTCATGGTTTAGTCCAGCTGATCAGGTGCATGAGAGATCCTTCTCAGTTGCTAGGTGAGTGTGTGCCTGCATTGATACACAAACATGGGCACATGGACAAGAGGGAAAAGAAATTTAAAAGATAGGGATAGAAGAGGTACAGTCAGTGAACCATATTATGTAAACAAGTATAATTGTGATTCACAACAGCAGTAATTGTAGACAAAGCAGTCTTCCTGGCTATGGTTTGTAAGCTCAGACATCCTATCAAATCATAGTTGACTCAGACCATACTTTAAGATCAAAAGAGCTCTGGTGGATCAGGCCAAAGGCCTATCTAGTCCAACTTCCTGTATCTCACAGTGGCCCACCAGATGCCTCAGGGAGCATACAAGACAACAAGGGACCTGCATCCTGGTGCCCTCCCTTGTGCCTGGCATTCTGAGGTACTTTTTGATTCTGGTCTACTTACTGGTGGCAAATCATCATTCTGATGTGATGCCAAACCATAGGTAAGCATCCTTTAGTGTGTTGTCTGAATTGAATCAGGGTCTTAATACCAAGACTGTATTTAAATAAGCCAGCTAGTCATTTCATACATGCTGACAATTTGGTAACACTGTAAAAAAGCTGCTTTGTTTAATATTCTAGGCTGCTGTTCAGAGAAGCTGCCTTAAAAAAAAAAAAGAGCTTTTATTCAAATGCAAGGCTACACTTGCAGCATATTAAAAAGTTGGGTGCAAGGTGCACATAGAACCAGTTGCTGCCATGATGATCATAATGTTAATCTCTTTAATGGTGCATAATCATGTGTACACAATGGGAACCTATTGCCAGTTTCTGAAAGCAGCTCTTAAATCACTTTTTGTAACCACCTTGGGATTGGTTTTGCAAAACAAAGTCAAAAAGCTTATCAATGCTGCAAAAAAAAAAAAGGTACACTTCCTAACTTAGTATGTACTCTTTAAGATTAGAACTGTGTTTATTTGTGTTCTGTGCCAATTTGTCTTGGTTTATTCACACAGGCAGCTTGCTGGATTTTCTGAAAAGTGCAGAGGGTGGAAAACTACTGCTTCCAAAACTCATTGACTTCTCGGCTCAGGTAAACAAAGTTTAAAAAAAAAATTGAAGTGCCTGTTGCTGTGAATGGCTTTATTTTTAAGACTCTACAGAGTTCTCTTTAGGTTTTCTGCTGTCAAGAAACGACTTTCCTCAAAGTCCTTGTTGTGATGAAGCAATTGCCAGAGGGAACCTGAGGATCTGTGCCATGCAACTGTCACCTCCACTTTGCTGGACTGAATTTGAGTGTGTTTAAGCACAAGACAAGTAATGCGAAGGTTCTTATAACCTATCCTATGACTTGGTCCCTAGGTAGGGACTGAAAATAATTCTCATCATTCTTTCCCCAAACCGGTCAAAGGATTATACAGACCACTTAGCTGTAGAGACAGAGGGTTAGGAGAAATGAAGCTAAGAGCAGACAAGGAATGAGAATAAGAAAAAGGTAAAAGTAGCATGTGGCATTCTGCTGTAGCGTTGCTCAAGATTCTTCTTAGTTCCATCTTCCATATTTTTGCAAAGTGCCTTCATTGTTTTTTTGGACAAATAGCTGTTGGTTAGAGGACCACTTCAACTGCGTTTAGGACATGTTGGAAACTGAAACTCTCCAGCATTGTAAAAAGAGAAACACTGAAATGTGATATAATCAAAGATAAAATTTGCTAGCGTGGCATGTTTTGAGATAATATAGAAGCTTCTATTTTGAACTTTGAAATAGGAAAATAAGATTTGAAGGGCATGTTTTATTTGTCACAGGACAAATGTTTATGTTGTGCCCTCTGGTAACTATTGGTTTTAACTTTAAATAGTTTAGCCCAAACGTGGTGTTTCTTGTAACCATGTCTACTTTTCATTGTACTTGCTTTAAGGATGGACAGGAGATAGGATATAGTGTGTTCATAGTGGTTATTTTTAATGAAGGCTATTGTTCATTGGTCTCTGTTCTGGATGTAGATTCAGAATGCCAGATGCAAGGGAGAGCACCAGGATGCAGGTCTCTTGTTGTCTTGTGTGCTCCCTGAGGCATCTGGTGGGCCACTGTGAGATGCAGGAAGCTGGACTAGATGGGCCTATGGCCTGATCCAGCAGGGCTGTTCTTAGATTCATGTCTGGATGTAGAATCGTGTCTTATCCTGTAAGTTACATCTTCCTTTTCTCCCTTCTGTTTTGTCTCATATCCTCTCTTAACAACTATATGCTAGCCTCTCCACAAGCCTGTCGCAGAACATCTTTGGGGAATTGCTAGTCCTCAAGAATTATGCTTCTAGTCAGTCTTAATTTGTCAATCACTTTTAGCATTCACTGTTTATGTTGGGAAGTTCCCAGGCATGTTTAGAGATTTGTGTTGTGAGACCATTTGGGAAGTCCTTACTTAAGGCATTGTATTGCTGTTGTGTATTGTCTTATCCTGCATAGTATGGAAACATTTCATGGCGTTTTTCCATGAATAGAATTGTAACCAGATGTAGTTAAACGTCTTGGATATGAGGAACCAGCTAGCCAAAGTATGTGACCCTGGGCATATATGTTTCCCTTCCTAAGTTCTAGGAGGCACAACACACTCAAAGAAGAGCCAGGGTATTACTCTCCATATATAAATGCTTTCCTGCCCCTTAAAGGCACTAGAACATGTTTGGATAACTCCTTAGTCACAAACTAGCACTGAGGAGAAACAGAGTCAAGTGTGTATACATGTACTCAGTTTTATCAGATTATCCCTTTACACACCAACCTAAAGAAGCTATATTTGTGTTCACAGCTCAAGTGTTCTCTGAAATGTTTGTTGCAGCAGCTAGAAAAACTGAAGAAATAAGCTGCTGTTTAAGAAATGGCTTGTCTCTTTAGCCTTCCATCAAAATTAGTATGACCAATATTAGCTTGTTAGTGACCCCACACAACTTCCTGGATATGTCAATCTCTGTAGAAGACTCTGCACTTGCTCTGAATGCACTGAGGAAAAAGTGCTTCTAGAACAGGGCTGCTTGAACGCTGACTGGGGGCTGGATCTGGGGTTTCGATGAATCCAGAAGGTCCACCCAGTGAGTGAACCTTTCTATTCTGTCCAGGTGCTGCATGTACCAGTGCACTGAGGGGGGTTCTGTGACTGAGGGTTCTGTGAGTCTTTTCCACAGAACATATTGTAAAAAAAAAAAACCCATTGAAAAATGGTGGTGGTTTCAATTAGCCTACCTATGCAAACCATCTTGAATGCTTGATCATGGAGGACTACATGCAGCCCAGGTGGAATGGAGAGATTCAGTCCAAACAGGGACCACGTTTCCATTGCATAGTGGTGGCGAGTTTGGCCACTGTTGCTCTAAAACATCTTGAACAAGTCTTTGGATGCCCAGGGGAACTGGGGGTGGGCAGCAGGTTGATGTTGTGAGTTTGACTTAAAAAGAAACACACTTATGGAATTGTGTCTGGCTAATGACTTCATAGTAAATTTAAACTTTCAATATTTGCTTTTTCCCTGGTGAGTCAGCTTCCTGAGGGCCAGAAAGTCATGGACTGGGAAGGAAGCGTTATCTAGTACCTGTGCCAAAATGTTTGCCCAAGTTTCACAACTTCCGTAGCTGACGTACTGCATTGGCCAAATCTTAAAGCTAGGAAATTAAAATGTAGACCTGGACAAAATGTTTATAAAGAAGAAAAGTCATGGAGGGGGAAGGAAAGGGTGATGTTTTGCATCTGTCCACACCCATGTATCTTCAGGCTGTTCAAACAAAAGATATATGTATTCTGAAGCAACTGATGGTGTCCAAATGTGGATGCAAATAGTGCATTGTGTTTGGTGGGAACCAAAACAGGATGCTGCCTGAAATAAGGCCACTGGATACCAATTCCAATCCCCAGTTGGGGCAGACCCCAGGGTTGATCAGACCCTCAAGACCCTTGCCCATGAGAGGTAGCAATTTCTATCACTCTTAGGAGAAGACCAGGTCCTGAGAGTGATAAGGGAGGAAGATGCCTTATTGATTCACAGGAAAGTGAAAAGCCGGGCTACTGTATTTGCTCACAGGGCAATGGGTAGTTCATCCTGCAGAGTTGTTTTTTTTTTTTAAGTAAACTGTGCTTTCACTCACACATACAACCTCCATACTCACCAGGCTAACCAATGATGCACACATGGAGGACAGGACAGGAGAGAACCTGCTTTTGAGTTCTCTGCCAAATTTCTTCAACACATTATCTTTTCAACACTTGGGGAGATGCTCTTCAGTGTCGAAGTCTCTTATTGGGCTCCTTCAGCCTTAGCACTCTGACCTCACTGTGGAGGGAATCACTGTACTGTACTAGAATTTTCCCACTGTATCTCAGGAGCAGTTGAGAGTTTCTCTTTTCTAGCCATTACTCTCCCTCCACCCATCTTCTGACCTTGTGTTTGTTATCAGACGCCCTGTGATAGAGTCTTTGGCTGACAAGGAGCTTTTGCAACATACACTGAGCCATTCTTCAGTTCTCCCTGCAATCTGGGAAATGTGTTCTTGACCTAGCCTGAAACCCACCCACTCACATCTTTGCTAAAACATGTAAAACCTTGCTTAAGGAATTTCTTTCTTTCTGAAATAATGACGCTTTGGTTCTGACAGGATACACATCTGAATGTGTACACTGCACACTGAAAGCAATGCAGCATGCATAGACCACACCAGCACTTAAATACACATTTTAGACTGACTTGTGGCCATAGTTTCTCATTCAGTAAGGATACCTATGCAGAAATCTGTGCCTGTATCTCCTTGCTTGAATTGAGTTACCTGGCTCCATGGAACTGGCTGTGGGTACAGCCTCTACAGTATTTCCACACCAAGAAGCACCTTTCTCAAGCAGTAGGGCTGCAGCAGCAGCCTTGGGGAAGGATTGAGCTTAAGACATGGGCCTGAAGCAATGTAAAATCAGAACAAGGGACAATTTAAATAACAAGTTTCCAGCTCTCCTCTATGACTGATAGAGAACTTGGGCAGGAAAAGTCTTAAGACTTCTGATGCCAGGTTGCTGAGGGTCCTGAGGTGAAGCTATGCACTCAGCCCCTTAATGGGACATTGGCAGCAATAGTACCCACAGGTACTTTTGAGGGTTCAGTGATTAACCTGGACCTGTTGAGCCCTTTGATTGGCATGGTTCCTTGACTAGCACCCCAGATGACCTCCAGTTTCATGTCTCAGTAATATATAACCCATGTGGTCAAATATGTGCAGTTACTGTCTGAGCAGCATAAATCATGCAGATTATTAAATGCTTTTGGCCATTAAGTATTCCTAGAGATGGGTGAAAACAGTTTTGATTGATTGATTGCGACCTTTATTGGCATAAAACAATATCCAGGAGATAGAGACAATGGACAATATAAAATACACACGGTAAAAACATGAAGGTGATTAAAAAACATCAAACATTATACTACTGTACTCAGGGCACAAGATAAAGCATGTGGGGGGGGGAAATTATGGGTTATCCCATTTTAACAAATTATTGGGAATGAGAAACTAAACTCTAGCACAGTGTAACTCCTGTAGCTTTGTTAGCTACATTAACTATTATGCACCTCATCAATTCATATATGTTTTCAAGTGAGTAAAAGCTCTTTTAAATGGGCAAGGCTACAGTTCTGGAGAGGCAGCAGGCAATGAGTTAATATCTTTTCTAACAGGGTGAAGGGTTTTGCTGACCGGGTATGAGATGAATTCAACAAAATTCAAGTCTGCTGCAGTCAACAGGAAAATAGAATTTAACAAACAAAGCATAAGAAATCCACAGTAGAAAATCATTACTTGGGCAATTGTTCACTTTGTTAAGATCCTAGGCTGTATGAGTATCTATTGGGGCTCACTGCTGCATTTTAGTGCCATGTCTACTCTAATTAGACAAAGGTGGTGCAGGCTGGAGAAATTTGCCATTGTGTGGGGTTTCTGAGAAATACATATGTCACAGATACATAGTCTGGCACAAGCGCAGTCTGGTTATAGTTGGCACAGTTGGCTAAAATTGAATCAGTACTAAAGGAAGTCCAGAGAATGCCAACAGAAGTGGTTTACAGAAATCGTTCAGTGACCCTCTTACATCAGGTTTTGTCTTCTGTTTAGGAAGGTGCCTATGGTTGGTAAATGTTGCTGTGGGCTCTTGCAAAGCAGATCTTTCCTCTAGGTCAGACTCTGGAATAGTCGCACAACCACCTAGTAGAGCTGCACTTTGTTGAGCATCACCGTCCATACTTAGAAACATATGATCACCTTTGGCCAATCGATCATAGAGCAAGATTATATGTTTCTTCAGCCTATTAGTATCCTTGGGGATACTCAACTGATTGGTAAGAGTCAGAGCATGTTCTTTTAAACTTCTAGACAAACATGGAAAACAGTTTTATTACTTCGCAAATGCTAGTGTTTTCCGAAGTCAGAAATGCAGAAAGCGATGTTAGTGTTTTTATTCAAAATTTACATTATAATTATAAATTATAATCGCTTTAAAAGTCTACTAGGTAGGTGATAGAGTGTCAGCAGATGCAGCCACAGTCATTACTCATGCCCCCCCCCCATTAAATAATAAATAAAAACCAGTTTGGGGTTTCTTTTTTGCAGATTTGGGGTTTTTTGCTTTTGTTTTTTTATAAAAATGAGAAGTGCAGAAGGCAGTGAAACCACCTTTAACTCTTCAGCATCAGCAGATTCGTTGGGTAGGAAATAGTCACTAGAGAAGGACTAGGCACACCCTCCAGCTACTTGAAGCCTTAATTTCTTTGCCAACAGACAAAAATTGCTCATCTTTTTCCAGAGTCTAAGTGTTGGACACTGGGGCTTCGTTTTGTGAAATGTTCCTTTAAATGACAACTTTAGCACTTGTGACATTGTGGTGGGAAGTACCTCATCTTTTGTTCCATTGCCTGTTGGCTAAAAAGAGGAACAAGGGAGAATCTGTAGTTCTCTTTTATAAAAACTGATCTGCATATTGGATACCTGAGGGACATTTTTTTAAAAAACAATTTGTATTCATAGCATGTGGCTGAACCCAGGTTAGTCTGGCAGATTTTTTTTTTTTACAATAACAAAACTGGTTTGTGAACAAGAATTGAAGATTAATTTAATTAAGATTAACTGCTAATCTATAGTAGCTAAACTTGAGTGAGCTGCAATTTGACTGACTAGCTCAATGGGCCTGCAGCAATACTAGCAACCCAAACATGATTCCTCCCCCCCCCCCCCATGAAAAAGATAAGCTCTGGATTGCTTCCTATCATACCTGGATTAAGGGCCAATATGTTTGTGTTAAAACACTCCATAGAAGAGCATCTCGTCTCTCATGTTATGCAACAGAAAAAATTAAAACCAGAGAACCTAGAAGTGGGGGAAGAACATAACTTGAAAGTGGGCAATGTTTTTCCTGTGCCACCCTTATTTTCCAATGTATTCACAAAAAACATGCATTAGGCTTGAAGTTGAAATATCATTTCTGGGGAATGGGAGAGGAAATAGACATGAATGGACTGTTAAACAAGGGAGGATAAAATTATTTAGGGCCCAGTCCTATGCTGGGCCAGTGCCAGTGGCTGCTGCACTGCCCCAGCTATAAAGCACTTTCCTGCTGGCGGTGAGGCCACAGCTCCTGTGCTGAGGCAGCGCCAGTCAGCACTGGGCCTAACTTCCTGGAGGACAACAGTGAAGTGTGGCTGGCAGTGAATACCACCACCACTTGGCAGTGAGGCTTTAGGGGGCAGGGGTAGGAACAGAGGAGGGTGGAACCAGGTGGAGGGAGAACAGAGGGAGAAGAGGATTGGGCCGGGGAGGGATTGGTGATGGTGACAGACTCTGCTGCCTGGAAGCCATACACGGGCCTCCTTGGTTCTGTGCCAGCTCAAGAGCTGGTTCCAGCTCTAAGAAGACCCATTTGGGGCTGCAGCACTGTTCTCCAGAGTAAGGGAGCAATGCTCCCTTCTCCAGTGGGATCTCCATGCTTGGGTTAGTCCTCCTTTGGGATAGCTCCTCCCTCTCAGGATTGGCAGGCCAGTAGAAACAGAGTTCCTGAGGGGGAGGGGCTGCCTGGACTTCCCCCAGTCTGGCTTTAGTCTTTCAGCATAGCAGGACCACAGTGGGTCAGTTCCCACTGGCCCTCTCCCACTGGAGAAACCTAGACACCGAGGGACACCTACATCCCAGTAATTTGGAGTTGCCTGCTCCTGCAGGCAAGAAGATTGCACCCCCCCCCCCCGCTCTCTCCAGTGGCTGCAGCGTCTTATCCCTGCGGGCACCCTCAGAGCTACCTGCCTCTGCAGAAGGGAGGGTGCCTTCTGAATCTCGCTCCATGTGCAATCGCAGGCAGGGCTAGGAAGGCGCACCCCCCTCCCTGCTCTCTCTACAGAGGCTGCAGCCCCTTATTCCTGCAGGTGCCCTCGGAGCCGCCTGGACTCTCCAGCTGTTGAGAGAGCTGGATGAGTCAAAGGATGCAGCAATAGCCATTTTGGTGTCACTGCTCCTCTGGGCACTGGGGTAAAATGGGATGGGCTTCCCATTGCATTAAGTGTGTACTATTAAAACAGTCAAATGTTTTTGTTTTAAGAATTTAGTACTAAAGAAATATGAGGAGATCCAAAAAGGGTATGTATGAGAAATGACCCTAAACTAATCCCTGTACAGTTTGTAGAAGGTACCCTCAACCTTCTCTTGCCAAATTTGTTATTGGCAGCAAAAGTTGAATGAGCTGGTTACTGGACACAATTTACAATCCCTGCAAGTTAAAAACTATCCATCATGCTGAAACTTATATTGAAAGTTTAGAAAAACTCAGGACAGAAACCACTGACATCTATGATCTTGAGTTGTTTTTTTTTGCTTCCTAGAATTCCCCACCTCCCATGAAAAATCTGCTCATTTGTACCCCAGCATTTCATTGCTTTCAGTTTCATCTTGGGTTGGCTAGACATGTGACAAATGTTAGTACTAAGCATTTCTGAAAAATCTTGTGGTCATCTTTTTGCGTGTGCATGCAGTTTTCCCCCCTCTGCTTTGCTTTTTGGTCTATGAAGTTGTCTGTTCTTGAACTGAAAACTAATCTAATAGTTTTTCTTTTTTAAATCAAAGACTACAATTTTCAAAGAAGAACATTTTCACCTGATGAAAAGTATGTTAATAGGATGAAGAACACAAGCCTTTCTTTTCCCCCACATCATCTGAATGGACTTGCTTTACAGGGGGAAAAGTTGCTATTTTATTTGACTTAACTCCCAGATGCAGTTATTGGTACCTTTGCATGAACAACATTTTGTGCTGTGCTTTCTATGGCCTGCCTTGTAGCTGACAGTTTAAACATAAGAAACAATTCCTCTGGGAAGAGAGTGAATGGAATATTTTCTTACATATTTTATAACAAATAAGCTCTTTATTTCTGAGGAAAAGACCTGGGTTCAAATCCTTGCATAACCATGATATGAGAAAGCCTTCTTTCATGCTTTCTCGTACAGTTTAGAATCTTTCTTTTTTGTGCCTTCATAAGCCGCTATCCACGTAGAATGAGAACATGGTTGAAAGGACAGGTGGCGAATGCTGGCAAGCAGCTATTGATCCTCGTTCATTTCAGGTTGGCAAATATAGGGAGTAACTCTCTCTCTTGTTCAGTGTTGGTCACTGAAGACAAATATTAATTGCGTGGGGCCAGGGCTTCAGGTTTGCTGACACTTCCCTGCCATGCTATTGAACTTAGATAGAACTAGACTGTATAGAACAACAGCCAAGATGTAAAAGTAAACAGTGATTTGTAAGGGGAGCATTTGTTCATTGTATACAGGTTAGATTTGTGCAGGTCCATGTTGGAGTGCTAAAGAAATACAGTATAAAAATTAAGATCCTTTATTTCTTGTTGCAGATTGCAGAGGGGATGGCGTATATAGAGAGGAAAAACTATATACATCGGGATCTGAGAGCAGCTAATGTTCTAGTATCTGAGTCGCTGATGTGCAAAATTGCTGATTTTGGATTAGCTAGAATAATTGAAGATAATGAGTATACAGCCAGGGAAGGTATGTATTGCTTTATAAGTTTAAGCCCTATAAAATTGTGTTAATGGCCAGTGAGTTAGATGTTTGTAATAGAGTAAAAACCTTGTATTTAAAATGTCACATTAATTAGTATCTGTAGTATAGCAACAAGATCTCCTAATTAAAAGGCCACCCTACTGTATTTCAGATCATTAGCGCAAATGCTTGAGGATCTCACAGTTTCTTACTAAAATAGCACAACATGAATCTTTGGAAACACTGCTTTAGTGATTTTAAGCTGAAAGATGGCATAGAACTATCAAGTAAAATCTCATTGAGTAGACTGCTTTTTCTTCTGTGATTACAGGAAATAATCACCGTTTCTGGATGGGTTCTATTTTTTTAATGTATATTTCAGTCAGTTGCTTCCCCACACTTCCTGCTACTATGAGGCTTTCTAGGTGTCTCTCCTGGCCCAGAATTGGCAATAAGAATAGAAGATAGACTTATAAATTGTCCTCTCATGGACTATTAACACCAGCATGTTGATAAAAAAGGCACAAAAGCGGTTATATTTTCTGAGGAAGCTTGGGAGGTTAAATTTGTCACAGCAGCTGCTTGTGTCTTACTATCGTTGCACCATTGAGAGTGTCCTAACCTGTGATATCTTGGTGTGGTACGGAAATTGCTCTGCAGGGGACAAAAAAGCTCTGTAGAG
Organism: Tiliqua scincoides; assembly: GCF_035046505.1. Classification (NCBI taxonomy): domain Eukaryota; kingdom Metazoa; phylum Chordata; class Lepidosauria; order Squamata; family Scincidae; genus Tiliqua; species Tiliqua scincoides. Next base: position 44,580,843 of record NC_089824.1, on the reverse strand, counting down.
AATTATTAAGATCGCGCAGCACATCATCAACCTTCATCTACCAGCTTTGGAGGACATCTATACATCTCGCTGTCTGCAGAAGTCACATAGTATTCTGAGAGACCCCTTCCATCCAGCTCATAAGTTCTTTGAACTGTTGCCTTTGGGTAGATGATACAGAACTATTAGAGCACGCACCACACGATTCCTGAACAGTTTTTATTCCACAGCCATAATTACATTGAATAAGGCAATATAGTTGTTACCATGCTCCTGGGCATTATGGTCTGTTACACCGTTTTTGTATTATGATGCATGTTGTATAGAATGAGTGGGTGAGTGTGTAGAGTGTGATTGTTGGAATTGTAGTATATATTTATGCTTGTATCTCAAAGGTGCATAAATTTCGTTGTGCTGTAGCACAATGACAATAAAGTTACTACTACTACTTCTACTACTACATAAATTCAGACTTCATAGCAATATCCCACCAATTCCAACACAGCACTAACACAAGCTATTATCAAGAATATGTTAAAAGCTATCAAGCTAAGGGGAAGAACTGGATGGACAGTTGCCACAATATTGCCTTGTGTAAACATACAACAGAGCTATGGCAACTACTCCTGTAGATCTCTTCCTGATGTTGAATCAGCTGTAGTTACAGCTACTTCTTGTTGCCCATGGGCTATTTAGTTAGCAAATTTTTATCCTGCTCTTCCTTCACATAGTGAATGCTGAAGGCATTTAACATAAATCCAAAACAATAAAATCCATATAATTACAATACACAAATAAAAGCATTACAGTTAAAAACTTATAGCATACAAAACCCTACATGCGTTACACATTACTTGCCATACACAACATAATAAGGGAGGGATGCAGCAAGCATCTAAATCTTTACTGTTGGCAGCTGCCTTGATTCTCTTCTGAGTCTTGCCTGTTTCACAATTAACCTGTCCACTCAACTAAACATTTAAATGGCTATATAACAATGAGCAAAATTGAAGATGAGTGTAACTTTTTCCTATTAGGTGCAAAATTCCCTATCAAATGGACAGCACCAGAAGCCATTAACTACGGTTCTTTTACGATTAAATCTGATGTGTGGTCCTTTGGAATTCTTCTGTATGAAATAATTACTTATGGAAAAATCCCATATCCAGGTATGCAAACCTCTTGCTTACTACTCAGTTTTATTTTCTCTTACCCTGGTTGTTGTGTAAACACAATATACAGTTCATTTTTTAAAAGGCATTTTAATTTTGAAAAATTAAAACTATCAGAATTAAAAATTGTTTGTTCTTATGAAGGAGCCTCAAAAGTTCATATTATTGAAAATGAGGATAAATCAGTCAGATACGATGAGAATCTTTTGTTTTGAGTCTCCTAATTTAAATTCTGGTTTAAAATGTACTGGACATGCAAAAGAAATTGACCCATATGACATTACACATGGCTGACACCACATTTAAAATAAATTACCGGTGCCTGTGTATGTAGCATTAGCCTTCTAGGGATGTATAATTTGGGTGTATCATTCTGAAATGTAACCATTTTATGTTGACCTAATGGGTAAACTTCTTCTGTGTGCTCAGCACCACTTTAAGAGCCGAATCTTATGCAGTTCCCTCCCCACCAACGCAGCATTGCCAAACTGGTGAATGCTGCATCCATGGGGGGGGGGGCACAGGAGGCTTCAATGGGGAAAGGGAATTGTAAAATTCCCTTACCCCTGTGTAAGCCTCCCAACCTGCAATGGGTGTCCCTGGACCTGCACAGGCAAGTTTGCCAGTGCAAGTCTGAAGAGAGAAATGGGTCGGGGAAGCTGCAGCCAGAAGGGATAAGATTCATCATGGGCCGCCTGTAACAGATTCTGCCCCTCCCACAGCCTCCCCACCCCTGTTACACCTCCCTCCCTGCCAGATTTCGCCCCCTCCCCGCCTCTGTTCTGCTGTTAGAGTTTAGGGCCTGAAGCAGAACCCTCTGACTCAGGGCCCAGAATAAATCAGTGGTAGAACCAGGGTTGGAGGACAGTGATCTGTAGTGTCCAGAGGCAGGGGTGGGCAGTTTTAGAGAAGTCTCAGAATAGAATCCAGTGTAAAAGTGTTCTGTGCATCCAAGTTGCATAGCTAAAAAGTATTGCTGAGGAATAAAAAGCTATTCCTCTTTTCTGGAAACAGTCTCTAAAGTGTGTGTGCATACACACATCCACTGATGTTCCAGGCTCTGTTTTCCTCATTGGTTTGCAAACCTGGATCATCTTCTTCTCTTTAAGTTACATATGTAACAGGCCTTGGCCAAGTCTGTCCTAGTTAACATCAGTCTATTTGTAATCAAATAGATGATACAAATTGGATTGAAGCTGCATGCCTCTTTGGCTTCCTTTCAGTATTTTTTTTTTAATGAATGCCTTGGCTTCTGTCCTGTTTATACAATACAAGAGACTTGTTCTTCAGCAACAACAGTATCCTGTTCAATGATTATCTTTGCTACAATAGCAGGTGTGTTTGCTGTATCATAACTAGAATAAAAAACTGAAAGCGAACCCTGGAGGCTGTTAGATTTTGCAGCTGAAGAAATTGTGGGCATTGCATAGAAGATCTCTCTGACTCTGAGCTTTAGTTAGGGAAAGAATCAACTGATCTCAATCAGATAAGATGGTTGTCTGATGACAAAAATAGGTCTGGCCTGGAAGCCACCTTAGCGGTATCTGGTTTAAGTGAGTAATATCTGTGTGAGTTTAGTGATGGGCCATACAAACTTGAGTTCAGTAAGTGTGTAGATACACTGTTGGCTTTCTTCTGGGTACCTGTCTCCATTAAGAGAAATATTAACTGTCTCATTATTATGCCACCTACGTGCTTGCTGCCTTCCAAAGAATTTGAAGATGGATCCCATCCCAAGGAGCTCACATTCTAAAATTAATTCAAGAGAGATGGGAGGAGGAAAGGGGAATAGGTGCAGAGATAAACTTCATCACATGTTATGGGAGGAAAAGCAGAATATAAATGTTATAAATATAAAAATTGTTTAGAGTGGGAAGAATATATTTCATTTTTGTATACTTGGGGTTAATTACAACAGAAAGCGCAAACTAGAGAGTATATGACAAATCTTCAGACAAAAAGTGGGTTTCTACGATGAAAATAAGAGGGATGGCTTTCCAAGTGAACTGTAAATAGACACTTTTGATGGTTCTCTCAGAGCTGGCTCAAGACCTCCAGGTGCTGAAACATGTCAGATGCTGCCCCTGCCTTAATGGAACTTTTGTCCCCTTCCCCCAAGTAAGGGTGGAGGAGCCAAAATGAGTCTCCTCCAGTCTGCACCAGCTATTTTGCTTTTCTGCCTGACATGGAGTTCAGGATCTGGTGGAGCAGGGCTTCTCCTGCCTTCTCTACGCACAGGATACAAATGTTTGTCAAGTGAATCTAGCCTGGGGGCATCCCAGGAAATTTTGCAAGTTTTGAAATCATACAGGATGGGAAGGATGCTGGCAGAACAGAATGAGCATTGAATCTTCGTAATTCTTAGTTCAAGGGTCATAGAGCATAATTTCCACCTGGCCCTACAGAGATGGAGTGGGAACCTTTTGCCAAAACTCTTCCTTGCATTGTGTTTCTCTGCTTGGGCCAAAAATCCATTTTTAACCCATTTCTGTCCAGCCCACACGTGTACACATTTGATCCCTGTAGCATATATGCAGCGTTGGGTAGAATGGAACCTAGGTGCCAAAACAAGTAGGGTTTCTCTTGTTCTTGGATAGCCTTCTGGGCAGTGATAAGATTTTATGCGCTTGCAGGACTATTTCCCTACATGAAACAACATCCCTGAAAACTTAAAACTAGCTTTTCCAGTCAGCTCCAATGAATTGGATCTTTGTCTTTCCCTGACTGATCTAGCCTTTTACTTTGCTCCCCTGATGCACATACTATTAGGCATACAACTAGTCTTGGAACCCACTACCTAGGTCCTTGATTTCTCTGTATGGAATAGGTGACATTCATATTAATAAGTTAACCATGAACATTTTGATCAAGTCTATAGAGGGAGCAACTTTAAATAAGATAGCGTGACTATAACAATATTTGGATGATACCCATAAGGAAAAATTGAGGGTGTGCTTCTCCTGCCCCACCCATGATCATGTGAGGCCAGAACATTCAAACAATCCCCTATTTGCATAGTTTAAACACTACATTAAAGTAGAATTTTCAAAGTTGTGTATTCAGTCTGCATGCCTTTATTCACGTTTGTTCTGAAATGCCTCGATCATTTACCAAAAAAAAAAAAAAAAAATTTCCTGTTGTTGCCTTTTCCCAGGAATAAAAGTCTGCATAACCAATGAACAAAGTGAGCATGAGTAGTGAAAGCCTAGTCCCAAAAACACCCCAAGCAAACAAAAATCCTTCTTGCCCTGGCCTAACCAAATCAGCAAGATAAAACAGTCTTTGCTTTTGTTTCAGGTATGAGTAACGCTGATGTAATGATAGCCCTTCAGCGTGGGTACCGAATGCCACGCATGGAAGCCTGCCCGACTGAGCTCTATGATATCATGAAAACGTGCTGGAAAGATAAAGCAGAAGAGAGACCGACATTTGAATATTTACAGAGTGTACTTGATGACTTCTACACAGCTACAGAAGGACAGTACCAGCAGCAACCGTAGGGAAAAAGGAACTTCTCTGGTGTATACCTTCTAATAGGACAATTTGGTTGTGCCAGTTACTCTTATATATTGGGATAGCCTGATTGCTTGTGGTTTCTGAAGCTGAAGGCTGCAGTTAATTGGACAAATGCAAGCAAGGGAAAAATGATCACCATCCTCCTTAAAGGTTAAAGTCCTCTATTGATGCTTTCTTTGTATCTCACATAAACAACATCCTGGTAAAACAAGCTTTGACCAAAAAGAGCAATAAAACGGGAAAACAAGCCGCACCAATACAAACAAATTGATGAGCAAGAGACAGCTGCAAACAAATGGACAGAAACAAAAGCTGATAAAAGTCAATGGCACTTCCTGGAAACAACCAAGCTGTAACCTACATCATAAGACCAGTGTTGGGGCCAAACAAGGTGTAGTACAGGAGATGCACGAACAGGCTGCAGCTAGTTTGTTGGCTTACTAGAAAGCAACTGTGGAGAGACTAATTGAGAACAAAAGGAGCAGTGGGGAGGACTGCTGAAGGACTTCTGCCTTTGCTGAAAATTGCACCCACACAAACGTACAAAGGTCCTTGTCCTTTCCCCGCTTGGGTGACAAATCTCAATCAGCCTTCAGCAGTTGTCTTTAATTCAAAAAACAACTCCCTGTCATAAGGCCCTTCACACGTCTCTGGTGTAATCTCTAGTTTGGCCTTCAGCTGCTACTCCTTTTGCTATTTTAAAAGTGAGTGGGGTGAAAGAGCTTAAACATTAAAAGCCACTCTAGCGTTCATGAGGTGGAATTGCACTGTTGCAATGATGCAGCATGCGAAAAGTGGCATATGTGATTTTAAGGATGGAGTCTGCTGTCTTGCAACCCCTTCCTTCCCTCTTTTTTTAGCAGACCTGTTCGCATGTCAAAGGTCCTCTCCAGTGTGTGGAATCTGAAATACAGTACTTTCTATCAGGGTAGATGGATTCTGACAAGAAACTGCACATATTTAGAATTTTTAATGGAATTTGATAAAGGTAAGGCAGTATTGGTAGTCCTGGCTGAATCCTTTCTGCCCACATGGCTCCAAGCTTTCCTTTTTAAAGACAACATTTTAAAATGGTAACCAGCAGTTCCCAGTGTGTTGCAGTTAGTTCAGATACCAGTGATGCTAGTTTCACAGTTAGTTCAGATACCAAAGATGCTAGTAGAATAATCTTCAGCAGCATTTCCTGCTGTGGGATTGTCCCTCTTTAGTTCTTGGCTTTGCATTGAGTTACCGTGTTGTTGGTTTTTGTTCAAATGTGATGTTGGTGTAAGCCCGTGCAACCAGCTGTTCCTGCAACCAAAGCCTTATGTATTGCCTACATTATGTACAGTGGTGGCAAACACTTGAAAATCTGGTTGCAAAACATCAGTTGTACTAGGACAGACTTGGAATCAAGCCACAAACCTGATTTGAGTTAACCAGACCTAAGTGCACCACCCTCCTCCCAGTGGGTTTTTTTCCCCTCTTTATCATGTTCAGAACTGGGAGGATATTATTGTTGATGAATTTTCTGAAATGCTTAGTCACAGCTTGGTTACTATAGAAGCATCTTGATTGTAACTATGTTCAGCTGCACAAACCAATATTTTTCTAGTACATTTGCTGTTTATTATTTTTGAATGAAAGAAATCTAGACTGTTAACCAGGCTATTAACATGTAAATATTATATTGTGATTTTTAATAAATGGAAATTCTTGAAATTCTGAACCTGATAAATGTAGCAGGGTGATGCAAGTTGTTCACTCAAAGATATTTGGGGACCATATGCTACTGCAGACCAAAGCTAATTTAATGTCTGCATTTGCCTATCCCATGCACTATCTACAAAATCGTGTGATTGGCATCCTCCCAGCTAGCTAAATCCTACCAAAAACAATCTTAGACACGGTGTCTTATCCTGCAGCATCTTGGAATAACTGGACTTTTTTAAATGTAGTCTGCTCCTTCAGGCCTGAAGAGGAGGGTGAGGGATGGGCAAAATCCCTGGGGCTTGGGCTTCCAGGGTGCTCAGTCCATGATAAAACAAACCAATTTTGTAAAATACAGTTTGTTTCATTTATTATATTATATTATATATGAAACATTGTTACATTTATTACAAAATAAATGCGGGTGCCTCTGTCAGTCTATCCTGTCATGCAAAGATAAAACTGTCAATTAAAAACTTGCTTTAAAAATCTGGTTTGTAGAAAAATTTAGGAAGGAGTTTGCCCAATCAGACATCTCGCCCCAGGCCCAATGTTTCAGGTACAGAGGGCTGCAGCATTATGGGGAATTGGTAAAAATCATTCCCCTCCCCTCCAAACCCCTCCCCCCCGCAAACAGACATCTGTTCACAGAAGCAGAACTTAGGACACAAGTCTATATATCATTTTTCAGACAACTGGTAGGTTTAAGATTTGACACAAGTATATCCTACTACCTACTTCATTCCATAGATGGTCTCTGCCAATGTATGCTCATATTTGCACTCAGCATAATAAAATGCAGTATTGATGGTTAAAAAACCCCAAAATCCACAGTGTCCTTAGTCACTGTTGCTGTTTTGCATGAAGTAATCATTTGCAGCCCAAGCCTTGATTTCAAGGGTGTTCTTTGTTTGGTTTTTTGTTTTTTATTTTATATATGCCACGTTAGGCACATCTACTCACAGCTGAGTCTCACCAAGTTTTATGGTACTTCCTTCCAGGGAAGCACATATAGGATTGCAGCCTAAATTTCTAAGTATAGCTACAGTTCCTCATCTGAACTTTGCCATAGTCTGAGGAGGCAATACAAACTGAATCTAGCCATCAAGATTCTTCTGTGTAATCAGACTACAGTCTCAAGTTATCAGAAACATCTTACCATTGAGCTGTCAACTAAGAATTGTTTTCCTGCTTCTACAGTAGCCAAAAATAAATGTTTTGTAATAGCCAATCATCCTTTAAGGCAGTGATTTCCAACCACTGTGCTGTGGCACACTGGTGTGCCACAAATGGTCTGCGAGTGTGCTGGGGAAGTTTGGAGGAAGGTCATATATTAGTAGAATGATCAGGGGCTGTGAGCCCCTGGCCAGCAGTGCATTGTGCCATGTCTATTGGTGTGCCTTGACAGTTTCAGTGTCGTCTCAGTGTGCCATGAACTGAAAAGGGTTGACAATTGCTGCTTTAAGGATTAAAGGATGAAGGTCAAGTAATCCCAAGCACTGATTTTAGGCATTCTAACAGGGATGGGGAATGTATATCCCCTTCCTTCAGAAAGTTCCCCTAAAAAATAAGTTTAAAAATAGTGAGCAGGGACAGTTTTGCACCTGCAGCATGTCCTTGCATGGCCATACTATATCTTACAACAACCAATCATTTACTAGCTCGGGGCTTATGTGGCTTGCTGTATATATCAAAGAATATTTTTTTACACTAAAACATCATCATAGTTGGCATGTATTCCTATTATGCTGAACTCACGAGTTGGTGCCAATAGGTTCTTGGTGAAAATGGGAGTACCTACAGCGAACAGGGAGGCATCTAAATGCATTCAGTCCCCACACATGCACACTCGAGTCTGTCTGGGTGTGCTTGCTTGCTGTTTTCTCAGCATGAGAAACCTTATGGGGGGGGCCATCATTCAGACCGGGTGAGCAGCAGGGATGTTCCAGCCAGGAGGCAGAAAAGGGTTAATGTTTTACTTTTGCATTGGTGGTGGGAGCGGGCTCCTTTGCTCATCTCTAAAGGAACTGATGGTCAATAGATGAAGGATGGAAAAGCTCCCCTGGTAGGACACATTTTTCACTTGAGTTGTGGGGCAGGGATTCATGCTTTGGAAGAGGAAATGTAGAGGGGAAGAGAATGCTAAGCTAGCACACTGGAGAATGCAAGCAGCAGAGGCTGGCACATCATTGGGTAAGAAGTTCAAATGGGGCATGGCCTCAGCATAATGTGGAAGGAAGTTAAAAACTGGAGCAGGGGAAGATCATGAAAGATTCATGCCAACCCATCCCTTACACATGCTGCTAGAATCCTGATTTGGGAAAAGGGGGAGAAGCAGGTATCATGTGTGCCATGTCATTTAATGCAGGGGCAGGTTTTGGGCTTGAAAGTATCATCTGATTTGACCCAGAGGGGAGGAAAAAGCAAGGGACAGTTTGGGAAGAAGGGAAAAACCTGGACAAAATGAAAAGAAAACAGGGTGCCTAGGACCCCCTGACCTAACATGTCCAAATAAAAGCAACTAGAGCACTGATGTAAGAGTCTGGTTGGATGCCACCACATTTTGTTGCAGGCTGCTTCTTGTGGAGTGAGTATTGCGCCTTGGGGCTGGTGTTTAGCCCAGACCTCATGCTGCATAGGTTTTCAAGCTCCTTAAGTAGCAGGATCAGTGGGCATGGGAAATCAGGGCACAGAGGTGGCTGGAGCAAGAGAAGACTGAGCATGAGGCTAGGGAAAGACTGTAGACAGAATCCTTCGTCGGGTCCTCTGTAGACAGAGGCTACAGCGCAGAACAGAAAGAACTAAGCCATGTGGAGATGGCTTTTCCAGGACACAGTAGTCCACGATTTGAAAACCACTGATCTACACCAAGTGGCAGCTGCTCACCACTGTTTCAGACAGGGGTCTTTCCCAGGGGTCTTTCCAAACCCCACAAGTCCCTGAAGATGCCAGGGACTTGTGCTTGCCATTACCACTGAGCAAGACAACCCCATCCACTGAGTCTGAAAATGAAGAGTTCTGTATAATCTGTTCCACAGGACTTTACATAATCAAGTACTGGAAAATTTTATTAGCAAGTACGTAAATGGTTCTTTCAGATATTTACATCCAAATTCTTCATGCAAGGAAAAACCAGCATACCCAATTCAGCAGCTTTTCTCTACACCCTTCTGCAACAGTTTTGAAGATACAAATATTAAGATCTGAAAATTAGCTGCATTTCTTAGAGTAAAGAGTTCTGAAGTCTAATTCAAGACAAAAATTTAGGTGAAAGTGCATTAAAGTGTGATCTGGCATTCTTGACGTAGACATCCTCTGGAACTACAGAGTGAAACATCCCTTTGGGGCAATCCAAGTGTTTCCAAAACAAGAATAATCCATGGAGACATTACTTTGCTAAAGAAACAGCATCAAATTATTCTCCTGCAAATTACAGAGCTATTTAGACCATCTACATGTTGCTTTTGACTTCAGTTTTCCACAGTAGTAAACCAACAGTTTACAGTAGTTCAGCAAGGCATCTAAAAAGGTCTACCTCGTTTTACTTTACATGGTCCTGAAGTCAATTTTTGTGAAGCTGTAGGAGACTCAGCCTTTTCTGGGTCTTCGCCTCTAGGAGCTTTAGGAATATCTGCTACGGTATATTTCAAATTTGCAAAGAAGCCTTTCTTGGACTTCCGAAGCTTAAGATCTTCTGTGTTCAGGAGCTTTTTACTGTCATTTAGTTCTTGTTGGAGAAGAGACACTGTGGCTTCAAGCTCGTGGACACGTCCAGCCCAGTTTTGAAGACCTTCAACTTCTTGTTCCTATGAAAACATCAAAAGATGCATTAAAAAGGTATCACTATTTGTGGCATTTACTTAACCTATTTCTCTGACCTCTTCAGAAGCCAAGCGTCCTAAGCTAAACACAAGAAACTGAAAACAAGAGCACAATGGAAGACTATCTTGAAATTACCAGTTCCTAATCAAGATGGTACTTATTTCAATATGAAGGAAAATACTGGTTTGAATACCACACCAATAAATTTCTACAAATATGAGGGCTGCATATGAAATCCCATGTTTAAAAAAAAAAAAATCAGGGATTTGACTTTTTAATTTGTGATTTAAAAAAAAAACAGAGCCGATTTGCATACAATCAAGAGTACAAGGCATGGTTTTCTACGTATATCTTATTCTATCAATCTGAAACTTAATACAGTGTCAATTTCAAGTCATGCATGATAATACAGGTAAGTCCAGTCACAAACGGAAGCACAAGACAGTCAAGCAAGAGTTACAGATAATGTTAAATACAGGTTTTATAGGCATGACCAACCTTAAGTTTTACCATCTGCTTCAGTCTATTATTATCTTCTACTGTTTTTCTGCAAACTTCACTGCTATCTTGCAACATCTCATTTAATTTCTGTATTTTGAATTTCAATGATTTTATTAACTGCAAAACAAAATTATTACTACAATTAAATGTGTATAAGTATGAAAAAGAGAATGACACTGCATCAACATCATTAACTGAAACCTTCAACACACTACAATTCAGTTGTCTCTTAGGATTTGGGAAGAGATGGTGCAGAAGCCACAAGATGTGACACATTAGCTCCCATTAGTGTGGGAGTGCATATTTAGTTTTCCTAAGGAATGCTTCCAGACGATCTGGAATAAGAGCCTCATAATGGTGTTCAGCCAGGCAGAGAGAGAATAGAAAAAGTTTCAAAAGAAGGGAAAAATCAGTAGCGTAGCAAGGGTGGGGCAGGGAAACAGTCCACTCTGGGTGTCAAATATGTCACTGAGCAGCCGGTGAACCTCAAGGCGGAGACCAGCCCTACTCTCTGCTTTGAGTGTCTGCTCGAAGCGAAGGATAGATGTGGCCTCCACCATGAGATTCCCTGGTGGAAGTCAAGTCTATCAGCCTCTCAAAGCCAAGGGTAGACCTGACCTTCACCGGGGGGGGGGGGGATCATGAGGCAGAGGCCAGGTCTATCTTTCACTTCGAGTGGCCTACATGGGTGTCCAATACCCTAGCTACATCACTGAGAAAAGCATACCTTCTTTGCTTGTCCACCTTCCTGTGCTATATAGTATGCTAGTGCATTGGGTTTGGAGTTGGCTGCTTACTCTAAACCTGATTTATTGCTATGTAAATGGAGGAGAGGAAGTCTAGAGAGCAGAGAAAATCTTGTTTTCCTTTCCTCTCTCCTAAAAAAACCTGTATAAAACAGGGAGTTTCTCAACTATACAGAGACCACTATTTTTAAATGTCCTAGTATGACTACAAAACTGACTGAGCATGCATCACCCAACTTCATTATTCATTTACATGATTATGGGTTAGACTAGGTAGCCATGTTAAATTTCAAAATGCCACTTCTGAATATTTGTCCTTCCAAGAAGATCCACCCCACACCAGTGGCATAGCTAAGGGGGTGCAGGGGGTAGCACTTGAACCAGGCATCATGCTTTAGGAGGGCAACAACTTGATAATAGTGACCAAAATTGTGAAAATCTTGGTATGTATGAATAATACCATCATGTTATATATCATTGGAAAGGTAATTTAATGCAGAATGCAAATATATCTGTATTCTATCAGAATATCTGTATTCTACCAAAAGTTGTGGCCAATTAACCAGAAAATGAAAACACAACTGCCTTGTGGAACAAAAAGTGGATTTGCTTAACTCCAAACTAACCTATGAGACTGATTGTTCTGAGTGACAATGAGATGTTGTTATGATACAGCATGGAACCAATAACTTTTTATTTATTTACTTATATAAATTTGATTTTGTCATTTGGGGGTCTACAAAATCGTCTTTGATCCCAGGTTGCAGACAGATGCCTTATCGATGCCACTGAATGGGGGGAGGCAGCCGAGCAAGTGGGTGGTGAGCTGCTGGGGGGGATGAGGTGGGTACCTCCCAGTTTTCACATTTAAAAAGCATGGGTGTGATGTCACTTCTAGGGCAACATTTTGAGCTTGGCACCGGGCTACACAAGCATTAGCTACACCACTGTCCCTCACAATGGCAAATTCCGAGCAAGTAGCACGGGACAGAGTGGGAAATTAAATGAAAAAAGCTGGAAGTGGCAGAACACGGGGGGGGGGGGAGAGAATAAAACCTCACCTCATCTTTCTCTTCACACTGTCTCTGCAAAGGATCTGACGCTCTCCTCACCACCTTATCTTTAACATCTGTGTGCAACAGACAAGGTTGCGAATATTTATACAGTACCACTTTCATGAACTGAAAACTAGTTCCACATTCCAGAGAAGAGTTCTTACCCGGATTAATTTCACCTTCAGTAAGTTTTGAATTCAGACCTCCAGAAGGCAAGGCATTCTGCTCTCCAAGTTGTTGCTTCAATTGCAGTATCTCCATCTCCCTTTCCTGAGTAATGAGATAAGCTATGAGTGTTTGGTCATCTTTTGTACACAGTGGTGTAATCTTTAATTACACCAAGTCATTTTGAAAGCCACTTCAAAAGTAGTTAACAATTTTAGCTATTCCTTCCCTCCTGCACTAAAAAAAAAAACTTCAGACAAAGCAAGGACTAAACTGCACACCAGGTTAACTAGGCTGCCAATAGTTCAATTTTCTTTAAACCATATTATTTCCTTAGCAAAAATTAAGTACTGTAGAATGAAAAATTCTACTTGTGTACCACATGGTGCTTCTAAACAATATTTATCTATACTTTTTGTTCTGTTAAACTCAGAAGTCTCTCAAGGTTTCATGGCACAGTTCAGTTCATGTAGGTGGACAATATACACCGAAGATAGTTATAAGAGTATTCTTACAACACAAGTTTTCCAACAAATCCATGACTGCATTCAAGGTAAGCTCCCATTTCCTATTGTCAGAGCTTCCATTACTAACTTTGCATTTTTTAAAAATTACTGGAATTGCTAGTATTTGCAGTGGACAAGCAAAGCAGCTTTACAGCAAGACACACCTCCAATTTTGCTTGTTCTGCCATGAACTCTTCTATGGAAACATAGTGCTCTTCAATTTGTTCCATTGCGCACATATATGCATGTTTCTTTATTGCTTCCTTGTACATTTCAAATTTACTCTCCACTTTATCTTCATAACTCTCTTTCATGTCTTCCAAGCGCTTGCTGGACAAGATTAGCAGCGAGAGTTAACCCAAACCATACATAGGATTACACTGCACACCATCCACTTCCTAAAACTATACAGAAGAAGCTTCCATATCTGAATTAGCATGAAGCCTACATGTAGACTTTCATATTAGAAGCCTCAAAAAAGATACTGACAGTCAAAGCTGTCAGACAGTGACTATAAGACTTTTACTATTAAAAGTAACTAGTGATACCTTCAAGAGTCCCTGCATGCATCTATCCTGAAAGCTACAGTAGAAGGAAATGCTTAAGAAAATGGCTCAGTGGGCAGCAAAAGGCACAGCACAGCCACTGGAGGCCACTTCATGTGATCCCCTCGGGGCAAGGACTATCCTCTCTTCCTGACACACCATGCAGGACATTAACTGCTTCCTGTTATTGTCTGATTAGTCTCTTCAAGTGTTCAGGCTGCCTGCCTGCCTGCCCTGCTATAAGCTTGCATGCTTATAGCTAAAGGGGTGTTTGTGTGTATGTTGTTAAAAACACATAAAATATCGCATTTTGGTGTTTAAGATATTTTCCAGAAATTAAAATAGATTACTTTCCCAGTTAGAAATAACACTGCATCTGCATCTGCTGAAATGTCACTTAGTACGTCACTTTCCTAGTATAGTTTTAAAGAGTTCAAAATAAAAATGAGAACCTGAAACAAAAAACACATAACACCGCTTCCTGCCATTTTCATTTTTTTCAAATCACAAAATCCATGAAAAAAATAATAAAACCATTCCCAAACACCCCCTACTTGTAGTGTTCAGTAAAGAAAAAAACATTCTCTTGGCACCAGCACTAAGAACCTAAACAAAGTTAATGGGCGTTAGGGGTGCAGAGGGCATGTGGAGAAAGAGTTCCCCCATATCCAAGGTTTCTGAACCCATGGGAGGGGGCTGCAACAGATTCCCCACAGATATGGAGGAAGGCCAGTAGTTTGGGATGCAACACAAAATAAAGATCACAGCAGATCAATGACCTGCCCAGCTCTGTAGCCTGGGTCCAATCCATGAACAGATGTCTCACTTAATAATTGACAATTCATCATCATTAGTTCATTCCTGAAGCAATATGCATGCGGGCCCATTTGTGCCTTGTCCTACAAGGCCCTCTGGCTTACCTCCAGGCTTCTTCCGTTTCCATCAATTGCTGAAACATTGCTTCGGCCATCTCTTTACGTATCTGCACCTCAAGAAGTAGCCTGCTTTGTCTTTCTGCAACCAGCTGTTCCTTTAGGATCTCAGTAGTTTTCAAGAGATCCTACAATAGTTTTGTTGCAACATCATCATGAATCAAACCAAGAACTGGTGTTCTTCCAGCTGGTGGCTAAGAGACAACATTCTCTCTAGCTGTATCTCCATGCTAACATGCTATCCACACTTTTTACACCTGTCTGTAATGCACGAACATGGTGTGTGTGGCTAACTTGCATGCTCCTGTTCCAGCCCACCCCAGGCAACTCTGGGGAAGAGAGCAAGAACAGAAGAGAGTTTGTGCTGCTCTCCATTTTGGGATCATTACTGTAACGTTTTTAAAGCACCTCTCTCTCTCTCTCTCTCTCTCTCTCTCTCTCTCTCTCACACACACACACACACACACACACACACACACACACACACACACACACAACTAAAAAGCTGTATCTGAAATGAACACATTTCACATGGATGCTGTTTAGCAGCCACTTAATGCCAAATGGGAAGCCCATTATTCATTTTAAAAATTGTGAAATTCAAGTACATACATGGGTTTTTTCTTCTTCCTGTACTGAAACTTTATGTACATCAAAACTCCTTATCCTAAGGTCTCCTTATCCTGAGGAGACCTCCAACAGCCAAAACTCTCCTTTGGGATGCAGTGTGGTCACACTGGCACCATTGCACTGCCATGCAGGGTTTTGGGTAGGATTGAACTACCCATGACATGTCATAGGAGTTGTCTTTTCTATTCAGTTCATGCACAAAGTTTATAATGGCTAAGTTCCATTAATTCCCAAAGTCTTAAGAAAGTCTGCTAATTGCTTTTTAAATAGCAGTCACTTGAACACAGGTTTAACAGAGAGAACACTGCAAGGTACACATGCTGGTACAAGGACATGAGAACTCGTCCTTCAGCAGGTCTTGGCAACTATGAATCTTAGGTCCAATTCTTAGCTGCCAATAGTTCCTGAAAAAAAAAATGTGACAGCAACACAAAGGGGCTTGGTTGGAGCTCCAAAAGAGTTGAGAAGGGCAGAGAACGCAGTACATTAACATGCACACTGCATATATCCACAAGGTCTGGGTGTTCTTCAGATTTATGACTTTGCCTGTATGACTATAGCAGACTGGCCTGAAATTACAGATACCAAGGAAATAGTTGTGCTTTAAAGGAGTTTTATAGTTACCTCATGGTTCAAAATTGTAATATCGATTTCCTCTTCTTCAGAGGAGATATCAGGATCCTCAGCAAGTTTCTCAGTAGCATCAAAGTGCACTGTAAGCTTATCTTCCTTCTCAATATGTCTTTGAGAAAAATAATCAAAGGTTGGTGGTTGAAAGGTTTGAATAATCTGGAAAAGAGAGTCCACAACCATGTTTTACCGTATTCATCACCATATGCTTGTTCATAAGCAGTAGCCAAGGTGTATGTATATTAGCTGCACATATTTACTCAGGAGCAAGCTTCTATTATATTCAATAAGACTTGCATTCAAGGATTTCAGCCTTGGGCAGGAACCAGACATGACTGTAGCACAGTGGTTCTCAAACATTTTAGCACCAAGAGCCACTTTTTAGAATGACAATCTGTTGGGACCCGCCAGAAGTGATATCATGGCCAGAAGTGACATCATCAAGAAGGGAAAAAATTTTAACACCCCAATACAACAAAATCAAATCAAATTAATTAGGTGAAGAACTCTCCTCACCCTCTCAAGTGGTTGCTGATCTGTTTTTTAAAAAAATTCCCCAAACATCCCAAAGGTTGCCTGCCATCCTATCTACACTTACCAGGGAGTAAGCCCCATTGACTATGATTTGTTAAAATCATATACAGAATAGCCTGTAAAAAGTACAGATCTATAACATTTCCCCCAATGCAATTGCATACCAAGGTAGCATAAAGTCTGATATATTAAAAATAAAATACGCATTGAAAAGAATGGGGATCCACCCAGTGGGTCTCAATCCACACTTTGAGAAACACTGCTGTAGCAGACATGGCTCTTTAAAGGTAGGAACAGCCAAATCATGCAAAACTGGTGAAAGCCCAATTTTTAGAGCAAAAGCAATATGTGAAAAACCCCTGCCCATCTACACAAGATTGAAGCAGATCTACATCTAAAAGAGAGAAGGCTACTGCTGTCATGTCAGCTTAATGTTATGATTTCTCTTTAGTATCCGGAATTAACTCTATTCATGCTGTAGCATCAGATCTATTTTTGCCATCTGCAAAACAGCTTCCTTTGTACCTTGCAAGCTGAGCAGAGTACTGCCTTATGCAGAAATAAGTCAGAGACTACTACTTTTCCAAAAAGAAGTTTAGCAACATTAAAAAAATGCTTTCTTATTCAAATATAAGATTTAACTGTGACATAAATACAAATATATGACTTTAATCTAGGAAAAAATACTTTCAGAGTTGCATAAAGTTCAGAATACTCATTGGTATAGGAAACATCAGGGAAACGTCACTGAACTCCAGCAGATTGGGACATGAGTTTTAACCCATATCATAAAGTTAGCATTAGCAAGGGACTTTGTTATTCTAATGAAAATGGTTTCAAAGGAACAGGAAGTCAAAAATTCTTATCAGAAGAACTAACAACGTCACACATCTACATAATTATCCTGTCCTAAGATTGTATTCTAGATGCTTTCATATAAATCTTGCACATTTATTGCAAGTTCATACATCATAAACTACTTCCAAAAAACTACATCAATAGATCTGGTCAAATCAAATGAATAATCCAGACCTGTCTATTAGGAAAACAGCATGGGGCTTTTTGGCTGCAAGTCATAGAGGCAACTCAATCAGAAGGAACTGGTACATAAAATAAGAGCTTCCCATAGACATAGTAGTGGTTGACTATGGTGAATCCTTGGAGCTGTGTTGCAAGGTGCAAAATACAGTTGTTGTTTTTAATGTTATGGAAGAATCACACTTACTTGCTTAGCTATAGCAGCAAATTTCATTACATGCAACGTCTCATCATATGTCGAGGCACATTGGTTAATGTTGACAATCATACATGCTTTACCTTTCCCACAAAAGAATGGTTGAAATAAGCGGGTCAGTTTACTTTCTCTGAAGGGAATGTATGCTGGCCTTAATCTCGGAGAGAAAAACAGAATGACTATTAATTGTAAGATGTGGGTAGGAAGCAAAAGGAAGTCTGTATTCAGTCATGCGCTATTCTATTATCTCCACAAGATAAAGCATTTCTTGTTACCAAACTGCTGGTAATAACCACAGTTCTGCTCACAAAGTCTTATGTGTTCAAATTTAATCCAATACTGAATTTAAGACAAATGGCAAAGTAAAAGCCTGTATCCAAAGAATGACATCACCAGTCCACATGCTCAGTGGTCACTGGTGACGTTGCTGGGGCTAATGTCTTTTGCTCATAGTGTACATCACTACAACAGTGGTAGTAGTTCATGTGGACAATACACATGTACAGTTTTCTTATGCGCATGGATGCTTTAGTATGCCAAACAAATGCCCTTCACTGACACTTCCCTCTGTAATGTATTTCTCAAAAGCATTTGTCTTCTAGCAAATGATAAACAGTCACTTCTTGCATTATCACACTCATGACTTTATCTAAAAATTTGAGCACTGAAGAGACATGTGCTTCTTTGTGTTGCTTCACATATCCCCAAATGTGGAGTCCGTTTAGTGCTCATTATAGATGCTCATTATCTATAATAAACATCTTTACTCTCAAAGCTCAGTACAAGTAGTGTACAATAAAACAGTCTCCGTATTAGGGATTGTTGTGAGGCAACAACACAAATACAATTCAGAGTACAATCCTCCAGGACCTCAGTGCAGAACAGTGTAGTCAACTCTTAAGTTATTCATATTGATGTACCTCCTCACTCTTCGTACAATTTTTACACAATAGCAAACTCTAGGATCGCTTTCAATAATCTCCTGGAGATAAATGCTGATTCCTGGAGCCATTCAAGTCAATCCTGGATGGATGGCAACTGCAGGACGCAACTGCACCAATTTAGACTTTAAGAACATTAATGGGTTGTGTATTCAGAAAGTACAGCTAATAAACACTTCAGATGTAGTTGGATCACATAGGCCAGTCTCTTCTGATTAAAAAAACAAAACACCAGCGGTTAATTGTTTTGTTTTTAAAAAGGTTGAGAGAATGACATGTCTGGCATTTAGAGCTCCTTGGAGGGAAGGGACCCAAATTTGAACATAATTCCTTGATGGATGGGAGAGGGCACTTCGGACAAATAAAATGAACATAAAAGCCTACTAAACCAGGTCTACCTTTCTGGACCAGTTATGTCTGTAAGACAGGCACACTCTTATTCGAAGATAACTCATCCCTATAACACAGTCCCTGAACTTCTGGAAAAATGGAGGTTGGAAAGCAGAACATGTTCCGAGATTCATTTTTAACACTTACTTGGGATTTTGATTTTGTTTCAGAGCTGCAATACATTTTCCAAGAATAAGAAGAGAATTATTAATATTGCCAGCCTCTTTAAGTCTGTCTCCAAAGCTGTGTGTTTTATTGCATCGTTCTGATCCAGCCAGGTCACATAAAGAGAGTCTGCAAAAAATGAATAAACTTAAAAATTCTTACTTTAGACAGGTTGGTACAGTCTAGGTCAGTTGTTTTCAGACATATAGTTAAAAATACACATTGCAAAGTTACTGATTTCAGTCTACACAAAGCCAAAGACTGATCAGCAGATAAGAACATAAGAACAGCCCCACTGGATCAGGCCATAGGCCCATCTAGTCCAGCTTCCTGTATCTCACAGTGGCCCACCAAATGCCCCAGGGAGCAGACCTGCATCCTGGTGCCCTCCCTTGCATTGGCATTCTGACATAGCCCATTTCTAAAAACAGGAGGTGCACATACACATCATGGCTTGTAACCCATAATGGATTTTTCCTCCAGAAACTTGTCCAATCCCCTTTTAAAGGCATCCAGGCCACATCCTGGCCACATCCTGTGGCAAAGAGTTCCACAGACCAACCACACGCTGAGTAAAGAAATATTTTCTTTTGTCTGTTCTAACTCTCCCAACACTCAATTTCAGTGGATGTCCCCTGGTTCTGGTGTCATGTGAGAGTGTAAAGAGCATCTCCCTATCCAGTCTGTCCATCCCCTGCATAATTTTGTATGTCTCAATCATGTCCCCACTCAGGCGTCTTTTTTCTAGGCTGAAGAGGCCCTAGAGGATGCTAAATTTAGGATCCATCTTAAATTTAAGAGGCTGATGAAGCTTCTTATATTTAACACAATCTTAACTTGGACATGAGCTGGTGCAGCTACCCAGTCACAAATGTGCCATAATGCATGCCTTCAGATACTTGTAAGCCAGCAGTGCGGCTCACCAGCACTTCATGCAGGGGGCAGGAGGGCATTTTGGAGGTGAGTGGAGTGCTTGTTGGCAGGGGGAGGGAGGGTAGAGCAGAGGATGGACTGATGGTGTTTTACCACCATAGGTATCCTTCTTGGACACCACTGTATCCTAATCCCCTCCCAGCCCGCCCAGCATTACACCGGGCTTCCCTATTTTCGCTAGCAAAGTAGCTGGTGTGGATCTAAGAAGCTCTATAGGGACTGTTAGGGTAAGGAGAAATAAATCTCCTTACCTCAAGGAGACCTTCAGCCACCTCCTGAGCTGCACTGGATGCAACATAGGCCATTTGGCCCCATTGCGCTAACACAGCTTAAGATTGGACTGCAAGACATTTATATCCTGTCTCTTTTCCAATACCCTATGTTTTACCATATGGTGGTAAAACACCACCATCACCAATTGAATATAATTTTATTTTTATACTGTATAATAAAAACTTTACAGATGAAAAACTCTCTGCCAAAGTGACCCACTAATTATTTTTAACTTTTGGAAAGACAAGTTGGACTAATGACATAGAAATTGCATGCTGCTTTTTAGCCTGTTAATTTTATTATACGTATATACCGCATTGCCAATACTGTACATATCCCTAGGGAGGGAGGTAAGGGATTGTTTACAAACTGCTCATTTGTAAAAAGAAACACCACATAAAAATAAAAAACACTGAAGTGGGAGACAAAGTAGAACACTGAAGGCAAAATTCATGAAGAGCACAATCAATGACACATATACACAGCAATAACATATTACACCAGGAAGTGAAGGAGATTGGTAGGTCTTATGTAGGAGGGAATTCCAAAGCCTAGGTGTCACGAACAAAAAAGCCTCTGCCTCATGTGGTCACTCATCACACTTCAGATGGTGGTGAACATAAAATGGAGAGTCCAATGAGCGAGCAGGTAGGTTCATATGGGTTGCACTGAACTTTGCCATTAAGAGCAAAAGAAAAAGCTGAATATTCAACACATAGCCGCTCCCATCCACTTTTTTGTGAGTATTGCAATGCCTATAGAGCTCCCCTATTCACCTTAACAGAGAAGACAGCTCTACACATATTAAGTGCAGAAAAAAATCAAATGTTATCTGTGGAATGTGTCCACATATATTTCTAATGAAATATTTTGCATTCCATCACTTTTCTTAGTACCAGCAAGGCTAAAAGAGGACCCAGTTGTGCCTATAAATTTACTGTATCTGTGCCATTGGTCTTAGCTTGAAACTCTGTAGTAGAATGCTTGCGTTTAACATTTTACCACAATTTAATATAATGTTGTTTTCAGGCTATTTTGCTAGAACTCTGCTACAAAGACACACACATTCCAGTATACATTTAGCAGAAGTGAGAAGATACTTACTCAGAGACTCCAAGGATGCGTGGTACAGGTTCATTACTCAAGCTGAGCAGTCTAATAGAAAATATACTGTGACTAGAAAAAAACAAACACATACAACAAAAATGAAGCATGTGTTATGATTTACAGCATAATCCTGTGCATTTTTTTTCCTAAAGGAAATTCAATTTATTTCCATGGGATTTACTCCCCAGCCTAGTTACACGAGTGCATACTTAGTTATTTTGTGTTATGTTCTATATACAGTACTTTAGGTATCCTATCCCAGGATCAGCCCACCCATGAAGAAAAGGGGTGTGTGTGTGTGTGTGTGTGTGTGTGTGTGGGAGGGAGGGAGGGAGGGAGAGGTTTGCTCTTTTCTGCCTACATGCCTCCATTGCTGCTCCTTCTCCTTCTATTCTCTGGATTAAAAAGGAAGGAGAGAATAAAAAGGAAAGGGAAATGCAGAGGGGAAGAAGGCACTGAATGAAAAGATTGGAGAGGAGGAGGAACAGAGGTAGGTACATCATCAGGTAAGTAAGGAGGAGCAACATCTGACATGCTGTCCCAGGCATCAGGAAGTCTTGGGCCAGCATCCTGCATGGTGAAGGACTGGAGGAGGAGAGAGAGAAAGATAGTTGATCTTCCCATAATCCTGGAGCCCTCCAAGCCCCAAAGAATCTCATTCTGGAGCATCCCCTGAGCACTGTTTTTTTTTTTTTTTAACAAACTGTTTCAAGTAATTCAAGTGGCACAAGAGCTACTAGTTGGAAAAGACTCCACTGAATGCAGCATTATCTGGACTGTGGCTTTACTGCCATTAGCTTCAACGAGGAAGGACCTATCTATAATTAGAGGCCGCAAACCTTCTGCTTGATTGCTGATTCATCCTAGTGCATGCCAAGCTTCTGTTCTTGTTTCCTATTTTAAGTATTTTGCAAGCCTCATCTGTGGTCTTTGTGTTGATCCACTTTAAGTCTAGAGAAGGGGAGGGAGTACAGTATATTTTAGAAAGTTAATTTTTTAAAATTTTGTGCTTACTAAGAAGTCAGAAAATAGTACTAAACAGCAAGTAAATTGAAACACATTGTATTATATTGCAAGGGCAATATTTGGAATCAGGAATTATCCATAGTAGTTTATATAACAGCCATCCTTCCCAGAAGTCCTGGATGAGAGCTGAAATCCTGACTAGCACATAGAAAGCCTGGCAGCCCAATCCTGACAAGGGCTTGCATAGGCAGAGCACACATTCTGCTGGCATACGTTGTTGCAAAAGCATGGTGTAGGCGCAGATGTGCAGACAGGAAGGCCAGGGCCTCCCTGCTGGTGCTGGTGGATGCCAGAAGACCTGACAGAGCAAGTAAGTATAGTGCAGGGGTGGGGGGATGGTGGATCAGGAGTGCCAGCATGCAGTGTATCCTGACCCCCCTTCAGGTCCTGATCCACCTGCATGGATTAACACAGACTCGCACCAGTGATATCAGTGGTTCAGGCCCGAGCAAGTTAACCCATTGCGGCTGCTGGGCCTTGCCCAGGGACCAGGGGACAAATGCCCCCCTACTGCAAGGTGACCTCCAAAATCTCCCATGAGATGCAGTGTAGCCTGCACCAGTGCAGCTACTTTTCCATACAGAGATTTACTTTGGATTGAGCTGTAAGTCACATTGAGTTTGCTTGATTCCTCCCCATATTAAGATTGTTCCAAATTGCAGGTTTTGGGAGGGGGTGAGGGAGGATAATGGAAAACTTGAACAAATGCTGAAGATTACATATTTATTTGGTACAAATAAAAGCATTTCAATACTTAAAGAACCCATGTGGTTTTTTCTCTTTTGTTGTAAAGATATTTTAGTTCAAAATAACTTAATTTCAAAATAGATTAACCTTTCATGAAGCAAGGATTTAAGATCTGTTACTCTTGGGGCTCATATTATTTATCAAAATGAATGATTTATGTTTGGAGGTATCATTTTGATACTTTTGTATGTTGCCGTTATCTTTCATCAGGGTAACAACTACCACATAATAAGAATCTTAAGGATTAGGATAGCTGGACCAACCAGCTGGACTTCAGTTAAAAAGTCAGCTGAAATACTGATTTAAAAAAACCAATCCCCAATGTATATTTGAAGTCTCTATACCCCCTCAAAAATGGCAACAGATATTTAGCCTCTAACCATCTTAGATGTTGAAAGAGAACATGGAGCGGTGCATTTACTAGTGCCCTCTGCTGTCAAGAGCTCCCTCATGCATCTGAACCTGGCTATTGTCCAGGACAAAATTAAACTGTATGGACCCTGGATCCGATTCTAGACAACGAGTGATAGCAACAATATGTTAGCTTAAAGACTAACCAATTTATTTCAGCATATGCATTCATGACTATCTGAAGTGGACTGTAGCACACAAACACTTATGCTGAAATAGACTGATTAAACTTTGTTTTTGCTCCAACAGTACAATCCTAGTCGTGTCAACTCAGGGATTTTAAGTCTCATTGTATTCAGTGGGGCTTATTCCCAGAAAAGTATATTGTGTAGGATTTCAGGCTAACACAACTATTGCTCCTAAAATGGTATTGTTACCTTTAATGTATGAGTTTCCTCCTTGATCTTCCCAGATCCTTAGAACTTTGCGTTTTGGATTTTTTGATGTTGGCAGTAGATCTAGCAAGTCATAGATGTATTCATTGTAGATTTCAAAGAAGGAAATCCATACAGAAGATAGTGTTCTCTGATTATTGCTGGATACCTCAGAATCTAGTAACTCATACTTCTGGTCTGAACCAAAAGTTCAAGAGAAGGGGAAAAAATTTTTAAAAAGAGGATGCAATTCAAATACCTATTTTAAGTTTAAAATCAATAGAAGGAGGTGAGCAGTCTTGGTATTTTAGTTAATGTTGTTCACATGTATGGCTTTTGTATTGGATCCCAACAATGACTTGCACAAACAGAAGACATTCCATCATCAAGAGAGGTGGTTTTCACTGTTTGCAGTCTTGTGTGCCTCCTTACAATCTGCTTCTGAGAGTCAGGGACTTTCATGGACAGATTTTCAGGGGGCACAGGAGACAGTGGTGTCACTAGGGTTTGCATCACCTGGTATGGGAGACCAGTGTGTCACCCCCATGATGGACCTCCTCCTATGCAGTGGGCAGGGCACTTTCCTGGCCAGTGGGCAAGGTGATGCACCATCACCCTATATCTGCTGGTTTTTTGGGTATAACTTTTGATAGAATATATTTCAACATGGTTTGTTTCATTGCATTCTGTGTGAAATTACACATCAACTGATATATAAAGTGATGGTATTATTCCAAAATACCAAGATTTTAAAAATTTTGGCTAGTAGTGGTGTCACCTCCCCCCAGATAACCACCTGGTGTAGCTTGCACTCCCCTAGTGATGTCACTGACACAAGATATTGGAGTAAAGCACATGTTTTGCATTAACTTTATCCCCATTTCAGAAAACAATTCTGCATTTATATAATTAGCAAACCATTATATAGCAATGGTTTTACACTATTCAAGCAAGTACTTTGTTTGAACTGAACATGCAGCAGTTACCCAATAGGTCCAAAGCAGGATGTTGCAAGGGACAGCTACTTGAAGTTGTGTCCGATACATCCAGAGTATTTTCCGTTTCCTTGATAAATGCAAAAGGAGTTATAAGTTAGTGATATTTTTACAGTTATTAAGCTATGACAATGTAGCTGTATTTATATTTCTAGTTTGTATGAGTTGTAAAAGTTTTCTATTAAGCTTGGCTAGCTTGTAATCAGTTAGCTTTTGCTGCATTTGTAGGATGTCTCACACTTCTTTCAGTTCATCCAAAAATGTACAGTACTTAATACTGAAGTGTTTAGCATATCCAGTTTGAAAGCTACCAATCAGTGTTAGATCTTTAATATTTGCCTTTTCCACCCCCTGTAACAGAAACATGCCAGAGCTAAAATAGCTTCCACAAGGCAAGGGGGTTACTTTCTAATCTTAGCCTCAGCTTCAAATTAATAGAAGTTTATAGTTGGCTGATCTATCCATCAATTAAACTGCTAGGAGCTTGCTGGCTTAGCACTGTGAAGCTGATGTTAAGACTACAAAACTGTGGTTCAGGTAACAAAAGCACACTCATTAACACAGAAGAGGAGAATTTATAGCAACCTGAGGCTGTGAGCCAAGAGCTCGCACTAAATGCTAGCCAAAGGAACACCATTTTAACATCAGCTCTGACTCTTGCTTCTGGCAGTAAAGGTCTTGTTAGCAAGAAGCTGCAAGCCACCCCTCACTCAGTGTCCTAGAGGTAGTGGGACCTCAAGAGTCTGCAGCAACAATAACTCAGAGCAAGGGCAACCTACGTCCAAGTGTCTGTGGTCTCTTTTACCTCTCCAGTATATTCCAGCTCATGATGGCAAAGGCTGGAGGGATAGGCCAATGGGTGGGGGACTGGGCAGTGAAAGTGGAAAGTTACTGGACCCTTGTTCTCTTAGCTCTGCTAGCCATGCCTATGAGTTGAAATGAGTATAAAAAGCTAACTGGGTCTAGCTACACTTGCGCATGATCTGAGGCAACTGGCCTCCTTGCTGTCTTGCTTTGGTACCAGCAATAAACAAGCTGTTTTCTGCTATACTTTCCCTAACATCCCTAGTGTTAAATTGGGATGTAGCACTCCAGGTAATGAACCTCAAGCTGACTTTGTGGGTTCAAGGGCAACAGATTTTGGTGCTCCAATGTGCGGCTTGAAGCTTTTTGCACCCCAAAAATTAGCCTGGCCTGGAAACCTGACGGATGGCAGAGGGCCTGGATGGATTATGGTTTCCAGCTGGCACTGGTGAGTTCACTGGGGGAACCCATCACCAGCTGGGACAGCTGCCACCCAGCAGTCATGAAGGTGTAACGCGATCCCTGGATGGTGGCAGACCAGCTTTGGCGGGAGAGGGAGTGAGTGCCTCTAGGCATGTAGAACTCCAGAGTGGGATTTAGCACTCTGGGTAATGAACCTCACAACTGCCTTTGTGGGTTTCAAGGGTAACAAACCCCTGAAAAGCTACTCTCTTCAGTGATCAACCAAAAGAATGACAGACTAATTGCTGATAGGCCTGTCAAAAACTCTTTCCAACCAGTCTAATATTTGAGAAAGAGCCCCCAGTTGGAGGATGTTCTTGAACATCCCCCATGCTAACTCTTGCAAGCTCCTTAGGAAGCCCCATCCTGGTTGTGGAAGTGGTTTGCTCTGTCAACTGTGAGGCTGCTGCAGAAGCTTGAAGTCTTCTGAACCCGCCAGAGAAGCGGTTGGCCCTCTGGATGGTGAGGGAGGGAAAGGGGAGATAAAAGGAGACTTAGAGATGGCAGAGAAATTAAATGAGTTCTTTGCATCTGTCTTCACGGCTGAAGACCTTGGGCAGATACCGCTGCCCGAACGGCCCCTCCTAACCGAGGAGTTAAGTCAGATAGAGGTTAAAAGAGAAGATGTTTCAGACCTCATTGATAAATTAAAGATCAATAAGTCACCGGGCCCTGATGGCGTACACCCAAGGGTTATTAAGGAATTGAAGAATGAAGTTGCAGATCTCTTGACTAAGGTATGCAACTTGTCCCTCAAAACGGCCACGGTGCCAGAAGATTGGAGGATAGCAAATGTCACGCCTATTTTTAAAAAGGGAAAGAGGGGGGACCCGGGAAACTATAGGCCGGTCAGCCTAACATCCATACCGGGTAAGATGGTGGAATGCCTCATCAAAGATAGGATCTCAAAACACATAGACGAACAGGCCTTGCTGAGGGAGAGTCAGCATGGCTTCTGTAAGGGTAAGTCTTGCCTCACAAACCTTATAGAATTCTTTGAAAAGGTCAACAGGCATGTGGATGCGGGAGAACCCGTGGACATTATATATCTGGACTTTCAGAAGGCGTTTGACACGGTCCCTCACCAAAGGCTACTGAAAAAACTCCACAGTCAGGGAATTAGAGGACAGGTCCTCTCGTGGATTGAGAACTGGTTGGAGGCCAGGAAGCAGAGAGTGGGTGTCAATGGGCAATTTTCACAATGGAGAGAGGTGAAAAGCGGTGTGCCCCAAGGATCTGTCCTGGGACCGGTGCTTTTCAACCTCTTCATAAATGACCTGGAGACAGGGTTGAGCAGTGAAGTGGCTAAGTTTGCAGACGACACCAAACTTTTCCGAGTGGTAAAGACCAGAAGTGATTGTGAGGAACTCCAGAAGGATCTCTCCAGACTGGCAGAATGGGCAGCAAAATGGCAGATGCGCTTCAATGTCAGTAAGTGTAAAGTCATGCACATTGGGGCAAAAAATCAAAACTTTAGATATAGGCTGATGGGTTCTGAGCTGTCTGTGACAGATCGGGAGAGAGATCTTGGGGTGGTGGTGGACAGGTCGATGAAGGTGTCGACCCAATGTGCGGCGGCAGTGAAGAAGGCCAATTCTATGCTTGGGATCATTAGGAAGGGTATTGAGAACAAAACGGTTAGTATTATAATGCCATTGTACAAATCGATGGTAAGGCCACACCTGGAGTATTGTGTCCAGTTCTGGTCGCCGCATCTCAAAAAAGACATAGTGGAAATGGAAAAGGTGCAAAAGAGAGCGACTAAGATGATTACGGGGCTGGGGCACCTTCCTTATGAGGAAAGGCTAAGGCGTTTGGGCCTCTTCAGCCTAGAAAAGAGACGCTTGAGGGGGGACATGATTGAGACATACAAAATTATGCAGGGGATGGACAGAGTGGATAGGGAGATGCTCTTTACACTCTCACATAATACCAGAACCAGGGGACATCCACTAAAATTGAGTGTTGGGCGGGTTAGGACAGACAAAAGAAAATATTTCTTTACTCAGCGCGTGGTCGGTCTGTGGAACTCCTTGCCACAGGATGTGGTGCTGGCGTCTAGCCTAGACGCCTTTAAAAGGGGATTGGACAAGTTTCTGGAGGAAAAATCCATTATGGGGTACAAGCCATGATGTGTATGCGCAACCTCCTGTTTTTAGGAATGGGTTAAGTCAGAATGCCAGATGTAGGGGAGAGCACCAGGATGAGGTCTCTTGTTATCTGGTGTGCTCCCTGGGGCATTTGGTGGGCCGCTGTGAGATACAGGAAGCTGGACTAGATGGGCCTATGGCCTGATCCAGTGGGGCTGTTCTTATGTTCTTAAGCATGTAAAATTGCAGTGCTCTTTGTACCCCCAACCTCCTCATTACAAGGGAAACACGATGAGGAATCTGAATGACAGTTTTATAGTAACAGCATGGCTTGAGTGAGCAGTATTTTATGTTCATGTATACAGAGTAGTTCACCTCTTTTAAAGAAGCAAGAAGTGCTGCCTTTACAAGTTCTTCTTGTTTAACCTGCATGTCATTTAGCTTCTTTGTGAGCTTGCCAAAGCAGGGCTTTATGTTCATCTTTGAATACTGTCTTCCTCTGATGTGGTTAAAGATCATGTCAAGAGAACGAGGCAGGATCCCACCATCTTTTGGACAACCTGCAAAGACAATGAAGTATTTTGTATTATATGGCACAGCTGTGAGAGCTTTCAGTACCATTTTTCTCCCATGAAAGAAGATGATATACCTTGAACAGTGAAACTTTTGCCTGCATTTGTAACACCATAGGTAAACACAAGTCCATTCACTCCATCAATGCAAGCTGTCACAATCTCCTTCATTGTGCCATCAAAGAATTCACTTTGTGTAGTGTCGGGTCCAAAAACCTATGAAACCACCATGTTAGTTTTATAGCAATATTGAATAACTGGGTTGCCTTGCTGGGGTGGCACCTCATCACACAATGGTCAACCAGGTCTTCAGATCATTGTTGCACTCCAGTGATGAACACCATGCATGCAAGCTGCTCCTTCCAATGATACTATTGATCGTCAATAAGAATTTAATTGCACTGTACAGAAAAGCAGTTTGCACTCAACGTAGTTGTACACTTGAGAATCCGATAAAATTTAATCACACATATGTAAGATTTAACTCAGTAAGCCTACTTCTGAGTAATGCCGGGGATCAGGCTGCATCAAAACCTCTAGGCAGATGCTATGAAACCACAGACACTGTCCAGGAAACAGTTACCTTTCCCTGAGTATAGCTTTTAGTTTGTAAGCCATTTAGGCTGCAATCCTAACACACTTTCCTGAGAGTAGGCCCCACTGAACAAAATAGGACTTACTTCTGAGTAGACCTGGTTAGGGTTATGCCCTTAGTCTCATACAGTCTCTGTAAGTATTGGGGAGGGGATTATGAAGCACAGGGCTTGCAATCTTCATAGAGAGACATGACTAATGCCCCAAGGCACTATTTTTAACTGAAACATAAGAAACTTTACCTGAGTGAAGGTGAACTGATGCACAGATTGCCCAATGCCCTTTTCACTGTTCTTCATCGCAGTGGATTCTTTAGGTGCCTGAAGAGTGACTGTCTCTTGATCTTCTATAATTAAACAGTCCTGAATAGCACAGAAGTTATTCTTAATAAAAGTGTCCTAAAGCATTCTCAGTCAATCAGCCTTCAAACCATAATGTTCTAAGCAGTCTCTTCTATATAGTCCCATTATATACGCAATGTGGCAATCACTCATTTTCTCCTATTTGGGTTGCTCCTGGGGTGCAAATTACATTTCAAGACTCAGTTTAAAAAGCATTTATTTCACAGTAGCATACTGTTGTAAAGATTACTCAGAACACCACATTTCCATTGCCTTTCATGTTTTGGGTTTGAGCTTCTGTGTTTCTTCATCAACTGCCCCCCCCCATCTCCAGTCTTGTCATTCTTCTCATATCCAGTTGTATTTGTAGTATCCAGTCTTTCTTGAGAACAAAACGGCTAATATTATAATGCCGTTGTACAAATCTATGGTAAGGCCACACCTGGAGTATTGTGTCCAGTTCTGGTCGCCGCATCTCAAAAAAGACATAGTGGAAATGGAAAAGGTGCAAAAGAGAGCGACTAAGATGATTACGGGGCTGGGGCACCTTCCTTAAGAGGAAAGGCTGTGGTATTTGGGCCTCTTCAGCCTAGAAAAGAGACGCCTGAGGGGGGACATGATTGAGACATACAAAATTATGCAGGGGATGGACAGACTGGATAGGGAGATGCTCTTTACACTCTCACATAACACCAGAACCAGGGGACATCCACTAAAATTGAGTGTTGGGAGAGTTAGAACAGACAAAAGAAAATATTTCTTTACTCAGCGTGTGGTCAGTCTGTGGAACTCCTTGCCACAGGATGTGGTGCTGGCGTCTAGCCTGGATGCCTTTAAAAGGGGATTGGACAAGTTTCTGGAGGAAAAATCCATTATGGGGTACAAGCCATGATGTGTATGCGCAACCTCCTGATTTTAGAAATGGGTTATGTCAGAATGCCAGATGCAGGGGAGGGCACCAGGATGAGGTCTCTTGTTATCTGGTGTGCTCCCTGGGGCATTTGGTGAGCCGCTGTGAGATACAAGAAGCTGGACTAGATGGGCCTATGGCCTGATCCAGTGGGGCTGTTCTTATGTTCTTATGAAGGGATATCCCATACTCAAACTGGACAAAGAAACATGGTGGCTCTCTTCTAATTCAGAGAAGGAGACCAACTGTGTCCCAGCATACCATCCTTCCCAATGGCCATCTGCAGGCACCTCCTTCATGCCTGCTTTTAGATAGGGAATTACCGCTTTATTCCTTTGTTATATAAACCACTTTTTAAACTTGTTTTTATTGCAGAGAAACATTAAAATAAAAGTAAAATTAATACTTGCGGTGGCTGCAGAAGTGCAATGGAAAACATACATCAGCACTTCAGAGACAAAACAGGTAGACAGAGTTTCTTTTTCAAAGCTATCACTTCTGAACCCCAAGAAAATTAACAGTGTTTGATCACTAACCTGCTTTTCATTGTTTTCAAGCTCTGCTTTGGAGAAAGGTCGAACTCTCAAATAGACTTTCAGTGGCTGACACAAGTCCTTGTAAAAAGATAAGGAATGGAAGCAACGGTTTCCTAGTCAGACATCAGTGGGATTCTTAGTGGTCATCTCTGAACCAGTTTATACTCTCAGTTATGCTACAATACTGTCCCACCATTCACTCGGAGCGAGTTCCCATTTGGTTACACATGGAAGACACAAGTACAATGTATTGTGGTACATGAAGGTAGTTGGAAGAGTCTATATAGATCAACACAACTGGTCTGCATTATTCCAGTAGTCCTAGATATGAGAGCAAGGCTGCATCGTCCTTTACAGAAGTAAAGGCCCAGGGCCTTTAAGCATATTTAGAAAGAAACAACTCCTTTTTGAAGCTCATGAAAACTCTTCCAGAAGGTGCACCAAGCTGTTTGAGTGTGAATTTAAAAGGTGTGGGAATGTTTATATATCTACCTTTCTCTATACATTGTATGAATGGTTCAAGCTTTGTTCAATAAACCAAAAGTTGATTTATTTCACAAAAAAGGCCAAAATTATATTTAATCCAAGCAGATACATTTCTGAAACCTAGCATAATGGTCAAAAGACAGCATGGACTCAGTGCTGATGACACTGTAGCCCGAATGCTGCTTACTACAAATACATGAGAGAAAATCTAATGTTGTCACTGCATTTTGACGCTTATCCCATTTTGACAGCAAACTCTGTTTCACCATGACACACAATGGTTTTCTCTCACCCCGTTTACAAGACAGTCATTTTTCCATGAAGACCTTGACACTATTTCCAAGTGCAGGATTTTCTTTTCTTTGAAAAAACTTGGATAAATGAATCTAATTCTCATATTAAGTATTTGTTACACTCACACAACAGAGAATCATGAAAATGCCTTCATGAAGTTAAACAGCCCACCTCCTCTGCATGCTGCTTGTTGATGCTGGAGTCCTCTGACAACTCGGTGGAGAAAGGTAAACCCTCATTAGACATCAATCCCACTGTTCCAGATGCCACTGAGGGTATTCTTTGTCTTTCCTGGCAACTCATTCTGTCACTGTATAAAATGGTAACAAGTTCTAACAGATTTGTCCCCCAACCAACCATTACACAAGACACCAATAGATTTTTATACACCATTGATGGATTGCAGTGGCTATTTATGTCATAGCATAGAACGTGATGGTTTTGGAATCCACCCAGTGAGTTTTTAAAATATGAACAAAATCCTCAGGGAAACAACACAAAACTAATTAGTGGAAAATACCTGCCCATTTGTTTTGCGTTGTTAGGTCAGGGAGTTTGAGTCTCATAACCTTCCAAAATCAAAAGGAAAAACCACACTTGGCACAAGGCAAATGAACAGTCACCAAAGAAGGAAGTCCCAACTGAGGCCTGGCATGGTCACTAAAGACAGACACCAAGTTTTGCAGCCAGTAAAAATGAGGACACAAGTGATTTGGCCAACTTTTAAAAAATGGTGTATATGGCATCCAGGCTCAGGATTTTCAAACTCGGTGTTTACTTTTCATGCTCATTAGCTGCTTTAGTTCCAACCCATAGCACAATTCCTTCTCCCAGCCACATTAATAATCACAGTAATACACTGGATCCTCTTGTACAGTGCAGCTGAAACAGCAAAGCCTTGGACAGCATATTAGACTAGAGAATGGTCAGCAATAAACTATCCATTTTAGAAATGTGGAACTACAAAGGACTGAGCCACAAGCAACTCACCCAGGCTACAAAATGGGTATATGATACAAGAAAATGGACCCAGGCCCAGAACCTATTCCTATTCAACAGACAGAA
The DNA here is from genome assembly GCF_035046505.1 of Tiliqua scincoides. Taxonomy (NCBI): domain Eukaryota; kingdom Metazoa; phylum Chordata; class Lepidosauria; order Squamata; family Scincidae; genus Tiliqua; species Tiliqua scincoides. The sequence goes on along the minus strand of NC_089824.1, from coordinate 44,547,671 downwards.
GAGTGCCTCTGTTTATGTATAATGCAATTCCCATAACACCATACTAACACATGCCTCTCTTTCTCCTACACTTTTCACAGGGAGAAATAAGTAGTGCCTCTGAGTCTCTACAAAGTATCCTCCAAACACACTACATTTCAATTTAACATGTCAACTCAAATCCCTGGATACAGGAAGAAAAAGTTTCACACTCCATTGAAACTTAAAGAATCTCTCTCCCCCTCAAACCCCATTTTATAAACACAAAGTTTCACTCATTCCCTGGTCATGACAATTCATATATTTCTTGCTTTCAGCATTTTGAGTACTCTTTGCACACATTATTCGTCTTACAGCCCAATCCTATACAGAGTTGGGTGACCTTAATCCCATTGATTTCAATGGTCTTGGGCACACCTGACATCAGTTAAGAAGAGACTTCAATGCTATGCACACTTATTTGACAATAAGCCCCACTAAACTCAATGCACATTTACTTTTCCATAAAAATGCACACAGCACTGGCCTGGTAGATGCTTTTTTCCACGCCTACACACATATTTGTCTCCAATTCTTGCTTTTTAGAACCATTTTTTCCCCTATTCACCATCAAATGTTCATTTTCTTTAGTCAGTGCCTCAGGTTTTTCCCCCCACACATTTCCCTTCAATACATACCACTCTACAAAAACTTAATTTTGCTCTTTTTGTCTCTGCCAGCATAAACTACCACAAGCACTCCTTCAGCAAATCTACCATGCCCCTCCCCCAGATATTATATAGGCTGGCTGCTGACCAATAACACACAGCTATCAATCAGTACTTAATAACTCAGCTATCAGAGCAGTTCACAGAAAAATAAATTCATGCAACAAAAAATTGAGAAATAGTTCTGGAACTAGGTTTCTGGGAAAGAGATGCTCTAACTCACCATTCCCCTCTCCTTCTCACTTCCTCTTTGCTTTCATTCCTTTCTGAATTGAGGGAGTGAAAGGAGAAGTAGATGTTACCAGAGTTAAGCCCAATCCTATACATATCTACTCAGAAGTAAGTCCCATTATAGTCAATAGGGCTTACTCCCAAGTAAGTGTGCATAGGACTGCAGCCTGAGTGTCCTTTGTTGAGCCATGACCTTAGCTGACCTCATAATGAGCCAGCCCTGAAGAGGTGCTTCAGCTTGAGATAAAACGAGGCCACTTGATGGTATTAAGATAGCACTCAGATTGCAGAAGTCATGATTTAGGCAGAATTTTGGAATACTGCAATTCATGCCAAGTTTACTGCCTCTCCCATTCATGCTCCTCACAATTACTTTTAACAGCACTTGGAGCTGTTTTAAGGGAAAGGCCATAGTTCATGGAAGAACAAATGCAAATAGTCCCAGGTTCAAATTCTAGCATATCCAACCTAGGAAATTATGGGAAACTTTTACCTGAGGCTCTGGAGTGTCGCTGCCACTCAAAATAGCTGGCAGTGGATGTGATAGAACAACATTGGATAGCATTGGATGTGATAGAACAGTGGTTTTCAACCTTTTTCATACCACAACCCCAGTAAATACTGTACATAAATAAAGCATGAGACTGGGGATCCACTGTTTGTTGCCCCCTGGAACCTATCCGTCCACTTCTGACCCTGTTACTCCTCCCCAGCACTGTTCACTGTAACCAAATATTCTTATTGGAAAGAGAAGAAAAAGTTACCATGAAGTGTGGCACTAGTAAAAGCAATTTTAGCACAATTTCTAAGAACCAGAACAGGACTGGGACACAATCTCCTGGTAACTGAAGGGGTACATCAGATGCTTCCTCCTTTACTTGGTAGTGCTTTAGTCCAGTGATCTTCAAACTTTTTCATTCCTGGAAGTTGTTGCAACCCCACAACTGAGGTTTTTAAACCTCATTGGGGTCCCGAACCCAAGGTTGAAGAACACTATGATAGAACAACAGCAAAGGCAGCTTCACATGTCTTACTCAAGATGTCTTACTCCACTTACTTTGGATGCATTTTCTAATGGCAAAGCTCCCATATCATAGGAAAAACACATTATCTGATTGGTTAAGGATTTGATATATCATAAGAGTGGAGAACAAATAGTTTCAAGAACAGTCAGTGCCTTTCTCTCATATCCGCCTGTCCAACTTCTGAGATCAAGGAAGATTGCATTCTCTGATCCATTATCAAGACAGTCAATTGGCAAACACAAGAGAGTTTTTCAGGGACAGTCCCCTGTTCTGGAACTCCCTTTCCAGAGAAAGCCATATGCCCCCCACCCCCACCACCACCACACTTGCAGCATTTAGGAAACTTATTTGGTAAGGCTTTTCTGATTTTTTTTTAAACCTGTGCTGTTTACATTGACTATTGCTGCTGTTATTTTAATGATATTTTTAGTGCAAAGGGCTTGGAGCTTTGCACCCCCTCTAGCTACCCCACGGAGGATACGTCACAGCTATGCTACGGAGGATGCGGGGGGGGGGCATTGTGGGTACCTGGAAATTGGAGAGAGAGCTGTGTGAGCGGAACGGAGGATGTGGGGGGGCTATGTGGGTACCTGGAAATTGGAAAGAGAGATGTGTGAGTGGAGCGGAGGATGCGGGGGGGGCATTGTGGGTACCTGGAAATTGGAGAGAGAGCTGTGTGAGTGGAACGGAGGATGCGGGGAGGCATTGTGGGTACCAGGAAATTGGAAAGAGAGATGTGTGAGTGGAACGGAGGATGCGGGGGGGGGCATTGTGGGTACCTGGAAATTGGAGAGAGAGATGTGTGAGTGGAGCGGAGGATGCGGGGGGGAATTGTGGGTACCTGGAAATTGGAAAGAGAGATGTGTGAGTGGAGCGGAGGATGCGGGGGGGCTTTGTGGGTACCTGGAAATTGGAGAGAGAGCTGTGTGAGTGGAACGGAGGATGCGGGGGGGCTTTGTGGGTACCTGGAAATTGGAAAGAGAGATGTGTGAGTGGAGCGGAGGATGCGGGGGGGCATTGGGGGTACCTGGAAATTGGAGAGAGAGCTGTGTGAGTGGAACGGAGGATGCGGGGGGGCTTTGTGGGTACCTGGAAATTGGAAAGAGAGCTGTGTGAGTGGAGCGGAGGATGCGGGGGGGCATTGTGGGTACCTGGAAATTTGAGAGAGAGATGTGTGAGTGGAGCGGAGGATGCGGGGGGGCATTGTGGGTACCTGGAAATTGGAGAGAGAGCTGTGTGAGTGGAGCGGAGGATGCGGGGGGCATTGTGGGTACCTGGAAATTGGAGAGAGAGATGTGTGGGTGGAATGGAGGATGCGGGGGGGCATTGTGGGTACCTGGAAATTGGAAAGAGAGATGTGTGAGTGGAGCGGAGGATGCGGGGGGGCATTGTGGGTACCTGGAAATTGGAGAGAGAGCTGTGTGAGTGGAACGGAGGATGCGGGGGGGCTTTGTGGGTACCTGGAAATTGGAAAGAGAGATGTGTGAGTGGAGCGGAGGATGCGGGGGGGCATTGTGGGTACCTGGAAATTGGAGAGAGAGCTGTGTGAGTGGAACGGAGGATGCGGGGGGGCTTTGTAGGTACCAGGAAATTGGAAAGAGAGATGTGTGAGTGGAGCGGAGGATGCGGGGGGCCTTTGTGGGTACCTGGAAATTGGAGAGAGAGCTGTGTGAGTGGAACGGAGGATGCGGGGGGGCTTTGTGGGTACCTGGAAATTGGAAAGAGAGATGTGTGAGTGGAGCGGAGGATGCGGGGGGGCATTGTGGGTACCTGGAAATTGGAGAGAGAGATGTGTGGGTGGAATGGAGGATGCGGGGGGGCATTGTGGGTACCTGGAAATTGGAAAGAGAGATGTGTGAGTGGAGCGGAGGATGCGGGGGGGCATTGTGGGTACCTGGAAATTGGAGAGAGAGCTGTGTGAGTGGAACGGAGGATGCGGGGGGGCTTTGTGGGTACCTGGAAATTGGAAAGAGAGATGTGTGAGTGGAGCGGAGGATGCGGGGGGGCATTGTGGGTACCTGGAAATTGGAGAGAGAGCTGTGTGAGTGGAACGGAGGATGCGGGGGGGCTTTGTGGGTACCAGGAAATTGGAAAGAGAGATGTGTGAGTGGAGCGGAGGATGCGGGGGGGCATTGTGGGTACCGGGAAATTGGAGAGAGAGCTGTGTGAGTGGAACGGAGGATGCGGGGGGGCTTTGTGGGTACCTGGAAATTGGAAAGAGAAATGTGTGAGTGGAGCGGAGGATGCGGGGGGGCATTGTGGGTACCTGGAAATTGGAGAGAGAGCTGTGTGAGTGGAACGGAGGATGCGGGGAGGCATTGTGGGTACCAGGAAATTGGAAAGAGAGATGTGTGAGTGGAGCGGAGGATGCGGGGGGGGGCATTGTGGGTACCAGGAAATTGGAAAGAGAGATGTGTGAGTGGAGCGGAGGATGCGGGGGGGCATTGTGGGTACCTGGAAATTGGAGAGAGAGCTGTGTGAGTGGAACGGAGGATGCGGGGAGGCATTGTGGGTACCTGGAAATTGGAAAGAGAGATGTGTGAGTGGAGCGGAGGATGCGGGGGGGCATTGTGGGTACCAGGAAATTGGAAAGAGAGATGTGTGAGTGGAACGGAGGATGCGGGGAGGCATTGTGTGTACCAGGAAATTGGAAAGAGAGATGTGTGAGTGGAGCGGAGGATGCGGGGGGGCATTGTGGGTACCTGGAAATTGGAGAGAGAGCTGTGTGAGTGGAACGGAGGATGCGGGGAGGCATTGTGGGTACCAGGAAATTGGAAAGAGAGATGTGTGAGTGGAGCGGAGGATGCGGGGGGGCATTGTGGGTACCTGGAAATTGGAGAGAGAGATGTGCGAGTGGAGCGGAGGATGCGGGGAGGCATTGTGGGTACCAGGAAATTGGAAAGAGAGATGTGTGAGTGGAGCGGAGGATGCGGGGGGGCATTGTGGGTACCTGGAAATTGGAGAGAGAGCTGTGTGAGTGGAACGGAGGATGCGGGGAGGCATTGTGGGTACCAGGAAATTGGAAAGAGAGATGTGTGAGTGGAGCGGAGGATGCGGGGGGGCATTGTGGGTACCTGGAAATTGGAGAGAGAGATGTGTGAGTGGAGCGGAGGATGCGGGGGGGCATTGTGGGTACCTGGAAATTGGAGAGAGAGCTGTGTGAGTGGAACGGAGGATGCGGGGAGGCATTGTGGGTACCTGGAAATTGGAGAGAGAGATGTGTGGGTGGAATGGAGGATGCGGGGGGGCATTGTGGGTACCAGGAAATTGGAAAGAGAGATGTGTGAGTGGAACGGAGGATGCGGGAGGGAGGGCATTGTGGGTACCTGGAAATTGGAGAGAGAGATGTGTGGGTGGAATGGAGGATGCGGGGGGGCATTGTGGGTACCAGGAAATTGGAAAGAGAGATGTGTGAGTGGAACGGAGGATGCGGGAGGGGCCTTGTGGGTACCAGGAAATTGGAAAGAGAGATGTGTGAGTGGAACAGAGGATGCGGGAGGGAGGGCATTGTGGGTACCTGGAAATTGGAGAGAGAGATGTGTGGGTGGAATGGAGGATGCGGGGGGGCATTGTGGGTACCAGGAAATTGGAAAGAGAGATGTGTGAGTGGAACAGAGGATGCGGGAGGGAGGGCATTGTGGGTACCTGGAAATTGGAGAGAGAGATGTGTGGGTGGAATGGAGGATGCGGGGGGGCATTGTGGGTACCAGGAAATTGGAAAGAGAGATGTGTGAGTGGAACGGAGGATGCGGGGGGGCATTGTGGGTACCTGGAAATTGGAGAGAGAGCTGTGTGAGTGGAACGGAGGATGCGGGGGGGGCATAGTGGGTACCTGGAAATTGGAGAGAGAGCTGTGTGAGTGGAACGGAGGATGCGGGGGGGCATTGTGGGTACCTGGAAATTGGAAAGAGAGATGTGTGAGTGGAACGGAGGATGCGGGAGGGAGGGCATTGTGGGTACCTGGAAATTGGAGAGAGAGATGTGTGGGTGGAATGGAGGATGCGGGGGGGGGATTGTGGGTACCAGGAAATTGGAAAGAGAGATGTGTGAGTGGAATGGAGGATGCGGGAGGGAGGGCATTGTGGGTACCTGGAAATTGGAGAGAGAGATGTGTGGGTGGAATGGAGGATGCGGGGGGGCATTGTGGGTACCAGGAAATTGGAAAGAGAGATGTGTGAGTGGAACAGAGGATGCGGGGGGGCATTGTGGGTACCTGGAAATTGGAAAGAGAGATGTGTGAGTGGAACAGAGGATGCGGGAGGGAGGGCATTGTGGGTACCTGGAAATTGGAAAGAGAGATGTGTGGGTGGAATGGAGGATGCGGGGGGGCCTTGTGGATACCTGGAAATTGGAGAGAGAGCTGTGTGAGTGGAACGGAGGATGCGGGGGGGCATTGTGGGTACCTGGAAATTGGAGAGAGAGCTGTGTGAGTGGAACGGAGGATGCGGGGGGGCATTGTGGGTACCTGGAAATTGGAAAGAGAGATGTGTGAGTGGAACGGAGGATGCGAGGGGGCATTGTGGGTACCTGGAAATTGGAGAGAGAGATGTGTGAGTGGAACGGAGGATGCGGGGGGGCCTTGTGGATACCTGGAAATTGGAAAGAGAGATGTGTGAGTGGAACGGAGGATGCGGGGGGGCATTGTGGGTACCTGGAAATTGGAGAGAGAGATGTGTGAGTGGAACGGAGGATGCGGGAGGGAGGGCATTGTGGATACCTGGAAATTGGAAAGTGAGATGTGTGAGTGGAACGGAGGATGCGGGGGGGAGGGCATTGTGCGTACCTGGAAATTGGAGAGAGAGCTGTGTGAGTGGAGCGGAGGATGCAGGGGGAGGCCATTGTGGGTACCTGGAGATTGGGGAGAGAGATATGTGGGTGGAGCGGAGGATGCGGGGGTGAGGGCATTATGGGTACCTGGAAATTGGAGAGAGAGCTCTGTTAGCGGAACGGAGGATGCGGGGGGAGGGCATTGTGGGTACCTGGAAATTGGAGAGAGAGCTGTGTGAGCAGAACGGAGGATGCGGGATGGAGGGCATTGTGGATACCTGGAAATTGGAGAGAGAGCTGTGTGAGTGGAACGGAGGATGCAGGGGGAGGCCATTGTGGGTACCTGGAGATTGGGGAGAGAGATGTGTGGGTGGAACGGAGGATGCGGGGGTGAGGGCATTGTGGGTACCTGGAAATTGGAGAGAGAGATGTGTGAGTGGAATGGAGGATGCGGGAGGGAGGGCATTGTGGATACCTGGAAATTGGAAAGAGAGATGTGTGAGTGGAACGGAGGATGCGGGAGGAAGGGCATTGTGGATACCTGGAAATTGGAGAGATGCAGGGGGAGGGCATTGTGGGTACCTGGAGATTGGGGAGAAAGATGTGTGGGTGGAGCAGAGGATGCGGGGGGGAGGGCATTGTGGATACCTGGAAATTGGAGAGAGAGCTGTGTGAGTGGAACGGAGGATGCGGGGGGGCATTGTGGGTACCTGGAAATTGGAAAGAGAGATGTGTGAGTGGAACGGAGGATGCGGGAGGGAGGGCATTGTGGGTACCTGGAAATTGGAGAGAGAGATGTGTGGGTGGAATGGAGGATGCGGGGGGCATTGTGGGTACCAGGAAATTGGAAAGAGAGATGTGTGAGTGGAACGGAGGATGCGGGGGGGGCATTGTGGGTACCTGGAAATTGGAAAGAGAGATGTGTGAGTGGAACAGAGGATGCGGGAGGGAGGGCATTGTGGGTACCTGGAAATTGGAAAGAGAGATGTGTGGGTGGAATGGAGGATGCGGGGGGGGCCTTGTGGATACCTGGAAATTGGAGAGAGAGCTGTGTGAGTGGAACGGAGGATGCGGGGGGGCATTGTGGGTACCTGGAAATTGGAGAGAGAGCTGTGTGAGTGGAACAGAGGATGCGGGGGGGCATTGTGGGTACCTGGAAATTGGAAAGAGAGAGATGTGAGTGGAACGGAGGATGCGGGGGGGCCTTGTGGATACCTGGAAATTGGAAAGAGAGATGTGTGAGTGGAACGGAGGATGCGGGGGGGCATTGTGGGTACCTGGAAATTGGAGAGAGAGATGTGTGAGTGGAACGGAGGATGCGGGGGGAGCGCATTGTGGATATCTGGAAATTGGAAAGAGAGATGTGTGAGTGGAACGGAGGATGCGGGGGGGAGGGCATTGTGGGTACCTGGAAATTGGAGAGAGATATGTGTGAGCGGAACAGAGGATGCGGGAGGGAGGGCATTGTGGATACCTGGAAATTGGAAAGTGAGATGTGTGAGTGGAACGGAGGATGCGGGGGGGAGGGCATTGTGCGTACCTGGAAATTGGAGAGAGAGATGTGTGAGTGGAACGGAGGATGCGGGGGGGAGGGCATTGTGCGTACCTGGAAATTGGAGAGAGAGCTGTGTGAGCGGAACGGAGGATGCGGGGGGGCCTTGTGGATACCTGGAAATTGGAGAGAGAGCTGTGTGAGTGGAACGGAGGATGCGGGGGGGCATTGTGGGTACCTGGAAATTGGAGAGAGAGCTGTGTGAGTGGAAAGCAGGATGCGGGGGGGCATTGTGGGTACCTGGAAATTGGAGAGAGAGATGTGTGAGCGGAAAGGAGGATGCGGGAGGGAGGGCATTGTGGATACCTGGAAATTGGAGAGAGAGCTGTGTGAGTGGAGCGGAGGATGCAGGGGGAGGGCATTGTGGATAACTGGAGATTGGGGAGAGAGATGTGTGGGTGGAGCGGAGGATGCGGGGGTGAGGGCATTATGGGTACCTGGAAATTAGAAAGAGAGATGTGTGAGTGGAACGGAGGATGCGGGGGGGAGGGCATTGTGTGTACCTGGAAATTGGAGAGAGAGCTGTGTGAGTGGAACGGAGGATGCGGGACGGAGGGCATTGTGGATACCTGGAAATTGGAAAGAGAGGTGTGTGAGTGGAACGGAGGATGTGGGAGGGAGGGCATTGTGGATACCTGGAAATTGGAGAGAGAGATGTGTGAGTGGAGCGGAGGATGCAGGGGGGAGGGCATTGTGGGTACCTGGAAATTGGAGAGAGAGCTGTGTGAGCGGAAAGGAGGATGCGGGAGGGAGGGCATTGTGGATACCTGGAAATTGGAGAGAGAGCTGTGTGAGTGGAGCGGAGGATGCAGGGGGAGGGCATTGTGGATACCTGGAGATTGGGGAGAGAGATGTGTGGGTGGAGCGGAGAATGCGGGGGTGAGGGCATTATGGGTACCTGGAAATTGGAAAGAGAGCTGTGTGAGTGGAACGGAGGATGCGGGAGGGAGGGCATTGTGGTTACCTGGAAATTGGAGAGAGAGATGTGTGGGTGGAATGGAGGATGCGGGGGGGGCATTGTGGGTACCAGGAAATTGGAATGAGAGATATGTGAGTGGAACGGAGGATGCGGGAGGGAGGGCATTGTGGGTACCTGGAAATTGGAGAGAGAGAGATGTGTGGGTGGAATGGAGGATGCGGGGGGGCATTGTGGGTACAAGGAAATTGGAAAGAGAGATGTGTGAGTGGAACGGAGGATGCGGGAGGGAGGGCATTGTGGGTACCTGGAAATTGGAGAGAGAGATGTGTGGGTGGAATGGAGGATGCGGGGGGGGCATTGTGGGTACCAGGAAATTGGAAAGAGAGATATGTGAGTGGAACAGAGGATGCGGGAGGGAGGGCATTGTGGGTACCTGGAAATTGCAGAGAGAAATGTGTGGGTGGAAGGGAGGATGCGGGGGGGCATTGTGGGTACCAGGAAATTGGAAAGAGAGATGTGTGAGTGGAACGGAGGATGCGGGGGGGCATTGTGGGTACCTGGAAATTGGAGAGAGAGCTGTGTGCGTGGAAAGGAGGATGCGGGGGGGCATAGTGGGTACCTGGAAATTGGAGAGAGAGCTGTGTGAGTGGAACGGAGGATGCGGGGGGGCATTGTGGGTACCTGGAAATTGGAAAGAGAGCTGTGTGAGTGGAACGGAGGATGCGGGAGGGAGGGCATTGTGGGTACCTGGAAATTGGAGAGAGAGATGTGTGGGTGGAATGGAGGATGCGGGGGGGGCATTGTGGGTACCAGGAAATTGGAATGAGAGATGTGTGAGTGGAACGGAGGATGCGGAAGGGAGGGCATTGTGGGTACCTGGAAATTGGAGAGAGAGATGTGTGGGTGGAATGGAGGATGCGGGGGGGCATTGTGGGTACAAGGAAATTGGAAAGAGAGATGTGTGAGTGGAACGGAGGATGCGGGAGGGAGGGCATTGTGGGGACCTGGAAATTGGAGAGAGAGATGTGTGGGTGGAATGGAGGATGCGGGGGGGGCATTGTGGGTACCAGGAAATTGGAAAGAGAGATATGTGAGTGGAACAGAGGGTGCGGGAGGGAGGGCATTGTGGGTACCTGGAAATTGCAGAGAGAAATGTGTGGGTGGAAGGGAGGATGCGGGGGGGCATTGTGGGTACCAGGAAATTGGAAAGAGAGATGTGTGAGTGGAACGGAGGATGCGGGGGGGCATTGTGGGTACCTGGAAATTGGAGAGAGAGCTGTGTGCGTGGAAAGGAGGATGCGGGGGGGGCATAGTGGGTACCTGGAAATTGGAGAGAGAGCTGTGTGAGTGGAACGGAGGATGCGGGGGGGCATTGTGGGTACCTGGAAATTGGAAAGAGAGATGTGTGAGTGGAACGGAGGATGCGGGAGGGAGGGCATTGTGGGTACCTGGAAATTGGAGAGAGAGATGTGTGGGTGGAATGGAGGATGCGGGGGGGGGCATTGTGGGTACCAGGAAATTGGAAAGAGAGATGTGTGAGTGGAACGGAGGATGCGGGAGGGAGGGCATTGTGGATACCTGGAAATTGGAGAGAAAGCTGTGTGCGTGGAACGGAGGATGCGGGGGGAGGGCATTGTGGATACCTGGAAATTGGAGAGAGAGCTGTTTGAGTGGAACGAAGGATGCGGGAGGGAGGGCATTGTGGATACTTGGAAATTGGAGAGAAAGCTGTGTGAGTGGAACGGAGGATGCGGGGGGAGGGCATTGTGGATACCTGGAAATTGGAATGAGAGATGTGTGAGTGGAACGGAGGATGCGGGGGGAGGGCATTCTGGGTACCTGGAAATTGGAGAGAGAGCTGTGTGAGTGGAGCGGAGGATGCAGGGGGAGGCCATTGTGGGTACCTGGAGATTGGGGAGAGAGATGTGTGAGTGGAACGGAGGATGCGGGGGGGAGGGCATTGTGGGTACCTGGAGATTGGGGATAGAGGTGTGTGGGTGGAGCGGAGGATGCTGGGGAGGGCATTGTGGGTACCTGGAAATTGGAGAGAGAGATGTGTGAGTGGAACGGACGATGCAGGGGGGCATTGTGGGTACCTGGAAATTGGAGAGAGAGCTCTGTGAGTGGAACGGAGGATGCTGGGGGAGGCTTTGTGGATACCTGGAAATTGGAAAGAGAGATGTGTGAGTGAAACGGAGGATGCGTGGGGGAGGGCATTGTGTGTACCTGGAAATTGGAGAGAGAGCTGTGTGAGTGGAACGGAGGATGCGGGAGGGAGGGCATTGTGGATATCTGGAAATTGGAGAGAGAGCTGTGTAAGTGGAGCGGAGGATGTAGGGGGAGGGCATTGTGGGTACCTGGAGATTGGGGAGAGAGATGTGTGAGTGGAACGGAGGATGCGGGGGGAGGGCATTTTGGATACCTGGAAATTGGAAAGAGAGATGTGTGAGTGGAACGGAGGATGCGGGGGAGGGCATTTTGGATACCTGGAAATTGGAGAGAGAGCTGTGTGAGTGGAACGGAGGATGCGGGAGGGAGGGCATTGTGGATATCTGGAAATTGGAGAGAGAGCTGTGTAAGTGGAGCGGAGGATGTAGGGGGAGGGCATTGTGGGTACCTGGAGATTGGGGAGAGAGATGTGTGGGTGGAGCGGAGGATGCGGGGGTGAGGGCATTATGGGTACCTGGAAATTGGAAAGAGAGCTGTGTGAGTGGAACGGAGGATGCGGGGGGGAGGCATTGTGGGTACCTGGAGATGGGGAAGAGAGCTGTGTGCGTAGAGCAGAGGATGCTGAGGGAGGGCATTGTGGATACCTGGAAATTGGAAAGAGAGATGTGTGAGTGGAACAGAGGATGCTGGAAGGAGGGCATTGTGGATACCTGGAAATTGGAGAGAAAGCTGTGTGAGTGGAACGGAGGATGCGGGGGGAGGGCATTGTGGATACCTGGAAATTGGAAAGAGATGTGTGAGTGGAACGGAGGATGCAGGGGGGAGGGCATTTTGGGTACCTGGATATTGGAGAGAGAGCTGTGTGAGTGGAACGGAGTATGCGGGGGGAGGGCATTGTGGATACCTGGAAATTGGAGAGAGAGATGTGTGGGTGGAGCGGAGGATGTGGGGGGGAGGGCATTGTGGGTATCTGGAGATTGTAGAGAGAGCTGTGTGAGCGGAACGGAGGATGCGGGAGGGAGGGCATTGTGGATACCTGGAAATTGGAGAGAGAGCTGTGTGAGTGGAGCGGAGGATGCAGGGGGAGGGCATTGTGGATACCTGGAGATTGGGAGAGAGATGTGTGGGTGGAGCGGAGGATGCGGGGGTGAGGGCATTATGGGTACCTGGAAATTGGAAAGAGAGCTGTGTGAGTGGAACGGAGGATGCGGGGGGGAGGGCATTGTGGGTACCTGGAGATTGGGAAGAGAGCTGTGTGGGTGGAGCAGAGGATGCTGAGGGAGGGCATTGTGGGTACCTGGAAATTGGAGAGAGAGCTCTGTTGAGTGAAACGGAGGATGCAGGGTGGGAGGGGGGGAAGGCAGCTCATCTAAGAGAAGGAAAACTCTGATCCCAAACCTCCACTGCCTTGTGGCTATATCCAGTTGTGGAAAAGGCTTCAGGAGTCAACCTCGAGGCAAAATCAGGAGCCGGAGTCCCTGAGGCAGTTCATGGCTGAACACAGTCACGTTCTGGCAACTCCTGCGACGCCGCTGGAACCAACCGTATTGGCTTCTGCCTTTCCATTGGATCATTCCAGCGACGTGGAGAGGGGGGATTTGCTGCATGGGTAACAGCCTATCCTCCATACCTTCTTTACCCAGGCTTCGCGCACTGGAGAGGACACTCCAACTTCGCCATACGGTGTCGGTACAACACGGGAAGCAGCAGTTTACTGGTTATAAGTCTTCGCTCGATTGGCGTAGAGCAGGGTTGCTCACACTTTTTTGGCTCGAGAGCTACTTTGAAACCCAGCAATGCCCGGAGATCTACCAGAGTTTTTTTTACAATGTTCGCACCATCATAACATATAACATTTATGTGTACAATGTATGTTGGTGTACCTTGAGCCCCACTGAGTATAACAGGACTTACTCCTGAGTAGACATGCCTAGGATTAGGCTGTGAGGCTGCAATCCTAGCCACACCTACCTGGGAGTAAGCCCCATTGAGTACAATGGGCCTTACTCCCGGCGTTTCCTCCCAGAGGCACCTGAAGGGGGGGGGTCGGCACTCCGCGATCTATTCATTTTGCCTCGCGATCTACCGGTAGATCGCGATCCACTTATTGAGCACCCCTGGTGTAGAGCGTGACGCCAGGGGCTGCTTCCGACGGTGGGAGAGATCATTGCATCTCATTGGGCAGCTACCACCCGCCTTAAGCTGGGCAGTCCCCAGTCAGTAAGGTGTTGCCTCGCCATGGTCCGTTAACCTCACGGGGTGTGTGGGGTTTAGGGTGAAAACCGACAAGCGGATCGACAACTCTGCACCATGCAACAGAAAACAGAAAACTCCTGCCCTAAAGCTGGGCACCTGGAACATTAGGACAATGACACCTGGCTTCTCTGATGACCTGCAAGAAATAGACGACGCACGCAAAACAGCTGTCATCGATATGGAGCTGAGCAGACTGCAGATGGACATCGTCGCCCTTCAAGAGATGAGGCTTCCAGATTCCGGATCTGTCAAGGAGAGAAATTTCTCATTTTTCTGGCAGGGAAACCACCAAACAAAACCAGGGAACATGGTGTTGGCTTTGCGGTCAGAAATTCCCTGCTGAAATCCATCATCCCACCTACTGTGGGAAGTGAAAGAATTTTGTCCCTGCAGCTTCAGTCATCAGCAGGACCTGTCACTCTCATCAGTGCTTATGCACCGACTTTGTCGTCTCCAGCAGAAGCCAAAGACAAATTCTATGATGACCTGGCCACCACTATCAAGAAGATCCCTGTAAAAGAGCCATTGTTCACCCTCGGCGATTTCAATGCTAGAGTTGGTGCTGATAACAGTTCGTGGCCCACTTGCTTAGGTCGGTTCGGCATTGGGAAGATGAACGAGAATGGCCAACGCCTGCTAGAGTTTTGCTGTCATCATGGTCTCTGTGTCAGCAATACGTTCTTCAATACCAAGCCCCAACATAGAGTCTCTTGGAGACACCCAAGATCATAGCACTGGCACCAGCTCAACCTGATTCTCACCAGATGCTCCAGCCTTCCCAGTACCAAGATCACACGCAGCTATCAGAGTGCTGCCTGTGACACTGACCACTCCCTGGTGTGCAGCAGAGTGAAACTGCAAACAAAGCGACTGTATCACACGAAAAAGGAAGGAAGACCTCGCATTGATACCAGCAAGACCCGGGATCAGAGAAAAGTGGAGGAATTTGCACAAGCGCTTGTGGAATCTCTTCTAGGCCCAGTCGATGCAAACGCATCCAACAGATAGGAACATTTCAAGAAAGCCGTTTACAACACCGCCTTGTCCATATTTGGCAAGAAGACCAACAAGATGGCAGACTGGTTTGAAGCCCACTCTGAGGAGTTGACACTAGTCATTGAGGAAAAGAGGAGAGCTCAAGCAGCACACAAGGCCTGTCCCAGCGAGCGCAACCTGCAGGTCCTCCGAGCTGCTTGCAGCAAAGTCCAGCAGACTGCCAGGAGATGTGCTAACGACTACTGGCTCCAGCTCTGTTCCGAGATACAGATAGCAGCTGACACAGGCAACATCAAGGGGATGTATGACGGTATCAAGCAGGCCCTAAGTCAGGGGTCGGCAACCTTAAACATTCAAAGAGCCATTTGGACCTGTTTTCTGGAGAAAAGAAAACCTCGGGAGCCACAAAACCCTTTTGACATCTAAAATGAAGATAACACTGCATATATAGTTTTTTTTACCTTTATGTTATGTATAAAAAAACTATAGTGTGTTGCATTTTTGAAATGAATGAACTGCTACAGAGAAAACAACATATTTTAATGTTACAAGATCACCATAATCTTAAATTTAGAATTACATATAAAAAACGAAAGAGCTAAAATAAAATACATTTAAATTAAATACTAATTTATTTTCCCAGGGCCTGCCCTAGTCAATTTGGTGCTATAGGCAAGACTTGGGCTGCTGCCCTCCCTAGCAGAAAATCCTGACCAACAGTAAATAGTCATCTTTGTGTCTTTTCCACAGTAATGTAAAAGAGGTACAATGAAATACAAAATCTAATGACTAGTATTTTTCAATACAATAAAGAGATTTATAGTTATTATTCCCCCTTGTATGTCCCAATTTATAATGCACTCCCCTCTTGTATATGCAACTTTTATAATGCGCTCCCCTCTTACAGGTCCCATTTTTATAATGTAGCCCCTTCTTGTAGCTCCCTTGTAGGTGCTGGGGCACCTTCCTTATGAGGAAAGGCTACGGCGTTTGGGCCTCTTCAGCCTAGAAAAGAGGCGCCTGAGGGGGGACATGATTGAGACATACAAAATTATGCAGGGGGTGGACAGAGTGGATAGGGAGATGCTCTTTACACTCTCACATAACACCAAAACCAGGGGACATCCTCTGCCTGTCTCCTCAGAAGTCAGGCCCAGTAGAGTCAACGGGACTTCCTCCCAGGGAAGTGTGGACAGGCTCCTCTGCCTGTCTACTCAGAAGTCAGCCCCAGAAGAGTGAACGGGGCTTCCTCCCAGGGAAGTGTGGACAGGCTCCTCTGCCTGTCTACTCAGAAGTCAGCCCCAGAAGAGTGAATGGGGCTTCCTCCCAGGGAAGTGTGGACAGGCTCCTCTGCCTGTCTACTCAGAAGTCAGCCCCAGAAGAGTGAACGGGGCTTCTTCCCAGGGAAGTGTGGACAGGAATGCAGCTCACCTTGCTCCTTCCTGCCCATTGCCTCAGCAACGCTGCGTCTCCCGCGCTTCTCCGAGCAGCCTCGCCTCTTCCGTTCAGCCCCCTGCCCGCTGCAGGGTGAAGGAAGGAAGAGCGCAGGGAAGAGGTACGCGGCTGCCCCCCCCTCTGCACCTGCTCGCATTGGGGCGCGGAGAGCAGGTCCAGGAGAGTGCTGCTGCCCCTGCCTGCCTGCCGAGGAAGGAGCAGCTGTGTGCACGGGGGGGGGGGCGCTTTGCAGGGAAGGAGCTGCAGCTTTGCAGGGAGGAGCGGCGCCCCACACTCACCAGCAGCTGCCTGCAGCACGATGGAGTGAGGCGCCCTCGGGGCTGGGCTGGCTGGGCGGAGGTCAAGGGGAAGGCGCCCCGCTTCCAGCCCCCACTGGGGAGCCGCATCAGAGGACTGAAAGAGCCGCATGCGGCTCTGAAAACACAGGTTGCCAACCCCAGCCCTAGGTCCAGCACAGAAGAAAATTGCCCCTCTGAAGTCTGCCACAGGCGAGGTCATCCAGGATCGGGCGCAGCAGATGGAACGCTGGGTGCAGCACTACTCTGAGCTATATTCCAGAGAAAATGTAGTCACTGAAGAAGCGCTGAACAACATTGAGTGCCTGCCTTTGCTGGAGGAGCTTGACAGTGAACCAACCCTAGAAGAACTTCACGTGGCCCTGGACTCCCTTGCCTTTGGCAAGGCACCTGGAAAAGACAGCATCCCTGCTCAGGTCCTAAAGTGCTGCAAAGAGATCATCGCTACTGAGCTGCATGAAATCCTCTGTCTCTGCTGGAGAGAAGGTGAAGTACCTCAAGACATGAGGGATGCAAACATCATCACGCTGTACAAGAACAAAGGTGACAGCGGTGACTGCAACAACTACCGTGGCATCTCTCTCCTTAGTGTTGTAGGAAAGTTGTTTGCCCGAGTTGCACTAAAGAGGCTCCAGGTACTTGCAGAGAGCGTTTATCCAGAATCACAGTGCGGATTCCGAGCCAGCAGGTCCACCACTGATATGGTATTCTCCCTTAGACAACTGCAGAAGAAATGCAGGGAACAATGACAGCCACTCTTTATAGCCTTCATAGATCTCACGAAGGCTTTCGACCTGGTTAGCAGGGACGGCCTCTTCAAGATTCTCCCCAAGGTTGGATGTCCACCCAGGCTCCTCAGCATCATCAGATCCTTCCACAAGGACATGAAGGGCACTGTTGTCTTCGATGGCTCCACATCAGACCCCTTTGACATCCGAAGCGGCGTGAAGCAGGGCTGTGTTCTTGCACCAACCTTGTTTGGGATTTTCTTCACTGTCCTGCTGAAGCAGGCCTTTGGAACTGCAACAGAAGGCATCTATCTCCGGACCAGATCAGATGGAAAGCTCTTCAACCTCTCCAGACTGAGAGCAAAGTCCAAAGGCCAGCTGAAATGTCTTGGTGACTTCCTCTTTGCCGACGATGCAGCTGTCACTACCCACTCTGCCAAAGATCTCCAGCAGCTCTTGGATCGTTTTAGCAAGGCCTGCCAAGATTTTGGACTGACGATCAGCCTAAAGAAAACACAGGTTCAGGATGTGGACTCACCTCCCTGCATTACAATCTCTGCGCATGAACTGGAGGTTGTCCATGACTTTGTGTACCTTGGCTCAACGATCTCCGACACTCTTTCTCTCGATACTGAGCTAAACAAACGCATTGGTAATGCAGCTACCACGTTTTCCAGACTCACAAAGAGAGTCTGGTCCAACAAGAAGCTGACAGAACATACCAAGATCCAGGTCTACAGAGCTTGCGTTCTGAGTACACTTCTGTACTTCAGCGAGTCATGGAGTCTCCGCTCACAACAGGAGAGAAAACTGAACGCTTTCCACATGCGCTGCCTCCAGCGCATTCTCGGCATCACCTGGCAGGACAAAGTTCTTAACAACACAGTCCTGGAACGTGCTGGAATCCCTAGCATGTATGCACTGCTGAAACAGAGACGCCTGCGTTGGCTCAGTCATGTCGTGAGAATGGATGATGGCCGGATCCCAAAGGATCTCCTCTATGGAGAACTCGTGCAAGGAAAGCGCCCTACAGGTAGACCACAGCTGCGATACAAGGACATCTGCAAGAGGGATCTGAAGGCCTTAGGGACAGACCTCAACAAGTGGGAAACCCTGGCCTCTGAGCAGCCTGCTTGGAGGCAGGCTGTGCAGCATGGCCTTTCCCAGTTTGAAGAGACACTTGGCCAACAGTCTGAGGCAAAGAAGGAAGGCCCATAGCCAGGGAGACAGAGCAGGGACAGACTGCACTTGCTCCCGGTGTGGAAGGGATTGTCACTCCCAGATTGGCCTTTTCAGCCACACTAGACGCTGTTCCAGAACCACCTGTTCAGAGCGCGATACCATAGTCTTTCGAGACTGAAGGTTGCCAATACAATACAATTTTTAGTGTGTGTTGGCTATTGCTTTGTTAACATTTTCAAAACTGCTTTGATATCTTGGATAAGCAGTCTGGAAACTGAATAAATGACTAGTTGCTGTCTTCAACCATTTTCAGATTTTAGGATCAAAGTTTCATCTTCCAATTGTTGGGGGAAAACAGTAATATCTGGGGATTTTATTTTTGGTGCAGTCATGTAATGTAAATAGCAAATATCCGCCTTCTAAGGATATGAATGGGCATTTTTATTGCCCAAATCTGATAACTTTGTCTCCCAGAATAGTTTGAGTGAACAATGAGATTTGTTTTCCAAGGTGATTAGCTTTCAGGTAGCGCCATCTGCTGTTAGATGAATGAAACTGTAACATCCTATGCACAGTTTTTCTTTAAATTTTAAAGAAGTGTTTCTCAAACTGTGGGTCAGGACCCACTAGGTGGGTCGTGAGCCAATTTCAGGTGGTTTCCCATTCATTTCAATATTTTATTTTTAATATATTAGTCTTGATGCTACCATGTACATGACTGCATTTGGGGTAATGTTACAGCGCTGTATTTTTAACAAGCTACGTACTATGTATATGCTTTTAACAGTGATAGTAATTGGAACTTACTCCTGGGTAAATGTGGGTAGGATTGCAGCCTAGAATTGTTAAAAATTTTCCTCCTTGATGATGTCACTTCCGGCCATGACATCACTTCCAGCAGGTCATGACAGATTCTCATTCTAAAAAGTGTGTCCCACTGCTATATCTGTGAGAGCCATTGCTTTAAAAGCTTTAGGACAGGGATTGGCAAACATCTTCCAAAATAGGGGCCAGACATCAGGTTTCTCACTAGTAAGAATGTGTGCACATTTGATATGTATGGATGAGCCCCTAGGTCAGAGGTTCTCAAACTAGGATGTCACAATGCCCCAGAGAGGAAAGCCCTGGCCCTGGCCCTGCCCCTGGGAAGAAGGAAGCGATGCAATTGTCAGGATCACACCACTATCAGGGATGAAAGGGTTTTGGTTTTTTACCAGGGCAGCGCTGGCCTCCTGGGGGATGGAGGGAGCCCATGGATGCTTCTGCAGGGCTCCCCAAGCCTCAGAATGTCTAAAAATAGTGATAGTAACCCACTTCCCATTTCACTGTCACTAATCAAATTACAATTAATCATCAGTAGAAATAGAGGGGGGCTGCTTAACAAGATCATGGAAAGAGGCTTTAATTGTTTACCCCCAGTCATTTTCATCCTGGTTGTGTGCCAATGTTAAATGAAAACACATCTATTGAAAGTCAATGCAAATCCCCTCCCTATATTTAAAAATGGCATGTGGACAGGTGAAATTGGGATAACCACAGCAGGGAAAACTAGTCAAGCTTCCCATCATGGTCTTGTTCATTTTGCAGTCTCCCCTACCCTTTCCTTTTTATAATTAAACTTAAAACCCAATCAGGGCAAGTTACATGATTAAGTACACATTTTAATAGGCCAGTTTACCTATGATGTTCTGATACATATTTACATAGCACCAGCAACATACATGCTTTGTAGAACAAGTGAGAGTCTGTGTAGGACATCTGTGCCTCTTAAGGAACTTCACACATCAGAAGTGCAGGAGAATATTGCAAGATATTCAGTATACTATAAAGCTTTGGTTGATATCAATTACTGCAAGCTAGAAACTCTAGGAACACTATTTCCACCCACAAAGTTACAATTTGAACCACTTTGCAATTAGCTGATTGCTATTGACATGCTTATATAATTGCAGTGCCAACTGTCATCCAGTAGAGGGCAATATTAAATGCATAAATATTGAAATCCATGGGCCTAAATACACCATACTGAGTAGAACTGTGGCCTTCGTCTTGCAAAAAGATGCTGGCAGGGGTCTGGGGATCTTTTTTCCAAGTTTCTTTTTAATATGGCTCTTTTGATTATGTTTTTAAGTGGGTGATGCTTCAGTATTTAAATTATAATATACTGCTGATTTGTGTTTTCACTTGCCTCTATTTTGGGAGTGGTTTTACACTTGCTGCTTTTATGTTTTATTGAGTAAATTTTATGCTAGTTTAATGTTTTAAATAGCCTTACAAGTCCAGTGTTAGGGAAATATATTTTAAATAAATCTCTCTGGAACTTCTGAGGTGCTAAAATAAGGCACTCGCATTACACAGATAAGTAAAATGCTCATCAGGTTGACAGTTGAGGAAGACCTTCCTGACTGCTTCATCAGGTTACCCTTGTTGGCAGCAGCCTGCATCACAGTGTAAGGGAGTAATGTGTTCAGTCACATTGAGCTCAGTCACAGTCTCCCTCCAACCACTGGTCACATAAGGGTAGTATTGGCAACCTTCAGTCTCGAAAGACTATGGTATCGCGCTCTGAACAGGTGGTTCTGGAACAGCGTCTAGTGTGGCTGAAAGCAGGCTGCTCAGAGGCCAGGGTTTCCCACTTGTTGAGGTCCATTCCTAAGGCCTTCAGATCCCCCTTGCAGATGTCCTTGTATCACAGCTGTGGTCTATCTGTAGGGTACTTTCCTTGCACGAGTTCTCCATAGAGATCCTTTGGGATCCGGCCATCATCCATTCTCACAACATGACCGAGCCAACGCGTCTGTTTCAGCAGTGCATACATGCTAGGGATTCCAGCACGTTCCAGGACTGTGTTGTTAGGAACTTTGTCCTGCCAGGTGATGCCGAGGATGCGTCGGAGGCAGCGCATGTGGAAAGCGTTGTTTTCTCTCCTGTTGTGAGCGGAGAGTCCATGACTCGCTGCAGTACAGAAGTGTACTCAGGACGCAAGCTCTGTAGACCTGGATCTTGGTATGTTCCGTCAGCTTCTTGTTGGACCAGACTCTTTGTGAGTCTGGAAAATGTCAATCTCTGCATTACACATAAGGGTACAATCATGTATATCAGGGCCAGACAAACCTCAGGCCAGATCCAGTGTTTGGCCGAATCTATCCTTTCTGTGACTGGTGCTCCTTGTTTAAGAGTGCTGCATCTCTTCATGATCTCTGATCTGGCTGGATGCATCTCTGATACAATGCTCCAGTGGGCATTGCTCCCAGATTTCCAGGCAAGTGCAAGACTGCCCAGAACTTTGTGTCATCCTAATCAGGAGACATGAAGAGATAGTGCTCCAGAGCTCAAAGTGCTGGCCACACTAGGGAATGCAGCACTTTGAACACTGATGTGTATCAAGTAGAGCAGCAGTTCTCAAACATTTAGCACCAGGACCCACTTTTTAGAATGAAAATCAGTCAGTACCCACCAGAAGTGATGTCATGACCGGAAGTGGCATCATCAGGCAGGAAAATGTTTAACAATCCTAGGCTGCAATCCTACCCACACTTACCTAGGAATAAGTCCCATTTACTATCATTGCTAAAAGCAGTAGCCTGTTAAAAGTACAGATGTGTAACATTTCCCCAAATGTAGTCACATACCTTAATAGCAACAAGTGTAGTATATATTAAAAATAAAATATTGAAACGAATGGGGACCCACCTGAAACTTATTCACAACCCACCTAGTGGGTGGGTTTGACACACAGTTTGAGAAAGACTGATGTAGAGCAGGGGTCTCCAAACTTTTTGGCCAGCCAGAGAGCCACATGAAATATCTGGTGCAGTGCTGAGGGCCGGGGGAAAAAATTTAAATATAAAATTTAAATAAATTAGATGGAACTTTGATGAATGAATAAATGAATGACAGACCAATCCTATGCATGTCTAAGAAGTCAGTTCCATTTGAGTCAATGGGGCTTACTCCCAGGAAAGTGTGGATAGGATTGGGCTGTGAGTGGGCTCATTCACTCAGCCTCTCTGGCCCTCAGAACACCCTCCAGATGCAATCAGAGCACAGCTCTGGTCATGTTCAGTCGAGAGGCTATCAGGGGATAAGAGGCTGGCCGAGGGTTGGATAGAGACTCGCATCTTAGAAGTGCTGTGGGCCGTATCTGGCCTCCGAGCCAGGGTTTGGAGACCCCTGACAGAGGATTCTATAAGCCACTGAAAGCTAGAATAATTCAGGCACTTGAAAATAGCTTAACTGTTGGCAAGTATTTGTGACGAAGAGTAGTCCAAAGGCAAACAGAAAGATTAAAATATTTTCTCTAGAAAGTTCTTGAGTTAGTGTTGAAACCAGATGATTCATAATCTTAGGCTGCAATGCGTAGGACAGCACTGTTTATGTAAGAAAGCAACAGCATACAACAAGCTATATAGCTTGAAAAAGTTTTGTGTGCAAAGGCTAGCAACAGAGGTTTCTATTTACACACGGCAATTAACATTCATAATGTCAAGATACTGATTTAAAAACACTTAAGCTCAGGTAAGAAGTTGCTACCAACTTTTATTGAAAACAATGACAATCATTTAGGCATCAGCAATAGTGACTTCAACTTCTACACCAGGTTCAATACTGATGGAAGTTATCTGCTTGACAATCTCCGATGGGCTATGCAAATCAATGAGACGTTTATGAATGCGCATCTGGAAACGATCCCAGGTTTTGGAACCTTCACCACATGGTGTTTTCCTTGTGGTAATTCTCAGAGTCTAAAAAAAAAAGCAGCTGATCACCAATTTTTTAATGTAATAGCGTTGGAGTATCCATTAAAAAACTATCTTGGACATTTATTTTCAGCACATCATACATGCACAAGCAAGCAAGCAAAAATGTGTCAGCACTATGAACTTTACAAGTTGGAGAATTCAGCACCTGTATGCAGCAATGCTTATCAAAGTCCAGGAAAATGCCTAATGTTTTATTATTTACAGAAGCACTTAAATGCTTTCTAGGCACTGAACATAGATTAAGAATCACAGGGCCTGCATGCAGGTAAACAATCTGATACGCACAATACAAAAAAAGGATGGGGAGAAAAGATGGAAGAAATTCATGTGCCAGTTTGTAGCTTCTACATCTTGCATGTTAAGATAAATGCAGGTGCCTGAGGACACTTTTATTATTATTATTAACAGTATTTATTATTTATTTATTTAGTATTAGTATTTATTATTAGTATTTATTAGGGAAACCAGTCCAGGGAGACTAATGCAGCCAAATATTGCAGGTCTTTTGGTATGATAAAAACATCCATACTACTCTTATGAGTACCCAGTGAATGGTACTCATGGTATCACCACAAAGCCTTCTTCTACATACTAGTACCACATTCTACCCCTTGGCCTGATTTATTTTAAAATGGAAAGAGGGGGAGGATGAGTATATATGTTCCCGCTGTCCCATGCAGTTATATGCTGTTCCAGGGATTCAATACAGAAACCCCCAACAAGGACCTACACAGATAAGGAAGCCCTGCTCCCATCCAGTTTTGAGGTATCGCTATCAGTAAATGCAACCCTAAAAAAGGGTTAAAGACCTTTGACTGGCACATTAAATTATAATTTAATATGTTAGATTATAAATCTGAAGCAACACATAATACCAGAGGAAATATAAGAAAAAAAAAAATACTGACAGCTCAAATCTTGTGTTTAGGATTGCAGCATTCATTCTCATCTATTTACATACCTTGGTAGGCATACGAACAGGTCCTTTCACTTTTAAATTCTTTTCCTTGGCACCTCTGATCAGATCTGCACAGACTGTAACAATGCAAAAGGATAATCGTTTAGCAAAAAATAAGTTTATCATTATACATGTTAGAAAACAAGAGTTGGCTCAGAATAGCGTATAAAACCAACACAGTAGTTCAGTTAATAATATGTTCCTCATTGCCAACGATATACAGGGAACAGTTATCAATACCATCCACAAAAAATTCTGGAAAATTATTTTGCTATTTTCTTTTTTGAATGCATTAATATTTTTGTGGGATCACTGTGGATATAATCAAACTCTTGCACTTCGTAACAGCATGGCTACAACAGGATACCACCCTCAGTTAGTTAATACACTAACTATCCAATTCTATGAAAAAATGGGCCCCCGAAATCAAACCTAACTGCACACAACCAGGCTGTAAGAGTCTGGATGACACAAAGATATTTAAGATTCCACCAACAATTTAGAACATCTGATCAATTACCTTTCTCAAGGGACTTCACATTGCGACTTGTCAATGTAATCCTGATTCGATGAATTGCTACTTCCTGTTCAACAGGTGCTTTGCCAGTATCCTTAAATGCCTGTAACAACAGGGGGGGGGGAAATATGAGAAGCAAAATATTTGTTAAGAGTTGGGAATTTAGGAGCAATGCTGAAACAAGCAGTAGCTGCACTCCTTTCTTCCTTCCTCTCTCCCTCTCTCAAACTCCATGAGAACTCTGCATGCAGCAGAGGGAAGAAGCTTCTTAGTTCTTGTCATCTAGATCACAATAGCAGCCAAATAGGTCCTACTGCCTGGCAAGAGATAGGAGAATAAAAGGGCAGCACTGATCTACAGGATTTAGAAGAGAATGGAGAAAGGAAATACCCCCTCCCCCTTGGGTAGGGCTTGAACAACTTTTAGCCCACAGTCCTACAAACACTTACCTGAAAGTATGTCCCGCTGCATTCAATGGGACTACTAAGCATGCATGTAGAGTACTGCACAGCTGGTCACTTCCCACTTACTCTTTTAAGACCATCACCCTCAGGAAACAACCTACTTACTTTTAGGACCTTGAATGCACATTCTTTAAAACAGGGGTGCCCAAACCCCAGCCCTGGTGCCACATGCGGCCCTCGAGGCCTCTCAATGCGGCCATCAGGAAGCCCTCAGTCTCCAATGAGCCTCTGGCCCTCCGGAGATTTGTTGGAGCCTGCACTGGTCCAACGCAGCTGCTCTCAGCGTGAGGACAACTGTTTGACCTCTCGTGTGAGCTGTGGAATGAGGGCTTCCTCCACTGCTTGCTGTTTCATGTCTGTGATGCAACAGTGGCAGCAAAGGAAAGGCCAGCCTTGCTTTGTGCAAGGCCTTTTATAGGCCTTGAGCTATTGCAAGACCTTCATTCATTCAAGTAAGATCATCTCTAAGTTTCATTTATGTAAATAAATGAAATTAATTCTTCCCCCCCCCCCGGCCCCTGACACAGTGTCAGAGAGATGATGTGGCCCTCCTGCCAAAAACTTTGGACACCCCTGCTTTAAAAGAAAACACTGGGTGTTGCTGAAACTCGATTTTGGTCAGATAGATTCTTCCAACAGCTGCATTCTGTGGTTAGGATTAGATGGTTGTTTACATTTTAAATATTTTTATTTTTCCATCTTAAGCCATTAGAGGGGAAGCAGGTCCCACTGAATTAAGACTCAGTCACCAGGACACCTCAGGATTTGGGGCAACCCTTCACTGCAACAAGTTGGCTGCCCGTGGCAAGAACACACACAAGACACACTCCGGAACACGCAGACCTTTGCTAACTAGGAGTGCAAATGCTGCACAACCAGCAGGCTCCCCAGACAGCGCCCCGCTGCAGGACTGCCAAGAAGACTACTCGGCCAGGACCTTTGGAAAACTCCACGCACGGTCTGGAAGCACAGACCGGATGCTCTGCTCCTCACACAGCCCCACTCACGACCGCGGGGCCAACTTCTGAGCACAGCCACGGAGCTCCACGGAACCTGGCACCCCGCAGAGCCGAGGCCGCGCGCCTGCTGGGCGGCCTGCTCCGCCTATGAGGCGCCCCGCTGCCACCTCTCCGCTTGCGGTGGGGGCGGGAAGAAGATTCGCGTGCCCGCCCCTCCCCCGCCTTGGCCGAGCCCGCGGCGACGCGAGGAGCGGCGCGTGCGCACGAGGGGGGGCACGCGCGGCGGCCGTTCAACGGAACGCGTACCGCGCGCGAGACCGCGGCAGGGCCGTTTCACCCCCCTCCCCTCACCATGTTAGCCGCAAGCCTTCCTGGCCGACTTATCCCTGCCGGAGCGGACGAGCGAGCGCGCGAGGCCCCGGGGAACAGCGGTGAGCCAGGACAGGCGGCGAGGCACGCAGAGAGGAAGGCAGCCGCCGAGCAGGCGCTTATATAGGCCGCGCAGCGACTCCGCCCTTCCCGCTTCGCCCCGGAACCGCTTCCTCGCGGCTGGAGGCTCTGCGCCCTCCGCCCCGCCTTCCCTTCAGTTGCCACAGGGAGGGCGGCAGGGGAGGCCCACTGGAGTCTTTCGGGAGCGCCGCCGCCGTGTGAGGCGCCCCGGCACCCCAGCCCACGCGCTCTGCCTCCCTGCTTGGGCGCCTCACACGGCGCCCCGAAGGACTCCACTGCGGAGGCTCTGCCTCCCCACCCACGCGCACACACTTCCCCCCCCACACACACCACTGCCCCCCACACACAACGCCTCCGCACACACAACCTCCCCACCCAGTCACTCACACACACACGTGCACACACCGCCTCCCCGCACTGCCCACCCACTGCCACACACACACACACTGGCCCACACCGCCTCCCCACCCACTGCCCCTCCACACACACACAAGGTGAAAAGTCTGTAGGTGGCTTGAGCCCACGATTTCTATGCACGGGGTACTCCCACTAAATTAAGTGAGACATCAGTTCCTAGCCAGCAAGGGCTAGTGGTGATGGCTACACGCACTGTCCCACACATAAACACACACCTCCCTACCCACTGCCACACACGCACATGAGGTGAAGGTCTGCAGGTGGCTTGATCCCACTATTTCTATGCGCAGGGTACTTCCACAAATTAAGTGAGACTTCTCAGTTCCTAGCCAGCAATGTATAGTGGTGGTGGCTACACCCACACGCTCTCTCTCCCCCCCTCTCTAACCCACTCCTGGCAAAAGGCCTGTGGGTGGCTTGAACCCACTATT
Organism: Tiliqua scincoides; assembly: GCF_035046505.1. Classification (NCBI taxonomy): domain Eukaryota; kingdom Metazoa; phylum Chordata; class Lepidosauria; order Squamata; family Scincidae; genus Tiliqua; species Tiliqua scincoides. Next base: position 44,520,450 of record NC_089824.1, on the reverse strand, counting down.
TCTTTGTGCAGGGTACTCCCACCCATTAAACGAGACTTGCTTTCCAAGGTTGGACTTTGCCCTTTTACCTGGACAGTAGCCGTAGCCACAGCGCCAGAAGTGGGAGGAGGAAAGATTTTAATAAACCAGCGATTTTCAACCTTTTTCATCTCAGGGCACACTGGCAAGGCACTAAAATGGTCAAGTTGCACCATCAGTTTTTTGACAACTGACAAGGCACTCTGTGCTGCCAGTGGCGGCTCACGTGCCCCAATGGCCCTACTAATAAATGACCCGCTTCCAAATTCCTGCAGCACACCTCAGGACTATTCATGGCACACCAATGTGCCACGGCACAGTGGTTGAAAATGGCTTGCGAGGCTGGATGAGTTTAAAACACAGTTTAACACGTTATTTGAATCTTTAAGATGTGGGTTAAAACAAAACATAAGCTCTAGTCCCAACCTTTCACTTTCAACTGTGGAAAGAATCTTCAACTTCAGGAAAGAATCTTCATCCTCTCTTCTGGCAGTTGGCTGCTGACTTAATTGCTAGCTCCTACTTGAATTTATAAAAGCATACTGACACTCTCAGGGCGCAATCCTAACCCCTTATGTCAGTGCTTTCCAGCACTGGCATAGCGGTGCCAATGGGACATGTGCTGCATCCTGCAGTTTGGTGTCACTCAAGGAGGCCTCCTCAAAGTAAGGGAATGTTTGTTCCCTTACCTCAGAGCTGCATGGCCCTTATGTCAGTGCTGGAAAGCACTGACATAAGGAGTTTGGATTGCACCCTCAGTATGCCTGGCTTCCAGCACTCAAGTATACTAGAATAGTGTGTTTCTCAAACAGTGGGTCCCTATTCATTTCAGTATTTTATTTGTAATATATTAGACTTGATGCAGTATGTGACTGCATTTAGGGAAACAGATCTAAACTTTTAACAGGCTACTTTGTATAGGCCTTTAACAATCATAAGCAATGAGACTTACTCCTGGGTAAGTGTGGGTAGGATTGCAGCCTAGGATTGTCAAAACTCTTCCTGCTTGATGTCACTTCCAGTCATGACATTACTTGCAATGGCTCCTGCCAGATTCTCATTCTAAAAGTTTGAGAAGCACTGTACTAGAATAAAAACCTATATAAGAAAGTGTGGTAATGATGAAGCAGGAACTGGCAGTTAAACCAGTAGTCAACTGACAGATGGGAGGATACAAATTCTTTACAACTCCTGAAGATGCTATCCACAGTTGAAAGTGAAACATTGGGACTAGATCTTATAATATGTGTTAATCTGTGGTTAACACATATTATAAGAGGGGAGGAGGTCTGGTCTGGGCAGGAGGTCTGGTCTAGAGGGTAGAGCCTCCGTCTGCCTGAAGATAACATCCACAAGGTCGCCAGTTCAAGGCCACCAGCACCGTGCGACCTTGAAGCAGCTGACAAGCTGAAGCCGAGCTATTCCATCTGCTCTGAGCGTGGGAGGATGGAGGCCAGAACGTGAAGCCAGATTGGAATGAAACACCTGAATGTAGTGGTTCTTGAAAGAAAGAACCTTCTTTCAAATTGTAAAAATCCCTATTTAATAAGGGATTTAAATAAAGCCTGCCTATGTAAACCGCCTTGAATAAAGTCTTGAATAAAGACCAAGAAAGGCGGTATATAAATACCTGTTGTTATTATTATTATTATTATAAAGACTAGAGCAACATGTTAAATTATATTTTAAAGATTTCAATCATTGGTCTGTATAAATTTCAGCTGCAGGGGGTGTTTTTCAGAGACTGAGGGCGCAATCCTAACCCCTTATGTCAGTGCTTTCTAGCACTGACATAAGGGAAATGCAACTCTGAGGTAAGGGAACAAGCTTTCCCTTACTTTGAGGAAGCCTCCATGAGTGACACCCAACTGCAGGATGCAGCACATGTCCCATTGGCATAGCTATGCCAGTGCTGGAAAGCACTGACATAAGGGGTTAGGATTGCACCCTAAGGGTGAGATAAAAATCTTCAGATTGAAATGAATATGGGGTTGCTTTTTTAGCATTGTATTCCCCCCCCCCCCAGTTGTAGATAAGGTGACTTTTGCTTCCAAGTTACCTTGTGTCAAATAATCTTTAAAGGAATACTATATGCATTTTCCTGGAAGCAGGGTTCACTGAACAGAGTAGGACTTACTTTTGCATAGGATTCGGCTCCCATGTGTTTTTTGTCAAACTTTTTACATACTTACACTCTCAGCAAAGCATGCAACTGGCTTGGAAGATATTACCCTCCCCAGTTATAGATTGAGGCGCTATAGTTAGGCCCCTTGACCCACTGCCTTAAATACAGCTCACCCTGTAAGTGTGTGATTAGGAAATAGGGTTTCTCTGTCTCGACCCCTTTCTAATTTTGGTGGAAAGTATTGGCCACAGTATGAACTGACCTTGGGCCCAAGCCTATCCAACTTTCCAGCACTGGTGCAGTCGCAGTGCAGCCTTGAGGCAAGGAAACAAATGTTTCTATACCTTGTGGAGGCCTTTGTGACTGCCTCCCCACCACAGGATGCAGTGCATGCCCCATGGGTATGGCTACACCAGCACTGGAAAACTGGATAGAATTTGGCCCTTAGTTCTTATGGGTGACATCTATAGCTTTCTCCTAGGGGATCTAATAGAATAGAGTTAGTGTAACAGATTCTTTGATATTACAGTACAGTACTTTTCTCATGTTTAGGGGTGTGTGTTAAAAATGCATAAAAACACAGAACCTTTGTGGTGTTAAGATATTTTCCACAAATTAAAATACTGTAGATTACTTTTCCAGTTAGAAATACTGTGGCTGCGTCTGCTGACCCTATATCACCTATATGGTTGGCAACCTTCAGTCTCGAAAGACTATGGTACAAGCCTACAGCACCCGGTATTCCCAGGCAGTCTCCCATCCAAGTACTGACCAGGCCTGACCCTGCTTAGCTTCCAAGATCAGACGAGATTGGGTATGTGCAGGGTACTAAGGCAATTATAATTTTTAATTATAATTTATGAAAATGCACCCTTGGTATAAAAGCACATAACACTATCGTTTGCTATTTTAATAAATAAATGTTAGGAAAAATATCAAAAAAACCACACCCATATGGTACTCATGTTAAATTAATAGCCATCTAGTGGCCAATCACTGTAATGACAGCATACAAAACAGTTATTACAGGAAATATTTATCCTTATCTCTACTATAAAATTTTTTGCCTTAATATATTTGTTTAAAGGTCATAGTAAATGTAGGGCACAATCCTAACCAGGTCTATTCAGAAGTAAGTCCTAGTTTGTTCAATGGGGTTTACTCTCAGGTAAGTGTGGTTAGGACTGCAGCCTTAAATTGATAAACTCAAAACTAAATTGATTTCCTCATTCTCTCACCTTTTTAAACAAAAGGATACATGAAAGCGTGTAACCAAAATACAAGTGCAAAATAGATTAGATGAGTGATAGGGAAGGAAACTCAACATCCTGGATTATCCTACATAGTTTGATCCTATTTGGAATTTACCAAATGTATGGAGGAAGGCCAGTTAGCCTCTGGCAAAAGGTGTTGTAGCACCTTTGAAAAATAATTTATTTTGGTGTTAGAGTTCACAGACTAGAGTCATCCAAGGAAGTGGGCTTTGGAACATGAAAGCTAATACCAAGATAAGTGCAGTGATTTGCAAAAGTAGTACCTGAGGACATGGTTCTCCAGCTTTGCAGTACTACTTAACACCTGCTTTGGGGGGAGGCTTTCTTGGTCTTATTTGAGACTTAGGGTCCAATCCTAACCAACTTTCTAGCACTGATGTAGCCCTGAAATAAGATAACAAGCATTCCTTTACCTTAAGGAGACCTCCATGACTGCCTCCCTTGCGGCAGGATGCAGTGCATGCCCCATTGGCATGACTGCATTGGCACTGGAAACCTGGATAAGACTGGGCCCTTAAATGGTTAGAAGCAAAAACTGCTGGAGCTCAGTATAAAGCTACTGTACTAAACTGTATCAGCAGATTCAATTCTATTCATTTAGTTCTTAATCACGACCAAGGGCAATTTTCTCAACTTTGCTATGCTGATTATCACCAGTTATCATAAGTTACTGAAGTTGTTACTGAGTGCTAAAGAGCTTTTAATCAGGCTGTATGTTAGGCAGAGAAAAAAGTGCAGGGAACAGGAATCTTTAGCAAAATTTGAGATTTTAGGTTTGCAGCCAATAGAAAGACGTATTTGGTAGCATCTAGTGGTTGAGAGACATATAATATACAAGCAGATAAGAATAAGCACAAAGACACAAACAGAGTCCCATTTTCAGGTGGCAGAGGATACTTTTAGGTGCTAAAAGATAACTAGAGGAAAATTAAGAACATAAGAACAGCCCCACTGGATCAGGCCATAGGCCCATCTAGTCCAGCTTCCTGTATCTCACAGCGGCCCACCAAATGCCCCAGGGAGCACACCAGATAACAAGAGACCTCATCCTGGTGCCCTCCCTTGCATCTGCATCTTGCATTTATTTATTGCATCAATAAATTCCCTTTATTGAATGGTTAAATGTAGTATTTCCAAGGCTCATAAAAACTGTAGATAGCTGTGCAGGTCCATCAGGAGAAAAACAACTGACCACCACCTAAAGTTAGTCTCCAGCTTTTATTGTAATGCCCTTTACTTCTGCTCCCATATTTATCATAATTGCAACTGATCCTTCTTCTAATGAATCCAGGACTGGGTACAAAGCCCTTCTCTTTTATCTTCCAAACAGTGGGAAGGAGATTAGACAGATAACCTTTGGCTCACCACCACTTAAAGAGCTTCATAACCAAGCAGGGATTTGTACCCTGATCTCTCTGGCCCAAGCCTGCTGCATCAGCCACTCCTCATGGGCTGCAAGTAACACTTCATGTCTTTGACAAAGTAGGCTCTAGTCCAAAACAGTTTATGCCAGAATACATTTTTTGGTCTTGAAAAGTATTACATCTATATTGTCATTTACTCTTGTTTATGTCTTCTTGCTTTATTTTATTTTATTTTACTGTACACAGTGATTGTCCAGTGCTGTTAAAGAGGCTAAGGAGTTCGGATTATGGAGAAGGAAGACAAACATGAGAGAGATGCATGCTTGTTAGGAGCCAGGCACACATTTCCTCCAGCCAGTATCTCCTGAAACAGTAGAAGGAGAAATGCAAGATTGATAATGCCTGCATTTCTGTAAGTTTGTCATCACACTTTCCTCCCCCATGTCCTTTGTTACAGTTTCGGGTCACCTGTCTCATGGTGATGGGAGGTTTCAGTTTCCCAAGATTCTCCCAATTATATGCTTGAATGGCTTGATTTCATTGGTCAGATTTTCAGACCACTAGACAGTTGGTTCAACAGAGTGGTACTTTCACAGGGGAAAAGAGTTGGGAGAATGAAGGGTTCATTGCAATTAAAAAATATTTTTCTCTTAGTCAGATGAGATCAGTTTCACACAAAATGATGCATAAAATAATTCACACATGATTTTTCATGAAATCGGTTTCACACATGAAAAGTCTCAATAACCTAAGATTAAGGTATGTTCTTTAAAATCTGAACATCCTTGAAAAGGGTAGAAAACTGAAAAAGGGAAAAAAATTCACTTCAACATACTACGCATATAAACCCACAAAAAGTCAGAGTTTAGTGCACATTTGTTTTTATAAAATGAAGCCTACAATTATTCCTTAATTAGGACACGCCAACTGCTGCCATCAGTCCATTTTCAACATGTAAGATGACACTGAAAGTGGGCAAACTGGGCCAATGTTTAGGGTTAAATCCAGTACTCTTTAACCATTTAGGAAAAAAAGCAGACAATGGTTAAAATTGCATGGTCAAAAATCAGTTTCAGCATAGGGAACAGAGGTTGCTGGTTATCCAAATGTAAAACAAATGTTAACACTTTAACAAGACTTACAGAGTTTGCTGCTTAACCAAAGTGCCAGTTAAAACAACTTTTATTGTAGCTAGGAATCCAAGTAAGAGATGTGAAGAGTAGCTATCGAATGAAAACCGTCTTTCTCAAAGACTCATAGACTTGAGTCTGAATGCAGTTTGCATAGGCAGGCTGACCATAAACCCCATTTCCTTGAATGGGGTTTTTACAAGTGTTATTCCATGAGAGAGACTCATAGAACCCTTCATTTCTCCAGATGTTTTCCTTCATGGTGCCATTAGATCAGTTTGTGTCTCAACTTAATTTTGAGCTCTGACTAGTCCAATTTATAAGTTGGAACTTTTCAGTTATTAGCACCTAGGAAAATGAATTGTAGTAATCATAGAACCAGCAATACCTAGTTTCAGAATTCATGGTGTTCAAGAGACAAGGCAGGTTTAAATGATTCTCTGAACTTTTAATGCTAGTGGCCACTTAAACACTCAGATCTTCAGCAAAATAATAAGCTGAAAATAGGGGCTTAATAGTTTGGTTTTATGCAGGGTTTAGTCAGACAGTTTTCATTAAACTAAACAGGACTTAGCTTCCAAGCACTCATTTGAGTGAAGCTCTAATTAATCAGATTTTGATCAAGCAGATCTCCTGGTTATATCATTTTCAAAATATTTTTATTCGTATGTGGTTTACAACTCCCTTTCTCCTCAAATATGAAAAACTTCAGAAAGGCATTTAATCATTTAGTTAAAACAACCCTTACATAAGCTACTGACAATTGTGAAATACTAAACATAACTTAATTCTTAACAAACCTTATACAGTCTGTATCTTAGCAAGTTCTTATTCCTAAAGTGTTCCATTAGCAGAAGAGCAATTGAATGGGCATATGGAGGACAAAAATAAATACAATTCATTGGTTGAATGTATAAATGTCTTCCTTACTAGTTCACGAATTTAAATTTGTTATCTGCACAGCCATACAATATTTGTAGAGCCTATTCTTAATGTTGAAATCGAGTCATCCTTTTCTCAGCAAAACATCTATAAATAGTAGGCAACATCCTTATTCTAACTCAATTCACATACAGAATACCAAGGAAAAACATTTTCTGTTACTCTGTTGTGATTTTGTGCTTTTACTGAAAGCATATCTGGCACAGACAAATCCTCAGACATTTGTATCACCACATACAGGTTTTTTTTAGTTGTTTTAAGTTATAGTCATGAAGCACAATCCTATGCATTTTTACTCACAGGTAGGTTCTATAGTCTTCAGTGGGGCAAATACCCAGCTAAGTATGCATTGTATACTACAGCCCAAGAGTAGTATTCTGACTAACACTTAATGCTGTTGGGAGCTTCTCCTGTGATTGAGAACTCCCTCCCAAGAAAGGGAAGGGAGTTCTGTTTCTGGGGAGAGCTTCTGATGCCAGAAGCACTAGTCAAGATGCTTTCTTAAGTCTGACACCTCGTGCATTTGTTAAGGTTACATGACTAAGGTCCAAATCCTAACCAACTTTTCAGCATTGGCATAGCTGTGCCAATGGAATGTGTGCTGCATCCTGCAGTTGGATGGCAGTCATGGAGACCTCCTCAAAGTAAGGGGATTTTTATTCCCTTACCTCTGAACTGCATTGCTCTTATGTCAGTGCTGGAAAGTGGGTTAGGATTGCACCCTAAAGCTGCAGTCCTCTACGCATTTACCTAAGAGTTGCTCCCATTTAACTCAGTGGGGCTTACCTCTGAGTAGGCATCCCTAGAATTGTACTTTGACTGCAGTCTTAAGCACTCTTGCTTGGAGGTAAGCTCCACTGAACTCAAGAGAATTTACTCTCAAATTAAAAAAAACACAACTAAACAACAAACAGAACACTGTATAGGTCAGCATCTTAAACTACTTAAGTTTATCCTTAGCAAAATACAAGTCAAACATTCCTAATTTTCTTTAAAGAATTTTATTTTATTTTATAGAATTTTGTTCACCAGTAACATCTTTTTGACGTTTCTTTTATGCATTGACAAGTGTCAGAGCAGTAACACACACTAAATTTAGCGAGAGAGACAAGTAACAATAAAATATGAAGAGACACAAGAACTTTTTACACAGTTAAAGACAGGGACTTAAGGCTGTGAAGGAGAAATTCTGCACTAGGGCGCTTTGCTACATCAGCTCTCCAGCAGCTTTCAATTATGGTCTCAAGCTTTTGGCCAGTGATTGATCCTCTAAACACAGCTGCAGTCAGAGAGGGTCGCAAATTATGAGCCACCACAGAGTAGAGTACATATTGACGCTCACCCAAATAAGGCTCTTCCCATGTAACCATTTGCCAGAGGGTGATGGCAAAAGAGTAGATATCTGCCTTGGGGGTGACTCCTTCTCCTTTAAGGAGTTCAGGAGCACGGTGAGTGTATGTTCCCCCCTGCTGACAAAGCTGTGGGCTTGATGATGTAGCATTCTCTAGTTTTTGTGAGCTTCCAAAGTCTCCAATCTTGCAAACATTTTGTTCAGTGATGAATATGTTGGCAGGTTTTAAATCCAGATGCACAATTAATTGTGAATGGAGAAAGAGCAAACCTGCCACAATGTCACATGAGTAGCTCAGAGACTGTGTTATACTCAAAGGTTCATAGCCATAACCAAGTTCATTATCCTTCCTCTTTGTTATCATACTTCCAGTTCCATAGATAACATGGTGCAAAGTGCTGTTACCTACATATTCCATTATGATAGTACCCAAACTGTCCTGACTGGCAGGAGAACATGCACTGGCAGCTATTACACGTACCACATTGTTATGACTAAGGCGTGCCACGTTCAGTTCTGCCCAGAAGCTTTGTCGTGATGCCAAACGGTTCTTACTGCATTTCTTCACTTGCTTTACAGCCACAGTAGTTCCATAGTAAGTAGCCTTGTAGACAGAACCAAAGCCACCAGAGCCTAGAGGGTGACATAGACACAACTGTTCCCAGTCAATAGAGCACCAAGCCAGGTGAGGTGGCAGCCGACGAGTCCTTGCAGAAGGGCCTTCTCCCAATAACAGCATTCCACCTGTGGTGGAAAACACCAAAGGACTGCTACATGATCGTGAATTCACAGATGAAGAAAGTTCCAGGTGGCAAAAACGATTGAGAGGAAGAGGGGATGGCATAATGATCTATGGATAAAGTTAGGCTATAAAAGATTAATGTCTAGAAAACACAGCAATTCATTAAAACAAGAGGAAAGGATGTAAACAATATATCCCTTGAGCAAGTTCTCTTTTCAGTTTGAATACCTGTGTCATAAATGGTTGCATCTGTTTTCAGATGACAAATCCCAATCAGCTTCAGATGATGACAATTTAATAATCACTTCCTAGTAAATTTGCCCTATAAAGGGAACTTTAATTGCATTCCTAATCCTAAACCCATTACAGCACAATTCCAAATATCCCAAATACTCAAAAGTAATTTGCATTGAATTCAGTTAGACTTACACCCTAGTAAATGTAGTTAAGTTTATTGCCTTTTATACATGCAAACCACATGTCAAATCCTGTTAGGAATGGGACCTATGTTAATCCTTTATGGTATGATAGTCTTTTTGTTATTACTTTTCTCAGCTACATTAAATGACACTAAGATTATCTCTACAGAGCTAAATGGTTTTAAACTACTATATCTTTAAACCTATACACACTTACCTGTGAGAAGGCCCCACAGTAGAACTTAATTGTGAGTAGATGCGTAGGTAAGATTTAAGTTTATTCCCATGGGGGGGGAATAAAACTGATTTAATCAGTATCATAAATCTGATTAATTGGTTATTGGGAATATTTGCAGCAATATCATGGCAAGGAGCTGACACCTTTACACTACAATGAACAAAAACCCAGCTCTGATCAGATTTCTTCATCATTTGTGCAAAAGCTGCCATTGCTCCAGTCTTCTTTTCATTATTTTGAGCTACCTTTGAGAAAGTTCTAATAGAGCATATATGCATACAAGGTCACAATCTTACCCACTTCTGGCACAGCTATGCCAGTGCTGGAAAGCTGGTTAGGATTTGGGCCTAAGTGTGTTTAGGGTTAGATCAGGCTTTTTGTTCAGCATAGGATTTTTTCCCCTGTAAATCTTTAGGTATATTTAAATGTACAGTAATAACAAAAATATAGATGTAATAGTATGTTGTCAATGTAGATTGTCAATATGCCACTATAGGTGGACCCTGTTTATCTGCAGGGGTTCTGTTCCCTACCCCCCCCCCCCAATACTGAAAACTGCTGAAAATGAAATCTGTGTTTTTTGGAGCCCACCTAAGCTCAGAAAGTGACAGGATCCTTGCTTCAGTCATGCCTGGAGCTGTTCCGAGCCTCAGAGAGGCTGTGCATGACCTCTCCAAAACTGGGAATGCTATCTGGAGCCTTTTTTTTGTGAAAACAGGAAGTTGCCAGAAAAAAGCTCCAGATAGCTTGCCTCCCAGAAGTGATCAGGTTCTAGTTGCTTCAGTGGGGCTATCTGGGGTGGAGGTTCGGCATCCATGGTAAGGCAAATCTGCAGATGCTGTATATGTGGATAAAGAGGCCCCACCTGTAATATATTGTAAGGTATTTTAAATCATGCATTTAAAATCCATTGGATCGAACATTTGCCCTGAGGAGATGGGAGGGGATGCATGTCTACATTTAATGTTTATTTCCAATTTATTAAATTGTGGAATAAGCTGTGGAATAAACAATCAAATATGGTTTGATCCATAGGGTTATGAAATAGGAATGAAAAAGGTGGGCATTTAGATCAAGATAATATCAGTGGATATAATCAGTGGAAGTGTATAAATAATTTTTTATTGCAATTTACTAGCATGTTTCAAAACACCCAACCAGATAGCAGGTTCTTTTCAGTAAAGGTGTTTTGGGAATAAGTAAAGGGAGCTAGTAAAGGTGTTTTGGGAGTGGGCATGTAAAGGAAAAAAGAGTGACATAGAATATTTCACAATGAAGCTGGAATCCTAGGGCATTCTAAACATGTTTACTCTATAGTAAGTCCCCCTGTTTCTTGGGACTTACTTCCAGAAAAGTGTTCATAGAATTGGAGCTAAAGACTGCAATTTGATGCACACTTACTTGGGAGTAAGTCCCATTGATTATAATGGGTTTTACTTCTGAGTAGACATGCATACATTGGACTGTAAGACTGCTATCCTATACACAATTTCCTTGGAGTAATAAATCCAGTTGAAGTCAGTGAGGCTTACTGCTGAGTAGATATGTGCTACTTATTCCAATTATGTGTGCACAGGATACAGATGCTGATTTTTCAATCAAAACGTAACTCCTGCAATAAGAGCAGAGCAAAAAATTATGCTATCTCCTTATGCCATGTCACAACTTTACATGTGACATTATGATTATTAAAGACTTTTGGTCAATAAATTTATTTTGAAATATATTTTCTACAGAGGTATGCACAATTGTGTATAATCTAATACATGTAACCTTAGGGCTATATCAGATGAAGTAGAATGTGTCACTGTAGTCAGCTATCATGAATTTTCTAAAAGTTATGAAAACTTACCTTTTCCTTCTCCACATTTTGTCCACCTCCAAACTACCACAGACATTCACCTATAAGTCAATCTCACAGATAAGTTGAGGTCAGGTTTTGAGCCCAAAATCATGGAATTTTCTATGGCCCTTGGATAAGTCGGGGGTTAAACTCAGGGGGGTGTCTGACTATAGTTTTGTCTGATTTTACTGGAGGCCAGATCCTGAAAAATAACCTACCAGTAATTGGTTACCTAAGAACTGTACAGTCGCTAATTTATTAAGAACATAGTAAAAGATCATAAGATACATTTTTATTCTTTTTAAATTCTGGTCTTCACCACCTTTCTATAAACAGAGTAAGTGCACTGTAAACAACATACCAGTAAAACAGTGGTTCCCAACCTGGGGTTCATGTACCCTCAGGGGCACTCAACAGCACCTTTAGGGGTACTTGAAAAAGAACTGAATAATGGCAGAAAAAGGCAGAAAAGGTAGTGCTCCAGAATGCCTTGCAGGGCCAGGAAGGGAGGTAGCTACTTGGCTGTGAAAGCCCCATCAAAAGCTAGTTTTCGGTCATCAATTTATGTATGAATCAGTGATTGAAAACCAGCACAGTAAAAAAACTGAGACATAATATGGAAAGTGATCAATCACCCAGAATTTTTCAGGACACTTCTGGTGCAGAACAGTGCAAAGGCATAATCTTCTGTTCTTCAAACAGGTAAAAAGAGAAAATACTGTGATGAATACATGAAGTATGGGTTTTCATATGGAGGAGAGGAGGGCTTATATTATTAATTACAAACATTTTGCTAATATGAAGGGTGCAATTTATGGGAAAAGGCTGCCAAGGGATATGCAAGTGAAAAAGGTTGGGAACCACTGCAGGAAAACCATGAATCAAGTCCACCTTTAAGGTGTCTGGTGTGTAAGCCAGAATCTCTTATGTATAACATACAACTGCAGCAGGAACCAGGCTGCAGCAGCATTTGCAAAATGAAAGGAGGAGAATAAAAGGTTAACTTTGGCTGGAATTTTCCAGGGAGGTTACCATAGAAATTAACCAGAACAGTGGACCCCCCTCACCAACAAGAAGTTACTATAGAAATAAACAGCCCTCTAATGATCTCTGGGGGCTGGGGATAAGAATAGGCCCTCGATTTGGCTGTACTCGTCGTAAGAGGCGACTAAACAGCCACTGGGTAGATGGGGCTCGTCAGCCTGGGAAGGCAGCTCATCTGAGAGAAGGAAAACTCTGATCCCAAACCTCCACTGCCTTGTGGCTACATCCAGTTATGGAAAAGGCTTCAGGAGTCAACCTCGAGGCAAAATCTGGAGCCGGAGTCCCTGAGGCAGTTCATGGCTGAACCCAGCCACGTTCTGGCAACTCCTGCGACGCCGCTGGAACCAACTGTATTGGCCTCTGCCTTTCCATTGGACCATTTCAGCGACGTGGAGAGGGGGGATTTGCTGCATGGGTAACAGCCTATCCTCCATACCTACTTTGCCCAGGCTTCGTGCACTGGAGAGGACACTCTGTTCCAGAACCACCATTCAGAGCGTGACACCATGGTCTTCGGAGACTGAAGGATGCCAACAATGATCTCTACTTTTCTTCTAATGATCATGCAGGGCCTGCCTGCCTGCCTGCCCTTGAAACATAACTGCTTGAAACAAAACTCAGGACAGGATGGAGTTGAAAAGCTCTGCCCTCTGATTGACCTCGAAGATAAGGCGAGTTTCAGTTTGATTACCTGGCAAAAAATTGTCACCCTGTAGGCGACTATCTATGGTATATCTCAGGGGTGTCAAACATAAGGCTCGGGGGCAGATGCGGCCCCTGGATGCTTTTTATCTGGCTCTCAGCTGCTGAGGTGTTACAGCTGAAATGGCAGCCCACATGAAAATTGGGCTTTCCCAAATCTTGAGATATGATCAAGATTTGCATACTTTCTCTTCTGTCATTTGCAGTTAATGAGTTTCAATATGAGAAAAGGGTCTGATTTGTCACCATTAGCTGCTTAATGATGTCACTTTCTGCTTAATGACATCACTTCCGGCCCTCAGCTGGATCCCTGAATGCTAACTTCGGCCCTCTGTATGAAATGAGTTTGACACCCCTGGTAAATCTGAATTCTATCATACATTCCCCACAAAATCCTTTTGGAGTAAATCTTAACCAAAAACTATTTTCAAGAAGCCATCTTCCTCAAACAATTGCAATTTCCCTAACTTACAGTGCAATTCTATACAAGTTTACTAAGAACTAACTCCACTGTGTTCAGTGGGGTTTACTCTCAGGTGTGTTTGGACTGCAGGCCTAATGTTTGAATTACTCTAGTACCTGTAATAATAACCTGATTTGGAAAGATCAGTTTTGCTCAACTATGGTGGTTTTTTTGCATAACGAATGTTAAGGTGCAGAGCAATCATGTACGTAAGTTCTTTCTAGGCTGTAGCTTGAAGCTTGTTATAGCCTCATTATGAATTTTTAGCATTTCTCGAAATAAAAGGAGCACTAAAGTACCAAAAGTCATTTAGTGAAGCACCCCTACTTAAGAACAGTTTAGGTTCCAGGGATCTGTTTGTAAATCATTTTGTTCTTTAAGTCCTATTATTCCTATTAATCCCTATTATTGGTAGCAAACATGTTGTGAAATGCCAAAAAACAAAAATATATTTACAGTATAGGACTCTATATCAGTGGTTCTCACACATTTAGGACCACTTTTTAGAATGAGAATCTGTTAGGACCCACTGGAAATGATGTCATGACCGGAAGTGACATCATCAAGCAGGAACATTTTTAACAATCCTATGCTGCAGTCCTACCCACACTTACCCAGGAGTAAGTCTCATTTACTACCATTGTTAAAAGAATTTACATACTAGCTTGTTAAAAATATAGGTCTGTAACATTTCCCCAAATGCAGTCACATACCATGGTAGCATCTAGTCTAATATATTAAAAATAAAATATTGAAATGAATGGGGACCCACCTGAAATTGGCTCATGACCCACCTAGTGGGTCCCGACACACAGTTGAGAAACACTGCTTTATATTTTGTGGTCTTATCTTGAAAAGCAGGCTAATAGGATTTGCTGGGGCTGGCTGGAATAAGATGGAGAATGTACCAGAATGCTGGGAATGGGCACTAATGCTATCCATGGACATATGGCTAGGCATATTTGATTCTTGAAAGTTCTTAAGTTAGGGCAGCTTCTGTATTTGGGCTGATTTATTTAATAAATATTTTCCTGCTTTTCAGTAAAGTTTTGCAGTTATAGAGGCCTCATCCATCTCTATATAGATCCTATTGTTAGAGTTCAATGTGCATTGTGCTTTTTGTCTGTTGTTACACAATATGAAACTCTACCTAGACATGGTTGCCATCACATTGTAGCTAAGAAACTTCATACATGCTGGAGCCTGGAATATAAGTGCCTGCTAAAAGAGTAGCTGGGCCAAGCTGTATACAGAAGGCAGGCAAAAAATGCAGTAGTATTGTTAAAAGGTACATGATAAGATGCATCATCAGTCCTTTAAGGAGCTTTACTGTTTGCTACTTATGAGTCAAAGGCTGCAATCCTAACATCACTTTCCTGGGAGTAAATCCCATTGAACACAATAGGACTTACTTCTGAGACCTGGTTGGCTTGTGCCCATAGCCAGACAGTGAAGTGTCTTCCTCTACCAACTTTTGGAAAGGTAAACAATATTATACAAATTAAGCTATGGCTATGTTTTTAATGTAGTTTTGACACATTACCCCCACTGAATTGCAGTCAAATATTCAGGCTTTGATAAGCAATTTTAGCAGCAACAAACTTTTAACAAATATTCAGAAACTGAAAGGCCGTATTACATGAATTGCATCACTGACCTTAATTTTCGTTTGGGGCGGGGGAGTCATCTTTCTTGAGCAAGGAACAGGGAAAGGGTGACTAACCTTTTATCTGATAATGACCCCAATCCAGATCACTCCCTGCTGTTCTTCCTGGGAGAGTGAGGGCACAATCCTATCCTGTGCTGGAACAGGCAAGCCAAGAGGCTTGCAATGTATCAAACGTAGGATTGTGGCCATAAGTGGCTCAGCCAGGGGCAAGGGGAAACTTTTCTCCTTTCCCCTGGGAAAGGGCTGCTGGCCCCATGGGTCTCCTCAAATTTGCACCAACTCCTGAGGGTGGCGCAAGTCTGAGGAGAGCGGAGTGGCTTCTCAGGAGCAGGTGTTGGGATCCAGCATAACTGCCGGATCCCAGCCCCGCCTCCTGCTCTCCGCCCGCCCCCCGCCCCAGAATGCCTCCCCCGGCCTATCTTTTCTCCTTGCATTGGCCCAGCCAGGAGCTCCGGCCCGGCTTCCTCTCAAGGAGGCACAAACATGCCTTATGACACATTTGCGACCCTCCTGGGCTGGTGCAAGGGACTTGCATCGGCCCAAGGGCACTTTTGGATTGCACCCTAAGTCCTACTGGTGCCATTGGAAGACTTCCTTCTAGGACAAATAGCCATCTTGGAGAGGCTGATCTGACGCAGGGTCTAAACCCCCCCCCCCATCCTGACTGCAGGTACTGTAGACCAAACAAATATAGGAAGCTGCTTTATAATAAATGAGAGCACAGGCCCATCTAGCTCAGTAATTTTGGCTGGAGCTTTAGAGGTTTCAGAAAGGACTATTTCTGAAGGAAGTTACTAATGACTTATGCCCCCTTAAAAAAATATCAAAAAGAATAAGACTGTTAGGTCCAGTGATAATAATTATCATAATACAGGTCCAGCCTGTATACACGGATTTGACTCAACACGAATGGCCCCTGCAAATGAGAAAGAATGTGCTGATCCCTGGAGAAGAGGAAAAATGCATCCCTTTAAAATCAGTTTTAAAAACTAAACAGTCCTTTAACAACAGCCTCCTTAATGAGAGAGAGAGAGAGAGAGAGAGAGAGAGAGAGGGAAGCAGGCTAACAATCCATCAATCCTTCTCTCTCTCTCCAAAAAGAAAGGAATCATTTTGCATTGGTGAAGGGAGGGGCTGAGTGAAGTGCTGATGGATTGTCTTCTTAATGACTCTTATCTTCGAGACAATGTCAGAAAGGCTGTTTTTCAATCACTGGAGCAAAGAAACTGTTTTTTAAATTGATTTGCTAGAGTGCGTTTTTTAATCCATGGTGAGTGCTGAAGGTTGCCTACCTACCTATTTTTGGTGAGTGCTTAGAAGCGAATAATTAGTCTCAACCTGTATGTAGTTTGAATAGGCTGAATGGGAAAGGTTCAGTAATCCAAGTGTCTGACTTGTGAATGTAAATAGACATGCATATCACCTTATCCTGTAATTCTTGAGGCAGCCCCTACTTTAGCTATATGGAAAAATCCAGTTGCAGTGTAAATTATAAGATTTTCATACTTCCTTTCCTCAGGCCTTAGCAATAGTGTGACATATAATTTTGTACTGATAGGAGGCTACTGAGTAATGAGGCTATAGCCTAGTGCAGAGGTGCCCAAACCCCAGCCCTGGGGCCACTTGCGGCCCTTGAGGCCTCTCAATGCAGCCCTCAGGGAGCCCCCAGTCTCCAATGAGGCTCTGGCCCTCTGGAGATTTGTTGAAGCCCGCACTGGCCAATGCAACTTCTCTCAGTGTGAGGGCGACTGTTTGACCTCTCGTGTGAGCTGTGGGATGAGAGCTCCCTCCACTGCTTACATAAGAACATAAGAACAGCCCCACTGGATCGGGCCATAGGCCCATCTAGTCCAGCTTCCTGTATCTCACAGCGGCCCACCAAATGCCCCAGGGAGCACACCAGATAACAAGAGACCTCATCCTGGTGCCCTCCCCTGCATCTGGCATTCTGACATAACCCATTTCTAAAATCAGGAGGTTGCGCATACACATCATGGCTTGTACCCCATAATGGATTTTTCCTCCAGAAACTTGTCCAATCCCCTTTTAAAGGCGTCTAGGCTAGACGCCAGCACCACATCCTGTGGCAAGGAGTTCCACAGACCGACCACACGCTGAGTAAAGAAATATTTTCTTTTGTCTGTCCTAACCCGCCCAACACTCAATTTTAGTGGATGTCCCCTGGTTCTGGTATTATGTGAGAGTGTAAAGAGCATCTCCCTATCCACTCTGTCCATTCCCTGCATAATTTTGTATGTCTCAATCATGTCCCCCCTCAAGCGTCTCTTTTCTAGGCTGAAGAGGCCCAAACGCCGTAGCCTTTCCTCATAAGGAAGGTGCCCCAGCCCCGTAATCATCTTAGTCGCTCACTTTTGCACCTTTTCCATTTCCACTATGTCTTTTTTGAGATGCGCGACCAGAACTGGACACAATACTCCAGGTGTGGCCTTACCATAGATTTGTACAACGGCATTATAATACTAGCCGTTTTGTTCTCAATACCCTTCCTAATGATCCCAAGCATAGAATTGGCCTTCTTCACTGCCGCCGCACATTGGGTCGACACTTTCATCGACCTGTCCACTACCACCCCAAGATCTCTCTCCTGATCTGTCACAGACAGCTCAGAACCCATCAGCCTATATCTAAAGTTTTGATTTTTTGCCCCAATGTGATGACTTTACACTTACTGACATTGAAGCGTATCTGCCATTTTGCTGCCCATTCTGCCAGTCTGGAGAGATCCTTCTGGAGCTCCTCACAATCACTTCTGGTCTTTACTACTCGGAAAAGTTTGGTGTCGTCTGCAAACTTAGCCACTTCACTGCTCAACCCTGTCTCCAGGTCATTTATGAAGAGGTTGAAAAGCACCGGTCCCAGGACAGATCCTTGGGGCACACCACTTTTCACCTCTCTCCCTTGTGAAAATTGCCCATTGACACCCACTCTCTGCTTCCTGGCCTCCAACCAGTTCTCAATCCACGAGAGGACCTGTCCTCTAATTCCCTGACTGTGGAGTTTTTTCAGTAGCCTTTGGTGAGGGACCGTGTCAGACGCCTTCTGAAAGTCCAGATATATAATGTCCACGGGTTCTCCCGCATCCACATGCCTGTTGACCTTTTCAAAGAATTCTATAAGGTTCGTGAGGCAAGACTTACCCTTACAGAAGCCATGCTGACTCTCCCTCAGCAAGGCCTGTTCGTCTATGTGTTTTGAGATCCTATCTTTGATGAGGCATTCCACCATCTTACCCGGTATGGATGTTAGGCTGACCGGCCTATAGTTTCCCGGGTCCCTCCTCTTTCCCTTTTTAAAAATAGGCGTGACATTTGCTATCCTCCAATCTTCTGGCACCATGGCCGTTTTGAGGGACAAGTTGCATACCTTAGTCAAGAGATCTGCAACTTCATTCTTCAATTCCTTAATAACCCTTGGGTGGATGCCATCAGGGCCCGGTGACTTATTGATCTTTAATTTATCAATGAGGTCTGAAACATCTTCTCTTTTAACCTCTATCTGACTTAACTCCTCGGTCAGGAGGGGCCGTTCGGGCAGCGGTATCTGCCCGAGGTCTTCTGCCGTGAAGACAGATGCAAAGAACTCATTTAATTTCTCTGCCATCTCTAAGTCTCCTTTTATCTCCTCTTTCCCTCCCTCACCATCCAGAGGGCCAACCGCTTCTCTGGCGGGTTTCCTGCTTCTAACATATTTGAAGAAGCTTTTATTATTCCCCTTAATGTTGCTGGCCATGCGTTCCTCATAGTCTTGCTTGGCCTCCAGTATCACCTTCTTACATTTCTTTTGCCACAGTTTATGTTCCTTTTTATTCTCCTCATTAGGGCAAGACTTCCATTTACGGAAGGAAGCTTCCTTGCCCTTCACAGCCTCTCTAACTTGGCTGGTTAGCCATGCGGGCACCATCCTGGATTTAGTGGAACCCTTCTTTCTTTGCGGTATACACCTCTGCTGGGCCTCTATTACTGTTGTTTTAAGCAGCCTCCATGCACTCTGGAGAGATTGGACTCTTTTAACCCTCCCTTTCAACCTCCTTCTAACCAGCCTCCTCATTTGAGGGAAGTCCGCCCGTCGGAAGTCAAGGGTTTTTGTGAGAGATTTGCCTGGTATTCTTTCCCCAACATGCACGTCAGCATGATCACTGTTCCCCAATGGCTCAGTAACGTTTACATCTCTAACCAGGTCCTGCGTACCGCACAATATTAAATCCAGAGTCACCTGTCCTGTGGTGGGCTCCGTGACTAGCTGCTCTAAGCCACAGTCATTTAGCACGTCAAGAAATCCGGTTTCCTTATCGTGACCAGAACACAAATTGACCCAGTCAATATGAGGATAATTGAAGTCCCCCATGATTACAACCCTGTCCCTCTTGTCACCTCCCTGATCTGTTTCCTCATTTCAAGGTCCCCATCCGATTTCTGGTCTGGAGGACGATAGCACGCCCCCAGTATTACATCGCTGCACAAGCCTGGTAATTTAACCCACAGAGATTCTACAGTGGAGTCGGACCCACCTTCAATCTCTACTTTGCTGGATTCTATCCCTTCCTTAACATAAACGGCCACCCCACCTCCAACATGCCCCTGCCTGTCCCTCCTGTAGAGTTTATAGCCCGGGATTGCGGTATCCCACTGATTCTCCGCATTCCACCAGGTTTCCGTTATGCCCACTATGTCAATATTTTCCCTTGTCACCAGACATTCCAGTTCTCCCACCTTTGCTCGTAGACTTCGGGCATTCGCATAAAAGCATTTATACACGGAATGCCCCAGGATGCGCTGCTTATTCGCTCCTTTGTCCCCGCATCCTCTCATTGTGCCAAACCGTCTATTACATCCCATCACCCTACCTTTCCCAATTTCTTCTCCTACTCTGCCTTTGTCTTGTTGTTCTCTAACCTCCCCATCCTCATCCCATAGGGATGAGGAGTCCCGAACCGGATGCCCCTCGGCTCCTGTCGGCCTTTCCCCAGGGATCAGTTTAAAAGCTGCTCTGCCACCTTTTTAATGTTATGCGCCAGCAGTCTGGTTCCATTCTGGTTCAAATGGAGCCCGTCCCTCTTGTACAGGCCCCGCTTGTCCCAAAAAGTTCCCCAGTGCCTAATGAATCTAAACCCCTCCTCTCTACACCACCGTCTCATCCATGCATTGAGACCCCTGATCTCCGCCTGCCTAGCTGGCCCTGCGCGTGGAACAGGCAGCACTTCAGAGAACGCTACCTTTGAGGTCCTGGCTTTCAGCTTCCTGCCTAAAAGCCTAAAAGCCTAAATTTGGCCTCCAGGACCAATGCAGCAGTGATGCAGCAGCAGCAACAAAGGAAAGGCCAACCTTGCTTTGTGCAAGGCCTTTTTTAGGCATTGAGCTACTGCAAGACCTTCATTCGTTCATATAAGTTCATCTTTAATATATTCATTTATGTAAACTTATGTAAATTTATTCAAATTTTAAATGTAAATTAACTCCCCCCCGCCCCTGACACAGTGTCAGAGAGCTGATGTGACCCTCCTGCCAAAAACATTGGACACCCCTGGCCTAGTGGAAGAGCTTGTGCTTTGCATACAGAAGATTCCAGCTTCAAATCCCCAGAATCTCCATAGCAGAGTAAAATTCCTGTCTGAAACCCAGAACTACTACCATTGGTGAACTGAACTAGATGGATCAATGGTCTGACACAGTATAAGGCAGCTTTCTATCTATAACACATTCACCATATTTTTCGCTCAGTGAGGGAGTATACCTACTGCAAGAAATCCAGGTCAACAGTGACTGTGTATGTTTGTAGTTTTGCTTCTTATCCACATTATTCATTTGGCTTTATAGCCCACTATGTCATCCCTCAGAGGTTATTACAGAAAGTAAAAGATGATCTGATACCTAGTTCTGAAAAAGCTTGCATAAACTACATATACGACTGTCCTGTATTTCTGATTTGTCATGAAAAATCACTGCCAGTTTATAGAAAACCTGTTTTGGGTCGAGCAATGGCATGTGAATATTGCAGCACTGTTCATCAGCTGATGGTTCCTGATAAGTATGCCTTAGGTTGCATATTTGAGAGTAAGCCTCACTGAACCTCAGTGGGTCTCTTCTGAGCAAGGTGATACATATGATATACATGTGATACAAATGCATGTATTTGTATTACATGAGGCATATTTAGACAGTTCTAATAAGATTCCTTGGTTAGGAAAAGTAACTTTGATCAAGGAAATTTTCTACCAAAATTAGTTTTATTTCAAAATTTTCCCTGGACCATTTTACAAACTAATCTCAAAGAATGAGCACAGGTAAGGCAGAAAGTTGTATAGTATTAATATTTTTAGACTAACCAAGTTTTAGTTTTATAGGTGTGAAGAAATTTCAGTGCAGGGAACTGGAACAATTTTTCTTAACTGCTTTGAAATACTGTGTATTTTGGAGCCTTCAGAAATAACCACAATGCCTCCTCTCCTGAAGGTATGGAGAAGATTTACAGCACAATCCTATGCATGTCTGCTCAGAGTAAGTCCCATTCTGTTCAAAGGGGCTTATTCCCAAGAAAGAGAATAACATTGCAAGAGAACAAATCATTGCATTCCTTCCTTAGCAAGGATTTTTATATATTCAAGAAATGAAGACAGATTTGTTTCAATAAGATAGTTTCAATTAAATGCAATGGAAGCCCTGCAGATAATGCAGGAGGCCCTGTATGTGCTAGAAACAGTTCACTATAATCACTCAAGGTCTGACAACTTTGAGAAACAGATTTTATATGAAGTTGAAAAAATCTTAGCAATTTATTTAATTTCTTGAAATTGTTTCTAAGGAAATCATATTAGACCGTGGAGGAAAATAACTGGAAGTTCCACTAAAGGAATGTTTTACAGTGTATCTAGAAAGCAAGAATCTCCTTTTCTGAACTTACCACTATGGAAGAATCTTAGAAGGTTCTATCCAAACAACATTTTCCATGCTGACAGAGGCAAACGTTGGAAAAATCTGTAGCGCTGTAGGAGCCAACCTACATATATGGTGAAATGTACACAGGGCAAGAACTATTGAGTAGAGATTCTATGTGATAGCCTATTTGCTTCCAGATGCTTCTGAGATCCTTCTGTTAAATTATATTCAAGAAACAGCCAGGAGAACAAGATTTAATTCAATACTTCTTGGTAGCAGTAAAAATAAATATAGGCAGGCACTGGATAGCGGAGAATAGCCATTAAGGAAACAGGACTTCACAGTTATGGAAAATCTTATAAATTTTAAAAGGCCAGTATTAATACAAACACTTAATATAAAGTAGCATTATTTTATTGGAGTTTGGAAGAATCACAGACAGGTTTTTGATTTTCAAAAGTCTGTGGCTGATGCTGACAAAAATCTATAGCCAAATATCCCTTGCACAAGGCAGCTCCCAATTTCCATTGATCTTCCATCTTCCACTACAGCCCCCCATTCTCTAGACCAGTGATTTTCAACCTTTTTCATTTCATGGCACACTGACAAGATGCCAAAATTGGCAAGGCACACCAGGCTGCTGCTGCTGGTGGGGGGGGGGTTATGTCCCCAACTGCCCTACTAATAAATTACCCTTCTTCAAAATCCCACGGCACAACTGCAGACCATTCATGGCACACCAATGTGCCATGGCACACTGGTTGAAAATTGCTGCTCTAGGCAATCTCTTGTTCCTCAAGAGAGGATTTTAACAGGATATGGGGGCTGCAGGGGGGAGTAGGAAAGTCCCATTGACCAAATGAAATTTTACTTATGTTGTTTTAGAGACAAACCAAAGCTGTTGTTAGTTATATTTAGCACCTAGTCTAGCTGGCAACCTTCAGTCTTGAAAGACTATGGTATCGCGCTCTGAAAGGTGGTTCTGGAACAGCGTCTAGTGTGGCTGAAAAGGCCGATTCAGGAGTGACAATCCCTTTCACACTGGGAGCAAGTGCAGTCTGTCCCTGGCCTGTCTCCCTGGCTATGGGCCTTCCTTCTTTGCCTCTTAGCCTCAGACTGTTGGCCAAGTGTCTCTTCAAACTGGGAAAGGCCATGTTGCACAGCCTGCCTCCAAGCGGGCCGCTCAGAGGCCAGGGTTTCCCACTTGTTGAGGTCCACTCCTAAGGCCTTCAGATCCCTCTTGCAGATGTCCTTGTATCGCAGCTGTGGTCTATTTAGCACAGCTATTTAGCACAGTTAGCTATTTAGCACAGTTCAATGTCTAACTCAGTGTTTCTCAAACTTTTAGCATCTGGGCCCACTTTTTAGAATGAAAATCTGCAAGGACCCACCAAAAATGATGTCATGACTGGAAGTGACATCATCAAGCAGGAAAAGTTTTAGCAATCCTAGGCTGGAATTCTACACTCACCCAGGTGTAAGTTCTATTGACTATCATTGTTAAAAACGTACACATAGTAGCCTGTACAGATCTGTAACATTTCCCCAAATGCAATCACATACCAGTTTAATATATTAAAAATATTGAAATGAAAGGGGACCCACCTGAAATTGACTCGCGACCCACCTAGTAGGTTCCAACCCAGTTTTTAGAAACACCTGTCTATCTTCTTAATGTGCTCTTAATGTTAAAAAAGAAAAATACAATGTATCTACACAAGGGGGCAACCTTGCCTTTTATCTGGTTGTGGCTTGATTAAAGAAAAATACTGCAAATTTAAAACTACTGGTGATTCTTTTTAACATTTCAGTATTCTCTTCCCAATAGTAAGAGTAATGTTCAGATAATGTTCAGTCTTACACAGGGCTCCACAGATTCTTTATTTTCTTAAATACTACATACATACTTTCTTCCTTCCCCCCCATCCAAAAACAAATCCCTCTCATGTTCAGTGAATTGAGGAATCAGGGGGGAGGACTTCTCACTTTGCACTGGAGTTGAAGGGTGGTAAAAAACAGGACATATTCATGCTGTTTGGGAGAGACTCCTGCTGTTACCTGCCTTCTTCAAATACCAATATGAAGTGAGGCGTCCTGCTCCTCAATTGTCTGCCATCTAAAGGCTTTCCAAATGCTGGCCAGATCTGGGATTTAGGGAAAGCACTCCACTCCATGAGCAGAGCTTACCATTCCACCTCTACACCACGTTCTTTCCCAGTACATCTGGGCACCAGGACCTTCTGGGCAGTTGCATCTGCCTGGACATCCTGTTGCGCAGCCTTCTGGGACATGGGCAACAGACACAACTAACCGAACCATCCTGGTGCCCAGATCTGCTGGGAAAGAATGCAGTGCGAAGATGGAATGGTAAGCTGCGGTCCAAACAGGGACTGCTTTTTTGGTACATGGCGATCATAAGTTTGGCAACTGCTGATCTAATGCATAAAAAGCTGCCTTATACTCAGACAACCCAAACAGGGAGCTTTTTCTTTGACTGTCTAGCTCAGTCTTACTATATTGGGTGAAAGCAGGTTTCTAGGGAAGGTTTTTCTCAACCCTGCCTAAGGTATTAGGGACAGAAATTGGGACTATCTGCATGTGCTTTTCCTCCCAACTTCCTATTCATGGCCAAGAGTTGTGCATGCTCAATGTCACTGAGAAGTTCATACTTCTTGACACCAAAATTTAGAGGGTGTGTAGGTCCTTTTTCTGTTGCTCTCCAACCCCAGTCTATAACAATTACAGGCATGCCCTGGTATCTGTGTTCTGGAACCCCACGCAGTTAAGTGAAACTGCAGATGCCAAGGAACATCCCCCCTCCTCCAGAGAGTCTTCTAAGCCTAGCAAAGGCCATATGCATCCTTGGCCTCTTCTGGTTTTTTTAAAAAACTGAAAGCCATTTTTTTCAGCTGTAATTGTCATTCTGAGCCCATCAGAGGCCACAGACACATGCAGCCTCTGCTAGGAAGCCCCTCCTGAGATGGGGTGGGCAGAATTCCCATTGCCTCTGGAGGGAGCATGTGCAGGGGAGTCCACAGACCCAATCCGTGGATAAATGAAACCATGGATACAGGATCTGTGGATAAAGGCCCTCGTATACTGAAATGTAAGAAAAGTCTTCGGAGAAAAAACTAAATAGCAGTCTATTACAATAAATGCTGTTTTACAAAGCATACACTACAGTGAAGAATGTTTTTTTATCCACACTACTGAAGGATTCAAGAAGGAAGAGCAAGGCTTGAGAAAAGGCTGAGTATCAAAGTAAATGTATGTCAACGCGTAGTCTTTAGAAAAACTGGCATTAACTCGATAGTTTCCAGATTATGTTCTGGGAAACCCTGGCATTTCATGGAAATGTAGAAGGTAGCTCTCAATGACAAAAATCAGTAAAAGCAGAGCAACTTACCTGGGATACAAGTTGCCCAGTACTGCTCTTCGCCAGCCGTAGAGAAACAACAGGCAAGCTCTAGAGCACATGGGCAGCTCAATCCTGAGCTGCCTGGGGGGCCCAGGCTTGGCGGCACCGAGAATGGCTGCTGCCGGATCCTGCGTGTCCCAGGCTACTGCAGGAGGCGCCTTGGGAGAAGGGGACTTTTGCCCCCTCCCCCTGGGTAAGGTAAGAAGCCCGGCAATGGGGCTACTCACTTTACCTCCGACCAAAAGGTCGGCAGTAAAGGCACTCGTGTAGGGCGTTGAGCCCTCCACAAGTGCCTTGGATTCTGTGGAGCTGAGCTCTGCAGACCTGCCTCCCCCCCCAGCATGCCTCCAGCCCGTCCCCTGCCTACCCTTTCCCCGCTGGCCTCCCCCCCTCCGGAATGCCTCCTCCCCGCTCCTGCTTACCGCGCTACGGCTCAGTGGTCCAGAAGACCGCCAAGCTGTGGAGGCTGTGACAGGCCCGTGACAGCCGAGCACCAGCCGGCGCTTGGCTAGCATGGGCAGGAGGCTGGCAGAGAGGCTCGCAAACGTGCCATAAACGAAGCCATGCCGCTGAACACAGGATTGGGCTCTGAGTTAGCACAAGGAGATAATAAGGTGCAACAGTTCTCAAGCAAGTGTCACATAGTGTGGCCCAAAATCTTTTTGTAAACAGAAAATATAAACAGCTTCAACTCAAATTCTAAACTATAAAGCAGAAACAGCAAGAAAGAACCGCGATAGTAAAACATGGATTCTGGATGGTGATCTGTAGCAGGAAAAATAGGTTAATGGTGGTTCTGCCAGGTAATACCAGATTTGTTTGGGAGGCTGGTGGAGAGCAAAGAAGAACAAAGATACCAGGCTTGCTCAACCCTCTGTGTTTGTTCCTTGACACTATCTCACAGTATGTAGTAGAAATTTAGGGTGTCTTATTTCCAATTGAGAATTTAGAGTCACTAATGCATGTGGTGTCACCAAAAGCAAAGGATGAAGTAGAAGGGGAAAGAGAACAAACTTGAGCGTTAGCTGCTATGGTTAGGTGCCTTCCCCCCCCCCCGCCCAATTAAATGCTAGAGAAGATAACTGCAAGCAGTCTGGGAAAGAGTCCTTACACTGTGGCAACATGTCTGTAAACACTTCTCTCCCCCCCCCCCCCCGGTTTGGCAGCCTTATAAATACAGTATCTATAGAACAACCACCAGCTGCACCCTTGCTGTAACAGTGTCAGTCTTGCGCAGCAGTCCTCAAACTGGGGCATTGTGACACCCCAGTCAGGGAAGCTCTTTCACTGTCCCTTTACAGGGCAGTGACGGGACCTGCATGATTGCATCACTGCCACGAAAAGAAGACTTCTTAAATGAATCTGGAGGATGCAGGGAGCCCAAAGCCCCCTCTGTGGGCCTCCCCACCACCTCAGAACTGCAGCTGAAAGCCATCTTGCAATCCACTTCTGGTTTTCAAAACCAGGTATGTTAAAGAAACCACTCTCTTCATTGCAGCAGTGCAATCATACAAGTTCTGTTGTTGCCATGCCCCTGCCAAGACTTACAGCAGTCCCTACTTTCTTGTAAAGTTGTTGCTCAAGTGCCATAAGAAATTAATTTTTTAAAGCATAATTGGAAGGAATTCAATTGGTGACTTCACCAGTTTTGTTGTATTTGTGATTTTTAAGACTTAAATATACCAGTCAGATTCTCACAAAAAGGTGGAAAGGCTGTCACTACTTTGCTGGAATCATTTTTGGGTTTTTTGTTAAGATTGTTATATTTGGCCAAATCATGGAATGAGAGTGTCATTTTTATTCCTTCAAATAGCTGTCTACCATCCACAAATCAGAATTGTTGTTAGAATACATTAGAATTCAAAATCTAGTTCATATCCTTTTTTGTAATTGATTGCACACACCAAACTTAATGCCAGACATATTTTGTACATAACTAAAACCATTCTGTAGTTTTATTGATATTTTGTAGAGTTCACATATTTTTGTACAGCAAACGTAACACTGTAGGCCACAAGAAGCTGCAGCACTATTGTTTAATAGCAGCAAGTTATATTTTTAACAGGGTATGTGGACAATAAATAGTCTGTTTCTTTGGATATGAATGTTTAAAATGAATTTCTGCTGCAGCTTCATAATGTGATAGCTATTTTACAGAGCTTATACACAAAAATATATATGCAATCTTTTGTCTATATTTTATACAAATACAACAGTAGTTTGTGAATACATTTTAAAGTACATATACATGATAAGCAACTCAATTTTCCATATCACAGGATAGTAATTTTAAATGAAATACACAAATTCAGCCTGGAATGCATTTTTTTTCTATTTTTGACTCAAAATCTGTATCATTAACACATTTTAGCACACAAGTTCAAACATTTCTCACTATCTAAAAATATAATTTCAGCAATCCAAGTTGGGTTCTGGTATCATCCTTTTTGTTTCCCAGTTTATTAATATTCAAAGGGCTCTTAGAAACAAGTATGTTCTTCACTTCACACCATATCAAAAGCCCCCTTTTATTTGCCATCTTCTAGTTTTGAGAAGAAAAGGCTTATTTGGGTATAAGTTTTCATGTCCACGTTTTTCCTTTTGCAAGTGCATATGAATACAAGGTGGTGTACAAAATTCATTAATGACAAATTAAATCACAGTATAAAAATATATCATACATCTATAAATCTAGTATAGGCCTTTCTCTATGGATAAAAATACATCAGTCTGAATGAGACAGGGAGGTCTGTAGCACCATGAGAGGAGTTGTATCCCAAGTTTTATTAGCAGCATGATCCACTTTATTATATTTGCAGGAGTGTTTCTGAGAAGATAAACATTCATTCTGGTTAAACTGTACCACTGAAGATTAAACTGAAAGTGTTTGCATGCAATTATCAATAGTTCTGTGTCAATTTTAGGGTTCAATAATTTATCAAAAGACATGATCTTCCAACCAACTCCCCACCATCCTTATTTTATAATTATTATAAGGGACTGTATAACACACTTTTTGATTGCTGTGATTTCACTCTGAAACTGTCGTCCTCTAATATCAAATAGGTGGCTACTTCCATTGTATACTGACAGGATGCAGATAGGCAGCTGAGTCTACACAGTACACTTCATAGCAAATAACTATAATGTGTAGTTATTACTAATAGGCACGCCATTTGAGCTTCTAAACCAGTGTATGAGACAAATAATTAAGAGCTTAAACCTTCTCTTTACGCTAACAGGCACAGGATCAAACCTGTGTTGAATTCCAACAGCAGCATAGCTATGGTAGGACATATCTTTAGAATACTGCGTATTTAATGTTCTAAAGGTTGCAATTCTTTTTACACTTACTTGGAAATAAATCTCATTTAACACAGCGGGATTTCCAAGTAAACATGCATAGAATTGGGCTGCAAGCCTGAATTTCTGCACCTAATTTCACACATGCAATTCCCACTAAAATATATGAGACTGATCTAGCATTAGTGGGCGAATGACTGCAACCTCTAAGATTTCAAAGTATACACTTAACTATTGTTCACTACTCAATTTTTGGACTGGAATTAAAATGAAGGTAGAAGACAGCATAGCTTGAAACATGTAAACCTAGGAATCCACTGTAAAACCCTTTAAAAAAGACACACTGGTTTTGTGCAATATAGCAAACTGATATGAAAACACCATAAGATGTACCTGTTAAAAGTTACAATGTTTACCTTTTTGTACCCAAAGCATTATACCAAAGGCCCACATATGTCATCTAATGGCACTTGAAAAAATTATAATAGAATTTATAATAGAAAGCATAACCTGTAAGAAATTCTCTTTTATATAAGGTTTAGGTTCTCTTTTTGAAAGTGCTATATCTTGTTTTATGTGTAACACAGAAGTTGATCGAGCTTTAGTTTAAAAAAACAACACACAACAACAACATTGGCCTACAATACATATAGAGCTCACTAGGCAAAAGATCCTGAAAATATGTACTCTTAACATTCATTATTAGCTTAATAAAGCAATCAGGTCTGGCTCATGTTTTAGTCAGTATCTGGTTTTTGAAAACCTCTACTGCCAAATGAATAAATCACTCTATTCCACAATTCACTACTAAACACAAGCAAATTATATATAATATTTTTAAAATCCATAGCAGAAGTTTAGAAGTTGTACAAAATGTGGTGCATGATTAGCCAGCACACACCACGCTCCACCCTTAAAAATTAACTTGGTAACTACAAAATAGGCTTTAAAATTGACATAAAGTTGCCAATAATGACTCTGCCTAAATGATAGTCATAAAGCATTAATGTGTAAATATTGCCTAAACTGTCAATCTGCTTCCATATACTCATACATCCTACTTCAATGGTGTGCACACAGAGTGTAGCCATCTGAAGTACTAATTTGAATGAGGTTCAATATCTTGTCTGAAGTTCCTACTAATTTGATGTGCACCTGTCTCTAATTATCCCATTTTACACCCTGAAGGAACTGCCATAACAAATAGGGAGCCTTCATATGTACAAAGGAGCACTGGCAAGATTTTTTAAAATCAAGTTAACCATCAGCGGATAACATAAAATTGTCATAACATGCTTTGTACACACTGTCCCTGTCAGGCACCATAAGCAATGTAGTGATAAGCTTCCATTAGAAACTGAAGGTTCAACTCACTTCCGAAAGAAATGAAATGCATTTTTTTCAGCAGTTGTCCAAAGATACTGTTTCCCAGTGTGTTATACAAACTGTTTTGAGTAAAAAAAAAAAGGGACAGAGAAGGCCAGTTCTTAGGTGCTGATATAATACCTGTGTATAATACCTTCAATGTCTACATAAAGCATGTGTGGATGTTTCATTTCCTCATAGGACAACTCTGAGAGATAGAGGCTCTCTGGTAAGATTCAGAAGGAAATGTCTACTTGCTTCGTAGTATTTCCAATTTTTCCAATATCAATTTTTCACCTATATTATGGTGCTAGAAGTCTGGAAAGCAATATTGAACAAATCATTCCACTAAAGATATATTTAAGAATCTGTTTCATAGAAACTAAAGGAAGCAATCATGCAGCAGAGCTAAAGTCTACTTTGAGAAAGTATTCTCACAGCATATTGGAGCAGCTTGCAGAATTTTGAAAAGGTAATTTTCCTTATTAGTACATCCTTATTTTAATGCCTTTGGAACATAAACATTTATAAAAAAGTTACCATTCAGTAATAAAATTTAAATACATATCAGTATAAAATAGTAAAATCACACCTGCATATTGTTCCTACAGTAAAAAAGTAGGAACTAATGATACAAACATTGGGAGCCAAAGCTCCTTAAATGGGAGCAACTTTTGTTTCTGTGAAGTATATTTTAACCACTTAAAACCTTGTATTCATCCACATAAATGTTTGGAAATGTTATGTATCTTTTTAAAAAATTATTCCTTAAAAAATGACAAGGAAAAGAATGTTACCAAAGTTGTAGCAAAAGTATATTTTGCATCTATTTATCACAGTTTCCCCTACTTTTGTTTATCAGGGGTAGGAAATATAGGAGGGTGTTTTAAAAAGGAACAGCAATTTGACATACATCATGTAGCCATATTGTTGTTACTTTTCCTAAATATCCTTTTAAGATAGGTAAAAGTGGCATAAGCAATATGCTTTTACTTCACTCCTAAGAGTCCTGTTTTAAATTCTTGGCAGTGAGAAAAATCACTGGCCAAATACCCAGGTGTAGTAAGTGTGATTACCATCTAAGATGTTGCTTAGGGTGATTACACACCATGAAATACAACTCAAGAGATTCGCTCCAATGAAAATATGGAAAAAAGATGTATTCGCAACTTTACATTCATCTTCTGACTGCAAACTAACATCAAAATGACAAGATATGAAACTTTCTGGCTGGACCTGAACTCACCATTTAGGATGAGACAGTTGGGAAAGATACTTACAGAAAAGATGTATTGTGAGTATGCTTCCTAGTCAAAAAGTTACAATATTTCTATTTCAAGGTCAGCTCTTAATTTTGTCTCTTTCTAAACTCGCCAATTAGGCATATTTCCCAATTATACTATTTTGCAATTGCACTTGTCAAATTAGAAATTTTTCTTTCTAATCTTGTGAAGTTATTTAACCAAAAATGGTAAGTCCTTCAAACCCTTTAAGAATTCTACATGTAAAAGCTGTACATTTTTCATACAAGCATTAACATTTTACTCCTTTATAAAACATTTCAAGTTATAAACAAGGCAAAATTTTCCTTTTTAGGAACATATCTGTATTAAAATTAATACTTTGTTGCTATTCTTAAAGTTATTAAAAAATAGCCACCATTTAATTGACAAACAGAATTATCAAATCTTAATGAAATTTTAAACAAGGGATACATAACATTTAGAGGGAATGGTTTTCTATACTCTTTGTTTAATAAGTGTGGGTCTATTGGCAGTGAAAAATTAATACAGAGACTTAAAGTAAACAACTGAATGAACACATTCAAAAATATTTTAAAGTTAAATTTGAATTTCATACTGGCTTAATGAGATCTGTACTGTACAAAAGTAGATTTACAAATGACATAGTAGGCACTACATTAATAAATGTATTCTAAGGCATTTCTACAATTAAAACTGTCACAAGGCTTTTTTTCATCCTATTGGAAAGCTTGATGAAAACGTGGTAGGGTTGTGGTTGTGTTTAGACTGCTTGTGAAGGCTGCTGACAATGAATGCAAAGATCCAAGACCTATACTATTACCAGGGTCTTGTGGATCTTGTGCTTGTTGAGGAAGCTGAGTCATAGATGAATGTGCTTCCTCTTGTGTGTAACTCATTCCAAGATTTCCCACAGACACAGAAGGATTAAAAGCAGGTCCATTTACTGGTATAAAATTGAATAACTGAGAAAAGTCCAGTGATGGGGTGCTCAGAGGTTCACTAATGGAAACAGAACTTTTGGAAAGGGAAACATCCCCAGATCCATCATCTAGTGGCCCTACTTGAGGATCCAACCCTAATTTAGATGAAGTTGCTTGAGAATCTTGGGATGAGGAGGGGAGACCACTTTGCAATTCCATTAAGTAACTTTCTATTTCTGCTTTCAACGGCTGCTCTTTATCAGTCATAGAAACTGTATATGAGGTAGAACTGAGTGGATATTTTAAAGAAAGCTGGTGGGATGAATGGACAGATTCCATATCTATTGGGCAAGGCATTCCTAAAGGTAATGATGTAGCAACCATTTGGTGTGCAGATGCCGAACTCTGCATGGACTGAATTTGAGTGTTGTAGAGATTTAATTGCAAAGTGTTTGTAAATGGCTTTGATGTCAGTTCACTGGAAGATAAAGACATCACTGGAAGCAGCTCATCCTTTATAGGCACAGAAACATTGCAAGTAAATGGGTCTAGAAGGTCCATTGGCTCTGTTTTGACCTTCAAAAGTTCTTGGTTGTGACTTTTCTTCATATGACGTGTTAGGTGATCCTTCCGGCCAAATCTCTGTGCGCAATATTGACACAGGAAGTCCTTTCTTCCAGTATGCACTACCATGTGTCTTCGGACATCCTTTCGGGTATAAAACCGACGATCACAGTGTTCACACTGGTGCTTTTTCTCCTTCACTCCACCTGATGATTTGCCTGCATGAGTTTTTAGGTGCTCCAGCAACACCCCTGTGCTTTCAAATGTCTGCAAACATACTTTACAGGTGAGATCCCCACTTGTTGCAGCATGCAAAGCCAGGTGACGCTTAAACCCAAGCTTCGTATTGTAGTTCTTTCCACATTCTTCACACTTAAAGGCCTCTTTATTGGGATTATGTGTATGTAGGTGATTCTTTAGGTGATCTTTTCGATGAAACATTTTCTCACAATAATTACACTTGTGGGTTTTCTCAGGAGAATGAGTAGCCATATGCCTTTAAACATAGATATATTCTGTAAGTAATTATTTTGATCAAAAAGTACATGTGTTCATTTTTAATGGCAGATAAATACTAAGCTAAATTTTTTTCAAAGGAATATTTTACAGGAGATGTCTCACTCCAAGACACTGTATGGCATACTAAACTATAACAAATCACAAGCCATTTCAATTTACATTTTAGTTTGATAATTAAGTTACTTTAATAACCAAATAATTTAAGTGTGGTTACTTCAGTTATGTTCATAGCCAAATGCTTAGTTCATACACTTTGCAACAAGTTTATACAACTGAAAAGCTTTAAACTTCCTTCTTTGAAAACACACAGGAAAAAAATTTCAGAGACATTAGCTTATAAACTATGCACTGTAGTTTCTAATTCTATAATCTGATGTCCAAATTAACTAACATTCCAGTTGAAGTGTACACAGATAAATAACGTTTACAAAGCTTAAAATGGCCAACAAACGATAATACAATCTGAAAGATAAATAGAGTTTAATACCTTAGTAATTTGTACTTAGAAACAAAGGCCTTGGTGCAGTCTTGTTGTGTGCACTTGTAGGGCCTCTCTCCTGTGTGAGAGTATGAGTGAACCTTTAATTTCTCAACACTGTTAAAGGCCTTGTCACACAGTTGGCAAGGAAAGTTTTTTCTTGGTTTGGATTCACCACGCTTACGTTTCCCTGAAGGGACTTTCTGGGTATCTCTTACTTCTGACAAATCACCAGGAATGACAGTGGCCATCGCAGCCTAAACCAGGCCTTCTTGTTGGACACTTGGGAATTGCCCAACTCCACTAAATGATTTAGCTTTAGATGGCTTCTCAAGTTTCATGTGGTCGTTAAAGAAAGCAAAAGGGGACTGGAAAAAAAAATAAGAAACAACTATTTGTAACTACACTTAAATTTTGAAGTTTACTTGCTATGTGATGCTTTTGAATAAAGCTTATATAAAATTAGGTTCAGCTGGTCTAATGTAATATATGTAGGCTCCTTTAAGCTATTTATTACAGCGTAAAAGTCACTGCTCAGTATGGACAGATCCACATGTGCCCCGAAATGACACCCTGCAATCTTTGTGAGGCTCTTACTATAGTTATGTTTCAGGAACTTAAGCCTATAAAACTGGCTGTTCATTCAGTTGAATACAATATGATTCCAATAATTTTCAAGGATATTTATACTGTACCAAATCAAATATGATATGGCTAAAAAGTGCATGTTATGCCCCCTTCTGTTAGAACTTGGTTACAATAATCATTTCTGCATCTTACAAAGAAAAACACTTTACAAGCCTTCTGGATTGCAATCTGAAGCACTTTATATATAGACTATATGATCAGAAAAGTCATATGGTACAGCACTCCAAGGACTGTACTAAAGAATGCAGCACACTGAAATGATATGGAACAAATTCTTCTAGCTTGTAGAAACTAGCATTTCAGGGAGAAGGCTTCTAAGCCTAATCTAGCTTTCTTCAGTACACTAGAAGTATTTTTTATTTGTAGTATGGGAAGAATATCCATTTAGGCAAATTCTTCTGCTACATTCTTGCTACAGTTTTCAGTGGGCTGAACCATGCAATTTTTCATTACATATGGATGACCCACTTGCTGACTGACAACCAAGCATCAGAGACTATTTATGCTGTTTAAAATTCTGGTTCCCAAGCATTACTTGGAACATAATCTTGTGCCAAATTTTAATGTCTATAAGTACTGTGCATTCTCTATTTGTAACAGCACTACAGTATTTCAGGTATTAAAATTAAGCTGGGACCATAGATAGCAAGGCCAAAGAAACTGTACAGGAAGTAGATTGGAAGCTAGATATGCAATTGACAGACAAAGGAGTATGGGAGAAGTCAGGCATAAGCACAGAACAGCACTTCGGCAGTTTTCAGTCTTTTAAATTGAATGATTGCTCCAAATCTATAATTTACCTTTGAAACATATCCTGTGTTCTTATGAACAAAGTTCCAATCCACATTGAGATCGGCTAAAGGAACTTTAAAATATCTGATATTGTTTTAAGAGAGTTTATGAGACAATAAAAATCTATCCTAGGTCTAGAAATAGGTGTTTGTAAAACCTGTAGAGTAGTCCAACATTTCTCAAACTGTGGGTCACAACCCATTTTTGGTGAGTTGTGGGCCTGCCACAACTGGAAGCCAGATCTAGGGTGTGCCAGCCTGTGACCTATGTCACTGACCACATTGCATCATGTTGCACCCCAGGTTGCCTTGTAGTAGCTACCTGCAAGGCATTCTGGAGCATGATACAACACAGCCAATGACATGGGTTGTAGGCCCGGTGCATTCTAGAGGTGGTTTCTAGTTCATAGCCCATATTGCCTTGCAGCTTCCTAGTCACATCAGGCAAAGGTAGGAAGTTTGAGAACAGCTGGATTAGTCTAATGCCTAGTTTTTCTATTCCTTCAAATTAAACAGATAGAATGTTTTGTGTTCCATATTTGGTTTTTTTTACCCTAGATCTGTGGTTCTCAAACTGGGGTGTTGCGACGCCCTAGCCAGAGAACCCTGGCGTCTGCCCCTTAAGGATCGTGTCACTTTTGAGGGACGCAGGGGCTTGGCAGGACTCACCACAGCCTACAGCAGCCTTCCAGGGGTGTGGGGAGCCTCGTACCAGCCTTCGCAGGGCATCCCAACATGCGGAGACTGAAAATAATGATTGCGACCCACTTGCGGTTTCATGATTACAAATCGGAAGTGGGTCGTGATCATTAGTCTTACATGCTCAACATGTTAGGGAATCCTGTGGAGGCTGGCACAGGGCTCCCCACACCCCTAGAAGGCTGTTGTGGGCTGTGGCCAGCTAAGCCCCTGCACCCCTCCAAAGCAACATGATTGTGGTGATCACGTCTCTGCCTCCCCCCACAAGAACTTACTGCAGAACTCAACCTCCCTGCGAGTTTGAGAACCGCTGCCCTAGATGAACAGGATAAGCACTTAACATGCAAGATGAATATCTATTCTTGTCCCTTTAAGAAGTGGCAATAATTATCTTTTGTTTGTGGATAAACTGCATCCTAAAAGTTGTTAGAGCACATTGAACTGGTGATTTGAAGTGCAGTCCTTTATAAGTATCAGATTCCAGGTTCATAGCCTTTTGCCATCAGCTTCAGCTCCATCTTCTCTGCATGCATTGTAAAGGCTTACCCAGACTATCAATTCAAAGCATCCCCTTACCACATTTAAACTTCTGAGAGACACTTTGAAAGTATTGCAACTGTGAGGGGATTCTTATAATGGCTTCACAAACACCTACCATCCCCTAGTGCAGATGTGTACTTTGAGAGAGGAAATTCAAATCATTCATATAAATTTTAAAACCAAAAGTTTCTTGTAACAGCCATACTCTTGCCATAGTTAAAGAGGGTAGCCATCTTTAAAAGCCATTAGTCACTTTTAAGAAGGCTAGATGGAGTATTGTGTGTTGTAGTGGTACAACACTATAGCAGGGAGCACTCTGTCATGTCTTGTTTAGGTGATCAAGAATGCCCTGCAGGCTCATGCATATTTCCCACCCTCCCAAGGGGGAAACCTCAGCCTTCTGGTTTTGGGACCATCAGCAGTTTCACTAACCACAGTGGTCAACCAGTTTGCAACCATGGCGAATAGTAGGCTAGCAAAATTAAAAGTGCAGATTGAATGCTAACCACAGTTAGCCCAGAAATCAAAAAGAACATGAGGGGAAGGGAGGATGTCCATGTAAGGAAAGTTACATGAGTTGGGTGCTCCTAATTGTCTGACCATAGTTGAGTTATTGGGCAGCATTAACACCTGCCAAGACTTACAGTAGTTTTGTGAACTTTAAAAGTTTAAAATGTGGCAGAAAGTAAGCAGTTGTGTTGCTCATCCCTAGCAGCATAATTAAATAGATTAGTTTAACAGTAATTACTTTTTTAAAAAACACTGTATTACAATTGACATGCCATCTAGGTAGGTGGGCAAGTGAAATAATTTCACTTTCAAGTGATAAAAATTGTGAGTGAATGTTGAAAAGTATGCTGTCTTGACAATAAAAAAAGCATCCTTCTAAGACATTTGGCTCCCGCACAACAAACTTGCATATTTGTTGTGCCATAAAGCTGACAGGTCGAAAAGGCCCCAAGTGTACTGTGGCTGTACAAGAGACTGAAGTTGTTCCAGTTACAATTATTCCTTTAATTAACAACAAAAGCAAACAATATCAAGTCCATTGTACACGAAAAAAAACAGTTCAGATATAATTCCTGGCCCATCATCTTTTTAACCTGCCTTTATTACTGCCAATAATGCCATCAAGCTAATGAAGAAAGTACAATGAAAATGGAAACTGAGAAGCAGAGCACAAAACAATTCCCCAAGATTCTATTTTGGATCACTACAAGAGGGTGCAATGCAAAACCTGGGAGTTAGGCAGAGAAAGAAAATTGAATTGTTTGCAGAAATGCTTCATGGATCAGGAAGGAAAGCATAATTTAAAATCTTCATTGGGCTTACTGCTTCATCATGGTTTCTTGGAGAAACCAAAGCATGCAAAAATAAGCTATGCCTAGGTACCTATGGTTAACTACAGTTTTATTTTGTCTTGTCTTACAATAGTAACATTCAACAGTAAGTTCAGGGATGTGTCTTCAGACGTTGATGGTCAATACATTGTTATATACACAAGCCCTTGATTACACCCCCTAGGTGTTTCTACTGCCTTTTCCTAGCACACGGTGGAAGAAACTAACATGTTTCACAAGCCACAAAGACCATTTCTGATGAAAGCCAAGACTCTAAAGAACTCGGTTTTACTGAGTAACTGAGGCAAAAAAACCTTGGCAAAAATTATGTGACGCTGTCCTCAGGGTCTAACAAGATGTGGTGGGAGATCAACCTGCATCTTAAAACATAGGTTATACTGCACAGTTGTAAAGTGGGGGGTGATAGTGATGGGGTAGCAAAATTTAAAAGCAAAGAATGATGCAAGTGGTAATTCTTTTCCCAGCCACCTTCCCTAAACCGTATTTCCTTATGGTTGGGAGTAATTCAACTGGGGAGGATATTCTAGGTGGCAAAAATGGCAGAAGATAACCTTTCACCTTAATCCCATTGCTGCTTCTTCACTTTAAATTTCTACCACACTTAGAACTGGGCAACAAACCCATGTTTTATCACACATCTGCTCTAATTTATCTAATTAGGACTTTCAGTGGGAATGTGAGAAAAGAGCTGATTTTGCTCCTGAAAGATCCAGTCTGAATCTTTCTGCTGTAACAAAGAAATCAAACAGTTCTGTCTGGACTGAAGGTAAACATTAAATAGTCAGCTACAGAGGTTGCTTCAGAACCTCAAGTTTTCCAACATATTAATAAAAAGTGTATGAAAAAATGGACAGTGTTAAAGATTAAGCACAGCAGTACCTTGACTTTCATCACTTTACTCTGTCAGCCACTTTCAATTATAACCATATTTCAAATTTCGTCCATACACTTTCCTCTTTTGTCCAATTTCATCCAACCTTCATCAACATCCTTTTGTTTTATTTTTAATGTAGGTTTCGCAAACATTCACATGTATATGTATAGGCGTCTCTGGTATCCATGGTGGATAGGTTCTTGCTACTTCCACAGATACAAGAAACCAGTTAGCAGAAAAACCCTACTCAAATTTCCCCTTCACAGTCATGACTCACCTCTTTTCATTTGCCAAGGCTTTGCAAAATGCAGCTTTTTTGTTTTGCTGCAGAACACTGTGAAAACAAAAGCAGACACTGAAAGCAGTAGACTTAGAGCTGCTAAACTAATGCTACAGGAGGCGACAGAGAGAACACTAACAGGAAGTGTACAGCAGAGGAAGCAAACAGAATGTTAAACTTCACTACCTGTTAGTTCTCTCTGTCGCCTCCTATAGTGTTAGTCTAGTAGCTCCAAGTCTAGTGTTCCCAGTGTCTGCTATCATTTGCACAGTATTCTGTACCAAAGCAAAAGACTGCATTTTGCAAAGCCTTAACAAACAAACAAAGAGTCATGAGCACGATGAGAGGGGATATGGGTTCTATGGATACAGGGAGAGGGGACATCTATAGTTATTTATATTTTAAACTGGCCAAAATAAATTTGCAAGTTAAATAAGGCTATGCTTTGACATTCATCCATTGTTTATTTTAATTCATGCTTTGGTTCCTAAGCAGATGAAAGTGCAAAGTATTGCTGTATAGGTTTGTGCTTTTAAAAGCAAATGTCATTTGTCAGTCTAAGGAGGGCAGAGCATGCACATGAAGCTGTTTCATGAGCATGAGTCAATATTTTCTGACAAGCTATAGCCCTTCATGGCACATTGAACACTGCTCTGGGTGATCACTTGTCCTTCAGAAGTGGATTTTCAGGGGAAGCAGAGGGCTGTAGTAGGAAATGGGGATCAGAAAAATCCTGGTGTGCATGCAGAACACCACACATGGTCCTTTCAACCCACACAGGTCAGTTTTGTTCGGTTGTTACTAGGATGAATTTAAATAAACCATTCACTAATTCATGAACCACTAATTCATTATTTCTGGACATATAGTATGACTATTTCAACTGTGGATGTACAGGCTGAGCAATGCAAACGGTGTTTTAACATTGATGCTCAAATATTACACTTCTCAAAGACCAGCTGAAAAAAATTTGAGTAATAACACCTACTTTCAGCTCAGCATATTATCACTTATTCACATTGATTCTTTCACAACTATAAGATGAATAAAACAGTATGATACAGTAAACACTACTTTAAAACTACATTACAAAAGAATACTTTTATATATATTTTATACCATTTTAAAAGGTGTTCATACTCAAAACAGATTTATGGTAGCCTCTGCTCAGTGCACACCTGGTGACGGATAATGAAGAAAAACCTTCAGATTTTGGTCTTAACCAGTTCCATTGACATGTCTAGGAGCAAACCAGAATCCAGTGCTTCCCATTTTTGCTGATCTGAAAAACAAAGAAGAAGGGGCTAGACATTAGTGAAAAAGTAAACTTCAGAAGGCTAGATGCCAAAGGGAAAGAAAATAGTCCATTCTCAAAAATCTTTTATGGTATAGGCTTCGTTAACTGCCCATATATGATTTTCTAACAATAACCATAATCCAGGCCCTATGCATTCAGAGTGGGATCCACCAGCTCTACAAAAAAGAGGACTGAGAAGAAGATGGGGTGGTAAGTTAATTTCTTCCCAATCGCTTGGTATTCAGACAATATCATCCAGCAGTATGTACATCCAGTCACTCAATTTTCAACTGACTGTTTCAGGAGCAGAGGTAGCTCTGCACACCCATCAGGGTCACTACATATGCTCCTGAAGAAGAATGTTGTGTGAAGTTGTACTATTGACCAAGAACCAAGAGGGAATAAATATGATTTCTAATTCCATTCTTCACTACTCTGCCTTTCCCCTTAACTCATCAGTTCTCACTGGTTTCTGATTCACTATATATGGAACTCTGCCCTGACTTCAGGATGGCTGGACATCGTTTTACACATTTCCTTTTTACCATATTTTACAGTGTACCATTAGTTAAAGATAAATTGAGCAGGCTAGTTAACTATAAAAGGTTGTTACATGATAGCAATACTGCAAACGGCAATTCTGCAGACAAACAATCTGGTAGGGATAAAGGCAAACATATCTGAGATCTGCTCTGGGAGACCAATCTAAAACAAGAAATAGCAGCTGAGGAAAGTGTCAAGTGCACACACAAACCCACTGCTTTCCTGATCTCAGTCAACCCCTCTTGAAGGGGATTTTCCAGTTTAAAAAGAGATATGTGTGTGAATCTGAATGATATGATTCCCAACACACATTGCACAACTTCCAAATCATGTTTTAATTTTGGTCTTTAAACTTCAAAATAAAATTTGGTCTGAATATATACAAAATAGTTTCTATCAATTTACAGTGAAGAGATTACATTACAAACAATGCTATTCTGACATAGCTGACAACTGTTCAATAACTTTAAAGGATCTATAGAAGCTGACTATTGCTTCTAATGAGAAATTGAGATGCACCTTTTCCGAGACAGTTAAAAATTAGAAATGAACACAAAGTTAGCAGGCCCAGAAGACTCCCAGAGATACTCGCCTATAAGTTTTCATGATTGAAAACCAGCACAGTAAAAAAAGCTGAAACCTAATATGGAATGTTAACCAAGAACTTCTCAAGACACTTCTGGTGCAAAACAGTGCAAAGGTATAGTCTTCTGTTCTTCAAGCAGATAAAAAGAGAAAATACTGTGATTAATACAACTGAGCTGGCACAGCTCTGAGTTGACCCATAGTGACTGCTGGGGCTTACCCCAGGACAAGGGGACATGATCCCCAGGATCATGTCGCTAAGGGGGCTTCAGGGACTGACATTTACAGGTGGAGCCTCTTTAATTTGCAATTTTTAACTCTCTATTTGCAATTTTTAATCTCTGGAGCACAGATCCAGTCACCTCCGGTGAACTGGCCTCTGAGGCATTTAGTGGCCTTTCTGAGGCCCACAGAGGCTGCGCGCAGCCTCCACAGGCCTTGGAAAGGCCTCTGGAGGTCCTAGAAGGACACTTCCAGTTTTCAGCCGAAAACCAGAAGTGCCCTTCTAGGACTTCCGGAGGCCATTTTGAGGCCTGCGGAGGCTGCGTACAGCCTCTGCGGGCCTCAGAACAGCTCAAGATGTGACCGGAGAAAGATTCTGTTCATGTTCGGATGGGTGGAGCCCAAATTTCGTGTGACTTGGTTCCATGTGAAATTTGGTATTTGTGTGGGTATTAAAGAAATGTATGTCTTGTAAGTGAGACATACACAAATGAGACATACATGAGACATACACATAAACACTTGCATGGGCAAGTAGAAACTGTCCAAATGAGACTCTCAGAGCTTCAATTTGCAGAGAGTCTTTGGTATGAGTCTGATCCCTTAAAAGTAAAAGGAAACTCCACTACACAAAGCTGAAAGCACTTTTCACTTGTAATTTGTAAGAACATAAGAATAGCCCTGCTGGATCAGGCCAAGGGCCTGTCTACTCCAGCTTCCTGTATCTCACAGTGGCCCACCAAATGCCTGAGGGAGCTCACAAGACAACAGACACAACCTGTGGCCTGGTGTCCTCCTCTGCATCTGGCAATCAGGGGCAGCCTACCTCTAAAACCAAGAGTTTGCACATACTTACTATGACTTGTAACCCATAATGAACTTCTCCTCCAGAAATCTGTCCAATCTCCTCTTAAAGGCATCCAGGCAAGATGCCATCACTATTTCTTGTGGCAAAGAGTTCCACAAACTAATTACATGCTTGGTAAAGAAATATTTTCTTCTGTCTGTTCTAACTCTCCCAACACTCAACTTTCGTGAATGTCCCCTGGTTCTGGTGTTTTGTGAGAGGGAAAAGAGCGTCTCTTTCTCTGTCCATCTGTCTATCTACTCTGTCCATTGCCTGCATGATTTTGTATGTCTCAATCATGTCCCCCCTCAGATGCCTCTTTTCTAGACTGAAGAGGCCCAAATGCTGTAGCCTTTCCTCATAGGGGAAGGTACCCCAGCCCAGTAATCATTTTGGTTGCTCTCTTCTGCACCTTTTCCATCTCCAATATATCCTTTTTGAGATGTGGCAACCAGAACTGGACACAATACTCCAAGTGTGGCCTTACCATTGATTTGTACAACAGCATTACAATATTAGCTGTCTTATTCTCAATGCCTTTCCAAATGGTCCCAAGCATGGAATTAGTCCTCTTCACTGCCGCCGCATATTGGGTTGACACTTTCATCAGCATACGAGAAGATTTCAAATGTATTGTGATGCACACAGTGGCAAAAAAATCCAGCTTCAAATACACACTAATGGGGTTTAAGCTATTTGTGATGAACTAGACAGAGATCTTGGAGTTTGATGGATTGTTCAATAAAA
Source organism: Tiliqua scincoides (assembly GCF_035046505.1). Classification (NCBI taxonomy): domain Eukaryota; kingdom Metazoa; phylum Chordata; class Lepidosauria; order Squamata; family Scincidae; genus Tiliqua; species Tiliqua scincoides. The sequence continues at coordinate 44,476,967 of NC_089824.1, read as the reverse complement.
ATGTCAGCCCAGTGTGTGACAGCAGCGAAGAAAGCAAATTCTACTTAATTATCATTAGGAAAGGAGCCGAGAATAAGACTGCTAACATTATACTGCCCCTAGAGAAATCTAAGATACAGCCATACTTGGAATACTGCATACAGTCCTGGTCACCACATACTGTGGAGTTGGAAAAAGTATAAAAGCAGGCAACCAAAACTTATCAAAGGCTGGAGCACCTTCCTTATGAGACAAGATTATAAAACAGTGATTGAAAAACAGCCTTGCTGACCTTTTTGATGTTGAGGTAGAGTCATTAAGTCAATAATCCAACAATCAGTTTCTCTCAGTTCAGTTCAGTAAGACCTTTATTGGAATAAAAGCAGTCTCTCCCAAAGTGCTAAAAAGACTTGACTCAGTCCCTCCCTTCACCAGTGCAAAGTATCTTTCTTTCAGGTGCTCAGGCGGAAGGGCGGAGCCGCTGGAGAGAAAAGGACTGATGAATTGTCAGCCAGCTGCCCCCCCCCCTCTCTCTCTCATTAAGGAGGCTACTAAAGGACTGTTCAGTTTTTAAAACTGATTTTAAAGGGGTGCATTTTCCCCTTCTTCAGGGATCAGCACATTCCTTCTCATTTGCAGTAGCCATTTGTGTTGAGTCAAATCCGTGTATAAAAAATCCGTGTATAAATAGGCTGGACCTGTCCTCTATATTTTATGTTCATATCTCAGAGACAAAGGCAATGAATAAAAACATTCTTTACAAGAACAGACTGAAAATGCTGACAAGAAGCAAAAAATTATAGTAACACTTTGCCAGAAACCTAAAGTTTAAAATGAATTTTTCCGTTTTTGGTTCTTGGTTGGAAATGACATTTAAGGGGCTAACTTATAAACTTTCAATTTGCAGATTTTTAAAAAATAGTTCAAAGTTGAAACTCTTAGCATTTCCCCATAAGGTTTTTAAAAATGCATTAATCTGCATGTCTCTAAAAAGTAAATTATTCCTAAACCTGGAATTGATATGTATGCAGAGAAGATAAACAGGTCATGCCTCATTTTTTAACTCTCAGTGGATTAAAAAAAAAAAAAAAACAACCAATGGATAACAAATCAGTGGAAAAATAGCTTTAAAAACCCACTTCCAGTCTCCTCCTTTCAGACCCAATGCAACTCCATTGTTGCCCCAGAATGCATTGGTATAGACGATATACCACATTCCACCACTAGGTGGGATCAATAATGAAATCTAGTGGAGTGAAATTATAATTATTTAACAGCGCGAAGGTAGGAAATTGGATTTTAATTATTTTAATGTTACAAGGCATTTAAAGGTGGACCTTGGTATCAGTGGTGAATCAAATCAGAGGATACCAAATCATGGATACCAAGGTCCCATCTGCAGTCTGATTATTATCAGAAAATTTAAAAAGACAAATCTCAAACATCATGTAATGAAATTTAAGTATTAACATTTGAGAAACCTGTCTGGAAAATATTTTAACAATGAAATGAGGAGGAAGCTTTGACAACTATGCTGCTGTCCATAATGCTGCTGCCTTTCGCACTAATTCACAGTGTGAATTGTGTGTGAATAGGACAGTGCTCTCTGTCTTAGCTAGCTCATTAATTGACAATTAATGTAGCTAATGGAAGCAATGCATTCTGGTAAGTGCAGGACCAAGCAGCACCCATTTCCTGCTTTATCTTTAATGACAACTCCCATAGCAGTGCTGCGCACAGCGCTCAAATTCCTGGCAATGTATCCCCCATGTTATGGGATGTATTACTGTATATTGTCCTTCCTTAGGCTGAAGATGTTTATGCACTTTTGGGCGTCAGAATCTCTTTAGTTCTAGTAATCCTGAACATTTGTATCATGTCTGAAATGTTACAATCGCATTCCTGCTAAAGGTCCTTAAGTTTAAAAAAAAAGAAATTTATTTTTTTCTATGTTTTATTTAAAAATACTGTATCTATATTGCACCCTACCTTTCCCAAACAGGCAATCAGAGCAGTTCACAACAAAATTAAAACATACTAATTAGAAAAAGAATAACAGAATGTAATAGCAGTCATAAGAATCTCAATATATCAAATCATCATTAAATCAACAGGGAATAAAAAGAACTATTAACCCCCAAAGGCTAAAACAAACAAATGGTTATTTAGCCACCATTGAAAAATACTGAATACAGAGGGGCCCTCGTATCCATGGATTCAGTTACCTGCAGATCAGGTCTATGGCACCCCATAAGTGCGCCCCCACTCTGGAGGCAAGGGGAGCGATATAAACGAACGCCTGCCCCCCAGAGGTGAAGGGAGCTCTGCTCCCCTTGCTTCTGGAAGGTCCTCTGAGTCCAGCAGAGGATGCAGATGTGCATATGCAGCCTTTGCGGGGCTCAGACTGAGCTTGGCAGTCAAAATAACACAACTTCTGGTTTCGCGGGAAGGGACAGTTTTAATGCCTTATAAGGCGAAACCAGAAGCTGAGTTATTTTAACTGCTGAGCTCAGTCTGAGCCCGTCAGAAGCCATGGAAACAGCCCCAGTTGGGCTTAGAGGACCCTCTGGAGGCAAGTGGAGCAGAGCTGTCCTCACCTCTGGAGGGGAGGTAGGTGTTCGCTTGTATTGGTGGTTTCAGATACGAATACGGATACGGGGGCACGCCTGTATTATATATTCCATTCTAAGTATATATTTTCTGGTGCAAACAATGTCAGATTTAAGTTTCAAGCCCACAAGTGACTTTTAGTGCAATCCTACGCATGTATGACCAGAAGTTCAATTTCAATGAATTAAGTGGGGTTTACTTCTAAGTAAGTGTATAGGATTGCAGCCTCAATCAATTTTATTTTAAGAATTTTACCCTGCCTTTCTGTCACACATTGGGGTACCCAAGGCAGCTTACAACAATAAAAACAAGGAAGAATATTAAAATACTAAAACATTAAAACATAAGACAATTAAAATAATAAGATTTTAGGTAATACATACACATACACAACCCTATAAACCATTTCATCACTGGATCAAAAAGTTTCAATTCACAAATAAAGGCATATGTGAAAGCTACAGCAACGCTTCTTATTCTTTACCAACATCAATTTTTTAAGCAATATCACTCCACAAATTAGAGGCAAAAACATCATAGCTGAATTGCAAACATAAACATAATCTAGTCTGGTCATAATCTAGTGTGTAATAGTCTGTTGGGCACTGAATAACTGGAAATATATATAATAGGAATGACAAGGCTGGATTGGCACTGGCATTCTACTGTAACTTGATAATTCCAGATAGTTCACTATCAAGTCTTAAATTTGTAAAAAAGCTTTTGTTCTTTGCAGCTCATGGTTCCATTAAAATAAAATAAGATGTAAGATCAAGCCAGAAGCAAATCTAGCTATTAATACTTACATTGCTTTTTCAAATAAAAATATTCCCAAAGCAGTCTGCATAGCAGAATAAATGGAGGAAGAAAAAAAATGGGAGTTCCCTGTCCCAAAAGGACTGTCAATGTAAAACAAAAAGACACAACAGCAACAGCCACTGGAAGAGATCCTATGTTGGTATGAATAGAGACAGTTGCTCTCTCCCTGCTAAATACTGTACAGCACAACCACCACTTGAAAGATGCCCCTTTTCCAGTTAGCAGAGATAAGTTCAGTATCCCGCTTTATACAGTTACGCACCAGCTAGCAGCACATGTGAAGATGTTATTGTTTTCAGTAAACAGAATACCAAACTATGAATTTAGCACTCAGTGGGAATGGCTGAACCAGCAATCCACCTAAAGGTTCTAGATGTTATGGCATATTCATAGAATGTTAGAGTTGGAAGAAACCTTAGAGGTCATCTAGTCAAATCCGCAGCTCAGTGTCGGCGACTGTTACAGCATCCTAACAGGTGGCTATCAAGCCACTGCTTGAAAATTACTTGCTACTCTTTGCAACAAGAGAGCCCACTATGTCATAGCATAGTGCTTCCAGTGCTGGATAGCTTTTAGAAAATTCTTCCTCATGTCTAGCCTAGATCTACTTCCCTATACAGTGTGCCCTCCTTAACTGGGACCCATGGATTTGACCCAACACAGGTTCCAACCTATGTCAGGAGGGCCTCACTGTACCTCCCTGTTCTAATTCCACCCTCAAGAGCCACAGAGAGCAAAACCTCCACCTTCTTCTGTGAGACAGCCTTTCAGATATCTGAAGGCTGCTCTCCTGTCTACCCTTAGTTTTCTCTTCAGCCTTCTCCAGGCTAAACATATCAAGCACCTTTAACTGTTCCTCTAAGGACTTGGTTTCCAAACGCCTCATCATCTTCACTGCCCTCCTCTGAATCCAATCTAGTTTACCAATGTCCTCCTCAAAATGTGGTGCCCAAAACAGTCTTCTAGGCTGATAGCCCCCCCCCCCCGTCCCAGCTTAATGTCATCTGAAAATCAAGCCATTAATAGAAATGCTGAACAGCACAGGTCCCAAGACACAGCCTTGTGGCACTCCACTCAATACTTCAGAATTTACTCAGAGACATTTAATAGCACTTGAGGGAACAGCTGTCTGACCAGCTTTGATCCTACCCAACAGTACCATCTAGCCCACATGTTATCCACAAGAACATCATAGAAGACTTTGTCAAACATCTTGCTGACAGCTTGGTACACTATGTCCATGGCATTCTCATGATCTACTAGATACTCTATCAAAGGAGTAGACGAGATTAGCCTGGCATGACTTTTTCATAATAAACCTAGGTTTGTTTCTGGAAATCACACCATTATTGTCTAAATCAGGGGTGCTCAAACTTTCAACTTTAGGGATCCTGGACCTTTAACAAGTGTATAGAAGAGAGAATTTCAGCAGGTGCAGCTTGTCATCTGTGGGATGACAAGTTGCACCTGCTGAAATTCTCTCTTCTATACACTTGTTAAAGGTCTAGCATCCCTAAAGTTGAAAGTTTGAGCACCCCTGGTCTAAATGCTCACAGACATTCCACTAAGGCTGCAATCCTAACCACACTTTCCTTGGGGTAAGCACTACTGAACAAAATAGGATTTACTTCTGAGTAGACCTGGTTAGGATTATGCCCTAATCTGTTCCAGGACCTTTCCTGGTACCATTATCAAACTGACTGGGTTGTAGTTTCCCTCATCCTTTTCTTTCCCTTTGGAAAATATCCAGGGGTGATGTTTGATTATAATGATTTGTCCAGCATCTCACCAGTTTCCCTCATATTCTCAAAAGTCACAAACAGTATCTTTAAAATCACAAGTTCCTTCAGGATTCTGGAGTAATGGGAAACTCTCTTACTATGTCTTCTTGAGCAATTATAAATCCCTTATGAACCTTACTACCAAGTCAGCATAAAGTAAATGAACTCCAGTTTTCTACTAGCAGAAGTAAATTTACACACACTTTTTCCTGCATAAACTCCAGTCAGGAGAAGTAATGCATTTCTGTCATAAAAACCACTCAGTGCCATGAGATTCTGTAGTAGGCAGTAGGCTTCTTAGGCAAATTTCTGTTATGATAAATTCTTTAATATACATTAGTAAATAGTGTGCATTGGGTCAACACGTTTTGTTTTTAATAAAGCACTATCAATGTACATGACACATTACTTGGACTGAAAAGAGAAGCCCCTGACTTACAATCTAGATCTTCTTCTTCTTCTTAGTGCAAATTGCCAGAGATCATGCCACTGCAATTTCTTTCTGATACAATGTAGCAGCATCCTCTGCGACAGTGGTTCTCACACATTTAGTACAAGGACACACTTTTTAGAATGAGAATCTGTCAGGACCCACCAGAAGTGATGTCATGACTGGAAGTGACATCATCAAACAGAACCATTTTTAACAATCCTAGGCTACAATGCTACCCACACTTAACCAGGAGTAAGTCCCATTTACTATCATTGTTAAAAGAATATACATAGGAGCTTGTTAAAAGTGCAGGTCTGTAACATTTTCCCCAAATGCAGTCACAGACCATGGGAGTATAAAGTCTAATGTATTAAAAATTAAATATTGAAATGAATGAGAACCCACCTGAAATTGGCTCGCGACCCACCTGGTGGGTCCCAACGCACAGTTTGAGAAACACTGCTCTACGATATGGGTCCACCTACTGCGTATTAGGTTTCTTTGGGTTGCTGTTTGTAAATCATAATTTGTATATTTCAAGTCCTCCACTAACAGCCCAATCCTATCCACACACTCCTGGGAGTAAGACCCATTGACTCTAATGGAACTTCTGAGTAGACATGCATAGGATTGGGCAGCTTGTTGTCTAGCCATCTTTTCTTTTGCCACCCTCGTGATCTTGTTCCTACACCTTTCGCAATATACATTTGCTTCACTAGACAATGACTATCCATAAGTGATATGTGGCCGAACCAGTGTAACCTGGATTTAAGAATTGACACTAGAGGTTTCTCTTCTGATAGTATCCATATGTCTTTGTTCCTGCAATGTTGCTACCACTTGATTTTAATATTTTACATAAACAGCATGTTTATCTGGATCAGGGCTCTCCAAACCCTGGCCCTCAGATAGGGAGGGCTTTTTGGGGACACAGTGGTTTCCAGTTTGGAGACCACTGATCTAGATACAGAGACAAAAGGGAGAAGGAGACTAATGGAGGTATAGACAAGGGAAGCATCTGTAACTGTTTCAGTTACAGGTATTTAAACTTCATTATCATAGCGAATGTGAACTAAGGCACAGTACCAAACCTTCATGAAAAAGGCAGATCGTAGGAAGGGATTTGAAGAAAGTGAATAAGGCTGCAATCCTATTCACACTTACCTGGGAGTAAGACCCAGTGATTATAATGGGATTTACTGCTGAGTAGACATCCCTAGGCTTGGGCTCTTAGGCAGCATACCACATGTGTTTTTGGGATGACAGAATCATCTAAGGGAGCAGACCATCTTGAGGAGACTGAGGGTCGGGCAGCTGGATGACTGAAGTTATAAGCATTATGAAATATGAAAGCTGAGATGAGGGGGGACAAGACCATGGAGGGTTTTGAAGGGAAGGACAAAGAGCTTTTACTGAACCTAGGAACCCACAATGAAGGAATTTATGAAGGGGTGTGAAGAGGTCAGTGCAATGAGCAAGATGAATGACCTTTTAACAGCAAAGTGTCAAGAAATCAAAAGATACTACGTTTCTCTCATTGCAGAGCCACTATCTTGAAAGGCCAAAAAATGAAGTCTGTTGCTTTCTAGGACATCCAGATTATTGTTAATCTAGATTAGGGCTGCTCAAACCCTAGCCCAAGGGCCATTTGTGGCCCTTGGGGACCCCCAAGCTAGCCCCCAGGGAGGCCCCCATCTCCAATGGGCACTCAGCCCACTGAAGACCCACCGGAGCCCTCGCAGGTCGGACATGAATACTCATCACAGCAGCAGCGAGGGGATGGCTGGCCCTGCAGAGCTCTCCTCTTGTGTGAGAGTTCTGCAGAAGCCCTGCCCATCCAGCAAACACACCAGGTGTTGGGGAGGCCACAGCTAAGGCTGCACGTTGGGTGGGGATGAGAAATCATGGGCCACTAATGCGCTGCTTGGGTGAGCTCTGTGTGGGGAGGGGCAGGTGGGTGAGCAGGTGCTGAAGGAGAGAAATCGTGAGTTGCTTGAATGTATTGCCTGGATGTGCTTTATGTTGGGGAAGCAGGAGGGACCTGAGGGGAGAAGTTGCAGGTTGCTTCTATGCTTGTTAGCTTTGGTGTGGTAGGAGGCTGCTGAGCAGGAGGGAGTAGCATGGGTCTGTTTATAAAGGGGGTAACATACAGGCCTGACATTGCTTGCTTTGGTGGGTGAGGGCACTGCTGAGTGGGGGGGGGGAGAAGCTTGTGAGATCCTTATTCTGGTATGTTTGGGTGAGTGAGTGAATGCTTCCTGCAAGTGAGAAATGTTCTCCCGACTTCTTTGTGTTGCTTGTGAGATCCTTATTTTGTGTATATATTAATATATCTTTAATATATTCATTTATGTAAATTTATGTAAATATAGTCAAATTTTTACCCCTGGGGGCTGGGGGCCAAGAATAGGCCCTCAGTTTGGCTGTACTTGTCGTAAGAGGCGACTAAACAGCCACCGGGTAGATGGGACTCGTCAGCCTAGGAAGGCAGCTCATCTAAGAGAAGGAAACTCTGATCCCAAACCTCCACTGCCTTGTGGCTACATCCAGTTCTGGAAAAGGCTTCAGGAGTCAACCTCGAGGCAAAATCAGGAGCCGGAGTCCCTTAGGCAGTTCATGGCTGAACACAGTCACGTTCTGGCAACTCCTGCGACGCCGCTGGAACCAACCGTATTGGCTTCTGCCTTTCCATTGGACCATTCCAGCGACGTGGAGAGGGGGGATTTGCTGCATGGGTAACAGCCTATCCTCCATACCTTCTTTACCCAGGCTTCGCGCACTGGAGAGGACACTCCAACTTCGCCATACGGCGTCGGCACAACACGGGAAGCAGCAGTTTACCGGTTATAAGTCTTTGCTCGATTGGCGTAGAGCATGACGCCAGGGGCTGCTTCCGACGGTGGGAGAGATCATTGCATCTCATTGGGCAGCTACCGCCCGCCTTAAGCTGGGCAGTCCCCAGCCAGTAAGGTGTTGCCTCGCCACGGTCCGTTAACCTCATGGGGTGCGTGGGGTTTAGGGTGAAAACCGACAAGCGGATCGACAACTCTGCACCATGCAACAGAAAACAGAAAACTACTGCCCTAAAGCTGGGCACCTGGAACGTTAGGACAATGACACCTGGCTTCTCTGATGACCTGCAAGAAATAGACGACGCACGCAAAACAGCTGTCATCGACATGGAGCTGAGCAGACTGCAGATGGACATCGTCGCCCTTCAAGAGACTAGGCTGCCAGATTCCGGATCTGTCAAGGAGAGAAATTTCTCATTTTTCTGGCAGGGAAAACCACCAAACGAAACCAGGGAACATGGCGTTGGCTTTGCGGTCAGAAATACCCTGCTGAAATCCATCATCCCACCTACTGTGGGAAGTGAAAGAATTTTGTCCCTGCAGCTCCAGTCATCAGCAGGACCTATCACTCTCATCAGTGCTTATGCACCGACTCTGTCGTCTCCAGCAGAAGCCAAAGACAAATTCTATGATGACCTGGCCACCACTGTCAAGAAAATCCCTGTAAAAGAGCCATTGTTCATCCTCGGCGATTTCAATGCTAGAGTTGGTGCTGATAACAGTTCATGGCCCACTTGCTTAGGTCAGTTTGGCACTGGGAGGATGAACGAAAATGGCCAACGCCTGCTAGAGTTTTGCTGTCATCACGGTCTCTGTGTCAGCAACACATTCTTCAACACAAAGCCCCAACATAGAGTCTCTTGGAGACATCCAAGATCAAAGCACTGGCACCAGCTCGACCTGATCCTCACCAGACGCTCCAGCCTTCCCAGCATCAAGATCACACGCAGTTATCATGGTGCTGCCTGCGACACTGACCACTCCCTGGTGTGCAGCAGAGTGAAACTGCAAACAAAGCGACTGTATCACACGAAAAAGGAAGGAAGACCTCGCATTGATACCAGCAAGACCCGGGATCAGAGAAAAGTGGAGGAATTTGCACAAGCGCTTGAGGAATCTCTTCCAGGCCCGGCCGACGCAAACGCATCCAACAGATGGGAACATTTCAAGAATACCGTTTACAACACCGCCTTGTCCATATTCGGCAAGAAGACCAACAAGGCGGCAGACTGGTTTGAAGCCCACTCTGAGGAGTTGACACCAGTCATTGAGGAAAAGAGGAGAGCTCAAGCAGCATACAAGGTCTGTCCCAGTGAGCGCAACCTGCAGGTCCTCCGAACTGCTCGCAGCAAAGTCCAACAGACTGCCAGGAGATGTGCTAACGACTACTGGCTCCAGCTCTGTTCCGAGATACAGATAGCAGCTGACACGGGCAACATCAAGGGGATGTATGATGGTATCAAGCAGGCCCTAGGTCCAACACAGAAGAAAATTGCCCCTCTGAAGTCTGCCACAGGTGAGGTCATCCAGGATCGGGCGCAGCAGATGGAACGCTGGGTGCAGCACTACTCTGAGCTATATTCCAGAGAAAATGTAGTCACCGAAGAAGCACTGAACAACATTGAGTGCCTGCCTGTGCTGGAAGAGCTTGACAGTGAACCAACCCTAGAAGAACTTCACGTGGCCCTGGACTCCCTTGCCTTTGGCAAGGCACCTGGAAAAGACAGCATCCCTGCTGAAGTCCTAAAATGCTGCAAAGAGATCATCGTCACTGAGCTGCATGAAATCCTCTGTCTCTGCTGGAGAGAAGGTGGAGTACCTCAAGACATGAGGGATGCAAACATCATCACGCTGTACAAGAACAAAGGTGACAGGGGTGACTGCAACAACTACCGCGGCATCTCTCTCCTTAGCGTTGTAGGAAAGCTGTTTGCCCGAGTTGTACTAAAGAGGCTCCAGGTACTTGCAGAGAGCGTCTATCCAGAATCGCAGTGTGGATTCCGAGCCAACAGGTCCACCACTGATATGGTATTCTCCCTTAGACAACTGCAGGAGAAATGCAGGGAACAACGACAGCCACTCTTTATAGCCTTCATAGATCTCACAAAGGCTTTCGACCTGGTCAGCAGAGACGGCCTCTTCAAGATTCTCCCCAAGATTGGATGTCCACCCAGGCTCCTCAGCATCATCAGATCCTTCCACAAGGACATGAAGGGCACTGTTGTCTTCGATGGCTCCACATCAGACCCTTTTGACATCCGAAGCGGAGTGAAGCAGGGCTGTGTTCTTGCACCAACCTTGTTTGGGATTTTCTTCGCTGTCCTGCTGAAGCAGGCCTTTGGAACTGCAACAGAAGGCATCTATCTCCGGACCAGATCAGACGGAAAGCTCTTCAACCTCTCCAGACTGAGAGCAAAATCCAAAGTCCAGCTGAAATGTCTGCGTGACTTCCTCTTTGCCGACGATGCAGCTGTCACTACCCACTCTGCCAAAGATCTCCAGCAGCTCATGGATCGTTTTAGCAAGGCCTGCCAAGATTTTGGACTGACAATCAGCCTGAAGAAAACACAGGTCATGGTTCAGGATGTGGACTCACCTCCCTGCATTACAATCTCTGAGCATGAACTGGAGGTTGTCCATGACTTTGTGTACCTTGGCTCAACGATCTCCGACACTCATTCTCTCGATGCCGAGCTAAACAGGCGCATCGGTAAAGCAGCTACCACGTTTTCCAGACTCACAAAGAGAGTCTGGTCCAACAAGAAGCTGACGGAACATACCAAGATCCAGGTCTACAGAGCTTGCGTCCTGAGTACACTTCTGTACTGCAGCGAGTCATGGACTCTTCGCCCACAACAGGAGAGGAAACTGAGCGCTTTCCACATGCGCTGCCTCCGACGCATCCTCGGCATCACCTGGCAGGAAAAAGTTCCAAACAACACAGTCCTGGAACGTGCTGGAATCCCTAGCATGTATTCACTGCTGAAACAGAGACGCCTGCGTTGGCTTGGTCATGTCGTGAGAATGGATGATGGCCGGATCCCAAAGGATCTCCTCTATGGAGAACTCGTGCAAGGAAAGCGCCCTACAGGTAGACCACAGCTGCGATACAAGGACATCTGCAAGAGGGATCTGAAGGCCTTAGGGATGGACCTCAACAAGTGGGAAACCCTGGCCTCTGAGCGGCCCGCTTGGAGGCAGGCTGTGCAGCATGGCCTTTCCCAGTTTGAAGAGACACTTTGCCAACAGTCTGAGGCTAAGAGGCAAAGAAGGAAGGCCCATAGCCAGGGAGACAGACCAGGGACAGACTGCACTTGCTCCCGGTGTGGAAGGGATTGTCACTCCCGGATTGGCCTTTTCAGCCACACTAGACGCTGTGCCAGAACCACCTTTCAGAGCGCGATACCATAGTCTTTCGAGACTGAAGGTTGCCAATACAAAGTCAAATTTGAAATATAAATTAATCCCCCCCCCCAACACAGTGTCAGGTAGATGATGTGGCCCTTCTGCCAAAATGTTTGGACACCCCTGATCTAGATTAACAATCTAATTGAAATATTATTATTCCAACTAGCCTTTATCACCTAAAGCAGTGGTTCTCACATATTTAGCACTGGGGCCCACTTTTTAGAATGAGAATCTGTCAGGGCCCACCTGAAGTGATGTCATTACCATAAGTGACATCATCAAGCATGAAAATTTTTAACTATCCTAGGCTGCAATCCTACTCACACTTACCCAGGAGTAAGTCCCATTTACTGTCATTGTTAAAAGAATATACGTATGAACTTGTTAAAAGTACAGGTCTGTAACATTTCCCCAAATGAAGTCACAAACTACGGCAGCATCAAGTCTAATACATTAAAAATATATTGAAATGAATGGGGACCCACCTGAAATTGGCTCACGACCCACCTAGTGGGTCCCAACCCACAGTTTGAGAAACACTGACCTAGAATTTTGCACTTCTGGGCAAATAGGAAAACCTATCAGAGAAGACTTTTTAAAAACCATATGCATCAAACCCTCTCTTTGATAACATAATTGAAACAAATATCCACAGTTGAAAACAACAAATTATCAAGATTTTCTTTTTAATATCCATTTCCCTGAGCAAAATGAAATTGAAGGGACAGCCTTTTACAGGGTGTTTCCTTCAGAGTATTGGGAAGAGAGAGAAAGTTCTATTTATAGATACAGAAAGTGAAAATTGGAGAGCAGGTGATACAGTCGGACAGTTCTTAAAGTAGAATCAGATCTGTGAAAGAAACAGCACTGCTTTATCAGCCAGCAGCAATACTAAAAATTGTCTTCTTCATTCACTACACTTCAACTGCCAAACAAAATTCCGAAGCAGACAGGGTGTCCAGTATTTCGCAGCCATCAAGACCCACCAGCACTCATTTAAGCAAGCATCCTTTCTGCCACATCTGCTGCCTTAGCTTTTTAAATATACAAAAGGCTAGAGAAAGGGTAATTTTGAATTTCTGAACATATAGGCGAAGGAATATCATAGCTGTAAAATGTCCATGGTATTACAAGTGGCTAAGGTTGATGATATTGCTGGTTCCAAGTTCCCTATTTGACTCAAAAGTGAAAATTCTTCTAGTTTCAGATCGTTGGAGTAGATGCCAAGCCATTCTCATCACAAAAACAGTGAGCCTGCATTATGACAAATTTCTGCTTTACATAGGCACTCTCCAACTGCTCAGTCACATAGTAATGCACCCACAGATAAGACTGGATTTTTCAGGCCTAAAAATATTCACCGTAGACACTCGCTTATAAGTCGACCACACAGATAAGCAGGTTTTGAGCCAACAATCATGGAATTTTCTATGACCCTCGGGTAAGTCAGGGGTTAAACTTAGGGGCGTGTCTGACTGTAGTTTTGTCTGATTTTACCCAAGGCCAGATCCTGAAAAATAACCTACCACTAATTGTTACCTAAGAACTGTAGTCTCTAATTTATTTAAAACATAGTAAAAGATCATAAGATACATTTTTATTCTTTTTAAAATTCTGGTCTTCACCACCTTTTTGCAAACTATCAGAGTAAGTGCACTGTAAACTACATACCAGTAAAACAGTGGTTCCCAAACTGGTATTCACGTACTCCCAGGGACACTCAACAGGACCTTTAGGGGTATTTGAAAAAGAATGGCAGAAAAAGGCAGGCCGTGTTCCAGAATGCCTTGCGAGGCAGGAAGGGAGGTAGCTAGTAGGCTGTGAAAGCCCCACCAATAGCTAGTTTTTGGGCATCAATTCATCTATGAACCAGTAATTTTTACCATCACAGTAAAAAAGCTGAAACATAAAATGGAAAGTAATCAATCACCCAGAATTTCTCAGCACACTTCTGATGCAAAACAGTGCAAAGGCAGAGTCTTCTGTTTCTCAAACAGATAAAAAGAGAAAACACTGTGATGAATACATGAAGTCTGGGTTTTCATAGAGAGGAGATGAGGGCTTGTATTGTTACAAACATTTTGCTAATATGAAGGGTACAATTTATTATTGCCAAGGGATAAGCAAGAGAAAAAGTTTGGGAACCACTGCAGGAGATCCATTAATCAAATCTACCTTTAAGGTGGACATGAGGAGAACCATGAATCAAAGACACCTTTAAGGTGTCTGGTGTGTTAAGCCAGAAGCTCTACATACAACATACAACCCCATAACACATAACTGAGAGTGCGCAATTCAATTCACAGCAGAGAGATGAGATATTTGCAACACTTTTTACTCAGAAGTAGACCCACTGCTTTCCATGGGTGTTATTCTTAAGTAATGGTGCACTGAATTGTAGCCTGGGAAGGAGGGTCCCATCCTGGTGTTTCAAAAAACAGAACTGCTTTGCAAGCGTTTGCCAAGCAGAACCAGGCTGCAACAGAAGGAAGGAGAATAAAAGGTTAACTTTGGCTGGAATGTCCCTGGAAAGTAACTATAGCAACTAAAGAGGTGCCTGCCTGAGCTGAGCAACAGGGCAGCTGAGAAACAACACTGTTCAGAGTTGAAAGGCTCTGCCCTGTAACTGACCCAGAGATAAGGCAAAGTGATAATTGGAACTTGATTACTTGGCAAAAATTTCATGCACTATACACAAGTATATATGGTAGCTTTTAATTATGAAACTTACATAAGCATTAATTTGAAGAATGGCCACAGATACTTTAGAAAATGAACCTGTTTCATTTAGTCTTATGAAACACAGAGCCCCCAACACGTGTCACAAATATTTTCACTTTAATGTCCAAATCTAGAGCATTACTTCCAGACTGACACAGTCATACCAATGGTGTGTGTGCTGCATCCTGCAGTGGGGGGGACGGGACAGTGAAGGAGACCTCCTCAAGGTAAGGGAACGTTTGTTCCCTTACCTTGAGGCTGCATTGAAGCTGCATCAGTGCTGTTAAGCTGGATAGTATTCAGCCCTAAGACTGTAATCCTATGTATACTTGAGAGTGATCTAGTTCTACTCAGTGGAATTTATTGAGGATACATGCATAACATTGCATGACATTGAAACAAGGGAAAGGTTACATAGACAAAGGTTGTACAGTTCCATGAGACACTAAATGAGCCAAAAATTGAGATGAAAAAGATGCAGTAGCCTGCCTCCTGACCCAGACAAAATTAGCCCTCACTGCAGTTATGTTTGTCTTCATCGGTACATCCTTTTATATTCTACCATATGAGTGAATGATTACCATACATTCATATATGGAGGAAAATACATGTATACATTACTTGAGAGGCAAGTTTACATTTCACCTATACCTAGCCATCGTGCACCCAACTTCTACTTCACTGGTCTGGTCTGGTATGAGTAATATAGTGTTTTTCAAACTGTGGGTTAAGATGCACTAGGTGGGTCACAAACCAATTTCAGGTGGGTTCCCATTCATTTCAGTAATTTATTTTTAATATATTAGACTTGATGGTCCTAAGATATGTGACTACATTTCAGGAAATGTCACTGATCTGTACTTTTAACAGGCTTCTATGTATATGCTTTTAACAATGATAGTAACTGGGACTTCTGGGTAAGTGTGAATAGGATTGCAGCCTAGGATTGTGAAAAATTTTCCTGCTTGATGTCACTTCCTGTCATGACATCACTTCTGGTGGGTCCTGACAGATTTTCATTATAAAAAGTGGTTCCTAGTGCTAAAGTTTGAGAATCACTGGAGTAATATATTAGCTAAGGGCCAATAAACTGACATTGTGGAGATGCTGTTGGCAAATGGTTCACCTGCACTGCTCTGTTTTGGTTGGGGTCCTAAAGGACATGACTTATAGTCCTGGGGTATTATTAAACTTAGCCACTTCCTGGAAGTCAAAGCAGCCTTGAGGGTATGAAGCTCTTTTCACTAGCTAAGTCTGGAACAGCAGCTAGCCTGGCCACAGTTATTCCCTACTAAAATCACAACTGAATCATTGTAATTGGCTGGATGTGGGCCTTTTGTAGCACCGGAACCCACTTTTTAGAATGAGAATCTGTCGGGACCCACCAGAAGTAATGTCATGATCAGAAGTGACATCATCAAAGAGAAAATTTTTTAAGAATCTTAGGCTGCAATCCTACCCACACTTACCCAGGAGTAAGTCCCATTTACTACCATTGTTAAAAGAATATACACAGTAGCTTGTTAAAAGTACAGGTCTGTAACATTTCTCCAAATGCAGTCACATACCTTGGTAGCAACAAGTCCAATATATTAAAAATAAAATATTGAAATGAATGGGAACCCACCTGAAATTGGCTAGCAACCCACTTAGTGGGTCCCAGCCCACAGTTTGAGAAACACTGATCTATGCTCAATTCAAACTGCTGTTTTAACCTTAAAGCCTACACACATGGTTCTCCAAGGGCCTCCTCAGAGTAAGCCTAACTTACAGAGGAAAGGCAGGTGTGATTCAACTGTGGTGCCTCAACTCTGGAATGCTCTCCTTAGGCAGCACTGAGCCAGGTGTCTTTGTCTCTCTCTAATTTTTCTGCTGCTTATTTAATTATGCTATTATGGAAAAGCATTTTTAATTAGCTGATCTTGAATAGTTAGTTTTGAATAAGAAAGGCAGAATATACGTATTCTTAATAAATATCTGGTGTGTGATCTGAGAAGTCCTTTGTATTACCTTGATTTCCAAATGGACATTTTATCTGTCTATAATCTCTCATCAAAAAGTACACTTACATTCCATGTCTCTTCCCAGCACTGTTGTTCCATTTCAAGATTAGGGGCAAAACAGAAAAAAAAAAACACTGGTGTTGACTAATTTCAATACTTCATTTTTTGTCATAAAAGTTGCATCTAAAGTGTTTTATAACAGCAAGAATAGAAAGGTCTGCAAAATTGCAAATCCAAAAACCAGAAACAGCCAGGAGTTCCAACAACAAAGCCAGGCAAAATTCCACATAAAATAGTCAATTTCATCAGGAAACCCTTTTAAGGGCCCAATCTTATCCAATTTTCCAGTGCCAATGGAGCATGCACTGCATCCTGAGATGGGGAGGCAGTCACAGAGGCCTCCTCAAGGTATGGGAACATTTGTTCCCTTACATCGGGAGTGCATTACGGCTACACCAGTGCTGGAAAGTTGGGTAGGATTGAACCCTAAACCAGCAAACATTATTATATGAAGCTAGATGCAGCTTAACAGACAAAGGGTTCCACAATGTAGGTGCAACTACAGCCAGTGTCATTTCAGCTCTAATACTATGAAGGACAGGACAACAAGCCATTTTCAGCAGTTTTCATACATGCAACATTACATGCAACATACATTACATGCATTACATTGCAACATTACATGCAACATACATGCAACATTAAAATGTGATTTATTTGTCTTTAACTAGTCCAGGATATTCAGAAGAAACAGAAGAGGTTTCAGCAGC
The DNA here is from genome assembly GCF_035046505.1 of Tiliqua scincoides. NCBI lineage: Eukaryota > Metazoa > Chordata > Lepidosauria > Squamata > Scincidae > Tiliqua > Tiliqua scincoides. Next base: position 44,459,591 of record NC_089824.1, on the reverse strand, counting down.
TGTACTAGAAGCCTGAGCATCTGCTCAGCAATTGGTATACGCTAATTTGTGGATCATATTAATCCTGATCTTTATTTCAGCAGCTGTATTCATCAGGTAGCAACAACATGTCAGCCTGCCATCTAAAATAAGTGTTCAAACATCTCTGTTTTTATTTTGCTTGATTATTGAAGACTTCTGTGTATCCAGATTCCCTTGACAAATTTCATTACTAATACTACAGGTGGAGCCTATTTATCCACGTTAGTTCCTTTCCATGACTCGGCTCGATTAAACAAAAAACACATTGTGCTAAATGCCATAGAGTTACGCAAATTCGCTGCAGCCTGACACCTCCGAATGGAAGGAAACTAAGGCAGCTGTTCTCAATCCCCTTCCCTCCATACTCAGCCCTCCTGTTGCCAGCTGTCCCACTTCTTTCCCAGGTGAGATGCTGAACTTTTCAGAGTCCAGCCCTATGCATTTCTACTCAGAAGGAAGCCCCATTATAGTCAGTGGGGCTTACTCCCAGGAAAGTTTGGAGAGGATCATGAGCTATATCTCATGCTTTGCTTGGTGGGAAGGCTTGCTTGTGTAGGTGACTGCATGCATCATGGGGGGGGGGAATTCAGCAAACACTCCCTGGGTTTTTAAAGCAATCCCCTCTGTTGCTACCACACCTGCCCCTGTGTGTGTGAGAGAGAGAGAGTGAGAGAGCTCCACCTTGCTGCACATGTTCTGGTTACACATGGTTTTCTGCCCGCCTCTTTGCTGGCTCAGGGGCTCCAGGAATGTTACTGTTCCTTCAAAAGGGGAACCGCTTCCATGGCTCCAGGGGTATTCTCTGCCTGGGCAAGGCAGAGCCTTTTTGCAGTGTTTTGGGCTGCCTGGAAACGGAGCAGTGGCATCACTAGGATTCGTGTCACCCGGTGCAGGAGCTCTGCATGTCACCCCATGCAGTGGGCAGGGCAACGCCCCAGATGGTGTTTGTGGTGATGTACCATTGTCCCACCCCACTGGTTTTTTGGCAGTACCTTTTCATAGAACATAGATATTTCAATGTGGTTTGTTTCACTGCATTCTGCATGAAATTACGCATTGATATATAACATGATGGTATTATTCCTCCAAATTCTGATTTTAGTGATTTTGAAAACTTGTGGAGTCACAAACACATCAACTTACTAACACCTTATTGTAGCAGTTCTCATACTTTTAGCACTGGAACCCACTTTTTAGAATGACAGTCTGTCCAGGACCCATTGGAAGTGATGTCATGGCCAGAAGTGACATCATCAAGCAAATTAAAATAAATAATTATAAATAGTTACATTAAAATGAAACAGATAAATAAGGGGGAGCCAGTCCTGTTCCACCAAGTGAGTTTCCTCTGTAGTCTGCCTGCAATAACAACCCCCCAAAAGAATCAGTGAGATCTTCAGCCCTCCCCAGTGCGCAGTTTAAAGTCCTTCTATTTCAACCACATCAATAAAAAGACCCACCTGACTTTACAAGTCTGAGAGCACAATCCTATGCCTGTCTACTCAGAAGTAAGTCCCATTAGAGTCAGTTAGGCTTACTCCCAGGAAAGTGTGGGTCAGATTGGGCTGTGAGGGAAACTTTGCAAGTGCAAAATAAAAAACTTTCCCCTTACCAGTTCAAGCCTCTTTGTTAGTCCTTTCTAGTGGGGGAGGGGGAAAGGCTGCCTTCTGGGGCTTTTGTTGCACTCCACTTCCATTGGATCGGGACCATTCTGGTGTCCTCATATTCTTTGCCTGGCCTGACCACCAGACAAGGCACATCTGCCTACTCGTAAGTAAATGCTACATGAGGCTGCTTCGCTTCCCATAGGGCTCCATACACTTGCAGGTGGGGGGGAGGGACCTCCTCCTCAGGTGTTTTTGGGACTGCATTCATTGGATCAGGACCATTCTGCCATTGGAGTCCTCTCAGTCTATCCTTTTGGATGGAGCACAGCAAGGTTGCCTACTAGTGAGTAAACGCAGCCACATGGCTTCCTTTCCCTTCCCATAGAGCTGAATACACTCGCAGCTGGGAGGGGGAACCGCCTTCTCGGGTGTTTTTTGGGGGCTGCACTCATTGGATCAGGACCATTCTGACGTTGTTGGAGTCCTCTCAGCCTGCCCTTTTCAACGGACTAAGGCAAGTGTGCCTACTCATGAGTAAATGCAGCCATGTAGTTTCGCTTGCTTTCCATAGGGCTGAATAGGGACCTCCTTCTCAGGTGATTTTTAGGGGCTGCATTTACTGGATCAGGACCATTTTGGTGTCCTTGGATTCTTGTCAGCCTGCCCTTTCCAACAGACTATGGCAAGTATGCCTACTCACAAGTAAACACATGATACTTTCACTTTCCATAGCACTCTATGCATTTTTTCCTTCCAGTTTTTTGGCCATAACTTTTGAACGAAAGGAGCTATCCCAATGGGGTTTCTTGCATTGTGTTCCGCTGGCCATTCCACATCCAACCGTGTATGGCACGACATGGTAGCTCCTCATGGTGCAATTTTAGCGCATCACCCCCAGGGCGCGTCACCCCCCAGGGCGGGTAACCTGGTGCGGCCCACACCCCCTGCACTCCCCTAGTGACGCCACTGAAATGGAGTGAGAGGCTAGCGCAGGGCAAAGGAGGCAAAGGTGTGTGTGACTTTCAGTACCCCCACCCCATTTGTTGAGACAAATCCACAGATAAGAATTTTCAGTCAATTCTTCTGTCTTGGATTGCTCCTCAAAGTCCCAGGTAGAAAAGGCAGGTTGAGATTGTTCTGTAAAACCTCCAGTTTAGTGTCCATTTAAAACATATAAAATTGTATCTTACTGCTCGGTGTACCAAAGATACAAGTAGAACATTCTGTTAGAGATCATTAGTATTTTACGAAGTCTGGAGCTCAGGAAACCTAAGAAAGTACTGAATACACAGGACCCAAATATTACAAATCAACTTCTCGGTGAACGTTTGGAAAATGTCATTTGCATTAGACATATGACAAATAGATGTATACAACATCTTCACAGGAATTGCAATGCAAGCAGGCCCCTGCATCCACAAAGGTTCCATTGCAGATGCCCCACGGATACCATGATTCTGCAGATACCAAGGACCAACTTTAAAAACATTTACAAAGTGAAAAAACAAGCCTCCAATAATCTTCCCGACCATTGCACGGTGAAACCCGCTGTGATTTCAGGGCTCCAGGCAGTCTTCCGAGTTCTATAGCCTCCTCCTTGTTACACAGAGACCCTTCTATTCACCCAGGCGTGCATAGTGATGCATTCTGGGACAAAACTGGGCAAAGGAGGAGCTTCTATGTGACCAGGAAGAGGCTTCAGGGAGCTGGAACTTCCTGGAGTGCTGAAAATGCAGCTGTCATGCTGCACAATGGCAGGGAAAGCTATTGGTGGCTTGTTTCTTCACTTTGTAACCCTTTTTAAAGTCCTGCCATTAAAGTTCCCATTATCAGTGGAAACTGTGGATAACTGAAACCCTGGATGCCACGAACCGCCTATACTTATACAATTTGAATAAAGCACAATGTTCTTTAGTTAGGTTTTAATAATTAATGGTACAATCCTATACATACTTATATGAAAGTAAGTCCCACTAAACTCAGTGGAACTTACTTCTGATTAGGTATGCCTAAAATTGCAAGGGAAGGAAGTTTTCTATTCACAACTAGAATAATTCAATTTTGAGGGTAAGTTGATACTAAGTTACTTTTCACAAGTACAGCTTTTAGGTACTACTGTTAGCCATTGTATTTCAACTAATTTAAGTTCCAAACTTAGATAGCTGAGATTTAGATTTGCTGTGATAGGATTTACTTAGGATTTACTTAGTTCAAAATTAGGAGCAATCGATTGATTTCTCTTCTCAAATTAAAATTCTGGCACTAGAATCTTATTCACTAGGATGAGAACGTAGGAAAATCTTGGATAATGTGAGTAAACTATGAGACTCTAAGACAGGAGTGACCAACTTTAGGACTCCTGGACCTTTAACAATAGTGTAGAAGACGGAATGGCCAACTTTAAGATACCTGGACCTTTAACTGTAGTGTAGAAGAGGGCATTTCAGCAGGTACAGCTTGTCATCTCACAGACAAGCTGCACCTGCTGAAATTCCCTTCTCTACACTATTAAAGGTCCAGGAGCCCTAATGTTGAAAAGTTGGCCACCCCTGCTCTAAGAGAATATATGCACGTGGTATAGGACACTGGATGCAACAACAGTGCCCAATCTGGAGATGTTGGGGATTGAACCTGGGTTCTTTTATTTGCAAAACATATGCTCTACCACTGAATTATGTTCCCTCCCTCAAAATACCTTGGACTAATCATACACACACACCACTTAACTTACTTCACAGGGCTACTGTGAAAATGTGACTGGGGAGATTGATGTACATTGCCCCAAGATCCCTAATGGACGGGGTAAAAATAAACTTATTTATGTTTTCAATTAAAGTTAAATTACACAAGATATTTTAACACTACAAATAACTAATTTCATCTTCCAAAGTTTATACATTATGAAAGCAACTCATTCTCTGTGAAGATTTTCCATGGATGCTTCCTTTCAAGATACTTAAACTGAGCAAAGGCTGTTATTTTGCATAAACATATTGTATGTATCTAAACTAAAATGCAAGGTCTACATATACCAGTTTAGAATTTTTTTTTTTAAATTCAAGATAGATAACTTGCAGCACGATCCTATGCAAGTTTACTCAGAAGCAGGTCCCACTGTGTTCAGTGGGGCTTACTTCATGGACATCTGCCTAGCACTGCAGTCTAAATTATCCATTTTATTTAACAAGAGCCTGAAAAATTAAGTCAATGAAAAGCTAAATTTGCTTCAATAAGGAGAACACACACCAGCTTGACCAAAGGAATTAAAAGGAGAGGGGACTAAGCAGATCAGTTTGCTCTTTCCAAAGTACTACAGGGGAAATACCTTCTTAGAACCACCTAAAATGGTACAAAAGAGTAAACAAACTTTCAAGATCTCAAAAATTATTCCTAAGGCTAGATGTTATGGGAAAAAAAGAGTGCTTACTACTTGTGACATTTTTAGTTGGCTCTAATAAATTACCCCACTGTGGGTTTTTTTGCTTTTTTTTAAATGGACCAACATAGCTAGCTACAATTTTTCAAGAGTATCTGACTGCAATTAATACGCCAAGGATCTTTATCCATTATTCAGAAAGGATGAAGTTTGCATAGAACTATACTCAAGGGATACCCATGCCAAATGCACATGTTCAATGATTACAACTCCATATATGACTAATGTTAGCACTAAAAAAATACACTTCTGTTGTATGCATGTGGGAAGTGGACACAAGAGTTTGGAGAACAAATCTTCATTTTAACTTTCACAAGGAGCAGCAGAGAATGATCAAGATCAGCAACAGGATTTTAAGATTTATAAAATACACACATATTCCAGCACAAAAGCTATCATGCACTTTAGAACTCAAGAGACCACAATTATGCACTGAATTGCACTGCATACACATTTATGAAAAGACACATTTACTTATTTAAAAGATACCCTGCCCTTCCAGACTTCTAGGAGCTCAAGACAGCTCACATCTTAACAGTGCTCTGTTTATTGCAGTCATTGGATTTAGACTTTAGTAGCAATCCCAATATAGTCACAGACTAATAGGGCTGCGATGGGGAAATCACTCAGCCTTCTATAGATTATACAAGAACTGATGTGATCAACCAATGCTGTTATTCATCCTCAGGATTTGGGATGGGTCCAGCTGTAAAGTCATTTATTACAGATAGTATGCAAGTCCAGTTTCAAAATGTATATATCCCACTACTGTTAGCTCTAATAGAAAGCACAAATGCATTCAGCAACATTTTCTTTAAATGGATAGAAATGCATTTTGTAAATTCTGTTTAGGATAAAGGTTGAATGGTTTAGTATATACATATTTCTATCATGAAGACATTGAAAAAATATGCAAGATCCAACTTAATTGGCATTTTTCATAAACAAGCAGTGTGAGTTGTTCTTTAACTGCATGGTTCATAGTTTCTTAAAGTCCCCTAGAGGCGAGCAATTAAGCCTACATTAACTGTACTCTCTTCCAACAACTAAAATCAGGAGTACCAATAACTGTTAGACTGACCAAAGTGTTATAATTGTAGAAGGCTTAACTTTTTGTTTACATTTAAATGGACATTAGAATATTAAATTTATAGGTAATCTCTGAAGCAAGACAAGTATAACTCCTGTGCTAGTTAGAGTGATAACTGATACTGTTCTTTCATTAGCATATAGCCAGCCCTTTCAAGGTACATCCTCATACAAATATGGTGGTGCTTTACTTTTAGTATAGATAAGGAAAAAAAATGTATATATGAAGTAAGCAGATTTATTACCTAAAAGCCTGTTTAAAAGGTATACAAATTAGTACAACTACAAATTACATTTATCAGATGTAAAAACATAACATTTGATATTGGATTCCAAAACATATCCATTCTTTTGTAACAGAAGCATTTTATAAAATTATCTTCAAACAAGTATCTAGTTTCTTTGGCAAAAGACATTTCTCCAGACTATTAGCAACTCTTCTAAACATCTCTTTAAAAAAAGTCACCATTATTTAGCTAAAATAGCTAAGAAAGCCAAGATTGTAAACAGTAGCACAGCAACTTTCAGTAGCATCACATTCAGCAGCATCACACATTCTAAGTATCACTTTTACATATGACATGCACTTTATCTATCAACACAAAACTAGTTCCTTCCACTTCTCAAAAGTTACTTGTAGAATGTTGCAGCAATCTCTCAATATCACAAACACACAAAACACACATAAATGAATATGGAGTATCACTATTATACTTCTCAAACAGAAATCTACATTTTGTAATATGCTATTCTGCTGTGTTGTGACTAATTCACAAAAAAAATCAACAAATGAAACTCAGTCACACTACAACAAAGTAATATTTGTAATTAAAATAAAAGATTAAGGATTAAAAGCCTTTCAGTCACACAAAGTCAATATAATACTCATAGTATTTTTGACTTTATGATGCTATTGTGGCATTAAAGAGTAAAAGTGTGTTTTTAAAAAGAGTTACTATTAAATGAGTTCAAGTCACCCTATCAGCAGAGGAATCAGATCTCAGCTTTTTAAAAATTAGTTTTAACCCCCCAAAAGCTGACAACTAATTCCCATTAAACACTTTCTAATCTGATTTCTAGGGATATTATCCACAAAGCGACACATTTGGCACAATGTGCAAATAAGATTATAACAGCTTAGTGCAAGACACTTTTTGCTCTATACAAAATTCCTTAACTTTTAAGGGGAGAAGTGCGTTTTTTCTTAATATTCCCCCTCTTTCCTATTTTCACTTAACTCATCAGTTTTAAATTTTTGATAGGAACATTTAAGATACATGTATTAGAAAATTATGCTTGTTCAAATGCAACCTGTTCTCGCCTGAAAACTATAGCAGGTGTATCTACTCTCAGTTATAACTTTGTAACAGTTCTGAAGTCAATAGGATTATGGAACTGACAAAAGGTACACATATTAGCATGAGGAATACACATGTCTCAATATACTCAAGTACAGAACAAATATTTTAAAGGCATTCTGAAAGATAATAAATTTGCTTATCTCAGTAAACTTAAGAAGTAGTAAATATGATACATTTAAATACTAACCAGCTTTCAAATTTGCACAATGTTCACATATATTCATCATAGGTTTCCAGCATTCATAAGAACTACTATGTAGAAATGTTTAAAATATAATGGCAACAATTATACTTATATGAGCTCAAATATAGTACTTTCAATTAATAAAATGGTGTTGTGAAAATTTTATTTCAGAATAAATAAATTATATATATCATGCCTTAAATAAGAGTTACTGGCAATGTACAGTTCAGAACAACCAACAACAAGATAAAATATCAAACAATTATGTATAAGAACCCAGACTAACATACATCACAGGTTGCTTACTGGAAGGTTTTCATATATCTTACTCTTGGTACTAGTACCTAGTTACAGAATAGCCACACAAGCTCAGATATACTAATGCACTATGGACAAAATTTAAACTGCAACTTATCCAATAGTAAACAGATAAAACTAGGTACATAATTAAAAGAAAAACAATGCTAATATTTTTTAGAGGAAAGCATTCTGTCTACTCTGATTCTATCCACAAATTCACACCATTTACAAATCAAGCACTAGACCACAACTGCCTCTTAGGTTTTCTTCCTAATATAGACATTCTCCATTACTGAGATGTTTTACTTGCTTAATGCTGTACTGTTCATCATGTGTTAGTTTTCAAACACATATTCTATGTCCAATTAGTACTACAAAATATGACATTGTTCTAATATCTGAATGTGAAATAGTTCTCAAGGTTTTTTAAAGAATTGGTAATTGGATAAAGATGGTCAGCAACTCACTGGACAGATATTGTATTACTTTACCAAACACAAATGAATGATACTTGCAGATAGTTCTTGATACTTGCAGATAGTTCTTTCAGAAATATTTTTTTCAGATCTTCCTTTTTACACTATAATGCATCTCTCATTGCAAGTTATTACATGTTACAGCTCTAAAATACCACAGTTTCAATAGTATCTAATTAAAAGTAGAAAGTTTAAATATCAATATTGGAGACAAGCAGATGAAATCTAGGCCATAGATTATACCATTATAAGATGTTGTTAAAAGAAAGGTTTAACTATAAGACCAATTCACAACATGCATGAATCAGATGAATGACTTATAAAGTGAACAACTTGAAAATATCTGTACTAATTTAACACAGTAAAATTATGCTGGTATAACATCATTTAAAAAAAAAAAAAGTGTTTAGTAAGAGAACCGCCATTAAATTCTGTATGCAAGCAGATAAAGATGAAAAACCAAAGTTAACCTCATCTGCAAAGGTTTTGCTCAAGGAAAGAAGAATCATACAGGAGTTTGATCACAGCAAGATGAATCCAAAAAACTTTCAGACATCTTGGAAGAAACTGCAATGTTAGAATTTTAGCAAAACTTTTAGAATTCACATAATTTCATAAAACACTGTTTGGAACAACCACAAGTTTTTTTACCTCAGTTCAATAGTTTAGATAAATTTGAATCTTTTCAGATCAAAACACCTTTACTAGCCACCAAAAATACACTTGTTTTAAGTTCTAGATAAACTGTTTCAGGTTATTGTAATCCTTAAATTTTAAATACATAAAATCAAGGATTCTATAGCTAACTTTTACCCATCTCAATTTCAAATGCAGTGCTCTGACACACTTATAACAGAAATTGAATGTTTCTACAAATGGACAACTTTCATAGAAGAGAAAAATAAATAAATTCAAATTAGAGGTTCCAGAAAAATACACTTCTCCTACAGTTTACTTACCAGGATAAAACTGAGGATCCTCAAAAACAAGTTATATACTTATCTATTTCTACAAATCATCTTTACAGTCTTGTATTATAAAAGGACTACTAGACTTTATGTTCTTCTGGGGGAATGTGACAATTCTTGTCACACACTTACTGTTTTGGATGCCTGTGATGAACCTTTTGTGTTTCACAAACTCTGTAATCTACAAATATTTAAGATAAGATTTGAACTCTACAGGTTCAATTCCTATTCACTATCCTAGATGCACCTATGAACTCAGTGTCTTTAACCAGCTGATGAAAATTACGTATCTACAAACACTAGTTACTCAAGTGACATTCTTAAAACATATGGCATGCATCAGCCATTTGCCAAGTTTCTGTTTGCTTTCAGGTCTTTATCGTTTAAATTATAATAGAAGAAAAAGTTTATAGCAAAAAATGAAGACCTCTGTAAAAAGAAGAAATGTGCACATAATTCCTTCATTGTTATGCACATTAAGAAAGAAGTTAATCTCTTATCTATGATCAAGAAATAATTTATGTGATTTAATCTCCAAAACTGAATCATTGGGCAATTTGGTGTTTTCTTGGAACTATCTTAGTCAATTACTACTCTAGAACACATTTTATATGGAAGGTACTGGCCGCAAAGTACTAAAGCTACAGTACTATGCACACAGGTGTCAAATCCACTAAACACAGAGGCACTTCTAAATAAAGAAGTATGAGATCAAACTACAAATGCAGTAGACAGCAAATCAGCTTTCCTGATATAAGGTAAATGGAAGTAAAATTGATGAAGTGTCTCTCAAAATGTAGTCCATCTCTTTGGACACAATACTTGCTATTGACTTCAATTTAGATTTAAATCTAGGTAAGATTTAAATCTAGAAAGAGCAAATCTAGAAAGAGCAAATTACTTTAATAAAAGTGTAATTGTGCATGAGCAAAACATTAACTGATATTTTTAAAGAGCACTATTCTACTGACCAGAAGCATTTAAGCTATGTCTATTCAGACAAGTGTTATCATCAAAAGTTTTACATTCTACACATCAAATCAATGAAGAATAGTCCAGTGGAATGTGGCCCCAACCAAAACATCTGGTGCCAATCAACAAATATTAGAAGTGTGGCTATATAAAGGGTACTTATATTTTTGAATATATTTCAACAGATTTAAGACTAGGAATACAGCAAGTATTGATGGACTCCAAGTATGAAGGCTGTAAGCTTGCTTTTAGTTCACCAACTGTGCTATAATTCAAGCTCTATGTACAAATATGAACACCATTCACAGGTTCAAAGTAGAAATACGTTTTCATTTTTAACTGATACAATGCAACCGAAGATACTCAAATACAAGTAAGGTGCGAATCCATGTCTTCAAAATGGCTTAAAAATGATACTGTAAAGGGCTACTGCACTTCATGCATTCCTCTGGGGGACTGAGAATTACCAAGACAATACTACTGTTTCATATTAGGCCACTGTAGGCTACCTCCATTTCTGCAGACATCCCTCCAAAGATCAGTTTCCGGGATACAGTATTTTAATCAAAATGCAGCAACTCCACGTCCCTGGGGAGTTCACACACATCCCAATATGCTTGGGTCCCACCAGTATCTATTTGTCCTACAAAGGATCTCCATTGCACATCAATCCCATTGGAGTAAATCAACTCCATCAGTGCAAGCAGTGACTGACCTGCCCTCAGAGGCCGATTTCTGCCTTGACACTTTAACAAGGCTTTGCTTCAGCACAGGTGGGGATGGCTAAGAAAAAAAGAGAAGCTGTCCCTTTAAGATGCCCTCCTCTGCGCCTGATCCCACGTGGAGCCAAACACTCGCAGCACTTTCCCACTAACTTCTGTGGGATGCCAGACAAGGCACCCTTCGGAGCCAAGTCAGACTGGGAGCCCGCAGGTGAAGGGCAGCTGCTCCCCAGGTGCACGAGTGCTCTCCTAGCACCGACCTCCAGCGCCTTTGCGCCGCCTGTGGAGCAGGCGCTATGCAGGCAGGGCCACAGGCGGCCCTGGGACCCCCGCGCGGGGAGGGCTTCCTCCGGCGCTCGGCGCGTCCCGCTCGAAAGGGGAGAAGGCGATCCGCAGGTCTCAGTTTCGCGCCGTCGCCCCCCGCCCCCGGCGGGAGAGGGCAGGCAGGGAGCCGGCGGCCAGCAGCGCTGCTCCTCGGCCGCAGCCCGGCTCTGCACTCCCACCTCCCACCATTCGGGGAGAGGGCTTCTCCCGTCCCGCATTGTCGGGCGTCTCCGAGGGGCATCGGCCGCAGACCGGCGCCCGGGTTAACTCCTTGGGCCCTGGGGGGCCCCTCGGCCCACCCGGGGGCCGACGCCGCCCCGCCCGGCCTCCCGGGGGACGCGGGGCATTTTTGGGGATTTTTTGGGGCTATTTTTTCGGCTGCTCCGTCGGTTCTCCCTCCATTTTGGTTGTTTATGATACTGACAACAAGCTGTCCCCGCGCTCCCGCTCGCGCCCTCCCTCCTCCCCTCGCTCGCTTGCTCGCTCGCTCGCCCCGCTCCCCCGTCCCCTCCCCGCACCCGGGCAGGGGCGAGGGGAGTCTTCGGGTCGGCCCCCGCCCGTCCCTCGCGGGGGGGGGCAGAACTCTCGTCCGCCGCAGAGGGCGAGGGCAGGGCGCTGCTGCCCGAAAGAGCGCCAGGGCCCCCCGGCGCCAGAGCCCCGGGGCCCCCGACGCCCGCAGGGCGCAGTGCGGACCCCCGGGCACGTTTCTGCGCGGAGCGGGACCGGCTGGGCGCCACCGGCGAATTTATATTAATTTTCTCGCATTTGGGGGCAGCGCTGCCAGCTCTTCCGCTCCGCCGCCGCCGCTGTCACTGCGCTCGCAGCAAGGCGCGGGGGGGCCGCAGAGAGAACTTGGCGAAGTTTGCGCAGAGCCCGAGCGGCGGCGCCGGGAGGGAGGCGACCCTCGCCAGCCCCTCTGCTGGCTGCGCGGGGGGGCGGGGAGGGGGCAGGAGGGAGGCTCAGCCCGGAGCCCAGCACAGGCAGGCTCGCTTTTCGGGCGCTCTCCGGGGAGCCGCGCAAACTTTCCCTGCCGCCGCCGCCCCCGGCCCGGCCCCGCTGCTCTCCTCTCCTCCGCTCTGCCCCCTCCAGAATTTAAATCGCCCTCGTATCCCCCGCCGAGCCGAGCCGGGCTCTCGGCTGCCGACCCGCCGGCGGCAGACTCACCGCGGAGCCTCAGCATCCCCGGGGCGCCTCCTTCCCGCGCTTGGCGGGGCCCTCCGCCTTCCCTGCCATCTTCGCCCCGCACTCGGGGCTGGACGCGGCGGGCCTGCAGATTGTTTGCTTTCCCCTCTTTCCAGCAGCCATTGTAGTGTATGCGCTGCGGTGCAGCCCAACCTGCCCCACACGCCGCGCCCACCGCCCGCCGCCCACACGCGCGCCGGTTGGCCGCCGCCCCCGTCACTCAGCCCGCTGGCCGCGCCCAGGCGGCGGCGCCTCCGGCCCGCCCGCGGGTCCCGTTGGCGGGAGGGCGCGCCGCTCCGGGAGGACGGCGCCCATTGGCCGGTGCGCCTGCGCTCGCACTCGCGCCGTTGGCCTGCGCGCCTGTCAGTCTCGCCCGGGCCGCGGGCCGAAGGCGGACTAGGCTGCGCCGCTTATAAGGGCGCTGCCCAGGCGGCTGACATCTTTCCAGCCGGAGGCCAGGCTGTTTGTGGCGCTGCAGCGGTGGACTTGCGGACTCTGCGCTCCCGCCTGGCAAGTAAGCAGCCCTGCGTCTCCGGGAGGGACGCGGGACTGGCCGTGAAGGCCCCGCCGGGGCAGCTTCCCCGGCTCCCCCCCACACTGGCTCAGACAGGGCGCGGAGGCGGCCGCGGCCGCTCTGCCTCCAGAAGCTTGCGAGAGACGTCGCTGCTGCGGCTGGTCTCCGCGTCCCCGCCGCCGTCCGGAGGAGAGGCCGGGCGGCTGCCCTGCAAGCTTCTCGAGGCTTCGCTGGGGGACTGTTGCGGGAGGCGGTTGCTGCTTTCTCAGGGGAGCCTTGCTGGTCCCGGTGGTGAGAATTGGGCAGTCTTCCCAAGGAGCCCGTGCCGCCTCTCCCTCGTGCTCGCCGGGCTTCTCCCCCCGGGGCAGCGCAGTGGGAATGGGGCACTGCCCAGCTAGAGAGGTGGGTGGCCAGTGCAAGGAACAGGTGCTGTGTCGTCCTTGGGCAGCCATGCGGGTCCCAGCCTTCCCCTCCCCAGCAACAGGAGGCAAACACCTGGGCAGGGTAGCACCGGCCCTTCAATGGGTGTCTCCATGGGGCTCGCACCATCTTGCTGTGCCGTTTGGAGAGACGGAGTGTGTGTCAGCAGCCAGATGCACCTCCTTTTGGATCCTTGCTTGTTCTCTGATTGTAGACTGTGTTGTGATGTTCAGGACTGGCCTCAGTGGCTCCAACTTTCCTCACTACGTTTTCTAGTCTAGAGCAGGGGTCTCCAGACGTGGCCGGTGGCAAGCCTTTGTCTGACCCCCAGTAAGTCTCTTGTGCCTTGCAAGCCACTCAGTTGAATGTGACCAGAGCTGTGCTCCAGTTGGGTCTGGAGGGTGTTCTGAGGGCCAGGGAGGCCATGCTGGGGTGGGGTGGGGTGGGGGGGGAGGTGGAGGGAACAGAGCTGCAGCAGCAGCACACTCTTTCTTGCGTGCTCCTTTCTTGATATGTCTGTTGGTATCTGCAGTTTTTCCCAAGCAGCAGCCATGCTTCCTGTCTTGCACTAGTCAGGTTGGCCCCATTAGAATTGTTTCTACTGGCCTTCCCAGAGGAAGAAGTTGATTGACAGCAGCAGGGCTTCTCCTGCTAGTTGCCACCACCTACTTTTCCAGGTGACAGAGCAATGGGGGCAGCAGACCTGTATTCTCTAGTCCTTGAATCTAGGTGGGAGGAGGCAGTAGGACAGAGAAAATGCTGCTGATGCATCCCAACAAACTCTTAGCTCACAGTGGAGGTTTCACCTTGGTAGTAGCTGGTCAGGGGTTTGCATTTATTGGCTCGCTTGAGGCACTGGAGCTTCAGCAGCTACTTCTGACACCTGTCCTGTTTGAGAAGTCTATACAGGCCCTTCCTCACTGGGCTGGAAACGCAGAAAAGGGACTGGACTAGAACTCTGTACTTGTGAAAGGGAACATGGGTGTTTGAGTGTGGCGTTCTGGGCTTCTCTCCCCGTCACCTACTTCATACCCTTCCAGTTCTACTGCTGAGGACCTGTCTGTGTAACCTTCTTAATAACAATGGGAGGACAAAGGGGTCAAGAGCAAGGTGACCCTGGTTTGGTATGGTTCACTTTCCTGTATGGATAGCTATTGCGTGGGGTTAAGAGTGGTTCTTGGGGAAAGTAATGCCAGCATGCAGCATTGAAACCCTGTGAAGCAGCTCCTGGAGTGTATCCATGCAAAAGATTGAATCAAAATTAAAAGCGACATAAAGTTAGCAGCATACAACAGTTGCACGTTTCTGTCCAATTCAGGGGTTAATACTCTTCTTCTTTATCCCAGTAGTTTTCAAACTGGGGCATTGCGATGCCCCAACCTGAGAGCCCTGGGCAATTCTCTCTTAAGGGTTGGGGAGAAGGGGAAGGCAGTGATACACACCTCTGATCAGGGCGCAGGGGTGCACTGGCACTCACCGCTGCCTGCAGCAGCCTCCCAGGGATTGGGGGAGCCCGGCCCCAGCAGGAGCCCTCCAGAAGGTGATCATGACCATTTCCTGTTTCTCAATTGCAAAACTGGGAGTGGTCGCAATAGCCTTCTGGAGGGCTCTGTGCTGCTTGGGGAGCCTTGCTGAGGCTGTCGCCAGGCCCCCCCCCCCCCGATCAGAGGCACTACCTGCAGCAAAGACTTAGTGGCTCTCAAACTCTCCATGAGAGTTTGAAAACCACTGCTTTATCCCATAACTCAAGACTGCCTCTTTACCTGTTCTCTATTTTATTACGTTCTGGATAAAGCAGTTAGTCCAGCTGTCTGATTCGTAGAAGCAACTGGTTGGTTATTGACTTTTGGGTTGATAGGATAGGTTTTATGGAATACCCTAGTTAGTATCACAACTAATTAGTAAGTACTGTATGTGGAATATTTAGCACAACATGTAGAGGTGATGGATGACTGTTAGGTGTGCTGAGTTCCTCTCATGCCACTTATATTTTAGGCTGTGCATGACCTTTCACTTCTAAGAAACAGTTTGTGTTTATTGTTTTATGTTAATGTTAAATCATACTCTTTCAAAAACAAAACTTTTGAAAAATACTTGGGAGTGTCTTGTTAACCTTTGCCATGTATTTAAGCTTTTCCCTGCCAGTATGATAGATGGAAGACTTCATCATTTCGGGGTGGGGGAGAGGGAACTTTCATAGGCAGTCATGCAACAGAGAGAATATGAGAGAACTAGGCAGATGATGTTGCGTACTCTGTCCCTGTGAGGAAAGTGCAGATCTAAAGTGCAAGTCAGTAGAGATTTTGAGCCTCAGTAACCAGTTTATGTCCTTTCTTGTGAAAGCTGTTGTGCTAGTCTAGGCACTAGCTGTTGCCTGTTGAAGGGCACTAGCTGCTCCTTTTCCCCGTTCTCTGTTCAGATGACTGTTCTCCATTCAGATGACATGGGCAGCAAGAGAGCCAAGATCATGAGAAATTGTTGATGCTGTAGTTAGACAGCTGGGAGGTGACTGCTAAGTCATTTTCTTTCATGAAAACTAGTAGCTTACTGGTAGCCTAGTGGCGGTTTCTAAAGATGCTCTTTGTACCCATGGGAGGGGGAGAGAGAACTATACCTTTTGCCTTGCCTCTCTCTCTTTCCATCCCCCTCCCTTGCTGGCCTCTCCCTGCCCCCAGAAAGTGGCACTCTTCCTATTCCTGTTTTAATTCCCACCTACTAGAGCTTTCTGCACTCTCAGTTATACTATCCTCAAACTGCAAGACCATCCCTCCCTCTTCTTCAATGTGTAAACAAGGATACCACTGTATACAGTGTTACCCCTGCAGACAAGACCTCCACTTAGGAAGGAACTTGTCCATTTATATAAGTTTTCCAGTTGCACTAAAATAGCCATGTGGTCTCCAAGCACTCTTTCACTGACATTTGTAGTGGCTTCCCAAAATGGCTCTGCAGGTGAGAGGAGCAGAAAATAGTCAGATAATTCTAAACAGGAAAAACAGTCTGTGTTCCAAAATGTATAAGAACAAATGCTTGCTTGCTAGATATAGAATGAACGTGTTAAGAAATCAAATTTTAACATATATAAGAACTCTAAGCAGGTGTTTTGATTTAGTTCCATGTCTTTAAACATAACACACTTTTGCTAAATGAAACCAAAGCTCAAAGGGGGAATAGTGAGATTGGGTAGTGAGCCATGAACGCTCCTTATTATGATAGAGCTTTTATTAATCAGAATAATTAATCACCTTAGCAACAAGATTTTTTCTAGTAATAGTGACCAAAGAGTCTAATCCAAGCTTTTGCCACAGCCATGCTGCTGTTTGATTCACTTGAAAATCTCAGTATGGTACCTTGCCAGCATTACCATTGGAAAGATTGCAAAGATTACATTGTTTTCTGAAGTGTTCTTTAGTGCAGTGGTTCCTAAATTGTTTGGGAGAGTTTGGGCTGTGTAAGTCTTTGCTGGGGAAGGAAGGGGGTGGTGCTGATTCTCCTGCAATCATGCCAGCCCTGGAGGTATCAGGTTATTTTCAGACTCACCAAGGCCCACAGATGCCCTCCAGAGGGTGGGGGAAGCCTGCAGGACCCTATGCAAGCTTCCCTGCATCTTAGAATTGCTGAAAAATCTTCTTGTGACCCTCTTTTGGTTTTTGTTGCAGAGCCAGAAGTGGGTCATGCAAGAATTTTTCAGCAATTCTAAGGTGTAGGGAGGCTTGCAGAGGATCCTGCAGGCTTCCCCCACTCTCCAGAGTGCATCTGCAGGCCTAGATGAGTTTGAAAATAGCCCTGATGTGACACCTGCACAATTGGAGGAGCACTGGTGCTGCTGTCATGGTTGCCCCACCCCTAAGGGAGCAGGGTCAGGGTTCCTCAGGCTGGGGCATCATGATGTTTAAGAACCTCTGCTTTAGTATATTTTTTACAAATGATATATGTAGGGCTTATATAAGCATATTACGTGTATGTATGTATCTGTGGATGATATTTTGAAGTGGATGGAAAGACTTGATGTTCAGTATGAAACTGAAATAATCTTCTAGCCTCACTTCAGGAAATCTGGAACAGTTCTAAAATTTCGTATGCTATAGCAATGTGTGTTTAAGTTGTAGATGTATAACTTCAGACTAGCATGAACTACTAATACAGTTAAAGGAAATTTCAGGTAAGTCTGCCATTTTTTCTATTCCTAAACATTTTGGTAATCAATGTTCTTAAGAGGCTGCCCTCTAATTCTTGTTTCTTTTCTGGGAGAAGAAGAGACCAGTTCACCCTCCTTGCTTGTCATTCTCATGAAGTGTTCATTTGTTGCTCTTTGCAACAGTGGAGTTTACACCCATTAACGGGTAAAGTAATTATATGTGAGTACTGTTCTCCTTTGCATAACTAGATCTGCTGGGAAGCAGGTTATGGTGGTTGAAATCTGCTACTTGTCTTTCTAGTAAGCAGTTCCACAACATTGAATAAGAAGAAACTTCAGAAAAAAATTAATAAACCCTTAATGAAAAATAGAAGGCTGTTCAGTGGCTCCACCCAGGATGTGGTGTGAAATATACCAGGTGTTCTTGGGACATCCCGAAGGGGAAAAGGTTGAAATGAACACACCCAAGATTGAACATCCTCTTATAATACATTCTTTGCTGCGCAAACATGATGTATAGGCACTTAAAGTCATGCATAGTGACTGCCACATAATGTATGGAATGCCTTTATTTGACCATTTGCCAGAGTCTATACAACTCTTGGAGATATTGTGTGCCTTTCTGTTTGGGTCATTCTGAATGTTAAATTGAATTGTACGCAGACTTTAATGAATTGTTTAATACAGTGGTTCTCACACATTTAGCACTGGGATCCACTTTTTAGAATGAGAACCTGTCAAGACCCACCGGAAGTGATGTCATGACCAGAAGTGACATCATCAAGCAGGAACATTTTTAACAATCCTAGGCTGCAATCCTACCTACACTTACCTACGAGTAAGACTCATTTACTATCATTGTTAAAAGCATATACATAGTAGCTTGCTAAAGTGCAGGTCTGTAATATTTCCCAAAATGCAGTCACATACCATGGTAGCATCAAGTCTATCTATTAAAAATAAAATATTGAAATGAATGGGGACTCACCTGAAATTGGCTCGCAACCCACCTAGTGGGTCCCGACCTACCGTTTGAGAAACACGGGTTTAACATAAAGTTATATGCCAAAGGCCATTAGGACAATTAACAGCTATAGCTTATTTGTGGGAAGGGAATGTAAAATTTATGGAACTATGTATCTGTTAAATAAGGTGTTTTTCCTGTCTGGTAAAGCTGTCTTTTTCTTTTAGTTGTCAACACAAAAATACATCTTAATGTCCAGAAAACTACAGCGACTTCGAGACCATGACATAAATCCCTGTCTAGAGGTAGGAAGTTAATAAAGAAATATTGATTAACCTTTTGGCTACTATACTGCTGTACAATAAATGTTTTTTCTTTGAAACAAACATGTCTGCAGTAATCACATGATGCTACCTTCTTTTTGGGAATGTGGGCATTCTCTGGAATCTGTGGTTTGAGGCTTGCAGCTTATTTCAGTCTGCTATAGGATTGTTAAATCTAATTTTATAAATAGAATTCACTCAAACATTTTTAGAGAGTACCAAAAGCAAGATAACAACCACCAGTAATAAAAATCCAAACACATGCTCTTGCATCAAGAACATTCCCAGTTGGGTAAAATGCTAGTAGAATTCAGCATTTGCATTTTTTCTCTGAGTATTTATTATTTCAAACAGGTTCAATGGATTGATCAGTTGGAATAAAGGCACAAGAGCCCTTCTGAATCAGGCCAAAGGCCCATCTAATCCAGCATACTGCTTGCCACAGTGGCCCACTAGTTGCCTTTGGGAAGTCCCCATGTAGGAAAGAAGACACACTTTTCTTCTGCTATTACTATTCTGCAACTGGTATTCTGTTTTACTGCTGTATAGATTTGTTCCATGTAACAATTTTCCCAAATTGTTCCTCAGGAAGGTCAAAGTGCTAGAAAATTTAACCTTTTCTGTTTGTAGGGCTGTATCCTCAAATCTCTAAGGCATTTTGTTTCATTTCTTTTTATAAAACTTTGAGAATAGATCCAATAACAAACCCAATGTGTATACAATTTTGATAGTATCAGACTTCTGACATTAAACCTTATTAACAATATCTGCAATGTTTTGTGCAAAGCTCTTGCCTCAATTCTACATTGTGGGATTCTCTGAGTCAGATTTTTCTCCTTCTCACACTTAGAATTTTAATACAGTGTAAGTATGAACAGTGTAAATATGACACTTCCATATTTGCTTGTGCATCTAGCAGGTAGCTGTCTCTATTTGGAGATAAGTTTTCATTCTTGACCAGCACCTTACCCTTTTTTCAGCAGTGAAATGGGGTTTATACCAGCAGGGTAGGTAGAGTATGCTACCAGGTATATGTCCTGGCACAGATAATTGGGCATGTTTCATTTGGAAGTTTCTTTAGGGTGTCCTCTTTGCAGTGTTCATATTGGTGACCTTCATTTAGAGTAGGGGTGTTCAAACCCCGGCCGGGAGGCCATTTGCAGCCCTCAGGGACTCCCAATCCGACCTAAAGGGAGCCCCCAGTCTCCAGTGAGCCTCTGGCCCTCCGGAGACTAGCTGGAGCCCACGCTGGCCCAACACAACTGCTCTCAGCATAAGGGCAACTGTTCAACCGCTCACGTGAGCTGTGGGATGAGGGCTTCCTCCACTGCTTGCTGTTTCACGTCTGTGATGCAGTAGTGGAAGCAAAGGAAAAGCCAACCTTGCTTTATGCAAGACCTTTTATAGGCCTTGAGCTATTGTAAGACCTTCATTCATTCATATAAGTTCCATCTATAATATATTCATTTATGTAAATTTATTCAAATTTGAAATGTAATTTAATTCTTTTTTTCCTGGGCCCCTGACACAGAGAGATGTTGTGGCACTTCTACCAAAAAATTTGGACACCCCTGATTTAGAGGACCAAGACTGCTATCTGAATCTTTAAACTGCAAAGTGCTTGGGAGTTTCAGCTATGCTGAGCAGATTTCTCATGTGCGCATTAATTGAAAGAGGTTTACTCAGAAGTACATCCCATGAGAGTAGCATGACTTGCTTTCTGACAAATACATTTAGGATTAAAGTTACTTATCCATGCTTTTCTGGAAATAAACTATACTGAAGACAGTGAGGGCTGGCTTCTGATATAAATGCATAGGTTTGCACTGTTGGAAACTGGTTTGTTGAGCAAGCAGACATAAACACTATCAAGTACAATATGATTTTTGTCCACATAGACATGTAGTATTATAGTCTTAGTGCTCATTAATGTTTCAGCCAGCATGTATCATTTCTAAAAACCGTGAATCTAGGTATGAAAATTGCTACAAAACAAATATTTGTTCAATACTAGACTATTCAAATATCACTTCCTTTTATGTTGAAGGAAACGGATGCTTCTAGAAAATGTATGGATGAGAGTAACTACAATAAGAACGTGTGTTCCATCTATTTTTTAAAGTACAGGAACTGCAGAAAATTTTGGGTAGGTATACTTGAGATGTTTCTCACTGCTTGTGCTGTAATTGGAATGCTCAGTTTTCTATTCTGTATTATACATAAACTTGTAAGATAATGAAAACATGGTTAAATTTTTAGCAATTCAACTAATGTTGATGAAATGTCAAAGTTCAACTTTAATCATAGGTATAGATAGGAGGTTTTGAATAGGAAGTATTTACTTGCTAGTTGCCTTGCTGTTCAGATCTTAAATTGAGAACTTTAACAAAACCTGATTTCTCTGTTTAGAGGCAAGCTATTCAAAGTATGTGCTGCCTGGACCAATTTATGCTGCCTGGACCAAAATAATCCAGGTTCTAGAATTTGTGTGAGGATTTAATCTCAGTAGGATAGTTTAACTCAATTATACTATTGTGAATTGGCTACTTAAATCTGTAGGGTCACATGGTTTTGCACTCAATATAGCGCTGCAGAAAGTGTCCTCCTTTTATTCTTAATAGATAAAATTTTTCAACTGTTCCTATAATTTTTTTTCCGCTTGCAAATAACATTTCAGTTTTTGTGCCATTTGGTTTTGGAAAATGGAAGTCCTGCATTTTAAAATGGTTTGATAATGAACTTGATTGAAATGATTAATACACAATTTCTTGTATTTTTAGAATGGGATCATGATGCAGAGAAGAAAAGATGGAATAAGACCAGATATGCCTACAGCTGAAGAGAGAGAGAGAATTCTGGCATCATTAGGAGGAAGGCCATACTGATCATCCAGCATTACTGATTGTACAATGGTTTTATTGTAAATGAGATGGTCAGGAAAGAATATTGAAAATGACCACTAGAGTGGGTAATAGTTTTGCTGTTAACTTTCCTAATACCCCTTCCAAACTATCATTAGGTTATTGCAACTACAAGCTCACTTCTACTACTGAAACAGAATCTGCAGCCTTAATGACTTTTCTGAAGGGCAAGATAACAGCATGTTGGACAAATGTTCAGTAATAAAAGTATTTTTTTTTATAATGGGACTTCTGGCAGTTTGTGATGGTAATGCAAAGATCTTGGTAGTTTTCTGACTTTGGCCTTCTACTTCACAAACTCCATCCCCACAGCTGTAGCCTGGAATAACATTTGAACAGAAGGCTAGGATCTTGCAACTGTTCATGGGAGAGGCAGAAGATTAGGGTTACACTTTCCTGTGGCTTCATGGCAGGGTATCTTTTTGAGAGGGATACCAGACTGGGTGAAAATAACACTGAGAGAGAATAGTTTTGCAGAAATTTTCACAATTGGTCAGTTCTGTAGCAATTCCCATGCTTCTACTCTTGCAGGAACATCATAGGTTTAGTTTTTCTATCATAGCTAATATCAAACAGAACTTTCTGCTCAAGAAAGTCTGTCTGTAGGTGGGAGGGGCACATTTGCATCCAATCCCATGAGTAAAAGTGATGTGCATCCAATTGGGGAACAGGTACTTTTTTGTTGGTTCTGATTACCAGGTCTCCATTGTTTCATTCAGGACTGGATTCTGGATTAGATTCTTAGCTCTGAAGCTGCTAAATGCAGATTTAAGTGATACTTTAAATCTGCATTGGTGAGCTATAATTAGAGCTGTTTGCTTTGGGTGAGTAAGAATATAATGGGCTTACTTCTGAGTAAAATAAAACCATCTCCAAACACTTCTAGCTATAATTGGCAAAACTATTAATTTCTAGGCAGTACTAAAACCTAGATGCTTTGCAGTTGCTGTCACCCATCACCAGATGACAAATGGACCTGTTCACCTGCCAAAAACAGAACTAACATAACCATGGAGTACAACATTGTGCTCAAATGCCAAGGAACTACTCTAATGCTTGACACTGTATAGCCTACCTACTACCACATTGTTAAACTTCTAGTTTAACAAGCATATCTCTGTACATATTCCAGAACATATCTTTGCGACATTATTTTTCTCCTTGTAGGTAGTACGTGTCTTAAATTTCAAGCCTCTAATTCACTTGGCATCTGGCAAACGTTTGTTTGAAATTCAGCCCTTTAAAAACACACATCATTTACATTAAGAAAGCTCTTTGAGAGGTCTAGAGTATAAGGGAGAAGATAAGGAAAAGACAAAATGATTAGGGAACTAATTTCAATGCTTTTACTTACAGAACTCTTCATGGGTTCCTAATAATACCAACTACAAATCAGAAACACAAACTTGGGAATACTTGCTGGTAGAATAATCATTGTGTATAATATTGCAGACTAAAGTGCTATAATACCTTTCTAAATAAAGGTTGAAATCTTAATTCACAAGGCTCTTTAACATTGTAAATTAGGTTGTGCCTTACTCTGTAATAGTAGGTTATAGTCTGATGCAGTGATTTTTCAACCACTGTTCTACAGGACATTGGTGTGCTGTGAATGGTCTGCAGGTGTGCCACAGGAGCTTGGGGGAAGGTCATTTATTAGTAAGACCATTGGGGGATTGAGGCCCCCACCAGCAGTGTGGTATGCCTAACTAATAGTGTAAAAAAAAAAAACTGATGGGATGCCTTGGCAATTTTTGCACCTTGTCAATGTTCTGTGAGATGAGAAATGTTGGAAATTGCAGGTCTGAAGAAACGTTTTAAACTGTTGCTGTGTGTGTACCATCACCTATGACGAAGAACTTTGTACTTGAAGCTCAATGGACTTACCACAGCATACTTTTTAAGATATTTTCTGCTTTTTGGCTATCTTTCTTATTCTGTGCTATCTTTCTTATTCTAAGGATAAAAGCACAAGAGGAGAGTTTGAGGTAAAACTTAGATTGCTGGTTTACATCTGTATTGTAGAATGGAACAAAACCCCTCCATCGTAGAGGATGTGTACAGTTAAACACCTACCAGTATGAGCTGAAGGAAGCAATTCATTCAGTGCACACTTGACGCTCCGGGCATTCCTTCAGCTGTTAAACAAGAGTTGATTTAACTTAGATGCTTGCTATTCCACCTATGGACTTGTATTTCTTTGCAAAAGCATTAACTGGTATATTTTCACTTTCTAAAAATTGACCGACATCTCTTTTGCAAATGTGGGTGGTGCACAGAATTGAAAACCAATATGTAAAAGTTACTTAACCACAAAGGTAAAGTATAAATGGTATTAACAGTGTCTGATGCTCTCTCCATGAATGAATTTTGCCAGGAATATCCCTAAATCAAAGATGTATTGGGGGGAAAAAACGTTGCTTCCAAGTACATGGGGCTTGGGGGAATGGTAAACTACAAACTTACCATTATCAGTATGTGAATGATCTAAGATTTATTGAAATTATCATTGTCACTGCATCTTCTTTAATGCTACTCTTTGACCAGATTCGGATGCTTAGGTGGCCAAGGATGGTCTTTGTGAGCTGGGGAGGTGTCCGAGTCTCTTCTTCCTTGCACAGAAAATATGATGGAGGTGCTTCATGTTGTTGCCCAGTTGTGCAGAAGCCTGAGCCAAGAATTGGGTGTCTGTGGAACAGTTGTATCATGTGCTGCTATCTTTGTGATGGTGGAGAAGGAGCATTGGGCCTGTTCCACCACATAAAAACAGATAGCCTAGATAAGTGTCTGAGAGAACAATCCAGACCCTTGGATGGGCCAAGTGCAAGTCCCTTGCACCAGCCCAGGGTTGTTGCAAAAGTGCAAGGAGGGAGGCCAGTTTGGGGGCTTGGTGAGGGAGGGGGAAGGGCAGGAAGGAGGCATTATGGGGCGGGCCATGGCTTAGCAGGGGGTGCGGTAGAATCTGGCACTTGTGACTGGATCCTAACCCTGATCCTGGGCTGCTCAGATCTGTGCCACCTCTTTTTTTATTAACGTACACAAACATACAAACATATAACATACATTCAGGAGTGCTAAATACCATATACCAGTGGTTCTCAAACTCTGGGGGAGTTTGAGAGCCAGTAAATCCTTGCAGGGGCGGGGGAGAATCGAGCTCCAGTATCCACTTTCCCTGCTGCGGGGAACCCTGCCAGAAGTCGAGCCGGGCTCCCCGCACCCCAGGGAGGCTGCAGGAGGCTTGGCTAATTGCACCCAAGCCCTTGCAGCCCCCTGAGCGGCAGGATCCTAGGGATCCCACCACTGCCTTCCCCCCCCCGCTCCTAGGCTGCCCCTGCATCGCGAAGCCCCAGTTGGAATAGCACTGCCATATACCATTACTAATTAATCATACTATATCTCCTAATCTACTTACTCATCTATTTCTACCTGTTATTGATTTATCCATTTATTTATACAATATACAATAAATTTTCCCTAATGCCCTATACAATATTTTCTAAATATTCACTTTCTACCAAGCGCAAACTAACTTCAATTGCTCATTAATATTAAAACAAAATCTAATTACCAAAATTATCACCTCAGCTATTTCAACTCCAATCTAATTCTCCAATCTAATTACACTTTTTTCTTTGACATAATAACCATATATAAAACAATCCTTCCATACATTTACATTTCCAGCTATATTTTTTAATACATTCTAATTCATATTTATCAATTTCATATGTATTCTTTTTTTTTCTTCAAATAAATTTGGGCCATTGTTATTAGCTGAATAAATCCAATTTTCTTTAACCTTCAGATTACCCCTCAGGATTCTTTTTCTTTCTTACTTTCCATTTTTTCTCCTGTAATATCTTTAATAACTTATCTCTATAACAGAATCTGGTAGATCCACACTTTCTTATATTTCATTCTTCCAGTGTTCATTCTTCCAGTTAACTGGGATATATTTTCTCCTTCTTGTTCCAACAAATTTTGTGATTTGTGCACTCCTGTTACTCTGTTCATCTTATCTTCCTTGATCTCCATCAGTGCCTCTTCGTCCTGTTGACTTTCCTCCTTGTCCACTTTTTCATTCCCTTGTTTATCTTCTGCTTGTTTCTTCACATCTTCCAATTGTTCCTTACACACATCTATCTGCTGGGAAAGAGTCTCCAGACTGTCTTGAATCTGCAAGGACCAACTCAGCTGTTGTCGCTCCATAACAAGCAATTTCTCCGTATTAATCAAGATTTTCTGTATCCACATTTCTGGAACAGAATCCATTTTGCAATTTCTCTCTAGTCCACTAGATGTCCACAACATATTATTCTCCTTACGTCCACCAAGTCATTACTACTAAACCATCCGCATTCCTTACGTACCTCTTGTAGATAACAGTCCAGTGCAGTTAACGGAGAGAGAAACAAAACGCAAGAAAACAGTCTCACCGTCTCTGGTGCAGAGAAAACAAAGCTCTTTCAAATCTAATGGGAATTGTATTTATATCCAGTTATTTCCAAGAATAATTCTGGATTTTAGTTCACACCCAAGTTATAGTTGTAATTATAATCCACCACCAATTTATTCCATGGCAGAGAAAAAGAGCACTTTCAACCTTCTTAAAAAGTCTCTTGTTAACGCCTCCAATATATCCAGGGCATTTAGCCAAATCAGTCAATCAGAGCCAGGGACAATATTAACACTTATCTTAAATTTCCAGCTTAAACTTTACACTTCACGCTTTTTTTGTTCCTCCATATGGCATCTCAGCACAGAGCCAGCAGCTTGATTGCAGATCACTGCACCTCCCCCAGTACTGTCACAAATGGTTAGATTTCTCTGAGAAGAAAGCCCCCACCCCCCTGGGCTCGGGCTTTCAGTTTCCCAGATACCTGCACTGTTTAGGTTCTTGTCTCTCCTAACAAAAATCTTCAGGTCCTCTTCAGACCTGCAGTATTTGGGGGAAAACAAACTGTCTCCCAGGAGCTCCTGGGGACATGTCTGTTCGTCCACTGTTGGCTCCTCCTCCCCCCAGATCTATGCCACCTCTTGAGGTGGTGAAGATCCGAGTAGCCCTATTGGGTCTGCTGCACCATTACCTGAGGTAAGAGGAATAAATTCCACTTTGCCTAAGTCATAGGCAGCCCCAACCCCACTCTGGATATGGGGCAAGCCATGCAGCCTCCCTGTTCCAGAACAGGTTAGGATTGAGCTGGGAATAGGTCTCATGAATGCAAATAAAAGAATGGGAGAAACAAAAGACTGCACTTTGAACCTCAGTATTTCTAGCCTGAAGCTTAGCACTAAGGTAGACATGATTTTTTTGGTAAAGGTTCAAAATGATTCCCACATATCTGCCTACAAAAATGCTATGAATTGATTATTAATTAAATGCTATGGCCTAATGTCCACTGTGAGGTCAGAATTATGCTAATTATTCTCCTTGGGTGAGACCACACATGCTTTCTGCACATACTGAGAGTAGTCCTACTTGAAAAATAGGTCAATGATTTCATCTTAGGTAATTCCATGAGCCTTTCCTACCTTTCAATTATACAGTAGTAGCTTTTCTTCCTTTTCAATTATCCCAATGCTAATTAGATTCAATTCTGTAGAAAGGCATCAAGGTCAACACATTTTCAAATGGTTCAGAATGCTTTCCTTTTATTGGTAGTGGTAACTGCTTGTAACTAGCAAGCTCCAGAAGTGAACAATGTATTATACAGTGAGAAGTGGATACTGTGGAATGCAAAGTTCAGCATTGGACTTCTGAACATATACATTCTTCTGGTTCTTCCATCATTTCCTGGTTACTGAAGCTGGAACAATGCTTCCTTTTGTTGCCAGTCACATGGTTCCCATTAAGAGAGAGCTTTGATTTTGTTCTCTTAAAAAGCAGAAGCATGTATTTCGTTAACTGGAGGTATTTAAAAGGTTTAGATACCCCCTCAGTCTAAGGTGCTATGAGTCCAAGAACTAATCTTTTGGAGAGAAAGTAAGGGTTGTAAAACAGGCGTTTCATATCTGCCATCGGTTTAGATTGGTCTTTTCTGTGCTTTGTAACAGCTCTACCATAATGAAACAACACGTTGTATGAGATTATGCTATTTGACTGCAAGACTGAAATTATTGCTGCTGAAACAGTTTTGTGTCTAACAAAGCAAGGAGAATTGCATTTCCAGCAAGAGAGTAAAATATGTTTCTGCGAAGTGTTGAATTGTGAAGGCTGATACAGTATTAGGCTTAAAATGGATACTTGTTGGTCCTGCAGCTGTACACACAAATCATTTATCATGTGAAGGTATTTCTACAATGTATCTCTATTCAGGAAAGAACTTCACCTAAGTTTGTCTGTCAAACTGCCACTAAAGTAATAGGGGACAGACTATTTTGGGGTGTGTGCTTTTGCTTTGAAGTGGTAACCTGAATTGCTGCTGTGCCTTTGGGTAAGGCCTTGAATTGCTTCTAACAACTTATATCAACTGGAACCATTAACCAGAGCCTTGGGGGGGGGGGGTAAAGGAGGTAATTTGTGCCTGGGCCCAGGGTCAAAAGGGGAGCCCAGCAGGCAAAGGATGCTGGGGACACTAACATGGCTGGGGATGCTGGGGGCACTACTGATGCCACATGGGTGGATAGACCTGGGCTCCAGTGACTTTTCCAGTGGTCTCTACCCTCCCCTCACAATGCTTCACCCCTCCCTGCCCCTATTCTGCTCACCTATCATCACCCTCCCCTGCTCTGTTTCACCTTTCCCCCTTTGCAAAGGGGCACAGAAGAAACTTTGTACCCCCTGATAAAATTCTTCTCAGAGGCCCTGCCATTAACAATGAGTTTGTACACTAAATACACCATACCTACCATCTCAAGAGTGGTTAGCAGGTGAAATCCAATGGCTTGGGAATCCTGGCAATCTGTTCTGCTTTATAAAGACAAATTCCAACCCACTTTATGTATGCATGCAAATGAAGTCAGTGTAGTTGCAAGAACAAAAGACTAAGGTGTTTGGTTTAAAAAAGTCTTGGGACCAGTTTATACAGCTGCCCAGGGAGGTGCATGTCTCCAAAAACACAGTAAGCAAGAACCAGAAGCCGTGACCAAGTCTCTTTAGTCCAAGCAACTGCCTGCTGTTTTAAAATAAAATACTTGACTAGGCAGTGTTCAGTACACAATTCTTGTGTTAAGAAAAATAATTGACAGTAAAAAGAAGAGAGCTTGTGGTGAGGGGAGGGGATGTTATTGAACAAATAAGTTGTTATAGGAGCTCTCAAAGTTGTATGTAACCTCAAAAAAAAAAAAAATTCCAGGCATGTTTCAAAAAGTAAGAGGAGCACATCTATTTATTTACTTCTAAAACTAGGAGGTATAAACCATGGAGAAAGCCCTGCCCTCTGGGTTTGCCGGCCAAGCCTCTCTAGTTGGCAGTGGTAGTGCATGGAGCAGAGCTTCCCCAGTGTATCATAACAGATGAGCAGGCTCCTGCAGGGGCAAGCACTGTTTGAGGGCTTAAACCAGAATGAGTTTTCAACAATTTATAGTTTTGCCATAAGTCTTGCCTCAAAGTGCTGCAACTGCTTGGGGATGGTTCACATCCATTGCTTGCCCTATGGCAGCAGTTTGCACAGTTGTACTTAAAGGAGGCACCTACGTACCTCAGAAAGTCCTGAATGATTAGTTTCTAACTGGACAATGTAGGTAACAAAATACATTTCTAACAGTTTCTTGGTTATCAGATAACGCAAGCCACGATGCTTTGATGGTCCTAAAGACCACATTCTCTGATTGATCCCATTATCCCTAATTGAACTAAGATGAAACAGCTCTGCAAAAGATCCAAAGAAGATAAGATGAACAAATCAACTCAGACTTAACAGGCACTTGCTGCACTATAGGCAATAGCACTTTTGAGCTGTAGTTAAGAGTCAACCCAGACACAACCAGTTCTCAATGAGTCAATAGAATGGTGGTCTGTTACAGGAACAGGACCACTGATAAGTTCACTTATCTTAGCTGAACATCACTATACCATTAGTGTGGTGTTGAGCTGTGCTGAATGCAAGGGAACAGGAAGCATAACTGACTTGCACTTTCCGTTCTCAGTATTTACAAGGTTTAATATGGGTCTGTTGGCAACCTTCAGTCTCGAAAGACTATGGTATCGCGCTCTGAATGGTGGTTCTGGAACAGCATCTAGTGTGGCTGAAAAGGCCAATTCGGGAGTGACAATCCCTTCCACACTGGGAGCAAGTGCAGTATGTCGCTGGTCTGTCTCCCTGGCTATAGGCCTTCCTTCTTTGCCTCTTTGCCTCAGTCTGTTGGCCAAATGTCTCTTCAAACTGGGAAAGGCCATGCTGCACAGCCTGCCTCCAAGTGAGCCACTCAGAGGCCAGGGTTTCCCACCTGTTGAGGTCCACTCCTAAGGCCTTCAGATCCCTCTTGCAGATGTCCTTGTATCGCAGCTGTGGTCTACCTGTAGGGCGCTTTCCTTGCACGAGTTCTCCATAGAGGAGATCCTTTGGGATCCGGCCATCATCCATTCTCACGACATGACCGAGCCAACGCAGGCATCTCTGTTTCAGCAGTGCATACATGCTAGGGATTCCAGCACGTTCCAGGACTGTGTTGTTTGGAACTTTGTCCTGCCGGGTGATGCCGAGAATGCGTCGGAGGCAGCGCATGTGGAAAGCGTTCAGTTTCCTCTCCTGTTGTGAGCAAAGAGTCCACGACTCACTGCAGTACAGAAGTGTACTCAGGATGCACTTCTTGTTGGACCAGACTCTCTTTGTGAGTCTGGAAAACAAGATTTAATATGGAACTAGTGCATATCTCCCTGTATAAAGTGCAATGTCTTTGGCATTTGCACATGTTTTAGATGGTCCAGGCCAAGCCTCTAATGTACCTGAGGATAATGTGTGCCCATCATACCTTTGTCACCATGGCATAGATTCTGGAAACAGATACAGCTTTGGGAGAATTAATTGTTGATTGGGAAAACATGTTGCACATATCCTAAGTCAGAGAGAATTTGGAGAGGCAAAGTTGGAGCCCTCTAGAGGCTTGTCGTAAAATGTACACAACATCTCTTCAGAGAAATATACACAAGTTTGACAGCGAATGTTAAACAGAAAACAGAACATCTGTCAGAATTTCTTCCACTCTCCCCTTGGCATTCAATAAAATCGGAAGCAATTTAAGTCTTCACATGTCTCAGATCTTAGGTTTTCATGTCTATAAAACAACACAGATACATAATGTTTGTTATTAGGATGGTATTTTAGAAACACAGCTTTGGTCCCAATAGTTACTCAAAAGCTTACAAATAACTAAAATACTGTATATCCCTTTGCTAATGGTCTGGGATTGATCAGAAGGATCATTTCCATTGTTTACTGAAAGACAGTATCCCCAAAATAATTATGAACTATTTTGAATATAAATAAGAAACATTGTTCAAAAGACAACATTACAGCAGCGCCTGCTAAACATTTAACTCCGTCTTCAGATACCAGTATATCAAGAAGAGACCAACTCTATATAAAACGCAAACCAGACCTACCCACAGCGCAAACAAAGCAACATGTCCTATTTTGGAAAGAAATCTCTGTTACTAATATATGTGGCATGGGAGGAGGAAAGGCTGAAAGGTTACTACAGGCTCTGAATAAATGTAAAACAGATTCAGACTTTAGATGGTTCATAGGATAAGAGCTGCTTGGTGGTGGTCTTCAGGTAGAAAGCTGTACATGTGCATTGGTGCACCTGGGGCATGGATCTGGGGAATTCACTGTATATCCTTCTGTACAGCAAAAACCAAGCAAACAACATAATCCTATCTAAGCCTAGAGTTCCTAGCTGTTCAGTGGAGTTCAATGGAACTTACTCCCAGGTAAGTGTGTACTGTATAGGATTGTGTCCAAAATCTACAACAGCTTAAGAAAGTTGCCCCAACTGCACATCAAGGCACTGTATAGGAGCAACCATCATCTGATAGTGTTCTAAGGACAATATGCTTGATTTTCTTAAAAGGCATTTATTGACATAGGCCGAGATTTCAGACACAAGTTCTGATGTCCAAAAAGTACAGTAATTGCCCTTTAAGAATAAGCAACAATGAATAGCTACACTCAATGAAGATTTTCTCAAATGCAAATCCCACCATATTTGATGGGGCTTACTCCTAGGGTTGAAACAAGTCAATCTTGATGGTAGAACACATGCATTGCTGCGACCTTTTGGCCACAGGTTCAGTTCCATGGATGGCTGGACCCCGGGTGAAAAGGCAGCCTGCAAGTCACTGCTAGTAATGTTAGACAATACTGAGCTGAGGAACCAATGGTCTGATTCAGTACAACACAGCTACATACCAGCTATGTAGTGTACATACAAGCTCGTATGTTCACATTCATAGGTCTTAGGCAAGCATGTACAGAATGGCAGTCTTTAGGTTCACAAAACCTAGCAGATACACCCATTCCTTTACCACATCTCTGTAAAACACACATTCAACATCTTCCTACCTAGACTGTAGCTTTGAACTAGCACGTCTTATTAAACTGCACAAACTCCCTTCTGCAAAGTCAAAGCATTGGTCCACCTAGCTCAGTTATGTCTAATTGTTACCAGTAGCACTGCAGTCACCTTAAGAGTGTAGGAGCTTATCATACCACCTCGCATAGCCATGCCTGTCAAAACTATAACTGCACATCAACTGAAATTTCTTCATTCAAGCACTTTCTTCTGCCACTCAGTCCTACTTTGAACCATATTATAAAGTATTTCATATCTAGCTCATTTTATCTCAAACTCTTGAAGCGGGTTGCAAGAGTTTTAAAACAAAAATTTTAGAAATAGCCCACATTGAAAGTTATCAGGATGCTAGTCTGTGTATCTTTTACCCAGATGCAAGTCCCAATTTTTCAAAAGGATTTACTTCCAGGTAAATATGCATAGGATTGTATCTTAATGTGACATGAGCTACATACTGTTCCTCAGGCAGCCTTTAGAAGAGCCTGTCTAGATCAGTAATTTGTATCCTTTTTTCATCTCATGGCACACTGAGAAGGTGCTAAAATTGTCAAGGCACGCCATCCGTTTTTCAACAATTGACAAGGCACACCATCCTGCTGGTGGATGACTCACAACCCCCAATGATCCTCCTAATATATGTCTCTACCCCAAATTCCCTCAGCAAACCTGCAGACCATTTGCAGTACCCCAAAGTGCTATGGCAGTGGTTGAGAATTGCTGATGGGCAGCCCAAACCTATCCCCAGCTGCATTGCTTAACGCAGCAGTGCCGCCAGAGGTCTCTTCAGGAGAAGGGGACTTGTGTCCCCCTACTCCCTGGGAAAGCCCCAGGCCCCACAATGGGGCTTCTCAAGTCTGCATCGGCTATTTTGTTGGTGCAGACTTTTGAGCCTCCATGTCGGGCTTTGCAGCCTGATAGGCTGGATAGGATACAGAGGAGTAGGCTGCTGCTGGTCCCAAACCCTTTCCATTCCAGTTCTTTCCCCTGCCCCAAGGCCCTCACTGCCACCTGGTGCTCTTACCATGCTCCGCGTGGCATCTGGCCAGCGCCAGGTTGGTACCAGTGCTCCCTTCACAGAAGGTGCTGCAAACATACTTTTATGGCATGTTTACAACACCCAGGGCTGCTGCAGCAGCTGCTGCAGCTCAGTTCAGGCACTAGCCCACCCTAGGATTGGCCCCCAGACATTAACGTGTGCCTCTAAGCACATTTGTTTTCTTCCGAGCCTGATTTTCTCAGCTTAGGTCCTTTTGTGAAAAAGGAAATTCAGACAGCTCCTGAATCCTCCTGTTGATGGCAACACTGCTTGTGCGGGAGGAGAAATCCTGGAGTTCCACGGTCCCTCAATTACACTGCTGGCTGTGGCTTACCCAGGGACTAATACTGATGGTCACCAGAAACCTTTTAGTTGGTGATTCTGGCGATTGAACCGGAGACTTCTGCATGAAAAGTATGTGCTTCTCTTCATCAGCTGCTAATAATGAATCCATCTGTGTTAAATAGATATGCCCCACCTTTTGATGTAAAATATCCACTTTGAGTTACTGTAAATGATACAAGAAACCTATGTTTCTGGAACCACTGACAGCCCAATCCTATGCATGTCTACTCAGAAATAAGTCCCATTAGAGTCAATGGGGCTTACTAACAGAAAAGTGTGGATAGGATTGGTCTGTCAGAGAGCTGCTGGCTCTGTCCTTAGGGACCTATGAAAAACATAACAGGAAGAACACCTGTGTCCTCCCCCACCCCACAGGAGTGTACTATCAGGCATCACCAGACAATTAACTGTCATTCTCACATGAGATCAGACATCACACGACAGATGGGAGTTAAACGTCCAGTGCCAGGATAGCTGAGATGACAGGAAGGATGTGGTCAAGATTCACCTCAGCTATCTAGTGTTCCTGCTCTCCTTAAGAGCCTGTGGTGAGTACAGGAGGGGACTCACACACACACAATGTGTGCTCATAGCCAGTACCAGTTGCATCGATTGGGCACTGGAGCAAAACCCCACCCTGGAATGCCACCCTCCTCATAGCATGCTGGCCTCACTCTGTTTGCAAAGCTACTGGACAGTGGGCAGACAGCAGCACCTCTCCTCCCCCCCCAAGAAAAACTGCTGCTGCCACTGCTATCAAGCCTTTTGTGACAAATTGTCCACTTCACATTAGCCAATGGGTTCTTTCCTAAAAGACCCGACGTCAACACAGATGCCTTGGGCAGAAAGTTCACTAGCCAACAGGGAGGGCAGGAAAAGGCAGAGTTGCCATGCAAGTATACACCTGTGTGTCAGCTCCTCCTCCTGTTCTCCCTATAAGCCAATAGGATTGTCCCCCACTAGGCTTTGTAATGACACAAAGTGGGGGAAGCCTGGTGGCAAAGGCAGCAGCAGTGTCTGTCAGTCAACTTATGCCACTGCTGATACAGCAAAGAGGTTGGTTGTGCAGGTAGAAGGCAGCACCAGATGATCCAACGCATACTGAGAACAAGAACTTGCTCCCACTGACCAATGAAGAGTGCTACTGACTTGCTCAGCACTGATCAGCTTGGTAACTGTATTCTGCCCCATTTTGCTGTTGCTACGGATCATTATGTTTAATAAGGGTTTGTTTTTCTTTAAGTATATCAGACCTCCCATTATGTTTGAGGGGGAAAATGCCCCAGGCGCGAGCCTCTAGATCCCCATGGAAGCCTCTCTGAGGCTCCCAACACGGTCAGAAACTATACTTCCAGTTTTCCAGAAACACAGTTTATAGCGTCAGGGAAGCCTCAAGAAGCTTCCCTGATGTAGGTTTGGTTCAC
The DNA here is from genome assembly GCF_035046505.1 of Tiliqua scincoides. Taxonomy (NCBI): domain Eukaryota; kingdom Metazoa; phylum Chordata; class Lepidosauria; order Squamata; family Scincidae; genus Tiliqua; species Tiliqua scincoides. The sequence goes on along the minus strand of NC_089824.1, from coordinate 44,424,346 downwards.
ACGAGGCTCTGTGAAGCTCAGGTGAGTGGGGGAAGGGTGAATTTGTGTGTGTGTGTGGGGGGGTGGCGGTGACATGGCCCTTTGACCTGGAGTGCAGGGCTGAAGAGGTCCGCCACTGAAATATCCATTTACATTACTACTGTTATTAAATGTTTCAAAGTAGCATTAAATCATTTCTGCCCAACACTGCATATATGCAACAGGGATCAAATGCATACACCTAAGGGCCAGCCAAAAATGGGTAAAGTGCACTGTAATTTAGCAGCTACCAGTACTTAATACCCTGTTGCATCTAATTAAACATATTCCACCCCATGGACAGTGTGCTGGCTTTGGATACAAAAGGTTCAAAACAAGCTCTTATCAGCAGGTGAGTTTTGCCCCAAACTTGAACACTCTCTCTCAAAACTGCTTGAAGACAAAATGACATATGGTCATGCACAACAGCCTTCCCCAATTTATTTAACAAATCACAATTCTCACTTTTCACAACAGTTAAAAGCATTAGAAACAGTTAGTCCTCTCCCAAATTTCTTGAATCTCCACCACCTGTAATCTATTTTTAAACATTGAATCTTGAATCTCCACCACCTGTAATATATTTTTAAACATTACTTTTACATCACTAATTTATATGCAAAAGGAACAGCTAGAAGAGGCACAGCATATGACATTTGCTTCCAAGTTATTTTATTGCAATCAGTTGCATCAATATAAGGAAAACATGGCATTGATGCTAAAGGCAGCTGAAACTCAAGTCACTCATACTCTTCTATCGGGTTCACTAAGTGCTAAATTTTTCCTCTTGATCCAAGTCATCTTTGATGTCTTATCTTAGGCATATAAACTTATTATGGCAAGAGAGTCTGACATGATGATGGAACTTCCATACACATATGGGAAAGCAGATCATTCAGCAAAGGCACTTGGATGTATTGTTGCTGGTTTCTAAACTGTATGGTCTTCAGTCCTTCTTTGCCCGACCTTGGAATTTATCCATAAAAGAGTGATTTCCAAAATAGTCTACAAGGGTACTTGCCACGTTTTCAGAAATAACACTAGGGAGAGAAACAAACAAACAAAAAAATACATGTCACTGAATGTTAAACTATGAGGCATACAGCCTAGGAGGACTTCCAAAGGCTGCACCTCCTTCACAACTTCCCATACTATGCTTCTTGAACCAAAACTGAAAGATGCCCCACCACAGCTGCTTTGGGATTAGCTGTTCTCATCAGGGTAACTCTCTTTCTGTGCCTTAAGACCAAACACATGAGGAAGCAGATTTGTACGTGATTTCTTGGTATTTTCTTGTTTAATTCAAATGCAGCCAACAGGGACTCCAATTTGCTTGAACTATGAATTGCAGGATGTGTTAAAATTCTCCCCCCTTCCCAATCATATTTTCTCAACCACATAAATCATCACCCTCAAAATCACTGTTATTCTTGCAGAGGAGAGAAGGATACAGGAGCCTAGCCCCACTTTTTAAAAAATAAGAAAAAGCCCTGAAGGCACACAATTTAAACTCAAAAACAGCATGGGAGAAAATGAGTTGGCATAACAGCCTCCTCTACTCCTCCACTGTGCAACAGCTGCATATGAGTAAAAAAAAATGATGGGAGACTTGCAGCCCAAGCCTATGCATGACTACTCAGAAGTAAGTCCCATTGTGTTCAATAAGACTTACTTCCAGGAAAGTGCAGTTAGAATTGCAGCTACAATCACAATCTCTTCTGCTGCATACACTTTAGCCCTCAGTTGCTCTTTTTACCCTCTCTGGGTAAAAGTTGCCATGTAAAGTTGTTTGTCACGCCAATAATTTAAGGCACCAACTGCTATCACATGTGACAGTACTAACTCTCACATTTGAGGAAAGTTTTGCCTTGGAATAGTGTTTATGTTTCCTTCCTCTTGTTGTTCGTTTGTGACAAATAAAAGTTAATCTATGGTTTATTGTCATAATTTAATATTGGTACCACCAAACTGCTGCACTGTGCAAGTGTACAAGGTGTACCCCAAGACTACCTTCAGACAACAGACACAGAAAGCTTATACCATCTCAGACCATTGGTCCATCTAGAGGCTTTCCAGGGGCAAAACTAGGGATTATTCCTTGGACCTTCTGTGTGCAAAATATGCACTTTAATACCAACTTGTCGGCCCAACCCCACAATGTTATAAGCTCCAGGACTCACTTTTTGATTCATTAGCACCCTGGCAATATTGCTTGGGTTTTGTGTGACAATGGACAGGCCTACTGGATCCCTTGGCTCATAGACATCTTCAAAATATTAAGTGTCCTCACCTGGTATCATCCCCAGAGGAAGAAAGATACACAGGAAAGGGAAATAAAGAATATAATACTTACTATTTAAATGTAACAAAAAAGTACATGCTTCGTGGTAAGAAAATGATAGCTTGATTCCGCAGAATACCAGACACAATTTTGTCTGCTACATATTCAGGCTTTAGAATAGGCAAGAGACGTGGCCGCCTGAAAACAGATGTAAAAGGAAAGCATGAAGGAGCAGGTCTTCTCTATTATTGCTTGTTCTAATCAAATAGTTTCAGTTAGGATTCTAGTGCTATTCCCTATACCTAACAACTGACAGCCCAATCCTGAGCTGCCCAGGGTGCGCGGCTGCAGCGGCACCTCAAACAGCTGCCGCCGGACCCTGTGCGCCTTGGACTACCGCAGGATGTGCCTCCGGAGAAGGGGATTTTCATCCCCTTCTCCCAGGTAAGGGAAGCAGCCCTGCAATGGGACTATTCACTTTACCATAAAGTAAAGGCATTCGTGTAGGGCGCCAAGCCCCACATGAACGCCTTGGATCTGGTGGAGCCGAGCTCCATGGGACCCGCCTCCCTCCCTCCCCCGGTATGCCTCCCACCTTCTCTCTGCCCTCCCCATGCCTATCCTCTCCCCGGAACACCTCCTCCCCACCCCCCTCCTCACCCCTGCTTACCATGCCACGGCTTGGCGGTCCGTGAGATCGCTGAGCGGCAGAGGCTGGGTGCCTGGCCCACACTAGCCCAGTGCTAGCCCAGCACCAGCTGGTGCCAGGTTAGCATGGGCGATAGCCCGGCAGTGTTGCAGACATTTACGGCACATTTGCGACAGTGCACGGCGGCACGAAACCGCAGAGCTGAGCCCAGGATTGGACTCTGAATCCTCTAGAGAATATTTTCGAATATCATGCACTTTCTTCTGTATTTGTGGGAACAAATTAAAAAACCTTACCACGGCATGGATTATATTGCTTTCAAACACAGGGAACACATGCATAACACAGCAAACCTATGTACTGAAAAACAACCCATGTTGGGACAATCAATTTTCATATTATAATCATTTTATTTAATTCCTAGGATTTTTTTTTAAAGGGTAGTGTTGAGAACATAAGAAGAGCCCCAGTGAATCAGGCCAAAGACCCATCTAGTTCAGCTTCCTGTATTTCACAGTGGCCCACCAAGTGCATCAGAGAGCAAACCAGACAACAGACACAACCTGCCTGTGGGGCAGGAGGTCTGGCTCAGTTGGTAGAGCTGCTGCCTTGTTATGCATGAAGATCTGAAGCTGCCAGTTCAAAACAACCGGAAGTACCCGAGAACTGACGACACGCTCATATACTGATGGCAGAGAGTGGCAGAGAGGAGTTGCCATCAAGTGGAGCGTGGGAGGTGAAGGGCCAGAGAGAGACCAGACCAGGAAGGAATCCAGCTGGAATGAGGAGTTCTATGAAAGACTAGAACTATTCAATTGTAAAAATCACTACAGGGATTTAGAACAGCCTGCCTATGTAAACTGCCTTGGATTAAAGTCTGAGGAAAATCTGACAACCAAAGAAAGGCAGTATATAAATACCTGTATAAATAAAAAAAATAAACCTATGTCCTGGTGCCTTCCTCTGCAACTGGCATTCAGAGGTAACCCATTGCTAAAATCAGGAGGGTGCACATACCTATCATGACTCATAACCTGTGATGGACTTTTCCTCTAAAAATTTGTATAATCCTCTCTTGAAGGCATCTGGGCAAAATGCCATCACCACTTCATGTGGCAAGGAATTCCACAGACTAATTACACGCTGGGTAAAGAAATATCTTCTTTTGTCTGTCCAAACTCTCTCAACACTCAATTTTAGTGGATGTCCCCTGGTTCTGGTGTTGTGTGAGAACGAAGAGAGTATCTCTCTATCCACTCTATTCATTCCTTGCATAATTTTGTATGTCTCAATCATGTGTCCGTCCCCCCCAGGCGCCTTTTCTAGACTGAAGAGCCCCAAACGCTGTAGTCTTTCCTCATAAGGGAGATGCCTCAGCCTAGTAATCATTTTGGTCACTCTCTTCTGCACCTTTTCCATTTCAACTATATCTTTTTTGAAATGCATGGCGAATGGAACTGGAAGCACTACTCCAGGTGTGGCCTTATCGATTTGTACAAGGGCATTATAATATTAGGCATCTTATTCTCAATACCTTTTCTAATGATACCCTGCATGGAATTAGCCTTCTTCACCACCATTGCACATTGGCCACCTCACTGCTTAACCCTGTCTAACAAGAGATCCTTCTGGAGTGCCTCACCTCACCATCGATTTGTACAACAGCATTATAATATTAGCCATTTTATTCTCAATATCTTTTCTAATGATCCCAAGCATTGAATTGGCCTTCTTAACTGCTGCCACACATTGGGTCAACACTTTTACTGAGCTGTCCACCACCACCCCAAGATTCCTCTCCTGTTCTGTCTCAGACAGCTCAGAACCTATTAGCCTATATGTGAAGCTTGGATTTTTTGCCCCAATGTGCATGACTTTACACTTACTTACACTGAAACACATCTGCTGCTTTTCTGCCCATTCTCCCAGTTTGGGGAGATACTTCTGGAGCTCTTCATAATCGCTTCTGGTATTCACCATTCAGAAAAGTTTGGTGTCCTTTGAAAACTTGGCCACTTCACTGCTTAACACTGTCTCCAGGTCCCAGGACAGATCCTTGGCACACACTGCACCTCTCACCATTTTGAAAATTGCCCATCGACAACCACTCTCTGCTTCCTGGTTCTCAACCAATTCCTAATCCAGGAGAGGACCCACCCTCTAATACCCTGACTGTGGAGTTTCCTCAGCAGCCTTTGGTGACGGACCATATCAAACACCTTTTGAAAGCCCAGATATAGAATATTCACGGATTCTCCCATATCCACATGCCTGCTGACCTTTTCAAAGAATTCTGAAAGGTCTAAAAACATTTTTTTGCAGATCCCCAATACTAACAAATCATTCCACCAATTTATATGAAACAGATGATTGCTCTGCGGATACTGGGAAATTGTATGCTCATTAGTCTCTCTTAGGCATTAGTGTAGCATGGACCATCTGTTACGTGAAAATCCCCTTTTCCCTTCCAAGTTGTGATTTTTATATCTGGTTATGTTATTTTGGATCATACAGACCAAGCAAGCAGGCCACTCCTCCCCCAGCACATGTTTCCAAAGGCCCTGGTCAAGCTACAAGCACATGAATTACACAACCCCCACTTCCTTGCAGGTCAATGTATAACCTAATCACTGTGTCTCCTGATTAAGCAAAACAAGCATGCACCTCAAGGAGGAAAAGGTCTATTGTTCTTTTGTTGTAGCTTTAACACTCTTAAGCACCTTATGCAAATTGCCTCCCTCCCCCAGAATGTCAGCCTGGCTGGTAAACTGACTTCCGGTTCATCATGTCTTTTTTACATACTCCACGTGTACCATTGTGTGTACTGAGCATGTGCATCTAGGACAGCTGTAGGATACTTCCAGGTCATTCTAGGTCAGTCACAACCCCTTTAAGAGAGAAGCTCTGAGCACATGTCTCTTTCTTTCTGGCTGCCCTCCCAAGGGAGTGGTCCTACACGGGACTCTCCCCTTCCATACTGCTCCCCGGGACAGGTAAATATATCTTGCGTCTAAAACTCTCTCCCTTCCATCCTACCTATTTCTACCCTTTCTTCCCCCATCTTTAGTTAGCAAACTGGATTTAGCAGATTAAGGAACCCCTAAAATACTTCCCTACAACCTATCTGTTTCTGATTCCTTTTCAGATGCACCCAGATACATAGCACATGCAGCCATCATAAAGCTAGGTACACTGTATCCAAATACTAGGATTCAAGTAGACATACACTTACCATTTTCCATGTGCATTATGTTTACCTTTGTGTGTTTTTACAATAAAAATATAATCCTTTGATTGAAGTTACCTTTCTCCCAGTCTCCTCTTTAAGCTAGACAAGGGATCTCTTTGCTTTACGCTGTCTTGTTATCCAGGCTGCGATCCTAAAAGTTTCCAAAAGGCTAATATACTAATTCCCCTAAACAAAACAGCCCTTTTTGGTAACACATCTTCCATCCCTTTGGTAAAGAGGATTACTTAAGTGACAAGTTGATTTTTTGGAAAATTAACACTTCCACATTTGCAGTCTTCAACAACTTGAATGAATGCTGACTGGATCCAATGACGTAACTTTTAGTTTACTCCCGGTGCCTGAGGTGGCCTGCCAAATGCTTCCCCCCATTACCTGGTGATAACCAGCCTCTGCTCTTCCCATGCCCTGAACTGGAAAAAGAAGAGGAGGGAAGAGTGCCTTATTGCCCAAACCTATCTAGTAGTTGCACTGGTGGAATGTGTGGTCTGCTGGTGTGTGCCATTGCAAAAGTGCTGTAAAGTGCTTTACGACAGTATTGTTTCCAGCACCACTGGTGAGAAGGCCAGACTTTCCCACTAGTGGCCACAGGGATGTCCACCAGAGCAGGTGTCCAGCGCAGGGATGGAGGGAGGGCTGCAAAAGGGACAGGTGGATCAGGCCCAGGAGGGAGGCAGGATTGGCGGTGCTGGTGCATGCTGTATCCTATCTCCCTTAGTGTCCGGGATTTATTTGCCAGACACTAATCAATGTGGACTTGCGCCAGTGACAGAACTGGCACAGGTATGAGTCCAGACCGTTGCAACTGCTGGGGCTTACCCTGGAGCAAAGGGACAGATGTCTCCACAAATTACCTCAGCCTCCAATAGGCAAAACTCCCCCATGGGATGAAGCAAAGCCCATGATGGTGCCACTGCATCATCACATGGAAGTTTAATTAGGATTGTGCTGTTAGTTCATTTCATGGATGGGCTGGCCCCAATATTAAGAATGTAATGATGCTTAAGAGAACATCACTTTTACCCTTATTTAAAGAATAAATATTTAAAAATTAAATAAATAATTTAAAATAAATAAAATAAACGGCCCAATCCTATCCAACTTTCTAGCATTGATGCAGCCACAATGCAGTCCTGAGGTAAGGGAACATGTTCCTTCTGCAGGATGCAGAAATCCTTCCACTGCAGGACGCAGCACATGCCTCATTGACACGGCTGCATCAACATTGGAAAGTTGGATAGGACTGGATCCAAAATCACTTTAGCCTGGGACAGATATCTGTTGAATTTTTGCCTGCTGTACAACAGTTGAAGGCTGGAAAAAATGCTGGGCTAAGTGAATGAATGGTTAATTATTGGCCTGGTAAGCCTGCCTAAGTCTCGTTAAACCATTTTTGAAAAAAGAACTGAGTGAAATAGATAAAACTGTGCATTGACTGCACCACCCAAAGATCAAATGGAAGAGCTAAAAGGAAGTAGTGGAAGAATCTGAGGCAGGGGCCACACCATGTTCGATTCATACAACATGCTACAACACCATTTCAATGTCAAAACAGTGTGGGGAAGACGTAGGAAAACTCACTAGATGTTGCACTGAAGCATCAAATGTAGGGGCAATTGAGTGGTTTTATGTTTTGGAGATCAGACCTTACCTCTGCCTTGCATATATTTTATGGTCTTGGGCAGAGCGTCTAGCACTCTGTTTGCAATGGTGGCCTGCCAATTCCTCTGGGAAGATTCAGAATCAGAACTCAAGGCATCAACCGTCTCACAATGGATGACCCCAAGATAATATTCAGAGCGTGTGGATTTCTCACTATATGGTATCTTGGGGTCATCCACCAAAATTTAGTAACAAAGGTTCTCAGTAGTCAAAAAGAAGTCCTTCATACAATGTATCAAAGTTACTGACATGAATAGGCCCAACCCCAAGACCTCCTGACACCTGAGCGATTGTGCCAAATATCAGAAAAATGTTCTTAATGGTCAGGGTGGTTCAACAATTGAACCAATTATGGAGGCAAGCAGCAGGTTTTCCTTTCAGGGAAGTCTCCAAGTAGAGGCGTCATAGGCACTTTTTGGAAGTGCTCTAAAGAGAATTTTTCTGCTTCAGGCAAGGGATTGGTCTATATAGACTAGAAGGCCACTTCCATGATTAGAATACTAGCCCCCTCTTTTACTGTTAATACAGCCTCTACTCGTCCAATGCTCTGCATTGGAAAACAAAGGAGTGAGAGAGGATGCGTGGCAGGCTAGAGCATTATACCATCCCCCTCTTACCCTCCTCCTCATATCCCACTCCATCACCTCTCCTGCTTCATTCCCCTATGATTGTTCCAAACCAGAGGAGGAAGTGGAGCCATAGAGACAAATGAGAAGAGTCAGGAGGCCCCACCCCCACCAATCTGCCTGAGGCAACCACTTAGTTGGCTTCATGGATGGGCCAGCCCTGGGTAGAGATCTCCCAAAACCAGACAGCACAGAGAAGGCTGCAGAATTAAGGAAAGATCAGTGAAAATCAACTCCTATTGAGATAGTCTAGATTCAAGATTACATGTTCAGCCAGTTTCTCCACCTTTTGAATGCTCTAATTTGGGGAAAGTCTTCCATTTTTAAAGAGAGCTTTCTTGCCTTTTATGATTTTCTCTGCCCTGCTCATTAATTTTGTGAATGCTGTTTAATAACCATTTCTTAAAATGCACTAGAAAAAAGCAAAAGGCAATTATAGCATTTCTTTCAAAGCCATTTTGCCAGAATAGATCTACTTTTCCACCAGAACAAAACTACTCTGAATGACTGCTGAAAAGGAAGATGCAAAACAACACAGAATTGCACACACATGCAGCAACCTGTCATGCACATAAACATGTAATGAATTTTGTGGAATCAATTCTCAGTGGAATTCAATTCCTCATGAATGTTTTCAGTATCTGGGTACAGAAGCAGCTTCTGTTATTTTAAGCTCTGCTTCATTTATTCTCTTATGTAGATCAAGTCATGTATATACAAAGATAACTCACTTTGTTTGACAGCCTTCAAACATTCCAGTGCTCATGAAAAATGGGCAGACGGTCGTGGTTTTGACCCCAGTCTTTCCCAATGCCAACAACTCCATTCGTATAGCCTCACAAAAGCCCACAGCTGCAAATTTACTTGCACAGTAATCTGTAATGTGAGAGGTTACATCTTAACAGTACAGTAGTTAGGAAAAGCAGACAGTTAGAGACACCTCCTTAGCTATGCCACTGAATACAATATTTGCAGTACGGCAGCCCAATCCTAACCAGTGCTGGTGCAGTGGAGCCATGCAGCCCCTGAGTGGAACAAGACCTTGGTATTCTTGTGGCATCATGGCAAGCTTAGTTCCAATGTATGCCTTAAGGACATCACACATGGAAGGGAGAATCAAAGCATTTCAAAATGCTGTACCTATGGTGTAGATCTGTAACCTGTCCAAATGAGTCATTAAGGCCCAAATCCTAACCAACTTTTCAGCACTGGTATAGCTAGGCCAATGGGGTGTGTGCTGCATCCTGCAACTGAATGGTACTCACAGAGGCCGCCTCAAAGTAAGAGAATGTTTGCTCCCTTGCCTTGGAGTGCATTGCCCTTATGCCGATGCTGGAAAGTAGGTCAGGATTGCACCCCAAGAGGGTTAGTAGGAGCCCAGTCATGCTGTACAGGCAACAACATTTGCAGAAAGACTCTATCTGCTAGTGTGCACCAATGATCTCATTGCTGCATATCAACGCTCCTTAAAGAACAGTCATTTCCAGAACACCTCTGGGTGCTACTTCTTTCTTAAACCCTTCCTCAAAACATCAAATAAGTTTTTCATGAAGGCATTAGCCTGACCTTGCAATTTCACATCAACAACTAAAACAAAGCATAAACACACATGTAAATTGAGCATGTTAATCCCTTGATACCTGTGGATCTTCCATTACCTATAGATCTGCCTTTCCTTCCATGGTCTCCTCTGTTGCCAAAATTTAAATCTTAACATCTTTCAGTGAGAGACCCACCATTTTTCATTATGCATGGTGCTTTATAGACTAATATATTGATGATGGCACAATAAAAAAGGGCTTGTAAAAATTACAGCTCTGTAGTGGATTCTGATAAGCTACCAATTTCAGTCAAACTGTGCTGGGACTACCAGAATGTTTGTGGTAAACCATGCAGGCTATTATTCCATGGAACTATTTTTCCATCAACCTTATGTGTTTATATGTTCCATGCCCCAGCCTACAACATTGCATTTCAAAGAGACTTTTGATACTTCATAAAGGAGCCAGGAATTGTAACTTGTAAACGGATCTCCAGCTCAAACAAAGCATTGGGATTAAAACTGCACTAGAGGTGTACCTTTTCATACTGTGGATTGAAAAGTACTGCTAAAGTAACTGAAAGGTTATGCAGCTTGCACCTTTAGATTGTTCCTAAGCGGTTTTACGCTTTAAGCGGATTGACCCTTTACGGCTCGGGTCCGGGGAATTTGAGGGACCGCCTCCTTCCCTACAATCCGGCCCGTGCTCTTAGATCATCTGGGGGGGCCCTTTTGACTGTGCCACCACTAAGAGATGTGAGAGGGGCGGTGGCCAGGAAGAGGGCCTTCTCAGTGGTGGCCCCCGAACTGTGGAATACCCTCCCCTTAGAACTGAGAACTGCTCCCTCATTGCTAACGTTTCGGCGTGTACTGAAGACCTTTTTATTTCAAAAAGCTTTTAATTGTTGACAGGCTGGCTGGTGTTCTTGCTTTTTATATGAAAATCCACGGGGTTTGTTTTGTTTTTAGATTTTTTAATTATTGTAAATTGTTTTTAATGATTGTTTTTCATGTTGTACTTTTAAATTGTTTGTTAGCCGCCTTGTGTGCACGTTGGGCAAAAAGGCGGGGTATAAATTAATAAAATAATAATAAAAATCTAGTGCATACTAACCTGCCATTTTATTGACTCCGAAAAGTCCAGCTGAGCTTGCAATGGTTACCAAGTGTCCATGATTAGCAGCTACCATGGCTGGAAGGAATGCTTTCAAAGTCTATAAAGGAAAAACAACATTACCACTCACACTATATTATAGATAATAACATTTTTGGAAGTATTACAGCCACATTTAAAAAAGTACATTTTTGTTTTTTGGAAAAAAATGAAAATTTTAGGAAAAACTGATATATCATATTCAGCCTAAATGTTACTGTTTTAGCAGCATAAAATACATAATTTATAACTCAGCACACAAAATTTTACTATCTGGCAGCATACTTTTCTACATGTCTAATTCAAAATATACCCACCAGAGAGCTGCATCCTGCTTCATCCTATGCAATCCTTTGACTGGTTAGAGTTTAATTCTCACCCAAACTTCATTTCTCTGAGACTTTGGTACCTACAACAGTTTCTTGCAGTTTTTGCCCCACCTCCTTCTGACCTTCTTATACCCCTGCAAGGTAGGGGAATAAGGGCCATATCCTATCCAACCTTCCAGCACTGATGTAGCTGTGCCAATGGGGTGGGTGCTGCATACCTGCTGTGGAAGGGGCAGTCATGGAGACCTCCTTAAGGTGCAGGAGTGTTTGTTCACTTACCTTGGGGTTGCACTGAGACTGCACTGGCACTGGAAAGTTGGATAGGATTGGGCCCTAAGAGATTTGTTTCCTAGTTTGTTTGCCTGTGTCACAGTCATTTGAAAGATTAAGTTAAAAGGTTGCCTTTGCCCAGGTCAAGAGGACAGCAGATGCAGGAGCACAGAATTATTCACCCAAGTATAAAAAGTTCACCAGAAGATGGCAAGCAGCAATCCACAAGCAACTCATGCCCCATATGCTTCACTCATGAAGATGACAGCACCTGTGTTGGCAACCTTCAGTCTCGAAAGACTATGGTATCTTGCTCTGAAAGGTGGTTCTGGAACAGCGTTTAGTGTGGCTGAAACAGAAATACATCTTGGATTTGAATGATATATTTTGTCTACAGCATGCACTATAATCATCATTCTCCACTTCTGTAAGACTACCTTTTACATAAATCTTCATACCACAGTTTCTGGCAATATGAGTGAGTAAACCTAACTTAAGAATTGTTTCACTCATTCCAAAAGGGAAAAAAAGACTTCATTAGAATTGTTTTCAACCGTCTCCCAGATATCCAATTTTTACATTGAAAATGTGAAAGTCATCTGGGGGTGGGAAAGTCTCCCCCCCCCCCCCAGTTTTTCCAAGTCTTCACCTCTGTATTTATAACAAAAGAACATGTTCTTTTCCCTCTCAGAAAACACCAGAAACAGGGGACATTGATTGGCTGGAGAGTCAAAAGGACAAAAGATTTCTGTACCCTGCACAGTTTGTGGAACTCCTTGCCACAGGTTGTGTTGATGACATCTAACCTAGATGCCTTTAAAAAGGAGATTGGGAAGATTTATGGAGGAAATGTTCATCACATGTTACAAGCCATGATGACCAAATGCAGCCTCCATGTTTTAGAGGTAGCCTATCTTTAAACGCTAGATACAAAGGAGTGGCAACAGGTATCTTGTTGTCTTTTGTACTCCCTGATACATCTGGCAGGCTACTGTGGGATACAGGAAGCTGGACTAGATCAGTCCTTCTCTGATGCAGCAGGGCTCTTCTTGTGTTCCTGTCTGAGGGATCTGTACATGCACTAGTGGTCAAGAAAATGACAATGAGCAGCAAGCCAACATTTCTATTTAGTCACCACAGCCATGGTCTCACCATGCAGTGGCTAAAATTGTAAATCTTTCTGTCCTTGACTTCCTTCTTTAAGTTTTATTGCTGAGTTTCTTCTCTATACCAAAAAGAAGGCCAATTTACTTCAATTCAATGATGCAAGCTTCTCAAAGATGCAAGTTTCTTTGCTGCCTCAAGTTCTGAGAAACCAACTGTGTTATTGATGGACTAATCAGATCTCCACCTTCAAAGTTTTCCTTAATGATACTATATCCCACTAGGGGGCACCATTAACAAAGCTGCAGGCATGGATTTTTTTTTTCCTTCTTCAGATGCATATCATAGACTCTAATCAAGCCTCTTGTCTTTGAATGCAAGACTGTCAGCTATACTGTTTGTCTTTTGTTCATCTTAAAAAAAAAATTGAAAGCTATCACTTGCCAACATTAATTCACCTGTAGTTTCTACTTCTGGAATGATGAAATGGGGGGGGGATACTTCCACTCTTGTTTGAAAAAATGATGCGTTTGCTGCTGTAACTTACGAATACCACAATCTTACATACAGCACGCCACACTATGGGCCCAATCCGATCCAATTTTCCAGTGCTGGTGCAGTAGTGCCAATGGGGCGTGCACTGCTTCCTATAGAGGGAAGGCAGTCATGGTCATACTGCGGGTACTGAGAAAATAGGTAGTGGTAGCAGGAAGACTACCATAGACTGGAAAGCACAGGCAGAAAGGGGTCATATGGGAAAACCCTTCTCCCAGGTTACCAAGTAACCCTAATTACAAAGGGTTCTCCTTGAAGTCAAACAGTAGCAGAACATAAGCAATCTGGTAGGCATGACAACCTGCTTCTTTACCTGACTGCACTTGGACCAGGCAAGTAATTTTTTTTGAAGGTATATATAAAGTTTATTGAAAGGGAGATTGAGCAAAGCATTGGGGGGAATGCTAAAGATCAAGGTAAGGCATGTATCAAAAATCAAGCCGCTATGGCAAAGAAAGCTTGTGGTAGTTGTAAGTTGTAAGATGATTATAATGCAACTGGCAAAGTAAATAACTACATGATGTGCCCAACAGAATATTGTGCCTATTCTCATTGCTGGCATGCTACCTGCATTCTGTTCCTTATACTCACAAAGCTGCAAAGTAAGCAGGTGAGCACCTTTCACTAAACAGCTGTTCTCCAGTGATGAATGGGCAACAAGCTCAAGGACCTCTGTGTAGGACCACAAAAAAACCTACGGTTGATGATGATGTCTTGGGTCCATCCAATTACATGGGTTATGATCACCAATGTATCCCTACTTGCCCTTTCACCAGCCAGATGCATATGGCTGGGGATTATGCAGGGGACGGATCGAGTGGATAGAGAGACGCTCTTTTTCCCTCTCACATAACACCAGAACCAAGGGACATTCACTAAAATTGCGTGAGGGAAGAGTTTGACAGACAAGAAAATATTTCTTTACCCAGCGTGTAATTAGTCTGTGGAACTCCTTGCCATGTAAAGTAGTGATGGCATCTGGCCTAGATGCCTTTAAGAGGGAATTGGACAAATTTCTGGAGGAAAAGTTCATCATGGGTTACAAGTCATGGTAGGTATGTGCAAGTTCCTGGTTTTAGAGGTAGGCTACCTCAGATTGCCAGATGCAGGGGAGGGCACCAGAATTTACTGGAAGACAGGAGAGTAGCCAGTTTAAGTCTTAGGAGGAAAATTTTTGTAATTAGCTTCCTCCCTCACATTTTAACTAATTTCACGTGTGTTCTTAATGCCTGAGCAAATGCCACCTGACCTGATGACTTGATAAAACTAAGATGATTCCTATTATAACAATGGTCAACTTAAAATTGAATAAAAGACTCTGAATGAGCAAGACAGAATCCATCAACATTAAAGAAGAATCTGCTAATCACACTCATATATTCTGTCATGGTAATTACAAATCTATTACCCAAAAATGTGCCATTGCATTCACTTCCATACTCTTCTCAATCAGCGAGTCTGGACAGTCTAGGAATGTCTTTCCTGTTACGATACCGGCATTGTTAATCAGGATACTGACATCACCAACTTCCCTTTTAACCTAGAATAAATCACCACCTATTAGAATATATGGTCTGATATACATAATAGAATATATGGTCTGATATATAACTGTGTTATAAAATTTATTAACCAAGGAAACATATGCAGTTAATTAGAAAAGACTACATGAACAGTTCAGCAACAATTTCTGGAAAAAATATTGGCTTCCAGCATATTGTCGAGAAATTGCTTTCCTGGTATATCAGCTTTCCTAAGAAAGCCTCACTATTTGCACACAAAAGTGATTTTCTAAATAATCTGTACATATAAGATATAAAGAGCAACCCTGCTGAAGTTCTTTAAAATAAAAAAGGCAGCAGCCAGAAATTTTTACACTGAACCCATATCCACTTGACGTTAGTGTTTCCTCAAAAGATGAGCCTTTAGACACAACAGTTCCTTTGTGAGAATACAAAGCTGACCTATTTTTCACATAAATTATTTTGCAAAGCAATCAAACCAACTTCCTCCACTTAAGTGAATATGGTGGTGGTGAGCAGTTACTTGCATATTAGTATTCCGTATTAGTATTAGTATTAGGTGGTGAGCAGTTACATGCATATTAGTATTCCGTTGCTAGTAAGAAATTGCTGGCTGGCACAACATTCAGTGATGAAACATTGCTTGGGTCCTAACCATACATCACTGCTAAGTCTGCAGGGAATATGGAGAATTTTAGTGGAGGAGAATTAGGTTCTTAATTTTTATCTCCCCCCATACTTTTAATTGTTTACACCCTTCTTTCCCAATTCCTTTCCGGGATGAGTGAAGGGAGATCAAAGGACCCAGCACACCCTATCCATCATCAACACTTTCGATAACACCGATTTCATAAGAATGTGGTAGCAACATGCCTGCGAACAGCCAGCTTCATTTCCATAATGGATACTTAGCCTTTCATGTTTATTAACCTCAGTAAAGCAGTCCAGTTTCACCACTGCATTTTGATCTCACTTTAACAATGATTTTGAACTCTTAGGCCCAAATCCTAACCAATTTTCTGGCACTGGCATAGTTGTTCCAATAGGACATGTGCTGCATCCTGCAGTTGGGTGTCACTCACGGAGGCCTCCTTAAAGTAATGTTTGTTCTCTGCATTGCCCTTATGAAAGTGCTGGAAAGTGAGTTAGGATTGAGCCCTTAGCCTTACAGGAATGTGGGTGGAGAGATAAGAATCTTCTCTGAGCACTCTCCATGAAGTGACTGGCTCATTTCCTCCCACAGTTCCTCGTGCCAGAGGACTTGGGATGCTGGCTCCCGGTAAGGAAATTTGTGGATGTTTGCATAAAACTCAAAAGTGCTGAACACAACAAAGCCACTTACATGATAATGTATAATTACCTGATCTGCCACTTGATATACTTCTTGTCTCTTGCTGCAGTCACATGTGTAGACATGTACTCTCACACCATTTTCTCTTGCCAATCTAGCAGTCTCCTTGTTCCCTTCTACATTAATATCCCAGAGAACTAATGTGGCTCCAAGTTGGCCAAATTTTAAAGCTAGAAGCCTTCCCACTCCACTTCCGGCTCCAGTTATGAGCACTATTTCACCAGTGACATTCTTCTTCCGTGCAGGGATAAATAATAAGACAAAAGCTTCCAGTGTAAAATATACTAGGAGTCCAATGAATCTCAGTGTTTCCAGGAAGAAGTTCATCTTGAAGAAGATTCTTCTGATTAGCTATTCAACAACGACAAATGCCAGTTACAACTGATAGTCATAAATGAATGTCAAGTTTTAAGACAGCGTTGTCTAGGAAACTTAGTATTAATAATATTCATATACTATTTCTTTCCAGATAAAGTGATTAGATTGCACAGCAGAATAAATAAAAAACTCTTTTAATGATTCCCTTTTCTTAAGGGCTTAGAGCAGAGGTTTTCAGACTGGGGCGTTGCGACCCCCCCAGTCTGAGTGCCCTGGCCTTTTTGCCCTTAAGGGGCAGGGGCAGCCAGGAGGCAGGGAGGCAGCAGCTCAGGGGGCTGCAGTGGCTTGGCTGCACTCATCACAGCCTCCTGCAGCCTCCCAGGGGTGCGGGGAGCCCTGCACAGCTGTCTGCAAGGCTCCCAGAGGCTTCCAAAGTGAAAGTGGGGTGATTGCGCCCCGTCTCCGCTAAACCAGAACTGAAGCGCGATCGCTCCACTTTCACTTCTGATGGGGTTGCAGGGACTGGAGTGCACTCACCAGTCCCTGCAGCAGCCATTCCTGGGTGCGGGGAGCCCTGTGCGACCCTCTGCAGGGCTCCCCAGGTCAGCAGCAGTGAAAGTGAGCGATTGTGCTCTACTTCCGTTTTTGCAGAGGCAAAGCACGATTGCTCGCTTTCACTGCTGACCTGGGGAGCCCTGCACATGCTCACTCAGGGCTCCCCGCACCCAGGGACAGCTGCTGCAGGGACTGGAGAGTGCACCCCAGTCCCTGCAGCCCCTTGAGAGGCACGATCCTGGGGATCGTGTTGCTGCCTTCCCCTGCCCCCGCAAGGACTTACTGTGGGTTTCAAACTCTGGGAGAGTTTGAAAACCGCAGGCTTAGAGTCTAAAAACAAAAGACATCAACAAAAGCCATTAGGGTAGATCAGTGGTTTTCAAAATCTCAGGGAGAGTTTGAGCATTTCTAAGTCATTGTGGGGGCAGGGGGGGCAGCGGGGGTGGGGGGAAGGCAGTGACACGATCCCCAGGACTTTGTCGCTCAGGGCGCTACAGGGGCTTGGCTGGTCTTACCAGAGCCGCCTGCAGCCTCCCAGGGGTGTAGGGAGCCCTGTGCAACCGTCTGCAGGGCTCCCCGAAGCTTCAAAAGTAAAAGTGGAACGATCGCACTCCACTTCTGGTTTTGTGGAGGCAGGGCGCAAAGCTTTGGGGAGCCTTGCAGATGGTCGCGTAGGGCTCCATGCACCCCCAGGAGGCTGTGGTAAGTGCAGCCAAGCCCCTGCAGCCCCCTGAGCAGTGCAATCCTGGGGATCGCATCGCTGTCTCCTCCCTGCCTCCTCACTGCCCCTGCCCTTTAAAGGGGAAAAGGCCAGGGACCACCTGCTAGGGCGACACGACGCCCCAGTTTGAAAACCCCTGGAGTAGATGGTAAGCTGGGAGGAACAGGGACAGTTGCTGGTACACAGGGAAATGGCATGTTAGTATGATAGCGCTACCAATCAGAAATCAATACGCGATGAAAGCAATCTTGTTCAACCTATATACCTCTGGTATTCATACTGTAATACACCATGAAATACGGTGGAGAGGGGAAGGATGAACTTCCAAGTCCTATTGGATATGATGTTTTAGAATGATCACAAACATTTGAGAGAACAGAACAGGAAATATGGACTCCTCATAGGTTACAACACTCCAATGCAGGTTTCCAAAATGTGTGTCATGGCACATCATCAAGCAGACATTGTGTGAGGTCCATGCTATTTCTGTGAGATTTGTACAACTGCATTACGTCATTAGCTGTCAAATCGATAGTAAGGCCACACCTGGAGTATTGTGTCCAGTTCTGGTCACCGCATCTCAAGGATATAGCGGAGAAGGATATAGTGGATACAGCATCTCAAGAAGGATATAGTGGAGATGGAAAAAGTGCAAAAGAGAGCAAACAAAATGATTACTGGATTGGGGCACCTTCCATATGAGGGAAGGCTACAATGTTTGGGCCTCTTCAGCCTAGAAAAGAGGCGCCTGAGGGGGGACATGATTGAGACATACAAAATCATGCAGGGGATGGACAGAGGTGATAAGAGAGATGCTCTTTTCCCTCTCACATAACACCAGAACCGGGGGAAATCCACTAAAATTGAGTGTTGGAAGAGTTAGGACTGAAGAAAATATTTATTTACCCAGAGTGTAATTAGTTTGTGGAACACTTTGCCACAGGAAGTAGCGATGGCATCTTGCCTGGATGCCTTTAAGAGGTGATTGGACAAATTTCTGAAGGAAAAGTTCATTACGGGTTGCAAGTCATAGTAGGTATGTGCAAGCACTTGGTTTCAGAGGCAGGTTGTCTCTGATTGCCAGATGCAGGGGAGGGCACCGGGATGCAGGTTGTGTCTGTTGCCTTGTGTGCTCCCTGGGGCATTTGGTGGGCCACTGTAAGATACAGGAAGCTGGACTAGATGGGCCTTTGGCCTGATTCAGCAGGGCTCTTCTTATGTTAAGAGTAGTCAAGAGGAATATGTGACTAGGGCCCCTTCTCATGAAAGTTGAATGCAGGCCACAAGGGGGGAGTATGATGAGCAGGTTTGTCAGCACCATGCATGGGGCCAAATGGTGTCCCATTCCTCCCACCCATGTTTAGTAAACACGAGAGAATTACATGAGAAGAGGGCTACTGTGGCTGTAGGAGGAGAGCTGATATCTTAGGGACCAATCCTGTCCAACTTTCCATTGCAGCCGCAATGGAGCTCCAAGGTAAGGGAGCAAATGTTCTTATACCTTGAGGCGGCCTCTGTGACTGCCCCTCCACCACAGGATGCAGCTCACATCCCACTGGCATGGCTGCACCGGCACTGGAAAATTGGATAGCCTTGGGCCCTTAGGAAGGTCGGTAACTGGATAAAAAGTTCCATGAGGCAGAGAAGCTAAAGCAGGGGTGCTCACACTTTTTTGGCTCGAGAGCTACTTTGAAACCCAGCAAGGCCCGGAGATCTACCAGAGTTTTTTTTACAATGTTCGCGCCATCATAACATATAACATTTATGTGTACAATGTATGTTGGTGTACCTTGAGCCCCACTGAGTATAACAGGACTTACTCCTGAGTAGACACGCCTAGGATTAGGCTGTGAGGCTGCAATCCTAGCCACACTTACCTGGGAGTAAGCCCCATTGAGTACAATGGGCCTTACTCCCGGCGTTTCCTCCCAGAGGCACCTGAAGGGGGGGTCGGCACTCTGCGATCTACTCATTTTGCCTCCCGATCTACCGGTAGATTGCGATCCACCTATTGAGCACCCCTGAGCTAAAGGAAAAGGGTAGAATCAGAAAAAGACCAAAAGACTATAAGGGAAGAGTAAGGTGGGGTCTTAGGAAAGACAGACAGGAAACCAGGGAAACATGAGTTCAATAAGGCAGGATGGTAGAGAAATATTTGCAATGGCTCAAGTGGAAAAGCTGGCTTTTGTTGAGAATGGGGGAGGTGGAGGGTAAACAGCACTGCAAGCTGACAGAATGATGCTTAACTTCTTCGGCACATAAAAAAAGAAAATCAAAGCACCTCCATGGTTAGAGATATCACAACTGATATATGTGAGAAGCAAAAAAGATCAGATCGATGGGAAGGCACTCATGGTAAAGGAGCTCAGAGCAAGGAAGACCAAAATTCAGTACTGGTTTGCAGAGCTGGCCTTAGGAGCTGCAGGGCCCAATTGGAAACACATCTGCGGGGCCCCCTCTAATTTTGCAGGCTCCCCCTCTACTAATTTTTTTTAGGTCTTAGCTTAAATGGAGCCAGACCAAGAAAAAAACATCTGTTACTTCTGTGGAAGTAGATAGAACTCCTGTACCTTTATTCATACAGTGCACGCCCAGCCAGAAGCTCACCCCCACTCACGCCTGTTGCCACCCCATGTGAAGCAGCCCGCTCTGAAACAAGGTGGGCAAGAGGATGGTGCTGGGAGCTGCGACAGCAGAGCAAGAGTGAGGTGCAAATGCTGCTGCCTGCATGGCACCAATTTCGGGCCAATTGGAAGCAGTGGTGGGCAGAAGGGCAGAGCATGCATGGGGCCCAATTTGGCAAAATTGCCCCAATTGCCTAAAAGTTGGCCCTGCTGGCTTGAAGAGTGCCAGCCCACAGCATTTTGCTGGCCTGACATTGACCACCAAGTGGCAGCTTTATCCCTCTTCCCCGCCTATTAAAACAATGGGCACTCTTCTCTCCAATTCATTGATCAAATATACCTATGATTTACTGAGAAATATATTTAAAGGCTTCAATGGCAAATGCTTCAGAGGCATAAAACTCAGAACTGGGATGCAAGGCAAGGCAGCAGAGACAGGAAAAATGCACACACTGTGCAGACTATATTATGAAAACAGATGTTTGGTCTCCGTCTCCCACATCTTCCTTACATCCTTGCCTACTCCCAGTGCTAGGGTAGGAGCAACCACTGAATTGACAAGCTAGGAATGACCACTATAGTCTTGTTGCTTGGCCTATCACTGGAGAGAATTTCTTCTATGCCACTGGCAAAAAATTGTGGCTACCTTTAAGGATTTGGAGGTTGTTGCTTCACTAGTCATGCTGTATGGAGAGACTGACCAGGAACCAAAGTTACCAGCCAAGATTAAGCCATGTCTACCCAATGTTGCATATATGCAAAAGGGACTGGCAGCTCAATCCTGAGCTCCCATGGCACGCAGCTTCAGTGGCACCAAAAACGGCTGCCGCCGCATCCTAAGCACCATGGGCTACCGCAGACGGCACCTCGGGAGAAGGAGACTTTCGTCCTCTCGGGTAAGGAAAGTAGCCCTGCAAGGGGTTACTCAATTCATGAGGTAAAGGCATTTGTGTAGGGCGCCGAGCCCCACACGAACGAACAGGATCAGGTGGAGCAGAGTTCCACCCGACCCACCTCCCTCCTTTCCCCCAGCACGTCTTCCCTCGCTCTCTCCCCTCCTTCCCCCTCCCCAGAACACTTCCTCCCCACCTCCCCCCACACCCCTGCTTTCCTTACCGTGGCTCGGTGGTCGGCGGAGGCCGGGCGCCCACCTGGCACAAACCCAGTGCCAGCCAGAGTTGGCTAGCATGGGAGCTGGCCCGGTGTTAGGCCTAGCAAATGTGCCTTACAGCATGTTTGCGACACTGCGTGCCAGCGGTAAGCCAGCGCATCGAGCTCAGGATTGGGTTCTGAATGTGTACACCTGTGAGCTGGGCAAAAATGGGTTAAGCGCATTTGATTTTAAGTGTAAGAGACCCAAGCACTTTCTGGAGAACAAATCCTATTGGACTCTCTGTGGCAATTGCTATCAAATAGCTACACTTCTTCAAGTGTAAAGTCAATGTTTTAAGAGTGCTTAACTTTGATCAGGATCACACCCCATATTTTTTTAAGTCAATCATTCCCCTCTAAAATGCCACATTTAGACTAATTTTCCTAATTAACAGTCATTGCCCTGACCTATTAATTGCCTTACCCAGACATGATATATTGAAAATACTTTTCTGATTGCTGAACACCAACCTATTTTTATTTTAAATTGTTCATCCTGCTTTTCCATTATGGGATACTTAAAGTGACAGGCAGCCTAATCCTATCCAAGTTCACCCACACCAATGCAGTGGTGCCAACGCTTCTTGCGCTGCATCCTGCAGGTGAATTTTGCATGCTGGCAGACTCTACAACAGGGGTGCTCACACTTTTTTGGCTCAAGAGCTACTTTGAAACCCAGCAAGGCCCGGAGATCTACCAGAGTTTTTTTTTACAATGTTCGCACCATCATAACATATAACATTTATGTGTACAATGTATGTTGGTGTACCTTGAGCCCCACTGAGTATAACAGGACTTACTCCTGAGCAGACATGCCTAGGATTAGGCTGTGAGGCTGCAATCCTAGCCACACTTACCTGGGAGTAAGCCCCATTGAGTACAATGGGCCTTACTCCCGGCGTTTCCTCCCAGAGGCACCTGAAGGGGGGGGGTCGGCACTCCGCGATCTACTCATTTTGCCTCGCGATCTACTGGTAGATCGCGATCTACCTATTGAGCACCCCTGCTCTACAAGGTAAGGGGACATTTGTCCCCTTGACCCAGGGAAAGACCCAGCCGCAGCAATGCAGCAAATCAGATCTGCATCTGCTAACTAGCCGGAGCAAGTCTAAGTTGCCTCTCTCAGTGAACTGGGCCCAGGAAGGGGAACAGGATAAGGTGTGTGCCACCACAGCTGATCCCACACCCTCTCAGGTCCGATCCGTCTTTGCTGCCCTCCTCTTTCCCCGTTCCGGCTGCTGCAGCACACGTTGCTATTTGTACTGGTGCCAGCAGGACAGCACAGGCCTTCTCACTGGTCCTCCGAACTGGCATGCTGTTGCGATGTGCTTTACAGCATGTTTGCGACAGTCTGCGCAGGCAGCTTGGGCTCTGCTGGCGCATGTGGGGGATAGAATTGGGCCATAACTATTATAAATGTAAGTATGATAAAATCAAATACAAATATTAAATACAAAATAATCCAAAGAAGATAAAGAAAAACCCAAGGAAAGATGACTGCTTAACTCAGTGGAAGATTAAAAGCCTGCTAAAAGATAATATCAGCAGATGACAGAACACCAGGATGGATGGGGTTTGCCTAATCTCACAAGGGAAGGAGTTCATGGGTCCCCAACACACCTCTGAAAATGGCAGAATGTGTAAAAGAGGACCAATTTGCTGGACAGGAACAGATAATTCAAGCCTTTTGCTCATGGTCCTTTAAAGGCAGCATCTTGAATTGCACTTGGAAATGAATCATTACCTGGTGTAGCTGACGCAATAGTGTCAGAGGATTCTAGCACCTAGTGCAGGTCAGCATCTTGTACTACTTGCAGTTTTTGAAAGATTTTCAAGGGCATCCCCAAATCTAGATGTAACCAAGATGCGTTTGACTATGACCAGGTCCAATACCCCTAGGAATGGGCAAAATTGAATGGGCACCAATTGAAGCAAAGGCTTCCCTAATCATCTCCGTCAGCAAAGCTTCCCCAAACTACAAATCTACTCCTTCAAGTTGAATACTCTCCCTTCAGATCAGGCTGACAACCAACCCAATCAACAGCCCTTCCGATCAAGAGCACCTCTGTCTTGTAAGGGTTATTCAACTTATTACTAATTCCAAGCAACAGTTGGGAACTGTTCCAGATTGGGATGGAACAGAAATACAAAACTAGGTGTTGTCCAGATTGGTGCCATTCCATGCCAAATCCTTAGTTTCTCCCAGTGGTTTCATATAGGTTATAAGAGGCTTGGACCGCAACACTAAGCACATTTATTAGGGAATTAGTTCTACTGAGCTAAGTCTCAGTGGGAATCACTTATTAAACATGCATAGAATTTTGTTGTTACAGGACCAAGGCAATAGGTGAAAGCATTGTGTTGCAAAAGAGATCTTGTGCCTACTGACAATGATTGAAGATATGCTTAACATTTGCAAATAGCTGTGACATTATGGGCGCAATCCTAACTGGCAGTTATGCCGGCATAGGACGCCCTGGAGGGTTGCAAACGTGCCATAAAACTCCACAGTGGCTCCCTTGCGACCGCTTGTGTCTCGCCGACACAAGCCTAAAAGGTAGGCGTGGGGTGCGGGGAGAAGGAGGAGGGGGCGTTTCTGGGCTGGGGGAGGGCGGTCCCGGGGGCGGACATGCGTGGAGCCGGGGGCGGGGCTGGGACCCAGTGGTTATGCCGGATCCCAACCCCCGTCTCCGGGGCGAATGGAACGGCTTCAGGTTGCTCCGTTCTCTTCGGTCTTGCACCACCTCCAGAGGTGGCGCAGGTCCGAGGAGACCCACTGGGGCACGCAGCCCTTACCCAGGGGTAAGGGGAAGAGCTTCCCCTTGCCCCTGGCTGAGCCACTGCTCACTGCATACCTGCCTTGGATGCAGCGCAAGCCTCCTGGCTTGCCTGCTCCAGCGTAGGTTTGGATTGCACCCTATGTTGCAAGCGCATAATGCAAGTGCAATCACTGTGGAAATCCACATTAAAATCAATACCTTTGATACACTCGCATTTTATCTAAAATATTTTTATTCAAACTTTCTGCTACAGTCCTCATAACAGTTCAAAAAATCAGTTAAGCACAATTGTAGATAAATAAAAACATTAAACGTGAACTTAAATAGTAACATCACCAACTGCAGTGAAAAGTAGTATAAAATAAAAGAAAATAATTACAGTCAGAAAAAATGAGTGCAGCACGCAGGACAAACTTAGCCAAATATGAAAAAATAAGGAAGAAGCAAGTGTCTGGTTCTGAGGAAGTATCCCACAGTCAGAATTCTTTAAGCTGAAGGTAAGGGCATTCAGAGATATTTATCAAATGAGGATTTTAGCTGTAAGACAAGTTTGAACTGACAGATGAATAGGAAGGCTTTCAGGAGTGCTAATCTCAGATGTTTAATGGCTTTACAGAACAAAGCTAGTGCTTTGAATGGTGCCCAAAAACAAACTGGAAGGTAATACAGGTGTACCCCCTTATCCGCAGAGGGTTCTGTTCCAAAACCCCCAGATACCTGAAAGCACAGATATGGGTGAACTCCCATCCCCGCAGTCTGGGTGCCGCCACCACCAAGGGCAAGGAGGGCTCTGCTCACCTTGCCTCTGGAGGGGAGTCTGAGTTCAGCAGAGGCCGGGGACATCCATACCCAGCCATTGCTGGGATCAGACTGAGCTATACAGCTCAAAAAATGCAACTTAACAATTTCACAGAGAAACCAGAAGTTATACTTTTAGTGCCTTAAAAATGCTGGGAAAGCTAAAGAGCTGCCGCAGAATCGAACAGCCCCATTATGGGGCTACTTCCCTTACCTTGGGGCAGGGGACAAATGTCCCCTTCCCTGAGGAGCCGCCAGTAGCTGCCTGCTTGCGCTTTGGATGCCACAGTAGCCATTTTTGGCATCATGGCAGCCCAGCACACCAGGCAGTTCAGAATTGGGCCGTCCATCCTTTATGACGGCCCAGGTGTGTTGCAAACATGCTCTAAGGCACATCTGCAACTCCAGAGTTGGGGAAGCTGGTGCAAGGATGCACACTTACCTCCCTGTGCCAGAGCAAGCCCTGGGACAGGTAAGTTCACGCTGGCAGTGGGCCGCCAGTGTGGGGGTCTGGGGAGGATGGAGCTGGGGTGCTCAGGGGCGGGGGAGGGTGGGTGGCAGGCAAGCCCTTGTGTGATTGAGTCTGGGAAGGGGGAGGAGCCAGGAGCCAGCCTAAGTGCCGGATCCTAACACCCCTACCTGGATGCCCAGCCTAGAGCTGGGTTGCTCAGATCTGCACCACCTCTTTAGGTGGCAAAGATCCAAGTAGCCCCATTTGGGCTGCTGTCGTGTTACCCAGGGTAAGGGGAATCGATTCACCTTGTCCCAGTTGTGCCACAGCTAGCGCCAACCCTGTACTGGATACAGAGCAGGCTAATTGGCCTGCCTGTTCCAACACAGGTTAGGACTGGGCCCATCCCAAAAAAACTTATTCTGCAGTCCTTTGCAGCTCCTGTAAGCTCAAGGACAGACAAGTTAGTATTCAAAACAGTACTTTCTGATGGGCCAATCTGCAGGGCACCTTTCCCTGATAACCTTTCCCTCACAACCTGGTTAGTTATTACGTTATGTTGTAAGTATGATTAAGAATACTGATACTGTATCCTACGTTTCAACAGACGATCCCAAAGCAACTTACACAGCAGAAGAATGGAAAAGTTGGTTCTCTGTCCCAAAGCAGTTCACAACCTAAAATAGAAATACAGCACAAGAGAGGGACGTCATACTGGCATAGATAAGGGTAGCTGCTCTCCCCCAGTTATCATCAGAATGCCATCACTTTAAAAGAGCATCTCTTCCTGGACCCAGCTGCTTCTTCTACCAAGAACTGCCGCCGTCCAGTCAGCAGCCAGAAACATGGGTGGCACTGATCCACCCTCTCTTCTGCCTACAGGACCTGTAATGCCTGCTGATAAGTAAAAGGCATTAGTGGCCTGACCAGAGTCCAACATCACCTGACCCAAGTCCATCATGTGGCGTGATTAATGCCACCCTGTTCCCCAAATTAAAGACCTCTGAATGCCAGATGCAAGGGAGTGGCAACAAGGCGTAGGCATCTCAATGTCTTGTGAGCTCCCTGAGGCATCTGGTGGACCACTGTGAGATACAGGAAGTTGGACTAGATGGGCTTTGGCCTAATCCAGTTGGGCTCTTCTGATGTTCTTAAAGACAAAAAATGAGGTAGGGCAACAGGCGCTGGTGTCACGAGCAAAAAGGAAGAGAAAAAAGTAGAGCCTTGTGGTTCTCTAAAGACCAACATGTTCATTATTTAAAAAATCAAATTAAATGGTAATAAATACATTTAAGGCGCCACAACGGCCTGACAAGCCTCACTTTCATAAGAACAGCCCCACTGGATCAGCCATAGGCCCATCTAGTCCAGCTTCCTGTATCTCACAGCGGCCCACCAAATGCCCCAGGGAGCACACCAGATAACAAGAGACCTGCATCCTGGTGCCCTCCCTTGCATCTGGCCTTCTGACATAACCCATTTCTAAAATCAGGAGGTTGTGCATACACATCATGGCTTGTACGCCATAATGGATTTTTCCTCCAGCATTTTTCCTTTCTAGCATCGCGACAACCTCGCCCCACCTTGGATGCACCAGGGAGGGGCAAGAAGCCTGAAGGCCTCAGGGAGATCTTCCCCCCTCTCCCCGCTCGCAGGAGAGAGAAACAGCCAAGGGGCCGAGAAAGCCCACCGCTCTCTCCACTCCTGCAGGAACAAGGCTCAGAAACGAACGGGGCTGTGCTGGGAGAAAGACGCCATGCCAGCCTTGGCCTGGCGGGGGAAGCGGTGCCCCGCGACGGAACCGCCAGGAAACCCAAGAGCGCCAAGGACGCGCGGTGGGTGGGGAGGCAGGTGAGGCACTGCCTCCCCCCGAGACCCTCGGAAAGTGCCGCCGCCGCGTGAGGCGCCCAAGCGCCCCCAGCCTACGCGCTCTGCCTGCCTGCGCCGCTGCGCGTGGGCGCCTCACACGGCGGCGGCGGCGGCGGCGCTGCTTTCCGGGGGGAGGCACTGCCTCCCGGCCTCCCCACCCACCGAACGCCCCTGGTTGCTACACCCACCCGCGAGAAGCCGCAGCAACTCCTGTTGACTCACTGCACGCCCAGCCGCTAACCCTCCCTCGTCCCTCGGGCTCCCAGGCTGAGCACAGCGCCCGGCGGCGACACAACCCCACGCGCCCTTCAGAGGCTCCCGCGAACCTCCGCCTGCCTGCCTGCCCAGCCCCGGACTTGCCGCGCGCACCAACTCGCGCTGCTGCTGCCACCGCGCCGGCGAATGCAACCCACCCACTTGGTCCACGCAGAGGATAAGGCCGGCCAAGCAGAGGTGGGTCAGCGCAGGCGCCGCCCTGGAAAGGCGCCACCCACTTCGCGCGCTCGGCCATCCCTGCACCTCTCTGTGTGCGCGCAGGAGTGCGCCCCGGTAGATGCTGGCCGCAGTCCCAGGGAGAGAGCAGCCGGGCTGGCAGTGGGGCGCCAGCGAAGAAGCGCCCTCCTCCTTTGGTCGTCCGGCTTAGTCGGCTGGAGCGCAAGCTTCTGCTGAGCCGGGTAATGCTATCCTGGAGGCAGCGGGACAGTGGAGCGTGCCACTCACTGAGAGCCCAGTCCTAGCCAGCTTTGCAGCACAGGTGCAGCCCTGAGGTAAGGGAACAAATGTTGCCAGACCTTGAGGAGCCCTCTGTGACTGCCCCCCCCCCGCCACAGGATGCTGCACATGCCCCCTTGGCATCTTCAGCCTAGAAAAGAGGTGCCTGAGGGGTGACATGATTGAGACATACAAAATTATGCAGGGGATGGACAGACTGGATAGGGAGATGCTCTTTACACTCTCACATAACACCAGAACCAGGGGACATCCACTAAAATTGAGTGTTGGGAGAGTGAGAACAGATAATAATAATAATAATAATAAAACTTTATTTTTATCCCACCCTTCTCCCTGTGGACCCAGGGCGGCTAACAACATATTAAAAAACAGATTTTAAAAACATTAATACATTTAACATGTAAAACATAAAATGATAATAAAAACATTTAAAAACACATTACAGAGGCCATAAAAACAGTAGTCAGATTAAAGACAGAATAAAAGAGCAAGTCTTCAAGGAATCAAGGAGCAAGTCTTCAAGAGCAAGGAATCAAGCCTGTAACAAACTAAAAGATGTATAAAAATGTTAAGAAGGCCAGAAATCAGAAGGCCTGTTTAAACAACAGTGTTTTCAGGCCTCGCCGAAAACTCTCAAGAGAGGGAGCCATTCTCAAATCAAGGGGAAGGGAGTTCCATAATGTTGGTGCCACTACCGAGAAGGCCCTATTTCTTGCAGCTGCCCCCCGGACCTCCTTGGGTGGCGGCACTTGCAAAAAGGCCTTCTCCGATGACCTGAGATGGCGAGACGGACTGTATGGGAGTAGGCGGTCTCTAAGATATCCTGGCCCAGAGCAGTATAGGGCTTTAAAGGTCAAAACCAGCACCTTGAATTGGGCCTGGAAACGAATGGGCAGCCAATGTAGCCCCCGGAGAAGCGGACTGACAGAGTCAAACCGCCTGGCTCCGGTGACCACACGGGCTGCCGCATTCTGTACTAATTGTAGTTTCCGAACCGTCTTCAGGGGCAGCCCCACATAGAGCGCATTACAGTAATCTAACCTTGATGTCACCGTGGCATAGATCACCGTGGCCAGGTCTGCACGATCCAAGTACGGTCGCAGCTGGTGCACCAGCCGAAGCTGAGCAAAGGCCCCCCCAGCCACAGCCGCCACCTGGGAATCCAGGAGCAGCTGCGAGTCCAGGAGGACCCCCAAGCTGCAGACCTGCTCCTTCAGAGGGAGTGCAACCCCATTCAGAGCAAGCCGATAGTCCAGCACCTGCATCAAGGATTTCCGAACCAGGAGAGCCTCTGTCTTATCCGGATTTAATTTCAGCTTGTTAGCCCCCATCCAGATCCTCACTGCTTCCAGACAGCGCTCCAGGCCCTCAACTGCCACCCTGGAGTCTGGAGGAAAGGAGAGATAGAGCTGGGTGTCATCAGCATATTGATGACACCTCACTCCAAACCCCCGGATGACCTCTCCCAGCGGTTTCATGTAGATATTAAATAGCATGGGGGACAGAATTGAACCCTGCGGCACCCCGCACCTCAAGGGCCAGGGTGTCGAACAGGCATCCCCCAGCACCACCATCTGGGACCGACCCTCCAAGTAGGAGTGGAACCACTGCAAAACAGTGCCTCCAACTCCCAACTCGGCCAATCGGCCCAGAAGGATACCATGGTCGATGGTATCGAAAGCCGCCGAGAGGTCCAGCAGGACCAACAGGGACGCACTCCCCCTGTCCAGTCCCCGGCGTAGGTCATCCACCAAGGCGACCAAGGCAGTTTCCGTCCCAAAGCCCGGTCTGAAACCAGATTGAAAAGGATCCAGATAATCCGCTTCATCCAAGACCCTCTGGAGTTGGGCCGCCACCACCCGCTCAATTACCTTGCCCAGAAACGGGATGTTGGAGACTGGCCGATAGTTATTCAACACAGTGGAATCCAGGGAGGGCTTCTTCAGGAGGGGACGAACCACCGCCCGCTTCAAGGCGAGCAGCAACGTCCCCTCCATCAAAGAAGAGTTGACCACCCTCCCCTTCCACTCAGCCAGTCCCCCCCCCCCGGGCCGCTCTAATCAGCCAAGCTGGGCAAGGGTCAAACAGGCAGGCAGACGGCCTCACACTCCAAAGGAGTCTGTTCACATCCTCAGGCTGCACAAGCTGAAAAGAATCCCACAATACTGGACAGGCAGTTGCCAAGGGGACATCATCAGACATTGTCAATGTGGCATCCAAGTCGCGATGAATACGATCGACAAAAGAAAATATTTCTTTACTCAGTGTGTGGTCTGTCTGTGGAACTCCTTGCCACAGGATGTGGTGACAGCATCTGGCCTGGATGCCTTTAAAAGGGGATTGGACAAGTTTCTGTAGGATAAATCCATTACAGGTTACAAACCATGATGTGTATGTGCAACCTCCTAATTTTAGAAATGGGCTATATCAGAATGCCAATGCAAGGGAGGGCACCAGGATGCAGGTCTCTTGTTATCTGGTGTGCTCCCTGGGGCATTTGGTGGGCCGCTGTGACATACAGGAAGCTGGACTAGATGGGCCTATGGCCTGATCCAGTGGGGCTGTTCGTATGTTCTTATGGCACTGCTGCAGCAGCACCGGAAAACTGGGTAGGATTGGTCTTGAGGCCCCTCTCTGGAGGCATGAAAAAGCTGCCTGAAGAGCACAATGGAGAAGGTCTTCCTGTCCCTCATTATAACACCGGCGCATGGAAGGCCGCGCCAGGCACATGCAGCAGTCAGTCTTCAGTAGTCTCGCAATCCCATGTGTGCCTTCCTAGGACGCAGTCCCAAGGAGTTCATGTGCCTCATTCCCCTGTTGTGTATCAGATTTCAGCCTTTTTTGGCCAGGCCCACAGGTTTACACATTTGGTCCCTGTTGCATATATGCAATATTGGGCAGAAATGGTGTAAGACTGGAAAGGTATCAGCACCTTTCAGATCTAGATAGTGCTAGTGCCAGGTGACCTGGGGTAACCCAGTAGCATAGCTAGAGGAGGTTGCTTTTGCTCAGTCCTTAAGTCACGTCCAACTTTTCATGACACATGGACCCCTTTGTGACCCCACGGACTACAGGTGCTCCCTGTTGTGTATATGCAACATTGGGTAGAAATGGTTTAAGACTGGAAAGGTAACAGCACCTTTCAGATCCAGTTAGTGCTGGTGCCCAGTGATCTGGAGTAGCCCAGTGGTGTAGCTAGAGGGGTTTGTTTTTGTTCTGTCGTTAAGTCATCTCTGACTTTTTGTGACCCCATGGACCCCTTTTTGATCCCATGGACGACGGCACACCGAGCCTCCCTGTCTACCACTAACTTCCAGATTTTGTAGCTAGAGGGGGTGCAAAGCACTAAGTTTTGCAGGTTCTTGAATGCACTGTGCAAGCGGTCCCTCCCTCTCCCTTCTGGAGCCATTCCAGGTGATGGGAGCAAAATGGAGGCAAACACCAGAGAAGATGTGAACACCTCTGTTTTGCTCCCACCACCCAGAATGGTTCCAAAGTGGAGGGGGAGGGGCCGCTTGCACACCTCGGTGAGGGTCCCTGTAAAACTTAGTGCTTTGTACCTCCTCTACCTACGCCACTGGCGGTAGCCTGGCACACATGTCTTCATGCTGAACTGATATAGCCAAGCACAAAAGGCCACCCAAGCCATAATGGGCTTGTAATTTATTCTTCCAGTATTTGTATCTGCCCTGATTTACCTTACACGTTGTGTTATTGTGTAGCACCTGGGTGATGTTGTGCAGCTTCTCAGGAAGTGTTGTTTGGAAGTATGTAAAAGAGCGAGAGAGGAAGATATGGCTGCCAGGGCTGGGCGAGCCATGGCACACCTCTGGCAGCAGGCTGGATTGGATTGTGGCTTATTTCTGGCTACAGAATCTGACTGAGGAAATATCTATTAAAAGTAGACATGTGCAGGGGGTGTGCAGTGGAAAATACATGGCTGGGGAAATGGTCCTCCTGTGTCTTTTACATGTCCATTGTGGGAGAAACACAGTAGTAAGAAACCTGTGTTTCCCTCATAATATATAAATAGAATATAACAAAATATGCAGTTTATATATACACCTTTGCACTATTTTACTTTCACCAGTGACAACAGCTGGCCAGACTCTGTTTATGTTAGAATAGCCCTGTGGACTTTGTTCTCGCTTACACCCAGCAGTCTTTCCATAACTGCTTGCTGTCATCACATTGCACAGTTTAGAGGATCATAGTCTTAATTATTATCTCAGACAGGGGCAGAGTTCAGTGTGAAAACCGAACATTTTTAAGCACAGTGTGTGGAAGTCAAATAACCAATTCCATGTGCCCAAATGGGCTGCAGACTTATGTTTCTTAAACAGCAGGTCTCTATGCCACATGGCAAAACCCTTCTGAAACTGAGAGGTCTTCAGAAGGCAATTTGTGGTATGGCATGATAAGGAAGGGAGAGGGTAAAAAATCCTATTAGGTGTTGCTGAATTCATGGGCAACACTTAAGTTGCCCTTGCCACTCTCTACTTAAGTTGTCTTTCCAGGAAGGCCTATCAGTCCTATCTTTTGTCTCATTCTGTCATCAGATTAAAATAAGGCTCGTTAAAGATGTTTTGCTGCTTATTTGATTCATTGCCCAATCAAAGCGCTTGCTCTGCCAGTGAAGCAGCAGATGTGCTAGGCTAGAGTTGCAAAGAAGCCATAAAGCACATTTGCAACTACTTGAGAGCCAGCAGCACCGGTGGGAAGGCCTGCACCAGCCCACTGGACCCCTGGTTGCTGCCAGAAGCACAAAAATCACCGAGCAGTGCAGGGGCTTGATGAGGGCAGGAAGGGCGCATTATGGGATGGAGGAGGGCAGAATGCTCTGCAGGAGCGTGTGGCCTCTGGGACCCCAAGTGCCAGGTAGGGCGCGAGTTTAGCATCAGGGCGAGGAGAAGGCAAGTGGACCTCTGAGTTTTGAAGAAGGAGAGGAGGACGAGAAGGTAAGTGTACTCTTTCTAACTCTTTGTAACTCCTTGTCTTCTAACTTTAACTTTAAATCAACCTTAAATCAACAGTGAAATTTAGCTTCACCTAAGGTAGCACCTAATCTAACCTAAAGGTGGGAATCTAAAGTCCAGCAAGGTGGGACACAGGAGCTAAGTAAGGACAAATAAAAATAAATACGTAGGTGTGTACATAGGTCTACTCTGAGCAGGAGCAGAGTCCTACTCATGAGTAAGAGCCCAAGGGTCAGGCACTTGGGAAAATAAATAAATCAGAGGAGGATAAAGTGGAAAGCAAGTTTTTCTACTTTGTTTTAAATTAACCCTATACTTAACCCAAGTTAAACTTAATCTAAGTTAGAACATAACCTAAACAGTTCAGTAAATTGGGACACAGGATCTAGGTGAGAGCAATAAATAAATAAATAAACAAACTCAAAAACTAGCTTGAGATTAAAAAACAGTCCAGCCTAAGAGAACTGAACTAGGGTAAGAGGATAAGAACATAGGAAGGGCCAGTTCCCAATCACCCAGGCAATTTATCATAGTCAGTGACCTTTAGGAGGTGATAAGAGCCCCATTAGGCTAATCCAGGGGTCGGCAACCTTAAACATTCAAAGAGCCATTTGGACCCTCAGGAGCCACAAAACCCTTTTGACATCTAAAATGAAGATAACACTGCATATATAGTTTTTTTACCTTTATGCTCTTATAGGTCCCATTTTTATAATGTAGCCCCCTCTTGTAGCTTTTAGTTAGTTTTGTCATACATTCTTGTCCTGTGTTTTCAGATGCCTGCTCCTCTATGGTGTTTTGCCTGATTCCAAAGCCATTCTCTGCCTGGAGAATTATGCCCACTTTAAGCAAATTAGCTCCCCTTCTTTCCCCCAACAAATGACCCTGGTTCTGCCCTGCAGTCCTGCTGGA
The DNA here is from genome assembly GCF_035046505.1 of Tiliqua scincoides. Classification (NCBI taxonomy): domain Eukaryota; kingdom Metazoa; phylum Chordata; class Lepidosauria; order Squamata; family Scincidae; genus Tiliqua; species Tiliqua scincoides. The sequence continues at coordinate 44,390,150 of NC_089824.1, read as the reverse complement.
CCCCATCTCCAGGGTAGCTCACCTGTTCAACCTGCAAAGGTCCTCTCTCCTGCCAGCATCCTCCCACCACTACAGCAGACCCTGGTCATCAGCAGGTCTTGGGCACAGCAGCCACACTTCAAACTCCAGTGTCTCCAGTAGTCCCTTAGTCACAAAGTCAGTCAGAGTATCCAGGGCAGAGTCCAAAGTCAGATTCCAAAGTCAGTCAGTCAAATCAGTCAGAGTATCCAAGTCAAAGTCAATAAGGCAAGTCAGTCTCCCCTGCACTCCTTCTCCAACCACATCCCCTTTCCTTCCTCAGGTGCTCCTTATATCCCTGAGGGCCCTATTGCCTTCAAGTGGCTGCAGCTGTGCAGCAGACTCTGCTGGATGCCCAGGCCTTACCCTTAAAGGGGCTACTGCTGACACCACATCTACCTCCTCACCAGATCTTCCAGGATTCCAATACATATGTTGGTTATGACATCTGCTTATCTTACATGGATACTAAAGAACTCCCCCCACCTTCCAGAGCCACCCTGCTGGAAGGAAAAAAGGTCACAGACTCCAGAGGTGGCCCACTGACTACAGTGGGGCTTACTTGTGAGTAGACCTGCACAGGAGGAGGCTGAGGCTATAGCTCTCCACACCTTCCTGGGAGGAAGCCCCACTGACTACAGCTTACTTGTGAGTAGACCTGCACAGGAGGGGGCTGAGGCTACAGCCCTCCACACCTTCCTGGGAGTAGCCCAGGGACTACATCGGGGCTTGCTCTCGAACAGACCTTCGCAGGCTCCCACTCGCCCATTCTTGCGCTTGGCCTTGAGCAGGCTCCAAGGCTGCCATCCCAGGCACCCTTTCCTGGGAGTAAGCTTCATCCACTGTATTTGGGCTTACAACTGAGTAGACACGCATAGGAGCAGGCTCCAAGGCTGCCATCCCAGGCACCCTTTCCTGGGAGTAGGCTTTATCTGCTGTAATTGGGCTTACAACTGAGTAGACACGCATAGGAGCAGGCTCCAAGGCTGCCATCCCAGGCACCCTTTCCTGGGAGTAAGCTTCATCCGCTGTAATTGGGCTTACAACTGAGTAGACACACAGGATGTCTCCTCAGCTGTGGAGGAAAAGCCTCTCCTTGCACTGAGTGGGGACCTGCTCAGGGAAAGTCAGGCTGCAAGGGCTCACAATGGCTGAGGAGGAGGGCGTCCTGCTGGAGAGTTGGGGAAGGGAAAAACAGGGAGCTTAAGCTCGCAGAGTGGGCAAAATTGAAAAGGGAAACCAATGTGGGGCAGGTGGGGGTGAAGGGAGAGGAGGGAAGCGGCCTACCCTCCCAACACAGGTGCCTCCTGTTAACCCCTTTGCCACTTTCACTGGGAGGAGCCGCAGCAGACAGCTGAAAGAGCCGCATGTGGCTCTAGAGCCGCAGGTTGCTGACCCCTGGGCTAATCCAGGCAACCCATTCAGGGGCCTGCAGAGTGGATTAGGCTCATCAGCAGCCTTTTGACTTCCTGATCGTTTGTAATCTCACCTGGGAAGACCAGCCCCTGTCTCAATCAGCAGGGAGGGAGGGAGGGAGGAGGAGCTAGCTAGGGGTATAAAGCTAGTGCCTGCCATCGCGTGAGTCTCTCTGCTTCTGGGACACCCAGTGCCTCTGGGACCTAAGTGCCAGGTAGGGCATCGCGAGTTTAGCATCTGGGTGAGTTCAGCAGCAGGGAGAGGAGACCAGGGCCCCAGGCACCACCCTTCTCTTCCCTTGAGAAGAGGGCTGCTAACCAGTGTAGGGTTTTTAAGTACCCCTAAATAAAAACAACAGAAAAAGCTATGCAGTCAGACAGCCAGCAGCAGGGCAGGGGCTATCCAGTGTTCTGCATCGAGTGCCACATGTATGACTATATGCCCCTGGGGCATAAGTCATGGGTGTGTCCTCGGTGCAAAGAGCTCCAGGGTCTCAGGGAACGCGTCTGCTCCCTTGAAGCCTTGGTGGCAGACCTGGAGAAGCAGAGGCAGGCAGAGAAGGACCGTGGGGAGACTTCCGGGGACAATCAGGCTTCATCCCAACCTCAGGTGTACAGCTCCTCAGCTGCCTGGATGGGAAATCTCGGGGCTGGAGGACGTCATCCTGGAGAGGAGGGAAACAATCTCCTAGGGGGGACCCTTCTCCAGGCGACAGGCCCATATGTGAACACACTCCGGATACTCCTCGCTGGGAGGGGGGTCGAGGGCTTCTTGTAGTGGGGGATTCGATTATTAGAAACGTAGCGAGGGGGGGTTTGCGATGGATGTGAGGACCGCATGGCGACTTGCCTGCCTGGTGTGAAGGTTGCGGACATCACTTCTCGTCTAGACAGGCTGGTAGACAGTGCTGGGGAGGAGGTAGCGGTTGTGGTGCATGTTGGCACCAATGACGTGGGCAAGTGTAGCCCGGAGATCCTGGAGGCCAAATTTAGGCTTTTAGGTAGGAAGCTGAAAGCCAGGACCTCAAAGGTAGCATTCTCTGAAGTGTTACCTGTTCCATACGCAAGGCCAGCTAGGCAGGCGGAGATCAAGGGTCTCAATGTGTGGATGAGACGGTGGCGTAGGGAGGAGGGGTTTAGATTCATTAGGCACTGGGGAATGTTTTGGGACAAGCGGGGCCTGTACAAGAGGGACGGGCTTCACTTGAACCAGAATGGAACCAGACTGCTGGCGCATAACATTAAAAAGGTGGCAGAGCAGCTTTTAAACTGATCCCTGGGGGAAGGCTGACAGGAGCGGAGGGGCATCCGGTTCGGGGCTCCTCATCCCTAGAGAACAACAAGACAAAGGCAGAGTAGGAGAAGAAATAGGGAATGGTAGGGTGATGGGATGTGATAGATGGTTTGGCACAGTGAGAGGATGTGGGGACAAAGGAGCGAATGAGCAGCCCATCCTGGGGCATTCCGTGTACAAATGCTTTTATGCAAATGCCTGGAGTCTCCGAGCAAAGATGGGAGAACTGGAATGTCTAGTGACAAGGGAAAACATTGACATAGTGGGCATAACGGAAACCTGGTGGAATGCGGAGAATCAGTGGGATACCACAATCCCGGGCTATAAACTCTACAGGAGGGACAGGGAGGGGCGTGTTGGAGGTGGGGTGGCCGTTTATGTTAAGGAAGGGATAGAATCCAGCAAAGTAGAGAATGAAGGTGGGTCCGACTCCACCGTAGAATCTCTGTGGGTTAAATTACCAGGCCTGTGGAGCAATGTAATACTGGGGGCGTACTATCGTCCTCCAGACCAGAAATCAGAAGGGGACCTTGAAATGAGGAAACGGACCAGGGAGGTGACAAGGAGGGACAGGGTTGTAATCATGGGGGACTTCAATTATCCTCATATAGACTGGGTCCATTTGTGTTCTGGTCACGAAAAGGAGACCGGATTCCTTGACATGCTAACTGACTGTGCCTTAGAGCAGCTGGTCATGGAGCCCACCAGAGGACAAATGACTCTGGATTTAATATTGTGCGGTACACAGGACCTGGTTAGAGATGTCAATGTTACTGAGTCATTGGGGAACAGTGATCGTGCTGCGATCCGTTTTGACGTGCACATTGGGGGAAGAATACCAGGCAAATCTCTAACAAAAACCCTTGACTTCCGACGGGCGGACTTCCCTCAAATGAGGAGGCTGGTTAGAAGGAGGTTGAAAGGGAAGGTAAAAAGAGTCCAATCTCTCCAGAGTGCATGGAGGCTGCTTAAAACAACAGTAATAGAGGCCCAGCAGAGGTGTATACCACAAAGAAAGAAGGGTTCCACTGAATCCAGGAGGGTGCCTGCATGGCTAACAAGCCAAGTTAGAGAGGCTGTGAAAGGCAAGGAAGGTTCCTTCCTTGGTAGGCAAGGAAGGTAAATGGAAGGTAAGGAAGGTAAATGGAAGTCTTGCCCTAATGAGGAGAATAAAAAGGAACATAAACTGTGGCAAAAGAAATGCTGTGAAAGGCAAGGAAGGTTCCTTCCTTGGTAGGCAAGGAAGGTAAATGGAAGGCAAGGAAGGTAAATGGAAGTCTTGCCCTAATGAGGAGAATAAAAAGGAACATAAACTGTGGCAAAAGAAATGTAAGAAGGTGATACTGGAGGCCAAGCAAGACTATGAGGAACGCATGGTCAGCAACATTAAGGGGAATAATAAACACTTCTTCAAATATGTTAGAAGCAGGAAACCCGCCAGAGAAGCAGTTGGCCCTCTGGATGGTGAGGGAGGGAAAGGGGAGATAAAAGGAGACTTAGAGATGGCAGAGAAATTAAATTCTTTGCATCTGCCTTCATGGCAGAAGACCTTGGGCAGATACCGCTGCCTGAATGGCCCCTCCTGACCGAGGAATTAAGTCAGATAGCGGTTAAAAGAGAAGATGTTTCAGACCTCATTGATAAATTAAAGATCAATAAGTCACCGGGCCCTGATGGCATCCACCCAAGAGTTATTAAGGAATTGAAGAATGAAGTTGCAGATCTCTTGACTAAGATATGCAACTTGTCCCTCAAAATGGCCAATGTGCCAGAAGATTGGAGGACAGCAAATGTCACGCCTATATTTAAAAAGGGAAAGAGGGGGGACCCGGGAAACAATAGGCCGGTCAGCCTAACATCCATACTGGGTAAGATGGTGGAATGCCTCATCAAAGATAGAATCTCAAAACACATACAAACAAGCCTTGCTGAGGGAGAATCAGCATGGCTTCTGTAAGGGTAAGTAAGTCTTGCCTCATGAACCTTATAGAATTATTTGAAAAGGTCAGCAGGCATGTGGATACGGGAGAACCCATAGACATTATATATCTGGACTTTCAGAAGGCGTTTGACATGGTCCCCCACCAAAGGCTACTAAAAAAACTCCACAGTCAGGGAATTGGAGGACAGGTCCTCTCATGGATTGAGAACTGGTTGAAGACCAGGAAACAGAGAATGGGTTCAATGGGCAATTTTCACAATGGAGAGAGGTGAAAAGCGGTGTGCCCCAAGGTTCTGTCCTGGGACTGGTGCTTTTCAGCCTCTTCATAAATGACCTGGAGACAGGGTTGAGCAGTGAGGTGGCAAAGTTTGCAGATGACACCAAACTTTTCTGAGTGGTGAAGACCAGAAGTGATTGTGAGGAGCTCCAGAAGGAACTCTCCAGACTGGCAGAATGGGCAGCAAAATGGCAGATGCGCTTCAATGTCAGTAAGGTCATGCACATTGGGGCAAAAAATCAAAACTTCACATATAGGCTGATGGGTTCTGAGCTGTCTGTGACAGATCAGGAGAGAGATCTTGGGGTGGTGTTGGACAGGTTGATGAAAGTGTCGACTCAATGTGCGGTGGCAGTAAAGAAGGCCAATTCTATGCTTGGGATCATTAGAAAAGGTATTGAGAACAAAATGGCTAATATTATAATGTGGTTGTACAAATCGATGGTAAGGCCACACCTGGAGTATTGTGTCCAGTTCTGGTCGCCGCATCTCAAAAAAGACATAGTGGAAATGGAAAAGACACAAAAGAGAGCGACTAAGATGATTACGGGGCTGGGGCACCTTCCTTATGAGGAAAGGCTATGGCATTTAGGCCTCTTCAGCCTAGAAAAGAGGCGCCTGAGGGGGGGACATGATTGAGACATACAAAATTATGCAGGGGATGGACAGAGTAGATAGGGAGATGCTCTTTACACTCTCACATAACACCAGAACCAGGGGACATCCACTAAAATTGAGTGTTGGGAGAGTTAGAACAGACAAAAGAAAATATTTCTTTACTCAGCGTGTGGTTCATCTGTGGAACTCCTTGCCACAGGTTGCAGTGATGGCGACTGGCCTGGACGCCTTTAAAAGGGGATTGGACAAGTTTCTGGAGGAAAAATCCATTACGGGTTACAGGCCATGATGTGTATGTACAACCTCCTGATTTTAGAAATGGGCTATGTCAGAATGCCAGATGCAATTGAAGGCACGAGGATGAGGTCTCTTGTTATCTGGTGTGCTCCCTGGAGCATTTGGTGGGCCGCTGTGAGATATAGGAAGCTGGACTAGATGAGCCTATGGCCTGATCCAGTGGAGCTGTTCTTATGTTCTTAATGGGGGGTGGTGACTCAGGTCCAGGAGGGGGCCAGATTGGCAGAGGAGGCCTCTGCTGTATCAAATGCTCTCTCCCAGGTCTGAATGCCCTACACAGGACTAATCAGATGTGTGCCAGTGATTTAGCTGGTGCAGTTCCAAGTAGCCCCATTGGACTGTCTGGAGTGTTACTCCAGTTAGGGGGGAAAATATCCCCTTACTCCAAGGAGACATCGAGACTGCTCCTTACCTGCGCAGGATACATTGTAGGCAGTGCAGCCTGGCTGTGCCGGTGCCGGTTAGAATTGAGCTGCCCATCTAAAATCCTATACACACTTACATGAGAGTAAATCTCACTGAAATATATTGGGGTTACTTCTGAGTCGGTATTCATAAGCTTGTGCTGTAGAATTCTTTGGTTACATTGCTTCGTGCTTTGCTCTGCCGGTTTTTTTTTTCTTAAGTGCTATGTTTATCAGGTATCATTTGCACTTCCATTTGTTGCTGCTGCTGCTGTATATTACTGCATTTTATGTGCTGTTATGCTGGTGCATTTTATATACTTAATTTATATTTTGTTTTAGTTTTGCTTGATTTTGACTTGTCAGGCCCTTTGCATTCTGTGGGAAACAAAAAGGAGGATATACATTTTAAAATAAAATAATGAAGTGAAAATGGCCATAGCAGATAAATGGAACCTCTTTGTGAACCTCATTATCATGACAACACTGTCACTTCAACGAATATTAGTTGAACTATATGAGTGGAAAAGCCACCATCTAGAAGGGGCTTAGCTGCCCTCCTTCATAGAAACAGCAACAGGAGAAGTGACCTCTAGTGGCAGGCTGGAGCTATTTTAAAGAACTTCAGACAGGAACAATTGTCTTGGATGTGGGTTTTTTGTTTTCCAGTACAGCTTCCCATGCTTCTTGCTGTGTGCTTAAATGGACACAGCATGAACAAAGGAAATGTCCATGATGTTGTGGTCTCCATTAGTCTACTCTCTATCTAGCTGATTCTGACTAGGGTAATTTGACCAATTTGGCTGAATTGGGCCTCATGCTTTGGAGGGGCTCTGTGCTGTCACAGCTGCATCCCTGGCATGGAATTGTCCATACTGAAGTGCAGTGAGCAGGGTGTTGTGTGGACCTGCCTGCCCGCCTCTGTGTCTGTTTGGCCCAAAATGGTCTTCCAGGAAGCAGTTGGTGGTGATGTCATCACATTACCACCAACTATCTCCTGGTGCCACAATTTGCACGCAGTGCCATTAGTGCACCATACCTGCACTCACTGTGGCTGGTGGGTGAGTGGGGGCCATGGGGGTTGGGGGGCTCTGTGCAAATGCACTGTTGTCTAGTCCCTGAACATTGTCCTGAACATGGAAGTGCATTCCATTTGAGTCAAAAGATGTATCCAGACTGGGAAGAATGCATATATTACACAGACTTTCTTGATGGATCTGGACATATACATTTATGTGCTTTTTCAGCATTTCTCTTCCTCTTCAGGATTCAAGACTGATCTTTTTCTCATATACATTTTAAATATAACTCATTCAGAGAGGTGTTTGTTTCCAGTAAGATAAAATTACAGTCTAAATCTTACTGAACACAATGGGCTTACTTTTAAGTAAAATAAATAATACCATTTTCAAACACCTCTATTCATTTGTTATGGCATTTCTGATAATAGAAATAAAACTTATAAAAATTCATTTTTTTTATTTTGCCTGCCTTGCCTCAATCCGTTACAATGCCATCATAATGCAGTAGAAGTTGCTACTGCAGTAGTAGTTGCCCTAACTACAGTAGTAAAAGACCCTAAATGAGAGTTATTTAAGCCTGATATCTTTTCTTGTTGTATAAAAGTGAAATCAAAATGATTCTGTGAAATGTAAATAGAAAAACATGCCAATCACAGACCTGCAAACACCACTAGGACTTTAGGTTTTCCTGCAGAAGTACACAGGTTCTCAGTTTTCAACAGGTAGAGACAAAGCACAACATTTGATTCATATCTTTTCAGGGCTTTAAAGTAAAGAAATTACAGATCAGGTATGTTGGATTAACTAACAGCACAATCCAAATGAGACTGCCCATGCAAATGATGCAGCAGCACCAAAATGGCTGCCACTGTATCCCACATGAGCAGGGAGGCAGCTGGAGGTTTTCTTTTCAGTAAGGGAACATTTGTTCCCTTACCCCATGTCAAGCCCCAGCTGCCTCTTTGCATCTACTCCAGCAGTCACCAAATTTGCGACCTCTGTCCTTCAAAAAAGCAGTCCCTGTTTGGACCAGAGCTTACCGTTCTGCCTCCATACCATGTTCATTCCCAGTAGTTCTGGGCACCAGAATGCTCTGGACAGTCGTGTCTGTTACCCGGCATCCCAGAAGGCTGTGCAACCGGACATCCGGACAGACATGCCTGCCCAGAATGTCCTGGTGTCCAGATCGACTGTGAATTAATGTGGTGCAGAAGCTGAACAGTAAGCTCCGCTCACGGAGCAGAAGGCTTTCCCCAAAACCTGGATCCTGGCCCCCTGGGCTGGAGTTTGAACAGCCCTGGACTATTCAGATCTGGAACAGCTCAATCGCTGGTGTATCAGTATCAATCTAACAGTATCAGAAAGGTCACAAATGGCTAAACAAATGAAAGTTCACAACCTTTATAATAGCATGAATATGTAAGCCTGGAGGGCTTCCTTAGGAAGTAAATTCTGCAAAGGAATTTTTTGAGGTTTAAGGGTAGATGGAAGGCAAGATGAGTGTAGCATCTAGTAGTCATCAACAGGCACCCACTTACTTCTCTGCTCCCCATTTCACCTATTAGGACCCAGTCCTACCTGGTCCTAGGCCTGGTGCTGGGTGTTGCAAATGTTCCATAAAGCACATTCATGGCACCCAGGGAGGAGGGGCCACCGGTGCTGGGCAGCGCTAGTCAGCACTGGGCCTCAGCACTGCATGGATGGCCGACTGGTGCTCCTCCAGCACCTGCTGGTGGTATGTCTTCTTAGGGGGAAAGGGGTGTTACCAAAAGGGCTGTTTTGTTTAGGGGAATTATTATACTGCCCTTATTGGAACCTTAGGATCACAGGCTGGTGGTGTTCCAGAACCACCATTCAGAGCGCGATACCATAGTCTTTCGAGACTGAAGGTTGCCAACAACAGGATCGCAGGCTGGATAACAAGGTGGTGTAATGCAGAGAAGTTCCCTTTTGCTTAAAGAGGAGATTGATAGAAAGATAACTTTTAATAAAAGATTATAGTTTTATTACAAAAGCACAAAGGTAAACATAATGCACATGGAAAAATAAGTACATGTTTCTTGGCCCTAGTACTTGAATCCAATGTACCTAGCTTTCATGGTGGTTGCACGTGAAGAGTATTTGGTGCATCCGAGGAAATTAAAAAAAGGAAAGGTTGTAGGGAAGGATTTTAGGGGTGCCTGGTCTGCCAAACCCAGTTGCTAACTAAAGATGGGGAGAGAAGGGGAGAAAAAAGGGGGGGAAGAAGGGGGGGAGTTCCAGACGCAAGATAGTTACTTGTCTGTAGAGCAGATGGATGGGGGGGGAGAGTCCTCTGTGGAGGACCCTCTGACACAACACAGATGTGTTGGTCCTTGGAGGGGAAGCCAGAGAGAGAGAGAGCATGTGGCGGGGAAGCTCTCTCTTAAAAAGGGCCTGACACAGGTGTTCTAGGATCTGTACTCATGCAAAAGTGGGTGCAGATTTGAGGAGACCTACTGGTGCCATGGCTACATTGCCCAGCATAAGGAAGCAAACAGTTATTCTGAGGCACTAACCTGGTGCCCATAGGATCTAGCAGTAGCCATTTCAGCTTCACTGGAGTCCTGGGTGCCGCTGAGTTTAGGATTGGGCTGTTAATTAGGTAAACTGGGTATAGACTGAGAAAAGGTAGTTCCTGTATTCACCGCCCAAAGCTAGAGAGCCCAAACAGAAGAAACCCACACTGGGAAAATCTCTCAGATTAAAAAGGATAATTCCAGTGAAAGGAGAAAAGCAAAGGAGGTGGCAGTAAAGGTGAGCAAGGATGTTGAATGGCAAGTAACAGATAAAACATGACTTCCCTGGGTACTTTTCCTACCCTACTTACTGATCCTATTTCAAGTTCTTGGGCCTTGTACCTAATCAAGGTGGGTGGGAGATCCCTCATGAAACAGGAGATGCTCCCCATGTTGGATCTGGGCAAACTCAAAAAGGAGGGGGTGCATGATCGTCTGTAAAGAGTAAAAGAAGACTAGGCCATGGTTTGACTCCATTTTGTGGTGCTGCCTCATTTTGAGAGAAAGAGAGGAAGCTGCTAAGTACCAGGTGTGGGCGTGAGGTTGGGAAAGTTACAAGGACACTGTTAACAAGGAAGATTCCACACAGCTCAGATGGTTCAATAACTGCAATTAAGAAAATTCCTCACAGGTGAGAACCTACCACTTAGGCTTCCCAAGGCCTCCTAATGCTTTAAGGCAATGGTTCTCACACATTTAACACGAGGACCCACTTTTTAGAATGAGAATCTGTCAGGACCCACCAGAAGTGATGTCATAACCAGAAGTGACATCATCAAGCAGAAACATTTTTAACAATCCTAGGCTGCAATCCTACCCACATTTAAAAGTACAGAGCTGTAACATTTCCTCAAAGCAGTCACATGCCATGGTAGCATCAAGTCTAATATAAAGTCTAAATTAACTTGATAAAGCATCAAGTCTAAAATAAAACATTGAAATGAATGGGGACCCACCTGAAATTGGCTCACGACCCACCTAGTGGGTCCTGACCCACAGTTTAAGAAACACTGACCCACCTATGATTTGTTGGAATTAACTAAATATCACCTGCGGTACTTGGGGGGGAGGGGGGTCACCTGAGCCCCTGAATTTCCTACTCCTGGAAATCAGGTGGGCTTCATGGTCCAATGAGCTAGCTCAAAAACCAGATACTTTATTTAGCAATCAATTTAGGGAAAAGGAGATGCTGAAACAATAAACACAATAGGGAAAACATGGCTATGGTCTTCAAATGTCTTAGCAGTCCCTTGAGGATGCTGAGGCATCACAGAAGCCTTTAAGGTGATAGAAAGATCCCAAACAGATGGAAAAATAGACAAAACAATAGTGGAAAATGAGGGATGTTTGCCCTAGGAAGAGTCACCACTAAGGTCCAACAGGTGTCATCTCCAGATAGGGCTGGGAAAGACTCCTATCCTCCCTGAAATCCTGGACAGCCACGACCATTCAGAACAGAACCGAAACATTTTGTTTTTTTAACATTTTAACAGACCAGACATTTTATTTTTAGCTTATTCGACTTGATGTCATAGGTGGACAAATGATCAGAAGCAGCTTCATAAGTTCATAAATACAGAGGACAAAAGTGCTTAAATCAGGGCCTCCTCTGAAGACCTTAACATTTCGGAATATATGTGGGAGGAGATTTTTCTGAAGATATATGCTTATCTACAGCATGGGATCAGGCATCTAAAGTTTCTAATCAGCCACTGTAAACATTATGATAGTACTGGTGTGACGGCTAATAAGCAGAGGCGTTGGCCAGTTACTGCAGCCAAAGTTTCAGATAAAAAATATTGCTTACTTTATTAGTTTCTCTTGCTCAATATATTAGGACATCAACAGATTTTATTTACATGACTTAGTGCGCAATCTTAACCCACTTTCCAGCTCCAACATAAGGGCAATGCAGATCCAAGGGAAGGGAACAAACATTCCCCTACCTTGAGGAGGCCTCTGTGACTGCCACCCAACTGCAGGATGCTGCACATGTCCCATTGGCACTGCTATGCCAGTGCTGGAAAGTTGGTTAGGATTTGGGCCTTAGCAACTTCCACATTAGATTAACACACTCTACATTGGGTTGCCACTAGGGACAGTTCAGAAAACATCTATGGGTCAAAATGTGGCTGCACAATTACTAGCTGGTGCTAGTCACATAGACCACTGTTTCTCAAACTGTGGGTCAGGACCACTAGTGGGTCTCGAGCCAATTTCAGGTGGGTCCTCATTCAGTTCAATATTTTATTTTTAGCATATTTGACTTTATGCTAACATGGTATGTGACTGCATTTGGGGAGATCTGTACTTTTAACAGGCTACAATGTATATGCTTTTAACAATGATAGTTAATGGGGCTTTCTTCTGGGTAAGTGTGGGTAGGATTGCAGCCTAGGATTGTTAAAAAATTTTTCCTGCTTGATGATGTCATTTCCGACCATGACATCACTTCTAGGTTGATGACATAACTTCCGGTGGGTCCTAACAGATTATCATTCTAAAAACTGGGTCCTGGGCTAAAAGGTTTGAGAACCACTGTAGTTTGCAGTACTGAAAAGGTTGCATTGGCTATAAGTTTGTTTCCAGGTTTTACTCAAAAGTGCTGGTAATGATAGTTGAAGTCAGCACTTGGAAATAGGATTATCTGAGGGTACACTTTCTCTTATGTAGTTCTCCTTGGAACACTTAGGTCATCTGGTTCTGAGGTGAGGCTTGCTATCACAAGGTTCAGGGTCATCTCAACGGTGGCATATGCCATTCTGTCTCTGAAAGCTAGAGATAAAACCGGTTCTCTTCTGACATTCAGAAAGTACAGTAGTCTGATACAGTTTAAGGTAGTTTCCTAAGATCCTTGAGTGACTAGTTGTGCTAATTCATTTCCCACATCTGCATAAATCTCCCCCCCAATTTGTTTAATATCCAGAAGCCAATATGCATTAATATGCATAAATCCTTCTCTAAACAAATTGGTATCTTGCAGTACTTATTGCTCTTAAAGAACAGAAATAAACATTTGGATCTTCACAGGGGGTTGCATGAAAAGCATAGTGTAGAAACTGTTGTGGTCCTAAGCCAGAGGGAATCTGAAAGACTGCTGCCACTCCAACACCCCACTTGATAGTTCTAGGCCAGGCGTGCTCAAGACGTCGATCGCGATCGACCGGTCAATCGCGAAGCAAAATCCGGTCGATCGCGCGCCGAGCCTCCCGTCCGCCATGTTGAAAGGGTCGGGAAAGAGCCCCGGAGCTTCCTGATTGGCCCGCCATGTTGAAAGGGGCGGGAAAGAGCCCCGGAGCTTCCCGATTGGCCTGCCATTGCATCCGGGACACTCGGCGGTGCCGGGCCAATCGGGAACAGGCCCGCGTGGGGCGGGCGCGAGCATCAGGAGCGGCGCCGGCGGAGCGCAGAGGGAGGCCGGTGCCGAGCTGCCCCCGCTGTGGCGCATCCCCCGGAGGTGGCGGCGCAGGCAGGCGGCACAGGAGCCCGTGGCCGGCGGGGACGCTCTGGTTGCTGCTGCTGCCCCGCGGGGGCGCTGCCGTCCCCGCCTCCGGTGCTGCGAGGCTGCGGCCGGCAGGAGGGCGAGCGCCACCGGACGCGCCGCCGAGACCCCCTCCCTGGGGACAGGTAAGGGGAGCCTGGGAGGAAGCACGGCGCAGCACTGGGCAGGGAGGGCGGTCCTGGCGCGCCAGGGTGGCTGTAGTCCTTGCCGCACTCCTTACCTGGGAGTAGCCCCATTGACTCGGATGGGGCTTGCTTCTGAGTAGATCTGCCTCTGAGGCTGCGGTCCTCTCCTCACTTACCCGGGAGTAAGCCCCATTGACTAGCATGGGACTTACTTCTGAGGAGACAGCATAGGGTTGGGCTCTGAGGTTGCAATTCTGTCCACATTTACACAGAAGTAAGCCCCACTGACTCTAATGGGACTTACTTCTGAGTAGACATGCATAAGGTTGACCCCAACACATCTAATTCTGTTATGGCAAATGCTATTATTGTAAAAAAACTCTGGTAGATCTCCGGGCCTTGCTGAGTTTCCAAGTAGCTCTCCAGCCAAAAAAGTGTGAGCACCCCTGTTCTAGGCTACATAATGAAACATAGTAAATACCCATGATGAAAATGTATGTTCAGATTAAAAAGATTTTACTTGATAGAGTACTGGGCAAGGAGGGATTAACTTTACAGTCATCATCCAGTTTCAGAATGTTGACCTGTGTCCAGTTCTTAAGAACTTCCATGGAATGAAAAATGACAGTGCTGATGGAGGCACTGGGCAAAGCCCTGCACTGGAGCCCCCATGGCACTTATTTGATGTCCCCTGATGGAGAGTTGGGTACTGCTGCTACCACCAGTTCTGAGAGGTTAGGTGTCAGCCTGACGAGGTGGTGTGGGACCTCAGCCACTGGCTGACTTCAACACTGTCCCCCCAAAAACATCCGCCCCCCCCAATTCCTCTTTCAGAGTTCCATGATCTTTCTTAATGAGTAGATTGGCTCTGCCATGAGGTCTGTCCAAACACAGGTGAAAATGAGTAGTGAGCACTCATTCAAATCAGTCTTCAATTTGAAACGTTGGCCTGGACATTTCTCCATGCCACTGAATGGATCTTTTTCAGACCATCTGTGGAATGCCCTCCCTAGAAAGGCTTGAATGACAGTGAATGTGGACAGTGTTAACACAGATATACAGAGTCCAGGATATTTGCCTGGACTTTGAACCACTGGACACAACATACCCACCAGGAATTAGCACATAAAGGGTTAATAAAGATTTGTCAGCGAGGAAATATTGAAATTCACCAATATTGTCTATTGAGGGGTTAATTACATTAAAGGGAGAAGCTTTTTAACCTAAAATCTTATATATAATGAAATGATGAAAAGCTTATTTCAGCTTTTTGACCTAAAATCATGATCATAAGCACAACTGCAAACAATAAACATTACTCTTTCAATAAAGTTAGCAGCTAATCCTATCCTCAGTATACCTAGGAGCACAGTGATCTCACCCCTTCCTCTGCAAGGGCTCTTTATAGGACTTTCTGGGTATGATTCCAGCTTACAGGAAAGAGCAGTGAGTGGTGAGCGTGGATGGCTCCTCTTGCACAGCCCAAACTTTGTCGAAACTCAAAATAACACGTTGAAGTTTGGATAAGGGAGTGCATGTATTAAGCAGAATCCTGGAGATTCTTGCATTTTTAGTACAAGTACTGTTCATGCATGATTATTCTGAGGCTCCAAAATTACTATTTTGTTCATTCTACAAGAAGGATTTCGCCAGTGAAATAATTCTCATTATGGGACCTGTAAATGATTAGAACAGTGGTTCTCAAACATTTAGCACTGGAACCAACTTTTTAGAATGAGAATCTGTCAGGACCCACTGGAAGTGATGTCATGACCAGAAGTGACATCATCAAGCAGAATATTTTTAACAATCCTAGGCTGCAATCCTGCCCACACTTACTGAGGAGTAAGTCCCATTGACTATCATTGTTAAGAGACTATACATAGTAGCTTTTTAAAGTACAGGTCTATACCATTTCCCCGAATGCAGTCACATACCATTTGACAATATATCATCTAATATATTAAAAATAAAATTTTAAAATGAATGGAGCCCCATCTGAAATTGGCACGCAACCCATCTAGTGGGTCCTGACCCACAGTTTGAGAAACACTGGATTAGAAGGCAGATTGCTAAACATTTTGCTTTCCTTTTATCCATTGTGGTCACTGATGATAAAGCAAGTGAAATTCTCACTAGGTTAGCTAAAAAAAATGAAACCTTGAGTGTAATTGCCTGCAAGTGTAATGTGAAGAAGACTGGGTAACATTGGTTATTATCTTGTATGCATCATGAACTGTTACAGTTGATTTACAAAGAATTCATTTGGAACTGGTATAGGCAGGCAAATGAGATTAAATTACTGCAGTCTGATTATGTAAAGCTATTGACATTTTCTATATATAGCTCAACCCCGTTATCTGAGAAAGGCCGCAATCCTAACCAATTTTCCAGCACTGACATAAGGGCAATGCAACTGCAAGGTAATAATAATATAATAATAATAAACTTTATTTCTATCCCGCCCTTCTCCCTAAAGGGACCCAGGGCGGCTTACAACATATGGCTAAGGTATGGGACATATAACATATGGCTAAGGTAACCCTAACCCTAACCCTAAGGTAAGGGAACAAACATTGCCTTGCCTTGAGGAGGCCTCCATGACTGCCCTCCAACTGCAGGATGCAGTACATGACCCACTGGCACAGCTATGACAGTGCTGGAAAGTTGGTTAGGATGGCACCCAAAATTGGTTTTATATAGCATACAGAGAGACTGGATATTCTCAGATAGTTTCCCTGTGAAGGAGAATAGCTGCTTTGGATCAAACAAATGGTAAAACATACAGCTGATGTATAGCTGATGGTTTATAGGTCTTGAACCCAGTTTAATGTATGCTACCACAAAATTTAATAAAGCACTATTTCAGCTTTTTGACCTAAATGTGTTAATTATAAAGAACAATGGATACTGAGTACTTATAATTCAGTACAATTCCATAAGAAATCCTGTGTTTAGGACAGTAAAAGAAGCTGCTGGCATTTGGAAAATATTAACCTACTCAACAGTGCAATTCCATGCATATCTACTCAAAAGACCCAGTTTGAACCTAACAGGGCTTATGTCTGAATAAACATACATAGGATTGCACTGTTAACAGCTCAATCCTGTGGGCTTCTACACTGGCAGTACTAGCATACCACCAGCTCTGGGGGGAGGTGTTCCAGGGTGGGGCGAAGGTAGAGCAGGGTGAGGAACTGGCCTGGGAGGGGGTGGGACTGGTGGTGCAGAGCTCTGTTGGATCCTTTACTCTGTGTTGGGCTGCAAAAAGCCAGCGCATAAGAACATAAGAATAGCCCTGCTGGATTGGGCCATAGTCCCATCTCGTATAACTTCCTGTATCTCACAGTGGCCCACCAAATGCATCTGGCATTCAGAGGTAACCTAAAATCAGGAGCATGCACATACCTATCATGATTTGTAGCCTGTGATGAACTTTTCCTCCAGAAATTTGTCCAATCCCCTTTTAAAGGCATGAGGCCAGATGCCATTACCACATCCTGTGGCAAGAAGTTCCACAGACTAAATGCATGTTGAGTAAACAAATATTTTCTTTTATCTTTCCTAACTCTCAATTTTCGTGGATGTCCCCTGGTTCTGGTGTGTGAGAGGAAAAGAGCATCTCTCTATCCACTCTATCCATCCCCTGCAAAATTTTGTATGTCTCAATCATGTTCCCCCCCCCAGGCGCCTCTTTTCTAGACTGAAGAGCCCCAAAAACTGTAGCCTTTCCTCATAAGGAAGGTGCCCCAGCCCAGTAATCATCTCAGGGCGCAATCCTAACTCACTTTCCAGCACTGACATGAGGACAATGCAGCTCTAAGGTAAGGGAACAAACATTCCGTTACCTTGAGAAGGTCTCAATAAGTGCCCCCCAACTGCAGGATGCAGCACACACCCCACTGCAACAGCTATACCAGTGCTGGAAAGTTGGTTAGGATTGTGCCCTTAGTCGCTCTCTTTTGCACCTTTTCCATTTCCACGATGCCCTTTTTGAGATGTGCTGACCAGAACCGGACGCAATACTCCAGGTGTGGTCTTACCATCAGTTTGTACAATGGCATCATCATATTAGCCGTTTTATTCTCAATACCTTTTCTTAAATTCCTTTTCTTAACTGCTGTCACACATTGGGTCAACACTTTCATTGCACTGCCCACCAGCAGCCCAAGATCCCTCTCTTGTTCCATCTCAGACAGCTCAGAACCCATTAGCTGTATGTGAAGTTTTGATTTTTTTGCCCCAATGTGCATTACTTTACATTTACTTACATTGAAACACATCTGCCATTTTGCTGCCCATTCTCACAGTTTGGAGAGATCCTCCTGGAACTCTTTACAATCGCTTCTGGTCTTCACCACTTGGAAAAGTTTGGTGTTGTCTGCAAATTTAGCCACCTCACTGCTCAACCCTGTCTCCAGGTCATTTATGAACAGGTTGAAAAGCACTGGTCCCAGGACAGATCCTTGGGGCACACCCAGGGCTTTTTTTCGAATGGAACGCGGGGGGATGGAGTTCCGGCACCTTTTTGCAGGGGCCCCTCCCCTTTGGAGGCATTCCAGGAGGGGGGGAGCAAAATAGAGGCATTTGCTGGGTGGGTGCTGGGGGGTGCAGGGTAGGCGGGCGCCTGGCCCCTGCCTGACCGCACAACGACCCCCTCCTGCCCCATCTCCAAGCTCTCGCCTGAGCCCAGCCTGCCTCCCCTCCCCCCGCGCTCTGCTTCCCAGCGCAGCTTCCAAGCCGGTGGAGGGCGTGGGGGGACACGCGCCGACGCTGAGGAGGAGAACGGACAGCCAGCCAGCCAGCCAGCCAGGGAGACGGGCTGTGGCACCCACGGAATGCCCAGGTACTGGCTTGGCGGAGGAGGAGGGGAAGGAAGCTGGCTGGTGCAGCCCTGTGCCAATCTGCAGCATGAGTCTAGGCGTGTCTACTCAGAAGTATGTCTCATTGTTCTCAATGGGGCTTGCTCCTGGGAAAGGGTGCATAGCCTTGCAGCCTGAGAGCCCAAGCATGTCTACTCAGAATTAAGTTCCATTGTGTTCAATGGGACTTACTCCCAGGAAAGTGTCATAGCCTTGCAGCCTGAGTAGGCAGGCAGAGGAAGGGCTCTGAGGCTGCAGGCCTCTCCACACTTTCCTGGGAGGAAGCCCCACTGCCTCTAATGGGACTGACTTCTGAGTAGACAGGCACAGGATTGGGCCCTGAGGCTGCCACCCTATCCACAGTAAGCCCCATTCACTAAAGTGGACTTCTGAGTAGACATGCATAGGATTGGGCTCTTAGGCTGCAATCCTAGGCACTTTCCTGGGAGTAAGCTCCATTGACTAGAACGAGACTTACTTCAGAGTAGACATACCTAGGATTGGGCTCTTAATCCTGGCAGAGATATATATCTGCACCCGTTTTCACATGCTAAGGGCAGGTGAAAAGGGATTCTACGTGTGTACAATGTGCTGTCCAGCCTTGCCGGAGAATCCTCCTCGTCCTTCCCCCACAAGCATGCCCTCCGCCACCTAGCATTTGCAGCTCCTCTCCAGCAATGCACAGCAGCTGCTCAGGGCAGCAGAGAACATACAATTGCATGCCAAGCGCCTTCCCAAAGACACAGAGTATTCTGATACCTGAATTAAACCATATTTAATCGCTTGTTTGCAAATGTAGCTGTTTCTGTGTGCACCTAAGGACCCCTCTCAGGTAAGAATTCCTTTTTTGTTCTTACTCCCACAGTTGCTTAGAGTAATTTTATTACATGGAACTCATGTAAGCCATTTTTCGGAATCCATTCACTGCTTCCTCTCCTCAAAGTAGTGCCACACTACATACTACACGCTACAAGTGCACCTGTACAGTATTTTTCCCCTTGTGTAGAAAAAATAGCTAGGGGGAAGGGGATGTGGAGATTGACAGCCCAATCCTATGCATGTCTACTCAGAAGTAAGTTCATCTTTAGGGGGGAAGCACATAAAAATACTTTATTTCTCCAATAAAAAATGGTTTATAAATAAATAAATAAATAAATAAATATTAACAAGTTGTGAGTTCCTGCACCTTTTTATTTACAAAAAAAACACTGGGCACACCACTTTTCACCTCTCTCCATTGTGAAAATTGTCCCTAGACAGCCACTCTCTGCTTCCTGGTCCTCAATCAGTTCCCAATCCATGAGAGGACCTGCCCTTTTATTCCCTGACTGTGGAGTTTTCTCAGCAGCCTTTGGTGAGGAATGATGTTGAATGCCTTCTGAAAGTCCAGATATATAGTATCCATGGGTTCTCCTGCATCCACATGCCTGTTGACCTTTTCAAAGAATTCTAAAAGATTTGTGAGGCAAGACCCTTACAGAAGCCATGCTAATTCTCCCTCAGCAAGGTTTGTTCATCTATGTGTTTTAAGAGTCTATCTTTGATGAGGCATTCCACCATCTTACCTGGAACAGATGTTAGGCTGACTGGTGTATAGTTTCCCAGGTCCCCTCTCCTTCCCGTTTTAAAGTTCTGTGTGACAAGTGCAGACTTGAGTAGCCCTATTGTGAGACCTGCACCCTTATTCGAGGGAAAGGGACAAACGTTCCTTCCCCTGAGAACATCTCCAGTGGCCTCTGTGGGGCCGCTGGATACAGCGGTCATCATTTTAGTGCCACTGCACCTGGTGGCCCCGCAGAGGATAGGATTGGGCTGCTCAATTTTATACATCACCTTTTGATCAAATGAGCTCCAGGGCTGAGACCCTCCATGCTGATTATTTCACACATGTAGCATACATTACTTATTATTTCATGCAGAATACATGAATATGGTAGAAATGAAAAAAACAAAGTGTTTTTACCTGTGAGGGAGATGTTGGGCATGGATTAGCGGTAGATCGTAAGTTTTATATGCAAAAGGTCCTAGGCCTTATTCCCAACATTTTCAGTTAAAAGACGTCAGATAGCAGGGCTGATAAAGTCCTAAGCTGGAGACCTTGAAGAGCTTCTGCTAGTAAGGACCAAACTACATACTATCTAGAAGACTCATGATGGACGGGTTCCCCCCCATTCTTCAGTACACCTTCAGTTCACCTACTGCAGACTCCAAACAAAATCAAAGGAATGGCTTTGGGACACGAATGATTGACTCTCTTAGATGGATTGTTTTTTTGAGCTAAATCATTTGTGAAGCTGTTGTTAGCCCCTCTGGTGAAAACTACAAGTATATCCTCTAGCACAGGGGTGTCCAAAGTTTTTGGCAGGAGGGCCACCTCGTCTCTCTGACACTGTGTTGGGGGCCGGGGGGGGGAAGAATTAATTTACATTTAAAATTTGAATAAATTTACATAAGTTTACATAAATGAATATACAAAGATGAACTTATATGAATGAATGAAGGTCTTGCAATAGCTCATGGTCTATAAAAAGCCTTGCACAAAGCAAGGCTGACCTTTCCTTTGCTGCCACTACTGCATCACAGACGTGAAACAGCAAGCAGTGGAGGGAGCCCTCATCCCACAGCTCACGCAAGAGGTCAAATGGTCGCCCTTATGCTGGGAGCAGTTGTGTCAGTGTGGCCAGTGTGGGCTCCAACAAATCTCTGGAGGGCCAGAGGCTCATTGGAGACTGGGGGTTCCCTGAGGGCCACATTGAGAGGCCTTGAGGGCCGCAAGTGGCCCCAGGGCCAGGGTTTGGGCACCCCTGCTCTAGCACTACAGTTCTGATTGAATTTGGACCCTCCCACACACACAATTATGTGATTTCTGCCGGCCTCTTAACATCTTTGAGGCGATAATCTGTTTATGTACTGACATCAGATGAGGCATGATTGATGTGTTTATGGCAGGGATGTGCAAATCCACTGAGGTGAAACTCAAGGTGAGTCCCGAGTTCCCACCCCCATTGACTTGATTTGTGTGTGCCAGAGTTCCCATTTAACACTCCCCTGCTGTCTCCATCCCATCTGTAAACAAAGTGCAGAAAGTGCCAATCAGTTTGTGACA
Source organism: Tiliqua scincoides (assembly GCF_035046505.1). Lineage (NCBI taxonomy): Eukaryota > Metazoa > Chordata > Lepidosauria > Squamata > Scincidae > Tiliqua > Tiliqua scincoides. The sequence goes on along the minus strand of NC_089824.1, from coordinate 44,368,731 downwards.
AACCCCAGCCATGAAACACCTCCCCCCCCCCCAGTTCACATCATGCTTTAGAAGGAGCGCTAGGCACACCAGGGCACAAAGCAACAGGGGCTGAGAGATGTCTGAGCTCAGTAAAGTGAGGGGGGGGAAATGAACTGAGCAAGAGTGGGGAAAGAAGCAATAAGTGGGAGGAGGGTCGTGCACAGCAGTTGGGAGGTTTACCAATATGACCCAATCTTTTGCAGCTCTACTCAGAAGTCATCCCATTACAGCCCATTGCAGCCCACTCAGAAGCCCTTTGCAGCCCACCCATTCACTTAGCCTGCTGGAGCCATGATTTTCTCTTCAGTGGCTAGGAACCTCCTCCCCCCTGCTGCCTTCTCATGCTGTCATTTGTCCAGGGAAAAAAACCTTCATTCAATGATCATTAGTTTCTTCAGAGATGGACAAGAGAGGCTGCTCCCATCTCCCTCCCTCCTGCTCATTGCAAAACCAAACATTAACCCTTCCTGGCTGGAATTTTCCTGATGTTTGCCCGGTCTGAATGATGGCCCCATGAGGTCATTCACACCACGAAAAATGTAAGCAAGCACACTCAGACACAGGCAGACTTGGGTCTGCATATGTGGGGACTCATTTCTGAGTCACTGGCCTCAGACTCGAATCAGTGTTGAATTCATTGACACAAGACTCAAGTGTGCATGAGTCCGCAAAAGACTTGTGTTTTTGTGACTCAGACTCGAGTCACCTGACTCAAATTCCCATCCCTGGTATTTGGGACAAGGCCTTCCCTTTAGATCTTCTCCCTTAGTGGAAAATTGGATAACAGTTGTGCTAGATTAATCTCAGTGGAGAACCTCTTAGGTTGGACCAAAGGATCAACCTACTCATTTGTTGTATGGAAGAAATGAAGTAATTTTATTGACAACCGAATAATTCGTTCTTAGCCCATATGAAGAGCAGGAACGAATCAGGTAAATCTTGTGTATGTTTCAACACAAGGCTTTTGAAACAGAAGCTTCTGCTTTTGTGCTGGTTCATTATACGTACTATATGTATCCTCAATGTATATCTTTAAAAATATAGAAGTAGGTAGGAAAAAGAAAGATCAACAGTCCAATACTGTGCTCCCCCCAAATGCTTTTGTAGCGCCATGTATGCCAATACAAAGACAGCCCAGCCATTGCGCAAACCCCTCCATAGCTGTCAGATCTCGAACCCCTATCCCAGGCTGGACATGTTCCAGTGGCATCTCAGAATTACACCAGCAACAGAGCTGGCATATCTATGTCCCATAGGGAACTAGGCAGTGGCCAGGACATTTAGGGCACAATCCTAACCAGGGCTACTCAGAAGTAAGTCCTAGTTTGTTCAATTGGGCTTACTCTCAGGAAAGTGTGGTTAGGATTGCAGCCTTGTTCCATCCCTCTTACCATTCTTAACTGGCCTCTCTACTGGGATGGCATGTTGAATGCAACAGACATTGTGTTTGCAGCCCCTCTATCTAATGCTCGGGCCACCTCATAGGACTGGGCTGTAAATTCTCCCTGAATTGCATTTGAAAGATTAAACAAGATAAGCATCTGGTATCTTAAGACTGAAACCTGTACAGTAGTTTCAGGCATTGTCAGAGCCCTGGCTATACCTTAATTGGTGCCACGAGGTGCCATCTCCCTAGACACATGAGGTACACCTGATCTGCCTGTCTCTTGGGCATGCAAAGTGTGCCTCACCAAAAGGTCTCTGTTTCCCTTCCCCCAGTCCTGAACCTGCATTTCACCTCATCCACCCTGATGACTTCCCACTCCTCCTCTCCCCCCTCCAACAACTACCACAACCTGATTTGACCTACCATTGCCATTTTAAAAAGCTGTGCAACTAGGCAAAAAGCTGTAAAAAGGAAGTGGTGAATAGTAGAGTGGTGAGCTGTCCGTCCTCCACCTCTCATCTTTTCCAAAAAGGGACATTTCCCTCTGTTTTGGAAGTGAGGAGGGGTAGGGTGGTGGTCACTTGAGCTGCAGTGATCACACTCTACTGCTCCCTACTTCCTTTTTTCAGGTGCCTGTCTGAACACACCTCTGTTTTAAGCCATTTCTCCCCAATGTTGCATATACACAACAGAGATCAAATGTGGACACCTGTGGGCCAGGCAGAAATGGGTTAAGAGAAAAAGTTGAAATAGCAAGAGTGGACAAGCCAGAAGAGAGATGCAGGTAATGGCTGAGGTGGTGGATGAGAGGGGTGGGGGCCACTTCCACCAATCTGCCACCCAGATTGGCTGCTTCAAACTTACCACATTGTTAGGCCGATCTCAAGTAGTTTCTGAAGAAATATATACAGGTAAGCTTGATTACACAGCTAGTAAATGGTTGGATAACTGATAGCATTATATTCAGCCTATATATTCCTATATATATATTCGGACAAAGTTCCAAACACAGTCCTGGAATGTGCTGGAATCCCTAGCATGTATGCACTGCTGAAACAGAGACGCCTGCATTGGCTCGGTCATGTCATGAGAATGGATGATGGCCGGATCCCAAAGGATCTCCTCTATGGAGAACTCGTGCAAGGAAAGCGCCCTACAGGTAGACCACAGCTGCGATACAAGGACATCTGCAAGAGGGATCTGAAGGCCTTAGGAATGGACCTCAACAAGTGGGAAACCCTGGCCTCTGAGCGGCCCACTTGGAGGCAGGCTGTGCAGCATGGCCTCTCCCAGTTTGAAGAGACACTTGGCCAACAGTCTGAGGCAAAGAGGCAAAGAAGGAAGGCCCATAGCCAGGGAGACAGACCAGGGACAGACTGCACTTGATCCCGGTGTGGAAGGGATTGTCACTCCTGAATTGGCCTTTTCAGCCACACTAGACGCTGTTCCAGAACCACCTTTCAGAGCGCGATATCATAGTCTTTCGAGACTGAAGGTTGCCAACAACAACTATATTCAGCCTGGTCATGTTGTAAATTCCAACAATAGGGATTGTGTAGATTATAATTTGGATGTTGCAGCCATAGCATTGTTTGGTAATGTTTAGTAACAATATCTGTAAAAATAATGAGACTAAGGGCACAATTCTAACCCACTTTCCAGCACTGGCATAAGGGCAATTCATCTCTGAGGTAAGGGAACAAACATTCCCTTGCTTTGAGGAGGCCTCTGTGACTGCCAGCCAACTGCAGGATGCAGCACACGCCCCATTGGCATAGCTATGCCAGTGCTGGAATATTGGTTAGGATTTGGTCCTAATAAATATACAGTACAGCTATGCCTGGCTTGTTTTCCTGCTGCAGAAATACTTATAAGTGTAGAGACAGAAAAAGTACTTCAAAGACTTTTCTTAAGAAAACTTAAACTTTATTTTACCTGATCTATGAATTACATGCCTGGTAAGCAGAATAGTTTTTTTCTTTTTTTATCATACCACTGGTGCTAGAGAGCTCAGGATTAACTTCCAAGTCAGCCCATTTTCAACCATTGTGTCGTAGCACATTGGTGTGCCATGAGTGGTCCACAGGTGTGCCACAGGAATTGGGGGAAGGTCATTTATTAGTAGGGCCAATGGGGGATTTGAGTCCCCACTGGCCCTACTAATAAATGGCTATGGATCAGTCCGACCCTGCTCCCTCCCCTGCCACACCTTCCCCCACACTCTCCCTGCTCCAGAAAGCCTCTGCACCATCCCGAATTACCTGTTGACTGTCTGGCACTCGCCCAGAGCTCCAAGCAGCAGTAATTGCTCCTCTGCCTGGCACTGGCCTAGTTGAGCTCATGCTGAGCCAGTGCCCATACTGAGCCAGTGGTAAGCTCTGTGATGTGCTTTACGGCACATTTGCAATGCTCAGCACTGGTGCTGGGCCAGCACTGATCATTCTGGATTGGGCCCTGAGAGAGCCCAACTATCACATGAGTTGGATAAAGAGCTTCTCTGACCCTCATCCAGTCTGCAGACCGTATGTTTGACACCTCTGGGTTAAAATCATGGACAGGTCTGACTCCATTTTGTGAACTGCAGCCATTTTGCAATAGCTGTGGAAATCCAACTAATTGGAAGTTGGGAAAGAGGCACCTTCTCTGAGTTTCACATGATAATGGGCCTAACTAAGGACTTGCTAATTGACCTCAGCTCTGATTCACAAGTTGGGATGGGTCAGAGGAGTGACCGACAGTAGCCTCAGTTGAGGACTGGCCTCAGGAGTAGTGAGGCCCAATATAAAATATATTTGCAGTGCCTCATCTCCCTGCAGCCCTTTACTCACCAAACAGCCATGGCACAGAGTAGCCTTGGCAATTACAGGTCTGATGGTGCTGCATGTAAAGCGAGGCACTTGGAACTAGTTGATGGTGATTGTCAACTGCTTCCAGGAGGCCCATTTCGGGCTTTATGGATTCAGGGCAGGCAGCAGGACTCACATGGTGCTACACTTGCTATTCCTCAGCATGGACAATTTCATGACAGCCATCAGCTACAGAGCAAGCGGCAGCCCAGTGTCCCTCCAAAGTGTGTGGACTGATTCAGTTGAATCAGCTGAATCGCCCTAAGACCAGCCCTGACTCAGGACATTACATTGTATTCCAGAAGCTTCTGCTGAATCGAACCTCTGGTTGTCTAAGTGTAAGGTATTAAAAATCCCTGAAGCTGGGAGGGGTGTGGCTGCTCTATTCTATTCCATCATGGACTGCTGTCTGTATTGAATAAACATATTTTCTTCTTTCAGTCTCGTAAAGCTAGGTGGGTCCCAGAGTGTCATAAAAAAGTGGGAGTTCCCAAACTTCTTAAAATGTTTGGGAACCATTGACAAAGTAAATCATTTATTCTTGCATCAGTGACAGGTTTTCAGAGCAAATTGCTTAACAATAAATACAATTAGGAACTCATGTGTTTTGAATGCTCCTCCGTACAGAAATACACCCACACATACGAAAGAAGACGTTGGGGAGAAGGCTAGGTTTGAACATGTCCTTCCCAACCACTAATTTTGGATGTTTGAGGATAGGTTTTTTGTATGGAGGAGCAGCCAACTACACGAGCTCCCTCCGGCAATCTGAAGTCATATAGTTTAGGCAAGCGTTTTACCATTTTCTCTGCTGATTGGCCCTACTTGTCATGGGGAGGGGTCATAGCTTAGTGGTAGAGCCAGAGGCGTAACTAGGGCAGAACCTGAGGGCACCTGCCCGTGGGGCTATGCCAAGGGGGGGGGCGCATGACTGCCTTTCAGTTACAGAGAAGGCGCTGGCGGCTTCATGCCCCTTGTTCCTTCTATTTCAATGGGAACCCTCCACAGGAGAAGGAATGGGAGCATGAAGCTGCCACAAAGATCGCTCCCTCCTCCAAGGAGAACCCAGAAGTGACTGTCTTGCACTACAAGTGCAATCTTCAAGGGGACCCTCCATAGGAGAAGAAACAAGGGCACAAACCATCGCAGCGAGCCCTCCCTCCTCCAGTGAGAACCTGGAAATGCTGCCATGACATAATATGACTTTGTGATGTCACTGCCCTGGGCGCTAAGGCAGTGCATTACACCTCTGGGTAGAGTAGCTGCTTTGTATGCAGAAGGTTGCAGATGCAATCCCTGGCATCTTCAGGTAGGGTTGAGAAAGACATTTCTCTGAAACATAAAAGATCAGCTGCTGTTGTAAACAATAATTAACTAGTTGGACCAGCAGTCTGGCCTAGAATAGTGCAGCTATCTGTGCAACCAGAGAGACTTGCCTTGCAACCCCAAAGCCTTCCTTCTGAAGAGGAAGCACCTACATGTATAGAAGGCAATTTCTGGAAAGTGTGTAGAAAGATTGATGGGAAGATACTTCCCACTTCCACCTCTACACAAACTGAAGGAAACTGTATGGGCAGTTATTTGCCAGCAACAATTGGACCTTTTTATCCTGATCGGTCCACGACCCCCACAGATATGGGAATGCACAGATATATGAATCCTGGCCACTTCTGAGAATCAAACTGGAAGTGACTTTCCCCAAATATCCATGGCAGCTGTGGTGAGTCAAAGCTGCAGATGCCAGATCCACAGGTACAAGGGTCACATCTTCTAAGCATGAGAAACTCATTTTTGTCCTGTTCAATTTGTTCTTGAATACAGTGGTCCTCTTTATGGGATTTGGAACCCATGGATTTGACCCACCAAGGGTTCTGAACGCCTGGTCTGGAGGATGCACATAGGTCCTTCTGGATGTGACTGGCGGTCGCATCTGGGAGGTCTTCTGAGTTGTGTGGCCTCCCTGTGACTCAGAATGCTTGCTGGAGCCTTCTGGCAGGCACTTTCGGTTTTCGCAAAAACTGGAAGTGCCTGCCAGAAGGCTCTGAGCTGCAGGGAGGTTGCATGTGACCTCCCCATGCCTGAAAAACAGGTTGGACCACAAATTTTATTATCTGTGGTTTTCACCATCCATGGGGGTTCCAGGAACAGAACCTCCACAGGTGTAGAGCAGGGGTGCCCAAACCCCGGCCCTGGGGCCACTTGCGGCCCTCAAGGCCTCTCAATGCGGCCCTCAGGGAGCCCCCAGTCTCCAATGAGCCTCTGGCCCTCCGGAGATTTGTTGGAGCCCGCACTGGCCTGACACCTGCTCTCAGCGTGAGAGCAACTGTTTGAGTTCTTGCATGAGCTGTGGGATGAGGGCTCCCTCCACTGCTTGCTGTTTTTCATCTGTGATGCAGCAGTGGCAGTGAAGGAGAGGTCAGCTTTGCTTTGTACAAGACCTTTTATAGGCCTTGATCTATTGCAAGTCCTTCATTCAGTCATATAAGTTCATCTTTAATATATTCATTTATGTAAATTTATTCAAATTTTAAATGTAAATTAATTCTTTTTCCCCCCCCAACACAGTGTCAGAGAGATGATGTGGCCCTCCTGCCAAAAACTTTGGACACCCCTGATGTAGAGGACTGACTTATGTATCTCCAGTAGCCTATACTTACAACCATAAATCAGAAACATAATTGACTAAATGGAGCATTGGTATGGCCCAGCCATGTTGTTATTGACATTATTAGTTTCTGATTTGTTGTTACCTGGAAGTGATCTATGGGATTCATAGCAGCAGTGTGCATCAAGTTCAAAATGGGTGTGTGGTTGTGTCCCCTGTCATGCTCAACCGACCATGTGTAATGTCCATAGCGGGAGGAGGCTCCTTCCCTGGGGTTTCAAGCGAGTGCAAGGGGCTTACCTGGCCCTTGAACAATGGTCGGCAGTGGATTAACGGATGGGAGGCAGGTATAGTTGCTTGACACAGGTGGTTTAATAGCATCAGCCGTTTTACATTCATCTGGACTGTTACGTCACAGACCTACATACATCATGCTGACTTGTGTCGCCGTCATCTGGTGGGCTCTGGACCTGACCCTACCCGTTCCTGGGCAGCACCAGCTTTCCGCTCCGAATCCCTTGGCCCGGGGTCAGGGCTTTTGGAGGATGCAACCCCGCCAGTGGGGGTCAGGCTGTCTGGCCTTAGGAGGGCCCCTGATATCTCCGGGCTAGCTTCCCAGCCAGCTAGCCCCCACGGGGTATAGTTGGCTCCAATCCCCTGTCTCCATGACCCCATCTCTCTAGGGGTCTGCCCTCTGTGTGCAGACAGGTCCTGGCTCAGGGAAGTCCGCCCCCCCCCCCAGTCTCCTCTCTCCAGGGCAGGCAGGTGAATGTCCCATCCCTCTGGAGGCCTCTCTCTTTTCCCTTAGGCAGGGATGATACTTTCCCCCTGGCTTTCCTCAAATCTTACCCCCCTCTGGAGAGGAACAACCTCCCTCTTTCCGCTCCAGACTCCTTATGAGGCCTCTTCCTTCTTGGGCTGGCCCCACCCCACCCCTTGGTGTTCCCTTGTTCCTCCTCCCAGGTAGGTGGTCTGTAAGGGACCCCAGTCCTGGGAGTACTTGGGTATTACTCCAGAGTACTTGGACCTCCAGAGGAGGCCTCCACCCTAGAGGAGATCCCTGCTCCTGGGGAGCTCCTGGCCACCCGGGCTGGACCCAGATGACACCATGCCATGCAAAATCCTCTCTGTATGTACATAGGATCCCCACAGCTAAAATACTGAGTTTTCAAAGCTTTTGTAAAGTAAAACAGTTATGGAGTTTGGTATATATCTGTATTGCAAAATAGCACTAGTAGAACAAAGAACCTGTATAACTCTTGTAATTGTTATTGGTGGTTTTCTGTGTGAAATCAATTTTTTTTTTGTTTTAAAGACATCCTTCTAGTTGTGATTTCCTGCATAACCATTAAACCATTATCACTTTGTCTTTCCTGATGCAGCACTATAATGCTCCATTGCCCAGAAGGGTGAATCTTTCAGTGGTGGTGCAGTCAGGGATCAGAAAGTGCCCCCTGCTGCACATTCTTTCCAAAGGGTTCTTTGCACATTCTTTTTTCCTTAATGACTCTCATGGAACTCTCACCATTGAAGCAGGTCTGTCAATCCCTTCACCACCATAACAGTATGATAAGCAGAACTATTAATATAAAGAAGCCTGGAGCAATTTCAATCAGTGGTTCCCACACTTTAAGTTTATAGCATTGGGACACACCTAAAAAAAGTTTCCCTTTACCAGCTGCTCAAGTATCTATGGCTATAGTGATGATTGGGCAGTAGTGCTCCCCCTCCCAAATACCACGTAGTTTAACCCTTGATACACATAGCCTATTCTGCCTTTGTAAGTTTTGCGACCCACCAAAAATTGTCTTGACCCACTGGTGGGCCATGGACCCACAGTTTCAGAACCACTGATTTAAAACCTAAATTGTTATTCTCCAAATGGAAGTCATTTATGCTTGTACAAGGGGGGGCAGTTTTTTCCCAATTATCTTTTCTTCTGCTGCCCCTGTGCCCCTTAATCGGCTCCTTGGGGCTGGCGGGAGCCTCCAGTGCAGGACAGTATGTGCCAGCAGGAAGAGAGGACCAGAGAAAATATTGTACAATTAGCAGGATGGAGCGATAAAGCATTCCTCATAAGAACATAAGAACAGCCCCACTGGATCAGGCCATAGGCCCATCTAGTCCAGCTTCCTGTATCTCACAGCGGCCCACCATATGCCCCAGGGAGCACACCAGATAATAAGAGACCTCATCCTGGTGCCCTCCCCTACATCTGGCATTCTGACTTAACCCATTCCTAAAATCAGGAGGTTGCGCATACACATCATGGCTTGTACCCCATAATGGATTTTCCTCCAGAAACTCGTCCAATCCCCTTTTAAAGGCGTCTAGGCTAGACGCCAGCACCACATCCTGTGGCAAGGAGTTCCACAGACCGACCACGCGCTGAGTAAAGAAATATTTTCTTTTGTCTGTCCTAACTCTCCCAACACTCAATTTTAGTGGATGTCCCCTGGTTCTGGTATTATGTGAGAGTGTAAAGAGCATCTCCCTATCCACTCTGTCCATCCCCTGCATAATTTTGTATGTCTCAATCATGTCCCCCCTCAAGCGTCTCTTTTCTAGGCTGAAGAGGCCCAAACGCCGTAGCCTTTCCTCATAAGGAAGGTGCCCCAGCCCCGTAATCATCTTAGTCGCTCTCTTTTGCACCTTTTCCATTTCCACTATGTCTTTTTTGAGATGCGGCGACCAGAACTGGACACAATACTCCAGGTGTGGCCTTACCATCGATTTGTACAACGGCATTATAATACTAGCCATTTTGTTCTCAATACCCTTCCTAATGATCCTCATTTAGGAGCTAACCAGACATGGTTACTGTCCCCTCCTACCTCAAATCACACTTCCCTCAAGTTGCTATCTGCAGCAACTATAGGAGCAAGTAACTGTTCAGGGAGCATTTGTTAGTGAGAAAACAGCACAAGGGGAAGGTTGAATTGGGGTTCCATGGTAGCATTTTGGTATGAAAGATAAACCTAAACTTACTATCTTAAAATGCATAGTATCATCAATGTCAGCTCTACATTATGGACAAGTGATATTTGAGCAAGCCATACCACACTTTTTCAGCCTGGGGAAAGAGCAGGCTTTATAGGCAGGCAAGTGGAAAAGCTCACTATTAAAACAGGGTTATAAAGCTATCCAGCAAGCAATAAAGTAGAAAGACCTTCTCACCAACAGAGCAAAGATTTTTAAAAACTACATCCAAGCCGAAAGAAGCAGATGTGGAGTGCTGAAGCTATACAGTGAACTTCTACACGGCACAGGTGGCAGGGGGAAATATAATATTAAGCTAGAGAAGTTTGCAGAATGTGACTAACAGTGCAATCCTATGCCTTTCTATTCAGAAGTAAGTCCATTGAATTCAATGGGACTTACTCCCAGGAAACTGCATATAGGATTTCAGCCTGAATGAACTTGCAGAAAAAAATTCAGTGAAAGCAACTGATAGAAAACAAATAGAATATTCTCATGTCTGGAAAGAAAATAAAGCAGATGGATGTATCTTGCACAGAATTATGAAATGGCTTTGACATTTAAAGGTTCTGGCACCCTTGCTGATGGATTATAGGACAGCAGAACTGCTGGGTCAAGATCTGTGGCATTCAAGACTTTCCTTTGTTGATGCTTCCTTGTTTGCAAAGGGTTAGGGATTAGATCGCAATCTGGTACTGAAAAATGAACACTACTGGGTATTAGTGCTTTGCAAATGTATTAGGGATAGATGTCAAATGTATTATTTGGAACAAGCCTTGTATGGGACAGCCACATCTAAATGATAAGAGCTTCTTAAACTGCAGTGCCATTGTACTTATGTTATGCATAGGTTAGGTCTTCTTGCTTATGGTTTAGCTATTCCTTAGTAGTATCTGGTGCAGCAGGTGGTTGGGTTCTGTGCTTGGGTAGAAAGTGAACTCAGCGAAGGCAGCCCAGACACAGCTGAGTTGAACAGAGCAGCATACAAAGCTCATTTTGCCCATGGGGGAAGCGAGGTAGCAAGTGCACCAGACTTACCAGGGAGTCAGATCTGGCAGTCTTTTGCTAAGCAGTGCACAGAATTTGTAGTGTTTTCCTTATTTACCAATACACTGTACAAGCAGAACCTAAGTGGAAGCATACAGGCACTCCAGTAAGATTGCAGACCCATTACCCAGACCATCTATCAGGTTGACTGAGGCCTCTGGCAGCAGATGGGTGGCAGTGCTACTTCTGCTCACTTGGCAGAATACTTGGTAGTATCTTCTCTCTCACTCTCAGTACAGATAGGAAATGGTAATAAATACTTAGTTATGCCACAAGGTACTTATTCTGGGGATAAATGCAACAATATTTTAAAGCACTTCATGCATCAAGACCACACAGAATTCTTATTGCCCCCTTTCTTTTACAGAAACAAGCATGCCCCCATATCCAGAACTCCCATGAACCCTCCACAGTTACATATGAATGCCTGCCCCCACCTTCTGGAGCCAAGGGGAGCTCTCCTCCTCTTGCCTCCTCTGGAGGGTCCTCTAAGCCCAGCAGAGGCTGTGTGCATCTGTCTGCTGGGCTTAGACTCAGTCCAACAATTAAAAAAAAATGCAACTTTTGGTTTCTCTGTGAAACCAAAAGTGATGTTTTTAATACCTTATAAGGCATTAGGAGGCCTGGGGAAACACTGGGGGCTTGCACAGAGGGGTCCACAGACCTAATGTGCGGACAAGTGAATCAAAGAGAGCGACTAAGCTGATTACGGGGCTGGGGCACCTTCCTTATGAGGAAAGGCTACGGCGTTTGGGCCTCTTCAGCCTAGAAAAGAGACGCTTGAGGGGGGACATGATTGAGACATACAAAATTATGCAGGGGATGGACAGAGTGGATAGGGAGATGCTCTTTACACTCTCACATAATACCAGAACCAGGGGACATCCACTAAAATTGAGTGTTGGGCGGGTTAGGACAGACAAAAGAAAATATTTCTTTACTCAGCGTGTGGTCAGTCTGTGGAACTCCTTGCCACAGGATGTGGTGCTGGCGTCTAGCCTAGACGCCTTTAAAAGGGGATTGGACGAGTTTCTGGAGGAAAAATCCATTATGGGGTACAAGCCATGATGTGTATGCGCAACCTCCTGATTTTAGGAATGGGTTAAGTCAGAATGCCAGATGTAGGGGAGAGCACCAGGACGAGGTCTCTTGTTATCTGGTGTGCTCCCTGGGGCATTTGGTGGGCCGCTGTGAGATACAGGAAGCTGGACTAGATGGGCCTATGGCCTGATCCAGTGGGGCTGTTCTTATGTTCTTATGTTCTTACGGATATGGGATCCGCGGATATAGGGCCCCTTTATATGGTTTTTATTTCGTTTGTAGAGTTAAAAGGCGTGCAATGGGGAATATAATTTCACATTCTTGCCTTGGTACCAGATGCCCTTTGTGTCAGCCCACAAACAAACAAGGTTTTGTTTTCTGAACTGCTAAGAAAATAAGTGCCATTGACATGGAGCATGTCAGTCAAATTGCCAAGGACAACATGATATCTCCTTAGCAGCAGATTCTGCCTCCTATTGGAGACTTTGGCTTGGCAGCTAGCCAAGGTGATTGCAGGGAGGTGAAGTTCTAAGAAACAGTAGGGAAGAACAAAGGAAATGTAAACTGTCTCTCTTCCTCAATAGAAGGAAGGCTGGAGAGTGACAGGTCTAGCAGAGAAAAAGAAGAAGAGGGTCGAAAGAGACACACAATCATTGCTACAAGTTCACACAAAAGAAGCAAAACTACCCATCCTTGAAAACCAGGAATAACCTATCATTAATTTAGAAACCACTGGTTTGCCTGGGATGAGTTTATCTAACAAAAGATTCTAAGTTTGTGGCCAAAAACCCTGTACACAGAGTGTGGCCACAGACCTCAAATTGTTTCCAATTCCTAATGTGCAAAGCTGTTTGTTTGTAATGGTACCCATTGTCCTTCGTCATGCACTTGTCACCCATACTTGCCGCCAGCATCCTCCATGCCATTAACAGCTAAGAAAGGTAACACTTCTTCGCCTTTCCCCTGTCTTTTGCTGTTTATCTTTCCTTTACCTTTGTTTCTTCTTTGCAACTATGGGACAAGCCTCAGCCTAGCACCCACTAGGCTCCTCCCCTCTCTATGTTGTGCTCACTTCTTGTGAATCAGGCAGACTGCACCCCACTGGACCAACACTCAAGTCTACCAAGCATTCCAGAATTGTTCTGAGTGCATGAAAAAAATCCTTGATAGGAACACTTTCCTGCTTGAAACTTCCCTTGGTTTCCATTAGGGTTGTCATGTGTGCCACTCCGAGCTTATTTGGCATACTAGCCTTCCCACTTACAGCACCAGCATTTCAACTAAGAAACCACATCAGTAGATATGGATCCATAGCCCTGGTTTTCACTCTCCTTTTCAATCTTTCTGACTTGCATGCAGCCAAACTGATGGTGCACTTAAGAACATCTAAGTGTGTGGGGGAGTGTTACCAAAAAGGGCTGTTATGTTTTTAAGGGGAATTATTATATTACCCTTTTGGAAACTTCAGGATCGCAGGCTAGATAACAAGACAGCGTAATGCAAAGAAATTCCTTTTTAGCTTGAAAAGAGACTGGGAGAAAGATAACTTTCCATAGGATTATATTTTATTGCAATAACACACAGGTATACATAATGCACATGGAAAATTGATAAGTATATGTTTCTAGTACTTGTGTCAAGTGTACCTAGCTTTCATGGTGGTTGCATGTGAAGTGTATTTGGTGCATTCCAAGGAGATCAGAAAAGGATAGATTTTAGGGAAGGATTTTAGGGGTCCCTGGTCTGCATAACCCAGTTGCTGACTAAAGATGGGTAGAGAAGGGGAGAAAAAGGGGGAGGGGAAGCAGGGAAAAGGTTCCAGACACCAGATATAGTTACCTGTCCTGAGGAGCAGTTGGATAGGAGGGAGGAAGAGTCCTATTGAGAACCTCTGCCTTGGAGGGCAGCCAGAGAGAGAGACAACATGTGACAAAGTTCTCTCTTAAAAGGCTTTTTGCTGACCTGGAAGCTGGATGTGAATGACCCGGATGTGGCCTCCTGGATGTGCATGCTCACTACACACAGTGGGACACGTGGAGCATGCAGGAAAAATAGGATGATCAGGGAGTCAGCTATCAGCAAAGGCTAGCTTCCGGGGGGGGGGGGTAAGCTGGCTGTTCAAATCTGCATACGGTACTTAAGAGTGATCAAGCTACAACAATAGGAAACATTTAAACATAAATTTACAGTGATTGAGACAACAATTTGCCCTTTAGACTTTGCTGCTAAAGTCTTTGTTGCTGTGTGCATGGAGAGCTGGATTTTGTGTAAACTTGTGACTTTTACCAGGGTTTTTGGAAATTGGGCTTGTCTGCTTGGCCTGTATGATATTTTAGTACATAATAACATAACCAGATATAAAATCACAACTTAAAAGGAAACAGGGGATTTTCACATAACATTATTATTATTATTATTATTATTATTATTATTATTATTATTATTATTATTATTATTAACAGTATTTATACACTGCTTTTCAACTAAAAGTTCACAAAGTGGTTTACAGAGAAAAATCAAATAACTAAGTGGCTATATTATACATTATACATTATATAATACATTATAATTATCCTATAATATACATCAGGGGTGCTCAATACGTCGATCGCGATCCACCAGTCGATCGTGAGGCAAAATGAGTCGATCGCAGGCTTCTCTCCCGTCCACGCATCCCTGGGAGTAAGCCCTGCCCTGGGAGTGATGCTCCCTGGGAGTGTAGCATCCCTGGGAGTGAGCTCCTGTCCATGCATCCCTGGGAGTGAGCCCCTGTCCACGCATCCCTGGGAGTGAGCCCCGTTGACTCTACTGGGGCTGACTTGTGAGTAGACCTGGAGAGGAGCCGCTGGCAGGCTTCTCTCCAGATCACGCATCCCTGGGAGTGAGCCCTGTTAACTCTACTGGGGCTGACTTACCTTTCCCCTGTTTTTGCACTGGTATGTATGGAGATCTGCCCCCCACCCAACTTCCATCTGTTGGTTCTGTGTGCAAGGGGTTTTGCACTGGTCTTGCTGTGATGTCTATATAGAGATCTTCCCTCCCCCACACCTTTCCCCTGTTTTTGCACTGGTATGTTTGGAGATCTGCCCCCCCCCCACTTCCATCTGTTGGTTCTGTGTGCAAGGGGTTTTGCACTGGTCTTGCTGTGATGTCTATATAGAGATCTTCCCTCCCCCACACCTTTCCCCTGTTTTTGCACTGGTCTGTATAGAGATCTGCTCCCCCCCCCACTTGTATTGGAATCGAGGAAGATCTGGTGAGGAGGTAGATGTGGTGTCAGCAGTGGCCCCTTTAAGGGTAAGGCCTGGGCATCCAGCAGAGTGTGCTGCACAGCTGCAGCCACTTGAAGGCAATAGGGCCCTCAGGGATATAAGAGCACCTGAGGCAGGAAGGGCTCCACTTATTTATGTGAGTCAGCCTTTTCCTACATGAAGATCATTAAGTCCAAGTACTTCAGTGCAAGTCATCTGTAGTACTCAAGTAATTACAAAAAATGTTTATAGTTAATTACCGTATTTTTCGCTCTATAAGACGCACTTTTTCCCCCCCAAAAAGTGGGGGGAAAAGTGTGTGCGTCTTATGGAGCGAATACTGCAAAAAAAAAAAAAAAAAACTCCGCCCCTGGCCCCGCCCCCTGCCCGCTCTGCTCGGCTCCGCTTCCCAGGAAAGCGTGGGTGGGGTGGCAGTCTTGCTGAGCAAGCCCGTGTGTCTACTCAGAAGTAAGTCTCAGACTCACTGGGACTCACTCCCAGGAAAGGGGGGGGGGATGGCAGGCTCGCTGAGAAAGCCCACGTGTCTACTCAGAAGTAAGTCTCAGAGTCACTGGGGCTCACTCCCAGGAAAGCGGGGGTGGGGTGGCAGTCTTGCTGAGCAAGCCCCTAGAGCAGGGGTGCTCATTACGTCAACCCTCGAGCTACCAGTCCATCTCCAGGCGAAATGAGTCAATCGCGGGCTTCTCTCCTGTCCACGCATCCCTAGGAGTGAGCCCCTGGCAGGCTTGTGAGCCCAGGGAGCGAGCCTAGGGAGTGAGTCCAGGGAGCCCAGGGACTGAGACGGGCTCCTACCTGGGAGAGGAGGCGCTGGCAGGCTTTTCTCCTGTCCACTCATCCCTGGGAGTGAGCCCCATTGGCTCTACTGGGGCTGACTTACCTTTCCCCTGCTTTTGCACTGGTATGTATGGAGATCTGCCCCCCCCCACTTCCATCTGTTGGTTCTGTGTGCAAGGGGTTTTGCAATGGCCTTGCTGTGATGCCTATACAGAGATCTTACCTGCCCCACACTTTTCCCCTGCTTTTGCACTGCTATGTATGGAGATCTGCCCCCCCCCACTTCCATCTGTTGGTTCTGTGTGCAAGGGGTTTTGCAATGGCCTTGCTGTGATGCCTATACAGAGATCTTACCTGCCCCACACTTTTCCCCTGCTTTTGCACTGCTATGTATGGAGATCTGCGCCCCCCCCCCACTTCCATCTGTTGGTTCTGTGTGCAAGGGGTTTTGCAATGGCCTTGCTGTGATGCCTATACAGAGATCTTACCTGCCCCACACTTTTCCCCTGCTTTTGCACTGCTATGTATGGAGATCTGCGCCCCCCCCCCACTTCCATCTGTTGGTTCTGTGTGCAAGGGGTTTTGCAATGGCCTTGCTGTGATGCCTATACAGAGATCTTACCTGCCCCACACTTTTCCCCTGCTTTTGCACTGCTATGTATGGAGATCTGCGCCCCCCCCACTTCCATCTGTTGGTTCTGTGTGCAAGGGGTTTTGCAATGGCCTTGCTGTGATGCCTATACAGAGATCTTACCTGCCCCACACTTTTCCCCTGCTTTTGCACTGCTATGTATGGAGATCTGCGCCCCCCCCCCACTTCCATCTGTTGGTTCTGTGTGCAAGGGGTTTTGCAATGGCCTTGCTGTGATGCCTATACAGAGATCTTACCTGCCCCACACTTTTCCCCTGCTTTTGCACTGCTATGTATGGAGATCTGCGCCCCCCCCCCACTTCCATCTGTTGGTTCTGTGTGCAAGGGGTTTTGCAATGGCCTTGCTGTGATGCCTATACAGAGATCTTACCTGCCCCACACTTTTCCCCTGCTTTTGCACTGCTATGTATGGAGATCTGCGCCCCCCCCCCACTTCCATCTGTTGGTTCTGTGTGCAAGGGGTTTTGCAATGGCCTTGCTGTGATGCCTATACAGAGATCTTACCTGCCCCACACTTTTCCCCTGCTTTTGCACTGCTATGTATGGAGACCTGCGCCCCCCCCACTTCCATCTGTTGGTTCTGTGTGCAAGGGGTTTTGCAATGGCCTTGCTGTGATGCCTATACAGAGATCTTACCTGCCCCACACTTTTCCCCTGCTTTTGCACTGCTATGTATGGAGATCTGCGCCCCCCCCCCACTTCCATCTGTTGGTTCTGTGTGCAAGGGGTTTTGCAATGGCCTTGCTGTGATGCCTATACAGAGATCTTACCTGCCCCACACTTTTCCCCTGCTTTTGCACTGCTATGTATGGAGATCTGCACCCCCCCCCCACTTCCATCTGTTGGTTCTGTATGCAAGGGGTTTTGCAATGGTCTTGCTGTGATGCTTATACAGAGATCTTACCTCCCCCACACTTTTCCCCTGCTTTTGCACTGCTATATATGGAGATCTGCCCCCCCCCCACTTCCATCTGTTGGTTCTGTGTGCAAGGGGTTTTGCACTGGTCTTGCTGTGATGCCTATACAAAGATCTTACCTCCCCCACACCTTTCCCCTGTTTTTGCACTGGTCTGTATAGAGATCTGCTCCCCCCCCCTTGTATTGGAATCCAGGAAGATCTGGTGAGGAGGTAGATGTGGTGTCAGCAGTGGCCCCTTTAAGGGTAAGGCCTGGGCATCCTGGGCACAGCTGCAGCCACTGGAAGGCAATAGGGCCCTCAGGGATATAAGGAGTACCAGAGGCAGAAAGGGTTTGTGGGTTTTGAAGGGGGGGGGGGACGGGACTGACTGGGTTTATTGAATTTGGAATCTGACTGTGGCTGGACTTGTATACCCTGATGGATTTAACTGACCTACCTGGAACCTGACCTTGGACTGTAATTTGGCTTATTGGCTCTGGACTCTGATTTGGTAACTCTGAATGATGGGACTGATTTACTTGGCATCTGTGGACTGGAACTGGACTCATTTTTGCTTGCTGCACTGGTGAGTTGCACAAGGGGGACTGATCAGCCTTAAGCGGGCATGAGGCCCAGTGGATTGGAATTTGGCAGAACATCATTGTAGCAGAAAGATAATGTGATCCCCTATTTGTGTGCACCTGCTTTTGTGAGCTTCATAAATTCTGACTCTAGTGATGATGAGTTCTTGGGATTTCCAGAAAACTAGAGTACTCAAACCTTTAAGTCTCTCCATTTGTTAATGACAGTGATAATGGTTCTTAATGCCACTGTTGACTGCTGTTCACTTTACATGGTTCAAATGTTATTCTGTTATAGTTTATTAAATATTTTATTACACTATTTGGTTCAGAATATTTTTTCCTTGTTTTTCTCCTCTAAAAACTAGGTGCGTCTTATGGTCAGGTGCGTCTTATAGAGCGAAAAATACGGTATGTTGTGATCAATTATGTTGTGTTGTGCAATATTGGCTCATGTGGTTATGCAAGGTACACCAACATACATTGTATTTTAAATGTTATGATGGTGCGAACATTGTAAGAAAACTCTGATAGATCTCCAGGCCTTGCTGGGTTTCAAAGTAGCTCTCGAGCCAAAAAAGTGTGAGCATCCCTGATATACATTATACAAAGAAAGTCCAAAAGAATGATCAATGGTTAATGTAGTAAATTACTCAATATTAAGGACACCAATTACCTATAAGAATCAACTGAAGTAATATATATGAACTAGAATAGCTGTAGTTGTTTTATTTTTCTGTTTCTATGCGACTTCTGGATTTTTCAAAGTAGGTGAAAAATCCAAAATACTCTACAATAAGAAACAACGCTTTTCTAGGGAGAAGTCTGGAAAAGAAAAAGCAATGTTTTTGGTTAGCTTTGGAAATTATTAACATTATTTTTGATATTTTTTTATTCTTGTCTTAAGGAAACATATATACATGGTTGATGAGCCTTTTCTGGCCCAATCCTTATGCTGTTGGAACTAGCATTCTGACAAGTCCTTTTTAAGGCTGTCACACAGCCTGTCACAAAGCACGACAGGCCATTTAGCGCAACCTGGCATCTTCCACAAGCGGTATGCGGCGGGGTCTGCACACCAGCAATTTGCCCATGTCCCCTGGTGTCAGTGGGGTGGCGGCTGAAAGGAGGCAGGGAGAGAGAAGAAAGGGAGGGGGAGGAAGGGGAAGAGAGCTGAAAAAGGCCAGAAAGTGGGCAGTATTGGGGGCAATGGCACAGCTGATATCATACCCCCTTCCTGACCTTGATCCACCTTCCCAGGTCTACACACAGGTCTGAGTGGACTGAGTGAGGTGGTGCGGGCTGTTGGGTATATGTAACCTCCTGGTTTTAGAAGTAGACTATCTCTGCATGCCAGTTGGAAGGGGGTGACAACAGGATACAGGTATGTAATAAATTATACACAAAAGAACGAAAGAGAGAAATTCCAAGAAGAAAAATATACTTTCTACCAATGTTCCTTTTAATTTGTGAGGCCACTTGGCCTCGCAGCCAGATGACTTGGAAAGCCAAGCTCTACAGAGCTTGGAGCTTGGCATTCCTGGATGTCCAGCGATAACATCTGAAAATTGCACTGAGCTGCCATGCAGCAGTCTAAGGGGTCTGTGAAGCAGCACAGACCCCTTAGAGGGAATATTACTTTCTACTTATTTAGATATATAAACCAGTGTTTCTCAAACTGTGGGTCGGGACCCACTAGGTGGGTCATGAGCCAATTTCAGGTGTGTCCCCATTCATTTCAATATTTTATTTTTAATATATTAGACGTGATGCAACCATGGTATGAGACTGCATTTGGGGAAATGTCACAGGTCTGTACTCTTAACAGGCAACTATGAAGATGCTTTTAACAATAATAGTAAATGGGACTTAAATGATAGTAAATGGGTAAGTGTGGGTAGGATTGCAGTCTAGGATTGTGAAAAATTTTCCTGCTTGATGATGTCACTTCTGGTCATGACATCACTTCTGGTGGTGGGTCCTGACAGATTCTCATTCTAAAAAGTGGGGTCCTGGTGCTAAATGTGTGAGAACCACTGATATAAACTATTTGTGATTCTGTGCACAAGGTAGAAGTATCCATGAAACTGACTGATGGCCAATATCACCTATTTTCAGTTACATTTTTCTCTAGTTCCATAATATTCTTTGTGAGGGGAAGTATCTTTGGGGAACAAAACAAAAACACATTATTGGATCTTCTACCTCAGAGTTAGGCCCAAATCCTAACCAACTTTCCAGCACTGATATAGCTGTGCCAATGGGCCATGTGCTGCATCCTGCAGTTGGGGGGGCAGTCTTGGAGGCCTCCTCAAGGTAAGGTAATGTTTGGTCCTTTACCTTGAGACTGCATTGCCCTTACCTCGGTGCTGGAAAGTTGGTTAGGATTGCAACCTTAATGTTATAAACTCTGTAAGTAAGAGCAAGTTTTAGTTTTAGCACCTTTTAGCAATTTCCCACCATTTTTTGGGCGGACGGGAGGGAATTAATCAATGTTCAAACAGAAAGAAAGGGGAAGAATAATCGTATTCATAGCCTTACGTTTTTGGAGATATGAGTCCTAGAAATTCTGGTAAAAACAGATAAAGCTTCTCTTTCTGAATAGCATCCACAATCTTTTGACCTACATAGTCTGCCTTCAGTAATTGAACAAAAGGATTCCTGAAGGAAAAGAAAAATAGGTTCAGTAACATTGATGGCACAGTCCTATGAAGTCTCTATGCTAGCGGAGGGCAGTAGTAGACTTCCCATTGGAAACTGTGCTCCCAGTTTGCCAGAAGCACAGTTTAAGGCTGCAGGAAAACCTCAGATAGCTTCTCTGGTCGGTCCTGGAGTCACTCAAGGCTCTGTTGCTCCAGGTGAGTGGGGAGAGTGGCAGCTTCATGGACCTTTGCCCCAGGGTGTCTTGAGGGGAGGTCTGCCACTGCTGGAAGGATAACTCCACGAGCGCAGACTGTTGCAAATGTGCTGTAAAGCATGATGTGAGAGTGCACTGTCTGCACCCGCTAGCAGGAAGGCTGAAGCTAGTGGCCAGTGCAAGGAGCCAGTGCATGGGCCAGTGCAAGAAGCAGCATCTGCTAGGAAAGGTAAGCTCTGTGCTGAGAGGCACAGAAGCAGAACAGGACAAAGGGGTGGGGGCAGGGAGTGGGTGGGGTGAGTGGGCAGACTGGATCCAGGAGGGGGAGGGATTGGCAGCAGTGGCACATGCCATATCCCATCCCCCTTCCCGAGCCCAATCTGCTAACATGAGACAATACAGACTTACTCTAGGAATTTCACTGCTGCAGGACCAAGTAACCCCACTGAAGCTGCTGGGGCTCACTACAGGGAAGGGGACAAATGTCACCCTGCAGAAACCTCCAGCAGCCAAAATCCCATGCAGGATGCAGAGTAATCCACATTGACACCACTGCATTGCTGCACAGAAACTTAGGTAGAATTGTTCTGTGAATCTTGTATCCTGGCTCCAAAGTTCCAGACATGATGGAACTGGCATCCAGATGAATTTTTGCTTGGATTTTTTTAACAGCAACCCCCCCCCCCCCCCGTCGCTACACAGCAATCTTCTTTGGAAATGGAGGGGAATTTCCAATGCAGTTTGTGATACTTACAAAGAAAAAGTAAAAAAAATCCCACTGAATATGTCCAAACCACTTGAGTCTGTTTAAATTTTGGAAATTAATTGTTATTGAAAATCCAGCACTTACTTTGATTTTATACCAGTAATTAATCCTGTGTCCACAAAAAAAGGACAGATAATGGTGGTTTTAATGCCCTTCTTCCCTGCAGCCCACATTTCGAAAGCAATGGATTCCAAAAAGCCAATTTCTGCAGCTTTACTTGCACAATAGTCTGAAAAGAAGAGAAAGCAGCAAGATTTTCTGATGAATGCTTAATCCGAAGAAGATCATACATTGTTGGTTATATCTGGCCCCCGGGCCATGGTTCAAGTGGCCCTGATCTATTGCCATTGCTTTTGATGTTACTTTATGCTGTATAATTGTAATTTATCAGTACTTTTGGCTCTGCTGAGTATATGGGAATGCAGAAAGATGAGATGTATATTATAGAAATAAATAATGAGAAGTGTTATATCTTGGATTTAATTTTTTGAATAAATATTTAAGAATAGGGATTAGATAATAGGAAGCAAATTACTAAAGCCTCCCTACTTCTCTTGTCATGGTTTCCCCACATTTTCTGGTAGAGACTAGACACACATCTAGTCTGACCCTCAGTTTCTGTTTCTAACCCCGCCCCCCCCCCCACAGGTCCTTGCACAATGCAGTTTATTTGAAAAAAAAAAAACTACTAAGGCTGCAATCCTGACACCTTATGTCAGTGCTTTCCAGCACTGGCATAGCAGTGCCAATAAGACACATGCTGCATCCTGCAGTTGGGTGTCACTCACAGAGACCTCTTCAAAGTAAGGGAATGTTTGTTCTCTTACCTTGGAGCTGCACTGCCCTTATGTCAGTGCTGGAAAACACTGACATAAGGGGTTAGGATTGCACCCTAAATTGCGCCACTAGTGCTTTTGCCCTACACTAGTGCAGAGGCAGTATATCTCTGAATACTAGTTGCTGAAGACAAATGACAAAGGAAGGCTGCTATCTTCATATCCTGTTTATAAGATTCGCAGAGGCACCTGGCTTGCCTCTGCTGGGAATAAAATGGAGGTTAGGTAGGTAGGTAGGTAGGTAGGTAGGTAGGTAGGTAGATAGATAGA
The DNA here is from genome assembly GCF_035046505.1 of Tiliqua scincoides. Taxonomy (NCBI): domain Eukaryota; kingdom Metazoa; phylum Chordata; class Lepidosauria; order Squamata; family Scincidae; genus Tiliqua; species Tiliqua scincoides. The sequence continues at coordinate 44,345,899 of NC_089824.1, read as the reverse complement.
TAGATAGATAGATAGATAGATAGATAGATAGATTGATTGATTGATTTCCTGGGAGTAACTGAACACAATAGGATTTAATTCTGAGTAGATGTGCATAGGATTGCATCTTTGATCTGATTCAGAATAAGGCAATTCTTACGTTCTCATTGCATCGCCAGGTGACTCTGGATATTATTTTTGTATGCATATATTACATACTCCTTTTCAAAATTAATCCACAAAGTGGTCTATACAATATAAAAACAGAGTTGTATCCAAAGAAAGTGAATCCTAGGTAAGCACCAATCAAATCTGTGACGCTTATGTTAATCACAATGAACTTGTCTAACTGATTTCACCTTATTTAGATACAACCCATAACAGTTCTAAAACCATCTTAACATGCTGGCACAGCAGGATGAATCTGTCACACTTTGCTGATACCCATGTTTGGCCAAAGGCTGACATTGCTGTTTCACTCAGACAGAAGGCTACAGGTGGTGGTCTGCAACAAGTAGGGCACCTCTCATCCTAATGATGTGTGGCCATCACAGGGCAAACCGCAGTACTGTACAGCTTGCCCCAAACAATAACTTGCATTTTTTTTAAAAGTATACGTCTGTTTTAGCCAAACAATGTCCTATGTAGTAATAAGAACTACTGCAACAAAAATAAAATAGTCCTAAAACAGAATACAAACCAAAATATGGAGGCAGGATTAAAATATCTATAGCAAAGAAAAACAACCACTCTCTCTCACCCCTAACCACAGGCCTGGTGGAACAAGTGAGTATTTAGTGGCCCCTGGAAGTCTGGGAATGATGAGTAACGGTTGTTGCTTCCTAATTAATCAGGACCATTTCACTTCTTAGTCTGATGCAGGCCCAAACAGCAAGCTGACAGCTAAAAATAGCAAAAGAATGTTTGGCAGAATGCCTAGCAAGGACGCTAGATAGCAGCTCAGAACAATGCACACTTTGAAAACAGAGGTTGTGGGAAAGCATCCAAGTCATCTTAAGCTGGAAATTCCCCTTTGTATGGCAAATTAAACAGAGAAGCAGTTTTACAGCAGGCTTCTTCTAAAACAAACAAACAAACAAACAAAAACAGTTATAAAAAAACTTTATATACCAAAGTTTCATAGAAATGCCAAAGGATCACAATGGTTGCATACTTGCCAAATACTCTTCAATACTTAATAGTTATTGTCTTATATATTAGCTATTAGAGTAAAGTTTAATTGCCTGATGTTATTAGAATGTTTAGTAAAAGCATGGAACTATACAGAATAGTAAAAAGCTATTAGGTTATTACTATTAAAGATGCAACCTTGGCAAAAGCTATTTCCAGCTAAAAATCAAAAGGGTCTGAGAGGGAGACAGCTCACAGACTTTGGAAGGTGGGAGCTGTATCTCTGTAAGACCTTGAGGACTCGAAGTCTTGCATTGATACTTTCAGAATGTGAACAAGGGAGTAGTATCTCAGAGAGACTTAGCAAGAGCAAACGGGAAAGCAAGAGGGAAAGCAAGAGGGAGTAGCCAGAAAGCAACCATAAACCAAGAGATGCTGGAAGTGCACTTGCAACACTAAGATTGCCTTATCTGTTGTGCCTTATCTGTTGGCACTAAGAGTGCCTTATCTGTTGGCACCAAGAAGCGGGGAAATTGAAAAGTTGTAAGGCTGAAAACACACAAATTTGTAACATTTGATGGAGAAGTCTTAGCAATGCAACTTTTTATCGGTTGGCAAGTGAAAATAGGATTTTCTACAAAGATGCAAACACAGCAAGACAGAAACAGATAACAAAACATCCATGACAGCCTCTGTCTGAACTACAACAGACAGAGGGAAATGAGATTTGGTTAAAATAAAATGAGAAAGATTTCTTAAAATCCTTATTTTCAATAAGAGGTTGGTTTGTCTTGTGTTAAATATATGTTTATACCACTATACACCAAAGTAACAGGTCACATATGGGATCACAGCATGGAATAGAAAAGGCTCAGACAAATGTTGGCACAGAGCCCCACAGTGTCTGGTTGAAAGAATGTAAGAGATAAACAGGTGGCTCCTTGCAACATGCCAAGGTCAACCAAGCTAAGGATGCCAAAAGATAAGTACAAAGACATGCCAAGAAGCCAGTTCTGAATAATAATTGAGGTTACAGTGCACTCTGCTGGTACTTGCAAACAAAGTTTTATATATGTTTAAATGTATGGAATTGCCTTATTTGAAACCTGTAACTTGAAGCTCATTAATCAAATGACTATAATGCTATCTCTGGCCAACCCAGAGAAAGCCCCATCTATGATGTCAAACTCCAGCCAATGAAAAGTGTAGAACTCCTTAAACAAAGGAGCCAAAATGAAATATAAGAAAGAGGTTCACACTGGAAAAATTGCTCTCTTCGGACTGGAGTCCCTAAGAGGCCCGTTGCTGGCAACAAAATAAAGCTTGCAGACGATCACCATTCTTGCTTACTGAGTTTGCTTTTGAACCTTGCAACACCTTGCAACAAAAAGGGATGAGATTTTGCTGGCTCCCAAGGAAAGGCCCCTCTATGGTCAATTAAATCTGGGTGCTTGAGGTCTGACAAAGGATAGCTAGCAAGAACAAGTCCTGCCTGAATGTTAAATTGAATTACAATTGCCCAACTGGGTAGTTCCTTTTCAGACTCTAGGCCAAGAAGTCCTTCCACCTGAGATAACACACCCTGCCACACTATTCAGCAGGGACTTCCTAGATGGGCCATCCAGCTCTTTTGTGTCCTCCAGGAAAACTCAATCAAGGCCAGGAAGCTTAGGAAGAAGCTCTCCAAACTCCTTTGTCCTGCAGATATTCCTTTGTTTCCTTTGTAAAAAGTCCTATAACTTCCCTGCTCAAAGCAGATAGAAGAGGGAAGAGAGAGTTTGTTCACTCCAGAGGCAGTCGGGGAGTACAGCCTGGCATTTCACTTTGGAAGAACCTGGGAACTTTGCAGCCCTGCCTAGAAGATCAAGGACTTCAAACTTAAGCAAGCCAGCAGACTAGGATAGGTGATTCCCCCCTTTTGATCTCTCTCCCCCCCGCCCCAAAGATTCTTCAATAAACTCTTTGTCTTATTTGAAAAGCTCTGTCTTGTGGTTACTGTTAGCCTAATTCTGAAGCACTTTGAGTTTGGTTCCACTGCTCATCCATGTCAACGATCCCAAACCTTGTCACTGCTAGATTTGATTTCTTGCATGCTAATGTCCCCAATTTTAGTTATGTGCACATGACATGTGTAGGTCACACGTGTACATGTGAAGGAGCAGTGTTGGCAACAGTCTGCCAGAGAATGCGGGCATAACAATCCCAAAGAGCCACCATGGACTGCCAGGTTGCATGCTGGGTGCCATGGCTGCCATTTTGGTGCTGTGGCAGCCCCACGCTCTGGGCAGCTCAGGATTCGGCTGTGATTCAACAATGCAGAAACAGCATTTGTACAGCTTTTCCTGAATCTTTCGGACTTTGGATGTGAGAACCCTGTTTGAAAAGAATCCAGGGGTTCGAATGTTCCCCTGTGTAAAACACTGCCTGCCCAGAGAACTAGAACATCAGAAAGAGAACTGTAAAAATCATGGTATGCTAGCTTTACCATGTGGAGGATTTTTTTTCTTTTTTAAATGAGGGGAGTAGTCCAATGGGAAATCTAATCTATGGTCCAGGAAGGACTGTACCATAGGTAAGGCAGGTACCAGGCTATTTTACGCCCTAGGCAAGGCTAACTGAAATACAAATTTTTCATAAACCTTTATAATTAGTTATATTCCATACCACTGTTGTGGTATCTATTTTAAAATAAAAAAGTCAGTTTTTTACATGGGTTAAAAAAAACTAAACTGTGTGACAGTGCCCCTCAAAGGTCAGTACTGTGACCCTCTGAGGTCTGTACCATAGGCAGCAGCCTAGTTGACCTAATGATAACAGCAGCCTTGACTACACCCTATATATGCATGCTTGAACTGAGTGAGATGAAGTGGAAATACAAGTTTGCTTACAACACACATCTGAAAGCAACTTTAGACCCAGGGACATGAGGTGTGGGGGCAGCAGGTGAAGCAGAACCGCCCCATCATAGTCCATGGAAAAGCACCACAGCTGCCCTACCTGCTTACACCTGAGGAAGCCCTCCTTACACCTAAGAAAACAGGAGAGCCTGGTGGATTGGGCTGTTTGACAGCATTACTTTGCAGCAACTGAGCTCTGATCATGTTGGAGTCTATGCTTCAACTGCACGTATAACAAACATCCACAGGATACAGACCTGACAATTTATTTGCACCAATAAATCCTCCTATACTTGAAATAGTAACCAAATGTCCACTGTCGCATGCAATCATGGCTGGAAGGAAGGCTTTACAAGTCTGTGAACAAATTGGTAAATTAAGATTAGGCATCATTTATATCATTCCCATTTTATTCTGAAACAGTAATGAGACACATTATTTTATCACTGCAGGCAGATTTGCTGTCATGGCTGCTGAGGTAGGATCATTATACAGAGGGAGGTGGCCATATTCATGGATCCTGTATCCACAGTTTCTCTTAACTGCGGATCAATTCTCTGGGCCCCCTAAGTCCTGGACCGCCCACTCCAGAAGACCACAGAGGCTGCATGTGACTGCCCGTGGCCACTGCAGGCCTTGGAATGGCTTTTAAAAAATGCTACTTCTGGTTTTACAATAAAACCAAAAGTGACTTTTTAATGCTTTATAAGGTTTTATAAGTCGACGAGCCTGTTGACCGCAAGGTTGGCAGTTCGAATCCACGCGGCAGGGTGAGCTCCCATTGCTTATCCCAGTTCCTGCCAATCCAGCATGTAACCTATTCGAAAGCATGTAAAAATGGGAGTAGATAAATAGGTCGCCATAGGCGACCTTCTGCAGGACTTCCCGCAGCTTTGAAAGCGAAAGCGGAGCAATCACGCCCCGCCTCCGCTAAAGCGGAAGTGGAGCGTGATCGCTCCACTTTCACTTCAGAAGCTGCGGGGAGTCCGGCAGAAGGTTGTGCAAGGCTCCCCACACCCCCGGGAGGCTACAGGAGGCTCAGGTACATGCAGCCAAGCCCCTGTAGCCCCCCTGAGCGGCACGATCCTGGGGATCGCGGCGCTGCCTTCCCCCCACCCCCGCTGCCTCCCCCTGCCCCCGCAAAAATTTAGAGTGGCTCAAACTCTCCAAGAGATTTTGAAAATCACTGCCTTAAGGCATTGGGAGGCCCTGGAAAACCCCCAGTAGCTTCCCTAGGCTTCTTAATGCCTTATAAGGCATAAAAAATGTCATTTCTGGTCTTATCATAAAACCTGAAGTAGCTTTTTCTTTTTTTTGCCTTTTTAGGCCATTCTGACACCTGCAGTGGCTGCGGGTGGCCTCTGCGGGCTTCAGAAGACCTTCTGGAGGTTCGGGGGAGTCCCTGGTTATCCGGGGTTTCAATTAACCATGGGGGGATTCTGGAATGGAACCCCTATGGATACCGGGGCACACCTATACTTAGTTATGTTTTGAATCTCCAGCTTTGAACATGTTTCATTCAAAAAATTAAATTCTGGCAATTTATTCCTTCAGGTATGTATCAAATAACCAATTGATTTGAATAGACTAAAGAATGATTAATGGGTTTTAGCGAATGGTTCTTCTTATTAGAAGAACCCCTCTTTGTGTGTAACTAGCAGTCAACTTCTGATCCCTGTATCCTGAAAGTCAGAAGAATCAGCAGGAAAAACAAAATGCCAGGCAAACACTATATTTCACTTTTCTACAGGAGTGCTCAAATTAGAGGATTACAAACGTACGTATTTCAATTTCATGCAGATGGTGAATAACATACTCTCACTGCTGTCTCAATGGGCACCCACCTACCCACTGGGCAAGTCCAAACACCTGACCATGGTCAATCATTTGATCTATGATTTCCTGCCTTTAAATTATCCAATCAGAACAGTAGAAGCTGAAGCAATGGGTTAACCATACTTGAAACTGGCTAGTTTGAATTAGCATATGGTTTTTTGTTCCAGCTTGGACAAAGATTACCTGTACCTTATTTACTACCCCTCTGGCCACTGGATGTGCACAGAGCAATTGCAATTAACTGAGCAACTCTCTAGGCAGAGCTGTGTCTAGTTATCCATAGTGCAACACAATCCTATCCTGCGCTAGAACAGGCAGGCCAGGAGGCCTGCGCTGAATCCAGCACAAGACTGGGGTCAGAAGTGGTTCAGCCGGAGGCAAGGGGAAACTCTTCCCTTTACCCCTGAGTAAGCCACCATAGCCCCAATGGGTCACTTCAGACTTGCACAGGAGGTTGCACAAGTCCAAGGAGAATGGAGCAGCTTGGAGCTGCTCCGTGCTGATTGGGGAACAGGTTTGGAATCTGGCATAACTGCCGGGTGCCAGCCCTGCCTCCCACTCCCTGCCTGCCCAACCCCTGGAATGCCCCCTGCCCTGCCCTGGAATGTTCCCTGCCCTGGAATGCCTCCCTCCCGCATTCCCCAGACCCCTGCGTTGGCTGAGCTTGGCCGATGAAAAACTTCCCTCCCCGCATCAGCACAGAGGCTGGATGCAGCCTCTGCAGGCCGGCGCACATCCCTATGCATCTCCGAGAAGGCGCCCTTAGTGGTTTACTGTTTTCATTTTACCTCTAATTCTAAGACCTATTTTGTCACAAGAAGTGCCTGTTTTTGCCATTTGTCTTTTTTCCCCAATTCCTTTTTAATTTCAGTCTTACTTAAGGTTATCTCTTGTTATTTTTAAAGATTTGTCCATCTTTTTTCTGTTTAGACTAAAAAAGCTACATTCTATCATCTCTGACGGCTGAGCAGGGTTACTACTCTTCAGGGCAGGTATGGGTGGTTGGCCCCTCTAGATCACTCCTCTAGTCACCAGCTGAGAGCTCTGGGCGTTTGAGATTCCTGTAGCTGGGAGGAGAAGAAAAAAGCACACTCTGGTTTTAGGAGTTATTGTTATCTGGTGTGCTCCCTGGGGCATTTGGTGGGCCGCTGTGAGATACAGGAAGCTGGACTAGATGGGCCTATGGCCTGATCCAGTGGGGCTGTTCTTATGTAGGAACAAATGCCATCTTAGTAGCAGTGAATTTGCCTAGTTTTTGTGTTAAAAGGTACCCAGGATCAGATTCATGGGGAGTGTGCCTTAATTCTTCGCAGTACTACTTCACAGAGTCTCTTTCACAAATCTCTTTGTGGCTCTAGTTTAGGAGTGTCCAAACTTTTTGGCAGGAGGGCCACATCATCTCTCTGACACTGTGTTGGGGCAGGGGAAAAAAAGAATTAATTTGCATTTCAAATTTGAATACATTTACATAAATGAATATGTTAGAAATGGAATTTATATGAATGAATGACAGTCGCAATAGCTGAAGACCTATAAAAGGCCTTGCACAAAGTAAGGCTAGCCTTTCCTTTGCTGCTGCATCACAGATGTGAAACAGCAAGCAGTGGAGGGAGCCCTTTTCCCACAGCTCACGAGAAGTCGAACAGTTGGCTGTCACTCTGAGAGCAGCTGCATCAGGCTAGCGCGGGCTTCAGCAAGTCTCCAGAGGGCCAGAGGCTCATTGGAGACTGGAGGGCTCCGTGAGGGCCGGATTGGGAGTCCTCAAGGGCCACAAGTGGCCCCAGGGCCAGGGTTTGGGCACCCCTGCTTTAGATCAGGGATGCCCAAACCCCGGCCCTGGGGCCACTAGCGGCCCTTGAGAACTCCCAATCTGGCCCTCATGGAGCCCCCAGTCTCCAGCAAGCCTCTGGCCCTCCAGAGACTTGCTGCAGCCTGCACTGGCCCAACGCAACTGCTTTCAGTGTGAGGGCAACTGTTTTACCTGTCACATGAGCTGTGGGATGAGGGCTCCCTCCACTGCTTGTTGTTTCACATCTGTGATGCAGTAGCGGCAGCAAAGGAAAGGCCAGCCTTGCTTTGTGCAAGGCCTTTTATAGGCCTTGAGCTATTGCAAGACCTTCATTCATTCATATAAGTTCATCTTTAATATATTTATTTATGTAAACTTATGCAAATTTATTCAAATTTTAAATGTAAATTAATTCTTTTTTTCTGACATAGTGTCATAGAGATGATGTGGCCCTCCTGCCAAAAAACTTTGGACACCCCTGCTCTAGATCAACCATTCTCAACTTTTTTTTTTTTTTTTGCTTTCCTTAGGAACTCCTCTCAGATTCCAGGCCCTTCTTGTCAAACACGGATACAACATGAACAGATGAACATAAAATCATTTATTATTTTTGGTTTTCAGTCTCTGGCTCGTTGCAGACCTTCCATTAGGTCCCACAGGGCAAAAGCCCCAGGTCCGAGCCTCTAGGACCCCACAGAACCGTCTTTGAGCCTCTCTTTACAGCATTGGGGAACCTCAGAGAGGCTTCCCCAATGTGGGCTCAGGTCGTGTGAGGCTCCGCGAGCCTCAGGTGAGTAGGGAGGCAGATTTTCATGTGGGGGGCAGCGACAGCCCACGGAGGGTGCCATTGCAGACCTTTGCCCCAGGCACGGGGCTTGGGAGGTCTGCCTCTATCTTCAAATGATCCAGGGCACCCCAGCACCCATACAGCTCCCACTGAGAATGGTTGCTCTAGGACAGTGGTACCCAAACTGTGGGTCCATGACCCACGAGTGGGTCACAACCCAATTTTTAGTGAGTCACGAAACTGACAAAGCCAATGAGGCTACCTGCATATCAAGGATTAAACAACCTGCTTCGGGGGGGGGGGAGCACTGCTACCCAATTACCATGATAGCCACAGAGACTTGAGTGGCTGGCAAAGTCAAACTGTTTTGATTGCTTTTAAAAATAGGAAATCTTCAAGGTCATGTGATAAATTTAAGACAAGTTGGCCCTAACTCTGTGCTATGTTGTGGTATGGGGGGGGGGGAGGGGAGATTGAACATAAAAAAAACCACAAAAGGGAAAGTACTATATATTAATTAGCATAAAATAGTCATCATAGCATGAACAAAAAACATTCTGTTCTTAGTGCATTTCCTAATGCCAACACCCCTGAATTTCTCATGCACATCATAATTTCAGTCACGCAAACTTGGCATTTTTAAAGAGAATTCCAATTATCCACAAGAAGACAATTACCCAAAAATGAGCACTGATATTCAGCTTTACGGTTTTTTCCATATCAGCATCTGAAAGCTCAGTGAAATTCTTGCGCATCAATACACCTGCGTTGTTGATTAGAGTATCAACATCTCCTACATCCTTTCTAACCTGCAACAAAAAGAAAAACTTGAAATATTATGTACAATGCACACTGTGACTTAACATAGCCTGTATTTCTTATATTCTAAAAGGTGGAGTAAAAATAAAGTTGTTGTTGTTGCTGGTGATGATGATGATGATGATACAGGGGCCCCTGTGTCTGCAGATCCCATATCCACTGTTTCAGTTAATTGTGCTCCCCTTGCCTCTGGAGAGTCTTCTGAGCCCCGCAGAGGCTGCACATATCCACCTGTGGCCTTTGCAGGCCTCAGAATGACTATTACAAATGAAAAAAAAAACACATAACTTCTGGTTTTTCCCCGGCCCTCATAATGGCTTTTAAAGGTTTTTTTGGTTTTTGCCAAAAAAACCAGAAGTGACTTTCTTCAGTTGTAATAGTCATCCTGGGACCTGCAGAGTTTGCGGGCAGACAAGCATGGCCTCTGTGGGGCTCAAAAGACCCTTCAGAAGAGAGGAGAGCACAGTTGCCCTTGCCTCTGGATGGTGGCAGCATGTCTCCCATATCTGTGGATTCAGGTATCCGTGGGGGGGGGGGTTCTATAACAGAATCCCTGCAAATATGGGGCACACCAATAACAATAATAGCTTCTTTTAGTTCATTTTGTGAAATCTCCCTCCACTTCTGGCTGTTGGATTTGTGCTTATAACCAGATACATAAGTATGGGATGGTGTGTTTGCATATTAACTATACACAAATGCCCATTGGATAGTATTCTCTGTCCCTGGGGTCCTCTAGTGCAGCAATCTCCAAACTGGAAACAGAAACGCTCTTTCCATTCCAACCAGCTCTTACAGTTCCACCGCACTGCTGCTGCTCTTGGCACATGATCTTGTCTCTGGGATGCTCTAGGCAGTTGCGTTCATTGTCAATAGCCCCAGCAGACTTTGTGACAGGATGTCTGGGCAGGCATGACTGCCAAGAACGTCCTTGCGATGGGATTGGGTGCCAGGAGCAGCAGTAGCATGGTGAAACTGTAAGCGCTGCTCACACGGGGGAGGGCTGGAGATAGATCCAGATCCAGCCTGCAGGCTAAGTTTTGGAGAGCCCCACTCTAGTGTAAGTTCTTTTATGCCCTCTGGAGACCAGAGACGAAGCTCACTAATACTTGTTCTGGGGCTGTAAAACATTTTGGCAGCACTGGGTCACTTTCTGTCCCTGGCATCTCATTATCCCTCATGTTTGTCCTCCCTTTCAGCTGCCACCTTTCAGCTGCCAGTCAGAAGTTATACCCTATGGCTCCTCTTGCCTGCCCATATAGGGAATAACAGCAAGAACTAAGGCACTCTAGCAGCCCAGTCCTAATCAGAGTTCCAGTGTTGGTACAGCCACAATGCAGCCCTGAGCTAAGGGAACAAATGATTCCTTATCTTGAGGAGGCCTCCGTGATTGCCTCCCGCACCGAGTGCAACACACACCCTGTTGGCATGGCTGCATCAGTGCTAGGAAGTTGATTAGGACTGGCTGTAACGTTTCGCAGACTATGCCCTGTAGGAAGTTTCTCTCAAATGATATCCCAGAGTTTCCCATAAAAATGAACACAATCTCTGCCTCTCTCCCCCTGTTGCTGCTAGTGTTGTTTTGGTTTTCATACTTTTTATTGGTGTTTTTTTTTTTATTGCAGTACAACACCTTGAGGAATTTTTTAATCAAAGGCAATATAGAAATATTTTAAAGAAATACAAAAATTAATTTTGAAGTCAACGGAACTTTCCCCTTGACACCAACTACATTCCTTTGAAGTCAGTCTAATTGATTTCAGTGTATATAATTGTATTTGTATGTAGGTATGATGATGACAGCACACATATTTATGACATACTTGATTTGAAAACAAAGATCCCAGTGTTCTTTTCTTTTTTTTACCTGATCGGCCACTGAATAAATTTCTTCCCTTTTAGTGAGGTCACACTTATAGGTATAAACTGCCAGAGCCCCATTTTTTTTGACAAGCTCAGATGTGTCTTTGTTGCCCTCTTCATCAATGTCCCAGAGAACCAGAATGGCACCAAGACGGGCAAAATTTAAAGCAATCTCTCTTCCAATTCCATTGGCGGATCCTGTAATAAGCACTATTTTCCCAGCAACATTCTTCCGACCACCATGGAGCATCAAAATGAAGGCCTCGAAGTAGTAATAGATTACCAAAGCTATCACTTTCAGGGGTTCCAAGATAACTCTTATGTTCCGCATAAGTCCAATGAAGATGTCTTTTCTACTAAAACAAAATTTAGTGGTTAATATTCTGTTCCTGTGTATGATGTTGATGATGATGAGAACTTTATTGACAATATATAAAATCACACAACAAATCTATAATCCATAATCACGATACACACCCAAAGAGAGGAACCTAGTAGTCAGAAAAGCCCCATATGCTAGCTTGTTACAGAACTAAGCTTTTGCTTCCATTTCCCAAGAACTCATAACTGCATAGACAAAAAGGGCAAGAATTTATCAAGAGTTTATCAAGAGTTCCTCCTTCCTCTGTTGACAAAAGCGCTTGCAGCCCATCTGCCTCTGCCCATCCCTGGAGATGCGCCAAAATTGGCATAAGAGTGCCTGTAGTGAAATGTGATGCCCAGGAACTTGTTCTATCTTATTGCCTTTGCAAATCCAGTTGTAAGATTTTCGTTTCCTGTGTATGTTACCTGTAGCTAATTGCTGCAGTAAAGTTTTTTTTTTTTCTAAAATGGCACTATCAGAAGCTTGTGTCTCAGTACAGAGAGGAAATAGTTTCCCCTCTTGTGAAACCTTAAAAGCAAACAAAAAGTTTTAAGTATCCTTGAGCTCAAGAGGACTCCAGTGTTGAAATATCCTAGCAACCAAGTATCCAAGTAAACAGGAAGCAAGCAGGTGAGTTAAGCACCTGTGGGTTGAGCAGCAAATGAAGAGGTCAGGGGACCCTAACAAAACTGAGGAACCAAACTGGATTCCTACTTAACAGGTACAATGACCGACACCAACTCTTTTGAAGTTGGGCTGCTCACACACAACATTGGGAATGTAGGTGAGTGGCCCTGGAAGCGCAATTTAGTTGCTGGGTAGGATGCTGAAGTCTAGGACCCCCAGAGAAGCATTTTCAGAAATTCTACCTTCCATACACAGATCAGACAGATGAGAGGTCTCAATGCATGGATGAGAGATGCTCAGTTGTGCTTGCAGGAGACATGTTTGTGCACTCTTGACCACAACCAGCTTTTAGCCAATTGCACTGACTGTGTCCAATCAGGCTTCATGCATCAGGGCCCCGGCAACTGGTTTTATCCATGCCTGCGGTGCTTGCTGGGTCTTCCCTCCTCCTTCTGTGCCCTTCCCGTCTTTGCCAGATGCCTCCTCTCTCTCCCCCACTACTTTCTATTTCTGCCTGGCTGCAAGGATGTCCCCGTGCAGCAGTGTCTCTACTCAATTTCCCTCCCAGATCAGCTAAGACACAGCTCAGCAAAAGCTTTGGTATCCCCCCAAAGGTTGTTTCTTGGGCCTGGCAGCTATTAAGGCTCACCCTGTTTGAAGGGAGGGGTCATCCTCCACTCTCTTCAGCTGTGGTCTTCCCCTCATACTACTGGAAGGACCAGGAAAACATTTAGGAGTCCTGCACTGTCCCTTTTTTTTGAGGGGAAGGATAGAAGAGAGCTTATTGAGGGGGTGGGGGAGTCTATAATTTCTTAAAGCACACTGGTATCCAGTGTGGTATTTAGATAGTGGCAACTGTGGGGAAAAAATAAAATAAAATCACCCACACAAGAATCAAGCAGCACAAGAGCTTCCAGGATATCTTGGGCGTCGGCAGAGCTCTACTGCCTGCAGCCACTGCTCTGTAGAGATGCACACCTGGAGCCAAGGCAGCCAACTGACACCTAGCATATTCAGTGGCTCTGCAATATTGGCCAAGGAGCCAAGGTGGGTGGCGGATGAGAAGGTCAGAGCACGAGGCAGGAAGGTGCTGCACAATGTGCTCGCCAGGATGCCCCGTAAGCTGGGAAAAGGAGAGGAAGCTGAGCTTCATTCCAAAGAGAAAAACTGAGGATTTAAGCATGTGCCTTCTCATCCTCTATGACAGTGTTTCCTGAATTGTGGGTCATGAACCACCACTGGGTTGTGACCCGATTGTTGGTGAGTCATGAAACTGAGACTGATAAGCTGACTACAAAAATGTATTGAGTCCTATGGAAAGTGAAATGGAGGTATTAGTACAGCAGCAAGAATATTATATGCACAAATGTGGAAATCTTTAGGAGTTCCAATTAGATAAAAATTAATAGATAAGATTTATGAAATAGCAGAAATGGATGTATTAACAGAAAGAATGAAGGTCAGAAATGCAGGTGGAATAAGAAGATTTTGAAAGTCTTTTTATGACTGGATAGATAACCTTAGATAAATAATATTTAGATAAATTAGTAAATATAATAATGATAAATGTGATAATATTTGCATTGATAATTTTTTTTCCAGTTGTTTTCTTTGTCTTTTTTTTAAGAATGCATGTTGCAATCCATGGCCAATACCCTGATGTGTAACCCGTGTAGACCCATCCCTAAGTCTATCCCATTTCCCTGCCCTGTATCTATAATTAAAAAATAAACAATTTTTTAAAAAGAAAGTGAAATGGAGGTACATGCTTGTGCCTACTCATGAGTAGATTAACGTGCCTCAATCCACTTTGAAAGGCAGGCCAAGAGGAACGCAAAGCCCCCAGCACTGGTGGGCCTGGCTCCTGTGCTGCCCAGGGCCAGGACTGTAGAATGCTGGAAGAGGAGAATGCCACTTCCGTCTTCTCCAGGGGCCTCTGGGGCTGGAGGAGGTCTCTGGAAGCTCTTAAAAGGTCTGTTTTTTGTTCAAAAATTGAAAGTGAGATTTAAAGGCCCTCCAAAGGCCTCCAAAGATGGGGGTGAGGAAGGCAGCAAGGGGGACGAGGAAGGTGGCAGCGCCCCTGTAGCTGTGGCACCCAGGGACATTTGACCCCCCCCCCCGGTATGCCTGTGGCCTCCAGAATAATTCCAATTCGTGAACATGGAGTTCAACAAATGCTCCAGAAGATGGTTCTCCCCCCTCCCCCCATAAAATGGATAAAAACACAGCTTGAGCAGCTGGTAAGGTGAAACTTTTTTTAGTCTCAAATGACAGGGTGTCATTTTAAGAAGTGGATCCTTGTGCTAAGACTTCTGGGAAGCACTGCTCTATGAGGTTATTGGTAGGATGGGAGACACTGCACTCGAAAGGAAGTGAAGGTTTATATTTTATGTACATATCTCTTCTATAGAGATAGAAGATCTTCTACAGACCTTGGTTATGAACCTGGGGCCCTGTATAAAATGTTTCCAGTTGGGCCCTGGAGCACCTAACGCAGGCCTTGTTCTTGAGCCTGATGGGGAGATGGCTGGAAGTTGCTGCTGGGTATTTCAGAACTGTTAAACATAATTATAAACTGTTTTATTGTTTTAAATTTAATCATAATATATTGGATATTTTTGTATATCTATATATATGCTTATATATTTTGATATTTTATATGTGGCTGGTCTTATGACCGTAATAAAGATTTACTACTACTACTTGAGCCTGACTAAGCACAGTGCATTTGGGTTAAATTGATAAGGAAAATGTTCCAGGGTGTCCCAAGGTTCGAAAGCAAACTCAGTAGGCAAGAGTGGTGATCATTTCCAAGCCTTTATTCCAAGCCCATCAACCAGCATCTCAAGGGATTCCTTTCCAAGCGTTGAGAGTGGGTGTGAGAATGAGTATGTGGGAATTCCTCCTCTCCAGTCTGAATCCCTCTCTTTTATTCCAATTTGAGTTCCCTCTTTTAGACACGTACATTTCTCATTGGCTCAGGATAGACATTTGATTGGTGAGTTTCAAGTCACCAGTTTTGCAATTTACATTCAACATATACAATTTACAGATTTTGAACAACCAGTAGGTGGTACTGTAACTTCATTTTGCTCAAAACTGACCTTATCTCTTGACCATCTTCATGACTTTCTTTTTCCCACTTTTTGTAGCCAAAGAACCCTTGAAATGCAACTTACTTGCCATTGATGTAAAGGTTTGCGGGCTCAGCTAAAAAAAATTTAGCAGGAACGAGCTGGAATCCCTAGCATGTATGCACTGCTGAAACAGAGATGCCTGCGTTGGCTTGGTCATGTCGTGAGAATGGATGATGGCCAGATCCCAAAGGATCTCCTCTATGGAGAACTCGTGCAAGGAAAGCGCCCTACAGGTAGACCACAGCTGCGATACAAGGACATCTACAAGAGGGATCTGAAGGCCTTAGGAGTGGACCTGAACAGGTGGGAAACCCTGGCCTCTGAGCGGCCTGCTTGGAGGCAGGATGTACAGCATGGCCTTTCCCAGTTTGAAGAGACACTTGGCCAACAGGCTGAGGCTAAGAGGCAAAGAAGGACGGCCCACAGCCAGGGAGACAGACCAGGGACACACTACACTTGCTCCCAGTGTGGAAGGGATTGTCACTCCCGAATTGGCCTTTTCAGCCACACTAGATGCTGTGCCAGAACCACCATCCAGAGCGCGATAGCATAGTCTTTTGAGAATGAAGGTTGCCAATTTACTTAATGCCTCCTTTAAAAGATAAATTTGCAACTGAAAAGCAATGGGCATATCTTAGTGGTATAATCAATGACCTGACTGGTAAATTTCCCTCTTATAAGATTCTAATTTCAGGAGATTTCAATTCCAGGGTGGGGCATAATTCTGACATCTTTCATCAACTTTGGGATTTACCTACTGACACAATATTACGATATTTCCAGAGACCTGTCTATTTGAAAGGCAATTGAAAGATAGAACAATTAATGCTGCGGGGCTGCTTCTAGCCAAATTTTGTATTACTAATGGCCTTACTTGGCTAAATGGCTTAGACCAGGGGTCGGCAACCTTAAACACTCAAAGAGCCATTTGGACCCATTTTCCAGAGGAAAAAAAACCTCAGGAGCCACAAAACCCTTTTGACATCTAAAATGAAGATAACATGAAGAAATGTAGCTTTTAGTTAGTTTTGTCATACATTCTTGTCCTGTGTTTTCAGACGCCTGCTCCTTTATGGTGTTTTGCTTGATTCCAAGGCCATTCTCTGCCTGGAGAATTATGCCCACTTTAAGCAAATTAGCACCCCTTCTTTCCCCCAACAAATGACCCTGGTTCTGCCCTGCATTCCTGCTGGACCCCACCTCCAGGGTAGCTTGCCTGTTCAACCTGCAGAGGTCCTCTCTCCTGCCAGCAGCCTCCCACCACTACAGCAGACCCTTGATCCTCAGCAGGTCTTGGGCTCAGCAGCCACACACCAAACTCCAGTGTCTCCAGCAGTCCCTTAGTCACAAAGTCAGTCAGAGTATCCAGGGCAGAGTCCAAAGTAAATAAGCCAAGTCACAGTCCAAGGTCAGATTCCAAAGTCAGTCAGTCAAATCAGTCAGAGTATCCATGTCAAAGTCAATAAGGCAAGTCAGTCTCCCCTCCAACCTGCACTCCTTCTCCAACCACACCCCCCCTTCCTTCCTCAGGTGCTTCTTATATCCCTGAGGGCCCTATTGCCTTCAAGTGGCTGCAGCTGTGCAGCAGACTCTGCTGGATGCCCAGGCCTTACCCTTAAAGGGGCTACTGCTGACACCACATCTACCTCCTCACCAGATCTTCCAGGATTCCAATACATATGTTGGTTATGACATCTGCTTATCTTACATGGATACTAAAGAACTCCCCCCACCTTCCAGAGGCACCCTGCTGGAAGGAAAAAAGGACACAGACTCCAGAGGTGGGGAAGAGAAGAAGCCAGAGCTGGGGGGGAAAGGTGGGGGGGCAGCCACAGGCCAGCTTCTGCCCTGCCTGCCTGCCCTCCCTCACTCAGGCTGCAACCCTCTCCACACTATCCTGGGAGTAAGCCCCATTGACTACAATGGGACTTCTGAGCAGACAAGTTGGTTGGAGCTCTCAGGTTGCAGTCCTCTCCACACTTTCCTGGGAGGAAGCCTCACTGATTACTTGTGAGTAGACCTGCCCAGGAGGAGGCTGAGGCTACAGCCCTCCACACCTTCCTGGGAGGAAGCCTCACTGACTACAGCGGGGCTTACTTGTGAGTAGACCTGCACAGGAGGGGGCTGAGGCTACAGCCCTCCACACCTTCCTGGGAGGAAGCCCCACTGACTACAGCAGGGCTTACTTGTGAGTAGACCTGCCCAGGAGGAGGCTGAGGCTACAGCCCTCCACACCTTCCTGGGAGTAGCCCAGGGACTACATGGGGGCTTGCTCTTGAACAGACCTTCGCAGGCTCCCACTCACCTGTCCTTGCGCTTGGCAATGGCTGAGGAGGAGGGCGTCCTGCTGGAGAGTTGGGGAAGGAAAAAACAGGGAGCTTAAGCCTGCAGAGTGGGCAAAATTGAAAAGGGAAACCAATGCGGGGCAGGTGGGGTGAAGGGAGAGGAGGGCAGTGAGCTCAGGGGGCGGAGGGAAGCAGCCTGCCCTCCCAACACAGGTGCCTCCTGTTACCCTTTGCCACTTTCACCAGGAGGAGCAGCAGCAGACAGCTGAAAGAGCCGCATGTGGCTCTAGAGCCGCAGGTTGCCTACCCCTGGCTTAGATGCATTGGGGGATAATGGAGAATTCACTTACATCTCATCTAGAGGTGCAAGTGTTATTGATTGTATCGTGGTTTCTCCTCAACTCCTTCCCCAGATAGCAAACTTTTGTGTTGGATACCCTCAGTCTAGTGACCATCTTCCTCTGTTGTGTGATTTAGACTATCTCCCAAATCATTATCATAACACTAACACCCAGGAGGAAGAAGGTTACCCAAACATAACAAAAAGAATTAAATGGGACCCAGACTCTAAGGACTCATTTTGTGCATTGATACAAGCAAAGGAAATCTCTCAGTTGTCCACTCTGGATCAACCAGGGATTGTCCACTTTTTCGAGGTCTTAATATCTACTCTTTTGAAAATATTAAGTAAGATCCCCTCATCCCGAAGAGTTGAGGGTGGGCAAGATGACTCTAAGATTGATCAGATCTGCTTATCTTTGAAAACTGCTATTCACAGCACTTACAAAAAATTTAGAGACACTAACAGTAAAACACTTTTACGCCAATATTTCGAGCTGACTGCCCACCTGGAGGAAGCTGTCAGAGTTTCGATCCATCGTATTGCAGAAACAAGATGGTCACTGCTAATCAACGCTGTTAGATCAAAAAATGCTAAGAGTTTTTGGCAAATTATATCAGGTTGTTTTCATAAAGAGTCAATTGGTACTACCACAATCCCTGCCAAATTGTGGGAATCGCACTTTAAATCAATTTTCTTTGATGAATCCAAATCGACCTCTGCTGTTCAGGCATCCATCCCGCCAGACCTCCCAGACTGGCCTGCTGTGTCAGTGGATGAGATCATTTCAATTATTAACCAGCTAAAACAGGGTAAAGCAGCTGGCCCAGATGCAATTCCCTCAGACATCTATAAAGCAGCACCAGACTGGTGGGCACCAATTATCGTGGAACTATTCACAAGAATCAATAAATTTGGAGTAATTCCAGAATCCTGGACAAGATCAATCTTGGTCCCTATTTTCAAAAAAGGAAATAAGAACCTTCCCTCTAGCTACAGGCCAATAAGCCTTTTGGATTTTGCAAGGAAAATGTACGCATCCCACTTATTGAAAAAACTTTCTTCCTGGATATCCGATTATAACATCATAGGTCCAGAGCAAGCAGGATTCAGACCAACCAAGTCCACAGTCAACCACTGTGTGATATTGTCCCATTTAATTTTCAAACAGGTGACTCAAAAGAAATCTCGACTCTATGTGGCATTCCTGGATTTAAAGTCTGCCTTTGACTCTATTGATAGGGACAGACTCTGGGGAAAATTTGAGAAGATGGGACTTGACAAAAGATTATTAGAATTAATTTGTGCCCTCCACCTAAACATTTCCTGTCAAGTGAAATTATCCCCACAGGGTGACCTTTCAGCTCCAATCCCGATCAACAAGGGGGTCAAGCAGGGTTGTGTGCTGGCACCCATTTTGTTCATCCTTTTCATCAATGATTTGGCCCCCTTCTTAACAAAGCTTGACTCGCATTGCCCCAAACTGGGATCGGTGGAAGTCCCTTTACTTTTATATGCTGACGACATGGTTCTGATCTCACGTACAAAAATAGGCTTATGGAGACTGATCAAAGCCTGCATTGAATATTTTACAATAAACTCTTTGCAGTTAAACTATGAAAAGTCTAAAATTGTGGTATTTGGGAACTCATGGTAACCACAATCTTTTCAGTGGAAAATTAATACAGCAGGTCAAGGAATTCCAGTACCTTGGTCTTCGATTTCATTACAAGCATTCCTGGTCCTCTCATCGATCAATTGCAATTAATTCATCCAAACCAGTTGTTCAAGCCATAACTCGCTTTTTCTTCTCCTGGGGCAACCGGTTTGTACCAGCTGCTTTACCAGCTTTCAATACTAAAGTCATTCCACAAATTTTATATGGCATCCCAGTCTGGATGCCGGCATTAAATAATACAATTGAAAGGGTTCAATCCAAATTTCTTTACAAAATTCTCGGCTTACCGCATTGCGTCTCCTACGCAGCACTCTGCCTGGAATCAGGTCAACACAGACTGGAGTTACATGCATAGTCCAGTTTTTTAAAATACTGGGCCAAAGTTTTTTTCAGGGCTGATCATGACTTGCTGCTAAAGGGGCTGTTGACTGATTCAACGTTAACCCCTTGCCTAGTACTATTTTATTAAAAAAACTCAACAGATGGGCCTTGAGGTCGATCTACAAGGAGCTCCCTCTCCTGAGGTTATCACCAGACTTGTGAAAACCAGACTATATGATATAGAAAGGCAAGAGATTCTAGGCGCAGCACAGAGAAAATGTTCCCCTCTGAATTTTCAACTTAAAATTACAAGTGGTCAACAACCAAAATATCTGTCCCTCCTAATGCACCCCCTGGAGAGAAGGGCCTTTACCTTGGCACATTGTAATGTAACCCCCTCTAATGACTTACATGGCAGATTTAGAAATGCCTCCTGGGAAGACTGTTTATTGCAGCTACAATTTAGGTGAAGTAGAATCATCCACACACATTACGTTGCACTGTCCCAGATATCAAGCGCTAAGACAGCAATTTCTCTCTCCCTTGCTCCATGCTAAAACAGGGCATTCTGAGAAAGCTATAATTCAATTCCTTCTAGCAGGTGATGTAGAGCATACAACCCTCTCAGTCGCACAGTTCCTAAATTTGAGTAATCTGAATTGAACCAAGCTTTCTGTACCAAGTAATCACTGAGTAGATTACATCTTGGCAATATCTGCAGAGTAGCTGATTGTTTTCTGTTTTTTAAATAATTCATGTTTGTATGTAAAATGTAATGTACGTTCGTATCTGTGTGTACACGTAGGTGCGCACATATACATATATTTGTGTACTACTTAAGTTTATATTCTCTCTATGGTTTCTGTACAGAGTGTTCACCTATCAAATGTTTATGCCTAATAAAGGTTTTATTGAAGTTATTGAAGAAGTATAATATTGCTATGAGATTTTATATAGCTACCTACCTATATGCAGACCTCTGAGCTTGAAGCAATGAAGCAATGATGCTGATAGTGTGTTATAAAGCAAAACAGACAGCCTTTAAAACCACAAACCTTTTTTTTCTCTTTTATTTGAGAAAAAAGGCCTGTTGATCTTTGCCTGTAACACAAGTGTCTTTGTTCAAATGTAGCCTTATCAAAACTTGGCATGCTGCCCAGATTTTGCCAAGCGGCTTGGGTAAACGGCACAAAGTTTTTTTCCTTTTCTCTGGCTTGTACATATAGACACAGATGGACCAGTAAAATGCTATAGAGGCTGACATGAGCATCCCCTATAAAAATATACTTATAGCATAACTAACAGGCCTTCCATACCGTCCATCAGAAAACACATTACTTCCTTACCTGACAGGTGGAAGATCATCTCCTTTCCAAGTCCTGGACATGCCAGCTGGAGTGGGCACAGTCTGAAGAGGAATGGGAAAAAGTGAGGAAAATTTAAACTTTCAGCAGGAGGTAGAAAGAAGCTGAAGGGGGAAAGTGAGAAGAAAGCAATACTCTCACTCTCTCTCAGGCAGTTCAGATCAGAACTGGAAAGGCACGGCAAGGTGAGATCCTGTCTAATAGCAGCAGGCTCATATTTATCTCCCTGAGCAGAAGACACTGCTTTGAATACAGATTGCTTTGAAGACAGCAGAAGACAAAGCAGTTAGCACATGCTAACGTGAATGCATGTGATTACATTTGGCACCACACCTCTGAACTAGGTTGAGGTCTGTGGAGGCATGTTGCTACACAAAGATCAGATGTTTCTCAACTTGCTGCAACTTGCTTCCCATGCATGAAGAGGCAGTTCAGTTTCATATCTTTGAATGGGAACAAACTCACCCTAACAGTTTCAACAGAGCCATTAAGCTATAAGTGCCACTTGCATCTCCCATGCATTTCATGACATCACTTCCCACATACATTAAAAGGCCTAATAGCTTAGGAGTCATCTGAACTGCTGTACAACATGTGCTGCTAAATACACTTTCAAAATGGGTATAAAACCAGTAGGTTCATATGAATGTATTTAGGAAGGTTTACAGGGGAAGGGGGAGAAGAAAGGAAGAAGGGTCAGGGTATGCAAAGCCAGCCTTAGGGCAACTTGACTGAATTTGCGCCCCATGCCACCACTGTTGCCAGCTCACTCTGTAGCTGATGCCCCAGCATAGAACTGTCTGTGCCAAGGTGTGGCAAGCATAGTGCTCTGTGGGCCCTCATAAGAACATAAGAACAGCCCCACTGGATCAGGCCATAGACCCATCTAGTCCAGCTTCCTGTATCTCACAGCGGCCCCACCAAACGATCCAGGGAGCACACCTGATAACAAGATACCTGCATCCTGGTGCCCTCCCTTTGCTTCTGGCCTTCTGACATAGCCCATTTCTAAAATCAGGAGGTTGCGCATACACATCATTGTAACCCGTAATGGATTTTCCTGCCAGAAACTTGTCCAATCCCCTTTTAAAGGCATCCAGGCCAGATGTCGTCACCACATCCTGTGGCAAGGAGTTCCACAGACCAACCACACACTGAGTAAAGAAATATTTTCTTCTGTCTGTCCTAACTCTCCCAACACTCAATTTTAGTGGATGTCTCCTGGTTCTGGTGGTAAGTGGAGTGTAAAGAGCATCTCTCTACTCACTTTATCCTTCCCATGCATGATTTTGTATGTCTCAATCATGTCCCCCCTCAGGCGTCTCTTTTCTAGGCTGAAGAGGCCCAAACGCCGTAGCCTTTCATCAAAAGGAAGGTGCCCCAGCCCAGCAATCATCTTAGTTACTCTCTTTTGCACCTTTTCCATTTCCACTATATCCTTTTTGAGATGTGGTGACCAGAACTGGACACAATACTCCAGGTGTGGCCTTACCATAGATTTGTACAACGGCATTATAATATTAGCCGTTTTGTTCTCAATACCTTTTCTAATTATCCCAAGCATAGAATTGGCCTTCTTTACTACCGCTGCACATTGGGTCAACACTTTCATCGACTTGTCCACCACCACCCTAAGATCTCTATCCTTATCTGTCACAGACAGCTCGGAACCCATTAGCCTATATGTGAAGTTTTGATTTTTTGCCCCAATGTGCATGACTTTACACTTACTTACATTGAAATGCATCTGCCATTTTATTGCCCATTCTGCCAGTTTGGAGAGATCCTTCCAGAGCTCCTCACAATCACTTCTGGTCTTCACCACTTGGAAACATTTGGTGTCATCTGCAAACTTAGCCACCTCACTGCTCAACCCTGTCTCCAGGTCATTTATGAAGAGGTTGAAAAGCACTGGTCCCAGGACAGATCCTTGGGGCACACTGCTTTTCACCTCTCTCCATTGTGAAAAGTGCCCATTGACACCCATTCTCTGTTTCCTGGTCTTCAACCAGGTTTCAATCCAGGAGAGGACATGCCCTCTAATTCCCTGACTGTGGAGTTTTTTTCAGTAGCCTTTGGTGAGGGACCGTGTTGAATGCCTTCTGAAAGTCCAGATATACAGTATAATGTCCACGTGTTATCCCGTATCCACATGCCTATTGACCTTTTCAAAGAATTCTAAAAGGTTTGTGAGGCAAGACTTACCCTTACAGAAGCCATGCTGATTCTCCCTCAGCAAGGCTTGTTTGTCTGTGTTTTGAGATTCTATCTTTGATGAGGCATTCCACCATCTTACCCGGTATAGATGTTAGGCTGACCAGCCTATAGTTTCCCGGGTCCCTCCTCTTTCCCTTTTTAAAGATCGGCATGACATTTGCTATCCTCCAATCCTCTGGCACTCTGGCTGTTTTGAGGGACAAGTTGCATATTTTAGTCAAGAGATCTGCAACTTCATTCTTCAATTGCTTAATAACTCTTGGGTGGATGCCATCATGGTCCGGTGACTTAGTGTTCTTTAATTTATCAATGAGGTCTGAAACATCTTCTCTTTTAACCTCTATCTGAATTAATTCCTTGGTCAGGAGGGCTGTTCGGACAGCAGTATCTGCCCGAGGTCTTCTGCCGTGAAGACAGATGCAAAGAACTCATTTAATTTCTCTGCCATCTCTAAGTCTCCTTTTATCTCCCCTTTCCCTCCCTCACCATCCAGAGGGCCAACTGCTTCTCTGGCAGGTTTCCTGCTTCTAACATATTTGAAGAAGCTTTTATTATTCCCGTTAATGCTGCTGGCCATGTTTTCCTCATAGTCTCTCTTGGCCTCCCAAATCACCTTCTTACATTTCTTTTGCCACAGTTTATGTTCCTTTTTATTTTCCTCATTAGGGCAAGACTTCCATTTACAGAAGGAAGCTCCCTTGCCCTTTACAGCCTCTCTAACTTGGCTGATAAGCCATGCGGGCACCCTCTCGGACTTAGTGGAGCCCTTCTTCCTTTGCGGTATACACTTCCACTGGGCCTCTGTTACAGTTGATTTGAGCAACTCCATGCACCCTGGAGAGACTGGACTCTTTTTACCTTCCCTTTCAACCTCCTTCTAACCAGCCTCCTCATTTGCGGGAAGTATGCTTGTCAGAAGTCAAGGGTTTTTGTGACAGATTTGCCTGGTATTCTTCCCCGATGTGCATGTCAAAATGGATCGCAGCATGATCACTGTTCTTATGTTCTTTGCTCAATGTATGTAGCCACCTTGAGTCCCTTCGGGGAGAAAGGCGGGGTAAAAATAAAGTTTATTTATTATTATTATTATTCACAGCACTATGCTGCTTTATACATAGCCATTGGCATGTTCATTGAATGTTTCATTGTGTTGCTAATATGACATATTCTTTCACAATGAAATGAAGACGCAAATTACCAATATAACATCTATTTTCTTTAACAGATATTACATATATCTTATAATGATTAATATATGTATACAGTGGGAGATCATAATGGATAAGTATCCACATATTACTGCAATAGGATGTGCATCTCATGGGCTAAACTTGCTTCTTAATGATATTATGAAACTGGACAGCCTTCAAATGATCTATAGACGCGTAAAAGAAGTTATAAAACATGTAAAAGGTACTCAGGTTGTAGCTGCAGTTTTCAGGAAGAAGCAAGTATAAAAAAATGCAAAGAATAAAATAGTGACACTGAAGCTCTGTAGTAAATCTTGCTGGGCTGGAGTGGTCATCTCCTTTGAAAGTTTACTAAAAAAACAAAGAAGCTCTTCAAGAAGTAATAGTTGAAGATCTTAAAGTACCCAGGAGTGTAAGAAACACTGTTCTTGATCAGGATATCTTCTGGGTTCAGCTGCAAAATTCCCTGAAGATTCTAAAGCCAATTGCTGCAGCAGTCACTGCATCTGAATCAGATAGTGCACTTTTGTCAGAAATTCCTTATCTAATGACCAAGATTAAAACAACTGTTTTTGAAAATCTCCGTATATCTCCACTTACAACTATAGAAGAAAGTAAAGTGAAAGATTTTATTTAAAAAAGGGAAGAATTTTGTTGCCATCCATTCATGCTGCTGCAAATCTGTTCTGAAGATGGAATAAATGTATTGAGCTGTTATCTCTATGCCTTCCTTTATTCGCATGGACCCACTATATAACACTGGCGATGAAGGTGGGATTTGATTCCTCCATGCTTAACAACGCTAGAACCAAGAGCTGATTTGCTTAGAGCTAATTCATCACTGGGGAATTGTCGCCCCAGACAAAGAAAGAAGGACCTGCTTCCATAAGCCTGCTGAGCTGCCATGATGACCAACCGAGGTCATATTGAGGAATTCGATCCTGTGTCCCCAGAGCTATGGAACACTTATGCAGAACGCCTTGAGTTCTTCCTTGAAGCCAGCGCAGTCAAAGATGCCGCCCTAAAGCGGGCCACCTTGCTCAGCGTCTGTGGCTCTGCCACTTTTGAAATCGCCCAGAATCTCATGGCACCAGAAGAATTAAGGGCTACCAGTTATAAGAACATTGTGGGCCTCCTGAAGAATCACTTCTCGCCCCAGCCGTCCCATATTGCACGCCACCATGCCTTCTACAAGCAAGATCAGGCTGCCCGTGAGTCTGTTCCAGCTTATGTGTCTGTGCTTCGTCATCTTGCATGAAGATGTGAATTCCAAGACCTGGAAGAAATGCTTCTGGACCGGTTCGTATGCGGTCTCCGGGATGAAAGGATTCAGAGGAAGCTCTTCACGAAGGAAGAGCTGACCTTTCAAGAGGCTGTCAAGGAGGTGCTGGTGTTTGAAAAAGCAGAAGCAGCAGCAAGGGAGATTCGTGCCTCTTGCAGCCCAGCCGCAACTCGGAAAGCCGAGGCAATCCACCATGAGGACACGGCCTCAGACTGTTTGGAAGAAGGGGAGGTGCTACAAATTAATCAAGGTATGTCGAGACACAATGATTGCCAGGAACCACAAGCACCTAGACCTGGGGCCTGGCAAGCCTCCAAGGTCTCCAGCCTGGGCCCTTGCACCAGCTGTGGGGAACTGCATGAACGTCGGAGTTGCTGGTTTCGTGATGTGACTTGTTGGGCCTGCTGAAAGAGGGGCCATATTGCCCATGTTTTTGCAGTAAGCTTTCTTGGGCTTGGAGCCAGAAAGTTCTTCGGGGGTCTGTCAGCCAGGAAGAGCTCTACACCACTTCAGTACACCCCATTCAGAGTGTCTTTTTGCCAACCAAGGAAAAGGTACATGTGACAGTAGAAATTCAAGGGTCTCCCTGCATAATGGAAGTGGACTCCGGATCAGCGCTCTCTATTATTTCTACAGAAACTTTTTGGCGCCTTTACCCTAGAAAGGGCCCCAGCCTGGAGCCGATTGAACTTTTGCTTACAGATTTTCAGGGCAACCACATACCCATTCAGGGTGCAGTTAAGTTTCAGGTTCATTATAAACACTTCGATGTGCTCCTGGATTTGGTGGTCTTCGAGGGCCATCGCATCAGTCTCCTCGGCCTTGCGTGGTTTGATCCTCTTGGCATCCAGGTAACTGGGGTCCAGATTATGAGCAAATTAGACTTTGATGCTGACGGCACTCATCCTGCTCCAGACAGAACTTCGGAAAGACCACCGACTTCTGAGATACGAGAGGCCATTCGTGGGTTCAGCCTAAGTGACCAAGTGTACGTCCGGAACTATGCAAATGGCATAGCATGGATCCCAGCAACTGTCATTAGAGTCGCCAGTCCTGTCTCGTATAAGGTTGTCGTCCAGGATGGCCGGACTCTCCACCATCATGTGAACCAGATGCTCCGCCGCCTGGCTGACTCAGCACCCGCCACACCGATTCCAGCCCCTGGTAACCAGCATCAGGTCTTGCCACAGACCGGAGAGGCCATCACTCCTGATGTGTAACCGCGGGAACCGGAGACCTCCCTGGACTTATCTGAGCCACCTGATGTCAGTGCACCCATGGGGAGTCCCTCTGCCATAGCTGTGCCAACCCCAGAGCGGACTAAGGAACCAGAGCGGACTAAGGTCCCAATACCAAAGTCTCGCTGCACTTTGCAAATGCGGGTACAGCCCCGCCACTCTATGTTTGTTAACCTTGAACTGTACTTTGGTGGGGAGGGGTGTTATGTATGCAAGTTATGCAGGATCGAAATCCTGCATAACTGATTGGCCCAGACTTATGGCTGGCCAATTGGGTGATGGATTGAAATCCTACCATCCGATTGGCCCTCTAGTTAATGTTTCAACTGTACCAAAAGCCAGAGGTGTTTGCCTTGTGTCAGATTCATTGCCAGGTCCTGTTCTGAAGATGGAATAAACGTATTGAGCTGTTATCTCTATGCCTTCCTTTATTCGCATGGACTCACTATATAACAGGATCCAAGGTTCAAAGATGGAAATAGAAGTGATGATAGCACTGTGACTGCATTTGACTGGATTACAAAACAAGCATCACATTTAGGACTTGAGGTTGGGAAGGTACTTTCAAATGTTGCAGAATTTAGAACAACTTCAGGGGTTTGGTTCAGGAATACAATCTGGGATTCTGCCAAACATATTTTCCTGCAACATGGTGGCAAGGTCTTTGCACAACACAGCCTCTGACTCCTCTTACTTCTCACCTTCTTCAGATTCCCCCATCTACTGCAGCATGTGAAATAATCTGGTCTATGTTTGGAAACACTCACACTAAATCAAGAAATAAACTGACATGTGAAAGGGTAGAGAAGCTTGTTTCAATCCAGGCAAACCTTCAGTATTTAGAAGTCCATAATAACGGGGATAATGACAGACACAACAGAGTAGCTGCAGAAGCAGAGACTGAAACCGATACTGATAATTACAGCTCAGAAAATGATTCTGATTAAATTTCATGCCCATTCATTGGAACTTAGTCCCACTCCCTTCTATACACTTCCCCCTCTTCAATTCTTTTTATGAGAATGGGTTTTTTATTTTTATTTAATACTGTGGAGAGGAAATATGAATAATTGTTACTTCTGGATTTTTAAAAATTGTTTTTGGGAGGTTTTTTTTAGATGTTTCACATAAACTAGTAAACGGTTCAGGAGATCGTTGCTCCGTTACAAATAAATATTATAAAAAGTAAATTCTGTTTGTAATAATTATTTGGATACACTATATTTTTAATACGCTAGTTGTTAAGCTGTTTGCCCGAGTTGCACTAAAGAGGCTCCAGGTACTTGCAGAGAGCATCTATCCAGAATCGCAGTGTGGCTTCCGAGCCAACAGGTCCACCACTAATATGGTATTCTCCCTTAGACAACTGCAGGAGAAATGCAGGGAACAACGACAGCCACTCTTTATAGCCTTCATAGGTCTCACGAAGACTTTCGACCTGGTCAGCAGGGACGGCCTCTTCAAGATTCTCCCCAAGATCGGATGTCCACCCAGGCTCCTCAGCATCATCAGGTCTTTCCACAAGGACATGAAGGGCACTGTAGTCTTTGATGGCTCCACATCAGACCCCTTTGACATCCGAAGTGGCGTGAAGCAGGGCTGTGTTCTTGCGCCAACCTTGTTTGGGATTTTCTTCGCTGTCCTGCTGAAGCAGGCCTTTGGAACTGCAACAGAAGGCATCTATCTCCGGACCAGATCAGACGGAAAGCTCTTCAACCTCTCCAGACTGAGAGCAAAGTCCAAAGTCCAGCTGAAATGTCTGCATGACTTCCTCTTTGCCGACAATGCAGCTGTCACTACCCACTCTACCAAAGATCTCCAGCAGCTCATGGATCGTTTTAGCAAGGTCTGCCCAGACTTTGGACTGACGATCAGCCTGAAGAAAACACAGGTCATGGTTCAGGATGTGAACTCACCTCCCTGCATTACAATCTCTGCGCATGAACTGGAGGTTGTCCATGACTTTGTGTACCTTGGCTCAATGATCTCCGACACTCTTTCTCTCGATACCAAGCTAAACAAGCGCATCGGTAAAGCAGCTACCACGTTTTCCAGACTTACAAAGAGAGTCTGGTCCAACAAGAAGCTGACGGAACATACCAAGATCCAGGTCTACAGAGCTCGCGTCCTGAGTACACTTCTGTACTGCTGCGAGTCATGGAGGAGAGGAACATGACTCACAACAGGAGAGGAAACTGAACACTTTCCACATGTGCTGCCTCCGATGCATCCTTGGCATCACCTGGCAGGACAAAGTTCCAAACAACACAGTCCTGGAATGTGCTGGAATCCCTAGCATGTATGCACTGCTGAAACAGAGACGCCTGCATTGGCTCGGTCATGTCGTGAGAATGAATGATGGCCAGATCCCAAAGGATCTCCTCTATGGAGAACTCGTGCAAGGAAAGTGCCCTACAGGTAGACCACAGCTGCGATACAAGGACATCTGCAAGAGGGATCTGAAGGCCTTAGGAGTGGACCTCAACAGGTGGGAAACCCTGGCCTCTGAGCAGCCCGCTTGGAGGCAGGCTGTGCAGCATGGCCTTTCCCAGTTTGAAGAGACACTTGGCCAACAGTCTGAGGCAAAGAGGCAAAAAGGACGGCCCATAGCCAGGGAGACAGACCAGGGACAGACTGCACTTGCTCCCGGTGTGGAAGGGATTGTCACTCCTGAATCGGCCTTTTCAGCCACACTAGACGCTGTTCCAGAACCACCATTCAGAGCGCGATACCATAGTCTCTTGAGACTGAAGGTTGCCAACATGTACTATATTTTTAATACGCTAGTTGTGATAATTTTATGCCAAGTCAAATTGTCCATATTCATATTTTATGTTCCTTAAGTAACAGAATGACTTTCAATCTTGAAAAGGAAGAAAAGTGCTAATGTAGCATTTTTTCAATTTTTCCAAAAATTTCTGGTTTTTTCCTGAAAAAAACCAGGAAAAAACTGGATTTTTTTCCGAGCTTCAAAATTTCTGGAAATTTTTTCATCTCAACTCTTTCACAATCTTTCAGAGTCTTGAAAGAGTCAGAGTCTTGGAACTTGGAGTCTTGAAATGGCCAGTCTTGGAACCTCTTGTTCCTTCTTCTGTTCTCCTCCAGCCACCCTCCAACAACCACAAACTGCCCAGTTTTCCAGCCCGTTTCCCCAAGTAACTCTGCTGATTTCTTTATGTTCCTCTCCCCCTTCTCTCGTAAGCCATCAGGTGCTTGCTTTTCTTTGTATTTTCCCCCTCCTTCACCTAGGAATTGCTTACTTTTAGGGCCTTGTCATACGAATGAGTAGTCCATACATTGCATTGCTTTTTATTATTTGATTTCCCTGTTACTGTATTATCCTGAAAATAAATGTCCTTGTTTTTGCACCTTTATTCTTTCTTCTTTCTTATATGCCAACCACTGAGTCATATCATTGGCCACTGTGCTCGGTCTCTGCACATGCAACAAATTTTCCCCAAGTACACATGTTACATGTGTTCTGGAAAGGGCCCATAGCAATAGCTTTCACATTACTGGTCAGGAGTGCCAGATAAGCTTATTTACCAGTGATGAAAAGGAATTTTGTGACTCTGCAGTTTCTTTAGAGTGTTTACTTTTAAACCAAGCCTTAGTAGTACATGACGGTACAAGTCTTACGGCATGCAAAATCTTATAAAAGGTACAACTAGTTTTCATGTGCTTACTTGATTGTTTTTCCCAAGGGCTTTAATTCACAGTGCAAAATGATTGCAGGTGAATGGACAACCAGTTGGGGAGGTGATGTGGGCTGTTTAGGAGAAAAGACAGAATTCCCTGTGGTGAAGTAGGACACTATATTAAGTTATAATAGAGATTCATTTGAGAGTTTTAAAAAATTCTCTTTAGTAATAATATTTATATGGGAGGTTTAAAACCCACACAGAGGGGAGCTTTAGTTGCAGAGAAGCATAATTACTATTACTAAAGGCATAATTACTATTAGTTCATAATCATGCAGAAAGAGCTGGATGCCTATTGACTGATGAGTACAGGCGGACTCCCATAGTTGTGAATTGAGTAATCAGCTGATCCAGGGGCCCTCACACGTGCCCTGCATGTACCCATTAGGAGTGGCATAGCTAAGGGGGTGGAGGGGGTAGCAGTCACACTGGGTATCAAGCTTTAGGGAGACAACAAGCTGCGCTTGACACTAGTGACCAAAATTGTGAAAATTCTGGTATGTATGAATAATACCATCATGTTATATATCATTGGAAAGGTAATTTAATGCAGAATGCAAAGAAACAAACTGCATTAGGATATCCATATTCTATTAAAAGGTATGGCCAATTAACCAGAAATTGAAAACACAGCTGCCTTGTGGAACAAAAAGTGTATTTATTTAACTCCTAACTGACCTATGAGACTGATTGTTCTGAGAGCCAATGAGATATTATGATACAGCAGGGAACCAATAACTTTTTATTTATTTAAAATAATAAATAATAACAACTTTATTTTTACCCTGCCTTCTCCCCCCCCCCCCCGAAGGGACTCAAGGCAGCTTACAACAGGTTAAAACAGATTAAAAATAATTTAAAAACAGATAAAAGCGTATTAACACATATCATAAAAACAGCAGTCAGATAAAAAATAGTCAGGTAAGAAGAGCATAGAGCAGCAAATTATAAAAGAATCAGACCTGTAACCAAGTATTTAAAAAATATTAAAAGATGTTGAAAAGATGTTAAAAAGGCTGAGAACTCAGAAGGCTTGTTTAAACAGAAGGGTCTTCAGGCCTCACCGAAAAGTCACAAGAGAGGGAGCCATTCTTAAGTCAAGGGGAAGGGAATTCCATAGCGTTGGTGTCACTACTGAGAATGCCCTATTTCTTGCCACTGCCCCACATACCTCCCTAGGCAGCGGCACTTGTAAAAAGGCCTTCTCTGATTACCTAAGAGGACGAGCCAGATTGTATGGGAGTAGCGATCTCTAAGCTATCTCTAAGATACTCTGGCCCAGAGATAGATATAGATAGAGCTATTTGCAAATTAATTTACTTAATTAAATTTGATTTTGTCATGCCGGGGGGGGGGGTTACAAAATCTTCTTTGATCCCAGGTAGCAGATAGATGCCTTAGCTATGCCACTGACTGGGGGGAGGCAGCAGAGCAAGTGGGTAGTGAGCAGCTGGGGGGAGGAGGTGGGTTCCTCCCAATCTTTACTTTTTAAAAAGCTCAGGTGTGATGTCACTTCTGGTTGTGACATCACTCCCAGGGCAACATTTTGAGCTTGGCAGTGGGCTACACGATCGTTAGCTACACCACTGCCCATTAGTACTGTTTAAAAGCTTACCAGAGAAGTGTTTCTTGCTTTAACATGTTGCTGTAAGCCAGGGGTGCTCGATAGGTGGATCGCGATCTACCGGTAGATCGCGAGGCAAAATGAGTAGATATCGGAGCCCTGTCTCTCCAAACTGTTAATATGTCAGTTTCGTCTAGTGACTAGACGAAACTGACATATTTAGCTGACACTAAGCTGACACTGAAACTGACACTTTAGCTGCTCTTCAGGCATGCAGCAACAAAACTGACGAAACTGACTCCAGCAGGGGCTCCATACATTAAAGGGGGTGTCTGTCAGACGCTTCCTTCCCTCTGGTAGATCTCCGGGCCTTGCTGGGTTTCAAAGTAGCTCTCAAGCCAAAAAAGTGTGAGCACCCCTGCTGTAAACATTCAAGCTTCTGGTGTGATGGAGTAGGTTGCCAGTAGCCTGACTGCTTGAAAAAAAAAAAACTAGACCCTAATGGGAAACAGGAAGCAGGTCCTAGGAGAGGCAGGTAAAGGGGGTAATTTGTACCTGGGCCCAGGGTAAAAAAGGGGACCCAGGAGCCAAAGGAGGGGGCCCAGAAATTTCCCAGGCTCTGTCATTTTCATATCTACTCAGACTTGCTGCCCTCATGGGATACTGGGGACACTACCATGAATATGCAGCTACAGCTACTGGCAAATGCTGAGCTGAGGAATGCATCCATGACACTCCTTGACACAGTGTCAAATCTGGGAGAAAACTGACCTGCTACAGTAGCTCCTTGGCTTGTGGATCTGCTTAGCATAAAGGAGCATATAGGAGTTCAGGGACCTAGCTGCAAGACTACAGCTGCTGCAGAAGCAAGTTTTGGTATGCACAGGACACTTTCCATTCTAGTGCGACCCTAAATACAATGATGCTAATTTTCTGCAATAGGTTTCTATATTTAAAACATTTTAGAGAGTCTTAGGAATGTGTTTGGTTTTCCATATTATTGTATTTAGCTGCCTATGCCACATGAGTGGGTAGACCTGGCTCCAAAGACTTTTCCAGCTGTCTCCAAGCTCCCCTCACCCTGTTTCTTCCTAACCCCATTCTGCTCACCCATCACCACCCTCCCCTGCTCTCACCCCTCCCCCTTTGCAAAGGGGCCCCAAAGAAATTTTGTACCCCCTTGATAAAATTCCTCTTATTGGCCCTGGCAGGAAGTTAACTGCTTCCTGTTAGTATTGATCTAGTTTTTTCTTTTCTTTTTTTAAAGCATTCAGGCTTTTGGCAGCCTGTTCCCAACGTGCTATAAGCTTGAATGCTTATAGTGACTTGTTAAAGCAAGAAACACTTCTCTGGTAAGCTTTTAAACAATGCTAATGTGTGTGGGGTATGTGCAGAAGCTGCTATTAATACAGGCATACCCCTTGCCTCTGGAGGGTGGGGCCCCTGGTATCCATGGTTTTGCTTAACTGTGGGGGTACCAGGGCACGCCTTTATTAATAGCACCTGCTACATGCATGCAAGCACACACACCCATTAGCGTTGTTTAAAAACTTGCACGTGGAATCTGCTGGGCTCAGAAGAGCCCCACTAGATCAGGCCAAAGGCCCATCTAGTTCAGCTTCCTGTATCTCACAGTGGCCCACCAAATGCTTCAGCGAGTACACAAAGACTCTCTGAAGGCAGAGGGGGCAACCATAGGGGGTCCGCAGATAAGTGAATCTGCGGATATGGGATCCACTAGTTATATGAGGATATGGCCACGCCTGTATAGACATCACCCCATCTGCAGTTTCCATATACATAGGGGGTCCCTGGAACGCATCCTGCAAATGACTGGTGATTTTTTTTCTTGAGGAAAAGATAGATAATTTCTCTTAAACATTATGTATAGTTCATAAGAAAGGTAGCTATATTAAGGAAAACATTACGGATAGAACTGACTGTTACAGCCTCCTGTTTTTATTTCACAGAAATATTGGCTAACAACAAGTGCAGGCTGCATCTTGCAAGGGAGTTTCAGGCCACAAAGGCCTCCTTGGGGTAAGGGAACATTTGTTCCTTTGCCCTGGGGTAAGTCTTTACTATCTCACTGGGTCTACTCAGACCTGTGGCAGCTATATTGCTGCAACAAGTCTGAGTGGACATGGGACTGCAGCTCAAGACTAGGAAGGGGGATAGGATATTGGCACCACTGATACCACCCCTCCCTGACCTTGATTTGCCCTCCCTGCCCTGCCCTGCCCACTCCTGCCTCTCTCCTGTCCCCTATGTTGCCTTACCAGTGCCAGAGCTCCTTCCCTGTCTGCTGGTGCACAGACTCAGCCACACATGACTTGCCAGAGCAGCCAGGCTGTGCTGAATGGCATGTTGCACTTGTCACATCTGTAAAGGACCTTATGCTGCCAGAACTAGCAGCCCTGCAGTAAAAAACCCTATTAGGATGGCAACTACTAGTTGCTTAGTAGTTCTTTATATAGGAATAATAACCTGGTTATGTATGTTTAAACTTTGCATGGAGTTCCATTTTGCAAGATCTTGTTCCTAATGCCTTCTAAAGCTACCTGAAGCTTACTTTGTAGCAGAGAGAAATTGGGGGGTGGGGGGTGGAGGAAGTAAGCAAGCTTACTGGATTATATCATAGCCAAAGTGAAACCACACATATATATGTGGGACCAGCTGGATACCATATAACCCCATAGGGGAGTATGGTTCTACCCTTATGTGTCTAGGTTAGGGGTTCTCAAACTGTGACCCACCTCTTTCTCTGGCTAAAGGCCTCTGCAGGCCTCAGAAGGAAGGCCTGGAAGAGCCTTCCTGGAAGTCACTTCCACAGACCCAGAAGTGACTTTTCAGCTGGCTCAGGAGGCCTGCGGAGGCGCACTGTGGCCTCCAGTTGCGTCTGGAGGGTTCCAATTTGAAGCCAACCAGACAAGAGCGGGTGCGAGGGACCAACTCAGGAGTCACTGTCATGGCCCAGCAAGTGAGTCGCTATCTACAGTTTGAGAGACCCTGGTCTAGGAGATGCAAACATCTGTAAAACATTAAGAGCCAGGATAAAGCTGCACTCAGAATATCATGGCTATGGTAGTATAGTGAAGAGGAGTGATGAGCCAAGCAGTGCTGGATTTGCCCGAGTTGAGTCACGAATCTCTACCCCCTTTAACTCAACTTGAAAACGTGTCCTAGCGGGCAGACTTTCCTAGTCACTCAGAACATTTCTTCGACTCAAAAAGATTCAAGTCTTGAGTCTTTTCCACAAAAAGGTCAGATGAGGCTCCGTGGGGAAAAACGGTACTTCTGCCTGTGTGTGTGTGTGTGTGTGTGTGTGTGTGTGTCAGAGTTCTCTTCAAACACTCCTCTGATGTCCCCATCCCATCTGTAAACAAGGCTGGAGAGGGTGGGATGGACTTCATGACAGCAGAGACAGAAGAAGCAAGAGGGAGGAAGATCAGCAGCTGGGAGTCTTTCTAGTACAACCTAATTCTTTGCAACTCTACTCAGAAGTAGCCCCATTGCAGCCAGACATTCAAAGAATCTGCAGGAGCCATGCCATGAGTTTACCTGGATAGCTAGGAACAGCCTCCCCTTGCCTTCTCTCCTCACTCATCCAGGGAAAAAGAAAACCCTTTATCCAATGATCATTGGTTTCTTCAGAAATGAACAAGCTCCTCCCTCCCTCCCCCTGCCTCCTGATCAATGCAAAACCAAAACATTAACCCTTCCCTGCCTCCTGGCTGGAACTTCCCTGCTGCTTGCCTGGTCTGAATGATGGCCCCATGAGGTTTTTCATGCCACAAAAGAAGCAAACAAGCACACCCAGGCACAGACTCAAGTTTGCATGCATGGGGGCTCATTTCTAAGTCAGTGGCCTCAGCTTCAAGTCAATACTGGAGTCAATAACATGCCCAACTCAAGTGTACACAAGTCAGCAAAAAAACATGTGTATTTTGCAACTCAGACTCAACTCACCTGACTTCCCATCCCTGGTGAAGCGTAAAGACAACTGCTGGCAGTTAAAGGACTGCTGTGGTTAGAAAAGCTGCTCACTGGATCAGGGAGGAAGAAGGACCTCTGCAGCTCAAATAGGCAAGCCACCTGGGTGGTGGGGTCTAGCAGTACTTTCTGCAGAGCTTTGGCCATTGTTGGGATGGAAGGGAGGCTAATTAGTCTTAAGTGAATGTAAGCCTTCTAGAGCATATTGATAGGACACAAAGTCTAGGAAGGACTACCCTACATGCTATTTCTACAAGCTTGAATTGGTCCCAGGTGAATGGGAGTCGGATTGCAAGATTGCCTGCAACACTTATTTGAAAGCACCAGTAGGCTTTCCCATTTTCCACATGGAATTGGTCCATCCCTGGCAACTAACCACACAAATTGGGTCTGCAACCCTATACATAATTTCCTGGGAAGAAGCTTTATTGAACTCAGTGAGAATTACTTCTGAGTAGACATGCATAGGATTGCACTATAAAGCAGCTCTGTTTTTTCCTTGATTGAGATCAAGGCATCCTTCTTGTAAACCTGTGAGAATGAACACAAACTTAAAACAATCAAAAGAAAGAACTATAGAAAATAATTGCTTCTAGCCCACCTTGTCAATAAAGGGCTTCCTTGGCAGAGAGGAGATCAGATCAAGGACCCTCACAGATGAAGCCCTTTTAAATGAAAATTATAAGCATGAACAGTTCCAAGGGCGACAAATGCACCTCCGGGTCTAACATTCCAAAGCGGAAGAAGCTCCAAGCTCTGAGAACAGAACTGACTTCTCCAAACACAAAAACATATGTTGTTTTTACCAGGCCTCTTCAGGAAAAACACAGGGAGTTTTTCAGGGAGTACTCAGGGAGTCTGCATGAGCAAAGAATAAGAAGGGACTGCTGGAGA
Organism: Tiliqua scincoides; assembly: GCF_035046505.1. Classification (NCBI taxonomy): domain Eukaryota; kingdom Metazoa; phylum Chordata; class Lepidosauria; order Squamata; family Scincidae; genus Tiliqua; species Tiliqua scincoides. Next base: position 44,308,603 of record NC_089824.1, on the reverse strand, counting down.
CAAAAGCACATGAAATATAAGGGCATGATCTTGTGAAGTTGGACAAGAAACAGTTGCTCCTGTGAAGACAGATGACTGAAGAGAATATGAGATGCCCAAGGTGTTTGCATAACCTGTTTTTGCTGCCCGAACAGCCCCTCCTAACCGAGGAGTTAAGTCAGATAGAGGTTAAAAGAGAAGATGTTTCAGACCTCATTGATAAATTAAAGATCAATAAGTCACCGGGCCCTGATGGCATACACCCAAGGGTTTTTAAGGAATTGAAGAATGAAGTTGCAGATCTCTTGAGTAAGGTATGCAACTTGTCCCTCAAAACGGCCACGGTGCCAGAAGATTGGAGGATAGCAAATGTCACGCCTATTTTTAAAAAGGGAAAGAGGGGGGACCCAGGAAACTATAGGCCGGTCAGCCTAACATCCATACTGGGTAAGATGGTGGAATGCCTCATCAAAGATAGGATCTCAAAACACATAGACGAACAGGCCTTGCTGAGGGAGAGTCAGCATGGCTTCTGTAAGGGTAAGTCTTGCCTCACAAACCTTATAGAATTCTTTGAAAAGGTCAACAGGCATGTGGATGCGGGAGAACCCATGGACATTATATATCTGGACTTTCAGAAGGCGTTTGACACGGTCCCTCACCAAAGGCTACTGAAAAAACTCCACAGTCAGGGAATTAGAGGACAGGTCCTCTCGTGGATTGAGAACTGGTTGGAGGCCAGGAAGCAGAGAGTGGGTGTCAATGGGCAATTTTCACAATGGAGAGAGGTGAAAAGCAGTGTGCCCCAAGGATCTGTCCTGGGACCGGTGCTTTTCAACCTCTTCATAAATGACCTGGAGACAGGGTTGAGCAGTGAAGTGGCTAAGTTTGCAGACAACACCAAACTTTTCCGTGTGGTAAAGACCAGAAGTGATTGTGAGGAGCTCCAGAAGGATCTCTCCAGACTGGCAGAATGGGCAGCAAAATGGCAGATGCGCTTCAATGTCAGTAAGTGTAAAGTCATGCACATTGGGGCAAAAAATCAAAACTTTAGATATAGGCTGATGGGTTCTGAGCTGTCTGTGACAGATCAGGAGAGAGATCTTGGGGTGGTGGTGAAGAGGTCGATGAAAGTGTCGACCCAAAGTGCGGCGGCAGTGAAGAAGGCCAATTCTATGCTTGGGATCATTAGGAAGGGTATTGAGAACAAAACGGCTAGTATTATAATGCCGTTGTACAAATCGATGGTAAGGCCACACCTGGAGTACTGTGTCCAGTTCTGGTCGCCGCATCTCAAAAAAGACATAGTGGAAATGGAAAAGGTGCAAAAGAGAGCGACTAAGATGATTACGGGGCTGGGGCACCTTCCTTATGAGGAAAGGCTACAGCGTTTGGGCCTCTTCAGCCTAGAAAAGAGACGCTTAAGGGGGGACATGATTGAGATATACAAAATTATGCAGGGAATGGACAGAGTGGATAGGGAGATGCTCTTTACACTCTCACATAATACCAGAACCAGGGGACATCCACTCAAATTGAGTGTTGGGCGGGTTAGGACAGACAAAAGAAAATATTTCTTTACTCAGTATGTGGTCGGTCTGTGGAACTCCTTGCCACAGGATGTGGTGCTGGCGTCTAGCCTAGACGCCTTTAAAAGGGGATTGGACGAGTTTCTGGAGGAAAAATCCATTATGGGGTACAAGCCATGATGTGTATGCGCAACCTCCTGATTTTAGAAATGGGTTAAGTCAGAATGCCAGATGTAGGGGAGGGCACCAGGATGAGGTCTCTTGTTATCTGGTGTGCTCCCTGGGGCATTTGGTGGGCTGCTGTGAGATACAGGAAGCTGGACTAGATGGGCCTATGGCCTGATCCAGTGGGGCTGTTCTTATGTTCTTATGTTATGTAACCTAATTAATTAATGCCATTAATTGCATAGTTGCCCCCAGAACACACCCAGATACACGCTGTGTTAAGCAAATGCTATTATGAAATATCTTTCATTAGAAATAATAACAAGGCATACATCATTTTAAAGTGACCCACCTGTATACATGTTTACATAAACACATCCACTAATTTGAGTGGGAGAAAATAATGTGGATTGCAGTTTAAGTTTTCTGCTCTGATCACTGCATATAAGACCAGTGTTTCCCAAAATGTGAGTCAGGACCAACCAATGGGTCTTGACATGGCAGTTGGTGGGTCGGGAAACTGATAAGCTGATAGCTGGCAAGGAAAATGTATTGAGCCCTATGGAAAGTGAAACCAAGCCACACATGCACACTTACTCACAAGTTGACAAGCACACCTCGGCTCCTACAGAAGACCAGGTGAAGGGGAACACAAGGCCAATCAGATGAATGTAGAGCTTAACAAATGCTCCAGAAAGCACCTCATCACCGTAGCAAAAAGGATAACAGAGGCTTGAGCAGCTGGTAAGGTGAAATTTTTGTTTTAGTCTCTTAAAGCTAAGTGGGTCCTGATACTGTCTTTTTAAAAAGTGGGCCCCAGTGCCAAAAAGTTTGGGAACCACTAACATAAGACTATTTGAGGCTGAAAGACTAAACCGGGGTGTTCAAACTTTAACAAGAGGGCCATATCATCTCTCTGACACGGTGTTGGGGGCCAGGGAGAAAAAGAATTAAATTATATTTCAAATTTGAATATATTTACATAAGTGAATATATTAGAGATGGGACTTATATGATTGAATCAAGGTCTTGCAATAGCTCAAGGCCTATAAGAGGCCTTGCACAAAGCAAGGCCAGCCTTTCCTTTGCTGCCACTGCTGCATCACAGACGTGAAACAGCAAGCAATGGAGGGAGCTCTTGGCCAGCAGCTCATGTGAGAGGTTGAACAGTCACCTTCACGCTGACAGCAGTTGTGTCATGCCAGTTGCGTTGGGCTCCAGCAGGTTTCCTGAGGACCAAAGGGTAATTGGGGACTGGGGGCTCCATGCAGGCTGGAGTGGAGGTCTCCAAGGGCCACGAATGGGTCCTGGGCCAGGGTTTGGGTACCCTGGTCTAAACCATTAAACAAATATCCTACATTAGCAGGTGTAGCTCTGGCACCTGATTGCAACGTAAGAGACTCACATCACTACTATTCTCCCTCTTTCTCTTGTGCCACCATGTTAAGTAAAGGATATCCTTAAAGACACCATATGGAGAGTGTACCTTCATTTGTAGATGAATCAAGGGAGTTGGGGGAAAAATTGTACACACACAACCCACACACAGTCCTTCATTGCAGTAATCTCCCTTTGTTAAAATATTATGAACCCTGTTTCAAGATTATGAACAGGACTAACATGACTCCACATTGAATACAATCCTGAAGCTTTATATCCTTCAGTCACACTTTCTGTGTTTACTGTGGTAAATACAGTATTTACCAGAAATACCAGTAACCCACAGTGCTATTTATCAATATCACAGCTGGGGGACGGACGGACACAGCACTAAGTTTTGCAGTCATGCAAGCTGCCTTTCCACCCACAGTTGGAGCCATTCCAGCAGTGAGGGCAAAGTAGAGGCATCTCCTTCATTTTGCTCTCACCACCAGGAATGGCTCTGATAGTGAAGGGGAGGGGCAGTTTGCACAATGTATTGAGGCAACCTACAAATCTCATCACCTGATTTAGAATATACCTGTTGCATAAAATGATGCATAGTGCACTTGTTTTTCCTAAAACCTTAACGTATGCATAAAGCATGTCTTTAGCTTTCAATTTCTCTGAAATCATATGATTTTCCCCAAAGTGACATCCCCAAAACCCCCAGTGACTCCCAGGAGAGCCCCAGAATCTTCACGAAAAACCTGTTGCCCTATATATAGTGTATAGGACTGTAGCCCAAATGAGGAGCCGCAGCCAGTTTCGCTTCTCTATTAAATAACATATCATTTAGGTATGTGCAAGAAAGTAAAGTAAAGGGAACCATTCAGTAACACTATTTGGGTGTGTTTAACTAAGGCTGCAATCTTATACACACTTACTTGGGAATAAGACTCACTGAACATAGTATGACTTTTTCTAAGTAAACACATACATGATCATGCTGTGACTCACTGACTTTGGTAACTTCAGCTGCCTTGACAATCTACACCAGAGATAGGCAAATTTTCAACTGTAGGGATCCTCAACCTTTAACAACGTATCAAAGAGGGAATTTCAGCAGGTGCAGCTGGTCATCTCACAGACGACAAGCTGCACCTGCTGAAATACCCTCTCCTACACAATTGTTAACGGTCCAGGATCCCTAAAGTTGAAGGCTTGCTCACCCCAATCTACACTGAGAATCAGACCTGGTCCTACCTATTCCTTGGTCATACTGTTTAGTGATAGAATGTTGGGAACTAACTAATTAATGTGTCATTCTCATTACTTTGTCTACAGATGAAACATCAGGAAGTACCCATCAGATACTCCTGTACACTTTCTCCCAAGTGCTCTAATCAACATCAGAGCTCCTGCTTTGCTTATCTAATAATAATAATAATAATAATAATAATGGTATTTATATACCGCCTTTCTTGGTCTTTATTCAAGACTTTATTCAAGGTGGTTTACATAGGCAGGCTTATTAAATCCCCGTAGGGATTTTTACAATTTGAAAGAATGTTCTATCTTACAAGAACCACAACATTCAGGTGTTACTTTCTTGAACTGGTTTCACATTCTGGCCTCCATCCTCCCATGCTCAGAGCAGATGGAATAACTTGGCTCAGCTTGTCAGCTGCTTCAAGGTCGCACGGTGCCAGTGGCCTCGAACTGGCGACCTTCAGATGTTATCTTCAGGCAAATGGAGGTTCTACCCTCTAGACCAGACCTCCTGCCCAGCTCTGTTGGTTGAAGCTTGGCACCTGCCTATGACAACCTTTCTCCCAGAAAGGTTGCCTGACATAATTACTGTAGGCATTCCACCCTTGGAAGTAGATATAGCTGCTTTGAAAGGCTTTGAGCCTGGGTGAGTGCTGATGGGTTGGGTTGACTGTCTTGTAGTGCTACTAATGTGTTGCTTATGCACATATTGGCTAACTCAGAGCAGGCCCAACTATGAGGCTGTCTGGGGTGTTTTGCTTTAGGCAGCAGAATAGCAGGGAACACTTACTTGCTTCCATTACTCCCCCTTCTTCCACTCCCTGCATTGGAAAAGAAAGAAGAGGATGTAGTGGAAGAAGAAGCATGAATGAGAACAGAGTGGTGGGCTACACTGTCAGAGATGTTCCAGGGGTATCCAAACCTTGAACTGCAGATCAGATCTGGCATCATGAAAAAACCATCCAAGTGTGACACTTACCATTCCATACTGCAGCTGCTTCTCATAGCACCTGATCATCCCACAGCCTTGTGCCAGGCAACCACTACCAATGCCTGCCACCCCAGATGCCTCTACACCCTGATTTCCTGGGAGGGGGGGGCAGCAGCTGCCCAGTGTGAGGCTGTGTGACAAATTGGGCATGAGGAAAAGCAGCTGTGGCGCAGAATGGAAAGTGCTGCATTTGGTTGCCTTTTTTGTGATGCAGCAGGCCATGGTTTGGAGACCAGTGCTCTAGCCCACCACTCCTCTCTCTTTCACACTTCTGTTCTGCCAAATTCCCTTTCTAAACTTGGTCTAGAGAAATTACACCCATTTTAAGCAAATTAGTTCTCCTCTTCACTCAAAATAACCCAAATCCTACAGAAAGCACTGCTTCAACCCACAAGGGTAGCTCACCTGTTCAACCTGCAGAGTTCCTCCTTCCTCCACTCTCCTGCCAGCAGCTTCTCCTGCCACTACAGCAACACCTTGGTTCCCAGCAGCTTCTATGCATGGCAGCCACATACAAGCCTCCAGTAGTCTCTGTTCCACTCATTCAGTCCATCCTCTTTCCTCCAAGCTCCTTCCTTCTACACCCATCAACTCTCACTGCTCCAGGTGCTCCTTTTATCCTTGAAGACCCTGTTGTCTCTAGTGATTGCAAATGTGCAACACACCCACTTTGGAAAGCCTAGGCTTTAACCCCATGCTTCCCAGACCTGTCAGAACAAGGGCCCACTGTTGACACCACAGAATACCCTATCTCCTTGAGTGATTTTGCACTTTTGCGTTACAACTTCCTCTTCCTCTTCCAGTCCCGTAAGTGAAAGCAGCAGAGGCTGGCACATGACCATACTGCCTCAGGCACCTGGAAGTCTTGTATTGACTCTGGGCTGAATGATTGCGGTGAATAGTAATTTTAAGAAAGATATAATTGTGCTAAATCTGTTGAATTAAAAATAGATTCCAAATAAAATAAAAACTCAGTGAAATGGATCTTTGTCCTTATGATTTAAAAAGAGAGCTAGAAAAGAAAAGCATCTAATTTCAGTTTCTGTAGCTTGGCAGATGGTACAAATTTCACATTTGTAGAAACAATATGCATTATAGGATGTTAGTTTGTATAAATGCAGTGATTGCTAAGAAATAATAAATACTTCAAGGTATATTATGCAGTTAGGATGAACAATTTATTATATACACAGTTAAGCAATTGTGTAGTTTTAAAGAAATGAATATGGTAACCAAAATAGATTTAGCATGAAAAGTACAACATAGACCCAAATTAGACTAAACCAGTTGTTGACTTAAAAGATCACTTGGAATAACAGACAGCAGGATGCATTATTAACCAGGACAGTAAAAAACTGTACAGTACAAGCAATGGAGTTACAATAAATTATGATCAATGGGGCAGTCTTTGATTTGAGACAAAAAATGAACCAAAGGGATGATATTAAAATCTCATAAATCCACCATATCTCTTTTCCATCTCTGGAACCTCTTTGGAATAACTTTCTCCATCTTCATCTGAAGGAAGAAGAGAATCTGTAAAGCGCTTAAGAAATCCACCATATCGTTTCTGGTAGTCCAGCCACCACTCTGGCCGTCCTACTCTTCTCATGAAGCCGCCGTATCTCTTTTGCAGCTCTTTGGCATCATCTTCAAATTCTGGGCTGTGCTTTATGCTTCTCATAAAGCCACCGTATCTTTTGATGATCTCACCATCATCGTTCAGGTCCCGAAAGTGCCCAGTTTCAGCATTTTCCCCTGCTGTGAGAAGCTCCTTCAGCAGATCAGAGGAATTAGCCAAGGCATCATCATCTGAGTCCTTCTTCATAAACCCACCATATCTCTTAGCAAGGATTTCTCCTTCATTAGGTTCCTGTTCTGGTTCTATATGATAGAGTTCATCCATCTTCTTCATGAAGCCACCATACCTCTTCATGAAGCCACCATATTTTTTGGCCAGCAAATGACCTTCATCCTGTTCTTTTGGGTTGTCCCCTAAAGCACCATTACCTTCCTGGGGAAAATCCAGCTTAGTTAGTTGCAGGAGTTCCTTGCAAGTTTCCCAGGCTCTGGCAGAGGGCAACTTTCCTTCACATTCTAGTGTACATGCCTGAAAAATAGTTTGATTTATAAATGCCTGTTAAAATATGCAGTATATCAAAACATATTTGAGGTGTCTTTTCACCTCATTAAAAACACAGGAGTTTGTATCCTAAGAAAGTCATGACTAAGCAAAATGAAACAAATGATACAAGTTAACTATTATTAACTTAAGTTCCTTCAATTTCAATGTGATTAAAAGCGCAATCCAATGCATGTCCACAAAGAAGTAAACACCATGCCGTTCAATGGGGCTCACTCCCAAGTACAGTGGTGCCTCGCATAACGAATGCCCCGCGCAGCGAAAAACTCGCATAACGAAAGAGTTTTTCGATTGAGTTTGGTAACTCGCATAACGAAAATTTCTGGCCTTGCTTCGCATAACGAAAAATTTTTTAGGTCCGTGCTTCGCATAACGAAAACTTTTTAGGTCCGTGCTTCGCATAACGAATTTTTTAAAAATTAAAAATTTCGTGTATGCTTCAAATTTTAGAAATCCTCTGTACAGTATGTATGCCTTTAAAGAGCACGTAATAAACACTTTGTAAAACAAATTTGACTTCGTTTTGACCTTTTTTGCCCATAGGAACGCATTAATTAGATTTCAATGCATTCCTATGGGAAAACGTGATTCGCGCAACGAAAATTTCGCATAACGAAAGGATTCGCGGAACGGATTAATTTCGTTATGCGAGGCACCACTGTAATTGTGTTTAGCTCTGCAACCTAACAGTGCAATTTGATGCATGTCTACTCAGAAGTAAGTTCCACCAAGTTTGATGGATCTTACTCCCAGGTAAATGCATATAGGATTTTAGCTTGAGGGCCCAGTCCTATCCATCTTTCCAGCACTAGTGCAGGCACAATGCAGCCTTGGGGTAAGGGAACAAATGCTTCCATACTTTGAGGAGGCCTCTGTGACTGCCCTACCACCACAGGATGCAGCGCACACTCCATTGGCATGGCTGCACCAGCACTTGAAAATACTTGGATAGGACTGGGCTCAAAGGCTCTAATTCTGTGCACGTTCACCTATGAGTTAAGCCCCCATTGAACATAGTGGGGTCCCTTTCTGAGAAAACACGCATAAGATTGCAGTTAATCATTCCTAATTTTCTTAGAATACAACACAGGGGAGTATACATAGTCATATTTCATGATATAAAACAAATTCTATACTGGGGGGGAAGTCCACTTTGCATTCTTGTATCTTTCTTTGATATAGTGCACTAAGAAGCATTAGTGCTCAAATCTGGTTTGACACTGTGCTCTGTAAGTCACAGGCACAGTCATAATTTATTTTAGGTGAAATTTATGGAGTGCATCCATCAATAAGAAAAGCTGCGTGATGATTCCAAAATATCCACATTTTTAGTTTCAAAATGAAGGTCATCACAAGGTACAGTCTGAGATAAACTGGCAATAGTTGTGCTGCTATTAGAACACAAGGGAAAGTCCATCAAAACCAAGGAAAGCAGAATACCCTCAGCTTTTTCGTAACCCTCTTATTATATTATTTGAAGGCTCTAAGCATGTGCTACATTCCTCCCAGACTGGTTCTCTACATCCTAATACAGGAGCAAATGTGTTTTTGCACCTCTAAAGTAGATAGGAATGTACATTCCCATCAAAGTAGCACATGGGTGCGGCACATTTTGTATTCAGACATCTCTGGATTAAGTCCAATACCTTTGGATCAAGAAGCACACTTTCAAACCAATCTATGAACCGATCAGAGTCCAAAGAGTCCTGATGAAGATTAGGTAAGTCTTGATAGCATTAAGCAGACACCATAATTTTCCAGACTAACATAATTATTCTGCTGCACTTCCAGAAATGAAAGCCTCATAACAATGAAACATATAACCTAGGAGGAGTCCACAAGAAGGTATTGTTGTTTGAACCAGCATCTCCACAAGGTGGCTCTATAGCTGTCATATTTGTAGACAGCCGTTTTTTAGTTGCTGTAATTACACAAATCACAGTGGCTCTTGGTAGTCACCATGTGGAGACCTAGTTAAGACAAACTGAACCATCATGTGAATACCTGTTGTCTGTAAGCTCCATAGTGGCTGTCCCCAACAGGAGACTGTACAACTGTACTGATAAACATGTTTTCAAAGGACTACAGAAACTGTTAACTAGAGGAAGCAAATTAGTACAACCAGTAGTAATAAATGTTCCTCAAACTGGCAGCTCATTTCATAATTTAGTGAATTTAACTCATGAGATTTAGCACACCTGAGTTTAAAATATTAGTGATCACTGGAGTTTGACTTGATATGTATATTCACTGTAATGTACATAGAATTTGAGTGGTTTATGCACTTCAATTTTCACGCAAGGTTTCTGCATCTTAAAATACTTTATTGAGATCTGCAAAGAAATGTCAGTACAGACAAAATCCCGCAACTCTCTTCCTGATTCTTATGCAAAAGCCAATAAAACCTCCAGTACGAATATGTTTTGGGTTCCAGTTCAATATGATGATGAATTGGGAAGGATACAGGCAAAAGGGTGGTGCATCGTTGCAAGGGCTGGATCTCTGCTTCCAACACTCGAATTCGTTCACATAATCCTCAAACTGAATTAGGTACAGATGGTTAGCACTGCACTTTGATGATGCCAATTATTAGTTTGGAAATGGGGGAACAGTGTAGAATACAGGGGAGCAGTCCTAGAAAATGACCAGATATGGAGGACCCAATGCCTATATGTTTAACCACTGTATAAAAGAGGGCATTTTGGCAGGTGCAGCTTTTTAAACCCTTCCAAGTTGAGCTGCATCTGCCAAAATGTCCTCTTCTATGTAATGGAAGAATGTCCTCTTCTATGCCTTCTATAGGCATTCTGTCTTCCATTATATCCAGTCACCCTGCTTCATCCTTCCAAACAGATAACTGGGGCTGCCAAAAATAACTTGGATGTGCTAGCCACATCCAAATTTTCAAGCATATGACTACACTAGAGGTCCTTTGCTATATATGCATATTTCTATATTAGGGCATTCATGTGCAGCCTATACGTGTGTAATTCATCATGTGGCTATTTGCTATAAAGAAATGGAAAAATCTTTTAAATACAGTTGTCTCACAATCACAATTTTTATAAATTACATATTTTATTGTCATTGTCAATTGCATATAGGCTGAAATCCTATAAACATTTGCCTGGAAAATAAACCCCACTGAACACAGTGGAGCTTACTTCTGTGTAGACATATATAGGATTGTGTTGTTAATCTGTTTTTCTAAGTAGCTTAATGCAACTGGCAATGACAATAAAATATTTAATGAAAAATAAAAATGACTAATTGCAAATATTATGAGACAACTACTGTATATAGAAAAGATTTTTCCAAGATACAGCATTTTATTGTCAAAATGTATAAATGCGCAACAGCACATTTCTTTGTAACAAATATCCACATGATTGGGACTGGATTATCCACACAGCCTTGGGACTGGAATCTTGGGAGATCAACTCACAATCCATAGACACACGAGGGAATAATGACATTAACAAGATTGCACAGGAATAAACCTGTTTTTTTTGTTCTTAGAGGTAATTAATGGATTAACCAGAGGTTCTAACTAAAAAGATGGGAACACTTTCATGTGGTTGTCCTTTCCATTTAGACATAATGTACTGTTATGTCTTTGGAGTGTTTAGTGTCAGATTTGTTTTGTACAAAGCCCTAAGATACATAATTCTGAGCCTTCCCTTCTTAATTAAATGCTTTGGGGTTTTGTGGATGTATTTAGTTAATCTTTTGTTTTTGTTTTTTAATTGTATTTTTTCATGCTTCTTATGACTATTGCACCTTATATTTTGTTCCTATTTTGGCATTTTACTGTTTTTCCCCCCTGTGTTGTACACAGGCTTGAATGCTTGGTTTATTTGGAGGGAAAGGTGGGCTGGAAATAATTTCATGCATTAAATAAATCAGACCCATTGAGTTCAATGCACCCTGCTCCGACGTAAGTGTGTATAGGATTGCAACCTTAGAGAATGGAATCAAGATACGCAGCATCTTACTTGATGAAGTCTAAGACTATTCCAAGGGTGGCTTTCCATTATATCTATAATTTCTAGATGGATGATACAAAGTGCAGTGACTAGAATCGGGAACACACAGTTTTATGTACAGCTGCCTTGTACAAGGGGTTGTCAGCAAAATCCTCTGCAGGCGTACTTAGAAGCAAGTAGCATTGTGTTCAGTAGAGCTTACTCAAAGCAGAGACATTCCAAGGGTGCATTGCAGCCAGTGCAGTGCTTAGCTTGTGGAGCTTGATGTTCTGGAAGTTTGGGGGTGATGTAATGATGTGATCATGTCATCCCCGATGTTCTGTACTATCACATTGCTTTTCATGTGACAGGCCTGCCTCCAGACTTCCTCTGTTTGGTGGTCTTAAGTTCTCTTCAGGCACAAATGCTCACACACCTCCCCCTTGCTGAGGTTTGTTCCTGGTGCAACCCCACCAGTCGCGATTCCCAGGATTGTGCTGCTGCCGGGGATGGGAGGAGAGTTTTTACTTACCTGGTGCTAGTCCTGGAGTCCTGGAGGCCTGGAGGGCCTGGTGGTCTGGGCAGCCCTCCACAGAGCTCCCCATGCCTCCAAACAGCTAAAAATAATAAAAAGGACACTTCTGGTTTTGCGATGAAAACTGAAAGTGCCCAGTTTTTGTTATTTTTAGCTGTCTGGAGGGGCGGGGAGAACTGCGGAGGGCTCCCCAGACCCTCTGGGCCCTCCAGGACTAGCGCCAGGTAAGTAAAAAAAAACCCTCCCATCCCCAGTAGCAGCATGATCCTGGGAATCGTGTCACTGCCTCTCTCCTTCCCCTGCCCCTTAAGGGACCAGAAGCAGAGCTTCTCAGGCAGGGGCATCACAACATCCCAGTTTGAGAATCTCTGCCATATTTGCCTGTGTGTGGAGAGTCCTCTAAGAATGGGTAAAAGTAGTCCTGGCCTTTTCTTCTGGTTTTGACCTGCTGGTTCTGACTCCTACCTTGTCTCCTTACTCTCATTTGACAGCTGATTATGGCTGTGCTCTAGTGTGCAATACTATGAATGCCTACTCAAAAGTTAGTTCTACGGAGTACAGTGGGACCTGCACCCAGATGTGTATATAAAACTGAAGCCTTGCCATGGAGCAATAATAAAATCAGTATAGAGAATCCTCATTTTGAAAGTACCCCTGCTAACTGGGTAAGAGGCACTTTTTCAAGTGGGTAAGAGGCACTTTTTTAGCAAGGGGAGAGTAACTGGCCCTCCTCTCCCTAGCAGTGTCTTTTCTAGTGGTTGTCTGCTGATGTTCTTCTGCATCTTTTTAGATTGTGAGCCCTTTTGGGACAGGGAGCCATTACTTATTTGATTTTCTCTGTAAATTGCTTTTGAACTTGTTGTGGAAAAGTGGTATATAAATAATGCTAATATAATAATAATAATAATAATAATAATAATAATAATAATAATAATAATATGTATAGTCTTTGCTAATATAGGGGCTATAGGTAGAGGCCATGCTTTGTATGCAGAAGGTCTCAGGTTCAGTCCTTGGCATCTCCACGTAGGGCTGGGGAAGACTCATCTGACATCTTGGGTAGCCATTGCCAGTCAGTTTAGATCAGTGGTTCCCAACCTGTGGTTCCAAACACAGGTGGTCCGTGAGACCCTGAGAAGTGGTCCGCAAGGTCTCAGGAAATAAAAGATTATCACCTTTGATCACTTCCAGTGTCTCACCAAGTGAATGCTTTCCCATGGACCACTTAAGTGTCAGCTGTGTAGGTAGTCCGTTCTTCAACCCTTCTGATGGTCCAGCGCTTGCTGAAGTGCCAGCTGTGAGAGGGTCCATTCTTTTCCCTTTCTGGTAGTTTGTGGAGGAGCACTCACTCTGCAAGATGCTTCCCCATGGACCATCAGAGAGGGAAGAGAATGGACCCCCACAGCTGGTATTTTCAGTGTCTAACTGAGTGCTTCCCCCATTGGCTACCAAATTGAATTATATTTTTGTGCGTGGTGGGGATGGAAGGGGTTGCTTGTGGTCTTGCAATTCCAATGTTTGCCTCCATAGTCCTCAGGCATCTAAAGATTGGGAACACTGGTTTATATAATATGGAACTAGATGCTCCAATGATCTGACTTAGTCAGACAGCTTTCTATACGAACTATGAGAAGCCCTGCATGCTTGAACAGGAATGCCTGGATTAAGGAGAGGGCATCATAAGAGTGACTGCAATCAATTTACTATCAATGTCAGCTCAGTTGTGGATGCCTAAAAAGATGTAAACATTTTGAAGACATATGCAATTATGAAGAACACAAAGCAAAATAACCACAACCTACTGTAATAACACATAAGAACATAAGAACATAAGAACAGCCCCACTGGATCAGGCCATAGGCCCATCTAGTCCAGCTTCCTGTATCTCACAGCGGCCCACCAAATGCCCCAGGGAGCACACCAGATAACAAGAGACCTCATCCTGGTGCCCTCCCTTGCATCTGGCATTCTGACATAACCCATTTCTAAAATCAGGAGGTTGCGCATACACATCATGGCTTGTACCCCGTAATGGATTTTTCCTCCAGAAACTTGTCCAATCTATAATGGACAATCCAAACACATTATAGATCCAAGCTACCTCTAGCCCTTTTGATGTAATGGAAACTGAAAGAGCTGGGTCCAGGAAGCCAGGTCCCCTGGGATTCCTCTCTATTCCCTCAAAAATATACTCCTATATCATTCATATCTCTAATTACATCAGTGAAAAGTGGGGGCAGATAGTTTCTGGCAGAAGATCAGGAATCTGGATATTGTAATCAAGTGCCTGAGGTTGTTTTGCTCCATAGCTGGAAAAGGGAATAAAGGCACAATCCTAAACTTCCCAGCACTGGCATAGCTGTGCCAGTGGGGCATGTGCTGCATCCTACAATTGGGGGGCAGTTACGGAGGCCTCCTTAAGGTATGGCAATGTTTGTTCCATTACCTTGAAGTTGCATTGCCCTTATGTCATTGCAGGAAAATGGATTAGAATTGCACACTAAGAGCTGCGTTCAGAGGTCATGCTTCTCTCTGTGGCTACTTTACAAATGCGAGTTCTCGCACAGGACCATAATCTGTAAACAAAATAACTCACTTGGGTGAGCCTAAGGGCTTCTATGCACCTGGTAGGATTTTTAAAAATGCTTTTTGCTTTGGACAATATAATCCCTCCTCACGCTATGTCATTAGCTACTTTTTAAACTCACTTCATTTAAAAAACAAATGCTTGCCATATGGCATGGAGGACTGCTGTTTGAGCAATGGAATGTCAAATCTCCTGGGACATGCAACTATTTGCACAGGGTTTGGGATCAGGGCCAAAGAATTAGAAGAGACCAGAAGCGAAATTAAGCCAGCATCAGTCTACACACACACACACATATTAATCTATGCAAACCGGACTACAGAGTACTTTGATAGCAGACATGCCATATTAAGGTGCATGTCTGGTTGGCTCAAACAAACTGTTCTATAGGGAAAGGTATAGCCTCTCCAACAAACCCAGAACTGATTCCAATGCGTAATATGTATGATTAGGGATGCCTACATCTGAAAGAGAATAAAGCATCCCTGAGCTTTGTCCTGAGCTCATTGCTTGCTAAATCTCGAATCAAGTTCTCCTTTCTACTTGAGGTCTATGGATGACCCTTGACTTGTTTTTTCTGATGCCAGAAGTCTCAATTACAGTAAAATTTACAGAAGATCAAACATATCCTTCCCAGGATAGGGCTGTAAATTCTAAGAAATAGTATCAATTCTGTCACTAAGGCACTGTGGAATAAAAACATCACAGGGAAACAATAAACTATGAGATCGAGGTTTTTCGTATCCTTAATTGTGTAGTAACCGTCATGCAAGTCAGGCTGGAAGTTCATACACCTTACCCACTGCAAGAATGATTCTCATCCCATTTCCCATCATTGTCTGTGCCCATCAGTGCCCTTAACACTGCTTGATTGAGATAGGATCAAGTGAGATGGGATTGGTAAAAGAGGTGATGATTATATGGGCAAAGAATATTGGACATAACATAATAATGAATAATTGGGATCAGCTATGGAAAAGAAATATGAGGATAATTAAGGCAGCAACAATGAAAGAAAACATATATAAAATTTTTTATAGATGGTACCTATCTCCAGATAGGTTGGCAAAAATGTATCCCGGCACAAGTAACAAATGTTGGAAATGTAAAGAGGTGAAAGGATCTTTTTACCACATGTGGTGGCTTTGCCCTAAGGCAAAAGAGTTTTGGAAAACAATTCATATAAATATTCAAGCTATTTTCAATTGTGTAATACCCTTACAACCAGAATTGTTTCTATTGAATATCTTCCCTGAAGGATATAACAATGATTTCAAACACACTTTGTTATACGTGATCATTGCAGCAAGATTGGTCTATGCCAGGTTATGGAAGAACTCAGAAATTCCGGGTGTAGGGATGTGGATTGAGAAAATGTACGAGATTGTCGAAATGGATGTGTTGAAGTGAGATGGGATCTAGTATCAAACACGTAGTGATAAATGATGAAGTTCTCCAAGGTGCTGATCTAGCTGGGAAAGTACATGAACGCAGCCAAGAAAGCAAGTTTTCCAAATATTCATTTTGCATTGATCATAGAAGCAGAGGTGATCTGAATATCTGCTGTCCAATAATACTAAATTCAGACTGTAGACAGATTAAATCCAGATCTTCTGCTAGTGAATGGAGAAACGTACACTACGTCTACATTAAAATTACATGCTTTTAGTTCATTTTGTAAATCCAGTATAAGTACCTTCCCCTGATGCTATACACAAAATCATGGGCAACAGATTTCACATGATCATATACATGGCAAATACAATAATATTCTCCAACCGCTCTACCAGGGTAATTAAAATGTTGGGATGGAGGGGAATCTGTGTTAGCGATCTTCGTAATCAGGTACTTTGCAATCTGCTTGCGCCTTTCAAGGGAATAGAGCTTTTTGGATTGCTGAGCTTATTGTTCTTCCAATAAACAAAGAGTAAATTGTTCTTACCAGGGGATTGATGTCAGCGTGGTATGCCAATCGGTGGGCACAGGATGCGCAGTCCTTACTGCATTCTGCCTGAACTGTCAGGATGAGGCATGTGCAAAGAGCCAAGAACAAGATATAACATCTCAGAAGCAAAGTCATATTCTGCAAAAGGAAGTTGCACAAAGTTAATCCAGTACCTGTCTCCTTCTTTCCTGTGGAACACATCTCTCCCTTTTCATAGATTGCTTTCCTTCTCATTAAACAAATTCATATACAAAAGGAATTAGCCAAAAAGAGATCTACCTAATAAAACTTCAGTTAAAACTTCTAGAACTCTGACTCTGAATGCTTCTCTTACAAGCAAGCCTCACTGATTCCAGTGGCACAAACTTCCCAATAAAGGTACTCAAGACCACAGCTTTAACACCTGTGTACTATTTTAACTCTGTTCTCAGATGTTCTTGAACTGGCATATCAGAAGGTTAGGGTTCAAGTCTTTCTCATTCCCTAGCTTTGGAGATTCCGATTCCATTTTACAATAATGTCAGCTGGTTCCTCTGAACATCAGAGAGACTGGAAATGTCACATGGAATTAAGAAGGAAACGTACTCCTGAGTAAAGAACCAAGTAAATGTCTAATCCATTTCATGGGGTTTCCTTCAGGAGTAACCAACCTCAAAACTGTTGCATCCCTCCACAAGTGGTTTTGCCCTCACGGTCCTGAATGACATCTCACCCACTGACACCCTTGGATGGGTGAGGAGCTTGAACTCCTTTACTACACTAATGGAGAAAGCACCAAAGCCTGGCTAAATTGTGTTGACTCCAAGGGGACAAATCTATATGAAGGGATCTGGTGTTTGATTTTGGAATAAGAGAAACACAAAAATCACGGCTGTGTCAGCTTTCCAACTCTTGGCACCCAGAAGGCAAGAGAAAACTGCGTCCACAAAGGGACAACATTAGAAAACCAGCAGTGAATGTGAACGTTACACCCATGTTCACACTGACGGAACATGTGTGTGACACACATGTGTCACATGGCTATCACGCTTCAGCCATGTCACACAGCTGTCACACTTCAGACCCCTCTGGGTGTCACACGGCTTTCATCCAAACCTGAACTTTCTTTGAAGTGAAGTAGACAACCGAAGGGAAAGTGAGACTGACAGGGAAAAAAGGGGAGAGAGCGTTCAGGACAGTCCTTGTGCCACTCAGGACCAGGCTGACCAGATCCAAGGGTGGACACAGTGCCTAGACCTTGACTCACTGCACAGAAGAGGAGATTTGGGCAGGTGCTGCTTTTGAAACCCTTCCATGCTGAGCTGCACCTGAGTGTTGACTCCCCCTTCTGTACAGTGGTGAAAGGTCTAGGCACTGTGTCCTCCACTGGATCTCCGGGCCCCCTCACCCCAGCACCTGACCCCTGGGCAGCAGGCACCCCTGGACATACCTGGATCTTTCCTGGGGGAGCCGTGGGCGTCCTCCTGAGGTGCTGAGCTCTGCTGAAGTCTGTGGCTTGTCCTGCAGATGCAGAGAAGAAGCAGCGATGCCTCTTGAGGAGCTGCAGAAAGAAAGAAAGAAAGAAAGAAAGAAAGAAAGAAAGAAAGAAGGCAGGCAGGCAGGCAGGCGAGAGGACTCAGGCGTGGCGAGGTGCTGCGCTCCTCGAAGGGACGGGCTGGGGCTGCCTCTGCCGCCTGGTGCCCTTCCGAGGGGGATCCGCTTGCGCGCTGGCCAGCTCTTCGCCGAGTCGGGACCCGAGGACGCGGAGGGAGCGACTTTATAATAAGTCAAAGAAGAGAACGCGGCGCGCTCCCCAATCGCCTCCAGCCGCCATCTGACGCAGCGCCGACGACAGCCAGTCGGAGCTGTCGGTGCCAGGCGGGCGGGAGGGGTCGCGCACGCCTGCCTGGAGCCGAGGGGGGGCACACTCACGACTCCCTCGTTCCCGAGAGCGTGTGGGTAGAGCGGGGAGACTCATCTGCCTCGCCCCCCCTTCAGACGCTCGGGGCTCAGTTTCACCCCAAGGGAGCATCCCCCTTCTGAAAGGGGCCCTTCCGTCTGGTCGTGGGGGTGGTGGTGGTGACCGTGACACGTGAAGGGCAGAGCCTTCTCCGCCCCTCCCCCCCATGGGAAGTAGATGTCCGAGATGGGACTCCCGTCCTCCTCACCGGAGGGCTCTGATCTTGAACCCGGGACTATGTTGGACGGGCAGGAGTGCCCTCCAGTGTCGCCTCCAGAAGGGATGTCCTTTGGACGCAGGCGCTTGTCAGGCCTTTGGTGCATTTTTCCATCCTCACCCTCTCTCCTCCCCCCACCCCCGTGTTTTCATATTAATGACTCCATCCTGGATCTGGCCAGCTATGCTGCTGCGGGACAGGAGTGTGGGGTGGGGTGGCCTAAGAGTTGCAGCCTGGCTTCACAGCCCCAGCTATCCTATGGCATTCGAAGAAGAAAGGACTGGAGGGATGAGAAATGGCAGTACAGAGCGGCCTGGGACACTGGCTCAAGACGCCTGAGCAGGACCCCCCCCCCTTCGTGGGGTCCATCTCAACTTCTGTGCACACATCCTAACAGGAGTGACTGGTTCAGAAAAGCCCTGCATCAGGGCAAAAGCCCTCGCCCCAAACTTCTCCACAAGCCCCCCCCCCATTTTTGTTTTAGTGCTACAGCATGAAACCAGTCATGGAAGCAAATGGCACTGGGCGGCCCCACTGCTACTTCTTCTTTGGATTGTTACAGAGATCAAAGCTGTCAAGGTTGTCCTCCTCCAGGTTTGCCATAGCTATGTGTGTGGCGCTTCTGCCAGGGAGGCATTTTGCCTCAGAAAGCTTAGAAGCACAATATCTCCAGGTACTGGAAGATGTGTCCCCATATCTCAGTAGGTACATGTAAGGCAAGTTCCATATACAACCATCAATGTGTGAGTGAGGTGGGTGAGGTGGATGCTCAAGTCCCCTTTTGTCCTCAACTGCCAGGCATGAAACTGAAGGCATGGAAGAGTCTAGCTACCGAGAGTGCTTGGTTGCTGGGGCTGCTAATCAGGACAGCATCAGGAAGACAGCTGGCTTGTTTTGAAATCTGTGATCAAAAAATTAGCTTTGTGTTAACTGTAGCAGCAGGGGAGATCTGGGGGTCCAGTTTCATATTTTAACAAGGAGCAGGCATGAACCAGGTGCACTGAAGCAGAAATGCTGGCTGGCAAGAAATCATTTACTTCAGCAAACCAGCTCAGTCCTGAAGGGGTTGAAGACTGCTCTGTTGTGCTGTTTACAGTTACCCTGTGATTGTGGACAGTTCACAGGAGTCCCTCAGAAGTCCTAGGAGGGACTGCCTTTCAGGAAAATAACACAACCAGAAGCAGCTTGAAGAGACACAAGATGTCACCTGATCCCTGGATGGCCTGAAAGCCATTTCACACATCACCCAGCAAAACACAGCACCACTTTTGCAACTAAGTTTGCATTTAACAGGGAGGCACAGGAGTCCACCACAACTCTCTGTATGAGACAGTTTTCAAACACTTGTCACCACCAAATTCACACTTTACATTTCTAGCTGTGCACCTAAAAACCAATAATGTGTAACAGTGCCCAGAGATAATCTTCCAATCTAGAATTTCTAGGGAGCAGATGTACCTGGCTGTCTGATAGAAACAGAGAAATACTTCTGGAAGTCTCTTTAATCTTTCTGACACAGCCATAGACAGGAGTACTGTTTGGGGAGGGCAGTGGGAACCTCTCTTGTGTTTCAGACCCAGTGTAGACATTACAACTCAAGAGAATTTAGAGTTCCAGACAGTTGACTAGTTACTCAGTTCCATGGAGCGACTACCAGTATAAACAATGAAATGGGCTTATATGCATGGCAATCCTTTTGCCTAAAACAAAGGATGACTCTAAATCAGTGGCATCACTAGAGAGGATGCAAAGCACTACGTTTTGCAGGGAGCCTCACCACAGCCTGCTAGTGGCCCCTCCCCCTCAGAGCCATTCGGAGCAGTGGTAGCAAAACAGAGGCAAATGCCTTGCGTGCTGCAGTGAAGCACCCTGCAAAACTTTGCACTCCCTCTAGTTATGCCACTACTCTAAATACTGTGTGTGATAGCATAACTACAAGTATAGTCCTTACTGGGAACTTTTTTTGAAAAAGACAAAATAAATTACAACAAATGTTCTTAAAATGAATTTCCTTTTTGCAATCTTCATTCAAATGACCCTTAGACTTTGGATTTTGATCTCCTTCCCTTCTCTCCCATCCTAGGCTGAACTATTTTACTCTTTCCTCCTGCAATGATGCCCCATCCACAAATCCACCGAAGAAGAAAACTAAGATTTCAGATATTTGAATTTTAAAAGAATAAAAGGATGTGCTGGTTTGCTAAGCTGGTTGAAAAGAGTCTCCGATCTCTAAGGAGGGAGACTGTGTTATTGCCAATTACTGCTGTTGTGAAGAGTCATTATGCTTTTCTTGAATATATCTGAGCTAAAATGTTTGCCAGCTGAGGATAGCTGCATATATCTGATGGGAGTCCACAAAAGCATGGGTCACAAATCTATTTCAACACAATCCACATGCAAGTTTGCTCAGAACTGAGTAATCAATGGGGTTTATCCCAGGAAGTGTGCATAGGGATTGCAGCCTCTGTCTTTAAGATGCCAGAAGACTCTTCTTTGTGTAATTGCCACATAATCCCTGTATGAAAAGAGCCACCCCCCCCCCAACCAAACTCACTTATTCTGATGGCTTTTATTTTTCTTTAGTAGATAAAATGTGTAAGGCACAGATGGCTGCTGAGCCTCCCCTGACTCTGGGGGAAAAAAAATGAATGTCTAAAGATACATACAGCTGCTCCTGAAAACAAACAGGCAAAAGACAGAGACACTGAAATATTGTGAATAATCACAGTTGCAGAGCACACAAGAAACAGAAAATTCAACTGTATTTAGTAGTAGCTATCATGGGCCTCCCTTGTACTTCTACATCACATCCTACCTGATCGTTCTTAGTCCATCTTACTCACTAGAGGGCACTCCCCTCCCTTGCAGGAACTTTGAGAACAATCTTGTTCTTAAGAGCAAAGATTTGGAGAGCTTATTCAATATACCGGTTTGGACTGATACATGATGCTTTGGTCACTGCTAACAAAATCTGGAGGTGAGAATGCATGGGAATGTAAAACAGAGGAGATAGTTCATGGCTCAGTGGCAAAGCACATGTTTTGCATGCAGGAGGTCACAGGTCCTACCTCTGATCAGAAGCAGAGTTGGGGGAGCGCAGTAAATATGGCAGGCTCTGTCTGTGTAAGTAGTCCCTCCCCCTTGGTGTTAAAGTCATTGTTGCAAGGACAGCAATGTACTATCGTTGCCCTGAATGGATCCAAATGCCCTGAATAGTTCCAGTGAGAGGAGAGTTAGGGAGAGGCACTGGCTTGAGAGTTGTGTGGCGCAGTCTAGCTTCCCTCACAGGAAGCATTTTCTCTTGACTGTAGTTGCTGTAAATAACAGCTGAGGGACCTTCAATTTAAGTCAGTATTTTTCACGATTTTCCCCCACTACAATCTTCTCTCTATTATTTCTTCATCAAATGTTATATTTCAAATTTCACTTCATCATTTTTCTGCATCAACTTGATTCACTTTATTCAAACTAAATATACTTTTTCTTAATTTGTATTCCTTTACTTTTGCGAATATCTTTGCGAAGCATGGGTATTATGCTATTACAGCACAAAACAAAATACAATAACAATTTCTTTTTAAAAAATTGATGGAACCGTGACTTTCAACAATTGCAGGGTGTTGCCTGAAATGGGTTAGTTATGCTAAATTTCAGTTGTTCGTTGCCATCAAAGGAACGTTTATTGGAGTCAAAATGCTAAGTAAATAGCACAGCACAGATATCATGCTTGTTTTCATAAATGTACTAGTTCAACAACAAGTGAGCTCAAGGGCATGCTGTTGTGGCTATTTGTATAAGAAACAAAGAGTACAAGTGCTACAGCAACTCCAGAAGCAGGGTTCAGCCATTTCACAACTGTCTTTTATTTTTTTATTTTTTAAGGACATGTGCTGTTCTGCTCTAGCTTTAAAGGACACTGTTTAAAGTACTCCCCTGTTGATGCATTTTAAAGAAGAAAACTCTTCTCTCTCTCTTGCAAGGGTATCTCCATTGCAGCTTGGCTTCTCCCTCCATTACATTTCTATACTGATCAATTTAGGGCACAATCCTAATCCCTTATGTCAGTGCTTTCCAGAACTGGCACAGCGGTGCCAATGGGACATGTGTTGCATCCTGCAATTGGGTGTCACTCACGGAGGCCTCCTCAAAGTAAGGGAATGTTCATTCATTTCATATCATAAACCTTTATTAGCATTTGGAACAGTAAAATACACGAGATAGCTTGCCTTCATTAACACATCCCAAAAGATGGTTCACGAGGGGCTATGTTTTTTGATAACAGCCAGCAGGAAATCTGCTACCAAGTTAGTAGTGACTTCAGAGCTATCCTCTAGGAGGAAGTGCACGCAACCTTTGGAGGGGCAGATAAAGCTCAACAAAATTGGCTCCAATAGGCTTTCACGAAGGTATTTATGAGCGGAGCAGTGGCACAAAGTAAGGAAATGTTTGTTCCCTTACCTCAGAGCTGCATTGCCCTTATGTCAGTGCTGGAAAGCACTGACATAAGGGGTTAGGATTGCGCCCTTATACAAAATACAATGCACTCCCATTGTCCTATTAAAGTGTGATAGTCTGTAGGAGGGCTAAGTCAGTTCCATCTGCGCATGCTTAAAGCTTAACCAATATCACTGGGTAGAATAGGCACAGTGGTCAGTTTGGTGGAGCTCCAGTGAGCAACCACTGGGACCACTAGATATGATGATTAATTAAGGAATAAGGTTAAGCACCAATATTGCAGACCCATTGAGACCCTTGGACCCATTCTAAGCCTCCTTCCCTGCCAAAGCCATACCCAACAAAGCGGGCTGACCAGTAATCATCCGAGGTAAATTGCATATGCAGCATACAGGTTTGAAGGCCTTAAGCTCTCTTCTTGGAAACCTTAGGGTACAATCTTAACTCCCAGTTAACTTAGGCTGGCACAAGTCGCTTGCACCAACCCAGGGGTGTCGCAAACTAGCCCTGTTCCCTGAGCAGTGTGGAGCAGCTCCAGCTGCTCTGCTCTGCTTGGATCTGCGCCACCTCCTGAGGCAGTACAGATCCAAGTAGAGCCATTGGGGCCGCTTTGGCCCTTCCTGAGGTAAGGGAAAAAGTTTTCCCTTGCCTCAGGCTGCGTCACAATTGGCCCCAAACTTGCGCTGGATGCAGCGCAGTCCCGCTGGCCTGCCCGCTCCAGTGCAAGTTAGGATTGGGCTGCCCATCCTTAGTACTTTCAGGCTACAATCCTAGCCATACCTACCTGGGAGTAAGCTCAATTTACTATAATGGGACCTACTTCTGAGTAGACATGCATAGGATTGGGCTCACAATTATATAACCACATGAAGCAGATACAAAGATTTTTGAATTATATATTTAGAACTGAATGAACAGCTAATTATTATTAACAGTATTTATATACCGCTTTTCAACTAAAAGTTCACAAAGCGGTTTACAGAGAAAAATCAAATAACTAAATGGCTCCCTGTCCCAAGGGCTCACAATCTAAAAAAATGCAAATGAATACCAGCAGACAGCCACTAGAACAGACAGTGCTGGGGTGAGGCGGGCCAGTTACTCTCCCCCTGCTAAAAAAAAGGAGCACCCACTTGAAAAAGTGCCTCTTTCCCAAATAGCAGGGGTAATTACCCAATTAGCTAAGAGCTGGTGGTTTAAGTATATGTTGCATCTTAGTTTTTCAGGTGTCGTAATAGAGCATATTTCCAACAGACTAATGGCGCTTAAGTCTTAGCAGTCTGACTATAACAGCATTTATTAAATGTTAGTTATTATAAACCTGAGCAGATATGCTCTCCTTTTGAAAAAGGAAAAAAAATGTATCCATAAATGAAAAACTGTAATTCTTAAAGGGAAAGGGATTAAAAATCCATGTGATACATGAAAAGGATTACTTTGTATAATGCAGGAGCCAAAGGATTAGCAAAAAATAAAGGACAAGATTTTGGTGGAGAGGGTAGGAGAAGGCCACAATTACAATCATTATTGAAAAGTATCAACAATGGAATTGCACTGCCAGCTGGAGACACTTACCCAGCTTGGTACAGAATGTTTTAGATACTGCTCTGCATATATTCCAGCTGCCACTCATGCTGCCACTTATCCAGCTCCCAATTATTGTCTGCAGCCAAACTCTGCAAGACAACCACATTCACCTCAGTTTCTTGAATATGAATTGAGGCTAGAAAGCATTCTCAAAACTACCCAATAAAGTGAAGAAACAGCCTGAGAAGGCCAGAATGGAATTGAAGAGCTGCCCACTACAGAACAGGTCTAGGAGAGCAAGTGACAGGGTGGATTTTGGGATAATCTGCACTCCCAGCTAAAACCACTCCAACATATAATCAAAGATATACAAATGATCCTAACTGTGCAAGAGGTTACTTTTAAAGTGGCAGCTCTTTTATATTTAGCTGTGGAAGAGCAACTATATGGCCCAGCAGAGTACGTATCCTTCCCAGAGGGTGTTGCAGGTATCTTAATATTGTGAGTACAACAGCGGAAAGAAAACCATTCCAGCCTGTGAGACCTTTTGAAAAAGGGAACCATCTTCCTATGTTTTATTTTGCTATGTGAACCATTTTTGAGAATGTTTCTTTTTGAAAAAGAAAAGTGGCATATAAGTATTTTAAATAGCAGCAGTAGTAACCAATGGATTCTTTCTATCACTGGTCTAGCTAGTGGGCCTGCTCTTGCTTACAGTCTTCTAGTTAAAACATCATAATCATCAACAACACTGCAACGAACTACTTATATCAATAAAAAAATCTTATTTTTATTGGTTTGCACTTCTCATGTTGACTGAAAAAAGCTAGCAGGTCCTTAATCCTCGCCCATATTTGCACACGTTCCTCTTAAAGCTGTCAAAACTATCCACTTGAAAAGCTATTTGAGTTTTAAAATACATTTCTTATCTTTTTGTGTGTGCAAAAAGTGTGTGTATATACTTCCTGATAGAAGGGTTGACAAGCTGTGACAGTGAAAGTTCCAAGATTGAAACTCCTGCTGTTTTTTTTAAAAATAGAGTTTAATTCCACCTACAGTCCCTAGATCTAATTGGAACTGAAAGGGAAAATGGCAGAAAGGAAAAGTTCCTCCCCATTTTCCAGCACAACAGTGCAAACAGACACATCCCCACCCACCCTCATAGCTCAATGTAAACGGGGGTATACTAATCATAAAATGAACAGTGTGGGGAAAGTGGATGGGGAGACATTTTTCTTTAGCCTTCACAATTTTAGAATATGGGCTTATCCACTGAAATTGTTAGGCAGGAGATTCAGGACAGACAAAAGGAAGTAGTTGTTCACACAACACATCATTCATGAATGGAATTTGTTACAATGTGATGATGGCCTTTAGCCTAGCTGGCTTTAAAGGAAGATTGGACAAATGCATGGCGGACAAATATATCATTGGCAACTAGTCATGATGACTATATGCTACTTCCTGATTCAACAGCAGGGTGCCTCTGAACACCAGTTGGAGAGGAGCAATGAAGAAGTTGGTGCTTATCTATTGCTTGTTGGCTTCCCAGTGGCATCTAGGTGGCTATAGTGGGAAACAGGATGCTGGACAGACCTTCAATCTGATCTGATAGTATTGTTCAGGTTTTCTGCTGCCATGTTTAGTTTGGTCCTGAGGCAAATACCATCTTAGGACTTTTTTCTTCGAATTAGTATGAAACTAGATCATAGATGTTTCAAAAAGCAAAATCGAGTACATACTGTAGATACTCGCCTATAGTACCTGAAAATTTTGCCAAGTAATCAAGCTCAAATTATCACTTCCTTATCTCCAGGTCAATCAGAGGGCAAAGCCTTTCAACTCTGAAAAGTTTCATTTCTCAAGTGGCAGACAGGCAGGCACAAGTTTCTCAAGCAGCAGGCAGGCTTAGAAGCAATTTGTTTCTACAGCAACTGGGACTTTCCAGCCAAAGTTAACCTTTTATTCTCCTTCCTTCTGCTGCTACCTGGTTCAAAGCAGGTCTGTTTTTTGAAACACCAGGATGGGACCCTCCTTCCCAGGCTACAATTCTGTGCACCATTACTTAAGAATAACACCCATGGAAAGCAGAGGGTCTATTTCTGAGTAAAAAGGGTTGCAAATATATGCAGTTGCATCTCTCGGTTGCGAATTGAATTGCACACTCTCAGTTATGTGTTTTGGGTTGTATGTAGAGCTTCTGGCTTAACACATCAGACACCTTAAAGGTGGATTTGATTCATGGTTCTCCTACAGTGGTTCCCACCCTTTTTACTTGCATATCCCTTGGCAGCCCATTTCCATAAATTGTACCCTTCATATTAGCAAATGTTTGTAATTAATAATACTAGCTCTCCTCTATATGAAAGCCCAGACTTCATGAATTCATCACAGTGTTTTGTCTTTTTATCTGTTTGAAGAAGAGAAGACTCTGCCTTTGCACTGTTTTGCACCAGAAGTGTGCTGATAAATTCTGGGTGATTGATCACTTTCCATATTATGTTTCAGCTTTTTTACTGTGCTGGTTTTCAATCACTGGTTCATACATGAATTGATGACCAAAAACTAGCTATTGGTGGAGCTTTCACAGCCAACTAGCTACCTCCTTTCCTGCCTTGCTGGTCCTTGCAAGGCATTCCTGTCTTGCAAGGCATTCTGGAGCATGACCTGCATTATGCCATTCTTTTTCAAGTACCCCTAAAGGTCCTGTTGAGTGTCCCTGGGAGTACATGAATACTAGGTTGGGAACCACTGTTTTACTGGTATGTAGTTTACAGTGCACTTACTCTGATGTAGTTTACAAAAAGGTGGTGAAGACCAGAATTTAAAAAGAATAAAAATGCATCTTATGATCTTTTACTATGTTTTTAATAAATTAGAGACTACAGTTCTTAGGTAACAATTAGTGGTGGGTTATTTTTCAGGATCTGGCCTCAAGTAAAATCAGACAAAACTATAGTCAGACACACCCCTAAGTTTAACCCCCGACTTATCCGAGGGTCATAGAAAATTCCATGATGGTTGGCTCAAAACCTGCCCTTGACTTATCTGTGGGATCAACTTATAGGCTAGTGTCTGCGGTAATACTTGCGTGATACTTTCTAAGCATGCAAAGCATTTCACATGTATTATTCTTGATGTTACCCTTACACAGCCTGTAAGTTATCCTGTAAGTTAAGTATCATCATCATCATCAGTAGTAGTGTCACAGTCCACTAGATATTTGGACCAGGATTTTTTGTTGCTCACTAGTCTGATCTCTACCCAAGAGTTTAAGAATTGGTGAGATATCACCATATAATAATCTTCTTAGTACTGCGGCTCATAGTAATTGTTCAACTGTTATCTTGTCAATGTCTGTATTGGCCAGTTATTTTTTAAGAGCATTGGAGATTGCGCCTAGTGCACATATTATTGCTGTTATTGTTATTGAAATGGGGGGGGAGGGTTTGCTTGCCTGAGGACCCAATCCTATCCAATTTTCCAGTGCTGGTGCAGCTGTGCTGCATCCTGTGGTAGGGAAGTAGTCACAGAGGCCTCCTCAAGATATGGGAACACTTGTTCCCTTACCTCTGGGCTGCATTGTGGTTGCACCGGTGCTGGAAAGTTGGATAGGATCGGGCCCTAAGGCAGTGTCTTACTGAGCTCATGGCAGAGGTGAAATTTGAATTAGGGAAGTCCTGATTTACAGCTCAGTCTCTTGGGCTGCAGTCTAAACAAACTAGATTGCAAACGTTTCTGGGTGAAAGACTCACTGAACTGAATGGAACGTGCTTCTGAGTAGATAAGTACAGACTTGCACTGTTCGCCACTGCGCTACAGTGTGTTTGGTGCACAGCTTGTGGCCTCCATTTTACAGCAGGTGACAGCCTCTAGAAAGAAGTGGCTCCAGGAAAAATGTGAAGGCAACTTTTTCCAATCTTGAATTCTGAAGGATGAAAGAGAAGCTTTTCTAATAGTGAATAAAGACAGAAGCTAACCAATAATATATTTTTTTCAAATACTACTTGAAGAGTAATCCCCTCACGTGTTTAAAAGTAATGAAAGATGCAGTCAAGATGGCACAGTACAGGATCATAGTTTTTCCTAACTTACAAGTTAGATTTCATTTTGCTGGGCATCATTAGATTCTGCTATGTGTACTAGATATGACAATCTGACACTTATTGTCATACTACTTAAAGCAGGATAAACAGTGGCTATACAACACCACGGACACCTTCCCAAACACTCTTAATTTGATTATCTTTCCTATGCTGCGCAAGGAAACCCCAGGGAATTGATGTTTTCATGGTAACACTCAGATGACAGAGAATGCAAACAAAATCACTAAGATATCTTCAGCTGCTGCTATTAGAAGTCATTCTGGAAGTGGTAAAATTGTTTACAGGAGGATTTTGTGGTAAGATTTCTTATGCTCATCAATTACCTATACAGGCTTTGACACTATAAGAAAAAAAAATACCAAACTCAGCTATTGGCAACTGCAGGTCAAATGGTCCTCCTCAACACTCAAGCAAGCAACTGATTATTTATCTGGTTTGAGTGGAATTTGAGAGAACTTGATGCAGCTTGACAAGTGAGAGAACTTCAGCTTCCAGTGGTCTGCTCCAGTACATCATGTACTCACCAAAACAAAAATGGCAATTACCTCAGTGAAATGAAGTGAGTCAATAATGAGGTGGCACTGACAATTCCATTTCAAAACCAAAAGGCTGAAAGTACAATGACGATCTTGTGCTAGCTGAGAAGCAGATTGCTCTGAAGTCATGTGCTGGACTACAGGCAATTTGCTGGAATGTAGAAATGATACAGTCAGAACACCAAAGGAGTAGTGAAATGATTGGCAAGGAAGACTAAAATTCAGCTTGACTGTTCTGTGATTGACCAAAGCACAGAAATAGAAATTTACTGAAATCATATGACGATATACGGCATGTTTTCCATCAAGGCTTCTGCTTAGTTTGAATCTGGAGCTGAAAAATACCATACTGAATTTGCAGATTCAATATCTCATTATATCCCCAAACAGGAAATTCTGAAAGACTTCTTTTTCCTGTTGAAATACAGAATACTCCGAGTGTTCCAGCAGCTAAGAGGAAGTTGGCTACACCATTGAAGGATAACAGCTGGAGTTTGAAAGGTTCTATATACATAAGACAACATTTGACAGACCCTTATTGGGTCTAGGATGCCTGCCTATGTAAACCGCCTTGAGCAATACCCAAAAGAGTACTCTGAGGAGAAGGATAGATGGTATATAAATACAGTAATAAATAAAAATAATAAATTACTGCAAAGTGTATATGCAGGTGTAAGACTATAAAACCTGTGATGCAGTGGAACCATTTGTCAGTTTTGTACATGACTGATAATTACTATGATGGTGGTAATTCCATAGATTGATTAACTCAATAGCCACTGTTTATTGTTAAAGCTGATTCACACTGAATGGACTGATGACTGAAAATAATGTACAGTACTTTTTCCTCTAAAGCACTAGTTCTCAAACTTTTTAGCACCAGGACCATTTTTTAGAATGACAATTTGCTGGGACCCACTGGAAGTGATGTCATTAACCTTGAAGCGATGTCATGGCTGGAAGTAACATCATCAAGCAGGAAAATTTTTAGACCCCAAATGACAACATTTTATTAATTAATAAGTAAATTAAAAGTTTATAAGTTCAAAAATTTATTGAAAGAAAAGAAGAACCCTCCTAACCCTTCCAAGCAGTGGCTGATCTTTTTTAAAAAAAAAATCCCTAAACATCCCAATGGCTACAATCCTATCTACACTTACCTGGGAGTAAGCCCCATTGACTGTTGGGAGTGAGCCCCATTGACGCGATCGCTCCACTTTCACTTTTGAAGATGTGGGGAGCTCTGCAGAAGGTCATGCAGGGCTTCCCGCACCCTCAGGAGGCTGTGGCAAGTGCACACAAGCCCCTGCAGCCCCCTGAGCGGAGAATTAATTCAGTGTAGGAGAGACCCTCCCCTCCCCACTTGCTGTTCTGGGTTTGGCAGAAGCAGCATTATTTGGATACAGAGGAAATGGGATGAACGTTGCTGTCACTTATTACAGTTCTTTTTCCAGTGTGACATTATCAGCCAGAACATTAAGTTTTTTGTTTTTTTTAAAAAGCAAATTCATACTCTCCTATTCAAATGCTACACAGTCTTGACAGAATATTTGAACTCACAGCCCAGTCCTAACTAAATGTCGACAGAGCATGTACTGCATCATGTGGGAAAGGGGCAGTTAATGGAGGCCTCCACAAGATAAGTGAAGTTTCATTGTCTTACCCTGGCACAAGCCGCCACTGCCCAAATGGATCTCCCTGTGTCTTCATCAGTCATTTTGCTGGTGTGGGTCAGAGAAGAGTAAGGGAGAGAGAAGTGGAAAAGGAATGTGGATAGGATTCTGGTGCAAGTTGCTGCCACTGAGAAATACCACTCTTCCATTCTGTTTCCCACCCTCCTCAGAAACTTCCCCATTGCTCCCCTCCCCATTCCACTGTCCCCCCTGCACCCTCTCCTTGCACACTGCCTTCCTCCTGCAATAGCTTACCTCCCTCAGCACAGGTCACCTTCTGTAGCAGCATGCCATGGCCACTACTGCTGTTTGCTGTGAAATCCCCTAAATGGCTGCAAGCATCAAGCTATTTGCTATGTCATAAATGCATGTACGCTGCTGTTATTCCCTTTCCCTTCCACAGCCTCCGATTTGCTCCCTCCCACTGGATACAGCGCAACCATTTTTGGCATGCTGCATTGGCGGGGTGGTGGTGGAGGAGGAAAGGATTGGGCTCTAAGAGTATAAGGCAGGGCTTCTCAAACTAAGACATTGTGATGCCCCAGCCAAGGGCCCTGGACTGTTTCTCCTTAAAGGGGCGGGGGCGGGGGAAGGCAGCGACACAATCCCCAGGATTGCATCACTAAGGGGGCCGCAGGAGCTGGCATTTACTTTCCAGTCCCTGGTGCAGCCTTCCAGGGGTGTGGGGAACCCTGCGCGACTGTCCACAGGGCTCCCTAGCCTCCAGAAAATGAAAGTTGAGCAATCATGCTCCACCTCTTCAAAACCGGAAGTGGGCCATGATCTTTCCGCTTTCACTTTCTGAAGGCTGGGGGACCTGCGGATGGTCGTGCAGGGCTCCCTGCACCCCCAGGAGGCTGCTACAGGGACTGGTCAGTGCGTGGCAGTCACTGCAGCTCCCTTAGCGACATGATCCTGGGGATATATATCCATCTTTTGCTCATATCTCAGCAAGTTTCTAGCTTACAGTACTGTATTTTCTGCTTGGAAGCAATTCAATCATTTTGAAGACATCTTTCCTGGTTATAATATCAAGGCATTTTTCCTGATTATAAATTTTGTGCCAATTTTGAAGGTTACAGCAGAAACCAAACTGAAAAAGTCATTGTCTTACAGTGTTGTTGAAATGCAATCACTTCTCCTAAGGCAAAAGAAGAAACAATCATGCTACAATATAGGTAGGCTTTTTAAAAAAAAAAAACCCATAAAAATAACAATCACTGAAACAAAGAGTACACATTTGGCTTCCAAAGGCAATGCCAGCCTATGGCAATACAATAACAATCAAGGAATAAAAGTCTGGAACCCAGTTTTCCTACTTCTGGATAGACAATTTAGATATTGGTGATTTTTATTTGGGAGCTTAATAGTAGACAATACCATCATTTTCAGATGTAAATTTCTGAATATAGGTGTTTTCTTTGGAAGAGTACTATAAGATAAATACAGGTGTGTGCCACTTAATGACAGGGATACATTCTCCTATCCCTGCGGTTATGCGATCAGGTTGTTAAGTGAACATTCAGCCCAATCTAGTGCCTTTGTTGTGTAAACAGACACTCCCCACCAGAAACTAGCTGGCTGTACAGGCTACTGGAGATAGTTTGCCTCTTCTTTGCATTAAGGGACTCATTCTGTAAACAGACACTCTGCTGTAGGCTATGGGAGTCCTGACTGTCTCATTAAGGGCTTCTATATTGTGCTTTGACCACTGTCATATATGCGGTCCGTTGTTAAGTGGAAGGTTGTTAAGCGGCAGGTGCCTGTAGGCATTTTGGATAGCTGAGGTCAGGGGAGAAGAATTTCCCAAGAGTAAGTCCCATTGAGTTCAATGAGATTGACTTCTAAGTAGACATGCATAGATTGTGCTGTTAGTCAGCAACCACTGCACTGAACTACAGTGGTGCCTCGCATAACAAAATTAATCCGTTCCGCAAGTCCTTTCGTTATGCGAGTTTTTCGTTTTGCGAAGCGCGTTTTCCCATAGGAATGCATTGAAATTTAATTAATGCGTTCCTATGGGCAAGAAAAGTCAGAACAAAGTCAAATTTGGTTTACAAAGTGTTTATTAAGTGCTCTTTAAAGGCATACATACTGTACAGAGGATTTCAAAAATTTCAAGCACAAAACTTCAACTTTTTAAACATGACAGAAAAACATTTAAAAATCAGCAAATATGAGGCAGGACCATCTGACTTAAGGCTCAACACTGAAACTGAACAGAAACAGTCACAAACAGTCCTTGGACTGTGCAAAACTCTTCAGAAAGTACATTTTTAAGGCATGTAAACAGGGACATCATACAGAAACCAATGCAGAAACTTTTTAAAATCACCAAAGGACTCTCTAAGGCTCTAGGGGACACTTGTACACAAACATTTTAAGGTTACCAAGTGAGGCTGAAGTGTCTCAACCTACAGGACCAGTCTTTTAAGTCAGGAAACTTGAGGCAGAGAGAACTGTCTCCACATCACAGCAGCAGTCTTTTACGTTCCCAGAGCTGCGGAGGGTCTCTCTGGGGATGGCACGAACGCTGGTCAACTGGGAGAAGGTGCAGTAGAGTAGGCAGGGACACTGGCAAACTGGGAATGGTCTCAGGCTGGCTAGCTAGGACAGAAGCAGTTTACAGTTAGCCAAAGACAACCTGGAGACAGACCCCTCTGTCCCCCAAGTCTCAGCATCACTGCTTTAACTTAACAAGTTGGACAACTGAGAGAAGGCTTCAAGGCTTGACTTCAAGGCTTCTAGGAGGACGAGGAGGAGGAAGAAGGCAACTGGGCACCACTGGTAGAAGCAGCAGGTTCCTCTTCCACTCTTTGCTTCTTCATGAAGAACCTCTCCATGGTCTGCTGCTTCAGCTGCCTTTTTAGCACCCCTCTGAAAGAGGACATGATCCTTGTATCAAACATGTTCGCAAGGTCATGTGCCAGAGCCTTGTCTGGGTGGCGCCGCTGTGCATAAGTCTGCACATTTTTCCACTGTTGGCAGATGTCCTTCAGTTCCGTTGCAAAGTCCTCAGCCGCAGGAACCTCGGAACTGGCAGCTTCTCCATGCCTGACCACGCTGTGGATTCCAGATCTGGTTTTGAATCTTTCAAACCAGCCTCTGCTTGCCTTGAAGACTTCTGGCTCGGCTGAGGTTCCTGGCTCTTGCTGTACGAGGTCTGCGTGCAAGGCCTTGGCCTTCTCACAAATGACAGCCTCATTCACTGTGTCCCCTGCACGCTGCTTCTCTTCCAGCCAGATGAGCAGCAACTTCTCCACCTCCTCCAGAACAGCTGGCTGGTTCTTCACGATCCTGGTGACTCCCTTGGCTGCATCTGTCGCAAGGATCTTTTCCCTCATCTTCAGGATGGCCTCGATGGTGGATGGATTCCTCCCGTACTCCCTGGCGAGGTCTGTCACTCACATGCCTCCGTCGTGCTTCTGGATGATCTCCTTCTTCATTTCTAGCGTCATCTTTGTCCTCTTCCTGGCCTCTGCAGGAGCAGCCTTCTTGGGACCCATGTCAGCAGTTGCTACGTTTGCAAAAACAAAAGGCAGTGCTTCACATCCGCTTCACGCACACCTTCCCACCCCTGGCCAAACCTGCCCTGGACAAAAAAGTGGCATAACAGCCCCCCCAACACAGGAGAACAAATGCACATGGTGAAGCTACGCTCCCTACCTTTCCACTGCTTGAGATGTCCCTGTGAAGAAGCTCCTTAAATCCTGGTCTGGAAAAACGGTTGCAAATGAGTTCCACAGATTCCCCAAACTGCTGGAAAAACTCCCCTAACCTCCCCAAAACAGCAGGCCAAACTGGCCAACTGGCCAGCTGGCCCCCCAAAACGTACCTCAAACGCTGGCCACCACTTCCCAAAAGTTATGAAAAGTTCAAAGAAGCTTACCTTAACTGCTGGTAGTAGGTTCCCCAAGGAGTTGGTGAACTGCTCAGAACTGCTCAAAACAGTTGACCAAAGACAGGGTTCGCCCACAGCACAGGCCACAGTTGCTCCTGGAAGTCAACCCTAGAACTGCACGTGGAGAAGTGAGCCCAGGCTGCATTGGGGAGGCTTTTTAAACCTCCAGGCACAATGCATCCTGGGTATTAACGGTTGTGTGATTTAAAACAAACCAGGGCAATAAAAAAAAAAAAAGGAAAAAATTCGTCTTGCGAAGCACGGGTCATAAAAATTCGTTGTGCGAGTTACCAAACTTCGCAAAACGCTTTAGTTCTTCGAGTTTTTCGCATTCGTTATGCGAGGTACCACTGTACCTGCACAGCCAGTTGGAAGTCTAATGAGAACTGAAGTTTGTTTACCTCAAATGAGGCAGTTGTACTCTGAATTTCAGTCAAATAATATTTCTGGACTGATGAAAGCTGATGGAAAAAAGTCATGAAGCACGTAAGTCCCCATGTTTTCCTGTAGCCACCTTTCATTTAGATGGAGCTTGCACATGGGAATGTCACGATTGATTGTGCCCAAAATAATAGGAAGATAAATATGTTGACATAAGCAGGAGGAATATGACTGTTGATTAACAGAAATGATTTTCACAGAGGAAATGGTAACAGATGTCCAGTATGAAGACACTGTCCTAATCCATTAGATGTTATCAGAAAGAAAAATAAACAGTTAACTAGTTGAGGAAAATAGAGGCAATTTTATAATAGATACAGAGACCCATGGGGGAGATCATAGTTTGTGTATTTTGCAGCTATGTTTTTTGTTATACCCCAACTTTTGATATGTATGTATGCATGTATGTATGTAGTGTGCAGACCCTTATGAAGTTTCTTGCAGAATATATTTGATAAACCTTGTGTAATTTAAGTCTTTTCCTCAAGGGGTGGCCCAATCATTGGTAGCACTGGTGCAGCAGGGCTGCACTGCCCATACCATATCCAGCAGTGGAACTGAGCAGGCTGGAGGTTTCCTTGGCATAAGGCTGAGGTATTCAATCTGTGCGTCCCGCCTCCCTAGTGAGACGTGGTTAGCCTCCAGGGGCATCGCCAGGCATCTCGGGGAGAGAGGTGGCTGGCAGCTGCTCTGCTGATGAGCTCTGCTCTGCTCTGCTGCATCTGCTGCCTCCTGACTTGCTACTTTTCTGCAGCTGTGAATGAGGTGGGTGGGGCAGCATGAGGCTGGGAGGGTGCGTGAAACATGGTGGGGGGAGGTGGGAGAGAAGGCTGGCTGAGCAGGCAGAGGTGCCAGATCTCATCATGGAGCTCTCTCCATGTGCAACCTCACCCCAAGGACTACATTTCCCACTGTGCCCCTCGCCCTGGGCATCCTGGGATTGGTCAAGGCTGGAGGAGAGAAGAGTGCGGAGGTGCTGCATCTTGGGGGAGAGAGGTGGCTGGCAGGTGCTCTGCTCTGTTCAGCTGCACATGCTGCCTCCTGACTTGCTGCTTTTCTGAGGCTGAGAAGGAGGTGGGTGGGACAGTGTGAAACATGGTGGGGGGAGGTGGGAGAGAAGGTTGGCTGGGCAGGCAGAGGTGCTGCATCTCATCATGGAGCTCTCTCCATGTGTAACCTCGCCCCAAGGACTACATTTCCCAGTGTGCCCCTCGCTCTGGGCATCCTGGGATTGGTCAAGGCTGCTTGGGAAGGAAGGAGCCAGCCTGCTCCTAGTGGGGGGGGTGTCCAAATGCCCCAGCCTGCATCCCTCCGTCTTGTCTGGGGAACAGGGGTGGCATCTGAATGTTGGGTGTATGTGTGTGAGCAGCCCCCATCTACTTTGGGGTGAGTTGTAATCTTGTTCTGTGTGACTGCAATCCTTTCCACACTTTCCTGGGAGTAAACCCCATTGACTCAAATGGGGCTTACTTCTGAGTAGACCTACATAGGCTTGAGGTCTGTGTCAGCTTAACCCAGGATCCTCACCTTTCTCTTTTTCCTCCCCCTTCAAAAAAGAAAAAAAGTCACTCTTGATGGCTTTGTCTCCAAAAATTGATTAAAAATAAAAATCCCCATTCCTTTTTAGCCATTTCCCTTTTTCCTCCTGCCTCCTTTGGGGGGGGGGTACTCTGTTGGCTGCTATTGTAAGACAAAAGGCACAATCCTAGCAAGACTACTCAGAAGTAAGTCCTATTGCGTTCAATGGGACTTACTCCCAGGAAAGTGGGTTAGGATTCCAGCCAAACAGTCTCTAGGTCTCCATTTGCATCAGTTTGCAATTAGCAGATACACACAAAACAAAGTCATCCCCTCCCCCAGCAAATTCATCACTTCCCCCCTCCCTTTCCAAAACCCTCCAGGTGTGCTGCTAACAAACTCAGGGAACAATCCTAACCATTTACTTACTTAGAAGTAAGTCCTATTTTGTTCAATGGGGCTTACTCTCAGGTAAGTGTGGTTAGGATTGCAGCCTCAGAGTGCTGGCAGCCTTGTTTCTTGTGTATAATTATAAAACCTTCATCCCTGTTTTGGGGGTAACTAAGGTGAGGTGTTGTAATGGGGAGCCATGGCCAATGGCTATAAGGATCAGGGGAGGCGTGAGCCAGAAAAGTTCGAGAATCACTGGCATAAGGGAACATTTGTTCCCTTACCCTGCTAACTGGGTAAGAGGCACTTTTTCAAGTGGGTGCTCCTCTTTTATTTAGCAGAGGAAGAGTAACTGGCCCTCTTTACCACAGCAGTGTCTTTTCTAGTGGCTGTCTGCTGGTACTCTTTTGCATCTTTTTAGATTGTGGGGCCTTTTGGGACAGGGAGCCATTAGTTATTTGATTTCCTCTGTAAACCGTTTTGTGAACTTTTTGTGGAAAAGCAGTATATAAATACTGTTAATAATAATACTTAATAATTTGTTCCTTTACCCCGTCTGGAGCTCTAGCCTGCTCAATGGGTCTACTTGGATCTGTGCCAACAAAATTGCTGGCACATGTCCAAGAACACCTCTGCAGGACTTTCTGGGCTGTGCTAGGGGTTAGGATATGGCAGAGGTCTTCTCTGACATCCCTGCCCCCTCCTGAGCCTGATCCACCCCGTTCTGTCCACCCCGTTAACCTCTCCCCAGTGGTGTGCTAGAGTGGAGTGATGTGGCCTGCACCAGGTGATGCGCTAGAAGGTGTGATGCACCACTCACACACTGCACCCTGGAGGGAGCCAACTGGCTGCAGGTTGATGGACTTTGGAGTCCCTCAGGCCAGCCGGAGCCCCGGGCATGGGTTCCTCACAGTGCCCCCCTGAGGTCGCTTCCTCTGTCTTCCCCAATCCCCGCCTCTCCCCTTCCTCACTCCAGAAAGGAGGGCTGTCTGGAGGGAGGGAAGGACCATCCTAGACACACTTACTTACCTGGGAGTAAAGTTCAGTGAACTCTGTGGAACTTCTGAGTATACGTGATACATAATCTTGGAAACTCTTTTCTCAACAATTATCGTGTTCTAGAGCTGAAAGTGGTTTTTCCAAATGGGTTCAGGAGTTGATAGCCATGCTATTTCCCTGTTGATCCAGAGCTGCAAAAACTAGTGAACTTAAAGCATGTTAATGTCGTATTCCTGAGAATCAGCTTTCATTTTGTCCTTTGTTTATATTTTGATGAGATTTGGGAACTGGAACTAAAGAGAAGCCAGATGAATAGGCAGGCCTCCAAGGACAACAAGAAAACACTGTTGGGACCACCCACATCCCCAAGATCACAGATGGCAACTACTGGTTTATAACGAAGCAGATGGATCACAGTTTTGCTTCAGATTTGTAGCAACTGGACTGAATACTTGCTGTACACTGAGACAGATACAACTACAGATACAAAGACAGTATCTACAGATACTAGAAATGGCAGAAACTCCATGATTTTAAAAAGTGTAATGTGGATTATAAAAGTCTTCTAGTAGTAATCAATGTGAAAAAGGAGAAAGTGGATTATAGATTATCCTAGTCATTCTTCTGCTGTCAGCAGAATCAGGTGGGCACTGACACAAAGTTTTCAGTCTAGATATTATCCTTTCCAGGACAAGATTGGTTCAGTGTGAGATGTGAGAAAATGACAACCAAACTGAAATTAGTTAAGAACCTTGTTCAGATAATTTACAGTACATTTGGCAAGTCAATGGTTCTGGTGTCATTGCTAGATGATAAACTTGTTAGATAGGATTGAGCTGTCATACATCCAAAATGCACCTGCCATGAAATGCCAACCCCTGCTTTTTTTTCCTCTAGTATTTTTGAACTGGGATATTTCTGCAGAGAATATCCAATTCCAACATACACTTGCCTTTCACATTCTTAAACACTCAAGTTCCATTACACAATAGAATTCCCAAGAGTTGTTATGCTGTAGAATCATACCAAGAAACAGACTTCAGGATGGGCACATGCAGGTGGACTCTGGTTTAGATTCCAGTGACTCCCATTCAATTCAGCAGGTTGAAATCTGGAACACAGAAGAAAGAGGACAAAAACCTGCTTTTCCTTATAGGCAGGGTTCATGAAAGACAGTAGCCATTTAGTCTGAACCCAATAATGAGGTAAAAGCTGTCCACCAGCGTGCAGGTAAAATCTATTCACCGTCTTATGAGAGCAAGTGATATGGCCTTCCTCAACAGGGGCATAGTGCAATAGATACCTTCTCCTGGAAGAGTACATCTTCTTCCAGGAAATTCTCCAGGTCCGCACACCCTGTCATTTTGCTAGTCTCAAATATGTGCCCCCCCATATGCATGCATTTGTACCATGTGCCTTATTGCTTCCAGAACATTCAGAATACTTTCTAAAAACAAAGCTTTATATTTTATTCATTGTAGATTCCCTTTTATTCATTTTTCATTTCATTATCATTTCATTTATTCATTCCTTTTATTCATTGTTGATTCCCAAAGTCTCCTGTAAAAGACTCGCATAATAAACATTGTTTTTTAAGACACATTCCAAAATTCTATTTCTACCGGAGTGCTAATGCAGATGTATAACTGTTATAAATGGTATGTCTCCAAAAATTCTGAATGAGAAAATGTTCCCATTAACTGTTGCTAAATTATAATGGAACAAAATTTGCTTTCCAGTCCCATGAATACAAAGTGAGTTTGTTACGATTAGAGCTACAGTATTACAATGAATTGTAAATGTTATTCGTAATAATTGGTCAGGAAAATGCTTATCACATGTGTGTTGCTTTAATTGTATATGGCAGACATAGTTAAATACAAATGAATAATTGGTTAGCCTTTTGTAGTGGCGAAAATAATGCAGCATAGCAAAATTATAGGTAATGTCACAGATCCAAACAGTACGACATTTGTATTTTTTTTAAGTATTTTAGTTTTTCTTAATGTTCACCAGTAACTTTTGCTCAGGTGAATCACACAGATTGTGCCCACACACAAAAATAAAAGACAAGAGCACCATATTGGGTTGAACTTGGGCCACAATTTCAAAGATTTCCAACAGAATAAATCAACTATTGCTTAACCCTAGCATAGGTACAAATATTGCAATGCAGTTTCTGCCATTGTGAAGGGTGCCCCCCTCAGACAATCCACCAGCAGTAGTCACATGATTGCTCCTTCTCCTCAAAACCATACAGTTGAGAGAGGCAACTGTCCTAATCACTACCCCTTGAATCCCATTACTCTGAGAGGGTGAGGCAGGGAATTCCCTAAAGTGGTTTCATTTCAAAGGCATCCTTGGGCACCAAAGCCTAGAAGGGATGTACCATGAAATTCCCCTTTCACCATAACAGTGCCTCAGGATGCACACCAGTGATAATCTAGGGCAATGTTTCTCAAACTGTGGAATGGGACCCACTAGGCGTGTCATGAGCCAGTTCCAGGTGGGTCCCCATTCATGTCAATATTTTATTTTTAATATAGTAGACTGGATGCTACCATGGTACATGACTGCATTGGGTAAATGTTACAGATTTGTACTTTTAACAGGCTACTCTGTATATGCTTTGTAACAAAGATAGTAAATGGGACTTACTCTTGGGTAAGTGAGGGTAAAATTGCAGCCAAGGCTTGTAAAATTTTTTTCCTGCTTGATGATGTCACTTCTGGTCATGACATCACTTACAGTGGGTCCTGACAGATTCTTATTCTAAAAAATGGGTCCTGGTGCTAAATGTTTGAGAACCACTGTTTATCCACAGAACATGCATTCATCTGCCACATGAAGGGGACAAGTCTGTCCTTAGTTTCCTTTCCCCTACCTGCCGAAAATAGCTTCAAAAATAGAGTGTGCTGCAGATCCCAGAGAAAAATGTCGTTTCTCTCATCTAACAAATGTATACCTTGAGAGGATTCAGATGGGATTTAATATCATGATGTCATGCATGCCATCATTGAACTTCAATCATTTTCACAGCCATATTCACTTCAGATTGGAATTAAGAGCAAACCCTGAGCCCCTGAGACCACCCAGTAGACAGGACCAATAAAGGCCCCAGTCACCAAGTATAAAGGGGGGAAACCTGATAAGCCCAAAGGGTGTGAGGCTTAAAAATTGCCTAGGCCACAAGGCCTACACTGACTCAGGTTGTGAGGCTTATATCTAGAACAGATTGCAAAGCCTGTGCTCCTTCCTGGCTGAGGGACTCTAGCACACCCATGCCAGAAGACCTTTATTAACAGACTGCCTCCCTTATTCCTCAGGTCTCAAGGAATCACCCAGGTTGCAAGGTCTCCAATCCTTTCATCAATGAGCCCTGCAATCTCCCAGACCGTGAGGTCAATGATCCCTACTGTCGCTTGTCCAGTGCCGCCTAAGGCAGCAAAGCTGATGTTTTCCCCAATCGTGAGGCCATCTGTCACCCCGACAATGAAACTTTTGTCTCCAGCAAATTTAGCAGAGGCACATACACATTATAGTCTCTTATACAAGAGAGCTGAAATTCAGAAAGGAAAATAAATACATTTTTAAACAAATCATTAAAAATACATGGGTGTTTTGAAGGAAAAAAAACACAGATTATTGGTTGCACTATGGTCTCCAAATGAAATTGCATTTGGTAATGACTGTTTTAATGTGGACATGGCAATGGCATTTTGTCTCCCACAGATCTGCCAGTCTAGTTCATCCTTACAAATCTTGAATTGTTCCCATATGAAAGAAAATAGCAACTGGGGCTTGAATACTTTAGTAAGCTTGAAATACAGCACTGTGTGAGGCTTAAAGAGGCCATCTTCTCCAGGTACTGCACTGTGTCTACTTATATATTAGTTCTTTCTATCATCCAGGTCACAATACATCAAGAGCAGAAATTCCAGGGATCGTTAAAGAATAAATTTATTATTTTGGTCCTGGAGATGTACAAGAAAGTAGAGAGAAAGGAGTGGGGGCAAAGAGAAAGGACAATTGCCCTTCACTTTTGAGATGCATCTCAATAGACAGCATATTGTTAGAAAGGGTACTTGCACCCTGTCTTTTTCTGATGAACGTACTTCCAGCAAGCAACTTCTACATTGCATAAGCCTTCAAGAAAGAAGCAAAAACCCAGGTTCTCATCAAAAATGACACCAGAACCAAAGTGTTATTTGTGCTACAGGTGACATCCTTTCTGTGTAGTGTTTCTTTAGCACCTGTAGTTTGATGTAGCCCACAT
This sequence comes from Tiliqua scincoides, assembly GCF_035046505.1. Classification (NCBI taxonomy): domain Eukaryota; kingdom Metazoa; phylum Chordata; class Lepidosauria; order Squamata; family Scincidae; genus Tiliqua; species Tiliqua scincoides. Next base: position 44,266,155 of record NC_089824.1, on the reverse strand, counting down.
GCTGTTGGTTTACTAGAAATGGGAAATTTCCTAGAAAAGGCAGGCCACGTAGTATTTTTCCCTATTTCAGCTATTCTCTCACCTGTAGCCCTTTTGGAATTGTATCACTGAATAGCCACACATAATCTATTTTTTATTTAAAGTCATTGTGAGTGAGTTTGAGCAACTCACCACACTGCATCACACCATGCCGACATTAATTTTCATATGATGGAAGCATATCTCCTTGTTAAAGAATTTTATGGGCCTCACAATCTGCCCGGATCCCTTAACCAATCACATGACTGATATGGGCAGCTATAGTACTAGGATGATGTCAGCATTCTGAACCATAGGAATTCTCAACAGAATTCCAGCCAGTATATATTTCTTTCTCTTCCGCTTTCTAACTGAGAAATCAATGTTCATTTTCCTTTATCTTTTAGACCATAATACTACTGTTTAATATTTGCATAATATGTGCTAACCATTGTAATAATATATTGTTTCATATACAGTGCATACATGGTTACAATACATCAGCAACTACTTATTGTGTTTTCAAAACATGTTTTTGGAATTAATTTTCTCTTTTTGCATATAATTCAGATTTGCACCTCTTATCAAGGGAGCGAGCAAGTGCACAAATGTTATGCGATATTCTCATTGTACACACAAAGAACCAGGGCTGAAAAATACAGACCTAAATGTGGTTTACAGATGCATGCTCATCACTTGGTTACTGCTGAATGAAGTACGTAGTGACTAGCATGTACAAATGAATCATCGCAGTCCAAGCACCACTTATTGAACTCCAATATACTTTGGACAGCCTGCCACACTGCTAGCTCACCTCCACTTGTATTATTATATCATTAGAGCAATTACTTAGAACTAGTTCACACATACATATTCAAGAACCTTTCTTGCCCTGATGGGAGGAGAAAGAATTAGGCTGTGATAATGTGATTTAACAGTTCAGCATGATGTTATTTGGCTGTAATGTAGAGGCTAAGAGACTGAACTCTGAATCAGAATTTGCCTGGTTTGGCTCTCACCATGAACTCATGCCTTAGAGAAGCCACTCCCCCTCAAACCTAAGTTGCCATGTGGGGATAATATTTATGTTACAGGGAAGTTGAAAGGACTCTATCAAGGTAACACATGAAGAGCTTTGCAAAAAGATCAAAAAGCGCTACCTGCGATACAATGCAAATACTATTGTATGAGTTTTTTGACTAAAGTTTACAGTTTTAATCATTTTGTGTAAATAACTCTTTGTGTATACCTGAAAAGTGGTACAAAATACCTGAAAGAAATACCCATAAACACTTGTTTATTAATCAATCTTGTAGATCAGTACAGAGCGAGTTTTGAGCTAAAACTCATGAAATTTGCTATGACCTATGTGTGTTGAGTGTAAAACATAGACATTTATGAAACCCTTTGAATTTGATAATCTGATTTTATCTGGCTATCTCCTCAACCCAAAAGGATCTCTGTCCCATCTCCCACCCTCCCATTGCCCTCCTGCTCCCATCCCTCACCCATGCCTTAGGTGGTCCAATGTGGAGGTACCATCTCAGTTGGTCCTGCTGCATGGTAGTGAGGCAGAAGGCACTTGATTCTGGGCCTGCCCAGCACCGAATGTTGCCAGAAGCCTCTGCAGCTGGCTGCATCAGTAGGGGCAGTCATTGTAGTACTCCAGCATGCTTTGTGCTGTGACAGCTGACACCCAGTCTGCTCAGCCGTGGTCAGACCTGAGCTCAGTCATTGTGGCTGGATCTGCTCCTGGGCCATGAATGGGAACCTTGGAATGTTCTTCAGGAAGGTCATGTGGATAAGTTGACCCAGGTTTTAAGGGTAAATTTTTAGACTAAAATTTCTAGATTAATGCATGAGCATAAACAGTCAGTCAAAATCAGAGTGCACTTTCAGATCACCACACTTAACCTCAGTACAATGCTGTTCAATAGAGCCAATTCATGCTTTCTGCTGGTGCTATCAGCTATGGAGTAATCATGTTAGTCCGGTCAGCCTAACATCTATACCAGGTAAGATGGTGGAATGCCTCATCAAAGATAGGATCTCAAAACACATAGATGAACAGGCCTTGCTGAGGGAGAATCAGCATGGCTTCTGTAAAGGTAAGTCTTGCCTCACGAATCTTATAGAATTCTTTGAAAAGGTCAACAGGCATGTGGATGCGGGAGAACATGTGGACATTATATATCTGGACTTTCAGAAGGCATTCGATACGGTCCCTCACCAAAGGCTACTGAAAAAACTCCACAGTCAGGGAATTAGAGGACAGGTCCTCTCATGGATTGAGAACTGGTTGAAGACCAGGAAACAGAGAATGGGTGTCAATGGGCAATTTTCACAATGGAGAGAGGTGAAAAGTGGTGTGCCTCAAGGATCTGTCCTGGGACTGGTGATTTTCAACCTCTTCATAAATGACCTGGAGACAGGGTTAAGCAGTGAGGTGGCTAAGTTTGCAGATGACACCAAACTTTTTCGAGTGGTGAAGATCAGAAGTGATTGTGAGGAGCTCACGAAGGATCTCTCCAGACTGGCAGAATGGGCAGCAAAATGGCAGATGCGCTTCAATGTCAGTAAGTGTAAAGTCATGCACATTGGGGCAAAAAATCAAAACTTCACATATAGGCTGATGGGTTCTGAGCTGTCTGTGACAGATCAGGAGAGAGATCTTGGGGTGGTGGTGGACAGATCGATGAAAGTGTCGACCCAGTGTGCGGCGGCAGTAAAGAAGGCCAATTCTACGCTTGGGATCATTAGCAAAGGTATTGAGAACAAAACAGCTAATATTATAATGCCATTGTACAAATCAATGGTAAGGCCACACCTGGAGTATTGTGTCCAGTTCTGGTTGCCGCATCTCAAAAAAGACATAGTGGAAATGGAAAAGGTGCAAAAGAGAGCGACTAAGATGATTACTGGGCTGGGGCACCTTCCTTATGAGGAAAGGCTACAGTGTTTAGGCCTCTTCAGCCTAGAAAAGAGACGCCTCAGGGGGGCATGATTGAGACATACAAAATTATGCAGGGGATGGACAGAGTGGGTAGAGAGATGCTCTTTACACTCTCACATAACATCAGAACCAGGGGACATCCACTAAAATTGAGTGTTGGGAGAGTTAGGACAGACAAAAGAAAATATTTCTTTACTCAGTGTGTGGTCGGTCTGTGGAACTCCTTGCAGCAGGATGTGGTGATGGCATGTGGCCTGGATGCCTTTAAAAGGGGATTGGACAAGTTTCTGGAGGAAAAATCCATTATGGGGTACAAGCCATGATAGTACATGGCTTGTACATTATGGGGTACAAGCCATGATATGCGCAACCTCCTGATTTTAGAAATGGGCTATGTCAGAATGCCAGATGCAAGGGAGGGCACCAGAATGAGGTCTCTTGTTATCTGGTGTGAGATACAGGAAGCTGGACTAGATGGGCCTATGGCCTGATCCAGTGGGGCTGTTCTTATGTTCTTATGTAATGCAGAAACACAAAGCAGTGATTGGGTGAATGCCTGCAGTGCAGCCCAGGTGGGCAAAACTGGATTATATTTTTCCAACAAATTTGTTCAGAGGCAAATTCTTAGCAAATCAGGTGGAAATGTCATTGGAAGCACAATGGAATCTTTCTCACAAACCTTCGATGAGCCTCCATCCCACATACCTATCTGCCTGCCTCCACATCCCTTTCTTCTCAATCCCTAATTTGCTATTTCAGGGAGAATAAGGGGAGGGAGTTCCTTTCCACATCTCCTCCAGCTATGAGCAGGCCCCAGGAGTCCTGAAATGTTCAGACCCACAATGTTCATCTCAAATATGAACTGTGCACTGTGGGGTCCCCAATTTCTGGAATTTCAGAGTCAGAAAATATGAAATGTAGTATCATTAATGATATCGGGCTGCGATTATGCTCCTTTCTGTCATGCAAGACCAGACAGATGGAAGCTCTGCACATACAGTCAGACTCCCTACCCCCTTTGTCAGGTGCATAGAAGCATATATGTGTGAGGAAACCTTGACACTTTTGAGAAACCCCTTTCTGTAAATCACACCAACAAATAGAAGCCCCATGGCTACTTTTTAATTGGTGCCATGAGTGGAGGCAAGTTATTAAAAATAGATGCACGCAGTAGTTGTGAAACATGCCCATTTCCTGGCAAAGGCTATTCAGGCTGTTTCCTCAGGCTGTTTGGAAGGAACCAAGGTTTTTGCTTGTAATTGTTGCTTGCAAACAAGTGTAAAAATTGTGGAAAAATTACTTTCTGGCATATTTTGGATCCAAACTACATGTATGCTAAATGCTCTCTCTCTCTCTCTCTCTCTCTCTCTCTCCAAAGTGCAGCCATGAGGGCCCCTTATCCAACAGCTATCCAGTTATCCAACTGGATGGAGGGCAGGTGGAACTAGCCTTTTCCCTTTTTCCATTGAGAACCTCTCCAGAAGCTGCTATTGGCTGTGAAAAGCATATCAGGGGACCCCCCCCACACACACACACGCACACCATTAGCAGTTTCCAAAGAGAGGGGTTTTCAGCAGAAAAACATTTAATCTGTAACTGGTCTCCCTGGTTGTTGTTTTTTCCCTTTTGCAAGTGTGTCAGTATTCAGTTCCGTAAAACCAATTTTTAAAAAAACAACTATATTTACTACTTCTACGCAAATACTGTATATATATTTTCAATAATTTAAAAAATTTAAATAATTTTGTTATATCAGATATATTACAAGATGTTGGTGACCTCTGTAGATTATAATACATATTAATCTGTAGCTGATATTGTTAGTAGGTAGATATTTTGAACATCTTTGGGGATAGGTGGACCCATGCCAATGTCTGAGGAGGTGGGGGTCCAATCAGAGGAGAGAGAAGGATGGTGGGATACTCAGCTCTCACAGTGGGAAATAGGGTAAGAATAGATAGAGGCAGGAATGGTGCTGCAGTTGCTATAGTGATGACATCATTGGTTCGTCTTTCCAAGATGTCCAAGATGTTTCTAAGAGTGGACATTTTATGGGATCAATCCTCCACACATGTGTGGGAAGTCAGGTCTTATATGACCAGTTAGGACCAGGTCTTATGTGACAGGTAACAAGGCAGCTGACTCAACTCCTAGCAAGGGAAATAGCCAATGAAGCCTGAGAAGGTAAGATGGAAATAGATGAAGTTAACCTCTCTCCCCCCTGTGAGTCTGAGGCATCAAGGGGCACATCCAGAGGTGACATTATAATTGACATTTTCCTAGGGCCTGGGCTTATAGATCATTTTCTTTTATTATGGTATTTTCCTGAAGTCTAGTAAGAATGGCACAGTGTATTTCATTCATATAACATCTGTGCTTCATAAGACCATTACAGTTTCATTGACCAAAACCTGACAATTTCCGTATGTCAGTGACTAAGCACTTTCAAATTTAAGTAGAGGAGTAATTTGACCTTATAGGAATATCAGAGAAGCACAAGAACCCTACTGGATCAAACCAAGGTCCCAGTTAGTCAACTATAATCTTTCTTCCCACATGGTTTATTCCAAGCACCTATTATTAAGAGGCACAGAGGTGCCAGTTAGAAGCCATGACCAATAGCTGGTGACAAGACCTCTCCTCTGAAAACTCATTTTGAAAGGGATTTCCAAATCAAGGTATGTCGACTTGGCCCAAGACAAGGAGGTGCTTCAAGCAACACTCACATGTTCCATCTTCTCCCTTTTTTGTTTTAAAGATGTGTGTGTCAGCATACAACCACCGAAACAAGACTTACCTCTGCTTCATCGAATTGGGCTGACTGTGAACAAGCTGGAAGTGGGCAAAGACTTCTTCTCCCAGTTTATTCCCACCCACCCTGTTTTGAAGAAGTGGCTTGATGGACACTTCCTGGAAGAGTCAGCAATGTTTCAATTGCTTTCCTGGAAGGGGATCAATCAGGATTGAATCATACTCCTGTTCAGTGGCTTCACTAGGGTTTACAAGAACCCCCAAGAAGGACCTCCTCCCTTGCAGTGGGTGGGGCAATGACCTGGGTGGTGTGGTGATGTACCATTGTCCCACCCCACTGGTATTTTGGCTATACCTTTTGATAGAACACAGATATTTCACTCTGGTTTTTTCCATTGCATTCTGCTGTAAATTATGCATTGAATGGTATATAACATGATGGCATTATTCCCAATAACCGTGATTTTAGTGATTCCGGTCACTACTGCATGTCACTTTCCCTTTGTGCATCACCTGGTGCGGCCCGCGCTCCTGTACCTCCCTAGTAATGCCACTTCCTCTGCTTCTTTCTCCAGCCCCACCACGACGATTGCTTGATTGTAGCAGCTCATGAGAAATAGGTTTGACACTTAATCCTTTGATTCTCTTTTTGCTTGTTCTCCTTTCAGGAAAATGAGTGAGAAGAGGATTAGAGTGTCCAGGTGAAGCAGGTGGTTGGTTGGTTGGCTGGTGGAGGTAGTGGAGCATGGGGGCCCCTGCCAGTTTGCTACTTTGACTGACCCCAGTGCTTGAAGCAGTTGCCTCATTTGCCCTCATGGATGGGCCAGTCCTGAAGGTGTGGTTTAAACACTATCCATATGAAAACTGAAATAAAAAAAATTCATTGTTAGCAAACAGTTCTTTTCTGTTGCAGTAATACCTTGCTTCTTTGGGATCAATTAAGATTTTCAAGCTCTTCAATAGAGTCTTGGAGCCAGACCTTGCCCTGAGCTGCAGAGATGCTTTACTAATTGCACTGGCTCTGTCCCTGCCTAGTTTTAGGTGTTTGATATATGGTTCAAAAAACTGGCAAGCGGTGCTGACTGCTTTAATAGGTATAATTAGTTCCCTCTGGTGTTTTATTTTTTTCATTTGCATTGTTTTCTTTATGAGAATGGGAAGCTAAAGTGCAGTTAAGGGTCCAATCCTATCTAATTTTCCAGTGCCAGTGCGGCTGTGCCAATGGGGCATGCATTGCATCCTGTGATGGGTATGCAGTCACAGAGACCTTCTCAAGGTAAGGGAACAGTTGTTCCCTTAGCTCGGGGCTGCATTACGGCTGCACCAGTGCTGGAAAGATGGGTTGGACTGGACTCCTTGTCACATCATGATCAAACATCTTCCCTAGTTCTTTTTATTTGTTTCATTTTTCTTTTTGATCAAAACATGCCTTGTTGTGTGTGGTTTCACTGCTTGGGTGCGCTGGGATCCATAGTTTTCTAAATGCAGCAGCTTTCTTTGCATTTATTCATTGTCATGTCTCAGGAAGAGGGAGCAAGACCAGAGGGTAACTGAGAAGAAAGCTGAGCAGGTAAACAAGTTCAAGAAAATGTCAAATTGCTGCCCTGGGCACTGGACATCCAGGGCACTTGACAGCTGTATAAAGAACTTAGAAATCCTGGGAAAACTTCAGTAGGTACAAACCTTTAGGTGAAACATTTCAGCAAGATCTCCCTTTTGCCACTGCTGTTGTGTGCACAGGCCAAGTATGTGGAAAGTTGGGAAGGAATACTATCTTGGGATAAGTCTTCTCTGGCTTGGGATACAGTTTGACTGGAGAAGAATTTGTAAGGGCCACAATGCTCATCTTGTATTGAAGGCAAGTATTACAAGTCCCCAAAGGTTGTATTTTAAACTGAGAAACTTCACTGATATCATTGAACTGAACTAAGTGACTTGCAGCCCAATCCTAACTAAGGGCCCAATCCTATGCAGTGTGTACTGGCTCAGTGCCATTGCACACTACTGCAAACATGCCATAAGGCATGTTTGTGGAGTTTAGCACCAGCCCAGCACCAGAGCTGGCCCATCGCGAGCCTGCACTGGGACAGCGCCGGTCGGAGGTTGGTGATCCGCCGTCAGGTGCTCTGTGTGAAGCGCCTCACAGCGGAGAGGTAAGTTGGGGTGAGGGGTGAGGTGGGGAGGAGCTGTTCCAGGGCAGGTGGAGGGTGAGGAGAAGTTGTGACAGGGGGAGGGAGCAAGGCAGGAGGAGGGCAGGACTGGCAGAGTTCAGCTTCGCCAGATCTGGAGCCCTGTGTTGGGCCGTGCAGCCCAACACAAGGCTTCTTGACTCTGCGCTGGCTAAAGAGCCGCTGCAGAGTCAAGCAGCCGCATTGTGGGGCTACTGTCCTTACTTGGAGGAAGGGGATGAATGTCCCCTTCTCCTAAGGAGCTACTGGTGGCTGCCTGGTTGTGCTTAGGATGCCGCGGCAGCCATTTTTGGCGCTGCAGCAGGCCCACGCACTGGGCAGCTCAGAATTGGGCTGTCAATACCCTCCCCATTGACGCACTCATGTCACTGGAGTATATGCTGCAACCTGTGAGGGGGGACAGTCCTGGAGGTTTCCTCTGAGTAAGGGAACATTTGTTTAAGGGAGCATTTCCCATGAGACTCGTTTTAGGTTCTGATGCCAACCTGAATATATTTAAGCCTCTAAAAATTGCACGAAGACTTGTGAAAGGGCTCAGAACATTGCCAAATCCCCCAACCCTCCTCCATGCAAAACTTTAGGGGGAAAATTATTACCTTTGGATACATCCGGAATTATAGCAGAAGATGCTATAAAATGTTTTAATCAACTCATTCACTTTTTCTAAAATGTAATTTTTCCCCAAGAGTAGAAGGATGCCTTTGTTTAAGGAACTGATTCTCCTGATGAGTTGATTATATTTGCTGAATGTATTGAAACATCGGGCTTTGGTTAATTTTCTCACACTATTTTCCTTTTTTCCCCATAACATTTTCACTTTGCAGCCACTTTCTTTTACATTTCCTGGGCATTTCAAGCGATAATTCATTTTGTTTATAGCTGCCAGCGATACTTCCAAAGTCAGGGAGAGGGGGACACCAGGGAATGTTTGCAAAAGAATCACCTCCTCCAGCTACACATGCACACAGTAGCTGATGCACCTAGCCTTGGTCAGCAAATCAGCAGTAACAATAATCAGCTGTTTGGAGGGGGCTATTTAAATAGATAAATTTAACTCCATGCCCCCCTCCCAAATAACAGATTAATGGCACAATCCTAACCGACTTTCCAAAACTGAGGTAAGGGCAATGCAACTCTGAGGTAAGGGAACAAGCATTGCCTTACCTTGAGGAGCCCTCCATAACTGCAGGATGCAGGATGCAGCACATGCCCCACTGGCACAGCTATGCCAGTGCTGGAATGTTGGTTAGGAATGGTCCCTAATCCTATCCAACTTTCCAGCACTGATGCAGTCATGCCATGGGGCTTGCACTTCATCCCGTGGCATAGGGGCAGTCACTGATGCCACCTCAAGGTAAGGGCGTATTTGTTCCATTACCTAAGGGCTGCATTGTGGCTGCACCAGCACTGGAAAGTTGAATAGGATTGGGCCCTAAGAGTGCTATCCAGAGCACTTGATTGGTTGGTGCAGGTCCCCTGACCTGGCCCAAGAGTGTTGTGAATATGCCATAAATCACATTCACAACTACTCTTGAGCTGGCTGGGCCAGCCTGAGAACGTGTGCCCCTCCCTGGCCAGATACAGAGCTAGAAGGGGTACATAAGTGCTTGCTGAGGCAGGACAGCACAGGGGTTAGTGGGAGTGAGTGGCAAGAAGGTGGAATGGAGGTGGGGAGGGATTTTTTTGGGTGGGGGAAGGCAATCTAGGAGGTGGAGTGAACCTGGGAGGGGGATGGGATTGGCTGCGGTAGTGCAAGTTGAATCCTAACCCGCATACCTGGTTCAATCAGCCTTACACAGGCTGCTTGGATTTGCGCTAGTAAGATTGTTGGCACAAATCTGAGTAGCCCCGTAACTGGCTGGGACATTGCTTGGGGTAAGGGGCAAAATATCCCTTTACTCTGAATTCCGCTCCAGCTGGCACCTACCTTGACATTCGATACAGTGTAGGCCACTCGTCCTGTCTGTTCCAGCACAGGTTAGGATTGTGCTATCATGTTGTTACCAACCAGGTGAGGGCCAAATTAATTAGATATTGGAGATCAATGATTGGATTTCCTGTCTCTTTAATTTATAGGGAAGGGGAAGGAAAAGTCTAAATTGCATTGTGACCTTAATGTCTTGTGAAGAAAGTGTAGCCTTTTCTCCACATGTCATTTTGCTGATGAAATTCTCTCCTTGCCCCGGCTTCAGGGAAAACATACAAGTGTACATCAGGAAGATGACCCGGGATGGAAAGGGTTATTTCTCATCTATTCTTTGCCCCCATTTGTACAATTTGCCCCCATTGTGTCTGCTTTCTAAAAATAACATTTTTAGAGAAGAGAAAGGAGATTTGACCATTTAGTCTTCAGTGAGACTTTTGTCCAGAGGAATCCAGTGCTCTTACCTTCAAAAGATGCTCTGAACTATCACAGAGAGCTGCCTTATACCAAGTCAGACCACTGGCCTGTCTAGTACAGTATTGTGTACATTGACTGGTGGCAGCTCCTCATGGCTTCAGACAGAGGTCATTTCCAGCCATTCCTGGAGGATTAAATTTGGGATTTTCTGCATGCAAGTCAATACTATGCTAGTGAGGTAAGCCCCTCCCCAAATTACCTCCTGTTTTAAAAGCAAAGTCAAGTTATTGCTACCTTGTAATGCAAAACAAAACTTGTTGAATGCTATTAAAATTCTTTTGAGCATGACATCGTACTGTGATGCCCCATCCCTATTGTGATGTCCCACTCCATCCCTATTTTTTACCATTGCAATAAGCAAGTTGGCTCTTCAGTGTTTGTTTTTGTTATCTTTTGCCATTGCTCCTCAAGATGCTACAATAACATGGTAGCAGGGCATGAAGAAGGATGAGTAAATGCAGCAGAGACATAGATAACTGACAGATCTCCCAAGTGATCTCTGATTCAGAGGTCTGTGCAGACATTCCGTTTCATGTAATTACCTCTGCATTCCCTGAACACTCAATGCTGTCAGTACTGTTGCAGTTACCACTATGTTTATCGCAAATATATATATATATATATATATATATATATATATATATATATATAGAGAGAGAGAGAGAGAGAGAGAGAGAGAGAGAGAGAGAGAGAGAGAGAGAGAGATGCTCACCTTTCATTTTGACTTCAGTCAGATCTCCCAAATTCAGTTTACACATGTTCTGTGCTTTCCAACATGTCCAGAAAATAAATAGGGTTCTGTAAATATTGCATCTTACAGCCCAATCCTATGCATAATTGGGCTGTCGCAAAATGAACATTGGCAGTGTGAGGAGCTCTCTGTCAGCAGCCATTTTGGGAGTGCTGCCACAAGAGGCAGCAACACTCCCTGTCCATCACTGGAGCCCACCCTGCCACAGCTGCCAGGCAGGGCAGGGGGGGAAAGCTGGGTGGGGAGGGGGCAGGGTGGATGTGGGATTTGGGTGGATCTGGCTACAGTGGCACACACCAGATCCTATTGCCTTCGTCAGCGGCCTCCCCACCCCTTTCTCTCCTTAGCCTTGCTGATGTAGTTCCAAGGAGACCCATTATAGTGTGGGAGGCTAGCAGAGGAGTTTTAAATCTTTCCTCTAAAGCCTCCCGATCTGCCTCCCCCAAAATCAAATAGAGTGCGGTCCTTTTCAGTGCAGCTGCATCAGCAGGGAGGGAGAATCAGACTTGGTTAAAAGTGTTTTTTATCACTCTTTTTTATTCTCACTGTTCCTGTGAATGGTGTTTGAAATGAACATCTCTTTTCAAATTCATAACTTTCATTTGAGCATCCCTTTGTTTAGACAAATATCTGAATCTGAGATGGCTCAGACTTGCAGATCACGATCATTACCCATTTTAGGGTTAATGTTATGTATCAAAAAGTAGACACTCCAAAGCTTCAAAAGGCGATTGTGGAAATGTATATTATATTATGTATTGTTCATGGTGACTAATCCATGTCCTAATAATCAAAGAATAGGCAGCTCAGTAAGAGTGCTACTTGGACTCCTGCATATTATCACGACTTGGAAAGGTTGTTTAGAAGCAGAGTAGGATGGCAGCAGTTTATTATGTGTGACATGATAAAGGCCTGATCCTTGAAAATCTTGCATTGTTTGCTTCAGGACTGCAATGGCAGGTCAATTTGTTTTGCTTTTCATAACAGCAGATGCAAAGATTTTGCTTCCTGCTTGGTTAGTAGCAAAAATAATGGATGTTCCACAAACTGATGTTCAGATGGAGCAAACACAGGGACTAGATTATTAACTTCTCAGCAGGGAAGATGCTGCTACAATCAGAAAGCTTCCAGATTTCTTCCCTTATGTGATCCATTATGAGACATGTGGCTTTTTGCCTTCCCCGTACCTATTTGTTTGTCTGATTTCAGTGGCACAGCCACACTGGGGGTTGTTAGGCTTGGTCTAATAATCCAAATCAATTGAGCCTGACTATATTGAAACATACACAAGTGTTAAGCAGATAATCTAAAGATGAAGTCATAGCAACAGCTTGAAGGAACTTAGATGTATCTGATGGTTCAATCCTATGGGCACACTCTGAAGTAGGAGCTCACATTCCCACAATGCAATGTGCTTTACGGAGTTGCAGAAGGTGACACGCCATTCAGTGCAGCCTGGTAAGGAGCTCTGGCTCTGGTGAGTTGGTGTGGAGGGCAGACGGGAGATAGGAAATGGGTGAAATGAGGCTGGGATGGGAAGGAATGAGACCAGGATAGGGAAAGGGGTTTCTCAAGGCTGGAAAAGGGGCAATATCAACAGCAGTAGTGCTGTGGATATCCTGTCTCCCTTCCCGGCCTTGATCCGCCTTCCCAGTTCCACTTAGGGTGCAGTCCTAACCCACTTTCCAGCACTGACATAAGGGTAATGCAACTTCAAGGTAAGGGAACAAACATTGCCATACCTCGAGGAGGCCTCCGTGACTGCCTCCCAACTGCAGGATGCAGCACATGCCCCACTGGCACAGCTATGCCAGTGCTGGAAAGTGGGTTAGGATTGTGCCCTTAGATATGTGCCAACCAAGGAGACCCATTTGGAGAATGGAGGCTTATTCCAGGGCAAGGGAACAAATGTTCCCTTACTCTGTCCCTCCCCTCCGAATGCAGCATGTGCTCTAGTGGCATGACTGCATCAGCAGGGTGTAGTTTAGATAGAACTGGGTTGCCTGGTAACTATTCCCAAAACCCTTTCCACCCAATGCTACACTGGGAACCCCTATGCAAAAGAGAATGTTACCTCTAAAAAACAACCCCAAACATACCAGGATCAAATGACACAGTGGAGAATGCCTAAGACCCTACAAAAGGATCCACACCATGTTCATTCATGTAAAACAAGGACTGCAGATGTATATTGAAATTGTGTTGGTTTTCCTTGACCTTTTTACACAATGTTTGCTTCAGCAAAACACTGAAATTCAGAGTGACTTCTGCATGACTGGCATCTTGTAGTGAGCATGGGGAATGCCTTGGAGAAGAGATACATGGCATTCAAACGATGCTCTTTGCATTCCCTGTTGGGCACTGCTGCATCCAGCCAGGAATATTCAGCTGCTATCTGCATGCAGCCTTGGTTATTTCTCATTTTGCCCTCAGAAATTATTGTCCAAAATTGCAGTGTTAAGTTCAAACGGATGCACCTGTTTCCAAAAGAGAAAAGATGATCAATTTTATCAGTGTTCTAGCTTAGACTGTGCATTATTCCAACATTCTAACAACCCAGTCCTTTGGTTTTCCCCACCATAGCATGTAGCCACGCCAAAATAGTCTCGTACATGCTATGGTGAGAGGGGCTGATTGGGAGGCATGGGAGGGGAAAGGGAAAATATTCTCTTTTACCCTCCAGAAACCCCTCAAACATCAGTGGGTGTCCTGCACCAGCTAAAGAGCTAAGGAGACAAAGGGGGGGTGTTGGTTCACTCTGGAGGGGAGAGCATCCGAGGTGGGTTGCCTGCTCCAGGTGCCACCCCTCCTTCCTCCAAAACACCCCTGGCCTTCCCCCCATTCTGACCACCCCCTTGCCCTGTTTTGCCCACCCTGCCAACTCACCTCACGTTGGTGTGGCTTCATTTTCCTGCCACTGCACATGGGACTCCAGCAGCTAGGCACTTGCATTTGCAAAGCCAGAATCGCTAGTTCCAATGGCAATGTACTGTATAGGATTGAGCTGTAAACCAGTTTTGATTCAAGTAAACCAGAATGTTTAATTGATCACAGCCTGTTTGCTTCTACATAAATGTCGATCAATTCAGTGCTATTCCCTTCTTCATGTTCAGAATACAGAAGTGTTTCAAATCTAGAGGCAGCCCATGGGGAGAGCTCTGCACCCCAGTGCCATTTCTTTTGAATCTGTATAATCTACAGAAGACCAGTTCTGTTCCAACATGGTGTCAGCATATTGTATTATTTTCTAAGTGCCTGGATGCATAAAACAAACTTTCCTTTCAATAACTGTTGGCAGTTGAGTGTACCCTTCAGCAACAAAAAGATAAAAACAAGGTCTTGGTGAAGTCAGTTCCTAAACAGATGGCTATAAAAGGTATTCCAAATGTTTGAGCATCTGCTTTGCATTTTTTCAGTAGAAGTTGGTTATTATAATTGATATAAAGGGAACTCTCTTCAGAGAAACAGACTACATAACTACACAAAAGTGTAACATAATACTTGAAGGCAACTGGAGAAAGTAAATAGATTCCTCATGTAACTGCCATGCAGTGAAATAGTTTCACCATTAATAGCAGTGGTTGGCACCCAACTGTCTGTTTAGAGAATTCTAATTCCTTATTAGCATAAACACCCATGAAGCTGCAGAATGAAATTGGTTTGTTACTGAATGCTGATTAACGAATTCCAGCTCTCCATGCTGTTTAATTAGTCAGCAAGAACTGTAAATTTCATAACAATGTGTGTCACTTTCTATTTGACTCACAAGCAGAACTGCACCTTCCTCAATAAGCAAGGCTGGCTTGAGTGGACACTTTGGAGAATCACCTCCATGAATGCCTTCCTATCTGGGCAGGTCCAGAGAGAGTCACAGCTCATTCCTAACTAAACCCCCCCCCCCGCTGCATTCTGCAAGGGAGTTTTGCATGCTGGAGGTCTCAATGAAGTAAGGATGCATTTGTTCCCTTACCCCTGGGTAAGCCCCAGCAGATTCAATAGGTTAATGGGGCTGCATCAGCTATATCACTGGCACAAGTCCACATTGATCCATGTCAGAAGGTCTGGAAAGGGGGATAAGATATGGTACCCTGATCCTGCCTCCTCCTGGGCCCAATCTACCCACCCTTGTTGCCACACTCCCCCTGCCCCATTCCTCTCCTTCCCTGCCCTCCCCTGCAGTTCCACCACCCCTGCGCTGCACAGTGCTCGACTTACCTGCTCCAGTAGGTATCCATGCACATGCTGGCACCATGTGCATGCTGGCAACAGTGCAAAAGCCTGGAGCACTGGCAGAGTGCACACGTCATCAGTGCACCACTTATATAGGATTGGGCCAGTACTCTGCCAACACCACACAAAGTCTACAGGCAGAGAAGTGGACCCAAGAATCAGCATTGGACCCTTCTGAGGGCCTTGAGCCTTCAGCATCTGCCCAATAATGCTGACTCCTGCCAGTGAAGCTTCTTCTTGAATGAACTCATGCCCTACTACATTGGTATAAGGTTGGTGGTGGTGTGTACTTGAACTACAATTCTTTTCTGCATCCATTTAACTGGATCCTGAGCCAGGGAAGTTACTACTGGATTCCTTAGAAGAGTGTATCTCTTTTTGCTGTCCCTCCTCATGTCTTCCTACTGTTAGTCCCAAGCCAGTGATCTTTTAAGGCTTCAATCATATATGCACACTTATCTGAGAGAAAATCTGATTGCAGTGAATGGGGATTGCTTCCAAACAGACAAGCATATGATTGTACTTTAGGGAGCCTCTTCTGCACTCTTGCCCACTCCTGATCTCATGCTTCTTGAGGACAAAATCAGATGCATATTGTTTGTAGTCAACATATCTTCTGGTAGTGTTCACATCACCATGGGATATGTAGAAGATGTTGGTGTCACCTTGAGGCCCTGAACACCTGCTTTACTTTATACTATTTTAGTTAATGTGGTAGTATAGAATGGTTCTAAAATGCAAGTGACTATATATAATTTTCTGATATCGAAAAGAATGTGACATTGCTTATGCCTTTCAGATGTTGCACAGAACACACAGATATCAAAGGTTGGGGAGTGCAGTTCCACTTCTTCCTCCACATGCATTTGCTCTCTCTCTCTCTCTCTCTCTCTGTGTGTGTGTGTGTGTGTGTGTGTGTGTGTGTGTGTGTGTGAACTCAATGGGACCTATTTCCAGGGAAGTGTGTAAAGTATTGTAGCCTTAGTTAAAACAAAAAACAAAAAAAAAAACCCAAACTTCTCACTTTTGGCTTTAGAATTCTTAATCAATGGACCTTTCATTTACTAACCATGTGGATTTCCAGTAACTTTTCTTTATGCAACAGCCTAACTTAACCTCTGTTCATTTTACTTATAAATAACTTTGTTATTCTATTCCTTGATAAGTGCCTGTGGACAGTATTATGATTTGGGGGGGAGGGGGCTGGCTGATTTCATTCACTTTAGCATGTTAATTGCACACCTCTTCCCAACTTCTTGAGTAAAGCATTTAAATCATGACTTGATCTGATGTGACTTTAAGCATTATTCCACAGAAGGAAGGCTTTAGGGCTAGATACTTTGAAGGACTTTGAATCAAAGTCCTTTGAATGCCAGGGTTTAATTCTCTAAAGATCTCCAACAATACATGTTTGTGTTTTTGCCAAATAGTTTTTTCTTTAACTCCCCAGAGTGCACTTTCCATATTCATAGCTATAATTTCACTGTAAGTAAAATATTCTAATCTCTCGGTGAACTAATTAAAACGTATTTGTGAAACATTCATTCAGTAATAATGGACTACGGTGCTTAGCATTCATTTAGTCATTTAATGAGAATGGGTCCAATCAAAACAAAAATGATGCCACATAATAGCTCCTGGGCGCAGACCAACTGTTTTGAACATATTTGTTGCTAAGTAATGCTGATGTCTGATCCTAAAGACATGAATCCGTCACATTCCATACATCTAGGGAATTTTAAACATTTTTTGGAATCAACAATGCCACTTAAAGACAAAGACAGATTTTAATTCCCAAGGGGGCAGTGTTATGCTATTATATCCCATTACCAGCCATTATGTATTTGAAACTCTTAGCCATGGGCACTTATTGGTCAAATTAATTTCAATGGTTGAAAGGTGAAAAGTTATATAGTTGGATATGTAAAATTATGCCTTAATTAGCTGTAAGGCCTCGTGCTGCTGGAACACTAGTTCTGGCAGTGCATGGACCTCATGGACCTCATTGGGCCATAAGATATTTTTTAGAATCAAACACCATTTTTCCAATCAGAGTTTGAAGTCTTATTTCCTCAGGGCAGCGGTTTTCAAACTCTCAGGGAGTTTGAAAACTGCTCTAAGTCCTTGCGGGGGTGGGGGGAGGCAGCAGGGGCGAGGGGGAGGCAGCGACGTGACCCCCAGGATCGTGTTGCCCAGGGGGTGGCAGGGGCTTGGCTGTACTTACCAGAGTCTCCTGCAGCCTTCCAGGAGAGCAGGGAGCCCTGCGTGACCTTCTGCAGGGCTCCCTGAATCTTTGAAAGTGGAGCAATCGCGCCCCGCCTCCACTAAACTGGAAGTGGAGCGCGTTCAGTCCACTTTCACTTCTAAAGCTTTGGGGAACCCTGCAAACGGTTGCACAGGGCTCCCTGCACCCCTGGGAGGCTGCAGGAGGCTCTGGTAAGTACAGCCCAGTCCCTGCAGCCTCCTAAGCGATGTGATCCTGGGGATCGTATTGCTGCCTCCTCCCTGCCTCCTCGCTGGCCCCGCCCCCTAAGGGAAAAGAGGCCAGGGCCCTCAGGCTGGGGCATCGCAATGCCCCAGTTTGAAAACCCCTGCCTCAGGGTTATACTAGTGGCTCCCAAGTTTTTTTGACTGGTGGCTCCCTTGACCAACTGGGCCAGTGGCTGCAGTTCACCATTAAGGCTACAATCCTATATATTGTATAGGGTGGCAGGTTTTTCACAAGGATTCTGTGGCTACCCTGGCTGATTTCCATGGCTCTCTGGGCAGACGTGGCTCACAGTTTGGGAACCACTGTCCTAGACCTTCCTTCTGCCTGAGGAAGGGCTCTTTTCTCCTTCAGAGAATGTTTTCTTCCACAGGAGGAGGAAAGCCTTAGGACTCAATCCTCAGTATTAAGATGTATGTATGACTTCAGTGAAATAGCACTTTATGACTAATCTTATTGCTTAGTGACCAAATGATGGATGCCAAGTAATATCTTGGATTAATATAAGTCTTATGACCTCACTGAATTCAAATAAAGATTTTAAATAGTTGGTGTGTTGAATTGAAACCTAAATGGCTGTGGTATAATGCATAACAACCAGTTGAAGTGTATTGGCTTCAGTGAAGTCTATATGGAAGTGTCGTGGTGCTTGTCTGAATTAAACTTGGCTCCCACAAATGCAATTAGTCCATCACTTTTTATAAGCATCACAGTCACTCAGAATAGTAATATGGGGGGAGGGGGAGAAATAAAATGACAGTGCCTTTGATGAAGTGTTGAAAGCAGTGTAGGCGGAATCAGCAAAACAACGTACCTCAAGCTTCCAAAAACCTTTTCTCAGTAGTGTTAAAAATGAGATGGGTCTATCAAATACATATTGTGTGGCTAGGTTCTGTCACATGACACATTTTTAAACTTTCTTTCACTTTGTTATCCATTCTGTCAACAGGGGTAAAGCAACATTTTTCTGTAATTATTGAGGTGTCAAATTCCAAATTCCGATTTCAAAAAATGAAAGGAAAAGCTCAGCAACAACAAAAATTGGGCAATACCTGCCTTCAATTTAGAGAGAAGAAAATACAGGAAAAAAGCTTGTTGTTGTTGTCATGGTGCCAAAACCCACCAGATGTTTGGAGTGGGATTTTTAGGTGCTCATTAGTTTGAACCCTACTCAAGAGTTTAAGAACTGGGGAAATATTGCCTTATAATGTTTGATGTTCCTAGTAGTGCAGCTCATTGCAGTTGTGCAACTGGTACCTTGTCAATGCCTATATTGGCCAGGTATTTCTTAAGGGCATTGGGGCTGTGCCTGGTGCATCAAAGACAATAGGAGTGGTGGCTGCTCTCTTTCCCCAAAGTTGCTGTATTTCAATATCCAGGTCTTTGTATTTGGTGATCTTTTCTTATTGTTTCTCCTCGATTTGATTATCTCCTGGAATGGCCACATCAATAAGCATCCCTTGTTTCTTCTCAAACACAATTATATATGGTGTGCTGTGTTCCAATGTTTTTATCTGCCTGGAATTTGAAGTCCCATAAAATGTTGACTTGCTTACTTTTTATCACCTTTTCAGGCATGTGCTCCCACCATTTCTTCACTAATGTTGTTTCATAGTTGTTGCACCGTGGAGCATAGCAGCAACTTTATTGTGGCAATTTTTGTAATCTGTGTGATTTTGCTGCACCCACTAACAATGTGATATTCACCTTTTTCTTTGCAGGGCCTGCATTTGGCATCATTCAAGATCTTTTCCACTTTTGCCTTGGTAACATTTGGTTGGAAAGCAAATATCAGTCCCTCTGTTTCTTTCTTCAGTCTTCCATGACTTAAGAGCCATGACAGAAGCCCTTGTCTACCTTGTCTTCTGTTTTCTTGATGTGTTGGCCATGTATATTATTATTATTTCTCATGATACAGCTGCCAGTTCTTTAGCTGGAATTGGCATTAATTGGGGCCTAAGACATTGTAATATATTTGTGAATAATTTACTCCTCCTCCTCCTCCTCCTCCTACTACTACTACTACATTGGTTGATAGGTTGGTTGATTGATTGATTACAATATTTATATATGGCCTTTCTCATCAGATTTTCATTAGACTTATCTAAGGTGGTTTACACTGGCAGGCGATCATAAACCTCTGTTGTGATATATGTCCCAGGCCTATGTGAATTTACAGGCTGGATAGAGCAAGGCTAGGCCCTGATGTCTTGGCCTGAGTGCATACCGTGTAGCCCTGTTGCATCATGGGATTGGCAGAGTATGGATACTATGCATCCATAGTATGGATGATGCAATAGCCTGCAATACCATGTCACAAGACTATGAGTCAGTGCCAGTATATATTTGGGTCTGTACAAGCTGCTGTGTGGGAGATGTTATGTGGAATGTCTGCAGGAGGCTGCATCTGTGGAGTTGGTGATCGGAGATTGTGGCAAGTTCTGTCTGCTGTTTTGCTCTGCTGTGCTGCTTCAGCACTGTACATTCTGTACATACTTCAGTAAAAGGACATCTGGTGGTGGTGCACTGCTGTGTCTGTGCCTCATTATTTTCCAGGAGTAACTGCCTGACTTTGGGTCTCTGGAGCAGTGGTGCTTCTGTGTACTCAACAGGTTATGGGCCCAGCAACCTAAACACCTGCGCCAGACTCGAGAGAGCAACCCCGGTGAGTCTGCAGGTCCTGACATTTACCCTTCCAGGACAAGTGTTTCTGCAGAGCTGTGCAGTCAGTGAGAACGGCAGCAGCAGTGACAGCTTTTCCTCTCACCCTCTGAATGAGGGTAATTACCTGGGCTGGTTGGTCAAAATGCAGATGTTTCTGATAAAAGAATCTCTTTGGGGTATCTTGCATTCGCCTCCCCTGGAGTTTTTAAAGGGTTTTTTAGAACAACTGTTCTAAAACTATTCATCTCTCTCTCTCTCTCTCTGAATGTTTGTGTGTGCACGTGTGTAGTTTTTGTAAAGACAATGTAGGAAATGGAATTCAAAGTTATCAGAAGACTTTTCTGACTGGATTTATATACCAAACAGATCAAAGTATCATCAAACTCATAAGACTCCCAATCATTCATTTTTAATTCCTTCCTTCATCAAATATATTATAAGTATAAAAGAATAATATATGTACCACTAATTATGTGGAACATGTTTGATCTTTAATCACACCATCAGAAGGCTTCTTAGGTCATTCTGCTTGATAGTATCATCATACCCTGTTAAAGAGAGTCCAAAACTGTGGCTCTTTTGAAATGCAGCTTTTTAGCTTATCATAACAGCTGAATTTCTATGATAACTTAAGGGCTGAGTTTCTATGATAACTTCAGGGCTGAGTTTCTATAACTGCAGAAATTTCTTCCTTAGTTCCACTGTGCATGCCGAGACTCATATCTTGCCTTTTTCAGAGTTTATTTTCCTTCCCAGAGCATCTGTTGGTAGATCGAGAAGAGGCTTGGGGGCATGAGAATGGAAGACAACTGCAGATAGCCAAGGAAGAGTTAGCTGCTCCCCCTTTCTAGTACTGTGGTTTGTTTCACCTCTGCGAATGATGAATGCACAGGGCCCTGACAAAATGATATTGTAAGAGCCATAGCTTAGTGGTAGGGCAGATGCTTTTCATGCAGACGGTCCCAGGTATAGCACCTGTTGGAACCCCTGGAAGGCCACTGCTAGCCAGTATAGACGAAGGCCCTCTCCATCGGTGTTGCAGATAAAATGTTGATGCAGAACACAGCCGCTAGCATGAATGGCTGGTGACTGCATGCATATACCACTGGAGCAATCAGCCACTGTGGGAAGAGGTTTGTTGGTGGGGATGGGTGAGCATGAGAGAGAGCAACAAGGCCTTTTGGGTGAGTAATTGGAAGCATAGCAGGGGAGGGCGGGGATGGATCCAATGCATGATCTTATACCTCATTTTTTGGTGATCTCTGCTGTCTGGCTGTCCTTGGACTTATGCCAACTATATAGCAGCTGTAGGTCCAAGAAGACCCATAGGCCATCAGGGGGCCTACAAAGAGGTAAGGGAAAAAATATTTTCTTTTACCTCTTGCAGGCTTCCTGATCATCCACCCAACATTACGGGGTACAAGCCATGATGTGTATGCGCAACCTCCTGATTTTAGAAATGGGCCATGTCAGAAGGGCAGATGCAAGGGAGGGCACCAGGATGAGGTCTCTTGTTATCTGGTGTGCTCCCTGGGCATTTGGTGGGCTGCTGTGAGATACAGGAAGCTGGACTAGATGGGCCTATGGCCTGATCCAGTGGGGCTGTTCTTATTGGATGCAGAGGGCACTCCATAAGCATGGCTGCCATCATTAGTTATGGTGGGGGACAGGATTGGGCAGTTACAGCCCAATCCTGTCCACACTTTCCTGGGAGTAAGCCCCATTGACTCTAATGGGACTTACTTCTGAGTAGTTGTTGGCAACCTTCAGTCTCAAGAGACTATGGTATCGCGCTCTGAAAGGTGGTTTTGGAGCATCGTCTAGTGTGGCTGAAAAGGCCGATTCGGGAGTGACAATCCCTTCCACAACGGGAGCAAGTGCAGTCTGACCCTGGTCTGTCTCCCTGGCTATGGGCCTTCCTCCTTTGCCTCTTTGCCTCAGACTGTTGGCCAAGTGTCTCTTCAAACTGGGAAAGGCCATGCTGCACAGACTGCCTCCAAGTGGGCTGCTCAGAGGCCAAGGTTTCCCACTTGTTGAGGTCCACTCCTAAGGCCTTCAGATCCCTCTTGCAGATGTCCTTGTATTGCAGCTGTGGTCTACCTGTAGGGCACTTTCCTTGCACGAGTTCTCCATAGAGGAGATCCTTTGGGATCCGGCCATCATCCATTCTCACGACATGACCGAGCCAACGCAGGCGTCTCTGTTTCAGTAGTGCATACATGCTAGGGATTCCAGCACGTTCCAGGACTGTGTTGTTAGGAACTTTGTCCTGCCAGGTGATGCTGAGAATGCGTCGGAGGCAGCGCATGTGGAAAGCGTTCAGTTTCCTCTCCTGTTGTGAGCGAAGAGTCCATGACTCGCTGCAGTACAGAAGTGTACTCAGGATGCAAGCTCTGTAGACCTGGATCTTGGTATGTTCCGTCAGCTTCTTGTTGGACCAGACTCTCTTTGTGAGTCTGGAAAACGTGGTAGCTGCTTTACCGATGCGTTTGTTTAGTTCGGTATCGAGAGAAAGAGTGTCAGAGATCGTTGAGCCAAGGTACACAAAGTCATGGACAACCTCCAGTTCATGCGCAGAGATTGTAATGCAGGGAGGTGAGTCCACATCCTGAACCATGACCTGTGTTTTCTTCAGGCTGATCGTCAGTCCAAAATCTTGGCAGGCCTTGCTAAAACGATCCATGAGCTGCTGGAGATCTTTGGCAGAGTGGGTAGTGACAGCTGCATTGTCGGCAAAGAGGAAGTCACGAAGACATTTCAGCTGGACTTTGGACTTTGCTCTCAGTCTGGAGAGGTTGAAGAGCTTTCTGTCTGATCTGGTCCAGAGATAGATGCCTTCTGTTGCGGTTCCAAAGGCATGCTTCAGCAGGACAGCGAAGAAAATCCCAAACAAGGTTGGTGCAAGAACACAGCCCTGCTTCACGCCGCTTCGGATGTCAAAGGGGTCTGATGTGGAGCCATCGAAGACAACAGTGCCCTTCATGTCCTTGTGGAAGGATCTGATGATGCTGAGGAGCCTGGGTGGTCATCCAATCTTGGGGAGAATCTTGAAGAGGCCATCCCTGCTGACCAGGTCGAAGGCCTTTGTGAGATCTATGAAGGCTATAAAGAGTGGCTGTCGCTGTTCCCTGCATTTCTCCTGCAGTTGTCTAAGGGAGAATACCATATCAGTGGTGGACCTGTGGGCTCGGAATCCGCACTGTGATTCTGGATAAACGCTCTCTGCAAGTACCTGGAGCCTCTTTAGTGCAACTCGGGCAAACAACTTTCCTACAACGCTAAGGAGAGAGATGCCACGGTAGTTATTGCAGTCACCCCTGTCGCCTTTGTTCTTGTACAGCGTGATGATGTTTGCATCCCTCATGTCTTGAGGTACTCCACCTTCTCTCCAGCAGAGACAGAGGATTTCATGCAGCTCAGTGACGATGATCTCTTTGCAGCATTTTAGGACTTCAGCAGGGATGCTGTCTTTTCCAGGTGCCTTGCCAAAGGCAAGGGAGTCCAGGGCCACGTGAAGTTCTTCTAGGGTTGGTTCACTGTCAAGCTCCTCCAGCACAGGCAGGCACTCAATGTTGTTCAGCGCTTCTTCGGTGACTACATTTTCTCTGGAATATAGCTCAGAGTAGTGCTGCACCCAGCGTTCCATCTGCTGCGTCCGATCCTGGATGACCTCGCCTGTGGCAGACTGTGGCAGAGGGGCAATTTTCTTCTGTGTTGGACCTAGGGCCTGCTTGATACCATCATACATCCCCTTGATGTTGCCCCTGTCAGCTGCTATCTGTATCTCGGAACAGAGCTGGAGCCAGTAGTCGTTAGCACATCTCCTGGCAGTCTGCTGGACTTTGCTGCGAGCACCTTGGAGGACCTGCAGGTTGCACTCGCTGGGACAGGCCTTGTGTGCTGCTTGAGCTCTCCTCTTTTCCTCAATGACTGGTGTCAACTCCTCAGAGTGGGCTTCAAACCAGTTTGCCGACTTGTTGGTCTTCTTGCCAAATATGGACAAGGCGTTGTTGTAAACGGCATTCTTGAAATGTTCCCATCTGTTGGATGCGTTTGCATCGACCGGGCCTGGAAGAGATTCCTCAAGCGCTCGTGCAAATTCCTCCACTTTTCTCTGATCCCGGGTCTTGCTTGTATCAATGCGAGGTCTTCCTTCCTTTTTCGTGTGGTACAGTCGCTTTGTTCTCAGTTTCACTCTGCTGCACACCAGGGAATGGTCGGTGTCGCAAGCAGCACCCTGATAGCTGCGCGTGATCTTGATGCTGGGAAGGCTGGAGTGTCTGGTGAGAATCAGGTCGAGCTGGTGCCAGTGCTTTGATCTTGGGTGTCTCCAGGAGACTATGTTGGGGCTTCGTGTTGAAGAACGTGTTGCTGACACAGAGACCGTGAAGACAGCAAAACTCTAGCAGGCGTTGGCCATTCTTGTTCATCTTCC
This sequence comes from Tiliqua scincoides, assembly GCF_035046505.1. Taxonomy (NCBI): domain Eukaryota; kingdom Metazoa; phylum Chordata; class Lepidosauria; order Squamata; family Scincidae; genus Tiliqua; species Tiliqua scincoides. The sequence continues at coordinate 44,241,275 of NC_089824.1, read as the reverse complement.
CAGTGCCGAACTGACCTAAGCAAGTGGGCCACGAACTGTTATCAGCACCAACTCTAGCATTGAAATCGCCGAGGATGAACAATGGCTCTTTTACGGGGATCTTCTTGATAGCGGTGGCCAGGTCATCATAGAATTTGTCTTTGGCTTCTGCTGGAGATGACAGAGTCGGTGCATAAGCACTGATGAGAGTGACAGGTCCTGCTGATGACTGGAGCTGCAGGGACAAAATTCTTTCACTTCCCACAGTAGGTGGGATGATGGATTTCAGCAGGGTATTTCTGACCGCAAAGCCAACACCATGTTCCCTGGTTTCGTTTGGTGGTTTTCCCTGCCAGAAAAATGAGAAATTTCTCTCCTTGACAGATCCGGAATCTGGCAGCCTAGTCTCTTGAAGGGCGACGATGTCCATCTGCAGTCTGCTCAGCTCCATGTCGATGACAGCTGTTTTGCGTGCATCGTCTATTTCTTGCAGGTCATCAGAGAAGCCAGGTGTCATTGTACTTACGTTCCAGGTGCCCAGCTTTAGGGCAGGAGTTTTCTGTTTTCTATTGCATGGTGCAGAGTTGTCGATCCGCTTGTCGGTTTTCACCCTAAACCCCACGCACCCCGTGAGGTTAACGGACCGTGGCGAGGCAACACCTTACTGGCTGGGGACTGCCCAGCTTAAGGCGGGCGGTAGCTGCCCAATGAGATGCAATGATCTCTCCCACCATCGGAAGCAGCCCCTGGCATCACGCTCTGCGCCAATCGAGCGAAGACTTATAACCGGTAACTGCTGCTTCCCGTGTTGTGCCGACGCCGTATGGCGAAGTTGGAGTGTCCTCTCCAGTGTGCGAAGCCTGGGTAAAGAAGGTATGGAGGATAGGCTGTTACCCATGCAGCAAATCCCCCCTCTCCACGTCGCTGGAATCATCCAATGGAAAGGCAGAAGCCAATACGGTTGGTTCCAGCGGCGTCGCAGGAGTTGCCAGAACTTGACTGTGTTCAGCCATGAACTGCCTCAGGGACTCCGGCTCCTGATTTTGCCTCGAGGTTGACTCCTGAAGCCTTTTCCACAACTGGATGTAGCCACAAGGCAGTGGAGGTTTGAGATCAGAGTTTTCCTTCTCTTAGATGAGCTGCCTTTCCAGACTGACGAGGTTCATCTCCCTCTTCTTGATTCTGAGTAGACAGGCATAGGATTGGGCTCTCTGTCTCTAGCATCAAAAACAACAAACCTTGAGACATCTTAACTACTACTACTACTACAATAATAATAATAATAATAATAATAATAATAATAATACTTAGCATTGTCTGAGTGTGCAAAGTGCTTTGCATGCATTGCCTTGATGTGGTCCTTGCACCAACCCTTTCAGGTAAGTATTATTATCCCCATTTTGCAACTGAGGCTGAGAAAGAGTGATTTGTCTAAGGCCACCTAGTGAGAAATTTGTGGCAGGGACAAAAATCATACCAGGACCTCCTGCTTCAGAGCTCAGGACCGAATCCTATCCAACTTTCCAGCATTGATGCAGCTATGCCAATGGGACATGAGTTGAATCCTGTGTGGAAGAAGCAGTCGCAGAAGCCCTCTCAAAGTAAGGGAACATTTGCTGCCTTACCTCAGAGCTACACTGTGGCTGCATCCATGCTGGATGTTGGATAGGATTGGGCCCTGTTTCTTAACCACCATGCTATAGTATACGTAAACCTTTGTGACTTACAGCCCAATCCTATGCACCTCTCCTCAGAAGTCTTTTTATAATCATTGGGGCTTACTCCCAAGTGTAGGATAGGATAGGATTGCAGCCTTACAGTCCCCTTCATCAGATGCAACAGGTATGTTCACTCTATATTTGATTTTCGGATAGTCTGACTGGGATCTTTTCATAGGGAAAGCAGCTATACGAAGAACAGTGGTCTATGTGAATTTTTCCAAACAATTTATTTCCTATCCAAGCAATTATTTTAATTGGGACAACAATTTTGAATATGGTGTTATTTTATTTTGGATATGTAACATGCATCTTTTGTATTACTGCTCCACAGAAATAGTTTTCTTTCCCTTACCACAGTTATCGAGTATTTTTTTCATGCTTTCAGGGGATAATGATATGAAGAGTTCTGTATATTTTATAAATAAAACTTTCAAGACTTGAGGAACTGTGTCAATACAAATATGGTCAAAGCAGAAAAGAACAGCTGAAAGCGTATTCCTTTCCTCATCATCAATTTCTTCCAGGTACTATGTTTTTGAATGCCAATAGCAAATCCCTCACTGTTTCTTTATATGCGTCATGGGGGCATAGAAGGCCACAAGCCTTAGAAGTTTTGCTTGAGGAATCAATATCACTGTGGGGCATGAGAGCAAATGAAGAATAGAAGATGAAGAGCAAAGGAAAAGAATAACAACTGGAGAGCAGTTTCTGCTGGCTTCTTTTTTGTACAAGTTCTTTCGACTTCCTCGCATCCTCGTATGTCTAGCTGGTAATCAGGGTGTCTTTGTTACTTTTACATTTTACATCTGAAATGTATGCAGGTGAAAGCCAAGGGTCTGTACAGGTGTTCCTGGCAGTTGAATGGGGTGCAAATACTTCAAAAACCATGTCTTCTTTCAAGGGACTAAGTCCCACTCAGGATTCCTGAATGTGAAATATCAGAAACCAACTGTGTCATGTCTTTTGAATGTCACAGCCAGCCTTCTTTGTGTTTTCCTTCATGCTGGGCTGCGCATCATTGGGTACTGCCCAGTGGGGAATTCACTTACTGGAGAAAATAAAGCAAAAGTATGGCAGACGCTATTCTAGTGAAAAACATGAAACGCTGCAATACATGGGGAAGATGCGGAGAAGAAGCATTTCAAAGTCGAGAACCTGCATGCTGTCACTTGTCAAGATGCAAAACAAAAATAACCAAAATCAAACCAATCCAGAAAGAATGACATGCAATTTTACTTCCAATGAGTGCCAAAGATATTAAAATGTACAGAGCTAGATCATTCTAAATTTTAGCATGCTACAATAAAATTGGGTATGTGTGAACCCATACCAGCGATTTTCAACCTTTTTCATCTCACGGAAACTGTCAAGATGCTAAAATTGTCAAGACACACCATCCTTTTTTAGATAAGGCTCAACACACTGCTGGTGGAGGGGCTCACATCTCCAATGGCCTATCACCTGGCAACCTGCCCTATCACTGGGCTGCACCTGGTGGCCATGAAGTTCAGGCCTGCTGCTGAGGGTCCACCCATGGGTGGGGTGCCAGGTGAGGGACCAGCTGGCTAGCTGATTTATGGCTAGCAGTGGCAGTGAGATGGGCCAATGCTGAGGGCCCGCCCTTGGGGCAGAGCCTGGGGCAAGTGAGTGGTGACCCAGGTGGAAGACCCAAGTGCCTGATGGCATCGGTGTTGTGGGCTGGTGCCATGTACCTACCCCCTGGGTGGGTTGCAGGTCAGAGGACCAGCTGCCCAACCAGTCTGCTTGTGGAGTTGCAGGCTGCTATCTTATTTTCACAAACTGAGCCTTGCACTCCAGTTCAAATGTTTTTTGAATTCATGTTGCAATTTAATCCCCTGCTTTCTGAATTTTCAAAGTAGGAAGTGTGTGTTCCAGTGCATAAAAATTCCCCTCTAGGAATCTTTTCCCTTTCCCTTTAACCCTTAGACTCCCCAGGAACAAATGTTTATGGACTTATTTGCTCCTTTTCTTACTTTAAAGTTCCAAACCTTTACCAATCTTGAGAGTTCAGTCGAGTACACAGAAACTTCCATCTCCTTGGTGGGTGGTCTTATTTTGGCTGCAATCCTATTTGGCCTGGGGCTGGAGACTTCAGGAATAGTGGGATAGGTGATGGCTTGTATACAGTGGTTAATTTCTACAAAATTTGAAGCATGTCTGAAAATCATGTCCTTGATTGAGAACTGGTTGGAGGCCAGGAAGCAGAGAGTGGGTGTCAATGGGCAATTTTCACAATGGAGAGAGGTGAAAAGCGGTGTGCCCCCAAGGATTGATTTTAGAAATGGGCTATGTCAGAAGGCCAGATGCAAGGGAGGGCACCAGGATGAGGTCTCTTGTTATCTGGTGTGCTCCCTGGGGCATTTGGTGGGCCGCTGTGAGATACAGGAAGCTGGACTAGATGGGCCTATGGCCTGATCCAGTGGGGCTGTTCTTATGTTCTTCTCATACCCCTGGTGCCCATGCTAATCCTGCATGTGAGAACATTGAGTGAGTTACTCAGAACCATTGACACACTGAGGAGCACAGAGTGCACATCTTTAGCGATTTGTCTCAAAATGAGGATGCATTTCTTCGTCATGGAAATCATCACCAGACCAACAAGAAAGAATGGATTCCATTCTTTATTACCCAGAGGTATTTGTATAGTGCAGAAGGGAAGCTTCGCTCTCATTCTGATATCATCAGTGACATTGTTGGAACTTTGTCTCCATTATCTGTCAACAGTACCCAAAAAGACCAGCCCAGATCTGCAGATAATGTCTATTCTGTGAAATGGTATTTGCAATGGAACCCAAGACACAAGAAGGAAACCAAAAGTCTAGCAAGCTCAGTGGAGTAAAACAGAATTCTTCATGACTTGAAATTTGAAAAAAAGAGTTCTGATATGCAATGTGCTTCAAACAAATGCTAATAGGAACTGTGTAAATAACATTTTCTGTGAAAATTAGACAATTGGGATAGGGGAGATTTTCAGGGAGTACTGAGTATGTGATCTGAAATATAGGCCTCTCATTAGATTTATAAAATATTAAGCCCCCTACCAGAGGCATCATTAAGTTTGCGTCACCCTGTGGAAGAGCTCATTGTGGCACCCCCATGATGGACCTTCTCCTGTACCAGACCACATAGGATGAATTACAATATCATACGCATAGCCTAAATGCAGTGGCATCACTGGGATTGGTGTAATCCCCATTAATTTTATTTAATTTATGTATTTATTTATTTTAATATATAACAATACAGGTCACCCAACAGATCAGTAACCAACCAACAACAACAAAAAAAACCCAGTGGCCAACTAGTGGTTCATCCATACCACAACCATACAGCACTGCTAAACCTACTTTAGATGTAGGTTTAACAGTGGATATGGAAGGATGGCCCCATCTGTTTACACAGGTGTTTGATGATTAAGGGCCCAATCCTATGTTGCCCTGGCACTGCATGGTACAGCAGTGAGATAGATAGATACTTTATTAACGGTCATCCGACCAGCTACTCACAAAACAGCACAACAAAATACACAAAATTAAAATTAAAACCAACATCCCTTTACACATATATAAAATCATAAAATCATCAATTTATACTCTCAATACAGCAGTGTCAAAATGGCTGCAGCTATATCCTTAGGGGCCAGAGCAGCAGCCAGAGGACTCCTCAGAGTAAGGGAACATTGGTTCCCTTATCTTGTGTAGAACTCCAGCAGCCCTGATAGGTCAACTCGGATCTGTGCCAGCCTCTTAGCTAGTGCAAAACCAAGAAGCCCATGACAGGGTCTGCAGCTTGGGGGTGGGGGTTAGGATACAGGGGCAGCCTCTGCCACTGTCCAGGGGTGTCACTAGGGTTTGTGTCACCCAGTGCAAGAGCTCATTGCATTACCCCTGTGATGGACTTTCTCCCATACCAGACCATACAGAATAAATTATATCTTATGCGCAACTTAGATGCAGTGGCATCATTAAGTTTGGTGTACCACCAGTTAACTTTATTTATTTTAATATATAAGAGTACAGGTCACCTAGCAAATCATTAACCAACCAGTGGCCAACTTGATGACGCTCATACAACTGAATAAGAGTTCTAGTATTAGCTTTGATACATGGAAATAACTGACTCATGCTAACATTTTATTGGTTCTCTTCTGTGTCATAACAACACTGCATTGGTTCTCAGAACAATCATTGGTCAGTTTTGAGTTCAGAAAATCCACTTTTTGTTGCATAAGGCAGTTGGGTTTTCCTTTTCTGATTATTTGGCTATTTTTGATAAATACAGATATTTCAACATGGTTTGTTTCATTGCATTCTGCATTAAATTATGTGTGAAATCATATATTACTTCATGGTATTATTTGAAAATACCAAGATTTCCACAATTTTGGCCAGTAGTGGTGTCACCTGACCTCCACCCCGATGGTATCTCCCCATGTGGTCTGCGGCCCCTGCACCCCCTAGTGAAGCCACTACCCCCTAGTGCAAAATAATTGAGAGCTTTCCTTTTTTGGCAGAAAGTGAAAACCTCACCTGCAGCTCATTTCTACATTTGGTCAAATTTCTCAAAGACAAATGAAGCTCAGCTGAAACAGTCTATGAAGACCAACACACACAAAAAGTCATAAATAATGCATAGTGTTTGAAAGTAAAGCATGGCATCCTTCAAGCTGTTTAGACACTATTGCTCAGGTGTTACCTAGAAAGTGAGATGTACAAACAAATGGTTCAGTAGGTGTGAAAACTGAATAAATATCAGGAACATGCAAACAGGATTCTTTTTAGCCTCAAAACATATGCTTGAGTTTGTAATATTTTTCAAAGTTGAACAGAAGTGTAAACACAACAGCCATTGTACGAGCCACTTTCACTCGTATCTCTTATATCTGTGATATTGCAAAGATAGTTGGGACTAGTCTATGTTTTATCTTGTGCAAACATCCAACCTTTTGAGGAAATTACTGAGAAAAGGAATTGACTACAACCCAACAGAATGAAGCATCGGTAAAGATGTTAAAATTTGTTTCTCAGCCTACTGAAAGAAAGAAAGAAAGAAAGAAAGAAAGAAAGAAAGAAAGAAAGAAAGAAAGAAAGAATCCAGTGGACCCCTGTCTGGACTGGTTCTATGCATGGAGGACCATGTCAGGACCATGTTGAAAGTTGCCCCTGAAGCTGCTATTTGCTCAGGGCGAGAGCCTAAGAAAACAGACTAAAGAAGATGAGGAGGATGACATCAGCAGCCTACTTCCTCCTCCAGCACTGCCATCTCTGAGAGCCACCAAGATGATCTCAACAGCAGGAGTGGAGTAGGTAGGGGACTGCTGCAAATCTGTTCGACATCTCAATCCTTCTCACACACTAATGTGGGAGTGTGGGACACATACATCCAGTAGCATAGCTAGGTCATTTGACACCCAGGGCTCATAAATTTTTGTCACCCCATATGACATAATTAATTAATCAATTAATCAATTCACATTTTTACCATCCTTCCTCTAAGCAGCTCAGGGTGCTGTACATGGTTCCTTCCCTTATTTTGTCCTTACAACAACCCTGTTAGATAGGCGAGACTGAGAGATAGTAATAGTCATGACATGCAATGAATAATAATAATGGGCAGAAAATAAATACAGTGAATATTTCCCTACAAGCAATGGATGAAATTCTGCATCAAATGGTATATAATATGATGGTATTATTCCTAAAAGCCATGATTTCCAGAGTTTCGGTCACTAGGGTGTCCCTCCCCCCAAGGATGTCTCAGTGGCCTGTTTTGAGTTAAGGCAGTGGTTCTCAAACTTTTAACTGTGGGACCTACTTTTTAGAACGACAATCTGTCCGGGACCCACTGGAAGTGATGTCATCGGTAGAAGTGACATCATCAAGCAAAATAAATAATTATAAATAATTAAATTAAATAATTTTTTAATTAATTAAAGAATTAATAATTAAATTAAATTAAATAATTAAATAAGCCAGTCCTGTTTTACCAAGTGAATTTTCTCTGTAGCCTGCCTGCAATAACACCCCCCAACAAAAAAATCAGTGAGATTTTCAGTGCTACCCAGCACCCAGTTCAGTGTAAGTTCTTATGTATTTCAAGCATATCACTATCAGGACCCACCTGGCTTTACAAGTCTAAAATAGAAAAAAAAAATCACCTTACCAGCTCAAGCCTGTGTGTATTCTTTTTATTTGGGGGGGGGCTGCCTTCTGGAGCATTTGTTGAGCTCCACGTTCATCACATCAGGACCATTCTGGTGGCCTTGCATTCCCCTTTGCTTGACCTGACCATGAGCCAAAGCATGTTTGCTTACTCGAGATTAAATGCCTATTCACAAGCAAACAGTTTCGCTTTCCATAGGGCTCAATATATTTGTCAGCTTGGAGGAAGAGACTTCCTTTGTGGGTGTTTTCCGGGGGCTGCGTTCACCAGACCATTCTGGTGTTATTGGATTCCTCTCAGCCTGCCCTTTCTGATGAACTAAGGCAAGTTTGCCTACTCCCAAGTTAACTCACAATAGAACTCAGTTTTATTTTCCATAGGGCTCCATGTATTTTTGTTTTCTAGTTTTTTGGCCATAATTTTTTATAGAATGGAGATATTTTACTCCGTTCTTTTTCATTGCATTCTGCTGTAAATTCCACATCCAACAGAATATAGCATGATGGTATTACTCCTAACCACCGCAATGTTAGCGATTTTGATCACTTGTGGTGTCACCCCCCCTCCCAAGGCTGATACCTAGGTTGGTCCACCCCCCCGCCCCTCACTAGCTACATCACTGCATACATGCACGTTCCAACATTTTTTTAAAAAAGGGGTTGCACTTTATTGCAGCTTCAGGTGCCAGTTCAGCTGGCACTGAACTTACTGTTTTCTCAGCTCTAGGGGAAAAATATAGATTCTGGTAACTTTTCCCCTGCAGTGAGAAAATCAATGAAGGAAGGAGCGTTGACTGGAAAAACAGCACTTGAGAAATGATTAAGTAGCTGTTTCCCCCACTACTACTCTAAGGAAATTCACAGGCCTCATGGCATAACTAGGCAGATGGCTGTGAAAAGATCCCTGGGACAGAAGATCTGAAGAAAGCTAATTGCAAAGAAAGTGAAGATGGCAACATAAGGGGGAAAAAAACAAGAAGTAAAACCAATATCCAATTCTAGGCTCACACTTCTCTCCTGTTCATAACAAAGCCTATAACTGGATTCACATCTTGTAGTGAAGTAGTCCTTCCCTAATAAACTACAGTGGAATTTCACATAGCTTCTTTTGGCCTGTTGAGACCAAACTATTCTCGCTAGAAGGTATGTGGGAGAAACAGGAACTATCTGAAATACTGACATGAAGCCTTGCCTCATATAATGATATGCTGCATTGTGAAGTCATTTCTATTGATATCCTGGCAGGGTTCAGGTGGAGAAGGTGCAGTGGACATGGGACCATAATTAGGAGAAGCATCAGGTACTGATGACTCACCTGACACTGCTAACCTAGGCATATGTAACTCAGAAGTCAATTAATATCAATACAGGTCCAGCCTATTTATACATGGATTTTTTATACATGGATTTGACTCAACACGAATGGCCCGTGCAAATGAGAAAGAATGTGCTGATCCCCGGAGAAGGGGAAAAATGCATCCCTTTAAAATCAGTTTTAAAAACTGAACAGTCTTTTAACAACAGCCTCCTTAAAGAGAGAGAGAGGGGGGGGCAGCAGGCTAACAATCCATCAATCTTTCTCTCTCCTTCGGACCCCTCCCTTCCCCAGCATGTGAAAGAAAGGTGATCATTTTGCATTGGTGAAGGGAGGGGCTGAGTGAAGTGCTGATGGATTGGCTTCTTAATGACTCTTATCTTAGAGTCAAAAGGTCAGCAAGGCTGTTTTTCAATCACTGAAGCAAAGAAACTTTGTTTTTCAAAATGATTTGCTATAGTGCATTTTTTTATCTTGAGTGCTTGGAAGGGAACCCAAGCGAATAATTAGTCTCAACCTGTAATGATTGAGCTGGATTGATCAATGGCCTGACTTGGTGAAAGGTAGCTTGTGTGCTTATATGAAATGAAAATCTAGCAAAAAAAAAAATTTAACTTCATCCCAGTTCCCCGAAGGTGTCCTGTGACCTGCAGGTCACAGGACAATATGCTATTAATAAATGCAATATTTTTCATCCAAATTAACCAATTAAGCTGTGAGTATTTTTTTCTCCTCTTGCTCAAAGTATTTGTTCAAGTTCCATATAAGATTCAAGGAAATTAATTTTTATTTGATTTCTGCCTGATAATTCACTTCCTAATGTTGTAAGTAATTTCACAAAGGTCTTTCTATTTGTGACGGGTGCCTGTGAAATTACTTGCAACGTTAAGTCAATTTACAGCTATTTTGTCATTTTTATAGTAATATTGCACACATCCCATGAGAGTGGGATTTGAATATGTATTATGTTTAAGACAATACCCATACAATACATATTGTATTACGTTTCAATTAAACGGGGGAAAACAGACCTACAGCAAAACCAAAGAGATGGGTATATGTCATCAGATTGTGATAATTTTGCATGTCTCTAACCAGCAGTTCTCTACCTTTGGACAACTGTGGACCACTGTTGCAGACCACTGAGTGTGCAGTCACAGGAAGATGTGATGATGACGCAGTGATAGTGCCATTGCCAGTGGCTGCCAGATTGCCCCAATTTGATGGGTATAGGTAATCAGATTGTGATAATTTTGCATGTCTCTAACCAGCAGTTCTCTACCTTTGGATGACTGTGGACTACTGTTGCAGACCACTGAGTGTGCAGCCACAGGAGGATGTGATGATGACGCAATGATAGTGCCATTGCCAGTGGCTGCCAGATTGCCCCAATTTTGGGCTAATGGAGCCAAGGGAGGGTGGGAAGACCCATAAGAAGGCAACTGAAGTGATGAGCGCATGGCGCTGCAGTTGCCTGCAAACTGCCACATCCACTTATCCTTGGACTAAAAGTTCTAAGAAACAATTCTGTAAAAGTTCCAGTGTTACCCAGATCTCTTTTTCTCATAATTGTTCTTAGTTTTCATACTAAAGAAATATACCCCATTTAACTACACTTTAATATCTTCCTGCATTCACACAGAACACCCTGCATTTTATTTTAAAAAGAACAATGAAGAGACACTGACTCAATAATTTCATTTTACCGCTTGTAACTCTGAAAATAACCACCTTCAAAATGGAAGCTAGTTTCCAGGTTTGTTGTTGATATATGATTGACACACATTCTTTGCAGTTGTACTTCAGAACAAAAATAGGTAAACTGTGGAAGATTATGAACATTGATCTTCTACATCGCATCTTTTTCATTTTTGTTTGGTGTTTGATTCAGTAGACTTTTCTCATTGTTTCCGTATTGCATATTTGTCAGTACAAAACAAAAAAGGCAATTTAGAGTTTGTTGTGGCTGAAAGCACATTATGGGAAGGCTAGTGGGAAATAAAATAGAAAACCAGTTTTATTTCCCACTGTCAGTACTGTAATATGAGATGGTTGGAGCTAGTTTAAAAACAACCATGAACTTATAAAAGGTTATGCCTCCATAATTAAAAGTAGCATTAAAAAAGGGTTTGCTTCCTGTGTATTGTAATCACTGCGGTTCAGTTGATTGTGCATTAGCCTTAGATCTAAAAACCATTCATTCAAGTTGCCAGGAACCCACTGAGTTCCCTGGGGCAGGTGCAATCTTGGCTTCAGTTCAACATCCGTAAAGTGGAAATGATTCTATCTTGTACTACCTGCTTCTGGGTCAGGGATCTAAGCAGCCAGAGACGGTTCAAGGAAGCAAGTCTGAAGTAAGAGGTTCTGGGTTTTAGGACACCTAGATCAGCAGGATCACTGTCCAGTTAGAACTGGCTTTAGAGCAATCCTTTGGGACCCGTTACACCAGCAATTTAGTCAAGGGCTGACTAAACAGCTTGCTAGTGGGCCCTGTAGTCCTTCCCCTCCTGGAGTATCAGCAGAGCCGTGATCTGAATCAGGTGGTTTGCTGTTCTCCTCTAAGGTTGCTATGTCAGATGCGTGGTTAGTACCTTGTGGTGGTCCCAAAATGAACTAACTACTGCCACCCTAAAAAGCTAAAGAAACAGGGACTTTTTTGGAAACTGGCAACCCTAGTTTTGTTCTGAGTTGGGATGACAGAACGGAGGTCTTTAGCAGTCAAACAAGTGCTGCATCTTTGACTCTTATCTTCTGAATGTAATCTTCTGCTCTTGAGGCTCTGAAGGTGATGGTGGATGGACCAGAGCCAGAGTGAGGGTTCAGTAGAGAGGAACAGGGTGCCTTTATACTGTGTTTTTTTTGGGGGGGAGAAAGTAGACTCAGGCAGAAGGGTAGCTGAAGGGGCAGCACTGTAAATATGGCAGGCTCTGCACTGCGCTGTGCAAGCTGCCCTTCCCCATTGCCACTGGAGTCATTCAAGGCAGCGATGGCAATGTTGCCCCCTTCTCACTTCCCCAATCAGTTTCCCAATAGTCTAACAGTATCTATGATATATAATTGCTTATAAGAAGAAGAAAGTTATATGTCCTGCGGGGGGAGGGGGGACTCGGGCTCCTACATATATGGTTGGGAACCTTCAGTCTCGAAAGACTATGGTATAAGCCTACAGCACCTGGTATTTCCAGGCAGTCTCCCATCCAAGTACTAACCAGGCCTGACCCTGCTTATCTTCCAAGATCAGACATGCGCAGGGTAACAGTTGCTGCCAGGCTCCCCCCATCAACGTAATTTTTCATGCCATAGATCTTTATAATGAATCATTACCTGGACTTCTAAGCATCTTATTTGTCATGCCAATATTAGCCTAGTTCATTTTAAATATATTGTCATATTTTATTTTGCAGGCATCTATTAATTATTTCTCTCTCTTTTAAATCAATCCTGAAACCTGCTATTTGACTCTGTTGTGTCAATTCTGTTTTCACCACTTTAAATCAAGTTCAGAGTCTACACAAAGACTCATTTGACTGATTAGGCTGCAGGTAGTCCATGATGTTGAACCAATCCTATGTGGCCATATTGCCAATGAAACTTTCATTCCAGTGGCAGTTGATACTTCATGGCATCATGAAAGGCCTACTGGACATGCCTGGAGCCCAGTGCTTCTGGGCCCCTATTGCAGATGGAGGGAAGAAACCCACAAACAGTCACAACCCAAAATGATTCCCACCAATGCTGATAAGTTGGTGGGGTGGGTGAAATGGAAGGATCAATGTGAACGGGAGGGAGGGCCAGGCATGTTGGAGGTGGAAGGGTGTTTATCCTGGTACAAGCAACTTGCTCCAGATGCTACCCCCCCCCCCCCGGAGTGAGCCAACATGCTAAAGAGCTGATGCATGTCCAAGGAGATTCATTGGCAGTTGAGAGGAACATATTTTCCTTTTCCCCTCTCAAGTCTTCTGATCCCCCCCAGCACAGTCTGTTTTGGCACAGCTGTGTGTTATGGCAAGGAAAAGATTGGCTGACAGTAGACTACCACAGTAAGTGGTCAGATTTTTTGAGCTTTCCCAGAACAATTCCACAGATTTCTACCTTTGTGTATTTTCTGATTTTTGAAAACCAAAGGAAAATCTAAAGGATCTATACCAGTGGTTCTCAAACATTTAGCATCGGGATCCACCAGAGTGATGTCATGACTGGCAGTGACATCATGAAGCAGGAAAATTTTTAGGCTGCAATCCTACCCACACTTGCCCAGGAGTCAGTCCCATTGACTGTCATTGTTAAAAGCATATACGTAGTAGCCAGTTAAAAGTACAGAGCTGTAACATTTCCCCAAATGCAGTCACATACTATGGTAGCATCAAGTCTAGTATATTCAAAATAAAATATTGAAATGAATGGGGACCCACCTGAAATGGGCTCACAACATCCTAAGCCACAGTTTGAGAAACACTGATCTATACTGCATTTGTAGCTGTAGGGTCCCTGCCCTGGAGGGGCCTGGAGCAGGCTTGTTCCACCCCCAGGGGGGCCTCAGATTGGCTGGAGGGGAAGGGGGTTCCAGCACCCTTGTCCGCCTCCCTAGCAGAGCTGCCAAACCTGGCCTAGGAGCAGGAGCTGTTCACCTCACAGCTCCCTGCTTCACACTGACCACCTGTCATCCCTGGCCTCCCTATTTTATGGAGCAAGCGTGCCCCCTTTGGCCCCTCCCCTTCCTCCAGGTGGGGCAGAAAAGGCCTTTCCTGTTCCTGGCTTGTTTCCTGCAGTGTTCCTTGTTTACCCTGACAGCCCCCTCTGGCTGGTTGGGGTGAGCCAACCTTCTTTGCCCCCTCTAAGGGCAGGGAAGCCTCCCCACCCTGGGCATGGGGTGCCTGCTCCAAGGTAAGTCAGGGGTCAGGGCATCTGGGAGGGGCCCTGACAGTGGCAACAAAGACTATGATACACCTGGTGAAACATGAGATGAAACATAATATTCACACACATTCCCATTACACCTGCCTTTTCAACTGCTGGAGAATGCAGGAGCACTAAGATTTGACAAGCTATTGATTCTAGTAATTTGACAAGCTAATGACAGATTTTGATAAATGGTAGACAAACTTCAGACTATAAAGGAACCAGACCATTTAGGTAAATCAAAATCAGAATTATCAGAAATCTGTGTTGTGTGGAGATGAGCTGCTCTAGAGAAGTTCTGAGCTTCAATCTAGGATAGCTACCTATGGCCAATGTAATAAAAATCAGTAAGGAAAAGAGGTCAGTGTCTGGCATTTTAATCTTGAGTTCCATAATATGGAATTGTGTGAGAGAAAGTGACAAGAAGTGATTTTTGCACCAAAACATGCCTGACAAGGTAATAATAGTCCACCACATCTTCAAATCCATGGTGCAGTTGGACATACAACAGCTATTTTGGTACTCAGAGTTCTAGCACTTTGGAAATGCCAATTTGTTTGCTAATATCATAGGATGTTTGCTATTAATAAACTCTGAAGTTAATTAATATACTCTGTCAAGCCTTTGGCATCCCAGGCCCTGAATTGTGGCAGAAGGGGCCTTGATGTCCAGGCCTGGCGTAAAATGTAAAATGTAAAAAAGGAAAAGCTACACTGTATATGTGTGTGATTAGCGATCAACTGCACCTGCATTAGGTGGGAGCCATGTGATCTGGGAAGATGTGTGCAGAGTCACGTAGGCTATGGTGGAGTGGTGCAATGCACCACTGGGCAGCCAATCAGAGTGGGTCACAAGACTATCGTGTGACTATGAGGTCGCCCTACTCTGATTGGCTGGCCCTGGTATATATGGGGGCAAGAGCAGACTCCAAATGTGGGTTGTTATGGTGGAGTTTCTGCGTGTCGTGCTGCTGATTTGCATACTGATTTGGACTGCCTTCTTGTGACTGTGACCTGCTGTATCCCTGACTTCTGGACCGTTTGACTGACTAGTCTTCTGTCTGTTCCTTTTACCAATACATGCTTCTGCAACAAACAAGCCTGTGTCTGCTTCCTTAGGTCTGAGATCGTCTACTTCTTGTACTGTCTCCCTATGCTCCGGTGCCACTCTGCTATGGGCGAAAGCAAGAGTTATCCTCCCCTGCTGACCTGATATACTCTATTCAGAATGCAACTTGTAATTTACAGCTTTCCCTGAGTTTCATAATTTTTAAAAAAGACTCTGACCATGAAGTCTTAGACTGCCATTCAGCTTTAAATGCTTTTATTTGCTGCTTTGTATGTTAGCTGGCTTAGGATACATTTATTAAAAGATTATGATTCCCTCTACTATGAGATAGTCTGAGATGTGGATATCTGAAAACTGGACTGTTTCCTTGAATGTTCAAACATTTCTCCAATGAAAAGGAACTTCAAATACATTTCTAGCTTTGAATGCAAGCACTCTACAGGAGAGTAGATTTTAAGAAGAGATAATTATTTGATGTATGTGCAGTGCTTTGAACACTTAAGGGTGAGCTATGTAAGTGTCAGTTATTAACTTCATGTCTTCCCAGTTCTAAGCCTACCTGTTTTTTATGCTGGAGTGACTTGGAGAACAATCCTATGCATAAGTTCAGTCGGTCTTACTACCAAATAAGTAAGTAGAGAATTGCAGCATTAAATCTTTAGCCAAAAGTTATCAAGATCAGGCCCTTCTAGATAACCAACCAGCCAGAGTATCCTGATTAGTATGGAAGAGGGAGGCCAGCTGGCTTGCTCCGTATCCAGCGTGAGTTTGGAGCTGAAAGTGGTTCAGCTGGAGGCAAGGGGAATCGCTTCCCCTTACCCTGGGGAGAGCTGCTGCAGTCCCAATGGGTCTATTTGGATCTGCGCCACCTAAAGTTCTGAGCAGTCTGGAGTTGCCCCAGGCTGCCCAGGAACAGGGTCCTGGCCCCACCCCCTGCTCTCCTACTGCCTGCCCACCGCCTGCCCTTTCCCCTCCCTGGAATGCCTCCCTTCTGCGCTCCCAACACCCCCCAATCTCCTTTGCCAGCTGAGCTTGGCCGCCTCCATGAGCTGGCACACATCCTTATGCCGGCCTGGCCAAGACTCAAGGAGATGCAAACGTGCTTTACGGCATGTTTATGACCCTCCCAGGCTGGCGCAAGGGACTTGCGCCAGTGCAGTCTTAGGATTGTGCTCTATATTAATTAATAGAATATTACTTGTAGCCTAAACTTCTGGAAAAGTCCTTGGAAAATCAGACATGAATAGATAGTTGTCAATATGAGGACTATAACCATGCACATGAGCTGTATACATTGTGCATTTTTTGATCTTATCCTTGATTCCATCTTGTGTTTGCTTTTACCCTTGATTTTAACTTTCTAACAAATATTGATATTCCAGTCAAATGGGAAAAAACATCCTGTGCTATGGTAAGTCCTGCCATTCTTCTGGTCTACCTGCCTCTGTTAGAGCCTGATCCCACTGTTGGGCTGTGCCAATGCTATGGTTGCAGCACTAGCGCTGGGTGTCGTAAAAGCACCATAAAGTACTTTTTGACACCTAGTGAGTAAGTGGTGCTGGTGGGAAGGCCTGTGCCGTCCCATGGGTGCCACATCCTGCCTGATGGCTGCCAGGGCAGGTAGGTCTTTTACCTGGTGGTGGAGGGCAGATGTGATGTGTGGGAGGGTGTTCTGGAGGTAAGGGAAGGAGGTTAGGAAGGGGTGTTTCAGGGTAAGGGAAGGTGGAAAGGGGGTGGTTCAGGCCCAGGTGGGGGGTGAGGATGGAGGAGTAGGTCTCTGCCACATCCTAACCCCATCTTGGCCCTGCCAACATTACACAGGGCCTGGTTCTGTGCCAGTTGAATAGCTGGCACAGATCTGAGTAGCTCCATTGAGCAGGGTGGGGCACAAATGTTCCCTTATCCCATGGAGATCTCCTGCCAGCTTGAATCCAATACTGGATACAGCATGGGCACTAGCCTGCTGTGCCAGCATTGGATAGGATTGGTTAGAATCAAAGAACTTTATAGTGCTCAACTTTGGCTTGATTATGCTTGTTTAATCATCTAACTATGCGTTTAGACTACTGTGAATGAATTTGCTCTCGAATTGGCTGGTACAGTGCCCCTCCTGTTTTCTCTATCTTGCATGCCAGTGGAGACTGAAAGTTTCCAGTTTTGCCTTTGAACTAACCATAGTTCCCCATTATGTCAGAAATAAAAGAACTATGGTTTGTTGGAGTTTGTTAAAACCAACTAGGATCAAACAGTGAAACATATTACCCAAAGATGAGGGAAGGCTCATTCATACTAAACTAGATAATCATTTGAGCCTTGGGACTGACACAATACTGGAAGCCCTAGTTTGGTGACATAAGAACAGCTGCGCTGGATTTGGCCACAGGCCCATCTAGTCCAGCTTCCTGTATCTCACAGGCCTCAGGAAGCACACCAGATAATAGACCTGCATCCGGGTGCCCTCTCTTGCATCTGGCATTCTGACATAACCCATTTCTAAAATCAGGAGGTTGCACATACACATCATGGCTTGTACCCCATAATGGATTTTTCCTCCAGAAATTTGTCCAATCCCCTTTTAAAGGCATCTAGGCCAGATGCCATCACCACATCCTGTGGCAAGGAGTTCCACAGACCAACCACATGCTGAGTAAAGAAATATTTTCTTTTGTCTGCCCTAACTCTCCCAATACTCAATTTCAGTGGATGTCCCCTGATTCTGGTGTTATGTAAGAGTGTAAAGAGCATCTCTCTATCCACTCTATCCTTCCCATGCATAATTTTGTATATCTCAATCATGTCTCCCCTCAGGCACCTTTTTTCTAGGCTGAAGAGCCCCAGACGCTGTAGCCTTTCCTCATAAGGAAGGTGCCCCAGTCCTGTAATCATTTTAGGGTGCAATCCTAACCCCTTATGTCAGTGCTTTCCAGCACTGACATAAGGGCAGTGCAGTTCTGAGGTAAGGGAAGAAACATTCCATTACTTTGAGGAGGCCTCCGTGAGTGCAACCCAACTGCAGGATGCAGCACACGTCCCATTGGCACCACTATGCCAGTGCTGGAAAGCACTGACATAAGGGGTTAATTGCGCCCTTAGTCACTCTCTTTTGCACCTTTTCCATTTCCACTATGTCCTTTTTGAGATGTGGTGACAAGAACTGGACGCAATACTCCAGGTGTGGCCTTACCATCAATTTGTGCAATAGTATTATAATATTAGCCATTTTGTTCTCAATATGTTTCCTAATGATCCCAATCATAGAGTTGGCCTTCTTCACTGCCGCCGCACATTGGGTCGACACTTTCATCCAGTTGTCCACCACCACCCCAAGATCTCTCTCCTGATCTGTCACAGACAGCTCAGAACCCATCAACCTATATGTGAAGTTCTGATTTTTTGCCCCAGTGTGCATGACTTTACACTTTGGGACAGGCAGCCCAATCCTAAGCATGGCGGCTCTGCCAGGTGCAGCTACATCCAGCGGCACCACTATATCCAGTGGCACCGCTGGAGCCACTGGAAGTCTCTTTGGGGGAAGGGGACTTTTGTCTCCTTTTGCTGGGGAAAGCCCCAAGCCCTGCAATGGGGTTTCTCATGTCTGTGCCAGCTATTTTGCCAGCACAGATTTGAGAGCTTCCATGTCAGTCTGAAGACATGGAGGTTATGATATGGCAGAGTAGGGCCCTGCAGTTTCCACCCCTCTCCTGCCCCAGTTCCTCCCCCACCATCCCCCCGCCCCAGAACACCTACCCCTGCCTCCAAGGCTCTCATTGCTGCCCGGAGCTCTTATTGTCCTCTGGGTGGCATCCAGTGCTGGTCTCAACACCAAAGGGCCAGTGCCGATGGTCCCTACACGGAGGGTGCTGTAAACTTGCGCTGGAGCTCAGTGCTGCTGCTATCACATAAAAGGATTGGGTCCTGAGATTCAGGCAAAAGAAAATTACCTATGTGTAGTTTATGTACCATCAGTTCAATGACTGGGTGTTAAAGTGACAAAGAAAAAAACAGAATGTAGCCACAAAAGTATTTTCACACCACAAATTCACAGGACTGTAACTTGATTGATTAGTTACTTGATTGATTAGTAACTTGATTGATTAGTTGGTCTTGATTAGGTATCATTCAGATTGTTGTGATGGTTTTCTGAGTATTACTGTGAATATTTCTGTTGCTGCATCATAGAGCTGCAAAGGCCATTTAATAACTGAAAAAAAACAAAGACAAAAAACAGGGACATCTCTCAAGGGCTCATTATTCCCAATCAAATGGGATTTTTTAAAGATCTGAACTGTTCAGGGTCTGATTAAAGTCATCAGGATTTCTGACAGACTGGAGTGCTGAAAAAGTCTTCTGGTATACTATTTGCTATAATTGGACAATAAAATATCAGCAGCTCAACCTGAAATGGAGAATCCAATCAGTAAAAAGTTACTAGGAACGAAGGTCTGTTATTTCAGAGTCATCTCCAAAGGAAGGTGATAGAGGGAAATGAAACAAAATTTCTATTCTTATTAAAAATGTATGCAGTGCTCTTATAGCAATTTCACTTCTGCCCTGAATTCATGGGCAGCTCAATCCTAAGTTCCTGTGTAGCAATTTTTTCCTTTGCTCCAGCTTTCAAGTCACCATAAAAGGGCTTTGAGCTGCTGGATCGTTAGTTTTAGCAGTGCAAGTCCCCGATAGGTTTAGGGCCTACATCAAATGCACTCCTATCATACCCTGGGTTCAAGAAGTTATAATATGAACAGAGTGCCTTTCAACAGAGAGGAAGTTATCAAGTGATAAATGCATCCTTTGATAACTATCAGAACTGGGGGAAGTGGATAACCCAACTTTGGGGCAGAGATTTGGTCCTCTAGATCAGGGGTGTCAAATATAAGGCCTGTGGAGCCCTAGAAGCCCTTCATCTGGGCCCCGTGATAGTTGGGCTCTCCCAGCACCACCATCTGCTGCCCTCATCTGCTGAGCTGTGCTGCAGTGTCTATGCTGATATATGATCAAGATTTGTGTACTTCTGTCATTTGCAGCTAATGCAATGGTTCTCAAACTGTGGGTCGGGACCCTGGGTTGCAATCCGATTTCTGGTGGGTCGTGAGAAGCTGACAGCAGCCATCTTGGAAGATGGCAAAAGACCTAGGCGACGCCATTTTAGAAGTGGGCAAAACCTGGGCATCGCCATTTTTAACTTCCTGGCATTGAAACATAACTAAGAGTGGCTTGCGCATGTGCAAAGAAAGCAGCGTGTTACGTGAAAATCCCCTTTTTCCTTTTGTGATTTTTATATCTGGTTATGTTATTATGGACTAAAATATCATACAGGCCAAGCAAATAGGCCCAATTTCCAAAACCCTGGTAAAAGTCACAAGTTTACACAACCTCTACCTCTCCATGCACACAGCAACAAAGACTTTAGCAACAAAGACTCCAGCAACAAAGTCTAAAGCATTGTATTGTTTTAAGAGATATATGCAAAAGGGTCTCCTGATCCAATCACTGTTATGCAAACCCATTAAACCTCAACACACAGGACAATCAAGTCAAGCTCATGGTGACCACATCCCCATCCCCCAGTCAAGGAGTCTGGAAGAGTAAATTGTTGTCTCAATCACTGTAAATCGTTGCTTATATGTCTCATCGTTGTAACTCAACCACTCTTAAGTACTGTATGCAAACTGCCTTCAGGGGTTGGTCGAGTTCCACCCTCCCAGGAGGGCAGCCATGGCTGAGAGCTGACTTCCTGATCATCCTGTTTTGCATGCTCCACGTGCCCCACTGTGTGTAGTGAGCAAGCGCATCCAGATCAGCTCTAGGCCACATCCGGGTCATTCAGGTCAGCATCCAGGTCAGCAAAAATCCTTTTAAGAGAGGGAGTTTCGCCACATGCTCTCTCTCTGGCTGCCCTTCCAAGGCAGAGGGTCCTCCATAGGACTCTTTCCCCCTTCCCATCCAACTGCTCCACAAGACAGGTAACTATATCTGCGTCTGGAACCTTTTCCCTTCTCCCCCCTTTTTTCCCCTTCTCTACCCATCTTTAGTCAGCAACTGGGTTGGCAGATCAGGGACCCCTAAAATCCTTCCCTACAACTGTTAAGGTTATGTTTGTGGGATGATTGGTGTAGGATCCCTGTTTTGTCCCAATGTGAGCAGGTTGCAAGAAAAACAGCAAATACAGCAGAGTACTTTCAGCAGATGTATTGAGCAAGGAATATCACAAGTAGAGTAGTCAATAAGCAGTCCAAGAGTCAGCACAAAGAGCAGTCAGTCCAAGTATAACAAATCCAAATCAGTTTCCAACAATACACAGTCAAAGGTTCAGTCCATAAGTCAGTAATAACATATACATACACTATCCATACATATACTATCCTCAGTCACTGGCAGCAGTTCCACAGTTATCTCCATCAACTCCCCTACTGCTGCACTGGAAGCTCCAGCAGACTAACCTTATGTAGTTAGCTTAGCCAATCAGTGCTGGCTTGGTCACACTCAGGGTGTGTCAGTCCCAGGTGCCTGCTGATTCTGCTGACTCAGCAATCTACACCTGCTCCCTGAACCAACTTGTAAGCTGTGGTTCTGCTTCCCTCAGAACTCAAAGCTAACAACAACCTATCCTTTTCTGATTTCCTCGGATGCACCAAATACACTCCACACGCAACCACCATGAAAGTTAGGTACACTGGATCTAAGTACTAGGATTCAAGTAGACATATACTTACCATTTTTTCATGTGCATTATGTTTACCTGTGTGCTTTGTAATAAAAATATAATCTTTTACTGAAAGTTATCTTTCTCTCAGTCTCTTTTCAAGCTAAAAAGGAATTTCTTTGCACTACGCTGTCTTGTTATCTAGCCTGCGATCTTGTAGTTTCCAATGAGGGCACTGTAATAATTCCCCTTAAAACATAACAGCCCTTTTTGGTAACAAGTGTGCCACTTTTCCCCAGAAAGCATGCTGTTGCCTTCCAGCTGGACCTCCCTCTGCACTTGGAGGCTCCCCTCAGGGGGGCCAATCACAGAGTGCAGGCTTGGATTGAAGGCAAAGAAGGACCAGGAGAGACGTGGACGAGCCAGCCAGGCTTCTCCCCACCAACCTTTGTCAGCCTGGCTGCCTTGACAGGATGGGCTGCCCTGGGGGTTGCAAGACAGAGCAGCTCCCCCCCTGGAGAGTGGAGACCTGAACACAGGGCTTGGGTGAGTAGAGGCAGACCCGCGTGATCTCCCCTCTTGTGAACCTGCCATGAAAGCAGCATCACCGCCGCCACTGATACAGGGTAATGAATGCCAGTTATGCTATGCAATAAAACAAATTATTAGTTTAAAGCAATTAGAGCAAAAGTTCAGCAGCTTAATGGGAAAATGTACACATGCTTAGAAAACCTTAAAATCACTGTCTCTGTCTGAAACAGCAAGCTGGCAGTTTAGCTAGATTTGGCAGAATGTCAAGAATGCTTGGCAGCAAAACAAGAGATAACGGTTTAGAACAATACAAGGCTCTGTAAATAGGGAGGAAGATGCTGGAAAGCATCCAAGCCATCTTGAGCTCCCTGCTTGCTTGTATGTCAGAGATGAAAACCCTTGGCAAAAAGGGAATTTGCAGTTTAAAATCATAATTCTTTCAAAAGGACAGTGTTATATATATTAAACACTAAGAGAGCTATACCAAAGTTTCATAGAAATGCCAAAGGATCGCAATGTTTGCTTGCTTGCCAAATAATTCTTCAATGCCTTAATAGTTATTGTAATCAACATATACAGTATATAAAGGCATGGTAGTATTAGAAATGAGTTTAACTGTTAGAATGTTTAATAAAAACACACAGAATAGTAAAAAGCTATTAGATTTTACTATTAAAGATGCTTAAGCCTCAGGTCTCAAATGTAACCTTGACAGAGGCAGATGTCTTGGCAAAAGCATTCACTAAGCCTGACCTTGAGAACTCAAAGTCTTGCAGAATTTGTTGCATCTCAGATAGACTTTTGGCACCAGAAAGCGGGAAAAACTGGAATAGGAGGGAAGATACACGGACTTGCAAGTTATCACATTATGGTGAGAGGCTTATCTGTTGGCAGGTGGAAATAGGATTTTCTAACAAACAGGGATGCGAACACCTGCAAAACCAGCTAGACAGAAGATAACAGAAAGGTGCAAGAGAAAGCCTTTGTCTGGGTTACAACAGACAGATGGAGCTGTAATTTGGTCAAAAGTAAATGAGAAAAGACTTCTTAAAAGCAATCCTTTTACAATAAGAGGATGCTTTGTCTTGTATTAAATATAATAAATTACACCACTATACATCAAAAGGTAACAGGTTACATATAGAATCACAACGTGGAATAGAGGCAAGTCAGAGGACTTAGCTTAAACAAAGGTTGGCAGAGAGCCCCATGGTGTCTGGTAGAAAGAATGTTAGAGATTAACAGGTGGCTCTTGCCAAGGCCATCCAAGTTGAGGATGCCAAGACAAAGGACATGCCAAAAGGCCAGTTCTGAATAAAAATGAGGTTACAATGCTCTCTACTAGTACTTGAAAACAAAGTTTTCTATATGTTTAAATGTATGGTATTGCCTTATTTGAAACCTGTAACTTGAAGCTAACCAATCAAATGTCTGTAAAGCTATCTCTAGCCAACCCAAAGTAAGCCCCATCTATGATGTCAAACTCCAGCCAATGAAAAGTGTTAAACTCCTCAAACAAAAGACCCAAAATGAAATATAAGGGACAGGCGCAGATTGGAAAATTGCTCTCACTGCTTCGGACAGGAGTCCCTTGAGACGCCCGTTGCTGGCAACGAAATAAAGCTTGCAGACGATCACCACTCTTGCCTACTGAGTTTGCTTTTGAACCTTGCAACACCACCACCCCACTACCGTTCTTGTTGTCTGCATCACAGCCTCTCTCCCTCTCTGAAAACGCCTGGAAGCTGCAATCCTTTCCTGCCCTGGCTAGCATGTCCTCTCTTTATATCTTTGCTGGGGTGAGGGGGGATCCCTGGTTGCCTGGCTGCCAAGAGAGCAGCCAGGAGGGGGGGAAGAGGGAGGTCAGGCCTGGCATGTAGGGGGGAGCACCCAGGGAGAGTGCTGCTCCCCCAGCCGCTTCTCTTTTGTGCACCCTACCTGTCTTCTTACTTCTCTCTTAGGCTGCAATTCTGTCTACTCTTACCTGGGAGTAAGCCCCATTGCCAATAATGGGAGTCAATTCTGAGTAGACGTGCTTGGGCTTGGGGGAGATGAGGGGAAGTGTCCCTGCTTATGTTTTTCTGAGGGGGATGCTACTTTTTTATTTCCTTTATTTACAAAAACTCAAGCTACTGCATGTATTGAGGTGAATGAGTAGGGTGCACTTGTTTCTGGCTAAGGCTGTGCACAGTATCAATAGCCACATCAATGTTTGTTAGTTTCAAGGGCAATACAAGAAGTAGCTTGAGATTTTGTAAATAAAGACAAAAATAAAAACAGTAGTAAATATATACACAAATATTTTGTTCCAGATGTTTTATTTTTTGCTTGATAGCAATGGTAGCGAGGGCAGGGAGAATTGGAAGATGCTTCTGAGCCGGAATACTGTCTCTTTTCATTTACAGTTTGAGTTTCTAGGCAGGAACTTCTTGCTTGATGACATCACTTCCAGCTCTGACATCACAGTGATGTCACTTCCTGTTTGATGATGTCATTTCTGTCTATGACATCACTATGACATCACTTCCGGTGTGCCCCAGACAGATTGCCATTCTCAGAGGTGGGTCCCAGGCTAAAAAGGGTGAGAACCACTGAGCTAATGAGCTCCTAAGTAAGAAAAAAAAAGCTTATTTGGGGTCATGACCTGCTTAATGACATCACTTCTGGCTCTCAATAGGCATCATGAATGCTATTTGGTGCACTGGATGGAATGAGTTTGATACCCCTGCTCTGTATAGATTTTAAGATGGCAGTTCTTGTGCTAAACTAGATGCATGAATAAATGCATGTTTTAATGCCCTTTTAAATTCTCCACCATGCCTTGTAGAAATGGATCAGGCAGACATTTATGAGGTGAACCTCTTGCAAGTGATTGGAGAAGCTTCAATTATCAAAATTTCTGTTGATATGTCTTCCTCCCCAGCCCAAACTTGAGCTGAAAGATCAAGGCAAAGTGTGGGTGCATGGAGTAAAATTTGTAAAGTGAGCAAAATTTGTAAATGGGAGACTATATAAAAGCTTTACTGCTTCCATGATGTGGAAGTTAAATCTATCATCTTAGCTTCCAATTTCCCCATGGTTTTTTTTAGCAGGAAGGAAAATTGTAGGTGATTTAACACTCATCACAAACTGCTGATTTTTTAAAAATATATTTTAATCTATAATTGCAAGAAGTCAGATGGATACAAGACTCAAGTCCAATTAACTTATGCATTGCAAAGGTTGTGAGACTTTCTTGGGATGGTACTACTGTTGCAGGTTCAGGCAAGGATGGAAGCGGACACCAGGAGGTTTCAAGGAAAACAAGCTTTTATTTCAGCTGGCTGCTGGTCACAGAGGAATAGCTTCCAAAGTCTGTGACACCTGGTTTCTCCGGGGCTTTGGGTTGATATACAGAACAAATCCTCATTGTAAAGTATTGGCTAGACTTCTGATTGGCAAAATGCAAATTGCAAAGCCTTGGATACATTCTTGATTGGCAAACAGCATATCACGTGAAGCTTTGTCCTTGCTTACATATTCCCCTACTCAATTCCTGCCCAGCATGTTTTAACTAAATATGGCACTTTAAATATGTGAAATCTTTCTAGCTGCAAAGGTCCCATCTCTTCCGCCCTGCATTGGCTAATAGCACGCTGGCAAAAGTCTCTTTTCTCTTCTAACCACCTGTCTGTTGTGGTTAGCTAGCTGTTTCCTGTTTTCTTTTTAACTGCAAAAGTTCTACAGACAACTTCTTGCGGTCAAAGCTTGTGTCTGCAATACCACTTCCTCTTTTACACAGACACAAAGAGGCATTCAAGGGGCACCTTCTAAAATATCCTGTTGACCCAATCAGCTAAGTATAGGGCCTACTTTGGCCAAAGCACCCTGCTTATGCTCACAGCTAGGCCCAAATGGGGGCCTGAATGGGTCCATACACTCTAAATTCTGGGGGTTCCCTCACACTACCAGCACAATTGTAAAATGATGACCATTTGGGAAGATTTATGAAAATATAAAAAAAAAAATCATAACACACAGCCCAATACTAACCTGACTGCCCGTGCCTTGATACAGGAATGTCAAAATGTCTGCTGCTGTACCCTGAGCAGGTAGAGAGGCAGTTGAAGGACTCCTCAAGGTAAGGGAACATTTGTTCCCTTACCCCATGTTGAGCCCCAGCAGCCTCTATGGATCTACTCAGATCCATGCGAATGAAATTACTGGCACAGGACTGAGTTGCCCTGTGTGTTGTTTGTTTGTTTATTTATGGCATTTTTACCCCGCCTTTCTCCCCAAGGGGACCCAAGGCAGCTTACAAAAATGCAGGTACAGAAATAGTAAGAATCACAATTAAATGCAATTGTACTCTGCCCTAAAAACCCACAAAACATTAAAAACAATCATAAAACATAATTACAATTAAACAGAAGAGCAACAGCAACAACTAAAAAGGGCAAGCCAGTAAAAGTCCAAGTCTCAGAAGTCTTGCCTGAATAAAAACGTGTAGGGCTTTCGGGTCCAGGGGGAAGGGTATAGGATCTGGTGTCAGCCTCTGATGCCAATCCCACCCCCTTCCAGTCCCAGTCCACCCACTCTTTGCCCCCAAGCCATGCAACCCACACCACCCACCCCCAACCCAAACTTTTGAGGATCTAAATTTTCCATAGGAGACCTATGATAACTGGTGAATGCGTCGACATATGATTTTGTTCAAATTAAATATTGCAGGGATTCATATACATTTATAGGTAAATGTTGCACAACAGTTATGGAAATAATTTAAGATTGTTGTTGTTTATCAAGCTGACTGAGGTAGCAATATTATGAGGTAATACTTAGAAGAGCAAAATTTCGACTTGAACATATGTATGACCAGGGCCCACTTATCCATTAGGCACAGTGCCTAGGGTCTATGACAGTGGTTCCCAAACAGTGGTTCCCAAATGGTGGTTCCCAGCTTGCACAGGGACCCACTTTAAATGACAATCTGTCAGGACCCACCTAGGTTTACCAGACTTTTAAAAGAGATTTAGAAAGAAATAATATTTATTTATAAGTAATAGTAACCAGAAAAAGACCCTCAAACATTTATCTTCCCTTATTTACACATGCTTGCAAACTGCAGGAGCTGAGCTCTTTGCAAAGTAATTAGCAGCTACAGCAGGGGTTCTCTAACTTCTCAGGAGTAAACCTCCTGAGATAAGTCTTTGGGGAGAAAGGCAGTGACTCGATCCCCAGGTTTGTACCTCTGAAGGGGCAAGGGTGCTTTTCTCTAACACATCTTACCTCCTGTGGGGGCCTGGGGGATGTGGGATGCTGCGTGGAGTGCTCTGCAGGGCTCCCTGAAGCTTGTAAAAAGTAAAAATAGTGATTGTCACCCACTTCCAGTTTTGCGATCACAACCCAGAAGTGGGTCATGATCGCTATTTTCACTTTCTACAAGCTGTGGGGAGCCTGCAGAGCACTCTGTCGGGCTCCTCCCCAGACCCTGGCAGCAGGTAAGTTATGTTTTTAAAAAGCTCCCCTGCCCCCCGCAGCAGTACGATCCTTGGGATCACATTGCTGCCTTCCCCCTTCTCCCACCACTTAAGAGGCAGAGACCAGAGTTCTCAGACTGGGGCATTGTGAATGCCCCAGTTTGAGAACAACTGAGCTACAATATCTGTCTTTTCCATCTATTTAACTGATCTTTCCATCACCCTTTGGCAATCCACCAAAAATCAGGTTTAGCAACCACTGGTCTATGATACTTTTCGAGGCCCATGAAAATGTCTTAATTTTTTTTTTTTTAATCAGAAGGAAAAAAATGAAACTTTCTGGGGACAACAAAAATCTATTATGTTCTGCATAAAACAAAAAATACAGTATTTACAGTTGCAACAAAAATCATTTTTAATATTGTTATTAAAATGGTGGGAGGGGCCCACAAAGTCATAATGCTGGCCCTGTGCATGACATCACACATAAAAGTGTAGAAGCCATGTGTTATTTGAATGTGAATTGCAACCACTGGCATTCGGGGGGGGGGCACAACACTACGTTTTGCAGGGCACCTCACTCCACCATGTAAGCTACCCTTCCTCTCACCATTGGAGCCATTCTGGGCAGCAAGGACATGTGGAGGAGATGCCTCTGCATTGCTCTCACCACCCGGAATGGCTCTGACAGCAGGGGGGAGGGGCAGCTTACATGGTATGTTGAGGTGCCCTGCAAAACTTAGTGCTGTGCCCACCCCCAGGAACACCACTGATTGCAACAAGTAATGAGTACAGTGAACTTTGCTATCCTGGAGCCAGAAACTATAAATGTCAGAGAGTAACATGTTTAAAATTGGTTACTTCTTCATGCCCCTGCCAGACATCCCTTTCAAGCCAAATCATTACATAGTATGCTATCTCTTGCCTAGAGTGCTGTAACCTTTTTATTTCCAAGTTTCCATCATTTTTTCCCTCTCCTTTACTAATACGTATCCTAAGACATGACAAGTGCATCAGAAATTTGTATAGAAAATTTCAAATGATAATAAAACAAAAGAGAAAACAGATATAAATGGCTTTTTCATGCTTGTCAAAATTTATACAATACACTGTCAAATGCTTTTCATGCCAGAATCCTGCACAAAAGAAGTGTGAATTCAGACTTCAGTTCAGCTAATTATTATTTCTTCCATGTCAGTGCATCCAGAGAATTATTTATAAAATTAGAAAAAAAACTAGCCTACAATTTATTCTGCCATGTGCAGATGTTTGAGTTAATCGGATACATCACTGAAAATACTAAATGGTGTCCAAATTATCTTGCTTTGAACAAATCTGAAAAATCAGAATTAATCATGCAGTTTAACTTATAAAAGAAGACTACCTAACTTACATTCCTGTACTAGCTCAAATTTAGTTATACGTGTTAAATTGCATATATTATAATGAACCCGAGATTCAGTGTTCTTTTTTTATTTTCCACTTGTACCAAAAAAAAAAAAAAAAAAGAAGCCAAAGAAGTGGAAAAAAAATAACCTGTTACTATACATTTTCAGCATTTGCCCAAATAGCTATAAATATCTGTATCCACTTCATTTGGGCACCTCAAAATTATCATGTTAGAATGAAATTCCTGAAAATAAGGTAGTAAGAATTTGGAGAACATGTTAGTCAATGATTTATTTTTTTTTACTGATATCTTTCTAAAAGTAAAATTTATTACTTTTTAATTTTGCTTTTCCAACCAGGGTGGTATACATGACATCCATTTGACTCTCACAACACTCTAGTGAATTAGGAAAGGCCAAGAGATTGTGACTTGCCTAGGGTCATCTGGTGAGCTTAATGAGTGGGAATTCGTACCAGGAGTTTTTGTGGCCTCAGGACTAGGCCGTCTAAGTAGCCAAATAAGGCAGTCTCCTCAGTCTAGAGTGTTTCTGCTCCACCCCTTCTCCTTTTTCCAATTCAGGGAATACATAGAAGATGGTACATCATCATCAGTGTTGGGAACCTAAGTCAGTGACTTGGACTCAGGTTGTGAAAATGCGTGATTTTGGGTGACTCTGACTCGTGAGTCACATGCATGGAAAACTCTGAAAAAGATTCGAGACAGGGCCCCTCTGACTCAGCACTCGTCCCCATGCATGCTGAGTCTGCCTGTGTCTGGGGATGCTTACTTTCTGTTTCTGTGGTGTAAAAAACTTTGTGGGCCAAGAATTCTGAGCAGCAAGCAGCTGGAAGGCAGGAAAGGGTTAATGGAAGCAGAAGGGGAAAGGCAGGACTGGGTTCTCTTTTCCCATTTCTGATCGGAAGGAAGGAACAGATGATCATTGGACAAAGGATGGGTAGTTTGATATTTCCATTGGCTGAGAGAGGGCAGGAGGAAGAGCCAGCATGGCTGGTGGAAGGGGGATGGAGCCTCACTGAATGACTGGCTACAGAGGGACTACTTCTGAGTAGGGCTGCAAAGGATTGGCTCATCCTGGCAAGCCTCCCAGCTGCTGCTTGTGACCCTCCTCCTCCTCCTTGCCATTTCTCTCTCCCTCTCTGTTTACAGATAGACAGGAACAGCATGGGAGTGTTCAAAGACACACAAAGTGTTCTGGCACACAAACACAACCCGACAGCAGCCCCATTTTTTCCACAGCTGGCTTTTAAAGGGGGGAGTTGACTCACGTCCATTAAAGTCACTAAAGGGTGACTCAGAGACTCAGAAAATGCCCCCGTTATGATTCTTTTTCGAGTTGAGTCACAGGGGGCACTCACTCATTCGCTGGGTGACTCACTGGAGTCAAGCCATGCTGGGTTTTCTTATCCCTGATCATCAGGTAAGAGGGATTGCATGCCTCAGGTGCTAGGAAGTCTTGAGCTGGTCCTGCTAATCCTAGTCTAAAATGTTAACTGCTGCAACCGCCCAATCCTATCCCACATCACATTATAGCATACAGCTGCATGCTATGGTGGGGGGAACAACAACAGTCTTTGGGAGGTAAGTAACAATATATTACATAAGAATTTTTTTTTTACTTACCCCCTTTTAGGCTGCCTGTTCACCTATGGGTCTCCTTGAACCTATACCAGCTCTGTGTGGCAACCAGTAACTCAGCTGTCTCTGCCTGGTAGGAACAACAACACTGAATGTGCACAGTGATGGCATAATTGGGTTTGGGATACTTAAGAAGTGTTACCAGCTCTTCAAACCATGTGGTCAAAGAAAGAAAATACTTTATTGATGAGAACTCCATACTTGGATGGAGGTGGGGGAAATCTTACAACCCAATCCTAACCAACTTTCCAGTGCCAATGCAGCCATGCCAAGGGGGTACACACTGCATTCTGCAGGAGGGGGGGAGATTGTAATGGAGGCCTCCTCAAGGTAAGGGAACGTTTTCCCCTTACCTGAGGGCTACATTGTGGCTGCATTGGCACTGGAAAGTTGGTAGGATTGGGCTGCTACATGTTTGTTATCTGGCTGGAAAATGGATTCTAGGAAGAAGATGGAGGAAGGAAGGCCTTAGATTAGCTTTCCTGGAGAGTTTTGTTGGAAGAGTAAGAGGGTAAACCATCACCATCATCCGGCCAGCTTACTAGCTATGTGGCCCCCTCCAGTTGTAGGATGCCAGTGCAGTGCTGATGCACCTTTCTCCAAGCATGGGAGCTGAAATATGAAATAGAGGAAGGCCTTTCCAAAGTTGATATCTACAGCTATCTATCTGTTAGATTAAAATAGGAGCATAGCCAAAGGCAGTGGTGTAGCTAAGGGGGTGCACCTGTACTTAAACGGCAGTATTGTGTTGTGGGGAAAATTAGGCCACAATCCTACACCCATTTACCTAGGAATAAAATACATGGGGAGTTATTTCTGAGTAAACATGCATAGAACTGTGCTCTCTGATTTCTCTACAAGGTCATGCTTCATTGTAATGGTGAATGTTACATGGCCTATTTTTGCACAACTATTAGAGTCTACCATTGGATAGTGCCTGTGACATCATTAGCCATGAGCAATACAGCTCCTTTTCTCCAGTTCACACACTTGCCTGATTCCTTAAGAAGCTCTGATTGTAATGATGCCAGTGACTAACTGATGAAAATGATTGTGATTATGGTTCTTAAAAGTTCTTTAGAGGCTGAATGGTTCTTGCACAACTATTTCTCCCACCATTAGGCCAATCCCTTTCTTCTTCAGGAATACTCATGTGAATTACCTTTAAAAAATTGAATTATCGGAAGGCCAAGGGCTCCCCTTCTCCCTTGATATAATTATAAAAGTGGCTGATATGAATTCCAGTGTTCATCATAGCAAGTCTATCCCATTATCCATTATATCAAAATGGAATGAATTGCAGGCATTTACTCAGGGGTGATAGAGTATAGTTCGAAGGGAAAAATCTATCTTGTATCAAATCATCTGGAAATGTCCCAAGATACGAGTACAAAAAAGTAATGGTAGACTAAGTACTCACTCCTATACTTAATTTCCACTGGTATCTCTCCTCTTCCACTGGTGCTGACTATCAAAAAGTAGTCAGATCCAGTTGCAAGAGATGGTCTGATAGCATGCTACACAATCCACTGCCAGGAGTGCCAGCAGGAAGGCCTGCACCTTCCCCTGCATTGTCACTTCCCCCACCACTCACTGGAGCAGCTAAGTAAGTGGGAGAGGCGGGAGGGGGTGGGGGAGGGCAGAACAGGGGGAGGGAGGGGGCAAAACAGGCGGGGAGTGAGGGAAGCGAAGGATGGGTGGATCAGGTCTGGGAAAGGGGCAACTGTGGCAGCAGCAGTAGCCATCAAATCCTAACCCCCTTCCTAGACCCAATTCCTCGGTGTGGGTCCATGTTGACCTGTGCCAGCTATTTAGCTAGCACAAGTATGGGTGGACCCTCCCCCCCAGCACTGTGGAGGCTTATCCCTGCGTAAGGGAAAGACTGTTCCCTCAGAGGACAGAACTCAGAGGAGCAGGCACTCAGAGGAGCCCACTGCAACTGCCCCCCCAGTAGGATACAATGCTAGCCATTTTGGTGCTGCTGCATCTGTGGGAGGGGGAGGATAGGATTGGGTTATTAATCTCAGCAAATAGCAGCTTTGGAAACATGGAGAAAAATTTTTTGGGGTGGAGAAAAGTCAAAATGAAAGGGCTGAACCTGTTCCCCATGCCACACACTCTAGATCCATATCCCTGCTCTCTATGGTGCTCCATTGCTGGGAGCAAGTCAGAAGAAAATAGCAGCAGTTGCAGCCTCTTTCTCGCTCCAGTGCTGCCAGGGGAAGAAATAGGGAAAAAAGCTGAAGTGGTTCCAAACAGTTTCTCCCCACCTACTTAGTGCTTCCCAAGAAGGCAGGGGAAGGAAATGTGGATCAAGATTTGGAGTAGTCAGGGAAGGAGATTTGGATCGCTGCTTGCAGCTTTCTCACTCTGCCCTTCTTCTACAACCATGAGCAGAAGCAAACAGAAGAGGCACAGACTGAGAAGGCTGAAGGTGTGTGTTTTGTACATAAAGGGAAGGGGAGATGGAAGCACTCCACTAGTTTGCCTGCCCGCCCTCCATGGTGGCGTGGAGGCATGCACCACCCTGTCTTCTGCATAGGCAAAATCTTGCTGGTTTCCTTTGCAATAAGCTGCCTAGAAGACCTGCTGTGAAAATACATATTCTGCTGGCTAAAAGGGCTTTTGTTTGGCAAAAGAGGTTTTTTTTTGGGGGGGGGGCAGAGTTCTAATGGTTTGATAAATACGTCTGTTGTAAGCAGTCAGCGATACCTTTTGTTCTCTCAGAGTCTGTATGAAGCCGGCTGGTTGCCCTTACATTCCTACCTTATAGTTGTTATCTCCAGTGGAACTCTGTACACAATGGGGTCTGTTTGGTTTGGTTTATAGTTTCTGGAGATTTGACAGAAAATAATGGGCTTTAAGCGGAATTCAAACTAAGAACAATAGAAGGAGATATAGCAGTACATCTGCTTGACTCAGACTAAACGTCTCACATTATGAGCTTGTCGATTTTTGTAGGAGTTGTAATTTTAAATATAGGATATTTGAAAATAATGCAAAAAAGAAAAGAGGGGAGAGTTATTTTTGTCAGTTAAAGGGAATGTGCAGTAATCATATACACCATATCACTGCATGTAAGATAAATTAGCTACCTTAAAATTCAACATAAGCAGTAGCATAGCTGGGGGGTGTCATGCTAATTACAGCAGGTGCCATAATGTGCTGTGTAAGCAGCCCCTCCCACTTGCCATCAGAGCCATTTGGGGCAGCAACAGCAACATGCAGGTGCTTGTTGAATGGGCCACCCCCCTCTGGCTATGCTACTAAACATAAGCAATACAATATGAAACATGTAGATTGTATAGTTGGCACTTACACACATTGATTTCTGTACAGCAAGGTACCTACACAAACACAGGACACTGGGAATGGGGTGGATGTGCCAGAGGATGGGGCTGATCCAAGACCTCCTGACACCTGAGGCAGCACATTCCCCCTTACCCAACGGCGATGTAATTAGTCTGTGAAATTAGTCTGTGGGAAATGTAATTTCTATGTGGAACTCCTTGCCACAGGATACGGTGATGGCATCTGACCTGGATGCTTTTAAAAAGGGATTGGACAAATTTCTGGAGGAAAAGTCCATCACAGGTTACAAGCCATGATAGGTATGTGCACTTCCTGATTTTAGAAGTAGGATACCTCAGACAGCCGGATAAGGGAGTGGCAACAGGATACAGGTCTTTTATTGTCTTGGGTGCTCCCTGAGGTATCTGGTGAGCCACTGTAAGATACAGGAAGCTGGACTAGATGGGCCTTTGGCGTGATCCATTGGGGCTCTTATGTTTTTATGGCACACCAGCTTCCATTCGTCTTTTTCTCCACCCTCTCCCTGAATTCATAAAGGAAAAGGGAAACTGAGTAGAAGAGGAAGCTTACAGGAGAGAAGTGATCTACAGGTCTAGAGAGTGTTGGAGACACTCCAGAAAGACTCACTTCCTCTTCTACTTTGTTTTCCTTGTCCATTTCAAGAGAGCAGGGAGGGCCAAGGAGCAATGGCAGAGGCCAGGTAGAAAACCACCACCCCATTGTCTGAATCCACTGCCTTTGTCAGTCTCATGAATGGGCCAATCCTACCAGAGAAGGCAAAGGCAAGCATGCAGATGTTTATTTAGTGATTATTTCCCATCTTGTTGCCACTCCTCCCCCCCCCCCCGGAAGCATATACATATATATGTATACATATACATACATATACATATATATAGGTCTCTTGACCTATATATATATATATATATTCCCAGCATCAAGATCACACGCAGCTATCAGGGTGCTGCTTGTGACACCGACCACTCGCTGGTGTGCAGCAGAGTGAAACTGCAAACAAAGCGACTGTATCACACGAAAAGGGAAGGAAGACCTCGCATTGATACGAGCAAGACCCGGGATCAGAGAAAAGTGGAGGAATTTGCACGAGTGCTTGAGGAATCTCTTCCAGGCCCGGTCGATGCAAACGCATCCAACAGATGGGAACATTTCAAGAATGCCGTTTACAACAACGCCTTGTCCATATTTGGCAAGAAGACCAACAAGACGGCAGACTGGTTTGAAGCCCACTCTGAGGAGTTGAGGAAAAGTCATTGAAGAAAAGAGGAGAGCTCAAGCAGCATACAAGGCCTGTCCCAGTGAGCGCAACCTGCAGGTCCTCCGAGGTGCTCGCAGCAAAGTCCAGCAGACTGCCAGAAGATGTGCTAACGACTACTGGCTCCAGCTCTGTTCCGAGATACAGATAGCAGCTGACAGGGGCAACATCAAGGGGATGTATGATGGTATCAAGCAGGCCCTAGGTCCAACACAGAAGAAAATTGCCCCTCTGAAGTCTGCAACAGGAGAGGTCATCCAGGATCGGGCGCAGCAGATGGAACGCTGGGTGCAGCACTACTCTGAGCTATATTCCAGAGAAAATGTAGTCACCGAAGAAGTGCTGACCAACATTGAGTGCCTGCCTGTGCTGGAGGAGCTTGACAGTGAACCAACCCTAGAAGAACTTCACATGGCCCTGGACTCCTTTGCCTTTGGCAAGGCACCTGGAAAAGACAGCATCCCTGCTGAAGTCCTAAAGTGCTGCAAAGAGATCATCATCACTGAGCTGCATGAAATCCTCTGTCTCTGCTGGAGAGAAGGTGGAGTACCTCAAGACATGAGGGATGCAAGCATCATCACGCTATACAAGAACAAAGGCGACAGGGGTGACTGCAACAACTACCGTGGCATCTCTCTCCTTAGCGTTGTGGGAAAGTTGTTTGCCCAAGTTGCACTAAAGAGGCTCCAGGTACTTGCAGAGAGCGTTTATCCAGAATCACAGTGTGGATTCCGAGCCAACAGGTCCACCACTGATATGGTATTCTCCCTTAGACAACTGCAGGAGAAATGCAGGGAACGACGACAGCCACTCTTTATAGCCTTCATAGATCTCACGAAGGCCTTTGACATGGTCAGCAGGGATGGCCTCTTCAAGATTCTCCCCAAGACTGGATGTCCACCCAGGCTCCTCAGCATCATCAGATCCTTCCACAAGGACATGAAGGGCACTGTTGTCTTTGATGGCTCCACATCAGACCCCTTTGACATCCGAAGCGGCGTGAAGCAGGGCTGTGTTCTTGCACCAACCTTGTTTGGGTTCGCTGTCCTGCTGAAGCAGGCCTTTGGAACTACAACAGAAGGCATCTATCTCCGGACCAGATCAGATGGAAAGCTCTTCAACCTCTCCAGACTGAGAGCAAAGTCCAAAGTCCAGCTGAAATGTCTGCGTGACTTCCTCTTTGCCGATGATGCAGCTATCACTACCCACTCTGCCAAAGATCTCCAGCAGCTCATGGATCGTTTTAGCAAGGCCTGCCAAGATTTTGGACTGACAATCAGCCTGAAGAAAACACAGGTCATGGTTCAGGATGTGGACTCACCTCCCTGCATTACAATCTCTGCGCATGAACTGGAGGTTGCCCATGACTTTGTGTACCTTGGCTCAACGATCTCCGACACTCTTTCTCTCGATACTGAGCTAAACAAACGCATCGGTAAAGCAGCTACCATGTTTTCCAGACTCACAAAGAGAGTCTGGTCCAACAAGAAGCTGATGGAACATACCAAGATCCACGTCTACAGAGCTTGCATCCTGAGTACACTTCTGTACTGCAGCGAGTCATGGACTCTTCACTCACAACAGGAGAGGAAACTGAATGCTTTCCACATGCGCTGCCTCCGACGTATTCTCGGCATCACCTGGCAGGACAAAGTTCCAAACAACACAGTCCTGGAACGTGCTGGAATCCCTAGCATGTATGCACTACTGAAACAGAGACGCCTGCGTTGGCTCGGTCATGTTGTGAGAATGGATGATGGCCGGATCCCAAAGGATCTCCTCTATGGAGAACTCGTGCAAGGAAAGCGCCCTACAGGTAGACCACCGCTGCAATACAAGGACATCTGCAAGAGGGATCTGAAGGCCTTAGGAGTGGACCTCAACAAGTGGGAAACCCTGGCCTCTGAGCGGCCCGCTTGGAGGCAGGCTGTGCAGCATGGCCTTTCCCAGTTTGAAGAGACACTTGGCCAACAGTCTGAGGCTAAGAGGCAAAGAAGGAAGGCCCATAGCCAGGGAGACAGGCCAAGGGCAAACTGCACTTGCTCCCAGTGTGGAAGGGATTGTCACTCCCGAATCGGCCTTTTCAGCCACACTAGACGCTGTTCCAGAACCACCTTTCAGAGCGTGATACCATAGTCTTTCGAGACTGAAGGTTGCCAACTAACTAGGTCTCCTGAGAAACAAGCACAAGTCCTCTATGCAGGAATCTTATAATAATTACTTGGTCCAGTGTTGCTGGGGATTCATGAATGCCTGCATTCCACTGATAAAGTTTGTGGCTGGCAGTGGTGATTCAAAGGCTGTTAAATGAGAATGCAAGAAACACAATATTATTGCTAATTCAGCCAAATGAAATGACTAACCTGGATGTTCTTAGTACAGTACTCTGGATAAACAGCAATTATTTCAGTGGCAAAAGAAATCTCACAACACATTATAGGTCCTTCCCTTTCATTCTTCAGTAGTGACGTCCAGAAAGAATGAGGTAAACCAGGCACTTTCGTCTGCTCTAAAAGGGGGAGAAGTGCTCCAGTAGTCAGAGAAAGGGGGCTTTTCAGTCCTTGCTGGCTGGAATTCTTTGAGAAGGAAGGTATTGTATCTCTGGAGTGCAGGACAGCACAGAAGATGAAAGGCTGATTCACAAGCTGTGGGTAAGGAAGGCTGCAGCAAACCAATTTTTCTCTTCTTTGTGCTGGGGCTTTTCAGAAAAAAACCCCACAATAGTCCTTTTAGAGTGTTAAATGCATACATGATTTAAGATGTCATATTTAAGCCTTGCAAGCTGTTTTCATGGAGGTCCTTCCAAATGGTATTCACACACACACCAATGCAGGTTTTCCCATTAAAATAGGTTTCCTGTGTCTTGTTTACACAAAACATACGCTTGCATATTGTCTTCATTGCTTCACCTGAATGAGATTGCTTTTATCGTAGATGTCTTTCATTACAAAAAGTAGCTGCGTCTACTTCCCCCATTGGCCCTCCCCCGTTGGCCCTGCTCATACCTCTTAGTACTTCAGAATTGCTTCTTTGTTAATTTGCTTGCTTATTTTTTAGAAATCACAGAATTCTCGGATCCTATGTATATTTCCTCATGTGCCCCTTATTCATCCTTTTTCTACATTAAAAGCACCATTTTGTATTCCTTTATATCTGTTCTGATTTTAAATTCTAGGGCAGCAGTTCTCAATCGTTTTAGAGGTTATTGGGGCTGCAGCCTGTTTTATAAATCCCAGAGCTGTGGCTATAATGGTGATTGGGCAGCAGTGCTCCCCCACCCCAAGAAGCAGCTTGTTTAATCCTTGATGCACATAGCCTAATCTGCCCTGTCAGTTTCACAAACCACCAAAAATTGGGTCACAACCCACTGGTGGGTCACGGACCCACAGTTTGAGAACCGCTGTTCTAGGGTAAGAGGACGGCAAGCCCTTAATGAAATCCTTAAACCCGATCCCTCCTTCAATTTTAGATCAATCAAGCCCCTTTCCATGAGGCCATCACTAAAGCTAAGGATTGCTGTGCCCTCAGTATTTGACCATCATATACAGATAGCAAGAGACTCTACATGTGCATGCATGAGTGTGTAAGAAAATTTTGTGAATATATTTCCCAATTATGATTTTTCTTGACTCATTAACTGCTGTGCATATAGGATTTGCATCACTTTGTGATTCATCATCATGACTCTTTTTTAGTTCTTAGCCATGTTGAAAAAGAAAATTAAATGAATATGAACTGCAAGCAGGAAGGGACAGCTCATCTTTCCCCAGTACATGAACTAAATTAGAATAGCTTACTACTAAATTGAAAATAGGTTTTGGAGAGGGTGGGCAGAAATTATTTGTAGTGCATTTAGTGTTACAGAAACACACAAACTCACCCTAATTAAGATGAGTCACCATAATGCAGATTGAACAACCTTATGATGAATTTATTATTAAGAGGCATACTTAAGGCTAGAAACTTCTCTGACAAACAGCAGCTGGGGAAAACAATACTGGTTGGAACTCTGCTGTTCAGGAGGCTATTTGTGCTGAAGCTTGGTTTTCCCACTGAAAATGCCTTCCAAACCTGCCACTAAGCTATTTGCAGCAAATAAGTTCAGAAGAAAAAATCAGCTGGCGTTGGCAGGACAAGATTTTCAGTAGGAAAATGGCAACGTGAAAAAAGTTAACTCACCAATAAACCACTGTCCCAGATTGGATCCCTTGTGTATCTTGTGTGGGAGATAGTTGAGGCTTGGTTTTTTAAAAAGCCACAGGTCAGGCTTTAACTGGCTACTTTGGAATTAAACTACATGCATTAGTGTGTAGTTATAAGTTTATGTTACAGGCTTACATTTACACATATGTAGTAGCTGCATAGTAGGGCTTTCATTTGAAATGGCTAACCCAGCAGCTCTCAAACTGTCAAGACCCACCGTACCCCCTTATGCTGTGAATGGAGTGTATGGCTCGCAGAAGTGACAGGTGATGATGAACAGTTAACTTTTGGTCCTCCAAACCCAGAAGTGACTGGAGATTATGTCATCTCCAGTTACTTCTGGGTTCAGAGGACCATAACACCGCTGCAAACACAGATCAGGTGGCCAGGGCCGGTGAGAGGGCTATTCTCTTCCCACTATGCCAAGCTTCCAACTGCTGTTTGAAGCAGCATGGCACAGTCTCCCTGCCAGGTAGTGGGTATCCTGCAATGTCCCAGCAAGTGCCTTGCAACACTCTAGGGCATCGCAACTGCCAAGCTAACCTTTGAAATGCCTTCTGCTGCAATGGCATGTTTAGGTTTAAAAAGAGGCTTCATAAAAGCAATTTGCAGCAGGAAAACTGCATGTGTGTAAAAGGTTAAACTCAGTCCTGATTCAAATTGCTACCTTCTGTGACTGTTGCACGCAAGTAAACCAAAGCCGGTCACTACAAACTGCTGCATTTAGTTTCACATGTAGTCTGGCTCTGAGGAAGGATCATCATTAAAACACAAATCTTCACCTAAAAGCCAAGTCATCCCTGCTGCCTGCTTCTTTCCATTTATATATTCACTGGTTCAGCTTACATTAAAAATGAATGACATGCTCTTGTTCTCGCCTTGTGGCTCAGTAAACAGAATGTTTTGATGCCTGCTCTAGTTAACTGGTCACTTTGCAAGCATTTCAGGAAGTATTACATAAGAAGAATTTCATGCTTGCTCTGGCTTGTGGCATGCTCTGGCCTGGGGGGGGGCATGTTGATATCTGAGCACACTGCTCTTCCCATGAATGGAAATCTTCCTCTGCAGTCAGGTATGCCCAAAGCAAGTGAGTTCTTTTTGTGTTTCTTGACTTTACTGCTACTAATCTGGCATTTGTGTCCTTGGAATAGGCAGAGGCTAACTTAAGGATTTAAACTCTGGTCACTTCTGCAGAGTAATGGATGAGGATAAGAATACAAGGGGTCATAGGTGTCAAGCTACTTTCTTTATCCTCCAACCTGTGAAAGCTAAAGCAAACCCCTATCAGAGCAGTGGTGTTGATTGAAGCAAATTCATACTGGTACGCATGGAGAGATCAGGTCTTTCCTTTTTTCTAGCAACACTGTGGCCCAGAGAAACACTTCTTTAGTAAAAACACTGCCCCTCCTTACCATTTTGCTCTCAGGTCCCACAGATAATCTTTTCTTCTTTGGCTCTATGAACCTCAGTTGCCCAGAAGTCTCCAGCTCCCTCAAATGGGTCCATCTTTATGCCCAAAACAACCTTTCTGATCACCTGTAGGATGCCTCCCTTGTTTACTTCAAATCTCTCCTCCAACTCACTTTTTCCATCAAGGCTTTGGCATGACCCACTCCTAAGAAGGCTTTGCACAGCTGAAAGTAGCATTCCAGCAGTGTAAGTTCCTTTGTGGCTATCACAAAAGGCAACACACCATTTTGCACAGCTGAGCTGCCAGCTCAAGCAATGAGCAGCCACAATGGTGCGCCAATGGTCCTTCCATGTCCCCTGGGGCTGGTAAATAAGTGCAGGAGCAGAAAGGAGGCAGAGCAGTGGCTGAAATGAGGTGGAGAGGGGGAAGAATCAGGAAAGAAACTGGGGCAGCAAGGGGGTGGATCAAGACCTGGAAGACTGTGGTGTGAGTAGGAGTGGTGGTGCTGATATCCTATCCCCCTTCCCAACCTGGATATATTTGAAACTGCACCAGCTATATAGCTGGTGCCAGTCTGAGTAGACCCAGTAGAGCTGTGAGGACTTACCCTGGGGCAAGGGAACAAATGTTTCCTTACCTTAAGGAGGCCCTTGTGGTTAAAAACTCCCTTGTGGGGTGCAGCACAAACCCTGTTGTCACTGTTGCATCAGTGCACATGAAATTAGGTAGGATTGGGCTATTAATCTAAGTGGGTGCACATGAAAAGACAATGCATTCTCCATCAAACCTGGCACCATTCCTCTCCCTTTCTCTGTTGAGAAAATTGAAACGCACATGGATGTAAAAGGAACTCCTCCAGCAGTATGTCCAGGGGTTGCACACATGCCTTCTCTCAGAAACCGATGCATGCTATGATCCTTCTTTAAGGCCCCTGAAATGATTTCTTGATAGAATTTGTGATTATTAATGGACTTTAGTTAAAGCTATTTGACCTTCCTAGAGAGTGACTGTTCTGCAGCTGCAGCACAATTCAATTTAAATAACTGCGTAAAATGATCAATATGTTATAATAATCTAGTGTCAATAATTCCAGTCCATCATTCTGAAGGGAATGATCATTGTCAGGAGTTGTCACTAAATTGGAATTGTATGTTTGCTGGGCTATAGTCAATCCTATCGAAAGACAAGAGGCCCTGACCTGGCATTGACACTGTCTATTGTGATGCACACAAAGCCAATGACATGATTAAGGCACTTTCCCATTAAGGAGAAAAGAAAAAATAAACCCACATGTAAGTATTTAATGGCATCTGCTGTGTAGCTGTACATTTCGTGTGTGGAAAGCAAACCTGAAAAGTTTTGCAAGACATTTCAGTAGTTTTCTTTTAAACTTGGAAGGTTAAATAGTAGAATTAATAGCCGGCCATGATAAACACTGTCTAAGTTTTGACAAATTTTATCAGTGCATTACAGTGCAATTCTATGTGTCTACTCAGAAGTAAGTCTTTAAAACACTTGATGACACTGATGGTAGGCCCAACTGTGTTCCATGAGTGGTGGTTGCAGGTTTTGGGGCATACTCAAGGTTGGTTCCTCAAATACTATGGTCCAGCTTTTAAAAAAAAAAAAAAAATCAAATGAGCCTAAACCAACCCTGAAAGGGGGAGGGCTATCACCACACTAAAACTAGGTTAAACCTGAAAACTAAAATATACAACTAAAACTCAGCTAAAAATAAAAAGCTAAAACTAAAAACAAGCTAAAAACTGAGAACCAAAACCACACCTGAAGCTAAAATAACTAATGATTAAAACTGAAAACTAAA
The DNA here is from genome assembly GCF_035046505.1 of Tiliqua scincoides. Classification (NCBI taxonomy): domain Eukaryota; kingdom Metazoa; phylum Chordata; class Lepidosauria; order Squamata; family Scincidae; genus Tiliqua; species Tiliqua scincoides. The sequence goes on along the minus strand of NC_089824.1, from coordinate 44,198,408 downwards.
CATCAAATAAAAACTAGAACTAAAAAGACTTGAACAAGAAGCTAAAAGCTGAAACCTGACATTTTGCCCACAGTTTTGGGGAGCTTCCTCAGGGGCCACAATTTTCTTCAGGCACTGGAACTTGGTGCTGTTCTTATACAGGTTGTAACAGATTGCCCATTGAATTAGGGAACATTGTTGTCAGCTGGTAGCCCTACTGGCTCCCGCATCCCCCATCAACACCACTGAGATGAAGAAAGTGTTTCAAAAAGGTGGAAAGTTTGAAAACCACTCTGATATACTGTAGTAATTGCCTGATATTAGATGTTGCTATCAAATATTATTGGGTGTAAAATGCAGATATCAAATATTCAGAGTGTATTAGACTACATAATTCACAAAGGAACATTTTCAGTAGTGTGTTTCGGAGGAGGGTTGCACCATGTTTCAGTTCTGTCAGCCAGTCCCCTGTAGAAAACTTCTTCTAGTATAATGTGCCGAAGGGAAGGGGAATTAATACAGGTTCATGTTTTACTAACTATGTCTTGCTTCAGTGTCCAACTGTTATAATGTATTTGCTGAAGCCGAAATTACACCTGAACTGGGAATGCTTATATTGGTATAATCATATTCCAATAAAATTACAGCATTGGGGGAAAGATGACGCACAACATAGATAAATATTGGGTGCTGATAGTAATGATAAAAGTTACTGTTTATATAGGACAAAATGGATTCAAACTAATGCATTTTAAATAAGAGTACAGTGTATGTAGAACAGCGTTTCTCAATGTTTGTCCCCCACTGTGCCACTTCATATGTCTACCTATTGAAAGTACCATCAGAAGGAACTGATGATGATGTCATCACCAGTTACTTCCAGATTGGGAAGCTAGATGTGATGTGACAAACACCAGTAAGAGGTTCAGGATGAATGGGAGGGCTGTGAAAAGCTTGGTTTGGAGCTCTGCCCACCGAGCCAAGGGGCAAATCCTATCAATTTCCCAGCACTGGTGTAGCCATGCCAACAGGGCATGCACTGCATTCTGAGTAGGGGGGCAGTCATGGAGATATTGCCAAGGCAAGGGAATGTTTGTTCCCATTCCTCAGGGCTGCATTGCTGCTGCACCGGCATTGGAAAGTTGGATATGATTGGGCCCTAACCTTCCTACCACTGTTTGTTGCACTGTGTTGCTGGTCTCACTGCTGATGGCAGTCGTATAGAGGGTTCTGTGAGTATCGCCAGATACCACCTCAAGTACCACTGGTGGTACCCACACCACTGGTTGAGAAACGTTGGTGTAGAAGCATGGCATGGCATTGGAAAGGACGACTCCGGTACACTTCTGCTGAAAAGAAGTTACTGCGATCATTTGGACTGGGCCTTTTAAATTAAGGGCAAATAGATTCTTAATGACACTTTAGTATTTTTCACATTGCAAACCTAGACATGTCTGCTCAGAAGTAAGTACCACTGAGCTTAATGGAACATACATTCCAGGTAAGTGTGTATAAGATTACATCCTCAGGCATAACATGGCATGAGGTTTCTTAACGTAGGAAATACACCTTGAAGAAAAACCAATAGAGATTAGAATGATGGGGAAAGAAAGTAATTGCTATGAAATCTCTAGTGAGACCTTTTTGACTACTCCTCATCTTTGTTGCAAAGGAAATTGCTGCTAATCCTTACTGCACTTTGCATGATGCTGATGTTAGAAAAGGTCATATCTCAGTCGTCACTGTTAAGCTGTCACATAGATGAGTTCTTTGGGGCAAATTAGTTAAAAATGACTGTGCCCTATATGCAATGGAGCAGGAGGAACTCATGGTTTGGAGTGAGAGCAGGAAAAATTTGTAGCAGCGGATATATTAAGAAAAGCAGTATACCACTGCTGCCCTGAATGGTTCTGACACCGAGGCGGAAGGACCGCTTACACCAGGGGTGCTCAAACTTTCAACTTTAGGGATCCTGGACCTTTAAAATTGTGTAGGAGAGATAATTTCAGCAGGTGCAGCTTGTCATCTGTGGGATGACAAGTTGCACCTGCTGAAATTCTCTCTTCTAAACACTTGTTAAAGTTCCAGCATCCCTAAAGTTGAAAGTTTGAGCACCCCTGGCTTACACGGTGTGTTGTGGAGCTTGCCATACTTAACACATTGCTTCCCTCTAGCTCTGCTTCTGCCTGAAAGGACACTCACCTTAACTCAATCAAGCCCAGAGAACATCTGGCAGCACACCAGGCACTATATACCTGAGGGGGAACAGGGGCCAAGTGTCCTTTGGCAGCAAACCTGGGGAGGCACTGCCACCATCCACTGCCCCCCCTGCAGCCACTTGGCGCAGTTGCATGTCTCTCTGACCAGCCGTCTGCTTCTTTCAAAGTGAAAAATTGGGTAGCTGCTCCAAGTGGTGTGCAACTGCTCAGAGTGTGCTGGAAGTATTGGTGGTGACATCATCACATCACCACAATTACTTCCGGGTCAGGCGGGGAGGGGGGGCAGAACACCCAGGAACACCAAGCACCCAGGAGATATTGCAGATACTGTTATATTCACCCAGGAATGTCTTTGTGTTCTTTGTTCAGATCCCTATAATTACCCCTGCTCTGGAAGCAGATTTCTGGCATTTTCTTTCCCACTGAAGATCCCACTGAACTATCCATAATTTATATTAGATGCATCTGCAGAATTGTTCCTTTTGGAACTTAGAATGTACTCCAAGTAGATTGCATTTTTATCTATATTGGAAAACCTTGGCGCTCTGATGGTGAAGACAGAGCAGTGATAGGGTGAGAGCTCAGCTTCACAACTTGCATTACAGGCATACAGTCCATCAAGTTCAATCGAGTAAATGCTTGACCTGACCTCTTGCATCAGGAAAGCTGTCTGTGTTTCTTTTTCCTCACATAGTATACTGTAGGTATGATTATTCATTGATATGTCCACCTGTCTTATAAAAAAAAATCAAAAACATTTTTAAAAGTTGCAGAACTGTTCTGGGGCTGGAGGAGAGCTGGATTGGCAATATTATGAGCATCAGCCAGTAGATACTATCTAACTATCTTTTCACAACTGAACTGACTGGAGACTTAGGGCCCGATCCTGAACTTGCACACACTGTTGCTAATGTTGCTAAGGCACATTTACAAGCCTTACCGTGAGCCCAACACCAGAGCTAGCCCAGCGCAAGCCTGCACTGTGCCAGCTCTGGCACTGGGCCCGTGGTTCACTGCCCCGTGGTCCACCGCCCAGTGCTCCATGTGAAGTGCCAGGCGGCGGAGAGGTAAGACAGGGCAGGAGGAGGTGGGGGGAGGTGTTCCAGGATGGGCAGAGGGCGGGGGAAGGTGTGGTGGTTTTATCTGGTGTGCTCCCTGGGGCATTTGGTGGGCCGCTGTGAGATACAGGAAGCTGGACTAGGTGGGCCTATGGCCTCATCGAGTGGGGCTGTTCTTATGTTCTTATGTGGATGAAGGGAGTGGGGGGAAGGAGGGCTGACTGGCGGAGCTTAGCTCTGCCGGATCTGAGCCCCATGTCAGACCATATGGCCCAACATGGGACTCCTTGATTCTGCAGCAGCTCTTTAGCCATCACAGAATCAAGTAGCCCCATTGTGGGGCTACTTCTCTTCTCCTGAGGAGGCACCAGTGCCTGCCTGGTGCACTCAGGATCCTGTGGTAGCCATTTTGGCACTGTGGCAGCCCTGCATGCCAGACAGCTCAGGATTGGGCTGCCTGAGAACTGGATTTTCATATTCCATCGGGGGGGGGGGGGGGGAGTTGCATTTGTATTCTAAAAAAATTATGTGTATCTACACCCTGAATATGCTATCGTGGACCAGCTTTCATAGAGGGAATTGCCGTAAATAATTTCTTCAAGCAATCCTTAAAGTTGGCTTTAAATCTTCTATATTTGTAACTAAAATATAAAACCTACTTTGGCTAGAATGCTTATTGGATTTTTTAAAAGCTCTGTTGAACACTGTGTCCAACATACACAAGTGACCAATTTCATATTAAATAGACAGTACACTTAACCATCACCTCCAACAGCAATGTATTTTTTTTATGATGATAGGCTCTTACAATAACTATATGTGACAGAGCATCAGTTTTTCCAGCTAAACAGAAGCTCTCACTTGACGGCTTGTTTCTGGGAAATCATCTTCATAGCCTTTCTGTCATAGTTCATTCAACCTCTTTTTATGCGGCAAGAGGTCATGATAACAAGTTGACAGCAATGATGGGTTAATAATTTCAGTGTTATATAATCAGATCATGTAGCAATCAAGGGATAGATGCGGTTCTTCACATGGGAACTGCCAAGTGGCATTGTAACCTGTTTTAGATTGCCAGGATAACGTTAAAGAGGCCCTTGGACCATTGAAACAACAAAACAGAACAAACAAATTATCTGTATTCCGAATCATATGAGCAACAGTATAACACTCCTTGGTTAATGTCTCCTTAAAAAATTGAAAAGCAACAAAATAGGAAAAAGCTATTGTTTAAATATTAAAATATCATCATTTGAACAAGTGCTCTTCTCCTGGCATTATTTTGGATGATCCAGCATTCTTTGCAGATGCCAGTGTGTGATGATCTCAGTCTCTGGCAATTTCTGCCAAAGCTCTAGTTTGCAAAAGTACAACCCACACATATCACTAAGCAAACAGCCCAAGGAAGTAGAAGAACTCTAACAGAATTAACAATACGCTTGACAGTGTATGCCAACTCCAACAGGCAAATTAGTGAATTGCCCTTTTAATTTTCAAGCCTTTCTCTTCCCTGAACCAAGCTGTAAAAGAGCTTTCCTACAATAAGAGAAGATCCTGCATTCTCTGTGGGTCATTGCTCAAGAAAACAAATCTTGCAAGTCCACGTCCAGCAACATGTTCAGAAATTAAACTAAATGGCTATCAAATAAAATCACAGAGCACATCCACTCCATAATGGTTTTTCCCCCCTCTGTTTGCAAAACTTAAAGGGCAATTACCACAGAAATCATTTGGAATGAAAGCTGTTAATTGAAAGAATCACTTAGAATCTGTTAGTTTATACTTAATTTTGGTTCGCTAGTCATCTCGTTTTCAAGGCAATCATGTCCAGGTTGCACTATCTTGGAAAACAAATTAGCTATAGGCAACATATCATAATTTTACTACTTCTTCAAATTGCCATTTGATTTAACCAATTTCTGCCCAACCCACAGGTGTACACATTTGATCCCTGTTGCATATATGCAATATTGGGCAGAAATGGCTTAAGATATTCACATTTCCACTGAAAACTATGAAAAAAGCAGGCAGCACCTCTTCACTAACTTATGCATTACAGTTCAATCCTATGGCTGAGTTGCGCAGCAACTGTTACCCTGCACATGCCCAATCTTGTCTGATCTTGGAAGCTAAGCAGGGTCAGGCCTGGTTAGTACTTGGATGGGAGACCGCCTGGGAATACCTGGTGCTGTAGGCTTATACCATAGTCTTTCGAGACTGAAGGTTGCCAACCAAGGGAGTGTTGCAGAAGCACTGTAAGGTGCTTTGTGCTAGATCTGGTGCACCAATTAGAGCCCGCTATACTGGCAGCCATTGGAATGCCCACCTGACCAAGGTAAGTCTAGCGCAGGGGTGGTGGAACAGGGCAGTCACTAAGGGGTGCGGGCCGCACCTCCAGCAGCCAAAATTCCCCTGCGGGATGCAGCAGAAGCTGTGCTGGCGCAGCTACATCACTGCATGGGAGTTTAGATAGGATTGAGCTGTTAATGTGCGATATTCCTGGGACTGTTTACTTACAAAGCACTCTGTTCTCTGAGGATAAGATACACATTTTTAAAATAGATTTGCTTCACCCAGATTCACCAGACATTATGACTGTTCATTACTGAGTCTATTTAAGCCAGAATATAGGGCTATAGGCACTGAAACTGAATGATTGCAAGGAGGATCCTGGAGTGTGGACTATGTGCTGGATTGAAAAGGCTGAAAAAGGGAAGACTACTCTTAGGAGTAGTTGTGTCTGGGGAAAAAAAATGACTTACAAGGGAAATTACCCCATTTCTTTCCTTAATTTGGTGGCAACAAAATGTAACAAAGACCTCTCAAAAGCATCAGGAATCTCTTTAGTGCATCACTGAAGAGAATGATTTTTGGTGAACTTAGGATAGCATTTCCACTCTTTCTAGCATGCTTAAAAGTAGGCCAAAACCATTACTCATTCCTTTTCAGCCTGCTTGCTGGTATAATTGAGGGCTCTGAACTATTTTGTGCTTCCCATGAAAAGCACTTTATAGAACGGGGTTGGCTGTCTTTGTGCTGCCTTTAAGGGCTTTTCGTGCTAAATCTTCTTCTCACGATGCAGAGTACCCTATTAATTACTTAACACATTCTTCCGCAAGTCCTGGATCTTTGAATAAGATAAGTGTATGAAGTATATTTTACCCTGCTGCGCATACTCCTTTACTAATGGAGTGTCAGAGTGTTACTGCATCCAGGCCATCAGGACCTCTAAAAGGAATTCTATCAGGGGGTACAAAGTTTCTTAAGGGCACTTTCCCAAAGAGGGAAACCGAGTGGGGGAGGCAATGGGGGTGGGCACCACTTCTGCAGCAGCTGTAGCCCTGTAACTGTGTTCCTGAGCTCCCATCCACTCCTTCATTGTAAGAAGGCCCACAAGCCAAAGAGCTCCTGGAGCAGGCCAGCTTCCTCCCAGATGTGACACTGTTAAGGAATGTATGCATTCCTGGGCCTGGTGCATATGGCTTCTGGCAGTAGTTGCTGCCATGTGCATCCCGTGTAGGCAGTGAGTCTGGATGAGATTGGAAAATGTAAGATCCCAGGAAATTTCTCCTTTGGCTGCTGGGCCCACTTTCTGACCCTGGGCCCAGGTACAAATTACCTCCTTTACCCCCCTCTCCTAGGCCCTGCCAGCCTTCACTCATTCATTCATGCGCAGGGCTTTCAGCGCAAAAATCCCATCTGTTTCCTCCTTGATATGATTGACTGTATATGTTAAATGTTTGAATGTACCTTACTCTTGTTGAACTGGAGTCTTTAGGTTTGATACAATCACTATTGCTGAGGCGGAGTGCCATTTTAAGAACATAAGAACATAAGAACAGCCCCACTGGATCAGGCCATAGGCCCATCTAGTCCAGCTTCCTGTATCTCACAGCGGCCCACCAAATGCCCCAGGGAGCACACCAGATAACAAGAGACCTCATCCTGGTGCCCTCCCCTGCATCTGGCATTCTGACATAACCCATTTCTAAAATCAGGAGGTTGCGCATACACATCATGGCTTGTACCCCATAATGGATTTTTCCTCCAGAAACTTGTCCAATCCCCTTTTAAAGGCGTCTAGGCTAGACGCCAGCACCACATCCTGTGGCAAGGAGTTCCACAGACCGACCACACGCTGAGTAAAGAAATATTTTCTTTTGTCTGTCCTAACCCGCCCAACACTCAATTTTAGTGGATGTCCCCTGGTTCTGGTATTATGTGAGAGTGTAAAGAGCATCTCCCTATCCACTCTGTCCATTCCCTGCATAATTTTGTATGTCTCAATCATGTCCCCCCATGATTTTGAATTTGAATTTGTAATTTTTTTGATACAAATTTTGAATTTGTAATTTGTATCTTGATGTCCGTATGCTTAGCTATAGGTTTCAACTGGGAGGAATTGTGTTGGAGGGACAGAAAGAATTATGATAACATTTAAAATTAATTGCTTTAGTTGCCAAATATGTTGTAAATTTAATAATATGAAAATTAAAATAAAAACTCAACAAAGAAATAGAATTTTTTCTTAAGTAAGAGCAGCAGTGTATAAAAACCAAGTTTTGTTTACAGTTTCCTTATATTCTGTCTCTGAATGTGAATGAAATAATATAAACTAGAACAGTTCCATCTTTAGTATCTTGTCTTTCTTGGGACAAAGGGCAGGACAGAAACTTGATGAGATAGTATGGGCTGGTGTTTATGGCTGCCATCCAGAAACTGCTTACAAGCCAAAGTCTATGGATTTCAGTGAGATTTATAAACTCATATATAGTTACTGGATTTTCTGACTGATACACAATTGAATTGTGGTGAAGTACTTTGATCGAATGTGATTAAGGACCACTGAAGTCAATAGAAATAAATTCAATCCAAGTGCTAGAGTTTAGCTGGGATGTGGATCAGACCACAAGATTTATAAAGTGGACTTATTTCCTCAAGTACAGTGATGGGCAAACTCTCATTGGCTTGATCTGGAGTGGGCTTTCGTGAAATCAAGAAATTATTTTTTTTTGAAAGTTTTTGCTCATTGTTTTGAGATCAATTCTGCAAGTCAGACACTGTCATATGATGCAGTTCCAAAACCCTCTGTTGACTGTAGAAACAGCAGGGGCAGCCATGAGGAAGCCTTGCTGGAGACTTCTTTGTGAGACTCTCCATTCTTTCCTCACTCTTTAGCAACTGAATGCTACACTGACCGAATTACCAGAAACAACAATTCTGGGAACTATAGTTCTTCAGGGCACCTCAGTTGCAGGTACCACAGAAATGACACATCTTTGGACTCTATATTGCATTCCAGGTGTGAAGGACTCTTGAGCAATGTAGTCTTCAGACTACAGCCATACTAAGACATCCTAGGGAAGGCCAGCCCTGCCAAGCTGAGGCATTGCAGCATAAGTCTTGTAGCCGCCTTGGGTCCCTTTGGGGAGAATGGCGGGGTATAAATAAAGTTATTATTATTATTAAGTCAGCACAAGCAGTGAATCTGAAGGCATAGTATATGTGGAGCCATTCCCTCACCTGCGCACTCACTTCTTCCTCAGTTGCACATGGCAGCACCATACAGCTAGGAATGGCACCATCTAGCCTGTCCAATTCTATGGGCAGAAATTACACCTCCTCGCTCTGCCTGCTCTCTTGCTTCTTCATTTTAGCAAAGCATGTGCGGCAAAAAAGGACAAACTGTGCCATCTGGGTCATTTGTCTGTGCTTGCTACTGCTGCCACTGCTATAGCTAGGAACTTCAAGGGCTGCCTGTGATTTCCACTGCTCTCAGGCATACCAGCACTTTCACTGGAACAAAGGCAGTGCTGAAAAGTAGGAATGGCACAACAGGAACTGCAGCAAATGTGATTTTCAGCCCCTTTCCCCAGGCACTGAGCAGCCAGGTAAGCAGGCAGGAGATGTATGTGCATGTGTGGAGGGAATGGGGGTATCGTCTGGCACTTTATGTTAAATAGTGGGTCCATGCGAATAAAGGGAGGCATAGAGACAACAGATCAACACATTTATTTCATCTTCAGAACAGAACCTAGAAATGAAAACACAAGGCAAACACCCCTGGCTTTATACCCCTTAGCTCTGCCTCGATTCTCCATGATTGGTGCTGTTGAACACTAAACTTAGAGGGTCAATCAGATGGTAGGAATTCGACCCACCACCCAATTGGCCAGCCATAAGGCTGGGCCAATCGGTTATGCAGGATTTCATCCTGCATAACTTGCATACATAACACTGCTTCAGGTATCAAAATGCCTTGAGCTACTACAGTCCTAAAACTACATTTTCCAGACAAGAGTCCCTGGAGCTTTTTGCTTTTGAAGCATTGCATCATGAAGGAAGGCCTCACAGGAAGATCGCCAGAGAGACTTTCCTATTGACACCATAGGTGCTAGATAAACTGAAAGGAAAGATGTGGCTGTAGTGGCAGGGTGACTGTGATGGTGTCAGCAAGCACCATACCCTACCACTGTTGGAATTTGGTCACAGCTTGTAATCAGTTGGGGGAAAATGAACTCCCAAGGACTTGATATTTGCCTAGAGATGTTATGTTCTATTGCCAATCAGCACTGATAATCATCATCATTAGATTTTTAAAAAATGTAACATGATTTAAAAGCAGAGCATTCTGACTAGTCATTTTTCCTCTTTTTCTTGTATGTCTGCTTATTATAGCAACAATTTTCTGCATCTGTATAAGTTAGTGTTTCTCTACATTTATCCCCCGCGATACCACTTCACATGATCCATCTATTGGAAGTAACTCCGGAGGTACCGGAGGTGATGATGTCATTGCCACTTACTTCTACGTTGAGAGGCCAGATGCAACATGACAAACACCAGTAAGAGGCTCAGGGTGGACAGGAGGACTTTCTAGAATGTGTGAAAAGTGTGCCTTGGAGCCAAGCCAAGTCTCCTACTGATGCTTGCCACATCATGTCACTCATCTTGTTGCCAGGCAGCAGATGTCCAGGGGTCCCACAAGTGCCACCAGACACCATCTCAAGTACCACTGGTGGTACCCGCACAACTGGTTGAGAAGCACTAGTGTAGGTTTCCATGGGGTATTGGACTAAGCCTTTTGAATAGTCCAAATTTTTAATACCATAATTTAATTGAGAGTTAAAGTTCACTCAATCATCGCTGTATTATTTAATTACCAAACAGAAGAAGAAGAATCATTAGTTCATATTTGTATTCCTTACTTCCCTAGATAAGACACAGTCTGCTTTGTGCATGTAATGTTCATCCAAAATGCCAATTTGCGATCTTCACGGCAAGTTAATGCAATAACTGCACAACCAATTTGTTGTCAGTGAAACACCTGCGTTCTGAAAATGGATGTTTCAGCTTGTCCTTTATGCCAAAACATGACTGTGTAAATATCCAAGCAATTAAAACAGGTATGCAGAGGGAGTCAAACTATGCCGCTTGAAACTAGAACCGCTTTGTAGTTGGTTGTCCTGGAGCCGCATCATACACACACACCGGCTCCCTTCTGTTTTCTGTCTGTTGACTGTTATGATGAGTACCGTTCCATGAATGCATATTGGTGACGTCATCTGTTTGCTGGATAAATTTGTTTTCAATGTTCATCATAGGTTAATTAAAATCCTTGTAATATATTGACATGGGGAGAAAAGAACGTAATGAAATAAACATGCATACAATATTCTTGGAAATTGTTTGTACATTATTGGCTACTTATTCCAAGTGCAGTTGCAATTAAATTTACATTTATTAAATTTACAATCAAACTGCAGGATATTAATCCTATTTTTTAGTTCATGTCATCAAAGTTTATGTAAGAAAATATGTCTTTTCTGGTAGATAGTACTGAATGCCCCTGTGCATTCTCTCTGGTACACTCATGGGGTGTGCACATCTGGACCTAAGAATCTTCTTGCAGTATCAAATCAAAATTCCACTAAGCGCAGGACTCCATTCATAACAGCTCAGTGGGGAGCACAGTGTCCCTGGGAAACTCATGCAGACGGGCATGATGGTGATAGCCTTCAAGGGCTCTCCTTCAAGTGCCGCCTCTATCCCAAGTTAGAGGGGTGGTGTCTCAGGCAAGCCTTCTCTGTAGTTGTGCCACAATTATGGGATTCCCTTCCAGGGGAATTAAGAACTACTCCCTCCCTCCTGGCTTTTTGGCAAGGACTCAAAACAAACCTGTTTTGTCTGACATTTGGTTGCTGAGTGAATATTTGCCCTCTGTGCCTCTGAAATAGTGCTGTGGCTGACAGCCTCTCTGGACTAATTTGTTCCCTACCTCAATGGCTCAACAGTATGTGTGGGATTTTACTTTGTTGTAATTTTTTTTTTTAACATTTTAGTGTTTAACTGTTAAAATTAGGGTGCAATCCTAACCCTTTATGTCAGTGCTTTCCAGCACTGACATAAGGGCAATGCAGCTCCAAGGTAAGGGAACAAACATTCCCTTACTTTGAGGAGGGCTCCGTGAGTGACACCCAACTGCAGGATGCAGCACATGTCCCATTGGCACTGCTATGCCAGAGCTGGAAAGTACTGACATAAGGGGTTAGGATTGCACTCTTAATGTTTTAATGCCTTGTTTTGATGTTCTTTTTCCCATAATAGATGTGCTGTATTGCACATTTATTATTTTATTTATTTTATTTTATCCAATATACTACTTTGGTTCTCACAAAGCATGTGATTTCAATGCATCTGTATAACACAATCCTTTTAGGTAATTATTGTTTTCTCCATTCGGTGACTGTAATCAACATCTTCACATCTCCTCTGGAAGAGAGTTAAAATATCTATGCAGCACACTTTGAAGGTGCATTATTATATTGGCAACCTTCAGTCTCGAAAGACTATGGTATCGCGCTCTGAAAGGTGGTTCTGGCACAGCGTCTAGTGTGGCTAAAAAGGCCAGTCCGGGAGTGACAATCCCTTCCACACCAGGAGCAAGTGCAGTCTGTCCCTGGTCTGTCTCCCTGGCTATGGGCCTTCCTTCTTTGCCTCTTTGCCTCAGACTGTTGGCCAAGTGTCTCTTCAAACTGGGAAAGGCCATGCTGCACAGCCTGCCTCCAAGCAGGCCGCTCAGAGGCCAGGGTTTCCCACTTGTTGAGGTCCATTCCTAAGGCCTTCAGATCCCTCTTGCAGATGTCCTTGTATCACAGCTGTGGTCTACCTGTAGGGCGCTTTCCTTGCACGAGTTCTCCATAGAGGAGATCCTTTGGGATCCGGCCATCATCCATTCTCACGACATGACCAAGCCAACGCAGGCGTCTCTGTTTCAGCAGTGCATACATGCTGGGGATTCCAGCACGTTCCAGGACTGTGTTGTTAGGAACTTTGTCCTGTCAGGTGATGCCGAGAATGCGTCAGAGGCAGTGCATGTGGAAAGCATTCAGTTTCCTCTCCTGTTGTGAGCGAAGAGTCCATGACTCGCTGCAGTACAGAAGTGTACTCAAGACGCAAGCTCTGTAGACCTGGATCTTGGTATGTTCCGTCAGCTTCTTGTTGGACCAGACTCTCTTTGTGAGTCTGGAAAACGTGGTAGCTGCTTTACTGACGCGTTTGTTTAGCTCGGTATCGAGAGAAAGAGTGTCGGAGATCGTTGAGCCAAGGTACACAAAGTCATGGACAACCTCCAGTTCAACCTCCAGTTCAGTTTGAAGGTGCAAGTCCTTTATAATGATACAGACAAGATACCTAAATCAAAACTATTTGAATTTTATCTTCACGTTACAGAATGATGGTTTTTCTTTCCGCTCAGTGCATGAGGAGGACCTCAATTTTCAAAGGACGTGTCTTAAATATTGATATGGTCTGATATAAAATATTAATAGAATCCATTTGTACCTTTTAGCTTTCTAGATTCGTGCCCTTACTATCTCACGGGCCACTTGCACATTAGAAGTTCCACCATTCTGTGGCTTGATGCCAATGACACAGCAGTCAGTAAGCCCTGTACTGGCAGCGGCAGGCTGCAGACCAGTTGTCAGAGCAGATAATTTGGTGGCAGGGGCAGTTTGGGGCATGAATCAGGCAGGGGGTGAGTTGAGGCAGAGCGGAGATCTGGAGCCCTTGCCCTGGGCCTGGCATATCCCCTTTAACCTAACAGATTTATGCCAGCAAAATAGCTGGTGTACATCTAAATGGGTCCATTAGGGACCAAAAAGCAACAGAGAAGGTAAGTAAAAAATTACTTACCTCTCCCTGCCAGCCTGGTCAACAGCTGTACTGCAAGACGTAGAGGAGGCTGCATCATTTGCACAGCATTGCTGCATCATGCACACAGCATCCCTGCATCATGCACACAGACCAGCCAAGGATAGGATTGGGCCCTAAGGCTGCAGTCCTATACATGCTTACATGGGAGCAAGTACCTTGAACTCAGTGGGATTTACTTCTGGGTAGACATGCATAGGATTGCACTGTAAGACCTCACAATAGACTCAGAGGGCAATATTAACTTGTTGTTTTGCCGGTGACGCCAGCACTTTGCCAATCCAGAGTGTTGGAAATGTGTCATAAGGCATGTGTACAGCAACTTGGGAGCTGGTTGTGCTGGTGGGATGGCCTTTGCCAGCCTGCCAGTGGCACATCCAGTTCTAGGGCCACTGGTGGAGGTAAGTATACCACAAAGCGATGCAGGGGCTCAGTGAGGGTGACGGAATGGAGTTTCCAAGATGGTGATGGAAGGTTTTAATGGAGAAGGGGTGATTCTGGATGGAGGAGGGTGGAAAGGGGGGCAAATTGGCTGGGATTGGCAGAGGCCTCCCTCTCCCAGGCCAGCCGGCATTATGCCAGGTTGCTTGGGTGTCGACCAGCTATATAGCTGGCAAAGATCTGAGCAGCCCCATATTGCTGGCTGGGGCATTACTCAGGGTAAGGGGAAAAATCCTCTTATCCTGAGGTGACCTCTAGCTGCCTCCTAACCTGCGCTGAATACAGCACAGGCCATGCAGCCTGGCTGCCCCAGCATAGTTTAGGATTGCATTGTCAGTTAGAAGAAAGCAGTTCAAAACAGCTAAATCCACAATCAATTTTTCAAACTTGTGTAAGACCAATTTCTATTAGAGATGTCAGAAAACAATAGTTGTGGGAGAATGAAAGCCAAATGTAACTTTCACAGCACATATTTTTATTGCTTCTGTTTGTTGTCTTTTTTGTCAGTTCATTTTCATTATTTGTGCTGTCATGTTACAACAAAATATGTCTGAGCAAGTTAGCATTCTAAATTTTGTTACAGATGTCCCTGCAAAGACTGTGCACTGAAAGAGTATATTTTTCAGATTCTGCTCTTTCAAAGTCTATTCATCTTTGTGCACATAAGAAGACATATATATCTTAGCTAGAATTGGGATGGAACCATAGTTTAATGGGAAATGCTCTGCATGTATAAAGTTTGAGGTTCAGTTCCCAGCAACTCCAGGTATATGTCTCCCATGTTGTGAGGGATGTCACCACTACACTATTGCTGTCATGTGGTTGTCAGACAAATGGGGCAATTTCTACCACCTGGTCTTAGAACAGAAATGAGGGGTTTCACCCAATTCCTCCTCATTGACAACTGAGGTGGCCAATTCACAGGTGTTGACCTTGTCAACCCACACATCTTTGGCTGTTTGCTCTTCTTCCCAGGCCCCTTCAGTCCAAATTCTTATACAGGCATATGAAAGGCATATTTGCCCTTGTTTCACCTGTTCCTGAAAGCTAGGCATTAAAATTGAAGCAAGATAGCGACATTGAAGCCCCAGCTATCTGGTCATCCCATCACCCAATCTCCGGATTTGCAACTGGAACCACAGGTTAAACCCCACCTTCAGATACGTTAGAGTTGTGTGCCCCTTTAATGGTGAGTAAAAAAGGGAACAAAGTGACATTTCTGCTTCTTTTCTGAACAAGGTGCAACTAATAAGCTCAAACGAAATGCTGTTCTTGTAAAGTACAGCCACTGCAAGTGGAAACAAAAGCAGGTCAACTTTATTGAGAGATCATAGCTCCGCAGTAGAATCTGTGGTTTGCATGGAAGCTTCTGCTTGAATTCCTGGTGTATTCATTTAAGAATCTCAAGTAGCAGGGGCCAGGGTGATAAAGAAGTCTTTCTGATACCTTCCAAAGCTGTTGGTAGCTCAATGCCCCTGTGCTGGCCCTGTGCTGCTCCAGGACACAGGACTGCAGCATCCCCCCCACAGCATGCTTCCCCCCCCCCCCGGAAACTCTCCCAGCTGTCCAGAGCCTCACTTGATTTCCCCAGGCACTCTGAAAGCCTTCTGAGGCCTCCAGAGCACTGTTAAAATAGTACTTGCTATTTTTGTTGGGAAACCGGAAGTACTGCTAAACAGCGCTTTGGAAGCCTCAGAAGGCTTTTACAGCACCCTGGGACTCAGTGTGGGGCCTCCCTGGCCCACTGAATGGCCCCAGAGGGTGGGTGGAGGTGGCAGTGGCGGGCATGGCAGTGCCACCCCCAAAGGTCCCACAAGTGTGGTGCCTGGAGCTTTTGCCCCCCTGGCCTCAGCCAGGACCACCACTGGCTCAATGGTCCAGTCATCAGACTCAGTTTCATAAGAATGCACAGGTTGTTGATTCCTGACAGTAACTGCACCATCTCAGCAACCCTCACCTTGTCAGCAGCACCAATGCATTAGGTGAATCCATTTCACATCACGAAGTGCAGTACCTATAGGTTCTGTAACTATTGAAATCAGCCCTAAAATGGATGGAGTTGCTCTTTGTCTCATGTCTATCGTGACTGATAAACTTTCATTTTTATAGTCTGTAATCACCACCTCTTAAGAATAACTCCTTTTGATCAGAAGATTAACCAACCCACTCACAAATGAGCAAAATAAAGTATATTATGTCTTTGACAAATTAATTTACACTTATGCTCTAATTATCAAAAGCTGAACTTTTAATAAGCACTTGACGACATTTACATTCCATGACACTTTATTGAAGCGCATTCCTTGAAGATCCAACAATGACATTTTCGGTGTCCCTCAGTAGAATAATAAGACTTTTCCAGTGTTCCTCCTATCAGGGCAATTATGGTCTCTATTACATGTTTCTTGGGTACAGTCACACTGTTTCAAGTGTATTTTAACCCATTAGATACACAATGGCATGAAACCTGCAGTCATGTACAAGCCTTGAAAATGACATGCTGCATTACTTATTCAAGGATAAACTTAAGTGTTATCAATTAATGGAATGGCATTTCCATCTGTTTTCCAGGGATAATTCTGCTGGAAAATTAAATTATTATAATTGTGACCAAAGTTGTATTATATTTGTGACCTTTCAAGATCTGATATGACACATGCGCTTTATAAAAATGAAAACACCACAGAGCTATTTTCTCCTTTTATACGTTTCACACGCAGGTTAAAAAATAGCCAGATTTGATAGAAGCTACTTGTAGTGTTCATAGGCAGGTGGGAAATGAATTTAGACTGAGGCAGTATACCTGCTGCCCACACAGATCTCTCACTAATGTGTGTGTCTGAAAATCTTTGGTTCTGTTCAATCGCACATAGTTTCAATGAGGAAATGGAATAAGGATAAATTAATGTGATTGAAAATATCAACACAATAAGTGCATCAATACAGTTTTTAATGTCTAGTTTCAACATAAAATGTCATGTTTTATAATAATAAAACCTAATATTCTTAATGAAGAAGGCAATCTCCTTTGACAATGTAACTAGAACAATTAGAAAAGAAATGAAGTTCTGAAAAGCTGATGTTGAACTATCTGTACCCCATCTGTTCCACGCTTTCGATGATAAATTAAAGTTCACCTCATCTGTCTTTGTTACTCTCCCCTGCCTCCTTTTGTCACCATCTGTCTTGTAGTACCCTAATCCTACACTCTGCTGCCAGAATGTCTAGGATGATATCTAATTAGAAGTTGTCTTGCAGTGTTCCTGTTCCATACAAGGGAGTTTGTAGAGCGTGACACCATAGTCTTCCAAGACTGAAGGATGCCAACAACATGATCTGCTCCAGAAAACTGGATTGCGCATTGTGGATCTATTTTCCAAATCAAACAAGTGAATAGATACTAATTTGTTTCTTACAAGTCATAGTAGGTATGTGCAAGCTCTTGGTTTTAGAGGCAGGCTGCCTCTGATTGCCAGATGCAGGGGAGGGCACAGGGACGCAGGTTGTGTCTGTGTGCTCCCTGGGGCATTTGGTGGGCCACTGTGAGATACAGGAATAATAATAATAATAATAATAATTTATTATTTATATACCGCCTTTCTTGGTCTTTATTCAAGGCGGTTTACATAGGCAGGCTTATTTAAATCCCCGTGGGGATTTTTACAATTGAAAGAAGGTTCTATCTTTCAAGAACCACAACATTCAGATGTTTCATTCTGATCTGGTTTCACATTCTGGCCTCCATCCTCCCTCGCTCAGAGCAGATGGAATAACTCGGCTCAGCTTGTCAGCTGCTTCAAGGTCCCACGGTGCCAGTGGCCTCAAACTGGTGACCTTGTGGATGTTATCTTCAGGCAAATGGAGGCTCTACCCTCTAGACCAGACCTCCTGCCCAGAAAGCTGGACTAGATGGGCCCTTGGCCTGATCCAGTGGGTCTCTTATGTTCTTAATATTTAACCTTCTCTTCAAAATCAAGCAGTTGCGTGAATTGCATAACAGACACGTTTTCATGAATTGGATGCAGCATTGGACAGAAAATCATTCTGTAGCTACCAGTAGCTTCTGCAGCACTGGTTCCCATCCCATGGTCCGGGGACTACAGGTGGTCTGCAAGACCTTGAGAAGTGGTCTGTGAGGTCTCAAGAAAAAATATTGCTTTTGGTCACTTCCAGCATCTTTCTGAGCTAGCATTCCCCCATGGGCCACCAGAGAGGACAGAGAACAGACTGCCTGCAGCTGCAACTGGCAGCAAAAGCAGCAAACCACAAATCTCTATATACAATAAATAGCTAATAAATCTTTTCTAATTACAGGTGGCCCGCATTATCCGTAGTTCAATACCTACAGATTCCTCCCCAAACCCATGGTGCAGGCTGACCTGGAGCCTCCACATGCTCTTCTGAAGCCTGTAAGAGGCCGCACACAACTGCCCGTGGTCTCTGTGGGCTTCACAATGAAGCCCAGAGTTGTTTAAAGGCAGCTTTTGGTTTTTAGCAAAAAAAAGAAAAGAGAGGTTTTTCATTGTTCAGTGCACAGCCTCTAGGGGCTTCAGAAGAGCTTCCAGACTGACCTGAACTCAGCTCCAGTCAGGTTCGGGGGCGGGGGGGGAGGCCAAAAACGGTGAGTTTCAAATACCTGCTGTTTTCCTTATCCATGGGGGTTCCAGGAGTGGAAACCCTGCGGATAATGAGAGCTGCCTGTATTACAAATTTAAATGTATTTTGTGTGTGCAGGGTGAGGGTTGTATGTGATCCGTGACAATTCCAATTTTTGCCTCAGTTGTCCGTGGTCTCCTAAAAGTTGGGAACCACTGTTCTACAGTGATCTAAAGTCTCTCCCAAACCTTCTGCCTCTCCCCCGTCCTGCTTAAGTGTTTTGAATTTTTTCTTTGCATTGCGAGCCTGGGCCAAAGAGAAGTCTCTGCTTGACCCAGAAAAGGCTGCAGGGAACGTAGAACACTACCTGGAGGCCTCAAAATGCAGCGGTTTCACTACTCAATGGCTAGGGAAGCTGTTTTGGACTTTGTTCTTTCCATAGTTTCTACACATTTTTAAAGTGGTCCGCAGAGGTTTCAGTACAGGGGGACACCTGTATCCTTGATAAAATATTTGCACTTTTATGGTGCCAGAGAATGAAAGTAGCAGCACAATCCTATGCATGTCTAGTCAGAAAAAAATCTCATTGTATTCAAAGGGGCTTCTTCCCAGGAAAGTATGCATAGGATTGCAGCCTTTGAGTATGTTGTATATTACTTCCTTAGGTGGGATTTTAGAATATAGGAACATATGAAGAGTCCCACTGGATCAGGCCAAAGGCCCATCTAGTCCAGCTTCCTGTATCTCACAGCGGCCCCACCAGCTGCCTCAGGGAGCACACAATATAACAAGAGACCTGCATCCTGGTGCCCTCCCTTGCATCTGGCATTCTGAGATTTTAAAAGTTTATGCCATAGTTTGCTTACAAAAAACTGGGTTAGATGACTCACAGAGCGACCCGTATTATACAGAGGCCAGATTAAATTATCACCACTGCTTGGTTTCACAAATCAATGGCTGCAATTCTATCCTTTTTTTTTCTTTTTTTTTTTGGCACAATCCCTGCTTGACTTCATTGGAGCCAGGTATTCAAGATTTATGAGTTCAGACTCTTACGGATCAGATATACTCTTAGATCAGTCACCTGGGAGTATCATAACTCTACCATTATTTACTTTAGCACAACATCCAATCTAGAGCCTGATTTTTATTCTGTCCACGTATTGTATTCCTCCATCTCTTTCTACTGTAGCTCAGCTATAATATAACACTGAGAAAAGGCAGCCTACACACAGCATCAAGAAATTTTTGAAATGAGAAAATCATGTTTGAATTCTTGTTGGCATCCTTCAGTCTCGGAAGACTATGGTGTCACGCTCTGAATTGTGGTTCTAGAACAGAGTGTCCTCTCCAGTGCATGAAGCCTGGGTAAAGTAGGTATGGAGGATAGGCTGTTACCCATGCAGCAAATCCCCCCTCTCCACGTCACTGAAATGGTTCAATGGAAAGGCAGAGGCCAATAAGGTTGGTTCCAGCGGCGTCGCAGGAGTTGCCAGAACGTGACTGTGTTCAGCCACGAACTGCCTCAGGGACTCCGGCTCCAGATTTTGCCTCGAGGTTGACTCCTGAAGCCTTTTCCATAACTGGATGTAGCCACAAGGCAGTGGAGGTTTGGGATCAGAGTTTTCCTTCTCTCAGATGAGCTGCCTTCCCAGGCTGACGAGTCCCATCTACCCGGTGGCTGTTTAGTCGCCTCTTACGACAAGTACAGCCAAACTGTATTCAAACATGTTTGAATATCCTGAGAACATTTGTGAGAACAAAACAGTCAAACAAATAGTATATTGATGCCATCTATGCACAATGTGTTTTAGATGCAAATTTGCTATAAATGACAAAAGGTTATGCTGTTGCCTAGAGATATGATGCTTGAAGACTGTGCTTCCAAGGAGTCTAGTTCTCACTTGAGTAGTAGACAGGAATGGTTCAGTTACTGCTAGCTCCTAGTTACTGCTATCTCCACTACACCTCCACCAGATCCCTGGATTTGAAAAGAAGGAGGGGGTGCTTTAGCCCACCACTCTCCTTTTCTCCACATCCCTTCTTTTATTCCATTACTCTCTTCCTTTTTGAATTCAGGGATCTGGGAAGAGCAGTGGGGGCAGACAGTCCAAACTGGGTGCCCCAAAAGGCCATCTGCAGGGACCACTTCAGGCCATTTCATGGATGGGCTGGCCCGGGTAGTAAACTGGGATATATCTCTTCAGATTATACAGGTCCAGACTAGTTATACACGGATTTTTATGCACTTTTTAAAAATTTGACTCAACATGAATGGTCACTGCAAATGAGAAGGAATGTGCTGATCCCTGGAGAAGGGGAAAATGCACCCCTTTAAAATCAGTTTTAAAAAACTGAACAGTCCTTTAACAATAGCCTCTTTAATGAGAGAGAGAGAGGGCAGCTGGCTGAGAATCCATCAGTCTGTCTCTCTCCAGGGGCCCCTCCCTTCCCCTTGAGCAAGTGAAAGAAAGGTGATCACTTTGCATTGGTGAAGGGAGGGGCTGACTGAAGCACCTTTGTAAGCTCTTGGTGGACAACTGATTGATGGATTGTCTTCTTAATGACTCTTACCTTACATCACAAAGGTGAGTAAGGCTGTTTTTAAATCACCGGAAGAAAGAAACTTTGTTTTTTAAATGGATTTGCTATAGTATGTTTTTTGCAATCCATGTGAGTGCTTGGAACGGAACCCATGCGAATAATGAGGCTCAGCCTGTATATAGATCATGTGATGGAATGCTCTCCCATTAAGAAACATTCCTACACACAGAAAACTAGCATGTCAGGGAGAACGCTAGCTAGGACTTTTTCCTTGACAATCTACTATATGTAGAGAATTTTTGATGTATAAAGGAGCATTCATTCATGTTGACCCCCATATTAAACTGGAAGTCATAAAGCCCAGAAAGATTTATCACCACCATCATAAATCCTTTATTGCCACCATGATAAAGGCCCTTAAAGTCTTCCCATTCAGCAATTCCAGCTGGGGTGGCATGCAGTTGGGCTCCTGCATCTCCTGTCCTCCAATCTGTCACCACTGTTGCTGATGACTCTGTTGATCATGAGTCTTTCACTTTGTTTTGATTGTTTAGTTTATTTCAATATTATTTGTTGGAATGGATTTCATTTGAATTGAGAGCCACCTTTGAGCTACACTTTGTGGGATAGGAAAGGGCAGGATGCAACAGTTTTTGAATAAATAAGGGCACAATCCTAATGCCTTATGTCAGTGCTTCCCAGCACTGGCATAGTGGTGCCAATGGGACATGTGCTGCATCCTGCAGTTGGGTGTCTCTCATGGAAGCCTCCTCAGAGTAAGGGAATGTTTGCTCCCTTACCTCAGAGCTGCATTGCCCTTATGAGGGGTTAGGATTGTGACCTAAACTGGTATGCCCTCCCCCCAGCAATATGGCACAGGCAAGAAAAAGTCGCTTAGGATGGTATGGGTGGTTTATTATGGGTGCATTTTTACCTGGGGGCTGGGGATAAGAATAGGCCCTCAGTTCGGCTGTATTTGTCGTAAGAGACGACTAAACAGCCACTGGGTAGGTGGGACTTGTTAGCCTGGGAAGGCAGTTCATCTAAGAGAAGGAAAGCTCTGATCCCAAACCTCCACTGCCTTGTAGCTACATCCAGTTATGGAAAAGTTTTCAGGAGTCAACCTTGAGGCAAAATCTGGAGCCAGAGTCCCTGAGGCAGTTCATGGCTGAACACAGTCACGTTCTGGCAACTCCTGCGATGCCGCTGGAACCAACCGTATTGGCCTCTGCCTTTCCATTGGACCATTTCAGCGACGTGGAGAGGGGGGATTTGCTGCATGGGTAACAGTCTATCCTCCATATCTACTTTACCTAGGCTTTGCACACTGGAGAGGACACTCCAGAACCACTATTCAGAGCGCGATACCATAGTCTTCCGACACTGAAGTATGCCAACTGAATTTAGCACAATTGTTCCCTAGAAAGACTTTGTGGGACAGATCCTTCCTTTTGGGATGGATCTTTGCCTAAACCATGCCTCAGATTGGCAAAGAGAATTAATAGGATCAGGCTGTAAGAACTGTGACTACAAAATGTAACTTTTCTATGTGAAACACCTTCACATACTTTTCTATGACCTTGTGGGGGAAAAAATCCAAACTGTTTCTTGGCCATACACACAAGTGAAGCTACAACTATGATTTAAATTTTCCAACTGCTGACTAAAAATTAAGAACAGAAGAAACAGTCCTCTTGAATCCTTAGAATTCTATACATACATGCACATCATAATTGTGTTTTTATTCCTCAGTAACAAAACCACTATTTTGTTTAAGGTTGAAAACCAAAATGGTGGCTGCATGTGCAGCAGGGTCACATGGTCTCTTCTTCCACATAAGTAAAGAAAAGTTGGGTTTATCTATTTGCCACCCACTATTGGCCCAGTGACATGTCACTGACAGGCAGTGTATGCATGGGTTATTTTAAAATGATGTCTCGTTTGGGGTGGGAGACATATTTCACATTCTTGGATGACATTTTCTGTGCTTCTTACTGGAGGTGGGTGGTTTGTGTGCAGTATATGTATTGTCTCCCCAGGTAACTAGTGTCTCACTTTTCTGTTCAATATTAAACCGTGCCTCTGAATTATTAATAGCTGATATCTTTTTGTGAAAAGATTATTTGTATCCTTGATAGTTATTCTTCTCTGGGCTTAGACTTGTGCTTCCTTCTCTTATTTACTTTCAGCAATTATTCTTTAACCATTTAAAAGTAAAGGTTCCTTTCAGTTTAATAATCAGAATTGGAGTTGACCAGAGAGTCCTCCCCTCCGACCCTCGCAGGCCATCCTGCAAAGCCTCTGTCAGCTGGTGGTCTTTGCCACGGCCTGACGGGGCCCATTGCCAGGTGGCCTGGGTATAGCATCTCCCCTGTCCCCCAGAACAGCAACACAGTCGCTGCTGGGCCTGCTGGGGCAAGCGCAGCTGGCTAAGGTGATTGGTGCCCAATGCAGCATCCACAGTCAGGTCCACTGCGAAGCACCTGGATCACTCCCCATCGACCCCACTCCCATCAGATAACGGGCTGACAATGTGGCCACGCAGTTGTAGCCTCAGCGATCTGCCAGCAGAACTGGCAGGACAACCAGGCAGGGAAAGGAGGCTCCCTTCAGGATTGGGGCCTGTGATGGGAGCAACACTTACAGCAGGGTGAGGGCAGGAAGGGGAGGCGGGGAGACCAAAGGTGCTTGTATATAAAGATTCCCAAGGAGACAATGAGGAGCTCAGGGTGGCTGCCTGTGATCCCTGGGAGGAGAAGGCTTGGGGAGGAAGCTGGGTGGTTTAACCCTGGCCATGTCTGAGGCTGCTTGGGCTCCTCTTCGCATTCCTGAGCAAGGCCCTCAGTCTCCATCCTGGAAGCCTCTCCCTCACTGTTAATGGCACCCTCGTCTGAGCAGTCAACACCGACAACCCTAGTTGCCCAGACCGTACAGGGGTTTTAGCAAATGTGACCCCAAGAGCAGGATTATGTAGTGATTCTGGGGTTGTACTTGGACCTGGAAGATCCGTGAGGCTTCCTGAGTGATCTTGGGGCCCATCACTGTCTCTCAGCCTCACCTACCTCATAGGGTTGTTGTGAGGACAAAAGGAGGGGAGGAACTATGTACAGCATCCTGAGCTCCTTGGAGGAAGGGTGGTGTAAAAATGTGAAAATAAGATCCTATTGGGCCAGTTCAAGTCATGCCTTAAGTGCTGAACCAGCCCTGCATGATCAAAGACTTGTGTTCTCATGACAGACGTGTCCTAACAGCTCCCCTTTAGTTTCTGGAGGACTTTCCTGTGTAGAGCAGTAGGGGGGCAAAGCGGTAAGTTTTGCAGGGCACCTCAATGCTCCTTGTAAGCTGCCCCTCCCCTTCACTGTCAGAGCCATTCCAAATGGCAAGAGCAACACGGTGGTGTCTCCTCTGTTGCTCTTCCTGCTCAAAAGGCTCAGACGTTGGGGGGGCAGCTTACAGGACACATTGAGGCACTGTGCAAAACACAGCGCTTTGCCCCCTCTGGGAATGCTACTGGGGTGCAGTGTAGTTTGTTTGAGCTACTAATCCTACTTTGAAAGTAGGGCTAAGAAAAGAATACTCTTTTTTTACTGACATAATATCTTTCCTTCAGGATGATTCTCTGGCAGGAAACCAGGTCTTCTGTCCTTCCTGTTCACAGCAGAATCTGGCATGAGGAGTGCTTACTCTTCACTCCCCTTCTCCAAATAGCAGTTTTTCAACTTTCAAAAAAAATTATGTTTTCTAAAACATGTCACTTAGAGCCCAGTCCTATCCAACTTCCCAGTGCTGATGCAGCCAAGTCAACAGGATGTGCAGTGCATCCTGCTGGGGAGGGGGCAGTCAGGGAGGCCTCCTCAAGGCAAGGGAATGTTTGTCCCCTTACCTAAGGGCTGCATTGCGGCTGCAATGGTGCTGGAAATCTGGATAGGTTTGGGACCTCAGTGAAAGGTCCCAATAAAATGCTACTGGTTCATATGAATGAAACCAGTGGCTGGCCTGGAGGGGGGGCAGGGGGGCAAATGCCTCCAGCACTGTGTCTGTGCAGTGTTCCAGACCATGTGGGAAGCCTTCCTAGGCTTCTGACGTGATCTTAAGCAGTACTTCAGGTTTTTCAGTGCGGGGGTGGGGCGGGGTGGCAACATGGACCTTTGCCCTAAGCATGTCGAGGGGCAAGTATGTTATTAAATGAAACTTATTCTCTACTTTAATTTTTTTTAAAATAATCGATAACAAGACACTTGAATTCAATTAACCAGGTAGTACATCTATCAAACAGATTGTCAAGGTATGAAGGAAATTGAGTTTGAACTACAGGGGGCAACAGATAGCCCTGTTTTTAAAGTCTTATCACATGATCCTCACTTTCGTGAGCAGTGAGAATCCCAGACGTTGCACTGCTTAGGTTGTTGCATCCTTTGGATGAGGCTGAGCACAGGAATTCTAGTAAGAGTAGTCTGCACCAGTACATTGATGGAGGGGATGTGTCGGGGGTGGGAAGACAGAGTTTCAGGGAGGATCATGGAGGTTGAGGTGGATCTTGGTGGCAGTGCTGTGCTCCAGATCTTATCCCCTTTTTTTGAAACCTCCCTCCCCCTTTTCTCTCTTTGGATTTATGCCACCAAAATGGCTGGCATCTGCCTGAGGCAACCCATAGGCAACTGGGCAGCCTACTGGGATGGGAGTAAGCCATTGGTACAGATGCATGCTGCAGTGTTGCCAGGGAATAGGCTTGGGCAATAAATTTAATTTTAATATACACAATGATAAGTAAAGTTTCTAGTTGCACTGGCAGGAGAAGAAGAAGAAGAACTTTATTACGGTCATAAGACCAACCACATATAAAATATCACTGGCAGGAGGAATATAAGCATCGCCCCTGCTAATGTAGCTTTTCCTCTTCACTGATGATCCTTTGCTGGGATCCAGGGGCTACTTAATTTCTATATTTATCACCTGTGAACCAGGTTGCAAACTACCAGGCTGGCTTGGAAGGAAGGAGGCGTATCTCTGCAGCACTGGTCTGAAACCCCAACTCAGCAGCACACGGCTAGACTGAACTTGCACTAGTAGTCTAAACTGGAAAGGTTGTACGATCAGTTAACCAGCCCTTTGAACCTTGAAGACTCCTGGCAAGTTTTGGAATGAGAGTAGGCACCATTGCATGAAGCTTGAAATTAATTATCTCAACCCACTGGGACAGCAACATGATAAATATAAACTAAAGGGATTATATTAATAGAGCTTTTTTTCTGCAGGAAAACTGCTGTTTTAAAATTACCAGTGGGTTCCTGCATAACCTGACACATTAGACTAGAGTCTATTAACCTCATCAATGGGAGAGGGTTTTGTTTGTTGCCAAATAGCGCATATTTCCATTCCATGGAATGTCTAATCAGTGTGTTTCAAAATGATATGGCTTGCAAATGGCTTCCTTTAACATAGAGTATTGCTTTCTTCCTTTGGATGGAAAATCTTCTCTCCCTACATGGCCAGTGCAAGGAATGTTGTCATTACAGCTGAAAATGAATTTTACAGAGATGCAAGAAAACACAAACAGCATGATGATTTGTTTCTGCACTTTGCATTTGCTCAGTGATCTAATAGCCCTCCTGTCTAGTCCCTTTACATTCTTTTCCCTTTTCAGTTTCATAAGCTTTTCAAATTCCTGAAAAAGTCTTTTACATAACACATGAGCTCTGCTCTCAACACATTTTAAAAACAGCCTGGATCTTTTTGAGTGAAAATCCATCCAGTGCTAAGATGGTTCATATCAACTAGATAACTGAAGCTTGATTATCATCACCCCTCTTATCATTATCATCATGTGGGCTTTATGTTCATTATCATCTTTAGATGACGTTTTAGCACTGGGTAGGATGTGTTTTAGCACATTGTTAGGATCTTTTGTCAGCCATTCTCGAACTTTTTTGGACTACGGCCACTAGGAGCTTTTCTCAGGTTCATGTTCCTCCCCCTGCCCCATCAAACAAGGATACAACATGAACAGATTTTTAAAAAACTCATAAAATTATTAAACACAAAGTCTATTGCCCCTTCAATGTACCAGGGCTGGGGGGGGGGCATATGGCTCCTGTTGAGAATTCCAATCAGAATAGGTACAGTAGTAAGGGAGCAGGGGTTGTTAACTCTCCCCCATCCCATCCCATCCCATCCCATGAAAATCATCCCTTGCAGCTGTAGTTTGCTCTGGTGTGAGAAATGCTCCTGTTTTCTGCAGTGACACTGGTGAGCCATTGCACATCACCACATGATGTCAGCCCCCACGTGAAATGATTTTGTGACCTTCAGAAGATGGCTGTAACAAGTAGGGTAAGCCACTATAGCTATAATGTGCTGTTTTTATATTTGAGACCACGTCACAAAACTGAAATCTACTGAAAATTAAGGCCTTTCTTGTCCTATTCTATTACTTGAAAAATGGAACCAGAGAATGGAATGAAACATGGCAACTACACTTTCAGTGATCTCTGCATAATAAAACATTACTGCAGTCTACATGTGAATAAAAGCACCTACCAAAGTGCAGC
Organism: Tiliqua scincoides; assembly: GCF_035046505.1. NCBI lineage: Eukaryota > Metazoa > Chordata > Lepidosauria > Squamata > Scincidae > Tiliqua > Tiliqua scincoides. The sequence continues at coordinate 44,170,811 of NC_089824.1, read as the reverse complement.
TCTCTGAAAAGGGTATTTCCTTGCTCGGGCAGCCATTAGAATTCAAGGCACATTGTTAGGTCACCAGATCTAGGAGCCTAGCCATAATATATTTCCAATATTTGTTTTTCAGGTGCTTGCTTCAGATATTTGAGACCTTTAGGGGAAGCAGATAACATCAGTCACCACACTTTGCTTCACTGTAATGAGAAGTGGAAAGAAAACAAAATGGGAAAAATTCAGTACCATAAAAAAGTCCAGAAATTATATGGAAAATCATAAATTTTAGAGGACTGAGCAGCCCTGCATTTCACCCTGGTTGTTTCAGCTCAGTGAGCACCTCTGCCTTGCTGCCCTCTGTTTAAACTGCTTCTCATACAACAGACTGAACTCCAATTTCCTGCATGCCCTCTGAACAGGCTTTAGACTCTTTAATCATGTGCCAGTTCCTGGTGGGAAACCATTTAGAAACAAAAGGGTGAAGAAATACTTGTTGCACATGTGGGGCTGATGGGCTTCGTGGTCTCATTCTTCCCATCTTGGAACACTCTATTTTGTCAATTCTACAAAAAGGAGTGGTCACTGGTTTATAATTAGTAAAATACACTGGGTGGGGAGATTCTAGGAGGGAGTGGATCCAATGGTGATGGCATGTTTCGGATCCTATCCTTTTTTTTTTCAGCCACCCTGTTCCTGTTGTCTCTTCAGACTTGTGCTAGCTAAGGAGGTTCAAGAAGACCCATTCCAGGGTGGGAGGCTTACGGAAGGAAGGGAGATTTAAATCTTCCTGCTCTTTCAGCATGGCTGAACCAGCAGGGAGGGGGAAGATAGGATTGGGCTGTGTATCTCCTTTAATGCTACAAGTTCTTAATATTCATACTTTTTAGTGTTTGGATTTTTTTTTAATGTAGGACATTAGAAACAGAAAGGCTTTAAAAATTGAATGCACTGCTGAGTACAGCAGACTTTAGGCTTCTGAGAGCTGCTGTTTTGTTAATGCCTTGGGAGTTTCTAGTGGAAAATGGTGGCATAGGGAGAAAAAGCCAGTTGCATGATGGGGACTGATACAATAATTTACATTTGTGGAATATTTATTTTTTTACAAATACGCACAAAATTCAGTAGTGCACTCTGTTCCACCCACATTCCAAAGGACAGCATCCCAGCTACAGCTTCTGCCATTGATAGAGTTATCTCAGAATGGCAGGAGTACTCTGTGAGCACAAAGGATCTGATTCTGTTCCTTCAAAATGGGGTTTCCAATGGCAGAAACACCAGTTGGAAATACTACTCACTGATTTGAATCTGGGCTCCTAAGAGGACAAAGAAAAAAAAAATTCAGACTACGAAAGTGGGGTCACCTTCTATCAGCCTCTGTAGTAGAGTCTCTGAGACTACCTAATTAAAAGAAATATATTCTACTAAAGACATTTTATATCACCATCTTCCTTCACCAATCTAATATACTTTTTATGTACTCTGCACCAGGTACTCAAAAATGCAGTGCAAGAAAAAAATGTCTTTCTTTGGAAATAAATACAAATCTTGAAGAAATGTCTTTCTGCTGCCTTTGCTGGTCTGAACTATTTGTAAGTTCTATATAAGTGATGCAAAAGGGATGCTAAAAAAGTAGCAGATGACTGTCATAGGATGTAACCTCATTTTCTTTAAATTCTTTGGGCAGGGATAATGATTAATCATACCAGAGGAGGGAAGCCTTGAAATGCCAGAAGCAATATGGTATTTCTGAGTCCAATTAAATTATTTCTTGATTTATAACTTCTCTTTAAAACAGTGTCCTTTAAATTGTAATAGTTAATAGGAGAAATGGGTGACTATCATGATGAAAAGTGGGGGGAGGGGGGGAGAGAAAACCAGAATACAAGTTCTTATAATAAAACTAGGTCATATCCAGCATTTGGATGGAGTGAGCTTGAGGTCTCCTTGGGGTAAAGGAATTTTTGTTCTCTTACTCTGTGTACAGCCCCAGCCTACTTGGATCTGTGCCAATTAAATCACTGGTGCATGCAAGAGAAGCCCAGCATAGGGCTTCCAGGCCCGGGAAGGGGGATAGGATATGGTGGAAGCCTCCTCTGCTGAGCCCACTGCTCTCCTGGGCCTGATTTACCCCTGTTCCACCTATCACCCGTTTCATCCCTTCTTCCCCTCTTCCACCCGTTCTTCCCTCCTTCCACCCCTGTGTGGCTTGTGCTGTACTTACCAGCACTATTGGCTGTGGGTCTGGATTCAGCACCATTCCAACAGGTCTTATTGCTGGCACTCCTTGCTCTAAATTTGTCACAGATGTGCTTTACAGCACAGTTGCGACAGCTAGTGCCAGTTCACTGGTTGCTATGCTGGCACTAGCCCTGAATAGGATTGCACAGTCAGTGTTCCCTCTGATGTTTACATTAGAACACTGACAATGTATCATGGATCAGGACTATTGTAAATTACTGTCCCTTAACCATAGGCTCTCCCAAACTTGTAAGTTGGCCATAATATGTTGTGTTGACTTTGGCATTAGCACTGCAGTGACAGTTTTAAAATGGTAAACAGCTTTAAAAAAAAAAAAGTGAGATACTTAAAAAGATTTTTTAAAAAATCTCCATGTGGCACCCATGGTTGTGGTGGGCTTCTTTGGGTGAGTGTTTGCTGCAATCCAGAAACATTTCAGCCCAGAGATTGGCTCTCAGATCCCTACTCCACTTTATTTACTTCTGCTGGGTGAATGTTTATGTCTTCTGCAATCCAGGAATACCCCCCTTTGTTGGCTCTGAGATCCCTATTCCATGCTAATTTACTTCTGCTGCTTTAGGGGTGATTGTGTGTGTGCTACAATCCAGGAATGGGGATGAGTTGTTCTGTATTGCTCCGGGGCTGACTTTGTTTTTCTGAGAAGATCCTGGGGTGAAAAAGAGAAAAATGTTTTGCTTTTACCGCAGCTGTGTGGGCTACTTCATCACTATTCTAGGTTCTTTTTTAGCATATAATTTAACTCATTTTTGCCCGGCCCACACAGGTGTACACATTTGGTCCCTGTTGAGTATATGCAACATAGGGCAGAAATGACTTATTAGGGACATGTTTTGGATGGCAGGCATGGGTGAAGCAATAATAAAATGGAGTTGTCTCTGAGTGTGTGCAGAGTACAGTGCATTTCAACATCACTCTCTCATTGGGTAACTCCTTGGCCTCTATCACTGAAATACCTCAGTATCTCCTGGGTGCTTAGAAGGCAAACACTGTGTGCCTCAGTTCATTTATTCACACACCGAAGGAGCTGGTGGTTGGGCTAGGTAGGAAGAATGTCTGAAGTTGTTATAGTTGTTATGTTTGTGTTGGTATTTCATAGCAAAGCTTTGCACTCATTTCTGACTCCTCCAGAGATATCACCTGTCTACAAGCAGTGGCTTCCACAGGTTATTGTTGTTCCTTGTGTGCTTGTAACCTTTTGGTGGACCGGATTAGACATCCATCTCCATGCTAGATGGAGCTGTCCCCAAGTTACATATTCCTCCAGTATCCAAACTTCATGTTTGCACAAATGACAAAGCAAGTTTTTCCCCGGTCTTTAGAGCACCCTGGCTCCAGAAAGCTGAGCTGAGGTTTAGTGTGTACTCTCTCACATACACAGCTAATTAGTGTGAAACCCTTTTTGGCATAGTGTGGCATGTGTGGCATTTGTGGCAAAGTATCTGAGATTCTACACTCTAGACTTGGCACTTTTTAGCACCAGGTCCCACTGTTTAAACGTAATTTATCTTTAATCTGCTTTTAAAAAAACAATGCAAATAACAAAAAATCCAAATTCTACTATTTAATAAATCACAGCAGATCTTCAGCAGTTAGTCATTTTGTTAAGCAGCTCGTGTATATCCTTTGGTTGCCTTCCCCTGTGTTAGATGGTGAAGGGTATTTCAGAGATAGAGTTGAAAGTGCCAACTAACAGTGTTTGCACCAAACTGCAAGCAGCAAGACGAAGAACAGGCTACAGAGGATACTGCAGGCTGTGCAATGAGTTGAAGGTTCGCTTTAACTTAGTTAGCTTACACTGCAATCTGTGCATATTTATTCAGGAGTAAGTCTCACTGAATTTGGGACTCACTTTCAGGTAAGTCTGCATAAGATTGCAGCCTTAGATGTAAGCTGCAATCACGTACACACTTACCTTGGAATAGTTTGCATTGACTTTAATGAGACTTTCTTCTCCATAGACATGCATAGGCTTGAGCATACTCACATACTCTACAGGTTTATTTTTAAATCTTTAATTGTTTAAGCCTTTGAGTTTTCAACTAAGCTTTATTGTTGCAAACCCTCCTGAGGTGATTTTATGGCAAAAGGTGGAATTTTATAAGAAAGAAATACATACATGTTACATGCAACAGTATGCAAGAAAAACCTATTGCAGTGGCATACCTAAGGGGCAGGGGGTGCATTGCCCCAGTACCATGACTCGAGGAGGTGCCAAGCTGCACCTTTGATGGTGGATCCCAAACCAGAGTTGCCCACCTGCGTCACCCTGCCTGTGATGGGTGTGTGTATGCAGGAGACGGTGCTGCAGCAGTGAGGATGCCTCCACGCTTCCACAGTACCTTCTCCTGCAACCGCCTCACAGATGCGAGTTTCTCTGAATAGTCGATCACTTTTTCCATGAAAAACACAGTTGGCTGCTCAGAGCAGCTCGCAACCACTCCAAGTATCCACAAGGGGGGTCAGGATAAGGTACTGTGGTGATGAGGAGGCAGTACCTTCTCCAGTAACTTCATCATGATTCAATTGTGTGAATTTTCTGCTGAATAGAATTTTCAGGCTTTATAATTCTGAAAAAGGTCAGCTGCCATAATTACATAAACATTCCCATGGGTGTGTAATGAGCAATTTCTGCCTTTCTGATTTGTGTGGACAAATCAATTTGGAAGTTGACATTATTCCTCCATCTAGACATAAATTTGCACAGCCTTGTCTCCCACCTAGAGATTTGCACAGATATAGTTGACTCGAACTTTACATCACTCAAAAATAGAAAAGTTACAGAGTACAAACTTGAAATCAGGTATGCTATCCTTTTTTTAAACTCATTTTACTACTGGATAGTATTTTAATTTTAAATTAGTACTGCAAGCTTGCCAACTCTTCCACTCTGAACAGGAGCCAATCAATTTTAGGACTGATGTCCTTTTTCTCTGAAATTAATCTTGCAATTTAGCCTTAAAATCATAGAATGTAGCAGTTGGAAGGGATCTTGGAGGTCATCTAGTCCAATCCCCTGCTCACTGCAGAAAACGCCTCCTCATGTTTTCTGGCCATCTGCTATCCCTGACAGATGGCCAGACAGATGGCCAACCAACTGCATAAGGCAAACTTTTCCAATGCCGCACTGCTCTTGCAATTAGGAAATTTGTCCTTATGTCTTGCCTAAATCTAGTACCCTGCAGCTTCAACCCAGTGGTTCTACTCCTGCCCTAAGGAACCACATAGAGCAATGGTTCTCAAACTTTTAACACTGGGACCCACTTTTTAGAATGACAATCTGTCAGGACTCACCAGATGTCATGACCGGAAGTTACATCATCAAGCAGGAAGAGTTTTATCAATCCTAGGCTGCAGTCTTACCCACACTTACCCAGGAATATGTCTCATTTACTCGTTAAAAGCATGTATATCGTAGCTTGTTAAAAGTACAGATCTGTAACATTTCCCAAAATGCAGTCAGATACCATGGTAGCATCAAGTCTAGTATATTAAAAATAAAATATTGAAATGAATGGAGACCTACCTGTAATTGGCCCCACAGTTTGAGAAACACTAACATAGAGGAAAACCACTTCATCTTCCATGTGACAGTTCTTCAAATATTTTAAGACAGCTATAATATCTTCCCTCAGGCTTCTCCAGGTGAATCATACCAAGCTTTTTTAACTATTCCTCATAGGACTTGGTTTTCAGACTCCATCACTTCTGGTGGGTCCTACAGGCAGTCCAATCCTGAGCCCAGGCATCACTGCTTACCCACCACTTCCTGGCCAAAGGCCATCACAAATGTGTCATAAGGCATGTTGCAGCAGCTGCCACAAGCAGCACTGGTGGAAAGACTCACAGTAGTTGGCACTAGGCGTCCCTGCTGGCCACAGGTACAGTGAGAGCACTGCACAGTAAGCTCCCTGCCAAGTAGCGGAGAGGCGTTTTCTGGGTGGGATGAAAGCAGGGAGGGGGTGAAACTGGGCAGAGGGAAGGCCAGAGAGTGGATCAGGTCCAGGAGGTGTGCACATAGCAGAGGCTGCCAGAAGATCCTATCCCCCCTACTGAGCCTTGGAGCCTGACATGGATCTCCTTGGTTCTGTGCCAGTGATTGAGAAGAATCTGGCACATCACCATGTCAGGGGGGTAGCATTTGGCACAGTGCCTTAGGTGCCAGGAGGTCTTGGGCAAGACCAGACGATCTTGGAATCTACAAATTTCAACTGAAATTGCAATAGGGATCCAATGCAGTAAGATGGACTTATCTCATTAGAAATGAATAGTCTGACTCTGTTGGTATTGTGTTATCACAAATCCTTTGTAAGTCATTACAGCTAACCAAAACCTTAAGTATTACGGTGCCAGTATCTCAAATATGCCATAAACAGTGGTATTTGTAGGCTGATTCATTGTATCAGGTATCACAAAAACACAGCAAAGTCTGAGTAAAATCTACAGTGAGAGAAATTGTGTACTGTAATTAATAAAATTACTTTTAAAAAAATGATTGTGCTAGTATCAGACAGACAAAAGTAATTTTAATCATGTTGTTGTAATAGAACATAGCAGATAAACCCCGTTGCAGCCTATTTGTTCACTTGAAAGAAAGAACGCTATTTGCTTTCCATTAATTTACTTTAATAGCCAACATGATACTTTATTAAAACTGGCTGGCAGAAATATGAAGACTCAGTTAAATGCTTCAGCTTTCGTATTAGTAAATTAAATGCTCAATTGGGATGCTGAGTTTCAAGTGAGACTGGAAAATGTTTACTTGTCCTTTTTGTTGTTAAAATTACATGAAAAACAAGGAAGAACAAATTCAGATGGGGAGATATGCAAGCAAGCAGGGCCTTTCTGTCTAAGCTAATTAAAGCATGAGTGTGACTCAGGTGGTGGATTGGCAGGGGCACCCCACCCCCATCTGCCCTCCAACATCTGCTACTCTTCTTTCCACTCACTGGATTCTAAAGGGGCATGGAGGAAAGGATGACTTGTGGAGGAGTGGAGAGTGTCGGGGTAGAGCAGTGGTCTTCAAACTGGAAACTGCTGTATCCTGAAAAAGCCCTCCTCGTACTGAGTGCTGCTTTCTTTCACGCTGATCTGGGCAGAGGGATGCAGAACAGTAAGCACCACTTACAGGGGGGAGAACTTTTTCCAAACCCCAGATCCAGCCCACAGGCTGGGGTTTGAAGAGCCCTGAGCATCAGAGTAGCTCAGAGCAATAGGCTAGACCGTCTTCAACTCTGTAGCTTATCACTCTGTTATCCTCAATACTTCCTTCTGTAGTCTATTCCTTTTTTTTTTTTTTTTTTCCTTTTACAGTCCAGGAAGTAAGAGGAGTGGCAGTGACTGGGATGCCACTGGGTAAGACAGCAGCAGCTGGCATACTGCCCCAGGCACTGGGAAATCTTAGGTCAGCCATGCAAGCAGTAGCATGTCCTGGTGGCTAACCTATCTGGTGGAACAAATAATGCCTACTTTAAGTGTCCTCATGACAGACCCTTTTTGCCATATTCCACACAGCTGGAATGCCCAAGGTTAGCAGCTGGTTAATGAAGTTGTCAAACTATATTATCAACTAAGTGCAGTTGATGATTTATTTGCTAGGATGGAAAAGAAATAATGACCACAAGAAGGCATCCAAAAAAGACTCTGTCAAATGTGCAAATTTGCTTTCTAGCTTCTTTGTTTTGGGTTTTAAAGAATTCTGCTATGCTGCCATATACTCCCATTGGGTCAGAGTTCCAGCCTGGAGGGTATATTGGCATTGAAAAAATGGAATAGATTTTTCTTCAACTATTGTAAGAGTTCAACAAGAAATTGATTGCAGCCCAATCCTAACCAACTTTCTAGTACTGATGCAGCCGTAATGCAGCCCCAAGGTAAGGGTACAAATGTTTCCTTATCTCGAGGAGGCCTCTGTGACTGCCCTGCCACCACAGGACAGAAAATGCAAAATGTTGGCCTGGCTTCATTGCTACTAAAAAGTTACCAGTAGTTAGGACTGGGCTGTTTCTATCATAACATTGAATAGTCTGCTTTGCCTTAGCAGAGTGGTTCTCACATTTTTAGCATTGGGACCCACTTTTTAGAATGTGAATCTGTCAGGACCCACCAGAAGTGATGTCCAGAAGTGACAACATCAAGCAGGAAAATTTTTAACAATTGTAGGCTGCAATCCTATCCACATGTACCCAGGAGTAAGCCCCATTGACTATTAAAAGCATATACATAATAGCCTGTTCAAAGTACAGATGTGTAACAACTGCAAATGCAGTCACAGAGCATGGTAGCATCAAGTCTAAAATATTAAAAATAAAATATTGAAATGAATGGGAACCCACCTGAAATTGGTTTGCAACCCACCTAGTGGGTCCCAACCCACAGTTTGAGAAACACTGCCTTAACAGGTTGTCTTCTTACAAACTTACTTAAGAAACAAACATTCACAGAATCACTGTGAGTAGAAATATCAGGGCAAAATCTAGGTGGATACTATTAGAGGGTTCCCATTGTTTTGATATGGTGCACACCAGCGCTGCCGATTCTGCACCCCATTCTGGGTTCAATCTGTGCCCCCTTTCTTCCCTCTTCCTGCCCCATACAACTCTCCCCTGCTTTCCCCCACCCATGTGCTGGACGAACCTGCTGTGTTGGGCCTCCAGATATCCACCGGTGCATGCAGGAAGACTCCAGCTTTCCTGCTGGTGCACCTGAGCCTTGCACTGTCTCAAAGCACTTTATGGCACTTTTGCAACAGTATGTTAGTGGAACGCATTTTACACCGGCACAAGTCCTCAATAGGATTGGGCCCTAAGTCTCAATGAAATCAATGCAACTTTTTTTCAGAGCACCTTAATGACATCATTAGGCATTAAAAAAAAGATTTTACAAAGCAAATGTTCAAATAAAACATTACAAAGTGTTTTGCTGCACCAATTTTTATGAACACTGGAACACTTCCAACGGTATCGATAGACATTCCAGCCATTATGTGCAAGAGAGTGCCATTTCCAATATCTCACTTCCTGTTTATTTCAGATGAGTACAAAGCTATCTTCTCAGTAATTCCTGATGCTCAAAGACATTGCAAGATAGTAATGGAAAACAATTATATTCAGTCCTCCTGATGAAAACTATTGCCGATTGATGTAAAACTTTGTTCCTAGCTGGAAATTTAGTCATATTGGGGAGAAAAGTACAGAGTCAATACATTGCAATGTGTATGTGTATTAACTATCTGCAATGACAACGTGAGCATCAGATGAACAGAGAAAAAGTCAATTTATTGAATTTTGAGAATCCTCTTCAAAAATTAGCGACTGTCAAAAGTGACTGTTTCTCACAAACAGGTAATTACTCATAATGAATTCCATAGAGAATTCTTTCATTATCTCCAGTGAGTTGCTTCAAGATGTCAGTAGTGACAGGTTACAAAGTACCTTTAAGGAAATAGTACATTGAAAGGCTTGGGCTGTTTCAGCGGGTGGGTGTTTGATATGTATTATAACACTGTCTTCTCTTTAAAACAACTTAATAGACAGAACTTGAAGTCCCTCAGGTACTTTAAGAACCTTTTTTATTTTCCACGTTAGCTGTCAGTCTTGGTAAAGCTTAATTCTAGGTCTGAATATTTCATCATGTAAAGTATCTGAAGTACTATACATAAAATGAGTCTGCATAAAATATAAAAATGATCTTCAAAATGGTGTGGAAATTTGTTGGTAATGAGTGTGAGACAAAGCTAGGGATTCATACCTATTTTTGCATGAGTACATAGGCTTTCACAACTTTTTTTTCTCTGAACAGATTATTAACATTGCTTACGTCTCCAACTACACGTTGCACAAGCAGCATACTTCTAGGAGGCATAACAGGCATCTACAAGAGACAGGGCTTTTCACACTATGGCGCATGGATTAATGAATAGCCTCCCTACAGCACGATGCCTGACACCATGGCAGGGGAGGGCAGGGAGATTTGAATGGGCATTCAACTAGGGGGTTGAATGGGGAAGGCAGAACAGGGTGTTGAGGGACAGGGGGTGGGCAGATCAAGCCCAGGAAGGGACAGGATTGGTGGCACTAGTGTGCACTGTATCCAAACCCCCTGTCTGGGCCTGCACTGATCAACACGGACTTGTGCCAGGGATATTGCTGGTACAGGTCCAAGCTGACCCATTGCAGCTGCTGGGGCTTACTCTGGAGCAAGGGGACATATGATCCCTGGCCCCAAGGAGACCTCTAGCAGTTAAAAATTCCCCATAGGATCCTGTGTAGCCCACGCTGGCACCACTGCATTGCTGTATAGGGATGTAGGTAGGATCGGGCTGTAAGATTATAAGAGAACTTTAATGCACACTCTTACAAGATAGTGATTTAAAAACAATAACCATATTCAGTAAAACTCAAAAATAAACACGAGGAGAATTTTAAGCATCTAATCATAATTGTTAGATACATTTTATGCTCAGTGTACTTTGTTGTTGAAATGTTTAATAATTATGTTGTTTGTTCACATTAAAAAATAAAACCTTGAGGAATTTTTTTGCATGTGCAAAATTACCCTTAATTCACATTAATTAAACCTAATACCATGTGCTTGCTTAATTGCATTCAGTTTTCTTTTTAGATTAAAAAAATCTAATTCCAATTAATCTGAAGGTCATTTTGATAAAAACTCCAACTTTATTTACATATTTAACTTCAGCAAAAAATATTTGTCCTTTTTTAAAAGTTAGTACAAAGTTTTGAGAGTTTAATCCGTGCCCCAAACCAGATCTGCATATTAGTCAAACTGCTTGCTAATTTTGCAAATTAAACACACTGATTGTTAAATTAATTTCCATTCCAGTGTTCTTTTGTCTGGTCTTTGTTAGGAGCTGAGACACGTTCACCTATTCATGAGTAAATAATGTGCACACCTGTCTCGGTTTTGCTTTCTGTAGGGCTAAATATATTTTCCCTGTCAGTTTGCAGGGGGGACACTTCCTTCTTGAGTGTTTTTTTTTTTTTTTGAGCCTGTATTCACTGGATTGGCATCATTCTGGTGGCATTGCATTCCTTTTGGCCTGCCCTTCAAAATGGACTGAGGCAGAGTTGCCTACTCATGAATAAACATGCACGTGCTGCTCAGTTTCACTTTCCATAGGGCTCAGTACATTTTCCTTGCCAGCTATCAGTGTGTTTCCCCAGTGTGTCAATTTATTGTCCCACAAACTTTCAGGTCACTACTCACTGGTGGGTTGCAACTCACAGTTTGGGAAACATTGAGATTGCTAAATAATTTTAAAACAAAACAAAATGAAAGCACTCTCCCTTAGCATTGATTAGAAAACAATGGAATGTTCTCATAGTCAAGAGGTAACTGCAACAATGCGTCTTCGTGTGTGATTGCCATTTCCTTTCATGGCCTCTGTGCTGGAGGCTACCTGCATTCATGGATTGTTATATATTGTTTTCAGAGGCAGATGCTTAACTAGAGGCCCTGGTGCCTGCAGCAGTGATGCCATCTGTCACTGTGAAGTCACATCTGGGTTCTCCATGGAGGAGGAGGGGCTAGTGGCTCCCCTTCAAAGAGGAACCTCCACAGGAGAAGGAACAGGGGTGCAAAGCCACCACAGTGAGTGCCCTCTCCTCTGGGAGAACCGTAAGTGGCACAAGGCAATCATTTCTGGGTTCTCCCTGAAGAAGAAAGAAAGGGGCAGCTTTGCCCACCCCTTGATGTAGCACTTGGGCCAGGTGCCCCTCAGGCTCTGCCCTAGTTATGCCTCTGTTCAGGGGTATACAAAAGTATGTTTAATAACATCAGATATGCCATACATCTAACAACAACATAAGGAAATTCTCATCAATATGTTACAGTTTCATCAACTGTAACATGTATATGTATATGTAACTGTATATGAAGGATGGTCTTCAGAGTGCTGCTTGTTGAGGGAGTTTGAACAGGTGGTTCTCCAGAATGTCATGCAACCCTTAGCAAAAGAAAAGAGGAACATTTCTACTCATGGGAGAGGTAAGACAATAAGTTCATGCAAGTGTTTGGGCACCTTGTTGCACAATGCACTCCACTAGCAGAATAACTATTCTGGAACCATGATATCTTTCTCCACGTAACCAACTCTCACACAAGAGCATTTATGCTAGTGGAAAACATTTCTAACTACCATCTGTAATGTTCCATACAAGTAGAAGGTTTTTATGGTCCAGCTTTCAAAGTTACCAGATGTATCACACATATTTTTGCATTACTTACCTGATGTCATAGGATTCAGGTTGTCAGCACTATGTATTCCCTTGACCTGGAAGCCAATGGGACAATTTCATTAGGTACTAAGCTCCATTAAGTTCTTGGACTGGAGTATGCTACTACTACCTCAAAGCAAAATGACTTCAAAAACTTTGGTAAGAGGAAGGCTTGACTCCCCATAGTTCTATCAAATGTATGGACATTTGTTTGGAAAGTAACCTTCTAAACATATTTGGAAAATACTCCTGTTTAGATGAAGGCCTGAAGCATTTTCTTGTTGCACGATTGTTTGCGCTTAGTTTGACCCTGTGTGTTAACAGTCCTGCATATTTATCAGATCACATTAACATGAAATAAAGCCAAAAGGCTGCATATTTTACAGTCCCCATCAATTTTTAAATACTTGCCATAGGCTTTCAAAACCATTATGTGGCATAAAGCCTGGAGCGATTTATTTGGCTGCTCCGTTCTGTTCATTTCATTCTCTGTTTAAAACACATATCAGTAAATATCACAAGCCACTGTTTTGCTGTGAGACATTTTATGACACAGACGTTAAACTTCTTTAATGTTAACAAAATGGGGCACGATTAAGCACATCCTCAGGATGCATTTGTGGAAGAGGTTTCAGTTAGTGAGATGGTGGGCTGCACTTGTTTTTCCAGGCACAACTCAAAAGAAGACAAAAGAAGAAGCAACTGAGATGTAGTTCTGTGATTGTTTTTTTCCCAATGGCTTTCTTTTACCTCAAAAAACATGTTGGAGTATCTTCAGGTTAAGCAAAACACCTGAGATGAAGAAAGGAGCTACTTAACTACTTGCTGTTTGTCCACTCAAAAGCAGTCCGTCCCCCCCGCCCAAGCCACTTTTCTTTCCAATATGTAAAATATTTCAGAAGCCATATATTTTACCCCTTGGGAAAGGAAATCTATATAAGAAAAGTAGAAGATCCTACCTGTTTGCAATCCAGCCTGACAATGGTGAATCTGTTTCAAGTGCATTGCAGACAGAACACTAATCATTAATTATGGAAATACATATTTAATTCTTTCTTTCAGCCACAGATCCGCCGATGATGATGAGGAAAATCTAATACCAACTGGAAAGAGATTGGTATCAGTATGTGTGTGTGAATTCTAGCATCAAAGATGTTGCTTGCCTTGTTAGGATAGTGAGAAGTAAAGAACTGCTTAATGATATAGAGGGACTTGCTCAGATTCTTGGTGAAAGAGAACCTGCAATTTCCCCAAGTGGAAATGTTCCACAGAAATGCAGATTCCAGTTTTAAATCATGCAGTTTTAAATGCAGTTTTAAATCATTTTAAATGCTGAAAATCTGGTTTTATCTTGCAGTTGAGTTCTTTCGTAAATGTCCCCAGAGATCAAAATTCAAGAGCAGGCTTCATGTTGTCCAAATGATTGGAATGGTATATATTGATCACTAGGAAATTTCAAAATAAAAAAACGTGATAGTTACAGCAGAATTCCAGTGATATTTCAGGCAGAGACGCAGTATAAACCTTGGTGCAAAGGCACTGCAACAACCAATAAACAACCTTTGCTTCACAGTGTCAGGGCCCAGTCCTATCCAACTTTCCAATGCAGCCCCAAGGCCAGAGCTGGCTTTAAGCCAATTGGACTAATTGCTCCCAACTGGATCCTGTGCCTAAGCCCTCCCCCCAACTAGGGTAATCTATTCTAGCCTTGTATGCAATATTATATTAAAATGCGCTTAGATTCATTCAGTCCATTAACTCATTAGGTACTTTTTAAGTGCACATTTTGATTGCTTTCAATTCTACCATAGGGATATAAAGTGTATAATAAATTTTATGTATTTCTCTAAGATTCCACATACCTTGACTACGAACTTGGTGCCCTGCAAAAAAAAAAAAAAATTTAATTGGGCCCCATAGCTTCTAAGTAACAAATGGTCCCTTACCTTGAGAAGGCCTCTGACTGCCCCCACCACCACCATCACAAGATGCAGCATATTCCCTGTTGGCACTGCTGCACGGCACTGGAAAGTTGGATGGGGTTGGGTCTTCAGTGTACTAATTGCTGCTAGCATGGTAGCATTCTGAGCTATGGCAAAGAACCAGAATGCAGAGTGGGTCTGAGATCTGAATGACTAAATGGGGAAATGCTCTTAAAAGGAGGACAGCTTGCTTTTCCAGCTTGTGATCATTAAGCCCTGGCTGTTGTCTACTGGTGTGCATTCCAAAGATGCCCTCTCCATTCACTGTTCATATCTCCCTTCAGTTCAAAGAGACAATCACAGGATACACAACAAATGCATTAAAATGTGATATCTTGGTAGCTCAAATCTAAGTTGAGTCATAGCTTGTCTTATTCTCTGAGAGAAAACCCAAACGTTTCAGATATAAAATATAACAACCTCAGCATGGAACAATGTGTAGAGAATTAAGAGCATTTGTTTCCCACTGAGCTTCCCAACTGCTACCAACTATGAAACTCCAGGGTGCCTCCAATCCTTGGTTTAAAATTAGCAGAGGAATTTGTCTCCATTGTCTCCACTGCCTGTGCTGATTGGCTGGTCGCCATACTCGAACAGGATGAGGACAAGGTGCCCCTTATCTGAGATGCAGGTTAGTGGCCATCAGCTATTGCTAGCTCCCAGCTGCAACAAGACACAGGGCCCAATCCTATCCAGTTTTCCAGTGCTGGTGCAGTTGTGCCAATGGGGTGTGCGCTGCATCCTGTGGTGGGGAGGCAGTCACAGAGGCCTCCTCAAGGTAAGTGAACATTTGTTCCCTTACCTCAAGGCTGCATTGCAGCTTCACTAATGCTGGAAAGTTGGATAGAATTGGGCCCACAGTTGACAGCAGAGGCATTCCTGCCTCGGAGCATACCTGGGGTGGTGGCAGCGGCGCTTACATTCAGCGACATTCCAGAAGTTCAAGGGTGACACAATGATGTCATTGCATCATCACTTCACCACCAATTGCTTCCAGGGTGTCACAATTTGGAGCTAACCAGGGCGTGCCTTCCAGCACCAGACAAAACTTGGAGTTCCTCTCAGTGACAATACAGTAAGCACTGGAGACTTGGGTGGTGTGGGTGTCACCCCCCACAGAATGTAGTGCTAGGGGCAGCCTGCACTAGTTGCTCCACTTTAACGACACTACTGGTTGACAGTTGCAGGAGCAAGGGTAGGCTAATAGTAGCCCTTAAGGGTGGCCAGATCCATTAGCTGGGGGCAGATTCTATGACAGAGAAGAGTAAAAAAAGAAAGAAAGGGAGTTGGCAGAAGGAAGGAACCAAAAGGATCCAGGAGTAAGGAGAGAGGGGACAGCTGGAGGGAAAAGAGGAAGGAGGCAGCAAGGAACTGGAAGAAAAAGAAGAGAGAGGACCACAAGAAGAGGAAGAAAACAGGGCAGCAAGGGTGCTATAGAGAGAGCCAAGGTATTGTAGGTCAACCCACTTGCTTCACAGCTGAGGGGCAAGCTCAGGAAGATAGTGGTCCCAGATCCAAGGGAGATTCTGCATCAGTGGATGTTATGGTTCCTCTGCCATCCCCCAGTGACCAGAAGTTCCACCAAGCGAAGCAGGGCCTCTACATGATGCCTGGTATGTCTGTTTTGGGCTCCAGGGCAGATGAGAACAGGAATGCTTTGTGTGCAAGAATTCCCAGGGCTGTTGGAGAACCCCTTGTCATTTGGTTAGACTTTGTTAATACAATCCTGAATTTCGAGCCTGATACCACCTGCCATCTTTCTGCCTTGCCATGGCTTTCTCAAATCCCTAGTGGATGAGCTGCCCCCCCCCCCCGGAACAGGAGGTGGAGTTTATGTTCCCCATTTAAACACAGTGGGAGCCCTATTGACTCAAGCATGTCATAACAAGAAGATAAACAAGATGTTAAAAACACTGCAATGAGAGGGAGAGATGATCTGATATTACCCTGACAAGAAAACCTGCATTTAATATTGATGAGCACAAATAATCTAGATCAGGGGTGTCCAAAGTTTTTGGCAGGGGGGCCACATTGTGTCTCTGACACTGCGTTGGGGGCTGGGGGGAAAAAGAATTAATTTACATTTAAAATTTGAATAAATTTACATAAGTTTACATAAATGAATATATTAAAGATGAACTTATATGAATGAATGAAGCTCTTGCAATAGCTCAAGGCCTATAAAAGGCCTGGCACAAAGCAAGGCTGGCCTTGCCTTTGCTGCTGCTACTGCATCACAGACGTGAAACAACAAACAGTGGAGGAAGCCCTCATCCCACAGCTCACATGAGAGGTCAAACAGTTGCCCTCATGCTGAGAGCAGTTGCGTCGGGCCAGTGTGGGCTGCAACAAATCTCAGGAGGGCCAGAGGCTCATTGGAGACTGGGGGCTCCCTGAGAGCCACATTGAGAGGCCTCGAGGACCGCAAGTGGCCCCAGGGCCGGGGTTTGGGCACCCCTGATCTAGATTATGGAAAATTACAGTAGAGTTTGACATTCCTAAATAAGACCATATGGCATTTGCAAAAGAATATATACACACCTGAACATTCATATCAAATTGAATTTTAAATCAAAATTCTGATCAAGCTGAAATTCTTCCAAAAAGTCCCCAGCATGGTAACATGTCCCATAGACTCTTCTTTAGATTCTTAAATTATAGTATCTTTCCTGGAAGCTGAGTATATATCCTAGGTATAGCACTTTGCACACTCTAAAAGCACTATACCGATAATGATGAGGCGGAGGAAGATGGTAGCTGGGGATAAAAAAGATGAGGAGATCCAGAAGAAATTGATTTTAGGCTTTCTATTCCTTATGAAGCTTAGATGTCATTGTTCTTTTCATTTTCATTGCTCAAACTGGAACTCTTTGGGGGCAATTTAATGAAATTTAATTTTTTTTTTTGTATTACTGCATCAATGTCAACATCTGATAATATGTTTCAGGGGACGACAAAGTGTATGCTTTATTAATTTTCCAATGAATGGAATGTCCTTCATTTTCAAAAAGGTGGGTGAAAATCAGGGATATACTCCAACCCTGAAAAATGTTCCTAGTGTCATAAAAACTTAGTTCCCCTGGACTATCTTCAAACATTTGTTTAACAGGAGCTTCCACATTCAGCTTGAATTTAGCCAGCACTGGCCCAAGATCTCCTTGTGCCTTTGGTGGATGCCAAGTCTTGCCTGCTCATCTCGTGATGTGCCATTCTCTGCACCTCTGACTTGATGGATTGGAAAATGAAGATGGGGACAGAGTGGAAAAGGAAGGGGGGGGTGGTCTAATGCATCTCCAATGACCTTGGCCACCATTATCCTTTCCTTCTTCTTTTGCTCTGTCCCCTTTTTCTTTTTCTAATCCAGGAAATGAGAGGAGACGCAGTGGAGGCAACTGTGCAGATACAGGTGGGCATCTCCCAAGAACCTGCCACCTAAGGCAACTGCCTCAGTTGGCCTCATGGATGGGACCTGGCTTGAATTTTGCTTTAGATGAAATTCAGTGGCAATTTTAGTGAAAATAGCCCATCCGATGGTAGATAACAGACACATGAATGTGAAAATAGGCAGAACAGATGAATGTATTCTGTTAGAAAAAAAAGGAAAAAAAAACACCCAGGTACTGAAAAGTGGTACTGTGTGTTTAAAGAGATCTGCTAATCCTTCAGAACCAGAGCTAACAAATTGTCCCAGGTTGTCTGTAGGAGTAATTCATTAGATTGGCACGTGTTACAAGAATAAATCTTTAATTTCTTTGTTTGCATTGGAGAGTTCAGTCGTAGGTGTAATACAAAATGTTATCCTGTAGGTGTTGAGACTGCAGAACAATTCTTGGAAAAATATACAACTTCGAATTTCCTTTTGCTTTTTTCTGTCTTTGATAAGGACTACATTTGGTGCCTCCGCCAACCATCCTCTCCCCACCCTGAAATGCCCTCCCCCCCCATCCCCCTGCACTGGCCTGACTTGGCTGGCATGAACTTACCCCATCCCATTGGCATGGAGGCTGGATCGGGCCTCTGTGGACACACCTCCAACTGACACTGGAGGAGGTGCAAACTTGACTTACAGCACATTTACAACACTCCTGGGTCAGCATAAGCGACTTACACTGGCCCAGTGCAATCTCAGGGTTGCACTCTGAGAATAACTTTAAAAGCCAACCCCAAATGATGAGGTAAATGGTAGGAGGGCAACCAATAGCTCTGTAATGCAATTTGGAAAGATCCTTGTCTAACTTCAAATGGCATCAGAATGCGGTTGAAAGCACAGTCCTAACATTGCATTGAGCTGGCACAGCCATCCCTGCAACGGCTCAGATAGTTACAAATGTGCTATAAGGCACATTTGCAGCTATTCAAGAGATGACTCCGCAGCACAAAGGCCCATGCCAGTCTGCTGGAGCTGCATTCCATCCCTGCACCTGCTGGCACACGTAAGATTGTGCGGGGCAGCAAGAGGCTGGGGGAGAGTGTTTTGGGGGTGGGGAAGGGGTGTTTCTGAGTGAGTGGAGGGCAGGATGTGGAACGATCCCATAAGAACATAAGAACAGCCCCACAGGATCAGGCCATAGGCCCATCTAGTCCAGCTTCCTGTATCTCACAGTGGCCCACCAAGTGCCCCAGGGAGCACACCAGATAACAAGAGACCTCATCCTGGTGCCCTCCCTTGCACCTGGCATTCTGACAAAACCCATTTCTAAAATCAGGAGGTTGCGCATACACATCATGGCTTGTACCCCATAATGGATTTTTCCTCCAGAAACTTGTCCAATCCCCTTTTAAAGGCATCCAGGCCAGATGCCATCACCACATCGTGTGGCAAAGATTGGTGGGTGGGATTGGTGACCAACCTCACACTGAGTAAAGAAATATTTTATTTTGTCTGTTCTAACTCTCCCAACACTCAGTTTTAGTGGATGTCCCCTGGTTCTGGTGTTATGTGAGAGTGTAAAGAGCATCTCTCTATCCACTCTGTCCATCCCCTGCATAATTTTGTATGTCTCAATCATGTCCCCCCTCAGGCGCCTCTTTTCTCGGCTGAAGAGGCCCAAGCGCCATAGCCTTTCCTCTTAAGGAAGGTGCCCCAGCCCAGTAATCATCTTAGTCGTTCTCTTTTGCACCTTTTCCATTTCCACTTTGTCTTTTTTGAGATGTGGCGACCAGAACTGGACACAATACTCCAGGTGTGGCCTTACCATAGATTTGTACAACGGCATTATAATATTAACCGTTTTGTTCTCAATACCTTTCCTAATGATCCCAAGCATAGAATTGGCCTTCTTCACTGCCGCCGCACATTGGGTCGATACTTTCATCGACCTGTCCACCACCACCCCAAGATCTGATATGCCTGGGAGGGGGTGGGATTGGTGACAGTAGTGCACACTGCACCCTAACCCCCTTCCCAAGCTGGGCAGCTCTACATGGGATTTCCTGGATTTGTGCCAGCTATATAGCTGTCACTGATCCAAGAAGCCCCATAGGGGTGGCTGAGGCTTCATTTAGTGTGAGGAGAAATATATCCCTTTAACCCAAGGAGACCTCCAGCCACCTCCTGAGCTGTACTGGATGCAGCACAGGCCGCTTGGCCTGACTGCACGAATGCAGTTTAGGATTGGGCTGTGAGTGGATCCCTGTGAAATTTGATATGTGAACTTCCCTGATCTGAATCTTGCCTCAGTCATAAACTGATTAGGTGGCCTTCGACAAGCTGCTCCCTCTCTGCTCCCCAGCAGAAATATGGGAATAATAAAACTTACCTGTTGTAAAGGTTCCATCAAGCTAACGCATGTGAAGTACACCACTCAGAAAGTGGTGTAAAATGCTAACCGTTGTGACAATGACAAATACTGTTACTAACTGTTACAATGTCATTTTAATTGTTTGATTGTAATCCAAATCCTAATTTGTTTGCAATCTAAAAGGTGAATTTGTTTTTGTTTTTATATTGTTATTAATGTTTTTTGTTATGTTTTTAAGGCCGCAGTCCTAACCAACTTTCCAGTATCAATCAAACAGTATTTATATACCGCTTTTCAACTGTACTGACATAAGGGCAATGCAAATCTTGCAAGCCACTTTGAATGCCCTTACTGGGAGAAAGGCAAGGTATAAATTCATTAAATAAATGCTACTTCACTCCTTGGCAAAGCTGTTTGCATCGGTTGTTGGGAAAGGCAATAATATAAAGGGACGGTTGTGACAGAAATATTCTCCATGGTCAACAAGAGATGTACCTTTGCTAAATATTCCCAGAACTACTTCAAAATGTGCCAAGTGTTGAAGGCAACACAAAGAAAATAAGGAACGATAATGGAAAAACTGATACTGATTACTTGGTGTTGTTTTTCCTCTGCAGAAATTAGGAGGGCACTTGTGTTACATAAATTCAGCGTTGAAACAGCTCATTTGTTTTTCATTTCCTATAACTGCCAAAGCTGCCTGGTGTTTGCAGATAGGTACAACAATTGAGAGTATGTGCCTTGCTGTGCTTAATCTTATATTGTGTGGTTGGTATCATTGATTGTATGATGATCAAAGGTAATTGAAAATGGAATTTAAGAAGATGGGCTCATGATGCATGCAAGAGAATAAGCAACAGGTAAATACCAGTGAAGTATTAAGGCTGTCATACACACACACACCTCGAATTACTGGCTGAGCCCAGTAATCAATCTAGGTAGAACTCAGTATTATTACTGGTAGTGTGTATGGTATTACAAATGTGGGTTGAATTGCTCACTGCAGAACAGAGGTGTGATTTTTTCGGTGATAACAAAATAAAAACAGGTAACACTGCTTTCTGCACTTTTCATTTTTGTAAAAAATGAAATCTGAAAAACTGGGAAATCTGCAAAAAAAATAATAATAATGGACTGGACTGGGAGGGGAGAGTGCATGGGTAGTGATTGTGACTGCATCTGCTCAGCATCAAGGGTTTCAGACAAGAATCTTTTCTTGGCCTGAATGAAGACTTTGAAACTGGGTTTGAAACTGGGACCTTGCACGTGCACAGCATGTGTTTCCCACCTCCCTGCAGTGTCATTTCCACTGTGCCACTATATAACTGGATACAGTCTGGGTTCAGTCAGTCTCCTATTTGGTATTTAGGAATTTTTTTGAAACCTATGTCCTAGGTTTAGCCTTCAATACTGAGACATTAACAGGAACGGCTGCTACTCCCCATCCTTTGCCACATCCGTTGAGGTAACATTTGTTGTTTTGTTGAAAATATTTATGTACTGATTTTCAACATGAGTAGTAGTTTGCATAGTACAATCAATGGTTTCCTGTCTCCAAAGGGTTCACAATGTGTGTGTGTGTGTGTGTGTGTGTGTGTGTGTGTGTGTGTGTGTGAGAGAGAGAGAGAGAGAGAGAGAGAGAGAGAGAGAGAGACCAGGAACAGCATCTGGAAAATGAAAGTACTCCAGGCTTGGGTGAAGAAAGAGTTGCTCTCCCACTGCTAAATAGCACAGGACCAGTAGGGTATCTAGAGGGTGTACAAAGCACTAAGTTTTGCATGGCGCCTCACTGCAGCATGCAAATGGCCTATCCCCCCTCCACTTTGGAGCCATTTCTGGTCACTAGAGGAAAACAGAGGAGACACCTCCATTTTGCTCTAGTGGTGCAGAAATGCTCCAAGGGGAGGCGGGAGGGGCTGCTCGCATGCCATGGTGAGGCACCATGCAAAACTTAATGTTTTTCAACCCCTCTAGCTACACTACAGAACAGGACACCACTTTGAAAGGTGCCTCTTTGCCCAGTTAGCAAAGGACGTTGGTCCAAAAGTTGATCCAACTGAATTGCTAAGTTATTCATGACATAAAAGTTGCCTGTTTTCAGAAGTGGGGAAAGCTCCCTAGCTAATGCAAAATCAAAACTTATGATTAATTTTTGTATTTCAGGGTTGGGTGTGTGTGTGTGTGTGTGTGTGTGTGTGTGTGTGTGTGTGTGTTAAGCAGCAATGTGAAAAGAGGATGAAACAATACCTTTGTGCCTAACTGAAATACATCCACAGCTGAACAATAAGCACTTTATGAAGAGGCTATTACTTCAGAAGGAAAGTAGCAGGCAGAAGCTGCTTGGTGTTCAATAGATATTCCCAAATATAAAAGCATAAATGAGAATTGTAGGCAGTACTGCTGTATGTAGATAAAAGCAGAGGCCAAGGGAATGAACTGATACAATATAGCTACTGTGAAAGGAATACAGCCAGAGGTCAGTTCAAGCTACTACTGCTGGAAATGATTAAACATCTATTGTTCTTAACCATGAGATATAGCAAACGCTTCACAAAAGTAATTTCTTTTTGAAGTGTTGCTTTAAGAGCTCTTTTTACTTTTCCGAAAAAAAATAATGAAAGTTTATTTTATGGTGGTAATAAGCTTACAAGAGGGTTTTTAATTTTTTTGTTTAAATCAGTACTCTTATGAGGTCAGATATGCACTTGAATTGGTTGTACACATGAACTGTTCGAATTTTTGAAAAATGGCATATCCTGAGAAATTAAATGCCAGCTATATCACTGTTCTGGATTGTTTCTATGAAAAAGACACAAAAAACCTACTCAGAAGGAATTTTGCCCTGTTCGTACCATCATAGAATCATTTTTTAAAGTACCGTATTTTTTGCTCCATAAGACGCACCTGACCATAAGACGCACCTAGTTTTTAGAGGAGGAAAACAGGAAAAAAAATATTCTGAACCAAATAGTGTAATAAAATAATTAATAAACTATAACAGAATAACATTTGAACCATGTAAAGTGAACAGCAGTCAACAGTGGCATTAAAAACCATTATCACTGTCATTAACAAATGGAGAGACTTAAAGGTTTGAGTACTCTAGTTTTCTGGAAACCCCAAGAACTCATCATCGCTAGAGTCAGAATTTATGAAGCTCACAAAAGCAGGTACACACAAATAGGGGATCACATTATCTTTCTGCTACAATGATGTTCTGCCAAATCCCAATCCACTGGGCCTTGTGCCCGCTTAAGGCTGATCAGTCCCCCTTGTGCAACTCAGCAGTGCAGCAAGCAAAAGTGAGTCCAGTTCCAGTCCACAGATGCCAAGTAAATCAGTCCCATCAATCGGAGTTGCCAAATCAGAGTCCAGAACCAATAAGCCAAATTATAGTCCAAGGTCAGTCAAATCCATCAGGGTATCCAAGTCCAGTCACAATCCACAGTCAGATTCCAAATTCACTAAACCCAGTCAGTCTCCTCTCCAACCTGCACTCCTTCAAAACCCACAAACCCTTTCTGCCTCTGGTACTCCTTATATCCCTGAGGGCCCTATTGCCTTCCAGTGGCTGCAGCTGTGCAGCACACTCTGCTGAATGCCCAGGCCTTACCCTTAAAGGGGCCACTGCTGACACCACATCTACCTCCTTGCCAGTTCTTCCATGATTCCAATACAAATGAACAAGTGGAAAGTCCAACCACAACTTGAATTCTCAAGACACAACAAACCTCTGGATTTATGGTGAGAACCGAGCCTTACCTGGGGCTTGTGCAATAAGCAAACACTGGCATTCTGACCAAGGAGACAGTTTTTTCTTTGTGATGGCCCCCCCCTTACATTCAGATGCTGGATGAGGTGAGTGAAAGCGCCCCTCCCCTGCTGTGTGAGTGTGGGGGGGGCAGAGCATCTGTGTGTGTAAGAGAAGGGGCCAGCCTGTGTGTGTGAGAGAGGGGGGAAAGTGTTTGTGTTGCAGAGAAGTTGTGATGCTCCAGGCTTGGGGTGGGGGGAAAGAGAAGCTGTGATGCTCCAGGCTTTGGGGGGGGAGAGAAGCTGTGATGCTCCAGGCTTGGGGGGCGGAAGAGAGAAGCTGTGATGCTCCAGGCTTGGGGGGAGAGAGGATGTGATGCTCCAGGCTTGGGGTGGGGGGGAAAGAGAGGCTGTGATGCTCCAGGCTTGGGGGGGGGAGAGAGGCTTTCCTGGGAGTAAGCCCCCCTGACTCTAATGGGACTTACTTCAGAGTAGGCATGCATAGGATTGGGCAGGGAGACTGCCACCCCACCCACGCTTTCCTGGGAGTGAGCCCCAGTGACTCTGAGACTTACTTCTGAGTAGCCTCTGACTGCCCGGGGAAGCAGAGCAGAGCGAGGGGGTGGGGCCAGGGCTGGGGCGGAGTTTTTTTTTTTTTTTTTTTGGCAGTATTCGCTCCATAAGACGCACACACTTTTCCCCCCACTTTTTTGGGGGGGAAAAGTGTGTCTTATGGAGCGAAAAATACGGTAATCCTGTGTGCGCCAAATAATACACAGGTGTGCGCCACTTAACAACGAAGATACGTTCTCTAATCCATGTTATGTGATTAGGTCATTAAGTGAACATTCAGTCCAATCTACTGCCTTTGTTGTGCAAGCAGACATTCCCTGCCAGATACTAGCTGGCTGCACAGGCTACTGGAGACAGATTGTCTCTTCTTTGCATTAAGAGCCTCTCTGTTGTGTAAACAGTCTGCTGCAGGCTATGGGAGATGCAATTACCTCATTCAGAGCATCTTTATTGTGCTTTAACCACCGTCATATGTGCGGTCTGTCATTAAACAAACAGTTATTTAGCAGCACACGCCTGTACCTGAAACACTCTTACCATCAATAACTTTTGTAATGTAAAAAAGAAAAAAGAGAGAGATAACAACATGCAGGATTCAGTTGAAGACATGGTCATTTATTTAATTCTTTTTATTTGTAACGTATTTTATAGTTGAAGAATTTCCCCCTCAATTTCAGTAATCCAGCACCAGGCAACCAATACAACAGATCCAAGCTGGGCACCAGTACTGACCAGCAAATTAAACTATCAAAATTAATCATCAAACCCCTGTGTAAACAGAACAGATGGGACCACCCGTCCACATGCATTTTCAACCTACCCCTAAAATAGGTTTAGCAATGCTGTATGGTTGTGGTATGGAGGAACCACCTCTCTGTCCCTCAATTAACAGAACAAATCGAGAAGCAAGGAGAGAGTTCAGAACAGACACACAGCATGAGTGCACTAATGTTTGACCACATAGGGCTGGTTTGGGAAGGTAAGTATCATTCAAACCAATATGTAATCAGCTGTATGACACCAATAGCAAACAGATGAATCTAAATGAGTAGAAGCCACTTCCAGCTTTGGAGAGGCAGGGTAGAAACATTTTAATTAAATAAGTAATAATGCAACAGTATATACTTCAACGGAGCAACCTTAAATACACTTTTTGGGGGGAAGGGTTCCATTGAAATCACTGCTGGACTTCATTTGCAAGGGAGTTGGTGGAACTTGGCATTTACAAATGCATCTTTCTGCGTGTGCATGTGTGGGTGTAACAATGGAAGCACAGTAAGATACTTCTACATTACAACTTAATAGGATGAAGACTGATATTCAGTCTTAATCATAACAATATCTAATGCATAAGATATATTTCCGGTGATGATGGTTAGCAGTATTTAGGGCTATTGCTCCAGTACACCCATCTCCTTACAAAATCTGCTCAAGCAAGACACATAGCAGAGGATGCTGTGGAGTAAGAGATCTCAAAATAATTTCAGATGGTGGATGGGTTTAACTATATAAAAGCATGAAGGCAGTTTATTATATTTTGTCCTAAACAGAACTACAAGGCTTCTGTTTCCAGTTGGCTGAACCAGAACCATTCCTCTTTTGGACTGGTGACACCTTGAAACACATTGCTGGAAGTTCCTCTTGTGCATTTGTATTACAAAAGTCATGATACAGGAATAGTCACGATACAGGAATTTCAAAACTAAAACCCTATTTCTGCTCAATATCTGTCCCTCAAAAATAATTGTAGCTGTCCTATTCAGAGAAAGAAATTTGACGGGGGAAAAAACTTGGACAGAGATGTTGCAGTGCCAAAACACTGGTGATCACCCTCCAATGTGCTATAAGGAAGCTATCTAACCGATGTCAAATATACATTTTTTATTGAATGTGTTTAGGATTGGTTTGCTAATTTCTAACCATTTTTTTCTTGCACTGCTCTTGTACGTTCCTTTTGATTTTTGATCTGTTGATGTAACACATCATACAAAGACAGTTATATAGAAGCAAGTCACACACACACAATCAATCATACTAAGCAGCTGAAATGGTCTTAGGACATTATTAGTCTTCCCTTATATCTGTTTCTTGTCCATTGCTTAAGTGGTGAACACTCCTTTCTCATATTTTAAACCTCTGAGTAAAGGAAAAACATTGCCAGTAAGTGATATTGAAAGGATAATAAAAGTGTGGCAACTTTTATTTTTACTGAATTGCTGCCTGCATCAGGGCCTAAGAGAGGGGGGTAAAGAGCGCAATTTGTACCCGGGCCCAGGGTCAGAAAGGGGGCCCAGGAGTCACAGGAGGGGCCCCAGAAATTTCCTGGAATCTTACATTTTCCAATCTCACCCAGACTCACTACCCACATGGGATGCTGGGGGCATTACTGTGTGCACATGGCAGTGACTGCTGCCACAAGTCATACACACCAGGTCCAGGAATGCGTACATTCCTTAACAGTGTCACATCTGGGAGAAAACGGACCTGCTACAGTAGCTCCATGGCTTACCATAAAGGATCCACTTACCATGAAGGAGTGTAGAGGAGCTCAGCAACACAGCTGCGGGATTGCAGTTGCTGCAGAAGACCGTGTTGGGTACAAAGGATACTTTTCATTCTAGTGTAAGCCTAAATACAATGATACTGTTTTCCTGCAATGATTTTCTATATTTGAAAGTTTTTTGAGAGACTTAGGAGTGTGGTTTTCCTTATTAACATAAGAACATAAGAACAGCCCCACTGGATCAGGCCATAGGCCCATCTAGTCCAGCTTCCTGTATCTCACAGCGGCCCACCAAATGCCCCAGGGAGCACACCAGATAACAAGAGACCTCATCCTGGTGCCCTCCCTTGTATCTGGCATTCTGACATAGCCCATTTCTAAAATCAGGAGGTTGCGCATACACATCATGACTTGTACCCCGTAATGGATGTTTCCTCCAGAAACTTGTCCAATCCCCTTTTAAAGGCGTCCAGGCCAGTTGCCATCACCACATCCTGTGACAAAGAGTTCCACAGACCAACCACACGCTGAGTAAAGAAATATTTTCTTTTGTCTGTTCTAACTCTCCCAACACTCAATTTTAGTGCATGTCCCCTGGTTCTGGTGTTGTGTGAGAGTGTAAAGAGCATCTCCCTATCCACTCTGTCCATCCCCTGCATAATTTTGTATGTCTCAATCATGTTCCCCCTCAGGCGCCTCTTTTCTAGGCTGAAGAAGCCCAAACGCCATAGCCTTTCCTCATAAGGAAGGTGCCCCAGCCCCGTAATCATCTTAGTCGCTCTCTTTTGCACCTTTTCCATTTCCACTATGTCTTTTTTGAGATGCGACGACCAGAACTGGACACAATAATCCAGGTGTGGCCTTACCATAGATTTGTACAACAGCATTATGTATTGTATTGGCAACCTTCAGTCTCGAAAGACTATGGTATCGCGCTCTGAAAGGTGGTTCTGGCACAGCGTCTAGTGTGGCTGAAAAGGCCAATCCGGGAGTGACAATCCCTTCCACACCGGGAGCAAGTGCAGTCTGTCCCTGGTCTGTCTCCCTGGCTATGGGCCTTCCTTCTTTGCCTCTTAGCCTCAGACTGTTGGCAAAGTGTCTCTTCAAACTGGGAAAGGCCATGCTGCACAGCCTGCCTCCAAGCGGGCCGCTCAGAGGCCAGGGTTTCCCACTTGTTGAGGTCCATCCCTAAGGCCTTCAGATCCCTCTTGCAGATGTCCTTGTATCGCAGCTGTGGTCTACCTGTAGGGCGCTTTCCTTGCACGAGTTCTCCATAGAGGAGATCCTTTGGGATCCGGCCATCATCCATTCTCACGACATGACCAAGCCAACGCAGGCGTCTCTGTTTCAGCAGTGAATACATGCTAGGGATTCCAGCACGTTCCAGGACTGTGTTGTTTGGAACTTTGTCCTGCCAGGTGATGCCGAGGATGCGTCGGAGGCAGCGCATGTGGAAAGCGCTCAGTTTCCTCTCCTGTTGTGAGCGAAGAGTCCATGACTCGCTGCAGTACAGAAGTGTACTCAGGACGCAAGCTCTGTAGACCTGGATCTTGGTATGTTCCGTCAGCTTCTTGTTGGACCAGACTCTCTTTCTGAGTCTGGAAAACGTGGTAGCTGCTTTACCGATGCGCTTGTTTAGCTCGGTATCGAGAGAATGAGTGTCGGAGATCGTTGAGCCAAGGTACACAAAGTCATGGACAACCTCCAGTTCATGCTCAGAGATTGTAATGCAGGGAGGTGAGTCCACATCCTGAACCATGACCTGTGTTTTCTTCAGGCTGACTGTCAGTCCAAAATCTTGGCAGGCCTTGCTAAAACGATCCATGAGCTGCTGGAGATCTTTGGCAGAATGGGTAGTGACAGCTGCATCGTCGGCAAAGAGGAAGTCACGCAGACATTTCAGCTGGACTTTGGATTTTGCTCTCAGTCTGGAGAGGTTGAAGAGTTTTCCGTCTGATCTGGTCCGGAGATAGATGCCTTCTGTTGCAGTTCCAAAGGCCTGCTTCAGCAGGAGAGCGAAGAAAATCCCAAACAAGGTTGGTGCAAGAACACAGCCCTGCTTCACTCCGCTTCGGATGTCAAAAGGGTCTGATGTGGAGCCATCGAAGACAACAGTGCCCTTCATGTCCTTGTGGAAAGATCTGATGATGCTGAGGAGCCTGGGTGGACATCCAATCTTGGGGAGAATCTTGAAGATTACCCATTTTGTTCTCAATACCTTTTCTAATGATCCCAAGCATAGAATTGGCCTTCTTCACTGCATTTAGCTGCCAGCGCTGGGCAGGCAGGTAGCCCTGAGCTCTGCATTGGGAAGACTGGTAGATCTGGTTTCCAAAGACTATTTCAGCTGTTGCCACTTTCCCCCTGCCTGTTTGGCTCCTATTCTGCCCACCCCCATTGCCACATCCCTCTCTGTTTCACCCCCTACCTCTTTGGGAAGAGGCCCAAAAGAAACTTTGTACCCCCCTGCTAAAATGCCTCTCAGAAGCCCTGGCCTGCATAGACCGACTTGGATTAATGTATCTTATTCCGATGAGATATATGGAAATATAATAATGTCAGGCTGTCAATGGAAGTTAGGAGATATCTGAAATTATTCTCTGTGATGAGTTTGTACTTTGCTGCTCAATTTGTTCTCGGCCTCACAAGGATATTTGCATAATTCACACTGAAATTCAAATCTCTTATACATCCAGGAGCACAAACTCCTTATGCTTACCTTTGAAGTTCTCTATAGCCCTCAGCCCTTATAATTTTGCCCTTTTATCTTGGTATATCCCAACCTTCGGTTTCCCAAATGCATTTGGTTGGACACTGTGCAAAGCAGGATGCTAAACTAGACACATCTGTGGTCTGACCTGGGCTCTTCTTATGTACCAATGACCTTTGCTTCTCCAACTAATACCAACTTTATTCATCTGAAGACATCCTGCTCTCTTAAAAGACCCTACCAAATCTGCTTTACTTCCCCATCATGCTTGGAATGTTAATGTACGGCACCTACATGATGGATGTTCCTTCAGCTCCCAACTCAGTGTACCCTTCTTTCACAAAGTCCTTGGTTTAACCACTTAGGCTGCAATCCTACCCACACTTACCTGGGAGAAAGCCTCACTAATCATAATGGGAGTTACTTATGAGTAGACATGCATAGGATTGGGCTGCCCTTCTTCATTCTTGGGTTAAATGAAGTCTGAATAACTCATTTGGTGAGATGCAGCTCATTTGTAAAACCTGTTTTGCCAATTCCTGGCAATTCCATGCAGAGCTGGGAAAGTTGTGTGCTTGAGACCATGGGGTGCTGCTTCCACTTAATTTTGACAGTACTGAACTAGATGGACCAGCGGTGATCAACAGCCTCACATGCCACTGCATTAAATTCTTAATTATGCTTTTCTGTCTGGTGTTTCCTCTCCTGGGATAGGTTGGATATTTCATTTATGTAACTCTGTAATATGACGTGTGCATGGATAGCTTATTTCTAGCCAGTTCATACATAGCCCCCTTCCAAAAACACTATGAAAACAGCTCAAAATGTTAAAGTGGTAAAAATATTAATTTCCTTGGTTGGCTTAGGAATGATCAGAAACAAAGTTAAATATTGTATATGGATAAATAAATACGCCTATAGTTGGCCCATAAATGAAGTCAATGATGCAACTCATAGCATATCATGGCTGGAGCAGCAGAGTTGGGGCATCATTCACCCCAAGTCTGCTGCCACCTTCCTCCAGCCAAGAGGAAGGTGCTTTCTGCTTGCTAAAGTGAGCAGGAAGTAGATCATCCTCTTACCTACTCACTCATCACAGAAGGAAGAAGTGAGGTACAGGGTTAGAAAAGTGGCTTGCTGCTGGATAATCTTCTGCCTTATCCACTCACCTTCTTTTGTGATGTTCCTTTAAATAAAACAGGGCATGCTGGGAGTTTGCAGCATGTCCCTCACCTCCCGTTTTACTGAAAAGGGGTGCATGAGAAGAAAGGATGGAGATCAATTACCATTTTCTGTCCAGGTTTTTGAGGAGGCACATACACAGGGATGGTGGTGAGGGAGTTGGGGTGGCATTGGCTTAGTAGACTATACTGAGCCATCCCTACCTCTCCTAACATGCAGATCTATGCATGTTAAAAACTGGTTGTACCCCCAGTTACATAAAAAGCCAGTACAGGTCAGATCCCTGTATTTGAGGGGGTTCTGTTGCAGAACCCCCCCATGCATACCAGAATCTGCAGATACTGGGCTTGCAGTTTAAATGGTTTTAAAACAAATAAAACAGGCATGAAAATTGGGGCTCCTACCATTTATCTGCAAACAAACAGTATCCACTGGCATCCATGGTAAGACAAATCCATGGATGCCAGATCTGCATATATTGCGGGTTCACTCTATGTGCTTTTTTAAGAGCAAGAAGGGGCACATCAGTGAGGAGCACTTCTTTTCCAGTTTGCATAATTGTGATCTGTCCATTGAAATAACATTCCCCTTATTGAGGCTCTGATACCAGAGATGAGCTTAGCTGGGAGAAAAAAGTCAGGCTGGAAAATGTAAGTTGTGGGTGAGGGGAGGATTATCTTCTTACCCACACACTTGCCCTTAAAGCAACTACCAGCCCTTGCTTCATATGTCACTGGGCTCAAACAGATTTAAACAAGTGGGTTCACCATTGTTGAATATAACAAATAACAGCAAGAACATGGTGGAGCAAGTAACTGCCAAGTCCAGTTGTATTGTACAATATCTTGGTCTCTGCACTTTACCTAGTCTGAGGTTGTCCCTACTCAGCTGTGGAAAAGCCAGAGGAGTGATGACTACAAGCTAAAATGACAAACTGACAACCATGAAATAGTTTTATTTTTTGAAATAGACATTATTTTTTGGACTTTTCCCTAGTAGTCCCAAACAGAGGCAAAGGTCTGGATATATGTTCAAAAGTCATGAAGGAGCACTGTTTCAGAAGCAATAACCATTGATTTATAGTCATTACATGTTTATTTTTAATCAATCACAGCTGGTGCTAATTAAGCTGATAGCTCTTGATGAGTACCAAAATAGAAATGACATACTGTTCTGCTGCAAACACCCCTCTTCCAAACCCCCCCCCCCCATGGGATGGATCAGAAGTTACAGTGCAATATTAAGGAATTCAAAATATCACTGGGGGGGGGGTTCATTTCATTGGGAGGGGACACACATTTCACTCTATTTTACGACCCAAAAGTAAAATCGGAATTATGGTGAACTACCATACAGATTTGTAAGGAAGGTGATATAAAGAACTACCATCACTTTCCCTGAGCCATAGGAACAGTTGTTGGCAACCTTCAGTCTCGAAAGACTATGGTATCGCGCTCTGAATGGTGGTTCTGGAACAGCGTCTAGTGTGGCTGAAAAGGCCAATTCGGGAGTGACAATGCCTTCCACACTGGGAGCAAGTGCAGTCTGTCCCTGGTCTGTCTCCCTGGCTATGGGCCTGCCTCTTTGCCTCAGACTGTTGGCCAAGTGTCTCTTCAAACTGGGAAAGGCCATGCTGCACAGCCTGCCTCCAAGCGGGCCGCTCAGAGGCCAGGGTTTCCCACTTGTTGAGGTCCACTCCTAAGGCCTTCAGATCCCTCTTGCAGATGTCCTTGTATCACAGCTGTGGTCTACCTGTAGGGTGCTTTCCTTGCACGAGTTCTCCATAGAGAAGATCCTTTGGGATCCGGCCATCATCCATTCTAACGACATGACCGAGCCAACACAGGCGTCTCTGTTTCAACAGTGCATACATGCTAGGGATTCCAGCACGTTCCAGGAACTTGTTTGGAACTTTGTTGGAACTTTGTTGTTTGGAACTTTGTCCTGCCAGGTGATGCCGAGGATGCGTCGGAGGCAGCGCATGTGGAAAGTGTTCAGTTTCCTCTCCTGTTGTGAGCGAAGAGTCCATGACTCGCTGCAGTACAGAAGTGTACTCAGGACACAAGCTCTGTAGACCTGGATCTTTGTATGTTCCGTCAGCTTCTTGTTGGACCAGACTCTCTTTGTGAGTCTGGAAAATGTGGTAGCTGCTTTACTGATGCATTTGTTTAGCTCAGTATTGAGAGAAAGAGTGTCAGAGATCGTTGAGCCAAGGTACACAAAGTCATGGACAACCTCCAGTTCATGCGCAGAATTGTAATGCAAGATTTTGGACTGACAATCAGCCATAGGAACAGAATGGACTATAAAACCAACAACTTTAACCTAACATGCTTTGACAAGCTTGTCATACTTTGGAAAGCAGCAAATAGAATGGGGTTTGATGACAATGCTGGCAAACACTGTGATATACTGTACTAGTTTTGCAAAGAGGCTAACAACCACATTGCAAGCCTTCTAGATGAGAAAAACAAGCCTTATTGACTTTTGTAATATACTGTATATGCAAGCAGTAGATGGAAATGGCTCTTTTCACAGTGTAAAGCCATGACCTTAAAGTTCAAAGCCTGAAGGCTACTACTAAATTACTTAAATGCTTCAGATCCAAACAGCCTTTTTCTTTTCTGTGCAAATCATTGTTTCCTTTCATGCGTTAACACTGCTATAAGCACCAGCCCAAAGATTGTAGCAGAATTTCCCCCATCACCTTATTTATCAAGATGGCAAGTATACACCAACACCCAGTAAAGAGTTCCATTAAAAATTATGACTCACTTGTAAAACTCCAACTTATGGCGTCCTCCTTAAGAACGCTGCAAATGTAGCGTTCTCCTTGGCAGTCTATCATGCAGGCACCAGGGAGACAATGAAAGTCACCGTTTCAAAGTGTGAATGGGTCACATTCCCATCTACTCTCTTGAACAAGACCGACTACCCATCAGGAAGGAAGCTGAAGTTCCCTGCAAATCTGTATTGAATATTTAGCACTAAAACTGTCGGAGCCTGCTTCATAATGATAGCTCGTTTCGCAGAAATGAAGAGTGATAATAGTGTTCTCTCTATTTATTGCCTCATGCTATGACTTTTATAGGCAAAGTGTACATTTAGCCTCAGGTAGATTACAGGCTGCTGCTTCAGGAATATATATAATTAGCCAAACACTCTAGGTTAGGGCCAATTTGTTTCTATCAACTTCTCATTTTTTTGCCATGAGCATGCTACTGTAACCACAGGCAGCAGATAAGGTGTATTCATTATCCTTTGAGTTACTTTGTTGTTTGTGTAAAGTTCCTTAGGCACTGAGCTTTGAATTAGGAATTCAGAGAAGAAACCAAGGCTCAGCAGTTCAGAATCCTGGACATTGCATCTGAGGTATATAATTGATGCCATGATGCCAGGTGCTGCATGGCCCAGTGTTTTCCTGGCCTATGAATCTATGGCCTCTTGCCACTAGTTCTTCTAATAGTCACAGTACTGGTCTGGTTCTTTGCTTTCCAGGCAGAGGCCTAGCATCAAGCACACATATTTAACTACATGTCTCCTGCATTCATAGCATCAAGCAGAAATAACACTAGGACCATGTAATATCATACTCACACCAGCAAGCATGTGCCACCATCACCCAGTATGCTCCATTGCATGTGCACCACCACCATCACCTAGTGCACACCAGCACACACACATCACCATGGCACAGCATGCACCATCCCCCCCAACACAAACCTCAGCATCCCCATTGTCTTGCTCCTGCTCTGCTGTCAAGGTCAGCTTGAAGCCAACTGGACCAATTGCTCCCATGCCTAAGGGCCTCCCACACTACTCTAGTCCAAGGTGACCAAATGCAGTGGAGAACACAATACCTATAACTATTGTAGAAAAGGGGATTTTGGCAGGTGCAGCTTTTTAAACCCTTCCATATTGAGCTGCACCTGCCAAAATTCCTTCTTCCCTACAATGGTTAACGGTATAAGCACTGTGTCCTCCACTGCATCTGGTCACCCTGCTCTAGTCTTGAATGCTGTTTTATATTAAAATGTGCTTACATCCATGAACTCACAGGAACTTTATAAGTGTTTGTTTTGATTGCTTTCCATACTACTATAGAGTCTGCAATAAATTTTAATTATACTGTATCCCTAAGATTCTACAGACCTTGGCTGTGAACTTAGGGCATCGTGAAAAAGGTTTCCAATTAGGGCCTGCAGCTCCTAAAGCTGTTTTTGTCTACTGTTGCTGCTGCTTTTCATAAAGTGGCTTGTCCAGGACTTTCCTGGGAATAGAACCTCTCTGTTCCTAGCATTTTACAGAAAACAGTGGTGGGGCCAGAGAAGGACAAGGTAAGCCCTCCTCATCTCCTGTGCTCTCTGAGTATGAGAGAAGAGAATGAGGATGCTCAGTGGAGTAGGCTGGTCAGGTGACAGGCTGGGGCAGTTGTGGGGCAGGTGCAAGGCTTACTGCCTCCCCTAGCCTACCACTGCAGGCCTGGGGTTCAAGAACCCTCATGGTTGAGCCAACCCTAAAACTCACCCTGGGAAATCTACTGTTCAGGAATTCTCCAGAGTTGTATCTCAGAGTTGAATCCAGGGTTGTATCCAGAGTTGTATCTCCAGAGTTGAATTCTCCAGAGTTGTATCTCAGCTTTGCCATCCAGACACATATTTATAGGAATGAATAACTCTGGAAGATTTACTGGGAAATGCAATCTCATGACATTTGAGGTCCCCAGTGTTTATTTCCAGTATTATTAGAATCCTTTACTCCTTTCACTGCAGAATAAAACGTGACAAATCCATGAAATGCTGCTGAGGTATAAACATGTTGAGAGTAATCCATAAAGACATCAAGACATGTATTAGACCACTGTTGCCCTAAAGACACAGCTGTCATTGCCTGCATCACAATTAACACTTCCAGTAGCATCTGCGCTTTGGAGGCTCCCATCAACACAATGACTAAACCTTCTTTTAGCTCTGTAAGGTGTGATGTGACTAGATCACAACTTCCGCCAGATTAATTTCTCATCATGATGCTGACTCACAAGTAATGGATCCTATGAGACAATGCTTGTTTCTAGCAGAGATGATTGAGACATAGGCTTTAGAATATACATTTTCCCCCAAGCATCAATTTGTTCCACTGAGTAATTTCTTCCTAGTGATAATTAGTAATACTTTGTATGCTGGTTGATTTAATTGCAATTTCTGCCTTTAATCTGCAAAAGGAAATGCCAATATCGCAATATAAACCAACCATCATATTCAAAGCCCATGTGCTGTGTGTCATCCAGCAAATGAATGGCTGATTCCTTTTGATGTCACAGTGGGGCTTGGCAGGTTCCTCTGGCTGCCATTGGCTTATGAGCTATGACGTCACATAGCAACAACGGACTTAGAATACTAACGATTTGGGCAATATTTGAAGATGAATTCCAGTATCAATAAGCAATGAGCCACTTTAATTAAGATAAAACCTGTAAGTATTGTCTATGAACAAGTGACTCATATGAACTTCACCTTGCTGTGATGTCACACTTGTTTTGTTGCCTAGCGTTGGCAACCACAGTTTTGTTTGTTACGTATTACCACAGTAAATGTGGATAATCTTACAAGGAAGGGGCTATAGCTCATTAGTTAAGAATACAGTTTGAAATACAGAAAACCCTGGGTTCAATTCCTGGTATTGGCAGGTAGGGAAGAAAAAGATGCTTGTCTGAAACCCTGGATAGCCACTTTCGCAGCCCTAACTAACCCTCCCCCCCCACCAAGCGATGATGCAGCAGAGCCAATGTGGCTACTGCTGTATGGGGAATTATGGCCTCCGGAGGCCTCCTTGGGCAAGGGAACAGCCCTGGGGCAAGGCATCCCTGATCCAGCAGTGCATGGACCTGACTACTCACCGCTTGTGGTGGTGACCGGGCCACGTGCACCAGCATAGTCATGCTTGTGACTGCCGTAAAGCATGTTATGTCTGCAAAACATACATTCTGCTGGCATAATGACTTTATAGGATTGGGCTGTAGTTCAGTATCAACAATACCAAGCTAGATGAGCCAATGGTCTAACTCAGTATAAGATACTTCCTATGTAATTCTTGCATATAGCAGCATTCCTTGTGGACAAGGCTTGCATCAGTCAAAAAAGCAAGATTTGTGCGTCTCCTATACCAGTGTTTCTCAAACTTTCCGGGAGTTTTACTCCTGGGGTCAGTCTTTGCGGGGTTCTACTTCCGGTTTAATCGCACTTGGAACTTTCACTGTTTAGAAGCTGCGGGGGACCCTGCCAGCAATCCGCAGGGCCCCCCACACCCCCTGGACCCTGGGAGCACATATGGGTAGTTGAAACATAGCCCCCCTTCCCCCACAGGGGCACAATCCTTGGGATCACTTTGCTGCCCCTGCCCCTTGGAACTTTGTCCTGCCAGGTGATGCTGAGGATGCGTCGGAGGCAACGAGCTGGAATCCTTAGCATGTATGCACTGCTGAAACAGAGACGCCTGTGTTGGCTTGGTCATGTTGTGAGAATGGATGATGGCCGGATCCCAAAGGATCTCCTCTATGGAGAACTCGTGTAAGGAAAGCGCCCTACAGGTAGACCACAGCTGCGATACAAGGACATCTGCAAGAGGGATCTGAAGGCCTTAGGAGTGGACCTCAACAGGTGGGAAACCCTGGCCTCTGAGTGGCCCACTTGGAGGCAAGCTGTGCAGCATGGCCTTTCCCAGTTTGAAGAGACACTTGGCCAACAGACTGAGACTAAGAGGCAAAGAAGGAAGGCCCATAGCCAGGGAGACAGACCAGGGACACACTATACTTGCTCCCAGTGTGGAAAGGATTGTCACTCCCGAATCGGCCTTTTCAGCCACACTAGACGCTGTGCCAGAACCACCTTTCAGAGCGCAATACCACAGTCTTCCGAGACTGAAGGTTGCCAACAGCCCTGCCCCTTAAAGGGAACAAGGCATCGTTACATGAACTGGAGGGTTGCGACCCACCTGTTTGAGAACCACTGTCCTATGCAGTTCCTTCAGGTAATAATCTAAATCAAACGAAAAGATGCCAGGCTATATCTGGCATGCCACATGCCAGACCCTGAGCATATTCTTGTGTCCCAGGATTAGGTAATCACTGCCTGATAGTTCCAGAGTACCTCTGAATAGGGTATTAATGACTCTGAGGTATCCTTAATGGGGGACTACCCTTGAAGGTGGAGGGAGCCATTTCAACCTAGTAGATCTGCTGCCCAAATTGGGGCAGGTCTGCCACCCCTGTCTGTATGCACTCCCTCCAAATCAAAATAAAATGTGAATGCCTGTCATTTTCAACAGGACCTCATGCAGCAAGAGGAAGGTGTCAGAGCTAAAGGGAAGGTAAGAGACAGGGGTGGGACAGGTTTGCTGCATTACACCTTCTTGATGAGGTAGTGGCAGCGTTGTTTTTTCCCCTTTTGGGACACTTTAGGAAGAAGTGGGCTGCCAATTTTCTGCCTGCGTGTTTGCAGTGAGCAAGAGGAGGATCAGAGAGCCAATTAAAAGGGGTTTGGTGAGTGGCAGCCTGGAGGGCGTCAGTGGGCAGGCACCCACTGTGGGGCACCTTTTGTAATGTTGCCGCTTCCCCCATCTCATTGCTCGAAGCAAGCACTTCAGTCAGCCTTGTAGCTAGGTTGGCCCTGCTTCTACCTGAGAACAGAGCCTGAGATGAAAATGTCAGATGACTCATTTCCCTTGTGTTGCCATTGCAAAAACAGTCTGGCACTCTAGATCTGAGTGAGACAGGCCAGACGGAGAAATCCTGGAATGAAAACTGTGAGAGAGAGAGAGAGAGAGAGAGAGAGAGAGAGAGAGAGAGAGCTGGGAGTTTGCAGCATCGTTCAGGGTGCAAGAATGCCTCTCAGGGGAACTGATGTAATATTCTGCTGGTATATTTGTAAACAAAGCCAATATTTCAATGCTACTACACGCCTTAAGCGACCTCTACTCGAAAGGAAGCGACAATCTGGTTAGTGGTGCCCTGGGACGTCTCACTTCTCAGGGAAATGGGGACTGTGCATGACAGTATGCAATGAATATTTCTCTCCTACCATTATAAGCTAGTGTTGACTTTTTAAAAAGCTCTGTAGTCATGTAATGTACTGATATTAACTGGGGACAGAACTGTCTAGGCCCAATTTGCCACTTTTTTTGGGGGGGGGGCATTAGCACTTATTTGGAGCAATGACCACAACTGACCTTTTACACAATGATCATCATTCACAGAGTGTTAAGTACAGTTTAGCCCATTGAAACCGATGTGCTTATGTGGGCTTAATATTCTGTTGCATCATGGCCAATATTTTATGAACACTAATTTTGTGTTGGCATAGCTTCCTGCTGAATGGTCATTGCAGACTTAAAATTTTAGTTCTTGGCCAGTTTGCAAGAGGTCAGTTATTAAATCACATGTTGGTCTGATTCAGGCTTCTACACCCAGAATAATGAGCGATATTGCTAGAATACCACTTTTTCCCAACACTATCCTGGAAGGTAAATATTATTGGGGCAAGTGGTATACTTTTCAAACCACCATAGTAAGGAAGTGACAGTTTCAGTATCAAAACAATAATAGACAGAGCAGGAATTCTCATTCCCCACATCCTTTTGAAAAATAAAATAAGTGTTTTGCTTCCAACATTTAAAAGTCTATGATTAAAAATGGCTGGCATAATAATATAGGATACATGCATGAGAGAGAATAATAATCATCTCCACAAAGGAAGACTTGCAGTTCAAACACATTTTCCATCTTCCTTGAACAAATTCTTCCTTTTTTTTCTTTTCAAAAAATTCTGTATTATTCTGTATTATTCAATGAATTGCTCCAAGCAATTCTGAGCAGATCCTCCACTTGGGTTGTGATCCCCACTGTACTTCTCTTTGCATCAATACAAGTAACTCAATCCTATCCAACTTTCCAGCGCTGATGCAGCCATGCCAACGGGGCGTATGCTACAGCCTATGGTGGGAGGGCAGTCATGGAGGCCTCCACAAGTAAGGGAATGTTTGTTCTCTTTCCTCAGGGCTGCATTGTGGCTGCATCGGTGCTGGAAAGTTGGATAGGATTGGGCTGTCAGTCTGAACCACCAGTCAGTCCAAAACAATAAAGGCACGAATTTGGCACACAAATCTAGGAGCAATTCCCATTGAATATCATGAAACTTACTTCTGAATAAACATGCACAAGGTAATGCCATAGGAACTTTCAGAAAATACTGAATTTTGGCTCAGCTTCTAGCAGACGTAGCATATACAGTCTCTGCTCTTATTGCAACTCTGTGTCCTGACTGCTGTTCAGGGAGAGCACCTACCAGGATGCCTGAACACCATTCTTACATTGCTGGCAGCATGGGTCCATTCTCAGTGATGGCTCCACTGTTATGGATGGAGCCTTCCTTGATCAGAAGGAGAAAGATGATTAGAGGCAAAAGCATTGCCTTCTTTATTCGTATGAACACTAATTTTCAGCTCAAACGGAAGCCGGTCTTCAGGAAAGGGAAGGCAAACCTGTATACCAAGTCATACTAGGGCTCAGGCTGCCTCCTTTTTTCTTTGTATTAAGCCAGACAAAGGCATCCCACACAGCTTCTCTGATGAGGCTTCCTCTAATGTGACACAACAGCCTCTGTGGATTCCTAGCCACTGAAGGCTGAGAGGAATTTGATCAGAGGTACAAAGGTTCTGGGGGCTCCTTTTGGGGGGGGGGTACAAAGATTCTTTTGCGTCCTTTCCCCTCTACATTGGATCATAATTTCTATGAATCACAATGTATAAAACTATGCGGGCTTAACCAAAATGTGAATGCTAGTCTTCACACAATACATGCAAACATTTTCTGAATTCCCAGGAAATTTCCCCTTTTTGACCCTGGGCTCAGGTACGATGTACCTTCTGCACCCCCTCTCATGGGCCCTGGTGAGATCAGAAAATGTAAGATCCCAAGAAATTTTCTGGCCCTCTCCTTTGGTTCCTGGGCTCCCTTTTGACCATGGCCGGGTACAAATTACTCCCTGCACCCCCATCGCATGGGCCCTGACCTCCAACTAACAGAAATGCAACTTGCTAACTTCTTGCAAATTGCAAGTTGTAAAATGTAACTAATACAAATTCAGCCCCCCCCCCCATCTAAGCTGGTGCATTATTTAGCAAGTATAGGGAGAAATTGAGTGCCACAGGGGGGAACGGCACTTGGCCTCATTGCTTTAGGCAGCAAGTGTTCTGGACTTGACCTGTACCCCAGTATTAGGGACTGCTGAAACCAGAATGCTGGAGAAGATGGACTTTTGGCCTGATTCTGCAGTGTTCTTTTAAAAAAATTGAAAGAGATCTATGTTTGATTACTCATAGCACAGAGGCAAATGATTCTCTTATACACCAGGTGAGTTCAATTCGGTAGGGGTGGAACCCTACAAAAGAACTCCATCGATTTTGCATTCCTCACTGCCACCCCGATTCATTTGTGTCCTAATAGGGCTTCCTTCACCCTCTTTTCAGTCACATCCAGTGTTAAAAACATATATTAAAGTGAGTATCTCAGCTCAACTTCCCTTAAACACTTTTTCAGCTGAATGATTTTTTGACAGTGAGCAGATTGGGCTCAGCAGGGGTTCATTTGAGAACAGTGCTCCTAACTCTATTAAATTACAGTCACACTAATCAATAAGATAAGAGGCTGGGGGACAGGTGTATGTGGGCCTGTGTATGTGTGTCTTCTTGAGAGGATGACTAGAATCCTCTCCTTCACATGAAAACATTGGCCCTGGCTTTTCCATTTTTACCACTCTGAGAGTAGTTAAGAAGATTTTAAACACCTTGATAAAAGCAGAGGAAGAGGGGCGCCCTAATCAGCTTGGGATCAGCTGTCATCTCCTCATGTACGAATCTTCCTAGGTGTTAAGATCCTCTTCAGTGGCCATTTTATGGGTCCTACACCATCTGAAGGTGTAGCACAAGCAGCTGGTTCAGGAGACATGTGGCCAGCAGAATCACCTGAGGTTTTCCCCATGCTCTTTGTTTCCTGCCTTTGGTGGTTCATTCAAGTAGGGCATCCAACGCTGATTCCCCCCATCATTGACAGGCTGCCACATTGCATACACAACAAGGGTGTGTTGTACAGATGGAGGTGTGCACTCATAGCTGCCTTGGAAGAAGAGCTCTATCAGTGAAGGGTTTTATGGAATATTTTATTCCAGTAGTTCTCAAACTTTCAGGACGGGGACCCACTTGTAAAAACATGAATCTGTAAGGACCCACCAGAAACTCTCAAATCATTCATTTTGAGAAACACATGTTTGGCCATCTGGTCAGTAAGTGCATTTGAAATTTTAACCACTAATTAATATTTCTCAGTTGTGCTCAAATGGTAGCAGTCAGTATGCCAGGCTACTACTCCACATATCAGGGCTCCCTGACTTGAAATTTTATAGCTGCAATTTTGTATATACATATTTTTTCAATCACATTTATGTATGTCATTAAAAATCAGCTTCATATGACAATATTCTACTGTTGCTAAAAGTGGAGACCCCTTCATAAAGACCCCTGCTGGAAACCAAATTCTTGTTGCTCCTGCAACCTTATCCTGAGTCCATAATGAACAGAGCACCTTCTTAAGTGGCTCACCCCCCCCCCATCTAATTGCTGATTGTACATGCTATAACTGCCTCAAGATGAAGTGAGTGGCTGTTGCAAGAGCCATCCATAGAACTCCTTAACAGAAAGCTCAGTTGCAGTTTGGCATATCTTACTGACACAGCAGCTGCAACCCCTGCTAACTGGGCCAAGGGGCACCTTTCAGAGTGGTATCCTCTTCTATTTAGCAGGGGAAGAGCAGCTGTCCCTCTTCACCCCAGCATGGCACCTTTTCAGTGGCACTGGTGTGTCCTCTGTATTTATTTATTTTTAGATTGTGAGCCCGTCGTGGACAGGAAACTATTTGGTTGGCAACCTTTGGTCTTGAAAGACTATGGTATAAGCCTACAGCACCCGGTATTCTCAGGTGGTCTTCCATCCAAGTACTAACCAGGCCTGACCCTGCTTAGCTTCCAATATCAGACGAGATTGGGCATGTGCAGGGTAACAGTAGGAACTATTTATTGATTTATTTTACTCCGTAAACCGCTCTGTGAACTACTCTCGCTGAAAAGCGGTATATAAACATTGTTAATAATAATATTTGTTCTATGTCAACTTCTGTGCAAAAGAAATCTCCAAGTGCTGATATGAATATATTTTTTTCAGTTTAATAGCTGCTAATTTATTTAATAGCTACTAATCTATATACACTTACCTGAGAGTAAATTCCAGTAAACTCATTGGAGCTTACTTCTAAGTAGACATGCATAGGATTCCACTATTTGCTATGTTAATTGGGGCACAATCCAATTCACATTTTCCTAGGAGTATGCCACAGTGAG
The DNA here is from genome assembly GCF_035046505.1 of Tiliqua scincoides. NCBI lineage: Eukaryota > Metazoa > Chordata > Lepidosauria > Squamata > Scincidae > Tiliqua > Tiliqua scincoides. Next base: position 44,127,454 of record NC_089824.1, on the reverse strand, counting down.
CACAATGAGACTTATGTCTGAATAGACATGCATAGGATTGCACTTTTAGTTATGCAGCTGCTACAGGATGCTTTTCACTGAAAAGTGGTATATAATTAAGGGCACAATCCTAACCAGGACTACTCCTGGTTAGTCCTATTTTGTTCAATGGGGCTTACTCTCAGAAAAGTGTGGTTAGGATTGCAGATAATAACAAAAGGGCTCAAGAATAACCAATGGGAAAATAATATAAATTTAATTTTAGATTATAGGCTATTATGTTTACAACATTAATATGTATCCATGAACCACTGTGGTCCTGCTGGAGTTGGAATTACCTGCCATTTGAAGGGATCAGGAACAGCAGTGTTAAAGCAGTCTGCTCTGGGTTTACAGAGGGAAGGAAAAGCAAGAACATCGAGTAATGACTCCTGCTGTGCTAGAAATGAAAAGACACTTTTCTAGATATCACAAGCCTCTTGTGATTCATAACACAAGATGCTATCAGAGAAATAGTTTCTGAATTATAGGGATCTATTGAAATGTATGTGAAAATTATTAAGCAGATGTGTAACTTGGAAAAATGCATTCTTAAGTGTCCATAATCAGTTTATCAAGTTATCACAGACAAAGAAGAGTATGAGAAGGTAGTTTAATTGACAATATCATATGGTATGCTTTGGTTCGTTATAACAGGAGATTTGCACACAGCACACTTGCAATGACTAAATGAACTTAGCTAGATTTTCAGGTTCTTTGTGCCTAGTGCATAGATTTGTTATTGTTAATGAAACAACTGCTACAGAATAGTAGTTCAGGGATAGACCTTCTCTCACAAATTACCCATGAATAAGTGAAAAACTTCATTAATTGTCAAGACTTAATGTGCATTCAATTTTCATTTAAATTTTAGAGTGATTTCTGCAAAAGCTCTGGCTTTTTATTTCCCTTCTGATCCATTAGAGATAAAAACATTGATACTCAGAGGGTGGGACTGCATAGCAGTTGCACTGCTATTTAAATTGGCAAGACACTGAAATGAGACTGCTTCACTCTGGGGCAACACAGGAAATGTGCACAAATAGATTAAGTAGATCCTTTTAATTGTTGCAGACTAGCTCTTAAGTTGTTAGAACAGCTTAAATACTGTATTTCGCAATTAGAACAATGTGTTTGAAAGTTAGTAGAACAAGCACATAAAAGAAGTAAAATAAATCTGAAGACGAATTCGAAAGTGATATATCCAGTGCCAGCTACCCCTCCCCCCCCCACTTGATTAGGTGCAGTTGGTTTCTGTGTGATTTTAAAATGACAGAGGTGGAGAGAGTGGAAGAGAAAGTCACCTGAAGAGATGAGCATAGTGGCCTGGCACATTTCCTAAGAGATACTCTAGGACAGTGTTTCTCATATTGTGGGCCAGAATGGAAAGTTATTTTTTCAAACACTGCTTTTTAAATTAGGCTCTTAAAAGCATTTTAATGAAGTGTCTTATAATGCCTGCATTTAACCACAAGAAAAAGTGATCCCTCACTGGCTTGAAAGAAAAGGTTAATTAAATACACAACATAAATACACTATAGGATTTTCAACCTTTTGCATCTCACGGCACACTGATAAGGTGCTAAAATTTTCAGGGCACTCCATCAGTTTTTTGAAAATTGACAAGGTACACCATGCTGCTGACATGGGGCTCACATTCTCCAATGACCCTAATAAATGACCCCCACAAACTCCCATGGCACACCTGCGGCACATTCGTGGCACACCAATGTGCCATGGCACTGAAAATTGTTGCTGTAGAGGGCCATAACTTTCCTCACTGCACACTTCTTGATTCCTTGGCCTCTTCTTCGCACAGGAGGAGGAAGAAGAAGAGGAGAAGCACTGGCAGCTGGTGCAGGGCTGTACTGAATTGGACCAGCCAGGCCAAGTCAAGTCATAAAGCACGTTTGCACCTCCTCTAGAGTTGACTGAGCCGGCACAAAAACATGTGCTGGCCCGCAGAGGCTGAATCCTGGCCCCACAAAGTTTTTCATGTCACGAAAACAGAAAGCAAGCACACCCAGACGTATCCAGACTCAAGTTGGCATGTGTGAGGATGAGTCTTTTTCAGAGTCTTCCACATGCATGACTCATGAGTTGCCAAGTCACCCAAAATCCTGCATTTTCTTGTCTCAAGTCCAAGTCACTGTCTCAAGTTCTTCTGGTTCTTCTTCTCAATCCATGTCTAACAACTTACAGAGGCACCCAGATCTCATTAGCAGATGGGTCGTGTTGATATGTCTAGAAAGTTAATGTTCCTAAGTCCCATGAAATTACTGGGGTGTAAATTAATCATGACTTACTTGACTCAGTTATGAGTAACTTTCTTGGAATACAAATCAATATCTCATGATGGAAGGGCAGGGATTCAGAAACTACTGCTACCAGTTCAGAAATCTTGTTGTGATCAACAAGTCCAACTCTCCAGTCCTAAATGCCTTTCCTTGTAATAGATTGGTGCCAGAAATACCAAGAGTTTTCTTCACCCCTCTTATTTCCCATTCTTTTCCAAGCCTACCAAACAGTGAGGGGAGAAGGAAGAAATGACAACATGAAGGATTTGAATCCCTAAGGCCTGTTCCTTAGCTGTTCTTCATTCCCTAGAATAGGGATGGGCAAACTTCAACCCAGGAGCCATTTGCGGCCTTTAGGGTCCCTCAATCCAGCTGGCAGGGAGCCCCCAGTCTCCAATGAGCCTCTGGCCCATCGGACTGTTGGAGTCCGTGCTGGCCTGCAACTGCAGGTTGCGACCACCAGACGTGAGCTGCGGGCAGAGTTTGAGCAAGGCCTTTTATAGTGTCTCCATGTGTTTCTAGGGTGGTCTGTATGTTTTAACTGTGCAAGAGGTGTGGCAAACAGTTCATAGTTGTCATGTGGTTCACCTGTATCATAGTTCTCATGTATATTATAAAGAAGCTCAGCTAAATTCATTCGTTCATATAATTTCCATCTCTAATGTATTCATTTATGTAAATTTGAAGTGTAAATTAATTTTTTTCCCAGCCCCCGACACAGTGTCAGAGAGATGATGTGGCCCTCCTGCCAAAATACTTGACTATCCCTGCTCTAGAAAAAAACAAACAAACCCTCAAATGAAGACAGAGCCTGCATTGCTAAAGTGAATGCTGGAAAGTTTCATCTTCTGTTTGTCCTTGCTTTTTGACCAGGAGGAATGGTAAATGCAAACTGTGATGGAGGACTTCTTTTGGATTGGATCTTCCAAGCTTGGTAGAATTCTCAGGAAAAAGTAATCAAACTTTTAGAAAGATTCTGAAAGATCCAGACATCATGAATAATTTATCATCACTATGCCCCATGTGTAATAATTGACATCATTTTTAAAAATGGAGAACTGTGTGAATTTTAGGTTTGTTTTTTGTCTGCAATGCCTCTGTGTTCATATCCTCCTTCATTTTCTCATACACTCCTTGATACACACTACACACTCTTCACACATACTACAGTATGCACCATACCGTTTCCCCACACACCAGAATTCTGACACTTCAGTTAGTTCTGCCTCTAACCTTTCTGCTGTACGTTCTCTCATTAGCAGCACCTCATCTAGGCCTTGTGTGGGTTAATAGGTTTATAAACTTTGAAGATGAAGTATCTTTGAAGAAGATGAAATAACATTCCATAAATCACTAGCAATGGAACGAAAAGGTAGGGAGATCTTATTTCAGCCTGCTGATGTCAACCTATCATGAGGGTGGCTTCAAACACTGCAGCCTGGGTTTCTTTTGGGAGGGGGCACATGACTTTTTCATCTGCTTTCTTTTTCTCTAGCTTATCAATTTTTTCTGCAATTTGGTTTGTGATTTACAGCCCAATCCTGAGCTGCCCAAAACGGCCACCACCGCATCCTGCATACCTTGGGCTGCTGCAGGCAGTGCCTCAGGAGAAGGGGACTTTTGTCCCCTTCTCCCGGGTAAGGGAAGTAGCTCCGCAATGGGGCTATTCACTTTACCGCCAACCAAAACGTTGGCGGTAAGGTAAAGGCATTTGTGTAGGGCGCCGCTCCCTGCACAAACGGACAGGATCCAGTGGAGCAGAGCTCCACCGGACCCACCTCTCTGCCTCCTCACTCCCTTCCCTGGCACGCCTTCCGCCCACCCTCTCCCCACCCTCCTCCTCCACCCTCTGCCCGCCTCACCCCTCCCTAGAACACCTCCTCCTCATCTCTCCCCCTGCCCCTGTTTTCCTCTCCATGGCTCAGCAGTCCGTGACACCACCGAGCAGCAAAGACCAGGTGCCTGCCCTGCGCTAGCTCACTGCTAGCTCAGCACTGGTGAGCGCTGGGCTAGCATGGCCAAGAAGCAGAGGCCAGGTGCCCGCCCGGCGCTAGCTCAGCGCTGGTGAACACTGGGCTAGCAGGGTAGTAGCCTGGCGGTAAGCCGCACAAACGCCTTTTGGGGCATTTGTGACAGTGCGCGCCGGCAGAAAGCCAGAACACCGAGTTCATGAGTGGGCTCCCAACAGGTACCTCATTTATCCCTCTACAATTACAATAAATATAATGGTTGCTCCTTTTAACAAATACTTTAACCCATGGCAAAAGCAGAAATGCAGTCTATATATTCCAGAGATGGGCAAATTGTTATTCTTTTCAATGAAATAGTGAACTTTGGTGGGGGGAGGTGGGATCTGTGATGTGTCTTGCATGTGCAATGTTCTCCTCTTTGACTTTGTTTAGAAATATAATGGGCCCAGTTCATCTGTGGCCCGTCACAGAAGGATTTATATATCTAATAAATATTCCAAGCAGAGAAGGCTGCTGTATAAAAATAGATAGGAAGTACCCCACATCAAGCCCTCCACACTTCTCTTCAATTCCAATACTTCTTTCCTTGTTCTCCGATGTCATGTCTGGTTTGGCTCCGATGTCATGTCTGGTTTGTCATGTCTGGTTTGGCCCATCCCCATGGTTCTGGAGGAGGTGTCACTCCTCGCCTCCAGAAGGGGTGTGGGGGGGTGCATGTACTGGGGGGCTGGACCTGATCCGTGGATAAGTGAATCCATGAATACGGGATTTGCAGATATGGATGCCCCCCTGTACTTGCTATTGTAGGGAAATTGTCCTGGATGTAAGTTAAATATACACATGCTTTTGAGGTTCCTATGCAGTGGTCCAAATGGAGCCAAAAGGCTGGTTAAAAAGAAGATGGAGCCAAAAGACTGGTTTAAAAGGGAGAATATGGGACTCCCTTCTACTGCATAGTAAAGGCCATTTAAAATGAAAAGCCACTTGTACGGCCTGGAACAGAGCACGCTCTTTCTGCATTCTCTTCTCCTTCTCTCTCTACTATGTCCTCAGGGCACCCTGAGCTGGTGTTTCTGCTTGTGCTGGAGCAGGTGACCCAGGATCCAATCCTATCCAACTTTCCAGCACTGGTGCTGCCATAATGTAGCCTCAAGGTTCCCTTACCTTGAGGAAGCCTCTGTGACTGTCCCTCCACCACCAGATGCAGTGCAAGCCCCATTTGCACGGCTGCACCAGTACTGGAAAATTGTATAGGACTGGGCCCCCCAACCTGTATATTTCTGCAGGGCTTTTCCTAAACACTGAACAATGTGTGGAAAGACCTGAAGCAATAGCAAGATTTAAAAGGGGGGGGGAACCCTACAGCCTTCCCATCTCTTTCTGTCAGTTCAAACCTCTTAATTAAGTCATTGCTGCTGGCTGTAAAGCTATGTTTTTAATCTTATCATGAAAGATGATTTCAAGCCAGAAAAAAATGGGGAGATGAAAAACTGGCTGCTACTTCTTTGCCAAACTTTCCATGTTTCAAATCGGGTAAGATACATCTATTTGCCTACGAGGGAAAACATTCCCTGATTAATGCCAGGCTGCAGGACGATACATCAGAAAGACTCGCTGGGTCTTGATAGTCTGTCTAAAATGCAGAAATCCCATTAATTTGGAGTCAAATAATTCCACCTACTATAGCGCAAGAAAATGAAGCAAACATTACTTGCCAATGGATGTAATTTTTGCCAGTGACTGTAATGGTGTGCTGTGCCATTGCCTCTCTTTCTCTGTAATTAGCTATTTAATCAGAAACAATAAACACAATAATTGATATGTGCACTCACACATACTTATTTCATATCAGGGGGATTCAAGCCTTCCCTATGTTTAAGGAGCACAGATATTCACTGGAGGTGTTTTCTCGTTGGTTCCAACAACACATTCCTGTTAACATTTTTTGGTAGAAGATGAAAAAATAATCAGAACAATAAATTTCCCTAAATGGTTCTTTTCATTTATTCATACCAAGGCACTTTGGATCAAAAGCAACTTTGCTCAGTCTACTTGGAATCTTTTTAGGACAGTTAATTCTTTAGATGCGCTGTGCTGCGATCAATAATTTATTCCATTGCCTTGAAAAGATGAGCTCATGTAAAATCACACCATTGGAGGCATACCAGAGGGATGGGGCAATGCAGCTGGCTGTTTGGCAGAGAAAAGGCAGCTTTGGTAGCACCGTAATAACCATTTGCACACCGACATATCCAATAACTAGCCACTTTATGGCAGATGAGTCAAATGTATTAGACACTTCTTCACAAGAGCAAGGCAGATGGGAGAGTGTCTGCTGTACAATTAGCATGGCTTCCTGTGAGTCTTGGATAATAACTAAAATTGTGTAGTAATAGAGACACAAGGCCCAAATCAATCATATTCTTTAGTTTTCAAATGGAGATTAAGCCTCCTTAGGGTATTATTGAAGAGCAAGCTTTACTGGAAAAGCTGCAAAAGAAAAGTGTGGTACTCAGTCTTCCAGGGGCTCTGGCCCTCCATTAGTGCTCCTCTCTGCCCTGGGATGGCACTCTGAGCACTACCACTGCCTTTCACACTGAAGGTTCAAGGGTTGTCCAAGCCAGGCATGTGTGAGCCCTCAGCCAGCACCCAATCTTGCTGAACCCTGATGCCACCCTTGTATGTATAGGTAGAAAACATGTTAGAGAGTGAACTAGTGAAGGATAACAGAAGAAGAGGTTGGAGTGTGTATTATTAACATTTATATCCTGCTTTTCATTTTAACAAAAATATCCAAGGCAGCTTACACCAAGAATAAATGCAATTATGCAACAGTAAAATAAAAACACAGCAACATGCAAATAAAAGCAAGACCAAAGAGCAGCAAGTAATACATCTGGCAGGTCAAAAGCCTGCCACAAGTAAAAGGTCTTCACAACCCAACAGACTGTTATCATGGAGAGATATCCCTGGCAAGGAGTTTCAAAGTCTGGGCTCCCCACAGAAACATGCTTGCATTTCCTAAACCACATTTCTGATGGTGGCAAGGCACACAAGAAAGTATCCTTGGAACGTAAGGGGGCTGGCAGACTCATGAGAGAGAACTGAAGCACAAAAGGGTTTCTAGATAGAGAAGAATGACTTTCCCATCTTTGGAACTACTGATTTTTTAAGTGAGAACTGCCCAAATGTCTTTAAATATGAGACTGCTCCAGTCCCAGGTTGAGTTTGAGGCTGAAAACAAGGTTTCACTGCAAAGTTCTATTTCCAATGTTAGGTTTTTGAAATCTGAGTTTTGCAAATCTTTGTATTTTCAGTCAAGATGTTAAAGTTCACTTCCTTTTCCAAATTAATTTCAGTTCCAATTAATATTTCATGATTATTGTCATGACAGCCTTGTGGAAATGAGGTCTGTTCTCAAACACACAGTGTTGGAGGTGTTAGAAACCCCATTCATGTCAGAGAGCCTGTATTACTGTTTAATTTGTGGGTGAGGAGGGGCTGTGTACACTTGCTGTACAATAGCACATCATGTTTTAGTTCCAACTTTATGGCGCTCTTATGGGGCTCCTGTTGCTTTTCGCATTAACCAGAAATCTGCCCTTTATTCATTATGCAGCTGATGTTAAATGATTTCTCCTCGGTTAGTAATAATTCATGCATTGCAGTGTTTGTGTGATAAAAGTCATTTGGCAACACTGTAAGTGCCTCGAAACAAGCACACAACCATCCTTGTGAACTATGCAAGGCATCAATCATAAGCATACTCTTGTGTATCTCTGTTAGTAAAGTGAGCATCCCTTGTATTGACAGGCTAAGTGCCAAAACAGACCATGGGATTGAACAGGAAGACTTTTCTGGTGGCAGCATAGAGAGACCTGCAGAAAAACTGGTGGTGTTTGTATTTGAAAAGGCATACCATAATGTGAAGCATTATCCAGACTCAAAAATGTTGTTGACTTCACTTGGGTCGCAGAGAAAGAGGATGAGGAGCTATAAGCTTGAGGACAGGCAGAGAAAGTCTTTGGCCTACAGTCTACTCAACCTGACAGGACACAAAGCGGTGAGAGGTAGTCTGCATGGAATGCAAGCAAAGGAAGTAACAGTTGGAGACAGCCTGTGGCTGTTGAAAATAATGGCTTCCCTGCAAAATTACAGCTAATTGTAAGCTTTGTAAGAAATACGACCATTTGTGGACAACAATTCAAGGCCAGCCCATCCATGAAGCTGACTGAAGCAGGCAACTTGAAGTTGTGGACTGGAGGGTGATGGCTTCTATCCACCTATATCCATCTGCATACCTATGTACACCTTCTTCTCACTGGAGTAAAAATCATTCCTCCATATTCCCACTGCCTGTTCCTTTCTCCTTTCAAAACCAGGAAGTGGGAGGAAGGAGTGCTGGGTAAGGATGTGGCATTTGGCCCAGCAAAGCTTCACACAAGGACAGCTGGTACTTGGTTTACCACATCAGAGACCATGGAGTCTTGGGCCATTCCTGAGAAAGCCACTGAACCACAGACCAATTTGAGGCTGTGTGGGAAAACAATATAAGAAATTGACAGAAAACAGCCAGAGGAAAAACAAATCAGTAAAAAAGGAATATAGAACAAATTGTTTAATTTGGAGTGCCTTGAGCACCCACATTAGTGGATGAATTGCAGGGTAGAAATACATTAAATAAACAAACAAAGGAATAAAGATGAAAATGTACCGCACTTGAGACCAGATCTGTGATGGGGGAAGACTGCTGGAGGGCTGGGAGAGTACCTGACCCTTGTGAAAGGCAGGGAAAGCCCAGAACCCAAAGAGGTCCAAGGAGGTGGAAGAGGAGACAGAGTGAACTCTTAGGTCTCACTGGGGCCTGTCCAGTGCAGGAACCAGGCAGAGAGAAGGAGCAGGTGCCCCAAACAGTTAGCCCAGGTGAGATGGATTTTCTCTCAAGGTTCCTGCCACTTGCACACCATGGGGAGGAGCTTACAGGAACATACCATGAAGAGAGTGCTTGCTTTCAGGCCCAGCTTGAGGGTTTCCTGGCAGTATATGGCCACCACTGGAAAGGAAGTACTGGACTCATTCTGATCCAGCCCGCACCCTTCCAGGAACAGAAGAAACCGGGATGAAAAGTGTAGAGCTGGAAAGAGGCACAGAAAAAGAGAACAAGAAAAGAGAGAGCAGGAGACAGAATTATAATGTCCTATTCTATGAATATAAAAGTTTGCAATGAGAAAATACAAAAGCAGAGGGCACATGGTGAGAAAACAGGGAAGACAGCAAGAGTGGGTATGCTCAGAAATAGCTGGATAAAAATAAAACAGCGCCAGGTACTGTGTTGACTGAAATTTTGAGAAAATATGAATGGGACTTTCATCCTAACCATAGTGAAGCAGTGAATCAGAATGCTACAATTACACGAGATGAAGTGAAGGGAGTTTGATTACTGACAATGAATTGGGCAATCAATTCAGCCATGCAAAATGCAGGAAATTATATATAATTTTAAAACAACACCTCACCCAAAATTACTCCAAACATTTACAAAATGTTCGGTTTTATACTGGGCGACAACGATACATTTGTTAAGTCAAGCCAATGGGTGGATGATAGCTGGTGGATAATTGGACAATTCACTGACTCAATCAGCAATTCAGATTCACTGGATTTGATGGATGACGTCAGTAGTAAATGAAAAGGTGAGTGGAATGTGTTAGTGTTACTATTATTTGATGGGAGAAAATACATATACATTTACTGCTCCCAGCTTCCAAGAGCTGCATCATGTGTATTGTGACTTTTTCATTGCATTACCTTTAGTTGTACGATGCAGACATCATTGCCTGTCTGCATCATTGCAAAGTTGCAACACAAAATTGCCCTGTGTTGGTTCTTCTGCAGTTTTCCCTATATCTTGTTTTTATTTCTCTATATACTCAGGTGCGTTCTGTGTTTATACATCCACCTGCTTCCTTTTTCCTCTTATAAAGTGATGCTATATTTAAGCCTTTTCAGTTGCCTCTCAAAACTAAGTAAAGGATGGTGCTAAAATCAATTTCTGAGCCACTAAAGATATTCTCTTTTGCAGTCAGTCAATCTTCACTTTGGCTGCAATCCTAACAACACTGTCCTGAGAGTAAGTCCTGTTGAACAAAATAGGACTTACTTCTGTGTAGACCTGGTTAGGATTGTGCCCTGAGTTCCTCCATTAGGCCTGGCTCTTGTTCAAGGGATTTGTAATGATATCATGATCCTGGAGAATCTCACTCGCGATTCTGTCACTGGGTCTAATGAAGACTTCTTTTTTCCTGCAAAAGTCGGAGTTTTATAGTTTGGTGAGCTTTAGGATCACACTTGGTTATGTTGCCATCCAGTGTGCATTCATCACCATGGCATGTGACTATGCTGACTTGACAACAGTCTGTATTTCCCATCTCTCCTTTTGTTGGTGCCAGCAGGAGCCTCCCACCAGAAGGTAATGCAGTTTCAGCAACTGTAGAGATTTTTTGTTGGAACTGCAGCATGAGAGAAGAGGTCAATATCTGCTTTCCACGTTCTGTGATTCTGATCCTGATGCCTCCCTACAGCTGATATTCAGTTCAAGGATCGAGGTGCTGCTTGTTGCGGCAGTGCCGCTCTTTGCCTGGCCATGCCCCCTGCCCGCCTGTGCAGAGGCACAAAAATGGGGCTTTTTTATTGCATGGCTCACCACTTGGGTGCAGGGCACGCTTATTCTTCCAGGCACGCCTGCTTCACCCCATCTCAGATGTGTTCCGGCAGCGAGCTCACAGCCTCCCTCCCTGGGTTCAGAATGAGACTAGCTGTTTGTCTTATTGGGGACCAGGTAGGAATTTTTTGCTGCCATTCTAATTTGACCAGGCCACCACAGTTGTCCCGTGGGTGAGCCAGTGTCTTCCGGCTACCTCAACCCTTTGGGGTTCAACTGTGATAGGCCTACTCTATCCTTGATGGAGTTTGGCATAGAGTCAGGATGTTTTGATGACCAATTTACATTGGAGGAAATAGACAGCCCCCTCTCCTCCAAGTTAGTGGCCCACATGCTGGCAGGTTGGATTTGCCCCACTTCATTTCTTGTTGTAATTCAATGAAGTGGCCCTTTACCCAAAAGCCTCTGTCTGGCATCTTATTTAGGGGTGTGCACAGGTAAACACACACATACATGTGAGGCCAAGCTACACGTTTCACATAATAAGGCTTAAAAGAAATATTGGATATCCAAGATGATTCGTACCTGGCTTACCAGAGCTGCTGAAAAGCTTTATAAATTCCAGAGCAGAAACAGGCAACCGTTACCCATACAAAATTTTGAAACTGACCTGCATTGTTTTCAAAATTTTCAGCAGTCTCAATTCAGGCCTCACATTCCTCCAACATCGTCATTACAGTTCAGTTCAACATTCTTTCACCTGCTGTGACATTCCTCTTGAGTTTAGAATGAACTGCTCCTTTAGCGCATAACTCTGTGATTGAATAAACCGCTTGCTTATTTATCAGGGTTCATTACCTCCCTCCAACACAGTGACTAATCTGTGCATGGAGTTAACTTACAGTGTATGAGTTGCTTCATTGCATTCATTGGAAAAGTTCATCTTTGTAAAATTATGGACAAGCTTAATTAGGCAAGAGCTAAACAATTGTATCATCATCACTATCCACGGGAGTCAAGCAACACTAACATATGTTACGAATTAATGCAGAACAATACAACAGCACAACTACTCAAAAGAAGCACAGGTTTATCACTTATCACTTGATCTCACTAAGATAGTGAAGCACAGGTATGGAAGAGCAGCCATTATGTATCATGGTTAGTGGCAGAGTGGCACAGGAAACTCAGGTACCACACTAGTAGCTATACAGGTCGTGCCTTGTTATACACCGGGGTTCTGTTCTAGAACCCCCAGTGGATGAAAATAAAATCTGTGGATACAAAATCAGTGGAAAAATAGCTTTAAAGACTCACCTCTGGTTTTCTTGCTCCTCCTTTGTCACTCTCCAGAATGCATCAGTATAAACACTATACCACATTCAGCCACTAGATGGGCTGAATAATGGAATGTAGTGGAATGAAATTATAATTATTTAACAGCACAAAGGTAGGAAATTGGATTTTGGTGCTTTTTTCCTTGTTACAAGACTTTTAAACGTGGACCTTGGTATCAATGGTGAGTCAAATCAGTGGATACCAAATCAAAGGGTATCAAGGTCCCACCTGTCTATCTGTGCTCAAGTAGGGAGTGTTTCACTGATGAAGGGTAAGTCAGGATCTGAGCACCTGAGTCAATGAACAGCTGTGCTGATGCAACAAGTTATATGAGCTGACCATAGGTTACTGTTACTTTACACATGTAGCTATACTATAATAAGTTTGTTCTTTAAATTCTAGAATTACTTGGTTCAAATGAAATTTTCAAAAGGAGTCCAAATATGATGCACAGCCATCAAATCTTGTTTTAGGATTCTGGTTAGAAACAGGTTTTCCTGAAAGGCCATGTTCGGAGAAAAAAATACAGAATGATAAGTCAAGCCCAGCTCCCCCGACAAGGGGCCTGCTTGTGAGTTCTGTAACCAAATGTGCCCTTTTATCTAATCGCATCATATAATGTGTACAACATGCTTTGCCATTTATATTTGCATTTATCTGCTTTGCCCTTTATCCCTAACTTTACTATGGCAGAAAAGGAACCTGTCACACCAGGTCCTACATTTCACTGAGCTGGATTTGGCCCAGGAGTCTCATTGCTGGCTACCACTTTATATGGATCAATGGAGCAGATTATGTGTGACTTGTGCTCCACTTCATCATTTCTTCACAATGGTGTGCTACCGTTACCTCAAGTTGCTACTCGTAGTTCCAGTTAGGTGATTTTCAGCTAGAAAATGACACACAGAACTTCACTCTTCCAATGCATCCCAGTCCTGGTCAGCTTGTCACCCCCAGTTCTCGCACAACGGCAATTATTGCTGTAAAAGAGGCTTACTTTGTGTGCACATCCAACTTGGCTTATAGATGATTATAATAGGAGTTGTAGCCAAGCAACTAAACGCAGGGAGGTTATCTGGGGAAATAAAACTATAATACACTAATTAGAATTAAATAATAATTTACTAATTAGGGTCAGCGCACCAAATCAGGCAGGGTGAAGTGACATACTTCAGTGGCACATTCTGGAGTATCATTAAAGGGCAGCAAATTATTATTTTATTGCTAGATGTTTACTGCCACAAGTGGCACCATTTGGATCTACTACATCAGGTGCAAGAATGTCTGAGACCATTTCTGATGCAAAGGTATAGATAAAAAGAAAAATTATTTTAAAAGATCCTTTGAAGTCATAGCAAGCAAACATTTAAACAAGATTAGCTTGTCAAATTTCCAGGATATTTATTGAAAACATGTATATCTCACCTTTCCAAAAGGGCCACACACTATGCTTCCTAAAATCAATTTAAAAACACAGAATTACATAAAAACAAATTAAAAGCATACACATTTAAAATTAAAGATATCTCTTTCAGTGGCATATGTCCAGGCAGTTATGATGTTTTGAAGGAAATGGTATAAATTCTTCACACCTAAAACACAAAGACCTTGTCGTGAGTTCTGCATCTAGCCTCTTAATACAGATGGTATGGCATCAGGTTAATGGGAGCCCTGGGGAAAACTACTGTATTAGGTGGTAGCATCCTTGGCCTACCCCTTGATGGTGCATTCGGTGCTACTGCTGCTACCAGTCCTGAAAGTTCAGGAGGCAGCCTGACTGGATAGGCCTCTAATGGGCAGAGGCCGTTGGCCAGGCTCCTAAATTGAGGACAGTTGAAGCAGCAGATTAAAAACACAGCACGGGCTCCTATAGGACATGACTCAGCTGCTTTGTTTCAGAGCTAATTTGGTTCTTGGCCCCTTTCACCTGGGCTCATGGGAAGCTTTCCCATAGGATTTCTCTGCTTCAAAATATGACAATCACGCCTAAAAAAAACAGTTTCAAATTTTCAAAAGCTCTGTGCCATTATTTATGAAAAGAGTTGAATTAATATTGCTCTTTTAATGACCCTAAAGTCAAATAAAATTGTCCTGAAAAGTCATGCAACATATTTTCATATAAAGCCCACGTTAAATATAAGAATGACATCCAAAGGCTTAACGTGCAGGAACAAACAAAAATTGCCTGTTGGGAGACATTAACGTCGTTTGAACTGTGTGACATTAGAACATGTTGTCAGGCGATTTCACATCTCCAAGAGTGCAAAATAAATATTGTGCTGCCTGAAAAAGCGACATGAAAAATTATCAGAAGGAGAGTAGCTGGCTGCAAGTAGTCAACCTTCTATGGGGGGACTCTCCAATTATTCACACTGAAGGTTAAAGGAACTGCTTGCAAAATAATTTGCTATTCAAGTTGCCTGAATGCAGCTTTTTAAAATGTTGCCTCTTGGACTGTGATGTATGTTGCTTTTGTTTAGTGAATGGTTCTGGCCTGGGTACTACAGCAATAATCTTTTCAGCACTCTGTTCCAGGTTATTAATGATGCTGAGAGTGATTGCTCTTTCCTTCATGTTCTGGATTTAGATGTAAACTAAATGGATGGGTTTTGCTCATGCTCATAGCATGAGCTCCCTATATAGCAGGGAGGCACATACAGATACAATACTTTTTGAAATGACTATAGACATTGTGAATACACAATAGTGCTTCTGCACTTAGGATGTGCCTTGTGATCAAACACAAAGGAATCACATAGAGCACATAGGGTACCTATCTGTGATATAGTCAAGCACAGTGAATGAATTGTGTACTCGTTCTCCTTAGGAACAAACCAAGCCTGGACTTCTCCCTTCATCTTTCCTTGTGACCTAGAAGAAAACCTGCTGCAGTTTCTGGAGTCCAAAACAGATTGTGGAACCTTGTAATCCTGTACCTGTTATATACAGGGATGGCCCTGTGTTTCCTAACTATAGCAAACTGATCCCTTAGGGCACAATCCAGGAGAGTTGCCGACGCAAGGGCCGACACAAGGCTCTGGGTTGGGTGGGGAGGAGGCGGGAGGGAAGCATTCTGGGGCAGGGGGAAGGCGGGCAGTGGGCGGCCCCGGGGACGGGCTGGTGGCGAACGGGAGGCTGGGCTGGGACCCAGCAGTTATGCTGGATCCCAACCCCCATTCCCGGGGAGCTTGGAGTGGCTTCAAGCCCTCCGCTCTCCTCAGACTTATGCCACTTCAGGAGGTGGTGCAAGTCCAAAAAGACTCATAGGGGCCAGGGTGCCTTACCTGGAGGTAAGGGGAAAAGTTTCCCCTTACCTCTGGCTGAGCCACTTTGGGCCCCTATCTCATGCTGGATACAGCGCAAGCCTCTTGGCTTGCCTGTTCCAGCATAGGATAGGATTGCGCCCTTATTTTTTTTTCAGCAGCTGAAGTGTTGATTTTCAACATTTTACAGCTGTCCTCCATGAGCAATTGGCATATTAATAGAAATTATGCCCAAGGAAGGGGATAGGTATAGGATTGTTGCTGGGCAGCGCAATCCTAACTTATGCTAGAACAGGCAGGCCAGTGGGCCTATGCTGTATCCAGAACAAGTTTGAGATTTGGTCCAAGGCAAAGGGAAACTTTTCCCCTTACCCCGAGGAGAGCCAAAGTAGCCCCAATGAGTCTATTCAGAATGTAGCAGTCTGGAGCCACTCTGCACTGCCTGGGAACAGGGGCTAGGATCCAGCATAACTGCTGGATCCTGGTCTCACCTCCCACTCCCTGCCCACCCACGCACAGGCCCACCTACTACCTGCCCTCCCCATGCCCCAAAATGCCTCCTCCCTGCCTCCTCCCCACCCTCTGCCCACCCCTCCAGATCCCTTTACCTTTCCTCATCACTGTGGAGGCTGGATCTGGCCTCTGCGGGCTGACGCAACTCCATGTGCGGGCATGGCTTACTTCCACGGAGGCGTAAACGTGCTTTATGGCATGTTTACTATATTCCCAGGCCGGCGCAAGGGAGCACATCTTTAGGATTGAGCTCTAAGACAACTTCTCAGAATTAACAGCACATTTCAAGCACACTCAGAAGTCCTCCTGAGTTCAATGAGATTTACTCCCGGTGAAGTGTGCATAGGATTGCAGCCTTAAGGAAGAAGCTAGTACTTACCATTCGCTGGAACTAAGCAATAAAAACACAACGGCAAACTATCACCACCACTACCGAGCCTTTTGATTCAGTTTCTCTTTCTGTGTACACTTCACAATTTGTGTTTCATAGACATGCCCCTAGGAAGAGTTTGTTAAGCAGACTGAAAAACAGAAAGGATGTTCTTCATGAAGAAATCCATAAATAACACTATAATATGATCTTCAAAGATCTTTCTAAGAAATTTTCTGACATCTTTTTCTTCCAAATGTTTTTTAAAAAGCTAGTTAATATTTTGGTGCATGGTTGAAGTTTCAAACCATTTTGATAAAAAAACTTTCTATACTCTGTCAACTACTGGGTATCATTATCAAAACCACAGATTTCTTATAAGTCTTTACAGCTACCTTTTTTTCTGCTTTCCAAGTTCTGAACATCATATGCTCAACTTGATTTCTCGAAAGGTGTCTGAGGTAAGATTTAGATATCTGTACTGGAGTTGGGAGAGCTATCAAAGTTTTTTATGCTTTGCTATTAGCCAAGTAGATTATGCTGCAGCAAATGTAGTACTTACACTGAAAAATTAATTCCATAATCTTGCTGAAAAGCTTAGAATAGCTTTCATTTCCTTAAAAGAAGGGGAATTGAGATGAATTTCAAAAGCAGCAATTCTTTCTCTCAAAATAACTAGCTTCCTGTGCAAATGTAATCTAGTTAGCAGATAAATGATAACAATTTGCTATCACTGAACCTTAATAAGAGGTTCTAGAGATTGCCAAAATTGCTGTGAGCAAGATCGTTTTTGTAATAAATTGGACCTGAGTGTCTGCTGTGTGCTTTTTCAGATCCTTTGCCTCGCATTTCGCAAAATTATTTTCAGGCAAAGTAAAACCTGTAGCATGTTTTCATTTTCCTTCCCTGACAGTTATGCTAAGTCAACCTGACAGTTTCAGTTAACCCTTTGCCCTCTGCCATTTGGGCCCTTTTGTCATTTGCCAGCTTTCAGAAAGAGGATTTGGGTGGTTGCATTTCTGTTTAAAATGTACCTTTGATGTCTTATGTAGATGAAAACTACTCTAGAAACCTAACTTATATTAGGGAACTATTTAAAAAAAAAAAAAAAAAACTACAAGGGCAAAATTAGTCATAGAGAAGTTTAATATTTTCTGAATCTCTTTTTGTCTTAAGACAAAAGAGACAAAAAAGCTTCTCTTTTTGGAGAGAGAAGAGAAGCTATTGCTGATGCTTAAATTTGGAGAAAAAGAGGCCAAACTGCATGTAATATTATTGGAGCTCTCTTGCTGGAGCTCTCAGTTTCATTTTTTTTCTTCTAAAAACAGCCATTATGGACTTCATTGTGAATCAGGGCCATGGTACATGGAGGTACCAACCCTTTCCCCCATGCTACCATGCTAACTACAATGCACACCCAACCTCACTCCCAGTGCTATTAGCTATGGAGAGGAAAACTTATGGACACCTTGGGGTCACCTTCAGTTGGGAAATCAATGGAGGGAAAGAGTTGGATCCAATTCCCAGTTGCATACTTCCCATAGACCTCCCTGGGGCAAATGCCCCAGGCACCAGCTGCTAGGACCCCGCTGAAGCCTCTCTGAGGCTCCCGACAGGAGCGGAAACTGGAAGCACAGTTTATAGTGTTGGGAAACCCCAGAGAGGTTCCCCCATCATGGGAGAAAGTTGCGCGAGGCTCCGGGAGCCTCTGATGAGTAGGTGGGGCAGATTTCTGCATGGGGGGGCAGTGATAGTCCGTGGGGAGGGTGCCATTGTGGAGTTTTGCCCCAGGTATGGGGCTGTGGAGGTCCACACCTGCCTCTTCCCATACATCATGGGCCTGATTCAAGTGAGACTCTCCATTGCTGCCTTTAAAGAAGACAGGTACATTGGAGCTCCAACAGTAAGTACAGCATGGTCCTCAAGAATCTTATCTATAGCCAGCAGATTGGTGAGAACAAAGGAAAATGATCTATTATTTTATTTTCATTCATATTTGTGTCCTGCCCTGCCTCCAAAGAGCTCATGGTGGTTAACATGGTTCCTCTCACTCCGTTTCTTCTCACAGTCACATGAAGTACTTTAGGCTGAGAAATGGTGACTAGCCTAAGATCATCCAACATGTTTCATAGCTTAACGGGAATTTAAATGCAGTCTTTCTGGTTCAAGCCCATCTGTAGGGTGCCAGTATGGTGAGCCCTCCGGAGGCCAAAGGATGGTTGTCCCAGCCAGAGAGATCAAGGAAAACTCTGAAGCAGGCCAGGTGGATCTAGACGGTTCCCTGGAAGGACTTAGAACAGGGGCTGTGAGAGAGGATAGTTGGTATACTCCTGCTGCAGGTGTCAACCTGGGGTAAGGAAAGGTGGCAGAGTGCCTGGTGGGTGGCCAGGGAGAGGCTGGGGGCCATAAAAACCCAGGAAGGGAAGTGAGTGGTGCAGGAGGAGACAGAGGCAGGCCAACAACAAAGCCTGATGCCATGGATTGGACTAGTTTGGGGCAAACTCTATGCGAGTGGTGAGGTTTCCAGGTACTGCTACTGACTGGAATGAGAATCCCTTGTCCACTGCTATCCTCTTGAGGACCCCCCCCCCCCCAGGAAGGGGCATTTGTGCCTTGGCACACTTAAACCCACAAGACAGTGAGCTATGACACTAACACAGTAACCACTACCACCTCCTCTATTTACCTATCTACCAGTGTCTGGGCCACCTTTGATTATCTTGACATCATAGAAGATGACTTGAATCCTACCTCTCTTCCTGGCCTCAGATCCCACCTCCAACTCTTTCTGTGTACTCTCCATTGCCAGCTTCTTTTCTAGTCTGCAAACATTTTCATTCCCCCACTATGTTATCCTTCTGCCAAATGGCCTGTACGTACCTCTCTTCCTTCCCACCTTCTAGATTAATGTCTCAAGGTCTCAATCACCTTCCATTGCAGGCTAACCTGCTCAATAGGTTCGCTGGCATGCAGGGAGGCCACTCTGGCCTCCTCACAAGTGGACCCAGTCCACTAGTCACCAGAGACTGCTTTGCAATTGCCATAAAGCAACCTCTGCAGGAGCAATGCTAGTTAGGCTGGTGGGGGAGGGATTAGGAGTGGGGCATGAGTAGTACCCAGCCCTACTCCTCTACTGTGTTTTTTGAACTTCAGAAGCACAGTTGTGGAGTAGAGTGGTATGGCTGCTGTATTTCCTCTGTATTTCTTTGAACCTATGCAGCAATAGCAGCTGCCTTTGCAAGTTTATACAAAGGGGAAAACTCAGAAAGGGAGAATGAAACCTAAGATTTGGGGAAAAGCAAGATGAAGAGGAGCACTTTCTGACTGTACAGGATTATTCTGAGATTCTCCTGGGCTAGTTAAGCTTCTTAGCATTCTTTTGGTGAGCAACTTCCAAAATTTGGTTTCATTTTTAAAAGAAAATTATACTGTAATTTTGAAGTGTCTCCCCTGCTCACCAATTATTCTTGGGCTACGAGGATTTGACTACATACTGGAGTGTTCTTTTTGAGTGTGTAATTGAGAAGGCAGGAGGTAAGATGTTGTGGCGGCAGTCCTGGCTAGTTCCAACTCACTAAAAGGGTCCTGTGACAGCTGTCCATACAATTGAAGTAGTTTGCTTGCAACTCAGTAATGAGAAACAGAGATTAATACTTCCAGGAAACATCACAATAGTTGGAGACTGTGCAGCTGTAATCTTGGAACTCATACCGACATTTCAGAGAATATTTACAGACAGATTTTATCCGCTCACATGTTTGTTTCCAGAAATTATCCAGCTTGTAACTTCTGAGCAGCCTTCTTGGGAAGACAAGAAAGATGGTTGGGGTCAAAAGGAAACAGGAATGGCTTTTAAATGAGACATGATTTAGAAAATGAAAAGCTGACCACCAAAGAGACATTTGCTCTTTTTTTTCTTTCTAGTCTCAGACCTTTTGCTCAAGAGGATATACTCACTTGTTTCATCTTCTGTTTTTCAGCTTAAATCCATTTTCACATCAAAGGCATATGCATCACCTCAGGCCTCATATTCTCTTCCACACTTCCACATGCCATATTTTTTTGAAGTTGTACCAACTTTGTGGAAAATTAATTGTTACGCATTGTTCCCTCATTTAATATTGCATATATTTGTTCTTTGCTTCAACAGTTCATTTAGCGTATGAAATCTTTCTGAAAGGTTTCCTTAGTAACCAGCAAAGCAATTACTCATTGTACCACTAAGTAAATGTAGAACATGTTATCAGGAAAAAATGGCTCATGTGGGAGACAATACATTTCGCTATTGATGACTTTGCTGCTGTTTCCTTTAGCAGTATTAACAAGTGCTGTTTCTTCTCAAATGTATGGCGCTTCCTCTTGTACATAGTGGTATGTGGGGCACAAAGGTGACATAGTGTTTAAGGTACTTACATGGGAGGACCAGCCCAAGATCCCCTGGCACCTGAGGTGGCATGCCAAATGCTAGTGAAGCACCAGATTCTGCTCCTTTGACACTCTAGGCCATTGCTCTCCTCTCCTCCACATATCAGCTCTGTCTTCCTCTTTTCCAATCCTGGGAGGAAGAGGAGAAGAACCAGTGAGGGGAAAGAGGTGAACAGAGGTGGCCAGCCCCTGCCAATCTGCTGCCTGAGGCAACAGATTAAGGACCCAGTCCTATCCTCCAGATTAAGGACCCAGTCCTATCCCAGTCCTATCCTATTGGTGTTGCTGTACCAATGGGTGTGTGCTGCATCCTGTGGTGGGGAGGCAGTCACAGAGGCCTTCTCAAGGTAAGGGAACATTTGTTCCCTTACCTCGGGGCTGCATTGTAGCTGGAAAGTTGGATAGCATTGGGCCCTAAGTTACCTCAGGCAGCTGTTACGTGATTTTCTTGAAACTGGTTTTGAGTTTCCAAATGCTGGAAGTGATTTTCTCCCCCCCCACAGACTGATGAATTATTATTATTATTATTATTATTATTATTATTATTATTATTATTATTATTATTATTATTAACAGTATTTATATACCGCTTTTCAACTAAAAGTTCACAAAGCGGTTTACAGAGAAAAATCAAATAACTAAATGGCTCCCTGTCCCAAAAGGGCTCACAATCTGAAAAGATGCAAATGAATACCAGCAGACAGCCACTAGAACAGACAGTGCTGGGGTGGGGTGAGTGCTGGGAAATCAGACTTATACCTGAATTCACAAATGTTACTAGCCCACACAAATATTTAGAAACCCATATTATTTATCCATAGAACATCCATGGCCTGAAAAGGTGAAAAAAATGTACAAAGGTTTCCTCTCCTGGTGTCCCTGGAGATGACTTTTTTAAAAACTCAAAACAGGCAACTGGGTGACAGAGGCCCCAGTCCTTTCCAGCATCAGTGCAGCCATGCTAACAGGGCGTGCATCCTGCGTGGAAGACCATGTGCTGCATCCTGTGTCATGGAGGCCTCCTCAAAGTAAGGGAACATTTGTTCCCTTACTTCAGGGTTGCATTGCAGCTGCATTGGCACTAGAATGTTGGATAGGATTTGGCCCAGATATGTGCCTGAACCAAATCATCAAAGCAATCAACAGGATTCTATACACTATGCATTCAGAATGGTTTTGCCAGCATAACTACTATACAGTGGAGTTCTGTGCTTCCAAAATAGGGACCTTCTTTCTTACTCTACTGGACATTTCTCAGGCAGAGGGAGCCATTGGCTTGTACATCCTTGCTACATTGCAGTGCCATGCAGATGATGGCCAGAGATAGCCTGACCAGAGGAGATGATATGGGAAATTGATAGGGCCTTGGTAGTCTCTATATAACTGTAGCTTCTGACTTGGTTCCCCAGTCTGAGCAACTTGCTGCTCGGACTAACCCTGAATCACCATCTTATTTGGAAATTGACCCTTGACATAGCCTGTGTTCCCCTGAGTGCAGATTCCTCCCATGTGACTATTATTTGTAAAATGTATTATATTAAAGTATACTCAGGATCCAATCTTATGTCTTCATACTGCTGCAAGATGAGATTTTGCATGGCATTTGGAGGCCTCACTATGATTGAGTGATGGATGAGAATTTGGGTCTTAATTAAACTTGCTAGCTGCATATTTAAGATAAGTAATGAATTCCATAAAGTTTGTTATAGCTGGAAGCTGGTGATAAATTACATCCCAAGAATGTCTAATAATTACACTATGAATAGTGAGAAGTGAAAACTTAATATAAGAACATTAAGAAACTTAAGAGCATGAAGAACCTTGAGTAAAGTTCACTAAAGAAAATATTTAAAGCACAAGCCTATTCATGTCAACTCATAATAATAATAACTATAATAATAACTAGGTATTTATATACCGCCTTTCTGGTCATCTGATTACTCCTCTGACTTTATTCAAGGTGGTTTACATAGGCAGGCATTTCTAAATCCCTCAAGGGGATTTTTACAATCATAGAGGTTCTCTCATAAGTCCCATTGTGTTCAAAGGGTTTTACTCCCAGGAACATGTGCGTAGAATACACTTTCCTGGGAGTAAGTCCCATTGAACACAATGGAGCTTACTTCTGAGTTGACATACATAGAATTTTGCTGTGTGTGATATAAGTTTTTGTTTTTTTAGTAGTGTTCAGTGTTGATGTAGTGTTCAGTGCACTAGGAATATACCTTGCATACAGTAATTGTATGTTCATTACTTGCATAGGAGGATAAGAAGCTACTTTATACTGAGTCTAAGACCATTGGCCTATCTACCTTAGTACTGTCTCCATCACCTGGCAGCAGTTTCTCCAAGGTTTTCGCCAGTCTTCTGTCCCAGCCCTACTTAGAGATACCAAGGAATGAACGTGAGACCTTCTGCATGCAAAGCATGTGCTCTACCAATGAGCTATGACCCCCCTTCATGATATTATTATAGAATGCATCATAACTTATATGCTGTTATAACTTATAAATATAAGCTTGTTTTTAAATTAAATAATTAAGTATTTATTTTAGAAGCCAGATTTCAAGTTTGACATTTTAATCTGCAATCCTACCACACTTTCCTGGGAGTAAGTTCCATTGACTATAATGGGACTTACTGCTGAGCAGACAGGCATAGGTTTGGGCTCTCATAGCCCGATCCTATGCTTCCCTAGCACCCAGAGCTATAGCAGTGTCAAAATGGCAACCATTTTGTATCCAGTGGGGTAGGGAAGCAGTGCCAGGTCTCCTCAGGGTAAGGAAACAAGCATTGTCTTACCCATGTAAGATCCAGGCAGCCTCAATGTGTCTCCTTGGATCTGCTCAGCACCAATAGTGCATCAGTTCTGCTGGTGCAAAAATGCCTTATGGCACTTTTTGTACCAGCCCGGGCCAGTGACACCAGTGCAATGCTGACCCAGCAGTCCATAGGATTAGACCCTTGGTGTCCAATCTAGTTGCTACCAAATATGAGGTGCCTCAAATTTGAGGTGTTTCTCAGAGGGACTACTGAGACTCAAAAATCGTTAGGGAAGTCTCTCTCAAAGAACCAGACAAAGAAAATAGGTCTGCAGTGGTTTCCAAACTGCGGATCTGGGATTCACTTGTGAGTTTCAACCCAAGTTTTGGTGTGTCACGAAAATGACAAGGCAGATTAGACCTTGTGCATCAAGGGTGCTACTTTGGTGGGGAGCACTGCTACTTGGGGGGGGGGAGCAGTGCTGCCCAATCACCATTACACCCACAGAAGCTTGAGTGACTGGTAAAGTGAAACTTTGTTTTTGGGTGGGTGCTAAAAAGTTTGGGAACCACTGACTACTGCCCTGTATCTGATAGACTGTACAGTACAGGCATGTAGAAACTGGGCCATAAATAGAATGATGAAAGATCACTTAGGAGCTGGGGAGAAGAAATTGTCGTTATGATCATGAAATATTTGGATTATAATTATTGTGAAGCAGTTATAAGTCATAGGACTAACTGCATACATATCAGTTAAAATTCCAGCCTGAGGATTCCAGTTCTTCCAACACTTTCAGAAGAACAGAATAGTTATTTTATCCTGAATTAACCTGAAAACAAAAATCTGTTAGCGCAGCCCCTTTAAATAAAACAGAAAGTCTTTCAACAAGGAAAAGAAGCAAGAGTTCCACACAATGAAGTGGTGAAGTAAAGAAGCAGCTGACCCACTTCCTGCTCAGTTTTAGCAAGCAGGAAATGGGTCAGTGTGGCTCTGTCTGTCCTCCTGCCATGGACACGAGTAAAAGATGCAAAATATGCTTAGATGAAGAAAAGTCTTTCTGTACAGAACCTGAGTGGGCAGTTAAGTCAAGACACTACCCAAACAGTGACACAGATGCATGAGTGTGAATCAGAGAGAATGACAGTTCTGTACTGAAAAGGAATCCTCTTGCCATAATTATAGATACATGAAATGCCATACCAAAAGAGGCTGGCTATGATCAGAAAACAACATATGGAGGAAATGACAATTAGATGCAGTTTGCAGTAAGCGTGATTGCAAAAGCGTTGAGTCAATGTAAATATGCACCCAGGAGCGAATCAGCCCACATGTACCAGTTAACTAATGTACTAATTATCTACAGTAATAGCTGAAATATATGAAACATGTTACTTGTAAGAGATGAAAGGACTGTTAAATATGTGAGGTGCCATATGCAGACAGCTCTTGTCATCACAGTTGGTCTGCCAACTGTTTGCTGTAAAGGAGTGTTACGGTCAGAGAAAACCGACATCAGCAATCAAAACAGATGGTGTTGATATAAAACTAGAAAGTATTTATCCTATGGATTAAAGTATGAGGAGCGACATTACAGGCAGGAAATGGCATCAAGATTATGGAATGCTAATCGAATGGCTTTCAGGAAGATGAGAGCAAATATGAGACTGTGATATGAAAGAATAGCAGTGGGCAATTAGTGCTGAGTCCTCATGATCTATTGAGCTGAACAGTATCACAGGCGACAAAATTAAAGGCTCCCACAAAGAAGAAAGGCAAATGGATAGTGATAAAAGTCTAGAGGAGTGGGCATTCACCATACACCTTCTCCTGAGTTTAAAAGTATCACAGGCAGCAGAATTTCTCTTTAGGGTGCCATTAATGTTTGTTTGATTCAGCACTGGTTTCGTTTGATGGTGTGGTTAAACTGATAACTTCGAGATTAAAGTTTTGCTTTAATAGTAATAATTAAAATTATGCCCTGGATCACAGAAATTAAGTGGTGGCCTAGATCTCACAAGACATATTACACAGGAAACACTTTATACCTGAGGGCCAAACTATGCATTGCACAGAGTTCGGTGTCCTTTTCTTCTAACTTGGTTTCATGAAAAGCTGCTACTTGTGAAAATACCACAGTCAGAAATTGGTAGGATAGAGTGAGTGAGAAAAGGGATGCTTAACCCTTTCCTTACTAGATTTTTTTTTCTTTTCAAAAACTGCATCTCCTTGTGACTGTCTACTGTGGAGGGGAAAAAAATAGCTTAAACGGAACAATTTTGAGAGGAAAACACAGCACGGAAGAACAGAGTCAAGTAACCTTCCCCACCCCTGGTTCTTCCAGGTTCATGACTTCTCTTCATACAAGAATCAGGGTGTAGTTACAGGAACTTCAAATAACAGATCATTTGACCCTGATAAAGTTGCTAACAATAGACATGAATGATAGACATTGGTGGAAGAGGGTTCCAATGTCATAAAATGGCTGCCAATGGAGCACACAGTCAGACCTGCCTGGACATGTTGGAGCAGGAAAGGCAGCTACGGGGGCAGAGAGGGAGCCAAGATGGGGCAGGGAGAGGAGGAATGGGGGACAGGGAGGCTATGGTATGGACTAGATCCAGCAACAATGCCTTGTGCCAGAACCTATTCTCCCTTTTACCAACTTCCCCAACTGCTTTCTCTCCTTAACTTGCACCAACTACAGAGCTGGCACAGTGGCCTATGTTCATTTGAAAGGACAAGAATGGTCTAGGTCAGGGATGTCCAAAGTTTTTGGCAGGAGGGCCACATCAGCTCTCTGACACTGTGTCGGGGGCCAGGGGGGAAAAAAGAATTAATTTACATTTAAAATTTGAATACATTTACATAAGTTTACATAAATGAATATATTAAAGATGAACTTATATGAATAAATGAAGGTCTTGCAATAGCTCAAGACCTATAAAAGGCCTTGCACAAAACAAGGCTGGCCTTTCCTTTGCTGCCGCTACTGCACCATAGACATGAAACAGCAAGCAATAGAGGGAGCCCTCATCCCTATTGGGTTGGTGGTCAAACAGTCACCCTCACGCTGAAAGCAGTTGCGTTGGGCCAGTGTGGGCTCCAACAAATCTCCAGAGGGCCAGAAGCTCATTGGAGACTGGGGGCTCCCTGAGGGCTGCATTGAGAGTCCTTGAGGGCTGCAAGTGGCCCCAGGGCCGGGGTTTGGGCACCCCTGACCTAAGAGAACGGATCGGATTATAAAGAAGAAGGCGGTCTCTCAAGTTTGGTTCTCACTTACTGAGAACCATTAGGCCTCATTGAGTACTATGGAACAAAACAAACTGATTGAAATATGAAACACTATTAGGAAGGGGCAACTTTTGCCCATCATAGCCACTGATGATACTGAGGAGCAGAATCAGTCTTTGCTCTGGCTCTAATGGTGTCCCTGAGTGCACACCTTTACTTTTCTACTGTAATTGGGAGGAAGCTTAGTCTAGGGCAGGGGTGTCCAAAGTTTTTGGCTGGAGGGCCACATCATCTCTCTGACACTGTGTCGGGGCCAGGGGAAAAAAAAGAATTAATTTACATTTAAAATTTGAATACATTTACATAAGTTTACATAAATGAATATATTAAAGATGAACTTATATGAATGAATGAAGGTCTTGCAATAGCTCAAGGCCTATAAAAGACCTTGCACAAAGCAAGGCTGGCCTTGCCTTTGCTGCCTCTGCTGCATCACAGACGTGAAACAGCAAGCAGTGGAGGGAGCCCTCATGCCACAGTTCATGCGAGAGGTCAAACAGTCACCCTCACGCTGAGAGCAGTTGTGTCGGGCCAGTGCGGGCTCCAACAAATCTCCAGAGGGCCAGAGGCTCATTGGAGACTGGGGTCTCCCTGAGGGCCATATTGAGAAGCCTCGAGGGCCACATGTGGCTCCAGGGCCGGGGTTTGGGCACCCCTGGTCTAGGTAGAAGACTGCAAATGCACAATATATTAGTGGCAACATGAGGCTTAGTCACTGCTTTTTTTTCTTCCAAAGGTGCTACTTTTCCTACAACCTACACAATTTTTAAGAACATAAGAACAGCCCCACTGGATCAGGCCATAGGCCCATCTAGTCCAGCTTCCTGTATCTCACAGCGGCCCACCAAATGCCCCAGGGAGCACACCAGATAACAAGAGACCTCATCCTGGTGCCCTCCCCTACATCTGGCATTCTGACTTAACCCATTTCTAAAATCAGGAGGTTGCGCATACACATCATGGCTTGTACCCCATAATGGATTTTTCCTCCAGAAACTTGTCCAATCCCCTTTTAAAGGCGTCTAGGCTAGATGCCAGCACCACATCCTGTGGCAAGGAGTTCCACAGACCAACCACACGCTGAGTAAAGAAATATTTTTTTGTCTGTCCTAACCCGCCCAACACTCAATTTTAATGGATGTCCCCTGGTTCTGGTATTATGTGAGAGTGTAAAGAGCATCTCCCTATCCACTCTGTCCATCCCCTGCATAATTTTGTATGTCTCAATCATGTCCCCCCCAAGCGTCTCTTTTCTAGGCTGAAGAGGCCCAAACGCCGTAGCCTTTCCTCATAAGGAAGGTGCCCCAGCCCCGTAATCATCTTAGTCGCTCTCTTTTGCACCTTTTCCATTTCCACTATGTCTTTTTTGAGATGTGGCGACCAGAACTGGACACAATACTCCAGGTGTGGCCTTACCATAGATTTGTACAACGGCATTATAATACTAGCCGTTTTGTTCTCAATACCCTTCCTAATGATCCCAAGCATAGAATTGGCCTTCTTCACTGCCGCCACACATTGGGTCGACACTTTCATCGACCTGTCCACCACCACCCCAAGATCTCTCTCCTGATCTGACACAGACAGCTCAGACCCCATCAGCCTATATCTAACAAAATTTTCATTTTGTTGTTTCATTTGTTTGACAGTCAGCTGTGTCAGTCAGCTTGTAATGGGGAAACAAGTTTTATTGCACACTTAGGCAGGGCTTTTTTTCTAATGGAACGCGGGGGGACGGAGTTCCGGCACCTTTTTGCAGGGGCCCCTTCTCTTCGGAGGCATTCCACGGGGGGGGAGCAAAACAGAGGCATTCGCTGGGTGGGTGCTGGGGGGGTGCAGGGTGGGCGGGTGCCTGGCCCCTGCCTGACCACACAACGACCCCCTCCTGCCCCCATCCCCAAGCTCTCGCCTGAGCCCAGCCTGCCTCCCCTCCCCCTGCGCTCTGCTTCCCCACGCAGCTTCCAAGCCTGTGGAGGGCGCAGGGGACATGCACCAACGCCGAGGAGGAGGACGGACAGCCAGCCAGCCAGGGAGACGGGCTGCGGCACCCACGGAACGCCCAGGTACTGGCTTGGCAGAGGAGGAGGGGAAGGAAGCTGTCTGGCGCAGCCCCCGTGCCAATCTGCAGCATGAGTCTAGGCATGTCTACTCAGAAGTAAGTCTCATTGTGCTCAATGGGGCTTGCTCCTGGGAAAGGGTGCATAGCCTTGCAGCCTGAGAGCCCAAGCCTATGCATGTCTACTCAGAAGTAAGTTCCATTGTGTTCAATGGGGCTTACTCCCAGGAAAGTGTCATAGCCTTGCAGCCTGAGTAGACATGCAAAGGAAGGGCTCTGAGGCTGCAGTCCTCTCCACACTTTCCTGGGAGGAAGCCCCATTGACTCTAATGGGACTGACTTCTGAGTAGACAGGCACAGGATTGGGCCCTGAGGCTGCCATCTTATCCACAGTAAGCCCCATTCACTAAAGTGGACTTCTGAGTAGACATGCATAGGTTTGGGCTCTTAGGCTGCAATCCTAGGCACTTTCCTAGGAGTAAGCTCCATTGACTAGAACGAGACTTACTTCAGAGTAGACATACCTAGGATTGGGCTCTTAATCCTGGCAGAGATATATATCTGCACCCGTTTTCACATGCTAAGGGCAGGTGAAAAGGGATTCTATGTGTGTACAACGTGCTGTCCAGCCTTGCCAGAGATCCTCCTCATCCTTCCCCCACAAGCATGCCCTCCGCCAGCCAGGTTTGCAGCTCCTCTCCAGCAATGCACAGCAGCTGCTCAGGGCAGCAGAGAACATACAATTGCATGCCAAGCGCCTTCCCAAAGACACAGAGTATTCTGATACCTGAATTAAACCATATTTAATTGCTTGTTTGCAAACGTAGCTGTTTCTATGTGCACCTAAGGACCCCTCCCTCTCGTGTAAGAATTCCTTTTTTGTTCTTACTCCCACAGTTGCTTAGAGTAATTTTACTACATGGAACACATGTAAGCCATTTTTCGGAATCCATTCACTTCTTCCTCTCCTCAAAGTAGTGCCACACTGCATACTACACGCTACAAGTGCACCTGTACAGTATTTTTCCCCATATGTAGAAAAAGTAGCTAGGGGGAAGGGGATGTGGAGATTGACAGCCCAATCCTATGCATGTCTACTCAGAAGTAAGTTCATCTTTAGGGGGGAAGCACATAAAAATATTTTATTTCTTCAATTAAAAATGGTTTAAAAATAAATAAATAAATAAATAAATAAATAAATAAATAAATAAATAAATAAAAGATTAACAAGTTGTGAGTTCCTGCACCTTTTTTTATACAAAAAAAGCACTGCATTTAGGTATCCTGATATATTTTTGCTGAGGATCAGGAATCAGGAAAACTTAGACAGAATCTGAATTGTCATAAAGTAGTGAAAGCATTTTCTTCTGTTTTAATTTTTTTGCCACATTCTTATCAAATTGATTCTTGGAGCCCTCCATACAGGTGCCCCAATATATTAAAATATGCTTGATACTTAGGAGCATAATTAGCTGTCATTCAGTCCCAGACATCTGTGATTCATTTCTCTTAATCTGAAACGGGATGGTCTGAGTCATGCTTTTATATAAAATGTTTTCAGAATCTTGAAATGTTTATAATGAGGACTTTCTTCAGCATGGGGAAAACCCTTTTAGTGTTCATCAGATTATTTGTAAGAAGCATGTCATTCTCTCAGCCATTTCTCTGGTTTAGAATAGATAATATGTAGCCTTTTTGTGCTACGTTGGACGCGTGAAAGTTTTGCAAAAATCAAGACTGTGTGGCTCGTAGAAACTGTTCAGATGTTGCTGAAATCCGTATAGATTTTAGGGGTACAGAATGCAGTTCTTTGTTGCTGCATGCTTATGGTCCTGATTACTTCTTTTAAAAAAAATACTTTGATATAAACATCTGGCATTTCAGGCTTCAATACTTATGCCAGTGTTTGTAAGGTCAGCAAGGAAGGAAAAAGAACCTTGTACATACGTTACTTTTTGTTCCTTGGAGGAAAGGCAGGACAGACGTGTCGTCGTCGTCGGCATCATCATCATCATCATCATCATCATCATCATCATGCAAGTTCTAGCTTTGGGTTATCAGAATCAATTTATATCTCACTTTTGTCATCCACTTTTATCATCCAGAGCAGGGGTGCTCAATAGGTGGATCGCGATCTACCGGTAGATCGCGAGGCAAAATGAGTAGATCGCGGAGCCCTGTCTCTCCAAACTGTTAATATGTCAGTTTCATCTAGTGACTAGATGAAACTGACATATTTAGCTGACACTATACTGAAACTGACACTTTAGCTGCTCTTCAGGCATGCAGCAACAAAACTGACGAAACTGACTAGACTCCAGCAGGGGCTCCATACATTAAAGGGGGTGTCTGTCAGACGCTTCCTTCCCCCCTGGTAGATCTCTGGGCCTTGCTGGGTTTCAAAGTAGCTCTTGAGCCAAAAAAGTGTGAGCACCCCTGATCCAGAGACTGCTTGAAAGGATTCTTCCATGTGATCTGCAGCTGCCATAACATATGAATCCAGGCAGCATTCTTTGTCTGGTGAAGTTATTCATTTCAAGAGTTCACCAAAAGGCTAGACCAATGTTTACTCCCATTCACTTCAGAGTCGGAAAAAAACCCAGCTCCAGTTAAAATTTCTGCCCAACGTTGCATATACGCAACAGGGACCAAATGTGTACACTTGTGGGCCAGGCAAAAGGTAGTTAAAGCACTCTGATTTAATTGGAGTGTGGATCAACAAGTCCATCTCTTTAGACTTGTTGGATTCCACTTACTTTAAATCTAAATATGTTGTTAAAAAAAACCTCTAACACATTCTTCATTTCAAGATGTCAGTTAAAATTTCTGAAAATCTCCAAAGCTAAATTTTACATCACAGCTTTCTTGAGAGTGCTAACTGAAAGGTATAATCAGCTTTCCAGAGAAGCATTTGAGACCAATTTTTAAAAAATGATCTATTTTTAAAATATTCCCTTACAAATACTGAGCCCTATGCAAGTTGTTGGAGTGTCCTCTCCAGTGCGCGAAGCCTGGGTAAAGAAGGTATGGAGGATAGGCTGTTACCCATGCAGCAAACCCCCCCTCTCCACGTCGCTGGAATGATCCAATGGAAAGGCAGAAACCAATACGGTTGGTTCCAGCGGCGTCGCAGGAGTTGCCAGAATGTGACTGTGTGCAGCCACGAACTGCCTGAGGGACTCCGGCTACTGATTTTGCCTCGAGGTTGACTCCTGAAGCCTTTTCCACAACTGGATGTAGCCACAAGGCAGTGGAGGTTTGGAATCAGAGTTTTCCTTCTCTTAGATGTCTCTCTTAGATGTCTCCCTTAGAGGTCCAGTCATCAGCAGGACCTGTCACTCTCATCAGTGCTTATGCACTGACTCTGTCGTCTCCAGCAGAAGCCAAAGACAAATTTTATGATGACCTGGCCACCACTATCAAGAAGATCCCCGTAAAAGAGCCATTGTTCATCCTCGGCAACTTCAATGCTAGAGTTGGTGCTGATAACAGTTCGTGGCCCACTTGCTTAGGTCAGTTCGGCACTGGGAAGATGAACGAAAATGGCCAACGCCTGCTAGAGTTTTGCTGTCATCACGGTCTCTGTGTCAGCAACACGTTCTTCAACATGAAGCCCCAACATAGAGTCTCCTGGAGACACCCAAGATCAAAGCGCTGGCACCAGCTCAACCTGATTCTCACCAGACGCTCCAGCCTTCCCAGCATCAAGATCACACGCAGCTATCAGGGTGCTGCCTGTGACACCGACCACTCGCTGGTGTACAGCAGAGTGAAACTGCAAACAAAGCGACTGTATCGCACGAAAAGGGAAGGAAGACCTCGCATTGATACGAGCAAGACCCGGGATCAGAGAAAAGTGGAGGAATTTGCACGAGCGCTTGAGGAATCTCTTCCAGGCCCAGTCGATGCAAACGCATCCAACAGATGGGAACATTTCAAGAATGCCATTTACAACACCGCCTTGTCCATATTTGGCAAGAAGACCAACAATACAGCAGACTGATTTGAAGCCCACTCTGAGGAGTTGACACCAGTCATTGAGGAAAAGAGGAGAGCTCAAGCAGCATACAAGGCCTGTCCCAGTGAGCGCAACCTGCAGGTCCTCCGAGGTGCTCGCAGCAAAGTCCAGCAGACTGCCAGGAGATGTGCTAACGACTACTGGCTCCAGCTCTGTTCCGAGATACAGATAGCAGCGGACACGGGCAACATCAAGGGGATGTATGATGGTATCAAGCAGGCCCTAGGTTCAACACAGAAGAAAATTGCCCCTCTGAAGTCTGCAACAGGCGAGGTCATCCAGGATCGGGCGCAGCAGATGGAACGCTGGGTGCAGCACTACTCTGAGCTATATTCCAGAGAAAATGTAGTCACCGAAGAAGCGCTGAACAACATTGAGTGCCTGCCTGTGCTGGAGGAGCTTGACAGTGAACCAACCCTAGAAGAACACGTGGCCCTGGACTCCCTTGCCTTTGGCAAGGCACCTGGAAAAGACAGCATCCCTGCTGAAGTCCTAAAGTGCTGCAAAGAGATCATCGTCACTGAGCTGCATGAAATCCTTTGTCTCTGCTGGAGAGAAGGTGGAGTACCTCAAGACATGAGGGATGCAAACATCATCACGCTGTACAAGAACAAAGGCGACAGGGGTGACTGCAACAACTACCGTGGCATCTCTCTCCTTAGTGTTGTAGGAAAGTTGTTTGCCCGAGTTGCACTAAAGAGGCTCCAGGTACTTGCAGAGAGCGTTTATCCAGAATCACAGTGCGGATTCCGAGCCAACAAGTCCACCACTGATATGGTATTCTCCCTTAGACAACTGCAGGAGAAATGCAGGGAACAACGACAGCCACTCTTTATAGCCTTCATAGATCTCACGAAGGCTTTCAACCTGGTCAGCAGGGATGGCCTCTTCAAGATTCTCCCCAAGATTGGATGTCCACCCAGGCTCCTCAGCATCATCAGATCCTTCCACAAGGACATCAAGGGCACTGTTGTCTTTGATGGCTCCACATCAGACCCCTTTGACATCCGAAGCGGCGTGAAGCAGGGCTGTGTTCTTGCACCAACCTTGTTTGGGATCTTCTTCGCTGTCCTGCTGAAGCAGGCCTTTGGAACTACAACAGAAGGCATCTATCTCAGGACCAGATCAGATGGAAAGCTCTTCAACCTCTCCAGACTGAGAGCAAAGTCCAAAGTCCAGCTGAAATGTCTGCATGACTTCCTCTTTGCCGACAATGCAGCTATCACTACCCACTCTGCCAAAGATCTCCAGCAGCTCATGGATCGTTTTAGCAAGGCCTGCCAAGATTTTGGACTGACAATCAGCCTGAAGAAAACACAGGTCATGGTTCAGGATGTGGACTCACCTCCCTGCATTACAATCTCTGCGCATGAACTGGAGGTTGTCCATGACTTTGTGTACCTTGGCTCAACGATCTCCGACACTCTTTCTCTCGATACCGAGCTAAACAAACGCATCGGTAAAGCAGCTACCATGTTTTCCAGACTCAGAAAGAGAGTCTGGTGCAACAAGAAGCTGACGGAACATACCAAGATCCAGGTCTACAGAGCTTGCGTCCTGAGTACACTTCTGTACTTCAGCGAGTCATGGACTCTTCACTCACAACAGGAGAGGAAACTGAATGCTTTCCACATGCGCTGCCTCTGACGTATTCTCGGCATCACCTGGCAGGACAAAGTTCCAAACAACACA
This sequence comes from Tiliqua scincoides, assembly GCF_035046505.1. Classification (NCBI taxonomy): domain Eukaryota; kingdom Metazoa; phylum Chordata; class Lepidosauria; order Squamata; family Scincidae; genus Tiliqua; species Tiliqua scincoides. Next base: position 44,092,776 of record NC_089824.1, on the reverse strand, counting down.
GTCCTGGAACGTGCTGGAATCCCTAGCATATATGCACTGCTGAAACAGAGACGCCTGCGTTGGCTCGGTCATGTCGTGAGAATGGATGATGGCCGGATCCCAAAGGATCTCCTCTATGGAGAACTCATGCAAGGAATGCGCCCTACAGGTAGACCACAGCTGCGATACAAGGACATCTGCAAGAGGGATCTGAAGGCCTTAGGAGTGGACCTCAACAAGTGGGCAACCCTGGCCTCTGAGCGGCCCGCTTGGAGGCAGGCTGTGAAACAAGGCCTTTCCCAGTTTGAAGAGACACTTGGCCAACAGTCTGTGGCTAAGAGGCAAAGAAGGAAGGCCCATAGCCAGGGAGACAGGCCAGGGACAGGCCAGGGACTGCACTTGCTCCCGTTGTGGAAGGGATTGTCACTCCCGAATCGGCCTTTTCAGCCACACTAGATGCTGTTCCAGAACTACCTTTCAGAGTGCGATACCATAGTCTTTCGAGACTGAAGGTTGCCAACTAGTACTAACTAGTATGCAAGTTGTTGCTTAAGACTGCAATCCTATACATGCTTGTCTGAGTGAGCTCCACAGAACACAACGGGACTTCCTTCCGACTTGACATGTAAAGGATTGCGTTGTAGGTTCCATTGAAATTAGAAGGACTCTTGTTCCAATGACTAACGTTTCATTAATTTCTGTGGTGCTATCTCATATAAAGAGACGGGGGGGAACTAGATTACATGCCATAAGAGGGAATGCCATTTTGGTGGAGTGGAATAGGGCCACTGTTTCCTGTAAACTGTGCAGGCAGGCAACAGAAGACCCATGCAGCATGAATAAAGTCGCCTGTGCACTGATCTCTCCCCATGTTCTTTTATCTTGCTTCCTGGGTGTTGTGGAGACTGCAAGATGAAAGCCAGGCATATGTGCAGATGACTGATTGAAGTGCTGCTTGGAAGCCATGTGTGACTGCAGCTATCACTATGTAGCCGGCATAAGTCCAGAGAGAAAAGGGGTGGGACTAGGTGAAGGGAAGGGGATAGGATTCTGGTGCATGCCAGAGCCACCAGAATCCACCCCATTCCCAATTCACCCCTGCCCTTTTCCCATCTGCCCACAACATGCCACTGCAACCAATTTACCAAGGCTGATGCAGCCCAGGAGCTGTGTCACTATGGGCGCAATCCCAACCCTCCATTGGGTTGGCATGTTTATGCTTCCGGGAGAGTCAGCAGGGCTGGCATGAGGATGCCACATCCAGTCTTCATGCTGCCTGGATGTGGTGAGTTCATGTGGCCAGCCAAGGGTGTGTGGTGCAGGAGGTTGAGGAGAGTGGGAGGAGGGCAGAGTGGGGGTGTTTTGGGCAGGGGGAAGGTGGGCAGAGGAGAGGCTGGGCCCAGGAAAGGGGTGGGACCAGTCTCCAGCACTAAGGCCACATCCTAACCCCCCCTCCCTCTTCCTTCCTCCTCCTGAGCTCCTTTCACCTCCTAAGATGCGCTGGGAATGGCACAATCCAATTGGTCTGCTTATTCCAGCTATTTTGTAGCTGTAATATGATGGGTTGAGCTTGATGGAGCAAGCGAGCGAGCGAGTGAGTAAGCAGTGTTGGTAAAATAGGTCTGGTGGGTGTCCAGATATACAACCTCCTGGGAACCTCATACCAACCACCTTGAGTGCCATGATGGAAAAACAGTGGATAAAAATGAAATAAATCTCAGAAGATAACACATCACCCAATACTGCACTTTTAAAAATCAGTTTGAATGAAGGCCAAACATATTCATAAAGTTTTTTTTTCTCATTTACAGCCCAATCCTATCTCCTCCCCCCCGCCCCACTGGTACAGCTGCACCCAAAACAGGCACACTGTATCCAGCAAAGGAGGATCAGGAGGTTTCAGATGTGAAGAGGGATTTAAATCCTTCTCCATAACATCTCTGTAATCCTCTCACTCCGCAGTGGGTCTCCTTGGACCTGCACTGGCCATTTGGACGCCAGATCCACCTCCTCCTACAGCCTCCCTTCCCCCTTTCTCCTCTCTCCCCACCCAGTTTTGCCCCTCCCCTGCCCCTGTTTGCCCTCCCCCCACCTGCTCTGGTGGGTGGTGGGAGGGTTAATGACACAGGTGGGAAGGCACCAGCCTTAACACTTGTTCCACCAACGCTAAAGCCCAATAGAATTGGGCTTTCAGCTTCCAAGAAAATCTTGTGACTTAGGATCACTAGTATTTTTAGGCTAAGCTGAGAGTGAAAGGCAAGTGCTTTGCCCCCAGACATTGTCACTGAGCTGCAGTCAGAAGGTTGATGTAGCAAATTCCAAAGGGCTCTGGCTTTTAGCATTCTTAAATCTTAAGAAGACACTGAGTTTGTACTGAAGTCACAACAAATTTGGCCTTAGTGAATGAACTCGAACCTGCTCTATGTGAATGAACTAGAACCTAGAACTAATGTACATATTTATATACCGCTCTGTTGTCGAACACTTTTGTGTTCGTAATGAAGATTAATACCACCAGAAGACATTTTGGAAAATAAATGTTTTCCTTGCTGACATCTAGCATTTTTGGGAAAGGAAGATGTGCTTCATTCCTCTTCACTTCTCCCCACAATAAGGTTCATACATTTTTCATGAGAACTGAATTCAGATGAATGTCTGCATTTGTTGGCGCACAAGCGCCACATAAGAATCTGTTCTGAATTGCGGTGTCACAATTCGACTGTGCACCATGGCATTGTAATATGGCAAGAGCAACCTAATGGAGGCATCTTGCTGCTTTAAAAATGTACACTATTTCTGGTCTCCAAATGTAAAAAGGATCAAAAGCTGCAATGTTTTTGAAAATGCAATGAAAATGCTTTTCACATTTTAATGTTGCTCCAAGCTTCGTACTTCTAAATTACATTACATGTCACATCGCTGTGCTGTTGTGCACCATGTTGCCTGAAATGTGTGCTTCTGTATCACAGAAAGAGAAAAGTTACACAAATCCATAGATGGATTAGACACTGGAGGCTAAACTCAAAAGGGTTATGTTTACCAAAAATCATTCAAAGACTGAAATGGACTTCCTACTGATTATTACTTTAAAAACGAGCAACACAGCCACATGATAATGATTACCATTAACAACAAGGAGTGAAATGTTCACAGTTATTTTTTTTTAATGATGGGCATAAAAAGGAGTTGAAAAAAGTCATCAGATAGAAGAAAGATTTCTGAGATAAAACAAAACCATTTCATGATCTTCTGATCCCCCCCCCCCCAAGAATATATTACTGCAGTGACATTTGCAAAACATTTCCAAGAAAAGAGCCAGGGATATTATGAAGTGTGCATAAAATATTTAGGCAATTGGGAAGACTTTCTGTTCCATCTGTACTATGGAAATATTACTGTACATTTTCCATTTTTTAAAAACCAAATCAGAAAAGCCAAACCATTTAAGTTGCAACCCTAGGCATACTTACTCTGGAGTCATCCTATTGAAATCATTCAGGGCCCAATCCTGAACAGTGCACGCCAGCTTACCACTGGTACACACTGTTGCAAACATGCTGTAAGACACGTTTGCAGGACCTAGCGCCGGGTAGCCCAGTGCTGGCTGGTGCTGGGATACTGCTGAAGCTCTGCCACTCGGCGGTTGCGCAGACTGCCAAGCAGTGGAGAGGTAAGTTGAGGCTTGGGGGGAGGTGGAGAGGAAGCATTCTGGGAGGGGGGAGGCAGGGTAGGGAGGAGGCACTCCGGGGGGAGGGAGGAGGGATCAGTGGAGCAAAGCTCCACTGGATCCAGAGTCTCCGTGTTGGGCTCACTGCCCTACATGGAAGCTCTTGATTCACCGCCAACCTTTTGGTTGGCGGTGAATCAAGTAGCCCCATTGCGGGGCTACTCGCTTTACCCGGGGCAAGGGGATGAAAGTCCCCTTCTCCTGAGGAACCATTGGTGGCTGTGCGGAGTGTGCAGGATGTGGCGACAGCCATTTTCAGTGCCACTGCAGTTCCATGCCCCGGGCAGCTCAGGTTTGGGCTGTCAGTCACTTCCAGGACAATGTGAACCGGATTGAGCTGTACAGTCATTCAAACAAGTGATTTTAAGAATGGTACAGAAGGCCTGATGACTGAGGCTGTACCAAACTCCTGCCCACAGCAACCAGTCTTTTTTGAACCCCACTTACTCATTATAAAAGTGCATATTCAGAGAAGCTTCCAGCAGTTTAGGGATTCAAAACTATGAAATGACTGCTGACCTTGAATAATCATTTTTGATATCTGATTAAGGATTCAATCCAAAGGAACCCAGCGCCAGTGGTACACTCGTACCACCAGCACCAGGTGTTATAAAAGTGCAGTAAAGCACTTTATCACCAGCGCTAGACCCACAGAGCTGGCACTTGGCCTCAACACCAAAAAGACTATTCAGGGAGCAGCTAGTGGTACGGTTCTCCACAGGCTAGTAGAGTGACTTTTGGGGGCAGGGGAAGGCAGAACTGGGTGGATGGATGGTTGAGCGAAGGGAGGATTGGCCCTGGGAGGGAACAGGAGATGGCAGCAGACTCTGCCGCCGAATCCTATGCCCCTTACGAGCCTGCAGAGCCCTATGTGGGCCTTCTCAGTTCTGCACGAGCAAAATAGCTGGCGCAGCTGCAAGAAGACACATTGGGGCTGCCAGGGTTTTACCTGCAGTAAGGGAACAAATGTTCCTTTATCCCAAGGAGGGTCCGGAAGCTGCCCCAGCCCCATAGGATGCAGCGGCGGCCATTTCTGCACTGCTGCATTGCTGGACACTGGGGCAGCTTAGGATTGGGCTGTAAGCCTGACTTAAAGTTTCCATTTTCATTTTACCATCCTCCTGGTACTAGAGAGAAAGATGTCAGGTAATGCTTGCATAGCTGGACAGTATCATGGCTCACATCTTGGTTTGGCTAGCATCTTGGAAAGCCCGACTTACATCAACACCATTAGGCAGCTCTTGTTGATCCCATTTTAGGGATCCTAGCCTTCCCTCTTTCCCCCCCCCCGCCCCCAGCTTGGATAATTTGAAATTAAAAGGCATTCAGGTTTACCACTCTCAAGTCAGGTGGGCAATGTGAACAATGATGAGGTGTTAGCTAGGTTTTGATCAGGCTATTGTTCTCTGGTGATACCAGGCAGTCAGGGAGCTCCAATACGCAGCTGAAAGAGGAAGGCGATGTGTGATACCTCACCTAGCGCTCTGATCAGAATGTAGAATGGGGCTTCCCAGGTCAGTCTTATTAAGTACAGAGCATTGGTCTTTTGTTGGGTGGGTGTGTGTGGAGTTTTCTCAAGAATGCTTACAAATGACAAGAGGTTTTATGTATTATTTTAAGCCTTTCCTTCTGTGCCATTTTCCCACTGAAAATCACTTCAGTACCTCCAGTACTATTTGTCCCCAAACCTGCTTTTTATAAGCACAATGCTTAGAATCCATGCTATTTGTGGTAAATAACAAATGGGGAGGGGGGGGGAATCTGCAATGAGAAAATGATATGGGGGGAAGTCTAACCCTGCTCATTCCATTCCATGGTCCCAGTCCAAATCGGATCCTCCTACACTGGTTTTTAGTAACAAAAGAGAGATATAGAGAATCCAAAGCATAAGCTTCACCCACTCAAAGCAGCATCTAGTTGGTTCCACAATATAGGGTTTTGTACAATGGTATTTATTTAAAAGATTTATACCCTGCCTTTCCTATCCCAAGGGAAATGCCCAAGGCAGCCTACACAGGAAATACTAAAATATACAATATATAAGACAATAAATAAAATCATTGAAATCATGAACAACTGCAATAAATAAAACCATTGGGGGAACTACGTATTTAAACCAAAGTATTTTTGTAACATCATTATAGAGCAGGGGTGTCCAAAGTTTTTGGCAGGAGGGCCACATCATCTTTCTGACAATGTGTTGCCGGCCGGAGAAAAAAGAATTAATTTACATTTAAAATTTGAATAAATTTACATATGTTTACATAGGTATTGGCAACCTTCAGTCTTGAAAGACTATGGTATCGCGCTCTGAAAGGTGGTTCTGGCACAGCATCTAGTGTGGCTGAAAAGGCCAATCCGGGAGTGACAATCCCTTCCACACCGGGAGCAAGTGCAGTCTGTCCCTGGTCTGTCTCCCTGGCTATGGGCCTTCCTTCTTTGCCTCTTTGCCTCAGACTGTTGGCCAAGTGTCTCTTCAAACTGGGAAAGGCCATGCTGCACAGCCTGCCTCCAAGCGGGCCGCTCAGAGGCCAGGGTTTCCCACTTGTTGAGGTTCATCCCTAAGGCCTTCAGATCCCTCTTGCAGATGTCCTTGTATCGCAGCTGTGGTCTACCTGTAGGGCACTTTCCTTGCACGAGTTCTCCATAGAGGAGATCCTTTGGGATCCGGCCATCATCCATTCTCACGACATGATCGAGCCAACGCAGGCGTCTCTGTTTCAGCAGTGCATACATGCTAGGGATTCCAGCACGTTCCAGGACTGTGTTGTTAGGAACTTTGGGCATTGTGGGTACCTGGAAATTGGAAAGAGAGATGTGTGAGTGAAACGGAGGATGCCCGGGGGGGGGAGGGCATTGCGGGTACCTGGAAATTGGGAAGAGAGCTGTGTTGAGTGAAATTTACATATGTATACATATAAATGTATATATTAAAGATGAACTTCTATGAATGAATGAAGATCTTGCAAGGCCTCAAGGCCTACAAAAGGCCTTGCACAAAGTAAGGCTGGCTTTTCCTTTGCTGCCACTACTGCATCACATATGTGAAACAGCAAGCAGTGGAGGAAACCCTCATCCCACAGCTCATGCAAGAGGTCAAACAGTCGCCCTCACGCTGAGAGCAGTTGAGTTGGGCCAGTGTGGGCTCCAGCAAATCCTCTGGAGGGCCAGAGGCTCATTGGAGACTGGGGGCTCCCTGAGGGCTGCACTGGGACACCTCAAGGGCCGCAAGTGGCCCCAGGGCCGGGGTTTGGGCACCCCTGTTATAGAGGTAAAGAGGGCAGATGTAAACCTATCGCTAAATGCCAGACAAAACAAGAATGTTTCGAGCCCTCGCCGTGTTGGTCCCTCCCCTAGACTGCACCAGAATGCAGCCCCCACATGAGGCAAGCAGTGAATCAGTCCAGAATGTGTGTGGGTGTAATGATGATTATATCTGGATCTGATGCAGGTGCAACAATACCTCAAGCATTTTTATCAGCCAAAAGAGATGTTTCGTGCATACACCCACTTTTTTTTTGCAGCGTTTACTACAAAACACTGAGATATATCTTCTCCCTGTTCAAAAATCTATCAGACAACTTGGCATGAGAATAGTTTAAACAAGGAAACTTGTGTGAAGTGGAGGTAGGGTATGAAAAAATGTTCTTTTGCAGCACCAAAGAAGAGCTCTGCTGGATCAGGCCAAAGGCTCCTCTATCTCACAGCAGCCCACCAGATGTCTCAACAAGCATTCAAGATAACAAGATATCCTGTTGCCAATCCCTTGCACCTGGCATTCAGAGGTAGTCTAGTTCTAAAACCAGGAGGATGCATATACCCATCATGTAATGGATGTTTCATCCATTAATCTGTCTAATTCTCCTTTAACCCATTTTTTGCCTGACCCACAGGTGTATACATTTGGTTTCTGTTGCAAATACGCAATTTTGGGCAGAAATGGCTTAAAGACATCCAGACCAGGTGCCATCACCACATCCTATGGCAAGGAGTTCCACAGTATAAGACAGCATCACATGTCATCACCCAGCTTTTAGGTCACCAAGCATTATGCTGCGCAGAGCTTGACTTGGAGCTGTGCAGCCACATAACAAGAACAGTGGTGGGAAATACTATGTATGGCAATTGAGATGAATATTCTCTTACGCCAGTCCCATTTCAATGATTGGGAGTCAGGCAAAAACCTGGACTCTCCTGAACTACATTCCCACATAACCTATGTAGAAGAATTTTCAGCTGCACTGTGGGTAATTTCTCTTTAAAATGCTTTTAAATCAAATCTCAGATTTTTTCAGTGTGGAGGCTACAGTATAGGGAACAAACAGTTTTTGAATAAGAAACTGCAAAAAAACAAACAAAAAAAGAGCGTACATGTTCCTTTGAGTCCCAATTAAATTAAACAAAAGGAAAAAAGCACATCCATATCTATATAGTAAAGCATTCTTACTAGCTATAAAACCAAGACAGTTTTTTAAATTAACTTATTTTTCGCAAGAAAGAGCTACCGAAAGTACAAACAGAACTAACAACAGCTTTTTCTCTAATAATCAGAAGTAAATCAAATTTAGATGGTAAGTTTGTGCTTCAGCTATAACAGTACAATAGCTAATAAACAGAGTTTGGGTTTAGATCAATTTAAGCTGGTGTTATAGGTATTTTAATTGGAAATGTGTTACTGAATCACATATTGTGGAAGTAAGACTTTCCCATTATACTTGCCTCTATGCATTCTTGAAAAATTATCCATCATTAATGATTGCTATGCAGACTTTTTAATGTTCTGTTTAATTTGTGGCGGTTGTAGGTTGTAATTCCATATAAATGTTTAGTAAATGACAATTAAGAAGAACTTTGCCCTGTTTCAGTAAGTCAATAATACAATCTCTATTGACTACATATGTGTATGTATGCCACTAATGTAACAGTTAAGAGACTATGGTCCAAAAAGGCTTCCAGATCTCATAAAATCAGTTATTCCCTCCTTGCTAAACTTAATACTGTGAAGAGCCCATTTCATTCATCCATTCTTATGAAAGCGCATGTTGCTTCATAAATCCAGAACATCTACCTTAGCAGCAGAAAGAAAAAATAGTTTTGTTCCTTTGTTGCAAGTTCTGCCCCCCTTTCTGTTGGTGACAAGATTGCAGACCTTCAGATTCTTTCCAGTTCTGTGTTCAAACTCAGCCTCAATTCTCCCAGAAATGGGTATCTATGTCTTTCAGGAGAAGAGCAATAGCTCAGTTATACATACTTTGCATACAGATGGTCCTAGAGTCAGTCCCTGCTGACTGACTCCAAATACCTTTGCCTGAGATTCTGGAGAACCACTGCCAGTCGGAGTAAATAGTGCTCCACTGGATGGACCCATAGTTCAATTCAGTATGGAGCAGGTTCATATGCCTAGGAATCTTAAGAACTCATGTGTCCAAGTCTTCTTAACTGATTCTTCTGCACAGTGTTGTGTGTCCAGTGATCTTGGAAGTGGGAGTGGGTGGGCATAGTGCAACATCAGATACATGGAGCGTAAGTTGATGAATGCTATGTATTTGTTGAAGAAGAAAGAATAAGTGAGGAATTTGTCTTTTACCTTGGCAGCCCCTGGTGAAAGACTTCTCCTGGTGCTATGTCTCATGCCTTACTGGTGCCATACAATATTCTTTTACCCAGGCCTTGTCATTCATTGCATTTGGCTCTTCTGCAGTGGTTCCCAAACTCCTCCCGGGGAGTTGGGAACCACCTAAGTGCTTGAGGGGCAGAGCTATGGCAGCAGTCATGCCATTGCCAGGACAAAGGGGGGTTTTCTGCCTTACCTGGTAGCAGTGCCAGCCTCCGGCGGTTGCAGGAAGCCCCGCAAATGCCTCCACTGCACTCCCCAAGGCTTCAATTAAGTGAAATAAGCAATTGGAAACCACTTCCAGTTTCTGATCGCAAAAGTGGAAGAGTTTTCTGATCACTGATTTCAGTCAATTGGACCCTTGGGATAGCCTGTGGAGACATCTGCAGGGCTCTCTGCACCACCCGGAGGCTGGCAGTGCTGCCAGGTAAAGCAGAAAACCCCCTATTTAGCTGACACTAATCTGAGAAGCTCCATAGGGCAGGCTGGGGCTCGACACTGGGTAAGGGGAAAAATATTCCCTTACTCTGAGGTAACCTCCAGCCACTTCCTAACCCATGCTGGATACAACACAGGCCATGTAGCCTGGTTTGACGAAGCAGGTTAGAACGGGGCTGTCAATCATTCAACTGACCCATGCAATAAGTACTCAAGGGAGGTGGATGAATTCTAGCCCTTCACATGCTTCTTGGTGATGACCATGCTCTGAGAGCATGCACATCCTTAGACCTTATGAAACTAGACAAAGTATTATTCAGACTGACCCCTTAACTGACATCATTCCCTTCTGCATAACCCATGTTGACTCCAAAGTGAATTAGTCATAGTGATGAATAATTAATGTATTTACTAAGCTAAGTAATTTATTCTAGGCTAATTGCAGTTTATTTTCTCTTCATTAAAAAATGGTCACATTCTGAACAACTTGATTTTTTTTTTCCTCCTTTTATTTATTTAAGAAAAGATCCCTACTGCAAGTAGGGAACATTGTTTCACAGTTCAGTCCTCCACCTGTCTTTTGCTACTGGGGCTTAAAAGGTTAAAAGGATGACAGAGGAGCAAATAGTTCCCATGGCAACTTTTTGGGTTTTGAAATGCCCAGACAAATGACAATACACTAGTGGATGTTTAAAGAGAAAGTACTCAAATGTCTATCTGAGCTGCTTCTCAGGGCCTGCATATTGCCTAAAGGAGGAGGAATTTTTAAAATGTCCTGTCTCATTTTGCTGGTTTAAATTATAGTGACAAAATGGGGCTTGATAGTGGCTGTCTGTTCTGATCTGACCTGATTCTTACTACGCTTGGTGCCACATTTATTGCTAATACATCAAGACAATTCAAATGCAGTTTATTCCCTAGCTGTATTGTTTCTTGGTGTGAAGTGTTTTTCTTCAAGGATCTTCACTGATAAGCCTGCATTTTAATGAGGTCAACAGACATGATTGACAAATGTTCCTTCCCCATTGGTTCTATTTCTGTTCTGCTCTTTCTCAAGAGTCTCACCAGAGTTCTGTGCATGGGTTCCTAGGCAACCTCCATCTAGGTTTCGGCAAGGCTCAGACCTGACTGGCTTTAGATGAGGAAGTTCCTAGATCTTAAATGTTGTTTATAATATAGATTGGAAAAAGTACTCTGCAAGCATTGCCTTACAGCTGTGTGGCAATTGTCATGGCTATTCTTATTTTGTAGATGGGGAACTGAAGCTGAGAAGCAAGAACTTGCCAACAAACACTACACAATGATTTTGGAACAGGGTTAGGACTTTGAATCCACACCGCCACATGGCAAATTCAATTCTATGTCTAATGGAGCACATTGTCAAAACCCATTCACTGAGCCTTCTACAGGCAAATGTCTTTGGGCTTAAGTGTATCAGTGATTTCTGTCTCCAGTAAGACATTACTCAGAGCAAATTCACACAACCACTTGGGGGGGGGGGATGTGAATTTGTTTTCAATGTTTCTTTTTATCCCCTAAGATGAGTGTATGAATAACTCATCTTGTGGCAAAAGGTTGTGGGGAACCCAGGAGAACATTGAGTCCAAGCAAACAAACAAACCAAAAAATCTGTCAAGGTTTAAAAACAAGTGCATGAAAACTGAAGCAGCCTTGATACATGAAGCATCATAACATAGACTGCATAAATTAATCCAGTTAATATTTTTGTTTCAATATGGCCCTAATATATGGGGGAAAATTATGCCAGAATTCATTCTTAATCCTATTTTATCCTATTTAAGCAGCTTGAACTGTTAGTACAATAATCTTTTATCTAGTTTATACATGCTAGATCAGCCATTTTCAACCACTGTGCCATGGCACACTGGTGTGCTGCAAATGGTCCCCAGGTGTGCTGCGGGAATTTGGGAGAGGGTCATTTATCAATAGGACCTTTGGGGGATGTGAGCCCCCATTGACAGCACAGTGTGCCTTGTCAATTGTCAAAAAGCTGATGGTGTGCCTTGACCATTTTAGTGTCTTGCCAGTGTGCTGTGAGACGAAAAAGGTTGAAAACCACTGTGCTAGATAAATATTCTAGCATCATTCTGATGAATTTATATTAAAATGAATATGACTAATAACAAGATTTCTTGTTCAGTAGGTCTGCACTATCTTTTCCACCCCACACAGTTTTTAAAAGTATTGTTTATGTATATATTATATCAATGCCCAGCTTCACCCAATGTTTGTCTTCCAAAGTATCTTGTAATTAAAACCCATTGTAAGATATAGTGTTAGTAAGTGGATAAGTGGTGCATTCTTCATGCCAGCTTCCTGCATTGTTTGTTTGTTTTATGAAAAAGTCCATAGTAGCATCTGCAGGGCAAAGAGCCATGTCAATCCATTGAATTACTTGTGAATATAGATTAGGCTGGCAAGAGTCAAAATGTAACTAGCTTATTAAAAATCCAAGAGAAAAAAGGAATTTAAAAAAAATGAGGAAAGAAAGGGTGTAGTAAAAGTACAAACAGGCTGCTTGAAAATGTCTGAGCTTGACTGGAAAACACAAAGAAAAGGGCTGATCAGATAGATGCAGTAACCATTAGTGTCTAACAGCTAGAACAGGGATGCTACTCAGAACATCAGCCCACGTAGTCTCCCCCACATACACACTTCACCAGGGAAATGCAAATTAACTAGAGCAATTTACCAAACCAGGGAAAAATTCTTGCTTTATTTAAGTAATTTATACCACACCTTTCCATCCCACCATCTGGACTGAAACAGACAAGTTTGCTACCAAATGGGCAAAGTGGCCCTGTTGCTAATCATAATAGCTGCCCCAGACAGGAAGATGGACCCTGAATCCACACCCAGCACATGACTGGAAAATAATGGCGTTTGCAGACAAAGAACAAAAATGCTACATGAGGATTCCAACTCCAAGACTGAAGAACCTGCACAGCAGTTTCTGGAGAGTTAAAAGTATCCAAAAGTACAGAAAAATAAAGAAAAAAATAAGGGGGGAAAACAGATCATTCATCATACCCTAATGGACAAGATTTTAAAAAAAAAATCTACAGCTGCCTGAAGTCTATGGGAAATAGTGGGATAAAAATCTAACACATGAACAATACATCTTTTTCATAGCAGGCCCTATCTACCATTACTGTTTCTTTATTGGCATGAAAGAAGACAAGTTGAATGATATCTGACCATGAAAAGGTTGGCAAAGTGCTGTACTACATCACATATCTATATTGTTATGAGCTTGGAGTGCTGAAAGTGGTCCCTTCCTCCCTATGAGTGCCCTAAGGCGATGCCTGGGCAGAATCTGGGATTTGTCAAATGAAGTTAATGTTCCTTAATGGTCCAAAATGCTCCCTTAATGGGAATTTCCCTGGAAGGTAGGGAAGCCATCGAGAAGTGACTCTTCCTCCCCAGGCAAGGGCATGTGTATGGGTTCATGAAAGGGAGCTGCAATTGAGGCAGAGCAGAAAGGGGAAGCCTCTTCAGCTGCAGTTGAAGCAGGGCTGGTCTCTGCGGATCGCTTGGCTGCACACATCACTTACATCTGATGCTCAACCTGCATATCTGTAGTCAAACCAAACATTACGGACACCAGGAGCCACCAGTGATCTCTGCTCCCAAGAAAGCCAGAATCCAGTTAGCTCTGCCTTCCCCCCCCCCCCCATGGAACTTCTCATCACTTATATTCTCACAATCAGTTGTTAGTAAACTTCTGGGTGCGTTATTTCTCCAATATGATTTATAATTTGCGTTGGACTTTAGCTAGGCATTTCAGACTTGCAGCATTTCAAAACCTGCTTCAGAACATCAAGGAATATTGTACACTTAGACCATATTTGACCTATGTCCATTCCTAGAAATAATATTCTAGCCATATCTAATGACTGTTTGATGGTTTAATGATTCTCCAATGAAGCTTCAGAATTTTTTGCATAAAATTTAGCTTGGTGCAATTGTTGCTGGTCCGTGTTCATGGAACCATTTGCAGGATCACAGCCATATCACAGATGATACCATTAGTGCAGAATCTGGTCATTTCCACAGACTCCTTAATGAGAGACAAGAGGATGGGGAAGGGAAGCAGCAGGGAAGAGAGTCCTAAACTGTGGAACTCCTTTACCCAAGAGTATTCTAATATCTTTTCAGTGCAAAATGGCTTGATGTGGAAAGTGTTGTAAGTTAACTCTAAAGGACCACCTCATTTACATGCATTCCCAGTGGCTGGGGGGGGGGGAGCTGAGTGAAATTTTGAAGAGACAAGACAGTTAAAACTGCCAACTGAGTCATTTGCCTGTAAGCTTTAGAGTGAGGACTCCTGAAGAGGCAGCTTTCAAACAAACATCCTTTGGATAAGATAGTCTTTTCACAGCTAATTAATCTAAGGCATATTCAGAGCTGAGACATCCATGACTGATGGGGTGGAAGCAGAATTGTTAGGGATACTGTAGAAATGCTTTTGCTGGAATTACTGCATTATCCATTGTTTCTACTGCTATTGTAACAGAGGATCAGACTGCTCAAGTTTGTAACAAACTGAGAAACTATGAATCACTTGTTGGTGTTTTTTAATAAGATATTTCTTCAATTCAAGATATTACTTGAATAGTAAGGGATTCAATTCATAATAGTGCTCATAAAACCAGAGTTTCACATATCCATTAGTCAGTGGGGAGAAATGTGGAGTGCCAGAAATGCCAATATCAATAAGCCAGGGTACATACTTTGCATCACAGGATCAATCCCTGGCATCTTCAGGTTGGAAAGAGCAGAGTTCCTGTCTGAACCCCTGGAGAGTCGCTACCAGAACTAGATAGACCAATGGGATGATTCAGTATAAAGCAGCTGCCTGCATCCCTATTTTTAATTGTTCCGTGTTAACCTACACAATTTGGGTCCCTCACCAAGGCAAATGCAGCACACAAACCATGCCTGGGGATTCGGCAAGAACTTGATAAATTTCTGCCTGTCTGGGATTGCAGGTAGAGGAAGTGGGAGGTTGTCAAAATGCTAGTGGGCTAAAATACGTGGAATAGCATCCACTGCTTTGGCAGACTGGCATCTTGTTGACAGAAGCACCTTCCATGAACGAACCCCTTGTACAAGCAAAATCCTCCTTCCATTCACAAACAGCACTTCTCCAACTGAGCACTGCTGGACCCAAGTTCTGGATACTACCCATAGCCGATATATTGTGTTTGACTTGGTTGGTTTTGTATCTTCCTTCCTTCACAAGTATGAGGCATCAGTGGTAGACGAGACCTTTATTAAGAACTTCATCATTTCTCACTCTTCCTTTCTTCCTACTACTCTTCCTCTAAACTCGTCAACAGGATATAACAGGCAATAAGGTTGTGCAGTACAACCCTATCAGCCGTTCCCTTCTGCCAAGGTTGAGTTTTGCTTAAGATTAAGTGACATTGCCAAGATTAAGTTTTGCAAACCATGATCAAATGGCAGTGCAGTGATGACACACCCAGCTACTATTGAGAAAAAGACCAAGAAACAGAAAAAGTAACATGCACTGTGTCAAAATGGCTTTCTGGAGTTACAATCATGAACTTCCATATTCTACAGTGTATGACAAATCTGTAGTTTCAGTGGTTCATGCACGCTTTAAAAAGTGATGCACTAGTACCCCTTTGTGGCGATGCTTGATAATTCACTCTCTGCATTCTAGCATAGGAACCAAGGAAGTGAGTGAAGAGAATTTTCTAAAAATGCCACAGGTGGCTATGATGACCAACTCTTTTTTAATATGGAGAGAGAGGAGCTATCGAAAAGATTAAAGGCAGCATATCACTAGCAGATATTCTGATTGCATCTTTATCTTTCCATCTGCACTCATTTTTAGAACTTGCAATAACATGGAAGCATCAGAGAAATGAAACAATAAGATAGAAATTACTGCTGGCTTTTGTCCTCCGCTTCCACCTACAGAAATGAAACTCAACAGGAACTGAGCTAATGAGGAAGACCCCACACATCAGTGGAGAAGCAGGGCCAGATTGCACTAAGCAAAGTCTTGCACTGGATCTCTCAGTAGCACACCCCCCCCAATGGTGTACCTGTGCTGCACAGTCACATGGTGATAAGATGGGACAAGTGCATGACATTATTGTTAAGAGAGCAGTGACCAGCATCACTGCCACAAAGTACCACAAGCCAACTTGTACCCACACCACTATTGTTCAAAGTCAAGCACTGGCCAGGGCTTCAGAACTGAGCTATGGGTCTTCTGAAGGGCCTAGTCCTTGCCCCAAACCTGACACCATCTCTGGGGAGAGAGAAAAGGTGGTAATGGCACAAAAAGGAACAATTTATATAATCATGTGTCTTATTTAAGTTGAAATATCAGAAGGTTTCTGTTCTAAATAATAGCTAGACCATTTTAACTTTTTCATTTTGTGAAAGAGAAAAAAATACATAGAATAACACTAACAGTTTAAAAAAAACTACAAAGACTAAAAAAACTGAAACCTGTACCTATAAGAAAAATAATTAGAAGATATTTAAGCAATCAACAAAATCGCATATTACACATACTATATGTATATATCAAGGAAGGGCTTCCAAATATTCTCAAATATATCCATTTGTAGCTGTCATCAATAAGCCATACAGTCAAAGGTCGATAAATTCAAAAGGCCTTCAATTCATCGAATCCTCACCACAGAATGGTGATTGTGGGAATCAGTTCTCAGAGACACAGAATGTTACAAATTAAAAGATATGTGGTTTAATTTGATTCCATGGCCATTTAAATTCAGTCCTACCAAGGACTTCATGAGTACTCTTGCTGTGTAAATATAGTCCTGTAACTACAAGCTTTCCCCATTCACTTCCATGAACAAGAATTCCAAGGAATTTCAAAGCAAGCCTGCACAGAAAGCTGTTTCCTCCACCGGGGGGGGGGGGGGGACAGGACACGACGATGACACACAAATAGATGCTCTTCAGTAAACTGATCCCCCCCCTCAAAGAAAACCCCAAAAGAGGATTGCTGGATGAGACTGATTATTCACCGCAGCAACTTTTCAGTTCACAAGCAAGCAATTTTTTATTTTATTTTGCATTCTCAGACTCCACTGAAATTGCCCTAACCTTTACTCTTTTCAGCAGATCAAATTCAAGGCCCAAATGAAAATAATGAAGTTATAAATAGGCTGGGTCAGCACCATGACTATTCATGGTATCACCTCCAGTCCTGTCATATTAGGTTTCTTGAGGCATTTCACAAGGATTAATGAAAATCAACCAGCTACAAATAGGAGGTAGGAAACTGGAAATCCAATGAGGTGATTTTCTTTGATGAGCCTAATTAGCATTAATTAGATGCATAACAAGCCTTCCTTTAATCTTGATAAGCACAATAAATGCTTTTGCGAAAGCAGCCCCAGGCTAGAGTGAACTAACCAGGGCTATGAGAATTGCTGATGTTAGTTGATCAAAGCTGCTTTCTTATTCCGTACTTTTCAGTAACCTTCTAAAAAGAGGCTGCCTTTAAAGTAATTACATCCTTTAATGATGCGTCATGGTTTCTCATTAGTGCTTTATTGCACAACCCCTAATTAAGTTTGATTTTTGCGTGTATGATATTTATTACCATGCTTTTACTGTCAATGGTTAATGTCCCATCTTGTCAATTTCTTCCCAGCTTTGAACCCCTATCTATTTGCAGAGACATTATTCATGTCTTGTGCTTGCCAGTTATAATTATGTGCATATTTGTCTTTGAATATTATATTGCATGTCCCCGACTTACACTCTGGTTTTGTTTCAGAGGTTTGTCTCTAAGTCAGAATCAACACAAGTTGGAATAGTGCCATAATGGCAGTGAAGAAGGCCATATGGACTGCACCTTGTGCAAAAGTGCCGATGGGGCTGTCCGTAAATCAGGACATGCATAACTCAGGCATTACCTGTACTGTGCAATGCTTCCTCTTTTTAACAACAACTTGTTATTTCTGACATATCATGGCTTTTGAATGAACAATCTTCCAGAGTGGAAGTATCACACATTCAGTATGCTGTAGCAGAAACTGAGAAGCCACCATGACAATTCTTACTTGACCACATAGATTACTTCATGAATTGCACACCAACATTTTAAGACAGTGGTTTCCAAATATACTGGGGTCACAGTGTCCTTCTTTCACAGTGGCCTCTTCATCTTGGCTCTCCTGGTCCCCACCATCTTGGATCTCACAAGAATCGCACAAAATCTTACACAATCAAAAATGGCTGCACCCATGAGAGCCAGGAAGAAGAGGCCCCCCGGGGACATTTCACTCCTGTGAGTTTGCCTCAGCACTTCAGGCATCATGGTGCGCAGTTTGGAACCACTAGTTTAAGACTTTGCAAACCAAAAGAAAAAGCAATGAGCAAAATTCATTTGTATTTTTAAAAGCAATTTTTAAAAATCCAGTTTCCTATTTTGGGGATAGGTCCCTTGAAATGTCACGTTTCAGGTCTGTAAACCAAAACTAACCCATGCACCTGTAAGACCATTGCACAAAGGAACATCAGAGAGAGATGGAAGAGAGGAGAAAATGTGCTGTGAAAATGAACAGGCACAGTTCCACCATACTAGAGTACTGGAAGGTAAAGAAGCTTTTGCGCTATGATATTTGTTGATAAATGGATGGCCTTTCCTTCTGAGCTTTAGGAAGCATGTGTTACCCAGTCAGTTGCCAAAACACGCACACACTAACATCAGTACCTATATCAAAGGGAAAATAAGAAGGCATGATAGCACAAGGGCTACCTTGTGAGGCTCTGGATTTGAATAAATGCACTGAAAAAAGACAGCCAACACCTGTAATGTTAGTCTAAATATTGGTTGAATTAAACCACTGGAGGGCTGTAATCTCATAATATAACTATCACTAAGCTGTATCCAAGCAATTAATCAAACTTTGAAGAGAGAACAAAAGTCTTCCTCCTTGAAACCTGTGCACCTTTTGTTATAATCAAATAAATAAATATTTTATAATTAAAATAGAATCAAATGCCTTCTGATGTCAGTTTCCATTCCAGTTTAATCCCCAAACAACATCTCAAAATTCAACCATGTTTCCAAATTTGTAAGAGAAGAAAACTGAGAGCTGAAAGTTACTTGAAAATTACATTTGGAGTACTTACTACCTGGAGTACTTACAACATATCGCGTTGGTACCCAAGAGGTGAAGACCATACAGTTAGTTCTTTGTAAATGCGAATTCACTTATCTACAAGGGGCAGAATTGTTATCTTCTCTCATTATCCTTACCTCTGTTCTCCTTATCTGCTATGCAGAGACCTTCAGAATGGCACCTGTGACCAGTGCAAACCCCTTTAAAATGGCCAGTAGAATCTTTTGCTGGTCGTTTTAAAGGGGTCTGCGCTGGTTGCAGGTGTCATTCTGAAGGTGCCTGCAGTCCCTGGAAGGTCTCTATAGCATTCAGAGATACGTATTTTGGCACTTCCTGCTGCACTCTGCTGGCACCTGGCAGGTCTGTACTAGATTCTTCTGATGGCAGGGAAGATACCCCTTGTATCTTACCCAATTGATCCCATAAGATCAATGGTTCATTATCTGCAAATTGTCTATCCACTAGGGTTTCCCAGGAACCTAACCCTAGCGGATAACAAGAACCGACTGTAAACCATTTTTCCAGTTTGCCTCCTCTAACAACTATGTGCTTTATTCTTCCAACCTAGAAGCAGCAGCCCAAGATAATTGAAGTCTAATTATTCTTTTAGAGAACACAGCTATAAGTGTAGACAAGGCCATTCAACTGTGTTAACAACCAACATTTAACTATCTTCAATTAAACCGTACCCCGTCAGACTACTCTCCAACATCAAATGCAACTCCCAGACCATCTGCTCTCAAAAACTCATGAACAGTCAAGCAAGACATACACAAAAGGAAATATCTCCCTTTTCCTTGTACGCAGACAGACACACTCAGCATGTTACAACCTTGTTTACTTTAAAAGAATGTTGCACTAATTTCAGTGGGGTTACACCCAAAAGCCATGTGAAGCAGCATTATTTTCCTTCTCTCTTCTCCCTCTAGCAGTGTGGGAGAGGGGAGCTGCCATGGCTTGCGCCCATCCTCTGATTACCTGCATACCCGCTCGCACACTTACCTGCTCTCCCCCCTTCCACCTGCATGTGGATGTAGTGTGTACATGCACATAAAGCAGCATTTTGGAGTGATTCAGATAGCACCAGTGCCATACCGCCGGTGCTAAGTGTTGCAAACATGGTTTAAAGCACATTTGCGGAACTCTCTGAGTAAGCAGTGCTGGTGGGGTGGCCTATGCCAACCCCACTGGCGCCACTAAAAAAGCTCTGGCCACCAGCACTGAGACAGTGTGCACCAGGCAGCATGGAGGTATGGGAGTATGGTGGGAGGGCAGAAGGGGGGGTGCGACCAGCCTTGGGGGGGTGGGACTGGCAGAGGAGGCCTCCACTGGACTCTATGCCCCGTGTTGGGCTCGGAAACATGACACGGGGACTCTCAAGTCTGCACCAGCTATTTAGGCTGGGACTTTACTCAGGGATAGGGGACCATTGTCCCCTTTCTCCAAAGAGACCTCAGGCAGAATACAGCAGCGGCCATTTCAGTGCTGCTGCAGCCCTGGGAAGGATAGGATTGGGCTGTCAGGCAGCAATGGGCGGCCATTAGTTGCAGGTCAAATAGGATTGGCATTGAAACTTAAAACAAAAAGTGACATTTAAACAACTCTATCTCTCTCACTTCCAAGGAGAAACATCTGAGATTATAAAGGAAGTCAATCAAATGGTCTGTGTCCAGTGCAAATGCTCAGAGGGTTTCTGCACATCCCTCCTAGGAGTCCCCCCCCCTCTGGTGGGGAAGAGACAAGTGAATATTACAGTCCCCAGAGGTAACACAATAAAATATATGCACATGTGACATCATTTTGAGCACCAAGAGAACTCCCGGAAACATATGCTTTTTACTAAATTCTCCAAGAATACTCATAAATACCCAGTTAGATCTCGCTCAAGTCAAGGGGTGTTATCCCATCACTAATATTTTCTAAACTATTCTGCTCTTACAAAAACTAGTGGTCAGGGATAGAATAAATAGGAATCTGAATTCATAGTCAATTTAGTTTCCAGTTACTGTCTCAGAAACTTTCTCTAGAGCAGTGGTTCTCAAACTTTTTAGCACTGGGACCCACTTTTTAGAAGAACAATCTGCTGGAACCCACTGGAAGTGATGCCATTAACCTGGAAGTGATGTCATGGCTGGAAGTGACATCAAGCAGGAAAATTTTTAACAACCCATATAGCAAAGTCAAATCAAATCAATGAAGTAAATAAGTATATTAAAAGTTTACAAAAAAGTATAGGTTTAAAAATTTATTTAAAATAAAAAAGAACCCTCCTAACCCTCCCAAGCAGTTTTTAAAAAATTCCCCAATATCCCAAAGGTTGCAATTTTATCCACACTTACCCAGGAGTAAGCCCCATTGACTATCATTGTTAAAAGCATAGATCTGTAACATTTCCCCAAATGTAGTCACATACCATGGTAGCATCAAGTCTAATAGGTTAAAAATAAAATACACATTGAAATGAATGGGGACCCACCTAAAATAGGCTCACAACCCAGTTAGTGGACCCCAGCCCACTGTTTGAGAAACACTGCTCTAGAGGTTTCATTGCAATGGCTAGTGTGCTAGCAGCCGCTGAAAAATATTGGTCTTATGGCTTTAGTGAGAGGCATCCTATTAACTCAGCAAGGACAGATATCTTCACATCATTCATATTTGACACAGCCAGAATTGTTTTTGACATGTTTCAAGTTCTAAAAAAAATAGCTCCAATTTTTACTACAGGTGTGTCCCCATATCTGCGGGACAGTTTAGAGACTATAATCAAGCAAAGTCACCAACAGCCCAATCCTAACTAAATTCCCATGCAGCGATAAAGCAGCAGTGCTGTAGGCTATGTAGTAAAGCAGGCTACGCTATATTCCACAGGAGAATTTTGGCTGCTGAAGATCTCCTTCGGTAAGGGAACATTGACCTTGGGTAAGCCCCAGCAGCCACTATGGGTCAACTTGGACCTGTGCCGGCCTACCTGTTGGCATGCTGGTAAGTAATGCTGTCACAAAGTGCTTTCCAACAGCATACGCTGCAACACATGTTCTGTCAGTGCAGAAGAAAGATAAGATTGGGCTATAATTCATAGAGATGGTTGAAAATCTTATGAAAACAAAACACACCCATGCTAAATGACTTGCTCACATCTGTGCAATTGTGTGTAATTTGTTCTTCTGGTTCACTTGTAGTTTTAGCTGAAAAACAAAAATGCAAAAGAAATGAAATGTGATAATATTGCACTGTTTCTGTGAAGTGGAGGGAGTTATCCCTCTCCCAGAATTCATGTTGATTCGATGAAAACGGTATGTATTATTCTACTAAGAATAGTATTCTGATTGTGTCACCTGAATATACTTGAAGTTTTAAGACTTTTTGTCTAACTCTGAAGATTTATGCATATATTTAGCCAAGCATTTGTTCACTAATTTCAAAAGGTACATACTGTGACAAAAAAGGGAAATCAAGGACCAGGTAATATCTGAATAAGGAAAGATCTGCTTGTAGCCATGTTGGTAGGCCCCAGTGTCAGACCCCAGCTGTATTCAACATTAATTAGTGCATACCAAACCTGGGAGAACTGTGGAGGAGGTTGCTTCACAGGGCCTCTGATATCGTACCAAGCTACCAAGTGGGCTCCAAGGCCAGCTTGATTACAACAGGGTTCAGCTGTGAGTGTCTCGGGATGGGAGGGGGGATTCCACCATGAGTAAGGAGGCTGGTGGCACGTTCACCCCTAGAATGTTCGGCTGGCACCGAGTCTTGATTGGTGGATGGGTCAGGAGACCTATAAAGGTGAGGGAGGGATGCTTATGCTGGGCTGACTTTGTCTCTGGCTGAGGGGGCCTGAGATCCAGGACCGCTCTGGCAGGAGTGAACCCAACTTGACTGCAGCAAGATGGGTTAGATCAGATTTTTGGAATGCTAAGACTTTGGTGAGTGATAGTTAGAGTTAGGAGGTAGTTGTTATTGTTTTGTTAGACTGAGTGTTGTGTTGTAATGCTATACTCTTTGCCTAAATTCCTAAATTTTAGACTATGTAGTGCTGTCTGTATAACCCTGCTTTAAGCCTTTATGCAATAAATCCTACTTATTACAACTGACTGGATTATTGGGATTGGAAGGGAGTACAGGGACTGGTTGTGGGAGGCAATCCAGTGTGGCCGGGGTGGACCCTGGAGACCCTGTATGGGAGTCTACTCCTTTTTATTAAGCTGAGTCCAAGAGGGTGTCAGCTGGAGCACGACTCAAGGGGAGGGTTCCCCAAATTTATCCTGGCTATCAGGAGTGGAAGCTCTGTGGTTTAGGAGCTATTTGGCAATCGGTCTTGGAGAGATCTGCGGGTGCCCAGTGACCATAAGGGTTTATGGCCACTTGCTCACCCTGAGGGTAATAAAAAGATTACCCGGCCATAAAGGGGTGGGAACGGATTTCCTTCACACATACTGGATTCTTACAGTACCTAGAATTCCATAATTTTCACTGCTTCTTGCTTTTCTGGAAAGATGAAGTCCTCTAGTGGCCAAAAAAGAAGCTCATATAGTATTACACATTTTATGTCTTATCCTTTCTTTTTTTTTTAATCAGGCACAAAATGTTAGGATTTTTTTTTTAACTTGCATTATTTTTTCAGTACAGACACAATTGCAACTAATTATTTTAGTATCTTCCATTAGACACACAGTAGTCCTGTTAAATAAAAAAAGAACTTGACAAAACATTCCTGACTGTCTTGTTGGGTTGTCAATCCCTGTAATACACAATCCATTTCTAATGGATGCTTCATTAAATGAATGAAGTTAAATACTACTAAAATACATATTAAATGAATGATAATAGATCTTAATTTTTCATCACTAACTTTGCCTGTATTCAGTAATTTCAACCTAACAATTAAGTAGAACTTACCTGCCTGGAGCCGAAATGGTTACCTCTTTGCAAGGGAGCAATGATCACATTTTGGGGTATCAGTTCTAAATATCGAGAGCTTTTGTATTGCATTTTCACTTTGAATCACCTTTTGCGTCACACCAATGTGCCATGGCACACCCTTTGAAAATCGCTGAGGTAGCTAGGCTAGAATCCTTCTCTCCAACATCTCACTTTCTGTGTAGAAGACAATTTTTGAATGGTATTCAATTAGTATCCTATGAGCCTCAACCCCTTCCAATCTGAAGTGGTACCATTTTGCAAGAGGTTTGTCATTTCATTCAGAACCATGCCTACATTTTCCTAAAAGGATGGCTTATTTTTAATCTCTTTGCCTTTAGGAAATGTCTTAATTCAGATAACTAGATGTAGATATATTTAAATGCAGAACAGGTTCCAACCAGGCTTAAATTTATTGCCACTCACAAGTCTACCTACTGACCTCACAGGAGCTGACGGTTTCTCTTTTGGGGTAGTAGTACTCTTCACAGTTAGCATCTGTTATTAGCCGTAACAACCCTGTACTGTACAATGTTTGGGAATATAAGAGAATATAGGGTGTCATAAAAAAAACTTGCAAGTTTGGTTCATGTTCTTCATGGAGAGCACATGGCAAAATCATTCATACGCTGTGGGCAGCTGGATTGATTCTTCCAACATTTCCATGAGCACAGTGGCACTTTGGGGAATCTTAATCACCAGAAATGGAGATTTTAGCATAATACAGTGTTGGGCAAAGAGATGAAAGGGATTGTGTAGAGGGGGGGGGGGGGGAAGCAGCTAGCTTGCCAGATTGAATTGGCCTGCAGATACCAGCAGTTGCATTACATTGGCTTGGGTTCGATGGGGTACATGCAAATGAGAGAAGGCCATTCTGTGGCAAGACGGGCTTTCAGACTTGGCCAAAGAGCACAGCATGAGAAAACTGAACCCCAACCAGTTACATTCTTTCCAGAGGAACCAGCAAAATTCTCCTGAGCCAAGCTCATAAATGTATTACTGGGGCTTCTTGAGATTTGCCTCAAGAAGAGACAAGGTTTGCCTCAAGGAGTGATGAACTTCAAAAGCTCCCCCCCCCCACACACACAATCTTTTCAGCTTGGATCAAAAGGTGTAGACTTGAGCATTCGGATCAGCCAGTGCTGATTTTTTTTTCCACCTGCTGCTTCTAATGGTCTTTTAAAGAGCTATAACCCCCAAAACTAAGGGAAACAAAGACACACCCTTTGGAGACCTTGTGGGGCAGGTCATTCACCCCCTCATGAATGTGCTTTCATGAATGCGCTTAAAGCAAGTTTGCAACATCCAGAAGGAACTTGCACTAGCTTAAATGCTAGTCAGGATTATGCTCCAGGTCTCTTAAAGAGAACCTTGGAAGAAGCCAAGGAAGGATTTCTCACCGGTCTGCTTCCAATTTTTAAAAAGCAGTGGTCTTCAACCTTTTTCATGCCATGATCCTAATAAAAGTATGAGACTGGATATCCCATTCCCACCGCCCCCCTCTCAGACCCTATCTGCCAACCCCCACACCCATTACCACCCCTGTAATACACTCCCAGCACAGTTCACTGTAACCAAATGTTCTTATTAGAGAGAACAGAAAGTTTCCATGAAGCCTGGCACTAGTGAAATTATTTTAGCACAATTGCTAAGAACCTGACCAGGACTGGGACAGTCTCCTGATACCTGAAGGGATACTCCAGATGCCTCCCCCCTTTACTGGTACAGCTCTACTCCAGTGGTCTTCAACCTTTTTCATTCCTGTAAGTTTTCACAACCCCACAACTGAGGCTTCGCAACCCCATTGGGGTCCTGACCACAAGGCTGCAGAACATTGTTTTAAGGAGGTTGCATCCACTGAAACAGAAGAGCTGAAAGTCCATCCCCCCACTCCCTAGAACACTGTCAATGAGAAGGTCCCCCCCATGGGGTGGGCTCTTTCCTCTGCTTCCCCTAATTTTGGGGGCTGCAGCCCCTTAAAAATAGTATCAGAAGCAGCCAGTAAACAATTTTCTTCTGGATAGGACAAAGGAGGGGAAGAGGCAACCTTTAATTTTTCTCTCTTCCCAGGGCGGCAGCCCATGAAAGCAAGTTTCTTTTCAAGCCTTGGATCAAAGTTATTTTCTGATTTGGGGGAATACACTCTTGTTCAACTCTAGTTCTTTGTATTTTGAACTTGAACAAGACTGTCCTCCACTCTCGGAGGCCAGAACAACCTGGAACCAACTGTCTCTGTAGTGCTATCATCTCTCTCGAACATCAAGGACTCTCACTTGCTATCTGCCATCACTTAGGCATCAGGTGAAGCCTGTTTTATTCTCCAATATTTGTCTGAGCCTGCTTATTGCTATTTTAGCTGCTGCTTTCATATTTGATTGTTTTAAATTTTATCTTGTTAAATTTTGTGAGATGCTATTAGCATTAATTGCAAAAAACAGGATGGAAATATTTTTACATAAATATGCATGTTTACGTCTGTTACTATATGTTGATTGGGGCCTTCAACTGCAAAATACTAGTGTTTTGATTCTGTTAAATTCCATGTACTCCCCAGTGGGTGCAATTGCACTACCCCAGTGGCATGACTCAAAACAAAATACAAGATACAGGTCTCATCACATATTTTAATTTAGACATTAGAGATTACAACAAATCCTATGTACACCTGTCAATTTTACACAATTAAAAAAATAACATAAAAATCAAGTTCTTCTGCACCCCTCCCAAAACTACTCATTCATTTCCTTCTGCTTATTCAGAAGTGTTCAGCATTCAAGGAATGCAAATTAGACCTTGAGGCAAGTGGATCCTCATCTCTTAGTTTCCTCTGAACCACAGTCACAGCAGGAGCAAGAGTTAAGTTAGCTATTCTAAAGTCTAGCTATTCTAAAGTCCACCATGGAAAAATGCCAAGAAATAATAAACTCCAGATATAACACCAATTCCCTTTTTTGCTATCAATGGCACAGCTTAATCATAATGAAATTTAAAGAGGTATTTAAATATTCAGGGCTGAGACACAGCGTAGCTTTGAACGTTATGTTACACTGGGAGAAACCAGGTGTCCAACTAATTCACAAATCTGCTTTTGGCACTTCCATGCAATGTCTAAAGGAGGGATCAGCAACTTATGGCCTGTGGGCCAGACCCAGCCCTCCACACAAAGTCATCCGGCCTGTGCAGAGCTTGACTTAGAAGGTGAAGCCTCCCACCCAATTTGCTGCACACTGTACAGGGATTTGCTGAGTCCCTGTGCTGGAGGCGGCTCTGCCATTCCCCATTGGGCACCTCCCTGGGTGGGAGGCCTTGCCTCCCAAGCTGAGCTCTCCACATCTGCTTCCAGAAGTTCAGCAGTGATATGACATCATTGACAAACATTCAGCACCTTTTCCCAAAAAGGTCACCAACCCCTGGTCTGAAGAGAGAACAATATCTGCATTGAGGTATGTAGGCATCAGGTGCACCAACACCTCACATCTCATAGAGGTAGAGATGCACAATTCTCTCTTGACAGCAAAAAAGGGATGGATGATCAAAGCACTTAGACACCCACCCTCCCCAGTTCAGGCAAGGTCTGAAACTAGATAATGAATACTGTGTCCTCAAAGGGTAATGCATAATTTCGTAGGCTCTGTGTTTCAAAAAGAACATTACAGTACAATCATATTGCTTTGCCTGATCTTCTAGATATTGGCAAGACATGCTGTATAAAGACTAGGATTCCACCACAGCACCATAATTAGTGCAGACTGATCTCAGTTTCAAAGGGATACACATGCATGTGTGCCTGTAGAATTTTTAAATACCAGATGGCAAGTACAGTATTACTGCATTCAAACCAACTTTTCTTCTCACATGATTGCAGGAAACATAGAAACTGGGAGTGTTATTCAGCCAATTTTAGTCACTACAAAACAAGTATCACTGAGACACATGTTGTCTATGCACAGGCTTAGAAGCTGGTTGGGAAGAGAGTAGGTGTAAAAAAAGTGATACATCTTATCCTCACAATATGTGCATGAGTCCCTGGCCCAGGAACACAGCAAATGAAACCTGAGCAGGGCCAGCACGAGCTATGAGATCTGTACAAGATTACAGCACCACTTGCTACTTCTTTTTCCCCCCCGTGAGGTTTTTCTTGCACCGTTGGTTTTCTGCTCAACTTACTAAGGGGAAAACATTTCCATGCATATGTGCCCTTAATTTAAGGAAGAATAATGTACAGCATGATAGCTTGGATCCAATTCAAAAAAGTATGCTGACAAGTCCTGCTCCTTTAATCAGCAAAATCATGCAAGTTCTCCACATGCATTAATGTTTTATAACTTGTAGCTGTTCGGATCAAGTGCTTGCATACCCAAGTCTTAAATGTGAAACTCCAACTCCTGTTGAGACCATTCTGAACCATTAACATACATGAGCAAACTTTAAATTTAGCTCATTTCCTGCTCTACTGCTAAAAGAAGTAATCAAACCTCTGTCATGCACATAGGAAGAGTTCATATTTTAATTTCATGGTGCAGAGAGAAGTTTTGTATGCATGGATTGTAGGGACCATGATTAGTCCTATCTCCAAGTTCACCTCCCAATAATGATGCAGAAATCCTACCTTCTAATTCATGATATACAGATAAACGTAGCTTCCAGTACGTTTTGTTTTAACACAAAACGTTTAAACGTTTTGTTTTAACACAAAAGCACACGCTTTAGACATTACTCAGAAGAGCAAAAACCGGACCTGCAAGTCACTTGTGCACCTGCTTTCATCACTTCAGTGTACCTCCCAATAGAGAAATTTTTTTTAAGAGCTAAAATTGGATTAAGAAAGGTTTCATTTCCCAAAGGGTACAACACACACACATAAATAAATACCTTTTGTCTAGCAGCTCTGATTAAGTAGGTTTTTGAAAAATACAAAACCCATAAAGTTTGTTTACTGGAGGCAAAAGTAAAATGAGTATTTATGGTGCATGCAGTTCCTGCAAAATACCTTCAACTCTTGGAAAAAGTCTACCATCTGTCTCCGGCCTTACTGTGTCTGGTTCAAATGTAGTAAAAGAACACCTACACTTATTCTTAAGAGTTTGAATTCAAACATTTAAAAGGAGTCTGAAAGTAGAAATTATTCTGACCTTTCCTTTGTTCTGCCTCAGTATTACATACTATATCTAGATATATTTCTGAAATGCAACACAACACAAATGAAGGCCAAAAATGCCATGTGCAAGTTAAAGTGACCACATCAAACACAGGACTAGAATAACGGGGGGGGGGGGGATGCCCTCAAACTTCTCACCCTCAGGACACCAGCAGAGAAGTAGTAATCCATCAGCTTTTAGCAACTGTCAGTACTGTCAATATGAATTAAATCTGCAAGCTGTTTAAACTTTCAAACAGTTTCGTATGAAAACATACTTCTCCACAAAATTACATATCAATAGTTTGAAAAGGGAGGGCAAATGTTATATATATACTACAATGGAAAAAATACCTTTAAAAAAGTAGAGATGTATTTTCATGAGTCACACAAAACTGGTTTTTCTTTTCTTTTCGTCATTCAAATACCTTTCTGCAGCCAGGATTGTTTCTTGGCATACTTTGTAGTCCAGACAAGACAAAACCAGTGCATCTCTGATCCCTGTGCGATAGCAAGTCACCAGGAGGCCACGGTCCCAAAGGTTTTGCTTGTTGTCAACGTCACTGGTTACTGGGACGGGGAATTTAATCTGTAACTCTTGGATCAGTTAATTGATCAAAGCTTGTAGACCTTCTTTAACCTAGCTAAGATTTTTGTTTGACTATTAAACTACCACCCCTATTCATCACACTAACATGAGCCTTGATTGCTTTGCATCAAGGAGCAAAGGTTTTGCTCTGTTTGACAAAGAACAAGTTTAACCAGGAAAAACAAGCTGTTGATTAGCCTGACAACTCCTTACTAGCTTCTACCTTCTTACTAGCGACAACTATTTAAAAAGGCATAAATGCAAAAGAGCACAGAAGATGAGACTTCTGAACCAGCAAATCAAAAGACAGGGTGCATCTTTTAAAGGGAATTTCCAAAACACAATAGTTTGACAGCAAGACACTTTTAGAGTTCTTGTAAGGTGTTCCACATGATGTATGTATGATCTTCATTTTATGTTGGCAGCAAAAAAGTGTTTCTCTCATTAAGTAACATAATGATCACTAAAGGACAGCAGTCTACTTTGTAAGCTCAAAACCAAGTGTGAGAAATTCAAAAAACTTAAACAGTTACACTGAAAAGAATGGCAAGATTCAATAGATGAAAACTGTACAGGAGCACACATTTTCTTTTAAAATGAAACACAGAAAGAATGTTATAATAAACCCACACACATTAACAATTTTCTTATCCACATTAAGCTGGTTTGAGTTTTCAGGTAAACATCAAAACAAAACCAAATGTTTTTTTTTTTTATCATTTGGAATTGTACCCAAGATGAACAGTAGTCACAAGACAACATTTTGGCCTTCTTGCACATGTATCCAAAGGTGTGTGTCCCTCCTTGCATGGATTTCAAATGTTTGAAACCAACCAATTCTTCTGCCAGATGATACAAAGGATTCTGTAACAGAATGTGAGGAATCACCAGAACCAGTTTGTAACACGCTTAGCTTCGTACAAGCACTGATCTGGATTTCTCAGTTGTGTTATGGATATGAAAAATTAGTCTCAAAATTTAAGGTGGATACCGATGCATGACAAAATCTTTCATTCCAGTAGTCTTACTTTATGCACTGCCAACTGAAGGTCTATGTAGTCTTCCAAAGCACGTTCATTTGCTTTAGCGTGCCATCCTTGAAAGGCTACTTTCACATTCTCGCTCTCTACCAGATCATTCTGAGGTTCCAGAAGCATGACTCGCTCAGTCTTAAAAATTTAATTCTTTGAAATCTTGTCTAGACTGGGAAGTTTTTCAATCAGTGCCCTGTGGTTCATATTGATACTAGCTATGAGCCCATCTTCATTGCCATTTGAACCAGTGTAACTGATTTCTTCCCCCGTCAGGGTAGTCATCTGTCCTCCTAGTGTTTTCAGCACTGCATTGCCAGCACATATGTCCCACTTTTTGATGTATGTAACATGAATATACACATCGGCTTGCTCCTGGTTTTTCTCAGATACGTCTAGGAGAGACAACACTTTATAGCCTGGGGAGAAATCATTAAAAGCTTATTAATGAAAAAATAGTTTATTAATACATTCAAAATATCCCAAAACAAAAATAAAAAAATTGTCTCATAAAATAAACATGAATCATTAAATACAGAAACATATAAAGACCAGCAAACACAGAATAACTGCATATACATTTATCTTTTTCTCAAATTCAAATAACTATCAACTAATTTTTGACTGTGGACTCAGTAGTTTACTAGTTTTTATCCAAGAAAAGACAAGAAATAGAGAAACTGGGGAATCTGCCTGGGTACGTGGTGATCAGTGAATCCGTTCACCTTTTATGCTGGCCAATGCATGCATCTAACACACAGATCAGATAAAAGGCCCATAGTCCAGTAGCCCACACTGGCCCACCAGATGGCTCTGGACTAACCACAACAGGAGATGAAGGAATACCCTTCTCCCACTGAAGCTCCTGTCAGTGGCATGCCTCTGAACTTAGAGGCAGCATATAACCATAACTACTAGTCAATGTCAAATTTATCCTACATAAATTTGTTTAATGACCTTTTAAAGCCTTTCAAATTGGACAACACAATTATTCCAATAATGATCTTCTACTTATCTTTTCTAATCTTATAACTGTCTCTCTATTGCTGCATTTTAAAATGATAATTACACCATGAGAAGGAGCAACTAATTTCCCTTCAAGCTATTAGTCTTATAGCTTCACTAAGATTCTCTCTTCACCAAACAAGTATACAGGTGGAGCCTATTTTTCCACGTTAGTTCCATTCCGTGACGGATTGTGTTGTGCTAAATTCCATAGAGTTAAGCAAATACACTGCAGCCTAACACTTGGGGCTGGAAGGAAACTAAGGCAGCTGTTATTAATCCCCTCCCCTCCGCTCCGCTCCTTTGCCTCCCCTTCCTCCACTCCGTATTCAGCCCTCAGCCTCCCGTTTCCAGCTCTCCCACTTTTTTCACAGGTGGGATGCTGAAATTTTAAGACTCCAGTCCTATGCATTTCTACTCAGAAGTAAGCTCCATTCTAGTCAATGGGGCTTACTCCCAGGAAAGTGTGGAGATGATTGTAGCCGAAATCTCATGCTTTGCTTGCTGGGAAGGCTTGCTCGCTGGGCTGTTTTGTTTCTGTCGGCTGGAGCAGGAGAGCCTACACCATTGGGGGGTGGAATTCTGCAAACATTCCATGGGTTTTTTAAAGCAATCCCCTCTGTTGCTACCACACCTGCCGTGTGTGTGTGTGTGTGTGTGTGTGTGTGTGTGTGTGTGTGTGTGTGTCAGAGCGGGAGCGCTTCACCTTGCTGCACGTGCTCTGGCCACAGAGGTTTTCTGCCCCCCCTTCCCCTCTTCAGCCTCGGCTGGCTCAGGGGCTCCAGGAGTCTTACTGTTCCTTCACAAGGGGAATCTTTTCTATGCCTCCAGGGCTATTACCTGGAGCCTTTTTGCAATGTTTTAGGCTGCCTGGAAACGGAATGAGACTACAGTGCAGGGCAAAGGAGGCAAAGGTGTGTGCGACTTTCAGTTCCCCTGCCCCATTCACATTGAGACAAATCCGTAGATAAATGGGTTGCAACTGTATTTAGCTGTTCCTTAGTTATCCCTTTTTTCACTACCCCTTGTATCCACACATATCATTTATTTCCCTTCTTCTCAGAATCAGAGAACAAGGTAAACTGGTCCCTAGCCTACAATTTCCTAGGGCAACCAGCTGTTTTGGGGATGCTTACATTTCCAGTTTTTTAACTACTTCTACCTGCATAATTCTCTCTATGCATAATTCTCTCCCTCCTCCTGCCAAAACAAAACATGGGTCAGAAGATGAAAGATAACAAACCTGCTCCACCAGCTGAAATGATCTGAGTTTTATTTCCAAATGCTTTCCAAACAAATGGCTTTGCTGTCCCTGTGTGAGACCGGGATACTATCACTGTTGGAGTTTGCTCGTTGTAAGATGAACGTGGTTTAATATTGGATCCTGCACCTTCCATTGCCCAGGCTGCAAAGTATACATT
This sequence comes from Tiliqua scincoides, assembly GCF_035046505.1. Lineage (NCBI taxonomy): Eukaryota > Metazoa > Chordata > Lepidosauria > Squamata > Scincidae > Tiliqua > Tiliqua scincoides. Next base: position 44,059,754 of record NC_089824.1, on the reverse strand, counting down.
TTGTTAGAGTTTCAGTGGCTGCGGCCTCCATCTGCTTAACAGTGGCAGCAGCTTGTACAACAGAGGGGTAGTCAACTTTATCTGGCAAATTCCTACTATGTGTTTGGTGGCCCATTATTTCTTCACACATTCTAGAGAGTGATATAGCTGAATGGGGCTCACTTTCTCTTGTTGCTATTCTCCCTCACCTTTCACTAAGTAAAGTATCCGGGGCTGGATTTAGGACCATTCAAGACACATTGTGCTTGTGCATTATCAAAGTTAATTTAATTTCTGTTTGTAAAAAAAGCAATATGTTTTCATACTTACAGGCCTTGCTTAGGTGAATAGGTTTAGTTCCCCAAAGCCTGCTTTGGGCACGTCCCCGTTTCACTAAGTGTGTCATGGGAATTGGCCCTTGCTTAGCTAATAAACTTCTCACTTGATGTATTTCTATACCAGAATAGGAATGCAAAATGAATTTCAGTACATTTCAAGCGATGGTGGGAATCTTGCTTCCCGGAGGTACTTAGGGCAGTGTTTCTCAAACTGTGGGTCGGGACCCACTAGGTGGGTTGCGAGCCAATTTCAGGTGGGTCCCCAGTCATTTCAATATTTTGTTTTTAATATTGTACTTGATGCTGCCATGGTATGTGACTGCATTTGGGGAAATGTTACAGATCTGTATTTTGAACAGGCTACTATGTATATGCTTTTAACAATGATAGTCAATGGGACTTACTCCTGGGTAAGTGTGTGTAGAATTACAGCCCAGGATTGTTAAAAATTTTCCTGCTTGATGATGTCACTTCTGGTGGGTCCTGACAGATCTCATTCTAAAAAGTGGGTCCCGGTGCTAAAAGCGTGAGAACCATTGGCTTAGGGGGTTGCTAGGAGATTCAGATGGGCCTGCCAGCTGCTGGAATTTGGTCCTTCAATTGATCTGCAACAGGCTAGCAGGGAAGTTTGATCAAATGGCCATGGCATCTAATGATTTCTGCATAGGTGACCTGCAGGAATCACAGCCTGCTCAGCAAATCAGGAAAAAAGCAAGGAGAAGAAAAGTAAAAAAGTAAACTGAAATATCTCAATGAATTTTCAGAGGAAGAAAAAAATACACACAATGAAAATAGTAAGTGGAACTACATGCAAGATGATACTTGATTTACTGGGTGTCTACCTCCATCACTTCTTATCAAACTTTTAGTACCAATCAGCATGCATACAAATCATTCCTTTGGGCAATACAGCTCAGATATGGCAAGACAATAAAGACTTTGCACAAAAGTTGCTGAGAATTTAGAACCACACATTATCTGTCATACCCAAAAAGTAGTTCAGTGAACAAAGACACACTTCTCACATTTGTCTGGGTACGTATTCATGACTTAACTAAGACAATAGTTATGAAACTAGAAACTCTTCTGCAGAGAGCGACACAGAAGTCAAGTTTCCATTTCCTTCCTGCACAATTACAGAATGTGCAATGTTTGCCACCTCCCAGAGTTGAAATAAATGCAGCCATTATACACAGAATAGCAAGATTAAATAAAATAGGCTATAGACCTGTAAATCCAGAGAATGGCTTGTGTATTACTCCTATAACTGGTTTACCGTTTACAGCTGCACACACCATTGTAGTAACATACTGTCGAAGATTATCTGAAGGAAAAGCAAAAAGAATATGAACAAGTCAGAGCAACCAAACTAAACAAAATCTTCCAGAATACTATTGAGTTTGTTGTTTTCAAAAGACACAAAATTCATAAACTTTGCAATTACCAATACCTAGATTTAGCAATAATCGCTTCTATAACTACAGAATTCCCTTTTTTCTCTCTGATCAAGGGTTCATAAACATTATACTGTATTCACTTAAAACACAGAAGTGAACAAAGAACTCAGTTCATCTGAGTGCTAAGATTGCTCAGGATACATGTCAAATAACAGTAATATTTGAACACAAAAATGTTTTCCTTTTATCCATCATCTTAATGTCCTACTACTCAAAGCAAAGATCTAAACAGTTTTCCTTTCATTTTATACCCCTCATGAAACCAAGCTAATACAATATTCAGAATACTGGAATATTTTATTACTGAAATAATAAAGAGTTAGTTCTCATGCAATTCTAAACCATCGTTCAATGCTGTGGAAACAAGCCTTCAACAACCCACCCTGCTCATATTCCCGCAGCTATTTTCAACTTTACAGAATGTATAATACTTTTCAACCCTGGCTTCGATATAATAGTAAACTATGGCTTGTGGCAAAGTGGAAATACCTAGTAGTTGGCAACCTTCAGTCTCAAAAGACTATGGTATCGCGCTCTGAAATACCTAATTGATGCAGAATTCCTGAGGGGAGAATGACACATTTGAGCTCAAGGCACATTTCCACAGCATTAAACCTTAGTTTGATATTGTGGGCTCCTGCACATGACGTGTGACAGGAAGTGGCTCTTGTGAAATGTTACCTTACCAAACAAAGAGTTACAAAGAACAGTGGCAAGCCAAAATGAATTCAGTATTGCTACCTGTATATTCCTGAGTTGCATCTAGAGGATCAATCCACACAGTAACACTGTCTGCTTGGACAAATTTAGGTTCAATCACTCTCATGTCCTCAGGAATAGTCCGATCCCAGGAAATGGCTTCTGGGTCTTCTTCATCTACATTCTCTTCTGTATTGATCTATGGTAAAAACAGGAATATTCTAATTGAATAAGCTAGCAGCCATGAAACTGTTGCAATACTTTCTTTCCTCCCCTGAAAACTTTCAATCTAGCATATGTAACATTTAAGGTCAGAGTGACTCCTCACCTACACCGGATTTTTACTAGGATACATTTTTTTTGTGACAGATAAATACACCATATTTTATAGCATATCATAATTATCAAAATTGGAGTAATATGAAAAATAGGAGTTTTTATTATAAATTTTCAAATCCTAGAGGAGAAAATAGGAAATAGCTTCATTTTCTAGCATCGCAACATACATTTAAAATGTAACCTGCTTTCAAAAGACAATCCCCAATATAGTTTATAAAAGAACAATACAAGGCAATGAATTCATCTCTTGGTATATAGCAGCAAAGGAATATCCTCAAGGAACGAGATGCTAAATCTGCTCTGATCTCTCTAGTGTTCCTGCTGCAACTCTTTTTAAGAGCCCTTCAGCAAGAAATCTACCCTGGAACAGAAATCTACCCTGGAATCTACCCATTTAAGCACTTAGGACAGTCAGAAGCACTTTGTACATGGTTGAGATGCTATCCCTATTAGTACATTACTTTGAGGTCTTCACAAGACACACCCAAATGTTCTTTAGGCAAAAAGACCACACAGTCTATTAAGCTAAGTGGTCCGGATTTGATCAAGAGAAAAGAAAGTCTGCAAGCTAAGAATTTTGGTCTTGGTATGGAATGTTCCCTTGACACATTAACAGATAAGCCGGCTGCCAAGGTTTATGAAAGCCAGTTGAGAACTGAACAGATCAAGATGAAAAAAAAGCAGCTGCTTCAGTGTGTGGGAGAAGCTCAAAGGAGGAAGCAGCAGCAGTAGCCCTAGAATCTGCCTTTGATGATCTCCATTAGCAAGGGGAGAAGTAAGTTTCCAATGCATTTCTATAGATTAAATAAGTTAGTTTATAACATATGAAATAAATGCAGACTGCTCAATGCTTCCTCTGGGCAACAAGCAGCACCATTTCTTTGGAATAAGAAGGAAAGACCAATAGTATCCAACCCATTTCTGCCCAGCCCCAAAGTGTGCACATGCTGCATATATCCGTATTGCGTATATGCAATGTTGGGTAGAAATGGCTTAAAAGATGCCAGAGATCAGAAACAGAGCTCCTCTGCACATATACAGTGATTCCGCACTTTTGTTCCACATTTGCAACAGAGGAGACCAGTAGGCGAGTCCACAGTTCAGCAGCAGTTGCTTTGCATGGAGAAGATTCTGGATTCAATCCTTGGCATTTCCAGTAAAAACTGGGGAAAGACCCCCCTCCCCGCCTGATACCCTGAAGAAGCTTCTGCCAGACAGTCAGTTCAGACAATATGGGGTAGGGCTGCAATCTTATCCAGACTTACCTGGGAGCAAGCCCCACTGATTACAGTGGGACTTACTTCTCAGCAGACATGCCTAGGACTGGGCTCTAGGCCAGTGTTTCTCAAGAATTGTCCTCCGCTGTACTACTTCACATGGTCCACCTATTTGAAGTACCACAGGATGACACTGTTGCCAGGATGACACTGTTGCCAGTTACTTCTTAGCTGGGAGGCCAGAAGCGACATGACAAACACCAGTATGAGGCTCAGGGTGGACAAGAGAGCTTTTTTGAGCTTGAAAAATCATGCTTTAGAGCTCTGCCTGCTGAGTCGAGCCTCCTACTGGTGCTTGTTGCATTGTGTTCCTGGTCTTGCTGTCTGGCGGCAGGTGTCCAGGAGTCCCAGGGGGACCACCAGGCACCACCTCAAGTACAACTGGTGGTACCCGCACTACTGGCTGAGAAGCACTCAGCTGGGTAGTTACTGTCACGTCACTCCACTCACCTCCTTGCTGGGAAGCGGATGCCTGCCTGGGGGTCTCACAAGTACCACCAGGCACCACCTCAGGCACCACTAGTGGTGCCCGCACCACTGGCTGAGAAGCACTGGTGTGGTGAACGTCACCACTTCAGTCAGCCCGCTGCCGGGCTGCAGATGTCAGGGGGTCCCACAAGTACCACCCGCCCGGCAGAGGGCAGCCTCCCGCGCTCACACGTGCGCAGACTCGCGAGTCAGGCAGGTCCTGCGGGTGGAGCGGAGCAGACCCACCTGCACGGCGGGGAAGGCGGCCTTGAGCAGGGAGTACATCTTGCGGTTGGAGAGCGCGTCCCCGGCGGTGACGAGCTCGTCGGCGCCCTCGCGGGTCTTGCCCTTGGCGCGCTGCTGCAGCCGGTCGCCCTCCCGCACGCGCCGCACCTCCGCGCCGCCCTCCTGGGCCGCGCGCACCGAGGCGGCCAGCAGCTCGCGCAGGTCCACGCTGCCCGCGGGCGCCTCCGCCGCCGGCGCGCCCAGCACGAGGAGCGCGAGGCGGCCCGCCAGGAAGCCCGAGTACAGGTGGTACAGCACGCCCAGCCCCAGCAGGCACAGCACCGCCGTCCCCAGCGGGGACAGCCGGATCCCCATCGGCGCCATGGCAGGCGCGCGTCGCGTCGCGTCGCCCCGCCCACTCCCATTCAGGCCCTCGCGGCGTGCGCATCCGGGTCGCCCGGGAAGGGAGCGCGCGCAGGACACGCCACGCGCGAGAGGCCGGCCGGCCGCAGACCTCACGGCTAGACTCACGCACGGCGAGCACTTCCGGGCTCGTCTGCCCAGCCTGGCTGTGAGGAGGACAGCACTCAACAGGAGAGGAGGCCCCAAGAAGCCTAAGGCTGCAGTCCTCTGCGCACTTACTGGGGGTAAACCCCATTGACTCTAATGGGACTGACTTCAGAGTAGACACGCACAGGCTTGGTCTCCAACAGCCCAATGCTATGCCTGTCTACTCAGAAGTCAGTCTCATTAGAGTCAATGGGGCTTACGCCCAGGTAAGTGTGACTGGGTTTGGGCTGTAAATCTCTTTAAGGCTTTTATCAAATGCAGACCTTGAGGGACGATCCACACCTTGCTTGAGCTTTTGGGCCTCTCTGTTGGTCGTCATAAAAGCACCTCCACAATCTGGCTTGGGGATTTTGTTTAATTTTGATAGACAATTGGGGGGAAAAATTGCACAGCCACAGTCTGGCAAACTCTAAGGAGGGCTGCCCAGCATGGAACCAGGATGAGCAGGCGTCCTCTTTTTCCAGGACATGTCCTCTCTTTAGCCCCATGTCCTGGAAAAGAACTTAAATGTCCTCCTTTTCCATGCAAGTAACTCCTGCAGGCAGCACAGAGCCTTCTTGTAGCTAATAAGTTATATGTATTAAATTACACAGGCCTACAAAATTGAGGGTCAGAAAAGTTTTTCCCAAACTTTATGGTGGTTTGATATGAATTAGGGGTGCCGATTCAAAAAATGGCATCCGGTTTGCCCTATCATGTCTAGTTTTGGAGATATAGTATAGCCTCATTAGTGAATGGTTCAAGCAGCTTCCTCATGAGGAAGCTGCTTGAACCACTCACTAAAGAGGCTATGCCATGTCTCCAAAACTAGGCAAGTTCTGGCAAAACAGATGCCATTTTTGGAATCGGCACCCCAAATATACCCAGGAATTGGTGTAACGATAAGGAAGCAAAATGTGTGTTGGCCTGTGTTATAGCTAGTATCATAATTTAATATGGTACTTGCAGAGAGCGTTTACTCTCTCTCTTGCAGAGAGCGTTTATCCAGAATCACAGTGCGGATTCCGAGCCAACAGGTCCACCACTGATATGGTATTCTCCCTTAGACAACTGCAGGAGAAATGCAGGGAACAACGACAGCCACTCTTTATAGCCTTCATAGATCTCACGAAGGCTTTTGACCTGGTCAGCAGGGATGGCCTCTTCAAGATTCTCCCCAAGACTGGATGTCCACCCAGGCTCCTCAGCATCATCAGATCCTTCCACAAGGACATCAAGGGCACTGTTGTCTTTGATGGGTCCACATCAGACCCCTTTGACATCCGAAGCGGAGTGAAGCAGGGCTGTGTTCTTGCACCAACCTTGTTTGGGATCTTCTTCGCTGTCCTGCTGAAGCAGGCCTTTGGAACTACAACAGAAGGCATCTATCTCAGGACCAGATCAGATGGAAAGCTCTTCAACCTCTCCAGACTGAGAGCAAAGTCCAAAGTCCAGCTGAAATGTCTGCGTGACTTCCTCTTTGCCGACGATGCAGCTGTCACTACCCACTCTGCCAAAGATCTCCAGCAGCTCATGGATCGTTTTAGCAAGGCCTGCCAAGATTTTGGACTGACAATCAGCCTGAAGAAAACACAGGTCATGGTTCAGGATGTGGACTCATTACAATCTCTGCACATGAACTGGAGGTTGTCCATGACTTTGTGTACCTTGGCTCAACGATCTCTGACACTCTTTCTCTCGATACCGAGCTAAACAAACGCATCGGTAAAGCAGCTACCATGTTTTCCAGACTCACAAAGAGAGTCTGGTCCAACAAGAAGCTGACGGAACATACCAAGATCCAGGTCTACAGAGCTTGCGTCCTGAGTACACTTCTGTACTGCAGCGAGTCATGGACTCTTCACTCACAACAGGAGAGGAAACTGAATGCTTTCCACATGTGCTGCCTCCGACATATTCTCCTGGCAGGACAAAGTTCCAAACAACACAGTCCTGGAACGTGCTGGAATCCCTAGCATGTATGCACTACTGAAACAGAGACGCCTGCGTTGGCTCAGTCATGTCGTGAGAATGGATGATGGCCGGATCCCAAAGGATCTCCTCTATGGAGAACTTGTGCAAGGAAAGCGCCCTACAGGTAGACCACAGCTGCGATACAAGGACATCTGCAAGAGGGATGTGAAGGCCTTAGGAGTAGACCTCAACAAGTGGGAAACCCTGGCCTCTGAGTGGCCCGCTTGGAGGCAGGCTGTGCAACATGGCCTTTCCCAGTTTGAAGAGACACTTGGCCAACAGTCTGAGGCTAAGAGGCAAAGAAGGAAGGCCCATAGCCAGGGAGACAGACCAGGGACAGACTGCACTTGCTCCCAGTGTGGAAGGGATTGTCACTCCCAAATCGGCCTTTTCAGCCACACTAGATGCTGTTCCAGAACCACCTTTCAGAGCACGATACCATAGTCTTTCGAGACTGAAGGTTGCCAACTACATACTACATAATTTAATATACTGTTTAAATTAACCACATTAAATCAATATACAAGTGATTTTAGTTTTTATTTTGTCTTGTCCTATATTTTTCTTCGATGTCCTACGTTTTGGGAAGCCTTTTCCTCTTTTGCAGTTATGACTTCTGTTCACCCTAGATGGAACAAAGCGGTGAGCAGCAAGATTGTGAGTTTTCCAGAGCTGTTCATGTACCTGGACAGCACAACAAAAAGGGAGGGAGGGAGAAAGGAGCAGACTGTCAAAGTCTGCAATTGGTAAGAATCCTAAGTGTAAAGCAGGACACCACTGAGAAAGTGTCACTCTTGCATTTTCCAGTTTCTGTTGAGTAAAGGAGTTGGAAGCACTTCCCTAACCTCACTTCCCTAGAGGCAAGAATCTGCAAGCCACTCTTGTGAGCATGCCCCATAGGAGTGAATGAAGCTACCCACCTCTTGCTCTTAGGTCATGAAAGTCACAGTACCATCCAAGTGCCATCCAACATGTTGCAGCTGGCCATCTGAAGAGATGCTGGAGCCATTGCTAGAGTCTGTATTTGTGCACTAGCATTCACTCACATACACACACGTTCCCAGCCAAAAGCAGAATATATAAAGGCTTCACACTGGCAAGAACTGAACATGACCGTTCCTCAGAGGGGCAGCCTCGTTAGCCTGTAGCAGCAAAAACAACTGAGAGGCTTGTGGCACCTTAAAGACTGGTGTAGTTTATAGCATAATGCTTTGCATGACTAGTCAGAAGTAAGTCCCCTTGTGTACAATAGGGCTTACTGTCTGGTAAATATGCTTAAGATTTCAGACCTTAGCATAATATACTTAGTGGGTGGATGTATGCCAATTGAGGATTATTGTAATGTCCACATCATCAAGTACATGAGGTGTTATCCTATTACATAAAAGTTTATGCTGCAATAAACTGCTTAGTCTTTAAGGTGCCACAAGACTTTTCATCATTTTTACTATTCTCTGGTTTTAGTAGCTCCCATTGTCCTGCCTTTTTGTTGACTGCAATGCATTGCTACTCCTAGAACAAAACAGGTTTGCCATGGATGTTTAACTATTATATGGAATATAAGAAAACTGGACTGCAGAGAAGAGACGTTGTTGCACAGAACAATGGAGACAAGAATTAGAGAGAGTCATGTTGGGAGCAAGGAGTGAGATGGAGCCTAAGATTTGGGCTTGAAGTCACAGATGTAATGTAAGAAAGTATCAGATGTACAAAAAGTAGGAAATCTCGTTCAAACACATTACCAGAGTACATGAACAATGACGCTTTGCCACCAGAGGGCCTTCACTGCACTGCGGAAGAGACCAGAATATTTACACTCCCATGATTTTCAATGGGGAATCTGCACCTCTTCAAACTTTTCGAGCAAAACAAAAAACTTTTTTTTTTGTTTAGCAACAAACCTGATTCACCCAATGTCAATGACAGAGGATGATTTGCTGCAACTGGGGTAAGATTTCAACCTTTGGCAAGTTTGGCAACAGAAAAAAAAAGTTACATCCTGCTGCAGAAATCTCCTTTGCATATGTCTTTAACCTCTGAATCACCACTGTGTACAGCAACTGTGGGCTGTTTCTCAACTTTTTCAGCACATGCCTATTTTCAGTGCAAGCCCAACTGCTTTTCCACTGCTAACTGGGCAAGGAGGCACCTTTTAAAGTGGTGCTGCTCTTATATTTTAGAGGAAAGCCCCTGTCCCTACACATTCCAGTATAGCATCTTTTCTAGAGGCTGTTTGCTGTGGGTTCTTTAGAATCTTTTATTAGATGATGAGCTTTTTTGGGACAGGGAACTATTTATGTTGCTATGTAAACTGCTTTAGAAATATAGTTGTTGGTGATGATAAAAAGCGGTATATAAATATTCTTAATAATTTGGCTAAAGAAGATCGAATTAGGGTAAATGTCCCATTGAAACACAGGAGTCGGAGCCTCTTTTGTCATCAAGACCCCATAGTGTAAAAAATTTCAATATTCATGCACTACAGGAGCCAGGGCTGACCCATCCATAAGGTCAACTGAAGCAGTTGTCTCAAGCAGCAGATTTGTGGGGGGAGGGGGTGCCCATCTCTCTCTCTGCCTGCATACCTCCACTGCCCCTTTTTCTTCCACTCCCTGGATTGGAAAAGGAAGAGGAGACAGAGAGGAAGATGAAATGGGGAGAGGTATATACTGTGCTAGAACACTGGAGAGTAGGAGGCTGGCAGATCATCAGTAATGGTACAACTTTTGTGCTCTAGATTTAGGTACCATAAGACTCTTACATTGTTTTTCTTTATGTAAAGAACTGAATCAACATCTGCCTCTAAGTAGCACTTGGCTCATTTTGAATGAATATGTTTTGAAATATTTTGTTTCACTTTTTCTGATCAACGCATTCTAATTAATAATTCTAGTAAATACTGGAATAGCAATTACTTCAAAGTGTCATGAGTTTATGCATTGATAAACAAGACTGACTAATATGGAAAGTGCAATACAACTCAAATCTTTTCTTCCACTTGTTGCAACGAAGTGTATGGCTGCAAAATATGTTCTCCAGAATGGAAGATAACTTCACTCCAGTCCTGATAAGGAAAGTAAGCTGTGGAGGTGAAAATCTATTTTAAAAGGTAATTCTTTTAAGAACTAGATTAGACCTAAATTATACTTTTGAAACAATGGTAATTAGTTTTGAGTTTTCAGTTTTATCTCTCAGCCACCTTTAAATCTGATTACTGATCTTCTAAATCCTGTAATCAATGAGTTTGCTAGCTTTTTATTTTTATTATGTCTATGTGATATTATGTATATAGCTTGTAATCAAGAATTAAAATATGTATCCATCTACTTTCCAAGTGTAATCATGATTAAAATGGATAATAATAATTCTCCAAAGTTCTCACCCCCCACAAACTACTCTGAAACGGTTTAGGAGAAATAGGAGATTAGAAATTAGATTTAAAGACTAGTCAGTGCTATACTACTGAGAAAACAATTGAATTTGAGACTCTTTCAGCCGTAATGCCAGATGGATCAAAGGGCTGATGGGATAAAAGACTTGTTTGAAACTAAGTTAGGAGTTTAACATTAATTCTAATGTGTTCTTTAAGCTCCAGGTTCTTAAGCACTTAAAACTGCTTCCCTGAAAAGTAGTCATTATTTATAATGGGATGGGGGTATACTTTGACTGCTAGCGTTTCTGGATAAAACTCTGCTGCAGTATCCATAATACCAAAAAACAATGCAAAGAATGATGATTTATGTGAAGTTTATTTTATTGTAGCTTTCTCCTAAACAGTGCATGAAGAAATAATAGTTCTCTCAGGTGCATTGAGCTATTTGTTCCCTTGAGTGGATAGAGTTATAGTCATTCCCTCAACGTGTAATGAGGGATGAGCATTGCCTCTTTCTTATCAATATACCATACATGGTTGGAGCCAGTTGGTAGGCCTAGTGGGGCCCATGAGGCTCAGGGCGAATGGGGCAGGGAGGGGGCAAAACTAGGCAGGGATGGGGGAGGAATTTGGGGTGGGGAGACTGTTGGGGGGTATTTCCAGCAAAAATGGAGCTCCCCCGAATCCTATTCCTTCTGGCAGCAGCCTCCCTACCCCCTTCTTTCCTTGAACTTGAACTAGCTAAAAGGCTGGTGCAGGTCCAAGAAGACCCATTGTGGGGCAGGAAGCTTAAAGAGGATTTAAATCTCTTTCCGAAGACTCCCACTCTTCCCGCTTTTTGGTGTGGTGCGGCTGCACCAGTGCGGGAGGGACTGGAAAGGACAGGAGTGGGCCATAACTCTATATTGGATTGTGACCAAATATGTACAGCCATTCCAGAAGCAATGGATGCTAAACCCAGCAAGTCTGATTGGATTGGAAGTAAGGTGTGCTGCGTCTCTTAGGTCTACTTAAAGTCCTGAGAAAATTCAGGAGTGGCAGAGAGCTTGACCAGCAATTTTCAACCTTTTTCATCTCATGGCACATTTACAAGGCATTAAATTGTCAAGGCGCACCATCAGGTATTTGACAATTGACAAGGCTCACACCCCTCACTGGCCCTATTAATAAATGCCCCTCTCCCAAATTCCTACAGCACACCTGTGGACCACTTGTGGTCATGGCACAGTGGTTGAAAATGACTGCGCTAGACCAATGAATCACATTCTTCTTATTCTGTGATTCACAGTTGATCTTGCATTGTGACTACTGTTCAGGAGGAATTTTGGTGTTTTTTTTTCCTTGTTACAAGGCATTTAAAGGTGGACTTCTGTATCGGTGATGAGTCAAATCAGTGGGTTCCAAATCAGTGGATGCTGAAGTCCCACATTTACAGCTTTATTTGTTAAAGGCAGAAGGTCCAATTTGCAGGCTAAAATTTGTAGAATTTAAGAAAAAGCCTGGTCGAAGTCAGAATTTAGTACCATGAGCCAAAGAAACGTTGGCATGATAAACCAGTGTTAAAAACTAATCATTACATTTCTTTCAGTTACAGAACCATTATTTAAATCAGCATTAACTAAAATACAGAAATAAAATACTAAAATACAAGCATTAACTGTTCTGCTTGAGAGATTAAGAACCCAATCCTATTCTTTTCCCCCTGCAGAAGCGGTGGCACCAAAATGGCTATTGCTGCATCCTGCCGGGGGTGGGGGGTGGGTTGCAAAGGTCTCCTCTGGGTAAACCTCAGTGGCACAGGAGATCTACTTAGACCTAAGTTACTGAAATAGCTGGCGTAGCTCCACGTGGACCCATGATGTGGGCTTGTGTCCAGGAAGGGGGTTAGAACTTGGCACTCGCCAATGCCACTGAACCCACCCCTTTTCCGGGCCTGATCCACCCATCCCCTGCAGCCCTTCACCTCTGCAAAACAGAGTGCTGGACTGGAGGAATGTTTTGCATTATCCATCAGAGCCATTACATTTTTATGTGTATTTTAGGTAATATTCTGGTTGTACTACTTATGGGGAAGATATGGGCAGAAGCAGCTCTATAGCAGTGCAGATATATTACCCATATCAGAAATATGTAGGTTCCAGCCCATTGAAAGGTTTAAAGATTACAGTGCTAACAATGCCATTGTGTCAGTGTGGTGTTGACACTAGCTATTGCTTCAACCTGCTATAGGAATGGATCCAAACAGGTGCCTTGTGACACCTGAGGTGGCATGCCAAATGTTGCCCTGTGGCAAGTGCCTCAGTTGCCTCATGGATGGGCTGGTGCTGAACTCAAAAGCAAATTATAACACCAAATCGGATTGACACACATAGAGCAGATGGTAAATCCTTCATAGAAAGCAGAGCTTTTCTTTGACTCCAACTGAGAGAACCTGCTTTTACCAACCTTTCCACCAACTGGAACATGTCTGCTGGATCATAGGTTGCAGAGGCTATAATGAGATTGTCTTTTTCGCAACCACCCTCAGCTATTCTGATCTGTACTGTCATAACGTAATTTTGGCCCAAGGTTAGTTCCACCTGCATTACAGCTGCCTGTTCTTCCATTTCAGCCACACCAAGTATTTCATTAACCAGAAGAACACCCACCACAGTGGTGAGGAAAGTAATGGTTTGTTTTACAGTATCCTTTTAGGCACTTACTAATAATTCTAAGCACGCACAGACAAGACTGATAAAATGTGAGAATTTAGGAATTGCTTTCAGGATTAGGCAAAAAGTCCACTGATTTCCAGCCCTCATACACCAAGAAGACGAGAGGAGTAACTTCAGAATAGTATCAGTATAGGAAAGATGCTTCTTTAATGTACAGTGGATAAGAATTTAGTAAATATTAAGCAATTGTGCATTATGACCAGTTGTGGTCATAATTACTGTTTTATTTTGAAGATAAAGATGAGTATAAGAAACATTTTTAATAAAACTAGTTTTATGTACCAATAACCTTGCAGCATCTTGGTTGCTCTTCCTGTTATTATATTTCTATCTTTCACTTTTCAGCATTCTACCAATTCACATTTTACTAAAACATTACCAGTTACACATCAGATACCAAATAGATACAACAACAGCATTCATTACAGGGAAGAGTGAGTGAGTGAGTGAGTGAGTGAGTGAGTGAGTGAGTGAGTGAGTGAGTGAGTATTCTTGTTACAAAAAAAATAAAATAAATGGATATGTATTTTCTAAGATTACTGCCCCCCCCCAAAAAAAATCACCTTCTGTTTCAATGCAGTGTTCCAACTTTTAAAAACTCTGTTTTTAAAACTCCCTGTGCCAAGGTTGAGTAGAAGATTGGCTTTTGCCATGCTCTCCAGTTGGTGACACCTCTGTCGCCATGTTTTTGGGGAAATTGTTGAAGTTTGCCTTGTTGCCCTTCTGTGTGCCCAGAACTTGTATGGTAAGATGGGTCCATGGAGAATAGTTTGTTCCCTGAATTCTGGAGCCAGCCCTGGGAGAGAAGGAGATACAACAAGGGGAAAGAGGACATTGGGCAAGTATCTGGATCATCATGAGGCATTCTAGTATTTAGTTAGAAAATGCATGAGCAGCAGATAGCATGGAAGTGTGAGATAAATAATGGCTGCCTTTATTAAGCAAGCATCAATAAGCAAAACTGTAAATAATGAGGTTCAGCAGGATTTGGCAAAGAAAAACTGCAGGACTTGGAAGGAACCAAGGTGAAATTTTGGGGGGACATCTACTATCCTTCTACTGCAAATGCTTGCGATACAGTGCACCATCATCATTCCCCAAGAGGCAAACATATGTAGGTCAGCCTTCTTTCATCCAACTTCTTTCAGCCTTCTTTCATCCAACTTCTCCAAAATTTAGGAAGCTAGTATCCCTCATTGTGGAGAGCACTCAGTCCAAGTTTTATAGCTATAGGATAAATCCCCTCAGTTGTATAAAGAATCATAATGATTATTATTTTAATGGAATGCAACTTTCCTTAACTTCTGGGCCACCCCATATGCACATATTTGCATGTACATACCCAACTGTCAGCCCAATCCTATCCACACTTTCCTGGGAGTAAGCCACATTGACTGTAATGGGACTTACTTCTGAGTACACATGCATAGGATTGGGCTGTGTACCATCTTTGATGCATACACAGATGAAGGAATCTTATTAAACCTTGGCTAGCTGCAGTGTCAAGATATTTGTCACCCAGTCATTTCCAAAAGATTGATTGATAGCTAGCTATGCACCAGTCTGTGTTTATATAAAATAGTCTCATTTAATTCACAGCCCTTGTTTCAAGGCTGCAGGATCTGCAAACAAAAGTCATCCACCAGTGGAAAATTACTTGCTGAAATATGTTTAAAGGACAGACTAAGTTTGTCCTTCAGTGCTTTAACACTCAAGAATACTAAAACTTGCTGCACTCATCAATAAACTTGTGGGGTGGGTGGTGGCAGGACGGAATGAATCTACCTCTGTACCTGCGCAATGTCACAATCTGTTGCATTACAGAAACATTATGGTCATGTTACTCCAGCATCTTTACCAAATACATTGGCAAAATTGCTTTCAATTACAGCACCAAGGCTTTTGCAATCACATAACGTAGGCCATCGCTGCACCCTTGGACGGACACAAGAAAAGGAGAGCACAGTTGACACCCTTGATGCAGCTAAAGTAGCGCCCATGGCACAAGCTCCCATGCAAAGAGCGAGCCATGACTAACATAAAACCCATTGCTTTCAGTGTGGTTTAGCCATGGCTAATTTCTAGTAGATTGCAACTAACAAATTTTGCACGAGAAGCATGGAAGAAAGCACATGTTTTGCTAAATGAGAGTTGTATCCTAAGGTCCTCTTTCACTCATGAAAGAAGCCATTTGCACAAGGGCAGAGGGTTGATTGCCCCTTTTCTCTGCAGCCCACTGAACATTTATTCCTGAGGGGCTAGTGGACCCCAACCAGCCAGTTAACCCCAAACAGAGCAGATATTCGGAGGGGGGGAGTGCAGGGGAAGTGCAGGGTGATGCAGAGAGAAGGGAGATTGCACAAGCTGGCAGGGGGTGATTTTTGCCATAAGGATCTTCTGTAAGTAGAAGAAGATTTTCAAAGAGAAGCGTATTTTTTCCCTTACCTCCAAATTAACGTTTTTTGGCTTTTCACACCACATGAGCAAAATAGTTTTTTTCAATTTAGCAAATCTTGTGTGTGAGCACAAGGGTGTGCTAATTTATTTGCATTTCATAATACATTTTGACATCCTATTAAAATGATAGTTTGCCTCAAATAATGGAAATTTAAAAAGTAAAGTGGCAGTGGTATCTGCTGCAAAAGAGACATAGGAACTCTGTTGTTTGAGTAAACAATGGTAATTGCTTTAATTGAAGTAAGTATAAGTAGCAAAAATGTAACTGCATGGTTCAGTGGATATACCCACCTGCAACATGCAGATACAGAAAGTCTGCTTGGTGCTGCATTTAGTGACATTAAGGTTATAATACATAAATGTGTCATTGAGGGCAAGCACCACTAAGTTCAATAGAGATAGTTTCCCAACATAATAAAAGCATATTCTTAGGCTGTAGAGCCACAAACAAATGCATCCTTCTCTGGGGAAAATATTTCAATAATTTCAGTTGGACTTTTACTCTGTGAACTTGCATAAGATCAACCTGCATATTTTTCTAGCAGCCCAATCCTATCCCCCATGAGCCCAGAGCATGCAGTGCTGCCAACAGAACAAGGGCTGCATGCTTTGGGCGGGCAGGAGACCAGGCGGCCCAGAAGGGATGTGAAGAATATTTTTACTTACCTTACTTACTTTTACCCCATAGGCCACCTGGTCTCCAATGAGTCTTCTTACACCAACTCTTCTTATACCAACTCTTCAGCTGATGTAAGTCTTATGATGAAAACTTATGTAAAGGTTGGTTGCCAGTTGCCAAAAGGGGGGCCAGTTGAGGCTGCAAAACTCCTCAGTCCCAGGCAGGCTCTTTTTTGACCTTTTTTTTTTAAAGTCCCAGGTAGGACTTAACCCACAGTTAAGCTCCTGGAGTGAGCCCCCTGCTGGAGGCTGTGGGTTAAGTCCTACCTGGGACTTTAAAAAAAAAAAAGGTCAAAAAAGAGCCTGCCTGGGACTGAACTTTGAGGAGTTTTGCAGCCTCAATTGGCCCCCTTTTTGGCAACTGGCAACCAACCTTTATATATTGCAGCCATGGAGCACCTTCCCACCTAAAATAAAAAATAAAAAAATTTTTTATTTCTCATAGGGATTTGAACCCCTCCACAGACCAACACTTTAGCCATTGAGCTATAAGAGCTCTCAGGCTCAAACTGTTTGGAACTAATACTTAAGGCACTGATGGCCACCAGCTGGGCTCAAGACCTTATATATTAGTTCTGAACACTTTAACTATAGGCTTTCCTATAGCCCAATGGAGCCCCTCCCCACGTAAAAAAAATGGGGTGTTTCACTCCAGCTGTGGCAGGAGTGCTTTTGCTATCAGGGAGCTCACACGGGATGGACGTGTGTGTGTGTATAAAAATGGTTTAAAAATAAATTAATTAATTAAATAAATAAATAAATTAAATAAAAGAAGTTGAGTTCCTGCACCTTTTTTTTTTTTTTTTTTTTTTTTTTTTTTTTTTTTTTACAAAAAAAAGCACTGGGTAGAATAATAATATTGGTAACAGTGATCCCTCATAGTCTGGTTCAGGGAGAACCTTCCAGTCCTCATTCCCAATGAGCTTAAACATGGAAGGGACTGTGCCACCTGAGGGTGAAGATGGGAGCTTGCATAAGTGAATTCTCCCCCTCAGGCCCAGCCTGAGTCAAGGTGGGGGGCTAGAAGCAGCCCCCCAAATTTCGCCCCCCTTTGGAAAATGTGAGCTCATACACAGTGATGGTTTCCACTTCTCCCTTCCTCTCCACCAGCTGTGTTTTCAAAACTGGATGAGCAGGAAGGATCTTGGGAGCTCCACTCGCAAGCTCCTTCCTGCCTGGCCAGTGAAGGTGCAAAAGAAGTGCTGGGGAGGAGGCAAGCAGGGGAGTGGTGATCCTCTTGGTGGAGAGCAATCAGAAACGAGATCATTGCAGTCATGCTGTCTTCTCCTCCAGCTTAGCAATAACTACTTAATCCAATATTTATCTTTTGTACCTTGTTGATTTAAAACTAGGAGTTCTGCATGCAAGACTGAAGAGAGGAATGTTAACACAGCCTGAAAAATTATCTTGTACAAGTACAGTGATCTTGAGCCACCAGCAGGGGTCCTGCTCCACCTTCTGTAAAACTTGAGCGCAGTACCTCTAAAAATCAACCAGCTCTGTCAAAAGTATCATTTGTCCAATCCACAGATCACTGAGCAGTTTTACATCTGCTCAGCTGTACCAGTGTTAATAGTCACTCATCTGGCCCTCAATAAAATATCCTATAGAGGCAAATAGCAGTGAGATCCACGGTTCATTCTAAGCTGAAAACAACCATTCACAGATCATCATCCATACATCCACTTGGATTATTTCATTGTAGGTTTACAAATAATTATTGATTTATGTAATATTGTAAAGAAAAAATATTTTTGGAAACAGTTAGGAATTTTTAATAAAGTTTTATTTAACACTACATTGCAAGTAGTGTTAGTAGAATGCAAGTAGTACATTGCATTCTCAGTGCCGGAAGCCCTTTTGCAACTGCAGTAAGGTAGTTATTGCTGGCAGATGCTTGTTCCACCAGCAGATGGGCTCTTTTGGTCTGGGCTGTTATTCCTGTATGCTGAAACATACAAGTTTCAGTATTGTTTAAAGGTTTTGTTAATTAGCCAGGGATGGGAACTCAAGTCAAGTGACCCAAGTCCTAGCTACAAAAACATACATGTTTTGCTAACTTGAGTCACTGGTGTCAATGACTTGGGCACTGACTCAAGTCTGATGCCACCAACTCAGAAATGAGTCATGAATGTGAACAACTTGAGTCACTAAGGGCGCAATCCTAACCCCTTTATGTCAGTACTTCCCAGCACTGGCATAGTGGTGCCAATGGGACGTGTGCTGCATCCTGCAGTTGGGTGTCACTCACAGAAGCCCCCTCAAAGTAAGGGAATGTTTGTTCCCTTACCTCCGAGCTGCATCACCCTTATATCAGTGCTGGAAAGCACTGGCATAAGGGGTTAGGATTGCACCCTAAGATATGTATAGTTTGAGTGCGCTTGCTTACTTTGGTGCACCACTTCCATGTCATGTGAAAGACCTTGTGATCCTGAAACTGGGCATTCAGATCTGCATGAGCAGCAGCAGTGTAGGCTTTGGTTATTGAGTCAGGAAGCAGAGAAAGGGGCTGGGGGTTGAGAGAAAAGGTTAATTTTTTGTTTTAGGGTGGAGTTTCTTTTTGTTTGGGGTAACAGCAGCAGCCAGCTAGCTGACTCCCAGCTGCTATGAGTGATCCACCAGCCCACTGCTTCTGTCCTCCCTGCAGGTCTGACTCTGCTCAGTGCCTCTTCTGAGGACAGGATCGGGAGTCGTGATATGAACAGGAGTTTGTAAGGAACTCATTGATGCATTCTGCACTACTACCTTCATTCAAACAACAGCAAAACTTTTGTTTACAGATGGGGTGGGTGGGTGCGGAGGGGAGTGTTTATTGAGAACTCCAACACACGCATACACAGTCCCCACCAGCAGCTCTGTTTTTTCTGCAGGGCTGCACCTGACTTGTTTATGGAAAAGACTCAGGACTCTATTTGACTAAATAGAGCCCCCAAAATGCTCTGGATGAGGCCCCATGGCCACCCATTAAGACTGTTCATGAGTATAGTGATAGAGGGCAGGGACTCCATTGTAGCCACGGTGGAGTTGCACATCCTTGTAACTAGCAATCTTTTTCAGAAACAGAGAGAAACAGAAACAAAATCTTGCAGAAAGAAGAGGCATAATTTTTATGGAAGCTACAGCCAGCTTTAATAAATGCTTGAAATGATTGATATGTATTCTAGGCTTTTGACTGTGTACTCATCCCTTTTATGATCTGCACATTATTAGAGCCAAGTATAACTGCTGATGACACACAAGTAAAGAAATTTAAAAGAACATCGCAATACTCAGTAAGAATCCAGCTGAGAATTAGTGGAACAAGTACTTGAGAACAATGTAGCCCATTGTTTTAAGATATACATCCAGCTGTATGCCTCCGTTATAAAGGTAATGTGCTCCAATTCTGTGCAAAGTTTATTTCACTATTATAGAACATACCTGGTTTCTCAGGCTGTGATGTTTGTCTCCAAAGGAATTATTTTGGAATGAATACTAACTAGGATGGCATATTTGTGAAACCCAGCACACTTGGTCAGAATGCGTTCTCTGAATCGATGGCTCCAGTCTCCCCATCCCTGAGTAAGCAAGAATCCAAAAGCCAGGTCACTAGTGCCTTCATGTGAAAAAATATCCAGGAAGCTTATCTGTTCTGATACAGCTCTATCACACATCTGCATCTGCGAGAGAACTTGTATAAGGACTCTTACAGATGCAAGTGTTGCATAGGAAATGGTCACAGAACAGGATAGCTGTCAACATTCAATATTCTACCAAAGAAACTTGTTGGCAACCTTCAGTCTCGAAAGACTATGGTATCACACTCTGAAAGGTGGTTCTGGAACAGCATCTAGTGTGGCTGAAAAGGCCAATTCGGGAGTGACAATCCCTTCCACACTGGGAGCAAGTGCAGTCTGTCCCTGGTCTGTCTGCCTGGCTATGGGCCTTCCTTCTTTGCCTCTTAGCCTCAGACTGTTGGCCAAGTGTCTCTTCAAACTGGGAAAGGCCATTAATGCAATACTGGATAGAGTCAGACCATCGTTTGTTATGTGAAGGTTTTGTCACACTTTCTGTCAAGGGGCCAATCATCGTAAGGGTCTACAACAGCAACACAACACTTAAATGGGGAGGATAAAACTGGTCAATTTTCAGGCATTTCCTAATACTCTCCAGGTTCCTTGAGCCAACTTACTACCACATATACTTAAAAGATCATTTATTTAAAAACAAAGTATAGTAATCAAAAAAACTCTCCACCCTACACGAGGGCTTTCAAACGAAGAATTCCACAGAAGTAAGGCATATAACAACAGGCAGCAAAGAAAACAGCAACCATACTAGCTAGTCTACAAGCTATATACTTGCATAACTTTAGACCCAGAAGTAAAAATTGCTGGCCTTGGTCATCCTGCTTCACTGCTCCTCAGGCACGAACTCTACCTTAATGCCTGACTCCATTATATGCCCAGAAATCCTTCCCACAGGGAATTTTAACCCAGTTACAATACACCACCAAACTACTGAACTTACACTGGTCAATAATCTGACAAATAAATACTTCAGGTCTCTTATCCTAATTACAGTTAATCCAACTTGGAGAAGTTCTTCTTTTGGCTGGTAGATCAAATAGCCTTCTAATTACCTACATCTGTAACTCACTCTGCCTCTTAACCAACTTTGGCACACTTCACACTTAAATTAACCCCCTACTACTCATAGAAACCACACCTCTCCAAGCTCTACCTCAAGACATCCCCCCACATTCCAGGACAATACTTGGCTACATTTAAAGGTTTTATTCAAGGCAAAAATACACTACAAAATATTTCTCCACACAAACACTCCACACCTCACCCTCCACAGCACTATCTCCCATCCCCCCCCCACTACAGACTAGCGAAAAAAGGGGGAGGGACCCCACTTCCATGACAGGTTTGGAATCCTGCTTTGAGGGCAAAGTTTAGTTTGCACAAACTAGGGTGTCAGGAAAGGACCCAATCTTATCCAACATTCTAGCACTGATGCAGTCGTGCCAATGGGGTGTGTGCTGCCTCCAGGGGTGGGGTGTCAATCACGGAGGCCACCTCAAGGTAAGGGAGCATTTGATCCCTTACCTTGGGGCTGAATTGTGCCTGCATCAGAGCTGGAAAGTTGGTTAGGATTGGACACTGAGGGAGCCACAGGCCAAGAGGAATAGCGCCTAATGGTTAGCATTCAGTGCAACCCTTTCTCCTCTCCACTATCCTTTATTACTGGGCAAACTGTTGAAAGAGAGAGGAACTGGTAAATCTATCTGCTGCTACCATCCCAAAGAGGGAAGGAGAGGAAGAAGCATGTGAGCCTGAGGCTCACCACAACTTACAGCCCAATCTCATGGGCTCTGGACAGCAGCAGAATGTAGCTGTGTTCTTTTTTTAACTTGAGAAAATCAGGAAGTGATGTTTCCAGCATGAACATAAGAAGAGCCCTGCTGGATCAGGCCAAAGGCCCATCTAGTCCAGCTTCCTGTATCTCACAGTGGCCCACCAAATGCCCCAGGGAGCACACAAGACAACAGACACAACCTGCGTCCCGGTGCCCTCCCCTGCATCTGGCAATCAGAGGCAGCCTGCCTCTAAAACCAAGAGCTTGCACATACCTACTATGACTTGTAACCTGTAATGAACTTTTCCTCCAAAAATTTGTCCATTCCTCTCTTAAAGGCATCCAGGCAAGATGCCGTCACTACTTCCTATGGCAAAGAGTTCCACAAACTAATTACACGCTGGGTAAAGAAATATTTTCTTCTGTCTATCCTGACTCTCCCAACACTCAACTTTCATTGATGTCCCCTGGTTCTGGTGTTATGTGAGAGGGAAAAGAGTGTCTCTCTATCTACTCTGTCCATCCCCTGCATAATTTTGTATGTCTCAATTATGTCCCCCCTCAGGAGCCTCTTTTCTAGACTGAAGAGGCCCAAATGCTGTAGCCTTTCCTCACAGGGAATGTGCCCCAGCCCAGTAATCATTTTGATTGCTCTCTTTTGCACCTTTTCCATCTCCACTATATCCTTTTTTAGATGTGGTGACCAGAACTGGACTCAATACTCCAGGTGTGGCCTCACCATTGATTTGTACAACAGCATTACAATATTAGCTATCTTATTCTCAATGCCTTTCCTAATGATCCCAAGCATGGAATTAGCCCTCTTCACTGCCGCCACACATTGGGTCGACACTTTCACCAAGCTGTCCACAAGGATCCCAAGATCTCTCTCCTGATCTGTCTCAGACAGCTCAGAACCTATTAGCCTATATGTAAAGTTTTGATTCTTTGTCCCAATGTGCATGACTTTACACTTACTTACTTGAAATGCATCTGCCATTTTGCTCTCCCAGTTTGGAGAGATCCTTCTGGAGCTCTTCACAGTCTCTTTTGGTCTTCACCACTCAGAAAAGTTTGGTGTGATCTGCAAACTTGACCACCTCGCTGCTTAGCCCTGCCTCCAGGTCATTTATGAACAGGTTAAAAAGTACAGGTCCCAGGACAGATCCTTGGGTACTCCACTTTCCACCTCTCTCCATTATGAAAATTGCCCATTGACACCTACTCTCTGCTTCCTGGATCTCAACCAGTTCCTAATCCAGGAGAGGACCTGCCCTCTAATTCCCTGATGGTAGAGTTTTCTCAGCAGCTTTTGGTGAGGGCTGCTAAGATGTTTCCATTGCGGTTGTTTTAAAAACAGCAAAATGGTGTCCCTTCATTGAAATTTATTGTATGGACATCACCATGTTGTAACCATACTCTGCACATACTCACCAGCAGGAAGGCCAGCACCTTATACTCTAGCTGCTTGCAGGAGCAGGTAAGCCACTGCAGGAGGGCTGAAGAGAAGCTGAGACAGGTGAAACTGGATGCGGAGAAGGTGTGATGGGGTGGGGAGGTTGTGGGAGGAGTGGAGTCAGCAGTGATGGCATACACTGAATTCTACCCTCCATTTTCACTGCCTCCCCACTCCCTTTCCCTCCTCGGATATGCACTAGCAAAGTCACTAATGCTGGACTGGGGAGACCTACTGCAGGCCTGGAGGCTTATGTGGGGGTAAGGGGATTTAAATTCCCTTTCCCTGCTGAAGCCTCTTGGTCTGCCCTGCCCAGCCCACTGGATACAGTGTGCCCATTTTTGACACTGCTGCACCACCGGGGATGGTGGTGGTAGTAGGACTGAGCTCTTATTCACAGTCCTCCAAACCATGGTTGAGATAATCATCTGAATGTAGCCATAGTCATGACTTTTCCTGAAACATTTCATTTGAAGTCTGCCATCCAAAGTACTGCTCTACCCCATTCTTCAATGCATTCCTTCATGCATTCAGATGATGTTATAAGAATGTAGGAAGATGAATACTTTATAAGATAAAGGAATGTGTTCTCTCCCAGAATCTAAGACAGTAGTTGAGCTTTGTGTATAGAAAGCATTTACTCAAGAATATTTTCGGAAAATGACATGGCAAGCACTCTTTGCAAGTCCTGAAGGTCAGCTGGCAGAATCAAAACATAAGAGGTGAAGATGCATGATTTCAAGAATAGATTAAGTAAGGGTTGTTCAGCATATACGAGGTTCAGCATAATGTGGTGCATTACTTTCTGGGCAACCCTCGTACTTTGAGTCATGTAAGGTGACTTGTGGATAATTAACAGATAGAAAATGAACAAGCACTTAACTGTTAGAGCTTAATTAGAAATGATGTACCATAACTATTTCAGTGTGATTATAAAGTGTATATGCAGAACAAGATGTGAAGATTTGATTTGATTTGAAAAGACCAATGAATTGAGCACGACTCCTACGATTGAATCTACACAATGTTTTCAGTGGTTTAACTAGAAAATGGAAATTTCAAAATGCACCAGTCTTTCTTGAATATAGCCAGACTCACTGGAGCCAACTGGCTTCTCTGCTTCAACAGCTTCTCTTCAGGAGTCTGTAGATTAAAAGCCCAATCCTATCAGCTCTGAGGGCCAGCACTGAGCTCTAGTGGAGGCACCAGCGCTGAGTGCCGCAAATGTGCCATAAGGTACCTGAAGCATAAGGAGTGCTGGGCCAGAGCCAGTTGGTGCTGGGCCCAGCACTGGACGGACACTACTTGGAGCACAGTAAGAGTTCCAGGTGGCAGTGGGGGCCTTGGAGTTGGGGGGGAGGTTTTCAGGGATGGGAGAAGGGAGAAATGGGGGAGGAACCAGGCGAGAGGGGGTGGGACCAGCGGAGCCTTGCTCTGCTGTATCCTATTCTCCGTGTTGGGCCCAACACAGAAGCTCTCAAGTCTGCACAGGCAAAATAACGGCGCAGACTTGAGAAGCCCCACTGGGGGGTCTGGGGCTTTCCCTGAGGAGACCTTCGGCAGCACTGGTGCTGCCGCTGGATACAGTGGTAGCCATTTTGGTGCTACTGCATCCATCAGTGCCACCGGGGATAGGATTTGGCATTAAGGCTGCAACCTTATACACACTTTCCTCAGCTCCACTGAGCACAGTGGAGTTTACTCCTGAGTAGACATGCCTAGGATTGCGCTGTAAGAATATATCACTCCAGAGGCAAACATAAAGCAATTTTTTGGGGGTGGAACATGCATAACATTTAACATAACATGTAATATTGGCTAAATTCAAACCATAGTTTGTTGTTATGCATAGGTTTGGAATCCTGCTTTGAGGACAAAGTATAGTTTGCACAAACTATGCTGTCAGGGAACAAACCAGAGAGAGCCACAGGCCAAGAGAAGTATTGCCTAATGGTTAGCACTCAGTGCACCCAAAATAACAATTTATCAGACAAGAGTCAACTACATAATTAATGAATAAACAGAAGTTATTTCAAAATGTGTTCAGCGAGAATGAATTCTTACAACACCATAAAGAGCACACCATTAAGTGCCTGCAGTTATCGTGCCATGTCTCAGTTCTCAGCTCACCAGGGGAGAGGCTGGCAGGAAACACCTGTATGCCAGTTCATGAAAAGGACAGAGGGGACAAATGGAAGGGCAACTAGATCATATCCTAGTTAAAAATAAAGTGAAAAACAGCACCCACCCCCATCATATTTTTACATGGCAATTTCAAAATGTTCTGTTGGAACAAAACCTTTTACCACGATGAGCTAAAATGGAAAAAGAAAACTGGGTCCTATGGCTAAACAGAAGGGCCATATGCTCACGCCTCTGTGATGTGGATAAATGAGTCAAAATGATCTAAAAACAATTTTACAGACTGAAAACAAATTCTCAGTTGATCTCTTAGGAACATAATGATGACCAGCATATGGATAGGTCAAATGTATAATCAAAGGAACAGGCATCAAGGGCATCTTGTTTGCTATAGTTTGCTGCATTCCCTTATTCATCATTCTGCTGGTCCTCCTAATAACTACAGCATCAGGCAGGAATTAGGGAAGAGAGCAGGACCCTCCAGAAGCAATAGCAACTGGCATTAGAGGATACATTTTCTGTTTCGGTGGTACGATTTGGTCTATCAGACATCAGTGCAGGGCTTGGCTAAGTTCCTGTATGGATTGTGAGTGCCAGGAGTGCTGATTCAGTGGGTCTGACACTAACCTCTCTGTCTGCAAACGCTTTTATTTGTAGACTGATTCTGTTTCTTAAATTGATATGCCGGTCTTTTGGTTCAGGGTTTGGCTAAACTCAATCTTGCCTCATCTGCTTGTTTAAAAGTTAAGAATATTCATGCTCCATCAATATGTTTGAAATTTATAATGACACATAGAATCTTTTAAATGTGGAGGCACAACTCATCTGTGGTGTGTGGTCTTGAATGTGCAGTCTTGCTTAAGAAGTATAGTACTTTTCTGAATCGGACCATCCCAGTCTCCCTGAATTTGTCTGAAGCCAGTTCATGGAATCTTTTCTGAAGAGCTACGGTACTGAGTCATCCCTAAGTGACTTCTAGCTGCTGGGCTACAGGGTGAGATAGAATAAAAACAGGTGCCACTTGCTGAATTCAGCTGTGATAAGTTTTTAACATTCACTTGCAGTTACTTGCAATAGGGTGCTAAAAGTCAATTCATGCTGCATTCAGTCAATGGTGTTATCTTTCACACAAGTAAACATCGGCCTGACCTGGCTTAGGCTGTTGGTAGTATAACTACCAAAAGGTACAAATTATTGTCCTTTCCCTGTTGCAGAAAAGAGCATTTTTGGGAACCGATTTTCAAAGCCTTCTGTTCTGCAAAATAAAATGCCCTCAAGGACTGTTGCATGATTTGGAAAAAATGTGGGAAAAAAGACTGGAAGAGATCTCCATGATCTGTGTGGGAGTGGAGTTTGCTGCAAAATACACTGTGCTTTACTGGAATTTCTTGGAGTGAACATATCAAATATGAATAGCAAATATGAGTCGGCTTAAAAAAAAGCATAATTAAGCTAGGTAAAAGGCCTAATTAAGCTGGGATCATAGTAAACCTGGCATGGCTAAGTATTAGTCCACTAACTAACCTTTTCGTTAGCAGTACACTAAGGCAATACTTCAGAATTTCATGTGTAAAAGGGGATAATTGTGTTAGATTCTCAGGAGTGTAAGTGGAAGGAAGCTTGCACAAAATTCCCTGACCCCTTCCTCAGCGCAGCAGCCCCCTCTTCCTCCTGAAAATTCACTCCTGAGAATTGTTGGACCCTCCAAAGCAGTCCAAAGCAATGATATGGACCCTCCAAAGCAATGATATGAAGAGTGGAGGACTGCAGTGTGTTGAGGGGGATCAGTGAAAATCACCCCTCTCTTGAGCACATGGACAGCCCAATCCTAACCTTCCCAGAGCGGCAGGCTACAGTGGTGCTGAATGGCCACAGCTATATCCTGAGGGTCCAAGGAAGCCACTGGAGGTCTTCTTCGGGGAAGAGGACATTTGTTCTCTACCTCAAGTAAAGTTCCAGCCCCTGCAATGGGCCTACTCAAGTTTCCGCCAGCTAAATTGCTGGTGCAGACTTGAGAAGCCCCATGTTGGGTTTCTGAGCCCGACACAGAGGATAAGATCCGGCAGAGGCCTCCACCAGTCCCCTCGCCTCCCAGGCCAGTCTCTTTCCCATCCCAGAATGTACTCAGACCTTAGCAAATCCACGAGGACCTGCACCATGGAATCAGGAATGTGAAAGGCGCTAAGATTTGGCAGCTACCACTGCTGCCAAATCCAACCCCTTCTTGTACCCTGATCTGTCCTCCCTCTCCCCCATTGCCATCTCACCTGGAGATGGGCTGGAATTCATAGAAGTACAGCAGGAAGTTGGATGATATGTGAGACAGAGAAAAGTGAAAAGCTATGTGAGCATGTAATGAACTACTATTCTGTCATGAGTTGGATAGTATGTATAGCCAACAACATCAGAAATAACCAGTCATGCTGGATGTACTGTTAGATGATGAATGTATGGAAGAGAAGAAGCCCTCTGACTGGAGAACTGACAACCAAGAATAGCTTCTGGGAAAAATTGTATGTGCAGCTGTTGGCACGTTCCCCAGTTTGAGACACGGAAAAGGATTAGAGGGGCTAAGTGTGGAACATGCACTTGCCTTAGATGAAATATCAATATATGGTAAAGGATTTATTTACTGTCATGCCACCTGTGCAAAAAAAGTGATCATATATCTCTGGTTTCTTGGAAGAATGACTTCCCATTTTTAAAGACTTTTTAAAAAATGCTGTCTTCTGATAGACTGTATGGTACTTTGCTACAGTAATGCTTCATCAGGTCTGGCTGAGTTTAAAAATTGATTGGTGTCCAGCTTGTTCACTTTGAACTGCCAACGCAGGCCTTTTGTCTTTCCCAGTATTTAATCTCTGCTTTGCTGATGTCAGAGTTCAGGTTAGTTTGTTCCCTATCTACAAGGGCCTCTTCAGGAGGTGTAGGCCATCGATTCTCACAGACATTTTAAGGTCAAAGCAATGCTCTGCCATTAACAGTGCAGCATAAAGAAATTTCCTTACACAAAGTTCTGATGAGTGACTTGTAATATGTTACTCATCATGCCAAATGCAAGGGGGGGGGCACCAGGAAGTGGGTCTCTTGTTGTCTTGTGTGCTCCCTGAGATACTCAGGCCACTGTGAGATACAGGAGGCTGGACTAGATGGGCCTTTGGCCTGATCCAGCTGGGCTCTTCTGATGTTCTTCTTAGATAAACATCAAGGGCCTTGCAAGCTTACAATTGTAGGATGTGCCTTACAAACAAATGTGTGAGTGGCTGTTTGTGTGTATGTTTGTTTGCAAACAGTGATTGCAATGAAATAATAATATGGCAGTGTCCAACACAAGCTACACAATGTTCAGATACTTCATTGGGTAGAACAGTAAGGGAAGAAAATTGAGGAGGTGTGTCACAAACCTATCCTGTCTTGAATGCTGTGTCGGAAAAGAAGACCCAAGAATGGGCAATAGTATGTAAATGTGTGTATGTATGTATGTATGCATGCATGCAGTATGCATTTATTTGGAGCCTCACATACCTTTAGGACCCCACAGAAGCCTCTTTGAGGCTCCTGACAGGGTCAGAAACTGTGCTTCCGGTTTGCCGGTGAACCTTCAGGAGGCTTCCCTGATGCGTGTTGAAACTAATTCACTCTCCCTCTTCAGTGGCAGATCTAAAGGTTAAAAAGTGAATCTCCGGGTTGCAAGCTGATAATTGTAGCCTTATAATTCTTCCATGTTGTTAGGAACCAAGCTAGATTGGGAACAGGACACAAACCCACACAAGTATCTGAAGATCCAGTCAAAAACAAACTAGCACAATGGTGAGAGTAATTCAGAACATGGTCACTTGCCTCTTGAGCTGGCATGACCCTCTTATAAGCAGGCAGCTACTGCTGAGAAATACTAGTAGCATTAGGAACACAGTTAAATTCAGAAGTAATCTGCAGTTTATAATAATCCACCAGGAGGTGCAAGAGTTTAATCTGCTGCAAGGCTCTTGCCACAGTTTTCAGGACATCATTATTAAGGAATAGGACCCACACAACACACGAGAATTCTGCCAGTTCAAAATCTCAGAATCATGACTTTGATTTATAAATTGGGAAACTTGAAAAGGCTACTGCATTCTTTTGAAAGGTAGTTCACAAGCATCTTAGAGCCCAATCCTATGCATGTCTACTCAGAAGTAAGTCCCATTACAATTAATGGAGCTTACCTCCAGGTAAATGTGGATTGCAGCCTTTGAGCCCGTGTTTTTAGATTATTGAATGCATCATCTCATTGGTTCCTTATTTTTACTCTAAAGTAATATTTAGCATAGGGTCCTAATTTCAATTGCGATCCCAGTGCCTATTTAGTTCCATGTCCTTTTCCTACAGAAAATCTCCTCCCAGAGAGGTGTATTTAACCCCAAAGGAGGCATTTGCCACATTGGACCATAGCCACAGGAGTATTTAAGCAGGAAAATGGCAAAGAAATAAACACCCCCTATGTTTACACTATCTTCCTGATCTGGTTTGGGCTCTTGCATGGATGCTACTTTAGAGTAAAAAACAAGTCCCTAGCTTGATGAGGATGTATGTTATATGTCTAGTTTGGTTCTTGTGATATTGAAAATGAAAATATTAAGACAGAAGAATTATGTACAAAATGTTTAAAATGAAATAATCAGACCGAATAGTGGGGAATTCTGATCAACATCCCTTTTGCTATTGACAAGAGTAAGGGCCCAATCTTATGGTCCGCACTGCGCCTCTGCGGCGCGGACCACAGTTGCAAACATGCCCACCACCCAGCAGGCACCCATGTTCCGCAGCTCGGCGGTGCCTGCCACCGCCGGGCTGTAGAACGACAAACGGGATGGGGTCGGGGGCGTTCCAGGGAGGGGGGAGTCCAGCGTGATGTGGGGAGGGGGCAGGGAGGCAGGCGTGATGGGGGGGCATGCCAGAGGCGTGCCTGGGGGCGGGCAGGAGGAGGAACCTCAGAGCTCCACTCCGCAGGATCCTTGGCACTCAAGGAGGCTGTGTGCCTCACACGAGTGCCATTACTTTAGCGGCACCCTTTGGGCGCCGCTAAAGTGAGTAGCCCCATTGTGGGGCTGCCTCCCTTACCCGGGGGAAGGGGACGAACGTCCCCTACTCCCAAGGTGTCTCCTGTGGTAGCATGGGAGGCGCTGGATTCAGCGGCAGCCCTCATGGTGCCGCCGAGTGGGGGCTCCCCGGGCAGCTCAGGATTGGGCTGCCCATTAGGATTGGGCAGTAAGACAGCACATGATCAAGGCTTCCACACAAGAGGAAGTGTAGAGAAGAGTGGTGGCCTAGAGCTCCAACTCACTTCTTCCTCTTCCAATCTAGGGAGTGGGAGAAGCAGAGATTGGAACATGACCAGGTAATAGGGGGCAGCATTTGGTCTGCCTGCTCAGGCACCAGGATATCTTGGGCCAGCCCTGGTTGCCAGCAAAATGCAGGATCACAATAGAATCCTGTTGCCGGAATTGGAAAGCTGCCCCTGAAACATTTTGATTTTTTATTCACTGGCAAAGCTGGACTAAATTTCCACCACACTTAATTTTCACCAAAAATAGCACCTGCCAAAGGTTTTCATTTATAGCATGCCCATATGAGTTTAGACTTTTGCTCTGGTTGCACTGAGAACAGAGGGCTTGCTTTGGAGGCCACCTGGCCATTTATTAGATATAATGATCTCATTCTGTGCCTGGGCTGCATTTCATTGTACTGAGCTTCGTTATTTGCGTGGCTTTGTGTCACTGCCTTTATCCTCAAGCCCCAAAGCAGTTGGATCCAAATTTATAGCTGCAATGGAACATTTTAGACTGCAAGCTCATTAAGCCTAAATTTTTACCGTCAGAGAGAGAGAGAGAGAGAGAGAGAGAGAGAGAGAGAGAGAGAGAGAGAGAGAGAGAGAGAGAGAAGCTAGCATTCTAAAGTGCAAGTGAGTCCGTGGCAGAACTTTGTGTGCCATCTCACCCTTTGATCAGAGCCTTGCTTGTATCTGTTCAGATCAAGAAAGATGAGTCCAGTTATTTATGCAATGTGGCAATAAATCCAGCATTGTTGATGCTTCAAATTTCAAAGCAAAAAATGCAGTTAGCCAAGCATAGATTATTTCTTTTCTTTGTTCGTTACTGGTGTGGAGCCAGTCTTCTTGATACAGGGCATGCAGGACTTTAGGGAGCCATTCCTAATTTTTTTTATTGTAGAACTAGGCACTTTCACTTGTCAAAAATGTACATACATGAAACCTAGTGATGGCTTGAAATTTTCAAGTGGGAGGACATGTGAAAAAATTCTGAAGTAATGACTAGGATGAAAAATTTTGTTGATGAGTCTGTCCACCTTGGATAAAGTTTTTGCTTTCACTGAGTTGTCTTTGTAGTGGGTGGATTGGATTGCTCTCTTTTCCTCCAAGCCACATCTGTAATAAAGTTCATGTTTCTGTGGTCTCTCCCCTCCCCCTCTCTGTGTGCTTTCTGTTTCTGTGTTTGTGTTTCACTATTCCTGAACTGCTTTGTTTGTGTGGTGGGTGGGGTTAAAAAATCCATACCACACGCACAAATAAAGTTATTTTCCATGGTCTGTATGGCTATCTAAAAAGACATGTGATCTCAAAGGAGAAGTCAGATTCAAACCAGGAAAGTCCTGATCAAACAATTCAATTGCTTAGCTGCTTATTTCTGCTTTACTTCTGTCTCCTCGTTCATGCTATTTGAGAGGTCATTCACAACTAGCAAGTATAGCTCAGGACAGGGATTAAGACTAGGATTGGTGTGCATCCTGAGGTAAATGGATTAGTCAAGGAGGACCTAGAACTGATCTCCAGAGACTGCTCAGGTTGAGAACCCCCTGAGGAAGGACTGCAAAGCCAACTTCAAAGGTTGCACATTTTTAGGGGAGGGGAAATGCAATCCAGAACTTTCTCAACCCTTTACAAGGGCTTTTGATAATACAGTTGGGTTGTCCATGGACAATCTACAGCTTGGCGCTATGGTGGGAGTGCTTGAAAAGAGAAGTAGGCAACAGCTGGTTGTCACTGCTAAGAAAGGAACCCACACTACAAGGGACCCACATGCAAGGAGACATGGTACCCACTGCAAGATTATATGTATTAATAAACTGTAGCCCATAATAAGCTGTAGCCCACTTGCCTCGTGAACAAGTGGTTAGGTATAAGGGCAATTATTTCTTCTAGGAAGACGATTGGATAAAAACTGCACACGTCTTTCCAAAAAATCTCTTTCCTGTAATGATTTTTTTTAAGAATCCATGCATCTTTTTTTCTTAATACAGCATCATTTCTTCTCTATAGTTTAGTGCTAGTGTAAAGAAAATGCCTTTTGCAAACTCCTTGCTGAAAACAATTTTGAGAGAACAGCTGCTGAAAGAAGATGCAGAGAAACAGAAATTGATGGAGTGAATTCTTTTATATGACTTGCATTATCGAGCCATACAGGGCCAATAAGCATGCAGAAACATGAAACAGGTCTTCTCATGGAAATCTGAAGGGGTAGCCTCAACAGCCTCGTCTCAGCTTCGTATTTGAGACAGTGGCTTAGAAAATGAAGGCTGAAATTATTTGTTCTTCAGATAGTCTCCACTTCCAAAAGGGATTCACTTGCTTTCCAGGCCACATTGAGGTTGCCCCAGAAGGCAACACAGAAGTGTTTAATCACTTCTGCATGGCATTCTTTGGGGGCCAAGGGGCCACCCCCAAATAGCCATTCTAATCACTGAAAACAGCCTGCCTGCCACTCTGCAAAGGTAAGATAAGCAGTTTTTAAACCATGATTTTAAAGGTATGCTCTTTGATTATCTGATTGTGGATCTGATTACCCAGGGTTCTTTGCATCTGTGGGGGTTCTAGGAACGCCAAGGCCAACAGTAATACTTTAAATTCTGTCTGTGGAAGACCTTTTTCAAATTCTGAATTCTATTACTTCCAAGTTTGTATTAGGAAACAGCTTATGACCCAATTCTACACTTTCTGGATGCTGGCATAATGTGCGTTGCACAGGCAGAGGCTGCTTTATGGCAGTTGCAAAGAAACCTCTGCCAGTGTGCACTGATGGGCCACTGGCGGGAAAGCCAGAGTGGCCTCCTGCATGCCATCGGATGGCAGAAGGGCCTCTGGAGCTAGTAAGGCTGCACAGGGGTTGGAACGAGGAGGGGAGAGGGTGGAACAGGGGAGGGTGGAATGGGGCAGTGACAGGAGTGGGGAGAAGGGCAGATGAGTGGGTGGGTTTGGTGTCAGTGGTGCATGGCAAATTCTGACACTCTTCCCAGGCCTGACCTGCCTTTCTGAGTCAACAAGGACTTGCACCAGCTATATAGCTGGTGCAGGTCCAAGTTGACCCATGGGGTCACCCAGGCAAGGGAACAAATGTTATCCTGAGGAGGCCTCCTGAGACCAAAAGGCCCTGATAGGATTTAGCAGAGCCCACGCCAGCACCACTGCCTTGTCACGTGGGCAGATACAGCGGTTTGGACTGGAAAGAAGTGACTCTTTTTCACAAATATCAGCCCTAGGGGCTGATAATATGGATTGGAATTGTAGCATGCAGGCAGGGAGGGAGAGAGGGGTTTAGCATTTTCCCCCTGCACCATTTCTCCTGAATTTCTTTAAAAAGGGAAAGAGGGGGGACCTGGGAAACTATAGGCCGGTCAGCCTAACATCCATACCGGGTAAGATGGTGGAATGCCTCATCAAAGATAGGATCTCAAAACACATAGACGAACAGGCCTTGCTGAGGGAGAATGCTGACGGTGGTGTAGGGAGGAGGGGTTTAGATTCGTTAGGCACTGGGGAACGTTTTGGGACAAGCGGGGCCTGTACAAGAGGGACGGGCTCCATTTGAACCAGAATGGAACCAGACTGCTGGCGCATAACATTAAAAAGGTGGCAGAGAAGCTTTTAAACTGATCCCTGGGGGAAGGCCGACAGGAGCCGAGGGGCATCCGGTTCGGGACTCCTCATCCCTATGGGATGAGGATGGGGAGGTTAGAGAACAACAAGACAAAGGCAGGGTAGGAGAAGAAATTGGGAAAGGTAGGGTGATGGGATGTGATAGACGGTTTGGCACAATGAGAGGATGCGGGGACAAAGGAGCGAATAAGCAGCCCATCCTGGGGCATTCCGTGTATAAATGCTTTTATGCGAATGCCCGAAGTCTACGAGCAAAGGTGGGAGAACTGGAATGTCTGGTGACAAGGGAAAATATTGACATAGTGGGCATAACGGAAACCTGGTGGAATGCGGAGAATCAGTGGGATACCGCAATCCCGGGCTATAAACTCTACAGGAGGGACAGGCAGGGGCGTGTTGGAGGTGGGGTGGCCCTTTATGTTAAGGAAGGGATAGAATCCAGCAAAGTAGAGATTGAAGGTGGGTCCGACTCCACCGTAGAATCTCTGTGGGTTAAATTACCAGGCTTGTGCAGCAATGTAATACTGGGGGCGTGCTATCGTCCTCCAGACCAGAAATCTGATGGGGACCTTGAAATGAGGAAACAGATCAGGGAGGTGACAAGGAAGGACAGGGTTGTAATCATGGGGGACTTCAATTATCCTCATATTGACTGGGTCAATTTGTGTTCTGGTCACGATAAGAAAACCGGATTTCTTGATGTGCTAAATGACTGTGGCTTAGATCAGCTAGTCACGGAGCCCACCAGAGGACAGGTGACTCTAGATTTAATTTTGTGCGGTATGCAGGACCTGGTTAGAGATGTAAATGTTACTGAGCCATTGGGGAACAGTGATCATGCTGCGATCCGTTTTGACGTGCACGTTGGGGGAAGAATACCAGGCAAATCTCTAACAAAAACCCTTGACTTCCGACGGGCGGACTTCCCTCAAATGAGGAGGCTGGTTAGAAGGAGGTTGAAAGGGAGGGTAAAAAGAGTCCAGTCTCTCCAGAGTGCATGGAGGCTGCTTAAAACAACAGTAATAGAGGCCCAGCAGAGGTGTATACCGCAAAGAAAGAAGGGTTCCACTAAATCCAGGAGAGTGCCCGCATGGCTAACCAGCCAAGTTAGAGAGGCTGTGAAGGGCAAGGAAGCTTCCTTCCGTAAATGGAAGTCTTGCCCTAATGAAGAGAATAAAAAGGAACATAAACTGTGGCAAAAGAAATGTAAGAAGGTGATAGGGGAGGCCAAGCGAGACTATGAGGAACGCAAGGCCAGCAACATTAAGGGGAATAATAAAAGCTTCTTCAAATATGTTAGAAGCAGGAAACCCGCCAGAGAAGCGGTTGGCCCTCTGGATGGTGAGGGAGGGAAAGGGGAGATAAAAGGAGACTTAGAGATGGCAGAGAAATTAAATGAGTTCTTTGCATCTGTCTTCACGGCAGAAGACCTCGGGCAGATACCGCTGCCCGAACGGCCCCTCCTAACCGAGGAGTTAAGTCAGATAGAGATTAAAAGAGAAGATGTTTCAGACCTCATTGATAAATTAAAGATCAATAAGTCACCGGGCCCTGATGGCATACACCCAAGGGTTATTAAGGAATTGAAGAATGAAGTTGCAGATCTCTTGACTAAGGTATGCAACTTGTCCCTCAAAACGGCCACAGTGCCAGAAGATTGGAGGATAGCAAATGTCACGCCTATTTTTAAAAAGGGAAAGAGGGGGGACCCGGGAAACTATAGGCTGGTCAGCCTAACATCCATACTGGGTAAGATGGTGGAATGCCTCATCAAAGATAGGATCTCAAAACACATAGACGAACAGGCCTTGCTGAGGGAGAGTCAGCATGGCTTCTGTAAGGGTAAGTCTTGCCTCACGAACCTTATAGAATTCTTTGAATAGGTCAACAGGCATGTGGATGCGGGAGAACCCGTGGACATTATATATCTGGACTTTCAGAAGGCGTTTGACACGGTCCCTCACCAAAGGCTACTGAAAAAACTCCACAGTCAGGGAATTAGAGGACAGGTCCTCTCGTGGATTGAGAACTGGTTGGAGGCCAGGAAGCAGAGAGTGGGTGTCAATGGGCAATTTTCACAATGGAGAGAGGTGAAAAGCGGTGTGCCCCAAGGATCTGTCCTGGGACCGGTGCTTTTCAACCTCTTCATAAATGACCTGGAGACAGGGTTGAGCAGTGAAGTGGCTAAGTTTGCAGATGACACCAAACTTTTCCGAGTGGTAAAGACCAGAAGTGATTGTGAGGAGCTCCAGAAGGATCTCTCCAGACTGGCAGAATGGGCAGCAAAATGGCAGATGCGCTTCAATGTCAGTAAGTGTAAAGTCATGCACATTGGGACAAAAAAATCAAAACTTTAGATATAGGCTGATGGGTTCTGAGCTGTCTGTGACAGATCAGGAGAAAGATCTTGGGGTGGTGGTGGACAGGTCGATGAAAGTGTCGACCCAATGTGCGGTGGCAGTGAAGAAGGCCAATTCTATGCTTGGGATCATTAGAAAAGGTATTGAGAACAAAACGGTTAGTATTATAATGCCGTTGTACAAATCTATGGTAAGGCCACACCTGGAGTATTGTGTCCAGTTCTGGTCGCCGCATCTCAAAAAAGACATAGTGGAAATGGAAAAGGTGCAAAAGAGAGCGACTAAGATGATTACGGGGCTGGGGCACCTTCCTTATGAGGAAAGGCTACGGCGTTTGGGCCTCTTCAGCCTAGAAAAGAGACGCCTGAGGGGGGACATGATTGAGACATACAAAATTATGCAGGGGATGGACAGAGTGGATAGGGAGATGCTCTTTACACTCTCACATAATACCAGAACCAGGGGACATCCACTAAAATTGAGTGTTGGGCGGGTTAGGACAGACAAAAGAAAATATTTCTTTACTCAGCGCGTGGTCGGTCTGTGGAACTCCTTGCCACAGGATGTGGTGCTGGTGTCTAGCCTAGATGCCTTTAAAAGGGGATTGGACGAGTTTCTGGAGGAAAAATCCATTATGGGGTACAAGCCATGATGTGTATGCGCAACCTCCTGATTTTAGGAATGGGTTAAGTCAGAATGCCAGATGTAGGGGAGAGCACCAGGATGAGGTCTCTTGTTATCTGGTGTGCTCCCTGGGCATTTGGTGGGCCGCTGTGAGATACAGGAAGCTGGACTAGATGGGCCTATGGCCTGATCCAGTGGGGCTGTTCTTATGTTCTTATGTTCTTATTAGAATCAGCATGGCTTCTGTAAGGGTAAGTCTTGCCTCACAAACCTTATAGAATTCTTTGAAAAGGTCAACAGGCATGTGGATGTGGGAGAACCTGTGGACATTATATATCTGGACTTTCAGAAGGCGTTCGACACGGTCCCTCACCAAAGGCTACTGAAAAAACTCCACAGTTAGGGAATTAGAGGACAGGTCCTCTCATGGACTGAGAACTGGTTGAAGACCAGGAAACAGAGAGTGGGTGTCAATGGGCAACTTTCACAATGGAGAGAAGTGAAAAGCAGTGTGCCCCAAGGATCTGTCCTGGGACCGGTGCTTTTCAACCTCTTCATAAATGACCTGGAGACAGGGGTGAGCAGTGAGGTGGCTAAGTTTGCAGACGACACCAAACTTTTCCGAGTGGTGAAGACCAGAAGTGATTGTGAGGAGCTCCAGAAGGATCTCTCCAGACTGGCAGAATGGGCAGCAAAATGTCAGATGCGCTTCAATGTCAGTAAGTGTAAGGTCATGCGCATTGGGGCAAAAAATCAAAACTTCACATATAGGCTGATGGGTTCTGAGCTGTCTGTGACAGATCAGGAGAGAGATCTTGGGGTGGTGGTGGACAGGTCGATGAAAGTGTCGACTCAATGTGTGGCGGCAATAAAGAAGGCCAATTCTATCCTTGGGATCATTAGGAAAGGTATTGAGAAGAAAACCGTTAATATTATAATGCCGTTGTACAAATCGATGGTAAGGCCACACCTGGAGTATTGTGTCCAGTTCTGGTTGCTGCATCTCAAAAAAGACATAGTGGAAATGGAAAAGGTGCAAAAGAGAGCAACTAAGATGATTACAGGGCTGGGGCACCTTCCTTATGAGGAAAGGCTACGGCGTTTGGACCTCTTCAGCCTAGAAAAGAGGGACATGATTGAGACATACATAATTATGCAGGGGATGGACAGAGTGGATAGAGAGATGCTCTTTAGACTCTCACATAACACCAGAACCAGGGGACTCCCACTAAAATTGAGTGTTGGGAGAGTTAGAACAGACAAAAGAAAATATTTCTTTACTCAGCATGTGGTTGGTCTGTGGAACTCCTTGCCACAGGATGTGGTGATGGCATCTGGCCTGGACGCCTTTAAAAGGGGATTGGACAGGTTTCTGGAGGAAAAATCCATTACGGGTTACAAGGCATGATGTGCATGTACAACCTCCTGATTTTAGAAATGGGCCATGTCAGATGCAAGGGAGGGCACCAGAATGAGGTCTCCTGTTATCTGGTGTACTCCCTGGGGCATTTGGTGGGCCGCTGTGAGATACAGGAAACTGGACTAGATGGGCCTATGGCCTGATCCAGTGGGGCTGTTCTTATGTTCTTATGTTAATTTTTGCTGAGAATTGCCTCTTGAAACAGCAATTTGTTCCCAGAGAGAGAACAGCAATTTTGTCCCCTAAATAACACTTAGGTGGGAAAACAGCATGGAGGAAAGTGTTAAACATTCCTTCACAGGAAGGACAAAACAATGTGTTCAAAGT
This sequence comes from Tiliqua scincoides, assembly GCF_035046505.1. Taxonomy (NCBI): domain Eukaryota; kingdom Metazoa; phylum Chordata; class Lepidosauria; order Squamata; family Scincidae; genus Tiliqua; species Tiliqua scincoides. The sequence goes on along the minus strand of NC_089824.1, from coordinate 44,020,626 downwards.
CATGTCTAGTTTGGCCCTAGGCAGGTTATCTAACAGTGGTTGGATACTGATATTTGAAAATCAGCAGTTGGAGCCATTCATGGAATGGTACAAACAGCCCATTTCTATCCCCCACTAACCTGAACTTTGCAGCGGCTTTGGAGCATGTGCTGCATACAGTGGTTCGGGGTGGGTGGGTTACCAGACAGTGACAGGTAAGTAAAAATGATTTCTACTTACCTCTGCATAAGCAACCTAAATGCCAATGGATCTCCTCAAACTTATGCCAGCTATTTAGCTGGCATAAATCTGAGGAGCCTCAGGCAGTGTATCAGATTGGAAAAGGAGGTTAGAATCTTGCTGTGTGCTGCCGCCACTAAGATTCTCCTCCTCCTGAACCACCTATAGTTTGGCCCGGTCCCCACCCAATCCTCCCCCAAATCACCCCTACTGCACTTTAACTGCTCCAGTGGGGCATCTGAGAATTGCTGATGCACAGAGCCTCCAGCCATTTGCACCAGCAGCTCCAAAGCATGTGGTCCATGTGGCTTTTGTTTCACTGGAATGGGGCTCAGGGTAGCAGATCATGAGTTCTGATGCCATAGATTCTGAATAGAATTGGACGATCAATATTCTTCTGCCTTCTACTGTAGATTCAACTGCTGTTAAAGAGACAGCTGGAGGGATTGGTTCAAAAGTTGGCAGCCCTTGTTCTAAGTAATCAGTTCAAATGGAATCTCTGCATCTCCAGCTTGGTCTCCATTTTTTATTTATCTATGTATTGCATTTCTGTCCTACCATATGTTCTTAAGAAAAGCCACATGGAGGCTGTGAAGTACAAGCATAGTACTCACAGTATCATTCATAACTGAACCTTCAGCTTAGCAAGTCTAACTTAGATTAACTTTCAGCAGAGGTCATATAGGAATGAACTGTACAATGGAATTTTATTTGGATGTCTAACATTGCATTAAAACTGATATTTCTGAGAGCTTTCCCTAGATTAGGTATTATTATTGGATCTAGTGGCAAGTTCCAGCCAATGCTAATTGGCAGATTTAATGGCCTCTTTGGCTGCAATCCATACACCATGTATTATTGAAAAGTCTCACTTGATTTTCATGGAGGTCTCTCTGAGGTTGCCTTAAATGCTCCAGAATAAGCAGCCTGTGAACTGTAGCTGTCATGCAGGTCCCCGTAACAATATTAGACTGCAGTGTCTCCAGGGAGATCTTTTGCAGGAGACCTTTGTGCCTTGAAACAGTTTATTGTGGCTAGGAAGGTACTCAATAGAAGGCAAGGAGATTTTATGAAAATGATACCTCCTAAGAACTCGTGTTTTCCTCCTTCACCTTCAGTTTCTGAAAAAGCCTCTTTGTAATGTGTTGGATGCCTTTGGTTATAACCTGTCTTCTCCCTGCCTGTGATGGGTGACATCTAGTAGACCACAACTCAGACAGCTGGTTCTCAAGCCTTTTCTTGTTTGCCAGCTCTCCCCTCCACCCACTTCCATACCTCAAAATTAATTCAGGCAACTCTATGTATTGCTTTTCATCCTACCTCTTCCTTCCTGCATTACCAGTTTGGATATGGGCCCTGATTGTCAACTCCCAGTTGCAAAAAGTGGGTGGCCACCTCCTGTGGTAATTTTCTCACCTGTTTCTCATGCTGTTTTTTTGTTTATTACTGCAATCTTCAGCTAGACTCTTGATACTCATCCCAGAAACTGATTGGGTCACGCAGCCATGGTGACAAGGTTACAGTGTTGTTGATGATATGGTAGGGCAGGAAAATGACTGTAATAAAACAGACACTTTCCTACTATTAGACTCAGACCAACTAAGGCTGGAAATAATAATTTATTCTAGGCCACTGTTGTCCTGGCAGTTTATGAACACGTAAGCTGTGTGTATATCCTTGGACTTCCTGAAATCAGTTCTATCTCAGATCGCTTAAATAGCTCCATATCATGGAATTGGTCCACGCTGGCTTCTGACATTACAATAGCAAGAGCCACAGATGTGGATCAATGGTACAGCGTGCCATTTTTTGAGAGCACTCTTGAAAACAGTTCTCCTTAAACTGGCAGCCTAACCTGGCATTTGTATAAGAAATGTGTTGTGCTGCTGGTGCTGGGTATGTAAGGACAGCAGCACACAGCAGACCTGTTCTGAAAGTTCCACTGTTTATTGCTAACAACTTACTAAAAAAAACCAAGTATCTAACATGTAGAGCAGTAGTCCTCAAACTTTTAACACTGGGACCCACGTTTTAGAATGAGAATCTGTCAGGACCCACCAGAAGTGATGTCATGACTGGAAGTGACATCATTAAATAGGAAAACATTTAACAATCCTAGTCTGCAATCCTACTCACACTTATCCAGCAGTAAGTTCCATTTATTATCATAGTTAAAAGCTATACATAGTAGCCTGTCAAAAGTACAGGTGTGTCACATTTCCCCAAATGCATTCACATACCATAGTAGCATCTAGTGTAATATATTTAAAATAAAATATTGAAATCAATGGGGACCCACCTGAAATTGGCTTGCAACCCACCTAGTGGGTCCCAACCCACAGTTAGAGAAACTGAGTAGAGTGATGGGGAAAGACCCTAAGCACAACTTAACAAGGGACTGCCTCTAGTTTATAGTCTTTATAGTCCTAGGACCTCTTGGAGCCCTGAGATGACCTTAAAGCAGTGCTTCTCAAACTGTGAGGCGTGGCTCTGGTGAGTGGCGTGGTGAATCCCCAGAAGTATCATGGGACACTCTCTGCCTCCAGGAGGTGCTCCGCAGTGCAAACACAAAGACCACAAAGCAACAGAAAAAATGGCAATAAGAAGCTTGGTTCAGCAGGCAGAGCTCTATGAGTGACTTTTTCAGAGGCTGAAGGGCCTGCCCACCCTGAGCTGCTCACCGCCATTTTTTTCAGTCACTGCACATTCTCAAACCTAGAAGTAATGGCAGTTGCATGATGACATCATTGCATCATTGCCATCACATCTGAGTTTAGTGCTCTGCATCAGCAGTGGTAAGGGTGGTGCACAGCAAAAATGTTTGGGGTCCAGTGCCTTTAAGGTGCAAACACTTGCATAGGCTTCTTAAACTGATCCCTGGGGGGAGGCCGACAGGAGCCGAGGAGCATCCGGTTCAGGACTCCTCATCCCTATGGGACGAGGATGGGGAGGTTAGAGAATAACAAGACAAAGGCAGAATAGGAGAAGAAATTGGGAATGGTAGCATGATGGGATGTGATAGATGGTTTGGCACAATGAGAGGATTCAGGGATAAAGGAGCTAATCAGCAGCCCATCTTGGGGCATTCCATGTACAAATGCTTTTATGCAAATGCCCAGAGTCACCGAGCAAAGATGGGAGAACTGGAATGTCTGGTGACAAGGGGAAACATTGACATAGTGGGCATAATGGAAACCTGGTGGAATGCGGAGAATCAGTGGGATACAGCAATCCCGGGCTATAAACTCTACAGGAGGGACAGGGAGGGGTGTGTTGGAGGTGGGGTGTCCGTTTATGTTAAGGAAGGGATAAAATCCAGCAAAGTAGAGCTTGAAGGTGGGTCCGACTCCACCGTAGAATCTCTGTGGGTTAAATTACCAGGCCTGTGGAACAATGTAATACTGGGGCATACTATCGTCCTCCAGACCAGAAACTGGAAGGGGACCTTGAAATGAGGAAACAGATCAGGGAGGTGACAAGGAGGAACAGGGTTGTAATCATGGGAGACTTCAATTATCCTCATATAGACTGGGTCAATTTGTGTTCTGGTGATGAAAAAGAGACCGGATTCCTTGACATGCTAAATGACTGTGCCTTAGAGCAGGTAGTCATGGAGCCCACCAGAGGACAGGTGACTCTGGATTTAATATTGTGTGGGACTCAGGACCTGGTTAGAGATGTCAGTGTTACTGAGCCATTGGGGAACAGTGATCATGCTGCGATTCATTTTGACATGCACGTCGGGGGAAGAATACGGGGCAAATCTCTCACAAAAACCCTTGACTTCCGACGAGCGGACTTCCCTCAAATGAAGAGGCTGGTTAGAAGGAGGTTGGAAGGGAAGGTAAAAAGAGTCCAGTCTCTACAGAGAGCATGGAGGTTGCTCAAATCAACAGTAACAGAGGCCCAGCGGAAGTGTATACTACAAAGGAAGAAGGGCTCGACTAAGTCCAGGAGGGTGCCCGCATGGCTAACCAGCCAGGTTAGAGAAGCTGTAAAGGGCAAGGATGCTTCCTTCCATAAATGGAAGTCTTGCCCTAATGAGGAGAATAAAAAGGAACATAAACTGTGGCAAAAGAAATTTAAGAAGGTGATACGGGAGAGACATAGTCTCTCTTATATGGTGATAAGAGAGATTATGAGGAACACATGGCCAGCAGCGTTAAGGGGAATAATAAAAGCTTCTTCAAATATGTTAGAAGCAGGAAACCCGCCAGAGAAGCGGTTGGCCCTCTGGATGGTGAGGGAGGGAAAGGGGAAATAAAAGGAGACTTAGAGATGGCAGAGAAATTAAATGAGTTCTTTGCATTTGTCTTCACGGCAGAAGACCTCGGGCAGATACCGCTGCCCGAACGGCCCCTCCTGACAGAGGAATTGTCAGATAGAGGTTAAAAGAGAAGATGTATCAGACCTCATTGATAAATTAAAGATCAATAAGTCACCGGACCCTGATGGCATCCACCCTAGAGTTATTAAGGAATTGAAGAATGAAGTTGCTGATCTCTTGACTAAAATATGCAACTTCAAAATATCCCTCACAACGACCAAGGTGCCAGAGGATTGGAGGATAGCAAATTTCACGCCAATCTTTAAAAAGGGAAAGAGGGGGGACCTGGGAAACTAGAGGCCGGTCAGCCTAAAATCTATACCGGGTAAGATGGTGGAATGCCTCATCAAAGATAGAATCTCAAAACACATAGACGAACAGGCCTTGCTGAGGAAGAATCAGCATGGCTTCTGTAAGGGTAAGTCTTGCCTCACAAATCTTTTAGAATTCTTTGAAAAAGTCAACAGGTATGTGGATGTGGGAGAACCCGTGGACATTATATATCTGGACTTTCAGAAGGCATTCGACACGGTCCCTCACCAAAAACTCCACAGTCAGGGAATTAGAGGACAAGTCCTCTCGTGGATTGAGACCGGTTGAAGACTAGGAAACAGAGAGTGGGTGTCAATGGGCAATTTTCACAATGGAGAGAGGTGAAAAGCAGTGTGCCCCAAGGATCTGTTCTGGGACCGGTGCTTTTCAACCTCTTTATAAATGACCTGGAGACGGGGTTGAGCAGTGAGGTGGCAAAGTTTGCAGATGACACCAAACGTTTCCAAGTGTTGAAGACCAGAAGTGATTGTGAGGAGCTGCAGAAGGATCTCTCCAGACTGGCAGAATGGGCAGCAAAATGGCAGATGGTTTCAATGTCAGTAAGTGTAAAGTCATGCACATTGGGGCAAAGAATCAAAACTTCACATATAGGCTGATGGGTTCTGAGCTGTCTGTGACAGATCAGGACAGATCCCATTGTGTTGTATAGGGCATACTGCCCGGAAAGTGTATAGGATTGCAACTTTAGAGCCCAATCTATGCATGTCTACTCAGAAGTCAGTTCCATTGTGTTCTATTGGACTTCCTCCCAGGAAAGCGTATAGGATTGCAGTCTTAGCGCCCAGTCTATGTGTGTCTACTCAGAAGTCAGTCCCATTGTGTCCTATAGGGCTTACTCCCAGGAAAGTGTATAGGGTGTGGCCATTTCTTTACCTTCTATATTAATCGTGCTGCCAAAAGGAGCTTGGTATTCCTGAGAGCTGCGACTCCCTGAGCAGCACCGCACGCCCCCCCCAGCTGTCACCAGTCAGAGCCCCCTGCCAGGGACAGCGCAGCAGTAGCAGAGCGGGGGCCACCACCCCATCCCATCCCATCCCACCCCACAGCTGCTGCTGCCCAGGAGGGCACCCATCACACCTGCCTGGCATCGCAGGGGGCCCCGAGAGCCTCGTGTGGGAGAGGAGTGCGAGGGCAGCCGCACGGCCACTGCCGCTCCTGCAGCAGTAGGTTCCGCCGGAGCCGCGCCCAGCACCACCTCCGAGGGGCTCCTGCGGGTCCACCTGCGTGTCCAGTCTCCGGCCAGCCTCCCAGCGCTGCATCCGAGGGCGAAAGCGGCCGGTTCGCGTCCCGGGCAGCTGCGAGCGCAGAGCGCTGAGTCCCGACCCCCTGGCAGGCAGAGGCCGGACGGCCCTTGCCCGCGGGCTCCCCTCCTTGCGCGCGGGAGGCGGGGCGGAGGTGGCAGGTCCCCGCCACCAGCCTGGACGCGGGCAGCGGCGGAAAACGGACCCCCGGCGCAGATATGCCCGGGCACCGCCGCCTTCCCTCTCCAGACTGGAAGTGCCTCGCAGGCAGGGGACTCCACCTCCCCGATGGAGACCTGTTCTCCCTCTCACCAACCAGGAGACAGCCACAAAAGTCTTGTAGTCCAGTGTTTCTCAAACGGTGGGTCACGAGCCAATTTCGGGTGGGTCCCCATTCATTTCAGTATTTTATTTTTAACATATGAGACTTGATGCTACCATGGTATGTGACTGCATTTCTTAGTAGTCACAGAGACCTCCTTAAGGTATGGGAATATTTGTTCCCTTACTTTGGGTCCTCAGTCTGGTGTTATGTATGACTATCTAAGAAATAAACTGCAAGGGGGAGGAGAACTTCAAGAAACAGGAGAAACACAACAGTGGTTCTCACACATTTAGCATCAGGACCCGCTTTTTAGAATGAGAATCTGTCAGGACCCATCGGAAGTGATGTCATGATTGAATCAGCCACATGATTGAGACATCCAAAATTATGCATGGGAAGGATAAAGTGGATAGAGAGATGTTCTTTACACTCTCACATAACACCAGAACCAGGGGACATCCACTAAAATCGAGTGTTGGGAGAGTTAGGACAGACAAAAGAAAATATTTCTTTACTCAGTGCGTGGTTGGTCTGTGGAACTCCTTGCCACAGGATGTGGTGACAGCATCTGACCTGGATGCCTTTAAAAGGGGATTGGACAAGTTTCTGGAGGAAAAATCCATTATGGGTTACAAGCCATGATGTGTATTGCAACGTCCTGATTTCAGAAATGGGCTATGTCAGATGCAAGGGAGGGCACCAGGATGCAGGTCTCTTGTTATCTGGTGTGCTCCCTGGGGCATTTGGTGGGCCGCTGTGAGATACAGGAAGCTGGACTAGATGGGCCTATGTCCTGATCCAGTGGGGCTGTTCTTATGTTCTTCTTCTGAAACACTGAAACTTTCCCCTCTCACCTGGCCTCCTCTTTCTGAAACCTTCTGGTCTTGTGAGGGAGTACACAACAGGTGAAAGGTTTCCCTGTAATAGAATAGCTTACAGAATGTTGGATTATGTTCTATATTTGCTGAGAGCAGAGAATGAGATTTTAAAAAAAGAAAAAAGAGGATTTCATTGTCCTCTCCTCAGAAACAAGTGTATAGCGATCTTGAACTTTCAGTACCTACATAAATAAAGTCACAATATTGCTTTTTTTCTCCCCTTGCCTTCTTCAGACAGCTCATGTTGTTCAACAGTACACTGGGGAGAAGAAACTGAAATTCCACACAGGCTGTTTTGGCTGTTTCAATATTAGGGGATGCTCACATGTGCACACTTTCCATCTGATGTATTTATATCCTGTCCTTCCTCCAAGGACTCGGGATAGTGTATGTGGTTCTCCCCCCCCCCCCCCATCTCAGTTTTATCCTAATAACCACCTTGTTGGATAGGTTAGGGCCAGTTTGGAATTTGTACAATATATCTAATCAGCCCCCCCCCCATCCTAGAATGAAGGGCATGAGAGTGCATACTCCACCCCCTTCCAGCAATGGTTCCATTTTGCATAACTGTATGGGGCAGACCATCCAAACTGTTCATCACAACCAACTCAAAATACTCCATGAAAGTAGTATTTCAATCATGTTTAAAGGAAGGTTCAGAGACTGTCTCCCATAAGTAGAGGTGTGATTTTTGGGGTTTTATTTTTCTGCAGATTTTGTTTTACAAAAATGAGAAGTGGAGAAAGCAGTGTTATCTGCTTTTATTCCAGGGTGCATTTTTTATAAATTATAAACTATAATTTAACAGTTGATATAGGTGATATGTGGTATAAGTGGATGATATAGGTGGTATAATGACAGCAGATGCAGCCACAGTCATTACCTAGGCACCCCTTACCTGCCAGTCCAGCCCTACCAGCCTACACTGACCAATATGTAGAGGTGTTAGAATTTTTTTTTCACCCCACAAAAATGAGAAGTCCAGAGAGCTATGTTATGTGTTTTAGCAACAAAAAGTCACACCTCTATCCATAAGTGTATGTCAGGTATGTTTTCAGAGAGGGGCCACAGGCTTGAATTTTTCCCATGAGGAGGACCAGCCTTTAGTTACATGGCTGGGTAGAGGATTGCATAGGCATGCATATCATCCATCCATCCATCCATCCATCCATCCATCCATCCATCCATCCATCCATCCATCCATTTGTCCTCCTTCAGGAGTAATTACAAGTTCACAGGCCAGAAATATACTCAACAAAAACCATTCTGGCATATTGTAACAAGTAACAACAGTGTTCAGACAATCAGTTACTTTTTGCTTCGATTACTGATGCTGTACAACTCGGGCAAACAGCTTTCCTACAACGCTAAGGAGAGAGATGCCGCGGTAGTTGTTGCAGTCACCCCTGTCACCTTTGTTCTTGTATAGCGTGATGATGTTTGCATCCCTCATGTCTTGAGGTACTCCACCTTCTCTCCAGCAGAGACAGAGGATTTCATGCAGCTCAGTGACGATGATCTCTTTGCAGCATTTTAGGACTTCAGCAGGGATGCTGTCTTTTCCAGGTGCCTTGCCAAAGGCAAGGGAGTCCAGGGCCACGTGAAGTTCTTCTAGGGTTGGTTCACTGTCAAGCTCTTCCAGCACAGGCAGGCACTCAATGTTGTTCAGTGCTTCTTCGGTGACTACATTTTCTCTGGAATATAGCTCAGAGTAGTGCTGCACCCAGCGTTCCATCTGCTGCGCCCGATCCTGGATGACCTCGCCTGTGGCAGACTTCAGAGGGGCAATTTTCTTCTGTGTTGGACCTAGGGCCTGCTTGATACCATCATACATCCCCTTGATGTTGCCCGTGTCAGCTGCTATCTGTATCTCGGAACAGAGCTGGAGCCAGTAGTCGTTAGCACATCTCCTGGCAGTCTGTTGGACTTTGCTGCGAGCAGTTCGGAGGACCTGCAGGTTGCGCTCACTGGGACAGACCTTGTATGCTGCTTGAGCTCTCCTCTTTTCCTCAATGACTGGTGTCAACTCCTCAGAGTGGGCTTCAAACCAGTCTGCCGCCTTGTTGGTCTTCTTGCCGAATATGGACAAGGCGGTGTTGTAAACGGTATTCTTGAAATGTTCCCATCTGTTGGATGCGTTTGCGTCGGCCGGGCCTGGAAGAGATTCCTCAAGCGCTTGTGCAACGCTTGTGCAAGCGCTTGTGCAACGCTCCTTAGCGTTGTAGGAAAGCTGTTTGCCCGAGTTGTACTAAAGAGGCTCCAGGTACTTGCAGAGAGCGTCTATCCAGAATCGCAGTGTGGATTCCGAGCCAACAGGTCCACCACTGATATGGTATTCTCCCTTAGACAACTGCAGGAGAAATGCAGGGAACAACGACAGCCACTCTTTATAGCCTTCATAGATCTCACAAAGGCTTTCGACCTGGTCAGCAGAGACGGCCTCTTCAAGATTCTCCCCAAGATTGGATGTCCACCCAGGCTCCTCAGCATCATCAGATCCTTCCACAAGGACATGAAGGGCACTGTTGTCTTCGATGGCTCCACATCAGACCCTTTTGACATCCGAAGCGGAGTGAAGCAGGGCTGTGTTCTTGCACCAACCTTGTTTGGGATTTTCTTCGCTGTCCTGCTGAAGCAGGCCTTTGGAACTGCAACAGAAGGCATCTATCTCCGGACCAGATCAGACGGAAAGCTCTTCAACCTCTCCAGACTGAGAGCAAAATCCAAAGTCCAGCTGAAATGTCTGCGTGACTTCCTCTTTGCCGACGATGCAGCTGTCACTACCCACTCTGCCAAAGATCTCCAGCAGCTCATGGATCGTTTTAGCAAGGCCTGCCAAGATTTTGGACTGACAATCAGCCTGAAGAAAACACAGGTCATGGTTCAGGATGTGGACTCACCTCCCTGCATTACAATCTCTGAGCATGAACTGGAGGTTGTCCATGACTTTGTGTACCTTGGCTCAACGATCTCCGACACTCATTCTCTCGATGCCGAGCTAAACAGGCGCATTGGTAAAGCAGCTACCACGTTTTCCAGACTCACAAAGAGAGTCTGGTCCAACAAGAAGCTGACGGAACATACCAAGATCCAGGTCTACAGAGCTTGCGTCCTGAGTACACTTCTGTACTGCAGCGAGTCATGGACTCTTCGCCCACAACAGGAGAGGAAACTGAGCGCTTTCCACATGCGCTGCCTCCGACGCATCCTCGGCATCACCTGGCAGGACAAAGTTCCAAACAACACAGTCCTGGAACGTGCTGGAATCCCTAGCATGTATTCACTGCTGAAACAGAGACGCCTGCGTTGGCTTGGTCATGTCGTGAGAATGGATGATGGCCGGATCCCAAAGGATCTCCTCTATGGAGAACTCGTGCAAGGAAAGCGCCCTACAGGTAGACCACAGCTGCGATACAAGGACATCTGCAAGAGGGATCTGAAGGCCTTAGGGATGGACCTCAACAAGTGGGAAACCCTGGCCTCTGAGCGGCCCGCTTGGAGGCAGGCTGTGCAGCATGGCCTTTCCCAGTTTGAAGAGACACTTTGCCAACAGTCTGAGGCTAAGAGGCAAAGAAGGAAGGCCCATAGCCAGGGAGACAGACCAGGGACAGACTGCACTTGCTCCCGGTGTGGAAGGGATTATCACTCCCGGATTGGCCTTTTCAGCCACACTAGACGCTGTGCCAGAACCACCTTTCAGAGCACGATACCATAGTCTTTCGAGACTGAAGGTTGCCAATAATACTGATGCTGTTTAAGAAAGATTCCAGAATGTTGAGCTCTTGAAGATTCTCACACACAGCAGGAGAGATGTTTTCAGCTATGTTTTACCAAAACATGTGATAGTGACTGAAATCCAAACTGTTCTTTTGCAGTGCCAAAATTTTCTGGCACGTGTGGCTGCTTTTATGTATATATATTTATGAGTATGTTTTGCTTAGTTATAGTACTGTAGCCCACAAAATGGTTTGCTTCATACACTTATGCTCTTGTCTCCATGGAAACGTGGTGAGCTACGTCTTCGACAAATTCAGAGTCTGTTTCCTTCTTATTTGTTTAATCGCTCCAATTTTAAAACCACTTTTTCCAGCTACAGTGAACACATTTCCTAGTTTTGTGGTCCAAAATACATAAAACACTGTTCCCTTTGTTCATTAGTAGTGTTTCTCAAGTGGGAGGGAATAACAGAGCAACATCTACCACTGGGTTTCTCTGTAAGGGATCTAATGTGTGAAGGGACTATTTACTCCACTGAGAATCAAATGGTATTTGGTGGTGCTTCTAGTTTATATTCCTAGCTAAACATATGGTTCAGATGAGACATAAACAGTGCAATCCTATGCAGATGGGACTAACTCCCAGGAAAGTGTATATTTGTATTTCATTTAGGTGGCATTTAGTATTTAGGTGGCATGTGAAAGGGGAGGGGGTCAGTGGCATAGCCAATGGGGAGTGGCGGAGCGAATCCCCAGATACCAGGCCTGAAGGGGGTTCCACGAGTGTGCGTGCACACATTCTCCAGCCACTTCCTGAGTCAGAATAGTGGCTGGAGCGTGTGCACATTCACAGTGGTAGCTTCTCAATCTGGCTGCTACGCCCTTTCCTCCTCCTTTGGAGGCTCTCAAACATGAATATGAAGAGGAGGAGGCCTCCTTTTACTCTGGGAGAACCTGGAAGAGAGTCATGATGTCGTGTGACATCATGATGTCACCACATCAGGTGCCAGAGGTGTTTGGATGATAATTCTGACATGTTGTTTTAGAACCCTGAATGTGCACTTTGAGGAGGATCAGGACATGAATGTCTGTGATTGCATGGTGAAAGGGTCAGTTTAGATATATTGTCCAAATTGGTCTATAGTTCAGCAGCCTTGATAAGCCTTTTTTTTTTTTTTTTTTTTTTTTTTTTTTTGCTGCTTAGATTTAGGATTATTAAATGCCTTGCAGGCCTCTAATAAGGCTAACCTCACACAACAATTGCTCAGTTCCCAGCAACATAAGGACAGCTCTGTGTGCAGCCCTCTTCTCACAAAATCATTTTCATGATTTTGAACATGGAGGTACTGATGCACCCATAGACAACACCCCTGGAGGCTGCATGTTCAGCTGTCAAGAGAAATAATCCCTTTTCTCATGAAATGGGTGTGATCAGAGGGCATGGCCAGTGGTTGTGTTGACAACGGGCTGCTAACAGAGCTGAAGGAAAGAAATCAGTACCCCCAGCACAGTTGAGTTTTGTGAAGATAGTACAAGACAATTACAGGCATTTCTATACAGGCAAAACAACGAGCAGATACAGAAGTGGTTACTTGGCTATAGAAAGAGACGTAACCAATCAACAAGGAGATAGTATACAGCTCTCTCTACTGTTCAGGACAACCATTTACACCTTTTGGGACTATACCTGGTATACAGGCCTATGTCTGCTCACATGCTGTCACTTCCTCATCACAGGCAGCATGGCCAGTGGATGATGTCCATCTTTTCTATGTTTACTGAGAAGGATTACTGGGTTACTGAGAAGAACTGGTGAGTTTCCCCATGTTTGTGAGAAAAAGGCTTATGAGCTTGTTGACAGAAAAGCTGCTGGCTCACTCTTGCTTGAGGGAGGCCCAGTCAGGGGTGGCACTGCAGTTGGCCAGGTAAAGAACTGATTGAAGGCCCATATCAGTAGGCTGACCACTGAAATGTCAGTACCAGTGGCAGTAGTAGCACCCGTTCACCAACAGGGGAAAGGCCTCCATTGCCTTGCCTTCCCACTAGCGCAGGGGTGCCCAAAGCCCGGCCCTGGGGCCACTTGCGGCCCTCGAGGCCTCACAAAGTAGCCCTCAGGGAGCCCCCAGTCTCCAATGAGCCTCTGGCCCTCCGGAGATTTGTTGGAGCCTGCACTGGCCCAACACAACTGCTCTCAGCATGAGGGCGACTGTTTGACCTCTTTCGTGAGCTGTGGGATGAGGGCTCCCTCCACTGCTTTTTGTTTCACGTCTGTGATGCAGTAGCGGCAGCAAATGAAAGGCCAGCCTTGATTTGTGCAAGGCCTTTTATAGGCCTTCAGCTATTGCAAGACCTTCATTCATTCATTCATATAAGTTCATCTTTAATATATTCATTTATGTAAACATATAAATTTATTCAAATTTTAAATGTAAATTACTTCTTCCCCCCCCCCCCGGCCCCCAACACAGTATCAGAGAGACGATGTGGCCCTCCTGCCAAAAACTTTGGACACCCCTGCACTAGCGCATCACCTCCCTGCACTACAGCAAAGTGCTTTCCGGCATTTTGCAGCAGCCATGGGTTCTGCTGGTGCTGCCTTTCTATAGGATTGGGCCATTAGTCATTTTCTCCAAGACAACTTAAAAAGGGTCAAGAAATTATTCCTGGATTTCCAGTGTAATATCTATTTTGACTCTTACTCTCACCTTTATATCATGTTTAAATTGTAAGTAACTTTGATCTTTTGTCCTTTTTGTTGTATAAGTTCTTCTCTTAAGTAAATCCATGTGAAAGGGTAAAATCAGGTAGGAGAGATACTGTCCAGGTGCTTTTTGCCTGTTCATTTTTCCCACAGCCCATTCTATTTAGGCCAAGTGGAAGCTGATGAGCTAGCTGACCACATTTTATTTGGGGGTCTTGGCATTACCCTACTCATCCATCCTACCTCACCTGATGAACAATGCATTCATCCACAGCAGGGGTTGGGTGTAGGAAATCAGTACATCATCATCATCATCATCATCATCATCATCATCATCATCAATTGAACAGTATATTTTTGGAGGAGTTATATAACCACACGGGGACCTTTGTTGTAACTGGTTAGTTTGATCTGACTTTGGAGACCTCACAAACAAAGCTTATTGATAGTCAATGCTAGAGACAAAACTAGGGTTACAATCTTATGCACTTTGGCTTGTGAGTAGATTGACTTAAACAAAGTGAGATGTACTTCTAAGTTAACATGCACAGGATCACATTGCAATCCTGTGCATGTCTACTCAGAAGTATGCCCCATTGTGTTCAGTGGTGCTTACTTCTGGTAAAGTATCAATCAGAGTCTAAGATTTCTAGACTCATGCCAGAAATATGACAAGTTTCCAGAGAAATGCAGAAAGGTTGCAAAACAGATCATTCATTTTTCACACAACCACAACATTCTTTGCGGATTGAGTGAGAGTCAGATTCTCAGTGAAAAGGAAAAAATCAGATTTTTTTCTTCTTCAGATCATGATTTACTTTGCTGGTTGAGAGTGCTTGTTTTTCCATCTTCTTTCCAGGCTTTACTAAAATGGTACGGTATAGTGTTGAGAATCTGGTGGCTCCAAAATAATTGGACGTGAAATAAGAGAACTCTTGGAGTCCAGTTCGCAGTCATAAGCACACTTACTAGAAAGTAGGTTCCATTGAACTTACAGTGGGACCAATTCTGAGTAAAATAATGCTCAGATTACAGTGCGCATTACTTTTTTTCTGACGGTTGATCCATCCATGAGGCCAACTGAGGCAGTTGCCTCAGGAGGCGGATTTGATGGTGGTGGTGTAGTGTTTGAGGTCAGCCAGGATGAACAAAGGTCCAAACCCATCAGAGGCTCCGCTTGACCAGGCCAACACTATCATTGCAGTACAAGTGGTAATGGTTATGCCCAGTGTGCCATCCAGGAGGTGCTATGGAAGGCCCAATACAGGACTTTGCCCAAGGTTCCCCAGTCACCTTTTGCCAGCACTGGGTTCTGAGGATTCCACCTCCTACCTATGTCCACCAAACTGTGTCTCCCACTCTCTGCTGCACCTTCTCTTGATGGAAGGTGACAGAATAACCAGGGTAATATGCCATTGGGACAAAAGCTTAAAAGCCATACTGCTAAAGCATAAAGACATACAGAATAGAAAGGCTGTTTTTATTGAGAAAAATCATAGTTAGTCTCACAGAAAAAGCTGCTTGAAAGAATCATTTTAGAAAGCTGTTTTGCTAGTTTCACAGAAGCTGAGACCTTGGGGCTTCAAAGGCTGTGCTATACACTTTGGAATTTGGAAAAGGGAGTAGATGGATAAGGCAAAGATAGATAGGCTTCATCATTGGCAGAAGTACACAACTCGCCAAGGTCATCACAATGCTGAGAAAACACATATATGCAACAATTGTAGTCATTAGAAGTAAGTTTTAGCTACTGGCTTATCAGTTGGCAATGCTTCTTGGCAAACTAATATAGTGTCTAGCTAGCTAACCATAGACACCTGCAAGAGACAAATTTAGAAGACAGTACACATTTTAATTGAATAAACAAGAGCCTTCTTGAGAATCAGAAAACTTCTGCTTTTAGTCTCTGTTTGAATTGCAATAGAATTAGAGGCAAACCATAGGGGACCAAAAGTTACTTGAAAAGTTTAAGAGAATCATAAGAAGTTGGCTGAAGCCTTACACTTTAGAGGGTGCTAGGCAACCACTAAAAGGGAAGAGGTCACTTCTTAGCAAGGATATACACTACTATACCCCTTAAATGAACTCAAAGTAATTGGTCACAGTAGTTATATAGAATTAAGACATGGAGTGCAACTGTTAAAGGAAGTTTAAAGGACTTTGCCTCGTAGAGGTTGGCAGATGGCCCCACAGTATTTTGCTAAAAACAGGAAAAGGAATGCAGGAGAGATAAGACAGGTGGCTCAAGCAAGGCCATCCTAAGAGTCTGAAAGGAATGTATGCCAAGAAATGGATTTGAAGTTCTGCCAAGAGGGACAGTCCTGGATAAAATAATGTTATAGCATCCCCTGCTGGTTCTTGAAAATTTTGTAATACAATATGTTTAATTGTTTAATTTTACCTTATTTGGAAACCTGTAACTTGAAGCTCACCTATCAAGTGTCTCTAAGGCTATCTACAGCCTATTAAGAATTAGCCCCATCTATGGTGTCAAACTTCAGCCAATGGGAAGTTCAAATCTTCAAACAAAGAACCCAGAATGTTATAAAGAGTCTGGTTAACATTGATACTTGCTCTCAATGCTTTGGACATTAGTCCCATGAGATGCCCATTGTTGCTGGCAACAAAATAAAGCTTGCAAACAATCACCCTTGAGTACTGAGTCTTGCTTTTAATACCTTGCAACACTCTCAGGATTCAAAAAGGAAAAGAGGATGGAGCTGAATTATTCTGACTGAAGAAGAAGGGTGGAGAAGATGAGAGTGGTGGGCTACAGCTCCATAGATGGTTCCTTTCCTTCATGTTTTGTTTTCCACTCTTCCTTTTTTATGTCAGAGAATGTCAGCAGGAGAGATGTGGCAGAGATTGGTGGAGGCAGGAGAGGTGGGAAAGCCATTGGAAGGGCAAGGAGGGAGATACTTTGCAAGCTGTGTCACATGACAAAAAGTCTTGGACCAGTTCTGCTGTTCATGCACATAGATGCTTTTTTCCACTGGAGACGTCATTAAGTTTCTTGTGGAATCATGAGGAAAATAATAATAATAATAAATAATAATACAGGTATTTCTATACCGCCTTTCTAGGTCCTCAGATTTCTCCTTGGACTTTATTCAAGGCGGTTTACATGGGCAGGCAATTTAAATCCCCGTAGGGTTTTTTTACAATTTTGAAAGGTTCTGTCTTTCAAGAAACCACAACAATCAGATGTTTCGTTCTTGATCTGGTCGCACATTCTGGCCTCCATCCTCCCACGCTCAGAGCAGATGGAATAGCTCGGCTTCAGCTTGTCAGCTGCTTCAAGGTCGCACGGTGCCGGTGGCCTCGAACTGGCGACCTTCAGATGTTATCTTCAGGCAAATGGAGGCTCAACCCTCTAGACCAGACCTCCTGCCAAATTCCTCCTGTATTTCCACATTACATTTGTAATGAATTCTCTTGTATGCAAAATGAATTATTCTGACTGCAGCGAACAACAGACTTCCTTCAGAGTAGATTTATAATCAGTTTCTGATACTGATACTGATGAGCTGGTAAGAAAGGCAAGCCTGTACATAGTTAGACAATCCACTTTTGAATATTTACCTTATAGTTTGCTTTTACCACAACAAACATTAGCCTTCTTCTTAGTTTCAGAATTCCCTAAAATGTCTCTGAGAGCGCAGTCCAAATGTACCCTTCTACCAGTGTGGCCACCAACGCACTGGCCTAGAGTTACACAAATGTGCCATAAAGCACATTTGCAACTACTTGGGAGTTGGCTACACTGGTGGGACAGCCTGCACTGGCACACCAGTGCCACATGCCATCCCAGGGCCACAGGAGGAGGCAAGTATAGTGCTGAGTGGTGCAAAGGGTGGGAGAGGGTGGCGGGAGGGCATTCCAGAGCTGGGGAGGAAGTGTTTCTGGTGAGGGTGGAGAGAGGTGGTACAGGCCCGGGGGGGGGGGGCAGGATCAGCATAGGCCTCTTCCGCCATATCCTAACCCTTCTCCCGGGCCAGCTGGCATTATACCAGGCTGCTTGGACTTCGACCAGCTATATAGTTGGTGGAGATCCAATACCCCATAGAGCTGGCTGAGGCGTTACTTGGAGTAAAAAGAAAAATATCCTCTTATCCCAAAGAGACCAGCCAGTTCCCAACTAGTGCTGGATGCAGAGCAGGCCATGCGGCCTGGCTGCACCAACACTAATTAGGATTGGATTGCCCATATGATAATAGCTTTTTTTGGACATTAATCTCTAGGGCACTGGTAATCAAAGTGGTAGGTCACGACCCACTGAGAGACGTAAAAAAGGGCCATTCCCCCTTAAGGGAAGTGACCGAGGAATGGGTGCCCCTGTGGCACCGCATTGATCATGGCACAGTGGCCATCCAGAGGCTTATCTCCTCCCTGGGGGATCTGTAAGCCTTGGAAATGGCCCAGAAGGCCCGCAGGTCCTTCTGTGGGTTCCCCCAAGTGATTTATCACTCCAGTCTGCAGGTCGGAGCAACTTCTGGCTTACTGGAGCAATAAGATGCTTCGGGGAGAATTGCAGAGGGGGCTGTGGCCTCTTGGACTTTCTCTGAGGCTTGCAGGATCCCCCCCATGTCAGGAGAAAAGCCACTGGGTGCCTCATTGCCATGATCGCTGTGGCGCTGCTGGGCCACATCCCCCCTGCCAATCCTGCTCCCTACCAGCACTTCCTGAAGAATTGCTGCAGAACCAGGGGCCATCCACTAAAATTGAGTGTTGGGAGAGTTAGAACAGACAAAAGAAAATATTTCTTTACTCAGGGTGTGGTTGGTCTGTGGAACTCTTTGCCACAGGATGTGGTGACGGCATCTGGCCTGGACGCCTTTAAAAGGGGATTGGATAAGTTTCTGGAGGAAAAATCCATTACGGGGTACAAGCCATGATGTGTATGCGCAACCTCCTGATTTTAGAAATGGGTTATGTCAGAATGCCAGATGCAAGAGAGGGCAACAGGATGTAGGTCTCTTGTTATCTGGTGTGCTCCCTGGGGCATTTGGTGGGCCGCTGTGAGATACAGGAAGCTGGACTAGATGGGCCTATGGCCTGATCCAGTGGGGCTGTTCTTATGAGTGCATCTGGGGCAGAGTGGCATTATAGCAGCAGGTTCCTCCCCAACCTACATGTTACTTATTAGGATGTGTGTTTAGAGTCCTGTGCGTATAGCTGTATGTATGGGGCATGCACTTGATAATTTGTAATTAAATTGTATACACAATTTAAATGAATGTCTATAGGTTGAGGGAGGAACTATCTACCATAATGCTGCTTCCCCCATATGTGTGATCATTTTATGGATTAATAACTGAAAAGAGGTGTATGAGGGAAAAGAAAATTACAGAATAATTTAGTCCTCAAAAAGACAAATTTCATGCCTACAATTTACATCTATACATTATGTGAATGTATAAGAATTAATCATAATTG
The DNA here is from genome assembly GCF_035046505.1 of Tiliqua scincoides. Taxonomy (NCBI): domain Eukaryota; kingdom Metazoa; phylum Chordata; class Lepidosauria; order Squamata; family Scincidae; genus Tiliqua; species Tiliqua scincoides. The sequence continues at coordinate 44,001,450 of NC_089824.1, read as the reverse complement.
ATATTAACATACAGTATTCATATCCCATCTGTGACAAAACTAATTATATAATTTATCTAGCTTACATCTTCTGAATTCCTGTAGGTCTGCTCAAATACCAGAGGGAGGTTTACTTCTGGCAGTAAGGCATACAAATCAATACAAGAGTTGATTTATAATAGCAAACATGAAATGGGTTTATGCATTGCTACATTACCTGCATATTTAAACTGATATCAAAATTTGCATACAAATGTGTGCATAAGTTTGCTCAGTATTCAAGTTTCCTGTTATTTATTATAAAAATGTCCATCCTGTCCTTCTAAGAGACAGGATGGCTTAAAGGTAAAACAACAATTAAACAGAATATAATACAAATGAAACCCAAAGAACTAACAGCAACAGAAAAAAAAATAATACAAACAAGAGATAGCAACAGATGGAAGGTGTGTACCTATCTGGTTGACCCAGGTGTGGGTGAGAAGTCCCACATTCCCTTCCCATGAAGATGGGGAGAGATAGAGAAAAGAGAAGGGTAATTTGTTGCTGCTGGAACTTTCTGGTCTGCCATTAGTTAGGCCTGTTCTTTCTTGTTGTGATAAGGTTGCAATCCTATAAACCTTCCTGGGAGTAAGGAGTAACCTCTATTGACCAATGGGACTCCTTTTTGGTAATGCATAGGAATGTGCTGTGAATCTTCTTTTCTGCAACTATGTTCCAAAGTAAGTCAAAGCAACTTCCTGTGACAGATACAATGCAAGTCAATGGCTGCTGGACGCAATCTTATAGACTTCCCTGGGAGTAAGCCTTATTGACCAATGGGACCTTGTCCCATGATTACTGCCACTTATACAGTGCATACAGAGCATGATTTCTCTTTCAAGGGCTTGTGGACTTTGCCCGTTTTGTGATGGATAAACAAGTCTTGTAAGTTTTTCTTTTTCCATGTGGAACTAATAGGAATCATGATTGATTCCACATGTTCCTCTCTCTTGCTTTTAAAAATGAAGCATGGCAAATGATCATGAAAAGTATTGACTGAATAACTACCATAAATAAGTAGGTGATGTCACTGGAACACCACACGATGGTATTATTGTTGGCTTGATGTAATACAGACACAGAAACTGAAAGCAACCTAAGAAACCCTTCTAGACCATACCTGACTAGGGTTTCTTCTGCATCTTTAAGACTAATATATAATGTGGAACAGTTGATAACATGCACAATGTGCAGTATGTACATCCTACAGCCATATCCCATTTTCCCAAGTAAGGGCCTTGAGAAAGCACAAGCATCCCAGAAAATCTGCAACAGCAAGAAGGAAAAAAAACCATTGGACTGTACTAGAAGAACTAGGAAAGTGCTTTCGCACAAGTGTACAAATGTAGAAAGAAGTCAGAAAGCCTCCCTCCCACCCCCACTCTGTCCACCCACTCCCTATCCTTTAGCAATCCTGCAGAGTTTTATTTGAGTGGGACAGATTGCGCCTGTAATTTCTTATATAGCCAGATCCATCATTTTGACAGAATAAAAACAGTTTGGTGCTTCAGAGATTTCATTTTGGCCCTAGGTGGTCAGAAGGAGTACAAAAAAAGTGTAGTTACCCTCAGGCTGGGACATGGGCTGTTGCACACAAAATCCTTAATTTCATACTCTCTCAGCAGTTCTGTGCCTCATTGGTTGCCAGTTCTTTTCTTATTTTGGATTTGCAGAGTTTTTGTTTTTCCTTTGTTGAAAAAATGTTGCTTTCGGATGGATAGACAACTTCAAAAGCTAGTGGGGCCTTGTGTTTTTGGTATTTACCTGCTGTGGCACTCGGTGTGACATCATTGCCCCTTTGAAACGAAAGCTTCCAGAACCTCAATTGCATGCCCCAGCTGATAAAGCATGCTGGATTTTACTGCACCTCATATATGAATCATATATGATTCCTCATATATGTTTTGTATATGAAGAATCCCACTTGTCTTTAATCAGTGATGCCAACTCACTTAGCCTGTGCAATCATGTTCTGGATGCTACTTTCTCATATATGACTGATATCATATATGATTCCTCATATATGATTCATATATGAGGTATCATATATGAGAAAAAGCATCCAGAACATCATTGCACAGGCATCACTGATTAAAGACAAGTGGGAATTTTCCTTTCCTTATGGAATCTGCTGCCTGCTACTTATGGAACCTGCAAATCTAAATGTCCATGTGGAAATTGTAACAGGTAAACCAGCCCCCAGTGACAACAATATAGCATTAAGATAGGGTCAGTGACATAGCTGACCAGGCAATGTGATATTCAAGCTCTGTACAGCTTGAATCAGCATTGCATAAACATTCCTGTCTCCATTGCCTGCCATTTTAACCTCTGTGTTGTGGACGCTCATAGGTTCACCAAACTGTCTGTGACTGACTCAAATACCACTTGGTTGGGGGTGGCAGCCAAGCATACTGACACATACTACCAGACAGATTGCTGCTGGCCATTTTCACGGAAGTAATGTAATGGTATCTGTTGAACGATGATAAGGCTAAGAAACATATCATGTTAGAACTGCTTCACAGTACGTTAGAAGCATTCTAATGGCTGTTCAGGCTGCAAAGCCCTGGCTGTGCATGTGGGACTATGCAATTTCTTTTCCTGCAAGTTTTGCATGTGTAATGTAGCAAGAAAAACTGAATCTCAAACGACCAAGAAATGGATCCTGCCCAGTTGTGGCAAATACTGATGGTAAACATTGGTAGAGAAATACTAGCACCTTTCCAAATCAAGGATGGATTACACGAATAACTCGATATTTCATTCTGTCGCCTCTTTATTTTTGAGCCACAAGCCTGGCACTTGCACTCTGCCATAGCAGCCTGACCTAGTAACACCCCATAAATCTACATTGCACATCACCCTGATACTTTCTTTTTAACTCTGCTTGGTAATGGAAGTTAGACACATAAATGTGGTTGTTATTTGCAATTTAGCTGTTTAATAAAATCAAAAATCAAATGGTTTTGGATCACAAATGCATATCACAGCCATATACATTTTTATTACACATAGGGCTTTTCTTTTGAGAATTATTCCTGTTTTAATTGGCTCTAGCCTCAGACTTAAAGTCTCAGCTGTACACTTCTAAACCCTGGCTACGATACGTACTACAGATTTTTACCGTATGAAATGCAATATCCATCAGAAATCCTACACTCGTTCACCAGCATGGGTCGTCCTTTTGGTAAGCTATTTTTCTCCAATTGCAATTACTTCCCTTAGAGTTCTTTTTTGAAGAGTCAAGTTGTCTAACATGCCCTGCAGATAAGACAGCATCTTTCTTAATTTTTAATTTCCTTAGCTCATGTTGATTTTGTACCTATCATTAAATGCCAAGGATTTTTTGTGTGCATTTGTGTGGTTTATTTCATATCCTTGGGACATCCTCTGCTGTCTATAGCCATGTTTCTATGCTATATGATATTAATGGTACTTAAGCGTATGGCTCAACTAGACAATAATAATCTTTAGCAACTAAAGATATACTGTGTTTCATGGTATTCTACAATTTATACTTGGGCTTATGCTGGTTCCAAGCCCCCAAAGAAAAACAGGTTTGTCTACAGAGCCTGTATATAAGCTTGATATAGGAAATCAATGGAAAAGCTCAGTTGAGAGCAGTGTTTAATCCATATATGCCCAAATTTAAATTACAGGCGTATAGGGTCCAAACTTTTTTCATAACTTAGTTGTAGCAGATGGATAGCTGATGGCAAAAGGATTTCGCAGGATGGAACAATGAGAAAACGGTAAGAAAAGGATTTGGAGTGGGGTGCCATCAATATGCTGATGCCATCTAGCTCTTTTTCTCCTTTCCTCCAGATTCCAGGGTGGCGGTTGAGGTCCTGGAGCGCTGTCTGGAGGCAGTGAGGATCTGGATGGGGGCTAAAAAGCTGAAATTAAATCCGGATAAGACAGAGGCTCTCCTGGTTCGGAAATCCTAGATGCAGGTGCTGGAGTATTGGCTTGCACTGAATGGAGTTGCACTCCCCCTGAAGGAGCAGGTCCGCAGCTTGGGGGTCCGCCTGGACTCACAGCTGCTCCTGGATTCCCAGGTGGCGCCTGTGGCTGGGGGGGCTTTTGCTCAGCTTTGGCTGGCCGCCACATTCTGCACTAGTTGCAGTTTCCGAACCGTCTTCAAGGGCAGCCCCACATAGAGCACATTACAATAATCTAGCCTTGATGTCACCGTGGCATGGATCACCGTGGCCAGGTCTGCACAATCCAAGTACGGCCGCAGCTGGTGCACCAGGACACAGTGATACAGGGCACAAATACCCTAGTGCAATGGTTCCCAAATCTTTTAGCACCAGGACCCACTTTTTAAAATGACAATCTATCCGGACCCACACAGGATTGCCAGCCTTTAAAAAAGATCTAGAAAGAAATAATTTTATTTAATTAATTTATTTATTTATAATAACCAGAAAAGACCTTCAAACACTTATCTCCCTCAATTTACACATGCTGAAAATGGCATGAGCTCAGCTCCTTGCAGAGCAGTTAGCAGCTATCTTGCAAACTGCAGGAGCTCAGTTCTTTGCAGGGTAATGAGCAGCTACAGTATCTGATTTTTGAATGGCCTCAGGGCTTGAGACAGTTATCTGATCTTTCCATCATCCACAGTTTGGGAACCGCTGGCCTAGTGCTATTCTACTGCATAGTTCATTCGAATGACTGTTGAAGTAAGAAAATAAATAGTATTCTTCAAGGGTGGCTATAGTTCAACTTTGGTTTCATGGTTAATTGCTGATCTTAGTACTTTTTTATTTCTTGCATGCACCTGGGACAGTAATAAGGCATACTGTTTCATTTTAGGTTCTTCTGTCAACCACACATCTTCACGCCATCTTTTCATGTTTATAAATACTTTAATTTTTGCCCCATTTTGTGGCGAACTACAATAACTTTGTGAGTGAGAAGGTAACCGTAAAAACTGAATTATATTGTCAAATTGAATATTTAACACAGCGGGTGATTTGGTAGCTCCTGGTGGAGAGGAAATTGTTCACAGAAGGGCAAACTTATTTAGAGCTGTTTTTCTCCAGAGTTACTTGTTTTTTCTGTCTGGAAGAAAGTTGAAATAGCTCTAAATTAAGCTTGACTTCATAAGCACAGCCCTAGGATTGAGTCTCTTTCATTTTTTCCTGACTTCACATTTTCCGGACATTTCCTGCCAAACCGTATAGACACTTTATTCAGAGCAGATAACTGCCAAAGTTCTCCTGGTTTCCCTTTCAGTACGTTGCTTTGGACCTAAAAACAGGCCTTCTGAGCTTCTTGTTTCCTTTCAACTGTGAAGAAGCAGAACAGAAATACCAGAGTTCTGGGAGGTGGCACTCTGGCAACACCTTGTTTTGTAATAACTTAAAGTGATTTTGACTTAATGACTGTTATTTGCTTTAGCCGTCACACACAGTGGCTTTTGGAATGGTTTTTCTTAGAACATTTTGCTTCTTCCCCAAATAACTTTCATTTGGTGTACTGTAGATCTTTAAAATGTCCCTTCTATGTCATTTCTGCACCAGTTCCTAATGTGCACCTTCCGCCTCCTTAAATCCAACCTGTCACGCTTTTATGTGACTTGTTATAGAGAAGGAGCAAATCTACCTGTTATGCTTGATTTGAATCACACATCACCTCCTGAGTCCATTGCAATCAACCAAGAGTGTCCCTTTCTTTCCCCAAAGTTTGTCTATTATTATGCTTAAGTAACAAACTAGATCGAACACATAGGTCAAGAAAATGCCAGATGTTCTGAAAACCAGATGTTGGAAAGAAGCAACAGAAAAAAGCAGTCGCATTTATGTTCTGTTTGTAAGCTTTCCAGAATCATCCAGGTGTCCACTGCTGGAAATCAAATGGGGGTGAGATGGACCTTTGATCCAATCCACCAGAATTGGTCCAATTTTTTATATCAAAATATGGGGGGAAAAACTGTTTCTAACTATAGCGTTAACATAAAGCCTACTGAACTTCTGCGTAAACATGCATAGAATTGTGCTGTACATATCTTATTCTGAAACAGAAGGAATTCAATTGTGTACCTTTTAGAAACAAAATGAAGAGTTCAGTAAATCAGCTTTACCTCCCCCACTGAAGACCTGCAAAGAATGTTCCTCAAAAATACCAATGAATCTTACCAAGTCACATATCTGAGCAATTGTCCTACAGCGCAATCCTGTGCATGTCAGCTCATGGTGTTCAGTGGGACTGAGGCTATAATCCTATACACAATTTCCTGGGAGTAAGGTCCACTGAACTTAATAAGACTTACTCCTGAGAAGTTATGTATGGGATTGTGCTGTTACCCCCGAAAGTGTGAATAGGGTTTTAACTCTAGTCTCTTACATACACTGGCTGTACCTAAAGCAAACGCTGCAGAGATTCTGTATTTTTACATTTTGTATACTGGAAGTGTGTGAAAAAAAATGCAGCATCAGAATTTTTAAACTTCCTTTACTGCTCCCTTCTCAGCTACACGCCTTTAATGGGATAGCAAAATGCAGTTGATTAAGAGCACCATTCCAAAGGGCTGGGCAAGATGGGGCACAGCATACTAAAGGGTGCAACTTGGCATGCTTAACAGTTGTGTTATTGTACCCAGTTTCTGAATATATGTATGTGGAAGTTTCTATGGAATATGTGGAAGGTCTTTTCAAATGAACTTGTATTTTGTGTGTGTGCGTGTTACTGAATCATCACAGTGAAAGACTAAACAAAAGAGGGCAGATGGATTTTCTTACTTTAATAATGCAAAAAGAAAGGTGAATTCCCCCCCCCCCCCCCACACACACCTCACTCTTTCAAATAATGTCTTAGGGAAGAAAATTCAGAACCTAACCAAAAAAGTGATCTCAGTTTTGAGTGAAGTCCACCAAAATTAATTAAGCTTTAGTCAATATCAACATTGCTTTGGGATTGCACTCTAGCCCTCTGAAGGCACCCCAGCCACAATGGTGGGGGGCAATAGCAACATTCTCCTGGGTGGTGGTGGAATTCTACGGTCTTGACCCTGGGCAGCACAGAGGCCAAGATTGCCAGTGCTCACCAGCTCCAGTGGACTACACTGCTCGACTGGCACGCGTGGAAAGACTCTGGCCTTCCTTTTGGCACGCTGGCTCCATGAGCTGTTCCAAAACACTTTACTGTGCTTTTGCAGCAGCCAGTGCTAGCAGAACATGTGTCCCTCTGGCGCTAAAGCTTCGTAGGAATGGACCTCTTGGAAGTACTTTACATTTAAATGTGTCCCAAGAAGGTATCTGTTCACAAGAAATATCTGGTGGGTGCATTGAGAGTCCACCCAACAGAAGGCTGCCATAGGAGCAGGAGAAACAAATTACATGATAGAGAGCCCCTCACACTTTTCTCCTGCTTGCTGATCGTGCCATTTGTCTTTGCGACAATAGAGGTACACAGTTACATTTCTGAATCCGTTTCAGATGGAAAATATTCATCTGTTGAAATTGTTCTGCATGGAAAATTATACTTATAAATGAAGTGGTTTAATTACTTGCCATGTCCTTTCCTTAATCACCTGAAACAACATTATTGCTCTATAATGTAACATTCCTGTAATAAAAAAAAACTAAATGTATTGAGTGAGAGTACAATCTTCACTTTTATGTAATTTAACTGCCAGACAGTAACATGAAATCAAATTCTTTAAACCAGCTCTATTGTGCCTCCTAATAAGCCTGCCTGCCTGGAAACATAAAAGGTAGTTTCTCTGGGGTTTTGATAGATTTGATGCAAGACTTACCTCCAGATCCACAAAAATACTTAAATTCTGCAAATTGCTCCAGCAAATGCAAAGACTTCAGTGTAGTTCCCAATGATAAAACCATGTTCTGGTTTGGACAGTGCATCTAACCAAGGAACATGAGTATGCACATCTTGCTTCCAGCATGCTATTCCTGTCTGCAAAACCACATGTATAGTTACTTATCTGATGCTCCCTTTCATGAATGCAATTTATACACCTGTTTATTGTAGTATTCACATTGTTGGAGAGGGGACGGTTTGCTCATGATTCTGTGGGATAGATTGCTAGGACAGGGAGGGATGTGCAATATGCAAAACACTGTATTTTGTACACTGAGAAAGCATTATTCCAATGCTAACTATAAATGTTCAAATGATGCCATTTGTGAATGTGTTTACAACGGAGATAAAAGTAAATTAAATCACATAATAGAAAAGAAAATTGCAAACCTAGGCCTAGGTCTGTCATTGCAAACCTAGGCCTGTCTGCTCAGAAGTAAGTCATGCTGAGTTCAAGAGGCCTTACTCAGGGAAATATGCATGGAACCAATAATGTGTTAATATGAGTCTGCTCTCATTTCCATGTATCATATTACAGTTACTCCTGCTAACTGGGTAAAAGGCACTGTTTCGAGTGGTGCACCTCTTAAATTTAGCAGGGGGAGAATAACCATCCCTCTTTACCCCAGCACAGTGTCTCAAACCAATCAGGGGCACACTTTTTATTTACTTAATTAAATTTGATTTTGTCGGGGCGGGGTGGCTACAATTCTTCTTTGACCCCAGGTAGCAGATAGATGCCTTAGCTATGCCACTGACTGGGGGAGGCAGCAGAGCAAGTGGGTGGTGAGCTGCTGGGGGGAGGAGGTGGGTACCTCCCAATTTTCACTTTTTAAAAAGCTCAGGCATGGCATCCCTTCCAGTTGTGACATCACTTCCGGGGCAACATTTTGAGCTTGGCACTGGGCTACATAATCATTAGCTACGCCACTGGTGTCAGGACTTCTGCCCTGACACAGAATTCAGGATCCTGCCCTCCCCCATTTCCTCGCCCTGCCCCCAAAATCCTCACTGCCATTTGGAGCTCTTACCTAGCTCAGGACACTGTCTGGCCAAAGCTGGTCTCAGCGCCAACTGATGCTGGGCTGGCACCAACTCGGCGCAGGGTGTCGCGGGCGTGCCTTATGGCATGTTTGCAACATCTGGTGCTTGGCGCTGACCCAGCTTGGGATTGGTGTAGCCCTATATCTTTTTGTAGTCTAGCCCTTAAACTTTTTGTGACATGGGTGTGTGTGTGTGTGTGTGTGTGTGTGTATAAAAGATTAGGGTAAAGGTGATGGATAGGGGAGGACAGAGACAATGGATGACTTTAGCACTTGTTTTTGTGTCTTGCTTTGCAACATTCTTTTCCCTTGAAATAGTATTAGGAAAATGGAACACAGGTAATGCTTCTAACAGATCAAATACGAATTTGAAGACTGTACCAAGACAAACAGCTTTGTAAATTATTCAGCCTGCTCTGTGCAGTTACACAAATGAAATTTAGTATAGTTGCTACTTAATTATGAGGGGATTTGGTAATTCAGTACAAATCACCTGAAACCTCTGGTTAGCGGCATAGCTCAAAATGTCATGGTCAAGCTTGCAGAATATCATAACCATGCAAACAGCATCCTACACTCTGGTTGATATTTTTCTCAGAGGTGCTAAGATGAAGATTAAGGGCTTTTGCCTCTCTTTGTGATATGTTCTAATGAACTAATTTTTCTTGTAGGCTCAGACTTACTCAGATTTTTTTTTCTGTTTCCTTGTTTTTAACCAGTATCTATTCAATGATACTGTATATTTGCATTATTCCATGAATCCTTCCTCTGGGATCCTTCCATGAGTCATTTCCGTGAAGGTCGTCTTTTGAAATATATGGGCTGTTTTACAAACAAAATGGACCAAAAAATGCCACGAGTTACTGAAAACAATGAAAGTTCTAAAATTATTGTTAATTTGCTGCATATCAATAGCTGTTACATGGTCAAAATGTTTGTGTTGAGGTCAGGATTTTGTTTTTGTTATTTTAATTCTCTTTTGATTCAAGACATACAGGAATCATGCATCTAAACATGTGTGCTTGGTACTCTGTGCCAGCCAGAAGAGCAAAGGGCCAGAACAGTAATTTGGATATTTACAGGACTGCTGCCAAGAGGCCACAGATTTCAACTGTGTTATCTGGACTTTCAGATAACATATCTCGTGCATTCAGTGATTGTGTCATGGGAAACCAGGAATACACTTACTAGCCATGCTCCAACCTGCTGCCTGTGCTCCTGGGTAGTCATGGATTTGGGGATTGTATCAGTCTGTATGAATACAGTCTGTATGAATACAGACTGATCTGTATTGTGGAAGTTTTCTCCATGCAGTTGGGAACACTGGATCAGCTTATTGAGTAATTCTTCCCTTCATGGTTACAGCTCAGCCCCTTTCATACAAATGATGGCCGTCTTTCTGGGAGTATGGTCAGCAGGTATGTTAACATTGGGAGGGGATGACACTGAACACAAGGGGCTATTTTCTGAACAGCATAAACTTATGGGATTTCTGATGGAGCAAATGATGTACAGACATACTCTGACCACTACTACACAGTGCCTATGGGTAGTGATAGCCAAACATTTCTTTTTGGAAAAGGGAAGGGACTGTTGCAAGTTACCAGGACTCTGCTTCTTGTCAAATGTACGGTGTGCCTTGTCTGCCCATTTTGTTTGGCAGCCTGTTCCATTTGTGTGCGTAAACAGATGGAAAGACCACATCTCAAACATGGAATTACTGAAATGTTATATATTTCCTGTGCTGTTTCTGACACAGTTCACCTCCTTTTTGACTTTTTTTCCCCCAGCTGTGCCATGTCTAGCACTGGCACCCATGAGTGGCAGAAAGGTTTACTTTTTTGCAGTGTTAATGATCTGATACATCAGTCATCAAATCCAGGGAGATTCCCCCCCCCCATACCTTATTTGCACTTATTTGAAGCCCCTGCCTTGAGCACTTTTCTTTATGCGCACCCTGCCTTCCACATTAAGTACCTGACAGTTGGAGACTTTTGAAGTATATGTGCTTGCCTATCCTTTGGTGTCAGAAATGGTCCCTGTGAAGGAAGAAATATGTGCTGTAAAACTGAAGTTAATAGAGGTACTTCAGTGAGAATTAGGAGCTGGTTCGGCAGAAAGGGAAGTCTCTGGTTTATGGTTCTTTTATGTGCAGTCAATTTTATATCAGGATTCTCAGAGTGTCGAAAAGGATATATATTAGACTGCATGTAGGCAGGTTTTTGTTAATGTGCATTGGCTTAAGATGTGCCCTCCTATGTTCTTACATGCATCTTAATCATTTTATTTTAAAGCATCTTTATATGCTACTTTTCAACAATGTGTTCATAAAAAGGCTTATGCAGCTAAATAAATGCAGCTAAATAAATGAAAAGATGGTTTCCTATCCCAGAGGTTTCATGATTTTTTTTTTAAAGACTGACACCAGCATTAGCTGCTAGAATAGATTTTACATTAGGGACAGTTGTTCTCCACCTTGCTAAATATAAAAAATCCACCAATTAAAAGGTGCATCTTAGACCCATTCTCAGAAGCAATATTACCTGGTCTTCCACTGCATAAACCTAATTCCTGTAGCTCATGTTACATTTGCAGGCATGTACGCACAAAGTGTTGTTTTCTTTTGCACAGCTGGTGATTTCATCACTTGCCCCTTCATCAGTGTCCCGTATAGATGCAAGACAGGCAAAGAGACGTTACAAACTGCCTCCTTAAATCATTTAAAGATTCTGTAAGAAGAATTATTGCACTGGCAAAATCCTCCTTGCAGGAGGGACAAAATAATACTAGCCGCGTCTCAGAATGCTGTAATAAGATATGAGCACTACTATAAAAAAAATAAATAAAAAGCAAGAATCTGCCGCATTCTGCTGGACAGCCCATGATGGTGATTTCTAAAAGGCCTAGCCCTGAAGGTTTCAGGTTGGGAAGTGTTGCCAAGTCCCCCCTTTTGCTAGTAACAAGTGAATTGGCACTCTTGTATGGTTCTTAACTCTTTGGGGGGGGGGGAGTTGATTTTGAAGAGGAAAGCAGAATGGAAAAGGAAGTGTGGAGGAAAGGATACTTTCTAGCCCACCCTCTCTCCTCTCTCTCGCACTCCCACTCCATTCCTCTCTTGCTTTTCAAATCAAGGTAGTAAGAGAAGTGATAAAGTTGGGTAAGCAGATTAAAGTGAACAGTTGCCCCATTTGGTGCAGGTTTCATTCATTCTGAAAAATGCTCTCTTCTAAAGGAAACATGGCAGCCCCACTTAGAGAAATGCCGCATCATTTGTTGAAACACAAGTTCTAATAACTGATTACAAACTCTTTTATTCAGAGGTGGGGGGAAACTTGTGCAGCTTATCTCTGAAAAGAAATCCTGTTCTATTCATCATACATCGTGTCCTCTGCTTTTCTTTACTTCTCTGCATTTCAAAGTGCTATATTATTGCAACTTATTAGCCACAAGCAACCCATTCCTAGTCTTTAATGCTTGTAATTAATTGAGTTTTTAAAAATTTCTGCCAACTCTGTTTCTTTTCCATCATAATACATAAAAGCGGGTTTTAAAAGCAACTTTGAATACACTATTAAATCTATGTAATAAAGTCCATTAATATCCTGGGTGCCATTGCAACACATCACACAGCGCAATGCATTAGGAACTGGGTGGTTATTAATTTTGAAATTGCCTTTTGCAGCTTGTTAAAGACCTATTCAGGGTCCAGGCTGGGTATGGATCAGCATAACATTGTATTCTCACTGATCCCAGGCACTCTCTTTGCTATACTTCATTTTTAATTAAAGGGAGGGCGGAGAGAGGAGAAATCTAATTCAGTTTTCATCTGTATCTGAGCTATTTACTAAAGGTGACATTCATGCCATCTGCATAAAACTGCATAAAACTGATAGGGCTTTGGTAGTAACAAATGGAAAATAGAAATATGATAAATCAAATCTCTTATTATGAGGAGCTGTCTGTTTAAAACAAACCCATCAGAACCAGTATTAGATGGTGTGCTCAAATGGTGACCTCTCCAGATTATAGGTCCAAGTCTTTACAGCATGTAGGCTGCAATCCTAACCTCACTTTCCTGGGAGTAAGTCCCATTGAACACAATAGGACTTACTTCTGAGTAGACATGTTTAAGATTGTGCCCTTAGGCTGCAATTCTATCCGTACTTTTCTGGGAGTACGGCCCACTGAACATAATACGACTTACTTCTGAGCAGACATGCCTAGGATTGGGCTGTTAATGTTTGTATACAGAGTGTTTGGAGTCCAGAGTCAGTACATAACCACATCAGAAAAACCATGCTAGAGCAGATCAAAGACCTCTTTCACTGAGCATTATGTTTTTCTAGCCAACCAGATGTCTCTAATAGTGCAATCCAATGTAAATCCCCATGCAGCAGTGCAGTGGCGCCGACATGTGCTATGCTTTATCCTGCAGGAGATTTTTGGCTGCTGGAGGAACATTTGTCCCTTTACCCCAAGGTAAGCCCCAGCAGCCAGAATGCATCAACTCTTACCTGCGCCAGCTATATTGCCGGGGCAAGCCCGTGTTGATCCATGCAGGCAGATCAGGCCCAGGAAAGGGGTTTGAATATGACATGTGCTGGCGCCACCAATTCCATCCCCTCCTGGGTCCAATCCACCCATCCCCGCCCCCATTTCCACCCCATTCCACTCCTTTCAACTCCCTTCCCACTCTCCCCACTTCGCTGCACTGGATGTACCTGCTCTGGTGGGCCTCCTGATGACTGTTGGGCAGTAGGAAGGCTTTGGCCTTCCCACTGGCACACCTGGGTTTTGTGCTGTTGCAGAATGCTTTACGGTGCTTTGAGACAATACATGCTGGCAGAACGCACATTCTATTGGCACAGGCCCCTCCTTAGTATTAGGTCATAAGAAGCCCACTGAGAGATAAGCCTGAGGCTAGCTGTTGCATCTATGGCACAGAACATGTTGAAGAGGCAACAAACTTGGTTAGCATTGTGCAGCACCACCAAAAGCAGATGAACTGCCAATGCTGAGGCACTTGTGGCATTACAGCAGCTCCAGGAGTGAAGCCCATTTCCAGAAATGGTGCCTTTAATGTGCAAACATCACAGACTATACTACCAGGAATAGAGAAGAGGAAAGATTCTGAACAATCTGAGTCAGTCTCAGATAAGAACATGCTGCACATGGGAAGCCTTTCCTGGTAAGAAGGCAGACTTTGCCCCATGAGGCATGACGATAGCTCTGTTCGATGTGGGTCTTTAATCACAACATAAAAACTGAGGCTTGAAAAACATTCCCTAACAAAGAAGCTTATTGTCCAGTTTTAAATTGCCACTGTGCTAGAGCATTCCTAATCCATACTAGACTGTAACTAACAGAAAAATAACAATAATTGCATCTCATCTTATTAAAGACATGTTTAGAAATTTAAATCTTTTGGTAATGTTCATTTTTATTCAATCCTGTTATTTGTCTTGACTAAAGACTTTATTTTCCACTCCCCTATTTGATTTGCCCAGTCACATTTTGTAGTTATTTGCTCATAAATACGTACTGCGCTGCTGACTAAGAGGCTGACTTAAATTCAATGGCTGAAAAAGTGGGGGAGGGAAAGATGGGTCAATAAAGGATATCAATACAACATTTCAAAGACAGCCTAAAACTGGTTCTTGCAACCAGCCAACAGTGGCAAATGGCCTCGCATTGTTTGTTGATTTGCATGAGAGAAGTTCAATCAAATTCTTGCCATGAGCTTTGGATTGCTATTTGGCATTGAATGAATTTCTGACTAAGACATGTAAAAGGGGAACTGGTGACTACTTCCTCCTAGGGGAAAGTCATATGACTACAGATCTTTGAATACTCATGACATTTTCAGTATAGGAGTAGCCTGCTGGTGTGGTCAACAGTTTGATTCTGACCAGGATAAGCCCTCCTGTGTAGGCTTTGGAAGCCAGGTGATACTGGGGGAAGAGGGCAGCAGACCATGCTCCAGTTGGCAGCCCCTTGTCCTCCCCTTTCTTGCTGGATGGCACTTCATCTGCTGCCGCTATGTGTACATGAAGATGGGGGCAGTGCAAGACCTTGATCCCAGGCACTAGGAGGCTTGGAGCAGACCTGATTGTGACAGCTGCATCGTGTTCTTTGTTGTCAGGGTGAAAAGCATAGCTTATACCTATGCAACTACACTTTAATGAAGAAGACAGCAGGGAAATAGTTTCTCTATATTAGGAGTAGCCAACCTAGATTCTCAAAGGCCATTCACCAACCCAGGCAGAGGAATATATGTTGCTGATTAATCTGTCCCCATCATGAATGGACAGGCTCTGTAAGAAATTTGGTGCAACAAGAAACCTATTCACACTTTGTACATATGTATAGATGTCTGTGTCTGTTTTTCTGGAAATGACTGTGCATTGTAGAAGTGAGCCCAAGGAATGGAAGTGTTGAATGTAGGACACGGATTGTACATGGTGCAATACCTTTATCCTCATACCCACCAGAAGAAGAGACCAGGCTTTGACTTGGATTTATAATGGGCCACTTTATTAAACTTACCGAACTGCAGCAGGGTAATTAACTATTAAAAACAAATGTGTGGAGCTATAGGGAGAAATGGGCCTAGCCATCTGCCTCCCCCTGTGATCTCATTGGGCATACCACCTGGCTCGAGGCCCTGTGCTGCCAATACTGGCAGCTCAGTTCTTTCAACACCACCCCAGGAGGGGCAAGGCAGCTGGACTGCAGGTCCTGCAGGCTGAGACTCTCAATCCCTGCCAGTCCAGGCAGGGGGTTTACCTGCCTGCCTCTTGGAGCCAGCCAGGAGGTTCAAGCTCACCCCTTACCTCGCTGCCTTGGATGGACATCAAGCCAAATCCCTACCTACTCCCCCTCCCATGTATCCTGCCCTAGGACCAGCAGTGACCAAACCTTACCTCGGGACATAACTGCACCACCCCTTTCCAGTATGAGATAGACAAAAAAAACAGTCATCTAAGTGCCAATCACGATGACTGCAAAAAATTCCTACCCAGCCTTAACCAAGCGACCAGCTAATCCCAGACTGGCTTCAGGGCGGGCAGGCAGGGTTGCCGGCTGGGAGAGAATTGAGTCTGGTCGGAGCATGGAATGGGGACAGGATGAGGCAGAGAAAGTGGCTGTCAGATTCCAAACCCCCACCCAGGCCAGGCATACTCCCTGCAGTTCCTCAGAGTTACACCAGCAACAGAGCTCTGAGGAGTCCCACGGGGGACCATGTGGTGGCCGACACACAGGTGTGTCCCCTTTCCATCTCTCTCAACCAGCTTCTCCCCTGGGATGCCACGCTGGATGCAAGAAATGCTGCTCTGGAGCAGTGGTGTAGCTAATGATGGTGTAGCCCAGTACCAAGTTCAAAATGTTGCCCCGGAAGTGATGTCACAACCGGAAGTGACATCACACCCGGGTTTTTTAAAAAGTGAAAATTGGGAGGAACACACCTCCTTCTCCTAGCAGCTCACCACCCGCTTGCTCTACTGCCTCCCCCCAGTCAGTGGCATAGCTAAGGCATCTATCTACAACCTGGGCTCAAAGAATATTTTGTAGCCCCCCCACATGACAAAATCAAATTTAATTAAGTAAATAAATAAAAAGTTATTGGTTTCATGCTGTATCATAATAACAGCTCATTGGCACTCAGAACAAACAGTTTCATAGGTCAGTTTGGTGTTAAGCAAATCCACTTTTTGTTCCACAAGGCAGTTGTGTTATTGGCCATAACTTTTGATAGAAAACAGATATTCCAGTGCAGTTTGTTTCATTGCATTCTGCTTAAATTACCTTTCCAATGATTTATAACATGATGGTATTATTCATATATACCAAGATTTTCACAATTTTGGTCACTAGTGTCAAGCTCAGCTTGTTACCCCCCTAAAGCTTGATGCCTGGTGCAACTGCTACCCCCTGCACCCCCTTAGCTATGCCACTGCTCGGGAGGTCCTCCATTCAATGTGCTGTCCCTGGATAGGACTGGGCTATAAGTCTCATTGAATTTAATAGACGAAGTAGGAATGCATAGGTCTTTGCTATAAAGCATGATTCACACTTCTGTACTTTTCCGCACTGTGCAGAATGCTGATCAGATTAGTTTGTTTGACTTGTAAGAGAGTTTAAATAGCTTAAAAACAAGGAAGCTTAGAAAGATTATGCTTTTGTTCAACAGGGAAAAACAAGACAAGAGCACTCCAGATTGTGGGATTTAAACCACTCCACAAGATTCTTTTTTTTTTTACTTTGGTTTACAAAAAGCAGAATCCGATTGGCTTCTGAGCCTCTTCCCTTGACAGAGATGCAGCCAGCCCAGGTTGTTGGTCAGATTGTCCCTCTCATAGCCTGTCTACAACCAGCAGCAGAGCTTCTTTTCCACCACATAGCCTTCTGCTGTTTTCTCTGAGTGGAGGATCACACCTAAGGCATCGCTTGGCAAGGGTGAGGGGGGCAGGGTGCCTCCAATGACACCAATTGAGGGAGTGACATGACAGGAAAAGCCTGACATGCTGCCCAGGCTTGGTGGTCTTCCATCTGCTCTGAGCTGCTTTGTGTTCAGCTTACAGTGGCTGAAGACTGCCAAGAACAAACATTACCGCTCCATGGCAGCTGCTGGAGCCTTTCCTTGGTGGTCTTCAGCTGCTTTGTGCTCTGCAGAGGCTCAGCAGATGCAGAAGTAACTGGCAGTGAAGACGACACCACCAATTTCTGTGCACTGGGTGGGATGGCACTATGAGTGACAGCTCTGGGTGACGTCAAAGGTAGCGATGCCACTGATCATACTTCTACCCCTCATGCTGGCCCTGGGAGTTTATCATTCTGCTGCTAAGCAGACCAACTCACTTTTCTTACCCACTGCAGCCAGTTAAACTATTACACAACCGAGGTTCTCGCTTCCTCTGCCCCACTACTGGCTCCTCATACACCTTGCCCACTGCCAGCCGGTGTCAGTATCCTTGGTGCATTGTCCTTTCACGTGCTACTGGCTTGCTGGAAAGATGCACGCTCACTGGGTCAGCTAGGCTATAAGAACTGACAGTTCTTGCTGGTTCTTGCTGTTGCTGCCCTGCTGCAATCTGATGGTGATGGGATGGAGTGGTGCTTGTAGTACCATGAAGCAAGTTGGATAGGGCTTCCAGTGGGGTTGCTCAGGTCAGGTGGGCCATCCACCAGTGCCCAACTGGATTGACCTCTGACATCATCCATAGCTTCGGTTTTGGAGCACATGTAGTCAAAGAAGGATGTAACAGGAAAACGTGGAAAATCAATATCTAAACTTTTAAAAATACATCTATTTTCTTTACCAGTGAAACTGTGGACAAAAGGGCCCTCAGCCTCCACTAACACATACCCCCCTTTCAATTAACTTTACCATTGGCTATTTCTTACATCGCCATTAGATGCAGACATTAGATTAAAAGTAGACAGTATATTTATCTTATTTCAGGTAATGTTCTTGTAATTGGTTTTTTAGCTATCATGTTAGCCCAATCAAGGAAGAAAAGCAGGTAAACACACCTCATTTTTATTAAAAAAAAATATGAATGTGCATATTTGACTTTGTAGTTTATGTGCTCGTTTTATCTGCATATATATATTACCCTGTTAACCTGCAGGGTAATATATATATTACCCTGTTACCCTGCACATGCCCAATCTCGTCTGATCTTGGAAGCTAAGCTGGGTCAGGCCTGGTTAGTACTTGGATGGGAGACCGCCTGGGAATGCTGTAGGCTTATACCATAGTCTTTCGAGACTGAAGGTTGCCAACCATTTATATAAGCAGAATTTGAAATTATAGGGGAAAGTTGTCTTTTTAAAAGTGTCTTAGGGCCCAATACTACGCAACTTTCCAGCATTGGTGCAATCTCGATGCAGCCCTGAGGTAGGAGAACAAATGTTCCCTTACCTTGTGGGGGCCTCTGTGACTGCCCCGACCACCATAGAATGCAGCCTGCAACCTGTTGGCACAGCTGCATCAGTGCTGGAAAGTTGGATAGGATTGGGCCCTTTAAAGGGTATTTTGTATTTGCTGCAAGAATTCTGAGGTATTTGGGCAATTATGTAGAAATTTGTCTTTATGACCTTATCCCCTTCAACACAGTCTTCCTCTTGGCTTGCAAATCATCTTCAATTTTTTTCTGTTGCAATGTACTACCTCTGAACAATTTTGAAAACTGCTTCTCTCCCATATTCCAACATTTACTAAGGGAGTCACCCAGCTCCCACGTGCTTTTCTTATGTATTTCAATTCAATCTGGTCACAATATTTCTTGCTGACATGTTCAATTGTAGTTAAAGCATTCATTATTTTGAACCTGTTCGTTTCTGAAACACTTTGAGGCATTTTGTTCAGTAAGGGCTAGTCTCATCAGCTTCCACAAGTGTCCTGTAGGAGTAGCAATCAACTCATCTTTGTATGCTTCTTTTCCATTACTTGAGAGGATATTTTTGTAGCAGTTTGGAACATGAAACTTGTTGCCAGAATGGAAATTGAGAATATAATAATACCTCCTTCTGTCGATACACTGTCTTGTTAGAGGTGTTTCTGGTGAGTGAGATAGGATTACAGCATCTTACTGTGGGCTTACCTCTCAGTAAAATAAAGAAATCTCTATAAAATATCTCTAGAAATAATATCTCTAGTAAAAAATATCTCTAGTTATAGCACACTCTTTGTCCTGGGTTCAGTTTTGCAATACTATAAAAATGAAAAAGAATAAAATTCATAAAGTCATTCAAAAGTTTGGTGGAGAAAAGTATAGCTATCTGGGTTGTGCTTTTGACCACAGGGACCTGCATATTCTGACTAGCCCTGCGCCAATGAGAACCACGTATTCTGGCCAGCACAGAGCCAATCGCTTGCTACCATGAAATTCTTCAAGAGAGGAAAGAGAGGGCAAGGCAAAATATTTTACCTGTGTTCTTCAACAAGAAGCATGTAGTTGCCCAAGAATGAGCCACAGCTTGGCTCATGCTCCTGGAAGAGGATCCTCCTGTCATCTTCCACTGTTGCCATTTTGTGAGGAGATGGCTAATTACACAGTGGGTTCCCATCTGATGCACTAGTGAGTACAATACTGTGAAGATATCTTTATTAGAACAGTATTATAATTACGTCCCATAGTGCTGTTTCACACACAGCACTCTCTTTTCCAGGCACACATCTACAGTGTTAAAGAAGATATTACCATATTCAAGAAGAATATGGATGACAGGAGAGTAGGCTGTTTTAAATACTCCCCATCTAATAACAGTTGTGTATCTTGGCTTCATTTTAATTTATAATTGGCTGTTGTAAATCTATAATCATGAGAGGAAGTACCACCTAATAAATATTTCATATATTTATTGAATGAAGGTGGTGAAGATACAAAGCTATCTGCTGTAATGTTCTGGTTACAGGAATAACTGAAGTTAATAAATAATGCTATTTAACAAAGAGATTGCAGTCACTTAATATTTTGTGGAAACAATAAGTTGCATTTCAGTTGCATACCCAGTTGCATTTACTGTAGCATAAACCGCTAATTATTCAGTCTTCTGCTGAGCTTACCAGAATATAAAACTCTCTTGAAATTCATAACATTAAAATATGCAAACTCTGGGTCATAATGATTCCTAGTCGAATAAAATGAAACAAAATATAAAATCAATTATTCTTGGTAAGTATGTAGAGAATAATTGTTCCAAAAGGAAATGTAAAATCTATTACAAGGTTACACTGTGGATTTGGTTACTATGCTGATTTCTGCATTCTGTTTGTATTGGCCTTGCTTGATGTACAGCCTGGTCTTGTGCTAATTCAGAAGCCTCGTGAATTCAGTACGATTTACCCTGGTAGGTATGCATATAATTGAAAGCTTGAGCATGTAAACTGAGACCTAGAAGGTGAATTTTTTTTTTCCTGGATTGTCCTCAGATGGTGCTGTGATGTGGAGCAAGGGGTGGGTAAACTCAATATGACCACTAATGGTATAGAGCAGGGAGGAGGGGTCTCACTTGTGCGGTAACTTTGACTCACACAATGAATTCTACTGAATGAGAAATTCACCATGGCTATTCTAAGTTGTTGAAAGTGCAACAGTCAGCACCCATCATGAGACTCCCAAAGTACTCTTTAAATTGGTCCAAAGTTTCAGAGGAAATATGGAAATGGGATGCTGATAAATAGTCTTGCCTTTGTACCTTTCTTGGTGCCTTTGTGAAAATGTGTTCATTTACATACAGACAGCCAAAAAACACATGGAGCACTCAGCAACAGAAGGAAGAGAACGAAGCAGAATTAATGGTGGCTGCAAATCACCACAATCTCAGGACTCCCCCCAGGAAATTCTTCCACGTGTGGAGGTAAAGGGGCAGTTTGTATTTGTACTTCACAGAATGGCTGTAGTTCACTGTTAGATCACATGCTTTGCCTGTAGCTAATCTCAGGTTCAGCCTCTGTCAGCTCCAGGCAGGGATGGAAAATACCATTCTGAAACCATCTGAGAGCCATGGCTAGTAGTGTTAACAATACTAAGCTGAGTGGACAGATGGTCTGACTGGGCATAAGACAGCTACCTGTGTTCTTACTTGGGTGAGAGAAGTATGGAAACAGAGAAAAGGAGTGAGTCAGAGTTTAAGAACAGGAAGCAAATAGGGACGTGAAAAATGATCTGGAGAAATGTTGCCAAATGAGAATGGGAATTTGAGCAGAGAGGATCCATGCTTCCATGGTCTCATCTGTGGATTTAGCTCCTTAAAGCTATCACTCTCACATATCTAGTACAAGCTTGGTTTCTAGTTACTCACAGGATTAAAAAACCACATGCAACATTGTGATTACTGGTATCTTTTTCTTCCCTTCAACTTCCTTGTGATGTATGACCTTCACTATCCTTTTAACCCACCTACTGCCTGTCTGTATGTGTTAGAAACAAAGCAATGAAATCATTTTCAGTGTAATGGAATAACATGAAAAGGTTACAGTAAGGTGAATGGCGACTGCCTCCTTTACTGCCTGGAAAATGACTCCCAGGGGAGGGAGTCCTCCCTTCCTAGAAGCCCAGGAGTTCTTTAGCATGAAGCACGACTGCACCGGGCTCTTGCAAAGGCAAAAGGCAATTTATTTTCTGCCATTGAAAGTCTCGGGGAAATTGAAATGTGGGTTGTGCACTGAGAAACCTCCACGATTTACAGTCTTATTGAGTGGCTCCGGAAAAACAAAAGAGTCCTGGATTGCACTGCATTATATTGCAGCAGCAAAATTTGGAACCAGACTAAGTTTTCAGTTCTATTGAAAGTCTTTCAAGCTTGCAGATATTACAAGATCACATATCACAATGGCTGTGATTTCAAGGACTTCTAGCAGAGCCTTGGTATTGTTTTCAACCATCATACAGTATATTGTTTCAGAAGCCACATCAACACCCCGCTCTGGTTGCAAACACTGTGTTAATTCTATTTAACACCCAGAATTGTCCCATTTGTTTCAGTGATGGACACCTTCCTGAATCCAGGCATCCAGTGGTCAATTTAAGAGTCACAACACATGCCCACTCTGATGTCTCTCTAGATGTTCCTACAACCAACAGTGAGGATATATGTGCCTACAGGTCAGTAAATTTCATATATTTTTACTACAGTTTTACTAAAAAGAAAAGCATGCTCCTAATGTTTTTACAAGAAAACCCTTGCAAGGCAGGAAAGATGCAATCATAATGTCTTCCTCCTCAAATCCTAGGAGTTGTAGTTCCATGCAGGTGCTTGGAATTAAGTTTCCTGTGCTTTCTGTAGTTTTCTCCAAACTACAGTTCCCACCATACCTTGCAGGAGTGCCTATGTACAGCCTTGGAACCACTGAAGAGAAGACCCTGTCCCTAATAAGCACCTAATGTCAGATGAGGGTAGGACATGGGAGTAAGCAAATCTGCAGGTTCATATGGAATTAGGTGGTTCTCAGCAATGCTTTGGCATTTGTGTATAATACTCTTTACACAGCTATATTCTCTGTGCCATATCTGGTGTGCTCGCTGGGGCATTTGGTGGGCCACTGTGAGGTACAGGAAGCTGGACTAGATGGGCCTATGGCCTGATCCAGTGGGGCTGTTCTTATGTTCTTATGTTAAAGAGGGACAGGCAATGAGCCTTGCTTGCTTATTTCACCAAGGCTATATGGTCCAATCACCAGAAGCAAACACTTGCCAAAACTTTCAGACAAAAGCTGTTCAACTGTGAATGGAAATTTCCAGTAATTATCTCCCAAATATGCTGAGGGAATAAAAGTTAAAAGATGTGGCTTGGTGTAAGATACTGTATCTGAAACATTAAAAGAATGGGATGATAACATAGCCAACTTGAAACACAGAATATTCCATGTACATGAATATTAACTCAATGACCTATTTATCAGGCTGACATTATCTGCATAATATGGTTCTAATTCATATTTCCTTCTCTGGTGCACAGTTCATCAGGCTTACAAAGAAAATACTGGCTGTTTATACACAAGCTCGCTATAAACCAAAGACGCTATAAACATTCTCAAACCTTTCAAAAAGAATTCACTTCAGACTTTTATCAGCAAAGAGGAACAACTTCTAAAAGCTCGGGGGCAAGGAAGTTCTGCCGAGATGCAGCAAATGCTATGACTAGTATCTCCTTAGTCGGATCTCACCCACACTGTCTCCCACGCAAGATAAACTGGGAAACTTCTCTGAATCAAAGGGCTGAGTCTGCTGCAGATTTATGAGCTCATTACAGAACTTGAAGATAAAATACAATGGAAATTTAAAAGAAGCTTTTTAAAAGAGGAATTGCCTAGCCAGTCCTAGGATTTTGACAGCCTGAAGATGTCATAATTCACAAAAGAACTTGAATCCTGTGAAATAGAAGAGGGAGCTGGGGGGGTTGGCCCTGGGTGCCATACTGCCAGCGGGTGTCCAAGAGGCCATCTCAAGATGTTTAAACTTCTTTTTCCCCCAATTGTTTCTTGGTATGATTATATACAAAGTTACAATATATACAGGTGAAGCCTCAGTATCCATGGATTTTCTTTCTGTGGATCTGGCTCAATGTGGGTCCCCTGAACCTGTGTTGAACCAGACTTGGCCCAACCTGAACCCTCTGAAGGTGACCAGAGTTGTGCTCCACTTACCTCCGGAGGGCTTTCTGAAGCCCTCAGAGGCTGAATGTGTCCACCCGTGACCCTTGTGGGCTTGAGAATAGCCATTTCAGACCAAAAAAGTCTGCTTAGGCTTGGACTTTTTCAGCCTGAAACAGCAACTTTGAAGCCCAGATTGGTTGCAGGCAAATCTTTGGAGGCTTTAAGGGGCCAAAACCATGGATTTGCTTATTGGCAGTTTTCAATATCTGTGCGGGGGACTAAGAACAGATCCCCATGGATACCAAGGTCCCACCTATAAATACACACACGCACAGAGTTCAATAAAAGAAAATATTTACTGTCTGCACTTCGTCTATGGCCATTATTATTATAATTATAATATAATATAATATTTCATGACTATTACTGAAAATAATTTTGTCATGGGAGGGTGCCAAAAATTTATGGAGTGTAGGTGCCAAATGACCTTGGTTTGCCATTGCCTGAACCTTGATCTTCTTCAGCTATAACACTGACCCTGGATAACAACATAGAATGTAAACAAATAGAAGTATCCATTTTACACACTTAGTAGCCACCCCCCTAGGCCACCATGCATTTGGCATCTGCTCATATCCCAACAGAACTTCCCCACTGAAACAGGTGGAAGTTTCCCCCTGAGGGTTTGCCCTTCTGAGGGTAATAAACATCCTGGTTTTGCAAGTGACACCTTACTTTGTTCGCTTACTGTGCCAGAATGCACTAAGGGCTGACCAACTCACATGAAAGCAAGGCCCCGAACACTCTTTGGGGCTTCCTTCTAAGTACATGGGCATAGGTAGAAAAATTTGTTTCCGGTGAGCAAGACAGTTTTACAGCTGAAGTCTTACTGAACACAATGGGCTCACTTCTGAGTAAGATAAATAAGACAGTTTTCCAACACCTCTAGGCATAGGATCATGCTCTAAAGCAGGCATGTGGGAGTGGTCACCCACATAGCTGTCCTACATCCCTTCACACACTCGGCCAGAAGAGCAGACAGAGATTCAATTCCAAACATATGTTTTTTAATGTAACAAGAATGTAAAAGAGATTAACAGCCCAATCCTGATGGGACTGTCCATGCTGCAATACAGCATCACTGAAACGTCTGCCACTGTACCATCTGCCTTACCCCATAGTAGACTATGGGTCTGCTTCAGGGGTTCTCAAACATCTTGGGAGTAAAATTCCTGAGGTAAGTTCTTGTGGGGGAGGGGGGAATGTAGTGACGCAATCGCTAGGATTGTGTCACTTTTGGGGGTGTCAGGGGCTGTCTTTTACTTACAAGAAGCTGCAGCAGGCTCCCAGCGGTATAGGGAACCCAGTATTAGCCTGCCCAGGGCTCCCCAAAGCACATAAAAATAACTATGGCAACCCACTTCTGGTTTGTGATTCCTCCAGGAGACAATCTAGACTGAGTGCCATCTCATCTCCTCGGAGGACACATGGGTATCGGACAACCATGTGAATTTTCCAACTATACATTCAGAGCCCAATACTGTGGTCCGCGGCATGACTCCGTGCCGTGGACCACAATCACAAACATGCCGTAAGGCACGTTTGCAGGGCTCACCGCCAGACTCCCACTGGTGCTAGCCCAGTGCTGGCCGGTGCTGGGCTAGCGCCAGGTGGTGGCCCAGGTTCCATGGCTTGGTGGTCTCCCAGACTGCCAGGCTGCAAAATGGGAGGTGGAGGCGTGGGCAGGGGCGTGGGGGAGGCATGCCAGAGGGCAGGCGGGAGGAGTGTTGGGGGGAGGGAGAGAGGTGGATCCACGGAGCTGAGCTCCACAGGATCCAGGGCGCTCATGGAGGGCTGCGTGCCCTACACGAGCGCCTTTATTTTAGCACCCATCTTTTGGTCGGCACTAAAGAGAGTAGCCCCATTGCAGGGCTGCTTACCTTACTCAGGGGAAGGAGACAAAAGCCCCCTTCTCTTGAGGAGCCTCCTGCAGTAGCACGGGAGGCGAAGGATTCGGCGGCAGCCCTTTTCGGTGCCGCCGAGCCTGGGCGCTCCAGGCAGCTCAGGATTGAGCTGTCAAAACTTGCGTGGAAGACTCCAAAATCATGGATTAAGAAGTGAAAAGGGTGCTTGACTTTCTCTATGGGGGAAAACTGATGGATGTGGAAAACCACATGGGTTTTTAATCCAAATGTGTGCTGCATTCATAGGAAATGTTGATTTCCATGTGGGTTTTTGCACGTTTGTTCTGGGCCTTAAGATGGACAGTGGGTTAAACTGAATATAGACAAAAATTTCAGGGCAAGAGGTTAGAAAAACAGAAGACAAGGACGGGGTAGAGAAGGGAGTACAACATTATGACACTGTTGGTCTTATAATTGTCATATTTGTTTCAAGTTGAAAAGATAGCCAAGTTCTATTGGTTACTTCCATAGGAGTTAAACAGAAGTGTCTATGTATGATGTCCTTTTATCAAGTATCTTCTCCATCTGTTGGCCTCATCTTTTAGTTAAGATCTCTGATAGCAATGTCTGGTTGTGTTTCTTGGCTCTTATCTACTGAAGGAGATGCTGTGCCTTTCCAGTACTAGTCAACTATCCTTTTCACACTGAATGTAGTGTCCATTTTTCACCATCAGAGCTGATGTTCCATAGTATTAGAATATTGTATGTTTTGAGAGTCTTTTCCAATAAGTGGTTGTGGAGCTTCCAAACCAGGATGATGTTATGAACACAGGCATCAAGTCAGATCTATGCCTTTATTGTCCTGTCTTTTGAATTAATGTGCCCTCTGTCTGTAAGGACAGCATGAAGAAAAATTTCACATATGTCTATATTCAATTTACTGTGTCCACTCTGTCCTGAAAAGATGTTTTTAGTATGCCAGAAGCAGCCTTAAGGCTAAAATAGATTATATAATGGTGCATAGAGCAATTTTCTTCTGCCTCGTCCCTTTATGCTGTCTCCCTTTTTTATTCCTCCAATGGGCTCTCCTCACACAAAACAATGTGATCAATAAATGTGTGAAGGGGAGGAATTTACCTACTGGCCTTACCCTGAGATTGTGTCCTGTGAAAAGAACCAATTCACATACAAGAAACATCATGAATTATAGCAGTGGTTCCCAAACTGGTGGGTCATGACCAGCTAGCCAGGCCCTTTAAAGGGTTCTCCCTGGCCCTTGCCTTAAAGGAGCAAGGCAGGGGGATGGCAACAACACAATTCCCAGGATTATGCCACTGCTGGGGACAGAAGTGTTGTGTGTGTGTGTGTGTGTGTGTGTGTGTGTGTGTGTGTGTGTGTGTGTGTGTTTTTTTTACTTCAGTGAGCACTTGACTCCAGGAGGTGCTGGGAACTGAAAAAAGCTAAAAATTGCAATTGGAAACCACTTCTGGTTTGTGATCGCAAAACTGGACGTGGTTTCTGGTCACAATTTATAGCTTTTTAGAAGCTTGGGGAGCCCTACAGAGGCATCTGCAGGGCTTAGTGCATCCTCAGAGGCCGGTGCTCACTTAGATAAGTTTTAGGTAACCTTTCTGGCCCCAACAGTTGTGCAATCTTCCTCCCTCCCCTGCAAAGATTTACTGTGGTCCCACAGGTAAGACTTTGGGAACTGCTGATTTATAGGCGGAAAACTGGAAGCACAGTTTCCAACCCCTCAGAGACGCTTCCGCAGGGTCCTAGAGGCTCACGCCTGGGGCATTTGCCCCATCAGACTTAATGGTAGGTCCACAACTGATTTATAGCATGCAAAAATTCTTGGTACTGATCACAAAGAGGCTCTAGGCACATACATTTTACCCACACAGGATCTATCTTCTGTACATGATCATGATCAAAACATATAGGTGGAAAGCAATATCCTGTTCATCAGCCCCTTCCCATCTTGCAAGAGTTAATTATGCCAAAGTCCTATTGATTGCAATTATTCCAAAGGACCATCTGTTACCAATCATATTTGAGCAGAAAACTCTGGTAACATTTAAACAGCGGCAGAAGGAGAAGAATTTGGTGCCAAAAATGAGATCTTTAGTCACAGGCCTTTGCTTCTCTGTTCCATGCCCTGGTAGGGGCTATTACATAAGAAACATAAGAACAGCCGCACTGGATCAGGCCTTAGGCCCATCTAGTCCAGCTTCCTGTGTCTCACCACAGCCCACCAAATGCCCCAGGGAGCACACCAGATAACAAAAGACCTGCATCCTGGTGCCCTCCTTTGCATCTGACATAGCCCATTTCTAAAATCAGGCGGTTGTACATACACATCATGGCATGTAACCCGTAATGGATTTTTCCTCCAGAAACTTGTCCAATCCCCTTTTAAAGGCATCCAGGTCAGATGCCGCCACCACATCCTGTGGCAAGGAGTTCCACAGACCAACCACGCACTGAGTAAAGAAATATTTTTTTTGTCTGTCCTAACTCTCCCAACACTCAATTTTAGTGGATGTCCCCTGGTTCTGGTGTTATGTGAGAGTGTAAAGAGCATCTCTCTATCCACTTTATCCTTCCCATGCATAATTTTGGATGTCTCAATCATGTGGCTGATTCAATCATGACATCACTTCCGATGGGTCCTGACAGATTCTCATTCTAAAAAGCGGGTCCTGATGCTAAATGTGTGAGAACCACTGTTGTGTTTCTCCTGTTTCTTAAAGTTCTCTTCCCCCTTGCAGTTTATTTCTTAGATAGTCATACATAACACCAGACTGAGGACCCAAAGTAAGGGAACAAATATTCCCATACCTTAAGGAGGCCTCTGTGACTACTAAGAAATGCAGTCACATACCATGGTAGCATCAAGTCTCATATGTTAAAAATAAAATACTGAAATGAATGGGGACCCACCCGAAATTGGCTCGTGACCCACCGTTTGAGAAACACTGGACTACAAGACTTTTGTGGCTGTCTCCTGGTTGGTGAGAGGGAGAACAGGTCTCCATCGAGGAGGTGGAGTCCCCTGCCTGCGAGGCACTTCCAGTCTGGAGAGGGAAGGCGGCGGTGCCCGGGCATATCTGCGCTGGGGGTCCGTTTTCCGCCGCTGCCCGCGTCCAGGCTGGTGGCGGGGACCTGCCACCTCCGCCCCGCCTCCCGCGCGCAAGGAGGGGAGCCCGCGGGCAAGGGCCGTCCGGCCTCTGCCTGCCAGGGGGTCGGGACTCAGCGCTCTGCGCTCGCAGCTGCCCGGGACGCGAACCGGCCGCTTTCGCCCTCGGATGCAGCGCTGGGAGGCTGGCCGGAGACTGGACACGCAGGTGGACCCGCAGGAGCCCCTCGGAGGTGGTGCTGGGCGCGGCTCCGGCGGAACCTACTGCTGCAGGAGCGGCAGTGGCCGTGCGGCTGCCCTCGCACTCCTCTCCCACACGAGGCTCTCGGGGCCCCCTGCGATGCCAGGCAGGTGTGATGTGGCGTGGGGTGGTGGCCCCAGCTCTGCTGCTGCTGCGCTGTCCCTGGTAGGGGGCTCCGACTGATGACAGCTGGCAGGGGGGCGTTCGGTGCTGCTCAGGGAGTCGCAGCTCTCAGAAATACCAGGCTCCTTTTGGCAGCACAATTAATACAGGGTAAAGAAATGGTCACACCCTATACACTTTCCTGGGAGTAAGCCCTATAGGACACAATGGGACTGACTTCTGAATAGACATGCATAGATTGGGTGCTAAGACTGCAATCCTATAGGCTTGTGCCCCCAAAGGGGATTTTAGAGGAGAGAGGGGGGCTTGTCACTCTTCCTTCTGTTTCCCCCCCCCCTCAAAATGGCTGAGGAGCTAATGCTGTGCAACTGTGGAGAGCCCCTTGCTACCCTATAGCTTCCACACCTGATCTGTTTGATTTTTTTTTTTAAGTGTTATCAACCCAAACCTGTGCACTTATACTCAAAAGCAGTTCCACCTGAGAAGTGGCATACCTAAAGCCTGATCCTATCCAACTTTCTAGCACAGGCACAACTGCAGTGCAGCCCTGAGGTAAGAAACTAACATCCCCTTATTTTGAGGAGGTTTCTATGACTCTCCCCCTCCCCCTCCCCCTCCCCCCAGCAGTGGATGCCCAGTTGGCAATGCTGCATCAGCACTGGAAAATTGGATAAGTTTGGGCCCTTAGGCATCTGCTACCCTGGGGTCAAAGAAGTTTTTGTAACCCCACCCCCTCCACAACAAAATCAAATTTAATTAAGAAATTTAAAAAAGTTTTCTAGTTAATTGACTGTACCTTTAATAGATTACAGATATTCCAATGTGGTTTGTTTCATTGCATACTGCATTAAATTACCTTTCCAATGATATATAACATGATGGTATTATTCATACATACCAAGATTTTTACAATTTTGGTCACTAGTATCAAGCTCAGCTTGTTGCCCCCCTAAAGCTTGATGCCTGGTGCAACTGCTACCCCCTGCACTGCCTTAGCTATGCCACTGTTCTTAGGCATTTTCCACACAGAACATAACACAAGTACAAAATGGAGGAAACGGGTAAATTTCTTTACAACCTGAGAAGTGTATTGGCTCTCTTCCACTTGACTCTGATGTAAACCAAAACACTCTCCATGTGCCTCAATGAATCTTAAGTCAACAGTCAGCATCACAGTACTGAAATTATATTATCATCTCCCGGTTCAAAATCCTGGGAATTTGCTTTGGCTATGATCTGAATATATTCCACTGGTCTGTAAAGTTTCCAAGAAAAAAAACATCTAAACTAGTGGTTAGGATAAACATCTTAAATGCAAATATCCAATTTAATTATTTCAAACTGCACATTGTGTAAAACTTGTGTCGTCGTCCCCCGTCCCCCCATCTTGCCTGTTACATATGAAATGAGGAGAGCAAGAATCTGTCTTGGTAAATCTGTAGTAAATTTGAGGTTTTAGAAACTTAGATGTCCAAATTTATGTGAGTCCATGTGAGTCATTCTTTGCTCATGGTGATGATTCACATTTTTCCACTTACAATTTTAAATTATTATGTAGGCATTTATCCTTTGCTTTCTAAAGACGCAAAAACGATATGAAGGGGGGGGGGTCACTTGTGGGCAGTTACAGCCTGACAAGATACAGCCAAGGAGAGGGAGTACTGAATTTTCCTAAGCTGAATGTTCTTTATCTTCCCCTTCCCCAATCTGAATAAAAAAACAGAAACTTCTACCTGGGTACAGATCAGCAACTGAATGCAGGAACTAGAAATGTCAAATCTGAAACTCTCCAAAGAACCCACACAATGTAGTTAGTGTCATTCCACCCACTCTTAGCATCCAGGCAGTAATTTATGCAAGTTGTGCAGTACTTGAAAGCAAATGTGGCTGATCATGCAGAGGACTTCCAAAGAAAAAAGGATGGAAAATGCAGCCTATAGTGCAGTGGTCTTGTATTCTCCAGGCCAAAACTAAACATCTAGCCCTAATAAAGTATAAACATTTCAATTGGCCTGATAATTATTACTTATGTGCCCGAGGCTACTCTCACTACTGAGTTGCTACTAACATTTCACCTAAAGCAAAACTGGATGCCAATTTGGGAGTTCCTCCTTAGAGGAAATATATGAGGAATTTGAGGAAACAGTCTTAGGATTCCTTGCATCTCTAGGTCATGCCACCAGATTTCCCCAAAGCAAAATTCAAAGTGAACTGACTCCTCCAACCTCACTTCTTCAGGAGAAACCAAATAAATTCTGATAGGATTGCAAAGAAGGAGGGGAGAATTTTTCACAATTTCTCCTTTGTTTCCAGAGATCTAGGTATATCTACTCCACCTAGAGGAGGTTCGCAGGTTGAGATATACGTTTAAAACTCCAGCTGCAAGCAGATCTGCAGCTGTTTCAAAATGTATGGGTGTAATGGTAGAGTGTGAGCCCACCCTGCAGCTGCCAAAAGGCGATGAAGTAACAGAGTATGGGATCTCTGGGATCAGGTTAGGTGTCAAGCAAGTCTCATAAGGGAGACCATTTCAGAAGCAGGGCGCTAGCATGGAAACTGCTCTTGCTCATCATCCATCTAATGTCTTACATGGGAATTACTGGAGAGAAATTATTAACAAATAGCTTCCTGCATGAGCAGTCAGGACTTAAACATCTAAGGCCTAAATGGGGCAGAGGGCAGGTATCAGTGGTGATGGATCTGCCAATATTATTTGCTGCATTTTGGCTCTGACACACCCCCTTTCCTCTACTCGGACTTGTGCCAGCTAAAGAGCTGGTATAGGACTGAATAGACCCATAGAGGCCCAGGCAGGAGCAGAGTCAGGTAAGTAAAAGACATGTTTACTTGTCTCTCCACCTCCACATGGTCTCTGGCCACCTGCAGCACCCTGCAGGCACCCTGCAGCACCTTTACTTAGGACTGAGCCCTAATTGTTTTATCCTTGACAAAGAGACACAGCACACATCTAGAATGGACCACGGGCACTACATTAGATTACTGATGCACCTTGTTCTCTTTGAAAGAGAACAGCCTAGTGCAGGCCTGAGATACATCAGTTCAATTGCACAAAAGGCAGCATCTGTACCAGTGCTCTGCCTTGGAGTGAATGCAGTTTTATAAGTTTACAGCAGCAAATGTTATATCTAGGATTAGGCCTTTAGTAATTTTTTGCTTTTATTGCTGATTATTGATGCGTACAGTCAACACCTTTAAATACCCAGAGAGCTATCGTATAAACATCTTCTGCACTAGATTTTAATCCAAAAAGCAATCTGTGAGGAACTCACAAAGGATATAGTGAAAGCGCATTCATGCAAATGTTTCTCATTGGGTCTAGAATGCTCATTGTGCATCACGCCTACCAAACTGAACGTTTTAAGCAGACACTCAAATTCTGTTCTCAATGTGTCAGTGTTGAGGCTGAAGAATAGGAAAGATCTAAGTCTGCGCAACATTTGATAGATGGCTGGCCCCACAAAATAAGGCATTGAGGGTAATTGGCTACTTCATTATACAATTTCACAGCAACTTTCAGTTTATTAGGCCTAAAGTTTACCAACCATGTCAAGAGCCATAGAGGGAGAAGGAGAAGAAAAAATTGACATTGAAAAATATTGTCATCTTACAGAGAATCAGATGAATATGGGTCAAGTGTGGGATTTGTTAATGCTGAAATATAACAACCTTTGGAAGTCTTACCTCAAGAATCCGGCACTCTGTTCCATAAATCAGGCATTTATATTAGAATCTTATATGGGCATATTTTCTCATTTACTATGTATGTTAACTGGCTTTTACAACTACTTCTCAGCATTCCTTCTGAATTGTTCCAACCTTTGTTGACATTTATGTTTCCTTCAGCTAGCAGAAGCATGATAAAAACAGGCATTTCTTCATTTTCAAGTAAACACAGTCTGACTATTTATACACAAGAATGAGTTGAACAAGTCCCAGGAGGACATAAATGTAGTTTCATCTCTTCCACAAGCCATCTGCCGCCCCTGTTCAAAGAGAAAGAGTAAAAGCCGTCACCTTATGGCTGTATCAGAAAGAACTAAAACTCCCTTTCTTAATCGGGACTGAAACAGAGGTCGTGCCTCACACAGTCACTGAGATCCCATTCAGCAGGAACCTGGAGAGAACACTATCATTTCATCAGATGAGTGTCTACTTGGGGTTTTACAGATTTTTCAAAGTATTTGGTCATGGCCATTTTCATCTGAAGAGTTGCCAGAGCAGATGTTCACCTCCCTGAACCAGTGGAATTACTGGCAAGGTCTGCTTAAGAGAAGGACACAAAAAAAAGGATGAGAAAAAGATAACCACATTTTATAGAGTTATAGCCAAATCCCAATTCTTGAAGAATACTCTTCTACCAATGTATAGGGTATTTCATGACTTTCAGTATGCAATGTTCTAGTTTTAATGTTTGTGTCCCTCACAAGATCCCTGGATTCTGCCAGAAGTTATGCGACATTGTTGTGAGCTCCAGCATCACCAGTCAGCGCAGTGAGGACACCAACACAATCACTGGCAGCCATACATGCAGTCTGGTGATCAGGCCACCATCTGCTGGCACTACAGAAGGTGGCAGTGGGAGGAACAGGGGTGGGAGGGGGTAGAGCAGAGATGTTTTTCTGCAGGGATGGGAGCAGGAAGCGAGGCAAGCAGTTATTCCATGGGAAAGTACATCAATGAGTCACATCCATGGGCTTCAACTTATGTGGGATTTGCAACCACATGTTCACTGCAATCCAGGATTTTCTCTGAGGCAAAAGCGGTGCTAGTCCCACCTCCAGCACTGCCAATCATTCTTTATCAGACTTATTCCAGCAGCATTTGTCAACCAAAAGTGGTGGGAGCTTCCCCCTGAAGGGTTTGCCCTTCTGTGGGCCAAAAAAATGTCCTGCTTTTAGTGGCTAGGCTGTACCCAGATCCAAAGCCATTTCACCATTTTCCCCCCCACCTCAGGACACAAGCCAAATGTGAAGGACCTGCATTCTGGAGCCATGTGTGAATTGGTCGAGTGTACACTGACCCTATAATGAATTCCAATCTCAGCCTAAGTGAACAGGCAAGCCAAGCCCTCATGGCTAAGTTAACAATTAAGACAGTGTCTAATCCCTGCATCCTAGAGACTTCTTGTTTAGCAACTTTCTGTTCATTTGAGAAATGAATGCCTCTCTAAGTGCCAATTTATGGAGTGGTTAGTAACCACAGGACAACAGTACATTATTTTACAATGCAGAAAATCAATGCTCCACTGTTATAATAATGCAGAAAAGCTGTGGGATGTGCTTATCCAGTGTATTCAAATAAGTCATACTGCTGTTGGTTTGGCTTTATCCAGTTGTGATTGAGTAATCTCATCTACCTAATTATTTTTAACAAAATTAACAACTAGGTGGAGCTTAATTTTGAGTCTCTCTCTCTCTCTCTCTCTCTCTCTCACACACACACACACACACACACACACACACACACCAGTCTAGATCAGTGGTCCTCACACTGGTGAGCTGCAACCTACCAGCCCGTATAACACATTCCTTTTAAGGGGTTGGGGCAGGGGGGAAGCAGCAATGCAATCCCCAGGACTGTACCGCTACACGGAAAGGATGACTATTTTTTAAACATAACATGCTGCCAGGGTCCAGGAGATCTGGGTAGCCCCGCAGAGCACTCTGCAAGGCTCCCCACAACTTTTTAAAAATGCTTCCAGTTTAGTCGCGATTGCAATTTAACACTTTTTACAAGCTGCTGGGAGCCCTGCAGAGCACTCAGTGGGGCTTCCAACACCCCCCCCCCCGACCCTGGCAGCGCATAAGTTTTTTAAAATAGCCCCCCTTCCCCCCACAGCAGTGTGATCCTGGGGACTGCATCGCTACCTTCCCTCCTCCCCCACAAAGCCTTATCTCAAGAGATTTACTCCCGAGAAGTTTGAATACCAGTGGTCTAGAGCAGTGTTTCTCAAACTGTGGGTTGGGACCCACTAGGTGGATCACAAGCCAATCTCAGGTGGGTCCACATTCATTTTAATATTTTATTTTTAATATATTACGTTTGATGCTACCATGGTATGTGACTGCATTGGGGGAAATGTTACAGACCTGTACTTTGAATAAGCTACTATGTATATTCTTTTAACAATGATAGTAAATGGGACTTACTCCAGGATTTGTATGGGTAGGATTGTAGCCTAGGATTGTTAATACTCTTCCTGCTTGATGATGTCACTTCTGGTCATGACATCACTTCCAGTGGGTCCTGACAGACTCTCATTCTAAAAAGTAGGTCCCAGTGCTAAATGTGTGAGAACCACTGGTCTAGAGAATACGATTCATTCCAGTGCAATTTTAAACAGCGCAGTCAAAAGTGATTTAATCAAACGCTTAATTAGCTTGTCTCAATATTTTACATAGCTGTAGTATAGATCTTTGCTTTTTCTTCTTTCAGTAATTTTTTTGTAATGGCAGAGGACTGGAAAGCTCATTACTATCACAACTGTAAGTTACACCTGGATATATGAGCTCCATCGGTCAGTCTATTTATGCTAATTATAAGGAAGGTGAAGAGATTCAATAGTAGGGGTCTTATTCATCCATTTTATAACGTGTTCTGCTATGTGATACACAGTCCAATCCTATGTGCTGGAACAGGCAGGCAAAATGGCAGGTTAGAAGGCGGCTGCCGCGCAACTCAAAGTTAGGAATATTTCCCCCCTTACCCCATGTCATGCACCAGCCAATTCTATGGGGCTACTCAGATCCTAATAGCCTGGTGTAATGCCAGGCTGGCTGGGAGAGGGTTAGGATCTGGCTTAAGTTGCTGAGGCCAGTCCCACCCACCTCCAAGACCCGGTCCACCCAACAAGTCCATACTTAGTTCCAAACAACATGTTACATTGAGTGCATGCTTGGAGCTGAACTGCCTGCTTTTGTGGTTTTCTAAATAGCAGCCCAATCTAGATCATGGCATAAGGGAGGGGAAATGTAACCCTCTGTCCTGCTGTCTCTCTCATCCAGATTGGAACCCCTTGCTCCTATGTTTGGCCCAGGAGGGAAGCTCCCAATGGTGAGTAACTAGCTGCCACTGAGGGGCCTGTGGTGCAGACTGGGACCCTGTTGGGGAGGAATGGTTAAAGTCCACCT
The DNA here is from genome assembly GCF_035046505.1 of Tiliqua scincoides. Classification (NCBI taxonomy): domain Eukaryota; kingdom Metazoa; phylum Chordata; class Lepidosauria; order Squamata; family Scincidae; genus Tiliqua; species Tiliqua scincoides. The sequence goes on along the minus strand of NC_089824.1, from coordinate 43,964,895 downwards.
TCCCCCAGAGTCCGATCTCAACTCAGATCTGAGCTGTTATTTTAAGGGTAAAAATAAAGGACCTCGGCTCCCAGAACATGTTTACTCTAACATAATTTGGCCCACAGTCCTGACTGGTGAATTGGGCAGAACAGCCAATACAGTCATATCATTCCCCATTAGGCTATAGATCATGGCCAATCTTTGCTAACTTTGCCCAACACCATATTCTTCCTTTCAGTGGGCTGGTTTGAATTACACTTTGCTCTCTGGACCAGCCCCACACTATTAAGGGCACGCATGTACCATGGCATGCCAATTTTGCCCCCTTGCCTCTCGCCTGGGTGCCACAACTTAATGATGTGGACAAGCAGTTCAGATGAACCACCCACGATCTGCCTTTCAAACACTACTGTTAGTTGGCGCAGACAATTCTGAGCTAGATGAATTGTCTGAATGGATAACTTCCATCTAACCTATGATATACAGATAATATAAATAAATTTGCTGAAGTCACTTAGAAAATAGACTTGAAATGGACCTTATAAAAACCACACATTGTAGATGAGGCAACTGGTAATTTGGACCATAAATGTAGTGATCTGAACTCTGAGCAGGACTAATGGTCATATTTTTATGTGCCGCATTCAGCCACAGCATGAAAAAGAACTTGATGTAAAATGTAATGAAAATGCTTTCCTGTGACACAGAGAATGTAATTATAACAATTGAGCTCTCCAGCAGTACTGCTTGAGTCAATAAAGCAGTTTCATTGCCTTTTTAAGACTGACTGCAAGGCATGTTCCAACACTGGAGGCCCAATTCCTCAGGAAGCTTGACTGAATGTTGTATGCTCAACAACTCTGAATCCTCATGCAAAAATTCTGGCAGTCATTCCAAAATGCTTTTCAGTCATGAATTATATAACACTTCCAAGCATTATAGATTCTGATTATCTCTACAGTGCAAGGTATTTTTTTGTGCCATCACATCTATGTTTGTATGCATTATGCACCAAAAATGTTCTAAAAAGAAACATGGGTGAGAATCATTGATTTGCTCAAGACTACAAAACCCTCAATGCAATGTAAATGCAAGTTGAACATACACATACACACACGGGGGACAGGGCTTAAGCAAAGCAATTAGTAGCAATACAAAAGGAAGAAACTGGCTGAAATTTAAATATTCAGATATGTTTTTTGCAATATCTGCCGCATCGTACCAGTTAAACAGAATTAAAAGTGGAATTCCATGAGCAGCTTCTGCACACTAAATACATACAATTTAGAATAATAGTGCCATAATCCTATGTATGTCTATGAAGTCCCATTGTGTTCAACAGGGCTCACACCCAGGAAAGTGTGTATAGTACTGGTTCTCAAACTGGTGGGTCGTGACCCACCAGTTTGTGTAAAGGTTTCACCTTCCCTTTAAGGGGCAGGGGAAAGGGAGAGAGTGAAGCAATCCCCAGGATCATGCCCATATGGGGGTGTGAGGGGGGTGCTTGTGACTTACTTTATGAAGACAGGGCTACAGCAGGCTGCAGGAGGTGTGGGGAGCCCTGCGTAGCCCTCTACAGCGCTTCCCAAGGCTTAGAACATTCAGAGAAAGCGGGCGCAAAGCATCTCCTGAAAAATGGGGCTTTGCACCCGCTTTCTCAGAACATTCCAAGCCTCGGGGAGCGCTGCGGAGGGCTGCAGAGAGCTCATCGGACCTCCTGCAGCCTGCTGCAGCCCTTTCTTCATAAAGTAAGTCACAAGCACCCCCCCCATTGCCCCCCTTAGTGGAGCGATCCTGGGGATCATGTTGCTGCCCTAGCTCTTCCCCCGCAAGAACTTACTGAGGGAGTAAAGCTCCCTCAAAGTTTGAGAAACACTGGTGTATAGCAGGGCCTCTGAGAGGAATTTTATCAGGAGGTACAAAGTTTATTTTGGGTCCCTTTGCAAAGGGGAAGGGGTGAAACAGAACCGGGGGAGGGTGGTGGTGGGTGAGCAGAATGGGGGCAGGAAGGGGCTAAACGGTGGGGGGAGGGTGGAGACAGCTGGAAAAGTCTTTGGAGCCCAGGTCTACTGACCCATGTGGCATCAGCAGTTAGATACAGTAATACGGAAAACCAAACACACTCCTAAGTCTCTCTAAAATCCTTTAAATATAGAAAATCATGCAGAAAATTAGCATCATTGTATTTAGGCTCACACTAGAATGGAAAGTATCCTGTGTGTACCAAAACTTGCTTCTGCAGCAGCTATAGTCCCACAGCTGTGTCCCTGAATCCCTATACACTCCTTCATGGTAAGCAGATCCACAAGCCAAAGAACTACTGCAGCAGGTCAGTTTCCTCCCAGATTTGACACTGTGTTAAGGAGTATCATGTATGCATTCCTCAGCCCAGTATATAGTAGCTGCAGCCGCTCACTCATGGTAGTGTCCCCAGCAACCCGTGCGAACAACAAATCTGATTAGATAGGAAAATGTAAGATCCCAAGAAATTTCTAGGCCCTCTCCTTTGGCTCCTGGGCCCCCTTTTTGACCCTGGGTCCGGGTACAAATTACCCCCTTTACCCCCCTCTCCTTGACCCTGGTGTATAGGATTGAAGCTGGCGACTTTAATGGTGACTGCTTCATCCTGTGGGTGAGGATACTACTGCCGAGGTTTCTGGGTAACGCCATGGTGCAACCAATGGGTCTCCTCAACTCTGCGTCTGCTATTCAGTGGGCACAGAGCCAAGGAAATTCATGTCAGGTTGCCTGGCTTGAGAGAGGAGTTAGGATGTGGCAGCAGAGCTGGGCCCAATCCTCCCTTCCTTCCACCCTTCTTCTGCCTCATTCCACGCACTCCCTGCCCTGAGAAGTCTTACTGCCAGCCGGCGCTGGACAGGTACCAGCTGGCTGTCCACATGCTGCTGCAGCTCAGCACCTACTGGTGCTAGCTCAATGCCTGCCTGCACTCCCTTCTCCTCTGGTGCTGTAAGCATGCCTTATGACATGTTTACAACTGTTAGGGCTGGCAGTATGCATGTACCGCTGGCACTGTGGGCATCAAGATTGGGCCCTACAGTGGCAGACCTTATGATTAGTTCCACCATCCATAAGCTTTCTGGGCAGTATGCTGCACATCCTGGTCTGCACATGTGCCATGAAGTGATAAAATCTTGAGGTGATAAGAGTGAATTGTACCACTTTGGGCTGAGATTGGGGGATTGCTTTTCCATGCACCAAATGTCCTGCAGTAAAACACACTCAGCCTTGCACATGAGGGAGAAATATTCTATCTCAGCTTCCCAGTGTGGATGTTTTCTGATCTCAGCATAATCAGATCACTTCGATTGCTGTCCTTTTTATGCAGGGGATCCTTCAGAAACATGGTCTCTCAACTTCAAAATGATACAATCCATTCTGTCACATCAGGATTCTTCCCCCTAATTATCACCTTATTCTATTGCATGTGTAGACCAGACTGACTTCTTGTCATCCCACGGGGGAGCCTGCACACTGCCTGTGAGTGCACTTTATGTCTAGCAACATGACTTTCTCCTTTAGGATAAACCTCATGAAAGTAATGCCAAGTACTACCCCAAGAACATCAAGGGGAGGATCCATAGGTCAGTGGTAGATCACGTGTTTGGCTTGAAAGGTTCCAAGTTCAAGACCTGGTATCTCCAGCCAGGGCTGGGAAACACCCCTGCCTGAAAATCCTGGAAAGCCACGTGCTAATCAGCTCAGACAATACTGGGCTAAGTGGACCAGTGGACTGACCCAATATAAAGTAGTTTTGATATGTACAGTATATATCACTAATATGCCCATTGCTATATTTGGAGGCATTTAAAATACAGGCAACTGTTTTTTTGTGTTTTTTTTTAAACCATAAATGAATTGCAATATAGATGGCAGCAGGCACTTAAGAACATTTACCATAAAATTTGGTAGTTTTTGGATATAGGAGCCTGTTTACTTGGAAGTATATTTTACTTGAAATCAATAATACTTACTGACATCTAAGGTACCATATATCTTTATTGAGTTCTAAGACCTATGACTTCACTGACTATTGAAGACAGATTCCTGGAACAGAATGTTCTGTCAGCTTTATTTTATCCCCTCCAAATTTACCTGAAGTATGAGTAGACTTTAAAGTAAAACTCTGTACTTCTCTTTTGACTTATTTATTGTGTGTTGAAAAAATTATGTCTTGCCTAGTCTGATGTGTCAAGAAGGGTCATGAAATTGATTAAGATCAGCACCAAAATCAGACTTAGCTACAACCATTGTTCCCAGGTGTGTTGTGGCTCAGCAGCACACCTTCCAGCTAAGAGCTGCACAGCTGAAGGTTTTGCAAACCAGCACAGGCTCCTTATAAGAAATGCTGGGTACAGTTACAGATGCCCATGCAATTGTATACACATTTCCTTGGGGGTAAGTTCCATTGAACACAATAGGACTTACAACTAAGTAGGCATGCATAGGATTAGGTTGATGGAGACTTGGCTTCCTGCATATTGACTAATGATGATGTAATACTTTTGTGGGTACAGCCGCACTGTCTACCAGTTTGCTTCCAGACATGATTGAAGGGCCTACAGTAGGAACAGCAATGAACGACTGCTCTCAGTTGGGCCATCTCTTGACGGAGCAGAGTGGCAGACTCCCAAGCCAAGAGCTACTGCTCTTGATCCAAAAGTCAAGCAGGAAAGTGACCTGGAACACTAGGGAAAGATGGTAGGTGGGCATACAATGCCCTAGCCCTCTATCTCCTTCTGACCTACCACCTGAAGCAGGTGCTTCGTGCTGCCCACTGAAGAAGTAGTGTGTCGTGTGTTTTGTGCCACTGGACATTACCGGGAAGAGGAGGAAAATGAGACACAACTGAAATGAGACACAATTGAAAATGTCTTCAACAGCATCTTGTTACAGCCCAAGCAAAGTGCAGGTCCGGATGCATCACATTATAAGAGGAGAAACGCCATGTTAGAGAATGGAGAGAATTTAAAGGTGCTCAGTTCAGCGGGTAGGAGAGATCCATGGTGGGTGTGAGGGTGCCAGCCAAATAAATAATTAGAGCACAGTAGGAACTACAGATTTAAGTGGAGCCCTAAGAATAAATGTCACCCTAAACCTTTCTGCTGAACTCTGCCCTTGAGGGAAAGGAATTAAATATGGACCTTTAACAAATATAACAGTGGGGGGATTAATTACAAAGAGGATGCAGCATCTGTGTTTCAGCATCTTGCTTTTGAGCAGTTAAAAGTAAGTGAGCAGCCTTCTCTTCAGAGCCAGACAATGGCAGAAAATCTTGTAATACAAATGGTAATTCAAAGATGTGTTGCCAGGATAACAAAATGATTGAACCTGGGAAAGCTTTGGGAGTAGCCATGCAGGCTGATAATATCTTTTGTGATGAGAAATAATAGAGGGAATTGCAATTTATTAACCAGCTCCACAGGTCACTGTGCAGTAATAGCATGCAAAGTCATAAAAGCGAAATGCAGTCATGTTCTGTTAGAGCTCACAGCGGGTAATCCGCATTCTCATTAGATGGTCTCACAGTTTTGGAAAGCATAAAGGTTGCGTGCATGTGGGTGTGTGGTATGGCAGTTAATAGTTGTTGCTCTTACAGCACCTCACCTTTGATTAGGCCCTGGTGGATACCTGATGTGTATCAATATCTCTGATATATCCACTCATTTGTATAGGACCTGGTCTTCTAACTTTGTGGTCAATGTTCAAGGTGAAAAGTAGGTATCAGTATCTCAGATATTATTGTCATGGAAATGGGAGTCAGGTTGTAATCTGACACTGATCAAACTCAACTCAGAAAATGATACACGGGCACTGATGGCAAGGTGCTGAAAAAGAACCACCTGATCAACACAGTCAAAATGCTGGAGGGCCCAAGCTGTGTTATGAAAGCACAAGCAATAATAACTGCTGTTAAATTACAGTAATAATCTAATATTGATAAATTAAAGATCAATAAGTCATACTTAATAACTCTTGGGCCCTGATGGCATCCACCCGAGAGTTATTAAGGAATTAAAGAATGAAGTTGCTGATCTCTTGACTAAAATATATACCTTGTCCCTCAAAACGGCCACGGTGCCAGAGGATTGGAGGATAGCAAATGTCACGCTGATCTTTAAAAAGGGAAAGAGGGGGCACCCGGGAAACTATAGGCTGGTCAGCCTAAAATCTATACCGGGTAAGATGGTGGAATGCCTCATCAAAGATAGAATCTCAAAACACATAGATGAACAGGCCTTGCTGAGGGAGAATCAGCATGGCTTCTGTAAGAGTAAGTCTTGCCTCACGAACCTTATAGAATTCTTTGAAAAGGTCAAAAGGCATGTGGATGCGGGAGAACCAGTGGACATTATATATCTGGACTTTCAGAAGGCGTTTGACACGGTCCCTCACCAAAGGCTACTGAAAAAACTCCACAGTCAGGGAATTAGAGGACAGGTCCTCTCGTGGATTGAGAACTGGTTGGAGGCCAGGAAACAGAGAGTGGGTGTCAATGGGCAATTTTCACAATGGAGAGAGGTGAAAAGCGGTGTGCCCCAAGGATCTGTCCTGGGACCAGTGCTTTTCAGCCTCTTCATAAATGGCCTGGAGACAGGGTTGAGCAGTGAGGTGGCAAAGTTTGCAGATGACACCAAACGTTTCCAAGTGTTGAAGACCAGAAGTGATTGTGAGGAGCTCCAGAAGGATCTCTCCAAACTGGCAGAAAGGGCAGCGAAATGGCAGATGTTTTTCAATGTCAGTAAGTGTAAGGTCATGCACATTGGGGCAAAAAATCAAAACTTTGCATATAGGCTGATGGGTTCTGATCAGTCTGTGACAGATCAGGACAGATCCTATTGTGTTGTATAGGGCATACTGCTAGGAAAGTGTATAGGATTGAAGGCTTAGTACCCCATCCCATGCATGTCTACTCAGAAGTCAGTTCCATTGTGTTCTATAGGGCTTATTCCCAGGAAAGCGTATAGGATTGCAGTCTTAGCGCCCAGTCTATGTGTGTCTACTCAGAAGTCAGTCCCATTGTGTCCTATAGGGCTTACTCCCAGGAAAGTGTATAGGGTGTGACCATTTCTTTACCCTGTATTAATTGTGCTGCCAAAAGGAGCCTGGTATTTCTGAGAGCTGCGACTCCCTGAGCAGCACCGAACGCCCCCCTGCCAGCTGTCATCAGTCGGAGCCCCCTACCAGGGACAGCGCAGCAGCAGCAGAGCTGGGGCCACCACCCCACGCCACATCACACCTGCCTGGCATCGCAGGGGGCCCCGAGAGCCTCGTGTGGGAGAGGAGTGCGAGGGCAGCCACACGGCCACTGCCGCTCCTGCAGCAGAAGGTTCCGCCGGAGCCGCGCCCAGCACCACCTCCGAGGGGCTCCTGCGGGTCCACCTGCGTGTCCAGTCTCCGGCCAGCCTCCCAGCGCTGCATCCGAGGGCGAAAGCGGCCGGTTCGCGTCCCGGGAAGCTGCGAGCGCAGAGCGCTGAGTCCCGACCCCCTGGCAGGCAGAGGCCAGACGGCCCTTGCCCGCGGGCTCCCCTCCTTGCGCGCGGGAGGCGGGGCGGAGGCGGCAGCCTGGACGCGGGCAGCGGCGGGAAACGGACCCCCGGCGCAGATATGCCCGGGCACCGCCGCCTTCCCTCTCCAGACTGGAAGTGCCTCGCAGGCAGGGGACTCCACCTCCCCTCCACTTCCCTGATGGAGACCAGGGAGAGAGGGCTGTTCTCCCTCTCACACCAGAACCAGGAGACAGCCACCAAAGTCTTGTAGTCCAGTGTTTCTCAAACGGTGGGTCAGGACCCGCTAGGTAGGTCACGAGCCAATTTCGGGTGGGTCCCCATTCATTTCAATATTTTAAACATATGAGACTTGATGCTACCATGGTATGTGACTGCATTTGGGGAAAGGTTACAGATCTGTACTTTTAACAAGCTACTTCATATATTCTTTTAACAATGATCCTCAATGGAACTTACTCCTGGGTAATGTGGGTAGGTTGCAGCCTAAGATTGTGGTAAATGTTCCTGCTTGGTGGTGTCACTTCAGGTCATGACATCACTTCCGATGGGTCCTGACAGATTCTCATTCTAAAAAGCGGGTCCTGATGCTAAATGTGTGAGAACCACTGTTGTAGTCGATTTCACCTCCAATGAAGTCTACTTTTTCTCCTGTTTCTTGAAGTTCTCCTCCCCCCTGCAGTTTATTTCTTAGATAGTCATACATAACACCAGATTGAGGACCCAATCCTATCCAATTTTCCAGCATCGGTGCAGCCACAATGCAACCCTAAAGTAAGGGAGCAAATATTCCCATACCTTAAGGAGGCCTCTGTGACTACCTCCCCAACGAAGGATGTAGTACATGCCCCTTCGGCACGGCTGCACCAGCACTGGAAAGTTGGATAGGATTGGGCCCTCAGCCAGGGCAGAATAATTTTTTACATTAGTGTTTCACTGGCATTAGTGTTTCACTGTTTCACTGTTTCACTGTTTCACTGGTTGCAGTCCTGATTTTAATATCCCACTTCCTTCTCCCCTCTGTTTCTCAGATTTTCACTTGTTAAGGCCACCCTCCATTCATTCTTGTCAGGCAGGGAAGCTGTCATTTGGGTAAAAACTCTGTGCTCTAGAATTTTTTTTACAGCACTTTACCCTGGTATGTTTTGTCTTTACTCACCCCCAGTCTCTGAACCTAATTTAAAGGGCTGGTATATAATTTTTCAAGTATTAAACAATTTGGAATTGGGATTCCAAAGTCTGCATGCCCAGGGATGTGCTGTCAGGGACGTGTGGCTCTGCCTCCCTGATCTTGTCGCTGAAGTGACAGGCACTGGGTCAGAACTGGGTGGCTTTCAGAAACTGACCAGTGACCACAGACCAATCCCCCTCCCCCCCCTTTGCAGCTTGTCTCTTTAAGAGTGGTCCCTGAGACAGCAAGGCCAGCTGCCGGGTTAGTGGTTGCTGGGCTGGGGGCTTGTGAGTTGCCATTGTTCCACTTGATTCCCAGGCAAGCAGGGCCAGTGATCCACTGGGATCTAGTGACTACTCACTGCTTCCCAATATGATTGGGCAGAGAACCCTTTATTGTGACTCCAATTGCAGCCTTCCCCTGCCCTTCTCCTCTCCGCTTTTTCACCCTGCACACATGTTCTCCTGGATGCTGCATTGACAACAGGTGGCGTGTGTGCGCGCGCGCGTAGGGAAAGTTCTGCAGGAGCCCGGCAGGGGAGGCTGTTGAAATCCCCCTCCAGAAGAAGAATAAATGTTTTAGTTCATCAGGTTGAGTTCCCTTGTAGGCAGAAAGGTCACACCGTCAGCCCAGTGAACTAAACTTTTGCATTGCCCACTCCTAAGGGCCAATAATATTGACTGGATGTACCACAAGGGATGTACCATTTGGGATGATGCACAGCCTATGGATGGGTCTGTATTAGTACAGAAATTCCCTAAGTTTTTCAAAGACAGAACTAGGTATTGGGTGAAAAAGGCCAGACTCAGAGGGCCAGAGGAGTGGTCAAAGACAGAAAGGCGATCAGGTCCTGACTAGGCAGGCAAGGTGAGCCCATCTTACGACCCTGTCGGAGGAGTTGGTCAGAATGAGTACTCGTACTTGAAGCAATGGTTGTATTGAGCCTGTCAGGTTTGCTTTTGGTACCTCAGGTCACCTGATCAGAAGAGTGCAGGACCAGTTCCAGCCATCATAAGAATAGTGAGTTGAAACCAGATAGCTTTCTTTTGCTTGGGATCTCCCTTGGTGCCTTCCTACTGGTTCAAACTGCTTTGTTGAATAGTTCGATTGCATTCTCTATCCATTGTTAAATGGCAGTGATTAGGTGTCCTTCGTTTTCTTTAACTATTCACAAGCTTAGAATTACTGTCTTTAAAATGTTTAAAAAATTACATCAGTGACACTCACCATCAAGCCCTTGGAAGGGTGAGATTAATTTTATTAGCTGTGGATTTATCCCTTTATATGTATATTTGTTTTCTCTTGGCTTTGTTTACTGGACTGCTGATTAACTGTGACATGAAATATTCAAGACAGCCGAGACAATTACAGTAAATATTAAGCAGTTGCAAAATAGTTGCTTAGTGCCTCATTCCTCTCAGCAGGCCTCACTCCTCTCAGCAATGATTTCTCATGGATCCTGCAATATATATGAATAAGTTAATGATGCCTAACAGAGCTAAATCTTCACAAAGACCATGAACGCCTAAAAGGAAGAGTTGCCACTTAGCAATCAATTGTCGAATGAGCGATCAATTGTCGAATGAGTAAATGAAGAGGCAATGGAGCATTCTTTCATTAAAACATTGTTCTCAGTGAGCAAAACCTGGTTATAAAATCAGCCTCCACTGCTGGACAAAAGATTTATGTCCCATAGGTCTTGTGCCCTTGCTCAGAGGAATCCCCCCCCCCCCCCACAGAAGTTCTTCCTACTGCTTAGGAGTGCAGTCTGAGACTAGGGGCTGCTTCCTCTGTAACATGTTACAGCAGGTTCCAGTTCATAGAAAACGATGGCTACAACATCATTGCTCTTTGTGACTCACTATACAGTCAGCTCCATCTCCGTATCCGCAGACTTGATTTCCACAGTTTCAGTTACCCACAAATTCCCCCCATCATGCTCACCTCATCAGTTTTTGTTTTGTTTTCTCTCCTGTCACTGTCTCCTGTGCTGTCTGCTTGTCTCACTCCCAGAGGGGATAGTGTTTGCAGCTCTACAAGCTGCTTCCTCTTTGCACCTGCTTGTTAGCACTTGCCCTCCATTGGTGGGCAAGTGCTCCCAAGATCTAACAAGCAATCATGAACAGGAAGCAGTTTGTAGGGCTTCCAGGGGGCAACAGTAAATATAGAGTTTGTTGCTTCAGGGATCCACTGTTGCAGCAGGAACATATCCCCTGCAGATATGGGAGGGGGGGGTGACTGTATACCCTTTCTTAAGGCATCTGGTTATGTGAACAGCTGATCCTGCTGACATCCCAGCTTCCAAGATTTGAGATAGGTGACTCCCCATGGGTTTGTCCAGAGCAGGGGTGCCCAAACCCCGGTCCTGGGGCCACTTGCGGCACTTGGGGACTCCCAATCCGGCCCTCGGGGAGCTCCCAGCCTCTAATGAGCCTCTGGCCCTCCGAAGTCTTGCTGGAGCCTGTGCTGGCCCGACGCAACTGCTCTCAGGATGAGGGTGACTGTTTGACCTCTCACCTGAGCTGTGGGGTGAGGGCTCCCTCCAAACTTGCTGTTTCATGTCTGTGATGCAGCAGTGGCAGTGAAGGAAAGACTGGCCTTGCCTTGTGCAAGGCCTTTTATAGGCCTTGAGCTACTGCAAGACCTTCATTCATCCATATAAGTTCCATCTAATAAATTCATTTATGTAAATTTATTCAAATTTCAAATGTAAATTAATTCTTTTTTTTTCCTGGCCCCAGACACAGTGTCAAAGAGATGATGTGGCCCTCCTGCCAAAATGTTTGGACACCCTTGGTCCAGAGCAACCTAGAAAATAAGCTGAGGTATCTTCCCACTCTCAACTGCACATAATTCAGCTTATTCTCCATGTCAATCTATCTGCAGAAGCCACCTCCTCTTTTATCCATTAACAGCATTGCAGTCTTGCTCTGGAAAATGATGCCAGGAGCTCTCATCCAAGCATGCTGCTATATAGCATACCAGGGGTATCAGGGGGTAGAGGGAGAGACCTCTTCCTTCACTCTCCCCATTATGGGCCTGGACCACTGCTCCTGCTCAACCATCAGCCTGGCCTGGTCAGTTGAGTCTAAAGGGAAGCTGGGAGTTGGTTTAAGGAGTTGGAGCTGAATGAGAAGGACAGCTTTGGGGAAAAAGTGAGTGGGAGGGGGATAAACCAGGAATTATTCTCCAGTGTAGATCTCTCACTATACATTTACATCCCCTACTTTGTAGTCTGCTGAATTCACAGCCCTGTCTGTTCTGCACACAGCTCTAGCCTCTGCTGGACTAGAGAATATTCTCTCTTTGCACAGAAATACAGTACAGCCCGTACATATACTCAAAATGTTACAAGCACTCAGCTGCACACCCCTCAGCCTTCCTTCCTGCAAGTTTTAAATCATCAATGCTAGTTCATGAGGCTTCATACTGCTCCAACGGCCTGTTAATTTTGATAGATTTTTTTTATTAGTCTTATGCATCAGCCTGTAACTATAAACCTATAAAAGTCTTGCAACTGTACCTTAATACAAGAATGAGTGCAACGGAAAGAGATCCTTCAGCCCTATGGCCCATAGAATATCAAGGAGTTTAGATAGAATGAGAATATTACAAACTCATTTTCAAGATTATTCTGGCTCAGTTTCTACGTTTCATGTGTCATAATTTGATCCCAATTTATTTGTCTCAAGAAGCATTTTAGTAGCCTCTTTGATGGAAAGGCAATTGCTTTTGAATTATTTTCAGTGCAATAGCAGACCTGGCCCCATTAAGCAAGGTAGCAAAAGTTTATTTTCCTACTGATTCTATCTACTAGGAATGCTTGCTTTTTAGGAAGATGACATTAAAGAGCTGCCTGGCCACATGGACACAAACCATATGGCTGGCCTTTAGTGAGAAACATGAAGCATAATTGCTTTGAATAAAATATTCTGTGTAGAATACATGCTGAAGGCTAAATAACAATACTGCCAGTGCTTCCCCATGAGCTCTGCAACAGACAGATTGAGGCCCAAATCCTATCCAATTTTCCAGGGCCAGTGCAGCTGTACCAATGGGGCGTGCGCTGCATCCTGCAGTGGGAGTGGGGGGGGGGCAGTCACATAGATCTCCTCAAGGTATGGGAAAATTTGTTCCCTTACATCGGGGCTGCATTGCGACTGCACTGGAGCTGGAAAGTTAGATAGGATTGGGCCCTGAGTCCTGTACATGTGGCATTTCTCATTCATTACAGCGGAGGTAGCAACTCTATGCATAGGGTGAACTAACTTTTCCCTTCATGGACAAGGAATCATATTTATAAGTTCATTTTTATGGAAGCTTGAACACTAAATTTCTCTTCACCTATCTCACTTTAGGTTTCCTCATCTGAATTGATTCACATAGCCTTTCAACATAGTTGCTTATGGTCAGTGGGATGTCTAAGTCATGAGATCACTTAAGGACTTACACGTTCCTGTCAACACCTTTTCCATGTGGTAATGAGCACATGTGCTGCTTCTCTCAATACAAATAAGTCAGGCAACATTTTGCCAGGATCCGGGAATTGCCACAGATAGGGGAAAATTGCTGTGGCTATTGGCATGGTGTCAGGAGCTATCAGAGCTAGAATCAGAGACCCACAGCTGGGTGCATGGTTGCTCTTTGTGGTGAAGCCACCAGGGCTGCAGATTGCAGCATCTCTGAGCAATGAAGGGAACCTGAGTACTAGCATGCCCACCCAGTTGTTGGCTCTTCTCGGTTGGAATAGCTATAAAGCCTTCTCCTTCAGCTTGGAATTTTACCTTGGCAAAGATAGTCTTTATAGGCATTAGTTCACCTCTGACATGGGGTGAACATGCACGTGGCTTCGCATGACATCAGTCTCACTTGTAATACTTTTCATGATTTATTTACAATTTTATGTAACTACTTAGAGCTGCCCTAAATTTGGCAATTCTACTGGTAAGAAAGGCATCAAGGGGGACAGACAGAGGAGTTTTACTGTCAGGGCAGCATTCCTTTGGCTAGCTGGCAGCTCCCATTTTTTCCCCATAAGTCTCAGGGGAACTTGTGCTACAAGATGACACTCTGTCATTTGCAGGGGAACGCCTGGTAAATAAATCTGGCAACCACCAGTGGTGTGTATTTCATGTCACGGTCAATCAGTAAGGCAGCAGAAGAAAAAGAAAAAAAACACCAAGAAAACACATGATTTCTGGACAATAACAATGGCAACCATGAGCAGGCAGGAGGAGCAAGATCAGTACAACCCTTTCCCCTCACTTCTGCCTTAACAAATGGGAATCCTTTCCTGCTCCCATGATAGCATTTCAGTAATTTTTTTTCTTTTTAATTGGCAAGTCTGGTCTCCTGTATCACATATATGTTGGCGTTAAGAAGCTTTAGCTTCTCATCTGAAGGAAGGTGCATAAGCCTCTTTGTGATTTTAGTCTCCTTTTCCTGGCTCTGATATGCTTTTGACACAATATTCCATACCAAGGTATACTCTAGTAATAAAAATACAGCATCCATAATGCAGGGACATGTGGTGCGGGGGTAGCAGGTGAGGCAGAACTGCCCCTTTGTTGTCCATGGAAAAGTACCATAGCTGCCTGGTGCTTACACCCACAGAGGCTCTCCTTATACCTGAGGAGGCTCTCCTTACACTCACTTTCTTAGGTGTAAGAAGAACCTCCTTAGGTGTAAGTAGACAGTACAGCTACAGTGCTTTTCCATGGACTACAAAGGGGCAGTTCTGCCTCACCCCCCCATGCCCGCACTGTACATCCCTGCCATAATATGATATCATGAGGCTTCATGGTAGTGGGAGCTCAAAGAGTTCAGAGTTTAAATAGGAAGAGCTAATTATGTAGCATAACATGACATGGATCTACATAGAGTAACAGTAAGTGGTAAACCAAATGATAAACATTTTGATAGTTCCAGTAATGATGGGTATTTTCCTTGCAGGTGTCAGAATCTGCGTATGCTCATATGCCCATAGATCTGTGCATGTGTATAGCTTACCGTATCTGATTAGTATTCTATGGATCGTTAACATTCCACTTTTATTCTAAATCATTATTCTCAGAAGTCTCAGATTCCTGCACCTCTATACTCCTGAAAGGGTCACACTATTTTTTCCCCTGTTGTTCTTTTTAATACTGTCTTATCTCCCCTCTTTGTTGTTGCAAAGGCTATCGGGTTCTTTCTTTTTTCATTTCTTTTCTATTTTTGACTTCCTGTCATGCAGTTAATTTATTACCCCTTTGTGATATGCTTTAATGATTGCTTATATTTTGCAAGCCAGTTTGCTTTGTGCATTAATCATAGGGAAACAGGGCATAAATATTTTAAAGAAATACAAAGAAATGAATAAAACAGAGTCCATCATGGTTCCTCTGCTCTGCAACAGGGTTAACCACTTCTGCCTGGTACGAAGGTTGCAGACATCACTTCTCGTCTAGACAGGCTGGTAGATAGTGCTGGGCAGTGCTTTTTTGTAAAAAAAAAAAAAAGTGCAGGAACTCACAACTTGTTAATCTTTTATTTATTTATTTTTAAACCATTTTTTTGGAGAAATAAGTAATAAGATACAACTAGACGTAGTCAATAACCACACACACACACACACACACACACACACACACACACACACACACACACGTCCATCCCGTGTGAGCTCCCTGATAGCAAAAGCACTCCTGCCACAGCTGGAGTGAAACACCCCATTTTTTTTAGGTGGGGAGGTGCTCCATTGGGCTATAGGAAACTCTCTCCATTGGGCTATAGGAAAGCCTATAGTTAAAGTGTTCAGAACTAATATATAAGGTCTTGAGCCCAGCTGGTGGCCATCAGCGCCTCAAGTATTAGTTCCAAACACTTTGAGCCTAAGAGCTCTTATGGCTCAATTGCTAAAGTGCTGGTCTGTGGAGTTCAAATCCCTATGAGGAATAAATTTTTTTTTTAGGTGGGGAGGTGCTCCATGGCTGCAAAATATAAAGGTTGGTTGCCAGTTGCCAGTTGCCAAAAGGAGGTCCTGGAGGCAAAATTTAGGCTATTAGGTAGGAAGCTGAAAGCCAGGAGTTCAAAGGTAGCGTTCTGTGAAGTGCTACCTGTTCCATAAGCATGGCCCGCTAGGCAGGCTGAGATCAGGGGTCTCAATGCTTGGATGAGACAGTGGTGTAGGGAGGAGGGGTTTAGATTCATTAGGCACTGGGGAACGTTTTGGGACAAGCAGGGCCTGTACAAGAGGGACGGGCTTCACTTGAACCAGAATGGAACCAGACTGCTGGTGCATAACATTAAAAAGGTGGCAGAGCAGCTTTTAAACTGATCCCTGGGGGAAAGCCGATAGGAGCCGAGGGGCATCCGGTTCGGGACTCCTCATCCCTATGGGTCGAGGATGGGGAGGTTAGAGAATGACAAGGTAAAGGCAGAGTAGGAGAAGAAATTGGGAATGGTAGCATGATGGGATGTGATAGACGGTTTGGCACAATGAGAGGATTCAGGGATAAAGGAGTGAATAAGCAGCCCATCCTGGGGCATTCTATGTACAAATGCTTTTATGCAAATGCCTGAAGTCTCTGAGCAAAGATGGGAGAATTGGAATGTCTGGTGACAAGGGAAAACATTGACATAGTGGGCATAACGGAAACCTGGTGGAATGCGGAGAATCAGTGGGATACTGCAATCCTGGGCTATAAACTCTACAGGAGGGATAGGGAGGGGCGTGGTGGAGGTGGGGTGGCCATTTTTGTTAAGGAAGGGATAGAATTCAGCAGAGATTGAAGGTGGGTCTGACTCCACCATAGAATCTCTGTGGGTTAAATTACCAGGCCTGAGCAGTGATTTAATTCTGGGGGTGTACTTTTGTCCTCCAGACCAGAAACCATAAGGGGACCTTGAAATGAGGAAACAGATCAGGGAGGTGACAAGGAGGGACAGGGTTGTAATCATGGGGGACTTCAATTATCCTCTTATTGACTGGGTCAATTTGTGTTCTGGTGATGAAAAAGAGATTGGATTCCTTGACATGCTAAATGACTGTGCCTTAGAGCAGTTAGTCATGGAGCCCACCATGGAGGGCTCCATGACCTCAGGAGCTGGTTGGAGATGTCAGTGTTACTGAGCCTTTGATCATGTCGTGATCCGTTTCAACATGCACGTCAGGGGAAGAATACTGGGCAAATCTCTCACAAAAACCCTTGACTTCCGACGAGCGGACTTCCCTCAAATGAGGAGGCTGGTTAGAAGGAGGTTGAAAGGGAAGGTAAAAAGTGTCCAGTCTCTACAGAGAGCATGGAGGTTGCTCAAATCAACAGTAATAGAGGCCCAGCGGAAGTGTATACGGCAAAGGAAGAGGGCTCGACTAAGTCCAGGAGGGTGCCCGCATGGCTAACCAGCCAAGTTAGAGAGGCCATAAAGGGCAAGGAAGCTTCCTTCCATAAATGGAAGTCTTGCCCTAATGAGGAGAATAAAAAGGAACAAACTGTGGCAAAAGAAATGTAAGAAGGTGATACGGTAGGGCAAGAGAGACTATGAGGAACACATGGCCAGCAACATTAAGCAAAATAATAAAAGCTTCTTCAAATTTGTTAGAAGCAGGAAACCCACCAAAGAAGCGGTTGGCCCTCTGGACTGTGAGGGAGGGAAAGGGGAAATAAAAGCAGACTTAGAGATGGAGAAATTGAATAAGTTCTTTGCATCTGTGTTCATGGCAGAAGACCTCGGGCACATACCGCTGCCTGAACAGCCCCTCCTGACCAAGGAATTAAGTCAGATAGAGGTTAAAAGTTTGCAGATGACTCTTCTGAGTGGTGAAGACCAGAAGTGATTGTGAGGAGCTCCAGAAGAATCTCTCCAAACTGGCAGAATGGGCAGAAAAATGGCAAATGCGTTTCAATGTAAGTAAGTGTAAAGTCATGCACATTGGGGCAAAAAATCAAAACTTCACATATAGGCTGATGGGTTCTGAGCTGTCTGTATAGATAAGGAGAGAGATCTTGGGGTGGTGGTGGACAAGTCAATCAAAGTGTCGACCCAATGTGCAGTGGCAGTGAAGAAGGCCAATTCTATGCTTGGGATCATTAGAAAAGGTATTGAGAACAAAACAGCTAATATTACAATGCCATTGTACAAATTGATGGTAAGGCCACACCTGGAGTATTGTGTCCAGTTCTGGTCGCTGCATCTCAAAAAGGATATAGTGGAAATGGAAAAGGTGCAAAAGAGGGCAACTAAGATGATTGCTGGGCTGGAGCACCTTCCTTATGAGGAAAGGCTATGGCGTTTGGGCCTCTTCAGCCTAGAAAAGAGATGCCTGAGGGGGGACATGATTGAGACTTACAAAATTATGCATGGGATGGATAAAGTGGCTAGAGAGATGCTCTTTACACTCTCACATAACACCAGAACCAGGGGACATCCACTAAAATTGAGTGTTGGGAGAGTTAGGACAGACAAAAGAAAATATTTCTTTCCTCAGCATGTGGTTGGTCTGTGGAACTCCTTGCCACAGGATGTGGTGACGGCATCTGACGTGGATGCCTTTAAAAGAGGATTGGACAAGTTTCTGGAGGGAAAATCCATTACAGGTTACAAGCCATGATGTGTATGTGCAACCTCCTGATTTTAGAAATGGGCTATGTCAGATGCAAGGAATGGCACCAGGATGCATGTCTCTTGTTATCAGGTCTGCTCCCTGGGGCATTTGGTGGGGCCACTGTGAGATACAGGAAGCTGGACTAGATGGGCCTATGGCCTAATCCAGTGGGGCTGTTCTTATGTACTGGGATTTCATCCCATCACAGGACTTCATGGTAGCTGCTTGAAGGAACCTGTGATTCTGATGATCCACATTATGAGCGAGCCTCAAAGTTACAGCCACAGAGCAGTGTAAAATAATGCACACTGGAAGCAAAACTTCCCAACTTCAAATATACACCAGTAGGATTGAGTAGTCAGTGATGATCCAGGAAAGAGATCTAGGGGTCAAGATCAATAAGTGCATTGACCCTATGTGTGCCAGCAGTGAAGAAGGCAAATTCCATGCTAGGGGTCATTAGGAAGGGATTGAGGACTGCTATCATTATATCACTCCTATACTAATCTATTAATCAGGTGCATTTGGAATGCTTCGTGCAGTTCCAGTCACCACACCCCAAGAAGCGTAATACCTATTAAGCAGTATGTTTCTGTAAAGACTGCAGAGAGATTATGGGTTTATTGTGAAGAAGCGTACGCTAAATCAGCACATTTAGTTAAATATAAGTGATCCTTTCACATGCCTTTCAATGCCTCCACGTTTTCTGGAAGGACTTGTTTCTTCATCCCATCCATCACACATGATTATTCTATTCTGCCTGAGAATCAGGAGCGCATTTGCTACTTGCTGCTGGTTGACTGTTATTTAATGTTCAAGGTGTGCCAGGCCCTGGACAAGACATGGATATGACTGGGATATAGGATATAGATAGGATATATTCCTGTTTGAGTACCAATATTTTTATGTTACAACCCTATGTCTAACCCAGTGGTTTTCAACCAGTGTGCTGTGGCACACTGATGTGCTGCAAATGGTCTGTAGGTGTGCCATGGGAATTTGGGGGAGGATCATTTATTATTAGGGCCATTGGGGGATGTTAGGCTCCAGCAGCAGCATGGTGTGCCTTGCCAATTATCAAAAAGCTGATGGTGTGCTTTAGCACCACCTTGTCAGTGTGCCCTGAGATGAAAAATGTTTAAAATCACTGGTCTAACCAGTGGCAACAACCCTGCTGTGTTGGTTCAATGTCTGAGCAACACCTATCTTAAGCCCATCCTGTCCAAAGGGAAAAGTGAAAACAAAACTACAACTCTAATGAGGTGCAGCCCTCCCAGTAACTCTGTCAATATCAATGGCAATTCTGGCAATACTAATCATGGAGTGGCAGCTCAACAATATCCGAATGTTGGTCATGTGCGCAAGGAGTCAATCACCATAACCCATTCAGCCCAATGCTGGCAACCAGGAAATGGTGATGAATGGTGTTCACCTTGGAGTGGCAGCTGAAGGTGGCATGTCCAATGAGTGATCACCACTGAGCTGAGCCCACTAACCATAGGGGTGTCAGCCACTGCCATGATAGTAACAAGCAGTGCACCTTATGTACTGCCTGTCTAATATAAAGATGCCACAGTGCCGCCCACTCAAGGCCCATCCATAAGATCAACTAATGCAATTGTCTCAAGTAGCAAATTGGCAGGGAGCCCCCACTTGCCTCGACTGCTCCTCCTCCTAGCCCTCCCACTCCCTAGAATGGAAAAGGAAGAAGAAGATAGAGAAAAAAATGTGAAGAATTGTAGGACAAAATGTCAGAGGAGCAGAATCTGACACATCACCAGGTGGAGGGAAGCATTTGGCATGGGGCCTCTGGCACCAGGAGGTATTGGGCTTCCATTGTACTGCAGCAAAGGCAGCAAGGCAGGCTTGCCTACAGTGGGCACATACTCGTCTCAGCAGGTGGGTTGGCTAGGAACTCCTGTCTTTGGGGAGAAGCCCAGACATACAGAGTGGCCACAAGGTCCCTACGCAGGCTTAAATAGCTTCAATTCCAAATCCACACAGTCTTGTGCATAGGGACTTAGTGGATCTGTAGAGAAAGACCAACACACATCCATCCAATTGTGGTTTTTTGGGAAGGACAAAGATAAAGGACAAAGACTATTACAGGAGGATGGACAAAGGACAAAGTCTACCAGCAGCTTTTAGGATGCTGAGCCATCCCACAGTGCCTCCACATCTTTGTCCCATTTTGGGGCTTACACCAGCTGGGGATTGCACAGATGGTGAAGCACACTGGCATAGCATTGCACCAGCACCAGCAAACAGAACACATCCACAGGCAGGAATAGAGTTCCGTTGGTGGGTCTTTGTCACTACTGATGCTGATGTAGTTGCGCCCCTTATTCCCCATATCCTATAGTGCCCAGACTAGCATTTCTGTGGTATAGGATTGGACCGATGGTCTAAATAAAGCAATCAACCAATCAGTCCCCTGGGGTCCAGCAATGGCAGCGATTCAGCAATCCTCAAAAGATCAGCACAGCTGCGGATGGACAGAGATGAACCGATTTAGAATTGACAGAACTGTGGTGTGGTGGATACAAGCTGCCTAAATGGACTCTTTTTTGCCTCCACCCAGATATGATATTGTCGTCACCAGTTTTAGGGTAGATTAATTTATGCATTGCCTGGGGCGCTTGGCAGTTTGGCTTCTGCGAACTCTGCTTGCAATAAGATATTCTGGCAAAGGCGCAAAACTAGAAATTAGCCATTGCAACAGAAAGTGGTTGGCAGTGCTCAGTATCCTGTGGGGGAATCCAGCTAAAAGACGACATAATTAGCATTATGCTTTGACCGTTTGAGCCATTACACTGTTTCAGATCTTGTTACTTCCATATTTAATCATGCCTATTGGGCATGTGCTTCCTAGTTGACTTTTTCTTTTTGGAAACTCGAAGCTGCTGTTCTACCCTTCGAGAAACCTTTCTTTATGAGTCGATAAACAGTAGCCTGCATAACCTCCTGCTTCGTTCAGATGCTCCCAAGGTTGTCGCATCAACGATGTAATCAGGCCTTAAGGCGCACCATCAAAGTTACTATTTCAAGTGGGGGGAGCACCATAGGAGGAGAATTGTCCTTTTGAACATTACCAGCGATCTGGTCTTGCAATTTTATAGGGGAAATATATTCTGTATAAGTGCTGCTTGATCCCTGGCTTTTGCATAATTTAGCACAGATGGTGAATTGCATGACCCTACCCTTTTGGCTGCAATGGCTGCCAAGTTTCCTGGCTGGAGAAGGAATATCTGGCATGAAAGAGCTTTCTCCCACTTCTCACTAGCTGCCGTTGATCTCTAGCAAGGCCAGATATATTGCTTCTTCCCCATCCATTCTACTCTTTCCTTTGCCAAACTCTATCAGAATGGCTTTTTTCACTTGATTCATAGTGAAGACTTGGGAGAATCTGGATGGCACTGGTAGATTTTTCTGCTATAACAAAAGAGTCATGCTAAACTGTCAGCAGGTTGAGGTACTGAACCAGGGTCAAACTGCACAAACAACGGTACTACCCTCAGCAGATTATTTTAAGGGCACTGGAATGTCATCATGCCAGGCTCAGAAGAACACCTGTGCTGATTGGCCCACAGCAACCTAAGTCTGACTGAATTGTTTCAGTATACAGATGAGGTCTGATCTGTGGTGATCCTGGCCCATGTGCCACCCAGGGCCACAACCACAAAATGCCCCTTTCCAGGAAAATGCTGCCCACACAGGTTCTAAGGCCTCTGGAGTGCCTTAAAATGTCATTTCTGGTTTTTTGTAAAGAAGTGACATTTTCAGGCCTTCCAGAGATCTTAGAAGGCCTTCTGAGGGCTGGGGAGGCCATGCACGAAGGACCTTAAAATGTCACTTCTGGTTTCTCAGAGGAAACAGGAAGTGATTTTTCAAGCCTTCTGGAGGCCTTATAAGTCCACATGCGACCTCTCCAGCTCTCAGAAAGCCTTAACGTGGGGAGGCAGCCAGCGTGGTGGCCCTTGGGGTGGGACGGCTGGGGGAGTGGCACCACCCAGACCTGCTGCCTGG
The DNA here is from genome assembly GCF_035046505.1 of Tiliqua scincoides. Lineage (NCBI taxonomy): Eukaryota > Metazoa > Chordata > Lepidosauria > Squamata > Scincidae > Tiliqua > Tiliqua scincoides. Next base: position 43,942,604 of record NC_089824.1, on the reverse strand, counting down.
GATCACTTGCACCCGTGGACCCCCCCACCCAGGTATGCCATGGGTCTGGTGTTCACATTTCAGGCACTGGAAATGCTTCTGCAGGGCAGCTTCCTTGTGGGGAATGTGACGTCCACAAGTGGACCTCCTTCCTGGCGGCATGGAGACTTTGGAATGTGTCTTCCTGGTGTCTGCCGATTTGGAGGCTCACAATTGTAGCAATCCATGACTTTCAAGTATTCCACCATGCACACATATTTTGCTACTTCTGTAATGAAGCCTTTCCAGCAACTCCCCATGAAGAACCCATGTTTTGGGAATCAACCTCAGGGCAGCAGCAATCAGTCATCTGTGCGACAGTGTTGAGTTGGTTGCTTTTCTCTGAATCTAGCTCATTGCTCCTGTATCTCTTTCCTTTACACTTTAGTCTCTGACTTTTTCCTGGCTCTGCTTCACAAAGCCGGCTGCCTGAAAGGACTGCCTTTCAACAGGCAATTATACGCAAACTCAGTGTGATTGCTGCCTGATCTCTTTGGCTCAATGATCCCCACTCTCTCGTCCTGTATTGCTTATATAATCTTGCATCTTGGATTCGTAGAGCTTGTAACTGCCAATATTTACTATCAGTGGCTAAACCTGAAAGGATTTACTAGATTGTGGCCCTTACAATGGGTAACAATGATTTCAGGCTTACAACAAGCTATCAAGGTCATTTGCAGCACTTTATTATTATAATACACTCTAAACATTATGAACAGGAATACGTATGCGCGGATGCACTGTGTGTTTGCGCAAAAATTTGATTAATTTTTTAAATTAAAAAATTTGTGACATAACGTTGTTGTTGTCTGCATATTAATAGGGGTAAAAAACTAAAATCAGCAATGGAACTATTTGCCTAATTATGTGCAAAGCATCCATTGATATTTATTTGAAAACCGCACTGCTATTGACTCAGCATAGATTTTTATACTTCAGCCAATTAGAAAGCAGAGCTACATTCATGAAACATCTCTGTGCATACATATGTACATATTTTTCTTAATAAGTTGCTTAGGCAGCAATGTTTTGTGCAATTTAGGAGAGTCTGCTCAGTATATACATCTATAAGCTCTGATTATACTGCGGTGTAACAAACATCTTGCAAATCAGACCAAACAGCCATTTGAAACTCTCAGGCCTGTTATTAACTTAGCTTTAGAGAATACAAACCATGACTGTTGTTTGGTTAGCAACAAAATGACAGTAAGATAAATAGAGCTTGTGTGTCACTACCAGTTGTTTGCCTTCCCTTTGGGAAATCCTTGGAAGGGGCTGAATCTCCAGGATAGAACCACAGAATGTCAGAACTGTTGGGGCTAATGCCATCAGTTGATCTGAAAAAATAAAGATACATATAATATGATGATGGGGATGATCAGTTAGCAACATTCATGTACAGTACATGGCTCTTTACAAGGAATGAGAAGACAGGCCTCTGCCCCACTAGGCTTACAATCTATCTATCGAAACAGGGAGAGATTAGAGAAAGGGCAGGAAAATAAATGTCCTTAAGAATATCTGGCCAGTATAGGTATTGACAAGGTAACAGATAAATTACTATATAACAGAGCAACTGCAATGAGTCGTACTATTAATTGTAAGCCGCCTTGAGCATTTGCTTCAGCATAGCAAAGCAGAGGTATAAATCTTTTAAATAAATACTAGGAACATCAAACATTAACAGCAATAGCTCACCAGATCTTACACTCTTGAGCAGAGTTCGAACTAGTGAGCAGAGTCATTGCTAGAGACAGCAGCACCTGGGGTTGTGACTTCATGACATCATGAGACATCCCTTCTAGGTTCCTCTTACAAGCGGAGACAGTAGTGGCCCCGTTATCCAGCCACGCCCATTCCTTCTCCTTTGGAGGCTCTCATAGGGGGTGGTGGTCAAACCATGGTACTGCTGAAACATGAGGAGGTGATGGTAGCAAGAGATCTGCAATACAGATGCCCCGTTGCTTCTAGTGCCCTCAGTGGTGTCCCCTTCAAGTGGCACCAAGGGCATGTCTCCTACTTGCACATGCCTAGATACGCCTCTGCTAGTGAGAACCCAAAGACCTCTGGTGGGCTGTGACACCAGTAATAATAAAAAGTAATTCCCCTTTTGGTCAAAAAATGGTTACAACAGACACTGAACACTGCAAATGTTGGCCAAATTAACAGCTTATGTATATTTACATAACGAGAAGCCAATACAGTGGAGTTTTGAACAGACATCAGAATCTTATGTCCAATATATGAACAGCTGTTTGAATATGAAGAGAGATTATTACAAATTCTTTGCTCTTTGAAATCGGTCTGATTAGATGGTGAATTGAACATAATATTAGTCATACAATATTTGTAGTTCATACTTTTTGTGAGATAATTTTTAAAAAAATTGAGAAGTCTGGTGTGAAATTGAATTTTGAGTCTCAAAAATATTAAAGCTATTGCTTTCACACTCCCTGATTCCTAGAAAAACCTGAAAATTAGACTTAAAAAAACTTCGCCTTTAAAATGTGAGACAGAAAGTCTGCTTCATAATAGCAGCCAGAACTCTGCCAGAAAGCAAGCCAAAACACAGATGGGATGGCAGGTTGTGCTATGGATTTGGACAGGAGTTCACAGTTTGGAGAAAGGGTCAATTTGCAGCAGCAAGTAGAAATGGAACATGAAAAATAGGACAAGCCACACAAGATAGACTTCCCCCTTCACATGCTTTACCAAGAGAACTGGCGTAGCCTAGTGGCTGAGAGACTGAGCTGTAAATCAGGGTTTCCTCATTTCAAATCATGCCTCTGCTATGCACTCACCAGGTGACCTTAGGTTAGTTACTTCCCCTCAGCCTCAGCTGCAATATGGGGAAAATAACTTCCAGGATTGTTATAAAGATATCAAGCCACTATAGGTGAAGTATTTTGCACACTCAAACCAAGCAATACCAGTGCTAAGTACTATTACAGCCCAATCTTGAGCTGCCCAACTCATGGGCACCGAAAATGGCTGCCACTGCATCCAGCTATCCCCAGACAGCCATCACCACCCCCTCTGGAGAAGGAGACTTTTGTCCCTTTCCCCCGGGTAAACCAATTAGCCCTGCAATGGGGTTACTCAATTCTATGACAACCCAAGGGGCGTCGTAGAATTCAGAGCCTCCGCGTTGGGTGGACAGCCCGGCATAGAGGCTTAGGATCTAGTTGAATAAAGCTCCACTGGTCCCACCTCCCTCCCACCCTACTCCCTCCCCCTGACATACTTCTTTCCGGCCCTCCCTCCACCTTCCCTCACCCCAGAACACCTCCTCCCCACCTCCCCCCATGCCCCCACCTACCTCTCCACTGCTCAGTGGGTCTGCGTGACTGCTGAGTGGCAGATTGGGCCCTTAATCTTCAGATTGGAGGTGGGACATTTGAGGTAGCAACCAACGGCCTTCCAAGATTTTCCAGATGCAAACTGTATTTACTAATAATTCTCTTTGCATGATGGTCATGGACACTGTGTATACCGCAAAAGATTCTACAAGCCCTGTTGAAAAGCAAGCGAAGTTAGAAGGCCGCATAAAGAATACTGTTGCTGGCATCTGCCAGGGAATATTATCATGCTGTCAAGCAAGGCATTTTTCTTCTATCTTGTTAAAGCTTTGCTGAATTTGTGGTCTGGCAGAGAGAGGACAAACTACAGCTCAGCCTTCATAATCAAATACCTGGATGGATAATGACAGTTTTGGTGTGTTTACAATACATGTGAACCCTTTCATCAAACCAACTCTGTCTTGCTTGCTCAACATACCCCCTTGCTCCACCCAGGTCTCCACCTTATTCCTCCCTCTCCCTGACCTGATCTGCACACCAGCAGTGGACCCAGCACTGGGTGAACAGAGCAAATGCCAGCACGTCTCTAGGACTGTGCAGGAAGCCTCCCTGAGGCTCCCGACATGGTTGGAAACTGCATTTCCGGTTTTCCAGAAGTGCAGTTTAAGACCGCAGGGAATCCTCACAAGGCTTCCCCAGTCGGCTCTGAGGTCGCACAAGGCTCCATCGTGCTTCAGAAGTGGGGGTGGCTTCACAGACCTTTGCCCCAGGAGCGGGGCAGGGGAGGACCACCAGTACTGCCCATCCCCCACCTCCACCCACCCCACACTCTGGGCCTGCTTTATAGGTTGCTGTCATGCAGCTGCAGCCCAGCTGCATCATTGGCACATTGCCTTTTGCAACTACCGTAAAGCATGCTGTGCTACAGGAACAAGTTCCAGTGGCACAGTGTGCCCATAGGATTGGGCCATTTGAGTCCTCTTTCTGAAGTACAGCACTCTTTTCCCTGTCACAAAGGCTTGTCTGCTATTGGAATCCAGGCCCTTGCATTCAAAGTGAGCACAGTGTCAGCAAACATTATCTGGGCCTACCTGGAACCATTCCCAGGATTGAAGAAACACATATATTTCCAACTTAAGTCGATGGAGAAAACCAATTCAGTTTGAATTAAAAACAGCAACAACCTCCTTGATATGATATATGAAATTACCCAAACCAGAGAACAGACACCAGTGAGGTGTAGTCCATGAGGAACTTGCAAGCATTGAGGCTTCAGGGAAAACCCAGAGAATATGATATTTAGCAATAGTAGACACACCTGAGTCTGGGAAACTGGAGGTTTGGCAGAGATAAAATAGGGTGGGAACCAATTAAAAAAGGAATTGAGGTCAGGGCCAGCATCTGGGTTTAGCCAACATGAGCACTGTGTCCTTTGGTGTTCTTTAGCTTATTTCTGGCTCCCTGTTTTGTATGTTTAGGCAGACATCAAAGTATGGCATGTGTGTGTATTAATTGTGCCCAGGTGACACATTCTCCTTAGCCTACTCTTCCTGGTCCTTGTGACCTAGTGTCAGTTCTTCCAGGAACTCTGGAGACCAAACACCTAATCCATTTTCCCACATTCATGCTGGGATCTGTAATTCATATCAGCAGCATTGACATTCACTCTGGGCCAGTCATTATCTCTCAGCCTAAACTTACCTCAAAACACGGTTGTGAGGATAAATGAAGTGCCATGTGCATCACCCTAAGCTACTTGGAAGAAGGATGATATCTAAACGGGAAGAATAAATATCATGAGGCTAATCCTCAGTCAGTCCACAGAGTGCTCCCCAGGGCCAACGTACTGTTTGTATTAGGTTTCTAAATTTTATAGTTGCATGTTCCCATATTAGCAAAGAGCAATGACTTCTGCGATCACTGGTTCTATCATCCAGTCTGAACATTAAACACAGGCCGTAATCCTACGCAAGCCTTACACTGTCGGAACTGGCATCCAGCAGTGTAAGGTCCTTTACTGCTCTTGTGAACAGTGACATGCTATATCGCAGAGCTGGGCCACTGTCGCCACAGATGACAACCCGCTCGCAGTCCCTGCACATTCCCCGGTGCTGATAATTCTGTACAGGAGGTGGGAGGGAGGCAGGAAGGGAGCTGAATGGGGAGGAACAGGGAGGAAACCAGGGTGGGACAAGGCCTGGAAAGAGGTGGTTAGCAGCAGCAGCCCTGCCACTGTTACACTATCTCCTTCCTAGGCCTTGAGCCGTCTTTCTGGGTCCACTCAGATGTGCCAGCTAAATCACTGGCACAGGTCCAAGTAGACCCTTTCCAGCATGGGAGGCTTATCCCCCAGGTAAGGGTGACCTGTGGGACTGCCCCCCTCCCCCGCAGGATGCAGCACATGCTCCAGTGGCACAACTGCATCTGCAGGAGAGGAAATAGATAGGATGGGGTTGATGTTATTCACCATCTGAATTGTACACAAAATATTCCAAATACTTTCTTTCCGTTGCTTTCCTAGATCTTAATTTTAACCATTGGGGCTACTCTAGATCTCATGGGTGTGCTAACATTTTCCTAAGCAATCCAGGGAATAGGAACTAACATTTTCCTAAGCAATCCAGGGAATAGGAACTCGGTGTTCAGTGCCAAGGACAACGTGTTACTCATGAGGTTATAATAATTCACATGGAAGACTGACCACTTATCCTCTCCAACACAGCCTTTTTGTGGAAATATATTGTCCGCCCTTGCCACCAAAGGGGAAGAGTTACTGTGAAAATGTGAGCTGTGAGGGTTTTAAATTAAATGCAGCCTTTCCCTAAGATAAAAGAGCTCCCTTGCAAGCAATCAGAAAGTTACACAAAACCAAGGAGCCTGGATAATCTTTCAAATTGCCTTGTTTGAAAAATGATTATCTGAGTAGCTTTATGAAACACTAAAGTCTCGTCAAGCAGATGAAGTTGGCATATTTCCCATTAACTCCTAACACAAGCATATACCGTCATGAGTTTTTACAATATCCAATTAATTATTAGCAAAATATGTACAGTCATTGCTTTTGAACTGCAATGCCAATTAATAGAAGGGAGATTACAGGAATTAAACCAATATAAAAAACAAAAAGATATGCTATGCATTGGTAGTGGATAAAGAAAGGCCCCAGTCTGAAAAGAGTGTCTCACTGAACTCACTCCTTCCTCACAGGCAACCGTAACCCCCTAATGTGAAGAGGCTCCATGTAGGTCAGTGTTTCTCAACGTTTGTCCTCTGCCATACTACTTCACATGGTTCATCTATTCGAAGTACCACAGGAAGTAACTGTCAGTGACATCATTGCTAGTTACTTCTAGGTTGGGAGGCTAGATGTGATGGGACAAAAACCAGTAAGAGACTCCGGAAAGATGGGAGGGCTTTTTTGAGCATGGAAAAGCATACTTTGGAGCTTTGCCAGTTGAGCCAAGCCTCCTACTGCTGTTCGTTGTGTCACGTTCCTAGTCTCACTGCTGGTGGCAGTTGTCCAGGGGGTCCCATGAGTACCACCAGACACCACCTCAAGTACCACTGGGGGTATCCCTACCACTGGTTGAGAAACACTAGTGTAGGCGTAGGCATGGAACTCTAGTGAGAGTAACTAGGGGGGTTAAACAACAGGAGTAAGGACATTTGTTAAGGATATTAAATACTGTTCATCATCATCATCATCATCATCATCATCATCATCATCATCATCATCATCATAATCTATTGAACTAACATTTGTTGAACAGAAAAAGGACAGTGAAACTGATTAACTGAAAAGCACCTTCATACTACCTGAGAAGTGCTGGTAAATACTAGCAGTGATTTTATCATAAAACGTGTATAAGTTATGTACCAATATGTCTTATTGCCACATTCTGAACCCATAAACAATGGAAATATAATATGGTCATTGGCTAAAAGTGGGTCTTGGATTTTAACTGTAAATGTCAAAATTGGGGAAGACAGGGTCTTGGTGCAATCTACCATTTCTTGTGAACAGGTGATTACTGGTCTATGAATATATAGGTGCTGCTGCACAGATGTACAACTGGATCAAACCCATTGTCTTTTCAGCATATCTCTCAGTCCTTATATGGTTACCTATAATGGTTCTGGTCCCCAGCATATACAAAATAGCTTTTAAATATAATTCTTTTTAAACCAGACAATGCTCCCAATCCACAGCTATGGCAGTGTATCTCCAAGGTGCACACAGAGTTCATGCATAATCATGCTTTCCTATTCACACATATCGAATATATAAGGAATTGAATTTTTGGAAAAAAGTATCCTAGTTTTTGCACATTGACACAAAAATACAGCATCTTGGTAAATGGCAAGGGCGTGAGCATGTTGCTTTCTCTTGTCCATAGATATGATACAAACATCTCAGAAACAAAGACTATACTCACATCTTTGAATGTTTCAGTGCAACTATTAGTACTGGTATCAAGAAGAACTGAGTGAGCATAAAGGAGCATCAATCAAAATGAGCTTGGTGGCATAAATTTTGGGAGTCAGGACTTTGCTTGATGTGTAAAAAACCAGAGAAAAACATGGAATGTCGCCATCCGACTGGAGTGAGAACTTCAAAACTGCGTATTAATTAGAGCAATAAGAAAATAATCACTTGCTGAAAGGAAAAAGAATTCCTCCCTTTTCTTGCCCAACTCATCTGCATTTAAAGAAACATCTACAGCCATCCATATGCTGCATGCTCAACGTGTGATCATGTTTAAAGTTTTTAACATGATTTGTTGCTGAATAAAAGGCAATTATTTACAAAGGATGCAAAAGAAGTGCATCTCATGCTGGTCTATAAAGAGAGCCTGCTACTCTTTTTTTCTGCAGATGTGGGTGTGCATTCCAACCACTGAGGTGAGTCAAGGAGTGGGTTTCAGTAAGACTCCCCTGCCTTCCCTTCCTATAAGCCAAGCACTGCTACTGCTCATTAGAAGTTCACCCATCTTACAAGTCAAAAGACAGTGACTTGTGTCAATCAATGTTTTTGGCAATTGAGACAGGAATTTAGCACCAGAGTTCTGTGAATGGTAAACATACTTCTTATGGCAATCAAACTGAGCCCACTCCTAGGAAGCCTGTACGACCTTTTGTTCAGTCATACTTAACAGCCATCTGTTATTCAGCTGGATGGAACTGTGCTCATAATTTCCCCATTCATCTGTTTTTCTGTTTCTCTTCATCCGTTTGTTTCACTTAAGATAAACAAAAACCTTCCAGCCAAAGGGAGTTTGGATATGATGCTCACTGGTGCTGCCGATCCTGCCCCTCCATCCCCATCTCCTCCACATTCTATATCCTTGCCCCTGTGCTGGATTTTCCTGGTCCAGCGGGTATCCCAGCTGCTGCCAGCACAAAAGGTAAGGCTCTGGCCTCCAGCCACCGCACCAATTTTCTGGACTGTTGCAAAGTGCTTTCCAGCACTTTTGTGATAGAACATGCTAGCAGAACACACACATTCTGCTGGTGCATCTTTTTGGAAGGATCAGGCTTTAAGGCACTGAAATCAGGCAGTCCTTAGTGATGTGTATGTGTATTTATGAAAGGAGAAAAACATTTTTTATAGCTGCCATCGAAGTTTCACTATATTTAAACGCACAGTTTAAATATTTAATATTTAAATGCATAATTGTTGTTAAAATCAGAGACGTGGTAATTAAGATTGGCCAGAGGGTAGCATTTATACCAATGCATTTCAGCAATTTCTTTTTTGTTAAAAATGAAACTATTCTTCATAGCACCTGGATTTTTTTATTTTTAAACTTAGTGTTTTTCAAGAGACAATCAAAGCCTCTTTTCAATTCTTCTCAAGATAAGCCCAAAACACCAAAACTGTCACTAAACATTTTAGTTGGATTAACATTAAAGCCTGTCTCAGAGCTGCAGAGGCAAATCCATTGGTCCCCTGTATAAATCCATTGGGCACCTGAAAGATTGGAGAATATCAGAGTGATTTTTTTATTGTACTTTCTCTTGCATTTTCTGTTGTACCCCACTTTGGGCACAGAAACAAAACTTGAACTGTCCTACTAGAATCATGAAAGATATAAACTCATCTAGCAGTGGTCTCTGGTATAACCAAAAAATATTCTTGACAGATGTTGTCATATTCAGTACATTAAATTACTATATAAAACTTCAGTGCATTTTGAAAACTTTTAAAAGAAAAACAGTATGGTGTAATTTACTCATGGAAATATACGCGCTTGACTTGCTGAATGAATCTCAATTCACTAGGTACAGAAATACAACATTGCTTTACGCAATTTCCAGAGAAAAAGTGTCAGAGATCATTGAGCCAAGGTACACAAAGTCATGGACAACCTCCAGTTCATGCGCAGAGATTGTAATGCAGGGAGGTGAGTCCACATCCTGAACCATGACCTGTGTTTTCTTCAGGCTGATCGTCAGTCCAAAATCTTGGCAGGCCTTGCTAAAATGATCCATGAGCTGCTGCAGATCTTTGGCAGAGTGGGTAGTGACAGCTGCATTGTCGGCAAAGAGGAAGTCACGCAGACATTTCAGCTGGACTTTGGACTTTGCTCTCAGTCTGGAGAGGTTGAAGAGCTTTCCATCTGATCTGGTCCGGAGATAGATGCCTTCTGTTGCAGTTCCAAAGGCCTGCTTCAGCAGGACAATGAAGAAAATCCCAAACAAGGTTGGTGCAAGAACACAGCCCTGCTTCATGCCGCTTCGGATGTCAAAGGGGTCTGATGTGGAGCCATCGGAGACAACAGTGCCCTTGATGTCCTTGTGGAAGGATCTGAAGATGCTGAGGAGCCTGGGTGGACATTCGATCTTGGGGAGGATCTTGAAGAGGCCATCCCTGCTGACCAGGTCGAAAGCCTTTGTGAGGTTGTCCATGACTTTGTGTACCTTGGCTCAACGATCTCCGACACTCTTTCTCTGGATACCGAGCTAAACAAACGCATCGGTAAAGCAGCTACCATGTTTTCCAGACTCACAAAGAAAGTCTGGTCCAACAATAAGCTGATGGAACATACCAAGATCCAGGTCTACAGAGCTTGCGTCCTGAGTACACTTCTGTACTGCAGCGAGTCATGGACTCTTCGCTCACAACAGGAGAGGAAACTGAACGCTTTCCACATGCGCTGCCTCCAACGCATCCTCGGCATCACCTGGCAGGACAAAGTTCCAAACAACACAGTCCTGGAACGTGCTGGAATTCCTAGCATGTATGCACTGCTGAAACAGAGGCGCCTGCGTTGGCTCGGTCATGTCGTGAGAATGGATGATGGCCGGATCCCAAAGGATCTCTTCTATGGAGAACTCGTGCAAGGAAAGCGCCCTACAGGTAGACCACAGCTGCGATACAAGGACATCTACAAGAGGGATCTGAAGGCCTTAGGAGTGGACCTCAACAAGTGGGAAACCCTGGCCTCTGAGCGGCCTGCTTGTAGGCAGGCTGTGCAGCATGGCCTTTCCCAGTTTGAAGAGATACTTGGCCAACAGTCTGAGGCTAAGAGGCAAAGAAGGAAGGCCCATAGCCAGGGAGACAGACCAGGGACAGACTGCACTTGCTCCTGGTGTGGAAGGGATTGTCACTCCTGAATTGGCCTTTTCAGCCACACTAGACGCTGTTCCAGAACAGAGCGCGAAATTCAGAACAGAGCTCCAAAATTCAGAGCGCGATACCATAGTCTTCCGAGACTGAAGGTTGCCAACGGGGGGTTTATGCAATTTATGGCCCAGTCCTATACTCAGTGGCCACTGGCAGAGCTCCTCTTCCGCTGGTGCTGACTGCTGTAAAGTGCTCAGTGCCAGTAGCAAAAAGCACTTCAGCTACATGCAAAGCCATGTGCTGTTGGAATGCCAGCAGGAAGACCAGAGCCTTCCTTTCCCCTCTGAAGCAGCATGAAGATGACAATGATAGAAGTAAGTTGGTGGGAGTGGGCAGAACAGGGGCAGGGGAGGGTGGAACTGGGAGGCAATTGGGCAGGGATGGGTGGACTGAGTCCAGGAAGGGTATGGGTTTGGCGGCAGCAGCAGCCACCAAATCCAAACCTCCTTCCCAGACTCGTTTCTACACCATGGGTCCACACAGACATGTACTATCTATGTAGCTAGAGCACAAGTCTGAGTAGACCCCCTGCCCACTGTTGCAAAAACTTACCTCCAGGTAAGGGAATGATGTTTCCTTTACCCAGAGAAGACTGCCTGAACTGTCGTCCCCCCCCCCCCCCCACAGACACTGCAGGATGTAGGGGTAGCCATTTTGGCAATTCTGCATAAGCGGGTGGGGGGGGGGGACAATAGGATTGGGCTTTTAGGCATGTTATCTCAATGTGATTTCTTTCCACCTCAACATGGAGAAAGAAGACAGTTCTCCTGTGAGTGAAAATTCCTTCAGACATTCACGCTTACACAGACAATCTAGTCTACATTTTCCATTTGTACAAAATAATTTTTGGCTCCTACTCTTGTGACTGACTCCAGCGTTTGCCATTAGTTAGGCAGTGTCAGTTGGTGTTTATAGAAGATGGAACTTAATTACAAATTCAGCTGGGAGCTTTTCCGAAGTACATTTCTCCAAGTCAGTTGTGGTGGGCAAAAGATCAGAAACTGCTGTTCGGCTTCTAGTGCTTTTTAAATTTCTCCCACTAGTCTATGCCAGGTTGTACAGCAGCCATCAAGAGGATAAAGTGTTTCCTTCCAGAATCCTAGAAGGCCTGTTCTTAGAAAATGGGCATCCAAGGTCAAACAAGTTTCACACAGCATGTGGAAGACAGAAAATACATGCAGTTTCAGATATGAACAATTCAGGAGTGTGTGTGTGTGTGTGTGTGTGTGTGTGTGCATGAATGGCCTATCCTGTAATTTAATACCAAAGTGTGGAGGTGGTAATGTGCTAAATGATTACACTGGCCACTGAAGCAAATGGTGATAATTGACTGGGGAGCTTGCAATAAGCGACCAACGTGGTTCGTTTCTAAGGGCACATTTTCTGCCCTGGTCCCAGCCCACTCCACTCTCTTGTTCCCAGTCCTTTGGAAACTGCAATATTGCCAGACAGAGCAGAAGGATGTTTTCTCACAGAGTTCCACTGTGGCTCGCCCCCACAGGAGAAAGAAGGTATTGCTTTGAATCACCATGCTCCCTCTCCCAGCAGGGATCCACTGCATGTACATTCTGGTAGCTGTATTATTCCCCACTGAGTATGCATTGTTGCTCTCTCTCTCTCTCTCTCTCTCTCTCTCTCTCTCTCTCTCTCTCTCTCTCTCTCTGTGCGCTCTCCACAGGCAGCTCAGCTGTCCCACAGTTGAGGACACCATGCAGATTCCAAGGGAACCCGACAGCCTGCCTGCTTCCTTTGATTCATTTTCAGCCTGATTAATTTCCCGCAGTTGCTCATAGGGGCTTTAGCAGGTCTGCTGCTGAAATTCTCTGGGAAGTTGGAACAGCATCACAGCGGCCCTAGGTCAGGACACTAAACTGATGCACTCGTTGGTACGCTCTAACCTTACGCACTTACTTGCTTGCATAGCAAGCAAAGTTTAGGATTGGCTTTTATTATTCAGAATTTATTTATATGCCTGTTTTCAACAAACAAGTTCATAAAGCAGTTTACGCAGCAAAATACATATGAAAATTTGATTTTTCTCTGTAAACCGCTTTGTGGACTTTTAGTTGAAAGCGGTATATAAATACTGTTAATAATAATAATTAATAATAAAATGGTTCCCTATCCCCAAAAGGCTCACTCCCCCAAAAAGTTACAAACACCAGCTAATGGTCACTCAGAAAGACTCTACGCAGGGATGAACTGGAACCAGGTGAAGATATTTTCTACGTGCTAATGAGTGAAAGTTTGCAAAATCATGGTTAATCCAGTCAAAAGTTACTCCCAATCACTACAAAAAACGCAATCTGCAAATGAGAGAATTTGCTTCATTTCTTTCTTATTGCACCAGACCATTCTAATTACAGAAAGCAATTAAAATATTAAATAGGAAACTGTCACTCTATCTTTTTATATTATTTAGAGGAGGTTCTCTTCCTCCACTGCATGTTGTTATTTGAAACAGGAAAAGTAGGAAAACAACTTTTTGGTTCTGTTTGAATTTGCATTAGTGCCTTTGGAATGCTGATAATTTTAACACAAGAAGTACAAAAAATATTCATATCAAGTTTCCTTAGAATTCCTAGTGTACTGAGGACAGATGGGGCATGCTTATATTAATTACGCCTATGCAGCCATGCATGTAATTATGGGGTTAATGAAAGGCAACTGTGATGTACACATTTTGCACTAGCCAATTCCAGTTCAGTGAAACAGTGAGCCTTTAAACAGAAAGGCAGCGGCTCCAGAAAATGTGCTATTTAAACATTTAAGTCTGACACATGCTTTGCAAGAAGGATTAAGATTCATTCTCACCAAAATAATGATGCATTATTATCTCAGGAAAGCAGAACCTGGTGATCTCTGCCAGTTCTCCATCTCATGATGCCTGGATCAAAATTTCTTCAGATGAGTTGGAGGCTGTAACTATTCATTAAATCCTACTTAATTCAACCATAATTTATTATTCAGTATACAGTTACACATACAGCAAGAGGAACGTAACAATGTAACAAAAAGATGCAACCACTGTTAAGTGAGCTGTTATGTCACCTGAATGTAGTGATATCACTGTATGTATACAATGATACCACAGTAACAATTACATGATCGCCCACAGCTTTCCCAAGTCATAAGGAAAATGTATGATGAGGTTGCTCTATCACAGCAATTCCTGAAATGGTGAGAAGGGTTTCAGTGGGCAGAAATGGGATTTGTGTGGGCTTGGATTGTGAATCTTTGAGCACCATAGTTTTTGGAAGGGACAACTGTCCAGATCAACAAACATACCAGAATGGAACTAGTCAGTTGCTGCTATTGGTAATTGGACAGTAATGGAAGTACCATATGACATTTCCTCCCAGTGTTCAATGCATTACTTCTGGATCTCTGGTCGGTTTGTCCCATTTCTTGTCACACAGAAATGTAAACACCTAGCGTTCTTGATCTTAGGGTAAGTCTATGCATTACATTGGCCACTTAGGACTAGAGGTGGCACTAGGGTTTGTGTCACCTGGTGCAAGAGCTCATTGCATCTCCCCCACGATGGACGTCCTTCCATACCAGACTATACAGAATAAATTACAATATCATCTGTACCACCTAAATGCAGTGGTATCACTATGGTTGGTGTAACCCCCATTAATTTATTCATTTATTTAAATATACAGGGTGGCCCTCTTTATTCACAGGGGTTCCGTTCCCAGAACCCCCAAGGATACTGAAATTCGTGAATGTTGGAATCAGCAGATTTGAGCACCACAAAGCCTCTAAACCTAACCAGAGTTGTGTTTTGGTCAGGTCCGATGGCCCTTCTGAGAGCTGGGGAGGCTGTGGAAGTCATGATTTTCATAAGTCATGATTTTTGGCACTCTGGAGGCTTCAGGAGACATGGGTTTTGGCCCTCTGAAGACCTCATAAAGGCCTCAGAAGCTGTGCTCCGGTTGGGGTCAGAGGGCTACAGGTTGCCCACCCCATGGATTCGGAAACCACAGATATTCAAATCCGTGGGTATTGAACCAAGGGCTGCCTGTATAACTGTACAGATTACCCAACTAATCAGTAACCAACAAAAAAAACCAGTAGCCAACTTGATGACACTCACACAACTGAATAAGAGTTCCAATATTAGCTCTGATACATGGAAATGAGAGACAACTCATACCAACACCTTATTGGTTCCCCGCTGTGTCAGAATTATACCTTATTGGCTTTTGGAACAATCACAGCCCAATCCTAATCAACTTTCCAGTAGCAATGCAGCTGTGCCAACAGGGCATGCACTGCACCCTGAGGTGGTGGGGGCAGTCATGGAGGTCTCGTCATGATAAGGGAATGTTTATTCCCTTACCTTGGGGCTGCATTGCAGCTGCATTGGTGCTGGAAAGTTGAATAGGATTGGTCTGACAGACTCCTTGGTCAGTTTTCAGTTACGGCAATCCACTTTTTGTTACATAAGGCAGTTGTGTTTTCTGCTTCTGGTTATTTGGCTATAACTTTTGGTATAATACAGATATTTTAACAGGGTTTGTTTCATTGTATTATGCATTAAATTATGCATCAAATCATATATTACATGATAGTATTATTTGAAAATACCAAGATTTTCACAATTTTGGCCAGTAGTGGTGTCACACACACACACACACACACACACACACACACACACACACACACCCGAGTGCATTACTTGATACAGTCCATATGTCCCATAATCCCAGTGATGCCACTGCTTAGGACCAAACTGAATATTGTAAGCAATAAGCAACTGGCCCAATAAAAGACATAAAAATGGCATATGGGTGAGTGGGTGAAATTAGGGTGGGGGGATTAGGAGTATGTTGTCCCTACTGTGGTAAAAATTCAGATCATCCCTGCCACACAATTTCAAGTTTGTAAGGGGGGGAAGCTAATTGAAACTTTTTAAAAATTAAAAATTACAACGGTGCAATCGGTGTCACAGCCATGGTGGGGGCAAAGTACTAAATCCCCTCTATCCACCAGCCCATTTCATGACACATCCCCACACACATGCTATTTAAATTCACAGAAACTACTGGGCCACATCGACTTCCGACAGGCGGACTTCCCTCAACTGAGGAGGCTGGTTAGAAGGAGGTTGAAAGGGAAGGTAAAAAGAGTTCAATCTCTCCAGAGTGCATGGACGTTGCTCAAATCAACAGTAGTAGAGGCCCAGCAGAGGTGTATACCACAAAGAAAGAAGGGCTCCACTAAATCCAGGAGGGTGCCCGCATGGCTAACCAGCCAAGTTAGAGAGGCTGTAAAGGGCAAGGAAGTTTCCTTCCATAAATGGAAGTCTTGCCCTAATGAGGAGAATAGAAAGGAACATGAACTGTGGCAAAAGAATGATACGGGAGGCCAAGCAAGACTATGAGGAACGCATGGCCAGCAACATTAAGGGGAATAATAAAAGCTTCTTCAAATATGTTAGAAGCAGGAAACCCGCCAGAGAAGCAGTTGGCCCTCTGGATGGTGAGGGAGGGAAAGGGGAGATAAAAGGAGACTTAGAGAGGGCAGAGAAATTGAATGAGTTCTTTGCATCTGTCTTCACGGCAGAAGACCTTGGGCAGATACCGCTGCCCGAATGGCCCCTCCTGACCGAGGAATTAAGTCAAATAGAGGTTAAAAGAGAAGATGTTTCAGACCTCATTGATAAATTAAAGATCAATAAGTTACCGGGCCTGGATGGCATCCACCCAAGAGTTATTAAGGAATTGAAGAATGAAGTTGCTGATCTCTTGACTAAGATATGCAACTTGTCCCTCAAAATGGCCACGGTGCCAAAAGATTGGAGGATAGCAAATTTCATGCCGATCTTTAAAAAGGGAAAGAGGGGGGACCCGGGAAACTATAGGCTGGTCAGCCTAACATCTATACTGGGTAAGATGGTGGAATGCCTCATCAAAGATAGAATCCCAAAACACATAGACGAACAGGCCTTGCTGAGGGAGAATCAGCATGGCTTCTGTAAGGGTAAGTCTTGCCTCATGAACCTTATAGAATTCTTTGAAAAGGTCAACAGGCATGTGGATGCAGGAGAACCCATAGACATTATATATCTGGACTTTCAGAAGGCATTCAACACAGTCCCTCACCAAAGGCTACTAAAAAAACTCCACAGTCAGGGAATTAGAGGACAGGTCCTTTCATGGATTGAGAACTGGTTGAAGACCAGGAAACAGAGAGTGGGTGTCAATGGGCAATTTTCACAATGGAAAGAGGTGAAAAGCGGTGTGCCCCAAGGATCTGTCCTGGGACCAGTGCTCTTCAACCTCTTCATAAATGACCTGGAGACAGGGTTGAGCAGTGAGGTGGCTAAGTTTGCAGATGACACCAACTTTTCCAGTGGTGAAGACCAGAAGTGATTGTGAGGAGCTCCAGAATGATCTCTCCAGACTGGCAGAATGGGCAGCAAAATGGCAGATGCGCTTCAATGTCAGTAAGTGTAAGGTCATGCACATTGGGGCAAAAAATCAAAACTTCACGTATAGGCTGATGGGTTCTGAGCTGTCTGTGACAGATCAGGAGAGAGATCTTGGGGCGGTGGTGGACAGGTCGATGAAAGTGTTGACCCAATTTGCGGCGGCAGTGAAGAAGGCCAATTCTATGCTTGGGATCATTAGAAAAGGTATTGAGAACAAAATGGCTAATATTATAATGCTGTTGTACAAATCGATGGTAAGGCCACACCTGGAGCATTGTGTCCAGTTCTGGTCGCCGCATCTCAAAAAAGACATAGTGGAAATTGAAAAGGTGCAAAAGAGAGCGACTAAGATGATTTCAGGGCTGGGGCACCTTCCTTATGAGGAAAGGCTATGGCATTTGGCCTCTTCAGCTTAGAAAAGAGATGCCTGAGGGGGGACATGATTGAGACATACAAAATTATGCAGGGGATGGACAGAGTGGATAGAGAGATGCTCTTCACACTCTCACATAACACCAGAACCAGGGGCATCCACTAAAATTGAGTGTTGGGAGAGTTAGGACAGACAAAAGAAAATATTTCTTTACTCAGCATGTGGTTGGTCTGTGGAACTCCTTGCCACAGGCTGTGGTGATGGCTTCTGGCCTGGATGCCTTTAAAAGGGGATTGGACAAGTTTCTGGAGGAAAAATCCATTACGGGTTACAAGCCATATATTACAAGCATCCATTACAAGCCATGATGTGTATGTGCAACCTCCTGATTTTAGAAATGGGCTGTGTCAGAATGCCAGATGCAAGGGAGGGCACCAGGTTGAGGTCTCTTGTTATCTGGTGTGCTCCCTGGGGCATTTGGTGGTCCACTGTGAGATACAGGAAGCTGGACTAGATGGGCCTATGGCCTGATCCAGTGGGGCTGTCTCTTATGTTCTTATGTTCCTATGTAACATGTATTTTGCCCCCTATAGGCTGACTTAACCATCTCTTGCACAGTGGTAGGCTTTCTATATGACAAGCATAACATGCAATGAACTTCCTCCACATCATCTGAGCAGCTTCCATGCCGCTGGGTACTTTTGACAACAGGGTGTTTGTAAACACTGTACTGGAAATGACTCCTCCTGATGTGTATAGATTATGGTTGAATGCAAACCTAGTCATCTAGAAAGCTAAGAGCCCAATCCTATGCATGTCTACTCAGAAGTAAGTTCCATTAGAGTCAATGAGGCTTACTCCCAGGAAAGTGTGGATAGAATTGGGCTGTCAATATGCTTACCTGCACTCCCCCTACTCCACCCATCAGTGCAGCCCTAAGACACGGAGATAGTGCCATATATGCAACAGGCAAAGTCAATCATACTTATAGATACATGCTAATGGCTGTTATTCTTTACATACATTCATGCAAATAAACCACATTGAACACAATGGAACTTAATTCCATCGTGTGGAATTTTGAGTGGATTTTGAGTGGACGGGCATACTAGGAGCTCTCTATCATTGTGTTCACCGTATTACAGGGTGATATTACAGGGTGTCTTATTGTGTTCACATATTACAGGGACATTTTTCTATGGCTGAGGTTCCAGAAAAGCAAGTTGAAAGGCAGAAACACAACACCAATACAACTGTCAAGAGTCTGGAGCTTAAATATTTCTTTGTATGAGACGTGTTACATTTAAGAGACTATATATATATTTTTGTATCCCCTGAACACTTTGTATATCCTGTAACAAAGACCCTTATGTGAAAGAAATTAAGCTGCTCCAGATTCAGGCTCGCTGCAGTTCTGTTGCTGTGGCACTAATCCTGAGAAACGCTCCCTGCCTTTTTGGTTTCGTTCATCCCCTGGACAACCACATTCTCTAAACAATCTCCTGCTCTATTCCCACTAATGGCCAATTGGTTCATACCTATGATGCCAGAAGGCTTCAATTGATCAGGTGCCAAATGTACAAAATGTTGTCAAAACGTCTCTTAGGGGTTGAATGACAACATCACAACAACCCATACTACAAAGATTTGTTACAAGTATCTGCCAGGAATCTGCTAAAAGGCACTCTTGGATTTTGTTTTTGAGTTTTCTCCCCCCCATGTCCCCCCCCCCCCCCGGAGTACAGTTTTTCACTCAGTTCCTTAGTAATATTAGAGCTGGCTTCTAACTGCCACCTGGGACTTTTAAGACACTTCATTGCATATTTTGCTGGGAAAAATAAAACCTTATTCTTATATTATTGTCTTTTACATTCACTGTAAACACAGCAGGGCTGGAATTATTCCAAAGAAAACTTGGAATAGAAAGAAAACTTCATAACAGAAATATAAATGAGATCATTTTTTTCATCTTAACTGGTTCAGAGTACATGTTCCACACAAGCCTGAAATTGTTAACAAACACCATGATCATTTAAACAATTGATTTCCCCCCCCCCCCCCAAAAAATCAGTTTTATGATTTCATGACTGGACTAATGTGCTTATAAGATGACAGACTATTCTGAAGTGAGATCTCTCACTCCAGGGTAAATTGATCCTACATATACTCCCTACATATACATATAACGGTAACGGGAATTTTTTTTCACACATCAGGTGCAGGTGTGTGTCAAAATGTGTGGTGAAATGCTGGTGCCACTGAGATTTACCCCCTCCCTGACCTGCTCTCTCCAAATCTGTCCCAAAACTCTGCCTGGCCTTCCCTCCCCATCCATGACATGCCTCCACCACCAGCACTCACAGAGGCTTTGGGAGGCACTCTCGCACGCACTGTGCCACTGTTAATTTGTGGCCTGGAAACACACAACAGTGGCCCAGCTTTTGTCCTGCAAAGGGTCTTGTGCTGCCAGAACACTATTTCTCAACAGCATTTGGGCCCAAGTATGATAGGAATTGTTGTTCAAAGCATGGAAAATGGCCATTGTATTCAATTAATTAACTGAACTTTCTGCAAAAAATAAAATGTAACTAGTCTACTCTCATGGCTGACATTTGGAATTGAGATTTCATATCATACCCATCAAATGTGTGATGACAATATACCTAACAGTATCGCTCAGCCATTTTCAACCACTGTGCCGTGGCACACTGGTGTTCCACGAACAGTCTGCAGTAGTGCCATGGGAGTTTGAGGCACTTTTTAGTAGGGCCGTTTTTTAGCCATTTTTTAGTAGGGCCGTTGAGGGATGTGAGCCCCCCCACCAACAGCATGGTGTGCTTTGTCAATTGTAAAAAAACCGATGGTGTGCCTTGACACTTTTAGTACTTTCTCAGTGTGCCAGGAGACGAAAAAGGTTGAAAATCACTGGTGTGGCTGGAAGATAAATGCATACAAAAATGTGTTTAAAATGTAGATGTACTGATTAATTGAATTAAGAGGGTCTTATAAGATGCGTATTTGAAAACTCTGATTAGAAATGGAAGAGAAAATGTGCAGATTAGTTACAGAAGAAGTGGGTAGAGACAGGTGAAAGAAAGAAATAATTGACTGGAGATGGGGATCTCTTTAGGGAAATGAATTATGCTTCCCTAATGACCAAAGAGTGAGTTGAAATGAAGCCATCCATTTCCCCCCACTACAACTGAAATTTAAATGAGAATGTCCAGACTGTAGTAAAACACAGCATTAAAAATACATATATCATCGCTGTAATTTATTTATGCCAGCGACTGTGTCTTGCAACATTTTAAATCATTGCATTTGAATGCAAACTCTCTTCCCCAGAATTCTGCTGCTCCTTTTGATCCTGCAGTGAAACCATAATCCTGTGTTTGTGAAATAGCTATCCGTTTCCATGGAAATGAATGGGATGCCACAATTGTAGCATTACAACTTCACTTCGAGATCCGAAAAGTACAGGAAGAAGAGGGGCTCAAGGACAGCTCCCGCAAACATTCAACACAATTTTATACAGGTGTCTGGGCAAAGGTGACACTTGAGGATCTTGCATGATTTGAGTGTCTTTGTGTGTGTCGGGCACAGGCAAGTTGTCTGTGAGAAAGAAGTGGGAAGAAGCTAGGAATCTTGTTTCCATCTGAAATAGCCTGCATTTTATTCATTAGTAATTCCTTTTCTATGTCAATAAAGACCATAATACATTAATTAAATCAGATAGCTGTGTGTGGGTGGTTGAGAATTAGTTCTTCAGGTGTTCCCAAGTCTGAAAAAACAGGGTCAAATACTTTTGAAGTGGAAAAAATTGATAAAACTTTGATGTCAGTCTTCTGCTACTCCTTACAGCTTGCCTTCCTCAGCCTTGAAAACTCTATTTTCCTGTGTTGTTTCATATTCTTCCCTCTCCCACTTGTACCGCCTTTGTAAATGGCAGTATATACCCTGATAGTGCTGTGATTATTTAGTACCCCAGTTGCACTGAATAGGACACTGAAACTTATTGGTACCTTCAGTGCAGTGTCACTTTTGTATACATAAAAATATACAATTATTGACCCATTATTTTACTGCTGTTCTAGTCATGTACTACCAAAGTGAAATCTTTAATTTTTTTTTGTCTTTGCATCTCAAGGAAGTTCAACCCTGTGACTTATTTTGAGGTATTTTCAACCTCCACACTAGATTAGTAAAGTACATTTGTATTCTTAAGGTTTTGCAAGACACACTGGATTAACATGGATTCCCCTCTCTGGAACGTAAACTTTTTCATGCATTTTAAATGTTAGAGGCTGTCTTGATCTGAAAGATGGTATGCTTGATGCATGACCTAATCCTCTTGGTATCAGAGGCAGAGTGCCTCTAAATAATGGTTGCAGGACAGCGTGGTGGAAGAGAGGTTCGCCTTCAACTCCAGCTTGTGAAATTCCCAGAAGTGACTGGTGGGAAACCGGCTGCTGTGGGAAAAATGATTCCGGACTAACAGGGCCTTCTGCCTAAACTAGCAGGGCTAATCTTGTGTCCTTTTGTTAGAGGACAAAAGCTAGAGCAGGGGTGTCAAGCATAAGGCATGCAGCCAAATGTCTCCCCCCCCCCCGAAGCAATTTATCCAGCCCTGTTATAATTGGGCTCACCCAGCTTGATAATTGGGCTCTTTCATATCTTAAAAATATGAATGAGATCTGCACATTTTCTCTTCTGTCATTTGCAGCTCATGAGTTTCTAAGTTACAACAAAGTGCCCATTTCAGGCAGGAGGTCTGGCCTAGAGGGTAGAGCCTCCATTTGCCTGAAGATAACATCCGAAGGTCGCCAGTTCGAGGCCACCAGCACCATGAACGGCGAGACCTTGAAGCAGCTGACAAGCCTAGCTGAGTTATGCTGAGTTATTCCACCTGCTCTTGGCCGCTGTCAGCCTGTGTGGGAGGAAAATGGAGGCCAGAATGTGATACCAGATCATAAAAGATCCATCTGAATTGTTGTGGTTCTTGAAAGACAGAACCTTCTTCAATTGTAAAAATCCCTATTGGGATTTAGTATAGCCTGCCTATGTAAACTGCCTTGAATTAAAGTCTGAGGAGAAATCTGACAACCAAGGAAGGCAGTATATAAATACCTGTATTATTATTATTATTTCTGGCCATCATCTGCTTAATGATGTCACTTCCGGCCCTCAGCAGGCACAATGAATGCTATCTGGCCTACTGTATGAAATGAGTTTGACATCCCTGAGCTAGGACATGCCCATCCATGAGGCCAACTGAAGGATTCAACAGGCATCACCAAAGAAAACGTGGCTCAAACACATTGAGGAAGACTAAAGAACCAGTGATTGACCATTGATGTGGCTAGAAATATCACCAACTATTGCCAAGGGTAGAAGCATGTCATGAATGACACACATATCTCAGAGGCACCTATAATAGCATATTGGTTGAGAGGTCAACCTGCTCCCCAAGCGCCAGCTAAGGACTAAAGAAGAGAAGTAGTTACCTCAGGTAGCAGACTGGTGGGGGCACCGAACTCTGTCTGTTTACTTGCTTCCACTGTCCTCTTTTTCCTTCCACTTCTTGTATTGGAAAAGGAAGAGGGGAAGGGGGAAATGTGCTGAGCTGGAACATTGGCAAGTGGGAGGATCAGAGGCTGGCATATCATAGGGTAAGGGGAGCAACATTTGGCATGCCACTTCAAGGGTCCAGAGGTCATGGACCAGCCCTGAGCTAGAGATCTGCATTAAAGCTTATTTTATTTTAATGCTTAAGCAACAATATATAAGGTCCTTTTTATGCATAAACTTGATTTCCTGCACTTATTCTGGAGACACCTGGCTACAAATGTCACTTTACTGCCTAGTGTTGCACGACTAGCTTAAATGAAGAAATAAAGAGGTGGCAAGACAGAAGGTTGAAGCCCTCTGAATGTGCCATTTGGTTCTTAGTTTCATTCTTTTGTAGAGAGCTTTCAGTCCTGCTATTACCCAAATTTGTCTAGCATTGTTGAGCGAACACACTGCATTGCTTATCATTAGCCATCTGAGCTGTAAGCTAATTTAACTTTGATTCAAGTGTGTCAGATCTCATCTAACGATTGAATTGCAGAAAGAATATCTTCTGAGGAAACCTTAGAAGAAGGATCTACTTTTATTGATCTAGAAGCAGATTCATTTTCTGCTGACCCTACAACTTCCCTCACATTTAGAGATAATGGAGGATGAAAGACACTGTGATGAGAGAGAAAGATAATCTCTTCCCATTATCAATTCCCTTGGATATTAGAGTCTTTAAAAAAAAACCCTATTCACATGCACTGACTTGTAGGTAACAGTGGGAAGCAAGCAGGAGAAGAAGGTCATCATGGCATCATGAACTGAAGCAATGGAAGATCCTCTACCCAATTTGAACCTCTACACAACTCAGAAATGAGTATCAACTAATTTACAGCTAAGTCTAAATGAGAGGAACTAAACAAATTGTGACCAAGACCAGGACGTCTTTATGGGAGAAGAAAAACTATAAGATGTATCAGAGGCCATTCCCAACTATTAAGACAAGAGACACCAAGGAAGTATCATAACTTTAATATATGCTCTTCTCATTATAGAACAACCTGAGCAACTTAAAACATTAAACATAATATAACAACTACAAAAACAACATCTTAAGACATACCATAACTGCAGCAATCCATACAACATCCATTTAAAACAGCAGCAAGTAAATTGTCTTAGGTGCAGTAGCGTAGCTAGAGGGGGTGCAAAATGCTAAGTTGGCAGCCTCACCGCTGCAGTGTGCAAGCAGCCCCTCCCCTTCTGAGCCGTTCCGGGCTGTAGAAGCAAAGGGAAGACATTTGCCTTCTTTTGATCCCACCACCCAGAATGGCGCCGAAGGGGGTGAGGGGCCGCTTGCTCACGGCAGTGACGCTCCATACAAAATTTAACACTTTGCACCCCCCTCTAACTATGCCACTAGGATACAGTGTAGCAACAAGCCATGATAGGACTTCAACATGTTTTTAAAAAAAGAAAATGAAACCTAGCATATATAAGGGCTATCCTATAATGTTCAAATAGATAGGAAAGCACTCCTAATATTCAGTGTTCCTAATATTATCACAAGCAAGTTATACTTGGTTTGATGGGCACGCTTACCCAAAAGTAAGCCCTGTTGATCAATGAGCATTACTTTTCAGAATACTAGAAATCATTCCCTACTTTTATTATGAGGCACCTTTGGTATATGCAGATTTGAAGCTTTAGTCACCAAGGGCACTGCTTGTTTGTTTGTTTGTTTGTGAAGCTGCTGTATCTCACTCCACAGTACTGGAAGCAGCTTGTAGCAGGAGACAGTATGGAACCAGTTCTAAGACTCTGACTTTGATAGACTCTGGTAGTCAAACTGCATAACTATTACCAGTAGTGTAGCAAGAGGGGGTGCAAAGCACTAAATTTTGCAGGTACCTGAAAGCCGTGCAAGTGGACCCTCCCCCTCCCTCTCCCCTTCAGAACCATTCTGGGCTCATCTTCATTTTGTTCCCACTGCCCAGAATGGCTCCAAACAGGAGGAGGAAGGACCATTTGCATGGCACATTCAGGTGCCTGCATACTTAGTGCTTTGAACCTCCTCTACCTACGCCACTGACTATCACATTACCCAAGCGCATCAACTGCTTTGTTATTTAATTAGGAAGTGGGTTCCAAAGTCATTGCACCACTGCCAAAAAGGCTGCAGCCTATCCAAAAGCTACCCTAATGCCCATTGCTGATGGAACTCTGTTCAAGAGTTCCTTAGGAAGTTGAGAAGAAAGGGAAGGTATGCCAAATTTTTCCATATACTTTAACTTGTTCACTCTTATCCTGTATATTTATACCTATTTAACTGTGGATTCAATCCTCATCATCCATATTTGGGAGTAACAAAATGGTCGGCTAAGGGGGAGGAACTGGATGAATGTTAATTCTTTTTCTTTGGCCAGAGAGACCGAGGACAAAACAGGCAGGCGCCTGGACTTGGCAAGAAGGGATGGTGCTCCAAAGAAGAGGAAAGCAAAGGATCCCTGACCACCAGGACCATCTTGGTGCTAGGAAGAGCCAGAGATGATAAGGATTGTGCCATTTAGGACTTCAAAGGTGAAAACCTGTACTTGAAAAACAAAGGTGAAAACCAGCCATGAACTGCAGGTTCAGTTCATAGGCAGGCAGTGCAAACTAGTTCAAGATAGGGTGAATAGTGAGAAAACCACATTGGTTAAGGTTCAGGTTCATAAAGTGAGGAGGGACCCCTGGAACCTAATCCCATTTTCCCCATAGGTTTATGATTCCGTATCTGCTAATTTCAGTATCCACTAGTTTTTACCAGAAACCTTGGTGTGGACTGGCAGGCCGAGACATTCCTACCTATGTGTATTCAGCCTACCCAGTTGGAACAAGTGCACAGTCCAAATGCTACACTAAGAACCGTATGTAAAGATGGAGGGGCACTCAATTCATTTCAACACAGAGAGTATAATCCAAAATACTGAGAGAACTCTTGCACACAGAGAACTCTTGAATACAGCGAGGATGCTTATCCTGTAGAAACCTGACCCAAGTAACTGTGCAGGATTGTGACCTAAATTACAATGTCTCTCCAGAAACCCCCGCACCTTAACAACTTTAATAATGAAAAAGATACAAATCTCTCGGGTAAAAAGCAGCATTTCAAATTCTGTAGCTTTCAGTCAAAATGCATGTTGCTTAGCAACCACTGCACATGATCCATTTTCTTGCTGACCTTGTTAAAGACTTGAGCCAGAGCTGAAGCATGGCAGCCGCGTGCTTTTAAGGTAAGAGAGGTTCCGCTGGGAAGCGGAGAGAAGGGTGCACAGCTCCACCCCAGCAGGAACTTAACCAGTGACTGCTGCACAATGAGGGCAAATGTTAGAGGGCATGTATTAGAGCAGCTTAGGGCTTTCCCAACAAGAGTAATCAAAAGTTACAGAGCTGGAAGCATTCGTCACATGACCACTTTTGAGAGCAACAGAAGTGATCTCATGTTTGAATGGCAGCAGAAGAATTAGAACAAGCAATTTTAGCATCCTGTTAACAGCAAAGTTTCTTGGCCAAACATTTCTACTAGTTGTTAGCTATGTGGTAGAGCATATACAGTTAATTCTCATTATCCGCTAGGGTTAGTTTCTGGTAAAAACTAGTGGATACTGAAATTAGCAGACACTGAATCATAAACCTATGGGGAAAATGGGATTAGGTTCGAGGGGTCCCTCTTCACTCTATGAACTTTATGAACCTGAACCTTGAAGTCTATGGGGCTGAGTGATAGCAAGGGCTCATTAACATCTCCAGCATCTCTTGCTTCCTCCTCCAGGCTGGTATCCCTCAGTACATTGAAGGTTGTGGCAATGGCGATTTCCCTGCGATGGCGTGACTTGCTGAAGGCTGCTGGCCTAACAATGCCTTAGAGTTTAGCACTGGGGAGGCGGTTGCTTCACCCATCCGCCTGTCTCTTGGCTCCTTCCCTGGCTTGCAGCAGTCCCACCTGCTTTCACCTGTCTCTTGGCTCCTTCCTTGGCTTGCTCCAGCCCCAAAGCAGCCCTCAGGTTGCCATCCATCACCAGCCTTTCATCATTGCCAGGGTTGAATTCGCAGATAATGAGAACAGATCACCAGTGATGAGAGGTAGGTAGCAATTCTGCCCCTCGCAGATAGAACCAACTGTACTTGGTGTGCTCCCTGGGGCATTTGGTGGGCCGCTGTGAGATACAGGAAGCTGGACTAGATGGGTCTCTGGCCTGATCCAGTGGGGCTGTTCTTATGTTCTTATA
This sequence comes from Tiliqua scincoides, assembly GCF_035046505.1. Taxonomy (NCBI): domain Eukaryota; kingdom Metazoa; phylum Chordata; class Lepidosauria; order Squamata; family Scincidae; genus Tiliqua; species Tiliqua scincoides. The sequence continues at coordinate 43,915,018 of NC_089824.1, read as the reverse complement.
ACAAAGGATGTCCCATTATTTCCAGCTAGGACTAGGAAAGAATCCCATATGAAATCCTGGAAACCTTCTACTAGTCAGGGTAGACAAGAGGATCCAGGGTCTGTCTCAATATTAGGCTGCTCTTATGTTAAAACACTCATCCCAATAGTTTATTATGTAGATTTCCCACATATCAATCTGGAAGCATAATAGAATAACATAACTGATAACCATTTTACCAAATGGCTGTGCCCACAATTGATTCTCCTAACCTCTGCAGCCATTTAGCCATGAGCCAAGCAGATCTTAAATGCTTTTATAACAAAGTGACATAAAGCATGTCCTCCCACTGTGAGTAGATCTCAACAATTTCACAAGGTCTAGAGCAGGGGTGTCCAAAGATTTTGGCAGGAGGGCCACATCATCTCTCTGACACTATGTTGGGGGCCAGGGAAAAAAATAATTAATTTACATTTCAAATTTGAATAAATTTACATAAATGAATATACTAGAGATGGAACTTATAAAAATGAATGAAGGTCTTGCAGTAGCTCAAGACCTATAAAAGGCCTTGCACAAAGCAAGGCCAGTCTTTCCCTTGCTGCCACTGCTGCATCACAGACATGAAACAGCAAGTAGTGGAGGGAGCCCTCATCCCACAGCTCAGGTGAGAGGTCAAACAGTCATCCTCACACTGAGAGTAGTTGCTTCAGGCCAGCATGGGCTCCAGAAAGTCTCCGGAGGGCCAGAGGCTCATTGGAGACTGGGGGCTTCCCGCGGGCCAGGTTGGGAGCCCCCAAGGGCCGCAAGTGGCCCCCAGGCCGGGGTTTGGGCACCCCTGGTCTAGAGAAATAGGTCAAACGAATGTTCAGAGGACATTAAGCATAAACAAGATTCAAATCAAACACCTTCAAAGGTTGGCTGCTGTTCTCATAACTTCTGAATGCCTCTTTCCTCCTTAAATTTTGGGCTTATTGTATACACTGATAGCACAATACAGATATCAGCAATGCTTCAACCAAAGGATAGCAGGCATGTATGCCTCAGGTGATCCACACCCTTCCCATCAGTACCGTCCTAATCTCCTTCAGAAATACTTTGTGTTCCTCCCAACTCAGGGATTTTTTTCCTTTATGTGCCTGCAATGTGAGTCCAGCCTTAGGATCAAACACCTATTTTTAAACACATCAGGGTAGTTCCATCTTTCAAGGTTTCTGTTTTTTTCACTTAACTTCTATAATGGGGTTTGATCTGGATAGGGAATGGATCTGTTGAGGTTAATAATTTTTCCACGATGTGATTCCAATTCAGATTGGAGGCCCTGATAGCTGTTTTTTTTTAAAAAAAATAATCCTGAAAGATAAAGTTGCACTGACACCATGTGTAAGAACATAAGAACAGTCCCGATGGATCAGGTCAAAGGTCCGTCTAGTCTACCATTCTGTTTCCCTCTGGGAAACCTACAAGGTGAAGAGAAGGGCATTTTTCTCTCTCACAATTGTTCCCCTGCAGCTTGTATTCACAGGCACACTGCCCCTGAACCTGGAGTCACACATAACCATCATGACTAATATACTTGTCGTCCATGACTTTATCCAATCCCGTTTTTGAAGTCACCCAAGCTAATGGTCGTCACCACATCATGTGGCAACAAATTCCACAAGAAGAAGAAGAAGAAGAAGAAGAAGAAGCAGCAGCAGCAGCCATTAGAAGGCTTGATTCTAAACGCATGTTCTGTGGAGCTGGCTCCTGAAAAGCAAAGGCAAAGTACTGGACTCTAGTGCAAGCTGCTGATGCACTGGTAAGAAAACCAGGCTCTTCCCACACATGCTGGCAGACCACGGAAGTCCCGCCAGAGCAGGTACGTCTATGCAGTGGGTCGAAGAGGGCATTGGGAGGACAAGGAAGGGCAGAACAGGGAGGATGTGGGGTGGGGATAGGTGGATCAGGCCCAGAAGGGAACAGGTTTGGCTGCAATGGTGCATGTCAAATCCAAACTCCCTTCTCATGCTTGCAAGGATCAGTTTGGACCTGCACCAGCTATACAACTGCCCTAGTTCTGAGTTGACCAAACACAGCTGATGGGGCTTACTCCAAGGAGACCTCCCGCATCCAAAACTCCTCTGCAGGATACTGTGATCATTGCATTGCTGCTGCTGCATCACTGCACAGGGAGTTGGGCAGGAACGGGCCATAAACTAGGTGCATTTTATTCAAATTTATTAAGAAATCTTTTTTAATTTGTGACTGTTCAAAGAGTTGGCCTTACCCACAATAGTATTGAAATCAGTCAGATTTTAATCTGTCAGGAAAGAATCAGTCAGGAAAGAATCAAACATTCTATAACCTGGTCTGTCAAAACAGAGTTCCGCCGTTATAGTATAGCAGACAGGACACTGGACTTGGACCATGAGGTCTGGGTTGGGTTCCCTGCTCAGCAACAAAGCTAATGTGATAATCTTTGGCAAGATATTCTTTCTCAGTCCAATCTACATCAAAGAGTTGCTGAAAGGATAAAAATGGAATAACGCCATGTCTTGTGCCCTGATGGAAACGTGGAAAAGAATTAAACGTATTTTTGTATAAGACAAATGCTCTGCTTCCCATAGAAGGCTTCTGGAAATATATTCATAGTGTCATTCAATCTCCAAGATATTTCTTTTTACTACATCTGTTCATGTGTAATTATTTCTTTAATGAGAAGACAGCCAAATTGGAAAAATTAGGCAAATATGGTGAGCATGGAGATTTCTGTAAATGGGAATTCTTAGAATACCAGTGGAAAAACAAGATGAAAGGAAGTGCCATTAAGGTTGTATATTGGTTATTAAAGTGCAAGATCAATGTTATATTAGGGATGCAAGGGGGGGGAATGGGCAGAGGGACAATGTTGTGCCATGGTTCAAAGATTATGTCATAATTTATTGTTCCCGGCAAGTAAAAACCAAATAGCTTTGTGCTGATCTTAGGAAACGTCTTAGCAAATCAAGAATATGCTTTGTAACAAGAGCTTTGTCATCACTGGCATCCTTCAGTCTCAGAAGACTATGGTTTCGCGCTCTGAAAAGTGGTTCTGGAACAGTGTCTAGTGTGGCTGAAAAGGCCAATTTGGGAGTGACAATCCCTTCCACGCTGGGAGCAAGTGCAGTCTGTCCCTGGTCTGACTCCCTGGCTATGGGCCTTCCTTCTTTGCCTCTTTGCCTCAGTCTGTTGGGCAAGTGTCTCTTCAAACTGGGAGATGCCATGCTGCACAGCCTGCCTCCAAGTGAGATGCTCAGAGGCCAAGGTTTCCCACCTATTGAGGTCCATTCCTAAGGCCTTCAGATCCTTCTTGCCTTGCAAGAGCTTTGTAATACAATAACAACTAATAAATTGATTGTACAACAATCTTTTGTGGACTAGACAAAAGTCCTCTTCATCAGATGCATGATCCATGAACAATTATGCTGCAGGATATTTGTTAGTCTTTATTACCCTGTCATGAGAATTGTTGCTGTTTTTGCTGCAACAGACTGACACAGCTATCCTGTTCCTGTTTGTTGTATATGGTGCGCTTTCATTTTGCCCTCATAAACATGGGTGCATGGTATATTTCAGCCAAATCCTACTAGTGTAATTAAAGAGCTGTTAAACAAAACCAGGTGGTCTTCAATGCATTAAAAAAATGTAATTGCAGAAGTTCAAGGCCTTCGTGGAGTGTCAGCATCCTTGTAAAATGCAGCTGAGCATTATATCACGTCTATTGTGTAAACATCATGGCCATGGATAAAGGCAACCCTCCAGTGGATTTGGCAGCTTGCTGTACCTTTCATTTTGTTTAATAGGCTCTGTTGTCTGGTTACGTCCATTTTCCTTCAGTGTTCCTTGGAAATGGATTACAGTACAATAAATGTCAGATTGTTAAATGGACTTCTCTGGCCTCAGCTGGTGCCAAATAACAAGCCATTCAATAGCCTGAAAGAGGAAATCTTTACAGAAAAAAAGTCTTCCTTCCCTAAAGGACAGGAAGGAAACATGACCCAATGGTCACATTAGCCTTTTGCCTTCAGTACCTTGCAGTGTCCTTGCCAACTACACCCCCAGCATGGCTTGATTGACTTGCCTTCAGTCAAGACTGAATTTAGGATACTGAGCTCTGCAAATCAGAAAACCATAAACCTGGATCAAACCAAAAGAAGCAGAGTGAGAGTGGCTGGTCTCTGGTAAACTAGCAGCTGGGCACTAACACTTGATCAAAGTGTGAAATCACTAGCAGACATTAAAATGAGGTATAAGCACACAGCACTAACAGCCCAATCTTATGCATGTCTACTCAGAAGTGACTCTCACTGAACTGAATGGAACTTTCTCCCAGGTATGTATGCATAGGATTGCAGCCCAACAGTGGTGGAAGACCTCATGATCCCCCACCGCAAAGCATGGGATGCTGGCACGAAAGCTGTGCCACCATCATGTGCTTCGGGGCCACTGGTACAAACACTTGGAGAGCCTGTGTGTGACAGCAACTCCCAGATGCCCTGCTGGAGCAAGTAGGTCAGTGGTAGATGTGGTTTAGGGCAGGGAGTGCCCTCAACAGGATGCTGAAAGGGGTTCTCAGTGGTAGCAGTACACACCAAGATCCTATCCACCTTTCCCACCCTGAAATGCACCTGAGACTTCTTGGACCTCTGCCAGCAAAATAACTGGCATAAAACCAAGGAGACCCATTGAAGGCCAGGCAGCCTACAAGGAGGAAATTAGGAAGAAGTTTTACTTACCTCTCTAGGGCCATCTGGTCACACACCCCAACAGCATGTAGCACATGCCCCGGCAACAGTTCTACCTGCTGTGGGCTGGCAGAAGATACAATTGACCTGCCAGTTCCAAAGTACACCACTACCATCCATTCCCAAGTCAAGAAAGTCATTTAGGTTTAGAGAGCTATCTGAGTGAGCTTTTGTTTTTCTAGATTCCATCAATTAGTACAATGACTTCTGGATTCCTTCAATATTGTGTGGGTATACACAGAGGATTCCAATTATAGAATCAAGAAACACAGTATATCAGAGCACAAATTCCACAAAAAACAATAAAACACAAATCTCCCAAAAATGTTCATCCCAGAGAACAACAAAAAGCGCGGTGGCACCTGCGTTCTCAGAAAACGGTTTCTCATACATATTTTAACAGGAATCTGTTCCAAATATTCAATTAATAACCTCCATTCCTATTGCCTCCTGAAAACTCACTATGTAGTCTTTGACCTTTGCCGATATTGCTGGCGCGGGTCTGAGTTGCCCCAAGGCAGCCGTGGGGACTTACTCTGGGGCAAGGGAACAAATGTTCCCTTCCTCCAAGCAGGCCTCAACATGCCAAAACTTCTCCGCAGGATACAACAGACAGATTTTTGGTGTAGCTGCATCATCACACAGGCAGTTAGGTAGGATTGTTCTATTACTGATTGGGGGGAATGACAGTCAGACACTTTTCTAGCATAGAAGGCTGCGCAAACATAAATAAGAAAATAATAGAAACAAGGGAAGTACTCTGGACTTTTTCGATTTACTTTTAGTAGTAAATTAAATTAATGCTTTTTTTCTAGTTCCCCAAGTACTAAGTGGTAGGACCAATGACAGCACAATCCAACCCCCCCCCAAGCCAGCACAAGTCCCCTGTGAGTGTTGGGAACCTGCCATAAAGCACGTTTGCAGCTACTCAGAAGGAAGCGGAGTCAGCGCACAGACGTGCTGGCTCAGCAGGACCAGTGGACGGTGAGTTTGTGCCGGCCTGGGCAGCCTGGCACAGGTGTGGGAGAGGTTGGGAAGGGTGGTGTTGGGAGGTGTTCTGGGGCATGGAGGGCAGTTCGGGAGATGGCCTGGCCTGGGAGGGGAGTGAGAGCAGCCTGAGTGACCTAGGCCAGATCCAAACCCCCAGCCTGATCAGCATTACACGGGCCACTCGGATTTGCCCCTGCAAAATTGCGGGTGCAGATCTGAGGTGGCCCATAGGGCTGGCTGCCATGTGACATGGCGTAAGAGGACATAAGTTCCCTTTACAACGAGTTGCACCCAGGCCTGCTCCAAGCCTTCACTGGATACAGCGCAGGCCATCTGGCCTGCCTGTTCCACCTCAGGTTAGGATTCTACCCTGAATTGTCCATTGCTAGAAATATGCCATTAAAATTTTTCTGCTAGTGCCCAATTTTTCTGCTAGTCCCCCATGACCTTTGTGGGCTTCGGAATGGTCTTTTTGGCAGAAAAAACACTACTTCCAGTTTCCTGAGAGAAGAAATGATGTTTTTATGCCATATAAGCTTCCCCAGTTTCAGAATGCCTTATAAGGCATAAAAAGTAACTTTTTTGGTTGAACAGGCCATTCTGAAGCCCACAGAGGCCACAGGTGAATGCGTAAAGGCGTAGGCAATCACATGTGGCTTCTGTGAGCTTCAGAAAGCCTTCTGGAGGGCTCAGGTTGAGATCCACATTGAGCCATATCCATGGATACACAATCCACGGATACAGAGGTCCCACCTGTAGTCAGTTGTAATGAACAATAGCACAGGCCAACAAACATTTTGCTTCCTTACACCAATTCCTGGGTAGATTTGGGGTGCTGATTCCAAAAATGGTATCCGTTTTGCCCTATCGTGTCTAGTTTTAGAGATATAATATAGCCTCATCAATGAATGGTTCAAGCAGCTTCCTCATGAGAAAAAGTTAACTTTTTCAGATTAATCTGACTGTGGGAGACATACACATACAAGGAAGTATCACTGTAATTAGAATATTTGACTTTGCTCATGCTACATTACTAGAGGTGTTCTTTATCTGTACTTTTAAACTTTTTAAATTTTGTTTGTTTTTCTTTTCTTTTAATTGTGTTTTTTTTTCTTTCTTTTTCTTTTATTATAAAAAAGTTAGAAATTCAAAAGGAAGTTTCACTGTGAAAGAGAAACAGGGAAAAATCACCAAATGGTGACACACCCTGAATTGTCTAAACTACACATCCAAAGTATATGTACAGTACATTATTTATTACATTTCTTGTTATGGGGGGGAGCTTGATGTTTCAACTGCATTTTAATCATGGGTCAACATTTGAGACATACACACAATCAGAAAACTTCAACAAATAGAATGTGGAGGTAAATTCAGGGATGATGTCAATGGTCAGCAAGGTTGGACAATGGCCAAAGGCCCATACACATCACAGTGTTCACCCAGCCATGCTGACCACTGATCCACATTGTCTGTGGCATCAGTAGTACCCAATGCACCATCAAGCAGCAAAAGAGACTTAATAACTTGGTGCTAGCATTTATGCTACAGCAGTGTGGACCATGAGAAGTGGTACAGTCAGGGACAAACACTGAAAAACACTGTATATTGTTTTAATCTTAATGAATAGATAGGACTCCTCACTTGTATTTCTAGTAGTCAGAAAATCTCTCCGCAATATACTACTTTCTTTTCTTAGTAGAACCAAGAAAGCTACTCTTTGTACGTTATCTTCTCTGATTTGAGCCAACGTTGCTTCTGAGGTGACTTTAATATACGATTTTATTTGGCCCCAGAGCATAGTATACCAGCTAGAAGCAAGACAAAATTAGTTGCAGGGCAAGTCAACATCATCTTACCACCCCCAATCTCTTTAGTCATAGTAGAACATTTCCACTCAAGTATGATTCACATATCTGAAGTGGGGAAGCTCACACATTTACCTTTATCACATCGTTTTGCACATAGGGAGGTGTTTCTGTGAAAGAGCTCCCACAAAAAAAAATGATAACATTACAGTACTCCATGAGGTGGAAATGAGATGATCAATTGCCTCTCGAGAGCTTTGCAGCCTCAACAGTAAATATCTAAATTGGTTCTTGGGCAGACACTTCTTATGGTGTAGCATAGCTACTGATTTTCTCTTAAGTGCTGGTCAGTAATAGACCAAGCTACAGCTTTCATGTACAGGCATGCTCCCTTATCTGCGGGGGTTCCGTTCCAGAACCTCCCCATGGATAGCTGAAACTGTGGATATGGGCAAATGCCCACCTTGAGGTCCAGGGGGCCACCCTCCCTGGAGGCGAGAGAAGCTCTGCTCCCCTTGCCTCCAGACGGGCTTCTGAGTTCAGTGGAGACCAAGGATGTCCATCCCCAGCCTCTGCCAAGTTCAGGCTGAGCACTGAAGGTGAAAAAGCAACTTGTGATTATGTTTTTAATGCCTTATAAGACATTGGGAGGCCCGGGGAAGCCCTGGAGGAGGCACACACTGGGGGAGCCCAGACCCAATCTGCAGATAAGTGAATCCACGATATGGAATCCATGGATATGGGACCTGCCTGTATTTTGCTGAAAGAGTAACTATTTTGTGCAGGTGTTATTCAGAAGCGATGTATGGTGCCTGCATTTAAGTTGGGGAATACAGAATTGAATCTAAAAGAGAATTGGAGCGTGATCTGCATATGAGAATAAGATCGATTTGGGCTGGAATAAAAAGTATAATTTTACTAGTTTGGGTGTGTAAATCTCCATGTCTTGAAATACTAATTTATTCTAGTCCTTATTATCATACTGTTAAGGCACAGGTATTGTCATTAGATGAGAAACTTAGCAGAGATAATCCCATTACAATCTTTGTCAAGATTAAATTTTCCTTTAAAGACTTTGCCAAGTTGTTGGAGCAACAGTCTGTAAAACTTGGCTTGAGCCTAGTATGGATCTCAAACACAACATAGAGTAAAAAGACATCTCCCAAGTCATAACACCAGAAGTAAATATCTTCTCTCTATGTCATGAGTAACAGAATGTACTGTGTGTAAGCACCACTCCCTGATTTTTACCCTTATTATAGACAGTGTCAACTTTCCCTAACCTGAATTGATTTAGAAATTTCTCACCTCCCTTTTTAAAATTCATCTCCTGTAGAAAATATTACTGTAGAAACTGGATTAATTTTACTCCAGGCACAGTTAAGACTTAAAGGAAAAGTCTTCTTCTAATTGTGGAGGAGCCCCACTGCTGATCTGAATATCAACTACATTCTAGATTTGGTGACTAGATTTTTTATCTCTGTGTGCAAGAGAGCCTGGGTCCCTGGGGAGGAACCTGATTGACCAGGGAAAACAGGGGAGGAAGAAGTGCTTGCATGAGACTCACATAGAGAGGTTCTGGAAGCAAGCAAAGGAGCCAGGAACAAAAGTGCTTCTTCTCTCCTACCATTTGAGGATAGAAAGAACTGAGCCCCCCTCCCCCCCCACTAGCAATGTTGACTTGATAAAAGGGCATGAGAATGGGTAGGCACAAAGTGAGGGAAGACACATGGAAGAGGATGGAGAAAGGGACAGAAGCAAGGGTATGTGGAAGGGAGAGAAAGGAGAAGGAAAACCACCAGGTGGGAGGGGAAAGAAAGGAAGGAGAAAGACACATGACTGTAGGAAGAGCAAGATGGATGGTAAGACGGGGAGCACCCTATATGCATATGTGAACAATACTGTAGTAGGCCCAAAGGTACCTGATGCCCCAGTGCCTGGTGCAACCTCAAGCCAACCCTGGAAGAACCCATACTACTACTTCTCATCAACAAACATGAAACTGGGTTAATGTCACAGCTGTAGAAGTCCAGGCACTGAGTTTCACCCGGCAGCCACTTCCCTACCCACCTACCATGGTAACATAGGAACTCAGCCAAAGTTGGCACATCCTTCCTAAGTCAAAATATCTCCAATGAGTTATCTCTGTGGTCTTTTTCTTCAATTAGCTGACTGCTGTAAAAATGCAGAGACTCAAAACTGGCTTCACACTTCAGTTCTCCAACACCATTGGGTGAATGCATCACCAGCAAGATATCAGCATAGGCAGTGAGGACAGTGCATCACTGTTTCACCAAAACACCAAAAAATACTTTGACAAGGTTCTGTCTAACCTAATCCTGCCCACTCACCACTCAATGTTGAACAAATGATCGACAAGTGTATGGGAGACTCTAGCCTTTGTTCTGCTTCTAGGCAACAGCATATTTAAAGGACACCATTCATTTGTTGCCACTGTGAATCTGATGATCATCTAATAATCTCTTAGTGCAGCTATCAGTTGACTATTCAAACAAGATTTATTAAGACTGGTGACAGGACTGGTAGGAGCAGGGTCAAAAATAAATACCTAAAAGAAATCTGACTAGATCCCTCGTAAAAGTTGTTTTCATTGACCAAGTTTGTGTCCTACTTGAATGAATAAAGGTATAAGAAATATTAATTTTCCAAGTGATCTCCAGATGTGCCTTTGTTTATTTTATCTTGTTCCTGAGGTGAGGGCAGAAGGGAGCCTGAGCTAAGGCAATGAGAGGAAATATATACAATGTCTTTGGGTTATTTTTTTCTTTAAAATTTTAGTGGGAAAAATTCATTTTGATTTATCCTGCACTTGAATTTTAATGAATAGCTTCCTGAGAATACATCTGTGCTATGATGTGTTCCAGCTGTTGCCAGATTCAGAGGGGAGGTATAAACTGGGAGAGTGATTGCACATACCCTTCGTCTAGGTTTCCCTGGAAAGCCGTTTTTGAACTCTCTAGTGAGAAAGGCCAGTTCCCACATTACTTAGTGACATGACAAAATCTTCAAGCTTACCGCATAATTTTCACGAGGTAAGGCACTTTTTGTGAATAACCTCCAAGTGGAAAAATAAAAAACATTGCCCCATCAGAAACACTGGGGATCATTTCCCCTAAATACCTCACAATGCAAAAATCCTAAATATATCAGAATGCAAAAATGCCATGGCAGTATCATTACATGAAGCCTTTAAGAATTAAACATATGTTGAATGTAGAGTTTGACCCTCCATGTCTGGGTTTTCTTGTGTAACAAAGCATATGTAGGACCCAAACCAAATTGGCACTGCGGCAGTGGGTAGAGAACATTAATTATTTGCCTGCATGGATCTGCACCACCTCTTTAGGTGTTGCAGATTCAAGTAGTCCCATTGGGCCTCCGGTGGCTCTCCCTGGGGTAAGGGGAAGCGGTTCCCCTTGCCCTGGGCTGAGTTGCTTTCAGCCCCAAATTTGCGCTGGATACAAAAAAAAGTTACAAAATCACTAGGGCGCAAGCCAGAGGAATCCTTGGGCCAACACTGTTGCAAAACAACATCTGTTTTGTGTGTCAGGTAAAGTCAAACTTGGAGGCTTGGGATCTGCTCAGGTTGCAAAAGCAGTGTGCTTTGAATGACGCATTTCTGAATTTTCTGGTATAATTTGGGGAAAAATATGTGAAGCTAGAGCCCATGCTCTAAGGTTGCAATCCTATAGGTACTTTCCTAGGAGCATGCCTCATTGAACACAATTAGAATTACTTCTGAGTAGACATGCATAGGGTTGAACTGTAACTTTTAGAGGGTTCTCTAGATCAGGCTTTCTCAACATTTTTTTGCTTGTGGCAAAAAAATGTGAGCCTCATTTCATCATACACTTGTCACTTATGTTTGGATGACATAGAAATCTACTATGACCCCCTAATGTTCCTTTTTTCATTGTGACCCTGTATAGTGTGGCCCATGTTGAGAACCACTGCTCTAGATCACCATTCTCCTCTCTTCCACACATTTCCTCTTATGTGTCCCTCAGCCTTTTTCAAATAGTGGAGCAGGAGGAGGAGGCAGTGATGGTTGCACTAAGGAAGACAGGGTAGGGGGAGAGAGTGCATGCATGGGGCAGCAATGTCTACTGATCAACTGACCTCAGGTACTGGGAAGGGGGAGCTTAGATAGTCCCTTTCTGCCTTTGCAAGACCCTTCTTCTCCACTTACCACTCAGCAATACACACACAACCCACTGCCACCTTTAATTTCAGTCAGACCACTAATTTTCCAGGAGCTTCTAGTAAGTTCATGTAGTACTTTCTGGTTCTGTTTTTGCCAGATATCTATGTGACTCCAGCTCCATTTTCTCTCAGGCAGAGTCACTGATTAACAGTAGGCTTGAGAGGATTTTCTTATTAACAGGTATCTATCTTAGCCTAAAATTGCAGCTGCTCTGCCAATCCTGAAAGGTTGTTTCAAGCAGTTAAGGCAAAAGCAAAGTACAAATTGGAAGTCTGCAAACAAAACTAATGGCTCAAACCTATTGGACAAACTAGTTTTCCAGCAGTGGTTCTTGCCTTACAGGAAAAAGATGCAAAAGATGCTCCGGCAGCACATGAAGTAGCATGGAGAGGTTGAAGCACCCCACTTGTGGCAGCGGGTTGAGGAAGGCCCACCGAATCAGGTAGGTTGGTGGGGGAGACAGAACAGAGTGGATGAGAGGGCAGAACAGGATGGAATAGCATACACCTCTGATTTGCTCCTGTCATCTGGAATGGCTCCAAAGTTGAAGGGGAGAGCCCCTTGCACACTGCAGCGTGGCTCCCAACAAAAATTAGTGCTTTGCAACTCCTCTAGCTACACCACTGGGGGAAAGGGTGGAAGAGAGATGGAAGGGGGTGGCACACCCCCTTCGCCTCAGACCTGGCACAGGTCTGAGGAGACCCATAGTGCTGTGGAGTAGGGTAAGTAGAACTTTGCCCTACTTCTCTCTCCTATCACGTCATGTTTCCCACCCACCACCCTCCCCTGTCCACAAGATACAGCTCAAGCCTCTTTGTAATGGCTGCATTGGCAGGATGGGGTGGGATGGATAGGTGTGGGCTATAAGAAATTTTCCTGTGGACTTAAGAGGTTTTTTTTCATTGTGCAGCTGCCAACGTGCTTGAGATACCCTTGTTGAACCTGCCTGACCATGTGGGCTATCAGCCATTAGCAGTGAGTACCACCAGATCAGAAGAGTTACCCTGGGGGTTGAGCAAAATAACTGGGAACAACAATAACTGGTCTCCTGGAAGCCTGGAAATAGCCCAAGCATAACTGTAATTCAGATGCTGCATGGAACAGTGGCACAGAACCAGTTAACGAGTGTTATGCAAGTGATTAATAATTAATCCAAAGCCCACATGCTTTCAGTGGCCCCATATCATCATGGGTGTTTGAATCTGCCCTTTCTTGAAAGCTCATCAATATATCTGGCTTGGTGCCACATCTTTATAGTGCACTGGTCTTGTCTTTACTGTGACACCAAAGCCACTTATATTATGCAATTAGGAATTATGTCTGCATTCTCAAAAAACAACACAATATCTAATTTAATATTTATGGCTCTTCTTCCTTACAAGATCCTAGCTATGACCAAGAATCCAATACAGCGTCGTTTGATTTACAAGGAGAAATGAGATGGCTTAGTTAATCACTTCCTGGCATTAGTGGATATAAATCATACACTTGCTCCTATTTATGATTTACTAAGTACTTGACACTGTTTAACTCCTACACTATTTACAGAAGAGTAAAACTGAGGGGCAAAGTAGACATGATATGGCTGCTCTGCGATTGGTTCTCCAATGTGTTTTCCTTTCTTCAAAAAGTAGCTGCAAAGACCAGTTCTGACTGGGGCTTCAGTGTGGGGGAAAGGGAGGTCTAACCTTCCCCCCATGCCATGACCCTGATTCAGATCATCACTCAAAAGCTTCCTGCTATTAGTTGTGATGGGGAAAACCTATGGACACAAACCATACAGATAAGATTTTCCTCTCATTACATATAGCAGATTTGGGCTATGATATGATGCAAAATTATTTAAAAGTATCTTTGGATGCAGCGCATTGGGGAAGTATCTTTTCAAGCACCTATGCTGTTGGTTCCCAAACTGTGGGTCATGTCATTGGCTGTGTCATGCTGCATTTCCCAAACTGTATGTCACGCTAGTGGGTCACAATTTGGAAAACACCACGCAACATGGTCAGTGATATGGCACATGTGTGTGTGACCCAGAAGCAACTTCCAGGCTGTCTACCATTTTACCCTGCAGAGTCCTGGCCTCAGTAGACCTCAGATCAACTGTAGATGACACAATGGGTTGCCAAAGTAATGACTTTGGGAACCCCTGACCTATACAATTAGTTGTGGCTTGCTCAAACGCTACCATGTCCAGATCCCACTCATTTCAATGGGGTTCCTACAGGACATAATGTCAGCAGATTGTGCCCCCCACAGTTAATGTTTTACAGATTCTGTGATGACTGGTTAACTCCCGAAGAGCGGATGCACTGATTTCTCATCATGATTCTCTTTTGAACAGTCATGACAGTATAACAGTAACGACATTTGTCATCACCAGGAAGAAAAAAAAAGTTCCCTGCCCATGGTTTGTTTTCCTCTACGAAACAAAAGGGAAAGAAAACATCTGACTCATAATAAAATAGTCCACGCAGCAGTGCTTGCCACTTCACTACTCAGTCAGCAGCCTGCTACACTTGCCTGAAGGAAAAAATTTGATAGTTTTATCACTACAGGGCAAGAAACTTTGCTGAACTCTTGGCACGCTTCCCCCTTAAAAAATGGCCGAGTCATCCTGTTATTGCTAAGACAATAAAGCAAGGCTTGTTGTAATAACCTACTACGATTCCCTTATTCAGCCAGCATCAATAGGAAAATGACTGTTCTGTCTATATACTCTTTTTCATCAATCCTCCTTTGTTCCACACTGCCTCTGGGGATTTTTTGGATTAACTTCCCAAGAAATTAACACACTTCCGCTGAATGGGCCCTATAGAAATCAAACTGTCTAAACTCCCTCTGCATATCGCAAAGGGGCAAAGTTTTCCACAGCATCTCCAGGGCACTTGAAAATGTGCATGCTAAAATCTAGTAGGCGCAGAGCAAAGGCACAGTAAAAGCACAATGCATTGTTACCATTTCTTTTAATGCTACTGGATGCTTCATAACGTTATGAAATGGTCTTACAGGGAGCACTAACCATGCTGATGGTGTGAGAGTTATAGGTCTGGCAGGTAGAATGGCTCATAAATGTTATAAGGTTTTAAAAAGCAGCTTTCAAAATTACAATAATGGCATAGATTGGAAGCCAAAGTAAAATTGCTCTCTTCTTTTTTATTGTCAATTGCAAGGCGGCCCGTCCAAGAGGCCAAAAGAAGAGGTTTCCTCAGCAACAGTTTACCTCCATCCACCCATTTGCTTCCACTGATCCTCCTCCCTATACTCCCTGGCCTGGAAAAGGGAGGGGGGAACATGATAGTATGGAGGAAAGAAGCATGGTGAACTAGAGTGTGGGAAGAACAGAGGCTGGCGCATCATCAAGTAAGGGTGCAGCATTTGGCATGCCACCTCAGGCGCCAGGTTGTCGTGGACCACCCCTGGTTAGTAGTTCGATACTTTAAAAGTAAAATGCCATGTTCATCACAACATATTATTTTTTACATTCTAACAATATTTGGCTATTAAATTTATATCCTGTCCTTTCTCCAGAGAGCTCAGAGCCATGTACATGGCTCTTTTCCATCCCATTTTACCCTCACAATCATCCTGTGAGACAAGCTTGACTAAGAGATAACAACTACCTCTTGCGGTAGTTGTCAATAGCAGGGTGAATCTGGAACTCCCCACTCTCGTTCAAATTCCTAAACACCTCACTACACTACACTGGCTGTACTCTCAGTCCCATGCAGATGGGATGAAGTGAAAAAGACAGATAGACCAAAGAAAAAGTAGCAAAGGGATGGATGAAAGTTATGGAGAGGCAACATTTTGAAGCATAGCAGTCTAGGGAAGGATGCTGGAATTCTTAGTCTTCAACATTAATGGCACAATCCTATGGTGCCTCTACACTGCTGGAGGGGCCACTCCAACAGCACAGACTATTGCAAACATGCAGTAAAGAATGTCATGACAGTGCACCAAGTCGATCTACCAGCTGAAAGGCCTGTGCCATTCCACCAGAGTCAGTGTAAGGAGCAGTGCACACTGGAGCACATAAGTTCCACGCTGAGCAGTGGGAAGAGGACATGGAGATGGGGGGAGAGAGGGGGCAGAACGGGGTGGATGAAAGGCAGTGACAGGGGAGAGTAGTGGGTGGATTGGGTCTGGAGGCAGGATTGGCAGTGCTGGTGCATGCCATATCCTGCCCCTCCTCCTGGGCCTGATCTACCAACATGGGCCAACACAGAATAGCACCAGTGATTTTGCTAGGTGGTGTCACTAGGGGGGTGCAGGTGGTGCGGGCTGCACTGGGTGACGCGCAATGGGGGTGGTGACATGCTAAAATCGAGGTGGTTAGGAGTAATACTGTCAAGTTATATACTGTTGGATGCAGAATTTCCAGCGGAATGCAATACAAAAAACCAGAGCGAAATATCTCCTTTCTATCAAAAGTTATGGCCAAAAAAACTGGGGAACAAAAAATGCATGAAGCCCTATGGAAAGTGAAACTGAGCCGTATTGTGCATTTACTCATGAGTAGGCGACCTTGCCTTAGTTCTTTGGAAAGGGCAGGCTGAAAGGAATCCAACAACAACAGAATGGTCCTTATCCAATGAATGCAGCCCCCAGAAACACCTGAGAAGGAAGTCCCTCCCTCCAAGTAGACGAATGGATTGAGCCCTATGGAAAGTGAATCTAAGCCTCACGGTCGCATTTACTCATGAGTAAGCAAACGTGCCTTGGCTGGTGGTCAGGCCAGGCAAAGGAGAATGTGAAGCCACCAGAATGATCTTGATCTGATGGAACTGGAGCTCAACAAATGCTCCAGAAGGCAGCCTCCCTCCCCCCCCCCCCCACTAAAAAGGATCAAAACAGAGGCTTCAGCTGATAAGGTGAACTTTTTTGAGACTTGCAAAGCCAGGTGGACCCTGACAGTGATCTGGTTTAAACAGAAGTTCTTAAATTGAACTGGGTAGGGCTGAAAACCTTACTGGTTTTGGAGGGGGGATTTTGTTATTGCAGGTAGGCTGCAGAGGAAATTCACTTGGTGGACCAGGGCTGGCTTCTGCTTGTTTAATTATTTGTTTTACTTTAATTATTTATTTTAATTTGCCTGATGATGTCACGTCCACCATGACATCACTTCTGGTGGGTCTTGGACAGATTGTCATTCGTAAAAGTGGGTCTCAGTGCTAAAAGTTTGAGAACTGCTGCAGTAAGGTGTTAGTAAGTGATGGTACATCACCACACCCACCACCTGGGATGTTGCCCCGCCCCCTGCATGGGGTGACACACAGGCCTCCCGCACTGGGTGACATGAACCCTAGTGATGCCACTGGCTGGTGCGGGTTTGAATTGCCCCATTGCAGCTGCTGGGGCTTACCCTGAGGCAAGGGGACAAATGTCCCATTACCCCGTGGAGACCTCCAGAAGCCAAAATCCCCCCACTGGAAGTAGAGGAAACCATGCTGGCACTGCTGCATCCATGTGGGGGAATTTGCACTGGATTGGGCAGCCCAAATATCGACAGAACAATGTATTGCTATAGGGTCAACCTTTCGCCATGACAGTACAAAAAAGAACATAATAACATAAGAAAAGCCCCGCTGGATCAGGCCATTGGCCCATCTAGTCTAGCTTCCTGTGTCTCACAGTGGCCCACCAAATGCCCCAGGGAGCACACAAGACAAGACAAGATAACTGTATTCTTATAATTTGCTGAACAGAATTTGTTACAAAGCAAATGCAACCAATTTCAGAGATGGTAGCCCAGTGATGGAAAATGATGGGGACCGAAATGGGTGGATATGAATAACTCATCTCATTGGAACAGGGAACATATCTCAGTAGTAGAGTCTTTCATACAGAAGGACCCAGATTTAATCTCTGGCATTTCCAGGCAGTATAGACGGGACCTTGGTATCCACTGATTTGGCATCCACTGATTTGACTCACGTCTAATACTGGGGCCCACCTTAAACGCTTTGTGACAAGGGAAAAAGTGCCAAAATCCCATTTCCTATCTTCATGCTGTTAAATTGCATCAATTGCAAGCTTCTCAGGGTTAAAGATAGCTTTAAAGACCCACTTCCGGGTTTCTTGCTCCTCCTTTATCACCTCAGAATGCATTGGTATTGTTACTATATTGCATTCAGCCACTAAATGGGGTGAATAATGGAATTCAATGGAATAATTTCATTCCATTAGATACCTTTATTCTCCCTATCTAGTGACTGAATGGGGTATAGTGTCTATACCAGTGGTTTTCAACCTTTTTCATCTCATGGCACATTGACAAGGTGCTAAAATTGTCAAGGCACACCATCAGGTTTTTGATAATTGCCGAGGTACACCATACTACCAGTGGGGGGCTCATATCTCCATTGGCCCTACTAATAAATGTCCTCCCAAATTCCTGTGGCACACCTGTGGACCACTCATGACACACCGATGTGCCACGGCACAGTGGTTGAAAATGGCTGGTCTATACCAGTGTATTCTAGGGAGACAACGGAGGAGCAAGAAACCTGGAAGTGGGTCTTTAAAGCTATTTTTCCACTGATTTGGCTCGAACGGAACCCCCAGTGGATAACAAGGCACGACCTGTGCTGAGAAAGACCTTGGTCTAAAATCCCTATTTTTCCCAACTCGACATGCTCCCTGCCTCTCCTTGGGCAGGAGGCAAAATAGCTGGCATAGGTCTGAGAGACCCATTGATGGCCAGGCAACCTACATGAGGTAAATATAAAATATTTTTACTTACCTTTCCCAGGCTGCTTAGTCTACCTCCGCCCCCCATTGACCACTGAAGAATCTCAGATTGGGCTCTCAGGTAGGAATTATGGCAATCTGTAGCTGTTAGGGAAAAGTTATGCAGTCATTGACCTGTTGATTTCATTGCTGGCTCAGGGCAAACTTTGTATTTCCAAAAAAGAACATCTCAGTCACTTGGGTTTTCAAGAAACCCATAGACCCCGGGCACATATGTTTGTCTGTGCTGTTACTCTGGCCACTCTCAAATTTCATAGAGCAATATCAGCACCTCGCCCTGTCTCCTCCAACTGTGAAATGTTCATCATCTTTTGGAATTTCACTTAAGAATTGAGGAATCAGGCTATTCCCAGAATGTGTGGTATGTGACCTTAATATTCTGCGCAACAAACTTGATGTTCCTAAGACATGGTATTACATAAAGTCAGCTTTGCCAGTGGCAAAAAATGTTTTGTGTCTGTTCTGTCCTTTAGCAGCACTGCACTCTAAACAGTAATTCTGCACAAGGAAATGTGTTTTGATTTCTGTACAAACTGTGCATGTAGGTAGTGAAGCCAACTTCCCGTTTCCTTGCCTCCTGCAGGGAGTGGAAACAGAGACCTCCACAGCTGGGGTGGGGACAAATCTGAACTAAGACTGTGCAAAGAGGCAAAGGCAAAGAGTTAAAGGCCCCAATCCGAATGAAGCACATGCTCCACTGTCACGCCAGGCCTTCATGCTGCAGCAAAAGTGTCGTATAGCACTTTGTGACAACATAAAGGCTGCACGTGCTGATGGGAAGGCCAGAGCCTTCCTTCTGGCACCAGCACATGGAAGGAAGCCTGCTGGAGCTGAGGAGGGCAGGGAGGGATGGAATGGGATGGGGGATTGCAGTGACAGGGACAGGGGGTTGGTGCTTTGGGTCTGGGAGGGAAGCAGGATCAGTGGTGCCAGCTCACACTGTATCCTATCCTTCTCCCCAGGCCCAATTCACCAACACGGAGCAACTTGGACTTGCACCAATGCTATCACTGGTGCAGGTCTGAGTTGACCCATAGTGGCTGCCAGGGATTACACTGGGGCAAGGGGAAAAATGCACCCTTACTTCAAGGAGACTTCCAGCAGCTGAAATTCCCCGGAAGGATGCAGCATAAGCCGTGCCCGTGCTGATGCATGGGCTCGGGGGAATTTAGTTAGGATTGTGTGAAAGTATCTTTCTTTGATGCCACATTCCTAATGCAGATTGGGTCCCTTGCTAGGTCCCTTGGGTCCCTTCCCACTTAGAGAGGGAAAAGAAAAAGCAAGCATGCCAGGGCCATTGACATGCTTGATGTAATGTGTAATTTGGCCATTGCTGTTAGAGGCATGACTGACAGAGATGCCAGTCCTAATATGCAGCAATGTTTGCATGAGCCCTGACTCGGTTCACACATTCCAATAGGGAAAGGCCCACCCCATTCTGCAATACCTCATTCCTTCCGGGACTAACTACATAACAAAACTCTAAGCACCTCCTACACCTCCAGTGTGCTTCTGCCAGGATGGGCAAGGATATTCTAAGTGGAAACCAACCAGCTTGTGACCTGCATTGTACATCTCTTCCAAATTTAGTATTGCTTATTCAATGATATCATTAATTCCCAGTCGAAGTACTACATTTTATATCTGGAAAAACACACTGCTTCCTTGAGATGTGCATTTGTTGCCATATAATAGTAATGTGGTTGTCTGAGTATCATGGATACTTATTGGATATGGTTTGTGTTATAGTTATGACTATTATGACCTGTTGCTCAGATATATTACATTAGGAAGGTAAACATGGGGGTGGTTCTTAGCTGTCTGGAAACTGTGTATCATCTGCATGCCATTTTATTAAGTTGATGATGATGATGATGAAGTATATTTATGTATCACTTTTCAGCAAAACCATTAAAACCCTTTAAAATTTAGAACAGCCCAATCCTTACTACCCCCCCCCCCACACACACACACACACTGATGCTACCACTCTAATGGAACACACACTGCAGTCTCGGAGCAGGGCAGTTTCAGAAGCCTCCTAGAGGTAAGAGAAAATTTGTCCCCTTACACTGGGGGACAAATTTCTGCTGCCCCAATGGGTCTCTTCAGCCCTGCACCAGCCATTTTGCTGAAACAAGTCTGAGGAGAATAAGGGAGATGGAAGGGGGAAGGAGACATTATTCTTTTTTTTAATTAATTTTTTTTAATTTTCCCAAAAACAAAAACAACAAATACACATAACACATAATACAATACATATAATACATAAACACAGTATTAGAGGGTGCAAGATATCATACATCACTATAACTAATAAATCATTACATATTTCCTAATCCACTTCCTCTTCTACGTTAGCCTCTTAATATCATTTATCATTTCTCTATCTTATCATATCAGATCTAATATATCATATATATAATTCCTGTTGGCATCCTTCAGTCTCGGAAGACTATGGTATCGTGCTCTGAATGGTGGTTTTGGAACAGAGTGTCCTCTCCAGTGCGCGAAGCCTGGGTAAAGTAGGTATGGAGGATAGACTGTTAACCATGCAGCAAATCCCCCCTCTCCACGTCGCTGAAACGGTCCAATGGAAAGGCAGAAGCCAATACGGTTGGTTCCAGCAGCGTTACAGGAGTTGCCAGAACGTCACTGTGTTCAGCCATGAACTGCCTCAGGGACTCCAACTCCAGATTTTGCCTGGAGGTTGACTCCTGAAGCCTTTTCCATAACTGGATGCAGCCACAAGGCAGTGGAGGTTTGGGATCAGAGTTTTCCTTCTCTCAGATGAGCTGCCTTCCCAGGCTGACGAGTCCCATCTACCCGGTGGCTGTTTAGTCGCCTCTTACAACAAGTACAGCCGGACTGAGGGTCTGTTCTTATCCCCAGCCCCCAGGGGACATATATATAATACATTCATCTAAATACCCTATCTTATACTTCTACAACTTTATTTTTAACCAAGCATAAAATAATTTTCATTACTCAGTCTATATCGGTTTCACTGTTGATCCAAGCTCTCTGGAAATCTATCCATTTCCACCACATTTGTTATTTTCTCTATTACCGTATTTTTCACTCCATAAGACGCACTTTTTCCCCCCCAAAAAGTGGGGGGAAAAGTGTGTGCGTCTTATGGAGCGAATACTGCAAAAATAAAAAAATAAAAACTCCGCCCCAGCCCTGGCCCCGCCCCCTGCCCACTCGCTCTGCTCTGCTTCCCCGGGCAGTCAGAGGCTACTCAGAAGTAAGTCTCAGAGTCACTGGGGCTCACTCCCAGGAAAGCATGGGTGGGGTGGCAGTCTGCCCAAGCCCACTTGTCTACTCAGAAGTAAGTCACAGTCACTGGGGCTCACCCCCAGGAAAGCGTGGGTGGGGTGGCAGTCTCGATACCCAATCCTGTGCATGCCTACTCTGAAGTAAGTCCCATTAGAGTCAGGGGGCTTACTCCCAGGAAAGCCTCTCTTCCCCCCCCCAAGCCTGGAGCATCACAGCCTCTCTTTCCCCCCCACCCCAAGCCTGGAGCATCACAACTTCTCTGCAACACAAACACTTCCCCCCCTCTCTCACACACACAGGCTGCCCCCTTCTCTTACACACACAGATGCTCTGCCCCCCCACACACACTCACACAGCAGGGGAGGGGCGCTTTCACTCACTTCATCCAGCATCTGAATGTAAGCCCCCCCCCCCATCACAAAGAAAAAACTGTCTCCTTGGTCAGAATGCCAGTGTTTGCTTATTGCACAAGCCCCAGGTAAGGCTCGGTTCTCACCATAAATCCAGAGGTTTGTTGTGTCTTGAGAATTCAAGTTGTGGTTGGACTTTCCACTTGTTCATTTGTATTGGAATCATGGAAGAACTGGCGAGGAGGTAGATGTGGTGTCAGCAGTGGCCCCTTTAAGGGTAAGGCCTGGGCATTCAGCAGAGTGTGCTGCACAGCTGCAGCCACTTGAAGGCAATAGGGCCCTCAGGGATATAAGGAGTACCTGAGGCAGAAAGGGTTTGTGGGTTTTGAAGGAGTGCAGGTTGGAGGTAGGAGAGGAGACTCACTGGGTTTATTGAATTTGGAATCTGACTGTGGATTGTGACTGGACTTGGATACCCTGATGGATTTGACTGACCTTGGACTGTAATTTGGCTTATTGGTTCTGGACTCTGATTTGGCAACTCTGTTTGATGGGACTGGTTTACTTGGCATCTGTGGACTGGAACTGGACTCACTTTTGCTTGCTGCACTGGTGAGTTGCACAAGGGGGACTGATCAGCCTTAAGTGGGCACGAGGCCCAGTGGATTGGGATTTGGCAGAACATCATTGTAGCAGAAAGATAATGTGATCCCCTATTTGTGTGCACCTGCTTTTGTGAGCTTCATAAATTCTGACTCTAGCGATGATGAGTTCTTGGGGTTTCCAGAAAACTAGAGTACTCAAACCTTTAAGTCTTTCCATTTGTTAATGACAGTGATAATGGTTCTTAATGCCACTGTTGACTGCTGTTCACTTTACATGGTTCAAATGTTATTCTGTTATAGTTTATTAAATATTTTATTACACTATTTGGTTCAGAATATTTTTTTCCTGTTTTCCTCCTCTAAAAACTAGGTGTGTCTTATGGAGCGAAAAATACGGTAATTCATCTTTCATTGGGATCTTCGTGTCTTTCCAATATCTAGCATATAAAATCCTCACAAGAATTAATATCATAAACCAATAGCTAACATATTAAATTCTAACAAATATCCCTATAATTACATATATCATTTCTCTATCGATAACATCCAAAATTAATATATCCTCATGACTAAATACATAAATATATAAGTAAACATCCAAAACAATATCACCTAAAATTAATTCTAATTCATTAAAATTATCCTCTATTTCTAACATCTATTCTATTAATATCAAGCTAACTAAAATTTTTATACATATTACATATCACCTATAAAACTTATATAAATTCTCATTGACATCTAATAAACTTTAATTTCTAACATACAAAATTAACACATTACTGTCTTTCTTTTTATCTATTCCCTTGTCTCCAACCTAAATATTCACAGGTCTGCCAAATCTCTTCTCTTCTCTAAACTTTAACTTTCCATCTTTTTTCTAATAAATTTCACATGAATTCCTCTTAACAGATCAATGTAGTCTCCCTTCTTGCTAAATCAACATCTTGATGAGTCATCTCCTTCACTTGATCATTCCAATCTACGTCAGTTGGTTGAAGTATTTCTTCTTCCTTCACTTGATCAACCCAATCTGCATCAATTAGTCGAAGTATTTCTTCTCCTTATGGTCTGGTGACTTGGGTCTTTATCTTCCAAGCTATCTCCAGTAACATTGTCTCTTCCAGTTGTTTTTGTCCTGTCTCCAGTGTTTTGGTGTTATCTTCCATTTCTTTGCTCTTTTGTTGATCCTCTCCTGTTTGTTGTGTATTAGACTCATTTGTCGAATTAAGATTTCCAGGCTAATTTGGATTTGTAAATATCGATTTGCTTGTTGCTTTCCCATTTCCAATACTTTTTCCATAATACTTTGTTTTTTCTCATGTGATTTGGATATAACATCTTTAAGTTGCACACTAAGATCATTTAGTTGTGTAGTTAACGCATCCAAACTAGCTTGAACCCACAGATATTGATTTGTTTGTTGCTGTCCCATCACCACTAATTTCTCTATATCTTGTATTGTCTGCTTCCATTCTTTTCCTTTCGGTTCCTCTTGTGTTAGTTTTCCCAAGCTGGACTCCGGGGCAGAAGAGTTCCTAACTTTTGTTCCTTTTCCTATCATCCTTTTTCTTCCTCCTTGTATCTTCTTTCTTCTTACTTCACTTGTCAAGTCCTGTTCTTGTCCTTATAGTATCATTTTTAGTCCACTAGATGTCCCTGATGTTCTTATTTCTGTTTATATCTTATTTCTGTTATTTATATTCATTTCTATGTCAACCGCATTCCTTTCCAGGAGACGATCAATCAACCACTTTTGTAAAACAAAACAAAAAATGCAGGTCTCCAGTTGCTCTCCACAGACACTCCACAAGCTCACCACTGGAAAACGAAACTGAACACTCCACAAGAATAATAGTATTCCAAGGTGGTTAATTTGTAATCCAACAAATTTTAGATTTATAAAGTTAGAGTTATGCACTCATATTTCCACAACAAGCTCGGCAGATCTCCTTCAAAGCTTCTTCTCACATCAACAAACAAATACACAGAGAACGCCTCCCCCCTTCCTCTTCTCCCAGGAGGGGGAAAGTCTGCCCCTCCTTCTCCTTCTCTTGGGCAAAAGCTTGATCAGGCAGTCAATTAGTCAATTAATGCCAGACACACACAAAGGAACAAAACTCACTTGCTTCTTTCAGCTTCCTCCCTGGCTTGGAGCCTTCAGCTTAATTTCAACATCCTCACCATCACCTTGAATCCTCACCATCACCGACATCGATGGCTGGGTTCCCTTGGAGAAAAAACAGTCCCTGGCTAGACCCTTCTTCTCTGAAACTGTACACCATCTGTAGGATCAAGGCCTCTCCTGGCCACTGATCCTCAGATCTCATCAGACCCACGATTCTGGGAAGAAATAGTGTGTTTTACAAGAGCTTTTCAGGAGCTCAGAAAAACACGGTTACTCAGCCACCTCAGGCCCCGCCCCCCAGAAGGAGATATGATCCTGATGCATACCGGTGCTGCTGGGATCCACTCCTCTCTCCCCCGTTTTGCCTCCTGACCACCCTCTCCCCACCTCGACGCACCCCTGTTCCTCTCTCTCCCCACCCCACTCCTCCCATCACCTGCCCACCACATCAGCTTACCTGTGCTCCCACTAGAAGCTGGCAGTGGGCCTCCAACACATAGTTGCAAAATAATGCAACATCTAAGGGCACAATCCTAACGCCTTATTTCAATGCTTTCCAGCACTGGCATAGCAGTGCCAATAGGGTGTGTGCTGCATTTTGCAGTTGGGTGTCACTCATGGAGGCCTCCTCAAAGTAAGGGAATGTTTGTTCCCTTACCTCAGAGCTGCATTGCCGATATGTCAGTGCTGGAAAGCACTGTCATAAGGGGTTAGGATTGCGCCCTAAATCTAATAGGACATTTCAGTTGCACTCCATAATGATACAAAACTGTCCTTCTCTTTAAGCATGTTGACATGGCTTCAACAGCACATGATTCGAATGATTCAATGAACTAAGGTTTCATGTTTAATTCTTTACTCTAAACATCCAGCTCAGTTATGGATTTTAGTCATGCCCGTTAAGCCAGGGCTTTTTGAAGATCTGCACGTTTTCTGTTTTTCCATGTAGATTCGTCTGCTCTTTTATTTTATTGTCTCATGCAAGGTGAATATAAACAAACCTGCATGATGTCACTCTAGTCCATGTGATGTGAAATTCTTTCTGTTTAATAACTTCTCCTTAATTGGATGCTGCCTCTGTTGCTCAGTGCAGTAATCCACTAGAGAAGAGAGAGAGAACGAATACAATTGCTTTCTACATGTTTCTCACAGCAAAAGATTTCTTGCACTGTCTTTCTAGGTCAATAGTTTGCAAAACATTTCATCAAAACTCAGTTTTCTTTTTCCCCCTTGGCCCATTGTTGATAGATGCAGAAAAGTCTGCTTTTAGAAACTCCTCAAATCCCATTACTGGAAACTAAGATCTATAGCCAGAAAGCAGCTTTCCTGCATATCTTTCATGTTTGACAATTTAGTTCCAACAAGACTATCTTTTAGGCTGTAGGGGGGGAAATGGAATGTTCAGAGATACTTCCAGGAGATGCCTTGGTCTAAATACTTCCAGAAGTATTTCAAAATATTTAACCTGTTCCCAAATATCTCCTAGTGAGAGATGAGATATCTGGTTTCCATATGATATAGTTGTGTTTTCATTATAAGTATAGGGTCCATCTGCCCACTGCTTGTGACAGCTTGCAGTGAAAGGCATGGTGTTGGCATGTTAGAGGAAAGCCTAAAACAACAAAGCCATGTAAACATTCATGGAGTTATGGATAACACTAGGGCCAAGATCTTGTGAGTTATAATCACATACCTTGTGAATTGTCAGAAGGACCTGACCATAATGATTCATATCTTGATGACATCTAATCTAGATTACTACAATACTCTCTGCACTCCTTTTGAGTGAACTATGTGCCTACCCAGCCGCCCTGGGTCCCTTTGGGGAGAAGGGCGGGATATAAATAAAGTTTTATTAATAATAATAATAATAATAATAACTTTATTTCTACCCTGCCTTTCTCCCCGAAGGGACTCAAGGCGGCTTACAACATATTAAAAACAATTTAAAAACAAATAAAAACATATTAACACATACTAAAAACAGCAGTCAGAGTAAAAATAGGTAAAAAGAGCATAGAGCAGCAGCAAGTCATAAAAGAATCAGGCCTGTAAAAAAAAATATTAAAAGATGTTAAAAAATGTTAAAAGGCCAAGAACTCAGAAGGCCTGTTTAAACAGAAGGGTCTTCAGGCCTTGCTGAAAGGTCTCAAGAGAGGGAGCCATTCTTAAGTCAAGGGGAAGGGAGTTCCATAGCGTTGGTGCCACTACTGAGAAGGCCCTATTTCTTGCAGCCGCCCCACGTACCTCCCTAGGCGGCGGCACTTGTAAAAAGGCCTTCTCTGATGACCTGAGAGGGCGAGCCGGATTGTACGGGAGCAGGCGATCTCTAAGATACCCTGGTCCAGAGCAGTATAGGGCTTTAAAGGTCAATACCAGCATCTTGAATTGGGCCCAGAAACGAATGGGCAGCCAGTGCAGCCGCTGGAGAAGCGGACTGACAGGGTCGAACCGCCTACCTCCAGTAACCACACGGGCCGCCGCATTCTACACTAGTTGCAGTTTCCGAACCGTCTTCAAGGGCAGCCCCACATAGAGTGCGTTACAGTAATCTAATCTGGATGTCACCGAGGCATGGATCACCGTGGCCAGGTCTGCACGATCCAAGTACGGCCGCAGCTGGCGCACCAGCCGAAGCTGAGCGAAGGCCCCCCTAGCCACAGCCGCCACCTGGGAATCCAGGAGCAGCTGCGAGTCCAGGTGGACCCCCAAGCTGCGGACCTGCTCCTTCAGAGGGAGTGCAACCCCATTCAGGGCAAGCCGATAGTCCAGCACCTGCATCGAGGATTTCCTAACCAGGAGAGCCTCTGTCTTATCCGGATTTAATTTCAGCTTGTTAGCCCAGCTTGTTATTATTACCCTTGAAAACAGACTGGAAACTGCCATGTGTGCAGAACATGGCAGACAATTTTCCATGAATCAAATCTGCAATTTGCAGTACCATAAGCCCTCCAAAGGGGACCAGAGGGCTTCCTGAAGCCCACAGAAGCAGCACACGTCCGCCCCTGTGGGTTTCCGTCCACACGTCTGCCCCTGCAGATGCACACTGCCTATGCAGGCTTCAGAAAGCCCTCCAGAGGCGACCAGAGCACAGACACAAATATTTTGAAAGCACAGCTCTGGTCGCCTCCAGAGGGTTCAGGTGGGGCCAAGACTGATCCAGATCCGCATTGAGCCAGATCTGCAATACACAATCCACGGATACGGAGGCCCCACCTATACATTGTCTTTATAGACAAGAACTGAGACAGTAATGATAAATGGTTTTGCTATGTAAACCACTCCCTCAATGTTTTTCCCTGAAAAGCAGCAGGTATATATGTAATAGACTGAAAGTTGGTGTGTTTTTGTTTTGCCTTTACTGCCTTTCTAGCCTCATCCATGAGAAAAGGTGAAGACCTTCATGGCTCTTATAGCTGCTTCAAGAGGCAGACTGGGCAAAGTGGCAAACTGGCAGGGGGCACCCCACACAGAACCCACCTTGCCTGGCTGCTTCTTGGGGGAATGAATGTGAGAAGACTTCTTCCTCTTTCAAAGCCACTGCTGAAGATCATGGTGGCAGAACTGAAGGAGGAGGTAGCTAATGCTGTGATCTTGTTTCTCCTTATGCTTTCTTTCCAGGAAAGTTGGCAAGGAGGATGCTGGGACTGGAAAGTTTCTACTCCCAGGATTCTCACTGCCCAACCAGTTTAAAAGAAGAGGTGGCAGCAGAGAAAGAGAGGAAGTATTGGTGATGGTGGAGGAGGTGATGTGGATGCATGTGCACCAGTGCACACAGTAAAAAACAGGGGTTGGCACTGTTTTGGGTGCTGGCTCAGTTGGATTGGGCCTGCCCCCAAGAACTGATGATTTGAATTTGACAATTTTGTTTGACTTGTATTACTTATTGTCAAAACTTTAGGGAGAAGAGCCAATGGAGCAACATGGAAAAACAACAAGAGTAAGGGTGAGAAGAAGAGAGAGCCTGAACACCCAAACTCATTACAAAATGGTCAAAGTGCTGAAATGGTTCCAGGGCTCATGCTGGGAATTAATTAATAACATTTGTAGTTAAGTCTCTTGGGAACTTGAACTCCTGTCTCTTGCTCCATGACAATGTTGCTGCTTGCGCACATGGAAGGCCAAACTTGACCTGAGGAAGGGACATCTTAGCTCGGCAATCCAAGCTATGCTTCTTTTGGATGGACTCATTAGGATGGACAAAGAACTATCTCCTCATGGATCTCATAGCCTAACTCTATGCAGGGATGGTGTGTGGGATGTAGGGCTGCCAGAGTGATGGCTGCTACATCCAACACCCCATCCCAGTAGAGAGGCCAGTCAAGGAGGGTGGAAAGAAAGTCTAACCTGGGTGTTGGCTGGCGCATGGTTCCCTAGGAGTCCTCAGAGCTACGCCAGTTCTTTTGCTGGCATACCTCTGCTGGGGGTATTTGGGACCTTGTTTGAGGGTCTGAGATCTGTCAACCCCAAGCTCCACATAATTCTGCCCCGATCTCTGCCCCTTCCCACCTCTTCACTGGCGGGGTTCTGCCAGTGGTTGGCCTGTGTCCCACTGCCAGTGGACATGACTTTCCAGCTGCTGCAGTGGTAGGTGTCCAGCAGCCACCAACAGAGGGGCTGCCACTGATGGCAGGGCCATTGTTGCACTGGTGTAGCTTATAGTGTGTCAGCATTTCACAACCATAGGCCTGGGCTGTTAGTTAAGCTGCTCTGTTGCAGTTAGTCCTTCAAGGAAGCTAGCCTTTTTATCTCTTCTTTCTGCCCACTGCTTGCAACATCCCTTAAGAAACCAAAATTCCTTTGTTGATGATCTGACAACACCTTGGCAAGTTTCCTATGATATGATTCAGGTTAAACAAATCTAGATTAGAGTTTAGTATTACGAGTGAGATGTACATGTGACATGAAAATTGTAGCACAATTCTAATTTGCACTGGAACAAGCAGGCCAGCAGCACACCTTACTTTCCCGGAGGCGCAAACATTCTTTATGGTATTCTTTACAACCCTCCCAGGCGGGCGCAATAAGACAGCAACCTGAAAAGATGTCTTGGTAGCCAAGAAGGCCTCCCTCACCACCATTACAGCCTACACCACAAGTTAAAAAAAAAATTCTTTATGCCAAGATTGGTTGATCTTAAATTAGAATATCTGGCACCTGCACTCTAGCCTTATTCCTTCATGCTTCATCTGTTCAATTATCAAATCCCCTTCTGTAGTGAGAGCATTCTGCTGTGCTAAGGGATTAACTGAACCCTCAGATGCGGAATGTGCAGCGCTCTGCATCTTGTCAAGTACAATAACATGCACAGCAGCCAGTTTGAACAAGCACGCCAATGATACACTCTCACCAACTGCATAAAGGAGAACTCCCAAAGATCATCCCAAAAGGCACGGTGCTCGGGATAATACAGCAAAATACATGCGTCAACAGTTAATGGAGCCGTAGACATTGCAATATATTTCTTCCTTGGATATGAACTGGAAAAACCCATCAAGTAAAAAGAAGGCTCCGGTTTCCTTGCACAGTCCTGTGATAGTCAGAGACAGAATAAGTAAGATGTCTTCTGTCTGTGAGCATATGCATCAAACAGACTCCTCTTTCATGTGGAAATGAAAGGACTCTGAAGTTCAGAAAGTTGAATCAGCACAAGCTGGACCAATTCAGCATGGTATCTATATGGTTTTTCACTCTGGTGCTATCATATCAAAACAGCAACCACTCTCTCAGCTGCAAAAATGTGACCGAAATGCACTATGTGTTTGGCCTAAATTAACCACCGTAGCATTGGTGGTAGCCATTGAGGTGATTCACTAGGTTAGTAGTTCTCAAACTTTGTACCACCGTGACCCACCTCATCCTCTGTGCTGGGTTATGACCCAAAGCCCGCTATCACATTGCAACGCACTACTGGGAGACATTGGATGCCACTTCTGGGTCAAGTCAGGCACCCAACAAACCCCATTGTCCTCCACAGTCCCCAGATGTCTTGCAGGAGCAAACTGGAAGTCATGGGCGCAAACCACAGTTCACTTCTGGTTGCTTCCGCGAGGCATTCTGGGGCCTGTAGAGGCCAATGAAGTGGGTTGCTGGTCCAGCACAAACCAGAAGTGGCCTCTGGTGCATTCCAGTAAAGCTTTGCAATGCAATGATGAGCTCTGAGTTGTGCACATGACCACCCACAGTTTGAGAAACACTGTGCAAGGTGAAACCACTGCTAGCCACTGCACGGCAATTCTCATCCTTATCTTCAGATACCAGGAAGCAGTGGAGGCAGGGAGACCTGTAACCGGTATAATACAAGTACACATTTTTTGGATGCAAGTCATCACATCATTGGAGAGTCATCACAGTGTGGGTGCAGGCTGCTGACGTCAGCAGGGGCAACTCATTGATCAGAAACAGTATGCTTGCACAGCACACGCTGCAGCACCTCCTGGAGTGTGAAGTTAAGGAATTTTGCTCCTCCCTCAATCATCACAGAACTGGGTCATAAACCACCTAACTAGCCACAACTGATTAATAGGAAATGTGTGGGCAACTGGTTCACAATTCTTCCATGTCCTGACGGTAATGTGGGGTTGAAAACAATGCAAAGTGTGATGTCATTGTGTTAGTGTTTCACCATCCCCACTCCGATCGGTGCCCAAAAAAGTGAAACACACACACAAATAGAGAGAGAGAGAGAGAGAGGAGATGCTAAACAAGGATGTCACTTCATACAGTTTTTTCTGGCCCAGGGCAGGTCCGCAACATGCCGTCCCCCTCCCCAGGATACTCGCCAAGGCTCACAGAGCCTCACGTGACATTCCATAGTAGTGGAGAAGCCTTCGTTTCCTGACAAAACCAGAAGTACTGCTTAAAACAGTGGGAGAAGCCACAGAAGGCTTCTAGCCCACTGCCGAGTGCCGCATGGAGCCTCGTCTGCCCGCAGAATGGCTGGACGAATAGGTGCGGCGGCGTGGTGGGCAGAGGTGGCAACAGTATGTGTGCGGTGAGTGTGTGGCAAGTGCAGTGCCTGGGGCATTTGCCCCCCTCCCCGCCCCAGGTCCACCACTGCCAATGAAGTCAATGGGACTTAATTCTGAGTAGACAAGCATAAGATTGTGCTCTAGCGCTATGGCAATTGTGCTTGTAGGGTCAAAGCAAAGGCACAACGGATTCACTAAGGGCACAAGCCTAACCAGGTCTACTCAGAAGTAAGTTCTATTTTGTTCAGTGGGGCTTACTCTCAAGAAAGTATGGTTAGGATTGCAGCCTAAAAATGTTATCAAGAATACAGCATAATTGAAATAGTTTTACAGACTCGAATCACTATAATACTCGAATAACATAAGATACTTCAAACTTTAATTAAAGAAGTTCCATTTAGAATTACTAGGATAAATCTACTACAGTCTCCATGAGATTATGGTTTCATTTCAGTTCCTTCCCCATGTAGAAAGGTTGACAAAAAGTCTGCTATTTTATTGTTGTTTTCATTAAATGAAAGAGTGTATTTAGGCCAGTGATTTTCAACCACTGTGCCGGGGCACACTGGTGTGCCATGGATGGTCTACAGGTGTGCCATGGGAGTTTGGGCAGTGTCATTTATTAGTAGGGCAGTTGGGGGATTTGAGCCCTCTACCAGCAGCTTGGTGTACCTTGACAATAGTCAAAAAACTGATGGTGTGCCTTGACAATTTTAGTGCCTTGTCAGTGTGCTGTGATATGAAAAAGGTTGAAAATTGCTGCTTTAGACACACACTTAGACTGAAATAATGAGTTTCCCTTACTAAATGTTGACCTTTTGCTATATATTTTGTCAGGTAGCATAAGAGAATGCTAGAGATCTGTGCTTCTCTGAATGTGATTTTCAGTGTTATTAAGAAGCTGAACTGTCAAAACCCATTATCCACATGAATAAAATCAAAATGGGAATCACTGTAGTCATAAATACCTGAGGAGCCAGGTGTTGCTTTCTTTTGTACATTATTCCCAAATATGCCAGACATTGATGAGCTCCTTAAACTAGATAAAAATAATAATAGGCAGGTAGCATTGATGCCTT
This sequence comes from Tiliqua scincoides, assembly GCF_035046505.1. Lineage (NCBI taxonomy): Eukaryota > Metazoa > Chordata > Lepidosauria > Squamata > Scincidae > Tiliqua > Tiliqua scincoides. The sequence goes on along the minus strand of NC_089824.1, from coordinate 43,882,082 downwards.
CCCGAAAGGTTGTTGCATCAGTGACTATTTAAAATTGAAAGTAACAGGTTTTTTCCTTGAAAACAAAAGGTTGCTTGGCTATAAGACACAGTGTTCATTTTTCATTCTCAGTAAAATATTGATAGAGCAGAACTCAGTTTAGCAAATGGTACAGTATTCCTTGAATTATTTACCTATGTTTTTAGATACACATGTGCAAAAACACATGGGGACACACATAGTCCTTCACTGTGTTTCAAAATAGCAAGTATCATGAAGCCTCTGCTGTTCTAATAACTAAAATCTTTTAAAAGGGTAATGCCATCTCTGACATGAAAAAGCAATTTGCCTGATATGGTAGTACTGATTATAGTAGCAGAGTGTTTAAAAGTAAAACTGCTACCATGTTGCTCCAATAGGAGCACTAATCCAAATTCAAAAGAATTAAGTTCTCATCTGATATTTTGGAAATATGGCAATATGTGATGGTCAACAGATATTGTTGTGTAATGATGTGAAGTGTAAGGATGGTTATCTTGGAGACTTACACATATCAGATATAAGGATGGTTGTCTTGAGGCCCAATATCTGGGCCTTGCACTGTTGGAACACCACCAAAAGCTGGGCCACCATCACACGCTGCCAGGCCACTGCCACAAACAGCAAGAGGTGCAGTGCACTCGTCCTGGAGGTTTTTGGTGGGACATGTCTGGGGGGAAGGGGAGGGCAGGGGGAATTTCGAGAGGGATAGAATTGGGCAGTCAGTTAGCTAAGATGGTGGCAAACATAGGTTACCTTCTTCCCCACATCCACATTAAAATAGCAAGTTTAGCTGCATGTGGAAGGTTATTTAAATACTATAATAGAGAAGTAACAGAACTGACTTTTTCCATCTGAACCTTCACATTGGTTCAGTCCACAAGGCCTTCCTCACCTGAAGGGCTTCAGGCATCAAAACTGAAAAGGACTTCTAGCTGAGGCCCTGGCTAAGGTGACATGATAGACATTCCCTACCTTGTTGCCTACTACTGGGTATTACTGAAAGACTTCTGTCCTGACTGATCCTGAACTCTAATACGCCCCACAACCGATTTCTCAGAAATTCTGCTCCATCTCACCAGAGGCTATATACATCATCGTCTGTTTTTCTCTGACATATTGGGGGAAGCATGCTGTGTTTTTTTTATAGCCACCTCCGCTTTTCTAATATCACACTCAAACTGTGTTCTCTCTCCAGCTGTTCTTAGATCTGGGCAGGCGGGGAACTCTATTCACAGTGGATGGGGGAATCCTGGATCAGGTGGTGGGGGATTAGTTACAAAAGTAATGATAGTGGCTGACCACAGCCTCTGCTGGTGGCATAGCTGGAGGGGGGCGAGCACTCAGCCTGGCAGGGAGCCTCAGTGAGGCAGGCATAAGAACATAAGAACAGCCCCACTGGATCAGGCCACAGGCCCATCTAGTCCAGCTTCCTGTATCTCACAGCGGCCCACCAAATGCCCCAGGGAGCACACCAGATAACAGGAGACCTCATCCTGGTGCCCTCCCTTGCATCTGGCATTCTGACATAGCCCATTTCTAAAATCAGGAGGTTGTATATGCACATCATGGCTTGTAATCTGTAATGGATTTTTCCTCCAGGCAAGCAGCCCCTCCCTTTTTGCCTCCCTTGCGGCAGGCAAGAGCCACTCCGTTTTGCTCCCCCTGCTGGGAATGGCTCCAAAGGGAGGGGCCACTTGCCTGCCTCACTGAGGTTCCCTGCCAGGCTGAGTGCTCCACGCCCCTCCAGCTACGCCACTGGCCTCTGCTGCCAAAAGTCTACTGAGAAAAGTTTGAACATCAGCTTATGATATGACACGAGGACCTGCTACTCGAAAGGAACAGAAGGAAGGCTCTCCTGAACATGCTGAAGTCCTTGGGCGTGACCAAGTATAATTTTGGATCCAAATGACAGAATTTGAAGTGGAATCATAGTGTGTTATTTATGAGCAACAACATGAACTAACATTGTTAAATGCACAAATTGTTAGGAATGGTTGATTTGCATATGTCAGGCAAAGGGTGCTCAAGTGTTTTATCTTCCTGGTCCTCGTCACACTTCACAGGCAGTAACTATTCATCCTTAGCGTTGTCTGACACTGGTTTGGGCCAGTAAACCGAAGATAAATAATTTCTACCTGAAACACAGCAATAGCATTCAAAATCCTGCTTTCCCTACCTTAACATGAAGAACTACATTTTTGCAAAAATAAAATAATAATGAATGCTTGGCTTGTGAAGATTCACAGTTGAAATGGGTGTATGAATGAAAGGTTTAGGGTATGAATGCATCTTTGTGAATATCATTCTGTGGTACTTTTTCAGTTCTGCCGCATAATGATCTTGCTTTGTTTCTTTGTAAATAGGGCCTCTAGTTGAATGGCTTAGCAAAATTAAGACAGATGGCAGTGGATTATTTTTAAACTTCTTTTAGCAGAAGCACAGCCATTACGGATCTTTCTAAATGCACTTGCTAGAGCCTTGTCCAACAGGATTTTATTCTAACTAAGTCACCGGCCACAGAGGGAGTAGTAAACTAAAAGCAAATTGTGATTTATGACTTCCAAAATGCCAGATGCACCATCCACCATACCCAGAAACCTGCATAGGCTCCAAATGAATACAAGAGTCAAAACAGACAGGAAGTGGCAGCCACGTTTGTTTATTAATGCGTCTGCCCCATGAATATATAAAGCTATGGATAGGTGGCTTGATTTTTTATATCAAAGAGGACATGCAGGCGAAGGGAGCCAAATCTTTTTTTACCTTATTTCCTCACATTCAATCAGTTCAGACTCTCTTCCTCCCAGTCTGGCTTGCTCCCACTGTCAGAACCAGACTGGGGAAAAAGTTCTTGAGCAACAAAGTATGAGGAGACAAGCTGGTGGAGGGGGAGGATTCAGCTCCCGTCACTCACATGCTTCTTGTGATGAAGCTGGGTATCCGGCTTGCATAGAGATTTAGAGATGAACAGTTATGAAAAGTGAATAGTTTATTCTGGAGGCACTATTATCATTTTCACAACATTTCTAGATAACATCTAAAACAGCAGTAATTTTGTTTTTGATGCTATTTGAGAGAACACCTAATGATGAGAATGGATAAAGCAGGGAGGTATTTGACACATTTTCAAATGCAGGCCATCATTCGGACAGAATTTTGATATTCCAAGAATATTAAAAGATGTAGTAACACAGTAGGTAAATATGCATCTCAGCATTTTTTGCCTTCCTGACTCCTCATTTTTGACACTGACCTCTTATACAGTCTTGATCTTTGCTTATTTGTCTCTGCTGACATACTGCTGTTAAGATACAACTGTTGAACTTCCAAGATAGTCAGTCTAGACTGAGCCTCCTGGTTTACAACCCAGCTACTGGTTAGTTCTAATTGGTTTAACACCTTATCTCTTAAGACCCACAACTCTATTACAAATATCCTCCTTATTTCCTATATGAAACATAGCTTAGACCAGGGGTCTCTAAACTTTTCGGCCAAAGGGCCGCATCAAATATTTGGCACGGTGTCGAGGGCCGGAAAATAAATTAAATATTAAATTTAAATAAATACATTAGAGATGGAACTTAGATGAATGAATGGGCTCAAACGTCCAGGATTTCTCCAAGCACCAACATAGCCAAGGAAATAAAGCACACACAAGCGCTACTCTGGCTCTGTTTGGTCAACTGGGCCAGAGGCTCTCAGGAGATCAGAGGCTGGCCATGGGCCAAATAGGGGCTCTCCGTGAGCCGCATCTGGCCCCCAGGCCGGGGTTTGGAGACCCCGGCTTAGACAAATGCAATCTAATCTACCTTTTCATTGTACGTTTGTCCATAGATGCCAGACATGGGTCCGCTGCTACACTAGAGTTAACCACAAGGCACCAGATTTCTATGTGCTCTTTTAAAAGATTACAGTGACAGATTAAGGGAAGTACCCACATTCCCATTAGAGAGCTTTTGCACAAATTGCAGCAACCTAGAGTCTATTTTGAAAATCTAGAGTCACACAGACTAGTCACATGTCGTAAGTAATGGGCCAGGATGTGGTAGTGGTTCTGAAGTTGGACTTAGACCTGGAAGATTCAGGTTCAAATCCCTGCTTAGCCATGTAGCTTCCTGGGTGATCTTGGACCAGTCACTAGTTTGTGCAGTCCTTCAAAAAGTGCCACTGCTGTGTGAGGAGCCCAAGCACATAAACCCATGCGTGGAGCATGTGGTTTGTGGGTGCTTGAGCGCCTCACACGGTGGCAGCGCTTTTCAAAGGATTTCGGTGGGGAGGCTCTGCCTCACCTGCCTCCCTACCCACCATAAGTCCCTGGTTGTGAGGACAAAAGTGGGGAAGGAACTATGTACACCACCCTGAGCTCCTTGGAGGAAAGGTGATATAAAAATGTGAAAATCATTCTTAAACACCATATTGAAAGATTTAATGCATCTCTTGCAGAGGTCTGAGGGTGTTTTTTTTGTTTTTGTTTTTTTTGCACCATATTACAGAAGTATAACATATAACAATCTCATTGTGCCCCCAACTCTGCTATATAACATGTGCAGCAGAGGGCTCATTCTCACAATAACCTCTAAATGTCAAACAGTTTTATTTTTTCTCATCATCAACACCCCTCGTAAGCCAATGAGTTAAGTCCCATTTTCACATATAAGGTTGTCACTTTGCTAGATGTGTCTGTGTATTTATCACTGTGTAGGCAGAGGATAACCTTGTACACCCCTCTCTCCAAGCATATTCACAGGCTTGTGAATATTTGTCTGAATCAAGGAGCTGAGTACAAAAGTTGAGGTCTGCTTATATGCAGAACGGTATTTCATTTTGATGACAGAAAGTTTCCATTATTACTATATCTGATTCATGTTGTTTATTCAGCCCTGTTGTCTATCTCAAGGTCAGACTCAAGTCCCAGCACAGCATTCTTAAGGTGATTTCTTTCCCATTCTCTGTTCTACTCTAAGGGATGCTAGAACACAGAAGACAGATATGCGTTCATTACAAACAAAAAATACTAATTCTAAAGAATAAGCAAGAAGAAAAGTGACCCTTTGCTATACATTAAAAGCAAAATCATTCTTTCTTCCTGTTTCTAGGTGAGATAACCCCTGCCCCAGGACATCTGAAGTACCCAGTTTTGAAGTACCAAGTACAAAACACATAAGCACAGTGCCGTTTGTTAAAGACAACCATCTATATAAAGCACATTATGGCTTTCCTCTCTAAATGATAGATGACTGGGAGCCTGACACTTTCCCAGTTGTGCACATATTACATTGCAGACAAAAACTGCAGTGTACACCTATGGGGGTCATTCATGAAAAACACTAGGGATAAACAGACTTTCCCCACTGCAGTCCTTTATTGTCCCATCAGCTTACCTTGTGTTCCATAGCTCCTGAGTTCTGGTTTGAACATAAAGTGAAGATAGTGAAGATAGTTGAAAGTGTCCTCTTGGGAAGGACAGATTGGCCTCCCAGTTCCCCCTCCCCCCCAATAACCTTCCTTATTCATTGAAAGTCTGTTTGCCTTCATTCTCTAGGCTTCCTTCATCCCAAACTCAAATTATCTGCTTCCCTACCTCCTCACCAAAACCATCTTTCATCTATTTCCTTCCTTCCCATCCTCTATTTACTTACTTGCGTTCCTTTGCCCAAATACCCATGATAACTTCTTTTCCTTCTTCTCTCATCCAACCCTACTGGATGTCCCTATTCCCCTTCATATCTCCTCCACTGGCTTTCGAAAAAGATACTTTTGAGTTTCAGCTTCTGCAGGAAGCCTGAACTCTTCTTGATGCCAATTTTTGGATTTCTTTGAACTACAGAGGAGGAACTCCCCTCTTATAGCTTGAAGGATCCTATGGGAGATCTGGCCTTGGGAGAACATGCATCCCCAATGATACATTCCTTTTCTTATGACCTCTTAAGCCAGTGATTTTCAACCTTTTCCGTCTTATGGCACACTGACAAGGTACTAAAATTTGTCAATGCACACCATCAGTTTTTTGACATTTGACAAGACACACCATGGTGTTGGTGGGGAGCTCACATCTCCATTGGTCCTATTAACAAATGACTCTCCCCCAAACTCTTGCGGCACATCTGCAGACCATTCACGGCACAACAGTGTGCCACAGCACAATGGATGAAAATGGCTGCCTTAAGCTATGAGGCGGAAAGTCAGATAGCTTCCTTTCAGCCCTAGTCTGAGGTATTGCCCTACAAGGATTTTATGGACTTTGCATACATTACACACAGGGTGTGACAGCTCCCTGGGCATCATTCCATGTGGGAAGCTATTTCCAGGAAGCAACATCCCATGCAATTATGGGGATCTCAACTACACCAGGAAACCTCCAGAACAAACAGGGTAGATAAAATTGGCACCATTGCACAGAGAGGTTTATCTTTCAAACAGACATGGTGCTGGTATTGTTCCATTTCTTGGCAAGGTCCATGCATGAAGATTTTGAAGAACTGGTTCTACAATAAAGTGAATAGGGGCATATGAAGCAAATATAGAATAACAAGGAGATACACATTTAGCATAGTCAGGTGGAAACACAATCTTAGTTAAATGCTTGATATTTAAAAAGTTTTTATTGCCCTGTGTGGGCTCTCATTATACTACATTACATTGATGTGTCCTGGGCATTAATTCACGAATAGTTCTAGACACTGTAGTTGTGCAGACCTTAGAAAAGGAGAAGAAAAGTTTTTTTTAAAAGTGTCCCACTATTTTCACATGAGCATAAAATGTGGTTGAACACTTTTGGGTTTGCATTTTCATTTTAAAAACAATCTTATAAGGAGAGTTTGTCAAATTCAGGAAAACAACTTTTCAGGTTGGATCAACGTAATGAGAAAACAAGTTGAAGATGTTGGTGCTTGCAATAAAGTGGTTAGGGGATTGCTTTTCCATGAACATCTTCCAAGAAGTAGCCTTACACCCTAATCCTACCTAAACCCCACCCACCCACTGATGCAACTATGCCAACTGGGCACCAGGGGTGGTGGTGTTGGAGAGATCTTGGGGTAAGTTAACTATCATTCACTTACCCTGTGGAAAGCCTTCACCACCTTCTTCACCAAAACATTCATGGATCCACGCCTGCCATTTCACAGGAGCACGTCTAAGCAGCAGAGAAAAGGGACTAGAGCAGGGTGTCAAACATAAGGCCTGGGGGCCAGATGCGGCCTCTGGAAGCTTTTAATCTGGCTCTCAGGCTCTCAGCTGCTGAGCAGTGCTGAGGTGTTACTGCTGAAAGGGCAGCTCACATGAAAATTGGATCAAGCCCAATAAGATCAAGATTTGCTTCTGTCATTTGCAGTTAATGAGAACAAAGTGCTGATTTCTGGCCATCAGCTGCTTAATAATGTCACTTTCTGGTTAATGATGTCACTTCCGGCCCTCAGCAGGCATCCTGAATGCTAACTTCGGCCCTCTGAATGAAATGAGTTTGACACCCCTGGACTAGAGTGTGGATGCTGCTGATCCTTCCTCCAATCCACCTTCTTCCACATCCTCGGAGCTACGAGGGAATGCACTCGTTCTTCATCCTTGTTCCTCCCCCTCTTGCCCCATTCCACCCCACTGTCGGATTCACCTTTCCCAGTCTGGCAGTGGGCCTCCTGCGCTGCCACTGGTTGAAGCAACACACTCAAAATGGTCACTGGCAGTACACTGCCAGAAGCCACTTTGGAGTAAACCCCTCCACGTGGTGGCTCAATTCTGATAGGATTCGGCTGACTGAATCAGAATATTGGCTCATCTAGGGCAGGATATTCTGACTGACAGAAGCCTTCCCCAAGCACAGGCAGTGTCTGTTCCCATCCCTGCTTCCTGCAATCCTATTGGAAAAAAGGCCGGAGGCTGGATCTGAAATGTTCCCTGCAAGAAGCATGTGATCTACCACGGAGCTACAGTCTCATGCTTATATACTCTGTCTCCCATCCTTGGAGGTAGAATTAAATGTGATTCTGAGGTTATGTTTAATTTCCAAATAACACTAAAGAAATTGAATGGCCCAGATCCAACTAGTTCCCCATATCTAAGGGAGCTTTGGTCTTGTGTCTCTTAAAATAGTTCCCCCACCGTTCCCCATGGCACATGGCAGTGCCAAAAGCGGCTTGCGGTGCCTACTGTTCAAAGCGCAAAAGTCAAAACCCCCACAAGGCATGCCAAGCCCTTATCTTCCTGGTCTCTTTCACTGACTATTTCTTTTTGATTTTCAATAGGAGAGCAATTAAATGAGCTTGCAGTGGGCTTAAGTACAGGAATAGTCATTCTCACCTCAATTTCACACATGCCGCCCAACTGCTTCATGGCTGACTGCAACATTTGGCCTTCTACCAGTAGGTCAAATTAAACATGCTTTAACTAAACATTTTATCAAGGCTCAGCTATGTAATCTAATTTTCTGTTGCTGTTTTATGTATAACTGTGTAAACCAATGCCACAGAGCTTTCCAATGTGCCCCACTGAGGTTTTTTCCAGGAACTTCTTAAATAAATAGGAAATAGAGGTAGTCTGCTAATTCACGCAAAATTAAGTCCAATTTCCGATCAAATTATGTGTTTTGTTATTCATTCCAAATCCAAAAGACAGTCTTGGTATTTAGAATGTTGATTGCCTTAGGTGCCAAAGAAGGAGAGGAAGATTTAGAAAGCTGCAAAGCTTCACTGTGAGACAAGGTGCCTGTTTGTATTAACAATGAATGAATGAAGATAATTTTAAGGCAGGGCAACACTTGGGGAAGGGATCAGCACATGGAAGTATTACTGGGTACAAATCTGACTACAGATTAGCTCTCCTCTCTTACTTAGCCTTTTGAGTTTTGTCTGCGTCTTAAACCCTGCACCACCCCTGTTGTATGAGTCTGACTTGAAGTTGGGCCAAAGGCTGCCAGGTACTTGAATTATGAAAGGGGAAGTGTCCCTGCTGAAACTTCTGCAACACTCAGCCACAAATTCATATATGCAAACAGCAAGTGGCTTCCCAGTGCCCTTCTTTGTAGCCCTATCCTGCTGGTGCTGGAATGCTTTAGACTCCTCACTAAGATGGAAGGAGCTGCCATGGTTTTTCTGCCACCTACTCTTCTCTGCTATGGTTTTTCCTCATTCAATTCCTCATTAAGAAGAGCAGCATCAGTTTTCCTTTCTGCTAAGAGATGCTGCTGACTTGAATCTGTCCAGGGCCTCTGAGAGGAATTTTATCAGGGGGTACAAAGATTCTTTTGGGCCTCTTCCCAAAGAGGAAGGGGTGAAACAGAGTGTGTGTGTGGGGGGGGGGTGGCAATGTGGGTGGGCAGAATGGGGGCAAAACAGGAAGGGGGAAACTGGCGACAGCTGCAATAGTCTTTGGAGTCCAGGTTTACCAGTCTTCCCAATGTAGAGCTGAGGTCTACCTGTCTGCCTGGCATTGGCAGCTAGATACACTCCTAAGTCTCTCTAAAATCTTTCAAATATAGAAAATCATTGCAGGAGATTAGTATCATTGTATTTAGGCTCACACTAGAATGCAAATTGTCCTGTGTATCCCAAACCAACTTCTACATCAGCTGCAGTCCTACAGCTGTGTTCCTGAGCTCCTCTACGCTCCTTCATGGTTAGTGTAGTCACAAGCTGAAGAGCTACTGTAGCAGGTCGGTTTTCTCCCAGATATGACACTGTTAAGGAATGTAAGCATTCCTGGGCCTGGTGTGTATGGCTTGTGGCAGTGGTCACTGCCATGTGCCCACGGTAATGCCCCCAGCATCATATGTGGGCAGTGAATCTGGGTGAGATTGGAAAATGTAAGATCCCAGGAAATTTCTGGGCCCCCTCCTTTGGCTCCTAGGCCCCCTTTTTGACCGTCGGCTCAGGTACAAATTACCCCCTTTACCCCTCTCTTCTAGGCCCTTGTGCTGTCATCATGTTTTCTATTAAAACACAGTCATGGACAGGCGTGATAGCAGTGGCCCAGTAACAACTGGTGCTAGTAGATGTACATATTACACCAAAGTCAGGAGTGAGAGATGGCAGATGAACAATAATGGGATAAGGGCAACAGGGCTGGGTCACTGGGCAACCTTGTTGTGTCGTACCTACTTTGTGATCAGGCTGAGAGATCTGTATTCAAGGAGCACTACCCAGCACCCTGCATTACGGGTAGATCCACAAATCACATAAAGTTGTTTCATATTTTCTCATATCTCGATCTCAACGTGTGCTTCAGCAAGGTTTATGCTTTCATTCATTTGCAATGTGCAATAATTGGCTAATAATTTGACTCTATTGTAAAATCCCCACTCCCTAGAACATTAATTCTGCCTTTAAGTTAAGTGACCAGTTAATGATTTAACAATAAAAGTAATGAATTTCCTGTTATTTGCTCCACTGCATTACGGAAGGACCTAAATAGAAGAGAATGAAAAGTCCTCAGTTCCCATTGCAAATGGGCTGGTAATTGCAAACAGCATCCATAAATGCTAGGGGGGGGGGAATCAAATTATTTTTAGAGTTCTAAATTGGCATGTAATGATTGTTCAGATATGAGTTGCTTTCAGGATGCAAAGCATTCTCCCAGTGCCATTTGGAAATTCTAGTGTGTGAGGAGATACAGAGGACACTTCAATCAGGTGATGATACAATACTCCCTGTCCATCCAGTTCCTTCCCATCACTTTGTGTGTGATTATAACCATTACCCCCTTAGTTGGCTGCTCTTTCCTTTTTCCAAATGGAGCATGAAGAACAAGGGGCAGCAGCTCCTTTGGTGCCAAGCTAGTGGTGGGTTTTGGCTTCTGCATTACCAAGTCTCTGTTGGGAGACTGGGAGACTTCTATCACTCTGTTGGGTGATAGAAGGAGCACTATGGTGGCTGCATTATCAACACGTTAAATTAGTTTGGTGATTTTTTTTTTAGCTGTGTGAAGAGCAAAGTGTGTAAAATCACTGGCTTAGGCTGCAATTCTATCCACACTGAAAGTAAGCCCCCCTGAACACAAAAGGACTTACTTCTGAGCAGACATGCATATGATCCTGCCCTGCATCTGACTCCATCTTGCTAATCTGCAGCTATTTTGCAGTAGCTGTAGGAACAGAGCTTGTTAGCAGGCTGAGAAACAGCCCCTTATTAGGAATCTGACTTTGACTAGGCTGAATAAGATGCTGCACCTCAAACTGGTGCTAACTGGAAATGTGAGCCAGCTGTGAATCTCCAGTTGAGAGGGGTCAGAGTGAATGACCAGCAGTAACATCAGTTGATGAGGTCGTTTGCCAGAAGGTTCAGGAGGTTGGAATCTCTGGGTGGCTAAATGCTTAGATTAAGGCATAAAGAAAGCTGTTGCTGAGAGGGGATGAGCCACTCTTTGCTATTCCGTCATGGCTGCCTGCCAGCCATGGTGCAATAGGTAGAAGAACTACCCTTTGCTTATGTTAGGAATTGTAAAGATCTAGGTGAGTATTAGGAACAAGTAAGCTTAGGAACTAAGGCTGCAATTCTAACCACAGGACTTATTCAAAGTAATGTGTAACCATAATTGTATTCTTTTAAATAAACTGTTCATTACAGGCTTATGTCTATGTTGGCTTCAGCTTCCCCTGGGCTGGAGGACAGGCTGTTAGAAGGGGTGGTGGCAACTGTTGTAAGGTGGTTGCCTTGGTACTTGTATGCCCACCTGATTGGGATGTTTGGCTAGTCAGGTGGATGTGTGCAAGTATATGCATCTCAATGCTTGGCTTATTTGTCTGGGAACTATATTCTGCTCTCTAATGGAGTGTTAAGACCTTTGAGATAGTGAGAAAAATAAGAACAAATTGATAACATGCATTTCTGTCTCACTGGGAGTGTTGGGGCCAGTGGGCCAGGAGTGCGTATGATTGGTCTGGGAGACATGAGGACTGTGACAAGCTGGTTAGGAATTTTTCTTAAATAGGTGGTTGATAAGTTGTTCTGTCCCTACCCTACAACAGGTGGACTCTTCATTTCAGTGTTTAAAGGTCACATTTACATGATGCATATCTTGTTCTTTGGTCCATATGCTCTTCTTCTAACTTCGATATTTTCAGCCAAATCGATTGGTCAAGTCAGGAGAACTGGAGAGCCAAGAGTGTTTTCTGTAAATTGCATGCTCATTTTAAACAGTTCAAGTCAATTTCAGCAATCATACCACACTTGCCAGCACAGCAGCTGTAGTTTTTGAACTCCGAATCTGAAAATTGCAGTCTGTGCAGGGGAAAAACCGATACATAACCATAGTCTCAATTTAAATTATGAGCAGGTGACCATTTTCAGGGGTAAAGGATTTTGCCTCTAAGTATACTCATACACTGGAATCAGTAAATTTGCATCACAAGCCCAAACTGTCAGTGGCATTACTAGACCTAAGCAATGCCTTCGCTGACTCTGTCAAGAGTGCAAAATCAGAGACAGGATATGCAACAGTTGTCTTTTTCCTTACTTTCACACCATTTGATTTAGATGTGCCCTCAGCAGTCACAGGAGAATAGTGGGCTAAGGAACCTATGGAACAGTAGGAGATGCTTCCAGTTCAAGATAGGTTCCTAATGTTCTCCATGGACCCCCTTCCACTTGGCTGGGCCCTCTAAGGTTTGTGGTGGAACCTTCTTTGGTAGATGGGATAGGAGAGAAGTGGCATGGATGGCACTACTCTATTGACTAATGGACTAATCATATACTCTGGCACCAGTAGAAGACGTGTTTCACCAGCACACACTGTTGCAAAAGTGCTTTAAAGCACTTAAAGCATTTTGCAACAACACAAAAGTGTTGGTGGTCACAGGGGTAAGGTAAGTCCATGCAGGGGCCAAGGGTGGGGAGGGACTATAAAGGGGCATGGGGAATGACTCCAGCTGCACATACTTTCACTATCTCCTTGCTCATGAAGAGAATGGCAAGCGTCTCCTGTAAAAGTCAGCTGTATCATTGCTGTCAATCATGATTACTTATATAGCTCTTTTCAAATCTGCAATAACAGTTTTCACCTACTTTCTCACCTGCATAGCTGGTATACCCATAAATTCACACACCCACAGACCTCTACATGCCTACCCAGAAATGTCCTCCTAAGTTATTTTGCTAGAATACAGACCCTTCAAATACACTACAATCCATGTTCTTAACTATACAATTACATCAAAATCATAGCAGTCATGGTCTGTGCATAACAGCCATTACTCAGATGCATTTGTAGAGGCTCTTACATTCAGAATTGTGTATGCACGGAAAGACTTCTCCATTCAGAACTAGAGCTTGTGTGGAGCTCCATGCGTGCACTGGAGCCTGGCAAGTTTTAAGACTGTAGTGGTATAATTTAACAATTGCGGGTTAATACAACTGTCCTTATGAGAGCAGCACATTATCTGGGGGATTAGTTCGCATTTAAACCTATTCCTAAGAAACCGGCTGTGCTTAAATTCAGCAGTGCAACCTCCAGTTGAGCACTGGTTCCTTCCTTTGCTGCAGCACAAAGGCAGCCCACATGAACTGTTGGGTCACAGTCAAATCTCTGTGCATTAGAATCTGCACAGACAGTGGCTCTTTATCTGTCCATTTTAATAGGAGTCAATGAAAAGAGTCTTCAGTGTTGAAAGCTGCCCTTAAAAGCCACAGTAGAAATAAGTCCATTATGAAATGTAAGCAAACAGGACCCTGTATCTGAATCTGGGGCATTTCATAGATGAATGTTCGACACATTCATGAAGGTTTCAGTTTCAGGAAGGGGTAAGTGTGGATTTGAAATACATTTCAAACAGGCTTTTAAAACTTTTTAAAATCTTATTTATAAAAAAAATTAGAAGAATGTCTTCAAACCAAAAAGCAAAGAGAGCTGAACTGTGAACCTTCAAAAGTGAAACAATCAACATGATGTTCAGCCCCTAGATCAGTGATGGCAAACCTTTTAGAGACCAAGTGCCCAAACTGCAACCCCAAACCCACTTTTTAATCGCAAAGTGCAAACATGGCAATTTAACCTGAATACTGAGGTTTTAGTTTAGAAAAAACAACTCGTACATTAACATCTTTTACCTACTATTTCTTGTAACCCATAATGAACTTTTCCTCTAGAAATTTTGTCCAATCCCTTCTTAAAGGTATCTAGGCAAGTTGTCATCACTGCTTCCTGTGGCAAAGAGTTCCACAGACTAATTACATGCTGGGTAAAGAAATATTTGCAGGGAGGGGGTGGCTGCAAGAGCTTGCCACTGCTCATTTTCTCAAACAATAAAATACATATTTTTTTAAAAATCCCACCCACAGAAGTGGGCTCTAAGGCTGCAATCCCAGCCACTCTTTCCTAGGAGCAAGCCTCATTTACTTTAATGGGGCTTACTTCTGAGTAGACAGGCACAGGAGCGGGCTCCAAGGTTGCAATCCCAGCCACTCTTTCCTTGGAGTAAGCCTCATCCACTGTAATGGGGTTTACTTCTGAGTAGACACACACAGGAGCAGGCTCCAAGGCTGCAATGCCAGCCACCCTTTCCTGGGAGTAAGCTTCATCCACTGTAATGGGGCTTACTTCTGAATAGACACGCACAGGAGCGGGCTCCAAGGCTGCAAGGCCAGCCACCCTTTCCTGGGAGTAAGCCTCATCCACTGTAATTGGGTTTACTTCCGAGTAGACATGCACAGGAGCAGGCTCTAATCCCAGTCACTCTTTCCTGGGAGTAAGCCTCATCCACTGTAATGGGGCTTACTTCTGAGTAGACACGCAGGACTTGTCTCTGGCTGTGCTGCTCACCCCCAGCTGTGCCTGTGCTGTGGAGGAAAAGCCTCTCCTGGCACTGAGTGGGCAGTTGGAAAGACGGGCTACAAAGGTTCAAATGGCTGAGGAGGAGAGCAGCTCAGGATTGGCTGGTGGTCAGTCAGTGAAAGGCCCTGAACCATTCCAACTTGAAAAAGCCAGGAGCCTGCTGGATGCTGATTGGCTGAGCCTGCTGGAGAGTTGGGGAAGGGAAAAACAGGGACCTGAAGCCTGCAGAGCAGGCAAAATTGAAAAGGGAAACAAACTCGGGGCAGGTGGGGGCAACGGAGCGAAGGGAGAGGAGGGCAGTGAGCTTAGGGGGTGGAGGGAAGCAGCCCGCCCTCCCCACACAGGGAGTCTAGGAGAGAGCCTCCATTTTCTTTAGAGCAACAGCAGATTCAGCGCCCCTCTCCAGGCTGCCTGGCTCAGCGCACATGCCCACAGAGACAGCTCAGAGTGCCCTCTCTGGCACGCATGCCATAGGTTCGCCAACACTGCCCTAGATCCAGGAATTCTATACAGTGTTAAATCTATACAGATTCAAAAAAGGGAGGGGGAAAAGCACAAGATGGAGAAGAAAAGAAGCTAGAGCACCTGACACTCCAGCCCACCACTCTCATCTCCTCCACTTTTTCTCTGCTAATCCAATCCCCTCTTCTCATTCAAATCCAAAGAGAAGACAGCTGAAGAGGTGGACAGATAGAGACAGTGCATCTGGCAATCCATTGCCTGAGGGAACTCAGGCATTGCCTCAGTATGAAGGAACATTGCCTCAGTATGCCTCATAGATGGGCCAGCTCTGGATAGGCCAGTGCTATTCCAAGTTGTTGTTTTATAGTCTTCCCTGGAATTTTATTTGAATAGCTTGCATATGATTGTAAGTCACAATACTCCATAATGATTCCAGGTTAAAAGGAGCCATTATATTTTGCAATTCTAAAATTAACAGCAAGGGTTTACATTTCTATTTCATCCTTAATATACAGCCAGTTCACATTTAGAATATTTGTTAATGAACACTTCCCTTTTTTGATATTTCATGGGGGGTTATATGTGTAATGCATTTGAATTCATTGATGAAGGCACTCAATTTAAGTTGTGTATTGTGTGCTTATTACCTCTATGCCATTCTTAAAACACTTATACTTATTTATTTAGAAAGATTTATATTCTTTCATTCTCAAAAGATCTTAGGTGCCTAACAACATATTTTAAAATACAATAAAGCTATGGTTCCCAAATGTTTTTGACTGGTAGCTCCCTTGACCTAGTGGGCCATTGGCTGCGGCTACCTATTAGGGCTATACCAGTGATTTTCAAAGTGGGCGCTAGTGCCCCCCAGGGGGCGTTGGAAAGATCCAAGGGGGCGTTGAAAGTAAAATGGGCGTTAGGGGGGCGATGGGGACAAAGTGGGCGATAGGGGGGCAGTGACAGGTCAGGCCAGGTGAAAAACGCTGGCCGCCACCAAAAAAAAGGGGTTCCAGGCGGCCAGCGTTTGAATTTGGCGCGCTTTGTCCTTGCGCGCCTCTGATTTGTTTTTCTCTGCCTGGAGTCAATGAGCGGGAGAAGGAGGCTCCTCCCACCCTCACCGCTCAGAGCGCTCCAGACTTCTGAGGCAACAGCCTCGTGAGTGCTCTTCCCCTGCGCCGCTTTGCCGCCTGCCTCCCTGCTTGTGTGGCCACAGCCTCAACGCTGGTCGTGGTGCCTGCCTGCTGCCTGTGTGGCCACAGCTGCTTGCCTGTGCCGTGTGCCTGCCATCGCCACCACAGCCTCTGCAGCGGCGTTGTGCTGCCTGCCTGCCTGGGACCAACACAGCTCAGCAGCAGCCTTCTCCATTGATATCCAGGTAAAAGAGGAGAAGTATAAGTGTGCAATCCTGAGGCTGTCTACTCAGAAGTAAGTTCCATTATATTCAATGGGACTTACTCCCAAGAAAGTGTTTTAAGGATTGCAGCCTCAATACATTACGTTAAAAACATTACTCATCCTACTTGTGTCTACTCATAAGTAAGGTCCATTACTCAGTTGGGCTCGCCCCCAGTCCAGCAATCTCCCCCTCCCAACCCCCTCTGCACCTGCAGCTTCTATCTCCCAGTCTGAGCCCCATCCCAGTTGTGTCTACTCAGAAGTAAGCCCCCTGAAATGAAGTGGCTTGGATTGCAGCCTAACTAGTCTTGCCCCCCAACCCCTCTGGACCTGCCTGCACTGCCCCAAAGAAAATCCCGTCATGCATGCACCCCCCACCCCAAGATAAAAAATATATGCAATATATTTATACATATTTATTTATAAATTTATACATATACAAGATGGTTGATGCTGGATGCAAAAAGGTTGGTTGCAAAGTTCGCTGCAAGTAGTGGTGTGTGATTTGCACAGGTATTTCTTGACTTGGCCTGCTGGAGACTTCTGCAGACTCTGCAGAGAAGGTTAGTTGCAAAGTTTGCTGCAAATAGTGAGTACGTGCTTTGCAAAGAATTTGCATATTCTTGTTCCAGAATAAAATATGGCTCCAACACAGCAAACAAAAAAGAAGTGTAGGCAATGCAGTGTGGAATATCTGAAATATGGATTTGTACCAGCACCAAATAACGAGCAGCAACCAATGTGCCTACTGTGTGAGGGAGTTTTTTCAAATGAAGCCATGAAACTTTCCAGGCTCCTACAACATTTGAAGAAAATGCACTCTGATAAAGCAGACAAAAACTTAGCATATTTTCAGTCACTTCGGAACAATTACAGAAAAGGAAAAATATTGTAAATATGTTTGCTAGCACTTCACAGCAATCCAGTGATGGTTTGTGTGCATCATACAACATCTCATTGCTAATTGCTAGATCTGGTAAGCCTCATACAATTGGGGAACAGCTTATTCTGCCAGCAGTCAGTGAGGTTCTGCGCACAGTTCTACACAAGTCACCCAAACAAATTATTAAAGCTATTCCTCTCAGTGATAACTCTGTTCAAAGAAGAGTGGATGAAATGGCTGAAAATATTGAAGACACATTGTGCAACATGCTTAGAACAATAGAATTTGGTTTACAATTGGATGAGTCCATTCTTCCAGGCAATCAATGTTTACTTCTTGCTTATGTTCGTTTTGTCAAAGATGAAAGTTTGGTTCAAGAGCTGTTATTTGCAAGACAACTAGAAACAGATACAAAAGGGGAGTCAGTATTTCGTGTTGTTGAGACTTTTTTCAAGGAGAAAGATATCCCGCTTACCAACATTCTTGCTTGTGCAACAGATGGGTCACCTGTGATGACAGGTCGTTACCGTGGCTTCATCAGTTTCATCAGTTTACAAAAAAGCTGTACCTGGTGTGTTTACGGTCCACTGTGTAATTCACAGGCAACATTTGGTCGCAAAAAACCTAAGCAGTCGACTTCACGAATCATTAAACACTATTATCAAAGTGATAAATAAAATTAAGGCACATGCTCTCAATTCTCGATTGTTTCGACAGCTCTGCATTGAGAACGATGAAGATTTTGAACATTTGTTGTTGCACACAGAAGTTAGATGGCTGTCAAAGGGAAACTGCCTGAGACGTTTCTATTCAGTTTTTGGAACAGTTGTTGAATTCTTCCAAGACTCCAATCCTGTTCTCTCTGATGAACTAAGAAACATCAAGCATGATACCGCCTACTTGTCTGATGTATTCACAAATTTTAACGAAGTTAATCTGCAACTGCAAGGAAATGAGATTAGCCTTATCAAAGTCAAATCTGTTCTCTCCACGTTTCGCTCGAAGTTACAGTTGTTCAGACGTAACATAGCCCGTCGTGAGCTCTTTCCGTTTCCGAGCCTCTCTGAATTGGACAAGGAGAAGAGCATACCAGACGATAACCTACAAGTGTATTGTGCACACCTGGATGAGTTGCACAGAGACATGTCTGATAGATTTCAGGATCTTTTTTTGCTTCAGATACCAGACTGGGTGATAAATCCATTCCTAGATATCATTCAATGATGATCATTCATGAATGACCATTCATCATTCAATGATGAAACAGGAATTGTTGTTGTTGCTGGCAACCTTCAGTCTCGAGAGACTATGGTATCGTGCTCTGAAAGGTGGTTTTGGAACATCTTCTAGTGTGGCTGAAAAGGCCAATTTGGGAGTGACAATCCCTTCCACAACGGGAGCAAGTGCAGTCTGTCCCTGGTCTGTCTCCCTGGCTATGGGCCTTCCATCTTTGCCTCTTAGCCTCAGACTGTTGGCCAAGTATCTTTTCAAACTGGGAAAGGCCATGCTGCATAGCCTGCCTCCAAGCGGGCCGCTCAGAGGCCAGGGTTTCCCACTTGTTGAGGTCCACTCCTAAGGCCTTCAGATCCCTCTTGCAGATGTCCTTGTATTGCAGCTGTGGTCTACCTGTAGGGCGCTTTCCTTGCACGGGTTCTCCATAGAGGAGATCCTTTGGGATCCGGCCATCATCCATTCTCACGACATGACCGAGCCAACACAGGCATCTCTGTTTCAGCAGTGCATACATGCTAGGGATTCCAGCACGTTCCAGGACTGTGTTGTTAGGAACTTTGTCCTGCCAGGTGATGCCGAGAATACATCGGAGGCAGCGCATGTGGAAAGCGTTCAGTTTCCTCTCCTGTTGTGAGTGAAGAGTCCATGACTCACTGCAGTACAGAAGTGTACTCAGGACGCAAGCTCTGTAGACCTGGATCTTGGTATGTTCCGTCAGCTTCTTGTTGGACCAGACTCTCTTTGTGAGTCTGGAAAACGTGGTAGCTGCTTTACCGATGCGTTTGTTTAGCTCGGTATCCAGAGAAAGAGTGTCGGAGATCGTTGAGCCAAGGTACACAAAGTCATGGACAACCTCCAGTTCATGCGCAGAGATTGTAATGCAGGGAGGTGAGTCCACATCCTGAACCATGACCTGTGTTTTCTTCAGGCTGATCGTCAGTCCAAAATCTTGGCAGGCCTTGCTGAAACGATCCATGAGCTGCTGGAGATCTTTGGCAAAGTGGGTAGTGACAGCTGCGTCGTTGGCAAAGAGGAAGTCATGCAGACATTTCAGCTGGACTTTGGACTTTGCTCTCAGTCTGGAGAGGTTGAAGAGCTTTCTGTCTGATCTGGTCCGGAGATAGATGCCTTCTGTTGCGGTTCTAAAGGCATGCTTCAGCAGGACAGCGAAGAAAATCCCAAACAAGGTTGGTGCAAGAACACAGCCCTGCTTCACGCCGCTTCGGATGTCAAAGGGGTCTGATGTGGAGCCATCAAAGACAACAGTGCCCTTCATGTCCTTGTGGAAGGATTGGATGATGCTGAGGAGCCTGGGTGGACATCCAATCTTGGGGAGAATCTTGAAGAGGCCATCCCTGCTGACCAGGTCAAAGGCCTTCGTGAGATCTATGAAGGCTATAAAGAGTGGCTGTCGCTGTTCCCTGCATTTCTCCTGCAGTTGTCTAAGGGAGAATACCATATCAGTGGTGGACTTGTTGGCTCGGAATCCGCACTGTGATTCTGGATAAATGCTCTCTGCAAGTACCTGGAGCCTCTTTAGTGCAACTCGGGCAAACAGCTTTCCTACAACGCTAAGGAGAGAGATGCCACGGTAGTTATTGCAGTCACCCCTGTCGCCTTTGTTCTTGTACAGCGTGATGATGTTTGCATCCCTCATGTCTTGAGGTACTCCACCGTCTCTCCAGCAGAGACAGAGGATTTCATGCAGCTCAGTGACGATGATCTCTTTGCAGCACTTTAGGACTTCAGCAGGGATGCTGTCTTTTCCAGGTGCCTTGCCAAAGGCAAGGGAGTCCAGGGCCACGTGAAGCTCTTCTAGGGTTGGTTCACTGTCCAGCTCCTCCAGCACAGGCGGGCACTCAATGTTGTTCAGCGCTTCTTTGGTGACTACATTCGGTGAAACAGGAATGGTAGAGGAAGAACTTATTTCACTCCAAAATGACATTGAGCTCAGGCCAAAGTTCAAACAGTCATATCAAGACTTTTGCTTACAAAAAAAATTTTTTGACTGATACCCTGCACTGTGGAACAAAGTTAAGATGTACTTCATTGCTTTCCCTACATCATATTTAGTGGAGCGAGGCTTCAGTGCAGTCGCCTACCTACTTTCCAAGCAAAGAAACAGACTGAACATTATTGAACGTGGGGATCTAAGACTTTTCCTTAGTTCCTTCCAGCCAGATGTTGATAAGCTGATATCCCTACACCAAATACATCCATTCCATCCCATTAAACTTGTGAAGACAACGTAGTTGCAGAAGAGATGCAAATTTAGCTTTTTAAAAATGTTATTTATTAAAAATGTTAAATGTTATATATTTAACTTTAAATACTGTTTACTAGATTTATTTGTCAAATACATACGCTTTTTTTATAGTGTTGTATTACTTGTTTTGAATTTGCAGTAGACTATTAAGCAAAGAGATGGGGGGCGCTAGGAATTTTTCCTGGGCCTCAAGGGGGCATTAGCCCAAAAAAGTTTGGGAACCACTGGGCTATACATTGTATAGGGCGGCAGGATTTTGCAGGGATTCCACAGCTCCCCAGGGAGACCATGGCTCACAGTTTGGGAACCACTGAAATAAAGTATTAAAAATAAGTTTTACCCCAAAATAAAAACACTGTAGGACCTAGAACAAAACCAGAAACTACACAATCTGAATAAGCCTGGGTGAATAGGTACACTTTCAGAGAGCAGTGAAATGAAAAGAGGAAGGGAAAACAAAAAAAATTCCCTGGAGAATAAGTTCCACAGAGATGAGGCCATCATGTAACAAACCCTCCCACAAGCCCCTTCAATATTACTCTGGACAAACATGGGATATGCCAAAGGGCTCACCCAACAGGTGATATGGGTAGATTCATATAGAGTCAGGTGGTTCTTCACCTACCCCAGTCCCAAGCAATTTAGGACTGTAAGAGCCCAATCTGATTCTTCATCAGCCCAGACTATGCAGTTCCACCAATGGAACATGCACTGCTTGCTATGGGCTGGGGGGGGGGGACGACACACACACCAGGCAACTAAGGAAAGGTAAGTAAAAAACTTTCTAAAAGAGCTGGTGTAGGTCTGAGAAGAACCTCTCAATTAGAGACCAGGGAGATCTTCTCGCTGGAGACCAGGGAGAAAATTAAAAATACAATATTTTTAAACTTACCTCTCACTGAACTCAGTTGGACTTACTTCCAAGTAAATATGCATAAGAATGGCCTACACACAGCCATGTAAAAGAATACTACAGGTAGTTCCCAATTTATATCCTGGTTCCATTCTGGACCTTCAATCGGAAGTTGGAACCAACATAAGTAATATTATACTAAGCAAACAATGGTATAAATGAACTTTTTGGGAAAATATCAAATTGAAGTAGAAGCAGTTAAGTATTAAATCTTCCCTTTCCAGAAATATCGGCACAATCAGTAAAGCAATTCGGCTGTCAGTTTGGATTATTGCCAAATGTATTGGCAACAATCTTGATTGTCTGAGAGCCTCTATGAAAACAAAAGACTGTTAGCATTCAAATCTTGCAAAAAATTTTACTTAAATTATTTCTTTTACATTCCAAATAGTAATTTGTATTTATCACAAGTCAGGAAGCTAGCTAATTCTCTCTACATATGCTGTGCAACACAATGCTTACTCAAAAGTAAGTCCCACTGTGTTCAGCGGGGCTTCCTGCCAGGTACATGTGGATGGGATTACAGCCTCATGAATATTTCAGTGAAACTGATCCTGTGTCTAAAATTAAGCTTGTGCTCTAGATTCTAGTAGTTTCCTGTAAGCAGGTCATAAAACATTGCTGTACTGTATTCACTGCAACCATGGCTGCTGAATTTTCCATTACTCTGCATCTTTGTAGTAGATAATCAATGGATAATCAATTGACCTACTGTCTGGGATCCGGAAGCATAGCCCATCTTAGGTTCATTTGGAAACTATTCATCAACTAAAGCTGCACTAGTGCTTTTAGAGGAGGTGATTATATATGGCCTGATCACAGCCCATGCCTCACTGTAGTTCCCCTAGTCAGAGA
Source organism: Tiliqua scincoides (assembly GCF_035046505.1). Lineage (NCBI taxonomy): Eukaryota > Metazoa > Chordata > Lepidosauria > Squamata > Scincidae > Tiliqua > Tiliqua scincoides. The sequence continues at coordinate 43,859,297 of NC_089824.1, read as the reverse complement.
TGTGCATGAGCATTGCACAAGCATGCAAATTGTGTACTGTGATCAAATGTACTAAAGAAGCAACCAAGGCCAAACTGGGGGAGATCACTAGGTGCTGTTTGTTACATAATCAAGAGGAGGCACCAGGTTATTTTAGCTCTGCACCTGAATATCCACTAAATATTTTATAGATTGATATAACTGCCACAACACACACACACCTGGAGTTGCAGAATTCTCACTATTAAGAAATCCAGGGTTGAAATATGGTTGAAATGTGGTGATATATTTGAGAAACCAGGGACCTGTGTGTATCAGGAAGTTGAACAGGGAGCAGTGGTGAGGCAGACGGGATGCAGGGGGAGGGGCACGAGAGGGGTTTGTGTGTATCAGGAAGTTGAACAGGGAGTAGTGGCGAGGCAGATGGGATGCAGGGGGAGGGGCACGAGAGGGGTTTGTGGCTATCAGGAAGTTGAATAGGGAGACATCTAAGAGAAGGAAAACTCTGATTCCAAACCTCCACTGCCTTGTGGCTACATCCAGTTGTGGAAAAGGCTTCAGGAGTCAACCTCGAGGCAAAATCAGGAGCCGGAGTCCCTCAGGCAGTTCGTGGCTGCACACAGTCATGTTCTGGCAACTCCTGCGACGCCGCTGGAACCAACCGTATTGGTTTCTGCCTTTCCATTGGACCATTCCAGCGACGTGGAGAGGGGGGATTTGCTGCATGGGTAACAGCCTATCCTCCATACCTTCTTTACCCAGGCTTCGCGCACTAGAGAGGACACTCCAACATCGCCATACGGCGTCGGCACAACACGGGAAGCAGCAGTTACCGGTTATAAGTCTTTGCTCGATTGGCCTAGGGCATGACGCCAGGGGCTGCTTCCGACGGTGGGAGAGATCATTGCATCTCATTGGGCAGCTACCGCCCGCCTTAAGCTGGGCAGTCCCCAGCCAGTAAGGTGTTGCCTCGCCACGGTCCGTTAACCTCACGGGGTGCGTGGGGTTTAGGGTGAAAACCGACAAGTGGATCGACAACTCTGCACCATGCAATAGAAAACAGAAAACTCCTGCCCTAAAGCTGGGCACCTGGAACGTAAGGACAATGACACCTGGCTTCTCTGATGACCTGCAAGCAATAGACGATGCACGCAAAACAGCTGTCATCGACATGGAGCTGAGCAGACTGCAGATGGACATCGTCGCCCTTCAAGAGACAAGGCTGCCAGATTCCGGATCTGTCAAGGAGCGAAATTTCTCATTTTTCTGGCAGGGAAAACCACCAAACGAAACCAGGGAACATGGTGTTGGCTTTGCGGTCAGAAATACCCTGCTGAAATCCATCATCCCACCTACTGTGGGAAGTGAAAGAATTTTGTCCCTGCAGCTCCAGTCATCAGCAGGACCTGTCACTCTCATCAGTGCTTATGCACCGACTCTGTCGTCTCCAGCAGAAGCCAAAGACAAATTTTATGATGACCTGGCCACCACTATCAAGAAGATCCCCGTAAAAGAGCCATTGTTCATCCTCGGCAACTTCAATGCTAGAGTTGGTGCTGATAACAGTTCGTGGCCCACTTGCTTAGGTCAGTTCGGCACTGGGAAGATGAACAAAAATGGCCAACGCCTGCTAGAGTTTTGCTGTCATCACGGTCTCTGTGTCAGCAACACGTTCTTCAACACGAAGCCCCAACATAGAGTCTCTTGGAGACACCCAAGATCAAAGCACTGGCACCAGCTCGACCTGATTCTCACCAGACGCTCCAGCCTTCCCAGCATCAAGATCACACGCAGCTATCAGGGTGCCGCCTGTGACACCGACCACTCCCTGGTGTGCAGCAGTGTGAAACTGCAAACAAAGCGACTGTATCACACGAAAAGGGAAGGAAGACCTCGCATTGATACGAGCAAGACCCGGGATCAGAGAAAAGTGGAGGAATTTGCACGAGCGCTTGAGGAATCTCTTCCAGGCCCGGTCGATGCAAACGCATCCAACAGATGGGAACATTTCAAGAATGCCGTTTACAACACCGCCTTGTCCATATTTGGCAAGAAGACCAACAAGACAGCAGACTGGTTTGAAGCCCACTCTGAGGAGTTGACACCAGTCATTGAGGAAAAGAGGAGAGCTCAAGCAGCATACAAGGCCTGTCCCAGTGAGTGCAACCTGCAGGTCCTCCGAGGTGCTCGCAGCAAAGTCCAGCAGACTACCAGGAGATGTGCTAACGACTACTGGCTCCAGCTCTGTTCTGAGATACAGATAGCAGCTGACACGGGCAACATCAAGGGAATGTATGATGGTATCAAGCAGGCCCTAGGTCCAACACAGAAGAAAATTGCCCCTCTGAAGTCTGCAACAGGCGAGGTCATCCAGGATCGGGCGCAGCAGATGGAACGCTGGGTGCAGCACTACTCTGAGCTATATTCCAGAGAAAATGTAGTCACCAAAGAAGCGCTGAACAAAATTGAGTGCCTGCCTGTGCTGGAGGAGCTTGACAGTGAACCAACGCTAGAAGAACTTCACGTGGCCCTGGACTCCCTTGCCTTTGGCAAGGCACCTGGAAAAGACAGCATCCCTGCTGAAGTCCTAAAGTGCTGCAAAGAGATCATCATCACTGAGCTGCATGAAATCCTTTGTCTCTGCTGGAGAGAAGGTGGAGTACCTCAAGACATGAGGGATGCAAACATCATCACGCTGTACAAGAACAAAGGCGACAGGGGTGACTGCAACAACTACCATGGCATCTCTCTCCTTAGCGTTGTAGGAAAGTTGTTTGCCCGAGTTACACTAAAGAGGCTCCAGGTACTTGCAGAGAGCGTTTATCCAGAATCACAGTGTGGATTCCGAGCCAACAGGTCCACCACTGATATGGTATTCTCCCTTAGACAACTGCAGGAGAAATGCAGGGAACAATGACAGCCACTATTTATAGCCTTCATAGATCTCACGAAGGCTTTCGACCTGGTCAGAAGGGATGGCCTCTTCAAGATTCTCCCCAAGATCGGATGTCCACCCAGGCTCCTCAGCATCATCAGATCCTTCCACAAGGACATGAAGGACACTGTTGTCTTTGATGGCTCCACATCAGACCCCTTTGACATCCGAAGCGGCGTGAAGCAGGGCTGTTTTCTTGCACCAACCTTGTTTGGGATCTTCTTCGCTGTCCTGCTGAAGCAGGCCTTTGGAACTACAACAGAAGGCATCTACCTACGGACCAGATCAGATGGAAAGCTCTTCAACCTCTCCAGACTGAGAGCAAAGTCCAAAGTCCAGCTGAAATGTCTGCGTGACTTCCTCTTTGCCGACGATGCAGCTATCACTACCCATTCTGCCAAAGATCTCCATCAGCTCATGGATCGTTTCAGCAAGGCCTGCCAAGATTTTGGACTGACAATCAGCCTGAAGAAAACACAGGTCATGGTTCAGGATGTGGACTCACCTCCCTGCATTACAATCTCTGCGCATGAACTGGAGGTTGTCCATGACTTTGTGTACCTTGGCTCAACGATCTCCGACACTCTTTCTCTGGATACCGAGCTAAACAAACGCATCGGTAAAGCAGCTACCACGTTTTCCAGACTCACAAAGAGAGTCTGGTCCATCAAGAAGCTGACGGAACATACCAAGATCCAGGTCTACAGAGCTTGCGTCCTGAGTACACTTCTGTACTGTAGTGAGTCATGGACTCTTCACTCACAACAGGAGAGGAAACTGAACGCTTTCCACATGCGCTGCCTCCGATGTATTCTCGGCATCACCTGGCAGGACAAAGTTCCAAACAACACAGTCCTGGAATGTGCTGGAATCCCTAGCATGTATGCACTACTGAAACAGAGACGCCTGCGTTGGCTCGGTCATGTCGTGAGAATGGATGATGGCCGGATCCCAAAGGATCTCCTCTATGGAGAACTCGTGCAAGGAAAGCGCCCTACAGGTAGACCACAGCTGCAATACAAGGACATCTGCAAGAGGGATCTGAAGGCCTTAGGAGTGGACCTCAACAAGTGGGAAACCCTGGCCTCTGAGCGGCCCGCTTAGAGGCAGGCTGTGCAACATGGCCTTTCCCAGTTTGAAGAGACACTTGGCCAACAGTCTGAGGCAAAGAGGCAAAGATGGAAGGCCCATAGCCAGGGAGACAGGCCAGGGACAGACTGCACTTGCTCCCAGTGTGGAAGGGATTGTCACTCCCGAATCGGCCTTTTCAGCCACACTAGACGCTGTTCCAGAACCACCTTTCAGAGCGCGATACCATAGTCTTTCGAGACTGAAGGTTGCCAACTAACTAACTATTTGAGAAACCTGAGAGATTTGAAAGGCTCACATCTATTGCTATCTATAGGGATTCCGAGCTTGCCAAACACCATAGTAAACTTTCATCTCCCAACCATGCACCCTGGCTCATGAACTATGTGCATTTCTGAGATCTTATCACCCAATAAGCAAAGGGCATGCCTGAGAAAAGATTACTATTGTAATAAGCTTCTCACCCTAGCTGCTGTACCAATATGGTGGGTCAGGGCATGGCCAATTGTTGAACAGAGATAGGCAGGAGTTAGGTTACCTACTACGCCCCACTTCTAATTTATATTTCATATATCTAATTCATATTTCATGTGTGTAAGGACAACCAAGAGAAAGAGTATAGGGAGCTGAGTTAAAATGTTTGGTATATTTGGGACTGAGAGACACAATGGCTCTCACACTGGGGGATCTGACAGCAGCCCTGGCAGCAGGGCTCAAACACCTTCCTTACTGCCTCATCAGGGCACCTATCAAACTGAGCTATCTGATTTCTGCGGCACTACTACCTCCCGCTTCTCCCAATAATGACCAGAGCCAGTACTACTCCTCTCCTGCCCAGGTGATCTGAGGAGCGTATAGGGCCCTGGGTGGCTCTACAAAACTCTGATTCTAGGACCAGATTTCTCTGACTAATATCACTCTTTGGAATAGTGAAAAAGACCACCCTGCCTCCTTCAGTACTCAGCCATGGCCTAACCCTATCTGCCATTTATTGAAAACATGGACTTTCTTCTGATGTAACACTCTTCTTGAGTACATGTAATTCAGTATTATTGCCCTCATCTACGTCATTGATGAACATCTGGAACCACACCAGGACATTGTTGGAACATGGATGTTAACACTGCCTGCAGGACTCGGAGGGGCATTGTACTGTCCAAGTGCCTGAGACCTCTTGCATGCTCTCTGCGGTGCCTGTAGGAGGTGTGTCCATTGAGTAACTTCCTTCCTCCCACATTCCCCCTCTCTCCCTGACCACAGAAGGAGAAGCATCCATACTGCTGATCTCTGTCCTTGGCAGCCGTTACTGAAGAGCACAGCTCTTATTTCCCCCTTATTTCCACAGCTATAGGGTTCTTTGTTTCTTAAGTTATAGACCCCTCCATTATTTCAGGAGATATGCACGTCTGAGAAACAATTGTTAAGTAAAATATTTCTTTCTAAAACTTCAACTACCTATGTTCCTGTATGTTTACTGATAGCTGCAAACTAGCTGGGTGGTGGAATTTTCCATAGTAAAAGGGTTCTTCTGCTCATTGCTCTGCTTCCTAGAACCTCCTTTTCCAACTGACATTGCTCCATAGCCCCCAACAGCTTGACACTGGATATCCCATCACATTACATATCTGATCACAGGGAGAAAATCTGAAAGTATCTTTTTCTCTATGTCACTTAAAAAACTCCTTGGGTAGGGGGAAAAAGGTGGGATAAAAATAATGGCAAATAAAAAAATAAAATCACAAAAGATACATACACTTTTAGCAATCATGGTACTAAAATGATGTATTGACTGAAAATTTGTAAAAATTTGAGAAATACAACCTAAAGTACCTTATAGCATTAAAACAGGTTAAATATTAAAAGGAACATCCAATGGTGAATTCACTAAATGTGTCTTTTAGATTTTGAAATGATCTTAATTCCAGTGTAAGCAATAATTATTAGAAAAATTTAGGTCTTGCCTTTCCCATGCCAAAGCAAATGCCCAAGGCAACTTACAAAGTTCAGCAATAAATGTACATGTACAATGTACAACAACAAATAAAATCATTGCTTGCGTGTGCTTGCACACACATGGTAGAGCCGTGAGAGGATAACTATCTGGTCCAGAAATTGATTTAGTGGTGGCATGTGTGTTGTTGGCATCCTTCAATCTTGGAAGACTGTGGTATCGCGCTCTGAATGGTGGTTCTGGAACAGTCCTCTCCAGTGCGCGAAGCCTGGATAAAGTAGATATGGAGGATAGACTGTTACCCACGCAGCAAATCCCCCCTCTCCACATCGCTGAAATGGTCCAATGGAAAGACAGAAGCCAATACGGTAGGTTCCAGTGGCGTCGCAGGAGTTGCCAGAACGTGACTGTGTTCAGCCATGAACTGCCTCAGGGACTCTGGCTCCGGACTTTGCCTTGAGGATGTAGCCACAAGGCAGTGGAGTTTTGGGATCAGAGTTTTCCTCCTCTCAGATGAGCTGCCTTCCCAGGCTGATAAATCCCATCTACCTGGTGGCTGTTTGGTCGCCTCTTACGACAAGTACAGCCAAACTGAGGGCCTCCTAAGGGCAGGAGGTCTGGTCTAGAGGGTAGAGCCTCCGTTTGCCTGAAGATAACATCCACAGGTTGCCAGTTCGAGGCCACCGGCAACGTGCGACCTTGAAGCAGCTGACAAGCTGAGCCGAGTTATTCCATCTGCTCTGAGCGTGGGAGGATGGAGGCCAGAATGTGAAACCAGATCAGAAAGAAACATCTGAATGTTGTGGTTCTTGAAAGATAGAACCTTCTTTCGATTGTAAAAATCCTTATAGGGATTTAGTATAGCCTGCCTATGTAAACCGCCTTGAAATAAAGTCTGAGGTGAAATCTGACGACCATGAAAGGCGGTATATAAATACCTGTACTATTATTATTATTATTATTATTATTATTATCCCCCAGCTCCAGGGGTTAGCAGGGAAATATAGATCCACATAGTGACTATATTTTTTTGGTCTCTGTATGTAAGTCAGAGTTTTATATAAAGTCATTGGGCAATTCAGGGATGTGCAGTGGGGGGGGGACAGGTGAGGCAGAACTGCCTCACTGGAGTCCTTTTGAAAAGGACTGCTGCTGCTTGAGGCGTGCAAACACTCAAAGCAGTGGTGGCACTTTTTGAAGTATGTCGATGGGGCAGTTCAGCTGCCTTCCCAGGCTAACGTGTCCCATCTACACAGTGGCTGTTTAGTCACCTCTTACGACAAGTACAGCCAAACTGAGGGCCTATTCTTATCCCCCAGCCCCCAGGGCTGGCATACATTTAGTGGTGGCATACATTGCGTGTAATGCCTAAAATTCCGGTGATAAGTCAGGATGCTGAAATGGTGAAGATACCTTTTCTTCTGCCCATGATAGGAAATCTTTAAAAGTTTGTAAAAAAAAAAAACTGTTCTAGTTGTCAAGATTACCATATGGCAAGAGTGTTGTAAGACTATATCAAGGGAATTGATGCTTTGATATAAAGTTTATGATGCCTAGAAGAGTAACTATTTATAACCACATTTTGGGGTGAACTGTTCCCATTTGTGCTATAGTGCTGAAACAGAGAGATTCTACCTCTGAGGGAATGCAGTAGCATATTTCCTAATTTTCCATATTGTCTCAGTATTTACTGTCAAGGGGATAAATATAAAAAAAACCCACAAAAAAGAACTTTGATTGAAAGAAAGGCTATTCCGTAGCCATCAGCATACCCATAAAAGGGAAAAGCACAGCACTGAGACACAATGGAACTATATATGGGTAGTTAATTTCACAGCAAGAGTACCTTTCTATAACAAAGTGCATTATCTTTTTGCCCTCTATTTCCACATTCTTTTTACAGTATTCCTGATCATTTCCAATGCAGGCAGCTGAGAATCAAAATGTTACCTTTGTTTGCTTCATATGCTTTTGATCAGGTACAATAAGACACAACACCTGGTGATTCTGAGGCTGCTGTGTTCTGCTCGAAGCAGGAATGGTATCAGCATCGTATTTGTCAGTCCTGATAGTTGGATAGCAAGTGATTTTCCTTGTCTCTGTTGATACTGCTAAGGGATGCAGAACTCCAACAATGTTTCCTGCACAAAAACTGTGCAAGAGTGAAGTTGGGCCTCCATCCCCAAGAAGGGGGTACAATGCAGAGCCACATGATGAAATTGCAGACAAGTTTATGTCAAGTATTTCATCTCAATTTCTTCAATAGTTTGCAGGATTACAGGGTTACCGGCATCTCCTGCTGGCTCAAGCAAAGACTTCCATCTTTTCAAGTAACCCTTTTGCTTTTACAGATGGACGGTACATATCAGGTTCATCGAGCTTATTGGGAACAGTTATTCAATCAGCTTTTACCCCACCTAATAGTAGTAGCATTTAGCCAACATTTTATCTACAAAGATATCACAGGAGATGTTATCAAATGTTTTCCTGAGCTACACCATGTCCACAGCATTCCTAGGGTCTATCACAGTGTTTCTCAACCAGAGGTACTCATACCACCGGTGGCACTTCAGGTGGTGTCCTTTGGTACTTGTGGGACCCCCAGACCTCTGCCACCTGGCAGCAAGACCAGAAATGCAACATGACAAGCAGCAGTAGAAGGCTCATCTTAGTGGGCAGGGCTCTAGTAACTGCTTTTCATGTGCTCAGAAAAGTCCGTCTGTCTATTCAGATCCTCTTACTGGTGTTTGTTGTGTTGCATCTAGCTTTCCAATCCAAAAGTAACTGATGATGACATCATTGCCAATTGCTTCCAGTGGTACTTCCGGAAGTGGTGGATGATGTGAAGTGGGCAGGGGACAAATACTGGTCAATCAGACTAGTCACACTGTCAAAGAAGGAGAAAAGATTAGCCTGACATGCCTGGTCCTTGGCAAACCCATGTAGCCTACTAGAAATCACCTTAATTTTTTAATGTTTCTTGAATATTTTCTCATTCACAGACATTCTGCTTAATAATCTGGCCCAGGATCATTCCAAATATTGACATCAGGTTGATGAGGTCTGCAGTTTTCTAGGTCTTTTAGTCCCTTTTGAGAGATAGGGACATTTACTTGTCTCCAGTGTTAGCTTTGAGTTCTGAGGGAAGCAGAACCACAGCTTACAAGTTGGTTCAGGGAGCAGGTGTAGATTGCTGAGTCAGCAGAATCAGCAGGCACCTGGGACTGACACACCCTGGGTGTGACCAAGCCAGCACTGATTGGCTAAGCTAACTACATAAGGTTAGTCTGCTGAAGCTTCCAGTGCAGCAGTAGGGGAGTTGATGGAGATAACTGTGGAACTGCTGCCAGTGACTGAGGAGGCTAGATACTGTATGTATATGTTATTACTGACTTATGGACTGAACCTTTGACTGTGTATTGTTGGAAACTGATTTGGATTTGTTATACTTGGATTGACTGCTCTTTGTGCTGTCTCTTGGACTGCTAACTGACTACTCTACTTGTGATATCCCTTGCTCAAATACATCTGCTGGAAGTACTCTGCTGTATTTGCTGTTTTTCTTGCAACCTGCTCACATTGGGACAAAACAGGGATCCTACACCAATCATCCCATTCAAAACTAACCTTAACATCCAGGACTTGGGCATCTCACCCATTGTCCAGAAGTTCTCAAAGTTTACAGATAGTGGCTCACAGATAAACTCTGCAAGCTCCTTCAGCATCCATCAGTAATAATAATAATAATAATAATAATAATAAACAACTTTATTTTTACCCCGCCTTTCTCCCCGGAGGGACTCAAGGCGGCTTACAAACAAGGTTAAAACAAATTAAAAAACATAATTTAAAAAAGATAAAAACGACAGATCATAAAAACAGTAGTCAGATAAAAAAGTAGTCAGGTAAAAGAGCATAGCGCAGCAAAAGGATCAGGCCTGTAACCAGATGTTTAAAAAGATATTAAAAGATGTTAAAAAGGCCAGGAACTCAGAAGGCTTGTATAAACAGAAGGGTCTTCAGGCCTTGCTGAAAAGTTTCAAGAGAGGGAGCAGTTCTTAAGTCAAGGGGAAGGGAATTCCATAGTGTTGGTGTCACCACTGAGAAGGCTGTATTTCTTGCCGTCGCCCCACGTACCTCCCTAGGCAGCGGCACTTGTAAAAAGGTCTTCTCTGATGACCTAAGAGGACGAGCCGGATTGTACGGGAGTAGGCGATCTCTAAGATACCCTGGCCCAGAGCAGTATAGGGCTTTAAAGGTCAAAACCAGCATCTTGAATTGGGCCCAGAAACGAATGGGCAGCCAGTGCAGTCGCTGGAGAAGTGGACTGACAGTCAAACCGCCTACCTCCAGTAACTACACGGGCTGCTGCATTCTGTACTAGTTGCAGTTTCCGAACCATCTTCAAGGGCAGCACCACATAGAGCGTGTTACAATAATCTAGGCTCGATGTCACCGTGGCATAGATCACCTTGGCCAGGTCTGCACAATCCAAGAACGGCCGCAGCTGGCGTACCAGCCGAAGCTGAGCAAAGGCCCCCCTAGCCACAGCTGCCACCTGGGAATCCAGGAGCAGCTTGCGAGTCCAGGTGGATCCCCAAGCTGCAGACCTGCTCCTTCAGGGGGAGTGCAACCCCATTCAGTGCAAGCCTATACTCCAGCACCTGCATCGACAATTTCCAAACGAGGAGAGTCTCTGTCTTATCCGGATTTAATTTCAGATTGGTAGCCCCCATCCAGCTCCTCACTGCCTCCAGACAGCGCTCCAGGACCTTAACTGCCACCCTGGAGTCTGGAGGAAAGGAGAGATAGAGCTGGGTGTCATCAGCATATTGATGGGACCCCACTCCAAACCCCTGGATGACCTCTCCCAGTGGTTTCATGTAGATATTAAATAGCATGGGGGGCACCCCACACCTCAAGGGCCAGGGTGTTGAACAGGCATCCCCCAGTACCCACCATCTGGGACCAATCCTCCAAGTAGGAGCGGAACCACCGCAAAACATTGCCCCCAGCTCGGCCAATCGGCCCAGAAGGATGCCATGGTCGATGGTATTGAAAGCTGCTGCGAGGTCCAGCAGGACCAACAGGGACGCACTTCCCCTGTCCAGTCCCCGGCGTAGGTCATCCACCAAGGCGACCAAGGTGATTTCAGTCCCAAAGCCCAACCTGAAACCAGATTGAAAAGGATCCAGATAATCTGCTTCATCCAAGACCCTCTGGAGCTGAGATGCCACTACCTGCTCAATTACCTTGCCCAGAAACAGGATGTTGGAGACTGGCCAGTAGTTGTCTAATACAGTGGAATCCAGAGAGGGCCTCTTCAGGCCCTATTGTAATATTGTAAATTACAATATAACAGTGCATTGCCAGTACAGAAAATCCATAATTGTGGTGCTGCCACAGAAAAGACTCTGCCTCTTGTTTTCACCCACCTGGCTTCAGTTATGGTCAGCATGTTTAGAGTCTCCTCAGATTATCTCAGGGGGAGCCACTATATATGGATCAAAGAAGAAAATAGGCTACAATGAGATAAGGAAGTGCTCTCAGGAAAGCAAGAAAGAAGGGATGGGGCAGTGGCCAGGGCAGGTAAGGAACAGCTTGCTATCCGCCCTGTCCTACCATCTGAAACAAGGACTGGCTGCTCTCATGACCGGGCTGCCTCCATGAGCACAAATCACATAGCAACTGGTCTGGGCTCTTCTCTCTTTGATATCAGGCAAATGGAAAATGACTGTGTATCTGTGTATTTGTGAAACTCTAGTGTAGAAATGTCTCCTTGAGAGCTCTGGTGGGCAACCAACTCTGTAAATGATGAGTAAGCAAGTGCAACTAACAAACGAGGAAGTATGATGCGGCTATGTTGACACACATGAGAGTATGAACAAGTGTGTGTGGGGAAGGCAGGGAACGTCTTGTATGCTTACTACAGAGCTGTTTACATGATAAATTTACCTGAATATTCCCAGCACAATCACTGTTAGTCTGTACCTGGATTATATGCAGGTTCAATCTGTGTGCAGTCTATAAAAATGACCTTAGGTACATACATACATTCATTCATTCACATGGAAATGTGTACCTGTGTACAGCAATACCTTGCACTTTTGTCTGCTTAGGGACCAGAGCATGGATGATAGTCAAAAATGAATGATTGTCAAAGTATAGCCTTATTGAGTTTGCACATATTTTTTTGGCCATTGAAAAATGTAAACCACTAACTATATAACTCAACCAAATGCGTGCAAAGCCTAAATAAAAGACAAATAAATATAAGAACATAGATGGACATCATGGAAGGTTGATTGAAATGGAATGAAAGAAAAAGCACATGGACGAAAATGTGAAATGTGGTTATAATTGAATAGGGTTGAAAGAGCAAAACGATGAACATCAAGCGGATGAAAGTCAAGGTATTGCTGTACATATATTCTGTGCCTGGGTACACTGTTACATATGTACAGTCTCTGGCTGTGAGACTTCCCCATCTTTTTCCTGGCCTGTTTATCTTTAAACTGAGCCAAGGACCTCTAAGATGAGAAGGGCAGGTCAAAGGCCATGCAGTGGCTTGTGTTTCGCTTGCTGCCTTTCCTGCTAACAAGCTCACATTCCAGTGTATGTAATTATAAAGAGATTCTCTGCCAAGTACATAATCAGACTTATTCTTATCAGTGAGATGGTCCAGATGTCTAAGGTCTGTTGTGACCACTTGTGCTCATTAATTAATATGAGTATGCCCTTATGTAATCCAGCTAGGTTGGCAGTAAACAGCTTAAAGCAGTGGTTCTCAAACTTTTTAGAGGCCCCAGAGGCTGTTGCTTGATTTATAAATGCCAAGGGGTGTTGCTAACAGTGATCCTCCCCCACAAGTAGCAGCTGGTTAACCCTTGATGCACATAACCTAATCTGCCTTGTCAGTTTTGTGACTTACCAAAAATGGGATCACAAGCCACTATTGAGTCCTGGACCCACAGTTTGGGAACAGCTGCTTTAAGGTATATAGGTATGTGATTTTACTTTATTTGTTTGGACCCCGCAATTGTTTGAAGTGAGTCGTATGTCATACATTGAGTCATATGGCAATTCATCTTCGATGGCTGAGCAACATGCAAATTATATATGAAAGCTATAAAGAAGATATAAGAGCACCTCCAGGTCTGCTGTACACTTGATGACGTGGGGCATGCCTGAAATGGTCTAGGTGGCCCAAGCTGACCTTCAGGTTTCTGGCCCATTTTGGAGTCCAGGCAGATTTAAAACGGGGTATGAAAAAATGGATCACCCGTCCCCAATCTAGCAACCAGCCCTAGTTATTTTCACCTTTGTTTTAATTCTAACCAGGAGACAAAGTTTGTTTTATCATTTTTTCACCATTGATGGTTTTAATGTGCCTTTCTCTTTCGAAAGCTTGGATCTTAGGGAGAAAAAAGGTACAACATTAAAAAAAAAAAAGTTCTACAACATATAAGACAATACACAGCACCAGAAATTTATTTATTTAGCCCAAGCTACAAAAACAGATTTAAGGCCAATGGAGATGAAGTCCTTTGCATTGTTACATAAAACTAGGTTCTGTTATTCGTGGGGTGAACTAACTTCTAGGTATGTGTGCACCATATGTGTGCATGTTTTGCACTCCTAGGGCTCAAGAGGAAAGTCCATTGAACTGAATGGGAGTTACTTCGGCATAATCAGGAGAAAGGGTCCACTCCTATCCAATTTTCCAGCACCAGTGCAGCAGTGCAGCCATAAGGGAACAAATGTTACCATATCTTGAGGAGTCTTCCCTGACTGCACCCCCAACACAGGAAGCAATGCATAACCCATTGGCAAAGCAGCATCAGCACAGGAAAATTGGTTAAGCTTGGGCCCTAAGGCTGCAATCCTATTCACACTTACCTGGGAGTTAGCCACATTGACCACAATGGGTAGACATGCATAGGCTTAGACTCTAAGGCTGCAATCCTTTCTACACTTTCCTGGTAGTAATCCCTATTGACTATAATGGAATTTACTTCTGAGTAGACATGCATAGGATTGGGCTCTGAGACTGCAATCCTTTCCACACTTACCTGGAAGTAAGCCCTATTGACTATAATGGGCCTGACTTCTGAGTAGATCTGCATGGGCTCAGGCTGTACGTTATCAGTTCTGCTGCAGGAAGGGTCCAGCCTGTGCACAGCTCCTGAAATTACACTAGGAGTCAGACCTACGGAGGGGGGTGGCTCATCTCCCCAGATCCACGCAGGGGGACAATCGCTGCCCTGCTGGCTGCTCCGCTGTGCCCAGACGGCTTGGGCCAAACTCTGCACATCCAGCCGGGAGGCGAGACTGGAGCCAGACCAGGGGCGGGGATTCGCTCTCCCAGCGCCGTCTGCCCGCCGCCCCCAGCCTATTGTGTGCCAGCAGCAGCCTCAGCATCCCCCGCTCCGCCCCTTCCCCACTTCATCGTGGAGCGAACCATCCAGCGCCGGGGGCGGGCGCGTCCTGGGAAACCACGTCCCCAGCCCTTCCTTCCTCCCTGCGAGCGGCAGGCAGGCAGCAGCTTGCGGCGGTCCGCTGGCTGCCTCGCGGGTCTCCCTCCGCCTCGGGAGAAGGAGCAGCCTCGGGGGCCGGGGGCCGCGTCCCCTCGACTCCCCTCTGCGCGGCCAGGCGGTGGGAAGGACGGAGCGGGGCGCCGCTAGCGGAGACTGGAGCAGCAGCCACTCGGTCGGGGAGAGTTTCATTCAATGCGCCGGGAGAGGCGGGCAGGCTGCGGGGCTGAGCGGTGCGGCTCCTGGTCCGCCGCTGCCCTCCCGCGCTGCAGGCTGCGCGCCGGGGCAGGTAAGGAGCAGCCGTCGGGGAACGCGGCCGCACAGCAGCTCTGTGGCCCCCTGGTCCTGGGCATCCACTGCACGGGCGCCGCTCCGCCCCTCCGCTCTCTCAGGGTCTGGGCCATCCCCGCCGCTTGCAGGCTCCGCAAGCACAGCCGCTCGAGCATCCAAGGCTGCCACCCCATGCGCACTTTCCTGGGAGTAGGTCCTGTGCAATGCAATGGGACTTGATTCCGAGTAGACACTCCAGGCATAACATTGTGCCATACGAGAGCCCAATCCTAGGCACGTTAACTCGGGAGTTAGTCCCAGTATAGTCAGTGGGGCTTGCTCCCAGGGAAGTGTGGATGGGGTTGGAGCCTCAGACCCCACACTGCACTGAATCCAGCCTACAGGAGCAGCAGCTGGGGGGGGGGGTTGCTTTGTGCATGCTCCAACTACCACCCCCCTCTGGTCTGTGCGTGTGTCTGTGTCCCCTAAGGGGGGTGGAATCCCTCGAGCCAGAAGGTGGGATTGTTGTGTTGGTGGTTCGCCCTGCCCCAGGAGGGAAGCACTCGGGAGAACTGCTGGAGGGGGAAGTTTTCCCTGGGCTTGATCGGGAAACGGAAAAGTGGTTTTGTGTTGCAGAGGGGGAGGATGGGGCGTCCCCTGGATGCATGCAGAGAAGGGGGGAGGAGAGACTGAGTCTGGTTTCCAGACATCCCAGTGATGGAAGTGATTCTGGGAGAACATAGAAGCATACGGTTGGATGCTCAGGACTTCTGGGCTACTTTTTCCTGGGGGAAATGGATGGAATCGGCTTTTGTTTGCTTCTTCTGTTCAGCGGATCATCCTGGTGTCCCTTCTCGCTGGCAGAGATGTTGCTAACCAGCACCTTCGTGCATCAGTCCAGTGCGCACGCATGGGGAAGACTGTGATCCTAGATCTTCCCCATCTAGGTCTGCGATTCTCCCCATCTGGGTCTTCCCCGGCTAGTCTGCGATCCTCAGCATGCTTGCTAGGAAGGCTGTCCCATCCAAGGCAGAGGGACAAAGGGGTAAACATGCATAGGACTGTACCGCAGTGGAAGTGATTTGAATACACCACCTCTGCTTGTTGAAAGCTGCTCACAACACATCTGCCTGTTGAAAGCTGCCCACAACACATCTGCCTTCCTTCCCTGTGAGGCTTGCTGTTCAGCCTATAGACATAGAGAACAAGATTGTATACCTTGGGGGGGGGAGAACATGTAGATGGGATTCTTTATTGGCAGCATCTCGCTCTGCTCCTGCTTCTCTCATTCTTTGTTAGGTAGAGTTTGTTTTAGTAGCCCTTTAAAACTACGTTTAAGATTACAATTGTATGGCCACACTTTCGTGCACCTGTTAGTTGGGAACTAGGATTGCAGTTCCCTCTTGGAGAATTATGTTAAGCTAGGATCTTAGAATCCTGGTGTTGGTGTGGATCCACAAGAAGATCAGTTCATGACAGATGTCTGTCAAACTTTGTGAATCCCTATCATTATAATTCAATCTCTAGTAAGGCTAGGAAAGACCTCAGACCCTGGATTAGAAAGACTGTCCAGTCTATATAAGCTTACGATTCACATTTCTTTTGAAGTTAACCCACTTTATTCAGTGGGACTTGCTCCAAGGAAAGTATGTGTGGGATTGCAGTTTCAGATTTTACATGCTCAGTGAAGAGCACCCGTGTGAACCCCAGTTCCATATGCTTGCCTGTTCTTATTTCAGTTCCTTGACATTAATTAAGACCACTTCTGTCCCATACCAGGGTAGTGTAGCATAGTGGTTAAGAGCATAAACGATGTTTGGAAAGATTCCTGCTTCAAGTCTCAGCTTGGTCATGAACCCATTGGGAAAGACACTTTCTCTTGAATTTCAACCTTTCCATGTGCATTGTGGGGAAAGTATTGAACTGCTTCACAGGGTGTTTGGAAGAATTTCTGGGAAAACTTTTTCTGTGATTAGCAAGAAGAAAATTCTTATTATTTAATTTACATTGGGTAAGTTTAGTTTAATGGGATTTGTGGGGGGGGGACCTGTGGGGGAAAATGGATTGTCATGTTCATTTTTAACAATCTACATATATAGCAGATTCAAAGATAGATACTGTGGGTCAGTGGCATAGCTAATGATCATGCAGCCTGGTGCTGAGCTCCAAATGATGCCCCAGAAGAGATGTCACAACAGAACATGACTTCCCACCCAGGCTCTTAAAAAAGTGAAAATTAAGTAAAAACCCACCTCCTCCCCTCAGCAGCTTCCTCCTCACTTGCTGAGCCACCTCCCCCCCCCCCGTCTAACTAAGGCATCTATCTGCTTCCTAAAGTCAAAAAAGGTTTTGTAGCCCCCCAAGACAAAATCAAATTTAATTAACTTAATAAATAAAAAATGTGCCCCTTATTGGTTAGAGACACTGTGCTGGGGTGAAGAGGGACAGTTATTCTCCCCCTGCTAAATGTAAGAGGAGCACCACTGAAAAATGTGCCTCTTTACCCTGTTAGCAGAAGTAACTGTATTAAGATACCTGGAAATGAGAGCTGACTCATATTAACAGCCTACTGGTTCCATACCGTGTCTTAATAACATCTCATTATGAGGGCACCAGGATGAGGTCTCTTGTTGTCTGGTGTGCTCCCTGGGGCATGTGGTGGGCCACTGTGAGATACAGGAAGCTGGACTAGATGGGCCTATGGCCTGATCCAGTGGGGCTGTTCTTATGTTCTCATTGGCTCTCAACACAATCAGTCTCATATGTCAATTTTGAGTTAAGGAAATCTACTTTTTGTTCCCTTAGGCAGTAATGTTTTCATTTTCTGGTTAATTGGCTATAACTTTTGGTAGAATACAGATATTCCAATGTGGTATATTTCATTGCATTCAGCATTAAGTTACCTTTCCAGTGATATATATCACTGGATGATGATGGTAACATGATGGTATTATCCTTGCATACCAGGATTTTCACAATTTTGACCACTAGTGTCAAACTCAGTTTTTTGCCTGCCCCGCCCCCAAGCTTGTAGCCTGGTGCAGTTACTACACCTTGTACTCCTTAGATACACCACTGCTGTGGTTGCAGGCCCAATTGTGCAGAGCAGTGGCTTAAAAATCTTGTCAGAGGGACTCTGGGTTTTCTCGGAAGCTTATAGTGAGTTCACAGTAATAGTGAATGAACTTTTTGGCAGACAATTTGTCTCCATTTATAGATCTTTCTTTCCAGTGCACACTCAGGAAATATTAACATGAGAGGAGATGACTGTAGAATCTAAAGGCCTGCACGCTATTTTCAAGAAAAGTGTCTGTAAGCTAGAACGGGATTAGAATGTTCTGTGAATCAGAATGTTCTGTAACAGAGATGTCCTGGAAGATGAGTTGAAATAGATAAGGATTTTCTGAAAGTAGAAAATTTGGAAACCACTGGTATAGTAAGTCTGTGACAATACTCACTCACACTGCGTATCTGTGGGGCACCTCTATAGAGAACCATTTCCAGCCGTTGTCCATGTGTGGTTTGTAACTTGTCAATTGGCCTTTTGTTCTTTCTAAGCAGCTTTGTGTCAATGGGAGTACAAATGCTTCAGTAATTTTTCATTAAGAGAAATTACATTATATAAGACCAAAACAACAAAGAGTCTTGTAGCACCTTAAATGCATAAAATAAGGATTTGTGGACTACTGTACCACTTCATCGAATGCAGACCCTTGCTTTAATCAACTCTTCTGGAGGTGTTATGAGTTCTTCACCAACGTGAGGTTATTCTGGGTCTGACACATGTCTGATGTAAGCTGTTCCGTCCTACATCCAGAGGTCATGCCTTGCTTAACTGGCTCTGAGGGCTCAATCCTAAAGATTGTGTGCTGGCTTACTGCCGGCATGCACTGTCACAAATGTGCCGTAAGGCATGTTTTGCAGGCCCTAGCTCCAGTGGAGTGCTAGTGCTAGCCCAATGCTGGCTGGCGCTGGACTAGCGCCGGTGGAGCGCTGGATCTCTGCCACTTGGCGGTCACATGGACCACTGGGAAGCAGAGAGGTGGGTGAGGGGAGGCAGGCAGGGAGGAGGCATGCCAGCAGGAGAGAGGCGGAATTGGCTCCACTGAATCTTGAGCCTCTATGTCGGGCTGTCTGCCTGTCACGGAGGCTCTAAATTCTACGCTGACCCTCAGGTCGTCATAGAATGGAATAGCCCCATTGCGGGGCTACTCACTTTACCCGGGGAAAGAAGACGAAAACCCCTTCTCCCGAGGAGGCAGCAGTGGCTGCCTGGGGCATGCTGGATGAAGCGGCAGCCATTTTTGGCGCTGCTATAGCCCCGTTCACCAGGCAGTTTGGGACTGGGATGTAAATCAGTAGTGTATACATGATTGTTGAAATGGCTTTACAAAGGAGCTAATGTGTGCAGATAGAACAACATGAACCCAGAAATATTACATATTTATGACTTGATTTTTAGGATGTCTTTATGTGCCTGATTTTCTTATGATGAATGGATAAACACAAGACTCCTTCCTGTAGGCTAGGCTTCTGTTCTCTTGCAAATCTGGTGCACATCTGTCACAACAATACGTGAAATGAGGCTACCTTTTTTTTTTTTTTTTTTTTTTTAAAGGCTGCTAACTGGTCAGATATCAAAGGCATACTTGCTTTCTTTACTGGGGAGATGCAGTGGAGGAAAATGACAGAAAAATTACATAACAATTTATTTTTATTTTGTCCCCTGTTAGTTAAAGGATATTTGTATTAGTGATATAAAACCTGTTGATCGATTGACTATTTGATTACAGTCAAATACTCTGTGAAATCAAGAACTCCCTGTTGAAGTATCTGCGTACTTAAAGAAAAAATCAAATCATGGTCTCTCCTGATAGGAAATGGAGGATTGAGAGATTGCATCTGCCCCCTGGTTTAAATTTTGGGTTCAGAGCCTCATAGTGGATGTTGCAAAAGTTTGAAAGGATATAAAAAGAGCAAACAGCTTGGCTAGAGCTAGCAAAGAACAAAGTAAGAAAAGGAAGACTTCTCAGCTGCTAAAACAATGTGACATGTAATCCCAGCAGTTCAATCAATACAGTTTGCTCCTTCATCGTAGTGGAAAGGGTTGTGCTGTTCTAATTCAGTGGGAAAAATTTGTGTGTGTGTTAACACAACACGTGTGTTGTGGCATGTGCTAAATGGAATTGATCAGTTTGAAGACTCAGCCATTCAAAAGCCAGAAATAGTCTCAAGAGCTCCATCATTGGGAAGGTGATAACTTTGTATCTCTGTATTCAAGATGAGAAAAAATGCCTAAGAACTGTGCAATAGCTTCAGTATAGACCACAGCTGTGATACAAGGACATCTGCAAGAGTGATCTGAAGGCCTTAGGAGTGGACCTCCACAGGTGGGAAACCCTGGCCTCTGAGCGGCCCGCCTGGAGGCAGGCTGTGCAGCATGGCCTTTCCCAGTTTGAAGAGATACTTGGCCAACAGTCTGAGGCTAAGAGGCAAAGAAGGAAGGCCCATAGCCAGGGAGACAGACCAGGGACACACTACACTTGCTCCCAGTGTGGAAGGGATTGTCACTCCCGGATTGGCCTTTTCAACCACACTAGACACTGTGCCAGAACCACCATCCAGAGCACGATACCATAGTCTTCCGAGACTGAAGGTTGCCAACAACAATAATTTCATATAATTTAAATTAACGTAACACTATTGATTTTCCTTAACTTGGCTTGGAATTAAATTTCATTAGTAAGAGTTAACTAATTTGTTTTCTTTTTGTGGTATCAGTCTAATGTTTATACTTGAGATAAAAGAACCATGATGTGATATTTGACCAATCCATTGGCCAAACAGAAGCGCTCTCCCTTATATTTACTCTACCTTGGGTTGGATACTAATTTATGGTCCCTCCCTCTCATGGAAGGATGTCTTCTGTGAAAGGAAAATATCTGCTGAGGAAGCACTAAGTTTGTTTCCAGCACGATATTATATATTCAGAAATAGGTTTCTGTAATATGACAATCATTTTTGTTTTTATGTTGATCAAGGACAGTCATTGATCAACTATAGTAATTAATTGTATAGGAAATAATTTTTGAAGGAAATTAAGAAAATATTGTAGAGATGAAGCATAATGTTGAAAATACAGGAACATAAAGTCTTATATAGAAGATATTTATATATTTTTGTATATATAATTATTCTTTGTTTAAAATGCTATGCTCTGTTTCTTCTAGACACATATAATGTACACTTTTTTTCTGTTGATGCAGAGAGTAGAAGTGGTAGAAGTCTCTTGAAAGTTTAAGTTCATGATTTCTCTTGAACAAATGTAAGCATGCTATCTAGTATATCTAGTACATATATCGGAATAGGAATGTTTATTATAGATTTTCTGTATGGTGGTTGTTGTGAAAATACAAGTAATCATATAGTGTGACTACTAATAGGTTTGACACTTAAAATTTTTGTGTGACCATACTGACAAGATGAATGGCATCTGTATGTGCACTCTTGGAAAAGAAAGCTGACTGATCTGTTTTTCCATAATTCATAAATCTGGAGAAGGAAGAATTGGTTTAATCCATTTTCTGCTCAGATTGCAATCCTACACACTTTCCTGGTAGTAAGCCCCATTGAACTCAATGAAACTCACTTCTGGATAGACATGCATAGGATTGGGCTGGAAGTGATGCTGTCCCTATTAGGATACAGTTTTGTAAATTGTCACATCAGTGAATGTCAGTCAGTTTAACCCTCTGGAATGGGTGGGATTCATTAATAGGCTTGACTTCTAATAATAATAATATAATATACAGTATTTATATACCGCCTTTCTTGGTCTTTATTCAAGACTTTATTCAAGGCGGTTTACATAGGCAGGCTTATTAAATCCACACAGGGATTTTTACAAATTGAAAGAAGGTTCTTTCTTTCAAGAACCACTACATTCAAGGTGTTACACTCCGATCTGGTTTAACATTCTGGCCTCCATCCTCCCACGCTCCGAGCAGATGGAACAGCTCAGCTGCAGCTTGCCAGCTGCTTCAAGGTCGCACGGTGCCGGTGGCCTCGAACTGGCGACCTTGTGGATGTTAATCTTCAGGCAAATGGAGGCTCTACCCTCTAGACCAGACCTCCTGCCCATGACCATGCCATGCAGTTCATGTCTAAGTTATAAGATTGGAAGTTGCCAGAATTTTGTGGTTTTACGTAGATTTGAAGGAAAACTTTGTTCAGATAAGTGGAGTGTGATGTCAGGATTGTCCAGAAATACGTGATTGTATAAATGACTGACAATGTATATTTACTTTGATCTGAACCTTCAAAATATTTGCCAGTAATTAATCTGGACCTGTCACTTCTGACATTACAACTTTTGAACACTGTTCAGGCCAAACATTTTTTCCCTAGGGGAGCAATAAAAAACCACATGTTACAGTACACAAGCAAGTAATATGTTTAACCACTGTGTTTACAAATCTTCTAAAGCCTATGGACAAAAGTTAGATACGTTAGAATAAAATGTAAGTCTTTCAGTTCTATCTCATTTTTTTTAATCCCTATGTGCAAGAGCTTTCTCCTGTAGAGATCTCTTGGAGTTCTGGATCCCGTTCAAGCAACTGAAACAGTGTTTGTTCACGTAAATGAAAATGGTGCACTTGGTGAAAGATATGCACTTCTTGATGTACATGTGGGTTACATTCTCTGAAATCAATTCATATATTTAAAATGCATAAATTAAAACTATTTTTCCCATAGCAATCAATATAAATACTTTACATTAGGGGAAAAGTATTTGTCATGACTCATTGAACACTCATGCTGATGACTGGTGACTTCTGGTTGCCCAAGATGGCATAGGCAACACAGTATGGAACAATGTCACTCCCTAACACCTCTCCACTAAGTTCATTGCAAGTGGTATGCTGAGGTGTGGGCAAACCAGCCTGAAAGCTTGAGAGAGAATGTTATGGGGTGGAACTGCAGAGGAAGAAAGCACGGGAGGGCACTTGGATCTCATAGAAGCTCATATGGGAGGGTGAGGCAACTTTTGCTCATTGACTGGGAATTTTCAGGACTAACAAACAGATATTTCCTAGCCATTTAGTACTAGGTGTTTACTGGCCATTTATTTGTTGGTTTGTTGATGTGTGTCGATGTGTTGAAAGACAAAATAAAGAGTATTCTCTTTAGCTCCAGTCCTGGTGTAAGAGTATGCACTAGGAAATTTGATATGGACTTTCATCTGATCCCCAGTTGAGGAGGAGATACCCAGCTGAGGAGGGAGGCTATGGGAAGTGGGAGTGGCTACTGGTGTTTATGGCTGAGAAAACAACACGAAATGCTGTTAAGGAAACTAAGTGGCAGCTCCGTGAATGTGTTTTCTTTCTTGTTTTTTTATCTTTTGGCTTTAGAGGAGACTTCCCCCGTCCCACAGGAAGCTTCCATTGCCAACCAATTAGCAACCAATTAGCAGCTAATTAAGCACATTATTGCAAAAATTGTCAGCGTAAACTAGACCTGGTATTAAT
Source organism: Tiliqua scincoides (assembly GCF_035046505.1). NCBI lineage: Eukaryota > Metazoa > Chordata > Lepidosauria > Squamata > Scincidae > Tiliqua > Tiliqua scincoides. The sequence goes on along the minus strand of NC_089824.1, from coordinate 43,836,011 downwards.
TTGCAAATTGTGCTATTTTAGCAATGTGTAATTCCAGACCATGTTAATCAAGAGGTGCTTGTATATACAGGTCGTGCCTCATTATCTACTGGGATTCTATTTCAGAACCCCTGGTGGATTAAAAAAAACCAGTGGATATCAAATCAGTGGAAAAATAGCTTTGAAGACCCACTTCAGGGTTTTTTGCTCTTCCGTTGTTGCCCCAGAATGCTTTGGTCTAGACACTATAACTCATTCAGCCACTAGATGGGAAATTATTTCGTTAGAGTCCATAATTCACTCCATCTAGTGGCTGAATGTGGTATATTATCTAGTGGTATTGGTCTACCAGTGGTTCTCAAACTTTTAGCACTGGGAACCACTTTTTAGAGTGAGAATCTGTCAGGACCCACCAGAAGTGATGTCGTGACTGGAAATCGATGGTACAGATCAATGGTAAGTCCACACCTGGAGTATTTTGTCCAGTTCTGGTCGCCACATCTCCAAAAAGACATAGTGGAAATGGAAAAGGTGCAAAAGAGAGCAACTAAGATGATTACTGGGCTGGGGCACCTTCCTTATGAGGAAAGGCTATGGCGTTTGGGCCTCTTCAGCCTAGAAAAGAGACGCCTGAGGGGGGACATGATCGAGACATACAAAATTATGCAGGGGATGGACAGAGTGGATAGAGAGATGCTCTTTACACTCTCACAAAACAACTGAACCAGGGGACATCCACTAAAATTGAGTGTTGGGAGAGTTAGAACAGACAAAAGAAAATATTTCTTTACTCAGCGTGTGGTCGGTCTGTGGAACTCCTTGCCACAGGATGTGGTGATGGCGTCTAGCCTGGAGGCCTTTAAAAGGGGATTGGACAAGTTTCTGGAGGAAAAATCCATTACGGGGTACAAGCCATGATGTGTATGCGCAACCTCCTGATTTTAGAAATGGGTTATGTCAGAATGCCAGATGCAAGGGAGGGCACCAGGATGAGGTCTCTTGTTATCTGGTGTGCTCCCTGGGGCATTTGGTGGGCCGCTGTGAGATACAGGAAGCTGGACTAGATGGGCCTATGGCCTGATCCAGTGGGGCTGTTCTTATGTTCTTATAAATGACATCATCAAGCAAGAAAATTTTAAAACAATTTAGGCTGCAGTCCTACCCACACTTACTCAGGAGTGGCTCTCCTTGAACTTGTGCCAGCAAAATAGATAGCACAGGTCTGAGGACACCTAAACAACATATCAACACCTTATTGTAGCTTTTTACTCCTGCAGTTGATTATTTTCATGACTACTTTCTGCCATGGTAACAACTGCTTTTACTGATGATAAAGATCATTGCTGATTTTGTATGTAGCTATGTGAAGGGACAAATGATGTGTGTGCATTAGACTCTAGCAAACGCTTGCCAGTGGTAGGTATTTACAGGGATGTGCTGAAGATCACCGAGTACTGAGTTCCAGGTATGTCATTAACCATGGCACAGTTTCCTTTCTTTGTCAGGATACGCAATGGCTGTGTACCAGGCAGGTGGTTTTCAATGCAAGTTATGACTCAGTGTCATTGCTGATGGAATTTCACCCAATCCTAAGTGCATATTATACTGCTGGAACATGCATTCTGCTGGCATAACATGCTTTGCAACTGTAGCAAACACAGCTCCACTGGAGAGTGTGTCCTGACTACCACCAAAAACTGTATGTGACCAGGTATGTGCAGTGATGGACACTAGACACCTATGTAAGGGTATTCCCTTACCCTGAGGAGACCTCTTGAGACAGAAACTACCCCGTGCGATATAGTGGTAGCCATGTTAGCATTACTATATTATCATGTGGGGAGTTATAGTGGACTGGGTTACTGGTGTCCGTGTGTTTAAAACTAACCTTGTGCAGAGGGTTCTGACATTGGAAGCTCTTTCTGTTTGTGGAAGCAGCGTTGTGTGAGAGAAGGTGTCCTTGTGAGAGTTCAGTGATCCTTCAGCAGCAGGAGAAATTTATGATGATGATGTGTAGTGCTAAAGATGGTGGCAGTTTCAGCTTCTGGGGGGATGGACAGACCTGGGGCAAAAGTCCTGTGAGGGCTCCCCAACGAATGCCTGAATGCTTTGGAAAGAGCACGTATGTGTCAGGTATTTTCCCTCAAGCCCAGGAACCAGGCAGCAGACAGATGCAAATTCTTCTGCATGCTGCCACCCACAGCTATGGTGACAACAGTGAAGTGGACTCTTGGCTGTGTCTTGATGGTAGCAGCTGGGAAAGCCAATAGTGTAGTAAGCAGATGGCAACTTTCCTTCATTACTGCAACTGTAATTATAGGTGGCACTGTAAAGACATTCTGGGGTCGCCTGCTGACATGTTTCTCACTGCCTCTGTGTAAGTCAACTGGTGCCCAGGGGTAATCAGGTCATGATGGGAAGCAAGCCATATCAGCATAAGCCTCCCTGTGAACCTGAACCCTGACTTACTGGGTATGCAATTCTCCTACCTCAGGTGCTGGCCAGGCATGGTTGTGGGCCCTTAGCTGAAGGTTAGGATACAACGCTGTGATTGTATTGGACTGAAAAGTATATCCACGTCCGGGAAAAGTGTTTGAAGTTACTTGAAGACTTTCTTTATCTGTTTTTCTGAACTCCACACAATGAAGACCTAACCTTGTTTTTAATCATAAAAGTTCATCACTTTCTTCAGCGCAAGTTCTTGGTGACTTGATAGCAGACTTCACTTTTACAATAACTTGTGCCACAGACTGAGGTCCGCTTCTTGGCGTGAAGCAGGTGGCGATACCATTCTTTGTGCTCGGTGAGGTAATTGTTTGTTAACAATAGCGTACTAAATTGAAAAGAGCAAGCTGCTTGAAAAGCTTTTTGTGATCCATTGTAAACTATGGGCCTTAAATAAAATTCTTGGGCTAGTGCAGTGGCCTTTAAATCAGTTCATGAAGCATTCTCTGAATGCAACTCTCTGCTCTATAGTTCTTGCTTTTTGCAAAGGCCACCCTTGCTTTATCTTCAAAAATCATTCCTTGCAAAAGGGTCATAATTGAAAGACAACTGTTGCAGAAAAAAGTGCATAATTCTTTGTACAATTTCTGAAGAAAAATCATGGATAAAACGTTCTTGTCAAGGGTGGGTAGTCATCTATGGCATGCTGATGTAGCTGCACTTTCTGTTGTTGATATGCCAGTGACTTGGATTTTCCAAAAACTGTTGATTTGGAAAATTTCTGGTGTCCGAGATCAAGGCCACTGCACTGATCTGATTTTAGCATGTTTGATTTACTTAGTAAATTAAACTAAGAAAGGTACCCTGTGTTTTTATGTGCTATATAAATAGTGTAAGTTAAGTGGCCAAAAGGAGATGAAACCCCTGATTAGTTAAAAAAAAATATATTAATGAAGTGAATTTAATACGGTTCCAGTTCTGTTCAAATAAATTCAAAACTTTACTTGAAATATATTTTTATTGGAGTACTTTTAAATGTTTTTAGCTATGGTAGCTGAATAATAGGGACTTCCTTTAAAATGACTGGATTACAAAAATGTTGAAGACATTGACAACGGTTAATGTACTCATTTTAGCTCTCTCAGAGAGCTATGCAGAAGAATGCCTGATTTCGGACTTGCTGGTGGCCTCTCCCAGGAACCTTGTCTGCCCTTCTGCACTCAAAAGTGACCATCTTGATTACCTCACCCATCCAACTGTAATTCCCAAGCCAAGACTGGCTCTCCTGAGAAGACTTGCACATTCTTATGCATGGTTCAATGGTCAATGCTGAGGGCAGGGCAGTGTTGGGAGAGGCCCTGGGGTCAGCTGAAACTACTGTAGATGAAACCTCCTGTGCCAGCAATACGTGATGGGAAGTACTTTCCTTCTGACAGCCAGCATTGGAATGCCACCCTCCTTAGAGAAGGGGAAGAAACCTGAAGGCAAGAGGGCAGCTGGGATGGGGATAGGGCAGGAAGAGGCAGAGAAGACGGTGAGCAATACAGCTTCAAAAAATTGGGAGCTGATGATGAGGAAAAGGGAACATGAACTACTGGAGGGCTGGGCTGACTGTCCGCCTCTCCAGGGCAGAGGAGACCATCAGTTCATAGGGAAGAAGCTCCCAGGTGAAGAGTGCTATAAGTCCCTCCTCACCTCAGTCTGTGAGGTTCATCTGGGACTCCAGCACCAGCCGTGTTTGATTGAAAGAGGGAGCAAGTGGGAAAGTGTCTCTTGCTGTCACCTTAGTGGCCATCAGCTGGATAATGTAAGTGTGTATGATAGTCACCTAGGGGAAAAAAATTAACGGAACTTACCCGATTTGACTGGTATTTTTATCCATTTCTTAATTTTATTGAACTATACCTTTTGCAAAATGGAAAACTTTCCACAGAAAAATATTGCAGTGGGACGTTTGCCATTACAATAAACTTTCTGTTTCTCATCCCTGCTGAAACCACCAGATGTATTTATGTGGAAAATTGAAGAGCAGTTGCCTCTGTATGTTGGCAGTCTTTAAGTATAGCAAGTTCTTAAGAGTTTTAAGTTGTTGTCTTTGCGTTGTGCTTTTCGGTTGATGTGATCCTCTTTGGAAACCAAAAGGCAGGGAAAAAATCTCAGAAATAAATAAAAACAAATATATTACAGATTTATAAGATTTTTCTGTCTTGCTTTGTGTTCATCCAGAGCTTGGCTTTAAAGTGATGGAAGGATAGCTCATTTTTATTATGGTAATCATGACTATTATGGTAATCATGTTCATGTGTCTCCTTACTTAGCTCCTGACCAATTTTAATGTGCTGTGCTCTCTCTTTTGGGGCATTTCTGTATTTAACAATCCTTAGTTTTCATTGGGCAATCAATGTATTAAATGTAAATCTGCTGTGTCATTAGTACCTTAGTGTTTGACTAAATACACAGGTGTGCATCACTTAACAACGGGCATGTTCTCCAATATCTGTTAGGTGATTAGGTTGTTAAGTTAACATTGAGCCCTATCTAGTGCCTTTGTTGTGTAAACAGACACTCCTTGCAAGAAACTAGCTGGCTGCACAGGCTACTGGAAACCGAATGCCTCTTCTTTGCATTAAGAGCCTCTTTGTTGTGTAAACGGACATGCCACTGCAGGCTATGGCATTCCTGACTGTCTCATTAAAAGCATCTTTATTGTGCTCTGTATATGCTATCCATCATTAAGCGGAAGGTTGTTAAGTGGCACATGCCTGCACATAGAATGAGCTTTCAGTGATTAAATTGTGGATTAGCCAAATTTTTTCTTTCTTTGGAAACAGGGTTAGTGTGTTTTTCATAGAATTCCTTGTACCCTTATTACATTTCTGTAAATCAGATTGGACTGATTTTGATTTTTTATGTTACATAGCTAATCTATTACACATGTCAAATGGCAAAATAGCTAGGAAATCTCCCTTGCAACAGTTATGTTCAAAGTTGTTCTTGAGTAGACCTTTAATGTATCTTGTAGTGCAGTCCTATGCCTGTCTACTCAGAAATATGCCCTGTTCAATAGGACTTACACCCAGGTAAGTGTGTAATAGGATTTGATAGAGTAAATGGGATTTACTCTAAGCCTGGAGAGTAAATCCCATTGAATTTAATAGGCCTTAATTTTGTATAGACATAGGATTGTGTTGCTGGGTGGATTCTCAATTTGAGTTATAGTATGAATGTGAAGTACAGCAATATCTTATACTTCTGTCTGGTTAGAGACCAGAGCAAGGGCGTAAGTCAAAAATGGGTGAATGTTCAAAACCTAATTTAGCTTGCAAATTTATTTTGGCTGGTGAAAAACATAAATAATGAAGTATATAACACATACAAGTGTGCATGAAACTAAATAAACATAAGAACATTAACAAATGTTGTGGAAGTTTGGCTGAAATCTGATGAAAGAGGAAAGCGCATAGATGAAATTTGAAATGTGGTTATAATTGAAAATGTGTAAGGCAGATGTTTGTCCTAACATGTAGATTAGCAAAAGGTGTGCACTGCATAAAGTTTAAAGATGTGTCCCTATTGACAAGCATTTATCTTGGTATGTGCTTATTGGCAATGTGTTGGCTGCACCGAAGTATATTTCCAAACAGTTTGTTGCATTAATATACTGTGAAAATTACAGGGGGTAACTTATTACAGGGCAATAATCTAGAGGGTGTCTCAAAAACATGTACATACACTGAGCAGCCCAATCCTGAGTTGCCCAGCGTGCAAGGCTGCCATGGCGCCAAAATGGCTACTGCGGCATCCAATGCATGCTGCACAGCCCATGGTGGTTCCTTGGGGGAAGGGACATTTGTCCCCTTTCCCCAGGTAAGGGAAGTAGCACTGCAAAGTGGATACTCAATTCTGCAGCAGCTTTTGAGCCGGTGCAGATCAAGGAGTCCTGTGTTGGGCTGCGCGGTCTCCCCCCACACCTCCATTCACCTCTTTGCCGTCTGGGTGAGTGCTGAGTGGCAGAACATGGGCTCAGTGCCAGAGCTGACCCAGTGTTGGCGAGCGGTGGGTGAGCTCCAGCAGCGGGCCTGCGATAATATAGAGGGCTCATAAACGAGCCTTACGACACATTTGCAACAGTGTACACTGGCAGTAAACCAGCACACTGGATCAGCCCTTAATGAGCTCTAATTCAGGGTTTCTCAACCAGTGGTACGGGTGGTACTTGAGGTGGTGTCCGGTGGTGCTTGCAGGAGTCCTGGACACTTGCCACCTGGCAGCAAGACTAGGAACACAATGTAACACACAGCAGTAGGAGACTTGGCTCAGCGAGCAGAGCTCCAAAGCGTGCTTTTCTGTGCTCATAAAAGTCCTTCCGTTCATCCTGAGCTTCTTACTGGTGTTTGTTGCATTGCATCTGGCTTCCCATCTCAGAAGTAACTGGTGATGATGTCTTTGTCAGTTACTTCTGGTGGTACTTTGACTAGGTGGGCTATGTGAAGTGGTACAGCAGAGGACTAACTTTGAGAAACACTCCTCTCATTCATACATACGTCATTGTGGAAAACCTGCCACACTTGAACATCTAAGTAAGGGGAGCCGTTGAAGAGATGTGTAGAACCATCTCAGCGCATACACTGGTAGATGTCTGCAGATCTCTTTGTTAATGATATCAGCATTGTATAGATACCAGTGGGGACCGTTTCGAGCAGTGCCAGATCTAATTCATTAATTAAGCAATTAATTAACTGGGTCGAGCAACTGCTTCTGTGTATTCCATATGCAATATATGCCATAGGCAGTATATGTGTAAATTGTAGCATAATAAATTTGACACTACAAAGTGTGTGTAAGTTTTCTTGAGATTCCCTGTATATTAAGGCCCAAGCTTTGATAAATAAAATTCAGATTTTTATATATATAGGAATCTCAGTAGGGGGCTGAAGCAAGTCATACTGTGCTTGGGATGCTTATGTGTAGTTTTGATTAAATTTTTACAACGGTAAAGGAAACAGAAAGAGAATAAATCAAATGGCAAAGTGACTTTGAAAATAAATCTTTGTAGCTTAGCTTGCATTAAAGAAAACAAGATCTTAACTGAAAGTACAAAATAATGCTGAGTTCTCTTTAAAATGATGCTACACATAATCAGGAAGAGTAGATATTCTTTTAGTTTGGTGCTTGTTAGTGTCCCTTTAATATATTTCAGTTTGTAGTATAATATGTTGCTTTTTTAAAAACACAGAGTCTCTTTCTGTCTTGTAGCTAGGAAAAAAATATCTAGGTCAAGAGATTCTGTCTTATTAATAACTTAGGGCTCTGTTCAACAGAAATTATCCACAGCAGCTGCCTAGCCCTCCCAATATCTGAGCCATTGTTCAGGATAAAATGTCCCTTTCCACTGACCTTTTTTTTTTTTTTTTTTTTTTTTTAACTTTGTAGACTTCAAGCTTCTTGGTTAGAGTGTGTGGTGTGGTTCTTTGTATTTTGATGCAGTCTGTCTTGTAGGAATCAAAGTATTTAAGCTTTGTTTGTATTGAAAATTTTCCATTGCAGTGGCATACCTGGAGAAGGGTCAGTGGGGACAAATCCCCCGAGTGGTATTCTGGGGCGCACCGCAGCACCGCCATCCCACGGTGCGCATTTGTCACATGTTCCGGGTGAGGGGGAGGCATTTGTGTTCCTGGATCCTAGACAGCAGAGGAGCCAGGATTGTTGGTGTCCCCAGAGCATGTTTACTTAGAAGTTAGTCCCCTTGTTTTCAGTGAAATTAAGACCCAAATCCTAACCAACTTTCCCACTGGCATAGCAGTGCCAGTGGGTCATGTGCTGCATCCTGCAGTTGGGTGGCACTTACGGAGGCCTCCTCAAAGTAAGGAAATGCTTGTTCCCTTACCTCGGAGCTGCATTGCCCTTATGTCGGTGCTGGAAAGTGGTTTAGGATTGCATCCTAAAGCACCATATATTCTCTGCATCATAACAGTGTTGTGTCAACTCATGCTTCGGGATCATCTCAGGTGTTGTGACAACTCATACTGATGACATGTGTCATCATTGTTCCCACCAGATGAACACCAAATTGTAGGTCTCTCAAATGGAATTAGCACCTTCGTTTCCACAATGCTGACTTTCTTTTGGAAAGGTTCTGTCGGGGCCCCTCCCAGATGCCCTGACCCCCGACTTACCTGGGAGCAGGCACCCCATGCCCAGGGTTGGGAGGCTTCACTGCCCCCAAAGGGGGAAAAGCAGGGTGGCTCACCTCAACCAGCCAGAGGGGGCTGGCAGGGCAAACAAGGAACACAGAAGGAAACAAGCCAGGAACAGGAAAGGCCTTTTCTGCCCCACCTGGAGGAAGGGGAGGGGCCAAAGGGGGCAGGCTTGCTCCATAAAACAGGGAGGCCAGGGATGAGAGGCAGTCAGTGTGAAGCAGGGAGCTGTGAGGTCAACAGCTCCTGCTCCTAGGCCAGGTTTGGCAGCTCTGCTAGGGAGGAGGATAAGGGTGCTGGAACCCCCTCTCCCTCCAGCCAATCTGAGGCCTCCCTGGGGAGGAACAAGCCTGTTCCAGGTCCCTCCAGGGGAAGTTCCCTACAGGTTCATGCAATTTGCTCAAACTGTGTGGCACCATTATTTACATGTACATTCTTTCAGTGTGGGTTGGGACCTCACCACATATACTGTGATGTTGCAGAATATATGTGTGAAGGATCTTCTAACCTTGGAAGCTTGCATATGATTACCGATTTATGATCCTCAGTATTTTTTATCAGCAATCTAAATCTTTTCTTTGTATTATATATATTTAAAAAAGATTATATATATTTAAAAAAGAAAAATAAATCCCACTCATGAGAGTTTCTCCATATACAGTAAATGGGCTTTTAGGCAGTATAAGAAAAGTCCTGCTTTAGTGGAGGAAAATTTAAAGAGAAATCATGAAGACTTCAACATGCTTATGGAATTAACTGCTATCCGTTTGTAAGAGATTGGCATGCTTCCTTGGAGCTTGTCCATACAAAATGAAGTTTTAGCTCTAATGAAGCATCTTCTGTCTTCCCAAAACTTACGAATTTATATGCTTTCTAAACTAGGCATATGAGCTGGGGATATGAAGGGAGAGAAATGTTTCATCTGGAGAACCAATTGCATGTCAGCTCTCTGAGCTCAAGTCTCTTGTTTTGTGTAGAACTTGGAGCGCAGTTCTAACTCCTTACTTCAGCGCTTTCCAGCACTGACATAAGGGCAATGCAGCTCTGAGGTAAGGGAACAAACATTCCCTTGCTTTGAGGAAGACTCCGTGAGTGACACCCAACTGCAGGACACAGCACACGTCCCATTGGTACCGCTGTGCCAGTGCTGGAAAGCACTGACGTAAGGGGTTAGGATTGCACCTTTGAATGATTAACTTTCAGCACAGCTGTCATAAGTGTTTGTGACACACCTGAAGGGGGGAGGGGCTGTGGCTTAACTATGGCATTGAAACAAGCATCTACGCTTTATATTCCTGGGTGATGATAGGCAATTGGATTGGATCATATTCTGTATTTATTAGAGCAGGGGTGCCCAAACCCCGGCCCTGGGGCCACATGCGGCCCTCGAGGCCTCTCAATGTGGCCCTCAGGGAGCCCCCAGTCTCCAATGAGCCTCTCGCCCTCTGGAGATTTGTTGGAGCCTACACTGGCCCCACGCAACTACTTTCAGCATAAGGACAACTGTTTGACCTCTCGCGTGAGCTGTGGGATGAGGGCTCCCTCCACTGCTTGTTGTTTCACATCTGTGATGCAGCAGCGGCAGCAAAGGAAGGACCGGCCTTGCTTTTTTAGGCCTTTTATAGGCCTTGCGCTATTGCAAGACCTTCATTCATTCATATAAGTTCAACTTTAATATATTCATTTATGTATACTTATGTAAATGTATTCAAATTTTAAATGTAAATTAATTCTTTTTTCCCCCCGGCCCCCGACACAGTGTCAGACAGATGTTGTGGCCCTCCTGTCAAAAACTTTGGACACTCTTGTATTAGAGTATAGCAATTTGTTAGACTCTGTAGCGGTTGGTCTGCATGATGGTCTGGCAGGGATGTGTATGGATAAGTAGGAGATACTGCAAAGATGTGAAGATATTCTAAAAGTTACTGCTTGCCTCTCCTGAACAGCTTCTTGTCTTGGCATCTTATGGGCCTATAAACTTGGGTTTGGGCAACCTAGGTGATGTGACTCATTGGAATCCCTGTAAGATAGCTCTGATTAGCCTCTAGCTATATAATTTTTTGTGAAAGTTACCTGAACTGAGCTGTGTGTGTGTCTGCTCAGGTTGGATATCTGGTCTTGGTATAAGTTCTGTCATTGGGACAACTGGGGGTAATGAGGTAAGTGAGCTGCCTCTCGGCTGCTGTTGTCAGTGTGGGGAGATGTGACCAGTTATAGAACGTGTCTGTTCTGTTTTTGACAAGATGTCAATATGTTTTTGTTCTCCTACTTCTTTTCCTGTACAAATGTTGGGCAGTACAGGCTGAGTCTCATTATTCGTGAGTGTTCCATTCTGAGAACTCACGTGGATGGCAAAAATCTCATTAAAGCAAATCCATTTTTTAAAAAGTCCCTTTTCTAGGCAATTTAAAAACAACCTTTGTGATGTAAGACAGAGTCATTAGGCAGACAATCCGTCTCTCTCTAATCAGTCTCTCTCTAGGTCGGTGATTTTCAACCTTTTTCATCTCATGACACACTGGCAAGGCACTAAAATGGTCAAGGCATACCATCAGTTTTTTGACAATTGACAAGGCACACTGTGCTGCCAATGGGGGGGGGCAGACATCCCCCAATGGCCCTACTAATAAATGACCCTCTCCCAAATTCCTGCGGCACACCTGGGGACCATTCAAGACACACCAGTGTGCCACAGCACAGTGGTTGAAAATAGCTGCTCTAGGTGCTTAGAAAGGCTTCACTCAGAGCCAGTGACCCCTGTCTTCCCCAATGCAAAGTGATGATCTTTCTTTCACATGCTCAGGGGGAAGGGAGGGGTCGCTTGCATTGGAGTGAAGCTGTTTTAAGTGCCTGGTGAGAGAATGATTGATGGATTGTCAGCAGGACGCCCTCTCTCACATTGACGCTATTGTTAAATGACTTTTTCCCTTTAATTTAAAGGACGCTTCTCATTGTGTTGAGATATAAACTTAGGCGAAAAATCCATGGATAATTTGGTTATACCTGTAATGTTTCTGCTGTATTATAAAATGTCTCAGTCAGGATAACCTCTGTGTTCACAACAGTGCTCTGTTGTAGTCGTGTTGTAGTAGCTCACTTCCCAGGAGCATGTACTTAGATATATGACCCTTAGTTATGCTGAGCAGGCAGCTTTCTCTGAAAGTTACTGTATACGTTAGTTTCACATTGCTAATATTAACACCAGTTTTGGAAAAAGCATCACCTGAATATTATGTGCAAATGGCTCCCAGAATGCTGTCCAAAAGGTGGTAAATCGGGAGACAACTAAGCAATCTGCTAATTATTTGGAGAGCTTGGAGTTGTAATCTAGAACCACTGGGCAAAACTTGACAAGATGTTAATCCTGTCATTGGCCCTGTGTGTGTGTTCAAGTTGAAATACTAGTCATGGAGTGGAGGACGGGATTGGAAGTGGGAGTGTTGCAAGGGGAACTTTAAAAAAGTCTTTACACTGTGCCATGGTCCCCCTCTTCTCCCCCCCCCCAATATGCTATTCTTACTGTACCTGCTGCTTTCCTTTGAAGCTGAACTGCATTGGCATCAAAGACAGCTCTTCTCTTCAGAGGCAAATAGCAACCATGAGAAGAGGGCAATTTCATCAGGACCATGCCACAGGGGTGAGGAGTTAAAAGCTAACCCCCCCTTGCAGTATTTCTGGTCCTGATCATGTATCTCCCTTGTAAAAACAAACAGGATGACGGGATGAACAAAGCATCTAGCTTGGCCTACAGTTTAGTAAGTCTTAAGTTCTCTTCTGACTTGCTGAGAAATCGCAGCTCTCTTGACTTTTAACGATTATGTAGCATAAGAGTGCTTATAGGTTGGGTTTAAGCTATTTTTGTAATTGTAAAATTATGAATAAAAGGATCAGTTGAGATCCCTTGCACACTGTGGTGATGCTCCCTGCAAAACTTAGTGCTTTGCAAACCCTCTAGCTATGCCACTGGCCACAACATACATACTGGGTCATAGGAACCATATTCACCTCAGAGCTTTGTTTATTATTTATCAATTAGGGGGAAAAAATTAACAAAAGCTAGGAGGCGAAAGAGCTAGAGGAGACGAACTGGGGTACTTCTGAAATCTATATTTTCTGCTTGGGCCCAGGTCTTGTTGTTCTTTTCCAGAAATAAAAAATTTGATGTATTGGAGTTGGAACTGTGAAGATTTGGGGAAGGGAAAAAATTCTGCTTTGGGGATGAGCAAGCAAGTGCAGGGTGCCTGCTCTTTCCGTCCCAAGCATATAGTATGTTGTAACAAAACAGATCTTGGCACTAGTCCTGAAACTTGTTTCCTCCAATCATCTGTAACAAATTCACATTCCCTTCAATTAGCTACTTATGGAAATTGCTTAAATGTGTTTGGATCATAAAATATTTTTTCCTTCATAGTTGATGCCTATAGCAAAATTCTATAGCTCAGCAGTTCTCAAACTCACAGGGGGTTTGAGACCGCAAGCAAGTCTTAGTGCGGGCAGAGAGAAGGCAGCAACACAGTCTGCAGGATTGTGTCACTTCCCTGGTCACAGGGTTTTTAAAAAAAACTTACCCCTATCCACAGCCTCCTGGGGGTGCAGAGAGCCCCACAGAGCCCTTTGCAAGGCTCCTTGCACCTCAAATGATAAAAAAAATGCAATTGCCACCCAGAAGTGGGTCACAATTGCGGGGTTTTATAATTTTTTTTGAGGCATGGGGAGCCTTGCAGAGGGGCTGCATTCACCTCCAGGGGGTCTGCTGTGGGCAGGGTAAGTTTTAATAAAGCCCCTGTGACCTCGACAGCAACATGATCCTGTGGATTATGTTGCTGCCTTCCCCCTTCTCCACCCCTTACAGTTCCAGTGGCGCTTGTTTTCAAGCTGGTGGGTTGTGATCCACCTGTATGAAAACCACTGCTATAGCCTATGAATTTCTTTTGTGTGTGTGTGTGGGGGGGGGGGGTTGCTTTACTTTTAAAAAGAGACTGTTGGACTAATGCTTGAAAGACCCCACATGATTTTAAATGTGTAGTGATAGAGATTTAAACATGGTTTAAACTGGTTTATGGTTCCAGCCCTGACTAGAAAATTATTTTACCCTTCTAAGGCGAAGGTTTCTTGGCCTGCAAATGCAACTTTGGCCACATGTGTGTGTTTAGCTGAAATACCTGTTGCAAGGAGGGAAAATTATAGGGATTGTGGTGTGCAGAGGGAGCATTTAGCCCATTTCTTTCTGGCTGTAGTGCTGATAAAAATTCACCACCTCTGCTATTGCTGTCCCTGGTAGAGATGCAACCAAGGAACCTTCTTCCTGGAGCTGTAGCAGCTTTTGAGAGGAGATTGTCAGGAGTGCTTTAGCATAATAGGAAAGGGTTAAACGTCCTGTCTCCACATGCATGATTCCAGTCTTGATCACTTTTCCACATCCAGGTTCTGTTTTAAGCTACAGCATAGCCTCAGGACGTAATGTGTAGTTTGAATCTTGGAATATTTTTAACTTTGGAGTTGATGTCCATGAGTAAACAATGTCCATGAGTCAAGGTCTTTTAATTATTGGAAATTGTGGCTTTTTTATGCGTCTGCCCACTTTGTTACTGATTGCAGCGGATATATGATTTTAATGATATTTGTTTGGTTTTTGAATGTGATGTTTTAATATTTTATTGTTTTTGATGAGATGTTTAATATTTTCTTATTGTGAATTTGTATTTGTAACATTTACAAATGTTATGTATGTTTATGTTTGTAAACATATGTTTATGTTTGTAAAACCAGTGGTTTGTAAACCACTTTGAGTGTTCTTCAGTGAGATAAAGCAAAGTATAAATTTAGTAAATAAATAAGGAGTTTAGGCTATATACATATTTCTCTGTTATCAACCCCATATCATGAGTCAAAGCAACCCATCCTGCAATATTGTATCATAGCATCGGCAATGAAAATTTTGGTCCATTCATTTCCCCTGTAAAAGTCTGCTAAAGATCTGGCTCTGTGTCAGAGATAGGTGTTGTCATCAAACGGTTAGAAATGACGTCACCAGTAATTTCTTAGACTACAGGCGTGCCCCCCTGATCTGTGGGGGTTCTGTTCCAGAACCCTCTGCGAATTGCTGAAACCACGTATACATGCAAACACCCGTCCTTGCAGTCCAAGGGACCACCTTCCCTCTGGATACTAGGGGAGCTCCAGGGCTTCCCTGGGCCTCCCAATACCTTTTAAGGAACTTAAAAATTTCACTTCTGGTTTCTCCGAGAAAGTGGAAGTCAAATTTTTTCAGCTTCATAGCTCAGTCTGAACTTGACAGAGGCTGGGAACAGATTGCTGATCTCAGAAGCCCCTCCAGAGGTGCATGCTGGGGGGCTGGACCCAATCTGCAGATAAGTGAATCCACAGATACGGGATCTGCGGTTATGGCGTCCTCCCCCCACATCCATGCTGAACCACTCAGTGAGGGACAGGGCTGAACACAGTGTGCAGTAAATGGCTCATCTGCATTTATTTGAAGAAGCTTCAGTAGATTTGACACACTTCTGAACTGGTTGGTGGCAGCAGTGCAGTTATGTTGCTTGTGCCTCACCTTGGCGTACTCCTGTTTAGTAAACTCAGATTTAGCGTTTCCCTGTTTTCTGGATTGACAGTTTATGTAGTCGCTCAGTTTGCTTCGCTCAGTTTGCAGGTGTAGTAAAGGTCCACCTTACTACATGCTGTGGCCTTATACCATCCAAAAAGTAGCACTAATTCGCCTGCTCATGACAGCAGTTATGCCACCGACACCCTGCTTTTCCTTACTTGTGTCCTGTAAAGACACTTCTGCTTATTAGCCTTATTTAGTTTGTGTCTACATGAGAGCTTCTCTACAGTGCATTGATGATGCACACACTTAATTCCACCCCCTCTGATTGTCAAGGGTGTACATCAAAGGCACACTACAGAGAAGTTTTCATGAATGATTAGGGCTTCTGCCTACCAAAAATCTGGTAAATAGGTCTAAAAGAATAAAATTCTCCCCCCCCCCCCATGAATGTGTCTTTGCTTGCATGATGGTTCTTGAATTTTGCATTCCTTTGGGCATAATCTGTATTTTCCTGGAAAATAACTTGCATATCAGGGACACTACCATAAACAAATGATACAATCTTCTGTCCCACTGTTGTTGTTTTTTTAGTTTCTGATTGCGTCAAGTCCTCTGCATAAGGGGAAGGAGCGTGGGAAGTAGGAATCAAAAGGGAAAATTAGGGCACCAAGAAATCTAAAATCTTCTTGAGAATATTATAGTCTGCGTCCTTGTGTGACCTATACAAACGGAAATGGTATCGTGTGTCTTATATCCAATTTCTTGTTCCTACCATGCTCTCAAACTTAGATGCGATAACAGATGGGATGAAGGAAACATTTTTCCTTAAAACGTCATCTGTGTAGTTATTCTTAAATTTGAGAAAATTACATTTCTGCTTGGAATCGTGTTCTATTTAAAATTTGTGGGTAACGTAATTGGATCTGAGCTTTGACTTTTCCTCTTTCCACAGTTTAGATTGTAAGGTTTTCTTGGCTTCCTTATTGAGTTCTCAAAACCATGTATGTGTGTATGTCCCAATCATTGCTGTCTTGAGCTGCAGTACTGCACACGCTTTCATTTTGAGTAAGCCTGATTGAACACAATATTACTTCAGAGAACACATGGGTGGGATTGTGCTGCTATATCAGTTCTTTTTAATTTTCCAGATATAAATTGATGGGCACTATAGTGTCAGGTAATGATGAGTTTAAAATGTTAGATCTTGGATCTATGTTGTGTTCTTATTTGATTGTCTTATAATTTTATGTTTTTTCCCTTACTAATGAACACTTTCATTTGTATTCTGTAATCGTGTGTTGCCCCTTGAGTGCTGTCTTGTTCAAGCTGTGCATCAGTACTGTCCCTCTTCATTTTTTCTTGGCCACGTTTAAGGGGGAGCACCAAATAACTTCCTAAGGGTTTCTGGCAGTATGTGGGAGAATGATGGGAAAAGTTTCTCCATCTGCTGCTGTAGAACTTCCTTGTGTAAAATCTGTTTCGTATTAAGTGAAATTGTAGAAGACATACACAGATGGGTTTCTTCCAAGAGAACTGAATGTCAAATACACTCTCACAAGTAAGAAGTATAAAAATACTAAACACGGAGTAATGGCTACAAGGTGACTAAACATGTAATGTGTACTTCTTTGTATACATTTGTCATTGCCTTCTGT
Source organism: Tiliqua scincoides (assembly GCF_035046505.1). Taxonomy (NCBI): domain Eukaryota; kingdom Metazoa; phylum Chordata; class Lepidosauria; order Squamata; family Scincidae; genus Tiliqua; species Tiliqua scincoides. The sequence goes on along the minus strand of NC_089824.1, from coordinate 43,819,167 downwards.
TCTAACATTTCAGGGTTGTCAAAAGATTGCCAAGGCAATGACTTTGGAGCAGTGCCGAACTGAAATGGGGGAGAGATGTTTTTTTGTGAAGGCTTTTACGCACATCCCCATTAAAAATACTCTCTCTTGACAACATTTTTTTCTCCTCTTTGTAAAAGGGGACAGACATGTCACCAACACTTGCTCATTCTGTTTAAAAAAATAAAAACCGTCACCAAGGCAGTTGGTGCCAAGCTATCACTCTGCACAGCATCTTGAAGCAGGTTTGTTGTAGTGGCACACAGATGCTCTTCCAGGTGAAAGTAATATGGTTAAGTAACACCCATTCAAAGTGCACTTCTTTCAGTGGCATTTACAGTCAGTTCTCATTATCCACTTGGATTAGGTTCCTGGAAAACCTAGTGGATACTGAAATAGCAGATACCAAATCATTGAGCCTATGGGGAAAACAGGGTTAGGTTCCAGGGGACCCTCTTCACCATGAATGTTGTGAACTTAAATCTTAACTTGAAGTCTGTGGGGCTGAATGATAGTGTGGGCTCATCTACATTTACAACCTCTGATGCTTCCTCTCCTCCTTGCTGGATATTCCTTGATGCGTTGAAAGTTGTGGCAATAGTGATTTCTCCATGCTGGCCGTCCTCAACTCATTGGATGTTGCTGGCCCAACGGTGAGGCTTCAGAATTCAGCAATGGGGCAGAGGTTACTTCACCTATCCTGCTCCTCCACCTCTCTTGGTTCCTTCCCTGGGCTTGTCCCAGCAGCAGAGCAGCTCTCAGCCTTTCAGAGACCTCTCATTGTTGCCAGGGTTGTGGAGGTTCATCCAGAGTCCCCAGGATGGTGCCCAAGATATTGGGGCAAGTTTGGAAGTGGACACAAATGTGTCTGACAATTCTCCATGGGCCAATACCAATTTGATGTGTAAAATTGACCCAATCCAGATAACTTTCAGCTTGCATTTGCACAGTATTTGTGAATAATGAGTAGCAAATAACAAGGAATAGGTGGCAATTCTGCCATTCACAGATAGCAAATTTGCTTATAAAGAGAACTGACTGTATGTCTGAATGCATGTTTGGCCACTGTTAATCCTGCTTAACAGTGTGCAGCTGTTGCTGAGCCAGGGCAAAAATATCACCACATAGTGCTTGCAGGGTGTGAATCTGCTGGCAAAGCATATTAAAACAGGCAGCATCCATTTTGGTTGCCTCGGTGATGGCCTCATGTAGTGACCTAGCTAGTGGGGGGGGCAGGGAACGGTCTGCCTCAGGTGCCACCCTGGGGGGGTGATACCACTAGTGACCAAAATCACTAAAATCATGGTTGTTGGGAGTAATACTGTTATATATCCTTTGATGCGTAATTTCATGCAGAATGGAAGGAAACAAATTGGAGATAAATATCTCAATTCAATCAAAAGTTGTGGCCAAAAAAACCAGAAAACAAAAATGCAACTGTCTTATGTAACAAAGTGCAGTTTCTTATGTACAACAAAGTACAATGTGGGGCTGCCCTTGAAGACGGTTCGAAAACTGCAATTAGTGCAGAATGCGGCGGCCCGTGTAGTTACTGGAGGTAGGCGGTTCTCCAGCGGCTGCACTGGCTGCCCATTCGTTTCTGGGCCCAATTCAAGGTGCTGGTTTTGACCTTTAAAGCCCTATACTGCTCTGGGCCAAGGTATCTTAGAGATCGCCTACTTCCGTACAATCCAGCTCGTCTTCTTAGGTCATCAGAGAAGGCCTTTTTACAAGTGCCGCCGCCTAGGGAGGTACGTGGGGCAACGGCTAGAAATAGAACCTTCTCAGTAGTGGCACCAATGCTATGGAATTCCCTTCCCCTTGACTTAAAAATGGCTCCCTCTCTTGAGACTTTTCGGTGAGGCCTGAAGACCCTACTGTTTAAACAAGCCTTCTGAGTTCTCGGTCTTTTTAACATCTTTTCAACATCTTTTAATTTTTTACAGGCCTGATTCTTTTATGACTTGCTGCTCTATGCTCTTTTTACCTTTTTACTACTTTTTATCTGACTACTATTTTTATGATATGTGTTAATATGCTTTTATCTGTTTTTAAATTATGTTTTTAATCTGTTTTAACCTGTTGTAAGCCGCCTTGAGTCCCTTCGGGGAGAAAGGCGGGGTAAAAATAAAGTTATTATTATTATTATTATTTCCCTAACTCAAAATGGATGAATGAGAATGATTGTTCAAAGAGCCAATGAAATGTTGTTATAATGCAGCATGGAACTAATAGGATATTAGCAAGGTGACACCGGGGTGTGTGTGTGACACCAGTGTTTGTGTTGGGGGTTTGTGTGAGCACTACCTTAACTCCAGAGCCCAGTCAACCAGGTGGACCCTGGTCTCCTGGTTGTACTGGCCTCTGTGGCCAAGGTTTGCTGGGTAGGTAGACCTAGGCTCCCATCCAGACTTAGAGTCCAGATCTACTTGCCAGGTAGATCTGGCCTCCTGATTGCCCTCTGGAGCCGCCTCTTACAGGCAGGTAGACCTGAGCTGCTGTCCAGACTTGGAGCCCAAATCTACCTGCCTGGTACACCTGGTCTTCCACTCCAACTGTTCTCTGGAGCTGCCTTTTCCAGACAGGTAGACCTGGACTTCTGTCTGCTCTTGGAACCCACTTGGAATCTACTTGTTGGGTAGACCTGGGCTTCATTCAAGCTTCTTCTAGGCAGGTAGACCTGGCCTCCTATCTGGACTCGGTGCCCAGAGCTACCTGCCGGGTAGACCTGGGCTCCCATTCTGACTGGTGCCCAGTTTTACTTCCTTTCCTGGTGGGCACCTTTACCCTCTGACAAATTAATTTTGTCATATGGCAGGGGGGCGGAGGAGGTGTGACAAGAATTTATGGGCCTTGGGTGTCAAATGACCTAGCTATGCCACTGGCTACATGTTTTGTCTTTCTCTTGCATCCCATTCAGAGTTAGAACAGTGTGAATCCTTTGTTTGCCATCAGTAACATTCAGGTAACCAAGTCTGGTTCCTTGATGCCATGATATTATTATTGGCTGGGACTGCACAGAAGAAAAGATACAATCTAAAAATGGCATTGAAGCAACATAAATTTGGGTCACGACAAGGCACGCAATGAAAAAGGACTAGTATGATGGGAACTTCTTTGACAAGCTTTTTGCACCTCTTATAAGCATCTCTTTGCACTTTCTGAAAATGTTCAAGTGTGAAAATTTTGGTGAAGCTGTCTTCAATCTGAAAGCTACACACAGGTGAACCCAAAGCTAAGTGCTGATTGAGATTTCTGCTGCATCAAAATATTGGTGCCTGATAATGAAACAAAGTGGTGATCATCTTATGCTGTTATGCAGCAGGCCCCATTTTCAACTATCACAATTTCTAGGTTTTCAGAATGAGGAGCTTACCTTTGGTGGTTGGGAAGATAGCCCATCATGTTGCGGTTTCAACTTCCAGAAAAAAAACACCAAAGGTGAAGAGACTTGCCAAAACTGAAGAATAGAAACATCTGTGTGCAAATGAGCTTTTACATTACAGGAGATATACTATCCTACCAGGAGCCGAAATACTACGTATATAACTTCCATAGTGGATAATGACTTAAACTTCCTCACATGTTGAAGGTATTGCAAATGTTTAGCATTAATGGCTACTCTGAGATGTAGAAATGGGTTTTCTGTTTTTTTTATTTGAGGAATAATGGATGATTGATAGTGTTGGTCAAGCTGCTAAATCAGGTGGTCTGTCTTTGTACTAGGAGGAATTATTTAATAGAAGAGTAATGTTTAAGTGTGTCAGTGTTGTCTGTAGATGAGCATATCTGTAATTAGCACAACATGAATTCACGGTTTCTCTACTTAATGGTTCTCTTACTGCGTCCATATTAGGTCACCCTGTATTCTAACCCCTGTGAGTAAGAAAATGAAAGAGATCTTCCATTTTGACACCATCACAATTGTTAATACTTTTAATAGTTGCAAGGAATTTTGCCCAAAGGTTTGCAATTGAAAGAGGTGTTAAGGAGACAAAGGTATGAGAGCAGGGTAAATAGAAAGCTTGCTTTGTATCCTTTTTAAAAGATGACTGATGTTCTTCGCTAGTGAATTTTTATTGACTGACCTTGTGATTTAGTTATAATGGAATAAACACAAGAAAAATACCATAGGTAAACAAATGGGGAATTTTCAGTCTGAAAACTCAATCATAGTCACCAGTGCCTTCTTACTTTGCTGTCAGCACAGCCTCATTTTTTTCTTTTCCCAAACCTCTGTGGCTTTTTGGGGTTAGAGTCCTTTGCCCATATCTTGGATTGTGTGGTAGAGAATCAGTCAGTTTCTGGCTCTTTGGTCTGCATTCAGTGTATAATATGATTTCTCCTTTTAAAGGCCAGGGGTTTAATCTCTTCAACAGTCAAGATTTCAAGTCCTTAAATTCAGGTGCACATAATGATTTGATCAGTGGCAGACCTCCCAGCCCTGCGCCCTGGGGCAAGATTGGCAATGGCACCCCCTACAGACTGTCACCACCCCTCATGCAGAGATCCACCCCCCCCCCCACTCACCTGAGGCTCATGGAGACTTGCACAACTCATGCCTGTGTCAGGGAAGCCTCCTTCACGCTATAAACTGTGCTTCCGGAAAACCGGGAGCACAGTTTCCAACCCCATCAGAAGCCACAGAGAGGCTACCGCAGCGTCCTAGAGGCTGGTGCCCGGGACATTTGCCCCATAGACTGAATGGGAAGTCTGCAACTGGATTTGATTCATTCTGTAGACTCTAGTGCTGTTAAATGAGATATGATCCGTGTTAGACATTTAGCAGGTCATAGAAAAAGTGTAGTTGGTTGCAGGTGGACCATATTTTGTTAAACCTAAACTGCAGTCCTGTGCTTTGCACTGAAAAGAGAGATCCATCATGTTCAGTGGGGCCTGCTCCCAGGTAGATGTACGTAGGTGTGCAGTCTTGGGATAGTTTTTCACTAAGCAGTTGTAAAATGTGGTATTTGATAATATAGTGTAAGAGGAAATAATCTTACAGCAGTCTAGCATTTTAATTTGTTTTATTAACGCATTTGGTCATATCTTTTTTTTCCTCCTGCAAAATCAATATCATAGGTGGTAGATTGAAAAAATGGATTACAAACTCTTTCTGTTGATCTGAATGCATGAAGTGTCTCTTGTGCGATCTCTGAGGATAAGAAATCAGTCCAACCTCATAAATTGTCCCAAACTAACCTTGGCTTGTTTTGAGAACTTAGTACTGTATACTTTCACAGGCAGTGGAATGTATACAACAGAGTACAGAGGGGTCAGGATATGTCAGTTGAGCAAACTGTAGCTAATACGGACAGCGCTGATAGCATAAAATGTCATGATTTGGGAGGGCTGGGTTTCTCAGTAATTGGGGATTACAGAATTGTCAGAGTTAAAGATGAGGCTGATGGTGCATCAAAGAGACACCCAAACAGCACCTTCACATTTAAAAAAAAAAACAAACCTTAGGTTCAGCTGTAATATAGCTAATGCTGAAAAGAGTGTTATATTTAACAAATGAGTAAGGAGGATCTCTGAGTTGTTCAGTGTCATCTTTGTTCCTGCATGATAAAACTTCGGATGTACAAATTCTTGTTCAAATGTGAACTTGCTCTAACCCCCTCCATGTATCAGTGGATAAGGGACAAGAGAAGGTAAGATCTGTCATTACTGAGGATAGGGGATGGATGGTGCTTGCACTGCCCGTGAAGGCAGTTGTCCCAATCTGTGGCCAAGCAGGCTGTGTCCTCCTTGGATGCAGTCCCAAAATGGTCTCAGTTCTATACTTAAGAAAGTGATCAGACTAAGGAGCATAAAAGCCGAATTTTTCAAAGTTGGCAGGGGTGGGACACCCGACAGATCGGGCACTCAGGTACAGCTTGGAAACAGTTACACTGAATGCACATAACTTATTATGAGGCTGTTTTTACAGGCATGTGTGATAGGCCTGTCTTTATACAGTTACGTCACTTTGCTACTGTTAAACCCATTGCTTGCTATTCGCAGTTGGTGGCCAACCTTTTCAGCAAATCTCCTGCAAATCACATCCAAAGTATGACATGCCACCTACTGAGTTCATTTCAGAGACAACTGGAGAAGTTTAGATTGGCAGCTCAGTCTCTTATAGCCCAATCCTACTAAGATCTCACAATCCACTGCCATAAGACTGGAGCCAGTGTCATAAAAGCTGCACCACCACTACTGTGGGCCCATCGGTGTGAATGTTTTTAGACTCCACAGCTCACCCAGTACGTGCCTGAGCAGGTCAAGTACTGGCAAGGGGTGATACAGGGGAGGTTTAGGGCAGGGAGTTGGTCAATCCAGGGGACATTCAGGGGTGAGAAGGGAAGGAACTAGGAGGCAGCAGTGCAATTCAAGATCCCATCCCCTTTTCCCAGCCTGATACACCCCCTGAGGCTCCTCAGCAGTGTACATCCAAGGAGACCAATTGACAGCCAGGCAGCTTACAGGGACGTAAGTAAAGAGGTGCTACATGCTATGGGCTGGCGGGGAATTGGATTGGACTGCCTACCACTCTGCAAAAGTAGCTGCCTCGTATGTAAGTTCTGCACCCTGGATCTTGCTATGGTTTCCAATAGTCTCCTGAGTTGGGCAGGTTCCCAGTGTGGGACAGGTATAAAAAGCCATAGTTAGACCTCATGCCATCTTCCACTATGCTGCCAGCTTTCTGCTGATCCTATATCTATAAGTTTAGGAGCAGCTTTGCATATGGAAATTAAGCATGGGGAGGTTTTTTCTGGTAGGAAGTATAGCATGTCAGGCTGCAGTTTAAAGATAAATCTTTAGAGCCGGGGGGGGGGGGAACTTGGATATGGCACATACTACTGCAGCCAATGCCACTTCTTGCACTCATATTGCAGATTGGACACACATGGTGCAGTTAGTCTAGTAGCATCACTCCAAAGAGTCAGGCAAAAGCACTTCCCAGTGTTGCTACCAGAAAAGATTTACCTGAAAGTATTGGTTGAGCTTTTTATATGCAACTCTTATTCTCAGCTCTGCCATTCCCTCATAAGAACAGTGCCGCTGAATCAGGCCATCGGCCCATCTAGTCCAGCTTCCTGTATCTCACAGCGGCCCACCAAATGTCCCAGGGAGCACACCAGATAACAAGAGACCTGCATCCTGGTGCCCTCCCTTGCATCTGACAAAGCCCATTTCTAAAATCAGGAGGTTGCACGTACGTATCATGGCTTGTAACCCGTAATGGATTTTTCCTCCAGAAATTTGTCCAATCCCCTTTTAAAGGCATCTAGGCCAGATGCCATCACCACATCCTGCGGCAAGGAGTTCCACAGACCAACCACATGCTGAGTAGACAAATATTTTCTTTTGTCTGTCCTAACACTCCCAACACTCAATTTTAGTGGATGACCCCTACTTCTGGTGTTATGTGAGAGTGTAAAGAGCCTCTATCCAATTATCTTTCCCATGCATTATTTTGTATGTCTCAATCATGTCTCCCCTCAGGCGCCTTTTTTCTAGGCTGAAGAGCCCCAAACGCCGTAGCCTTTCTTTATAAGGAAGGTGCCCCAGCCTAGTAATCATTTCAGTCGCTCTCTTTTGCACCTTTTCCATTTCTACTATGTCCTTTTTGAGATGTGGTGACCAGAACTGGACGCAATACTCCAGATGTGGCTTTACCATTGATTTGTACAACGGTATTATATTAGCTGTTTTGTTCTCCCTCCCATTTCTTAATGACAAGTGGGACCTGTTCTGCAGCAAAATGTTGCCTCTTCCCAACTCTAATGGATGACTGGCAGCCCTGCTACTGGAACCCTTGACTTGGAAGGGTCTGGATTTGAACAGTGCCTCCTTCATGCAATGCATGACTTCTGCCACTGAACCTGACCCCTACTCAGGTTCAGCAGACATGACTTTCATCTCCAGAAGTTAATTCTTTCCCTTTTTGCCTCAGAAGATAATTCTGTGTGAGAAGGTATTTCCACACATTAAGCATGCTTGAATAGTATGGAACTGAGCTCCACCCTCCTTTAAAGTGTGTTGAGATGTTTCAAACATTACCTATTTTTACCCCAAGAGGAGCAAAACTTTTTTTTTTGCTGCAAAGAGGAGCAAAGCTTAATTAGGAGGCTCCCTGTTATCTGAGTGCAAAATGTAAGAAGTGCTGTAGCATTTTCTGATTCCAACTAAAAAGAATCTGAGCTTTAGAACTGAACATTTCCAGCCGTCAAAAGTCCAAGGAAGATACTGGTGTCACATTCACAATGGTGAATGTGCAATCTGTAGAGCTAGAACTGTTTGCTAGAGAGAGAGAGAGAGAGAGAGAGAGCTTCTGACTGCAGATATTATTAAACCTCATTTTCTAAAAAAAAATCTCCTCTTCTAGTTTGAAATTCCTGTGGTCCATGTATCCCAGTAGCTTTGCTCATACACCAGCTGGCTTCTGCATTTTATGGTAAAGGCACATCCATCACTGGGTCATTTCTCTTGGCACAAGGCTGTAGGAAGGCTTCAATGGTTTATGTGTTTAGCACTTGCTTTCTTGCCTGTGAAAAGAGATTCTGTATCAGTTTTGGTAGTTCTTGAGGGCAAAAAACATGCCTGCATTGTTGTTTTTTTAAAAGTTGATATTTACTATATCTGTTCCTAGTAAGACTGTTTCTAATGTTTTGTTAAAAAAAAAGTTGAAAAACATATAGGGCACCTACAGGAGATATTTTAAGGATGGGTGCTTAAACACTTCTATGTAAATCAATTGAATTTAAAGGTGTTTAACTTGGCTAGATTGTTCACAGGGATGATTCTTTTCTCCCAACCCCAATGGTTAAATGTTGTTGTAGTATTGTAATGCTCCTTGACTTTTAGGATCTTAAATGAAATTTAAGATTTTGTGTATATGATACAGAGTTGAATTATTATTCATTTGTTTTATTGGCTTGTATTTAGCCAACCTTTAAAAAGAGAGAGAAAGAAAAGGGTTCAGAGTGAGAAATTTTTAGAAATAACAAATGCTAAAACCCTAATGCGCTAGAGAGCAGTGGTTCTGAAACTTAAAAGCCTTTCAAGCTTTTTACGCTCCTAAACAGAGTCGGGGAGATCTGTTGGCACGTGCACAGAGTCTTGGACAGCCCCAGAGCACCAATGTTATGTGAGACATTGAGAAGCGCAGCGCTAAAATAGATTGTGGCCACCTATGGTGTACTCATGGAACCCCTGAAGGGGTCTCAGGAATCCCCAGGACTCCTAGGACCACACTTTGAGAAATACTGCGCTAGAGGGTGAATCCTCAATTGGATGTACTTTTATCCATTTTGTTTCTGTTCAACTCTTGTCTCTGTTGAATCCTGGCCATTGTAAACCAGCCCAAACAGTATCTTAAGACTTCAAGTCATGGTCATAGACTTAGAGGAAACCTAACATGTCAAGATGAGTGTTTTTGACAAGAGCTCAGGTAGAAGTTATGCCTTTTAGACCAGCCATTTTCAACCATTGTGCCATTGTACACTGGTGGTCTGCAGGTGTGCCGCAGGAGTTTGGGGGAGGGTCATTTATTAGTAGATTCATTCATTCAACCCCCCTCCCCCACCAACAGCATGGTGTTCCTTGTCAGTTGTCGAAAAACTGATGGTGTGCTTTGACAATTTTAGTACCTTGTCCATGTGTCATGAGACGAAAAAGGTTGAAAATCACTGCCTTAGGCAAATGAAACTTCTGAAAATATGGACCTATCAATCTGACTACCTTCTGCTGCTCTTCTCTCCAGGTACTGCAGGAAGTATCCTGAAATTGCTGTCTGAGAGTTGTCCCTGATACAAGAACACTTTCCGATTTGGAGCATCACCTTGTGTAGAGAAACCACCTGGGGAACAGACTGGTATAGAGAAGCTCAGGAAGTGCTATAGCTGGTGAGAGATTTCTATATGTCTATTACATTGTTTGCTTTGTTGTAATAATTATGTTCAGTTGTACAGACTTGGGCTTAGTTTCCACTAAAGTGGTACAGCTCTATTTTGATTATGCCACTTGGTTTGCAGGTGAGAGCTAACAAAAAAAAATTCTACATAAAGAAAACTACTATGTTAAGTAGAAGCTAAAATGTTTCTCTACCATTAGTTTTCTATGTACAGGGGATTTTTTCTTTCAAATTATAGAGTGCTGTTTAACCATGTAACCCCATCGTGCAGTCTGAAGTGATACAATTCATATACCGCATCAGAGAGAACAAAACCCAGAGTAAATGGGGGCTACAAATTGCAAAACGCAAGATGCACCGAGAATCCCATTTTAAAGTTTGGATTGACAGCATCTTCTGCAGAATACAACAGTTTCCAGTTATGATCTCTATTTTGGTGCTTTTCCAGTGTTGGTGTCAACAGTCGCCTATCTTTCAGTCGTAGTAATGATTTGTGTATGTACAGCTCTTTTAGACTGTTCAGCTTTGCATACATTGTCTTGTTGTAAATTGTGTTTCAGGAACCACCTGAGATAGATTGTCCCCATACTGCATGTCACAGCTGAGGGTGAGAGCTCAAGGCAAGCTGGCCCATCAGTTGATTTGTCAGTCTGTTAGCTATTGTGCTTCACCAGTTCTCTTGTGCACCAGTTCTTGGCACATAATGACAACATACTGGGATAATTTGTAAGAGGATTAAAAAAAATGACAGATTTAGTTACTTGTAATCATGAATATTGTTAGCAGTTATATTGATTTTTGAATAAAACTAATCACTTAATATCAATTGGGAAATTCTAAGTTCCATAAACTTCTCTTATGGAAATATAAGTGGTTGTAAGGGATTTGGAAGGTCTTAGTCTGTCCTACTATAATGCCGAGTTTCCATTTTTCAACTTTCAGTTGTCCGCATAGCTGTAGTTGGAGTGCTTGCAGTTTAATTACAGTGGCATTGTACTAGCTATTCTTGTTTTGTGGTCCTTGCTGCCCCCTCTGCATTCCTTGTTGCTAGAGGTGTTCTCCCAGTCTCCACCAGTGCTTTTCTTGGAATCAGTTTCTTCCTAATCCTTGGATGTTACCATGGCTTTTAGGAAAGCATTATGAACTTCATCTTGTTGCACAGAAGTAGCCTTTCATAGCTGGATTGAAAGTTCTATATCGTGCCCTAGTTAGGCCTTAACAGTTGAACCATTTCTTCAGTGGGATTTGTTAACATTTTATGTTTGTGTTCATCTTTTGGTTTTTTTCCTTTTTCCTAGTATACTACCAATTTGTTTATCAAATGATATGAAGAACCTTCAGACTATAAAGTGGATCTATTCTGATTGGACTGAATTCAGTTAATTTACAGTGCACAATCCTACTCATGTCTGCTCAGAAGTAAATCCTGTTTTGTTCAGTGGGACACTTCCAGGTAGGCATGTATAGGATTGGAGTTTTAGAATTATGTCTAGAGAAGATGGAACTGTGGTTTGTACATGTGATGTGTGTGGAGGAGGATATGACTATAGGGGTGAGTTAAACAGGCAGGTAGGCAGAACCTGCTACCTGCCTTAATTACATGTAAGGACATTCTTTTTTAATAACAGTAACAAGGAGAGATTCTTGCAAAAACCTCTTTTTCTTTCCTGCTGTGGACTTCTTTACTACCCACTTGTTGCCACCTTATATTTTCCTATGGTAACCTAGTGAGGTATAGATGTGCTAGTGATCCCAAAATATGATATTAAATGGAATCAACAAAAACAAAGTTCGTTTGCTAAAAATAGTATGTAGGTTGTTTCATTTGCTTAAATGTTTTGTTGCTGATGAAGATACTCTAATTCTAGTTGTCAAGGGTGACTCGAACCTGCAAATATTTCAGTTCTCTAAATGGTTTAGATAGCCAGTTGTCCTTTCCTCTCCCCACCCCAATCACACACTGGAGGACTCCCCTAGAAAGCAAGTTGGCTCCAGTTGGTTTCTCCCCCCAAGTTGGTTTCTCCCCCCCCCCCCCCCCAGAAAGCAAGTTGGGTCCATACATCAGGCATATTCAGAATTTTGGAAGCTCTTTCCTGAAGTTTTCAGGTCCTTGTGCATAGGTCCTCATGCAGCATTAGTTCTTGGGACACTAATGCTGTTGCTGAATCGGCATATGAAAACATCATCAAGTAGGCAACTCCTGTCTCGTCAGTCAGAAATGCTCCTAGAAAGGCTTCCTTAAATTCTTTTCCCTCAGCTTCTTCAATGATTATCAGCTGCAAATTCCTCTCCTGGTCTTGGTATTTCAGTCTCTTCTTCCTGGCAACACTTCCTCTCAGATCCCAGCAGCAACTGACAGCAACCTCTCTCCCTGACTCTGTTTCCCCCTTTATCTAGTCCTTCTCCACCTCCGTGATCATTCATAGGATGCACTGTCTCAAGGCCACTGAGCATTGGATCTATTGTTGGAAACCAATGAGAACTCTTGAATGTGGTCACTGGTTAATAATAATAATAATAATATACAGTATTTATATACCGCCTTTCTTGGTCTTTATTCAAGACTTTATTCAAGGCGGTTTACACAGGCAGGCTTATTAAATCCACGCAGGGATTTTTACAAATTGAAAGAAGGTTCTCTCTTTCAAGAACCACCACATTCAAGCTGTTACACTCCGATCTGGTTTTAACATTCTGGCCTCCATCCTCCCACGCTCCGAGCAGATGGAACAGCTCAGCTGCAGCTTGTCAGCTGCTTCAAGGTCGCACGGTGCCGGTGGCCTCGAACTGGCGACCTTGTGGATGTTAATCTTCAGGCAAATGGAGGCTCTACCCTCTAGACCAGACCTCCTGGTTAACCAATCAGAACTGTGGGTCCATAAAGCCTAGTGAACCATCTAGATATCCCTTGCATGCTGACACAGTTTTGTCATTTTTGAGTCATTGGTGTACATTACTGTGACTGACAAAGCCACAGTAAACTGACTTTACTGTAAACTGACTTTACACAGTAAAGTACTGTAAACTGTACTTTACACAGTACACTGTGACTGACAAAACTCTGAGCCTGTTAACACTAAGCAGGCCAAGTTAGATCAAGGCCTTTTATAGTCTCCATGTGTTTTCAGCTTTTCCCTGGGCATTATTTTAATCCTTCCCCTCATTCCCTCTGAACAACTTATGTCTCCATGTGTTTCTGCCTTGGTCTGTATGTTTTCACTGTGCAAGAGGTATCTGGCAAACAGTTCATAGTTCTCATGTGGTTCAACATGCCTGTATTATAGTTTTCATGTGTACTGTAAATAAGGTCAGTAAAATTCATTCATTCCTATAAGTTCTGTCTCTAATATATTCATTTATGTAAATCTATTCAAACTTGAAATGTAAATTAATTATTTTTTCCCAGCCCCCAACACATTGTCAGGGAGATGATGTGACCCTCCTGCCAAAATGTTTACCCATCCCTGCTCTAGGGGATGCTCTTGTGGGCAATTTTTCATCAGTGTGAGATTGGGAGGTGAACCCAACATATCATTAGGAGCAGGCCCAGTACAGGGCTTTGCCACAGGGCCTCCAACAGTCTAGAATCTGCACCGTTGATAATAGACTACCATCTGCTCAAAAGCATGGAAAGAGGGCAGACATCATGACCACCCCATAGCCTTAAAATTTTCCATGACCAAAGTCTCCAGTCAGTCTTTAGCAATTATCTGGAATAATAGGAAGCAATAGCAATAGGAAGCACATGGTTGGATCCCTTATTATTTCTGGGTTGTCTGAGAAACGAGTGGAAATCTGTTGCCAAATCATTGATGTGTATTTTTCAAGATCTCTGATGCTCTGCTTCCTCCCTTCAGAGATGATTTATACTCTGTCTAGGATTCTTTGGTATAGTAGGGTTCCAAACAGATGTCCCTTAGCAGCTGACTGCATCAACCGATATTTGGAGAGGGAACAACTTGTATCAAAGCCAAATTTGTAACACTCTGGCTTGCAACCTGCCATAGTTATTTGACTGGCACCAAGAACAATTGCAGTGACCTACAGTAATAAAGTTCATCAAAGTTAAATGTAGACTATTTCAAAAGGATGTTGCCAGCTTAGCACTTAGAAAATGAATAATTGAGTAAATACACTTTGCTCTTCTAAATGGGGCTTTCTCCTAAATGAAGCATCATCAACTTAAAAATACCCTTTGAATAATGCAAGTGGCTTTTTTCCTAGCGATTCTTAAAACTCCATGGTGTTTATGTTTTAGGCAGTAGCTATTCAGTACCAGATTCCTGACACTGAGAAATGGAAATAATATTGAGCATCTCTTGATCACAGCAGCACTGCCGTGTGCTAAAGCCCTTCATCTTCCCACATCCTGTTTTTGATCTGTCGGTTCTCTTTTGAGGTTCACATTTAGATTTTGTTTACTATGGAACAGGGTACAAAAAAGGAAGTGAAGTATCTCTATAACAATTAAGCTGTTTTAACAACTGTATCAATGAAAGGCCATAACATAAAATGAATGTGTAAAACATTGTGAAATAAAATAATGAAAGCACAGTTTACAACAGATTATTTGGCTAATCACCATGCCAGAAATTGTTTCCCAAATGCAACATTCAAAAGTTGTTTCATGTGGGGGCACAATCTGCCTGTTTATTCAATACAATTTACTATGTTGGTGGTTTTTATGGATGGATTTTCAACAAAAAGGTCCCAGAGTATTTTGCATGACAGTAGGAATGAGAAAGTGGTGCCCTCTCCCAAATGGGGTTGCAAAAAAAATCACAAGAGAGACCCCAGCAGTACTGCTAGAGGTGTGCTGGAATGATATAGTAGGTTCAGCTGTGTTCTTTAGGAATTACCTTGTGGACAGCCTAATCCTCCCTAACTCCCTGAGTGACAATGCAGTAGTGGAGATATGGCTTCCTCTGCATCCTGCAGGGACGTTTTGGCAGCTGGAGATCCACTTTGGGTAAAGGGATACTTGTCCCCTTACCCTGGGATAAGTTCTAGCAGCAGCTATGGGTCAACTTGCGTGAGCAATATCACAAGCAGAAGTCTGCATTAATCACTGAAAGTGGATCAGTCCCAGGAAGAGGGTCAGGATTTGGCATGCACCACTGCTGCTGATCCCTCCCCCTTCTGGGCCTGATCCACCCGTCTTCCGACTCTTGTTGCCTCCTGTTCCACCCATCTCCTGCTCTGTTGAACCCTCTCCTTGTCTCACTCCAACCCCTGCACTAGTGCACCTCTTCCAGTGGGTATCCATCAGCATATGGAACTAGTCAGTAATCACTTGAGGCAGCAGCCAGCCCTCATGCCCTGGCCTAGTCACATTTGCAACGGCAGTAAAGGAGGTTTTGCCAACAGAATGTGTGTTCCACTGGCATAATCCTTCAATAGGATTGGGCCACAAGGCTGCAATCCGATACACACTTCCCTGAGAGCAAGTCCTGCTGAATAGAGTGGGACTGACTTATGAGTAGACAGCCACAGGATTGTACTGGAAGCATGCTGAAGATCGGCCTTCAGACTTGAGATAAAGGTGGGAAGTTCTAAGGTACTTCAGTATGCATGGCAAGTGTAATGGGCAGAAAACTTGCCTTGAATATTGTTCTTCATTCCAGAAATTCAGTGTGTTCCTTTCCTCCTCCTCTTCCACAACAGTGGGTAGAATTAAAGTACTTATAAAAAAACACTGTGAATGAAACAATTGCCAGGCATAAAAAAAAATGCAAGATTCTACTTTAAAGTTGTCAAGGTGATGCTTGTCCTAGTTTACTTCCCTTTACTGAAGCAGGTATTAACTGTTGCTGTAGTCTGTGTAAATAATTGATCAAGGATACCTTACTGGTTACGTGAAGTGATATGTAGCTTGTTTACTGCTCAGAGCTGCATTCAGCCTTTATTGTATACAGCCTTGCCTCATCTGTTTGTGATTTTTCATTTCCCCAGAGGAGAGTCCTGGCTTTTGCTTTGGTTTCCTCCATGATTTAAATGAATACTTCAAAAATCAACATTGCTATTAAGCAAACAACTTCCCAAAAAGGCATTCCTACGAACTCTCTTGACTGTACAAGAGATGTTTTCTCCTAAGTCTGAATTTGCTGCCTTCACAAACATTAAACATGAAGGCTTTGCCATTCAGTATTCTGTAAGTGGAGGCTCCAAAAGAAATGAAAACAGAACTGTGTATCTGCCTTTCTGTTATGGAAGATGTTTAATTTGTCTTCCGAAGCCAACCTTGAAAATGATGTAATTCAGCTGAAGCAGATTTATAATGCCTTTTCTCCAGAAAGCAATACGGCTTGAAGGGGGCTGTCATGGGAATTGGCTGACTGAGATTCAGATGTGTTCAAATGTAAACCTCTACCACAAACCCCAAGTAATGACTCTTGGTTTTTTGTTTTTTAGTCAGCACTTTAGCTCCAAGATGTTATGGGGGAAGCTTTAATTGACTGCTTTGTTTCCTTTAGGAACTTACTGAAATTTTGCTCTAGCAAATGCGATGCTCTAAAAATGCCCTGCTATTCTTTCTTGCCTTGTAGTTTTGTAAGAACGCGGGAGGGCTTTGGAAGAACCCAGGACAGTGTGCTGGGGATCAGACCAAAGCGGAAGTTGAGATAGATGGAGCCACCACCTTGTCTAGTTTTTATAAACTTTGCAGACATTGCATGACTGTGGGTGCTCTGCATATTTGAACAGATGCCCAGATTTTATCTACATAGGTCGCAGGCTTCTCCTGAGTTGGTCCCTTGATCCCTTTAACTTGTCTATGCTGGCTGGAAGTGTCTCTCCAGGGTTTCAAGCAGTTGATTTATTCACCCTACAAGGAGTGAACCTGGGACCTTCTGCATGCAGTTATGTACCCTATCACCGAGCTCTCTCCCTGATATAGCTATTCTACAGAGTACCGGTACCTCAAGAGCACATTTGTTTACCAAATTGGCCATAGTGATTGGTATCATATTTGTCATAATGGCTTTGTAAGTCCATCCCCCGTGTCCCGTCCCCCCCAAAAAAAAAAGACGAAAAAGAAAGGCTGAGTCTTGGCATATGCCTAGACCACAGATTTTTTCCAATGCCCAGGGCATGTTCAAAACTTCCAGGTACTCAGTCCACAACCAAAAATAAAAATTGCGCCCCAGGGAAAATGTCCTTCCTTCACAGATGCTCCCAGTGACAGAGACTTTCTCAGAAGCTGTTTCAGAAACATTTTCTGAAACAACTGGGAGCTGAAATAAAAGTTTCGTAGGCCAGGGAAAACATACAGCAGGCAAGACAGGTACTTTATTTGTGTAGCAAGGAAATGTCCTATTCCCATGCTACCAGAATGGATAGCAATAATTTTTTTTTGCTTGCCTCACAGCAAGATGAGCTCTCAACTTGGTAGGTCTGTGGTAGGTCTGTAGGGCTGCAATTCTATATGTGCTTTCCTGGGAATGAGCCCCATTGAACACAGTGACAGATACTACTCAGAAGTATCATTTCATGGGACATTCTCATCCAATATTTTTTTTCTTGTATTTAAAACATCATATGGAACACTGAAAACTAGCGATGTCATTCGGATAAAATCAAGCAATCTATCTGTCACTTTAGACAATGTTATACTAACTTTCTCCAGTTTGTCATCAGGCTTGTATGTATTTTGTTCCTTACTCACACTTCCTGACAGGGAAACCACAAAACAATGTTTTGTACTCAACAATTTGCAATGAAATATGTTGAAAGGGAACAGTGTTGGGTAATATTTTGTGTTACTGACACATAAGTTTCCAGAGGCTTTGTGATTGTTTCTAATGGGAACTGAACAACTAATTTTGTAATTAGTTGTAATAAGTGACTAGAGTTATGACTGGGTTATGTGTGTTGTGGTTTGTTCATTTGTTTTTCAAGAGACCTCATTGGCTGTGGGGATTAAAGGTCATAGGCTATAAATTGTTCAGTCAATAAATCAGGAAATCAGCCAATCTATTTGGTCCCCATCAAGCCTGTGTAAATTAAATATACTGAACCGTAATGTCTGCCTCCATTTCTGAAGGGACGGTTGACAATTATAAGTGTCCATCAGCTTCATTTTCAGAAAGAAAGTTACTTATGTATTTGGAACATATGTAGCTTAGAGATCCTTGGAATTTCTCAAAGTCTAACTTGTGTAGACTTTGTATAAATTCATGAACTTCTAGGAAGGTGGGGTATAAATTTTTTAAGTAAAATAAATAAGCCCTTCTGGTTTTAGCCCTAGTTACACAATGCACACATATGGTGCCTGAAGCAACTCTGCATGTTATTAGTGTGCTTCCTGTGCGCTGTTTTCTTACCCTCCCTACCTTAGGCTTGTGGCTGCTCCCTTTACTGCCCCTGCTTCACCATGCTTCCTTCTCACTCACCTCTCACCACCAGAGAGCCAGAGCCCAAGGGTCAGAGCCTTGGAAGAGGAAGTGGACCTGAGGGAGAGAGAGGAGAACCTTTTTTCAAATGTGAATGGAGAGAGGTGGAAAAGGAGGTAAAACTGATAGCTGTCTCCTTCTAGGCTGGTTCATGACTATCCCATATGGAGACGGAATGGTCACCATGGGAGGGGCAGGTAAGCCTAGGCCCCCCTCCACCTCCCACAGCCACTAATAAAAAGGAAAGATGAGCAACTTTTGTGTTATGGGAAGGCTGACCAAAGTCAAACCCTGTGCGAGGGGCAGGGAGATTTGGAATTATCTTGTGCATCAGCTGTTGCCAGATGCTGCAAAAGAGAGATCGGATACTGTATGTATGTTTTGATCTGACTTGGTAAGGCAAAGTTACCTTTATGCATGCTCTGTGTTGTTATGAATCCCTTCGGCCTATTAATAAGAAGGTTTGGGATCTAATCTTTTACACAGTCATGTTTCAGCCTTTGGTTCTAGTTTGTACATTTGGTATTTTAATACTTTGTTGGTTTACTTGTAAAATAAATGTTTGCATTTTCTTTTAAGTTAACACAAAAAAGTGTGAATGTTGGGCTTGCATAGAGAATAATCATACACAGGTGGGGAGGTGAGAACATGTTGGCAAACCGTATTCCCTGTACTACAGTGTTTCACTGCATAGAAGAATGCTGTACCTGAGCATAGAAGAATGCTGTACCTGGAGAGGAGGGAAACAATCCCCTAGGGGGGGACCCCTTCTCCAGGGAATGGGCCCGTATCCGAACGCACTCGGGATACTCCTCGGCAGGAGGGGGGTCGGGGGCTTCTTGTAGTGGGGGATTCGATTATTAGAAACATAGAGAGGGGGGTTTGCGACGGATGTGAGGACCGCATGGTGACTTGCCTGCCTGGTGCGAAGGTTGCGGACATCACTTCTCGTCTAGACAGACTGGTAGACAGTGCTGGGGGAGAGGTAGCGGCTGTGGTGCATGTCGGCACCAACGACGTGGGCAAGTGTAGCTGGGAGGTCCTGGAGGCCAAATTTAGGCTTTTAGGCAGGAAGCTGAAAGCCAGGACCTCAAAGGTAGCGTTCTCTGAAGTGCTACCTGTTCCACGCGCAGGGCCAGCTAGGCAGGCGGAAATCAGGGGTCTCAATGCGTGGATGAGACGGTGGTGTAGGGAGGAGGGGTTTAGATTCGTTAGGCACTGGGGAACGTTTTGGGACAAGCGGGGCCTGTACAAGAGGGACGGGCTCCACTTGAACCAGAATGGAACCAGACTGCTGGCACATAATATTTAAAAGGTGGCAGAGCAGCTTTTAAACTGATCGCTGGGGGAAGGCCGACAGGAGCCAAGGGGCATCCGGTTCGGGACTCCTCATCCCTATGGGATGAGGATGGGGAGGTTAGAGAACAACAAGACAAAGGCAGAGTAGGAGAAGAAATTGGGAAAGGTAGCGTGATGGGATGTGATAGACGGTTTGGCACAATGAGAGGATGCGGGGACAAAGGAGTGAATAAGCAGCCCATCCTAGGGCATTCCGTGTACAAATGCTTTTATGCGAATGCCCAAAGTCTACGAGCAAAGGTGGCAGAACTGGAATGTCTGGCGACAAGGGAAAACATTGACATAGTGGGCATAACGGAAACCTGGTGGAATGCGGAGAATTAGTGGGATACCACAATCCCGGGCTATAAACTCTACAGGAGGGATAGGCAGGGGCGTGTTGGAGGTGGGGTGGCCGTTTATGTTAAGGAAGGGATAGAATCCAGCAAAGTAGAGATTGAAGGTGGGTCTGACTCCACCGTAGAATCTCTGTAGGTTAAATTACCAGGCTTGTGCAGTGATGTAATACTGGGGGCGTGCTATCGTCCTCCAGACCAGAAATCGGATGGGGACCTTGAAATGAGGAAACAGATCAGGGAGGTGACAAGGGGGGACAGGGTTGTAATCATGGGGGACTTCAATTATCCTCATATTGACTGGGTCAATTTGTGTTCTGGTCACGATAAGGAAACCGGATTTCTTGACGTGCTAAATGACTGTGGCTTAGATCAGCTAGTCACGGAGCCCACCAGAGTACAGGTGACTCTGGATTTAATATTGTGTGATATGCAGGACCTGGTTAGAGATGTAAACGTTACTGAGCCATTGGGGAACAGTGATCATGCTGCGATCTGTTTTGACGTGCATGTTGGGGGAAGAATACCAGGCAAATCTCTAACAAAAACCCTTGACTTCCGATGGGCGGACTTCCCCCAAATGAGGAGGCTGGTTAGAAGGAGGTTGAAAGGGAGGGTATAAAGAGTCCAATCTCTCCAGAGTGCATGGAGGCTGCTTAAAACAACAGTAATAGAGGCCCAGCAGAGGTGTATACCGCAAAGAAAGAAGGGTTCCACTAAATCCAGGAGGGGGCCCGCATGGCTAACCAGCCAAGTTAGAGAGGCTGTGAAAGGCAAGGAAGCTTCCTTCTGTAAATGGAAGTCTTGCCCTAATGAAGAGAATAAAAAGGAACATAAACTGTGGCAAAAGAAATGTAAGAAGGTGATACGGGAGGCCAAGCGAGACTATGAGGAATGCATGGCCAGCAACATTAAGGGGAATAATAAAAGCTTCTTCAAATATGTTAGAAGCAGGAAACCCGCCAGAGAAGCGGTTGGCCCTCTGGATGGTGAGGGAGGGAAAGGGGAGATAAAAGGAGACTTAGAGATGCCAGAGAAATTAAATGAGTTCTTTGCATCTGTCTTCACGGCAGAAGACCTCGGGCAGATACCGCTGCCCGAACGGCCCCTCCTAACCGAGAAGTTAAGTCAGATAGAGGTTAAAAGAGAAGATGTTTCAGACCTCATTGATAAATTAAAGATCAATAAGTCACCGGGCCCTGATGACATCCACCCAAGAGTTATTAAGGAATTGAAGAATGAAGTTGCAGATCTCTTGACTAAGTTATGCAACTTGTCCCTCAAAACGGCCACGGTGCCAGAAGATTGGAGGATAGCAAATGTCACGCCTATTTTTAAAAAGGGAAAGAGGGGGGACCCGGGAAACTATAGGCCGGTCAGCCTAACATCCATACCGGGTAAGATGGTGGAATGCCTCATCAAAGATAGGATCTCAAAACACGTAGATGAACAGGCCTTGCTGAGGGAGAGTCAGCATGGCTTCTGTAAGGGTAAGTCTTGCCTCACGAACCTTATAGAATTCTTTGAAAAGGTCAGCAGGCATGTGGATGCAGGAGAACCCATAGACATTATATATCTGGACTTTCATAAGGCGTTTGACACGGTCCCTCACCAAAGGCTACTGAAAAAACTCCACAGTCAGGGAATTAGAGGACAGGTCCTTTCATGGATTGAGAACTGTTTGAAGGCCAGGAAGCAGAGAGTGGGTGTCAATGGGCAATTTTCACAATGGAAAGAGGTGAAAAGCGGTGTGCCCCAAGGATCCGTCCTGGGACCGGTGCTTTTCAACCTCTTCATAAATGACCTGGAGACAGGGTTGAGCAGTGAAGTGGCTAAGTTTGCAGACGACACCAAACTTTTCTGAGTGTTGAAGACCAGAAGTGATTGTGAGGAGCTCCAGAAGGATCTCTCCAGACTGGCAGAATGGGCAGCAAAATGGCAGATGCGCTTCAATGTCAGTAAGTGTAAAGTCATGCACATTGGGGCAAAAAATCAAAACTTTAGATATAGGCTGATGGGTTCTGAGCTGTCTGTGACAGATCAGGAGAGAGAACTTGGGGTGGTGGTGGACAGGTCGATGAAAGTGTCGACCCAATGTGCGGTGGCAGTGAAGAAGGCCAATTCTATGCTTGGGATCATTAGAAAAGGTATTGAGAACAAAACGGCTAGTATTATAATGCCATTGTACAAATCGATGGTTAGGCCACACCTGGAGTATTGTGTCCAGTTCTGGTCACCGCATCTCAAAAAAGACATAGTGGAAATGGAAAAGGTGCAAGAGAGAGCGACTAAGATGGTTTTGGGGCTGGGGCACCTTCTTTATGAGGAAAGGCTACGGCGTTTGGGCCTCTTCAGCCTAGAAAAGAGATGCCTGAGGGGGGACATGATTGAGACATACAAAATTATGCAGGGGATGGACAGAGTGGATAGGGAGATGCTCTTTACACTCTCACATAATACCAGAACCAGGGGACATCCACTAAAATTGAGTGTTGGGCGGGTTAGGACAGACAAAAGAAAATATTTCTTTACTCAGCGTGTGGTTGGTCTGTGGAACTCCTTGCCACAGGATGTGGTGCTGGCATCTAGCCTAGACGCCTTTAAAAGGGGATTGGACAAGTTTCTGGAGGAAAAATCCATTATGGGGTACAAGCCATGATGTGTATGTGCAACCTCCTAATTTTAGAAATGGGTTATGTCAGAATGCCAGATGCAAGGGAGGGCACCAGGATGAGGTCTCTTGTTATCTGGTGTGCTCCCTGGGGCATTTGGTGGGCCGCTGTGAGATACAGGAAGCTGGACTAGATGGGCCTATGGCCTGATCCAGTGGGGCTGTTCTTATGTTCTTATGTTCTTAAGCCTTTATCTCTGTGAATTGAAATGCCTGGTGCCCAGTGTTCCAGATCATAAGGAGGACGGTCTCCATGGGTCCAGCAGTTGTCTATGCAGACAAACACAGTAGAGTGAAGAGTGGAGGTTCAGAAGTCTGGCACCATGGGGCTGTGGAGATGACTTACAATCATTTTATCTAAATTGGAATAAGAGCAAAAGTGAGAGGCAGAGAATCAAAACAGAGTAAAATGTAGAAGTGAGGTGTGTGTGTGTGTGTGTCTGTGTGTGCATATGGGGAATCTGACTGGCTAAAGTTTCTCAAACACAGGTACGTGGGTGTCTCAAGATGACTGCAAATGCATGGTCTAGTATTAAAGTTAAAAAAGTTGTTGGCAACCTTCAGTCTTGAAAGACTATGGTATTGCGCTCTGAATTGTGGTTCTGGCACAGGGTCTAGTGTTGCTGAAAAGGCCGATTCGGGAGTGACAATCCCTTCCACACTGGGAGCAAGTGCAGTCTGTCCCTGGTCTGTCTCCCTGGCTGTGGCCCTTCCTTCTTTGCCTCTTAGCCTCAGTCTGTTGGCCAAGTGTCTCTTCAAACTGGGAAAGGCCATGCTGCACAGCCTGCCTCCAAGCGGGCCGCTCAGAGGCCAGGGTTTCCCACTTGTTAAGGTCCACTCCTAAGGCCTTCAGATCCCTCTTGCAGATGTCCTTGTATCGCAGCTGTGGTCTTCCTGTAGGGAGCTTTCCTTGCACAAGTGGTCTAGTGTGGTCTAGTATTACGCTGCACTTATTTAGAGGAGGAGTCTCCAAACTATGGCTCGAGCAGAATGTTCAAATCTTCCTCACCACCATGCTCCCCACCTGGTCTCCCAGCAGGACCTCGCAATCGTAGTCCAACCAGTGCTTGCCCTTGCTCTGCCAAAGTACTGCTTCTCACTGCGTCCCCAGAGAAGAAAGCCCAGCAGCAGCAGCAGCAGTGGAGGAGAAGATGGAATCGGTGATCAGACCAGGTGCTTCCCCTTCCTCACTCAGTGGGGAGAAATTCCCCTTTGCCTTTGACTCAAAGCTTTTGAGTAACTTTTAAGAGGTAGGCTTTGAACCTCACTCAACAATCGGGAGGTGACCAAACTGAGGGAGGGAGAGGGAAAGGTTTGGTACTGTTTATATGCCCCCCCCCCCAAAAAAAAACTCAAAGTGTGGGCAAATGTCTTGACATTTTTGTTTTATTTCCCACTTAACAAAAAGTTAAGAGTGCTCATTGGGTAGCAAAATACCAGCAACCTGCTGACATGACCACCCAGGAAGGTGGCAATATTTATGGACTGGGGTGGAAAGATTGGTATTTGTAAAATCATATCATGCTGATAACAAGATCCAAGTAAAACTTATGCGTTCATTTAGATTTTTTAATTTTATATAAAACAGATTTTTTATTTTGCTCCCAAACTTGTGTGAAATATACTATGTAGCCCTCATATCCAGATACACAAAGGATACACAGATAATGGAAAGGAAGATGAGCATTTGTGCTTTTGGACATGGTATTCTGTTTCTTTGGCTCTCTCTTTCAGGCTCATAGGTGTACTATTTGAGCTTTCATTTCCTGGTAGTGTTCTTCTTCTAATCACTGTAATGTTGGTATGTCATGACCAAGAGTTCCTTTTGGGACTGCTCATCAGAGCTGACTTCCTAGGAGAAAGCAATCAGTGGCTTACCATAAGACTTGTCTGAAGGACAGTTGTAAAAGTCTCAAAAGAGAGACTTAATAAGATTGTAAAATGTTCTCATGGTATATATTTAGAAATCTTAGAAGGCTGTGCTGGATGTCTTTTTAATGGAAGAGGGGAAATCCAATAGGACCTGTTCTGTGTCATCCCTTGGTGATATTTTTGGACAGAGTTAGGTACTGGAACAGTGAAATTAGTATATAACAGCAATGCTGGGGAGATGGGAAAATATTGCGAATTTCCATGTTGCATATGAGTTTAACCTTAATCTAACTGGAGCCATTGTGTTCATTTCATTGATACAAGGTTGTGTTGCAGCTGAAGCATTTCTGCAAGCTGCTCCGGCAAGGAAAAAAGGAAGTTAGAAAATAAAGCATGCAAATTTTCTGCTGATTTTGGGTGTTTGCAGAAAGCATTCTTCATACTGCATGTGTGACTGTTTTCCTAGAAATGTAATCAGGACTAGCTTTCAGAAAAGGTGTTGATCATTTATTGGAAAAGTTTTTGTATGCTCAGAAACTTGTGTGTATGTGTGTGTAGTCGGCACAGAGAACAATAGATTTGGTGATACACTGGGGTTCTTTAGTGCTGGCAAAAACACAGGAAAGAGATAAAAGACATTGGTTTCTCTACAATTCAGTTACTGAGAGCAGATAAAACTGTACATACCCTACTCTGTAAAGATCCAAGTCAGCAGAGTGTATGAAGACTTTCTGAATTGGAGAGGGTTTTGGCTTTTTGAGATGCCCGCTGTAGAAATTTTTCTAGCCCCTTCAAGCACTACTGACCTGGAATTCACTGACTGTGGGAAACAGGAGTGCCAGCTAGCAAGACAACTCCTTTCAGCATTTTGTCTACAGACAGCAACATGGAACTTCATGTTAATGTCTGTGCTCTGGAGAAAAGCTGTGAATTGCAACCGCCTGTAGCCATGGCCGGCAAGCACCCTTAGGAACCTCTTGTATCCTCCTGTTTTTTATCCTCCTCCTGAATTCAGGAAAAATGCTTTAATAAGACTACTGCCAGCCTTTGCATCGTTTTTAAATTGCTTTGATGTTGTTTTTAATAGATATTGGACTGTGCCATCAGTGGGTTTTTTTCTCCATAGAAAGGTGGGCCATAAACTTTTTTTAAAATGTGCATGATGAGTTCACCTGCCTAGCTGCAGCTGATTGCATATTAACAAGCAGGGCAACTTCTTCTTGTGTTGCTTGCTGTAGCCGCAATCCAGACTCCTTTGTGGATATATTCTCAGCAATGGCTTAGGACTGAGTGTACGGCAAAGAGGGCTAGTTGTGTGGGGGGGCTTCCCCCTTGTATAGAGCCAGATGTCCTTTCAGGCTTTCTTGTTGCCTATATCTTCCCCCCCCCCAAAGCCACAGTTTGCTGCATTTCCTTTTCTCCACGAATATCCCCTAATTAAATCCTGTTTTCCCCATGCATCCTTCTCAGTTCCCTTCTTTGCAATCTTTTGAAGAACCTCTGTCCTGTCCATGTTTTTTCTCAAACTCCAAACTTCTCCACTCTTGATTTTTCTTCTTTCCTTGTATAGATCAATGCTCATCTCCCATTCTTTCCCCAACCCAGGAAAGGAAAACACCCCTGCCTCTGCCCCCTTAAGGGAGGCGGAGGGAGGAAGGCAATGATGCAATCACCAGGATTGTGCCACTGCCGGGGACATGGGGGGTTGAACTTACCTAATGCAGTGCAGCACTTAGGGGATGCAGGAAGCCCATGGACCCCTTTGCAGTGTTCCCATTACTTCTCTTTTCATGAATCACTATTTTTAGAGGGCTCCCTGCACCTGCTGACTCCAGAGCTGCGTTAGGTAAGTTCAATCCTGCAGTGGCATTCCTCACCACTGTGCGATCTCGAGGCACCTCCAGGGGTGCCACCCCCCCCACCTAGAGGTGCCATCCCCAGGCCCACTGCCTCTCCTCACAGAGGCCTTGTGAGGGCTGAAAACTGGCTTTTGGCATCCAGAAGGCATGAGCGCGAGGCCTCCCCAGGCCTCAGAAGTCCTCTGTAAGGGGAGGCAGCAGGCCCAGGGATGGCACCTCCAAGTGGTGGCACCTGGGCATGGGGGATGCAGATGCCACCCCGAGGCATCTGCCACCCCAAACCATATGACTCCGTGAACCCCCCACCAGGTACATCACTATAACTCTCCCCATCCCTGGCAGCTGTGCGAACTTAGTGATCGTATCATTGCCTTTCCCCCTCCCCCACAAGTACTTACCTTGGTTCCCAAACTCCCTGAGAGTTTGGGCACTGCTGTCGTAACCCTTTTGAACCATTTCTAAAATAAGTGGTTTCAGGCTGAAAATTGCACATGGGTTGCCTTCCTAACTTGTCTCAGATAATTGGATGTTAACTGTAGCAACGGAAGTATACGCTGCACTTACCTAGAGTCACTGTTTGTACTGGAAATGCTTACAATATGATGGAATTTCTTCCCATCCAGTTCTCCTTTCTGTACAATTAGGTATGGCAGAGATATCCTTTTTAAATATACCTTCATTGTCTGACTTTGGCCAAATTCTTTTCTCTTTGCTTCAGCTCCTAGTCTGTATAAAAGAGTTTGCAGTAAGTTGCAAACTGATTGTATTGAAGTATTTTCTGCCACAGACTTCCTATTTGTTCTTTGTGAAGTCACTTTCCTTAAATCTCTATTAAGATGGGAAGGCTGGGAGGAAGGCTTGAGTGGGAAAGTAGTCATGGGACAGGAAAGAAGAGTTGAAGTGGATATGGGGTAGAACTTTCAACATCATTTTTTGAAGGCAGTAACCCACCACTGCTCTTGATATTTTTATAAGCAATTTAAGGCCCAATCCTACCCACAGTGGCTGCATTGGTGCTGGAACGTTGGATAGGATTGGACCCTTAAGTGTACATTGCATAGCTTCCTACCTGACTGAGAGGCAGCAAGGAACTGCAAACACTGTCCTATGTTGTTGTTTTGTTTTGTTTATTAATGAGAAGGAAATGTTCAGAAACTTAATCAGGAAAATTCCAGATAAAAGGTTTTGAATTTGTGGAATGAGTAAATTTATGAATTAGAGCATAGATGTTGGTTGTTTCATTACTGGCATTTCCTCCTGTCAATCAAGCTGTACCGTTTTGCTGTACTTTCCACTTAAAACCTTCCTTGCCTTTGCAAAAGGTTGATGTGGGCAGAGAGACATTTCATCATTTTACATTCCTAATCATGTTCAGCTTGAGGCATTTCTCTGCTAAACTGGAATGTCTGAACAACACATCAGTATTGTGTAACAAGTTTTCACCAGCTCTCCAAAATAGCTGGTAGATAAGGAACTAGCATTTAATCAGTGAAATTTTGAACTTAATGCTGCAGCAGTCTTTATTGTGTTGGTTATAACTCAGAAGTGGTGAACTTAATTTCTGCTGCCATAGTGTGACTGATGCAACAGAGGGATAGAAATCATTGCGTGTGCAGAAGGAAAGTATCTGATAGCTTATAGTTTAGTGATAAGAGAGCAGAAAAAAAATTGATTTGGGTACAGAACTGCAAGTTTACTTATAATAATCCAGTGGGACTTTGATCTATGCCTAGATATGAAATACAGCTAGACCACCATTCTGAAACTTTATTGCTTTGGATTTGATGATCATAAGCCAATTCATGTCTGCTGTCTTTGCTGGTTGGGTATATTGGGGAATATGGAAGCTATGACGCTTTATACAGAGGAAGAATTAAACTCACACCACTGTGAAGGTGGTGTATGTTTTGGGAGGGGGCACCGACTACTTAACAAGTCTGACAGCTACTGGCTCGACCTTCTCCAAATAATTCCATGAAATCAAAGTGCCTTTCTACAAGTGCAGATATCAACAGTGTCATTTGCTTACTGGCTGACCATCATTTGTGCTGCCCACTAGCTGTTCCTCTCCCTGCTTCCTCTGAATGTGCCAAAGTTCTTAAGAGAGTCTTGTTTTCATTTCGAACAGAACAAAAGGTGAGAGAAGTATAGAGACTGTTGAATATTTCCAAAAGGCAATTCTTCAGGTGAAACGAAATCATGATTGGCTGTTCGTCAAATTTATAGGATGTAGGTAAAGGGGGGAAAAAATACAGCAATGGGTTTTTTATGTTTAACCAAACTTTTTAAAAAGTGTACCTAAGAATCACTGTTGTAGATTGGATCTCAATGTGCTAAAACATCTCTGTGTTTCACTTAGTGAGTTTAATCCAGTGCAGAATTAAGCACATATTGATTTCAGTGGGATTTAAATATGCTTAGCGCTCTGTTGGCTTTCAGCTAATAAGATGTAGTAACACAGGGCAGTTTGTAGCTTGTAGTCATATATGCAATTTACTTTAGCAGATTGTGGGATTAATTTAATCTGCCCTTAATTCAGAGAGTAGTTTGCTTTACCAACTGGTAGAACAGCAGCATAGCCGATAGAGTGCTGGAAGATTTTGGTTCAACCCCACCTCTAATGTGGATTCATTGGTGTGATGCATGCAATCACCTAAATCCGTTGTTGAGATGGTCCAAATGAGCTGTGGCAAGTCTTGGGCTAACATATTCCCCCTCCCCTCTTTGGAATATGAGAGAACAGGAAAAGCTTCCATGTTCACTTTTGACAAATGGCTCAAATGTTGACCAAACGCCAGTTCCCATGACATAGAAACTTGGAACCATGTTTATTCTAACAGTGAAAGTCAGAATTGTCACACTCTTCCTTACATCCCAAAGGCTAGGGGTGTGGAAGAGCACATGCTTGATGCTTGCTATTCCCATAGTTCAAAACTGTACCTAAGAGTTGAGTCTTAACCAGACCCAGGTGTGACTTTGGGCATTTAATTCTGGTTTGTTGACAGTGTTAATATTCTCAATATTTTCACCCAATAGCAGTTATTGGAATAGGTTAGGAATTATAACCAAGGTTCCACAGATTTTGGCTTTGCTTAGTAACTAGTCATTATGCGTGCTTATCAATCATTGACTGACTTTCCCTCCCCATATCATTTGGCATCCAGAGGCAAATTGGGAATGGTATCTTCTCTCCCATCTCACTGTGTTATGTTCCCAAACCCAGGGAAGGCCTGCTGCAGCCCAAACCCCAGCTGCTTCCCTTCACTTCTGGCATAAAATGCCATTCCAATTCCATTACATTTTTCAGTATCAGAAATATTTTGGTGGTGTATGGCAGCAGGCTGGATGCTGCCCAGAGAAGGAACCGTAGAGTAGGAGCTGACCCCTCAGTGTTGGAAGAAGGCAGAGTAATCACACAAATCCAACTCTTTCCTCTTGCTTCTGAAGTTGTAGTTAGGACCGGATCATGCTGCTGCTTCTCAAGCCCCCCTGAGCATTTCTTTCCAACAGCTTCTACCAGCTGTTCTTCCCAACTTATATGAGGAACTGCTATCAAGAAAATAGTGAGTCTGCTCTTCTGCTTTACTCTTCTTCACTCAAGTGAAAACTACTTCTGTCCCTTCACAAAGTTCTTTGCATGCAGTAGGAGACTTGAAGGGGACCAGGTTGAACTTGCATGCCCATCACAGAGATCCCATTTTCTGTGGAATTCTTGGCAATGTGCTAATAAAAAGGGGAGGGAATTCCTTTGCTAGGCAGATAGAGTCATGAGGGGAGAGCATCACTTGCCTCAGCTGAGCTGGCCAAGAGGATTGTGTATCCCCAGATCCTAATAAAATGTAGATTTGAACTGCGTTTTAAAAATTAAATGGGACGTTCCCGTTCAGCAAACTAGACAAGTGTATTCTTCAAGCAGGCTTCTGTAGCTCTGTTAACTTCGTGGTGTACCTGTGTTCCAAACATCTAAATGTGTTGTAGTTTTGTTAGAGCGCAATATTGGGATTGAAATTATTCAACTGTGTGTATTATCATCTGTGGTGTTGTCAAGGAAAAGAATAATTCCTTATAAATGCTAGAAGAGTATATATTAAAAATGGTAACTGCTTTTCAAATTGCTGAATGCAGCCTTCGTCTTTGGCTAGCAGGAGGGGAGTGTTGGAATAAGCAGATAGTGTCCAATTGAATTCTTGCATGTAAAGAGACAAAAAAAAAATGAGCATACACACTTTCCTGGTATACCTACCTTCTTTGGGGGCATTTGATTGTCTTGGTCTTGTGCCCTGCTTTCATAGTACTGTGCTAGCAAACTGCTATAATTAGATTAGCAGCCTGCTAAACAGCAGTGACAGTATCCAAGCCTCAGAGAGCATGTGCTAGATTCTGCATGTGCCTTTCTCCCATTGGCTGCTGCTGCTGCTTCTTGCCAATTTGATAGGTTTCCACAGTAATCTTTATGCTGCATTAGAGACATAGATACAGAGGTACAGTGTTCATGCAACGGTGAAGGAACTGTGCTTCTCCTTGTGTAGCATAAAAGAAAAGCCTAGAGAAGAGAGAGGCATAGCCCTTTGTTATAAACCCATCAGCTCTTAACAACTGCTGGCTGCAAGCAGAGGTCAGTGAAGGAGTTTCAGTTCATGGTAATTACTTTCAGGTCTTTATCTCTTCCCCCCCCCCCATAAAGCACGTTCTTGCATGAAATGAATACAGTTAATCATGTCATCTCTTTAATTTGATCTTGCTTTCATTAATACCATGTGTACTCCAGAGGGATGGTCATCACATTACAAAACACATCATTATACTAAGGATTTAGCAGGGAAATAAAATGTTTATTGCATGAAGAAATTGCTGTCGTACAGAATCTGGATCCCAGCATGTAAATAATTGCTGTTGATTCTCCCCTCCCCCTATTTTCCTTGTGCAGAGAGCAACATTGTCTTCATTTGGATTTTTTTTTTAAGGTGAACAATTGAACTGGAGCATGTCTACCTTTTCCCTTTCATACCTTTTGATATGGGGAGTAATATGAGGAGTTACAGAGGATAATTTTGGGAGAGATGCTTCAGTTTGTTCAGGGCAATAACTGCATGCATATTTATGCAAAGAGAGAAGAATTTAGATTAATGTGCTCTATTGTCTGCCTGTAGCCTTCATGTCTGGGTGGATTCTTTGTTTGATCCCCTTGAATTTCCTGTGAAGTAACCTTTTAAAAGCAACCACCTAAACCCCATGTCTAGTACAGTGTATCCATCCCTGATTGTTCCCAAAGGCCAAATAGTAGACTTGAGCCTTTTGTGTATATGCACGTCTGTATGTATATATGTCCTGCGTATAGTGGAATGAAGCAAGGTGTATACAGTGCAGTGATGCATTGGACAAGGCTTAGGTTACAATGCTGTATAGACTTAAATGGGAGTAAGTCCTAGTGGAATCAGTGGGACTTACTTCTGAGTAGACCTATTAGATGCACTGCTAGATGTAGGGGATTTTTTAAAAACTGTTTCCAAAATTGCAGTCTTACATTTAATTTACATGTGGAATTTCTAGAGTGATAAAATCTGAACTTAGGCAAAACTGTGCTGATTGGGACTTTGTTGTTAGACCTGGCTACTAAAAGAGCAGGAGAATCATGAACCACTGCAAAACTGATCCATCCTGATGTAGCTGCACTTTTTACCTGGTGACTCAGCTCTGGGAACTTCTGTGCAGATTTCAGTAAGGTGCAGAGAAAGGCACACGTAACAATGTTTGTCTCACTTGGGCCTTTGCAGGAGAGGTTCCTTGAGGTTGTTCCCTTGTTTTGTTTTGACTTCTGATGGCCATACAAGCGTGCATTAGGTCACCGATTGTCCAGCTGGCACTTGGCCATCATGCGTCTGGGTAGCAGGAGGTTTGCTTCAATTGAGTGATGGCGCGAGCCATGGATTTTAGCTACTTCGGTTTAACTTCTAATCTCCCCCTTCTTCCTTCAGTGAAGTTTTGCACTGTGTAACAAAGCAAAATAAGACGTAGCCTAGCCGTCTGCCTTGTGAATCCTTAAAAAGTAGATTTTGATTACTTGTTTTAAAACTGCACATATTAAAAGCAAGTAATGAAAATAGCTGCTAATCGCACAAATATTTACCAAACTTTTCTTCAGCCTGGATTTCTAAAAATACATATGATATATTTATTTTTCTTGGGCGAGGATATTAGGATTTTGATGTCCCAGATGTGGAATGTATTTAATTCTGAATCTTTGCATTGCCTTGTTGTTGCTGATTACTTGGGACTCTTGCCTTTAGCACCCCCTTCCCCAGCTCTAACTGGTATGCAAAAATCTTTAGTGGGTTATTGGAAGCCTTTCCAAGATAATCTATGCAAAGTGCTTCAAGCGTCTGGGGGAACTTGCTCTACAGATATTTTAAGCTCTTGCAGTATTATCCGAACTTTATATATTTCCAGAAGTTATTGCCTCGCTGCCTCCCACCCATCCCTCGACAGGGCAGACATAATGCTTTCTTGAAAATAGTGAATTCTCTTTCTGCATAGTCACAGTTAAGTCTAGGACAGGGATAAGTAGTGAGAGAGTGGGTGCACCTGCAGAGGCTTGCGTGCTTCTTGTCTGCTCACCCCTCTGTATGTTGCATTGCCAATTAAAACTGTCCATTTTTTTCTTTTTGCAAAGAATGCTGCTGCATCCTGTACTGTGCGTGGGCAGAGAATAAAATGTTGCATTCTCTTTATGGGATGATGCTTCATACTGCCAGTGCTAGCTGATGTTGACAGTGTGGCTCATGTGACAAAACAAGACAGTTTGAATTCAAAATGGGAATAACCTGCATTTGCGTTTGAGCAGCTCACTGTAATACGTTTAACTTTAGATTTCTAGAAAATAAATATGGCTTCCTAAAGGATGACATGTGTTAATGTTTCTCTTGTTATTAGGAATCTCTTTGAAATGTGTGATGCATGTGGTTCTGAATAATGAAGGTTCCACCCCCTACAATGAGAGCTCTTTCTCACATCATAACTCCCTTCCTCTCTCCCACTGACACCTTGTAATATATTAAGTAGTCCTCCCCTGGCTCACTTTCCTGTTAGGGCACCTTGTAAACAGGAGCATGAAGGTGATCTCGCAACAACAGCAAAAAAAAACAAACCAGTTTGGTTTTGGTGGAGGTAGGCAACAGTTTTTAAGGGAGTTGAAGAATGTGGATAGAAACATCATGTCCAGTTGTAAGTGCTCACGTTGTTTTCATTGTCATGTCTCTGGTCAAACAGATTTTGCAGCGTTTTGAAGGCTATAGCATGATGGTGAAATGAATATGCATTGTATGGAGAGCAGCGCTCTACTGTACCACATCAGCTTTTTAAAAATATGCGTTGTCTGTGTCCACCTATGTCCACTGTGTGCAAGTGCCCAGGCAAACGGGTATAGGCAAGTCTTTATAACAGGGGAATGCTAAGCCCTAAATAGGATTTACCTGGATAATTGAAACCTATATTGATTGCTTGGTGTATTTTTCTGACTCTATCAGACCGTCGCCACATTTATAAAGATGCTCATCTGACTGTCTTCTTTTTTTTTTCTGTACATGGCTTTGAAATATAATAAGGTAAATCATCTATCTGAAGTATACAGTAGCTGGTGGTAACTATTATCCACCTACGCCTCTTTCTCTTGTTAGGGCACCTTGTAAATATAAGCATGAAGGTTCCCGTATAACAAATTTAAGTCAATCAGTTCCGATAGCTCATGTAAACAAACTGTTTCATTGTTGTTTTTGCAAAGGTGTGCTTCATTCTTAAACATGGCTAATAATTTGCATCCCCAACGATTTTACCTGTGAATTTTGCAATGGGTTTTGTTACATGGCATATTAAACCAGAATGTGCTAGTGCCTTTGCCTACACCTGCGCACACAGCCAGTGTTGTTGCAAAACATATACACTGGAGCTTGTCAGTCTATTGAAGAGAGCACTCTAAATTCAAGCTGACTGCTTGAGTAATCCTAGTCTTAAAAACAACAAAATAAATGAGGAATTGAGTAACTGGGATTGTTCTCATTTGCTCTCTTTCTGTGAATGGCTAAAAATGGGTGGTAGGATCCAGTGCTGTAAGGGTCTGTGGGGCAGGAGAGAAACAGGAAGCATGTTTCTCATGCTAGACTAGCTAGCTTTAATGTTATTGGACCTACTGGGCTGGGGAGAGGGGCTATGGAGAGGCTTCTAATTCTGTAGGGAGGCATGATTCTAGAGCAGGGGTGGGCAAACTTTCAACTTTAGGGATCCTGAACCTTTAACAATTGTGTCAATTGTGTCAACAGTTTGTGAGATGACAAGCTGCACCTGCTGAAATTCCCTCTTCTGTACAATTGTTAAAGGTCCAGGATCCCTAAAGTTGAAAGTTTGCCCACCCCTGTTCTAGAGAGACAGGTAAAGGGAGTCTAAATGCAGTGTTGTTTGTATTGGCATCTTTAGTCCTACATGTTGCATTTCATAACAGTGTCTTCAATTATCTTTACATTCACCTTCCTACTATTAAGTGTAACCAAATCTTTGAAATAGTTGTCTTAAGATTCAGCTGACCTTTTGTTTGAAACCAGTTCCCTGTAAAAGTTGTACCTTTCCATTATTTGTTTGCCTTTATTCATTTACCTGCAATTGCTGCCGAATTGTATGCATGGGGTTGGTGGCGTTTCTTAAGAAGATGTTCATATTCTAGCTTGGCATATGTAGGGGTT
The DNA here is from genome assembly GCF_035046505.1 of Tiliqua scincoides. Lineage (NCBI taxonomy): Eukaryota > Metazoa > Chordata > Lepidosauria > Squamata > Scincidae > Tiliqua > Tiliqua scincoides. The sequence goes on along the minus strand of NC_089824.1, from coordinate 43,784,033 downwards.
TTGATGTCCACTGGCAAATGGTTTCATGTTGGTTTTGATTTACTGACATATACCTTTTGATCGCTGCACATAAAAACAGAATTTTGTTGTACTTTTCAGCTAGGCTGAAAAGGAGAACTTGTGCTTGAGGTTTATGAATTTTTTTTTAATAGTACTGTAGGCAGTGAGAGAAATGCAATAGCTTTTTAATGCCAATTTATGTCCAATTTATTTAACTACTAAAGTTTGAAACCTGTCATGAGAACTTTGAAACTGGTAGAAAGTTGCTTTTTGATGTTTGCTTGCCCACGACTGTTAGTGGGTGACATGATGTGTTCCTTAATCTAGGTTGCTGTGGGAAACTAGGCTGAAAGCTCTGGAAGCTCAGTAGTATAGCAAGTGATTTTCACATATAAGCTCCCAAGTTCGGTTAGTGGCACCTCCATTTAGAGCAAAGCTGGAAAAGATCTCTGTCCAAAAATGGGGAGCCACTGGCAGCTGGGATAAGACAGTTCTCAGTGCCCTGGCCAGTGGTTTGACTCAACTTCATATGGTGAAGAACAGATAAGTTTAGGGCTTGTTTTGACTTTATTCCTGTGATTTTATAACTACCTTTACATCAACTGGAGCAAATCAGCTTGATTAACTGGAAGAAAAAGAAGGTCCGACTGATTTGCTTTTGGGGAAGTGTTTGTTTTTCCCTTGTAAGTTACCATGTAAAGGAGTTCTTCAGTTGGTGGGAGGTGCCTTTTCACTCCTTATGGATACTTGGATGAGTGAGTAAGCTTAGAAAGTTAGTTCCTTTTTCTTCCATTTTTAATGCTTTGTGTCTTGTATATATCCCCTAATAAATGCCTAATGACCTTTTCATAGTGGTGTGCAGTTGGCTTTTTTTTTTTTTTAATAAACCAGTTTATACTCGTAGATCTGAGAAGGATTTTTAATTATGAAGGAGCTGGGTGTTCACCTAAATCCAGCCTGACTACTCAGCCTAATACCGAAACCATGACACACATGATGGCCTTTCTCCTGCTTGCCTCTGTTGACGCCTTTGCCAGAACTTTGACCCCATATCTTCACTCTTGCCAGCTGCAAGTCCTGCACTCCCAATATCATTTATGTGGATTGTGATTTTCCTGTTTATGATAAGGACCTTGTCAGTCAACCTAATAACTGGGCCTTCTGGATAATGCTGTCATTCAAGATGTAATGGACGACTGCAACTTGAGTGAAGATCTCCATTCTATTTCCTGAAACCTAAATTTTCTTTGTTCTTAATGGACTTCAGTAAGAACTGTGGTTCTAGATTTTGCAAATCCAAGAAAAAAATGGATTTTGTCTCTTGACTGCCTCTATTTTTTTATTTGTAGCTAGAAAGGAATTTTTAATGGGTAAGGAACTGCTGCTGTAAAATGAGCTTTTGAAATATATAATGTAGTTTATCCAGACAACCTGTGCCACTCTGCCTAAGGTATTTGTAAAGGAGAATTATTGTACTCGTATACTCATCACAGTGAAATTCACTGGGCATTATTTCTCAGTCTAACTTGCCTCATAGGATTGATGTGAGAATAAAACATGATAGCCCAATATGTATATGCCACCCTGAGCTCACTGGAAGAACAGTGGGATGCAAACATGATAAATCAAACTTGTGCAGCGTTATGGCCCATCAAGCGAAGCAGCCTTCTAGACATGTATTGTGTTCTGCCAAGTGCTTGACAACATGCCTTTTTTTTGCAATCCTAAGCAGAGAGCAAAAATAGGATGTTTATTGGCCTCATGGGCTGTGATTAGCTTGGCAAGTCGCAAGTTGAGCAGGCCTGAAATAAAAAGACAACCTTCTGCTATTCTAGACAGAATTTTCCATAGAAATTGGTATGTCTTTGCAGTGTTGTGCCAATATTGTGCTTTTTAAAGAAATAAGTGAGAGCTATTATAAGCAAGGGTTGTTTACAGTCAGTGGCTGCAAGTATCACTTACATTCTGGAGGTGGAACTTGTTCCTCCTACCTGTACCAAATGCATCACTATAATTCTTATTTTTTTCATTCAGTTGTTCTCTGGGGGAAGGGGAAGCAAATCCACAGTTGATCTGGAGTGGAGAATTGGGATTCCTTTGGAGCAGAGTTTTTTCATAGAATATGCAGAGTTCTGGATGTACTTTTTCATATTCCACTTCAGTAAATGTGGAGGAGGAGTTTGTCATCGAGCAGATACTGTACTTACGTTCTAGAACAGGAGGGTCAAACTCATTTCATACAGTGGGCTGAATAGCATTGATGATACCTGCTGATTTGAAAGTGAAGTCGTTAAGCAAGTGATGACCAGAAATAAGCACTTTTTTCACTTAGGAACTAAGCTGCACATTACAGAGGGAGAAAATTCACAAATCTTGAGCATATTTTCAAGATCCAGGACAGCTCAATTATCATGTGAGATGCTCTTTAGCAGTGACACCTTAGCCCAGCTCAGCAACTGAGAGCAGCTGATGGTTGTGCTGGGAGAGCCCGAGGGCTGGATAAAGAGCTTCCATGGCTGCATGTTTAACACCCCTGTTCTAGAAAATACCTCTCAATGCTATTTGGTTTAGTTAGGAGAATTTTTCTCAATTTAATGCTACAAATGGCACTGAGAATTCAAGAAAGTCTATACAAGTGGGACCTTGGTATCCACTGATTTGACTCACGGCTGATACTGAGGTCCACCTTTAAATGCTTTGTAACAAGGAAAAAGGTACCAAAATCCAATTTCCCACCTTCATGCTGTTGAATAATTATAAATTCATTCCACTAGATTCCATTATTCACCCCATCAAGTGAATGAATGTGGTATAGTGTCTATACCAATGCATTCTGAGGTTGTAGTGGAGGAGCAAGAAACCTGGAAGTGGGTTTTTTCCGATGATTTGTTATTCACTGGCTTTTTTTTAATCCACAGAACCACAGTGAATAACAAGGCACAACCTGTATATTATTTACTTATTTTCCTCTGTATCCACATAATTGACTTTCATTGTGCATGCCCCATTGAACTCTATGGGGACTGTCATCCATCCTTAACAGAAATGGCTCTTTTTACCTGGCTCACTAATTTCAGTAGAGACTATATAGGACCCACTTCCAGGGGATTGTGTTATCAGAAAACTCTTTTTCCATTTGTTTCATTGTCACTGTTTTGAGTCTGCATATTCCATCTGTTAACTGGGGGCCAAACTACGAAGAGAGTTAAGGATGTCATTAGACTTGATGTGCTTGTTTCTTTTTTTTATACATAGAACTTATTGTATGTTCCGTCTGGATTGGGACTACAGCATTAAGGTAGGGGGCATTAACTTGTTGCTCCCACCACAGTTCCTATTAGGATGGAGTCCCTTTTGCAATTTGTATTTGCCTTGGAATGAAACTCCCATTGATGCCAATTCCCATATTTCAGTTCTAATCTGGATCATACCCATTCCTTCCAACTCCTATTTAGCGGGGGGGGGGGGGGAGACCAAGCCTGTGTGATCTAAGGATATTCTTAATGTAATATGTAGCTTGGTTCTGTTTAGAAAATTATTTGGGAGAAAACAGATTCATGATTTGCTGCAAAGGAGCAAATAGGGTGAGTTGTGTGGTGGTGGATTTTTAATAAATAAAAATGGGTACTTGGGTTCAGCTTCTAAGTAGAGGTAAAGTTGGTGAGCATGTTCTGAAATGGCCTGCAGAGTCTCAGCGGTTTGACTTTCACTTCTGCTAAATGAGATTCTTGCAACAGCTTCACTTTTCTTCCTTCCCTGTAGAGAGTTGAGAACATAGCTCTGCAGCTCATTTCACAATGTAACAACTTGGTTGCATTAACAACTATGAGGACTCAGGATTCCAGTTAATGCTACAAAGGTAAACCATTTAACATGCTGGAAGATAAGTGAAATCCAGCATTGCTGCAAATGAACTGAAGTAGCAGTTCTATACACACACGTGTCTGGGAGTAAGTCCCATTAAACTCAGTGGGATTTATTTGAATAGATGTGTATAGGATTATGCTGTCACTCTTGCTCCTATGTTCAAATGTAGTGCTTCAACTCCTTGTTTGGAAAGCTTAGAAATGTATGTACAGGGTTAGCTCCACACTCTGCAGGATGTTGGCATGGCCCAGTTCTGGGTCTTTCATGTCTCCAAGTGTGCCACTCTGTTTTGCCTTGCTTACCCTGCTCTGTTCCCTTACTAATACTCCCTTTATGGCAGTCACTGTCAGCAAAGGAGTTGCACCATCTGCAGGCAGTGTTCATAGGCTTGGGGCCTAAGATACAAAAAGGAACTTGGAGCACTTTGTGAGCACTCAGAACAAAGTAAAATGATATTTTGGCCAAAAGCTGTACAGTTAGTTGATCACTCTTTAAACATCACTTTCCCAGTCACTAGGAATGCACTTCAACTTCTTCATAATATTCCCTTGTAAAAAAATTCATAACTCCTGCTTTGTCAGAAAAATCTGATTTTCCATGGATACGTAAATATTACTTTTGACAAGAGAATGTCTCCCTGACAGGCGGTAAAAATGTGCTATAAACCTTTAATATTTAAAGGCAGAGTATGAATCCAGGGCAAAGAGTCTAAAATAAAAACTTCTCCACACATTGATAGTTTCACTCATGAGGAAGGTGGATATTGCACATATGAGATGAAATAATTCTCTCTCTCTATCAGTTTTACAGCAGACCAGAAACTCTCATGCTGTTAAACCAACAAAATTTGTTTGGCATTTCAATAAATAACAGGTAAGCTATTAAATTACAAGTCTCCAATTCTGAGAAATACAGGCCTCAGCCACAATGTCCCAGATACGGTGTTTTACCTATTTTGTTTCTGTTCATTTTGTTGCTGCCTGAAAAGGTGGCTGTGTCATTACCTTTCACATTAAGCATGATTTATTTGGTGAAACTGACTGTTATCTGATCAGATGTGGAAATACATCTCTCAAAGTCATTAAATTGCAGGTAAAATGGTTCTAATATTTGTGCCATTGTCCCTGAAAACAAAGCTGTTCACACTGTATCTTGCTGTGGCTTCTGTGGACAGGGTGCACCCAAATTTTTGTGGACTGGCTACTCACACATTTAGATGTCTTCCTATAGTAACTAGCCCTTAAGCCCCGAGCCAGTGCTGACCATGGGAGCTGAGGAAAAGCAACCGAGCTGAGGATGCATCAACGATCATGCTTGGGGGAAGGGAAAGAGCAGGCTGCAGCTCTCTGTGGTCCTGCCAGCAGTCTTCCCATTAGGGCAGGAGTTCCCAAAGTATGTGCCATGATATCTTACGGCAGGGGTGTCAAATTCATTTCATACTGAGCGCTGAAGTTAGCATTCATGATGCCTACTGAGGACCAGAAATGACATCATTAAGCAGAAAGTGACATCATTAAGCAGATGATGGCCAGAAATATGCAAATAACAGAAGAGAAAATGTGCAAATCTTATTCGTATTTTCAAGATGTGAGAGCTCAATTATCACGCTGGGAGAACTCAGCAATAACAGGGACCAGATAAATTGCTTCTGGGGGGCCACATTTGGCCCATGAGCCTTTTGTTTGACACCCCTGCCTTTTGGCACACTCGCAGGCAACGCGGGATGTTCCCCACATATTCCCCTGAGTGCAACCATCTTGAATCTCGCAAGTTTTTGCAAGATCTAAGATGGCAGCACCTGGCTCAGCCAGATCAAAGACATTGCGGAGGCACTGTGATGCAGGTACATTTGGGAAAGTACCATATTTTTCGCTCCATAAGACGCACTTTTCCCCCCCCAAAAAGTGGGGGGAAAAGTGTGTGCGTCTTATGGAGCGAATACTGCGCAAAAAAAAAAAAAACTCCGCCCCCAGCCACGCCCCCTGCTCACTCTGCTCTGCTCGCCTTCCCAGGAAAGCGTGGGTGGGGTGGCAGTCTTGCTGAGCAACCTCTCCTGTCTACTCAGAAGTAAGTCTCAGAGTCACTGGAGCTCACTCCCAGGAAAGCGTGGGTGGGGTGGCAGTCTTGCTGAGCAAGCCCTCCTGTCTACTCAGAAGTAAGTCTCAGAGTCACTGGGGCTCACTCCCAGGAAAGCGTGGGTGGGGTGGCAGTCTTGCTGAGCAAGCCCCTAGAGCAGGGGTGCTCATTATGTCGATTGAGAGCTACCAGTCGATCTCCAGGCGAAATGAGTCAATCGCAGGCTTCTCTCCCGTCCAAGCATCCCTAGGAGTGAGCCCCTGGCAGGCTTGTGAGCCTAGGGAGGGAGCCTAGGGAGTGAGTCCAGGGAGCCCTGACGGTTCTGTGTGGTTCTGTGTGCAAGGGGTTTTGCACTGGTCTTGCTGTGATGTCTATACAGAGATCTTCCCTCCCCCACACCTTTCCCCTGCTTTTGCACTGGTATGTATGGAGATCTGCCCCCCCCAACTTCCATCTGTTGGTTCTGTGTGGTGTGTGGTATGATACAGAGATCTTCCCTTCCCCACACTTTTCCCCTGTTTTTGCACTGGTCTGTATAGAGATCTGCTCCCCCCCCCCTTGTACTGGAATCCAGGAAGATCTGGTGAGGAGGTAGATGTGGTGTCAGCAGTGGCCCCTTTAAGGGTAAGGCCTGGGCATCCAGCAGAGTGTGCTGCACAGCTGCAGCCACTGGAAGGCAATAGGGCCCTCAGGGATATAAGGAGTACCAGAGGCAGAAAGGGTTTGTGGGTTTTGAAGGAGTGCAGGTTGGAGAGGAGACTGACTGGGTTTATTGAATTTGGAATCTGACTGTGGATTGTGACTGGACTTGGATACCCTGATGGATTTGACTGACCTTGGACTGTAATTTGGCTTATTGGTTCTGGACTCTGATTTGGCAACTCTGATTGATGGGACTGGTTTACTTGGCATCTGTGGACTGGAACTGGACTCACTTTTGCTTGCTGCACTGGTGAGTTTCACAAGGGGGACTGATCAGCCTTAAGCGGGCACGAGGCCCAGTGGATTGGGATTTGGCAGAACATCATTGTAGCAGAAAGATAATGTGATCCCCTATTTGTGTGCACCTGCTTTTGTGAGCTTCATAAATTCTGACTCTAGTGATGATGAGTTCTTGGGGTTTCCAGAAAACTAGAGTACTCAAACCTTTAAGTCTCTCCATTTGTTAATGACAGTGATAATGGTTCTTAATGCCAACTGTTGACTGCTGTTCACTTTACATGGTTCAAATGTTGTTCTGTTATAGTTTATTAAATATTTTATTACACTATTTGGTTCAGAATATTTTTTTCCTTGTTTTCCTCCTCTAAAAACTAGGTGCGTTTTATGGTCAGGTGCGTCTTATGGAGCGAAAAATACGGTAATCATGTGGCAGCTCCTCATTGTTTCCAAATACATAGTGTTGAAATCAAACATTGCTGGACTTCCAGGAACACTGAGCTGTGCAGAACTTTGCTTTAGAGGTCCTTGAGCTGTGCAGCCATGCAGCTTAAAGAGGACAATGCCTGCCAGGCCCTTCTGTGAAGCTAGGTCAGTGACAGAAGGACCAGTGGAAGCTTAAGAGGGATAGTGCCAAGTCCCCTCTGGGCACCCCTCCCACCAGAAAATGAGAGATCATCCAGAATACCAGCAATAGAGAAAGTAGAACATGGTCTTTTGGTCCCTCGTCAGACTTGTTTCAAACCACTGTATTCTTTGGAGGTGGGTGGGCTGCCTGGTGCTCAGTGAATATGCTGGGTGCTTGATCATACTGACTACTGGCGTTAAGTTTGTAGTACACAACTACTGAGGCACACTTGGAGACCCTTCTTACAATTCTGAAAGTTATGTTTTGTGTTTTCAAAACAATGCAATTCTTGCTATAGCAGAGAGCTACGAAATATGGTAATGTTCATAAGGTATGAATCAAACAGTGAAAGCTGTCTACTTATTAAAACTCTCATGATGTTGGCAAGACCTCTTCATAATTTGTATGGGGCAAGTACTGAATTTTTCCATTTTTTCCTGCCTGTACTTTTTATTTCATAAAACTGTCGTCATGTTCTGATAAAGTTTCTTGAATCTGCTTCTAGATTTGCAATTTAAGGCTGGTTCATGCATTATATACATGGTGACGGAAGATATTGAAAACTGCCTCCTTGTACAAGTGATCATTGTGACACTCAGAAGCTCTTATTTTGAATCATTATATTGAGATTCCAGCATGGTTGTGGAGACTCTCAGCACAACTAGCCTCACAATAACCACTACTTAACCACTTGCTCCAGGGACACTATCTTCAGTAGCTTCTCCCTGGTGATTTCTAGTGTGTATATCAACCTTTGTCCTTGTGATTTTTACATATTTTCTCAAAGAACCACTATTTTTGTGTTGGAGCAAACATAGAGATCATTTAGATGCAAAATCTTAGTCACATGCTTGCACCCTCTCTCATTTTATATACAGGTGTCCTTCAGTATCTGCAGAGGATGCATCCCCCCCATGCAGGTACTGGAAACTGCATATACCGGAGAATCCATTTCCTCGCCCTTTGCATCTGTTATTTTGTTTCTCTTCATCACACCTGCACAAAGTAATTATGGGCACAGTCCTAACCAACTTTTCAGCACTGGCATAGCTGTGCCAGTGGGGCATGTGCTGAATCCTGCAGTTCGGGGGCAGTCATGGAGGCCTCCTCAAGGTAAGGCAATGCTTGTTCCTCACCTCAGAGTTGCATTACCCTTATGTCAGTGCTGGAAAGTTGGTTAGGATTGCGGCCTATGTCTCTTACTTTCACCAAACACTATAAGGTTTCTGCTTATAGACAGACAAGCAGCCAAGCTACTTGCAGGCTAGAGTGGCAACTAGATCAATCTTAACTTCTTGCTAACTGTTACTTTAGTTGTTGCTGTAGCGTGCAGGCTGTGTGCCTGCTTGACTTTCTGTAAGCAGAAAGCTTATAGCATTTGGTTAAAGCAAGAGACATAATTGCTTTGCATGAGTGTTCTGGAAATAAACAGAGGTAATTGGTGCAGGGGGCCCAGGGAACAATGGATAACTGGATCTATGGCTACTGGGGGCTGCCTGTGTATTTATTGTATTTATGTATTTATATATAAAAATATGCACACACAAATATTAGGGTGTTAATTTCTTAAAATGCAAAATGGCGGCCCATACTGTGCTTCAGAAAGCAGTGAATTTCTGGCATACCTCACATTATGGCATAGTAGGTCGAAAATCCCATTTGGTTGGACATAGAGGCTTGAAGATGCCTTCTCTTCCACTGTTCTGTCATTTGTTTTAGAAATGAGTGCTTTGAGGGCAAAAGGTATAGTTACATAGCAAGAGGTGCTCTGTTCCTTAGGGCTTCCAAGGAAGAAAGCTTTCTGAATGTGCTACAGTTTTCTGTGTTATGTTTTCTGTGCATGTGTGCATTAGAATGATTGGGAGTGGTACTATTGCTTGAAAATGGAAGCAAAGTATACTGTCATGTAAAAGCAGTTTCTGTACAAACACCGGTGATGAAGGCCTTTACTTTTTTCATTTATGGTTACAAAGCTATATGAATTTTAAGGCAGCGTATTCTTGATGAAAGGAATGTCTTAAAATTCTTCAATGCATCAGAGAGCCTTTTTTTCCTCTAATGTGTCAGGTGGTACTGGTTCCAAGCTACTATATTAGGATTTTAATTATAGGCATTTGTGATGGTGGAAAATCATCCTGACTAAAATTCCTTAGGTCTATTTTGGTGTGTGGCAGGGCTCCCAGCCTTCAGACACATCAGCAAGTACATGTTATGATGGGAGATGTTCACAGTGACCTCTACATGAAGGCTGTTGGGTAAGTAACTGTTTCTAAGATTCTCTGTTTGCAAACTGCCTTTTGAACTTTTACTTGAACAGTGATACCAGTAAAAGTAGTACAAGAGCTGCAGGCAGGCAACAGGGTCTTTATTTTGGGGCAGCTTTGCCTGTATCAGAGTGAGAAGTGGCACAGATTTGTGATTTTCAAACACTGTGCCATGGCATGTTAGTGTGCCACAAATGGTCTGCAGTTGTGATTTTGTAGCTTAAAGGAGATTGAACTAGTCCTACTGCTTGTAAAGTGCCTTTTATTTTTTGGTGCTGAGAATCATGAATTATCATTTTTAAATACCTGTTACTAATTTTTTGTGAAATTAGTAGAAAAGAGAATAAATTTCATCAGGAAGGAATGATTGACATAGTGTCCACCAGCTTGATTGCTTTCCGTTGTTTGGAGTTAGATAGATAATGGACAATAGATATTATTTGCTATAAGTGATAAAATTTAAGCCTCTGAATTATTGAATTCCACATGGCAAACTTGATTTGTCCACATATGGGAGAAGCTGAGACTAATGGAACAAGAAACAGGACAGACTGGTTTAGCTCCCACAACTGTTAACCATGCATATGTTCTAAGGGTGATGGGAATCTTGGGGCACAAAATATGCAGGCTGTACAAAGGTGCTTGTATTGTGTTACCTCCAAACCCTATCTACTCCTTTTTTCTGTCAAGACCAACAGTCCAAGTTCTAATGACGTGATCACACCAAGAATATCCCTTTCATTCAAGCTAAGAATACAGTATTCGTAATTGTGCGTAGCAGCCATATCGGGCCAAGTGAAAGTCGCCTGAAAGTTCCTTTTGCAGAACTGTGAAGCATCTGATTTGTTGTTGTATACATTGTTATGAACCAAAGTGCCATTACCTAAATTACGTTCTCTCTTACAAATTGCTTGGATGCTTCCTTTTGCTAATGTGTGAAATAATTGCACTTTGTTAACATGGTGTTGCCATAGAAACGTACTCTTACCAGTTTAAAAACAAAAGCCCTCTAGGCTTCTTTGGGAGCGTTGATGCTCTGCCTGCTCAGAAAAGATATTAAAGATCCAGGTTCTTAAGTAACTGTTAAAAGCTTGGCTACAGAGGTACATGCCTAACAAGCATCCTTTAAAAAAAACAAAACACGTTGAGACAGCATGCTTGAGAATGTAGCATTTTTCATTGTCTTCAAGGGAAGATTTCTTGAGAAATTGGGGGGGGGGGATGCCCTAGGTGTAATGTAAATTGTCTTGATTTAAGGAAACTTAACTGGGCTGAGAGAATAGCCACCATGTAGGACTATCGAATGATTCAAGCAACCAACTCTCCATGTGATAGTCCTATTTATAAAACCTATCACATGAAGAGAAGGCTAATTGTCTTGCAAGCTGTCCAATGGACCTGTGTTTTCCAGCTTATAAACACAAAAGAATGTCCAATTTTTGCCAACAGTATTTTTTTTCTATTTGTAGCAGCCGGAGAGTTGTAGGGAGTCATTAAAGTAACATTCATGTTCACCAGTGTGGATATCAAAACAGACAGGAAATTTGTCCAAACTGCTCTTATGCTTTATCAGAACAGACATAAAACAGCACTTGGAGCAGCCTGGTTCACTAATGCAATCCAATGCCAAACACACAAAATCATACACCTTTGTACTGCCACATTAATCAATCTGGACTCTCACCTTTTGCTTCTGTACAGAACTGAATCCCCATTTCACCCATCAGCCTTTATTTTCATCCTGATTGGGTGTGCTTCAAGGAGATTTAAGGGCATTAATGGGCAACCAGATGTCTTAAGCAACACTGAGTAGGTGTACACAGGTGTACATATTTGGTCCCTGTTGTACATATCCAACACTAGGCAGAAATGGCTTAATGTTTGCTCTAATGCTTTTTGCACAACCCTGTGCTTTTTTCATGACTGTGTTTTCCCCTACCTAAGGCATGGTCCCTTTATCCAGTTGCTTTATTTGTTGACTCCTGTGTATTATATACGTGACTGAGACCAGCAGCACCCAAAGTTGCGATCACTGTGTTCAGAAAATGCAGTCCCTGTCCAGACTCAGCTTTTCACTCCTCCTCCTGCGAGACTCTCTCTCTGGGCTCTGAGACGCTCTGGGCAATCACATCTGTTGCCTGGCGTTCCAGAAGGCTGCACAACAGGATGTCCGGGCAGACATGTATGCCAGGGTGTCCCAGGGCCCAGATCTACCCATGAGAGGCGCCGTGCGGAGGCAGAACGAACAGGTCTATTCACTGGGTGGACGGATCTGCCCAAACGCCAGATCCGGCCGCTGGACCTGGGTTCACATGGCCCTGTCCTATTCAAACAATTTTTAAAAACAAAAATCACTTTTTCGTGGGGATTCTGGCACCATGATTCCATTTGTTAACAAGTGTATGCAATCTAATTGCCTGTGACTTGTGATTTTTGTAGTTGCTAGTACTCCAACTTCAAGAAACTGTTTTAGGTACTACAGTACTGTTAGCATGTATTCTAGACCTAGATAGGTCTAGGTTTTTCCCCAAGACTCACAGTTATCACATTGTTTAATATAATTATATAAATGCTTAAAATTACATATATATGTGTGTGTGTGTATACCTACTTTGTTGCTGGTATATGTTTTCTATCAATAATAATATTAGCAAAATTAGGATTTGTCAAAATATCTTTATAGACCTACCATACCTTCTTAACTACTGGCCTATTTCAAGTTACTTCAGATTTCCCTGGCCAAAATGGTGAATATGTATCTTGCCTAACATGGCATGTACTTTTTAACTACTGCAACATAACCCCCATTATGGGTTACTCTAAGATGTCAAAACAACTCTAATCAATCTTGCTTTTTAACTACTCAATGAAATGCACTCATCCATTGGAATTCAGCTATGTTTCAGTTCTGTAATCAATATCTGAGAGAGAATCTGATCACTATTCCCTCCAGCCTAGTCCAGTACCCGATAAGCTGCCTGTATTGTCTATTGATCACATCATTCATGAATGAGATTAGTGTATAATATAGTTTTCCTGGTACTGACAAATCGTAATACTTCCTGCGATCTTTAGTCATCCTTTTCAGGACTTTGTTTCATTAGATAATTTAGAAATTTACTCTCTTTTCCAACTACAAAGATTCACCAAGTTCTTACCGGTTATTGTTTTTAGAGCCCAATCCTATGCATATCTATTCAGATGCAAGTCCCTGTGTGTGAAGTGGAACTTACTCCCAGGTAATTGTGTGTAGGATTGCAGCCTTAATTGCCACTGAAAAATGTTGTGAACATGTTATGCTCTTCTGTGTACCCAAGTCATACACTTGGTTCAGACTCATCTCCCCCTTTTTGGGCAGGAGGATGAAATATTTCTTGTCCTAATTATTCATTTGTTGGAGCGACTAAGAAGCCTATGAAAGTCTTGCCCGGCCTGCTTCTTTTGCTTTCCTATATAGGGTTGTGCACTTTAACTTACCATTTGAAAAGACTCTCGTGATTAGATTTAACAGGGAATGTATTGGGGGCCCATCTTTGCAATATAAGCCGCATGCCCCATTTTCTCAATTACATCATTGGCTGCATTATATAAGCAAGAGATATTGAGTTCAGTATTGACTCATGCATCTTGGCACTGGTGTACAACCAATTTATATGGCATATAATGCACTGATTGAACTTGCACTGCAATATGACACTTTGATGTTAATCTGTATGAACATCTTATTTATGTGCATACAATCTTGGTTTAAGGATCTGTGACTTGAAACAGTTGGGCATAAGCTATTAGATGGGTTCAATATATAGCACAACCTAATACTTCTTACTGAGTTCAGTAAGTTGATTTTGCTTAGAGTATGGAAAGCAGCCATGATTGTAGCATCCAGTTGGATGTGCTTAGCTAAAGATACTTGGCCATTGTGCAGCCTTCAACCAAGGCAACAAAGGAGAGAATTTCTCATACTTGGATACGTTTATCAAACAGATGATTGCTTTGTGTTCGTTGACATTACTTACATTTCCTTAAAAAGTTGTACCAAATTGATTATGATGACAGAAAATGTTGTTTTGCCTATTATGAAAGCTTCTAGATACCTACTGTGAAGGACAAATTCTGCAAAGACCATAGATTCATTCCTGTAGATCTCACATTTTGAAGGAATTCTCTATTTATTCTTGTTTCTTGCAAGCTTTGATATTGTAGGAGGTCTGGTCTAGAGGGTAGAGCCTCCATTTGCCTGAAGATAACATCCACCAGTTCGAGGCCACCGGCACCGTGAGACCTTGAAGCAGCTGACAAGCTGAGCCGAGTTATTCCATCTGCTCTGAGCGTGGGAGGATGGAGGCCAGAATGTAAAACCAGATCAGAAAGAAACATCTGAATGTTGTGGTTCTTGAAATATAGAGCCTTCTTTGAATTGTAAAAATCCCTACGGGGATTTAAATAGCCTGCCTATGTAAACCACCTTGAATATAGACCAAGAAAGGCGGTATATAAATACCTGTAATAATATTGTTATTACATAATAATAATAATAATAATAATAATATATGGTTTCATTATTGCCTCATCTGGTGCTCGTCATTTCCTTGCACTCCAGGTCTCTTGGAGGAATTAGGGCATTCCAAGGTACCTGAACTTTAGTAAAACTAAACTGGCAATGAAAGTGATAGGATCCTCATTTTGTCTAGTGCTTCAGGCTATTCCATTTTTTTTGCATTTATCAAGGGTTTGCCATTTATCTTACTGCGAGTCCCGCAGTTAATCTAATCAGCGGTTCTCAAACTTTTTTACCCCCATGACCCACCTTGGCGGCCATGGTTTCCTGGTCACATCTCAGAATGCAAAGCCATAAAGCATTCTGGGTCACAGCCTGGTACGACAGAGCCTACAAAGTGGACTGCATGCTGGCGCTACTCAGAAGCCACATTCTGGACCACAATGTGACCCAGAATGCTTTGTGGCTTCTGGGTCGCTCTGGCCCCAATACCCACCAAAAATTGGGTTGCGACCCACAGTTGGCAAACCGCCAGGCTTCTTTTCAAATGTTCTTCCTTGACAGTTTTCTAAGACTGAAGTTTGTATGGCTCTTGGGCACTAGTCATGAGTGTTGTGTGAACCAGTTTTTTGTGGTCATTTTAGACAATGGTACTTTTCTATCAACATTTTTAACAAGAATTATTCTGTTCTTACAAGCCACTAAGATGATGGAAACTATTATTATTAAAAATAGTAGTCGTTTTAAAAATTATTTCTTAATTGTAGCAGTTCAGTAAATATAAAATATATGCATTTTTTTATAAATTTGAAAGTTTTTATATCCTTGCTTTTCTAAATTATTTTTGCTGTTTCTCTGGAAATGGGGGATAGCAACTATAAAAAGAGCATGCCAATTTCAACTCAGTCTGAACATTGAGTTAACTGGAGATGATGTATTCCTTCTTTGTATTACCCTGGCACACTTTTTTTGTATAAATAACAAGTTGATATGTTTACATAAGCAACAACAAAAGATGCAGATATTCCTAAATAGAGATGGACAAGGTGGTTCCCACCTCAAAATGAATAAAATATTATCCAGTCCCCACCCCAACACCAAAAAAAAAAAAAAAAAAATTGGGCAAAAAACTCAGCTCATTTATTGAGTCAGTTGGAGGCTTAGTGAATGCCCATTAAAGCATTTTGCTAGCCAGTCCTGACTCCCAAGCCATACTCCCCTGTCTCTTTACTTACCAGTTAGGTAACTAGTGGGACATGGAGCAATAGAGTAATTTCCTCTCCCTATTTAAATGGTGCATTTGCACCACACCAAAAGAAGTCATGACAGTGTCTTGGGGAATGAGAGGACTGTGGTCTTCCTCGTTTTTTTCCTCTCACCTTGACCCCACGTCTCGGGTCACTGCTCTGTGCTGGGACTAAAGACAAATCTATAAAGTCCTTTGGGACTCGTAGTCTTTTCAAGCGATATTACAATTACAAATGTGATACAACATGGAAATGAAGGCAGGGAGTCGACAAAAAATCACTCATCTCTATCGCATTCGCTTGTCACACTGCTGCCCCAGACAGGTAATTAAAGGGGAAAATCAAGTGAACTTCTATGGTCAGGAATAATCTTAAAGGGTTTGAAGACCTTGGTTCTTTTTCTTTTGTGGGGTTTTTTACGCAAGTTTCTTTTTTTGAATCTCTGAAACTTTTCTCTGAACCTGAATTTTGGAAAATTCTGCAGCATCTGTTTCTACTTGTAATCTCACGGTCTCCTGTCTTAGACTGACTTCACTTTTCAGCAAGAACAGTTTCAGGTTTTACTAAGTTGCAAAAGCAACAGCAAGAATAAGTGAAAGTTTCCTGTATAGCACTGAAGTGTCCAGAATAGATCCTCTCAGCTCTTTTCTCCATGGAGTAACATGATCACGTGAAGTTCTTGGTTTCTTCGTTAGCAGAAGGACAACCTAAGTCACTCTGAATTAGTGTTGAATGCTAGAGATATATTTACACAGGCCTACAGCATACACATACATCTTTTAGTTTCCAAGGATTATTTGACCAAGTTTAGAATATTTTTGGGGTGCTAAATCTAAAAATGGCATCAGTTTTGTCAATTGGCTCTAGTTTTAGGGGTACAGCAAAGCCATGTTATATGCCGATTCAAGTAGCTTCCTCATGAGGAAGTCGATACCAAGTCTTCACAAGGAAGCTCCGAGAATCAGAATATAAGGTGGCTATGCCATACCCCAAAACTAGAGCCAGTCGGACAAAACCAATGCCATTTTTGTTTTCAGCGCCCCAAATATAACCATAGGTTAATTTTTATTAATAACATGTATGTAGGCCTTTGTTATATATAAGTACAAATATGTAGTAGTTTCAGAATTTTGCGATGGTGGTTCACTTTTAAAATTTCCTGTTTACTGAGGTTCTGCAGTTTACTGATCTTCTCTGCCCACATAATATGTTTGACTTAGGGTGCAATCCTAACCCCTTATGTCAGTACTTCCAAGCACTGGCAGAGTGTTGCCAATGGGACATGTGCTGCATCCTGCAGTTGGGTGTCACTCACGGAGGCCTCCTCAAAGTAAGGGAATATTTGTTCCCTTACTTTGGAGCATTGCCCTTATGTCGGTGCTGCAAAGCACCGACATAAGGGGTTAGGATTGTGTCCTTAATTGGTGTGTATATTATCACCAATGTTGCAAAGTCACTGTGCCTGTGTGCTGATGGGGAACATAATGCTATGTTGTAATGCCAGAGGTACTATGTTATTTGCCTGTAAAACTTGATCAGTTGCTTGCTGTCGTACTTCTTCCAACATATCATTTTCATATTTGAAACTCTCTAACTAGGAAATTTTCAAATCCATATCTGTCATTTTTTTTAAAATCCTGTTTAACTTGATCCTCTGATAGAGACAGAGGTGTTAATATGCATGTTAGTTATGTATCTGTTTTTGCAGTTTTGGTTTTCTTTCTAATTGTGTTTGCCATATTGCCTTGCAATATTAGTGGAGAAAGGTTGGCAACCTTCAGTCTCGAAAGACTATGGTCTAAGCCTACAGCACCTGGTATTCTCAAGTGGTCTCCCATCCAAGTACTAACCAGGCCTGACCCTGCTTAGCTTCCAAGATCAGATGAGGGGCACTGTGCCCCTCACGCCTTGTATGTGGACTGTTGAAGATACATCAGGCATTCTTAATCTTCTGCAATATATGGGGCAGTGGAAGACATGCAGGTATTTTTTTTTTTTTTTGCTGATGAATCGGTTTTCAATTTTAAACTCATCTGCACTCTTTAACATTGTGTGAAATGTAGCTTTCAGTGTCTGAAGGAAGACTTCTGTCCATTGTTAGTGTATCTGCTCTGTTGGTAGAGCTGCCATCCAGTGGGTGATTCCACAGCAGAGGCATGCAGTGTTCTCCAGACCAGGGGAGGCAACACACACTCACTCTCGAGGTATAAATCTCTTAAATAAATAAATAAACTCAGTCTCTGAAACACACTCCCCTCCCACCAAATAAATAAATAAATAAAGCTCAGTTTCTGGAGCACACACAAGTTTTCTCCCTCCCCCCCAAAAGTAATTTTTTTTTTTAATATCATCCCTTCTTTCCCCACTTGGAGCTGCACAGGGCTCCTGAAGCAACTAGCAAATTACAGCCCCTCATGCTTTTAGTCCAGCCATTTTCAACCACTATGCCCATGGCACACTGGTGTGTCGTGAACGGTCTGCAGGTGTGCCGTGGGAATTTGGGGGAAGGTCATTTGTTAGTAAGGCTACTGGGGGATATGAGCCACTACTGTCAGTGTGGTGTGCCTTGTCAATTGTCAAAAAACTGTTGTTGTGCCTTGACAATTTTAGTGTCTTGTCAGTGTGCCATGAGATGAAAAAGGTTGAAAATCACTGTTTTAGATTAAGAGCTGGTCCATTGCGCAGGCTCCCTGCTTTTCTTCATGGGTTTTTTTTATTTTATTTTATTTTTACAGTAGTGAAGCAACTCTTCCTGCTGCCTCCCCAGAGTTTAATGATGCAGACATCCTGCCGTTTTTCGATTGGCTAACCAGCTGCCCTGCTTTTTTTTTTTTTTTCTTGAAGCTAGCTATGAGTATAGCCCTAACCTGCTGGAGGGAAGTCTTCCTAATGGCATCTCAGGGACTGACGACACAAGTGCTGTCTTTTTTTATTACTGGGCAAGTGGAAACAGCTCTTCCTGGTGCCCCTCCTCTCCAGTGTTTAAGTGCCCTCCTATTTAGTCCCTTGCAAGTCTCCATAGCAACTGGGCTAATTGGAAGCTTTCCTTATTCCGAGCACATGTGCTGCTTTAAATGCTGAGCAGAGAGGAGCAGCTTTGGAAAGGGAAAAGGTACTTTTTAAAAACTTGTTGGGGTCCTTTATTTTTCTTTCTGGGTTAGGTGAGGCTCTGCCTCCCTTACCTAGCCTGACTGCACATTATTGTTCCACAGGTAACAAAGCAGATTGGCAAAGGCTGAGCTCTTCTGCCTCTGAGAGACTAAGCAGGCCACGGGCAACAGCATATTGGGGCCATATGCAATCCTCTTGTGTCACTTGATCTCTGCTAGGCTAGAAATCCTCTAATGTGCAGCATGGGATCCAGTTTCAGTTTGTCAATATATCTGTCCCTCTCTCTACAATTTCCAGTTATTATTTTGATGGTCATAATGGCTGGGCTTATCTAGAAACATGATAATTTAGTAGCATATACTTCAACCCTCCCCCCCTTTCTATATTTTAAACAACTGAAATGCCACTTGTGCTATGTGCCTGATGTCAGGCTATGACCCACTTTTGAATTCCAACCTGTTTTTATTATACAGGCACAGAAGTGTCTGTGTAGTTAGACCAAACAGCATTTCTCCAGTGTAGGTTATTATTCTGTTCCATGCTTACAGCCCATTTCACTGAGGATGAGAAGTTCAGAGATAATCCTTTCTTGGTTTTGGGCTTCCCTGATGGTAGAGATCACTAGAGACTTGCAATGTTTTTTGTAAGATTTGCTTTACTTACAAATGTCCGGGTTGTGTGTTGTAAATAATCAGATAGTATGACACTCCTGCAGTCAACGTGTTTCCAGCTGTGTGCCCCCCAAAAGTACCTTGATCCTAGGCTAGCACTCTCCCTTAGCTTCCATGCCAGTGTCTGTCTCTCACGGATCAAACTCTAGTTTTTCTATCACCCATTATGTACGCTGTACAGAAATTGCCAGCCATTCTGCTTCATTGATAATCCAGTGAAGGAGGGACTTGCCTTTCTTACTCCTCAACCCTTCACTTCAGACCCTTTATGTGATATTCTTGGAAGCAAGAATGAAGCGCTTCAGAGCATCCTTTGACTTCCTGGTTAAATAGTCAGTTATCTGTTTCACAAAAGTGTAGGCCCCCAAGGACATTGAACCTGTTGGGTTTAAACCCATTTTTGCCCGGCTCACAGGTTTACACATTTGGTCCCTGTTGCATATATGGTCCCTGTTGCGTATATGCATATATGCAACATTGGGCAGAAATGGCTTAACACAAAGAGCTAGCATTCTTGACTGCTAATGTTAGAATTCTAAGTATTGATAAAATACAGACAATTGATCCAAACTGGCCAAATGGAGAACCTAGGATATGGAACATCTGGTGTTGAACTTCATATTCTGGCCAAATTTGACAAATCTTTGGAGAAATGGCTGGAATACGGTGGTTACAAAAGTGTATATTTCCCCAACATAACATACTTTCTTGGCTCCGATTTTGGTTTAGCTGTAACTGAGCAACAGGGGCTGTCCAGCTGTACCAGTGTTCTCTTCTAGCCTTCCATATTGAAGCACTTTTAACTTTGTTTTCCAATGTAATAAAATACATATCACTGTGGCTTCTTGTGTGATCCTTTTTTTATATATAACTTACAAACTACAAATCCTCTCACTTGTTTTCGAACAAATTCAGACTTCACAAATGCTTGGGGTTGGATGGACTTGATTTTCTTCTTCATTCTGCATTTTATTCTAAGCTATGGGTAACAAAAAAGGCAAAATAAATGATGATGGATAGTGAATCTGTTCATTTTGTTGGCACATGTCTGAAAAGTTCCTTTTAAGTAGTTGGAAACAATTTAATAGGATTCAAAATCTAGTGGTGCTAACGCAGACAGCTGAAATGCAAAGTATTTGTGTTAATCAGCAGGGTTTTGCATGATTGATAGTGTCTCTAGACTATGGTTCAGTACATTGTCTGAAAGTCACAAAATCTTTGTAAGTGTAAATATGGCTCTATACTCACTGAACTTATTGCTTATATCAGGGGTATCAAACCCATTTCAAACCAAGGGCCGAATAGCATTCATGATGCCTGCTGAGGGCCGGAACTGATGTCATTAGGCAGGAAATGATGTCATTAAACAGGTCATAATAAAAAATAAGCACTTTTCCTCACTTAGGAACTCATTAGCTGCAAATGACAGAAGAGAAAATATGCAAATCTTGATCATATTTCAAAATATGGGAGAGCCCAATTTTCATTTCGGCAGCCCTTTCAGCACTAACACCTCAGCACTGCTCAGCAGATGAGAGCCTGAGGGCCAGATAAAAAGCTTCAGTGGGCCGCATCCAGCCTCTGGGCCTTATGTTTGACACCCCGGCTCATATGGATGTTTCAGGCAGAAATTCATCAAGTGCCTCTGTAGTGTGGAGGAAAAGAATAAAAGACAAAGACCAAATTCTTCAAAGATGCACTGTGACAGCCCAATCCTAACCAGTTTTCCAGTGCCAGTGCAGTGGGGAGCATACTGCATTCTGCCGTTGGGGATGCACTCACTGAAGACTCTTCAAGGCAAGGCACCCACAGAAGACTCTTCTTCCCTTTCCTCTGGGCTGCACTGCAGCTGCATCAGCATAAGAACATTGGTTAGGACTGGGCTGTGAGAGATTTATTTCTGTGAGCTCCACACAGTCAGCCAGTGGAAATCTAATTCAAGAAATGGTCATCACAGACTGAAGAATACGGGAAGGTACATGGAATTTAGTACCTCATATAGTGTTTCATGTCACTGGTATTCAGTAATACAACTGGAGCAATAATCAGATAATATATTGTTAACTGAATATCTTACAGGAAAATGTTATCAATAATATAGTCCAATGTTGCTCATACAGTGGGTTGGGACCCACTAGGTGGGTCATGAGCCAATTTCAGGTGGGTCCCCATTCATTTCCATATTTTATTTTAATATATTAGACTTGATGCTACCTTGGTATGTGACTGCAATTGGGGAAATGTTATACATCTGTACTTTTAATAAGCTCCTATATGTGTTTGACAATGATAGTAGGACCATTGGGGGATGCGAGCCCCCCCCCAACAGTACTTCTATGCCTTGTCAATTGTCAAGAAACTGATGGTGTGCCTTGACAAACTTTGCGTTTTCAGTGTGCCATGTGATGAAAAAGGTTGAAAATCACAGATCTGAATTATAATACTTTAAACATCAGCTTTGCCATTTATCTGCAAGCACTGTTGCTGTCAGGGTCTGTCATAACTAGACACAGACTAGTGTTGGGTCCCCTTACTTCTCTTTTTTTCTACATTTACTCTGTTTATAAAACTTTATAATTAAAAGTGCTGACAGCTGTCTGTCCACGGCCTTAGCTGCCCATGACTGGTCTGAACCGAAACCTTTTAACAGTAAGCACTTACAGACTAAAATTCTCCTTCCTCTCCTATGAAGCTGATACTAAACTTGGTTAAACTATTTGACAAGCAATTTACTATGTATTCAGTAGGCCTTATTGATTGCTGAGCTTAACTTTTTCATACAGTAGGATGTGATTGGGTAGCTGCTCCTGTAGAACACCTGCCTTGATGCTCATTCGCACCACAGAAGGTTGAGCTGAAAAGTCAAGGCAAAGTGCAGGTGTCTTAACTTGTAAGCAAGCATAACATGCAGGATAGTCAAACATTCTTGCTGCTTACATGGTACACAAATTACGGTGTGACCCTTAACTCACAATTCTATGCTCTTTGGAGCATGAGTGAGAGCTGTAAGAGCTTTGCATTTCATCTTAAACAAAGGCTTTTTGATCCCAGAAACTATTTTTGCTACCACTTTTTGCCACCTACTGCCTGTCAGTGTTGGATACAAAACTCTTTGATAGAACAAGCCCTCATAGATATCATGATGTTCTATAGCAAGAAAGTTTCAGCAGGGTTGGAGCCCACTCCTCTCCCCCCCCCCCAAGGCTACCACTGCATCCTGTGGGAGTGCGGTTGCAGATGTCTCCTTATCCAAATGTTCCCTTAGCCAGGGGTAAGCTTCCATGGCACTGGAGAGGGGTGGAGAGTCTGCTTGGACCTGCACTGGCAAAATAACTGATGCAAGTCTGCATTGACCTGAGATGATGGCTCTGACCTGCAAATGGGGTTAGGATTTGATATTGGCTGCTGCTACCACACCTGTCCCCTTCCCTGTCATTGCCCTGTTTCACCCTCCTCCCACTCCAGTCACCACCTCATTCTGCTCTCCACCCCCCTTTCTGCCTCTCCCATCCCGTCCTGCCCTTATATTAACAAAGTGCACTGTTCTCAAATTTGTGGCTCTTCTGTCCTTTTAAAGTATATTTTACTAGAGTATACCCTTTAGGTATACATATCATTATGAAATTCATTTTCTTTAGAGATCAAAAGGTAACTGTAGAAAACTTCCTTAAATGTCAAACCAGTTGCTAGACAGACATAAAAATGAGGTTGCTTCACATTGCCCTCCCATATATAAGCACTATTTTTTGTGTGTGTGCATTCATATCAAAGAAAAATAAATTCTAAACAAAGAAAAACAAAATCTGGGAGTTTACCACAAAGTAAACAGCATCTGCATGTTAACTTCAGAAAGCAGCCATCAGGCAATCCAAACTTTGACAGATTCTGACTGTAAAAATCAACAAAGAAAATGACTTCAAATTCTGCATGGCTTGAATTCAGTGGAAGGTTATCTTACCATTGCAGCTTTTGGGGAGACCGCAGCTAACAGAAGCTGATTAACCGCAATGTCACACTAAGTGGAGAAGGCTATCTGTGTATTCCGCAAGCAGCTCATAACAAAGAAATTGAGTTCTCTGGTGCAGAGACTTATGTATTCCAAAGCAGAACCACTACATTAAAATATGCACGTTTTTCTGTAGGAAAAGTGCCCCCATGGAATTTATATAGTTTGCCAAATCCGGTGATTTGCTGGTGAGGCAACCTTTCTCCTCAGAACACATTTCTCTTTCCAATAAGTTTCTGTTCCATGTGACTTTCCTCCAGAGGGAAAAATCCAGAATTTTAGTTCCTCCATACAAATAATCCCTAGTAAATTGTGCATATGAAGTATGCAGCAAACACTAATAAGATATTTATAAAATAAAGCACAAGAACATTATAGTTGCAAAGACTTGAGAGAGTTTTCTTTCAGTTAGGTATGGTGTGAAATTTTTGAATGGGAGGAAATTTGACACAATTGCGATGTGATGACTTTGATGAAAACTTGGTTCACCTTTTAAAATTCTGCATTCTGAAGGGGAAATGTGGAGTAGATCAAAATAGTACTTATTTTAAAGGGTGGTCCAACCTATAGGTTAATAGAACTAAGTCATCACTCATAATTAAAACCTCTGGGTATACTGGCCATAAAATTTCAAAACTAGTTTTGTTTGATGAATTAAAAGCAACGTTTTGTCTTATAATCACTGTAGACCTCATCAGGCATTGTAGGACAGCAACTGTAGGACAAAACATTGCTTTTAATTCATCAAACAAAACTAGTTGCTTTGGAATTTTATGACTGGTATACCCTCAGATTTTACCTATGTGTGCTGTTGCCTCCGGTGATGATAATCTGAGAATTTATATAGACTCAAGTCATTTCACCCATCCATTAAATAGACTACAGCAGGATTGAGAATACCTCAGTTTTTTTGGTTGTTTGCTACTTACTCCCTTGGCATTGAAAAGAACATGACACTAAGTTCTTTGAACTCTATGATGAACCTTGCATTCTTTTCAGTCCTCTGCTTTTCTTCCTGTGAGTGCTTTCTGTTTCCATTTTCCAGTTAGCAAAGAGCCAACCAGACCCAGAAACAGCAATAGAGGGAGGCAGAAATCGCAAGCAAATAAGTCTATTGCATGATGGGGTGTGTTTTTAAACTGCATTTTGCAGGGTTCTCTTTTATCTGTGGTTCCATATCCACAGGGGTTAGCAGTAGTAACACATTTATTTTATGGATTTTGTGCACTATTGAAATATGATGTAGACACTAACGTAGATTAAAAGAGGCTTACCCAGTACCGTCAACTGTATACCAGGACTTGCGGTGAAGATGTACACTCTATTAATTCCATTTCAGCTAATAAGGAGAGTTCACTCATTTCAATGGACCCCAGGATGTAAATTCTCTTAAGACTGAAAAGAGGAAAAAGTATGAAAAAACTTGCCATTGCTCATCATGTCTTCCATCCATTAATGTAGTTTCCTCACTCCATTCAATTGCATTCTTTCCAGTTGTCTGGGTGGTGTGGTTGCGCACATGGTCCTCAGGCATACACCGGCTAGTCTGGTTGTAAAATCTATCTCAGAATTGTAAGAATGCCAATTATTTTGACATCCACTTTCCCAACACCACCTGGATTTACAAACCAAACCAAGTTGTAACTCTCATCATTATCAGATGTGCTTGGTAGGAAATACAGACATCGGTACAGACACTAACTTCATAAAAAGGCAATGTCAGAAGCAAAACACTAGATCTTTTGGCTTTGTAAGGAGTGATAAGATGTAATAGTATGCACTTTACTAGAATTTACTTTACTAGAAATAAGGGGTAAAAATCTGGAAACTCTGAGATTTTAACCCACATTGCTCTACACAAAGTCCCCCAACTTACATACTAGGTAGGCTCCAGGAGTCTGTATATATGTTGCCATTTATGTAGCTTGAAACATCCAGATCTTGCAGCCCAGTGTTATCACACCTACTCAAAAGCACAGTCAATGTATTGCACCAGTGTAAAAGTCATCTGTAACTTGAATGTCCATAGCTCAGGCAGCCAGTGTATTTGTAGATTGACATTTACATAAATTAAAAGAGGCTTACTCAGTATTGTCTACTGGATAATACAGCTGAATAATAATTGAAATGGACAATCATTTTTAGAGTGAATCTTTCTGTCCTCTGTAAGAGAATATCGAAAACTTTATAAGGAAGTCTGGGAACAATCAGTACAAAATATTTAAACCTACCCAAGTACAGATGGGCTCATATAATGCAGTACTAGGAAGGATTGTATGGATTGTAAGAATTGAAATATTGACTGTTTCATAAATCCAGCAGAGTAAAAGCAATGCACATGGAAGTTTGCCATCTGGGAAAAAGCTGCACCCAATCAAGCCAAATTTTCTCCAAAAAAGTGAAAAAATTCATGATACAGTCAAAATTGGAGAAAGTTAATGAGGAATTGAACGAACATTATGGTTATCATATAAGCCCATTAAGCATAAGTGGATAAATTTATGCAGAAACCAAGAGGAATTCAAAGTTCATTAACCGGGGGAGAAGTATAGTAAAAAAAGAAGAAATAATTATTAACAGATAACACGTTGGAAGAGGGCAGCCTATGAAAAAAACAAAACGGCAGTTCTGTAGATCAGAACAGGTAGTGAGTTTGGAAAGGGAGCAATAGAATAAAAGCACTACCCTGTTTTGCTAATTAAAACCTATTAAGGAGCACACTGTATTCTTTTTTGTTTATTTACACAAACATGTTACTTATTTTCAGCAGGAAGGGGATGGAGAACCTTTTAAGCAATAGTATCCTTTGGTAGTGTTTTTGGAAATTGTCTTTTTTGTTTCAAAAGAGCTGCTGTTCCAAGGGCACAGGGATCTGGCAGGGAATGAGTGAACTGTAAGGTTTGGTAGGCAATTAAGTAGAGCACGAAGTAGAAGTTGAATGTCAGCACTTTAGTCAGTGCATTAAGCACAATCCTATACTTTACTCAGAAGCACTTTGGTCAGTGAGGTAAGCACAATCCTATGGTTCTGACTTTTTTGTATATACATTGCTTATTGTTTACTAATGTTTTTGTTATGTATGCATATTTTGCCCTTTTTGATTGTATGAACTTTTGTTGTTGTTCAAGAATAAAGGAGAAAAAAATACTCAGAAGTAAGTCCCGTTGTATTATGTGGGACTTACTCTCTGGAAAATGCGCACAGGATTGCAGCCTAAAGTAACTGGTAATGAGACTAGGATCACTAGAGGTAAGGAAATGTCTGGGCTGAGTTGATGCAACTCATTCAGCTGTAAGGGATTGCACTGCATTCAGTGGTGTAGCTAGAGGGGGTGCCAAGCACTACGTTTTGCAGGGAACCTCACTGCAGCATGCTAGGGGCACAGCCCCCTCCCCCTTGGAGTCATTCCAGGCAGTAGGAGCAAAATGGAGGCCTTCCTTTTGCTCCCACCACCTTGAATGGTTCCAAAGGGGAGGGAGAGGGGCCCCTTGCACGCTGCAGTGAGGATCCCTGCAAAACTTAGTGCTGGGCACCCCCTCTAGCTATGCCACTAATTGCATTGCAGTTGCTTCAGATTTTTCTTTCTCTTTTGTAAAATATCCGTAGCAAAATAATCCAGAGTGTCTTCCCTATCCTTGGGGTTCTAGGACTCCTCTACTGATGAGGAAGGCTGTCAGTCCAGTTCCTGCACCATCGTGGAAATGAAGCTTCAAGGATGCAGAGAGAGTGATAAGCTGTATTGGCAATTGTGAAACAAACTGTATAGTGAGAAGAAAATAGCTGAATTCACCTGTGAGCTGGCGTTGCATTTCCTAGTAGTTGGTTCTATTCTGTCGTATCAATAGGTCTATGTTTCTACACCCTGTACATTTCAGTTCTGCCAGTAAACTATGTCTGCACCGGATATAGGTTAGGGTAATGGTTGTTTGTTTTTACCATTTGCAGATGCTTTTGGTCACAAGCAATGAGGCAAGTTTGAACAGCAATCCAGCTGAGTCTTAGCCATTTAGCATCAGTTGCTGTGCTGTACCAAAATTCCTTCTGTCATCAGAAGAAGCTATTGTGATTATTGCTTTCCATGTAAAAACCTGGAGCAGTTAAATATAGCAACACAGCATATAGTCCCCAAGGTTTCTATTCTTAGCATGAGAGTAGAAAAGAAGCTGCTGTCATATGCTTATTTTGTAGTCCCAGCTCGTTTTGTAATCTCTAAAACCAGAAATGAGGAATGTGTTTAATGAATTGTGTTAAGTATTTCTAGCACTTGATACTGTAAGAAAAAAGTAATTAAAAATTATCATAAGACTTCAGTTGTACAGGGATATCTTGACAATCTCCATTATTGAAAAGTAGGAGATAAATTGACAAGTTTAATAATTGTGATATGTAAAAAAAAAAATTTTTTTAAAGCAAGCCCAAAGTTTGAAGCATCCATGTTTATAAAATTGTTGTTGGCAACCTTCAGTCTCGAAAGACTATGGTATTGCGCTCTGAATGGTGGTTCTGGAACAGCGTCTCTTGTGGCTGAAAAGGCCAATTCGGGAGTGACAATCCCACACCGGGAGCAAGTGCAGTCTGTCCCTGGTATAAATGAAGGGTGGGGTTATGGTCTGACATAATCTAACATAAACTGTAACTGCGGAGTCTCCGATTCAAATTTCCACTCAGGCCTTCAGCCAGTAAGTCACTCTCTGTCCATCCAACCCAGGGGTGTCAAACTCTTATTCATACAGAAGGCTGAATAGCATTTATGAGGCCAATGGAGGGGTCGGAAGTGGCATCATTAAGCAGATGATGGCCAGAAATAACCCTTTCATTCTCACATAGAAACTCATTAGCTCCAAATAACAGCAGGGAAAATATGCAAATCTTGATGCTGTTTTCAAGATATGGAAGAGTATCAGGTGGGCTGTGTTTTCAGCAGTGCCTTTTCTGCCAAGGTGTCACTTTGTAGTTAAGCAAAAAGGTGTGCTGCAAGGTTATTCTTCTGCAGAAGTGGCAAAGCTGAAAGGGCAGCCTTTCCACTCTCTCAGCATCATCTCACTCTCTCATTCCTCTTGGTCTACTCCTTTCCCCTTAGTGTTCCTTGTCTTTTGAGGCCTCCTCCTTTATCTCCCAAACAGAGCTTCTGCAATAGCAGGGCTGCTGAAAAGGTGGCACTGGGAAACCCCAATTATCACATCAACCAGATAAAGAGCTTCCATGGGCCATCTCTGTCCATATGCTTGACGCTCTTGATCTTACTGCTTCACGCTGTCAGTAGGATATAATGGGAGAAAATGGAACCAAGAAAGATGATTTGCTAGGCCAAAAGCAGCTCATAACCACAGCTCCTGTACAAACCAGCATGGGCTTGAGAGTCCTTATAAGGGCAGCTACTCCTTTCCCAGGGACTATTAAAGATCTGCATATCCTAACAGGAAGAAAGAAGAAGAGGTGCCCACACCCAACTCATAACTTCAGTCCTGATAGAGGCCAGTACTAGCCTGAATTTTATTATTACATTTTACTTTGAAAATGTTGCATTCACACTTACTTGGGAGTAAGTCCCACTGAACATAGTAGGATTTCTGAATAAATATGCATAGAACAGCACTGTAATTTTTTTTAAAATCTGACCCAATTCTGCAACCTACTTCCAAATGAAAATAAAAGGTTGTCACATTTGGTCGGGAGACACAGCAGATAATCCAAAGTTTCTTTAGCCATCCACTACCCAGACTTCTATCAGTTCTCTGTTTCCTTTATGTGGAAAGGAAGTTGAGTGTTGGGAGAGTTAAGACAGACAGAAGAAAATATTTCTTTACCCAGTGTGTAATTAATTTGTGGAACTCTTTGCCAAAGTGATGGCATCTTGCCTGGATGCCTTTAAGAGGGGATTGGACACATTTCTGAAGGAAAAGTTCATTACGGGTTACAAGTCATAGTAGGTATGTG
Organism: Tiliqua scincoides; assembly: GCF_035046505.1. Taxonomy (NCBI): domain Eukaryota; kingdom Metazoa; phylum Chordata; class Lepidosauria; order Squamata; family Scincidae; genus Tiliqua; species Tiliqua scincoides. Next base: position 43,754,789 of record NC_089824.1, on the reverse strand, counting down.
TAAGCTCTTGGTTTTAGAGGCAGGCTGCCTCTGATTGCCAGATGCAGGGGAGGGCACCAGGACGCAGGTTGTGTCTGTTGTCTTGTGTGCTCCCTGGAGCATATGGTGGGCCACTGTGAGATACAGGAAGCTGGACTAGATGGGCCTTTGACCTGACCCAGCAGGGCTGTTCTTATGTTCTTACAAATTTGTATTGCACAGTGACCTGCCATGGTCAAAACTTTTGATTGTGGGACACTCACTTGTTACATCTACTCGTAATCACTATGTGCTTTGTTGAATTTCTGATCATGGAAGTCCAAGGATGGATACAAATGATCTAAATTGCTCTTCGTATCCCATGGATGAATACGAAGTATGGATATCCTCTGGCTTCAACATTGTCAACTTCTTCCAGACTCTGTGCAGACCAAGTGAACGGTTTCTGGTGTTTCAAGAGCCCTTGTGCAGATGCTGTTTCTTCAGCCTGCAAAAATCTAGGCAAATGGCAAAACACAATAGGAGCCTGGCTCACTGCCCAGAATCTGCTTTTAACCATCTCAAAGGTCTCTCTCTCTCTCTCTCTCTCTCTCTCTCTCTCTCTCTCTCTCTAGCTTGAGCCACACTGTCTGGTAGGGGAGATACCCAACATTTTCACTCTAAGAGCTAAATGGCCAATTTCCTTAGAACACTTTCACGTTGGCATTTCTGACATCCAGCAAATCACACCTTACAAATGCTTGCAAATAAATAATTCCTCCCCACCCTCCAATTGGTCAATAGACAGGAGAGAAAAACAATGGTCATAGTCCTCAGTGTTGTTTTGTTGAACAAAACATTACAATGGCATATTTTAGGATTATAGAGGCAAGACTGGTTTTAAAATACAAAGTAAAATGTTGGCAGTGCCCATGTCAAGCAGTCTCAATTTTGTAAAGTTATTTCTTCATTCTCTACTCCCAGACCGCTGGCGTTTTTACTTACACCCTAACATTATGTAGCTAATTGTAAATCATCTTGGAATTAATTTTGGTGACTGGAACATGACTTTTAGAAAAATCCTTTTTTTCTTTATGTGGTTTCATCAAGCATTACCATATCAGAGGAATTCTTGTATCTTCTTCACTCTTTTTTGTTTGCAGTGCAGAAGCAGAATAGAATTCTTTTGATTTTCATCGCCCTTGATTAAAATCAGAATAAAAAATCCAAATATGTGCAAGGAATGTATTATCACTCCAAAGGCTACCTTTAGGCCAATATTTTGTTTTAGGCTTTCTTAACAGGAAACTGCAGTGAAATCAATACGAGTGACTGATTCTAGTTCACAGAACATGGGGCCAGTTCAGCCAGCATTCCTGATCTCAAACCAACCTTACACGATAATGGATGAACATGCATACTCATGCTCCATGCGCACTCCCTTCCTGGTTTGTTCAGCGCAAGTAGAAAAACAATATAGATGATCTGCTCTCCATGTGATTAGGACAACTGCACAGGGTAGGATAAATATGGAGCATGAAAGTGCACATCCATCATCACATAGGGCCATTTTGAGAGTGGGAGTATTGTCCAAACCAGTGAATATTTTGCAACTAACATGCAAGTGAATGAGCTGCATGTCAGGTAACTCCAGTTTCTTAAAAATGCAGATGATAAATCTTCCATTCACACTATCTTGACTCTTGACAGGTCCCATTTCTTTTTTCAGACTCCTCCCAGATTGTAGAGTCAGACTCCCTTTGGTGCTTTCGTTTTGCAAGATGACAGGCCAGCATCCAGAATAATTAGTCAAATTGCATGCAAAGAAATACTGAAAAGAGTTTTTACAGTTAGAATGTGCAAATTCCAATTGAAAATCCTGATGGGTCAAACATTGAGCAAGGTATTTAACCATTTTCCCGTACCGGCTCTGGCACATGATGTGGAATGTTGGCTTAGGCTCACCTTGTCAAAAATTGAATTGTTCAGTTAATCCTTAGTGTTTGCATCACTCTAACATAGCCAAAAGGTACATGTTGCATACGCTCAAGCTGTAGGGTGGGGTTGGATGGTGCACCACTCCACATAGAGCATTGCTTTGTTGTCTCATCCCCACATCCCAGGGTTAGATTGGTGGGTGGGACAGGGGTTTTACTTTGTGACATTGTTCCATTGACAGCTTCCATTGTTGAAGAATGAAAGGTGTTTTTTTAACTATTTTGTCTAGTTTCAAGAAGAGAAATAATTATGATTTTAAAAATCTCTCACATTTGGCACTTTCTCTTCCAGTGCTTGGTTGCTTTTTTTTCTTTTTTCTTTTTTTTTTTGCTTTTGAAATCTGTTTTTCCCCCTCAAACTAGAACCAAAAATCACAAATGGAAAACAAGCACAAATTTTGTATACTTGTATGGCATTAGTTTTTTATTTGTTTTGTTTACATTGGTTGGTAATATAAAATTAGGCTGCATCATATCTTTTTTCAGGGTGCTTGGAGAATTCTACTATAATAGTCCCCAGAGAAGTAGCAAATAGTAGTTAGAACACTGTGGGCACAATCCTAACCCCTTATGTCAGTGCTTTCCAGCACTGACATAAGGGCAATGCAGCTCTGAGGTAAGGGAACAAACATTCTCTTACTTTGAGGAGGCCTCTGTGAGTGACATCCAACTGCAGGATGCAGCACATGTCCCATTGGCACCGCTATGCCAGTGCTGGAAAGCACTGACATAAGGGGTTAGGATTGCACCCTGTGTGTGAACTTAAAAGAACGTTCTGGTGAGTTTATGAAGTACAAGAGAGAGGAAGGAGGAAAGACAATAAATGGGAACCTCCTCTCTTGTAATTATTGCAGAGAGAGGCTGGCTCTCTTAAGAAACAAACAAGAGGTTGGGGGGTATAGGGTCTATAAATTAGTTTTTGACAAATTTGCTTTGGATCTAGGAACCAATCTAAACACTTAGGAGGCAGACAAATTTTGCAGCTTTCAGTGTTTTATGTTTTAACGCTAGCAAAAAAAAAAAATCTCATGTGCTGCTAATGTATAAATTAGATTTGACATATAAGTATGCATTTTAATAGTGCGTTTCAAACTCATGTGGTGATAGGAAAACATCACAAATGTCAACATGACAGCAAAAAGATCTAAAAGCTTTGATCCAAAAGAACATAAAGAAGTTGCATCAAGAAAAACTTATTTTGAAGTTAACATTCATGGCACTGTGGCTGCAGTCTTATACACGCTTGTCTGGGAGTAAGTCCCACTGTACTGAGTGGGCTTTCTTCTGAGTAGACATGGGCTGTAGAACCAGCACATGCCCTTCTCTAGCATGGGTGGGGGAGGAGAGACATATGCGTGCCTAGAGCACCTGTGGGTGGAAGAGAAAGTGAGAGTATGTGATCTGTGTGAAAGTCCTGAGTGCGCAAGAGATGCTCTCTCCACGAGTCTCCTCTCCCTCCAGTGACCTATGGCTTCTTCCACACCTGTTCACAGCCCAGTAATATTTGCTGCCACTGCTTCTAAATCCATCCATTCCAGCAATGATGCAGTGGTTGTCAAGCGTTACAGCAACATCTGCCCTTCAGCTGAAGCCATTCCCTTGATATCAGGAACAAATTTTGACTTACCATGGCAACCTGAATTCGTAAATATTTTAAATTTTTGGTTTGTCAGCTATGAACTTTTACGAATCACTGTTCAGAAAATAGGATTATATTTAACTGATTTACAGTGCAGTCCTATCTTGCGCTGGAACAGGCAGGCCAGGAGGGGCCAGAAGATTGGGACTAGAATCGGCTCAGCCGGAGGCCAGGGGAAACTCTTCCCCTTACCCCCAGGTAAGCCATCACAGTTCCAATGGGTCTCCTCGGACCTGTGTCACCTCAGAAGGTGACACAAGTCCAAGGAGGATAGAGCGGTTTGGAGCCGCTCCGCACTACTAGGGAAACGGGATTGGGATCTGGCATAACTGCTGGTCTCATATCATGCAAGTTTATGCTGTGGGCGTTTCTAGTGAATTCTTTGTATGACTCTCAACTGCCCATGTCTGATGCAATTCATAAACTGACATGCTTTGTTCCTGCCCCACCCCAATAGCTAAACTCATGCAGCACTCTGAGTAGGACCTTTTCAGTAGCATCTGGCAGCACATAACTGCATCTGGTTCGTAGACGTGTTATCTCAGACTCGGTCCCAGGTAGGTAGGAAAGAATGCCAGATAGCTCCTGTCGGTCAATGTCGGTAATGCTGAGCAAAATGATCCAATGGCCTTACTCAGTGTGGAGCAGCTTTCTCTGTTTCAGTTATAGAATATCTCCCATCTTTAGGGAGACAAGCCAATCTATCAAATTCAGCTTTAGGGTTCTTGAAGGCTTTTTGTTTTTGCAAACTTTTTTGAAGGGGGAATTCACACAGGAGAGGGCAGGAGCTTATATGAGTTGCATCCACACTAGACTTACACAAGTAGGTAGTGCGCCAGTGCTCTATATTTTGTTCAGTAACTGATTCCAGACCTTCTGTTACTGAAAGAAGAATATATAGGGCTGGAGTTGATCAGTCAGATTTTTGGCAGCCCAACTAGCTGGCCCTTGAAGCCCCCTCTATGTAGGCAATGGCCGCCCAGGTTGTGCAGCTGAGCAATGTGTGTCGTCTCTGCCCTCCCCAACTGCAGTTTGGCTTCCTGAAAGGCCTCTGTGAAGATGTAGGGGTCTCTGAATCAGAATTTCCCTCTGTCCAGTGTTTTGTTTTTTAGACTGACTAGTGTCTAGTGTTTGTGGCAAAATGAAAAGTGAGCAACAACAACAAATATTACTGAGCCAACTGTGGGGGGAATGTTAACATAATAGATGGGCATTGCAGGTAAATATGTTATGGAGGCAACTGTTGTCTTGTAATGGCAAGGGTGAAGTTGACGTATAGTGACATATAGTGAAGTTGACCCAGACCCACAATAAAGGAAAGATGCAGTTTAGGGTTCAAAGAAATGCAGCAGCAGTTTACCATCACCCTGAGTTGGAGATGATGGCACTTGTGGTTTTACTACTACTGTATTCTGCCACTTCTCACTGGAGCGGACTGTATTGCATAAAGCTTTCTATGTTTTTACACATTTGTGCGATCTTTCTGGTCAACAGACCTCCTTGACCAGCAGAGGTGTACCATGCAGATTCCTTCATCATTCCCACCATCCAGTTCTGTTTACCTGAGATGGAAGGACAAGTAGACTCAGTTTGAGGTTTATGTCTGTCTCCTTCACAGACAGTGCCACATCTTCTAGCACAGTTTTGATTTAGATTCTGTTTTCATTAACTGGATCTCTCCTTCCAGACTAACATGGATAAGGGACACTGGGTCTTAAGGGTTGCCATAAGTAGTTGCAGTTTGCCACAAGAGCAAAGATAGAGAATATAATCCTCAACTGATCTAAGAAGAGGGTTGGTTTGGTCATAGCCTTCTTCTACTGTTTGTTTTGAGTGTCCATTCCAGAGTCTCAACAAATTTATAAAAGACAATTGAAAAATACAGTATTTGCACACTTGGAAAATTAACAGACCATACTCTACAGTCTTCTGTGTACTTTGATTGGCTAGTCAGCACTCTTTAGTTGCAAAACAACAATGAATCGTCCTTTCACATAATTAGTCTGGTAATGGTAATGCACATTAAAGAACTCAGTCTATGTTCCTAATATCACTAAACGATATTTAATTCTGGCTTTATTGCAGTATTTATTTCTGCAGTTACTGATGAAGTATGACAAACCTTTCTCGCTCTATGAAGGGTAGTATAAAGAGCATTTATGGAGTTTGATACTAAAAAGTAGATTATACTGAGAGAGATCTTAAGAATTCATAATTTGTGTGAATTACTGACATCTTAGTTTTATAGCAAGGGATAATAAATATTTTAATATTTTGAGGCATATGTTGTAAATGCCCTTTTAAAAAGAGAGCCAGTAGCTTGCAGTTTGGCACACAGTAGTTGCCAGATGCATTTAATAAAATGCTGTCAAATTATGTTTTTTAAAGTGCCCATACTGATGAAATATTTGGATTATTAAAAGGAAACTTAGTTCCATTTGTACCAAGACCTTCCCTTTTAGCAAATAATTACACTGCTTGGGTGAATGTTGTGTGTGTTTTTTGTACATACTTGAGGTTTATATTTGCCCCATGGTAACCAAATGTTTCAGTGGAATGCCTTGACAAAAAATGTTTTGAAGCTTCTTTGCTTACTTTTTATGAAACCATGTCACTTCATTTAGAGTTTTTCTATATAATTTGAAGGAAAGAAACAACCCAAGCCAGAATCTCATGTGTGCTGGTATGTGCACATGGATGCATGTGTTGGGGAGGACACCTCCATGCGCAAAGTGGGAGGTAACTTTATCCATAAGAGTTACATTTTTGGACTGCTTATGTTGTGTTAGATTCATGATGTACTGATATCTGTTAGCAAGTCACCTTTTTTCTGGAGACCTTTGATAGTCTTTTGAATGCCTTTATTGTACAGTCAGTTCATGTTATCCTCTAGGGTTAGGTTGGAAACCTTTATGGATACTGAATTAGCAGATACTGAATCATTGAGACTGTGGAGAAAATGGGGTTAGGATCCAAGGGACCCTCTTCATTATACACTCTATGAACTTTTTAAATCTGAAAACTGTGGGGCTGGGTGATAGTGAGGGCTCATCTACATCTCCAACATCTGATGCTTCCTCTTCCATACTGGATTTCCCTCAATACATTGAAAGTTGTGGTGATAGCATTTTCTCAGTGCTGGCTATCCTGGAACTGGTTGAAGGTTGCTTGCCCAACAACAAGGCCTCAGAGTTCAGTAGGTGTGGAGGGGGTTGCATCACCCGTCCTCCTCCTCCACCTGTCTTTTGGTTCCTTCCCTTAGCTTGCCCCAGCCCCAGAGTAACCCTCAGATAGCCTTCCAGTGACCTCTCATCATGGACCTCTCAGCATTGCCAGGATTGTGCAGGTTCAGCTGGAGTCTCCGAGATGGTGCCCAGGATAGTGCATGTCTGGAAGTGGACACAAATGTGTCCGGTGATTCTCTCTTGGGCCAATACCAATGCCCATTTGATACTGGGGCACCTCCCTTATGAGGAAAGGCTACAGCATTTGGGGCTTTTCAGTTTGGAAAAGAGGCACCTGAGGGGGGGCATGATTGAGACGAACAAAATTATGTAGGGGATGGACAGAGTGGATAGAGAGGCGCTCTTTTCCCTCTCACGACACCAGAACCAAGGGACATCCACGAAAGATGAGTATTGGGAGAGTTAGGACAGACAGAAGAAAATATTTCTTTACCCAGCATGTAATTAGTTTGTGGAACTCTTTGCACAGGAAGTAGTGATGGCATCTTGCCTGGTTGCTTTTAAGAGGGAATTGGACAAATTTCTGGAGGAAAAGTTCATTACAGGTTACAGGTCATAGTAGGTATGTGCAAGCTCTTGGTTTTAGAGGCAGGCTGCCTCTGATTGCCAGATGCAGGGGAGGGTACTGGGACGCAGATTGTGTCTGTTGTCTTGTGTGCTCCCTGGGACATTTGGTGGGCCACTGTGAGATACAGGGAGCTGAATTAGATGGGCCTTTGGCCTGATCCAGCGGGTCTTATGTGGCACCAGCACATTCATGGATAATGTCCATCAATCACAGACAACAAGAGGTAGATAAGCAAATTTGCAGATAAAGAGAACTTGACTGTATTTTACTGGTATCTGGAATTCAATATGACTGAAATGAAAACCCAGGTAATGAAATAAAAATAATGCATGTGAAATACATTTGTTTGGAAAAGCAATTTTTTTGTCTTCCCTCAAATGTCTCTCGTTGAAGAAATTCTTTAAAATGAATTGTTGGGTTTAATACTTTAGATTGTTGTTGCCAAACAGTAAGTGACAGAGTTGCAAAGGACCATAAATTTGTGCCTGTGTTTCCCTTAGAAAGAAGGTAAATATGGCAAAACAAGTACAAAGAAGTTGAATAGCGAAGACTCTGAGGACTACTTATGAGCCATGACTTTCTTGCTGCTTCCAGCTTTTTTATTCTGTGTTCAGTGTTGTGATTTTTGTTTTACCTTGTGAGCTACCTGGAACTTTCCAATAGTTCATATGATTAGGTGGGATATAAACTACGAAGGTGGGATATCAGTGTCCTCAATAAGGTGGTGGCAGAGACAGCAGGCAAATGTTCACTCAAAAGATGTTCACAAGACTACTCCATATAAATCCCTCCTCAGCCATGAAGCTTCCTGGGTGACTTTGGGCCAGTCACTTTCTCTCAGCCTCACCTACCTCACAGGGTTGTTGTGAGGGCAAAAGGAGGGGAACAGCTGTGTACACCATCCTGAGCTCTTTGGAAGAAGGGTAGTATAAAAATGTGATAAATCAAATAAATATTCATAATTGATTGCGGGGAGTCAGAAAGCACGTGGGGAGAGGGAGAGAGAAAATATGTATCCACATCTGCTCCTGCGGTGGCAAAACATATTGGTAAAAGGAAAACATATTGCTGTTTTAACTCTGTAGAAAATGTATTTAATATCAAATGCATAAATTAAGACCTGTTGTGGGGGAGGGGAAGGCAACACAGACATCGTTTTTGTGTTTTATTTGTGATATGGCAGAGGAGAAGATGGAGTTTTCCCCCTGAGTGAGAGCTACATTTTTCACTCAGTCAGCTTTTACCTTGTTTTAAATGACAGGTGAAAATGTAGGCATAACCTTGAGGCAGCAAGAGACCAGAATGTGTAGTATTTTGTAACCCTAGAGAAGTGTTAACTGTAACCTTTGAAATAATTTTCAGCTCCCATTTTACATTATCAGTAGCTAGCCTCTTTATGAGACTCATAAACACACACCTGCCTGTAATTGTCATGAAAAAGGTTAATGCCGCTTTCCTTACTGTCCTAATAAGGCACGTGCAGTGAGGTAACGGTACAATGGAATGTTTCTGCCAGAGCAGCCACAGCTGTAGTTCAGCCAGCAAATGAAAGGGTGTGGAGAGCACGAAAGCTCTGTTGCTATAGCTGTGATATCATACACTGTTCCTAACATGTGGTTGTTTCTTTTGCATTTCAGATCACTGCTTGTAGTGGAGCACAAAGAAACCGCAGAGACTTCCACAGCCCTCAGCGAGAAGAAAGGAAACCAACAGACCAGGATTAATACCAGCTTGTTTCTGGCGGCCTCTTTCTACAAAGGTTGTCTCGGAGGGAGGGGAGACAAAGCAAAGACACACTGTGATATTATGAAATGAGCTGTGAAATGAAGTGCTGCTGCTGCTGCTAACCCTCCAATTCCAAGATTCACCTGCTATTCATTGTGCTTGATATACATGTTTCTGCACCGTGCATTTAGAAGATCCCGGAAAGGAATTCAAAACGGCTGCTGGGGAAAGGCCACCAAACATGCCTACAGAAACACTACAGACAGGTAGCATGGTCAAACCCGTCAGCCCCGCCGTCACTTTCACCTCGGCAGTTCCTCTCCGCATTTTAAACAAAGGACCGGACTATTTTCGCAGGCAGGCAGAGCCTAATCCCAAAAGACTTAGTGCAGTGGAGAGGCTGGAAGCTGACAAAGCAAAATATGTCAAGAGCCAAGAAGTCATCAATGCCAAACAAGAGCCTGTGAAGCCAGCAGTGCTTCCCAAGCCACCCACCTGCCCCACCGCCAAGCGAGCCTTGGGCAGCCCTACCTTGAAAGTGTTCAACAACAATGCAAAGACTGAGAGCGGTGTCCAGAGAGAGAACCTCAAGCTCGAGATTTTGAAAAACATCATCAATAGCTCAGAGGGCTCCAGCTCAGGTTCAGGCCACAAACATAGTTCACGAAATTGGCCTCCCCACAAATCTGATTCAGGAGATCTAAACCGACACTCATTTGCAGAATCCTTAAAGGTTTACCCCACCCAAGGCCGGAGCAGTCCTCAAGAGAGCAACTCCAGTGTGGGCAGGCGACTACTGGAACAGTCCCCAGAGTCTTTCTTGCACGTTTCCCATAGTTCATCAGACATTAGAAAAGTATCTAGTGGCAAACCCTTAAAAGCAATACCATGTAGTAGTTCAGCTCCACCTCTGCCTCCGAAACCCCGAATTGCCGCTATCACCACTTTGAAATCGCCTGAGATGGACACAGTAGAAACCAGTTGTGGAGTCAGCAGAAGACCTTCCCTACAGCGCTCAAAGTCAGACTTAAGTGACAGATACTTTCGTGTGGATGCAGATGTGGAAAGATTCTTTAACTACTGTGGACTGGATCCTGAAGAGCTTGAAAATCTTGGGATGGAAAATTTTGCAAGGGCTAACTCGGATATTATCTCTCTCAACTTTCGCAGTGCAAGTATGATCAGTTCAGACTGTGAACAGTCTCAGGACAGCAACAGTGACCTTAGAAACGATGACAGTGCCAATGACCGCGTGCCATACGGCATTTCTGCCATTGAAAGAAATGCCAGGATCATCAAGTGGTTATACAGCATCAAGCAAGCTCGAGAGTCACAGAAAGTGTCCCATGTGTGAGCGGATCACTGGGGGACAGGCAAGGACTGTATCTTTGTGAATATTAAGTTGTGAAGGGTTGTGAAGTCTACTTGAAGTCTTAATACACTTCTCAGATCTCTTTTTTGTGTTGCTTGTTGTGCAATGTTTTCAAGTTGCATGCCTGTCAACATGTGAACTGACCTGGCTTCCACTTGAACAATAACTCGCTACAGAGCCTGGCTGAACATACACACATTATCTGTCAAAAGTTTAAGACCAGAATCTAAATAGGGCTTTGTTTATAAACAAATTGTTTACATGAAATGGTTATATGGCTTCTTTTTATTATTTCTGTAGGCCCTTGTGATCCTCCCCCCCCCCCCCAATATCTCACAGGTTATTTTGGTGTGTGTCTTAATCACAAGTATAATTTTTCAATGAAATCTTTTTTGGATTCAGAGAAGAGGGAAAATTGCCAAAATACAATTGTCCTGAAACCTTACCTAGAACAGCATAGTAGCCTGTATAAAGTGGTTGAAAGAATTTTCCGTAAATGAAGATGCACAGTGCAATTCTTCTAAAAACAAGTTGTCCACCTTTTTGAGAAGTGGTCCATTCGGTTGGAGTTTTCTGACTTCACACACTGACACACATGCACACACATGAGTCGTTAGAAAGGTTTCAACCTATATATACTACTCTGGCACACAATTGGTGTATTAAGAAGGTGTACGGCTTGGTTCCACCAATCACAGGTTAGTGAGAAAGAAGCCAAGAAAACGGACAAATGAAAAGCGAGGTAGGATTAAAGGACACTTCCTTGTCTTAAACTTTTGACAGGAATGTTGAGATCCTGTTTGCTGATTTTTGAATGCCTTTAACTAGACAAAGCACATCATGATTACAAGCTCCTGCTGCTGACTACTTTTTTGTCGACCTGTTTGAGCAGTTCATGAACCGAAAAAAAAAAATGGGAGTACACAGCCATATCAGTATAAGAGCCTCTTAATCTGGAAGTTAAACACACTCAATATAGCTGAACTATATCTGAGAAATTGTGATGTTGTTGTCTTAAATATGTTATATCCTTAAGGCTGTGGAAGTTTGTTACAGCTCTAGGAAACTGTAGAAACATGACAGTATGTAGCTTTCTTCCTCTCTTTTTTTCTTTTTCCTTTTTGCCCTCCCTCCTCTCTCTGCCCCCCCCCACAATGTTTAGTGCTGCACGTCAATCTGTTACACATATTTTGACAATCTTGTGTCTTCCCAATGGTTTGACTGTCATGTCAGAGTGACAGTTGTGGTGCATAGCGGAAAAGTTGAAAGTGCAGTGGTCTGCTTCATTATTATCATTATTATTATTATTATTCATGCTTCGAAGTACTTTGCAGCACTATCTTATACTTCATCAGCTAATAGGAAACTTTTTATTGTGTAAATGCTGTAAGACTTTGTACATATTTCAGTTCTTATGAGATCTTTAAAAAAAGAGTGTTATGCTAATAAATAGCTCTTGGTGCAGATACTCGTCCCGTTGTATTTGTAACCTTTTATTTTACAGTGAGTGCAGGAAGGAAATGCAGAACAGAATACAAGAGCAACTCTTGGGCACATGTTTTAACCATATCTGCCCCATGTTGCATATATGCAACAAAGACCAAATGCGTACCTGTGACCTGGGCAAAAATGGGTTAAAGAAAGTGCTTTGCTTTCCATGTTGCTTACAGAACCATCTTTCCTTCTAACAGAATGACCTTAGGCAGGACTGATTTGATCCTAAGAAGGAAAGAAATTAAATCCTGATTGTGGTTTGTGATTGTGCAACACCTGCAGCATGGTGCTGCAGTCATAATCACTATGTAATTTGAAACAGGTGCATACACAGTATCACAGTGGTAGCCACAGGCAAACATATTGAACCCAAGACTTGAATGAACTGCATCCTGCATAATCAGGTAAGTCTATGGCATGGAGAATAGCAGAAGATTTTGAGGTCCAACTGCTAAACTTTTTGCTGGTACTATAGCCAGTACTTATATATAAGTGAAAAGTTGCCAATAAATTTACACATAATTAAAATTTAAAAAAAAACTCTTAGAAAAAGGGGGAGAATTAGTTAAAAGAACAGGGTAATCATGTTAGTTCAGGATTTTTTTTGGAACCACTGTAATGGAATCTCAGATTTTAACAATTACCACAAATTAGGGAAGGTTCAAGCCAGTGTTAAAGCTTGTCAGCACGGTTAATGGGCTGAGTTGAGGATGCTACAGTACATCATGGGGCTGTATTTAACAAGTGGAAGTCTTGTCTGCATGAAAAGAACAATGAGGAGCAAAAACTCTGGCAACACATGTTTTTTTATTATTATTTATAAATTGCTTATCAGCAAAAATAATTCTCAAAGTGGTTTGCATAGTCAAAGGTGTGAAAAGATGATTCCTGTCCCCAAACGGCTCACAATCTAAAAAACACACACAAAGGAGATGCTAGAAATAGCCACTGGGAGGGAAGCTATGCTGGGGTTAAGAGGGTTAGTTCCTCTGCCCCTCCTATAAACATAAGAGAGCAATTACTTTAAAGGGTGTTTTATTGCCTGGTTAGCAGGGACCATGATACTGCACAGCACGTCTCTGCTGTAACAATAATTAACTGTATTTCTTTCCCAGATAAAACACTAAAAATGAAGACAAACTATTCTTGAATAATGAAAATCTGAAATTGCTGATCCTTTTTTTAAAAAAAAAAGCAATTAGTCTCCTAATTGTAACATAACTAATGCAGCGGTTTTAAAAAAGGCATAGGAGGGGATCGTTAGCCTATTATTTTTCCCAGATGTGGGAAAGTGATAGAAAGTGTTATTAAGGGCAAATCAGCATGGTAATTGCAAGATACCTTGCTTTGCCAATCCATCATCAAACAAGTCTGTAAGGGTAATTCAGGATGCATTATATATTTAAACTTTGAAAAAATGTTTGACAAGTTGCTCACCAAAGACTTCTGTGTAAGCTTCACAATGAATAAGAGGATAGGTTCCCATGATAATAACATTCCCCATGTTCAATGAGTGAAAAACCAGACACGGAATATAGGAATAAGCCAAGAAGGAAAGCAAGCAGTAGCATATCCAAGGATTTGTTGTGGTACTGACTCTGCATGGCCTGTGAATTCACCTGAAAAGAGTTCTTTGGCTCATGTTTAAATATCAGGTAGGTTAAGGAAAAGTATCAACTCCACATGTGGCATCAGTGAAAATGGCTAATTCCATGATGGGGATTGTCCCGTCCCCCACCGCAGGATGGCACAGCTCCATCAATGCTGCAAAGTTTGATAAGACTGAGTCCTGAGGGCCCAATTTAGTCCAGCCTTCTAGTGCTGATGCAGCCAGCATCTCCCCCCACGCCACAGGATGCAGCGTATGCCCTGTTGGCATGGCTGCATCAGTGCTGGAAAGCTGGATAGGGTTGGTCCCTATTAATCTTGTTGCATCTGTGCATATGCTGAGGAACGAGAACATGTTTTGTGTTTTCCATACACTTAATCCTTCACCTATATACTGTATGTGTGATTTGTCCTGAATAAATTGTTAACTTGCTTTCTTGAATTCTCTGCTCTCTGCCATGAATTTGACTCCTTTCCAATGGGAATTGATGTTACCTGTTGGTAAAATGGGAAAATGCTTCCAGTGATGCTTAATTTCTTGATCACATAATGCATGTTATCTTGACCCAAGCAATAGCGATCCTGGTTTCTGTGCCGCCTGGGGCCAGGGCCACAAAATACTGCGCGCCCCCCAAGCCTAAAAAAGTCACTTCTGGTTTTCAAAGTAATTTTGAGGGCCAGAGGGCCCTTCTGAGGGCCAGAGAGGCCACGTACAGGCTCCCCAGCCCTCAGTAGACCTTCTGATGACTCCAGAAGGGCTTAAAACATCACTTCCAGTTTTCGTTGAAAATTATGACATTTTTTAGGCCTGCCAGAGCCTTTTTTTTTTAACGCGTTATGCCTTTTTAAGGCCTTCTAAGGTAATGTAAATGGACCTTAAGGGAGAAAAAGGGGCAGTGGGGGGAGAGAGTTGACCCCCCCCCCCAGTATGCCTGTGAACACAAATATGGGGTATGCCTCAATATCTTGGGTGATTTCCTTCTTTCTGAATGTAACACAGTTTTAGTCTGAATTGTGCGGTGGCCTGATCTGTGGCTAGTTTTGCTTAATGGAAGTGAACTTATAAGAGTTAAGCATTGCAAAAGTACACAGTGTTTTCTGAGAACTCCCCGGTGCAAACTTTGCAACTTGTTCAAGTATCAGATTTTTTTAGATTTGGCAACTACCACACCAAGTTTGCACCCACCTACAGCACAATCCTATGCATGTCTACTCAGAAGTAAACTTCATTTAGTTAAGTGGGGCTTACTCCAAGGTAAGTGTATAGGATTCCAGCCCCAGTTGACAGCACATCCTGTTACATGTGTTACATGTGTACGTGTTACATGTGTACTTCCGTAAGTGGCAATTCTAGTTTGTCAGAAAGCATGTCCCCCCATATTTCTAGTGTACTTGCAATGGAGTGTGTCCTTCTGAACTCTTGTTTCAAAATTCTGGAACAAAAAATCAATGATTTCCTGCTTATGCCCAAAGGAGAGATTCCTGAGAAAGTGGAACTGCAGCTGTTCTGTTATCTCATATTTTGCAATGAAATGCTAGCATGAAAATGGAGAGATCATGAAATCTGGAGAGAGAGGAAAAGAAATGATGATGAAAAGCTTGGGATGGAAATTATGAATTTTAGTTTTTTGTGCTAGAGGAGGCTGTGTCTGTGTTGCAAAGGAAACATAGCATCTGATTATCAAGGGCTTTTGAAGGGCAGACAGAAGGAATAATGTGTTTGGCAGGAATTCAACAATCAAGACACATTTAGAAAACACAGCCAATCAGCAGTGTTGCATTTTCCTTTCTCTCCACAGCTTCAACCATCCATAGAGGCTGCACATATTTGATTCAAGTCTCTGCTCATTCAGGGAGAAACAAAGTGCTTAATGCAGCCCTGGGAGAGGAAGTCAAATAAACTCTTCACAGAAGTCTATCACCTGGAAAGCGCCAAGTAGGGGCAGCTGAAGCAGACGCTCTCTGGCCTGAATGTAATGCTGGAACTCTGGGATTCAGACACAATAGCATCATCTTTTAATACATGCACACAAGTAGCATAAACATTAATATAAAGGGGATTAGAAGGCTTGCAATTCTAAATATGTTTACTTAACCTGGGATTTTGCAAAGGCTTAACGTTGCTATAAAAATAGGAATACATGTTAACAAACTCCCTGATAAAGGAGTTTAAGATTACAGCAACTGAATATACACTATTACCTGTTTCGACTATTTGCATTTCTCTGAGTTTACTTATTTTTACAGAAGTATATGTAAATATCATACAAAATATTGTACCACTGAAAAATAAATCACAAAATAAATCAATCTTGTTCTGATAATTTATAAAAAGCCATCTTTTTATAAAGCCTATCAGTTTGATTCTTAAAGGAATAACACTGAGAAATGAAGTAGATAGTGCAATTTCCCAATCTTTTTTTTAAAGCCTGTCTGTTATTGACAGTGGAGCTAGCTTTTCCCAATATTTAGATGTACACATGTTTGTATTTTGCATAGCAGATTCAATATTAGTTTGGGGTCAGCATCCATGCCTTCTTCTCATAGATCATATTGTTAATGATGTCAGGGTCTCTGAGAGGAATTTTATCAGGGGGTACAGAGTTTCATTTGGGCCCCTTTCCTTCTCCATTGGATCATCACGATGATTGAATCATAATTTCTATGAATTACAATATGTAAAACTGCCGACTTACACAAAATGGAAATGCTAGTTTCCACACGATATATACAAACGTTTCCTGAGATCCCAGGAAATTTCCAGCTCCCTTCCTGGCGCTCCCAGGCCCCCTTTTTGACTCAGGTAGGATGTGCCCCCTACACACCGTCTCTCATGGACCCTGGTGAAACTGGAAAATGTAAGATTCCAGAAAATTTTCAGGCCCCTCCTTTGGCTCCTGGCTCCCTTTTTGACCCTGGGAGCAGGTACAATTTACCCCCTGCATCTTTCTCTCATGGCCCCCAAATGATTGCAAGTACTGTATTCCAAAACTCATTTTGGAATAATATTATAGACCAAGAATATAAGTATGCAATCTGTGTTTCCAGTATGTACCACTAACATCAGAATACCTCTTCTGTAACCTGCAGTTTCCATTTCTTTGTATTAAATACAAAATTACTGTATGTATGACAGCCATATCATGGAGCAGGAGGCCAACCCACTAACACAAGACTGAGAATCAAACCTGATATTTTGGAATGGGGGAGATGCCATGACCAACTGTTAATTGTCATTTTTCTTAAGAACTCCTTAAGTCAAAATTAACGTGCTTCACTTGGCTGGCTGACAACTAGGCAGACGTTTTCTTTCAATGATATCACATCTAGATTCTTGAAAAATAAAAGATTCAAAGTTTAGGAAAATGTTCTATAGCTGACATCCAAATCACTGAATGTATCATACCTTAAAAATAGTTTAGCAAACCACATGTGATAATGGAGTTACTTTTAAGTAACTGCATAATAATAGTTCATTTCTCATTGTGATGGGAATTATGGGCAATGAGGGTGCCAGCTGTTCCTGCCTTTTGTGGATTGATAGTATTTTGGAAGCTTTCCACAACAAATAAAAAACTTGATATGGATGAAATCTTTTTGCATTTGTTGTGAAGGCAAAATTGTGTCTCTGAAAAGAGTTCAGGGACAGTTGCTTTTGAAAGATATGTGCTTGGGAAAAATGAATTTCTAGAAAAAGCATGGAACAACAGCAGGTATGCTTTATATTAACACATACACAGCCACGTTTGTTAAAAATATAGCAATGTTTTGGCAGAGTTGCTCCAGAAGGTAACATTGTTGTACTATCTTTCTTCCTTTAAATAATTAAGTTAATGAGTACCTAATCATGTCACTTTAATTATTACATTCTGAACACACCTCCCATTGAAGCAGTGATTGACTGGAACTTCTGTAATTTGCAAGGTTTAAAAATGACAACCTAAAATAATAGCATTGCATGAAAGATGTAATTCAGTCCATTCAGACATCCTTCTCCATGTCTCCATTGAAATCATGGAGGGAGGAGAAGGACTGTACTCCTAATTTCACTGTGGCCATCAGGGACCATTCCCTGACATCTATGCATTCAGTGGAGCTACAGGTCGTGCCACGTTTTGGAACCCCTAGTGAATTTTAAAAAAAATCAGAGGATACCAAATCAGTGGACAAATAACTTTAAAGACCCACTTCCAGGTTTCTTGCTCCTCTATTGTTGCCCCAGAATGCATTGGTATAGACACTATACCACATTCAGCCATTAGATGGGGTGAATAATAGAATCTAACGGAATGAAATTATAATTATTTAACAGCACAAAGGTAGGAAATTGCATTTTGGTACTTTTTCCCTTGTTACAAGGCGTTTAAAAGTGAACCTTTGTATCAGTGATAAATCTAATCAGTGGATACCAAATCAGTGGACACTGAGGTCCCACCTGTGTATATATAATGGACCCCTAGCCACATAAATCCTCAATTCAACCAAATAAGTTAATATTGGGAGAATGGCCACCAGGACAGTGCTGATATTGAAGGTGTAGCCAGCAGATGCAACTCCAGTCAATGTGTGGATAGAAGGAATAAACTTATATAAGGCTCTAGCAAAGAACTGAACCACTAAGGCCCAAATCCTAACTCACTTTCCAGCACTGGCATAGCTGTGCCGATGGGACATGTGCTGCATCCTGCAGTTGGGGGGCACTAATGGAAGCCTCCTCAAAGTAAGGGAATGTTTGTTCACTTACCTCAGAGCTGCATTGCCCTTATGTCAGTGCTGGAAAGTGGGTTAGGATTCCACCCTAAGTCATTTTTTGATTGCTTGAAAAGGCTTTGGAATAAGCTGCAATGATGCTACCACCTACTAAACCAAAGCAAAATACAACTTATTTCTGGTCCCTTTAAAAAAAAAAATGACCCTCTGATTGTCAGTTCTACTTTACCCTCCTTATGCTTTCACTTTAAAGTTTTTTTTGTTTTTTAAGAAAGTAGCTGTCATCATGTTCTGTGGGTGAATGATCAATTGGGATGGCTGACATCTTCTAACCAGTCTTCAGCTTATCTATGAAAGACAGGATCAAAGGCTTGCAACCATTTCAGAAGCATCGTAAAGAGAGTTTCAGAAGGTTCTGAAAAGTCTTAATGCATACTAAGATAACTAGCACCTGAATAAAAATAAAAATGAGGGCAGAAGGTGCATAATGGCATCTTTGGAAAAATGCAGCAGTTTGATTCTTCAGGTAGAGATCAAGGATTTGGAGGGACAAGAAAAATAATAATAAAAGGAAGGTGAGATATAAATTGCCTATACAAATATGGTTATAAATAGGAAGGAGAACAGAGTGGATGATTGGAAGCTTTTAAAACAGTATCTAAAACGGTGACCTGCTTCTAGAGCATATACTTTGATAGAGCTAATCTAGCCTTTGTGAGAAAATTGACTAGAGTTTCTATATTGCACATGAAGACAATATTCTGATGTGCCCAGGGGAAGCTCCCCCTCTCCCTTCCACTTCTATTAAAGTAATAGGATATTATGTTGCTTTTTTTCCCCTGCCATGTTCAATACATTTCAGTGTTAGACCAGGCACTTCCCACATAGCCTCACTGTTAACGTTGACCTGCAAATGACTTGGGAACATGTGTTCTGCTAATGTACCTCGCTGCATGAAAATTATAGTATTAAATCTCAATAAATGCTTAATTCGCTCTATCTGTGTTGTGCGTATCTCTAAGCGTATCGGCTTACGAGGATCTGGCACGAAATGACCTTCTCCTCCTGCAAACGCTTCCTGTGAGCTTATGGATTGGACTCCCATCTGCTGATGTTTCTGTTGTTATACAGCTTTTGTGAATAAAGAGAGCTGTCATAATCCCACAAGTTTCCCAAGGTTCTCATTTTACACTTTCGCCAACTGTTGAGCACAAGATGGTAACTCAAATGAATGGTTGGCATTCAATGAGTTAACCTGCAGATCATGAAGACCTTCGAAGCAGGCAAGGAAGTCAAAAACAAAATACTATTCTCTAAACTGGAAATTACATCTGGAACAACCTACTGTACAAATGGAAGCAGAGAGGCACATCTGTCTGAAAAGGTTTGGGCAGAGCTCTAAAATTCTGTACTACTTGGCATGTTACCAATTCTTGTTTATAGGCATCTGGAATTGGTAGCAGGCCAGCCAAACAAGGTCTATCCTATGAGAAAGAAGCAAAATAGGTGGCAGGTGGGAAGTGGAACAGTTAGTGTGGTGTTATGGTGAGACCTAGGTTCAAATCTGTGCTCAGCTACAAAGCTACAGGGTAGCACTGAACTACTTGCTATCCCTTAGCCTGATCTACCTCACAGGGTTGGTGTGAGGATTAAATGGGGCATCATGTACACTGTCGGGGGGGAGATACAAAAATAAATCAAATTGTCATTGTGTATAAACCCATTTATTTTTAAAAGGAAGTTGTAGCCTCTCTTTCCATATCTATCATAGCTGATGTGAACTGAAAATATCCACTTCTAATTCTGCACAAAAAAGAAAAATTGTCTTTTCCTGCCTTGTCTCAGAGGTGGAACATCCTTTATTATAGGAAAAGGAAAGAAAATGATATATCAGTGCCCAGACTGCTGCCAAGACACCCTGACCTGCCAACAGGTAACTGTATTCATGCAAAATGCTCACTTTGGGACAATGTACATCCTACAGAATGGTCACTCAGCATTGTGATATAGAGCCTATATACCATGACCCAATTCCAGTATGATCCAGTGCAGTGTTAATCTGTCACAGCAAAACTGTGGCACCTTCAAACATTAGCAAATGTATTCCGAAATCCTAGATTATAGCTGTCATCTGATAAAGCAGGCTGTAGTCTTTGAAACGTGAAGCCATAATAGATGTTAGCTGCAGAATTAGAATGACAAATACTATTCCTCTTCTGGAATGAACCTAGAGTCAGGCTTCCTCGTATTTTAGTGAAGAAAAAATGGCACTGTGATGAAAATGGTGGCTATGTTCTGGAATCAGCATGAGCACCAGGACTGCATGACTACAACTATAGTTTTGGAAAGAATTTGAAGTTCTTCATTCCAAATGATCAGTACTGGTGGACAATAGAAGAGCTGTTCCCACTGACTCAGGAGTGTATATGCTTTGCATGTAGCCGGCTCCAGATTAAATCCCTGTCATCTCCAGATAGGTCTGAGCTTTGGAGAGTTGCTGCCCATCTATGTAGACATTACTGACCAAAGTGGACAAATGAACTGATTCAGTGTCCTCTGATCCTATGTAGACTTACACTAAATGGAAAAGGCTGGACTATGAAAGAATGCACTTCCTTGTAACGCGCTTTATGTGGGGCTGCCCCTGAAGATGGTTCGGAAACTGCAATTAGTGCAGAATGCGGCGGCCCATGTGGTCACTGGAGCTAGGCTGTTTGACTCTGTCAGCCCGCTTCTCAAGGGGCTGCATTGGCTGCCCATTCATTTCCGGGCCCAATTCAAGGTGCTGGTTTTGACCTTTAAAGCCCTATACTGCTGTGGGCCAGGGTAGCTTAGAGATCGCCTACTTCCGTACAATCCGGCTCGTCCTCTTAGGTCATCAGAGAAGGCCTTTTTACAAGTGCCACTGCCTAAGGAGGTACGTGGGGCAGCGACAAGAAATAGGGCCTTCTCAGTAGTGGCACCAACGTTATGGAACTCCCTTTCCCTTGACTTGAGAATGGCTCCCTCTCTCGAGCCTTTTGGGCGAAGCCTGAAGACCCTTCTGTTTAAACAAGCCTTCTGAGTTCGTGGCTTTTTAAACATCTTTTTTACATCTTTTAGTATTTTTTACAGGCCTGATTCCTCTACGATCTGCTGTTTTTTGCTCTTTTTATCTGACTTTTTATCTGACTACTGTTTTATGGTATCTGTTAATGTGTTTTTAATATGTTTTTATCTTTGTTAAATTATGTTTTAAACTGTTTTTAACATGATGTGAGCCGCCCTGGGTCCCTTTAGGAAGAAGGGTGGGTATAAATAAAGTTTATTATTATTATTGTTGTTGTTGTCGTCGTCGTTGTCGTCTTAGAAGCTTCCCCAGCTCACAGAAAGTCTTGCCAACTTTAGTGGGGAGACTGGTGAGGTCACAAATAGTTTCAATGTGTCATCAATGAATGGACTATGAATGAGTTTAAAAATGGAAGGAATTCATATGATTGACATCTGGATTTAAAATTCACATTAGGCTGTACTAGTATTTTTAAAAATTCTATCTGATAGCAAAGTATTTATTATTATATTTCATGTTCTGCTTGCCCTGGTGGTTTAGAGAACCTCAGAAGCAAATGATGCCCCAAGTCATGTGCAGTGACCTGAGCCAGAAAAATGCTTAGGTTTGGCCAGGATGTGCATTTTTGCATTGCTAATAAAAATCCATGGCATAAAGTTACCCTGATACTTGACCAGTCCATGTCCAAAACTCTTATTTGGAAACACCAATAATCCATGCATCATTCAAAGCTGTACAGAATGCTGGGTGTGCCCCCGCCTTTATGCACTTGGCATAGGAACTGTAAGCAAGCAGCTCACCTCCCAGTTAAAAATTCTTGTGGACAAGGACCTAATTCAGTTTCTGGAGGATGCTAAGTGAATGGCTGTTTTTTGTTTGTAGCTTATCCGTCAGATGTAGGGCAAAAGCTCAGAAGCCTGACTGTGATCAAAGTGCCAACTCTTTGGCAGACATTTTTCAAAAGCGCTAAAGGTATATTAACCCAGAATGAAAGATTTTCAGTTCCAAACATAGTTGCCAATTACAAGCTCGGTTTGGTATAGAATCTGAGAGGATGAAGCAGCAACGAATGTGCAACACAAAGATGAAAGCTCCCAACGACACATAAGTAGAATAATAAAACTTCCATAAGCTGATTTCTATTTATCTCCCACGTTAAGTATCTAGAAGTTACGCTAGAAGGAAATCTGACAGGTCTGCATCTTCCTGCACAGCTTTATTACTTTACGTCTTTCTTTTTGTTTCTGCAAGTAGAATTTTACATGGTATACAGAACTGACCTACCTTGATGAAAAGCCAATCCTCTGTGGAATGCAGAAGTGTGAGATAAGCTAGAGAAAGGAGATGGCCAACAATGTAAGAAGCTGTTAGCATGGGATGCCCAGAGCATTTACAAAATAGGTAGGTTTGCCTGAATTGCTGCCAACCCCTTAATTAACTAAAGGCTACGCAACAATCTACTGATTTCTAGGCACAATGGTTTTTAGAACTAGTACTAAAGAAAGCAGTCATTAAGGGGGGGGGAGAGATTTTGTTTGGTGACCCACCACATTCCAAAGTTTGATAGCTAATGATAGCTACATACATTAGCCTCTCAATATGGGAAAAATAGGATAGGTTTCTCATAAAAGATGGTTGTTAAAGAAAGTGCCAAGTACTGTATTATATAAATGCTGCTAGGTTGTGATCCCTGGTTTGGGAACCACTGTTCTACATAAATATTTGTTTTTATTTTTTTAAATATATTTACAGGATCACGCAGTGCAAATTAACTCTGAAAGTCTTCTCCAGTTCTCATGTTTTTTGTTGATATAATTCCTTTTTAAGGGAATTAATTCTATTAAAATATGCAGGTTTTAACTTTATCTTAAAATTGTCCCTTAGAATTTGTGTGTTTTCACAAGAGCAGTCTTATTCCCTAATTTTTTTCAATGAAAGATCAAATTTACGACCAATTTATTATATGCAGAGAGAAATTAGTGTCATTAAATATTTTAAGACATACTTCAAGTGTTTTAAATAAATCAGCAAAAGGCATAGACAGAAAGGCCTGTTTAGAATTATCTCCTATGTTATCCACAGTAGATCAATTCCATTCCTTGGACTGTCTTCTTGGGTGGGTGGAAGCCCAACTAAAGGCTGAAGACAGATAATAGTTGAGGTATTTTTTGCCACAGAGTTGAAGGCAGTTTAGAAGGCAGAAAGACACATCACAGTTTAGGATATATATTGTATGTAACAACCCCTTTACCTCTAATAATTGTGGTCTTTTTTTTTACAGCTTTGTGTATTGTCTCAAAGGATCACAGGAGAACAAAAGGGTGTGTGTGTTCGTACACTGATCTTCCTTAAACCATTTTCCATCTCTCTTAAAAATGGTCTGTCTGAAACCTCACTTATTTCAACCATTACAGATAATTTGTCATTATAGGAAAAACGTTTCCATCTCTTGCAAATATCTTTGCTATCAGAGATAAAGTATGTCATATTCCTCCATTGTCCTGGAACAATTATATTCAAAGAAAAAAGGTGGGGGAGAGTTAAATTATTAGGATGAGCTCAAAGCTGTAGCGCACAATTTCAAGGTGCACTTGGTGCTGGAAAAGGGAGATCCTTGTGTATAAAATCCATGGTGGAAGGAACAGAGAGACTGATGTTTTAAATATGTCGCCTAGCTAGGAAACTAGAATGAGTTTTTGAAAATCAGAGTATTCATGATGATCCTACTCTTCTACAGTGACAGAAACAGGCATAGTAGTTGTCAAGCTTGTATGATTAAACTTTTCGGTTCAGAAATGTTGAACAATGTAACTTCTGAGTGTTTCCAAAAGATCAGAATGTGAGCCTAAACATATCTTGCAGATACCGGTCTGAATTGTGGTAGAATTTTTCCAGAATCATGCCCACAGGAGTTATAGCCAGGAGTCCCCTCTAGCTTAGATCCTAGGCTCCTGACCCATCACTTGATACCTTTATCTCCTAATAAACTCCCTCTGGCTTGTCTGCTTCACAAGTTCCTGACAGAACTTGCAGAAGAAGTCTCTGCCTTTAACCATATAAACATTTGTTATTCATTTCTATCAGAAAATGATTGCAAAACTGAGATTTCACAGACTTTGTATCGAAGCAAATTAGCATACAATCAGTACCAGCTCGAAGGAAGCAAATGTCCCAGAGAAGTCATAGGCATTGACGAGAAATGAAAAATACCTGGAAGAAATACAGCAGAATTTGTTGGGGCTTCAAGAGGACCCAGAAGAACATCATTTGATGACCCATTCATTTGTCCTCCAAGGGCAACTTCACAAAATTTGTAGGATTTCCCCAAGAGAAGTGTGTAGAATGCCTTGATAGGCAAGAAGGTTTTTTCTTTTTCTTTTTTTCCTGATGGCTAGTCATCTCACTCATCTGCAAAAATAGCAAGGAGAGAGAGGGAGAAAAAAAAGACCGGTTATGTGGGTTTTGAATTATAGTAATTATGCAGAATTTTACCTCAACATATTGTCTTTCTCAGCATTGTGTCTTCTGGACTAGATTTTTTTCCTGATTATTCTTTTGGATTTGTTTGACCAGAAGAGGCAGGATCCTGTGAAAAGAGTTTGCATCCTCCATAATGCTTGTTTTGGTTTGTATTCTTTAGGGATGCAGGAGGCAGATTTATTTAACAAAAATTGGCTGGAGACTGTTTCTCCGAATGCCACACTCCCTGAAACTTTCCAGATGGGTATTCCCAAATCGGATATTATTTTGATGCTGAATAAGCATACCTTATAAAATCTGGATGTGGCAGGGCTCCTGAGAGACTCTAAGGTCAGCTCTCAGGTGAGTAACCAGTTGGCTGTTCCACATTTTTCTATATTATGACAGTATCCCACATCTCAGGCAGTACAAGACTATGTATGCCTTCTTAGAAGTAGGTCCCATTATGTTCAAGGGCGTTTACTCCCAGAAAAATGTGTATAGGATTGCAGCCTGAGCAAATTGAAGTTCATCTTATCTTGCACACAGGGGGTCCCATCCACAGATCCCATATCCACAGTTTCACTTATTCATGGTTCTGCAGATGGGGGAGGCACCCGTGCCTCCCTTGTGCACCCTTCAGAGGCTCTTCTGAGCCTCACGGAAGCTGCACATATCTGCTGTTTCACTTCCAACAGTCATTCTGAGCCCAGCAGTGGCCACCGGTGGATGTGCGTGACCTCTGTGGGGTTCAGAAGAACCTCCAGTTGATGCATGGGGGGGGGCATCTGCGTACCCATGGTTTCTGGGATCCACAGGGAGTTCCAGAACAAAACCCCCACAGATACTGGGGCATCACTGCATGCCTGAAACATTTCACAAACTGCAAAACACGTTGCATTTTGATTGTAGTCCAGGAGACCAAAGGGGATGTGTACATGTTGTGGTTCAGGTTGACATGCAATCACTTGTGCATGGGATTAAGAGGCCTTGAAAAAATTCACAGAATTCTTAATCTGAGGTGAAACCAGCATATATACTTTCCTCATGGAAGGAGCTGGGACAAATAAAAGTTGTGGTGAGGATCAAGGCTGTAATCATAGATGTGCGGTGACAGGCTGTAATCACTCTGTTGTGATGTTAAATTTTGCATGTGCCCAAAGATTCTCTGTTTTTAGTTAATTCTTCACATGTTTCATATCTGGCAGTGAGAAGGGTTTCAAACCTCAACCCTGTTGATCTTTGGCAGCAATTAAGCTCTGGGGTGGTAAATAGTGGTGAATACAGAGAGTTATCACATCACCCACTGTTTACTTTGGGTAAAATTGGACATTTAAAGCAAAATGTCAAGAATAAACACAGTACTCGGCATTATTTTTAAGGTGTTGGAAAAATGTGGAGTATGAATGCTCTTATATGCATGCAGAGCCAAGAGTCTTTTTCCTGCATTAATTTCAAGCAGGTAGGTATATTAGCAAGCATTTAATAGTCCAAAAGGCTGGCAGATGCAGGACACAGAATCTGAAGCCCTCTGACTTCCTCCTATAATAAATTCCATCTTTGTTTATGAGCCTTATTAGTGATTCAGCCACTAGAGGTGATCCAATTAGCTTGGCTACATGTCTTTTAATTCCAGGTTTGCTGGACCTTAACAATTAGTCTAGATTTGTAAATTAGTCCCTTAAAAACATATTTTTTTAATGTGCAAAAAAATAATCTCTACATTTAAATATGTGTAGTGCTCCTAGTGTCGGTTCATCCATGTCTGGGCAGCCAGTGTGTATTGTGTCATAGAGAAATAATGTGATACCATGCAAATAACATTAATTATAAGTAGAGGTGGGAGAAAACAGGGTTGGTTTGTTGGTTTGTTTTGATTTTGGTTTTTTTTTTTGTAGATTTTGGTGTTTTCCAAATGTTAGAAGTGCAGAAAGCGGAGTTATGTGTTTTAATTCACACTTACATTATAATTATAAATTATAATTGCCTTAAAAGTGTATGAGGTAGGTGATATAGGTAGTATAGTGTCAGCAGATGCAGTCACAGTTATTACACATGCACTCTCCCCCCAATTAAAAAATAAATATTTATTTGGATAAATAAATCCAAATCAAACTTTTTTTACAGATTTGAAGATTTTGTTTGGTTTTACAAAAATGAGAAGTTCAGATAGTGATGTTACGTGTTTTCATTTTGTTATCACCGTATTCTCCCACCTCTGTTTCTAAGCCTGGTGGATCCACATTAATGCACCCCTTGCTATGATATCTGCTGCTTTGGCATATATCTTTGGCTTATATTTGGCTTTGGAAGAATTGGGCATATAAAGCCTTGTGATAATTGCAAGGAGAGCCTTGCTGGCATCGTCTATACACTGGAAGGCAGGCAAATACACACCACTGCAAAAAGCCCCTTAGTAGCCAAGGCACATAGATGCAGGTAGACAGAACTGAGCCCCAGCCGCTCCTGCCAGTCTGAGACATTTAGAGAATTATTTATTCCTCAAAGTTGCATAATGGCTGATTATTAGGCCCCAGTCTGTTGACATACTTTGAGCATTAAATGTTCATGTGCATCTACACCGGTTAGCTGTATATACTGTCTATTCTGAATGCCGGCATCCTTGTTTTACCTGAAGTGTGTATTTGAAAGATAATGCAGCTCCCTTTGTCCACCATTGCGGGCAACAAAGAGGGAACGAACTAACACACATTTCTCAAATGTGTCGCTATCTCCCATATTCCAGCACTTAGAAATTGAGACAGGTTTAAAAGCAGTTAGAAGTTGGCCTTTGGACTGGTTTGCTCTCATTTCCACAGCTGAGCCCTGGTAACCTAGGAAACCAAAGTCAGACAGAGTTGATGGACGGCACTGTCAGATCACTTATCCTACCAAACTGTGAACCTGTCAGACCACTGAGATTAGGCAGCCCTACCCAGTTACTATCGGAATGGGAGGACACTTGTGGAGCCAGCAAGTGATAAATCCACTCCTTTGCCTGGTTGATAGTCAACAAGAAGCTACTGCCGTGCTCTGCTGATTGGACTTTGCTGACTGACACTTCAGCCTCTCCTGCGCCATTCAGATTCCTTGTCCCGACCTTTCCGTCCCTTGAGCTTTTTGTTCTGCTTAGCCTGTGAGTCCACAGGGCAGGATCCGTTTCATTTTTATGTCATATGCTGCACTTCTCATACTTCTGGCACTAGGCAGGAGCAGCTTGAGTGGATCTGTCACCTGAATTGGGGGGGGGGCGAGGGACAAACCATCCCTGCTAGAACGCACCCCCATTATATAAACAAAGTTGTGTGTGCCTTACCTTGCCCTTGACCTAGCCCACTTGGCTTAAGAAAGCAACCAGCTGGCAAGGAGAGGTGAGGTGAAGTGCAATGTGGTGTACACAGTCTGGAGCCTACCCTTGCACCCCCTACTTTAAATTCTGGCTACACTTCCTTCCTCTGCACTGTACTGTTTGAAATACATAGGATTGGTGAGGGCACACTCCGGATAGCCTCACTTCACTTTGATTTGTCTCTCCTTGCCCACCAGTTGCTTCCCTAGGCAGCCAGGCAGGCAAGAAGGACGATGAGGTGGTGGCAGCTACAGCAGCCCTCTTTTCTTTCTCCTTCTCCTCCTCTGTAGAAAGAAGTGGGCTGCCGCAGCCCTGATTTTCTTCCCACTCATTCTCAGCAAGCAGGAAGAGGCTTGGAGAGCCGATGAAAGGAGCTCCGTGGTGAGCAGGCAGACATGGGAGGCTGGCTTATCCCTCATCAGTCTCCTTCAACTTGCCCTTTGAGACAGCAACTCCAGTTGGCCCCATCTCTAGGCTGGGCAGGGAGTAGGAGTTTCCCCAGCCTAGATGATAAAAATGCATTAGAAACACAGCTAAAGATGGCTCTAAAATATGTATTAGGCTTCTGTCTGACTGCTGTGAGTCTCCAAGGCTGAAGGCAGAGGTGGCTTTACTACCTGTAATCCTTGAAGTAGAGGATTGAATCTTCAGTATGCAAAGCATGTATTGCCCCATAGGAAACACCATGTAACTCTTGCCTAATTTTGTCTACCAGTCTTGTTTTCTTCGAATGTGTATATGGGGGGGGGGGGATATCTATGCTAAAGGACAGTTGCTTGTTTGGCTTCTTTCTTTCTTTCTTTCTTTCTTTCTTTCTTTCTTTCTTTCTTTCTTTCTTTCTTTCTTTCTTTCTTTCTTTCTTTCTTTCTTTGTATGAGAATGGAGTGTGTTGCTTAAAACTTAATGTCACAGGTACTAGCCAATATCTCAGTTAGTTGAACCACCACAGTATACTTAAGGTTCCGGAAGAATGGATGCACCAACTGGGGGAAGAATGACATTACTGGAACTGCAGTTTGTTGTGTTGTTGTTTTTTTGTTTGTTTGTTTTTGCATTTGGTAAGTGTTCAAAACAATGGAAACTCTGTTTTGGAAACTGAACTGGGCACAATTTCACCTGCCTAATGTGAAGGAAGAACACATCTTTCAGAAGAACCCATAAAGTGCTAGGTAATGATAGGATAGAACCTGAGTAAATACTGTAGTAGCAGTAAATATCAAATTGCAGTAAATATCAAATTTGTACAAGTATGTGTTGGTAACTTTTGATTGGCTAGTTAACCCATTAAAAGCAAAATATGTGATCAACCAAGTGTCTTGATTAATCTTGTTTTCAAGGTTGATTGTGGGAGATGTACATGCAAACAATTGAATAATACAAGCACAAGGTTGCTTTGTGTTTATTATTCAAACATCTCATGGTTCCCAAGTGCCTCTGGGAACTAAGTGCCAGGTAAAGCACCAAAAGTTTAGCATCTGGGCGAGGAGAAGGCAAGTGGACCTCTGAGTTTTGGAGATGGAGAGGAGGACAAGAAGGAGAAGGTAAGTGTACTCTTTCTAACTCTTTGTCTTTCTAACTCCCTGTCTTCTAACCTTAACTTTAACTTTAAATCAGCCTTAAATTAAAATTGAACGTTAGCTTCACCTAAATTAGCACCTAAGGGAGGTACATAGGTCTACTCTGAGCAGGAGCAGAGTCCTACTCATGAGTAAGAGCCCAAGGGTCAGGCACTTAAATCAAAATTGAAAGTTAGCTTCACCTAAGTTAGCACCTAATCTAACCGAAGGAAGAAAAGAGGATAAAGTGGAAAGCAGGTTTTTCTACCTTGTTTTAAATTTAAATTTTAAAGCTAGGGCCTGCCATCGTGTGAGCCTCTCTGCAGATGCGTGTGGCCTCTGCGAGCCCAGTGCCTCGGGAACTAAGTGCCAGGTAAGGCACTGCGAGTTTAGCATCTGGGCGAGTTCAGCAGCAGGGCGAGGAGGCCAGGGCCCCATACACTGCCCTTCCTCTTCCCTTGAGAAGAGGGCTGCTATCCAGTGTAAGGTTTTTTATAGTACCCCTAAATAAAAACAACAACAACAAAGCTATGCAGTCAGCCAGCCAGCAGCAGGGTGGGGGCTATCCAGTGTTCTGCATTGAGTGCCACATGTATGAATATATGCCTCTGGGGCATAAGTCATGGGTGTGTCCTCAGTGCAAGGAGCTCCAGGATCTCAGGGAACGCGTCCGCTCCCTTGAAGCCTTGGTGGGCGACCTGGAGAAGCAGAGGCAGGCAGAGAAGGACCGTGGGGAGACTTCCGGGGACAATCAGGCTTCGTCCCAACCTCCAGCGTGCAGCTCCTCAGCTGCCCGGGTGGGAAGTCTCGGGGCTGGAGGACGTCATCCTGGAGAGGAGGGAAATAATTCCCTGGGGGGGACCTCTTCTCCAGGGGACGGGCCCATATCCGAACGCACTCAGAATACTCCTTGGCGGGAGGGGGGTCAGGGGCTTCTTGTAGTGGGGGATTCAATTATTAGAAACATAGAGGGGGGGTTGTGATGGATGTGAGGACCGCATGGTGACTTGCCTGTCTGGTGCGAAGGTTGCAAACATCACTTCTAGTCTAGACAGGCTGGTAGACAGTGCTGGGGAGAGGTAGCGGTTGTGGTGTATGTCGGCACCAACGACGTGGGCAAGTGTAGCCGGGAGGTCCTGGAGGCCAAATTTAGGCTTTTAGGCAGGAAGCTGAAAGCCAGGACCTCAAAGGTAGCGTTCTCTGAAGTGCTACCTGTTCCACGCACAGGGCCAGCTAGGCAGGCGGAGATCAGGGGTCTCAATGCGTGGATGAGACGGTGGTGTAGGGAGGAGGGGTTTAGATTCGTTAGGCACTGGGGAATGTTTTGGGACAAGCAGGGCCTGTACAAGAGGGACGGGCTCCACTTGAACCAGAATGGAACCAGACTGCTGGCGCATTACATTAAAAAGGTGGCAGAGCAGCTTTTAAACTGATCCCTGGGGGAAGGCCGTCAGGAACTGAGGGGCATCCGGTTCAGGACTCCTCATCCCTATGGGACGAGGATGGGGAGGTTAGAGAACAACAAGACAAAGGCAGAGTAGGAGAAGAAATTGGGAAAGGTAGCGTGATGGGATGTGATAGACGGTTTGGCACAATGAGAGGATGTGGGGACAAAGGAGCAAATAAGCAGCCCATCCTGGGGCATTCCATGTACAAATGCTTTTATGTGAATGCCCGAAGTCTACGAGCAAAGGTGGGAGAATTGGAATGTCTGGTGACAAGGGAAAACATTGACATAGTGGGCATAACGGAAACCTGGTGCAATGCGGAGAATCAGTGGGATACTGCAATCCCGGGCTATAAACTCTACAGGAGTTAAGGAGTTTAGGCAGGGGCATGTTGGAGGTGGGGTGGCCCTTTATGTTAAGGAAGGGATAGAATCCAGCAAAGTAGAGATTGAAGGTGGGTCCGACTCCACCGTAGAATCTCTGTGGGTTAAATTACCAGGTTTGTGCAGCGGTGTAATACTGGGGGCATGCTATCGTCCTCCAGACCAGAAATCGGATGGGGACCGTGAAATGAGGAAACAGATCAGGGAGGTGACAAGGAGGGACAGGGTTGTAATCATGGGGGACTTCAATTATCCTCATATTGACTGGGTCAATTTGTGTTCTGGTCATGATAAGGAGACCGGATTTCTTGACGTGCTAAATGACTGTGGCTTAGAGCAGCTAGTCACGGAGCCCACCAGAGGGCAGGTGACTCTGGATTTAATATTGTGCGGTACGCAGGACCTGGTTAGAGATGTAAACGTTACTGAGCCATTGGGGAACAGTGATCATGCTGCGATCTGTTTTGACGTGCACGTTGGGGGA
Organism: Tiliqua scincoides; assembly: GCF_035046505.1. Taxonomy (NCBI): domain Eukaryota; kingdom Metazoa; phylum Chordata; class Lepidosauria; order Squamata; family Scincidae; genus Tiliqua; species Tiliqua scincoides. The sequence goes on along the minus strand of NC_089824.1, from coordinate 43,722,745 downwards.
AGAATACCAGGCAAATCTCTAACAAAAACCCTTGACTTCCGACGGGCGGACTTCCCTCAAATGAGGAGGCTGGTTAGAAGGAGGTTAAAAGGGAGGGTAAAAAGAGTCCAATCTCTCCAGAGTGCATGGAGGCTGCTTAAAACAACAGTAATAGAGGCCCAGCAGAGGTGTATACCGCAAAGAAAGAAGGGTTCCACTAAATCCAGGAGGGTGCCCGCATGGCTAACCAGCCAAGTTAGAGAGGCTGTGAAGGGCAAGGAAGCTTCCTTCCATAAATGGAAGTCTTGCCCTAATGAGGAGAATAAAAAGGAACATAAACTGTGGCAAAAGAAATGTAAGAAGGTGATATGGGAGGCCAAGCGAGACTATGAGGAACGCATGGCCAGCAACATTAAGGGGAATAATAAAAGCTTCTTCAAATATGTTAGAAGCAGGAAACCCGCCAGAGAAGCGGTTGGCCCTCTGGATGGTGAGGGAGGGAAAAGGGAGATAAAAGGAGACTTAGAGATGGCAGAGAAATTAAATGAGTTCTTTGCATCTGTCTTCACGGCAGAAGACCTTGGGCAGATACCGCTGCCCGAACGGCCCCTCCTAACCAAGGAGTTAAGTCAGATAGAGGTTAAAAGAGAAGATGTTTCAGACCTCATTGATAAATTAAAGATCAATAAGTCACCGGGCCCTGATGGCATCCACCCAAGAGTTATTAAGGAATTGAAGAATGAAGTTGCAGATCTCTTGACTAAGGTATGCAACTTGTCCCTCAAAATGGCCATGGTGCCAGAAGATTGGAGGATAGCAAATGTCACGCCTATCTTTAAAAAGGGAAAGAGTGGGGACCCGGGAAACTATAGGCTGGTCAGCCTAACATCTATACTGGGTAAGATGGTGAAATGCCTCATCAAAGATAGAATTTCAAAACACACAGATGAACAGGCCTTGCTGAGGGAGAATCAGCATGGCTTCTGTAAGGGTAAGTCTTGCCTCACAAACCTTATAGAATTCTTTGAAAAGGTCAACAGCCATGTGGATGCGGGAGAACCCATAGACATTATATATCTGGACTTTCAGAAGGTGTTTGACACGGTCCCTCACCAAAGGCTACTGAAAAAACTTCACAATCAGGGAATTAGAGGACAGGTCCTCTCATGGATTGAGAACTGGTTGAAGACCAGGAAACAGAGAGTGGGTGTCAATGGGCAATTTTTACAATGGAGAGAGGTGAAAAGCGGTGTGCCCCAAGGATCTGTCCTGGGACCGGTGCTTTTCAACCTCTTCATAAATGACCTGGAGACAGGGTTGAGCATTGAGGTTGCAAAGTTTGCAGACGACACCAAACTTTTCCGAGTGGTGAAGACCAGAAGTGATTGTGAGGAGCTCCAGAAGGATCTCTCCAGACTGGCAGAATGGGCAGCAAAATGGCAGATGCGCTTCAGTGTCAGTAATTGTAAAGTCATGCACATTGGGGCAAAAAATCAAAACTTTAGATATAGGCTGATGGGTTCTGAGCTGTCTGTGACAGATCAGGAGAGAGATCTTGGGGTGGTGGTGGACAGGTCAATGAAAGTGTCGACCCAATGTGCGGCGGCAGTGAAGAAGGCCAATTCTATGCTTGGGATCATTAGCAAGGGTATTGAGAACAAAACGTCTAATATTATAATGCCATTGTACAAATCTATGGTAAGGCCACACCTGGAGTATTGTGTCCAGTTCTGGTTGCCGCATCTCAAAAAAGACATAGTGGAAATAGAAAAGGTGCAAAAGAGAGCGACTAAGATGATTGCTGGGCTGGGGCAGCTTCCTTATGAGGAAAGGCTACGGCGTTTGGGCCTCTTCAGCCTAGAAAAGAGACACCTGAGGGGGGACATGATTGAGACATACAAAATTATGCAGGGGATGGACAGAGTGGATAGGGAGATGCTCTTTACACTCACATAATACCAGAACCAGGGGACATCCACTAAAATTGAGTGTTGGGCGGATTAGGACAGACAAAAGAAAATATTTCTTTACTCAGCGCGTGGTCGGTCTGTGGAACTCCTTGCCACAGGATGTGGTGCTGGCGTCTAGCCTAGACGCCTTTAAAAGGGAATTGGACAAGTTTCTGGAGGAAAAATCCATTACGGGGTACAAGTCATGATGTGTATGCGCAATCTCCTGATTTTTGAAATGGGTTATGTCAGAATGCCAGTGCAAGGGAGGGCACCAGGATGAGGTCTCTTGTTATCTGGTGTGCTCCCTGGGGCATTTGGTGGGCTGCTGTGAGATACAGGAAGCTGGACTAGATGGGCCTATGGCCTGATCCAGTGGGGCTGTTCTTATGTCTTACAGGCAATATTGTATGTCATTAGATTTGTGATAAATTGTCACCAGCCTGCACTACTGCACTAAGGTGTCTTTTAATGTACCATATAAAACCTTAGCACAGTTGTGGTTTTTTTGCTTCTATATTTACAATACTTTCTTCCCAGTAAGTGTTCCGCCATAGTAATTGCTAGTCTTTCAGACCATTCTTATTACAAACAAATTATTTCAAGCCATGGTGCTTCTGGCATTGCACAGGTTGATATAAATCATGTTTAATGAGCATCCTTATTATTCAGTGTTTGCAACCCATGTGAATGGGAAGCAGACTGCCAGATTGTAATCAGTGTTAGAAGAATATATTCCCTGCCTGCATAACCGCTGTGCTTTGGTCTCATCTCATAGCACTGAATCTGGTATACACGTATGCAGTGTTCAGTTTTAATACTGTCAAGGTTAGCCCATTGGCAGCAACTGTGGGAGAATTTGAAGTCAGGACCAAGAAGCAAACCAGGGGTCACAGAAGGGAAATTGCCAAGTTCCAGGAAATCTTGTGGCTCAGTCAAAGACACACCGTGCCTTTTAAGGCCCTTTCTGCTCCAGAGGGTTCCAACTGCCAGCCTGGCTTGCCAGGGCCACAGCTGGGGGGTGGGGGGTGGGAGCTTTTACTGTGAGGGTTAGGTTGCAGTTCTGGCTCCTTGCCTCTTGGGGCAGTTATGTAGAGGTCCCTACTAGCTCAAGCCTGTGTATATCTACTTAGAAGTACATAAGAACATAAGAACAGCCCCACTAGATCAGGCCATAGGCCCATCTAGTCCAGCTTCCTGTATCTCACAGCGGCCCACCAAATGCCCCAGGGAGCACACCAGATAACAAGAGACCTCATCCTGGTGCCCTCCCTTGCATCTGGCATTCTGACATAGCCCATTTCTAAAAACAGGAGGTTGCGCATACACATCATGGCTTGTACCCCATAATGGATTTTTCCTCCAGAAATTTGTTCAATCCCCTTTTAAAGGCGTCTAGACTAGATGCCATCACCACAACCTGTGGCAAGGAGTTCCACAGACCGACCACACGCTGAGTAAAGAAATATTTTCTTTTGTCTGTCCTAACCCGCCCAACACTCAATTTTAGTGGATGTCCCCTGGTTCTGGTATTATGTGAGAGTGTAAAGAGCATCCACTCTGGCCATCCCCTGCATAATTTTGTATGTCTCAATCATGTCCCCCCTCAGGCGTCTCTTTTCTAGGCTGAAGAGGCCCAAACACCGTAGCCTTTCCTCATAAGGAAGGTGCCCCAGCCCCGTAATCACCTTAGTTGCTCTCTTTTGCACCTTTTCCATTTCCACTATGTCTTTTTTGAGATGCGGCAACCAGAACTGGACACAATACTCCAGGTGTGGCCTTACCATAGACTTGTACAACGGCATTATAATACTAGCCTTTTTGTTCTCAATACCCTTGCTAATGATCCCAAGCATAGAATTGGCCTTCTTCACTGCCGCCGCACATTGGGTCGACACTTTCATCGACCTGTCCACCACCACCCCAAGATCTGAACTGTCACAGACAGCTCAGAACCCATCAGCCTTTATCTAAAGTTTTGATTTTTTGCCCCAATGTGCATGACTTTACACTTACTGACATTGAAGCGCATCTGCCATTTTGCTGCCCATTCTGCCAGTCTGGAGAGATCCTTCTGGAGCTCCTCACAATCACTTCTGGTCTTCACCACTCGGAAAAGTTTGGTGTCGTCTGCAAACTTAGCCACTTCACTGCTCAACCCTGTCTCCAGGTCATTTATGAAGAGGTTGAAAAGCACCGGTCCCAGTACAGATCCTTGGGGCACACCGCTTTTCACCTCTCTCCATTGTGAAAATTGCCCATTGACACCCACTCTCTGCTTCCTGGCCTCCAACCAGTTCTCAATCCATGAGAGGACCTGTCCTCTAATTCCCTGACTGTGGAGTTTTTTCAGTAGTCTTTGGTGAGGGACCGTGTCAAACGCCCTCACCAAAGTACATCTCACTGAGTTCAATGAGACTTACTCTCCAGCAAGCATGTATAGCAGTGTTTCTCAAATTGTGGATCGGGCCCCACAGGTGGATCATGAGCCAATTTCAGGTGGGTCCCCATTCATTTCAATATTTTATTTTTAATATATTAGACTTGATACTACCATGGTATGTGACTGCACTTGGGGAAATATTTCAGATCTGTACTTTGAGCAGGCTACTGTGTATATGCTTTTATCAATGATAGTAAATGGGATTTACTCCTGGGTAAATGTGGGTAGGATTGCAGCTTAGGATTGTCCTGCTTGATGATTTAAAAAGTAGGGGAAAAGTAGCCCCTTGCCTCTAGTTGAGCCGATTTTGGCCCCTATCCTTCGCTGGATACAGTGCAAGTCTCCTGGCTTGCCTGTTCCAGGGTAGGATTATGCCCCTATTTAGCTTGGCATGGTCTAAGCCAGGGGTGTCAAACCCATTTCATATAGTGGGCCAAATACAATTCATAGCGCCTGCAGAGGGCTGCAAGTGCCGTCATTAAGCAGGAAGTGATGTCACTAAGCAGATGATGGGCAGAAACAAACTCTTTGTTCTGAAGTAGGAACTCATTAGCTGCAAATGACAGAAGAGAAAATATACAAATCTTAATCACATTTTCGTGCCTGCACTGTCTTTTCCTTAAATCTTCCCTTGCCAGCTGTTTTTGCCCTTAGAATCATCATCAGCTGACAGGTGAATGATGTCACCTGATGTGTGTCCTGCAAGGAATATGTCCTGTTTGCCATGGGCTTCATGCAGTGCTAGGAGCTGCAGTTGATCACAGTGACAAACAAGCCCACAAACAAGTTTGTCACAAGTGCACCATGTAAAAAAAAAAAAATCCACCTGTGAATTATTATTCCCTCGTTTGTGTCTTAAGCAAGGTGTTAAAATCTGTGTCATTCATTCATGACATCTGTGTCATTCATTCATAAATGACCTGGAGGCAGGGCTAAGGGGTGAGGTGGCCAAGTTTGCAGTTGACACCAAACTTTTCCGAGTGGTGAAGAGCGGAAGAGATTTTGAAGAGCTCCAGAAGGATCTCTTCAAACTGGGAGACTGGGCAGCAAAATGGCAGATGCGTTTCAACTTAAGTAAGTGTAAAGTCATGAACATTGGGGCAAAAAATCATAACTTATATAGGCTAGTGGGCTCTGAGCTGTCTGAGACAGTTCAGGAGAGAGATCTTGGGGTGGTGGTGGACAGGTCGATGAAAGTGTCGACCCAATGTGCGGCGGCAGTGAAGAAGGCCAATTCTATGCTTGGGATCATTAGGAAGGGTACTGAGAACAAAACAGCGAATATTATAATGCGGTTGTACAAATCGATGGTAAGGCCACACCTGGAGTATTGTGTCCAGTTCTGGTTGCCGCATCTCAAAAAAGACATAGTGGAAATGGAAAAAGTGCAAAAGAGAGCAACTAAGATGATTACGGGGCTGGGGCACCTTCCTTATGAGGAAAGGCTACAGTGTTTGGGCCTCTTCAGTCTAGAAAAGAGGAGGCTGAGGGGGGACATGATTGAGACATACAAAATCATGCAGGAGATGGACAGAGTGGATAGAGGGATGCTCTTTTCCCTCTCACATAACACCAGAACCAGGAGACATCCACAAAAGTTGAGTGCTGGGAGATTTAGGACAGACAGAAGAAAATATTTCTTTACCCAGTGTGTAATTAGTTTGTGGAACTCCTTGCCACAGGAAGTAGTGATGGCATCTGGCCTAGATGCCTTTAAAAGGGGATTGGACAAATTTCTGGAGTAAAAATCAATTATGGGTTACAAGCCATAGTAGGTATGTGTAAGCTTGGTTTTAGAGGCAAGCTGCCTCTGATTGCCAGATGCAGGGGAGGGCACCGGGATGCAGATTGTGTCTCTTGTCTTGTGTGCTCCCTGGGGCATTTGGTGGGCCACTGTGAGATACAGGGAGCTGAATTAGATGGGCCTTTGGCCTGATCCAGCGGGTCTTATGTGGCACCAGCACATTCATGGATAATGTCCATCAATCACAGACAATGAGAGGTAGATAAGCAAATTTGCAGATAAAGAGAAATTGACTGTATTTCACTGGCATCTGGAATTCAATACGATTGAAATGAAAACCCAGGTAATGAGATAAAAATAATGCATGTGACACAGGTTGTGTCTGTTGTTCTGTGTGCTCCCTGGGGCATTTGGTGGGCCACTGTGAAATACAGGAAGCTGGACTAGATGGGCCCTTGGCCTGATCCAGCGGGGCTCTTCTTATGTTCTTATGAGAGAGCCAACTATCACACAGATTGCCCTTTCAGCAGTACTGCTTCTGACATAGTGTCACTTCGCAGCTCGGCAGCCATTCACCGTATATCACTGATGCATGTTCCACCCCTCATGGGTGCAATTTCATTCACACATCTTTTTCTTTCACACTTTGTAGGCGCTGCTAACAACACTAAAGGGGAACAAAGGATTGGCTTACACATACATACCATAACAGTACCTGCATAGAAGCAGGACGTTCCCCTTGTCGAAAGACTATGGTATTGCACTCTGAATGGTGGTTCTGGAACAGCGTCTAGTGTGGCTGAAAAGGCCGATTCGGGAGTGACAATCCCTTCCACACTGGGAGCAAGTGCAGTCTGTCCCTGGTCTGTCTCCCTGGCTATGGGCCTTCCTTCTTTGCCTCTTAGCCTCAGACTGTTGGCCAAGTGTCTCTTCAAACTGGGAAAGGCCATGCTGCACAGCCTGCCTCCAAGCGGGCCGCTCAGAGGCCAGGGTTTCCCACCTGTTGAGGTCCACTCCTAAGGCCTTCAGATCCCTCTTGCAGATGTCCTTGTATCGCAGCTGTGGTCTACCTGTAGGGCGCTTTCCCTGCACGAGTTCTCCATAGAGGAGATCCTTTGGGATCCGACCATCGCCCATTCTCACGACATGACCGAGCCAACGCAGGTGTCTCTGTTTCAGCAGTGCATACATGCTGCAGATGCGTGGGGCCTCTGGGAACCCTAAGTGCCTCTGGGAACTAAGTGCCAGGTAAACCGAGAGTTTAGCATCTGGGCGAGGAGAAGGCAAGTAGACCTCTGAGTTTTGGAGAAGGAGAGGAGGAAGACGACGAGAGGGTAAGTGTACTCTTTCTAACTCTTTGTCTTTCTAACTCCCTGTCTTCTAACCTTAACTTTAACTTTAAATCAACCTTAAATCAAAATTGAAAGTTAGCACCTAAGGGAGGTACATAGGTCTACTCTGAGCAGGAGCAGAGCCCAAGGGTCAGGCACTTAAATCAAAGTTGAAAGTTAGCACCTAAGGGAGGTACATAGGTCTACTCTAAGCAGGAGCAGAGTCCTACTCGTGAGTAAGAGCCCAAGGGTCAGGCACTTAAATCAAAGTTGAAAGTTAGCTGCACCTAAGTTAGCACCTAATCGAAGGAAGGGAGGAGGATAAAGTGGAAAGCAAGTTTTTCTACTTTGTTTTAAATTATTATTATTATTATTATTATTATTATTATTATTATTATTATTATTATTATTATTATTAATTTGTACCCCGCCTTTTTGCCCAACAGGCACACAAGGCAGCTAACAATTTAAAAATACAACATGAAAAACAGTTAAAAACAATTTACAATGATTAAAAAGCTAAAAACAAAACAAACCCCGTGGATTTTCATATAAAAAGCAAGAACACCAGCCAGCCTGTCAACAATTAAAAGGTTAATTAAGCAATTAAACAATTAAAAGTTTTAATTAAAATTAAACCTATACTTAAACCAAGTTAAACTTAATCTAAGTTAGAACATAACCTAAACAGTTCAGTAAATTGGGACACAGGACACAGGATCTAGAGAGCAATAAATAATTAAACAAACTCAAATAAAAAATAGCTTGAGGTTACAAAAACAGTCCAGCCTAAGAGAACAGAACTAGGAGGGAAAGAACCTAGTAAGGGCCAATTCCCAACCACCCAGGCATAGTCCCATTTTAGAAATTCAGCATCACCACCTTTAGGAGGTGATAAGAGCCCCATTAGGCTAATCCAAGCACTCCATTCAGTAGCCTGCAGAATAGGTTACACCCATCAGCAGCCTTTTGTCCTCCTGAGCTTTTGTAAACTCACCTGGGAAGACCAGCCCCCCTTTCAAGCAAGGAGGGAGGGAGCAGGAGCCAGCCAGGAGTATAAAGCTAGGGCCTGCCATCGCGTGAGGCTCTCTGCAGATGCATGGGGCCTCTGGGAACCCTAAGTGCCAGGTAAACTGAGAGTTTAGCATCTGGGCGAGTTCAGCAGCAGGCCAGGGCCCCATACACTGTCCTTCCTCTTCCCTTGAGAAGAGGGCTGCTAACCAGTGTAAGGTTTTTAAAAAAGTACCCCTAAATAAAACAACAACAACAACAAAAAAGCTATGCAGTCAGACAGCCAGCAGCAGGGCGGGGACTATCCAGTGTTCTGCATCGAGTGCCACATGTATGATTATATGCCTCTGGGGCATGTCATGGGTGTGTCCTCGGTGCAAGGAGCTCCAGGGTCTAAGGGAACGCGTCCGCTCCCTTGAAGCCTTGGTGGGCGACCTGGAGAAGCGCAGGCAGGCAGAGGAGGACCGTGGGTAGACTTCTGGGGACGATCAGGCTTCGTCCCAACCTCCAGTGTGCAGCTTCTCAGCTGCCCGGGTGGGAAGTCTCAGGGCTGGAGGACGTCATCCTGGAGAGGAGGGAAACAATTCCCTGGGGGGGGACCCCTTCTCCAGGGGACGGGCCCTTATCCAAACGCACTTAGGATACTCCTCGGCGGGAGAGGGGTCGGGGGCTTCTTGTACTGGGGGATTCGATTATTAGAAACATAGGGAGGGGGGTGTGATGGATGTGAGGACCGCATGATGAGTTGCCTGCCTGGTGCGAAGGTTGCGGACATCACTTCTCGTCTAGACAGGCTGGTAGACAGTGCTGGGGAGAGGTAGCGGTTGTGGTGCATGTCGGCACCAACGACGTGGGCAAGTGTAGCTGGGAGGTCCTGGAGGCCAAATTTAGGCTTTTAGGCAGGAAGCTGAAAGCCAGGACCTCAAAGGTAGCGTTCTCTGAAGTGCTACCTGTTCCACGCGCAGGGCCAGCTAGGCAGGCGGAGATCAGGGGTCTCAATGCGTGGTGGTGTAGGGAGGAGGGGTTTAGATTCATTAGGCATTGGGGAACGTTTTGGGACAAGCGGGGCCTGTACAAGAGGGACGGGCTCCACTTGAACCAGAATGGAACCAGACTGCTGGCGCATTACATTAAAAAGGTGGCAGAGCAGCTTTTAAACTGATCCCTGGGGGAAGGCCGACAGGAGCCGAGGGGCCTATGGCCTGATCCAGTGGGGCTGTTCTTATGTAGGGATTCCAGCTCATTCCAGGACTGTGTTGTTTGGAACTTTGTCCTGCCAGGTGATGCCGAGAATGCGTTGGAGGCAGCGCATGTGGAAAGCGTTCAGTTTCCTCTCCTGTTGTGAGTGAAGAGCCCATGACTCGCTGCAGTACAGAAGTGTACTCAGGACGCAAGCTCTGTAGAACTGGATCTTGGTATGTTCCGTCAGCTTCTTGTTGGACCAGACTCTCTTTGTGAGTCTGGAAAACATGGTAGCTGCTTTACCTATGCGCCTGTTTAGCTCGGTATCGAGAGAAAGAGTGTCGGAGATCGTTGAGCCAAGGTACACAAAACCATGACCTGTGTTTTCTTCAGGCTGATCGTCAATCCAAAATCTTGGCAGGCCTTGCTAAAATGATTCATGAGCTGCTGGAGATCTTTGGCAGAGTGGGTAGTGACAGCTGCATCATCGGCAAAGAGGAAGTTGTGTGGACAACTCACTTAGGGAAGACAGGAAATGACCATCTATTCCCCAGGACAGGCATCCCCAATCTTGATTCAAAACTGTGGTCTGTCACTGGATGGCCTGAGATTCTCTATGCCAAGCCTGAGTTGTGAAGGCAGCTGGACTTCACTGACTCTCCCAAGTCAGAAAGCCTTTGAGATAGCCTTTGCAAACCAAGTCCAAACTCACCAGCTACCCTCTCTGAGCCAGACAGACTTTAGGATCAATACTGTGTCACGTATGAATTTCTGCTTACCTCTGGGTGCACACCAAGTTCTCTAATCATCATAGATGGCTGGTCTATCACTGGCAGGGCTGCCTATCTATGAGGTCAACTGAAGCAGTTACTTCAGGCAGCAGAATGGTATGGGGTACCCACCTCTGTCTTCTTTGCTTCCACTGTTCCTCCTCTTCCTTCCACTCCCTGGATTGAAAAAGGAAGACGGGGGAGACAGAGGAAGAGGACATGTGGAGGGGAGGAGAGTGCTGAACTGAAACATTGGAAGGTGGAAGGAGCAGAGGCTGACACATCATCAGGTAAGGGGCGCTGCATTTTGCCTACCTCCTCAGGAGTTCTTGGGTCAGCCTTTTAGACATGTTATAGTGGTGGAATGGCTCTGAGAGCACCTTCCAGTGTTTCAGTTCAGCTCTCTCCTCCCCCCCCACATTACTTACCACACACACACACCTGTAACTATGCCACAGTCATGATATCAAATAAGCGTCTCTTTCAGAGGCATTGTATGTCTGAACGCTAGTTGTTGGAGGAAGGAACTGGAGATGAGGTATATAGTCTTTTATGCTTGCTTTAGTGACACTGGTTTGGCCCCTGGAAGAAGCAGAATTTTGGACTTGATGTGCCTTTGGCCTCTTCCAGCAGGGCTCTTCTTCTTTTCTTCCAAAAAGTAAAGAGTGGGCTGCACACAAAGAGAAAATGTGGAGCTCTCACTGGGGAGGGGGGACCAAAAGTCGACTGTTTTCAGAAACAAGGAGTAAAATAAGATGCTCATGGCTCTTTGTTTTGCATCCAAAAATCTTATCAGACCAGATGCAGAATGAAATGTTGGCTGGGCTATAAATAATAAAACTTATCTTCTCATTAAGAGGGCTGCAACGCTGTGAGGAATCCCAGCCAATGTGTTACAAAACTTACAGTCTAGACGAGATGTTTCCATTTGGAGGTTATTGCAATAGATCATTTTTCCTTTTTTTATCGCTTTTAGCTTTATGCTGAAGTGTTCATTAGTAATAAAATTGTTACCTGTAACAGCAAGCCACTTTCTTCAGTTAGGCATCAGGTTTTAAATAGTGTTGTTCTTCCTCATGGATTATGAAGCTGCCCCTTTCCCCCCCCAACACACACACTCTAACTTGATGCTGTGCTAACACATTTTTTTTAAACAGGAGAGGCATATGGGTAAAATATTCATATCCAAAATATTGTCTGTTCCATCACATATAATTTAACCCTTAGAAGGGCCCCTCTCTCTTTCTCTCTCTCTGGATCAAACTATGTGTCACTTGGAAGCTCCCAATCTAATTATTTTCCTCCTTAAAGGAGCCATGGCACCGATCCAAGCTGGGAAATGGGGCACATGGTGAGGGTAACTGGAGAGTCAAATCATTTTCTTCTATACTTTAGACTTGTGATTTGTACCTTGCTTCCTTCCTTGTTCCAGTGTCCCAAATCCCCCTCCCTAACTGCTTTTCTTTTTGGAAGGGGGGGGTGTTTTTGGAAGCTCCAGACATAGAACAACATAACATTTGGTTCCCGCTTTAACTTGTCTGCAGAGTTGTTGAACATATGAAACTATCTTGTATTGAGTTAGACACTGGCAGTGGCTCTCCAAGATTTCAGACAGAGGCCTTTCCCAGTGAGCTGCTATGGATTGATCCCCAGTTCCTTATGCATGTTAAGCATGTGTTCATCCACTTGTTGTAAAGCTAAAATTGAATAGTCTAACTTTTTAGAGGCCCTAGAGCAGTGTTTCTCAAACTGTGTGTTGGGATCCACCAGGTGGTTCGTGAGCCAATTGACTTGATGCTACCATGGTATGTGACTGCATTTGGGGAAATGTTGCAGACATGTACTTTTAACAAGCTACTATGTATATTCTTTTAAGAATGACAGTCAATGGGACTTACTCCTGGTTAAGTATGGGTAGGATTGCAGCCTAGGATTATTAAAAATTTTCCTGCTCAATAATGTCACTTCCGGTCATGACATCACTTCCGGCGGGTCTTGACAGATTCTCATTCTAAAAAGTGGATCCTGGTGCTAAATGTGTGAGAACCACTGCCCTAGAGGCTGCTGTCTGATTTATAAATGCCAAGGTGTATGGTTATAAAGGTGTTTGAGCAGCAGTACCACCACCACCCCCCAAGTAGCAGCTTGTTTAACCCTTGATGCACATAGCCTAATCTGCCCTGTCAGTTTCGTGAACCATTGAAAAATGGGTCACAACCCACTGGTAGGTCCTGGACCCACAGAACTGCTGCAATAGTCCATGCAGACCTCCTTGGATGCAGGATGGCCTAGAAAGTTCATGAATGTGAAATCCATATTTCCTCATATTTTGTTTGGTTTAATAAGAAGAGATTTAACAAAACAAAATGATAATTCTCCCCTTTTATCATGGAAATATGCAGCAAGTAAAATTGTCTCTTGCAAATGTCCCCATCTAGTTGACTTTCCTCAAATGGGCTGCATACTTGGGATAAAGGCAAGACTGTGAAATAGCTGCCAAGCATTAGAAAAGCAATTAGCATGTCCTGCCTCTAAAGTGGAGTCTGTCACATTTTCTTGCCATTCCTTGACCTCAGATTTGGTATCCACATATGGTACATGACATACTAGCAATTTAAGGATGGAAAACATTAGGAAGCCATGAATTCTCATCCAATACTGGACTGTGCCAGGAAGTGGAAAAAAAAAAAAGACAAATCAAGAAAAGATACTGAGCAAGGTACTCTGGGTTTCTTTCATTGTCTTAGCTTAGCTGCAGTGGCCACAAATGAATGAAAGTAACTTGTGCCAGCTGAGTGTTTGCTCCTTGCACTCAGACAACCAGCTGTTTATGTCTCTAGCAGAGACTGTAAAGCTTCAAGCGCTGTCATCTCCACCGTTTTAAATTTGATTCCCAGGCTTAAATTGAAGCCATATTGCTTTGTTGTTCCCATAGCATAACCATTTTGGCAGATCTTATCTTTTCGTTTCTCACAGACAGACTCCCTATGGCCATGGCTCTGAATCCCACAGTGGTCCCTTCGCTGATTCTGAAGATGTAGAAACAGGCTTGAGTACTGCATGAACTGCATTAATTCAAAAATAAACTCTCCTTCCCAGCCTTTGTAAAAAGATTGAAAAAGAGAACTTGACGATTGAAGATTGATGCCAAGCTTTTCCAGGCTGCCCTTATTTTTACTCTAGTCAAACAAGTGGACAATGGCTTATTGATCACCGAAGCAAAAAGTTGAAAAAGGTGGTAAAGTGTCTAAGTTGATAAAGGTTTGTTAGATTTGTTTTCCAAACATGTCCTCAACTATTCTTGAAAACTCAAGTTATATATTTTTTTAAAAAAAACAAAACTTGTCAACACTGAAAACACAACAGGTTCTATTCTGATGTGCCAGATTTAAAATATTGTGACATTTTATATTCTAATGATAATTAGGAATATTATATATATTATAATTTCAGGAAATTATACAAATAAAAGAGTGATTCACTCTGAATTCTTCCTTCAAGGGACTGAGAAGCATCGAGCTAGCTTGACAGGGGTTACACAAATACAGGCCAAGATACAATGCTGGCAAGGAGAAACTGTTTATATTAAGTCTGCGTACATTGATTTCATGGGAATGAATTGTGTTGAAACCTTTCTCAGTCACAGCTATGGTCAATCCACAGTGCAGGTATGCTCCAGCCAATGCAAGCAAACATGGAATTAAGTGCAAATGATGGGATAACTAAGAGCTCGATTCTGGAACTGGATCTCTCCTCCACCATATTTGCACTGGCTCCTGAGAGAGGTGGGAGGATGGCTGACTTGTCCACACGACTTTTGTTCATTTAGAGTACACAGGAGGGCAGGAAGTTTGGTAAAGAGGAGGAGTGTCAGCGTAGAGAAATAAGGTATCTGTTTGAGCTTCCTATCAGTCACCAGGGATTACAGTAGACATGTCTTGAGCTAACAGGATATAGTCTGGTCTAATCTAGCAAGTTAACTCTGATTTGAGATTGTAGCAAATACAGCAGCTTCTACCCTGAAAACATTTGGGACTTTATGTAGAGACAGTGGAAACCTGAGTTCATGATAAGAGCACAATTCTGTGCATGTTTACTCAGAAGTTACAACTCAATACTGTCTAACTCACCTCCTTCCACAAAAAGCAGCCACAACACCTGCGCATGTGCTCCCAATTAATATTTTTACTACGTCATTTCACAGTGACTAAAACATGTGGTTTTGCAACTATTTTTCAATGGTCATCTACACATTTTGTTTGCTTACTTGTGGGTTGACATAATATACAGTTTTATATTCAGATGTGCTTAGATCCATTTAGTCCATTAACTCAAGTGCATTTTTTAAGTACAAATTTTGATTGCTTTTCTACCATTGAGATATAAAGTCTATAATAAATTTTCTATCTCTAAGGTTCTACAGACCTTGGGGCCCCGCAGAAATGTTTTCCAGTTTCCTACAGCTCCTAAAGCCAGCCTTGGTTATAGTCTTGACACTGTAGGATGAACCTCTGCAGCTCGGCTTACACAATTCCACGAATGCAGATTTCAGAAAGAACCAAGGAACTGATTCAATGTATCCGAGATGTGCATCTGTTGATCCCCATTGGCCCAAATAGCAAACCTAATGATGAGCAAATTTGATTTGGATGGCAAACTCCAAATGAGGAACTTGCAATGACTACACAAAATCCATCGAAATTTTATCACATTTTTAGACATATGACTTGCCTCATTTCCAGTTCAGTGCTATAATTCTCAACCACTACCATTGGAAGCTGCCCTCTGTATATGCCGCTGAACTGATAACGTGTTGGTTGTGCTTCACATCTCCTGTGGATTTAGTACTGAGGAACACATGAAGCACACGCAAATCACTTCTACATTCCCTTTTCCAAGCTTCTTGAAATGAGTGATGCTACCCTCAGGGAGAGCCAGGATGGTGTAGTGGTTTGGGAGGTGGACTTAGACCTGAAAGATCCAGGTTTAAATCCTCCCTAAGCCACAAAGCTTCCTGGGTGACCTTGGGCCAATCAGTATCTCTGAGCCTCATCTACCTCACAGGGTTGTTGTGAAGAAAACAAGAGGGGAGCAGCTGTGCACACTGCCCTGAACTCTTTGGAGGAAGGGCAGTATAAAAATGTGAAAAATAAATAAATGAAGGTTTTCTGATTTACTTCATTTTAATTTAATTTCCATTCCGTTGATGTGCTAGTCTTCCTACTGGTGTGAATACTGATAAGGAAGAAATAGTGTTCAGCCACCATGCCACATGGTTTCCTTGACATGAGAGGCTACTCCATGAGCTGTAAACTGGGATTATGGTTTTTTGGGGAGGAGGGGGGAGCACTTCCATTATGTGCAGTGTGTACATTTTGATGAACGGTGTTGGGCAGGAGTAATTTAGATGGAGAAGCAGCAGGGTTAAGAGAGTGCTAATCTACTCTCCCCCACAGTTTCTGTAGTTCAATTTCACTTACACATTCCTTCCTCCCCCCCCCCCCCAGTCCAAGTGTCAGTGGTGTTCAAAGCGCACTGTACTGGCAAACATTTTTTTTAACCCTGCAGGTGCAACCAACTGGGAGAGGGATGAACTAGAGATGCTGTGGGTGGGTAAGAAGGATGACACAATCCCTCCACTGCTTGCCACTCCAAATTCCATCTCATGTCTGCTGAAATTTCCAATAAAGATATTTGCATGTAATCTGTAGTCAGCCCCTAAGGCAAGAAGAAGACAGTGGTTGATATGCTCTGAACCCAGCCTGGTCAGCACTCTTGGGTCAGCTCTTTGAAGCCTTGTAAATGGCTTGCTGGAGTAGTAACTGCAGGACAACTCAAAAGCCAAGAGTATTCCCGCATAACCTGAAAACATGTGCTAGGTGTTCCTGCAATATCACACTGGATTCTGGGAAGCAGCCTCAGTTCACGCCATGCCCTAAGTGGTGCAGTATTCTAGGCTCACATGCTACTGACTGGGTTAAAGGAACCTTTGAATAGTACCACCCCAGAAGGCTACCTATGATAGAGCTACACTTGGAGCACATTTCCTGCCATAGCTCCCCCTGCCAAGTGTCCAGCGAAGCTGCTCAGCAATGCTTCACTTTCCATTCCTTATTGATTTACAAGATTTCTATCTCTCCTTTCGACTTCCAAAGAGGGTCCCAAGGCTGCTCACATCAATTAAACTGTACAGTGCAATGTTTTTTTGAAAAAATCATAAACAATTTTTTCCCATTCTTTTCAGAAGGCAGTTGGTGCCCCATGGACACTGTGCGGGGGGGCGGGGGCACAGACCGTGTTTTTCAAAGAGGGGGCAGCAGGTGGGGGGGCAATGATGGTTCTTGACAAGCTGGCCTCTTTTCTCCCTACTACTGCAGTAGTTTAAACCTCCATTTCCACGACTATAGGACTGTAGCGTTTGTTTGCTGAATGCTTAGAAAGTAAGAGGAGCTTTTAAAGCAGATCACAGTGCAAAGCTTCTCTCTCTCTCTCTCTCTCTCTCTCTCTGTGTGTGTGTGTGTGTGTGTGTGTACTATACACAAATTTCTCCTTTCCTTGCACACACTGCTCTTCCTTATGGTGCAAAAAAAAAATATTTGTATTGTGGGTAAAATATTGGCATTCCAATGGTGCTGCAAGCAGAACCTCTTTGTACAATGGAGCCATTGTTCATGTATACCTTCTGAGCCTCGAAAATGATTTTCCTTCAGCAGCTTCTTTCTTTAAGATGAAAAACCGTTGACTTCTTTAAAGTGCTGTTTTATTTGCTTTGAGCTCCTGGGAAAATGACGGCTCTTTCTGATTTGGAAAGAAACCTTTGCCTGGGTTGTAAAAGATACAGTTCTCATTAAGCTTGCAACTCCATTATATCTGAGTGTAATGGGGCGGTGGGAGTTGTATGCATAAAGACAGTGACAGAGCACTCATTTATAGTGACAGAGCCAAAGTGCAAGGGCAACCAAAGTCCATTGTGTTTTCTCATCTGAAGGACCTGGCTGAAATTTAACATCTGCACCAGTAGCCCCACTTTGTTCAAGCAGGTGGCAACAAGGTAGAGGACATTTGCAGTGGTGATGCCCCATTTGTGGAATCAAGTCCCCTTCACTGAAAGATGATCGAAGCAGCAATACTGTTAGGAGGCAATATTTTTTCCATTCTCCAAAGCTTGTAGTTATACTTAGTTTTTTTGTTTGCTTTTGTGCTGTGTTCTGGTACTGCTATATTGATTTTTATATTGGTTTGTTGGGGCTTTCATTGATGCCCTCTGTTTTAAAATGCAAAGACATAAATAACAACAGAAAAATAATAAAACTGTTTTTGGAAAACATACTGTTTTCTGTTGGGGCTGGTTTTATACTGACTATTACAGCGTTTCCCAAACTGTGGCGGGTCACAACCTGACGTGCGGTGGGTTACAATGCAGTACTCAATGTCACATTACAAAGCATTCCTAGGAGCCTCCAGATGCTGCTTCCAGATTATGCCTGGCCCCCACAAAGGCAGTACTGGGCTCTTCCCTGCCCAGGGCCACCTCCGCCTTTGCCCGCCCTCTGCCCCTGACCTGGAAGTATTTGCCATGAAATTATTGTCACCGCAATTGCTTCCATGGGGCTGCCACCTCCCTTCCCCCCTTGATGGAAGGAGGCAGCCCTGGCTGCAATGGAACCTTTTGTGCCACTTTTAAGCAGTGCAAAAGGCTCCATCAGAGTGTTTTGGGGCCACTGGTAGCGGCACCCAGCACAGAGGTGAGTGTTGCTTCCAGGTGGCGGGCGGCACTTGCCTCCTGGGCACTGCTTCCAGCAGCCCCAAAGTGCTCCAATGGAGCCTTAGAAGAGGCGCAAAAGGCTCCATTGGAGCCAGGGAAGTGACACGTGTCTCCTCCAAAATCAGAGTAGGCACACGCTGCTTCCTGCTGTGTCTGAGGGCTGGGCAACCCTCAGATGCGACCAGGAACCGCGCTGAGCATGACTACAGGAGCATAGCCACTCTTCACGTGATTCCTCGCTGGTCTGCACACTGCTTCCCTTCTCATCCCCTTTAAAGAAAAGGAGAAGAGGGGAGGGGTGGTCCATCGAGTGGCGCAGAATCGCGCCAACAATGATTGCGCTCCTGCAGCCACTCTCAGCACGAATTCTGGCGTACCCGGCATAAGTCCAGTCTACAGACGGTCACTTCTTAATTGATGAAGATCTCATTTTTTCCTCTCTATATCTAAAGTGGCTCATTCACCCATATCTTTGTCTCACATGGACATTGGGGAGTGCAGGAGCAAATACTTACATTAATTAAATAGTCTATAGATAGAACATGATCAAATGTACAGGTAATTGTTTTGTTGCCAATTGAAAAAAAAATACTGGATACAATAATCCATATTCCTTTTGTATAACCTACTTGTTTCTGTTAATCTGTTATATAAACAAATATCTGGAGATGAAAAGCTAGATGAAATTACTTTTTTATTCTGGGGAAACTGTAATTTTTCCTTAGGAAGTTCTTTCAAAATTAGTAGGAACTTTCCTAACATACTGTTGTCAGCTTTATTAATTTATTATATTTATAATTTTTTATTATTAAAATGAATTGCAATTATTTATTAATAATTGAGTTAATTGCTTTTTTATATTTAATGACTATATTTTGCAATTTATTTTTAGAAACAGGTTTAGAAACTAATCAAACTAATCAAAAACTAATCTACTACATTAGACTGTGTAAAAAAAACCTCAGTTTATTTCTGTTCTTCTTTTCCAACTTCCCAACCTTTTTATATGGAAAATACTGGAAGAGAATTGAACATTTGCACACTAAAGAAGAGAGGCTAGAACATTTTGTTTGTTGGAGGTTGGACTATTTGACAAAAAAAATTAAATTGGAATTTCGAGACTACTTTTTCCTTCTGTAGGATGAGGAGCATTTACGTTTTTTCTTTAATTGCCTTCTTGTTCAGCATTTTTTTGTTGTCGAAAACCTTCAGCAAGGACTTTTGTCCTCCTTTTCTCCTGCCAGAAATCTCTTGAGTGAAATTGTGCCTTTTGTGTAGAAAAGACAGTAAGCAGAGAATTATTGAGAAAACAGTTCACATTGCAGGAGGAGCAAGATGAATAAAATAAAAAGAACAGGTATAGCTGGCTACAAAACACGTCTCCCTAAACATTGTCTCCCCTTGGTTCTAAAATATTGATGTTCTCTTTCCTTCACAATGAATGTTATAGCAAGCTGAAAGGAGAGTGTCATATACTGCAGACCTGCAAAGGATGATCTGCAATGGGTAATGTCTGAGGACCAAACCCTACCCAATTTTCCAGGGCCAGTGCAGCTGTGCCAACGGGGCATGCACTGCATCCTGTGGTGGTGAGGCAGTCACAGAGGTCTCCTCAAGGTATGGAAACATTTGTTCATAAGAACAGCCCTGCTGGATCAGGCCATAGGCCCATCTAGTCCAGCTTCCTGTATCTCACAGCGGCCCACCAAATGTCCCAGGGAGCACACCAGATAACAAGAGACCTCATCCTGGTGCCCTCCCTTTCATTGGCATTCTGACATAGCCCATTTCTAAAATCAGGAGGTTGCACATACACATCATGGCTTGTACCCCGTAATGGATTTTTCCTCCAGAAACTTGTCCAATCCCCTTTTAAAGGTATCTAGGCCAGATGCCATTACCACATCCTGTGGCAAGGAGTTCCACATCCTGTGGCAAGGAGACCAACCACACGCTGAGTAAGGAAATATTTTCTTTTGTCTGTCCTAACTCTCCGAACACTCAATTTTAGTGGATGTCCTCTGGTTCTAGTGTTATGTGAGATTGTAAAGAGCATCTCTCTATCCACTCTATCCTTCCCGTGCATAATTTTCCTTTACCTCATTGTTGGTTAGGATTGGGCCCTAAATCTTTGTCACTTTTCAGAATCAGCTCAGTATTTCCAAACATTCACAGCAAGAATTCAGAAGAAACCCTGCTCTGTTTCTCGGAGTTCTGTCCCCTAATGCCGGTACATGAGCACGGATGGTGCTTCCACTCCTGTATTGCTACTTCCCTCTCAGAGAATAGCAGTTCTCAGCACCAGCCAATAGCAAAGAATTTATTAAAAATTCAATAACCCTATTGCGAAGAGAATTGTGGCCAGAAACAAAAGAGGACGTTAGGCCTGGAGTGGGGCTGGTGGGGGGGGGGGGTTTCAAGAGCCATATAATTTGCAAGAAATAATCAAGAGAATTGCTCTCTGGCCAGCCACAAACAGGAATTTGATTGATAGGCGGAAGAGACAGGGACTTTTGGTGGCAACCCCTTATTGCTGGAATTCATTTCATAGGGAGGTCTGATTGGCTCCCTCTATGCCCACAGTTTTAAGTGTATTTGGCTGGCCAGGTAGAAGTGCACTCAAATGTTTAGCTTTTTTTTCCTTTTTTTTCTTTTTTTTGGCCTGGGAATTGCACGCTGTGTTCTCATTAAGTATTCTCATGAAGTTCTCATGAACTGTGTTCTCATGAAGTTCTCATGAAGTCTCCCCCTTGAGACTGTGGGATGCTCCAGAACTAAATTGGGAGCATGCATTACTGATTCACTGGGGGTGTTAAGGAAGTGTATCAGGAGTGTGTATGCTCAGTTTGTGAGACCCTGGACACAACACTAAGGACCCAGTTTGTAGGGTCAAAACAAAGGAGGGAACTTAGCCTCTGGTGTGCAGTGCACCAGTGCAGTGGGTGAGAGAAAGGAATGCACCCTTTCCCACCCAGTCTTTGTTTTCTTCCATGTGAGAAGGGTGAGGGAACCTAAAGGGGGCTGGAGGGAAGAAGGAAAACTTTTTGGAGCCTTGGAGGCTCAGAAAGTTTGCCTCTCATTAGAGGGGTTTTTTTTTGCCCACCCCCCCCCCTTTTATGAACCACAAAGTCCATTTCTAAACCTTAGCTGGGAGAATGTAATTGACATCTCTACTAGAACCAAAACTCTTGCTCACTGCAATCTGTGATACTAGTATGGTGGGATTTGTCTCTTTCTGGAGATGATTGCCAAAAGCAAAATGCTGGAGTCAAATCGATACTCTAATCTAGTATGAAAAATCCAGTATTTAACAGCAAAATGGCAGATGCGTTTCAATGTATGTAAGTGTAAAGTCATGCACGTTGGGGAAAAAAATCAAAACTTCACATATAGGTCTGTGACGGATCAGGAGATCTTGGGGGGGTGGGGTGGACAAGCTGATGAAAATGTTGACCCAATGTGCCGCAGCAGTGAAGAAGGCCAATTCTATGCTTGGGATCATTAGAAAAGGTATTGAGAACAAAACGGGTAATATTATAATGCCGTTGTACAAATCTATGGTAAGGCCACACCTGGAGTATTGTGTCCAGTTCTGGTTGCCGCATCTCAAAAAGGACATAGTGGAAATGGAAAAGGTGCAAAAGAGAGTGACTAAGATGATTGCTGGGCTGGGGCACCTTCCTTATGAGGAAAGGCTACGGCGTTTGGGCCTCTTCAGCCTAGAAAAGAGGCGCCTGAGGGGGGGACATGATTGAGACATACAAAATTATGCAGGGGATGGACAGAGTGGATAGAGAGATGCTCTTTACACTCTCACATAACACCAGAATCAGGGAACATCCACTAAAATTGAGTGTTGGGAGGATTAGGACAGACAAAAGAAAATATTTCTTTACTCAGCGTGTGGTCAGTCTGTGGAACTCCTTGCCGCATGATGTGGTGACGGCATCTGGCCTGGATGCCTTTAAAAGGGGATTGGAAAGTTTCTGGAGGAAAACTCCATTATGGGTTACAAGCCATGATGTGTATGTGCAACCTCCTGATTTTAGATATGGGCTATGTCAGAATGCCAGATGCAAGGGAGGGCACCAGGATGCAGGTCTCTTGTTATCAGGTGTGCTCCCTGGGGCATTTGGTGGGCCACTGTGAGATACAGGAAGCTGAACTAGATGGGCCTATGGCCTGATCCAGTGGGGCTGTTCTTATGTTCTTATACAGTATCAGCCTTTCCATTTCTTTTCCCCTGTGTCATATTACTGTACATTCCTCAACAAAGGAAAACATGCTTTATCTGTGCATGGCTATATGAGATCAACTTGTTTTGCTGCCAGAAAGGGAGGAATTGCTAGCACGAAAGTCACTTCCCATTGCTGGTGAGAGAGAGAAAGAGAGAGAGAGAGAGAGAGAGAGAGAGAGAGAGAGAGATGGATGAACAAGTGTTTTGTTCTTTCTGCCTTGAGATGCCTTCGGAGGTTTAATACGGAAATCAACAGCTGGAGTCATTCTTTCCCTCTCTCCTCCCTCCCCCCCCACTTCATTCTCAATATCCCTGTAATAAATGAAAGAGCTGGGGGGGGAGGGGGAGCAGAAGGAACCAATGCAAATCTGAGCAGATGATGATGATGGTGACGATGATGAAGCCAAGCATATTTATGCCTAAGTTCTTAAGGAAATTGCATAAACCCTGATTCAGCCCCTTGCAGGGCTACTGCTGTAATGTTCTCAAGGTTGCAGAGTGCTTAAATCCGATGAGGAAACAGCCCTTGAAAAAAAGCAGCAATCTTTCTTTTTCTTCAAGGAGCTCAGATTCAGTTGGCCATATGCACATTTTTTGTTTTGTTTTGCTGTGTCTTAACAGACATGCCTGTGGAAACAGAGAATTTACTTCTAGTTGCCATTGCAAGCCTTGCCAACAGTATAGGGTGCTTTCTCTCACTTGTACGAGCAAGACAGCCAAGTTAAGACCTGATATGTCATTACCTGTCTCACAAAGAAACATGACTTTCAGGATGCTTTTCCTATGCTACAAGAAGGAGGGAGGTGGGTGATCCTTGCTCATGTGTCTGTGTCCTGAATGAGAACACAGGGAAAATGCACAATGGGGTGTCCCCTTTTTATAACCTTTGGTTTTACCAAGATTTACCTACATGTATGGCTACTTGGGGTCACCTCCTTTGACTTTTCTGCTGTGGGAAATCAGGTGGACTTTATGGTCCAAAGAGCTGGCTCAAAGCCTGTTCCTTGTTTACCAAGGGTCAGTTGGGGATGAAGGGAAAGGTCAAGAATAGAACAAAAATACGTGGTACTCCGAAGAACTCGGCAGTCCTTTCAGGATACCAATCCAATATAGGAAACTCTTTGGGGCAAAGCAAGGTCAAAGAAGGATAGAAAATACATGGAAATCATGGGTTTTCACTACACTCCAGAAGGTCTTTGGCATTCAGTGCTGTCCTCTGCAGACAAGCATTGAATGCACAGAGGCCGATTTGGCATGGCCAGCAAGCATCACCGCATGAAGGGGACATTTGTCCCCTTGCCCCAGGATAAGCCACAATGGGTCAACTCAGACCTGTACCAGTGATATTGCTGGGGCAAGTCCATGTTGATCCTTGCAGGTGGATCAGGGTTTGAATTTGATGTGCGCTGCCACTGCAAAACTCACCCCCCCTCCTGGCCTGATCCATCCACCCTACCCCATATTCTCCACATCCCACCCTTTTTCTGACTTGTTCAGTGCCTTTCTGTGTAGGGTGTACCTGCTCCCGCAGGTCTCCATTGCTCTGCCAGTGTGTGCAGGAAGGCTCCAGGTTTCCTGCTGTTGTACCACCTGTCTGCATAAGAACATAAGAACATAAGAACAGCCCCACTGGATCAGGCCATAGGCCCATCTAGTCCAGCTTCCTGTATCTCACAGCGGCCCACCAAATGCCCCAGGGAGCACACCAGATAACAAGAGACCTCAATCTGGTGCCCTCCCAAACAACATGTCCCAGGTTCTGATGAGCCACAAAGCTATGGTTTAAGAAATGACTGTCAGAGATCTATGCTACAGCTCAGGAGATGGAAGCACGTAGGCATGGAAAGATTAGATTCTGCTAGTGCACTGCTACAAAGAAAGTGCACTGCTACAAGAAAGTGCAGTGCTACAAAGCACTTTATGGCACTTCTGCAGCAGTCAATGTTAGTGGAACACGTGTTCCACTGATGCTTATTTTAGTGAGGACCAAACACTTTGTTTTATTCTGGTGTGCTTTTAAT
Organism: Tiliqua scincoides; assembly: GCF_035046505.1. Lineage (NCBI taxonomy): Eukaryota > Metazoa > Chordata > Lepidosauria > Squamata > Scincidae > Tiliqua > Tiliqua scincoides. The sequence goes on along the minus strand of NC_089824.1, from coordinate 43,698,313 downwards.
CATAGTTACTTGTTACTTTTAACCAGTGCTTTTTTTGTAAAAAAAAAGTGCAGGAACTCACGACTTGTTAATCTTTTATTTATTTATTTGTTTGTTTGTTTGTTTATTTATTTATAAACCATTTTTTATTGGAGAAATAAAATATTTTTAATGTACTTTCCCCTAAAGATGAACTTACTTCTGAGTAGATATGCATAGGATTGGGCTGTCAATCTCCACATCCGCTTCCCCCTAGCTACTTTTTCTACACATGGGGAAAAATACTGTACAGGTGCACTTGTAAAAGGTAGTATGTAGTATGGCACTACTTTGAGGAGAGGAAGCAGTGAATGGATTCCAAAAAATGGCTTACATGAGTTCCATGTAGTAAAATTATGCAACTGTGGGAGTAAGAACAAAAAAGGAATTCTTACACGAGAGGGGTCCTTAGGTGCACATAGAAACAGCTACGTTTGCAAACAAGCGATTAAATATGGTTTAATTCAGGTATCAGAATACTCTGTGTCTTTGGGAAGGCGCTTGGCATGCAATTGTATGTTCTCTGCTGCCCTGAGCAGCTGCTGTGCATTGCTGGAGAGGAGCTGCAAACACTGGCTGGCGGAGGGCATGCTTGTGGGGGAAGGATGAGGAGGATCTCTGGCAAGGCTGTACAGCACGTTGTACACACGTAGAATCCCTTTTCACCTGCCCTTAGCAGGTGAAAAGGGGTGCAGATATATATCTCTGCCAGGATTAAGAGCCCAATCCTAGGTATGTCTACTCGAAAGTAAGTCTTGTTCTAGTCAATGGAGCTTACTCCCAGGAAAGTGCCTATGATTGCAGCCTAAGAGCCCAATCCTATGCATGTCTACTCAGAAGTCCACTTTAGTGAATGAGGCTTACTGTGGATAGGATGGCAGCCTCAGGGCCCAATCCCGTGCCTGTCTACTCAGAAGTCAGTCCCATTAGAGTCAATGGGGCTTCGTCCCAGGAAAGTGTGGAGAGGACTGCAGCCTCAGAGCCAAAGCCTATGGCTGTCTCCTCAGAAGTCAGTCCCAGTAGAGACAGTGGGATTTCCTCCCAGGAAAGTGTGAAGAGAACTGCAGCCTCAGAGCCCTTCCTCTGCCTGTCTACTCAGGCTGCAAGGCTATGACACTTTCCCAGGAGTAAGCCCCATTGAACACAATGGAACTTACTTTTGAGTAGACATGCATAGGCTTGGGCTCTCAGGCTGCAAGACTATGCACCCTTTCCCAGGAGCAAGCCCCATTGAGCACAATGAGACTTACTTCTGAGTAGACACGCCTGGACTCATGCTGCAGATTGGCACGGGGGCTGCACCAGCCAGCTTCCTTCCCCTCCTCTTCCACCAAGCCAGTACCTGGGCATTCCGTGGGTGCTGCAGCCCGTCTCCCTAGCTAGCTGGCTGGCTGACTGACTGTCCGTCCTCCTCAGCATTGGTGTGTGTCCTCCGCGCCCTCCACCAGCTTGGAAGCTGCGCGGGGAAGCAGAGCGCGGGGGGAGGGGAGGCGGGCTGGGCTCAGGCGAGAGCTTGGGGATGGGGGCAGGAGGGGGTCGTTGTGTGGTCAGGCAGGGGCCAGGCGCCTGCCCACCCTGCACCCCCCAGCACCCACCCAGTGAATGCCTCTGTTTTGCTCCCCCCCCGGAATGCCTCCGAAGGGGAGGGGCCCCTGCAAAAAGGTGCGGGAACTCAGTCCCCCCACGTTCCATTAGAAAAAAGCCCTGCTTTTAACTGTGTTTTTCCTGCTGTGCCTCCTTTTATTACTCTTATTGCTGCTTTATTGTTATTTTTTGTTATTGATTGTGTGTTACTGGGATTGTTTTATTCTAAGCCATAAATAAATTGGAAGCTTGTCCAGACTAAGCCCTGAAAGTAAATTGACACTGGAAACAGGATTAGCTAGTTTACCCACAGACTTTGAGGCAGTCGTGACCTCTTGCTAGGGTTGCCAGTTTCTGGCCTAAAGGGTTGTCCAATGCCTTAAGAAGCTTTATGGCAGAGAAATATTCTGTAAGTGCAACTTGTCCCAACAGTGGTAGGAAAAGTAGCTTCTGCTGAACCTCCTTGGTAAACAGGAGGATCTACAAGCCTAGAGGAGGCAACATGGCCCTTCATTCAGCAACATAAAACTCTATGCATGAGTAGCTATTGTTAATGATCTCACTCCTTTGAAAAGAAGGGGAAACATGGAAAGTATCCATTGTTTAGCTCACTTTTATTGAGCAAAGTCAGGAGAATAAAGGAGTTCCAACTCTGGTACTAAAACTGGACCCTTGTCAGCAGTGCTTAAAGTGATGTATGCAGAGTTGTTCCAAAAGGCCTTACTACAGCTTCTACATTAGGACATTAGTTGGGCTACGTTAAAGGGATTGCCTTTGATTTTTGTTTTGAACCACTCAGCACCAAGAGCAGTACTTTCTGAGCACGCAAAACAGCTCCCGCAAGCAGATCGGCTGAGCTGTTACTTTCCCCTAAGAGCCCAGATAAATCAATAACAACGTCAAGTCCAGGAAGACTGAAAGTGGCCTCCCATCTCCCAGCAGAACTACAGCCCAAAGTTATATTTAACATTAGCAGCTGCCCTTCTGTCTCCCTGCCACCCCTAGCCTGTGGGCAGGATCCCATAGAAAAAGAAAGTTAGATGTGTCTAAGGTTGCAGCCCTAAATGTACTCCCTGGTAAGCTGGTCTTGTCTCCATCCTAAGCATACTTTGAATTGGACCATATACAGAGGATAACTTCTGCAGAAAAACAGGAATGACCTTTCCTTAGCACTGCCATAGTATTAGCCCTGATAGAACATTGGGAGTTGGGTAACTGTGCATGTAAAGATGTCTTATACAGACTCAGGCCAGTGGTCCAAGCGGAGTATTGTCTATATTGAGTAACTTTTGCTTTCTAGAGTTCCAGACAGGGGCTTCCCTAGCTGGAGTTGCCAGTGACTGAAACAGGGGCCTTCCTCTTTTCCATGTAATGTATGTGCTGGTCTGCTGTGCTACCTACCCTTTGCATAAGGGGGAGGACTGTGACTGTAATGTGGGAAGGAATCTGTTCACTCCTTTTTTCCTAATTCACAATTGTAGAGTTGCTTGGAGTTAATTCCACTACAAATGGGAAAAATTAAAGGGACTACAGGGCAAGGCAACTGTTGAGCACCGGCAAGCAGAAGAAGGATTAAGGCTGCAGTCCTATGCACACTTACCAAGGAATAGGTTCCATTGAACTCAAGCAAAGTACTTTGAGTAGAAAGAGGGAGAGGCAAAGAGAGGAAGAGGAAATATGGTGGGGAGGAGAGTGCTGAGCAGTAAGTGGGAGGAGCAAACACTGGCACATCATCAGGTAAGGGGAGGCAGCATTTGGCATGATGCTCAGGGGTCAGGTGGTTTAGGATTGGCCCTGATTTCAGGGCAATCGTGCCTAAGTAGGAAACATATCGACCAGTGATAAAATGGTCAGCTTTGGTATTTATAGTTTTTGTGTTGCTCTCTCTATAGCTATCAGCAGAAGGTATCCAAGTTAAGTACCTGTGACTTGTTAAATATTACATGTCAATAATGCTAAATGATGAACATGATAAACATTTCAACAATCCTACATAATCCTACGTTACAGAAGATGCACTAACTTATTTTCCTTTAGGTTGTTGCAGAGATCATTGTAAAGGAAATGGAAATGATTGTGTGTGTAACATAAGACACATTCATTAACGCATAGACTTTAAATGTTTCATAATCTGAATGTACTGAACAAGTCTACTTGGACTCAGGAAGCCAGATCTAGGCCTGGAGAGGACAAGATATCAGGGTGCCAGTGCCACCAATACCACTCCCTTCCAGCCCTACCCCATCTCCTCCCCATTCCTTCCCTCCATAGCCTGTTCCCTCCTGCCCATCCCCATCCCCTGCACTGATTTACTGGTGCTGAGGAACTTTGAGGATCTGCTGGTGGGGCATCACCACTGCTCACCACTTGCAGTGGTGGCTTGTCTCCATGGGTTGGCTCCATGCAGTGGGTTGCCTTTTGCCACAGCTGTAAAAGATCTTACACCAGTGGAACTCTAATTCCGGTGACATATGGCCGTTAGGATTGGGCTGGGATAGACTTTTATGGTTTCTTTAAGTAGGTCACCTAAAATGTGTACAAAGAATACTGGAAAGAAGCATATGAAAGAAAAATGATACTAGTTTAAGCATTTTAATGTAACATTCTCGTGCTTAATAAAGAAAATTAGTCATGGGAAGTGGTGGATTTATGTGTGGGAAATATCACAAAGAGTGATCAATTTTCTCAGAAATCTAACCAAGTTTGCAAGTATCCCATACTACAATGCCAAAGTTTAGGAATTATGAAAACATGTTTTCATTAATGTAATAAAAGTAAACAATAAATGACCCTAAGGGCACAATCCTAACCAACTTTCTAGCACTGGCAAAGCTGTGCCAGTGGGGCATGTGCTGCATCCTGCAGTTGGGGGGCAGTCACAGAGGCCTCCTCAAGGTAAGGTAGTGTTTGTTCCCTTACCTCAGAGTTGTATTGCCCTTACATTGGTGCTGGAAAGTTGGTTAGGATTGTGCCCTAAGAATGTTTTTGTCTTTCAAAGTATGCAGATTTTTTTAGTTCAAAATGATAATAAACCATCATAGATCTACCAAGCAAGGTAATGAATATAACAATGCCATTTTGGAGCCCATTTCCGAAACACTATTGGCATGCCAATCTTTTTGTTTTAGTTGTTTTTTATGGTTGCATGATTTTGATAATTGAAAACAAATAGAAAAGAATTAGATCACACTGGAAAATAGAAACACTGTATCTGAATTTGTAATGTACAAAGCAATGATTTTCTGGAACATCATTTTATTATATCTGTGAATGACCAAAAAATATACTGCATGTTCAAAGTTAACATAAAACCAAAGCTGAACACCAAGAAATGTCTTTGGGTTTCATAACATCTCTTACCTCAACTGAGTCCCGCTGAATGCACGGATATCAGGAATAATATCAGCAAGCACTGGACCAATTTCCTCCACACATTTGCTATGTTTGTGGCAGAGACATGCAGGACGGGGGCAGCGGGTGAGGCAGAATCACCCCATTGTACTCCATGGAAAAGCACTGCAGTTGCTCTGCCTGCTTATACCTGAGGAGGTTGTCCTTGCACCCAAGAAAGTGGGTATAAGGAGAGCCTCCTCAGGTATAAGCAGGTGGGACAGCCGCGGTGCTTTTCCAGGTGAGGAAAAGCTTTTCTGCCTCACCTGCTGCCCCTGCACTGCACAGCCCTGATTTGTGGAGATGATAAAGTGAGGAGGTTCAACACCAATGCGCATATTAAATATTTACTGGGGTCTATCCAAGTGTCACTCACATGTGGCAAGCGGGGCTATGCGCACACTGTCGTAGTCAGAACTTTGGTGAGAGGAAATAGTGTAGTTTGTGGAAGGAATGGGGAGAAGCAGGGAGACAGAACATAGACTCGTGCTTCCTGTCATGAACACATCATTGCTGCAAGCACTAATAATGTGTGCCAATGTGTAGCTGCTCGTTCAGGCTAAGGAACATGTGCACAACGCCTCTGTGTGTGTGTGTGTGTGTGTGTGTGATTTATCATCCGGTGAGAGCAGTGGCTCCCAAACTGTGAGCAGTGGCTCCCAAACCATGACTCCCTGGAGAGTCATGGAAACCAGTTAGGGGAGCCATGGAGTCCTTAGAAAAAACCTGCCGCCCTATACAATGTATCAGACTATGACCCTAATAGGAAGCCATAGCCAATGCTTCAGTAGGTTAAGGGAACTGCCAGCTGAAAAATTTTTGGAACCACTGAGCTAGGGTTAGGCGCACAGATAATGATGAATATATAGCAATACACAACTGGATATGACATCACAGCTGAGATGGGGCAATGTGGGTTTTTTGTACTACTAATATAACCAATAGACTCTCATCTCCTTGCGATTCATCAGTAATAAATCTGATTGATATTCGTTATGGATGGTTCCTTCAGTGATCATCAGGGAATAGGACTCAATAAATTGCTATGTTTTATGAGTTGTAAATGATATGGGGAAAAAGATATGCTGACATACCGTAGCAAAGTGAGATTTTATCACTGGGAGAAAAGGTGAAGATCAATAAATCCATTGTCCAGAACAAGCACTCACAATCCTGGAAACTGTTGGGAGGTATTTAATAGGAGTGGTGATTGTTGTGCTTCCTGTTATTTCCATCGCTCTAGTTAAGACTTGCTAGATGCAGACACTCTCAGCCAAAGTTCCTACATCCATGAACCACATTCTTCTGTTTCCATACAGTCAATAACCATAAACACAGAGCGCTAGCATCACTATCATAGCATGTACTTGTATATAATAATAATAATAATAATAATAATAATAATAGTTTTATCCCGCCCTTCTCCCTAACGGGACCCAGGGCGGCTAACAACATATTAAAAAACAATAGAATTTAAAAAACATTAATACAAACAGATAAAAACATTTAAAAACACACTACAGGGCCATAAAAACAGTAGTCAGATTAAAAGAGTAAAAGAGCAGATCACCGAGGAATCAAGCCTGTAAAACTAAAAGATGTATAAAAAGTTAAGAAGGCCAGAAATCAGAAGGCTTGTTTAAACAACAGTGTTTTCAGGCCTCGCCGAAAGCTCTCAAGAGAGGAAGCCATTCTCAAGTCAAGGGGAAGGGAGTTCCATAATGTTGGTGCCACTACCGAGAAGGCCCTATTTCTTGCAGCCACCCCCCGGACCTCCTTGGGTGGCGGCACTTGCAAAAAGGCCTTCTCTGATGACCTGAGATGGCGAGCCGGATTGTACAGGAGTAGGTGGTCTCTAAGATATCCTGGCCCAGAGCAGTATAGGGCTTTAAAGGTCAAAACCAGCACCTTGAATTGGGCCCGGAAACGAATGGGCAGCCAATGCAGCCCCTGGAGAAGCGGGCTGACAGAGTCAAACCGCCTGGCTCCGGTGACCACACGGGCCGCCGCATTCTGTACTAATTGTAGTTTCCGAAACGTCTTCAGGGGCAGCCCCACATAGAGCGCGTTACAGTAATCTAACCTCGATGTCACTGTGGCATGGATCACCGTGGCCAGGTCTGCACGATCCAAGTACGGTCGCAGCTGGCGCACCAGCCGAAGCTGAGCAAAGGCCCCCCTAGCCACAGCCGCCACCTGGGAATCCAGGAGCAGCTGCGAATCCAGGAGGACCCCCAAGCTGCGAACCTGCTCCTTCAGAGGGAGTGCAACCCCATTCAGAGCAAGTCGATAATCCAGCACCTGCATCGAGGATTTCCGAACCAGGAGAGCCTCTGTCTTATCCGGATTTAATTTCAGCTTGTTAGCCCCCATCCAGATCCTCACTGCTTCCAGACAGCACTCCAGGCCCTCAACCGCCACCTTGGAGTCTGGAGGAAAGGAGAGATAGAGCTGGGTGTCATCAGCATATTGATGACACCTCACTCCAAACCCCCGGATGACCTCTCCCAGCGGTTTCATGTAGATATTAAATAGCATGGGGGACAGAATTGAACCCTGCGGCACCCCGCACCTCAAGGGCCAGGGTGTCGAACAGGCATCCCCCAGCACCACCATCTGGGACCGACCCTCCAAGTAGGAACGGAACCACCGCAAAACAGTGCCTCCAACTCCCAACTCGGCCAATCGGCCCAGAAGGATACCATGGTCGATGGTATCGAAAGCCGCCGAGAGGTCCAGCAGGACCAACAGGGACGCACTCCCCCTGTCCAGTCCCCGGCGTAGGTCATCCACCAAGGCGACCAAGGCAGTTTCCGTCCCAAAGCCCGGTCTGAAACCAGATTGAAAAGGATCCAGATAATCCGCTTCATCCAAGACCCTCTGGAGTTGGGCCGCCACTACCCGCTCAATTACCCTGCCCAGAAACGGGATGTTGGAGACTGGCCGATAGTTATTCAACACAGTGGAATCCAGGGAAGGCTTCTTCAGGAGGGGGCGAACCACTGCCTGCTTCAAGGCGAGCGGCAATGTCCCTTCCATCAAAGAAGAGTTGACCACCCTCCCCATCCACTCAGCCAGTCCCCCCCGGGCCGCTCTAATCAGCCAAGCTGGGCAAGGGTCAAGCAGGCAGGCAGACGGCCTCACACTCCAAAGGAGTCTGTCCACATCCTCAGGCTGCACAAGCTGAAAAGAATCCCACAATACTGGACAAGCAGTTGCCAAGGGGACATCAACAGACATTGTCAATGTGGCATCCAAGTCGCGACGAATACGATAGATTTTATCTGCAAAGTGTTGGGCAAGCACGTCACAGCGGCTGACCGTGTATTCCTCCTGGTCCACTGGCGGGGCCTGATGGAGGAGGCCCCGCACCACACGGAACAGCTCGTAATGTACAAAAGAGAAACACTTTTGACCATGTACATTGTTCAGGAAGCAACTCGATGATTCTTCCAACATGCAAAGAATCTATAGCAAAGAATGCTCCCGCGTGTTGTGGAATTAACAGTATGTACAATGTTGGATACATGTACTAAAAGCGTCAAAAGCGTGTGCTAATTTGCAGTGAGGAAGGCTGTTGGGAGAGAAGAATAGAAGGAGCATATATCTATTCTGTCCACTAGAGATTTGATTTAATTTTCATTCTTTTCATTTCTTAAAGCTGTGGTAGAAGTCACAGTGGTAATGCTTATAAGTTGCATGTGACTTATTCATGGTCAAATATACCAAATTGCAAGATAAGTCTAACTCTAGCTCTTGAGTTTGGTTCTAGCTCTGCCTTCCTTGTTTTAAGAAGACTTCAGTCTCCTCTGTTTACAAACCTAATTCCGAATGTGCATATATGTTTTTAATTGTTCAGGAATTATTTCATCCTCCAGTATGCTTGTTGTGAGGCACTGCAGTATAACTTGTTCCTGTGTTGTATAAACGCCCATGAAACTGCCTTCAAACAGTCTGGTACACATCAGCAGAAAATACCTGGGCATGCTGAATAGATTGACTACTAAATCTGCAGACGCGTGTGGCCTCTGGGAACCAAGTGCCTCGGGAACTAAGTGCCAGGTAAGGCACAAGAGTTTAGCATCTGGGCGAGGAGAAGGCAAGGAGACCTCTGAGTTTTGGAGAAGGAGAGGAGGAGGAGTAGGAGGAGGAGGTAAGTGTACTCATTCTAACGCTTTGTCTTTCTAACTCCCTGTCTTCTAACCTTAACCTTACCTTTAAAGCAACCTTAAATCAAAATTGAAAGTTAGCACCTAAGGGAGGTACATAGGGCTACTCTGAGCAGGAGCAGAGTCCTACTCGTGAGTAAGAGCCCAAGGGTCAGGCATTTAAATCAAAGTTGAAAGTTAGCTGCACCTAAGGTAGCACTTAATCGAAGGAAGGGAGGAGGATAAAGTGGAAAGCAGGTTTTTCTACTTGTTTAAATTAAACCTATACTTAACCCAGGTTAAACCTAATCTAAGTTAGAACATAACCTAAACAGGTCAGTAAATTGGGACACAGGATCTAGAGAGCAATAAATAATTAAACAAACCCAAATAAAAACTAGCTTGAGGTTACAAAAACAGTCCAGCCTAAGAGAACAGAACTAGGAGGGAAAGGACCTAGGAAGGGCCAAATCCCAACCCATTAAGAGCCCCATTAGGCTAATCCAAGCAGTCCATTCAGGAGCCTGCAGAGTAGGTCACGCCCATCAGCAGCCATTTGCCTTCCTGAGCTTTTGTAAACTCACCTGGGAAGGCCAGCCCCCTTTCAATCAGGAAGGAAGGAGGGGGGAGGAGCCAGCCAGGAGTATAAAGCTAGGCAGGCCATCGCGTGAGGCTCTCTGCAGACGCGTGTGGCCTCTGGGAACCCAGTGCCTCGGGAACTAAGTGCCAGGTAAGGCACGAGAGTTTAGCATCTGGGCGAGTTCAGCAGCAGGGCGAGGAGGCCAGGGCCCCATACACTGCCCTTCCTCTTCCCTAGAGAAAAGGGCTGCTATCCAGTGTACGGTTTTTAAAAGGACCCCTAAATAAAACAACAACAACAACAACAACAAAAAAGCTATGCAGTCAGACAGCCAGCAGCAGGGTGGGGGCTATCCAGTGTTCTGCATCGAGTGCCACATGTATGATTATATGCCTCTGGGGCATAAGTCATGGGTGTATCCTCGGTGCAAGGAGCTCCAGGCTCTCAGGGAACGCGTCCGCTCCCTTGAAGCCTTGGTGGCCGACCTGGAGAAGCGCAGGCAGCCAGAGGAGGACCGTGGGGAGACTTCTGGGGACGATCAGGCTTCGTCCCAACCTCAGGCGTGCAGCTCCTCGGCTGCCCGGGTGGGAAGTCTCGGGACTGGAGGACGTCATCCTGGAGAGGAGGGAAACAATCCCCTAGGGGGGATCCCTTCTCCAGGGGATGGGCCCGTATCCGAGCGCACTCGGGATACTCCTCGGCGGGAGGGGGGTCGGGGGCTTCTTGTAGTGGGGGATTCGATTATTAGAAACATAGAGAGGGGGGGTTTGCGACGGATGTGAGGACCGCATGGTGACTTGCCTGCCTGGTGCGAAGGTTGCGGACATCACTTCTCATCTAGACAGGCTAGTAGACAGTGCTGGGGGAGAGGTAGCGGCTGTGGTGCATGTCGGCACCAACGACGTGGGCAAGTGTAGCTGGGAGGTCCTGGAGGCCAAATTTAGGCTTTTAGGCAGGAAGCTGAAAGCCAGGACCTCAAAGGTAGCGTTCTCTGAAGTGCTACCTGTTCCACGCGCAGGGCCAGCTAGGCAGGCGGAGATCAGGGGTCTCAATGCGTGGATGAGACGGTGGTGTAGGGAGGAGGGGTTTAGATTCGTTAGGCACTGGGGAACGTTTTGGGACAAGCGGGGCCTGTACAAGAGGGACGGGCTCCATTTGAACCAGAATGGAACCAGACTGCTGGCGCATAACATTAAAAAGGTGGCAGAGCAGCTTTTAAACTGATCCCTGGGGGAAGGCCGACAGGAGCCGAGGGGCATCCGGTTCGGGACTCCTCATCCCATGGGGAGGTTAGAGAACAACAAGACAAAGGCAGGGTAGGAGAAGAAATTGGGAAAGGTAGGGTGATGGGATATGATAGACGGTTTGGCACAATGAGAGGATGCGGGGACAAAGGAGCAAATAAGCAGCCCATCCTGGGGCATTCCGTGTACAAATGCTTTTATGCGAATGCCCGAAGTCTACGAGCAAAGGTGGGAGAACTGGAATGTCTGGTGACAAGGGAAAATATTGACATAGTGGGCATAACGGAAACCTGGTGGAATGCGGAGAATCAGTGGGATACCGCAATCCCGGGCTATAAACTCTACAGTAGGGACAGGCAGGGGCATGTTGGAGGTGGGGTGGCCCTTTATGTTAAGGAAGGGATAGAATCCAGCAAAGTAGAGATTGAAGGTGGGTCCAACTCCACCGTAGAATCTCTGTGGGTTAAATTACCAGGCTTGAGCAGCGATGTAATACTGGGGGTGTGCTATCATCCTCCAGACCAGAAATCTGATGGGGACCTTGAAATGAGGAAACAGATCAGGGAGGTGACAAGGAAGGACAGGGTTGTAATCATGGGGGACTTCAATTATCCTCATATTGACTGGGTGAATTTGTGTTCTGGTCACGATAAGGAAACCGGATTTCTTGATGTGCTAAATGACTGTGGCTTAGATCAGCTAGTCACGGAGCCCACCAGAGGACAGGTGACTCTGGATTTAATTTTGTGCGGTACGCAGGACCTGGTTAGAGATGTAAACGTTACTGAGCCATTGGGGAACAGTGATCATGCTGCGATCCGTTTTGACGTGCACGTTGGGGGAAGAATACCAGGCAAATCTCTAACAAAAACCCTTGACTTCCGATGGGCGGACTTCCCTCAAATGAGGAGGCTGGTTAGAAGGAGGTTGAAAGGGAGGGTAAAAAGAGTCCAGTCTCTCCAGAGTGCATGGAGGCTGCTTAAAACAACAGTAATAGAGGCCCAGCAGAGGTGTATACCGCAAAGAAAGAAGGGTTCCACTACATCCAGGAGAGTGCCCGCATGGCTAACCAGCCAAGTTAGAGAGGCTGTGAAGGGCAAGGAAGCTTCCTTCCATAAATGGAAGTCTTGCCCTAATGAAGAGAATAAAAAGGAACATAAACTGTGGCAAAAGAAATGTAAGAAGGTGATAGGGGAGGCCAAGTGAGACTATGAGGAACGCATGGCCAGCAACATTAAGGGGAATAATAAAAGCTTCTTCAAATATGTTAGAAGCAGGAAACCCGCCAGAGAAGCGGTTGGCCCTCTGGATGGTGAGGGAGGGAAAGGGGAGATAAAAGGAGACTTAGAGATGGCAGAGAAATTAAATGAGTTCTTTGCATCTGTCTTCACGGCAGAAGACCTCGGGCAGATACCACTGCCCGAACGGCCCCTCCTAACTGAGGAGTTAAGTCAGATAGAGGTTAAAAGAGAAGATGTTTCAGACCTCATTGATAAATTAAAGATCAATAAGTCACCGGGCCCTGATGGCATCCACCCAAGGGTTATTAAGGAATTGAAGAATGAAGTTGCAGATCTCTTGACTAAGGTATGCAACTTGTCCCTCAAAACGGCCACGGTACCAGAAGATTGGAGGATAGCAAATGTCACGCCTATTTTTAAAAAGGGAAAGAGGGGGTACCCGGGAAACTATAGGCCGGTCAGCCTAACATCTATACCGGGTAAGATGGTGGAATGCCTCATCAAAGATAGGATCTCAAAACACATAGACGAACAGGCCTTGCTGAGGGAGAGTCAGCATGGCTTCTGTAAGGGTAAGTCTTGCCTCACAAACCTTATAGAATTCTTTGAAAAGGTCAACAGGCATGTGGATGCGAGAGAACCCGTGGACATTATATATCTGGACTTTCAGAAGGCGTTTGACACGGTCCCTCACCAAAGGCTACTGAAAAAACTCCACAGTCAGGGAATTAGAGAACAGGTCCTCTCCTGGATTGAGAACTGTTTGGAGGCCAGGAAGCAGAGAGTGGGTGTCAATGGGCAATTTTCACAATGGAGAGAGGTGAAAAGCGGTGTGCCCCAAGGATCTGTCCTGGGACCGGTGCTTTTCAACCTCTTCATAAATGACCTGGAGACAGGGTTGAGCAGTGAAGTGGCTAAGTTTGCAGATGACACCAAACTTTTCCGAGTGGTAAAGACCAGAAGTGATTGTGAGGAGCTCCAGAAGGATCTCTCCAGACTGGCAGAATGGGCAGCAAAATGGCAGATGCGCTTCAATGTCAGTAAGTGTAAAGTCATGCACATTGGGGCAAAAAATCAAAACTTTAGATATAGGCTGATGGGTTCTGAGCTGTCTGTGACAGATCAGGAGAGAGATCTTGGGGTGGTGGTGGACAGGTCGATGAAAGTGTCGACCCAATGTGCGGCGGCAGTGAAGAAGGCCAATTCTATGCTTGGGATCATTAGGAAGGGTATTGAGAACAAAACGGTTGGTATTATAATGCCGTTGTACAAATCTATGGTAAGGCCACACCTGGAGTATTGTGTCCAGTTCTGGTCGCCGCATCTCAAAAAAGACATAGTGGAAATGGAAAAGGTGCAAAAGAGAGCGACTAAGATGATTACGGGGCTGGGGCACCTTCCTTATGAGGAAAGGCTACGGCGTTTGGGCCTCTTCAGCCTAGAAAAGAGACGCTTGGGGGGGACATGATTGAGACATACAAAATTATGCAGGGGATGGACAGAGTGGATAGGGAGATGCTCTTTACACTCTCACATAATACCAGAACCAGGGGATATCCACTAAAATTGAGTGTTGGGCGGGTTAGGACAGACAAAAGAAAATATTTCTTTACTCAGTGCGTGGTCGGTCTGTGGAACTCCTTGCCACAGGATGTGGTGCTGGCGTCTAGCCTAGACGCCTTTAAAAGGGGATTGGACGAGTTTCTGGAGGAAAAATCCATTATGGGGTACAAGCCATGATGTGTATGCGCAACCTCCTGATTTTAGGAATGGGTTAAGTCAGAATGCCAGATGTAGGGGAGAGCACCAGGATGAGGTCTCTTGTTATCTGGTGTGCTCCCTGGGGCATTTGGTGGGCCGCTGTGAGATACAGGAAGCTGGACTAGATGGGCCTATGGCCTGATCCAGTGGGGCTGTTCTTATGTTCTTATGTTCTTATTAAATGAAGTGGCTACCTTACCAACTGAAGCTGTGAAAGCCTGGGAACTCCAGTTATACTTGTATGTTTTCCTCCACCACAGTTTGTCTTCTGTGGTTTCTTTTTTACAGGTTTTTTATTTTTTACAGGACATAGATTCTATAGAGGTTACCTGGTTTATCAGAAGTCTTGGGCAGCCCAATCTTATTCTTCCCCAGTGCCCAGGGCTACAGCAATGCCAAAATGGCCACTGTTGTATCCTATGTGGCCAGGGAAGAAGTACCAGTTCTTGTCAGGGTAAGCAAACATAACACCCAGGTGGCCCCAATGGATCTCCACTGATCTGCACTCATTATTGAGTAGGCACAGAACTGAGGAGACCCATATTGGGTTCCCTGGCCCAGGGGAGGTCTTTAGGATGCAGCAGCTGAGCCTGCCACTGTCTCTGCCCCCTCATGGCCACCTCCTCCCTTCCCTCCTCCTCCATCCAGTTCTGCCCCTTTCCTGCCCTCCCCCCACCCTGAAAAGCCCTGTCACCAGCTGGCAGCCATACTCACCACTGGGAGCTCTCAGATTCCATCTTCAGGTGCTGAGACCAAGTGCTGAATGATGCTGAGTTCTGCACCAGTGCTGCATTGTCAAAAGCACAAAAGTGCCTTATGGCACTTTTGCAACAGCCAGGTTCAGTGGCACCAGCGGAGTGCCAGCACTGCAGCCTATAGAATTGGGCCCTTAATAATAATAATAATAATAATAATAATAATAATAATAATAATAATAATAATAATAAACTTTATTTGTATCCTGCCCTCCCTGAAAGGGACCCAGGGCGGCTAACAACATGTAAAAAACAGATTAAAAAAACATAAATTAGCACAAATAGCAGATAAAAAACATATTAAAAACACATTAACAGAGACCATAAAAACAGTAGTCAGATTAAAAGACAGAATAAAAAGAGCACAAAAGAGCAAGTCACAGAGGAATCAGGCCTGTAAAAAACTACAGGATGTGTAAAAAATGTTAAGAAGGCCAAAAAATCAGAAGGCTTGTATGAACAGCAGTGTCTTCAGGCCTCGCCGGAAACTCTCAAGAGAGGGAGCCATTCTCAAGTCAAGGGGAAGGGAGTTCCATAATGTTGGTGCCACTACCGAGAAGGCCCTATTTCTTGCAGCCGCCCCCCGGACCTCCTTGGGTGGCGGCACTTGTAATAAGGCCTTCTCTGATGACCTGAGCGGGCGAGCCGGATTGTACGGGAATAGGCGGTCTCTAAGATATCCTGGCCCAGAGCAGTATAGGGCTTTAAAGGTCAAAACCAGCACCTTGAATTGGGACCGGAAACGAATGGGCAGCCAATGTAGCCCCCGCAGAAGCGGACTGACAGAGTCAAACCGCCTAGCTCCAGTGACCACACGGGCTGCCGCATTCTGCACTAATTGCAGTTTCCGAACCGTCTTCAGGGGCAGCCCCACATACAGCGCGTTACAATAATCTAACCTCGATGTCACCGTGGCATGGATCACCGTGGCCAGGTCTGCACGATCCAAGCTGGCGCACCAGCCAAAGCTGAGCGAAGGCCCCTTAGTCCCTTAGTCCATACTGATGTTCACTCAGGGTCCTGTTCACTTACATAGAGAATGCATGAAGGGGAATCGGTCCCAGTCTGCTCAATCTCCTTCTTGATGTCTTGTGTGCTTACAGAGAATGTGAATGCAAAATCTATGCACATAACAGTTTTTTTAATAGCCCAGGGTGCTCCAGGGTGGAGAGCCTATGCATGCCCAGCTATATATGTTCCCCTTTTATGCATCCTATGCTCACATGTACATGAAAGACTGAGTTCAGAGGGTATAAGTTGATTCCCTCCACATGTTTGCCATATGCCAAAGGAATGAGCCAACTGGGCTAGGGAGATACACAAGTGCTCTACACTGTACTGCACACGGCTATCTGCCAAAAGCTAGCTGCCCAACAAATGATAAATATTATTTAAGACAGCACAGATAACTTGTTGGGGGTGAATCCAACTACCCCCCCCCCCCATTTGTATGATTCTCCTGAAGAAAATAATATTTTTGTAAAATCGG
Source organism: Tiliqua scincoides (assembly GCF_035046505.1). Taxonomy (NCBI): domain Eukaryota; kingdom Metazoa; phylum Chordata; class Lepidosauria; order Squamata; family Scincidae; genus Tiliqua; species Tiliqua scincoides. The sequence goes on along the minus strand of NC_089824.1, from coordinate 43,682,103 downwards.
GGTATAGATTTTTAGCAGGACTTATGAAAAACAGAAAAAAAAATTATTGGTTAAATGTATTAAGCATTATTTAACATACTGTTAAAGGGGATATTTATGAAGATGAAGGTCGGATTGAGGCTTTTAGAAATCTAAATGTAAACAAAACATTTATTGTTGGAGTTCAATATTCATCAATTGGCAACAGATGTAAGCATGAGTAGTCATTATCCTTGACCTTTGTATGTTCATAAACATGCAGCAACAGCTTCACCATCTCTTTGTCAAGATCTGCCAAAAAGAACTTATGAGATTAGCCTGAGTGGGTAATCAACTTGGTCCATTTGCTGTTCTATTAAGTTCAAACACACACACACACACACAGAGAGAGAGAGAGAGAGAGAGAGAGAGAGAGAGAGAGAGAGGATGAATTTGCTCATTTTTGACATTAGAATTCACAGAGCAAAATCTACACAATGGTCAGACATGATTATCTACTTGTCATTCAAATTCTTACACTCATGTGCTTTCTATGCATAGAGATATCATAATGTGAATTGGCCTCATACTTGGGCAGTGAGATCAGTTCTTTGCATTTCATTGTGACAATGACTTATTTCCTCTAGTGTGCTTTCATTGATGTATACATGTATAAAAACCTGTCTCACTTCTGGCAATTTCAAGCATCCGGTGAAGAAGGTTAATTTTTGAGGTGCCACTGAACTCTACCATTTTGTTGCACTTCATTGCATGGATCATCTTCCAGAAAAGAGCATTTAGGTCCTTCTCAATTGCCCATTTCTCTTCACTATTTTGTTCTTATACATTTTGTTCTTTTCTTTTTTCTTTCCCAAATACACTCCTCAACATTTAACATTGTTCAACATCATTTTGTTGATGAAGACCCAGATCCAGTTCATCTGTTTTGAACATTAATGTTCATTAATGAACATTACAAATGATGGCATTTAATTCCAGAGTTATTTTCTTTGCCATTCACAGAGCAATATTCCTACCCACCCCAACAAATCTTAAATCAAATACCCGAGAATCAAAGACAAAGGGAAATGTATTTGACCCAACGAGTATGTCCGCCCCCCCCCAAAAAAGATTGTTCCACTAGCATTTACAAAATCAAATTCATACTAGGGGATGTGTAAACCGATAATTACATAACCGTCAAAGGAAAATGTTTAGTGCTGATTTCTATTCTGTTTAACCAATTACCAAGAGAGGGTTGCTTATTTAAAGAGTTAGATTAGAATATACTTTCCAGGAACAGACTCAGGCGTGTCAATATTTCAGAAGCTCTCTTTCCAGCCCTTTTGGCAGACATGGCTGCTGCCTTCATTTGAAAGCAGGCTCTGTAATTGGCCTGCTAGGAAGGATGAAAAGACGTGATGCTGATTACATTACAGTGGCTTTCTCTTTCTTTCTTTTTTCTAATGGAAAACAAGAGTATTTAAGCCAGGAACTGGGGAAACTGGTCCGAGCTGTTCAGGCTTTTGACAGATTTCCCCCTAACAAATTGTAGTGGTTGTTCTCCCCCCTACTGCCACCCGCCTTCCACCGTCTTCCACACCCTCACCCCTCCACGCACTAGTCCCCCCCAATTCTGAATAACAATGTTTTTGAAACGCTGCAATTACAGAGGTTACCAATAATGTGAATCAACACAGCTGGTCCTGGACTGGTTCCAGCACATAATCACCTGTCGTGTGTGCTAATTCCTGCTATGATTAAAGCCCATTATTTCCAGTAGGTCCCGACAGCTCCATTGTCAGACATGTCATCCCTTAATACAGTGGCCCTGGACTTGTCTGAGCCTGGCTTGCAAGGCTTCCTATGTCAGCTGGAGTTAAGGGGGTGTGTTAACGCACTGAAGCATGGCTTTTTACTAGGCCAGGCCCTGTATTGTCAATGGGAGACTGAAGAAAATGCGATTATCTCACATGAAATACAGCTGAGGTGGCTGCGCTAAAAAATGACACAGGCTTGGTTTTCCAGGAACGTTGTCTTAAAAGGAGATGAATGGGCCTCACTGCAAAGGGAGACAATGCCATAGTTAATTTTTTAAGAGTGAAAAAGCTATTATTTACCGTTTTCTTAGCACTTTACTGGAACAGATGTTTTTCTCCTGTTCTCCTTTGTTTCCCCAGGATCATATTGTCAGTTAGCAATGACAAATGCTATGCGTTTTAGAAAGATTCATTTCAGGCTTATAACGTGCAGTGTCCTTTGGGTATTTATTTTTACACTAAAAATGCAAAGCAACAGTAGTTGCCTTTAGTACATGTTTACACAAAACAGCTGCTTTTCATTGAGACATGCTAGAATCACAATATTTTGTGAGCCACTATTTCTGATTATCTGCACAAACACTGCATGAGTATTAGAGAGCAATCTAAAGGCGCCCATAGACCAACGCAAGTCCCTTGCGCTAAGCCAGGAGGATTGCAAAGGTGCCATAAGGAGGAAGCTGTGCCTCCTTAGGAGGAAGCTGAGCCGGTGCTGGAAGAAGCACCGGCCTGTGGAGGCCAATGCAAGCCTCCGCACCAGCTTCCTCCTTGCAAGTTGCGTAGGCCCAACTGAGCCAACGCAACGAAGAAAGGTAGGTGGGGGAGGCATTCCTGGGTTGGGGGAGGGTGGGCGGGGCGGCCCCAAGGGCGGGCAGGCGGGGAGTGGGCTGCGGGGCTGGGATCTGGCAATTATGCCAGATCCCAACCCCTGTTCCTGCAGAGAACAGAGTGAGCGGTGAGGGGACATAAAGTGATAAAACATCAATGTGCTACAAACATGAAGACCAATTATGAATCACAATGTGAAAGAAGAATGAAGCATAAGAAACAAGCAAAATATTGTATGTATGAAATGCTTATAAAACATCATCAAAGTGGTGGAAATGTTTGTTAAGAGGAACAAAGTTTTCTTTTTTTGTGATCTGCTGTGTCAAATGTGCTAGATTTGGGTTGTGGTTAGTGGCAAATATCAATATCAGAGGAGAATTTGGCACAGCCCTAGCAACAACTAGAGACCTAAAAGAAAAGGGTAAACTGATACAAATAAACTGGATTCACCATATGAATCACATTTATGTTTTGAATTTTCAAAAACTAGTCTTAAAGTTTTTTAATTGGACTTGATTTGTTGAATCTTAATGCATCAAATTAATCTTCACCTCAGGCTTATTTTTCTAGGGAGGAATGTGAAATGAAAAGGGGAGAGCTATCTAGTTTCTCGCAACTTTGTTTGCACGGTATAACAGAATAATAAAGAAATGCATTTCATTATCACTGGTATGTTAAACATGCTTGACACCTACAAAATCTATGGACGTTTAGCCTTTCTGTCTTAGCACTAAAATGTACAGATCGTCTGTAACACACCATTAGTTATGGAATGATATAAAATTAATTTTTTTTAAAGTTGGGTAACTCTCATATTGATTTCCTTCACTGACTACATTCTTCACAAAACTCTGCTTTTAAAAGAAAACAGAAATGGAGAGAAGGGGACATTCTATTTATTATCTTAATAAGCCTCCTTCTCCTCCTCCAATTCTTGTCAACTGAGCCCTTGTGGGAGTTGAAATGTAATAAGAAAACCTAGAATTTGATGACATAAGTGTTTAAAGATAAAGGAGTTTTGTATCACCCAAGGCTGATGAATAAGCTGTCAGATTTTGCAGAGGTGATGGCACTCCTTCAGCAATGAGAGGAGTCGACAGTACAATTTATTTGAACCAAAATCTGTGACGTTGGGATGGGTGTTAATTTGCCTCCTAATGATTCTGTATTGCTTTGTGATCCTGAGGGCCCAATCCTATCCAACTTTCAGCACCGATGCAGCTGCAATGCAGCCCGAAGGTAAGAGAACAAATGTTCCCTTACCTTGGAGAGGCCTCCATGACTACGCCCCACCACAAGATGCAGCGTGCACCCTATTGGCATGCCTGCATTGGTGCTGGAATTTGGATAGGGTTGGACCCCAAGTTTCTGACATGACCAGTTTTGTTTTTAGCAGAGTTCTAGGGCATCAAAAGAAGGTGTAGACTGCTGTGTCTGAATTAATAACTCTAATCTGAAGGAAAAGAAGAGATACTATAACATCCCAACAGACTGTTGTGTTGATCTTTCTAAGCAAAATGAATACTTCACATTTGTCTCACTTTTTGACTGTGTGAAGCGCTTCACTTCATGTCAGCCTTACAACAACCCTGTAAGATTAGTAGGTTCTGGTATCCCATGCTGCAGCAGGGGCTGAAAAGATATGACTTGAATAAGATCACGGAGTGAGTTCATGGAAGAGGTAAGGTTCAAACTAGGAAAGTCACTGTTCAGTTTCTTAGCAACTCTGCTACTCCAGCTCTCAGTTTGCTCTCTAATTGGTATTAATTTTGTATTTCTGAGTTAACTTGTTATTTTCCTTGGGAAAAATAGAGTTCTGGCTCCACTTTGCAAATGGATTTTTTCCTTGGATCTGCAGCCTTGCTTTGAAGGGAATCATCTTTTTTCTGAGTGGTTTACACATACCGGAGGCTTTATTGTAGGTTTACTTTCTATTAGGGTTTTTACATTTAAATAGGAAATACTGTGTTTTCCCAAGCAGGGAGGTTTGTTTTTAGGTATTTTGACCATGTTTTTTTCTTTGCTGAAGTTGGTGGTTATGAACTGTTCACTGAATCCTGTTTAATCTCCTGAAAGCTCTGCTTCCCCTTAGAAAAACGTATCTTTCAAAATGTACTAAATGAATACATTTATTACAACTACCATCCTGGTGACATTTTGATACCAAGGTCTGATTTTGTTAGCAGGCTGTGTATCTCTGGATATGAGCACTGAGACTGCAATTTCTTCCACTAAAGTCTAAAGATGGCTGAATGGAGGCATTAAATGATGTGACAGAACTGCTTATCTCCTTTTCCTATTCTGAATTGCACCATATGCTAAATGGTAGCTTTCTTTTTTTCTTCTATGTCAGGGGTCTCCAAACCCCAGCCCAGGGGCCAGATGTGGCCCGCGGCAAGCCTCTATCTGGCCCACAGCTAGCCTCTGATCCCCTGAGAGCATCTGGCCCAGTTGACCAAACACAAACAGAGTTGTGCTTGTGGCGTGGGCAAATGGGGGTCCATTTAAGTGTGTGCTTTATTTCTTGGTCTGTGTTGGTACTTGGAGAAATCCTGGACATTTGAGCCCATTCATTTATTCATTCATCTAAGTTCCATCTCTAATGTATTTATTTAAATTTTATATTTAATTTCCCCCCCCCGGCCCTCAACGCTGTGCCAGACATTTGATGCAGCCCTTCAGTTGAAAAGTTTAGAGACCCCTGTTCTATGTATTGAGAAAGCAAAGCCATTTACTGGCAACAGTAGCTTGGGATGTAATTTTTAATTAGCTTTTTGAGGTTTGCTCTCTGACATGGATGCTATGCAGGAATGACAGAAATCATACATCTGGTACTCCCTGCAGCAGTCATTTTCAACCACTGTGCCGTGGCACACTGGTGTGCCACAAGTGGTCCACAGATGTGCCGCAGGAATTTGGAGGAAGGTAATTTATTAATAGGGCCAATGGGAGATGTGTGCCCCCACTGGCAGCATGGTGTGCCTTGTCAATTGTCAAAAACCTGGTGGTGTGCCTTGACCATTTTAGTGCCTTGTCAGTGTGCCGTGAGATGAAAAAGGTTGAAAATCACTGCCCTGGAGTTTCAGACATGTGGTCCAGTTGCAGTTTTCCTGAATGGAGAAGAATAATCTTAAACATCTCTGTCTGTGTACACACACATACAAGCCCACGTACGTACTTGTGCATATATACATATGTCTCCAACTGAGCTTTGCACCCTGCTGTAGGGTTGCTGAATCCTAATCAGTGCATTTTCCAAGGCAGCAACAACTCTGGAGAAGACTGCTGTGAGGGGATGGTAAGGACAGATACAGATATGGGAAAGGCCACAAGTGAAGCACTAACCCTTTTAATTTTTAGATGCATCCCTTGTTGCTATTTAAAAGCACACATGCATGGTCTCGTTCTGTGTTGTGCTGGCAGACCAGCAACTTCTGGCCCAGGCAGCAGGTGCAGCATCTGGGAGCAAATGCCACATGTGAATGGGCAAGCACATATGCTCAGTGCATTTACACATAACCAAGAGTGTGAGAATTGCTTTTACACAGCAGCACTTTGCCCCCCAGCTCGTATTATCTCTGTTTCATCCTTTAGGTGCCCCGCACTCTCCTTCTGGAAAACAGACAGTTCATCACCAGTCTGGGTACTTAAGGAGCCAATTGGTATGGCAGCCCAAGCTGTTGCTGTCTGTTGAAATTGTAGCTCTGGTTTCCTAAATCCTTAAAGATTTGCTGCCCCCCTCGCTACAATCTCTTCAATCTGTATAAGCAGCTGCACTGCTTTGGCACAGTAAATCCTAGCTCAGGGCTGTACTAGTTTCCTGGAAGCAAAGAGGGCATTTAGTGGGTGCCTCTTCACTCTCACCTCCAAATTCTTTATTTCTGGGAAACCCTTTCTGTGCTGCCTTTCTTGCCTATCAAGGCAACTCAAGGCAGATCACAACTGACAATATAAAAGTGAGTATAAAAAACAAAGCACCTATACTATGTTAATGAAAAAGACTTCTCTTCTTTCTGGCACTGGCAAAGTAGTTTGAAGGGGGAAAGGATGACTTCATCAGGCTGCAGCTTTTATCTGGCTGTTGTATGCTGTCAAATGATGTCTGTTGCTGCTAGTGTACTATTGCCTTGTCCATGGGAAGAGCTGGCATTGTTAGGCGGCTGCTAAGGAGCTGTGGCCTTCCGAAGGGGCCACTGCAGATTCCTGAGACCATCCCTATGCCCATGGCTTTTGTATGGTGGTTACCAGACAGGCAGCCCAATCCTAATCAGTGCCAGTGCAGCAGGGTCGAGTGACCTACGCTGTATACTTGTGCTGGTTAGGAGCAGTTTGGAAGTCTTCTCAGGATAAGAGGACATTTGTCCCCTTACCCCATGTAAAGCCTCAGCCTGTCCTATGGGGCTTCTTGGATCTGTGCCAGCAAATTCCATAACTTCACGACAGGATATTTCTCCAAGTGGCTCCAAAAGAAATTCCATTTGACCTCATTATTTTCAGTGGCATCCTTAATTTTCACTAAAGGTCAGTAATCCACATTTTTGTCAAGTCTGATTGTTCTTGGTTTTTTTCGTAAGTTTTGTGTATGTGTGTTTCTTCTAAATCACTTCTTAGGGAGTATCAAGTGGATTGATATCTCACCCTAACAATGTGTGCACAATGTTCGTTACCATTAAGGCTTTTGAAATCAGGATGAAAATTACACTAAGAGGTTATTCGATAATTGAAATTTCCATCATATACATATTGTAAAGTGCCATTATGCTGCACTGGAGAAATAATAGCATTGGGGGCAAATGCTAGTTTATCTAACTCCCTGTTTAATGGTTTACATTAAACAGAAATCATTTGTTCCTCTTCTGAAAGTCAATCTTTTTATGCACCTCTGATAAAGCCATCAAAGTTCCGGTTACTATGTATTTCAGTTGCCCTTGGGAGTGTTTGATTAGAGCATTTGCCCTGCCACACTGACAAACTCAAAGATATTATCTGTCCCAGGGGGCAAACGAAAGATTTAGGAGATAAAAAGATCAGTTGTTCTTACATGCATAAGGGATTTAGAAAGCTCCATGGGCATCATAAAGTGAGGCTACAGGAATGTAGATTAGATTGTTTTAATGCATTAATGTATTCTAATTATGTTACCTAGCACAGTACAAATGTATAAATCAATCAGGAAGTAAACATGAGATGATTTCATGCACACTCATGTTATTATGCTCTACCTAGGAAAAGTTATTCGTGCGGTAACTTCCCATTCTCTTGATGATGAATCCTTTGCCTCAGCCCAGCAAAGCCAAATTCAGAACATTCATGCCTGTATCCCAGAAGCATCTTTCAAGAACTTTTCATTTCCTACTCACAACCAAAACAGAGGAGGTAAGGAACAGAAGAAAGAGATTTGTGATCCTCAGTCATTTATGAGGCAAAAGAGGTCTGAGCACACCCAGCCATCTTTGTGGCCCAAAGCAATCAATAGCGTTTAAAAGAAATTCACTCTTGGAACTACAAAAACCCCTCTTAGAGCACTTTCAGTTAGGTGTATCTCAGTCAACACAGTATTCCCACCCTTCTTTGGTCCATGGCTTCTCCAGTTGGTCTGAGGTAACTGCACACATGTAACCAGTGGCCAGGCCCAATTTTTTTGTTATTTTGTTATGCTAAGTGTTATTCTTCCACAGGCATCTGCAAAATTCAGGCTGATTCCCAGAATGTTATCCATTTCTTGCCAGTCCATTTTCCTTTGTCTCTAGGCAGTAGCTTCCAGTCACCCATTCAAGTTCCAAGTCTTCCAAGGATCCAAGCTGATCCTGCTTAATCCCACCTGCTTTTTCTGGTGAAGTGGCAGCTCGTCTTCCAGACCACCTGATGCAGCCTCCAGCTCTTTCCCTCACATTCCCATAAGTGGCGTGAATGTGAGCTCACTGCCTGACCCTTAGTGAGAGAACAGAGAAAGAGTCTTCCTTCCAGCTTGTATCACTTGGCTGTAATGAAGTCACTGGTTTACCAGATCTGCTTTCCTGGAGCCGATGGGAATCTGAGTCAATCAACAGGCTTATTCCTGACTCAAGGAATACATTTCTCTCCATTTCTTATGGTGTTTTGCAAAGAAAGGAACAAGGCTGCAAGCCTGTTGCCTGCAAATCCCAGCAAGTGAATGGCACAGATACTGCTGGGGGGTAAAAACTGCTCAAAACACAGGAAAATAGAAAAAAATATACAGAAAGTAACAGGGAAATTTGGGGGGACCCAAGGACCCAAGGAAATTTGGGGGGACCCTGAAAAGACAGAAACTATGGTTTATTGCAGTTTACAGCTGGAAAGGTCTTGTTGTGAAGGAAATCAGATCTCGCCCCTTTATGGCTGGGTAATCGTTTTATTACCCTCAGGGTGATCAAGTGGCCATAAACCCTTATGGTCACTGAGCACCCGCAGATCTCTCCGATTGCCCAATAGCTCCTAAACCGCAGAGATTCCACTCCTGATAGCCAGGATAAATTTGGGGAACCCTCCCCTTGAGTCGTACTCCAGCTGACACCCTCTTGGACTCAGCTTAATAAAAAGGAGTAGGCTCCCATACAGGGTCTCCAGAGTCCACCCCGGCCACACTGGATTGCCTCCCACAACCAGTCCCTGTGCTCCCTTCCAATCCCAATAATCCAGTCAGTTGTAATAAGTAGGATTTATTGCATAAAGGCTTAAAGCAGGGTTATACAGACAGCACTGCATAGTCTAAAATTTAGGAATTTAGGCAAAGAGCATAGCATTACAATACAACATTCAGTCTAATAAAACAATAGCAACTACCTCCTAACTCTAACTATCACTCACCAAAGTCTTAGCATTCCAAAATCTGATCTAGCCCATCTTGCTGCAGTCAAGTTGGGTTCACTCCTGCCAGAGCGGTCCAGGATCTCAGGCCCCCTCAGCCAGAGACAAAGTCAGCCCAGCATAAGCGTCCCTCCCTCACCTTTATAGGTCTCCTGACCCATCCACCAATCAGAACTCGGTGCCAGCCGAACCTTCTAGGGGTGAACGTGCCACAAGCCTCCTTACTCATGGTGGAATCCCCCCTCCCATCCCGAGACACTCACAGCTGAACCCTGTTGTAAATCAAGCTGGCCTTGGAGCCCACTTGGTAGCTTGGTACGATATCAGAGGCCCTGTGAAGCAACCTCCTCCACAGTTCTCCCAGGTTTAGTATGCACTAATTAATGTTGGATACAGCTGGGGTCTGACACTGGGGCCTACCAGCATGGCTACAAGCAGATCTTTCCTTATTCAGATATTACCTGGTCCTTGATTTCCCTTTTTTGTCACACCTGTCTTATCCCCTCACATGGCAAATTAGGAGGGATGGGGTGGTGGTGTGTGGGACTTCAAGGCTCATATTTGTTATTTCCAATGCAACAAAACATAGCTGACTGCGCCATTTGAACTGAATCATATAGGCATCAGAGGTCAGCAGGGTTAGGCACTGGCCATTAAAGGCTGACTCTGGAACCCTCAGTACCAATGGTAGTGTCCAATGTGCCATCATGGGGCCCACTGCAGGGCTTTACCCCAGCAACCAACACTGGTCATATATTCAAAAACTGATGGGACTGAACATATTTAAATCCAGGTAATTCCCCTGTTAATCAGCTTTCCTGTTTCGTTTTACCAACGCTAAGCCTTACCAGTTGATGCAAATGTGAAATGACAAGGCCCAACCTCTTGTATGACATGCGTGATGAATGCTCTCCTTTCAGGATGTGCCATTTATCTCTGAGTCTGTAGCGCTGTTGTTATGGCAACAGAAGTGGGTTTTTCCTTTCCATTGCCGTAGAAAAAAAGTGAATCCAATCATAAAGCCCCAGTTATTTTGTTGGAAGAAGGTAGTGATTGAGGCAATAGCAACCAACTAAGCACCTGGGTTGTCATTGTGTAGAGATTCCTTTCTATAAACACTTGAATATTTTTACTCCAATGTATTATGAAGTTTCAAGCTGACAGCTTGGATTACTTTCAAATAGGATTGGACGAATTCATGGAGACCGACAGGTTTGTCAGTGACTTCATGCTATCTTCAGGTTCAGTGGCAATATGCCTCTAAATGCCAGTTGTGGGGAAGCAAGCACGGAAGAGGGCGTTGACTTTTTCTCCTGTTTGTGGGCTTCTTAGACCCCACTGGTGGGCCGCTGTGGCAAACAGGATGCTAAACTAGATGGGCCTTTGGCCAGCTGCAGTAGGGCTTTTCTTATATCTCACGTTAATGTACAATTTTCTATAAAGTCAAAAGTATACTGGGAAAAAAATGGTGTTCTTCAATAATCCCTAACATCATTTTTTAATTATTTATTTTTCATATATTTATACCACTTTTCCTCCAAGGAGCTGAAGGCAGTGTTTCCTGCCTTCTTCTTCTAACAACAACCCTATGAGGTAGGTTAGGCTGAGAGATAATGACTGGCCCAAGGTCAGCCAGGAAGCTTCATGACTGGGCAGAAATTTGAACCTGGATCTTCCAGGTCTAAGTCCAGTTCCCAAACCACTACACCATTATCTTCAAATGCATCCTAAATATGAAATTGATACAGTTTTCTATTTAAGTGTCAATAAAATCAAACTTATTTTAAATAGCTCTGTTTTTCACAGCACGTACAAACTCTGTTTTGCACAGTATTTTCATCAGAAGCAGTCATTTCTCTATTCATGTTGATATCCAACAACATAGTAATCAGAAGCTTGCTGGATGGTAGATTGAACGCTTGTATATACAGCTGACTTTTACCAACTGCACATAATTTCTGTTGTGTTCATACTCCAACCATTTCGTAGAACATAATTAGTGAAGGACAACTATTCATAGCAAATCAAAATGTAGAGACATGACATTCTGCAGGCTCAATAACATGGTTACACTTTCTAAAAATATCATCAATGCAAATTTACATCTTTGTAAGCCATAGTACATATTCTTTTAATTCACATATAATTTCAAAAAATAATAATAATAAAAAGACTGTTCTTAAAAAGTGGCCAAAATCTTCAGCTCCTCTTTTTGAAGCATACAAATTAAGTAAATTATCAGAAATTCACTCCATAATATATTTTTGGGGGGGCCTGCAGTTTTGTGTGTTTTTTTTGTTTGTTTTTTTGTTTTTTTTGCAACCCCAAGAGATGTTAGTTTCATAACTACAGCCATGTTCAGGAATAGGAGTGTTGGTCCATTGCAATAAATGTGTGCAGGGGTGTCATTAGAGGTTTACCTAATTGGGCACTGGCTGAGGGCTCATTTACTCCCAGGGGATTAACGGACCCTTGAAACCCCTCCCCCCAGGCAGCAACATGAATCCTCAGCAGAGCAGCCTGAATCACCATTGCCTTTTTGTGCCCATCCCATCTGTAGCTGGGCTTTCTGCGGGGACTAAGAGGAGACCCGTTTGTGGATAGGAAAGGTGGGAGAAAATCTCTTCAGCTCCCTTGACTCTCTAGCCTCAGCACCATTGGAGGACTGAGTAGGGGTATCCTGCCTCTCTTCATTGTCAGAGAAAGAAAGAGGTGTGATCTTAGAGGATGCCCCTCCATCAATTGCTGAGAAGTGGTATGCCCTCCAAGATCATTACATGGTGAGGGGGTAGTATGCCTGTCTGTGAACAAGTGCACACACCCAAGTGCCAGGGAAGGGCTCAGAATCAGGCTTGGCCCAAGGGCCCCCCAAAACCTGGCACAAGCATTGAGTGTATATTGATTGGAACAGAGCTTCACGGACTGAGATAGGAAGAGCTCAGAGTGAGAAAACTGCACATGTCCATCACAGGAATTGCCGCTCGGACTGCATTTGGTGTGTTAGTCTCAAACAGCATCCTTCTATGGCTTTCTATGAGAAATGAAGAAAGGCTCCTGTGGATATTTGAATACCTTTACATTAATTGCCATAAAAGATTATGAAGCCCTGTGGATAAAATGCACATTACATATTTTGAATATATTCTGCTGAGGTTTTATTTACAGCAACCATATCTAGCAGTAGCTCTATCTGTCTTCTTATGTATAAAAGAAACAAGAAATAAAGGAAATGGTTCTGAAGAAAAAAATAGATGGTTTTCTATCTTAATAATAATAATAATAATACAGGTATTTCTATACCGCCTTTCTTGGTCCTCAGATTTTTCCTTAGACTTTATTCAAGGCGGTTTACATAGGCAGGCAATTTTTAAATCCCCATAGGGATTTTTACAATTTGAAAGAAGGTTTCTATCTTTCAAGAAACCACAACATTCAGGTGTTTCTTTCTTGATCTGGTCGCACATTCTGGCCTCCATCCTCCCATTCCAGAGCAGATGGAATAGCTCGGCTCAGCTTGTCAGCTGCTTCAAGGTCTCGAACTGCCAGTGGCCTCGAACTGGCGACCTTGTGGATGTTATCTTCAGGCAGACGGAGGCTCAACCCTCTAGACCAGACCTCCTGCCCAGATCTTCATGCTAATTTAGTGACAGTCTTTAACTGAGAGGATTGTGTGGTGTGTACAGATCAGAAAGTAGAACTAGCACACACCTGCACTTCCTTAAGCATTCTGCTAAGTATACTGTGGAATCCTGTAGCTTTCAAATCCTTCCTCAGAATCCACCTTTTCCATGAAGTGTTTAGCTTTTATCCCATGTCTTCAGATTTGCTTACATGGGAGAGATACAATATGTGTGTAAATTTATTCCATTTAACTTAGGCCCAAATCCTAACCAACTTTCCAGCACTGGCATAGCTGTGCCAATGGGATGTGTGCAGTTGAGTGGCACTCACGGAGTCCTCCTCAAAGTAAGGGAATGTTTGTTCCCTTACCTTGGGGCTGCATTGCCCTTATGTCGGTGCTGGAAAGTGGGTTAGGATTGTGCCTTTAGTGGAACAAACTGATTAACTTTTTCTGGATCATGCCCATTGCTGGCTTCAATAGAGCTACTGATACTGTCCCAGCACACTGTTTTATACAGCAGACATCCATTCTTTGGGAAAGAACATACATAGAAATGCTGTGTTGTGACCTGAAGCTACAGATAAAAGCAATAGCATCAGGAGAGGTCATCAAAGTTCTCTGGGCGTCTGAAGGAGACCTCACCTGAACTACAGCAAGAACTGATATGGTCAAGACTACAAATAAATAGCTTGCTTTTAAAAAGAAATTGAAGTGGAAGGGAGCTCGGAAGCTCTAGACCCAAGCCAAGCTTCAGAAGCAGGGATGACAATGCAGTGTGACAGGCATGTTCTGTGATTCCCTTTGCTGCTCAGTGGTTTGCATCAGTCCTGTCTGCCTAATAAAGGGTTTCTGACAACTATGCCCTCATGGTTCCTTTAAGTTACAGGGTGCAGATATTTCATACATTTGCTTTTCCTTTATATCAGCAGCTACAGCTGAGTGAACAGCTGCCCAGGAAGTATGATCACTGGTCATATCTGAACAATGAAATGTTCCTCTTCACCTCAGATCTGCTTTACATATGTGTAGGTTTAGCCAGGAAGGGAATTTCCTCAGCTTGTGCTTCCATATATTCATCCAAAGGTAAAGATTGGGCAAGATGGAAGACAGGATGCTTGGGAAGGGAGGACTGGACAATGGAGAGAGCCACAAATTCAGTGGATTCAGTCACTCTATTCAGTGGATAGAGTGGACTACTCAGAAGCCAGTATAGCTCAGACATCGAGACACAGATACAGTGTAGCAGGGCTGAGGCCTCTCAGTTGTATCCAGAGCAGTGACCCTGCCTGCCCGCCCTTCATATAGTCCTAGATTAACTGGTTGTCCTGTTGGGAGCTGGGTAGGAATGTTTTGCTGTCAGTGAGATTGACACGTTGGTTGGCAGTTTTATCCCCTACCTCAGACTGGTGTTGTAGGCAGTGCTATTCATGTAGGTTTTTCACAGTTGATTTTAATTGGTCACTTTAGGCAGGTGTCATGCAGGCCACATAGGCAGGAGTTGAATGTTTGGTGTCCATTCTGAGAATAGCAAGGCCAGGAGGTGAGCCAGGACCGCTCAGACAATGCTTGCATGAAGCAGTGAGGCTGTCTGGCAAGTTCCCTGGCTGGAATATGCAACAGTACCGAAAGGCTTGGGCAATTGGTACCTGAGCTATCTAGCTGCCACGACCCTTTGGGGTTGGCTGTGATAGGCTCACTCTATGATAGAATGATAGGCTCCCCAACTAGATTCAACCTTGAGTCAGGTGGTACACCCATTGATCATCCAGATCACCTGGGGGAGGTAGATGGTTAGCACCATTTCCCCTGACCAGTGACTGCACCAATAGGGGTTTTTTATTTAGTTGCCCTGCTGCAGATGTGTTTTATTTCAATAAAATGACCCAGTCTACCTAAGCCTGTGTCTTGCGTGCTTATTTGGGGAGGGGGGGTAATCCGGTTAATTTACTTTTCAGCACTGTCACAGAATTACTGGTGAGTCATCCCTCTCCATTGCTCCTTAATTAGTCAGTTTCAGTTCAATATTGGGATGGCTTTAGTTACTTTAGCCTTACTGTTCTTGTTGTTACTCATGGCCCATCTGGTGGTGGCTGGTATTTTCCAAATATCAAGTCCTTCCCAAGGATCTAGGATATTTAGAATATTTACATAGAATATGTGCAGTTCCCAGTAGAGCTGCCTTTTGCTTGCAGCTCATATGGAATAATTTCATTTAAACCTAAAGTGTATGGGTATTTTTCCAAGCTTTTCGGTATGACAGCTAAAGCACCCACTACAATTGGTACAATTTTTGCTTTTCTTTGCCAGGGTCATTCTACCTCAACCTGAAGATCTTCGTACTTGATGACTTTTTCATATTCTTTGTCTTCAATTCATGCATCCATATGTGGGCTGCGATTGATGTTGTAATTGTTATTTGCAAAAATAAGTTGCAAGAAAGTTGACAAAATTTTACAGATTGCGAAAGTGGCACTACAATTACATTTGAAATGTTCAAATTAACCAAAAAGCTTTGCACTCACATCACCACCCCACTTTAGGGGTTATGCTAGCCAGAGTTCCACCAGTGGTGAAGGTACATCAGTGTATTGCTGCACGGGTGTCCATGGTACATCCACCAGTGGAGCAGGGGCTACAACGGTCGAGTTTTATCACCACTGGTGTAGCAGTAGTTACAGTGGTGTCTGAAGCATATGCCAATCCTATACTGCTTTTAACAGTGTTTCCAAAGTGTTTCCATTGTTTCCATTGGGCTGTTGGACAGTGAAATGAGGCAGCAACATGGACCATGGCATGCAGCAACTAAGGAGTGAAAGAATGTTGCTCCATTGACTATTGAGATGTGTCCAATAATATGCACTTGGCCACTTCCAAACTGCCTTTCAACAATTAATACACTATTGTAAAGTTAATGACAGTAGAGTCATTGTCCATGGAACCATGCCAATGGGGAGGAGGAGAGAAAATAATTAAATGCCAAACCTATTTTAGCATTTAACAAAGACTGGACTACTTCCAACATGCGAAGCATAGAAGTTATTATGGCAAACTCAGTATCACAATGACAGAATCCAGTGATTGGTTTTAAAGCATCACTTTACGAGTCACCTCCCTAATTTAACAAAAGCTAATACCATTACTTAAAACGTGTGGTTTCAAAAAGCTGAGAACATTGTTAATGTCTGTTTTATGACTATTTATTTTGAAAAAGACATAACACATTTTCTGAGTCAAAGAACACCCAGTGATTTTCAACCTTTTTCATCTCACAGAACACTGACAAAGCACTAAAATGATCAAGGCATACTATGCTGTCAATGGGGCTCACATCCCCCATTGGCCCTACTAATAAATGACCCTCTCCCAAATTTCCGTGGCACACCTGGGGACCATTCATGGCACACCAGTGTGCCACGGCACAGTGGTTGAAAATGTGCCAATAAAACCTAGCTGAATAAAATTCTTGATTAAAACTATAAAATATACAAAACAATAAATGTTATACTTACACATATGTTTACCCATATGACAAGCTTTGATAGCTGATCTTAACTCTTATTGTACCAATAAGTACGATTCCAACTACTACACATTTCATCTACATTCATCTGGCATTGAGAGTAGGTATGTTCTACCTCAGGGGTGCCCAAACCCTGGCCCAGGGGCCACTTGTGGTGCTCGGGGGCTCCCAATCCGGAGACTGCGGGGAGTCTCCAGTCTCCAATGAGCCTCTGGCCCTCTGGAGACTTGTTGGAGCCCATGCTGGCCCAATGCAACTGTTCTCAGTGTGAGGATGACTGTTCGACCTCTCACCTGAGCTGTGGGACAAGGGCTCCCTTCACTACTTGGTGTTTCACATCAGTGATGCAGCAGTGGCAGCGAAGGAAAGGCTGGCCTTGCTTTGTGCAAGGACTTTTATAGGCCTTGAGCTACTGTAAGACCTTCATTCATTCATTCATATTCCATCTTTAATACATTCATTTATGTAAATTTATTCAAATTTTAAATGTAAATTGATTCTTTTTCCCCAGCCCCCCAATACAGTGTCAGAGAGATTATGTGGCCCTCCTGCCAAAATGTTGGGACACCCTTGTTCTACCTGAACAGATCTTCCAAATCCAGTTTTGAAATGGTCAGTTCTGTTGGTCTGCTTGGGAGTTAAGAAATTTATCTTGAAACTAAAACTCTTATGTACCATCTATAAAACATTTTATATACATTTTCTTTAAAATTTGTTGCTTTAGTAAATTTTATATTATATTTCCAAATCTGTTCCCATTGTTCTAATGTAATATTCTGGCCTATATTTTGAGACTATTTTATCATACATTCTTTTATTGTTTCTTCATGCATCTCAAAATCCAATAGGAACATATACATTCTTTTGATATATTTTTCTTTTGTTTCTAAGAGTATTCTATCAAATGGCATCTGTTCTGAATAGAATCCTTCTTGTTTATCTTTCCCAAATGTTGAATCAAGTTGCAAGCGAGTCTACCAGTCCATCTTCACACCCTGTCTTAACAGTTCTTCTTTTGTCTTTAATTGCTCATCTTTCTTCAATAAACTTTCATATCGAAGCATTTTTGTTGTCTCTAGTAAATTCAGCTGGGTACGTGCTTCTAGCAGCTCCACCCTTCGGGGGATTTTAGTAAGGAGTGTAGACAATCCTGTAGTCCAAGGGTTACAAAGTGTGTGTCACGATGCCTTACGATGCCTATGGTGGCCCCTCCTATCTGTTCTCTTGGGTGCCTTCATCTTGTATCTCATAAGATTTCACAAAATGTGGGCACTGACATCTTGAATCTCAGGAGATTTCACATGTTCCAAGGTGGCGGCGCCCAGCTGAGACAGGAAGAAGAGGCTGAGGAAGCCTCATGTCACTGGTAAGTTTAGGAACCACTTCTGTAGTCCTTTTCAAGGACAATGTTATGCTTTTGTGTTTTCTTCATGTTGTATCTTAAGGGCAAAAATACAATAACATGTTTAGGGTTTTCTTTGGCTGAATTTGTCTTGATATATTGAGATCAATAAATGTGAGCTGCTTGGGGAGTATCCAGTGAAGTCAAATGTATTGCAAACCTTTCATTTGCCTCTTTGAACTTGACTGCACTGAATTTTTTTCCCCCATCTTCATCAACATTATTGATATTTTTTGAAACACTTCCTATGTGATTGTGACTAGCGCGTAGTGACTTCATCGTGCTGGCTTCCAGCAAGTGTTTTCTGTCTGCCAGTGCTGTTTGCCCAACAGGGCTAATGATAACATTTTCCACAGTCATCTCAACGGAGTCTGCTCCATTGCACACAAGCTTGTTCGCTGTATAAAACTCCTTGACATATTCTTGGAATGGAACAGAATAGATTGCTATATATCTCTTCTTCCTTTGTGAATGAGGATATGTATATTTAAGTGCAGAGAATCAAACAGAAGTTTGGCTAGGATTCCAAATACACTTAGTCCTGACTAAAGCACTGATAAAGGTTGTCAGAATATTAAAAAGCCTCATTTAGAAAGGGCCAGCCAAATTCCAAAACGTTATTTGCCAATCTTATTAACTTCAGAAAGATTTCAAGAGTGTTTTTTTTTAATTTGTGATAATAAGTAATATTTACTTACATCTTAGGTTTGTGCTCTGCTTTTCATCCCCTGTGTACCACTAAGGGCCGATTTAAACAAGAGGCTGAATGCACAGAAAGTAGCACCACGTGATTTGTGCCAAGGTCCATGCAGAGTCTTGCTTAATCATGGATTAGTTTTCAACCATGAGCTGGCTCACTGGCTGCAGTGTTGTGGCTGATTGGATGCAGTGACTGGTTCCTTAGACATCACACTGATAACACATGGACATTACAGCAATGACACACAGATATTACATTGACTTTGTAGTGATGGCAGACCGATGTCACATGGATGATGTGCTGATGTCAGGCTGTGTCGGTGTTCCCATGGATGCTGAGGATGTTACTGGGAATGGATGTGCCCACATTGCTTTGCCAGGACTGGCTTGGCATTTGGCCCTAGATGTGCCAGCATTGGTGCACTGTCAGTGAGATATTGCCAGGAAGGGCTTAGGACAGCAATTTTCAACCTTTTTCATTTTATGGCACACAGACAAGGCACTAAAATTATCAAGGTGCACCATTAGTTTTTTTACAATTGACAAGGCACACCATGCTGCTGGTGTGGGGCTCACATCCACCACTGGCCTTCTAATAAATGATCACTCCCCCCCCCCAAATTCCCACAGTGCACCTGTGGACCATTTGCAGCACACCAATGTGCCATGGCACACTGGTTGAAAATAGCTGGTTTAGGATATTCCAGACATCATACCTGAATCCATGCAGCATCAAAGTAGGATTGGGCCATTAGATTTTTCGTATTTACAGTGAACCTTTGGTCACTGTTACTCGCATGAGAACCATTAAATCCATCACTTTGTCAAGTTATTTGTTGCTGTGAATGTATTTTTTTAATCAACCAACTGTAGTTCACACAATTTTTCAGGAACACCACTTTTCACATAGTTCAGTAAGAAGAGTTTTGGATCAAGAAGTATTGAGTGCAAATTACAGCCAAGAATGTACCATCTTCCACAAACCTCAGCACCTTCAATTAAGCCTGAACTTGTTTTCTTATACTTAATTTCCAACACAAAAAGTAGGAAGAACAACTTGTCTGAATGTTGCACCCTTCAGTGTAAAAACCTTGACATCAGATCTATCCCTTATGTCATCTTGAGATATATTTGTCCTTTTATAGTTCCAGGCAACATAAACAATGTTCTCACATGGGGGAGAGGGGGAGCAGTTACCTGTTTCTATGTATTTCCCAACTCATTCCACTTTCACAACTTACAGCCCAACCCTATGCTTGTCTACCCAGAAGCAAGTCCCATTAGAGTCAATGGGGCTTACTCCCAGGAAAGTGTGGATAGGATTGGGCTGTTAGTCTTTGTTGTGGCCTTGCAAAAGAGAAAGCTTAACTTACTTATATTCTAGGTAGAACTCTCAGTAGAGCTTCAAGAGTAAAGCTAATGCTGATTGCTTTTGAAAAGTCAATCCCTCAAATACTCTCAATAACAGGATTTGCCATCATTTGTAAGTATAATACACTATCTGCTCTCTCTAATGCTGAGAAATCAATCTTGATCTTCCAGCAAAGTTTCCAAAAGTTTGAAAAATGTCAGTGTAAATGCATAATACATATTTATGCATTAAACATATAGCTGTGATCCAAATGACCAAGGGTGCACCAAAAGGTTGTATTTCATAAACAGATGATCAATATCTTATGACCAAATTAAAAAACCTTCCTTTTCATCTAGTGCAACTGGTGCAGTTTTGCAAGTAGGTTGGTTTTCTCCCTGCTGTAGATGGTCATTCTTTCTTACCCCTAGCTATGTTCATGAGCCACAGATTTGTGAACAGAAACTTATTCCTGTATGGTACGCAGTTCCTATCTCTGCAGCACAGCATGTTTATTATCTGTTCCATACATTTTCTTTCCATGTGCATTTTTAAAAAATGGATCTTAGTTACACCGCTCAGATAGATTCACTCAGATTAAGAACATAAGAAAAGCCCTGCTGGATCAGGCCAAATGTCCGTCTACTCCAGCATTCTGTTTCCCCCAGTGGCCCATCAGCCACTTCTGTAAGGCTCTCAGGTAGAAGAGAAAGGAATTCTTCTCTGCCATGACTGCTGCCCTCCAACTGGTATTCAGAGGTGTATTGCTTCTGAGCATGGAGGAATGGGGAGAGAGTAGGGACAGGAATGGGTGGATCAGATCTGGAAAAGGGCTGGGTTCGGTGGCAGTAGCGACTGCTGAATCCCAATCCCCTTCCCAGACCCAATTCCACTGCAGAGGTCCACGTGGACCTGTGCCAGTAAATTTGCTAGTGCAGGTCTGAGTAGACCTTCTACGCTGCATGGGATGACCCCCCAGGAGGAAACCTCAACAACTGTCCCCGTCCCATTCCCCCCCCCCCCATGATGCAGCAGCTCACAAGAAGAGGGGAAAGAACAGGATTGGGCTGTAAGATTCTTTGTATTGCTGCTCAAAAAGGGGAGAGGTATTATAAAATGGAGAGACAAAATATCCATCACAGTAAGGATAGTCATACAAATGTCCTTCACAGTCCTTCTACCTGGGTGTTCATTTCACATGGGCATGCTTAGCCCAGGGCTAGACTGAAACTCTCCTATTTTGGAGCTCCTCATCTGGGTAATGGCCCAGTCCCAGTCCTGAGATCCTGCCACCAGGATTTTGCTGTGTTCAGCACCTTTGCCTTAGCCAAAGTAATCTAGCTTCTTCTCTCCTCCCTCCTGTAAATTGGGTTGGGCAGGGGGCAATCCGGGGCTGGAGGGGGAGAATCTCAGTGACAGCAGCACACACCAAAATCCTATACCCCCTTCTTGGTCCACCCCCTGACTCTCCTTGGATTTACTCTCCTTGGAAAAGAGCTGGCACAGGTCTGAGGAGGCCCAGTGAAGACCAGACAGCCTGTAGAAGTAAGTAAAAAATATTTTCACCTTTTCTGGGCTGTTTGGTTACCCACCCACCCCCATTGCATGCAGTATATACTATGGCAGAGCGGCTGCATAGCCTAAACTGATGGGGGACTGGACCCGGTCATGCACTCCCTTAATTACCTTATTAATTGAATATTTGATTGAGCTATGTATCTAAATTGGAAATTGGGAGCTCTTTAAATATCAGTTCTATAGCATGCTTTAGAGCAGCTCTTTATCTTTAGAAATGAGAATCTTTTATTTCATTCAAAGCCAGTGAATGTTTTAACTGACTCAATTAAGCCAAGAGTCATCTGTAGTGAATTAAACAAAACTATTAATATCCCATTTATGAATACATTAATTTCAACACAAAGGTCCAAATCCACCTCTTTTACTTGTAGTTTTGTCAAATTAAAACAGTGAATGGCTTCTTTCCATCCAAACTAGATTTATACTCATTTGATTCTATTAAACCACAACAGAGACATCAATCCAAAGCAATTCTGGTTAATTTATATGTCCCTGCCCACTGGTTTAGAAAACATTTCTTTCCATTCGGGGAAACCTCCACTTTCAAACTGAATCCTAATGCAACTTGCAAGGTTCACACCAAGGCCACAGTAGATTGCCTCGTAATTGATTGCATTACTTAGTTCAGAAGCTGTCCCAGTATCAAATATATTACTTTGGAGATAAGCATGCACTCAGCTGTGTTTGAATCTATTCCATTCCATTGCTTTCGGAATTTGCATGCTGCCTGGGCACTCTCTCTTAGACACTTCTATCAGGAGACCACACGAAGGGTCTGGCTGCCTCCAGTTTTAAATCTCTTTTGTAGCCATAAATAGCAATACCTGCCCAATCTTTCATCTCCTTTACAGTTTTTTTCTTCTATGTTTTCATGTTGTCCAAGTTCTTGTGTTTTGGGTCCTGTGTTATGCGTCATGTTATCAGAATTTGAAGGTTAGAAGAACCTTGGCTGTACCCAGGCTGGTATTCATTCCAGAACTCTGCTCATTTCATTTATTACATTAGCAGCATGCTTTCCTCCAGGAAAAATTCCAATTAGGGCGATCATCCAATTAAAGAAAACTTAATTGAGGAATTATGAGTTTTTACAACACAATCCTCTGCGTGCCAACTCAGAAGTAAGTGAAATTATTATTATTATTATTATTATTATTATTATTATTATTATTATTATTAATGATAATAATAATAACAACAACAATATTTAATAATAACTAATAATAATAACTAGGTATTTATATACCGCCTTTCTGGTCATCGGATTACTCCTCTGACTTTATTCAAGGTGGTTTACATAGGCAGGCATTTCTAAACCCCTCAAGGGGATTTTTACAATCATAGAGGTTCTCTCTTTCAAGAACCAACAACATTTCAGAATGGATCTTCCGGGTTTGGTCTCACTTCTGGTCTCCAGTTCTCCCATGCAGGCTGACAAGCAGCTCCATCTCTCACATGGAGAGAGCAGGTGGAATCACTCAGCTGGGCTTGTCAGCTGCTTCAAGGTCTCGCCATTCTCAGCCGTTCAGGGAGCTGCCAGTGTTCTCGAACTGGCAACCTTCTGATGTTATCTTCAGGCTAACAGAGGCTCTACCCTGCAGACCAGAACTCCTGCCTATATATTTGAAACATATACAATCATAGGTAAAAAAGAAACTTGAGAAAAATTCATTTGGAGAAACTACTCTGAATTAACAGCTTGGGTTGTACTTCTCTGAATAATTGTTGTCATAGCTTTTTTGGTTAAAATTTATCCTTAATCTTTTGGGTGACAATTTCTTAAAAAAAAAAAATTCAAAGTAAAGAAAAATAAATGAACAAATCTTTGAGAGATTTGACATTAACTAACAACCCAATCCTATCCCGCCGTGCCGGCGCAAGGTAGAGCTGTGTCAAAATGGCCCCTGTTGTATCCTGTGGAGCCAGAGCAGTCCCAGATGTCTCCCCAAGGTAAGGGAACATTTGTTCCCTTACCCCATATCAAGCTCTGTGGGCCTCACTGGGTCTCCTCAGAGTTACGCCCGCTATTTAGCAGATACAGAACCGAGGAGGCCCATGGTTGGGTGGCCCTCCGGGGTCCAATCTGCCTGCCAGCCCTCCCTCCCTCTGCCCAGTTCCAAGGTGAGGACTGTTTCACATGCTACACAGAAGCCATGTAACTTTGCCAGTAAGTACTGTGTATGTGCACGCTGGCATTCCTGGAGGGAGGGCAAACATTAAGTTTCTTCAGGCATCTGGCCACTGGCGTAAAGCGGCCCCTCCTCCTCCTCACCTTCAGAGCGAGTCATGACTGGTGACTGGAGGGGCCACATTATACCAGTGGCCAGGCACCTGAAGAAGCTTAGTGTTTTGTCCCCCACCTCTAAGAATACTAGTATATGTGCAATAGTGGCCTGCAGCCCATAATGATTCCCTGAAAAGTATATTTGCAGTAATCACATTTTAAATGTTCATGTATTCTTAAAGCGTCTTAAGGTCAAGGTTCAACAATCAATGGGACTGAACAGAAAGGAAATAAAATCTCTAATTCTGGGAGAATCCATTTAGCCTTCTTCCTCTGTTGGCCACTAGCAACCCCGACAAACTCTTCACTGTTTCTTCCTCTTTCTTTCTCAGCCTGTGGTTTTGACATCTGTTCTGTCAGCTTAGTGTGGTTTAGATTTCAACTGCACATTTTCCTTACAACCTCTGCCCTACAAAAGTCGACAAACTCATGCTAAATGAGACCTTTCATCACCAATGTATCACACATTACATAAAATGCAGTTTCTAACTCCTACAGCACTGGTGCTGCTATATCATCTCAGTTTCTGAATATCCTTTTTAAAAGAAAAAAAATTAATATGGGTTGTAGTCAGTGAATCCTGACCAGGTACCATTGAAATTAATGGAATGTAAGTTAGTTGTGACTAACTTGTCTCATGGATTTCAGTGGTGCTTAGTAAGGATTCACTGTCTTTGGCTACAACTCTATGCCTATATCTTGACAATAAACCTGAGAGACATGAACCTGGTATTAATTTGCTCCAAAGATATTACATGAGTATTTGAAACACAGGGAAGGTAATCAGGGAAGAAATGGTAAGGCCATTTCTCCTCATGTTGCATCTTTGGTGAAGAATAATTCCAGGTCCATATCAATCATGGTCTATTGTCAAGATAAACACATTTTCCCCCCACTAAATTTGTGCACTAAATATAAATGTATGGGAATTTAATTTTAATTCTTGGAGTTGTTCTTTATTTGTAAAATGACATTGCATTTGTGTGAGTGCAAAATGCTTGGGCATGATTTTTAATATGACATATTCTGAATAGATTATTCTTTTCTATGAAATCCAAAACTATTTGCATCACCATCACTTGAAAATAAAGTGATCTCTTATTTTCAAGTTCTGCCCAGCTCGTAAAAGCCATAATTTTCCAGTGACAGCTGCAGTTCTAGTGCATGTTTAAAAGAAAAAATGGCCTTTGGTGGTATTCCTTAAGCATTGTACAAAATCCAAAGAACCTAGATGAGTAGTTGGACTCTATAATCCAGCCATCACAGTAAATCCCTTGTTGCATTGTTTCCCAGAAAATGGGTTCTTTGATAGGGCATGTGATAGCATTGCACATGCTAATGCAAGTCAGAGAGCACACTGAATAGTTCATGAATATCCTAAGCACCATTCAGAGCTCTACTGAGAGACATGCTTTACTTAATCATCAACCAATATACAAGTTTGGCATTGTTACATTTTTTCTCCACTCTCCTACTAAGGTTAACTTTGTTTTTGCATAGATTGACCACAATGACGTGGTTACTGAACTGTTTCAGTTATATTATCATAATATCTGGAGACTTTACTTTTGCCCTTCATTCCTTACACATACACAGACGTCAAGAACGATCTGAACTGCTTAATTTATTCAGCCTTATATTACTGTTTTGCATACAATGTTTGGTACAAATATTAGGTTTTCTGCCCCTAAACCAGAGCACACTTTCAGGCTGTTTTAAAAAAAAAAAAATTAACAGTTTTTTTTAATGGACTCAGTCCCTCATTTGATCCTTTACTCACATGATCCTTTACTCATTTGATCCTTTGGCTGTTGGCAACCTTCAGTCTTGAAAGACTATGGTATCGTGCTCTGAATGGTGGTTCTGGAACAGCGTCTAGTGTGGCTGAAAAGGCCAATTCAGGAGTGACAATCCCTTCCACACTGGGAGCAAGTGCAGTCTGTCCCTGGTCTGTCTCCTTGGCTATGGGCCTTCCTTCTTTGCCTCTTTGCCTCAGTCTGTTGGCAAAGTGTCTCTTTGTGCAGCATGGCCTTTCCCAGTTTGAAGAGACACTTTCCCAGTTTGAAGAGACACTGAGCGGGCCGCTCAGAGGCCAGGGTTTCCCACTTGTTGAGGTCCACTCCTAAGGCCTTCAGATCCCTCTTGCAGATGTCCTTGTATCGCAGCTGTGGTCTACCTGTAGGGTGCTTTCCTTGTACGAGTTCTCCATAGAGGAGATCCTTTGGGATCTGGCCATCATCCATTCTCACGACATGACTGAGCCAACGCAGGCGTCTCTGTTTCTGCAGTGCATACATGCTAGGGATTCCAGCACATTCCAGGACTGTGTTTTTTGGAACTTTGTCCTGCCAGGTGATGCTGAGAATGCGTCAGAGGCAGCGCATGTGGAAAGCATTCAGTTTCCTCTCCTGTTGTGAGCGAAGAGTCCATGACTCGCTGCAGTACAGAAGTGTACTCAGGACGCAAGCTCTGTAGACCTGGATCTTGGTATGCTCCATCAGCTTCTTGCTGGACCAGACTCTCTGGAAAACGTGGTAGCTGCTTTACCAATGTGTTTGTTTAGCTCAGTATCAAGAGAAAGAGTGTCGGAGAGCGTTGAGCTAAGGTACACAAAGTTATGGACAACCTCCAGTTCATGCACAGAGATTGTAATGCAGGGAGGTGAGTCCACATCCTGAACCATGACCTTTGTTTTCTTAAGGCTGATTGTCAGTCCAAAATCTTGGCAGGCCTTGCTAAAACGGTCCATGAGCTGCTGGAGATCTTTGGCAGAGTGGGTAGTGAGAGGATATCCTTTACAGTATATCTAAATACTGTAATGGCCTTCACGGGTTATCTCATTTCAACTTTTACATTTTAACAAACGTAGTGAGTTTGACTCCTTCATTTACAGATTGTGCAAATTGGGCAGATATTTACAGATTTGGGAAACCATTCAAAGGATTATATTATAACTAAGAACAATCATGATACAATGAAATAAGAAAAACAAAATTCAGCTAAGAGAGTTATGACCCAATCTTATCAGGTTAGGTGATGCCGGTGCACCTCTTCCTCTGGCACTGACTGCTGTAGACCAGTCAGTACCAGTCATAAAAGGTGCTCCGGCAGCATATTCAGTAGCTGAGCTGCCCACCTGCATTGTTTTTCCCAGCCCCCGCCCCACAAATGGCATATTTGTGCTAGTGGACACTACTGGAGATCTGCTGATCTCCTTCTGGTGTTGCTGACTCTTGCAACAGCACTAAAAAAATGGCTGCTGTCATCAGTAGGTTTTCCCATTCTGCTTATTTATGGCCAAATAGCATTGCTGACCCCTAATTCGATTGTTTGTAAACAAGTTTGAAGGCACTGGTTCTAATGCAGATCTTTGGGGTAGGGGGCTCCAATGCTTATATTCCTTCATTGTGTGACCTGTCCATTTAGTTTCAGCACAGCTAACAGATCATGAAGAACCTGGTCCAAAACATCTATTAGCAGTTTGCAGAACATGTTATGATGGGTCCAACTGCTCTTCATAACTCCATTTGCCTATATTCTTGCCATGACACATTTATTCACTTGCAAACAGTCTCTGTGGATTTTTGCTCCCATTTTTGTGACACTTTTGAAAACTGAGCTTTTAGTGCAATGTCACAAAAAGCTCCACAACATGAATAGGGGAATATCAGTTTTCATGTGTTTTGACTTTTAGAATTGAAAACTCACTCAGTTCAGGCATTTTACTGCTTCATTCACATACAAAGTATCCAAGAGTCCCTAGGAAGTCAGGTAGGTAGAAAAAGTAACATCTGATCTTGTGTACTTTTGGTTATAGCCACCACTTCCAGCAGCAATTTTCATGAACATGGCCATGTGTTTCAGCCACTATGCTGGCATAAAATTGATGTCACAAATCTTCTCTTCATTAGGGAGAGTGCTGAATCAGGCTATTACCTATCTGGGTCGACCTCTACCATCTGGGTCTCCAGCAGTCTTTGAGCTGCTCCAATCAGAGGAATCAGCATATAATTGTTGTTAGGACTTTCCCCAATCATTTTTCTTGTTGAGCAGCAAACAACAGCTGCCTCTTGCTGTTCTCCTTCTGTTGTGTAGGTCTCTGTACCAGCTTTCTGTAGCAACGTTGGAGTTCATACTGATGCCATGAAAAAAAAGAAGTGAATGGAAGAATTCTACAGAAGGACTGAAGAGAAGAGCCATCTTCCAGCTCAAATGTGAAATACTGTACTTGTTGAATGTATAGCAGTGTAGGAAAAGGGAAGCCGGGACCTATCTTCTGTAGCCTCAAAATAAAATCCATGTCATCCTTGTGCATGCGGATGAAGCTAAGAAAAGAGAGTACAGTACTCATAACAGAAACTGTCAAAGAGTGATCCTTGACCTGAAGTTGGCATTTTTATAGATTGCTAATGCAAAGCATCATGGGAAGCCAGGCAGCAGAAGATGAGATGATACTGAAAAGTAGAAAAGACTGCTACTTGCATCACATTAGACTTCAACACCTTCTAAGTCTGAGATCTGAGATATTTTAGCCTTTGACATATAAAACCAGGATTTCTGCAGTGGGTTTGAAAGAATGTGATGTGCTTGAAGACATTTATGGAGAACAAGAAAGAGAGAGAGAGAGAAAGAGAGAGAGACCATTGTGGTTCAGTGGAGTGAGAAATGGATCAGTATTCACTTAAGTACTATCTAATTAGGGGGCAAACTATACATTATCTCTTATTAAGAGACAGGCTTAAAGCCACCAGGGTCTTTTGTACAATACAGATACTAATGGGCCTGGTTCAGCCAGCCACTGTGGGAGTGGGGTTTTTTTTTTGGGGGGGGGGGTGAGAAAGAATTCAGGGAGAAAGTTTTCTGAAAGCAGATGTTGGGGGAGGGGGTGAGCAGGCTTTTCTAGGGGAGTGCTCTCAGCAGGAAAAAGGTGCTGGTGAAAGTGTTAAACTTTTGTCACGATCTCAGTCCACATCTCCTCCTACACATGCTTTTAAATTGTCTGCATTTTATTTGACAACTGCTTGTCATTTTTTTAAATAAAGCCTCTGGTTTTAAGTTCATCTTGTAATCATGGGTTGAATAAAAAACATCTTGGACATGTCACTTTCAGCCTCAGTTCTAGTTGTTGTGCCAGAAAGAACTACGTATAAAGCAAAATGTCAACAGAAACGAATACAAATGACAAATTGTAGAGTAACGATCATTTGTTCATTTGTTTATATCTCCTGCGGCTAATATCATTGTTTTAAAACTATCAGGAAAAAATGTAGAAAACTAAAAATACTATACACACAACCAAACACAGGAACAACACAAAAAAAGGAACCAGGTATGAAAAAGTTATAATACAGGTCCAACCTTGTTATACACGGATTTTTTATACACAGATTTGACTCAACACGAATGGCCAGTGCAAATGAGAAGGAATGTGCTGATCCCTGGAGAAGGGGAAAAATGCATCCCTTTAAAATCACAGTTTTTAAAATTGCTTTTCTTACTGTTATAGAGACAATCATGCAAGTGATCATTCCATTCTTCAGCTGAACCAGGCAAAGGATCCTTTGCATTTCTAATTGCTGACTCTCTACAACAGTAAGAAAAGGTGTTTTTAAACCACAATTGGAAAGGGACTCACTTTTAAATTTTTAAAAAATTGCTTTTATTTAACATATTTTATGGTATCAGCAGGGAGTCCCAGAATCAAACCCATGTGAATGTCAAGACAAGACCTTATTAGGAGCAATGGAGGGGCAAGAAACCTGGAAGAGGGTCCTTAAATCTATTTTTCCACTGTTTTTTTATCCATGGATTTTTTTTATCCACTAGGGGTTCTGGAACAGAGCCACAGCAGATAACGAGGGACGACCTGTATTGATCAAAGTCTGCTAGAATGAAAAGAAAGGTTTCAGCTGCACATGAAAGATCATGAAAGTGGAAGTCTGGTGGATTTTCCAGTCCAGTCTGGAATTGACTTCCACAACACATGGCAGTGTCTAGATCAGCAATTTTCAACCAGTGTGCCACTAATGGTCCACAGGTGTGTCACAGGAGTTTGGAGGAGGGTCATTTATTAGTAGGGCCATTGGGGGATGTAAGCCCCCGCACTGGCAGTGCGGTGTGCCCTGTCAATTTAAAAAAACCTGATGTCTTGACAATTTTAGGGCCATGTCAGGGTGCCGTGAGATGAAAAAGATTGAAAATTGTTGGTCTAGATGGTTTTTGAACAAGAATTAAACTATTTTGATGACTCACTTTAGGACAGACTAATGATCCATAGGATGTACTGTATTCTGGGGTAGGCCATGCTGATCTGCCACTCCAAATGGCAGCTGATCCCCTGTCACCCCCCTCCTCCTAAATTCTGCCACCTCCTCCTCTGAGCTTGCCAGTTCCCCTCAGCTTGGCCAATTTACAGGATTCGGTGGAGGAAAGGACAGCAGTAACTTCCTCCCTTTTCCACAATCCCTTTCTGCTGCTGCAATCTTTGGCAACAGCCATGAAGGCAGCCCCCCTAGTTCACCACTTTTATCTTCCTCAGTGTTCAGAGGCAGGCCCCCTGAGGTGAATTTTATCAGGATTATTTTGGGTCCTTCTCCATTGGATCATAATTTCTACAAATTATGATATTTGATATGTGTAGGCTTACACAAAATGTATCCCAAAATACACAAAATATCTTACACAAAATATCTTCTGAGATCCCAAGAAATTTCTGGCTTCCATCCTTTGGCTCCCAGGCCCTCCTTTTGACTCCAGGCTCACATATGATATACCCCAAACACCTTCCTCTCATGGGCCCTGGTGAGATCAGAAAATATAAGATCCCAGGAAATTTTCAGGACCCCTCCTTTGGTTCCTGGGCCCCCTTTCTGACCCTGGGCCCAGGTACAATTTAACCCTCTGCACCCTCTTCTCATGGGCCCTGTCAAGTCTTGCTCAGGCTGAAGGTCTTGCTCAGGGTCTTTGTAGGCTCAGGGCCTATAAAAGGCCTTCTACAAAGCAAGACTGACCTTTCCTTCACTGCCGTTGCTGCATCACAGATGTGAAACAACAAGCAGTTGAGGGAGCCCTCGTCCCACAGCTCACACGAGAGGTCGAACAGTTGGCTGAGAGCTGAGAGCAGTTGCATCAGGCCAGCGCAGGCTCCAGCAAGTCTCCAGAGGACCAGAGGCTCATTGGAGACTGGGGGCTCCCTGAGGGCCGGATTGGGAGGCCTCGAGGGCCACAAGTGGCCCCAGGGCCGGGGTTTGGGCACCCCTGCCCTACTGTCTACTTTATGTATCAGGGCAACAGAGAACAGGTAGATGAACAACATACCTTTGAACAACAAAGATCTTTCCCCTCCACTGAAGTCCAAAGAGTCAAAGCATGAGAATGCTACAGACTTGAGACTTGAGAGTTCTGAACTCTCTCCTGCAAAGTCCCACACTGAGGCCAGCTGAGGTAAGAAACAAGTATAGCATGGAGTGCTCAGAGAATCTCAAATCAGAATTCAAAGAAGAAAAGTGTTAGCAAAATATCTTGCCATACATGTTGTGAGAGACAGTAATTTGTTTGTGCAAAGTGCTCCCTTTGCGCTCAAAGTGCCCTTTCCCCATAGTTCCCATCACCTTTCTCTCTCTCCCTCTCTCTCTGTTTATGCGCACACACTCTGAGTGTAGATGACATGAGGCCAGAAAGATATATCGCTCCATGCCCCCCACCCTGTGATCTGAGTTCTGGGTAAATTAATATAGGTGTTATTGGAGCACCACCTAGTGCCAATTC
Source organism: Tiliqua scincoides (assembly GCF_035046505.1). Lineage (NCBI taxonomy): Eukaryota > Metazoa > Chordata > Lepidosauria > Squamata > Scincidae > Tiliqua > Tiliqua scincoides. The sequence continues at coordinate 43,650,449 of NC_089824.1, read as the reverse complement.
ATATATCTGTTGAGGGTTTTTGTTTTTTTAAAACTTATTAAGGATCTTTCCCTTCTACTTTTATCTACTTATGTACAAAGAATGCATTAATGGTAAATGACAGCTTTCTGACCTGTTACCTGAAATGGTAACATAAATTAACATAACAGCCTCAGAAACAATGCTGCCATTGTAATGAAAGAAGTGGACATTGTTGCTGCTGTGGTCATTCTAAACAAACTGGATTTTGTATGAGAACCTTAGAGACAACTTTCCCGCTGCCAGGCATCTTTTCTCTCAAGATCATGCAAGTCTCAGTCCAACTGTCCAAATAGTGACATGGTCCTTCAGGATCTGTTGCCTTGCTGTGAACATAACTTCATGGACAACAAAAGGTTTGTGAACAAAAGGTTCACAAACCTTTCCAAATCTGTGGCAAGGGCTTTCTCGTATTTCTGCCCTGTTTGGTGCTCCTGAACTAGTCCCCCGCCCCTGCTTATTTGCATAAGGTTTCAAACTGTAGCATTAAGGTCTGGAGCAAATCTTTAACATTCTGTCATTCCAGCAGACCTGCTCTAACCAGCCACCAGTCACCTCCTTTTCTTTCTGTCATTCCAATCACTTATTCTGAGCATGATCTCAAACTGAGGTAAGTCTGCTTCCTACAGTGCAAGCCTATGCATGTCTATTCAGAAGTCAACCCAACTGAATACAGTGGCACTTACTTCAGTGTCAATGTGCATAGGATTGCAACCCTTGCCTCCATAAGGTTTCTAGATTATCACCCCCAGCCTTGCCTGAGGTAGCCTTATTCCTCCCACTAAGTTTTCAAAGGGTGCATATGCAGTTAAAAAATCTGTATACAGCACTTGCAAACTTTCATAGCATCAGTATTTCTGAGTGCTTATCCCCCGCCATACCAGTACACAGTCTACCTATTGGAAGTACCACCGGAAGTAACTAGCAATGATGTCATCACCAGTTACTTGCAGACTGGGAGGCCAGATGTGACACACAGCAGTGACAAACACTGCTCAGGGCAGGTGGGAGGGCTTTTTTGAGCTCTGCCTGCAGAGCTGAGCTGCCTACTGCTCCTTGTTGTGTTGCATTGCTGGTCATGGTGACAGGTGGTGGGGATCTGGACAGGTAACACTGGACACTACTTCGAGTGCTACAGGTGGTACAAGTGCCACTGGTTTGGAAACTCTGGTCTGAGTTAAGGGATTAGTTATCTGGTTCCGTTATCTGGTTCAGTTATCTGGTTCCGTTATCTGGTTCAGTTATCTGTGTTAAGGGATTAGTTACCTGGTGGAATGCAGAGAATCAGTGCGATACTGCAATCCCGGGCTATAAACTCTACAGGAGGGACAGGCAGGGGCGTGTTGGAGGTGGGGTGGCCGTTTATGTTAAGGAAGGGATAGAATCCAGCAAAGTAGAGATTGAAGGTGGGTCCGACTCCACTGTAGAATCTCTGTGGGTTAAATTACCAGGCTTGTGCAGCGATGTAATACTGGGGGCGTGCTATCGTCCTCCAGACCAGAAATCGGATGGGGACCTTGAAATGAGGAAACAGATCAGGGAGGTGACAAGGAGGGACAGGGTTGTAATCATGGGGGACTTCAATTATCCTCATATTGACTGGGTGAATTTGTGTTCTGGTCACGATAAGGAAACCGGATTTCTTGACGTGCTAAATGACTGTGGCTTAGAGCAGCTAGTCACGGAGCCCACCAGAGGACAGGTGACTCTGGATTTAATATTGTGCGGTACACAGGACCTGGTTAGAGATGTAAACGTTACTGAGCCATTGGGGAACAGTGATCATGCTGCGATCCGTTTTGACATGCACGTTGGGGGAAGAATACCAGGCAAATCTCTCACAAAAACCCTTGACTTCCGACGGGCGGACTTCCCTCAAATGAGGAGGCTGGTTAGAAGGAGGTTGAAAGGGAGGGTAAAAAGAGTCCAATCTCTCCAGAGTGCATGGAGGCTGCTTAAAACAACAGTAATAGAGGCCCAGCAGAGGTGTATACCACAAAGAAAGAAGGGTTCCACTAAATCCAGGAGGGTGCCCGCATGGCTAACCAGCCAAGTTAGAGAGGCTGTGAAGAGCAAGGAAGCTTCCTTCCGTAAATGGAAGTCTTGCCCTAATGAGGAGAATAAAAAGGAACATAAACTGTGGCAAAAGAAATGTAAGAAGGTGATACAGGAGGCCAAGCGAGACTATGAGGAACGCATGGCCAGCAACATTAAGGGGAATAATAAAAGCTTCTTCAAATATGTTAGAAGCAGGAAACCCGCCAGAGAAGCGGTTGGCCCTCTGGATGGTGAGGGAGGGAAAGGGGAGATAAAAGGAGACTTAGAGATGGCAGAGAAATTAAATGAGTTCTTTGCATCTGTCTTCACGGCAGAAGACCTCGGGCAGATACCGCTGCCCAAACGGCCCCTCCTAACCAAGGAGTTAAGACAGATAGAGGTTAAAAGAGAAGATGTTTCAGACCTCATTGATAAATTAAAGATCAATAAGTCACCGGGCCCTGATGGCATCCACCCAAGAGTTATTAAGGAATTGAAGAATGAAGTTGCAGATCTCTTGACTAAGGTATGCAACTTGTCCCTCAAAACGGCCACGGTGCCAGAAGATTGGAGGATAGCAAATGTCACGCTTATTTTTAAAAAGGGAAAGAGGGGGGACCCGGGAAACTATAGGCCGGTCAGCCTAACATCCATACCGGGTAAGATGGTGGAATGCCTCATCAAAGATAGGATCTCAAAACACATAGACGAACAGGCCTTGCTGAGGGAGAGTCAGCATGGCTTCTGTAAGGGTAAGTCTTGCCTCACAAACCTTATAGAATTCTTTGAAAAGGTCAACAGGCATGTGGATGTGGGAAAACCCGTGGACATTATATATCTGGACTTTCAGAAGGCGTTTGACACGGTCCCTCACCAAAGGCTACTGAAAAGACTCCACAGTCAGGGAATTAGAGGACAGGTCCTCTCGTGGATTGAGAACTGGTTGGAGGCCAGGAAGCAGAGAGTGGGTGTCAATGGGCAATTTTCACAATGGAGAGAGGTGAAAAGCGGTGTGCCCCAAGGATCTGTCCTGGGACTGATGCTTTTCAACCTCTTCATAAATGACCTGGAGACAGGGTTGAGCAGTGAAGTGGCTAAGTTTGCAGACGACACCAAACTTTTCCGAGTGGTGAAGACCAGAAGTGATTGTGAGGAGCTCCAGAAGGATCTCTCCAGACTGGCAGAATGGGCAGCAAAATGGCAGATGCGCTTCAATGTCAGTAAGTGTAAAGTCATGCACATTGGGGCAAAAAATCAAAACTTTAGATATAGGCAGATGGGTTCTGAGCTGTCTGTGACAGATCAGGAGAGAGATCTTGGGGTGGTGGTGGACAGGTCGATGAAAGTGTCGACCCAATGTGCGGTGGCAGTGAAGAAGGCCAATTCTATGCTTGGGATCATTAGGAAAGGTATTGAGAACAAAACGGCTAGTATTATAATGCCGTTGTACAAATCTATGGTAAGGCCACACCTGGAGTATTGTGTCCAGTTCTGGTTGCCGCATCTCAAAAAAGACATAGTGGAAATGGAAATGTGCAAAAGAGAGCGACTAAGGTGATTACGGGGCTGGGGCACCTTCCTTATGAGGAAAGGCTACGGCGTTTGGGCCTCTTCAGCCTAGAAAAGAGACGCCTGAGGGGGGACATGATTGAGACATACAAAATTATGCAGGGAATGGACAGAGTGGATAGGGAGATGCTCTTTACACTCTCACATAATACCAGAACCAGAGGACATCCACTAAAATTGAGTGTTGTACGGGTTAGGACAGACAAAAGAAAATATTTCTTTACTCAGCGTGTGGTTGGTCTGTGGAACTCCTTGCCACAGGATGTGGTGCTGGCATCTAGCCTAGACGCCTTTAAAAGGGGATTGGACAAGTTTCTGGAGGAAAAATCCATTATGGGGTACAAGCCATGATGTGTATGTGCAACCTCCTGATTTTAGAAATGGGCTATGTCAGAATGCCAGATGCAAGGGAGGGCACCAGGATGAGGTCTCTTGTTATCTGGTGTGCTCCCTGGGGCATTTGGTGGGCCGCTGTGAGATACAGGAAGCTGGACTAGATGGGCCTATGGCCTGATCCAGTGGGGCTGTTCTTATGTTCTTATCTATGTGAATTGATTTTCACTCTGCAGTTTCAAGTGCCACAGCATTTTGCTTCCTCTCATATGTTCCTTCAGTGACTGTTCAACACTAGCACACAGCCCATGCACATCACGGGCATACAACATATCACGGGCATACAGCACATCAAGTGCACAGCATGGACCAAATCCTATCCAATCTTCTTTCTGCGCACCAGCACAGCCATGCCAAGGGGACATACGCTGCATCCTGCAGGGAAGGGGCAATCATGAAGGCTTCCTCCAGGTAAGGGAACATTTGTTCCCTTTCCTCAAGGCTGCATTGTGGCTGCACTGGAAAGCTGGATCGGATTGGGCCTGATGTCCCCTACATGTCTGCAAGGTGAGTGTTTTGACTAGTGAACCAGAACGTGGGGCTTGCAGCGCCTCCAGGGGTGCAGGCCAAGGCGTTCCGCTTGAAATGTGGCAAGGCTGCGAGGTGGAAGAAACACCCCAGTCCACTGAACCTGGAACCAGGTGTGGGAAACGACCTGCGCATCCTCGCATCGCCAGAGGCAGGAGCAACAGGCGCCAAGTGCGCAGGCGCAAACGAGCCTGGCCCGGGGAAACTGCGCGAGGAAGGGAGCCGCTCGAAGTGGTCCAGCAGCCGAGTTCCCGTCGCCAAGGTAACGCCAGCGGCCGGAAGAACTCCTCGGCGGTCCCGCCCATCAGCTTAGAGCCCGGCCGGAGCTCAGGGCTTGGGCGGCAGGGCGCGGCTCCGTCGCTGCTGCTGAAGATGGCGGACGGGGGGGCGGCCACCGGGCAGCGGCAGGAAGAGGAAGCCGAGGCGACTGGAACGAGCGCACCGCGGAAAGAGAAGGGGCCCCGGGGAAGCGGGCGGCCCCCCACCATCCAGGATTTGCAGGTGTGTGGACGGCGCCGGAGCAGTAACGGGGAGTGCGCTGTCGCCTCCCCTTCCTGGGCTTGCCCCGCCTTGGCTGCCAGCAGCAGCACAGCGTCTGATGGAGCAGGAGACTCCAGATCGCCACCGGGGGGGGGGGGGAGAGGGGGGTGGTGTGTGTGAGAGAGAGAGGGGGGTGGTGTGTGTGTGAGAGAGAGTAAGTGCAAGTGATCGAGGGTGCTCTTTCCCATAGACGTTGTGGCAGGCTTCTTTCTAGAGAACTAAGTGATTTCTTGGGACCCTCACACCACCTCCACTTTTTCTCACAAATGCACCTGGCATGCAACTCGGTATGCATTTTTTCTTAGGGAATGCATTCATCTCTGTCATGTTCTCATGCGGAGTGCTCCCCATGCTGTAAAACCTTGGTTAGTCAAGGAGTGATTGTAAGGATAAGTTAAGAGCTGGAAACATCATTTTCCATTTCAGTGCAAAAAATCAAATCGCTTGTTAAAAGTGCTCTGGGAGAGCTCTGGATCAAAATGGTTAGGTGGCATACTTACTGATACAAATGCAGCTCAAGCTTCTGGCTTTCCAGTGGCTCACTCATTCGTTCACTAGTTGGTTTTTAAACTTATTATTTTTGGGGGAGACAGAAATACCTGATTTCATCCACAAATCAGTGCAGCCTTGTAGAATTAAGTAAGTCCAGTGATATCAGGGTTTCTCACATGTCACAGCTTGAGGTGCTAGATATTTGTGGCTAAATTATAACCTCACAATTCTGTGTGGCTTTAAAGAGTTTTTTAAAATGAAAAATATTTTTTACTCCTGACACAGCTTGTCATATAAAGGGCAGCTGTCTTCCTTCATTTTAATGATGACTGATTTTAGTCCCTGTCATCATAATAGAATTAGCAGATCTACAAAATCAGTTGCAGTAAAATATCAACAACTTTAATACTACTAAGGGCCCCATCCTATCTAATTTTCCAGTGCTGGTGCAGCCGTGCCAATGAGTCGTGCACTGCATCCTCTGATGGGGAAGCAGTCACAGAGGCCTCCTCAAGATATGGAAACATCTGTTACCTCAGGGCTGCATTATAGTTGCCCCAGTGCTGGAAAGGATTGGATAGGATTGGGCCCTAAATTTTGAGGGAGTAAACAAAACATAGTATCATAGGGGTATCTGTTGTGACTGATTTTATCAGTTCCAATGTCATCAGCATAGCCCACAATACAAATTGTGCAGCATAAAATGTTATTTTTTCCTACATCCTTGCCAAACAAATCAGGCCTGCATCAAAAACCAGCAGTCACCAGAATATCTGGGCTGGGATGAGGACTGTTGCTGTCTTGTCCCCCAGCTGTTGCTGCCGCTTAGAACTGCTGTGTGATGAGGAGGAAGCAGCCGAAGAGGGGCAAAAACACTGATTATTTTATTTTTTAATTGTACATAGTTATATGAACTGCTTTGGAAGGCTGCAATCTGAGAGTATACACTCTCAGTAAATAAATGTCTACTTCATATACCCTATTCGTGTTACAGTATAGAAGATCAAATAATACACAAACAGCTAACAATTGTTGCTCTTTTCTGACTTTAGAAATTTCTGTAAATGGCTATTTTTTTCAACATTAAATTCATAAATATTCCTCCTAATCATGGAGTGTCAACTGAAATGTATATCTGGACAGTACCCTTATTGTTATGTTGTTGCTGAGTTTGAATACAGCATGTATCATTTATGTCTTGTGTCTGTAGACATTGACTAAAACATCTGATGTTCTGTGTAGCTAGCATTAGCTGGGCTGTATGAAGATGAAATGAAAAGACAACCATCTCATCCTGATAAACCAGCAGTAAGAGTGGCCAGTCATTCCAGATTACCAGTCCAAAGGTAAAGAAGTACTGTTAACTAAAGTACAATGTAACTTGCAATATTTTACGGTTTTATCTGTGGTGTGACTGTTTTCCAAAACATGAACCTTAATAATTCTAGTATAAGGAAGCACTGAAATAAATAAATGTTCCTCAGTATAAAAGTAAATATTTTTCTTTAGGAACCAAAGTGGCCACAGTGTAGCTACCATTTGAGCTCCACTGATGTTGCTGATGATGGTTAACTTTGGAATGCTATACACACTCACCTAGGAGTATGTTTCATAGAACTCAGTAGCATTAACTTTTGTGCGTGTATGCATAGCATTGCACTGTAAGTTGATTTTTTATATAATTATTTTTGCTTAGCACTTGCATTCTGTTTATTTTATTATGATGATCTTGGATTCATCTAACTTAGAGTTGTCTGTTACAAGCTGTATAAACGATATAATGCAAAGTTCTTGGCAACATAATTTAGAAAGCAATCCAGACTAATTTAAAGAGCAATCAAATCCCTTGCACTGGCCTCTGGGTGTCATGAATGTGCTGTAAAGCATGTTAGCACCACCTCTGGAGTCGGGGAGGCTGGTTCAAGGATGCATGCTGGCCTCTCCGTGCTGAATCTAGTCCTGGCATAGAAGTGAGCATGCCAGGCAAGGATGGCTGTCACAGGGATTTGGGGAGGGCGGGATGAAGGTGTTTTGTGATGTGGGGAGGATGGACTGGTGTGTGGACCAGACCCAGGAGGGGGTGTGGGATTGGCCTTCAGCACTTAGGCTGGATCCTAACACCCCTCCCAAGCGTTACACCAGACTACTCTGTTTTGCACCAGTGAAATTGCTGACACAGATCCAACTAGCCCCGTTGAGGTGGCTGTGGCTTGGCATGGGGAAAGGGGAAATAAATTCACTCACTCTGAGCTGCACAGGATCCATCTCAAATTCTGCACTGGATACAGCTCAGGCCAGCTGGCTGATCTATTCCAGCACAGGTTAGGATTAGGCTGTGAATGTAAAATTGCTAGTACCATAAGATAAGAGTCATTTTAAAGAAAATATTTCTTGGCAGCCTGAAATTTGACTCTCTCAGAAGTATGAGAAAACCAGAAAGAAGTATGAGTGATGACAAGGATAACCAAAGGTACTGTAAAATTAATCCTTAATTCATCTAACATACATACCTAATATTTTTAAAGTTCAATTTCCTTTTAAAATTATCTACATATTTTTTTATTTTGTTCTTATCTCAGTAATTTGTTTATAAATGAAGCATTAAGTGATATTACATTTTTACAAGGCAATAGTGGAAGGATAAGTTGGACAGTCTAGTTATAAAACATGCTTCTCTAAGCCAGTCCCAATTTAAAGTACAGATTTCAGATATTAGATTTACAGAACCAAACTATAAAATAACAGTTTAGTATACATTTCCAGCAGCAACATGGAATCAAAAGCAGATGGGAAAAAATGTACCCAAGAACAAAAGTCAGTTCACAGATTGGTTGTGTTCCCAGCGCATTTTGGAATATTTCTTTATCAAAGGAAGCACTTGTTTAGGCACCTTAATAAAACAGTTTGAAAGACATTCATGCTGCTGCTCAGTCTGCTTTGGTGACTGCAAGCATGAAAGGATTTCAAAGCACTTTTACAGAGTACAAATTTTTTCCCCTTGATAAACATTTTTGAAGTACGATGGGAACACTATTAATTGGCAGCTGTCTTTTATTTTGTATGTTCAAACACAAGTAAGTCCTACTGTGTTCAATGGGCTTATTCCATGCAAGTATGCAGAGAAGTGTGGCCTTCCTGTAAGTTTTTTCATTTTGTCTTTGAACCCCAAGGCTTGTCAAAATCATGTATATGGGCCATGCACTCCATTCAGTTGCATCTTGAAGCCTATTGGATGACAGGCACCCCATTTTTTTGGTGACTTGTCTGTGGCCAAAAAACAGGAGATTTGTCAAGCACCTGGTGAATTGTTGTTTGACAGGTTTACCCTGAAATATTATGGCATATTTGGAATTCTGCTATGGGCTGAGACAATTTTATACCACTGAAGTTCAAATCAGTTTTCTCTTAGAAGGTCTTAGTAGATGGATTTCTGATTTAGGAAGGAATTCTGGTTAGCTAAACATATTAGGCTTTGTTTTGACTTCCCCCTTGCATGAAGTTTAGCTATTTTGTTTGAGATACATGACGTACATTGCTAGACTATTTCTTGAATCAGTAGATTGACTTGATAAGGCAACAGGTTCCCATTCACCACTGCTTGAATTATGGCTGAATTCACTTGGTTGGTCCTGTGATGATTGTCTGCATTTTGATTATTTCACCATTCATTTCATATGCAGCATATTCCAGTAAAATCTAGGGAACTGAAGGAGCTAAGACATTTCAAGAAGTCTTAGAGTCTGGAGTTTGACTCTACAGAATCCTTTGCTTTCATATTTATAACTGTATTTCAGTTGGAAAGTGTTCTGTTTAGAATGTTTCTGAAAAGCAGTGATGTATTGATACTGTTGCTTTTTTTAAAAAAAGATTTTACTCAGGTGATTCAGAATACAAGGAGCGCCAGGTCATAGGACCGTCTCATAATTTAACTCCCAGTAAAATTGTCGATGAACTTTTCAAAGAAGCAAGAGAGCATGGGGCAGTCCCTTTAGATGAAGTTTCAAGAGCCTCAGGAGATGGTCATAAAGCAAAAGTGCGTATATGAGATCATTTTTCTAGGAAAAGCATAATTATAATGCAAAAATGTTTCATCTAGCAAATGCTACTCTCCTTTTGTAAATCGTATCCACTTGATGACTTTTAAAAATGTGCTTATCTTTTGCATTTCAAAATTTATGTTGAATTTGATACGGGTAAGGGTGAATTGTAGCAAATACATATGCTTGCTTTTAACAACTGCTCTACCAGACAGGAATTAGTAACAATTAGCACTAAATGCAGGTGTGACATTGGGGACAGAGAATGAGACAGCACTCTTGCCCTCAAGTAGGGAAAAGGGAGTAGGTTGGATGCCACCTTCATCCTCTAAAAACAGTTCAGAAATACTACTGCCTGTAATAGAACCTGAGGTGAACACCAGCCCTTGGGCACTAAAAGTGAAATGGGTATATACTATATGAGCCTAGGCTATATGTGAAATATAGCTAATATGAGCCTAATATGGGCACATATTAGCCATGTCTGTGTGTGGACAAAACCAATTTATACAGTAGTTGGATTGCACCATTGTTTCCAGCAGTATGGTGTAAAAGGCAACCAGTCATCCCTAAATATAAAGAAAATATGAAGCTGGAAGCTGTGCTAGTTGGAGCTGTCTGGCACATCTTTTGACGACTGCCTTTTATACACCACATGGTTTATGCATTACAATAACCATGACTTAGAACCTAAACTGTGGTGTGAACTTTTAAAAATACAACAAACAAACCATAGTTAGGAGCTGCTTACCTGTTTTAATTTTCTGTCCACTCAACTTCATAAATTCATTCCAGCTTCCATAGCAGCCGCTGGAGGTGAAGCAACAGCCAGAAGTATGGCTTGTCAATTCAGGCACTGTGACAAGTCATAGTTCACAAACCCACTTCTTTTGGATTCTTCTTGGCTGATTGCAAACCATGCATTGGCTGAACATATGAATCAAACTTTTGTCTTTACTGAAGAAGCACACCAGTGTTCCTGGTGTAACCCAACTGATATGTGGAATATAGACCGACTCTTAAGACTAATTTGCTTGTTATATGAGCGCACCTGAGAATCATCTGCCCCAAACCCATTATTTTGTGTCTGCTTAATCATGTTAAGATTTAATCAGTTTTCATTAACTCTTTGCCAAGGCTCTTTTTCCTGTTATTTAAAAATACTTGATTTCTATCTGCATAGTGCAAACAGTAACATAGCAGAAAGAAATTAATTGACATGCAAATTGCAGATGGACATCAATATTTCAGTAGAAAGCATTGTGATGTTTTTGTAGTTAATAATAATGATCTGTTTGATACAAATTCCAATTAGTTGATTGCATAAATGTAAGTAAGTGTTGTTGCCTTATACTACAGATCTGTGTTTTGAATATTTTACTAGTCATTTTCTGGTGGAGGATACAGATTGGGTGATTCATCTCTGAGGCGTTCTGAATATATATATGGAGAAAATCAACATGGGCAAGATGTAAGTAAAACTCTGGGCAAGCATGGGCATGATGTAAGTGAACCGGATTCCCTACTGTGCACAGTAGTTGCTGTTCTAAATAAACTTTGTAAAGGCTTTATGCATAAATCCAGCTGTACATAACAGCAGAGTATGAGTGGTTCCTGATAGGTTGCACCTTATATTGACAGTGTATTATCCTAGACCATTTTTATAACTGTAAATAGCAGCTTCAATAATACTGACAATTAAAAAAAATACTTTATAGGGAATTTTCCTGCTGCTGGTACAAAAAAAATTAGTAGGATGAGTCTTGGAACATGAGTGTTACATCTAGTTTTAGGGAGCTTCACTTGAATGGTATGCATGAAACACATGTTCTGTATTGCCTCCACTATGGAATCTTATATAACTTATTTCTGCTGTTATTTACCAAAATTGTGAAAATGTTGGTATGAATGAATAATACCATCGTATTATATATCACTGGAAAGGCAATTTAATGAGGAATGCAATGCAGCAAACCCCATTGGAATATCTGTGTTCTATCAAAAGTTATGGCCAATTAACTAGGAAATGAAAACACAACCACCTTATGGAAAAAAGTGGATTTCTTTAACTCAAAACCGACCTATGAGACTGATTGTTCTGAGAACCAATGACATGTTGTTGTTGTTGACATGTTGCAATGATATGTTATTATGATAGAGTATGGAACCAATAATGTGTTAATATGAGTCTGCTCTCATTTCCATGTATCATATTACAGTTACCCCTGCTAACTGGGTAAAACGGCACTTTTTCAAGTGGTGCTCCTTTTATATTTAGCAGGGGCAGAAAAACCATCCCTCTTCACCCCAGCACAGTGTCTCTAACCAATCTGGGGCACACTTTTTAAAAAGCCTGGGCGTGACGTCACTTCTGGTTGTGACGTCACTTCCAGGGCATCATTTTGAGCTTGACACCGGTCTACACAATCATTAGCTAAGCCACTGATGGTACTTATCAATAACTATATACATGTACACTTCATGGGCAATCCAATCCAATGCTGCCCTACAGCTGGCGCAGCAACCGCAGGACCGGTGCTGGGTGTCACAAACTTGCCATAAGGCATATTTGGGCCACCTAGGGAGTAAGCAGGTCCAGCAGGGAGGCTTATGCTGCCCTGTCAATACTGCAGTGGGAGCCCTGTCCACTGGCAGAAAGCAGGTAAGCAACGAGAAGTATGGGGAGGATGGCAGTAGGGTGTGGTGGAAGCATTCCTAGGTGGAAAGAGGGAGGAATGGGAGTAGGACTGATCAGGGAGTGGGGGGTGGGACCAGTGAAGTCTTCCTCCACTGAATCCTATCACCTGTGTTGGGCTTGAAACCCTGACACGAAGCTTCTTGAGTTTGTGCCATCAAATTAGGTGGTGCAGACTCAAGAAGCCCCATTGAGCACTTTACCACTTTACTCAGGGTAAGGGAATGAATGAAAGGAAGAGACCTCCAGCCTGCTCAGTTCCAGCACAGGATGCAGTAGTAGCTGTTTGGAGCTGGTGCTCCTGTGCTGGATAGAGTTGGGCTGTTGGTCTCTCTAATTTCTTGATCACATGGGTTAATCTCAAGTCCAAATGGTTCACATTTACTATTTTGTTTTCTTGCCATAAATCTAGTATATAAGCAAAAGTATTTTGGACTTGATGGTTGCTCAACATGGCCCTATGTCTTTGCAAGCCACCTTGACTTGGAAACAAAAAAAATTTGCAATATACAGGTGAGTGCCGCTTTGCGATGCTTCAGCCAGTGATGGGCTGCATATGTGACACTGCTGCCGGTCCCTGCACACACACCCCCAAGCCTCCAAAGCAGAGGGAAGTTCTGCTCCCCTTGCCTTTGGAGGCTTTTCTGAGCCTCATAGGCAACGTATAGTCACGCACTGCTTCTGCGAGGCTCAGAAAAGCCTCCAGAGGTGAGGGGAGCACAGCTCCCCCTGGTCTTTGGAGGCTTCATATAGTGTCAAGCCTCGTTTGGCAACAGGGGTGCTGGTCTGCATCCCTGTGGCTAAGTGACACACGACTGTACTGATAAGCAGCTTCAGTTTGCACATTGAGGCCCTGATACCATCAACACTGTACTAGCAAGTACCATTACATTCTGTAGATTAATACATAACTTTTCCCTTGCATTTCAGAAACTGAGGCAGCCCTTCCTTGCATGTAGCTCTGGAAGCACAGTGGAATGTTCTTGAATGCCAAACCACATTCTTTCTGTTAAATACATTTTTTTACATCTAATTCATTGACAGGTTCAAATTTTGCTTAAATTGTGGAGGAACGGTTTCAGTTTAGATGATGGAGAGCTGAGAACGTACACAGATCCAGTAAATGCTCAGTTTCTTGAGTCTGTTAAAAGAGGGTGAGTTAACCACTCTGTATTTGGGACTATAACTTCTGGAATGAATTTTCACAATTGTTTCCAAATAAGTGCATGTTCTTTGAGAACTTATGAATTGAATTAATAACCAAAATTGTAGGCTATATTTAAATATCAGTTTCAGACATAAAGCAGGGATCCTTACATTACAAATGCATTTCCTGTGGCAGCTTCCATACCACATTTTCATATTTACCCTCATATTCTAGAAACAGAATATGGTGTTGCAGAAATGAGATGACTTAAAAGAATGTATAAAATTAAAAAAAAATTCTATTTCTCAAGATAAAAACTGCTGGTTCTTTTCTTCTGTCTCTTTCTGTCTGTTGTAGAAATCATGTTTGCTAGTGTTATGGAAAAAGTCTTTTAGACTAATCTCCTTACCAGAGTCCTTCATAAAGCCATGAAAACTAGAGGAATGCTTGGAAAGGATTATAGTGTAGCAGGAGGAGGTGGTGATGACTTGAACTTAATACACTGGATGATTTAAGCAGAAATGCCATGTTATGTGCAGGGAGTGCCACTAAAGAGACTCACCTGAGGTGTTTGGATCATGCCATTTTCCCCAGGACCTTTATGCCTTCTAACACAATCATACACGTTCTTGAGAGTTTTACACTGCCACAGATCCTTCATATTTACTGAAAAACTCCAGCAGAACTGTAACACTGCTTCCACATAAAGCGCTCAGGAATTAATGCAAAAGATGTGTGAAAAGGCATTGCAAATCCACTGACAATAGTAGAGATGTAAACATGTGCTTTCTTTTATGCCACAGTGATAGGCCAGTGATTCTGCCCGCCCTTCTACTTAGTCTCTTTATGTCCGACACCGAGCCTGAAACAGGGGAAATGAAGCTGCTGTTCTCGCAGTCCCTCTTGTATGTCTCTCGTACTCTGCTTTTAGTTCTTAGAGAAAGTATATATTTGTTGACTTTAAAGGAATTTCGGCTATATGTGATCTTGACTTCATGCACTGATCTCTGAATGTAAGTAACCCTTTTGTAAGATGCAGGCTGACTGTTCTTGAGAGTTTAATGTGAGGACAGTGCTATGGTAGTCTTTTATATGGTCACAGTTAAGCTTACTGTCCCTGGCATTCCTGGCTATTCTACACCCAGGAAGAGTGAAGCCACCCACTTCACTGGAAGTAATTGTGATGATGTCACCGCAATTACGTCCGGTGCAGTCGGAACAGTCATGCACTGCTCCAATAGGCTGCTCAGTTTTTTTTGCTTTTTTTCAAATCAGATTGCCTGCCCATGTCTTTTGCTGTTTTAAAAAAAGTGAAAAGGTGGGCAGCCAATCAGAGCAGTTCACAACTTCTCTGAACAGCTGCCTGTTTTTTTCTGCTTTTTTTTTCCAAAGCAAAAGACATGGACAGCAAATTTGAGTGTTGTCCACGTATTTAGCTTTGAAAAAAAAAAAAGGCCAGCCACAGGGGCAGTGGATGGTGAAGTACAGGCATGTACCCAAAGGTACTTGTCCTTGACACCCCCAGGCATGCCAGTGGTCCCTGTTATGGCCCTGCATAAAATTGTGGTGTTCTTTTTTTTGTTTGTGTGTTTGTTTCTGCTGTTAAGAGAGATTCCTGCAGAACTTCAAAGATTGGTACATGGAGGCCAAGTTAATCTGGATATGGAAGACCATCAGGAGCAGGAATATGTAAGGCCTAGATTGAAATTCAAAGCTTTCAGCGGAGAAGGTCAGAAACTTGGAAGGTAGTTGTCATTTTTTACTTTTTAATTGTCTTTTTGCAATAGTATCTTATACTTTTTCCATTTTGCAACTGAAGATGGCAGTAGAAAATGCCAAAGACTGATGTTTTCCCATAGGACATCTGTATCATTTGTGGCCACCACCCTTCCCAACAGTAATCGGGTATTTTGAATTAAGGTTTGGGGCTGGTAATGACACCAGCTGACCAATATATATTCCTGCCTTGGCCAGTATATATTTCATCCGTAGCCAAGTTCACTTCCTTTACTGAAATAAGATTAGAATATTGATACCAAGATCAGAAGCATGAAAGTTTTGACATTAAGAAATATATTACCATCTTTTTAGAATTAGTCTCCAGAACTATGGTAGCTTTGAGATTGCTTATTCAGATGTATTCAAGCTATTCTGTTGTTTTCTAGACTAATTTATACAGACCTGGGTTTCTTTTATTATTAAAGACTATGTGGTTGTAGATATTTTCTATTAATTGAGGCGGGGAGGGGAATTGTTCTCCATGGCAAATAGAAATTTACATAAACCACTTCAGGGTATAAAAATGGCTCCAAAGTTCCTGTGCATTCGATTGTATGATTTGGGGTCGAAGTCATGTAATACTACTCTGCGACTTTGTGCCCATCTTGTACAATATTGTTGCATTCTTTTAAGCTTAGGTATCAACATATAATGATTTGTGCCTGGTTACAAAGTATTTTACTTTAAATCTGACATACTAGTTCTTTTGTACAATTAGTCCAACTTTTAATCACTAAAGTAAACATATTTTTAGTAGAAAAGTTAATACTACAAGTATATATAATAGCTCTTCCTGTCCCTTGACATTGTATAAGGTTTTCAGTAGCCAAACTGGTTCATGCTCTTCCCTCACAGACACGGTGCCATTAATCTTCTCTGATGGGCACTAAATCTCAGCAAGGTAGCTAGAATGTTTGGGAGCATAGCACAGTATTGCTCAAGCACAGGCATTTACGCCTCTGTTGGCTGGTTCAACAGTCTTTGCCTCTCTTTCCTCCAATAGTATGTAGCTTTTCTGTCATTACTATGTGTGTGTTTATTTGCAAGTAAGATTTATTGGGACTTTTATCTAAATGTCTTTAGGATCCCTTCAGTTATCTCATTTCTACATTTTCCTTTATTTTAGCCTTACCCCTGAAATTGTCAGTACACCTTCCTCCCCAGAAGAAGAAGATAAATCTATTCTTGATGCTGCTATACTGATAGATGACTCTGTGCCAACAACTAAAATTCAAATTAGGCTAGCGGATGGAAGTCGTTTAATACAGAGATTTAATCGGACACACAGGTAAGCTAATGCTTAATTGTTTACTGTACAATGGGCACTTGGAGTCACAGTAGATGCTATTTTAAGTATGTTCTGTGGAACTACATGTGTGTTGTTTAATTATAAAATAGAATGGGGGAGAACTGCAATCCAGGCAGACATGGGAGCTTACCCCCCTAATCAAAAAAACTGCTCGAGGGTGGGGCAGGGGCACAGTCTGAACCACTCTGTTGGCAAAGGATGAAGGCTTGCTGCCAACTTAGGGCCCAGTCTTATCCATTTTGTCAGGGCCGGTGCAGCTATACTAATGGGGCGTGCACTGCATCCTATGGTGGGGGGACAGTCACATAGGCCTCCTCAAGGTATGGGAACATTTGTTCCCTTACCTCTGGGCTGCATTGCAGTTGCACCGGAGGTGGAAAGTTGGAGAGGATTGGGTCCTTAGTCCATATCAAGTCTTGTTTTACAGTGGGGGAACAATTATGTAGGTGACTAGCAACATATTTAAAGAAAAGTATAATTTGGCCAGTAGTTCCAAAGTATTATGAATTTTTGTAATGTAATCCTCATTTTAAGTCTCATCTTTAAGTGCATGAGGTATTGTATTCATTAGATTTGCTGAATGATACAAACATTAAATTTTTATATCCAAAGGCAAAATTAATTGAGAGGCTAAAATTATGTGTGTTCCAACAGGATTATAGATATTCGAAACTTTATTATCCAGTCTCGCCCTTCATTTGCATCTATTGACTTTGTTCTTCTGACTACATTTCCACATAAAGAGCTTACAGATGAAAGTCTGACACTACAGGAGGCGGATATCCTGAACACTGTGATTCTTCAGCAGCTAAAGTAAACCTTGAGCCTATCAGGGCAATATAGCTTCTGAGACTGGATAAGGTGCCATGTAGTTCGACAATGATGCTTCCATTAATAACAGACCAATCCTATGCAGGATTGGGCTGCTGTGCACAAGTGTTTATAACAGCAGAACAGAGTTCCACTGTCGTAAAAGGGCTGCTGACAGAGCCCAAGCACTCAGTTGATGGCCATTTTGCAAGCATTTTGCCACAACCCCACTGATCAACTCCATTATGCCCACCAGATAAGGTAAGGCAGTGGTAGGGGTGGGTGAGGAGGGGAAAGGAATGGAGTGGGGAAGGAGTGGATCTGGCAGCAATGGCAAGCACTGGAACCTATCCCCTCTTTTTCAAACCTCGCTGCCCCTTCTTCACCTTGGATTTGTGCCACCTCTTTAGCTGGCACTAATTCAAGGAGACCCATTGTTGAGACAGAGGCATATAGAGGGATAAGGGGAAAAAACTCCCCTTTCCTTTTCAAAGCCTCCCAATCTGCCTGCCCCCCCCCATGGGATACAGCACTCCTTTTCAGCGTGGCTGCATTGACAATGGGAGGGGGGAGGGATAGGATTGGGCTCTAGGAAAGGAAAGAAAGAACAGAAATAAACCAGCATTTTTTCCCACAAATAGATCAGTTAGCTCTTAATCCTGCTCGGTCTTCCAGTGATAACTTGTATGAATTGGAATTTAGAGAGATTTCTTAGCACAGGTTGATGGTTTTTTCTATTCTTCCCAAATTGTGCTTGCATAAACTGGTGTAAATTCAAGTATTTGTTTTGGGAGGTGGGGGAGGGAACAGAAACAGATAATTTATTATTGTCAAACAATATTTAAGACAGTAGAAGTAACTTTTTGAAGAGAGGGCTCTTTTTCTGCAGACTTGGTAAGACTTGAATTATGGAAGAACTTTATGCTGCATCAGGTCACAGCCACTATGAACTTAACCCTATTTGTTAAGGTCTGTTTATATCCCACTGCATGACTTGCCAATACTCTGTTCATAGGATGATGTCTTTCCACTTATCTTGCATGATTTTAGTACATTCTGTAATGTTATGCTGTGAAATATTTCGCTCATTCTATAATTCTCCTTTCATCTCAGTAATTAATAACAGTACTTTAACTGAGAAACTGATTGCTGAAATAGATATAAAATATGCTTGCTCTTTCTCTAGATGTGAGTTTCTTGTTGCAAAATGTGAACCCTGATTTGTATGATAGAAGGAAAGACAAACATGGTAGCATGTCCTGTTTTCAAAAGAGAAACCTCAGTTCCAAGGCTAAATTTCCAAGAGTTAAATTTGTGGTTTCTCTTAAAAATGCAAGTGCCATTGAAGACTAATAAAGTCAGTCTTCCATCTAAATCCAGCCATTGTTTACAGAACAGAATCTCCAGGACACACTTGTGCAGTTTTTCAATGGCGAGACCCAATCCATATAAATATTTTTCAGCATGTGGATTGGTTTCCTCCATTTAAATCAGTGGCAGGCAAAGTACTGACTGCTGCACGCTGGGAATGCTTTCCCTGGCACAGCCAGCACTTTGCATTCTGGAGTGCTGCGCAAGTGCCTGTTCCAAGATCAGGACAATGCAACGTTCTGGCTCATCGCATCTATGGTGAAAACCAGTCGCAATGCCTGCTGGGGCATTAGATCATAAAAACAACAGGCCAGAGCGTCACGTTGTTCCAATCTTGGGACAGGCACTCGAGCGGCACTCCAGAAGAGTGTTCCAGTCACTGGAGGAACAGATTCAGCTGAACGCTGAATCTGGCCCTTAGACTGGGATTTACCCAAGCCTGGTTTAAATCATTTCAGACACTTGTGCATGCAATTGCTCTAGTTCATAGGAGAGCACACACACAAAAATTCTGGACTGAGATGTTTGTGTTTTGGGCTAATATTATATCAGCCTAGATTGAAGCTTCTTACAAACAAGTTATGTGAATCATTCCTCACAAGCATGTACCGTTATTGGTTGAACATCTGCTCAGTGAAGATTGAAAAGCTTTTAGTAATGTGCCAAATCATAGCTGGAGCTCATGTGCATGGTGAAATTATCCTTGAAGTGACTGTAACCAGGGAAGGGTACAAATCAGCCCAGAATTCCTTGAGGGTTCCATGCAGAAGAACACAAGTTCAGATGCCAGTGACAGCTCCCCATAGTCCCAAACTGGACGTCATGACACCCTGGGATGTTGCAACAAGTCCCAAGACTGTCATGGAAGGCACGCCAACCAAGCCACTTGGCAGCACAATGGCGAAGCAACAGACTGTGGAGCAGAGGCTCTGCTCTGCATGCTGTGCATGGTTTTGTGGGCCCTTCCTCTTACCCTCATCTCCTTAATTTTAGGGGTCAGTTACAATCGCAGAACCTGGAAATTAATGCCAATGACATCATTGTGTTGCAGTCACAGAACCCAGAAGTTGGTGCCAATGACATTGTGTTGCATGTTGCCATATCATTGGCACTTACTTCCGGGTTTGGTGACCAGCAGCACATGGAGCAGGGTGTTGCAGGCCTGGAAAGTTTGGGAACCACTGCCCTAGCTCCTAGGGTCCTGAATGAAGTGAAGGGTCTCATTTCCATCATTCACAATGTAAAAAAAAAAAGAAGCATCACAGGCCCTTGGGAACAAACAGCAGGATAAATGGGTGACAATCACAGATAATTGGCTATTGTGCCAAACTGTAATTTGTGGTCTCCTGATCTACCTACAGATTGCACAGTGTTTCCAATTAGTCACTTGTGTGCTCAAATGTTACATGTGGGAACTTGATAATGTGGGGTAATGCACAGCTGGAACTAATTAATTGTATTAAAACATTATTTTCAGATGAAACCAAGTTGAAATTTGACCAATGTCGTGTTGACAGTGTAACCTATTTATCTCATGTTTTCTGTTAAGAATTACCTAAAGTCCTGATAAATCACACAGAAAGGTAATTTTTTTCAGACTGTATAATTTGCACTCTATTATTATTGGCAACCTTCAGTCTCGAAAGACTATGGTATCGCGCTCTGAAAGGTGGTTCTGGCACAGCGTCTAGTGTGGCTGAAAAGGCCAATCCGGGAGTGACAATCCCTTCCACACCGGGAGCAAGTGCAGTCTGTCCCTGGTCTGTCTCCCTGGCTATGGGCCTTCCTTCTTTGCCTCTTAGCCTCAGACTGTTGGCAAAGTGTCTCTTCAAACTGGGAAAGGCCATGCTGCATAGCCTGCCTCCAAGCGGGCCGCTCAGAGGCCAGGGTTTCCCACTTGTTGAGGTCCATCCCTAAGGCCTTCAGATCCCTCTTGCAGATGTCCTTGTATCGCAGCTGTGGTCTACCTGTAGGGCGCTTTCCTTGCACGAGTTCTCCATAGAGGAGATCCTTTGGGATCCGGCCATCATCCATTCTCACGACATGACCAAGCCAATGCAGGCGTCTCTGTTACAGCAGTGAATACATGCTAGGGATTCCAGCACGTTCCAGGACTGTGTTGTTTGGAACTTTGTCCTGCCAGGTGATGCCGAGGATGCGTCGGAGGCAGCGCATGTGGAAAGCGCTCAGTTTCCTCTCCTGTTGTGAGCGAAGAGTCCATGACTCGCTGCAGTACAGAAGTGTACTCAGGACGCAAGCTCTGTAGACCTGGATCTTGGTATGTTCCGTCAGCTTCTTGTTGGACCAGACTCTCTTTGTGAGTCTGGAAAACGTGATAGCTGCTTTACCGATGCGCTTGTTTAGCTCGGTATCGAGAGAAAGAGTGTCGGAGATCGTTGAGCCAAGGTACACAAAGTCATGGACAACCTCCAGTTCATGTTCAGAGATTGTAATGCAGGGAGGTGAGTCCACATCCTGAACCATGACCTGTGTTTTCTTCAGGCTGATTGTCAGTCCAAAATCTTGGCAGGCCTTGCTAAAACGATCCATGAGCTGCTGGAGATCTTTGGCAGAGTGGGTAGTGACAGCTGCATCGTCGGCAAAGAGGAAGTCACGCAGACATTTCAGCTGGACTTTGGATTTTGCTCTCAGTCTGGAGAGGTTGAAGAGCTTTCCGTCTGATCTGGTCCGGAGATAGATGCCTTCTGTTGCAGTTCCAAAGGCCTGCTTCAGCAGGACAGCAAAGAAAATCCCAAACAAGGTTGGTGCAAGAACACAGCACTCTGTGTTGCACTCTGTGTTTGCACTCTGTGTCACTTTAAAATGGCAAAAGTTGCTTTTTAAGAAAGTTTGAGGCTCTGTTTTTCAAAGGGAAGTTAAACAAAGAAAATACACAAGAAAAATGTATCTTTCCTGTACATTTTCTTCTGAATGACTTTGGTTAACTATAATTTGGATAAGCCATAACTTCCTTTTAGTCCGAATATTGTAGCTTCTTCCCTTGAAGTTGGCATGCACTACTTTGAAAAAGTTTAGATTCAAAATTTTCAAATAAATCTTTGGAAAGTTTTTTTTGAACAAAGGAATGTTGTATAAACCTAATATCTGCACAATTTGACCAATCTCAGATTCCTCTTGTGTGGTAATCAATAAAGAACATGTTTTTAATGACAGTTGTTCATTTATTTTTCTTATTAGTTTTTCATTTTAAAAGCAGAGAAATGGTTGTCTAGTGCAGCTTTATTTATATAATGAATTTCTACCCTGCTTTTCTCCTGGTAAGGCCACTTACATTACAGATTTTAAAACATAACAATAAAATAATTCAAACAATAAAAACAAAGACACCCTGTGCCATAGCATTAAACAATTCAAAATTACATTCAGTTTAAAAAATGCCAGTCCATCACATCAGCCATTGAACGGCATCCTGAAGAGAAACGTTTTAGGCTCCACCGAAAGGTCTCCAAAGACAGGGCAATTCTGAATTCCAAGGAGAGGGAGTTCCATGATCAGAGTGACACCACCGAGAAAACCCTATTCCTTCCTGCCATCCCCCTCACCTCTGTCAAGGTGCATAATTAAAAGGGCCTCCTCTGATGACCTCAGTGGACAGTTCAGATTATATAGAAGAAGATGGTCCTTTGAATGCCATAGTCCAAGCTGTAAAGGGCCTTAAGAATCAAAACAAGCACCTTTTGAGTTGTGCACAGGAACAAACCGATAGCCAGCATAACTGCTAAAGCAGCAGCCCAACTGAATCGATCCGACAAGCCCCCACAACCATCTGGGCAGCCACATTCTGCACTAATGGCAGTTTCTGAAGTCTTCAAAGGCAGCCCCACATAGAGCGCATTTCAGTAATTAATCTAACCTAGAAGTTAACATGGAAATAAATAAATAAAGCTCAGTCTCTGGAGCACACCTTCCCCCCCCCCAATAATTTATTTTTTTTAAACTTCCCCCACTCAGAACTAGGGAGATCTCAGCTAAGGGCTCCTGAAGCAACTAGAAAATGGCTGCCCCTGGTGTTTTGGTGTTCTAGAGGTTTTGAAACCTCCTACTGTGCAGGTTCCCTGTGTCTCTTCATTTTTTTTTGTTTTTTATTTTTTCCTAAGAGAGAGTTTTTTATTTCTTTCCTAAGAAGAGAAACAACTCTTCCTGCTGCCTTCCCAGAGCTTAATGATGCAGAAGTCCTGCTGTTTTTTGATTGGCTAGCCAGCCACCCTGCTTTTTTTTTTTCTTGAAGCTAGCTATGAATATAGCCCTAACCTACTGGAGGCAAGTCTTCCTAATGCCTCTCCAGAGACTAATGACACAAGTGTTTTTTTTTATTACTGGACAAATGGAAGCAGCTCTTCCTGGTGCCCCTCATCTCCACTGCACGTTTTTAATGTACCTCTTCAGGTAGTTTTTTTTTTTAACTTGTTGGGGGCCTTTTATTTTTCTCACTTAGGTGAGGCTCTGCCTCCCTTGCCTTCCCTGATGGAATGTCACTGGAATCCAGGAGCAGCTGTGCATCCAAGAGAACCCTTTATGTGCATTTCAGAAATTCATTGAAGAAACAGGATGAGTCATAAGACAGTTAATGGATCTTGGCTGACATTTCTGTTCAACTTATTGAGGTGGAAAAAGCACCAGTGGGCACTCAGTTGATGCTGTCTGTGCTGCTAAACGCAGAATAGCTGTAATTTAGGAATTCATAGTGGCCCAGCACATCACTTTATTTCACTAGCAGTGATTCTTCTCTGTTTCCATTCCCTTTTCTGTGGGGTTCTGTGATCCCAAAGAATCAATTTATGTATCCATTATGTCAGTGGTATTCAAACTGGGGCGTCGGGTCCTGGCCTCTGCCCCCTTAAGGGGCGGGGACAGCCAGGAGACGGGGAAGGCAGCAGCGCATCCGCAGGATCTCGCAGCTCAGGGGGGCTGCAGGGGCTTGGGTGCACTTGCCCAAGCCTCCTGCAGCCTCCCGGGGGTGCAAGGAGCCCTGTGCGAGCGCCTGCAAGGTGCCCCTCCTGGAAAGGGAGAGTGGGGCGATCGTGCTTCGCTTCCGCTTTTGCGGAGGCAGAGCAGATTGCTCCATTCTCCCTTTCCCTGACCTGGGGTGCCCTGCAGGTGCATGTGCAGGGCTCCCCGCACACAGGGATGGCTGCTGCAGGGACTGGTGAGTGCATCCCAGTCCCTGCAGCCCCCTGAGCTATGAAATCCTGGGGATCGCATCGCTGCCTTCCCCCTGCCCCTGCAAAGACTTACTGCGGGTTTCAAACTCCTGGAGAGTTTGAAAACCGCAGCATTATGTCCTTGCATGTAGGTAACTTCTTGCTAGTTGTCATTCTACTGTGTCACTAGTTTGGTCAGTCAAAGCAACAGACTTTGAGATTGGCAAAAGAGAAAAAATATCCCTGGAATCCCCATTTGTTGCTTACCTGTCCTTCAACAGTTCCTGATTAAAAAGCCTTTACATATAACACATTTTACTGAGTTTTGGTTAATTCAAGATAGTTACCTCAAGCAAGCAAAGAAAATCTTTCTCTTCTGATGTCTGACTCATTCCTGAATTTATGGCCTCCTAAGCTAAGATTTATTAAGCGAGAACATATGTGCCAAGCAAATTTATGTATAATTTTAATATTGTGTTGTGTTAAAACTGTTTAAAAATTTAATGCAAAAAAAATTTTTTTTACAGGCTTATTATCCCTATACAGCATCAGTACTATCTATAAGTATTCAGACATAGTTTCTCAAAGTTCTTGATCTGGCCTCTAAATGTTTCAAGACTTGAATGTAGACAAGATTGCACCCTTAAACCTCTTGAGTTTGATAGAATTTATTTCTGAGTAAACATGTTTAGGATTAGTCTGTAAGTCAATTGGCCCAATCCTATCCAATTTTCCATGCTGGTGCAGCTGTGCTAATGGGGCATGCACTGCAGCCTGAGGTGAGGAGACAGAGGCCTCCTCAAGGTATGGAAACACTTGTTTCCTTATCTCCAGGCTGCACTGTGACTGCACCAGTGCTAGAAAGTTGGATAGGATTGAACCCTATGTCAGCCAACCCTGGACCCTATATGACTGCTTTGAATGTTACAAAGAGCTGTGGTCTGACTCTGGTCTCTAGAAGACTCTGCTGAAATAATGGTTTCACACCTATGATGGCAATGTTGTCTTGGTAATGCTGTCTTGAAAGGTGTTCACTCATCACTTGACCAAAAGTATCTGCTACAGCTATCACTGCATAAAAACAATTTTCATCTCACAGTAGCTTTCAGTGGCATCTGTTCACAATTTGGGTGGTTTAGCATTCTGAGAATGTACCATAGTAAGTCTTTTGTGTGCAAGTAAAAAACTGATTGCAGTTTGTAATGAACTGGTTTCCTGTTTTGTTGAAATACAAAAAACTATGATCTGTACAAACACAGTAAGTAACAAGCCAGGACACTGATACTGGTAAAGCAGCTTTTTAGCTATATTTTAAAAAACAAACTAGCAATGGTCCTTTTCTTTCTGTAATAAAACTGATGTTCAGTGGTGTTGTTGGAATTCCTGGTATCTTTAAAAAGATTGTTTCGTGTTGACAAAGACTTTAAGATGATAGCTGTGAGTAGGAATGAGAGGTTGCCTGGCAAACAGTTTTTAATGGGAAATAATTGCACTTTTTTTGAAATGACAGTCACTTTCCTTTTGAAGGGGTTGTTATCTTGAAATACCTGTTTTGAACACATCTCCCCTTATGCTACTTAAGCCAAGAGACTTGTATTACTTAAGCCAAGAGAAGCAATTATGTCATATTCCCTAAGAAAGACCATTTGTGACTCAAAACATGTTTAGATAAAGCCTTGTTAATACCAAATAAAAGATCTACATTTTTATTGCTTACCACTCTTTGTGTGTCTTTCATTTTGTTTCATTGCCAGCCAAACAGTAAATAGAGGAATAAAAGGATGAAATTAAATATGACTCATGGGTTTAGAATTTGGGACTTACCGTATTTTTCGCTCCATAAGACGCACCTGACCATAAGATGCACCTATTTTTTAGAGGAGGAAAACAGGAAAAAAATATTCTGAACCAAATAGTGTAATAAAATATTTAATAAACTATAACAGAATAACATTTGAACCATGTAAAGTGAACAGCAGTCAACAGTGGCATTAAGAACCATTATCACTGTCATTAACAAATGGAGAGACTTAAAGGTTTGAGTACTCTATTTTTCTGGAAACCCTAAGAACTCATCATCGCTAGAGTCAGAATTTATGAAGCTCATTTGCTCACAATCACTGACATCACTTTCTTCGCTGTCTTCATATACGATACCGTCTTCACTTCCATCTAAGGCATTGCTAATGCCACATTTTTTTAATGACTGTACAAGGATCTCCTCCTTTACTGAGTCCCATGATGTTTTCACCCATTTTTTCAGAAGTCCTCCAGGACATTTGGACCACACCTTTTCAACCCATATTCTCATTCCATTTTCATCCATCCATCCTGGCATGAAGATCCCCCCCCCTTCTTAGGGTGAATGTGAGCATAAACTGGCATGAAGATCCTCCCCCTTCTTAGGGTGAATGTGATCATAAACTGGCATGAAGATCCTCCCCCTTCTTAGGGTGAATGTGATCATAAACTGGCATGAAGATCCCCCCCTCTCCTTAGGGTGAATGTGAGCATAAACTGGCATGAAGCATAACATAACGTGCACTCTTTTTTGCAGTATTCGCTCCATAAGACGCACACACTTTTCCCCCCACTTTTTTGGGGAGAAAAAGTGCCGTCTTATGGAGCGAAAAATACGGTATATTTTATTATTGTTCATTATCTCAAAAGAAACAACTTTGAGCTGGTCATAAGCTAGTTACATCAGAGGTTTGAATTTTAAATAGCCCCTCCAATAGTCATGAGAGAGAACTTGATTTAAATTCAAGCACCATAGATACCCACCCACAAATCGATCCCATAGATAAGTCGAGGGCAGGCTTTGAGCCAATAATCATGGAATTTTCTATGACCCTCAGATAAGTCAGGGGTTAAACTTAGGGGGGTGTCTGACTATAGTTTTGTCTGATTTTACCCAAGGCCAGATCTAATTGTCACCTAAAAACTGTAGTCTCTAATTTATTAAAAACATAGTAAAGATCATAAGATATATTTTTATTCTTTTTAAATTCTGGTCTTCACTACCTTTTTGTAAACACTATCAGTGCACTGTAAACTACATACCAGCAAAACAGTGGTTCCCACTGTTATTCATGTACTCCCAGGGTACACTCAACAGGATCTTTAGGGGTACTTGAAAAAGAATGGAATAATGGCAGAAAAAGGCAGGTCATGCTCCAGAATGCCTTGCAAGACAGGAATGCCTTGCAAGGACCAGCAAGGCAGGAAGGGAGGTAGCTAGTTGGCTGTGAAAGCCGCACCAATAACTAGTTTTTGGTCATCAATTCATCTATGAAACAGTGATTGAAAACCAGCACAGTAAAAAAGCTGAAACATAATATGGAAAGTGATCAATCACCCAGAATTTCTCAGGACACTTCTGGTGCAAAACAGTGCAAAGGCAGCGTCTTCTGTTCCTCAAACAGATAAAAAGAGAAAATATATATATGCTTTCATATAGAGGAGATGAGGGCTTGTATTATTAATTAGAAACATTTTATGGGTAATGGGTACAATTTATGGAAATAGGCTGCCAAGGGATATGCAAGTGAAAAAGGTTGGCAACCACTGCAGGAGATCCATGAATCAAATCTACCTTTAAGGTGTCTGGTGTGTTAAGCCAGAAGCTCTACATCCAACATACAACCCATAACTCATAACTAAGAGTGTGCAATTCAATTCACAGCAGAGAGATGAGATATTTGCAATCCTTTTTACTCAGAAGTAGACCCTCTGCTTTCCATGGGTGTTATTCTTAAGTAATAGTGCACTGAATTGTAGCCTGGGAAGGAGGGTCCCATCCTGGTGTTTCAAAAAACAGACCTGCTTTGCAAGTATTTGCCAAGCAGAACCAGGCTGCAGCAGAAGGAAGGAGAATAATAAATAATAATAATAATAAACTTTGGGTCCCTTCTCCCCAAAGGGACCCAGGGCGGCTTACAACATGTTAAAAACAGATTAAAACATAATTTAACAGATAAAAACATATTAAAACACATTAACAGATACCATAAAAACAGTAGTCAGATAAAAAATCAGATAAAAAAGAGCATAAAGCAACAGATCACAGAGGACTCAAGCCTGTAAAAAATACTAAAAGATGTAAAAAAGATGTTTAAAAGGCCATGAACTCAGAAGGCTTGTTTAAACAAAAGGGTCTTCAGGCCTCGCCGAAAAGTCTCAAGAGAGGGAGCCATTCTCAAGTCAAGGGGAAGGGCGTTCCATAACGTTGGTGCCACTACTGAGAAGGCCCTATTTCTTGCCGGCGCCCCATGTACCTCCTTAGGCGGCGGCACTTGTAAAAAGGCTTTCTCTGATGACCTAAGAGGACGAGCCGGATTGTACGGAAGTAGGCGATCTCTAAGATACCCTGGCCCACAGCAGTATAGGGCTTTAAAGGTCAAAACCAGCACCTGGAATTGGGCCCGGAAACGAATGGGCAGCCAATGTAGCCCCCGGAGAAGCGGGCTGACAGAGTCAAACCGCCTAGCTCCAGTGACCACACGGGCCGCCGCATTCTGCACTAATTGCAGTTTCCGAGCCATCTTCAGGGGCAGCCCCACATAAAGCGTGTTACAATTATCTAACCTCGATGTCACCGTGGCATGGATCACTGTGGCCAGGTCTGCACGATCCAAGTACGGCCGCAGCTGGCACACCAGCCGAAGCTGACCGAAGGTCCCCCTAGTCACAACCACCACCTGGGAATCCAGGAGCAGCTGTGAGTCCAGGTGGACCCCCAAGCTGCAGACCTGCTCCTTCAGAGGGAGTGCAACCCCATTCAGAGCAAGCCGATAGTCTAGCACCTGCATCGAGGATTTCCAAACCAGGAGAGCCTCTGTCTTATCCAGATTTAATTTCAGCTTGTTAGCCCCCATCCAGATCCTCACTGCTTCCAGATAGTGCTCCAGGCCCTCAACAGCCACCCTGGAGTCTGGAGGAAAGGAGAGATAGAGCTGGGTGTCATCAGCATATTGATAACACCCCACTCCAAACCCCCGGATGACCTATCCCAGCGGTTTCATGTAGATATTAAATAGCATGGGGGGACAGAATTGAACCCTGTGGCACCCTGCACCTCAAAGGCCAGGGTGTCAAACAGGCATCCCCCAGCACCACCATCTGGGACCGACCCTCCAAGTAGGAGCGGAACCACCGCAGAACAGTGCCTCCAACTCCCAACTCGGCCAATCGGCCAAGAATGATACCATGGTCAATGGTATTGAAAGCCGCTGAGAGGTCCAGCAGGACAACAGGGACACACTCCCCCTGTCCAGTCCCCGGCGTAGGTCATCCACCAAGGCAGTTTCCATCCCAAAGCCCGGCCTGAAACCAGATTTAAAAGGATCCAGATAATCAGAATAAAAGGTTAACTTTGGCTGGAATTTCCCAGTTGCTGTAGAAACAAATTGCTTCTAAGGAGCTGTGCCTGCCTGCTGCTTGAGAAACAAAACTGTTCAGAGTTGAAAGGCTCTGCCCTCTGATTGACCCGGAGATCAGGCAAAGTGATAATTTGAGCTTGATTACTTGGCAAAAATTTTAAGTACTATAGGTGAGTATCTAAGGTAGTCTATTTAGCTGGCTTGTACACTGCAGCCAATGTAAATAGAAAGGTGCCATCCAACATGGAAGCTGTTTCAACCTTTAGCTTGTGGATATTCGGCTGAGGTATATCGCATCATTGCGAAACAATGATGGTGACCACTGCTGCAATCTGAGCCTTTGTTATCAGAGACAAAGTCCAACAACCACAGAGGCGTGTGTCTCTTTAAGTGTTATGGTTCCTACCCCAGGTCTACAATTCAGCTGCAGTGTAAAATCCAGCAAGTTCCAGTGATTTAACTTGAATACAAATTAGGAGTCCTTTAATAGATTAGAGCCTGGAGGCCTGATTTGCAGCTCAGTATTCAACTACACTACAGCAGCTGATCGCTGAATGCCTGTTAAATACTTAATAGGTTCAGCAAGTCCTTATTTATATCATGTTAAGTTCACTTTTGAATCCAGTAGCTTTACTGTCTTTCTGGTCCATAGGATATGAGTGCTTCTTTTACACATGTGGCAGGTTAGCATTTTATTATCCCAGTTCTACAGTGAGGCAATGACATAGCTAAAGCATCTGGCACATGGGGGCACAAACATTTTTAATACCCCCCATATGACATCATTGTGTCCCCCGCTGGCCTCCAAGGGCCTTCTTGAGGCCTCTACAAACACCCTTGAGGCATTGTACCCCTTTGCCCCATTTCACTATGCCACTGGTGAGAGGTAATATTCTTTTATAATCTCCCTGCTGAGCAAGTATTAATGGTCATTCAAATCAGGAACCTGGATTCTTCAAAACAGCCTACCAAATTCTGGTATGGCAATTCTGATTCCTTGGGAGTGGTATGACTTTTGGCTTTTGATGCTTTTACCACAAGATTGTATGCAAAAAGGATATACACAAGGAACAGAATTAAAGAGCACTTGGGGACAGTAGAGGAAGAATTATGGTTAAAACCATTGTGTATTTCACACATCCATGGAATGTAGTATCTTGTGCAGAATCTAGACTCTTGAGAATGGCAGCATTGTTGTTTTTCCTTTGTTTTAAACATCTCTCTAAAGCAAACATACAATCCTTTAAAAAGTAATTCAGGTATTGATATGCTGGAAGAAATAAAATTTAGTCAATAGTTAAGGGATCCTGTGAGCCCAAAGTACCCATTCATACAGTAACCTAGCGACAAAGGAGGTTGTACACTATGTACATATATAGTGTGACTGCATTTGGTTGTCCTACTGCAGAAAGGATATTGTAGAACAGGAAAGGTGCAAAACAGGACAACCAAAAACTTAAGCCTTTGAGAAAAGATTTAGGAAGAAAAAAAGGACTAAGGGGCTAAAATGATTTTAAAAAATGCATAAGGGAATGTGGCTGTCTTAAGACTGGAAGATTTATACTGGAGCTTTTTGAAATAAATTGTTTATTTTATTATTTCTTATTAAAGATTATTGTCAAGTGTGCCATATCAATGAATCTGAATTGCTACAATCAAGCCACCATGGAAGATCAATGGTCAAAATGCATTCAGCTCGTGTACAGACATATTTTATGATTTAATTACTATATAACAGCTATTTTCAGAAGAATTGAATAGCATGCTTTTTACAAGTGTAAATTAGAAACTACTATTGCAGTATTGTTTATTGTTGATTTTAGCTTGGTTTCCAGGGACACTGCTGGGGGGGTGCCAGATAGCCTAAGAGATCATTTTAACTTTTACCGGTAAATCATTTCTACTTACCTCCCTGTAAATCACCTGGCCACCAATGGGTCTCTTGGACCTACGCAAGCTATTTAAGTGGTGTATGTCCAAGGAGCTTCAGGGAGTATGTCAGACCAGGAAAGGGGGGGTAGGATCTTGGCGTGCACTGCTTCCGCAAGATCTACTTCCACCGACCTCCAGACTACCCTGGTTTCACTAGATCCTCCCAGAACTGCCCCTGAATTTCCCTCACTGCCATCTTACTTGTTTTGGTGTGAGCTGGGTGAGCCAGTGGTGTGCTTGTGGGGTATGCAGTGTGTCTTTTGCAGTGCCGGACTAGGATATATGACAGTTGGTTGCAAGATCCTCTGCCATAGGCCCTGAATAAGATTTTTGCTGTGAGGCCTACTGAAATTAATGCAACTTAAATTAGTTGTGACTAACTTGATTCCTTGATTTTAGTGGTTCTCAGTTATCCCTAAAGGTAACCTAAGGAGAACATATGGAAATAAGTAGGCATTTTGCACTGTTCTATATGAGCATGCAGAAGCTGATGTGGAAGGAATTGCACACCAACGTTATGTGTGGCATCTTGCACATCATGTTTGTGCAAGTACAACATCAAGTCAACTTATTCTATTCTATTTGGCAAGTCAACACTGCCAATTCTATTTGGCAGTGTTAGGAACTTGAGTCAGTGACTTGGATTCGAGTCATGAAAATGTGTGATTTTTGCTGAGAAGCGACTTCTGAGTCGCACGCATGGAAGACTCCGAAAAAGACTTGAGTCAGGGCCCCCCTGACTCGGCACTCGTCTCCACATGTTTTTGCCGCGGAAAAACCTCTTGGGGCCAGCCTTCTGATGGTGAGCAGCAAGGAGTTTCAGCCAGGAGGCAGGAAAGGGTTGATGTGAGCAGGAGCAGGGAGGTAGGATTGGGCTCTCTTTTCTCATCTGATCGGAAGGAAGGAACAGATGATCATTGGACAAAGGACGGGCATTCTCATATTTCCATTGGCTGAGGGGGGGCAGGAGGAGAAGCAACCCTCATTGAATGAATGGCTAAAGTGGGACTACTTCTGAGTAGAGCTACAAGGATTGGGTCATCCTGGTAAGCCTCCCAGCTGCTGCTTATGACCCTCCTGCCTCTCACCACTTCTGCCCCAGCTCTCATTCAGTCCCTCCCACCCTGTTACAGATGGAAGGGGGCAGGAGGGGAATGAGTAAAGAGGACTTCAAGACAGACAGACACACACCTGCAGCAACCCCGTTTTTCCCACGGCTGGGTTTTTAAAGGGGGTAACTCAGCCCAGGGAGAGAGGAGGCAGGGGAGCAATCACGTTTTACAGGCAGGGCTCTGTTGTTACTTGGGAAGTGGAGCCTCATTGAATGATTGACTAAAGAGGGACTACTTCTGAGTAGAGCTGCAAGGATCAGGTCATCCTGGTAAGGCTTCCAGCTGCTGCTCATGACCCTCCTCCTCTTCTCGCTGTCCTTCCACCCCTCCTGCCCTCTTTACAGATGGGTGGGGACAGCAGGGGAGTGTTTGAAGAGAACTCCAACACACACTCCTTGGCAGCAGACCTGCTTTTTCCACTTTTTAAATGGGGGCTTTCAAAGGGGGGGACCCGACTTGAGTACATTACTGTCACTAAAGGGTGACTTGGCAACTCACAAAGTGCCCCTGTTATGACTCTTTTTCAAGTCAAGTCATGGGGACGGTGACTTGACTTGAGTCAACCCATGTTGAGTTTTCCAATCCCTGCTCTTTGGATTTCTACATGCAAGACCTTAATGTTATTGCCAATGTGTGCACAAACCACCTTAGGCAAGTGGAAGAATAATTTAGGATACAACCCTCTATTTCAGGAGTTCCTAAAGTGTGCATTACAACACCTTAGGGTGTTGCAGCACACTCACAGGGGCGCCTCAGGATGTCCCTGGTGGCCCCTCCTACCAGATCCCCTGGGTGCCACTGTCTTGGATCTCATGAGATTTCATAAGATCCAAGATGGTGGCGCCCAAATCTCACAGGGTTTCGGCACTAAATCTCATGAGATTTGGGTGCTGCTATCTTGGATCTCACTAAGGGTGCAATCCTAACCCCTTATGTCTGCTTTCCAGCTTCAGAGGTGAGGCAGTTGGGAGTCCTAAGGTCTTTTCAGTTGTCAATTCTCAGCAGTGAAACTGTCTTTCCAGGGGAGCTTCCCTGGCATCCTGACCTGACGTCCTTTTGTTTGATCTAGATAACCTCTGTTAATTTGTTCAGGCATTTTTGAAACTTTTCATCCTTAGACTGTTGTTTTAACTTGCCCTAGCACTGATATTCTCCGGCTGCTTGTCTTGCTTTTATTGGACCAAATTTATTGTTTCACTGTTTTTAAATTTTCATTAGCCTCCCTGAGCAGCGGGATAAGAATGTTCCTCTCATTATTCACATGTTGGCGTGCTTCTCATGCATTGCCTTGAACTGTTCGGTTGGTGGCATAAAATCACATTTCTAATGTAGCGTTTGTGTACATTTCCTTGATCCCAGTTATCAGAATCAAGGAGTGTAATTATATCCATTACTTTGCAATTTAAAATATAAGACATGCATATTCTCAAGTATTGCAATTTTGAAATTCCTGAGGGTTGGTCAAGATGGCAATTATGGGTGTCACATCTTTCTGGGTAATCAAGGTCTTTTATCCAGAAGGTGTTGCTTATATCTCTCTGTGGATCAACATGTTTTGTAGTGTAACATCTCTGAGCATTCTTTAATGGAAATAATTTCAGTTGTTCAAAGGTTCAAGGATAATTGATGGTGTAGTTGACTGTATTGGTGATTAAAGATAGCTGTAGTATTGGAAGTCCTTGACTAGCACCGTTCAAGGCTACTTGTTCAAGGCTGAATGCTTTTGCATGAATGCTATCATCAGATAATTGCTTAGCTTCAGGAAGACTTATCTGGTATATTATTAAAAGACGGATATTTCTATGAAGGTGATGGCTATGGCCTGAGGCTCAAACTACACATGATGGTGGCAGATCTGTGTGTTTGAACCTAGTCAACCCTAGTCCCACAGAAAGTGAGGCAAGGCTGCTCAAAGAGCAAAGGCAGAGTGTAGGCAGGCATGCTAATCTTCCCCCAGCCTGCAACAATACTTCTCTATAATCTGTTCCCCAACTTCAGAATAAGGGATTTCAGTACATGGACCCAAAGCAGACGCAAAACATGTGATTCTCAAATGCAATTGTTTCTCAAAACAAATGATTCTTAAATTCTCAAATATAGTTTTGGTGGGTGTGCTGTTGGCATCCTTCAGTCTTGGAAGACTATGGTATCGCGCTCTGAATAGTGGTTCTGGAACAGAGTGTCCTCTCCAGTGCGCGAAGCCTGGGTAAAGTAGGTATGGAGGATAGGCTGTTACCCACGAAGCAAATCCCCCCTCTCCACATCGCTGAAATGGTCCAATGGAAAGGCAGAAGCTGTTGGTTCCAGCGGCTTTGCAGGAGTTGCCAGAACGTGACTGTATTCAGCCATGAACTGCCTCAGGGAGTCTGGCTCCGGATTTTGCCTTGAGGTTGACTCCTGAAGTCTTTTCCATGACTGGATGTAGCCACAAGGCAGTGGAGGTTTGGGATCAGAGTTTTCCTTCTCTGGGTGGGTGCATGTTCATTTATATACTCAATCCTATTCCCTCTCTTTGATCACTGGTTTTATGCAACACCCTGTATTCAACTACATCTGAATTGGGTCAAAAAATCTTTAAGGTGTTTTTGGTCTTGTTTCAGAATAGCTACAGTATCCTTTGAAAAATAATGTTCTTATTTCAGAACTATGCTCCTGGATGAAAAAAAAAAAAAATCCAGGATCCATAGGCAGGAGCCAATAGGAAACTGGAGACCAAAACAATATTTTTTCATCCAGTGTTGACAATGGCACTGTTGCTCATGGTCTATTCCAGTGGCATTCAAACTGGGGCATCGCGACAGCCCAGCCTGAGGGTCTTGGTCCCTTTCCCCTTAAGGGGTGGGGGCAGCCAGGAGGCAGGGAGGAGGCAGACCCTGGGGATCTGTATTGGAATTGTGGAAGATCTGGCGAGGAGGTAGATGTGGTGTCAGCAGTGGCCCCTGGGTAAGGCCTGGACATCCAGCAGAATGTGCTGCACAGCTGCAGCCACTTGAAGGCAATAGGGCTGGCCCTCAGGGATATAAGGAGCACCTGAGGAAGGAAGGGCTTGTGGGTAGCAGAAAAAGCTTGAGGAGAGACTGGAGAAATTGGTGAATGGACTTTGGAGACTGCTGGAGACACTAGAGTTTGGTGTGTGGCTGCTGTGCCCAAGACCTGCTGAGGACCAAGGGTCTGCTGTAGTGGCGGGGAGGCTGCTGGCAGGAGAAAGGACCTCTGCAGGTTGAACAGGTGAGCTACCCTGGAGGTGTGGTCCAGCAGGACTGCAGGGCAGAACCAGAGTCATTTGTTGGGGAAAAGAAGGGGAGCTAATTTGCTTAAATTGGGCATAATTCTCCAGGCAGAGCTTGGTTTAGGATTTGGCAGAACAGGATCGTGCCACTCAGGGGGGCTGCAGGGGCTTGGTGCACTTGCCCCAGCCCCCTGCGAGTGCAGGGAGCCCTGAGCAACCTTCGGCAGGGCTCCCCGGGTCAGGGAAGGTGACAGCGGAGCGATCGTGCCCTGCTCCGCTAAACCAGAAGCGGTGCGCGATCACTCCACGTTCCCTTTTGACAGGGCTGCAGGGACTAGGGTGCACCTGCAGGCGCTCGCGCCCAGCTCCCCGAAGCCAGGGATGGCTGCTGCAGGGACTGGAGGGTGCACCCCAGTCCCTGCAGCCCGGTCAAAATGGAATATGGTACGATCGTGCACCACTTCCAGTTTAGCGGAGCAGGCGTGATCGCTCAGCTGTCACCTTCCTTGACCCGGGGAGCCCTGCCGAAGGTCGCGCGGGGCTCCCCGCACCCCTGGGGGGCTGCGGGGGGCTGGGGCAAGTGCACCAAGCCCCTGCAGCCCCCCTGAGTGGCGCAATCCTGGGGATCGCGCAGCTGCTTCCCCCCGCCCCTGCCCCCACAAAGAATTACTGCAGGATTCAAACTCCCTGCAAGTTTGAAAACCGCAGGTCTATTCACTTATCCTGCTATAGCCTCTGGTAAAAGGTTATTAAAGGTTACTGGCACATTTCAAAAGCTTATTTGAACAGTGAGACCCAAAAAAGTGTGCACAGCAAGCGAAATGAGTCCTCTATCATTGCACTTTCTGTGCTCTTTAAACATATTATTTGTCTCCAGCACTAACCATGAGTTTGAAGATCGTTCCTACAACATAGATGTGGATATTACATTTTGTCCAAGTCTCTTTCATGATTAGCAGCAGATCCTTGCAGGGCATGTTTGCGTTTAAATAAAAGATAATTTGATTAAACAACTTTGTGGAACAAATTGCCAAAAGTGTGTGCCAAGTTGTCAAACAGACTGCCAGTCCAATTCTACCTAAATCCTCGAGTTGCAATGCAGCAGTGCCAGCATGGACTACACTGCATCCCCCAGGGGATTTTTGGCTGTTGGAGGTCTCCTTGGAGTAAGGGAACATTTGTCCCCTTCCCCCTGGGTAAGCCCCAGCAGCCACAATGGGTCATCTTGAACCTGGCCCAATAACATTGCTGATGCAATTCCACATTGATCCATGTAGGTGGATCAGGCCTGGGAAGGGACTTTGGATAAGGCGTGCACTGGTGCCACCCTCCCAGGCCTGATCCACCCCTCCCCCTGCTCCGTTCAACCCCCTTCCTGCCCTACCATGCCCTGCCCGTGCCCTGGACTTACATGTTCCAGCAAGCCTCTGCCGGTGCTAGCTAGGTGGCTCAGGCTTCTCGCAGTGCCCCTGGGCCTTGCACTGTTGCAGAGCGCTTTATGGCGCTTTTGTGATAACACACAAATTAAAACATGCATAAACAGTAGAAAGAGAAGTGTAAAATAAGGACAAATAAAGTAACAGATATTTAAATCAATCAAGACTTCATTTTTTATACCCTCTGCTCAATGGTAGTAGTGGGAGGAACACATGGTGGATGGGTATAGTTTTGAAGGCAATCTGTTCTATTACCTTTCAGGGGAGAAAAGCCACAAACTACATGATACTGTTATTTGATACCATCAAATGTAAAAGAGGATTGGACAAAAGAGACGCTCTTTTCCCTTTCACGCAAAACCAGAACCAGGGGACATCCACTAAAACTGAGTGTTGGGAGGGTTAGGACAGACAAAAGAAAATATTTCTTTACCCAGTGTGTAATTAGTCTGTGGAACTCCTTGCCACAGGAAGTAGTGATGGCATCTTGCCTAGATGCCTTTAAGAGGGAATTGGACATATTTCTGGAGGAAAAGTCCATCACAGTTAACATGTCATGATAGGTATGTGCAAGCTCCTGGTTTTAGATGTAGGCTACCTCAGAGTGTCAGATGCAGGGGAGGGCAACAGGACGCAGGTTGTGTATTGTTGTCATGTGTGCTCCCTGAAGCATTTGGTGGGCCACAGTGAAATACAGGAAGCTGGACCAGAGAGACCTTTGACCTGATTCAGCGGGGCTCTTATGTTCATTAGCAGGAGAGAAATATCCTTTACTCTCTTGCTTGTGGACTTCCCAAAGGCACCCAATGGCTCATTGTAGGAAACAGGATACTGGATTAGATGGGCCTTTGGTCTGATCCAGCTGGGCTTTCATTATAGTCTTATGTTTGCTTGCTGTCTGGGAATATTGGATTGACCACTATAGGAAAGAAGAAAACACTTGAATCGCTATCAGGCTGCTTTGCAACCAGGAACAAAAAATTTGAGATATGTCAAATCATATGTGCCCTGGGATTCTCCTTCCACACCATGTATTTAATCATTGCACTGGAGCAGGGATGAGAGATAGTGATAGCAGTCAGAAACCTCTGTGTACAGTAATAACAATTTAAGAAAACGATGAAAGTGACCAGTATTACTATTCTGACATTTGATGGGTGCTGCAGCCACTCAAGTTAACTGGCAGTAACCTTTCCAGAGCTCTCCTGAAAATATTTTTGCAGTTCATGGTTGTTTTGGAGTCTTTCAACTGAAGTTATTACAGGTTAAGTAAACAGTAAGAGCAGAATGGGTTCAGATCCTCGGATTAAGTAAATTAGCTTAGTTTGGTTTATTTCTATGAATGATAGCCAAGTGTCAGTGAGTAGGTAGCCAGTGTGAGGTTACTATTGTCTATTGGTATTAAAGTGAGGCAACATGAATGCTCACTAGATAAAATGCAAAAGGTTTTAATAAAATATTTTGCTATAACAATATAGTGGAAAAATGTCAGTCCAGTTCTTGTAGTGCAGATTGTCATTACACAACAGGTAAGGTTGTGTCAATATAAGGAAAACGCTATGCTTTATTCCCATTCCCCATTTTCATTTGTTTCAGACACAGGCCCCTGACGTAGGACTATGTTTTCTGTGGTCTTCCTAGAGCCTCTATTTTATTTTATTTATTTATTACAGCAGTGGTTCACACACATCTAGCACCGGGACCCACCTTTTAGAATGAAAATCTGTCAGGACCCACCAGAAGTGATGTCATGACCAGAAGTTACATCATCAAGCAGGAAAATTTTTAACAATCCTAGGCAGCAATCCTACCCACACTTACCCAGGAGTAAGTTCCATTTACTATCATTGTTAAAAGATTATACATAGTAGCTTGTTCAAAGTACAGGTCTGTCACATTTTCCCAAATGCAGTTACATACAATGGTAGCATCAAGTCTAATATATTAAAATATTGAAATGAATGGGGACCCACCTGAAATTGGTGTCGACCCACAGTTTGAGAAACACTGGACTAGACTGTGTGTATCAAGGTTAAACTATCTGCTACTTGTGGTGAGCACTATGGCCAAATAACCTTTATAGCCACTGAGGCTTGAGTGGTTAGTAAAACTTTTTAAAAAAATGTGGGTCCCAATGCTGAAAAGTTTGGGAACCACTGCGCTAGGGTTAGATTGATGGAAAACCTCATGGGTACCGGATTAGCTGATACTGTGGGTCCCAACCTACAGTTCGAGAAACACTGTATTACAGTATTTATATATTGCCTTTCTCAATAGATTCGAGGAAGTTTTTCAGTGAGGTTTTTTTTTTACAGATATTATTCCATGAGAGAATCTTATAGAACCCTCCATTTCTCCAGGTGTTTTCCCTTCATAGCACAGCCATCATCCTGGCTGCCAGCTTCTTGTGCTTTCCAAGCTCTCAGAGGCAGCTGTACCAAGCTTCAAATGATATCTCAAAAGTATTAACTGTTCTTGCTGGCTGACTCCTCCACAGTCCACTCTTATACCAGCAGCTCTCAGTCTTTATCACCAATCCAAGGCAGCTGATCCTGCTTTTTCAAGTAAGGCAACAGCTCAACCTCCAGACCACACCTCCTACCTCAACTGTTCCAAACACAGGCCTGACACAGGATTTATGTGGTCTTCCCAAAGCCTCCATTAAATATGGTACATAAGTAAAGCAGCTCATCACTCCCAGTACAAATCTATGTTGTGGCCACATTTGGAATGCTGTGTACAGTTCTGGTCAGAGGGCTGAAGTGCTTTCCTGACAAGGAAAGGCTTCAACATTTGGAACTTTTATGTTTGGTAAAAGGGCACTAATTGAACAATTCTTTACTTGTTTACTCAGAAGTAAATCCCACTATGTTCATTGGGGTGTACTATTGCCTGACTCTTTTTAGTTCTTTTTATTTAAAGTGCGCAGCATGACATGTGTCATGTGCCTGCCAGAAGGGCATGACCCAAGCCAGTAAAGTGACTTTAAAGCAGGACTGGTGGAAAGAAACCTCAGAGCCACAGGCTAAGAGGAAGGCCATACTTTTGATTGGCAGAGCAATTACCGCCCCCCTCCACACACCCACATTATCAGATTGGCTTAGAAAAAGCCTTGCCTGCTTTTGGGACAATTCCATGGGAAGCAGCACTTTGTTTTCCCAGAACCTTTGACCTGTGAATAAAACCCACCTTGTAAGAGCACCTTCACTTGGAGCAAATAAGTTGTTAGCAACAGAAAACAAGAATCCCCAAACCTAGCTGTCCTCACTAACTCCATGGCCAAATTCAATCCAGGAGCCATGCTAATTGAGCAACTTGCCTCCTGAGCTAGCTACTGCACCTTCAACCAACTGCAAAAACAGTTAAACTCATTTAGGACCAGGGCTAAACCATCAAGCCGCAAAAGCATGTTCTTTTATGAGTTCACAAAAGTTCCAAATAATCCTATGGAAGAAGATACAAACAGCTGGGCCCACACCTTCCATCCCTTGCTTCTCGGTCTGCCTCACTGCAGCTGCATTTGTGCATTTGACCGACAGGTACTATGTTAAGCCTATTACTATGTTAAGTCCTTCCCATTCAATTCAAAGGACCACCATGCTATCTGGAACCCAGGATTGTACCGTCCCCCTCTTTTCTCTCCTTTCCACCCCTTTCACTGCTTTACCTCCCATGCACAACAAACTGTCCCAGCATGGGCTGGATAGTAATCAATTTTGGGCTACCTTGCAATGCACCCCTTTGCCTCAGAAAAGCATCTCTGGTTCTCTTACTCTACTTTCCTTATTGAGCCAGCTAAGGCTACCACCTAGCTCTTGGGGTTCATTCCAGAGCCCTCCATTTTTATTCAAACCCAGTTAGAAACCAAAGAATTGCTTGGTCTCATAGAACTAAACAAGACTTACTTCTGAGTAGACATGCATAGGATTGGGCTTCAAGAGAGGACATGTTTGAGACTGATGCACTGTGTGGAGAAAGTGGAAAGGCATTTTTCTGGCTCTCTCACCACACTAGAACCAGGAGCCATCCAATTAAAACAATTGGCAAGAGATTCAGGATAGACAAAAGGAAGTATTCCTTCACCCAGCATGTAATTAATTTATGGAATATGCTACCACAAAAGGTGATGATGGCCACTAGCCCAGGCAGTTTTTAAAACTGATTAGACAAATGCATAGATGATAAATCTACGAATGGTAACACGTCATCATAGCTACCTGCTACTTCTAGGTTTAGAGGCAGTGCATCTCTGAACCTATATGCTTCTGGACAGAAGAGGAGCAGTTGTGGGCGAGGGACACTCCTTCCTCTCTGGTGTGTGGACTTTCTACTGGTGTCTGGTTAACCACTGTAGGGAATGGGATGTTGGACAAGATAGGCTTTTGGTCTGATCTAGCAAGGATTTTTTTATGTTCTTCAGTCCAGAAAAGGTTGTCTGCTTAAGTTTCATTGGAATATGTAGACTAAATGTAATCACAACTAAATTGTTCCATTGAGGCTGAAATCCTATACATTGGGATACTGACTAGACCTGCATAAGATTGTGCTATGATT
Source organism: Tiliqua scincoides (assembly GCF_035046505.1). Lineage (NCBI taxonomy): Eukaryota > Metazoa > Chordata > Lepidosauria > Squamata > Scincidae > Tiliqua > Tiliqua scincoides. The sequence goes on along the minus strand of NC_089824.1, from coordinate 43,608,918 downwards.
GCTATTGGACTTAAATATGACAAGCTTTCTCTAGACTCTCTTCACCCTGTCATTGAAAAAAAAAAATCAGTGAATATTGCACACTATAAAACTAACAACCTAATCCCATAACCCCACTGGCAGCAGAATGCACATTTCACCAGCAGAAGGATGCTGGTGGAACATCACTTCTGCGGGCAAACACAGCAAGGCTGTTGGCACAATTGCTAGCGGCTGGGTCAAGTGTGCTGACAGGAGGAGAAGGCATCGTCCATCGGTACAAAGTGAGTGGCAGTGGGGACAGGCAGTGGGAGGAATGGGGAGTTTCTAGGCAGGGATGAAGGTAGAACTGGGAAGGAAGGGTGGGATCAGCGGGGGGGGGGGCTGCCAGGTAAGATTTGGCTGCCCAGGTTTATTGTCTTTCCAAAGTTATCAAGACCATTCAGCAATAATAATTGATAAATGATAGAAAAAAACTCATAATCCAATATTGTTTAAAATGAACAGCAATAAACCATACAAAATGAATTCATTTGAAAAAAATTTTATTTTAGGGCTGATATTATCAATCAAGTATACAGAATGTCAGCATGCAGAAGCCTCAAACCAACATTACATTGTATTCCAGAGATCAATATAAGTTCTGTACAAACAATTATCTTATGGCCCTCATTTTTAACCCTTGATCCCATGTGTTCTTGTAAGATGTATTGGTAAGCAGATAACAAAGCAACAGAGCTACCATTTATGTACATTCACAAACCAATCAGACTGACAGAGATTTATATGTGCACATACTCGCACAACACTTTACACACACATGTGTGTACATGTATGAAGCAGCCAAAAGGTGATCATCTGCTTCCTCACTATGATCTGTAATGCAGTTTTCACAAACTGGGAAGTGCGAGATTTCAAACATGGTCCCTTTAAATCACTGGTTCCCAATCTGTAGTCCGTGGACCACAGGCGGTCCGCGAGACCCTGAGAAGTGGTCTATGAGGCTTCAGAAAAAAATAGCCTTCAATCACTTCCAGTGTCTCGCAGAGTAAGCACTCCCCTATAGACCACCAGAGAGGGCAGAGAATGACTGCTCACAGTTGCAGCTGGCACTGACATGTCCATTCTCCCTCATGGACTACTAGAGAGGGCAGAGAATGGACTGCCCACAGCTGGCAACAAAAGCAGAAACCCACACCTCTATAATGAAGAAATCTAATAAATCTGCAACAAATTTAATTGTATTTTTTGTGTGCCTGGAGTGGGGGCAGATCCAGAGCGCGATACCATAGTCTTCCGAGACTGAAGGTTGCCAACATGAGGAGTGGGGGGGTTGCATATAGCCCATGACAATTCCAATTTTTACCTCAGTGGTCTGTGGGCTCCTAGAAGTTGGGAACCACTGCTTTAAATTAAAGCAGAAGTCCTGCACTTACCAGTTTGCAAAACCATGTAATGGAGGCTTTTTGTGCACTGCAGTAGTACCAGCAGCAGCAGTCTCAGGGTGGAGTGGCTTCAGGCAGAATCCCTAGCAGCACTTTCCCTGCACACACCTGAATCTTTAGTGCTATTACAGCTCAAAATGTTCAGTGAAGACCCAGCACTATCATATTATTGTTATTTGAGAACGCATAGAAAATGTGTCCTCTATCAGATTTACTGCTAAATATTTCCCACGCAAGTCAAGTTAAAAAGTCATTAACAGTTTCTCCAAACTCTTTTTCTAGTGCACTATGTCACCATTGCTGCATTGACCTGTCTCTCCCCCACCGAACTAAACATAAAGAAATATTTTGTTCCACGTGTTCATAAAGGTTTTAATCTATATTTGAAATCAACGTCATGTGTAGGTTGTAAAAGGCCAAGCCCTGCTCGTGATTGGTCTAAAGATGGACATTTCACATTCTTGTCAATAAGCTCCACTTCAAAATAGGAAAGCAACAAAATCAAAAATTGCTTTATCTCATGAACTGCAAAAAATCTTCCAGGGCATTTTGCAAGTCCAGTCCCAAATGGCATATAATAATATTTTAACTTTTGACCATTGCGGTAGAAAATGGTCTTTTCTTTTCCATTTTGATCCAGAAAACGGTCATACTTAAATGTCTGTAACAAAGCCAAAAATAATGCAGTCATAAATTCAGTCGTGTTTAAAAAGTATACGTACATATAGAAAACTTCATCAGTTCAGTTTCTAAATTTTTTTAGTTGTAATTCTGAACTACCCTTATTCAATGGATAAACAATTCATTCCACTAGAAGACAATCTCAATAAAGAAAAAAAATCTCAGTGAAATGAAATCACTATCGAGCAACAAAGTTAAATAAAAAGTCACAAGTTCTATAGTTATACCCCTGGGAGTAACTGGTGAGGGCCCAATCCTATCCAACTTTCCAGCACCGGTGCAGCTGCAATGCAGCCTGGAGGTAAAGGAACAAATGTTCCCTTACCTTGAGGAGACCTCTGTTACTGCCACCCCACCAAAGGATGCAGCGCACACCCCATTGGCACTGCTGCACTGGCCCTGGAAAATTGGATAGTATTGGGTCCTTAGTTGACTGTAACTGGTAAGTTATAGTCAACCCTTGTTGACTATAATGGGACTGACTTCTGAGTAGACATGGATCGAATTGAGCTCTGGGTGAATCAACTAAAATTAAATAAATTTTACTAATTTTACGGTTTCTCAGTAATATTGTGTAGCTGCTATTGAAGTCTGTGCTTGGTATGAGGTCTGTGCTTATGGTAGTGTTGAATTGTGAAAACATTTACTGCCTATCTGTTAATGAGACCAAAAAGAAACATTTTCAAAAATTTCGTACTAGTCGATGGTAGATGACTGGGGGCCCAATCCTATCCAACTTTCCTCTGCTGATGTAGCTGTACCAATGGGACATGAACTATATCTTGGGGAGAGGGCAGTCACAGCGGCCTCTTCAAGGTAAGGAAACATTTGTCCATTTATCTCGGAGCTGCAGTGCAGCTACATTGGAACTGGTAAGTTGGATAGAATTGGTCCCTGGGTTTTTATAGCATTTGTGGCAGTGTGATGGAAAAAAGGGATTTGGCTTTCCTTTCTTTTTGCAGGTAGTCTTTGATCAAAAGCATAAGCAGCAGCCATAAAGGAATGTCTGCACTTTCTCAGGAAGGAATATCCTTAAGAATCTTGGAGGACAATGCATAGCTTTGAAAAGCTTCACAGTTTAATGAGTTGTTCTTTCCTCAAGGGTGTGTTCCAAGATGTGTGTACCTGGGTGTGTGCCTGCCCTTATGCATTAAGAAGTGCCAGCCATTGATAAGACAGCCTTTAATCAAAAGACTTGACCCTTGATAAACAAGGCTTGTACTGTGTTCCTGCCAGTTTCAACACATATGCTTTTGTCTCTTTAATAATTTTCATTACAGTCACAACTCAGGGCCCAATCCTATCCAATTTTCCAATGCTGGTGCAATTGTTCCAGTGGGGTGTGAGCTGCATCCTGTGGTGGAGAGGCAGTCACTGGGGCCTTCTCAAGATATGGGAACATGTGTTCCCTTACCAAGGGGCTGCATTGTGGCTACACCAGAGCTGGAAAGTTGGATAGGATTGGGCCCTTATTTGGCATCAGGAGCAGCACACCTGTGAAATGGACTGAAGCACCCATGGTAGCTGGACAAAGTGGAGAACTGAAGGGAGCACCCAGCATGCAACCACCACCTGCTCCATCTGGTAATTGCCCCATCCTCCTTTTCCTTGTTCTCCAAAGAGCATGGCAGCAGAGTTGAAAAAGGAGACTGGGTGGTTGCAGCAATCCCCATCATTCTTTCGCAATCAGGATCTCAGCAGTCACCTCTACCTTCTTCGTTAGCTCTATTGCCTGTCCTCTTCCCCCTTTGTGTCTTCACTGTGGGCAGAGGAGATCCTAAGAAACCCCTCACATCCTCCATGTCTGGCCAGCCTTGAAGACACAGCAGGTGGAGTTGGGATGACAGTAGGTGGTGGTGCACATTTTTTTTCTTTTTTTAAAGCAGGATGCCATGTGGGTGCTGCTTCAGGTGCTATCTTGGCTTTACTGTACAGACTCAGCATCTAATTGTTAGGATGCTAACACTGTCCTTTTTTTGGTGATCCTATGATGTTGGACTAATATCTTTCTCCCTCTGGAAAAAGCTATCATCTAGAATTTATCTGGCAAAAACCAGTGCTTGAAATCACAATTCCAATGTGACGGAATCACAATAATGATGTCAAATACTTTACTGCAAGAAATAATCCAATGTCTGCTGATGTGTGCAGTTTTATTTAACACTGTCTTTACTCACCAAAGGATCAGAGTAGATTTCTGGGTCAAAATGCAACAGCTGGGGATAAAGAGCAATGATGTCATCTTTGCGAACGTTGTACAAGCCGCTGCCCACTTGCAAGCTGAAATCTTCCTTAGCAACTCTTACAGTCATGGATGCACTGGAGAGTCTTATTGCTTCCTTGATAATGCTATCTGAGTAGATGGGGGAAAATCTTTAATATAGATACAGTATGGGCGGTTATGCTACTGAACAGATTACAAAATCAAAAGCATTGTGAGTCACTAAAATAAAGACTGAAAGTCCTTGCATTTTATTTGCTGCCATCAAGCACTAAAATTATTTTTAAATAATACTGTGTGACCTGGCCTAGGTGTATTATATAACCGATTTGTCCTAAAGTTCATAACTCCTAAATAGTGATAGTCATTTGGAGGTCATTAGAGACCTCTTTAAGAAAGATGCAGCCAAACTGGAGCAGAATCAGAGGAGAGCAACAAGGACGATCAGGGGGCTGAAGAACAAGCCCTAGGAGGAAAGGTTGAGGAAACGTAGCATGTTTGGCCTGGAGAAGAGGAGGCTGAGAGGGGATATGATAGCTCTCTTCAAATACCTAAAGGGCTGTCATATGGAAGAAAGGAATAATTTATTCTCAACTCTCTCTAAGAGTTTGTACTAGGGTATACAAACTGCAAGAGAGAAGATTTCAATTAGACATCAGGAAAACATTCCTGACAGTCAGGGCGGTTTGGCAGTGGAACAGATTGCCGAGAGAGGTGGTGGACTCTCCCTCACTAGAGATATTCAAGCAGAGGCTTGACAAGCACCTGTTGGAGATGCTCTAAGAGGATTTCCTGCCTAAGGCAGGGGGTTGGACTAGATGACCTATTTGGCCCCTACCAACTCTATGATTATGATGGGAAAGCCGTGAAAGTCCCAGATACCATTAGAGATACAAAGAAAGTGTACCTAGTACAGGCATGTCATCCAGCTGTTTTCGATTCAAGGAAATACGTTTCTTATTCAGGTCAATTCTTTCACCAGCATTTTCTAGCATCCTTTGCACCTCTTCAGTTGCGGCTTTTATTGCTTCTGGATTCCTGAAACAAAAGCATACTGAAATAACATAACCACATTCCATAATCCTATCCTTACACAGGAGTTCTGGGAAGTGCAGGGAAGTAGCTAACCGTGCACTAGTCATATCCCCCTATGGGCCTCCCATGACATGAGAAGAGGGTAGCAGACTTTAGCAGAGATGGTCTGATCTACCCTGGAGGCTTTGATGAAGCTGAGTTGGGATAGGGGATGCTTCCCAGCAGACTTCCCTTACTCAGCGGTCTGTCTCTGATCAGATTTACATGCATTCCACCTGGATTATCAGCTTTAAAATTGGAGATTTGGTGTGTGAAGGAGTTTGCTACCTAGACTCAAACAATGCTTGGCCTGGCATTGAACAAATGAGGGTTAAGTGATCTCTTCCTGAGACAAGAGACTGAGGTTGAGGTATAAAGTGATTCCTTATACTAACCACCAAAGGAAAGGGAGTAGGGGGGGCAGTGAGAGACCAAAGGAAACATTTCTGCTAGGAGCTATGCCAGAGGTGGATTTAATCTATGAGTGCCATGGACAGAGGCTGCAAAATGGAGGCTAAGACCATCCAAGCTCAAATTTAGAGCACCTTGGGGTTCATGACAGCTCTTTGGAAATGCACGCAAACTGGTGTTGATTTCAGGTGTGTACTGGTAACTCCTGGTAACTCAATGTTCAACCTGCATAGTTCCAAAAATAGTAGATATTACAAAGAAAGCTTAATTCTCCTCCATGAGAAGATAGAATCCAGCTGGTGCTGGGCCACTGGAACTTCTTACTGCTCAGGGAAGTGTAGCATAAGCACCAAACGCTGTACACCTGTCATATTCTGAGACAGACCCTTGGTCCATCTAACTCAGCATTGTTAACAGTGATTGGCCCTCCCAGAGTTTCAGATGGGATGGGGGCGGGGCTTTTCAAGTTCCACCTAAAGATGCTAGGGTGCCATGAGCCTTTTGCATGCAAAGCAACTGTCACCAAGCAATTACCCTTCTAGTTATACTCAATCCCCCTCTGGCTTATCAGGTGTAGAAGAGAGAAATTCACATAACATAATGTCAACAGACACAAGATGACACTGTGTCTGCAGACAATACAACCTGTAAGGAAATATCATTAAAAACCGATGAGTAATACCTATTGCATACAAAGAATAACCGGTGAAAGATGCAACCAACTAACTAGAAAACTCCCATTGAGAATTTGATGGTTAACTAACCATTGAGTCTGAAAGTATTTCCTTTTATTGGAAAGCATTCATTAAAGCAGACATAGACATTGTTGTTGTACGTTACAGGATGTTTATTGATTAGCCTGGATCTGAGTAAGCATAGTTAGTGTGCAGCTGTAAAGAGCTTTGCTGGCAAAAAAGAAAAAGAAAAAATCCACTTTGTATGTTATGGCCCTGAATAGGATGGATGTTCTTGGAAAAGGGCCTTTTTGTAAGCAAAATCTCAGGGGGATTTTTTCCCTTCTCTTTTGGTTTCCATGACACTCCTGCCTATTATAGCAAGAAGAGAACAGGAGAACTACCAATACACATGACACACTAGACAGAATTTTTTTTTACTTCTTGTATCATGGATGTGTAGCTACTAACCTAATAAGATGGAACAAACTCCAGAAGGTAGCAGGTATTGTGTTTGCTTGTGAAGCCCACAGGACTGCCAGATGGGTTTTTGCTTTTTCCTTATCATCAAAACTAGAGGCCGTGTCATTCAGGAACATGCGCACAGAAATGAGTTCAGATCTGTTGTCTCTTTTCTTAAGTTTTTCATGGAGCAGAGCCTCAGCTAACCTCTCTCGGGCACCGTGGGCACCTCTGAATAGGTGGATCGGCAGACCGGCTACTAGAGCTGGGAAGATTTGGTCAAACTCTTTGAAATTCTCTAGGGCACTGAAAATGACTGCTCTCTGGTCTTCTTGTTCAGAAGAGAAGATCGTTCTGTGACCTGTGTTAACCTCTGTACCAAAAAGTGTTAGAAACCCAGATTCAAACATCACACGGCAGCAGAATTCATAAAGCTTATCAGTCACCCAGCCGCTGGTATTTGTTTTTGGAGTGTTTGATTCCACCATGACGTAGTGAAGATTTTCCATCATGGTTTCACTGAGAAATGTCAAGGCATTGCCTTGCAAGGTTCTAGTGAAGGTCTGGTGCATATTTTCAGTGGTGTTGCCATCTTTTGGGTCAATACTTCTATGTCCAAATGCCTGTCAACAAAAATAGGGTAAGTATAAGTACAGCCTCTCATAACCTAAGGCTGAGGCCTCGTCCCCTGTGTGCAAACATATAGCACTTCTGCTATTTGCCCCACATACTCCAGCCATGTGGCTGACTGAGATGGCTGTGTCAGGTAGAGTATTGACAGGAGTTGCCTGCTGCCTACCTCCATTCACCCACTTGCATCCAGCATTCCTCTCATTACTTCCTGCAAGAGGGGAACAAAAAGGAGAGGACAATGGTCTTCCACATATCATCTTCTGCTCTGTTCCTCTCTTTTTGGAATCTAGAGAGCTGGAGCAGATAGAGGAGGAGCACCAGAAGTGGTGGATGCTATACCACCAGATAAGGGGGCATAGCATTGGCACACCAACTAAAGTGTTGGGAGGTCTTGGGCCAGCCGGAGTCCCGAGGACCCTGTTTCCTGTCTCTGGAAGGGAAACTGGGAAAAACACTCATAGCATCTTGGATTTCAGCCTACGAGAATCAAAATTCAGAAGGAAAATCATAAGCAAAAAAATTTTTTTTTCCTTCAGGGTTGCAAAAGAAGGCCACAGGCTTGAGAAATTATTAAACATACAGCTTATGCTGATAAATAAAGCATGTCTACTTAGGACCTCTATTTGACATCCATTTCAATTAAAAGGACTTTTTAAATGATCCATAATAGGAATTGGACTAGATTTCAGATGTACCAAGAAGACTGGGAACATTGATATTAACTTTAAAAGTCATCCTGAAGTATTTTTTTTGTACAGAGCAAAGTCCATGTTACTAGATCAATCATCTTAATGGCTGTCTGGTTGACAAAGATTATATATTATAGAAAAGAAGAGAATCTTCCAGTTAAAAATTGAAACAAATAGCAATTCTAACTTGCTGGTGATTATTGTGAGCCGTATATTACCTGTAGACCAAGGGTTCCTGAACTAGGACTTTGCAATGCCCCAGTCAGGTAAGCCCTATCTCTGGCCCCTTAAGGAGTGGGGTGGGGAATGATGGTGATGTGATTGCCATAATCATGCTACCGACAGGGACAGATGGTTGTGATTTTTTTACTTACCACAGCTATCGCTGGCCTCTGAGGAGGGGGTGTGGAGAGCCCTGCAGACCACTCTGCAGGGCTCCCTGTGCCTCAAAAAAGCTAAAAATAGCTATCACGACCCACTTCCAGTTTGCAATCATAAAAATAAAATAAATGTTTACTCATCACTCAACCCCTGCATAGTTTAGTGATCTGCAAGATGCAGAAGGGCCTATATGCTAATGCCACACAGTGATCTGTGGACAGTCTTTAATTAGGATTGGGCTCTCACACAATCCTAGGCATTTCTACAGGTGTACGTCCCACTGAGTTCAATGGGACTTACTCCCAGGTAAATCTGCATAGGATTGCAGTTTTTATCTGACAACTATACTGAAATTAATATGACTCAACCCTTAAGTTATCTTAGGCTGATCTGCAAGAACGTTAATTTTTGCAATTGATACATCTCTTTGTAAAATTCACTTTAAATAAAGCTTATAATAACTGCATTTCTGAAGATAACATATTTTGAAAGGTGTTACCTTTGCAGAGGTGGCAAAGTGGAACTTTTTCCAGTCTAAATGTCTTCCTTGTTGCATCACTGAATGATATGAAAAAGGATCTGTCAAAAAATGGACATATTTTCCAGCCAACCTGCAAGTGAAAATGGGGCCATATTTCTTTTGCCTTGCTCTGAGGAATTCGAGGGGATTGGCCCCAAATTGCAAAGCACAGCCCAGATATGGCAGCATCCCATTCTCCAAGGGTGGCTCACTCAGACGTCTGCAAAAAAAAAATACACACGGTGTAGATTAGGACTGTAAATTAATATTTGACCTTCAAGTTTGCCAAGCAAGCATCATAAATAGATGATCACACAGTTTCCATCACTGCTAGAAGGAATTGCTGACCACTGAGCCATAAATCCACTTAGAGGGTAGTAGATAACTAGGAAATAATGACTTTGCACAATAGAGAAGCTCATTATAGCGTCAGTAATGAGAATGTATCACACACACGATAAATCACATTTGATTACAATTCCTTCCTCTTTTAAACATATCACTTCTACCTTGTTTACACTGGGGTGTTTCATCTAATAATTTTAAACAGCAATGTTATTTCATGGCAAAATATGTTTGCTCAGATCAATTTTATGATCAAATACTGTAAAGTATGAATGAACGGGGGGGGGGGAATGGGAATGCATGTTGAAGCAGCTTTTCTTTTTTTAAAGAACATGTTACTTTCTGAATGAAACCGTCACCTTTGGGGGACTCCAGCAAATTTCCTAGGTCAGGTCTGGCAGCCAGTTTGGCTTAATACATGCAACATCTGTTTGGTTTTTGACTTCTCGGTTTTGTTTGTTCTTAGGCACAATATGTCTGAGTACTGCTGATGTGTGCATGTTTGCATAGAAATCAAGCCTGCCAGCTTTTACTGATGTGGATAATCCACTTACACATTACTGCCTCTGTGTGCTAGTCAACTCCTAGTCAGTTTAATGCCCTGTGGAGCCATTTAGAACCTGAACATTTGTATTCAAGATCTGTGCAATATCAATAATAATTTTATGTCTTAAAAAACTCAGCATTGCACACAAATGCCATAAATGCTATAATGGCAATAACTAATGTAGGCTTCGAAAGTTTGGCAAGCACATGCAGTATTAAGAAATATTGATCATGCAGTCAAATTGTCTGTAAAAACCAGGAAAGTATTGATTGATTGATTGATTGGATTGGCAGTGCACACTTCCAGGGTAAACTGAATAATTTGAAGATATTTAAGACAAACTGGTAACTGATTATCAGTTCGCATTTGGAGCTTATAGTTTCCCAGGCCATGATGGGATATGGATTAACCACCACCACACTTAACTGAGAATGCTGAGCTGTAGTGTCATTAGATATACTTGTTCATTTTAGCATCTGAATCAAATCATATTCAAGATACATACATAGATAAATTTAATCTGTTTTAATTTAATCTGTTTCAAGATCCATAGCCTAAAATAGAATATGAAGACAAAAGGAGAAATATCAAACAGAGACACTGATGTATTTCAGTATTGAACTGATAGAACTGAAATATTTTAGAATCATTATTTACTAGTAAGAAGATCAAATAAACCTCATGGTACAATGACTGAACATATAAAACAAAATTACAAAATTTTGGTTGACGTTGGTGAAATATGTCTGACATTGAAAAGAAGCCAAGAAGGACAAAATTATCAGTTTATTATTCATATAATTTATATATCTACTCTATGCAGGTGATAGTGACAGCTAGGTTCAAAAGGACAGCAGTTCAAATCACTTCTGATCAGTCTGATTCCCAATGTTCCAATTCATATAATTTAATAACTGATATACAAATTAGTTTCTTATGGGCTTTTATTTTTTTCTTGATATTTGTATAAAGCTAAATAAAAGTGCCTCTGTTAGTTTTTTAATGCCTGGACACCTGGAAAAAAAATGAATTAAGCATACTAAATGTTTCAGTGTTACATTTTTTTTTTTTTCCAGTGGTTACTTTTGGCTAAACCCACAACATTTTGAACATTGATGCATGCATTAGAATCTTCAAGAAGAAACAAATTCAAGGTTCACCAAAGTATGCATAAAGAGAAGAATCCTCCTTACCTCCTCCTTATTCCCAGAACAAACCACAAACCACCACACAGAATCACCATTATTACCCATAACAAGGCTGATACCAACATTTCAAGCAAGTGAAGTGAAATTTCAAGGTTAAAACGATGTTTACACCCAAGCCTGAGACTGATACAGCAGCCTTTCAAGAGCCACTTTTTATATTCAGTAGGAGTATTCAGCACTTCTTTGAACTGCAATAACCTATGCAAGCTATTAATTAACTATTTCTGGACAAAATTTCTACACCTTCTGTTGGACCAAAATTCCTGAAAAAAAACAACAGGAAAGAATTGATTAGATACTTCAGCTGATGGCCTTGAGCTGATTATCACTTATCAGTGAAGGTCAAAAGTAATCACAGAACAGTAATAACTGATAATTTAAAGGTCTCTCAGACATGCTTTCATCTGTCATGCAGATTTACCATGGATAGTTTATAGTACAAGCTTAGCTTTAAGTGAGGTGGCTGTCTGGCATACTATTATCTGACCCCATTAGGGTTGCCAACTGAGGACAACTGAGCTAAGGATAAAACTTGGCAGATCAGGGATGGCAACAAGATTAACATCCCAATCTCAAAGGTGGTGTTGCCGCCGGGTGCAGCGGTGCCAAAGTGGCTACCACTGCATTTTGCAGCCCTGCGGCAGCTGCCAGAGGGCCCCTTTCCCTGGGAAAAGCTCCAAGCCTGCAATGGGGCTTCTCAAGTTTGCACCAGCTATTTTGCCGGTGCAGACTTGAGAGACTCTGTGTTGGGCCTTCTGGCCCAACACAGAGTTCATGATCCAGCCAGTCCCACCCCCCTCTCACTCCAGTTCCTCCCCCATCCTGCCCTTCTCCCACCCCAGAATGCCTCCCCCCACCCCCCAAAGCCTCACTACTGCTGGCCAGTGATAGGTAGACACCAGAACTGACAGGGTGTTGTGGGTGTGCCTTAGAGCACTTGTGACACCCTGCACCGGCTGTATGCTTGTACTGTTGGTGCTAAGGAGCTCAGGATTGGGTTCTCATTCAGCTGGCTCATGATAGGAGGCAAGCGTATGGGGAGCAGAACTAAAAGAAAGATCTAAGACATTCCTAGATTTGCACCCATCACAGACTATATTAGAGTGTCTAACATGGATACAAGAGGGGTAAAATATCATGAATCCATTGGCACCACATTGCATTGCTTAAACTACTCTCTTCTACTAGCTCAACTAGATGGAGACATGGTGAAAGTGCCACTCATCTCACATACAGGACATTTTTGTTCAACTGTGGCTAAGTAGTTGATTGTTGCCATGAGATCCTCTTGAAATTCACAAAACTGTAGCACTCTCCTATGCATGTTTATTCCGAAGTCCCTTTGTATTTAATGGGACTTAGTCCCAGTAAGCGTTAGAATTACAGCCTTAATGACTGTCTATATTGCACGGGCATTCATTATTTCTCAGCAAGATTGGCTCTGACCTGCTGGCATGTTGGACTGATTGGTACTAAAAGCTTGGAAAGCCATGGTTCTCCCTGAAGCCCCAACTTGGAAGCTGGAAATGGTAAAATTGATTTCTAAGGAATTGTTTGCATATAAAAGAAGGCAAGTGTCACGATAGAGCAGCAATTTTCAACCTTTTTCATCTCACAGCACACTGAGAAGGTGCTAAAATTGTCAAGGCACATCATCTGTTTAACAATTGGCAAGGCACTCTGTGCTGCTGGTAGGAGGCTCAGATCCCCAATAGCCCTACTAATAAATGATACCCCTGCCAACTTCACACCTGCAGACAATTTGCTGCTTACCAATGTGCAGTGGCACACTGGTTGAAAATAATTGAGGTAGAGGAGGAGTTCTCAGTGTCTGTGGGCTGATCCAGGGCAGTAGCACCAAGTGGTTAGCATGCTCACTCCCTTCCTGTTCCCCTATGTCCCCTTTTTGGACACATACCTGATTGACCAAAGATCTAGGTAGAATTTATCAGCTACCACTCTAGGCAATCAGGCCCAACAGAGGAAGACTGTCTGGACCACACACGATAAAAAAACACAAACACAAACAAAAAACCTTACACACAAAAAACCCAGGAAAATACCAAACCTCAGGGCTCCTATCAAATTCACTTTCACAGTAGCACCTACAACCTTAGGAGATGTAACAATCTAATATAAGCTGCTCAAAACAATAAAGGGAACACTTAAACAACACATCCGAGATCTGAATGAACAAAATATTCCTATTAAATGCTTTGTTCCTGACATAGTTGAATGTGCTGACAACAAAACCACACAACAATCATCAATGGAAATCACATTTATTAACCCATGGAGGTCTGGGTTTGGTGTCATACCCAAAATTGAAGTGGAAAAACACACTACAGGCTGATCCAACTTCGATGTAATGTCCATACAGCAAGTCAAAATGAGGCTCAGTAGTGTGTGTGGCCTCCATGTGCCTGTATGACCTCCCTACAACGCCTGGGCATGCTCCTGATGAGGTGGCAGATAGTCTCCTGAGGGATCGCCTCCCAGACCTGGACTAAAGCATCCGCCAACTCCTGGACAGTCTGTGGTGCAACGTGGCGCTGGTGGATGGAGCAAGACATGATGTCCCAGATGTGCTCAATTGGATTCAGGTCTGGGGAACGGGCGGGCCAGTCCATAGCATCAATGCCTTCATCTTGCAGGAACTGCTGACACACTCCAGCCACATGAGGTCTAGCATTGCCTTGCATTAGGAGGAACTCAGGGCCAACCGCGCCAGCATATGGTCTCACAAGGGGTCTGAGGATCTCATCTCAGTACCTAATGGCAGTCAGGCAAGCACATGGAGTCAGGCAAGCACATGGAGGGCTGTGCAGCCCCCCAAAGAAATGCCATCCCACACCATTACTGACCCACTGCCAAACCGGTCATGCTGGAGGATGTTGCAGGCAGCAGAACATTCTCCCTGCCGTCTCCAGACTCTGTCACATCTGTCACATGTGCTCAGTGTGAACCTGCTTTAATCTGTGAAGAGCACAGGGCGCCAGTGGCGAGGTTGCCAATCCTGGTGTTCTCTGGCAAATGCCAAACGTCCTGCACGGTGTCAGGCTGTCAGCACAACCCCCGCCTGTGGACATCGGGCCCTCATACCACCCTCATGGAGTCTGTTTCTGACTGTTTGAGCAGACACATGCACATTTGTGGCCTGCTGGAGGTCATTTTGCAGGGCTCTGGCAGTGCTCCTCCTGTTCCTCCTGGCACGAAGGCAGCGGTCCTGATGCTGGGTTGTTGCCCTCCTATGGCCTCCTCCATGTCTCCTGGTGTACTGGCCTGTCTCCTGGTAGCACCTCCATGCTCTGGACACCACACTGACAGACACAGCAAACCTTCTTGCCACAGCTCGCATTGATGTGCCATCCTCATGAGCTGCACTACATGAGCCACTTGTGTGGGTTGCAGACTCCGCCTCATGCTACCACTAGAGTGACAGCACCACCAGCATTCAAAGGTCACCCAAACATCAGCCAGAAAGCATAGGGACTGCGAAGTGGTCTGTGGTCACCACCTGCAGCACCACTCCTTTATTGGGGGTATCTTGTTACTTGCCTATGATTTCCACCTGTTGTCTACTCCATTTGTGCAACAGCATGTGAACTTGATTGTCAATCGGTGTGGCTTCCTAGGTGGACAGTTTGATTTCACAGAAGTGTGATTGACTTGGAGTGACATTGTGTTGTTTAAGTGTTCCCTTTATTGTTTTGAGCAGTGTACTTCCCATACTAGGAACCAAGCAGACCCAGAGTTTAAATATAAACAGTTTATTAAAAGTCTAACCAAAAAAGGATAAACAAAATGGGCAAGAAAGACCAATACAGAAGAGAAAGGCTTGGTAGAAAATCAGTTTCCAAACGATGTAATAGCACTTGACACCAGCAGGTGGAGCTGAATCTTATGCATCATGCAGTAAACTGGAACAGTTGCAAGTTAACCTAGAGCAGTGGTGGCGAACCTATGGCACGCGTGCCAGACAGGGCATGCAGCGCTGTCTCTGTCGGCACACAGCGCTGAGCCAGGCAGCCTGGGGAGGGGCGCTGAAGCTGCGTGTCCCTTTAAAGGAAACGGAGGCTTTTTCCGAGCCCCGTGTGTTGGGAGGGCGGGCTGCTTCCCTCCGCCCCCTGCGCTCACTGCCCTCCTCTCGCTTCACCCCCACCTGCTCTGCATTGGTTTCCCTTTTCAATTTTGCGGCTCTGCAAGCTTGATTGGAGTCTGCTCCTGTGCGTGTCTACTCAGAAATAAGCCCCATTAGAGTGGATTACTTCCAGGAAAGAGTGCCTGGGATTGCAGCCTTGGAGCTACTGCTGTGTGCATCTACTCAAAAGTAAGCCCCATTACAGTGGATGAGGCTTATTCCCAGGAAAGGGTGCCTGGGATTGGAGTCTGCTCCTCCTCTCCCTTCACCCCCACCTGCCCCGCATTTGTTTCCCTTTTCAATTTTGCGGCTCTGCAAGCTTGATTGGAGTCTGCTCCTGTGCATGTGTACTCAGAAGTAAGCCCCAGTAGAGTTGATGAGGCTTACTCCCAGGAAAGAGTGCCTGGGATTGGATCCTGCTCCTGTGCATGTCTATCAGAAGTAAGCCCCATTAGAGTCAATGAGGCTTACTCCTAGGAAAGAGTGGTTGGGATTGCAGCCTTAGTGCCCACTTCTGTGGGTGGGGCTTTTTAAAAAAAATATATTTTCTTGTTTGAGAAAATGAGCAGTGGCATGGTCTTGCAGCCACCCCCTCCCTGACAATAGTTCTTTACCCAGCATGTAATTAGTCTGTGGAACTCTTTGCCTCAGGAAGCAGTGATGACAACTTGCCTAGATGCCTTTAAGAAGGGATTGGACAAAATTTCTAGAGGAAAAGTTCATTAAGGGTTACATGTAATAGTGGGTAAAAGATGTTAATGTATGAGTTGTTTTTTCTAAACGAAAACCTCAATATTCAGGTTAAATTGCCGTGTTGGCACTTTGTGATAAAAAAAGTGGGTTTGGGGTTGCAGTTTGGGCACTCAGTCTCTAAAAGATTAGCCATCACTGACCTAGAGACTTTGTACGCCTACTGGAATGACTGCAAACAGGCAAAAATAACTAAGTTCTGACAATTGTTAGTTAGACATTCCATAACTTAATTACCTGAAGGATGGAACCTTCAGCCCCCTTTTCATTTGCTTCCCTGCAAAGGCCTCCAACAAATGCTGGCACTGACTGAAATTCCCCATACCCACAAGCAAAAATAGCCTAAATAATGAGCAGTGTTGTCAGCTCCAGCTTGTAGCCTCACTGCTCATTTTAATAAGTGAGATGGGAGGGCAATGAACCAAGCTTGTTATTGCTTCTATTCTTGTGGTTAGCTATTTTAAATATTCAAAAATAGTCACATACTGTATTTGAAAACAGATAAACCATTTAAAACTGACTCCATGAAGGCCTACAAAAAGGACAGCTGATTTAAAAACTGATTAGCCAGAAAACTTTGTAGTGCTTGAATGTACTTATCATAACCTCTACCTTGCTTGTTAAATTTTAAAATTTCCCTTCACAATTCCACGTTTTCTAAATTGAAATGAATGACTCCCTTGAATGCTGTCTATGCTGATTTCTGAATCCCATGTGCCACAGAACGTCTTGAGAGAATTTGGAGGCATTGTATTAGAATGGACTGCTCTACCTCAGGCAAACTGAAGGTGATAGATATCGGTTTTTAGAGTTATGAATCCCCTGTAAACAGAAAACTAGCAAAGAAAAAGGAAAGAGCTGGACTAGAATTTTTATCCCTGAAGTGCGAGTTGTTTTTTTTAATGATTGACACAGACTGGCTGAGACTTTCATAGATGACAACACCAACCTCAGAAAATTTTGAATGCAAGCCACCCTCTTCTGAACCACTACCAGAGAGGCTACAGAGGCCCAGCATGCCTCAGTGGACAAAGGAGTGCTCACTAACAACAGTAAGCCGTGGCAGGGTGAAACAGGGCAGTGGGGATTGCAATGGGGTGGAAAGGAGGACGGCGGGAGGCGTGATGGAAGGGGGTGAAACCCTAAGAGAGTGACTTGCACCAGATGATAGCCTCCTGACACATTCCTAGCCCCTGACACATTTTCTCTCTTTGGACTTGCGCTGGTCCAAAGAGACCTATTGGTGAGCAGGCGGCTTATGGGAAGATAAAGGAAAATATTTTCCCTTACCTCTCCCAAGTGTCCTGATTTGCTACCACCACTACCATAGCATGCAGTGCAGCCTGTTTTGTCACAGCTGCATGGTATGGCAGGAAAAAGGATAGGTTTGGGCTGTAAATGTTTGTTCCGGCTCTGTAACAGCAATATGATGCAACTCACAGCCCCATTGAATATAGTACCACTTGCTAGTAAGTATGCACAGAGTGAGTAAGAGAAAGTGTGTATAGGATTATTATTAATCTACTGTCAAAACTAAAAAAATTTAAAGTTTGTTCTCTTCTTCCTCTTTGAACTTGACCCTGTGGATTTATAAGGAAAGATGGAAAACCAATTGGGTGTATAGGCATTAGCAACTGACACCTACCTTCCTGTTTTCTGCTTTACCTTTCCCCAACTGGGGAAACTGGGAATTAATTCAGGAGTGGTAGTTCACTGACACACCCAAAATTGGGGATTCCAGACAGGGAAGGCATCTGGCAAAAGCCTCCCTCCAAGGCTAAAAGAATGCCCCCAAATACAGGTGAATCTCCTTAAAATGAACCAATAGCAGAACATGGTCAATCTGACAGATGTGGCAACCCACTCCCTCCTGAATGAACTGGTTTTACAGGAAGGCAAAGTGTAAAAGCAAAAGAAGTTTATTAAAAAGTGGGAAAGTAATGTGGGGGGTAGAGGCTGCCATCCCCTCCCCCCAGAGAAAGTCCCAAACCCTGCAGTGGGGCTTCTCAAGTCTCCACCTGCTATTTTGCTGGCACAGACTTCAGAGACTCTATGTCAGGCCTCATACCCAACACAGAATTCAAGATCTGGCGAAGCAGAGCTGCACCAGCCCCACCTGATAGAGAGATTTCTGGGACTTGGTCTCTGGGTCAAAATGCTAAGCAGACAGACTCCTTTAAAAGCATATAGAAAAATTTATTTACATGCTATTTACAGATTAAGAATAGATTAGGATGGATACAGGTTCGAAGTTACCACATGGTGGTCCATTGAGTTCTCTCCGAATCACACCCAAAACTCCTGTAATTGTACTCTGTCACAAACAAGTGACCCATGTGATATACACGTCATTTTCCTCTCCTTATTTGGCATGCTGGTGCATGGTTCTAGCCCTAACTGGGAAATCTGTTAGCCAAGTATGGAAGTTCTGGCCTGCAACTTTGATTTCACAAGACCCTGGAATGTTCCTTTTGGGAAAGCTATGACGCACATGTTTTTCTCTCTCTGCAGGTCAACTTGACATTTACTACCCTGTTTATTAACAGAAAAACACTAGTCATGCTTTTTCCTAATGTTCCTCCTCTGAGAGAAGTTAGGTTAACCCTAAAAATCTATATCACACCTAAGGGGAGCTGCACCAGCCCTAACCCTAAGGGGTTAGGATTGTGCTCATAGACCAGGGGTCAGCAACCTTAAACACTCAAAGAGCCATTTGGACCCGTTTTCCGGAAAAAAGAAAACCTTGGGAGCCACAAAACCCTTTTGACATCTAAAATGAAGATAACACTGCATATATAGTTTGCGCTCCCCTCTTATAGGTCCCAGTTATATAATACACTCCCCTCTTGTAGGTCACAGTTATATAATACACTCCCCTCTTATAGGTCCCACTAAAAATCAGATCCAGACCCACAGTTGAGAACAACTGTTTTAGATTGTGCACAGGTGAACTGCTTGTGAAGGATACAGGCAGTGAAGGATTCTTTACAGTCATTTACTTCTGTATTTTTGTAAATGCCTTTACACACAATACTACCTCTGAACAAGACCACTTAGTACTACTTAACACTGTTCACAAAAGTGCTCCTGAACAAACAAGCTAAGAGTTCAAAACTGCATAAAATAAAAGGCATACTAACAGTGATTACTTCACAACCATGAAATATGCTTTGGTGCTACATATACAGTATGTTACACATACAGTATACAAACATATACAGAATCCCATCTGATGCAGGGGTCTCCAAACCCCTTTCAAGTTTCCAAGTGAAGGAAATGGAAAAGTGAAAGTGTGAGTGAGTGACGGGGGAATGCTGAGTAGGGAGCTTGAAGGCTGTAATCCTGGGCACACTTTCCTGGGAGCAAGCACAATGGGACTTACTTCTGAGGAGACACGCACAGGATTGTGCTCAGAGCTTGGGAGGAGGACTGAGCAGCTGCACTCAATTGCTTGCTTTTGCGCTGCGGCTCGGGCAGGAGGGAACTTGCGGCGGGGACTCGCCCTCAGTGGCGGTGCGGGCTCTTTGGGCAGGAGCTGCTCCGCCAGCCCGTTCACGCCCTCTCCTATGGGGTGGGGCGCAGCCGCAGGATGCGTGGGAGCTGCACTCGTGCGCTCCTGGTGAGCGGTGGCTGCGTCGCGGGAGGGGCGAGCCCCTCCCCCCCAGATGGGTTGGCCCCACACGGAGCCGCAGCAAAAGGCTGAAAGAGCTGCTTGCAGCTCCAGAATGGCAGGTTGCCGACCCCAGCCATAGGCGAACAAGCCTTGCTGAGGGAGAATCAGCATGGATTCTGTATGGGTAAGTCTTGCCTCATGAACCTTTTAGAATTATTTGAAAAGGTCAATAGGCATGTGGATGCGGGAGAACCCGTGGATATTATATATCTGGACTTTCAGATGGCGTTTGACACGATCCCTCACCAAAGGCTGCTAAGAAAACTCCTCAGTCAGGGAATTAGAGGGCAGGTCCTCTCCTGGGTTAGGAACTGGTTGAGGTCCAGGAAGCAGAGAGTGGGTGTCAATGGGCAATTTTCACAATGGAGAGAGGTGGAAAGTGGAGTGCCCCAGGGATCTGTCCTGGGACCTGTATTTTTCAACCTGTTCATAAATGACCTGGAGGCAGAGCTAAGCAGTGAGATGGCAAAGTTGACATCAAACTTTTCCAAGTGGTGAAGACCAGAAGAGATTGTGAAGAGCTCCAGAAAGATCTCTCCAAACTGGGAGACTGGGCTGCAAAATGGCAGGTGCATTTCTATGTAAGTAAGTGTAATGTCATGCACATTGGGGCAAAGAATCAAAACTTTACATACAGGCTAATGGGTTCTGAGCTGTCTCAGACAGATCAGATCTTGGGGTCCTTGTGGACAGCTTGGTGAAAGTGTCGACCCAATGTGCGGTGGCAGTGAAGAGGGCTAATTCCATGCTTGGCATCATTAGGAAAGGCATTGAGAATAAGACACCTAATATTGTAATGCTGTTGTACAAATCAATGGTAAGGCCACACCTGGAGTATTGTGCCCAGTTCTGGTTGCCACATCTCAAAAAGGATATAGTGGAGATGGAAAAGGTGCAAAAGAGAGCAACCAAAATGATTACTGGGCTGGGGCACCTTTCCCATGAGGAAAGGTTACAGCGTTTGGGCTTCTTCAGTCTAGAAAAGAAGTGCCTGAGGGGGGACATGATTGAGACATACAAAATCATGCAGGGGATGGACAGAGTAGATAGAGAGATGCTCTTTCCCCCCTCAAATAACACCAGAACCATGAGACATCCACAAAAGTTGAGTGTTGGGAGATTCAGGATAGAGAGAAGAAAATATTTCTTTACCCAGCGTGTAACTAGTCTGTGGAACTCTTTGCCACAGGAAGTAGTGATGGCATCTTGCCTGGATGCCTTTAAGAGAGGAATGGACAAATTTATGGAGGAAAAGTTCATTAAGGGTTATAAGTCATAGTAGTTATGTGCAAGCTCTTGGTATGCTTTTAGCTGAACATCTGTAAGGAGCCTAACTGCATACTACTGCACTCACTTAGGGTTCTCTATGTGCAACTGGAACTCTCTTTTCCAGGTTTTCAGAAAGAGTCCAACCATGCATACTTGCATATAGTTCAGGTACTGTCTGAATCCAAAGACATGCATGCAAAACTCTGCTCAAGCAACAACACTTTCTCTCACCATGTTCCTTTACTGCAGTCTCCTGCACAAACGTCCAAGCTGCTTCTAAAGGGTTAGGGACACTCCCCAACAGTGTGAGAAGTGGCACAGAGAAGATGTGGCAGGAGAGGGAATCAATGGAAATTAGATTTCCACTTGTACAGGGCACCACTGTGGTCAAAGCATTTTAGCTGAGGAGGGGCTTGCTGCTGCAATCCCACCTCTTCATTCCCATGTAGTGCACATACAAAAGTTGTGTGACCAGGGCTAAGTTAGCAACACAGGTTGACTATGAAAATGTTGATCAAGAACGGAGTGGCCAGGGGCTGCTCCATGCCACATGTGTCTAAATACAGAATGCACCTGATTCAATGGTTTTGTTATCATTTTCTCATCATGCTTTAAGTTGCATTAATAGTCATGATATTGTACAGGCTAATGAACAGGAATACAGGTGGAGCCTGTTTATCTGCGGAATTTCCATCTGAGGATCTGGCTCAACACAGTTCCTCTGGACCTGTGTGGAGCCAGATTTGGCCCCAACTGAGCCTTCTGGAGGCGACCAGAGCTGTGTTTCGTTCACCTCCAGAGGTTCTTTTGAGGCCCATGGAGGCAACAAGCAGCCTCCACAAGCCTCAGAATGGCTTCCGGTGGTCCTAGAAAGGCACTTCCGGTTTTTGGGTGTTCATGTTTTTGACTTTGAATGGGGCCCATTTGATAAGCATTAGTGATTATGAGGACTGGTTCAGAAGTTTTACAACATGTTTTAAACCACATATGAGGAGCTGGTTAGATATTACAGGGCAGCAAGCCAGGTGTTTTTGGGTGGTTGCATGTGGGGTGAGAAATTAATCAGAATTCTTCTTTCCAAAAAGATTACAGAAATTGTTGTGTGCTCCATCCCCATTTTCTTCACCTGAAAAGCTGGTACGGTTGTTTGGCATATGCAAAGGTGTTTGGGAACAGTGAAGTATCTAGAACATGTTACCTGTGTAGCCGAGTTCCCAGTGAAACTGCTATGCTCCGGCAAGTCCGGTAGAGGGAGCCATAAGCGTTTGATATTGTGTTATGGTTTCTATGGGCAAAGATATCCTGTTAAAGCAAAATGGAAGATCCAGCACTTATGTTTACATGAATGAAAATTCAGATTTTTTTTTGTTCTTTAACATGTTCCTTAATGTAATTGCTTAATTTTTTATGTCAGCAGTTTATATGGTAATTTGAACTATCTGTCATTTGCATTTCATTTAAATTTTTTTACTTTCAAATCTTAGATCTACATATTTACATAGTTCCTTATATACCGAATTATAGATCTGGGACCTCTCTTGTCTTAGTTCTGCTGTAGAAGTTAGCAAAAATCATTGAAAAATCGACAGGGAATGCAAATTTGTCCCCTAAGCATGGGATTTTACACAGAATCAGAACTAAACCACAGCTGCATAGGATGTCTGAACTGGGCCTTTGAATTTAGTAAGGCTATCAAACCCTATTCAGTTATTATTACCAGGGTATGTTGTAAAAGGGAACAGAAATGCACTTACTAGCCACACCCCCTCCTCTTCTCCGGTACAGTGTTTGTCTGGTGGCAGCAATGAATCCCAAGGACACTTTCTCCCCATAATCTGGAGCACTAGCAAATTAGCATTCCAAATCATGGTGAGAAATTTCTTCCTCAGAAAACGCTGTACCCAGGAACTACAGGGAGCATGGCTAGGAAGCCATGACATAAGGGGCATGGCTAGCTGGTGTGTGTCCATTCTCCCTGTACCTGGATACAGCAAAATGACTCAGGGCGCAATCCTGAGGTTGTAACGCACATTTGTGCCAACCTGGGAGTTGGGAAGGCTGTCACAAAGAGTTGCATTGGCCTTCCCATGCCAGATCCAGCCCCAGTGGGGTAAGTTTGCGTTGGCCAAGTTTGGCCAATGCAGGGGTCTGGGAGGGCATGGGGAGGGCAGGGAGGAGGTGGGAGGAAGGCGTTTTGGGGCAGGGGAGGGTGGGCAGCAGGCGTTCCTGGGAGTGGGCAGGGAGCTGGATGCTGACCCCTTTCCTGGGTGGCATGGAGCAGCCCCTGGCCACTCCGTTCTGCTTGGATCTGCGCCACCTGATGAGGTGGCGCAGATCCAAGTAGATCTATTGGGGCTGCTGCAGCACAGCACAGGGTAAGGGGAAAAGTTTCCCCTTGCCTCAGGCTGTGCCACTTTTGGCCCCAAACTTGCACTGGATGAAGCACAGGCCCCTTGGCCTACCTGCTCCAGCACAAGTTTGGACTGGGCTGTCAATATGCAAGCTATAGTGATTTTCCCATAGTGGTAAAATGAACATAAGAACATTAGAACAGCCCCACTGGATCAGGCCATAGGCATATCTAGTCCAGCTTCCTGTATCTCACAGCGGCCCACCAAATGCCCCAGGGAGCACACCAGATAACAAGAGACCTCATCCTGGTGCCCTCCCTTGGCATGCCTGAACTCTATGCTGCAAATACATCCTCTTTCTTTCCAGGTTCCCTGTCTTTTTGTCACCTGTTTTCTAGTTTGTGAGCCAGCAGGCAAGAACTATTCACTTTATTGTACAGCACTTAGTGTAATTCATAAACGATGCTTTTATTGTTTTTTACTGCACTAATGCCTTCAGTGCATTAATATACAATAAATCTGTCCACTACATCTTCACCCTTTTCCATTTTATAATTTGTCCATTTCACCATGTCAACTATTTGCCAGGTTTTCTATAACCTATTCAGAACAGTTGGTACCTCTGTTTTTTTCCAAAATCTTGCTGCAACTATCATCCTGGCTACTGTGAAAAGATAGGGAGTCAATTCTGAAAGATAGGGAGTCATTCTTTAATACAGTCCTTTTGTTTGGTAATCTTCTGAAAAGCACAGTCTAAACATCTTCCCAAATAACCAGTAATCTTTGAACCATTCCAAAAAGTCTATCAATGACTGCTATCTTGATGACTAGATGCTACCTCAAGACTCCAGGGCAGTCTACTCAGCTGCAGCAGAGCAACGTAGGAGAGAAGTACTGCCTTCTCTTGTTTGTGGGCTTCTCAGAAGTATCTGACTGGCCACCTGTGAAAAAGAATGCTGGATTTGATAATACTTTGGCAGTGGCGGCACTAGGGTTTGTGTCACCTGGTGCAGGAGGCGAGCACGTCACACCCATGATGAACTTCCTCCCAGGCAGTGGGCAGGGCAATGTCCTGGACAGTGGGTGTGGTGATGCACCATTGCCACACCCCCGCTGGTTTTTTGTTTATAATTTTTGATAGAATCAAGATCTTTAGACATGGTTTATTTAATTGCATTCTGCATGAAATTACGCATCGAATGATGTATATCATGATGATATTATTCGTAAATACCAAGATTTAAAAAATGTTGGCAAGTAGTGGTGCAACCCCCCCTGCTCGTCACCCAGTGCAGCACCCCCCCCCCAGCAACACCACTGGCGTTTGGCCTAGGATTGCCAAACCTCTAGGAATGCCCTGGAGTCTTCAGGAATCAGTATCAATCTCCCAGAGACTAATGAAAGCAATCCTGGAGATTTTATCAGGAACTCCAGGAATTTCCAACATTACATCATATGGGGGGAGGGGAGACGACGACCACAGATCTCCACAAAGAGCTCCAGTCAGAGTTAGTGACTTTGCTTTGTCCTGATCTAGCCTGATCTTATCCTCTTCTCAGAAAGCACGTAGCTCACTTTTTAGTGTTTCACACTACTAAAGTAGTGCAGTGCTAACTACTTTAATACTTAAGTATTATAAATAGAATTCATGCAATAAATTTCCCAGCATGAGAAACATATTGTGAGGAAGGAAACTCCAAAGTTGCATAATTTTCCACTCACAAGGTTTATCACAACACGTGACAACACGTGTTGTGCTTGTTCCAGCAGATGGAGCAACAAGCCTGATGTTCCCCTTCAAGAATGTAATTCAGCTATTTGTTTTAATAGAAGACAAAAAAAGGCACAAACTTTATGTGCCGAATTGTCCATGCATTTCTTTTTTTGTGTTCTGTCGGCACAGTTGTTCTGGCACTCTGTAAATGCCAGAGTTTTTTTATCACACTGTATTTCATCCCACAGCACAGAATTAAAGTTAGAAAGACCAAATAAGCATATCATCCAAGCTCATGCTCCAACTCTGTGAGATCCAGTGACTCAATTAAGCAAACAAGACAACAGCGTCACAAACCACAAGCCCATACAGTACATGTAGAAACGCATCTGTAGAACAAGTTGTTCTAGATAATCAAAGAAGAAACCTACTACAGAACATACCCAAAGGCATATTTTCTATAGCCCAATTTTACTAGCCAATCTGCCCAGAGGGAAGATTTCTTTAGAACCCAGAAAATATGACCAGTCACTCCCCAAATGGGAGGAAATGCTATTGGAAGCGTACATTATTTCTTCAATCTTTAGTCTTTAAATTGATTAGAATTAGCCCCAACTCCCCTCCCCATCATTTGAGAACTGTTCTCTGGAATAAACAGCAAAAGTATAAATAAAAGAAGCAATATACTGAATATGACAGTACAAAAAAGAATAATGGGTGGATATTGGAGATCTGTAATGGAAAAACTTTGAGACTTTAAGGGCCCAATCCTATCCAATTTTCCAGTGCCGGTGCTGCTGTGCTTATATAGGGTATGCACTGCTTCCTGTGTTGGGGATGCAGTCACAGAGGCCTCCTTTAAGATATGGGAACATTTGTTCCCTTACCCCAGGGCTGCATTGCAGTTGCACCGGTGCTGGAAAGTTGGATAGGATTGGGCTGTAAGGCTGCAGTCCTAACCAACTTTCCAGCACTGACATAAGGGCAATGCAAAGTTGGTTAGGATTGCCCCCTTAATACGTATGTAAGTCATTCATTTGCACACCTACAGGTCTGTCTATCCACTTAGCAAGCTTAGGGATGGTGTACTAATTTACAGTACCTACACAATGTTTTTAGATATATATCCGTACTTAGTGGTAACTCTGAGGCAGCACTGCAAGGCACCTCTCTCCTGGCATGTAACACACACTGCAATGGGACATTGCTCACCATTTCTGCTCCCCAAAACCGGACACCCTCCCCAGCATACATCTCTTCCTCTTGTACCCCAGGGAGCTGGGCAGAGATCTCAACCAGGATCCCTCCCTTGACCTGCCAGTCATTTGCTCTCTCAGCTGGTCAAGAAAGGCAGTCCTTAAAATGGATTTCAGGCTAATCTTTAAGATGGACATCATAGTCGTCTTTGGGTTCCTATGCTACTGCAGACCAAAATGGCTATTCATGTGACATGTTTAATGAAAGCTAAATAGATTTAAAAAATTTTCTCTCTCTCTCTCTTTTTGATACCCTACAGTTTAATATTGCTTCTGTGCCCTGCTTGGGAATTTCCCAGTGCCCAGCTACATCTGGTGATCTCTACTGGAAACAGAATGCTGGATAAATGGGATACGGGTCTAATCTAGTAAGACTAATTTTTTTCCTATTATAAATTAGATTTATTAGACCAAGCAACTAATCATTACATCAGCAATGGTTTAGAGTTTTGTTTTTTAATACAACAGATTGCAGAAAGCACTCTTAGGAACCTTCCTTCATCAGAGGTGCATTTAGCTAATAGTGTCTTTCCTTCTACGAGTCACTGTGGAATCCTGCCCACTTATTCTGAGGATTTTCAGCGTAAAGGAAGGGCTGGCCGTAAGGCAAACCGAAGTGGTCATCTTAGGCAGAAAATGGGTCTCCTACATGCCTCCACTGCTCCTTCTTCTCCTTCCACTCCCTGGATTGGAAGTGCAGAGCCAGAATACTGAACAGTGGGAGGAACACAGGCTGCTACATCAACAGGTAAGGGGAAGCTGCATTTGGCATGTCATCTCAGGTGTCAGGAGGTTTTGAGCTAGCCTGAGTAAAGGCAGGACGTTTTCCGATGCCGAGGTATTTTAAAAAATGCTCAAACTTTGTGAAAAATCGTGTATTGTTAAATGTTATACAGAATTCCTTTTAGAAGAAAATAATTTATTTTTTTTTCTTTTCCTGTTTCCTTTCTTCTGAGTAGACATGCATTGGGCTGTCATCTTATCACTTTTTTTTGTAGAGGAAGTCTATTTGAGGTTAGTGGCAGGAAAAGCCTAGTTCCTTTGGGTGAAAGTCAAAAATGTCACTCCACTCCCTTCCTGGTCTACCTTTCCTGTGTCCACAGTCAATGCCATAGTCCTAATTCCCTAATTTTTTCCACGGTGCAGAAAGCAACAGCAATTGTACTGCCACTGTGTACTGTATACTTTTCCTTTCTTTCCTCCAAATGCTGTAAGTAATTACCTTGTTGTTTGGCAGGCAGAAACTGTAATCTATGTGTTCATAAATAATAGTTTGTGGTTAGTGTGAAAGCCATGGTACAAATGAGCTGTCATTACTGCTCCATAATAGTCATTTTAATGATATGTTCACAGTAGGGTTCGTTGTTTTTAAGGGGAAGGGGAGCCTTATCTGATTATAGTGCATCCAATTCCCCACTCCCCCCCCCCCCGCTGGTTATTGTACCCCTGCATACCCCCACTGATAGTTCATACATCAGGCTGCCATTTTCATGGGGTCAGCACAGATGGCACTGTCCATTTTGAGGAAAGAAGCACAAAACACCTCTGAATATATCTTCTTCCTTTAAACAGAAGGTGCCATTCCACACTTTTTCTGTTATTATCCTTGCCTGAGGTTACTGGCTATCTGAGATGGGGAGAACTGTTCAGTTAGAAGGAAGTATGGAAACCAGGATCCACATACTAACTATAGTAAGGGCCAGGGCAAGATAGATATTGTGCTGAAGCCAGGCAGTAACGGGGAGTTCTTATAGTAAGCCTGCAATTCTGTGGTTGCTGTTATATCAGTGAGTCCCCAGCATCATACTCGATATATTATTCGGGTCATGGCATGAAAAAGGTTGAAGACCACTGGCTTAGGAGGAACCAAGGCATGGTGAAAGGGGTTCAGAACCAATACAGAGGAGTACAAGGGCTAGTTGTCTGTCATAGGGCGCAATCCTAACCCCTTACATCAGTACTTTCCAGCACAGGCATAGCAGTGCCAATGGGATGTGTGCTGCATCCTGCAGTTGGGTGTCACGGAGTACTCCTCAAAGTAAGGGAATGATTGTTCCCTTACCTCAGAGCTGCATTGCCCTTAAGTCAGTGCTGGAAAGCACTGACATAAGGGGTTAGGATTGCGCCCATAGCAGTTATTACACTCTTCCACTAGGAAGAGCCAAATCTTCCTGATCCTACTGGCAGTTTCAGGAGTTCCCTTTTACAAGTCAGTTCCATCTGATCCTGGAAGAAGGCAATTTCTGACAATTTGGTAGCATTTTTTTTCCTTTTGCTAATTGTGAATTAGTGCCATTGCACCAAGTCAGATTGTTAATTTCATCCCCTAATTTGGTAGCTGAGCAGATGCAAAACCCACTGGCATTCCTGGGGGGGGGGGGTAATGCTAAGTTTTCAGGGGGAGGGGTGCTTTACACAGGCATCCTGCTCTGGGCCAGGGTATCTTAGAGATCGCCTTCTCCTGTACAATCCGGCTCGTCCTCTTAGGTCATCAGAGAAGGCCTTTTTACAAGTGCCGCCGCCTAGGGAGGTACGTGGGGTGGCGGCAAGAAATAGGGCCTTCTCAGTAGTGGCACCAGCGCTATGGAACTCCCCTCCCCTTGACTTAAGAATGGCTCCTTCTCTTGAGACCTTTCGGCGACGCCTGAAGACCCTTCTGTTTAAACAAGCCTTCTGAGTTCTTGGCCTTTTTAACATCTTTTAATATTTTTTACAGGCCTGATTCTTTTACGACTTGCTGCTGCTCTATGCTCTTTTTACCTATTTTTTATTCTGACTGCTGTTTTTTATGATGTGTTAATATGTTTTTACTTGTTTTTAAATTATGTTTTTAATCTGTTGTAAGCCGCCTTGAGTCCCTTCGGGGAGAAAGGCAGGGTAAAAATAAAGTTGTTGTTGTTGTTGTTGTTGTTGTTGTTGTTGTTATTATTATTATTATTATTATTATTATTATTATTATTATTATTATTATCCTGTACCTGAAAAAACTTAGCATTTTGTCCCCTCTCCAGGAACACCAGCGGCAAAGCCAACTGCTTTACAAATCCTTTGTAAGGCATTCTCCACCATTTCCTTGGTTGTTTAGAGCAAGCTGCATGAGACTGATATGTTATCAGTGTACAAGAGCAAAAGAAATCCATGTTTTATTGGGGGGGGGGGAAGAATAGCAGACTGTAGTTCTGGAAGATGATGCAGCTTGCAATCCTATACATACTTTCCTGGGAGTAAGTCCTATTGAATATAATGGGACTTACTTCTGAGTAGACAGGCATAGGCTTGCATTGGAAGCCATTCTCATCCTTTTTTTGGCTATGGTCCTTAGGAGCTCTTCTCAGGTTCCAGGGCTCCCCTGTCAAACAAGGATACAACACAAACAGATACACATAAAATCATTTATTATTTAACACCAAGAAAACTTGAACATTCCAGCATACTGCTGACCCCTGCTAACAGGGCAAAGAAGCACTTTTAAAGTGGTGTCCTCTGATCCTGGAGAAGAGCAACTGTCCTTTTTTGCCCCAGCATAACTGTCTTTTCTAGTGGCTGTTGCTGGTGTCAATTCTGTATTTTTTTTTTAAGATTATGAGCCCTTTGGGGACAGGGAACCATTTATTTGATTGATTGATTGTATTATGTAAATTGCTTTGTGAATTACTCTGATTGAAAAGCGGTATATAAGCATCATCATCATACTGGGCTCACCACGGGGCCATAAGGCTCCCACTGAGAATGGTTGGGTTAGAGCATACATACAGAGCAGACATTTTCAACCACTGTGCCATGGCACACTAGTGTGCCGTGAGTGGTCCACAGGTGTGCCACAAGAATTTGGAGGAAAATCATTTATTAGTAGGGCCAATGGGGACGTGATCCCCCCACTGGCAGCATGGTGTGCCTTGTCAATTGTCAAAAACCTGATAGTATGCCTTTGACAATTTTGATGCCTTGTCAGTGTGCCATGAGATGAAAAAGGTTGAAAATCGCTGCTATAGAGGAAACACAAGAAGATGATTGTCAGGATATTGGTAGCATTAATTGCTGGTCTGGATGCAACTTTCCTTTGGCTCTCACTGTGAAGAGTATACATCTTGAAAATGATAGTAGATAAAGAATCTGCAAGATAGAATGCAAAATTG
Organism: Tiliqua scincoides; assembly: GCF_035046505.1. Lineage (NCBI taxonomy): Eukaryota > Metazoa > Chordata > Lepidosauria > Squamata > Scincidae > Tiliqua > Tiliqua scincoides. The sequence goes on along the minus strand of NC_089824.1, from coordinate 43,578,358 downwards.
TGCATGCATAGCATCTGTTTGAAAAATGTATTTTCTGGTGCCAATTAAAGAGATTCTGAGTGTGCTGTAACTGCAATTATTCTGCAATTGTTTAAAAATGTATAGAGCAAACCCATAGCTGTTATTTTACATCTTGAAGTCGATGCAACTTGACTATTTCCATGGATTTTGCTATGTTGCACTGGCTTGTGAATCTATGATGTGCATCTAGAATGCTTAAATTTTCAGAGTATTCCCTGGTAAAAGTAATGTTCAGGATAGATTACAGTAGTAACATAACCAATTCAAATTCCTGAAAAAGTTGTTTTATCTTCATCATAGTTTTAGAGCGCAATCCTACCCTGCGCTGGAACAGGCAAGCCAAGAGACTTGTGCTGTATCCAGCGCAGGATAGGGGCCAAAGGCAGCTCAGCCAGAGGCAAGGGGAAACTTTTCACCTTACCTCTGGGTAAGGTGCCTTTGCCCCTATGGATCTCCAGAGGTGGCACAAGTCCAAGGAGAGCAAAAAGGCTTGAAGCTGCTCCAAACTTCCCAGGAATGGGGGTTGGGATCCAGCATTAGTGCTGGATCCCAGCCCCACCTCCCGCTCCCCTCCTGCCCACCCCTGGGGCTGCCCACTGCCCACACTCCCCTACCCAGGAACGCCTCCTTCCCACCTTCTTCCCACCTCCTCCCTGCCCACCCCAGAGCCTTGCATCGGTCCAACCAGGCCTACACAAGGCTCGCTGAGGAAGCCAGTATGGAAGCTCACTCCTGAGGAGGCACAAATGTGCCTTATGGTGAAGGGCAGGATTGCGCCCTTAAAGATTTAGGTTGAAATCCTATACTGTACATACTTCCCTGGAAATATGATCTGCTGCACACAGTGGGACTTCTAAGTAAACATGTATAGGGTTAAGCTGTCAGGTAATATTCTTGCCACCTGAGAACTAATCTAATAGTTGTGTTCATTACCTCAAGCTGTTTTTACACTTTTCTCTGTTTGCCAAATTGCCTATCCTTGAGCAAATATTTTCACAGTCTACCATACCAATGATTGCAGTAACAAAATGGTAATATACTGACACTTCCTCCTTCAACAGCATTTGTCTTTCTGCTGCCCTTTCATGTTCATCCTATGTTCTAGTTCACAGGTGATCAATGTAGAGTGGTGAAAGACACCCTTCATATTTGGAAGTAGAAATCCCCTGATAAACAAATCATCAAAATAGTTAGCAGTATCAGAAGCAGAATTGAATCAAGAACAGCATCACTTATTTTAATTTTAAGGACCTGAGGCAGCAATCCTATCCACAGGTGAGTAAGTCCCATTGAACTCAGTGGGCTTACTTCTAAGTAGACATGCATAGGATTATGCTGTTAGTAAAGGCCAGGAAAAATTAGAGTGCCCCAATCCTCAGGAGCATGGCTTTTGAGGGAGCATAGGGAAAGGCACCTGTACTAAGAAAGCAAGTCAGCAACATTTCATTCTGCCACTGAATTTATGCAGGAGACAGAATATAAGCCACTGGTCCAGTTCAGGTGATGCTTCCATCACCTGACCAGCTCCACACATTAAAAGATGTGCACATTCAGGATATGTGCATGTCCTGACCTCTTGAGCCCAGGTAATCCTGAGCTGGTTTTCTTTAAACACTAATTTCCTTAATGTTCATTAAGCACGTCTTTTAACATGTGGGGTACTGTCTGAACTAGCCCACTATTTTTTCCTTTTCTTATTTTCTGTACAAATGTTGAGATTGCAAGACTAAACACACTCTTTTAGGTAAACACAGGATCAGGCTACAATTCTCCTAAAAGAAAATATGCTCTTTGATATAAAATAGGTTCTTATTTTTTGTAAGAATGAGTAAACTTTCATTTTCCACCAATTTTCACCTGTGTTTTTGGAAATAAAATGCATATAAATGTATATATAAACCAATTCACATTATGCATATAGCTAAAATTACTGAATAAATATTTATGCAAGCATTGGTCAGAGTGTGGGGTCACTGAAAAGTCTTTTTCCATAAACCATCTAGGAGTGCCTGAATCAATTTTGCAAAAGCCAAAGCAGTTCAAATCCAGCAGATGCAAACCACAATGGTTAAAATAACATGCTGAGGTTTGCCCAAGAGCTGAAAAGCAGAGGATAGTGTAAAATAGTCAACAGGATAAATTATTAAAGAGTGGGGATGGAAATAGTAACATGAGATGATATTGTAGCCAAAGGAAGTTAGTTAGGATAGAATCAGAGAGGAAAAGAAAATGGGGTGAAAAGAAATAAAATAGGAATAGATGCAAAATGTTTGTCGAAACAAATCCCACAAACAAGTAATGATACTCTGTGTCCAAGCATTCCAAATCAATACAATCAGATTGGTCATGATGATGAGGAATAAACCAGATTGAATGCCAGAGGGCTGGTTTGAGTGATATTTAACCTATCCAACCAGCTCCATATGCTTAATGATGATGTGCACACATGTGGCATGTACATGTCCCAGTTCCTTCCTTAAGGATTTGCCTGTGTAGTGCTCCCTCTAGTAGGTCCATGTGCTACAGGCGGATGTGCCCGGTTGCAGCGATGCACAGTTAAATGCCAGAAGAAGTTCTCCTGCTCAGGAGACAGTACAGCCTGTCTCCTGCTGTAGCTGGGTGGTTAGTGAGCAGCTCTGGGGAGTGGCCAATGTGGATTCTAGACCTGCTTCTCCTTTTGTTGCTGCCATGTGTGTTTCTGGCCTGTCCTGCAAAAGATGTGTGCCTTGTGTGAGGTGTGGTGTGGTGAGGGCCAGTCTCTTGGCTGGGCTGAAACCTGACTTGCCTGGCTCCTGGCCTGGGCCTTTATGCTGTGAGCCACCAGCACCGTACTTTGCCTAAGTACTCTCATCCCAGTCTCTGGCAAAAAGGCTCCTTCCAGCTGGAGGATGGTTGAACTCTTAGGGTCTTGAACCCTTGTCACGGTGCAGTTTGTGTGCTTCCACTTGGCTGCCCTCTTCCAAGTGAGCTACCTTTCTACCCTTGCTCTAGTCTACTCAACATTTGTGTTTATACTGGGGGGATTCAGGATTCCTAATAACACCAGATAGCATGTGTATAGCTTTTTTGAATGTCCAAAGTATTTTACATCAATTAACTTGTAGTGATCCTTACAGCAACTTGGTAGGGCAAGCATTATTTATCACCATATTGGAGAAGAAGCTAAGAGATTGTGGCTAGCCTAAGATCACTGAGTAAGTGCATAGCAGAATCAAGACCAAAAACCAAGCCCTGATTTGTAGCTCAACTTCTTAGCTACTGGGTTACAGCAGACTATCCATGAAGGAAATTTTTGAAGGAGAAAAATCCAAAAATTTTCAGTGAAAACAACAACCATATCCATTAAAAAATCAACCTATGTAGCATAATACCAATTGGCAAGGCCGGTCCATCAATGAGGCCAATTGAAATTGCAGCCTCACAGCCCAATCCTGAGCTGCGGGACCCGGCAGCTCCACAAAGGGCTCCCGCCAGATCCAGAGCCTCCCTTGCTACCGTGGGAGGCTCCTCGGGAGAAGTAAGGGAAGCAGTCCTGCAATGGGACTACTCACTTTAGTGGCGACTGTTTGGTTGCCACTAAAGTGAAGGTGCTCGTGTAGGGCGAGTAGCCCTGCCTGAGTGCCCTGGATCCTGCGGAGCTCGGCTTCGCAGATCCACCTCTCCCCCGCCCCCAGGAACGCCCCCCCATGCCTCCCCCCTCCCCAGAATGCCTCCCCCATGTCCCCATTTCCTGTTCCGCAGCCCGGCAGTCACAGAGACCGCTGAGCCGCAGAATGCAGGCGCCTGCAGCGCACTGGCTCAGCGCCAGCTGGTGCTGAGCCAGCTCCGGCGGGAGCCTGGTAGTAAGCCCCGCAAATGTGCCTTACAGCATGTTTGCAACTGTGGTTCGTGCTGCGGAGGCGCGGAGCGGACCACAGGATTGGGCTCTGTCAGGCACTTTCATGCCTCTACTGCTTCTCCTTTACATTCCACTCCCTGGATTGGAAAAGCAAGAGTCCCAGAATTATGGTATGAAATGACCATTCAGGAGTGCAACATTATAGGGGTGATATCAGCTTTTTCTTTATTTCAGATGTGAGAAACTAACGAGACAACTTAAAATTACCTGAACAAGTCTGTATTGTGGAAATGAATTATAATTGTCACTAGGTTTTGTTGAGTAGTTGTATAATTTGTAAACATCTAGAAATCAGCTGATCAGAGCAGCAGAAATGTATCTTGGCTTTCAAAGCTTTCGTTTCTTCCCCTTTGCATGATTCATAAGCATAAAGAATGAGGAACATAACTGCTTATCATGAGACTGATTTTCAGAATTCAGGGCAATGAGGTCATGCGGTTGTTCTGTGGAGCAAATTGATCAGAGATATATGTTATTTCTAAGACTTGCATGCTATGGGTGTGATACTCAGAACAATGTTGGTTGGAGAATTTATTGAATGATATTCATATACACCTATAAAGTGACTCTGTCACTACAATGTGCTTGTTTACCCATGGATGTTTATCACTGACTGCAACATCAGGTGATAATTTCCATCTGTCATGTAACTGTCACAGAGCAGATCTAACATTTTCATCACTGGTCCCGCACTCCTCCCATCCTGCCCCTCCCCCTGGCATGCCCTCACCACATCATGTGGCAAGGAGTTCCACAGACTAATTACATGGTGGGAAAAGAAAAATCTTTTATCTGTTCTAACTCTAATGTCCCCTGATTCTGGGGTTGTGTAGAAGGAGAACATCCCTCTATCCACCCCCTGCATAATTTTCTACGTCTCAGTCATGTCCCTCCTTTTTTCTAGACTGAACATGCCCAAACACTCTAGTCTTTCCTTGTAAGGGAGGTGCCCTAGCACAGCAAACCAGATCTTGATTGCTTTTCAGTGTATTATACATTAACTTGTAAAGTTGGGCTATACAAAAGTTCTCAAGGTTTCCATGATTAGAGAAAAGTTGCCTCTTGTGATTTTTCCAGGGACCTGCTGCAATCTTGTGTGTGTGTCCCCCACTTCAATTGTTACACTCTTCACACATATAGTATACAGTCAGTTCTCTTAATATGCAAATTTACTATCTGCAAATTCACTTATCTACAAGGGGCAGAATTGCCACCTATCTCTCATTATCTGTGACTCTGTTCTTGTTATCCGCAAATAGTGTGCTGATGCCATATCAAACAGGCATTGGGATTGTCCTGTGGAGAACTGTTGGACACATTTGTGTCTACTTCTAGACTTGCCCCACCATCTTGGGCACCATCTCAGGGACTCCAGCTGAACCTTCACAACCCTGGTGGGTTGTGAAGATAATGAGAGGCTGGTGATTATGAGAAGGCTGATGATGAGAGGTCTCTGGAAGGCTGCTCTGGGGCTGGGACAAACCAGCGAAGCAGCCAAGAAACAGGTGGAGGACAGGTGAAGCTACCCCCTCCCCACTGCCTCTCTGAGGCCCCTTTGTTGAGCCAGCAACCTTCAATGAGTTGGAGAAATCACCACCACCATTGCCACAACCTTCAGTACATCAAGGGATATCCAAACACAGAGGAGGAAGCATTGTTGGAGATGTAGCTGAACCCTCGTTATCACCCAGCCCCACAGTCTTTAAGTTAAGGTTCAGGTTCAAAAAGTTCATAGAGTATATGGTGAAAAGATTCCTCTGAAACCTTACCCATTTTCCCCATAGGCTCAATGATTCAGTATCCACTAATTCGGTATCCATGAGGTTTTCCAGGAACCTGACCCTAGTGCAGTGCTTCCCAAACTTTTCAGCTTTAGGATCCACATTACTAAAAAAAAAAAAAAAAAAGCTTTACTAGTCACTGAAGCCTCAGTGGCTGTAAAGGTTATTTGGCCATAGTGCTCACCACAAGTAGCAGATAGTTTAACCTTAATGCACGTAGTCTAATCCAGTGTTTCTCAAACTATGGGTTGGGACCAAATTTCAGGTGGGTCTCCATTCATTTCAATATTTTATTTTTAATAGATTTGATGCTACCATTGTATGTGACTGCATTTGGGGAAATGTTACAGATCTGTACTTTTAACAGGCTATTCTGTATATGCTTTTACATAAGAACAGCCCCACTGGATCAGGCCATAGGCCCATCTAGTCCAGCTTCCTGTATCTCACAGCGGCCCACCAAATGCCCCAGGGAGCACACCAGATAACAAGAGACCTCATCCTGATGCCCTCCCTTGCATCTGGCATTCTGACATAACCCATTTCTAAAATCAGGAGGTTGCGCATACACATCATGGCTTGTACCCCGTAATGGATTTTTCCTCCAGAAACTTGTCCAATTCCCTTTTAAAGGCGTCTAGGTTAGACGCCAGCACCACATCCTGTGGCAAGGAGTTCCACAGACCGACCACACACTGAGTAAAGAAATATTTTCTTTTGTCTGTCCTAACCCGCCCAACACTCAATTTTAGTGGATGTCCCATCTAGTCCAACCCCCTGTATCTCAGTGGCTCACCAGATGCCCCAGAGAGCACACAAGACAATAAGAGACCTGCATCCTCCCTTGTTAGCTGAACATCAGAAGAGCCCCACTGGATAAGAAGAGCCCCACTGGATCAGGCCATAGGCCCATCTAGTCCAGCTTCCTGTATCTCACAGCGGCCCACCAAATGCCCCAGGGAGCACACCAGAAAACAAGAGACCTGCATCCTGGTGCCCTCCCTTGCATTGGCATACTGATATAGCCCATTTCTAAAATTAGGAGGTTGCACATACACATCATGGCTTGTACCCCATAATGGATTTTTCCTCCAGAAACTTGTCCAATCCCCTTTTAAAGGCGTCCAGGCCAGATGCCACCACCACATCCTGTGGCAAGGAGTTCCACAGACCAACCACACACTGAGTAAAGAAATATTTTCTTTTGTCTGTCCTAACTCTCCCAACACTCAATTTCAGTGGATGTCCCCTGGTTCTGGTGTTATGTGAGAGTGTAAAGAGCAGCTCTCTATCCACTCTGTCCATCCCCTGCTTAATTTTGTATGTCTCAATCATGTCCCCCCTCAGGCGTCTCTTTTCTAGGCTGAAGAGGCCCAAACGCCGTAGCCTCCCCATTCGTGGGAAGCCTGCTGCCTGCTCTCCTCTGCCCCAAAATGCCTCCCTCCTGCCCCCCGCACGGGCCAAGTTTGGCCAATGCAAACTCATCCTGCCTGAAACACACATTGGCATGGGTAGGCCGGCACATATCTGAGCACTGGCCTATCTCCCCCTATGCTGGCACAAAAGTGCTTTATGGTACAATGATAGTAAATGGGGCTTACTCCTGAGTAAGTGTGGATAGGATTGCAGCCTAGGATAGTTAAAAATGGTCCTGTTTGATGTCACTTCCGGTCATGACATCACTTCCGGTGGGTCCTGACAGACTCACATCCTAAAAAGTGAGTCCCACTGCTAAAGGTTTGAGAACCACTGGTCTAATCTAATTGTTCAGTGATTCTCAAACTTTCTAGAGGCCCTATACACACTGCCTACAAACTTACTTCCTGATTTATAAATGCCAAGGAGGTGACTATAATGGTGATTTGGCAGCAGTGCTTCCCTCCCCATAGCTGTTTAACACCTGATGCACATAGCCTAATTGGCCCTGTCAGTTTCACAAACCACCAAAACCTGGGTCACAGTCCACTAGTGGGTCCTGGACCCATAGTATGAGAAACACTGGTCTAGTCTAGTCAATTTGTCAGTTCCATGACCCACCAAAAATTGGGTCAGGACCCACTGGTGGGCGATAGGCCCACAGTTTGAAAAACCATTGCTCTAGCAAATAATGAGAACTGAGTGTACCATGAAAAACAAAACCCAGCATGGGCAGTGATTTCAAAAAGAACAAAAGAACATCAGAAGAGACCTGCTGGATCAGGCCAAAGGCCCATTCAGTCCAGCTTCCTGTATCTCACAGCGGCCCATCAAACGCCCCAAGGAGCACACAAGAGAACGAGAGACCTGCATCCTGGTGCCCTCCCTCACATCTGGCATTCTGAAGTAGCCTACTTCTAAAACCATGAGGTTGCACGTACCCATCACAGCTTGTGGCCTGTGATGCAGTTTTCCTCCAGAAACTTGTCCAATCCCCTTTCAAAGGCATCCAGGCCAGGTGCTGCCACCACATCCTGTGGCAAGGAGTTCCACAGGCTAATCACACGCTGGGCCAAGAAATACTTTCTTTGGTCTGCCCGAACTCCCCCCACGCTCAGTGTCGGTGGCTGCTCCTGGCGCTGTGTGAGGGGGAAGGAGCGCCCTCTGCCCACCAGGGTGCACTGGACGCAGCTGGAGCAGGGCTGGCACTAAGTGCCGTGCCACCAGGTGGGGAGCATCCCTGCCCCAACCGCAGACCACTAGACTGACTCACCCAGCCCGCCCGCCCCTCTGCGTCACGAGCTTCCCGGCAGGGGCGGGCGCTTAGGGCGGAGCGCGCATGCGCACCTCGCTCTCCCACAGCTGGTTCTGTTTAGCCCTCGCCCCTCCTCCACCGAAGTCGCTCCGGGGCCTGAAGAAAGAGACGTTAACGGGCTGCGTGGACTGAAGCGGCTGCCTCGCCTGGTGAGTGATGCCCTTCCCTCCAGGGCCTGTTTCTCTCCTGGTATCCCTCAGGGGCGAGGCCCCCCCCCGCCACGGAGGAGCGCCCTTTGCTCGCTGGGCGGTGCGGGGGGGGGGTGAGGTGTGGCTGAAGCCCTCAGGGCGAGGGGAGTGAGCGCGCGCTTTGCGTATGCTCAGAGGAACTCTCGCGCTCTGCTCACTCGCGTGTGAGCCCAGCAGAGGCTCCCGAGGCTGGGCAGCCCCTCTGAAGGGGAGGGGGAGCAGCCTGGCTGGGCTCCCAGGCCGGGGGACGGGGACGGGGACGGGACGGGACTGGTAATTCAACTCCAGGCCCGTTTCCCTTCCTTCTCTCCCCCCTCCCCCCACCAGTGGCTGGACTTGTGGCTAGGAGAGGGAGGAAAGCGAGGGCTGCGTGGTGAGGCTTTGGGGGGGAAATGGCACCTGAAACAGGGAAGGGAGAGGGAGTCACTGCAGTCATATGACTCTAGAGGAGGAGGATGAAGAAGGGGACTTGTCCTTGCTGTATTCAGCTTCCTTACGTAGACTATTTACACCGAGGTAAAGGGAGAAGGAAGTCCTGGGGTGTGCTTGTGTGTCTGTTTGTCACTCTCTCCCTCTCCTGCGGCGACGTAGTTTAGTAGCAACTAGGGAAGAACATCAGAAGAGCCCCGCTGGATCAGGACAAAAGCCCATCTAGTCCAACCCCCTGTATCTCAGTGGCTCACCAGATGCCCCAGAGAGCACACAAGACAATAAGAGACCTGCATCCTCCCTTGTCAGCTGAACATCAGAAGAGCCCCACTGGATAAGAAGAGCCCCACTGGATCAGGCCATAGGCCCATCTAGTCCAGCTTCCTGTATCTCACAGCGGCCCACCAAATGCCCCAGGGAGCACACCAGAAAACAAGAGACCTGCATCCCAGTGCCCTCCCTTGCATTGGCATACTGATATAGCCCATTTCTAAAATTAGGAGGTTGCACATACACATCATGGCTTGTACCCCATAATGGATTTTTCCTCCAGAAACTTGTCCAATCTCCTTTTAGAGGCGTCCAGGCCAGATGCCATCACCACATCCTGTGGCAAGGAGTTCCACAGACCAACCACACACTGAGTAAAGAAATATTTTCTTTTGTCTGTCCTAACTCTCCCAACACTCAATTTCAGTGGATGTCCCGTGGTTCTGGTGTTATGTGAGAGTGTAAAGAGCAGCTCTCTATCCACTCTGTCCATCCCCTGCTTAATTTTGTATGTCTCAATCATGTCCCCCCTCAGGCGTCTCTTTTCTAGGCTGAAGAGGCCCAAACACCATAGCCTTTCCTCATAAGGAAGGTGCCCCAGCCCAGTAATCATCTTAGTCACTCTCTTTTGCACCTTTTCCATTTCCACTATGTCTTTTTTGAGATGCGGTGACCAGAACTGGACACAATACTCCAGGTGTGGCCTTACCATCGATTTGTACAACAGCATTATAATATTAGCCGTTTTGTTCTCAATAACTTTCCTAATGATCCCAAGCATAGAATTGGCCTTTTTTACTGCCGCCGCACACTAGGTTGACACTTTCATCGACCTGTCCACCCCCCCCCCAAGATCTCTCTCCTGATCTGTCACAGACAGCTCAGAACCCATCAGCCTATATGTGAAGTTTTGATTTTTTGCCCCAATGTGCATGACCTTACACTTACTGACATTAAAGCGCACCTGCCATTTTGCTGCCCATTCTGCCAGTCTGGAAAGATCCTTCTGGAGCTCCTCACAATCCCTTCTGGTCTTCACCACTCAGAAAGGTTTGGTGTCATCTGCAAACTTAGCCACCTCACTGCTCAACCCTGTCTCCAGGTCATTTATGAAGAGGTTGAAGAGCACCGGTCCCAGGACAGATCCTTGAGGCACACCACTTTTCACCTCTCTCCATTGTGAAAATTGCCCATTGACACCCACTCTCTGTTTCCTGGTCTTCAACTAGGTCTCAATCCACGAGAGGACCTGTCCTCTAATTCCCTGACTGAGGAGTTTTTTCAGTAGCCTTTGGTGAGGGACCGTGTCGAATGCCTTCTGAAAGTCCAGATATATAATGTCCACAGGTTCTCCCACATCCACATGCCTATTGACCTTTTCAAAGAATTCTGTAAGGTTTGTGAGGCAAGACTTACCCTTACAGAAGCCATGCTGATTCTCCCTCAGCAAGGCCTGTTCGTCTATGTGTTTTGAGATTCTATCTTTGATGAGGCATTCCACCATCTTACCCAGTATAGATGTTAGGCTGACCGGCCTATAGCTTCCTGGGGCCCCCCCTTTCCCTTTTTAAAGATCGCATGACATTTGCTATCCTCCAATCTTCTGGCACCGTGGCCGTTTTGAGGGACAAGTTGCATATTTTAGTCAAGAGATCAGCAACTTCATTCTTCAATTCCTTAATAACTCTTGGGTGGATGCCATCAGGGCCTGGTGACTTATTGATCTTTAATTTATCAATGAGGTCTGAAACATCTTCTCTTTTAACCTCTATCTGACTTAATTCCTTGGTCAAGAGGGGCCATTTGGGCAGCGGTATCTGCCCGAGGTCTTCTGCCGTGAAGACAGATGCAAAGAACTCATTTAATTTCTCTGCCATCTCTAAGTCTCCTTTTATTTCCCCTTTCCCTCCCTCACCATCCAGAGGGCCAACCGCTTCTCTGGCGAGTGTCCTGCTTCTAACATATTTGAAGAAGCTTTTATTATTCCCCTTGATGTTGCTGGCCATGTGTCCCTCATAGTCTCTCTTGGCCTCCTGTATCACCTTCTTACATTTCTTTTGCCACAGTTTATGTTCCTTTTTATTCTCCTCATTAGGGCAAGACTTCCATTTACGGAAGGAAGCTTCCTTGCCCTTCACAGCCTCTCTAACTTGGCTGGTTAGCCATGCGGGCACCCTCCTGGATTTAGTGGAACCCTTCTTTCTTTGTGGTGTACATCTCTGCTGGGCCTCTATTACTGTTGCTTTAAGTAGCCTCCATGCACTCTGGAGAGTTTGGACTCTTTTTACCTTCCCTTTCAACCTCCTTCTAACCAGGCTCCTCATTTGAGGGAAGTCCGCCCGTCGGAAGTCAAGGGTTTTCGTGAGAGATTTGCCTAGTATTCTTCCCCCGACGTGCATGTCAAAACGGATCACAGCATGATCACTGTTCTCCAATGGCTCCGTAACATTGACATCTCAAACCAGGCCCTGTGTACCGCACAATATTAAATCCAGAGTCACCTGTCCTCTGGTGGGCTCCATGACTAACTGCTCTAAGGCACAGTCATTTAGCATGTCAAGGAATCCGGTTTCCTTTTCGCGACCAGAACACAAATTGAGCCAGTCTATATGAGGATAATTGAAGTCCCCCATGATTACAACCCTGTTCCTCCTTGTCACCTCCCTGATCTCTTTCCTCATTTCAAGGTCCCCTTCCGATTTCTGGTCTGGAGGACGATAGTACGCCCCCAGTATTACATCGTCAAAACCAAAAATTCATCTAGGCCAGCCTCCTGAATTTTACAGTGGACTACCAGATGTGTCTGATCTCTTTCAACATTGTGGGAAGGATCCAGCAGCTTACTGCAGTACTTGGGCAGCTGGGCCTGGCAGCAGTTTTGGGTCTAGTCTGCATCTTCTTTTCTTACTGATATGGCCATATGAACCTGCTGTGCATGTGCTTTAGTCTGAATGTTCAATTCCAGAGGGTCTCATCAAATTAAACAGAACATTGGGTCATTTCATGTGTAATGTTTAAGGAAGCAAAATGTGTGTTGGCCTGTGTTATTGGTACTTCTTACATCAAATCTGGCAGTTCTTACTTCTGATTGCAAAGGGAGCTCATGACTTTAGTCTTGATTATTACTAATTTGTGCCCAGCCCACAGGTGTAAACATTTGAGCCCTGTTGCATATATGCAACATTGGGCAGAAATGGCTTAAGTCATGTCTTAAGGGTTAAGAGTTCAACCCTAATCCAAAGCACCTTGCTTGATTGTAAGTGCTGGTATGAGTTTTATTCCTAATGTAAGTTGACCCTGGGTGAGTGCATAATGGGTCTCTCTGTCACTTCAATCATTTATATGAAGGATGTTCTGAAAAAGATTACACTAGCTAGCTTATTGTGATATATGTTTGGACATATACCAATAAAAATATTAGACTACAAGTTGGTTCTAGCAAATACTGTAAGAACAACATCTTGCAAATACTTATCTAGATTTTCTTGTGGGTTACCTTGGGAAGCATTTTTCAGAATCTCTTTAATAAGTAGTTTGTGCTGATTATCCATATTGTTAAAATGAAATACCGCTAGAGTTACCACATAGACTAATCTACTATAGTCTTAAATTATTCAGCCATTATTATTGGCAACCTTCAGTCTCGAAAGACTATGGTATCGCGCTCTGAAAGGTGGTTCTGGCACAGCGTCTAGTGTGGCTGAAAAGGCCAATCCGGGAGTGACAATCCCTTCCACACCAGGAGCAAGTGCAGTCTGTCCCTGGTCTGTCTCCCTGGCTATGGGCCTTCCTTCTTTGCCTCTTAGCCTCAGACTGTTGGCAAAGTGTCTCTTCAAACTGGGAAAGGCCATGCTGCACAGCCTGCCTCCAAGCGGGCCGCTCAGAGGCCAGGGTTTCCCACTTGTTGAGGTCCATCCCTAAGGCCTTCAGATCCCTCTTGCAGATGTCCTTGTATCGCAGCTGTGGTCTACCTGTAGGGCGCTTTCCTTGCACGAGTTCTCCATAGAGGAGATTTCTAAGGTATGGAGCCAGACTTGTGGACTTGAGCAGAATGAGCAAGAGTTCTTTCAAAAACCTGTTGTTGAGGGTGATGTGATTTGGTGTCTTAAATGCCACTAATCAACCTCAATTAAAGCTTCAATTAAATAGAAACTGAAACTGGCCTTGTATCCTTAATAGGAATAGCATAATGGAAAAAATGAAAACATTTGTTAACCTCTTGGGATCTTGATATACCTTTAAAGTTGCTGCTCTATAAGCTGTTTTGTTTTGCAGAACTAAAAGCTGGCTAGGTTCCAGTCTCCTTGGTTACACCCAAATCCTGAAATATTTCAGGAGCTTGCCTTTAATGAGAATTTAGCTGCTTTCTCCTAACATAGATGCTAATAAGGCTTTGTATGCAGCATGCAGTTGTTCAAAATAACCCTGTTAAATTCTTTTTTGTGGTTGAAATGATTTAAACTCTTTTGAAAGAATGTAATAAAATCAATACACTTTTCTGCTAATTGGATGAAGATCCTCCTGATGGTCTCCTGGCTCAAAAGGGCCAATAAAGAAGCCTTCACTTTATTGCAGCAGACAGCAAATTAGGAGAATAGATGATGCCTGAGTAATAAATTTTGTGAAGTCTCAAGGAATGCATGAGTTTATCCTACAACTGATTTCCCACAGCCATGTAGTTGGTTCATGTTTCATATAATTGCAGATTACATTTAATTCATATTAACAGCTGCATTTTACATGACATTTTACATCATATAAAAGCTTCTTGGAATACCTTTGCATGTTTGCAAAAACTGTAGGTAGTAAAAAGGAATGAGCTTTTTGAGTAATCAAATGTGTGAGCTAGTAAGTCTTTTGCAATAGTCTTGGGTTAATCCTTGAAGATTTTAGCTGACTGGCTATTCACTAGTTAACCTCTTAGTGAAGCATTACATATTCATTACTTCTCCATGCCTGTACTAGCCACCTGAAGATTCGACCCCCTGGTAGGCAAAAACCCATCCATGGTTTGAGAGTATTTCTAGGCACTCTTAGTCACTTGTTATTCCCCACATTCTTAGCTAAGAGCGATTCTCACTAAGGTATTATGTCTTCAGCAGCAGTCTCCTAAAGAGCTGTTTAGAATAGCTTTCAGGGAAAAGCAACTTCTGCATGAACATGATATTTTGGCAAAAGCATGAATGTTAGTGGAGAATGTAGTGGACAGGAATGGCATATTCTTCTTTGCTGAGAGCGCATGGGAGAAGCGTGTACCTGTTGGAATGAATTCAGCCTGATCCCAAAATGAGTTGAGAGTTGTCCTGTCCATTCCTCCAACTGGAACTGAATCTCCATCCATAACTCAGACAAACCATTTCTCCTGAAATTACTAGCTGGTACAAAGTAAGCAATTCGGTAATTGGGTCCTGGCAGCCCTAACTGCCCATGTAAGCGGATGGTGCTCCTGATCCTCTGGTGAGGAAGATGTTCAACAGTATACATCCCTCACATCTAAACTTTCTCTTGTGCTGCAAATTGTAGAACATAAGAAACAGGAGTCATTTTCTGGTCTGTTCCTTTTACATTTTTATATACTCCAGGATAAAGTCCCTCTGTACCACTCAAAGGCAAAATCTTGCTTCTAAAATTGAAAAAATAATCATTTTTTAAAGAGTTATTTTTTTCCATGCTGTTACTACTTCCTGGAGACCTCTGGCACACACCACAGAGGGCTTGAAGGAAAGGCAGGGATTCTTGAGGTTCTGATAAGATGACAAAAAAAGCATTGTCTTATCTTGTGTTCCTGACCTTGGCATCTCTTGGCACAAGTGGGAGAATCAAAGCCCTTCTTTTAGTCGTTTTGTACTTACAGAGGACTTGGAAGAGAAGAGCACAGATACGGACTGGTTGGCCAGTAAGCCTAACCAGTATTTGTGGGTCCTTAATGTCATAGTTCTTTGGGTCTCGTATCTGCTTTAGACCTGTAGATAGGGAAATTATGTTTTATTTTTTACTAGAGGAACTTGACTGTATTAGTTGCCTAAAATAGTGTTGGATATGGAGAAGAAAGCATTTGATGTCGTGATATGGGCACATGAATGTGTGCACAGCTACCACCAGTGGTGCATTTCATGGCATAGGAATTCCATACCTCATCCAGCATTTCGTATGTGTGGTATGAAAGTTGCTTTAATCTGGAGCATAGAAAACTTGTAAAAATAGCTGAAGTTCAGCATTGAGCAAAAATCTGTAGAAACTCTAGTCCAAATCTCTGATAACCATTATGCTGATTCTAGTTTTGAATTTCACTCAAAATGAATACTAATATGGTACATTTGTTTGTTTCAGGGTTGTATTTTGTTTACTTCTGCACTTCTGAAACTGTGAAAATGTCACTGTATCCTTCACTGGAAGATCTGAAGGTAGACAAAGTAATTCAGGTATGTCAAAGTACTTTTAATTGGGACTGATTTTTTAATTGAAGTTAAAATTACTGAGACTTCCATTTCAAGAATTTCACTGTAGCGACTAGACCAGAATTTTTTTTATTCTACTATAAATATTAGTTTTATGGATTCCTCATTTATAGTAAATTTAAAATACAGTAATAGCAAAATTTCTTTTGAAAATAACAAAATAGTACTGTAGCTAATGCTGAGAAAATAGCTTCAAATGAAGCTTGTCTTGGTGTTATCATGGAACAAGGTTTAAGGCACTGGTTTGCAGAATAAGAGTTGTCCCTCTTCACATGGTTTTGTGAACCTTTGGTTTTCAGGCAGTTAATTTGATGATCTTTTTATTGTAGTGAGAGTTCTGGCATATTCACCTTTCATTCTTACTGAGCAGTTTGATATGCCTGATAAATTTGAATTTGTTCTGTTTCGAAGTAGCTCTGGCTAACAGGTCAAATGGCAGCCAACTGTATGTCATCTTTGGAACAGTGTTTTGTATATAAAGAAAATTTCAGATAAATAATAATGCATCACAACAGAAGGTCAAGCCAATGTATTAGTGACTGGTGCTATTATTCTCTGAAATTGGATTCAGTACCTGGAGAACAGAGCAATATGGTTTGAAGAGCTTACCATGCATATTCCTTAAATGGCCACTGTAATGCAGATATGCAAGGTCATGAAGTGATTAAGCAGACTTTGGAATGCCATATATAGAGACTGCCTCTGCCATCATCTTTGCTAGCATTACTGAGATGTAGTAAAGTAGTGTTTCCCAAGTGTTTTTGACCATGACCCTAAATATAGCTTTCCTCTCAGTCTGGCAGCCCCTAGAGTTGATATGCTGATGATAATGATAAACACTCTGCAGCACTCAGCAGTGACTTCATTGCTGAGCTCCAGAACATCAAAAAGGAAGCTGTGCAGGCGTGCAGTGTATTAGAACATTGCTTCCTATAGATGCAAACCTCAAGCATCTATATGACCCTCTTTTGGATTGCATCCCCTATTACAGAGGATACAACTAGCATAGCAACACTGGAGAATGAATAATTGAATAGTGGGCAGATCCTGATTATGGAACCCTTAAACCTAAATTCATGGAATCTAGCAGAATATTGAAGCATAGATGTATTCTAAATTTGTGGTAGTGATGAATCACTGCCCAATGAATCCTGAATTGGGGATTTAAAAAGTTATTCTGCCCCAGCTGTTGAAAACGTTGACTTGACCCCAGTTCGAATCCTGATTTGGACCCTTTTGTGCCATAATTAGGTGCACTAGGAATACCACAGGGTCTCATTGAACACTTAATCTAGACTGCCCATTCCTAGCCCCCCTCTCCACTTTGTTATGGTTCTTGCAATAGCAGGAGAATGAAGAAAACTTTTCTCTCCTCCCTCTCATGCTGCCTGGGATCAAAGCATGCCAGATGCAAGCAGTGTACTATTCCTAGTGTCATTAATTATTAGTACTAGAAAAATACAACTCCCATCACTCTTTGCATGTGGTATGCTTTATGATCACATCCCAGGCAGCAGAATGGCTCACAATAAAGCTTGGTGATGTTGCTATAAGTTGATGTATAGGGCAAAGCTGGAGAGGAAGTCTGATCTCATGAATTTTTATTTCTGTTTGTATGGAATTACTAACTGAAGCAGTGATGGAGGCAGTGGAGAAATTTAAATGCCATTTTCCCCATCTGTATCTCCCCTTCCCTACAACTGTGGTAGATCTGCATAACATTTGAAAAAGATAGGTATATTATATAAGCCTCCCAACTCATCTACCTGATAGTGTTTAAAAGTAACCTCAAAACTAAGGAAATCCTTATTGTGAATTTCCCATGTTGCATCCATTTCAGTCCTTTAAGCACTTTTGCAAAATTTGTCTTCAGAGTTAGGAAATTGAAGTTAATACAGATATTTAAAAACCTGATCAAGCAGCACATTAAAACTATATACTATTGTGAAAATGTTATCTGAATAGTTTTATTTTAAAGCTTATATAAGTGTCTTTTGTAGGCACAGACATCTTTTGCTGCAAACCCAACCAATCCAGCTATTTTATCTGAGGCCTCGGCACCTGTCATACAGGATGGAAGTAAGTTACTGTAGTGATGTGGAACTAAATGTGCATCATATATGCAAAAATGCAGTATTACTGTGTTAATACTAGAGGTACAAAACTGAGAGCACCAAACAAAAGTCATAGCAAAACGATACTGCATTTAATTTCAAGGGATTCTAAATTATCACAGTGTTTTTGTTTCTCTTGATCTTACCTTTTCTTAATCAAATTCATTCTTGCAGAGACTTTTTTTAGTAACCTACTCATAGCTTCAGATTGACTTTTTAGTTATTGCCGAACAGAATTGAATGGTTGTAATTAGCAAAGCGTTTGTACTTGCGCTTTTAAAATAACAAAATCAGAATGGTTTTTCCTCTGCAGGTCTGCCTCATTATGCACTGGAGTTCTGTTCCGGAACCTCTGGTGGATGAAAAAAATCCGTGTATAACAAATCAGTGGAAAAATAGCCTTAAAGACCCACTTCTAGGTTTCTTGCTCCTTCGTTGTCACTCCAGAATGCATTGGTATAGACACTATACTGCATTCAGCCACTAGATGGGGTGAATAACAGAATGTAAAGGAATGAAATTATAATTAACATTTTGAAGGTAGGAAATTGGATTTTGGTGCTTTTTTCCTTGTTACAAGGCATTTAAAGGTGGATCTTGGTGCCAGTGGTAAGTCAAATCAGTGGATACAGAGGTCCCACCTGTATATACTTTCTTGCTGGAAAGTGTTGATCATTTGGGGAAAAAAACATTGCAATCTTTAATGGGAAAGATTGGACCAAACTGTGTTTAGCTTGAAAAGAGTACATTGCACTGAGTGTTCTGCTTTTTACATAATTGCCTTGAGATGTGGGAACAGTTGGAAACAGGACAGCATGATGTAGATTTTGTTCTTTGGTAACAATATGAGTGGGCTATTAAACAGATTCCCTCTACAGTAGTCTTTGGAATGCATGTAAGCGGGAAGATCCTGGTCAAAGATCTGAATAAACATATTGAGGGGATGGTTGGCATTGTTGAAGTCTGAGACATGAACAAACATAGGAGGTTGAGTTGTATTGAATTCATCTATATCCTTCTCAGTATTGTTCACACAGTCAGAACTTTGCAAGCCCTACCTGGTGAAGGGATTAAACCTGGGACCTGCTCTTGATTTATTAAGCAAATCTATATACGTACTTCCACTTTATGTGAAAAGTAGCTGTCAAAGCAGTTTACATAGCAAAATAAATCATTCCCTGTTCCTAAAGGACTTGCATTCTTAAACTACATGAAAGACACTAGAAAACAAGTCAGGCTGGGATGGAGAGGGACAGTTGACCTCTCCCTGCTAAATATGATGACCAACACTTTAAAAGGTGCCACTTTGTTGAGTTAGCAGAAGTATTTCACCTTGCTTAGAAGCAAGGCGGGAAAGAACTCAGTTCAGCAAAGGTCAAAATTTACTTAACAATTTGTCACTATTTGGAATTACTTTTTTCATTTTATAGACTTGTATCCCAGACTGTATCCTGAACTTTCTCAATATATGGGTCTGATCCTGAATGAAGAAGAGGTAGAAAGAAACTTGGCAGTGGCTCCTCTTGCAAATTCTCAGGGGGTAAGAATCAGCCCAGTCAGGACTTCTCAAATACTGTTTGGGTTGGGGAACTGAATCAATCTTTTGCCCCATAAGAACGTTCTTGCATATTCCCCCCCCCCCCCCCCCAAAATCAGGGTTCTGAAAAAGTAAAGGGCTGGAAAAATTCTTTACTTGGTCTTTTTCCTCCCTCATCAATTTTCTGTTAATGGGTGTCTAAGGTTGAAACTACTCTAGTCCTGTAACATAAAACAGAGGCTTTAGCAACCTCTGTTGCTAAAATTAGTTTTGATTAAGCCCCAAATTGTTTGTTTGTTGGTCTATCTGTGCCATTTAGATCCAAGTTCTGTAAGTCTTGACACTTGTCATGGTTTTTAACCTTACATAAGTCTTCTAATTCTTAGCTTGTTGCAAGGCCTTCTGCAGTGAATTACATGGTGGCTCCAGTTACTGGAAATGATGTTGGAATTCGCCGAGCAGAAATTAAGCAAGGGATCCGTGAAATAATCTTGTGCAAAGATCAAGATAGAAAAATTGGGCTTCGTCTTAAATCAGTGGACAATGTATGTATGAGAACATATATGCTGTTTTAATATCTGACCAATTAACTCCTGCTGTCTGAAGTTGAAAATAGCATTTTTAAGAAATTGTGTCTGACTTTCGTGGCAGTTCTCTTCTGCACAGCATTCTGGCAACACTGTTATACATGTCTACTTGGAAATCAATCCCACTGAGTTCAGTGACACCTACTCCTGTGTACACATGTATAGAATTGCAGCCTGCATTTCTGTTCACCGTGTATCTTAGGATACTATTTTATTTAAACATGAATGTATCACAAACAGAATCAAGAGCCAGTGAGAATTTTAAAGGATTAGTTTGTATCTATCAAGCATAATTTTTCTTAAATGAACCTTGCTTTCACAGCCAATGAAGTGTGATTGTACTGGCACTCTCCTAGCAAGAGTAACCATTATTGGTTAATATGTTCTTTAAATGCAGCAGCATTATTGTTCTGTGTTAAAACTTTAAGCTGTTTGCATGTGTGTATGTAGCTTTTATTTTGCACATTTTTAAAAAAGGGAATGCTGGACATACGGCTATTTTTAATGTCCCCGTTATGTTTTTTAGGGTGTCTTTGTACAGTTAGTTCAGGCAAACTCCCCAGCATCATTGGCTGGGCTGCGCTTTGGGGACCAAGTTCTGCAGATCAATGGTGAAAATTGTGCAGGATGGAGCTCTGATAAATCTCATAAAGTTCTGAAGCAAGCAGCTGGAGAAAGAATTTCAATGATTATTCGTGACAGGTAAAAGATGTGTCGTCTCCTTGCAAGTACTTCTTAGGTTGTATAGACAAGTAGATAAAACATACATTTTAGCTTGTATATTCATTCAAGCCACAATCTGAGTGGATTGCTTGTCTGCTTAGGGCTTAGTTATGGGTATCCATTGAAAGTAATACCAGACGTTGAACATTGTGAATTATTTTCTTACAGACCTTTTGAGCGAACTATTACCATGCACAAGGATAGCACAGGACATGTTGGCTTTGTATTCAAAAATGGAAAAATAACTTCAATAGTAAAAGACAGTTCTGCTGCTAGAAATGGACTTCTGACAGAACATAACATATGTGAAATTAATGGACAGAATGTAATTGGTCTGAAGGTGAGTTGCATGCTTTCTTTAAAAAAACAGAACTCTGTGGTTGTGCTGGAAAATTTTGCCACATTTAGTTTCTGCAATGCTTCCTTTTTCCCAAGGGTAAGGATAGGAAGAGATGGGAGAACCTGTGGCAGTGAGCAGATCCAACTCTCTTTCTCTATAGTACTTGGGCTGCTGCCCTTGCATAGGTTTGCTAGGCTTTCTTCTGCTCCCCTTTATAAAGTTATTGGCTCTTCAGGCTACTAACAAGAAACAACAAGAGCTGCATGTTAAATTGCGTTATGGTGTCTGCACTCATGCCTGTCTTCTGTTATTCCCTCTCTAGACTTTTGAGAGCCAGTCATAGTATGTAACAAGAGGAAGCAATTGGGAATACGTTCTGCTTTAAATATGGGTCTGCACGTGCTTATCCAGAGACAGTAATTACTTGCAATGTGAGAGTGCTAAATTAAGACTGAGCTAATTTGTCTTCAGTTGGATAAAGTTTTGTTGAAATTAGCTGATGCTATCCTCTACCAAGACATCAGAGCTTTGTAAAAATTCTGATAAGATGAACGTGTAAACCAAGATTTATTCTTTAACAGGATTCCCAAATTGCAGACATATTGACCACAGCTGGAAATGCAGTGACTATCACTATCATGCCTTCCCAAATATTTGAACATATAATAAAGAGGTTTGTATAAAATACTTGCATATTAAAGTACGTTATTAGTTATTGCACGAACTTATCTTTTGAAAGGATAGATAACAGGTTTAGTTATCTATATCCATTCAATATACGTAGAATGAATGCACACAACAAATAGGTTTGTTTAAGGTGTTGGCAATTGCATCTATAAATAAGAACTGTCTATTAAACAAAAATGCAGGTAACAAAATTAGTGGAAATTAAGTGTGGAAACTTCAAGTAGTATTTTTCACAAGAAATCCTTAATAGTGGGGCATTCTAGGGGGATGACATGTTCAAAACTGCAAATTAACAAATAAGGTGAATTATACACATTATTTGTATATAACAAATAAGGTTGGAGATGTTACAGGTTGAAAAGTGGTATATAAATTGAGCTATAGGCAACAGATTCATGCTAAATTAAATGTATTGGTTTTATTATTCACTTTGTCTGTGTTTCATGTGTAAAAGAGGAATTTCTGAGCCAGTAGAATCTGTTTGACCACAAAGTGTACTCAGGCCATGACTCCTTTTCCCATCTGTTTGGCAAAAGGACAGGACTCCTCAGTATTGAAAAGGAGCAGGAACTGGAATTGATATGCAGACATTTTACTTGGCACACTCATTTTTAAAATACTATGATTGGGATGTAAAGCACCTTATCTTCTAGCATGAGTAGCAAGTGACTGAAGATTCCTTGAGGCTATCAGCTCACTGCTTAAAGGAGCACTTGGAGCCGTAGCTCACTGGTAGAGCATAAACAGATTTTTGAGTAGCAGGGCTAGCAAAGACCTCTGCCAGAAACCTTGCTTAGCTGCTGCAAGTCAGTTTAAACTATGCTGGGCCAGATAAACTAATGGGCTCCTTTTAAGTTACTGCAGCTTCATATGTTCACTTGCTACTTGATTTAACTAAGTCCTTAATTTCAAAGCTGGACTATTCATTATAATTATACTGAATTTAAGTACTTGGTTAAATTTCAAAACTAACAGTACCTCTCTTCTAATAAAACTAAGCATATATAGCCTTGTAGGCTACTAGTGCCTGTAAAGTGAGTTTGAACTCTTTAGAAGAATATAGTAAACATTGTGACAAAGGATTAACTATTAACAGTTCTTAATTGTCTCAGTTTGGGAATATGTTGGATCCTGCTTTCTTGGGGAAGTGCCTTGTGTGAATGGAGGGCTACTCCCACAAGACTTGCCCAATTCCTTTTATTCACATAAGAAGTTTAGAGTGCTTCTTGGTTACATTTGGATCCAGTTATGTGTTCCCTCATGTTGGCTGAAGTTGAGAGTTGCAGCTTTGTGTATGCTCTTTCATTAAATATTGGGGTTTCATCCAACATGATTACTTAACCTCTGTGTTAGAGAAATCCTTAAGTTATCAATTGGAAAATATGCTAGGTTTTGCTGCCTGTTTATGATTTGGGAAATGAGTGCAAGCTAGGCCTGTAAGCATTTCTTACATGAAGAGTAGGAAATGGTCTATTCATTTTGACATAGTCGACTGACATGCAGTCTTGTACAATGTGTTAGATGACCTGTGTTTGCCTTAGATACTGTGGCTTAGCTTTTCCGTATAAATTATTTCCAGGATGGCTTCAAATGTTGTGAAAAATCTGATGGATCATACCATCCCTGAAGTCTAAAATCGGAGCCAGTGTAGTAGATGCATCTGTACTTCGACCTCTGCTGAAATGGGCTACTAATTGCTCAGCAACATTTGTTCTGCATATGAGCCTTTCTTCAAAGCAAAGAGATGCTGTATTGAACATTTGCATTATTGTGTTATGGCTGGGAATGTCAAATCTGACACATTACCTTTTTCAAACTATGTATTTTGTAGCCTTATTAGTTTGACAACTGTATAAATGTGCTTTTCTCCTATGCCTGTAGCATTATATTGTGTAGTTAACACTTTCGATAAGCCATTGAAACTGAAAATCTACTGTTAATCTTGCAAGTGTTAATACTAGTGATTTGGACACTGCTGCTCTTCATACTTTTTCAGACAAATTTAGTTTTTCTACTACCTTCTGTTATGATGTATAGTGCTAACTAGTAATACCTACAAAAGCATGCCAGTACAACTGAGCACAGCTGATCTATCATTCCATTGACATTTTAAGCAGTAAGATAAGCATTTAGATGGACTCTTTTATTGCTCTAAGTCATTCTAATGTGCTTAAATTCTATTGCCTTAACCATATTAAAGTTGCAAAAATGTCTTCATTTTCTAATTAAAATCAATGTAGTGATGACTCAAACTTTTTTAGTGTAATATAGTATATAATCATGTGGGCATCAAGCTCTAGGAGTATGTGCCTTCTAATGGAGGGGTTATAGTGAGCTGAGCAGTACAGAGTACATTGTGTAATGCCTTCTGTCTTGGAAAGTGGCAACTCTGACTGTATTCTCACTAGATGTGATTCTACCACCCAGTGTTAAGAACTGCTTGACATTCAAAATTACAGTGCTAGTTAGGAAGTCTAAAATAGTTTATCTGCATTTACCATAAACAATTAGTTCTTCACCTCTTAAAACAAGATGTTATCTGAACTAGTAAACATGAACTTAATGGCCTAGTACTTTTCTATACAGTATTTTAGCAAGAGAATAAAATCATTCAAATAACTAATCTTTCCTGTTTGTGTTCTAATTTGCTTTAGTCTGCAAGCTTAGAGCTACTCCATAGTTCTTTAGATCTCTTGGTGGATTTGGCCTTTAATCCTTGACTAAAGCCCTCTAAGTTACCAAGTGAGGCATAGAATAGCTTTTAAGGGACTATGCCCAAAAAACCGTGAACAGAATGTTCTGCTAATAGTTAACTTAGCTCCCTGCTATACCCCCATAGCTGTGCCATATTACCTAAGTATTTTCTGTTAATGCTTTCTAGTGCCCAATATACATCTTTCTTATAACCAACTATAGGCATTAATAGGCACCCACAAGTACACCAGTGTACAAATTACCAGAACATTGTTTCAAGGCTGCTGGTGGTAGGTGTAGCTCCTTGTTTAATCCTACTATGAGTGACAATCAGGAAGTACAGAATAGTTATCGAAATGATTTGGCTCATACCCAAGCTGGTTCACCTCCATGAAAGTTTTATGGATAACAAGACAGATTAAGTAAATCATCATTTTGCAACTCAGCACATAAGTTACAAAAAAATAAGTTTATTTCCATCTGAATATTCAGGCAAGCATTCCAAACTGCAGTAACAAATATACATGCATATTTTTGCCACTGTATTTAGACTTCAGTCAGGCACTCAATACAACCATGTCAGCAGGCATTATTACATTTGGATAAGTCAATTTAAGTTAAAATACAGTTGAAAGTTCATATGGGGTGAGGCATTTAGTATTGCTGTTTCCAGAACATGAGTTGTCTATCTTCCCCTCCACTGATGATACTGCTACATTGCTCATTCATCCAGATACATGTTACAGCACCTACAAGAGACATGAGCAGAGATGCAGAAAATGATTTCACATACAAGATTGCTGTAGTGCAGTGAAATCCTATCCAAAAAATCTAAGCACAATCCCACTCTTGGAAGTTGACCACTTAGTTGCAATTTACATTACTAAAGGACCTAGTCCTTTTACAGATTCAAGCACTTTGGTATTTCTTAAAAATCAAATGCTGAGTTGTGTCTTACTCATGTTAGCAAGAAAAACCTGAAATAAGATCTGTGTACTGTATGTTGCCAAGTTGACAGGCTGCAACCTCACTCAAACAAGGTAGCAGTTTACTCTGAAGTTGCACTTTTAGTCTATTAGCATTTAAAGGATTTTATATGGCACCTGAAAAGGCTTCCATTTTTTAAAGCCCCAAAATGTCACTCACCTGTATGTCCTTGGATTTTTTCTACTATTTTTCCTCCAACTATATCCCAAACAAACAATTCTCCTGACTGACTGCCTGATAAGACAGTATTGCCGTCCCACTTGAAACATCTGCAAAAATAATTTGGTAGACCAAAATCATGCACCTTTACTCACTCACCTACTGTAATACAACTGAATTCAAAGATTTATAGTAAATATTCTGCTCAGTATATTCATTGGAAAATACATCAGGGTCTAGTTGAACTACTTGGTAGAATAAAAGCTTATATTGCTGGCAAACGCCATTAAATGGTAATTTGCTTGTTTAACTGAAATTAATAAGGCCTGGTTTTAGTTATAGAATAGTATAATTTTTAACAGTAGTAATTCCCATCATTGTTAAGACCTACCTCTTCTCAGGTTCTAGCAAAAGGAAAATGCAGTTTCCAGATTCTGCCTTGGTATTTTCAGGTGCCCACTACTGCAGTTTACAGCCATTTCTCTGGGCAGCCCAATCCTAACTTGCAATGGAGCAGGCAAGCCAGCAGGCATGTGCTGCATCCAGTGCAAGTTTGGGGCCAACTGGCCCAGCCAGAGGCAAGGGGAAACATTTCCCCTTACCTCAGGGAGAGCCAAAGTAGTTCCAATGGGTCTGCTCAGATCTGCACAACCTCAAAAGGTGGTACAGGTCACAGCAGAGCAGCTGGAGTCGCTCCATGCTGCCCAGGAATGGGGCTAGCATATAATAAAACTGCTGGGTCCTGGCCCTGCCTCCTGCTCCCCCCCCCCCGCTCCAGAACACACTCCTCCCAGACCTGTGTCAGCTGATGCAATCTGACCATGATGCCAGGCTTGGATGCGGCATGGAGAGGTCATTGCAACTCCTTGTGCTGGCCTCCCCAACTCTTAAGTCAATGCAAACGCGCCTTGTTTTTTTATTTAATTTGTAATCCGCCTTTCTCCCTGAAGGGCACCCAAGGCAGCCAACAACATTTAAAAGTCATAAAATATATAAAATAAAATGATAAAATAGATAATAAAACAGCAGCAATAAATACAGGAGTAAAACAATTGTTTTACTCCTGTAAAGCAGCCATCATGCCCTCCATCAGGCAAAGGCCTTCTGAAATAAAAAAAGTCTAGAGGCCTCACTGGAAGGTTAATAAAGAGGAGGCTGTTCGCAACTCAAAGGGGAGGGAATTCCACAATGCAGATGCCACCACCGAGAAGGCCCTATTTCTGGCTGCCATCCCCCTAACCTCTAGATGACGGCACAACCAACAGGGCCCCCTCTGATGATCGAAGAGGACAGGCCGGCCTATATGGAAGAAGGCGGTCCCTCAAATACGCTGGTCCCAAGCCATTCAGGGCTTTAAAGGTCAAAACCAGCACCTTGAATTGGGCCTGGAAACAAACTGGCAGCCAGTACAGCCACCGGAGCAGCAACGTGACAGAATCAAACTGCTGACCTCCAGCAACCACACGAGCTGCCGCATTCTGCACTAGCTGCAACTTCCAGACCATCTTCAAGGGCAGCTCCACATAGAACACGTAGCAATAGTCTAATCTTGATGTCACCATGGCATGGACCACCGTGGCCAGCTCTGACTGAGGCAGGTACGGCTGCAGCTGGTGCACCATCCAAAGCTGGGCAAAAAAGCTCCTGGCCACAGCCGACCCCTGGGCATCCAGGAACAGCTGTGAGTCTAGCATAACCCCCAAGCTGCAAGCCTGCTCTTTCAGGGGGAGTGCAACCCCATTCAAAGCAAGGCGATAGTCCGGCACCTGCAAGACTTCTGTCTTGTCCTAATTTAATTTCAGCTTGTTCACTTTCATCCAGACCCCAGCTGGACACGGGTCCAGCAGGCAGGCAGACAGCCTCACACTCCAAAGGATTGTGAGGTTCCACAAGCTGAAAAGAATCCCACACACCAGGACCGACAGATGCCATGGGGACATCACCCCGACATTGCCAATGTGGAGTCCAACTCATGGTGAATCTGAGCGATTTTATCCACAAAATGCCTGGTGAACGTGTTACAACAGACCCCCATGTGCTGCTCCTGATCAACTGGTGGGGTCCGATAGAGGAGACCCGCACTACACGGAACAGTTCTGCTGGCTGGCTTTGTGCGGACGCAATAGTGGCAGAGAAGAAGGAATGCTTCACTGCCACTATCGCCACAGAGTAGGTCCTGTAATGGGCCCTAGCCTGTGTCTGGTTGGATCTGTCACGAGTCTTCCTCCACCGTTGCTCAAGACGCCTACCCTGCTGCTTCATCATTCATAGTTCCTCGGTAAACCAAGGAGCCACTTTGACTTTACTAGCTGGGAGACGCTGCTCAGGAGCAATCTCATCCACAGCCCTGGCCATCTCTGTGTTCCAGAGTTCAACCAGAGCCTCAGATGAGACAGTGGCCTTAGCAGCAGGAAAATTTCCCAGAGCGCTCAGGAAACCATTCAGATCCATCAGTCTTTGCGGGCAGATTATACAATAAGGTCCTCCGGAGACAGGAGGCCACAACAAGTCTAAACCTTACCAGGAAGTGATCTGTCCATGACAATGGAGTGATCTTGATCTCCTCCACATCCAGATCACCATCCCTTTGCCCAGACACAAACATCAGGTCTAACGTATCCAGCCTCATGGGTTGGGGTAGTGATCTTTTGTGACGGGTTCATGGTTGCCATGGCGGCCATGAAATCCTGAGCTGCGCCTACCTCTGGGGCCTCAGCGTGCACACTGATGTCCCCCAACACCAATAGGCGGGGGGCCTTCAATGCAACATCCAAGATCAACCCAGTCAGCTCAGGCAGGGAGGCTATTGGGCAGCAAGGCGAACAACATGACACCGCAGGGTCGGCACAAGTGATTTGTGCCTTCCTAATCTGGGGGTTAGGATTGCATCCTTAGTTATCTAAGTTAGGAATGGCAGTCAAAGGGTCTGAGCATCACACACACACACACACACACACACACACACACACACACACACACACACACACACGTACGTCAGAGGTATGATTTAAGAGCTCATCTGTTAACTCTCAGGTTCAACCAAACCTTTATGAGTAGAGTCTTAGGCAAAAGCTACCACTTGCAATATGGCAAGACGACCACTACAGAATTGTGAGGAATTTTTGGTTTAATATACAGGCGTATGCGGTATATACAGGCGTGTGTTGTTCTCTAATGCACACACACTAATTTTCAAATTGTGACCCTGTCTAATGATGACATTGGATCAGGTGCCTCCAAGCTACTCCAATCAGTAGTCGTCTAAACATGTAATTCCACAAACAAAAACTGAGAACTCACTCCAAAAACCTCTCATACCAGAAGTGTTACCTTTGTGGGTGCTCTGAGGCCATGGAAGAGATCATCATTCCAGTTTGCACATCTGTTATTTTAAAGCAGCCATCTTCTCCTGCGCTTAGTAGATGCCGGCTATCTATAAAACAAAAGCAGCTTTCAGTCACATTTAATTTGACCCATGAGAATAGCGAGCGAGAATTTTCCTCTTTGGTATGGCATATAGCAGCACGCTGCCATGCAAATTTGCTCCAGAGAAGGTCCCATTAAATTTATTGGACCTTTCTCACTAATCAATGCTCACAGAGTTGCAGCTTTCAGCTCCAGTTCAGAACTCACATGAATACAAGTCCCATGAACAGAACATGGTGTAGGTTTTAAAAATAGGAAAGAATTCTGCTACATTATACAGTGGGCCCCCAGTATCTGCAGAAATCACCCACCCCATGCGGATACCAAAATCTGTGCATAATTAAATTGGGGGGGCACCACAATAACTTACCTTGGGTGCGCCCAGCCCTCTGGAAGTCATGCAGGGCCTCCTCTAAAGGCCTCCCAGACATGACCGGAAGTAACTTCTGGTTCACACTGGCAAATTCCGGTCATGTTGGGGAAGAGGTCCAGGGTCCTCCAGCAGCAGAATTGGCACCTGCAGATGCTCAAATCCACAGATAAGGAGGACCCACTGTACACAAGTTTGAAGAAAACTGTCTAAAATACACAGGGTAAAGTATTTTCTCTCAAGACCTGTACTTTAAAAGACAGCATTAATGCAACATACCAGGACTAAAAGCAGCATCAAAGACAGTCCCTGAATGGCAAGCAAGTTGATGTAACACAGAGGCAGTAGTAACATCCCAGATACTAATGGTGCCTTCTTTGGTTCCTGACGCTAGCAGCGTATGTGCAGCATTCAAACAGATTGTATTTACCTAAATAATTAAGTACATGGTGTCATTTCTTTACTCATCTCTCATACAAGCATTTTCAAAAAATAAAGCAACTACAAGATTCTGATTATGAGGATGGTACAGCTCAGACCATCTGGTAGAGATTGTTACAGTGGCAACACCAACCTATGAGAAAGCCAAGTCATTCCTAAAACATATACCTTTAAGAGTAGAGTACTAAATGCTGTCAGCAAAACATTTGCTGCTGAAGAAGACTCCATTATCCTTCCTGGCACAGATAAAGGGAAGTATTATTATATTCCCATAATATTGCACATCTATATTTTAGTAATCTGACCATGCACTTTGTCTCAGCAAATTACAAGCATTGCATTTGCAAAGTGGAGGTAAGGTACAGTTAATGCACATTTGCAGAATGCAGACACTGTGTATTGCTCTTTAAATGTTAAAAAAACAACACAATGCTTTGGGTAAGCCGGTAACAAAGAAAAACTATCCTAGATGGCATTTTATTTGCCAAACAAGCCCAAGAACAGAAATACATCCAACACAACTATGCTTGCCAAAAACTATCAGGAACAATGTCTGTTTTTGTTGTTCCTATGGAGAACTCTAAGAAAAAGCTCAATACTTTGCTCTATTTGGCCCATATCTAAGTAAAAAAAAAAAAGTGTCACAAGTCCCATTATACAAACAAGTCCCATCATAACAAAACATTTTTTGTCCACCCCATTTGTCCACATAATTTATTTGGCTAGAGACTCTCCAGGGTAAGAAATAATCACTTTTTAATTTTTGTACACTGCTGTTATCATTCTGACTTCCTAAATTATGGCTATACTAGTCTTTAAAATTAACCTCCGCACAAGTTCTCCACCTCCATCCCAATCTGGTTATAATGCAGCTTGAATTGAAAGAAACAAACTTTAGCACCATGTGAAAGGCATAATAGATACACACATTTATATACTCACACTAACATCGTGTTCAAACTCAGTAAGCAGTTCAAAACGTTTTCTAGTGCCCACCAGTTCTGATGGAACACAGTGCCACACCTAGAATACAAATATTTACACTACTCTAAATATACAAGGATATGACAAAGTGGCCTTTAACCTACATTAGTCATTCATGTTACCTCATACGTTCCCTGAAAGATGAAGTCAATTTGTTCACTCTTTACATTTTGATCTCTTTATAAACTTTGGTCTAAATACTGAATACTCACAAATGTCACAAACGCAAGTGTGAGTCATTTGTGACTCACAAATGTCACAAACGCAAGCACAGGAAATATACTACATTTTTTGTTCCTATTACAGGGGTTGTACAAGGGTTGTACTTGTGTCCAGTCTACATCTAAACAGGTTGAATAAACTCAGTGATGAGTTTGTTCCTATTACAGGGGTTTCTTCCTATTACAGGGGTTGTACAGGGGTTGTACTTGTGTCCAGTCTACATCTAAACAGGTTGAATAAACTCAGTGATGAAAACAAATTGATTTTTGGGGGGTAAAATTTAAGCTACGACAAGCTTGTTTTCAAAGAAATAACCCAATTTAAAATAATTCAAATTTAATGCAAACATGTTTCTTTGCAAAGGAAAGCAGAAATAACTGTGGGTAAACATAATAGCTTTTTTTTTTTTTAACCAAGGTTTGATATTTGGGACCAAGAACTGGCAAGTTAGCATGTGTTCATCTGCTGATCCATCTGGGTGACCATTATTTCTATTTTATGTTTAGTTAATCACCCGATCTTTATTGGGGGGGAGAGGGGAAAAATGTATAAGACAAAGGAGAGGAACGAAATTAAAATTAGAAAAGAACACTGGAACAGAGAAGCTCCCCCTAGTGCCAATTCCAATCAGGACCTGTCTACAAAAACCTGGTATGGCCATACAATTCCTAACAGAGACCCATTTTAGGAATATGTTGAAGAAATCCCTTTTGTGGGTTAAAATGTGGCAAAATGTAAATAAAGCCACTAATATGCAAGGCTGGTTGTCAGAATAAATCAACATCAATAAATATTTTATGCCTTCATATTCTATGTCTTTTCATTTCAAAGAGTAAAATTTGGATCTGAATCAGCTCCCCCCTGCAGCCCCCATCCCACTAGGCATTTTGAATCAATTCAGCTTCTTACGGAGGCCACTTCAAACAGCCCACTATTACATGAAGAGCAACTTTTCATGTTAATACTCCCACTTTATAGAGGGTTGCCACACTCCCTCCACTAGAAATGCCTCACAGTGGCATGAGAACCTATACAAAATGGAGATGCTCAATGTGGTACATTGTACAGCTTGCTAAAAAACATTGCAGGCCAGTGTACAGAGGTTGTTTCAAGGAGCTTCCACATGGCAGTTACACATTTTAATTCAGGCATAGTGCTGGCTCATATTTGGACTTGTACAGTCCTCCTGTATCTGCAAGAGATCTGTTTATCTTCTGTTCCCAAATTCATGGACAGCTTATTTTGGTACTGCAACAGAGCTCCTTAAATTGAGAAGTCACATACAGAATTCCTTCTGGAAACTATAGGTTGACCAATAAGAAGTGAAAAGATATGGCACAACTGTAGATCACCCACTGCTTTCATCACAATCAATTCACACCTACTTTTACAGTTGAATCCCAAGATGCAGAATATAATCGATTATTATGCCAGTAAATCTTGCTCACAGCATCATCATGGCCTATTAAAGTGTCCTGCCTTCTTCCAAAGGCTATTGAGTAGAAATAGCTAACAAAAATTTGAAAGAGAGAGAGAGAGAAAGAAACATTGGTTTATTTTAGGGCTTCTAATACACAGAAAGAAAAATAAAGATGAATATTTTCCCCCATGACATCTCTTTAATCCAACAATTACGAAAATAATGCTATAAAATCAGATACGGGGGGAAAGTTACATACATATTGTTGTCCCATGAAGAACATACAACAGTAGTATTGCCTGGTAGGATTAAACAAGTTGACAAAGCCTATGACAAAAAGAAGAGAGTTTTCAGTTTGATGATTGCTATGCAAGAGCAAATTAGCATATATTAAGAAAAGTCAACTTCACTGCAAAGCACCAACTGAATTGTACAAGTTCATGAAACTGAACACATTGAAAGTGCTCTCTTGTAGCTACAAAAACCTGCTGCCTTCAGGGCCTGTTGAAGCAGCACATGGTTGAAAGATACAAACATTGTACATACTTGAAAAATAGAAATAAATAATTTCTATGAATAATTTCTACAAAAATTCCTGGTATTAGAGCTCATCCACTAGTCATTTTGTCATCTATTATGTTCTATGTGCACAGATGAAGTGCTCAGAATTCAAAGGCCAGGCAAAACTTGAGTGCCAACAACTTCTCTAGATAACATGATCTTCATGAAGCAAGTATCAACG
Organism: Tiliqua scincoides; assembly: GCF_035046505.1. NCBI lineage: Eukaryota > Metazoa > Chordata > Lepidosauria > Squamata > Scincidae > Tiliqua > Tiliqua scincoides. Next base: position 43,545,149 of record NC_089824.1, on the reverse strand, counting down.
TGAATTAGTTAGTTGATAGACAGCATAGAGGTTCCAGATTATTTTAAGAAATTAAGAAAAGCTCAACAAGTTTTTGAAATGCTGCCATAGGGTGGTTTTGCATTGACAGCTGCAACAGCTTTAAAACAGCCTTAAGAAAAGGCCACAATCTTAAAGCTTAAGAGGCGTTAACCCTTTCACAAAAGGCCTAGAAAGGCCTACCTGCATATATGCAAGTATAAATTGATCTTGTAGATAAGTTGAGGGCAGGTTTGGAGAAAAAAAAATGCAGACATTTTCTATGACCCATGGTTAAGTTGAGTTTGGGAGATGTTCTAAGGAGGCAATTCCGGGGGGGGGGGGGGGTATTTGATTCTGCTGTTAATGGAATGAAATGTTCATTTCCTCCTTCAAGCTACCCAGGCTGGTGCTGTTGCAGAACACTGTGTACAGCTCAGAAAACTAGGTAGGTGCTTGTATAATGCTCTCGCTCTCTCTCTCTCTCTCTCTCTCTCTCTCTGGGTTATCTCTGCCTTTCTTTGCTCTACAGATTGCTCTAAGAGCAAGTTCATGACTAGATTTATCACGTGTGTAAGTTGACCCAGTTTTTTGGATCAATTTTAAGACCTAAATTTCTTGACTTATTCATGAATATATATGGTAAGTTATGATTACCACCCTAATCTAGAGTTAAAAATGGCCTGTGTAGAACAGACAAGTAACCCACATTTGGGTGTTTTAAATTGGGTGTGCATGATAAATTGGGTGTGCATGCACACCAGGGGAAAACATGCAATACTGCATTTTGGTTTTCCTTGCTAGAGTCATTCTAAAGCAGGGGCAGCCAATCCACAGCACACCATGTGCCATTTTTACTGTAGATAATTTTCAACACCTTATCACTTTTAGTGATTGCCACAATAGCTAAATAGAGCCTCCAAGTTCAAAGGCAGTATATCTCTGAGAGCCAGAAGGTACAGAGCAAGAAACATGCAAGTGTGGTTGCCTATTTGGGGCTTTCTAAAGACATCTGGTTGACTGCTGATGAGGCCAGAAAGGTGGCCAGCATGGACCTTTTGTGTGGCCTAGCAGGTCTTGTTCCAGGTCTATGAAATCTATGTTCACTGCCCTTCTGCACAGCCCAATCCAACTCCCTTCTTCTCCTCAAAAGATGTTACCTGGAATGTTTTTGTGGATGATTTTCCTAAAAATTGTATCCCCACCTGGGCTTTGCTTATCTCTGCCCTGTCCTGCTTGACCCCCGCTGCCTTCTACAGCCCATCCCTGACCTCTTCAGCGCTCCACCAATACCGGCCTTCTTGGGTGAGTGCCCCACCAGTTAGTGGAATGCGGATCACTAGCATCTCTCCTATTGGCTCTCTCTTCTATCCATCATTCTTTTCTTGCCTTTCTCCCCATTTTCCAACCAGAACAAATCAAGCAGAGTAGCTGTGGTCACCCTGAGTGTGCCCATTGTAGCATTAGAAACTTGGGGGAATGCTGTGTCAGGGGTAGCAGAGAAATTAAGCAAACTATAAATTGCTGCAGTTCTTTCTTTGTTATTTTTTAAATGTTTTTCAAAAATATAAGGCGACATTGTGTGTGCCACTTAGAACGTGTCCACTTGTCACTAGTGGCACACATGCCACAGGTTGGTCACCCCTGTTTTAAAGAATGAATTGCAAATGAATCAACCACAAAATTATAAAGGGCTGAAGTACTGACCATATTTGAGAAAGATATACTCCTCTGGAGAGTTTTGGATTCTGCAGAAAACATCTTCAGCGTTGAATCTAATGCAAAATTTTGAGAGAAGCAGCACTGCACTAAAAGTATCAATGACTTCCACTTATTTGGAACAAAAAAAAAAAGATTCAAAAGCCCCATCTGAGCTAGCAAATTTGCTGGTGTAGGCCTGTGTGGGCCTACACAGTGGGATTAGGTCCAGGAAGAGGGCTAGGATTTGGCAGCCACCACTGCTGTCTAACCCATCCCCTTCCTGGACCCAATTCACCCTCACTCCACTCCACCCTGCCTCCCCCACCATCCTACCCACCTAAGCGTGTGGCTGATGACCCTCCAGCACATGGGGGCAGCTCCAGTGTTCCCACCAGTACTCAAGAAGCAAGTGTTTTTGCATGTTGCTGGAGCGTATTCTAATACTGCCCCAAGACAGTTACAACCAGTGGAACAAGCATTCTGCTGGGGGTAAGCCCACAGAGGATTAGGCCATAAATAGCATTCAGACCACCTACCTTGGGATGTAGTAAAAATGGAAGACTGGTTGGAATGGGAAGGCACAGCAATTCCAGTAATTGCCCTGTAAAATGCAACAATATTGCACAAGAACTTTTCATACAATGAAAGGCTTTCCAGTATTAACTTTTAAATATTCATGTACATAATTTCAGCAATAGATTTAAGGTTCTCCTATAGCTAAATGACATCCCTGAGACAGAAGGATGTACAAACTGCTTGGTAAACTTCTTTGTTGAAAAGCTACCTATTATTCCCAATAATGTTTACTGTCAGTTTCGGAGCAGATTGTAATTATGTGAACTTCCTAAGAGGGTGGCCTGCTAATGGGTTTCAACCAACAGTAGTTCATATAATGGCGTAAACCTTCTCAAAGGTCTAAAACATTCAATCATTGTCTCTACACAATAGAATTTCTGTCTCATCTGAAAGGTTACACAATTCTTTGCATAACAAGGCTTCAGATTGCTATTACTAGTTTTAGACTATACTACTTGTCCCACTGTATTACTCCTCCCTGTTCATAAATCACAGGGCTTACCCTTTATGGATCTTATGTTGTTCTTCCATCTTCAGTTTGGTCATGTTGTTCCAGGCAAGTGTTATGCTTTCTTCTGTCAGATCTTCAAAAGATTCTTCATTTGGAGAGACTGATAAGCAAGGGTTCATGTCAAATGAAAGGAACGTCAAAAAAGCAGGGAGAGAGGGAAGAGTCTCATTTGACATCATAGTGAAATCCTAAACATGTCTACTCAGAAATAAGAGTACTTGTATACAATGCTGCTCACTCCCAGTTAACTGTGCACTGCGTTTTACTCTAAGCAAATTACAAATCAGCCCAAAGAAGCACTTCCAATGGGAACACTTCCAAGTAAAAAACACATAATTGTGCTGTAAGAAATTGCTCCATTACCCAAGAAATGTCAGTATTTGTCCAGAATTAGAAAGACCTTAATGTGACGGATTAAGGTCTGCTAATAAGCCCCTCCCAAGCACAGTGACATCATTGCAAACTGACCTATCACTAACTTTAAATCAAACAATTTAATTGGTCATGCTCCCTTATGTCATTTGGGCAAAGTAATTCAGTTAAAAACAAAATCAAATAAGCTGAAATATTTAGCACTACCAGCAGTTACAACTCTTCTAAATTTTACCTGGAGATTCTGACATCGACACACTGCGGCTAGATGCTCGAGACAAACTTTTGAAGTTTGGGTTTATCCACCGAGGATGAGGAATTGTAAACAACTGTTTTGGAGTCTGTCCAAACTCTAAGATTTGTGTCAACAGAGCCACCCTCTCATTTGGATCCATAATTCTTCAAGAAAAAAAACACACAAAATCACAGTGTATATAGATACGAAAATTGCCTTATAACAGTGTTTCACAACCAGTGGTACTTGTGGCGTCTTGCGGGACCCCTGGACACCTGCTGACAGCAGCCAGACCGGGAATATGACACAGACCAAAGCTCCAAAGCATGCATTTCCATGTTCAGAAGAGCCCTCCCGTCCACCCTGAGCCTCTTACTGGTGTTTATCCATCATATCTGCCCTCAAGAAACAGGCAACAATGCCGTTGCCAGGTACTTTGAATAGGTGGACTGTGTGAAGTGGTACAGTGGAGAACAAACATTGAAAAACACTGCCTTATAAGAAGTTGGGCCACAGGTAGCCCAATCCTGAGCTGCCTGGAGCAGCGGTACCCGACAGCTCCATGGAGGGCTCCCACCAGATCCAGCGCCTCCCGCGCTACTACGGGAGGCTCCTCAGGAGAAGGGGACGTTCGTCCCCTTCCCCCGAGTAAGGGAAGCAGCCCCACAATGGGGCTACTCACTTTAGTGGCAACTGTTTTGTTGCCGCTAAAGTGAAGGTGCTTGTGTAGGGCGAGCAGCCCTGTCCGAGCGCCTTGGATCCTGCGGAGCTCTGCTCCGCGGATCCGCCTCTCCCCTGCCCCCCGACACACCTCCCTCATGCCCCCGGCCACGCCTCCCCCACGCCACCGGACATGCCCCCATCTCCCCTTCTGCAGCCCAGCGGTCACGGAGACCGGCCGGAGCTGGCCAGCTCCAGTGGGAGACGGCAGTAAGCCCCGGAAATGTGCCTTATGGCACGTTTGCAACTGTGGTCAGCACCGCAGAGGCGCAGCGCAGACCACAGGATCGGGCTCTTAGCCCAATATTATCTACTTCAACTGTCAATCAGCCAACGTTCAAAGTAGTTGTTTTCCCCCTCCCCAGCCCTACTACTCAAGATGAAAATAGCTTGCTAGAGTCACCAATTAAGGGCAGGCACTTTCGTCTGAGATTTAAAGGATACTCTGATGACAAGCATAATTACATCAGAACTACACATTTTTCCTATTTGTGTGCACATTTGTATTTATACAAATATCCAATTATGATTGCACACATGCATACGTGTTTCCTTCTTCCCATTTATAATTTGTATTATATTAAAAAAGAATGCGCCCTATAGACCCAAAACAGAGGCAGCAAATGCAATTGTCTGAAGTACAACTAGAATAAGCGATTTGAGGGCCCACTTAGGAGGAGAGAACAAACTGACTTCTGGTATAATTGTTTACTGCAGGACAAGGGAACTTGCAACTTTCCAATTTTTGGTTAACTGCCTCGTATTTGCAGTGCACTGGAATATAGATTCAGCCATTTTTGTGATCCAGCACATTCCATTAAGTATTTGGAAACCAGCTGGCTTCTTGTGGAATTAAACACCATACAATTCTCTATTAGTTCAAGGTTCTTGGATAAGGCTTGCTATCCCCCAAAATTGGTCGTGGAGCCAAAGAAATATCACAGTTTCACCAAAGCTAGAAAAGCCTGCTCTCTCTGAACAATGAATACCAGCGAATACCCATGAATACCAGCGAATCAATTACCTGTCCAAATCTACTCCTCCTTCATATGTTAATGGATGAAATACTGAAAAGGGGAACAGAAACACAAAGTAAGGAGGTTATAAATTAGATTCCTTTCTCAACACTGCTGTAATATCCCAAACTTCTCCAACATGAATGCAGGTGTGTGCCCCCGTACTCATGGGGGTTGAGTTCCAGAAACCCCCTGTGGATAGCTGAATCCATGGATACGAGGGAATGCCCCCCCATCAGAGGTGACAGGATTTTACCAAAAAAAAAAAAAAAAAGGAAGTCATAGATTTTTTTCGTTCTAAGAATCATTCTGATGCCTGCAGGGGCCATGAGCAGATGTGCATGGCCTTGGTGGGGCTTAGAACACTCTCCAGAGACAAGGGGAGCAGAGATTCCCTCACCTCCAAAGCGGGTGCACGGGGTGTGTGTGTGTGGACCTGATTCCTAGATAAGTGAAACTGCGGATACAGGATTCACTGAAACTGCGGATACAGGATTCACTGAAACTGCAGATACGGGATCCACTGAAACGGGCTCCTCCTGTACAGTACACTTCTGTTAAAAACGTAACTAACTTTTGAATGAGTAAAATACCAACTGCAGAAAAATGCACGAGATATACAAAATAAATAATCTTATGTGGGATGGCATCTTTACTAATGTTTCGTTTGATACTTCCTCCTCACCATAGTTGTTCCATTTAATGTTCAACTTCTGAGTTTCTCAGTTATTTTGATTTCCCTCTAGGAGCAATCATTTTGATTTGTAAAAGGATAAAATACCTCTACCAGCACATATAATAGCAAAATATAAAAAGCAGAAAAATTGAAGACACACAGAAATGTAATAGTTCAACAACCATTAGAACATGATAAACACTGGAAAGAAATGATCGTGCACCAAACACCAGTGTAAGTAAAAAGGAAGTTCTTATTTTCCCACCTACCCCCAACAAACAACAGAGGTGAATTCCTGCCACAGTAGATGTGCTGTATTCTAAACTTCCCTTTTCATTGTGGAAGAATGGGGAGCATCCCCCCTGCTGTCCCACTAACCTCAGAATCATCTATATCCCACAGAATTCTGCTCTGAAGCCCCTGAACCTCCACAGCCATTTTTCAAGGGGGCATCAAGAGCAAGTAGGCTGAGGAGGCATGTCCCCCTTAGGATATAACCCATTTTGTTTAATTTGCAGTACAAGATAATTACAATTTTGTTGTTTAACATGCTAACCATCAAGTTAAACAGACTAGGAAAGATTATGCTGTTTCACACTTAGACTTGTTCCTTTTCTGAATATAAAACTGCAGAAATCCCCTTTTATTTATTTCATGTCTGTATTGCAGTCTAACAAAACAATTAAACTTAGTTTGTTTATAACATAATTTCACAACTGAGTAACGATAAGCACTTTAAGTCCTGCTGATTATGAATAAGATAGATTCAAATAACACACCGAGTTTTTGAAGAGCTCAGTGTTTGCTGCATTATGCCAACAACATAGAATTAGAATAGAAGCTATGAAATGTTCTGTTCTTGAGCAACAGGTGTCCCTTTGAAACATAAAAAGTCATAACGGGTCAAATTTAAATACTGCAACTCAACAGTTAGAGAAGTTTAGAATTTACCATTCTGAGCTGCAATAGCTTCGTTCCCTTTCTGCTTATAGCCGAACACCAAGTCAATCCATTCATGGAGATGTTCAGACACATATTGGCTTTCTAAAGCAGCTTGACACTTCTGAAGGAAATCATTAGCGTCTGAGATGAAAGATTAGATTTATTAGTTAAGGGAGACCAGTCTGTTGCCTTTTCACCCCTTAAACATTCAGTGGAAAAGGAGTCCACTAAAGATGAGTTTCTTCTTAAGACCTTTAATTAGAATGCAATTAAGGCCCCAATCCTGAACAGTGCACGCTAGTTTACTGCCAGCATGTGCTGTTGCAAATATGCCGTAAGGTACGTTCGCGGGCCTACTGCCAGGCGAGTGCCAGTGGTAGCCCAATGGTGGTATGCGCTGTGCTACCGCAGGGTGGCCATTGAAGTGCCAGCGCTCAGTGGTTGTGTGGACTGCCAAGTAGTGGAGAGGTAAGTAGAGGCGTGGGGGGAGGCGAGAAGGAGGTGTTCCGGGGAGGGGAGAGGCAGGGAAGGAGGGAGGCGGGGCCAGTGGAGTGAATCCAGAGCCTCTGTCTTGGGCTCACTGCCCAAAACAGAGGTTCTTGATTTCACCACCAACCTTTTGGTTGGCGGTGAATTGAGTAGCCTCATTGTGGGGCTACTCACTTTACACGGGGAAAGGAGACAAAAGTCCCCTTCTCCCAAGGAACTGCAAGCAGCTGCCAGGAGCACACAAGATGGGGTGGCAGCCATTTTTGGCACTGCTGCAGCCCCGCACACCAGGCAGCTCAGGATTGGGCTGTAAGACATTAAGAGCGCAGACAAGTTATTTCCCATGACTCCAGAATGAATAAAGTCAGAACTCTAAAGCAGAATCCAATGTACTCAATCAGAATTCCATTTACCTGATGCCCAAGGGGGAAGTTCTACGTTGTCAACTATCTTTCCCCCTTGAGTCTTTCCCAAGTCCAGTTTCAAGCTATTTACTAGGAAGCTGGAATCATTTTCGTAGAATTCAGGGATCAACTAGGAAAAATAAAGACACGTGGGTAAGTACACAAGGTCTGAACAACAGGATAGAGTTTACAGTTTTATAACAGTGTTGCTGTGATATTTACTAACCATTATCAGTGTTTCCAAAGTTGGGAGGGGAGAATTGCCCAGCATTAACAGACAAGGGGTGCAATCCTAATCTGCGCTGGAACAGGCAAGCCAGGAGGCTTGCACTGTATCCAGTGCAGGATTGTGGCCAGAAGCGGCTCAGCCAGAGGTAAGGGGAAATTTTTTCCCTTACCCCTGGGTATGGGCTACTGGCCACAATGGGTCTCCTTAGACTTGCACCACCTCTGGAGGTGGCGCAAATCCGTGGAGAGTGGAGCAGCTTGAAGCCACTCCGTTCTCTCCAGGAAACAGGGGTTGGGATATGGCATAACTGCCAGATCCCAGCCCCGCCTCCTGCTCCCCGCCCGCCCGCCCCCAGGGCCGCCCATTGTCCACCCTCCCCCTGCCCAGGAACGCCTCCCTCTCTCCTACTCCCCGCTCCCCCATGCCTACCTTTTCCGCTTGTGTCAGTGCAAGCGGGCCGACACAAGTGGCTGAGAGGAAGCTGGTGCGGAGGCTTATGTCAGCGTCCGCAGGCCAGCACTTCTCAGAGCACCAGTCTGGCTTCCCCTCGAGGAGGCGCAAACGTGCTTTACGGCACATTTGCGTCCCTCCTAGGCCGGCCCAAGTGACTTGGGCCAGCATAAGGCATAGCTGGGATTGCACCCAAAGTCAGTGTTTCAGAGGTTATCTCAAAGCCTGGGTGGTCACTAAGATAAGTTACAGCAACTGTCCAACAGAAGAAAGTAGTTTTCGCTATGTACACATGTAACTGGAATTTTGCTTAGCAGAAATAATGGGACTTCCAAGTGAACTGAATTTAGAACTTAGTTATATTTACATTACTATAAGAGAAACTACACGGTACATGAAAAGCATTCCATCAACTAGCTCTTAATCAGATTCAAAATACTGGTTCCAAGCAAGTGTTAGGCAATAGTGATGTAGTTGGCAACCTTCAGTCTCGAAAGACTATGGTATCGCGCTCTGAAAGGTGGTTCTGGAACAGTGTCTAGTGTGGCTGAAAAGGCAATAGTGATGACTCTCTCAAAAACTGCATTATCCTTTCCATAAAAAGTAAGATTTTATCTGGTCTCTCCACTGAGAACAGTATGAACGTATGAAACATGAAATCTTCTAAGTTGGGACAAAGGCTCACAGGAATGGCTTCAAAGGTTCAAATCTGGTTCAGATGGCACACTTGAGACATGACACCAGGATAGCAACCCACTCCCAATGCCGCTATGCCAGTGATCACCCCATGTGGTTTGTTAATCATCATGTAGCCAAAAAGTATACGGTATCTGAAGTGAAGCAGTGGCAGCAATAATGGAAATCATCATATCCCAAGGATTTTTTAGATAGCCCCAGATCTGAGGCAAGAACAAGTTTTTTTTCTTTCGAAGTACAACAGGTTAAAGTACATTTTAAAAAGTGTCAGATGGAGCTGGATAGCTGGGTCCACCTGGCGAACAGACTGTTGCTTCAGATGCCACAATAATATTAATACTGGCCACAATCCAGAATTGTGTGCAACAGAATTGCACTTCCTTCTATATCAAGGCAGACTTACTGAAGTTAGAATTATGGACAAAATGGGGATAGTTCAAACAGAAACAGCCCTGGGGAGTTCTTTTCCCCTGCAACATTGATTAATTCATGGTTATTTATCTGGGGAATTTTATCTTGCTTTTCGCCTCCGACAACAGGGGAGCTGACATCACAACATACACCAAAATAATAAAATCAAAACACAAATAAAAAAATATACTAAAAAGAAAACCAAATTCTACAGCAACAACTGAGAGCAACAAAACCAAACAGAGAGTGAAGGGGGAATCTGTGAAACATGAATCGACACCTTGCTATGATGTCTTGTGTTCTAATGGAACACAGAACTGCATAATGGGATGATGGCTTGGTAAGCATGGATATAAATTACAGTGGGCCTGTCATATCTATGGGTCCTGCATCTGTAGATTTAAGCAATCACAGACTGAAAATGTATTTGGAAAAAATTTCACATACCCTGCTGCAGCCACCTGGTATTTCACAGATCTCTCTTCAGCACTCATGTCTCGTTCACAAGTTATGCAATTTACATTACACAATTTTATCTCAGGCTTGTGTCCGTGTGGAGTCCCAGAACCAAACCCTATGGATACAGCAGGCCCACTGTACTGGAGACAATTCAATCATTTTTGCAGCAGCTGCCATCTCCAGTAAGGTGTAGTTTTTCCCACAAGGAATTGGAAATGGATAAAACTACTGGATTTACACTCAGCTATTTCCTGGAGCCCAACTGAATTTCCAACTTGGATTCTAGACTTCTGATTCTGCTGCATTTCTGAAACTACATTCTGGAATCTATTTTAGATTTTGTATGTGAACTGACCAGAATCCAATAGTTTCCAGTAGTGTAGAAGGCACACTTGGTACCAAAGGCTTGCAATTTCAGAGAAGCCTTTCAGATTACAGATAGACTCCAGTCAGGTTTTTGGAAATCTATACTGGTTTGATGTAAAATCTGCAGATCAATTCTGATTACTAACAGAATTGCTGTAGGCACCAGAAACAAAAAGGAAGTCAAATATATAAAGTACAACCAGATCATTTACCTCTTTGAAGTCTGTTGCACCATCCAAACAATTCTTCCAGGTTTCTGCGATACTGGATAAAAACAAGAGAGAAAGATGGCACAATATTTAAAAATACTTCAACACATCTTATTTTAAAGCAAGAATTTTCAGCATCCAACAAAATAAAATGAAACTACCTGTAAGGGTTGAAACAAACCTGTTGAACATTCTGTCAGGATGATCAAACTTTCCGTTTTGTAAACAAAGCATGTATTCTGGTGCTGTGGAAGCAAGAGAGGTCAGATATCATGCAAGTTTAAGCAAGCTTCATTACCACATGTTCAGGAGAACCTTTGCAGGTGTCTTACCAACTCTGACAAGATAAAACAGAACATAACCCGGTGAAGAGTAGTGGCTGCCATATATAAACTTTGGTTCTGGCATTTCTTGATAACGTGCCTGCCAATGCAACAGAAGAGAGAGATATCAGGAAGAAATTCTTGATGGGATCGGCAGGTCAGCGTTGGAACAGATTGTTGATTGAGGTGATGGATTCTCCCTCACTAGAGATTTTCAAACAGAGGCTATACAGGCACCTGCTGGAGATGCTCTAGGAGGAGAAACCCCCTACAGGCAGAGGTTTGCATTATATGATCTTGTGTGTCTGCTCCAACCCTATGAAACTGCTAAATGCTAACATTCATCCACACCCAGCACAGATGTGGCTGAAATATGAGCCAATATTTTATTTTAATTCATAATGTCACACAATTATTCTCCATGGTTCAGTGACTTCATAGAACCATATACAACTCTATGGACCACTTCAGAGTATGTTTCCAAAATCTGGTTTATTTCAGGAATATACTGCATCCAATAAAGGAATAACCTTGAAACCAGCAGAAAGGCCTGTCCACTTTGTTTACAAATAGCAGATAACATTTTCAGCCTGAACCTTGGAAACAAGAGGCTGCAATTATACTGCAACCTGCAGAAAGTTTGCATAGACTGAAGATTCTACTCTCTCTTGCAATTTAAGTTTTGAGGGTGAATGGAAATATTCCCTGCATTGTGGCAAATGCTCTATTCATGTTAAAAATGAATGATCAAATAGTCAGAAGTTTAACATGGGGAAAACAGGCCAGGAAGAATGTTGTATTATCCTTTTATATTCCCCTCTTATCTCCATGCAGTGGAAGGGGGCGGGGTCAGCCCATGTAACTGCATTTCCTTCTATGACACTCTCCATTCAACTGTTCCTCTGCTCTTTCCTGTTCCAGGATAGGGACTGCATACTCTTTCTAATCCACTTTGGAACGTCTGCCACTATGAATCAGTGTGGATGTAAACCAAACATATGACCATGATGTATATGTGAGATTAATATAACTAAAAGGTATCTTTACCACACAACAGTCTAAAATGCAAACAAGTTTATGTAAGTTCAAGCAAACATCGAAGTGGTTGAACAATGGTGTTAACTTCGGGGGAGGGGAACTAGCAAACAAAAAGCACCACTATTCCACATTTTGCAATTGATAAGAACAGGTGGTTAATTGAAGTAATTGCTCAGAAGAGAGGGTGAGAAGAGACACTGATGGATTTATATATGAAGCTAGAGTTCATTTGGAAAAAAAACTGTAATGAACCAGTCAAGAAACAGTTACTACTTAAACACCAATTATACAATTGCACATGAACAGAAATGCAAGAGAAAGTCCAACACAGCTGTCCTTAAAAAATTTATATATATTGACTGGTTCATTCATATATATATTCATATTCATATAACACACACACAGACAAAATTACACATATCTTATTTTACTTAGCACATATACACACACTACAAGAAAGCTAATTTTCTACATACCAACAATCTTTCCAGTCTCTCTTTGTTAAGTGCACCTATTGGCTTACTGAGGTCCCGAAACGTTTCCGGCTTAGTCAAGTCTACAAACAGTTAAAAAAAAAAAAACATTTCCTTTTGCATGGTATTACAACAGATTAACAGCTCTGCCTATTAGATAAGAATACAATGAATGTTTTCTGTTTCTAGCACATATGCACAAGAACTACCATGCCAAATCTTACCCCCGTGTCATGCTTCTCACTGACCCATAAATTGTCTGCATGTTTTGATTGCATGTTTTGATTAACCAAAAGGCATAGGCTGCAATGCTACACACACTTACCAAGGAGCAAACCCCATTGAACTTAATTGGGCATACTTCCAAATGATCATACATAGAATTACATGGCAAATTCACAAAACTGGTGGGATGGAAAGTTAAGGGCACACAAATCTCCTGATGCAGTTTTAATCAGAGTGGTGATTTCTGTTTATTAACTGTAAATATTTTTTCATTTTCTTTAATAACTCAAGAAGGCACATATGTGGAGGTTAGGGTAATATCTATTGGCATTTACCACTCAGTCCCATCCCTCAATTAGGACAGCAGGACACTCATTTCTGTTGTAAGAAGGCCCTGTGATGACATGTGGAGCACAGCACTGCCAAGCAAATACAATCTGCCACAAAGTGGCAGCAGCATCGGAGCCGCATTGCTGCGGAGCTCGGACTGCACCAGTAGAGATAAGCTCACAGACGGGCATTTCATGAAATGAGAGAGGACAGGGGGTTTCTGAGCAAACTGGGGAAGGAGAGGGGGCAGGTTGAAGGGAGTGGGTCTTTGTAGCAAACGTGCACACCAGATCCCAGCCACCATTTTTCAGCTCGCTCCATCCCCTTTCTTTCTTCAAACCTATGCCAGATATACATAGCTGGCATAGGTTGGAGGAGACACATTGGCCATCAGGGGCCTACACAGAGAGGTAAAGGAAAATATTTTCCCTTACTTCAAGCGGGACTCCGCCCCCCCCCCCAACTTGGGTAACAGGCAGTCTCTGGCCACACAAGGGTTAGAACACACCGATGGTCTGATCTGTAGCATTATATTTGATCCCCTTTGAAGAAGCTAGTCAATGAATTGCTCTGTTTTTCTTTAAGAGGTTCTTACCCAGTTCCAAACTAGAATAATCTGCTATGATCCAAGGAAATACAGGATACTGAGAAAGGTCATTGCAGCTCCGATCAGCCAAATTGTTGAGATGAAGAAGGTATTGGTAGTTTGATATGTGCCCTCGTTGCCACTGTAACATGTAACTTTCTGCTGTGTTCTCCGTAATGTGATTCTCTGTGAACAGACAGGAAGCGTGAGCACAGAAAAAAAAAATTTAAAGTTATGAATGAATGTTTTCATGGAAGACTAAGTTATTCCATACTTAAACTAAACTGATGTACTATCAACGCTTTCTGAATTTATGCCTATCAGCCAAAGCAAGGGTTCTCAAATTGCTGGGTCACAACCCACCAGCCTAAGAAGCCCTGCCTCTGCACTCTTAAGGGGCAGGGTGACAGCAACAATGCCATCGGAACTATCGCACCACTGCCAGGGACAAAGGGACTTTTTTCTTTTTTTAAACTTTCCCTCCCTGCAGCGGCCTCTGACAGAGGTAGAGGAAGCCCTGTGGAGAACTCTGCAAGACTCCCTGCACCTCAAAACATTTTTTTTAAATGTGATTGCGATTCACTTCCAGGGTTGTGATCACGAAAACAGAAGCGGGTCACGATTACATTTTTTTCAATGTTTTGAGGTACACTGAGCCCTGCAGAGGACTTAGCGGGATTCCCTGCAAACTCCCTGGGGGTCACTGCAGACAGGAGTTAAGTAAAAAAAAAAAACCCATGTCCCCAGTGCTGGAACAACTGTTCCAATTGTGTTAGCACCATCCCCCCACACCCACTACACTTACCGTGGTTCCCAAACTCCCTATAAGTTTGAGAACTGCTGCTCCAAATCATCTACAACTGTTTATTATCACATTTTAGACAAGACTGATCATAAGCCTGACTAAGGTATTCTTTGGCCAACAACTAGAGATTCAAATAAAAATTTCTTCCAACATTATTTCCAGAATATGAGCAATGTGGTCATATCAGGGGTTTTTTTTTTTTTGGGGGGGGGCAAATACTGGTTAATATAATGTTAATAGTTGGGATTGTAGTTCCATTGGACACACTATGAATGTGATACTGTTTGATGGAGTTGGCCTCCAGGCCAACTGACATCACTTATTAGTGAACTGACTTATCACTTATTAATGCCCTTTAGTGTTTTTGAAGCCCATCATTAGAAATAAGGACTGGTTCCACAATAATGCAGTAAGAAGTGCTGAAAATGTATTAACAAAGTTTATCAACAATATGGCAAGGGTAGAATAAAACAGAAAATAATGACAGATGTTTGCAATACTGGGGAAAAAAAACTTAATAGGCTGTGATTAAACAACTGAGCTGAGGCAATGGGAAGTGCGAGTTAATTATGATCATTAATTACCCAATGAATTACTGACACTGAAAAGATTACATAAGCTTTTTATATTTTATAGAAGCTTTGCTATGGTTGAGTAAGTTCTAATTAACAGTGTAATTGTTTGATTATTTAGTATGACAAAACTGAAAAAATAAGAAATCGTTGCTTGCTGAATTTTCTACTAGAGCAGAGGTTTCCAAACTGGGGCGTTGGAGTGCCCCAGCCAGGGAAGCTCTGTAGCTGTCCCCTTAAGGGGTGGGGCCACAGCAATGGCAGCAACATGATCAGGATGATCGTGCTGCTGCCAGGGAGGGAAGGTGTTTGTTTAGCTTACCTGGAGGTGGCTAGGGCTCTCTGGAGGGTCTGGGGAGCCTGCAACCCATGACAACCTCTGCAGCTTTGAACAATGAAAACAGAAAGTGGTTTTTTGCAACAAAAACAGGAAGTGTTTTCTTCCCCTTTTTATCAGGAGTATGAAGCTTCTGGGATAGCTACAGTGGGTTGCAGGCTCCCTAGACCCGCCAGAGAGCCTTAGTGCCCACCAGGTAAACTAAAAAAACCTCTCCCATTCCTTGCAGCAGTGCCATCATCCTGATCGCATCGCTACCCCAACCTGTGCAAAGACGGTTTCCCAAACTCTCCCTGAGAGTTTGGAAAACCTCTGTGCTAGATAGAGACTTTTACAATCCCCAAAAATATTACTACTCAAGTTGCAGTTCTCAATTTCACGGTGACTTAGGCTTAGTTGCAATATAACAGATTTCTGAGATGTTCGTTATCTGTAGAGGAAGTTGGGAGATAGAAGAAATAGTGAAGACTCATACATAACAAGTTACCCAAAAGAAAAGAACATTTATTGAAACCTAAATATGTTGCCACGTAGAAATAGACATTATCGCGATCCTGAGTGTTGTAGAATTTCAAGTAGATGTCTGAACATAGATCATTCTCAGTGCAAAATACCTCGAGACCCTTGGAGATTAAGAGAGAGAAATAAGATAACATAACAAAATTCAGCTGGTGATTCTACCATTCAGGATTAACATGGGAACCAAGTACAATCCTATGCTTGTCAGATGTGAGCAAAACTGTATTCAATGGTACTTACTCCCAGGTAAGGGAAACGCAATCTCAAAATTGAAATCCTATGCATACTTACATGGGAGCATGTTCCATAAAACTTAATGAGACTTGTTTCTGAGTAGACATACCTAGACTTGCATTGCAAGTCTCATAGCAGAAGTGATTTAGCAGCATTTAACTTGACATTTTATAGATATGAATGAAAGTTATAGCACAGAATTTATTTAATGAAGTTTTATTCTTCCCTTCTCCCAGTGAAGGCACTCAAGGCTCAACTTTTAAAACAGTAATAGTAGAGAAACCCAGCGGTTCGCAACAGAAAGCGGTTCGCAACAGATAATCATCTGCCTTTGCTACAAAGCTGTCTGCTATAATCTTTAACTCTTTACCAGACAAGTTCGTTAGTGACCTCTGCAGAAGTAGAACTACTCTGGTTTTCCAGTATAATATCAAATATATTTTTTAACACTTTAGCCTAACCAGGCCATATGACTCACCATGCTGCAAGTGAATATGCAGCTTCATGGTCATGTTCATTTAACACCAAATGGCATAGACCTGGACAGTAAAGATTTCCTTGTTACTACTTTGGGAAATCAGTATTTCTTCAACAATTTCACCTTGCCAGTTTACCACATGAATGAACACATTTCTGGCACTACACACACATGTAAACTCAAACCTACCAATGGCAGCAGGCCATGTCTCCTTTTGTAGATGCGTCTGACGCTATGTAGCATCACCTGAACCACAGGCTTCTGTAGGGCAATAGAAGAAGATCAAAAAGGACAGAATATTCCCAATTTCTCCACATGAACTACTTACTTACTTGCAGACGCATGTGGCCTCTGGGAACCAAGTGCCTCTGGGAACTAAGTGCCAGGTAAGGCACGAGAGTTTAGCATCTGGGTGAGGAGAAGGCAAGGAGACCTCTGAGTTTTGGAGAAGGAGAGGAGGAGGAGGAGGAGCAGGAGGAGGAGGTAAGTGTACCCATTCTAACGCTTTGTCTTTCTAACTCCCTGTCTTCTAACCTTAACCTTACCTTTAAATCAATCTTAAATCAAAATTGAAAGTTAGCACCTAAGGGAGGTACATAGGTCTACTCTGAGCAGGAGCAGAGTCCTACTCGTGAGTAAGAACAGAGTCCTACTCGTGAGTAAGAGCCCAAGGGTCAGGCATTTAAATCAAGGTTGAAAGTTAGCTGCACCTAAGGTAGCACCTAATCGAAGGAAGGGAGGAGGATAAAGTGAAAAGCAGGTTTTTCTACTTGTTTAAATTAAACCTATACTTAACCCAGGTTAAACTTAATCTAAGTTAGAACATAACCTAAACAGGTCAGTAAATTGGGACACAGGACACAGGATCTAGAGAGCAATAAATAATTAAACAAACCCAAATAAAAACTAGCTTGAGGTTACAAAAACAGTCCAGCCTAAGAGAACAGAACTAGGAGGGAAAGAACCTAGTAAGGGCCAATTCCCAACCCATTAAGAACCCCATTAGGCTAATCCAAGCAGTCCATTCAGGAGCCTGCAGAGTAGGCTTGTTATCTTCCTGAGCTTTTGTAAACTCACCTGGGAAGGCCAGCCCCCTTTCAATCAGGAAGGAAGGAGGGAGGAGGAGCCAGCCAGGAGTATAAAGCTAGGCGGGCCATCGCGTGAGGCTCTCTGCAGACGCGTGTGGCCTCTGGGAACTAAGTGCCAGGTAAGGCACGAGAGTTTAGCATCTGGGCGAGTTCAGCAGCAGGGCGAGGAGGCCAGGGCCCCATACACTGCCCTTCCTCTTCCCTTGAGAAGAGGGCTGCTATCCAGTGTACGGTTTTTAAAAGGACCCCTAAATAAAACAACAACAACAAAAAAGCTATGCAGTCAGACAGCCAGCAGCAGGGTGGGGGCTATCCAGTGTTCTGCATTGAGTGCCATATGTATGATTATATGCCTCTGGGGCATAAGTCATGGGTGTGTCCTTGGTGCAAGGAGCTCCAGGGTCTCAGGGAACGTGTCTGCTCCCTTGAAGCCTTGGTGGCCAACCTGGAGAAGCGCAGGCAGGCAGAGGAGGACCGTGGGTAGACTTCTGGGGACGATCAAGCTTCGTCCCAACCTCAGGCATGCAGCTCCTCGGCTGCCCGGGTGGGAAGTCTCGGGACTGGAGGACGTCATCCTGGAGAGGAGGGAAACAATCCCCTAGGGGGGACCCCTTGTACAGGGGATGGGCCCATATCCGAGCGCACTCGGGATACTCCTCGGTGGGAGGGGGGTCGGGGGCTTTTTGTAGTGGGGGATTCGATTATTAGAAACATAGAGAGGGGGGTTTGCGACGGATGTGAGGACCGCATGGTGACTTGCCTGCCTGGTGCGAAGGTTGCGGACATCACTTCTCGTCTAGACAGGCTAGTAGACAGTGCTGGGGGAGAGGTAGCGGCTGTGGTGCATGTCGGCACCAACGACGTGGGCAAGTGTAGCTGGGAGGTCCTGGAGGCCAAATTTAGGCTTTTAGGCAGGAAGCTGAAAGCCAGGACCTCAAAGGTAGCGTTCTCTGAAGTGCTACCTGTTCCACGCGCAGGGCCAGCTAGGCAGGCGGAGATCAGGGGTCTCAATGCGTGGATGAGACGGTGGTGTAGGGAGGAGGGGTTTAGATTCGTTAGGCACTGGGGAACGTTTTGGGACAAGCGGGGCCTGTACAAGAGGGACGGGCTCCATTTGAACCAGAATGGAACCAGACTGCTGGTGCATAACATTAAAAAGGTGGCAGAGCAGCTTTTAAACTGATCCCTGGGGGAAGGCCGACAGGAGCCGAGGGGCATCCGGTTCGGGACTCCTCATCCCTATGGGATGAGGATGGGGAGGTTAGAGAACAACAAGACAAAGGCAGGGTAGGAGAAGAAATTGGGAAAGGTAGGGTGATGGGATGTGATAGACGGTTTGGCACAATGAGAGGATGCGGGGACAAAGGAGCGAATAAGGAGCCCATCCTGGGGCATTCCGTGCATAAATGCTTTTATGCGAATGCCCGAAGTCTACGAGCAAAGGTGGGAGAACTGGAATGTCTGGTGACAAGGGAAAATATTGACATAGTGGGCATAACGGAAACCTGGTGGAATGTGGAGAATCAGTGGGATACCGCAATCCCAGGCTATAAACTCTACAGGAGGGACAGGCAGGGGCGTGTTGGAGGTGGGGTCGCCGTTTATGTTAAGGAAGGGATAGAATCCAGCAAAGTAGAGATTGAAGGTGGGTCCGACTCCACCGTAGAATCTCTGTGGGTTAAATTACCAGGCTTGTGCAGCGATGTAATACTGGGGGCGTGCTATTGTCCTCCAGACCAGAAATCGGATGGGGACCTTGAAATGAGGAAACAGATCAGGGAGGTGACAAGGAGGGACAGGGTTGTAATCATGGGGGACTTCAATTATCCTCATATTGACTGGGTCAATTTGTGTTCTGGTCACGATAAGGAAACCGGATTTCTTGACATGCTAAATGACTGTGGCTTAGATCAGCTAGTCACGGAGCCCACCAGAGGACAGGTGACTCTGGATTTAATATTGTGCGGTACGCAGGACCTGGTTAGAGATGTAAACGTTACTGAGCCATTGGGGAACAGTGATCATGCTGCGATCCGTTTTGACGTGCACGTTGGGGGAAGAATACCAGGCAAATCTCTAACAAAAACCCTTGACTTCCGACGGGTGGACTTCCCTCAAATGAGGAGGCTGGTTAGAAGGAGGTTGAAAGGGAGGGTAAAAAGAGTCCAATCTCTCCAGAGTGCATGGAGGCTGCTTAAAACAACAGTAATAGAGGCCCAACAGAGGTGTATACCGCAAAAAAAGAAGGGTTCCACTAAATCCAGGAGGGTGCCCGCATGGCTAACCAGCCAAGTTAGAGAGGCTGAAGGGCAAGGAAGCTTCCTTCCGTAAATGGAAGTCTTGCCCTAATGAGGAGAATAAAAAGGAACATAAACTGTGGCAAAAGAAATGTAAGAAGGTGATACTGGAGACCAAGCGAGACTATGAGGAACGCATGGCCGGCAACATTAAGGGGAATAATAAAAGCTTCTTCAAATATGTTAGAAGCAGGAAACCCGCCAGAGAAGCGGTTGACCCTCTGGATGGTGAGGGAGGGAAAGGGGAGATAAAAGGAGACTTAGAGATGCCAGAGAAATTAAATGAGTTCTTTGCATATGTCTTCACGGCAGAAGACCTCGGGCAGATACCGCTGCCCGAACGGCCCCTCCTGACCGAGGAGTTAAGTCAGATAGAGGTTAAAAGAGAAGATGTTTCAGACCTCATTGATAAATTAAAGATCAATAAGTCACCGGGCCCTGATGGCGTCCATCCAAGAGTTATTAAGGAATTGAAGAATGAAGTTGCAGACCTCTTGACTAAGGTATGCAACTTGTCCCTCAAAACGGCCATGGTGCCAGAAGATTGGAGGATAGCAAATGTCACGCCTATTTTTAAAAAGGGAAAGAGGGGGGACCCGGGAAACTATAGGCCGGTCAGCCTAACATCCATACCGGGTAAGATAGTGGAATGCCTCATCAAAGATAGGATCTCAAAACACATAGACGAACAGGCCTTGCTGAGGGAGAGTCAGCATGGCTTCTGTAAGGGTAAGTCTTGCCTCACAAACCTTATAGAATTCTTTGAAAAGGTCAACAGGCATGTGGATGCGGGAGAACCCGTGGACATTATATATCTGGACTTTCAGAAGGCATTTGACACGGTCCCTCACCAAAGGCTACTGAAAAAACTCCACAGTCAGGGAATTAGAGGACAGGTCCTCTCGTGGATTGAGAACTGGTTGGAGGCCAGGAAGCAGAGAGTGGGTGTCAATGGGCAATTTTCACAATGGAGAGAGGTGAAAAGTGGTGTGCCCCAAGGATCTGTCCTGGGACCGGTGCTTTTCAACCTCTTCATAAATGACCTGGAGACAAGGTTGAGCAGTGAAGTGGCAAAGTTTGCAGACGACACCAAACTTTTCAGAGTGGTAAAGACCAGAAGTGATTGTGAGGAGCTCCAGAAGGATCTCTCCAGACTGGCAGAATGGGCAGCAAAATGGCAGATGCGCTTCAATGTCAGTAAGTGTAAAGTCATGCACATTGGGGCAAAAAATCAAAACTTTAGATATAGGCTGATGGGTTCTGAGCTGTCTGTGACAGATCAGGAGAGAGATCTTGGGGTGGTGGTGGACAGGTCGATGAAAGTGTCGACCCAATGTGCGGCGGCAATGAAGAAGGCCAATTCTATGCTTGGGATCATTAGGAAGGGTATTGAGAACAAAACGGCTAGTATTATAATGCCGTTGTACAAATCTATGGTAAGGCCACACCTGGAGTATTGTGTCCAGTTCTGGTTGCCGCATCTCAAAAAAGACATAGTGGAAATGGAAAAGGTGCAAAAGAGAGCAACTAAGGTGATTACGGGGCTGGGGCACCTTCCTTATGAGGAAAGGCTACGGTGTTTGGGCTTCTTCAGCCTAGAAAAGAGACGCTTGAGGGGGGACATGATTGAGACATACAAAATTATGCAGGGGATGGACAGAGTGGATAGGGAGATGCTGTTTACACTCTCACATAATACCAGAACCAGGGGACATCCACTAAAATTGAGTGTTGGGCAGGTTAGGACAGACAGAAGAAAATATTTCTTTACTCAGCGTGTGGTTGGTCTGTGGAACTCCTTGCCACAGGATGTGGTGCTGGCGTCTAGCCTAGACGCCTTTAAAAAGGGATTGGACAAGTTTCTGGAGGAAAAATCCATTATGGGGTACAAGCCATGATGTGTATGCGGAACCTCCTGATTTTAGAAATGGGTTATGTCAGAAGGCCAGATGCAGGGGAGGGCACCAGGATGAGGTCTCTTGTTATCTGGTGTGCTCCCTGGGGCATTTGGTGGGCCGCTGTGAGAGACAGGAAGCTTAGATGGGCCTGTGGCCTGATCCAGTGGGGCTGTTCTTATGTTCTTATGTACACAAACAAGTGTGTCCATGAGAGGTTCCTTTATCATTGAGTCTCAGATGTTTAAAGCAAGAAAGACCTTCATTGTTAACTTTCACACTCTATTAGCTGTTTCCTCATATACTCGCCAAGAATGCCAAGCATGAAACAATCCGACACATAAAGCAGCTGGTTGCTGGAAGTGCCAATTTGTGACCAAAGTTTAAGTGAGCATTCCATTCGTATTACACAGGGCCCAATCTTAACGAACTTTCCAGCATCAATGCAGCCCCAATGCAAGGGAGCAAACATTCCCTTACCTTAAGGATGACTCCGTGACAGTCCCTCCACCACAGGAAGCAGTTCACACCCCACTAGTACAGCTGCACCAGCACTGGAAAGTTGGCTAGGATTGGGCCCTCAGTTAGTAGAAAGTTGTAAACCTGACTATCGTATATTAGAAATCTCTACTAAGAAATTACCCACTAAATGGTATAAGAAAGCAATCCTCACATATATCCTTCTGAAAAAGTACATGGTATACTATTCCATTTTTCGGTTTGCTAGTTTTACATTCAACAACATTTTGGCTTCACTTCCACAAGCGGAAAATGGGAAACTGCTTGTGGGTTTCTTCCACAAGCAGAAAAATGAACTTTGGCACATGCACTGTACAAGCATCCTACTTTCTAAGCAGTCACAAAAATGAAACATTTTTATGAGTAACAATATCATAATCCACATGCCAGCAGAAAAAAAAGTAGCACACCTCCAATAGAAAGCAAGAGTGTGAAATGTCCTTCTCCACATGCTTTTTTAAAAAAAAAAAAATCAGATCAGGGAAGGGAGATTTCAGTGACCAAGCTGTTTACTAGCACTTCACAATACAGTAATAACCAATCTGAAAGTTCTTCTTCTCCAAGGTTGGAAGTTAAAAACAGGCACAGCGCATATTTTACTGGATTAATACAAGATTGTTAGATGTACAATTGCATAAAATCCACCTCATTTAAAAGCACAACAGATGCCCTGTCAATTTTTTAAATGTAAGTTAGAAATTTGTACAAGTTGTCCTTTAAACTATCTTGGGCAATTCGAAGGGGAAAAGTCACAGAAGCACCTAGGGACTTTTTAGAGTACAGAGTTTCCTTACAGCTCAGCAAACAGACAGGTGGAAAACATAACTGCACATGACTTACGGGGTAGCCATTAAGAGGCTGGAAATACAGGTTCGCATCAGTGATGCATACATGTCCTGGATTAGTCACCAACGGAGTAACCATTTCAGCTTTGCATTCCATATGCAATGTTTCAGAAACATTCTGAAATCTGCAAGAAGTAAAACACACACACAGCATTACTTTTTTATTGCCACTAAATAAAATTCTGCACCATTCATCATAGTCTGCAATAGCCTCAACCTGCTCCCTATCAGTATTCTGGAATGCTGAGTCTTGTGAGCTCCAAAATGGCACCTATGCAAGAGACTAGGGTGAGCCCATAAGTGGGAAGCAATGGAAGAACTGTTTCCCCTAAATTCTTGAAGCAGGGAGCACTGTATTACTCTGTATTACACTGTATTACTAAATTCTTGAAGGAGGGAGTTGTATTACTAAGATGTCCCCAAATCTCACAGTTAGTCATCTTTTCATTTTTGCTGATGGACAGAGTGGATAGGGAGATGCTCTTTACACTCTCACATAATACCAGAACCAGGGGACAGCCACTAAAATTGAGTGTTGGGAGAGTTAGAACAGGCAAGAGAAAATATTTCTTTACACAGCGTGTGGTTGGTCTGTGGAACTCCTTGCCACAGGATGTGGTGATGGCATCTGGCCTGGACGCCTTTAAAAAGGGATTGGACAAGTTTCTGGAGGAAAAATCCATTACGGGGTACAAGCCATGATGTGTATGCGCAACCTCCTGATTTTAGAAATGGCCTATGTCAGAAGGCCAGATGCAGGGGTGGGCACCAGGATGAGGTCTCTTGTTATCTGGTGTGCTCCCTGGGGTATTTGGTGGGCCGCTGTGAGATACAGGAAGCTGGACTAGATGGGCCTATGGCCTGATCCAGTGGGGCTGTTCTTATGTTCTTTCAGGAAGACAACACAATTCTAAAAATTTAGAAATGAAGAAGTTTTAGAAATATGCAAAGGGGGGGACACGAGGGTGTAACTGCCTAGACAGCATTAAGGGCGGTAGGCAGCAATGGTGAGTATGCTTACTAACAAGTTTTTTGCCTTCCACACCAAGCACAATGTTTCTAATGATAGGAAATAAAATTAGACAAGGGTGGCCCAATGTCTTTAGATGTTTAAGGCAAGGTGCCGTATGCTGCCTCAGAACACCCCCCCCCCCCCGCCGCCACTTGCAGACTTTATAGGGAATGCAGGGGGAACAAGCAGCAATGCTGGCAGGGCCTTCATTCCCCTCACACCCCATGCAATGCTTCGCTGAAGTGGTCACTTTCATTCGGAATCTTCTCCCCCACCTCAAATCTGTTGTCTGAAGTGACGACTTCAGTGTGCCTCAAGGGTTAGCTGCCCCTGAAATGTGAAGAACTTGACAATTTGCCAATACTTTAATTATATGAAGTATTTACGTTCAAAATAAACATACCTATTCTTATCAAATGATGTTCTGGCCAAACGCGATTGCAGTATAGCAGTTATCTGATTTGAAAAATAAGGCAATGCTTTAGATTTTGAACAGGAGCTTCACTATTACATGAAATAGTTTTTCTTAACATAGCATCCACAATATGTATTTACCATAGCAGCCTGATCTCCGAGTTTGTCCAGGTGAGAAGCCCGGTACAGCTAGGAAAAATTAAAAGCAAGCTGTTTAAATTTGGCATGTCTTATGGACCTATCTAAGGAATTTGATCTGTATCAGGAGGTAGATCCAGACGTCTTGCAATCAATCAGTTTTTCATCTGCAGAAATGTGTGACTGCACAACCACAGAAGCAAGATGGGACGGGTACAAAGCAGAACTGCAAGGCTATACGCACTTTACTTCTGCATAGGATTGTGCTGCGCTCTGGAATAAACACAGAGGAGCAGCAATTTACATTAGAATTAAGTAGCTATGAAACCTCAGTTTACTTCAGAATATAAGAAATGAGAACAATGACTCAAGCATTACTCCTTCAGACTACTGCAGCTGTGGAATGAGAAATTTAAAAGGCCATTTTGATTGGGATAGGACAAGTGACACCCTTGAAGGATGTATATGATTAGCATACTTTTTAAGCACATGTCTTTTATATAAGTGAATGGAATTCATGTATTTGTTGAAGGAGAACTGTCTGTATTGTGAATATGAAGCTGCTCTGGGTATTTGTTTAAAATATTGACTATGATAGAAATTTAATTTTATTCATACCTGGTGAAGGGTATGTACAACATCTTCAACCTTTCCAGCAACATCCAGTTGGAAAAGGTATTCCCTTTTACCCTAAGAACAAACACATTTAAAATTGAAGACCACAATCTATGGGATGTCAACCACTACCTCTGAATTGCTCCATAATTCTTGCACATGCAAACAGATGTGCACAAGTGAGCCACATACAGAATGGCATCAGCAAGGACATAATGCTATCTTGGCTCGTTTTTCAGAGTTCTTGTTTGAGGACTTTGAAACGTCCATATTAGCCAAACAGCAGTATAATAAACCATTTCGCAAGGTTAGGTATGCCATGGGATACATATACAGCATGGTGATGTCCTCTTTTCCAAGTAGTTTGTTGGTGCAGAACAATATGGCATTCATATGTTTAGGGCAGTTTTGAATGTTACAGAAAAATATGAGCAGGTGCAATGGCCTTTTACCAAGCAAGACCATGGGTCATTCTGACACTCAATATCCAGCACTTCAGAGAAGGTCTTTCACATTCCTATCTGGTGGTCCAGGGACTGAAAGTGAAAACTTTCTGCTTGCAAAACCAATGCTCTACTGTTGTGCAATGACTTCTGCTCAAGCAACATGCACATCAGCTTTTTGTGTTTCTGGGGTAATTGTGACACAGTTTCTTACACTGGCAAAGTATGAACTGTTTGCTGCAGAGAAAAAGGTACACCCTTCTTCAGATGTACACCAGTTGTGAGAAGCAGGGACATAAATTGTACACTGACTTCTTACTTCACTGTAAGCAACATCTAAAACTACCCCTCAGTGAAGCATGGAGTTTTAAAATTATTTTTTTGATTGACAGTCCAGCTTCTTTGGATTGTTTTCCAAGTTTGGCATTTGGCATACCAAATAAATACAGGTTGAGCCTAATTATTTGCATGGGTTCCGTTCCAAGCACTCAAAACTGAATGCAATTCAGTTAAAACTGAATTTTAGGTGGATAACAAAAAATGCACTATAGCAAATCAATTTAAAAATCAAAGTTTCTTTGCTCCAGTGATTTAAAAACAGCCTTGCTGACCTTTGTGATGTAAAATAAGAGTCATTAAGAAGACAATTCATCAATCAGTCCTCCCCCAAGTGCTTACAAAGGCACTTCACTCAGCCCCTCCCTTCACCAGCGCAAAGTGATCACCTTTCTTTCATGCGCTCAGGGGGAAGGGAGGGGTCCACTGGAGAGAAAAGGATTGATGGATTGTCAGCCAGCTGCCCCCTCTCTTTGTCTTTCATTAAGGAGGCTATTGTTAAAAGGACTGTTCAGTTTTTTAAACTGATTTTAAAGGGATGCATTTTTCCCCTTCTCCAGGGATCAATACATTCATTCTCATTTGCAGGGGCCATTTGTGTTGAGTCAAATCCTTGTATAAAAAATCCATGTATAAATAGGCTGGACCTGTACTATCCTTCATATACTGCTCTAATGTCCCAATTTAATTAGACTATCTACCCTTATGCTTGAACTAGGGATCCACCTTCCTTCCACCATCGCGTGGTCCCTTACCTTCAAGTTCTGGGTCCACTTGCATTTAAGTATTCACTCCGAGTCCCTCTTAAAAGACCTATTAAAGGACTCCTACCTTTCTAAGTGGTTCAAGCTTATTGACTCTAAGCTTCTATCACTAGATCTGTCCCCAGAATCCCTGGCA
Source organism: Tiliqua scincoides (assembly GCF_035046505.1). Lineage (NCBI taxonomy): Eukaryota > Metazoa > Chordata > Lepidosauria > Squamata > Scincidae > Tiliqua > Tiliqua scincoides. Next base: position 43,518,268 of record NC_089824.1, on the reverse strand, counting down.
GATATTAATCTCAATAAGGCCCATTCAATTATCAAGTCTAATCTTTGGGAATCCAAATTCAACCAACTTTTCTCAAATTTTAACCCCACCTGTTCTCCTCAATTCTTTGGTCTCCCCCCCTCTCTTGCCCACCCTTCCAATTATTTCAGTAAGCTGACTAATCCCACTAAGAGGAGAGCGTTTATGCTTGCGAGATTTAATATCTTCCCCTCAGCGACCCCTTATCTGTTCTTTTGAGCGACAACTTTGTGGCCATAACGGATGCAGTAGCAGATTTTCTTTCTGTAGTTTCCAAGCTAAAACCTCCACCCTGATCCTATTCCCCCTTTTGTTCCCCTCCCTTTTTCCCTTATCAGTTTCTTGTTTTGATTTTCTTTCTCGGCAACCCAGCCACTGTGCTGGCTATTGCTACTGATGTTGTTGTTGTTTATCATTTTAATGCCAATAAAGGTTTACTAATACTAATACTACTACTGCTCTAATGAGTGCTCTATTTTTTTTTTTTAATAAGCACTTAAACCTTTTCCAGTTTCACAATATCCCATCCAATGGCACTTATTGGCATGCATGCTCTCTTTCTCACTCACAACAGCTCTCCTTTCTTTAAATGCAGTTCCCCAAACAATTAATTGATAATGCCCTTTCAGAAGCAAAGCAAGAGGTTACATGAAATTCTTGGAAGAAGAAGAAGAAAAAATACTTACTCTTTCAGTTTTAAATGGTGCAATAATGTTTTGCTCTTTAGTGAGAAAAGCCTAAGAAAAAAGGAACAAGTATTTAGGAAGGATCACTTTAGCAATCTGCTGTTGCTTTAAGACTTTGCTGGACTCTAAGGTGCAAGAATTTTTTAGAATAATTTTTTAGAAGTGTAGAAATAAGGGGTTACAGAATGGAAGAGAAAAAGAGTAAAAATAAAACTAACAGTTCACTTCTATCTAACTTCCTAAGTGACAATGAAGCAGCAGCAATGCAGCTTCTGCTGCATCCTGCAGGGGGGGTTTGCCTGCTAGAGGTCTCCTTGGCATAAGGATTGTGCTGTTAGAGAATGCTACTATTTTTTTGTTTGGCACCGGAAAAAGACTTTATCACTAAGTAAAATACAACCACTGTCAGTTCTGTCCAACATGCATCTTGCTAGCTGTTGTCAAATAACCTGAATAAGTTATTTCAGAATTGTAGTAAACAAGTCCAGCGACGCACCAGAAATTTCATGGAACTTTGATTTGTGCAAGTGAAAGGGCAGAAACAAGGCTCCCAAGCAAGACTTCCAAATCAACTGGGTATTAGTGACAGATCAAAGTACTGTACAACGTATTATCCGCCAAAGTATTTCAGAATAAAGCAAATTAGACAATGTGCAAGATTTCCAACTCATAGAAAACAGTGTCACAATATGGTCAGTTTTAGGAAAACTCCAGACCAACTTCTATGAAAACATAAAGAGACCTGCTGGATCAGGCCAGGGCCCATCTAGTCCAGCTTCCTGTATCTCATAGCAACCCACTAGATGCCTGAGGGAGCACTCAGGACAACAAGACACTTGCATCGTGTTACACTCCCTTGCACCTGGCATCCAGTGATATGCAACCTCTGGGTTTTAGAGGTAGCCTATAGTCATCTTCCTGCATATAATGCCACAATTAAACATCACACCAAAGTTCTTTTTTCCTTGACGTGCAGATACAATCTTACAAAAATGTTTCCAATTCATACATTTACTTTTACTGAGCTACTGAACACACAGCATTCTATCCTAAGAAAGTTGATCATGACAAAGCATTATTAAATCAAGAGAAAAGTCACTTGTGATTAACTCAGGTCCCATCAATCAATGGTACTTTGGAAATGCTACCTTTCTTAGGATACAATCCATTACCTTCACTGTGTACAGATCAGTCCTCATCATACACAGGTTTGCAATCCACAGATTTGACCTACTGCAAATCACAAGTCCATGATTGAGGACCTCAGAGGGACCACCCGGACACTACTGGAGGTCACGACTGGGAAGTCCTCCAAGGCGAAGGGAGGTCACGCATGGCCTCCATGCATGTCAGAAGACCTGATTATTTTCGCCAAACCAGAAGTGCCTTTCAAAAGGCTTCAGTTGGCCTTCTGACCTCTCCGTGCCTCAGAAGACCTCTAGATGCAACCGAAAGACATTTCCGGTTGCATCCAGAGGTCTTGTGAGGTCCGACCATGGATTTCAGTAATTCAGTATCCACGGGGGTTGTGGGAATGCCCTCCAACCACAGATACCAAGGACTAACTACACTCTTCCGTTGAACAACAGCATCAACATCGTCTGATAATATCTGTTTGCAGATTTATTCTTTGAAAATATATTTGCTAGGATAAAATGAAGCTAATGACTGAGGGCCCAATCTTATCCAATTTTCCAGTGCTGGTGCTGCCATGCCAATGGGGTATGCACTGTTTCCTATGTTAGGGAGGCAGTCACAGAAGTCTCCTCAAGGTAAGGGAACATTTGTTTCCTTACTTCGGGGCTGCACTGCGGCTGCACCAGTGCTAGAAAGTTGGATAGGATTGGGCCCTGAGCCACTAGTTTATAAAAAAATATTTTATCCTAATGCATTTGTAAGTAAATTCCACAGATTTTGTTTTAACTTACCTTTTAAGGAAATGAATTTGGGCTTGCAGCACTGTTAAAAGCACCATATTCAATCAATTGTGCCCACCTCTTTAAAACAAAATAAACAAAAACAAACACATACCACCCCAGACATTTTTGCATACTTCTTACCTGATTGGATACAACAGAAATTTGTCCAGGGTTACCCCTAAAAGGCAGATTTGAAAGCCAATTAGCAAAATAATTACAAAACAAAAGCAAGGTTCTCAAATGTTTTCAGGATCACTTACCCTGTGAAGGGATTATTTCTTTCCCTGACTTCTGGTGCTTCTATTTTAATGCAGTCTCTCAAAGGAATCTATGTGGATTACAAAATATATTTTTTTAAAAACTGTTTTCTTGTTTGTTTGCTCTGGTATCCATTACTAAACTGCTTACCTTAATAATGGGGTGGCTTATTTCATCAGGTTCAAATATCACTGATTTTGAGCAAATTTTTAGTGACCCTCTGATTTTCCTAAAACAAAAATATATTTAAAAGTTATTGCAGAATTCTACTGTGATACAATATTTACAATCTCTTCTGTTCAGTGAAATTTTATGGAAGCGGTATTGTACCTTCTGTCTTTGCCGGTCTTGTTAACAATATGATTAGCTGTATGTTGTTCAAAATAGTATTCCTCAAGATTAAGGAGCAGTAAGGAAAACCTAAAACAAACAAACAAATTCTACACAACAGAAAAAATTTCAGTCATGTCACTACTACTATAATACTACTCTTTACTAAATCTGAAATAGCTTTGTAAACTACAGTAAAGAGGAGAATTAAGTCCTGTCCCCCCCAATTTTTTAGGTTCAGGTTTTTCATAGGTCATCTATGCAACAGACTGTGATATACAGGACAGGACTCCGTGGTTTTAAACTTGTAAAGAAATAAACATTTCAAAAGAGACAGCATTCAGTATTGTCCCACCAAAGAATACATGTGCTAGTACAGAAGAATTTAGTTTCAAGATCCAATCTACACCTCATACAGCGCAAGTGGGTAAACCAAAGTCACAAACTTTGGACTATTCTGTCTCAGATGCAGGTAGTATATTTTAAAATGTCTCTCCATTCAGAAAAGACACCCAAATTGCATGTGCTAAATGAGCATATTTGAAGAAAGCACAGACAGCTCAGAGGTTTTCTGATTTATGCAATGTAAAATTTGAATTCTTCCTCATGCAGAAATAAAAACACAGCCTCACCACTTGCAGTTGGAAGTGTAAGGTGTCAGTTGTGTCTGAACCACAAGCTTTTACAAACACATTCCAATCCCAACACATTACTTGTAAGCAAGTCCAACTGATTTTGCTTTCACTTACTTCCAAAATAAGCCCGTTCAGGCCACTAGTGTTCTTAAAAAAGAACTTCCTGTTTGCTTTATGGTTCCTACAACTGTGGTGTGACACTTAATGCCCCTCGAGATGCATGGAAACAATGTATGCTATCTAGGTGTTTGAGAAATTAGTCTGCATTTTGTACCTGAAGCACCATAGAACCAATTTGTTTAACCAGTTGAATGATAATCACCAGCTGACAAGATGATCATTCACAAAACTTGCCTCCATTAAGTATTGCATGTCTAAGAAAGGAAGCCTGTGATAGTCATTTCAAAACAGAACCATCAGGAGTTGCAATAAGCATGCAATAAATGAGATTACCAAAAAAAAAAAATCAGTCTTTAATCTTCTAGAAAGCAAAAAGGTACAAAAGATAAACAGGCAGCAGATGTTTGTCAAGTCCGAACTGACACCAGACTTTCAGTTCCGCTTCCCCTTCCCCTGGCCTGGACGCATGCAGACAGTTTGATACCCCAAAGAGATCAGCGATCCAAGCGATGTCAAACTACATGATATGAAGTCAGCATATCCACCAAAGGAAAATACTGTACACATTAAATTTCAGTGGGACTCATTTGTAGTTAGATATAGTACGAAGCTTCAACTGCGGCCTTAGGGCCCGATTTAGAGCCCTGCATGCCGGCTTACCACAGGTGCACATTGTTCCAAATGTGCCATAAGGCATATTTGCAAGCCCTTACCATGGGCCCAGCACTGGAGCTTGTGCTGGGCCAGCTCTGGTGTTGGGCCCACGTTCCACCTCCTGGCAGTTGCCCAGATTGCTGGGCGGTGGGGTGATGAGTGGGAGGGAGGGAGGAGGGCAGGGACAAGACATGGCAGGAGGGGGGTGGGACTGGCAGAGCTTAGCTCCACTAGATCCTGAGCCCCATGCCAGGCCGTGCAGCCCAACAAGGGACTCTTCAATTCTGCGCTACCTGCAGAATCAAGTAGCCCCTTGCGAGGTTGTTTTCCTTACTTAGAGTAAGGGGATGAAAGTCCCCTTCTGCTGAGGATGTGGCGGCAGCTGCCTGGGGCATGCAGGATACAACGGCACCCGTTTTTGGTGCCATGGCAGCCCTACGCTCCAGGTAACTCAGAATTGGGCTGTTAGTTTCATTAAAGCCGATGAAGGCAGTTTGTGGATTGGACTCTTGGTCAGATCTGAAGATTTAGCCAACATGAGAGTTTTTAAAGCTTCAGAAATACGTACGAAATTCCTTTTCTCTTTTGAGCTACTTTCTTCCTTACAAGGCTATTCTTATCTACGTAAAAGTATTATGATTTTGGGGCTGAAAAACTGGGCAGATTTAATTCTACTGTATGTTTTTAAGCTGTTCAATATGCTCGGATACATTTTACCTGCACTCAGGACCAGTCCCAACACAGCATTTCAGTTTTTGCATCTAATGCACACTATCACATTACCAGATAATAATAAGCCCCAAACCAGTCAGAGATATGACTCCTCATTGCATCTGGAAGTTCAAACAAATCTGATGGACAAATATTGCAAAACTTGCTATCGGATTTCTGTTAGACCATTACAAATTGGCAACGATGCCAATCAGCCTTAGTTCCTGGGTTTAGAACTTTGGTGAAACTGGCAGCCAAATGAACAGACTGAGAGATTCCAACTGCAACATGGTTGAAAAATATTCCTAATAGCACTTTTGGTATATACTTCTGTAATGTCATGTTACTGCCTTGACAGTATTTTCTTCATTTGCATGGTATATTGCACACGATGAAGAGTGTACACACATGCATGGTGTCATATGTTTAAACGGCAGTGCTCCGACAACTCAATCTTATTCATGTTTATGCAGAAGTAAGTTTCACTGTGTTCACTAGAGCTCACTCCAAGTTAGTGTGTACAGGATTGCAGCTTTAATGCACTATCATTGCAGGCCTCAAAATTCATGCAGAGCTGGAAGCAAGACTGTCACACACTGCCAAACACGCTGCTAAGGTATAAGCAAGCTAAGCTTTCTGAACAGGAAACGAAGCAGCGTTGCAGCCTGGGCCAGCACAGATCTTATGACACACTACCAGTGAAAAAGCCTGACCCCACCTGAGAACAGAAAAACAGCCAGTAATTGAAACAAGGGGAACAAACATTGAATCATAAATGTCATATCATATTTACAACTTTTCTCCAAATTAAGGTTTCCTGAATCCGTTACACCAGTGATTTTCAACTAGTGCGCTGCAGCACCATGGTGTGCTGCAAATAGTCTGCAGGTGTGTCATGGGAATTTGGGGGAGGGTCATATATTAGCAAGACTCTTGGGGGATGTGAACCCCCCCCCCCACCAGCACGGTGTGCCTTGTCAATTGTCAAAAAACTGAAGGGTGAGCCTTGACAGTTTTAGCACCTTGACTGTGTGCCCTGACTTAGGATACTTAAGATTTAGGAAGCAGCTCCAATTATAAATACATTTTGTCATTTTATGCCAAGTTCCTTCAAGGATCTTCAATTTGAAAATGGAAAGCAGGCAAACAAACCAAAGAGAAACTAGTTATCAGAGCAGGTTTTGCAGACAACCAAGCCAAAACCAATGTGCCAGAGAGCACCAATGTGTGCGAGGCCACAAGACTTAAACGTCTGCACATTGCAACTCTTTTTTGGATCTCCCTGAAATGCAGTTACCTACCATAGGTCAAGTTCTTCCACCAAATCAAGACACTAATCAAATGAAATGGAAGTTCTGCAGACTTAGAAGCCTTCCTATCAAAGTACTAGGACAGTTAGTTTGAGACAGTGCTTATTGAGAACTCTCTCTGGAACCCTTGTTTACATCAGCCTTGAAGTCACTGCCTTAGGCAAGTTTCAGCATCCCCTCTGTATCAACAATAAAGATAAAAATAGGCCTACCTTACAAGGTTGTTGTAAAAGTTACTAAGATCATAGATGTGGCATGCTTCAATTTAAAATACTGTATGGAGCAGTTTGTCCCAACCCATGGTCCGCAGACCACAGATGGCTTGCAGGAGCATGGGAGGTGGTCTGCAAGCCAGCTAGGCACAGCAGTCAGCAGAGCACTGCACGCTTGCCGCCTTGCTGGCACTGTTTGGGCCCTCCCACCCTCCATTGGTTCTGACTGGCTCAAAGTCGTGCCACTCCAGCAGCCATTGACAATGCCGCGATGACACTGCCACCTATAAAGACACCATCCCCAAAACATTTTACAGCTGCGCAGTTGGTGGTCCGCAGATCCAAGTAGGAGTGTGGCCAGTCCACAATCTCCAAAAGGCAGTGAACCACTGGTATAGAGACCATACAAATGCCATTTTTTAAATTTTAGCTAGGCCCTAAAAACTTTTACAGACCATTTTCTTTTCCACCGGACCACAATCTGCCCCCAAGGCACCCAAGATAACAGGCAACAAATTTGAGCCAAGCTCTCAACCTTTCATTTTAAAAATTCAAATGTGGCAACAACTTCTTCAATCTTTCTGGAACAGGATACTCCTTCAAGGTTTGTTTTTTTTTTGTCTTACAAAGTTATTGTATTCCTTGCAATGGTACTTGCCTTTTTTAGTATTCCTAGAAATGGTACTTTCCTCCCCATCGAAGACTAAAAAATTAATTTCTAAAACTACTATTAAACTGATGCTGTTAGTAGAAAATCTGATGCATCTATAAATAGTCTTTTTCAGAATTACACATATACACAAACCACCACAAAAACAGTTCAAATTTTTTCCGTCTTCAGTTTTGTTCCTCAGTCACTTGCATTGTCTCATCTGCATGTGATTTTCCTTCTAAAGGGCAAACAGAAAGTGATTGCCATGCAAACAGCAATGCAAAAATATTCTTGCATCGGAAACAGCATCTGTAAAATGTTTGCATGTGACCGGTGCATCACCCTCCCCAAGGCTGCTTCTATTAAGATTACTGAAAACAAAATGAATCACAGCATAGTGATTTCAGCTGGGCGTACAAGACTCCATCTACTTTCTATGGAGGCAGAGTATAAAAAGACACTCAGTGAAATTCCAGCACTTGATCTCCAAAAGAATGAAAGAAGAGTTCAAGTCAGCAAGAAAACTATGCATGGCTACTCAGAAGTAAGCCCCACTGAGCCTACAATCCTATACATACTGGGAGATAAATTCCATTGAACTCAATGTGACTTCTGAGTAGACATGCATAGAATTGGGTTGGGAGTATAATGGAACTTACTCCCAGGTAAGCGTGTATAGCAGTGGTTCTCAAACATATAGCACTGGGACCCACTTTTTAAAATGCAAATCTGTCAGGACCCACCGGAAGTGATGTCATGACCAGAAGTGACATCATCAAGCAGGAAAACTTTCAACAGTAATAGATGGCAATCCTACCCACACTTACCCAGGAGTGAGTCCCATTTCCTATCATTAAAAGGATATATAGAGTAGCCTGTTAAATGTACAGATCTGTCACATTTCTCCAAATGCAGTCACATGCCATGGAAGCATCGTCTAATACCCCTGCTAACTAGGTAAGAGGCACTTTTTCAAGTGGGTGCTCCTCTTTTATTTAGCAAGGGGAGAGTAACTGGCTCTCCTCACCCCAGCAGTGTCCTTTCTAGGGGCTGTCTGCTTGTGTTATTTTGCATCTTTTTAGATTGTGAGCCCTTTGGGGACAGGGAGCCATTAGTTATTTGATTTTCTCGTAAACTGCTTTGTGAACTTTTTGTTGAAAAGCAGTATATAAATACTGTTAATAATAATAATAATAATAATAATAATAAATTGTTGTCTAAACCAGCTACCCTGAAGTTCTAACTCCCTATAATGAATTTTCACAGATTCCCCCAGGATTGTCACAATTTTTTAAAGGGCCCTCTCAACAACTCACTATAGCCCCCTCTTCCCACTGGACAGTCTTGTTCATCTTATCTACCTAGCCCTGGAAGATTCTATGGTTCCTAGTAAAACCAACAAGTTCTTGTAAAAGATGAAGCTGCCCTCATGACAGCCTTGCATCCTATCTAGGGTTCTGGCACCACGGAGGAAACAGCAAAAGAGTAATGGAGAGAATAGGGACACTAATAAAAAATGGATGTCTTGCACATAGCTTCATTAAGTAAATAAAACCTCAGTCAAAATGTTTTAAAAGGGTGCTGGCAGAAGGTGAGAGAGTCATTTAAGAATGGCTGCCTTCTCCCACCTTCTTCCCAGAAAGCACTACTCCTTCTCGTATGGGATGATCATTCAAGTTTTGCTCCTAGTGAAGATGGGTTTGCTAAGGATTCAAGAAACAACATGGAGGAAATAAAAGAACTTCTGCAATACTCTCACATTCTAAAGGTAAGAGGAGAAAAATAAAAGAAAAAAGACAAAACATTTTTTAAAAAGATTCCATAGCCAAGGCATATAGCTGGGAGGTTTGAGGAGAGCAAGAGATAATGTTCAGCATGAAATGAAGCGTTTGTACAGTGACTGAAATATTAATGCAGTTAGCTAAGATACAAATGGAGGGAACATTACTGGAAGAAAACTAAAGGCAGAGTTTAGTGTTTTGGTTCTTTTATTTAAACTTTGAGAATCAAAAGCAGAGAAAAATGTAAATAGTTGTAAGCTTATCTGTTTAAAGAAAACAGGAAAAAGAGCGAGGAGGAAGTGCATCATCATCACACCACATTTGCTTAGCTGTGAAAGGAACCTGTTACCCTGCACATGCCCGATCTCGTCTGATTTTGGAAGCTAAGCAGGGTCAGGCCTGGTTAATACTTGGATGGGAGACCGCCTGGGAATACTGGGTGCTGTAGGCTTATACCATAGTCTTTCGAGACTTAAGGTTGCCAACCAACCAGTGAAAGGAACCATTACAGCTCAAACCTATGGACACCTGGCATCTTAACTCTCTTAACCATCTTGCCGAGGTAGATGGAGCTTAATTGCCAGGATACTGTTGAAGGACTACAGCGCAGGTGTCTGGAAACGGACAAAATTTCCTTTCTGGTTAAGGAGAAAGATACTCTGCACATTCTCAGAGGCATTAAGCCATTTCTGCCCAATGTTGTATATACGCAACAGGGATCAAATGTGTACAGCTATGGGCTGGGCAGAAATGGATATACTCTAGGACTGAGCATAGGCACTAAGGGCCCAATCCTATCCAACTTTCTAGCACAAGGATAGCCGCAATGCAACCCCAAGGTAAGGGAACAAATATTTCCATATCTTGAGGAGGCCTCTGTGACTGCACCCCCAACACAGGAAGCAGTGCATACCCCATAGGCCCAGCAGCACCAGCACTGGAAAATTGGATAGGATTGGGCCCTAAGGCTGTAGTCTTTTGCAGAACTGAGAATAAGGCCCATTAAATTCAGTGGGACATGTATTAAAAAACAGCAATGCAGAAATTCTCATTTTGAGAATGAAAGTGTCATTTATTTGCTTTATTAATAACATGAAGGTTTCACTATGTTTTTGTTTAACTTTTTTGTTAACCAACAAAATGACCTGTGTGTTCCAAACCTGCCCTGTGTGTCTCTTTAAAGTCTTCCCCTGTAAAAAGGAGGGGCAACTAGTTCATGTTTATTGTTCAAGAGCTGGTTTGTCCTGATTCACTGACTGACATGAGCAAGTTCTCTCTTGGGCTTGATGTTCCTCAGCTGTGACATGGAAAGATGGCAATGACCAAGGCATGTGTTTGTGCTCTGCTGTGAATGTGGTAACTTGTGCTTAGGAATGCTGTGAAGTCGCACACAGCTTTGAAGTAGCTCCTTGTAAAAGAGGACTAATGCTTTTAACACCCTTAATTCTACAATATGCTACTTGACATGTTGTGTCACTCTGTTCATCTTCTTGAATGGGCCATTCTGCCTGTGGCTTTCTACATTGGATTTCTACATACAAAGCTACATTGGCTTTCATTTTCTGTTCCCCAGGAAGTAACTTTTTGAACCCACCCCTTAGATTTCTAGACTGTGCCTCACCATGATTCTCAATAGCAGCAAATTTTATTCTGCAATAGATGGGAGGGGGGGACATACTTGCAGGATTTGGCCAGTGACTGCAAGAGAACTGGAACAAATGATACACACCAAGAACATATTTTGATTTATAAAAATGAGCTTATTTCATGCAATTAACTTACTGTAACACAGTCAGTTACCATACAGGTCATGCCTTGTTCTCCACTGGGGTTCCACTCCAGAACCCCCAGTGGATTAAAAACAAACCAGTGGATACCAAATCAGTGGAAAAATAGTTTAAAGCCTCACTTCCAGATTTCTTGCTCTCCACTGTCTCCCCAGAATGCATTGGTATAGATTCTATACTGCATTCAGCCACTAGATGGGGTAAATAATGGAATGTAGTGGAATGAAATTATAATTATTTAACAGCACAAAGGTAGGAGATTGGATTTTGGTATTTTTTTTCCAGTGGCGTCGCTGGGGGGGCACGCCACACCGGGTGACATGCACTGGGGGGGTGACGCGCTAAAATTGCGTTGGTTAGGAGTAACCCCATCATATTATATACCGTTGGATGTGGAATTTCAAGTGGAATTCAATGCAAAAAACCCAAGTGAAATATCTCCTTTCCATCAAAAGTTATGGCCAAAAAAACTGGAGAACAAAAAATGCATGGAGCCCTATGGAAAGTGAACCGTATCGCGCGTTTACTTGCAAGTAGGCGAAGTCTGTCGGAAAGAACAGGATGAGAGGAATCCAGCAACACCAGAATGGTCCTGATCCAATGAATGCAGCCCCCCAAAACACCTGAGAAGGATGTCCCTCCCTCCAAGCAGATGAATGTATTGAACCCTATGAAAGCAAAACTAAGCCTCATGGTTGTGTTTACTCATGAGTAAGCAAGTATGCCTTGGCTGGTATGGAAGATTAGGTGAAGGTGAGTGCAAGGCTACCAGAATGGTCCTGATCCTATGCACCTGCAGCTAAACAAGTGCTCCAGAAGGCAGCCTCCCCCCCCCCACTAAAAAGGATCAAAACAGAGGCTTCAGCTGATAAGGTGAACCTTTTTGAGACTTGCAAAGTCAGGTGGATCCTGACAGTGATCTGGTTTAAACAGAAGTTCTTAAATTGAACTAGGCACTGGGTAGGGCTGAAAACCTTACTGATTTTCAAGGGGGGGCGTGTTATTGCAGGCAGGCTACAGAGGAAATTCACTTGGTGGAACAGAGCTGGCTTCTGCTTATTTAATTATTTGTTTTACTTTAATTATTTCTACTTATTTATTTTAATTTGCGTGATGATGTCATTTTCACCAGGACATCACTTCTGTTGGGTCTTGGACAGACTGTCATTCTAAAAAGTGGGTCCCAGTGTTAAAAGTTTGAGAACTGCTGCAATAAGGTGTTAGTAAGCTGACACCCTGGGGGGAGGGTTGTGACACCAATAGTGACCAAAATCACTAAAATCATAATTTGGAGAAATAATACCATCATGTTCTATATCAATCAATGCACAATTTCATGCAGAATGTGCTCTCTTTGTTCTATCAAGAGGTATAGCCAAAAAACCAGTGGGAGCGGAGTGATTGTACATTGCCACGCCCACCATCTGGGGTGTTGCCCCACCCACTGCATGGGGGGTGATGTGCTGGCATCCCGTACAGGGTGACACCACTGTTTTTTCCCTTGTTACAAGACATTTAAAGGTGGACTTTGGTAACAAATCAGTGGATACCGAGGTCCCACCTGTGTTTTGGTTCTAGAGCATTCACTGGTATTCACTTTGGTCAATGTGGGTGCCCTTAGGGACCATGACCACAAAACTCAATCCCATAGACAGTGTGCTTTAATACCAAATGTGTGGAAAGAGAACCCAATTACTTAATGGCCAGGAACACACCTGAGCATGTGCAGAAAGTACTTATTACTTCACAAATACCAGGTGTGAGCTGCAGCACAGGGTGCAAGATGAACCAATGCCACAATGCTGGGACCAAGGAACTTGAGAAGTAGCGGAAAAAGGAACACCAAATGTTCCTGGGGGATCATTTCTTATTCCTAGTCTTGTTGAAAAAGTCATGCTAGTCTGAAGTGGAACAGGGACAAAGAGAGAAGTAGAAGAATCCCCCCCCCCCCAATAAGCAGAAAAGCCAAGAAAACAATAGTTACAGGACAGGAGTCAGTGGGTGGGAAGGAGGGCGGGGAGAGAATTTCTCAATCCATGGGCTGGGACCCACTATGTGGGTCACGAGCCAGATTCAGGTGGGTCCTCATTTTTAGTATATTAAACTTGATGCCACCATGGTATGTGACTGCATTTGGGGAGATCTGTAATTTAACATGCTGTAATGTATAAGCTTTTAACAGTGATGGTCAATGAGGCATACCTCTGAGTAAGTGTGGATAGGATTGCAGCCTAGGATTCTTAAAAAATTTTTCCTGCTTGATGATGTCACTTCTACCATTGACATCTCTTCCAGGTTTATGACATCACTTCTGGTAGGTCCCGACAGATTGTCATTCTAAAAAGTGGATCCTGAGCTAAAACGTTTGAGATCCACTGCCCTGGTAGGTATGTTCAGGATCGCAGCCTTTAGAGCTCATAGGAGCAGAGCCAACATGCTGCCTCCACTGCAGTGCCCTAAGAAAACAACTCCTGTCCGACTTCCGTGGTGCAAAGGATCAGGCTGCAATCCTATCGACACTTGCCTGGGAGTAAGCCCCATTGCCTATAATGGGACTTACTTCTGAATAGGCATGAGGCTGGCCAGGGGTGCAAAGGGGTCACTTCGCCCTTGCCAGGAAGCCCACAGGCTGCTGCTGGGCACTTTCAGGCGCATACCCAGAGCCAGCCAGCGCGCCTCCCCTCCCCAGCAGCCTGTAGGTCCTCCTTCCCAGCCGTGCCGGGAGCAAGGCCCAGCTGGGCTCCGTGCCGTCCTCCCCGGAACCCCACTCGGCCTGCCGATCTGGAGCGCTTGGCTGGCCGGAGCGCGTTTCGGCGGATGCTCTGTCCGGGGAAGGAGTGCCCCCGATCTGGGGACGGGGAGGCTGTGCGGGACGCCTGCAGCCAGCTAAGCCCGGGCGCTTCACCCACCTCTCCTTGGAGTAGAGCTGCTGCAGCTGCTCCTGCCGCCGCTTGCGAATGAAGGCCATGGAGCTCTCGCGTCCCGGCGGCACTTCCGCGGCGCTTCTGGGTTGCAGCCGGCAGGGAACTCACTCGCTCAGCCGCCGCCAGGGGCCACCACCTCCGCCGGCCCACCTCTTCCGAAGCCGGCCATTTATACAGGAGCGGATGCCTCCGCTGCTGGCTACGATCAAGCCACGCATCGCCTGCCTGCCTGCCTCTCTGCCCAAGCGGGGCTCTGCGCGCCGCGCCTGGCTCTCCCCAGCTCACCCTGGGTGGGTCCGCCCTCTTCCCCTTCCCCTTCCCTAGCGGGACCCAACAACCGGCGCCTGGCTGGGGCACCGCGAGCCGAGAACGAGCCTGCTCCTGCAGGGAGCAGCGGCAGCAGCCAGCCTGGGCTCTGGGTCCAGACTCTCCAGCCACAGTGCGCCCCGAAGTCAGAAAACCGATGCCCCTTACTTGGAGGAGGCCTCTGTGGCTGCCTCCCCACCACAGGATGCAGCGCACCCCCCACTGACACAGCTCCACCAGCACTGGAAAACTGGATAGAATTGGACCCCCAGCCCCGAGAGGGAGGGACAGCCCAATCCTAGCCACGCTTTCCTGGGAGTAAGCCCCATTAACTCTAATGGGACTTACTTCTGAGTAGACATGTCTAGGATTGGGCTGGGAGCCATGGGACCAGCGCTGCACCTGCAAGACCACAAAACACCTTTTCCTGTCCTCTTGACCTGGGCACAGCAAACGGGGTGGTTCCTGCAAGAACCAGCAGCTTGCGCACCTGCACATTTGGTCCAGCAGTGCTGTCTGGATGGGGAGTTTGGACGCAGCCGGTCCTGTTCTTGTTCAGAGGCCAGAGGGCCAGCAGGCAGTGGCGTGGCGAGGTGAAGGCATCTGCTTCCTGGGGTCAAAGAAGATTTTGTAGGCCCCCCCACACACAATGAAATCAAATTTAATTTATTCAGTAAATAAATAATGTTTTGGTTAATTGGTCATAACTTTTGATATAATACTGATATTCAAACACAGTTTGTTTCACTGGTGTAGCTAGAGGGGGTGGGGCACTAAGTTTTGCAGGGAGCCTCCCTGCAGCGTGCAAGCGGTTCCTCCCCTCCCCTTTGGAGTCATGGGGGGGCAAAATGGAGACGAATGGCTACCAAGGGGAGGGGCCCTGCAAAACTTAGTGCCTGCCCCCCCTCTAGCTACATCAGTGGTTTGTTTCATTGCATTCAGCATTAAACTACCTTTCCAATGTTATATAACATGAAGCTATTATTAGTTCATACCAAGGTTTTCACAGTTGTGGCCACGAGTGTCAAGCTCAGCTTGTTACCCCCCTAAAGCTTGTTGCCCGATGCAGTTGCCACCCCCTGCACCCCCTTAGTTACGCCACTGCCAGCAGGTGAACAGAGGGAATGTCTACTATTGCAAGCCCTGTCCTCTCCCACCTCCACTCACACCCTAGGTCCCCATGATCTGGACCAGGCAGGTGATGTGGCACATCTATCTAGGTGCTGTCATGATTGGGGGGGGGGCTTGGTGGCTCCTTGTCCTCCTCCCTCTTTTCACTTACTGGCTTGTGTGTGCCCTGCAAAGAGATCCCACTGTGGTACACTTAGATCAGTGTTCTTCAGCCTTGGGGTTGGGATCCCAGTGGGGTCACAAAGCTTCAGTTGTGTAGTTGTGGCAACTTATGGGAATGAAAAAGGTTGAAGACCACTGGACCAGAGCACCATCAGGTAAAGGGGGAGGCATCTGGTGTACCCCTTCAGGAACCATGAGATTGTGTCCCAATCCTGCTCAGGTTCTCATCAATTGTGCTAATGTAACTATTACTAGTTAGTTCAGGCTTCAGGGAGGTAACACTTTCTGCTCTCTCTCAAAGAATATTTGGTTACAGTGAACAGTGCTGAGAGGGCACTATGGGGTTGAGAGTGGGCGGCAATGGGGATGGGGGACCAGGTTAGGGTCCTGGGAGGGGGCAGCATAAACAGTGGGGTCCCCAGGATCATACTTTATATATATTGTGGTCATGGCACAAAAAAGTTTGAAGACCACTGCAATATATCATTGATATGGTGGTTTGGCCCTTTTGGGAAGTGATCTTATTGGCTTTTAGTCTGGACATGTTAGCCATGTGACTGGGTTGTTGTGAATTGTTCTCAAGAAACAAACTGTTTGCAGTCCACCCACTTGTCCCTGTTGAGTGCTGACCTGAAGTCCTGCTAGCTCAACCCTAACCACTTTTCCACCATCAATGCAGCCACAATGTAGCTCTAAGGAGGTTTCCCTTACTGCCCCCCCCCCCACTGCAGAATTCAGTGCATGCCCCACTGGCACAGCTGCATCAGTACTGGAAAGTTAGTTCAGATTGGGCTGTTAGTATCCTATCCCGGAAACCCACAGACAAAGAGAAAGCAGTTTCTTAATTGATGCAGATGATTACCTGCTCTGTGTTGGTTTCCTCTTTTGAATAAACAATGTCAATCTACTGTGTTGCTTTAACTTGCAAGCATATCACTGCAATGCACATACCCCCTGTTCTATACCTAGAATCATAGTGCTGTTTTGCAGTAGCTAATCAATTATCTTAAAAGACCCGTCAAACTAGAATCAAACTAAATGTGATGTGAGAGAGACTGTGATAGCGTGTGAGTGTGGTAGGCTCCTTGAACTTTAAAAAAGAAATAGCAGCCACAGGGACCTCCCTGATTTAAAATACAGGGACCATCATGAAGCTGCTATTAGTCATTATAGAGGGAAAAGACAGGTAGATTGTATCTCTCTAGAAGTGGTGCTGGAGAATAGTTCCTCAGCATCAGAGTCTCAATCCAATTTCTTCTACTGCTTTTAAGTCTCTTGCGCCACATCTAGTCTGGCAGCAGTGCACTGATGGCAAAAATAACTCAAACTCAATATAACTTGATTTTGTAACTTGGTCTCTTAGCCACTATGCTACACTACTTAGAGCACAATGCTAAAATTACCCAGCATGGAATCACCATCCTTCTTTAGGCAAGCCACACTCATCTTCAGCTTCCCATCGGCAAACAGGGTAGATAATGAACATGGAGTGTCTTGAACATTGCATACATGAAAATGGAGGACAGAATGTGATACCAGATCATAAAAGATCCATCTGAAATGTTGTGGTTCTTGAAAGACAGAACCTTCTTCAATTGTAAAAATCCCTATTGGGATTTAATATAGCCTGCCTATGTAAACTGCCTTGAATTAAAAGTCTGAGGAGAAATCTGACGACCAAGAAAGGTGGTATATAAAAACCTGTATTATTATTATTATTATTATTATTATTATTATTATTATTATTATTATTATTATTATGTGTAATGAAATCGCTCAGGAGAGAGGGTGTGGTGTCAATGGTGGCCCCTTGTTCTTGGCAGGCAAGCATGGGGTTAACACCAGGGCCTTGAATAGCCACTTGAAGGCAAGAGGGCCCTCAGGGACAAAAGCAGCACCTGCAGGAAGGAAAAGGGTGTGGGTAGTAGGAAGAGGAAAGAAGGAGACTGAACTGATGGATTAATTAGCTGAGGCACTGACAGACTACTGGACCTGCTGATGGACTAACAGACAGGTGGGCAAATGGACTTCTGAGGATTGCTGAAATGGGGACTGCTGTAGATAATGGGATTGGTGTGTATGCACACGTGCGCCATGACCCTCATGAGGACTAAAGTGTTGCTATAGTGCAGCCATTTTCAACCACTGTGCTGTGGCACACTGGTGTGCTGCAAATGGTCCCCAGGTGTGCCACAGAAATTTGGGAGAGGGTCATTTATCAATAGGACCATTTGGGGGATGTGAGCCCCCCATTGACAGCACAGTGAGCCTTACCAATTGTCAAAAAGCTGAGGGTGTGCTTTCACCATTTTAGTGCCTTGCCAGTGTGCCATGAGGTGAAAAAGGTTGAAAATCACAGCTATAGTGGTTGGAGAAGCTGCTGGCAGGAGAGGAGAGAAAAGGAGGACTTCTGCAGATTGAACAGGCGAGCTACCCTGGTGGTGGGGTCCAGCAGTGCTGCAGTGGAGAACTGGGGCTATTGTTGGGGGAACGAGGGGGAGCTCATTACTTTAAAGTGGGTATAAGTTCTCTAAGTGAAGCTTTGACTGGAAATCTGGTAAAACATGCAATATATTTTGTTTTGTTTGATTATCTAGGTGTTGAAACTGGCTTGAGAGCAGAACTTTCAAAAAAAGTTATATATTTATATCTATATGCCTCTGGTAGACTTGATCTGATGCACAGTCCTGATCAAGAGGACCACTTTTTGATTATTTATTTGTTGGGTGAAGGGAAGAGGTACATGAATGTCACCCCAGCTAAGGATGATATTGCAAAAAAAAAAAAACAATTACATGGTTAAGTTATGAGGAAAAGCCTTTCTTATATTGCATTTCAGCCCACCATGAGTTGGTTGCATGCATATGTTGGCATGTGCTGAATTCAAAATTCATTGCAAAAATGTAGGTACTACATGATGGTAGAAGACAATATTTGGTTTCCTATGGGCTGCAACAGCTGTAATCCAATAGGGTAAGGTTCTACCCTTGCTGTTGCAAACCACAGTGAAAAAGGAGTAGGCCATTAGCTCCATTCTAAATTGGGCCAGGGGTAGCCAACCTTTTGCCTTTAGGACTCCTGAACTTTTAACAATTGTGTAGAAGATCCAATTGTTAAAGGTCCAGGGGCCCTAAAGTTGAAAGGTTGGCCACCCCTGACTTAGGCAACTGCCGCATATAAAATAACATGAAAAAGGGCCACTGTTCCTCATTGATGTGATTCCAATGGAAAATATAGTCTGTATAAAAAGACAGTGTATTTTGTGTCCATGGTGACCTTTGACAATTTCTACAACTAGTTTAGAACTCTAACCCATAACTTATAATAGCACTCTAATGCCAAATTGGGGGGGGGGGGGTTTCAACTGTTTTTACTGTAAATATGATTAAGATGATGTATCTGCTGAGGTCAGTACAGTGTCACACTGAATCTTTACTGTAATTCCAGAAAAGTTAGTGGACATTCAGGCTGACTTGCTGTGTACTATATGTGGGACTTGACTTGCTGGCTATAATTTATGTATTTTGTTCAGTAAGTCTGTGAGCATTTTTGTTGAAAAATAGTGTACAGGTGGGGCCTCAGTATCCACAGGGAATCCATCCTTGGACCCCCTGTGGATACCAAAAACTGTGGATAAGCAGCAGATCTGTGGTTTTCAGCCCCATAAAATCTCTGAAGGCAACTGGAGCTGTTCTCTAGTCAGCTCTGGAGGGCTTTCTGAAGCCCTCTGAGGACTCACAACCTCTGAGGACTTTAGTTTCCCTCCTAGAGGCAAAAAAATAAAAATCCAGAAGTGATGTTTTTATGCCTTGAAAAGGCATTCTGAGGTCTGGGGAAGCCTTTGGAGGAGCTTTTGGAGGGTTCAGGTAGGGCCAAGTCTGGCTCAATGCAGGTCCGGGCAATAGAAAATCTGTGGATAAGTAGGCTCATAAATAATAATAATTTGTTCTTGCCCCTTTTATAGGCTGCAGAAATTGCAGCTGCGTTTTTGTGTTGGTTGCAGTGCTAAGCAACTTGTTGGGTAAGGGGAGGATCAGACTGCAAGTAACACAAAAGTGATTAGCTGTCATTGTTATCATTTCTAAGAGAAAAATTATGGTAACTAGATTTTGTCCTACAATATTTATATACTGCCTTTTACCAAAAACATTCAAATGGTTTACATATAAAGCTTTGAAGCAACAATTGGAAACAAGATACAATTTTTTAAAGTCTCAGACTTTAAAAGGAAACATCAGTCAGCTCTTAATCACCAGAAAGATGTCAGGTGCTTAAACTTTTAAGAGAGGAAGTATTTTTCTGTACGTGCCTGTACCTTCCCAGGTTTCGGTTTCAGTTGATTGGCATTCAGACTAAGAGGAGTAGCATCTGTCCTCTGGTTCCTCATTGCTTTTTTCTATGTCACCATTTTTTCCAAGAGCATAACTGATAGATTTCAGTAGGCTTTGGTACTTTAGGGCACGTGGGTTATGCACTGCAGCAGGGTGAATAGTAAAACTTCTGAGCCAACTTCTTGCTTGCTTAAAAAAAAGTAGAATCACTCCTCTGTAAGAAGGAAATATGTTGTTAGCGTATTGAAAACCACATTCAAGCTGTTCTAGGTTGATAAGACTAACATTGGTTAGTACCAATTTCCAAATTTGTCATGCACTTTTATTTCATCATTTATTTAAGAAAAAAAAAGTTCTTCTGTCGTCTTAAATTAGACACAAGGTTTACTTTGACTAAACATTTAATCAGTTGGATTTAGAGCTCCTCCATGTGGTAGATGTGGTGGTTATACCCCAAAAATCTTTACAATTCAAACATACAGCAGGTACTTCATCTTAAAGTTGGTTAATTAGAGAGTCAGTTCAATAAAATTACTTTATTGGGGATTGTCTGCCACAGAAATGAGTTCTCTTAAGCTATTTAAATTGGTGAACTCAGTGGCTAATTGAAGACAAATGTCTTCTTGCAAGCAGAGATTACTGTTTTACTTTGCAATCATGAACCATTACTGAGAAGGAGCAGTTTGCTGTTGGCCCCAGTCCAATTTCCAGTGTAACCTGTGGTGATTACAGGATCACATTTTAAATGATTCTGTAAACACACAGAAAACTCTAGTCAGAATTAGTTAAACATGTAATGTTTCCATGAGCAGGTCTGTCAAGTCCTGCCAGGACCTGTTGGAAGTTTAATCCCTTAAAAATTTATGTGAATAACCAATTGCAGTCTAAGGTTTACACATGTCTATCTTCATGGAATTGCTTTCCAAAGAGTATCCCTGAAAACCAAATATTTAACTGGAACAGTATAATCTGGACTTTATAAATCTTGGTAAGGTTTCCCTTGCTATATTTAGGCTTACTAGACCAGACCAGTGGTGGCTGTGTTTTCTTTTTCTAGGGATATATCTACTTGCAGGTAGATACCTGCTACCTGATACCTCTTCTTTCAATGTAAGATACAAGAAAACTTGAGAAAAAAATTTGTTGTCAGGTGGCAGTTTCATTTCTGAGCTAATCATGCTTGAAGAGCATGCTTACTTGTGACAAGCATTTATAATTTGTGCTATATATGCCACGTCAAAATCATTGTGCTATTTGAGTGACTGGATGAATGAGTTTTGCTTATAATTGTAGTTGATCCCCCCTGGATAAGGCCACAAAGAGAGAGACATTGAATATGGCAACCATAGAAGTATGAACAGTGGGCATACAACTAGGAAGAACCAAAGCTTCGTAAAAGTAACAGCACTGTAGCAGTCCTGACCCGACATGCAGTGTTTAAGCATTTGCCCTCTTGCTTGGAGAGAAAAATCTGTCAACTCCAACTCCATCCTGATAGTCATGCCACATCAGATTGGGGTGAATAGGCAGGGTACTATTGTTGGTCTGTCCCAGATGGGACTCTCTGGGACTAGCCTGCCATTTCCTATCCCCCTTCCTGGATCAGATCTGTCGATGCAAGGTTGCTCAGACTTGCACCAGCAGTTTTGCTGGTGCAAGTCCAAGCAGACCCATTGTACAGGCTGTGGCTTTCTCCAAGGCAAAGGGACACATGTTCCTTTACCTCAAGGATAACTTCAGCCTGCTCACTTCTAGCATAGGGTGCAGCATGGCCCCGCTGGCCCTGCTACATTAGGCACTGGTTAGGATTGGGCTGCCCAACTTCTTAAGTTCTCTTTTCATATGACAATATATGCACATGGCTATTGTGCTGAGTTCTGCTCAGGGCTGGTTTTTCATTATTCATATGCCAAAACTGAGTGCAAATGAACCTTAATCACTTTAAGGTCCTGATTATAGATCACAAAGTGTAGATCAGAGCTCATTCAGGATTTGTGGTAATCAAGTAGAGGAAAGGGCATGTACAGTTCCGGACAGTTATCTGTGGATTCGGGACCCACAATTTTATCTAACCCCGGGTTCCTAACTCTCAGACTGGCCAGAACTGTTGCTCTCCTAGTGCAACCAGAGCTGTGCTCCAGTCACGTCGGGATGGTCTTCTAAAGGCCAGGGAAGCTGCATGTGGCCTCCCCGACCCTCAGATAGCTGGCCATCTCAGGGCCAAAAATAATCATATCCGGGTTTTGGCCGAAAACCAGAAGTAACAATTTTCGGCCCTTAGATGGCCTTTGAAGGCCTTCTGAGGGTTGGGGAGGCTGCACATGGCTTCCCCGGTCCTTAGAAGGCCCTCTGGATGTGACTGGACTACAGCTCCGTCGTGTTCGGAAGTCAACGGGGTGCCTGACCTGCTGATTTTATTATCGCAAGTTTTGGCATCTGCGGGGCTTCCGGGAACTAGAGCCAAATCACACAATCCTGGAAAAGTGTAAAGTGGGCCTGTTCTGTTAGTTTCTTTTATTCCTAAATAGTGTGCTGAAGAGACCTGAAATGATATGAAACAGTGGTGATGGTAGGGTGCTTTTAGCTTTTTGTTTCCACCATATGTCCCTTCCCAACTGCAGCCCCTCCCACAAAAAAGAAAGGGCCATGTTATGTGCTTTTGATAATGTGTGATTTAACCTTTTTTTTAAGCTGTGTAAAATGTAGTTCTGTAACATGTACCTATTAAACACAGAAGGTGAAGCGTTTGTTTGAGAAGCTTGGAGTTTTTTTTTGAAAATCAAGATGCTTTTCTAGTTTGCTATGTTGAGTTTGTTAATAAAATAGTCAGAGTTGGTGTTGGGCATTGGCCAATAGCCCACAACCATCAGGATCTGTCTAGCCAGACTGTGAACCACTATTGAAGAGACTTGCAACACCAATGCATCCAGCATTCACACCTGCAAATGGAAGCATGCCCCCAGAGGCCCCTGCCTCATTAGGGATTCTCTCATTAGCCGATGGGAAGAATAAGTTAGCACTGCTGGTCACCAGCCATCAGTAAGCAATGCATTATGGGGGGGGGGGCTGTGCAGGTCTTTGCAAAGTCCTCTAACTGCCAGGCATCAGTGCTCAAAATTGTTACGTCATTACATTTTTGAAAAGAGCCAAGTCGTGTCACATTTACTGGAATTATTTCAAACTTTCCCCTTAAGTCTGCCAGAAATCTTTTAAATTGGTTGTTTGTGGATTATTGTTGTTAAAGCAAAGAAATCCATTTTCATTCTCTCTAAAAAGAGAGGCAGTTGGTGCCTCTTCTCATTTCTGTCACTTGATGGCACTAAACTAACATGGTATACATGTTAATGCATTACAATGGAAGTGTTCAGGCATAATACAAACTTGCAGTGTTTAGGTTTGGGTTTTGTGTGCTTTGAGCTAGATTCCAGCAATAAAAGGAAAGATCTTTAAAAGCTCATCAAACCACAGCTGTCAAGTCATATTCTGAAACAAAGAACTACTCAAAGCACATAAGCCTTGTAATAATTCCAGCAAATTCAAACAGCTGTAAGGCTCAGTGAGAGCTGCACTGGTGTAAGTACTGGTGTAGGACTGGGGAGACCTGGCTTCTGATCTCTTACTTAGTTCTGTAAGCTCACCAGCTGGCCTTGGTCCAGTCAGTTTAACATACCTCTTATAGCTACTGAGAGGAGAAAAAAATGACCAGGGCAGAGATCAGTGTATACCACCTGAGCTTCACCTATCGCAAGAAAGTGTGGGATGACATAATAAACATTTCCATGGGAGAGATGTGCTCACCTTACATTTAAATCAAGAGTACTCTGTGATTATTTTATCATGCTGTCTCCGTCTGTATTTCATTACATTAAATACCATAATCAGATAATCAAATATTTGTCTAATAAATTGGTATAGCAATACAAAGGGCCCTGAGAGCAACCAGATGTTATCCACTGAACTCCTTTAGCTACCAAAGAAGCTTGCTGATTTGCTTTTGTCAAATCTTACTCTTGAGTTTTTTTTTTCCATTTCTTTTCTTAAAAAAGAAAAATGGAAAAAAATTTTCCCATCTACCCTTCATGTGCTTAAAACAGAGGTTGTATCCATTGAATTATAACATTTGTACTAAAAGTACTTTGGAATGAAGTGGGATTATCTTTGGTTCATGAAAAAGGCTGGGATGATTCCATGGAAAGTCTTTTAATTTTTTTAAGTTGTGAATTTGAAAAGAAAAACATATTGCAAAAGTACAGACTTTCATTGACTCAGTGCATTCTCCTCCTCTGAGCAGAAGTCACCATGCATGTGAAGATGATAAAACAACCGTATTTAATTGACAATGCATTTTTGAACGTACAAGATTGTTTCCATTACTAAAGTCATCTTGCCATATGGATGTGAAAGGTGATATTATCAGAAGGCTGAGAGGGAAGGGAAAAAGTTGACAAAATTTTGATTAGGGAACCAGAGCTTTTTACTTGTTAGGTCCAAAATGTCCTGTTACCTTAAGAACTGCATAGGTGTAGTGTTGCTCCTTTCCTTTTTTTTTTTTAAATTAAGCCATTACTTTTAAAGTAATCACCTTCATCTTAGACCAATTTGCATCTCAACCAACTCTAGTTCTTGCTTTTTTATATGAAAATCCACGGGGTTTGTTTGTTTTTAGATTTTTTAATTCTTGTAAATTGTTTTTAATTGTTTTTAATGTTGTATTTTTAAAGTGTTTGTAAGCCACCTTGTATGCCCGTTGGGCAAAAAGGCGGGGTATAAATTAATAAAATAATAATAATAATCATAATAATAAAAAAATAACCAACCAACATTATTTACCTTAAGAAAAGGACCAAAGGCTAACACAGTTAACAGACCTATATTGGTTTTTCAAAGACATTCTTTGTCATCAAGGTTTGATTTATAATATTGTATTGAGGTGCTACTTTAAAGCAATGAATAGATGGTCTAATTCAGTATCAACATCTAATTCTTGCAATTTTGTTTAGTGTCAGTTGGTTATATTTGGTTTCAAATTGTTGTTGGACCTTGTTCTGAATTTTGTAAGCTGCTTTGAGTGCAAAAGCAAGATAAAAATATTTTAAAAGTTTAAAATTCATTTCTTTTAAATTTTAAAAAGTTCATTAGTTAATTTCTCCCAGTGTGCCAGCTGACAAAGAGTAAGCCTACTAGAAACATAGGAATTGCCTTAGATTGGATCCAATCATTGGTCCACTCCATTTAGTATTGTTGACACTGACTGGCAGCAGCTCTCTAGGGTTTCAAACAGAGATCTTTCTCTTCCCTAACTGGAAATGCAGGGGATTAAATCTGAAACCTTAAACATGCAAAGCAATTGCTCTATCATAGGCCATCCTGTTTGTCACCACCTCACATAATGTCTCACTTGTAAGTATTGGTAGCACAAGGGTAGGGTGATGCCTGCTGATTCATCAACCAAAATTGCGGCAGGTATGCTGCCCCCATGCTTTCTGCCCCCCTATATGCCAGAAACTCCCAATGCCAAGCGCATGCTTGCATATATGTATGCATTGGAACCATGGTTAAATATAGAAGATATATTTAATTCGACAACTTTAAACAGATAATTCCACTCCACTCTGTCAAAAGCTTTAGCTGTGGTTTAAAAAGGCAGAGTTGTGAGATTCTTTGAAATCTGACCATTGTTAACAACATTTATTGACATTCTGATGTTATCTCTTGGTTGTCTTCTTTTAAATAAAACCTGTTTGGACATAGCTGCCAGCTGTTCCTTTCCACTGGGACTCTATAACACCCATTCATATATTATGGTTAGTGTTTAACAAATGGAACTATGTGGCTCAATCCTAGATGAATCCTGTCCTCATTTCAATATAACCATTATTCTAGGATGGCTCCACAATTCTGCAAACACTTCAAATTCTAAAGAAAATAGCTCTTGCATCAAAGGGACCCGATATCCTAAAACTGTTTGCTAGAAATCTCGAACAAAGCCATATGAGCATGGTGCTTTCTTTTTCTTTTTCTTTTTAATATTATGGAACTAGAAATACAAGAATATCCCAATCCACATATTGGGATTACTCCCATATATATTACTACTCCCCCAAAAGAGCAAGAATCACTGTTGGCACCATGTAGCATGACTCTGAGGCATTTTGTTTTGAGGAATCCCATGTGTGCACATGCAATCCCCATGATTCCTCCTTGACGTCTTGTCTTCTCAACCGACTGTGCATGGAGTGGAGGAAGGAGAGGGAAGCAGCTTCCATCTCTCTTCCCAATCTCCCTGAAGTTTTCCTCCACCTGCCCATTTACCTTGACAGCAGTTGTATGAGTGGCAGTCTCTGCTTCCCTGGAGACCAACCTAAAAGGTGGCAGGGTCTTTCCTCCTCCCTCTCCCCCTGGTCAATTATGCTTATTAGCAGTAGCATAACTGGGGGGTGCAGTAAGTATTGCAGATGCTGCAAGTCACCAT
This sequence comes from Tiliqua scincoides, assembly GCF_035046505.1. NCBI lineage: Eukaryota > Metazoa > Chordata > Lepidosauria > Squamata > Scincidae > Tiliqua > Tiliqua scincoides. Next base: position 43,491,869 of record NC_089824.1, on the reverse strand, counting down.
GTAAGTGACCCCTCCCACTCGCTGGAGTGGGAGGGCAAGGTGGGGAGCAGAACTAGGGCAGGATTGGGATGGGACCCATAGAGCCCTGCTCAGGTTCTTAGATCTGTGCTGGCCAAATAGCCATTGCATACCTGAGAAGCCCCACTGCAGGGCCTGGGGCTTTTTCCAGGAGACTTTCATTTTGGCACTGCTGCACCCAGTGGCACCACCAGGGATAGGCTTGGGCTGTTAGTCTCTTGTATTAGTCCTATATAACATATTTTATAAAAAAAGATGCACACAAAGAAAAACAAGTGACACAAGAGTGATTCATCCATCAAGACAAATCAAAGTGTGTCCCCCCTAAAAAAACTATTATATGAGAATCTTATCCATTGAATCACCACCATCACTGTGCCTTAGTTTAAAGATAATATTTCTGGACAGAGATTCTCATTTGAAGTTACATGATTGCAGTATTGAATGATAAAACTTTTGGACTGCCTTGGTTTGGAAAAATGGTGACTGAAAGAACATGGTGGAGACTTATGACATTATAAACTACATGTATAGTGTGGATTATGTTAACAGTAGAAGATTTCTCCCTCTTTTGGAATACCAGGACTCAGATTCATCGGATGAATCTGTGTGGCAGGAATGTCAAGATAAGGCAGGAAAAAAGTGCTTCTTCACATAGTGTGAACTTCTGAAATTGACTTCTATAGAATGTAGCAAAATCGTTAGCTCAGATGGCTTTAAAAAAGAATTAGTCAAATTCATGAAGGTATATCATGGCTATTAGCCATATTGCCAAAGAAGAACTTCCATTTTTTGAGACGGTATACCTTTGATTACTAGTTTCTGGGCGGGGGGGTCAGACGGACTTTTGAAACCACATTTTAAGAACTACTGGAGTGCAGCTATGACACTTGAATAAGGGGGATCCAGCTCAAACTCCCAGCCATGAAGCTCATTGGATGATGCTGAGCCATACACTATCTCTCAGTGTAACCTACCTAACACAACCTACCTAATGTGGGAATTGTATAGCTTGTATAGGAAGGAACATGATGATGACAATAGGTAAGATTGAATAGCTAAGCAGGGGTCAGAAGGATCTAGTAAATATGTATGTATAAGATCAAGCAGCATGCCGTTGTGTGCAGGAAAGAGTGCCTGTCTACTCCTGTGGACAAGGTGGAGAAGGCTGACAGTTAAGCCATTTCTGCCCAATGTTGCATATATGCAACAGGGATCAAATGTATATACCTGCGGGCTGGGCAGAAATGGGTTAAAGCAGATCCTGTGAATCTGAAAAGAAGGCATACTGGAGGCAGCCTGGCAGGGATGGGACATCACAGTTCTAAGATCTTTCACCCAGTAGCATAGCCAGAGGGGGGCCAGCGCAGTAAGTACTGCCGGTGTTGCAACATGTCATGTAAGCAGCCCCTTCCATTTGCTGTCGGAGCCATTCCAGGCAGCTACAACAATGTGCAGGCGCTTGAGTCAGTTGGGCCAGCACAGAGTCCCACACTAGTTTGGGAGGATGAGATCTGGATCCCATGCCAGCTGGCCGGGTATGTTTGAGCTGGGCAGCGCAAGGGGTGAAGAGGGGGCATTTTGGGCAGGGGAGGGTGGAATGAGAGGTGAATTGGGCCCAGAAGTGGGTTGGATTGGCTGTGGCAGTGTGTGCTGAATCCTAACCCCTTCTCCTGGGCCTTGCAGCCTTATGTGGACTGCTTGGATTTGCACCAGCTAAATAGCTGGCATAGATCCAAGAAGCCCATAGGGGTGGCTGGGGCTCAACCACAGGTTAAGGGGAAAAATATCCCCTTATTCCATGGTAACCTCCAGCTACCTCCTAACCTGCAATGGATACAGCACAAGCCACTGTGGCCTGCCTGTTCCAGCACAGGTTAGAACTGGGCTGCCCCTTATTTCTCATATACTTAGACCGAAATCCTATCACAGTTTCCACACTGGCATAGCTATGCCAATGGGACGTGTGCTGCATCCTGCAGTTGGGGGGCACTCATGGAGGCCTCCACAAAGTAAGGGAAGGTTTGTTTCCTTACCTAGGAGCTGCATTACCCTTATGTCGGTACTGGAAAGTGAATTAGGATTGCACCCTTATGGACTTAATACCACCCAGTGCATACTATTAAAATGTGATCCAAACTGATAGTCCAGTCATTGACCAGAAGCATGGCTGTTACTTTGAACTTGAGTTGATCAGGTTTAGTTCTGAAACCACTGGGTTTGTACTGGGTCTCAGCCCTGGAGTATGTGAAATAGTAGTGAAGTGAGCCCCTGAAGCATTTCTGCCTTCTCACTGCACAACTGCAGCCAACCCTCCCCCCCCCTCGACAGGTTTGTGTCTGGCACCTCTCTTATTTTAGAAATTAAACACCGCAGACATGGAAACATTAAATACTACTCTTGCCAGATTCTGTTCCTTGACAGAAGTCCAAGTTGTAAGAAAGTAGCATTCCTCTCGCAGATGACCATACACACCTCTTGAAAACTTCATTTCTTGCTAAGCTGCCTCAGCGTCAGCCTGCCAACAGTGGCAGCCCAGCTTGGGTTCTATTTCAGTCATTTCCCCAAACCCCAGTACTGCTGAGTTATGGAATAGCCTTTTCTTACAAACTCAAGCCTCTTGGGCGCAAAGGTGAAACTTGACTTAGCTGTAGGCACATGTTAACATAACCACATGATCAAGATTAAACATTACCATGCATTCCCCAATAAATACAGCTGACAACAGGTATGGGATCAAATGGGCCACTTTATTAACTTACAACAAGCGCAACAAGGCAAAATAGGAAACAATACCCAAACTAAGTGTGGGGTTCTAAATGGGGGAAACGGCCTAGCCGTCTACGTCCCCCAGTCTCATAGGGCGTCTACCCAACTCCAGGTGTAGCTCAATTGTTATTAAGCCCGCCTTTCACTGTCGCCCAAAGGGGGTAAGCCAGCCAAACTACTCTGCCTTCAGGTCACCCCTGCAAGGCCCCAAAGTTCAGACCAGGGGCTAGCCAGCCTGCCTCCCCGAGCCGGTCAAGCATCCAGAGAGCGGTTCTGGTTCACCCCTGCCCTTGCTGGCTTAGATTGGACGCCGAGAAGGTCTTCTGTCTACCCACCCCGCACTTCTACTGCCACAAGGGGAGGTCAGCCTAGCGCTTGGCCTTCCCTGCACCCAAAAGGAGGTTCAAGCCTTGTTGCAACTCTGAAAGAAAGCGCCCATAACCCATAGGGGAAAGGTGAACTCCATCGCCACGGTAAAGAGCAAGCTCCTCAAAACCAATATTGGGATGATGGATAGCCACTCCACCAAGCTCCGTGACGACCCTGCCCAGGTAAGCGTTGACCCTTTTGCGTGCTACCTCAATTCTTTTAACACAACTCGCCCACCGCCAAACTCGCCTAGGCAGCATGTCAGACCACAGGATAGTGATCCCGGGAAACTGACGAACTAACAAGTTAAAATCCTTGCGGGCCTGGAGCCTCAAGGACATGGATGTCCTCTGACCCAGGTCATTTTCGCTCAAGTGTACCACGATTACCTGCGGCAGGGGGTTGACAGCAATGTACTCCAAAAAGGCCGGGAAAAATTGGCCCCAACACATACCCCTCTTGGCCAACCAGTCAATGTGCGCAACATCACCCAGCGCCAGCTGAGAGCCGAAATTGGATGACATGGCGTGCTTCCGAGCCCAAAAAACTATGGAGTGTCCACAGATCAAGACCCTGGCTGGGCAGCTCCTTCGCGGACCTGTGGGAAAAAGAAGCACAACGTGAGATAAGCTCACTGGACAGGCCAAGAGAAAGGAGGAATCCTTCCTCTGCTCTAATGCTCACCCCCATGGCCAGTCACGGTCAGTGACCTGGTCCGCCTTACCTAACTTACAGGACACCCCACCTACCCATCGCACCGACACTGGTGCGGCACACACCCAATAAGCACTGCCAACAGAGCCTGCGCGGCTCTGACACATCTCGCCAACACTGGCGCGGCACACGCCCACCAAACGCTGCCAACAGAGCCTACGTGGCTCTGACACATCACGCCAACACTGGCGCAGCACACGCCCACTGAGCGCTGCCAACAGAGCCTACACGGCCCTGACACATCTCGCCAACACTGGCGCGGCACACGCCCACTGAGCGCTGCCAACAGAGCCTACGCGGCTCTGACACATCATGCCACGTGGCACTGCACACATTGCGCCCACCTGGCACTGCGCACGCCCACTGGTGTTGCACATGGAGCCCTTGCGGCACCTTAACGGACGTAGTATTTAAAGGCACCAGAGCGCCATCTACCAATGCGCCTGATGCCCTGGGGGGAGAAACCAATGCTGGCCGCAGTGGATGCTGCCCCAATCCTAAACGAATGCAGCCCAAACAATTCAGGCCTCAGGCCTAATTGAGACAGCGCTCTTTTAAAAATGGCCTGAAACTTGTAAAGTGAAAGGGGGGAACGATCCTCATGGCAAAATAGCGGGCCCACTCCTGCAGGAGCCGTTAAGCAGTACTGTTCCATGACAGATACTGGACAAAGACACCGGCTCGGAGCCTGTTTCAACTGAATCCACTGCCCATGCCCTAATTGGTCCGTTTTGGACACTTGCAAATGGAGGGATAAACTCCCAGGCCGTAACACACAGTCCCCCCCACTGAAGGACTCTGTCAGTGGGTGCAAACCGTGACCTAACCAAGACCTCACCTGGGCGAAAAGCCCCATAAAACATTACCAGAGTCACTGCCCTAAACAACAGCTACTTGTAGGTTGAGGAACACATGGCAATAAACTGCATGTGCAACCCCTGTAAAATGGTGGGTGTGATAGGCAGGCGCTTGTCGACGCCTGTGGGGAATTGCCGGCTAAAACCAGCCACCATCTTACGCACCCTAAAATCCTTGGTAACATCCTGAATTCCCCAGGCCTGGGACTGGAAGGAGATGGCCGCCAGATAAATTGACATAGATTTGCTGGATAACCCCCTATTATGCAGTCCCAAAATGAACTGCATAAGAGTGTGGGTCGAAAATGGTTCCTGCTCTGGGACCAAAGCCAACCTGCAGAAAGAACCAAATTCACGGGACTTACTCAAATAACTGGCGCGGGTGGATGGAGCCAGTGATGCCCAGATGGCTTCCTGGGCCTCATCATACCAAGTCCCCACAGCCATGGGGGCATGGGATCCGGATCCTGCCTGGCCTCGGGGGCTAGCAGCCGAAAGCGCTCCTCCTGAAAATGAGAGAGAGCATTGGCTATGCTATTTTCAATCCCAGGAACATGTCTGGCTGAGAAAACAGTGTTGATAGCAAGACACTGTTTGACAAAGACTCTAACCAGATTCATAACCCGGGGGGATTCGGAGGTCTGCATGTTAACTATGTGGACCATGGCCAGATTATCGCACCAAAAGCGAACTGAAGAGTTGGCAAACTCCCCAGCCCACAAGTGGACAGCCACGACAATCAGGTTATCTAATTTGTCCCTTGGCAGGTGGCTGGTCTGAGTAACCGAGTCCAACTCGATACCTAAAAAGGTGAGCTTGATAAGGGGGCCTTCTGTCTTCTCGTGTGCCAGGGGGACCCCCAGCTGCTCACACAGCGCTGTAAAGTCACCCAGGAGCCGAGCAGAGACGACAGACCCAGATGGTCCCATAAAAAGGAAATCATCCAAGTAGTGGGCAGTGGATTGTAACCCAGTTCTGAAACACACAGTCCATTCCAAAAATGTACTGAACGCCTTAAAAACCGAACAGGAAATTGAACACCCCATTGGCAACGCCCTATTGACATAATAACCGCCCTCAAACTGGAAACCCAACTGGCAGAAATCCTGGGGGTGCACTGGAAGCAATCTAAAGGCAGACTGAATATCTGCCTTGGCCATCAAGGCCCCAGGGCCACACTTCTTGAGGCGGGCAACCGCCTCGTCCAAAGAAGTGTATCTGACTGAACACGGGTGGGTTGGTATCCTGTCATTTACAGAGGAACCCTCTGGAAAGGACAGGTGGTGAATCAGTCTATATTGGCCCTGGGCTTTTTTGGCACCACACCCAGGGGGGATACCTGCAAATTCCTCAACGGAGGAACCGCAAACGGTCCAACTACTCTACCCGCTTCCACCTCCTTGGCTATTTTTCCTCGCACCACCTCCTCCATGCTAGTCACTGACCGGAGGTTGCGAGCGAACGTGGGCCTAACCGGAGGCGGGGCCTGGATCTTGAAACCAAACTGAAAACCCTCAAACAACAATCTGGCTGCAGAACGATCCATATAAAATTGCAGCCAGTAAACCAAGGAGGGAATCTTAATTGGCATTGGGCCCTTTGCCAACACCAGTTGAGGGCCCACCACCAGGCTTTTTCCCACGGAAGGGGCGGAAACCTTGCCGTGGTCCACTGATCCATGGACATTTTGCAAAGGGATGCCCAGCCCCACACATGGGGCAGCCATGGGAAAACGAACATCCCGGCCTGTTGCATTTGCCCGTGGCATTAAATTGAAAGCATGTGTGAGGGGTTTGAACCCACTGCGTACCCTCACGTGCTGTAGGCTGCTTGGGTCTGGAACGAGCAATCAAATGCCCGCTATCCGCCCTATCCCCCAACGTTGCCCTAGCCTGGGGTATAGTCCAGTCCAAAGATGGGTCCTGTGTGGCTCTGATGCGAAATTGACGGTCATAAGCCATCCAAGCCGCACCAGCATGATCGCGCAAAGCGCGATGAATAATGTCCAGGTTTTTGAATAGTTTCCCCACCTTTTTGGGGTGCAACTGGACAGTGACCCGAGCATAGACAATGAACCCATTCAGCCAATTGGTCCAATTCTTGTCTATCTTCCTCTGCCTGACAGTTTCCTCGTCACGCACAGGGTCTCCCACTTTGGGGGTAGGCTCAGGCTCAATGTGAAGGAGACTGAACATGTCCACAAAGTCACCCCGCCATATCTTCTCCTTGACCGACATGGCGAGGTGAGAGCCCAGAGGGATGGCGATGATGCCATACGAAACCGTAGGCTTCTCCCTCTCCACCACCAATCCAAATGACACATCCCCCCAGTCCACATCCTGCTGGTTCAACTCTGTGTCGGCAGAGGAAGGATAATGATCACACTGGGGGGGGTGCCCTGCTGGCCCTGGGACCAGATTTGGGACAGGGATATGTCCAACCCAGGGCCCAGGGGTACTGTGGGTAATTGGGCCCCTGCCAAAAGGAAGGAGGCCCCCAAGGAGACCAGGGCTGATCTGGTGCAGCCTGGCTAGGTGCCCAAGGAATGCCTTCCTTGTCTTCCCACACAGACTCTGCATTGTGAGCAAAGCCCGCCCAAGGCTCACCTTGCCCACCGCAGCCACTATGAGCCTGTGGCCGAGGCCTTTTAACAGGATGGACCACCTCGTCCTCCGCCTCTAGGGTGTTGCCATCCTGCGCCTCGCCCTCCTCAACAGTAACGTGCTTATCCTCCAGAACATGAACCTGCCGGGGAGGGATAGAGGCCCCTTTACTCATCCTACCTGATCTGCGAGGTACGGGGACTGCCCTGGAGCTGGAGCCCCCATCACCCTGCCCCACCTTGCGAAGGGCCTTCTCTTTTTTTCGTGCGTCAGAGCGAGCCATTAAGGCCCGCAACTCAGACATTTGATCCTCCTCATCCAATGATGAGGGAGGAGAGGGGAGAGGCCAAGCTGGAACTTTTTGGCGGCCTTGCCACCCGACTTCTGGGCTTTTTTCCCCATGTCCGCCCCCCTGTGAAGAAATATCCCAGTAGGGTCCCACCACCCCGTGTTCTAATTTTTTACTATATACAATACAAAAAGGGAACAATCCGGAAAGAGGACGATCCTGGCAGCGCCGCTGCAGCAGCACTGGAGCCCACTGACTGGAAGCTGCCCAACTCTGTAAGGCAAAAACCCTAGGGCAGTTGAAGCCCTCAAAATGGCTGCCGGTCAAATTTTTTTTTTAATTTCAAAATGGCGGCACGCCACGAGGCAGGGACCTAAAATGGCGCCCAGCCACGAGGCGCCCCCCCAATGGCTGCCAAAATGAGGCCCAAACAATTGCCCCCCAAGGCAGGGAGGCACCCGCAGCCCCTATTATCGGGGTGCCCTAGAGCCCTGCGTCCTGCGGCGCGGCAGGCAGAGCACGCAGCAGGCGGCCCTTTGATATTGCCGCTCGGTCAGAGCGTGCAATGGGCCACCCTAACTGCTGCTCGCCTGCAGAGCGCACAGCGGGTCGTCCCCTAGGCGGCCCTTAGTTGTCGCCGCTCGGACAGAGCGCGCAACGGGCCCCCCCTGACGATGGTCGCTATGCAGAGCGTGCAGCGGGCCACCCCCCCTTGATGGCACTCTGCAGAGCGCGCAGTGGGTCACCCCCCTGACGCCATCTGCAGAGCGCGCAGCGGGACGCCCTCCTCGCTATCACTCACGGGGCCGCTTGTTCCTGCACCCCGGAGCGAAAATGCAGAGTGCGCAGCTCACTCCCGAGAGGCTACCCTCTGCCACAGTGACGGGAGCCTGCAAGCGCGGATCCCTGTGCCTCAAGCCCCGTCGTGGGGCAGCCTCTCTTCGCTCCCGGAAAAGCGACCTCCCCGGTCGCTTCCAGGAACTGAACTGAGCCGGGGCTAGCGCCTGCACGCTAGATCAGGCTCAGTCGTCCCGCCCCCCAAGGCCAGCCAGCCAATCAGCTGGCAGCAAAGCCCTGCTGCCAGCTGATAGGGGGATCAGCCTGGCAATCATTGCTAGCGTGCCCATACAGGCACGCTAGCTGCCTTTATAGCAAATGACCAAAGAACCAAAAGTGCCACATATCTTCAAATATGTACAGTATTTTTATGTCTGTCCAAATAGATAATTGAGATAGTGTCTCTAAAGAATGGACCACTGTGTTCTTTCTCTGTCACAGAATTCATCTGTGACAGAGAAAGAACACAGTGGTCCATTCTTTAGAGACACTATTCATCTGTTGGCAACAGTTTGGATATTTATTTTTTTACTTTTTAATGGTGCAATCCTATGTTTCAGAAATGTCAGTCTGAGCAAGGATATGGTCTATGCTCTTGGTGCAATAATAGCTATGACAGCTGGCAGTGTAAACTCCCAAATGGGGTGGAAAGGAGGAAGGGAAGTGGGTAGGATAACATAACATCATACCCTAAACTCCCTCCAGATGATGGACATGTCCCAAACATCAGCAAAACACCATGCTGACATCAGAGCTGGCATAAGAATTTAACAGGGCCAGAAAAAAAACACACACATCAAAAGGCATCACCATCTCCTCCATCCCACCCACTTTCCTCAGCACAGACTAGGATACACACTACACTAGTAGCCAATCGCAGCACACCAACACCACTATCAAAACCCCAGCCAAGGTGACAAGGCACATGGCACAGAGCGATACCTCTCTGGCCTCATGCCATGTGTGCTCAGTGCGCACATAAATGGGAACTGTGGTGAATGGGAACTACATGGAGAGGCACAGAAAATAGGGGGTTGCTAGGCCAACAGTCAGGTTTGCCAACAGCCATGCTTACCTATTTGTATCTAGTGTGGTGAACTTGTAGAGATCATGAAGGTGCCAAGATGCAGTGCTCTCCTGGTTCAGAAAGAAAGGCAGAAAAGGGTTTGAAAAGCAAACCCAGGAAGGTTGGGCAGCTGCTTTAGCTGATTCCAGGGAGGAAAGCAAGGCAAGTAAATCCCAGGGGAAGGATTTGTTGTGAGGTGGCTCAGTGGGTTCTAGAGCAGCAGCTTGCAAAAGGGAGGTAGCTCAGTGGGTGCTGGAGTGGCGTTAACTCTAAGAGGAAAAATGCAGGGAAGGAGGGAGAAAGGTTGGAAAGAGACAGGAGCTGTCTGATACCTGTCCTAGGTGTCAGCTGGCACTGGGATTCTTGTGTAGTGAAGGGAATGTGTTTGCTTGATGTAGCACCAATGGGCCACTGATTAATTTGCAAGCACGGGTGGTAGCAAGCAGGCAAATAGCAAAGAGTGGATCCAAAGGCTATGCGACCCAACCTTTTATGACCAAAATCCCCACAGGGAAGCACAGAGATGGGCTCTTCAAGAACCTTTCTTCGGTGTCTTGGTGGCCATTGACAGGCTCAATGATGGTGTCCCTCTATTGCAGGAGTGGGCAAACATTTTGGCAGGAGGATCACATCCCCTCTCTTACGCTGTGTCAGGGGCCAGGAAAAATCATTTTCATTTCAAATTTGAATAAATTTACATAAATGAATATATTAGAGATGGAACTAGTACAAATGAATGAATTTTACTGAGCTTAATTCAGGCATGTAAAACCACATGAGATCTATAAACCATTTGCCACACACCTCTTGTACAATGAAAACATACAGACCAAGCCAGAAACACATGGAGACATAAGTTGTTCAGAGGCAATGGGGGAGTGTGTTAAAATAATGCTCTGGGAAAAGCAGAAAACACATGAAGACTATAAAAGGCCTTGCTCTAACTTGGCCCACAGCTTATGTCTGGCAGTGATGGGCCAGCACAAACCAGAGGCTCATTGGAGACTGGGGGCTCCATGTAGGCGAGTTTGGAGAACCCCAAGGGCTGCAAATGGCCCTTGGGCCGGGGTTTGCCCAGCCCTGCTCTATTGGTTTGCACTTAACTGTGAGGCTATAGAAACAGATTTCTTGATTACTGTGAAGTCCCAGGTCTCAATTAGCATGCAACTCTTGTTTAAATTTTACCATTAAATTGATGAGGTAAGCTAAGGTTGGAGACCCATCTTTTGTATGCTTCATTGATGGATGGTCATACCAGGAATAACAGCTAGGTAGATATCTTTAAGAAGAGGCAGTTGATTTTAAAAAAGGATAGTAAATTTGAGAAAACATGAAGTTAAATTAATATTTACATCTAGTTAATTCTAAATATATTCTAGAAATAATTGCATATTGTACAGATTTAACATTTGACTTCATTTGACTTTACTTCCTCTGTTAATTCAACAAGAAAATAGTCTTCAGGAAAATAATCTGGTTTCCAGGGCCAGACTGTCTGTCACTGAAACAGATGGCTTTTGAGAAAAGGAGACCAGAAGGTGAGATTGCAGATTATATCTTGGCATGTTTCCAAGAATAATTCCCATCATGGCAATTTTGAAAGTATAGAATATTCTATAAATATTGAAATTCAGTTTTCATAAATAGGCCTGGCATGGCACAGCATTAGAATTTAAAATCAGTTATAATTATTGAAATTTAGTGCAGCTTTCACGATAGAAAGTGCTTCTCTTTTTGTCCATCCGGTTTAGCATTCTGCTTTCAGCAATGACAAATTCTTGATTGCTTCTGGGAAAGGCAAAAATAAATTACAAAAGCCAAGCCATACGGCTTTTCGCCAATTACATTATGCTGTCCTTGTAGAACAAGGCAGAACAAACCCACAATCCTCAAATATTTGAGGAGAATTGTGATGTGCCAGAAAAGAATGGATTAGTTTCCTTTTGTTTTAGCAAAATGCCATCATAAATTCCAACACTGGTCACATCCTTCTCCTCTTCTAGCACCTTTGAAATCTGATCACTTATGAAGTTGTTTCATTCGGTAGCTGTTTTGATATTGACAGTGGCTAGTATCTTAGGCTCTGAAGCAGATCGGTTTAACTGAGCAGTGTCAAAGGGGTTCCAGCGAGATTCAGGAATGTTCTTGGCTCTAGCAATTAATCTCTGAAGCTTGCTGTGCTCCTTTTAGATGTTCTCTTTTCTAATACATCTTCCTTTCATTGTGGCTAATGCCACCATATTGTCAGCCGAACACTAAAATAGGTGAAAACCAAAACTGTTAAAATTCAGAAGCTAACATTTTACATCGCCTGCAGCTTATTTGTTTATTTAACCATACCCCACCTTTATCCCCAAGAAGGGGCTCCCAAAACAGCTTAAAAATACAAAAAAACAATAAAATCCATAAATGCAGACAATAACAATAAAACTATTATACAATAAAAACACCAATAAAAATCAGGGATGTATGTAAGAAATGCAAGATGTAAAAGAGTCAGCACTTATACAATAAATCCACACCAGCAACAGACTAAAAATACATCTCCATTTGAAAACCAACCATAATATCAATATAACATCTATGAGAAGGCTGAAAAAGAAATGTATTCAAGCCCTGCCAGAAAGCTTTTAAGGAGAGTGCTGTCTTCAAATCAGAGGGAATTCTGTAATTAAGGTGCCACCACAGAGAAGGCCTCCCTTTTGCCCCCACCCCTCTAGCCTCAGTAAAGGGTGGCACACACAAAAGGGCCTCCTCTGATTATCTTAGAGCACTGGTTCCCAACCTGTGGTCCATGGACCACAAGTGGTTCGCAAGATCCTGGGAAGTGGTCCATGAGGTGAAGTGCTCTACGAGAAGTGGTCCAGGAATAAAATTGCCTTTGATCACTTCCAGTGACTTGCTGAGCTAGCACTCCCTCACAGACCACCAGAGAGGGCAGAGAATGAACCATCCACAGTTGGCACCTAAGTGCCACCTGCAGACGCTCCATTCTTGGCCCTCTCTGGTGGTCAGTGGGGGAGTGCTCACTTGAGAGATGCTTCCCCATGAATCACCAGATAGGGTGGAGAACAGACTGCCCACAGCTGGCATAGCATGTGGTCCACAACAATTCCAATTTTTGCCTCAGTGGCCGATTTGGGGAGGGAGGGTTGCATCGGGCTCCTAAAAGTTGGGAACAACTGTCTTAGAGAATGGGCTGGATTGAATGGAAGAAGATGGTCCATCAAATACATTGGTGTCAGACTGTGAAAGGCTTTAAAGGTCAAGATCAACACTTTGAGTTGTGCTCGTAAATTAATTGGCAGCCAGTGTAGCTGCTGAAGCAGTGTTCTGACAGACTCCAAATTACCACACCCCAGTGACCACATGGGCCAATGCATTCTGCACTAATTGAAGTTTACAAACAGGCCTAGGTGGGAGCAGGATTGACAGCGGTGGCTACCACCATATCCTGTTCTCCCCCCCCCCCCAGACCTGAAATTCCAACATGAGGCTGCTCAGACTTGTACCAGTGATCTTGCTGGTGTACACCGGGGTAGCCCCATGGGGCTTTCCCTGGGGCAAGGAAACAAATTTTCCCTTTCCTCAGGGAGACCTCCAGCTGCCTCTGTTCCCACACTGGATACAACACAGGCCATTCTGGCACTGCTGTCTCACAGCATGGCAAGTTAGTTAAAGTTGGTTGTAAGTCTTTCATGCTCGTCACCTGTTCATATATGAGGCTGGGTCAGTGTTTACATAAATGAAATAGTGATTGTTTGGATCTGTCTATAGCAGTGTTTCTCAAACTGTGGGTTGGGACCTACTAAGTGGGTCACGAGCCAATTTCAGGTGGGTCCCCATTCATTTCAATAATTTACTTTTAATATGTTAGATTTGATGCTACCCTGGCATGTGACTGAAATTGTGGAAATGTGACAGATCTGTACTTTTAACAGGCTACTATGTATATGCTTTTAAAGATGATGGTCAATGGGGCTTACTCCTGGGTAAGTGGTGGTAGGATTGCAGCCTAGTATTGTTGAAAAATTTTCCTGCTTCATAACATCACTTCCAGTCATGACATCACTTTGGTGGGTCCTGACAGACTCTCATTCTAAAAAGTGTGTCCCAGTGCTAAAAGTTAGAGAACCACTGATCTATAGGGCAGGAGTGGGCAAACGTTATAGGCTTCTGGCACTGACATTTTTTTTTTGCCTGAGCTTTGGAAACTGCCAGCATGAAATGTAGACTTCAGGAAGTGAAGCATGTAACAAAATTGTGATGAGGAGGCAAAGCTAGTTGAAAAATGGCAACTTGCATAATAGCAGTGTGGTTACTCTCACTCTCTCACTCACTCACTCACTCTAGTTAGTATTCTGAACAAGCCAAACAAGGCTGAATTGGGATTTGAACCTGGGTTCCCAAGAGCTGGAAATGACACCACTGAGATGGGAGTTGACCAGAGTGTGCAGGACTGACTTTAAATTACAGTCGGATGTTTCTGCAGTGACCGTCTACTTTTCCCTGCTATCAGCCTTATTGAGGAAGGTGTTCCTTTTTTGACTTCTGGACAAAGAAGATCTGCATGCAGAAACAGGTTTGCTCATGTGAAGGCAGATGGGATTTTTAATGCACATCATGGTGCTCACCTGGGCCCCATTTAACAGACCATTCAGGACTATTAGTTTGTTGAGCAGAACTAGTTGCACATGGCAAATGGTGGATTGGACCCTATAGGTGCAGGAGTACATTGTCTAATCTTTTCCCCACAGGGAAGATAATGTTCATTAAAGTGTTTTTATGTACAGATAGAAAAGAACTACTTTATCTCTAAGAAGCAGAAGATTTTATTGTATTTTATGTGTACCAGTTGGTGGCAGGAGTACCAGTTGGTGGTAGGAGTAGTATATAAATGTATTTGAGTAATAGTCTTAAATATCTAATACAGTGCACTCCATTTATAACATTCATTTTTAAAGCAGGCAGTCTGATGTTGGCCAAAGAAACATAAATCAAAAGCAAACTTCATAGTTTGTTATGCTGTCTCATTTATAATGGACAGTGAAATTTCCCCGCACTCTGAAAAGTGGCTTTTTATGGCTGTATTCATTTAAACATTAATATGCCGCCTTTCCATCAAAAGTAATCCCCAAGGTGGCTTACACCAGATAAAATGGTAAAAACAATATAAACCTCATAAAAACACAACAGGAGCAGAACTAACAAACAATAAAAAGCAGGCTTAGACAGTAGGCAGCAGCTATCAAAATGGCTATCCATCTGTCTTCTCAAAAGCTCTCTGGAACAGAATGCTCCTGATCTGCTATCTAAACCTTAAAAAGGAACAAAGGCAGTTGTGTCTCCTAAGGGAGTGACTTTTGAAGTCTGGGTACTAATAAAAAAAGGCCCCATGACTAATAGACAACTACAATACTGCTGATGTGGTGGAACATGGAGTAAGGTCCTAAATATCATGTACAGTCAGCTCTCTGGATACGTGAATTCACTATGTGCACATTTGCTTATCCGCGAGGGGCAGAATTGTCACCTACCTCTTGTAATCCGTGACTCTGTTTTTTGTTACCTGCAAGTACTGTGCCTGTGCACTTGGGATGGGGTAGGGGGCTCAGCGTAGCTACGAGCATGCAGGTGGGGTCAAGAGAGGTTGCAGCAGGAGGAGAGACAGTGACATCCTTGCAAACAGAAGACCCAGTGATTCTGTATCCACTAATTCGGTATCTGTGACTAGGTTTTCCAGGAACCTAACCCTAGTGGCTAACAAGAACTTAGTATAAGAGATCAGGCACTTGGTGAACACCTCCAGAGAAAAAAACTTCCAAAGGTGAGGAAACTTAGAAAACTCTGACTTGTGGGGAAGAGGCAATGTTAAAGAACTTCTTGCATTGTGTGCCTGGCCAGAAGCATACATCACTTCATGGCAGCATTAAATTTTACTGGGAAGTCTCTGGTACTGGGTATACGTACCCTCAGCACTTGCAAGCAGACATTCGATGAATAGGCTTAGATGCTATTACTTCTTGAGCCCAGCTTAGGCATTCGCTGCCTCATGATGGACAAACATGTGAGAGGGTTTCTCAAGAATGTGCAGCTTAGTCCCCTGCACATCAACAATGCACGCACTAGCCCCACTCCCTTCCTTCCCACATTCAGGAGTTTGTCTGCAGATTCTTTCCATGAATCTAGGATTCCAGTCAGGGCTTTGAGGGTTCCAATCTCGGAGAAATGATCCCCAAACCCAATCTTTACCTGTGTGGCAAAGCACTTGAATGTGAGGAATGCAGGGGCAGGGCTAGCATGCACACCAGTGAGGGATGGGCTAGCATATGTCATCAGTGGGTGTGAGGCTAAGATTCATATCCTTGAGAATACCCTCACATGTTCCTTCTCTACAGGAAAGCCAATGCCTGAATATGGCTTTGATCATAGTGTTCCACTACAGGGCTGAGCTTTTTTGAGACATTTAACTGGTGCTGATAATATTTGAACTGATGCTCTAAGATTATGACTCAAATATCATAACCAGTGGCTGCTTCGGCCATTACAGTTTCCCCAAGTGCTTCTCTTGCAGGAATTCTGTAATCAGGGAAATGATAATGGGAGATGATGCCCAAAGTTAGATCTGCAATGGATCTTAAATTTTCTCCACTTAGCAATGCTATTCACATATTTGGTGGAGGTGCTACTCTACTAACCCAAGGCTCATGTAGCTCTGAAGAATACAAATTCCTTTATTTGGACCAGATCTGGATTAATTTATCAAACTGTAGAGACAGAGTATGTTACTTTCCTTTGTGGGGACTAGCGAATAGATCTGTACAAGTGGGGTTGGGGGTATCCAAGCAGCATCTTTACACAACAATAATAAATATTATAACCTCCTTTTGCTGTATGTTTTTCTAGCTGTGCAATCTGTCAACTAGTTTATCTTCTTCACTAATTAGGCAGAGGGCTGTGGGGGATTTATGTACTGTAACTCCAGAGTCTCTTTTCCCTAATTAGCACCACATTTGCATTCACAAGTTGCTGCTGCTGCTGCTAGTATAGTTTGTGTATTTTGTTTAAATATATCATGGCAGTGTGGTTAAGATTTTTTTTCTTATGAGACTACAGGAGGGACCCACAACAAAAGGCAGGGTGAAGTCCTGCAACTCTGATGTGGAAAAGTAGGTCAGTTCCGCCACTCTCCCATTTTTCTCACCTGCCACCCCAACTTTCTGAGTGTCCTGGGAGCCACTGTGAACTTTCCTACTTTATCAGTTCTGTGTAGGTTAAAAAAAAAGATAAATTTACACTTCGTATCTCCTTCTGCATACATAGGCAGTCTCCCAAATACACCACTACCTTATTAAGATGGTTCTGCTGTTCTGCTTATGATTGGATAGGTGCTCAGCCACCAGAGTTCACTACTGATAGAAGTGAGACTTGAGTGTTGCATCTCTCCAATTCTAATGTCCAATTTGTTTGAGCAAGCCTTTCTTGCTCAACCTTTCTATCCCTCCAATCACAAATAACTTTACTTCCCTTGTGTATGTGTGTGTGTTTTCTTTTCCAAGTGACACTTCAATGTCCCTGGGAGCCACTAAACATGCTAGTCTTCATCAGCCTGTTTGAGGGCTTATCCTCTTTTCATTTAATTTACAAACATATATATTCTTACATACCTAGGAAGTTCCCTGAGTATATAAAAACAAGTAGTCCAGTTTCACTTACAGACTGATAGGTAGTTAGTCATTTGAGTTCACTATTACATTATATATATAACGTGATTTGACTGACAATTTAAGGCCCAATCCTATACAGGCCTTATACCATTGTAACACTTGTTGGTAAGTCAGTGCAGGAGATGGTAGGTAGAGGGAGGAATGGAACAGGAAGGGGGCAGGGAAGAGGGTGAAATTGGCGGTGCACACCCCCTTCCCAGCCTCAATCCCTGACCTGGGTACACATGGATTTGTGCCAGCGATATAGTTGGCTCAGATCCAGGTAGACCCAGCAGGCTGGTACAGGCTTACCCCGAGGAGGCCTCCAGAGGCCAAAATTCTCCCATGGGATACATTAGTGTGCCTGCATCCCCATGCAGGTGGTTGAGTAGGATTGGGTTGTTATCCACTTACAATGCAGTGCTTGATGTCATCTTTCTGAACTGTAATTTAGATTTTCTAAATTGCTAACGGTTGATGTATGCCGTTGCCATGAATCATCTATCACTTCTGAGCCCTACTCACACACTTATTTGGCAGAGGATCCAACAAGCATGTTGGATAAATGGTGCACATATGGCTTTTCCATGTACAAAACCATGTTCCACATGGGCTATACATGAAAGCCTGACTTGTGTGCTGCTGCCTTTAAAAAATTTTAAATGATTAAATTAACTTCTGCAACATAAACCTGCTCAGTCACAATTCAACTCATTCCCATTGTTTTTAGGTGCTATATAATCTTGCAAACCATCATTTGAATTTTCCAAAGCTTCCATTATTTGGCTATTGTGTCCTTCCTTTTCTTAAAATGTTGTTTGAAGCTATCTTTCTTGTTTGAGAAGAATAAAGAGCTCTATAGAAAGTGTTCTTTCTTGGATGTTGGACAGAAGCAAACACATGTGGTTTGTATATGAACACCTCTAGGTTATACATAACATACAATTAAACCCATGAATGATAATGAACAGATGCTTCCCTTGCACAAATGATTTTTCATACCAAACACTGGTTGGCTTGAAGATTGTATCAGTGCTAAGAGTTTATTGTTACACTGAGAAAAATGCAACCTACCTTGACAGTATCCCATCTGGTTATCTTCTCTTTTTGGAGTTCACATTTGTGAGCTGCTTGCTTATTCTATTTAACTCAGTGGTTCTCATATTCTCCAGGAGTTTGAGAACTGAGACAAGTCTTTGCGGGGGCAGGGGGATGGCAGCAATCACCAGGATCGCCCTGTCGTTGGAGATAGAAGGGTTTTTGTTTTACTCACCAGTGTAACTATGGTTTGCATCATTCAGTGTGAGAGCTCATTGCGTCACCCCTGTGATGGACCTCCTCCCATACCAGACCATACAGAATAAATCATAATACACATAGCCTAAATGAAATGGCATCACTAGGGTTGGTGTCGGTCCCATTAACTTTGATTATTTATTTTAATATACAGGTGGAGCCTGTTTATCCACGGATTTTTCATCCACGGATCTGGATCAACGCAGTTTGTTTCACTACATTCCACCTTAGATTACACATTGAATTATATATTATTATTACTTTGTTTATTTTATATATATATATATATATATATATATATATAAAATAAACAAACACATGATCACATGATGGTATTACTCAAAACTATCAAGATTTTTACAATTTTGGCAGTAGTGGTGTCAACCCCTCCTAGTGTGTTACTTAGTGCGGTTCACACACCCCTAGCCATGCCACTGGTTTTACTTACCTTTGTGCCCACCTTGGGGAGGGATGTAGGGAACCCCTTTGTGCCTCCCTGCACCTCAGTACACTGAAAAAATTCATTTCTGATTTCCCAGTCACAATTTTATATTCTTATACCTTGACATGGTCCTGATCATTCTTCTGAAAGGTGGTACATAAATCAGGTGCGATGCCTACAAGATAACAAACTTGCCATCACCAACTGTAGATCTCATTAGCATATCATCCCAGACAGGCCCTCTGAGAGGAATTTTGTCAGGGTGTTGTAGCAGGATCAAAAGAAACCACTGACACCAAGCTAAGTTTAAGGCTTTTTATTAGGAGGAATGGGACCTGAACCAATCAATGAAAAGACCTTGTTTTGAATTCCCCCAATTGAAACAGGACCTCAGGTAGACAGGCAGGCAGTAGGACTTGAGACAGGCCAAGGGCTGGAGGCTTGACAGAGGTTCCCCTCTGGTTCTCAGCTCCAGCAGCAATCTCTCTGAAGGTCTGCAGCTCAGCAGAGCTTGCTCTCAGCTCCTTCCAGCAGCTCTCTCCTTAGCTCTCCTGCAGAGCTCTGCCTTCAGCTCCTCTCCATAGCTTTTGGTGGTCTCTCCTTCAGGACTCACTCCCACTTCCTTCTCCGGTAGTCTCTTGTCCTGCAGAGCTCAATCTTAAAGCTCCTCTCAGCAGCTCTTCCCTGGTGGTCTGACAGCTTTCTGTGCTGGTGCAGCCCCTTTTATAGCCTCAGTAGCTCTGCACACAGCACTAATTTACAGGCAGCCCTCTAGCTTTCCTTCAATGGTACTGCAGCCTTTTTGCACAGGGCACTCAAGTTCTTTGCACTGGGCACTAAAATTATCCTGCTCAGCCCCTCCCAACTCTGAAGGGCTCTTCTCCAAGGTCATACATAGTTCACTTAGCTAAGCAACAGTGAGCCTGTTGGCTCAGACAAACTGTCTATTGGCTCATGCAAAGCACAGGCTACAATCCAACCAGGCCAAGTTACAGCAGTCAACTGAGCCCAAGTTCTGCACATATCAAGGGGTACAAAGATTCTTTTGGACCCCTTCCCAAAAGGGGAGGGAAGAGGTGCAATAGCAGGGGAGGATGGTGATGGGGGTGGGCAGAACGGGGGGGGGGGAACAGGGCATGGGGAGGGTCGCAACAGCTAGAAATGTATTTGGAGACCAAGTCTATTGGGCTTTCCATTGCAGAGCCCAGGTCTACCCACCCGTGTGGCATTGGCAGCTAGATAAAATAATACAGAAAACCAAATACATCCCTAAGGCTCTCTAAAAACTTTTCAATATAGAAAATCATTGCAGAAAATTAGCATCACCGTATTCAGGCTCACACTGGAATGGAAAATGTCCTGTGTACACCAAAACTTACTTCTGCAGCAGCTGTAGTCCTGCTGCTGTGTCCCTGAGCTCCTCTACACTCCTTTATGGTAAGCAGATCCACAAGCTAAAGAGCTACTATAGCAGGCCAGTTTCCTCCCAAATTTGACACTGTGTTAAGGAGTAGCATGTACGCATTCCTAGGCCTGGTGAACATGGCTTATGGCAGCAGTCACCATCACTTGCTGACAGTAACGCCCCCAGCTTCCTTTGTGGGAAGTGAGTCTGGGTAAGATTGGAAAATGTAAGATCCTGGGGAATTTCTGGACCACCTCCTTTAGCTCCTTGGCCCCTTTTTGAACATGGGCCCTGATCCCAGGGGATGAGGCCATAAGCTTAATACTATGCAGATGGTCCCAGCTTCAATCTCTGGCATCTGCAGGTGGGGGCTGAGACAGACAGCTGCTGCCAATCACAGACTAACCCTGACTCAGACCACTGGTCTGCTGAGATGTAAGCGCCTACCTTTCTGAGATTAGATTGCTGCATTTCCTAAAGAAAGTGAACTTCTGTACTTAAATTCCAACACTGATTGGTCTTGACAGGATTATGACTTTGTAGTGACCTTTCTCATTTCCCTTCTTTGCAGGAGATGGTTTCTGTACTGTGATCCAGAGCAGTGGCACAATGGAAGGGTCGCCTTGCCTGTCTAACCCAGTTAATGTACTCTTAGTGGTCTCTCTATACGGTCTTCAGTTTTAAAACTACTACAAGCTTAAACTCATGAAATCCAGATAGCACCAGACCAGTAAGCCTCCATATGAAATGCAATATAAATTAGAAGTTACTTAGCAACTGCATAATTTATGTAGATCGGTTTTCAGATCTATCCTTTTTCATGGTACAAAATGAAGCATAGCTAATATGAAGACAATGCAAATAGATGAACCTAAGTAATATTGATAGCAATAATAATGTACAGCAGCAGGAAACTGCCTTGGAGCCCATCTATTCTGTTTTCCTGCCAGACCCATCAGTGTCTTCCAACTTGGTTTTATTTACAATGCGTCTAGTATCGGAGTTGTCAAACAAAAAAGTCTTCATGTACCTTGACAAATACTAAAGCCAGGACTGGATTTAATATTAGGCAAGATGAAGTGGTTCAGGTGTTAAGGCATGAATAAAGGGTAGCAAATATTTATACCACCCCACGTAGGCATAAGGAGGTGGCATTTGGATTCGTTGCATAGGCATCAAAATGTTGTGGACTATCTCTGATTTCAGCAGCTGCATCATGAATGGATGAAGATTCCTTTTGGTTATCTTTTTGATTAGCCTTCAGTCTTAAGGTAGGGTAGGGTTCAGTCTTTTCCTCTGGAGCTGGTGTCCCAAACGATGGCCTATATGCCACATCCAATCGATCATGCATTCTGAGCCCAGTGGTACTATAATTATGTGCACTCCCACTTATTCTTCTTCAATCACCTCTGCCACCGTCAAAGAACTTCTGCCTCCTGCTGAATGAAGCAACTGTTGGACCAAGTCACCCTCACTGAGAGCCCTGCTCTCTCTCTCACTAACCTGATGGCACATTCATGACACCAGAGCTAATACTGCTGGCATCCGGATTGGGCTCCAAAACTATAAACAAAACTTATGTTTGAACTTCTTCATTGATATGCAGTGGTGCAGCTAATGATCATGTAGCCCAGTGCCAAGTCAAAATGTTGCCCCAGAAGTGATGTCACAACCAGAAGTGATGTCATGCCTGGGTTTTTTTAAAAAGTGAAAATTGGGAGGAACCCACCTCCTCCCCCCCAGCAGCTCACCACCCGCTTGCTCTGCTGCCTTCACCCAGTCAGTGGCATAGCTAAGACATCTATCTGCTCCCGGGGGTCAAAGAAGATTTTGTAGCTCCCTCTCCATTACAAAATCAAATTTAATTAAGTAAATAAATAAAAAGTTATTGGTTCCATGCTGTATCATAATAACATCTCATTGACAATCAGTCCCATAGGTCAGTTTTGAGTTAAGCAAATTCACTTTGTGTTCCATAAAGGCAGTTGTGTTTTTATTTTCTGGTTAATTGGCCATAACTTTTGATAGAATACAGATATTCCAATGCGGTTTGTTACATTGCATTCTGCATTAAATTACCTTTCCAATAATATACAGATGCAGCCTATTTATCCAAGAATTTTTTATCTGTGGATCTGTCTCAATGCAAATGGGGTGGGGTACTGAAAGTCACACACACATTTGCCCTGCACTGGCGTCTCAATCCAAGCAGCCCAAAACACTGCAAAAAGGCTCTGCCTCACCCAGGCAAGGAATAGCCCTGGAGCCATGGAAGAGGTTCCCCTTTTGAAGGAACAGTGACATTCCTGGAGCCCCTGAGCCAGCTGAGACTGAAGAGGGGGGCGGAAAACTCTGTGTAAGCAGAACACGTGCAGCAAGGTGGAGCTCACTCACGCACAGGGAAGTAGTGGTAGCAGCAGAGGGGATTGCTTTAAAAAACCCAGGGAGTGTTTGCCGAATTCCCCCCCCCCCCCATGATGCAGGCTCTCCTGCTCCAGCAAGCCTTGGGAAGCCTTGGAGAGACAGGTGAGGGTGAGCAGAGAGCTGGACTACAAGTCCCAGAATGCTCCGGGGCAGAGGAGCTTCCACGATGGTGGCCAGGGACTGCTGCAGGGGCAGTAGCAGTGAAGAGGAGGAAGAGAACCTGCAGTGCTGTTGGGAGGCCGCCTGGGACGCAGAGGATGATGCTTCCCAAGCATGCTCACCACTCCAACTGTGAAAGAAGCAGGACAGCTGGCAACAGGAAGGCTGAGTGTGGAGGGGAGGGGATTGAGAACAGCTGCTTTAGTTTCCTTTCATCCGGAAGTGTCAGGCTGCAGCCTATTTGCGTAACTCTATGGAATTTAGCACAACGCGTTTTTTGTTAATCGCACCGAGTCATGGAACAGAACTAACACCGATAAATAGGCTCCACCTGTATAACATGATGGTATTCATACATACCAAGATTTTCACAATTTTGGTCACTAGTATCAAGCTCGGCTTGTTGCCCCTCTAAAGCTTGATGCTCAGTGCAACTGCTACCCCCTGTACCCCTTTAGCTACGCCACTGTTGATATGTTTTCTACTTTGAAAATCAAAATTTCTTGGAGTTGCAGTAATACAATCTTTGTATAAGTATTGAAAGATGGAATTAAAAAAGCCTCAAATATAAAACATATATTAGAGTGCAATCCTATTTATATTTACTCAGAAGTTCCATTCACATCCACTGTCTGACACCCAATTCTAAGCTGCCTAAATCATGGAACCACCACAGTGCTGAAAATGGCTGCTGCGGCATCCTAAACGCTAACCGGCCGCCCCTTGGATAAGGGAAGTAGCCTCGCAATGGGGCTACTCGATTTTGTGGCAATGCTTGGGCAGCTCCAGAATCAAGAGCCTCCATGTCAGGGTGCACAGCCCAACACAGAGCTCAGGATGGTAAGCTGGCATGCACTGTTTACAATTAACCCTAATTCTCCTGTGAGACTGTGGGTGCAATTCTACCCTGCACTGCAACAGGCAAGCCAAGAGGCTTGCGTTGTATCCAGCGCAGGATAGGGTCCAAGGCAGCTCAGCCAGAGGCAAGGGGAAATGTAAGGAGCTTTTCCCCCTATGGGTCTCCTTGGACTTGTGCCACCTCCTGAGATGGCACAAGTCTGAGGAGAGCAGAGTGGCTTGAAGCCACTCCAAGCTCCCTGGGAACAGGGGTTGGGATCCAGCATAAGCACTGGATCCCAGCCCCGCCCCTGGAGCTGCCCACCTTCCCCCCAGGAATGCCTCCCTCCTGCCTCCTCCCTGCCCACCCCAGAGACTTGCATCGGCCCAGCTGGGTCAATGCAAGCCTCAGCAAAGAAGCTGGCACAGAGGCTTGTGTTAGCCTCTGCAGGCCGGCGCTCCTCTGACTGCCGGCCCAACATCAGCCCTGGAGAACGGCAAACATGCCATAAACAAGCCCAACTCACCTTCCTAGAGGGGAATGACCAATCATACCTTTTCCTGCCCGTCCATTCATGCAACACTCCTCTTCTGTGATGGCCGAACAGATAAGAACTTATACCCCTTGGCAAATTTCTCAGTTTACCTCCTACTGACCCAGATGGTTCTTCTGTCTACAGCCTTTCAAAAAAAAAGAAAGAAAGTCAAAAGCAGCACCTGAGTGCTTCTGCTGATGACTTGGAGAAGTCTCAAATCTCTGCTGCCCGCAATCCCCACCTTAGCTACATCCCAGGCTGCAGCTATTACTGAAATATTCTAAATATAAATAACTGCCCTTGCTTTCCTTCTTATTATTTTTTAAAACAACTCCTTAATATATTATCTGTTTTATACAATGAAATTACTGTCAGCAAGTGTTTGGAGTCTGTGAACCTTAACATTCGCTAATTGCAGTCAGTCTCATGGTGATCAGAACAAGTAAAATGACACAGGCACTGAGTCAGTGTGGCACACGTCCCACAAGCAACATTCTGCAGAGTGAAGATCTCCTTGTGGCATGGAGAATTCCATGAAGTTTGTTCATAGTCTACGTCAGGGGTGTCAGACTCCTTTTATATACCTGGGGCATTTGGTGGGCCGCTGTGAGATACAGGAAGCTGGACTAGATGGGCCTATGGCCTGATCCAGTGTGGCTGTTCTTATGTTCTTATGTTATGTATATAGCAAGCCAAATGGCATTCATGGCACCTGCTGAGGGCTGGAAGTGGTGTCATTAAGCAGATGATGGCCAGAAATAAGCACTTTGTTCTCACATAGAAACTGATTTGCTGCAAATAACAAAAGAGAAAATGTGCAAAGCTTGATGTATTATCAAGACATGGGAGAGCCCATTATCAAACAGGCCCCCCTTTCAGCAGTGCCACCTGACATAAGCATCACTTCACAGCTCAGCAGCTGAGAGATGGTCTGCCAAGTGACACCTCAGCAGAAGTGGCACTGCTGAAAGGGCAGTCTATGTGATAATTGGACACTCCCAGCACCTTGGAATCATCTCCCTCTCTTGCTCCTCTTGGCAAAGGATACATTTCTTACCTCCTAGCATTCCTTGCCTCTTGAGGCCTCCCTTCCATCTCTCTCTCCCATAGCTTTGGCAGAAGGAACACTGCTAAAAGGGTGGTGCTGGGAGAGCCCAATTGTCACAGGAGCTGGATAAAGAGCTTCTGGAGGCCACATCCTGCCCATGGACCTTACGTTTGACACCCCTGGTCTAAGCCATTGACAGGCCAAAACTCTTAGCAGCAGCATCCCATTTAGTCTGGGGTTCTGCACCCATTTGTCAAGAAGTGCCAGTCTACTTTTTAATTTGAATTTCTCTTTAAACTTCAGTGACCAGAAGTACTATATTCCATGTTAGTTTTTTTAAAAAGTAGAAAGGTGTATAGTGACATTTTAAACCTGTAACCTTATTCCAAGCTTCAAGCAATCTAGTAACAGAAATAATATTTATATCTTAATCATTCACGTTATATAAATATTAGTTGTGATTGACGCCAGTCCGATAATTTGATATTTGTCCCTGCCATCAACCTTCGGGCAGGTTTTGACACCAGTGGTATTCAAACTGGGGCGTTGCAACGCCCCAGCCTGAGGGTCCTGGTCCTTTTCCCCTTAAGAGGCGGGCGTGCGATCCCCAGGATCGCGCCGCTCAGGGGGGCTGCAGGGGCTTGATGCACTTGCCCAAGCCCCCTGCAGCCCCCCGGGGGTGCGGGGAGCCCTGCGCGA
Organism: Tiliqua scincoides; assembly: GCF_035046505.1. Classification (NCBI taxonomy): domain Eukaryota; kingdom Metazoa; phylum Chordata; class Lepidosauria; order Squamata; family Scincidae; genus Tiliqua; species Tiliqua scincoides. The sequence goes on along the minus strand of NC_089824.1, from coordinate 43,465,795 downwards.
ACGTCGGCAGGGCTCCCTGGGTCAGGGAAGGTGACAGCGGAGCGATCGCGTGCAACTTTGTTAAACTGGAAGCGGTGCGCGATCGCTCCTCTTCCCCTTTTGACCTGGCTGCAGGGACTGGGGTGCACCCTCCAGTCCCTGCAGCAGCTGTCCTTGGCTGCTGGGAGCCAGGCGCAAGTGCCTCCAGGGCTCCTCAGGTCAGGGAGTGTGGGGCGATTGCGCTCTGCTTCCCGTTTTGCGGAGGCAGAGCACGATCGCCCCATTCTTACTTTCCCTGACCCAAGGAGCCCTGCAAGCGCTCGCACCCTATACCCTATAAAAGCCATTCTTATTCCTGGCTTATGCAGTGTTGCCCAAAGACTACCTTGTCAAGAAAGGACTGGGAGATGTTGAAAGTTCCCTTAGGAGTAATTAGTTCTTCCTAAACAGTCCTTTCTCCCTGCTTTCATTCAGTGATCATTTCCTTCTTAGTAATGACACAAAGGTAAAAAAAAAAAAAGCCTGATAAAGGATTTGCCTCATTACGTTTGACAAAGCAGATAACTTATTCTGAAGCAGAGACAATCATAACGGAAGCTTATGTAAAACTACAAACATGCTAAGATTTTTTGGTGGGGGTGCGGGGGAGGTGAAAAGACACATAAATCAAAATGTACAAAGTCATTTTAAAGCACTTTTTAAAAACATAAATTTCCTTTTAGAGCTCCAATCTGTTACAAAAGCCTATCTGATGACAGGTATGATGATTAACGTACTAGACAGTAGCAAAAATTTATCCACTTCTCAGAAAATATTAAATTGGTGCTTCTAGGCAAAATGTGAAAAACAGACTTTTTTTTGTATGGGACCATTTGCACAAATGAACTTGCAGCATTTGAATCTAAACCATCTGCTGGTGCAGAAACATAAAAATAGTAAGTCACATATGGGAATCCTCAGAGACATCTTCTGAGAACTGTACATTAGTGTTTCTCAACCAATGGTACGGTTCCACTTGTGGTACATGAGGTGGTTACTGGTGGTACTTGCCCAGTGAGACCAATGATGCAACATAGCAAACAGTGGTAGGAGTCTCGGTTTGGAGGGCAGAGCTACAAAGCGTGCTTTTTACCTGCTTGAAAAAGCCCTCCCATTCATCCTGTGCCTCTTACTGGTATTTGTTTTATCATGTCTGGTTTCCCAACCCGGAGGTGACTGGAGCTGACATCATCATAAGTTACTTCCGGTGGTACTTCCAATGGGTGGCCCATATGAAGTGGTATACTGGGGAACAAATATAGAGAAACACTGCTATACATTGTTTTAATACTTTCTTTCCTCTTACCTATCTAAGGTCCAGCCCAGATCACCAGAGAGCCAAGTCGGGGTCACACTTAGACATACATACAAATGTGTGGGTCTGGTCCTTTAATAAAAAAAGGAGGGTGGAACCCAGGAAGAAGCACAACCTGTACTATGTGCTAAATGCTGCTTGTGACCCATATTCAAAGACAGTACTGCTGACACCAACTGTTGAGTCAGACCAGATGAATCGTCAGAACAGTCTGTTTTGCCCTGTCCAGGATGTTGGCATTTCAAAGCAGGCACAAGACTCTCAGAGAAGGTTACAGTGGACAACCCAAGGAACATAGGCCCAGGTAATGGAAGAGATCAGACCTTTTATTAGTAGTGTAAAGACAGAATATTTTATGGGATGTGGGAGTCCACGGGCATGAAAAGGATCCTATGCGCCCAGCAAATTGGTAAAATCCAAACCCCTCCAAAAGAGTTGAAAATTCACCAAAAAGCCACTTAGAAGGAATTTCCTTCTACAAAACATTTGCCTTTCTTCATACTTTGAGTGTCCAACAGGACAGTATTAAAAGAAATACTGGGAGAGGCAGAAAAGAACCACCTACTGTTAATTTTGCAGCAAATACTAACTTGCTGCTGCAGGGATATAGTGATGCAGAGAAAATTGCTGTGAGTGTGTTGATAGGGCAAGAAGCTACCAGATGTGCCCCAGAGTAATTCTGGAAGACAAGGGGGGGGGGGAGAACCACATTGAACAAGCTTGTTGAAAAACTGTGTGAGTTTTCAGTTGTTCTCAAATTTTTTCACACTGGGACTCACTTTTTTAGAATGACAATCTGTCATGACCTACTGGAAGTGATGTAATTAACCTGGAAGTGATGTCCTGGCCAGCAGTGACATTAAACAGGAAAATTTTTAACACTCTCCAATATGACAAAATCAAATTAAATTAATTATGTAAATCAAAAGTTTTCAATAAGTTTAAAAATTTATTTAAAATAAAGAAGAACCCCCCAACCCCCCAAGCAGTTGCTGATCAGTTTAGGAAAAATTTTCCCCCAAACCCAAAGGCTGCTATCCTAGTCACACTTACCTGGGAATAAAACCCATTGACTATCATTGTTAAAAGAATATACGTAGTAGCTGTTAATTGTAAAGATCTGTAACATTTCCGCAAATGCAGTCAGATAGCATGGTAGCATCAAGTCTAATATATGAAAAAGAAATTACACTTTGAAACGAATGGGGACCCACCTGAAATTGTCTTGTGACCCACCTAGTGTTTCCCAGTTTGTGAAGCAGTTAGGGACAGAGGAGTCAGCCCAACTCAGCTGTCCCCAAACAAAAGAAGGCAGCAAGTCTTGGAGTGCAAAGATTTTCTAAAGCTACAAGGTTAAAGGAAAAAATGGAATGGGAGATGCTCACTGAACTCTGTGATGTACTTGAAGCGAAGTCTTGTGTAACCACTGGGAGTGCATCTTTCATTGTTCTAGAAACAAGGAAAGAATGCCTGGAATCTGTTCTTCTAAACTAGTCAAGAAGCAGACTAGTGTGGAACTGACTCCAGCGTAAATGGCTTTGAATGGCTTGTGTCTGTTCAAGGAGGAAGACATGACGTATTGCATGCCCATTGCAAGGAAAAGCAACCCTGAGCTTGCTTTGTTACTCAAAAATGAACAATGAGTCCTCTAGTGGTCAAATGCCCTCATTGCAAGCTTAAAACCACTGCTAAGCACCGTGATCAGAAATACTGTCTTTAAATCCTGTATCTTTGAACTTTAAAAAAATGTCATAACAGTTTGGTTTCCTTTGTGCCTGAGGCAAGAGTGCCCTGCATTGTTTATTTCTGTATATTAACCAGCAAAGATCTTATGACCCAGAGCTCCAAGGTGTAAAATTTCCAGTTGCAATAATGGCCTGTCCGGAACACAATATTAATTTGGGAATTTGCCTTTCCTTGCCTACCACAAACTCATCCAACAGGAAAATGGTATTTTTCCTTTTAGATGCCTGTCATCAGGGACAAGGTTCTCAGAAGCTATTGTGGGGGAGGGTGGTGGTACCAATTACTTTCTGTCTATGGAACACTTAGGTTGCTTCACAGAAGGAGATGTAGCCTTCTGTGGAGATGTAGCCACAGAAGGAAATCGGCCCCTCGGGGGACCATTGTGATACCCAACCACTGACCCAAGGAAAAGACCTTCAGAATTACAGATTATGGACAAAAAGGCAGGACTATTAGTATCACATAATCATTGGGGTAAAGACACAATTACTGCTGCAGTCCAGGATGATCATTCTCATGTTTAGTGGGAGACTCTCCTAGGTCAAGGTTCAGCCTTGGTTGAAGGAAAGTAGCTACCCATTATGATCCATAGCTTGTAATTATATTAATTAACCAGACAGCTAGAGGCACAATCCTAACATGATGTCAGGCTGGCGCAAGTCTCTTGAGCTGGCCCAGGAGTGTCACAAAAGGGATGTAAAGCACTTTTGCACCACTCTGGAGGCAGTTAGGCTGGCACAAGTCCCTTGAGTTGGCCTCCCTGTGCCGTCACGGGCCCTGGGGAAGGTGAGTTTGTGCTGGCCGACCTCAGCTGGCGCAGGGATCTGGGGAGGGTGGGCAAGAGACAGGAGGAAGGCATTCCAGGGCAGCGGGAGGGCGAGTGGCAGGTGTTCCTGAGGTTGGATGGGGAACAGGAGGCAAGGCCAGAATCCAGTGGTTATGGTGGATCCTAACCCCATTCCTGAGCAGTCTGGGCCAGTCCCAAGCTGCTTGGATTTGTGCTACCTCCAGAGCTGGCGCAGATTCAAGTAGCCTCCTTGGGCCTGCAGTGGCTCTCCCCAGGGTAAGGGGAAGTGATTCCTTTTGCTCCGGGCTGAGCCACTAAGCGCCCAAATCTCGCACTGAATACAGCGCAGGTCCACTAACCTGCCTGTTCTAGTGCAAGTTAGGATTGCACTGCATGTTCTGTTTTTGGTCATGTTTTATTTGAAGCAAGACAAACAAATAGCTTTTAGGAAAATGCAAGGATGTTTACAGAAAGGTTGCACCCCATAAATGTAATATGTTGGTAGTCTGTGTCACTGGCTAAAACATCAAGGTATAAAACATTGAGTATTGTAACAGCACTCCAATATTGGGGTGCTAGATGTGCGACCTTTTACTCAATGCCTGGCCAACATGTATTCATATGTCATTAAAGCCCAGTGCTACATGTATTCAGTGGGCCTGGTAGCCAGTGTGCATAGAACTGTGGCACAACAGAATCCTCAGCATGTTCAATCAGAAGTAAGTCACAGCCCAACTCTAACTGAATTCCCAAAGCGGCAATGCAGCAGCGTCAACATGGGCTACACTGCATTCTGCGGGGGAAACTTGGGCTGCTGCAGGTCTCCTTGGGGTAAGGAGACATTTGTCCTCTTGCCCTGGAGAAAGCCCCTGCAGATGCAATGGATCAACTAGGACCTGCACCAGTGATATTGCTGGCACAAGTCGATCCATATCAACAGATCAAGCATGAGGAGTGGGATAGGATATGGCACACACTGGTGTCGCCAATCCTGCCCCCATCCTGGGCCAGAGCCGTCCACCCTGTCCACCATCACCAGCCTCTCTCTGCCTGATTCTACTCTTCCCTGCCCCAGCACCAGACTTACCTGCTCCAGCAGGAAAAGTGCTTTATGTCGCTTTTGTGCCAGCAGAGGGCACGGTCTATCAAGGCAGTCCAGGATAGGATTGGGCCAACAGTATCATATATGGTTAGTCAGTGTCGTACTGGAATCGTGGAAGATCTGGCAAGGAGGTAGGGTGTGGTGTCAGCAGTAGCCCCTTTAAGGGTAAGGCCTGGGCTTTCAGCAAAGGGTGTGTTGCACAGCTGCAGCCACTGAAGGCAATAAGGCTCTCAGGCATAAAAGTGCCTGCTGAAGGGAGAGTTTGGTGTGGGTAACAGAAGGAGGAAAACTTGAGGAAGGACAGACTGGATTAATGGTGAATGGACTTTGGAGACTGCTGGAACTTGGTGTGTGGCTGTTGTACCCAAGACCTGCTGAGGACCAAGGGGCTGCTGTAGGGGTGGGAGGCTGCTGGCAGGAGAGAGGACCTCTGCAGGTTGAACAGGTGAGCTACCCTGGAGGTGGGGTCCAGCAGGACTGCAAGGCAGAACCAGGGTCATTCTTGGGTGAAAAAGGGGTGCTAATTAGCTAAATGTGGGCATAAGTCTCCAGGCAGAGACTGGACTGGGAATTTGGCAGAAAGTGTTTACTCAGTGGTTCTAGTTGTAGAACCAAATACCTTATGGTGTTGTCAAAGAAGTGGTGGTTCTGAACATGACTCTCCCATAGTCCCTCCCTGCTTCAGTATGTTGTGTAAAACCAGTGTTTATTTTTTCCCTTTTGCAAAGCTAAGATTTTCAGAATATGACATGTACTTATGCTTCTTTGGATTAGAGAAAAGCGTCTCTTTCTCAGTTTGAAATGTTTCAGAAGGTACAATACCACACACTTCTGTTATAGCTGATGAAGTTGCATCAAATTATTTTAACTTCTACAATTGCTGAGTGGCACAAGCAATAACCTTGTGAAAAGCACAGGCCTAAATGGATCTCCTAAACCAGTGTCACTCCTAAACTGCAAAAGTATCAATTGGAATCAAGTGAAGAACCACCTGGTATTTGGATGAACCAGGAGCATGCCTAGTATCCAGTTCTTCTACTCTTTTTTTTTCCTCCCCTAGCTGCACAAGGGACAGAATTAGTTGGGGAGGATACAAGGATCTTGTGCAATGTGGGTCTGGTTGAGCAGTTCAGTTCAATTTCACCAGAAGATTGTACTCAACCAAAGTCATGTTACATGAGATCCTTGTATCTCTCTCCCCCCCCCCCCCCCACTATCTGTCCAGTGATCTAACCCAGTGGTTGTCAAAATTTTAGTGCCGGGACCTACTTTTTAGAATGAGGATCTGTTGCGACCCATTGGAAGTGATGACATGGCCAGAAGTGACATCATTGAACAGGAAAATTTTAACAATTCTAGGCTGCACTCCTACCCACACTTACCCAGGAGAAAGTTCCATTTACTATCATTGTTAAAAGCATAGACATAGTAGCCTGTTAAAAGTACAAATATGTAACATGTCCCCAAATACAGTCACATATCATGGTAGCATCAAGTCTAATAAATTTAAAATAAAATATTGAAATGAATGGGGACCCACCTGAAATTGGCTCACAACCCACCTAGTAGGTCCCGACCCACAGTTTGAGAAACATTGCTCTAACCAATCGCATCCTTGATTCCCCCTTTACTTCTTGCTGGATGCTTCTAACATTCCAGAAGCTTCTGTAATGTCTCCACATCCTGAAATTCTGCTGTCACTATCCTGGGATGCTTGCCTGAGCCCCTTTGAAATCAGCACTGTTACTGAAAGGCTGCATGGTTGGGGCAGGAGGTCATTTTGTGGATTACTCATCTTTACATCTGCCTTTCCCAAGAACAACAGACTCTAGCAGCCCACCCCACCCCCCACTGGGATTGACATGCAACTGCTGATTAGGCATTCAAGTCTCTGTCAAGGAGTAGGTAGGGATGCCCAGGTGATTGTAAACAGTCCAATCAGTTGGACCCATCACATAATCAATCCTGCTTCCTTTTAGCCTTAGGTAGAAGGATGCTTGTAAGTGTTGCCTGGTTCATTGTAGCAAGTAGCTGCAAAAGGCAGGCCCATACATTTGTCTGCATAGCAAGCAAAAGGACCAGATTCTAGGGTCAGTGTAACTATAATAGGAACACTATTCAGTTAATTGCATGTTTTATTTGCTACTTGCATTTTAATTGTCTTGCCAACAACCCCACCTTTGCTGTTCCTGTTTGCTTTAATAATATGCCTTCGTATCCCCCTTCCCATTGGTTTTGCTCCTTCAGTCTTTAATAAACTCTTTATATCTTTTACTGATTTATCTGCCTGGACAAAGTTCAACAGGTTCAAAGAGGCAACAGGTTACTATGTCTCTCAGGTTTCCAATAACCTCTCCCTTAAGTTACTAAGGGACAGAGAGTCTCCCATTTTGGGGGACTGAGGTTCCCAAAGGCAACTACTTTCTAACTCAGCTTCCTAGCCATGGTTATGGCAGTGCAAAGACTACTAATTTCCAAGTAAATCTCAGTCAGACCTGTAAAAGGAGTGAAGAGCAAGGGAGAAAGGCTGCTGTGAACTGCTGCGTCCTGCACAAGCTTTGTCCCTTCGCTCCTCTTCCTTTACAAGTCTGAATGGAGCAAGTATTAGGAAATGGGAAAAGGCCGACAGCCCAATCCTAGGCATGTCTACTCAGAAGAAATTTCCATTGAGTTTAATTGGGCTTACTCCCAGGAAAGTGTGCATAGTCTTGCAGCCACAACGATAAAGGGAGTAGGATGAACAGTTGCAGTGTGTTTGTGAACAGTTTGTGCAATGAACAGTTTGAGCTCTTGGCCATGTTTGTTTTATTTCATAGATTTCTATCCCACCTGAACCATGAAGATCTGCAAAGCTATATATACATTGATCATAACCACAGGAAATACTTATGTGCCAAAAAGTAGACATCTAGCGTAAGACATCTAAGATGTGCATCCATTGCACATCTTTCTTTGATAAAAATGAAAATCCTTTTTGCTTCATTATCTATCGTTCATGTCGTAGACATTCATCTGCCTGGCAATCTGGTCCTCCAAGGGTTACAACATTACCATTGTCCTTTGCAAATACAATTCACATCTGTTCTGACAACTTATTTCAGCCTGATGCGACTTGAAAAGGTCGAGATTAATCCCAGAAAATCAGAGTTCTATTGGAAAGGCCAAATCAACTTTAATTGTAGCACATTGCTATTTATATTGACATTTAGCCACAGTGGAGCATTATTCTTTTTATCGCTATTGTTTGTTTGATTCTGGAATTGCTGTTAAGCTAAGCTGTGTGTTATACTGCATAATCGGCTCAGCTTGTATCCTAATGTGAGTTTTGCTGACCCAGGACATACCATGTATATATGTTTAAGAAAGAATTGTACTTATGCAAATGAGTGTTGGCACATTTTTCCAGCTGTGTTAGTTTAATTCAGTAGGGTACACAACATCTGGGCAGGGTCTAAGAAAGCAAAAGGTGAATATTTAAATTGACATTAATATTGGTGTTTGGCAGGGGTGTCAAACATAAGGACCATAGGGTGGATGTGCCCCCCATAAGCTCTTTATTCGGCCCTCAGGCTCTCTCAGCACTACCATCAGCTGCTGAGCTATGCTATCACTGCTGAAAGGGCAACCCACATGATAATTGGGCCATATCTTGAATATGTGATCAAGATTTGCGTATTGTCTGTTATTTGCAACCAATGAGTTTCTAAGTGGGGATAAAGTGCTTATTTCTGGTCATGACCTGCTTACTGACATCACTTCCTGCTTTATGACATCACTTTGGCCCTCAACAGGCATCATGAATGCTATTAGGCCTGCTGTATGAAACGAGTTCGACACCCCTGTTGTATGGCACGATCTAAAGGGCTTTGAAACTAGTTCCATGAGCCCTTTATGGTTGTTTAGAGCAATCTGCTTTAGAAACTGAGCAGAGTTTTCAAAAGCCATTTGTGACAGGACAAAGGGGTCAGTTGTTCAAAAAGAGTGTCAACATTTGCACCTTGTCAGTGGAAGCTAGTGCAGCATAGTGGCTAAGAGGGGATGTAGAACACGCCCAGTTTAAAGCTCATCTCTGCCATGAACTCAGTAGGGACCTTACGCAAGTGACATTCTCTCTGACTCAAGCCCATCAAGGGGTTAATAAGATTTATCATACAGGTCTGGATTATATCAGACTAAGAACATGAATTACTTTGCATGCTCAAGGAAGCACTGTACAAATGTTACATACTATTAAAAGCCCACTGTGTGAGCCTCAGCAACTATTTGAATCTCAGACCAATGTTTTGAAAAACTGCATGCAACAGTTACAGACTGTGGTTTCCTGACTTCTTAAGGAAAGGGACAGTACAACCACATTTGACTGAGGGACGCTGAGTTTCAAGCACCTTCCTAACTTACAATTGGTTTCCAGCACTTGTTATCAGCTGAGCCATGAGGTGAAGCGTTGGCTTTCAGTGCAAATCAAAAGAATCGTGGCAATGCTTTGATGTCTAGCCTGAAGAAAAATGCTGAAAATGGTGCAAAGGTGTGTCATAACAGCTGGCAGGCGCTCCTATACAAGCATCATCTTTTGATATGACAGGCATTTACAGGAACGTTGCCAGAGACAGCTGTTCAAGTACCTCAACAAACAGCAAGTCCATACGAATATTTGCCAAATTAATTTTTTCCTTGACAATCCATCAGAACAATTATGTTTGGGCTTAAGGTAAGCCAATGTCAAGTGACGAATTTTGGCACTGCAATATGTGGCCCCTGCTTGCACGTCACTATTTACTTTGTTTCAGCTTGCACCTTTAAGTCACATTTTTAAAATGTAGTTTGTCTTAAATGAAATGACATCCTGGTGATTACTGTTTGAGGATTTAAAAACAATTGTATTCCATCTTTCCCTTTCTGAAAGGAAGGTACTCAAGGCAGCGCTCAAAAAGTTTAAAATAAAACAGCAATAAAAGCTGAACATTGCACAATAAAAACATAGCAGGCCTGCTGAAATCAAAACCAAGAGACCACAAGAAACAGAACATTATACCAACCAAGAAGTTTCAGAAAGCACAGCTCAAGGGCTTGATGAAAAGGAAAACTGCCTTCCCCCATATTCCTCCTTAAATACTGGGGGCACACCTAGCTCTGTGACTGGGCAGATGATGCTCAGGTGCAACGGTATGAGCGGCCCAAGTAATTTCCTCATTCCAGAAGTTGACCAAGGCTTCAGTAGAATTGCTGATCCTAGCAGGAAAATAGCTCAGAGCTATTAGATATCTATTCGGATCCACAAGCCTCTGGAGTGGGGTGAGCCTTCTGAATGGGCACTCCTACTCTTGTGGGGGAAAGAAGCACCAATTATTCTAAACCAGGGGTGTCAAACTCATTTCATAGAGTGGGCCAAATAGCATTTGTGGCACTGCTGAGGGCCGGAAGTGACATCATTAAGCATTAAACAGATGATATCCAGAAATAAGCACTTTGTTCTCACTTAAAAGTGGCACTGCTGAAAGAGCAGCTCTGGAAGAGCCCAGTTATAATGGGAGTTGGATAAAGAGCTTCTGGGGATTGTATCTGGCTCCTGGGCAGATTGCTGATCTAAACCTGCCCCCCCTTCAGGCAATGATCTGACTGTAACGAAGTACATGAAGTTACACTTCATCATGAGATCACCATTGTTCACCAATGAGCACCAGATTCAAAAGCGCTGCATCTTGAGTAAGGTCAATATTACTTTAGATAGGCCTATGGTTGTCATGGTGCACATGAAATCCTGAGCTGCATCTATGCCAGGGTCTTAGCATGGCCACTGAAGTACCCTGTACCACAAACCTGGGGCCACCAAAGTCACTGTTGAACTCATTCTGCAATTTCATGCAGGACTAATGTTGGGCAGCAGCATGGTATTCTGTACACCAACATAATCCCAATCCTGTCTTGCCTATTCAAATCAGGACCAAACACTCAAAACGGGGCAACTTGTGTAGTGGGTATTAGATAAGGTATGATAGACTATGTCACTTCACCTCCCCAAAACTGAGACCATAGTTGCTCAGTACTTGGAAACTTGAAGGACAAACCTGGGACACACCAATCTCTCCTGCGTCATCTAAACAGTACATGCCAGATCAATGTGCTCCTAGGTGAGACAGGTCTTATTATTAACCAATCTGTTATTCAACAGCAGCCATTTCAGACTAGAGGGGCTGCTGCTAGCACCACCTAAAACCATTGTTTGAGTGAGTGACCAAAAGGAAATGGTTTGTAGATGACTAGTGGCTCAACTTAGAGGGGAAAGTGCTTCCCGGCTGCTGTGTGGTACCCCACTGGATTCAGATCTGCACCAGCTCTGTTGCTGGCAGAGCTCTGAGGGGCCTGCTGGGACTGCTTTTGGCCCGGGATGGGGGTTTGAGATGCAAGAGATGCCATTGCAATCTTCCCCCGCCCCAAACCAATCTCTGCCCCTCTGCTGGCAGAATCCCACTGGCAGCCAGTCTGTGTCATGCTGGCTGCTTCCCGGCTGCTGTACTGGTGACCATGCAACAGCCACCGGTGGAGGGGCTGCCACAAGAGTAGGGCCATTGTAACATTGGGTATAGGTTTGGGGTGTGAAGCTGCAATCTTATATATACTCACCTGGGAGTGTGGGCACAATCCCATGTATGTCTACACAGAAGTAAGTCCTACTGTGTTCAATGGCACTTGCTCCCAGGAAAAGGTGAACAGGATTGCACCCTAAATCACATTAAACTTAATGGGATTTACTTCTGAGTAGAATGCACACAGATTGTACTGTTAAGAGACTGATTTGTTAAATCAGGACTTCTTGGTTCAAATCTTGCCTCTGCCATGAATGTACTAGGTGGCTTTCGGCAAGTCATTCCGTCTTATTTCCTTGCTTTCCTCCTGCAATGTAGGGATAATAATACTTTCCTATTTTACAAGATTCTTGTAAAGATTACATCATTGCTTCTAGAGGTCTTTGCACACTCAAAAAGTGCTATATACAAGTGTTATTATTAAGCTGCCTTGCATCACCATTGGATTTCTATGGTATTATTTTAACGTTAAAAAAATGTTATTCCTTTACATGTTATTTAAATGTTTTAAATGTTTTTTAAAATCTTTTGCCAAAGGTACAATATTTAACATGCAAAATACTTAAAGAAAAGGCTTCCCACAATGATTACATGAGATATCCTAAATATGAGTTTTCCATCATTTTTGACAATGCACATTATGATAGCACATCATTCAAAAGTAGTTGGTGTGTGAAGCTTCTTCAGATCGAACGTTAGCATCCAATATGTTATTTATGCAGAAACTGCCTATCTAGTAGGATTCATTTTAAGCAGGTCGACAGTCACTCTCTTCCTGAGTGGCCATTTTGATTTTACACTTGACATTTTCCTTTGCAGTTATATTGTGAAATAGAACATCCTGTTCTTTGCTGAGCCCAGAACTTCCACGGAACAACTATTCATGCCCTGAGTCATGCCTATTCCTAATGTGGAACGGTGGCTAAGTGCCCCCAAACACTGTGAAGGTGTGAGTCTTTATAAGTATTCAGATAGCAACATATCAACACACAAGTAGTTTGTTTATGATGTCCTTTTTATTGACATTAATATTCGCTTCTAGTTTGAACCTTGGTTGGCTACTGAAATTAATAAATGGTATAGGATGTCATCACACTCTCTCCAGAACAGATGCTGACAATACAACACTCTCCCATCAAATCCTGTCAAAGCTGATTCCCATAACCACTAAATTGCCTGCCCTTTTTATGTAATTAATTTGAGTGGAAAATGAAGTTTACCATAACAGAATAAACAGAAAACATTAGCTAATTGTTAGTGCTGGCGTATTTCTAAGGTATTCAACAGAAAGACAAACTGTGAATGTAAACATGACTTCCTATACGGATTCAAGACAAGAAAATTAGAACTCTGCTACAGCCATTTGAGTAATCACATCTGATCCACGTTATTTATTAGTTATTACATGCTCAAGTGATTCAAAGTTGTACATTGCCTAATTTCATTCCAAAGCAAACATAACGTACTTTTTTAGGCATTGTTACAATTTTTTTTTGATCGGATGAACACAATATTTCTATTTCACACGTGAAATAGAAGCAAACTGATTATCAATTAGATTAGTACAAGGGTTCTAGAACTTTGCCTTGGTGAGCATCCCTTAAGACAAAAGAAACTACCATTATAACCTTCTCCAAACACAAAGAGATGCCTTAGCCTGGCAGAGCTCAGAGTCTGGGGCAAGAGGACCAAAGAAAATGGAAATGATGAGGACCACACTTGCCCAACATATAAACTGATCTTCATTCAGGATGGAGAGAGGAATGACTCTAAGGGAAAAGAGAGTGTTATCAATCAATATCCATTAGGTACTGGTACATTAAGTCTGTCCTATTCAAGATGCAGATTGAAAAGGTGGATTTCTTGGGAGATACATGACAATTATCCATCCCTTTTTAGATAGGCCCACTCTTATTTGAGAACTATGGGGTTAGTGATATCGAGAATGGACTCATCTCAGAGTGGGTTGTTTTGAGTATCCTAAACCTAACCAATACTCAGTTTTGATCTCTCTCAATCACTATTCTACTTTTGGGCCATTCAATAGTTACTTAGGAGGCACTGGATAGCCTGGGTTCCACTACTTCCTACTCAAAGGGATCACGACACAACTCTTTTTCTTTCATAACCGAAGCATTTTTGGTAACTTTAAATTTTGGTTTTCTTTTTCCATTATAATTCTCCTTTGCTTTTTGTTCTCTGAATGCCAAAGGCATCCATTTAAAACTGTGGCCGTGCTCCAGTGGCGTACTATATTAGAGTGGCACACAAGCAGGAGCTTCCCTGCTGTCATCTACAAGCAGGGGAATGATCTGCATAAGACAAAATACAATCCCTGTGCATGTACAGAAAGCTTTCCTTCATAGGAGAGGATGAGGAAGGACTCTGTGCACATCAGACTCTACATCTCCTTGGTTAGTCACCGTTAAGGTGGACTAAATATGATACTTGAACAGCTGTCTCTTATTTGACCAGAGAAATAGGGAAGTACCAAAGAGTCATCCCCCACACTTTTCCTTTGTTTTCTTTTGGTCTCAGATCAACATATGAAGTGCAGAAAAAATGCTGGTTAACTTTATTCTCTGCCAGAAAAGCTGGTTTGGCTTTATTCATATCATTGTAAAAACAAAGTATTCACACCAGCAGCAAATACATTGATGCCAACAAAAGTAGTTAAAAAAATCCTCTTTAAGATGCTAACAAATTTACTTACAAACACCTATATTTATTATTTCATAAATAGGCGCAACAGCTTCCATAAAAAAAGATTAAATACAGACCCAGTATGAAGAAACAATAATACATAGCCATATGTAAAGGTTATAATTTAGCTGTTTCCAATCTGTTTCTGCATCTAATAAAATATCAAGAAAGCATTTGGCAGTTTTATACAGAAGAGGACATAAATGACGTTTATTAACCGTTACACATAAAGTGATAAAAAAGCAGTTTTAGGCAGTACAAAATAAATGTGTTTGCTCTTTTCCCAACACTAGATTTTTTTCTTTTTAATAACTAATGACACAAAGCCAATTTCTGTTTAATTAAATTCATTTGGGAATAATTTTCCTTTTTTTTTTCTTTCAAAGAGTTTGAAAATATAGAACTATTAGTCAGTTGCTTAAAAATGAAGTAAAAATATGAATGTTTGCCAATTTAACCCCCTTTGTGAAATCAATAAACTGGAATGAGCCAGTTTCAAATTACAATTAGCTACAAAAACATTCACATTTTATACTCTAGGAGAGTGTAACATAGATGCTATTTACAAACTTGCTATGACTGCTACATCAAGCCATTTAAAAAGTCTTTAGTAGTTTCATATAAACACCCATTATGAAAACCAATGGAAAATCCAGGACTTTTATCCAAGACATCTACAGTTGCTAAGGCAGTTACTAGCGCAGCACTTCACAGCAAAAATAAAAACCAACATAAAAATCTGAATGGTCCAAGCCCTCTCCCTTAAGGAAAGAAGAAAAGCAATGTCCATTAAAGGGTGCTGAAGGAAAACCTAAAACAAAGAAAGGGGTGGAGGAAGAAGCAAGACTAACTTTTTTTCCCAGAGTGATGACCCACCAGCTCAAATAGTCCTAAGCGCTTAGCAATTTATATTTTCTAAATAAATGTAGAACTGCCTCGACTGCATAAAGCAAACCATGATGAAAAGACTTCCCTGCGTTGCTCAGTGGAAAGAAGAGGTGCTTTCCCCAAACATGTTCAGGTAAGGTACAAAGCTTTGTCCCTCTGCATGGCCCTGTTGAAAGAGAGAAATGGGAGGAGGAAAACAAGAGGATCAAAGCTCAGAGATATTCAGAATCAAACAATAGTGCTGGTGCGAGGTTCCTGGTGGCACTGGAGTAAATCCCTGAAGGAAATCCCTAATGACACACTGGGCACCACTGCCATTGATACTGAGGGTTCAAGGTTGGCCTGGCTGCATGAGCTGGCCAATGAGGTATGGCCAGCTGAGCAGGTAGGCTCACGCCAGGCAGTGCAGGGGTGTGGGAAGTTGGAAAAGGGGGGCTTCCTGAGTGGGGAAGGTCCAGAAAGGGGACAGGATTGGTGGAGGCCTTTGACATTACAATGGGTTGTATTTTTTCCCCCTCTGAAAAGTGGCCCAATCCTGGGACTGGGCTACTTTTCAGAAGAAAAAACACCCTACGTAACAAGCGGTGAGCAGATGCATTCTGGGGGAAGAAGGCAAAGTGTCAAAGGTGTGCCAAGTCAGAAACTGGCTATGGACCCACCCATCTAAGAGGGAACACTTGCTGTGGTCAGCTTCTCAGATTCCTCAATCATGGCAGATCCCTGCCATTTGCTTATGAGAGAGTGGGAGACACCTGTGCCACAGCCACTATCTTCCACTCCCAGTAAATTGGGGATGAATAGACGGTGTGGGGCTTTCCCGACACAAGGGGAAGAGTTTGCTGCTGGGAGGATAAAAGGAGAAAAGTGGCAGAAGTCCTATTGAACATTTACAGACATCTTGTTTACGGGTAAGGAAACCTGGTGGATTTTGAGTCCCAGTTAACACCCTCTCTTCCTTTTTCTATAGGACTTGATCTTAACTTTCCAAATGGGCCAAGACTTGTTTGTTATTAAGTGTGTGAGAAGTATTGTAGCTTGTGGTTAGAACTTTGTCCTAAATATCAGTTTCCGTACAATACAGTTATCTAATACAGTACTTGTTTCTTAATTTTCTCACAAGAGATCTATTAGCAAGCAAATGCACCGGCACTTTCTAACCTCATTTAGCAATACGGATGAAAAATAAACTCTGTAATTGTTGTCCAGCTTTTGTCATAAATATTACTCAACACAAGGTGGCATTCATTGGCTTCTCACCCATTACTGCAGTAATCATTATTCCAGTCCACACTCTGTGCTGGGGGATTTCTGCACCCTGAACGAACGTACTCCATTGCTTGGGTAACAACTTGCGCAGCTGTAGAAGTTGGGTTGATAATATTCTGGTAATCAGGCTGGAGAGTAAAGCCCTAAAGAAGAAAAGAGAGAGAACTCAAAGCAAGGTTTGATTATCCAAGTTAACCGCTCAACTGGAAGTCCTGACAAAGTACCAAGTTGTACTGCGATGACGTTCTCAGGCTTGGAGGAGAAGGAAAATAGGAAGGGTCCTTGTGCTTTTTCAACAATCATTTTAATTGGTTGAGAAGAAATGCTAGATAACACAGTGCTATAGCACAGAACTCCAAGATAAAGAACAGAGACATTTTAAAGCCATGAAAAAACAACTTGTTCAACATGAGAAAATAAAAGAAAGGTCTGTGTCTCTCTTACAGCTTGTATTTCGATTCAATCCAAGGATACTCTGTTAGTTAATTCCAAGAATATGCAACAGAATCTTTTTGAAGGAGGCAGGCAGCAGGTGGCTGAGTGTTTTATTAGACTACACCTATTCACAATTATTGTTCTCAAACCCCTTTTATTTGGTTCAGTCACAAAAGGACCATCTGCTGCTTCTTTTATTTGCACTTCTTTCTCAACTACACAAAAATTCAATGAGAGCTTTTTAACAGTTGTTGGACTAATGTAGCAAAACTTGCTTTTTTGTTTTGTTTTGTTTTTTCAGCCAGGAGTGAGCAGGCTTAAATAGGGTTTACCAAAAGCAGGCCTGCTGATCAGGTTTTCAAGAATGTGATGCATATAGTTTCCATACAGTATGGAAATCCATGAAGTTTATTTATCCTAACCGGATGAAAGGCAAGGATGCCTTTAAAGGCATAGGAACAACAATAAACTTGTTAATGCTTGTTTGAGGAGAACAGACCAGGTTGGACTAAAGAGATGAGTTTCCCAAGGATGATGGAAGAGGGTGCACTGGTTGACTCAAAGAATTCATCTGTTTAAAAAGACCTACTTTGGGTGGAAGCTGAGCATTTGGGAAATGTTAGAATGCCTCATTTTAAGGGGTTTATAAATATAACCTTATTTTATTTCATTAATGCTTAGACCGCTTTTCCAAGAGGATCAAAGCTGTTTACAAAAAATGAAAGAAGCAACACTCAAACACATAGGGTATTTTACAACACACAGTTGTATTCTAAGGGCCCAATTCTATCCAGTTCTCCGGCACTAATGCAGCTGCACTGGTGCTGAGAAGTTTTTTTTTGTGTGTGTTTTTTTTTGTCGACTTCGACAACCTTTAATGGCATCACACATAATAAATATACAAACACAAATATAAAACCACAAATAGAGGTACACAAGAACGAAAACATAAGGAAATTGCTCGCTCAAATACACCAGTCAGGGCTGCCCTAAACTGTTAGAAATAAAAACTTTTGCAAGAAACTCAGCAACAAGAATCGTAGTTTTTTGTGAAAAGTCATATAAAAGAAACGCTGCGAGAAGGTTGGGGGGACCAGAATAACTAGAAAGAACGGGGCCCAGAATAGAGCAGCGAAGCTTACTAAACACAGAACAAACGCAAAGAAAATGAGTGACAGAATCAGGCTCTATGCCGCAGTGGTTGCAACGCCTTTGGTCAAAAGATACCCGAGTATATCAACCATTCAGCACTGCAGAGGGGAAAATATTTAGCTGGGCTAGCATGAAAGCCCTCCTCTCGAGGGGATTCGTAAGAAACTGAAAATAAGAATAACCATTGGCAAAAGAGGGGAAAATTCCATAATAAATGGGGGAGCACACCCGGTTCAAGTTAGAGGATAGCTATAGATGTTCAGATTCCCAGAGTCTTTCGTAAATGAGGGATAGCGCCTGATTGAAATTACAATTAAAGAGAGAGTCAAGATGAATGCCTATAGAGGCTAATTTAGATATACAGTTCACAGACCAGGAGGATTGAAAAGGGTCTTTAAGAAAATGAACAAGAAGGGAATCCGGGTCAGTCTTGAAAAAAAGACGTAACCAGAATTTAAAAGTAGATTTCCAAGCCAAAGTTGAAGGGAGATGTGCACCCAACTCAAAGGACAAAGTAGACAGTTTAATGTAGTTGGGGACCCCAAGGATCCGTCTATAAAAGGAGGCGGCCAACTGGTCGACTTTATTAGACATGGCATGAATCTAAATTGGAACCCCGTAAAGCAGGCGACTAACCATTTTAATATTAAAAATACGAAGCGCAGCAGGGAACATACTGATTCCCGGCTGTATGGTGAAATTTGGTTATCGCACCAATTAGATGTGAGGAAGAAGCTATCACGGAGTTCCTATGGAAAGACCACTTAAGTTGATGATGTGTAGAAGAATGCCAAGATATTTAAAAGTTTTGACTTGTTCAATAGGCCGGTTATTGATTGCCCAATAAAGGGGCCTCCAGGATTGGAAAAAATAATAATAATAATAATAATAATAATAATAACTTTATTTCTACCCCGCCTTTCTCCCCGAAGGGACTCAAGGCGGCTTACAACATATTAAAAACAATTTAAAAAACAAATAAAAACATATTAACACATACTAAAAACAGCAGTCAGAGTAAAAAAAATAGGTAAAAAGAGCATAGAGCAGCAGCAAGTCATAAAAGAATCAGGCCTGTAAAAAATATTAAAAGATGTTAAAAGGCCAAGAACTCAGAAGGCCTGTTTAAACAGAAGGGTCTTCAGGCCTTGCCGAAAGGTCTCAAGAGAGGGAGCCATTCTTAAGTCAAGGGGAAGGGTGTTCCATAGCGTTGGTGCCACTACAGAGAAGGCCCTATTTCTTGCAGCCGCCCCACGTACCTCCCTAGGCGGTGGCACTTGTAAAAAGGCCTTCTCTGATGACCTGAGAGGGCGAGCCGGATTGTATGGGAGCAGGCGATCTCTAAGATACCCTGGTCCAGAGCAGTATAGGGCTTTAAAGGTCAATACCAGCACCTTGAATTGGGCCCGGAAACGAATGGGCAGCCAGTGCAGCCGCTGGAGAAGCGGACTGACAGGGTCGAACTGCCTACCTCCAGTAACCACACGGGCCGCCGCATTCTGCACTAGTTGCAGTTTCCGAACCGTCTTCAAGGGCAGCCCCACATAGAGTGCGTTACAGTAATCTAATCTCGATGTCACCGAGGCATGGATCACCGTGGCCAGGTCTGCACGATCCAAGTACGGCCGCAGCTGGCGCACCAGCCGAAGCTGAGCGAAGGCCCCCCTTGCCACAGCCGCCACCTGGGAATCCAGGAGCAGCTGCGAGTCCAGGTGGACCCCCAAGCTGCGGACCTGCTCCTTCAGAGGGAGTGCAATCCCATTCAGCGCAAGCCGATAGTCCAGCACCTGCATCGAGGATTTCCTAACCAGGAGAGCCTCTGTCTTATCCGGATTTAATTTCAGCTTGTTAGCCCCCATCCAGATCCTCACTGCCTCCAGACAGCGCTCCAGGTCCTCAACCGCCACCCTGGAGTCTGGAGGAAAGGAGAGATAGAGCTGGGTGTCATCAGCATATTGATGGCACCCCACTCCAAACCCCCGGATGACCTCTCCCAGCGGTTTCATGTAGATGTTAAATAGCATGGGGGACAGAATTGAGCCCTGTGGCACCCCGCATCTCAAGGGCCAGGGTGTCGAACAGGCATCCCCCAGCACCACCATCTGGGACCGACCCTCCAAGTAGGAGCGGAACCACCGCAAAACAGTGCCTCCAGCACCCAACTCGGCCAATCGGCCCAGAAGGATACCATGGTCGATGGTATCGAAAGCCGCTGAGAGGTCCAGCAGGACCAACAGGGACGCACTCCCCCTGTCCAGTCCCCGGCGTAGGTCATCCACCAAGGCGACCAAGGCGGTTTCCATCCCAAAGCCCGGCCTGAAGCCAGATTGAAAAGGATCCAGATAATCCAGATAAACCAAAAAATCAAGATTTTGGTTTTTTCCTCGTTAATGGATAAGTGATTATGCAAACAATAAGTTTGAAATAAAACAAGAAAATGTCTAAGACCCGAACTGGAAATTGAGAGAAGAGCAGCAGCATTGGCATATAATAGGATGGGGACAGGCATTTTATTTAAAAAAGGGGCAGACTGCTGAGAAGTTCAATAAGACTGGGCACTGAGTTATCCTTTTGCTTGAGTAAAGGGGCTTGTGTGTGTGGAAGTGACAGCACATACTTGCTAAAGAAGAATGGTTTTAGCTTCTTCCTAAAAACTGCAAGTAAGGGTATCTCTGAAATGGAGTTCCTCAACAGCGGGGACAACACTAAAGAGGCCCTGTCTCTTTATGCCTGCCAAATGGATTGCAGTTAATGGTGAGGCAGAGAGCAGGGTCTCCAATGCAAATCTCAGGGACGGGACAGACTCATGCTACAGAATGATGTCCTTCAATTAACTCACTATTTTTAATGTTACTCATGAGATGGTTTTAAACTTTTTTGCTTAGTATTTAGCAAGCAGTCTGACATTTTCTCCACCAAATGAATTATATCCTATCTAACTATCCACAACAACCGAATGGTGCAAGTGTCATGCTGGCTCTTTCCTACTGACAAATCAGGAGCAGGCTTTGATAATATGTACGTCACTCACTTCTTCGGAATAAACTCTCCCTAACACAGCAGCAACAAGGTTAACCACAGTTAAGATTTGGTAGGGACTGAAAATCTCTGCTTGAAGTGGGGTTCAGACAGTGATCCTGCCAACATTCACAAGTACCTTATTTGGAATAAGAATGAGAAGACCCTGTCCCTAAGAAGTTCCTGAAATGTTCAATTCAGGGAAGCTCCCCTAACTCATATGCGGTCTAATCTAATATTGATTTAACTTTCAAGGTTTTGCTATAAAGTTTTTGTGGCTTAATGAACAGCTAGGTAGAAAGCTGACAGGGTTTGCTTACAGGAATTGTAAACTATCCTTTTTACCAAGACTCCAGTTCCCCCAGGCTTGCCCACAGCTCCAAAGAATTCCCTTTCAGGGTGTTTGCTTGGCTTTCTTTGAACTGCGATTAGTGTCCAGGCAATTTGTGGCAAATATAAACAAACTGTTCAGGAGCAGTTGAAACTTAGACGTTATGACAAGGTATAGTCAATGGTATGAGTCAATTTAGAAGTCTTGAAAAAATGGAAGGTTCCCTCCTCCCCCTCCCCCTCCCCCACAAACATCTTCAATAAACATATGTGAAAAAGAGCTAAACTACCGCAGTTTATGGAATGGACACTTTATCCCAATTTGGAAATGGTCCAAGGGTCTAATAACTTGATCCTATGATTCTTTACTGTGAAACAAGCCCCACTGCTTACTCCCAGGTAAAGTGCACAGAATTGCAGCTGAAATCAGCACACTGTGATGTATCTGTTTTGAGATTGGTTTGCAGGTCTGTGTCTTGATTCATAAACCACATCCTTCAATCAAAGAGGCAATCATCTCCCTGGGCTATACTACTACTCATGAGTCAAAGAATGTGCTGAAGCAGGAAATGGAAATGGAGTCTGCATTTCATATCATACAGTTGCTCCAGCTGTCAAGTGGGTAATTTGATGTTTATATGGGAAATGTTTTGGAATTGTCTGATTTGATGCTTAGACAGGAACTGCCAGCTCTGATGAGTGGCTTTTCTTGAATTTTTCCTATCAGTTTTTGCATGTCCTTGTTCCATGCATAGAAACTCAAATCAGTAATGGTTTCTGACAGAAATAAATACCAAAATATACTATTAGTTATTTGAACTTTCATTAACAGGATTTGTTATTCCCCAGAAGAAGAGTTTCTGTGGCCACAATAACTACAAGACAATGCAATATACAAAGTAGTTTCATCTCCTTTCCCATCTGTATCATCTGTGCATCAGATTTGGTTATCCTAGTATTTTAATTATTCCTCCCACAATTCATTTGAAAATCTTGATGTTCTAGTAATGTTCGTTGAAAACGTGTACATAGAAGCTAACACAATATAATTGAAGAATTCCAGAAATTCAACACTAACAAAAAGCAATCAATCCACAGCTTCGCAACAATATCAAACGGAATATAAAAAATGAGATATTTGGGCCACTGTGACACAGAAATATTTAAATCTTATGTTACATATTTTTGCAGACAGTGATGCAAAAACAAAACAACCCAGAGAAAATAGATGGTCTGTGGGCTAATGAGACCATGCTGAATGGTTTGTATTGTAATGCTCAAGATAGGATCGCCAACTGTTTTGTGACATGCCTCGAATTTTAAGTTTCATTTTCTTGCACCAGACTGAAATAAAAATAGGGGACTTGATAAAGATTAATTTGATGTCAGATGGGACATTTGCTCTTTAATTAGATTTCTGTATCCCTAGCTGGGGTTTTAGTGTGCATGACTGTAGCAAGAACTAAAAAGCCCGCAGCAGAACCTAGACTCTGATCCTCATCTCTACACTTTACTGGGAACTAATTTCATTTCCTGCCTGTCTGGAAAGGTATTTTCAACAGGCATCAATGTTTTTGTCTTCACAACTGATTTATTCATCAATCTCAATGTGATGTTTTTAAACCTTTAAATTACATCCAAATCCTGAAACATCTGTTTATTACACAAGGAAATTGAAAATCTGTCTGTGTGATATCATACAAAGATTTTCCCTTAAGGTTATAAGGACAGTTGACAGATATTAATGATTTCCCCCCTCTTCTCAACTGCATTCAAAACATGGTGTTGGGGAAAAAATGGCGGTGATGGAAGGGAAGATTGGCAAAATACGGCATGCCTAAGAGTTCACTGAATAAAAGAGACTTCAAAAAAGGAATGATGCTACAGTTTTTTTAAAAGGCTACCTACAAACTAGTACTGCTACAGAAAACAGAATCAACGGCATTTTAAAACAGTAATCAACATCAGTATAATCATTATGTGTTCCATAGGGCCCACTTCCAGACTACTTCCACAGTTCCTACTCATTCCCAGAACTCTGGGATTGAGATCTTGGGACCAATGTTTTGTTCTAAGAAAGAAGACTGCTAAAGGGCAAAAGTATCTGGGCCTGCTATCTATGCAGTCCTACTATCATTCACAACATTAGAGCACTCACAAGTAACCATGAAGGAGAGAGCTTAGAGATCAGTACATGTTAGTAGGACAGAGTAGGAGAATTGGGATATGCAGATATAGATACACACATGTGATGAGAATTTCTCATGTTATAATTTACAAAAATGCCCTGGTGTTCCTGTAGGGGAGGCAAAACGCTAAGTTTTTCAGGCCCCTGAACACCTGTGTAAAGCAGCCTGTCTCCGTCTTCAGAGCCATTCATGGATGCAAAAGCAAAGCGGAGGCATTTCAGGCATTGTGTTCCCCCCACCTGATCACCAGTGATGGCATGTCAGGTCTTTTTTGATACAGGTAGGCTTACTAACAATACATGGCCTTTGTTTCATTTCAAAGGCAATACAGGTGGCATTTTAGTGCAGGCCTTTTATTCTCATTACTGTTATTCACAATATCGAAGAAACAGAGCAGCAGAAGCAATGGCATCCAAGTTTTCATGACCAGGTTTTCAGGAACACACAGCCAAACACACTGAGCTTTCTAAAACATAGTTGGCCTACAGACACCCCTGACCTTATGGTATGTTTTGTTTCCAGTGACCATAATATTCCTGCACACATTTCTGTTAGCCTATGAACATTACGAAAAACTTGCCTAAATTAGCTAGATGACTTCAAGGTTGCCTTTATCTAAAGAAACTCATGATTTAAAAGGTACTATTTGACACATGACCTGTGAGGATCTTCAAAGAGACGAAAAGAGACTCATCTAGTTGAGTTAGCAACATAATGGATTCATTATAACATATATAAGTTAAAACACATTGAGAAAAAAATAATTGGACAAAGTCGCATATATTGAGACTCTAAATTAACTGTCAACACTTAGAAAAACACTTTGATCCCATTAGAGCACAGCAAAATGAAAACATCTGAGTAATATATTGTTGGGGGCAAGAAATCCAGCAAGCAATGTTAGCCTATAATCAAAATGAAAATATTATCTTCATATTATGATGTACGTTGATGGTATTATACTCTGAGACTTCTAATATGAGAAAAGTTATTATCTCAGAAAGAAAAAGGAACTTAGGTTAGGTTAGGTGATGACAGAGGGAAGAGGGGAATATTTTTGGGAGTGAGAAATACACTGGTACTCTGGTCTGCTACTGAAGAAAAAACATGGTACATTGATGCTCATTTGAGTACTCTTGTGTGTCTTTGGTCCAAATCCTAACCAACTTTCCAGCCCTGGCATGGTGGTGCCAGTGGGGCACCCGCTGCATCCTGTAGTTGGGTGGCACTCACAGAGCCCTCCTCAAGGTAAGGGAATGTTTGTTTCCTTACTTCAGAGCTGCATTGTCCTTATGTCAGTGCTGGAAAGTGGGTTAGGATTGTGCCCTTTGATGTACAAATGAATGCAACAGAGTATCACATTTCCAAATGGTAAATGGTTCCAGTAACTGTTCTCATTAACATGTTTTTTTTCCTCTTCTGCTGGCAGTATATTGGTTTATAGCAATGTTTTTCAACCAGTGGTACTTGAGATGGTGTCTGGTGGTACCTGCAGGACTCCTGGACCCCTGCCGCCTGGCAGGGAGACCAGGCATGAGATGTAATAAACAGAGGTAGGAGGCTCAGCTTGGCAGGCAGAGCTCCAAAGCATGCTTTTCCGCTCTTGAGAAAGCCCTCCACCCGGAGCCTCTTACTGGTGTTTTTCGCATCTCATCTGGGCTCCCAACCTAGAAGTAACTGGTGATGATGTTATCACCAGTTACTTCTGGTGGTACTTTGAATATGTGGACTATGTGAAGTGGTACGACTTAGGACAAACACTGAGAAACACTGGTTTATAGCAACCATACGAAAAATCAAACATAAATGGAGAAAGAAGCAGCTCAATTCATGCAACAAACTAGTCTGTGGATATCACTGGTGCGATAAATATGGCTGTGCAGTCAGGTTTTTTTTTTAATGTTGCTAACATGGCCACCAGTTTAAGACAGGCAGAATCAAATATAATAGCAAATAGGGCAGGTCTGATTCATAGTTATGCTTGTCCTACACATACACACATTGGAACTTTTGATATGGGCAGGAAGCAGAGAAATCCCCTAGCCTTTCTTCACAGGTTGCCAATACCCTTTGGAGCCATAACTTGCAGCTGCCATACTCAGTATAGAACTTAGAACCAAAGAAGAAGAGGAGAGTGATAAAGCTATTGACAAAGTACTGCATGAACTTGAAATGAGTGGAAACTTAAATGGGACTTACTTGCTGCATTGTAGGTGAATGTAAAGCAGACTGGACCTGCATTGGTAGCTGGTTCCCAATGGACTGGTGCATTGTAAGCGGCTGGTGTTGTTGTAAGCTGAGATGTGGGTGAAGAGGAGGGCTCATTTGAAGGGATGGAGGTGGAGACACAGCCATGTTTGCTATGGAAACAGTCACTGGCATTTGGTTGTTGGGCTTAGGTGCTATGTTCCTTGGAATATTGGGATGTATGGCTGTTATGTGAGGATTCATTCCTGCTTGTTGGTGATAATGGGAACTTAGATATAATGCTGAATGAGGCTGTGGAGATCCATGGAACACTGACTGCTTTGCATTCATCATCTGAGGTTGCTGGGATACTTTAACATCCACAGGTTCATTGTAGCTCTGTTTAGGGGAAAAACAAACAGATAATACTTCAAGATGAAATGTGCTGATATTTGAAAGACACAGTAACTGCAGGTATGTGCCATTCTCAGTTTGTACTGCATTATTAAAGGTCAGCAGAACAACAATTTATATGACACTATTATGGATATATCTAATGCTTTATTACATAATTGTGTCACTTCTCCATCACATAATCAGAGCCCAATCCAAACCTCCCTCCTAATGATGCAGCTGTGCCAAAAATGGTGTGTGCTGTATCCAAGCATGCGTGGGGTAGATTGAGAGGCTTGTAAGAGGAATTATTTCCCCTTACCCCTCCATAAGTTTCCTGCTTTGCAACGGATATCTTCAAACCTGCACCAGCTATGTAGCTGGTGCAAGTTTGAGGAGAAAAAAAGGGTGGGGAGGCTTGGAAAAGAGGGGATAGGGTCTGGCTTGTGCCATTGCTGCCGGATCCACCCATCCAGCCACCCCCCACCCCGCGATTTCAGATTTCGAAGAAATTGGAAAATATCTCAGTGGATATTTAAAATTAGATTCAAAATTAAGTTAACCAAGAATAGATTTTTTGGGAATCATCTATGGAGAATAATTCTCTCCACTAATAACTTCCACATAAAATTTATTTACCCAGTTTCCATATAAAATTTATTTACTCAATTTTGCTCAGGTTCCCCCATAGTCACAAGAGCTGACATAAACTGGATAAGCTCACATAAATGCAGCAAAGAGTAAGAGATTAACTCCCAAGGGTTTGCTGGTAGATGTGTACCTGAATAATAATTTCTCTCCTAGGGAAAAAGTTGAATGAATAACTAGCGAAAGGTGAAACATGCCAGAGAAAAAAATGGTAAAATGTGCCTCGGAAAGGAGGCTACGCTATGTCAAAACAAGAGTTGGAAGATGCATATATGCCCTTATTCTATAACCTCTATGTCACATTTGCTCCGTTTACAAGTCAAAATAAGTTTAACGTTACTCCAGGCACTCTGGGGTCACTGGAGCTTGTGAAGAACCATTTGTATTCCTTTTGATGTATGCACCATCACCACCAATCAGCCAATATGCACATTACAGAAATTGGTTCATTATGTGCAATGATATACAAAGAAAAAGATGATAACTTCATATGCCCAAGTCAAGCTGCAGTAATGATGGCAACAAAAACGTATTTTCTCCAGTAAAGTGAGCAAAATTAAATGGAAATGATAAACGGAATTCAATTCTCTGTGCGTAGGTAAGGCATATGTGTTACACCCACACACAAAGTGGTAGACTAGTACAATGTGCACACAGAAAAACAAAACACTTGAAAAGGCAATAAAGCAAGAGATATAAAATGTTGCTTTTTTTATTATAGTAGGATAAAAGAAAGGTGGAACATACTGACAGAGGTTTTACTTTTTTCCATGCTCAAGGGCAAGTGGGTTTTGCACTCTCAAGCTCACCTAACTGCAAGGAGTGAGGATTGGCTAATACGATTGTTTTACATCTTGAGTGATACATCTGTTTGGATTTTATTTACTAAAGAGAAATGTATGAGTTTTATAAGTCACAGGTAACCTGCTCCCAAGTCTGGGAAGAAAATAACATTTTATCCAGCCTATGCCCAATTTTTAAGAAGCCCCTTATTTCAAACAAAGGGCAAAGAGCTTATTAGTTCAAAGAAACACAGGACAGACTGATGGCACAATCCTATAGGTGCCTAGCGCTGCTATAAGACGCATTCCAGTGCACATCAGAGCACACAGCACAGCCACTGCTGCAAGCAGAGAGTGGCTAGCTCCATGCACCTGCAGTCACTGAACACCAGCTGGCACAGGTAAGTGTGCAAAGGGATCAGAAGGGAGGGGTGGTGGTGAAATGGGACAGGAGGAACGGTGCAATGATGTGGCGGGGAGGAAAGCAGATTGGGAGAAGGAAGGGGGTGGGTTTGGCAACACTGAATCCTAACCACCTTCTCAGCCTTGATCTCCCAACTCAGGTCCATGCAGACTTGTGCCAGCTACATTGCTGGCACAGGCCCAAGTGGACCTGGAGGCCTGGCACGGGCTTATCCTGGGACAAGCGAACAAATTTCCCTTACCCCAAGAAGGCCAAAATTCACCCACAGGATACAGCAGCCACCTCTTCATCACCATACAAGGAATTAATTAGGATTGCACTGTGAATCAGGGTGTTTTTTTTTAACCCTTGCAATAAGCTGAAGCAGTGAATAAGAGTATGAGACTCTTCCACACTTGCAATTTCAGCCTATGTGATGTCTTTAGTGGTCCATAGGTTCCCCGGAAAGAGCAGGAACCGAAGTGCAGATCAGAAGAGTTTGAAATGGAAATAATGATAAGGCAAAGAATCCAGAGTGTTGGAAGTCAGCAGCAGACCTGCACTGGACAAACGGGGCAAATGCACCAAGAACTGAGCCCATGTGCCTCCAGGACCGCGCAGGAAGCCTTGCTGTGGCTCCCGATGCAATTGGAAACTGTACTTCTGGTTTTCCAGAGGTACAGTTTAAGACCACAGGGAAACCTCAGAATGCTTCCCCAGTTGGTTCTGGAGTTACGCGAGGTTCCGTTTTGTCGGTAAGCATGGGGGGGGGTTGCATGGTGCACAGGGGACCTTTGCCCCAGGGCACCTCAAGGGCAGGTCTGTTACTGTGGGGAGTAAAGAGTTTTGGAGAAAATTGCTGAGGCAAAGCCAATGTAAGTGTAGTAATGGAGCTGGATTGAAGCTCCAATGCACTGGGCAGCAGAACGACTTCTTAACAGCTTTAAAGAAAAAGACATTATTAGTCCAAAAGGCAGTGCATGTTTGATTTATTATTACATTTGGGGAAAATACATTTTTCATTTAGTTCACTTTGGAAGAAAGTCCAATCTTTCTAAATTGTATAGAATATCCATGTTTAGTCTTGAGGTTGGAAGGGCTTATTTTCCCATTTGTTACTATGGAGATCTGCAGTTATGGATAACACTTCTTCCATTTAACAACAACAACAACAACAACAACAGGTATTTATATACCGCCTTTCTTGGTCTTTATTCAAGACTTTATTCAAGGCGGTTTACATAGGCAGGCTTTATTAAATCCCTATTAAATAGGGATTTTTACAATTTCAAAGAAGGTTCTTTCTTTCAAGAACGACTACATTCAAGGTGTTTCATTCCGATCTGGCTTCACATTCTGGCCTCCATCCTCCCACGCTCAGAGCAGATGGAATTGCTCGGCTTCAGCTTGTCAGCTGCTCCAAGGTCGCACGGTGCCGGTGGCCTCGAACTGGCGACCTTGTGGATGTTATCTTCAGGCAGATGGAGGCTCTACCCTCTAGACCAGACCTCCTGCAATTTAAAGTTGCAGGTTGTGCAGGCGTCTTTTTTTATTTGCTCAGCAAAGTATGGCTCTTTGGCCATACCTGGCCTTCTTTGGTGGCCCCACAGCTGCCAATCCAGACATGAACAAGGCATCCCTAGGACTGTCACATCTTAAACTGCTTAAACTCATAAATCAATATGGACAGAGCCACAGCTCTGGCAAAGGTATCTGATGGCAGACTACTTTGAGACAGCACTATTTGCTTCTTTGGGGAAGCCCTCTTAACTGGTTTAATGGAGCCCTCTCCAGTAGTTTACAGGTAATGTCCACATTGTTCCTGATTTAAATACTGCATATTGGACACCATCTCTGTATGTTGATGACGACATAGTTTGGTCTAAACGGGACATATCTTTTAAAGAGATTTAGGTAGCTGCTCTAGCCTGGAGTCACCCACATAAAATATTTATAGGTATCTATTCAATAGGTAAAATAACAAGTCTTACAGTCAGCCTGAACAACAAAAGACTATGGTAAACAATAAAAAGTGCTTGTTTTTTGAAAAATGTAAAATTGCAAATCACAGCATTTTAAATAATGCTGTACAATTTGCGAGACACATTACTTGCAAAACATAATAAGAGTTGCAACTCAGGGCAGTGCAAAAGCTTAGTCAGTATTATAAATAATGTTATAATCTGAATAACATTATATAAAATGCTTTGTAATGTGATTTTTACGTTATATATTTATTTCTACACACATCAAACAGCTTGACTATAGCCCCATTAATTTCAATAATTCTAAGACTGGAATGGAGAGAAAAAGCTTTGCAAAAAAGTTCTGGCAAGCCTACCAATATAGTTAATGGGAACAAATGTAAATTTGTATCATCTGTTCCAAAGGAAAGATGATCACCATTTGGCTTTTGGTAAACCTAAGAAAAAGTTTACAGCATTGAAAGACCAAATTTCAGACCTTTACTGCATTGCTCTCTTCGTCATTCTGAACCATTGCAGCTGAATAAATACAAGACTCAAATGTGATGCTAAGTCTTGCTGCACCAGCATATCCGTGCTTACAACAAGTTACAGCCACAGATACTGCACACCAACACACTGTGACCCAAAACACATTGCACTAATTGACTCACTGACCTCACTTTCCAAAACAAGCAGTGTCTCTCTTAACTCCATCTTTGTTCCTTAAGCTGACATTCCTGAGAGTCAGCCAGACTTGGGCCTGGAGTTGGTGAAGCCCACCCCCCTCTAATCAGAATCATCCTAAGAAAGGGCCATTGATCCAAACAGATGGCTATAGCACTGCAAGTCATCTCTGTCTTCTTCCTCTACTCTAAGGTCTTGCAAATTTGGGCTCTCTACGTTGGCATAATTGTAAGCACAAGTCTTCCTGTATAATAAATTAAGCTTAACTGCCCAGTGGCCAGGCCTTCTGGACAGTCTTTTCAGATCCATTCTCCAGGAAGCCTCTCCCACCAAGAACCTAAGCAATGGGTGCAATCTCCCCCCACCCCACTCACCATATTTCTCTCCCCTTTGACTGAAGTGCAGTTAAGTCTTTGTGCCCTTCTAGGACCCACCTGAACTCAACCAAGCCATGAAACTTCCGGCTGCACACTCAAGAGATGTTCCAGATACCATTAGACACATTCTAATGTATTCTCTATCCAAAGTTCTATAATGACTCCTCCTCCTGGAGCAGCATTTTGGCATTTTCTTCCCCACTGAAGGTGCCTGCGCTGTTCGTAGTTTCTCCTTCCAGTGCGACTTCTACTCTGTAGAAGTCCTTTTTGGTAAGGTTTTTCTCACTTAGAAAGTCTCTTGCTTCAGTAGCTGCCAGAGCAGCTACTTTCTCTGCCCTTCAAGAGGTACCTTTTAGGCTTCATTTTCTTTTCTCCCCAGGATCTGAAGCCGTGCAGTCCAGCCTTACTTTGCAGAAGGATACTGTACCCCAATCTACCCAGCAGATTCAGGGCAGGTAATTTCTCCTCTATAACCTTCGTAACAACTCTGTATCCCTTCTGAAATCCTCTATTCTGTGGTGACTATTTGAAACTTGGTAATCCTGTTATCTTCTCTCATCTGGTCATCTCTGATGGAGGTCTCCTTAGGTTAAGGGGACTTGCTGGCAACATGACTCTTTCCCTTCTTCATTCAACCCATGTCTGTCCAAATGGAGCTATTCACAAGTATTCTTTCACCCACAACCATTTAAACCTTTGTGCAGCTGATCTTACAAGAAAACATTGCTTTTTTTCCTTATTGTTCTATGTCTCTTAATACAATCAATATTCTTTTGGAAAATTCTGTCTTGTGGTTACTTTTGGCCCAACTCTTTGAATTGTTTGCTCTGCTATCCAACCAATGGTCTCAGAACAGCAGTACACGGCATTTCAGCCCTCTAACTTATAAATTCCCCTGTTTTAGTTTAATTCCAGGTCAAGCAAACTGTGATCTGAGACTGTGTGCGTGTGTGTATACATGTAATGGTGGAATAGCAGATGTATGTATAAAAGCAGAGTTGACAACATAATATTGCAGGTGGCAAATAGGCTCAGGCTTGAGAAGGTAATGATCAGACAACACTACAGAGATTATTTTACATTTTAAAAGATAGTACTGAACATACCGTGTTTCCCCGAAAATGACCTATCCCGAAAATATGACCTAGTGTGTTTTTTGAGAATTGCTGAAATATAAGACCTACCCTGAAAATAAGACCTAGTTATGATCAGGGCCAGGATGGGGGGGGGCGGAAGGGGTCCTTGGGCAGGGGGGTGGGTGGACAACGTGGCCAGGAACGCTGCACTCCCATGCCCGCCACCTAGAAAGCGCCTGCTGTGCTGTCTTGGGCAGAGGACGCTGAGGAGGAGCTGAGGCAGGAAGCAGCAAGCGAGGCAACCCTGCCTACTGGGCTCTGAGGCTCTCCACACTTTCCAGGGAGTAAGTCTCATTAACTATAAAGGGACTGACTTCTGTGTAGATAGGCAGGCAGAGAGGCATCCTCCTGGGTGCTGAGGGGATATTTTTGTAAGGTATATTTTTGTACATGAATGACTGTAGATTGTTGTACATTAAAAAAAATAAGACCTACCCCGAAAATAAGACCTAGCGTGTTTTTTTTTTGAGCCAAAAAAATATAAAACTGTGTCTTATTTTCAGGGAAACACGGTACTACATCCCACTTCACTCAAGTCATGCAAAGGGCATACAATTGTTAATTAGATCATTCAAGTAAATTAGGCTCCCGCTAACCTGAGACCAATGAAATCTTCAATAAGTCAATATTCAGAGTTCCAGCTGGCTACATAACAATGGATTTTGCTTTATATTAATGATATTAAGTGATCTGCTATATAGATTACATTCTGTCCTAATACCTCATTTATCTCTTAGAAAAAGGGATATCAACATGTTGCAGTGAGGAGCATATCATGCTGCTGAACATGAGATACAGAGAATGGGACGAGTCAGTTACTGAGCAGAATGTACTATTCATTGGCAGACATAGGTTTCTCAATAGTGACTATTTTTTTTATTCATTTATAGCACTGAACTCTTCCTTCTAATCTGAAACCATAAAGAGAAACAAATGGGGCTTAAAAAAACTAAATTAAATTGCAATTCACAGAATTAACCTCAAAACTTAAAGGGACAAAACCAATTATTCTATATAT
Source organism: Tiliqua scincoides (assembly GCF_035046505.1). Classification (NCBI taxonomy): domain Eukaryota; kingdom Metazoa; phylum Chordata; class Lepidosauria; order Squamata; family Scincidae; genus Tiliqua; species Tiliqua scincoides. The sequence continues at coordinate 43,432,667 of NC_089824.1, read as the reverse complement.
TACAGCAATCATGATACAAAAAAGGCTGGAATGACTATGATCTGTCCCAATACATAGATTATGTGTTACCTTGGATACAAGGCTTGCCCTGTATGCAGCTAACTGCTTCAAATACTCCTTCTTAGCTGCTTCAGTTTTCTTTTTGTATACCTGAAATACAAGGAAGAACAGTAAGTCAGAAACTGGCTCTGTATTGCTTTAAAGTCAAGTCATGCAATCTGCAATACATACATACTGATAACATGTTGTTGATCATCTTCCATCCCTATTGTCCCTGCCATCCTCCTTTACAAACTTACTGAGGAAAAGTGGCAAAATAACAATTAAAATGTGCAAAATAATGTTCACAGAGTGCAGGCCTAAAGCCACGTAAACAGTTGGTAGCAGTATGATCTGACTAATGTTAATTTGCAAAGAAAGCAATTTAAGGGGGGAAAAAATCAACTAAGAGCCTATTTACAAAAGTTATCCTGTTTTCAGAAGCATAATTCAGAAGTTGTTTGCCCGAGTTGCACTGAAGAGGCTCCAGGTACTTGCAGAGAACATCTACCCAGAATCGCAGTGCGGATTCCGAGCCAACAGGTCCACCACTGATATGGTATTCTCCCTTAGACAGCTGCAGGAGAAATGCAGGGAACAACGACAGCCACTCTTTATAGCCTTCATAGATCCCACGAAGGCTTTCGACCTGGTCAGCAGGGACGGCCTCTTCAAGATTTTCCCCAAGATTGGATGTCCACCCAGGCTCCTCAGGATCATCAGATCTTTCCACAAGGACATGAAGGGCACTTTTGTCTTTGATGGCTCCACATCAGACCCCTTTGACATCTGAAGCAGAGTGAAGCAGGGCTGTGTTCTCGCGCCAACCTTGTTTGCAATTTTCTTCACTGTTCTGCTGAAGCAGGCTTGTGAAACTGCAACAGAAGGCATCTGCCTCTCCAGACTGAGAGCAAAGTCCAAAGTCCAGCCGAAATGTCTGCGTGACTGCATCTTTGCAGACAATGCAGCTGCCACCGCCCACTCTGCCAAAGATCTCCAGCAGCTCATGAACTCTTTTAGCAAGGCCTGCCAAGACTTTGGACTGACAATCAGCCTGAAGAAAACACAGGTCATGGTTCAGGATGTGGACTCACCTCCCTGCATTGCAATCTCTGTGCATGAGCTGGAGGTTGTCCATGATTTTGTGTACCTTGGCTCAACAATCTCCGACACTCTTTCTCTGGATACCGAGCTAAACAAACGCATCGGTAAAGCAGCTACCACGTTTTCCAGACGCGCAAAGAGAGTATGGTCCAACAAGAAGCTGAAGGAACATACCAAGATCCAGGTTTACAGAGCTTGCGTCTTGAGTACACTTCTGTACTGCAGCGAGTCATGGACTCTTCGCTCATAACAGGAGAAGAAGCTGAACGCCTTCCACATGTGCTGCCTCCGACGCATCCTCGGTATCACCTGGCAGGTGATAGTTCCAAGCAACACAGTCCTGGAACGAGCTGGAATCCCCAGCGTGTATACACTGCTGAAACAGAGACGCCTGCGTTGGCTTCGTCATGTCGTGAGAATGGGCGATAGTTGGATCCCAAAGGATCTCCTCTATGGAGAACTTGTGCAGGGAAAGCGCCCTATGGGTCGACCACAGCTGCGCTACAAGGATATCTGCAAGAGGGATCTGAAAGCCTTAGGAATGAACCTCAACAGATGGGAAACCTTGGCGTCTGAGTGTTCTGTTTGGAGGCAGGCTGTGCAGCATGGCCTTTCCCAATTGAAGAGACACTTTGCCAACAGACTGAGGCAAAGAGCCAAAGAAGGAAGGCCCATAGCCAGGGAGACAGACCAGGGACACACTATACTTGCTCCCAGTGTGGAAGGGATTGTCACTCCCAAATCGGCCTTTTCAGCCACACTAGACACTGTGCCAGAACCACCATTCAGAGAGCGATACCATAGTCTTTCGAGACTGAAGGTTGCCAACAAGTGAAGTGTCCACAATTACGCATGCATTTTAGAAGCATGTTTTAAGCAGTTAGGATGTTTTGCTCCAAATCAGTGTTATTATTACTACCTCCATGTAGAAGCTACTAGAAATGTATTCTGCAAGGCTGTAGCTCCATGCATAGACTGTCCTATGGACAGGGTGACCAGATACAATGGAGGACAGAGTGCCTATACATTTAAACATTTTATAGAAGAGAGAATTTTTAAACCTTCCATGTTGAGCTGCACTACCAACATTCCTTCTTCTATACAGTGGTTAAAGGTATAGGCATTCTGTCCTCCACTGTATTTGGTCACTCTGCCAGTGGATCAGCCTAGTCACTTCGAGCATCTCTATGCCATCCCTGAAGTGTATGGTACTGATATGGAAGTTATCCATGCAGTTGGGACAAGCAGCTTCCCTTTTACACATGACTTTCACATGCCATAACTGCCAGAATGAAATCTTTCCATGTGGTGGAACTTCTATGTGGTGGACTAGTTAGAAAGAAGTCAATTAAATGTGTTTGGAGAGGAAATGTTGACTGCAAAAGCAACAAGGCAATAAAAAGGTGTGTAGGCCTATGTGGACCAGCATCATTCCTGAACATGTATTCTTGATCTGTCAGAAATGATCAAGCCTTGACAGAACCATCTGCTCAAAGGGATACCATATAATAAGATCAACCATTACAATAGTGGAAGTGATTTTCGCTGTTGTAAATGAGTGCCAATGGAGCGCAGAGCACTCTGTCGGTGGCCATTTTGTGCTCACTGCTGTGCGTCAGTTAAAGCTAGATACTGCACAGACCATTTTGGTGTGGCTACATCAGTTGGGGGAGGGAGGATAGCACTTGGGCTCTAAGGCAGATTAAGAGGTCTCCCATGTTTAGAGCAAAGTATATTTTCTGTAACAGGGGATTGTACCCTAAGGAACACATAGGAAAATAAAATGGCATTTTTGTGCTGTTCATTATATGATTGCACTTGCTCCTGGTGTGGAAGGGATTGTCACTCCCGGATTGGCCTTTTCAGCCACACTAGACGCTGTGCCAGAACCACCTTTCAGAGCGCGATACCATAGTCTTTCGAGACTGAAGGTTGCCAATATATATATATGATTGCACAAATACATGCAGAGAAATCTGCACAACAATAAGGTACAATTTTTATGTACTCGTATGACATCTTATGCAACATGTTTCACAATGTGTTATGCCAGTAAAAAGTCCAGTTCTATTTGGATTTCTGTGTGCAAGGACTTTGTATCATCACTTCCGCATGCACAAACCCCCTTGCACGAGTGGAAGAATTTAGGGTACCTCAAGCTGATATAGCTGGTTCTTTTTATTCCACCATAAAATGAGATTCTTTTAATCTAGAGCATGCACACAAACTTCCAAGCACATTTGCAAAATTATCTGTGAAGTGGTGCCACATTATTCTTATGAAACATGGTTTATTCCATCAAAGCTGCATTTTCAAGAGCATGCTGGCCCCTCTGATCTCTGCTGGGAAAACCCAGAGGTTGCTTAAAAGGATTAAAGATTTGCATCCCAGGGAAACATAAGATCATAATGGAGAAACAAGCATCCTAGGATACGAAAGCTGTAAAGATCGAGAGAGGAATAAAAATAATAGATTGGTTCTAGCTGTGCAACGGCATGTGTGCATTCTTTTGCAATTTCTTCAGATTACAAAGCTCAGTTCATTTTGTTTTAGAAAGGATTTATAACAAGTTGTGTTTCTGAGTTGATTGTTTGTGGTTATTGCTAAAACGTATTGTTTGTTTCAAGGAAATGAAACACCCGTTAGTTGACAGTTTTTTCCCCTAGCATCTAAAATTAAATTTGCCCGACCTAGAAGAACAGGGAAGAATGCAAATTGCATTTCTGTTTGAATACATCTACATAATTTTTGTTCTTTTTTCAAAACAAAAATAGAGTCCAATAAGAATAAAAGATCACAGAGATTTATCCCTGACATCTCTCATTTTATAAGACCAATTAATGATTGGGGCTGTGTGCGCAACCAGTAGAATGCACCTATCATACAGATAACATGCAGTTTTTTTCCCCATTCAGTCATGTAAAGTATTTGGTACTAAGCATCTCTGTGTGATACTGCTGTGCAAGGTACTCTACCATCAGTCTTGCTGGTTAATATGGCAACTGATAGCATGCCAGAAAAATATTATGATGACACTAGGTTAGTAATAGTAATCTTGAAGGCACAAGCTCTATTCAAGCACTATCAACCTGACATGATGAACATTCAAACTTGACAACTCAGCTTCTTTATGATGATTCAGAATGAGCAATAAGTAGCTATGAATTATACATTATTGGCGTTCCCCCCCCCCCATATCCGCAGATCTGGTTCTCCATGGTGCCCTGTGTCCACTAACTTGTGTAGGTTCTTATCACTGGTGCCAAGTGAAGATGTTTATTCCTTTTACAGGACGTTATAAGCATGAAAGCTTATAGCAAGGACATGCAGGTACGTAGCCTGAATGCTTGAAGAGACTAAGGCCCAAATCCTAACTAACTTTCCAGCACTGGCATAGCGGTGCCAATGGGACATGTGCTGCATCCTGCAGTTGGGTGTCACTCACTGAGGCCTCCCCAAAGTAAGGGATTGTTTGTTCCCTTACCTCAGAGCTGCATCGCCCTTATGTTGATGCTAGAAAGTGGGTTAGGATTGTGCCCTAATTGAATGTTAACAGGAAGCAGGAAGTTAACAGCTTCCTCTTAATGTTTGATGTAGCCTCTTCAGACATTCAGAATGTCTGCCTGAATGTCATGCTATAAGCTTGCAAGCTTATAGAGTCGTGTAAAAGGAAGAAACATTTGCACTTGGTGCCAGCTGTAAGCACCTACACAAAGTTAATGGGCATGGGGGGACCATAAAGAAACATTTTTGCAAAAGAACCTAAATGATGTTAATGGACATGGGGGTAGCCATGGAGATATTTATGGGGGGTCCTAGAACTAATCCCGCATGGAGTGTCTGTTCAGGATGCCTGTATCCATTTTTGGTTTCACTTTCAGGTGGTTTTGAAAATGATGCAAATTATAGCTTGAGGGATCTCTAAGGCTCCACACAGATATTGGAGTCATTGAAAAATATAGCATTTAGATCTGTTTGTTTTGTTTGTTACTTTTTAACCAACTTGTGACTTAATTGAGATCTGGCCTGACATCTAGTTAACTGAACTATTATTTTATTGTCTTTTATAATACTGTGAGCTGCCCTGGATCATATGGTAAAGGGCACAGAATAAATGCAAACAAAGAAATAATCAATCCATTCTGGATTCAGTCAATTGGTGTCTTTGCATGTGTACAGAAAGAGGCAAACAAATCCTAATTAGTATGCTTGTTCAGAAATTCAAACCTGGTTTTAAACAGATTTTAAAATTGCTCTTTTTTCCTAATTTATTTCAGTCCAACCTAATCCTTCCTCAACCCCCTTTCCTTCTGGAGCACCAGTTTTCCCTGGTAGAATTAACCGCTGTTATCTATTTACATCAGCAGTGACATTAACTGTGGTTTGGTCTCACCAGGCCATCCAGGTTCAAATTCCTGCTCAGCCTCAAAGCTTTCTGGGTGACCTTGGCCAAGTGGCGTCGCTAGGGGTGTGTGGGGGGTGCAGGTTGCACCGGGTGACGTGCACAGGGGGGGTGATGCACACTGGGGGTGGTGACAAGCTAAAATTGCGGTGGTTAGGAGTAATACCATCATTTTATATACCATTGGATGCGGAATTTCTGGCAGAATGCAATGTAAAACACCAGAGTGAAATATCTCCTTTCTATCAAAAGTTAAGGCCAAAAAACCAGCGAACAAAAAATGTATGGAGCCCTATGGAAAGTGAAACTGAGCCGTATCGCGTGTTTACTCGCAAGTAGGTGAACTTGCCTTAGTCTGTCGGAAAGGGCAGGCTGAGAGAAATCCAACGACAACAGAATGGTCCTGATCCAATGAATGCAGTCCCCAAAAACACCTGAGGAGAAAGTCCCTCCCTCCAAGCAGATGAATGTACTGAGCCCTATGGAAAGCGAAACTAAGCCTCACGGATGCGTTCTCGTGAGTAAGCAAACGTGCCTTGGCTAGTGGTCAGGCCAGGCAAAGGGGAATGTGAAGCCACCAAAATGGTTCTGATCTGGTGGAACTGGAGCTCATCAAATGCTCCAGAAGGCAGCCTCCCCCCCTCACTAAAAAGGATCAAAACAGAGGCTTCAGCTAGTAAGGTGAACTTTTTCAAGACTTGCAAAGCCAGGTGGATCCTAACAGTGATCTGGTTTAAACAGAAGTTCTTAAATTGAACTGGGCACTGGGTAGGGCTGAAAACCTTATTGATTTTGGAGGGGGGATATGTTATTGCAGGCAGGCTACAGACGAAATTCACTTGGTGGGCCAGGGTTGGGTTTTGCTTATTTAATTATTTGTTTTACTTTAATTATTTACTTATTCATTTTAATTTGCCTGATGATGTCACTTCCACCATGACATCACTTCTGGTGGGTCTTGGACAGATTGTCATTCTGAAAAGTGGATCCCAGTGCTAAAAGTTTGAGAACTGCTGCAATAAGGTGTTAGTAAGTTGACACCCTGGGGGGAGGGTTGTGACACCACTAGTTACCAAAATCACAGTTTGGAGGAATAATACCAGCATGTTATATATCAATCAATGCGTAATTTCATGCAGAATGTGTTCTATCTTTGCTATATCAAAAGGTACAGCCAAAAAACCAGTGGGGTTGGAGCCATGGTACATCACCACACCCACCACCTGGGGTGTTGTCCCGCCCACTGACCGGGGGGGGGGGTGATGCGCTGGCATCCTGCACCTGGTGACGCGAACCCTAGTGACACCACTGCCTTGGCCAGTCATTATCACAGGGTTGTTGTGGGGACCAAAGGAAGGAAGGAGCCATGTATACCATCCTGAGCTCCTTGGAGGAAGGGTGGCATAAAAATGTGAAAAATAATAATAAAATAATAATTGTAAAAGCAGTTAGCAAAAGAGGCATGAAAGGTGTCTATCAATACAATCCTATATACATTTACTCAGAAGCCCTACCATGTTCAATAAGCTTTACTCACAAGGAAGTGTATAGGATTGCAGCTGCAATCTTATACACACTTTTCTCAGAGTAAATATCATGGAACATACTTCTGTGTAAGACATACATGGGATGATGCTGTGAAGCTGCAATCCTCTACACTCTTGCCTGGGAATAAGACCTACTGAACTCAGTGAGACTTATTTATGAGGAGACATGCAAAATGATTCTACTGTTTGGTTCCTGAATAATGCCTGGGTAGAACCTAGTTAGGACTATAGATCTAAACAGGAGACACTATCCATAATGCATGGCTGGAGTACTCTTGAGTGTGAGTGCAGATAATTTGGCGGCAGGAGCCAAGGCAGATTTGGCACAAGCCTCAGCATGCTCCATGGATGTGGGCAGCTGGAGGTACAAGATGGGTGGCAACTACAAACTTGGCAGTACTACATAAACAACTAATGAACTACATTGTGTTCCACCCATATCTTTCTGTGGATGCCAAATTCTACAGCCCTCAGGCATACATTGTAGATGTTTTAAAACTTAAAGAGAAATGAAGATGAGAGGAATTCTCAAATGTAAATTTACCAGAAGAACTTCTACTTCTACTTTCAGAGAGACAAAATTACATTCAAAAAGTGTTATGACAATAGAGAACTGGAAGATACATGTAGTCTTCAGGAGACCCAAACATTTTCCTTTAACTCCGCCACAGTCTGACAGTGCGCTTTCCTTATCCCAGAAAGCTGCTATTTCCCTATTTCCCTGTGATGGTTGAGGCATGCTTCTAAGTCCGAGCTGTACGAGAACCAGGGAAATGCAGCCTTCCACAATCTGCTTCATCATTCCTGTCCATTCAGGCAGGAGTCAATGCACCAAACTTGAGAGTATCTGTGATGAATCTGGTCCCTCCAGACCAAACAATTCTAACAGATTACAGTTGGGGTGTCAAACCTGTTTCATATAATGGGCCGAACAGCATTCATGGCACCTGCTGAGGGCCAAAAGTGACATCATTAAGCAGGAAGTGACATCATTAAGCCGATGAAGGCCAGAAATACTTTGTTCTTGAACAGAAACTCATTCACTGCAAATGACAGAAGAGAGAATGTGCAAATTTTATTCAAAATTTCAAGATATGAGAGCCCAATTATAGTGGGGAGGGGCAGAGAAATGGCTTCCACAGGCTGCACCTTATGTTTGACACCCCTGGAATACACATTGCTTCCACTTTACTGTGTGTCACGAATAGACAAAACAGGTGAGAAAGATGCATTGTGCTGAAGTCAGAACAATGGCAAAGTTAACAAAAGGAAACACTGACAGCATAAGCAACTAATGTCCCAATCCTATTCTGGGCTGGCCCAGAGCATGCAGAAGTGCAGACACACAGGAAAATCCTGAGGTACACGGCTGTGGCAGAAAACACCTGCTGCCACATCCTGCACGCCAATGGCAGCCATGGGAGGCACCATGGGAGAAGGGGATTTTTGTCCCCTTCTCCTGGGTAAGGGAAGTAGCCCTACAATGGCGCTATTTGATTCACTGCCGACCAAAAGGTTGGTGGTGAAGTAAAAGCGTTAGTGTTGGGTGCTGACCCCGAAAGGAACGCGCAGGATCTGGTGGAGCAGAGCTCCACCAGTCCTGCCTCCCTCCTTCCCCGCTCCCTCCTCCCGGCACACCTCCCCCCACCCTCCACCTACCTCCCCCTCCCCGGAATGCCTCCTCCCTGCCCCCACTTTCCTCTCTGCTGCTCGGTGGTCCATGCAACCGCTGAGCGGTGGAGACCGGGCGCCTGCCTCGCACTAAGCCTCACAAATGTGCCTTATGGCACATTTGCGACAGTGCGTGTTGGCAGTAAGCCAGTGCGTCGAGCCCAGAACTGGGCTCACAGACTCCACTGCATGCTGTGGGTGGGTCAAAGACTGTCAAAGAGGAAACCAATCCCTGGTCCCAAATGGACTTACTAGGGATTACTGTTTATGGCTTATGGTTTATAGCAGTGGTTCCCAAACTGTGAGCTGTGGCTCCCTGGGGAGTTGCAGGAACCAGCTAGGGAGCTGCAGAATCCTCATGAAAAACCTCCCACCCTATACAGTATATAGGATATAGGGTCACAAAAAGGAGACTGGATTTCTTGACATGTTAAATGACTGTGCCTTAGAGCAGCTAGTCATGGAGCCCACCAGAGGACAGGTGACTCTGGATTTAATATTGTGCAGTACTCAGGACATGGTTAGAGATGTCAGTGTTACTGAGCCATTGGGGAACAGTGATCATGCTGTGATCCATTTCGACATGTACTTCGGGGGAAGAATACCGCGCAAATCTCTCACAAAAACCCTTGACTTCTGACGAGCAGACTTCCCTCAAATGAAGAGGTTGAAAGGGAAGGTAAAAAGAGTCCAGTCTCTACAGAGAGCATGGAGGTTGCGCAAATCAACAGTAATAGAGGCCCAGCGGAAGTGTATACTGCAAAGGAAGAAGGGCTCGACTAAGTCCAGGAGGGTGCCCGCATGGCTAACGAGCCAAGTTAGAGAGATTGTAAAGGGCAAGGAAGCTTCCTTCCGGGCATTTGGTGGGCCGCTGTGAGATACAGGAAGCTGGACTAGAGGGGCCTATGGCCTGATCCAGTGGGGCTGTTCTTATGTAAAGACAGTGGGCTAGAACATTGCAGCTGCTCAACAGCTCAATCCTATCCCTAGCAGAGGCACCGGATGTAGTGGCGCCAAAATGGCTACCGCTGTATCCAGCACCACCGTCTGAGGTCTCCTTGAAGGAAGGGGTCTTTTGTCTCCTTCCTGTTGGGAAAGCCCCAGGCTCCACAATGGGGCTTCTCTAGTTTGTGCAGGCTATTTGAGAGCCTCCATATCAGTCTTTGCAGCCCAACATGGAGGATAGGATATGGTGAAGCAAGGCTCTGCCAGTCCCAGCCCTCTCTCATCCCTGTTCCTCCCCCTTGCCCCAGAACACCGCCCCCTTCCCTCAAGGCCCTCATCACTGCCCAAAGCTCTTACTGTGCTCTGGCGGTGTCCAGCTGGTGCTGGGCCAGCACCAGCACTCCCTACACAGAGCTTTATGGCACACTTATAACATCCTGTGCCAGAGCTGGAGCTCAGCGCCAGCACTGGCTAACCATAGGACTGGTCTCCTTGCCACCTACCATCCAGTCCACACTGTTATCTGTTGCCCTCTTCTTTTTCAAATCTAGGTAGCAGGTAAAGAATAAGCAGTAGATGCAGTCAGTGTACCACAGGTAGGAGATGGCAGCTTTTGGCATGTTGCCTCAGAGGCCAAGAGGTCTTAAGCCAACTTTGCACCCATCTAGGCGCTGACTAGACACAGCATTGCATAACATTAACAAGGTGATTGTACTGTGTGTCCTCAGACCATGCCCTACTATCCTGACATTGAACATCTATTGTACATGTCATCATTTTGTGACAACTTGATTGGCTAGAATGATGAGTCCTTGCAATGTTCCAAAGAGAAGTTATTTGTCTTATTCCATTTTTCTCCTGTAATTATTAGACAATGAATTCATAAATCAGAAAAAGAGAAAAAAGGGGAAAATGCATAGCATATGTAAGATACATAAAAATACAAAAAGATTTCAAGAAAAAATTAATAAACAATAGGCCATCTATACTATAAACCAATGGTTCCCAAACTTTTTCAACTGGCAACTCCCTTGACCAACTGGGACATTGGCTGTGTCACCCTGTTAGGGCTATAATCCTACATAAGAACAGCCCCACTGGATCAGGCCATAGACCTATCTAGTCCAGCTTCCTGTATCTCACAGTGGACCACCAAATGCCCCAGGGAGCACACCAGATAATAAGAGACCTCATCCTGGTGCCCTCCCTTGCATCTGACATAGCCCATTTCTGAAATCAGGATGTTGCAATACACATCATGGCTTGTAACCCATAATGAATTTTTCCTCCAGAAACTAGTCCAATCCCCTTTTAAAGGCATCCAGGCCAGATAACATCACTACTTCCTGTGGCAAGGAGTTCCACAGACCAACCACACACTGAGTAAAGAAATATTTTCTTTTGTCTGTCCTAACTCTCCCAACACTCGATTTTAGTGGATGTCCCCTGGTTCTGGTGTTATGTGAGAGTGTAAAGAGCATCCACTCTATCCTTTCCTTCCATAATTCTGTATGTCTCAATCATGTCCTCCCTCAGGCGTCTCTTTTCTAGGCTGAAGAGGCCCAAACGCCGTAGCCTTTCCTTGTAAGGAAGTTGCCCCAGCCCAGTAATCATCTTAGTTGCTGTCTTTTGCACCTTTTCCATTTCCACTATGTCCTTTTTGAGATGTGGTGACCAGAACTGGACACAATACTCCAGGTGTGGCCTTACCATTGATTTGTACAATGGCATTATAATATTAGTTGTTTTGTTCTCAATACCTTTTCTAATGATCCCAAACATAGAATTGGCCTTCTTCACTGCCGCCCCACACTGGGTCAGGACTCTCATTGACCTGTCCACCACCACCCCAAGATCTGTCACAGACAGCTCAGAACCCATCAGTCTATATCTAAAGTTTTGATTTTTTTTGCCCCAATGTGCATGACTTTACAATTACTGACATTGAAACGCATCTATCATTTTGCTGCCTATTCTGCCAGTTTGGAGAGATCCTTCTGGAGCTCCTCACAATCACTTCTGGTCTTCACCACTCGGAAAAATTTGGTGTCGTCTGTAAACTTAACCACCTCACTGCTCAACCCTGACCCCAGGTCATTTATGAAGAGGTTGAAAAGCACCGGTCCCAGGACAGATCCTTGGGGCACACCGCTTTTCACCTCTCTCCATTGTGAAAATTGCCCATTGACACCCACTCTCTGTTTCCTGGTCTTCAACCAGGTCTCAATCCAGGAGAGGACCTGCCCTCTAATGCCCTGACGGTGGGGTTTTTTCAGTAGCCTTTGGTGAGGGACCGTGTTGAACGCCTTCTGAAAGTCCAGATATATAATGTCCATGGGTTCTCCCACATCCACATGCCTGTTGACCTTTTCAAATAATTCCAAAAGGTTCACGAGGCAAAACTTACCCTTAGAGAAGCCATGCTGATTCTCCATCAGCAAGGTTTGTTCGTCTGTGTGTTTTGAGATTCTATCTTTGATGAGGCATTCCACCATCTTACCTGGTATAGATGTCAAGCTGACTGGCCTATAGTTTCCCGGGTCCCCCCTCTTTCCCTTTTTAAAAATCGGTGTGACATTTGCTATCCTCCAATCCTCTGGCACCGTGGCCGTTTTGAGGGACGAGTTGCATATTTTAGTCGAGATCAGCAACTTCATTCTTCAATTCCTTAACAACTCTTGGATGGACGCCATCAGGGCCCGGTGACTTATTGATCTTTAATTTATCAATGAGGTCTGAAACATCTTCTCTTTTAACCTCTATCTGACTTAACTCCTCGGTCAGGAGGGGCCGTTTGGGCAGCGGTATCTGCCCGAGGTCTTCTGCCGTGAAGACAGATGCAAAGAACTCATTTAATTTCTCTGCCATCTCTAAGTCTCCTTTTATCTCCCCTTTCCCTCCCTCACCATCCAGAGGGCCAACCGCTTCTCTGGCGGGTTTCCTGCTTCTAACATATTTGAAGAAGCTTTTATTATTCCCCTTAATGTTGCTGGCCATGTGTTCCTCACAGTCTCGCTTGGCCTCCCATATCACCTTCTTACATTTCTTTTGCCACAGTTTATGTTCCTTTTTATTCTCCTCATTAGGGCAAGACTTCCATTTACGGAAGGAAGCTTCCTTGCCCTTCACAGCCTCTCTAACTTGGCTGGTTAGCCATGCGGGCACCCTCCTGGATTTAGTGGAACCCTTCTTTCTTTGCGGTATACACCTCTGCTGGGCCTCTATTACTGTTGTTTTAAGCAGCCTCCATGCACTCTGGAGAGATTGGACTCTTTTTACCCTCCCTTTCAACCTCCTTCTAACCAGCCTCCTCATTTGGGGGAAGTCCGCCGGTCCGAAGTCAAGGGTTTTTGTGAGAGATTTGCCTGGTATTCTTCCCCCAGGCAAATCTCTTCTCTTCTCCACACTTCCTTTCTCTTCTCCACACTTTCTCTTCTACTTCTTTCTCTTCTCCACACTTCCTCTTCTACTTCATTACCCTTTTCTTTCTTGAATCTAGGGAGCAAATGGAGGTAAGCAAGCAGAAGGAAGTGGCTACCTGCTTCCCATCTACTGCCTCAGGCTACTGCCTGTCAGCCTCATGGGTGGACTAGCCTTAGATGGTCAACCATCTGGGAACTATGCAGTCATTGCCTTGAATTCCATGATGGCAGAAAGACAGAATATGAATGGAACACATTTTTTTAAATGGTAAGCATGTCAACACCGGAATGTGCCATTCATGGATTCAGCATGCCCTCAGCTCACAGAGCTCATCGCATGTTTACAGCGCCCCTAAAGTTGCTGAAAGAGAGCAATTATCCATAAATCCACTCACTTCACATTACATTTTCAACATGCCACTTTACAACGTTGCTTGTGATGATCTCAAATTCAGAGACTGGATTTAGAGAAAAATCAAGGGAAATATTTTACTTGAAACCACTGACTCTGCTACTACATTCATACTCAGAAAGTTTGGCAAGCTTTTAAAAATGGGTGATAATATTTACATTTATGTTCTGTAAGAGATATGTCTAATGCCATAAGAACCCCAGAAAGACAGACAGAAAAGTTCTACAATACTTGGCAATGGATGCTGAATTTGACGCCACAATTTGACTTGAGCATCACTATGTTGTAAATCTAACACAGGTCCAAGTCTAGTTTTGTGACTCAAAAGTCTCCTGAACAACAGAACAAGAAACTACCCTGGTGACATAGAGGCTTGGGGGCTGCTTCTAATGCAGCTATACTCGTTATGATGAATTTCCATGCAATCTACGTTAAAAGAGATGTGCTTCCATAGGTAAGTGAAGAGTGTTTTCTAAAACTAATTTATGCAAATATAAAAAGGTGCAATGGAAACTGTAATTACTGTATTTATCTTTGCTATGCTTTACCAGTTAAATCTGGCAAATTATACAATTGATTTAAAGCTGGCTTCCACTGTTGCTTTACTACTGTCCTATGATGTTAGGTGTCATAAAGAAGAAGTTATTGTATAAAGACAAATATTTATAGCAATGTACACACACTCACATACAAGATATAGTGTGCACTCCATAAACAAATATACATTCTGGGTTGCCACTAGAATCTGCCACTAGAATCCTAAATCTGAAGATGAATCAGTTATGGGAAGGGAGATGTTCAACACTTACATGATGTACCAGTCTCAAACGTGTATGAGGCTGGCACAGCAAATCCTCTAATCTGAGATGCTTTGGACAGCGGCATTCCCAGAAGGGGGGCAAAGCACTATTTTTCTGGAAGGTACCTCAATGCACCCTGTAAGATGCCCCTCCCTCTCACGTCAGAGCCATTCCAAGTGGAAGACAGCAATGCCTACGTGTTGCTCTCACTGTTTGGAATGGATCAAAGGGCGAGAGAGGCAACTTACAGGGTGTGTTGAGGCAAAATGTAGTGCTTTGCCCCCCCCCCCGGAATATCACTGGCTTTGGGAGTTCTATAACCTAACCTTCTGTCCTACCTACAGCTTGACTTACTTTGTGCTGAAGTGATAGCCACTGTTATAAGGCAGATGCTTGAACTTAGCAGAGAGCTTAGACAGAGAGAACTAAAAATACTCCACTTTTAACTTCTGTCGTAACATCATTAGATGTGCTGGGCTGCTTGGGTACCAAATCTCAACATTCTTGTAATGTCCTACTCCAAGTGACTACTTCTGCAAGCACCTTAGGGCCCAATCCTATGGTTTGCACCGCGCCTCCGTGGCACAAACCACAGTCGCAAACGTGCCGCTGGGCTCCCACCGGAGGTGGCTCAGCTCCAGCTGGCGCTGAGCCACTGCCCGGCGGATGCCTGCGTTCCACAGCTCAGTGGTGCCTGCGACCGCCGGACTGCAGAATGACAAACGGGGTGGGGATGGGGGCGTTCCGGGGAGGGGGGAGGCCGGTGTGACGCGGGGAGGGGGGCATGCCAGAGGCATGCCTGGGGGCAGGCGGGAGGAGGATCCGTGGAGCTCTGCTCAGCAGGATCCTAAGCGCTCATGGAGGCTGCGTGCCTTACACGAGTGCCTTTACTTTAGCAGTGCCCTTTGGGCGCTGCTAAAGAGAATAGCCCCATTGCGGGGCTACCTCCCTTACCCAGGGGAAGGGGACGAACATCCCCTACTCCCGAGGTGCCTCCCGTGGTAGCGCAGGAGATGCTGGATTTGGCAGTAGCCCTCATGGTGCCGCCGAGCAGGGGCGCCCCGGGCAGCTCAGGATTGGGCTGCCCCTTAGGATTGGGCTGTTAATCATCAATCTATGACTGAGTGAGGACAAAGTATGTTAGTTTATAGACAGATGGGTGCTGAGATATTACTCCTAAGAAAGCAACTGGAAAAATATCACTGGCATAGTAATGTCAAGATTTCATATCACTTGAAAGCCTCTTCTAGAGAAAACGAGCTATAAAATAGGAAGATACTGTTCAAGAATGCCATTAAAGAAGGCTGCTATGTGTGTGTTTGAGGAACAAAATGTTTTCTATGCCAGATTCCCAATAAAGACATAATTGGGAACCCATGCTAATCTTACATAACTCATCTCTTGCGAAAACACTCTGTCCTCCTTTAGATTTTCTCATCAAGCTTATGGTGATAATTTATATTCTCCCCTGTAGGATATTTGTTTAAACACAGAATTATAAGCCAGCAGCTGGAAGGTATATGTGTGGCCTAAATTGATCTTGCTGGAGTGATTTTTCTAAAGCCATTCTTCCCAACGTTGCATATACGCAACAGGGACCAAATGTGTACACCTGTGGGTCAGGCAAAAATGGGTTAAATCACAGATTGAATAAGGAAAGGTGCAGAATGTTACTTCTTAAAGAAAGAGGCAAGTGCTATCTTCCATAAGCAAATTATGTTTTAAGCAGAAAGTGTTTAAGGATATTAAACATAGATGGAACAGACAGGAAAATCTAGATGGCAATACAATTTGTTTTGGCAATGCTTAGAATACAAGCATGTTGCAAACAGCTATGACAGACCCTGTAAGTT
Source organism: Tiliqua scincoides (assembly GCF_035046505.1). NCBI lineage: Eukaryota > Metazoa > Chordata > Lepidosauria > Squamata > Scincidae > Tiliqua > Tiliqua scincoides. The sequence continues at coordinate 43,416,472 of NC_089824.1, read as the reverse complement.
TCCTAGCTAACTGGAAACTTCTTTCATATTAGCAAGAGAGCTGAAATTATATTTCTGATAGAAGTATTTGGAAAAAGAAATCAGAGAAATAATTGTGCAATTCTATGAATCTCCTTACAAATCCCCAGCGGAAACAAAATTCAGTCTGCATGGGAACCTTCAGAGTGTTGATAGTTTAGGGACACATTCTAGCACCTCCTATCAACAGATATATTTTTTTATCCTACTTTCATTCCAGTTCATTAAGCACAGCTGCATTCAGAGAAGTAGAAAGCAATAAAGGATACAAATATCTAAAACAAACTGGAACTGCTGTTTTTTTTTTAAATAAGGGATAGGTTTAACTTGCTTTTTAAAAGGAAACTGGATTTATTGAAGGTATCTTTTCCCCAAAAAGTGTGCATCTCAAAACAGAACAGAAAAAAATAGTAGATGTCCACAGTGCTAACACCTATTAACAGTTACAGGCACTCCCTGACTTATATAAGAGTTCTGTTCTGGTCACCCTTACGTAAGTTGATTTTTTACATGTCAGAACTGGGCTGTGCAAGAGCAATTAAATTCAATGGGCCTTATTTCCACATACATGGGTATAGAATAATAACCTTAAAGGGCAATAAAATCAGAATGGCTTATATGACTGATTCCCAAACTGTGAGCTGTGGCTTTCTGGGAAGCTAGGGATTTCTGAAATCAGCCAGGGGAGCCACAGAATCCTTGCAAAAAACCCACAGCCCTATGCAATGTTTAGGATTGTAGCCCTAATGGGGAGCTGCAGCCAATGGTCCAGTAGGTCAAGGGAGCCGCCAGATGAAAACACTTGGGAACCGTTGGCTTATGTGATTTACTTCACTTTTAACCTAGCTTCCCCCTAGATGGGAAATCTCTGGTTTCTCAACAGTTCATAGGTTTGCCTTTTTAACCTTTGGAATTTAAAAATGAGCCAGCTGTAAGGAGTGGCACTTAACTGTGGCTCTGGTAAGCATCAGGCTGGATGGATTCAATTAGGTTATGATGAAAACTGAAAAACAAAAACAAACTAAGCTGTTAGAATCAAAAGATGTAAAAGCATCCTGATAGTGTTGGTTAGAGATGTGGGGATAAAGGCAGCAGATTTTCTCCACATTTGATGCACCTGTCCTGTAATCCAAAGGTTTTGGCAGCTGGTTTAGTCTGTGCTAAGGAAGGCCTTTGGTCATCATTTGGCACTGACAAGTGAGATGGCTCTCTTTAAAATTCAGTCTCGGGCATCAAACTGACATTTATACAGTATATGCTAACGTCAAATTTGTTTAGCAACCACAATGTAGGTGGTAGAGAGTCTCCTGATAAGGGTTGTGGCTCAGTGGTAGAGCACATGCTTTTCATGTTTAAGGTCCCAGGTCCAATCTCTGGCAGCAAGGGCTCTTTTCTTGTCTGAAACTTTGGAGAGCTTCTGCCACTCTGGGTCAGCAGTACTGACCTTGATGTACCAATTGTCTGAGTCAGGGCCCAATCCTATCCAACTTTCCAGTGCCAATGCAGCCTCGAGGTAAGAAAACAAATATTCCCTTTCCTTGAGGAGGCTTTGAGGATGCAGTGCATGCCTCGTTGGCATGGCTGCATCAGTGCTGGAAAGTTGAATAGGATTGGGTCATCAGTATAAGCAAGCTTTCTATGACCCTATATTTGTAAAAAAAGTGACTCGGGCCAGGAATACAAACATAATGAAAGAATTAACAGCTTGGTATGGAGTAGAAAGGGGGTTGATAGTGCTAAAAAGACATTTATAGTCCTGCATTTGTTATGCAATTCTTGAATGTAGAATTGCTAGAACAATTTTGGGAATAAGAGAGTAAGAAGTCAAGTATTGGAATTGGTATATGTCACCTAGGCCCAGCCCGGGTGGCCTGGAATTCCTCAGGAGCAGAGGTCTCCTCAGGGGTAGGGGCCTCCTTGGGAGTAAGACCTAAGCACTATCAGGACTGGGGTCCCAGGCAAGACACCTCCCTGGGAGTAGGACCTAGTGCCTCCTGGGAGCAGCCAGCAGTCACGTGGGCAGAAGGGGTGGGGCTGGGCCAGCCCAAGGCTGGCTTCATAAGGAGGCTGGACAGTCTAGAGAGAAGTCACTCCTCTCCAGTTGGGAGCAGGGTTGAAGGGAAGGCCAGAGGGGGTAACCACCTTAGGCAGACAATCCAGGCCCCGAAGGGAACTGCTTACCTTGGCCCTGGAGAGAGGGGTTGGGGGCTGGGAACTCCCAATCCTAGGCCTGCCTGGGCCCTGGGGGTGATAGCTGGAGAGGTGAGGTTGCAGAACCAAGGACCCGGTACCGACTACCTCCATTGGAGGCCAGCTGATCGAGGGGCAAGACTGGAGGTACCGGGGTCCTCTTGAGGACAGCTAAGCTGACCCCAGACAACAACACTGCAGCCCTCGGGAATCCATACCCCTGGCTGACAGACACCAGCTGGAGAGCTCTGCCTAAAACCTCAAGGGGTCGGGGAAAGAGCAGGGAACAAGCCTATTTTGTGCTGATGCCACAAGTCTGTGTAAGGCAATGGGGCCTATGACGCAATGGGGCCCATGAATGTCAAGAGTTTGATGCGACTAAACCGTCTGTGCAAAACAGCTGTGTCTGCCTCCCGTCCTTCTTTCTGCCGCTGACCAACTTGCCTCGACAGGGTAAGCTCCCCGCGCGTGGTCACACACCAAGGGACGGGGTCTCTGCCCGCCATGGATGTTACAGTATAATTACACAGGCCAATACACATTTTGCTTCCTTAAACGTTACACCAATTCCTGGGTATATTTGGGGTGCTGATTCCAAAAATGACATCCGTTTTGCCCTATCACATCTAGTTTTGGAGACACGGCATAGCCTACACCATGGCTTCCTCATGAGGAAGCTGCTTGAACCATTCACTAATGAGGCTATACTATATCTCCAAAACTAGACATGATAGGGCAAAACGGATGCCATTTTTGGAATCAGCACCCCAAATTCATATCAAACCACCATAAAGTTTGGGAAAAACGTTTCTGACCTTCAGTTTTGTAGGCCTGTGTTATTGGAGGAGGAGGACACCGGAATGAGGCATGTTTTGAACACTGTAAATGATTGTAAATATTAATGCTTGAAGGACTTATTGTAAGGAGTCTAATTACTCAATGAGGCTAAAACTTTGTCATTTATATTGTACACCATAATCATGAAGTACATCTTGTACCTTTATCTTTAAACTCTTTGGATAATCCTCTTTGTATTTGAGCTATAATCATAAAACATAGTTAAGTAAACCTGTTTAAAACTTCCTGCTTCTCTTGGCTTAGTTCACCCTTACACATCCCAGGTAGCTGGCATGGTAAAACCAGGCGAGGGGGGGGGGTATGAACAAAATACTCAGTTATAGACAGGGGACAACATAAGAAAAGTCTTGCTGCATCAGGCCAAAAGTCCTTTTAGTTCAGCATTCTGTTTCCCACAGTATTCCACCAGTTGCTGCTGGAAAGCCCACAAGCAAGAGGGAAAGGCAGATTTCCAGAAGGTGGCAGAATTAGCATCCCTCAGGGTCATATGAGCAACTTTGTGACAGATTTATACTATGGTGTTTGATTATGCTCAGGCCTAGGACAGCAACAAAGGAAGGCCAAAAAGGGTAAGCAGGACAACTTGTACACAAAAGGGAACCGGGTTTGAGGTCTTTGCATTGTTTCAATGTACAACTGCTGGGTGCTTGAGGTATGTGGGAATCTTAGGGATCATTGTGATCCTGGTAAGGATCACCTTCTTATTGGATAAATGACAGTCTTGAGACACACCTGATTATGAGGTAAGCTTGGTTTTATCAAATAGTTAGAAATATATTCAATATATTCAAGAAACATGACCATATCGCAGTACAATGCTGCGATGCGGAAAGTTAAATACTGTTGAAAGGTGGTGGAGAGTTGGTGACAATACCCTACCTCTTACAATTTTTCCACTCTTTATTCCACATCAACACTCTGAATATGATCTGAGGTTAAAATAGGTCTTGGGAATATGTTGCACATGTTTACCTAATATGGTCCACATCTAGTGGCCAAGTTACAAACTCTCAAAGCTGTTGAACTGCAAAGAAAACTCTTAACAGCAACACAGTCACCAACTCCCTTCTTGAAAGGCTTCAGATTCCTAAGGTACAGGCAATGTATAATCCAAGTTTCATCAGATGATAAAGAATAAGCTGCAGCATTTGTCTAGTGGGTGTTTGAGCACCAGTGAGGAGTAAATGATTTGATTTTGTGGGCTCAGAGGATTTGTCAGCTGCCTCCGAAGTATAATTCTAGCTCTTCATATCCCTGCTGCTTCTAATTTAGCAGGACAGGCTCATAATTGAGGCAAATTAACTATTTACACTTGCCACTTCTACCAAGGGAAAGAGGACACATCAGCAGGAAAGACTGAGTGGGAAATTAAATCCTTCCCACTTGTGTCAGATCTGCCCTTATATAAACACATTAACAGTAATTTCATGAGGCGTCAAACATAGGAATAAATACTGAGGGATAAAATAATGAGGTGTTGCTATTGAGCTGAACTGTGGAAGCTAATATTACTGAGAACAAATTATGTAGCCTGAAAGAAAGCATATGTTACAGCTCCAGCAGTTCCTTGGCATGTCTTATCTGATCATTACACTGTGGTTCCCTAGGTACATAGACCTGGCTTCCTGCTACAAGGTTTAAGTAAACATTCACATCTGAATTCACATTCTGGTACAAGCTCATTCCTGCTTTAACTCAACTGCTCTGACTCAAAAGTGCTGCAGAGAGAAGTGAACTTTGTGCAGAGCACTTTGAGTGGGCATTCAGTTCCATTTTTAGCATTATAACAGCATGTTTTATTGAGGTCTTTGGCTGAAGCCATGAAGTCAGTTACACTAATGTAAACAAGAACATTTTGTTTGTAATTTGCTCATTCTATTACAGCTTCACTGGATCTCCAATTAGGAACTCAGGAATCATTTACTACAATTACATCTGGTTCAAATTTAAAATGATTAAAAAGAAAGAAAAAATCCCCATACCTCTGAACAACAACAAAAAAATTACCTATGCTGCCTTGTAGCCCAAACTTCCGCCTGAAAGCTAAAAAGGGACTTTATCTATCCAAACAGTTTAACTCTTGATTGCCCTGTGTATTTTTACTACCCCCCTCAACAAAAGTATGTGCAACAAAACAAAAGTTACAGAGCTTCGCAGCAAAGAACGCAGCATGACAAGGTATTCCATGCCATGGGGGGAGGTGGGGAAGAAAAAGGAACAACACAAGGCAACAGTCCCAAGCAAAGATATAAATGGCTACAGAATTTGATAGCAGTGCTTCCTTTCCATGTGGGAAACATTTGAAGGCACAACTGAAAAGAACTACAGCGATAAGGCAGGGGCTAAATGTCCTATGCTAATCTGAATTTGGCATGTTCTGAAATGTAAGGACAAAGCACAAGCCACAAAAGTTGTCAACAACATTCCTGCCACAACAAAAGCAGGAAGATAATCTGAAAACCACAGGGTCTGGGATTTTCTATCACACTGTTTAGGCCTAGACTGTCCCACAAAACAAGCGAGGTGCCCCCCACCTAGAACAGCGTTTATATACATATGGTTCAACTTCACAGACCCTACATCTAGGAGGGGTGCGCAATGACCATTCATGTCCTGGTCACGGCTGTCTGTTGCTTGCTTTGGTGGGACTTCCCAAAGAACTTTGTTCTGGTAATACCCCTGCAGCATCACAATATTCTGTGTTTCTGTAACTGCAATTTACAGATTTGGCTGTTTTAGGTCTTCTCTTTGCAAGAAGGCCAAAACATTTTGCAACTGAGCTTTCGTTTATTGTGTGCTGCGGCAGCCTGAAGCAAGCAGCCGCTTTCATGTGATCCTGAAATATATTCACATCTTATATAAGTGCTGTATTGAAACAAATAGTCCATTCTCTGTTGCATGCTCCATTTTCTTCAACCAATTTCAGCATGGAAAGAACAAAATATTTCTTTTTAATGCAACTCTGCAAGTGATCCCATTCCCCCTGTGTTTGGTCCACCTGTCAATCTAGTTGCTCTCAGAAGTTATACATAAATGAATTAAGTTTGCTAAAAAAAAAACAACCTTTTCAGGCAGATGATCAGGCCAACCCTTGGTTTGCTGAAGAAGACACCAGAGTGGCATGAGCTTACCTTAAATATTTTACACTTCCTGAACAGTGAGGAGGAGCCTTTTAGATGACTTAACTTTGTGCTCTTTAATGAAATACACATTGGGATTTCTATCATTTACAAAGAGAAACTGACTAACTCAAGTGATTAACATAGCTTTCCTTTAATAATTTGCATGCTCCCATATGCTAGTCAAATAAACACAGCTGGAAAATGAGAAACCCCTGGATGTTTCTGTCAATTAGCATAACATGTCTGGTAGATACTTAAAAAAGAAAAGGAAAAAAAATAGTTCGTGCAATTATTTCTGTATAAATTTGAGGACAAGGTAAAAATTTGTTCAACTCTGCCTATCTGAGGGATACTCACTGTGAAATGACTGGAGAGAATTTCTGAGGCTACATTCCTAAACATCCTTGGAGTTCACCAGCTTCCCTCCCTCTCAGGTTACAAGGTTCCCCTTGTCTCTCTCCAGTACAATTTGCAGGGGTGGGCAGGATGGCGACACAGCCAGAACCTCCATGAGGCTACCTTATGCAGGTTGTATCAGTGGCAGATAGCAAGGGGTCCAAGGGGGAAGTGGTTTAGCAATGCCTTTCACCCAGTATGCCACTATCGTCGCCTCCAATCTGGCACCAATGCAAGCTGTAATGATGTACTTCCTGCTTGCTCAAGCAAGAACCAGATCATTCTCCTCATTAATGTGCTCCTTGAGCACTGCCATCAAACCTGGAAGTGTGGGTTTGATGGGAGTGTACAAGGAACATGGGTAAGGAATTTTATAGGGCTGAGGCCCCAAAATGGTATCAGGTCGTGGTCCAGATCCTAAGTGGCGAGGACCTGAGGATAGAGAGAAAGGGAACGAATGCTTTCTGTGCATGGTGGAGAACAGGCTGGAAAGCATGGGAGACTTCTTTTGCTGCATTGGGTCCTGCTTGATTCAGGACACAGTAATATGTAGCAGGTCCCCATGAGCCTTTTGTACATATGGAATATTCACTCATAACCTTCACATCCTTGTGACTGACTAATGCCATTTGATTAAGATCTAACTTTTTTCCTTCTGTTTCTTACTGAGTAGTGTTAAACAGTATTCATCAGATAAAACTAGTACACTTTTTAAAAATCTGAAATTGAAACCCAATAACTATAACCCAATTGCATACAACTATGATTCTGCAAAGCAACCCTAATCACTCCACCTTTCCTTCATCAAGTTCACGTAGGCATGTCTCTTGCATAAAACTATGTGTTATGCTGTACCAACGTTTAATCAAATATTGCTCAAGCAGGCTTACATAAAACATAAGAGCTAGAGGAGAAAATATTAAAATCAGTTTCCTGCATGTAATTTTAAAATGAGAGAGGCAATAAAGGAACTGTGAAGAGAAATAAAGAAATGTGGATGAGGGGAGAATTATTAGTTCGTGTATACAAAAGGGAACTCTCAGTACTACTTTACATTCCACCTGATTGTCTCTTACAATCACTGTTTCTTACAATCACTGTGAAGCTTTCTTGACAGAAGGGGTGAGGAAAGCAGTAGCATTGCCTATAAATGGGATCTGTGAAATCAAATGATAAGGAATACAACATTTCCTCAACTGCTGATATCTATCTTAAACAGAAACAATACCTCTGACATTCAGAATAAAAGTGCACTTTCTACAGAAGGGTCATATTACAAAAGAAGCTGCTAATTCTTTATAGGCCAAGACATTGCTTAGGGCCTTTCTATACATCTTTTTTTCATGCAATTATTTCATAGTTGTTGCACAGACTCCAGATGGCTTCTCAAGGTAAGTGCCTTGGTGATGGGGGAAAAAAAATCACATTTTCCCAATCATTTTAAAAGTCACATTTTGTCACTTGGAAAATACAAATTTCCTCCAGTAATAACAATTATGGATGCTGTCGAGAACGTGTTTGCATAAATGGTACCAGCGCTCACTGGATAGTATCCATACCATTCTTGGTGATATCATTCATCTCCCGTGCCAGTACTAGTTGGTGAACGTGACCAAAGTTTTCATTTAAAAAAAAAGTTATGGCCCAATCCTATGAATGACTACTCAGAAGCAACTTCCATTGTGTTCAATGGGACTTACTCCCACGAAAGTGTATATAGGATCACAGCCTAAGCCTAAATGTTCTCCCACTATAGTCAGAAAGTACTGAATATAATTTTTCAAGACCTAAAGATAGGAACATTATTTTGTTTCTATTTGTATATTTTGGGTCCCTTTGGGAAAAAAGACGGGATAAAAATACTGTAGATAAAATAAATATTGTAATGACTGGAACAAGTTTAATTATGTTTCACTGAGGTGTATGTGGGTTTGGAAAATTGTGCTTATGTCATATTGGTTGGCAGCCTTCAGTCTTGAAAGACTATGGTATAAGCCTACAGCACCCGGTATTCCCAGGCAGTCTCCCATCCAAGTACTAACCAGGCCTGACCCTGCTTAGCTTCCAAGATCAGACGAGATCATATTATAATTTGGAATTTTAAAAAAGAACACACATTAAATCTTCTAAAACCATGTCAGTCAGATTCCTGCATGCATCTCTCATACCTGTTTCTGTTCTTCCCCCAAGCCATCCCACATAGAAGCTACAATTTTAGACACTTCGCCAAAGGTAGCATTTGGGTTTTGACCCTTGATGGCTGCTTGAGTGTCTCGGAAAAATAATGCATAGGCAGAAACTGGTTTCTGTGGCTCATTAGGATCCTTCTTCTTCTTCTTCTTCGGAGTTTTGGGTTTCTTTCCCATATCGGAGGCAGGTCTTTTCTCTCCTCCATTGACCTGCCAAGAAATATATTACAAATTATAAATGACAAGAACTCCACCACCTATTACTGCAGAACAAGATAAACCTTCAAATTTGGTCCATGTGCATTTGGATTTCTGCAGCTTAAAGTATTATTTTAATTACATGTCCTCTTTTTGGCATCCTACATTCTTTCATCTATATAATGCATTCTGCATATTCTAGGTTATGTAATCTTACTTTCCTAATTTTATTATACATCTACATTTTGCTTTCATATCATAGCATTTAAATGTGGCTTAGATTATATATTTTTTACTTTTTCAAGTTTTAATGGCATACCAAACCTCTAAAGAGCTGCCTGATACATTGATTTGTAGTTCAATCATAGGGATGCTGCAAATGGAATAAAATAATGTAAAATAAAAAGTACATCTCTTGTCTTATAGAGGATACCCCTCTTCCCTTTTTAATGGACTATACAGGCTAGAGCAGGGATATCCAAACTTTTTGTCAGGAGGGCCACATCATCTCTCTGACAATGTGTTGGGGGTCAGGAAAAAAAAAAAGAATTCACATTTAAAATTTGAATAAATTTGCATAAATGAATATATTAGAGATTGAACTTATATGTATGAATGAAGGTCTCATGATAGCTCAAGGCCAATAAAAGACCTTGCGCAAAGCCTTTCCTTTGCTGCCGCTTCACAGACGTGAAACAGCAAACAGCAGAGGGAGTCCTTGGTCCGCAGTTTATGTGAGAGGTGAAATAGTCAACCCTCACACTGAGAGTAGTTGCATCGGGCCACCGTGGGCTCCAGCAAGTCTCTGAAGGGCCACAGGTTCATTGGATACTGGGGGGTTTCCTGTGGGCCGGATCGGGGGTCCCCGAGGGTTGCAAATGGCCCCCAGGCCAGGGTTTGGGTACTCCTGGGCTACAGGCTGCAAGCCTGTACACATTTACTTCAGAGTAAGTCCCACTTAAATAATTAGGGATTACTGCTGAATGAACATGGACAGGTTCATGGTGTAAAGCAGGGGAGTCCAAACATTTTGGCAGGAGGCCCACATCTCTCTGACACTGTGTCAGGGGCCGGGGGAAAAAATAATTAATTTATATTTCGAATTTCAATAAATTTACATATATGAATATATTAGAGATGGAACTTATATGAATGGATGCGGGTCTTGCAATAGCTTAGGGCCTATAAAAGGCCTTGCACAAAGCAAGGCCAGCCTTTCCTTTGCTGCCACTGCTGCATCACAGGCGTGAAACAGCAAGCTATGGAGGCAGCCCTCATCCCTCTGCTCACGCGAGAAGTCGAACAGTTGGCTGAGAGCTGAGAGCAGTTGCATCAGGCCAGCATGGGCTCCAGCAAGTCTCCAGAGGGCCAGAAGCTCATTGGAGACTGGGGGCTCCCTGAGGGCCGGATTGGGAGGCCTCGAGGGCCACAAGTGGCCCCAGGATCGGGGTTTCGGCACCCCTGGTATAAAGCACAATTCAACTCAATCAAAAACAGAGATTCTTTGGCTGAAATCTCATTTGTACAGTAAGTGAAACTCAGATTTAGCAAAGAATCTCCAAACCATGCCTCCACCTCAAGAGGAAGAGAAGGAGAAACCAAACTGCTTTTAGATCAGGGGTGTTAAACATAAGGCCCACGGGCCAGATGCAGCCCGTGGAAGCTTTTATACGGCCCTCAGGTTTTCAGCTGCTGAGTAGTGCTGAGGTGTTACTGCTGAAAGGGCAGCCCACATGAGAAATGGGCTCTCCCATGTCTTGAAATATGATCAAGATTCATAAGTGAGAAAAAAGTGTTTATTTTTTGTTACGACTTGTTTAATGACATCACTTTTTGCCTAATGACATCACTTCTGGCCCTCAGCAGGTATCATGAATGCTATGTGGCCCTCCGTATGAAATGAGTTTGACACCCGTTTTAGATCATGCTGCAAGGAAATCTGCAGGATCACAGCCTTCATGAAAGTTCCCTGTATGATGTCTTGTCTTGGTGGTGGGAAAAAGTAATTGTCCACTTTATTTTCCAAACTAATTCTTCCAACAGGTAAGCAAAGCATGAGCTGGAGTATGAAAGCATTCCAAACACATCAAGTTTCCCAAAACATAACCCAACCTGGTTATTTGTGGGAATCAAAGACCATCTCTTCCCACACAGGTTTTCCTGGCTGTACAGTTCATTACTTCAGGCCTTCCTCTGGGAATCCTTGCCCTTAGCATTGTGAAAAGCGTCACAAAGGGACAAAGACAGTCAGTGTCACTTCAATTATTTAGAATGCCCTGTCCATTGCATTTTGATGGTCTCTACCATATACTCCTTCTGAAGACTGATTAAAGTCTGTCTAAAAATCCAACTTGTTCTTAAAGTTAAGGACAGTAATGTTACTAGAGCTACTAGTAGTTACTAGAATGGTCTTCAGTTTGGATTTTTGTAGTACTGCCTTTATTATTTATTAATCATCACCACCATTTTATTCTTTGTCCTGTAAGTCACTGAGGACCATCTCTGTAGCAAAAAAAAAAAAAGGTGGGGTATAAATGTTCTTAAAATAAAAATGTCTTCATTTAAATAAAAAAGTCATCAACTGATTAATTGGTTTAATCAACATATTTAATCTTAAGGCCTTAACGGAAGTACAAACACTGACTTCAGACTTTCAAGTGCTATTATTCTGCTCTATGCTGTAGGTGATACAGTAAAATAACCAGTATATAAAATTGCATTATATGCAGAGACAGCATTGCACCATAATGTATTCAGCTGTACAAATTAAATTTTCCTCCCAATAATACCCATATTATAGCAGCAAAGTGGCCTCAAACTGATTCAATGCAAGACTTAAAGATTCCTGATAACATTTCCCCCCCTAAGCCAATAGAAATAATATTTCTTTAGGGCCTTTCTAGACAGCTGGTTCTAGTGTAATAAATGTGCAATTATCGCTCTGTTGTTCCAGGGGATCCAGACATCTACCAGCAAGCTAGTATTTCTGCTGTGGTATATCACATTTTTCTAGTGCTCAAGTTCCAATATTTTATCACTGGAAAACGAAGGTCTTCCCTAGCTAATGCATCTACTGCTCTTAGAATTTCCATGCAGAGAGCGATCACATGAGTGTCAAGGGTGTATCCTGTATAGTGTCTGTCACGTAAATATTGATGACTGATACAATTCCCTCAATTATTGTACCTACAATGTTTTTTAAGTCCTTTAAATTGTTTTTGTAAACTTTTCTAGATGCTAAGCAGTCCCATGCTAAATTAGTCAATCATTGGGCTGCTTATACAGGCCTTCAAGCTAAACCTTTCTCCCACAGTTGTTGTTGCTGGCAACCTTCAGTCTCGAAAGACTATGGTATCATGCTCTGAATGGTGGTTCTGGCACAGCATCTAGTGTGGCTGAAAAGGCCGATTTGGGAGTGACAATCCCTTCCACACTGGGAGCAAGTATAGGCCTTTAAGCTAAACCCTTCTCCCACAGTAATATATTGTTATCTTGATAACATTTTAAAAGAATACTTATTGCTGAGAACATACAGGGGTGATTTCAGTGGTCAGTTAGGTCAGGTTGTGGCCAAGGGTTCACCCAATCAGGATGATCTCTGAAATTTTAGTACTAGCTTCAGCACCCAGTGCACCATCAGGGTATGGGGAGCCCATGGGGGCCCCAGTACATGACTTTGCCAAGGGTTCTCAGCAATCTGGACCCAGCATTGAAGATGTCCTTGTTCAGTATCCAATGATATGTACATTTGGGGATTTTTTTAATGTTGTGAAAAAAATGCTGTGATGAAGATTACAGCCTTTTCATTACTGATGGATAGAATATCACAATATTGCCAATAGATCACAATGGAATGAGTAGCAACCTAAGAAGTAAGGATGTTAAGACCTGGATATACCCTTTCGTATTTGGGATACTGTTATAACATCTTGCTCAGCCTCATGAGTAACCTTAATGAGCACAAAAGGTTAAGTGGAAAGCTGTTTTCTGGTAAGCTGAACAAGCTCTGAAGCAATGTAAATGATCCATCAACTCTGCCTTGTTTCTTCTCTTTACTACAGGGTGAGTACTCGCTAGAGAAACTCTGTTCATTTTTTTTTAATGCAGAAATAAATAAAAAAATCCACAACTAATAACCTTGAAAATAATGGGGATGATGTTCTACCTTATGCTTACAACCATCTAGCACTTACACAGACTTTGCTGCTAACCACCAAACAGAGACAGATGGGAAATAATTAAAAAAAATCTTCATAGTTATTCTGCTAAGCATAGACTTGTGCTTTAAAATCCCTAGAGGTGTAGTTAGCTCATGGTAATCCACCTCCTGTCAGGCCTTATTGCTTAATTATAGTGATGTATTTAACTTATTTATCACAAGAAAGCAATAGTCTCTCACTTTAAAAATGTGTGTATTAACCATGTTGCAAAAATAATAGATCACAAGGATATACAGCAAAGGATTTAAGACTATCAAATAAGGCAGATTGTTGATATCTAAATGTCCCTTGAGAAGTTAAGAAACGCCAATAAGCATATTTAAAATAAACTGCAATAGTTCCAAGGCCTTTAATGGCAGTAGGAGAGCTGTTTTGTTCACACTATCTCGCAGTAATCACCATAGTTTAAAATAGATTTTAATCAAGTACCATCTGCATAATAGACTGAACAAACAACATAAAATTCTACTTATAACTTACCATATAAAGTAAAAATGGTTAAATTTCTCTCAGCCACATAAACAGAATAGGCTGCAGAAGTTCCTCAGTTATCATGTTTCAGTTAGTTAATGTTTGCTGTTTACAGTCCTCTCATTACTCTCTTTTCTCTAAATTTCATGAAATTTTTTCATAAATGAAATTCAAACAACCATGAAACAAGCAGTCATCCATCCAGTTAGGAATATATATTTCTGAACATATATGGCATCCAGCACATCACAATTATATTTAGCAGTACCAGGATACATGTTTAATGACCCAACAGAATAAATGGTTATGTCTAAGTGAAAAGCAGTACTCATTCAGAATACTGAAATGGTCACAATAAGTGCGAGTGGAATGAGAAATTTAAGCAATACTGAAGTTACTTTGAGGAAGCAATTGCTAAGCCTCCCATTTAGATCTAAAGTTGGATCCAACACTACAGAAGCTCAGGCTGCTGAAATGCTAAAGCAACCTAATTCCAATAATTCTATTTCACATAAGCAAACAATTATCTAGAACACAACATTTAAAGTTTCATTGTATGGTTTGGCCCCTTGGTTATAGACAACATAGATCCAATCCAAAAGCAGTGAGGCAGAGTTAAGATCTTTATCCAGTGAGTAATTATTCTGTGGACCTCCTTGCCACAGGATATGATAATGATGTCTGGTCTAGATACCTTTAAAAGGGAACTGGACAGATTTCTAGAAGAAAAATCCATCACAGGTTACAAGCTGTGATAGGTATGTGCAACTTTCTGGCTTTAAAAATAGGTTATCTCAGAATGCCAGGTGCAAGGGGGTGGCAAGAAGATGCAGATCTCTTGTTATCTTGTGTGCTCCCTGAGGCAACTGGTGGGCCACTGTGAGATAGAGGAAGCTGGACTAGATGGGCCTTTGGCCTGATCCACCATGGCTCTTCTTATGATCAGTGGCAGCATGCTAGCGCCAGGAACCAACCCAACTTCTGCCCTAACCTTGCCTTTTTGGCAAAGTCTGTTGAGTGCCCAGTTTCTGTCAAGTTTCAGACTCAGTTGGGTACCACTGGATCCCTGTCAATGGGCTTCTGGCTTGAGCAAGACAGTGAATGCTTTTGGTGGATGATCTTCACCTGGAGATTGGGAAGCTGGACTTACTGTTAGATTCACCTACCCAATTTCAGATGTGGCTTCAGCTGAGAAGAGATTCATCAGTGGTCCCTAACACCTACCACTAGGGGGAGGTTCACATCATTTTGACCAGGAACCTCACTTCAGGATGAATCTGCCTCCCCCTTGAGAGGAAGGGAGGGATATGAGAGGAATGAGGTGGAGTTGACATTGAAGACCATGAAAGATACGGTTTATGGAAGACCATATCCACAGACTATATCCTAACTCCTCTTCAAACAATGGACACGCGCCCATTGCCAGAAAAAACCTACGTCAACAACAGACTTGGTGTGGGTATGCATAACCCCATAAGGTACAATGGGGAAGGGAAAAAAAGCAGAAAATTGCACCTACTATAACCCTGTATCCCACCCACTTTCCTGCGATGGTACATAGGATACAAACTACACCTGGCAGCCAATCACACCACATTCACCCCAGCACGCAAGTCCCACGAGGGAGACTGCAGTTCAGATTTTCAGTTGCATGGCATGGTGCTATGGTCTGGGGGGCGTTCTGGGGCCTGTGGAGGCCAATGGAGTGAGTTGCAGGCCTGGTGTAACCTGGAAGTGGCCTCTGGGGGCTCCCAATAAGGTATTGCGGCACTACAGGAAGAATCATGTGGTGGTCCAACACACAAGGGGTTAAGACCCACTGCACAGTGGGTCGCAACCTACCAGTGGGTCACAACTTACAGTTTGGAAAATGCCGGTTTATAATTTTAAAGATGAGTTAAGCTGGTATTAAGAGCAACTGGAGGTCTACAGAAAAACTACTTTTGGGTGTGCCCTCTTTACTTCAGATATATTCAGGAAGTGGCCAGTTATTATTTGCTAACTGGAAATTATTTGCTAACTGGAAGAATTTCTTATAAAGCAAATATATCAGGTAGTGGATCTCATCAACTAACAGCCCAATCCTATCCACACTTTCCTGGGAGTAAGCCCCATTGACTCAAATGGGACTGACTTCTGAGTAGACATGCATAGGATTGGGCTGTAAGTTACATGAAAATATGCTACTGTACAGCAAGTTCTCAATTAAAGTTTTCGATATGTTCTTGGAAACTGCAACTTGAAGCAAAACAACTTATAAAGTTAATAATAATAATAATAATAATAATAATAATAATGTTAATAAAGTTGTTAATAATAATAAAGAAACTAATTTTACTGCTAACATATCTATTAGTTATGTAAATGAGTTATTTTTTTCCTATATTTATGCATTTCTATATGCCTGATCACAAAAACATCACCAAATGTTTAAATAAAAACACAAGACACTTCTAATATTAAATATTGAAATAAACGTGAGCTTTCTGGGCCAGAGAAAACCCATGCAGATGTGGGGAGAATGCGCAAACTCCACACAGACAGTGGCCCCAGCCAGGAATCGATTTCTATTTTTCTCATCAACTTTGTAACGAAACAACTTTAAGTGACGACTTGCTGTATAAGCGATCAATGTAACTGGAAGACAAAATAGGGGAAAATGTGCACCCTTGCAGAATTCTTCAAGGGAAGGGGGTGGAGAGGAAGAGAAAGGGAGCTCAGCACCACACAAAATCTGGTCCAATATGCAAACATTTGAAAATTAACAGTGGCTGGAAAGAAAACACTGAATTGGTTTATGCTTATAAATTTCATATGCAAATTTATTTCCCCAAGTAAAAATGAATACTAAAAGAAATGGAAAGGTGTAAAATATGCAAGAAAAATAATTCTATAAAATGTGTGCTCTGTGAACACTCCTCTTTTAAAGTAAAATTTATTTTGGGTAGAGAGCAACTTACTTTCCTAAATACTTGATTATTTTACAGCTTCGGGCATGAAAAGCACTGACAGAATTTATGAAGTCAAATGCCCAACCCATGGATGAATTATTACATCTGACATTCCCATCCACTGCCCAGTTTTATGCATCCTTCCTCCTATTTGCTGCCCTCCAATCCAGAATGCTTATTGTTTGGTTTATCATATTACCCACTCACTCTTTAAGCCTCTGCCCCAACTTGCACTCATGCTGTATTTCAATATAATTCTAGCCTTTACTTTCAAGCTCCCAGTTTCTTGACCACTCACCACATCATCTTCCCCACTGCCACTTACACTCATGTTTTTCTCTGAGACTTGTCCCCTATCACTCCAACGTGTCTTTTCCCATTTTCATTTCCAGGCACTCTATTCAACAGCTCTCTCTCTCTCTCTTTAAATGTCTTTCCTAGGGCTACTATTTAATTGATTCTTTCCTAGACCACTGAAACTTCACATCACTTGACCCTGTACTACCATATGACATTCTCACCCCTATTCCTACTACCAACTCTTGGTCTGCAACCCCATTTCTCCTAGCCAGTTCCTAACCTGCCACTTAATCTTGCAAGTCTAGTGCAGAATATATACCTATGGACAGGGGTCTTTTTATTTTTGTGTTGTACATACGAAACAATTCAAGCATGTAGAAAAAGCATATGAAACACAGGACTCTCTCTTTGATCCTACCACTTCAGAATATAAGAAAGATTTCATATACAACTCCTTCCCACAAACATACTAATTTTTCAACATACAGGGAAAGTTTTACATGAAGCATCACTCCAACATAAAATTCCCTGTCTGTAATATGACATAAAACAGTCCAGAAAGATCTGTACTATTGGTTTTTGCAAAAGCCATCTTAAGTACTGTACAGCCTTGTTCTAAAAGCAATTCTTCCTTATGTCATTTTGTTGGGATAAATACTAAATATCATTTATAATATTAACAGCCCAGAGCATGGCCTGGGGAGTGGGGATGACAAAATCAGATGGCCTAAAAAAAAGGAAAGTAAAAATCTTTTTCACTTATCTCCCCACAGATCCTAGGAGACTTGGGGGTGGTTCGGGATGGGGAAAAGGGGGATATGATCTTAGCATTCACAGCTGTTACCAAGATCATCTCCCCTCCTGCCCGCAGCCGGATCCCCATTCCAATCTTCCCCGCAGCACTTTACCTCCTTCAGGGGGTGATTTACAACCCACTACTTGCGGGGCAGGGTTTCCCTGCTGCCATGTTGTTCCTAGTGGGTCACAGAATGGAAGTAAGACCAGGGCAACAGTGGACCATGCAATGCCCTAATGGGTTGTAAGATAACAACCATATGATTGGGCTGTTAAGGACATATTTTCAACAGAATAGCATCCCAATGCTAACTAAATCTCCCCACTGATACAGCCACACCATACCCTGTGGGGGGGGGGCAGCATCTGGAGACCTTGTGGTAAGGGAACTTTACCTCAGCTGCCCCAATGGGTCTCCTTGGATCTGTACCAGCTATTTTGCTGGCACAAGTCTGAGGAGAATAAGGGAGACAGAAAGTGACAGAGAATGGAGTTAAGATCTGGTACAAGCCAAGTGCTGCCAAGATCCATCTCATCTCTCTCCCATTATACCTCTTGCCTGTGCTCCTACCTATACAGAATCTCTCTGATTCTTCCTTCTCCCTCAATCCACCACTCTTTACCAGTGTTCTGTCTGTGAGTGGCAGAGTGGCCACATATCACCCAGCCAAACTCAGCGCATTGTGGAGTTCAGCAACCTGAAAGTTCAGTGATGACATTATCACCAAAAGTCCAGAAGTGGTGTTGTGATGCTGTGTAGCTCCCAGAGGGGTCAGCTGCTTCCTGCCCCTACCACTGGCTTACCTTCCTTGCCAGAGGGCCTCTGGAACCACCACTGCTTGCAGTGGCAAAACCCAAAATGACCCAAAATGTTGCAAGGGGCATAGTGTATGAAACACTCTATAACCATTTAACAACAGCAGAACTCTGTTCTGCCATCGTAAAGGGCAGCCTAGTCCTAGTTATGATTGGATTGTTACACTAATTTATCCTCTTGTTTCTAAATAGCCTCTTTAAAACAAAATAAATAGTATAGTTTATCTGTACCTTCGAAGTTTCATCCCCTTCATCTTCATGAACTGAACTGGATGGTGAAGGAGTTGCAGACTTGCTCCCAGGAGGAGATGGAGAATTGTGGGGAACACTGTTTCCACCCATATTCAAACCAAGCTGAGCACTTAGTTGTGATTGGTTAATGGTAGTCAGCTGACCATGCTGTATCATTCCCGACTGCCTAATATCTCCAGGTTGAACCCTTGGTCTCATGGCGGTCATCTGAGGATGGGAACTGTACTGAGTTCCTTCTGTGTTCCGCAGATCTGGCATCTGAAAAAAGAAAAATGGGAAAGGGATACTATCTTATTTTACCATGGTTCAGAATGCATCATTTTATTAGAAGATGAATGTTTTGCTTAACCTCACATCAGCATTTCAACTTTTGAGAAAAAAAACACCAGTATGTTCAGTGCTTAGTTCAGTACCAAGGAAACTGTGATAACTACAATGAGTCATAGTTTTTTCAGCATCATGTCTTAACAAGAATTAGATAGGAGATCCCACTGTATAATTAGATTTAAATATTAATATTACCCAAATTAATATGGTTTCAGATGTGAGCCCTTTAGGGGCAAGGTGCAATTTATTGACTTATTTTGCGATGTAAACCACTTTGTGAATTACCCATGTTGAAAGTAGTATATAAATATTCTTAACAGTAATAACAATAAGGCCAGCAGAATTATTTAGCTGATGGATCTGTAGTTCTAACATACCTGTAAGTGCTTGAAGAGCTACTGTAATTTTCCATATGGAGAAAGCAGTGAGCTATTGATGTACTGATTACATGACTACACAATTCATTTACTGAAATCACCGTAAATGAATGTGAAGCACTTCAAACTTGTGAGCTCAACAAAATATTCCATTATGTTATTTGGGTCACTGCTTTTAATGAGACTCTTGATTTTAATTCAGGCATTGAATCCAAACTTTACTAGGATCAGAACAGACTACATGGGAAAAAAGAAGTGTTTTCTCTTGAAGAGAAATATACTATATAAAGATCTCATAACACTCCAGATTCTTCTGGCATATTCAGATGTAACAGTTTATTTACTTATTTCAAACAACTAGCAACTATCTTAAAGCAAAAATTTAAAAAAATTCCAAAGAAGTTTACAATCGAAAACACAAAATTATCACGATTATTAAAGCAGCTCAACACTTGAAAGAGTACCAGGTAGACTTAACTAGGGCAGAAGCCTATTTGGAGCAGTTGCAGACCTATCATAGAAGTCTATGGGGTAAATGCCCCAGGTGCAAGCCCCTATGACCCTGCAGAAGCCTCTTTGAGGCTCCCAATGGGGTTGGAAACTGTGCTTCCAGTTTCCCGGAAGCACAGTTTATAGTGTCAGGGAACCTCAGAGAGGCTTCCCTGACACGGGCTCAAGTCGCTTAAGGCTCTGTGAGCTTCAGGTGAGTGGGGGGGGGGGGAATTTGCGCACGCGGTGGCGACAGCCTGCGGGGGGCGGGGCACCATCACAGACCTTTGCCCTGCATTGCAGGGCTAGGGAGGTTTGCTGCTGATCTGGAGAGTGAATTTCATAAACAGTGTGCACAACTGAAAAGTTTCTCCTTATTTGCCTCTGCTGCACTTCATACAGAACTCCTGAAACACCATGCCTCAACCCCAAATTTGGAAGCATGGTTAGAAGGAAAACATGGTTGATTGTACTGAAGGCCTTGGAGATGTACAGGTGAATCAGTTCCAGGTTTGCGCTCCCCTACATCTCACACAGCAAAAGTCATCCATCAGGGTGACCAAGGCTGTTGTGTGCCAAAACCAGACATGAAACCAGATTGAAAGCAGTTCAGATCAGTCAGTCAAATACAAGAGCCAGGAATGAACTGGTCTCCAGCTTCAGAGCATCTCACCTAAACAGGAGATATCTCTGGAATGAACATAAAACCAAGTAGCTCATATGCTAACAGATTATCTGGTGAATTGCTCTATTCACTCTGGTACAGTGTCTTTTTCAGATGCTTCTGCATCTTTTTTAGATTTGGGAACAGGAATTTATTTTGCTATTTAAATTGCCTTGTGAATCAATTTTGTCAACAAGTGGTACATAAATATTAATAATAAAGATATAGTGGATGCATGTAGATATTACATTTCTTGTATTGGATCTTCATGCACACACGTTGGGAAGGGGGGGAGTCAGGAAAACAAGGTCCAGGTGTGATCTAAAAGGCCTCTTCTACATTTAGGCACTTCCCACAAGCTCAAATGGATAAAGCACAATATACCACGTTCATAAAACAATAAGATTAACTAATGGTCCAATCTTGTGGTCTGCTAGTACCGGCACAGCAGCTATTGCCCTGGCATTAGCTTTTGCAGAAGTGCCATAAAGCACTTTTCAACAACTTTAGGATAAGCACCACCAGCAGGAAGACCTGTGCCATCTTGCTTGCACTGAATCCATGTCTACAGCCACCAGAGCAAGTAAGAGCTGCTCCATGCAGCGCAGAACTGAGAGTTGGGAGGGTCGAATGGGGGGGCGCAATCAGGCGGGGTTGGCAAGGAGGCTTCTGCCATATCCTAAACCCACCAGGCTTTTGGGACTTGTGCCAGTTATTTCACTGGTGCAGATCTGAGTAGCCCCATTGGGCAGGCTGGAGTGCTACACATGATAAGGGAACAAACATTCCCTTACCTCAAGGAGACCTCCAGCCTGGTCAATTTCAGCTATGGACATGGAGTGGGTCATGCGGCCCCACTGTGTCAGCACTGTATAGAATTGGGCTGTAAGTAATGCTGCAGGCACGTATACACCTATCTGAGAAGAAGTCCCACTGAATTCAATGGATCTTACTTTGGAGTAAATGCAGGCTCATCCTACAGGTATTGCATATATTTCATTGTTTATGCAATATTTCCATTTTTTTAACAGCATCATAATTTCTAGAAATTTTACATCTTTAATGATGGAGATATATTTGCATCCCTTTAAGAATACATTGCCCTCATAGATAATTATAAGTACGATTAAAATAACTTATTTTCATAATAATTCCATGTAGAAGCTAGATTTTTCAACAGCTTATTAAAAAGCTATGGAGATGGGTTATTCATTTATTGGCATATAGACAAACCGACACAAATTCCTGCCAGGAGCTGTCTCCAGAAGTTCTGGAATATGTGCTGCTTTATAAACAGATTCTTTCTTTTCTTCACAAAAAATAAACAGAAAAACACATTTTGTTGAAGTGAAATCTGGCAATTTGAAGTCTCATTTTTAATGGGTTGAGTATAGGCTTGTGCAATAAAATTTCTGGCATATGTACAATCGATACATGGATGGAGAAGAAGGGAGAGGAAGGGAAAATCAATGCACACTGTCAACTGATGGTTTACATTTGAATCTTGGAAAAGCATTTCCAGATTGTTGCTGGCTTTTTACTCTCTCTCCTTTCAAACACCAGCTCCATCCTAGTCAAACATATTAGCCTTGAAAGCTATCATTATCACTGCCTCTAGCAGACAAACTATATCTGAACAGTTGTACGCATAAAACTCTAACTACTTCTTGGCTGCATCGCTTCTAATCCAGCTGTTTCGCTGAATAGCAGTTGGTGAATGAAGAACTCAAACATGGGCAGCCCTGAGGCCTTATTTGCTAATGTTAGTCACCAGCTGCTGCTTTCTGTGGTGTTAGCAGGAAAGGCCTGGAAATATGCCAGCTGCAGAAAGAACAAGGAAAAGGAGGTCTCTCCAAAGTCTTTCCATTTAGCCCTGCCTGTTATCATTTGACCCTGGATGCTGCTCTCCTCAAGGCTACAGCAACACAGTGTTAAACTGTATGACTAATACAGAATAACTACTTTTTCCTGTGATGATTGGTTTTCAGATATTTATAAACCATACCTTTTCAATTGACACACATTGCACTTTAATATTGAATTAGTTCAACTACAGCTGAGTAGAGATGTTGCGAGCGTTCCACCAGCCGAGTTCAAAACACTAAAACAACCTGCCTGAATGACTGCAAGCAGGACTGAGACAAGGACAAATGTTCCATAAAAGTTTGAAACTTTGCAAGAGAATAAATCTCTTGTAAGGAGGTTAAGAACATAACAGCCCCACTGGATCAGGCCATAGGCCCACAGTTCAGCTTCCTGTATCTCACAGTGGCCCACCAAATGCCCCAGGGAGCACACCAGATAACAAGAGACCTCATCCTGGTGCCCTCCCTTGCATCTGGCATTCTGAAATAGCCCATTTCTAAAATCAGGAGGTTGCACATACACATCATGGCTTGTAACCCATAATGGATTTTTCCTCCAGAAACTTGTCCAATCCCCTTTTAAAGGCATCCAGGCTGCTGTGGATGGATGGTATCCACAAAGATCTGACCTTTCACGGGCACATGTGGACACTGGTGAGAGATCAGTTGGAACCTTTGAAAAAGTTCAACTTGATTCTAGGTCTTAACATGCAGAAGTGGTCACTGGCAGATCACAGCAGAGGTGGCGCAGCTGACTCAGCATCAATGCCAAGAGTGCAACTGCTAAATAAGTTGTGCCCTGCTTTCCACAGTGTGTCTCTATGGTTACTGGGAAGGACATGAAGTTCCTATTCCTCCCACCGTTGACCCAAGCAGGGGTGAGGTATAGATACCAATGGATTTGTATAATTGATTTAATGGGATTTAGTAATGGCTAATTTCGTAGATCAGCACAATGCTTACATACTTGGGATGTCCATTATTGGGAAGACTAAAATTAAACCTAATGGTATAAAGCAAGGATGTAATAAAGACAGATGTAACATAAAAACGAACTCACAGCAAATTCTTCAACCTGACATATGACACCTGCTTTGCAAATGAAATGAAAGACATGAATACCAACAAACCAAGCACCTGCTCACCTGTCAGTCTTGTTCCTTTCCCTACACTTCCTGGGTGATATGCTTTTAAAAAAAATATTTAAAATGATTTATGAAAACATTTGTTACTGGGTATGCATTTAAACACACTTTGCATGTGCACGCAGGAAAAAACTAACTTGTGTGCAAGGATCCTGCATCTTGGGCCAGTCACAAAGTCTCAGCCTAACCTACCCATAATGTGGCTGTGAGAACAGAAGGCGAGAAAGAACCATGCACACCATCCTGACCTCCTTGAACCAAAGGGTAATATTAAAATATGTGAAAAATGAATAAACCAGTGTATTTTTCCTCAGCAGGATCCAATGGGATCTTTTGTTGGGTGAGTTCATCAAGCGTTCTTTCTTTGTTACGGGATGGCCCTTGATGGTTCTCGATAGGGGCTGACTTTGTTTTTGCACCTGGCTGAAGGTGTGGCAACTAGCTCCAGAGATCCACTGTCGCATTAACATGCCTCCTTGACCGAATTTAGCTATGGATTTGGTGAGGACAGGTAGTTTTTGGAGTCAACTTTTTCAGGTCAGAGACCTTCTAGGAAGTGGCTTTTGTCACAAGTGCAACTTGTCTGAAAGATGGGGGGGGGGGAAGAGGTTGCTTAACATCATCATGGTAGAGCTAGCCATTCAATACAACAGGCATTTGCTTGACATTTACATCTTCTTTCGAGGGTTTCCCCCCAGTTCTTTCCCCTTGCAAGGAACAGGTATATTTGGACAGAATGTAGTGATCGTGCTTTCAAAGCAGCTCCACTGCTCTAAGAATGTTAAGTGTACCTTCATATCAAGTTTGAAATGTCTTCTCATATCAACATTCTTCAACTTGTACCAAGAGGATCGCAACTTAAAAGAGGAACACAACCTCCAGCCCCTTGCATTTGACTCACAGTAGCAATGACTAAAACCTTTTTGCAATTTGACCTTTTGTTATAATGGAATTGATTAAAATAGAATCACTAAAAAGAAGGAAAGCAGAGTGCAACTGAAAGACAATTAAAGGTGTACATTACCGGAGAGATGCAAAATAAAACCCCATATATGGAAGTGTCCATACATTTAAGACACTGATTGTATTTTAAAGGACTGAGTGATTGCTGCAAAGGAAAGCTGCAGTAACAATAAATGCACAGTATAGGAGTAGTTCTATTTTTACAACATGGCGCAATTTAAATATCCTTCTCAGTCCTTGGAGCTGGAATCAAAATATAATTCTGTTAAAATACAACCTTTGCTTTCCGCTAATACCTTAGTAGTTGAGGAACCCATCTTAAAGTTGTCTTCCATTGCATCAGCTCTTGTAAGTGACCTTAAGCTCCTTTAAAACAATTAAATACTCCAATGATAACCGCAGATTTTTAGAACATGATCGTGTAATGACACAAATGTACTAGCGTAACATTTCTTGATACACACTTTCGTGAATATTAACATTCTCTTCTACTTGATGTGTTAATAACCTTTGAGTCACACAGGGCCAGGGTCTCAAAACTAATCACAACCCCCCCCCCCCCAACAATTGCTATTCAGTCTAATATAATAACCCTTTATTTAAAACAACCTCCAATAAATTTCATTATAAGACGTTATTAAAAGGGTTAAAAACCTATTAAATGTCAAAGAATTTGCCTGACTCAAACTTCCAATAAAGGAAGAGAATAGGCTTTCTTTTTGAATTATTTAAATCTTTACTGACTGTGTACCGAACCGTTAAATTAGAAAAGTGTTATTAGAAAGTGTTCTCTGGTTGAAATAAAAGTTGTAGACTGGAATGTATCAAACCACTGCTTTTAACCTGAACTAGTTAAAGAAAGGTTTTTAATCCCAAATACAAGGTTTTCCTTGATATAAAGAGGCCAATAATTAAAAGTCTGGCCTGCAAGCGGAAGATAATAAAACTATTATTACAGGAGCATACATGTTCATTTAGGATATTCTTCATGCATGTTTCCATTTGAATTTGGATAAATGTCTTCCATTTGGTTTGATCTTGCAGAGTCCACTCATTTGGACCTGCTCAGCAAACAATAAACCTTTTAATTGTGTTTCATTTGAAGAATTAATTGTGAATTTTTTAAAAAAATCTTTTTCAAGGCATGTAATTCTAACAGGGTCAACAATAGGTATAAGTTAACAGAAAATGGGATTTGAAATATGTCAGCCTACATACTAGCGTCTTTATCAACATTTTACAGTTAATTATAGTTTAATCATTATTCACAGTTGGGAAAAGAACTATTGATTTCATGAATTTTTGAAAATCAATGTCGTAGGACTCCTGAACTATCACATACAACTCAAATGGATTCAAGTGCACATAAGTAAGCTATCAGATGCCTTCAGTTTATACAAAATTAATGTGGGAGATACTTACCAATGACTGAGTCCAATACTGTTGCTATAATGTTTAAAAACCTGGCACTGGACATGCAAGACCAATAAAGCGGTGCTTCCCATGCAATCATTGCCATCCAAGATCAAAGGAAATGATCTGATGAGAAAGAACTTCACCATTTTGCTACCCACAGATAAGCAGCTCCCAGGCTTATTCAGTAAACACCAAAGTAGTCTCAGATGCATTTCCTTACATTCTTAAACAACAAAAGTCTATGCAAGACTAGATCTTCTTCCATATAGGCACATTATCAGTGACTTAGGGCCCAATCCCATGCGAGCCAAGTGCTGGTGCTCAGCTCCAGCGCCGGCACTGGGTATCATAGACGTGCCATATGGCACATCCATAACACCCAGAGAAGAAGGACTGCTGCCACTGGGCCTCAGCACTGCACTGGGACTCCACAACACTGGAAATTTCGCCCACCAGGTAGTGGAATTGTTTTGTGCGGTGGGGGGAGATGTACTGGGGAGGAGGAGAGCAGGGTGGGAGGAATGACCAGCCTGTGAGAGGGCTGGAACGAAAGTCCCCTTTCCCTGAGGAGATGTTCGGCAGCCCTGGCAGTGACAGTGGATACAGTGGTAACCATATCCTATGCCCTACACCTAGACTGTGAGCCCTTTGGGGACAGGGAAACATTTATTGAATTATTTTACTAGTGTCAGGGTTCCCCCACTCCCCATGGACCCTGACTTACCAGGTCAGGGGTCCCAGAAGGCAGAGACCAGCAGCCAAGGCCCCATACTGGGTCAGTGGATACCAAGGGCGGGGCCAGGAATGCCTTAGGGTCAGCAGATGCTCCTTTTCAATTCCTCAGGCAGGAAGGGGAGGGGCAAGAGGAGGCAGAAAGCCCCATAAAGAGGCAGGAGGCCGGTGATGATGGGCAAAGCAGAAAGAGAGATGAGGCAGGAGGCTGTGCAAGCAACAGCTCCTGCCCAAGACCAGGGCAAACCAGGGAGGTGGACCAGGTTGCCTTAACCCCCTCCCCCAAAGCAAGTCTGAGGCCTCTTGCTGGGGCACATCTGCCTCAAACCCCTACAACTATATAAACCGCTTTGTGAACTACTCTTGTTGAAAAGCTGTATACATATTCATCTTCATCTTCATCATTATCATCATCGTCGTCGTCATCATCCCACCTCTGCTTAATCACATTATTTGAGCCCGTCAGCAATGACCACATTTACTTTGGATTAATCCAATCTATGTTTGGATGAAAGAGCAAATGTACTCCTCTAATCTCCCCATATTATTAAATGAACACAGAAATAATGGTCAAATAATTATGAACAATAATGATGTCCTAAATGCTCTTAACCAATGTAGGAACCAGCAATATAAATGTTTCAATTGTGTTGATATTCTTGGCAATATGAATAAGTTAGTCAGCATCCTAGTCAAATGCTGTGCCTTTGTCAACTTCAAATATGTATAAGGCAAGGCACTTTTAGTAAGTGATGAAAAATGTGTTTTGCTCTGGGGGCAGAAAAGGTTTAATCATATGCTAATAAGTCACTCTTTCTCCTGTATGGTATTATTTACAACTTGGTCTACTTAATATCTGCCATATAGTTATATGACTGTAGTGTACCAACTCAAGTATCATATTTTTAAAATGGGAAAATCTTAATTCATTGATTTTTTCAATGTTCAGGAAAGGAATGGACATGCAGTTTTAAAAGAGTATGGAAAAATCAATGCATCATGGGAAACAGTACACAAGGGGATATGAAGCAATTTCATACTCATAACTACTTGCAAATATTTAAGATATTTTATGAGGCAGACAGAGATTATTAACACTGATTACCTGACTGACTTTTAGAAATAAAAGTGAATTGAATACATCACAAAGAATGTAACTGTTTACTGATTAATTAATTGAGATTATTATTTTGAAATAATTTCTCTCATACTACTTGCACTCTCTTCATTGACACACACCCTACACAACAATATCAAAGAACTCTTCATTCCATATCTGCTTCCAAAGTCTACTTTCTTTAATGTCTCTACACAGGAGAAATATAACAATTCACTTGACTGAGAATATTTTACCCAAACATAACTTTGCTGAGATGTGTAATATCCTTATTTGTACAATCGATCATAAGAAAAAAAGAAACTCCACAATCCTATCTCATTCCCGACTGCACTGCAGGAACTCATGTGCTGGCAGTGCAGTGTCATTTTCAGGGTCACAAAATTTGATGTGCTCACACATATTGCTGGGCCACTGCTGCAAAAGGTCAGCAGTGCCGGCCACATGGCAGTGGCTCTCCTGGATCCCCTTGCACTGGTACGTTGGAGCATGGGGTGGGCATCAGGCAGGGAGGAGGAGTAATGGGGTGGAGAGGGTGTGGATCAGGCTGGGGTTAGAGCCACCAGGAGGCATGACAGAGAAGAGCAAAGGGTAGATCTCCATGGCAATGGTGCCACTGATATCCTAAGCCCCCTGCCTAGTATTGCTACACCTCTCAAACTTGCATCAGCCAAAGAGTGGGCACAGATCTGAATAGACCCATGGGGGGGGGGCTCATCTTGAGGTAAAAGAAAAAAAGTTCCCTTGCTTTGAGGACAATTCCTGATCATCCCTCTGCCATTGGACGCTGTGTGAGCCTCCATGGAGTGGCTGAATTGGCCTCAATGGTGGGAGATGGGACTGGGGCAAAAGGTTTTGAAGTTAAATCTAGGTATGGACGATGGTTTCTACAACAGGTGGATTTAAAAATGAAGAGGGTCCCAGAGTAAAATAATTTCGAACTCTAATAGTAAATGGGTGGGGAAAAGACAGAAGACAATAAAAGGCAAGACTATGTGAAAAGGATTTTATTTCAGAACAATCTTGATTTTTAAATCAAAAACCACTTCAAAACTCCTAAAGATGTTTTCCACAGCTGAAAGCAAAATGTTGGGACTAGATCCTACAGTGTACTTTAATCTGTGGCTTAAAGACTCGAGAAACACTTCAAATTATGTTTTGAACTCATCCAGCCATGAAAGCCTGGTTACACAATTGACTAGAATCAATAACAATACCAAGCACAATTTACTTATTAATTAGGTGGCAGTAAAACTATGATCAAGGAGTCTGGAAATCAAAGTGAACCCACACCTCAGCATCCATGAATTCAGTGGCTGAATTGTATATAGTTTTTCCTACATAGACCTACAGTACAGATCAGTAGGTGTACACACTTTAATTCCTAGCAATATTGCTGGCACAAGTCTGCATTGCCCTATGAAGGTGGATCAGGCCTGGGAAGGGAATTAGGATTTGGCGGGCAGTGCTGCTGCTAAATCCGCCCGTTTGCAGACCCAATCCACTTTCTTCCCCACCCCATCTCTTCCCCATTCCGTCCCTCCTTGCCTTCCTCCTGGCCACTGCACAGTCTTCCTTGAGGTGGCAGGTGTCTATGATTCGTTGCAGTGCAGACCCGGCTAGTTGTTGCTTATGGCAGTGGCCAGGCCATGCTCTCTGGTGCAGCTGCAACAGCTGGAAAGCTAGTTAAGCTAGAGCAGGGGTATCCAAACTTTTTGGCAGGAGGGCCACATCATCTCTCTGACACTGTGTTGGGGGCCGGGGAAAAAAAGTTAATTTACATTTAACATTTGATTAAATTTACATAAATTTAGATAAATGAATATATTAGAGATGGAATATGAATGAATGAATATCTCACAAAAGCTTAAGGCCTATAAAAGGCCAGCCTTTCCTTTGCTGCTGCTGCCGCTTCACATACATGAAACAGCAAGCAGCAGAGAGAGCCTTTGGCCCGCAGCTCGCATGAGAGGTCAAACAGTCAGCCCTCACACTGAGATTAGTCACTTCAGGCCAGTGTGGGCTCCAGCAAGTCTCCGGAGGGCAGAGGCTCATTGGAGACTGAGGGTTCCCCACGGGCCAGACTGGGGGTCCCCAAGGGCTGCAAATGGCCCCCAGGCTGGGGTTTGAGCAACCCTGAGCTAGAGGAATATGTGTTCTGCTGGCATAACCTGTGTTTAGTATTGGGCTGTAAATGTTCGTTTTCCCACCCACATCTTAACCCTGGTTAGAAATGCTCCACAGAGCACCCCAGTCATCGCCACACTATAGAGGACATAACATCTGCCCTAAAAATGAACATGATGCTTCCTGGCACAGTTTGCATGAGTGCAAGGCTGACATTTTACTATTTGTGCTTGTGTCAACTGTTGCTTGAAAACTGTGGCCATTAATATGTTTATGCTGGGTCAGACATTACTTTCTTCATGTCTGGTCATCTACAGTACATTCGGCAAGGAGGATCTTGCAGCACCTGGATGCAGTAGTGTAGCAAGCGGTGGGGTGGGGTGGGGAGGTTATCTGCCCTGGAGTAACAGACATGCCACCCAAACCTCTGCTGAGTGAAGGCCTCTGCTGCATTTGGTGGTGGATGGGTACTCCCGCCCCTCCCCCAGGCGCCAAACAGCTGGAAATGGCCACCTTGGAAGCAGTTTGGCATGTGTGATCATGTCATCATCTCACTGCATCACTGCCAAATCACTTCTGGGAGCCGTATACTGTTCTGGGTGAGTACTGAGGGGTGATAGCCAGCCTGGGCAGCACCTGTGCTGGCACTGCCACTTCTTGGACATTAGCCCGTACTGGTTGCATGCTCATTCTCATAAAAATAAACTGGCCACCTGGTACACCATGATGATTTTGTAACACAAATCTTGAGGGAAATGCCATCCCCCCTTCTTCATCATGGGAGCCTAATCACCTTGGAATGAATAAGCCTTTATTATAACTCAAGAACAGCAAAGAGGAGTCTTCAAGGCCTTTGGAACACTACAGTTCTACTGTAAGAAACTAGGACTTATAAATTATGTACCGTAGATACTCAGGTATAGTAGTGAAATTTTTGCCAAGTAATCAAGCTCCAATTCTCACTTCGCTTTATCTCCCGGTCAATCAGAGGGCAGAGCCTTTCAACTCTGAACAGGTTCTTTCTCTGCTAAGCTTAGGCAGGCAGCTGGTTAGTTGCTATAGTTACTTTCCTGGGACATTTCAGCCAAAGTTGACCTTTTATTCTCCTTCCTCCTGTTGCAGCCTGGTTCTGCTCGGCAAACGCTTGCAAAGCAGGTCTGTTTTTTGAAACACCAGGATGGGACCCTCCTTCCCAGCCTACAATTCAGTGCACCATTACTTAAGAATAACACCCATGGAAAGCAGTGGGTCTACTTCTGAGTAAAAAGGACTGCAAATATATGCAGCTGCATCTCTCTGCTGTGAATTGAATTGCACACTCTCAGTTATGCGTTATGGGTTGTATGTTGTATGTAGAGCTTCTGGTTTAACACACCAGACACCTTAAAGGTGGATTTGATTCATGGATCTCCTGCAGTGGTTGCCAACCTTTTTCACTTGCATATCCCTTGGCAATAATAAATTGTACCCTTCATATTAGCAAAATGTTTGTAATAATACAAGCCCTAATTTCCTCTCTATGAAAACCCAGACTTCATGTATTCATCACAGTGTTTTCTCTTTTTATCTGTTTGAGGAACAGAAGACTCTGCCTTTGCACTGTTTTGCACCAGAAGTGTGCTGAGAAATTCTGGGTGATTGATTACATATTATGCTTTAGCTTTTTTACTGTGCTGGTTTTCAATCACTGGTTCATACATGAACTGATGATCAAAAACTAGCTGTTGGTGGGGCTTTCAAAGCCAACTAGCTACCTCCCTTCCTGCCTTGCTGGTCCTTGCAAGGCATTCTGGAGCATGACTTGCCTTTTTCTACCATTATTCCATTCTTTTTCAATTACCCCTAAGGGTCCTATTGAGTGTCCCTGGGAGTACATGAATACCAGGTTGGGAACCACTGATTTACTGGTATGTTGTTTACAGTGCACTTACTCTGATAGTGTTTACAAAAAGGTGGTGAAGACCAGAATTTAAAAAGAATAAAAATGTATCTTATGATCTTTTACTATGTTTTTAATAAATTAGAGGCTACAGTTCTTAGGTAAAAATCAGTGGTAGGTTATTTTTCAGGATCTGGCCTCAACTAAAATCAGACAAAACTATAGTCAGACACCCCTCTAAGTTTAACCCCCGACTTATCCGAGGGTCATAGAAAATTCCGTGATTGTTGGCTCAAAACCTGCCCTTGACTTGTCTGTGGGGTCGGCTTATAGGTGAGTGCCTACGGTAGTTCTATAGGTTCTTTGGGTGTTTTTGAAGGCCCCTACCTGGTGAAAAATTGGACCGGTTGTATCAAAATCTCTAAAGTTAATTGACTATCAAATTGTAAGGTTTTGTTCAGGACAAAAGTCATTAAATCAAAGTGGCAGTAGGACCCATAATCCTGTGACACAACCAGGGTTTAGGAGAGGGAACTAAAGGGGATAATTTGTACCCATACCCAGGGTCAGAAAGGGGGCCCAGGAGTCAAAGGATAACGCCTAAGACAGTCACTGCCAATCAAAGTAGATCATACAGATTTCATATAAGCTGATGTTATGTGCTTCTGTAAGTTTTTAGTCTGATGCCTAATTTGCCACTTCACCCTGCAGTAATAGATGTGCTTCAAAACTGCTCTAGTTTCCTACAACCATTTCACAGCTGTGTGTGTACATACCACATAACTGCAGGTTGTTTTTCCACAACATCTGTGAAATTGCAGCATAGGATAATTAACTTGTGAACACTTGCCAAATCTGATCCTGCTCTTTGTGTTAATCAAAAGTTTACCTTCACTGAACTTCACACTGATCAAGGAGCCAAGCTGTAGATGTGTCCTGTCCCCCTCTCCCCATTTTTTCCTCTAGCTTTTCAGTCTCTTTTGAAGCTCTGCAATTCTGTTATTTACTCCACATGATGGTATAAGTGAAGCTTTTGTAGTCATGGAAGCATCATATGTACAAAAGAAAATAATACTTACCCCACTTATCTCAAACCTTAGAGCTGTGGAAAAGCAATACACAAGTTACTTTGAAGACACAATGAGTTTGGATGGATATTACAGAGTTTTTAACCAAGAGGTGAAGTGAGATGCTTATTTCAGAAAAGATGCAGTTTCAACCTTACATTTTTTTCTGTCCTTCATGTGGAAACATTGGAATAACACCCCCTTTTTATTATCTTTTAGGGTACAATCCTAACCAACTTTCTAGCACTGGCATAGCTGTGCCAGTGGGGCTTCATCCTGCAGTTGGAGGGCAGTCACAGAGGCCTCCTCAAGGTAAGGCAATGTTTGTTCCCTTACCTTGGAGCTGCATTGCTCTTATGTCAGTGCTGGAAAGTTGTTAGGATTGTGGCCTTAGTTAAGTAATAGATCATCATTCATATCAGTCTTTGCTTATGTATGTGTTCTAAGGGGCATCATAAATCTGTTGATTCTTGTTGCCTTTTTTGCCTATATTTGATTCTTGATTCTTGTTGCCTATATTTCAAAACACACAACTACCCTGGTATGTTTAACTGCTTTGTGCATCTGCTGGCACTATGCATTGACACAATCACATAACTGCTAATGACACATGAAGAGCCTTTCATGGATTGGCATTCTGTAGGCCATCACTTGGAAAGATTCACTTCCCCTGGGATGTAGAAAGCAGACTCATGCACAGATCAATGCATAAGACTACAAAGGCTACAATCCTACAACACTTTCCTTGGAATAAGTCCTTCTGAATTAAATGAAACTTCCAAGTTGGAAGTTTCACAGGATGCATAGGATTGTGGTGAAATACCTCTGCTCATGGATACACACATCAGTTGTCATACTGCAAACAATTGTATGTTAATTCCATTATAATTGAATGCATGTATTCATACTCCATATATAGTTCTGGTAGGATTTAAGATAAAACAATTTAAGGTCAGCAACAAAAAAGTTGATTTTTTGCTACAAGGAAGCAAACTAAGAACACACAAAAGATTTAGGAAGCTATTACAATTTTAGTATTTTGATCTTGGAAAGTTTAGTTTTATTCCTCCATCCCCTGCCTCCCACCCTCCACAGCAAGGCTCTGGTTTCTCCATAAGCTAGTGGTTCTCAAACTTTTAGCACTGGGACCCACTTTTTAGAATCAGAAACTGTCAGGGCCCCCCAGAAGTGATGTCAAAACCAGAAGTGGCATTACCAAGTAGGAAGGGTTTTAATAATCCTAGGCAGCAATCCTCTCCACATTTACCCAAGAGTAAGTCCCTTTTGCTATCACTGTTAAAAGCATAGACATAGTAGCCTGTTAAAAGTACCGACCTGTAACTTTTCTCCAAATGTAGTTACATACCACAGTAGCATCAAGAGTCTAAAATATTAAAAATAAAATATTGAAATGAATGGGAACCCACCTGAAATTGGCTCGCGACCCACCTTGTGGGTCCCGACCCACAGTTTGTGAAACATCACCATAAGCTGTATGAATGTACGCATTTGGTTCCTGAGACAGCATTCCTTCAACTAGAGCTAAGAATTATCTACTCTGCAAAATACAGTATTAAATAATTTTCAGGGGAAAAAACATAAATTTTGCATAATTAGATCTTGAAACTCTACTGCAAAACATATGCTAATTATTCACTGCAACTTTGAAAATAGTTTTGAGTTGTTCATCTTTGAAGTGCTATAAAAAAGCAGAAATGGTAATCATGGGAATTAGGAAACTGACAAGAGTTTTAAGATGATGTGATTGGCATGATTTATAATTGATTTGTTTCTACTTAATCTACATTAATGTAAACAATAAATCCTCACTCACACAAAGACTGTGTGAATCTTCATTTATCTTTTATGACAAGAGAGCAAGGGAGGATGGCTTAATGAATGGAAACGAGCAATGAGGTCATGTTTAAAAGCTACACAGGTCAAATGGTTGACATTTCTGAATTCTAGAAAACAAGCAACATGGTAATAACTATTTTGGTGTAAACCTATTAAGGTTTATTTGCAACATTTCATGGAATAAAAAATCAAGGTAACCATGTTAAGTAAGGGCAATGAAAGCAACAAATTATTCAACAGTTACACAACCCACACATTTGGAATGTGCATTCAGAATATGTTTAAAATACCATAGTAATGCATTCCGGCCTTAGTGACTCTATATAGAGCACTATGATCTGCAGCAGCATTCACACAAACCTAAGAAACCGAATGCTTTTATTTTATGACTGCATTGATTGCTGCCCAAATGGAAGACTTCTGTCATCTAAGAGCATTGTTCATAGATCAGGAATGCTGACCAGGGTCATTAATAACAAAAGTAAACTTATCAGGCAGTCCAACAAGATTTGACAACAGCTTTTTGTCACAGTGGATACTAATCTGTTGATGCCTCTGAAGTTCATTACAGCAGTAATAAATCAACCATTGGTAGCTTCATAACTGCTCTGACATAATATTGGAGAGTCAGTAAAGGCAGAACAGCTTGTTCGTTCCATTTTTCAACTTTCTAATTGCAGCTTCTTATCCAGTTTGATATAACTGGAGTTGTGAAACTCCAGACCAGAACAGTCATTTTCTCAAATACCTATTATTTTTAAAGAAGTCAAGCTGAATTAGTCAAATCTTTTGATACAAAGAGATTGGTTAGCTCTCTCTTTATAATAACAATTATAACAATAATAATAACAACCTATGCCAGGATGTTTGAATAAGTAGTCTTTTTTTTATACACTTTTCTTCATCCTTTAAAAAAAGTTTTAATATTAAAAAATGCTTCAGACTTAGAGGGATATTGTTATCACAGAAACTATCCGATAGGTGCCCACAACAGTCCCATCCAAACGGAAGGCATATCTATTAATGGAATGTAGGTTGTAAAGAAACTAGGCTCAGGTTTCTGAAGTACGACCATGACCTGCAAAACCACTTTGGTCAGACACATGATCAACACTACCATGACAAAATAAACATATGTGCCTCAAACAAATGACAGATCCACAGGACCACCTTCACAATCTGGAAAGGTATTATCTATATCCTACCATAATCACTGGTCAAGCAAATAGTTAACTTGAAAAGTACTGATTTCTCTGTGATCACTTTAACAATTGTAACTGCCCTATTTGGCACAGAACACTCATGGCCTTCTGATATATATGAATAATATGGATTCTATTTCAACTCCTTTATTAACAGCACAAACTAATTAACAGCACAAGAGACAAATAAAGATTTGCTCAACAGTGTGCTGTATACTGTCATGTGGTTATTATATTATCTCTTTTGGCAGATACCATCTTCAAATTTGGCTGTGGATAGTGTTTGTGTATCTTTGATTCTATTAGGATAAATGTTTCAGAAATCCTTACAGCCACATTTAGCTTTTTCTTTACACATCTTTTTAAAAATCTGCCATATGTCTTAATTCTGTCTGAGCACTCGAGACTGCTGTTCCTAGCCAATTCTTTAAAGACTTGGCTTTGATAAATAGAATAAATAAAACACAAAGGTAGATAATTTTTTGGCTGAAATGAAAGTATCCAAACAGCCTGGTCAAGTGATTTGTGAACAGCAAAAACAAAACAAAACAAGAAGATAAACATTTACAACAGTTTCACAGATTTCTATTCAAAATTTCTGGACCAAGTAGAAACTAAAAGGGACCCCGGGTTATGCGGTGACTAACAACAGAATACTCCTAAACCATTCCCTCCTCCCCCCCCCCCAATATTCATTCATTCTTCATTTTTTACATTTTTATACCACCTTTCTTGCAAGGAGCTAAGGGTGGTATAAGTTGCTTCCCCTTTTTTGTCCTTACCTAATATTTTTAAAGAAGTCAAGCTAAATTAGTCAAATCTTTTGATACAAAGAAAGGTAGAGGTAGGTGAGGTAGAGAGATTGTGATTGGCCCAAGGTCATCCAGGAAGCTTCATGGGTGAGCACAGATTTGAACCTGGATCTTCCAGGTCTAAGTCAGACTCCCAAACCACTACACCATCCCGGTCTGATTATTTACCATAATCTTTGTATCCTCCTCAGCAAGAACCAGATACAGGTATGTGTTGCTTAATGACGGTGTTACATTCTACTAACCCCTTTGTTAAGCAATTTTGTCATTACGTGAAAAATGTCTGAAAACTTATTATGGTGTTGATGGTGTCCTTAGGAGACCCTACAGACCACCTCCAGGTCATGCTGGGTCTCAGAATGGCCTTCAGAAGCTGCTTCTGGTTTTTGGAAGCAAACCAGATGTAGTTTTCCAAAAATTGGAAGTAGCTTCTGGAGGTTTTTGCGAGCCATTCTGAAGCCCATGAAGACTCGGCAACACTTGGAGGAGGCCTCCTAAGGATACCACTAACACCAAGATGTAGAGTTTCAACTACTTTACAGTAAACCAACAACAGACCATCATATATACAGTACATCATTGGTTACAACGTCACTATGCAATGCACACCTGTAGTTGGATGGGAAACAGTCTTCAATTTCCCAGGAAAGAAGATCACTTCAAGACTTCAGAGAAGCTGAAGAAATATTCTAAAGCTTTTGTATATTCAGAAATATCTTTAATATAATAATTTTAATATGGTTCTACCTAAAGAAAGTGAATCCTGACTAAGCACCAATTAGACTATTATGACTAACTTAAGTTCCACTGATGCCCGCGGTATTCAGTTCAGATTTACTTTCTTTGGTCCAGATAAAGCCTGCAAAAATGATCTCATTCTCCCTTTATGGAGACAACCTGCAAATTTCTTTTGACTGGGTTAGACTTTGCTCTTGTACACTGACAGAGAAGAAACCTAGTTCGTGTAGAGTTTATGCTTATGAAATCCTCCACGGATGCTGGGAGTTCCAAATGTTAGAATGTTTGCAGAATGGCACCAATGCCAAACTACATGAACTCCTCTATTTTTTTTAATGTATGGGTTTCCTTTAGACTGCTTGTGCTTGAGCAGTTTGACAGAATTCATCATCTTTATCTTCTCTTTTTTCCCATTACAGTTTCCCATGAGCACAAGAAGACCTGTTCATTGATTAAATCATATTGATCACAATGGTATAGTCATGAATATGTAGCACTACTGAAATTTTCTCCAAGTAAAACTAAGGAAAGCAAGGAAATTCAGCCAAAGGCAAACCAAACAGAACTACATATAAGAAAATAACAGGTGACATCTATTACTCCTTAGTATAAAGTTCTATGAGTTTGAGCCCCTGTATTGTGGTCCTTGGTCATTGAAAATACTTTAAAAATACACCTTATACTAAGGATCAGACTGCCTTACATATGATTCATGGACAATAATCAAATTACACACACACACACACACACACACACACACACAAAAATGAATAGCTAAGGTAGGTCTAAAAACTTTTGTTGCTAAATAAATCAGCTGTGACTTGTTAAACAGGGTAATTAATTTAAACTTAATTTTTGAAAAGCAGGCTTTTCCATACAAAGTCTTATGCTCTCCTGAATAATAGTCAAGGATGCAGTAAAACACAGACATCAATAAATAATTTTATGGTTAACAAAGCATTGGAAATTTCAGAATAAATGTTAGAAATGTCTTTTTTACTATAAGAAAAAGAAAGTACAACAGTAGTGTGAAATAACTATCTAGAAAGTTATTACTATTCTGTCAGGTACAGATTATTAATCTCCTTGTAGTATCATAAATACTGATAACATAATACATTGTTGGTTTAAATACATCTTGTTTACATTCTTACCATTTTGTTGCATTGATCCAAAGACTTGATAAATCATTTGTTAATAAATTACAGTAGTACAATGATATTTGCAGAATACAAATGTGTTACTTTTTCTTTTAGGGGCAATTTCCTAAACCAAAAGCACTTTTTGTCCTTTTAGGATGTTATCACTGGCTGCCTGGTACATGACAGGAAAAGTAATTACCATTAATCATTTCCTTCCTATAAATGGGGTATTCCCATAATGTTGCTTGGGGTACAACAATACCCCAGGAATGAACTGGCTTTCAAAACAAGGGCAACTCTGTACTCTTGATTTGTTTATCCCTGCGAACTTTACTTCTAGACTGCTTTTCGTTCTCCACCTCAGCCACAATATTTCTTTACACTAGAAAAATATCCAATAGTACTCTGAATGTCGTATCAAACACAAGCTTTCTGAACGGTTGACTCAAAGCGATTTATGGAAAGAGGTTCTGGTTTTTAGAATTTGTTTAATTCTGTGCATATCTACCTGGAAGTAAGTTCCACTGAAATCAATAGACTTGCTTCTCAGTAGATATGCATATAGACTGCACTGTGAATGAACATATGGAATACAAACTCAATTACATGTGTTATAGAATTTTTTTTTAACTTCAAGACATTTATACTCTGCCTTTCCTTTTTGCAACAAAAGGCCTAAAGTAGCTAACAATATAAAATACAACAAAAATAAAATATAAGATTATAAATCAAATAATACTAAGAACACAATAACAAAGACGCAAACAGAAAAACCACAAATCATAACAGCAACAAAGCTATGCAAAACAAGCATGTCTTGAGTCATCAGGGAGTGTGGTTTCTACTCTTAATTCAACAAGGAGAGAGTTCTATATCTGTGGGCCACTGCAGGCCCTTCCCCTGTTGCTGCCAACCAAACCGTGGATAGTTGGACATTGCTTTGAGTTTTCAGAAAAGTGGTGTAAAAATTAAATAATAAGTAGTGGCCACATTATGGAAGCCCCCCTCCCCCCAAATGATTTCAGAGGACATATTGTCATGTATAAGAGTTCAGTGTGTGATGTAATTCATAGTGACTTCTGTCAAACATGATTGATGCCCCAGTCCTATCCCCCATCTGCACCAATAGATCTTATGATCTGTTACAATAATACCATTTACGACAGTGCAAAAGGCAACCTCCACAAATGCTTCAGGGATGCTGGTGCTGGCCAGAGGCTCTACATGCCCACCAATGGCTCACCCAGGTCACACTGGAGCCGACAAGCTGGTACAGGGGTCAGCTATGGGCAGTTTGAGGGAAGAACAGGGGCAGCGAGTGAGCTGGTGGGGATGAAACTCAGTGGGAAAATCGTACACCAGATCCTAGCCTCCATTTTCCAACCTGCCCCAGCCCCTTCTTAAAGTTGAACTTATGCCACCACATAGCTGGTTTGAGTCTGAGGAGACCCATAGATGGCCAGAAGGCCTACGGAAGGTTAAGTAAAAATTACCTCTCATTCACCTTCTGGTCAACCTTTCCCCCACTGCATGGAGCACACACTCCATTGGCTTAGTTTGTGCACCTCATCGAGACTAGAGTCACCTCCTCATACTAGTTCAGAATTTCCACTGCCTCCCTAGAATTTAATGCCAGAAATGATAGGCAGAGCTGACAATCATCAGTGTAGCACAGCCCAATCATAATAAAATACCTGGGGTGATCTTTCATTATCAAGGAGGCCGTTTGGTCCACAAAAACTGTCGGTCAATCAGCACAGAAAACATCTGGTGCCATTTATTGTTTTTATTCATCTAAAGGCGCCAAATTTCTCCCTGAGGCTTTAAGGCTGCACACTGCTAAAACTAGGGTTCAATTGCTCTATGGCTCTGAGATTGCCCCATATTTAAATACCAGGTCTTTGGAGGTGATCCAGACCAAATTTTTGCACCAATTGATGTATGTTCCCTGATGTGTGCTGAACACTGTGGTCAGGTTGGAATCCGGTACCCCAAGTATAAAGATGTCGATGTGGCTAAATGCCTTACATTATTTTTGAAGATTCTCTCGCGACAGGATAACTTTACTTATTTGATCTTTTCGGATCCTTTTGTAGGCACCTGGGAAAAAAGGTGCTTGGATCATTTCAAACTCTGCGATCTCTCTCCAGAGTCTTTAATGATAATGAGCCCAGGAGACGCAAAAGAAATTTTGCGTCAGAGGTTGGTAGACCTTGAATTGAGATCTGTGAGAGCCAGACTTTCTGTGTATGTTTTTCTTGGGGATCAAGCTCTTGCGTTTTCTCCTGCCAGATATTTTTATAATATTGTTATTCCTAAATTTAGGATTGCTTTTACTAAAGCTAGGTGTAATGCACTTTTATCAGCAGTTCTTTTGGGGCATTATGCAAGGCGTCCCTATTCAGAGAGACTGTGCCCCTGCCCTCAAAATGTGATGGAGACAACTGCCCACATTGTTTTGCAATGTCCATACTATGATGATTTGAGATCTAAATTTATCTCCCCGACCTACGGGGATGCAGGTGGAGGAAAAGCTTGCTTTTGAAGATTAACATCCACAAGGTCGCCAGTTCGAGGCCACCGGCACCGTGCGACCTTGAAGCAGCTGGCAAGCTGCAGCTGAGCTGTTCCATCTGCTCGGAGCGTGGGAGGATGGAGGTCAGAATGTTAAACCAGATCGGAGTGTAACACCTTGAATGTAGTGGTAAATAAATGATAAGTGAATGTAGTCAGACCTAAGTGCCAGATCCGGCTCCAACCCCCTCCCACGCTTGGCCCACCTACAGGCCTGCCAGCAGCCCACTTTCCCCCCTCCCAGAACGCCTCCTGAGTCGTTGCCTAATGGCACGTTCGCAACACTCCTTGGCCGATGCAAGCGACTTGCATCAACTGATAGAAAGCTTGGGATTGTGCTCTTAGTGATGTTTCAACCCAACACTTAGGGCTGACAATTGGAATGTCTTGCCTCTTGCTATCAAGAGGTTTTCTGTGCTCCTGAAAAAGGCACATGAAGAAACATTTTGGATTTTTTAAAATACAAATGTCATATCCTGAGCCCATTTGTGAAGACTCGTGTCTCCTGATAGCTTAAGTTCTGCCATACTTTCTTACACTGAATGTCTCTGTGATTATGGCTTCAGCTACAACAGCTGGAGTGTAAATGAATGAATATCAAGCTATGGATTGTCAAACAATAAAAATAATATTTCTATTTGTAGAATATTGGTGGTGTCCATGAGTAAATGAGTTTTAATGGCCATGGTGCTTTGCAATGCAACTACTAGCAGAAGGAAGATGAACTTCCAACTTCTGCAAGATACTACTTCCTGCACAATGCTTGCAGAAGAACTACTCTGGAACAGAGGTAACTTTCCCTGCATAACAGCCTTGCACCAAATCCACCTACTCACCCAACAGCATTTCCACCAGCAGAAGACACGTCTGGATTCTACCCCCTACTTCTGAATATTCTTGTACAATTCTTAGTAGGAAAAGTCCTGTAAGTCAATAGTTTCCATGGTATGATTTAGTAAATGCAGCTGAAACAAAGCATGCCTACCAGATGTCAGTGCAATATATTTATATACATCCACTTCTGTAATGCTGATGGGCCCTGTAAGGTGAATATGCTTTCAGCATTAAAGCACAGAACAGACAATGATGAATAGGTGTGGCTGTTTCTGTATTTCAGGCTTTCACAGAGACTAATGTTCCATATAATTTATAGCAAAATAAGATTTTTCTCATGCCAAACCAAAAACATCTGTGTTTGTCTTATTTACTAGCTACTAGCTACTATATAAACTTGGTCTTCTCAAAGAA
Organism: Tiliqua scincoides; assembly: GCF_035046505.1. Lineage (NCBI taxonomy): Eukaryota > Metazoa > Chordata > Lepidosauria > Squamata > Scincidae > Tiliqua > Tiliqua scincoides. The sequence continues at coordinate 43,373,955 of NC_089824.1, read as the reverse complement.
AAATCTAGAAGTTTACTTTCCCTGCTACCCAGTGACACTCTTAATTAGAAATATGCAATGATATGCCAGATATAAGATTTTATTTCTTACTTCAAAAGAAGCTACCTAGAATTGTGTGGTGTCTTTACTTTGAAGAAAATGTCCTTTATCACTTATTTTAGTGCAACACATTAAAATCAAATATCTCCTGTAGCAAAATGATTCAAGTCTCTGGAACTCAAATAATTTTCTAATAAAAAATGCATGAGACAAATAAATGCACTTTATGTTCCACAAGAAAAGGCAGTTTCAACAGGCTAATGCTCAGAGAAAATTCATTTTATCAACCAGCCATTTCATTCTGTGGTGCTGTTACAAGCTCCTTCCAGTTGCTAGGCAACCATAATTCATAGTACCTTTTAATGGATACTCTGCTTCTGCTGAGAACATTAAGGTGAAGAGAATAAATGCCTTGGGTGAATCTTGAAATCTTTCATTATGCATGTCATTCTATTTTTGTAATGCTATAATGCTGAAATGTTTCTATGGCAGGCAACTGAGTTGTGGTAATTGCATATTCCACTCATATATGTTTTGTAAGCCGAGCAGCACGTACTTGTCTAAAATGAGTTATTTCAAACATGATTGAAATAGGACTTTTCTACAACTAAAGGCAGTAAATAAGCCCAAAGGGGGAAGGGGGAACAGGTCTGGAATATGCCTTCAAATTTCCAGAGAGGATCATACAGAATCAACTGAAAGCAATCAAACAGTCTTAGAATTTCTTATAAGGTTACAAGAAAGTATGAAATGTAACATGCAAACAAGAGTCTTCCATCTGACTATTTTATCTACTTCTCAGTCTACTTGTGTCTCTTTGGGTGCAATCTTGAGGCACACTTGGGCTGGCACAAGTCCTTTGCGCTGACCCAGGAGGGTTGCAAACGGCCCAGGAGGGTTGCAAAAGGCGCGTTTGCACCTCCTTGTTAGTAAGTTGGGCTGGTGTGCAGAGGCTGAATTCAGCCTCCACGCCGACAGAGGGACCAGTCTTGCGTTGGCCGAGCTCGGCCAACACAAGACTCTGGGAGGAAGCGGGAGGGAGGCATTCTGGGGTGGAGGGAGGACGGGTAGTGGGCAGCCCCAGGAGAGAGGCTGGGACCTGGCAGTTATGCCAGATCCCAATCCCATTCCCCAAGCAGCGTGGAGCAACTTCAAGCCGCTCTGCTCTCCTCACATGTATTACCTTAGGAGGTGGCTCAAGTCCGAGGAGACCCATAGGGGCTACAGTGGTTTACCTAGGGGTAAGGGGAAGAGTTTCCCCTTATCTTCGGCTGAGTCACTGTGGTGCCCTATATCACACTGGATACAGTGTAAGCCTCCTGGCTTGCCTGTTCCAGCGCAAGATAGGATTGTGCCCTTTATCACTAGTCTTGCTCTGATGGGTTATATATATTACTGATGGGTTATATATATTACTAATATAATAAATCAGAGTTCTTCAACCTTGAGGTTGGGACCCCAATGGAATTGAGTAGCCTCAGTTGTGGGGTTGCAGCAACTTACAGGAATGAAAAAGGTTGAAGACCACTGGACTAGAGCACCACAGGTAAAGAGGGAGGCATCTGGAGTACCCCTTTCAGGTACCAGCAGATTGTATCCCAGTCCTGTTCAGGTTGTTAGCAATTGTGCTAAAATAACTTTCACTAGTACCAGGTTTCATGGTCACTTTTTTGCTCTCTTTAATAAGAATATTTGGTTATAGTGAACAGTGCTGGGAGGGCATTAAGGGGGCAGGGAGGGGACAATGATGGGACAGGGATGAGCAGATAGGGTCCGGGGGGGGGAGATAGGATTGACAGTGGGTCACCAATTTATTTATGTATTGGGGTCATGTCACAGAAAAGGTTGAAGACCACAGTAATAAATGATACAGGACAATCCACAAATCAATGGAGAGTAAATATCAAAGCCTAAACAGAGATACTGACGTCTGTTTTATACCAAGGACAGGATCCAAACATCTGCTCAACTACTCGGCATCCAAGACTTGTGCTATACAGACTTGAGTTTCCTTTTCCGAAACTGTTGCATGACTTGTGACAAGGCACAGGTAGGGTGGCTGCTATATTCAAAGGGAGAAACACCAGCTGGGCAAGGCCCAAGTCCCTTTGCAAGCCTAAGAGAGTGTTCACATCCTTATGCTTTAACTGACTATTGGGTCACAGATGAAGGTGAATAGTGAAAATATATGACTTATCTTGTGTATATTTGAGGTCATATTTGCAACTCTTTGAGTCTGAAATAGTGGTGGCACTGGATACAGCAGGTTGCTTGAATCAAGTCAGTAAGAACAACCAATAGGAATTGAAGTTTCACTGGTAGCCAGTATGCTTCAATAAGAGAGTAATCAGGTTGAACCTGCAGTAGTTCACTTAAAATCCCTTGTCACCCAAGTGCTAACCGGCTACCTTTGAGGAAGATACTTGACAACCTATGCTATTAAGCAAAGCTAAAGAAATCTGGACCCATAAATATCTGCAGATCTTTGCATCATATTTCTCGTATATACTAAAAGCAAAAATAATTAAGATGTTCATATCGCCATGCATTAAAGTTCAACAGTACCTTTAAATAAACTTAAAAACTGTGAATCTCTCAGAGTGAGATGCCTGGCAGGTCTGTTCTCTACCTTGCATTACCATCTGTATAGTGGGATGCTTATCTGAAATATGTAAATAAAATTAATGAACCTAGTCAAAAAATGGAGCAACTACTGTACTTGCACAGCTTGTGTGTTTTGGAGCTGAAGTGTGTCATCAAATGTGTGTTTCTTGAATAGCAACTTCCCAACTAAGCATAAGGGAAGAAAGAAGAAAAGAACCCATGACACTGAAACTGGCAAAGACTCTAGTGACTAGCAACTCCGAGATCTAAGAGACCACTGAATGTAGACTGATGGGGGGAGCTTGGATGACATTGTACTGCCTTCAACGTAAGCCAGAAACAAAGGTGTAAAAGGAAACAAATATTGCCACAGTAGGTGGCATCAGAATCAGGATCACTCTGTGCACTGTATGAGGTCTTATTAGATGGTTCACTGTAAAACCAGAGTTAGGATATATGGATGTTTAAATTAGAATAAGTATGTGGATTGTTGTAAAAATAATTTGACGCAATTTAATATAGTTCTTTTCAAGCAATCAGCAGAAGCAAGAATTGTTGGAAATTTTTGGCCCAATCCTCCCCTGATGGAGTAACTAGCGTTGTGCCAGTGAAGGCTGTTTTATGGCAATGGTAAAGCATCCTCCACTGATGCATGCTGTAGGCCCACTGGGAGGGAAACTGGAGAGTCCTCCTGCACTCTGGCAGACTCACAGAGACCCAATAGGGGGTTGGAACCCAACCCAAAAGGGGGTTAGAAGGATGCAAGAAGAGGGTTGAATGGGGCAGGGGTGGGCAGAACAGGGCAGTGACATGGCAGGGAGGAGGTGGATCAGGTTGGGATTTGTGGTGGTGCCCCTTCCTTGCCTGATCCACCATTCCAAGTCAGTGTGGACTTGTGCCAGAGTTTGAGCTGGCATAGGTCTGAATTGACCCATAATGGCTGCTTGGGCTTATCCTGGGACAGGGAAACAAATGTCTGTTACCCAAGGAGACCTCCAGCAGCTGAAAATCTCCAATGGGATACAATGGTAGCTGCACTGGTACCACTGCATTGCCACATGGGGATTTATTTAGGATTAGACTGTCAGATCCTAATCCATTTCACTTTTTTATTTTAATGTTTTAATGGAGCATGATAAATATCTTTCTCTATATCAACTCTCCTTAAATAAATTCTTTTATTGATTGATTTTTTTTCCCTTTGGTTATCCAAAAATGATACTTGTATCAATGCTTCAATTTCAGTTTGTAAGACCATATCTAAGAAGAAATGCTTCAAAAGGAAGAATACCGAGTTGCAGTTTAATACACCTATTCTCTTATCAAGAAAATTACGTAAGAGCAGGGCTAAAATCAATGTAAAATGTAAAAGGGATAAAATCAAAACCTTCAGATACTTTACACTTAAGTAAAAAATGTTTCAAAATGAAGCTTTTATCATTTCTTCAGTGCTCTTATTAACTGTGCATTCAGTACTACCCATCTCCAAATGATATTAAATCATTTCCTAACTTGAGCTCTAAGTCAAAGTATTTTTCCTTAAAAAAAACAACAAGAAACAGCCCACCCGCACTGGTCTCAAGTGAAACAAGGAGATTTAATAGCAAATTGGATGGAACCTACCATACCCAAGATAAATCCAGGACCTTAAATCTACATCAAGAGAATTCAACATTTCATTTTGTTTGTTTTGCATGTTCCAGTCTAAGGGTCAAAAGGATTTAACGTGGGCATGCTATATTTTCAAGTGCACTGTGAGACAGAGAAAGTGAATGCTCAATATCATTTATCAAAGAATGAAAAGAACAGCAAACAGAGACCCAACCAGTAGAAGGTCAGAGCCAATAACGTTTCTGCAAATAGAAAGAGGTTGCAGAAGCATCAAATGCAAATTACTGTTTGCTGGAGAATTTTAATGGAGCTCTACGTCACATTATAAAATGTTTAATTGTAACATCTTTTTAATAACACCATCTGATTAAATGAAAAGATGTCCTGCTGATGGCAATTACAATCTGTCAAATAGCATATTTATTTACAGTTTGGTTTCTAAAGCTGCAACATAAAAAAGGAACTCTCTTCAGCTTGTCAACAAACTATAATTATTGTGTATCCTTCTGCCAGTTGCTACATAAAACTTTTGGTCCTAAAATGGATCTAATTATATTGACAGTAACAATTTATAAATTCTGAATTTCTCTTTTCCCAGCCTTTGTAAAATCTCCATGTAAGAGCACAAAACACCTTATTAACACCAGACTTTTTTTTAGGATATTCATTTTGCTCCAGGGTTGGACCAGAATAGATGTTCTTTCAAACATAAAGTGAAACAATTTTGGGTTGATATATTCCTTTCACCCTGCTACTTGAATGCCACCAATATTATTCACTCACAGTCATGGCTCAATATTGTTACATATTTGCATTGCTTTGAGTGCATATGCAGATATGGGTGCATATGCATGTTCGGAAAGATAGCTTTGTGTTTTAGATTTGTGTTTTTGTGGGTTTTCTCTTTTTCTATTTTAGCTCTTATGGGGAAAAGCCTCTCCTCTCATCATTTAAATTCTGACATTCTTCAATATAGTAGGTACTTAAATTTGGAATGGTTGGCAACCTTCAGTCTCGAAAGACTATGGTATAAGCCTACAGCACCCAGTAGTCCCAAGCAGTCTCCCATCCAAGTACTAACCAGGCCTGACCCTGCTTAGCTTCCGAGATCGGGCATGTGCAAGGTAACACTCATTTTTGCATAGCATTATGAAATTGACAAAAAGTAATGATTGAATTAGCTGACCAGCTGTTCTTACCTTGGAGAATAGTAGCTGGACAGTTCTTCTTCAGATTCTTTAAATCCCAGTCCTATCATCTCCCTTCCCCCCCCCCCCAGTGCAGTCAAACCAAAAATGAGTGTGCTGTATCCAACAAGGGGGATCCTTCCCTCCTTTTGTTCTTACAACAACCCTGAGGCAGGTGATGCTGAAAGATAGTGACTGGCCCAAGGTTACACAAAAAGCTTCATGGCTGAGTGAGGATATGAAACTGGATCTTCCAGGTCTAAGCCCTGAACCCAAACCACCATCCTGCCTTTAGAACTTTCTTGCTGAATTTTGTGATACCTTTGACATAGGAATTATCAGTTAATTGAGAGGGTCATCTCTCAGTGGCAGAACACAAGCTTTGCGTGCAAAAGGTTCCAGATTCAATCTCTAGCATCTCAACTTAAACAGGTATTGGATAGCATTGAGTAAACATTACTAAGCTTACTGGACCAATGATCTAACTTTAAAACAGCTTCAAATACCTGCCCTTGCCAGTATTTATTACTGAATCGTGATTGTATCAGCTCTTCACCTTCTCTTCTTGACTTCTTGTCAAAAAGTGTCTCTCTGATAACATGGCAGTAGACACGACAACATGAGTGAAAAACTAAATACAGTGTGCCGGGTCCGTATCTAGTGTAAACCAACATATCTTCACTGAATTAACTGACATAACTGCCAATTTTCTGATACTGAAAACTGTTGGGCCTGCAATTGAGCCATGTTCATATTGACTGTATGTCAGGATTAAATGTTCACAAATGAGTAAAAAAAAATGAGAAAGGTTTTTTTAATAGATATTAAGATTCTTATAGATATTATAGAACTTTCAGATATTGAAAGTTGCTATACTATGCTGACATTTTGGAGCTGGAATAGAATGAGCTGATAAAAATGAACACTATTCCAAAATGATGATGGTTATGGTTTTTGTGAGCTATATTGAGATTACAGTAAAAACTAGAATGATCTTAATTAATCAAAGAAACTATAGTGTGAAATGAGCAGATCTTTCTTATTTAAATCTTTTACTATAGTCACAAAATCTCACTCTACCTTTTGTTCATCTACATATCATTATTGCTTTATGTTCAAGATATGCTACATATTCCCAATTCATAAAATATTTTAGATAAACCAACATAAGTAATGAATATTATTGTTTCCCAATAGCAGACTCCTGGTACTGTATCAGTATCCAGTCCCAAAGTTTGATGTTGGAAAGTGGAGTCAGAGAGACAGGAACACATTCTAACAGCCCTCTTGACAAATCTACACCCCCACATGAACTGTAGTTGGGTCAAACAATCCAAAATGCACACATAAGCTATTACATAAGAGCTAGTAGCAACCACTAGTTAAAGGGAAAACAAGTCCCAGTTTTGTGTTATATGATATAGAAACAAGAACTAGAGAAGGTGACCCATTTTCTCCACTTTGTGCAAGATATTGTCTCTCTCATTAGATTGCCTATGAAAATAAACATTAACTACACTATGCTTGAACTACTCATACATGAAATGTTAAATAATTATGCATAGTCTTCTTCAGTATGATGGAAGATCCACTCTGGATGAACTCTCTTAGGACGCATACCCACATCTGTGAGCTCGAAAATGGAGCTTGCAAACAAGGGACACTATCAGGAACAAAGGACTTTAGTATAGGAGTTTACTGGGGAAATATGTAGGGATTATGTAGGGATATATTTTTAACCAGTATTTAACTGGTTATTAAATATATTTAAAAATATATTTAATAAATATTTAACCAGTAACGTATGGTTAATAACCATGCTCTGGTTATTAGGAGTGACTGCCCTGTCTCCAAGCACAATGCTGCATAGGGCACACTTTTGGATAGGCCCAGAGTTGCCCTCAGAAAATTAGCTTGTACATACTCCAAACAAAATTAGTACAAAAATTACACAGGCCAACACACATTTTGCTTCCTTAAACGTTACACCAATTCCTGGGTATACTTGGGGTGCTGATTCCAAAAATGGCATCCGCTTTGCCCTATCACATCTAGTTTTGGAGACACGGCATAGCCTCTTTAGTGAATAGTTCAAGCAGCTTCCTCATGAGGAAGCCTACACCATGGCTTCCTCATGAGGAAGCTGCTTGAACCATTCACTAATGAGGCTATACTACGTATATCTCCGAAACGAGACTTGATAGGGCAAAACGGATGCCATTTTTAGAATTGGCACCCCAGATTCATATCAAACCACCAGGAAGTTTTGGAAAACATTTCTAACCCTCAATTTTGTAGGCCTGTGTTATTGGACTAATTTTTGTTTTTACATTACTTTGTGTTCATCTATGTTCTCCCTTGTAACTGGCTGTTGCCATATGTATTATATGTATGCAAATAATGGATTGGATTGGGAATTGGCCAATGGATGAATGGATTGATGATTGGGATTGGCCATGTTTGTTTTCCTGCCCAAAGAGAATATGAACTATACCTGTTGTAAGCGAAAGCTGGATTTCAGCCACACATTTGGCAAAGTGTCCCACAATATTGTTGTTGATAAAATGGGGGAGGTTAGCTAGATGGTAGATTAAATGGGTTCAAAATTTGTTGGGTTCAGCCGTTCCGAATGACTGTTTATAGATGGTTCCTGGTCAACACCAGCACCCCTTACAGATCACCCATTTTATACCTGTGCATTGTTGTTTTTTTGCCCAAGTGCAGTAACTTGCATTTGTCTCTGTTGTACTTCATTTTGCAATTCCAACACAGTACTCAATGCTATCAGGATCTTCCTGAATGTTTCTACTGTCTTCTACAGTGTTGGTTATGCCTCCTAGTTTAGTGTCATCTGCAAATAGTTTCACCCTATTCTGTACTAGTCAGACCTCACTTGGAATACTGCCATCCAATCCTAACCAACTTTCAGTGCTGATGGGGCACGTGCTGCATTCTGCAGTGGGGGAGTAGTCATGGAGGCCTCCTCACAGTTCTCTTACCTCAGGGCTGCATTGGCATTGGTTGGTTAGGACTGGGTTGTTGGGTTGTGTGTCTAGCACTAGGTACCACATTTTAAGAAGGGTATTGATAAGTTGGAATGGATACAGGGGAGGGTAGCTAAGCTGGTGAGGGGTCAAGCCCCATGAGTAATAGTTAACATCCTTTTTTAAGTCATAGAAAATCTATGAAAGCTGCCAGCAAATAGCTGGAAGAAGCCATTTCTTCATGGATGAATGAGCAGACTTACTCTCTGTGGCTACAAAGATCAAGACTAGAAGCAATGTATTGAAACTATGGGGAAGTTGATTAGACTATACATAAAGAAGAATATTCTAAAAGCTGCCTGGCACTGCAACAGTCTGCCTTGTGCAGATATGGGCTCTCCCTCACTAGTAGTTTTCAAGCAGAGGCTGCATGGCCATTTGCTGTAGTTGCCAGCACTGAGCAGGGCCCAAGGTCCCTTCCAGCTCTAACATTTTCGTAATCCTATCCCTTGCAATGCTATAGCATGCAGGTGCTCCATGGAGGTGCACACTGTATGCTATGGTATGTGTGTGTGTGTGGGGGGGGGAGGAAGGTAATCAGAAGACCTGAAAGAAGGGGAAAATATTTTTCCTTTACTTCTGCGTAATCCCCTGATGGCCTATCAGACCTATGGATCTCCTCAGACCTACACCAGCTATATAGACAGCATGTCCAAGTACATTCTGGGAGCAGGGCAGGTAGAAAATGGGAGATAGGACCCAGCATGTGTGACTGCCACAGAATCCATCCTCCCTAACATACTGTTACTCCCACTCCCTGCCTACTGGGCAACCCAATCCTGAGATGCCTGGTACGTGGGACTGCTGCGGTGCCAAGAATGTGTCAACCTGTGCACAACCAGGCAGCCTGCTGTGGCTCCTCAGGGGATGGGGACTTTTGTCCCTTTCCTCCAGGTAAAGTAAGTAGCCCTGCAATGGGGCTATGTGGTTCTACGGCAGCTCTGAAGCTACTGCAGAATTGGAGAGTCCCGTGTCTGACAGCGCGGTCCCACAAAGGACTCAGAATCTATTGAAGCCAAGCTCCACCAGTCCCGCCCTCCTCCTGCCCCACTCCCTCTCCCCACCATGCCTCATCCCCAACCTCTGCCCACCTTCTCTTGCCTCCCCCCACCCCAGAATGCCTCCTCCATACCTATCCCCATCCCCTCCCTCATGCCTTCACCACCAGGCAATCTGGATGACCGCATGGTGGCGGAATGAAGACCCAGCTCTGCAGCTGGCCCAGCGCAGGCTTGTGTTTGTGAGCCTACCGTAAAGGCTCGCAAATGTACCTTATGGCATGTGAGCTGGTGCACATTGGTCTGGATCAGGACCACACACCTCCACTTGCCTGTGTACCTCATCCAGAGGTTGCTAGGCACTCTAGTGACCCCATTGTGCATATTGTCACCAAGGCTGCAGCGTCAAGAGAGAGCATCCCACTGACAGAATGTTAGTCCTGTCCATGGAAGGCACCCATAGGACTGGGTCTTCAGGATAACTGTTGTTATATAAAGATATGGCACTCGCATAACAATATTTTATTTTAAATAAGTGTTTCTATTATTCAGCATTAGGGAACACACACACACAAGATGGTGTCTAAAAAATCTTTTAAAGCATAACATAGTACATGCATTAAATAGAATAAAACAATTCCAAATTTTGAAAATATTTCAGAAATGGCAACAATGATAATCTAGAATCATATTTTCTGCTTAGCTTCAAAGCTAGTATTTTTCCAGATACTAGTAGCCTTTTATTTAATAATAGAATATTAGAAATATTGTTGCAATGCATTTGAATTCAGTGATGTGCTCTTCAGCTCCTACAAACCTAAAGAAACATTTTAGCTTTAGTTTCATGTGTCCTGAATTCTACCTACTGATGTGATCATTGTCAAAATACTTGTTCAGGAGCCTTTAGAATTCAAAGTGCACTTTGCATATATGCTAAGCTAGATAATAAACCCTTATTATGCTAGCTTTTGTTGCTAGTACAAAAGAGGGTATTTGAAAAATAAATCCATCACTTCTATTGCCTTTTGGTGTCTTTTTCCACTAAACTCCACAATTTAACATTTAAAAGCATTCACAGAAAGTGAAATCCATCTTACCTTTTTCTTCTATATTTTCCAAAATATGCCATAACATTTAAGAAGATGTACTCTATTCTAACTGGCTTACAGCTAACAGCCCTCTAAAGTAACATAGATGTTCTTTGTATAAAATTTTAATCTTGGTTTCTTAAAAAACCACCTCTGCCAAACAGCCAACATAAGTGAATGGTGTCTTATCTCAATACAGTCCAGTAAGTACTATATTGCATTGTTTGGGATTGATGAGCTAACACAGGCGCTGGAAACAGAAGGAGATCAAATGGGGCCAGACTGCTGCAAGCTAGAAATGTTTTGATGAGAGATGGATTCAGGTCCTAGGTTGGGACAATGAGAAGATGAGAAATAGATTATTTATAAGATATGTGTGTGGAGCATTTACAAGACAAGACTTGAATAGCTGGAGGAGGCATAAAGCTCCACTGCACATACAAGCAGAAAACAGAAGGAATAATGTAGAACAGCTTTTCTCAACCAGTGGAGCTCGTACCATTGATGATACTTGAGGTGGTGTCTGGTGGTACTTGCAGGACTCCCAGACCCCCACTACCTGGCAACAAGTCCAGCAACTCAACAGGGTAAGTAGTGGTAGGAGACTTGGCTCAGTGGGGAGAGCTCCAGTGTGTGCTTTTCAGGCATTCAAAAATGCTCTCCCAGTTTGTGATCTCCCATCACTGGTGGGTCCTGACATACTGCCATTCTAAAAAGTGTGTCCTGGTGTTAAAAAGTTTGAGAGCCACTGGAACAGGGAGTGAAATCTTAGATTTCTATATAGCACAAGGTAGCACAAGCAGAAAACAATGTCAACTCTGGCTTCAGTAAACACAGACATAGAATAATAAAATAGACACATTATATTAACCAATTTTTGCCCAGCACACAGATGTATATATTTGATTCCTGTTGCCTATATGCAACGTTGGGCAGAAATGGCTTAAAGGAACACTAACAAACTCCGGGCACAATCCTAACCAACCTTCCAGTACTGGCACAGCTGTGACAGTGGAGCACATGCTGCATCCTGCAGTTGGGGGGCAGGCACGGAGGCCTCCTCAAGGTATGGCAATGTTTGTTCCCTTACCTCGAAGTTGCACTACCCTTATGTTGGTGCTGGAAAGTGGGTTAGGATTGTGTCCTCCCTCTCACTAAACATTATAACAAAAACGCCACCAGAAGTTAAGCTCATATTATAACCTTATAGTAACACATCCCAAAGACTGAAGTACAATGCTTCCTGGAATACAGGGTATTTGTTGCTCTGAATACAATATGCTTGATATGCACTCTCTGATTTTAGTAGGCTATCTCAGAATGCTAGGTTCAAGGGAGCGGCACCAGGATGCAGGTCTCTTGTTGTCTCGTATGCTCCCTAAGGCATCTGGTGGGCCACTGTAAGATTCAGGAAGCTGGACTAGATGAGCCTCTGGCCTGATCCAGCAGGGCTCTTCTTATGTTCACCCAATACGTCATACTGGATATGTACCCAATACGTCATTCCGGAAATAAAAAGGGTACAGCTTGAAGTTTACACATGTCGAATCTATATTGTATTGTGCTTAAGATTGTGAAGCCTCTCCTCAAATAGGCTGTAGTTGGGGGTGTTCACAGCATGCTGAGTACTACACTCTCTTCCTTGAAGCTCTGCTGGTTATTAAGAGCCTCTGTTGTGCCCCATATTGGAGAAAACTAGAAAGGGGGAAGGGAAGGAGACCATGCGTTCCTCATACTGGAATTCCTGAACCCTACCAGGCAGGAGGCAGTGCTTGCTTCCTAGACTCATCAATAATTTCAGCAGTTATTATTATTATTATTTTTATTATTTTATTAATTTATACCCCGCCTTTTTGCCCAAAGGGCACACAAGGCGGCTTACAAACAATTTAAAATACAACATTAAAAACAATCATTAAAACAATTTACAATATTAAAAAATCTAAAAAACATGAAGTTATACTTCATGGACTGCACCATCGTAACCCTCGGGTTGCAGACTGCTGGAATGCACACGCTCCTTTTTTGTAAGAAAAGATATGAATTATACTTCACACACTGCAAGAAGAACACAGTACTGTGCAGTCAGAACAATAAGCTCTCTAGTAGCTGATGTTTTAGGATGAAATTTAGTTTCATCTGAGAAAAGAGATTGTCAGTCTTTCAAGATTATCTAAACAGAAAGAATGTTTTACACAAAGGAATTTAGGTCACTAGAGCAACATGGATGGGAAAAAATGTCAGTGATTACAAACTTAAAAAATTAGCAAAAACTACACGCATTATCATGCTATTTATTGTATTTTTTTTTTTTTTAGAAATCATGATTTGCAACTCAACCAATCAGTAAAATGCTCCCAAGCCTTCCCCCCCCAATCCTGAATTATGGAGATTTAGTTTCTCTTTCTGTTTCACATCAAAACTCCAGGAGAAACCTGACTAGTTACACCATTGGCCTTTATCTGCTTTCTCTTCTTCCAGCTGCTCAGTGGGAATATCTATGAGCTCTCAAAGTGTTTTTGTTCCTATTTCTTTTGCAAGTGGTGGCTATGAAACTTCAGTATGTAAGAGAACACTCAGCTTCCAATCTCTAAACTTAGTACAGAAGGGGTCAAGTGAAGTACTCCTTGAGCATACTATGGAGGAGTCAAATGCTGCGCTTACATTCTTCAGGTACTTTTATGGCAGTTGTCAGGTCCTTTCACATTATCCAGGCCACTTTCTTTTATTTAAAGATGGCCTAATTCAGGAGGGCCAAACTTGTTTCATACCAAGGGCCGAATAGGATTCATGAAGCCTGCTGAAGGCTGAAAGTGATGTCATTAAACAAGTCATAACCAAAAATAAGCACTTTTTCTCACTTAGGAACTCATTAGCTGCAAATGACAGAACAGAAAACACACATATCGTGATCATATTTCAAGACATGGAAGAACCTAATTTTCCTCATTTGCTTTGAAAAGGAAGCAATCTGCGAGAACCTAAACTCATAGCTGCCAGAAGAACACTACAGGAGGCAACACTGAGAAAGCTAAGAAACTAGTGTTCTTGCTCTCTGTCTGCTGTCTACATTCTGTTAGCATTCCCACTGACTTGTTCTCTAGTGATCCTCTAGCACAGGGGTGCTCAATAGGTGGATCGCAATCTACCGGTAGATCGCGAGGCAAAATGAGTAGATCGCGGAGTGCCGACCCCCCCTTCAGGTGCCTCTGGGAGTAAGGCCCATTGTACTCAATGGGGCTTACTCCCAGGTAAGTGTGGCTAGGATTGCAGCCTCACAGTCTAATCCTAGGCATGTCTACTCAGGAGTAAGTCCTGTTATACTCAGTGGGGCTCAAGGTACACCAACATACATTGTACACATAAATGTTATATGTTATTATGGCGTGAACATTGTAAAAAAAACTCTGGTAGATCTCCGGGCCTTGCTGGGTTTCAAAGTAGCTCTCGAGCCGAAAAAGTGTAAGCACCCCTGCTCTAGCAGCTATGAATCTAGGTTCTTGTTGTTTGTGTGCGGCATCCTATCATGGGGGGATGGGAACAACAGATAGCCCAGGAGGAAGCAAGTAAAAAATTTTTCCTTACGCCTCCAAACACAGCTTGGTCATTAATGGGTCTCCTTGGACCTACCCCAGCATTTTATCTGATATAAATCTGAAGTTGGGGTCTAGACCAGGAAGGGGAATAAGATTTTGGCATACATTTCCGCCACCAAGATCCTCCCCCTCCCAACCCCACCGCCACTGTCCCTACTCCTGTGGGCATCTGCTGGTGGGTTCACAGGATAAGTTGCCACAGGTCCTGCATAGGACTGGGCCATACGTCTGCATGTACCCCTAAACACAGTTACAACTGTGAACAACAGTCTTTATTAAGGACATATGGAACAAGCTGTTCATTTGGACCATATTCTCTTTATATGAAAGATCTTACTTTGGACTTAAATGTGCTTTATTCTTAAATAATTTGATTTGTACAATAATGTCGTTTAACCCATTTCTGCCCAGCCCGCAGGTGTACAATTTAATCCCTGTTGCATATATGCAGTGTTGGGCAGAAATGGCTTAATCCAAACTAATTATAATGCTGAAATGTGTACTTTGAACCAGACTAGTACAAAGTTTAAGAATTTGTAATACTTTGGGCACAATCCTAACCAGGTCTACTCAGAAGTAAGTCCTATTTTGTTCAATGGGGCTTACTCTCGGGAAAGTGTGGTTAGGATTGCAGCCTTTGTTTATTGTGAATCAAGAGCAATTGCTCTCAGGAGTTCTTCTCTAGCTTATATTGTAATTTTCTAAGTCAGTACGCTTCCTTCTTTTTATTCACCACAGTCTTGAGTATCTGGGAAACTGGGAAAAATTATCTAGTAATTTTACCCAGTATCTAGGATGTCCAAAGGCATACTATGGACCATCAGGTGACCTGAAAACTACATGTCCCATACTTCTTCTGCCCATGATATTTATGACAGGAAAGGCTCCAAGCAATGTCTGCTGCTGATGTCCCACTATCTGGTAAATTGAATGGAAAAATAGGGCATCATGTATGGTTGATAGTATCACAAGAAAGCTGGGGTAAAATGATCAGACCAAACTGGGTACAATCTTCCAAAAGACAAATCCTAAAAAAGGGCAGGTGTCCAAATTCATTTACAGAACATTGCAGAATGTTGTAAGCACACTTGAAACACACTTTGTTATTTATAGATAAAATGAGATTGAAAGAGAAAGGGCTTACCACAGACAATGAATTTGGAAGCAACGTTCCATCTTGGCCAAGCATGTTGGAGACTGTGATTTCAGGTAGGTCCATGTTTTGTGGATGAAAAGGAAGCAGGCCATTATGGTTGATTGGGTGACACAGAGAAGGATAGCCAGATTCTGTTTCATTCAAATGCACCAGTGAGTGGTCAGGTAATGAAGGAGGTGTGATGGGAGGAATGTTAAAATCTTCACTTTCAAGGCTGGGTCCAGGAAAAGACTGTGGAAAGATAAAAAGGATAGATTCAAGTAAAATACTTTAAACTGGAGCCTAATGAGATGGTAGGATAAAAATATCTAAAATAAACAAACAAATGAAAGCACACAGAGCATCAAATAAATGGCCTTATTCCTTTCCCAAATCAACAGATAATATTAAAGCAGTAGTTTCTGCTTTGCACTAGAGAGACTACTTTAAACACTCATACATTGCAATAAAGCAGCTCACTACTATGTATGGAATAAAACTTGCCTCAGAGGCATAAAACCTTTGATATTTTCACAGCTTCCATTAGATGGATATTCTCCCCCACTCCACCCTACCCACGGCTGAATTCAAAAGCCCATTACAATTTTCTAAGAGTCTTCAATGGGTTGAATACCATTTTTCATGGGAACTGGGAAAGAGGAATGCATTTTATAAAATTAACATTGGATCTAACAGACCTTGCTGCCACTCAAGAGCAAAAATAATGGGGGGGGGGAAATCTTGTTCTTAAATGTTGCTCTAAGGCAGTGATTTTCAACCTTTTTCGTCTCATAGCATACTGACAAGATACTAAAATTGTCAAGGCACACCATTACTTTTTGGACCATTGACAAGGCGTGCCATGCTGCTGGTAGGGGGCTAACATCCCCTAATGACCCTACTAATAAATGACCCTCCCCCAAACTCCTGCAGCACACAAGCAGACCATTTACGGCTCATCAGTGTACCACAGCACAATGGTTGAAAATGGCTGCTCTAAGGTATACAGAAGAAGAATACATGCATTGTAATACACAAGAAGAGCAAATTAACTTAGAAATAGGACATACTGCAAGTAAAATAAATGTGGTCCTGATTCAGCTACATTTTCTTAGATATGCACACCTCAACTGTGTGTACTTTTAAGTCATGAGAGATTCTTGGCAATATCAGGCTGTACGATAATCTGGAGAGATTTCATACTCCACCGGATGGTATCAAAGCACAGGTTCATCTTTTTGGCTCAGCAGTTATCCAATTTATGTTATCTAATTTAGAGATGGGGACTGTAAGTGAAGCCTGGAAACACACATATAGCAAGTATCTAAACACATGGTTCATGTGTGCAAAATAAACCATGTACAAGTAGAGCCTCTTATCCATGGGAGTTCCATCCCTGGACCACCTGTGGATATGCAAATCTGCAGATAACGAAATCCGCAGTTTTCAGAGCCCACCTTAAGCCTCCAGAGGTGACCAGAGCTATGCTGAGAAATGGAAATGACCTTCTAGGACCTCTGGAGCCCAGTCTGAGGCCCATAAAGGAGATCTGCAGCCTCAGATGTCTGGAGAGCAACCGGAGCACAGCTCCGGTCATCTTCAGAAGCTTCAGGTTGGGCCAAATCTAGCTTAACATGAATTCAGGGAATTTACACTGAGTCAGATCTGCAGATATAAAATATGAGAATAAGTAGGCTCAACCTGCATATAGTTCAGCGAGGTGTTAAAGAGCAGTTACAACAATCCAATCCTATTGGGATGCCATGCAGGCAGAACAAATGTTCTGCTAGCACCAGATGCTATGAAGCAGCCAAAAAGTATGCTCCAGCAGCACATGCTGTTGGAGTGCCAGTAAGAAGACTAGAGTCTTCCTGTGCATGTCAGCAGATCTTCAGAGATCTGCTGGAGGAGGTAAGCTGGTGCAGGGGACTGGAGGGAGGCAGGCAGGCAGGGTACTGAACGGGTGAGGGCAGAATGGAGCAGCGACAGCACGTGAAGCTTCGATCAGGCCAAGGAAGAGGTGGGATTGGAGGCAGTGGCACACAGCAAATCCTGACCCCCTTTCCAGGGTAACGTGGACTTGTGTCAGCAATTGAGCTGGCATAGGTCTGAGTTGCTCCATAGCAGCCACTAGGGCTTACCCTGGGGCAAGGTGATAAATGTCTCCTTACCGTAGGATACCTCCAGCAGCCCAAAACTCCCCTGCAGGATGCAGCAGAAGCCACGCTGGTGCTGCTGCATCACAAGCAGTGAGCTGGACAGGACTGGGCCAAGGGTACATGATTTATATGAAGGAAGTCCCTTCTGCAGGTAGAGTTAGAACTCCTCTCAGAAAGTCTGGGGATTTGCAGCCAGTCAGTATACTGAGGGGACCAATGATCTTACTCAATATAAGACAGTTTTTTATGTCCATATGGCTGCTGTTCCTACTGGAAAAGTGTGCACAGAAGACCAGTTCAGTAGAAATATCAGTTTAATTGACTTACAACATGTTTTTCCAGTTAAATTTCAAATAAGTCAGGAATCAACTATAGATTGTTATTTTTACACACAAATTAATGAGAAATCATTTGCATAAATGATAATTTGCTTGGTTTTTGATTTTCTGTTGGCTTGCAGTGTTAATTGGCAGATGGTAAATGACCAATAGAAGTAGAGTAATCATTTTCTAAACAGTGAACCAACTGAATCACAAGAGATGTCAAAAAGACAAATGGTTGAAATTTCTGCAGAAAATGGTGTGTGTGTGTTTTAGAATTCAAACTACATTGTGCTGTGTTGATTCCCAACCATCTTGGTGTTTCATAAAGAGTCTGAAGTTGTAACTTAAAATTGAACAATGGTGTAAAAGGGATCTGTGATGCGGGGGGGAGGATAGCCTTTGACATAGTAGCGTTACAACAAGTTAAATTATTCTGCCCTCAGGTGCAAGTTTGTGGTAGCACCCTTGAGGATAAGCAGCAGTGAACCTACCTACCTACCTACCTATTTCCCAGGTTGGCATTTAAAGCAGCTTACAATAAAAACATCATACAATATAAAAAATATAAACATGAACAATCTCTTAAAAAGTACATAATTTAAAAATCTAATTAAAAGCCAAGAACAAAAGAAGCAGCAAACACTAAAAAGAACATGAGCCCATAAAAATAATGCTTAAACGCTTTAAAAATCTGTATTAAAAAACTCAAATCTCAGAAGTACTGCTCATTATGTGATAGGTCAGACAAAATGCTCAAATCATGAAAAACTATATTGAGCTGTTTACAGATTCTAATCAGTTTAAATACATACAAGATGAGTAGGAACCAAACACCACTTTCTTTCGTATAAAATGTTGAGACCTAGTGCGCAAAAGACCAAAGCACTCCATGTAAGAGTGAGAGATAAAAAAATATCTAATTCACCAACTAGAAAAAAAAGGGCATCTTAGGAAGACTGTCCTTTGGAAGAAGATGGATATCCCAGAGCACAAAGGAATAAAAATATCTTGGGAACCTCTGAAATCCCCTAAACTCCTGGAATATATTCTTCAATATATTTCATCTGCCTCCTTTCTAAGATGTGCCTTTCAGGTTTGACTTGGGCACTATGGCACTAATCCTAACCAGCTTTCCAGCACTGACATAGCTGTGCCAATGGAAATGTACTGCATCCTGCAGTTGGGCTGCAGTAATGGAGGCCTCTACAAGGTAAGGAAATATTTGTTTCTTTACCTCAGAGCTGCACTGCCCTTACCTTAGTGGTAGAAAGTCCCTTGTGCTGGCCCAAGAGTGTTGCAAAAGTGCTGTAAAGCCAGTATCCCTGTGACGACATGGGCCCTGGAGGAAAGGTGAATTGCATTGGCCGAGCTTGGCCAACAAAGGGGTCTGGGGGGCATGGGGAGGGCCGGGAGGAGGCAGGAGGGAGGCATTTCGAGGCAGGGGAAGGTGGGCAGCAGGCAGGACCATGGGCAGATGGGCAAGGAGCAGGAGGTGGGGCTAGGATCTGACAGTTCTGCCGGATCCTGACCCTGTTCCCAGGTAGCCTGGGGCTGTCCCGGACTGTTTGGATTTGCACCACCTTGTCAGGTGGCGCAGATCCGAATAGACCCATTGAGGCCACTGCAGTGCAACATGGGGTAAAGGGTATGTTTCCCCTTGCCTTGGACTGTGCCGCTTCTGGCCCCAAACATGTGCTGGATGCAGCGCAGGTCTGCTGGCCTGCCTCTTTTCAGTTCAAGTTAGGATTGTGCTCTAAATTAGTTCGAGGCTACAGGTTGTCCCCTGTTATCCACTGGGGTTAAGGTCATGCCTCAACATCCTCAGGGGTTTGATTCTGGAGCTCCCTGCTGATACCATAAAATGTGTTAAATAAAAGCCGTGAAAAAATTAAAAAGTGTGTCCCTTTATAATTGCGGTTTAAAAACAGTTTCGTACTGTTGTAGAGAGGCAGCCAGCAATTAGAAATGCAAAGGACCCCCTGCCTTTGCCTGACACAGCTGAAGAATGGAATGATCACTTGCATGACTGTCTCTCTACAAAGTAAGAAAATCGGGTTTTTAAACTGTGGTTTTAAAGGGATGGATTTTTTTCCCCTTCTCCTGGTATCAGCACATTCCTTTTCATTTGCAGTGACCATTTGTGTTGAGTCAAATCCATGTATTAAAGTCTGTGTATAACAGGGTTGGACCTTTATACAGTTGTGCGCCACTTAAGGGCGGGGATCGAGACTGCAATCCCATTGTCAAGCGGTGCTTGATGTAATCTGAACCCTCCGCAGGGAATCTGAACCCTCCAGAGAGAACGTTGCCTCCAGAATGGTTTCTGCTATGTTTTGCAGGCACCTAAATGCGCCACATAAGTGGCCCCTTCCCCTCAATTTTGGAGCCATTCCAAAATTCCGGAGGCAAGGAATCTGAGGCAAGGAATTGGACGCAAGGAATCAGCAGGGAAGCTGAACCCTCCACAGGGAACCTTGCCTCTGGAAGGTTGTCTGGGCCTCCTAGAGGCAGCACACATCTCTGCGAGACTCAAACTGAGGAAAATTGCGTCTCTTCCACAACGTCCGGTTTCACGGAGGAAGCCAGAAATCACTCGAGAGACGAAATTTCCCTCAGTCTAAGCCTTGAGGGGACAGCGCTTGGACGTGCACTGTCTCTGGGAGGCTCAGACAACCCTCCAGAGGCGAGGGGAGCAGAGCTCTCCTCGCATTCAGAGGGTGGGGGTGTGCACCCCCCGAGACCACGTGACCACACATGGCTGTCACATATGCGATCCCAGCATTAGCCGGAATGTTGCTAAGGAGTGCACACCTGTTTTACCAAAAATTGGAACTGAGAGCATGCTTATGAGCATGCAATTAGTTATTTGATTTTTCTCTGTAAACCGCTTTGTGAACTTTTAGTTGAAAAGCGGTATATAAATACTGTTGATTGATTGATTGATGAGTCTGTCAGGTGATTCAACAATTCTCATCCAAAAGACAATTAGTTTGAGTTCCAACTCAGCTAAATGGATACACTGCTCAGGGAGAATACACTGCTCAATTTATTCCAAATGCTTCCAAATAAGTCATCACTCCAAAACAAGATGAGAATAACAAATGGCCTCATCAGTTCTTACCAGGGGTGTGTATGCGCGCGTTATGATTAGCATTATGATGAACACGGTATGCAGTCTCGCTGCTCTGCAACACTTCTCTTTGAAATGAACAGGTGCAAGGGATGCTGGGAACCCAGCACCAACTGCATGCAAGTAATGGAAAACGAAGGGTTCCAAATCGCCTGTCCGTGTCTACTTGGTGCATCGGTGGTGGGGGGGGCACAATGCTATGTTTTGTAGGTACCTCAATGCGCCACATTAGTGGCGCGTTCCCCTCAATTTTGGAGCCATTCCAGGCAGCAAGAGTAACATGGAGGCATCCCCTCCACTTTGCTCTTGTTGCCTGGAATGGCTCTGAAGGTTGGGAGCGCTACTTACATGGCATGTTGAGGCACCAGCAAAACTTAGTGCTGTGTCCCCTCTCCTCTGGGAACACTACTGACCTTAAGGACACAGTAGGTGGGGAGAGGCAAAATGGAGCCACACCAGCTCTTTTCCCCCTTCTCCCTCCAGCAGCTGTGGAGGGAGGGCTGTTGCTTCATTCCCTTTCCAATTTGCTCCTAGTAAGAGGATAAGAAAACCCAGTGGAGTGGCAGGTTAAAGTGAGAGGTGAACAGATGGGCTGGGGGCTTCTCCACCTCCTACCAAGGGTGCTGCTCTATGAGACCATTTCAGGTCATTGTGTGGCAAAGCCAGCCTTGGTAATCATTGAAGAATAGTGGGAAACCACAAACTGTGAAACACCTGCTCTGTATGAGAAAGAATAGAACTTTAAGTTAGAAATCTTAAAGCCAGTTAGAAATCAACTGGCTTTAGGTTCAGTCAACTAAGTCAAACTAACACCTTAATACTCCTCAGTAATCTTGCTATATGATTACCCCACTTTTCCCTGTTTACATTACACTATTTAAATAATTGAATTGTCATTGTTAATACTTTGATTTGATGGGTATATACTCATACTTAATTAGTTGAATTTCAATGCCAGATGCATTAGTTACAATCAGGATATTGCAAATACTGTATTTTAATTACTACGTATTAATTTCACTTGCAAATTACTCTCAAGTCTTGCAGACCAATGTATGCATACAGTACTTTGAAGATTATTGATGAAGTAGATTAAATTGTTTACTAACTAAAAGTCAAGGTATGTTTGGTGGGCAGTAATTTAAATATTGCTCAGCTATGTCAAACATTTCCATAAGCACAGCAGGAAAGAAATGTACCAAAATGTGAAAATAGCCTGATTGGTTTAGTTCTATTTTTCATAATGCCCAATCCTACCCAACTTCCTGTACGGCGATGTGGTGACCACTGAATCCTGTAGGGACATTTTGGCTTAGGGAGGCCTCCTCAGGGGAAGGGAACATGTGTTCCCTGCTGGCTCAGTGGGTCAACTTGGACCTGTGTCAGCTATATCACTGGTGCAAGTCCAGGTTGACCCATGAAGGTGGAACAGGTCTGGGAAGGGGATTAGGATTTGGTGGCTGTTGCTGAACCCATCCTTCACCTGCTGGTTCCACCACACCACCCTGTTCCGCCCTCCCTCACCATCCTACCTGTCAGTGGGCCTTCCTCGGCTGTGCACAGAGGTTCCAGCCTCCCTGATGGTACTTGGCAGCGAGCAATTCTATGTGCTGCTAGAATGTTATTTGCAACTGCTGAAAGGCAGTTTGCGCGTGGGGAACAAAAACGAATCTCAGAAACATTTGTGTCATTCTACACTATTGTGCTATATCCCGAGTAGAATCTAGTAATTTACTTTTGGACATAACAACAGTCTGTTCAGTATGTATATAAGCTCAACAATATGAGTGCATTACCATCACTGTGCAAGCTATTGTCCTTTCCTTGGCTGTAAAAGATGTCCTTACACTTGAGGGCATGACCTCACCTTTTCTCTATGGGTTACATGGAAATTACCTTATTTATGCTGCTTGCTATTTGGTCTAAGGCTAATTCAAGCTGCAATCCAATCTTTTTGCTGTGCCAGTATTATATGGATATAAATTGCAAACTGTGCCTCATTTTTTTCCTCTGATGTTTAAAATATTAGTATGAATTACTGAATTATTATCTCAGCAGAAAAAAACACATTACAATCAATGGACAGATTCACAGTATCTTCAATGTGATAGCTCTTTCATTTTGCACCCAATTACACAAGTATACATCACAATGATTTCAACTGAAATTTATGTACATATAAACTGGGATCAAAAGTGTAAACATAATTTGTTAAAAGAGGAAAAAAAAAACCTATTTGCTTTGCATCATCCTGAAAGTTGGGAATAATGAAGAGCAGCGGCAGTGAGGGTATCTAGCTCTTAACTCTTGACATCTAAGTGTTCAACATTTCTTGACTCTACATAAAGTAATCTGGATAGGTTGAAACTACAATATATTACTGAACAGATCTTCGGACTGTTATATAAATCATCTTAACACTCAGCAAGAATTGTCCAACAGCACTACTGATGCCTTCAAGTCAATGATCCTGCAAACAATTTTTGTACTTCTTCACTGGGAAGACAAGAGCAATAAATCACAATCATTTTAAAAACACACAATATATTAATTTAACAAACAAAACGTATCAGGAGCATATTGCTGCAGAAGGTACATTTTCCCCCTGTGATGCTCATCAATTTCTTTAATTCACATTAGACAAAGGGCAGTGCTTCAAGCAAAACATTAATTTTCCACTACAAGACCAAGAGAATGTTGACTGCCATATAACTGATTATCTAAAAGCAGCAATTTTGAAGTCCCCTAAAAGAAAATGAGGATTTGTTAATTAAGCTTATCACTGCACCATTTATCTCACTATTTTCATAACACAATATAGAAAATAAGCGATCGGACAAAAAACTGCCATTAAAGCAAGTAGAAATCTTGGTTACCTTTACATGGGAAATGGGCAGCCCAAACCTAAGTCTGCAGCGTCGGCGCTGGGTGTCGTAAAAGTATAGTAAAGTGCTTTTTGACACCCTGGGAGTAAGCAGCACTGACAAGAAGGCCTGCACTCTCCTGCAGGCGCTGCATCTCACCTGATAGCAGCTGGGGTAAGTAAGTGCTATGCTGGGTGGTGGGAAAGGGGTTTTGGAGGTGGGGATGGAGTGTTTCTGGATGGGGAAGGGCAGGGAAGAGGCAGTTCAGGCCCAGAAGAGAGCAGCGATAGTGGAACAGGCCTCCGCAGCATCCTAATCCTTGTCCCAGGCCTGAAAACCCTACATGGGGCTACTCTGTTCTGCACCAGCGATTTAGCTTGTGTAGATATGAGTAGCCCCATTGAGCAGGCTGGGGCTCGAGAAAGGGTAAAGGAAAAAATGTTCCCTTTGCACATTGCACGAATGTTCTTTTACCTCCTGACTGCACAAATCCAGCACTGGATACAGGATAGACCTGGTGGCCTTGCTGCACCAGCATTGGATAGGATTGGGCTGTAAGGCAGTTTAACAGTGGCACCAGACATACCATTCAGAGGAGTCAGAGGAGTAATCCAATGACCAGAAAGGCAGTATATAAATACCTAGTTTTTATTATGATATTATTTCCGATGCAATGAAAGATCAGTGTAGTCCTATTGCAGCAGGACAAGCTTTCTGACCTTTAACAGTAGCAGGTGAATAATGGTAGGCTGCAAAAGACTTTAAAAGTCAATTAGCAAAGTTGCACATTTCCAAATATTCTGTAGACTGCAAGTCACTTTACTATCCAGTATCTAAAACACAGCTATCAGGAGACGCTAACTATTAATAATACTAATAAAAATGTTATCAGGAATTCAGACATCCTTGTGCACTTTCCTTTCTAACAAGACATCAAAGGGGACCACCTTGTGAGTCCTAAGCACACATACTTGGACATTTACTCAAAGGAAATAAGGTTTGCTTGCAAGTACAGGTGGGGCCTCCATATCCATGGAATGCATATCTGCAGACCTAGGTCCCCTGGACCCAGGTTGAGCCAGTCTTGGTCCCATCTGATCCCTCTGGAGGTGACCGGATCTATGCTCCAGGGGCTTCCCCAGGTCTCAGAATGCCTTATATGGCATAAAAATGTCACCTCCGGTCTCCCTTGGTAAACCAGAAGTAGCTTTTTTTTTTTGCT
This sequence comes from Tiliqua scincoides, assembly GCF_035046505.1. Classification (NCBI taxonomy): domain Eukaryota; kingdom Metazoa; phylum Chordata; class Lepidosauria; order Squamata; family Scincidae; genus Tiliqua; species Tiliqua scincoides. The sequence goes on along the minus strand of NC_089824.1, from coordinate 43,348,955 downwards.
GAAATGGCTATTCAGAAGCCTGCAGAGGCAGCGGGTGGCCGCATGCTGTCCCTGCAGGCTTCCGAAAGCCCTCCAGAGGTGACCAGAGCACAGCTGCAGTCTCCTTCAAAGGGTTTATGGGGCCAAAAGTCATGCATTCGATTATTCACGATTTTCAGTATCCACAGTGGGTCCAAGAACAGATTCCCCCATGGATATCTAGGCCTGACCTGTATGGTTTTTAAGATCATGATATCAGGAACCTGAGTTGCACTAGAGAGACACTTTGTAAGCATTAATCAGACAACAAGCTGTTAAAACAATACAGCAACTAATCTACAGTATAAAGGCATCCTAACGTTAAAATTCCTAATATACAACAGTGTGTATTATACACCACATTTAACCTGTCAGATGCATCATTAGCATCTTTGACTCTAGCAATCAAGAAGCTGTATTATTCATGTGGTCCTATTCTTGTAATTCTTGTAGAAAAAAATCTATAGTGCAGCTATTTTAAATACTATCACTAAAGGCCAACAAGACATGACATTTATCACATTGTTAGGCCTTGAATGTTTGTTTTTTCTTTGTTAAATACCAGCAGTGAGGAAAGCAATCAGGATCCAGATTAGAGTGAGGTGATTTAACACTTTACCTCTCCTTTGATTATGATGAAGTCCACAGCAGGCTGTTACTCAGAAGGAGAGCACTGACCTGTGTCAATGACAGCTCCCCTTACAGAGCAAACAGCAGCCATCCCTGATCATGATAACAGGAGAGTCAAATAGTTAAAGCCTCTTTCTATCCCAGAGTTTCAGACTTCATCAAGGCCCATCAACAATGGCTGATTTTGAACAAAATAAAAATGAGCATACAAAACAAAGTAATAGGATTAATATCTTTCTTGGCTCTTAAAGGCAAATATTCCCTAAGAAATCCTTACTCAGAATGAAAACACAGGATGACATTAGTGCATGTTGAACTGTTTCTCTGCACTATATTTTGTAATGTGTTAGGACCCAATTCAATCTACCTTTCTAGTACTTCCTATCCAATATCCCAGCACAGATGCAGCCATACCAACAGGGTATGTGTCACATCCTGAAGTGGGGAGGGGCAGTCACAGAGGCTTCTTTAAAGTAAGGAACTTTTGTTCACTTAACTGAGGGCTGCATTACGGCTGAATTAGTGCTGGAAAGCTTGACTGGATTTACACCAGCTATATAGCTAGCATAGGTACAACGAAACCCATAGGTCATCAGGAGTCCTTCAGAGAAGTACGCCACTTTACTTCTTCTAGGCCTCCTGATCACCTCTTCCCCACCATAGCATGCAGCATGTGCCTTCTTGGAGTGGCTCCATGCTATAGCGTGGCAGAGGATAGGATTAGGCTGGAAGGCTGAAAGTCTAACAAGGTAGGAAGCCTCGCTGACTACAAGGGGATTTTTGACTGAGTAAACAAGTAATGTATAGAATTTTGTTTGAATTTTCTACAAATTCCTACAGTCCTCCTGCTAATTTCCCAGATGAATTAATCCTAGCTTCTAAAGCCCTTTTTTTGTTACAATTTTCACCCTCTCTTATCACACAGAGCTTTTGTCACTGGCTAATGATCTGGTTGTTGCAATCTGAACCGGAAGCCATTTCCAAATATTGTTGTGTTTGTAATGAGCATATAATGCTAGACAGTGCTGTAACCTGGATGACGTGCAAGATCAAACCATCTAGCCCAACTTCATTCTCCATATTCAAGTTAATTCTTTCTCTGCTGCATCCCCTTCTAATGTAGTAGCAATAAAACTTTTAAAAATGATTTAAAAGTTGTAGTAAGCCAAAACTATCCAATTTTGACTTGGCTGTTGTTAAGAAACACATGTTTTCAGTGTTTTCAAACAATCCAGCCTAATTTGTTATATTTTTCATTCAGAATTTTGGACACTAAACACTGATCAATGGGTGCTGCACAAAAAGTTCAATGAGATTAATTTTTAACGTTCCAGGAAGCTGAATGGTCTCTGTATATCTTTTGGAGAGGACACAGTTTTGCTTTTTGGACAGTTATTGGGGAAGAGGGAATCATGCAAGTAACTTAGGGTGCAATCCCAAAGGTGCCCTTGGCCAGCACAACTTCCTTGAGTAAGCCAAAGAGTGTTGCAAAAGTGCCATAAGGCACTTCTGGGACAACTCAGGGAGAGAGGCTGGCACATGGACATGCACCAGCCTCTACTGACCGGCCCCAAACCCGTAAGTAAGTGCAAGTCTGCACCAGCTGAGCCAGGCTGATGTGGAGGTCTAGAGCAGGGATCTCCAAACTTTTTGGCCAAAGGGCCGCATCAAATATCTGGTGTGGTGTGGTATGGAGGGCCGGAAAAAAATTTAAATATACAATTTAAATAAATTAGAGATGAAACTTAGATGAGTGAATAAATGAATGAATGGGCTCATTCATTCCACCTCTCTGGCCCTCTGAACACCCTCCAGACACAATCAGAGCACAGTTCTGGTCATGTTCAGCTGAGTGGGCCAGAGGCTTTCAGGGGACAAGAGGTTGGCTGCGGGCCGGAAAGAGGCTTGCTGCGGGTCGCATCTGGAAGGAGGCATTTTGTGGCGGCAGGGTGGGTGGGCCCATGGGTAGGGCCTGTCGAGGAGGGAGTAGCTCCTTATCTGGTTGTCCAGTGGAATGCAGCTTCAAGGACACAGCCCACAACATAGAGAGTACACAGACACGAGAAAATCCATCAGCATTTCAGTCTGTATTTACAAATTTACAATAATAGTGGCAGCATAGCAAAACAAAGCAGAGACAGCAAAACATACAACACACATGACCACCAACGACCCACACATGAGGGCTCCCACAGCCTCTTATGAAGCTCTGTGCACAAATCAGGATGGGTGGTGTCTCCTCCTCCTGCCACACCCTGTCTCATGATGCATGCCTCATCAGCTGGCTCACTCTACACCTGAGTCCTGGTGACCCAGCATACATTAGACCCTACCTTATTCAGGCCTGCAAATTTATCCTGGGTTATGTTCTAACCCTGACAGGGCTAGGACCCAGCACTTGTGCTGGATCTTAACCCTGGTCCTGGGCAGCCTGGAGCAGCTCTGGGCTGCTTGGATCTGCACCATCTCTTTAAGTGCCGTAGGTCTGAGTAGCCCCAATGGGGCTGCTGTGGTGTTACCCAGGGTAAAGGGAAGGAATTCCCCTTGCCCTAGGCTGAGTCATAACTGGCCTCAACCCTGTGTTGGATATGGGGTAGGCCAGCCAGCCTCCCCGTTCCAGCGTAGGTTAGGACTGGGTTGTTAATCTGTTCATTGTCCGCAGCCTACAAACATAAGTTGGGGAGAACTTTTAACAAATACTTGCAGGCCAAAGCCCAATACCAAAAACTTGCATGGCACATAAATAGCTGAATGTTTCACTAGATACAACATTTGCACTAACAGTGTTTCGACTGTGAGTACCTCTGATAGCTCTCAGACATTTTTATAAACTGTAAGAAATATTCAAGCTATTAAAAGATATAATTCTGAAAAACAGACTTCTGTGCAAGACACCAATTTAAGGCAACAACATAAACAATAGTAACTTGTGTGCTGAAGTGAAGCATCTTTTTAATTTTGAGTAATGAAGATGTCAAGCCAAATGCTAGAGTAGTTTAACTTAATTAGGTGTCCTATTTTTCTAGGCAGCCTTTCATTTCCCATTGAAAACCCAGCTTGTATGCACGGCAGCAAGAGCAATTTTGCCTGTAATGAATACCTCTGGGATTCAACAGGGTAATCGTTTAAAATGCTACACTGAAGACTGGTTTGAGTAACTAGTTTGGGCTTGTTGAGATGCCAGACATTTACAAACTAACTAGATTAATCTAAAACATACTATCATTATTTTTTCAATGGGCCAGAGGTCAGTAGGCCAAACTGACATTTTTGCAGGCCCCTTTGCTATAGAGAACAGGTTCATATTTTGTTTCCTAATAAGTGATTCAAAAATACAAAAATACCCCTGCTAACTGGGTAAGAGGCACTCTTTCAAGTGGATGCTCCTCTTTTTAGCAGGGGGAGAGTAAACTGGCCCACCTCACGCCAGCAGTGTCTTTTCTAGTGGCTGTCTGCTGGAGTTCTTTTGCATCTTTTTAGATTGTGAGCCCTTTTGGGACAGGGAGCCATTAGTTTTCTTTGTAAACCGCTTTGTGGACTTTTAGTTGAAAAGCGGTATATAAATACTGTTAATAATAATAATAATAATAATAATAATAATAATAATAATAATAATAATAATAATAATACTTCAACGCTCCTAGATACACCAAGCTGTTCATCTTATTCATAAAGTTAATTCAGTCTGCCACGGTTATTTCCTCTTCATTTGACTACTGTTGCCCTCAAAAGTTTCCTAGAACTCTGCAATTTATGATGCCCGCAAGTCATACTTTTTTCCCCCCAAGTGTGTGCAGAAGGGCAACCAAAGTATTTTGAAGGCCCTTTTTACACTGGATATCCATTCACTATGAAAAGGTATGTTGAGCCTCTTGCAGTAAACAAGAGCAGCAAATAGAGGCTGGAAAGAAATAACCCCAACACTTTCAGTGAAAATTTATCATTGGATGATTGATTTTCTGTTGTCTTGTTAATGATAAAATAGCTTTTGTTATTTTTGTCTTATTGATTAACAGAGAAGCCAGGTACTGCAACTGATAAGGGCTATATAACACATTATAGATAGTAGTGTTTAAATTAACATGCTTTTGTATTGAGGTATAGTTGTCTCAGAAAAAAAAGAAAGCAATTTTACTCTGTGCTTAGATTGGACCATAAAAGGAAGAAGCCACACTGCACTATGAAACCTATTTAATAGATAGTTTATAGATAAGATAAAGGAAAACAAAAGTTTAAAATATGGGGTGCAACTTCTAGCCCATAACATTCATCTATTTCCATTGTACCCAGAAGACAATATTCCAAAGCCCTATTCATATATCTGAACGGAGGCAAATCAAGGCTTGGGGCACAATCCTATTATCCCTGGCGATTCACTCCCTTACCCCAAAGAGACTCCCAGTGCTAGCCCAGTGCCCATAGGATGCAGCAGCAGTCATTTCAGCACCACTGCCTCCCTAGGAGCTAGGGAGGATAGGATTGGCCTGCTCATCAGATAGGTACAAATTGGTTTCTAAGAGGTGTATCCTAAGAAACACACGAGGATCCATTTTCTGCTGCTTTGCTTGTAGCTGTGAACTATTAATGATGTCTCCTCTTGCATGGATTTACCTATCTAACCAGAATTACCAAATTCTTCACTGAATAGCAAGGCTCTCTTGCTTGTAGGTGAAACTCAGTGCTTTTTCTCCATGCTACACAGAAGGCACCACAATTGAGGGACCATGAGAGACCATCATGGGGAAGAGGAAAGAAAAAAGTATCTGACATCTGTTAAGGCACCAACCAATTTAAACATCATCCTGCTGCGGTTCAAATTATTAATGAAAGTGCCACTTCATTTTACTATGTGATAATGAAGATACTGATGGTGAGAATCTTTTAAAAGCTGCCTAGGATGCATAGCATTATATGGGCTATTTGTCACCCAGAATACAATATTTACATATATGAAATATACACAGGCCTAGCAGCATCAAACATTCTCTGGGGACAGTCGGAAAGAATGTCATTAATTTTTATGGTATAGTTATACTTTTGGCTCATTTCCAACAATGGCTTTCTGTGGAAATCATTTCGAGTAGAATTATGCCGTTTGCTTGCAGCAAAATCGCAGGAATAGTACTGAACCATATGCTGCTACTTAGCAACTTAGTACAGAAGTCCCAAAGCATGTACTGATTTGAAAATTGAACAGAAATGATAATTGTCAAGTGATGCTGTAAGGCAAGTTGTCTTGGATTACCAAGCTATGCAGATGTTTGATGTTATACTTTTACTGATTGACAGATGAGCTTTTATTTGCTAGCCTAAAGGTGATACACTGATTTAAAAAGCTTGAAAATAAGACAGCAATGATGCCTCCAAGAATCCGAACACATCCTAATAAACAACAGGAATTTGGATTTCATAGCATATCCATCTTATTTTCCTGATGAAATTTACATTTTCTGACTAAACATGTACACTTTTTCCTTCCTTGTTTTTTATTTTGTCATATTACATTTTAGTCAATAGTCAAAACAGAAACAGAAGGCTACTAAAATAATTATTTTTGAAAAATATATTTAAAATTTAATTACCCCACTCAAAACTACATATATTTATTAATGAAAAAGGGCCTTTTAGTGTCATTTAAGGAATCTCTGAAGTTGCCTGGTGCATTTGCAGACGAAAGTTGTGCCAAGATCTGTAAAATAATACACACACACACACACACACACACACCCCTAGGAAATGATACTTGGTATTTAAATATGCACACTATATAACACATCAGCAGGAGAATGGCTCTGCTGGAAAATGTGGAGGTACTTTCTTTGTTCAAAATCATTTAAGACATAATGATTCTCTGAAAGGTAGCAGCCGCTTTGTAACAGCAATCATTCAGAGAGTTTGTACTTCTACAGTTTCAAACAAATTCAATTAGCCCCTGTGCTTCAAAGCCCTCCAGGAACGAACAAGATGATGCCCACTTGCTTTAATCTAACAGTACTGCTAAACTTGTCAAGACAACTTTGGGATGTAAAGGTTAAAAAAGGTGGATTCCCCCCCCAAAAAAATTTTTAATCACCAACTTTTAATCAAACCATTGTATTCAAAAACTATCTACAGAATATAGAGGATTTTTAGTCAAGCAAATTCAAACAAGCATATTCTTCAAAAAAAAAAAATACTCTCAAAATAAATTCTAAAGAGAACACAATACGTTAGGAGCATTATCTTTTTATAGCTTAAGAAAAGAGTCAATAATATTACCAAACACTGTCAGGGACAATTTTGTAATTAAAAGAAACAGAATGAAATTATAAATTAAAACATAAGAGTGAGTGAGATAGAGTTTTAAAATGGTATGATCACTAATATTATATCATACTGTAATTTTATTATTTCTATATAAAATGCTTATCAGCTAATTAAGAAACACCAATTAACTGAGCAAACCAATTCATGTCTACTCAGAATTAAGCCCCACAGAGTTGAATGGAACTTATTTCCAGGTAAGTAAGTACATGTATATATAGATTGCAGCCAAAAGTTTGTGTAGTTTTTTTAAAAAAACAATTTTCATTGAAGAGGTATTATGTCATATACATATGACATAATTAATATCCAGTATACATTAAACACATCCTTGGGAGCTTTCCAGAGGCAGCTGGTTGTTCACTGTGAGTGATAGGATGCTAAATTAGGTGGACCTTAAGCGAGATCCAAACATTTATGTAACAATTGAAACGTTGATATAATAATTGAAGCTCCACAGTCAGGGAATTAGAGGACAGGTCCTCTTGTGGATTGAGAACTGGTTGGAGGCCAGGAAGCAGAGAGTGGGTGTCAATGGGCAATTTTCACAATGGAGAGAGGTGAAAAGCGGTGTGCCCCAAGGATCTGTCCTGGGACCGGTGCTTTTCAACCTCTTCATAAATGACCTGGAGACAGGGGTGAGCAGTGAAGTGGCTAAGTTTGCAGACGATACCAAACTTTTCCGAGTGGTGAAGACCAGAAGTGATTGTGAGGAGCTCCAGAAGGATCTCTCCAGACTGGCAGAATGGGCAGCAAAGTGGCAGATGCACTTCAATGTCAGTAAGTGTAAAGTCATGCACATTGGGGCAAAAAAATCAAAACTTTAGATATAGGCTGATGGGTTCTGAACTGTCTTTGACAGATCAGGAGAGAGATCTTGGGGTGGTGGTGGACAGGTCGATGAAAGTGTCGACCCAATGTGCGGCGGCAGTGAAGAAGGCCAATTCTATGCTTGGGATCATTAGGAAGGGTATTGAGAACAAAAAGGCTAGTATTATAATGCCGTTGTACAAATCTATGGTAAGGCCACACCTGGAGTATTGTGTCCAGTTCTGGTCGCCGCATCTCAAAAAAGACATAGTGGAAATGGAAAAGGTGCAAAAGAGAGCGACTAAGATGATTACGGGGCTGGGGCACCTTCCTTATGAGGAAAGGCTGCGGTGTTTGGGCCTCTTCAGCCTAGAAAAGAGACGCCTGAGGGGGGACATGATTGAGACATACAAAATTATGCAGGGGATGGACAGAGTGGATAGGGAGATGCTCTTTACACTCTCACATAATACCAGAACCAGGGGACATCCACTAAAATTGAGTGTTGGGCGGGTTAGGACAGACAAAAGAAAATATTTCTTTACTCAGCGTGTGGTCGGTCTGTGGAACTCCTTGCCACAGGATGTGGTGATGGCGTCTAGCCTAGACGCCTTTAAAAGGGGATTGGACAAGTTTCTGGAGGAAAAATCCATTATGGGGTACAAACCATGATGTGTATGCGCAACCTCCTGATTTTAGAAATGGGTTATGTCAGAATGCCAGATGCAAGGGAGGGCACCAGGATGAGGTCTCTTGTTATCTGGTGTGCTCCCTGGGGCATTTGGTGGGCCGCTGTGAGATACAGGAAGCTGGACTAGATGGGCCTATGGCCTGATCCAGTGGGGCTGTTCTTATGTTCTTATGTAGTGGCCTTGGTGGCAATCAGTTATAATATATTCCATTTAGTTCCATTTCTATTCACCACCTCAGATGATAAGGGAAAGCCAGTCATGAAATCATTACTCTGGAGTTATGAAACCATTGTGAAAGTTTCAGGTTGGGACTGCACTAGAAGAAAGTTCCAACTGAACTAAAGAATCTTTGTAAAAAGATGACAAACTAAAAAACTAGGCACATGACTCAGCAAACTTGCTGAAGCTAAGTAGGTCTAGTTCTGGTTACTTACTACATAAAAGACATCTTGGGAACTCCATATATCTTTATGTTCCATCAAGGAATAAACTTTAAGTCATCAGGTAAATGTAAGAAAGAAAAAATAATTAGCTTTTCCACATGTGATGCTGGTAGCTCATCTCATCTGCATCTTTTAGTGCAGGGATGTCAAAACTTTTTTCATACAAAGGGCTGAAATGAGAATTCATAGTGTCTGCTGAGGGCCAGATGTGACATCATTAAGCAGAAAATGACATCATTAAGCAGATGATGGTCAGAAGTAAGCATTTTGTTCTCACATAGAAACTCATTTACTGTAAATAACATAAGAGAAAATATGTGAATTTTGTTCATATTTTCAAGATATGAATCCAATTATCAAGCTGGAAGAGCCCAATTATAACAGGGGCTGGTTAAATTGCCTCTGGGGACAAATTCGGCTCATGGGCCTTATGCTTGACACCCCTGTTTAAGGGTGTTCAGACACACAATAACCCTGCAAAGTAGCTCAGTATTATAAATATACTACTTACAAGTAGTAAAGTAGCTCATACTGTGGACAGGGTCAGGGAGAGGGGAATTTCTAAGTGACTTCATGTCAAATTTCAAGTGCAGATTTCATAGCACACAGCTAGTATCTCTTGTCTTAGCACTACACTATACTACCTCTCAGGTACTTATTCCATGCGGTTCTCTCCCAATTGAGTAGCAACTGATAGACCTGTCCTTCATGACTTTGTCCAATCCCTTTCCAAGCCATTCAAGCCAGTGGCAATCACCATATCGTGTGGCAACCAACTCCACAGAATAATTATGTTATATTTAGAAGTGTTACTATTAACTGTCCCTATTCAACACAGCATAGCATCTTTCTGTCTGAGAAATAATGAAAAATAATGAAAATAAAATAATGAAAATAAATAATGAAAATGAATTTTATTCATTTCAACTCAAAGTCAAATTGCTGATTTCAGTAGCAGACCTCCCCAGTGGACCTTGCCCTGGGCAAAGATCCACAGTGGTGCCCCCCGCAGGATGCCATTGCCCTCCCGCACGCAAATCTGCCCCCCCCACTTACCTGGAGCACATGGAGCCTCACATGTCTCCAGGACGTGTGCAGAAGTCTCTAGAAGGTTCCCCAATGCTTTTAACTGTGCTTCCGGCAAACAGGAAGCACAGTTTCTGACCCTGTCGGAAGCCTCAGAGAGGCTTCTGCATGGTTCAAAAGGTGCATGACTAGGCTCCATGCTTGGGGCATTTGCCCCATCAAATGAATGGCAGGTGTGCCACTGGCTGATTTCCTAATAATTTGCAGCATCATTAAAATCAACCTCCTCATGTTCCTTTAGGATAATCTCTTGCCTCACAAAAGTTAAGCCAATTGTTCAGTCTTTACTGTGATGTAAAACAATTTGTGGCACCTGTAGCTTAAAATGATTAACAATCATCCAAGAATTGGAGCACAGCCATTATGGTCAACACTTTTTTTATTAAAAAGGGTCTAGAAAATTACAGGCTAGTTAGCCAAAGTCTTTTCCAAAGTCTGTTGCAAGACAGCATTATTAAGACTATAGAAGAACCCACTGAAATGGACATTTCAGTGTAGACAAAAGAACCCATATTTCTTAGACATGTCTCACAGATAAGACATCTAATAGATATCTAATGAAGATGTGGTGATGGAATCACTGGTTTAGATAGCTGTAAAAGGGATTAGATCTAGCAATAGTTCTTAGCTATGGTTCAGATACATTCCATGGAATACCACTGGTGGGAAGGTCACAACAAAGGAGCAGAATATAATGTCATGCCTTGCTTATGGGCTTCCCAGAAACATTTGGCAGGCTACTTTGTAAAACAGGATGATGGTCCACATGGACTTCAGCCTGATCTAGTAGAGCTCTACGTATGTTCTGGTGTAGTCATTCTTATGTACTCATTTTGCTTGCTTTTACTGACTAACTGTGACTTTTAAAGCACCAGGAGGATCTAAATGGAGGTAGAAAGTAAGTCAACATATAAAACTAGTGCTTAGGATAACCCCCTGCCCCACAAAATGTAAGCCAATTCTTCAACTCAAACAGGCCTGACGGTGATGCAAGGCAATTGTGGCACCTGTGGCTTATAATGATTAACTTGTCTGTAGTCAGATAAACAAATAGCATGCACCTGTAAAGCCTATTTCCTAAAGGTAAAACAACTGCTTGGGAATGATCATGCTGGCAAAACAGCTGCTTGCATTCTGGAGAGCAAACGGTAGTATCTCCAACAACTGCCAACTCTGATGTTTTATCAGCGCTATCTCATTAGCTGGAAACAAGGCTTAAACGTTTTGTTTATAAATTATGATTATTTCTGATTGCAGCAGTTACTGATAGTGCCACTCATTTGCAATGCAACTCTTTGAATTTGTTTAATTACAATTTGAAACAAGGCAGAGAAGATTAATTAACCCACCTGGCTGGCTGGCACGTACTCCTGGCTCGGCTCTGTCATGCTCATATACATGTTCTCACCGTCAAACTGCAAAATGAAAAAAGGTATACATATATTTTAAAAAGGCAACTTTTAATGATTTTCAACAGCAAGTGACAGTCGTCATAAAAATTATATAGTCCTGATTTGTAAGATGTGTAATTGCACATGTGCATCTTGACTTGGCTTTGATGTTCCTGTTGCCATCCTTATTGACCCTGGATGTCAGTGATTAGGAGTAATTAGTGCTCTAGTAATTATAGCAAGCAATGAATGGTTTCCTTTCATCTGCAATCTGTTTTAAAACAAAATGGCTCATTTTGTGCACCATGTACACATTACTATTGGTGGTAATGAAGTTGTAAGTGAACTGATTTTTTTTTTTTTTTACAAGAAAAGACGGATAATGGAAAAAGTACAAAAATGCCTCTTTTTAATTTCGGTGCTGAAGAACAATTTAAAAACAAATTAATTCCTACCTTAATGAAATACCCATTTAGCAAGTAGGACAAATGTATCAGATATTTGGAAAGGTTACAGAAAAAAGTCAAAGAAAAAGGGATAGTATTTGTAACTTTTTTCTTCTGTTTAAGTACATATTTGAACTAGAAATGGAATTGTAGGAAACCAATTAGCAATTTAAAATATAGATATTGAAAGATTTAAAAGAGTTTCTCTCCCTATCTCATGACCAACCCATACAATCAAGGCAACTAGAACTGACTATAGCGAGCAAGGTTACATAAAATCCTTTATGCTTGCTGCTCAATCAAAGCTGAAGTATCTTCCAGAGGTATCGCAGGAGAAAAATTAAATTAGTATTTAATTGGTAAATTGGTATTTGTAGTTTAGGTAAGGTTTGGCTAACATCTTTCTTGGATTCATGAGCTGTTTTCTTACAGCCTATCTTTTGTTGGTAACAAACAGTCTACCTGTCACACTCAGTACTTTTCTTGAATTACTGTAGTCCGGCACCACTCAGGCTCATCTAAGCAATAACTTCAACTATTATAAGAGCAGTGGCCCAAGGTGGTCCAGTTACACATGAGAAGAGGCTCTCTACTTTTCTGTGATAAGGGCAGAAAAGCAGGGCTCTTGAAAGTACCCTACCTGGTACTCAAAAGGAACTTAGGGCCCAACCCTATCCAATTTTCCAGTGCCAGTGTAGCTGTGCCAAAGGGGTGTGCACTGCATCCAGTGGTGGGGGGCAGTCACAGAGGCATCCTCAAGGTATGGGAACATTTGTTCTCTTACCTTGGGGCTGCATTTCAGCTGCACCGGGAAATGCTGGAGAGGTGCTGGAAAGTTGGATAGGATTGGGCCCTTAGTTGCTTCCATAATTATGTTGAAACAAAAGTAGCACCAGCAAACTGCCACTGAAAAAGATGTTACACTAGGACAGGGGTGATCGACCGGTCGATCGTGAGGCAAAATGAGTCAATCGCGGAGCCCTAAGTCTAGTCTATAGAGTCTATAGTCTAGTCTAGTCTAGAGTCTCTAGAGTCTAGACTTTTCCCCACTCTACGGTTTCAGGTCAGAGCTACCAGGTGGAACGGGGCAGGGCGTGTGAGCCCAAGTCGGCAGCGGGGGGGGGAGAGGAGAAGCAGAGTACGGTGGCCGGGAAAGGCCAGAATTGGTGGAGGAAGCGGTGGCGGCAGCGGGAGCGGCCAGCTGAACCGGCCTGGCTCTCTCCTTCCCCCCTCCCCTTTGGCGCCTGGCTGGTGCGTTGGCCATGTCGCTGTTCCAGTCGGCGCTGGACTTCCTGTCCGGACCAGGCTCCCTGGGGGCCGCCAGCCGGGACCAGAATGACTTCGTGGGGCAGGTGGTGGAGATGGGAGAGATGAAGCTGCGCATCAAGAAGGTCATCGCCGAAGGTGCGGGGGGGGAGAGGGAAGCCCCCCCGGGATGAGTGGGTCGTGGAAGGGCCCCCCATGAACCTCTTGCCCCCCACCTTCTCTGTTGGGGTCCTTGGTTGGGGTCAAGGAGCCTTATAGGGTGAGGTTGTGGTGGGGGCTCAGTTGCACTGGGAAGGGCTTCCCAGCGCTAGCCTTAGGAGCTTTGGACCCCCCCCATTGCCACGGAGGTGGGGTGGGTGGGGAGGCAAGTGAGGCAGAGCCTCCCCACAGGGGTCCTTCGAAGAGCGCTGCCGCCTTGTGAGGAGCGTGGGTACTTGGGTGATTGTTTGTAAAAAAAACTATGGTAGATCTCCGGGCCTTGCTGGGTTTCAAAGTAGCTCTCAAGTCAAAAAAGTGCGAGCACCCCTGCACTAGGACAATCAGTTCCAACCCCTCTGCTAAATAAAAGAGACACACTCAAAGGGTGTCCACTTGCCACTTAGCAGCGGTTTTTATGGAATAAGTGTTTTTTCTTAAACGTCTGGGAACCTAGTGTGATGAAATAATGAGAATATCTAAAGACTACACTGTGATCGGTCAGGATTTGATCCCAACACCTTTCAAGTTGCAAAAACTTTTCGTACAACAAGTCACTTGCTAATATGATCATCATGACAACCATCACATTTTCAATATACAGTCATGCCTCGGTACTGGTGGGATTCCATTCCAGAACCCCGGTGGTTAAGTGAAACTGCAGATAATCAGGGATACCCCTATCCTCTGGAGTCAAGAGGAGTTGGCCTTCCCTTACCTCTGGAAGCTTTCTGAGGACATCAGATCACCCACGGCTGCTGTGGGACTGATAATGGCCAAAAAGGCAAAAAGACTATGACTTCCAGTTTTATCGTAAAACCAGGAGTAACGTTACTAATGCTTTATAAGGCATTGGGAGGCCTCCTAATGCCTTAAAAGGGATTAAAAATGTCACTTTTGGTTTTATTGTAAAACTGGAAGTCATATTTTTTTCACCTTTTGGGCCATTCTGAGGCCCCACAGCGGTCATGGGTGGCCTCTGCGGGCCTCAGAAGACCCTTCAGAGATGAGCCCAGCTGCTATGAGCCTGGGCAGGAGCCACTTCCATTCTTTGTCCACTGTGTAGCAAATTGAGTGGGAGGCTTTGTCTCTCAAACCTGAGCTCCATGCAGCCGCTTCCAGGAGCTTGGCAACCCAGAAGTTTGTGATGACATCATATAAAAGATTGCTGACTCCTGATTTAAAGGGTACTATGCTATTTAATATATACAGCCTTAGAGTAAGGTTGAGCCTACTTATCAGAGGATTTTCTATCCGTGAATCTGGCTCAACACAGGTCCCCCAGACCGCATTGAGCCTAACTTGGCTCAACCTGAACCCTTCAAAGGGACTCCAGGGCTTCCCCAGCCCTCCAAATGCCTTTTAAAGGCATAAAAATGTCACCTTTGGTTTTTGGACAAAAACCAGAAGTTGCTTTTTTTTTGTCTCTAGGAGGCATTCTGAAGCTCACAGAGGCAGTGGGCAGAGCTCCTGTTGCTTTCAGAGGATTTAAAGGGACTGAAACCATATATTTCATAATCCATAATTTTCAGTTTCCACCAGGGGTCCAAGAACTGATCCCTCGTGGATATCAGGGCTCCATCTATATACTGTATAATACAAAGATTTATAGCAAATAAAAAGCATAGTGCACAAAACAAAGAATCCCTAGTTAATCTGCTTAAACTGACTATGACTGAATGTTTGCATTTTTTTAAATTAGCCCTACTGACATAAGTCTAAGAATTTTTTCATTCAAGTCTTATGATTTAACCAGTTTATGTATTACATTGGCTGAACGTCCCTTTGAGTTTAAATACAGGCACTTCCAAGTGACATAGTACTATTAGTTGAAAGTCCTGAAAACTTTTGTTATGTGGCAGTTAAAGCAGTATTTCAGAAATGATAAATTACTTCCCACAAAGTTTCTTTTCACATTAAATGTGAAACTGCATGAGAAGTTGGGCAAAACCAACAAGAAAAAGCCACAGAATTCTACAACATGGTTTCTAATGTGCATTAAAGCAAATGAGGGATTGGCAGAAATAATGTTCACTAATGAAAATATATGGTATTGTTCTACCTAAAATCACAGTAAGAATCTCATTTGAAATGTGAATGGCAGAAGTGTCAATCTTTCCTAGGAAAGCCACAAATAATTTTTTTTATTATAGGGGTAGTTGCACCTGGAAATTAAGCTGTAATCTCACGATCACCTAGGAATCAGGTTGATTGGATTCACTTTTGAGTAAACCTACTGTTAAGCCACCACTGCTTCAATTAGAGATACATTTGGCCAAAACATAAAGGCACATTCTGGCTGTTGCAAAATGACACGCCAGAGCACCTGTCCTGGCCTCTGCTATAAGCAGTGAGTGGCTGGCTCCACATGCCAGTGAACTGCAGACAACTGCTGGACCTGGTGAGTATGCGCAGGGATGTTAATATTTATTGAGCAATTTTAATATATCAGTTTTATGAATACAGAATACTGAACAACATTTTCAAGGATACAATAAAACAAATGGCAGGTTAGAATGTAAGGCATATAAAGACAGTAAAGGGTTTGGGTAATATTTCAATATAGTAGAATTTAAAGAAGAACAAAATCACAAGGCAGGTGTTAGAGCGAGATTCTATCCACAGAGTGCATCAGAGAACACAAAAGATACAGTTGTACTAGGTCATAACTCCAATCACATCACACAAGAACTCCTAATGTGATTGTAGAGAACTAGGTTCTCTCTAATTGGAAGCTGTATGAGGCATCCCCAGACCTCAGAAGACCTTCTAATGACCGAAAACCATCACTTCTGGTTTTTGGCCAACAACTGGAAGTGACTATTTTCAGCTCTTAGGAAGACCTTCTGAGAGCAAGAAGTTCCGGAAATGGAAACCCCATTGATGTTGAGGCATGACTGTATGTATAGTTGTATATATAAGCTTCCTTCACACAAAGAGAACACTGCTTCTTCAGGATTTCTAGTTATGCTGAAAGAAAAGATTGTGGGCACTCTTCAGACCTTCATACGAATGTGTGTACGTTCAGGAATGCATGCAGAATCCCACTTGCCCTGGATTAAATGATGAAAAGCCTTTGATGTACAATTGACAAGTGATTATTGCAGTTGTGAGAACACGGTCTGAAACAGCTGCTTTCTCTGAAATGGCCACCTTATATTCCTAAACTTGACAATACCCACCCTGTAAAGATGCTAAAACTCTCCAGAGGCACAGTACATTTATCAAGTCAAAAAACTTATTTCCTGGAATCCTGTTCTCTAATTTTATTCTTGAAAGGATATTCTTTAAATAGGCTTCAAATCTTTCTCTCCTCTCCTCACAAGTCATTGTTAAAATGAATTCTGCAGAATGTAATGACATTCATTTTGATTTTTCCCCTAAACTAAAGACACCACAAGAATGTTCAAAACCTTAACTGTGACAAAACTGCTCTGTATAATTTTGCATCCTTAAATGAAGGTCACAAAAAGGGAAGATCTACTATGAAACTGGCACTCCACAAAAATTGAAGACTAAGCCAATGAGCAGGTACAAGCCCAACTACACCATTGCCTTAGAGCACAATCCTGAGCCCAGCATGCCAGCAGCATTATCGCAAATGTGCCGTAAGGCACGTTTGTCGGCCCTATCGCTGGGCAAGTGCCAGTGGTAGCTTTGCGCTGGCTGGCGCCGGCCTTCCACTAGGTAGGCACCTGACCCCCACTGCTCGGCGGTCGTGCGGACAGCTGAACAGCGGAGAGGTAAGTGGGGGTGTGGTAGAAGTGGGAAGGAGGCACTCCAGGGAGGTGGGAGGTGGGGAGAGGCATGCCAGGTAGAGGGAGTGAGGAGGGAAGGAGGCAGGAACAGTGGAATGATGCTCCACCGAATCCTAAGCCTCTGTGCTGGGCTCACCGCTGAGTTCCTTTTTGTTCATGGTGAATTGAGTAGCCGCACTGTGAGGCTACTGCAATTACCCGGGGAAGGGGATGAAAGTCCCCTTCTCCCAAGGTACTGCCCATGGCTGCTCAAAGCATGTAGGATGCAGCGGCAGCCATTTTTGGTGCAGCTGCAGCCCCGTAGCCCTGGGCAGCTCAGAATTGGGCTGCCCATAAGCATTTTTGGTTACTTATGTCTTGTCATTTTCTAGAAGCATAAAGTTTAATACTTCTTGTCAGGAAGTTCCTTATGCCTCATTCTTCTATAATTAAACTAAAATTGGTACTGACTAAAAGTAATCAGATCTCTGAAACTTGGAAGACTTCCAGGCTATTTTTTATGTCCAATATTACTGATTTGTTTAAAAACCAAGGACTTAAACAAGTTGGTTTTTGGTTTTATGTATCAGGACAGCTTTAGTTCAATTTATTAAGAAATATTACATTACAAAATGAGAGAGAGAGAGAGAGAGAGAGAGAGAGAGAGAGAGAGAGAGAGAGCACAAACCATATCACACTGTCATCTGCTCTTTCATCTGTATTTTAATATGAAGGATTTTTCTTGCTATTGTTCTTAGCCTCTATTTATAATTACTAATGCTAAAAAAGCTTTTAAAGTGGGCATCATGTTTTTTTACAACCCAGATACAGCATAAGTTATTTTTTAATGACAGTAAAGATGATGTCCACAAGTCAGATATAGTCAAATGTGGCTAAAGCAAAGATAGATTGCAGAACTCAGTCATCTTGTGATTAGGCCAAAGGGGGAAAAAAATGATCTCATTATGGGAGCCATTATAGCTAAAAACAGAACAGCTCTGTAAACATTACACAGTATAGTACTGAAACAGTCTACACTGATAACTTGGCAGCCCCACACATTACTTATGGAATGATATGAAGTTTCTGCATAAAGGTAAAGATGAAAAGCTAGCTCCATGACACTTCTTTGTGGCAATGCATCTAAAAACCCCAGCTTTCATTTTTTTTCTCAAAAAGAAACTTTGTAAAGTTCAGTAACATGAGGTAGAGTCCAAAACAGAAATGTCAGTATTTCAGAAACTAGGCAATCATTTTTTTAAAAAAAGACTTAGGCTGCAATCCTAACCTCACATTCCTTGGAGTAAGTCCCATTCAACACAATAGGACTGACTTCTGAGTAGTCCTGGTTAGGATTGTGCCCTAACTGACCAATCCTATAGCTACCAAGTGTCAGCACTATGAGTGATAAATGCTCTGTAAAGTGTTGCATCCTTCCCAACGACCACCATATTCCACCCAATGTCTCTGGGGCAGGTACATGCAAAACACCATCAAACTCTTTTGCTCAGTGTTAGCTTCATAAAATCAACAAAACAATAACTAACAAGAGTTAGCTGTGCTTAAGTTTTATTACAAACAAAAGCGCAATAGGATTGAAAATAGGAAAAGAAACAGTAACTATACAGTTGAATGCTCTGTACCTGTTCAGCCCAATCCTGAACTGCCTGTTGTGCCAGGACTGCTGCGGCGCTGAAACAGCTGCCGTGGCATCCTGTGCACAACAGGGCAGCCACCGGTGGCTGCTCCAGGGAAGGGGACTTTCATCCTTTCCCCCAGGTAAGGCAAGTAGCCCTGTAATGGTTACTTGATTCTGCAGCAACCCTTGGGCTGCCATAAAATCAAGAGCCTCTGTGTTGGGCTCTGATACGATAAATATATTTATCGTATACAGCTAAAAAATCCTACATTCAACCTGTCACACATACTGTAATAATGTAGATGCACCCCAATCAGTAAATAAATTCTGTAAATTCTTTCCAGAGTTTTTCCTGAGATTTGGGTTCTGAATTACCTGATTTTGCATATGGACCAGGAACTGATCACACTAGTGAACCATTCTTTTTTCCCCAGACTACTAATATTCATGTGTGCATATGCATATTGATAGAAATGTGGGATTTTGTGGAATTTTGGTACAATTTCACAAGTTTGCCAATATTCCGCTGCATCAGCACATATTTGCATTGATCAAATTACAGCCAAAAAAAAAAAAAAAGAAATTATCTGGAAGGATGATTTCTTAGATGGAGGACTGCATCTCTGTGTGCCTTCACCATTTGTACCAAGAAAATGAAAGATAACTAAGATTTTTTTTTTTCATTTGGCTATATACATTACACTGGCACACAAGTCTTGAGCAACTCTGAAGATATATAGAGATTATTAAATAATGATTTCTTCAGGTAGTTGTTACTTCTTTACACAATTATTTCAAAATTTGCTTGTTCTCTTATCCTCGCTGTGGAAATCTAGTGGGGTTGAAAGTTTTGTCAAACGTACAACACAAGAAGATTGAATTTTTTAGAGATACAACAGAGGTCATGCCTACATGACTGCACCACATTTCAGTCATTTCTTGAACCTTTGACAGAAGTTAATGCAACACTTTAAGAGAGATTCTAGTTCTGTTTAGCTTTCTGCCTTGAGCTGCATGTGTCAGTGCCTAGCTGAGTCTCAAAATTATTATCTTCTCTCTATGTAGTGCACTGACTGAATGAAGATGCAGCACTGAGCACAGCAGGTTAGCAAAAGGAGGATCAGACTAAGTGGAGGAGAAGGAAAGTCCAGACATAGTGAATATATCAAAGACACCACAGGGTGGGCTACCATATTGTCTTGTGTGAGGCCGTGGGCATGCAGAGATGACTATGCACTCTCTCTGCAGGATTTTAACCTTGAGGGTTAAATACATTTTGAAAGATCACTGATGTCCTGAAACAGCGAATAAACTATTTATTGAATATAGATAGAACCTATCAGACATGAGCACTTGGATGAAGAGGCATCACCAAAGCCACTTCCCAATTCAAACATAGACGTACAATCTTTCAAGCATGGTTGAAGCCACTTCCCAATTCAAATGGATTTGTACAGCCTTTGGAGCATGGACTGGTCTTGTTAAATCTCAAGTAATCGGCTGTGAACATTCTATAACAATGAACATCACCTTTCATTTAAAACAGAACTAACAGGAGGAAAAAGCAAATTAGTTAGACCAATTTAGTAAATTATGGAACAGAATTATTTTTAAATAGCCCAATCCTAGGGCTGCGCTGCCATTTACGACAGTGGAACAAAGTTCCTCTGTCGTAAATGATTATTACAACAGTACGAGCAGTGGCAGCAACTGCTGTGTATGGGTGCCAGAGGCCTGCCACTGCTGCTGGCTACTGCAACAGCAAAGATAAGCCAGCAGTGAGGGGCAAGGAGTGTTAGGGAGCAGAAAGAATGGGGCAGGCAGAGGGAAGAAAGGATGCATTTCTGGGCAGGAGGCAAAATGGGAGGTGGTGGATCTCTGTAGCAAAGGTATGCGTCAGATCCTCTCTCCTTTCCCTGTCCCCTTTTCTTTCCTTTGCTGGGCCTGCGCCAGTAACATGATGCAGATCTGAGAAGACCCATTGGGGCAGCTGGGACTTGCCTTGGGATAAGGGAATAAAAGTTCCTTGCTTCGTTTCTAAGAAAGTCAGAGGCAGCAGGAGAGCCATCTAGTGAATTAGGCCAGAACTGAGCATGCATACATATTACTGGGACATGCTCTCATTTTCTGTATCTCTTTTTCCCCCCTTCACTGGCTGTTGCTTCCTACATTGCACGGATGTGTCCAAGTTGATTGATTTAATCCTAGCTGCAGCATAATGACAATGATGGAGAGGAAAGGAACTCTACTGGCAACCAAAGATTCCTCATTCTCTGCTAAAGTAAATTATAACTATTTCATATTTCGTGCAGCTTTTCTGTTTCACAGGTGGTACTATAAAGTAGTATGCATATAGTCTTCTGAATTATAAGCACTGGACATAAACAGTAAATTTTTGGGATTTTTGATTCCACTGAAATGCCATTGCCCTATACCTATAATATGTATTTATGCAATATGAATTTCATAAATTGTGATTTTTAACAGCTATGCTGTATTTATACATAAACAGAACTACAGAAAGTAATATGTTCTTACTCATTCACAGGCAAGAACATACACAATAAATTAAGCTACTGTGTTCTCCCAACGAAAGGGGGTCATTATATCTGCAGCACTCCACTTTTTCCAGGTCAGGGCATTCTGAATCATTTTGATTACAAAGGGCTTGGAGCATCTCTCTGCTAGCCAATGTTTTTCAAGCTATGGGTTAAGCACTATTATTGTCCCTCCAAAAGCCAGGGCCAAAAATCTTGCTCACTATTTACCCAGATCTATAGCGACAAGTGGAAAAAATGAAATTCTTACAGTTCATCCTGTCTTTGAAATAAGACAGTGTATTTCTACATATAATGGAGCAATGACAGCCCTGCCAGCATGAGGCCTGCCCACTAACAGATGCATCACAGATTCCAGTGCAATTCTGGAAAAACACTGCAATTACAAAGCTTGTCGGCACTTGAATGCCAGCACAACCCCACTGGCAGAAAGGCCAAAACAGGGAGGAGATCAGGATATGACATGAGAAGGAGGAGAGACAAGCAGGAGTTTATGTATACCACATCCTAACCTCCTTTCAGACAATGCTCATGCCCCCCATATCAGAAAAATGCTACGCCAATGACAGAACTGGTGTAGGAAGCAGTAACAGCATAAGGAACAATGAGAAAAGGAAAAAAAAATAGCAGAAAATTGCACCTCCTGCAGCCACTTCCCAAACCAGCCACTGACCATGATGGAACACAGGATACTGACTACACTTGGCAGCCAGCGACAGCACAGCAACCCAAGGACTAAACACCCTGCCAGGGAGCCTATATCTCAGATGTGAAGATGTATGGCATGGGGTCTCTCTAGTCTGGGTGGAAGTTTGGTAATGGAAATTTGATGCACACAGAGGTTGCACAAACAAATTCTTGTCCCTCACAACATGAATGACAAGATAGTTTGTTAACTCATGTCTCTTCAGAATTCTTATTGCAAATATTCTGTCCCAGGAGGTATCGACACACAAACACCTAACTGGAACCTCTACCTCACTGCTGCAACCAAGGAAGAACAATGCACTTCACATGAATAAACAAAGGGGGGAGATCTCATGCTACAATAAATTGATGATTCATTTTCCTCTTGTGTCTCTATCATCCCATTCTGACTCTCCAGGATTATCAAATGTGTCTCCGCTATCAACTTCTTCAACATTTTTAGATTTACAAGACAAGACTTTGGCTTCAAAGTAGCTACAGACCATGTGGCTGTATTATTGTATGGCAATGTATCTGGGCATTTATTAAAGCCAGGCTTGCTCTGCAGGGCTGTAAAGCTCTGTGTCCTAAAGGGCAAGAACAACAATCTTCTGCCTGTATTATGGGAATCAAATAAAAAGGCTTGGGTGGCAGTAGCATTTTTTCTAGATTAGTTCCGCAAGTGTTTCATTCCAGAAGGCAAGGGGTACCTAAAAGAGAAAGGACTACACTTTAGGATTTGATCAGTGCTGCTGATAGTGGACAACACTCTTGGCCACTTTGAGGCACTCCAGTTCGCACTTAATGATGTTGAAATAATCTTTCTTTCTCCCTCCCCAAACTACCTCCAACCTCTTGACCAAGGTTTGATCAACTGTTTCAAGGCCATGTGCACAAGGCTTACATATTCTCATAGATTCATAGTGCTATGGTTGCTGAACCCAATGTTAATACAATGAAGTGTTGGATGTCCTTCTATGCTGCTGATTGCATCTCATATTAACACAGGCAATGGATGCAATCATGTCAGAAACAGTCAGTGCATGTTGGCGAAACTAATTAAAAACTGTGTGATTTTCAGGGTTTTTTCAACCACTGAAAAAGTGAAATGCCTTGTTTAAGAGACCAGGCAAGTGAGTAGTGATGGCTACATAAGTACCCTTGAGGAAGAAATTGAAGGATTAATTGAAGGCCATGGAGAAACAACTGACTAACAAAGAGTTAGAAGAACTGATCAAATTATCTATGGAAGAAGAAGATGATGACAGTAATGAAATCCAGTAAGCTGAAATCTTCAAAAATTTGCTGAAATTTTCCAAGTAGTGAAACACTTAAATGAATTCGTTTCTGGATACAATCCCAATGGAATGAAGTCTCAAAATTGCACGAAGTATTATAGAAAATTTCTGACTGTATCATAAAATGTTTGAACAGTTCAACAGATAACAGTGACAGTTGCTTATCACCATGTTTTTCAAGAAAAAACAAACGGCAGCAGATTGAGCCTACACAATCAACTTCTCAAGCTGAACTAGGGCCAACCACTTTGTCTACAACTTACTCTCCATCATCCAAGCTTGGCTCATCATTACTGCTAATACGAGGAATAACTGTGGGGTAAGTTCGAGTTTATATGATTTTAACTTTGCATGCTAACCCCAGAACATAACCTTGCTTAAGGGGCGACTGTACACAGCAGGGCTTTTTTTCTAATGGAACGCACCGGAACAGCGTTCCGGCACCTTTTTTAAGCAGTCCCCCACAGGTAGACTGCTGCTGCCCAAGGAGGCTCCATTCTGGCCTTGGCGGCCAGGCGCATCCCCTCAGCAGGACGCAGTGCGCCCGCCCCGGTCTGAGGCAGCCCACGAGCCACCGCCCTTCTCACCGTCGCGCCGCGGCTCCTTCGCAGCCCTGAGGTGAGACCCAGGCCTGGAGACCGCCATGGTCCTCTCCGGGAGCGCTTAGCAAACGATGCACACCGCCGATTGGCTCCCTGGTTGCCATGGGCGGGGCTCCCAGCCCGGTCCCAGCTGCCCAACCGCAGAGATAGGAAGGCGGCTAAACTCACCCCTCCGCTCTGGTCACGGCCTGATCAAGAGCTTTCACGGTGACATTCGGGCTAGGTCAAGACCGGTCCTGACTGGCAGGTGGCAAAAGCCTGGAGAAGGTTGTTGTCCTTGGCACTGCTCCTGCTTGTCCCCGTGGCTGCTGGCTTATTTATCGATACACACACATATGTACACACATACATACATACATATATATGGAGCAAACCGCATCCTGCTGAGGGGAAGCGCCTGGCCGCCGAGGCCAGAATGGAGCCTCCTTGGGCAGCAGCAGTCTACCTGTAGGGAGCAGAGGCCGCCCCGGGAGACGAGCAGGGCATGAGCCGTCTCCTTCGGGAGGGGCTGGTGGACTTCTGGGGGGCTGGTTGGGTTGTTTGTATGAGTTTGGAGGTGTATGTTTGTATGTTCATGCATGTGGGTGTATATATATGTGTGTATGTTTGTGTGTGTGTATACATATATATGTACACATATGTATATATGCAGGGTTTTTTTCTAATAGAAATAAAAATAAATAAAATAATAAATAAAAGATTAACAAGTTGTGAGTTACAGCACCTTTTCTCTTTTTTTTTTTTTTAACAAAAAAAGCACTGGTACACAGTATTGTAGATAAGAACCCGGGAAAGTTCTCCTAGACACATATTCAGCACTAACTGTGTATATAATATCTAGTTTGGAACTGATTACACAGGCCAAAAGAAAACAACTCTTTTAAAAGTTGCCAAGGATATTTGAATGAACTTAGAATATTTTTGAGGTGCTGAATCAAAAAATGGCTGAATCAATTTTAGATTGGCTCTAGATTTGAAGGTATGGCAATGCCACCTTATAGGCAGATTCAAGAAGCGCCCTTATGAGGAAGCAGACACCATTTTACTTTATAAAGAAAATATAATAAATAACAAGTTCTTATAGCTAGATTTTCTCCATAGCTTTCATTCCTGTATTTTCCCTAAGGCATTAGAGCAGACTGCCCCTCCATGACAGCACTTTTTCTTTCATTAAAAGAAAGCTCACTAATCAAATGATATAGGAAATCACTTTAGCCAGAAAATCAATCAACAAAAGTATTTTCTAATACAAATGTCACACCAATAAAGCCTACTCCTTTTAGAGAACCATTTTATATTATGCTAGCTCCTAGCCTAACTTGATGCATCTGATGCATTATCATTAAAACATAAGAAAATCATAATACTATCCATTTAATACTGAAAATTGTACATCAAATTTAATGTAAGTGGCCTGAATAGATGATGTTTCAAAATAATCTGCAACTCACACTAATAACAATAACAATAACAATAACAATAACAATAACAATAACAATAACAATAATAAACTTTATTTTTATCCCGCCCTTCTCCCCAAAGGGACTAAAATTAATTCAAACATCATGATGGATGCCAAAAGGTTTAGCCTTCTCGATTAGCTGCACCTCTACGTTGTGAAATGCTTTCTTTGGTTTTCCATTAATAACTTTAATTGTCCTAGTGCGTAGGGAGAAAAGGAGTCGTATTCATTTACAAAGAGAGCATGGTATATTTTTGCTAGAGACCGATATGGGAAAAGGGGGGAGAAAGAACAGTGTTCATATGAGCTGCTTTCCCTAGTATCTATGCTGATAGCTGGCAACACAGCATCCATCCCACTAATTAAAAGGTAACCACATACATATATCTAGTCACCTAACTTTGGGGTCAGGGGGATTTTTTCCTAACACTTAAATTAGTTAGAATGGGCAGCAAGAATCTTGCTTCCTTTGCATTTTGCCCATATTCAGAGCAACAGTTCCTTCAGTCTAACAAATGTATAACTTGATGCAAGAAAACAAGCTCTTCTTTGAAGACTTTACTACCTCAATCACAAACAGAGAATAATGCTAAATTTGCATCAATGAGTACTTCACTCCTTGGCAGTGGAAATACATTTCTGTATAGAATACTTTACATTCTGTAAATTCACTATAGTAGAGAAGATGAGCACTTTGATTTCACTTCAAATCTCATACAAAACACACAAAAATATGTCTAGAAAGAAGTCACCTAACACACTCACTGTTCACCTTTATTTATGTGAACACAATCTTGCAAAGACTTACACTTGTCATGTGACTAATGGTTCAGTTTTCTTTTATTTGTCTCAACTGTTCATGCAAGGGAGAATGCTAAAAGATGTTAGCAACAGGAAACAGGTATAAGTGGAATTTGAGTGGAAGCACTGATTAAGATACTTGGTTTGTGATATCATCTAGAAGAGAAGCAGGCTTAGCATCAACATGAGTAACAATCAACAACCACAAAATCTCATTGGCTGTCAAAGTCTTAGCTCCAGGGGATCCAGTGTACCAGTGGCAGGCCATCTCTTTCATCATTTAAATTGAATTTGGTTCTTATAAAAACAGCCACAACTTTGGAATCCAAGCAGTCCAGAAATCTGGGTATTGAAACACTAAACTTAGTTTAAGGGAAATGTGGAGGGGGGAGAGATTGTGCTGGCACATCGGCTAAAATCATTTCAAGTTTTCCTTGCAAACTTATCACTCAACAGCTGTCTAGAAACCTCTGATGTATTCTATTGTCAACCTCTGGTTTATTGTATTTCACACTGAGAGGATTCTCAGTTTTTCAATTAATTTCAAAAACAGCTAGCCAGACAACAGCATTTCTTTACATTCTCTGCAAAAGTGATTACATTTTCAAAAATATACGCAAGTTCTTTTTGTGTTTCAAGTGTTTGGTCAAAGTTCACGAATAATTGCTGTGTATCAACATATGTACAGGTTTAGATTTAGAGTTTGTTTCCTATTTTGTAAGTTTCTCAGTGTATACAAGCATTTTATGACTTGAACTTTATTAAGTTTGTATCTCATGCAATGTCAAGAACCAAGAAGAAAAAACACAACATATAAACCAGTTTAAAAGCAGGAAACAATTAAATAAGAATTTTAGCTACACTTCACTGCTATGAAGCACATCTAGGGTCTAAGAAAATAAAAAAGGATTTGGTGTTTCTGAAAAATCAATAGCATAAGCTTCAGATAGTCTTCTTGTACATGCAGCCATAAAAATTGTGGGGCTGCTACATCTCCCATAAGGTGAGGTTCTTTTTGAAGTACTCATCTTTATTCTTATAAGGTGTGTAATAACTAATAAATAATTAAAGACAGAATCCATGATGAGCTGCTCCTGGACCATGTCAAAGTAATTTGTTACATTTAATGATTTATATTAATAATAATTTATTCTATTTAGTATTAATTCATAATTATATTATTGCTAACTAAATGGAAAATATAATTATACATTTAGTAATATATCTTCAAGTTTAAATTTACAGACCTGAAGAAGACTTATGTCATAAATTCTGATTTTCAACCTTAGACATAAGGCTAAGATTTAATAGCCTTATGGTCCAATCATAATAGGGGCTAACATTGGCAGAATGAGCATTATGTGCTTTCCAGCAGTTGCAAAGCACTACATGCTGGACCACACAGGCTGGCCGCTACCAGAAGCGGTGAATGACCAGCTTCAGTCAGCAGCAGATAATGGATGTCCACCACTTAAGGTAAGACCGTACAGGGGGTGGGTGGAACAGGGTGGTGATGGGAGTGGGGAGGCAGACTGGGACTGGAAAGACACTGGGTTCAGTGGAAGCAGCATCCGCCAAACTCAAGTGCCCTTCCTGGGCTCGATTCGACTTCACAAGTCCACAATGACTTGCAATAGAGAACTCCACTGGTGCAGGTCCAAGTAGACCCACTGAGCTGGCATTGGCCTTCTTCAGGGCAAGGGAACATTTGTTGCTGCATTGATGCTGCTGAACCGACGTGCAGGGAGTTACAGTGGATTGGTGGCCCAGTCACTCTTACTAGACGAAGTTCACTTTCTAATTTTACCTTAGAAGCATTCCAGAAAGAAAAGTCACAACTTGTTTGGACACCTTTCCTATCCTAATGTCCAACTATTCCTCTTGGACACTTAACCTACATTTCCTTTATTGCATATTGAATGCCTTTTCCCCACTTTCTCATTTACTTTATCAAACAGTACACTGTTTGATAACAGTCACTTCCCCCCATTTTTGCAACAATCCTTAAATGATTTTCTAAGGCAGGGGTGCCCAAACCCCAGCCCTGGGGCCACTTGCGGCCCTTGAGGCCTCTCAATGCGGCCCTCAGGGAGCCCCCAGTCTCCAATGAGCCTCCGGCCCTCCAGAGATTTGTTGGAGCCCACACTGGCCCGACGCAACTGCTCTCGGCGTGAGGACGACTGTTTGACCTCTTGCGTGAGCTGTGGGAAGAGGGCTACCTCCAATGCTTGTTGTTTCATGTCTGTGATGCAGTAGCGGCAGCAAAGGAAAGGCCAGCCTTGCTTTGTGCAAGGCCTTTTATAGGCCTTGAGCTATTTCAAGACCTTCATTCATTCATATAAGTTCATCTTTAATATATTCATTTATGTAAACATGTAAATTTATTCAAATTTTAAATGTAAATTAATTCTTTCCCCCCTCCCGGTCCCCAACACAGTGTCAGAGAGATGATGTGGCCCTCCTGCCAAAAACTTTGGACACCCCTGTTCTAAGGTAACAATGCCAGCTACATCACCTTTTTCCACATAAAGTGTTGCAGACCTCTGGGATAGCTTTTAGCTTGGTGATTGGTTACAAGCCAGAACAGTCAAAACACTGATTTAAAAGCTAAACAAGTATTCAGCACATTACAGGGCATTACTGTGGAACTCCTGGTAATGGAGAAAGCAGTGTGAATTATGTATCTGATTTTATTTCATGCTGCTAGACACAGCCCACTGAAAATGCACAAGGTTCATTTTAGGAATACAAAGTAAAAGCAATGTCATGCATTATGCTTCAGCAGGAAATTCTATGTCTAACACAGGATTTGCTGACAAATTTATCAAGTAACCTCCAAGGAAAGTGGAGTTAGAGACTGAGCTCATCAATAATACATAAATAAACTGAGCAATTAGGTGCAAAGTGGCTATCTTGTCAGACAACTTATTAACCGATAAATGGTAGACACTGTACTATGAAAAAGAGGCAAGTAAGACTTTGAAGGGAGTTTGCAGAAAAGGGTTACACAAGATTATGTCTTTACCACTTGCTATCACACCAGTAATGTTAGGGAGGCAGACATGAGGATTTTTTAGGGGCACCTGCAAAGACGGACTGCTAAGCATTGCAGAATGAAAAGTTGGTACTGTGGAGATGGAGCTGGGACTAAATTTGGAGGAAGGCTTCGTCTCCACGAAGTAATTTGGATAAGCCACAGCTCACAAAGACTGAAAATCAGAAGCCTACATCACCCTTGTAGGTATAACTTCAATGAAATAGCTATCCCGAGCCATGCTGGCATCCTTCAGTCTCAGAAGACTATGGTATCGCACTCTAAATGGTGGTTCTGGAACAGAGTGTCCTCTCCAGTGCGCAAAGCCTGGGTAAAGTTGGTACGGAGGATAGGCTGTTACCCATGCAGCAAATCCCTCCTCTCCACATCACTGAAACGGTCCAATGGAAAGGCAGAAGCCAATACGGTTGGTTCCAGCGGTGTTGCAGGAGTTTCCAAAACATGATTCATGGTTCAGCCATGAACTGCCTCAGGGACTCCAGCTCCAGATTTTGCCTCGAGGTTGACTCCTGAAGCTATTCACCATGAACACCACATGTGCTTTTACAATTTCAGAATTATCTGCTAATGACAGAGACAGTGTTTCAGTAGCATCATGAGCATTATATATATGCTTAATACATCACCTGTACTTTTTTTTTTTTTAAATCTCCATCATTCAAAAATCATCATAGATATGTTTGTGATAAGAACCAGCAACTTACAACAAGAAGTAATTGATGGGGGGAATACTTGGTTTGTATATGTGACAAACTTTTTTCAAATGGTTGAGAACACACACTTTTTAAACATGATTCAGACATTAGGGACATGATACAGTCCACCTAGCGCAGAAGGTGAAGCAGAAAAATTGCTGGATAAAGCATATGTGAGGAAACTTGAACAGTGCAAAAAGCCTAGAGGGGAAGATTGTTAGCCTGAGTTTTGATAGTTGGAGCAATGCCTATAAAGAACACAGTTCCATCTTCTAGTGCAGGGGTCTCCACACTTTTTGGTCAGAGGGCCACATCAAATATCTGGCATAATGTGGAGGGCTAGAAAAAAAAATTAAATATAAAATTTAAATAAATAAATTAGAAATGGAACTTAGATGAATGAATAAATGAGTGAATGGGCTCAATCATTCAACCTCTCTGGCCCTCAGAACACCCTCCAGACACAAACAGAGCACAGTTCTGGTCATGTTCAGTTCAGTGGGCCAGAGGCTTTCAGGGGACAAGAAGTTGGCCACGGGCCGGAAAGAGGCTTGCTGCGGGCCGCATCTGGTCCCCGGGCCAGGGTTTGGAGACTCCTGTTCTAGTGTAACACAAGCACATGCAATGGGATGTGTTTGTGTGACACTAGAACAGGGGTGTCCAAAGTTTTGGCAAGAGGGCCACATCAGCCTTCTGACACTGTGTCGGGGGCCAGGAAAAAAAGAATTAATTTACATTTAAAATTTGAATAAATTTACATAAGTTTACATAAATGAATATATTAAAGATGAACTTAAATGAATGAATGAAGGTCTTGCGATAGCTCAAGGCCTATAAAAGGCCTTGCATAAAGCAAGGTTAGCCTTTCCTTTGCTGTCACTGCTGAATCACAGGCATGAAACAGCAAACAGTGGAGGGAGCCCTCATCCCACAGCTCACATGAGAGGTCAAACAGTCACCCTAACGCCGAGATCAGTTGCATCAGGCCAGAGTGGACTCCAACAAATCTCAGGAGGGCCAGAGGCTTACTGGAGACTGGGGGCTCCCTGAGGGTCGCATTGAGAGGCCTCAAGGGCCGCAAGTGGCCCCAGGGACGGGGTCTGGGCACCCCTGCACTAGAAGATGGTACTGTCTTTGTTACAGATATGATTAATGCACCAGAAAATGCAGCAGAATACTTACACACAGCAGAATACGTACAAGAAGAAGTAGTAAAAACTATAGCAAACGATGAGGAAAAGATTTGAATGCCTTCTACATACCACAGACATTGTTGCAAATGTAACCAAGATGAGAGGAAATCTAGAAGGAAGTAAATAGAATTCCACACTAACAACATATGGCATCATTTCATGCTCCTCTTAGCCAACAACCTCAGCACTCCAAAAAAAAAAAAAAAAAAAAAAAGGCTTAGGTCACTGAAATGGCAAAATATTCCTCTAACAACCATTTTTGCTGCAGCAGCTGCTCTGTAGAAAGTAGAAGGAAGGAAGCTAATTCTCCCACAGGACTTGCAATGGAACTTGGTAGTGGGTAGTTGTGTACTGAATCAAGAACCGACCTCATCTGCTGACACTTTGTGATCAAAATCATTAAAAAAATCAGTGGCCTATCACAGTCCAGATCTCAATGTTGGGCTTGAGAAAAATGTGCACCACCCAATGACTAACCTGAAGCCCATTTCCATAGCCTTGAACAAAGTGCAGAGAAATACCATATTTATTGTTAGTGATGTTAGCATCATTGGGGAAAAAAAACTGAATGGGGTTCTTAAAAAGAGAATGACCAATTTAAATAGCAGGCATTAAAAAGAACAAATGAAACAAGCACTACCCAGGTCACTTTCTTGCAAACATTCACAATACTAAGTATTGCATTGACTGAGGAAGAGGAGTTAGCTATGATAAACCATCCCTTCAAAGCTAAGGATGTACCATTCAAGAAACAGATGCTTGTAAATGAAGTTTTAAAGGAAATTAAACCAATGAACTGGTGGAAGTCACAGCCCAATCCTATCCTGGCTGGCCTATAGCATGGCCTCTGCTGGATGTTATGGGCAGGCGAGGGACCAAGCAGCAGTGGAGAGGTATGTGGTGCCTGTGGAACCTTCCCAGGTTGTTGATGCATGCGCCATGCTTCTCACCATTTATGGTAGTGACACAGCAACAGCCCAGTTTTTATGACACCACAAGCAACTAGATCTAGCAGCACAGGGTCCCAAAAGGTTTGTGGCATCAGTCATGAAACTCTTGGGACATTCATGGTTCAGTTATGTTTCTTTCCACCCTGCCTCACAGGCTTTTTATGAGAGTACATGCGAAGAGTGAAGAACTATATACCTCCTTAGAGGTGACATAAACCTTGTGAATTCTGTATGCACTTGTAGGATTTTGAGAAGGAGTAGTGAGAACCAATACATGTTGGACACAACTCAGTCTTGACCAAGCCCATACAAACAACTAAAGAGCTCAGCTCAATTATGTCTATATTTCCTTACCAAGCAGTGAGGAAAATTTTGTCTGTATGAAGTCAGGTTTTGCTATACTACAACTGGTGGCTGAAACCATTAACGACACTATCTCCTTTTCCTGCTTGATGAAAGAAACCAAGAGGATGGACAAAACAAGGAAAGAGAACACTTCTGTCATTCCTCCCTACTAGAAAAGTGACTGGCGCATTCCAGACTGAAGAACAACACAGTAGGGCAATCTGCAGATGGTGGTGGTGGTTGTTCTGCATGCTTTGGGGAGCTCCAAATACGCACTCTGAAAAAATATTCTCTCTCTTTTTCTTTTTTTAATGGGAAGAAGTCCAAAATCCAGCAGCACACGGGTGGCACAGAAGTGCTAATTTATAATTGGCTGGACTGATTTTAGGCCATCTGAAGGGGAGCAAGCAGCCTGATGGGATGAAGATTGGTTTTGGAAGAAGCACATTTCTGATCTCAATTTTACAGTCTTTCTTGCCCCACAACAGGATCCTTTCAACTGTAAAGGATTTACTTGAGGCTACTATACCATGTATTATGTATTGGCAACCTTCAGTCTCGAAAGACTATGGTATCGCGCTCTGAAAGGTGGTTCTGGCACAGCGTCTAGTGTGGCTGAAAAGGCCAATCCGGGAGTGACAATCCCTTCCACACCAGGAGCAAGTGCAGTCTGTCCCTGGTCTGTCTCCCTGGCTATGGGCCTTCCTTCTTTGCCTCTTAGCCTCAGACTGTTGGCAAAGTGTCTCTTCAAACTGGGAAAGGCCATGCTGCACAGCCTGCCTCCAAGCGGGCCGCTCAGAGGCCAGGGTTTCCCACTTGTTGAGGTCCATCCCTAAGGCCTTCAGATCCCTCTTGCAGATGTCCTTGTATCGCAGCTGTGGTCTGCCTGTAGGGCGCTTTCCTTGCACGAGTTCTCCATAGAGGAGATCCTTTGGGATCCAGCCATCATCCATTCTCACGACATGACCAAGCAAACGCAGGCGTCTCTGTTTCAGCAGTGAATACATGCTAGGGATTCCAGCACGTTCCAGGACTGTGTTGTTTGGAACTTTGTCCTGCCAGGTGATGCCGAGGATGCGTCGGAGGCAGCGCATGTGGAAAGCGCTCAGCTTCCTCTCCTGTTGTGAGCGAAGAGTCCATGACTCGCTGCAGTACAGAAGTGTACTCAGGACGCAAGCTCTGTAGACCTGGATCTTGGTATGTTCCGTCAGCTTCTTGTTGGACCAGACTCTCTTTGTGAGTCTGGAAAACGTGGTAGCTGCTTTACCGATGCGCTTGTTTAGCTCGGTATCGAGAGAATGAGTGTCGGAGATCGTTGAGCCAAGGTACACAAAGTCATGGACAACCTCCAGTTCATGCTCAGAGATTGTAATGCAGGGAGGTGAGTCCACATCCTGAACCATGACCTGTGTTTTCTTCAGGCTGATTGTCAGTCCAAAATCTTGGCAGGCCTTGCTAAAACGATCCATGAGCTGCTGGAGATCTTTGGCAGAGTGGGTATACCATGAAGGTTTTTTAAATGAATAAGTCAAATGTATATTTTTACTATAAGCACAACGGAATCTATTTTAGAAGTTGGGGCTTTTAAAATTCTCATCTGTTGCAGGCCTGTCTCTTTTGCACTCAAAGGATCCTTTGGGAGTGGTTAATTAGGATTGGAATGGCTTCCTTCTGAATCTACTTAAGCCTTACTCCCCATCTAAGACACTTTAAGTGTGAAGGAGGCAAAGCCCTAGAACTTTAAAAGATTCAATTCAGGGTGGGAATAAGGTTTGGGGAATGCAAGCATTTCCCTTATCCAGACAATAGGAAGAAGGCACAGAAACAATTTTCTCTTGTAATACCCTCTGTAAAAGGGAGCAAGTGGCTTTGCAGGATGTACAGAGGAAAACTGACAGCTTCTCTTCCCTGACAAGACCTAGATATACATGTTGTATAGATGAGTTCCTATTCAGGGCTCACTGATATACAGCAAAAGTATCTGTAACAACACTGCTCTTGGCTGTGTGATGTGTCCAGAAAGGAACATCATAGCTCTACTACAGATTGTGACTGCACTACAACATGTTGTTTGTCCACATAGGGTATACATAGGATTACTCTGTAGCAGAGCAATACAGAGGATTGCTATTTAGAGGAAACTCTGTTTCTAAAAGGGAAAATAATCCCTAGACTCATGTTGGGAATCATGGACACCTTAGAGCCCAATCCTGGGCTCAGTGCCGCACTGGGCTAGTGCGGGGCTAGCGCGGGGCAGTCGCCCAGCCTCTGCTGCTCAGCAATCTCATGGACTGCTGAGCTGCAACATGGTAAGCGGGGCAGGGAGGAGGCATGATGGGGAGGGGGAGGCCAGTGGGGGCTGGAGGGCGGGGGAAGGTGTGATGGGGAGGCGGGGGACAGGGACGGGGGCGGGCAGGAGGTGTGCCGGGGGAGGGAGGGAGGCGGGTCCGTGGAGCTCCGTTCCACCAGATCCAAGGCGCTTATGGAGGGCTCGGCACCCTTCACGAGCACCTTTACTTTACCGCCGACCTTTTGGTCAGCAGTAAAAGAAGTAGCCCCATTGCGGGGCTGCTTACCTTACCCAGGAGAAGGGGATGAAAGCTTCCTTCTCCTGAGGTGCCGCCCACAGTAGCCTGGGGCGTGCAGGATCCGGCGGCAGCCATTCTCAGTGCCGCCGAGGCTGGGTGCCCCCGGGCAGCTCAGGATTGGGCTGTCCATCTTCTACAGAAAGGAGAAAAAAAGACTCATCTTGCTATCCCACCCCCTTTGCAGAATGAAACATGGGTTGGGATGTTGTGAAAACCACAAACATCTCTTTTCATTTTGCTAAGAAAGATGAGGAAATATTAATTTTCCAAAGTTGACACTGTGCAACTATATCTCTTTGGGGTCTGCAGTTTCTTATAATTGTCACTTCGCAATCTGAGTTTCTACATAGAACTAAATAAAATTGGTTCCACTATAACACAATCCAAACTCTGTCCTTTAAAACCAATGCAGAAAGTATACAGCCCATACTTTACAATTATTATGAAAACCAAAGAATTTCTGTGCAGTGAAGTTAAAGGAAATAGCTTCCTATAGAACAAAGAATGTGATTAAAAAGAAAATTAAGTGCAGACCCTAAAGCTTAAAAACAGAGCAAATCATTTACAATCCTATGTATATCTATTCAGATTTCGCATTGTGTTCAATGGGAAAGTGTGCATAGGATAGAAACCTTGGTTCCTCAAGCAGAAACATCTAATTTTCATGAATCACATATATATTACAGTCTTCAAAATATTAGCATGATAGTACAACAGTGAACAATCCAAGAGGAAAGGTGTTTTAAGAAAGAACGAAATAACCAAAGTTCCAAAAAATTCAACTGCTAAACAGCAATTTAGACTTCTTCAAATATCTGATCACTTGCCCAGAACCTTCAAACAGATGCATCTATTTTAAACCTTTTATAATCTGTATTGCTGTTATTTATTGAGCAATTTTCATGTACATGGCACTTTACAAAGAATGAGAGGACACATCTGGATGGAAGGGGTTCAAAATCTAGTTATCAACAGAAGGAAAACAAAAGATTAAGGGGGGAGAAATGGAAACTGGGTAAGCATGGAGAGAATATGCAGATTACTTCCTTTACTTCATTCAGAATTGATGTACTTGTAACTTGAATATGAAACAGTCCACAGTCGATTTACATTTCTCCATGGAATAAAGAAATGAAATTAATTTTCTTTTTCTAGCCAATGTAAATACACACAAAGAACACAGACAAAATAATCAATACACATGATGCATATGTCCTTTTGTATCTGGACATGTGCTTACATCCACAAATGCATTTTTAAAAGTCTCTCTTGAGCAGCTTTCTGCAGCACTGCATTTAATAAATACACCAAGTGTTGCTTGGAGCAGTAAGGAAGGCTAGTGCACTTTGGGATTGTGATCAATGAATAAAGTGTGATTTGCATAATCTATGCTCTTGACCAAAATTAAACAATGTATTTGCTGTATAGGAATCTATTGGTGCAGCATCTTACTTGCATGATAGAGATGCTGGAGAGCTTGTTACACTAGTTGTATCTGGCAGGCCTTGTTCTGTCTGCACTATGATAAAATGAGAACCTCAGGACAACCTCAGGCTATCTAGCGGGCTGTTCAAGACATGTGCTTATAGCTTATTTACAAAGATCAGTTTTCAGGCAAGACATAAAAGGGTGAAATGTGACAAATACGAAAAGGCAACAAGTTACAATAAAAATGGATACTATGGAATAGAAACTATGGAAAAATAAAAGTACAAGCAGATGGTGTTAGTGTATTCTTATATCTGATATATATGTATTTTAAAATCAAAGTTCTTTTTGAATCTGAGCAACAAGATTTCTTCAAAATTATCACCAACAAACTACAACACCTAGTCTTAAAGTTGTGAGTCATGACACCGTGGACAAATTTTGCAGTGTCACATTTTGAAAAGCGTATAATTCAAATGACCAACAGTTAGCATGAAATATATTTAAGACTTGACAGCACACCTCCCATCAGAATTTACGAAGCTGATATCTTCATATAGAAGTTGTCACAAATACATGCTTAACAGTGCAATCCTAACTTGCGCTGGAACAGGAAGGCTGGCAGGCTCATGCTGTATCCAATGCAAGTTTGGGGCTCACTATGACCCAGCCCAGGGCAAAAGGAAATAATTACCCTTACCCTGGGTAACACCACAGCAGCCCAATGGGTTACTCAGATCCACACCACCTATAAAGGTAGCACAAACCTGAGCAGCCCAGAGCTGTCCTGGGCTGCCTGGGAATGGGGCTAGGATCTGGCATAACTGCCGGATCCTGACCCTGCCTCCCACTCCCCACCCACCTGCCCATAGGTCCACCTGCCATCCACCTTTTCCCGCCCTGAAACACTTCCTCCGTGCACACCCCATGCCTCCCCCAGACCCCTGCACTAGCCTGCAAAGGCCAGCGCAAACTCACACGTCCCGGGATCCACCGCAGTGCAGGGAGGCTGGCAGATATCTTTGCACCGGCCTCCCCAGCTCAAATGGAGGTGCAAACA
Source organism: Tiliqua scincoides (assembly GCF_035046505.1). Classification (NCBI taxonomy): domain Eukaryota; kingdom Metazoa; phylum Chordata; class Lepidosauria; order Squamata; family Scincidae; genus Tiliqua; species Tiliqua scincoides. The sequence goes on along the minus strand of NC_089824.1, from coordinate 43,311,577 downwards.
TGCTTTACGGCACATTTCAGAACCTCCTGGGCAGGCACAAGGGTATTGAAGGATTACACCCTAAGTGTTTTATGTTTTTGTGACATCTACCTGAAGAAATCAAACATAAAAGCAATATTTAATGATATTAAAAATGCAGGTCATAAGAACATAAGAACATAAGAACATAAGAACAGCCCCACTGGATCAGGCCATAGGCCCATCTAGTCCAGCTTCCTGTATCTCACAGCGGCCCACCAAATGCCCCAGGGAGCACACCAGATAACAAGAGACCTCGTCCTGGTGCTCTCCCCTACATCTGGCATTCTGACTTAACCCATTCCTAAAATCAGGAGGTTGCGCATGCACATCATGGCTTGTACCCCATAATGGATTTTTCCTCCAGAAACTCGTCCAATCCCCTTTTAAAGGCGTCTAGGCTAGACGCCAGCACCACATCCTGTGGCAAGGAGTTCCACAGACCGACCACGCGCTGAGTAAAGAAATATTTTCTTTTGTCTGTCCTAACCCGCCCAACACTCAATTTTAGTGGATGTCCCCTGGTTCTGGTATTATGTGAGAGTGTAAAGAGCATCTCCCTATCCACTCTGTCCATCCCCTGCATAATTTTGTATGTCTCAATCATGTCCCCCCTCAAGCGTCTCTTTTCTAGGCTGAAGAGGCCCAAACACCGTAGCCTTTCCTCATAAGGAAGGTGCCCCAGCCCCGTAATCACCTTAGTCGCTCTCTTTTGCACCTTTTCCATTTCCACTATGTCTTTTTTGAGATGCGGCGACCAGAACTGGACACAATACTCCAGGTGTGGCCTTACCATAGATTTGTACAACGGCATTATAATATTAGCCGTTTTGTTCTCAATACCCTTCCTAATGATCCCAAGCATAGAATTGGCCTTCTTCACTGACGCCGCACATTGGGTCGACACTTTCATCGACCTGTCCACCACCACCCCAAGATCTCTCTCCTGATCTGTCACAGACAGCTCAGAACCCATCAGCCTATATCTAAAGTTTTGATTTTTTGCCCCAATGTGCATGACTTTACACTTACTGACATTGAAGCGCATCTGCCATTTTGCTGCCCATTCTGCCAGTCTGGAGAGATCCTTCTGGAGCTCCTCACAATCACTTCTGGTCTTTACCACTCGGAAAAGTTTGGTGTCGTCTGCAAACTTAGCCACTTCACTGCTCAACCCTGTCTCCAGGTCATTTATGAAGAGGTTGAAAAGTACCGGTCCCAGGACAGATCCTTGGGGCACACCGCTTTTCACCTCTCTCCATTGTGAAAATTGCCCATTGACACCCACTCTCTGCTTCCTGGCCTCCAACCAGTTCTCAATCCACGAGAGGACCTGTCCTCTAATTCCCTGACTGTGGAGTTTTTTCAGTAGCCTTTGGTGAGGGACCGTGTCAAACGCCTTCTGAAAGTCCAGATATATAATGTCCACGGGTTCTCCCGCATCCACATGCCTGTTGACCTTTTCAAAGAATTCTATAAGGTTTGTGAGGCAAGACTTACCCTTACAGAAGCCATGCTGACTCTCCCTCAGCAAGGCCTGTTCGTCTATGTGTTTTGAGATCCTATCTTTGATGAGGCATTCCACCATCTTACCCGGTATGGATGTTAGGCTGACCGGCCTATAGTTTCCCGGTCAGACTACATTCATATCACAATCATCTGTGCTGGGATCAGATCGCTCTAGCTCCTAGGGCAAAGCCCTCTACAGGGTCATCGTGATGCCCCTGTCTCCCCCCAATGGTGCACTGGGTACATCCGCTGCTACCAATACTGAAGGTTTTAGGGTTTACCAACACTGCTAGGTGTGGGTCCTCAACCAATCCCACCCTGGTCATCATAAACCAAAGGTGACATACAGGGTAGCACTTCCAAATGGCAGTGCATTCCATTCATGGAACCTCTCTCCAGGAAAAGAAGGACTGTTCTGCTCACACAAAAGTTCTGTTCTTTGTGCAGGGAGAATGCTCCTGCCATTTTCAGAAAGAGCTTCCATTTATGAAAGCATTACCTCCAGATGCTACTCCATGTTACTTTTTTAAAAAAACTGAAAGCACAGGGTCACTCACAGAACAAATCCTATTTGCACAAGGGAGGACAGCCAACTTTCACTGGTCTTCACTTTTCTCTGCAGTTCCCTGTCCTCTCAAAATCTGCTCCTGAGGATTCCCCAACCCTCAGGGACAAATTTTCGGGGCGGGGGGGGGGCAAATTCTGAAAAAATTACTCCTAATGCAAATAAAAGGGTCTTGAGAAACAAATCATATTAAACAAATATTTAAAATGTGATTATTTTCTATCTGAGAAAAGAAAAGAAAATACAGGCCCATATCCGGAGAAACTGTTCCATGGACCCCTGTGGATACAGAAACAGTGGATATGGGGGAACGCTATAAAAAGAAGCCCCCCTACCCATGCAGCCATTACTTTTGTTTTTTCAGGACAGGATGGCAAGCACGGATGTTTCTTTGTATAACTTGCTTTTACTTGCTTAAACTCCAGACTCAATGTGCAGTCTGGCCTCTAGAGTAGTGGTTGCCAAAATTTTTCATTTGCATACCCCTTGGCAGCACATTTCCATAAATTATACCCCTCATATTAGTAAAATGTTGCCATTAGCTCAAATTTATGTTTTCAACTACTGACCCATATCTGATAATAAATGAATTAGCTACCTTCCTTCCTGCCTTGATAGCCCCACAAGACACTCTAATATGGACCTGGCTTTTTCCGCTATTATTCAATTCTTTTTTGAAGTACCCCTAAAGGACCTGGAACATACCCGTGAGGGTACACGTACCCCAGGTTGGGAACCTCTGCTCTAGAGGGAGACTAATAGCCTGCACATCACATCTGCAGTTTAAGCAAGGAAAAAAATGTTATAGGAAGAAACACCAGTGCTGCCATTGCAATCATGCAAAAACAAAGATAATGGCTGTGGGGTGGGGGTCCCATATCAGGGGATAATTGAAACCACAGATTCAAGATCCGCAATTATGGGGGCTCACCTACAGAGTACTTCACATCTTTTCCTTTCAAAGTGAGAACAGAAATGGTATTAAACTGTTGATGTTCCAGGAAGTTCATGATTTTTGAAATCTTGGAAACATTTAAAATAGCATTTTGTTAGAATAAAAGCACTACAGGTGCAGCCTATTTATCCACAGAATTTTATCTGCAGATTTGTCTCAAGGAGAATGGAGTGGGGGTACTGAAAGTCCCACACATCATTGCCTCCTTTGCACTGTGCTGGCTTCTTGCTCAGTTTCCAGGCAGCCCAAAACACTGCAAAAAGGCTCCGCCTGGCACGGGCAGGGAAATAGCCCTGGAGCCATGGAAGAGGCTCCCCTTTCACTCCTGAAAGGGAGTGAACAGTAACACCCCTGGAGCCCCAGAGCCAGCCCAGGCTGAAGAGGGGGAGGGGGGCGGAAAATCTCTATAGCCAGAACACGTACAGCAAGGTGGAGTGCTCTCTCACTCACACACACACACACACACACACACACACACACACACACAGGGGCAGGTGCGGTAGCAACAGAGGGGATTGCTTTAAAAAAATCCAGGAAGTGTTTGCCAAATCCCCCCCCCCCCCATGGTACAGGCAATCACCAACACAAGCAAGCCTTCCCAGCAAGCAAAGCATGAGATTTAGGCTACAATCCTCTCCACACTTTCCTGGGAGTAAGCCCCATTGACTGGAATGGGACTTACTTCTGAGCAGAAACGCATGGGACTGGACTCTTAAAAGCTCAGCATCCCACCTGTGAAAGAAGCAGGACAGCTGGCAAAGGGAGGGCTGAGGGCTAAATAGGAATGGTGGGGAGGGGACTGATAACAGCTGCCTTAGTTTCCTTCCAGCCCCAAGTGTCAGGCTGCAGCATATTTGCGTAACTTGATGGAGTTTAGCACAATTTTTTTGTTAATCGCGCTGAGTCACAGAACGGAACTAATGCGGATAAATAGGCTCCACCTGTATTTTGTTACACATCCTGTCATAAAGGTTAAGTAGATAGGAAGAGATACACTATACTGCAGCAGTTCCCAAACTCCTAGAGCAAGTTGGGAACTAAGCAAGTGTTTGCTTGGGTAGAGAGGAAGGCAGTGACAGTGCTGCAGAGATCACAGCACTGCCTCTGTCAAGGACCTTTTTTACTTACCTGGGGGTAACAGCACTGGACTCCTACAGGATCCTGGAGGCTCACAGCCCTCTCTGATCTGCTGTAAACAGTCCTTTCTCCAATCTAAAGCTACTTCTGGTTTTCAGGGGAAAGTATCTTTACACTGGAGATAAAGACTTTGTTAACAAGCTGCAGAGGCGATTGGATCAGAGGGGGCTGTGAGCCTCCAGGACCCTGCAGGAGGCGGGCACTGCCCCCCAGGTTAGTAAAAAAAGCAGCACTGCGATCTCTGCAGCACTGTCACTGACTTTGGAGCAGAGCCACTCCTCTTAAGGTGGAAAGTCCTGCTTCCAGTTCCCCTGGTGGATAGCGACACACCAGTTCTGGAACCACTACTATACTGTATTACCATTACAGCAAGAGAAGGGTTCTAGACCAAACCTTATAAGAGCAAGAATCAGTTCTAAATAATATGTCAGTTTCAGGTTTGTTTAAACAGTTGTGTATCACTTAGTGATGGGGATGCAGACCAGCACCCCTGTCGCCAAGTGAGGCTTGACACTATACAAAGCCTCTGAAGGTGAGAAGAAGATGTGTTCCCTCACCTCTGGAGGCTTTTCTGAGTCTCACAGAGGCAGCGCATGGAATGCCTGAATCACATGAGAGATGTGACTTCAGGTTTTCCAAGGAAAACCTGAAGTCACGTCTCTCATGCAATTTGGGCATTCTGAGCCTTGCAGAGGCTCAGAAAAGCCTCCAGAGGTGCGGGGAGCAGAGCTCCCCCTGGCTTTGGAGTAGTGTACAGGGACCAGCAGCGATATCACATATGTGGTACGTCACTGGTCGGAGCGTTGCAAAGCAGTGCTCACCTGTACAGTCAAGTCCATTGATTGTATCTGCATTGCAGCACCTGTTTTTCCTTGCTAATACATCTGTCTTTGCTTGTCTTATTACAAGTGGTTGATTTCTTGAAATGACAACAACAACAACAGAATAAGTACCCTAGGAGTGATAGTACAGAAAACTAACCTTCTAGAATGTAGAAGGTTAGAATGAGCCTTCTAAACATTTCACATTCTTTCAGGAAACAGAACAAGGAAGCAGCAGAACAGGAACTTGTCATGAGGTACAACCATCTCTAGAATTTAGTAGCCCACATTTTCAAATGCAAAACCAGGAGGATTTAGTATTGTATAATATCAAAAACCACTGAGACTCCAAACTAACAGAGCCATATAGCTCCTGTCCATCCATCAGGATGATCTCACAAAACCTTACAAAATCTTTAAACTGAAAACTGAGTATCTGAAGGTTTCTCGAAAGTCAATAAAAAGAATCTTCATTTTCACAGATGTATAGAAAAATTAGAAATGGTACCAAAACAGTATTCTTCTCCAATTGAATAGCAAGAGTGTAGGTTAGACTTGAAGTTTCTGACTGAAGATAGAAAATACAGGCTGGAATACAGCCTGCTTACATCTTACACAAAGGTTGTGTTCTGAAGTCACAGTGTGAAGCCAAAACTGTATATGGTCGAAACTCCCTTAAAACTAACAAACTGGTACCGTTAAAAACAAAAAGCACAGTACAAAAAATATGCAGGGAGTGAGAGAAACAGCATCTTCATTCTCACATTTCAGGCTCAATCCAGGGCTTAAACAAAATGGAATGGTGGCAGGGAAACCTGCAGTATTTACACTACTGCTTTTTCTCTGTCTTTTTTGGAGGAGGCTCAGCACCTATACTTAAATTTGTAGAAGTCAGTCAAGCATAAGATGCAGGCCAACTGTACAGACTTACGGACTTTGTCAAATTCTTTACTCAGTCCACAGGCTTGTAGTTAGGATCTCCTACACAGTTATGGCAAGGGCTTGTCATTTATATAGAATGAATACATAATCATGCCACACCAGAGTAGAAGCCCCTTGAGCACTGCACAGACCAATAATATTATCATCCATATGTCACATTATATGAAGATGGCCCAAGTCCTTCTAGACCAGCCAGTGTGCCACAGCACACTGGTGTACCACAAATGTCTGCCAGTGTACCATGGGAGTTTGGGGGAGCATCTTTCATTAGTAGGGCCATTGGGGGATGTGAACCCCCCCACCAGCACGGTGTGCCTTGTCGATGTGCCATGAGATGAAAAAGGTTGGAAACTGCTGTTGTAGACCTCCTCGTGCATGTGTGATGAAGCACAAGTGTCGTTAAGATTTATTTTTTAAAAAAATCAGTCCAGATTCCAGAATTTATTTTAGATCTTCTGAATGATTTTAAGAGAGAGAGATCAAATCTATTAAAACCTTTCTGGAGTTGGGCTTGGCAATTCTGATCAGCTCCTATTTTATTTACAGAAAAAGAATAATTTTTTATCTTCTTTTTCACAAATTTTTCTAGACAATTATATTTGAATGTGAGGTTCAGATGTTCACTCAGCTATGAAAGTAGATACTTGAGAAACAGATACCTACCATACCCAACACCGTTGCTGCATAGCAAAAACACTAAGGGCCCAGTCCTATCCAACTTTCCAGAACATTGCAGCCCTGAGGTAATGGAACAAATGTTCCCTTACCTTGAGGAGGCCTCTATGATTGCCTCCCCACCACCGGATGCAGCACACACCCCACTGGCACAGCTGCACTGGCACAGGAAAATTGGATAGGATTAGACCCTAGGCTCATGGAAGGGAGAGCGGAATATATATAAAGGCAGCAGTTCTCAAACTCTAAGAGTGAGTTTGAGGCGCAGTAAGTGTGTGCAAGGGCAAGGAGAAGGCAGTGACGAAATCCACTGGATCGCGCCACTTTGGAGGTGTGCAGAGGCTTGTTGCCACTTACCAGAGCCTGCAGCAGAGCCTCTCCATGCTGCGGACACCCTCAAAATCACGATTGCAACCACTTCTGGTTTTGCGTCCACGAAATTGGAAGTGGTCGCGATCGTGATTTGTACTGATTCTGCAGCATGGGAATTCCTGCAGAGGCTGGCGCGGGGGCGTCCCACACACCCAGGAGGCTGCTGCAGGTTCTGGTAAATGACAGTAAGCCCGAGCCCCTCCAAAGCAGTGTGATCCAGTGGATCATGTCACTTTCTTCCCCCCTTCCTGCCCCTTAAGGGGGCAGAGGCCGGGGCTCTCTGACTGAGGCGTTGTGACGTCCCAGTTTGAGAAGCACTGCGTAAAGGTAACAATTACTAATATTGATGGCATCATTTTATTTTATTCGTACTACATGTAAAGTTAAGAGTTCTTCAACACATTTCCAACCCACAATTCTAGTAACATTTCAATGCAGTTTTCTTTTACAAATATGATGGCAGATGAAAAAAAGTTTCAAGAAAATACCTTCCTTTTCAATAAATTTTAAGTATTTCTCTGTGATCATCTACAAACTGTTCGGTGTCACTAAATATAACTAATACCTAATTGTTTAGAGAAGTGAGGGATTTCAGTTGGATTTAGGGTCAGAATCAGTAGGGAGCTCCTGGTCCTGTGTCTACTACCGCAGGTGGATAGTTACTTCTGACTGCCAAATGGATGAAAAATAGGCAAACTGTCCTGCCCAGACTCAATAACAGCCTACTTCTAGGCAGTTCACTAATCTTCTCACCTGTTCTGGCTATGAGTACTTACCAATCAGGTTTGGGCCTCAGCCTGGGCAACAGCTCTCTCTCTCTCTCTCTCTCTCTCTCTACATCTGACCCTAACCTGCCTGTTTCACTTTCACCCTCCCTTCTTGTTTGCAGTTTAACAGGTTAGAAAGCTTTAAGAGTGAGAGGACAATGCTGGCTTAGAGCAGAACTACTGTCAGATCTTTCCAACTGTTTTTAGCATACATCCGCAGTGTCACAGGATACGCCAAGTAGAGGCTTAAATATTTCACAACTGAACTTCTGCATGCCACGAAGAGCTCTCCCCTTTTATGATTACACATATGTATCTTCATCTGCCTTGCTTTCCAATTTCATTGCTGAATTGGGAGCCATAAATGCTTTGATCAAAGTTTCTTCACATCTTTGTGATCCATAGTGTATAAATTAACAGAATGTGCTCAGTGCAACTCACAACACTAAACCTGACAAGAATGTGTATAAAAGTCCATTACTTATTTACAAATGTAAAGCCAATATAGCTGCTGGCAAAAATTAAATCATCACACATTGATATGATTTGATTTGAAGGTTTGCTTTACAATTTCTGGGGTGCTATGCCTTGAAATAATATTTTTTGAGTTATAAACTCAGGCATAAAGTTCCATCCACAGCTAGATAATCTGGATCATTTACATTTAAGTAGTCTAACTGAATAGGTTTATGTGTCTGTACTTAAATAATCTTCCTTGTGCTCAAGTTAACTTGTGCAATAAACAGAAATCTATAGCACATTTTTCATACTCATTTACATTTTTACAGAAATAAGCCAACAGCGCCGCAGACAGGTATGAAAAAACCACAAGGATACTCCTGCTGCAGCACTATAAATGCATGTGTGAATTATAGTTTTAAAAACAAAACAAAAAAACTTAGGTTAAAGTGCTACACATGCTTTGCTGGGAGTAAGCCACATTGAACACAATGGAGTTTACTTTTGAGTAGATATGCATAGGATTGCACTGTTAAGGCGCAATCCTAACCAACTTTCCAGCACTGACATAGCTGTGCCAATGTGGCGTGCACTGCATCCTGAGGTTGGGAGGCAGTCAAGGAGGTCTCGTCAAGGTAAGGGCTTGTTTATTACGCATTTAATAGGTTAGGCTTCACTAGGTTGGCAGCCCAATCCTATGCGTGTCTACTCAGAAGTAAGTCCCATTAGGGCAGGAGGTCTGGCTCAATTGGTAGAGCTGCCGCCTTGTATGCCTGAAGATCTGAGGCTGCCAGTTTGAAACAACTGGAAGTACCCGAGAACTGACGACACGTTGATATACTGATGAGCTGACCCTCGTGGCAGAGGGGAGTTTGCCATCAAGTGGAGCGTGAGAGGCAAAGGGCCAGAGAGAGGCCAGACCGGGAAGGAATCCAGCTGGAACGAGGAGTTCTATGAAACACTAGAACTATTCAATTGTGAAAATCCCTACAGGAATTTAGAACAGCCTGCCTATGCAAACTCCTTGGATTAAAGTCTGAGGAGAAATCTGAGGACCAAAGAAAGGCTGTATATAAATACTTGTATAAATAAATAAATAAATTAGAGTCAATGGGGCTTACTCTCAGGAAAATGTGGCTAGGATTAGGCTGTGAGTCTCATTATCCATGAAGGTCCTGTCCCAGGTTTGCACATGGATGGCAAAAAAACACACTAAAGCAAATCAATTTTAAAAACAGTCTCTTTGCTCTAGTGATTTAAAAACAGCCTTGCTGACCTTTTTAAATGCACACAGAGGCAGTCTCTCTCCAGGCGCTTAGGCTTCACTAGGAGGCAGCAATCCCTCCCTTCACCAGGAGCCACAGTAAGGAGGAAAGAACAGAGAAGTTGATAATCACTACCATTTAGGGGGAAGGGAGGGGTTTGCCTTGTGTCTGGAGAGAGAATGATTGATTGATTGTCAGCCAGCTGTCCTTTCTCGAATTAATGAGGCTATTGTTAAAGGACTGTTTTCCTTTAATTTAAAGGGTACTGCTCATCACATTGAGATAGAAAAATCTGTAGATACTTAGGTTATATCTGTAATCACTTGTATGACTGTCTCTCTACAACAGTAAAAAGCAGTTTTTTAAACTGTGATTTTAAAGGGGTGCATTTCTTCCCTTCTCCAGGGATCAGCACATTCCTTCTCATTGGCAGTGGCCATTTGTGTTGAGTCAAATCCATGTATAACATGGCTGGATCTGTACATTGAAACAGAAGTACTGTATACCTATGTTCACTATTACACAGAAGCTTCAGGGCCCAATTCCTTAAAAAGAAGATCAACTGACTCCAATTTAAAGCAGAAATTTTTTAGGGTGATCTACCTGTGTTTAGACCGAGTATGAAATCAGGCACTGTTTACTGTTAATTATAACAAATGCAGTTTGTGTGGGTTAAGTTAATTAAAAGTGTTTAACCGTAGAAAATATTTTTGTTTAAAACTGCAGAAATCATGTCACCCATGATCTACAGGTTGAGAAACACTGCATACATTTGTAGTAGCAGTTCACTGTTTTTAAAAATTGATTTATAATAATAAAATACCACATCCCAGGCTCGCTCAATACAATATAGGAAGGAAAATGTCTCTTCCATCCAACAGATCAAGTCAGTGATCTTTATCAAGAACAATCTCAAGAAGCAAGCCCAGTTACAAGATTATGTGTTTGATAGCAGAGTCAAGACTCTTCATGGGCTTGGGTGGCAATGACTTTTGAAGCACAAAGGAAAACTACCTAGATCTAGCACATTGAAAGACAGATTGGGCCAACCACACAAAATCTAGGCCGGCTATTCTTAGTTCTTCAGAAATGAATGTGCTAGCTTTTGGAGACCTCATCTACAAAGAAAGATGATGGAGTGTGATAATGGCAAAAGTATAACTTGTTTCAAAGAAAACTAGACATGGCTAATTGAAAAATAGGACTATCCAATGACTATTAAGTAAGATAGTTCAACAGCCTTCTAAAATTTTAGACTCTCCAAAGAAGGTCAATAGACTGCAATGTTCTATTAGAGCTTAAATTTATCCAGAATTAGCCAATCAGTTTTGGATCAAGCTTAGGATAACTGCAGATGTGAACCAGTAGGCCTATTTTTATATATTTTATTCTTTATTTTTGATACAGACCTTCATTATTTTATCAGTAATAGTACTACCCATGGTAACTGGGGGGAGCCCAATCCTGAGCTGTGGGACTGCCTCAGCACCTAAAATGACTGCCATGGCATTCTGTGGTATTCTGCTGTTGGGGAGATGAAACAGGGCTTGAGATTCCACAGCGGGAGGGCAGAGGGTGCAGGAGACTGGTAGCACTTTGCACAGCTAATGAAGAGGAGGGATGAGCCAGATGGAAGGAAGGAGAAGACTGGGGTGGAGGGCTCATACTAGTTGGCCAGCCCAGGGAAGAGAGCCTCTGACCAAGCCTGAGGACACCCCAGATTACCATGGTGCAAAGGAAGACCTGGATATGAACTAATCCTCACCCCATGCAGACTATGAACCCACAGTGGCCACCTTTGATTTCCCTCCTTCTCTTCCAGGTCTTCAGGGTCCCACAAGGAGCTCCAACTGTGGATGCTGTACTTGTAGCTGCTTCTAGACTTGTATGTACTTCTTGGGAGAGGGCTCTTCCTAGTGGCGTTGTTGAAGATGCTGTTATGACATAGCAAATCATTAGACAAGATGGAAGCACATTTGTGCTGCTGGACTAGTCTAGAGAGAACATTATTTTCTGCTACACTGACTTGTCTCTTAAAGTGTGTGAGAGACAGATAGACATTCTCTTTGGCGGATACTTCAATGAAACAAAGTTTTTCTTCCTGTCCCCCAGCTTAAGGGATTCCTAGTTTATGGGTGAAATTTCTAAAGGATAGCTGTGATAGGCTGTACAGGAAACATTTGTGGCATCTCTTGAAAGCTAACAAATTTTTTTCAGCATAAACATTTCTGGATGACAGTCCATGAAAGCTTATGTTGAAATAGATTTGTTAGTCTTCCAGATGCTGCAGGCCTCTATAGAGTTTACGGGTGCAATCCAGAAAAGGTAGCCTTTCCTGTGTCCACTGAGGTAAATGAGCTGCACATTAATGCTTAATTTAAACCAGTGGTTCCCAGCCTTCAGAAGTCCGTAGAGGCAAAAATTGGAATTGTCATGGACCACTTTTGGCTGTGGAGAGTCTGGTCTCCTCCCTCTCTGGTGATCTGACTCCCAAGTGTTCCCCCGTGGACTATCAGAGAAGATGGAGAATGGCCTGCCCACAGTCACAGCTGTCACTTCAATGGTTGTGGCTGTAGGCATTCCATTCTCTGCCCTCTTTGGTGGCCCATGGGAGATTGATCAATGCCATGCAAGCAAAGGTGATTTTCTTTCCTGAGACCTCGCGGACCACTTCTCAGAGTCTCACGGGCCACTTGTGGTCCCCGGACCACAGGATGGGAACCAGTGATTTAAATACTTTAATGCTTTTAATATCTACAGGACATGGGTGGATAACTTTGCCTGCATTTGCGTTTGATGCACTAAAACAGTGGTTCCCAAATTTTTTAGCACCGGGACCCACTTTTTAAAACAACACACTATTAGGACCCACTTAATTAAAAAATCTTATTAGGAGGCTAAGATACATTTATCTCTCTTTACAGACAGGGCTTCCTTAACCACAGATCCTCTGTCTGCAGAACCGACTGACCCAAACCTGCATTGAGCCAAACTTGGGCCTCACCTGACCCTCCAGAGTCTAGCCCCTGGATGGCTTTCTGAAGCCCAGAGTGGCAGCGCATGTCTGCCTGCTGCCTCTGCGGGCTTCAGAATGGTCTGTAGAGGCAAAAAAATGCCACTTCCGGTTTCCCGAGGGAGGGTATAAGGGCCTGAAAATCGCACATTAGCTTATCTGCGATTTTCAATATCTGCAGGGGGAGTCCAAGAATGAATCCCCCGCAGATACCAAGGCCCCACCTGTATTTACATATACTTACAAACTGAAGAAACTGAGCTCTATGCAGGGCAATTAGCTCCTGCAGTTTGGAAAATAGCTGCTGAGCTCATTTGCAGTGCAATTAGCAGCTATCTTGCTAACTCCAGGAGCTGAGCTATTTGCAAGGCAATTACCAGTTATCTGATGCTTGAATAGCCTCAGGTCTTGAGGCAGTTATCTGATCTTGCCATCAACTGTGTTTACATTGGAGGCTCCGCTCAACACTTTGCAACTCACCAGAAATTAGGTCATGACCCATCAGGGGCTCCTGACCCACAGTTTGGAAAACACTGCACTAAAATCTTCCAAATTGCCCTCTGACATGGGAGTATTTAATGACTTGCTGTTCCTATGTACGAATGGGTAATCTTCAGGCTTCAAATACCGATGTCAACTGTAGCTACTATTACAAGACTTGCAGGCTGACAAATTTTGTATGAAGCAGGAGTAAAGAATTTCAGTTTCAGGCCCTGGCAATTTCCCTCCACATTTTGCTCTCCAGTGACCCCTGGCCATTTTTCTCTAATCCTACTATCCTATCGAATAAGCATGAAACGTTACCGAGAAGTGCTTGGTTAGCCTTTTACTTGGACAGAACTTGCATCATATTTCTGCAACTAGACAGCAAGTGTTTTTCAAAGCAACTGATTCCAAGGAGGTAAGTGGCTGCTGGTGCTGTGGACAGGGAAAAATTGAACAGCCAGCTTTGCCTGGAGCTGCTTCTGTTGCTCCATTATATAATGGTTCTGTGAAGCAAAGAATTTTCTTTATGTTTGCATCACCAAGAAGGTGGGCATATCTATGTGTCTGTATATAAACACTCACAAGGTTCAGTTGCCTGTATGTGTGTGACAGTCTTGTCTAGTGGCTCCCAAACTTTTTCAACTGATGGCTCCCCTAACCTACTGGGCCATTGACTGCAGTTCCCCATTAGAACTATAACCCTATACGTTAGCAGTTCTCAAACTTTTAGCATTGGGACCCAATTTGTAGAATGAGAATCTTTCAGGGCCCACCAGAAGTGACATTATCAAGCAGGAAGTTTTTTTTTAACAATCCTAGGCTGCAATCCTACCCACACTTACCCAGGACTAAGTTCCATTGATTATAATAGTTAAAAGCATATACAGGTTGAGTCTCATTATTCTGGAGGGTTCCGTTCCAAGAACTCATGCGGATGGCAAAAAATGCACTATAGCAAATCAATTTTAAAAAAACAAAATCTCTTTACTCTGGTGGTTTACAAACAGCCTTGCTGACCTTTTTAATACACACAAAGCCCATCAGTCTCTCTCCAGGAGCTTAGGCTTCACTAGGTGGCAGCAATCCCTCCCTTCACCAGGAGCCCCAGCAAAGGGGAAAGAATGGAGAAGGTGATAATTGCTGCCATTTAGCCTTCTTTCATGTGCTGGGGGGGGGGGAGTGAAGCCTGCAGAGAAAATGTTTGATGGATTGTCAGCTGGCTGCCCTCTCTGGCATTATTAAACAACTGTTTTCCTTTAATTTAAAGGGCCCTTCTCATCAGCTTTGAAATCTGTTATACCTGTAATCACCTTAGGTTATACCTGTAATCACTTGTATGACTGTGTCTCTGCAACAGTAAAAAGCAGTTTTTAAACTGTGATTTTAAAGGGATGCATTTTTTCCCTTTTCCAGGGATCAGCACATGCCTTCTCATTTGCAGTGGCCATTCGTGTTGAGTCAAATCCATGTATAACAAGGCTTGACCTGTACATAGTAGCCTGTTAAATGTGCAGATCTGTGACATTTCTCCAAATGCAGTTGCATACCATGGTAGCATCAAGTCTACTAAAAATAAATTTTTGGGAATGAATGGGGACCCACCTGATATTGGCTGGTTACCCACCTATTGGGTCCCAACCCCCAGTTTGAGAAACATTGCTATACATTATATAGGATGGCAGATTTTTAGAGAAGGTTCAGTAGCTCCCCTGGCTGATTTTGTGGCTCTCAGGGGAGCCACATTTCACAATTTGGGAATCTTTGGTCTAGGCCAGGGATCTCTAAACATTTTGGCTGAAGGGTTGCATCAAAATATCTGGCATAGTGCTGGAAAAACAAAAATTAAATATAAAATTTAAATAAATACATTAGAACTTAGATGATTAAATAAATGAATGAATGGACTCAAATGTCCAGGATTTCTCCAAACACAACCACAGCCCAAAGCACACATTTAAATGGACCCAAATTTCCCCACCCCGCAAGCACAACTCCAGTTGTATTTGGTCAACTGGGCCAGAGGCTCTCAGGGTGTCAGATGCAGGCTATGGGCCAGATAGAGGCTTGCCGCAGGCCACATCTGGCCTCCAGGCTGGGGTTTGGAGACCGCTGGTCTAGGCTCTCTTCCCTGGGCTGGCCAAATGCTGTGAGCCCTCCACCATAGCCCTGTGCTTCCTGCCATCATTATCAGCTGTGTAATGTACTGCCATTCTTCAGAATGAAGCCTCCTTAGTAAAGAGATTGCCTGTAATAGTTTTAAGCCTTCATCAGTGACCACCAACTCAGGAGTGTTGCCATGAAAAGGCAACATTTCCATGCAGGGTGAGACTTACTAACCCACTTTGCACAGCCAAATAAAATAACATACACCCCTAATCTCATACCCTAGCATGATCTGGCAGGCTTAAAAAGCCACTACCACAGACTGATACACTGAAGCCAACACTTTCCATGTATCAGTGGAGAGGAAGGTAAGGTAGACGGATAATCTAGGTCAGAGGTGCTCAGTACGTCGATCGCGATCCACCGGTCGATCACGAGGCAAAATGAATCGATTGCAGGCTTCTCTCCCGTCCACGCATCCCTGGGAGTGAGCCCTGTCCTGGGAGTGATGCTCCCTGGGAGTGTAGCATCCCTGGGAGTGGGCTCCTGTCCATGCATCCCTGGGAGTGAGCCCCGTCCTGGGAGTGACGCTCCCTGGGAGTGAGCTCCTGTCCACGCATCCCTGGGAGTGAGCCCCATTGACTCTACTGGCGCTTACTTACCTTTCCCCTGTTTTTGCACTGGTACGTATGGAGATCTGCCCCCCCCCAACTTCTATCTGTTGGTTCTGTGAGCAAGGGGTTTTGCACTGGTCTTGCTGTGATGTCTATATAGAGATCTTCCCTCCCCCACACCTTTCCCCTGTTTTTGCACTGGTATGTATGGAGATCTGCCCCCCCCCCCAACTTCTATCTGTTGGTTCTGTGAGCAAGGGGTTTTGCACTGGTCTTACTGTGATGTCTATATAGAGATCTTCCCCACACCTTTCCCCTGTTTTTGCACTGGTATGTATGGAGATCTGCTCCCGCCCCCCCACTTATATTGGAATTGAAGAAGATCTGGTGAGGAGATAGATGTGGTGTCAGCAGTGGCCCCTTTAAGGATAAGGCCTGGGCATCCAGCAAAGTGTGCTGCACAGCTGCAGCCACTTGAAGGCAATAGGGCCCTCAGGGATATAAGAGCACCTGAGGCAGGAAGGGCTCCACTTATTTATGTGAGTCAGCCTTTTCCTACAGGAAGATCATTAAGTCCAAGTACCGTTCCACCATGACTGATGAACATTTGGAAGTGTGCTTGAGGCTGGCTGTCAGCAGCTACTGGCGGACTATGCATTCTTGGCTGATTCACTTCAGTGCAAATCATCAAAGTAAACTCAAGTAATTACAAAAAATGTTTATAGTTAATTGTGTTGTGCAATATTGGCTCATGCGGTTATGCAAGGTACACCAACATACATTGTACACATAAATGTTATATGTTATGATGGCGCGAACATTGTAAAAAAACTCTGGTAGATCTCCAAGCCTTGCTGGGTTTCAAAGTACCTCTCGAGCCAAAAAAGTGTGAGCACCCCTGATCTAGGTCCTTGAGCTGACGTTGTTGTTGCAAGGAAGGATGACACAGTCATTTGCTAGATTTGATTTCCAAGGTGGATAGTATAAACTCTGTTGGTATGAAAAATATTCTGAACTGTCCTTATATTGATTTAGATTCTATTTATGTTTGAATGTGGGGGGGGGGAATTGTGGCTGGATGCTTAAACATTTATACATTCTGCTCAGAGAAGAAAAATAGTTGCAGTTGTATACTTTAATATTTTGCGCAAACTCAGAACTGTGTGCAAAGGCCTCAAAGGAGGGCAGTGGAATTGACAAGCTTTCCCTTCCCATCTCTGCTGCAAACCTCAAAAAGCTCATATGGAGAAGATAGGGGATTCAAAATCCAGCTCGGGTTCACCTTTGTTGTTCAGCAGCCTTCAAGCACAGTTTTATGAATTAGCATTTAATTACACCAATTTGTTTTCCTCAGAATAGTACACAGAAGATTGTTAATTTTGCAGCTAGTCTTTGAATAGGGAAAGGATGGCACACAACTGCTAACCTTTCCAGGATTGGTTGCTCGGCAGACAAACTAATACAAAAGCAGTCAGCCACCATCAGAATTTTCAGGAGTATATTTGCAGAAGTTGTTCTGAAACTCGCAGATAACAAAGACAATGTGAAATTCCCACAAAAGTCCAACACAACAGCAATGAAAAACTCTGGGAAATAAAGTACACATTTGCAACGTTATGGGAAGAGAGATTCGTAAGAGATAGAAGATAAAGTGTATCTCACAGAAAAGTAACACAAGGGAATAATGCTAAGCACTACCTCTTGGCCTTTAATTTCTAGCTAGAACCTTGTTATGTACCCTAATGGATCTGTGTGGGAAGCAACACATGGGAAGTGGAAGGGTCTCTATGCAAACTAGATTAGTAGCGAAGA
Source organism: Tiliqua scincoides (assembly GCF_035046505.1). Lineage (NCBI taxonomy): Eukaryota > Metazoa > Chordata > Lepidosauria > Squamata > Scincidae > Tiliqua > Tiliqua scincoides. Next base: position 43,294,064 of record NC_089824.1, on the reverse strand, counting down.
GGAGGAAAAACAATATCATTTCTTGCTTTTAAAAGCAACCTGGCAATAATGCCCAGTGTTTTCCTTGCTTACTGTTGAATATGGCCAATTTCTTTTATATTACCATCTCGTGTTATGAACATATAAGCTCTATATTTAAAAAGATTTTGTCACCACAGTTTGATTACAACTCTTTCAGGAGTAGAAATTTCATTTCCACATGGACATATAGAAAATTACTTTCAAAGCATGTGCATGGGCAATCTGAATCTGTAATTCTATGTGACCTACTACTAGTATAAGGACTTTGAGGATGGAAAATCAAATATTTTTTAGTTTAAAAAATACAGATACACAGAAATGCAACACTGTCAGGCTCAAAGCATTTTCCATTTAAATGCAAATTTGTTTTTTTAATGGAGTTGTGTGTAACTTAGTCTGAAAGTCTCAGATGAAATTAGTTTGAAATACAGAAGGAAGTTGAATTTAAAGTTGGAAAAATTCTATGTTGATTAGTCTGTTTTTAATTTTACAGTCTTGATGATTCTGTTGCTCAATTCACCTGTCATTTTGTCATTCACCTGTACAGAGCAAGCACAATATATTAAATATTCCTAGTGTTTAAAACAAGCTAAACAAAGAACAAATTAGGGATTGGGATCCATATACGTCTTGCAAAATAATAATCTGGCTCTGATGCCAGATTTAAAACAAAAACAAAAAAAAGAGTTCAGGAGTAACATCACGACAGAATTCCCTGTGTATTTATATTACGTTGGAAAGAAAATCTCTAAGAAATTGAAATCACTACATTATATTGACTCAAACACAAAATCTTCAAACATAACTCATCAGTGCTGATACTTTCAAATACATAAAATGTGAAATCTGCTCCTTCCAATGCACTCTACAGACTGTAAATCATCAAAGGAGAAAAACAATGTCATTTCAGCCACTGTAAGCTATGGTTTACAACAGAAAGATAAAAATAGTCATACTGTCGCTGACATGTAGACTACTTTTCTATTGCAGTATTTTTGTGTTCTCATTTATCTTTGTGGTTGAAGAACATACAATCAATTGTAAGCAACATATAGTTTGATTCCAGTCAGCAGCAATTTTATCCAGCTTTCTCTTTTATCTAAGAGCACTAACATTAACAGGTCTCCAAAAAACACCCTTTTGAGTGCAGCACCTTCCTCGAAAAATCTGAACATTTTATGTTCAGATTTCATGGGCCAAACTACACATTACATGAAAGATCTGTGATTGGTTCTTCCTGAAAAAAAAAAAAAAAAACAGCTGCAGAAAGGACTCTATCTAAACTGGAGCCATGGTACAGTGCCTATTCTCCAATGCAAATTGTATAGTGTCTGTAGGTTTTGTCCTTCATGGGTAGTAGTTTTGCATTGGAGAACTGGTACTAGAAACAAAGTTTAAGCCCTTCTCCATGATATGGTCTGTATGGCCCAATCTTACCTTCCCCACAGCTGCATTGCAGAAAAGAACAAGGTGATTATAGATCTTTCATGCAATTTAACCCTAATTCTAAAGTATGAAAATAGGTTGGAAAAAAGTTCTGGGTATTATTATTATGGAAAGTCATTTGCAACTCTTCATGGGACATTGATCGAATTCAAATCACATAATGTTTTACAAAACTTTTCAAAAGGGAGAAAAACTGCCTGTCCTCTAAACAAGTATTTACATTCTCATTTACATTTCAAATTAACTATAAGTGGCATCTGGTAAGCAGTGCTCACATGGACAAATGCAAACCATATTACATGTTTCTGGATGGGATGACCAACTTTTCTATGGTTCACATAAATCTGAAGAACAGCAGCACCAGATACTCCATTTATCCCAAGGTACATAATATATTTCTCTTTTTCAGAGAGGGCTGTCCTTGACTCTTTAGATTCAGAGTAATTTTCTCTGTAGTGAGCAACAATTCCCTGAGAAAGAGAACAGTAATTTCTGCCAAACTATATTTGTATGAACAGCAAAAATTTCTCATGGTAACAAATACTGTAACCTAAATTTACAATCTTGGATTATAGGACAAGTACAAATTGTAGTTTGCCTGCTCTGATGTAACAGCAGCCTATAAATTACTGCCAATCAAGAAGAGAGGAAGGATATTCAAGGAAGGAAGGGGAGGAACAAGTACACAAGCCTGAGCCTCTTTACAGCTTCTGTTCATGAATTCTGAACATTCCTGAGTGGGCCAAAAGATCTAGTCTAGATTCTAGACCATCTTTAGAAGTCATACTCATTATAAGCAATTGCAAACTGGAAGACCACTATCACACAAGTCATTTATGGTGTTACCATCTTAAACTCCCCTGGGGGCTAGGGATAAGAATAGGCCCTCAGTTTGGCTGTACTTGTCGTAAGAGGCGACTAAACAGCCACCGGGTAGATGGGACTCGTCAGCCTGGGAAGGCAGCTCATCTGAGAGAAGGAAAACTCTGATCCCAAACCTCCACTGCCTTGTGGCTACATCCAGTTATGGAAAAGGCTTCAGGAGTCAACCTCGAGGCAAAATTCGGAGCCTGAGTCCCTGAGGCAGTTCATGGCTGAACACAGTCACGTTCTGGCAACTCCTGCGATGCCGCTGGAACCAACCGTATTGGCCTCTGCCTTTCCATTGGACCATTTCAGCGACGTGGAGAGGGGGGATTTGCTGCATGGGTAACAGCCTATCCTCCATACCTACTTTACCCAGGCTTCGCGCACTGGAGAGGACACTCTGTTCCAGAACCACCATTCAGAGCGTGACACCATAGTCTTCTGAGACTGAAGGATGCCAACAACATCTTAAACTCCAACTTCCATTTTAAAATACACAAGAAAGACTGTCAATGGAGCTCATTTAGCCTGAAGTTATTTAGGGAACAACATTCCCTTAACTTGTGTTGGATTAACTCAGAAACAAACTGAATAAATTCCTCCTAAATAAGAATTATTCACTCCTAATGCAACAGAAAGGAATGAGAGACATCCCTTCTTCCCTCTTCCTGTCAGTGGAGTACTATCGCCATTGCCACCCCAGACAAATCAATGTTGTTTAAAGGGGAGTGAGGTTTGGAGGAGCATGGGACCTGGCATGTGAAGTAAGCCAACATTTCTTTTCCAGCTAGAAATTTGACAGGAGTCAAGAGAAAAATTCAGGAGCCTTACAAGGGTCATCTTCCTTGGACAAAAGATATGAGGCATTAAAGCTTAGGCTAAGGTTGGCAATCTTCACTGGCATTTCTAACCTTATTTATTAATAGCCCAATCCTACCTAGGCCAGCCATCAACAGTGTGCCTTTTCTGCTCTGTTTCTGCTGACTGCTGGAAAGCATTCAGAGCCAGTGGTAAAAGGCACTCTGGTAGTGTGTGAAGTCATGTGCTACTGGGGTACCAGCGGGGAAGCTGGAGCTTTCCTGTGCACTCCAGATACACAGAACTGGATGCTGACAATGAAGGAGCTAAGGCGGCAGGGGAGATAAGAGAGTGGAACGTGGCAGCAATGGGGTGGATGGATCAGGTTCAGGGTGGAGGTGGGTGCAACAGCAAATGCTGAATTCTAGCCTCCTTCCCAGACCTACAGGTCCACACAGACTTCCACCAGCTATTTAGCTAGTGCAGGTGGGAATACACTCCCCTGCACTGCAGAAGCTTACCTCTTAGTAAGATTTTTACCTTACCCAGAAGAAACCTCCACAATTCCCCCCTCACCCAGTCGAAGGGAAAAATTAGATTGAGCTATGAAATTATTTTCCCTCTGAATAAATGGAGCACTCAAGGCAACATACAATGTAAAGAAAAACCAGTAAAATCCAAAAATTGGAACAAAATATATAGTGCAATAATAATTAAAATAATAAAGGACCGTGCAATAAAAAGCATTAAGAGGTGCAACCACAAAACACCAAACCAACTAATTAAGAAGGAGTGGCAGGACAGAAAAGGAAGTCTCTAGTCCTTGTCAGAAGGCTAACAAGAGTGCATTTGTTTGTTGTGGATTTATCTGAAGTTAAAGGAAATGCCCAGAACATAATAATAAATACAAAAATTATTATACTACTTCATCACAGCCTATGCTGGGCTGGTTATAGTCTGCAATTTGGGGTCTAGTCAAGGTTCTGTAAATTGCAGAGATAACTTCGCAGGATTATTGTTAATAATAATTTGTTGTTGATGACGGTGGTATGAGCAGTGTTTGAAGCTCAAATCTTGCAAGACGGCATTTCCCCCCCCATTTCCATCACAGGTTTCTATAGCACACCATACCAAGTCTCCCCTCCCCCCAAACACAGACACCATTTCTTGCTTAAAAACACAACAAAAGTTTACATAACTTATTTAAAGAACATGGAAGTCATCCAGAAGCTGCCAAACAGAATATTTACATGTCAGACAATCACAGATGTGAACTGACAGAGACGTATTCATTGATTATTCACTTCAAGAGCAGTGTTGGAAATATGCCTACAGAACTATGCCATACGAGTGACAGTGCATGCCCAGATACGTTGTCTGGAGTGTTCTGGGCAAGATCATTCCTGCTGTTTGCTCTGGATGATACACTTCAGGCAGTCTCACCCGAGTAACACTGCAGTGCTTCAAGAACAAAACATGCAAAAATGTTGGTACTATTGTGTTCCATCTGTAGATGGCAGTATGAGTGCTCCTAATATATGGGGCCAACAGTGAAATGTAACCTTCAAGCCACATTCCTGAAACCTTACTGTGTGTCCAGTTCCATTTGGTTTTAAGATGTGGTACTAAACCCACATGCAGAGTGCACCTTGTATGGCTTTGCATGCACTGCTTGCTGTATGTTTATCTAACATATACCACACTCCTTGAAAACTAGGATAACTATTAATGCTTGGAAACAGCAGGGAAGAGTGACGTAGAGAAAGAGCTTTCTAATTAAAAACACTGAAGCACTAACAATTTTTTAGGAAGACTGAAAGTCTACTTGTAATTATGGGGGAAAATGGAACTAAACCAACACATATACTATGCATTATTAGTAACTCTCTGTATAAAGAGAGTGATTTGTATAGAGAGATTTGCAACAGATTTATTGAGATTTTGGTTTCATCTTCCTGAACGTTTTGTTTTCTCCACAGAATGACGAAATCTACTAATTTTTCTACGAATTTGTTAGCATCCCCATCTCTCACTGATATTAGTTTTCAGAGAGAATATAGTCCTCAGAACAAAGGTCACTTGTAATGAAAATGCACAAGGCCTCTATAAATAGTTGTTAGGAGATTATATATAAACAAGCTGAACAAAGACAACCTTTCATTTTAATAATCCACACCAAGACATGCGAGTCAGAGGCCAACTGAGCCTTGCTTGGTTGTGGCAATCTTTTTAACTGTTTAAGGGTCTGTAAAGACTTTGGATGACTTATCTATAAACCTCACACAATACACTGTTAATAGACCAATAGTCTTTAAGTTGTAGTTTGACTAAAATAGTTTGTGATTAACACTGATTTTAAGCAAATCTATTTATTAATACATGCATATACATGGGGGAGAGAAAGGAAATCAATCTTATTTCAGTTATTTTAGACAGACACAACAAAATTAGTGGATTAATTAAAAAAAGATGAGGGAGAGTGGACTGAACACCAAAGTTGTCCTTTTATCTGACTGAATGAGAATATCCTTAGAATGATAGACGCACAGCAAAATTTAGAAAATACTTCAGAACACAAACAGTTAGAATGCAATTAGGCTAAAAGTTAATTCTATTATTTACCAGGGACAGTATATAATCTTAAAAACATTAATGGGACCTCACGGTTCATGCTTGCGATTTAGCTATTTGATTCTAAAGGTACAGTTTACATAAACACATGCAACAAAATGCATCAATGAACAGACTTCCCAACAAGGTTTTCCAGAAACCACAGTTGAACAAGTATTGGACTGTGTACTGATGGCGTGTTGTAGAATGTATTAAGAACTTAAATGAAACTTTTCATCAACACATTTTCAGTTTCATTATTGTATCACAATTGCTTATATACAAGTACTATAGTGACATATTTCTACAGTTCCACATCATATTTTTGGTTATTTTCTAGTATTTTCTGGTCTGTATCATAAGCGGGAAAAACAGCCAAGCAAGGAAGAGCCATTCACCTTTTCACAAGGAAAATCCATCCACCTATGGCCTGTATCTACAGCAGACGTTGGCAACCTATGGCCTGTGGGCTGCATTCTGTCCTCTACCCGAAGTCATCTGACCTGAATGGAGCTTGGCTTGGGAGGAAAACTTTCCACCCAATTTGTCACATACCAGCCAGGGAATGGCAGAGCCGCCTGTCCAGGCTCACAGTTCTGCTGTTCCCTGTCTGGTATGTGCCACATTGGGTTGGGCCTCCCAAGCAGAGCTCTGCGCAGCTGTTTCTAGGAACTCAGCAACCTGGAAGTTCGGCTATGACATGATGACATTATCGCTGAATGTCCAGCTCCTTTGCTGAAAAGGTTGCCGACCCCGATCTACAATGACCATTTACAATTGCTGTAACCACAATAATTAATTACCATGCTAAATATTCCATTTGTATACTGCTGCATACAAACACTGTATACATTTCTATTGTCTGTTTCTTCTCTTGCTCATTCGTCACTCCACTTACAAGAAATGCTGAACTAGAAAACATTTTCTGAGAACTCTCCCATCTCTTCTGATAAGGAGAGGCCGCTAACTATGGAGAGCTCAAATAATTGCTGCTCAAGATTAAGATGAATGACGTACCACTGAGGCAGCATAGATTGCTTTTCATTATCTACTAAGAACATATCAAATCACTACTGTATTTCATAGACAGAGAAAAGTTAAGAGATTCACACATCAGTTCAACCCAAACACTATCAGCTGGTCATCAAAAGAGTGCAGCCGTGTTTGGGACAACCAAATGCCAAAAAAAAAAAAAAAGCGCCAGAGAATCTAATCATGGATCTGCTATACTACAAGGAGCTTGGCCACCATGATTAGTTCTGAAGACTCAGATCCCTCTCAACTTTAGGAAGAGCTGCAATACTTTTAAGTTGTAACTGAAACCATTAAGTAATTATGAAAATATATTTCAAATGTTGTAGACATTAAGTGCTAGTTCTATCTCCATATAATAAGACACAGTACAAACTGAGGGCCCAGTCCTATCCAACTTTCCAGCACCAATTCAGCCCCAAAGTAAGGGAAAAATTGTTCCCTTACTTTGAGGAGGCCTCCATGACTGCACCAGCACCACAGGATGTAGCACACATCCTGTTGGCATGGCTGTATCCGTGCTGGAAAGTTAGATAGGATTTGGACCTGAATTATTACCACTGAAATCAGCAGGGCTTCAGCAAACAACTATTCAGAGCCTAGTTCTAACTGAATTTCCATGTGGCAACACAGAAGTGTCAGTGGAGATTCTGTTGCATCCCATGGGACAATTTCAGCTGCTGGGGGTCTCCTTGGGGCAAGGGGACATTTTTCCTCTTGCTCCAGGTAAGCCCCAGCAGGTGCAATGGGTCAACTTGGACTGCACCAGCAATCACTGGCACATGTCTGAGTAGGTGGATCAGGCCTGGGAAGGGCATTAGGACATGGCACGTGCCAGCGTTGCCAATCCCACTCCTCTCCTGGCCTGATCCACCCACCCCCACCTCATCTTTTCCCCATTCCACCACTCCTTACCCTCCCCCCGTCCCTGTGCTGGACTTACCTGGTCTGGCAGGCCTTGCAGTGACTTCCGGCCAATGCAGGAAGGCTCTGGCTTTTCCTTCAGTGACCTGGTCACAAAACACTTTACTGCACTTTTGTGACAACACATACAAGCAGAAAATACTTTCCATTGGTGCATCTTTCAGTCCGGATTGGGCTGTGAGACATTTAAATAGGCCTAACTTTCTCAGGATTAAGATTTACTGGAACATAATAAACTCAGAAATTTAGACTAATGCTGTAGCAACACACAGAGGCACTTGGTAGATATCCAAGTTGTTATTGATATATTTAAACTACTGATACTAAATAGTACATGTTGAGTTTACTATGGATTGAATCATTAAAATTTAATTCCAGATTTATTCATTTATTGAAACTGAAAGTTAAAGGATTTGTAATGAGCTTTCAAACTTCTGTTTGCTAACCTGGACCGGATATGCTTTGGTAAACTTACAAGTTATTCAAACCTGCTACTAAAACCAGTTGGTCAATTACTGTCAATTACTGTTCCCTGACAGCCCAGTCCTATTCCTGCCCCCCCATGGCCACACCAAAATGGTATGTGATGTATCCATTGGGAGAGGATCGGGAAGCTTCAGAGGGAAAAGGGGATTTATACCCCTCTATAAGAGTCCAATCCTGAGCTCGACCTGCCGGCTTACCACCGGCGCGCACTGTTTCAAATGTGCCGTGAGGCCTAATGCTGGGTGAGCGCCTGTACTAGCCTAGCGCCAGGCAGGGCCTGGCCTCCGCCACTTGGCAGTTGCACGGACTGCCTAGACACGGTAAGGAAAGTGGGGGCCTGGGGGGAAGCGGGGAGGAGGCGTTCCAGGGAGACAGGAGACGGGGAGAGGCTGGGTGGGGGGCATGTTGGGGGAGGGAGGCGGAGCTCCACCGGATCCTGTCCGTTCTTGTGGAGCTCAGCACCCTACACGAATGCTTTAATGTCACCACCGACCTTTTGGTCGCCGATGAATTGAGTAGCCCCATTGTGGGGCTACTTCTCTTACCTGGGAGAAGGGGACAAAAGTTCCCTTCTCCCGAGGAGCCGCCTGTGGTAGCCGTGGTGCACAGGATGCGGTGGCAGCCGTTTTCGGTGTCGCCAAAGCTGCGCACCACGGGAGCTCAGGGGTGGGCTGCAGCCCTTTTGGTAGGCAGTGAGTGCTCGTGTAGAGCGCTGAGGCCCACATAAACGAACAGGATCCAGTGGAGCGACCCACCCTCTCCCCGCCTCCCCGTCACGCCTCCTCCCTGCCCTCTCCCCACCTCCCCCCTTCCCAGAATGCCTCCTCCCCTCCTCCCCCCACACCCCCGCTTTCCTTACCATGGCTCAGCAGACCGTGCAATTGCCGAGCAGCAGAGGCTGGGCGGAGGCCAGGCACCTGCCCAGCGCCAGCCCAGCACCAGCCAGTGTTGGGCTAGCATGGGCACTCGCCCAGCGTTCAGTCCCGCAAACGTGCCGTAAGGATTGGGCTCTTAGGGCCAAATCCTAGCCAATTCTCCAGTGCAGCTGTGCCAATGGGATGTGCCCTGCATCCTGTGGTGGGAAGGCACTCATAGAGGTGGGCCACCATGTGGGGAGGCACTCATGTTCTCTTGCCTCGGGGCTGCGTCGTGGCTGCACTAGTGCTGGAAATTTGGTTAGAATTGGGCCCTAAGTCTCCTACCCCACAATGGATCTCATCAGAACTGAGCTTGTGATTTCGCTAGCACACATCTGAGGAGAAAAAGGAGGCTGGGAGGCTGCAGCTAGAGGGGATAGGACCCAGTGCTGCATTACGGCCTGATCCACCCCCTCCTCCCCCTGTTCCTTCCCCCTCCCTGCCCGGTTTTACCCCCTTCTTGCCCCATTCCATCCTCTCCCATCCCACTTCCCCCTCCTGTTGCTGCCAAGCAGTTCAGCAATGTGCATGGGAAAGCTCTGGCCTTCTCTCCAGTGCTCCAGCAGTGCACTATTCGGTGTGATGCTGGAGCATGCATTTCTGCTGCTTTTCCAGCACTGGCGGAATGCACATTTCTGCCCAATGGATTGGGCTGCTGAATATACCATTTCCTTCATGGGGGACAATGTTAATGTCTTGAACAGACTAATTAGTTCTTATTAATGAATTAAAAAATAGTTTTATCCAGGGGAGTTAAAGTCTAAGGTCGTCTTGTTACTTTTTAAAACTTTGGCCAACATTACCCCAGTAAGTTCCACGCTAACCAGGCATTTCCACTGTTTATATTTCATCTTTATTGACTAAATATTAGATGTCAAGTTATCACACTCTTGATACTTTGTTCTTCCTCCAAGGACTACAACAGTAGACTGTTCAGTAACCTAACAAAAAAAATCTCAGAAACACATGCATAAGAATTCAAATGACAATACCTGAACAAAGATATTAAACATCACAACTTAATAAAGATCACTAATTGAAACAAAAAGTTGAAAAATATCGTTAGGAAGACCTTGATATGTCCTACATGGTTTGATGATAAGAGACAATATGTCTTAAAATTTTAATCCATTCTAGTCTTGCCTTTATAAGTATTTCATTACCATTCATTGCATGTGCCAGTGGAAAAAAGGTTCTGTTATTAAACAATATATTGCAAGACATGGATGAATGTTGCTACAGAGCTTCTGATTACGTATTCACAAGTGTTATAGAAATTTGCACTGCTATAGTTATCAAAAGGAAACAGACCCAATTAAAGAAATAATGGCAGCCCCTTTCATATGCAGTCCCAAACAAAAAAAAAAGGCAACTCTAGATTCTAATGAATCCTTTTATTATTAATTACAGATTTTCTAACAATACACTGGCATAGCACTCACAGAGATTTCAGCTTACTGTTTAACTTTTTCTGATTAATTTTATTAACCTGTACATCTGAGAGGATCAACCCCCTCTGGGTTTAATTAGAAGAAAATTCAATTTAAATCTAAATGTCAACAGTGGTCACTAATTATGGCAAGGCCTGGACGAGACAGTCAGTCTGTAATCAGGCAATTCTCTGGTAACAATTAAAGAGTTTCTTTTTTGAGTTATGAATGTGTTAGGTTTTTTTAAAAAACAAAAACAAAACACAAACATGATTTTGCATGGGACACAGCTACTACTTAGGCACCTACTGCTAAGAGCAGACATGCAGAAAGGTTGCCAAATTAAATTACAGAAATAGCTGAAACATATAGCTGAATAATAAGCAGCTACAAAACTAGGTCAGGGTCGCAGCTACAGACCACTGCCCTTCCCCCAGCACGCAAATAAATATTCCCCCTATCTCTGAATAGAAATCATTCTTTTGTTATGCCCTTTGTCAAGAACACATTATTGCAGGGGATATTTATTTCCACAGTCTTCACAGCTGTGAGCAGGACTAAATTAATCTTTCTGGACCTGACTTCATTTGCAATTTCATCATTATAAAACAAATTCATTGATTAACATCAAGAGAAGGAAAAGAAAAGAAAGCTCCAGCAAATTGAAATAAATATATATATGCTAGACCAAGGTCTTATTTTGCTCTATACTAATAATGAAATAGCTGAAGAATTCAGAAAATTAAAATTGCAAGGTTCACATTTTAAATAACTCATTAAAGTTAAAGAGCTAAATGGACCCATAGACCAATGCATATTCCAGAAGAATCTACTACAGAAAAAGCAATAATAGTTATAAATCCAGTTTGTTCCATGTTTACGGCACTTTTGTCTAAAGCAGGGATTACCAAACTGTGAGCTGTGGCTCTCTGGGGAGCCATGGAAACTAGCCAAGTGAGCCTCTGAATCCTCACGAAATCCCCACCTCCCTCTACAATGCATAGGATTGTAGACCCAATGGGAAACTGCAGCCAATGGCTCAGTAGGTCAGGAGAGCCGCCAGCTGAAGAAGTTTGGGAACCACTGATCTAAGTGATGGAGTGCATGTTTCAATGGACAAAACCGGCTACCACCTGTCATTCAGCCACCAGAGAAGGTAGCCTATGTGTGTCATGGAAACATGGCAGTACAACTGGATTGCTACTCTGGAAAACCCTTGTTTTCTGTCCACTTGCACCACTGCCAAAAGCAGTGATAAGCAGGTTTATAATGCAAAGAGAAGCAAGTTGCCACAGAGCCAAATCGTATCCAACTTTCCAGCCCTGGTGTAACCATGCCAAATGGGATGTGCACCCCATCCTGTGATGGGAGGCTAGTTACAAAGGGTCTTCACCAGGTAAGGGAATGTTTATCACCTTGCCTCGGGGTTGCATTGCCACTGCACTGGCACTGGAAAGTTGGATAGGATTGGGGCTTCAGGCAGCAGATTGGTGCAGGCAGGACTTTGTGCCCACCAGCCACTTCCATAGCCACCTCAACTTGGCCCCGTTTATTTCCCCCCCTTCATTTTGCTGCTGTTTTGAGATGGAACAGCAGAGTGAGCCAAAACAAGGAAGTTGGGAGACAATTTGCCCCACTATCTAAGAAAGGAAAAAGAAGTTGCCAGATTTTCTTGTCCCAGCCTATTGTGCTGATCTATTTCAAAACAGCAGCAAAGTGAAAACAGAGGAAGAAAGACCAGTGGGTAGGTGTGCTGGGAATACTGCCTCCACCACCACTACTAAAGATTGTAGCAATGGAACTGAAGGAGCTGTGCTCACTGTAGCAGGGATTCCCATAACATCATCATCATCATCCCTGTCCCTAATTCTGGCTTAATGGAAGGGTATCCGGCTACTCGGAGAAGGATTCGTGCTAATGCACATAATAACAAAAAACAAAATACTATATTTTGTGTTGGCATGCACTACCTAGAACAGTGATTGTGGTCACATAGTGACTGGGGACTGACATGTGGACATTGGTGCCAGCAAAGTTTGGAAAATGGGACAGCATATCAGTCACCATTTTAGGTGGTGGATCAGTGTGGGTCACTCCTGAGTAGAGGCAAGTTGCTCAGGTGTAAACAGGGTAGTGAAGTCAGAGGGCAGTTCCAGTTCATTACCAGATGTTTCTACTCAACAATACTGCAACTGTCCAAAGAAAGGCAAAGGCTTGTATCCTAACCATTCACACAGAGACACTTCATAGCTATAAGCTCTTTCTATGGACTGTTGTACTCATGCAAGGACACCTTCTGTTCAAAGAAGTGCTCCTTGTGAGGGAATAACTCTTCTTCCATTAATGGAACAATACAACATTCACACATGAATGGTTAGGACACTACTCCATGTCACCTGAAGTCCTGAATGCAAACAGACCCGAAACCATGGCACACATCTCTGAATTATAATGAATGCAACATGTAGCTCAGAAGTAGAGAGTAGCTCTGTGACAAAGAACATACTTTGCATGCAGAAGGTCGCAGGTTCAAACCCTGGCATCTCCATGGAGGACAGACCCGTGTTGAAAATCCTGTAGAGCCACTGCCAGACAAATGTCAGTGATACTAAGTTGGATGGACCAATAGTCTGGCCCAGGATATGGGAGTTCAGACATACAACTGATGAATATGGGCAGTCTAAAATGGTTTTTTTCATGGATGGTGGTGTAATCCTAAAAAACAATGCTGAAAGCGGTGTTATGTGTTTTTATTCCAAATTAACATTTTGAAGCATTTTTATCAAGTGTAATCACTGTCAAATAGGTGGTATATATGTGTGTTATGCCTATGGCTCAACAGACATAGTCTCAGACATATCTCTCTCTCTCTCTCTCTCTCTCTCTCTCTCTCTCTCTCTCTCTCTCACACACACACACACACACACACACACACACAGAGCACAACTACATAGTCAACTACTTGAATTAAACTTACAGGAGTCCTTTAAGATTTTCATGCTATTTGAACAAACAACTACAATGAACCTAATGCAGCCAAACACACAATGAAGAAAAATTAAACATTGAGAAGATAGCAACTGAAACCAACAGATAGCATTGAATTGTTATGGAAAAGAAAAAAACCTGGTTTTAAACTGCAGGGGGGGGGGGGAACCAACAATCTTACCATGGGGATATAGCTGCTGGACTTAGAGCCTATGCATATCTACTCAGTCCCATTATAGTCAATGGCACACACTCCCAGGTAAGTGTGGATAGGATTGAAGCAGAGACAGGGTTGCTTACTCACAAGTAAATGCACAGTGCAGTTCAGTTTCACTTCCCATAGGGCTCCATGCATTTTCCTTGGCAGCTTCTTAGCATGCTCAGAAGACTCTACAGCCAGTTAGGAGAAAGCAATAGAGCTGCATGTGTAGTTAGGAGCTTAGAAACACAGAAGCACTCAGAATGCTTCACAGACACTCCCACAGCTGCTTTAGTAGGTAAATTTCAGTGTTATTTCATCAATTGAGCAGGATATTGTGTTTTATAGGGCAGGAGGTCTGATCTAGAGGGTAGAGCCTCTGTTAGCCCAAAGATAATATCAGAAGGTTGCCAGTTCGAGGACACCGGCAGCTCCCTGAACGGCTGAGAATGGCGAGACCTTGAAGCAGCTGACAAGCCCAGCTGAGTGATTCCACCTGCTCTTGGTGTGAGCAAGAAGCGTCTTGGCTGCCCTCCATGTGAGAGATGAAGCTGCTTGTCAGCCTGCGTGGGAGAACTGGAGGCCAGAAGTGAGACCAAAACAGAAAGATCCATTCTGAAATGCTGTTGGTTCTTGAAAGAGAGAACCTCTATGTTTGTAAAAATCCTCTTGAGGGATTTAGAAATGCCTGCCTATGTTAGCCGCCCTGGGTCCCTTTTTGGGAGAAGGGCGGGATAAAAATAAAGTTTTATTATTATTATTTATTAAACTGCCTTGAATAAAGTCAGAGGAGTAATCCGATGACCAGAAAGGCGGTATATAAATACCTAGTTATTAATTATTATTATTATTATTATTATTATTTTATAAGCCCAATTTCAATGTTATTTCACAATGTTTCATTTTTACCATTTTAAACTGCCCCTACTGACAAAATGTGTTTGAGGCAAGATCCTAAACAATGTCTTTCTAGATCAGACCAAACTCTAGCATCCTACTCCAGCATCCATTTTCCATAGCAGCCAATGACCAGCTTCTGGGAGATCTACAAACAAGACATGAAAGTAACAACCCTTTCTCATAATTCCTTCCCTGGTATCCAGTGGCATACCAACTCTAAATCAGGACATAGCATGCAGCCATTGATAGATCTGCCCTCCATGAATTTGTTAAATTCCCCCTTTACAGCCATTTGAATCATCTCATGACACAATAAAAGGGTTTATCTCCATGGTGCCACCACCAAACTATTTAGGGATAATCCAATTTCTTGCTGCATCCTTTCCTTACTCTACTGAAGCCATCAGCACCTAGGATACTCTAATAAAGTTGACAAATTTTTCTGTTCATTTGGCATATATCATGTTACATCTCCTCACCTCTACCCAACCAAAACCAAACCAAATCAGCTGCCTCAACTTAAAGAGCAAATTATACATGATGCTCCGGGGCTGCAGTTTGTTACAAAGGACAAAAGACAATTGACCTCAAAATGCACTGCCAAAATGGGCAAAACTTGGGGGGAAAACTCCAGTTTTTCCAAGCTGTTCCAGCAGTTCCAGTTTGGAAGCACCCTTCCCTCTCAGGTATGCCACTGCAAACTGTTTTAATTATTTTATAATTTGACACTATTTTAGATTGCTTTATGTTTTTCAGTCTTGCAGTTAGTCAACTTGGGACTCTTTGCGGTGAAAGACAGGATAGAAATGCAAATAATAAAAGAAAAACTGCAGTGTCTGCAGAAGAATTTGTATATAACATTTAAACTTGGAGCAAAGAATCTGACTGAATGTCACATTCGCAAGTGACTGAAACAGAAACTTCAGGCTACGTTGACTTAAATGAACCAGTTATAGGGGAAAAAAGAAAACATGGTTTGATTAAATTAAATGTTCTGATATAACCCATTGGAACTTTATTTTAATCGGTTCAGGGCAGTACTGTAAAAAATAACATTGACCTTTAACATTGAATTTAACAAATAAATTCCTTCAAAGTCTATTTGTAGCACAGCATTCTGGAGCAAGATTTCAGCCAAGTCAGCCAAATTAAATGTTATTTGACATTCTGAAGTGCTTTAGAAGTGTAGACATGAGTCAGAATTTCTGATTGTCTGTCTATTATATCATATCCATGTCTCCATTTTCCAGCTAATTCCTTTTTCCTTTCGATTATGAAGAAAATTTATGTCATAGCAGCAAGACCCCTTAAGGCAGTACATTTCAGGGCAATTATCACACTTCTTGGGTGGTTATGTTTATCCAGCCTCAAAACACTTGCCTTCTATGTCCACCTGAGGCACACAATAATCATGCAACAATGCTTAGCCCTACCTTATCATATACAATTTTTGTGGCTATGAAATATTACTGTTATTTAATCTGCAGGCTAGTACTTTCCCAAAGGTCTTGTATGCCACTGAAGTCTTGTAATAGGACATAGTATAAACTGTCAGTTTTACACAGCAATCTACTTCAAAGCATCTAGTATTCTTTTAAACAATTTTCCTATTACAAGATTGAACAAGGTAAACTTTCTTATTCCCTAAAAGGTCAATGCAATCCACACATCCTGGGAAAATACACATATCCCCCCCAACAAACACACACTTCATTTTACATATGTGTTTTGCCTTCTGTAATCAAAGAAGCATAGGTGCCTCCAAGTCCCTTCTTTGTCCTTAAGAGAGTTTTGTTATTTATCATATTTAACTGACATTTTAGCTGAAAGATTCTGATAAGAGAAAAAGGAAGTTCTTGCAACCACAGCTCAATAATAAGGTGAATGGAAAAACACTTGGTTTCCTTCTACCACAGCTCTATAACTTAATTTTATTCTTCATTATAACTACCACAAAATAAAAAAGCAAAATAGAATGAGAAGCTGTTATGCTCCCATACTTTAAAGGCTATGTACCAACTTTACTAATTAAGCCTATTTTTCTCCTCATGACAAATGACATTGATATACACTTGCTCCCATTAAAGCAGTGGTTCTCACACATTTAGCACCAGGATCCACATTTTAGAATGCGAATCTGTCTGGACCCGCCGGAAGTGATGTCATGACCGGAAGTGGCATCATGGGGCAGGAAAGGTTTTAATAATCCTAGGCTGCAATCCTACCCACACTTAGCCAGGAGAAAGTTCCATTTACTATCATTGTTAAAATAATTTATATAGTAGCTTGTTAAAACTACAGGTCTGTAACATTTCCCCAAATGCAGTTACATACCATGCTAGTATCAAGTCTAATATATTAAAAATAAAATACTGAAATGAATGGAGACCCAAGTGGAATTGGCTTGCGACCCACCTAGTGGGTCCCAACCCACAGTTTGAGAAACACTGCATTAAAGGGTTCACTGGCCAACAATAAAACTAGAGTTTTATCCTTTAACCCCTTGTTTGCAAAATTCACTCATTAATAAAGATATCATTAGATCTTTATCAACAAGAAGCAACATCAAAATTTAAATTGACACAATTTGGATTTCAACTCCAAGAGTACATACACCAGCCTCACAGTTTTGAAGAATACTTCAAGGGCTGCATAAAGTAACCTTGCTGGATATTTTCACCTCAGATACTGCTAGTGTTAAATGTATAATCTCACTACTTTGTACTCTTTATTCCATTTAACCATTACATATTTAAACAGTTTCCAGTGTGTTTTTCCTGGCAAAGCTTCTGAGACAACAGATGGATGACAAGAGGAGACAACTGTAAAAAGGAGTTAAAGAAAAAAAAATCCAGTTTCTCGTACTTCAAGAACCAAGTCCAAAGGCCTTCATAGCCAGCCAAAATTTGTGGTCGCCACCAATCCTATGTAGTTGTCATCCCAAACTTCACCATCTACAACGTCATGCTGAGCTCTGGAGCGTCATCTCAGTTGTTGCACTGAATTCAGGCAACAGTCCAAAGCATTAGCTTCTCAGTGATCCTGAAGCACAACACAACTGAAAGGGCAAGCCACTCAGTTTTCTTCCATTTCTAGAGGAAGGCAGACAGACTTGCACCTGCAGTTGTCCTGGACTTTAAGAGGCACTCACAAGCTGCAATTATTGTTACTTTGAAATGGTTCTGAAGACCAGTATGACTGTAGAGATGACCGCCAGCCCTTTTGCCAGCTTACGGAGAAGATGCAGAAGAGTCTTGCCCATGCATTCACACAGTTTCAGGGACCCTTGGAAGTTGCTGTCTTGAACAGTCTCCAAAGCTCTCCTAAACTGCAGCAAGAAGACTCTTCCTTGAGCCTCAGATGGTGAGAGGCCTGTTACTTACAAGTGACAGCACATGATCATACTTGAACACCTACACGTCTCACTTTTTTCTTGGAATAAGTGTATTTTCCAGGTTAAAAGAAATCTGTTTCATGCTGGTGAGCTGAAAAGCACATTTATAAACTTCTATTCTTGAAAGAGGTAAACTTATGAGCAGAGCCTAGGAGAGGGGGGTAAAGGGGGTAATTTGTACCCGGGCCCAGGGTCAGAAAGGGGGCCCAGAAGCCAAAGAAGGGGGCCCAGAAAGTTCCTGGGATCTTACATTTTCCAATCTCACTCAGACTCACTGCCCACAGGGGATGCACATGGCAGCGACTACTGCCAGAAGCCACAAGCATCAGGCCCAGGAATGCATACATTACTTAACAGTGTCACATCTGGGAGGAAGCTGGCCTGCTGCAGGAGCTCTTTGGCTTGTGGATCTGCTTACAATGGATGGGAATTTAGAGACGCTGCTGCAGTAGCAGTGCACACCCCATTGCACCTCCCCACTCTGTTTCACCCCCTTCCTCTTTGGGAAGGGGACCCAAAGAAACTTTGTACCCCCTGATAGAATTCCTCTTGGAGGTCCTGCTTATGAGCATGAATGTGAACAGAGTCAGAGAACTGGCAGAATGTAGTGTGCCAGGAGGGCAGTCCAGAGACTAAAGGCATCCAGACTAACCCATTCAGTAAAGCCTAGATATATGCCAGGGGTGCCCAAACCCCAGCCCTGGGGCCACTTGTGGCCCTCAAGGACTCCCAATGCAGCCCTCAAGGTGTCTCAGTCTCCAATGAGCCTCTGGCCCTCTGGAGAATTTTTGGAGCCCGCACTGGGCCGATGCAACTTCTTTCAGCGTGAGGGCGACTGTTTGACCTCTCACGTGAGCTGTGGGATGAGGGCTGCCTCCACTGCTTGCTGTTTCACGTCTGTGATGCAGTTGCGGCAGCAAAGGAAAGGCCAGCCGTGCTTTGTGCAAGGCTTTTTATAGGCCTTGAGCTATTGCAAGACCTTCATTCATTCATATAAGTTCATCTTTAATATATTCACTTATGTACACTTATGTAAATTTATTCAAATTTTAAATGTAAATTCTTTTTTCCCCCAGCCCCCGACACAGTGTCAGAGAGATGATGTGGCCCTCCTGCCAAAAACTTTGGACACCCCTGATATATGCTAAGCAGTATAGTAAGGTAAAGATCCAGATAGCTCAGTCTCTCCAGTTCAGTCGCAGCCACTATGCCAGTATTCAAGGGGTATAAGGCTTCCACACTGGAGGTCCCAGGCCACAGAAGGACTTATGCAGTCTAATCTAAGATGTTAGCCATTCCATTTTTGACTTGGGGTGTGTCTATCCTAACACTTTACATGCAATGATGTTCTAACAAGGTAAGACATTTCAGAAAGCAATACTAGATGGACAGCTGAGGGCATTCTAGTCAGCCACTAATAACATGGCATTATAAGTGCAATGACGTTCATATACACTGGGCGAGATCTATCATCAAATCAGGGGCCAAAGAGCCCCAGTTTCTACAGAAGGCATATGTGGCCAGTGCCAGTGTAAAAGAAGCAGGATCACATGGATACTATCCGATGATGTAGAAATAGTACTGATGTAAAAGTTTACTGCTCTTTTCAGTTCAATATTAGTGCTGACAGCAGGTTTCTGGGGACCCTGCAGCAAAGCTCTGCATTGGGGGTCCCAGGTCCCTCTCTGAAGGTGCATTGGGCACTGCCATTGGTACTGAAAATTCAGAATCATCCTGGCCAAGTGGGCTCTCTGAAGATGACTGCTCCACTTCTTTTAACATAAGGGGAAATGCTTATTAATAGCCTGTAAGAAAACCATTCACTTGGTCTGCATAAATTTAATACTGATTGAAGTTTCTAAACCTTACATATTTTACAGTGACTTTTAAATACCGGCAATACAAAAATGTCTAACATTTCAGAAAGATTAATAAACACAATAATGCAAAGTGTGGTGGAGCCACGCATTTTTGAACAACTGAAACTATTTGCATTAAAAAAGGGCAAACACACTTCATACGCTATATTTCTCACCCAAAAACACTGTCTCATTAAAAGATGATAGTTTTAATTAAAAAAAAACAACTGCTGGCCTTTAACACAGAAGCAAGTTTTACTGAGCAAAAAGTAAATGAAACAAAACAAAAAAATCAATAACCCCTGATTTTATTGAAATAATTACAAAGCCTTTAATCTACTAGGCATACAGAGTGAAAAAGATGGAGCAGCACATGGAAAGAATGGAGTAATGAAAACAGACAGAAATAGGCCATTCATCCTACCTTTTACTTTGTGCATAAAAGCTACTGTCAAAAGTATGAAAATTTTAAAATGATGGCTCGGATAAAAAAACATTTAAGCTCTCCCTTTCATTTTGCTAAATGCATGAAATCTGTGCAACAACATGAGAAAGCCAACATTGAGAAAAAGTATTCTATATTAGTCTACAGGTTTTAAGTTTGCATTAAAACTACCAATCAAACAATTAAAGCCAGAGACACAATTTTTGTCAGTTATTTTTTAAAAATGCATTTCACACTATACAACTCAGACAAACTGTGGATCATGAGCTTTTAGTCTGATTCAGCATGTTTAAATGTTGCACATCTCCCCTTTCTTCTTTTTGCTGATCCATCTTTGGAATCGTTAGAAGATCTATGGGATGTAATTGAATTAGAGCTTGGCACACTGAAAAGGGAAACACAGGAAGTGCCTGATTCAAAGTCTACTTCAGTACTATCTGCACTGACTGTCAGTGACTCTCCACAGTTTCAAAGAGTCCTACCTAGAGTTGCCAGGGATTGAACCTGGAACCTTCTGCATGCAAAGCAGGTGCTCCACCATTGAGCTTCTGAGGTTAACAGTAATGGTTTCTCATTGCTTCATGAAATTCTAGTATAAAAGTGATGAGTACCCAAAGTACAATACTTGGACACCTGAATGTATTTGCCATGAATTTCAGCAATCATAGTATGATCATTTCTGTAGATATCAAGTATACCAAGACTGGAATTTTTAAAAGGGATCAAAATCTGTGAATAATGCCTATTAAAAGAAACGATACAAGAATACAAAACCAGAACTGTACAGTTCCCAAGCCTAAATACTCCAAGAACTTTCAGAGCACATATAAGAAGCTGGAATGAACAGTATAGCCACTATGCATTTCTCCATCTCCTAATTTTACCAATAAGCTGCACAAACATAAGTTTTTCATTTTCAGAAAATTATACAGAAGGTGCTATTGACTGAATTAAAAGTCACCCATGATATAAATGTTTTAATTATATCTTTCAACAAATGGAAAGAAGCAGAAATCTTCATACACCCTGGAGAGAAGAGAAAAATTTAATTCTCACCAGTTAGGCAGCTGCTCATAACCATGGTACAGAACAATGAATCTTAGTCCTTTAATAGAATACTTGCATTGATACAAATATCAATACATTACATTTAATGTATTTATACATTAATGCATTGAATACTTGCAAGGTTTATTTAATGAAGTTTTACAAAGCCATTAGACAAATACAAAGCACAGATACTCAGATTTTGGCAATCACTGATGGTTTTTTTCTAGTCATAGAAAACCTCTTGTATGGTCACATTTGGGTCTAGTGCTTTTCAAGCCTTTGCACAAATCAGGAGGATGGGCTAAAATCCTATCACTGATATTGTATTCTAACTTTGAACTATTTTAGTAGCATATCCACTACATGCAACCTCTGTTGCAAGGGCCTGGATGGACTGTACCATATGCCCTTATGCAACTGCACTGGCTCTCAGTTGTGCCTTATTGATCCATATTCTTGAATCTTTATACTGTACATGCATTGGGGTTGTTGGGCTGCTGCAACATCACATAAATATGCATATGGAAACAGGAACCATAAATCAAAACCCACAGATCTTTCATATCACCGAACATCAGTTTGAACATAATGTTCAATGGTGACCACTTCCATCTTCAGCTGCAGGTCATCAACCTTTGACTAATTATACACAAGTTTGTGCAAATCAGCTTTTATATAATATAAAACAGCAGCAGCACCCACATTTTTTAGCACCAGAACCCACTTTTTTAAAATAACACTCTGTCTAGCATTACAAGACTTAAGAAAAAGTTTTACCTAACTTCAAGTCTCTGTTTTTGTCCTTTTTACTATGGTGGTGGGACTTCTGAAGCATTTGTTGAACACCACATTCATCGGTTCCAAACCATTCTGGCAGACTTCCATTCCCCTTCACCTGGACTTTGAGAGGACCCAAAGCACATTCGCATTCTCACAATTAAACACGAATGTGTGACTAGGTTTTGCTTTCCATAGGGTTCAATACATTTTCCTTGTCAATTTGGAGGTGCAAGACTTCCTTCTGGAGTGTTTTGGGGGGCCTGTGTTTATTGGCTCAGAACCATTCTGGTGGTGAACTGAGGCATGGTCATCTACTCAAAAGTAAAACACATGTGTAGCTCAGTTTCACATTCCATAAAGCTCAATACATTTTCCCAATCAGCTCTCAACTTGTCAACTTCAGTTTCACAACCCCATGGTGGATCCCAACCCACAGTTTGCAAAACACTGGATTGAGGTGCAACACCAATCTTTATACCAATCTACATATTAAATTACAGCAATAACAATTTTAACAATCAGTTAGCTAGAACTTAAATAATAAATGAAAAATTAAAATTAATTTTAATATAAATCTACACTACAATAATTAGCCCCAATGATTTTTAAATTTAAACAAAGCAGGATAGCTCAACAGCGCTGCTTGCATGTTAAATTCAAAAACAGCTTTTTAAGGTCCTCCAGTCATGCTTCTCAAACAAATTCACAACCTCTCTCAGAAAGGCAGACCTTTATGCGCCTCAGAACGCCCCCCAGAGGGTTCCAAGAGACACTTTCAGTTTTTTGTCAAACCTGAAGTGCCTCTCAGAACCCTCTTGAAGGTTTTCTGAGGCATGGGAAGGCCACATGCAGCATCCCTGCACCTTAACGCTTCCTGGGTATGACTGGAAGTCACTTCTGGTCACTTCCAGGAGATTCAGTGAGGCCCTTCAGATAAGGTTCGGGGTCTTCAGTAAGTCAAATCCATGGATTCTGAACCCATGGATAAGGAGGACCAACCTGTATTGCAGAAGCCACAGTTGCAGGGCTAGGAAGGTGGGGTCAGGACAGTCTTAAGACTATCAGAATGTTACTTAATGAAGGCTGTTTCTGAAAAATGGTAGAACCTCTTTTATCTCCCTAGAGTTCTAAAAAAATGCATGTGACGAACTCATGCTTTGCTTGATCATAGTGATGCAATGTTGTGCTCAAAGCTATTTTCTAAATTCAGAGAACAAATGAAATGTTTTCATGGTAAGTTTATATGGACAACTCCCAAGAAGCAGGCATATTAAGTAGGCACATGGTCTAGCATGTTTATAATATGCTTTTTAACATCTACATGAAGCCGCTGGGAGAGGTCATCTGGGGGTTTGGAGTGGGTTGCCACCAGTACGCTGATGACACCCAGCTTTATCTCTCCTTTCCCCCTGATTCTGAGGAGGCGGTTGGGGTCCTAGATCGCTGTCTGGAGGCAGTTAGGGACTGGATGTGGGCGAACAAGCTGAAATTAAATCTGGATAAGACAGAGGTGCTCTTGGTTCGGAAATCCACAGCTCGGGTGCTGGACTATCGTCCTGCTCTGAATGGGGTTGCACTCCCTCTGAAGGAGCAGGTCCACAGCTTGGGGTTTCTCCTGGATCCACAGCTGCTCCTGGAGTCCCAGGTGGCGGCGGTGGCCAGGGGAGCCTTTGCTCAGCTTCGGCTGATTCGCCAGCTGCGACCGTACCTGAGTTGCGCGGACCTGGCCACAGTAACCCATGCCCTAGTGACATCTAGATTAGATTATTGCAATGCGCTCTACGTGGGGCTGCCTTTGAAGACGGTCCGGAAATTACAACTAGTACAGAACGCGCTGCTCGTGTGGTTGCCGGGGCACATCGGTTTGACTGTTGAGCCGTTGCTCCGGCGGCTACACTGGTTGCCAGTTCTGTTCCGGGCCCAATTCAAGGTGCTAGTTTTGACTTTTAAAGCCCTTTACTGCTCGGGTCCGGGGTATTTGAGGGACCGCCTCCTTCCCTACAATCCGGCCCGTGCTCTCAGATCTTCTGGGGGGGCCCTTTTGACTGTGCCGCCACTAAGAGATGTGAGAGGGGTGGCGGCCAGGAAGAGGGCCTTCTCAGTGGTGGCCCCCGAGCTGTGGAATACTCTCCCCTTAGAACTAAGAACTGCTCCCTCGTTGCTAATGTTTCGGCGTGGACTGAAGACCTTTTTATTTCAAAAAGCTTTTAATTGTTGACAGGCTGGCTGGCGTTCTTGCTTTTTATATGAAAATCCACGGGGTTTGTTTTGTTTTTAGCTTTTTAATCATTGTAAATTGCTTTAAACTGTTTTTCATGTTGTATTTTTAAATTGTTTGTTAGCCGCCTTGTGTGCCCGTTGGGCAAAAAGGCGGGATACAAATTAATAAAATAATAATAATAATAATACTTTTACTTAACATTTGTACAGTGCTGAATGTACAATGTGCACCACATGTCTTATCTTGATGCAATCCTTCTGACAAGTCTGTAATGTAACTATCATTCCCATATTACAACTAGGGCTAGAGAGTGACTTGCCTTGGGTCACTTAGTGAGCTTACAACAGAGGTGAGATTGAAATAAGAAAGTCCTGGTTTGCAGTTCAGTCTTGTACAAGCTATAGTATGCTATACCTCCAATTTGGGTGTTCCCTTTTTCTCTGAGTGAAAGGGAAGAAAGTCTTCATCACCCATTTATGGTTTAAGAAAAACAGAATTTCTTAAACCAATCTGCAAACAAAACATGCTATGAAACTGGGATTGGCCAAAGGCTTATGATTGTTACATTAAACCAGTTGGTCTGTTTTGCGCCACAGACCCCTAAAGCCACGGTTCCCAAACTGTGGGCCATGGCTCCCTGGGGAGCCATGGCAACCAGCCAGGGAAGCTGCAAAACCCTCATGAAAAAATGGCCAATGGCACATTAGGTCAAGGGAGCCACCAGTCTAAAAAGTTTCAGAACCACAGCCCTAGAGAACCTGAAGAAAGCTATAAAATCCCTTCCCAAGAAAAATGTACATAAACATGTTAAAATAAAGATATTATGGACAAAAATACTTCACAAAAACAAGGGGCAACGAAGGTCCTCCATCAGTACCCTGTTCCAATAGCTTGCTAGAACAATTAACTATTTTATTCTATTGCTGGAGTAACATGGTCTATGTGACTGGATGCTGAATAAATTTAGTTGGTAATTTGTGATGGTTAATTATCACAGTTAAACCATCTAACTATACTACTAATATTTGCTGTTCCTGGGACTGTTTTTCAAAAGCATGCTCTGCACCTTTGGGGAGAGAATTGATTTCCTACTATCAAATGCAACAGTGTTAGAGAATTTGGCCATAAAGAACTACTCATACAATTGAAAGCAAAAAAGATAAACAAGACACACAATTGCTGGAGTTATCACTTGCACGCAATTTGATAAGCAAACAGTATCATTGCAAACCTTGAACTTTACAAAGATGTAAGGTTCAGAAATAAATCTTTTGAGAACATCCTTTTTTCTTATCAGTAAACAAATAGATAATAGCTTTGTTTTTGGCAGGGATCCTTTAAAGCTAAAGCACTTCTCCCCTTACGGGATTGTACTGTCATTTGTTTTTATGTTCAACATGAAAACAAATGGCATTGTAACTCCTAAGGGTGAAAATGACTTCAGTATATGTATTTTTCCTTCTGCAGTCTCATCTATTCATTTTTAGCCAGACAGAATATAGATGCAGGTTTTCCTCCCCCTCGGCTTCTATTGCCACAAAATGTATTCACGAGCTGTACAGTAATTAACAGCTCTTGACTGGAAAACTGCCAACATGTACAACGTGACACTCTCTCTTTGAACACTAACAAAGTGCATAAGTAATTTATGTTGGATTAAATATCCCTAACAGGGACCCTTAAGTAACCCAATCACTTTAAACAGGCTCCACATGTATGCTCCTGTAAAGTGAAAATGTCAGACAGTGATAACCCACTAATAGCACAATTCTAACTATATTCCAGCCATTAGCATTTTATGTCATCAATCCTCATTAAATGTGCAACAGGAAAAAAAGGATACTGATGTTTCCCAATTCTGCCACTAATATGCAAAAGAAATAGGGAAAACGTAGACAGGTGTTATCTTCCCACCCCTCCCCCCTAAAAAAGGATTAACATTTTTTTAAATGTAGTTGCAATTTTCTGTTAGTACCTTTGTTTGCACTGAAAGAGAGACAACAAAGAGGTAAGGGCTACAAGGACCTTGATGGAATCCAGCCAAGAGTGAAAGAAAAGACTGGTATTTCAGCCATTGTGTTCTCTGCTAAAGCACTGTGCCAACTCATCTTCCAACCCGTTATATGAAATTTAATTTAACCTGCTATGCAATTAATTCAGATGTTCAGCCTATTTTTCTCATGGCAGAATCTCTCACACAATGCCTTATTTAAATATTAATCAGTCTTCTTTCAATTAGGACTAATTTGCTTCACAGGGTTTCTCTCATCTTCTGATTGCAGGAAAATGGAGGTAACTTGCAACGTTTGAGGATAATTAACATGGTATTTTTATAATACTGATACATCAAACGGGACCTTAATGAACCCCGCTGATTCCATTTAGTAAAGCATGCCTCAAAGTTATAATCAAGAGGAAAGGCACTGCCATCTGTTTAAATTGTTGCTCCTTTAGTATTTTAAACACAGAAGAGTTATTTCTCTAAATTGTCTATTGTAGGGGTCTTACAAAGTCATTTTGTCATGCAAACTAATTGTACAGCATTTTAATTTGAACCTTTTACAACACATTTACAAAACAGTGACATTCTACATTGCAGAGACCCTCCTTAATTAAACACTGACAACTGTGGCTATATGTAATGTCTGTTAATGTTCATTTTTAAAACATGCTGTGCAGTTGCTACAAAGGCAATACAGAGAAGTTTTACCACATTCTAATGAACATAATATTTCATGTTACAACTCTGCAGTGCTTAGAGGATGCAATTTTAATAACATCTATTTCTAGGGCGAAGTTGAACAGGGCATATGTTGGTCCTTTGTTAATTACCAAGAAAGACAAACAAGTTAACATTACACATGGCTAGTTGCTCACTAAACGTTCCATCTGCTATGCAGGAGGTCAAAGTTCACATTTCTAGAGTTTAAAATTCATCTAGTCTTAGGTAACCTATAGGTGCAAATCATGTGAAACCTGCCTACAACCTGGAAAGGGTGTGTTTGTGGAATTTAGCTTGAAGCAACTGAAATAAAGTCAACAGGTGGGAAACTCTACTAACTTGCTCAGGTAACCATAATGTGACACAATCCTATGCATGCTTACTCAGAAGAGAATCCAACTTGTTCAGTGGGACTTGTTGCCAGGAAAGTATGCATAGAACTGGCACCCTGAAGGTCTAAATAAGTACTGAACAATCTATCAAGTTTAATACATTTGCATATACATTTACAATACTCCTTAATGCAACTACAGAAGTAGTTTACAAGAACACCACCATCATATTCTGCTACTTGTTGAAATGTGTACTTAAATTATTGATGTGGGACGCCAGAAAAAGAAATTGTGTCCAAAAATGCTTTCAGTAAAACAATTCTTTGAAAGGGTTAAAAACAAAACAAAAACACAGTACTCTTTTTTTCCTCCCTCTGTGTATTGCACAACTTCGTGGAGCATAATCCTTCAAACAGATAAAAGAATAATGTGGCTGTAGGGATCTCTCCTTTCTCATCTTTCCACTGGAGAGATATATGGTCACGGGCAGCAGATGGCACACCTGGTAGAGGATATATTCCAACAATCTTGCTAATGTAAAATGGTCCAAAGGGGATAGTTTCAGTCAATTTAAGTCAAATAGTATGTAAATGCACAACAGATACCCTCTGGATTGGGGAATAACTGATGGCAGAAATAGCACACATTCAGTCTTATCAGTGAACTGCATTTACGTGAATAATGTAACATGTGAATTCAGTAGCTGTTACATTGGCTTTGGACTACAATTGCAACTGTATCAAAAAAAGAGATGTCCTTCATAAAGTTAATCCAAATCACTTCTTGTTTTTTTTAAAAAAACCTATCTCCCTTAGCACTGTCCACCATCTTATCTTTGTTAAACATAAGGAATCTACTGCTCATCTATGCATAGAAACAAATGGAGACTTCACAATTTCCAGCAATTGTAGTCACCCTAGTACATATTATAATAAATATCAGAACAATGGAGTGAAAGTTGAATGTCTACTTGTTATTCTACAAAATAAAAAAAAATAGCAACTGGCTTGGAAAAGTTTCAGTATAACTTCCACAAAAACATGTGCTAACTTAGTGAACAGCATTACAGTACATATGTATGCAAGGTTAACTAACCAGTTCCGTTTCTTTCTATCATCTTTGGTTCATCATAAACATGAACAATAGATACTGTGCATTTGTCAGCTGTGTTGACCATAAAAAACAGAAAGGGGAGAAGATAAATTTATTTAAAATAAACACATGCAAATATTTAATGCAGATTATAAAAGCAATGTTACACTTCTGTCTTTAAATTTTCCTCTCCCGTCCCGTCCCCCGCACAGGTTTCTATGTAATATTTTATACAGTTTTGTGCTTAAGCATAGCATTCAACTTTTAATGTTCTAAAGTGGATGCCTAATGTATCATTATTCGTGAGCTTGCATAACTTACGTTTATGAGCACGTAGCAAAACAAAATAGACTTGGTAAATTATTGATTTCATTTTCAGGATTTTTGCAAACAATAGTCATAAGCTATATGCCTTGCTTGGGGGGGGGGAACCAACCTCCAAGGCACCGGAGAGCAAAACAAGTAACAAAAACAGGAATAACTTATAAGCAGCTCATCAAAATGGTCATCACAGCCACCAATCATGTGTGAAGCAAAACAATTCTGTTGAAACTGTGAATAATTAACACATTTTGAAATAAGCAGCTTATGCCAATCGCTCACATTTGGCAGCTAAGAAGAGCAGCTTCTGTTCAACATCTACAGTGTTATCCTGCAAATAATTAGGTTGTCTTATTTCAGCCTCACAAGTAACATTAGTGTTTCTTAGGTATCAAAACAACTCCATTATTATTCACAGTTCTCACTGGGAGAAAACTCAGGTATTGGTCTTGACTTTCAGGATAACTGTATTTAAAAAAAGGAGGAAAACAGGACAGTTGTGGACCTACCATAAGATCCGACGGGGTAAAAGCCCCAGGCGCGAGGGCCCCACGGAAGCTTCTCTGAGGCCTCAGGAAGCCTCACAGAGGTTTCCCCAATGTGGGCGGAGGTCGCATGAGGCTCCATGAGCCTTTGGTGAGTGAGGGGGAGAGATTTCTGTGCTGGAGGGCACTATCACAGACCTTTGCCCTGGGTGTAGGGCTGGGGAGGTCCACTGCTGAAACAGGACTCCTGTCTTCTAAGAGAGAAACTACACATTACATGAAATGCATATTGTGCTCTGTAGATTTTTTTTTTTTTAACAGCAGCCGGGGGTGTAAAACAGAGCATTACTGCAGCAGAGAGTTGGGGCATTTACGTCCCATTGTAACTCTGCCCCTGAACACATAACCCAATACAGTGGCAATTCTGGCTCCACTACTATCTGGGCC
Source organism: Tiliqua scincoides (assembly GCF_035046505.1). Taxonomy (NCBI): domain Eukaryota; kingdom Metazoa; phylum Chordata; class Lepidosauria; order Squamata; family Scincidae; genus Tiliqua; species Tiliqua scincoides. The sequence goes on along the minus strand of NC_089824.1, from coordinate 43,264,298 downwards.
AGGACCATAGGCTGCCGCTCCCTCTCCAGCAGTCTCCACCCCCACCTCCCTTCCAGAGGCCCAGGAAAACTACACACACCCTTCCCAAACTCCCCAAAGGTCTTGTAAAGGTGTCAAGAGGGCCGAAAATAATCTTTTCCAGTTTCATAGAGGAAACTGGAAGTGATGGTTTAATGCCCTTAGAAGGCATTCTGAGGGCCGGGAAAAATGTCACATTCGGTTTCCTCCATGAAACTGAAGTTATGTTTTTTGGCCCTCTGAGGCCTTTACAAGGCCTTTTGAGGGTCGGAGAGGTAGCACGCTGCTTCCCCAGCCCTCAGAATGCTCTGGACTACAGGCCCTCAGTGGCACAAAGGTGGGTGCCAAGGGGGGGAGTGGATGGCATCGCATGCCAGCCCCCTAACCTGGTACCCAGGGCGTTTGTCCCTCCTGCCCCCTCAGGTATGCCCCACATGATATTTAAACAGAAAAAAAGCATTATTTGGTTTTCAGTGGATTTTTTTCTATTTAAGATAGTATATGCAAGGGGTAGAATTGAATGTAGAATAGTGACGAGAGCAAAATCTGAAAGTTTGTTACAGTTCCAGCTCAATTTCACACAAAATTCATCAGGCAACATTATACATTTTGCATAACATATAGTTTGATCTAAACAGATATGAATAAGCAGTGGCGTAGCTAGCGAGGGGCAGGGGGGCAGTAGGTACCAACCTTGGGAGGAGCAATACCACAAGTAACCAAAATTGCTAAAATCGCTGTCTTTAGGAATAATACCATCATGCTATATACTGTTGGATGTGGAATTTATAGCAGAATACAGGTGGAGCCTATTTATCCGCGTTAGTTCCGTTCCATGACTCGGCGCAATTAACAAAAAATGCGTTGTGCTAAATTCCATAGAGTTACGCAAATACACTGCAGGACACTTCCAGCTGGAAGGAAACTAAGGCAGCTGTTATCAATACCCTCCCCTCCGCACTCAGCGCTCCCCGTTGCCAGCTGTCCCGCTTCTTTCACAGGTGGGATGCTGATCTTTTAAAAGTCCAGCCCTATGTGTTTCTACTCAGAAGTAAGCCCCATTCCAGTCAATGGGGCTTACTCCCAGGAAAGTGTGGAGAGGATTGTAGCCTAAATCTTATGCTTTGCTTGCTGGGAAGGCTTGCTTGTGTCGGTGATTGCCTGCACCATCTCAATGGGGGGGGGAGGAATTTGGCAAACACTCCCTGGGTTCTTTAAAGCAATCCCCTTTGTTGCTACCACACCTGCCCCTGTGTGAGTGAGTGAGAACTCCACCTTGCTGCACATGTTCTGGCTACAGAGATTTTTGGGGGCCCCTCCCCCTCTTCAGCCTTTTTGCTGGCTCAGGGGCTGGCTCCAGGAATGTTACTGTTCCTTTGCAAGGGGAACTTTTTCCAGGGCTATTTCCCTGCCTGGCTGAGGCAGAGCCTTTTGGGCGTGTTTTGGGCTGCCTGGAAATGGAGCAAGATGCCAGTGCAGGGCAAAGGAGGCAAAGGTGTGTGTGGCTTTCGGTTCCCCCACTCCATTCACATTGAGACAAATCTGTAGATAAAAAATCCATGGATAAATAGGCTGCACCTGTACGATGGAAAAACCACAGTGAAATGTCTCCATTCTATCAAAAGTTACGGTCGAAAAACCAGGAAATAAAAAATGCATGGACCCCTATGGAAAGTTAAACTGAGCCATATCGCATGTTTATTCACAAGTAGGCAAACTTGCCTTAGTCCATCAGAAAGAGCAGGCTGAGGGGAATCCAATGACACCAGAATGGTCCTAATCCAATGAACACAGTCCCCAAAAAACACCAGAGAAGGAAGTCCCTCCCTCTAAGCAGATGAATGTATTGAGCCCTATGGAAAGTGAAACTATGTGTTTACTCATGAGTAGGCATTTACCCACAAGTAGGCAAATGTGCCTTGGCTCATCATCAGGTCAGGCAAAGGGGAATGTGAGGTCCCCAGAATGGTCACAATCTGATGGAACCAGAACTTAACAAATGCTCCAGAAGGCAGCCCCCCCCCCCCATAAAAAGAATGAAACAAAGGCTTGAGCTGGTAAGGTAAATCTTTTCTATTTCAGACTTGTAAAGCTAGGTGGGTCCTGATAGTGATATGCTTGAAATATAAGAACTTAAATTGAACTGTGTACTGGGTAGGGCTGAAAATCTCACCGATTTGGGGGGGGGGGGTATTGCAGGCAGGCTACAGATAAAATTCACTTCGTGAAATAACAGGAAGCCAGTCATGTTCATTTGTTTTTCTTTAATTTAATTATGTATAATTGTTTTAATTTGCTTGATGATGTCACTTCCACCCATGTTATCACATGAAAAATTAATTATGTCGTATGGGGTGACAAAAATTTATGGGCTCCAGGTGTCAAATGACCTAGCTACGCCACTGTGAAAAAGAGAAACATTTTGAAAGATGCAACTTGTCACATAGAAATAAGCAAATTACCTTGTTAAAATTCCATCTTTATGTGTCTATTTAAAGGTGCCTTATTAACTTTATATCAATGGACATATGGGGCCCTTCTCTATGTAGACAAGAATGTTGTTGGCAACCTTCAGTCTCGAGAGACTATGGTATTGCACTCTGAAAGGTGGTTTTGGAACATCATCTAGTGTGGCTGAAAAGGCCAATTCGGGAGTGACAATCCCTTCCACAATGGGAGCAAGTGCAATCTGTCCCTGGTCTGTCTCCCTGGCTATGGGCCTTCCTTCTTTGCCTCTTTGCCTCAGACTGTTGGCCAAGTGTCTCTTCCAACTGGGAAGGGCCATGCTGCACAGCCTGCCTCCAAGCGGGCTGCTCAGAGGCCAGGGTTTCCCACTTGTTGAGGTCCACTCCTAAGGCCTTCAGATCCCTCTTGCAGATGTCCTTGTATCGCAGCTGCAGTCTACCTGTAGGGCACTTTCCTTGCACGAGTTCTCCATAGAGGAGATCCTTTGGGATCCGGCTATCATCCATTCTCACGACATGACCGAGCCAACGCAGGCATCTCTGTTTCAGCAGTGAATACATGCTAGGGATTCCAGCGCGTTCCAGGACTGTGTTGTTTGGAACTTTGTCCTGCCAGGTGATGCCGAGAATGCGTTGGAGGCAGCGCATGTGGAAAGCATTCAGTTTCCTCTCCTGTTGTGAGCGAAGAGTCCATGACTCGCTGCAGTACAGAAGTGTACTCAGGACGCAAGCTCTGTAGACCTGGATCTTGGTATGTTCCGTCAGCTTCTTGTTGGACCAGACTCTCTTTGTGAGTCTGGAAAACGTGGTAGCTGCTTTACCAATGCGTTTGTTTAGCTCGGTATCCAGAGAAAGAGCGTCAGAGATCGTTGAGCCAAGGTACACAAAGTCATGGACAACCTCCAGTTCATGCGCAGAGATTGTAATGCAGGGAGGTGAGTCCACATCCTGAACCATGACCTGTGTTTTCTTCAGGCTGATCGTCAGTCCAAAATCTTGGCAGGCCTTGCTAAAATGATCCATGAGCTGCTGGAGATCTTTGGCAGAGTGGGTAGTGACAGCTGCATCATCGCCAAAGAGGAAGTCACGCAGACATTTCAGCTGGACTTTGGACTTTGCTCTCAGTCTGGAGAGGTTGAAGAGCTTTGCATCTGATCTGGTCCGGAGATAGATGCCTTCTGTTGCGGTTCCAAAGGCCGGCTTCAGCAGGACAGCGAAGAAAATCCCAAACAAGGTTGGTGCAAGAACACAGCCCTGCTTCACGCTGCTTCGGATGTCAAAGGGGTCTGATGTGGAGCCATTGAAGACAACAGTGCCCTTCATGTCCTTGTGGAAGGATCGGATGATGCTGAGGAGCCTGGGTGGACATCCAATCTTGGGGAGAATCTTGGATACAAGATTGTATACAAGATTGTATACAAGGATACAAGGAGACAAGAATAGTCCATGTTTTAAGACAGTCTAATGATGGAATAATTTCAATCTAGAAAGGTTTTTAGTATCCTTGCTAACCCAACAAACAACAATCACAAGATCAGCTCCTGGGTTCAGGGACCCCTCAGCAAACTCCCTTCCATGGACTCCAGTAGTGTAGCTCCCCTCCACAGCAGTGTGCGCCTCAAGAAAGCAACTCTACCACTACTACACAAAGATTATGGACAGTTTCATGGACTAGGCCAAGCGAACCCTTGGAGGCTGCCCAAAACCGTCAACTGCTGATTCAACTCAGTCTGTTCATTAGAAATGCTGAAGAAGAAAACTCTAAAACCATCCCTATAAAAATAAAATGTAGAGGTGCTATAAATAATTAGCTTGAAGAGTTAGATTCTAAGTATGTTTGTTTAAAGGAATATTTAGTAAACTATGAGACACACAGTAAATAGATAATTATCAAAATAGTATTCTTCATCTTCTCTGTCTGGCTGACCTACTCATGACACTTGTGAAGTTCTAAAGCTCTTTTGTTATTACTGAAATTCATTCTGTTTGCTGAAAAATCTCATTTCGTTCCTTTTTATTCTGGATTGCTTTACTGTTTCTTTTGATTTACAGACAAAGCTTTTGTGAAGGACTGCACTAGCTTTTGCTGTAACGTACATGATGAAAAATATGTGCACAATGTATACTGTAACGGTTAGATAATTCTGAATATTGTTACAAGTTGGAAGCAATATTGGTTTACTTACTCCTGCAACTAAAAACTGCAGAACTCCTGCAAAAAGCAAGTGCAGAAAAGATGTTTCCAAAAGCATCAGGAATTTTCTCATGATCAGAATTTCTCACTTTGAGGTTTTTATACTCCTTGCTGAGGGTATTTGCAATCCACTCATCTTCCAAAATAAAAGATAGAGTTTTTTAAGCAGTGTCTTAAAAAGGGAGGGAGCTGACTGAAGAGTGATTTGCCCAAGAACTTTTTCAGTGGATTGGGATTTATATCAAAGAACCATAAACTGAAACAGACCAAAAAGCTGTCTACTCCAAACACTTATCCAAAAGAAAGAGTATCCAGCTCATCAGCTTCCTAAAGATGCTGTAACCATGCAAGCCAACACACAGAGTCAGAGGCCAAGGCAGGATGTCAAATGTTGCCCACATCCAGAACTTTATCATACCATCTTCTGCCCCCTTATCCAGGGCACAGTCTCTGCCACACCTCCAACATCCTTTCCATTCTGTTTCCTTTTCAAAAGAAGTGAAAGGAGAATGAAGCAGAAAGCAGATTCCTCACATTCTACCTTTCAGTCAGCCTTAGGGATGGGCCACCCTTGCCAGTACAGGACACAAACAGAGCAGGCGTACAGCAAAACTCTTCATGAGCACAGCAGATGATTCCTGCTTGTGAGGCAATACTCAAGCCACCAAGCTGATCCAGCTTAAGTCTCTCAAACATTAAGAAATGTGCAGGACAAGCACTTGGTGAATTATGTCCACTGGGCTTATGTTACATCCATTGTTTTGATTTAGGTGCATAAAGTAAACTTAAAAGTAGCAGACTGTGTTACAACTTAAAAGCCCTGGGGTTAAATCCCGTGTCACCTGTGTGGTACACTACAGTAGCTCCAACCAAATCATTGCTCAGTCTCTTATAAGACTTATGAGGACAGGTAAGATTATAAAATGCTTGGGCTATTAAAAGGTGCTATATAATCAGGAATTATCACTGATGCAGATTTGATGGAGGGGGAGTCCCCTAATGTGACAACATTATTGTTGCTATCTACTGACAATGGAAATGACTACCTTTTGGTCAACTAGAGAAGGGACTTTTCTGAGCTATGAATACTAATATTAAGAACATTCAAATATTAGCAACTTCTACTAGCAGACAAGGGGGATCAGAATCACTTGTTATATTAAATATTTGCATACTTTCAGAAGGCATGAGCTTTCCCTAAATGACAGTCTTCTAAAATACTCAGCTTCATTTCAGAACAGCACAGCTATGTCAAAGAATCATGCTGAGGAATTAAAAGGGTTAAGTATTTAAACATTATAAAAAAACCAAAAACCATTTTAACATTTATTCAACTCAAATTCTTTTCCATAAGTAGTTTTGGGAGTTTATCATCACAAGCTGCAACACAGTACAGCAGTCAGTCAACAACTGGACCAACCACCACAGCCTTTTCGGGTGAGTTCCATTCAGGGCAATCATGGAGAAGCCTCAATTACTTCTTTTGTTAAAGAGTAGACAAACAAAATTCTTTCCTAAGAGAACTCAGTTCCTTCTACCTCTACCAGCTAGTTGGTGAGTTACGCCCACCCCTCTCTCCCATGCACAGCACAAAATGTTTCTACTTGTACATGGATTGGAAATTCGTTCCAATGACAGCCCTTGTACTGATTTTGGTTTCTTGGATTCTAGCCAAAATACTACATTCACCTAATACCATGTGAATTTTCACACTCTAATCAACTGCCTCTGTCAACATCCAAAACACTGAAATGGTTAAATTATCACTGAGCTCTTAACAACTGTTACCCTAACTGTGCCATGAGATTATGTACTCACATTGAGAATCAATGGCAATTAAGTCGCTGATCAATGAAAGTACTTTGTTATCATGTAAAAGCCTAAAAATGCTAATCTAGTTCCTAAAACTGAATACAAGTAGGTGAAAATCTAGCACACTTACTAAAATCTGCCAGCCTTTTCAGATAAATGCTTTAAAAAGTATTTTGCATTTGTACTGCATAATAGATAAGCTTGGGAAAATAAGAAAAATAAAGGCCTTAAGAAAAATAAAGGCTATTTGCATATGAGTCCTTTTGATAAAAAAAATGTTGTCTGAACAAGATAACCTAACAGAAATAGATTTTGAGGCAGGCAATTCTAGAACTAACTGCAAATAACAAACACAATAGAATGCAGGTATCAGGTTCTGTAATCAACAAATTGCTATAGATAACATGAATTTCTGTAGCATTTCAACAACAGTTTGAGGCTCTTTAGACAAAATTATACTGCATCTTGGATGTAGATACACCACAGATCTTCAGGTCATAAACATTTCTTATGCATGTGCCTAGTGATGTCTTTGGTCTCTCATCAAATGATTTCTAAACACGGGGGAAGGAAGAGGGAGAAAAGCATCAAACTATTTTGTATAAATCATTTTCCTTCCCAGAAATATAAAATATAGTCATTGAAAGTATGCACATGTTGGGGCACTTTTAAAAATAAACAAAGGACTTAATGGTGACACAAATATTATATGTTGTAGTACAACAAATTAAAAGGTGGTACTGTATTGATACAGTTTGGTTAAGATGAAAAGTTCTTAAGCCTTATATTGATCTTCACACTGTTTAAACCAGTGGTTCCCAACCTTTAGGAGCCCGCAGATCACCAAGGCAAAAATTGGAATCGTCATGGACTACATGTGGCTGTGGAGAATCTGGTCTCCGCCCTCTCTGATGGTCCATTTCCCAAGTGCTCCCCACAGACTATCAAAGAAAACGGAGAATGGCCTGCCCATAGCTATAGCTAATACTTCAATGGTTGTGGCTGTGGGCAGTCCATTTTCTGCCCTCTTTGGTGGTCTCAGGGAGATTGCTTGCATGGCAAGATGCTGGAAGTGATTGAAGGTTATTTTTTTTCCTGATATCTCGTGGACCACTTCTCAGGGTCTCACGGACCACCTGTGGTTCACAGACCACAGGTTGGGAACCAGTGGTTTAAACAAAGTGCCTTATTCCCTCAGTGTTATTGCTTTAGCATCACAGATGACAGGTAGCCCAATTTAATCTGCCCTGGAGCAGCAGGCCACCTGGCCTGCTCTGCGCCCAAGGGGTTTGGGGCTGAAAGTGGTTCGGTCCAGAGCAAGGCGAATCTTTCCCCTTACCCCAGGTAAAGCGGCAGCAGTTCCAATGGGACTACTCGGATCTATGCCACCTAAAGAGGAGCTGCCTTGGGTTGCCTGGGAACAGGGATAGGATCTGGCATAGGTGTTGCCTCCCACTTCCTGCCACCTGGCCTCCCTCCCCCCCCCGAAACACCGCCCTCCTCCCTTCCTCACAACCCACAACTCCTGCACAGGCCTAGCTCAGCCGGTGTGGACTTACCTGTTGCCCCAGTCGAGCAGGTCCTCTGTCGGCCTCTGAAGACCAGAGCACTTCCGTGCACTGGCCTCCCTGTTCCTAAGTTGGCGCGAAAGTGCTTGACAGCACTTTCACAACAGTGATGGGCCGGCGCAAGGGACTTGTGCTAGCCCATCTACTCCTTAGGACCGAACCCTAAATTCAATACAAAGCATTGAGACAATTAGAATTCTCCCAATCAGCAATGCTACTTTCATCCATGTTTTCAAATGTCTGCACTAAATGAGATGTAAATGCAGTATATAGTCCTTGGTATCTGTGGGGGATCCATTCTCAGAACCCCCTCCCCCGCTGATACTAAATTTTGCAGATACACAAATCTGCCACATTAACCCCTCCGAAGGGGACCAGAGCTGCACTATGGTCCCCTCCGGAGAGCTTTCTGAAGCCCAGAGAGGTAGTGCACATCTGCCCACTGCTTCTCCAGGCTTCAGAGAGGGCCGAGGTGAAAAACACCACTTCCGTTTTCCTCAGGGAAACTGGAAGTGAGGCTTTTTCACCTTTTAAGGTGAAAAAGATGAAAAACACCACTTCTGATTTTCCAAGGGTGGAGCAGCAGGTAGAGCCAAGTCCAGGGGACCCAAGTTGAGTCAGATCCATGGATGTATAATCCGCAGATAAACAGGGGCTCCACCTGTACTTTGAAACAATCTAGCCCCCTCTCCCCCACCACCAATGTAGCAGAATCAAAAAGGCTACCTCTGCATCCAGCTTGGGGCAGTCATGGAGGTCTCTTCTGGGTAAGGAGGAGTAAGCCTCCATGGTGCAGGAAGGTCTGGTCAAACCTGTGCCAGCAAAATCTCTGGTGCAAATCTGTGTTGACCCAGGATGGTGGATTGGGCCAGAAAGGGGTTTAGGATTTGCTGGCCGCCAATGCCACCAAACCCACCCTATTCACAGACCTGGTTGCTATTCTCCTGCCTGCTTCCGCCCTCCTCCACCCCTGTTGCTACCTGATTCCACCATCCCCTACTCCGTTGCTGCCTTCTGCACTATCTGATGTTTGTTACCCTGTCCACTCCACTGCCCCAGCATGCATGGGCAGGTTCCACTCTTCCCATTAGTGCTCCAACAGTGCATGAGTCCATGCACTGCTTGAAGTGGTTTCACAACTGCTGCAAGGCAGGTAGGTAGTGTTCAACCAGTGCTACAAGCCCATTGAATTGGGTTGAAAATCATTCATGTAGCTGAATGACACATTTTCTGAACTAGATTAAAAATTTTATCAATTCCTCTTGTAACCTACATCACAGACAGCATGAGAGTAAAATAAATATACGTTCATAGTAAGAGCAAATTAATTTCATTTGCCACCTGGAAAACATCACATTTGTTTACAATTATTGCACCAATAATATCTTGTTAGGAAAAAAATTTCAAGCAGATGGAAATAAAAGCATATTGATTTTTGTGAACTGCTTTTTCAGTGTTCCTTAGCCATATTTCATGGTTGCCATGATATATCCAAATGAAAGCATTAAGGACGACAAGTCCTTCACATTCCAGTCAAAAATGGCACATGGGATGCATTCAAAAGGACAGCAACACTCTGACCAGCATCCTAGTGCTTAAGCCCATCTTTCATTTTCATTTCCTTTCTGTCCGTATTTTCACAAACCCAGTCCTAGGTCCACAAGCTTCTCTCTGTGATCCTACACCTTGCTTAAAAACAAAAACCCCAGCAAACTGAATTCTGAAGAATCATTTTAATAAGTAGTACTGTTCACCGCATTTCTCCTTCAGCTTTGTTATAAGGTAATTACAAACGAGTCAGGAGATCTGGCATATCTCAACCAGCGAGTTAGTTTCTGACATGGTAATAATTTTCCCTATCTTTAAAATTCATTAATTGGACTACGAGTATACAGTGTAGTGATATCCATACTTTCTAAATCAGTGTTTCTCAGACTGTACGTCAGGATCAACTAGGTGGGTTATGAGCCAATTTCAGGTGGGTCCCCATTTATTTCAATATTTTATTTTTAATATATTAGACTTGATGCTACCATGGTAGGTGACTGCATCTGGGGAAATGTTACATATCTGTACTTTTAACAGGCTTTTATCTTTACTTTTATCTATACTTTTAACTTTTAATATATGTATACATTAACACAATAATAGAAAATGGGACTTACTCCTGGGTAAGCATGGTTAGAATTGCAGCCTAGGATTGTTAAAAATGTTCCCACTTGATGATGTCACTTCTAGTCATGAAATCACTTCTGGTGGGTCCTGACAGATTCTCATTCTAAACAATGAGTCCTGGTGCTAAATATTTGAGAACCACTGTTCTAAATCATACTAGGAACATCATGGCCACAGACAATAAATGAATGATCATCATGGTTGTTAGGATGGTCTACTCTAGACTACAGTACCTTTAATATTTAATACATCTTAATGTATTTTAATGGTATATCATTATCATTATAATATAAAATATGAACAGGAGAAGCACAGAACAATTGGTGAACATAAGGCTTTTAACAGAGGCAAAGACAAACATCCTATTCACCTAATTTATATACATTTCCAATATGATCCAAATGAAAACAAGCATTTAAGAAGCCAGCCAGCAACTGTTCCACAAGGAAACCCACACACTTGGTTTGTTACCCACTTCTATGCGCAACCATGATCCTTCCTCCAACATTTTTTATCAGTATTTTTCCTAATACTCCTCAAATTGGGCATTGCAAGTAGTGTACAACAGACTGCTCATATTGGGAAAGCAACCAAGGTCTCTGGCAGGCACAGGCACCACATTTCCACGTTAAAATCAAGTTATGACTGTACAATGGGCAAGCAAAGCTCTATGCACTCATGCACACATGCATAAAATACAGTTGTCATGCCAAAGACAGTAAAGGACCTCCAAATGCCATAAACAGGCATGTAATTTGAAAAGAAAATTTTAGCCCAAAATGTTAAAACTCTTTCTGAAATCAACACCTACCCATACACTTAATTTATTGAGATTATATGAACAGATCTCCTGTTTCTACTCATTGCTCAGTATTCTACATTAATAAGACCAATAGTTGGTAACAACTCTTTTCACAGAGTACAATGGTATATGTGGTCTTTGCACACAACTCTTCACACTAATCTACTTTCAGCATACAAGGTGGACTCTCTAGGACAGGGTTTCTCAAATTGTGGGTCCTGACCCGATTGTGGGTGGGTCGTGAAGCTGCAACTGACCAGCTGATAACAGATGAGCAAAATGCATTGAACCCTATGGAAAGTGAAACTGAGCGATATCACAGATTACTCATGAGTATATCTTTGTGCCTTAATTCATTGTAAAAGGCAGACTGAGAGGAATTCAACGCCACCAGAATGGTCCCATCCGTTGAACAAAGCCCCTCAAAAAACCCCAAGAAGGAAGTCACTTCCTCCAAGCTGACAAATGTATTGAGCCCTATGGAAAGCAAAACTAAGCCACACAGTCACATTTACTCACAAGTAAGCAATTGTGCCTTGGCTCATGCGGTAGATCAAGTGATGCGGAGTGTAAGGCTACCAGAATGGTCCTGATCCTATGCACATGGAGCTCAACAAATGCTCCAGAAGGCAACCCCCCCCCCAACAGTTCAATAAAAAGAGGATTGATCAGTTAAGACTTTTATCTTTACTAATCTTGTAAAGCTAGATGGGCCCTGATGGTGTGCAATTTTAAAAAATAGGTTTGGAACCTCTGCTTGATTGGAAAGGGTTGTTGTCTTTTCCAGATTCCTTTCCCCCACCCCCAGGGAAGTTTCATTTCTCTTCTCATCATTCTGGGTTTTTAATGCTGTTTAGAGGAAAGCTTTGAATTTCAATCCAGGCTAAACAAAGAACATGTTGGATTTAAAATTGATTTTGTCCCAAATCATACTGAACTGGCTTAAATATAAGAACTTAAATTGAACTAGACATTGGGTAGGACTGAAAATCTTATGATTTGGGGAGTGGGGTTAAGGTTAAGGCTATTGAGAGAATTCACTTGATGGAACAGGGCTGGCTTGCCCATCTTATCCCCCCTTATTATTTAATTATTTATAGCCTACCTATCTAGGAAATATGGCACAATTTCAGTGCTTACTATGGGCAATTTCAGTGCTTGCTGCATTCTCAGGAAAGCACTTCCTAAAGTAACTTTCAGTCACAACATCACTTCCGGTGGGTCTCGGACAGATTGTCATTCTAAAAAGTGGGTCCCGATGCTAAATGTTTGAGAACCACTGCTCTAGGACATACATTGGCTTGAGTTGTGACTAGAAAAACCATGAACTGGTTTCCTTCATTTTCTGCTAACCAATAATTTAACTCTCTTACAAGTTTGCTTCGACATAATGCTTTTATATCACTTCCTTTAAAGTTTCATAAATCTCACTCTGCTGAAAAATCATTGCACTATAACAACCAGTTCACTTGTATGTTATGAACAGTAGGAAGTAATCTGTGGGTCTAGTGAGAGAAGAACACAACCATGTATATGGCAGGATTAACCTTTAGAGTCAGTGCTCAGATTCCCAGCTGAAACAACTAAAAACAAGGTTCACAAACAGCCTGACTTATAAGGGAATATCTCTAACAGTATAACATCTTATTTATGTTGATCAAAGTGGGTTCTAGCCCTGTCCAATAACCCTGAACCACAGAATCAGTAATCTGATGATCATAATTACAGATTAGTGATTAGAATTCTCATTAAAACCTTACAGCCCAGCATAGCAATCCTAAAATCATGATATAAATTATGTTCTAATAGCTTCAAAAAAGGTTCCAAGGACTGAGCTCTTTCATCATGGAGAAGAGAAGGCTGAAAGGGGATATAATAGCACTCTTCAAATACCTGAAGGGTTGTCACATGGAAGGAGGAACAAGTTGCAAGTTGTTCTTAACTATCTCTGAGATCAAATGGGTGCAAACTTCAGAAAAGCGATTCTGGTTGGACACCATGACAGTCAGGGTGGTTCAGCAGTGGAACAGATCACCAAGGGATGTGGTAGATTCTCCGTTACCAGAGATCTTCAAGCAGAGGCTCAACAGAGGCTCCAGGCACCTGCTGGAGGTGCTATAGGAAGATTTCCTGCTACAGGCAGAGGTTTGAACTAAATGACCTTTTGGGTCCCTTCCAACTCTATGATCACATTTAGAGAGGTCACATCCTAAACAGTATCGAGGATAGTCATAAAATAATTTTGAGTCAGTAGTGGTTATTTCACAAAGTAACTCCTGTATCTTTAAGATAGGGATACAGAGAAGGGACTTCTGTCATGTGGAGCATCTCTTAACCTAACACCACTATTACCTGATGGCCTTTTCATGTATGACACAGCAATAACCCAAAGTCACAGAGGAAGTAACAGACAACTCCAGCTCTCAGACTCAAGTATACAGTATACACCAGCGATTTCCAACCTTTTTCATCACACAGCACACTGACAAGACACTAACATTGTCAAGGCACACCATCAGTTTTGACAATTGACAAAGCACATTGTACCGACAGCAGCAGCTTGCACCCCTCAGTGGCCCTATTTACAAATAATTCTCCCCCAAACTTCCATGGCACACCTGTAGACTATCCACAGCGCACAAGTGTGCCATGGCACAGTGGTTGAAAAATGGCTGGTAAATAACATGTGTCTTCAAATACTTTGTCACAGTCACACTTTATATTTTTTATAGCCTAATACTATCCCCCACCATTGTATGTGATGACATAGTATGCGCTGTACCCAGTGGTGAAAGAGGTGACCAGAAGGCCAACCAGAAGTATGTCAAGAACTTTAAGTATCTCTGGGTAGGCAAATTATAGCAAAATATTGTCAAATGAAGAAAGGAAAGGAAAGGGTTGTGCAGTTCAGTTCAAGTGCATTGAATTCTTGACCAAAACCCCAAACCACAGTTTTTCTGTTATGTTCCATACAACAAAGTGAGGAGAAATCCCAACAAACTGCACCACAATTCTCCCTCCTACACATCTTCTTTAAAGGAACAGAAACTCAAATGCAGACAAACTGATACTACATTTACTGCCTCTAAGTTTCCCTCTTGCTTCAAAAAGTTTGGTAAGAATGTACAAAATGAAGTCATAGCTGTAAAGTATTCCAGTCTATGATTTCACCTCCTGATCATGAGTTTATAGATAATACAAAAAAAAAAAGCAAAAAAATCCCTACTTTTTTTTTTTAATGTCAGACTCATAATTTCAAGTTGTTTGACAACTGGTCACAATTCTTGTAATATGAAAAGCACAAATATGGTCTAAAATTAAATGATCATATATACATTTTTATAAATATGCTGAGAATTAAAATAATAAGTGTTTAGAAGCCGTTTCATGATTTTCAGGCAACACTACTATTAATCTCACTGTTAAGTAAATCTTGGAAATCATGCACGAAAACAGAACCACCTTTGCAACATTCTCTGAGGAAAGGGGATGACTATGGTTTATGTTTTGTGAAGATAAAGCCGCAATGGCAATGCATGACTCAAACTGGTGAATATGTTGGAGGAAGGTGGTTCATCATCCTAAATACATGTTAGCCACATCAAGAATGCGGGTCTGCTACTCTAAAATATCTCCCTCAAACCATGAAAATTTTGCAGTGGAAATATTTTAGTCAGAAAGTCAGCAGGTTCATTTTACACAGCTTGCTACTGAAACACTATAATCTAACTTAGTTGTGGGATTTATAGCTTTAATTTGTTAGTCTTTGAACTTACTGTTTTGTGGTACTATTTAGATTAACTTGTCTATGGACTGTATTTTATATATATTTACTAAGAACATCTTTAAGCTTTTAATAAACTTGTCTATAAAAATATGCATGGTGTTTAAGAGCTATAAATGCATGCAGCTATAGGACAGTCTGGTGATACTTCTGAACATTGTAACACAACAATTATTTGTACTATAAAAGCAAAAATCTATCCATTCAGCTGATGATCTTTTGATCTCAACAGTCATTTTACATTATTATATCCAACATACTTATTAGAACACATCAGTTACTTTATCCAATTGAATCCTAAATTATATAAATTCAGGGCACTTCATTTTGGGTCTAAGGAATCTAAAGTCTGAAAAGAACAATACAGGTTAAATATTTAATATAATTTAAGGCAGTGGCTCTCACACTTTTAGCACCAGGACCTACTTTTTAGAATCAGAATCTTTCAGGAACTGCCGAAAGTGATGTCATGACCAGAAATTATATCATCAAGCAGGAAAATTTTTCACTATCCTAGGCTAGAATCCTACCCACATGTACCCAGGAATAAGTCCCATTGACTATCATTATTAAAGCCTATACATAGTAGCCTTTTAAAAGTACCAATCTGTAACATTTCCCCAAATGCAGTCACATATCATGGTAGCATCAAATCTAATATATTACAAATAAAATATTGAAATAAATGGGGACCCATCTGAAATTGGCTTGCAACCTAGCTAGTGGGTCCTGACCCACAGTTTGAGAAAAACTGATTTAAGGGATAACACTATATATTCTGTGAACAGTTTCAGTAAAAACATACAACATCTCTCTACTTATCTTGACTTGATATTATTTTGCAGTGCTGCTCACTTTGAAAATAAGTCAAAATTGACATGACCAAATTTCACATGCTCATTTTTCAAAGAAGGGTTGATTATCATTCCATGCTACCAATACACCACACAATAGGAATGGTCAGTTAGAGACTTCTTCTAAAGTTATCTCCCCACATACACAGAAACAGTTTCCCGGGGTCCCCATATACAAGCTATGAGCATGACAGTTCAGTAGCTACTTGACAAATTCCTACTAACCCTCTTTCCATACTGAATAAATATGGACAGAACTTCTGAAGAGGACTCAGATGTCTACTCTACAGTTAATTTGCACTGCATGAGGTTGAAATGGAAAGGCTTGGGTAGGAAGAAAGTCACAAATGGCAGAGGGAACAAAAAATACTGCAAAAATGATTCACCCACTAGGCTTTGCTCACATGACATAGCTTTTTGACAAAATCAGAGTACAGGGGACCCTCATTATCCACATTATCCTCATTATCCTCATTATTTGCTGGAACACCGGCAAATATGAAAAACTGCAGGAATTGAAAGCACAGTTTCCGGGGACCCTCCCATTGTCCAAACCTGATCAGAGCTGGGCTCCAGTCAGCCCAGAGGGTTTCTGAGGTCTGCAGAGGCCGCTCAGAATGCCTAAAAAACAAAAAAGCTGCTGCTCAGAATGCTGCTGCTCAGAATGCCTAAAAAACAAAAAAGCTACTTCCAGTTTTAGCATAAAACCGCAAGTGACATTTTTATTGCCTTAAAAGGCATTCGGAGGCCCAGAGAAGCCAGGCCTTACAATATCTTATAAGGCAATAAAAATATAAATATATAAATAAAACATAAAATATAAAATATATAATAGTATATAAATAAAACATATAAATATAAATATATATAAAAATATATATAAATAAAAAACTGGAAGTAGCTTTTTGGGGGGGTGTATGTTTTGCTTTTTTTGGCATTCAAGGTTGCATGTGGCCTCAGTAGGCCTCAGAAAATCCTACTGAGAACTCAGAGGTCAGGCTCAGAGAACTCGGGGCAGCCATTAGGCACCTGCAGATACCAAATTCATGGATAATGCAGGCACCCTGTATATATGTAATTTTGTGTCTTTCTTTTTGAAAAGCATACCTATATCAAGTTACACACATGAAATGAAAATGTGTTTATGTAATATTGTTTCGTTTCCAAAGTGACATGCATAATGTCACTTAATAATGCGTAGAACTACTCTAACATGGTGTGACAACGCTAGATTGATAGTTGGATGAAAAGCCAAGGTTCTGAAATGTTGTCCAAACATTAAACATTATCTGCTTAAAATATTGCGCTTAGGAGTACAAACCACAAGAAAGTGATTGACATTAATACGAGCCTTTTGTGCAGATGCTTTCATTATGTACCTTTTTTTTTTTGACAGTAATAGCATTTTATTATACTCTACAGCACCTTAACATACTTACAGGCATTTAAAAAATGCTGTTGAGAAAAAGGAAAATTAACTGTCTTTATTCAGAGATTTCAAACCTTGTCAGTTTGATGCCTTTTTTTAAACAATTCTTTGTACATATAAAAAAATGTTGAAAGACAGTATTCTGATGTTAATTTGGATTAACCCTACAAACATATGATTGCAGCTCTCTAAAAGGAGGCCAACTTGACAGAGTTTTAACACTGAAAAAGAGCCCTGGGGCTCAACAATTTACATTTAACCTACTTCCTTGAAAAAGGAACTGTTTTAGTTAAGAATAAACTTCTACTAGCTCAGGTTTAATCAATCAAGCCAACATATTAGTGAGGAAATTAAACAGCAAACAGTAAGTCTTTTCATACTCCCAATAATACTGTTTTTAACATTTCTGACATAAAATATATACTTTTTAAATGCCTTTTTAAGGAAGTTAAAATACAGGAGTCTAAAAACAATGTATACACATCTTTTTGAGCTCCAATTCATACATTCTTCATTGTAGAACATCTGCAACACAAACATCTAAAATTCTAAAGGAAGCAATTTCTGTTTGGAACTATCCCAGCACAAATGTAGGTGGGAGTCTGCAGATCACTTACAGCGCAATCCCAAATTGCACTGGAACATGCAGGCCAGTGGGCCTGAGCTGTATTCAGCACGAGTTTGGGGCTGACTGCAGGCTAGTCCGGGGCAAGGGGAAAAAATTCCCCTTACCCCGGGTAATACTGCAGCAGCCCCAATGGGGCTACTTGGATCCGTGCCACCTAAATCAGTGGCACAAATCTGAGCAGCTGGGCTGACCCAGGTTGCTGGGAATGGGGCTAGGATCCTCCCACTCCCCACCCACGGAACTGCCCACAAACTCAGAAAAACTCTGCATCATTGTAACACGCACACTGCTTGGACACCAACACAACTCAGTGAGTGTAACAGGGAAGAGGTTAGGGTGTGATGTGAGATGGATGAGAAGTCAATGCCTGCCATAATCTAACCCACTTCAGAAAACAGACCTGCAATGTAATAAAAATGCTATATCAATGACAGGGCTGGCAGGGAACAATGGTGAAGGAAAAAACAGCAGAAAATCTCCTACCTCCCCACCCACTTTCTTATGAAGAGTGGTAGGATACAAACTACATTTGGCAGCCAATCACAGCAACACACCAGAGTATTAAAACCAGAGACTTGCAATTCAAATGATCAAATATGCAGCATGGAGCTATACCTCTCTTTGGTCCTTATGGAATATCGCCATAGTTGGGGTGGTGATTGTAGGGTGTGAGATTCATTCCTAGTAGGTAGCAGGGGGTTTTCACATCCCCCAATACTGGTGGTTTGTTAGCTCTGCTCCTTCCTTCTGGTCAGTTCACCCTGGTGGTGCTTCTCTGCTGTAAAATGTCCTCATGCTCTCTGTGTTAGTCACATGATTTTAACAATGTAACACAGATTGCACTGCTGCAATTAAAGTTAAACCAATTAATCACCATAGATACTCACCTATAAGGCGAAAAATTTATTCCCAGAAAGGCAGCCTGAATCATTGCCCCACCTTATCTCCGAAGCAGCCAAGCAGCGAGGGTGGGGGGAAGTGAGTGAGCCTGCCAGGCAGCCAGCCAATCACTATTGTGGGAGGAAGGCAGGAGGGAGCGATTGAGCTGGAACCAGAAAGAAAGTGATCTTTGGAGAGGAGGCGTTGCGCAGGCTGGGGCTGCTGCTGAGTGTTGGCAGCTGCCTGCGGGGTGAGCTCCACGTGCTCCTTCAGGCTGTTGCCCAGCAGCAGGAGCTTGATGCACTGGGCAGGGCAGGGCAGGAGCATCTGCCACTGCAGCCACCAGCACCCACAGAGGCATCGCTGGAGCGGCACCCAAGAGCAGGATGCACAGGAGGCAATGAACTGTGTGCACGTGTGTGTGGGAGGGAGAAGCAGTCATTTGAAACAGCTGAGTCCATCTCCTCTTTCCTTCTTGTTCCCCCCTTCCTACTGTATATAAACTTCAAGCACTCTGTTGGAAAGCCCAACTTGCCAATGCCCTTCCCATCTCCCCACAGATGAAGCTGGACAGGGTGGGGGAAGGGGCAAGAGTGATTTAAAAAAAAAATAGAAGAGAGAGGCAGCCTACAGAAGGCTGTACCTTTGTTTCTCAAGCCATTGAAAGGGTTAAGTCCATCTCCTTTTTCCTTCTTGTTTCTACCCCTCCCCCCTTATTGAATCCAAACTTTAAACTCTCTGTTGCAAAACTGAGGCTTGCTAACCCCTCTCCCCATAATCATTCACCACTGATGAAGTTGTAGGGGGGGAGAGGAAAAGTTAACTTTTATAAAAGGAAAAGTTGGTATGTGTGTGAGAGAGAGAGAGCACTTAAAACAGTTAAGGCTACAATCCTGTCCTCACTTTCATGGGAGTAAGCCCCATGGACTATTAAGGGACTTGCTTCTGAGTAGGCATGCCTAGGATTGGGCTCCCAGTCTATTCTCCCTTTCTTGTTTTCCCCTCCACCTCCCCCCTTTACTATATACACTCACACTTCAATCTCTCTCTTGCAAAGCTTTTTGCAAAGCTCCTTGCTAACCTCATTTCCCCCTATCTTCACAATGAAGTTGGACTGGAGGGGAAAAGTCCCTGCATTTGTGTATGTGTGTGTGTGTGGGGGATCATCCGTGAAAGAGAGAGAGAAAAGCAATCTCCCTGTGTGTGTGTCCTTTTCACTGGAAGAGTCCTGGAGACCTTGCAAAGATGAAAAACACAGGAAAAGCAGAGAGTAGAATTTAAAGTAGAATTAATCTGCAGCAACAGGTATTTTACCCAGAGACCTTTGCTGTATGCTGGCAAGAGCTCTGAAGCACTTGCAACTGCTGCTTATGTGGTAAGCTTTTAGGAGAGCATGTTTGCTTCTGCAACATCCCCAGGCAAGCAGGCATTTATGCAGCAAAGTTTAGCTGCCTCTGAGATCCCATTGCAATGTTCTGTGCCCATGCAGGAGCCACTGAAACCCTCCTGGGGGAGAAGTGAGGGATTAATTGCCATCCCTGAGGTCCCCACCCCCCACTTGGTGTTGTGTGTGAATAATCTTATTGGCTTGCTTTATTGTACTTCACACTTTGGCTTTTTACTAGTTGTGTTCTTGTAGCCTTTCTAGTTGTCCTGTTTATTATAATATGGATATTTTAAATTAAATTCTTGTATATGTGTTCCTAGAGGCTTTTGATGCTACATTAACCACCGGGGGAGGGGGAAATAATCTTATGCTTGAGAAATTATCTCTGAGTATTTTCTTGATCCTTACTAGTAATACATTAAATTTTGAAAGGGTCAGGAGAGAGAATAATTCCTTTAGGTGGAATAGGTGCTTTGATGGCTGCTAATTCTTGCCTTATTTCCAGTGGTCTTCCTTCACCTCACCCTCTTTCAATAGTCAAAAGTGGAGATAATTGGACTAAATTGTGAGGTCAGAGCATGCTGAATTTCATAGCAAGAGATTGATAGCATATTAATGCTTCTTAATAATATATTTGAATTAATTGTAGAATATATTATTTAATTTTTATTTCATTGTATGGGACGTGCCAAAAATTTATAGGCCCTGGTGCCAAATGACCTTTGCAAGCCACTGAGTCAGACACCCCCTAAGTTTAACCCCCGACTTATCCAAGGGTCATAGAAAATTCCATGATTTATGGCTCAGAACCTGCCCTCGACTTATCTGTGAGGTCAACTTATGCTTGGGTGTCTGTGGTGCATATCCCGCTCATACAATGGAACTACTCTGGAGCTGCACCTATGCAGTACTGTTTCAAGCAGCCATGCTTTGATAGTGGCTGCACTTCTGAATATGACCTTTGTGACTTCTTGGTGGCATCAAACATAAATATGATGAGCCTTTCACAATGAAAAAACACAATGAAAGTCAAACTACTACCACACTGTGATTACCATGTTTTCACAGCCTCCACTGCAGGCCTCCCTGCTGCTCAGAAAGGCTCCTTGATCCAATTGTGACCCACTTCCAGGTTCATGATCAGAAATCAGAAGTGAGTCGTGATCAGATCAAGGAGCCTTTCTGAGTAGCAGGGAGGACCACAGAGGAGGCTATGAGTCCTCCATGCCTTCCAGGTGGCCAGTGCTATACCCCAGGTACATTAGGAAGCCCCTTGGTCACAGGTCTGCACTGCGGTGCCACTGCTGCCAATCTTGCTAGGCCATTACTCTAAAGGGGGAATGACCTGCTTCCAGTTCCCCTGCTGGGTTGCAACCCATCAGTTTGAGAACCACTGATCTAGACCAGCGGTCTCCAAACTGGAAACTGCTGGGTGCCAGGAAAGGCTTTCCCGGCACAAATGGTACATACCATTCTGCCGTAGAGCCTCTTGGTAGTAGCAGTGATCTCCCCCAAACTGCTCCCCAGCTTGCCGCTTCCAGGTTGTGTCAGCAGCCATTGTGCCTGGATTTTTGGGCAGACAGGCAAGCTGGGGTGCAGTTCAGGGGAAATCAGTGCTGCAGCCAGAAGGCTCCCCTGTGGAATGGCAAGCACCATTCACACAGGGGAGGGATTAGGAAGGGCGATAGATGTGCCCTGTGGCTGGAGTCTGGAGAA
The DNA here is from genome assembly GCF_035046505.1 of Tiliqua scincoides. Lineage (NCBI taxonomy): Eukaryota > Metazoa > Chordata > Lepidosauria > Squamata > Scincidae > Tiliqua > Tiliqua scincoides. Next base: position 43,242,587 of record NC_089824.1, on the reverse strand, counting down.
CCCTGATCTAGTCCAATGCAAAAAATTCCTACATTTGTAAGATACAAATACAAAAATATTTTAGGTTGCATAGGCTTTTCATTCCTTTTTACTGGCATTTTATTCTCACTATAATCATCATTAATTTATTTTGCATGTACACAGAAAATACATTTGGGGGGAGGGGAAACATTCAAAGCAAGTATTATGAGCCTTAAAGCTATCAATAATCGTCCATAATTTAGAAGCTTATAAGAATCCCTGCAAATTCAACTGATATTTAAATAAAACATCTGAAATTTTGGATTTTTATGGAGTTGTAGAGACCACACTCTTAAAGTGTATTATGGAAACTAACTATCTTAATCACGTTTTTGGATAGTTTTTGGAACTATCTTAATCACGTATTGCATGCAGTGCAATAAAACTCCACTTTGTTGGTCAGTTACAATAATCTGCACTTCAAAAAATTAACATGCTGTACTCCATCTGCATATGGAGCTTTAGATGGACCATCTGATAAGAAGGGAAAAGAAATACTACTATCACCACCCCAAAAACAAACATGATTGAAACTTACTACCACTCAAAATAAGATTTCTATCTTACTATAATTTTTCATAGCTGTAGTTCTAAAAAGTAAAGTAGCTGCCAAAGTCACACAAATACAGTCACATTCTAGTATCAGAATTTATTTAAAAATAGCCATTTTGGCCAAATAGTCTCAGTGTTACTTCCAACCAATTTTGATCATGTCATCACATTAATCTAATATTTAGAGCAGATGCTAAAATAAACAAAAAGCATTCTGTACCAAGATAAGGACATATGCAAAAATTAGATTATGTTTTCAATTTATATTTCTTTCAGTTAAAAAATAAATAAAACACCAGGGAAAATCATAGCTGAGTGTCACTTTCTCCATAAATACATAGATGAAGTTAAAGCAGTGACTCCCAAAATGAGTCAAGTTCTGTTACAGAGCTTTGCTGACTCAGAACAATTCTAAGCCCTACATTCTTTATGATCCAAAAATAGTTTCAATGCTATCTCATTACTTGCATGTGTCACTGACAGAAGGTACATTTTTATAACCCAAGGCCAGGCAGACAAAAATAGATGGGCCCTACAAACCCATTTATTATAATTATAATACTTATAATTATTATAAAAAATAAATTATAATAAAAAACCCTACTGGAATCTAAGCAATTGTCTTCCTCACATAATGCACATATATCCTCATGTCGGTATAATACTAGATGAACAAAATTCAACCATACATCAACCTCAGTCTGTATCACTCAGATATACAAGTCTGCAATGTATGTTCAGCCATGTAATACTTCTGGGTTAAAAGTCTGCTGCAATCTTATGATGATTTTTCTTCCTATTCCCAGAAAATTTACACTGATAATTAGTTCTGGTGCAACTTTTCCATGTTCTTTTTACTAACAGGATCATGCAAGATCATCCTGTTAGTCACTTCATAACCATTACAACAGGAAACATTTAATATAATTAGATTAAATTATCCTTTAAATTAGCAGTTTCCAAACTCTCCAGAAGTTTGGGAACTGCTGTAAGTTCCTGCAGGGGAAGGGCAAAGGCAGCAATACAATAACTGAGATCATGCTGCTGCCAGAAGTTAAAGGGGGGTTTTGCTCCCTAACTGAGGCAGTGCTGGCCTCTTGTGGGGGTGGGAGGGAGGAGGGGAGCATACCGGCAACCTGCAGACAGGAGACAGAGATAGGGCTTCCCTAGCTGGGGTGTCACTAGGGAATGTTAAAAGGCTCAAGAACCAATATTCTAACTTAACATTCTTCACTTGTAAAAATTCCACAACTACTGGAAAATTAATTTCTGTATTCAGATTACACCCCTTCCATCCAAAAGCACAATGTTAAAGAGCAGTTATTTAACAAAACAAAAAATAATTCTATAGTGCTTTGCAATTCATCCAGAAATGCAAGAGGTCTATGTCTAAAAAACAGTGTATACGAGGGTCGCCCAGAAAGTAATGCACCACATTTTTTTTCTCAGCCTACAGTAATGGTACGAATGCGAAACTTTAGATATACATTATTTGAATTCTCAGGAGTGCGCACACAAATTTTTGGTTTCTTCAGACAGATAGCGTAGCTGCAGCAGTGTTTCGAAATGGCGTCTGTAAGTGATGTAGGTTACAAGCAGCGTGTCGTCATTGAATTTCTCACTGCGGAGAAAGAAACTGTTGGGAATATTCACAAACATTTGAGTACAGTTAATGGAGAATCTGCAGTCGACAGAAGTACGGTTAGTCACTGGGCACAGAGGGTGAGGCCATTAGAAGGCGGTTCGGCAGAGCTCCAAGATTTGCAGCGTTTGGGCCGGCCATCCACGGCTGTCACACCTGACAAGATGCAGCTTGCTGATGTGCTCATTCGCGAGGACCGACGCATAACGACTAGGCAGTTGGCGCTGAAGCTGTCAATCAGCAAAGGAAGTGTGGATGCAACCATCCATGCTCTTGATTACTCAAAAGTGTGTGCACGATGGGTTCCGCGCTGTCTTATGGTGGACCACAAATCTCTCAGAAAAAACATTTCTTCTGAGTTGCTGAAACGTTTTGAAGATGAGGGGGAAGCGTTCTTGTCCAGGATTGTGACAGGTGATGAAACCTGGGTTCACCATTTTGAGCCTGAAACAAAACAACAGTCGATGGAATGTTGTCATCCTCAATTTCCACAGAAGAAAAAATTCAAAGCAACTGCTTCTGCTGGTAAGGTCATGATCACTGTGTTTTGGGACTGTGAGGGCATCATACTCACTGATGTGATGCCAAGAGGCGGCACCATTAATTCTGAAGCTTATGTGAAGTCATTAACCAAACTCAAGAAGCGCTTCCAGCGACTTCGGCGCCATAACAACCCAGGTGAATGTTTGATTCAACATGATAACGTTCGGCCTCACACAAGTTTGAGGACTTCGGAACACATCACTAAACAGGGTTGGACTGTGTTACCCCATCCACCCTACAGCCCTGACCTAGCTCCCTCAGACTTCCACTTGTTCGGGCCATTAAAGGATGCCATTCACAGAAGACATTTTGAGGATGATGAAGAGGTGATTCGCACAGTGCAGAAATGGCTTCGTGACCAGAGCAAGGAGTGGTACCGACAGGGCATACATGCCCTTGTGTCTCGCTGGAGGAAGGCCATAGAACTGGACGGAGATTACGTGGAAAAATAGGGAGTGTAGAAGAAACATCATTCTTTCTTGTGTGTAAGTTTCATTGTGTTCAATAAGTAATTGTTGGAAAAAAAATGTGGTGCATTACTTTCTGGGCGACCCTCGTACTTGTAGAAAGGTTTCCAGAAAATCATCAGTGTGGATCCTGTTCTAGGTAGGACCTCCCTCTCTTTCTCACCCCCAATGAACCATTTAACTGGTCTACTGTCTGTCATCCACTTGGCTAAAAAACATTACATTATAAATTCTGCAAGTGATCCCAGAAATAAGGATTTGGTGGACTTGGGGAAAGAAACAATAGTCCCATATCTATAGGACCCAAGTCTTTCTGTTTTTAATCACACAACGCAAGTTCTGACTGGCAAATCTTACAACTTCCTTCTTTCAATCTTCCATTTGAGTTAATGGAATTGTCTTTAGTTTTTCAGTAAATAGATCACTTAACATTCTAGAATTTTGTAGCAATCTCTGTTCTTCAGCACTTACTGTTTGTGTTGTGTTCATTTGCTTCATATATCCGCAACTTCCTCAGTTTAGAATTTTCTCTTTTGGTCATAGCTTTGCATGCATTTGTTCAGTTTTTGAATTTTTAAATTTCAACCAGGTCTCAGGCTAAATTAATGTAGCAAGGGGCAAGTGAATCAAAATAATTCCACTCACAAATGAGGAAGGGTGGCTACTATATTACTGAAGACAAGATGTGATATCCCTTGAGATCCCAAGTGTAGCACCCAAGTGGTTCAATATAGAGATGTACTTTCTCGTGCTCTTGAAGAGGTTTACAAGGTTCAATATCATCTAGACCAGGGGTGCCAAACATAAGGGCCGCAGGCCTTATGGAAGCAATTTATCTGACCCCCATTATAACTTGGCTCTCCCAGCTTGATATCTGGGCTCTCTCATATCATTTTCAAGATATGTGATAGCCCAGTTAACAAGATTTGCATATTTCATAGTTCTGTCATTTGCAGCTAATGAGTTTCTATGTGAGAACATAGTGCTTATTTCTGGTCATCATCTGCATAACAATGTCACTTTCTGCTTAATGATGTCATTTCCAGCCTTAGCAGGCAGCACAAATGCTAACTTTGGCCCTCTGTATGAAATGAGTTTCATACCCCTGATCTAGACACTTCTTACATGCCAAGATCTCTGAAACTTCTATTTCTAACCTCAAGGATATTCAAACTCACAGCACGATTCAGTAGCGTAGCTAAGGGGGTGCAGGGGGTAGCAAATGCACCAGGCTGCAGGGTGAGAGGGGCAACAACGTGGCTGGGGGACCTGCAGCCCTGCCAGGCACTCAGGAGGGAGCAGCAGCAGCAGTCAGGGCGGACAGGCTAAACTGTATGTTGCCCCTCCCTCCCCGAAGCCAAGATTGAAGGAATCATGTTTGGGGGGGGGATAGTCTAGTCCGTTGCCTCCAGCGACTGCATGGAGGAGCTGGCTGGCCCTTTTCCTCCACTGTTAAGATGGAATTGACTTCATCCAAGTACTCCTGCACCTTTCTTCCTTTCATGCATCTGGCATCCCCTCATTCCCTCCGTGATTTCCTCCACCTGTCCTGCTCAACACGCTGCCCCCTGAAGCCCTATTTGGCTTAAATGGCAGAGCATCAGGCTCCCCTCCGAGGATGCAATCCAATCCCACTTTCCTTGGAGTAACCCAGCTGACTAAAATGGGCTTGCTTGCAAGTAGACAGGATCTGAGTTGGCTGACTGATGGGTTACCTGCACATGTGCAGGAACCTGAAGAGTGTAGCAAGCAAGACAGGGCAGTGGGAGATGAGCTACAGCAGGATCACTGAATAGCATGTGGCTTGGCATCATCAAGCAGACCTCATTATTTAGTCATATAATTCATCAATAACTGTTTCTAAAGGTAAGCTGCTGGCTCTTATTATTTTCTCCAGCCCCCTCCTACACCTCTCAAACTATGTAAGGCTGCAATCCTACCTTACCTACCTACCTTTTCCAGGGAGTAAGCCCTATTGAACACAATGGGGCTTACTTCTGAGTAGACATGTATAGTATTGCATTGTAAAAGATTGTATGTGCTGGGAGTAACCCCGATGACTAAAATGAATTCCCTGAAACACCAGATAATCTTATGCTTATTGACCTCAGTAGGGCCTACATTTGCATAAATTGCAAAGGTACCAAGTGTGAAGCATTTTCCAAGAACAACTGGATGTAATAAAAGTGTGAAAAGAGGCATGTTACACAGCATGTATAATTCATACAACTTATGACCCAATCATAACTTTCAATGTCCTTGCTTTTTCAAAATATTAACTAACATTTCTCACTCACTTAACAAATAAAAAAGACCCAATTTAATTAATTAAATTTGATTTTGTTGGGGGGGGGGGGTTACAAAATGTTCTTTGCACTGGTCAGCAAGTAGGTTAGCTATGCCACTGGCACGATCCTAAGCATATCTACTCCAAAGTGAGTCTCACTGAATTCAGTGGGATTTACTCCTAAGAAAATGTGAAAAGGATTGTAGCCTCAATGTATCTGAACTATCTCATGCTCATCAGGCAAGATTAATGTATTCTGATCAGTGGTCAATTAAGTCTTATGCTAGGCCCACAGTGTGAAACTTGCTTTATATATTTATCTTTGCTCTTCCCACCTTTAAAAAGTATTTTAGGAATGTATCAAATAAGTCTGAATACCAAAAGCAAAAAATATCTTTACTAAGGAAAAGAAAAATAGAGAGAGGGCTAGATAAAACTGATAACACAGCAGAATTATAACAAGGATAAAAGTAATCACAACAAAATGCTCTTAAAAATTCATTTTTGCAACTCCCGTCTTGAACATAACCAAGCACAAGCTTTTGAACTTTGCTGTGAATCTCCCCACCTACCAGCGCAACTACTAAAATCTGAAATGGCACAGCTGACGGTTTCCTTTCAATGTCTCTCTCTTTCTTTGCCTTATTTTTCTATTCTAAAAATGCATTGAAATTTTTTTAATGTGAATTTATCATAGGTAAGCACCAAGTGTATTTTGTTGTGTTTTGTTAAACACCCTGAGCACCAAGGAGAGAGTGGTTGTTGTTATAACATTGTTATTTACTACTGCAGCTAGTAGTGCAGTCCCAAACTCTTACAAAAGGCACTTCCTTACAGATCTGAAAGGACTACACTCAATTCTGCTCTTTTCTTCCAATTCAACTTCATGTCTTCTCCCTCTCCCCTTCTTGTGCAATAAATATTCTGTCTCTTTCACCAGTACTGACAATAATGTTGGTGAACTCTGCACTGAGTACATCTGTCATTATTAATGACTCTAGCAGAAAGGAGCAATAGCTCACTGCAAAGGATGAAAGGGGAAAAATGCTTCAGAATTTTCCATTCATTTTTTTATTTCAACGTATTTTGCTAATCTGCAAACGCAAAAGCATGAATCAAAGAACAGAACTCTGTGTTTAACCTTTGTGCAGATCACACCCTTTTTTCTAATTTAGGTACATGTACACTTAAGCATCCTGATTGCTTGCAGTAATGCTGTACTCAGTATTTCACAAATTATAATAAATGGAAAACTGTACTTTAGTACAAACAGAAAAAAGAATTTTGCTGAAAGAAACTTCTGTGTTTCTTTGCCCTAAGGATTATACAGGATCATGGATTGAAGACCATTACCCTATTGCTTTGAGAAACATGTTTTCTAATTTCAGTACTACAAGTACACAAGCCGTCTCATTCCATGGAGACTCACCAAAGTACAAGCATTTTTTTTAGTCTTAAGTTCTTTTTTTTGCAGACTTTCAAGGCTTTTGGAAGCTGGGAATAAACGTGAGAAGGTCAAAAGTTTAAATATCTGTTACATTTTTTAACTCTTGAATTTTCAAGAATTATTTTACAGTTACTCTAAAAAGTGTCATAATCTATTCCCGGTTTTCATGATGGATTATAAACTCAAATGGGTAAAAAAATATTGAACTGATCAGCCATCAGTGAATGACAATTATTACAAGATGACCCCAATTCATTGTTATGGTACATATAGAATCATAGCCAGGCAAAACAACAGAGCTGCCCCACATTTATCATTGCAGACTGCACTGATTTTGGAAGGAAGAGATTAAGATGGATTTAGCAGAGATTTGGATGAAACAATTGTATCTTCAATTTGTTCTTGGCTCTTCCTAGGCATAAACAAGTATAATACATGTACAACAGTATGCTTGTGCTTCCATTTGAGAGCCAAATAAGTAATATTTGTCAATCCCAACCACAACATTCCACACAGGCAACATAAATAAGGAAGAACCCCTAAAAGCACAGAGATTCAAGGATGTTCCTTTAAAGGTCCAAGTCCATAAGAAGGAACAATAACTTCAGCTGTGACTTGCTGCAATTATCAATTTTCCATAATGGTAACAATATCTTCCAATAACAGTATCTTTCAAAATATACACAAGGCATTTACAATTGAAACATACAAAGAGCTGTAAAAAAAACAGGTTGAAAGCAAAAGAAAGGGCTGCCTTTGTTCGCATGTTCTTCCATGTGAAGAACATGCTCACATGCAAACATTCCGAAGACCTAAAAGATCCCAAAGTCTTGCCATGCTTCTCAAGAATATAGTCTCCATTTGAGAGAGAAAGATTCTATAATGTAATGTACCATCCTCTGAGATACTGTATTGTATGGTGTTTTCAATATTTCATATATATTATTCTGGCAACCCACTTATTATGATATAGTGAAAAATCAGGAAATGTTACTGTAACACCTTTAAGAAGAATTAATAACCAAATTTTTGGATTTGGGAGTAGATTAACTTTTGGCTCAATCCTAACAGGTCCGAATGGCAGTAGATTCCATGTTCCACTGATGCTGACTCCCATAAAGCTGTCAGTGCCAGCAGTAAAAGGTGCTCTGGAAGTGTGTTGAGTAGTATGCTGCAATGAAGCTGGCAGGAAGGCCTAAGACACCAATGCCAACCAAGGTAAGGTGGCAGGGAGGGGTAGCGGAGGGTATAACACGTAGAGGGTAAAACTGGGCTGGAAGGGGGGAAGGAACAGAGCCAGAGGGCTATGGGAGAGGATGGATCCAGCACTGATTGTTGGCCAATCAGCCAACAATAAGAATCAGTGCAGACAAACACTATACACATGGGGCCAGGGTTTTGCAACTGAACTCTCATTCCCCAGCATCACACAAACAGCATCAAGCCCTTTATGTGAAAAGGGCTAATTGATCCATTGACACCCTTTTGCACTGCCTGAACAAATTCTAATTTCATTAAATTCTTTCATTAACTAATGAAAGCAGTTAATGCACAAGATGGGGAGCTATATGTGAAGATGCACAATGCATAATTGTATCAAAAAGGTGTAGAATTCACAGGTTAGAAATCTAGATTCCAGTTATACTTTAATATTTTGTTAAGTTTCTCAATGCTGACCAAGAAAAAAAATTCTCAATTGTAGACTGCTTTGAGAATCTCTTTTCAGGAGTGGCCAAAAGAATATAATTCCCCCTGACACAAATGTCCAGTCAACACACTATTAAGTATCCAAAATAACATAGTGGATTGGACTAAGTTCATCATGAGCTCTGGATAACCAAATAGGAGGCACTTACAAACAAGGAATGGAACTTAGGGTCTCTGTCCAAGGTGCACACTAGATCCATTTATGCTAGACAGATAGAAATCGTTATGGATAGCAGATCCATACACAGCAGATTAGACACAGTAAGTTCTGACTCAACATAAGGCAACTCTTTCCATTATAGAAACCTCTTTTTCATGTGGAACTAGAAAATCACAAAGTAAACATGGACCATGCATAGCTCTAGATTACAGTGTCTCTAGATTACCTACTTCTCATTTATCACATTAGAAGACCAATCAAAAGGTGCACCAAGATGTACCATCAGATGGCAAAATTGTCTCCAAATTTCAAATCTTAAAACTAATCAAATTGGATCCAAAGTATGTCCTCTCCAAGTTATATTTTCTTTGCAAAGTAATAGCCAGTTTGTTGTTTTAACAAGATGTATTTAACCCACAAGAATACTTAAAAGTAAAGGATTACTGTACTGTTGATAATGGCAAATGCCCACAAAGGGCCTATAAATGTTACCCACTTATGAGGTGGCAAAGACATTACACTCTGCATTTTCCCAAGTCTATAGTACCTCAGAGGTATTATTCTATATATAACCAGTTCATAGGTTTAACTATATGAGCTATACTCTGTAAATAACTGTCACTTTTCAATAGCATTTTATGTTTATAAAAAGTTGTCACAAAGTTTATTTGGACTTACTAGAATTAGGATTTTCCACAACATAAATTTTAAGACTTAACTAGATTGAGAAGCCTCTCTTAAAACCACTAATATGTTCTGCTAAGTCTCCCTTGTCTTCACTCAGACTCCCTACAATGTTTTTAACAGTTTTACTGACATGTGAAATTCTGGAAGTGTCAGCTCTTGGCTGTGCTGCAGTCGACTGCTGTTATTAGCAGACTAAGACCAAATGCAATATCAGTCCATGTAGGAAGTGTAAAATAGTATTTTATAAGAACAGCTTCATCTTTAATCTAATCTTATGAAAAGAGTAAGTTACAAAGTCATGTGCTGTGGTCAGTATAAAATCTAAATTGCTGCCAAATCATACTTTAACCATTAAAAAATGTGAAGAAGTCTGTTGGAGACTGTAGCATTTCATTCTACAAATTTCTACTTGCTAAAGATTAAAAATGATATACTGTAAGGATCCATAGAAGCTCTTCATGAGCATAAACAGTCTTTTTATATTTTTACACACACACACACACACACACACACACACACACACACACACAAAGAGGGGGAGGAGGGAAAGAGAGAGAGAACAGCTGCATCTTTTTTTCTCTTACTATATACTATGCAGTGGTCTGTATCATTATAACAGAAGTTGTTCTTAACATCAATGCTGACCTGATAAACATGCTGTTTTAGTTAGGCCTGTAAGCTTATCCACGCAAGCAGAAAAGTAGATAATTCATTCCTCCTAGAACTGTATCACTTCAGACTGCAGGCTGAGATTACATTTGAATGCTCCCCATCAGCTCCTTGCACATGAAAAGGCAACATACCAGGGAGCAGCATTTTCACCTTTTCCCTGATAAGCTTGCTTTCAGTGCATAGCAAGTTTTAGACATAGGGAAGCACTCAAACATGCAACCCCCTGCAAGCAACCTGAAGTGGCAAGTCTCAGAAGGATGTGCCATGCATTTTTCTCTGCATGTTTGAATCAACTCTGTGCAGTCTTATACTGAAGTAGGTATAAGAAGGAAAAGTCTTTGCAAATAGTAAAGCTCCATGAGCACAAGAACAGCAGCATACAGCCAAATACGCGTAAGAATAAAGCTAACAAGAAACACTTGAAAATTTACCAGCCCAGATTCATGAAATGTCATGCATATAGAGTTCATCCCCAATGAGTAGGCTAGTTTTAGTTGTCAGAAGCATCAGTCAATGGTCAATTACACAAAGGCCTTCTTAAGTTTGTAGGAGTTGTACAGCAGCATGATTTTTTACCCCCAGATATTAGATTTCGAAATGTTATCATCACTAAGTTAGAGGGGGAGAATGAAGATCAATGTTTTCAGTGCTTTGGAAGAGAGAAGAAATTAGCACTTGTTTTATATGGTATTCCTATTCAGTGAAAACACATCTTGTTAATAGCCTTTGCTATGTGCTTGCTTTCTATGCACAGCAAGGTTCTGACATAGGGGAGCAGCAAAGCAACACTCAGAGCCTCTGAGAGTACTTTTATGTATGCAAATCAACATGAAATAGGCACACATCAGAAAGGATTAGTCAGAAGATAAAAGTAGTGAAGCTTGTTCTAAATCTTAGGGAACAAATTTCAGAAACTTTGTCACAGTCCAGTCATACTCCACTGTCAGTACCCCTATTACGATCAACAGATGCTTGCCCTGCAATAGGTCTGTTGTATGTTACAGTGAATAAATACTACAAAGAACATATAATCATGAAAAGGCTTCAAACCAGATTATTCTTAAAACTCCCCCCCCCCAAAAAAAAAAAACACACTCCATTCTGGCTTTCAATATCCAGTATCATCAGCCAAGCAAATTCAATTGGTTAAAAGAACAGATCTGGAAAAAATGAGACCACTAAATTCTTGGTTTGATAGGTTAGTTAGGTTAGTAATAAATAATATGTTCCTATTCAATCTGTACATTAGGTCTCTTATGTGAAGGCACTCTCTCATGGCTGTGCCCATTATAGTGTAGCCATAGAAACTGTCACATTTATTCCTTGGATTGAAATATTAATATAATGCAGCAAATGCGAATTTAATCTAATCTATGATGGTTGGCTGAAGTCAGGAAAAGATTGTGGTGCCTTTACAGCAAAAGACTTATTATGTCTGTTGAGTACAGCTTGTTATTATTGATTAAAAAGTTTAGTTAACAGTTTAGACTTTTTATGTACTTTCCACATCTAGGTAGGTATACTGAGCAAGTGTCAGTCTTTTGTCTTGAATTATTTTTTTCCTAATCACAAAGAAGTACAAAATCTGGAGAAAATTAACCACAGTAAAATACATTTCACTTATTACAAAGGAAATCATTGCCATAGCTTTGTAGATATGTACAATGTATGAGATTGAGAGTAGTTCAAAGCAATGCAGTTTTTAAATCACAGGTCACAATCCTGTCCTCACCAATAATGTATGGAAAGTTATATGGAAAGGTGTGGCACCTACACACACATAAGACTGGCAGGAGGTGTGGTCTTGAAGTTGAGCTGTCGCCTTGCCTGAAAAAGCAAAGCAGGATCAGTTTCCTGGATGGGAGATGGAGGCAGCTGGCATGTCTGTGCAGAGGAGTGGAGCGTAGAGGAGTTAGCTAGCTCCCCTACAAAACCCAACCATAACTTCCTTGAGAAGCTGGTCTGAAGCTGCTTGTCAGAACTTGGGAAGTGCAAGAGCCAGCAACCAGGATGATGACTGCACTATAGAGGGCAACACATGGAGAAATTTAGGTTCTATGTCTCATGGAATAATACTTGTAAAAATATAAGAACATAAGAACAGCCCCGCTGGATCAGGCCATAGGCCCATCTAGTCCAGCTTTCTGTATCCCACAGTGGCCCACCAAATGCCCCAGGGAGCACATAAGACAACAAGAGACCTGCATACTGGTGCCCTCCCTTGCACCTGACATAGCCCATTTCTAAAATCAGGAGGTTTCACCTACACATCATGGCTTGGAACTTGGGATGGATTTTTTCCTCCACAAATTTGTACAATCCTCTTTTAAAGGCATCTAGGTCCGATGCCATCACCACATCCTGTGGCAAGGAATTCCACAAACTAACTACACTCTGAGTAAAGAAATATTTTCTTTTGTCCTAACTCTCCCAACATTCAATTTTAGTGGATGTCCCCTGGTTCTGGTATTGTGCGAGAGGGAAAAGAGCATCTCTCTATCCACTCTATCCTTCCCGTACATAATTTTGTAAGTCATGTCCCCCGTCAGGTGCCGCTGAAAAGGCCCAAACACCGTAGCCTTTCCTCATAAGGAAGGTGCCCCAACCCAGTAATCATCTTAGTCACTCTCTTTTGCACCTTTTCCATTTCCACTATGTCCTTTTTGAGATGTGGCAACTAGAACTGGACGCAATACTCCAGGTGTGGCTTTAGCATTGATTTGTACATTGGCATTATATTAGCTGTTTTATTCTCAGTACCTTTTCTAATTATCCCAAGCATGGAATTCGCCTTCTTCACTGCTTGTAAATACTTGTAAAAAGGTGATATATAAATATAATAAAATAAATATTTGTGGTCTGTAACCTTATTCAGATATAATGCGCTGCTTCCTCCCCCCCCCCGCAAGCACTTACAGTGGCTCAAACTCTCCTGACAGTTTGAAAACCACTGTCTTAGCCTCTTGGATGGCAGTCGGGGGATACGCAAGTAAGAGCTTGAATCTATCTACTATGACAGGGCTTTTCAAACTGGGACGGCGTGATGCCCCAGCCTGGGGGCTCTGGCCTCTGTCCCTTAAGGGGCAGGGGGGAAGACAGCGACTCGATCCCCAGGATCATGTCACTCAGGGGGTTGCAGGGACTGGCATGTACTCTGCAGCAGCCTTCCCGGGATGTGGGGAGCCCTGCACGAGCATCTGGAGGGCTCCTCAGCCTTCCAAAAGTGAAAGCGGAGCTCCCAGAGAGTTTGAGAACCACTGTACTATAGGTATAACTGACACAGAAACCAGGAAAGCGCCTCATTTAAACCATCTACCATACTGGAAGGAAAGAATTTCCATACTCCACATTGTCTGACAAAATGTTTTACATACCATCAGTACAGAATACAAATATAGCCAGGGGAGCATGGTGAAGAGCATACAAAAGAACAGTCAACCTGACTGTAAGAAGCAGGTGAGATCTGTTAATTTTTAGCCCCAAACCAGTCATCTCTAAATATTAGTTCCTATCCTAGTAGATCAAATTTGACTTAGGCACCTAATAATAATTCACAGCACTCAAGACTATCCTTTATACTGTAGTATACTACATAAATTCAGAAGATATATTCTGACAGATGAAGCATTGTTGAAAAGCAAGTAAAGCACTTTGTCCTTGAAATGTTAACATGTAATGTCATAAAGTATTCAAATAATAATTTACTCAGTCTTTCAGGGTAATTAATTAAAATGCTCTGGGTGTTAGAAGAAAATCACCTTGAGCTAAAAATTGGAAACCCTCCTCTTTTCCACTCTGCATGCAAGCTGCTCCAATGGACTTGCCACATGCTTTTCCAGTTATGGTTTTTGATTTCAGCAGATAATAAATAGCCAGGATCTAATTTTGCCATGTCAAAAGCGATTATGTTTCACAAGAAAAGGTGGAGTGCTTACCTACCAGATGAAGGTGAAACATAAAACCACTTTTATTTATGTGATGTGTCCAAATTCAACTGAACCTGGCACTAGGCGCTAGGAGTACATAGACTTTAACTGTCATGTGGATTTATATACCCCTGGAAAATGTCAAATATAAACATAAATTTAATCAGGGAAATGAAACCTTTATTATCAAAGAAGCAAACAGAGTTTTTGACAAGTAATGTAAATTATCTTAATATATTTTTCATGATTTTTTTCCCAGAAGGTCAAAGATGACAACACACACACACACACACACACACACACACACACACACACACACACACACACACACGTATCCTGATGAAACTATTTTAAGCAGAACACTGCTGCAAACAGTGATATTCTAAAAAGAAATTTCTACTCTATAGCAACTGCACAACAATGCAGCTACCATAATTCTAGTTAAATTAATTTCAGTGGGATAAAACTGAAACCTTACAACAACAGATAAGCTGAGAGCCACAAATTATACTCTGTGTTTTTTCTAAGTTGGAACATCTCTGGATAGGTTATTATTATTTTTTTTAATGATTACAAAGGAAGTTGGACCATGATGAATGTCATTCTCAATTAATACAGACAAAGGATAAGAGCCACATTTGAAAAATGAGCTACTTTGTGATGTACGCAATGCAGGACAATTTACAGACATTGTCACATACATCACTGCCTAGAAATCTAAATAAGTTAATAACATTTTTGTGCATTTGCCCAACTACATGACCACGTGTTTGTCTGGCAAGGACTTATTAACCTCAAATTAAATAGCACCACTACATCATATATTTAACTTTTAAAACTGTTATGAATTCATGCAGCTCTGAATATTGATACTCGCAGCATATGACAACTATTGTACCACTGTTTTACTCAGGGTTGGGAGGGAGAAACCAGTATGCGACAATAATAAACAACCAACTGAGAACAATGTAATTTATTTCATATGAACTATGTTTTTTTGGCTGCAGGGTGGGTTAAACCGCTGAGTCAACAAGCCTGTTGACTGCAGTTCGAATCCACGCAGCAGGGTGAGCTTGTCCCAGCCCCTGCCAACCTAGCAATTCAAAAGCATGTAAAAATTCGAGTAGATAAATAGGTACCACCTCGGTGCAAAGGTAACGGTGTTCCATGCGCTTAGGTGTTTAGTCATGCCAGCCACATGACCATGGAAACTGTATATGGATAATGCTGGCTCTTCGGCTTAGAAATGGAGATGAGCACCGCCCTTAGAGTCAGAAACAACTAGGCTTAACGGGGGGGGGGGGAACCTTTATCTTTACACTGTACAGGGCAATATAGTCAGGTTGAAATGCATTTTGTGATTAAAGGCCCAGGAGCAATAAGGCTTGGATCCAAGAAACAGTAAATGGAAGAAGTTTGTGCTATTCCTCAAGAAAGTATTAGCACAAGACTTCTCAGTTTGGTGCCTGTCTGCCATGTTTTTCCACTACATGGACAAGCCTGTGAGCCATCAGACTGCATATCTCCCACTCCTTCTCCTTCACACATGAAGATGGATGATTTTGCTTATGCTTTGAAGTGCTTATGCTTTGAAGCCAGTGGTAGACCTCTCTTCCATGAATTTGTCTAGACCCAGTTTAGAGTCATCCAAGCTAATGGCCATCACCACATCCCGTGTCAGCAAATTCCACAAGTAATACACCAAGTGAGGTACATCCTTTGGTCCATCCTAAACCTCCAACTAATCCACTTCACTGGGTGATCACAGTTTTTAGTATTGTGACGAAAAGAGAAAAACTTTTCTTTCTGTTCCATCCACACGTGCATAATATATTAAGGGCCCAATTCTAAAGTTGAGTTGGGCTGACGCAAGTCCCAACATTGTCGTGAAAGTGCCAAAAAGCACTTTCGCAACAACACAACTGCAGGGAGGTCGGTGCAAGGGACTTGCATCAGCCTCCCCATGCTGGATCCAGCCACAGTGGAGTAAGTTTGCACCAGCCTTTCCAGACAGACATGGGGGTCTAGGGGGTGTGTGGGAAGGGTGGGGAGAAGGTGGGAGGGAGGCATTTTGGGGCGGGGAGGGTGGGCATTCCTGGGGGTGTGCAGGAGACAGGGCTAGGACCCGGCAGTTATGCCAGATCCTGACCCTGTTCCCAGGTAGCCCAGGGCAGACCTGGGCTGCTTGGATTTGCGCCATCTTCAGTGATGGCACTGATCTGAGTAACCCCACTGGGAACGCGGTAGCTCTCCCTGGGGTAAGGGGAAACTTCCTCTTGCCTCTGGCTGCCTGAAACTTGCACTGAATATAGCACAGGCACGCTGTGGATTGCACTGTTAATCTCAGTCATATCTCCTCTTCATTCAGGCTAAAAAATCCTGAGATGTTGTAGCATATCCTCATAAGGAAGGTGATCCAGCCCCCCAGTTCAGTTTAATTTTCCTCTTTTTCACTTATTCCAGCTCTACAATATCCATCTTGAGGAGTGGCGATCAGGATACAAAATTACAAATGTATAGAGGCTTATAATATTAGCAGACTCAATCCTAATGACTGAGTCCAGAACCCCTTGTGGATAAAAAAAATTCATGGATTAAAAAAAAAACAGTGGAAAAATAGGTTTAAAGACCCACTTCCAGGTTTCTTGCTCCTCCACTGCTCCTAATGGAATAAGGCCTTGCCTTGACATCTGCAGGAGTTTGATTCCAGGACTCCCTGCAGATACCATAAAATGTGTTAAATAAAAACCACTGAAAAAAATAAAAAAACTGTGCACCTTTACAATTGTGGTTTAAAAACAGTTTCTTACTGTTGTAGAGAGGCAGCCAGCAATTAGAAATGCAAAGGACCCCCTGCCTTTGCCTGGTTGTGCTGAAGAATGGAATGATCGCTTGCATGACTGTCTCTCTACAATAGTAAAAAAAGCAGTTTTTTAAACTAAAGGGATGCATTTTTTCCCCTCTCCAGGGATCAGCACATTCCTTCTCTTTTGCAGCAGCCATTTGTGTTGAGTCAAATCCATGTATTAAAAATTTGTGTATAACAAGGTTGGGCTGTATGGAATTTGCATTTTTAACCACTGCCATGTGTTGGGACAACTTTTTGTTGACCATAAGATGCCTTTCTTGGTTCATCATGAACAGCTCAGAGTTCATTGGTGTGCATGTGAAGTTGGGTTTCCTTTTGCAAAATCAACTAGTGCTACAGATTCTGATCTGTTCCATAACTGTGGTTTGAAATAGGCCACAGTTACCAAATCAGGACATAACTCTGAGCCATGGTTTGTGTCAAAGCATTAGGAAATGTTTCTGCTTTTATTCTCTGCAATGTAGCGTTGAAAACAGCCTGTTTCACTCAAAGAATATTCCTTGGATAAAATGGATCTTGGGGACTGTCATTTAGTCCTTGCAAAGAGTATAGCAATAGAAGTTAATACATCTGATAAAGTTGCTCCTTTAGCACTATTACAGTGTTCTTCATCCCAGGGTTGATTAACAACCATTGTAGCCAACAGGAGCAGTGTATTGTGGGTAGTGTAGGGTCAATCAGCTCCCAAGGACTTCAGTTTGACTTGAGCTTCAGTTCTCAGCTTTGGAGAAATAGATTTCCCCCAGTTGACAGAGGTATTATTGTAGTTCAGAATGAAAACCTTTATTTGCTTAAAAATTTTGTATGCTGCTTTTCCAGTTTACAGAACAGCTCATAAAATTTTAAATTTCAAAACAGCCCTAAGAGTAACCACACAAATGCACCAACCAAAAGGAAACAGAACTACCAATACCATAAAAGTATCAACAAAGATTAACGATCCAATAGTCACAAGATGCCAAGAACTGAAAATAAAAAAAAAAATTAGCAGGTCTCAGGTTACCATTAATACCCCCTAGTGCAGAGGTTCTCAAACTTTGAGGGAGCTTTACTCCCTCAGTAAGTCTTTGTGAGGGAGGGGCTAGGGCAGCAACGCAATCGTGTCGCTAAGGGGGGGCACTTTCACTTACTTTTAAGTAAGTAGGGCTGCTGGAGGCTGCAGGAGGTGCGGGGAGCCTTGCGCAGCCCTCCCTGAGGCTTGGAACGTTCAGTAAAAGCAGGCACAAAGCACCCCTTGCAAAATGGAAGTGCTTTGCGCCCACTTTTACTGAAGATTCCATTCCTCAGAGAGCGCTGTGCAGGGCTACGCACGGCTCCCCACACCTCCTGCAGCCTCCATCAGCTCTACCTACTTAAAAGTAAGTGAAAGCACCCCCCTTCACATCCCTTGGGGTTTTGATCCTGGGGATCGCTTCCCTGCCTGTCCCCTTCCCCTGCCCCTTAAAGGGATGGTGAACCTTTACACACTGTTGGGTCACAACCCACCAGTTTGAGAACCCCTTCCCTAGTGAATAGAAGCATTCTAAATGATATCAATGCAGGTGCTACCAGAGTTGACTTGGGAGAATATTCCAGAAACTGGGCATTAACACCAAATGAAGGTGGGGGCACTCAGAGAAGAATCTTGGGCAGGCAAGTTCATATATGACAAGAAGTTCTGGGGGGAAGGTGAATGGTTTGTTCATTTGCTTTTTTTTTTTAAGTAACTACACACTTTGCAGACTACTCTGCTGGGCTTGGGATCACTGCAAGGATTAAGCTCTACAGTTACATTTCCATCAATCAGAGGCAACAGAAAGTCTTCTGGCAACTTTACTGGACCAACTATAACCTCAAAGACCTCCAAAACCTGGAGGAGGTCATGTCATTATAGACAGACCCTGTTCTATCTACAATTAATTCAGATATGAATAGGTATCCAAATTAACTGTAGGTTGAAAACTAAAATTTTAAAAAGAATTATACTGCAACCAACAGTTTCTACCCACCTTTCAAAGAAGGTTGCTTTTGTTTTAGCAGCACTATTTCTTAATTTAACTGTAGGGTGGCTATAATCTCCCTATGCTGGTTTAAACGGCTTGAATTCTAAATCTGCACAATCTCATGCGTAGAGACTTTGTGGCCACCCTGTAGAATTTATTGGCACAGATTGCAATCTTCTATTTTCAGAGCATCGAACAGAATTTGCTTTAACAGTATGGTGAATTTCTAGTTTAAACCACAAGTGCTTTCTGAAGGTTTTCAGAACTATAAAACTTACATCCTATTTCACTGATACAGAGTTTTGTTTTCACCATAGTTCTGGACAGATAATTGACAGTTACAAAACTTTAGAGGGCCCTGCCTTAGGGCAGGCAGTGAGATTAGTTCATCAACAGATCCCTCCCAGATTCTGTTATTCATTTCTTGCCTTTTCAAGGACATCAGCACCTCAATATCAAAACCACAGTAGAGAACATATAAGAACCAAGAAAAGAAACTCTTCCACAAAGTCATCCATTAATTCCTCCTGTCCAGCTGTGACTTAGAATCACTTAGAATTTGTTAAACATATAAGTGCAGATCTTCAGTTTCAGTACTGATGCTCATCACTCTGCATCTTCTTTTCTCACACACTAAAAGCAAAATCACAACTGCAGCAGAGCACCCCTGTGAGTTTTCCATCAATCATATTTTTACTATCTGAATAAAACGAAAATATACCCATTAGTTGATTTGCCATTATTTACACATTTGTAAACATATTTTATACCACTTTTCTGCAAAGGTGAATGTGGATTATACTAGGACAAAAATGTGGATTATACTAGGAAGAAAATATGAAAAAGAAAATGGAAAAAAATAAACAAATGTAACTCTACAATAAAAATTACATACAAGACAAACCAGCTGTAGAAAATTTAAATCTACACTTAAGGGCATGGCAAAATAGGAAGGTCACACAGTCTTTCTGAAATGATATCAATAGCAATACACGTCTTCTAGTACAGGATCCCAGAGTTTAGGGGTTGCTGCTGAAAATGTTCACTCCTTGGCCCCCACCACCCAAACCAGTCATTTGGAAGGAATAGGCAGAAGGGCAGCCCCTCTTTCTCTTCCTTCCAATTGACAGGTTTGGGTGGTGTCCGCCTGGGATTGACCTTTTTCAACTGCAGCCCCTAAATTGAACCTCAATTGATAAGTTTTCCCAACAGATTCTCAGTTAGGATGTAATTCAGAATTCTGCAATATAACTCATGATCAAAAAGTCCTCATAAGTTCTATCCCTAGGCCAATCGGTCAGTGATTCTGATTGCATGACAATATGTTTGATGAATAAAACATCAACAATTTTCAAAATGTTATCTCCACCTTCAGGCGCATTACAAATATCTAAGGCCAAGACTGTATGGGAAAGACCGGTATTGTAGCAAAGTGTAGGCGAGACACACACTGTAAGTTTGGCTGTTTTTAGTGGGAAACCATTGTAAAAGGTAACTCCTAACCACTTCCTTGTTCTGTATGCTAAAACTAAACACCACCACCGCAACAGAGAACTGCTGCAAACCCCACCACAACATGACATGGCCCTCCACCATTCTCCAGACACGTGTGGCCTCTGGGAACCAAGTGCCTCAGGAACTAAGTGCCAGGTAAGGCACGAGAGTTTAGCATCTGGGCGAGTTCAGCAGCAGGGCGAGGAGGCCAGGGCCCCATACACTGCCCTTCCTCTTCCCTTGAGAAGAGGGCTGCTATACAGTGTAGGGTTTATAAAAGGCCCCTAAATAAAACAACAACAACAACAACAAAAAAGCTATGCAGTCAGACAGCCAGCAGCAGGGTGGGGGCTATCCAGTGTTCTGCATCGAGTGCCACATGTATGATTATATGCCTCTGGGGCATAAGTCATGGGTGTGTCCTCGGTGCAAGGAGCTCCAGGGTCTCAGGGAACGTGTCCGCTCCCTTGAAGCCTTGGTGGCCGACCTGGAGAAGCGCAGGCAGGCAGAGGAGGACCGTGGGGAGACTTCTGGGGACGATCAGGCTTCGTCCCAACCTCAGGCGTGCAGCTCCTCGGCTGCCCGGGTGGGAAGTCTCGGGACTGGAGGACGTCATCCTGGAGAGGAGGGAAACAATCCCCTAGGGGGGACCCCTTCTCCAGGGGATGGGCCCGTATCCGAACGCACTCGGGATACTCCTCGGCGGGAGGGGGGTCGGGGGCTTCTTGTAGTGGGGGATTCAATTATTAGAAACATAGAGAGGGGGGTTTGCGACGGATGTGAGGACCGCATGGTGACTTGCCTGCCTGGTGCGAAGGTTGCAGACATCACTTCTTGTCTAGCTGGGAGGTCCTGGAGGCCAAATTTAGGCTTTTAGGCAGGAAGCTGAAAGCCAGGACCTCAAAGGTAGCGTTCTCTGAAGTGCTACCTGTTCCACGCGCAGGGCCAGCTAGGCAGGCGGAGATCAGGGGTCTCAATGCGTGGATGAGACGGTGGTGTAGGGAGGAGGGGTTTAGATTCGTTAGGCACTGGGGAACGTTTTGGGACAAGCGGGGCCTGTACAAGAGGGACGGGCTCCACTTGAACCAGAATGGAACCAGACTGCTGGCGCATAACATTAAAAAGGTAGCAGAGCAGCTTTGAAACTGATCCCTGGGGGAAGGCCGTCAGGAACCGAGGGGCATCCGGTTCGGGACTCCTCATCCCTATGGGATGAGGATGGGGAGGTTAGAGAACAACAAGACAAAGGCAGAGTAGGAGAAGAAATTGGGAAAGGTAGTGTGATGGGATGTGATAGACGGTTTGGCACAATGAGAGGATGCGGGAACAAAGGAGCGAATAAGCAGCGCATCCTGGGGCATTCCGTGTACAAATGCTTTTATGCGAATGCCCGAAGTCTACGAGCAAAGGTGGGAGAACTGGAATGTCTGGTGACAAGGGAAAATATTGACATAGTGGGCATAACGGAAACCTGGTGGAATGCGGAGAATCAGTGGGATACCGCAATCCCGGGCTATAAACTCTACAGGAGGGACAGGCAGGGGCGTGTTGGAGGTGGGGTGGCCGTTTATGTTAAGGAAGGGATAGAATCCAGCAAAGTAGAGATTGAAGGTGGGTCCGACTCCACCGTGGAATCTCTGTGGGTTAAATTACCAGGCTTGTGTAGCGATGTAATACTGGGGGCGTGCTATCGTCCTCCAGACCAGAAATCGGATGTGGATCTTGAAATGAGGAAACAGATCAGGGAGGTGACAAGGAGGGACAGGGTTGTAATCAAGGGGGACTTCAATTATCCTCATATTGACTGGGTCAATTTGTGTTCTGGTCACAATAAGGAAACCGGTTTTTCTTGACGTGCTAAATGACTGTGGCTTAGATCAGCTAGTCACGGAGCCCACCAGAGGACAGGTGACTCTGGATTTAATATTGTGCGGTATGCAGGACCTGGTTAGAGATGTAAACATTACTGAGCCATTGGGGAACAGTGATCATGCTGCGATCCGTTTTGACGTGCACGTTGGGGGAAGAATACCAGGCAAATCTCTAACAAAAGCCCTTGACTTCTGACGGCCGGACTTCCCTCAAATGAGGAGGCTGGTTAGAAGGAGGTTGAAAGGGAGGGTAAAAAGAGTCCAATCTCTCCAGAGTGCATGGAGGCTGCTTAAAACAACAGTAATAGAGGCCCAGCAGAGGTGTATACCGCAAAGAAAGAAGGGTTCCACTACATCCAGGAGGGTGCCCGCATGGCTAACCAGCCAAGTTAGAGAGGCTGTGAAGGGCAAGGAAGCTTCCTTCCGTAAATGGAAGTCTTGCCCTAATGAGGAGAATAAAAAGGAACATAAACTGTGGCAAAAGAAATGTAAGAAAGTGATACTGGAGGCCAAGCGAGACTATGAGGAACGCATGGCCAGCAACATTAAGGGGAATAATAAAAGCTTCTTCAAATATGTTAGAAGCAGGAAACCCGCCAGAGAAGCGGTTGGCCCTCTGGATGGTGAGGGAGGGAAAGGGGAGATAAAAGGAGACTTAGAGATGGCAGAAAAATTAAATGAGTTCTTTGCATCTGTCTTCACGGCAGAAAACCTCGGGCAGATACCGCTGCCTGAACGGCCCCTCCTGACCGAGGAGTTAAGTCAGATAGAGGTTAAAAGAGAAGATGTTTCAGACCTCATTGATAAATGAAAGATCAATAAGTCACCGGGCCCTGATGGCATCCACCCAAGAGTTATTAAGGAATTGAAGAATGAAGTTGCAGACCTCTTGACTAAGGTATGCAACTTGTCTCTCAAAACGGCCATGGTGCCAGAAGATTGGAGGATAGCAAATGTCACGCCTATTTTTAAAAAGGGAAAGAGGGGGGACCCAGGAAACTATAGGCCGGTCAACCTAACATCCATACCGGGTAAGATGGTGGAATGCCTCATCAAAGATAGGATCTCAAAACACATAGACGAACAGGCCTTGCTGAGGGAGAGTCAGCATGGCTTCTGTAAGGGTAAGTCTTGCCTCACGAACCTTATAGAATTCTTTGAAAAGGTCAACAGGCATGTGGATGCGGGAGAACCCATGGACATCATATATCTGGACTTTCAGAAGGCGTTTGACACGGTCCCTCACCAAAGACTACTGAAAAAATTCCACAGTCAGGGAATTAGAGGACAGGTCCTCTCGTGGATTGAGAACTGGTTGGAGGCCAGGAAGCAGAGAGTGGGTGTCAATGGGCAATTTTCACAATGGAGAGAGGTGAAAAGTGGTGTGCCCCAAGGATCTGTCCTGGGACCAGTGCTTTTCAACCTCTTCATAAATGGCCCGGAGACAGGGTTGAGCAGTGAAGTGGCTAGGTTTGCAGACGACACAAAACTTTTCCGAGTGGTGAAGACCAGAAGTGATTGTGAGGAGCTCCAGAAGGATCTCTCCAGACTGGCAGAATGGGCAGCAAAATGGCAGATGCGCTTCAATGTCAGTAAGTGTAAAGTCATGCACACTGGGGCAAAAAATCAAAACTTTAGATATAGGCTGATGGGTTCTGAGCTGTCTGTGACAGATCAGGAGAGAGATCTTGGGGTGGTGGTGGACAGGTCGATGAAAGTGTCGACCCAATGTGCGGCGGCAGTGAAGAAGGCCAATTCTATGCTTGGGATCATTAGGAAGGGTATTGAGAACAAAAAGGCTAGTATTATAATGCCGTTGTGGTAAGGCCACACCTGGAGTATTGTGTCCAGTTCTGGTCGCTGCATCTCAAAAAAGACATAGTGGAAATGGAAAAGGTGCAAAAGAGAGCGACTAAGATGATTACGGGGCTGGGGCACCTTCCTTATGAGGAAAGGCTACGGCGTTTGGGCCTCTTCAGCCTAGAAAAGAGATGCCTGAGGGGGGACATGATTGAGACATACAAAATTATGCAGGGGATGGACAGAGTGGATAGGGAGATGCTCTTTACACTCTCACATAATACCAGAACCAGGGGACATCCACTAAAATTGAGTGTTGAGCAGGTTAGGACAGACAAAAGAAAATATTTCTTTACTCAGCGTGTGGTCGGTCTGTGGAACTCCTTGCCACAGGATGTGGTGATGGCGTCTAGCCTAGATGCCTTTAAAAGGGGACTGGACATGTTTCTGGAGGAAAAATCCATTATGGGGTACAAGCCATGATGTGTATGCGCAACCTCCTGATTTTAGAAATGGGTTATGTCAGAATGCCAGATGCAAGGGAGGTCTCTTGTTATCTGGTGTGCTCCCTAGGGCATTTGGTAGGCCGCTGTGAGATACAGGAAGCTGGACTAGATGGGCCTATGGCCTGATCCAGTGGGGCTGTTCTTATGTTCTTATGTTCTTATGAGCCATGTTTTTCAATGTCTGTGCTAAGAATTTTAGAAAAGGCCAATATATATCTAAAAATAGATAAGTCCCCAAGATGCCAATGTGATGCCATGCATTTTCTCAGAACTGCAGAAGGTAAAATAGAATAGTGCAAAAGATCTATCCAACAAACCAGTCCATTTCCTTTCTAAAATCTTTCTATGAAATTTAGTAATGCCTGTTTGCAGAGTCAATTGAAGTTTTTTTTCCCCACAGTGGGACAAATTTCTGAAGTCCCTCCTACTCCCCCATCATGGTTGCACCCTGCTAAATTCCCACAATGCACTATTTACAAAACACCCACCCACCCACCCACACACACACGATCATGTAATGCTTTCCACATCGAATCCTTATCTAAAGACTGAAAGCAATGATGAAAATATAGAAATAGGTATAACATCATCAAGCATAGACCTTGCAAGTGTTGCTGCATTCAAATATTCCAGTGTTGGGTAGCCCAATCCTGTATTCCCGGCACCCAGGGCTGCAGCAGAGCCAAAAATGGCTGCTGCTGCATCCTTTGTCCCGTTCCCCTGCGTAAGCAGAGTATCCCTGCAATGGGGCTACTCAATTCTATGTCAACCTGACATAGAATTTTGAGCATCCATGTTGGACCGGCAGCCTGAAACGGAGGCTCAGGATCCAGTGGAGCAAAGCTCCACCAGTCCCACCTCCCTCCCACCCTTCTCCCTCCCCCAGCAAACATCCTCCCTGACCTCTCCCTGCCCTCTGCCCGCCCACCCCTACATACCTCTCTGCTGGCTGATGGTCCGTTCGACCGCCAGAGACCGCCAGAGCTCCGGAGCTCACCTGGTGCTAGCCCAGCACCAGCCAGCACTGGGCTAGCACCGGTGCTAGGGCCCGCAAATGTGCCTTGTGGCACATTTGCGACAGTGCACACCAGCAGTGAGCCAGTGTATAGGATTGGTCCCTTAGTCTCAGCAAATGGACAGTGCTCCATCTAAACAAAATGATGGACATTTTTACTGAAAATAGTTACAAAAAAGAAAGAAAAAAACTATAGCCACCACTACTTTGAAATGACGCATTCACAGGTTACTCTGTCTATAAAAGGAAAGTTTAAAGTAGAATAGTAAAGAAAGATGTTACAGGGGGATACTTAATTTAAAGATGTAGATTAAAAAATATGCGAAGAGTACATGCTGTACTGAACACTTATTTTCTTTCAGCATGAAAAAGGTTTCATTTCTTTACTGACATAACTCTGAAAACACACTCACTGAATTGTGGTTAGTATTTTGTCATTTAAAACTATTATAAATGCTGAACACATTAAAAATGCAAAACCGAAAGAGAAGAAAGCACTTTCTTGGCACTGAACTGGATTGAATTGAAAATACATGATGATAAAACTGAGAGATGAGATAGTATTGAGGAAGAGCTGCTGCTGACAGCTATCAGTGGTCCTAAGTAAACAGACTATTTAAAATGTAACAAGAGCTCCAGGACTCTATTTCAAATTCTTATAATAAGGCATTGTGAAGGTGTAATCATAATCTAATTGCGTACTATGTTAAGAAAATATAAGATTGGTGAATTATTGCAAGCTGTGTTAGCCATAATTCCTTTCAAACATGTTTTGTGAGGTGAGGTTTTTTTAAAAAATTTTTTAAAGCAGACTTATCTTTTGAAATCAAGCAAAACAAACTCAAAAAAAATTAGCAATGCTATTGTAAAAACAGAAAGCTAAATTAAAAACCTGATGATCATGAATGATACAGCTTACATTATTTGCCATTTAGTTGTTCATTCACTGAAAAGATTCTTTGGAGCTCTTCACAGTCTGCTTTCATTTTACCTCCCTGAATAGTTTGGGGGTAAGCAGCAAGATAACTGAGTCTGCAGGTAACACCAAACTCCAGATCATTTATGAACAATTTAAAAAGCCCGAGCCCTAGCACAGATCCTTGGTGGATCCCCACTGTGCCCAATCCTATCCACACTTTCCTGGGAGTAAGCCCCATTGACTCTAATGCGATTTTCTTCTGAGTAGACATGCATAGGATGGCTGTTAATCAGTTACCAATCCATCAAATGCCCTGTACTCTTATTCCATGAGACTGCTAAGTTTACATAAAAATTTTAGGTGAGGGAATTTGCCAAAAGCTTTTTGAAAATCCAACTGTACCATGTCAACTGGATCGCCTCTATCCAAACAAGATCCCCTTCAATGTCAGAATGCAGCAAGAAAGCAAATTAACCTTTTGGTAAGTAAAGAATAAAAAAGCAATTTAATTTAGGTTACATCATCAATGATAAATGTATCTTCTGTACATCTACTCAGTTTGAGGAGAGCCCCAAGAACAATTTAGTTGATTCATCTGACAGCATCCTCTTAAGAACATAAGAAGAGCCCCGGCTGGGTCAGGCCAAGGGCCCATCTAGTCCAGCTTCCTGTATCTCACAGTGGCCCACCAAATGCCCAAGGGAGCATACAGGACAGCAGACACAACCTGCGTCCCGGTGCCCTCCCCTGCATCTGGCAATCAAAGGCAGCCTGCCTCTAAAACCAAGCTTACACATACCTACTATGGCTTGTAACCCATAATGGATTTTTCCTCCAGAAATTTGTCCAATCCCCTTTTAAAGGCATCTAGGCCAGATGCCATCACTACTTCTTGTGGCAAGGAGTTCCACAAACTAATTACACACTGGGTAAAGAAATATTTTCTTCTGTCTGTCCTAACTCTCCCAACACTCAACTTTTGTGGCTGTCCCCTGGTTCTGGTATTATGTGAGAGGGAAAAGAGTGTCCCTCTATCCACTCTGTCCATCCCCTGCATGATTTTGTATGTCTCAATCATGTCCCCCCTCAGCCACCTCTTTTCTTGACTGAAGAGGCCCAAACACTGTAGCCTTTCCTCATAGGGAAGGTGCCCCAGCCCAGTAATCATTTCGGTTGCTCTCTTTTGCAACAGAAGGAAGGCTCATAGCCAGGGAGACAGACCAGGGACAGACTGCACTTGCTCCCAGTGTGGAAGGGATTGTCACTCCTGAATCGGCCTTTTCAGCCACACTAGATGCTGTTCCAGAACCACCATTCAGAGCGCGATACCATAGTCTTTCGAGACTGAAGGTTGCCAACACACACATATCCTTCTTGAGATGCAGTGACCAGAACTGGACACAGTACTCCAGGTGTGGCCTTACCATTGATTTGTACAACGGCATTACAATATTAGCTGTCTTATTCTCAATGCCTTTCCTAATGATTCCAAGCATGGAATTAGCCCTCTTCACTGCTGCCACACATTGAGTCGAGACACTCATTGAGCTTACCAGCATCCCAAGATCTCTCTCCTGATCTGTCTCAGACAGCTCAGAACCCATTAGCCTATAGGAGAAGTTATGATTTTTTGCCCCAATGTTCATGACTTAACACTTACTTATGTTAGTTAGTTAGTAGACCTTTAATGGCATAAATACATCTATAGCAAATTCTACACACTTACTTAAGTTGAAACGCATCTGCCATTTTGCTGCCCAGTCTCCCAGTTTGGAGAGATCCTTCTGGAGCTCTTCACAATTTCTTCTGCTCTTCACCACCACTTCTTCACCGGAAAAGTTTGGTGTCACCTGCAAACTTGGCCACCTCACAGCTTAGATGTGCCTCCAGGTCATTTATGAATGAACGACACAGATATCATGAATGAATGACACAGATTTTAACACCTTGCTTAAGACACAAACAACAAGGGAATAATAATTCACAGGTGGATTTTTTTTAACATGGTGCACGTGTGACAAACTTGTTTGTGGGCTTGTTTGTCACTGTGATCAACTGCAGCTCCTAGCACTACATGAAGCCCATGGCAAACAGGACATATTCCTTGCAGGACACACATCAGGTGACATCATTCACCTGTCAGCTGATGATGATTCTAAGGGCAAAAACAGCTGGCAAGGGAAGATTTAAGGAAAAGACAGTGCAGGCACGAGCAGGAGGGCCAAGGAGAGATGGAGAGGTAAGAAGGGAGAACAGATATTAGAGAAAGGAGGAAAGATCAGGAACAACATCAGGACCAGAAGGTGACTACAGCAGTGTTTCTCAAACTGTGGGTCGGGACCTACTAGGTGGGTTGCAAGCCCATTTCAGGTGGGTCCCCATTCATTTCAATATTTTATTTTTAATATAGCAGACTTGATGCTCCCATGGGATGTGACTGCATTTGGAGAAATGTTACAGACCTGTACTTTGAACAGGCTACTATGTATATGCTTTTAACAATGATAGTCAATGGGACTTACTCCTGGGTAAGTGTGGGTAGGATTATAGCCTAGGATTGTTACAAATTTTCCTGCTTGATGATGTCACTTCTGGTCATGACATCACTTCTGGTGGGTCCTGACATTCTCATCCTAAAAAGTGGGTCCCGATGCTAAATGTGTGAGAACCACTGGACTAGAAGATAAGCAGAAGTGGGCAGAGTTGGTGAAGAAGGTATGTGGAGGAAGAGGATGAGCAAAGAGGGAAAGGAAAAAAGAGAGATGCAACAAGAAAGGATAGAAAGGACAAAGAGAGTCCAAGGGGCAGAAGGTAGAAGAAGCTGAGCTGGAAAAAGAGAGGAAAGCGAGGAAGAGGGGTGTTGATGTTTATATATCAACATATTTGAGACTTCCTACTATTGTATAGTCTCAGAGCTGAACTTAAATAATGATGTTCATTATTGATTTAATATTGGTACACTTGTAGAGTACAACAGGATACAACTTCACAGCTTAAAAATCATAACTTAGATATTACTGTAGGACAGCCAACACATTACAATTGGTAATGAAACTGTGGCTACAGCTCCTTGCCAAGACACTGATATTATAATTATGATAATTTGCTTTATTAAGAAAAAGATCTATTTACTTTCTAATGGAAGATTTTAAAGACCTTATTAGGGTTTTCAGAGAAAGTAAGAATGTACGTAATTAAAACTACAATATACTGAACTAAACTGTGATAAACCTTGCACAATGTTCTCCAGTGTAATTTTCTTTTAAGACATTTAAGCTTGACTGACCTATGGCATACACATAGGATGACAAATCTTCTTTATCTATCTCTCAGATAGCCAAACCAAATCCAATTAAAGATAATGTTTCTCAAATATTTGATTCCAAACCTGGAGCACAGTTATTTCTGGATCAGAGGCACGCATCTCAGACTCAAACATTCTTTTTTTCCTGAATCTGAATTCAAAACAATGACTAAGGGCCCAATCCTATGGATCTCTAGCACAGGTACTAAGCTCCAGTGCCAGCGCTGGTTTTCACAAACGTACCGTAAGACACGTCCATGACACCCAGAGAGGAGGGAGCACCAGCACCAGCGCAATGCCAGTCGGTGCTGGGCCAGAACCAGAGGGACATTGCCATGAGCAAGGGAAGAGCTCCAAGCGGTGGTAAGGACTTTTGGGGTGGGGGGAGGCATTCCGGGGCAGGGAGAGGGTGGGACCGGCAGAGCCCTGCTAAGCCATATCCTATCCCCTGTGTCAGGTGGAAAAGCCCAACACAAAGGTTCTCAAGTCTGCACTGGCAAAATAGCTGGCGCAGACTTTAGAAGCCCCATTGCGGGCTTTCTTCAGTGGAAAGGGACAAAATTCCCCTTTCCCCGAGGAGACCTCTGGCAGCCCCTGCTGGATACAGCGGAAGGCATTTTGGAGTGGCTGTACCTGGCAGCGCCACTGTGTATAGGACTGGGCTATAGACATCTTCCTTGCGACTAGAGGATAGCTGAGTTAAAAGTCTGCCAGTATCCTAACATCATGCTTCCCAGGCCCCACACTTCTTTGCCAATCCAAAGCAAAATTTTCACATCTCCTACCAAATAAGACATTTATTCTGTCAAAATGGCACAATCATTCAAGATGCAAACACTCTGAAGCAATCAGAACAAGGACGATGCATTACATGTGGTTTCTGCTTCCAACATTGGAAACCATTCTTGAAGACCAATGCACATTTACACAAAAGTAAATCATAGTGTTCAATGGATCTTATTCCCAAGTAATTGTACACAGGACTGAAGGCTTAGTTGTAGGGCCATTCAGCTACCCTTCAAGCAGATTCATTCCTATTGACTTAAATCTAAGAACTTTGAATGACTGGCTGATCAGACTGTTGAAAGCACATGTTACTGAACAGCACTTGGCCTCAGTTAAAGTTTCCATTCACTTTAAAGTTTAGTTCTGTAAGCATAGTGTAAGCATAACTTTTCAAAGCACATGCTACAAGAAAAATAATGTTCTGGCATTCCCTGGCCACTTGAAAATGAAATGAAGGTTCATAACCAAAACAGTCCTCTGCACATTTAAAAATGTTTTAAAACAAAAATATCCTAAGCAATTTGATATGTTTCTAAGAAAAATATCTCAATTGGTTTTATTTAAAGTATTTTGGGTATGGCTAACCTGTGATAGAGAGCTAAGCAGTCAGTGAATCTACTCACTCTGAAATGCACACATGATATACAATTAAAATCTCTATTCACATTCCTACAAGGCTGTCACTCAAGAGAAAAGCCTTTTTGACAACATCCAGCGAAGCGTACCAAGTAACTGCCAAATGAGAACTTAAACAGTAACAGTTTTGTTATCAGCAAGAACAGATTTTTTTTCAAGATTGGGTTTGGCTACTTTAAAAAAATAATCATTTCTGTTTAAGTGCAGGGTGCTTCTAGTAAAATAAAGTACACTTCATAAAGTTTGTGTGTTTCATGGGAGTAATCAGTATATGTGCCAAAAAAAACACACAAAAAAACCCTAGCAGAAGTAAGTTAAGTTTTTACTATCAGAACAAGGTTTACAAGATAGTTTTATTGTGGGCAGAGAGAAAAAAGTCATTGTCCCACCCAGATTTGGTTTTGATCACTGCTAGGTGCTAGAAAGATATTTTGCTCTTTAAAAAGTTTTGGTTCTAACAACCTTTTCCAATGAACATACAATCAGTGAAGTACACCAATTAAAACACAGAGAAATAGTTAGTGAAATATAGTTAGTATAGGTATATACTACTTACAATAAATTGCATTACTTTCAAAAATGAATATATGTGTATAAATTTTAATGTGCAATGCTCTCTAGAAAGCATTGTGTTCAGAATGTAAATAATTCCATACCCATAAATGTGCAGTACCCATTAATGCCTAATTCAATAATGCAGTTCCCTTCAGTATACTTTTTAGAAATAATCTTATAAAAAGCTGTGCCCAGTAAACATGTGCTTTTTAATCTGCTACTGGTATATATCTCTGGAGACAGTTGACCATGGGTTAGAGTTTTGTACAAGTTAACTTCAAATAGGCAGATATTTGCCTCCTTACCTATCATGGTCAGTGACCAAGGAAGAAAGCAGATGCCTCCTGACTATTAACAGTCATGACAAATTGCCTTGCTAATGAAGGTTACACACTGAAAGTGCCACAACTGATTAAACTATGATTTCTCACTCCCAGATAGCAAGCTATACTTGGGAACTCCAGCAGTGGACAACTCTAATGTTCTGCCAACAGGCCTTCAGGGCACAGTATGGTATTTAGAAAAACACACTGTAAATTTCATATGAATGCATTCTAGAAGATTGGGTATATACACACAACATGTTTTGTAGAAAATCTGATGTAACAACATAGGTCCAAAATTGTTGAGCTATATGAAATGGATATAACTTAACCATGTTAGCAGCCTTTATACTATACACTGCTTTACTTTTGGAGCTTTCCTTCTCCTCTCCCTTCCCCTCCCTCCAAAACATTTCTTTCGCTTTGCATTTCACATAAAATCTCTCTTTTGTCAGTCTCTTTGTTGGTGCAAAATTGGCAGCAGTTCAAATTCAAAGTACTCCTATTCATTTACTGACCATTAAACCAATGTCATTCTAGTTCACATCAGCCAGGGAGCTAAGCTCTAAAAAACATAAAAGGCTTGCTTCACCACTGGCGAATAATGTGTACATTTTTACAGAGCTTAAACCTTAATGCTTTGCCTGAAACTAACAATACAGTATATCTTATCATTCCTTTTTCACAAGCAAGCAGCTGCTGAAACGCTTGCCACTTCAAAATATCAATTGCTTGCCAGAGTTGTCCTCAACACACCCTGTCAAACTCATGTATATTGTGCAATGAAAATGCTGCAGCTCTGAAAGCTAGAAATTGTGTCAAATTCTACTTTAAGGGTATGAGGGGCAAAGAACAGTGTATGACAACCGTAGAGACCACAAACAATAGCAATGGGGCCAGACACTACATATATCACAACTGTGCCTGTACATACTTTATTGTCTGTATTATATATTTAACGCATGACAAATGAACTGTTGTATGCAATGTACAGCACAAATAAAAATCCCTTCAGTTAGTCAGGCTTTTCTCATTTTTCTTGATGATAGAAACATAGTTGAATTTCTCTGCTCTCTGAACATTTGTTTCCAAATCAAAATGGGGGGGGGGAGGGAGCAGAGAATAATGCAAGGTTATCAAAATGAGTAACAGAAAACAACAGACAATAGCACATGATATCAAAATGAGATTTTGTTCAGTTGCATCTCTCAAAGGAGACATAACCAGGGCTACCTTTAAGAATGTTAGGCTATGGAAGAAGGGGGAGAAGAAAAAAAATATTGCTATGCCCATAAATTACAGTACACCTAATTTCAATGCAGATAAGTACTGGCCTATTGATTTGCATGTTTCCTTGGCAAAATGGAAATCCCATGTGAATCTTCTTTGTCTGGAGAAAATATATTTTATAAAGCCTTTATGAATACAGAAATCCTTGACAAAAGGGAATGTGAGCAATAAATAAGTTACTGGCATATAACACAGTGTACCAAGTTGAAACCGAAATAAGAGTGGGCGCTCCTTCCATGTGTGCATGTCCACATATATACAAATGAGCAGCTCTACATTTTAATCATGATTACTGGACGCCTCCAAGTCCTCAGTACTACAGAGAGGTCCTTTTGTCCTATGATGCTAAACTAGTCCAATCAAAATCAAGCACTCACATTAAAGCAACATCTCAGTTTAATTGTACCATAGTTAGCCCAATGTTCACACAACACACAGCTTGCTAAAACCAGGGAGGAAAAGAAAATAGCAGTAAAAGATTAGTTGCAACATACATTAATCCATCCACACTACAACAGCGATGTCAAAAGCTTTAATATACAAGAAGCTATGAGTGTCATTATCTCACATACAGTTAACTAAAATGAATAGATATGCTTTTGAGGTGTTAATAAATATTTTGGAAAGAAAATAGGTGTTTTAGGTGCTTGGGGGTGCTGACCTTTCCTGTGTTTATTAGTGGGACAATGATGAATTATTAACACACAGCAGCTGTACCTGAACTGCTGCCACAAACATAATAGCTCTTTATAGCCATCAGGGGAGTGAGATAGGAGGCCTTTATTAACCACTAGACATGATTAGCACATTATGCAAACTTCAGTAGGCAAATTATCTGTTATTGAAATATAATGTTAGTTATAAGCAATTATCAACATGATTAAAAAATAGCAAAACTTTCCAACACAAAGTGAAAAGATTTTACTATTGGCCAAATAGTTATTGGAAATTTGCAAAAGTTGTCTGAGATTTCTCCCCCCTCCCCCCCCCCCAAAGCGATCTGCAAGAACATCTTGGGCTCCAATGAAAAAATCCAACACCATTTTTAAGGCTTCTGCTTCATGAATATTAATCTCCAGAATATAAAACTAAACATAAAATGAAACATTTTCAACATAATTAACTGACCTGGTTAATGAGCAAGGAACCTGATGTTTCTAAAACACATTTTCATTAAGGATACAAGTAGGTCTTGAAAGATTAGTGCTACAATAAATTTTCAAGAGTTAACTTGAAAAATAACATCATAATTTACTTCAAAAAAATAAAAAACTCAATTTTGGGAAAGATTATCCCATTATCCTTAGCAACTGAATACAGCACTGAGAGTCCATTATGAGCAAAGTCTTTTATGCCCCAGCAGAAAGTCATTAACATAAAATAAATCATTAACTATGATATTAAGCTCTATCTGTAGGTTTCTATGACCAATTTTAATTACTGCACTTGCCAAATGTAAAATGTACCTTTCACACAACGTTTTTCTTGCCATTTTACAATTATTTTCATTTTTTCAGCATTGAGTTGTGAGAATACATATAATGAAATCTTTTTTTCCTTAGTTGAAGGGTCTGCGTTACATGGAAAGCAAGTCTGGTAAAAACCATAAACTATTTCAGAACCAATTGAGAAATAAATTTACAAGATTCACATCATTTTCTGTAGAGGAAATAGAAACCAAATACAAAATCTATGATAGGCTGGAAGGATAATCACTATTCCAAAGTGTAAGAAGAACCATCGTTCTTTCACATACTTCAACTGCTACTCAAAGTTTGGGCTGTTATAGCAGCTGAGTTAGAATGCAACAAAGCTCCAAGTCATGGATCAGTGGCATTGGGGGGGTCAGCCACGTTGGACACTGGCCTAAGGGTCCACTATCTAAAAGAGCGCATCTGGCCAGACTGCCCCTGAACCATTAATAGCAGTACTGAATGCCCCACTCTGGTGGGCAGGCAGAGTATCATGATAGGTCCCAGTTGAGGACTTTGCACAAGGACCCCCAACAACCAGTCACCAACACTATCAGAATGGTGACCAATTATAATATTCTTAGAAGGAAAATCAAAGACTTTGCATACAGTGAACCCTCTAGTTAACAAACGAATGAGGGGAAGGGGTCCCATTAATGCCAAAAGTCCATTAAATCCAAATGAATTCAAGTTAATGGAGACAGAAATGTTCAAAAATATATATGATTAGTTTTTAATTAAGCAGAAAACTCTGTTTCCCAAGTTTATTAAATTAAGTTTTGTTAAATCAAGGATTCACTGTACTATTAAGGATTTACTGTACTATAGCCCTAATAACATAAGAACAGCCCCACTGGATCAGGCCATAGGCCCATCTAGTCCAGCTTCCTGTATCTCACAGCGGCCCACCAAATGCCTCAGGGAGCACATAAGACAGCAAGAGACCTGCATCCTGGTGCCCTCCCTTGCATCTGGCATTCTGACATAACACATTTCGAAAATCAGGAAGTTGCACGTACACATCATGGCTTGTAACCCGTAATGGATTTTTCCTCCAGAAATTTGTCCAATCCCCTTTTCAAGGCACCTAGGCCAGATGCCATCACCACATCCTGTTGCAATGAGTTCCGCAGACCAACCACATGCTGAGTAAAGAAATATTTTCTTTTGTCTGTTCTAACCCTCCCAACACTCAATGGATGTCCCCTGGTTATGGTGTTATGTGAGAGTATAAAGAGCATCTCTCTATCCACTTTATCCTTCCCGTGCATAATTTTGTATGTCTCAATCATGTCCCCCCTCAGGCGTCTCTTTTCTAGGCTGAAGAGGCCATTCGCCGTAGCCTTTCTTCATAAGGAAGGTGCCCCAGCCCAGTAATCATCTTAGTCACTTGTTCGTTGCCCTTGTTCATTGTTATTTGCAAATTGTTTAGTAATATAAATACTGAAGAGTAATGGGGTTAGAAGATGTGTATGAATAAACGTTTGCATGTTCTGGTTAGTTTAAGGTTCAATGATGGATCAGTGTCCAATTTCTGGTGGATCACGAGCCACCCAGGTACTATTTATGCCTTAATCTACAGTGCAGACACAGGAGCACTTAAAATAGATTATTTTTGCATTAACTGTTAAGAAATCTTGAGTCTGAACTCTTGCTTTATAAGTTTAGCACACACTAGTAGATCACGAAGATTTTTTTTAAAGAAGCTTCACATAAGATTCCTCAATACATCAAAGTACACTACATTTTTCTAATATGTCATTTTTTCTTGTAAAATAGACTTTTAAAAAAATATAAACTAAATTTTACTTGAACTAGGATGACGTGCTAATACACTCTATGTATATAGTAGGCTTCTTTGTATCCATGGGGGATCCGTTCCCAGATCCGCCCCTCCCTCGCCAATACTGATCTCCGTGGATAATGGAACCTACTGAATGGTCCAAACAAAAAACCAGAAGTGCCTTTCAGAAGGCCTGCCAGAGACTTCAGAAAGACACTTCTGGTTTTTCACTAAACCAAACCTGCTTTGCAGAATGTTCCAACTGGCCTTCTGAGGCATGCAGGGGCCACACACAACCTCCCTACACCAGTTGCATCCAAGAGGTCCTCTGAGGTCCTCCAGCATGGGCTTGCAATCCCCAATGAGTCAAATCCATGGATCACAAACCTGCAGATAAGGGTCGACAACATACAGTGAAGTGACTAATATGCACATCCAAACTAATGTATCAAAAAAAAGTTAGTAAAAATCTTGTTCTCATCCACAGGTGACAAAACAGTGACTAACGATCCCAGTAGAGTTTGATAATTGAAATTGGCCTTGGAGGTACACTGTCCTTTGCTCTCCCAGAATCAACTATGAGATCTTCCAGATCATTCTATACCTTACTCCTTTCAATAAGGAGCTCATGAGTTCCCCCTAACGAGTCCTATGAAATAACATCTTTGTAGCCCATACATTACACAGTAACAATTTAACTTTCCATTGTCCACAGCAAAAGAGGACCCTTTGTCTTTAGTCCATTTCTGCCTAGCCCACAGGTATGTACGTTTGGTCCCTGTTGCATATATGCAACTTCGGGCAGAAATGGCTTAAGCAATTAATCTTTCTTTGGTAGTTTCCTACTTTTTCTCTAATGACAGTGAAAACATTATAGACAGCACTGAGTCTAAAACATTATAGGGAGCGCTATCAGGATATGGACACGTTCTTGCTGTTAAGGACAATGGTGAGAAGGCCAATGCAATTTCAAGGATATTTCTTCCAACCTACCACAAGATACCCAACTAGCTACAAAACTTGTAAAGGTATTATGCTAAGCAGGAGAGAAGACTGTAAATACAGAGGGAAATACATCTTTCCTTAGCAAGGAGAAAGCCACCAAAAACACTGCAGTTTCTGCACAATAACACCTCATCTATCTTCCAAAACTAGAATTAGCTTCACCAGCGAAGAGATGGAGGGAGTTCACAACTTGCCCATCACATGTACAGCATGCATGTCCAGCAAATTTGGAACAGCTTCTCATATGAACCATGGTAAACTCTGACTCACCCTGAATGACTCGTACACGTCATATGCAACTATCAATCTCTGGATGTTGTCAGCACCTCTTCTCTGGCAGAGGAAAGGTGGGGTATGTATGTATAAATACATACATTGTATAAATACATACATACAATTCCTTTAAGATCACTTCTGATACTGAATGGCATAATATGAGTAGATCCTACAAATGGAGTATTCAATCACTGTCAAGTTTGTTGGGGGGGAGGGTAGGAAGGGAGGAGTTGCTCATCACCCATCTACTCTTCTAGCAGACATGCACTAGCTATTAGCTGATCTGATATGAACATGCACATCAACATGAGACTATGCATGAAGCTATGGAATTCCCTTCCCCTTGACTTAAGAACTGCTCCCTCTCTTGAAACTTTTCTGCGAGGCCTGAAGACCCTTCTGTTTAGACAAGTCTTCTGAGTTCCCGGCCTTTTTAAACATCTTTTCAACATCTTTTAATATCTTTTTAAATACCTGGTTACAGGCCTGATTCTTTTATGATTTGCTGCTCTATGCTCTTTTTACCTGACTACTTTTTATCTGACTACTGTTTTTATGATATGTTGTTAATATACTTTTATCTGTTTTTAAATTATGTTTTTAATTTGTTTTAACCTTGTTGTAAGCCGCCTTGAGTCCCTCCGGGGAGAAAGGCGGGTTAGAAATAAAGTTAATAATAATAATAAGTAGGAATGCAGCTTCTATAAGGGAAAACAAAGAAGTTGGTTAAGCTGAGGAAACTGCACATAAAGCTTAGGGAAAGGATAAGAAGCCAGACTGAGAAAATTTAGTAGGAAAGGTCACAGGAGATAAGCAACAGGGTGGCTGAAGTAGTAAAAGTAAATAAGGAGTGATTACTATCCAGGAACCTGCAGGAAGGATAAGTGGAAGAAAGAGATACTGGAATGAGCAAAGAGTCCAGGATACAAGTAAATAAAATAACAGAAGAATTAGGAAGATGCAAGAGAGTAAGAAAGAAAGTTGAGGGCTGGGAAATGGGTTCAGAGCAGCTAAAGAAACTGGGAGAAAGAACATCACAGGTTCAAAAGCAGTAAACTAAGAAAATGATAATTAAAGGCTTGAGAGTTGAACTTAAAAAACCAAGTGGCAAATATTAGGAAAATACATCACACAGAGCCTAGGGAAAAGTTGACTGATACGCCACTGGCAGAAACAGTACGAACAGGTAAGAGAATTGCAGTTCATGGGAAACCATAGGACAAGAGTGAATACCATATTGGAAGTGGCTCTAGCTCAGTGGTAGCATGCTGCTTTGCACGCAGAAGGTCCCAGGTTCAATTCCTGTCATCTCCAGGTAAGGCAACCAGAGAGAGCCACCAGCAGTCAATGTAGACAATACTGAGCTTGATGGTCCAACTGACTCAGCACAAGGCTGTTTTCCCATCTTCCTCTGGAGCAAGGAAGCTAAAGAAATATGGAGGAAAGGCTGCCAAATCTTATGTATTAACTAATCAGCCAACCTTGCGCTGTGGGCGACTAGTGCAATATTAATAAGATACATTTGACTCACTACTCCGGATTCATCTGCTGTTTGGCTCCCTCTCACTGAACTACTGGCAACCCAACAAAACAAAATGAAGAAAAACTCAAGTTATTCAAAAGTAAAACTAGATGTTATACACTACAGTGATTTTCAGAAAACTATGCACAGAATATATTTCAACGACATATCCAGCAATTCTACACAAGCAAATATTCAGACTGCAAAACTCACTTATTATTGTAAAAGATTCATTTCCATCCCACATTCTGTATTATTTATATTCATTAAATTGCATGCTACGGTGTGTATGAAGAAACACATCCAAACAGAATTTGTCTAACCTAGTGCCAAACCTGGATGTAGTTTTTTGTTGCAGAGAAGATTACAACATTGCTATTTTCAAACCAAACGCTGCAGGGAAAAACATTATGACCAGAAAAATCTCATTCAGGTTAAAGCGAATTCCATGTCTTGCTGCCTATAATTAACTGTCTGTTGGCACTTGCATTAAGAACCACATTTTCTGATCAGTTTATTACTCAGGTTTCTTAATGAAAAACTATTCCTTGGGCAAAACATCCACAAACATCATTTTCATAAAAGGAAAAAAAAGTGTCACTATTACCTCAACAAAAGAGAGCGAGAATGGAACAGAATGCACGTCTAACTTCTATTTAAAGTGGTACAACACTGGTCAAAATCTTCCTTTTAGTAGGAAGATTCAGTGTGCCCTATTGTGTGGTCTTGTTTCAGGAATTCTGGTCTATCGCCTAAAGACAGTATTCCAACACTAATCCTAAACAGACACAGCTCAGAGCAAACTTTATTGGCATTTTGTGTACTAGGTAACCTAGTCTAGGTTTATATCCCATGTCAGAAGCACAGATATATTTGATTACATTAAGAGCTGGCTGACATTTTTAAAAAAAATTATGTTATTTACCCTCTCACTTTTTAACATAAAGACTACAAGACTGTAAAGAGTACTAGAAAAAGGTTGGTTGTTCTGTCTGTGAAGAGAATGTGTCCTTTGGTACCACCTTCAAGATAGGGCCCTGAGGGCTGAAAACCTCGAACTTCCTCAGATAAATTTATGTATCTATCTTGTCATCATATAGAGTTGGTAAGCGGTAGAGCTTGCCATAAAAACCTGGTCTTTCTGAAGAGGTTCACTTCACACCTGGTTTCCCTACACCAACCCAATCAGAAAGGCAATTTTTTTTTCCAGCCTTAAAAACTTGTGATGAAAGGAAATCCAAAAATGCCAAGTCCATTCACAGGAATAGTTTCCATAGAGGTCTCCATCATGCACAGGCTGCCAAAAAAGTCACTGCTCACAGATAGGTACCTGGGTCAGGTCTTGCTCTATACTAATGCCACTCAAAATGCATGTTACATTAAAAAAGACTAATAAAAAAATGTCATATGTGTTTTCATTAGGTTGTATCCTAAGTTCAGTCAGTCATGGCTAAGGAGGGAAGTCACAAATCCCACTGATTTAAATTTAGGATATAATCCATTGTATTTGGGAAGATACTCAAAGACGTTTTCTTTCCTTTGCTTCTAACAACATTTTCCAACACTATTCCTCATCTTGACACTGTTCAATACCACGAACAAAAAAGGAAAGGATTGTGTACTTTGCCCACTCCACTAACACTGGGTTGTACGTAACACTGGGTTGTATGTATGCCAGGGGACCTCAAGGTTGCAAAATGGGAAGGGGTGAGCCTGCCAAGGAGATCATCAGTTATCCACCTCCTTAGTCTTGAACTATTGGTAGTGCCTTCTGTACAAAACCAACTGTAGTGTACAAAACCAACTGGATAAAACCCATTTTAAAAAAATATATATATAAATTATCTTAAGCCAAAGGGTACATAGACATAGTATGTGTATTAAGTTCTAATAAGTTACATCATCAAATGGAATTGGCATTGAGTTTTAAAATTAGAAATGTAGACATTATTCAGATAATTGGGTGACAACTCTAATAAAATGATTAAGAAAACCTTAGGCAACTAATCCTATGAGTTTTAATTGACTAATCAATTAAATCTGCATATACTTGTGCATTAATAAAGCAATGACTTCAAATGAGAAAAACTTATTCTTTGTGTTTAGATTTTGTATGTGTTATAGCAAGCACCATGTTAATACACAAATGAGGGAAAACGTCTCTTCTACAATGGAGTCTGTCATCTGTACCTTTTATACATATCTACATGAAAAATAATTGTTAGATGTATTGCCTGATTAATCAGTGGCACCTTTGTGATAAAACGAGTTTTAATCAATCAATTTAATTCTCTCTTGCATTACTCCTAAAGTCTTCTGAAATACAGGTTTTTCTCCATTCTGAGAAACTTGAATCTAATGGTATTTTGAAGACTTGGGATTGAAAGAAAAATCATACTAATCTCTAACTCAGTCATTTTCAACCAGTGATGTGGCACATTGGTGTGCCGCAAATCGTTCACAGGTGTGCCACAGGAGTTTGGGGGAGGGTTATTTATTAGTAAGGCCATTGGGAGATGTGAGCCCCCCCCCCCGCCATGACAGTGCAGTGTGCCTTGTCAATTGTCCAAAAAACTGATGGTATGCCTTGACTAATGCCTTGTCAGTATATCATGAGATGAAAAAGGTTGAAAATTGCTGCTCTAACTTAAAGTTCCTTAAAAAACTTCAAAGTTTGTTAAAAACACTAACACATAAAATCAATGAAAGAGGATCTGATGAACTTGTATTAACAAGAATCCACAATATATTGAGTAAAATGTGTTATGGACACACCAAACACCCTTTCAAGACAGCAACAAAGAACAAAAACAAAGTCAACATCCATTTTGAATCCACCCCCTCTTGCACAGATGTGCAGAAATCTCTCAAAAATATTGCTACATGAGCACTTTAGAGTTTTCCTAAGAGAGTTCTAGAATTTGGCTATTTAAAACAAATGCTGGGGTAGCAGGTACTGGAAACAAAGCAAGCTTGGGGAGA
Organism: Tiliqua scincoides; assembly: GCF_035046505.1. NCBI lineage: Eukaryota > Metazoa > Chordata > Lepidosauria > Squamata > Scincidae > Tiliqua > Tiliqua scincoides. The sequence continues at coordinate 43,200,086 of NC_089824.1, read as the reverse complement.
AATAAACATCCTTTAGACATTTCATAGAAAGCAATACAGTATCCAAGTTTTGGTCTAGTATGATAGGAGAATCTTAAAATACTTTTAGTCCTTTAGCTCTTTGACAAAGATCACTATGTTGTAAAACATTAACTTCACAATGTGCTCTTTTTTTACTGTTGCAGTGCTACTCCCAGTTTGATTAGTCTAGTTTCCCTTCCCCCATCACCTTATATTTTTCCACTGCATAGACAATTATAAGGAAATAAAGAGTAAATCAGTTGTAGCTTTCCAAATCTATGAACTAGCAAATTTCAAGCAAAAAATAGTCAGTACTATACATAATTTTGCAAGGCTAACTACTGAGACCAATAAAGTTCATTTTCACCATCCCCTCTGTATGTCAGTATCCCTGTTATTACCAGTGTCTAAACAAAATTATATTAAAGCAGAACACTTTGACTGAAATCCTATTTATACTTTCCTGGGAGTAAGTCTCATTTAACACAATGGGACTTACTTCTGAGTAGACATGCATAGGATTAGGTTGTAATCATTCAGCAGTGTGGGAACTAACAGTAACTTGCAAAAATAAGTGATCATTTCTACACTCAGTTAAAACAGTGTCTAGAGAAGATAAGTGTTCTTCTTATATGTGTTTAAACTGAGTTAATGAAGTCTCTAAACAGCTAAAGACCAAGGGATTATTAGAACTCTGCTCACAGATCGTGCATATCCAACATAATTGTTTCAAAGAAAATGTAAGCATACACCTCTCTCTCCTAAACTACCATCTTCCTAGTCCAAAAACCCTACTATAAGTTTCAGAGATGAACCTTATTCTCACAAGTCTAAATCTGTCTGTCCATTCTATGAGCCTCACAATGTTATTTCAAAGGTTGACCTATATACAGCAGCATACCATCCATTCTCTCTGTTTGTATAAGTGATACCTCACACAGTTGCCATAACCAACATTGTTTGCATTGTTCTTTTACTTTTCTCTCTCTGGGGTTCAGATGGGAAAGAAACATGACCCGACGCAATATGTACAAAGCACACTACGCTGGAAGGAAAAACATGGCAATGGCCAACTAAAATGTTTAGGGACATCATGGTAAGTTTATAAAGAAAAGGTCTCACTCATCTTTTGAAACAAAGACAAGCAACAGAAAAAGAAGCAGAGTAAAAAACTGAACATTACTGCATGTCGTTTAAAACATTAACAAAGAATGATTTATTATAGCTAGATGCAAGTCTAGATAATATCAACTCTTATGCAACATTTGAACTACATTATATGTACCCTGAGATTATTCATAAAACTTACGTTAATTGATTGCCAATCATTTGTGACAGGTTTGTAAATGCTTACTGATACGGCACATTTTCAGGTCACAATCCATTTAGAACTTCTCGTGTTTATGGAGGATTACTCCAAAGTTCAACAAACAAGTCAGTGGAAACTTTGTCATGCTATGTATAATGAACTTGAAAATATAGGGGAAACTGTGGACACAGCAATGATTATTCTGGTCAATTTGAAAGGAATTTTGTCTGACATGTTAACAGTGTTGTGGAATATAGGATGACCTTTGCATTCAGTTCTGTGCAGCCATCAAATTAGATGAAGAAGATGCAGCATTTAGAAAAATCTATCAAACAGCAGTTGATAAAAAGGAATACTGCACAAGGTGAATTTTTACAACCAGCAACTACAGGACACAAAGTAAAGGCTTTGTAACAGTGTTAATCATCTTGGATGGATGGGGCTGAGGGAATGGAAAAAAATGAGATGTTCAGTCAACACATGCCTCATAAGGGCCCAGCCACCAAAGCCACTCTGAGACCATTTACTATAATCAATGATCATTGGCAGGCCTGCTTAACAGAGACACACACTGCTTGAAGAATGTGCCTTGTAAGAAACATTCCTGGTATGTCACTCCTGAGCTTAAACAAAAACATGAAGAAATAGTCTCACAACTGTGCATTTCTGAAATCCATTATCAGTTCTGGCTAAGTTAAATAGAGTGAATCATCTGTACAGTTCAATAAAAGTTTTCTCCTTTCTATATAGCTGGACTTAACTAGTAAGCTAATAATAATAATTTTTAAAAGCTGAACTAGGAACAGAGGGTGAGGAGCGAGGAAAAAGCTTTCTAGCTTGTATTCAATCAGGAGTGATATCCACCCAAAATGATTTAAAGCACTTAATTGGAAAATGATTTAATATATTAACCTAATTCCTGATTTTCCAAAGCATTTAACTTTTAAATTAAATCTGGCCCACCATCTTGAGTATGATGAGCAAAATGTGTATTCAAGTCATTACCTTCTTTTCGAAGCTTTAAATCACTGATAGATTTAATAACCGTTCGTCCAGTTTTCATTGCCAAATGGCTCTTCAGGCACTTTGGTGCTTATGTCATTAATTCTACCCAGTGCTTCTTTACTTTTCAGCATGGCAAGCTTACAATTCACAATAAAAGATAATAGAGATTATATTTTATAGTGGAAGTCACTGAGTGAAAGTAGTTCTGTAATAATCATTGCTGAGTACTTTAAGAGCCTTAGTACATGAACAGCTTAGCACATACTAAGGGGGGGCCCATTTCATCTATCCAAACTTCAAGTCTTCTTTTCCTCTCATTTTCCATGACAGCATACAAAGGAAACTTTTGCAGAAAAGGTTCTACTTGCTGTCAGCCAAAGGGTCAAGAATTATAGTCCAGCTGATCACTGTGTAGAAACGTACCTACTACAGAATGCCTTGCAGTGTCGCCCTCAGGTTTCCAGTATAAGAAGTCAGAAAAAGACTGCAAGTCCCTAGCTTCACACTTGTCTTCACCAGGGATAAAAATGGGTTCCACACATCATGAATGGCAAATGAGATCATGCTGGAAATATTTCCTGAGAAGTGAAGCGGGTTTTTATCACAGCGCAGTAGTTTGTATTCTTTAAACAAGCAGCCAATGAACTCTATATCACTAACACTGGGAGCATTTGCTCAGAGCACATGCAGTATCCTATGAACACATACACACAAACCCATGAAACTAGACAAAACACAACAGTGGGGTTTCTTTCCCCCCTCACCTTCACATATAAAGTGACACACTGCCCTTCCATAGCATGACAGTAACCACCTACATCTCCTTGAATGCTGTAATGGTTATAAGGAACAAAAACGGAGTAGAGACTCATCTAAAAGCAAGAAATAGCAAAAGTGCTGATTGTGCAGATGGGGCTTTTATACAGCACCCAAAAACATCTGGTGCTGCTTGCAAAAGCACCAGTCTTCCAGAGCAAGCTTTTAAACAAAAGCCTAACAGGTTTAAACAAATCTTACTACAACTGCTTGCTCACAGCTCCACTCATGGGGGTGTGTTCCAAGTAGTGTTTATGAAAGCTTGCACTTCCTTCTTATTTCCTATTACCAGTACTGCCCATTCCACAGCAGCGGGGGGGGGGGGTGTATACCACACACAGAATCACAGCTAAAGCTCAAGCCAAAGATAGAAAGAATATATGAGAAAAAAGAACCACCTTATTTTGGGAAACTCAAATTATCACAGCACAAAAGTCACACCAAACCCTTGGAGGTCTCGCCTCTTTTTCTGCACTGGTCGTGCCCTGCTTTGCAATTTCTCCCTCCTCTCTAGAGATCAGCGAGAAAACTTATTTTTTTCTGAACAGAAACCTGGTTTCAGCACAACTGCATCAAGTTACAGGGGAATTCACTCTGTTTGATTCTGGATCCTGCCCCACCACAACAGCGTACCTGGGGGGGCAATGGGGCAAATACCCAAAGCATCAGGCTTGGTGGGGCCCGCCATTCATTTCAGTCTCAACTTGTCATTTTTCTGATTCTGAAATTCCCACCACCACCAAAAAAACACAACTCTTCAGGCACAGGCTTGTTGCTAAGATCTGACATACACACCAACGTGTAAACATGGCAATGTTTTGTCATTGTGAGCCAAAAGTAATACCAAGGAGCTTATAATGGGGGGGGGAGAGAAGAAGAGAGTTTAAACCTCCCACATAAGCATCCAAATCGTGTGTGGAGACACTACTTAGAAGAGACTTTCATGCTTTAGCACTGCTGGGGTCCACTTGTGAGGATGCTCCCATCCCATTGATTGCCACGGGGCTTGCTCCCAAGTAACCCGGGTCAGGACTCCAAGAGCCCAAAACAATCCCTCCCCCATCAGCTCCCCCACCAACACCACGATCAGTCCAATATTTTATTTTAGAGCTGTCCAGGCTAGGATGGACAGAGAAGCTTGCAAAAGGGGTTCTCTTTTTGCCAGCTCACTGCAACCTCCCACAACTGCTGAACAACAGGAAAGCAAAACCCCTTCTGCCCCCCCCCCAGATATGTTTTTAAAGGCACAGCGCTGATGCTTTTCCTGGAGTACTTAGCTCAAGCCTGAGATCCGCCTGGCTTCAAGTCTCCGGCTGTAATCCTCTGCATGCTTACCTGGGAGTAAGCCCCACTGATTGTAACAGGGCTTGCCTCTGAGTAGACATGCACAGGATTGGGCTGCAAGGCTGCAATTCCCCAAGCGACAGCTCTGAATGCAGCCCCTTGGAGAAAAGGAAGGAGGAGAAGAAAGCAAAAGCGCAGGATCACCTTGTTGCAGTAGTAGGGGTCCAAGCAGGGAGACGGTCCCAGGCAAGGAGTCTCAGGAGCGGCTGCAGACTGGGATGGTGGTGCTGGTGGAGGAGGAAGAGGTGGCGGTGGCGAGTAAAACCTCACGTCCATTGCACTAACACATCAAGCAAAACTCCTCTTCTTCCTTCTTTTGCTTTAATGGTGTTGGAGCAAAAAGGGGGGGTGGAGGGAAGCGCTGACAGACACACCAAACAAAAAAGGCACCCAAACAAACAGAGGCCCCCAAAGCTGGAGGTGCCTGGGAAGGAGGAGAGGCACCTTCCCTACCTCACATCCGTTGGTAGTTTGTAACCGAGGAGGGGGAAGGGGGCAGAACTGCTCTCCCCCAAAGCCAGGGCTGGGAGGCGCCCCCCACCCGACCTCTGCTCTCCTCCAGGCAGGGCAGGTAACTTCCAGCGAGGAGTTCTGCTCTCCGCACACACTACAGCCTGCCTAAGCGCCGGGCAGGAGCGCAGAGCTCTCTTGGCAGAGTTGCCTCTTCTCTGTTTCGGACACCTGGATTCTCCCCACCTGGAGGGGCAGGGAACAAAAGGAGCCGCTGAGGAGGAGCAGAAGCGCGCCTGGGATCCCGCACGGCCACCTCGAGTTGCAGGCTGGAGCGGAGAGAGCGCGCGCGAGAGGGGCACTGGGCGCGCGCCGCTACCGCTCTTGCACCGAGCGTGCTCCACACAAAGGAGCTGGCGAGGCTCTCTCGCTGCTGCTGCTGCTGCTCGCCGCGGAGCGCGCGGGCCGAGCGCAGGCAGGCAGGCGGCGCTGTGGCATCCGACCTGCCGCTTCACGCTCCTCTCGTCCTCCTCCCCGACCCCCTGCTAGTTACTATGGTACCACTAAGCGCGGCGCCAGCGCTGGAGGAGTCAGGGAAGGAAGGGGGTGGCTGGGGCTGAGCCAGGCTGGACTCCCAGCTTCTGGGCTCAGCGCAAACCTTGGACCCCTGCCGGTAACCTCCGAGAGAGGGGGAGCATGTGCAGAGTGCAAAGGAAGGAGATGGGCATCATGGCTGGGGCTTCGTTTGAGTCAGGTTGAACTGCCAGCTTCTGGACTCAGAAACTTGATCCCTGCAAGGAATTTTTTAGAGAGTTGGAGCATGTGCAGAATGCAAAGGAAGGAGATGGGCATCATTACTGGGGCTTAGTTTGAGTCAGGTTGAACGCCCAGCTTCTGGGCTCAGGCCCTGGACCCTTGTCAGTAATGTTATAGAGAGGGAGAGCACATGCAGAGTTGGAGCATGGCAGAGTGTGAAGGAAGGAGATTGGTGTCATGGTTGGGGCTTAGTCTGAGTCAGGTTGAACTGCCAGCTTCTGGGCTCAGACCCTGGACCCCTGCAAGGAATGTTATAGAGAGGGGGAGCATGTGCAGAATGCAAAGCAAGGAGAGTGGCATCATTACTGGGGCTTAGTTTGGATCTGAAGGCCTTAGGATTGGACCTCAACAGGTGGGAAACCCTGGCCTCCGAGCAGCCCGCTTGGAGGCAGGCTGTGCAGCATGGCCTTTCCCAGTTTGAAGAGACACTTGGCCAACAGTCTGAGGCAAAGAGGCAAAGAAGGAAGGCCCATAGCCAGGGAGACAGACCAGGGACAGATTGCACTTGCTGCCAGTGTGGAAGGGATTGTCACTCCCGAATTGGCCTTTTCAGCCACACTAGACGCTGTTCTAGAACCACCATTCAGAGCGAGATACCATAGGCTTTCGAGACTGAAGGTTGCCAACTAGTTTGAGTCAGGTTGAACTCCCAGCTTCTGGGCTCAGGCCCTGGACCCTAGAATAGCACAGTCTATTTTCCAGTTGGCCACGCAGTGAGAACATGGCACCTAACCTCAGCCATGGGAGTCCTCAATAATCTTTCCACGGCACTCAGGTCTCAGCTTCCCAGCATGTAAAATGGGACACGTGTGACTTCATTTACCAGTTGCCTAGATGCTGTGGTAGGGGCACCTCACTGACGCACACTACACGGCTTATATAATTTGCAGGCAAAGCCTTCTTGCTGTGCTTATTAAGGATAATAAATGAAAAGTAGTAAATGAAAGGTAGGCCACGTGAGAAAGTCAAGCAAAGCTTTGAGAGTTAAGTGTGCACAGGAAAAGGATAACCCTCAGTGAAGTGAGAAGAACAAAAAGAGGGAAAGGGAAGGCGTAGGAAAGCCTGCCTCACACTGGCAGTATGCCAGGGAGATGTCCATGGGTTGCAAAAGTTGTTCCTCTTATGCTGTTGCAGCACAAATTCCATATTTGTGTATCTCATGGAAACATTTATTCAGCATTTAATACAGACCCTGACCATAAGTCCTGTTGGAATTTTGAGGTGGATGAACTTTCTCTTCAGATCCTGGTAGGGCATGCCTAAAGGAAGGGTAAAATCTTGGATAGACATTGGTAACATGGGCAGAAGGCAACAATTCTATACCCACTTTTCTAGGAGTCAGTCCCATTGGACACATTGGGACTCAATTCTAAGTAGACATGCATAGGATTGGGCTGTAAGTTTTATAGTGTACCAAGGCAAAATAGAATCTGAAGAGAAAACTCTTCCACTTCAAAATTCTTACTGGACTTATGGTCAGGGTCTAGACTAATTAGAGACCCGGTTAGGCATTAGGTTCTAGTACTTCAGGATAGCCCCCTAACCATGACCTACACACCCTGTCCAGTTGCTACTGCCACCATCACCATCAGTGGGTGGCCCCTAGAAGGCATGGGTCCCAATCCTCACCATCAGTGAGAAAGAGAGCACTTGTGCAGGCAAGCAAGAAGCAAGTCATTGCTTCTGCCCTCTTGTTCACCCTGTCCTATTGGGTGGCATGGTAGAAAAAATTGGTTCTCTTGGGCTGCATCATAAGAAATAGCCACCTGTATGCCCTCTGGGTATGCATTGGTTGCATTTCGGCCTGCTGAAGGAAATGGAGAAGAATGGGGGACCATGAAGGACATGTTGCTGACCCCCCCCCCCAACCTGAACCTCATCTGGGATTTCATGCTCCAGAAGGATGATAGAATAGCTACTTTAGCTAATTATGTGGGAGTAGGAACAGAAAATTTCAGTTCTGGAGTGCCACCTCTTGAGACTACAACAATACCTTGCACTTTCATCTGGTTAAAGACCACAGCATGGATAAAAGTAAAAAATGGATAAATGTCAAGTATTAATATTTAAAAAAAAACAAATATAAGAGATTCAATGCGGACACCTCTCATTCGCCTCTTATTCCATCATGTCTTCTGATGTTCTAGTTCAGTAAGTCATTAATGTCAATCCTGAGAGGAATGCAAGAAAATGCAAACCGATTCCACCTTATAAGAAGAGAGCCTTGCACATGCATACTCTACCTATTGAAAAAAGAGGGGTGTGTCAAAGGGAAAGGAGGCAGGGAGTTCTAAGTGAGGGAGAAGGGTGCCTTTTGCTTCAGCCGCAAAGACTGAATGAAAAAGAGTGTGTGGAGCAAATGAAACATCAAGACAAAGCATGTGCACAAAATTTGAAATGTGGTAAAAAGTAAAAACAGCCAAAAAAGCAATGTGCTGAATGTCAAGTGGATGAAAGTCAAGGTATTGCTGTACTTCCGAATCAGTAGAGATCATCCCCCCACCTCTCTGCACAGAGACTCTATCTAGACAGCATGGAGGAAGGCTTGGAGTAAACATAAGTGGGTACCTTTTGAAATTCTACAAGTATAGGATTTTATGAAATAAGATGAAACTGCACAAATTCTGTACCTCAAAAATGGAGAATTCATTTAATTTAGTAGACCTAAACAGAAACACAGAACTTAACAAATAATATTGAGATATATGAATAGAAGGGATTTATAATAAGATGAAGTGGTTCTTAACCACGTCCTTTCTCCATTCAGGACTCCAGTAAAAAGTCCAAATGACTCTGGTAGGTCTTTAGGGCTTCAATCACACTGCAACTCAGGCTGATCCTAGTGATACCCTGCCCTGAAAAGAAGAACAGTATGAATAGTCTCTTCCCAAAGGGATTAGAGTACAATAATACAAAAACAAAAATTTAATAGGAAGTGGGATGATCTATGACAGCGTGAAAGAGGCCAGACAAAAACAAATGCTGTCCTTAGCCATTCGAAGTATAAATTATTTTGTTTTAAATATATAATTTTGGGTAATCATTGAAGACATTTATGTCTGTAAAATTGAGGTCAATCTTCTTTATTACTCTACTAAAAATCAGTTATTTTTCTAAAACTTTGAATTTTGAAATTAATAACATGTTTCAGGCAGGCTAAGAAAAATCAAATCACAGAATAGCAATTCACAAATATCTAATGGAAAACAAAACAAATTCAAGTTCACAAATAATGAAGTGGTAAAAATGTTGCACTGAGTGTCAAATTTGCATATTGAAAGAGAACTTTGTACAACATTGTACAACTTTGTACAACAAAAATATATGATTGTTTTGTGAATTCAAAACACAAATATCAGATTAGGTTTTGTGAATTCCAAGTGCATGCAAGTATATGGTTTGAGTCTAATCAAGATTTGAAAAGGTAAGTAATCACAAAGAGTCCCCAAGTTAAGTCCATTCAAGTTGCAGACATCCAAATTACAGGCGGCTATGACAGCTCTTTGGCACAGTGGTAGTTTTGTGTAGATACAAAAGCACTAGGCCAGCAAGAGCTGGCTGTTTTAAACTAATACATTCCAACTTCCAGACAGACCTCCAAAACAGAATTGGTACATATCTTAGAAACTTAGCATATAGCTCCTTTGATGTGCATGGTGCTTTACAATAGAAGACAGATGCTGGCCCCAAGGGACTCACAATCAACAACTCACTCTAGAAAAACAGAACAGAGATGGTGCCAGAGTAAATTAGAAAGTACACATACATATACATACATAGGCTTGTATTGCAGCAAGACATAAGAACCAATGGATACTGCATTGGGAAAAGTGATTTTTGAGGTTGGATTTCAAGGAAGACAGAGAACATTCCACAGGTGATCAGGGAGGGAGATCTAGGAATAAGGGACCACAAGGGAGATGGGGCAGAGGCATTTGATGAGACAAGAGACCTTTGGGCAGATGACAATGGTGTAACCAGAAGAACCAAGATCATGGTTAGGAGTGTAGAGGCATATGAGAGCGGACAGATAAGGAGGGATAATGCCAAGGGCTAAGAGCTTTGCTGGATTTAGAGCAGTTAGAAAACCCATGCAGGGATTTGAGAAGGGGTAAACAGAATGAAGATCAAAAGATAAAGACAAGGCTTTATACGATAGGATGATGATGATGATAAGTTGTTCTCAGTGCCTCCTACCACCCATCCTTTCCGAAAGTTAATTCACACACCAGTAACTGTGTTGTGAAAATTTGGTTATTCTCATTATTGTTATGAATTGTAATGCCATATCCTTCAACATTTTACATATGAAGAACAAGTCTGTATTATCCCTGTTCTAAAGGATCAGTGCCTGATTTCCAGAATTCCCACTCCTGTCCCAAGCGGATTGGCCTAGGCTCTACTGTACCAGCTGTGTCCATGTATTCTGAGTAAGCAGACACAAGTTTGGGTGGCAAAGTAACTGGTACTGAATGGGGATTGTGGACAGAATGTTGTACATAGACCTCAGAGACCAGGACTTAAAAAAAAAATAATAACATAACCACTCAGGCTAACTCAGTCACGGTCTAATATTGTGTATTCACTGTGTATTAACCTCTGAGAAGTCACTCTTGTTTGGCCGAACCTCACAGCTCTTTTGAAATAATGTGAAGTAATTCCATGTATCCCATTGTGCTGTCTGACTTGAAATCAACTTGTGGCTAGATGATCTAGTTCTCTGTTGTGCATGGACTCTGGCTGAAATCAGATTGGTTGCAGTTTATGTCTATTTCCTTTCTCAATTGACTTTTTTGTCCAGCTAATGTTGGAGTGTAGTTAAAGGAGGAAGGTACTATATGGCTTCAGTGTTCTTGCAGTCCATTGTGAGGGCTATGAACTGTTGTGCTGGGAAGTTGCCTTTAGCAGTTCATTTTGTTCTTGTTTTTCAGACACAACCAATATCTGTGATACGTTTTGATATATATTTTCTGACTTTCATAAAAAAAATCCTTATGCCTGTGGAATGAGGTGGGGCTGCCATCTTGTCCGCCTCAGACAGCAAAATGGCTTGGGATGCTCCTGATCAGACCGGTGATATTCTACAGCAGAAAAACCAAAGAGAGCGATTCTGGGTTAAAACAATAGCCGTGACAGTGAGTGGGACCACAGGGCCACTGAAACAAGAGGACATGGAGGTGGTCCTGCAAGCCAGTGCCCACTTGCTTGCAGGACCAAGGGGGAGTGGCACCCAGGGCACGTGTGCTACTTACTTGTTCCTAGATACACCTTTGAGCAGGATGGACACAGACCACGGACAGTGACAGCTTTCTGGATAAGGGGTGGCAATTCCAGAAGAAGCAAGAGAAGAGGAGCAGTCAGGAAGTGAATGGCACTTTGGTTTGGGAAGGGAGGGCAGGAAGATTCCATTATGCTCAAAGCAAGTAAAAAAAATTAGAAGGGGAGGAGCACGAGAACAAGATCTGTGCTATTGAGAGGTAGGAATTGACAGGGTGCGCTTTCCAGCACTGACATAAGGTCAATGCAGTTCTAAGGTAAGGGAACAAACATTCCCTTACTTTGAGGAGGCCTCCGTGGGTGACACCCAACTGCAGGATGCAGAACATGTCCCATTGGCACCACTATGCCAGTGCTGGAAAGCACTGACATAAGGGGTTAGAATTGCGCCCAAACTTTGGCACTACTTTCTGGCTACCACCCAAGGCAGCTTCCTTAGAATGTAGGCCATGCACTGAACTGGAAGCCTGAGTAGCAGATCCCACCCCTAAGTAAGTCCCATATGATGTTGGTAAAGAGGAAGACAGGTCCTCTAAGGAGCAGCAGCAGAAGAGCTTTGCCTGTTCACCTGCTCGGGGCTGTTTTAAAACAAGATTTGAATTGAGCCAGTTTAGGCTTTGAGCATATTTACTTGGAAGTAATTTCCATTTAAATCGATGGGACTTGCATCAGATGTTCAGGGTGAGTATGCCTACAAGTGAGGCCTAAACTGGCTCAGATTCAAAGCTTGTTTTAAAACAGTAGAAGCTATAGCACCTTAGAATGGCTAACCATTCAGCACATACCATATCTTCTTAATCAAACAACCCACCCATTTAGTATCACCTTTGAGATAAAGTCTGGCTCCATACTGTTTTGTTTGTATATGCTGTCCCTATTGCAGTGGAAAGCTGAGGTCACATTGTCACGAATAGCTAGAGGTGATTAAACTGAAACTCAAATCAGGAAATTCTAGGTTAACAGGGTGTGTGTGTGTTTTAATAAACTGACAATTTACCAATACAATTATTTCTCAGTAGTAATTGCTGCATATACAGAGAAGTCTCTGTCTCTTCTCAGTCTGTGCTTATTGTGGTGGGCATGCATGTGTACTTTCTCAGCTTTTTACCTATTTGTTGGAGTCCTGAGATTAGGCTTAAACCTCCTTTAACCCCTTTCCTCATTGTGTGTGCATGTTAGCAGTAGTTAACACAGTTTAAGAGTGTATAGTTTAGAAGAGAGTGGTTTAGTATAGTGCAGGGGTTGGCAACCTTTTTCTTTAAAGGGGCTGACCATTCAGTGGTGGCATCATCATGTCACAGCTGAACATCCTAGTTGCCAAGCACCTAGAAGTGCTGAGTTCAGCTTGGGAGGCTATGCCCAAGTCACTGCATACTGAACAAGGAATGGCAGAGCCCACCTGTCTGGACTCACAAACTCTGCAAGTTTGGATGAAACTGACTGGCAGGCCAGATAAATCGACTGGTAGGCCAGATCTAGCCTGCAGGCTGTAGATTGCTGACCCCAGGTATACAGAATCCCAGCTTAAGCCTCCTGTTTTGAGTGCTTTTAGTAAATTTTAGTGATCCTTAACTCTTGCCTCTTTTACCACCAAATTGCACAAATGTGCCATTAGCTTTAACACTGGATCCCTGCACCCATTGCGCATGTTTAAAAAAAGCAGTGCCAGTAACATCTGTGAAGGTTTCCCAATGGCACACTCTACCATCATTTGGAAAGCACATGCATATGCAAGCTACCCCCTTCAGAACCCTGTTCTGGGTAGCAGATAAATTTATTCACATTTCACATTTTTATACTGCCCTTCCTCCAAAGAGCTCAGAGCAATTTACACAGCTGCTCCTCCCCTCCTTCTTGTCCTCACAACAACCCTGTGAGGTAGGTGAGGCTGAGAGAAAGTGAATAGCCCAAGGTCACCCAGGAAGCTTTGTGGCTGAGGGGAGATTTGAACCTGGATCATCCAGGTCTAAGTCCACCTGCCAAACCACTACACCATCCTGGCTCTCATGCAAGTCCTTCATGCTGTCACCCACTGCTACAGTGGCAGAGGTGAAGGACACTCACTACTTGATTGCATGGTTCTTGGTTAGCTTTCTTGGCTTGGCACTATCAATGTTATCTGGCTAGGAAAAATAACTGGGCAGTGTATGAACACTGCCATTTCTATAGTTAAGAGTGGCAGAGCACAGGATGTCTGCCTGCCTTCTCGAAGGCCTCCTCATTGGATCCTGGCTGGTTCATTGGGCAATGGTGGGAAGCAGATGTTGCAGCAGCAGACAGTAAGCATCCCCTAGGTCCTGATGAGAAGCAGCAAGGGCTGTTTCTTCCAAGGTTTGCCAGTCATGAAAATGGTCCCTTGTTCAGTTATGGGCATGCAGCACACTAAACAATAGCACACCAAATCATGAACACAACATTTAAGATAAAGCATGACCTGGCAACTGAGAATCAACCATTAATCCACCTACCCTAACAATAATCCTGTGCTGCAGCTACACCTTGCTTTTTCATGTCAGCCAGGAAGCAAATCCTGCAACCTCGTTTAGCAATCATACACCAACAGTGCCATGTTAAGGGCATAAAACCCCAGAACAAATCAATGTACATCAACTCACTTTGTGTTCTGAATAAAGAACTAGAATTAGAATCAGAAATTGTTCTAAATGAAGAACTGGAAGAATGAAGAACTGTTTAGTTTTGCTTAATTTTGTCTCTTGCTTGTCTCTTGCTCAGTGCATCTTTTCCTGATGATGGGAAGGTGAAATGCTCAACAATGAAAATGATCTAGAATATTTGGGTATCCGTTCTAAACTTGACCAGTTTAAAAGCTGTGTCTACTTTTTCAGGTGTGTAAAAGATGACCTTGAAAACTGTAGCTTCCTGAATCAGCATTTATAGAGTACATCAACAGTTCTGACAGCAATGAGGAAATATATTTTAACAGAATTGAGTTGAACTTGAATATTTTTAGTATGAAGTATTAGGCAAAGACAGATAGGCCTTCTTTTGCACTGTGCAAGGTGATATGTCAGTGTTGCATGATCTTCCCATTACTTTACCTCTGCAAAATGTTAAAGTTTGATTTTGTGCTCAACATTTTTATAGAGAACTACAAATAAAGAGACTTGAAAAATTGAGCTACACATTGATCTCCTACATAACCCTCCTGAAACTACTTCAAAATGTAGTGGTAGAATCACATGTTTGAATGCTGCCCAGATTTAAAAACAAAGAAGCAACTGCTTATGGAATCTTAATATAATATCTTCTTTTGGATATGTAAGCTTTGTACATAAAGGGTGTGGGATCCTTTTATGTTGGAAAATATTCAGCACAGAGTAAATATCCTCAAATACTTTCTGAAGTGGTTCTGATTCACCAGAAATATCCAGGGCTGCTGGGGAAGGACGTTGCCACACGTCATGCTAAGTATTATAATCAGGCATGAAAAGTTGCTATGCATCAGCTGTTACCCAGACAGATCAGATGATGTGTGCAATGATCCTTGTTTTTCTTGTGCTAAAACATAAGATAGACCCTGCTGGATCACCAAAGGTCTATTTAGTCCATCTTCGTCTTGTGGATAAGACCTCTTGGATAAGACCATTATCAATTCTTAGTGAAATCATTAAAATTTTAAAAATGAGATGAATGCATAAATCACAGAAAATAAGTGGATAATCCCTGGATGAGGGAAAAGGTGGAAACAGTGTTGCATTCAGAGCAGCTGGTATGTCATGACATGAATGAATTCTGAACTGGGGGAGGAAGCAGAGCTTGAGAAATCCATGCCCATGCAAGGTACATCTATACATACAGCCCAAATGTTTTGATATCAAATGTGATGATATCAAATGATGTATACATGTGTGAACCATGCCAGTGCTAACTATTTTGGGCAATTAACTGAAATCTACTCAAGAAGAGCCATAACATGTCTATAAAATAACGAGACTGTGATTCCACCTAGTAAACAAAGCAGTCAGAACCGATTATAACTGTAGTAACCTTGAACATGTCTGAACCTGCATGACAAGCAGCAACACTCTATGACGTTCAGTTGATTGTGAGTCGCCATTTAGTTTAGTTGTGTTTTCTGTAGAGTGCCAAAAAAATGCTAAGTTTAAAAGTTGAACAACATGTCAATTTGAAATTTTTAGTAAAATTGCACAAAACACCAACAGAATTGGACGCAGATCCAAACCTGTTTCATAAAGTAATCACTTGTGATGAAACCTGGATCTTCCAGTACGATCCTGAAACCAAAAGACAGTCAATGCACTGGAAAACACCATCATCACTAAGAATGAAAAAAGCTCGTCAAAGTAAGTCAAAATTCAAAGCAATGCTCATTGTTCTTTTCAATATCAAGGGTGTAATTTTGGAAGAATGGGTTCCAGAAGGCACAACAGTTAACCAGCATTATTATAAGGAAGTTTTGAAAAAGCTGAGAGAAAGAGTCAGAAAGAAACGGCTGCAACTTTGGAAAAATGGTTTCATTCTTCACCAGGACAATGTGCCTGCTCACACAGCACTTTCTGTGAAGCAGTTTTTGACCGACAATCACATTACTACAGTTGAACATCCTCCATATTCACCTGGTTTAGCACCTTGCAACTTTTATCTTTTCCCAAAAGTTAAATCAGTTCTTAAAGGGACACATTTTGAGTCAGTTGATGCTGTAAAGAAGAAAACGGCAGATATGTTGAAACAACTGACAGAAATTGATTTGCTCCATGCCTTCAACCAGTGGAAAACAGACTACAGCGATGTATTAGTGCAAATGGGGAGTATATTGAAGGGGACAAACATTAAATTTGTAATACCAATAAATAAAGGTGAGTTATTTAATCAATCTCGTTATTTAATAGACATACCTCGTATGTCAACAACAGATACAATTGGCTGAACCCCACAGGATGGTTGACTAATGTTCCAATCCTGTAAACCGGGGAGTAAATCCCATTGAACTCAATGGCAAATACTTCTAAGTAGACAGGCATAAGATTGCGCTGTTAGGAATATTTTAAAAAATGGACCCAGCTAAAAATGGTCCCTTAGAAGAAGGAGCTATTCTGAATAGCTGACCCCACTGACGTGCACAAATTTGAAAAAACCAAATCACAGCTAAGAGCCTAAGGATGTTGTGAAGATGTTTTTATACGTATTTTGCAACCCAGGAGGCAGAAAGCACCAACCCAATTCACCTCCTCTCAACCATTCAAGCAATGCCTGCTAGATTCCAGGCTTGAGGAAGGACATTCGTTGAAGTCAATGACAGGGACTATACATGGAAAAGCCCAAAGTAGGAGCCTTCTATTAAAAAGAGAAAAAGTGTTTAACGAATTAAAAGGAAACTGGGCATAAACTAAACTTTTTACTTAAACATTCTTGGCTTGAATCATTTTGACAGTATTCTGTTCACCTTCAAAAGAACAAATTTTCTCCCAAAATATTAAATGGAAAAAGTATAACAAGGAAGAAGTGAAATGGAAAATTGCTAAAGCCTAAGAACATAGCATACAGAAAGACAGCTTTCCCCCCACCCACCCCACCCCCGCTGAAAGCTGTGAGATGATATGAAAGAAAAAAGAGGGAGAGCAGAAAGAGGCTTGTGGTGTGAGGTTGGAAGAACTGGGGCAAGGAAAAGCAGAACTGAAAACAGAATATGAAATAATTGATTTTCTTATGGAAAGATTGAAAAAAGAATTATATGCAGGAGAGAATCTAGAGAGGCAGTTGCAATACCATAAATACTTTTCTATATACTAGATTTTCCATAAACTGCTTAAGCATAATTGGTCTGGTCATCTGTTAGTGAGCTGGATTTTTTCCAACTCATCTTACCGTGGAGCAGGGAGCTCCACTTTTCCCCTTCATTTTGCCCTAAAAAGCATGCATTAGTTTTGTGAGGTTTTAATCCCCAGGACACTGCACTTATTTGAGAGGCTGGGACAAGAGATTTTCGCAGTTTATGTTTTTCTGCAAACTATTTCCAAGCAAACTTTTATATTTATGTTTGGAGTTATAAAAACAGGGTCACAAAATGTGGAACTGAATTTTTTTCCAGTCTAATTTTTTTTTTTAATCCATATGTTTAAATCACACATGTCTTCCAAATAATGATTCAATACATGAGATTATCACAATCTAACCTCACAACAACTCTCTGAGGAAGGCTAGGCTCTTAACATTAAAATATCCTCATTTCTAGCAAATAATCTTAAACTGCAATCCCATACACACTTATCTTGGAGTAAGTTTCATTGCACTCCATAGGACTTATTTCTGAGTAGACCTGCATGGGCTTGTGCTACTAATGCCTGAGCAGAAAGCTGGCATCTCTCACTTCTACTCAGTTCACTACACAATTTTTGTTGATAGGGTAGTAATACAGAAGACACTGAAGTTGGCATCCTTCCACTTAAAACATATATGTTATTGAAACTACATGGGCAGCCCAATCCTAACTTGCACTGGATCAGGCAGGCCAAGCAGCCTGCACTACATCCAGCACAAATTAGGAGCTGGCGGAGGGCAACTTGCAGTAAGGGGATATTTTCCCCCTTACCCTGAGTTACTCCCCAGCCACCCCATCGGGCTACTTGGATCGATGGCAGCAAAATTGCTGGTGTAAATCAGAGTGGCCCTAGTAAGGCTGCTCAGGCTGGGAATGGGGGTTAGGATATGGCCAACACTGCCACAGTTGGTCCCACCCCCGTCCTGGTTCTGATCTACCTTCTGGACTGTCCTCCCCCACCCCAAAATAACCCCTCCCTACGCCTGTTCTGCTCTCCTGCCATTCCCTACCACCACCTGCACAAGCCCGCCTGAACTAGCACAAATTTATAGCAGGCTGGCACATAGCCTAACACCAGCCTAGCCAGCTCACGAGTCATCATGAATGTACTTTATGGCATGTTCGTAACACTTGAAGGTCAGCGCAGGGGGTCTGGCCCACTACAGTCTACTAAAGTTCTCCTCCAAGTTTCTCTGTCCCTCAACGATGTGTGCCCTACTTTTATGCCTCTCTCTCTCTCTCTCTCTCTCTCTCTCTCTCTCTCTCTCTCTCTCTCTCTCGTGCACATAACAGCACATGTGCAACATTGCCGCCTTCTCCTTTGCCACCTAACCAAGCTCCATCGATGCTTGTCCAACCTGTATAAAGAAATGGTCGAATTGGCAAGGAGGGGGTAACAACAATGTAGTGATTCTGGAGCACCCTGTCCCCTTACCTTCAACTTTGTCTCTGTCCCACTGTGCTCCACCGGCTCATTTGTTTGCAGAAGTAGCAGGAGGGAGACATGAACAAATTCAGTTTTGATTATTTTCCTGGAAGAGGAGTTATCAGAACAAGATCACTGTTTCCCTTTGTTGCTTCTTTCTCCAGCCCTATCACCATGATTGCTTGCACTGCCCTGTTCATCCACTTTTTATGAAAGAGAAGATCAGAGTGCAGGATGAAGCAGTTGAGTGGGAGTGGGCCAAGGGAGACGGCAGGAGACAGGGTGCAGGATCTCACATGTCCATTTGCTGCTTCTCCAGCCTGCTGCTCAAAGCAGCCTCTTAATCCCACATCATGGGTGGTCCAACCCTGCCTGTGCAGTTCATTCACATCTCCTTCATATCTGCCTCCCTGCTGTAAATTCAGGTGATTTTCTCCACTGAATTCAGATGGCTATTCCTGCATAATTAGTTGCACTCATTGGTATTATTTCAATTCAAAAAGAAGATACCGTTTGAATGTTCTCTTTTCTCAGCACATGTTACACTTTTGTCAGGTGCTAAGCACAAGAGCCTGGAGCACTTTCATTTTACACTTCATTGGTATATTTTTGCTTCTCCAACTTTGGCTGAGTGTTGTGGTTACAAATCCAATTCCATGTCAGATCAATGTTCAGTTGCAAGAGGATATGCTGCAAGTTACCAATGTGTTCAGGAGATTTGGAATATCTTCACCTTGCCAGCATATTCAAATGTCAGTATGGCCTGTGTGCTTACATAAGTCAGGTATAAAGGTGCTGTGCCTGCTTTTCACTACCATCGTTTCCACGCATGCTTCATGTCAATTCTTCTGCAAACTTCCAGTAAGATCAGAATCACTGGGTGAAGACAGATGGCTTCTTGACAACCTGGAGACTTTAAATGGTACATAACCTGCATCTCTCAGAATGATGAATAAGAAATGGCCAGTTAACACTCAAAGCAAACCTACTAGGAAGTAAAATCATTGGTGTCCAATCCAATTTACCCTCGCCCATTAACTGGTGCAGCCATGCCGGTTGGTGTATTCAGTGGGGGAGAGGGGGTCAGGAGGCTTCAGCAGAGAAAGGGAAGATAAATCCTGTTATCCCTGCATAAGCCTGCCAACCCACAATGGGTCTCCTTGGACCTGTGCTAGCAATTTAACTAGGAGAGAATGGGGTCAGGGTAAAAGCAAAAATGGAGGATAGAATCCAGCAATAAAATCAAGTGATGAGGAGGGAGGGGTGTGTTGGCCGAACTTGGCCAATGCAGGGGTCTGGGGAGGGCAGGGTGGAGGCAGGGAGGAGGCAAGAGGGTGGGGGGAAGGCAGACGGGAAGCGGTCCTGGGATGGGCAGGCAGGGAGTGAAAGGCGGGGCTGGGACCCAGTTGTTATGCCAGATTCCAACTCCATTCCCTGAGCAGCGCAGAGTGGTGTGAAGCCACTAAGTTCTCCTCGGACTTGTGCCACCTCCTGAGGAGATCCATTGGGGCCATGGTGGCTTACCCAGGGGTAAGGGGAAGAGTTTCCCCTTGTCTCCAGCTGAGCCACTTCTGGCCCCAGTCTTGAACTGGATACAGTGCAGACCTCCTCGCCTGCCTGTTCCAGCGCAAGATAGGATTGCGCTGTAAGGGAGTTTATGCCAGCCATCCCCAAGGGTCTGAAGGGCTGTTGCGCAGAAGAAGAGGAGCACTTATTCTATGGCTTCTGTGTTCAGGAATAGGATTAATGGGTTGAAAATACTGGGAAGTAGATATAGTAGGTATTAGGAAGAATGTTCTAATTGTAGGAGTAGTCTTACAATTGATATGTCTATCGATATTCAAGTCTAACTTGAACATTGTGCCTTGTGCAGTTGTGGGCTTGTTGGAAGTTTTCAAGCAGAAGCTGAGTTGATGTCACCAGTCAGGGATGTTGTGGCACTTGCCTGCACCTGAGCAGGGAGTTGGACAAGATAACCTCCAGGTTCTTTCCAACTCTTTCTTTGAGTCTGTTCTGTAAAGTTCAAATGTTTGACCGAAAGGACTGCAATTCTTCCTAAAGAATTCTAGCATTACTTTTGCCACCATTTCTTCTGCCACAGAGTTATTCTCCTCACAAGGGATTTCATTCTTACTCATGGGAGTTTGCCACAGTACTACTCAATTCAGGAGACTGATGTATAGTTTGTTATTGCTAAATTGCTCATCCCTCCCCACCCACCCCACTCAAACAGACTACAAATTGGATAAAGTAACCAGTCTTGCCCAACTACGAGGTAGAATTTTCACGCTCACTGAGTTTTGAAACTTTTCAAGGCATTCACCCATGAAGTCTGAGTATGACTACTAAGCTGAATATCTGAGCCACATGTTTTATACATTGAAAAATGGCAAGTGTACTATGTTCTAGGCACCCCTCTCTTAAATTTACTAATTCAATCATGCTTAATAGAAAACTAGGCCATTTCCTTTTCCCGTCAAGAGTTTTAATTTAAAAATAATTACACTGTAGCAAAAGCACAGAATTCCTAGACTTTGATGCATGTCTCATAAGTGTAGCTTGAGCTATCCATTTTTTATTTTTTTATTTTTTTGCAGTTTCTGTAAAAATATATAAACACTGTTGACCCTGCCATTGGCAAGATAGGGCCTGGTGGAAGCAGTCAATTTTTGTTAATCACACTTGGACAGTCCTTTGCTACCCTAACTGTGCTGATAGGACACCCTCACTACAGAATGTGGGAGATATTTACACAAAATATATGTGCAAGAAAGGTAAGTATACAATATATGCGAAGCATATAACATAAAAATATATGCACAAAAAAGAGAATAATCCAGTTTATGTTCTTGAAGCCTTGGAGTATGTTATGTTTTAAACATATCAATATTTTGTTTGTTTTTAGCAATATTTTTAGCATAACCCCTGCTAACTGGGTAAGAGGCACACTTTGCTCCTCTATATAGCAGGGGCAGAGTAATTAGCCCACCTCACCCCAGCAGTGTCTTTTCTAGTGACTGTCTGCTGGTGTTCTTTTGCATCTTTTTAGATTGTGAGCCCTTTTGGGACAGGGAGCCACTAGTTGTTTGATTTTTCTCTGTAAACCGCTTTGTGAACTTTTAGTTGAAAAGCGGTATATAAATACTGTTGTTAATAATAATAATAATAATAATAATAATAATAATAATAATAATAATAATAATAATAATAATAATAATACCCCATCCAACCCAGGTCGGCACAGACACTGTATGCAGCCTCCAAGGGCTGGTGCTCATAGTCTCTTAGATTATTTCTAAGTTACTTCAAAAGGTAAGCCATGTTACAAGGAGATGGGTATTACAAAAGGCATGATGGCAACTACATTAGAACCGAATCCTATGCAGTGTGCAGTGGCTCACTGCTGATGCACACTGTCACAAGTGTGCCATAAGGCACGTTGGTGGCCCTCAGTGCCGGTGGAGAACCAGAGCTCCGCCACTCAGCGCTTACGTGGACTGCCAGCCAGCGGAGAGGAAGGTGGGGTGGAGCTGTTCCAGGGTGGGGGAGATGGAGGGAGATCGGGAGAGGGCGGGGAGGAAGCATGCTGGAGGGAGGGTTGGTAGGGAGACGGGACCAGTGCAGCTTTGCTCCACTGGATCCTGAACCTCCATGTCGGGCTGCCCGTCCAACATGGAGGCTCTTAATTCTATGCTGACCCTTGGGTTGCCATAGAATCAAGTAGCCCCATTGCGGGGCTACTTGCCTTACCTGGGGGAAGGGGACAAAAGTCCCCTTCTCCTGAGGAGGCAGTGGCTGCTGCCTTGGGCACGCTGGATGCAGCGTCAGCCATTTTCAGCGCCACTGCAGCCCTGTGCACTGGGCAGCTCAAGATTGGGATGCCCGCGTCTCACAACCTACTTTAGTATAATTCAATTGCAAGCCAACCAAGAAGTTATACTGGTAGGATGAATTGTTGCTTTGGTGTTAGAAACAACCAAGCTCCTGCATTCCCAGCTGCACTGTAGTGCTGCACAAAATGATAGCAGGTTGCAGAAATCGATGCAGATGTGATACAGTCACTATGGAAGAAACAGGATTAGAGACACTTGTAGGTACAGCATTGCATAGATCATTGCAGACAGAGAGTGCTATGTACATGTCCTCACTAAGAGGTGGTACTGCATAGCGGCTAATACTGTAACTCAGGACATCTTTGGTTTGAATATCACCTCTGCCATGAGCTTACTAGTTGGCCTTAGGCAAGCTATTCCTGGTCAGGCTCATGGCCCAATCCTATCTAACTCCCCACATGGAAATGCAGCAATGCCAGCACAGCCTCTGTTGTATCCTGCAGGGAGCTTTGGCTTCTGGAGCTCTCTTCAGGGTAAAGGGATATTTGCCCCCTTGTCCCAAGAAAAACCCCAGCAACTACTATGGATTTCTGCACCAGCTCTAAGCTAGCGCAAGCCCAAGTTGATCCATGCAGGTGGATCAGGCAAAGAAAGAGGGTTTGGATGTGGACTGCATCTCTGCCTCCAATCCTGCCCCCTCCCAAGCTCGATCAACCCACCCCTGCCCTGTCAGTGCCCCGTTCCACCCTCCCTCTCACTATTCCACCCCTGCGACAGGCCAGGCTTACCTGCTCCTGTGGGCCTTCTGATGTCCACTGGTGTGTATGGGAATGACTTTCCTGCCAGGATGCCGGCAGCTTGTGCTGGTATTCAGCACTTTATAGCTGCTTTTCAGCAGCCACCGCTGGTAGAACGTGTGTTCCGCTGGTGTGGCAGCCTGATAGGATCTGCAATAAAGGGATTGTATTATTTACATCACAGTTTTGTTGCAAAGACTACATTAACGTTGTACATGCGGAGTGCTTTGCACACTCAAAATCACCTCAGATGCTACTTATCATTGTATGACAATGTATAGCAGCAATCAAATAACAGAAGTATAATATGAGAAGGGCACTTAGCAGACAGACCTGCCTAACACCTGTCTACAGGAGGCTGCTGTGATAACATCAACGCACCCCACTTTATGAGCAATCACAGCTGTGTGAGTTAGCTTGCCAATTTCTTTGTTAGCAGAGGCCTGTAATATGGACAGGATTTCCTTATAGAATTTACTACTGGAAAACGATTGGAAGGTTTTGCTAATCCACAAGCCTGATGAATGATCACATATGAGAATCCTCCATCTCAGATTGATTTAGGATATTATTATCATGTGCACTCTCCTATAGTTTCATTCACTTCTTGAGTCATCTGGAAGCACCTGCTTTTTGGACAGATTATGCACCTGCTCTCTGTATAGTCACCTGATCCACTTAGCAGGGGTAATCAAAGTTTTTGGCAGGCAGGCCACATCATCTCTCTGACACTGTGCCGGGGGCCGGGAAAAAAAAAGAATTTACATTTCAAATTTGAATAAATTTACATAAATGAATATATTAGAGACGGAAAATGAATGAATGAATTCAAGCCAGTTTATGATTCCATTCACCCTAATAAGGGGAGGGGGAGATCTTCATGCCAGTTTATGATACCATTCACCCTAATAAGGGGGGGGGAGATCTTCATGCCAGTTTATGATCTCATTCATACTCACAAATGGAGGGGGATCTTCCACACTTTCACACATATACACCCTGCTTGCCTGCCCCCTCGCCCTCCCTCCTTCCCTCCCTCGTGTGCTTGGGCGGTATGTACTCCTGCCTGGCCGCCCACTCGGCTGTCTGCCTGCTCCCCAGCTGCATGCCTGCCTGCCTGCTCATCTAACCGCGCTTCCTCGCTAGCTAGGGCGGTATGTGCTGCTGCTGCTGCCTGCCTTCCTGGCCAGCTGGCCGACCAACCAGCCCTCCCTTGGAGGCATTGAGGTTGCAGGAGGGGAGGGGAGGTTGCAGGAGGAGGAGGGGAGGGGAGCCCAGCCCAGTCCAGCCCATGGGCAAGGCAGGGAGAGACCTCCCCTCCTCCCCCGCGCGGGTGATCTCTTTCTCTCCTACACTCCCCTGGCTCAGGTTGCAGGAGGAGAGGGGAGGGGAGCAAAGTACAGCTGAGCAGAGCAGAGCAGAGCAGAGCAGAGCCCAGCCCACCAGCAAGGCAGGGAGAGACCAGCAAGTGTACAGGGTCTTTTATAGTGTACAGGGTCTTTTATACAGTGTACAGGGTCTTTTATAGTGTACAGTGTATAGTGTACAGGGCAAGTGTACAGGGTCTTTTATAGTGGGAAGTAATGTGACACCTGCAAGTCTCACGTTACCTTCCCACTATAAAAGGCCCTGCGCATGCACTGGGCTTGTCTTTCCTTTGCTGCCACTGAGCTCATCGGCAGCGAGGGAAAGCAAGGTGCAGAGCTCGCGTGGCGGGCCAGCATGGGCTGGGGTGAGGGCCGAGTGCCCATAGGAGATGGGGGACCCCCTGGGGGCCGGATGGGGACTCGCAACAAGCCGCAAGTGGCCTGTGGGCTGGGGTTTGGGCACCCCTGACTTAGAGGATCAGGACACTTGTAGTGGATGGCCCTGTCTTGGGGCAGAAGGTTAAACTAAACAGCTTGTGTGCCCCTTTCAACTCTATATGATCAGAATTTTTTGAGCTCACTTATGAGGTACTGCCTTGATTGAAGTCGTATGTCCTTACATGAGATGGATAAATAATTTCACATAGAGAGAAAGAGAGGGAGGGAAAGACTGAGGACTGCTTCGAGCAAAAATAATGTTTGATTTCCTGTGGTCAAGTAGTAAATTGGGTAAACTGTGTACATCTATGCATATGAAAGGAGAGTGAATGGAGGAAGTGCAGAAGAAAGGCTGATCTGGAGAATGTATCAAAAGCAGTTCTCTGATGAAAGATGAATTCTTTCATCATCTGAAGCAATAATTGGTTGCTTGTGAATGGCTCCTGAGAGAATCGTATTCTAGTAACAATGTCAGAATAATGTTGTTTGTCACATCAAAGAGACAGGTGGATATTTTGGAGGTTGATAAAATGTCTGTATGTATGTTGATAACTTCTGATGAAATCAGATACCAGATTGGGCTGCTTGTGTTAGACTGCGAGAAGTAATGAATTAATGTAGAGAAAAATGACGAAGTGAGCTCAGTGAAAATTGAATATTCTAATTGTTCATTGAAACAAGCATATGCATCCTGTACAATTTATTTTTTTTCTTTGTTAGGGTGACATGGCTAGTGATTCACATTGTCCTGGGGAGACAGAAGGAGTCAGCTCAGATTATGCTAATACTAGGATGATGTTGTGAAGGGAAAAAATATCCATCAGTAATCTTCAACTTGAGTAACACTACTAAATTTGCTTTTCTTAGAAACATGAAAGCCAGGTTAACACAAGTTAAAGACTTCTATGAGAAAACTGTGAAACATCCTCAAACTATACTGAGTGAGCTACTCTTAAAACATGTATCATAACATTGAAAGCAGTCTTCTCAGGTTGGGAATGGTGGCTCATTTCTGCCCAGTTACTTTAGCAGCAAATCACACTGAAATATTACAAATAATCAAATGACTTTTCATCTCCTGCTTCGTTGAGGCTTCAGACTATATAAGGTTTACAGCCCAATCCTGTCAAAGGATTAGCGCCAGCAGAATGCTTGTTCAGACAGCACAGGCTGCTGCAAAGCAGCTGTACAGCCATTGCTTTGCAGCAGTGCAAGCTGCCAGCATGTTGATGGGAAGGCCAGAGCCTTCCTGCACATGCTGGTGGATATTGGGAAGTCCGCTGGCGTGGTGTAGAACAGGGTGAGGGGAGTGTAGTAGTGCCTGCTAAGTCCAAACCCCCTTCCTGGACCTGATCTGCCTGCATGGGTCAAAGAGGACTTCCACCAATAACTTGGGCACATGCTGGTGCAGGTCTGAGTTGGCCTGCACCAGCGTGCATTGTGGCTGCTGGGGGTTAACCCAGGGCAAGGGTACAAATATCCGCTTAGCCCTAGGAGATCTTCAGCAGTCAAAACTTCCTGCAGGATGCAGCAGAGGCTGTGTCAGTGCCATTGCATTGCCACACAAGGGTTTAGGTAGGACTGGGCTTTTAGGGTAGGATAATGTGCACAAAAGAACAACAATGACATCCAAATGTTATGTGAACAAACCAATTCTGCAAATAGACAAGCAAATATGGATAATGGCAATAAAAATATATTTGAACATGTTCAGTCATCTAGACACTTGCATAAGTCCTTTTTTTCTTTTCCATGCAGAGAATGCCCATAGTAAAAAGGATTATCATCATTTGAGTAACCAGTAGTGGAAAATGTTCATGGGCAGAATTCTGAAGTTTCTAGAAGCATACAGTGCTCTGGGTCCGTTACATTTTTGAGTCAATCATCTAGCCCCTTGTCATCTGTCACTTTTTGAAACACTAGCAATATAGCTGTAACACAAAGCCAGTGGCGCAATTGTCTTCTTGCAAAAACAAAATTTATATATTGTGAAGTGCTGTCCAAGGACAATAACAGTAGCAGTGAGAACTTTACATTATCATTTTGGTTTAAACATGACAATAAATCCCGATTTGTCAGTGCAAGTGACAGACCCATCAGTAAAAATGCATCAGAAAATAATTATCTGCTGTGCTACAGTGCACTGTCAAGATGAAATTAAATAAGTTATTTATTTTGGGCAAAAAGAGCTGCCATAGAAAGAAAAGAAACACTTCATTTTTAATCTCCCATCAAAATGAGTTAGAATTTAACCTCTTTTATCCTGAATGTTTCAGAATGACTGAAAAAATGTTGACACAGTGCTGTTAACAAAACATCTGTTCCAGAGTAGTCTTTTTGTCTTCAGAAGGACTATTGCTAATAAGACTGCTAATATTATCATGTTTTATGCAAAACTATGGTGCAGCCCTATTTGGAATTCTGTGTGTATACGCATGGCTGGCCCAGCTGTGAAGCAATCTGGTATGACTTGCATCCCTGGCAGATGGTGGGGGGCGGGTTTTGAGGGGGGATAGAGGTAGGGAACCTTTCACTCCGAGTTTGCTTCTGCCTCACTTCATCCCACTGTGGATATGAACAACAATGATCTACTCAGGGCCAGCCCATCCATGAGGCCACCTGAAGTGGCCAGGGCTTTTCAAAGGCAGTGACACGATCCCCAGGATCGGGTTGCTAGGGGGGCTGCAGGGACTGGCATTTATTTACCAGTCCCTGCAGCAGCCTCCCGGAGGTGCAGGGAGTCCTGCGCAAAGGTCTGCAGGACTCCCCAGGTCTTGAAAAGTGAAAGTGCAGCAATTGTGCTCCTGGTTTTGCAGAAGTGGAGCGTGATTGCTGCACTTTCACTTTTCAAGACCTGGGGAGCCCTGCAGACACTCGCGCAGGGCTCCCTGTGCCCCAGGAAGGCTGCTGCAGGGACTGGTGAGTGCATCCCAGTCCCAGCAGCCCCCTGAATGATGCAATCCTGGAGATCACGTCGCTGCCCCCCCCCACAAGAACTTACTGCGGTTCAAACTCTCCCTGAGAGTTTGAAAACTGCTGCTTCAGGCCGAAGATTGATAGAGGGTGCCCATCTCTGTCCACCTGCTTTCCCCCACTGCTCCCCCTTCTCCTTCCACTCCCTGGATTGGAAAAGGAAGAGAAGGGCATAACTCAAAATGAAATGTGGAGGGGGAGAGAGTTGTGAGGTAGGATATTGGGGAGTGGGAGGAGTAGAGTCTGGCACTTCATTGGGTAAGGGAGGCAGTATTTGGCATGCAGGAGGACCTGGGACAGCCATGGATTGCTTCGTGCTTGCAAAAAAAATAAGCAGAAAGTAGATCATCCACTTCCTTACTGTGTTCCATTGCATGGTTACACAAATTCAGAAGTCTCACACTTCCATGCAACAGAGCATGGTAAGGGCCTTTTTAAAAAGCAGGTTGTGGCAGAGGTTGTGGCATGAACTGATTAGAGGGCATTTAGGACAGACAATATGTATTTAGTTTCCTCACCTATCTTCCATGTTACTAAAGGTTACGTTACCAAGGTTGTATAAATGCTGTCCTCCTAGAATGATGGGTTCATGCTTGCAATTATTCATTTTTCTAAAAGAGTGGTGAACTTACAAACTACTGCCAATATAACTATATCCCAAAACCTTTGTGCCCAAAAAGTAGTGGTGGGGCAGGGCTGCTGAGAGTTGGCATTGAGCCTAGGGCAAGACGCCTGATTTCATCAACCCTCCAAATAAATAAATAAATAAATAAATAAATAAATAATTTTGTGCTTTTTCTTATGGTCTGGGCCCCCTGGAAGCCTGGGTCCCAGATATTTTGCTCCCTGCCCCACCTCTCCTTAGGCCTGGGAAGGAGACAGGGAATCTCAAGGTCATGATATATCTGGGTTCCAGAATCCTAAAGTAAACAATTTTAGCTTCTGCTGGAAGGAATTAGCAGAAGACACTCGAAAGGTGAATGAGTGCCCTGGTATAATGACAACTGTTAGCATTTAAAACAAGAAAGACAAGGACTTTTATTATGAAGCAAATAGGGGGGTGGACCACTGTCTGGGTTGGGCTATGATGAAAAATTTCTCTTCAGATCAATCATGGGAAGGTTTGTGTTTAATAAGATACAAACTTCTAAATCAATAAAACAGGAAGTGGAGCTCTAAAGAGTGACATATTTCAGTATGTGTGTGAACTTAGCCACTTCCTTACATGACTATCAGTAGCAGATACCCAAGTATACATAGAATTTTGTTTTCAGAATAAAAAATGGGAACATATATCAAGTGTGCAAATAAGCAGTTTTTGCATGCATCAGTGTATGCTGGACTGTAAACAAAAAAAAAGGTTAATGTGATTTGTTACTGTGACAGCACATTGTCCTGTCTTCTAGGTTAATACTGGGAGCTAGGAGCATGCAGTTAAGTATGAGAAATGAAAATAAATGACATTTTTCATTGTACATTGCAAAATGCCTGGCAGAAAGAATGCTGTCTGCCTGGACTTAGTGATCCCTGAGGAAAACTATGTCTTGTTGCTGGGAAACATCAGTGATTCAAACAATGACCATATTTTTGTTAGATATAGCAAATTACTAATAACAGGAAAGATATCTTTCTAATTATTGATTTGTTAAAACGGAACAGAAAAAATGAATTAAATGTGTGGTTTCTGCACATTGCCAACATAGCAACCAATAAATATTGTGAGCATTTTGGGGATAAAAATCAAGTAAAAATCCAGTAAGGCAGATTTGGGCAAGCATTCAAACATTCATTCTCCCACCTGTTGTCTAAAGTAGTATAGCAGAGCAACAGATACATCACATGAGTCAGCGGATAACATAGCTCAGCTCAATCTCATCATTTACCTGTAATTGGCACCAGGGTCATTCTGTAGGCTGTCAGTGTAGCCAAAGGAAGTTATGACAGAGCACCACTGAAATCAATGAGACAAACTTAGTCATGATCAACTTTAAACCTGTTAATTTATATGGAACTTAAAGTGCAGTCCTGTGCATGCTTACAAGTCTCACTGTATTCAGTGGGACTTACAGCCCAATCCCAACCAAACTGACCACATGGCAGCGCAGTGGCAACAAAATGGTCACTGCTGTATCAGAGCAGGAAACTAGACTGCTGAAACTTGTATCCAGCACAGGAAACTTGTCTGCCCAAGGTATGGGAACATTTTGCCCTGGGGAAGCCCCAGCAGCTGCTGTGGGGCTACTCAGGCCTGCACCAGCAAAATTGCTGGCACAGTCCTGAGCAGCGTCATGTTGGGTGACAGAATCTGGGAGGCAAATAAGATCTGATGGGAGATTCTGCCACCGTCCCTGTTCCCTTCAAGGCCTAGTCCACCCACCCCATCGCCACCCTCCCCCTGCCCTGTTACACATGCTTCTTGCCCTCCCCTGCCCTGTTCTGCCTCTGTGACACTTGGCCCAGAACTTACCATCCTTGGCGTCCGATGTCAATGCGCGAAAGGCCACTGCACACCTGTGCAGGCCTTTGTGCTGGCACCTAGTACTGCTGTTCTGTCGCAAAGAGTTTCTGGCACTTTCATGATGGCCATCCCCATGACAATGCATGCTAGACCAGCACTATGGCAATGAAGGAATGAGCCATTCAGGTAAGTATGAATAGGTTTGCAGCCCTGGTCAAGCCATCATGTGTTTCCCAAATATGGAGTTAGGGTGCCAATAAGCTCAATGAATTACCATGACACACTTTCAGAGCATGGCAATTTAAGGCGTGTAATTTAATTCAGTTTCACATCTCAAAACATGCTAGCAATTCTGCCTGACCTGTGTGACTGGGACCAGAACAATGTCAGCAATGCCAAACAACATGCTCACGTTTGACAGTTTACAACAAATGTGCATTCTATGTGAAATTTCACATTGATTTTACCAGTGCAGAATTCAGTTCACTGACCGAAACTGCTTCCTTTCACTTTGCGTGTTTTGTTGAACCCCAAAGATACTTTTAGTCAGCTTATTGAGATAGCCTATCTCACTTCACTCATTCTCTTTGCATAGCGAGTTCTCTACTGCAATTAATCTGGGGATGGTTGTAAAGTCAAAGAATAGTAGACATAAGCAAGCAAACAGGAGCCTGAGTCATAGTTTGCATTCTCTTTCTGAGAATTTACAACAGCTTTCATTTCTTAAAAAAGTTACAAAAAGTTATTGTAACTATTCAATTGTTGAGAGTCATGTGGCCCAATCCTATCAAAGTGCTATGCTGGTGCAACACACAGTCTGCTGGCCTAACCTTCTTTATGATCACTGCAAATGCAATGAGGCCAGTGTGTGTCTCTGGCTGCCACTACAAGTGGCGAGTAATAATAATAATAATAATAATAATAATAATAACTCGGTATTTATATACCGCCTTTCTGGTCATCAGATTACTACTCTGACTTTATTCATGGCGGTTTACATAGGCAGGTATTTCTAAATCCCTCAAGGGGATTTTTACAAACATAGAGGTTTTCTCTTTCAAGAACCAACCACATTTCAGAATGGATCTTCCTGGTTTGGTCTCACTTCTGGTCTCCAATTCTCCCATGCAGGCTGACAAGCAGCTCCATCTCTCACATGGAGGGCAGCCAAGACGCTTCTTGCTCACACCAAGAGCAGGTGGAATCACTCAGCTCGGCTTGTCAGCTGCTTCAAGGTCTTGCCATTCTCAGCCGTTCAGGGAGCTGCCGGTGTCCTCGAACTGGTGACTTTCTGATGTTATCTTTGGGCTAACAGAGGCTCTACCCTCTAGACCAGACCTCCTGCCCTTTCCTGTAGCCAGCTTCCTGCACTAATGAACACTGGTCACCCACAGCAGGAGCAAGGAGGTAAGCCAGAGTAGAGTGGGAAGTTGGCAGAAAGTGGGGACGGGGGGGGGGGTGAACAGGGTAGGGGTGGGAGGAATGGGGAAGGGGTTGGGCAGAAAGGGGTGGTGACATGGGCGGGGAGGAGGGTGGATCAGGTCCAGAAGTATATTGGATTGGCAGCAGCGGAACATGGTAAATCTCAACCCTCTTCCCCATCCTGATCCGCCTTCACAGATCAATATAGGTTGGACTGGGGGGGGGGTGCATGGGTAATGACATAACCTACCTAGTACACTTTTAAAGTGATTGTAATTTATAATTATAATTTATAAAAATGCGCCCTTGGAATAAAAACACATAACACCACTTCTGCACTTTTCTTCCTCTGGAAAAAACAAAATCTGTGAAAATTAAAAATATTTAGGAACACCTCTACCAATTGTGTATGTGCCTTTTCAGGTTTCCCAATGCCACCTAATAAAAAGTAATCCTTAAAACATCCTAGAAGGAGACAGCCCACATATCTACATATTTCTGCATATTTTTCATGGTTTTGAATGCTACCCCAAATCACATTCCTGAATTATGGATCCTTTTTAGTAGTCTGGACACTCTTTTGTCTATAACCTCTGTTAAAACTTAGGGACTAACTGTGAATACAAAGCTGTTAGTACCTAGTATCTTTGCTATACATCTGAGAAACAGAATGCTGTCAAACATTGTAGAAGCAAAGAGTTTTCCACAAAGACAGTAACAACATTAAATTGAAATAAAAATAGCATATATTTTATCTGTCTTGTTGCATCGCAACATTTGGATGCTCATAACAGTTTTCAAAATCATGCCGCCCACACCACAGGATCTTGCTCCTCTTTAATTTTCCCTAATTTGTGTAGTGAATAACCAAATACTCATAATGCAATTAGAAGATAATCAGGCTTGTAATTATGTTAATTGCTGGAGACTTACATCAATCCTCCAGCAAAGTGATAGGATTTCTGGGGAACTATTAACAAGGCGAGACAGAGAAGGGGGGGAGAATGCAAGTAAAAGAAAAATGGGAGAGTAAGGAAATCGACAAAGGATTTAGTTTTGTATTATTGAACAAAGACAATACAATTTTGCAACAGTTCAAAAGTGTCCAAAATGGAAAAGATTCAAGAATGAGCTTAGAGATCCAAGCAGGATAGGTGATAGGCCAGCATCTACTCCCTGCAGACCTAGAGTTGGGGTTATTAGAAGATGTTTTTGTCTGTTGGAAGATAATTTTTGCAGTACACATGTATGTATACTTTAATGTTAAGTATATGTGTATTATCGGTACCTTTGTGAAAACACAATGGTCTGAAATTCCCTAAAATGAAATCAGTTACATTTGTCAGTGGCATGAATTAGAATTAATTTTCATAAAGCATCTTTCACAGGGTTTGACAGTATTGTTTCTAAAATTATTCACCGATAGGGATTTTTGTAAGAAAAGGTCTGTGAGGAATAAATGACTCATTTTCTATCATTCTGAGTCTGTGACGGGTTTAGGAGTCTCTGTACCTTTTAATGACTTGAGTCTTTATAGCATTCGTTTATAGAATGTCATGTTAGTGCTTTCCTATTTCTTTTATCTTTTGAAATAATGCCAGGAGATCTGATCGAGCCTGAAGCAAAGTCGGAAAGTGGGGCTTGAATGCACTTGCCATCTTGACTGTACTCTAATCAGCTCCGTTAAAGGAATAAGGTATTTATTTATTTAGTACATTTATATCCAGCATTTCCATGAGAATGCTCATGGTGGAATATTGTGGTTAATCACAGTCAAAGCAGGTAAAAGTTATACAGGAACACAGTTCTTTTTAAAATGGAATATTCACTAAGACAGAAGGCCAATAGGAATAAAATCAAACCAGCAAATAGTCTCAAAATAGCCAATAAACAGAATAAAAAATAGCCAAAGCCAGTTGCATAGCTAGAGGGAGTACAAAGCACTGATTTTTGCAAGCAGCCGCACTGTGGCATGCAAGTGGCCCCTCCCTCTGCCCCTTTGGAACCATTCCGGGCTGTGGGAGCAAAATGGAGGCAAATGCAGGAGGAGGGGTTGCTTGCACACTGCGGTGAGGCTCCCTGCAAAACTTAATGCTTTGCACCGCCTCTCACTAAGCCACTGGCCACAGCTACACACAAAGTAACCCAAAAAGGCCAATCGGACAGAAGGCAAATTAAATGTTAGTTGAACGAAAACACCAAGAGACAACCATGAAAGGGATGATATGTGTCTCTCTGGATAAGGCCTTCCATAGCCTGGGTACTGTTAACCAAGAAGGTCCTTTCTCCCCTGCAATCATTTATCAGTTGGTAGTGGGACTCTCTAAAAGGTCTCCTCAGATTCGGATGAGCAAACTTGTACTGTGAAGTCAAAGCTTTTTTCTCTTGGTTTCTTTGTTTCCTATTTAAATGCTTCTATGTTCATTACCACCCATCCCCCAATCCAATATTTTACTGTTGCTCATGGACATTTTCTGCCATTGAATATCTTCCCAAAGTAACACACTTTTGAATTGGCTGAAGTATTTGTTCAAATAGTTCCTGATCAGTCCCACTCTTGGGTATTCCATCAGTCATCATTGACTAACAAGCCCTGCTTTAAACTTTCTGATCAGTCTTTTCTAGATCAACCCTTGATCCCTTTTGCCAGTGTTTTCATCTTCTCCCAAAGTTTCTTAATTTGGGCAGGAGGTCTGGTCTAGAGGGTAGAGCCTCCATTTGCCTGAAGATAATATCCACAAGGTCGCCAGTTCAAGGCCACCGGCACTGTGCGACCTTGAAGCAGCTGACAAGCTGAGCCGAGTTATTCCATCTGGTCTGAGCATGGGAGGATGGAGGCCAGAATGTGAAACCAGATCAGAAAGAAACATCTGAATGTTGTGGTTCTTGGAAGATAGAACCTTCTTTCAATTGTAAAAATCCCTACGGGGATTTAAATAGCCTGCCTATGTAAACCACCTTGAATAAAGTCTTGAATAAAGACCAAGAAAGGCGGTATATAAATACCTGTATTATTATTATTATAATTATTAATAATTATTAATTAATTAATTAATTAATTGCAACTTTTGCTTCCATTTTCTGAACCCCAGGGCACGGCTCTGCATAAATGGCTAGACTCAATGAATTAGACTCTATGGGCACAATCCTAACCAGGTCTACTCAGAAGTAAGTCCTACTGTGTTCAATGGGACTTACTCCCAGGAAAGTGAGGTTAGGATTGCAGCCTATGAGTCTGTAAATGAGGACTCTATTGATTCAACTTCACTACCAGCTCCCAGATCACCATTGAGTAGATTGTGCTTATACACTTGGACCTCAGTTCCCAGACCCCCCATTCCTGAACCCCCAGTAGATACTGAAACACACGTATAATGGAATCTGTGGGTTAGGTCACTATTGAATAAATTGTGCTTATACAGTTGGACCTCAGTATCCATGGAGGATCCATTCCTGGACCCCCTGCAGATACTGAAATACATGGAAAATGGAATCCACAGGTTAGGTCTATGAGAGGATTTCTGGATGTGATTGGAAGGTGCTTCTGATCATGTCCAGGAAATCAGGTGAGACCCTCCACTGCAGTTTCAGAACCTGCGGTGTGTTAAATCTGTACTAGTTTCTGTTCAGACTTTATGCTTGGTGAAATACACACAGCCTCAGAGCATCAATAGAAGATTTTAGGTCCCCTGATAAAACTCTAAAATGATGGTGTAAAGAAATTTTTTTTAAAATCACCACTAATTATTATCTACATAGGAGAATGTCCAATTAATGAAACAGAAGATGATCTTAGGGCAGCGGTTTCCAAACTCTCAGGGAGAGTTTGAGCCACTCTAAGTTCTTGCGGGGGCAGGGGGGAGGCAGCGGGGGCTGGGGAAAGGCAGTGGCGCAATTTCCAGGATCGTGCCACTCAGAGGGGCTGCAGGAGCTTGGGTCCACTTACCTGAGCCTCCTGCAGCCTCCCGGGGGTGTGGGGAGTCCTGCGTGACCTTCTGTAGGGCTCCCTGCAGCTTCAGAAGTGAAAGTGGAGTGATCTCCTCGCTGTCTCCTAGCCGCCCCTGCCCCTTAAGAGGGCAGAGGCCAGGGCCCACCGGCTGGGGCATCACGACGCCCATCTGAAAAGCCCTGTCATAGGGCATACACAGTATATTGCCAGCTGTTTGCATATCATCTGTATGACAACCATTTTTCATTTCCCCTCCAATCTTTGAAATTGTCTCCTTTGGATGTATGGTGGTAGCAGATGCTAAAAGAAAGAGAAAGCTGGGAACAACAGGAAACACCACAGGAGTAATCACTTATTATCATAAATAAGGCTCATTGCCAAGCTTCACTAGAATTATAATCAGATTATCTCAATGTTTTTGACAAAGTTTCGTATTAAATATCTGTTTGTCAGTAGTGCCAGACTTTGTCCTGTGCCAGCTTTTCACTCTTGATGCTGGTTAATCTTTTTCATATATTTAATGATTCACACCTGATTAGTTCAGCTTTGCAGTCTAAGAATGGTAGGGCATAACCAACTTGCTGTGAATATAAGCCAGGCTGTTCACTGGAGGTTTTTGGCTGTGTTTTGAAGTTCTCTTAGCTCCATCTTGTACACAGTAATCAATTTTCATCAGGTCCAGATGCTATTCTGACTTGGGGTCTTATTGCTATAATAAAATTAAAAAATTACTCTGAAAGGGATATTGAGTTGCTACTTATTCAGACAAGGTATATCTCAAAGAAATAATTCTTTTCTTGATTACTGAATCTATTATACTCTCTCTCTCTCTCTCTCTCTCTCTCTCTCTCTCTCTCTCTCTCTCTCTCTCTGTGTGTGTGTGTGTGTGTTTCTATTCTGTCTCTAACATATCTCAGAATCATCCAGAAATCTGCTAAACCTGGTGAGCACTAATCTTAAATAAATATCATGATCTGGTACAAGAGAACTTTCCTAGAACAACTTTCCATTCTTGATCATACGTAGGGGATCTTCACATTAGCAGTTAACCTAATGTGATTTACCATTGGAGAAGCTACTTGAATTTCTGACATAAAATAGTTGGGGGACTGATAGATATCTGAGCCACTCATGCAACACAGTAACCCTTCTGTTTTGTAACAAACAAGTTCTGGAATTGCAGGCATGTATGCTATACAAAGGAGCCCTTATCCATATCAGACCTATTTTCTTCCATGTGACATTTTGTGTCAAATCAAGTTGTTTTTTTTTAAATATATGAGGCAAATAATATTAAAGGGTTTCCATGTTTCTATATAGCACAATTGTATTATGCAATGTATTGGCCACAAATCCACATATCAATACAATACCAAAACTGTGAGGGCTTCCTTTTTGTTAATAAATCAAACATTTCAATATATAACAATAATAGATCAAAAATTTCCATGAACTATAACAAAACACATGCTAAATCAGAAGATGAATAGTTCCTATATTTCCTAGGCCATTTTTTTAAAAAAATTATTACAGTATTATGCCTTTAAAAAAATCCTGAATATAGTTTGCACATTTGGTAGATAAGGACTATTTCAATACAGGGCAGGGAGGGGGAGGGGGACAAGGATGGGGATGTGGTGGGAGGGGGTGGAACTGCAGCAATGGTGTGCATCAGATCCTATCCCCTCTTTTTCAAACTTCCTCATTCCTGTCTTCTCCTTGGACTTGCAACAGCTACAGAACTGGCACAGGTCCCATTGTGGAGAAGGAGGTTCATGAAGGGTAAGGGAAAACAATTCCGCTTTCCCTGCCAAAGCGGCCCAATCCACACACTCCTGCTGGATACAGCATGCATCTTTTCGGTTCAACTGCATTGGCAGGGGCGAGGAATGGATAGGATTGGGCTCTTAGTTAATCATCTGATAATCAATCAATTAACAACTGATTCATATGTCCTTTTAAAAAGATGTGTTTTTTGGTCAGGAGTTTGAACCCCAGGAAAAACAGAGTAGGGGAAAGCAGTGAGTTGTGATGAGAATACTAGTACTGAATAAAAAAAAGAGAAGTATGGACAAAAGAGAGAAGAGGAGGAGATAGAACTTTTAATGATACTAATACAGAATAAGTAACAGTCAGCTTTGTCAGTGTACATAGCCTAAATGATGTTACAAAAAAGGTTTGTGTTTTGATACACTTTGTAAAGAAGATATTACTATAATTCAAGAAAAAAAAGTGTGTCATCAAGGAACAGAAATGCTGTATGATAAATAAAAAATTGTGATGAAGAATTGGCTTTGAGAATGAAAAAAAAGCAAGAGGGGTTGTGATATCTACTAAATGAAAGATGCCTATCATAGAATCATGTTGTGACCCCACTGGATGATATATAAAGTATAAGAAGATTGAAAAGTGCACACAATAGGGACAATTTATACTCCAAATCATGATCAAACATTTTTCTTTTGATTTATGATTTCTTGGAAGGTGACATCAAGTGGCGAGAAGGAACAGGAATAGTGGGTGGACTTGATAGGCTTGATAGTTTCTAAGGCTAGCAAGCTTTTCAGAGTTCTACCTTTGCCATTTGAAAGGAAAATTTGCATTTGATTGATATCAGGAGATATAGGCAACCTAACTTGAAACCCTACACTTTTTTCTCCACCTGATAGGACTTACTTAAAGGAAGATTTCTTTCTTGTCTCTTTCTTAAAAGGAAACTCTAAAGATGGAAAGATATATCTAATCATATAAGCAATCATGCAGTTAAGTGGAATATTCTGGTTTACCAAGGAATAAAGATGGAGATTGACAGCTGAATCCTATCCATTACACCTCCCCCCCCATGATGCAGAGGCACCAAAATGCTGACTGCTGCATCCTTTGGTGGGGGTGGGGGGCAGTTGTGGAGGTCTCCTGTGGGTAAGGGAACATGTGGAGATCTCCTATGGGTAAGGAACGCTCCCTTCACCCCATTTTGCCCCTCCCCACTCGATTCTGCCCTCCTACATCGTCTACTGTTTTATATGCTCTAGTAAGCAGCGGGAGAAGCACTTGGGAGAGGCACACATAGGATTGGGCTCTAAATGAATTTGTACAATACAATGAGGATACTGTTGGTGCCATCCCTCCCACACCTGCTCAGGGTCAGCTTGAGATCTGACCCTGCATGTAAAATTAAAGTAAAATACTATAACTTATAGTCTATATATAATGTGTTCAATGAATAATTTCAGGACCTTGGGGGAAAAATATAATAAATGAAATATAAAGTACTAACAAGATGCTAAAAACATGGACTGATATTAGTTATACCAAAATCAGGCAAAGTTCCTGCATTAGTAAAACCATTCAGGCCTATATTGGTTATTAAATATTGATTCAAAATGTTCCCATAAATATTAGCATATAGAATAACAGCCCAATCCTCTCCCCCCCCCCAAAAAAAAAAGCTGCACCAAAAAGACTTGTGCTGCATCCTGCGCTGGGGGAGTGGAGATCTGGCAGCTTGGGAAAATATATTCCTTACCTCCCCATAACCCCCTCAATTTGCAAAGTGTTTCTCCTCAAATCTGTACCAGCTCTTTAGCTGGCACAAATTCAAAATAGAAAGATTGGGAGGTTAAAATAATAATAAATGTCAGAGAACAGATACCCTTGATGAAGCAAAACTGCCCTGACCTGTTGATGAATCATATCATGCAACATGGTGCCTGGCCACTTCTCCAATAACCTGGGAGTGAACCAACCACACAGCACACCTCAAGTACCACAGACATTCCAGTCACCATGGTCACAAGGATGCTACAGCTAGGAACCACAGGAGCGGGAGAGGCAAGAAAGAGAAGTTGCATATGCCAAGGAGGAGAGGGCAGACAGCAAGCACCCACTTCTTATCTAGGTGCTGGGCCATGAGCCCACTGATGGCCATCTGGCCCACCATGTGGGAAGGAGGTCTGGTCTAGAGGGTTGAGCCTCCATTTGCCTGAAGATAACATCCGAAGGTCGCCAGTTCGAGGCCACCGGCACTGTGCGACCTTGAAGCAGCTGACAAGCTGAGCCGAGTTATTCCATCTGCTCTGAGCGTGGGAGGATGGAGGCCAGAATGTACGGCCAGATCAAGACAGTAACATCTGAATGTTGTGGTTTCTTGAAAGATAGAACCTTTCAAATTGTAAAAATCCCTATGGGGATTTAAATTGCCTGCCTTTGTAAACCGCCTTGAATAAAGTCCAAGGAGAAATCTGAGGACCTAGAAAGGCAGTATAGAAATACCTGTATTATATGATGATGATGATGATGATGATGATGTGGCAGAGGATGACGGTGACAATTTAATCTTCTCATGTTTCTTTAGAAGCCCTCATGGCAAGAAGGGGGAAAGTACCACCCTGCAGTTCAGCCCATTGACCCTGGTGTCAAAGCTGCTGAGAGGTTCAGCAATATCAACAAGGATGCACTCCTCCTAGGTAATGCATTGTTAAGTAATCATATTTATAGCAATATTTCAAAAGAATGCAATTATGAGAGGTTAGCGCTTGGGCTGAAGTGGGCATACCAAGAGACTCAGAAGTGATGGTAGCTCCGCTTCATCCCATCTCCTGTCTCCATTGGTAAAGGTGGTACAGGATAGCCGCTCCTTTTCCTCCTACTTTCTGAGGGTGCTAGGAACTGCCACTATCAAATATTTACTCCCTATTACTGTATGGGGAGGGGGAAGGTGATGCCACTTGGTAAGCCATTAGGGGTCCATTGCAGGGCTTTGCCCCAAATCCCCCAGAGATCTAGCACTAGTACTGTTGCTTTGTATATTACACACAGCTTAAATGCTACAAAAGGTTTGACATAAATACAGGACTGCAAAACTAATTTTTCGCACTAATCACAGAGGTGTAACTCTGACCAAGAGTTTAGCAGAGATGAGAGAGCTGGTTCAGGACAATCCCGAAACGATTTGGAAAATATTAAAATAAAATAAAAAAAATCAGGAAAGCATTGAATCACTTACAGAGCCATTTGAGCCTCAATAAATGGCTTTGACAGCTCTCCAATCCCTCAAACACCCTCTGTCAATTCCTACTCCCCTTGGAACATCACTTCCCCACTCCCTTTACTTATCAGGAGGTTGGGGGAGCAATAGGAAGGGTGACAGCAAAAGCATGAGAAGGGCAGCAGCATAGCTAGAGGCCTCAGCACCCAGGGTGGTGATGTTGTGATGTCATGATGTTGCATGATGTCAATGCCAGTTCTGGTTCTCCTCTCCTAGGAATATCACTTCTGGGTTCTCCTTTTCCAAGGAAGTGTTGGTAGCGGCAGCCTTGCTATCTGGTTTTCCAATTCAGCTACGCTTCTCTGGATCACCTCCTTGTGTTTTGGTGCCTTGTGGTCTGGCTACCACCTCCTTTTCTCCTCCTTTTGAGGCTCAGTGAGAGCCTCCACTTGTTCAACTTTAATAAAAATGGCTCAGTTGTGTCTCCCTTCAAGTGGCACCCAGGGCATGTGTCCTACATTAGATACGCCACAGGAGAGAAGTAGTTCTTCTCTTTCTCTCCCTTTCATCATTTCCAACAGGAGCTGCAGTAGTGATATGAAAGCTAGGAATGATTTACCATATTCCCCACCACATCTTAGCACACTGTTAGTGCTGGGAATATAGGGGACTTTGGAGTGTTTTCTGGGACTTATAGGAAAAGAAGATAAATCTCCTCCCTCCCACACATCCCCCATCTTACTGCTGCCACCCATCTTACTATTGCCCCACTTCCCTGTTAAATAAAGGGAAGGAGATAGAATGAGGTCTATAAAGCTTCTTTAAGTGGAGAATAATTTCAGTTTGGTTGTTTTGGACCTCTGGAATCCTTCAAACCTGCGTTTCCAGAATTTCAGTGGTGTCTCTAAGTGCTTAGCACTGAACAGCTGAAATGACTACATTCTGTTGGCATCCTTCAGTCTCGGAAGACAATGGTATCACACTCTGAATGGTGGTTCTGGAACAGAGTGTCCTCTCCAGTGCGTGAAGCCTGGGTAATGTAGATATGGAGGATAGACTGTTACCCATGCAGCAAATCCTCCCTCTCCATGTAGCTGAAATGGTCCAATGGAGAAGCCAATATGGTTGGTTCCAGCAGCGTTGCAGGAGTTGCCAGAGCATGACTGTATACAGCCACGAACTGCCTCAGGGACTCCAGCTCTGGATTTTGCCTCGAGGTTGTCTCCTGAAGCCTTTTCCATAACTGGATGTAGCCACAAGGCAGTGGAGGTTTGGGACCAGAGTTTTCCTTAACTCAGATGAGCTGCCTTCCCAGGCTGACGAGCCTCATCTACACGGTGGCTGTTTAGTTGCCTCTTACGACAAGTACAGCCAAACTGAGGGCCTATTCTGATCCCCAGCACCCAGGGGATAAAATGAAATGACTACACGGTTAAGTGTTTAGTGCTAACACCACTAAGCCTATTATTTCCACCGTACTTTTCCTTAATAGTGTTACACTGTTTATCCATTATTACATTTATATGTAAGTTTTTTTTTCTGTATTAGGTTAATGTATCTATAATAACGCAATACAATAAATATGGTGTTCAAATGGCGCCTCTCATATTTACTGATTCAAAACAGACAGTTCCATTTTCTACAGTGGAAGAACAAGGCACTTATTAAAAGGTCATAGGAAAACTGAAGAGAAATGTCAGGCCCACAGACTGACCTATTCAGAATACAATCAGGCCTTCTTTGAAAAAGACAGCATCTACATTATGAACAGTGTAGATCTTACTATATTCTTTGTATTTCATTAATGCCGTTAGTGTGAATAACATATTGAGGAACTCTTACCCTTAAGAAATAGGGACGGCATGGTGGTTTACCACATACTGAGGCATTAAAATATAAAGCATGAATCAGTCGCCATGTCTGAATAAGAGTTTATGCACAAGAAGAAAAGTAACAATTTCATCACACTAAAAGTATCATAAATAAGTAACTTGCTAGAAGTCATTTTTGTGAAATGCATCAGGGTGGCAACATAATAAATGCCTTCTACTTATTGTTTTCTATACAACTGATAGAAAAATTATACTTTCACAATTTTCAAACATATGGTTCTTCATTTTTTTCTCAAGAATTTGGTCATTCCATGTCTCATACCATACGTCTTCTGCTTCCCACCTTTCAATCTTGATAGGTGTTGGTATATATATTTGAACAAGTGC
The DNA here is from genome assembly GCF_035046505.1 of Tiliqua scincoides. Lineage (NCBI taxonomy): Eukaryota > Metazoa > Chordata > Lepidosauria > Squamata > Scincidae > Tiliqua > Tiliqua scincoides. The sequence goes on along the minus strand of NC_089824.1, from coordinate 43,157,400 downwards.
ACAGACTGGTTTACATGCTCGTCATTCTGAAGAGCCTCTGTATATAGTCAGGCACATAATTTATGTTCACTTGACATAGGATGTAAATGGCCACCTTGTCCCACATATCTGCCCATACACTTCATTCTATATTTGAGGCCTTCCATCAGGCCTTTTCAAATACAACTGGCAGGAATGAAGTGCGGGACTTTTTGGTGGCAGCATCTAAATCATGAAACTTCTTTCCTTAGGATAGATGGATGGCTCCTTCTCTGAGGGCTTTACAATAAAGGTCAAAGTCCTTTTTATTTTGACTAGTCTTTGTTGGAGGAAATTAAAAATAGTTTCCTCTTTGGGGGGAAGCAGAGTAGCTTAAGCAGCAGATCCCCCCTTTGAGTATCACCCCAGGGAAACTCGGGCTTGTTAAAGTTGCAAAAGAGAAGTTATTTACTTACAGTTCCATTGAGTGCATATTTACAGCATCTGATTAGGATCAGAGGTTCAGCTATTACTTAGAGATAGCAAGGCCCTGGAGCTGCCTCGCCCTGCATGTCTTGTGCTCAAGATGGCCTGGGCGTCAGAGCCCTGGTGTGCGCATCTTAACAGGTCGGTGGCCAGAGGACAAGAGAGAAGTGCTCAGAGGAGAAGGGAAGGATAAAGGGTTAGGGCCACACCCCATAAGGATCACAGAGAGAACAGGTAGAAAGGTCAGAGTCACTAGGCCATAGCTTGACCCCTTCTGGACAGCATCCTGCCCCCTCTGGATAGCAGACGGAGTTGTATCAACTCCAACAGTCTTCTGTTTATGAGGTTGCCTGTTTTTAACATTTGATCTTATTTGAGTTTTAGACGTGTACTTTTTTTTATCTGTCTAAATGTTGTTGCTTTATTATTTTATGTGACACTCTTTCTCTCGATACTGAGCTAGACAAATGCATTGGTAAAGAAGCTACCACGTTTTCCAGACTCACAAAGAAAGTATGGTCCAACAAGAAGCTGACGGAACATACCAAGATCCAGGTCTACCAAGCTTGCGTTTTGAGTTCACTTCTGTATTGCAGCGAGTCATGGACTCTTTGCTCACAACAGGAGAGGAAACGGAATGCTTTCCACATGCGCTGCCTCCAACGCATCCTCGGTATCACCTGGCAGGACAAAGTTCCAAATAGCACAGTCCTGGAACGAGCTGGAATCCCTAGCATGTATGCACTGCTGAAACAGAGGTGCCTGCATTGGCTTGGTCATGTTGTGAGAATGGGCGATGGCTGGATCCCAAAGGATCTCCTCTATGGAGAACTTGTGCAGGGAAAGTGCCCTACAGGTAGACCTCAGCTGCAATACAAGGACTTCTGCAAGAGGGATCTGAAGGCCTTAGGAATGGACCTCAACAGATGGGTAACCTTGGCCTCTGAGCATCCTGCTTGGAGGTAGTCTGTGCAGCATGGCCTCTCCCAGTTTGAGGAGACACTTGCCCAACAGACTGAGGCAAAGAGGCAAAGAAGGAAGGCCCACAGCCAGGGAGACAGACCAGGGACAGACTGCACTTGCTCCCAGTGTGGAAGGGATTGTCACTCCCGAATCGGCCTTTTCAGCCACACTAGACGCTGTTCCAGAACCACTTTTCAGAGCGCGATACCATAGTCTCCCGAGACTGAAGGATGCCAATGAGGTGTGATGAGTAGTATTGCATGCTAGGCTGGTGCAAGTTGTCACAAAAGTGCCAGAAAGCACTTTGTGAAAGCGTGCCTGCAAGGATCACCAGTTGGAAGGTCAGAGCTTTTCCACTGGTGCCAGTGCACCAGCTATGCCTATTGGAGCAGGTAAGTCCAGAGCAGGTAATTCTGAGTAGGGTGATCACCGAGTAGGGTGATAAAAGGGGATTGGACAAGTTTCTGGAAGAAAAATCCATTACGGGTTACAAGCCATGATGTGTATGTACAACCTCCTGATTTTAGGAATGGGCTATGTCAGAATGCCAGATGCAGGGGAGGGCACCAGGATGCAGGTCTCTTGTTATCTGGTGTGCTCCCTGGGGCATTTGGTGGGCTGCTGTGAGATACAGGAAGCTGGACTAGATGGGCCTAAGGCCTGATCCAGTGGGGCTGTTCTTATGTTCTTATGGTGTAGGAGGGCAGGGAGGAGTGTAATAGGGTGGGGGAGGGGAGTTATGGGATAGGGTGAGCAGACTGTGCCTGGGAGGGAGCGGGATTGGCACACCATATCCTATCCCCCTTCCCAGGCCGGATCTGCCAACATGGATGAACTCGAACTTGTGCCAGTTATATCACCGGTGCAGGTTCAACCATTGTAGTTGCTGGGGCTTATGTCCTGCTACCTCAAGGAGACCTCCAGCAGCCAACATTCTATAGAATGCTGAGAAATTCTATTCATTCATGATTGTTGTTAGAGAAACATATCAAATAAATCTATATATTACATGATCAACATGGGATTGTATGCAAATTCTTAGAATTCTATAGATTGGAACAGGCAATGTTTACTAAAAAATAAAACACAAGAACAATTAAATAGTATTTTATACTATGTAGGAGGGCAGGGAGGAGTGTAATAGGGTGGGGAGGGGAGTTATGGGGTGGGGTGAGCATAAATTAAATTTGTAATTTAATATTGAATATTATTTTTTGTTATTCATAGCAATTATTCATAATTACAACTGAGGCAAATACGTACTAATTCATGAATCATAGTGCCTTTATGAGCAGTGTACTTGGGATTAATAAAACCTGCAACATGGTTAATTTTAATACTCATTATTTGTTACAAACTTTAATGGCACTTTGACCAACATTAATGGTGCTTTGATCAACATTAAACATTTTTTAATAATACAAAAGCTCCATTGGCTTTAGGTTGATGGTTGGCAACCTTCAGTCTCGAAAGACTATGGTATAAGCCTACAGTACCCGGTATTCCCCGGCGGTCTCCCATCCAAGTACTAACCAGGCCTGATCCTGCTTAGCTTCCGAGATCAGATGAGATCAGGCATGTGCAGGGTAACAGTTGCTGTCAGTCTTGCAGTAGCACTTCATGAAACTTCCCTGGTTCCAGTTATTCCAGTCTATTCTTTTTCATGTTGCTGACTCATCAACTCATTCCATTAATCAATGGAATGCCAAGATAACGTGTAGGAAATAGTTGTGTACCTCCTGTTTTGGGGTGTGGTAAAGATAAGTTTAGATTACTTAAATTGAAACTTTGTCTTGAACATATGCATGCAATGTACATGTCTGCTTCTAGAAACCATTCTCTCTCTCTCTCTCTCTCTCTCTCTCTCTCTCTCTCTCTCTCTCTCTCTCTCTCTCTCTCTCTCTCTAAATTTAAGTATGAGGGGTTGCAGGAATCAAACATACTCATTTATGGCTTTATCTCTACAGATACAGGGATAGCTAACCTGCCAGGAGAAGAGACCCTTGAAATGTAACTTAGACATCTGGAATGCAGTGGATACCATCAGAATGCAGTGGAGACCTTCAAAACGGCACCTGTGAATAGCCCAGGTAGCTTTAAAATGGCTGTGGGAAGCTTCAGAATGGCAGATGCCAAGGATACCTTCAGAATACAGCAGATAGCTAAGAACAGATCACAAATGGTACAAGGTAACAGCCCAATCCTGAGCTGCACAGAGTGTGGGGCTGCCACAGTGCCAATAATGGCTACTGCGGCATCCAGCATGCCCCAGGCAGCTGCTGCCACCCCCTCAGGAGAGGAGACTTTGTCCCCTTCCCCCAAGTAAAGGAAGTAATCCCTGCAATGGGGCTACTCTATTCTACAGCAGCTCTGGAGCTCCTGCAGAATCAAAGAGTTCCAAGTTGGGTCGCATGGCCCAACACAGAGCTCAGGATCTGGTGGAGCTGAGCTCCACCAGTCCTACCCTCCTTCTGCCCCACTCCCTCCCCCACCATGCCTCCTGTCTGCCCTCTCCTGTCCTCCCTCCAACTCCCCCTGCCCAGAACGCCTCCTTCGCACCTCCCTCCATGCCCCCACTTAACTCTCTGCCCCCCGGCAGTTCAGCCAACCGCAGAGTGGCAGAGCACCAGTTTTCCACCAGTGCCAGCCCAGCACTGACTGGCACTGGGCTAGCTCTGGTGCTGGGCTTGCACTAAGCCTTGCAAACATGCCTTATGGCACATTTGCAACAATGTGCCCCAGCAGTAAGCCAGCACACTGAGCTCAGGATTGGGCTCTAAGTCACACTCTTGTTCTCCACAGATAAATGAATCTGCAGGAATGGAATGTGTGAGTAATGAGGATCGACTATATGTAGTTTATTTCTGCCTATGGATGTTTATCTCTTTGCTGGTGTCATCAGGATTAGCATCATGAGTTACATGTTGGAGTGACTGACGCTCAGAGTTTCTGCCATTTTCCTAAATTGTCTCCATTGTCTAGTGTGAGAGGTGAACATAATTCTTGCAATGCATTTAACTAGGCCAGACAATAATCTTTTCTCTCTCTTTCATTCCTCTCCCTCCTAAAATCTAACTTCCCATCTCTGGATATTTGTGCCCAATTCCATCCCTGTTACATACACATTCCACCCAGCCAAATAAGAGTACAGGTCCAGCCTATTTATACACAGATTTTTTATACACTATTTGACTCAACATGAATGGCCCCTGCAAATGAGAAGGAATGTGCTGATCCCTGGAGAAGGGGACAAATGCACCCCTTTAAAATCAGTTTAAAAAACTGAACAATCCTTTAACAATAGCCTCCTTAATGAGAGGGGGGGGGGCAGCTGGCTGACAACCCATCAATCCTACTCTCTCTGAGCACATGAAAGAAAGGTGATCATTTTGCATTGGTGAAGGGAGGGGCTGAGTGAAGCGTCTTGTTCTCGTCTGAGTGAACCTCTTGGAGGATGACTGATTGATGGATTGTCTTCTTAATGACTCTTATCTTACATCACAAAAGTCAGCAAGGCTGTTTTTAAATCACTGGAGCAACGAAACTTTGTTTTTTAAATTGATATGTTATAGTTTGTTTTTTGCCATCCATGTGAGTGCTTGGAATGGAACCCACGCAAATAATTAGTCTCAACCTGTACTGTTATTTGTGTAAATATATTGGGTTGTATTTGTGAGCAGAATTCTGTAACTGCAAGGAGAAAGACCTTTGCCTATACAATGGTGCCCCCTCTGCCCTTCAAAATCTGCATTTCAGGATCAGAACAAAAAAGTGTCATTGGGCTATAGCAGGTGGTGGTGGAGGGAATGTCTTGTTCCTTGCACATAGGCCTCAGGAGAGGGGGGCGGGGGCAAAACCCCCAGGGCCTGGACTTCCAGGGGGGCTGGGCCATGATAAACTATACTATACAAAACAAATTTATTTGGGTACCTCAGTCTCAGCCTATCCAAGGCTGTATTTCCACTACAGCTCTAATCCACTTTCAGTGTACTTCTATTACCCCAATGCATTTAGGTGGGGCAGGGTCAATCAGGCCATTGGCCCCGGGTGCAATGCCAGTTCTCTGTGGTCCTGTTTGCACAAGCACATATCACCACAGTATAAAACCCTTTGCAATTAATACTCATTTTGTTAGAAAAACTTTTAGTCCAACAAAAGCCATAAAGGTCGGTAAGGAAGTAGAGGAACATAAATTAATTCCTCTATTTTAGTCTGCGGTATTGCCCATCATCAGGGGTATAAATTCATTTTAACAGCTGTGGACAAATCTTTGGGATGTTGGGCTGAACTGTCGTACTTGCGAAAAGGTGCTGAAGGTTAACACACTCATCAGAGTCACATTAAACACACAAATGTGTTTGATGTGGTTTTAAAAATAAGGCACTACAGTTTTGCTCCAGGAACAACATTATGAGATTACATAACGAGAGTTAAACAGCCAAAGAACACAGACAAATCTCTTCGAATCACTCAAAAAGTGCTTCAGAGTACTTTTGTAAAGTAACTAGAATTTCTGTTGCAGGTGCCAATATCCACAAACCTAACAACGTATGTACTTCAGTTTGCAAAACTTTTCAGTAAGAACCTTCCTGATCATTCTTTTCTGAATACTGAATGTACAGTAGTGTCTCAGTTGTTATGTGCATCCAGACGCCTCCCCACAAGGATTCAATTCTGTTTTTAGAAAACCTAATTTTGTGCTATGCAAAATGCAAATTTGCCTTGAAAAATGAGATTTCCCACTTCCCCTTCCCCATTATAGAGATGTCATTGTGCTGTAGGTGTACAGGGCCACTTATTGGATAGCGCCTATGCCATCACGGGGTGAATGCCACACATTCTCTTCCATGCCTGCACCATTTTGTAAATTGTTTAAAGTAATTTTTGAAAAGTTGTTTAAACTATCCTATTGCTTGTACATGGGAATAATTAAAACATGCACTGAGCTGATTTAAAGGTAAGGCCATCACAGACATTTCACTCTAAAATCCATCCCTCTCAACCTCTATGCTCAACATGACAATTTGATTACGTGGCCCCTAAGTGGGTCATTACGTTCTGATAAATGGTATAAAAAGGGGGATTGCCATAGCTCCTTCTTGTCTGAAACACTTGGGACCCTCTGTATATGAATGCATTGCTTCTCAGGAACAACAAGAATGAATCATACCACATGAGGATGTGTGTGTGTTGGGGAAACTGTATTTCTGGAGGAGAAAAGGCTTTCCCAGGATCTTATTTGTAATTAATGTAATGGCAGAAGCAATAACTGGATATGCACGTAATGCTGGTATAAAGAGCCTGACCAACCTCTAGCATGGTTTAAGTGTTCCCTATACTAGCATTTTAAGACATTTACAATCTGTGTTTCTATTATATCACATATTTGCAGCAAATGGAAGCTATAATTTGGACTAGGGAAAGAGCAAAGGGCTGATTTACCAATATATCCAAGGATTTTTTTAAAAAAGAGAGGAATTAGTGTTGACCTAGCGGATGCCAAATTTAAAGGAAACCAGTGAAATTTGTGGAATTATGTTACGCTTGCAAATAAAATACAGTATGCATTTTACAGAAGCTACTTCTTCTTCTGTCCTTAGCTGGTGCTCGGAGATCAGGTTGTCCTCTCAGCTGATAAGCTGCTGTAGGTGCTGCTGTAGGTGCTGCATGTATCATGGCCAGACCCAATTCTCTTATTTGTCCAAGTGTATTTTCCTGTTAGCACCTAGAATGTGATGTTTATGATGCAGTGCTATTCCCTGCCCAAATACTTAGGAGTACAGCTGCAATCTTGTATACACACTTTCTGAGCATAAATTCCATTGAACACAAAGGAAAATACTTCTGAGTACACCTATTTGTGTAAAGATTGTCCTGGGGTAGCCCTATCCTAAAAGCGGCAGCACTGCCGGGTGCAGCAGTGCCAAGGCAGCTGGCTACATATGCATTTTGTGGTCCTATGGCAGCCACCAGAGGTCTTCTTGGGGGAAGGAAACTTTTGTCCCCTTTCCCTGGGGAAAGCCCCAAGCCCCACAATGGGGCTTCTCAAGTCCGCGTTGGCTATTTTGCTGATGCAGAGAGACCTTCTGGCCTGACCCAGAGTTCAGGATTCGGCAGAGCAGAATTCTGCCAGTCCCAACCCCTTCTGCTCCAGTTCCTTCCCCCCCAGCGCCCTGGAATGACTGTTCCTCTGCCCCCAAGGCCCTGACTGCTGGATGGCGCTCTTACCTAGCAACAGGCAGCATCAGTCAGTGTGGAGCCAGCACTGGCGCTGACTCAGCACAGGGTGTTGCAAGCATGCCTTACGGTACTTTTGTGACACCCAGCATCAGCCATACACTCATACCGCTGGTGGTAAAATGCTCAGGATTGGGCTCTGACAGCTCAATCCTATGCATGTTAACTTGGAATTAAGCTCCATTGTATTCAGCGGGCTTACTTCCAGGAAAGTGTGTATAGGATTGCAGCCTGAGTCTCACAGAACGTAATAGGACTTACTCCTGAATAAACATACATAGGATTATGCTGTAAATTCCCATTGCAAATGCTTTGAAACTGGCAGTATTTTATGCCTTCCAGTCACCCTGTGCAATTCTGAGAACATGATTTAGCAGAATAATATTCTGCAGATGATAATACAATCCAGTAGACAATAACAGCCACAAAATCTTTTCAGGGACTTATCTAGGTATTCTGCAAATTTTAATCATTTCTTGAATAACTCCTCTTCAAGTTTTTAATATGTATCTAAACAAAAATATACATAGAAACACGTCAGAGGCAAAAGCTTTCAGCATAATTAAAGTCTGAGCAACAGGCAGAAAACGAGGATGGTAATTAAGGAAAAGTATACCAAGGAGAAATTAGTTAATGTTAATAATTTTGAGTGTAGGTTGGCTATGTGATGTTCCAGTAGATTTTGAACTAAGCTTTGTGCACTATGGTTTCAGTAGCAAAGCAGACATCTAAGAAAAAAACCTACCCACAAAAAATGAAAACACACACACACACAGTAAGTAATTGCCCAAGGACATTTTTTTAAACTACCGTCTTAACACATATATCTATACTGAGTTTATTTTATATCTCTTGCATGTCCAGTTTTGAATAGCTAAAGATACTTATGCAGATATAGAATAGGGGATTAGATTGAAGCCTCTGGGCAAAACCTCTCTAGTTTAGAGGGCTGAAAAACAAGAAAAAGAAATGGGGAATTCAAGTGATTACACTTTTGTAAACATCCTCTCCTAAATATATTGCATGTTGATGTAGATTCATGTCAGTTGCTACGGTTCTGTTTCACTCTAATGTGAGCAAGGAATGGATCCAGGATGGTGTTATATAGATAGGAAAACTTGATTCTCAACAGCTGGGATCTCCAAGGCAGGCAATAGATTTTGTTTCCACTGAGTCCCATATGAGTATATAGCCATTCAACTCTCCGAGGAAAATTAAAGTGCAGTTTTGGTGCAGTGGTGACAGCAAACCTCTATTCATTCGCTGTTGTGGACAGGGATCCTTCAGTACAATGGAAAGTACAATGTACCACTGGGCACATTGTACACAGGGACATTACACCTTCTGGGCTGATATCTTGACCTGATATTTCAGCGTTTGAATCTTTGCACTGTCTCTAGAAGGAGGATTTACTCGTAAATCTCGGGGTGAGAAGCAAGAGACAAGCTATTTTCCAGTGTCTGTCCACAGGGCCCATTAATATTCTTTTCCTGCACATTCTTCCAGTTTCACAGCTTTCCCCCTCTGTCTGTGGGACAAACAGCACAATCTTTTGGTGACCTTATGCTGCCAGTATTCATATTCTGGTGGTGTAAGGCCAGAATGGTGGTCACAAACAGGACATGCTGTCAGGTGGAGCGGGCTCCTATTTTAAGTTGCGAGCAGCGGTAGCTTGCCAGCAGAGCCACTGTGTCCCCCAGCATCAGTATGTTACCATGGGAGGGTGGGAAGGAAGTGGGGAGGGGCCAGAATGGGAGTTGGTGCAAGGAGAGGCAATGGGACAGAACAGAGACAGAATGAGGGCTGGAAGGTGGTGGTATTAGAGCCAGTAGCACCATCTATAGCATCTTCTAGATCTTAATCTACCTTCCCAGAGGGCCCCCTCCCCCAAGATACATGCTGTGGTGGCAGGGATGCATCAGCAGGGGAGGGCAGGCATAGAATTGGGACAAAAGTGATATATTCACACTAATACAAGAATAATAAATATAACTTGAAATATGGGAATGAAGAAAATAAGATCTATTAGAAAGAAATGCTTAGGCTTTAAAAAATAATTGTGGTTCCATTAAAAAAATTTCTGAGTGGTTTGAGTACTTTTCTCAAAAAAGTACTCAAAAAAGTACTCAAAAATTACTCAAAAAAAGTACTCAAAAAAATTTCTGAGTACTCTGACTACTTTTGTTGATGCCCACATTGATGCAGGAGTCATGAGGCTAGTTAGCTAAGACAGAGATATGTGAGGAAAATTGTTCAAAAAGTGAAAGAAAGACAGAGGGCCTGATAAGTGAGCTCAGCAGGCACAAGGTAGTAGGGTCACAGGGGTAATGCAGAGCTCACAACCACAGCTCCTCCTCAGTTCCTTCTCTTTGGTGAGTGGCCCCTGCTAAACCCTGAAGCTGAGCCTAGTTCACCCTTTTCCACAGCCTTACTGGGACAGTTGTGTGGGTGTGAATCCCCATGCCTGGTCCACCTTCATGGGTCACTGCAGACTTGTGCCAGCTATAGAACTGGCACAGGCCCACGTTGACTCATGGCAGCTGCTGAGGCTTACTACAGGACAAGAGAACAAATGTTCTCTTACTCCGAGGAGGCCTCAACATGCCAAAATTCCTCAGTGGGATACAGCAGATACTGCATTGGCTCCTGCATCACCATGTGAAAAGTTGGTGAGGAGAAACTGACCTTGGGCCTTCAGTCTATTACCTTGGCACTACCCAAAGGAGCCACCATTGTTGCTACATTTTCTGAGAAACTGGAGTTCCACAGCTGCTGCATAGGGGAGGCATGGGCCAAGAGACTTAGCTGAATAGCAGAGTGGGGAGTAACAGCTCAATCCTATCTCTGGCAGCTCCACTGGGTGCAGTGGCACCAAAATAGCTGCTGCTGCACCCAGCGGCACCGCCAAGTCTCTGGATGTCTCCTTGGGAGAAAGGGACTTTCCTCTGTGTGTCCCCCTGGAGAAAGCCCCAACCCTGCAAATGGGGCGTCTCAAGTCTGCACCAGTATTTTGCAGGCGCAGACTTGAGAGCTTCTGAGTCAGGCTTCACAGCCCAACACAGAGCATAGGATCTGGCAGAACAGAGCTCCACTGGTTTACCCCTTCCTGCCCTGGTTCATCCCTCACTCCACCCTCCCCTCTCCCTGTTCCACCCACTCTCCGTCTCCCCCACCCCCAAACTACTCACTGCCAGCTGGCACTGCAAGAGCACTGGCCGCCCTCCAGGTGGCACTGAGGCTCAGTACCAACTGGCATTGGCCCAGTGCCGGCGGCCCGTCCTCTCCAGGTGTCTTGGACGTGCCTTATGGCACATTTGCAACACCCAGTGCCAGTGCTGGAGCTCAGCGTCGGTGCTAATGGAGTTCATGATTGAGCCCTAAGCCTCTTCACAGTTCCACACTTTACAGCCTTTTGTCCCTGCTGCTTTCGCTGTGCTAATGAATGTGAGGCAAAATGAGACCTGATCCTGCCCTTACAACAATGATACATGATGGAAGAACAAAGTTGTATAGAGGGGACTTCTGGAGAGGACCTTCTCTTCTTCCCACCTTGGTGTGGTTCAGCACCCTTGCACAGCAAAGTAAAAGAAAGGGCCAGGATTGGCTTTTCAGACTTACTCTTATAGCAACAACAGTATCGATAAGGGATGCATGGCAGAGCATAGTTGTGCTCCCATTTTCTCAATCCATAGTCCTTCCCAGACACTGCTACCGCCAAAATGATACTGCGATAGGCATGGGCTTACTGGGACAGCGATGCCTGGCCTAGATGCTTGTGAACCCAGTGATGGTAAAGTCAGATGGGCTGAGGGACAATCGAGAAAAACAGGCAGTACACCCTTACATTTGTCGGTGTTCCCTCTGAAGTGGGTTGCTTGGTGCCCAGCCATCATTCTTGGCAAGTACTGCCATGGATGGTAGTACTACTATTATGGTAGTAAATAATAAATACAATGTAAAACATTCCATTCTCCGTATTTGACGTGAATGCAAATGCAACGCTATTATTATCGTTCCTCAAAATACACTTTTAAAGAATTCTCTCCTCACACCATGAATTGAAGGAACAGAGTGCTTTTCTTGGCATCTGGTAGCAAAACATGCATGCAAATTATTAATTATTTCCAAAGTCTATCATTAATGTCAGGAGGTGCGGTTTAAGGACTTTTCATTTGGCATGCCTGATGTGTTAACTGACTGCTCATATGGTAGTGGTAGGAAAGCCAGCCAGAGAAGGCATTTCCTGCCAATGCCAAAGACAAACCTTGTAAATGCCTGATTTTTTTCCTCTCTCTGAAGTGCTTAATCATCTGTTAGGTTGGGTGTTGTTTTTTTAAACAAACAAAAAATTCAGACAAGTAGAGGCCTTGTGAATATCGAGGCTTTATGACAATGTGAATGCAAGCATTATAATATTAGATTTTATTTGTTTTAAATTAGCCATTCTAAAATAACTATTGTACTGACCACAGAAGTGAGACATGGATTCTTCAAAAATAAGTGATATGGGGGCTTCAGTAGTATTTCCTTGCATCCTTCATTCCACATAATTTACAACCAAACCTGTATTAGAGCGAGATGCTTAGAGTACAAGCTTTTGCTTAATTGTGCACACCAATTTGGGCTTAGATCTAATTACAAATAGCAAGTGGGAGGGCATGAAACAGAATAAAACCACGGTAAGAACAGAGGGTTTCAGTAGTTTGTCCCCAAATAAGTTTTGATACTGATCACAAAAACTTTAGGATTAAAACTTTGTAGTAACTAAACAGTCACTCTAGAAACTGTTTACAATGTATGTTTGGGATCACCACTTCTTGCTTTTACAGTTAGCAAGACCATATTCTCATAAAATATGCTTCTGTTCCAGTACCACTGAATTTATAGTGGAGTCCTAAAAAACAGTAATGAACTGACATCTTCAGAGCACGCATATGCACAACAGATCTATCCATATAGGACCATGGTCTGGGTCTCCCTGTGCCTGTGTGCATCTGACTTACCAACACAACAGTTGCAGCAGAACAACCTGCCAGGCTGCAATCTCCAATTGCTCATCCTTTAAAAAGAGCAATACCAGCACAGCATGACCCTATATGCTTCGTTAAGACTGTGTTAGGACTTCATTAGGCATGTAACAACTACTAGCCTGCTTAACTCTGGCTGCTAAATACCAGCCCAACCATAACAGTTGTACAGTATACCCAAGACTATTTACCGCATCTTCTGTCTTCTGCTCCTCAAGAGAGAAGCCTGGAATTTGAACTATGTTATCCAGTGTCAGGACTATATTATCCAGCAAAGACAATCATAAACACATGCACGTATCTCTAAATAAATAATAAATTATATGGTTTATCCCATAATTGTCATGTGGATGATGAAGCATGTCACTTTGGGAATCAAGCTTCACTGGAAAATGGGGTATAAATTTTACAACAGCTGGGAAGTGGCACCACCAGAACACTTGTTCCATTCGCGTACAGTGCCAATAGGATAGGGCCAAGAGTTTCACAGCTTTGGAGTAGTCACTGAGATTGGCCCTGTTCTTTAAATTAGGCATACAAATGATAGAGCCAAGAAAGCACTCTTGCTCGATCTTTAGGTCACAGTGGAACAAAGGTGGTCTCTGAGATATGCAAGGTCTAAGCCAGTGGTTCTCAAACTTATTAGAGGCCCTAGAGGTTGCTACCTGATTTATAAATGCCAAGCGGTATGGCTATAATGGTGATTGGGCAGTGGTGCTCCCCCCGCACCACTAGCAGCTTGTTTAACCCCTGATGCACATAGCCTAATCTGCCCTGTCAGTTTCATGAACCACCAAAACTGTTAATTGCTGGTCTAAGCCACTAAAGCCTTTCTATGTAAAACAACAGCAACAATGGTTTTATTGAGCTGAGAAGACATGATGGAGCCAGTGCAGGTGCAGGATTATTGCAGTGTATCCCACCCTTGTGATAAGGCAGAAAACCACTGAAGCTTCCTGGCAATCGTCCAAGGGCCAACAACAACATTACACACAGATAAATGTAACTGTATTTTTGATGGCATTTTTTAAACAGGAAAAATCTGCTTGGGGGGAGGGTAATAAAAAAATGAAGAGATAGGAGGAGTACTGAACCTTTTTCCTGCTTGCCACTTCACTGCACCAAATAATACATCCAGTGTTTTTTCTCTGCAAATTTCCAAATGTGAACTCCATGGGGGGGGGGGGGGAAAGCCACTTGGATGGGGGAGAAAAAGTTAAGCAGTCTCCTATAACACTTCAGTTATCCTGATAGCCCATTCAGAAATATTTTTTTTTAAACAAAGGCCATTGGGATAATGTTGCACACATATCCTTTCATAGAAGGACATGAGTGAAAGTTACAAAGTCCTGAGTGAATGTAAGTGGCCACAGTGGCCTCTTACAGTGTGTCACCCTGACCCTCAAGCCCCATGGACCTCTTGTGGGGCACTGGTGGGTTGGCCTTCACTGTTGTCCTCCCTGTCAAAGCTAAATTCTCCTCAGTCTATATACTACCGCATAAGCTCCCTGTTATGATTCTTAAACCGTTTCTGCCCAACTTTGCATATACGCAACAGGGATAAAATGTGTACACCTGTGGGCTGGGCAGAAATGGGTTTAAGTTAACCAAGATCTGTTCACTGGACAGGCCAGGGTAGGCTGTATACCACATGTGTACTTCATTTTTTTTTAATTGCCTGAGGGTAAAGAGATTTTTATTTGTACCACTGTAATCACACATCAAACAGGTTTGGTACATTCCCCCCCCCCCCCAGCTTGAACAGAGATAAAAGTGGAATAGAAAAAATAGGTGCATATATCCATGCATTTTACTCCCTTCCATTTGTGGAAAAGCTGCCATCTGTTCATAGCCCAGGTTACCATAGCATTAATAAACTATCTTCTAAATCATACATGTAAGTACAATTGAACCCACACACACGTATTCACTATAGGATAGGAGCTAGTTCTATGTGATCACTCTCAAATAGCAGTGGTGCATTTATGCAGATCAAAAAAATATAGCTTAGGTTAATCACATGTGGGTGTTTCCTGCCCTATCAGTATCCTAACTTCTGGCAAGGTGCTGAACATGTGGTAAAGATGCATGGGATTAGCCTTGCACACGAAATTGTATTGTTTGTGCATGTATTCTTATAGTGTGGAATCACAGCATTCTGTGTTTTAAAAAAATAAATCAGATTTTCTGTCGTCTGAAAAGAGTTTATTTAAAGACATGAAAAACACTGGAGGAAAATGACTGGATGACAACATCCTGCAGATGTCCCATAAAAAGTAAGTGAACAAAACATGACAATTCTACATAAATGGTTAATATTAAAGCACCTTACGAATGCACTGAACAACAGAATGTTGACCATAAAGAAGCATCTGTCACTGAAAACTTGGCTAGAATACACTTAAATGTATTTTTCCTTTGCATATCTTCTCTTGTGCCCACAGCAAATAGGCCTTATTTAAAATATGCCAAATACTTACTGATTTAAGGAAATGTGTCCTTGAAGTCTTAATTTTAACAGAACTGAAAGGAAGATCAGACATGAAGGAAAAGATATATTATTTTAGTGTTACTTTAAATGTGTAAAGAGTTAATCTTATCACATTACACTTGGCTGAGTTTATATACGATAAAAATCACAAACAAGTAATGCACAGTTAGTTGTTACATATTATTCCCATTACAGCTGACAGGTTCATTAATCACACAGCGTATTTTACTATTAAGAGCTGTAAGGGAGATCAAATCTCCAGTAATTTTTCTTCTTCTCTTTCATTTGATAAGTGCGTTGTTTCAGTATGCAGATAAAATATTGTGTCAGTCACAAGCAATCCCACAAGGTATACACTTCTCCAGTCTGAAAAATTCATTCTGATTTGCAGAGTTAAATCCATGGAAAATGCTTCATTTCCTTGACCATTCAATTAAGTAAAACTCATATGTTGGGATACTTACAGGCCATCCTGAATCAAGTGCCTTTGGATATGACCACAGTTTAGGTAACAGAATTATTACCCTCTGCATGTTGAAAGCATTAACAATGAATACCCCTATTCATAACATAGCATTGATCCATAATTAAGACCGCATGAAAATTACAGAGAAATCTGACATACCCCTCAAGATGATCCTGAAACGTGTGTCAGAATTGACAGTCATCATGAATTAAGGAAGAAAAGCTGAACTAAGGCTTTTCTTTATTAAGAAATTAAGAAAAGACAGAATTAAGGCTGTCAATAAGGAAGAAAAGCACTTATAAATAGGATCAAGACAGTGAACCTATATAATCCAATGATTATATCAAATATATATAATGCAATGATTGCAATCTTTAGTCCTATTTAAATAACTCATGGGAAAATTGACAAATTATAGACACATTCAGACTAATCTGAACCTTCTGGCAGGTGACAAATGTAGGATACCACAGCTTTTAAATTTCTCAGATAATTCATAACAATTTGACAGTCCATCAGGTCAAATGAAACTTTTGTGCAGTCAATGTCACTGGGCCAGGTCTCAACTATGTGCCATGCAGCTCAATCCTATGCAAGCGGGGTGCTGTCAGAACTAGCATTCAGATGGTGGAATGCATCCAGTGTGCAGCTGTGGCACATGGAGAGCCCACCAAACCAGGTAGGTCAGTGGGGGAGGTGGAACAGGATGAGAGAAGGGCAGAAAGGGAGGAGAGCATGGGCTTGATGGAGACCAGAGGGTATGGCACCTGGCACATATGACTTATGCAGGATAGTGCTTCTGACAGAGAACAAGCTGCATGCTATTGGGGGGGGGGACTAGATGGCCCAGGAGAGGTAAGTGAAACTTTTTCTTATTTACCTTCCTGCAGGCTGCATAGACTCCAATAGGTCTCCTTGGAGCTACACCAACTATTTTGCTATCCAAGGACATTCAGGGGGTAGTTCAGGTTGGGGAAAGGGGGATAGAATCTTGGCATGTTTGGCTGTCTCTAAGGTTTCCCCCCCACCGCCCTCTGCCTGGCCTAGTCCTTGCCTGGCCCACTCCCTGCCCTGAACCACCAATGATCTTGCTCTAAACCACCCCGCCACCAACCTACATGCTCTGGTAGGGTATCTGGGAGCTGCTAACATATGCGTGAAAACTCCAAACATTTGTACCAGCGGCCCTGAAGTGCATGATGATGATACAACTTTCACACTGCCAGACTGGGGCTTACAATGATGCATTGTGTCATCTTTCACCATAATACCTGGATGGGATTGGGTTGTGAACTCCCTATAGTCATTTTATGATGCTTTAAAAAAAATTCAAAACCCTATTTTACAATCAGTTTCAAGATACAGTATGAATACTGTACAGCATATTCAAACAACACCAACTAAATTTCTCCAAACTTCATTGAAACCATTTGGGTGGTTATCTAGTTTTGCTGATAAAAGTAACAGAAGATTGAGAGAATAAAAATTCTATTGTTCAAAAGACAAAAAGCTTAGTTTTGGTCTCTCCTGTTTTTTATGTTCAGTTTAAAGAGAGAAAAAGTCAGATTTGCTACAATTGCTAATGCAATTGACGTAGCTGCTTTTTGTCTTGACTGCATGTCACAGGTTGCTCTCTTTCTTACTTTGTCTGTTCCTATCCACAGCCATTTATAGCTGGTTTGTACAACGTGGTTTTAGGGTTTAGTGCCATGTAATGATTTTATTATCGTATTTTATTGTTGTGATTTTCTTTTATGTACAGTGCCTTGATACCAAGAAAGGGTGGTATACACATTTGTTAAATACAGGAAGTCTGGTCTAGAGGGTAGAGCCTCCGTTAGCCCAAAGATAACATCAGAAGGTCACCAGTTCGAGGGCACCGGCAGCTCCCTGAACGTCTGAGAATGGCGAGACATTGAAGCAGCTGACAAGCCCAGCTGAGTGATTCCACCTGCTCTTGGTGTGAGCAAGAAGCATCTTGGCTGCCCTCCATGTGAGAGATGGAGCTGCTTGCCAGCCTGTGCAGGAGAACTGGAGGCCAGAAGTGAGACCAAACCAGGAAGATCCATTCTGAAATGTTGTTAGTTCTTGAAAGGGAGAACCTCTATGATTGTAAAAATCCCCTTGAGGGATTTAGAAATGCCTGCCTATGTAAACCGCCTTGAATAAAGTCAGAGGAGTAATCCAATGGCCAGAAAGGTGGTATATAAATACTGAGTTATTATTATTATTATTATTATTATTATTATTATTATTATTATTATTATTATTATTATTATTATTATAAAAATAAATGCATGAATAAATCACTGTTTGAACTGAATGAAGAAGTGAACAAAACATTCAGAAATGTAGAGTGTCTGGCAAATTTTGTAAATGTTTTGTGGAGTATGAGTTGCTTCCAGTTCTTTTTTTGATTAAATTTCTATGATTTCTTTTTCCCATTCAAGGATCTGATCAAAATGACAATCAACATAAATGATAGACCAGCAAATTTTCAGCTAATAAGCAAATTTTCCTTTTTCTCTTCATTGGCATTTTGAAATAAGTTTTGACCTCCAAAATCCTCCCCCTAACCAATGGATCACTTATTTGTTTATATATCTCACCTTTCTTTTGCCAAGGCAAAAGCTTTTTCCTCTCAGGCAACCTGAGCCCCCTGATCAGGAGGGGCTCAAAGTAAGGTACATCCAAGCAAGACCTCTTGCAAGAGATTCACTAGGCAGCTCAAAAGTGTCAAAGCATTTGTCAGATTGGACAGTACTGTGCAAGGTTGCAAATAAATCCCTTCCCAGCAGTAATTTGACTTCATGTCATGCTTCATGGAATCAGGATGGAATCCAACCTAGTATTCCTCACCCACTGTGACACAGAGTTTTCCCCACTGGAGGAGGTGGAAGAAATTGGGGCCCAATGGTACTTCTTTTAAATCTTACGTTACTGTTCAACAATGAATGGATTCTACCAAAGACATTGTGCTGTAACATATATAAATAACATCAGTCTTGTAGCAACTTGAAGACTAGCCAATTTATTTTAGCATAAGTTTTAAATCTAATTAGTAACCATTCTTGAAGTAAAACCTTCCTACTGGGCTTAATGTTGAAAGAACATTTGCTAATTGCAAAATATTGAATTGTGTTCTACTGTCGTCAATAGGATTTCAGTACTATGTTGTAATACATCGAAACTGGGCAGAGCTATTAGTTGTTTGCTCTGCTTTAAAAAAAATAAATCTTACTCCTATGTTTCGTGATCTCCCAGCATTATGCCATCAGAAGAGCTTGTCCATTTTGGAAGCTCACACCCCCAATGGCCCTACTAACAAATGACCCTCCCCCAAACTCCCATGGCACACCAATGTGCCGCAGCACTCTGGTTGAAAATCGCCGCTCTAAGCTCTAAGTAGACTACAGTAGGCCATTAAACCTGGCAGAATCTGCCCATTCCCGTATGAAAGTATTGTAGGAGCATCAAGTTAAAAGGGTCCGTTAAGGCCTAGAAAGTTGTCCAGCACTTTGCTTTTCTTCCAGATCTGAAAGGTGGATCTTAAAGTTAATCTTCACCTGCCACAAAATTAACATTGATATGCCAACGGACTCTGTGTGACCGGAAATCATCCTACCACTACAAAAGGATCTCCTTGCCCTGGATCTGTGGATTTTGCATGTTGCAAAATCAATTGCAGGATTCTTATGTTCCATTGATTTAGGAATCTCTAAAAGCCTTTCTCTTACCTCCTTTTTAAAAAAGGGGTAGAGGTAGCTTCTGGTGTTTCCATTCTGCAGTGTGTGTTTTAACACTATAATTTCTCAAATTAATATGTTAAAGTATAATTACATTTTTCTATGCAGGTGGTAAACCAAATAATATATAGTGGCCTTGCTGAAATGTTTGCAAGTTTCTGTGCACTTAGTTATTTGGGTTGACCATCATACGCTCTTTAAGAATCTGGGCAGGAGGTTTGGTCTAGAGGGCAGAGTCTCCTTTAGCCCGAAGATAACATCAGAAGGTCGCCAGTTCGAGGTCACCGGCCGCTCTGAGAATGGCGAGATCTTGAAGCAGCTGACAAGCCCAGCTGAGTGATTCCACCTGCTCTTGGTGTGAGCAAGAAGCGTCTTGGCTGCCCTCCATGTGAGAGATGGAGCTGCTTGTCAGCCTGTGCGGGAGAACTGGAGGCCAGAAGTGAGACCAAACCAGGAAGATCCATTCTGAAATGTTGTTAGTTCTTGAAAGAGAGAACCTCTATGATTGTAAAAATCCCCTTGAGGGATTTAGAAATGCCTGCCTATGTGAACCACCTTGAATAAAGTCAGAGGAGTAATCCGATGACCAGAAAGGTGGTATATAAATACCTAATTATTATTATTATTATTTTCAAAACTCTATGCAGTGGTTCTCAAACTTTTAGCACTGGGACCCACTTTTTAAGATGAGAATCTGTCAGGACTCACTGGAAGTGATATAATGACTGGAAGTAATATCATCAAGCAGGAAAATTTTTAACAATCCTAGGCTGTAATCCAACTCAAACGTCCCCAGGAGTAAGTCCCATTTACTGTCATTATTAAAAGCATATACATAGTTGCCTGTTAATTGGGTGAGAGGCACTTTTTCAAGTGGGTGCTCCTTTTTTTAGCAGGGGGAGAGTAACTGGCCCATCTCACCCCAGCAGTGTCTGTTCTGGTGGCTGTCTGCTGGTATTCTTTTGCATCTTGTTAGATTGTGAGCTCTTTTGGGACAGGGAGCCATTTAGTTATTTGATTTTTCTCTGTAAACCGCTTTGTGAACTTTTAGTTGAAAAACGGTATATAAATACTGTTAATAATAATAATAATAATAATAATAATAATAATAATAATAATAATAATAATAATAATAGTAGTAGTAGTAGTAGTAGTAGTAGTAGTAGTATAGTATCATCAAGTTTAGTATATTAAAAATAAAATATTGACATGAATGGGGACCAGTGGCGTAGCTAATGATCGTGTAGCCCGGTGCCAAACTCAAAATGTTGCCCCGGAAGTGATGTCACAACTGGAAGTGACATCATGCCCATGCTTTTTAAAAAGTGAAAATTGGGAGGAACCCACCTCTTCCCCCCAGCAGCTCACCACCCACTTGCTCTGCTGCCTCCCTCCAGTCAGTGGCATAGCTAAGGCATCTATCTGCTACCTGGGATCAAAGAAGATTTTGTACCCCCCTGGCATGACAAAATCAAATTTAATTAAGTAAATAAATAAAAAGTTATTGGTTCCATGCTGTATCATAACAAAATCTCACTGGCACTAAGAACAATCAATCTCATAGGTCAGTTAAACAAATCCACTTTTTGTTCCACAATGTAATTGTGTTTTCATTTTCTGGTTAATTGACCATACCTTTTGATAGAATACAGATATCCCAATGCAGTTTGTTTCTTTGCATTCTGCATTAAATTACCTTTCCAACAAAACAGCTAATATTATAATACCATTGTACAAATATATGGTACGGCCACACGTGGAGTATTGTGTCCAGTTCTGGTTCTGGTTGAAAGCCATCTCAAAAAGGATATAGTGGAAATGGAAAAGGTGTAAAAGAGAGAAACTAAGATGATTGCTGGGCTGGGGCACCTTCCTTATGAGGAAAGGCTACGGTGTTCAGGCCTCTTCAGCATAGAAAAGAGATGCCTGACGGGGGACATGATTGAGACATACAAAATTATGCATGGGAAGGATAAAGTGGATAGAGAGATGCTCTTTACACTCTCACATAACACCAGAACCAGGGGACATCCACTGAAACTGAGTGTTGGGAGAGTTAGGACAGACAAAAGAAAATATTTCTTTACTCAGCATGTGGTTGGTCTGTGGAACTCCTTGCCACAGGATGTGGTGATAGCATCTGGCCTGGATCCCTTTAAAAGGGAATTGGACAATTTTCTGGAGGAAAAATCCATCACAAGTTACAAGCCATGATGTGTATGTGCAACCTCCTGATTTTAGAAATGGGCTATTTCAGAATGCCAGATGCAAGGGAGGGCACCAGGATGCAGGTCTCTTGTTATCTGGTGTGCTCCCTAGGGCATTTGGTGGGGCCGCTGTGAGATACAGGAAGCTGGACTAGATGGGCCTGTGGCCTGATCCAGTGGGGCTGTTCTTATGTTCTTAACATGATGGTATTATTCATACATACCAAGATTTTCACAATTTTGGTCACTAGTGTCAAGCTCAGCTTGTTGTCCCCCTAAAGCTTGATGACCGGTGTGACTGCTATCCCCTGCAGCCCATTAGCTACGCCACTGATGGGGACCCACCTGAAATTGGTTCACAACCCACCTAGTGGGTCCTGACCCACAGTCTGTGAAACACTGCTCTATGGGATTGAAATATATTTCCCTAAAACATCATGAACTGTTTCACTCTGCACTAAGTAAACTGGCTATTCTAAGATTACCCCTGAATTATGTTAATCTAATTGATATTAAAACCTGATTAGTGTACATTTGCAGCCTCTAATTGATGGCTTTTCCCATTATCCTTAAGATTTGATTTAATCAAAAGTTTACAATGCTTATTCCTTGCAATTAAAAATGAACATGTCAGTAGCAACAGAAATGATTTTCATTTATATTCATCTGCTTTATATTGACATATTTCATAAAATATTTTCTCCCATTCTTGCTCAGGTCCAGGATTTCTGGTACAATATTTTATCTTAAGTCTTGCATTCTATAGATGAAATCCTACTATGCTGAACAGGGTAAAATCACTGGCTAGGTCTGCCTTCATCTTGTAGGCCAGAAACCATTTTGAAGCACCTGTGGGAAGCAGCCTATAAGGAGACTGAAATCAGCACCATATCATCCCTCCTTGCAATGCTCAAGCTTGGAAGCATAAGGAATGCTGTGCTATGCTGGTTGGCCCAGCCAAGAAGCTGGCTGATGCAGCCTGCATCAGAAGGCAACAGTGAGGGGCTACAAGTTGGTGGATTGCAAATCTGCAGCTGCCCTCCAACCTGCTGTTGTTATAAGCCACATTGATCTGTCTCCCACTACTATATGTGAGCAAAAAGCAATCACCTCCTTTCTTACCAGGCACCATTGTATGGGTTTTTCAAATCAGGAATACAAGACTTCCAGTTTTATTTAAAAGGATCGTGAGAACAAAGAAGCTCCATCCATTTGGTCCCTTTAAGTGAAACCAGAAGTCCTACACTGCCTGGTTTGTGAAAACTGAACGACAAAGCATGGCAAGGGGCTTTTTGTAGCACACCATGGCAGAGCCGGCATTTCCAATTGTTTCTCCTCAATTTGACTATCTCCTGGAATGTCCTCATCAATTAACCTCCCTTATTTCTTTTCAGCAGAAGTTAAATCTGGCATGTTGTGTTCCAATTCTTTATCTGCCTAGATTTTGAAGTCCCACAAGTTTTTGACCTGCTCATTTTCTACCACTGTTTCAGGCACGTGCTCCCACCATTTCTTTACTGATGCTATTCTATATTTCTTGCTCATGTTCCAGTGGAGCACAACAGTGATATTACTGTGCTGATTTTGGTAATCACTCTGTGAGATTTTGCTGCACCCACTTAACAATGCGATCAGTTGTTTAATCTTTTTCTTTGCAGCACCTACATTTGGCATGTATTAATTAATTAATTTTAATTAATTAAAATACCATCATTCAGGTACATGGCACTATACAGAGAATAAGAGAACACAAAGACCTGGAGATTGAGTTCCTTTGGGGAAAGAAAACAACCATCATTCTTACTGTCATTTATGCACTAGGTATAAACCCCAAGGCCCTTAAAAAATACCTGGTCAGTATAGGCACTGACAAGATAACACCTGAACAACTGCAATGTGCCACACTATAAGGAACACTGAACATTATATGATGATATCCCACCAATTATTAAACTCTTGGGGAGGATTCAAACTAGTGAGCACCCAAAAATTCCAGACCAAACGTCTGGTGGGTTGTGACACCACTGATGATGGTGGTGGTGGTGATGATAGGAGATGATAAACTGAATGCCTCAGCCACTTTAGAGATCATTGCATCCAATCATTTTCTATGTGGTTTACTAAACAGGAAGCTGTGTTTGTGGTCATAGTCAGCTAAAGACATTTTGGTGCCTGAGGAACACTAACCAAAGAGATGCCACCTTCTGATAGTAAACATACAATAACACATGAAATAATTGACCATTTCTGCCCTTTCATGAGATCTCAGAACCTGCCACTTGAGATGAGCTATGTCACCCTGCCTAATGGTAGGGCTGGCACTGCTTTTGGTGAAGCAAGGGAGCCATCACTGCACCACTTCAACACTCTAGCTGGGAAGTCATCACTTCAACGCAATCTGTTTCCAATTCCTTTGGTCTGATTTTTGTCTCATATCACTTGGGCTTCTTCCCCACATACAAAAGGGTGCTTTGCTTTCATAATTCTGTGAAAAGTTTTCTCTTCCCATTCACTTTCCCCCCCTTTTTCTTGCCTAAAATAGCATTCAGTCTCTATCACTCACCAATGTGAACCTGATCCTATTAATAATTTTTAACAGATGTAACTTTCTTTCTTTTCTTTCTTTGCTTGAGACTCCTGGGGACCTCTCAGGTGCTAAAGTTTAAACATACTCATAAGTAATTCCAGAATCAGGGCCAATGCAAGCAATATCTGAGAAAGCAAACATCTGAAGTTTTCATTTCCTCTCCCTAATTCTTTTTGCTTTCCCAACAAGAAAGAATCATTTTCTCTGCCATGTTTCAATTGACTACCTATTGCATTTTTTTTTTTTAAAAGGGAATTCGTGCACTATTTCTGAAGAGATACAGAAGCCAACATTTTGGTTTTCAAAAGAGCTGCAAACCAGAGAGATATGGTACCCATAATGCATGACTACAAAACTCATCTGGAATTCATTGACATACTGAGAACTAAATTAAACCTCATATGCCCACTAAGTCAGACAGACAGTTTGGGTTGCTATTTATAAGTTGTGATTTTTTTTAAAAGAGAGTTATTCTATTTGTTTTGCCTTCCTGCCCAATTTAAATGAATGTCCTTTATTTCTTTACTTTCAAAGACCGATCCCTGTAATATACCATCCAGAAATGTGGTTTCTATGATGGCATTTTAGACTGTGGTTTCCTGGTCTGCCAAACGTTCAGCTAGACAATATGCATGTATAATTTCTGTCCACGAAATGATTTGCTACTATGCTATTTACTGGTTCTTTTGCCTGATCAAAGCATATGAAGACAGTTGGTTTTATTCTGTTCCTTTGGATGTAGAACATTCAGAGGAACATGACAACAAAAATGTTTTCTAGGAAATTGGCTGAGTTTGGGTGGTGTTTTGTATTGAGAAAACCTAGTAGCTTTTATAGGCACTTTTTGATTTTGCTTTAGAATTAGGGAAAAGATAATCAATGTAATTTAGGGCTGTAATCCTACAGGCCTGTAGCACAGGGGCTAGAGCCCAGTGCTGGCACTAGGTGTCATAAACATTTCATCCAACTGATGAAGTGGACTGTAGTCCACAAAATTGTATGCTGAAAACAATTGGTTAGTATTTA
Organism: Tiliqua scincoides; assembly: GCF_035046505.1. NCBI lineage: Eukaryota > Metazoa > Chordata > Lepidosauria > Squamata > Scincidae > Tiliqua > Tiliqua scincoides. Next base: position 43,132,206 of record NC_089824.1, on the reverse strand, counting down.
AAGTGGTCTGAGTTTCTCTGTTGCTTTCACTAAATGCTTTAAAATTAAGCAACACTTCATTTCCCTAGGCCCATTCATACCTTGTAGCAAAATGTATTCTAGCCTTCCAATGGCTGAATGAAATATCATCAAAAATATTTATAGACCACATCACCAAAACACATAGCAAAATTAGAAAGAGGTGGTTTACCATCCCTGTCCCCAAAGAAACAAAAGAGAAACCAGCAAACAGCCACTACTGACCCATCAAGTGAAAGGCAGGTCAGCAGTTTATCAAAGGTTCTATAAACTGTTTGCTTCCTGCTTGGGATTGCGAAGACAGTCCACAATAACTGGCTGGAGGATTACATTTCGTTTTCTGGATCATGGATTATGCAGATCTGTATAGACCTACAAATTGCCTATAGGTCAGCTTTCATTGCAGTTGCACAAATTGCAGTATGCAGCTGTGATATGTTAATTGCCTGGATAGTGGGGCAGAACTGTCCTCTTTTATGTTCCCTTTACTACAACATGTTCCTAATATGTGTCTACTCTGCTCATTGATTTTAAGGGTCTATGGGTCCCACAAGATCTGCACCAGTAATCTGCTGTGTAATGACAGCAGTGATTTCAGGATGTCTTGATTCCGGATTGAGTGTTTCTGAACTAGAAGTGCAGTTCATCTGGGATCAGGCTGTGATCTGAAGGTGATTGCCCAGGAGTGGGAGCAATGAAACTATTCCTTACAACTCTGAGGTTAAACAAGGCATTAGCTTGCCTTTTTAATTTTTACTCAAGCTATAACAGGAACATTAATGATAACATGGGGATTCTTATCAAATGTTATGGATTAACTTCCATTTATGGGGTAGACTTTTGGACCTTTTCAATTCTAAAAATCTATGAAGTTCAGAAATTCACTCCTTTAATGAAACTGTGAAAAAGTTCCTTAATGTTTCCATTTTACAAGAGGAGAACAGAAGCTATGAGCCATTGACTTTCTCACGCTATCTTGGCCCCATTTTAATACTTTGTCCACTTGTTGATTTGCAGCTGAACACACAAACTGCCTCTTTAAAAAATCATTGTCATAGTGATGATGTTGGTGGGATATTGAGTGACATGGGAGCTCACTCTGCAGCACTTATACTACAATGGCTATTTCACACATGCAAATTACGAGTATCATAGGATGAAGGTGTGAATTCATTCTGAAACCCAGAGCAATCAAGCTCTTCAGTTCATTTTTCTCTTGTTAGTATGTAACCATTACATTACAGGTTGAATCTCATTATTTGTGAGGGTTCCATTCCCAGAACTCACATGCATGGCAAAAACTGCACTAAAGCAAATCCATTTAAAAAACATTGTCCTTTTTCTCAGCGATTTAAAAACAATCTTACTGACCTTCTGTAATGCACACAGAGGCAATCAATCTCTCTCCAGGTGCTTAGAAAGGTTTCACTCTGCGGCAGTGACCCCTCCCTTCCCCAGGAGCCCAGCACATGGAAAGAGTGGAGGAGGTGATAATGACTTGCATTCTTTCATGTGCTGAGGGGGAAGGGAGGAGTTGCTTCCCTGGGAGTGAAGCTGTTCTAATTGCCTAGAGCAGGGGTGTCCAAAGTTTTTGGCAGGAGGGCCACATGGGGCCACAGTGTCTCTCTGACACTGTGTAGGGGGGGGGGAAATTAATTTACATTTAAAATTTGAATAAATTTGCATAAGTTTACATAAATGAATATACGAGGGTCGCCCAGAAAGTAATGCACCACATATTTTTCTTCAACAATTATTTATTGAACACAATGAGACTTACACACAAGAAAGAATGATGTTTCTTCTACACTCCCTATTTTTCCACATAATCTCCGTCCAGTTCTATGGCCTTCCTCCAGCGAGACACAAGGGCATGTATGCCCTGTCGGTACCACTCCTTGTTCTGGTCACGAAGCCATTTCTGCACTGTGTGAATCACCTCTTCGTCATCCTCAAAATGTCTTCTGCGAATGGCATCCTGTAATGGCCCAAACAAGTGGAAGTCTGAGGGAGCTAGGTCAGGGCTGTAGGGTGGATGGGGTAACACAGTCCAACCCTGTTTAGTGATGTGTTCCAAAGTCCTCAAACTTGTGTGAGTCCGAGCGTTATCATGTTGAATCAAACATTCACCTGGGTTGTTATGGCGCCGAAGTCACTGGAAGCGCTTCTTGAGTTTGGTTAATGTCTTCACATAAGCTTCAGAATTAATGGTGCTGCCTCTTGGCATCACATCAATGAGTATGACGCCCTCACAGTCCCAAAACACAGTGATCATGACCTTACCGGCGGAAGCAGTTGCTTTGAATTTTTTCTTCAGTGGAGATTGAGGATGACGCCATTCCATCGACTGTCGTTTTGTTTTGGGCTCAAAATGGTGAACCCAGGTTTCATCACCTGTCACAATCCTGGACAAGAACGCTTCCCCCTCATCTTCAAAACGTTTCAGCAACTCAGAAGAAATGTTTTTTCTGAGAGATTTGTGGTCCACCTTAAGACAGCGCGGAACCCATCGTGCACACACTTTTGAGTAATAAAGAGCACGGATGATTGCATCCACAGTTCCTTTGCTGATTGACAGCTTCAGTGCCAACTGCCTAGTCATTATGTGTTGGTCCTCGCGAATGAGCACATCAGCAAGCTGCGTCTTGTCAGGTGTGACAGCCGTGGATGGCCGCCCCGAACGCTGCAAATCTTGGAGCTCTGCCGAACTGCCTTCTAATGGCCTCACCCTCTGTGCCCAGCGACTAACCGTACTTCTGTCGACTGCAGATTCTCCATAAACTGTACACAAACGTTTGTGAATGTTCCTAACAGTTTCTTTCTCCGCAGTGAGAAATTCAATGACGACACGCTGCTTGTAACCTACATCACTTACAGATGCCATTTCGAAACACTGCTGCAGCTACGCTATCTGTCTGAAGAAACCAAAAATTTGTGTGCGCACTCCTGAAAATTCAAATAATGTATATCTAAAGTTTCGCATTCGTACCATTACTGTAGGCTGAGAAAAAAAATGTGGTGCATTACTTTCTGGGCGACCCTCGTATTAAAGATGAACTTATATGAATGAATGAAGGTCTTGCAATAGCTCAAGGCCTATAAAAGGCCTTCCACAAAGCAAGGCTGGCCTTTCCTTTGCTGCTACTACTACATCACAGACGTGAAACAGCAAGCAGTGGAGGGAGCCCACAGCTCACGCGAGAGGTCAAACAGTCGCCCTCAAACTGAGAGCAGTTGCTTTGGGCTAGTGTGGGCTCCAACAAATCTCCAGACAGCCAGAGGCTCATTGGAGACTAGGGGCTCCCTGAGTGCCACATTGACAGACCTTGAGGGCCACAAGTGGCCCCAGGGCCGGGGTTTGGGCACCCCTGGCCTAGAGAGAGAATGATTGCAGGATTGTCTACTGGCTGCTCTCTCCCCCATTAACAAGGCTATAGTTAAATGTCTTTTTCCTTTGATTTAAAGGCTCCTTCTCATCACGTTGAGATAAAAGGTAAAAAAATGTGTGGATAATTGGGTTATACCTATATATCCTGTTCTTTTTCTATTACATTATACCCTGTTCTTTTTCCAAGAAAGTCAGGGTAGCAGATATGGGGCTCATTTTATCCACACAACATTGCTAGGTTAGGCAGAGCAGAGATCTGAACCTAGGTCTCCCTCAGCCATTAAAAATACTGTTTTGCTCAGTTGAATTACACAGTCATTTTTTAAACATGGTTGTTTGGCGATAGGATGCAGTGAAGAAGTTATCCCATAGAACAGTTGCCTCTGGGCCTAAAATGTCAAGACAACACAGTGATGAAAATCTAAGTGACTCTTAAAATACATTTTATCTTTGAGATTCCATTTCTGTTTATGCCTATTGACCTTACATCTATTTGGATGAGATGAAAATAGAGGTCCTTTCCTATGCTATGATCTATAAAAATATTCTCGCGTATAAAGCAGTATAATTGTGCTATTCTTTGTTGTGATCTAGAAAGCCTGGAAGCAGCATTATTCATAAGCCATTTTGAAATATTTAAAATGAAATTCAGAAAAGGAGAACAAAGGCTATAACTCATTGTAAAAAATGAGCAGTTTCGATGGTCTGAGTATGACAGGCTTGGTACCAATTTACATGCAACTTGTAATATTAACATTATTGTAGTTAAATAAATCACTCCCTGCACTTTTACATTTTTAATTACCTTTTACTGCACTTGTGCTTTTGTTTACAATTAACTAATAAAACATTTATGTTATCACACAAATATAACAGGGATTTTGTATTTTAATCAGATTTTATCCATAATCTCCTCTCCCTTTTTTAGCATCATTTTATGACCTGATACACCACAGGATGTTGTTTTGTAGAAAACCTCATTATTTTTTAATGCATGGCTATTTATTAGTGTATTGTGTATATAACAGACTATGCATGCTTAGAACTGATGAATACATTTACATTCATTTTAAAACATGAATTTTTTGTTATTGGTTAATCTCATGTTTCATGTTTCTGTGCTCTGAAAAGAGTATGAGACATGCATGTTAGTTGGGAGTAGCAACTGACACTCCCAAGTGGTAAGATGAAAATGTTTGTGATATAAAGGAGTTGTTAACAAATGTACATTTTCATTATCCCTTTGGAAGAAAATGTAATTGTGGAAATGCTGCATCATAGAGTCTTGATTCATAGAGGCATCATTGACCAACTTGGTTGTCCAGCATAGTTCCTTGCCGTAATGTAGCTAATAAAACGTTTAAAATAAAGTCGGTCTCCTCTGCTTTGCTCTCACCATTGGGAATGGCTCTGATGGCAAGCAGGAGGGGGAGCTTACATGGTGCGTTGAGGTGCCCTGCAAAACTTAGTGCTGTGCCCCCCATAGCTACACTACTTGCACTCTGCACTCTGTGCTTTCCATGATCTGCTTGAACATGGAGAGGACAACCTCTGCTTCTTTGAAGTATCCTGAATGATTTGAAACTCTGCAGCACTTCAAATTACAAACACATACTTTCCGCTTCACTTGTTTAGCCCATGGTAGTGGGCTGTAGTAATATGCAGTTTTTCACTGGAAACATATAGGGATGGATGTAGGAAGTTAATGCATTTAGAATGTCTTCCACTTTGGAGTGAGGTACATTCCCACAAATGCAACTTGATCAACAACAAAATGTGAGTGGAGGGCAAGAAGTCCTGTATGGCTGCAATCCTAACCATACTTTCCTGAGAGTAAACCCCATTGAATAAAATAGGACTTACTTCTGAGTAGACCTGGTTAGGATGGTGCCCTGTTTCTCACAAGATGTGAATGATGGTCAATTTATTTCCTTAACAAGAAAACAAATTCTTAGATGATAGATTATCTGTGGCCATTGGCATTTAGCATGATTGATATATATACTTCCATGTGTAGCAGTAATATACCTCTAAATACACAGGCCAACACACATTTTGCTTCCTTAAATGTTACACCAGTTCCTGGGTATATTTGGGGTGCTGATTCCAAAAATGGCATCTGTTTTGCCCTATCACATCTCGTTTTGAAGATATAGTACAACCTCATTAGTGAATGGTTCAAGTAGCTTCCTCCTGAGGAAGCCTACACCATAGCTTCCTCATGAGGAAGCTGCTTAAACCATTCACTAAAGAGGCTATACTATATCTCCAAAACTAGACGTGAGAGGGCAAAACGGATGCCATTTTTGGAATCGGCATCCCAAATTCATATCAAACCACCATAAAGTTTGGGAAAAACTTTTCTGACCCTCAGTTTTGTAGGCCTGTGATATCGATCGCTACAGGGAAGATTGTTGCCTTCATGCCCAGCATATAATCTTCTCAGAAGAATATGCCTGACTACTGTTGTAAACAGAATTCTAGAGTGGACAGGCCTTTCACACATACTTGGGTACATCACAGGTGCTGCTCTTAGATGGAATGGAAGATTATAGATCCCCTTGTGACCACTTCTTATGCCCAAATCACATTTTTAGTTCCTTTGCATGAGTTCCACCTGATTGAACTGAACTATTAGTCTAGGTCCCAGAGATACAGGCCTGCAGCAGGCATGACTTCCAATTCCTTATTTCTATTAACATTTTGATGTCACTCATCAAGCTTGCTTAGGGCTTGAGAATGAATAGCATGTATGGAATAGAACCATTTTCCTTTCTAAAAGTGTGTGTGTGTGTGTGTGTGTGTGTGTGTGTGTGTGTGTGTGTGTGTATTTTAAAGGAACTATACACATTAATAGTTTATAATCAGGCTATTCTTTATTGTTAATTATTACAATGTTTTCCTGGCTCATATTTACTATAGCTAATAACTGATTTATCCTCTGTCCAAAGCTGTCAGGATGATTAACTAACAAATGAGAAATTACACACTGGTGATGTCCAGCTTGCCATGAATCAGTTGCAAAAGATTCTGTTCTGAAAAGTGTCACTTGGGATCCATGATTGTATGTAGAGCATTTGAAATGACAACAGTTGAAAATATAGTGCAGTGTATAAATTATGTAGAAGAATTGAAAGGCATTATTCATCTCATGAATGCTGCTGAGTCTTCAACCTAATGCCTACCCATTGCTACTACATTGCATCTATTATTACAGTATGATAGTCTGTGCAAGACTTCAATGGTAACACAAATAAGTTCTATTGGAATCTTTCTTGTGCAGCTAAATCTGCAGTTTCATCACGTGCCGCTTGATCACAATGCATTCATAACTACTACCCTTTTGCTGCAGCAAGCTGTTCTAACATCCCCAAAAGTTCCAATCCATTGAAATACCAAAGACATCAGAGAAAAGTTCCATGTGGTCCATATACATGACAGTTGGAAAAGCAAGAATGTAATTATGTGTAATGCTTCATCTGCATTTTTTGTACAGGGGAAGCAAGACAGACCAGCTGTCTGTTTTACCATCATTCATATCTCCATGTGCATATTTTCAAAGGCTTGGAGAACACGATTGTCATGCACTGTGTATATTTTGCATAGAAATGCACGACTCACAAACTGTGTGCATGACTCACAAACTATCTACAAAATGATGTCTGTATTCTGCTATTAATAACAATGCAAGTACGATAAAGAGGACAACATTTAAATGTAAATGCCAGAAGAGTCATCATATTTATTTTGTTTGTTTATTTATTCAACTTAAATCCCACCTTTCACATAGCCCCAAGGCACTTTACAAAGATTTGAAAACATTAAAACACAAATTATATTGCAACACAAGGCAACAGACCAACCAAATAACATTTTTGCAATAAATTTAAAAATAATAATGGAGCAGCTTAATTCATAAGGGCCTATGGCAGCAGAACTCACAATGTGTTGCTGTAAGTCCTATTATGGCAGCATGAAAAGCAGGTTGCCACTGTGCACTTTAGAATCACCAGCACAAATGACTGGAAACTCCATTTGCCAGCCAGGGAATCCCATTCACCCATCAGAGGAGGTATCATGGAGGCAGGGACTGGGTTGGGTAGGCGGTGGTTTGGGGGAGGATCTCAGAAACAACAGTGCATGCCAAGATCCTATGCTGCCTTCTCAGGTTGGACCTACCTCTGACTCTTCTCAGACTTAAGCCAGAGCAAAAGAGCTGGCATAGGTCTTAGGAGACCCACTGATGGAAAGGCAACGTACAGAGATGTAAGTAAAAAACATTATCCCAGGCTGTCTTGTTGCCCCCTCCCTCCCACTCCATGCAGTGTGAACTCTGGCAGTACAGCTTCATAGTATAAACTGGTGGGATAAGTTATTTAAGGATAAGTTATTTAAGGTAGCTGCAGCACCAAACAAAAAGAAAAAAAGAGCAGGGAAATAATAACCAATGATCACGTCTCAAAAAATTCAGTGAAGCAGATCAGTTTTTGAAATCATCTTAAACTTTGAAAGGGAGGGTGTAGTCCACATCTCTTGTGGAAAGGAGTTCCAAAGCTCATGGCTTTCACAAAGAAGGCCCTGCCTCAGATGCAAGGTGAGCCTCTATCAGTGAAGACATGCAGAGTAGGACCTCCTCAGGATCTTAATGGGTAGCCAGGATTGTAGGTGGTCCTCATAAAAAGCATTGCCAAACTGTATGGGGCTTCAAATGAAAGAACCATCACCTTGAATTGGTTTGGAATCAAATAGGAATCTACTGAAGCTTGAATAAGATCAGAATTTATTCTCTGATTAATATTAGAAACCAATTAGAAACCAATCAATAGATGTTAGATGATGGCAGGAAAAAGAGGAAAGGTGGCCTTGAATCGGTTTATTGTGCTGTTAGCTGTTGTTGACAACCTTCAGTCTCGAAAAACTATGGTATCGCACTCTGAAAGGTGGTTCTGGAACAGCATCTAGTGTGGTTGAAAAGGCCAATTCGGGAGTGACAATCCCTTCCACACTGGGAGCAAGTGCAGTCTGTCCCTGGTCTGTCTCCCTGGCTATGGGCCTTCCTTCTTTGCCTCTTAGCCTCAGACTGTTGGCCAAGTGTCTCTTCAAACTGGGAAAGGCCATGCTGCACAGCCTGCCTCCAAGCGGGCCGCTCAGAGGCCAGGGTTTCCCACCTGTTGAGGTCCACTCCTAAGGCCTTCAGATCCCTCTTGCAGATGTCCTTGTATCGCAGCTGTGGTCTACCTGTAGGGCGCTTTCCTTGCACGAGTTCTCCATAGAGGAGATCCTTTGGGATCTGGCCATCATCCATTCTCACGACATGACCGAGCTGTGGACATAACAGAATGACCTCTGTTTATCTCCTGGCAAAACACTTTTCATGCCCTGATTGATAGCCACATCAAATGTTGCATCATGGCCACATCAGATGCTACCAGATGGGGGCTCTTTTCCATGGCAAACTGTTGGTGTGTAAACACTTGCCATGTGGATCCACGGACTTTTCACTATACTACCCCAAGTCCCTTGTTTAATATTAGAAGCAGTATGCTAATAATTAGCACGCCCATATGGCAAGTGGTTACTCATGAACAGCTTGCTAAGTGAATGCACAAGCAATTCATGAATACGGCTGATGTATAAATATTAATATATCAGAGCTGATAGAGGACGAATCCAAAGATAATCTTAAATAAGATACAGAGGTTCAAATTGAGTGTCATGTAGACAGTTTTTATGACTTATGATGCTGAATTAGAATTGTAGGGTGGAGATCCTTATGATCTGACCCAAAATTCCTTCAAATTTAAAAAATGAGCTCAGATCCATTCTGAGCTCCCTGTTCATTCTCCACTGACTTCACTGTCTCCAAACATTACTGACCAGTAAAAGTAATGGAAAGTGAATAAAGAACAGGACCATTCCTTGGACCTCCATTAGACCTCCATGAGTCCTTAAAGCCTCGCCAACAAGAAGCTCCAAGGGCAAAATGCCCAGGTATGCTAGGTTGTCGGAGGGTATGAGTCAATTCTAAAGCTTAGAAGGTCTGGCAACCAGGGACACAACCTGAATTCACTGCCTGAAATGCTGTTAATTTGCTCCCCCAACTTGCACATGCACACCCACCCACCATTTCAATGGGGCACACTTACTTTGACACCCTTATAAATTCTTGCTCAGGTTAGTGTGCATGTCCACCAATCTTCCCAGCTCTGCTGCTTTGTTACCTTAATGTCTTCATTACAAAAATGCTGGTTTTGACCTTTAAAGCCCTAAATGGTTTGGGGCCAGCATACTTAAGAGACTGCCTTCTCCTGTACAATCCAGTCCATTCTCTTAGGCCATCACAGGGGGCCCTGCTGATTGTGCTGACATTGAGGTTAGGGGGATGGTGGCTTGAAACAGGCCTTCTCAGTGGTGGCACCTGTGTTATGGAATTCCCTTCCCTTTGAGCTGCGGACAATTTCCTCTTTGTTAATCTTCTGGCGAGGCCTGAAAACGGTTTTATTCAGGAAATCCTTCGAGGCCCTATAATGGCTGCTTTTAGGAATTTAATGTCTTTTACTGATGTCTTTTATATTGTTTTTTATATTGTCTGTTTTTATTGCTTGTTTTATATTGTCTGTTTTATTCATTTTATATATTGTTTTTAAACTGAACTTTATATTTTTTGTATATTTTTGTATACACTTTTTGTATATTATATATTATTGTTGTTAGCTACCTTGGGTGCCCTTTGGGGAGAAAGGCAGAGTGCAAATCGAATTAATAATAATAATAATAATAATAATAATAATAATAATAATAATAATAATAATGATGATGATGATGATGATGATGATGATGATGATGATGATGATGTCTGATGCCTCCCTCTAGTTCCCATCTGGTCATGTTCAAGCACACAAGCTGGGCAGAGCATGCTGGCAGTCCAGCATGCCCTACTTTGTGTTTAAATGCAGGGCTAGACGGATGCAAGCAGGAGGCATTGGAGGTCACAATAAAGGTCTCCATCCACAATAAAGGAGGTTTCCATCTCCTTCCTGCCCACTTGGCTGTGGTTGGGTGGCTAAGATGGAGGTAGAGGCAGAGCTATCTTGTTTTGATTGCTTGTGAAGGGGGTGTGATCAGTTCATGATTGCCCCAGCACCATATCTCCCCCCCCCCCCAGCAATACTCCTGTGATTGTTGCAGCAGCCGTGCTGGAGGAAGCAGTGAGTTGCCACTGCCCTGATCCTCTTCTCAGGCACTCTCAATGAGAAGAGGACTGGAACACAGGGTGAAATAGCTGGGTGGCCAGAGGATCAGAGGACAGGGGCAGACTGACACAGGGTACAGGGAAGCCCTTATCAGGTTGCTGCCTCCTTTAGCCTGGGGCTCAAAGCAGCCACTTCAGTCCACCTCATGGCTGAATTGGCCCTGCTGGCAACATCAAGTCCTCAGGAATCTTTATGTTGGAACCTTCTTGTTTGAAAATCTTTGGGGTCAAATGAGGAACAACGTTCTTTATGTCCATTTGCTGTTTCCAAAAATGAAGTTTTGGAGCTTGCAGTGGGATTCGCATGTAATGTCAGTTTCAAGGTAAATGTGAGAAGAGGTTGGAGAGTCATTCCTAGATTTCAGAAGATCTCTGGAAAAACCCAATATTTTTCCCAAGAATTCTCTGAAAAAAAGCTTGGACATGAATTAAGGCTGAATCAAGGTAGAAGGAGTTTGCCTGCCTCTGCTTTGACACCTACGGAGCCCTGTGCTGGCAAGAGTTTCATTGCATTATATAAACTGTAGAACCTTCTGTGAAGCTAGTGCCCAGGAAACAGAGACCATAACCAGTAACAGAAGAGAAGTGGTCCTTCATTGGTCTTGATTCTGTCTCAAAGAATTGTGTTAGCTCTATCTGGTACTCAGTAACCTAGATAAATTAGTCAATTCAATATAGATAGAAGGGATTTTGTCCAGCCTTCTAGCCAGGGACAGATATCATAAGGTGCTTTGGTTGTAAGAATAGTGTAGGTTTTAAAATTCTCCATCCCATGACAACCATCCTGGGCCTCTAGAAGGTGAGATAATTAAAAGCATCTAAGTTGAAAACAGAGGTCATGATGAAAATACCATCATTTTGCATTGATGTCCTATTGCAGTTCACATTTATGCATCATTACACATTGTTTCCTGTTCCACTGTTGGAATATGCTCCCTTTCCAAGCTGTAAAAAAGAACAAAATGCACTTTGTCACCTGCGTTGTAACAGGTGGGAATGTATGAATAAGTTTTATTCTCATCGCCTTTTGGATGCAAATGATTCTCCCGATCAGTAAAAACAAAACAAAAACACCACTTCATTTTATGCAGAATTAAATTCACAGTCTGAAAAACCCATAAGGACACTGGGAAATGAAAGGCATGGCAAACTGTATAAGATGCGCTCTGTATCCAACCTTGTGCAAGCTGTTGCAGAGAAATGTGCTATGGGCGGAGAGAGAAGACCCTTTATAAAAATTCTCTGACCCTGCTTTTTGCCATCTGAATGGTCATGGTTGATTGGAAAATCAATGAAGTGCTGTGAGAATTGCACCTCACTCTTGCAGACAAGCCACACAAAAATCCAACTTTTCACATGAGATGAAGATTGCCTTTGGTTCATTTGCTCTCTTAAGACACATTAAAATCAAATCTATCACCCCATTTGGCCATCTGTCAATTCTCACTACACAGTAAATGGGGAGACTTTGTTCCTCCATCACCAGAATAGGAGAATGTTTTGTTGTTTTAATAAATGGTTGTAGGCCTTAGAGACGGAAATAAATCAAACCAATTTTTAAAGTTGGGACTCAAATGTTAGATGCAGTTTTCTTTTTAAACTACAGAGGATTATGTATGGATGAGTTGCAATAAAGAAAGCACAGCTTTAGCAGTTTGTTAAAAGAAAAAAAGCAGCAATGGCGATAAAGAAAATTAATGCATTGTCCTCTGTTTTGATTGTCCATAAACACGGAATAAATGCAAAATTAAATTGTATGTCAAAGATACAACTGCTCGAAAAAGTCTGTGATAAGTATTAACAGAATAAACAATCCATTAGTAATAGTTACATAATAAATAGTCTCCTAGTTTTGCTCTGGACCATCTCACTGTAACCCAAGCTTGGGATCTTATCTATTTTGTGTGCTAATTATTCATATATTATTGATATCTTATTCATATCATATGTGCATCCTCCTGATTGCGGAGGTGGGCTGCCTCAGAGTGCCAGATGCAAGTGAGGGCACCAGGATGCAGGCCTCTTGTGAGCTCCCTGAGGCATCTGGTGGGCCACTGTGAGATATAGGAAGTGGATTAGATGGGCCTTTGGCCAGATCCAGCAGGGCTCTTCTTATGTTTATTAGCACTATAAAGTACACCGCCTCTGGCCTTGTTGAACGTTCAACTCTGATGATTCATTTGTGGTGAACACAGCTGAGAAAACTTTGTGAATGGCAGTTGCTCTGCCACATCATTGTCACCAACGTCTTTGCTGCCTCATATATCTTTCCCCCCACATTCCATATCGAATGTGTGAAATCTCCTAATTTGTAGTGGCAGCCTGATCCTATTCTGCCATGTCGCCTGCTACAGGGCAAAAAGAAATGTGTGATATGAAAGTTAAAGTGCTAGACAAGTGAGAAAAGGAGCATGTGGTTATGGCTATCTTGTCAAAGATCCTCTGAGTTTCTCCCTGTCAATATATTGCAAACACAAAATTTTTGCAAACTAAGGCATGGGGGTTGGGGTGCAGAGTGATTTTGGATATTGATGTGGTACTATGTGCAGTGGATGCCCTTCTTTCCACTTCTATTTGTCCCTCTAGTTGTCTGAAATATCCCACTTTCCAGAGCAGGAACAGTTCCTTTTATAGAAGACTTCATTGAGTATTTATTCAGCAGCAGTAGTGGCTGCTGCCCCCACATACATCCAGTGTTGGCTCCAGCATGCTGGGGCCTTGGGAACAACCTCTGCAATGGGCCCCATAGTGCTCTCGCCACCGAGTGCCCACTGGGTGCTAACACTGCCACTGGTACAGCGTGGAGGTAACATGCAGCATCAGAAGATTTTATTTATTTTGACAATGTGTATGCTATGCTTCAGTATTTCAAGGATGCCTGGCAGAAGTGGTTCCCTTGACCTACTGGGCTATTGGCCGCAGCTCCCCAGGGGGGCTACAGTCCAACTATTGCATAGGGCAGTGGGTTTTTGACAAGGATCCCGCAACTCCTCTGGTTGGTTTTCACAGCTCCCCAAGGAGCCACAGCTCATAGTTTGGGAACCTCTTTGACTTATAGAATGTAATTCTAAGGTTATGAAAAATCAGGCAAAATGAACCATCAGAGAAAGGGCACCATTAAAATAGTTTGCATAAAAATTAAAAGGCCTGAAAAAGTAATGGTGTTTGGGCTGGGGCCAGAAAGACATCAAGGAAGATGCTGAATGAACCTTTCTGGGGAGGGCATTCTAAAGACTCCAAACCATGGTTCCAAAACAAGAAGGGTTTTACAGTTGAACCGACAGTGCAATACTTTTTAAGCCTGAGCAAGAGATGTTCCATTGCCTGATTGGAGCTTTCCTAGAGCTAGAACAGAGACCCTCTGCTTCAAATTGACAGGGCCTTGTGCAATAGTTCATTTTAAGATGCAAACATAAAGAACTAAAGGGAACTAATAGTTTTTCCTGGACTTTACAAACAAAGTCCCAGCTCCTTACCTCTGTGTTCAGATTTCCCACTCTCTGAAAAAGCATCAGCTCTGAAGAAGGTTCTGATTATTAAAAGCAAGGGAGACAGAATCTCTGCAAGGTTTCAGCAATATCAGTTCTTTCACCTTCCCTACATGTCACACTCTTAAAAAAAATTTTTTGAAGGATAAAATTTTGAAACCAATATATTTCAGATAATTGGGTTTTTTTGTTTTGTTTTTATTCAGTGCTTTCATAGTTGCCTCCGGACAATAGCCTTTTGGAACAAAGCAATAGTAACAAAAGGGAGGAAAGAAAGAAAATGCCACAGGTTTTGTTTTATGAAGCTAACAAGTCTTTTTCCTGTGACATTTAGGCTCATATTTTTAACATGATCTCTTTTCCTGTTTGTCCAGCACTGAGGCAGACATAAGAGTCCTGCTGATCAGTGAACTAGAACAAGGCCGAAGAGATGCCATGACCCAAACGATGGATCCCTTCTTGTTGTGTGTCCAGATTCTGTCAACTTCATGCAAGTTTTTTTTTAAAGAAAAAAGGAGCTGTCAGCTTTGTCCATTTCTTCTTTCCTACCTTCTTTTCACTCCTACCCCACCTCTGACTCATTCTATAAACTTTCAATTTGTAACAACTTCTCTTTAACTGAAAATCCATAAGTAAGATTTCCCCTGGAGATTGCAAGGGGTGGCCTATCCCCCACTACGGCCCAATCATATTGAAAAGCAGCACCTGTGGAATGCATGCTCTGCTGACATCAGGAACAGGATCAGGTTCAAGCTTTTCCTTTGCATACAATCCCATCTAGAAATGTAGGCACACCATGATGGAGTCTGTGGGTCCTTTTTCTTACTCCTTTTCGCTTTACTTACTGGAGCTCTGTTTGCAGCCTTGCTTCCTCCTCTGTGCCACTTCTGTTTGAAATGAACAGGAGCAGAGCATGCTGGGAACACATGCTGGTCTTGTCCATTTCAAAGAGAACCAGCTTGGTTGTCCACTTCATTGCATTAAGTAGATGCTCAAGCCAGCACCCCCTCCCATGTGTAGAGAGGAGGGGGAGAGAGGTGCTCCCACCCCTTACTGGGGCTCTGTGCACAGCCTCAATGTTCAGCACATGCTGCTCCTGTTCATTTTAAACAGAAGCACAATGGCAGAGAGAGGGGTTGTGTCCTTTCCTTTGGAAAGGGGAGGGGTTGGCCTCCAGATCACTTCTCCCTACCTATTTGGTGCTTTATATGGAGAAGCAATCGGGAATCGTGGCAACTTCTCAGTTTCTTTTCCTTCTGGCAGCACTGAAGAGGGAGATGGGCTGGAGGCTTGTCCATTCACTACCCTTCCAAGGGTGCTACTCCACAGAACCATTTCAGGTCACTTCATGGCAAGGCTGGCCTTGGCTGCCATGAAATCTCAGCAGAAGCCTACATATTACTCTGTGTTTTATTCTGCATTCTGTGCTTTTGGCTACCTTCCCCTGAGAAGGAATAGTTGATACTATTTCTCTTGCTCCCTCTTTGACTGGCTGAACTGTGTACCAATTAGGATACTGAGGTCTTAAATGAACTGCAATGTGCCATGGGATTACCTCTCTCCTGTTTCATTTCCATGGCCAGCACATATAAATATTTGGCTGTAGTAAGGTATTGGTATGCTCATTCACTGAAAAAATAATCACTAGAAAAGAATAGAAAGTATGTATAAATGGTTGCATGGCAATAGACTCTTCCAGAGGGCCTATAGTTCTGTAATAACTGCAGCATAGAACACTGAAGCATAACAAATCTATCTATGCATTGGGCTGACTGTGGCATTTTTCTGATAATAGTGGGAGGGGAATAATCACACATATAAGAAAAGGCTGCCCAGATAAAGGAATTATCTAGTGGTTACCCATTAGTTCAGCATTGTATTTCAATTAGTCTTCCCAGTGTGTGGCTGTTCAGTCATCAAATGCATATGTAATGGATTAATAATCTGAACTTGTTATGTTTAGGAAAATTTCCCATACTTTTGAGAACCTGTGGTTTTATCATATGGGAAAATTGGCTTGGCTACAAAGATCCATGTGACTTGTGAGCCCATGAGAAATATGGATTTGCATTTCTGAAACAGCAGTGCCCTCTGCCACATGGCAAAAACTTCTGAATGGAGGGGAGCTTCTAAAACAGTTTTGAGGCATTAGATAATGAAATAAAAAAAGGAAAATGCTTTGGTGTGTCTAAGTAGACCTTTGGATCCCTGCCACTTTTCTGTTTCCTCAACTGAGCTCTGTAATATTGTAATATTGTAATATAATATTGTAATATTAACCCCTGCTAATTGGGTAAGAGGTACTTTTTCAAGAAGGTGTTCCTTTTTTTTTTTTTTAGCAGGGGGAGAGTAACTGGCCCATCTCACCCCAGCAGTGTCTGTTCTAGTGGCTGTCTGCTGGTATTCATTTGCATCTTTTTAGATTGTGAGCCGTTTTGGGACAGGGAGCCATTTAGTTATTTGATTTTTCTCTGTAGACCGCTTTGTGAACATTAGTTGAAAAGCAGTATATAAATGCTGTTAATAATAATAATAATAATAATAATAATAATAATAATAATAATAATAATAATAATAATAATAATATGGCCAAATGAAGACTGGTGGGAGCTAAGGAACATTCTCATGGAATAGTGACTGCACCAGCTTTGCCCTGTAGAATGGAATACTCCACCTCCCCACTGCCAGTCCAGCCATAAGGCAACCTGTTGTAGCTTGTGTCAGCAGCATATGGCAGGAAGATGATGAGGTAGTGGATTTGGGGAACCCTTAATCTTGAATCTGAGACTGCAGGATCCACCTCCCCCCACTGTTTTCCCACCCCTTGTCACTCTCTCTCCCTGCCCAGTTATGACCCTCCCTCCTTAGTTCTGCCTTCTCTCCAGCCAGCCATGGACATGAGCCATACTGATTTCCTTTCCACTCACTTGGAAATAGATAATAATCAGGAGGTCAGGAGGTGTGGTCTAGGGCAGTGTGACCAGATACAATGGAGGACACAGTATCTATACCTTTAACCATTAGAATGAAGAGGGAATTTTGGCAGGTGCAGCTCAACATGGAAAGTCTTAAGAAATTGCCCCTGCAAAATTACCTCTTTTATACAATGGTTAAAAGTATAGGCACGGTGTCCTCCATTGTATCTGGTCACCCTGGTCTAGGGGCAGGAGGTGTGGTCTAGTGGTTGAGCTGTTGCCTGCCTGAAGAAAGCTAAGCAGAAGTAATTGTGGTCAAGGCTTGGAAGAGAGACCGAATCTGACAAGCTGACAAGAGGGTGGAGTCAAGAGGAGTTGCTGATACCCCAATGTGAGAGGGTCTCATGGTGATAAGCTGCTGTAAGAATGTGGAAGAGGGAGGTAGTCAGCTCTGACTGATCTGTAGCAGCAGAAGCTTGAAAGGCATATCCTTCAAAAAATGAAACAATAACCTTGCCATGAAGGGCTCTATCAGCTTCAGTGAATTCCCTTGAGTCTGTAAGACACTCAGAGCCCAATCCTGAGTTCCCAGGGTGTGTGGCGGTGGCCCTGGTGTGTCCATAGGAGCCGAAGACGGCACCTCAGGAGAAGGGGACTTTTGTCCCCTTCCCCTGGGTAAAGGGAGTAGCTACTCAAATTCATTGTTGACCAAAAGGCACGCCTCTCCCTGCCCTCTTCCCACCTCCCTCCCCGGAACACCTCTCCCTTGCCCCCACTTTCCTCTCTGCTACTCTGCGGTCCATACAACCACCAAGTGGCGGAGGCCGGGTGCCCGCTCTGCACTAGCCCAGTACCGGCCAGCGCTAGCTAGCACAGGCACTCGTCTGGCGATACAGCTCACAAACGTGCCTTACAACATGTATGCGACACTGTGCACTGGCAGTAAGCCGGCGTGCTGAGCTCAGGATTGGGCTCTCACTCGTTGTGAGAGTCTGTGAGAAAGGCAGTATATAAATACTATATAATAATATAATAATTATTATAAATAAAGGTATTATGAACTATTGTAAATAAAACCGGAAGTCCTGCACTGTGGAAACTGCACTGAAGTCTGTGGAAACTGTGCAAGGAGCACAGGACTCCTTCTGCCAATGTGCGGCAGCTGAGATGGCAGCAGTGGCACCAGCGTCCCAGGTCATGCTGCACTTGTACTGACTTCCCCACCCCATTTCTGGTTCATTGTCTGTTTGTTGTCTATGATTTTGTTTCATTGCCCAATGGTCTTCTCTACCTCCTCTTATTTTTTCTCCTTTCCTTTCTCATTCTGCTCCTGCTAGGAACTTGGTATTCTATACAATTTTTCCTTTTCCTCTTCTCTTATTCTTTGGTTATCATTTTCAGCATTTCAATCTTTTCAAGATTTAAATTTCAATTGATATTGGAGATTCTTTAGTTTATTCTCTGATTTTATGTCACCTCAATGATTATTGCAGTTTGTCGCTGAACAATTTTGGCCTACATATTGGTTTGTTTTCATATAGGCCTGATATTATGTTTTGTTCTGTTTCTCCTCAAATAATCCTTCTAACCAGAGTGAGGAAGTATTCTTCTCTTTCTGATCTGGCTTCAAACATAATCACATGGATAAATCTTAGTGACTCTGCTGAGTCATCATGAAGGCAAATGGAAATGTCACCACATGATGAAATAGGGACCAAATGTTTTCTGCCCTTGAGTGTAGTGCAGTGGTTCCCAAACTGTGGGTTGGGGCCCACTGGTGGGTCATAACCTGATTTTTGGTGGGTCGCAAATGGGTGATGGGAAGAGCAGATAACTAATTGTCTCAAGCCCTGAGGCTGTTCAAAAATTAGATAACGTAGCTGCTAATTACCCTGCAAAAAGCTTAGCTCCTGCAGATTGCAAGCATGTGTAAATAAAGGGAGATAAATGTTTGAGGGTATTTTTCTTCTTCTTCTTCTTACTTATAAATAAAATATTTCTTTCTAGATCTCCTTTTCTAAAAGTCTGGTAAACCTAGGTGGGTCCCGATAAAGCAGCCATTTTCAGCCACTGTGCCATGGCACATTGGTGTGCTGTGAGTGGTCCACAGGTGTGCCACAGGAATTTGGGGGAAGGTCATTTATTACTAGGGCCAGTGTGAGCCCCCACTGGCAGCCTGGTGTGCCTTGTCAAAAACCTGATGGTGTGCCTTGACCATTTTAGTGCCTTGTCAGTGTGCCATGAGGCAGAAAAGGTTGACAATCGCTGTGATAAAGTGTCATTTTAAAAAATGGGTCTCAGTGCCAGAAAGTTAGGGAACCACTGGTCTACTGTCTTGTGGGTAAAATAAATGACACAACACATCAATGAATCCAATCACTACTGCAGGTACTGGTACAAACACTTGTTCTGCTCAGAAAAATATCTGATTTTTGCAGGCTATGAACAGGATGATGAAGTGTGTGTTGAGGGGAGGGCATATTATCTCAGTCCTAAATGCCCTGTCTAGATGTTCTAAGTAGCAAGCATACAATCATACAAGCAGAAAAGGTTGTTTTTCAGCTGGGAAATAGTCAGCTGCATCTTCACATTCCCACTTTCACAGCCCAATCCTGTGGGCTCTGCAGAACAGAGACTGCTTAGAAGCCATTGTAAAATGTCTACCAGCAGTGCGTTGAGTAGCGGACTGCCAGACACTGACAGGAAGGCCAGAACCTTTCTGCATACACAGTTGGATCTCTTGTCACCTGCTCGAACAGTGGCAGAGGTCGAAGGGGTGGGGGAAGGGCAGAATGGGGGCAGAAAGTGGGAAAAACTGGGTGGGGAGATTACAGACAGACTGCAGGAGGGGGTGGATCCAGCAGTGATGGATCCTATCCCTTTTTACAGCAGCCTCCCCATCCCCTTTCGTTTCTTAGACGTGCACTACTGAAATAGCTAGCAGAGGTCCAAGGAGACCAATTGCGCAAAAAAAAAAAAAGTTGGAAAGCTTGCATGGGGGTAAGGGATATAAACCAACTCACCCACCCCACTGGATACAACACACCCATTTTTGGTGTGGCTGCACCAGTAGGGGTGGGGGAAGGATAGGATTGCGCTCTAAGATGCTTTTAAGATACAGCATTTTACTTTTTACCTGGAAAGTGGAAATACAGCTAATGAAAAGGAATCAGCTGTTGCACAGGGTATATGCATTAACTTCTTGGTGTTTGCATCACCCCTTGGCTACTTTGTTCTGACTTTTTTTTTCAGAAGGACTGTCAGCTATTAAAATATCATTTATTGCTCCTTATGATAATGTGTGGAAGAAAATAACAGATAATGACTTTCATTTCTGGCTGATTAACACACATTGTTGAAAATGTGTGGTAGTTGCCTTTTGAAGGAGATTGGAAGCTACTGATTGTGCATTATTACTTCTTTTGAGCCAACAAGAAAAGATGCTGAATTACAGCTTATATTATTGTTAGGATTTGTTATTATCATATATGCAATGTATGAAATTCCTAGGCACTGTATAAACATTTTAAACAATTTTTTAAATATCTATTTTTACTGTTACTCTTGCTATCCTATACTCCAAGTCTGAACTGTGCGAATGTGTTACAATCAGGTATACCACTACAAGTAGAGGATTAGGTAAATAATAATATTAAGGATTCCATCCTATTCACATTCACCTGGGATTAAATTCCATGGAACTCAGTGACTTGTACTTCTGAGTAGACATATACAGGATTTCACTGTTAGTATTTGTATTGCATTTGCAGAATGTGCAAAGCACTTCACTTGTGCTATCGTGATGGCACCTTTACAACAATCCTGTTAAGGTAAGCATTAGTATCATCTCCATATTGCAACTGAGGCTAAAGGAAGTGTTGTTTCCTAAAGCCACATGCAGCACAATCCTGTCTTGCACTGGAACAGGCAAGCCAGGAGGCTTGCGCTGTATTCAGTGCAAGATAGGGTGCCAAAGTGGCTCAGCCAGAGGTAAGGGGAAACTGTTCCCCTTACCCCTGGGTAAGCCACTGCAGTCCCTATGGGTATCCTTGGACTTGCACCATCTCAGGAGGTGGCACAAGTCCAAGGAGAGTGGAGCAGCTTCAAGCCGCTCTGCACTGCTCGGGAACGGGGGTTGGGATCCGGCATAACAGCTAGATCCCAGCTCCAGCTCCTGCTGCGCACCCTCCTGCCCCCGGGACCACCCTCCACCCACCCTGGAACACCTCTCTCCTGCCTCCTCTCTGCCTCCTACCCACCCACCCCAGAGCCTTGTGTTGGCCGATGCAAGGCTAGCTCCGCAAGCTGCCATGGAGGCTGGATGCAGCCTCCATGTGCCAATGCACCTCTGTGCACTGGTGTGGCTTGTTCCCAAGGAGGCACAAACGTGCTTTACTAACTTGCGCCAGCCTAACTCATGGTTAGGATTGTGCCCCTAGTGAATTAAGGGTAGAGGTGAGATCTGAATCAAGGAAGTCCTGATTCAAAGCTTAGAGCCAGGTTCTTGGGCACTGTTCTATACTAGCTCTCAAATGTACCCACATCCATGAATGAATTCCAAAGTCCTGCAAGTCAGAACTCTTTATTTGATGGTATAGCTACATAAGGGATCCTAAACTGAGTAGGGACATGTACAATACCCTACTCAGAGCTGACTTTCCAGGTTTAACAGGCAACAAAGCATGTGCAACAAAGTGTCTCTTAAAGTAAAGAGACACTTATCACATCTCACTTGTTTAAATTAAGAAGAATTTTCAGTTATGGATGACATAAATGAGGGAAGCATATGGCTGTTCGCTGGTAATTTAAAGGGTAATTTGGTTAAAACACTGAAAGATGTTTAGGCCAAGGTATTATTCTATGATATGAATGCAGAGCAGATCTATCCCCAGATAATCCAGTCTCCTTTTTTCTGAGACATTTTTACACCCGATAATTTATTTCCCTTTCTCTACACTTTTTCCTTATGGCTTTAAAATATTAAATATGTGACTAATTTCTTTATGCTAAAACATCAGACAGAACACAAGTGATGGGGCCTACAGGAAATAAACACTGTTTTTACACACCAGGAACCATGCTCAGCAATGGCTCAGGATAGAATGAAGGCACAAAGCTTGATTTGTTTTAATTTAAACAACTCTGAAATTAACTGCACAAGACAGGTAAAGGAACTTCCTGAAGCAGCAGAGGACTAACTCAGGTCTGGCCTTAGGGCAGTTTGACCAATTCAACCAAATTGGGCCCCCATGTCTGGAGGGGCCTCGCACTGGGGCAATGAGTAGAGCTGCAGCATCACTCTATAGCTGTTGCTCCAGCATGGAATTTTCCATGCCAAGGTGTGGCAAGGAGAGCACAAGTGGAGCATTGCCACTGGATGGTTGCCCTACCTGCCCCTGGGTCTGAATGGCTTGAAATCATCCTGGTCAGTGGGGAACTGTGGGTGTGGGAACCCCCAGAAAAGGTTTTGGATTGAGCCCCGCAGCTCCTAAGAGCTGAACTGGCTTGTCCACAAAGTCAACTGAGAGAGCTGCCTCAGTGTCCAACACTCTTGCTCTACTGTCCTCTGCACTATCTCTTCCACCTCCTTTTTAATCCGAAGAGCAGAAGAAACAGCAGCTGGCCTGCCACAGGAAAAGGGGGGGGGGTGGAATTTGGCAAATGTCTCAAGCACCAGGAAGTCTTGGACTTGCTCTTTAGTAGCACAAACAAAGATTTTCAGCCATGTAACAGTCCAATCTTATCCCCCTCTCTGGCTGGCATAACTAGCATTGCCCCGGCAAAGGCTGTTTTACGTCAGTCTTATGTATACTAGTACACATATGTGTACCACAAGCCTTATGTGTACTAGTGCCATTTTCAAAGTCTTCTCACTATTAGGTTCTTGTCAGAGATGTGCCAGGTCCATTGTGGTGGCAATAGTAAAATTCAAAAGGTTGTTAGCTGGAGTTCAGATTCCAAACACCCTTAAACCACAATTTTTCCTTCTGTGTTGGGTTCTGCTGTTGAAGTACCCTGCACAATCTAGATTCTGCCTTTTAGGGCCGGTAATGGTTGATGATGTCTTCTGGAGACAAGACAGGTTGCAAGGACACCTGTAGACCCACTCAGGAATTACATTTATATCAGCTCCAGTATCAATTTCAAATTTCACTAGGACACCGTTAATTTGCACTGTCATGTTCCATGAATTAGTAGCATTGCTTAGACATGTAGTTGGTCCCAAAAATAAGTGACTGTCAGCATCATCTTGTTTGACAATTGATAGGGAAGAGCTGCCACCACTGCAGATGGTACTGGGCTACAAGACGCAAGTCTACAGAAGGTGTTATGAAAAGTTCCTGCACTTCAAAATTTACGATTATGCCACTGAGGTTAGATATGGATCCTGATGCTTCACTGGGGTCACTATAGAGGGGTTTCTATCGCTGACACAATGTTCAATGATTGCCAGAGTCTCCAGAAGACTACTTGTATTTTCTGTATTTAAGAATACAGAAAAACATGTAGTGAACTCTGCTGATACTAAAACCTTAAGTCCTCTTTCAGTTGCAGTATGTGTTTGCGCCATACAACTCCATATCAGAAGTTTGACTCCTCCTTCCTGATTCTTGTTTCTAACTCACAATCACTTTCCACTACATTTTTTTAAACAATCACATTGTACTACTACTTTCCCCCTTCTTCTTATGAAATGACCAAATACCATTTTTTCCAGTTGAGAATAAGACTCTTCCAGGTTTATTTTCCCTCATGGGAAAATGGTAAATTAGTTAAGAGTTAAAAGGCTTGGTTCATGACCTTTCAAGCTCTTTCCAAAGCTGCGCAGCCTCTGATGGGGGTAACATGAAAAGCTATTTCCTTTATAATGAGATACCAAGCAGATCTGTCTTCTTTTAGGACCTGGCATTTAAAAATACATTTACTTCTATTATGAACTGGTCTAACCTGCACAGACTATTGTTTGTGACATATTACTACAGCAGATGTTTTAGACAACCTGCATAACAACATAGAAGGAACAAAGTTTCTTTCATTATTGACTTAATCTCAACAAACAGTTGTAAAAGTTTTCTTATCTAAGTGATTGATTGCAGGTTTTGCCAATGATTTACTCTAATGTAAATTACATTTTTTTTGTAACCCACTATGCAGCTGGGTAGAGTATTACGGAGGAGTCAGTGGAAAAAAAGGACACCTTGATTTCCTCCTCCCCCCACCAGGACATCTGTTCACCTTATTTGAATCTCTTTCAGTCAACTTGTCTGTGCCATATGGATATGATCAAAATGGGGAGTAGGAAAAGGAAGAAAGAAAGAAGAGGAGAAGGGTGGCACTGAAAGTATCTTCTTATATTCTAATGTATCAGAGGAATAAATGAACATAAGAAAGGAGGAAATTTTAATATTCTATATATTAAAAACTGCACAATTCACTTATAGTTTAAGGTACTATTATGGTTTAATACCATTCTTGCACTGAGGGTTTATTTTGAAGAAATGTTTCAAGTAACTTTTTCATTGTTTTCTCACATCCTGGTGTTTTCCAAGTTTAATATCTGTAATAGAACACCAATCTGCTTAATATTTCCTTAAGATGCTTGAGGGAGAATTGCACTGCATTAACAGCCCAATCCTATGCTTTCCAGTGCCCAGGGTTGCAACAGCACCAAAATGGCTCCCGCTGCATCCCATGGGGCTGGGAAGCAGTGCCGGGGCTTATGCTCCCATACCCTGTGTATCAGCGAGGCAGCCCCAATGGGTCTCCTTGGATCTGCACTAGCTCTTGACTGGGCGCAGATTTGAGGAGACCCATATTGGGTCTCCCGGGTCCAGAGGGAGATTAAAATATGGCAGCAGGGCTTGTAACCATCTCTGCCTCCCCCTGAAACGACTCCTTCCTGCCCTGACTTACTGTTCCGCTGCAGGGCGCTTGCCTAGAGATCCAAGTGGTGCGCAAAGGCCTTGGCCTGGCATTGGCTCAGTGTGCACCTGCGTTGAGCTGGTGCCCATGCTGGGCCAGTGGGGAGCGTCATGACGTGCTTTGCAGCATGGTATGCAATGTTCAGCGCCGGCGCTGGGCATTTTGGATCGGGCCCTAAGTGACACAGCACATTTGTAAGTGTACAAGGCTATATGTACAAGGCTACATCCATGTTCATTATGGGCCTTCATATCAAAATATTTTGCACAATTGTGTTATATTTTTTATCTTGTTTATATTTTGCATGGATATTTGAACTACTGCTTATCAACAAATCAAGAAAGCTGTTAGAGTCCATCGAAGTTTTGGCCAGGCACAAATCATCAACAAATCATTCCTAATGACAAACACTAAATACTATGTTGAGCTGGGCATAACCACAGACATTCATATGTTTCTTCCCAGTATTTCTGTTCAATGGAGTCTGGCCCCAGCCATCCAACTAGTTGTGCAGGGGTTGTTAGCCAAAAGCAGGAGAACCTGGTCCATTTTCTGCTTAGATTCTTAGCTCTTTACAAACTGTTACATCAATAAATCAAGAACATAGCAAGTTTTTTTTTAACAAAATAAAAATACAAGATAGTGTGTGTGTGTGCATCCACATACATGGGTTTCTGGTTTGCCAAAAATTCCCCTTTCTCCAGCTTTTTCCTTTTTTGCATGCAGCCAGGTGACAAAGTTTAATCTGGGGCCATTTTAGGGCCCCCACTCTCCCCTAAGCCTTTACCACTCAATCCTGTTCTGATCTCAGATTTTATTCCATTTTTCAAAGATTGGAAGTTCCTGCCTCCGAAATCTATCCAGTATTAGCAGCCTTTATATTTGTAAATCTCTGTCTATATATTTTGTGTTGAAGGTATTAAAAATGCTCATACATACAAAACAAACATGAACAGGATTCCAGAAGGTGGACTGGGGGTGGGAACTCTTGTCCAGTGCCTTGATATCTCTCAGGGTTCTATTTTGTCATCCTTGTCCCCCATTCCCCACAGGTTGCAATTTTTAGTAACTACCCCTGGAGGAGATCATCCAAAGATTTGGGGCAGGTGCCATCAAAATGCTCATGACAGCCAGCTTTATTTCCCAGTTTCGTCTTTCATTGAGAAGGCTGCTGAAGTTCTAAAGTGATGTCTGGAGTTATTGTGAAGGCTAAGAAGCTGAAATTACATTTGGACAAAGCAGAGGCACTATCAGTACAAAGGACTATGACACAGGAATTGGATTATACACTGTTCTGGATAGGGTTGTACTTCCCTTGAAGGACCAAGTTTTCATTGGGGGGGGGGTGCTCTTGAACCTAGCCTTGTGTCTTAATGCTCAGGTGTCAGTTGTGACCAGGAGCACCTTTAATAGGCTTGCCAACTCTGTCATTACCTGGATTCATCACACCTGACTATGGCTACCCATGCACTGGTAGCATCAAGTTTCAGTATTAGTAGACTGCTGACTTGTATGAGGGTCTATGACTATATCACACCCTTTATGTATCATCTGCATTGGCTTCCTGTATGTTTCTGGACATAATTCAAAGTAGTGTTGGGACTCTGGTCTGTCTGGATACTTGAAGAACCTCTCTTACTGCAGGGATCTGCCCATCTTGAGAGAACTTCACAAGATGTTCTCTTGTGGGGGAGGCTCTGTTACCAATTTTGCCTCCAGTGGTGAAGGTTGGTGGTTACCCTATGACTGGAGGCCCATAGGATTTGGGTCCTAAGAAAGGAAGGGAAAACAATGAAGATACAAGAAGGTGCAAGACCAAGAAGAGACCTAAAGGTTAGAAGGCATTTGAACTACAATCATAGACAAAGCTCTGAAGAGCAACGTACAAAGGTGCAAAAGAAAGAAGGTGCTTGACTTGGTATGAGTCAAGAAAGAAAGAGAAGAATCTAGGTTACTCACCAAGCTCCCAACATGCTGTGAAAACTGAAGATGATGATGTGAACTGAGAAGGTGAAAATAAAACCTTCGGGAACAATATGATACATTCTGGCTCCTGCATATTGATCTTGAGATAATGATCCCAACTGAAGCACATGTAGCTGTAAGACAATAAGACGTATTAGTAAAAACAAGGGAAATAGAATAAGAAAGTGACAGGACCATTGCATCTTGGACAACTGACAGAAAAGACAAAAACTTAGGACATTGTTTAGGACACATGGTAGACTTTTGGGGTGCCTATTCGGAACATGCAACCAATTGACATAGGATCAGATAATTGTAGACGGAGAGGTTGCCTGAGGCATTGAGCAATATGCCCCCGTTGGTACCAGCTGCTACCTCTGCTTCTCCAGCTCCCTCATTGCAAAAAAGAGGAACATGAAGCAAAGAAATTATGGAGGAGATGCTTCCAAGTTTTAGTCCATTGCTCCTTCCTCTCCTTTGCACTCATTTCCTCTCTTTTGAGACCCAAGAAGCAGGAAAAAGAGCAGCTGCAGAGGGAGGAGGTGGGTTGGCAGAGGTGGATGGCAGGCACCCCCCTCCCACCAGTTCAGTGCTTAAAATGACATCCCCAGTGAGTCTCAACCTTGCCTTGGAGAATATTCAGTGAACAAATTAAAATACATACTATTTGCATAATATTGGAACAGTGTCGCTTGTCATTTTTTGCCTTTGAGAATTGATGGGGTTCTGAATTTCTTCCTGCTTTTAATCCTTTTTATTCTTGTAATTCTGTTGTTCTGGTTTGTTTCTGACACTCTTCGACAGAGAGAAAACACATTTAGGAATGCAGTAGGAAACTGAATTTCTGATCGACTGAATTTCATCCGGGTGATCCATAACTTACAAAGACGTTTGATTTGTACGCTTTTCATTCTACATGAATACGAGCGACCTTGAAGGCAAAAATAGAACAATTTTTTTATGGGTAAGTTGTTTTTCTTCATTAACTAATAGGCAGTTTCATAACTCCTTGTAATGGCACAAATTGCTTTTGGCAGGAGATACCATTTAAAACCCTACTCAGCCAAGACAAAAATGGGAACAAGAACACAGAGCCGCTGTGAAAGTCAGCTTTTTAAAGCTGACGTTGTATGAATAAAGAAAGCAAAATTTATCTCCCTATATAAACCAAAAATTAGCTGTGTATTAAAATGTGCTTATGTTGCATGCCTTCTTTTTCCCTGTTAGGAAGTTCCATGACAGCCTTTTACTGGGTCACTCTCCTTGTGAAAGGAGAATCATCTTTTTGTAACAACTGGTTGAGCAGATGGGAAGATGTGGGCAGGCCATACGAATCTTAAAGCAACATGAGACCAGAATCTCAGCTATTCTCACTGATTATGAATTTAGTGATTTCCAGTGAGTAAATCTCACTGATTTAGCTGGTCATAATAACAGAAATTGATTACAACCAGCTAAAATTTGACAGTACAGGTTGAGCCTCATTATTCGCGTGGATTCTGTTCCAAGCATTCACATGGATAGCAAATCAATTTAAAGAACAAAGTTTCTTTGCTCCAGTGATTTAAAAACAGCCTTGCTGACCTTTGTGATGTAAGACAGGGGTGTCCAAACTTTTTGGCAAGAGGGCCACATCATCTCTCTGACACTGTGTCAGGAGTCGGGGGAAAAAAGAATTAATCTACATTTCAAATTTGAATAAATTTACATAAATGAATTTATTAGAGATGGAACTTATATGAATGAATGAAGGTCTTACAATAGCTCAAGGCTTATAAAAGGCCTTGCACAAAGCAAGGCTGGCCTTTCCTTTGCTGCCACTGCTGCAACACAGATGTGAAACAGCAAGCAGTGGAGAGAGCCCTCATCCCACAGCTCACTCAAGAAGTCGAAGAGTTGGCCGTCGTGCTGAGAGCAGTTGCATCAGGCCAGCGCGGGCTTCAGTAAGTCTCTGGAGGGCCAGAGGCTCATTGGAGACTGGGGGCTCCCTGAGGGCCAAAATGGGAGTCTTAGAGGGCCACAAGTGGCCCCAGGGCCGGGGTTTGGGCACCCAGATGTAAGATAAGAGTCATTAAGAAGACAATCCATCATCCTCCAAGAGCTTATCACCAATGCAAGGTGATCACCTTTCTTTCAGAGGGATCACCTTTCTTTCAGTGCTCAGGGAGAAGGGAGGGGTCCACTGGAGAGAGAAGGATTGATGAATTGTCAGCCAGCTGCTCTCTCTCTCTCTCTCTCTCTCTCTCTCTCTCTCTCTCATTAAGGAGGCCACTGTTAAAGACTGTTCAGTTTTTCAAACTGATTTTAAAGGGGTGCATTTTTCCACTTCTCCAGGGATCAGCACATTCCTTCTCATGTGCAGTGTTGAGTCAAATCCATGTATAAAAAATTCATATATAAATAGGCTGGACCTGTAATTCCAAACTCAAGACGTAAGCTAGATATGATGATGCCATTTTTATTTTATCACTATATCTTCCTTGTTCACATATAAAGCAGAAGTAAAAGGTCTGTTATTTACATTGAAAGGAACATGTGGTGAATGGAACTGGGCTGAAACCCATCTCTTTCTGTGCCTTACCTCACTGTACCCCATTAATTGAAGCAATTCTTTCTCAGCCTGGCTCGGTTCCAACCTTTTAAAATAGTGGCACACAGCAAGGTAAGATGGCAGAATGACTGGGTTTCTCTGCTTCCCTTCCTTGCATCCTCCTTTTCACGCAAAGAGTATACACCTTTAAGCTTAATTGTTGTTGGCAAAAATCAACACATAAGCCATTGTATAATTGTAATATGCTGTAATATGCTAGTAATATGCTAGATCTGGATTACCAAGGTTCAGAATCTATGGGAATTCTTGGAAAAACTACCAATCAGGTTATAAGTGAAATCCTTTATCCAATATTATTAAACTAAATGGCCAAGGGCCTGATCCTTTCCAACTTTCCAGCACCGGTGCAGTCGCAATGCAGCCTCGAGGTAAGGGAACAAATGTGCCCATACCTTGAGGAGGCCTCTGTGACTGCCTCCCCATCACAGGATGCAGTGCATGTCCCATTGGCACAGCAGCACCAGCACTGGAAAATTGGATAGGATTGGGCCCCAAGACTCTCAATTATGAAGAGACCTCCTGATGTTCAGAAAAGACCTCTGCAGACAAGTGCTGAGCACAAGGGCACCAGTGAGGGAGAGGCGCATGACTAGGAAGTGCATCAGATAGGGACATCTGGCATTCTTCCATTTACCCCTTTCATGCATTGGTCTTCTATGGATTTAATAAAATTTAATAAAATCCAGTGAATGTCAATCATATACTTCTGCACATAAATATTTCTGGATTGGATCCAACTTTTTCATCAGTGGTGAATGCATTTTATTGCCTCTCACATAGTACATTATTATGTACTATATATAGTACAATATATAGGCAATAGTATTATGCCAGAAGTGGGTGGAAGTGTTATGATCGTCTTCATTTTATGTAATAGTGGGAAGCGAATGACAAGTCAATAAACTTATTAAGGGCGCAGTCCTAACTAACTTTCAAGCACTGACTTAGCCGCAATGCAGTCTCCAAGGTAAGGCAACAGACATGCCCTTAGCTTGAGGAGGACTCCTTGACTACCTCCCCACTGCAGGATACAGTGCACACCACATTGGCACAGCTATGTCAGTGCTGGAAAGTTGGTTAGGATTGTGCCCCAAAAGAAGAAAGGATCCAATTGGGTATTGTTGGGGGAAAAAAAGGATTAGTGGACCTTAGGTCTGATCCAGCAGAACTCTTCCTATTTTCTTACAGAAATGTTTGTAATTATCCATATGATCTCTTGTTATCTACATGATCCTATGTGTTTGTTTTTTTTTAAAAATCAGAATAAATGACTAATAACAAAGGAAATCAGTATTTTGTTAGCTAAATTAAGTTCAAAGGCCATGGTAGCAGAATGTCAGGAAATATGAGAAACTATGATGCAGTGAGTAAGCATGATGTAATGGTCAGAGTATTGGACTAGATTCAAATCTACACTGGCAGCACAATCCTATTCATGTGAAGTCAGAAGTAAATCCCTTTGTGTTTAATGAGACAGGGAGCGCAATCCTAACTTGCGCTGGAACAGGCAAGCTAGCAGGCCTGCACTGTATCCAGCAAAAGTTTGGGGCTGTGGCTTGGCCCGAGGCAAGGGGAAAAAATTCCCCTTATCCCGGGTAGAACCACAGCAGCCCCAGTGGTTCTCATATCTGTGCCACCTAAATCAATGGTTTGAGATTTTCTTCGCTGTTCTGCTGAAGCATGCCTTTGGAACTGCAACAGAAGCCACCTATCTCTGCACCAGATCAGATGGAAAGCTCTTCAACCTCTCCAGACTGAGAGCAAAGTCCAAAGTCCAGCTGAAATGTCTGCGTGACTTCCTCTTTGCCGACGATGCAGCTGTCACTACCCACTCTGCCAAAGATCTCCAGCAGCTCATGGATCGTTTTAGCAAGGCCTGCCAAGATTTTGGACTGACGATCAGCCTGAAGAAAACACAGGTCATGGTTCAGAATGTAGACTCACCTCCCTGCATTACAAGGGCAGGAGGTCTGGTCTAGAGGGTAGAGCCTCCATTTGCCTGAAGATTAACATCCACAAGGTCGCCAGTTCGAGGCCACCGGCACCGTGCGACCTTGAAGCAGCCGGCAAGCTGCAGCTGAGCTGTTCCATCTGCTCGGAGTGTGGGAGGATGGAGGCCAGAATGTTAAAACCAGATCAGAGTGTAACATCTTGAATGTGGTGGTTCTTGAAAGAGAGAACCTTCTTTCAATTTGTAAAAATCCCTGCGTGGATTTAATAAGCCTGCCTGTGTAAACCGCCTTGAATAAAGTCTTGTATAAAGACCAAGAAAGGCGGTATATAAATACTGTATATTATTATATATTATTATTATTATTACAATCTCTGCACATGAACTGGAGGTTGTCCATGACTTTGTGTACCTTGGCTCAACGATCTCCGACACTCTTTCTCTCGATACCGAACTAAACAAACGCATCGGTAAAGCAGCTACCACATTTTCCAGACTCACAAAGAGAGTCTGGTCCAACAAGAAGCTGATGGAACATACCAAGATCCAGGTCTACAGAGCTTGCGTCCTGAGTACACTTCTGTACTGCAGCAAGTCATGGACTCTTCGCTCACAACAGGAGAGGAAACTGAATGCTTTCCACATGTGCTGCCTCCGACTCATTCTCGGCATCACCTGGCAGGACAAAGTTCCAAACAACACAGTCCTGGAACGTGCTGGAATCCTTAGCATGTATGCACTTCTGAAACAGAGACGCCTGCGTTGGCTCAGTCATGTCGTGAGAATGGATGATGGCCAGATCCCAAAGGATCTCCTCTATGGAGAATCCGCGCAAGGAAAGCGCCCTACAGGTAGACCACAGCTGCGATACAAGGACATCTGCAAGAGGGATCTGAAGGCCTTAGGAGTGGTCCTCAACAGGTGGGAAACCCTGGCCTCTGAGCAGCCCGCTTGGAGGCAGGCTGTGAAGCATGGCCTTTCCCAGTTTGAAGAGACATTTGGCCAACAGTCTGAGGCAAAGAGGCAAAGAAGGAAGGCCCATAGCTAGGGAGACAGACCAGGGACAGACTTGCTCCCAGTGTGGAAGGGATTATCACTCCTGAATCAGCCTTTTCAGCCACACTAGACGCTGTTCCAGAACCACCTTTCAGAGCGCGATACCATAGTCTTTCGAGACTGAAGGTTCCCAATGTCAAATCAATGGCACAAATCTGAGCAGCCTGGAGCTGCCCCGGGCTGCCCGGGGAATGGGTCTAGGATCTGGCACAAGTTCCCCACTTCTCGCTCCCCACCTGCCTGCCCATGGGCCCACCAGCCTAAGTGGTCATTTGGATTGAGCCCTTACTCCCAGGAATGAGTGTATAGGATTGCAGTTTCAGTTATGAAGATCAGTAGTTGACCTAACCTAGCCTTGTTGACTCTCAGACAAACCTACCTCACAGGGTTATCATGACAATGCAATGGGTGGTAGGGGAATAATATATGCTACCCAGAGTTCTTTGGAGGAAGAGTGGGCAATAAATAAATCTACCCAAACATAGCTGCAGTTAACATCATTTCTGTGAAGCCTTTGGCACTATCCCCGTTCCCTCCATAGCGGAACTGCCATTAAAGAATCAGGCAAATGCCCTGAGCATGGAGCCTCGCATGCCTCTAGGACCACATGGAAGCCTCCCAGAGGCTCTCGATGTGGTCAGAAACTGTGCTTCTAGTTTGCTGGAAGCATAGTTTAAAACGTCAGGGAAGCTTCAGGAGATTTCCCTGATGCGTCCTGGTGTCACGTGAAGCTCCATGTGCTCCAGGTAAGTTGGGGGCAGATTGGCACAGGAGGGGTGGCAGCATCATGCGGGAGAGCACCTTCATGGCCCTATGCCCTGGAGCACAGGGCTGGGGAGGTCAGCTAATGCTTTCACTAATTCTCTATTGAGACTAATGGCCCAATCCTATCTGGGTCTTGCACTGATGGAACTTGCACTCTATCCATACAAGGCTCCATCAGCACAAGGCCCAGGCAACTGGTGTAGCAGTCGCTGCAGGGGTGGCGGCCCCCGATAAGTGCCAATAACCTCTGGAGCTCCTGCTGGAGCAGGTAAGTCAGCAGAGCATGCATTCTTTGGGAGGACTGGGATCCACCAGGGGTGTGTTGAGGGTGGACTAGGAGTGGTATTGGAATCACAGAAGATATTCCAAGGAGATAGGCTGTGGTGTCAGCAGTGGCCCTTTGCTCTGGTGAATCTGGGGAATACAGAGTTAAGGCCTGGTCTTTCAGCAGAGGGTGTGCTGCACAACTGCAGCTACTAGAGGCAATGAGGTCTTCAGGGATATACGCAGCACTTGATGCAAGGAGAGTTTGTGGGCTGTAGTTGTAGACTTGCTGGCTAAAAGGACTGAATTTTTGGCTAACTGACCTGTTGACTCACAGACTGACTCATGGCTCTGCTTATTGGACTGACTTTCTGGCACACTGAGGGCGCAATCCTAACCCCTTATGTCAGTGCTTTCCAGCAGTGACATAAGGGCAATGCAGCTCTGAGGTAAGGGAACAAACATTCTCTTACTTTGAGGAGGCCTCCATGAGTGACACCCAACTGCAGGATGCAGCACATGTCCCATTGGCACCACTATGCCAGTGCTGGAAAATACTGACATAAGGGGTTAGGATTGTGCCTTAACTCATGGACTGGCGAACAGACAACAAACTGGCGCCCTGACTGATGGACTGGAGGACAGACAACCAACTGGTGCACAGACTGATGGACTAACTAATGGACTGATCAAACAGAGACTGCTGAGCGGTGGAGAGCTGAGGTGGTGCTGCAGTATCTGAAAGGACTGCTGCTGGGAGGAGGGACCTTGCAGACTTACAGGCAAGCCACCTAGTAGTCACCTTCCTGTTGGTGCTGGGGTTCAGTACTAGGTGCATATGCTGCTAGAGCTAGCCGTGCTTGAGCTAATTAGCTGGAAGTGGGTATAAGTTCTCAAAGCCAAGGCCCATCTAGTCAGCTTCTTATATCTCACAGTGGCCCACCAAATAACCCAGGGAGCACACCAGATAAAAGAGACCTGCATCCTGGTGCCCTCCCTTGCATCTGGCATTCTGACATAGCCTATTTCTAAAATCGGTTATGTAATCCCATAGGCCCACTGAGGACAAGGCAGCAGTGAAACAGGCAAGTAAAAAGGTTTCCTTACCTTTCCTTGCTGCATGGCCCAAAGCATGCAGTCGAGGCTGCCCCAGCATAGCTGCATGCTTTGGACTGGCCCAGAATAGGATTGGGCTATAAGTATGTCTAACACAAACAATCACAGATAAGTCCCCTGTTGAACTCTGCCTTCTTCCCCATTCCAACGTTCCCGTCTCCTTTGTTTTAATTTCTAGATTGTAAGTTGTTTAGGGGCGTGAGCTGTTTTTCGGCTTCATGCAAAAGTATCATGCATGTTGAAGATGCTATTTAAATAATGATGATGGTAGGAACACAAATAATTGAGATAGACTGTTACATCAACTTTGCCACAGAAGAGATCGAAACAGCATCTATTTTCGTAAATGTAGCACAAACAATTTTAGTTATTCCCATCTTTTCAATAATTTGAACGTTTAAACTGAATCAAAATGGGTTTCTCCAGCCACTTGCTTCATTCGGGGGGGGGGGGGAGAGAGAGAGAGACGTGTGCATTCTGTTTGTAAGGTCCTGAGTTGCTTAGGCTAAGCTGTCAAACTGATTACAAGAATTGTTTTTGTTATGTGCTTGCCAGCTGAAATGCTTGCACTTACAGGCAGGGAAAGCTAAATATACTATTAAACGGGTGGAATTTATGACAGATTTGGTAAGAAGAAATCAGCACAGCATTGTGGTTTCAATGGAGAACTGATCAAGTCCAAATAACAGTAATTCCTTTTGGGATAGTTTTGCACTGATCAAAGCCAGCAT
This sequence comes from Tiliqua scincoides, assembly GCF_035046505.1. NCBI lineage: Eukaryota > Metazoa > Chordata > Lepidosauria > Squamata > Scincidae > Tiliqua > Tiliqua scincoides. Next base: position 43,096,763 of record NC_089824.1, on the reverse strand, counting down.
TCTGAAAACCTTTGTGCAAGCTGGCAGCCTTGGTAATTTAACCTCACTGTCTGCTTTAATAATTGGTGATTTCCATTATGAAAAAATCTCTAAAATTCAAAAGTGCTCATACAGGCATGATCAAGAAATGGGACTGGCAGATGTGATGGTTCTTTCCCCAAAGTTTTGTACAAGTGGGGCCTCTTTATCCATGGACCAGCATCCATGGATTTCCCTTATGGCGGATGCTGGATACCCTAGATGGCCCTCCATGCAGCTCTCCCAGACGTGACTGGCAACTCGCTGTGTCTGGGAGATTTTCTGAGCCTTGGAGAGGCCTCATGCCACTGCACACAGCTTCTCCAAGGCTCAGAATGCCACCTGGAGCCTTTAGAATGCAACTTCTGGTTTTCGCAGAAAAACCAGAAGTTGAATTCTAGAGGCTCCTGGTGGCATTCTGAGCCTCTGAGAAACCATGCACAGTGGCTCAGAAGAGCTCCGGACACAACCGGAGCAAGGCTTCAGTCACATTCAGAGCCCAGGTGGAAAGAAAATTGCGGATTTGATCATCCACAATTTTCAGTATCCACAAGGGGTCTGGGAATGGATCCCCCATAGAAATGAAGGTTCCATCTGTAGTCTTCTTTGCTGATGCCAACAAACTGGTATTTCATAGGACAAATTTAAGTTTCCAAAATTATTTCCTAAAGTCAGAGGCTTTGTTTAGGGACATCAGAGAACATGTAGTGCTTTAAATATTAATCTGCTGAGTGATGCACTCTGCAGTGCCTAATACATACAACAGACCTATGTCTGTCATAGGGCATTGTCTAATTTCAACTTCTGCAGCAAAATTAGGACTTCGGTATTCAAATGCAAATATCCAGACTTAGAACCATAAAAGCCCACAAAAGATTGATAAATGTCCAAATGGTGGTTATCTTCCTTTCCAAACTTGCAGTTTTCAGATTTTTTAAAAATGAAGAGATGTTTATTTTGGTTCCTTAGTATGAGGGCTGAGGAAGGGCACACATCTCTAAGCCCTCAAGAAATAGAAGTGGAAATCTTTTAAAACTTTAAAAATGTACTCATGACTGATGGCTGGTAACCTTTCTGAGTTAAGAATCTTCTTCTCTTGCTTGAAGTAGATACTGACTTCACCGGCTTACAGGCTTCACTTTGTCTACAGCATTTGCCTGACATAAATGTTTCTAGTTTGGATCACAGATCTAATCATATTACTCAAAATACAAATATTTCTTCTCAAATCCCTGACCTTTCAGTGTGCTCTTTTAAAAGATAAACATGCTTCTCCCTGTTTCCAGGGTTCTAGCGAACACATTGTTTGACAATCCATATGGAAGTTAACATGTTCTCTCTTAAACAAATGTGTAATACAATCCCTGGAACTTCCCTTTGTTGTGATGAGAAAATGTTAGCTTGCAATTACCAGGAGACCTCCTGCTTCAGGCAGTACTAGTCCTTGTCACTGAAATACCTTTTAAGGACCTTTCCATAACCCAATCCCACCATTTCTTCGAGAGAGATATACACAGTACTCTTGTACTCTTTTGTTCTCTCATGGGTGTATTCAGGAGTACAGGAGTGACAAAAACTCCATGAGAATTCTTTGCTGCACATCAGTATAGAGATTTTTATGAACATCTGCTGTATAGTTCTGTTCGGATTATAGTTCAGCACATACGTATTATAGGTTTTTGTAACATCACTGCTGCTTCTACATGTTGACCCTTCAGTGTGCTTTCTAAAATTAATGCAAAACATCAAGACCTAGCCTTAGTAAAGGATTTAAAAGCAACAGCAGTGGCGGGCCTGGAGGGGGGCAGGAGGCAAATGCCCTGAGTGCTGTGCCCACACAGTGTTGCAGACTGCTCGGAAAGCCTTCTGAAGCTTCCAATGTGGTCTTTTCCCTGAAGTACTGTTTAAGACTGCTTGGGAAGGCTTTCCGAGTGGTCCCTAATGATGTGCAAAGCGCTGTTGCATTTGAAAAGTATGGAGGAGCGATGTGGTATGGTGGGGCGGCATCGTGGATCTTTGCCCCAGGTGTGTCGAGGGGCAGGTCAGTTACTAAGCAACATAACTTTTAAAAAGGTATCTTTATCAGGATTTTGCCTTTCGTAGGTTATCATTGATGAGACTAGTTCAGCCAGCATGGTCAAAGATACCATGATTTGTTAACATGGTGTTTAGTGCATGGAAGCCCTCTGTAGACAGTAATCTTGCATGGGGAGAGGAGAAATGGCAATGTGCTGGCTAGGCACATCTCTGCACCAACAAGTTCCATGGCTGCACTATTCAGCTCCGCAGAGGCAAGCACTGAACATGAGGAAAACTATGGGAAGCATGCTAGCTAGCACCTCAGGATAAAAGTGTGTTCCCATCTCCCACACTCTTCCATATATTCAGGTTCCAATGCCTAAAAAGGAAAACATAATTTTTTTCTAACCAGGCTTACATAAGCAGAAACGCACGTTCCATGCTTGCTGAGTACTGCACAACGTGACTCACAAAGCAAAATGCAGCCCGTCAGGTGTGGTCTTGACAACTACAAGCACCAGCAAAAACAGGAAGTTTATCAAGGTCCAGAAAGCAGTGGTTGTGTGGCAATTGTTGAAGAGCAGGAGGTGGTTGTGACATCCCCCCCATAGTCATGCCTGATTAAAACTTTGCAACAAAAAAGCAATATTAAATGACTTTGAGCCCAGTCCTATCCTTCTCCCTCCTGTTGGTGCAGCTGTGTCAAAAGGGAGCAGGTTGTATCCAATGGGGGGGGGGCAGATCAGGAGGCTTCAGAGGGGAAAGGGGAATTACTTCCCCTTACACACTCCTGTTCCGCAATGGATCTCCTTGAACCTGCACCAGCTCCATAGCTGGTGCAAGTTCGAAGAGAAAAGGGGGCAGGGAGGACCCATTGCAGCTGGATCCAGCCCTCCTGCAGTCTCCCTGCCCCTTGTACCCCTCCCAAAATGGCAGCTTTTCCACTCTGGTAAAGCCCTGTCCCCAACAGTCCAATCTGGGATAAAACTTGGCTATTTGTTGCAGTGTTTTCTTCTGCCACTTTGACACTTTTAATACTTCATTTAAAGATGTAGCTCATTTAATCCCAAACATTTGGAGTGGGTAGCAATGGTTTAAAACAAATGTACTAAAATTGAAAAATGGGATTAATAATATCCCAGATAGTTAAACATAAAAAGTATATCATTTTGCTAGCCTATGCATGTTTATTCAGAAGTCCAACTTTGTTTAATAGGACTCAAAGGTAAATCTACATGACTCTGTAGCCCTAATATAACATCTGCTACATACTGCCTCAAATAGCTATTAGAAAAGCCCTGGAGCTGTGCTTCTCCCTCCCCGCCTACATCCCCTTCATCATATACAAACCTTGACTGTTGCATTCAGGCTTAACTAAGGGCCTGATCCAGACTGGCCAGCGCCAGTTCTGAGCATCACAAAACGTGCTGTAAAACATGTTGTGATGCTTACTGCTGATTCAGCGTGGGTGCTGGGTGGGAGACCAATAAACGCTGGCCAAAGCTCTGGGTGAGTGCTGAGCAGCAAACTGGTAAGTCTGGGTAGTGGGAGGCGTTCCAGGAGGAGAGAAGGCACAGCAGGAATCGGAGGGTTGTGACTCTGCTGCCATATCCTAACCCCCCTCCCAGCCACCATATCCTAACCCCCCCATCCCAGGTGACCCAACATGAATCTACTTGAATTTGCTCAATAGCAGTCGCAGATCCAAGTCGCAGATCCAAGGTGACCTATTGGGGCTGCCTGGCTGTTACACAGGGTATGGGAGTGCAACCTTCCTTACACTGAGTAGCCTCGGCACTGCTTCCCAGCTCCATGGGATGCAGCGGTCACCATTTCAGTGCTACTGCAGCCGTGGATGCTGCAGCCTTGGACGCTGAAGCCCAGGACTGGGCTGTAAGTTCTTGGTCAGTTCAGTGATTTGTTTACAATTATATGTAGGTCCCTGTTAGTATTGTCTAGTCCTGCAGTTCCCAAACTGTGGGTCCATAGCCAACCTGTGAGTCACAACCCAATTTTTGGTGGTTCATGAAACTGACAGGGTAGATTAAGCCCTGTTCCTTGATCCTTAATCCTTGATCAGGGGTCAAACAACCTGCTACTTGGGGGGAGTACTGCAGCCCAATCACCATAATAGCCACAGAGATTTGAGCGGTGGGCTCATAAAGTGACACTTACTTTTTTTAGACAGGTCTTGATGCTGAAAAGTTTGGGAACCCCTGCTCTAGTCTCAAGAGAAAGAGAGAAGTAGAAGGTTGAAGTCTGGGTCATTTTTAAGGGGACAGTACAAAATGCCGTACATGGGGGGATGGGGTATACTCACTGGCGTCGCTAGGGGGGTGTGGGCCGCACCGGGTGACGTGCCGGGGGGGTGACGCGCCCTGGGGGGAGGACGCGCTAACTTTGCGGCGTTAGGAGCTACTGCGCCATGCCATGCACAAGTGTTATTCAAACTGTGAGAAGCGGCTCATTAGGGAGGTGCCAAGAACTCAAAGGGGAGGTGCGGGATGTCCTCTCACAGTGATACAGTCACACCCCGGGCAGAATACGAGCCTGTCTTCTGCCCATCTCTGCACTTTTTTTTAAAGCAGAAGAAACAGTTGCTCAGCTGCTCCCTCTCGCAGCTGCTCAGCTATGAGAGTGGCTGCTGCCACCCTGCCCTCTTCTCCCTCCACTCCGAGGCTGCCGCCTTCTGTGTTCCCTACATGTTGTTTGCAAAGCTCTCCTTGATCCTTGTCTGGTTGGTTCCTAGTTCCCAGCCTGGGATCACTTCTCATCAAAGAGGAATCTCTCTTTTCAACCCCCTCCCTCTTCTACTCCCCCCTTTCAATCTCCAAACCTTCCCACTTTCCTCCCCCTCCCCTTAAAGTTATTTCCATGCAGTTGGCAGAGGGGGAGGGGAGAGACAAGCACACACTTTATTTGGCCAGGAGCAGAAAAAGCGTACTTTTTTAAAAGTGATTTATTAATCTTGTTGTTTGACTGAAGAGGAAAAGCTGTATTTTTAAAGTGATGAATCTTGCTATTTGAAGGGAATACTTATCAGCCATTGATGAAGTGATTGCCAGCCCAATCCTATCCACACGTTCCTGGCAGTAAGCCCTATTGACTCTAATGGGACTTACTTCTGAGTAGACATGCATAGGCTTGAGCTGTGTATCTCCTAGTATAGGAGTCAAATCAGCTTCCTAACCAAACCCTGATCAGCTCTGATATATTTTCATGGTCTATTTTTGTTTTCCCCAGCAGCTGCTGGAAAAATTTAATTTCATTAAATTAATAAAGGGTTCAATCCTATCCAAGGAGAATGGGAGAAATGACTAGTTGGATTGGGGTCCACAGGGGTGTGTGTGTGTGTAATGTTGGTCAGCCTGGTTGTTCACAAAGTTCATTTGATTAAACAATTCTGTTGGTAAGCTTACAAAGTTAAAAAAATGAGTCTTCCTGGACCAGACAAAATCTACCTACTCCAGCATCCTGTCTCCAACAGTGATCAGCTGCTGATCATTTATAAAGCATGTATATTGCTGTGTATTAATCATATATTTTTAAGATCTGCATTTAATTAATGATATGATTAATATAGTTAATATTAATATAGTTAATATTTACGGGCACTTCCTGTTTAATGATGTCACTTCCAGCCCTCAGGAACATGATGGGGAGTCATGGCCTACAGCCACAGGGGTCAAGGGAGCCACTGACCGGAAAGGTTTGAGTACCACTGCCATACACCATTGGATGTGGAATGGCCAGTGGAGTGCAATGCAAAAAACAGAATTGAAATAGCTCCTTTCGTTCAAAAGTTATGGACAAAAAACCGAAAGGAAAAAATGCATGGAGCCCTATGGAAAGTGAAAGTGAGCCATATCGCGCGTTTATTCGCAAGTAGGCATACTTGCCATAGTCCGTCGGAAAGGGCAGGCTAGGAGGAATCCAACGACACCACAATGGTCCTGATCCAATGAATGCAGCCCCAAAAAAACACCCGAGAAGCTCCCCCCTCCCAACTGCAAGTCTGAGCCTGAAACTAAGCCACGTGGTCACTTTACTTGCAAGTAGGCAGACTTGCCTTAGTCAAAGCAAGCTGAGAGGCAGGCTGAGAGGACTCCAAAGAGGTCAGAATGGTCCTGATCCAATGAATGCAGCCCCCAAAAACACGGAGAAGGAGGTCCCCCCTCCCAGCTGCGAGTCTATGGTGCTCTATGGAAAGTGAAGCACGTCGTGTTTACTCACGAGTAGGCAGGCTTGCCTTGGCTGGTGGTCATGTCAGGCAAAGGGGAATGTGAGGACACTTGAATGGTCCCGATCCATGGAGCTGGACCGCAACAAATGCTCTAGAAGGCAGCCTCCCCCCCCCCACTAAAAAGGACAAAAACGTGGCTTGAACTGGTAAGGAGAAGTTTTCTATTTTGCACTTGTGAAGCCAGGTGGGTCTTTATCTTGATAGGCCTGAAATAGAAGAACTTTAAACTGGGCACTGGGGAGGGCTGGAAATCTCACTGATTCTTTTAGGGGGGATTGTTCTTGCAGGCAGGCTACAGAGTAAGCACCATTGACCACTATGGGACTTACTTCAGAGTAGATTCACTTGGTGGAACAGGACTGGCTCCTCCTTATGTAATTATTTTATTTTAATTTAATTATTAATTTTAATTTGCTTGATGATGTCACTTTTGGCCATGACATCACTTCCAATGGGTCCTGGACAGATTGTCATTCTAAAAAGTGGGTCCCAGTGCTAAAAGTTTGAGAACTGCTGCAATAAGGTGTTAGTAAGTTGACACGGTGTGTGTGTGTGTGTGTGTGTGTGTGTGAGAGAGAGAGAGAGAGAGAGAGAGACACACACTCTACAAGTTTTCAAAATCACTAAAATCAGAATTTGGAGGAATAAGACCATCATGTTATATATCAATCAATGCATAATTTCATGCAGAATGCAATGAAACAAACCACATTGAAATATCTGTGTTATAACAAAAGGTACAGCCAAAAAACTGGTGGGGGCAGGGCAATGGTACATCACCACGCCCACTTGGGGCGTTGCCCTACCCACTACATGGGGTGACGCGCAGGCCTCCCGCACTGGGTGACTCGAATCCTAGTGATGCCACTGGTATACTATAGCATTGCGCTATAGTGTAATGCTGTGAAGGCCCAAAAAACGCTGTTTGTGTCTGGGGGGGGGCTGTGGGCTGACATGTGGAATTCTGTGATTGAGATAGGAGTGAAGTCTTAACTTTGTGATGTTTTGCCCCCTAACAGTAAATGATACCACTCACTACAATTGCAATATTGAGCTAACCACCAGTCTTTGCTAACCATTCTTGGATTTAAAATTCAAAATGACTGCCACGTGAGTGTGTGCCTGTGGGGAAGCTAAAATAGGGTTTCTACTTGGAGAGATGAAGTGATTGAGTTCAGTGCCTGAGGGCACAAACCTCATTTTTGTGCCTGTTAATATGTAGAACTGACTGAAAGCCAGCTCGTGAACTGTTCCCTGTATTTTCTTCTTCTATAAAACCTAGCATTACACATTCTGGTCAGGAAACTTGTTTTCTTTTGTAGCAGAAACTGCAAAGCTGCCAATTGAAAACTACAGTATGTCACACAATCAAGGAAAGAAATGCTCACAGGAGAGAACAGTAGTAATATTTTTTGAAATTTTACTCTACAGTCCTTTGTGGTGCTACAGAAAATTGGCATGTTGTTTAAGCTTCTGACACTCCTGTCTGAAGACTATACCTGACCCAGTAGTTTAAAAAAGTGCTAAGAAGTACAGACCCAATCTTGCTGGTTGCTCAGCTCCATCCAAAGAAGAAATTTTAAAGACTCTTACTAGAAGAGTGATAATCTACAGCCTCCCATAATCCTTAGCCCCTCTTTCACCTCTCCATTTCCCATCTATAGTGCACCTCACTTGAGATACAGTGTGATAAAACCAAAGGTGCACAGAAATATGGTAACTGAGGTATAGTTTCACATATATGTGAATTGAACCAAATTTGCAAACATGGAAGTAGTAAATAATATCATTCAACTACAAGGAGAGTGGATAGGATAACCCATTATATAAGTGACATCATGTCAAAGAGAAATCTTCTTGTATCCGATCACCATACTCTTGCCCAACTGAGAACTTCATGTCCTGAGTGTGACCTGCCACCCAAAATAGGAAATGGCAAGTTGAGGAAACAGTCCCTTAATTGTCATGGCATGCCATGAGGTCCTCAGAGTGGGCTCAGCATGAAGATTACCATGTTCCAGTTCATCAAAGCTGGGCAAACTAATATGCATATTATACAAATCACTTGTAAACTGAGTGATGAACTGGAAGGAGTTAAACTTTACCACAGCATTTTCCTTCTACACTGTCCCTCCCAATGCTGTTTACCACCCTGGTATCTTCCCCTGCCCAAGGTAGCTTGAATGAAAGTGCCCTTTGTCTCTTCCAGGTTATTCTAACCAACAGTTCTCTGCAACAGAATTAAATGTGTTTTGGTCTAATTCAAGACCTCAGAGAACACAGTAAAAATAGGAGGGGGAAATCAAAGGGCAAAGCAATAGGAAAATATTAACCATACAATAAAGAAGCTTACTTCCTAAAGGTGTAAAGCATACGCCAACATCTTTAGAAACCAAGTGATGTTTGCATTTGCCCCCTTTAAATTCTACCTGAATTTCATGAACATGGGATAACATGCAATTAATCCCCAACTGGAGAGACCACTTAGGTATCCTACATTCTGTTGTTAACATCTTGAGTCAGTTCTAAGAGCCAATTGCTGTAGTGTTGAAGACGTTTGTAACCAAAACGCATGAAATGAGTCTTATAGTGAAAGTGTGTCCTTTTGAAGCCTCTGAGTCAGTTCATTGGTCCAGCTTTCTCAGTATTGTGTACACACCACTGGTTTGCCAGGAGAGGGCCTCTCCCTGTAAATGCCAGGAACTGAGCCTGGAAACCGTCTCAATGGAGATGCCATGGATTAAATCTGGACACTTCTACATGCAAAGCATGAGTGACAGGACTGGAAGAAAGAAGAGGAAGGATGATATTCATTGGTGATATTCAAGAAAGTGCCTCAGGCTCCACTTCCATTGTATGCCAGAAGGTTGGGCTTTAAATGACAGAAGTGAAATACCCATCCCAAAAGAGCAGCCCTAATTTTCATGTATGTTCGACAGTCATTTGTTTTAACTCACATTCAGCCATCAAATTTTGTGGTGGGCTATAAACTTGTTGAGTCATTAGCCTGCTTGCTTAATGGAGGAAAACTAAATTCCTGTTCCTGCATAATGACACTTATTCACTGTAGACATTTGCATCACTAGGAAACGATAAAACCTCATCCTTCATAATGAAGTTCTGAGCTGACAAAGAGGAAAATATAGTGTGGTGGGACAACTATGAATATAAAACAAGCTTAATAAAGAAATAGTGACAAATTATATTATGCAAAATACAATGCAATAAAAAAGCATTACTCAGTCATTGGAAATGTCATAAATAATCTAAATAGCTTTGGACTGTCAAAGCCATGAAAAATATATTCCTGAAAATTGAAGTATAGAATACATGCCACTTTAATTGCTATCCCATTTGACAAGCATGGAGACCTTGTCTTAAAAGATTTGCTAATTTTGGATTCCTCCAACATGAAGAAAGCATGGAAGGAGCACTTTTGGATATTTCAAAGCCTTCTTTTTTCCCTTCCACTAGATAAGCTATCTTAGTTTAATACTGTTTTTTCAGTGGATTAAAAATTGAACAGATACAATTTTATGTAATGACTAAAATATTAAATTGGCTGGTAGATCAAACCAAAAAGTGCCTGAATGCATTCACTCTGCAATGGACAATGGCAGGCAAATTTATATGCAAAGCCATATTTTCTCTCTGTCTTTCTCATCAGCCCCTCTCTTCCAGTCACAGCACAAGCTCTCTTAATCAGGAGAACCAATCAGACAAAAGCAGCATGGAAAATGAGCAATCCCTTTCCTCTTTGCTGGCTCCTCCCATGTTACATCAGTAGTAACTTCCTAACCAGAAGAAGCTGCTTTGGAAAGTTTCCACTAGTTGCTGAACTAGCTCAGCAGGTTGCAACACAACAACAGGGGTCCCCCAGTGCAGCTATAAGTGCCAAACAGACATGAAACAGGGCATCTATTAGAACCTCTTGATTTTTTGTTTCACTACAGAGCAGCTGCAGGGAAATATGAATATGATTAGAAAAGCAATACTGGGAGACCTTTTCAACTCTATTGTTGTCCTGATCTACTGACTCCTGGTTTTATCCAATCCCCGTTGAATTGGATGGCTGCAATTCCACCATCTGGCCATCTTCAGTAGTGGTGCTGAGTTGCAGCAGAAAGCAGTCTGATAGGTCCTTCCTTTGGCAAACTGGGATGGCCCAGGCTTCAAAGTAACCTAGGGTCATGCTGCAAGAATCTCTAGTGCTTATCTCTATAGAAGATTCTCAAACTCATGGCCCATTTTAATGACAATATCTTTGTTGGTCTGCTAGTGTTGGAAAGCCATGACTTTTATTCATACAGAAACTTCAGCTGCTGGGGAGAACTATAGCACAGCATCAACAAAGAAACAAACACAAAGGTATCAAATATTTTGCTCTGAAAAATGAGTTTTTTGAAATGTGAATATGTCACTTGGACAAGTGGTCCAATACACTTCAAACAGAAAATCATTCTCTCATGTAATTAACTACTATAGGTGGAGCTGCTTTAGGTGATCATTGACAAGCCTGCTGTTTATGTAGTCTTGTATCTGGAAAAGAAAACAATAAAGAAGCCACTTCTAGAGAAAGAACATCTGGTGAAATATTATTGTCATCAGGAAAGCAGTCTCCCAACATATTACCTTTATTTTCATTTTCACTGAAACAGATGACAACAGCTGTGATATAAATCTTCTATTAGGTTTTCTGCAGAAATCTGTTTTATGCTCCATAAATATATTTTATTAAATAGTGGAATGCAAAAAGGTAGATCCTACAAATCGCACTGCCCAGAAACAATTTGCACATTTAAAGATTTTTGTTTTTATTGAATACTCATTTTTCATCTTACAACACAATTACTAAATTTTCCTCTGGCTCAGATCGAGATGCAGAACTGATTTTCATCATTATGTCTTTGAAGTTCCCTGGAAAGTTGACTTCAGCATCTTTTCCTGAACAGATTTTATAGCAATTATCATCAGATATCTGAAGTTATTATTAGATGCAATTATTCATTTTGGGGGGAAAAGTTTATAACATTTCAATTAATTTTTTTCTGCTGCTCTTGGATGTCAAAAGTTCTCACTCTTTCTCAGCTTTCCAAAGATTAATATAAAAGGAAAAAGTCTGTCCCTTTAGAGCTGCTCAAAACATTTAATCTTTTCTTTTGCTGGTCCTAATTATGTGATTTTTGGCATTAAGCAGGTTAAAGCTCTGATACAGATTCACAGTAAAGTTATGTGAAATAAAAGGAGTTTATAATGATTTATAAGGCTGAAAATCATTATAAATTATAATGATTATAATCAGTCTGAAAATTCATATAGACTGATTAAGGAAGAATCTTGAGCCAAACAAATCCAATTAGTACAAAACCTCGTTCTTGCAAGTGCACAGGTTCCTGTATATACACAGAACTTCTTTGCCCCCAGTCCACAAGGATTTTGTTATTCGCATTAGTTGGCAACCTTCAGTCTCGAAAGACTATGGTATCGCGCTCTGAAAGGTGGTTCTGGAACAGCGTCTAGTGTGGCTGAAAAGGCCGATTCGGGAGTGACAATCCCTTCCACACTGGGAGCAAGTGCAGTCTGTCCCTGGCCTGTCTCCCTGGCTATGGGCCTTCCTTCTTTGCCTCTTAGCCTCAGACTGTTGGCCAAGTGTCTCTTCAAACTGGGAAAGGCCATGTTGCACAGCCTGCCTCCAAGCGGGCTGCTCAGAGGCCAGGGTTTCCCACCTGTTGAGGTCCACTCCTAAGGCCTTCAGATCCCTCTTGCAGATGTCCTTGTATCGCAGCTGTGGTCTACCTGTAGGGCGCTTTCCTTGCACGAGTTCTCCATAGAGGAGATCCTTTGGGATCCGGCCATCATCCATTCTCACGACATGACCGAGCCAACGCAGGCGTCTCTGTTTCAGTAGTGCATACATGCTAGGGATTCCAGCACGTTCCAGGACTGTGTTGTTTGGAACTTTGTCCTGCCAGGTGATGCTGAGAATACGTCGGAGGCAGCGCACGTGGAAAGCATTCAGTTTCCTCTCCTGTTGTGAGTGAAGAGTCCATGACTCGCTGCAGTACAGAAGTGTACTCAGGACGCAAGCTCTGTAAACCTGGATCTTGGTATGTTCCGTCAGCTTCTTGTTGGACCATACTCTCTTTGTGAGTCTGGAAAACGTGGTAGCTGCTTTACCGATGCGTTTGTTTAGCTCGGTATCGAGAGAAAGAGTGTCAGAGATCGTTGAGCCAAGGTACACAAAGTCATGGACAACCTCCAGTTCATGCGCAGAGATTGTAATGCAGGGAGGTGAGTCCACATCCTGAACCATGACCTGAACCTATTCGCATTAGCAGAACAATGATTAATAGGCACAAAGGATATGTGTATAGTAGTGATCTGACCTGCCATTGAAGTGAACTGAGATAACTGCCTGTACATCATCCATTCACTAATAGTCATGTATGGGCACATTGGGACAAATGTCCTGGATCAGTGGTTCCCAAACTGGTGGGTTGCGACTACCAGCCAGGGAAGCACTTGTACCTGCCCCTTTAAGGGGCTGGGAGGGGGGAAGGCAGCAACACGATCCCCAGGATCACGCTGCTGCGGGGGGGGGGGAGTTTACACTTACCTGAGGGAGTACTGGCATCTGAGGAGTGCAGTGAGCCTCTGCAGGGCTCCCCAAGCCTCTGTAATAGTGAAAAACAAGATTGAAAACCACTTCCGGATTTCAGTCGAAAACAGGAAGTGGTTTTCAGTCTTTTTAAGAAAATTGTTACAGAGGCTTGGGAAGCGCTGCTGACCTTCTAGCAGCAGCAACATGTTGCTGCCATAGCCCCTCCCCCTCTCACATTTACAGTAGGAGTTTGTAGAAGTTTGGGAAGCACTGCCCTGAATCCAAAGAGCTGCGTGACTAGTTCTGCTGGTCAAAGAGACCTCCAGACAGCTTTCCCACCCTACTATCCTATTACAGAGAGCTGCATCTCACGTCATATAGCAAGCTGATGGGGATTCCTAAGCAGTTTGTGATGTGACTTAGAGTCTACTATTCAAAGGAAATTGAAAGAATAATTCCACACCCAGACTCTTGGGTATGCCCAAAGTAGTTCTTTGGATCCCTGCCACAATGTGTTACTCCTCCAGCTGCTAAATATAAACTGGCTATTTTCAATAAATCTGACCCAATTCCTTCCAACCAGCTCTTGAAGCCACTTTGTGTTACATGTGGAAGCAACTACTAGGACAAAGCAAATGTTCTTAGATAGTTTTATTTCTTTGTTTTGGTTTCTTCTGCACATTATAATATTTCTCTGTGAGTCGTATACAGTGTGGAATTACATATAAAATGAAGAAAATACTGCTTTGTGAACTTTCCGTTGAAAAGCGATATATAGATACTGTTAATAATAATAATAATAATAATAATAATAATAATAATAATAATAATAATATGAAAGTTTGAATGTGGCAGACTACATATCTACCAGTGAAGTGTGACAACCCCCTCCCCCCAGATGAATTCTGGGCAGCAGTCTTTTCAGGATATCCCATTGAAGTGTAAAATGGATTAGAATTCAGCAGTATTAAAAAGAGGAGATCATTGGCTAAAAAGGTAGTGCAAACCCCAAGAGCCATCTGTGGCCATGTTTGAATAATAGTAGGATGTGGACTAGATAGACCAGCCATTTTAAACCACTATGCCGTGGCACATTGAGGTGCTGTGAATGGTTCCCAGGTGTGCCGCAAGAATTTGGGAGAGGGTCATTTATTAGTAGGGCCACTGGAGGATGTGAGCCCCCCCATTGGCAGCAGAATTGCCAAAAAACCAATGGTGTGCTTGACCATTTTAGTGCCTTGGCAGCGTGCCATGAGATGAAAAGGTTGAAAATAACTGACACAGACCTTTATTCAACTACTTCAATTAAGTGGATGGTATCTGAAATTCCCAATTATTACAAACCCTCCTTGTAGACCTGTACAAATGGTCATATATTTATAGTAAACTCATAAAGAAGTGAGATCATGTTTGCCATTGCCACCCTGTTCACTATGTGTTCACCTAAAGCTGTAAGAGTCTAAGGGCACAATCCTGACACCTCCCTTGGGCAGATGTAAGACTCTTGTGCCAGCCCGGGAGTGTAGCAAAAGTGCCATAAACCACAGATGTATGCAGGCCTTCCTGTGCCAGTGCAGGCCCCAGGAAGAAGGTGAGTTGCGTGGGCTGAGACGGGGTGGGGGGAGGGCACACGGCAGGCAGGACCATGGGCAGGTGGGCGGGAAGCAGGAAGCAGGGCCAGGATCTGGCAATTATGCTGGATCTTGACCCAGTTTCCGGGTGGCCCAGGGCAGTCCTGGGCTGCTTGGATTTTTGCCATCTTGTCAGGTAGCACCGATCCAAGTAGACCCATTGGGGCCACTGCAGCATGACACAGGGTAAGGGGAAAGGTTTCCCTTTGCCTCAGGCTGCACTGCTTTTGGCCCCAAACTTGTGCTGGATGCAGTGCAGACCTGCCTGTTCCCAGAGGAAGTTAGAATTGTGCCCTAAAACATGACTGAGCCCATTCCTAACTCCCCCAGCATGATGTAGGTGCACCAATGGGTTATATGATGCATTTTGCAGTGGAGGAGCAGTTACAGTGGCCTGCTCAAGGTAAAGGAAGATGTGTTGGGGTAAGCCGAGGCTTCCTCCATTGATCTCCTCAGATCTACAGCTATTTTTGCTGGCATAAGTCTGAGGCAAGTGAAAAGTTAACTTACCTTCAGTAAGATGGCTTGAATTCAGACTTTGACAGTATGCAGATGCACCCCACCATGAATTCAGTGAATGTTTGGTGAGGGGGAGGGAGATCATGTCCCTGATCATGTCCCCAATATCTGTATATTCCTGTGAATGTGGGCCCAACTGTAACCATTTCATACAAGCAGTCAGGTAACCTGACTGGCCCAGGACCCACTCTTATGGCAAAGTGTACGTCCTGTTCACAGTCATAGTGAATGCATAATCATTAGGAGCTAGCAGCAGGGACACCAGTATCGGGGATCATGACCAGCAGCACGATCCTTTGCTCCCCTTATGCATTCACTGAATGTGAGATAGGGTGCAGGACTTGGTTGTTGCGAAGTAGATACAGAAGCCCTATTCACCCCTTCTACCACTGCATCTTCAGTAAACATGTGAAAAGGAAGAATGGTTGCACCTGCTAGCTATACCCCAGCTGTTACTTATCCACCGGCTATGCTCCCTGATCTCCTTCCCTGCAGTGATGATCTGAAAGAGGAGATTATGCACAACAGTTCTATGTGTGTAGGCTCTCCACATGCTTGGGAATCTTGTGCAACAGAAGTTCCCAATTGCATGAAAAACACTAACGTGTATAGTTGATGGTACATAGTTGCAGGCTATTCATACTTCACCCAAACATGCAGGTAGTGGGGCCTGCAGGTGCCATTTCATTCCAATGAATGCATGGAGGAAATGGTCTGAATAGGGCTAGGGTTGCATATTAGCCTAATCATTCCAAACATTCACACAATGCAACCCAGCAGCTGCATATGTATAATATATGGAATAAGAGAGAAGTCTGATTCTTGCAGACTCCAGACTTGCATTTCCAGACAAATGACAATCAATCACCTGCTACAGCTTTGGGGAGGGGCATCTTTGCAAAGAACTGAACAAGAAATCTCTGATCTTCTAAAAGTTCCTCCAGTTTGTTTTTTTTTTGTTTGTTTTTTTTGCATTTTTATAAATTTTTATAGATGATCAACAGTCCAGAAGGCGGTCAGAAAAGTTTCCAATGCTAATTACTGAAATGCCATACAATGAATGCCTTTTGTGAATTGTATCAATGCTTAAAAGTTTCTGTTTCATTCCACTGAAGTGTATGTAGATAAAAGCAAATTGGTCAGGACAAAGGAACGCTGTGGTCTGTACACCTCCATCTTTTCTGTAAGCCACTGAAAGCTGAACAAAACCTTTCAGACTTCCTAAGGTAGGATGAAAAACCCATAGAAACCAGACAAACAAACACAACCCCTATGAGTATGATTACTTTGGTGGAATCTGATGAAACAGGAAGTAAGATTCAGGGCAGCCTGCTGTGGGAATTGGTAATGTGACTGGTATGCTTTGTAGCATACTAGCCATGTGTGAAAAAATAAAAATGTTTAAAACAATCTCTGATGTAGATTTCATGTGAAATGTCTTATTTTTTTTCTATGCATGTAAAAGTGTTATATATTGCAAGGATGAGGTTGTTACTCAGCGGAAGAGCATCTGCTTTACTTTCAGAAGGAACCAGGTTAACCTCTGGAATCTACAAAAAGGGCTGGAAAAGAAGATCTCTGCCTGAAGCTCTGGCAAGCTTGTGTTAAGTGTCTACAAGTGAAACTCTGTTTTGGTTTCTTATTCTCTAAACAGTAAGAGTACAGGAGAGTACAGGAGAGTAACAGTGTACAGTAAGAGTCAGGAGAGTAGGGCATCTCAGCATTGAAACTTTGCTCAGTAATTCAAATGCAGGCTTGCTGCCAAAACAATTATTTAATTGGAAGTGGCTGGGGGAGGGTGGAACCAGCTTGATTTTGAAGCAATAAAAAATCAAATCTGAAATAATGAGAGGATGGCCTAGAAAAGTGAAGTTTCATATCTTATATGTCACGACACAAGACAAAGGATACAGTGAACCCCTACTTTACTGTTCCAGAGATGCCATTGTATTATGAAAATATTCTAACGTGAACCCAATAATGCACTGTTATTTTATTATTCGTTCCAAGACCTTGGTCACTGAAGTTTCTGCCACTGACCGAAGCTACGTCCGTCTCTAGAAGGTGATTTACAAGGTACCTACTGCACTCATTATGGACCTTGATCTAGTTTACACAGTGTTGCAAAACATAGATTATAAGACTGTATATTTTTTTCTTCATACGCAAAGCCACAATATTTAAAATGCTGCTGTTGGCTATGTTACTGCCTTGCATTGCAAGAGAACGTTTACATTCACATCGCTGACTGGCTTATCTATCACCCATGATATCCAGTTGGTGGCAATTGTGAGTCCATCATAACAAGTGAAACTTAAAACAAGTTTCACTTTACAGTGGACTCTCTGAAGTAAAATGAGAGTCCACTGTAAAGTGATGTGATCTAAAGTGAACCCATTGTAAAGTGGAAGTCCATTGTATTTTTAGATTGTATTCGAATCAAACATTCAAGAAAAGGTTTACTCACTATGAAATATTTTCACTTTCCTTTGTATTTAGCCAGGTTACTGTATAAAAGCCATTGGTATCTACTGTTGCAGCCTCATGGGTGTTCATGGGTGACAGGCATATGGTCAGACAGGCAATGGGTCTACTTGGCCAGCCATTTTGCTTGCACAAGTCTTAGTGAACCCCAGAAGATGGATTGAGGCCGGGAAGGGGATAGGATGGCACCACTGCAGCTAATATTACCTACTTCCTGGCCTTTGTTGTTGGCAACCTTCAGTCTCGAAAGACTATGTTATCGTGCTCTGAATGGTGGTTCTGGAACAGCGTCTAGTGTGGCTGAAAAGGCCAATCCGGGAGTGACAATCCCTTCCACACCGGGAGCAAGTGCAGTCTGTCCCTGGTCTGTCTCCCTGGCTATGGGCCTTCCTTCTTTGCCTCTTTGCCTCAGACTGTTGGCCAAGCGTCTCTTCAAACTGGAAAAGGCCATGCTGCACAGCCTGCCTCCAAGCGGGCCGCTCAGAGGCCAGGGTTTCCCACTTGTTGAGGTCCACTCCTAAGGCCTTCAGATCCCTCTTGCAGATGTCCTTGTATCGCAGCTGTGGTCTACCTGTAGGGCGCTTTCCTTGCACGAGTTCTCCATAGAGGAGATCCTTTGGGATCTGGCCATCATCCATTCTCATGACATGACCGAGCCAATGCAGGTGCCTCTGTTTCAGCAGTGCATACATGATGCCGAGGATGCGTCGGAGGCAGCGCATGTGGAAAGCATTCAGTTTCCTCTCCTGTTGTGAGCGAAGAGTCCATGACTCGCTGCAGTACAGAAGTGTACTCAGGACGCAAGCTCTGTAGACCTGGATCTTGGTATGTTCCGTCAGCTTCTTGTTGGACCAGACTCTCTTTGTGAGTCTGGAAAACGTGGTAGCTGCTTTACCGATGCGCTTGTTTAGCTCGGTATTGAGAGAAAGAGTGTCGGAGATCGTTGAGCGAAGGTACACAAAGTCATGGACAACCTCCAGTTCCTGGCCTTAACATACACCCTTTCCCACACCAGTCTCCTCCCCTTTCCTTCTTCCCTACCCCATTCTGGGCTGGCTCCAAATTGCCTGGTATTTCTAAGAGTATGGCAATGGTCTGCAACAGTGGTGTCACTAGGCTTTGCGTCACCCGGTGCGGGAGGCCAGCGCGTCACCCCCATGATGGACCTCCTTCTGTGCAGTGGGCGGTGCCTGTAGCGTCGTGCGCGTGCGCAAGGCTCGCGCACACGCACAACGCTAGATCTAACTGCAGCCGAGTTCGGAGGGGCTCGCAGGCACCTCCAAACTTGGCTACAGGTGCCTCTAGCATCGTGCGCGTGCACGAACGTCGCGCATGAGCACTATGCTGGATCTAACTGCAGCCGAGTTTGGAAGGGCTCGAAGTGGCCTGGAATCTATGTCAATGTCAAATTTACAGTTGTAAGATTTCACCCTCTAAAAACAACGTTATGCCTTATTTTCACTCTTTCATAGATTATGGTGGATATCACCATTTTAAATTCATTTTTTACTTTTGACAACCCTGCTCTGCAAATAGTTGGGAATGAAATTTGCTTTGGTCTGAGCCACACTGTCTAATTTAATTTGGTCACTAAATTGATCCCAAGTTCCAAGGGTTGGAGGATGGACACACACAGAGACATATAGGGCTTTGAGACCACACGCACACTCACACAAATGTGTATGTGATAGCAACACTGATGGTGATATCAGCATTGGTGCAAATAGCTCATGCATGTATATATTGTATACTGTGTGAAACCTGTTTGTGTGCTAGATTTAGGGGATACCCATTCACATTCATTGACTTGCTTCTCCTTGAGAAGAGGTGCTATATGCTTCCTTTCTCCTTGGATCTGTCATAAGCTTTGATGTGATGAACTGAGTCGCAGTCCCTTTCTTTCTCATGCATATACAATTATATCTAAATGAATAAAGAGACACATATTAATACACTCCTCCACTTCTTTCCTATTGACATCAGCTTGACTGAGGCTTAAGCAGAACAATTTCCAGAAGACTGAGACTGGTAATGGAAGAGTTAAAACATGTCTACCTTCTTTTACAGCTTGCACATTCCACACGCAAAAGGGGAATGATGGTGAGGCAAGAGAAATGGGAACATTTCAGGTTGGATTGAAAAAGAGAAATGATGGGAATGAGTAAGACTAGTTTGGATATGTGTACATCTGACCTGTAGTTGCACCCCAGCGTAAAAGTTTTCTGTGCTGTTGCTCCAGCTCCTGTCTCCTTCCTGACATATAGCCCAATCCCGTTTGGATATTTACAATGTAAGAAATATCTATATTAAATGTTAATGGAAGGATTCAATATTTATACCCCAAGAATATGGCAAGGATCAAACCCAGGTGTGAAATATTTTCAATTGTTTTATTTAATACTCCTTATCTTTGCCTATCCATTTCTGCCATGCTTCAATATATAATTAGATTATAGACTTTTCACTTAGCAGGCATTCCAAGAGTTGAACATATGCAACCTGACTCTTTATTGGTAAGAAGTATTGTCTATTAGGTATAATATTCACAAAGTTCTAAGGTTTAAATTGAAATGCAGATCATCTTGAAAACTTTTTGAATTGCGCTCCTGTTTTAGAAAATCCTTATTCAAATGTACAGTAATCCATAATGTCAACTTTGTTTGTTGGGAAACTGTATGAACATGACATACTATAGGCTGCAATCCTAACCACACTTTCCTGAGAGTAAGCCCCATTGAACAAAATAGGACTTACTTCTGAATAGACCTGGTTAGGATTGTGCCCATAGTGTGACAGAACTTGACATATACCTTAACATGTCAGGCAGCCCAATCCTGAGCTCCCATGGCACACGGCTTTGGCGGCACTGAAAACAGCTGCTGCTGCATCCAGCACACCCACGGCAGCCGCGGGCAACACCTCGGGAGAAGGGGACTTTTGTTCCCTTCTCCCTGGTAAGGGAAGTAGCCCCACAATAGGGCTATTTGATTCTCCGCTGCCCAAAAGGTCAGTTGTGAGGGAAGTGCGTTCATGTAGGGCGCTGAGCCCTGCATGAATGCTCTGGATCTGGTGGCGTGGAGCACCACCAGACCTACCTACCTCCCCCCGCATGCCTCCTCCCGCCTCCCTCGCTTACCTTATCGCAGCTCGGTGGTCTGTGCAACCGCTGAGCAGTGGAGGCCAGGCGCCCGCCTGGCACTAGCCCAGCACTGGCCATACAGCACAGGCGCTGGCCCAGTGTTAGGCCTCGCAAATGTGCCTTACGGCACGTTTGCAACAGTAAGCCAGCGCGTCGAGCCCAGGATTGGGCTCATACCTAGCTCTTTGCTGAAACGTAATATTTCTGCCCGTAAATCAGAATACAAGATCAACAGGGCATGTGGCACAGGACTACAAACAAACAAAAACAAAAACACCACTTTTTTTGCCAAGGATATTTGAACAAATTTAGGATATTTTTGGGGTTCTGAATCCAAAAATTGCATCAGTTGTGTCCGATTGGCTCTAGTTTTGGGAGTATGGCAGAGCCACCTTATATGCTGAATCCAGCAGCTTCCTTGTAATGAAGCTGACGCCATGGCTACTTCGCGAGGAAATTGCTTGACTCAGCAAATAAAGTGGCTATACCATGCTCCCCCAAACTAGAGCCAATTGGACAAAAGCGATGCCATTTTTGGATTCAGCACACCAAGTATATCCAAGAATAGGTCTAATTTTTACAGCAACAAAATGTGTGTAGGCCTGTGTAATCAGAATTTTTTCAGGTTGATTTAATTATGAGAAATGAGTGTTCTTCACATATCTGTGTGATAAATACAAGACAGAAAAACATGACTCAGACATCAATCAATTAAAGTTGGTTGTTTTGAGGACAGCATGGTCATAACGCTGATTCTCTGTAAACTGTAGTGCAAATCAGGAGTCAGCCCCTTGCAAATATACTTTCCACCACCTCTTTATCTGAGCAATTGCCCCCATTTTTCTCTTCCCAGCAATAATGGTTTGACATTATACATGTTCCATGGTGAACAACCTGATCCAATGACACTCTCTCCGCCAAATGATGCAGCCTTGCCAAAAGGCTGCATGGTGCCTTCCACAGGGGAGTTTCAGGTCCTTCAGGCTTCATTGAGGTAAAATAACATTTATTACCTTCCCCTGGGGCAAGCCTCTGCTGCCCTGGTGAGTCTTCTCAGACTTGTGCCAGCTACTTTGTTGTGTACCGGGTACTAGGAATCAGGCTGGGAAGAGGGATAGGATATTGGCAGTGCTGCCACCGCCAATATTGTCCCCTTCCTGGCCTCAATACAACTCCATCCCTATCCCAGTCTCTTCCATGTTCTGCTTCCTCCCATTCCCTTTCAGTCCACCCCCTAATCTGACTTACTGGCACACTGGATTGGAAAAGGAAGAGGGAGACAGACAGAAAGAGGGAATGTGAAGGGTACAGCAGCCTGCTCTTGATATACCCACAAATGTTCAATCTCGAAGTTGAGAGATAGTCTCTTTGTGATGAGGTGCCTTCGTGTTTCTCTAAACCAGCCAGCTTTTGGAAAAATGGAGGAAAAGTGTATATTTATTTTTAGCAGTGTTCAATGTGTTTTCAGTAATAATATTTGTAGTGATGTTTACAAAGAATACAGTTTAGGAGAGGTGATAGCTTGGGCTGAAGAAGGGATAATGAAATACATTATTAGGTGATGGAAAATGCTTTTGGGATTGGTGTTTTTGGGCTAGAGATGTGATTGGTTCTTAGAAGCAAAGGAGGGAAAGAGGTCCATCAGGCGAGACAGTTCATGACTGTTGGGAAAGAAGAATTAGAGTGTGGGCTGTGAGGAAAGACCTGTGAGGAACTGACCAGAGACAGCTGCCAGAAGAACAGGGAGTAAGGAGATGCATTGGCTGAAATAGAATTTTAAATTCATACTTTTATTTTTAAAATATCCCATATTTGGTTCCTGTTCAAATAAAAGTACAGCATTTCCCTAGTAGTGTGATTCAGAGTTCAATTTCCATGAAGCAGTGAAAAATAAAAATATCCCAGTATACTTGAGATAAAGGAAAAGAAAAAAGAAGCCAAACACCCAAGCAGTCACTCCTAGAATTGGTGAATATTCACAGTACTGGAGGTCCCAAGAGACATATCTAATGTCAAGCTGCGCCTGGAGTCAGGCCAGATTAAAATAGAGGCTAAGATCTGGCTAGCTATTCTTTTATACTGGCTTAAACTCAGGTATTTACCAGCTGGCCTTGCTCCCCTAGTCCTGTATGATACCCATAGGTCCAGTTGGATACACTCAGTAGAACAGAAATTAGCTGTTCTAGGCTTTTCTGTAATAATTTTATTAGATATGGGTTATGAAAGGGCGAAGGCAGCCATTAAACAACGTATCTTGGATACAGAAAGGCAGAATGACATTTCTAATGTCTCTGAATTCTATGTTAGGGAAGATCGTAAGTATATTGTTGATGTCCCACATTACCTTGCCCAGCTGGAGAACTATAAGTATAGAAGAGCCTTTACATTGGCTCGCCTTAGAGGACTCCCCTCAGCAGTGTCAGAGGGACGATATAAAAGGATACCTTGGACTCAACGACTATGCCCCTGTGGATCAGAAGATGTTGAAACTATCGAACATGTACTTTTTCATTGTTCCTTTTATAGGGACATTCGTGCTAGTCTTATTATACCATTGCTGACCCATTTTATGGGATGTACACAACAACAATATATGAATTTGTTGCTGACTGGTGCAAATCCAGGTATTACTTTTAATGTTATGAAATTTTTTGCTTCAGCGATGCACATTAGGACATTGATATTGAAAGTGGACTGAATTTAGTAGAGTTGCTGCCTACAATGGATAGTTGCCTCTGAGAATGGGGGTTGGGTTTGGGTTTATTGAAGATTGAGATTTTTTAGCTCAATGTTTTAATTGAATTTTTACGTATTTTATGTACTGGTCACTGACCATAATAAATGAATGATGATGATGATGAATATTCATCAGCTGACAGTAGTGTAGCTACCAGGGGCAAAACAGTAAGTACTGCAGGGGCTGCAAAGAACCATTCCCACTTACCATCAAAGCCATTCTGGGCAGCTACAGCAATATGCAGGCACTCACCAAACCAAACGGCATCTCCTGTGCATTGCCGTCATTGCCAGAACAGCTCTGATGGCAAGTGGGAGGGGCTACTTCCACAGCATGTGGCAGTGCCTGTAGTACTTACCATTTTGCCCCCTCCCCCAGCTATGCCTCTGAACAATAATCAATTATCCAACATCTTTTGAGTTTCGGTGTTAATCATTTTGCATTGATTATGTAGTGGGAATGTAACATTTGGAAGCTGTGTTTGTGCAGAGACTTCAGGTTCTTTCAGGGCTACACAGCAGCAAGTAATAAGGAAAATATATCCTACTGCTATGGAGCAGGTAAGTTCTTCTGTAACTCACAGTGAATGCTTAGAAATCACCTAAGGAGATTTTGGTTATTAATTTTTGTGAAACTCCAGGCTTAAGTGAGAGAGAAATATTATATGCACCATCTTTAAACATGTCAAAAAGAAATCCCAGTATTGTGGAAAATTGTGCGTAGTGCCATTCATAGAGCATGAAAAATTCTACCTGTATTTGGTGATTCTGTTGTTTAAGCACAATGCCTACTACCCTGCCTTCTTTGACAATAACAGAAAACTAAAGGAAAGACCTTGGGAAGGGAGGCAGACTGGCTGTAAGTTCCTGTTGTGTGATTATTGTCAGAAAACTCAAAGGTGGAGAGAACAGAGGATTTTCAAAAGCCCCTGCCTGTGGCTGTGCCCACTGCTTTACAGAATAAATACACCCTTCAGGAGAGCTTTGATACTAATGATTTAGGAATAAGATTAACTAATTAGGAAAGCACAGTTCAAAGATATCCAAGTGAAACAACCAGTAGGGGAAAACAAGGGAACACCAAATCAAGGCAGTTTATTTAGTCATTTATGTTTAATGTGCTTCACTCAGTTGTTTGTGTACTACAGGGCAGTCTGAGTCTTTTATTACTGTCATACTCTAGTGTGAGAAATAATAATAATAATAATAATAATAATAATAATAATAATAATAATAATAATAATACAGGTATTTCTATACTGCCTTTCTTGGTCCTCAGATTTCTCCTTAGACTTTATTCAAGGCGGTTTACATAGGCAGGCAAATTAAATCCCAGTAGGGATTTTTACAATTTGAAAGAAAGTTTCTATCTTTCAAGAAACCACAACAGTCCAGATGTTTCACTCTGATCTGGTTTCATATTCTGGCCTCCATCCTCCCACGCTCAGAGCAGATGGAATAGCTCGGCTCAGCTTGTTAGCTGCTTCAAGGTCGCACGGTGCTGGTGGCCTCGAACTGGCGACCTTCGGATGTTATCTTCAGGCAAATGGAGGCTCAACCCTCTAGACCAGACCTCCTGCCAGAAAGCAATAGTCTGGTCATTCTGGGGCGACACCTTCAATCATAGTATCCTTCTTGTGCAGTGGTTCCCAACATTTAGGACCCTGTGGACCATTCAGGCAAAAATTGGAATCATCATGAACCACATGCAACCCCTCCCCATCCCCGCCCTTGTACACAAAAAAATACAATTAAATTTGTAATAATTTGAGATTTATTATAATTTATTAAATTTAAAATTTATAGAGGAGATTTGTGGGTTGTTGCTTTCATTGCAGGCTGTAGCTGTAGGTGGTCTGTTCTCTGCCCTCTCTGGTGGTTGTGGAGTGGTGAGCATGGGGCTCACTTGGCAAGACGCTGGAAGTGATCAAAGGCAATTTTTTTCTGAAACCTTGCGGACCACCTGTGATCCACAGGTTGGGAATCAGTGTTCTAGTGGTTCTGTTCCTTCCTGGTCAACAGGTCCCAGACAGTGATGCTGGGTGACACCTGTTTGGCACCCTGGCCATTGACTTGTGGGATTTTGCAAGGGGCTATCTTGTCCACCATGCTATTTAAAACCCACATGAAACTGCAGGCCAAGGTCATCCAGGGATTTTGAGTTGGATGCCACTAATATGCCAAGGACACCAGCTTTATCACTCCTTCCATCAAATACTGAGATATGTAAATGGGAAGAACTTGGCTCTAAGAGGGTAACAAATTTACCATTCATTCATTCATTCATTCATTCATTCATGATGAAATAATGGTTGGTTGGCAACCTTCAGTCTCGAAAGACTATGGTACAAGCCTACAGCACCCAGTATTCCCAGGTGGTCTCCCATCCAAGTACTAACCAGGCCTGACCCTGCTTAGCTTCCGAGATCAGACGAGATCGGGCATGTGCAGGGTAATGAAAATCAACTGAAATCAAGGCTGGGAAACCAACCCTGTCCCTTCCAGGTGATTGGTCCACGTGCATTGTGTTTATAGTTATGGGTGTACTCAGATCTTGAATCTAAGTATTGATTTCAGAATCAATGTTTAACATTACAGTCAAAAGAACAGGTTTTGTGACACTGGACTAAAGATCTGTGGTTTCACATGCGCAAAAGAAAAGAATGGTGCAGTTTGTTGATAACGTTTAGGTTGGCTAAGAGCCATGGAAACTGTTTATTGTATATCAGATTGGCTGAGGAATAACTGTCAGCCATAAAACCAGACATATTAATGAAAATCACTGGCTGAACCTGATGGTACTGTGCTGTATGGTTTCTTTCTTTGTGGAAAATGTGCATGCTTTGGCAGGTATTGAAATTAGGTTCTTAGCAGCCTGAAAAAATATACTCAATTGTTTCAGACAGACATAGAAATACTCAACTCACTGTGCTGGAATGAGTCAACTTGGACATGTTTCATGTGGCCAAAGCAGATATACACAAGCTATGTATGCGCTTGCTTTTTGTAAGGTAAAGGACAATCACATCTCTTCTTTTTCCTACACTTGAACATTATAATAGAGGTTTGACTTTTAAAAAGAGTCTAGGCAATTTTCAGATGTGCTATATTTAAGTTCTGTCCTTGAAATTCCCTTTTTTTAAACACATAGTGAGAATCAAGACTCTCTTTGGCATAGAGGAGACTGCTGCGTGTAGTCAGTAGAGTTTCTCTTATCGCACCTGATGATCTGTATTGAGCACTACATAAAAACATTTTCACTAAATGATTAATACAGTGGACACAACTTTTCTTAGCTTTTATGGTCAGAGATAATGTTATCATCGACTTTCATTCTCTGCAGATCATTGCCAAAGGACTATGGAAAAGGTGTTTTAAAAAGATAGTACAGGTTGTTCCTCAACATCCATGGGCTTGTGATCTGTGGACTTGACTCACCATGAATTGCAAGCCCACAATGGAGGACCTCAGAGTCACTTTTCTGCATAACTGCCCCACTGGGGTGGGGGGGGGGGAGATAGGATTGGGCCCTTAGTCTCATGTCACAGTTCAGTTACAATTGGCTTCATTAACCAACATGTCACCTGAGCATATACAGTCACATGGTGCTTCCAGGATGGCTTGGAATAGATGGACCCTAATCAGCCTGAAATACAGGCTGAGATACAATGCAGAGGCATTGCTTTCAGCCTTGGAAGGCTCTGAGAGCTAGGGGGAGGGGCAGCTTACACTGAGAGTTTTGGAGCCATGTGGCACTTACAGCTCTGCCCCCCCTCTAGCTCTGCTATGGCACTGCACATTTACTGCACTGCACAAGCTTGGAGTGGACTTACATATCAATAAGCTTCCTAGATGCAATAGGGCCATGATACTTTTTCTTAAGGTTTGCTGTTAGGATTATTGTACATTAATACCTGTGCACCCTTCAGAAGCAGTAAGGAAATGCTAGGTGTTACTGGCAACCATTCAGGTAAACAAAGTAGATATTTCAAATTGATTAAAATCATGTATTTAAAGCACTTGGGTCCAGCCTTTCAGCTGACAAGGCTCCAGGAGCAACTTACATAAAAACAATATACATTCTTGCAGGCACTGACTCTGAATTGATTACCATGTGATACAAACTGCAAAATAGTCAAAGAAACAAGCTGCCTCCTGTAAATATGAAAATGTGACAACTGTGCATAGTTAGGACAGAATGTGTTGTGTCACTTTACGGTAAGAATTAACATTTCAGTGGTATGCTTATCTCTGCAGCCGAATCAATACTGGTGATAGTGGTGTTGGAAAACTGTGTTATTTATTTTACTTAGAAGTAAACCCATTGTGTTCAGTAAGAATCAGAGCCCAATCCTATGCATGTCTACTCAGAAGTAAGTCCCATTAGGCTCAATGGGGCTTACTCCCAGGAAAGTGTGGATAGGATTGGGTTGTCAGGCTGTAATCCTATTTTACTCACAGGAAACCAACATCTCTATTGATCCATTCACAGTGCAATCCTAATCTTTACCAGTACAAGCAGGCCAAATGGCCTGGACTGTATCCTATGCAGGTTAGGATCAGGTTGGAGGTCACCTCAGGGTAAGGGGATATTTTTTCTCCTTACCCAAGTAACACTGCAGCCTACCCTATGAGGCTGCTTGGATGTTGCCAACTATTTAGCTGGTGCAAATTCAAGAAGCCTGGTGTAATGCTGTGCTGGCTGGGAGGGGGGTTAGGATACAGCAGAGGCCTGCACACCCAGAGTACTGTGGAGGGACAACATATCGCCCCAGTCACGCCCCACATGCCACTGCCCCCGACACCCCCCTGCGGCCTGTCACCTAGGGCCCACCCACCCCCTTCATCTGCCACTGAAGGGAACATTCCCATACATTGAGGAGGCCTCCATTATTGCTCCTCTGCTGCAGGATGCAGTGCATGCCCTCTTGGCATGGCTGCATCAATACTGGAATGTTAGATAGGATAAGATTGGGCCCCAAGTCTATATGTACACTGTATTGCACTTGTGGCAGCAGATCATCTGACACCAGAAGGTTTTGCTGGAGAGAATATGAAGCAACCTTCACTCTTAAGTAGGCAGTGGGGGCAATGAGGCATTAGGACAGGATGCTTAGGTTTGCATCTTGATTGGAAGGTTTTTTTGTGGGCAACTTATGTATATGTTGCTCCAGAAATCCATAGTGGCTATTAACCAGCAACCTGTTAATCAGTAGCTACCTACAGGTTGATTGTACAGTAGTTTCATTTCCCCCCCAGAATATTGCTAAGGGACTAAAAACACGTTCACAGCTTTAATTCTCGTATTTTCTTTCTCAGTTTTGTAAGTGCATGCTGTATAATTGCCCCTGTGGTTCTTTCAGCAAACTTCACCAGTCCTTTGTGTGTTCCAGAAGAACTTGGTTAATATTTTTCAAACACTTTGATTCATTTCCTGAGTTTCTTTGTGAGCCCTTGCCAGAATGATCATTATGGAAGTACATAGGAGGATGATTTCTGGGATGCAGGAAAAACACTTGCCTTTGGTCTTTAGATTCCCTGGTAGTGCCAGTATAAGCTATCTCCAGTGCCGATGTTACAACTCCCTATACAGGCATTATTTGTTGTTGAAGGCCAGTAAAAAGCCTATTTTTTTTTTGTTTCTATCTTTGAAATCATCTAGAAAATGTTCATCTTTAAAATCAAGCCTCCAGACTTCTTTGGACGATTGAAAGTCAAATGCTCTCATTAGCCATTTTATTGATGTGCAGGCATTGGGAGATAGGATTTGAAGAGGTGTGCTATTCCCAGACCTTTGGTTTGATAGAGGTTGAATGGTATTGGCCCTTGCTTTTATGGAAATAAAATAGCCCCTGGGTTGGATCTTTGCAGCCAGTTAAAAAAATGTATTGGATGGTTATAAGAAAGCTTATTTGAAAATCTTTCCTTTTTAACCTTTTCATTTTTTGTTAAAAGCACTTCTTATGCAGCTTCTTTTCGAAGCGAGGGGACTCATTCCTCCTGATTTGAAGGGGATTGTTTATTCTTCATTTGGCTGCCTTCAGTATTTTTCCAAGTAGAAGGTACATTTTAGTTGTTTAAAAATGAGGAAAAAACAATGTTGTCAGTATCAATAAATCAACAGCCAGTGAGAGTCACTTCCTATCATGGTTTCAAAAGTGCTTCGTGGTTTTCCGATCTCCTGTCTCTACTAATCAGCACTGATGTTTCACGTATGCACAGTAAATGAGGCTGGCTTTTAGAAATAGCTCTTTACTATACTCTTTAAATAAAAAAAGAAAGAGAAAACAAAAACCACATATCCTGTTGAAGCTGCATTGAAAGAGGATTTTGCAAGCATCAATTAGTGCCAGATACAGAAGAGTGTGAAAGAGGGACAGCAGCAGTCTTGTGTAAGAGCAGTACGATAAAAGGGAATGGCTTTCTTTTCTGTGTCCAAAATGGACATATGTTTATCATTATGCTAACAAGACATTGTAAATGAACATCACTACTGGGAACCAACCGTATTGGCCTCTGCCTTTCCATTGGACCATTTCAGCGACGTGGAGAGGGGGGATTTGCTGCATGGGTAACAGCCTATCCTCCATACCTACTTTACCCAGGCTTCACGCACTGGAGAGGACACTCTGTTCCAGAACCACCATTCAGAGCGTGACACCATAGTCTTCCAAGACTGAAGGAGGCCAACAAACCGGGAAGATGTAGCGCTATACAGGTGTGTGGCTCCTTCCCTTGGCTTGCCCCAGCCCTAGAGCAGCCGTCAGGTAGCCTTCCAGAAACCTCTCATCATTGCCAGGGTTGTGAAGGTTCAGCTGGAGTTCCTGAGATGGTGCCCTAGATGTTGGGACAAGTCTGGATATCGACATAAATGTGCCTGACGATTCTCCACAGCTCAATACTAATGTCCATTTGATGTGGCATCAGCACAGTATTCACAGAAAATTTAGAACAGCATGGCAGATAATGAGAGGTAGGTGGAAATTCTGCCCCTCATAGATAGGTCAATTTGCAGTGAATTTGCATATAAAGAGAACAGACTTATGCAGTTGCCAAGTGGTCACCCATTCAGGGTGACCAGATCTAGGTCGAACCTAGGCTTACCAGGCCTCAGTGAGCAAGGTGACAGTGTTGTCTGGCCTCAGGCCATGTCCTGGAACCCAACTGAAACAAAGAACAGCAGAGACAGAACATAGAACAGTTCTAAAAATTACAGCATGCTGAAGTTACTCCAGCATTGTGGCTATAACTTGAAGCATTGCAGCTATAACATTGTAGCTATAACTTGAAGCATCTGAAATAATATAAAATGGCACAAATAATCGTTGGCTCAAACTAAGCACCCGCCATTTGAAGCCCAGAACATAAATACGGTGTTGCTATTGTATATTGTAATTGTTCATTTTTTAAAAGAAGTAGTGGACCTAAAGAGGAACAGCTTGTTATCAGGTCCCACCGATTTAATTTATACATATGGTAATTTGTTAGGGCTACAGTCAAAACCGTCATTTTTGTGAGGCTATCATAAGCTCATTAGAAGCATACTGAGAAAGCTTAATGGCTTCCAACACACAGCTTCATGCATTCATTGTACCAAGATCTCTTCCCAGTGAGCTCACTGCAATGTATTATGTGCCATGTCGAGTACACCAATATGCATGCACACATGCACATGAAAATTAGAGGCATTTCTGAATAACAAGATAAAGCCAACATCTCAGGACTGTTCCTGGGACAAGAAAGCTTTGTGCATGGTTAAATATGGTGAGACTGGTTAGCTGCTAAGTACTATGTAGCCTGCCTAATACAACAATCTCACACAATGGAATGGAAATAATTCCGATCCCCATGCTACTATTGTTTTCTTCAGCCTTTTATGGACTTATAAAAGGCTTAATTTTAAATAGGTTGGATGCCAGTGCCACAAAGAAGTTCAGTTTTTCAATTGTTCTGAGGAGCATCAGGTAAACGACATAAAAGATTTTTATTTTAATGGGCCAAATGAGAGTACAGCACGGTCTGACTCTCAATTCCTCTTACCTTCTGTAGTTGTCCTCTTTATGTTCTTCTCTCACATTAGGAAACAGTATAAACAAAATGTCTCTCATTAGAGACAATGAGATGGAGGAGATGCTGCAAGCAATTAGTTCAGCCTTTAGAGAGCTCAATTTTCCGAATGAAGCAAACACATCTCAATAAACCAGTGTTGATTTGAGTGGCTTGTCATTGATAAGGCATCAACTCAGGTTCACGATCTGTGCCCCTAACTACCTTTCCCTTGTAAAAAAGCCTTGTTTATAATTCTTTGTATTAAATAAAATAGCAGTAATCTTGATTGAGAGGTCTAAATGCCAATCCTCTCCTTGAGATACGCTAGTACATCTCCAAGTAAGCCAGTGCAATGACAGTACCACTGCCTGCTGGCTTAGTGTCAGAAAATGTCATGCTGATGCATGGGGGGGGGGGGTCACTTGGATACCAAACAACTCCATCAGTGGGGTGTTCACAGGCTCCGCATCCTGTGGTGGGTAGGCAGTCACGGAAGCCTCTTCAAGATTTGTTCCCTTACCTCAGTGCTACATTGCAGCCATGTTGATGCTGGAAAGGGCCCAATCCTATTTTACTTCCCAGTGCTGATGCAACCCAATGCAGCCCCAAGGTAAGAGAACATTCATGTACCTTGAAGAAGCCTCCATGACTGTCCCAACCCCACCCCGGCAGAGTTCAGTGCATGCCCTGCTGGTACGGCCGCATCAGTGCTGGAAAGTTGCATAGGACTGAGCTCAAATTCATTTCCAATTGTGTGCCCCTGTACAATGCTTTAAATGTTAAAAAGGGTCAATTGAAAGCTCTGTTTCACAGCCCTCCAGGCCATATTAAAACAAACAAATAACCCATCAAGCCAGATGGGTAATTTGGCACTAAGAGTGTCTTGGAAGATGAAAAGAATAGATATGGAATAAATCATAGTCTATCATTGGAAAATTATTGGAATTTTGGCTCATCAAAGGCTTTCCATTTTGTTTAAATTGTGATGATGAATTCAATACAACAGAGAAACCTATGCAATGCTATGCACACTTACTTTAGAGAAAGGCCCATTGAACACAGTGGGACTTAATTTTGAAATAATGCGGCTAGAATCAGGCTGAAGCTTTCCTGACCACCTGTATCAGAAAAGGCGCTTAGCAAGTCCACACATCTTCATGTTAAAAATGCACTAGCAACACTCTGAACCAGGATTACCTTTGAGCCTGGTCTTTATGCAAGTGCTTATCGAGTATCCCATACACAGCATGTGCAAGCAACTATTTCACACAGAGCAGTGAGTTAAAGACACATAAAATTTTTGTGAACTGGGCTGTAAAATTTCTGATGCCACACTCTCTATCTAACTTGACAGCTGGTATCTGATCTGAAAATAGCATATTTTCCCTCAAATACTAGTCACCCTGTCACTTTGCATTGCATAGATATAAACAAATATATGGATGAGAAAAATAACAGGGGAAAAAACCCCTTCCTTTCGCATTTTTAAAAAGGACTTCTGACACTTCGACCCTAATTCGCAGAACTAGAAAGTCATGGTCCATTTACTGCAAACACTGTTGATCCTGAACCTCATTTTTATATATACATCAGAAAATATGCATATCTATAACACTCCATCATCATTGGAAGGATGCCTGCTTCTCCCACTCCACCAGATAACCAGAGTGGTGATTTATTGCGGAGTTTTATCCAGAGTGACCCAAACATGAGTGCAGTCCCTCCTTTCTCTCAGACGACTTCCTCTCAAGGCTTCAGTATTCAAACATCAGCATAGTTGTCCTCTCCTGCAGTATTGTTCTTCCTCATCCTCACCAAACCTATGATATGTTGACATTTTGAACCCATATGAACCCACCCAGGCCTCTGAGGTCATTTTCTTGATTGTTTCTCTTTTGCATTGCTCTTATGCAAATACAGTTGATGATAACCAGAGAGAGGCAGAACCTTGTCAGTGGTGGCACTGTATTTGTTGGGAACCATGGGGTTAGAGTAACAGAAAATCTTAGGACCTGATCCTAACCAGCATTCCAGCACTGATGCAGTCATGTCAATGGGGCATGCACTGCATCCTGCATCCTGCACTGCATCCTGCAGTGGGGGCAGTCATAGAGGCCTCCTCAAGGTAAGGGAGAGTCTGATTCCTTCCCTCAGAGCTGCACTGAGGCTGCATTAGAGCTGGAAAGTTGGATAGGATTGGGCCCTTATTGAATTATGCTTGAAGTATGTCTAGGATAGGATAGGATTTTATCATTCAAGAAATGATGTCATTTGAAACAGAACAACAACAAGAAGCTCGTCTGAGGTCAGAAGAGAAGATTAAAATGTCTCACGACTACCTGAATGAAACTTTCATACCTGCTTGCTTTGCCCCAAATCATTGCCACACATTTGGCAGCTAATTCTTCCTGCGTATGTGTAGTATTTTCAGTCTCACCTTTTGACTCTTTCTTTCATTTCATTTTTTTCTCCTAAAGTGCCCCAGATCTTGGTTTATTCAGCTTTCTTCTAATTAGCTTCCTCAGCAAGGGCTTCTGAAGGATAATTCAATGTTGATTGAAACAAAGTAGTTGAAAACAAAATGTAGCTCAAGAAAACACCTCTTTATCCAGTTCCTAAGCATGCTACATTAAATGAAGTTCTACTGGAATAAATGGAGCTTCCATACTAAGTAGTTATACAGCTGACCATGTGGTTTCTTTTGTTAAGTCGATTATAGGCTACTATTCCCTAATCATCCGCTGGTGTCTCTTGTCGGGACCTAATTATTAGAAGAGCAGTTCTTGATTCATTGAGTATCTTGAATGAAAAAGCTAATAGAATATGGGGAAGATGCTAAATCCTCCCATGGGCGGTAGCAGCTGCTCTTCCTCATTCCCCTCCTACCAATAATAGTGTTACTGTGTAGCCTGGAGAAAGCCCATTAACTTATTGATAAAGTGGGACAGTGAGTCACTGAGTGATTTAGGAGTTCAATGTAGAGCGTAACCAATACTACTCTCATACATGTGCACCCATGTTTACCACTTCACATGGACACGCACACAATCTCAGCTTACCCAGTCCAGAATCAAACTCAATTATTACCAGAGAGGCCAAGATGCACTATATGGCTATTTGGGGGGCTGTTGACTGGGTAACTGCACAAACAGCCACAAAGTGCATCTAACAGCAACCATGAAACAAGGTTTTCCTAATGAACACAGATTTTATTAAGCAGTGCACAGGAACAGAAAAAAACACAGTATGCATGCAAGACCAGTTGCACAAAGGCTTAAGTGGTTGTGGTTGAAACAATACCTGTACTAGCTCTTGTTTGGACAGGCACAGGTTAAGTGGAGAAGGGAAAGAGAGAGAATGAGAGTCAGGCTACCAGCAAGACTGAGGGTCAAATCCTATCCACAGTGCAGCTGTGCCAATGGGGGGTGCGCTGCATCCTGTGGTGGGGAGGCAGTTACAGAGGCCTCCTCAAGGTATGGGAACATGTGCTCCCTTACCTTGGGGCTGCATTGTGGTTGCACCGGTGCTGGAAAGTTGGATAGGATTGGGCCCTCAGTTTCCTCTGCCAGAGATGACCCAGTGGGAGCAAAAAGAAGAATTAGCCAGAGATTTAAAGCAGGCACCAGGGAATGTAGGATTTCAGAAGGGATGAGCAGCTTTCACAAAGATTAGAGGGAGAGAAGGGAAATTACCTAGCCTTAATCTGTTGATATCTTTCTATGGTGAGACCTGGCAAAACAGCTTCAGATTTCAGGGAAAAAGAAAAAAAATCAGCCAAAAAATGCCCCATGTTGGGTAGGGAAAGTAATTTGACCAGAGATGAGGGCAACTACTGAGGCAAGAGGCTCTCCAACTGGGAAAAGCCTGAAGAAAAGAGAAAAAATTGAAGTTTCTGTTGGAGGGAGAGACTACAAAAACGAACAACATGGACAACTCCAGTGGAGAAAAAAATGCCAAAATTCTGCTCCTGAAGCAAGGGTAGCTATAAGACTTTGGACAAATAATACAAAAATAATCTTGGGTGAATAGTGGTACCTGCAAACTTTACCTCCTATGTGTGCAGCCAGGAGTTTCTTGGGCTTGACTGAGTTGACTGGTAGGGAATATGTTTCGAAGAAGTTTGAAAAGTCCAGGTGGCCTGGTCACTGGGCAACTAAGCTTAGTTTATTATTTGGGAAGACTTGTGCTTGCAAGTGAGATTATGCCACAATGGAAATCCTGAATTTGCAAGACCTTAGGGCAGTGGTATCCAAACTGGGGTGTTGCGACACCCCAGCCTGAGGGCCCTGGCCTCTGCCCCCTTAAGGGGAAGGGGCAAGGGGGAAGGCAGCGATGCGATCCCCAGAATTGCATCGCTAACGGGGCTGCAGGGACTGGGATGTACTCACCAGTCCCTACAGCAGCCTTCCTGGGGTGCGGGGAGCCCTGCACGAGCATTGTGCTCCACTTCCGGTTTTGCAGAGGCAGAACGCGATCGCTCCACTTTCACTTTCTGCAGGCTGGGGAGCCCTGCAGATTCTCGCGCAGGGCTCCCTCCACGCCCAGAACACTGCTGCAGGTGAGTACATCCCAGTCCCTGCAGCCCCCCTGAGTGGTGCGATCCTGGTGATCGCATCGCTGCCTTCCCCCTGCCCTCGCTGCCTCCCTCCCCTCCCCTGCAAGCACTTACTGTGGCTTTCAAACTCCCAGAGAGTTTGAAAACCGCAGCCTTAGGGGAAGATCACACACAGATGTCCCTCAGTGCTGCAGCTTTCTGTTCTAATTAATGGCCCTTTATAATGGCTTTAGCAGAGGCAGAGTGCGATCGCTCCACTTTCGCTTTCAGATCTGTGGAGAGCCCTGCAGAAGGTCGCGCCAGGCTCCCTGCACCCCCGGGAGGCTGCAGGAGGCTCAGGTACGTGCAGCCAAGCCTCTGCAGCCTCTGAGTGGCACAATCCTGGAGATCGTGCCGCTGCCTCCTCCCTGCCTCCAGGCTGCCCTGCCCCTTAAGGTGAAAGTGGCCAGGGCCCACAGGCTGGGGCATCATGACACCCCAGTTTGAAAAGCCCTGCAGTATTCTCATGATGAACACCAGAAGTCACCCTAAGAGTAAGTCCAAAGAAAATAACAAGAATTAATAGCATGAATGCTAGAGCTACCCAACACACTGTTGGATACACTTGTATGATATACAATCTTTGGATCATGGTCAACGTTTATAAGCTGGTATGACCAGCTACAACATGGTCTATAAGCCGACCTTTAGGAAGACCTTCCTTCTCCATATTTTCTCAGATAATCATCTTCACAGGGAGTGGCATCGCTAATAAAAGTATAGCCTGGTGCCAAGTGCAAAATGATGCCCCAGAAGTGACATCAATTCTGGAAGTGATGTCACACCCAGACTTTTAAAAAAGTGAAAAATGGGGCACTGGTATAGCCAAGGCATCTGCAACCTGGTGTCAAAAGAAAATTTTGTAGCTCCCCTCCACAATGAAATCAAATTTTAATTTATTAAGAAAATAAATAAATAAAAAGTTTTCTGGTTAATTGGCCATAACTTTTGATAGCAAATCGATATTCCGGTGCAGTTTGTTTCATTATATTCAACATTAAATTACCTTTCCAATGATGATATATAACATGATAGTGTTATTTCTACATACCAAGGTCTTCACAATTTTGGCCATTAGTGTCAAGCTCAGTTTGTTGCCCAGTACAATTGCTGCCCCCTGCACCCCCTTATGGCCCAATCCTGAGCTGCCCAGGGTGCGTGGCTGTGGCGGCGCCAAAAATGGCTGCCGCTGCATCCTGCGTGCTTTGGGAAGCTGCTGGTGGCTCCTCGGGAGAAGGGGACTTTCGTTCCCTTCCCCTGGAAAAAGAGAGTAGCCCAAAAGGTCGGCGGTGAATCAAAAGCCTCAGTGTAGGGCAGTGAGCCCAACACAGAGGCTCTAGATCCAGTGGAGCATCGCTCCACCGGTCCCACCTCCCTCCCTCCCACTCCCTCCCCCGACACGCTTCCCCGCCCTCTCCCCGCCTCCTCCCTCCCCCACCCTCACTTTGCCCTCTGCTTGCCTCCCCCCTCCCCGGAATGCCTCCTCCTTGCCTCCCCCCCACGCTTACCCCATGCTTACCCCCCCCCCACACACACACTTACCTCTCCACTGTTCGGCAGTCCAAGCGACTGCCAATCAGCAGAGATCGGGTGCCCGCCAGCACTGGGCTACCACCGGTGCTTGCCTGGCGGTAGGGCCCTCTAATGTGCCTTACAGCACGTTTGCAACAGTGCATGCTGGCGGTGAGCTCAGAATTGGGCTCTTAACTAGGCCACTGTTCAAAGGTACAACAATGCATCACAAATACCTTGCTCTGCTGTTTTATCACAGAGGATAGTTCTGGATATATTTACGGATAGAAACAAACGCATCTTTTCTCTCTGGCTACAAATCTTAGCCATAGCATTTGTATGAGAAAAACATCCATGTACCCACATGTGTTGTTCTTTTAAGTATATTCAGTTTTACATGTTTTTCTACAAGCTCTACTGTATGACTAGCATCCAGTTGTGATCCTGGTTTTGACTTTTCTATTTTACCCGCTGCTGTCTGAAGAAATCCTAGAAGGAGTCTACTGAGACACAGTTTTGTATCAGTACCATATTGGGACGACAACTGTTTGAAATGAGCAGAGATCAGATGCCCCCATGCTGAAAATTTTGGAGACCCCCTGGTTCAAGGAAAGCAGGAAACTTTCAATTCTTAGAAAACTGTAGCATTTATAAATACATTAACAATTTGAAACAAAGTTTATCTTTCTCCAGGTCAACTAATTAAGGATCATTATGAACAAATTCATCAAGTTGAGTTGAGGAGACAATCCCAAGGAATGGTATGACAGTAAGAGAAATAAGTATCAGTGCCTCCTTCAATCTATAGTTATAAATAGAGGTGTTCTTTGACATTTTTATTTTTCCACAATTTCTTTTTTTCCCCCAAGGAGGAAAAGTGCAGAAAGCAGTGTTCTGGGTATTTATTCCAAGGACACATTTTTATAAATTATAATTATAAATTATAATTGATTTAAAAGTGTACTAGGTAAGTGATATAGGTGGTAGTGGTAGTGATTGTGGCAGTTGCAGTCACAGTCATTACCCATGCATCCCCCTGTCCAGCCATTATAATTTTTTATTATTTTTGCAGATTTCTCAGTTAATATTTTTGCAGACTTTGGAGGGTTTTTTTTTTAGTTTAATTTTTACAAAAATAAGAAGTACAGAAAATGATGCTAAGTGTTTTTAATTGGATATCACCCCCCAAATCATTTCTATTTATAAACAAAGCTGAAAACCAGAGAAGTGGGTTTAGACTTTCAAGCATAATGAAGAATCTAATACTTGTAGGCCTAGATTTATAGGGTGAAATTCTTTCAAGACTGTAGATTAACCTACAGCCATGGTCTTCAACCTTTTTAGTGCCATGACCCCAGCAAACAATAAAAGGATAAGACTGGTACCCACCATCAATCCTGTCCCCCTTCCACCCCATCTTCCTTAACTTTCCACCCCCACCCCATTGCCACCCATTCCCCACGCCAGTAACGCTTTCAAAGTACTGTTCACTGTAACCAAATATTCTTATTAGAGAGAGCAGAAAAGCATGAAGCCTGGCACTAGTGAAAACTGTTATAGCACAATTGCTGAGAACCTCAGCAGGACTGGGATACAATCTCCTGGTACCAGAAGGGGACACCAGATGCCTCCCTCTTTACCTAGCGGTACTCTAACCCACTGGTCTTCAACCTATTTTGTTCCCATAAGTTGCCACGACTCCACATCTAAGTCTTTGCAAATCCATTGGGTTCACAGCCCCAAGGTTAAAGAACACTTACCTATGGCATCAAACAGACCCTATGCCTTCCAAAAAGATTTTGTTTGGGAAGGCATTGGAAGTTCTGTTCAAGTAAAGGGTTACAAAACGTCTTAACCTATGGTGCCATCTCTCTCCTCAGGTAAAAAGGAAGTGGTTGTGACCTTGACAAGTTCTTGGTTTCATTCAGGAAGCACAATATAACCAGACTGCCTCTAGTCTAGAGCCTCTTTTCATATTGCTACAGAGAGCAGCAAAAAGAGTACTCTGCAGTAGAGAGCACTCTGCAAATGAAGGGGGAGGTTTACTTCCCCCAAAGCACTACAATTCAGTAAGACATAGAATCCCCATTTAATATAACAATGTCCCAGATTGAATTCTGGAGCAAATGATGATTCCTCTTAAGCAATCCAA
Organism: Tiliqua scincoides; assembly: GCF_035046505.1. Taxonomy (NCBI): domain Eukaryota; kingdom Metazoa; phylum Chordata; class Lepidosauria; order Squamata; family Scincidae; genus Tiliqua; species Tiliqua scincoides. The sequence goes on along the minus strand of NC_089824.1, from coordinate 43,057,066 downwards.
CCTGGCCTTGTGTTTTTTTTCCTTCAAATGCCACAGAATCTCTTAGAGCTATAAACTCCTCTCCATCCCTCTTGTTAACTTTAGACTGCTTTCCCTGATGATGAGGATAATGATGACATTATTATTATGCTTAAAGCAATCATTATCTGAAGAGACTCTGAAAAATGTTTTATTTATGCAGCTATATTCATTGGATTTTGCCTTACATGTGTCCTTTTAATATGCTTTGAAATGTTTTTAGTATTTTTATGATTTTATTGAAAAAGTGGATTATTCATCTTACAATAAGTATGAAGTGCTGCAGAAAAGATTCTTTTAAAGGTCCTGCCAAATGGCTGTAAAGTTTTGAAATGAGAGCAGGGGAAGTTGAAGGAAGGGATAACATCTAACTTGGCAACAAAGATTAGTAAAACAAGAAAAATACTTGCAATTAGATAAAAGTTATTTTTATTGCTTGATCAGTAGAATTCAGGAATGAAAGTTATAGGGATGGAATGAAGTCCTGAGAATTCTGTTAACAAGGAAAAAGAAACAGTGAGAAGGATGAAGATGAAATCGTGCTTGATTTTTATGCCCAATTCTATGAATGCTTACTCTCATTCATTCTTACTCTCAATGCTTTCTTATTCTTACTCTCAATGCTTACTCTCTCAATTCTTACTCTCAGTGCTTACTCTCATTCATTGGGAATTCTTGTGTGCTCCCTGAGGCATTTGATGGGATACAGGAAGCTGGACTAGAAGGGCCTTTGGCCTGATCCAGCAGTGTTTTTTTTATGTTCTTATTAGATTTTCTCTCAAATATGGTTTGTATAAGAATCCAGTCTCTTATTTCTAAGCCCCCCCCCCCCAACATTGGGACAAACACTCCCAAATATCAGGATAGGCATCTGCTACTAGTCTGTCATTCTGCTTTTGTTACTTTAATTGTTTTTTAGGCTTAGGGGAATCTACACCTGAGTATCATGATGAATGAGTCCTGTAACCATTGTCATCCAGATGTGTTCTAGAACCAGTGCAGTCAAGGGATGCACACACCAGGGTTTCCAGACAGCAGCTTCTGCTTTCAGAAAATGTATATTTCCAAGAACACAGGCATATTGTTCTACTCCTGGGTTACATCTAAGCAGAAATCAGACAAGGATCATTGTTGTGAAAAACAGACAAAATGTTTTGGGTGTAGGATTGTTTTCTGCTATTACAGGGGTGTGAGTGAGTGAGTGAGTGAGTGAGTGAGTGAGTGAGTGAGTGAGTGAGTGAGTGAGTGAGAAGTGTTGTGTTAGTTGTCAGGCATGCAAACAGGTGAGATTATGGATCGGAATGGAGCAATTGCTCTGGATATGGTACAAGCACCGATGCATCCTTGAAGTACAGCAAACTGTTATTCTCAATGCATTTTCCAGAGGAAAGAGATCTGACCAGGACAGGTGAAAGGTTGAAAGTTCTCCAAGCATTCAAAGTTGTCCAGGTTTTCCCTCTCAGCTTTCAAATGGTTCCTCTTTCACCTGTACTGGCAAAGCAAAAGGAAGGGATAGACAGACAGTCTCATGGTGGATGGCATATATTGTAGAAGAAAAAGTTGACCCATCCATGAAGTGGACAATGTGGCTTACAGTAAGTGGCGAATTGAAGGGAGCAGCAGACACAGGGTGCCCATCACACTGAGTTTGCCACCACCTCCTCCTTGGCCCGCCGTGGATGGAGCCATTCCAATCTGTTTCACTACCCCCTTATCTCACTCCTTCCTTGCGTGGTCCCTTTAAACAAATTTGGATGTGCACTTCCTGATGTGTATAAAGAACCAGTACAAGAAAGAAGTGAGGGTAAGAGGACTGGGATTCAAATCGCTGCCACTGCTGCTGACATCACCACAGCACATGTATCTGAAAAAAAATGCACAGAAGGCAGCGGTCCACAACTCTGCCTCCTTACCACATTCCTTCCTTGCATGGGACTGGTCAACAAAGCAGGAGGCACAGGAACTCCAAGCATGTCACACGCTTCCTGTTTTGTTGAAAAGGCCCGCATGAGAAAGGAATGACATAAGAAGCTACAGGGCTGGATGACTGCCGTCTGTGCATTTGGGGTGGGGGGTTGGCATTGGCTGGGCTTCGCATTGGGCAGGAGGTCACCTTGAGCTAGTCCTTAGAAGAAAATATAACACCAAGCATTCTAATTATGATCCATGATGTTGGGTGTTTTTGGAGGAATGATCTGGCATATAGAGTTTTACTTTGAATAGTTTATATCCAAAAAAGAAAAGTTATAGAAAGCAGGAAAAAAATATCAGCCTTTTGTTTAAGCATGTCTCTAGGCAGTTGTTATCTTTTTGTGCGGAAAAAAGGTTTTCAGTTTTGAGAAGCTTTTTTTTCTCTTTACACAGTACAAGAATTCCTACATTGCATAATGAAATGATCTAATCATGCACTCATGGTTTTCAGAATTACAAGAGGAAACAGAATTATGTTTAATCTTGAACCAGGGAACTTTCTGTTGGATGAATCACTAAATATATGTATTTTTTCTGATGAATAACTGAGGAAAAATAATATTGAAGTAAGGCATAGCGCCTGGAAGAAAATGCTGGCTAATAGGTTTTTAAAGAGGTTACTGGATGGAAAGCAAAGAAAGACAGTCTAAGAGAGACAGAAACTTGAGCTTGGATCTCTAAAATTAAAGAGCTATGTAAAATCTGAAGTATTACGAGTGGTGCAAGAAAATTCAGTGGTTTCCTGAAGCTTAATATCATCCACTACATTATCCAGAGTGCATTCACATGAGAATAAAACAAATACTAGTAATAAGAAAAATGGCAGGATAAAATATATAAGACAGAAAATTGATCGGAGTGGTCCCTGAGAAAGCTGTTGTAACATTCAATGACATTTTCAATCTAAATTTTAATTCATTCATTCTTCAAGTCCCTGGCAGTTGGTAAGAGGTTTTTGAAGGTTGCACATCTGTTTTAAAAATCAGCTGAAAAGTTCTTTTAATACCTTTCTCAGAGGTGCAGAGGGATGGTGTTACAGTCTTGGTGCCTCTAATCATTACAAAAGACTATGAAGAACCCTTTCACAGGCATGCTCAGCAGCATGGCAGCTGCCTCTCTGTGCACTGAGTTGGACTTCAGTAACCATCTGGATGGGAACAATCACTGGCATCATCTCCTTCCCATTAGCATCCTTGATCACCTCGTATGGGAAGCAGCTCCTGGGGTGGGTGCAGAGGGGTTCCAGATAATGAACAGAGAAGAGAGGACATTTGTAACTATTAGGTTTCTGTACATCAAGGGAGTGGACCTCACAAGTAATTGAAAATGGCAAAATGTTGAAGTCACCTGTTGCATTCAGATTGTAGAATCAACTGCAAACACAAACCTATTTGAGCTAGCCTGTGACTTCAGCTGTATTTAAATCCCTATAATGTCAAAATAAGTAAAACAAAGTCTGAGAGGCATATTCACGGCATAGTCAATGGCCAGCCAGTTGTATTCCATGAACTACATAGTAAATACAGGAGGGATGTGCAGTGCGGGGCAGCAGGTGAGGTAGAACCACCCCATCACTTACACCTGAGGAACTCTCCTTACACTCAAGAAAGTGGGTGTACAGAGAACCTCCTCGGGAAAAGCAGCTGCAGTGCTTTTCCATAGACAACGATGGGGCAGTTCTGCCTCACCTCCCTCTCCCCCCCCCCCACACGTCTCTGAAATACAGCAGTAGTTATGGAGTGGCAGGAATGTACATCAGTAATGAATTTGGCCCACCATGATTCAGAGTTCTTACATGTATAATTCAAATGTGCTTTTTCAATTATTGTGCTAATGAGAGCATTCATGATAGCAACAGCTGAACCTGCAATTAATCTTCAAATTAAGGCACAAATATTACTTCCATATATCTACATTTGTGGGACAGGAGGCATCGAGTATAATTAAAAGAGGGGCAGCCTTTTAAAATTAGGAACAGGTGGTAACTTCAATTTTTGATTATCTCTTTCCTGAAAGATGAGAATTTCCATAATAAATGATTCAGAAATACCATCTTACCCAACTATAATTCTTCAAGGGTTTAACCAGTTATAGCTACCTTTAGTGGGATCGGTTATTGATACTGATAGCAGAATTTGTAAGTGTGGGACAATAGATCAAAATACTTTCTGAATTGTGAATGATAATTCTTTTGCTCATGTCCTGTGCATAGATCATTACAGTCTCACTATATATCAGTTTTAGAGAGGCTTTTATGAAAATCATTCCACCAGGATTTCAGAAATAAAGGATGGGTGGAGAGCAAGGAAAAATAGGTGATAGCGGCAGACAGATGGCCCACCTGGAAGGTAAAGGGAGAGGTGGGCTCTGTATTGTACTCCTCCTCTCTTCCCAATCCTCATCTGCCCAGTTGCTTCCCTAAATAGCCAAGCAGGCAAAGAAGAGGTAGTGGCAGTAGCCGCAGCAACACTGTGATGATGGGTCATGCACATGACAACATGCACAGAATATTTTTAATGGGTGAGTGAGTCCAGAGGCAGCAGATTTGCATGAACTCAGGAAGCAGATATGCCGAGCCCACCCTTGCTCTTGCAGATTACCAGGAGCGTTAACCATTACCATCCCTTCTGAATTGCTCTATAATGGAGGAAGACAGAAGTGGGATGGAAGTGAAGGAAGGGTGTATGCTGTAGCAGCAGAAACTGCTGCAATCGAGGCAAGGATTCCTGACTCAGGGAGACGATGCTGTACTCAACTGCAACCAATTCCCTCCACCCTCTCACCAACAGAGAGGATGGGAAGAATCAGTTGTAGTAGATGCTTCAGACTGTAGACTCAACTGCAAACCCAAACCTATTTGAGCTGTGGTTTCACTGTATTTAAATCCCTATAATGTCAAAATTAGTCAAAGTCTGAAAAAATTCCCCCCCCCCCCACTTCAGGCCACAATTGTTCCACATGTTTGATTCTCCCATCTTCTGCTCCACCTACCTTCTGATCTAACTTGGAGGATTTCTAAATTGAATTTTGGAAGTCAAGCATGTTTTCTGAAGTTGTCAGTTTATTTTTTTTTCCTTGCAGGTTATGATTGGTCTAGGCCTGGAAAGACTCTGCGTGTGTTACCTAATGCTGGTTTCCTGTCAACCAGAGGCCTTTTCAAAGTAAGCTGTTTAGAACTTTCTTGCCCAAGAAAAGCTGAAGCTTGCACAAAGACAGTTGTCTGAGTAGACAATGGAAAAACACACTGAAAAATGTATATCCATGAAAGGAAAAGAGGATCCCTCTCCATTGTTTAGTAATTTTTGTTATTAAATTCAGCGCTCCTCATGCCTGTGTTTTTGTTTTTTCACTCTCACTTTTATATAGCACCTGTATTTGTTCCACGATTGTGGACTTGTGACTTGTGATCTTTTACATAAATGAAGATACCACTAGATTTATGTCAGTTACAATTTTGTCTCTGTGGTCAATGCTACTGGTTCAGCTGTAGTCCACTGGGGTGTATAAACAACCCTCCTTTCAGTAACTAATTTGCTTTAGCACATACACACTTTGCTTTTTGGCAGAAAATTGTCTAGCCATTATCTGGCAAGAAAATGTGGAAGAGAAGGTTTAGCCCCCAACCCAGCCTGCTCAGGTCCCAATCTAGGTCAGGCCCTCTGGTGGCTGCTTAAAAAGAAAAGAAAATGTGGTAAAACTCTTAATGCTGCATCTTGAATAATGTTTAGTTTGTCCCTTTGCAGGGGTCATCACAGGGATTGGCTTGCTAGGGTTCACCAGTAAATCCACCATCCTAGTTACTCTTTTTTTGCCATCCATTTGGTCTAGCTATCATCACCGGCATCCTTCAGTCTTGAAAGACTATGGTATCGTACTCTGAAAAGTGGTTCTGGAACAGCTTCTAGTGTGGCTGAAAAGGCCAATTTGGGAGTGACAATCCCTTCCACACTGGGAGCAAATGTAATCTGTCCCAGGTGTGTCTCCCTGGCTACGGGCCTTCCTTCTTTGCCTCATTCTGTTGGGCAAGTGTCTTTCAAACTGGGAGAGGCCATGCTGCACAGGCTGCCTCCAAGTGGGACACTCAGGGGTCAAGGTTTCCCACCTGTTGAGGACCATTCCTAAGGCCTTCAGATCCTTCTTGCAGATATCTTTGTATCACAGCTGTATCACACCTGTAGGGCGCTTTCCCTGCGTGAGTTCTCCATAGAGGAGATCCTTTGGAATCCGGCCATCGCCCATTCTCACGACATGACCAAGCCAACACAGGAGTCTCTGTTTCAGCAGTGTATACACGCTGGGGATTCCAGCTCGTTCCAGGACTGTGTTGTTTGGAACTTTGTCCTGCCAGGTGATACCGAGGATGCGTCGGAGGCAGTGCATGTGGAAAGCGTTCAGCTTCTTCTCCTGTTGTGAGCGAAGAGTCCATGACTCACTGCAGTACAGAAGCGTACTCAAGATGCAAGCTCTGTAGACCTGGATCTTGGTATGTTCCGTCAGCTTCTTGTTGGACCAGGCTCTCTCTGTGAGTCTGGAAAATGTGGTAGCTGCTTTACAGATTCGTTTGTTTGTTTGTTTGTTTGTTGTGCATACTTACAGCACAAGCCTATGCAATATCTACTCAGAAGTACTTACTCCCAGGAAAGTGTGTACAGGATTGCAACCCAAATCATGCTTGCTTCTTCAAGTTTCCCCTTATCTCCTTTACTTTCAGTAGTGTGACTCCGTGTAGAGTTTTTGTAGATAATAAAGTTGATAGCCAATCTAACATAAGTTGTTTTCTATCAGATTGAAAGCTGGGGCAGGATACTAGTGGGAGAGGACGAGGATATTGTAGCTGCCTGGTTTCCACCTGGAGCGATACAAATGTACAGATGTAGCAGAATGAAAAGAGAAAAATGGGATTTCATTACCTTCTGGCAGGATGGGCAGAGTGGCACTTGTTTGTTGTAGTATTGGGTGGGGGTGGGCTAATGGAAGTTAACCCACATCAAATTGAGATGAATTTCCATGGTTTCGTTGCAGACCAGAGTTCAAATCCTGCATCTGTTCAACATTTAGAGAACAGGACCATAACTCAGATGTTATTAGAATCTGTGCAAAATTGGGAATTCACCATTGAATAAAAAATAAAATCTAAAAATCTGCACATCATGCAAGAAAAAGTTTGAAAAAACAGTGAATTTCTAAATAAACATATTGATATTTGATTAATTTTTTTGTGAAGATTTGCAGTCCCTGAAGTTTTATTTCATAAGACCCTGAACCCACATTTCATCTTTTAACTTTTAACATATTTCATTAATATGCCAAACCCTCCAAACATGGGTTAAGATTAATTTTGCATATTGGTTTGAACAGCTACATCTGTTACTCTAAGGGGTATATTTTAAAATAGCATACACCCATGCTAATGAGTGTATAGATTTAAATATTTTGTTGTACAGTACACCTTATTGGAGAAGTATTGATAGTATCTGTTTAATAAATATATTGGGTAAAATCCAAGCTCCATGTATATAAAAGCAATAGCAAGATTTTGGCCATTTAAGCAGAGGAAAGATTTTATTGTGTAAATGAATCTTTCATTAATGTTAATTGACAAGTTCTATGAAGTGACATTTTTAAATGCTTGCAAATACAAACCATCAATGTGACTTGGCTTCTTGTTTATCGAAGAGTCCTATAAAGTATTTCCTGCAGGCAGTTTGCCTTTTCACTAATATTTAGGTAAAAAGGGATTTGTGGAGCAAATCTTAAGACCAAATTTGGAAAAAAAACCTTTTAAAACTAATGCTTTGACAGTGTTCCTTTGACCTTCAGTAGCAAAGCTTATGCCTTGCAAATTGATTAATACAGATACAATATCAAATCATTTTTCATACCACTTTTTTAATGTTTGTTAAATGCCCAAGCAGTATGTAAACAGAGTATTTGGCATTTTTATTAGGGTGCGGAACTCAGTCATTTCCTTTGCAACAACATCTCATAAACTATTTTGACAGTCTAATAAACTATAAAAAAGCTGTGGTAAAAACTAGCTCTGAATGTTATAACCGTACAAAATGGAAAGAGCAAGAGAAAACATCTATCACTGAGATTATTATCGCTGTTGCTATGGCAACCCGGTTGCAATGGCAATATCTCCATGGCTCTCCTGTTTGTTATCATCTTTCTTGATTTTACATCATTGAAATTGTAGTAATTACACTCTGCCTGATGAAAAATGCATGCTGTCATGGCAACTAAGTCAAATATTCTTAATCATTTCACCTCTTCAATCCAAAATGTAATTGTTTGTCAGTTAAATAGGTTATACAGAAGGCTTCTATGGTCTTACAATCGTTTTAAGTGTTTTGCAAAAAATTGTGTTTTTAGGCTGAAGACTCTGAGTTAAACTAATGGCCCACAATGGTAAACAATGACTCATTAGAGGAAGTGATCAGTGCTTGTTAATTTTAGAGCATTCATTTTAGTGAAATGTACTGTATCTATACAATTTGGAAGTTCATGTACCAGAAAAAAAAGTACAAAAAAAGGTTCTGTGTTACAAAGTCCATATTTATTTTGTATTGAGTCCCTCGATATTTATCTCCAGAGATCCTGATTCAAAAAGTATTATGGCCATAGTAACCCAGAAATCCCACTATGCAGCCATGTGTTGCAGGACATGCTTCAGGACACTCATAAAAACACGTATGTGGAGGCACCAGTCACATGTGCAAGATTCTTTCTGCAACTGGTTTGTAGAACACCTCAGTGGAACTTAATTTTTAACAAGGATGAAAGAGGCAAGGATATAGAAGCAACATGGTCTATTTATTATGACGATAATAATAAAGAGGGACAGGAAATCAAGAATAAAATGCAACAGTGTTCTAAAACAACTGGTCTACAATATACACAGGTAAAACCTAACAGCCCAATCCTATGCCACACTGGGCTGCCGGCAATAGCACTTTGCAACAGAAGAACGGAGTTAGGCAGCCACATGGGCAGGGAGGAGGTGAAACGGGGCTGGGGTGGCTGGGGAGGGGTGAAATGGAACAGGAGAGGAATGGAGCAGGAAAGCTGCAGGAAGAAGTGGATCTGGTGGCTATAGTGCACGCCAGCTCCTGTCCTCCCTTTGGACAGCTTTCCTCCTTCTTTATCTTCCTTTCTCTCCTCAGACTAAAGAGGTGACACATGTCCCAAGGAGACCTATTGTGCAGTGGGAGGCTTATGGAGGGGGTAAGGGGATTTATATCCCCTTTCCCATTTGAAACCTTTTGATCCATCCCCTGTAGGGTGCAGCCTTTTTGGCATGGCTGCACCAAAGGGGGGAAGGATAGGGTTGGGCTCTGTGGTATTTGTTGCTAAATCAGTGATTTTCAACCTTCATTTGGGACACTGCCCCCTTAAGGAGGGTAGCGACCTGACCAGGGACCCAAAGATGCTGTTAGTTTCCAGGTAGCTTACATGCATATAAAGAATATTTATATATTGCTTTACAACAACAAAAAAGTTCACAAAGTGGTTTACAGATAGCTAGCTAGGTATGTTTATTTAGGACGAAGAACCCCAGTTTCTTATCTTGGTCTTGACAGAAATCTCCTTTCATAAAAACACTTATATGTTGCAGATCTTTCCAAATATTTCTTTTATATGCAACATATAAAGATCTTTTATGCAATTTCTCTCATGGTCAAAGTGGTCTTTACCTCTCATTTCTTACTATAGCATCTTTACCTGGTGTGAACCTATCCCCATTTAGATAGCCAGAAACATCTATACCAGTGGTTCCCAACCTGGGGTACAGGTACCCCCGGGGTACTTGCCAAGACCTTTAGGGGTGCTTGAAAGAATTGAATAATGGCAGGAAAAGGCAGGTCTGTATTACCTGCTTGGACGCCTTGCAGGGCTGGCATTAGAATGCCTTGTGGGGCTAATATGAGGGGTAAAATTTATGAAAATTGGCTGCCAAGGAGTACACAAGTGAAAAAATGTTGGAAACCACTGATCCATACCATAACATCTCAGGGAAAAATAATCCCAACTTGGCTGCTCCCTAACGCCTATTGGCTTTTTCAGAGAAGTCAGTTTAAAAGTGATTCTGTGACCTTTTTGAAGTTAGCAGTCTGGTCCCATTTGCAGTTCGATTGCAGCTGCTCTTAGGCTCTGATCATCCCCAAAAGTTCAACATTGCTCAACATACCTAATTCTTCCTCCCAACAATCATATCTCATATGCACATTGTAGCTCTGTCTGTCTATCCTTGTGTTTGGAGCAAGTAGCACAGTGTTTCTCAAACTGTAGGTAGGATTGCAGCCTAGAATTGTTAAAAATTATCCTGCTTGACAATGTCGCTTCCAGTTATGACATCACTTCCGGTGGGTCCTGACAGATTCTCATTCTGAAAAGGGGGTTCCTGTGCTAAATGTGTGAGAACCCCTGAAGTAGCATATCAAGAAATTCTGCCTTGATTCTAGATTCTAGCAACTTACCTAGTAACCCAAAGTTTTCTTCCAGAATGGAAAGACCACATATCTCATTGTTAGCAGTGTCAAAAGGCTCCATGACTATTGACTCCTTCCCCATGCTATGTGCCAGCCTATCTATATTACACAAGATGCACTAGAAAGAGCCATTGCACATAGCAATGTGCAACGCAAATAGTTCTTTCTTTTTTTATTTTATATTTCTAATGTCATTTTTAGGTTATTTGAGCTCTTTTAATTCCCATACAGGTCCAGCCTATTTATACACGGATTTTTTATACACGGATTTGACTCAACACAAATGGCACCCTGCAAATGAGAAGGAATGTGCTGATCCCTGGAGAAGGGGAAAATGCATCCCTTTAAAATCAGTTTAAAAAACTGAACAGTCCTTTAACAATAGCCTCCTTAATATGAGAGAGAGAGAGAGAGAGAGCGAGCAGCTGGCTGACAATCATCAATCGTTCTCTCTCCAGCGGACCCCTCCCTTCCCCCTGATCATGTGAAAGAAAGGTGATAGCTTTGCATTGGTGAAGGGAGGGACTGAGTGAAGCTCTTGGAGGACGACTGATTGATGGATTGTCTTCTTAATGACTCTTATCTAAGAGTCAAAAGTTCAGCAAGGCTGTTTTTAAATCACCTGAGCAAAGAAACTTTGGGCGCAATCCTAACCTGTGCTGGAGCAGGCAAGCCAGGAGGCTTGCGTTGCATCCAACACAGGTTTGTTGGCTGCAGCGGCTCAGCCATGGGCAAGGGGAAGCTCTTCCCCTCACCCATGGGTAAGGGCTGCATGCCCCAATGGGTCTCCTCGGACCTGCGCCACCTCTGCAGGTAGCACAAGTCCAAGGAGAACGGAGCAGCTGGAAGCCACTCCGTTCACCCTGGGGATGGGGGTTGGGATCTGGCATAACTGCCGTGTCCTGACCACGCCCCTGGCTCCCAGCATGCCCACCCACGGGCCCATCCTCCCCTTGCCCAGAAATGCCCCCTCCCGCCCCCTCCCCACGCCTACCTTTGCTGCTTGTGTTGTCGCACTTGCACCAACACAAGCAGTAGCGTGGGAGCCGCGACGGAGGCTTCTGCCTCTGTTCACGCGTTGGTGCATTTGAATGCGCCGACGCGGCTCCCACCTAAGACAGCGCAAATGTGCTTTACGGCACGCTTGCAACCCCTTTGGTGCTCCTATACCAGCATAAGTGCCCATTAGGATTGCGCCCTTAGTTTTTTTTAATTGATTTGCTATAGTGCTTTTTTTGCCATCCACATGAGTGCTTGGAACGGAACCCACGCAAATAATTAGTCTCAACCTGTATTTTTTTTCTTGAAGATTGCAAGTTCCTTGGAGACAGAACTACTAATATGTAGGAAAAAATGATGTGGGAAAAGTTTGATAAGATACTACAAGCCCATATAATAGAGTAGGATATACACTGAAATCATTAAATTAATTTCAGTGGTGGTCATCCCCAGTCCCGCGTCCCACGGCAAAGGTCCGAGATTGCACTCCCCCATGGGATGCTGCTGTCCCCCTTTGTGCAAATCCATCCCCCACTCACCTGAGGCTCATGGAGCCTCACGTAACCGCAGGCTACATCAGGGAAGCTTCCTGGGGCTTCTAAACTGTTATAAACTGTGCTTCTGGAAAAATGGGAGCCTCAGAGAGAGCTCATGCCTGGGGCATTTACCCCATCTTTCTTAATGGGACGTCTGCCATTGATTGCATTATGGTTTTTAAATTCTGTTGTAAGCTGCCTTGGATGCTTCTCAATGGGGAAGGCAAAAGCAGGGTATAAATGCTTTAAATAAATCTTTGCTCCAGGCAGGTAAGTCACCTGTCAGCACATCTATCCCAAAGCTACGACACTATATTCCCAACTAATAAGTGTTCCACTGCCAGAAACTGCCCAGGTCTAATGCAGGTATATTAACATACATTACAAGCCTCTATACTGTACATACTAGATACTATGTACAGTGTGGCCTCTGTGTATTGTCTGCTTATATTATTTGAATGTACTAATAAACAAATTTTCTGCATCTGGAAGCAAATAACATTTCCCAGGATTGGTTTTTTTGGTATGAGATAAAATTTACATATGTATTTTTTTCCATCTCTTTACAATCATCCAGAGTGATTTTTTTTCTTAATAATGAAACAGTTCTACAGTGCTTAGCACGGTTAGAGCAACCTACAATACTTACGTATTTACTACTACCTGATGCTCACCATCTCTAAATGGTCTAACTGGTAATGAAATAAAAATAATCCTTTCACTCCTATTTTTGTTTTCTGTGTATTTACTGTTCTCAGTATACTTGGCCATTCTAGAACAATCTTATAATCTGATGGCACATGACATCCAGATAAGAAAATAAAAAGAGACCTGCTGGATCAGGCCAAAGTCCCATCTGCTCCAGCTTCCTGTATCTCAGAGTAGTCCACCAGAAACATCAGACAACAAGATACAGTATACTGTACTTCCTTCCATTTGGCACTCAGAGATAGCCTTCTTCTAGAACCAGGATGTTGCATATACAGTTGGTCCTCATTATCCACGGGTTAGGCATCCGCTAATTTGACTCACCACAAGTGCTGACCCTACATCTGAAGGACCTCAAGGACCTCCTGGATGCAACTGAAACTGCATTCCATTCAAGTCTGTGAGGTGTTCACAAGCACAGGCCCCCCTGAGCCTCAGAAGTCCTCCAAGAGGGCTTGGGAAAGCACTTCTGGTTTTCACTTTCTGGGGCCTGGGGAGGTCAAATGTGGCCTCCCCACATCTCAGAATACTTCCTGGATGCGACCAGAATGCATTTCCAATTACTTCTGGAAGGTCCTTGAGGCCCTCCCCATGGATTTCATTATCCATGGATATCAATATCTCCAAGGTGTCCAAGAAGAGATCCCCAGTAGGGCCAACTGTACACATCACATCTTACAGCCTGTGATAGACTTTTCCTTCAGAAATCTGTCCAGTCCCCTTTCACCATGCTTAGTTGTCCTCTCTGAAGTAGCAGTTAATGCAATCTTGGGAGGCTTTAGTAGCAAAGAGGGCATCAAATATTCCTATTTCAGGCAGGGCTGGATTACTGTAGTAACAAAAGTAGCATATATACGTATAGAACCTTTATTGGCATAAAACAACATCGGCAAATCCTAACCAAGGATAAACCTAGAACCAAAAACATACAGGTGTATCTTGCAATTGTACAATAAAACACAATTAGTACTAACATACAAACATTCCTTGACTACTCATCCACAGCACTCTCAGCATAATTATATGTTGGACCCGCGTCTCTAGAGCTCAGCACTGCAAGAATAAAGGAGGCTACATTTACCAGTTTTCGCCCTCCTTTACTGTTAGGAGCGAGCAGGAGCAGCCACATCAGCCCTTCCCCGAAGTTTGTAAGCATGGGAAGCGAGATGCTTCTGATGAGGGGCTTGATGCAGAGGGCAGGACAGAACCATGTGTTCAAGCGTTTCCACGCTTCATTCTACAGGGGTGGAGTCTTTCTAGATTAGATATACTGATGTACTGGCCTATCAGCTGGGCTGAAGGAATGGAATTACACCTTGCTAACATAAAGGCCCTCCTTGACTATAGATTATGCAGTTGGTAAATAGATATGCATCGCTAGGTAGCTAATGGGTAAATGAAAAAACAGCGGGGAACGCATGGTGTTTGCCATGCTAAACAGTTCCTGACATTCAATATCTAAGGTTCTGTCTCTAATGACCCTGAATGCAGTGGTATATCCCAGCATGCCTAACCCTGCAGTGTCTAAACCTACCAATTTTAACATATGCTACAGGCCCCACATTTTTGAGAGCCCCGTACCAGCTTTCCAGCCGTATCAAAGGCCTGTCAGGTAAATGAGCAGGAAGGAGGTGGCACACAGCAGCCCAACCAGCTGCTCTAGGCTTTCTACAGCTGGTCAGTTCTATCCTCAACCTTTTTTCTTGTTAGAATTTTGTGTGGAGCCGCTCCAATGGCTCCAACTCTCAGAACTCCATCAAGTCAATGGCTCCATCACTAGGCTTGCTGCTTGGAATTCTGCAGCTGGTCATTCTGAAGCAGTTGGAAGATGTGCGAGCAGGAAGTCAAGGGGGCAACTCGTGTAGTTGGCATGCGCTGCTCATGAGATGTGGCATGCATGCGCATAGCTACAGGGAGGTACATTCTTAGTTTCTCAGGGTGCCTCAATGCACTGTGAAAGTGGGCCCTCACCTTTGGAGCCATTCTGGGCAGAGAGCGCAATGCAGAGGAGATGCCTCCGCTTTACTCTCACCGCCCGGAATGACTCTGAAGGTGAGGGGGAGGGACCACTTCTGTGGTGTGTTGAGGCGCCCTGTGAAACTTTGTAGTGCCCACCCCATAGTTACACTACTGGCGGCATGTGGGGCAAGCATCTCCGCTGTTGTGAAGAGACACAGTCTGAAGAACAAAAAATCAGAAAGTCTTTTTATCTGGCATTTGCATGCACACCAAAAGCATGTTTTATCTGCATTTGCTGGGGTCTGGGGCAAAAATCTTTTGCTAATATTGACATTCCATTGCAGGGCCCCTTTATAACATGCTACAGGCCCCATAACTTAATCCAGCCTTGATTTCCAGTACATCATGAAGCTATCAATCACTTCCTAAAGCAACTGAAAAAGTTACACAACCTAACCCTGTCTGGTTTGGGAAAAGCTAAGAATCTTTTGTAATAAATATTGCAAAAAAGAAGAGTGGCTCCTTCTTTTTCATAAGAAGCTGTGAATCAGAAGATTTATGTTAAATATTTCTCATTTCTCAAACAGCCCAAGGCAGAAAAGTAGCACAGATGTATATAAACATGAGAAAAATACTATGTGTTCCGTTTCCCCCCCATCCCCCCCCCCACACACACATTTCATGCACACTGCAACAAAACTTTGCAGGGTAAATTTCAGTTCTCTTGTGGACAACTTTCTCCTAGCTGCCCTTAGGCAGCAGTGAATGCAGTCTTTTAAATGAAGGCTATACTTTGGTAACACTGAACCAGAACAGAAATCTAACTAAACACATTTGACAGGAGACATCTCAACTTTTTGCCAAAATTGAGTTTTATGAAAGTCTTATTTTGAAACATGCAAAACTGTCAGAAAGACAGTTGTGGTGTTCATCTGCCAGAAACCTATAGGACATATCGGTCTGAGGAAGGAATATTGCTTCTTCCTAGACACTTGAGTAGATTTCAAGGCTAACATATAAAATAGAGAAGTGATAGCTCTAGGAAGTGGAAAACACACACACGAATCCAGAGAGGCTAAACATTTTTTTCAAAATGGTATAAGCTCTCTTTGAAATGACCTATCTCTGTATTATAGCCACTTCCTCTGTAATGTATTGGAAGAATGCTATTTTTAATTCATCTCTCTCTAGACTCTGTGGAAACAAATAGTGAATGGCACTCAGGCAGCCATGTTGCTGGAATCTGATTGGAAAATGTTCTGGTGTAAGCAAAAAATTAGTTCTGGAGAATAGTTCTGGAAATCCTGATAAGGTAGTGCTAGTGGACCATAGTAGGTAGGAGAGAACTGCAAACAAGAAAGTCCTTGGTTCAAATCTTGCTTTTGCCATGAATCCACTTGTTGGTCTCCGTCAAGTGACTATGTTTCAGATATGGCAATATAGTGGCCTGCCTTAGAGAGACCTGGTATAGTGTAGTGGCAGAGAGAGAGAGAGAGAGAGAGAGAGATGCAAATCAGAACTTCCCCGGGGTGATCTGGCCTACCCGTAGCTGCAATAAAATAAATACTTACTCAAAAATAGATACTCACATATAGTGAAATTTTTGCCAAGTAATCCAGCTCCAATTCTCACTTTGCCTTATCTCTGAGTCAATCAGAGGGCAGAGCCTTTCAACTCTGAACAGTTTTGGTTCTTGCTAAAGCAGGTTCATTTGTTTCTATAGCAGCGGTTTTCAACCGCTGTGCCCTGGCTTCGGGGCCAGAGGAGGCAGGCAGCAGCCCCATGGCGTGGGAGAAGCAGCTGCTAGCCACTGCTTTGACTCTCAGGAAGCGTGGAGGGGGGGAGGAGCAGCCACTTTGCATCTCCTGCTGTGAGCAAGAGGAAGGCTGCAACCCAATCCTCCTTTACTTGGGAGTAAGCCCTGTTGACTATTATGGGGCTTACTTCTGAGTAGACATGCCTAGGATCGGGTATCAAGTCCCTTGTCTGCCCTGCCTGCTGACTGGGCAACCAGAAAAGCCTGGAGGAGGTCTGGGCGGAGTCTGCTGAGGCTACCAGCCTAAAAATGTGCTGGCTGAAGTCCCTTTTCCTTGCCACAGTTGCCTGCAGCTCCCCAAATCAACCCTCCCTGCCTCACCTTTGCCTTTCAGAGGAGGGGTGTTGGGCCCCTATCCACACTTTCCTGGGAGTAAGCCCCATTGACTATAATGAGACTTACTTCTGAGTAGTCATGCCTGGGCTGGGCTCTCAAGTTCCTCTCCTAGCCCCACTTTCCTGGGAGTAAGCCCCATTGAATATAATGGGACTTGCTTCTGAGTAGACATGCCTGGGCTGGGCTCTCAGGTTCCTCTCCAACCCCACTTTCCTGGGAGTAAGCCCCATTGACTATAATGGGACTTACTTCTGAGTAGACATTCCTAGGATTGGGCTTTTTTCTGAAATACAGGTGCAGGCAATGGGGGGGGGAGAATGTGAGGCAAGTGATTCTGGACCTTTGGAAAGTGTGGATCAGTGAGGGGAGGGACAGTAGGAGAAGTGCTAACTGCAATTATGAGATGGGGGAATGTGCCTGAGGGAGGGGGTGGGATGGGGGGGAGAGGAGGAGAGAGAAGTGCCAATTGTCTGCTCCTGTATTTGAGAAAAAAGAGTGCAACCAAAAGCCCAATCCTAGGCATGTCTACTCAGAAGTAAGTCCCACAGGCACATCCCCCCAGTCTTTGGCTGCAATCCTAACCACACATTCCTGAGAGTAAGCCCCCTTGAACAAAATAGGACTTACTTCTGAGTAGACCTGGTTAGGATTGTGCCCTTTGTCATGTAATGATTTAATTGTATTAATTATATTAATTAAAAATTAATTGTAATATAGTAATTAAATGTAAGTAAAGAAGTGTGCTTTGACAAATTTAGTGCCTTGACAGTGTGCTGTGAGCTGAAAAAAGATTGAAAATGGCTGTTCTATAGTAACTTTCCTGGGAAATTCCAGCCAAGGTTAACCTTTTATTCTCCTCCGTTCCCTTTCACTGCTGCAACCTGGTTGCTTTTTGCAAATGCTTTTGGCAGAAGTCTTTTTTTTTTTTTTTTTTCCAACACCAGGATGGGATCCTCCTTTCCATCAGAAATTCAGTTCAGGCTACAATTCAGTGCACCATTACTTAAGAATAACACCCATGGAAAGCAGAGGGTCTACTTCTGAGTAAAAATGTTTGCAAATATATGCAGCTGCATCTCTCTGCTGTGAATTGAATTGCACACTCCCAGTTATATGTTATGGGTTGTATGTTATATGTAGAGCTTCTGGCTTAACACACCTGACATCTTAAAAAGTGGATTTGATCCATGGTTCTCCTGCAGTGGTTCCCAACCTTTTTCACTTGCATATCCCTTGGCAGCCCATTTCCATAAATTGTACCCTTCATATTAGCAAAATGCTTGTATTAATACAAGCCCTCATCTCCTCTATATGAAAGCCCAGACTTCATGTATTTATCACAGTGTTTTCTCTTTTTATCTGTTTGAGGAACAGAAGACTCTGCCTTTGCACTGTTTTGCACCAGAAGTGTGCTGAGAAATTCTGGGTGATGGATCACTTTCCATATTATGTTTCAGCTTTTTTACTGTGCTGGTTTTCAATCACTGGTTCATAGATGAATTGATGACCAAAAACTAGCTATTGGTGGGGCTTTCACAGCCAACTAGCTACCTCCCTTCCTGCCTTGCAGGTCCTTGCAAGGCATTCCTGCCTTGCAAGGCATTCTGGAGCATGACCTGCCTTTTTCTGCCATTCTTTTTCAAGTACCCCTAAAGGTCCTGTTGAGTGTCCCTAGGAGTACGTGAAAACAGGTTGGGAACCACTGTTTTACTGGTATGTAGTTTACAGTGCACTTATTCAATAGTGTTTACAAAAAGGTGGTGAAGACCAGAATTTAAAAAGAACAAAAATGTATCTTATGATCTTTTACTATGTTTTTAATAAATTAGAGACTACAGTTCTTAGGTAACAATTAGTGGTAGGCTATTTTTCAGGATCTGGTCTCTGGTAAAATCAGACAAATCTATAGTCAGACACCCCCCTAGTTTAACCCCCGACTTATCCAAGGGTCATAGAAAATTCCATGATTTTTTTTGCTCAAAACCTGCCCTTGACTTATCTGTGGGGTTGACTCGTGAGCGAGTGTCTGCAGTGCTTTGCAGTGTTGTTGCAGAGATTACATATAAAAAAATTACATGTGAAGTGCTTTATATATCCAACCAGCATGATATAAATGCTAAGCATGCTTATGACCTCACCTTTGCTATATTACAAACAGCCCAATCCAGTGCAAATTGCCCTGAGCCTATGCAGTGGCACCAGCATAGCTTGCTCTGCATTCCACAGGGGAATTTATCAGGTGGAATGCCTCCTCCCTGGGGTAAGCCCCAGCCTATGCAGTGAATCTACTTGGACCACGCCAGATAAATTACTGGCACAAGTCCATCTTGATCTGCATCAGTGGATCAGGCTCGGGAAGGGGGATAGATGCAGTGTGTGGTGGTGCTGCGGATCCTGCCCCCCTCCTGGGCCCAATCCACCCACACCCATTGCTGTCCTACCTTGGTGCATTCCACCCCTCCCTCTGCCCCTGCACTGATAGGTGGGAACTTACGGTGTTCAGTGTGTGCTGCTCTTTCTGCTAGCAAGTTTGAGGTGGAACTGGCCTTCCCACCAGCACATCAAACTGCTATGCTGTTACCAAGTGCTTTACGGCCAGCTAGGATTGTGCCCTAAGATAATGAATGCAAAACACCTACAGTACTGAAGATCATTATTGTTGTATCACTGGCAGATGCTAATGATAACAACCATTCATAACAAGTGGAGAGTTTTGAATTACTATTTTGCCTAATTGCAATTAGCACTCATTAGCTATTATTGCCTAACAGTCAAAGCTTTTAATTTAAGAAATGGAACCCTGATGAGTTCACTTCTGTTAAGAATACTCAGTTTGTGTTCAGTTGCCTACATGCTTCTTTAGTATTTTT
The DNA here is from genome assembly GCF_035046505.1 of Tiliqua scincoides. Classification (NCBI taxonomy): domain Eukaryota; kingdom Metazoa; phylum Chordata; class Lepidosauria; order Squamata; family Scincidae; genus Tiliqua; species Tiliqua scincoides. The sequence goes on along the minus strand of NC_089824.1, from coordinate 43,037,361 downwards.
GAACATTTCTCTCAATCCTTGGAGTGAAAGAAGATCCTGTGTCAGCTGAGATGATGGTATACATTTATCTAAAGTTTCCCTGGGTCTGAGAAACTGAGCTGTGCACTGAAAAAACAGCTCTGATGGGAAGTCTGCAGGGCTCTGGGCTCAAAACCCTGTAAAGGTCAATCTGGAAAATAAAGTGTACTGTGCTCTTTTTGGCTGCAGCTATATTCTTATCAGCCACTTATTTATATTTTAAGCTTGCTTCTAAAGCAGCTACAGAATTTTAAAGGGCCAGATCTGGTGTAGATAGCTGTGGACTCCCTGGAATAGCACTGAAAGCACTCAAACTGCACATACGTCAGAGCCTTCATTATCCACAGTTGCTCAAATCTCTAGTTTACCCAAATTCACTGTCTATCCTTCATGCATTTCCCTGCCATTGTAGCACCATGTAAATGCCATTTTAGTTTATCTGAACTAAGTGTGTTGTCTTGATGTGGAAATCATTCTCTTCTCCCACACTTAAAAATGACTTGAATTGGAACAGTTAGTGATGCTGATAATTGTTTATAGTCCCAATCAATAGTGCCTTAGGACAGGTAATGCCTTTAAAGGAGAGTTGTTGTTTTGCTGTCTGAAGCTGTGTCATATGCAGAATGCCTTCATGTCAGTAATGTTTTCTGGACAACCAATTCAAATAATAACAGTGCAATCCTATCTTGCACTGGAACAGGTGGACCAGGAGGCCTGCACTGTATCCAGCGCAAGATAGGGGCCCAAAGTGGCTCAGCTGGAGGGCACGTTTGTGACCCTCCTGGTCCACGCAAAGGACTTGTGCCAGCCCAAGTAGCACTCAGGATTGCGCCCTAAGTTGCACTGGAAACTCTTCCCCTTACCCCCAGGTAAGCCACTGCAGTCCCAATGGGTCTCCTCGAACTTATGTCACCTCAGGAGGTTGCATAAGTCAGAGGAGAGTGGAGTGGCTTGCAGCCTCTCTGCACTACTCAGGGAACAGGGTTGGGATCCAGCATAACTGCCGGATCCCAGCCCCGCCATCTGCCCCCAGGACCACTCTCTGCCCTCTCTCGCCTGCCCTGGAATGCCTCCTCCCAATGCTCCCCAGACCATTGCGTCGGCTGAGCTCGGTGGAACCAACCCTGCCTGTCATAGTTGGCGTGGAGCCTGTATCCAGCCTCCACGGGCCGGCACGCATCCCTGCGCTGGCCCAGCCAACTCTTGAGGATGCACAAACGTGCTTTACGGCACATTTGTGACCCTCCTGAGCCTACACAAGAGACTTGCGCCAGCCCAAGGCACACTCAGGATTGTGCCTAAGTTGTTTAACATGCCACAATATTATGTCAACCTAAATTGCAAACAAGAAGTTAGACTTCATTGTTATGAATGGCTTTTCATTCCTAGAATCATACAGATGCTGAATATGAACCTAGTATCTTCTAAAGTACCAAATATTCATTTTCTGGGTAAAACATATGTGAAATAGTCATCTGTTACTTTCTCAAATTCCTATTCCCTCACCACAACCATCATGCCTTGAAGTCTGTTCAGAGCATATCTAGGAATATTGTGCCTGCATACTAAACCCTACCAGATTTGTGTTATACTGTTATTTATTCCTCAACCAATTTTCTGTCTGTTTTATTTAATCTGTATAGCTGGTGGTTTGCAGAGGGGGAGAGGGAGAGGGAGGGATCGCAGAGGCTGAGCAGGAAGGAGGCAAAGGGAAGTTTGCAGAGGGGGAGGGGGAGGGTTTGCAGAGGGCGAGCAGGGAGGAGGCAAACGGATGTATTGCTCTCCCTTGCAATACCGGGTAGATGGGACTCGTCAGCCTAGGAAGGCAGCTCATCTAAGAGAAGGAAACTCTGACCTCAAACCTCCACTGCCTTGTGGCTACATCCAGTTGTGGAAAAGGCTTCAGGAGTCAACCTCGAGGCAAAATCAGGAGCCGGAGTCCCTGAGGCAGTTCATGGCTGAACACAGTCACGTTCTGGCAACTCCTGCGACGCCGCTGGAACCAACCGTATTGGCTTCTGCCTTTCCATTGGATCATTCCAGCGACGTGGAGAGGGGGGATTTGCTGCATGGGTAACAGCCTGTCCTCCATACCTTCTTTACCCAGGCTTCGCGCACTGGAGAGGACACTCCAACTTCGCCATACGGCGTCGGCACAACACGGGAAGCAGCAGTTTACCGGTTATAAGTCTTTGCTCAATTGGCGTAGAGCATGACGCCAGGGGCTGCTTCCGACGGTGGGAGAGATCATTGCATCTCATTGGGCAGCTACCGCCCGCCTTAAGCTGGGCAGTCCCCAGCCAGTAAGGTGTTGCCTCGCCACGGTCCGTTAACCTCATGGGGTGTGTGGGGCTTAGGGTGAAAACCGACAAGCGGATCGACAACTCTGCACCATGCAACAGAAAACAGAAAACTACTGCCCTAAAGCTGGGCACCTGGAACATTAGGACAATGACACCTGGCTTCTCTGATGACCTGCAAGAAATAGACGACGCACGCAAAACAGCTGTCATCGACATGGAGCTGAGCAGACTGCAGATGGACATCGTCGCCCTTCAAGAGACTAGGCTGCCAGATTCCGGATCTGTCAAGGAGAGAAATTTCTCATTTTTCTGGCAGGGAAAACCACCAAACGAAACCAGGGAACATGGCGTTGGCTTTGCGGTCAGAAATACCCTGCTAAAATCCATCATCCCACCTACTGTGGGAAGTGAAAGAATTTTGTCCCTGCAGCTCCAGTCATCAGCAGGACCTGTCACTCTCATCAGCGCTTATGCACCGACTCTGTCGTCTCCAGCAGAAGCCAAAGACAAATTCTATGATGACCTGGCCACCACTGTCAAGAAAATCCCTGTAAAAGAGCCATTGTTCATCCTCGGCGATTTCAATGCTAGAGTTGGTGCTGATAACAGTTCATGGCCCACTTGCTTAGGTCAGTTTGGCACTGGGAGGATGAACGAAAATGGCCAACGCCTGCTAGAGTTTTGCTGTCATCACGGTCTCTGTGTCAGCAACACGTTCTTCAACACAAAGCCCCAACATAGAGTCTCTTGGAGACATCCAAGATCAAAGCACTGGCACCAGCTCGACCTGATCCTCACCAGACGCTCCAGCCTTCCCAGCATCAAGATCACACGCAGTTATCATGGTGCTGCCTGCGACACTGACCACTCCCTGGTGTGCAGCAGAGTGAAACTGCAAACAAAGCGACTGTATCACACGAAAAAGGAAGGAAGACCTCGCATTGATACCAGCAAGACCCGGGATCAGAGAAAAGTGGAGGAATTTGCACAAGCGCTTGAGGAATCTCTTCCAGGCCCGGCCGATGCAAACGCATCCAACAGATGGGAACATTTCAAGAATACCGTTTACAACACCGCCTTGTCCATATTCGGCAAGAAGACCAACAAGGCGGCAGACTGGTTTGAAGCCCACTCTGAGGAGTTGACACCAGTCATTGAGGAAAAGAGGAGAGCTCAAGCAGCATACAACGCCTGTCCCAGTGAGCGCAACCTGCAGGTCCTCCGAACTGCTCGCAGCAAAGTCCAACAGACTGCCAGGAGATGTGCTAACGACTACTGGCTCCAGCTCTGTTCCGAGATACAGATAGCAGCTGACACGGGCAACATCAAGGGGATGTATGACGGTATCAAGCAGGCCCTAGGTCCAACACAGAGGAAAACTGCCCCTCTGAAGTCTGCCACAGGTGAGGTCATCCAGGATCGGACGCAGCAGATGGAACGCTGGGTGCAGCACTACTCTGAGCTATATTCCAAAGAAAATGTAGTCACCGAAGAAGCACTGAACAACATTGAGTGCCTGCCTGTGCTGGAAGAGCTTGACAGTGAACCAACCCTAGAAGAACTTCACGTTGCCCTGGACTCCCTTGCCTTTGGCAAGGCACCTGGAAAAGACAGCATCCCTGCTGAAGTCCTAAAATGCTGCAAAGAGATCATCATCACTGAGCTGCATGAAATCCTCTGTCTCTGCTGGAGAAAAGGTGGAGTACCTCAAGACATGAGGGATGCAAACATCATCACGCTGTACAAGAACAAAGGTGACAGGGGTGACTGCAACAACTACCGCGGCATCTCTCTCCTTAGCGTTGTAGGAAAGCTGTTTGCCCGAGTTGCACTAAAGAGGCTCCAGGTACTTGCAGAGAACATCTATCCAGAATGGCAGTGTGGATTCTGAGCCAACAGGTCCACCACTGATATGGTATTCTCCCTTAGACAACTGCAGGAGAAATGCAGGGAACAACGACAGCCACTCTTTATAGCCTTCATAGATCTCACAAAGGCTTTCGACCTGGTCAGCAGAGACGGCCTCTTCAAGATTCTCCCCAAGATCGGATGTCCACCCAGGCTCCTCAGCATCATCAGATCTTTCCACAAGGGCATGAAGGGCACTGTTGTCTTCGATGGCTCCACATCAGACCCTTTTGACATCCGAAGCGGAGTGAAGCAGGGCTGTGTTCTTGCGCCAACCTTGTTTGGGATTTTCTTTGCTGTCCTGCTGAAGCAGGCCTTTGGAACTGCAACAGAAGGCATCTATCTCCGGACCAGATCAGACGGAAAGCTCTTCAACCTCTCCAGACTGAGAGCAAAATCCAAAGTCCAGCTGAAATGTCTGCATGACTTCCTCTTTGCCGACGATGCAGCTGTCACTACCCACTCTGCCAAAGATCTCCAGCAGCTCATGGATCGTTTTAGCAAGGCCTGCCAAGATTTTGGACTGACAATCAGCCTGAAGAAAACACAGGTCATGGTTCAGGATGTGGACTCACCCCCCTGCATTACAGTCTCTGAGCATGAACTGGAGGTTGTCCATGACTTTGTGTACCTTGGCTCAACGATCTCCGACACTCTTTCTCTCGATACCGAGCTAAACAAGCGCATTGGTAAAGCAGCTACCACGTTTTCCAGACTCACAAAGAGAGTCTGGTCCAACAAGAAGCTGACGGAACATACCAAGATCCAGGTCTACAGAGCTTGCGTCCTGAGTACACTTCTGTACTGCAGCGAGTCATGGACTCTTCTCTCACAACAGGAGAGGAAACTGAGCGCTTTCCACATGCGCTGCCTCCGACGCATCCTCGGCATCACCTGGCAGGACAAAGTTCCAAACAACACAGTCCTGGAACGTGCTGGAATCCCTAGCATGTACTCACTGCTGAAACAGAGACGCCTGCGTTGGCTCGGTCATGTCGTGAGAATGGGTGATGGCCGGATCCCAAAGGATCTCCTCTATGGAGAACTCGTGCAAGGAAAGCGCCCTACAGGTAGACCACAGCTGCGATACAAGGACATCTGCAAGAGGGATCTGAAGGCCTTAGGGATGGACCTCAACAAGTGGGAAACCCTGGCCTCTGAGCGGCCCGCTTGGAGGCAGGCTGTGCAGCATGGCCTTTCCCAGTTTGAAGAGACACTTGACCAACAGTCTGAGGCTAAGAGGCAAAGAAGGAAGGCCCATAGCCAGGGAGACAGACCAGGGACAGACTGCACTTGCTTCCGGTGTGGAAGGGATTGTCACTCCCAGATTGGCCTTTTCAGCCACACTAGACGCTGTGCCAGAACCACCTTTCAGAGCGCGATACCAGCCTTTCAAGACTGAAGGTTGCCAATACTAATACTAGTTTATCTGATTAAACTCCTACTTTGGATCCTTGTGTATCCACCCAAATAAATGAAGTGTTTGGACTTCTGTGTAATTCTTTGGCTACTAATCACTTCCCCCCAACCCATCAATTTGTTTTTTAATGACAAAGGTCATTTTTATTTCAAATTGTAGAGTTTTTAATTTACTTCAAAATGTCAATATATTGATAAGAATAATTTACACTAGTCCAATTGAAAAATTCTGGATTAATGCTGAATTCCTTTGCTCAGAGGAACAAATCAAGGAAGTGCTTTAGTTGCCTTTGTATTTTGCCTTCATGTTTGGAAACCATTGTTATCTCAATTAGAAGTAAACATGATATCAGAAGGTTTATGACAATATAGAACTAAGTTTATATTTCCATATAAGTAAGTGACATTGTATTTTCTTTAGCAAATCTCAGGTCCACTGAGAGGAATATATAGACCAATATCTTGGTAGTTAGTAGTTGGCAACCTTCAGTCTTGAAAGACTCTGGTATCGCGCTCTGAAAGGTGGTTCTGGCACAGCGTCTAGTGTGGCTGAAAAGGCCGTTTCGGGAGTGACAATCCCTTCCACACTGGGAGCAAGTGCAGTCTGTCCCTGGTCTGTCTCTCTAGCTATGGGATATCTTGGTATAAATAATATCTTGGTATAAATAAATATAATAAGTAAGAATTGGCTTATATGTATCATTGCTAGAAGAACAGATATAGGTCATAATGACAATGGAGGGCAGCCCAATCCTGACATTTGTCCCCTTTCACCAGGTAAGGAAAGCAGCCCTCCCTCCTCTCCCCAGCACACCTACTCCTTGCCCTCCCTCACCTCCCCCCCACCCTGGAACATCTCCTCCCTGCCTCACCCATGCCCCCACCTACCTCTTTGCCACCCGGCGGTTTGGTGACTGCCGAGCAGCAGAGCACCAGCTTTCCACCAACTCTAGCCTCATGCTGGGCTAGCTCAGGTGCTGGGCCAGTGTTAAGCCCCACAAATGTGCATTATGGCATGTTTGTAACAGTGTGTACTGGTGGTAAGCCAGTGCGCAGAGCTCAGGATTGAGCTCTAAACAAGCTATTTATAGGTAAGGTATAAGTTAACTATTTTGGGATAAAGTTATCCTGGGATTTGACTTAGCTGTTTCAATTAAGTTACAGAAAAACCTTTACAATTTGTTCTGCCAAATATCTGACTCCTGCCGACTACACCAATTTGTCCCATCCAAGTCCAATCCAGTCTCCAAAGCACAGTCCAGTTTTCTGAAGAAGAGTCCCTCCTCTCCAGCAGTGTCCTCTCCAGCAGAGTGTCTCCTCCAGCAGGGTCCTGGCAGTCCTCTCTTCCTGTAGGTCAGGGTCCAGCTCCTGGCTCCGTCAGCATCCTGCTTCCGGCTGGGTCAACGTCCTGCTTGGCCAGCCCTTTGCTCCTTCTGAAGCTGCCTTTTATCCTGCAGCCCCCTGTTAAGTCCAAATTCAGCTGAGCTGTAAGCTACCTTGTTAAGTCCAAGTTAGGCTCAGCTGAGCCATCTCTTCAGTCCATGAGTCCATGTCCATTCAAAGTCTCATCAAGGTCAAATGAAGCTCAGGTGTCCAACCAGGTCTCCATTGGCCTTGATTGATTACAGCTGTGGAGCCAGCCCTGCCCTTCCCAGAGCTGTCAAACTGCTGTCAAAACAGGGAATAGCTGTCAACACCACATCATCCACCTGATGATCTTCTGATCTTCCATTACACAATGTGAAATGAAATTTCAGAGATTTAGGGCCCAATCCTATCCAACTTTCCAGCACCAATGTAGCTGCAACACAGCCTTGAGGTAAGGGAACAAATGTCCCCATACCTTGAAGAAGTTTCTCTGACTCCCCCACCACCATAGGATGCAGCGCACATCCCATTGGCACCGCTGCACCAGCACTGGAAAATTGGATAGGATTGGGCCTCCACAGGGTACTCCTTTGTAGGTCTACTTGAAAGTCTACTTTGCAGGTCAATTCTCTTCAGTGAAGCTTCTTTCCAGGTAATTATGTTAGGATCACAGCCTTACTCAGCTGAAGCTAACTGGATTAGCTCAAATGTACTCTATTAAGACGGCGGCACTACTTAAATTTCTGCTTTTGTTTATGAGTTTACCACTGTTCATCAATTTGGGGAAGGTAAAAAGCTGGGAAAAATGTATTATGTTAGATTAAAAATTAGGTTACTTTACAAATAGATAATGCTCAAGGAAGGCTTACTTGCTTTACCTAACTTTCAGCCCAATCCTATGCTTTACCCCATCATAGCATTTAGCCACGCCAAAATAGGTTGTGCTGTATGCTATTGGGGGGGGGGTGCTACTGGTGCCAGCCAACATGCGCACTTTGACTACTTGGACTTGTACCAGCTAATAAGACCCATTAATCAAGGGGCTTATGGATGGATAAGGGAAAATATTTTCCTTTTCTCCTCCCAAGCCTCTCAATTCGTTCCCTACATCAGAATGTGCAGTGCAGCTTGTTTTGGCATGGCTGCGTGTTTTGGTGGGGACAAGCTTAGGATTGGGTTGTTAATTTCAGAAGCGGGATCCAGGAAGGAGTCTCATGAAGGCTTTGGGGTTAGAAACTTAGATACAATGTTTTATTGACTAAGTATTTTTCAGTGATGTTCTTTCAGGGAAGTCCAGTACAAAATGTTTTTTTTTTAATGCTAATTAGTATAGATTACACTCTCAGGATTTTTGGAATGGATACTTTTATGTGCTAATTCTGCACACAGAAAATTGCTCAAAAGCCTTTATAAGGCACAAGGTGGCTTCATATTTACAGCATGGTTGACATATCCTTCCACTGTAAGGATAACATGTAAAGGAGTTGTCTGCAATGCTGAATATATGAAGCTCTTTTACACCAACAGCCCAATCCTATCGGACTAACTCTGGCAGTTGTAAAATCCCTTCCAGCAGCAGCAGAGTCACTGGCACCTTCCCCTGCATACTGGAGGATCAAAGTGGACCCGCCAACCCAGGTAGAATGGCAGGGGAAGTGGGATGGGGTGGGAGGAGGGCTGGTGGAGGGCGGAATAGGGCAGAGGGTGGGCAGAATGAGGAGGCAATGGGGGCAATGACGGGAGTGTATAAGGCCCAGAAAGTGGGTGGGTAAGGCAGCATCCACCGCTGCTGAACCTAATACACTTTCCCAGACCTGATCTGCAGCATGGGTCCAAGTAGACCTGGCTAACCCATGAGTAAGGGAACATTTGCTTCTTTACTCAGAATAACCTCTGGGTCTGTTCCCTCCCAGAGGATGCAGTGCAAGCTATTTTGGCATGACTGTATTGGCAGGGAGATCCACAGGATCAGGCTGTGAGTCAGACCATTGGTGCCACTACCCCCAGTATTGTTACCTCTGACTGGCAGTAACCCTGACTCTTCCTGGAGATGCTAGGTATTGTATCTGGCACCTTCGGCATGCAAGGCATGTGCTCTGCCATTTAGATATAGTCCCTTCCAGTGCTGAACATGATGTCTGTGAAAATAAAGCTGGGAATGATAAGATCTGTCTAGTCTGTGCAGCAAAGATTCTTTATGAAGATATGTTTGCATATCCCAACTGGAACATTTCATCTATCATTTCACCCCTTACTCTCCCTGATGCCTCTGTTAGCCATTGTCAGCCTGACTGCCAGAAAAGCTTTGTATGAAAAGCTTGATTTCTTGAAAGAAATGATTTCACTCAGAGATAGAATAGTTGTTTCCAGGTGTTGCAATTAATTGTCAGAAGTAATGAGATGCTTTCTAAAAGGGGGAACTTACAGCAGAATGGCTCCAATTAATTGATAAAAACCAAGGTTATGTTAACAAAGATGATTAGCTCCAAAAAGTTGCAGAAACTTTTAGGACATTCTTATTGGCAATCCAACCAAAGAGACCCTTCCTTCTAAACACAACTGATGACTTAATTCACTAGCTGTATCATCTTTGAATCATTAAATAATTAGCTTAACTGGTCTACCAGTATGACAGGGGTTTGTTCCCACTCTCTTTCACCAACACCATCTGCTTACCCTGGGTACATCATACTAGTAACCCCAGAGGAGTTAGAAGGAAGACAGTTGGCATCAAGTACATGCTCAAGAACGAGTTCAACATATAGGAGATACCAAATGAATGAAGTCATGTTAGACAGCAAGAGACTGTTGGGGAACTGAGGGTGGTAGAGTGCAAGGAGGACAGGTTGTATCAGGGATAAAAGGAGAAAGAGTAATAGAATAGGCAAGACCATGGAGAAATTTAAAGTTAACTATGATCATGGTAGTCTCCTCCTCCTCTCCTTGGTGTGGGAGCTCAGTAGTGATCGGGTTGTTGAGTGACTTTTTTCCAGGGGAAAAAAATGGTAGGAAAACAGTAAGAAATGCCTCAATCATTTCTTTATTTTCAGAAGTGGGTCTCCCAGTGGGGTGAGCTTCATACAACAAAAAATAAGAGTAGCAGCAACACTTTGTTGAGTTCCTTTACCCTCATGTCTAATAAAATCTCGCCCCCCCCCACCCCAACTAGAATAGTTAGAAGTCCAACATCCTACTCTAGGTCTAACATCTACCCCTAGGTACGGGGTAGTGTAGGACACCTGCCATTGAAGAAGTGGAGCTGGATGCCACTATGCTAGATCCACCCAACTGGGGAGAAGTAGTCCTCTGCGGGCTCAGCCCCTTGCCCTGAATGGAGTTACTGTGTTTGTGCCCCCAAGTAGCACTCCTTCCATAGAGAGAATCCCATAGGGTATTCTTCTCTTCCACCTGTGTTGGCTGCCATTGGGTCCTTCTGTCTTTCTCTGGCCTGATCTCCTGTCTAGGTTACCCTTTCCTGTCTTGGAGGTGTCCTGCTGAAACTCAATGCAAATCCCTCAGGTTGTTGGCACTACCCCTTTTACCACCAGGAACTCTTTCTCCTGGTCCTTGGCTACTCAGGCTTTCCTTCCACCTCCCCTTTTTTGAGCTATGCTTGACTCATGAAAAATGTTTCCTGTAGACTATTCCAAAAGCCAGATTCAAACAATACCTAAATTTTAATGCAAATCAAAGTGTCACCATGGGAAGCAAATATGCAAAGCAGCCCCTGCACCATTTTGCCTAATGCATGTCATTCTACCTTGCAGGCAACGACTGTGTATTTAGTGACTGAAGTGTGAATTGATGTTGAAAATTCTCATTCCAAGATGAAGGAAATGTTCACAATTTGTGACAGCTACACAAATGTGCCAGAGTTCAAAATTGGGAAATTTGAAGCAGAAATAGAAGAAAGCATCAATGTGCGGTGCAGGGACAGCAGGTGAGGCAGGACAGCTCCACCAGAGGTCTCCAAAAAGCACTGCCGGTGCAGGTGCCCCTGCCGCCAAGCTGTGAGTGTGCAAACAACCCACACACTCTAACCCAGGGGTGTCAAACATAAGGCCCAGGGGCCTGATGTGGCCCACGGAAGCTTTTTATTCGGCCCTCAGGCTCTCAGCTGCTGAGCAGTGCTGAGATGTTACTTCTGAAAGGGCAACCCAAGTGAAAATTGGGCTCTCCCATATATTGAAATATGATCAAGATTTGCATATTTTCTCTTCTGTCATTTTCAGCTAATGAGTTCCTAAGTGAGAAAAAGCGCTTATTTTTTGTTATGACCTGTTTAATGACATCACTTCCGGCCCTCAGCAGGCATCATGAATGCTATTTGGCCCTTTGTATGAAACGGGTTTGACATCCCTGCTCTAAACAGTTGCTAGAGTGTTTGTATTGTGAGTGTTTGTACACTCACAGCTTTGATGGAGGTGCTTTTTGGAGAACTCCGGTGGGATGACCCTCACGTTGCTGAAAGAAAGTGCTTCTGAGCCAGTGCAGAGTTCAGTGCCCCTCTTACTGATCAAGACACTTTTCAACCATTGGGAACTACTGGGATAAGCTTTCAATTCAAAAGGTGTTGTTTCCTTCCAGAGAAATTCATTCAGGAAACTTTTTGTCTATTTGTTGTTGTTTTTCAGAAATTAAGCATTTCCAAAGAGCTTCGTATTATTGAACATAAGAAAAGCCCAGCTGGATCAGGCTGAAAGCCCATCTAGTCCAGCCTCCTGTATCCCACAGTGACCCACCAGATGCCTCAGGAAGCACACAAGACAACAGAAACTGAATCCCAGTTCCCTCCCTCAGATCTGGCTTTCTGAGGTAACCTACCTCTAAAATCTGGAGGTTGCACATACTGTAACATGTGATGGACTTTTTCTCCAGAAATTTGCCCAATCTCCTTTTAAATGCTTCCAGGCCAGATACCATCACCAAATCCTATAGCTAGGAGTTCCACTGACAAATTACACACTCTGGGTAAAGAAATCTTTTCTTTTGTCTGTCCTAACTCCCCCAACACTCAATTTTAGTGGCTGTCCCCTGGTTCTGGTGTTGTGTGAGAGGGAAAAGGACATCCCCCTATCCACTTTATCCATCCCCTGCATAATTTTGTATGTCTCAATCATGTCCCCCCTCAGGCGCCTCTTTTCTAGACTGAAGAGCCTGAAATGCTGTAGCCTTTCTTCATAAGGGAGGTGCCCCAGCCCAGTAATCATTTTGGTCGCTCTCTTCTGCACCTTTTCCATTTCCACTACATTCTTTTTGAGGAGTGGCAACCAGAACTGGATGCAATACTCCAGGTGTGGCCTTTCTATTGATTTGTACAACGGCATTATAATATTAGCTGTTTTGTTCTCAATACCTTTTCTAATGATCCCAAGCATAGAATTGACCTTCTTCACTGCCGCCGCACATTGGGTTGACATTTTCATCAACCTGTCCACCACCACCCCAAGATCTTTCTCCCGATCAGTCACAGACAGCTCAGAATACATCTGCCTATATGTGAAGTTTTGATTTTTTTTGCCCCGTGTGCATGATTTTATACTTACTTACATTGAAATGCATCTGCCATTTTGCTGCCCATTCTCCCAGTTTGGAGAGATCCTTCTGGACCTTGAGTTGCTTTATGCAGCTTTATATTCTTTTCATTTTCTTTACTGGTGAGCACCAGTGTTGCAGTACAAAAATCAAGATATGAATCACTGCTTTTCCATGAAGAAAACTGAATTTTATCTTGAAATGAAATAAAGTAATCACCGGCATTTCACTTTATGAATTGTACTCTTCCCAGAATGTGGGAGATTATTATTCTGTAGGTTGATATGGTTGTGCTTAATGCACCAATGAGGAACAATTGTTGGGGGAGCTCTAGTTTTATTTAATACTCAATAGGTGCAGAGGCAGTATTGAGGAATTATCTTAATCACTAAAGTTAAAATGGAAAATTTCCTCAGAGGGCACACAATTGTACTAATAAATGAAAAGATCCGTGAACAGATGCTAAAAAAAGTCTAATATACAGAGAGGGCCCAAGAGAGAAGAGAGCAATGAAACAGCTGCAGAACAGAAAAGTAAGAAGCAAAAATAAATGTTTCATTGCAATCAATTGCACTTGATAAGAGCTACTGAATAGAAAGATGAGTACACTTAATACCTGATGACTCAATACTAGATGGAAATATTTAATCACCAAATGCATTCTGCTGCTTCTAAGTAGTCCCATTGTGGTCCACCAGATTGTTGCACACAGATATATGAGTTACACAATACAGCCAGGCCTTTAAAGCCTTCAGTTCATACCATGCCCCAAGAATATTTTGCTAATGAACTGCAGCTCTGGTCTTGAACACCTTTGTTCAAATTCAATTCTCATTTTGTATTTATTTCCGGTATTCAATAAAGATGGCTATTATCCAATAGCCAATAAAATCAGACTTCAGTCTGCATAATTTTCATACATTATAGTGGGAGCTAAGTGTGCAGCCTGACATGCCAGTCCCAGAATGATGCTGTAGGCTTTTAGCAGTGCATAGAATGGCTTGCATTGGTGTGGGCAGCAGAAAAGGCTTATCTCAATAGCATTTGATGTGATAAAGCTGCAGTGGTATTGGTGCAAGCTTACAGCAGACTATTAATATGTCCTGAAGTGTGGGTGGTTCTATGGGGGCCCAAGTCACTTAGGGGTGATGTGAGTAGGTGCGTTATTCATAATCCTTCCGCTCTTACTGTTGCAGTATTACATAAAGTTGGAGTTATGTTCCAGTGAAGTAAGTACTGAACAGTCGTACCGCAACTGAAAAATGTCTGGCATGGCTTACACAGTTAGCATAGTGTGATACAGCAGAAAGGGCCCTGCACCATTTGCCATCATTGGTGGATATTCATTTGGTGTGCACATGTGATGGAGTGTGGTGGCTGGAACTACCTCTTACAGGAGGCCCATTTGCTTACAGCTTTTAGAGGACTTTGAAAACCCATCTCTTCCAGCTTGGCTTTGGGATATGATTGGTACAGGTGCTGTTGGTTTTCTTTTTTTCTGGAGCTGCTGCACTCTTGGTAAAAATTTATGTTTATTTCTTAGCCGGCTGTTTGGGGGGGGGGGGGAGTGTGTGCACACTTAGCCAACCCTGCTTGACAATTCCAAGACTGGAACATTTCTTCTTAACAACCAGAGTAATATTTAATCTACTGAGGGCAAAATGCTGTGACCAGTCTTTCATCATGCTGATTATAGTTTTTCTGAACTGAGGCTATGCAAACAATAGTACATAGATAGGAAGATAGGTAGATAAAGCCATCACAGTATAGCATTGGCTCACTGATATTTGGCACCATGGTACTTATTTGCTGGTACAAGCTTTGGTTTATGGTGTTGAGTATTTTCTTTATGTCTGATTTTTTTTCTCCTTATTTGACTTTTATGAAGCCTAATTTTGCTTAACGTAAGTGAAGTCTCCACTGTGAATGAACCTCATTCTCATCCACAACTCAGGGCCCAATCCTGAGCAGTTGCAGCACTGGCACTGGGTGTCACAAATGTGCCATAAGGCACGCCTGCGGCACATGGAGAGGAGGGGCCGCCGATGCAGGGCCAGTGTCTCAGCGCCGCTTGGAAGGCTGGCCGACATTCCAGTAGCACCGACCAGAGGTAAGTAGTATCAAGAAAGGGGGAGGTGGGGAGTGGGTGGAAGGGGGTGGGGGAAGGGCGGGGGACGAACCAGGACTGGAAGAGTGTGGGACTGGTGGAGCTCTACTCTGACGGATCCTGAACTATGGTGGTGGTGGTGGTTGGCAACCTTCAGTCTCGAAAGACTATGGTATAAGCCTACAGCACCTGGTATTCCCAGGCGGTCTCCCATCCAAGTACTAACCAGGCCTGACCCTGCTTAGCTTCCGAGATCAGACAAGATTGGGCATGTGCAGGGTAACAGTTCCTGAACTATGTGTCGGGCCAAAAGGCCTGACGCAGATTCTTCAAATCTGCGCTGGCCAAATAGCTGGTACAGAGTTAGAAGTCCCATTGGGGTGCTTAGGGATTTCCCTGGGAGAAGGGAACAAAAGTACCTTTCCCCAAGGAGACCCTTGGTGGCTGCTATGGAACCACAGGATGCAGCAGTAGTCACTATGGCGCCACTGCGCTTGGCAGCGGCGGCACCTTTAGGATTGGGCTGCCTATGAATGTAGTCCATGAACACAACAGGAATTCTTTGTTTTGTTCCCAACTGGAACATTTCCAGCTTTGAGAGTTGGGCATGACTCTTAAGGAACAGCCTGGTGTTTGCACACAATGAATCTCAAAAGTTTTGGATTGTATACTGTACAATATACAGTATACAGTATACTTTATATACTGTATGTAAAGTATACAGTATACTTTATATACTGTAATTAATAAATTGCTTAACAAATCACTGTTTAATAAATTCTAGCCTACCATTTGCAGATTCCCCTTTACTGAAATATGCCAATTTACATTAGAACAACTAATTAAGGCAACATAAGGTTTACATACAGTAAGATTTTCTGAATGGGAATTTAGCATATTAAGCCAAAAAATAAATTTAAAACGATAAAAAGAGACAAAATCATCTGTTGTTGATTTCAGTGTTACACTTTCTGGCTAGTAAACACTGCAAAACACATTGATTCTTATTTTTTCCTGATGCTTATATTTTTATATTTCCTTAACATTCTTATATCATGGTAGTTAGTTGTTGCATTTTGCTCTGGGAGTTTTATCTTGCTGCCTTCTCTTCCCTTTATGACACTTTTCTGGAGTGTCAGATGTCATCCCAATAACAGGTGCTGTCAAATCTCCCAGTCCAGAATACACAATCTTGTCAGTCAGTTTCAACATCCCCTGAAACAATCTGCACAAGAGGCTGCCCCCTGACAATGGTGGGTACCCTCTATTTGACCAGATTACTTTGGCCACTCCAGAACCTGAACACGATAGCAGATCTTTCTTTTGCCCAGCTGTGTCGACAAGAGTCTGGAGTAATCATAGACACCGATCACACCAATCACAGGAACAAAGAACTCAGCCAACCCTGCTTGTCAGTTCTAAGACTGGAACATTTCTTGTTAACAACCAGAGTAATATGTAATCTGTTGAGGGCAAAATGCTGTGACCAGTCTTTTATCATGCTTTTTTCAGATAGTACATTCTCACTTAGCCCTTAGGGTAGCCTTGGGCCAAACCGAATTAAATGGGCTAATGCAGAGAAACCTAGATGTCATTATAGCTTTATGCAAGCTTTCTGTGATATGCCGGTTTCATGTGTGACCCCAAATTTAAACCGATTTTACACTGGGAGATCTACTTTGAGAATGTAAGCAAGACAATCATCATTACAGTATTGATTTTTTTTAAAGTGTGTGTGTGTTGGAGGAAGCAACATTTTTAAATATTACTTTTTCTCCCCACACATTTTGTCTTTACAGTGCGGTTTCACATTTCATTTAATGCTAAATGGTTCATTACACCGAGCAGCAACTTACTTCTCTTATTATGGTGTTATCGTTCACTTTGTCAAAATATGTCTACTTGATAAGAAATCTGACAGAAGTTGCTTATGACGGGATCACTAGCAGCCATCAGTTTCTCTCTAGCAAATGAAACTGTAACCATGGAAACAGCCTTTTTTTTTTGCCAGAATGAAAATGAGACAGCACTCTGCTGCAGCCATTAGTAGAATACACAAATGTCCCTCAAGGCAAACATCTAAAGCAAATGGACTGCAAAGGAAGGAGCACTAATTTCTATTTATTTAGGATTTGTAAACCTAGCAGAGCAAGATATTAACAAAGGAACAAACAAAGGAAGGTTAAAAAAAAAGATGTTTGTGTTTTCCTCTTCCAGTTACAAATTTTCTTCTTTTGAAAAAAAATATATCTATATATATATATCAGCCTTGAATGTGATTTTTGTAATCCTAAGTTAAAGAATATCTACAATCCAATGCTAATGTAGTGCTGCTGTTTAAAAAGGTGACATACAGTGGTTAATGTTGCAATACATTTTTTAAAATTTTTTTGTGAAAAATGTTTTAAAAATCTAAGTGCTCTGTTCATGTAAATGAGAAAATAAAATCTAGTCATCCCTTCTGCAGTCAGTCAGTAACCAGTTACATAGACTGTCAAAGCCTTTCAAGTGTCAGATTTTCTTTACAATCTCCTTTTTTTTTAACAACTATACCCACTTGCAAGCTACCAATGACTTGCTGATTGCATAGTTGGCTCCAAGTTGGCTCCAAGTGGATTAAGGATGGGGTAAATGAGTCCCAAACTAAGAGGTAGCTCTACAAGGTAAATCTCACTTTTCTCTCTCAGTTGGTTTCTTGCTTTGGAAAGCACAGAGAGTGTCCCAGATTAATTTCTAGTTCAGAAGACAAACTCAATGAAATATTTTCCAGTAGGATGAGATGTTTGCTTTGTTAATTTGTTTGACTCAAAAATGTCTTGGAGAGCTTTAATGTTGAGTGGCATGTACTTTAAATGAATAAATTCATTTTAATCAATTGATCAAAGAATGCATTTATCCTGATTATTTTATGAATACTGCCTTATACTAAGCATGGATCTAAAAATATTGCCTAACAATGGCACAGATGCCAAGGCTGAACTGGCATTGTATACCCTGCAAAAGAGAGAGAGAGAGAGAGAGAGCGCGCAAACATATTTCTTTTTTAAAAACAACTCTTCATGGAACACAACTGAACTTGAAATCTTCTTTTCCTAATGAAAATGCATCCTGTTCTTGAATCACACTTTTCCAACCCTGCATTGCCTGTGTAACATGTCATTTATTTAAAATATTTTCCCAGCTACACAGCTGCAGTTACTTGGGAGGACAGAAATTCCCAGGACATGAATTGTTTTGTTTAAATCTTGGCACAGGGGAAAGGAGTCAAGAGGAAATTATCTGGGGTTCTTTGAGACCCCACTGGAATCCAGAAGAGATCACTGTATTTCAGTAACCTATTTGCAAGAGATAATTATATGAAAAGTGTATACAATAAGGCAAGGAACCATCAAACATTCTCCTATTTTTGAGGAGCACCCTACCTGCTTTCCTGATATCTTGTATACCTTTGCAATCAGGCCACATCACATGTGGTTCAGAGCCCAATCCTATTCTCCCCCCCCCCATGCAGTAATGCTAAAATGGCAACCTCTGCTCCCGAGGGGGGACAGTTGTGGAGATCTCTGAGTAAGGGGATAATTGTTTCCATTCCTTACCTGGGGTAAACCTACGTGGCACAATAGGGTCTACTTAGACCTGCGCTAACTAAATAATTGGTGCAAATTCACATGAACCTGCTGTGCAGGATCCAGGAAGGGTGTTACAATTTGACAGCTGCCACTGCTGATGAACCCACCCACTTTCCAGAGCCAACCCTCCCACTCCATCACTGCCCTCTTCTGCCCTCCCCTGCCCCATTGCCAACTCTTTCCTGTTCCGTTCCACCCTCCCACATCCCCTACTGTCTCCCTCACCAGCTTACCTCCATCAGCGGCATGTTCACTCTGTTTCAGAGTACATGGGAAGGTTCTGGCCTTCCCACTATCACTCCAGCAATGCACGATGTAGTGTGCTGCTGGAGTGCCTTTTTATGACTGATGTTGTCTGCTTGACTGCAGTCAGCGCCAGCAGAAGAGGCACTTCAATGATGACCAGCCCAGATAGGATTGGGCCATCGGTCAGTTAAATGTTACACAGAAGAGTTTCTCACAGAAAAGTATCACCCAATTGGTTAGTACAACATTGAAAGGGATCCTTGAAACCAGGTATTTCTTTTTAACCTGGTTCAGTTAACCATTCTGCCTTTATGGGAGCTGCAGCCAATTTGAATATAGCACAGCTGAAACCTTATTCAGGTTTCCTCCTTGGCCTCAGGAGGAAAGAGATTGCGCCAGTCGGTCTCACCTGTTGATCTCAGCAGAAACTTTGAAAGAAGTCTATCTACACATATAATTATTTGTGCACAGTTTCTTCACATGCTTGGATGTCCAGATTTTACTGGGGTCCAATTACATGAATAGTTATGCAGTTACTGTTGTATGCAATCTCACTCTTCCTCTACTCATAGCCCTGGCCCAGCTTCCCAGCATGCATGAAGTGGTGCATCTCCTTGCCAACAGTGATGATTTGCCAACCTGGGAACTCTGAGGGAACAAACAGCAGCAGATGGAGGATCAGGCAATTCTTGAGAAAAAGAAGGACAAAGAGCTGGTTGGTTCTCCAGTTGCTGCCATCATCTGTTTCTCACTTGGAACCCAATGAGAGCAATGAGAATGAGAACAGTCACTATCAGCCTCAAGTCAAGAGCCACTTCTCTCAGCTTGAGAGCCAAGTCTCTGAGCAGCCCAGCAGGTTGGGCGGGAGGGGGGGGGGTTAGTGGGAAAGCTTGGGGTGTCTGCAGGGCACACTTTCCCAACCTGCTATTACTTCACACCTCACTGTCTGAAGTAGCCCCTTCACCCTTCCTCATGAATGACTAGTCCTGCCTGACCATTCAATATGTGGGTGGAGGAAAAGGTCTGAATAGGACTTGAATGAGCGGTACATATGCAGAGAGGTACTGATGTCCTGAATTAACTTTATGTAATCTAGGGATACTACCACCTGATAAGGACAGAACATTGCAGGTTTGGGAAGAAATCCCATCGATGTCTCATATCCCAGTTGCAGACTACAAATTAGCTCATAATCTTTTATCCATCCCAAATGCAAATTAAAAAGGCGCAGCAGTTTTCAACACATCAGTGTAATTTTCCACCTCAAAACCCAATGGGGAAATCAAATTCTAGGACCATTCAGACTAATGGCCTAATCCTACAAGCCTTTCGTAACAGTGGAACAAGCAGTCCACTGTCACAAAAGGCCCTGTGACAGTGGAAATGTAGTGCCACTGACAGGCATGATGGAGACACTGGCAGAAAGGACCAGTGGCACTCCATATGCATCAGACTTGACTGGATGGCCCACCAGTGCTTGTAAGTTGTTGGCAGGGGTAGACAATGGGGAGAGAGGGGGAATAATGGGGCTTTTCAGGGGAGGAACCGGGGTCATGTCAGGCTGTAGGTGGTTCTGGTGGCAGTTGCACATGCTGGACCCTATCCTTGTAACCCCTCCCCAGAATGCCCACAACTCTCCCCAGATTTATGCCAACTCCATAGCTGGCATGGGTCCAAGAAGACCCCTAGGTAGCCAGAAGGTCTACATGGAGGTAAGCAAGAAACTTCTTAATTTACTTCTTGTTTGCATTTTGGTAACCCCTTCCTCCCATAGCATGCAACTCAGCCTCAGTCAGCAGCACTGCATGCTATGGGGCAGTGAGGGATAGGCTTGGGCTCTAAATGTTTTTGCTCATGGAAGTTGTCTGATCACTCCCAAGTTTGCACTGGTGTAAGGAAACTTAATGGACATGTAGCATCTCACTTGTTGCCTGGTGGCAACCTCTGTAATCCTGGTTTCCTGGTCACATTTTCTGGTTTCTGACTCATGGAAGTTACTGCTGATTAATAATCATGGTTCATGATACCTTTTGCTCACTGGAGCATGCATTCAAAGATGGCTTATATAAGTCATGTGACTTTAAAATGTTTTAGTTGTCCCACAAATTCTAACACATTTAGGTGCCATCATAATCAAGGTTCTATCCAGGCTTTGCAGCCCATGGCCAGCCACAAATGGGGATGTGGAGGAAAGCTTTTCTAAAAGGAAAGGCCTTGGTGAACTAGATGTGGCTTGCAGGGTTACATCTTCATCTGCCATGATCTCACTAGGTAGTGTTAGGCAAGCCACATCCTCTGAGACTGGGAACCACATGTTATGTTTAGTAAGTACATGTATTCATTCACAATAAGTGAAAAAAGAGGACACATTTGTTATGAAACAAATGCCTACAAAAGTGAACAGAGTTTCATTCAGACAACTATTTCCTTTCATTAAGCCATCAACTTTTCCCCACAGTGTCTGCAACATCTGGGGCAGTATAGAGAAAAATAGACCACCACCTGCTTAAAATGTAACTTTTTTTTTTTAAAAGGAAGGGAAAAAGCTTACCAGTCTACACCCATTTTTCTTAATGAAAATGAGAGTAACAAAATAAATGTCACTCTACAAATAGAATGCAAAATGTTGATTATTTTAACAAATTAATCAAACCTTGACACATATAATAGCTAAAAAAATGAATAACAACATGGAAAGAAAATTACTGATCTACCTCACAGGGATATTGTAAAGACTGCAAGATACATTTGAAGCACTCTGAGTGCTATGCTATATCAATCCTTATTCTTATTATTTCTGTGTCTGCATTGTGCTGTGTATGTCTCTCCAGGCATCTGTATAGCTGCTTCTCTTTTTGTCTGTCTCTGTAATCATTTCTGTCCCTGCACTTAACTGAAGATGGATGATTTAAATTAGGGCATATAGCAAGATGAGATGTGGGGAAATTTAGTGGGCTGGTAGTGAACCTCTTGGCTGAAGAGGTGAAACCTGGTGATTTTTTTCCAGAATTCTTTACAAGCTGACACCTGCAATTCAGTTTTTGTTGTGGTAGTTATTGTGGCCTTGTTAATAGGTTCACATGTTTCATATTGAAGAATTCTCTGTATAATAACCCAGAATCCTCAATATAATCCTCAATAACCCAGAATATCAGATGGGTAAGAAGAGTAGGATCCAGGGGTTTTGCAGACTGGTACTCCCCAGTGGGAAGTTCCCTCCATGACTAGGAGGAGCATTTCACTCATGCAAGACATCCTTGCATGAGCAGAAAGGATCCTTGCTGAGAGGGGGAGGGGCAGCTCGCATGGCAGGGTGAGGCGATGTGCAAAACTTAGTGCTTGGCACCCCCGCTAGCTATGCTACTGTGTGGGGGAACAGTCCTGGGCTGGAGGTCTCTTCAGGGTAAGGGAACATTTATTCTCTTGGCCGGGGTAAGTCCTTACTGCCTTGCTGGGTATATTTGGACCTGTACCACCAAGTCTATGTTGACTTGAAAAGGCAGGTCAAGACCAGGAAGGGGAATAGGATATCGGTGGCGGCACTGACACCAATACCACTTCCTGAACTTAATCTGCCCCCTCCCCACCCTAGTCTCCATCCCATTGCTCCCCATCCCCACTCCATTGCTTCCACTCTCTGCCTCCCATCCTCCTCATGCTGATGTACTGCTGCCAGGGTTTCTTCACTGGCTGTTGGCTCATATCCACAGCCGCTCACTACTTGAGCAGGTAGCCTGGCCATGTTGAATGGTGCTTTGCCTTTTGTGACAGCCGTAAACCATGCTGTGCCAGTGCCACAAAATATTCCAGCAGTGCAGCACCCCAATTGCCCTCAGAGTCAGACAAAGATCAAAACTGACCTGAGAAGTGTCTAATGTTGATTGGCTTTCTTCACACAGCATAGCTGTGGCCCAGGTCTGCTCTTAAAGAGCAAGTATGATGATGATGAAAGCGGTATATAAATACTGTTGAAAAGCGGTATATTGAATACTGTTAATAACTGTTAATAATGATGATGAATATTTACATAGTGCTTGTCAATGAAATTTCAGAAAGGAGTTTACCTAGCTAACAAATAAATTAGCCACTAAATTTCCCCACATCTCATCTTGCTATATTGTTCCCTGTCCCCAAAGGGTTCACAGTCTTAGAAAGATATAAAAGAGACACCAGCAATAGCCACTGGAAAATACACCATGCCTGCTTGAAGAAGAACAGTTGCTCTTCTTCTGCTAAATATAAGAGGGCACCACTTTAAAAGGTGCCTCTTTGCCCAGTTAGCAGGGCAATTGCCAGGCTGACCCTTCCAGTTTCTGCTAGTCATGTACTGTACATACTTTTTCAACCAATGGCCATAGAAGCGTATTGACATGTGTAAGTTCATATTGCCTACTGATTGCATTTGAGAAAGGTTGCTTTCCAAGATTTTCCAAATATAAGACAGCATAGGTCTATAGTTGGAATAATGGCTTTGGAGGCCCCACACTTGTATGAAAGCAGGGATGGCTGGACCAATGCCACTGCCTGATGCTTCTGCCTGATGTCCCTGCCTACTAAACTGAGTGGGAGGAGCAGTTACTTCAGCTCCTTCTGGTGCAAACCTCTTGCTAAAACTGGAACACTGAGCATGCAGTGCACTTTCTGTTTTACTTGAAGCGATGGGAAGGAAGAAGCCAGGTAAATGACTGAGGGCCCGATCCTTTCCAACATTCCAGCACTGGTACAACCACAATGCAGCCCCAGGGTAAGGGAACAACTATTCCCATACCTTGAGGAGGCCTCTGAGACTGCCTCTGCACCACATTGGCACGACTGCACCAGTTGTTGGCAACCTTCAGTCTCGAAAGACTATGGTATCGCGCTCTGAAAGGTGGTTCTGGAATAGCGTCACTGGAAAATTGGATAGGATTGGGCCCTGCTTCCCTTTTTTCCTTCTTTGCATGGTCCCTTTATGTTTAAAATAGGTCGTGTGAAGAAAGAGTAAGGGAGAAGCTATTCACTGTTGCCCACACAGTTTTTAGGGATGGAAAGCGGTGAGCTGGTTCACTTCCCTCTCTCCTTCCTTGCATGAAGGAAAGAACAAGGGGAGGGGGTAGCAAAACAGATTATCTAAAGCAGCCATTTTCAACCACTGTGCCGTGGCATACTGGTGTGCCACGGATCGTCTGCAGGTGTACCAAGGGAATTTGGAGGAGGACCATTTATTAGTAGGGCCACTGGGGGATGTGAGCCCCTGCTATCAGTGTGGTGTGCCTTGTCAATTGTCAAAAAACCAATGGTGTGCCACAATTTTAGTGCTTTGGCAGTGTGCCATGAGATGAAAAAAATTGAAAATCACTGATCTAAAGCATATCAATGTGGTTCACAGCTTGAAGCAGACTTGAACAAGGTGGTGGCAGACTTTGGATGAAGGGCAGCCCAAATCCACCCCAAATCTTCTGCCCCTTGCATCCCCTTTGATCTAAAGCTGATGCAAGTCTCATCAGGTTGTCTCACGGTTGGGTTGGCCCTGCGTGAAGCCTGCTGTTTGGATCCCATCTGATGTTTTAGATCCAAGACAATGGCTGTAGCTGCACAATCATCGTGGTTAAAGTTAGGTTACAATACCCAGTACTGGTATGAGCTTCTGTGGTGGTTTCTACTCTGCTTTGGAAAATGGCTGCCATTAAGTTTCCCAAAGAGGGAAACATTCATCGAATTTTAAATCTGTCCTAAAATGCTTCTATCCAACTGTTCAGAAAAGAAAAATTGGCAACAAATTAACCCCCATTCTTGAGCTAGTGTTCCCTCTTTCCTACTATCATTTTCAAACTCACAGCTGATGATTAGGAATGCATTTTGCCTGTTTCTGCATTAACCACAATTCGTAAAAATATCAATATGTTCAGTGGCTGCAGATGGAGTTCACGCATTAGTCAGCAAAAAGCTGCTGTAGATGTCAAAAGTTTAGAAGTGGTACTAAAAATAAATGAACTGTAGAAACTGGGAAAGAAAGACGGGCACATTCCGCTAGAATGTTCTTCCGCAGAAGTCCCATTAAAATAAATAGGAAATGTGTTCGATCTTGGCTTGCACAGTACAACTTTCTGGTGGACTGTGCTCTTTGTTTTTGACACAGTTTTATCACTCTATCAGTAATATAAAAGCTACATTACATTTCCTCCCTTGTCCAGTCATATAGCTACATGAATAAAACATGGACATACAAATATATGCAGTACTTTAAACGGGTTGGCAAATGCTTCAGGCACAGTGGTGTCCACCACTACTGAGGCAAAAAAAAAAAAAAAAAGAGCGCAATTCTACCCAAAGGCAGGTCAGTGACTCCTTGGAATACCTCAGGACACCTCCTAGCGCACCAAGGCAGAAACATCTTCTACCCTCCTGCTACCAAGAATTTTTTTTTAAAGAATCCAGCTAAAGGAAACATGAGGGCTACATGAGGGTATTTTGCAGTCACTTTCTGATAACAAGAGGAGAAGAAAAGAAAAGTAGTTAATAAGTTGTTATTTTTACATCACAGTTCCTATTTTTTGGGCAAACAGAAGGCAGGGCAGACCATTTCGCTATAAAAGATTGAGCTGATTTTATGAAATATGAAAAAATATATATTTCTGTCATCATGGACAGGGTAGGCCTTAGGGCAATTTGACCAATTTGGGTCAAATTGGGCCCCACACCTGGATGTTGAAGCACCTGAAGCCACAGCAAGCACCTCACTCTGTAGCTGATGCTCCGGCATAGAACCTCTGGAGAGTGCAGTGAGTGGAGCCAGTGGTGTAGCTAAGGGGGTGTAGGGAGTAGCAGCCGCACTGGGCAACAAGCTTTAGGGGGAGCCACAAGCTGATCTTGACACTAGTGGCCAAATTTGTAAAAAAAAATAGTTATGTATGAATAATACCATCGTGTTATATATCATTGGAAAGGTAATTTAATGTAGAATGCAATGAAATAAACCTCATTGGAATATCTGTTTTATATCAAAAGTTATGGCCAATAAACCAGAAAATGAAAACACAACTGCTTTATAGAACAAAAAGTGAATTTGCTTAACTCAAAACTGACCTATGAGATTGATTGTTCTGAGAGCCAATGAGATGTTATTATGATATAGCATGGAACCAATAAGGTGTTTGTTATGTTAATATGTGTCAGCTCTCATTTCCATAATACAGTTACCCCTGTTAGCTGGTTAAAGAGGCACTTTCAAGCGGTGCTCCTCTTATATTTAGTAGGGGGAGAATAACTGTCCCCCTTCACCCCAGCACAATCCCTCTAACAAATAAGGGGCACACATTTTATTTATTTGCTTAACTAATTAAATTTGATTTTGTTGTAGTTGGGCCACAAAATCTTCTTTGACCCCAGGTACAGATAAACATGCCACTGGCTGGGGGGAGGTGGCAGAGCAAGTGGATGGTGAGCTTCTGGGGGAAGGAGGCAGGGGTTTCCCCAACTTTCACTTTTTTAAAAGCCCAGGTGTGACATCACTTTCAACTGTGACATCACTTCTGGGGAGCATTGTTGCTGGATGGCCCTCCCTCCCACTCCTTGGTCTGATTGGCTTGAAATTGCCCCCCCTTCAAAGAAGATGGCAGTGATGATGCTACTGCCAGCCATCCTGGTGAGTATAGGCCCCCTGTAAAAATGTTTTGCATTGGGCCTCGTAGCTCCAATGGCCAGCCCCAATCATGGAAAAAGCAATAAAGTCAAACCAGAATACAGGTCCAGAATACATGGATTTTTTAATACATGGATTTGACTCAACACGAATGGCCTCTGCAAATGAGAAGGGATGTGCTGATCCCTGGAGAAGGGGGAAAATGCGCCCCTTTGAAATCACAGTTTTACAAAACCACTTTTCTTACTGTTGTAGAGAGAGAGACAGTCATACAAGCCATTACAGGTATAACCTAATCATCCATAGATTTTTCTCTCTCAATGCAATGAGAAGCGCTCTTTAAATTAAAGGAAAACAGTCCTTTAACTGTGTGTGTGTGTGAGAGAGAGAGAGAGAGAGAGAGATCTATCAATCATTCTCTTTTCAGGCAGCTTCAGTTCAAGACCCCTCCCTTCCCCCTGAGCACAAGAAAGAAAGATATTTTGCATTGGTGAAGGGAGGGGTCTGAGTGAAGCCTTTCTAAGCACCTTGAGAGACTGTTTGTTGGATTGTCGTCTTAATGACTCTATCTTAACAACACAAAGGTCAGCAAGGCTATTTTTAAAACACCTGAGCAAAGAAATTTTGTTTTTTAAAATTAATTTGCCATAGTGCATTTTTTTTTGCCATCCACTGAGTTCTTGGAATGGAACCCTTGCAAATAATGAGACTCAACCTGTATATCACGTGACACTGGGAGAAATGATTCACTGGAATAGTAGTAAGTAAGAGCTAAATCCAGGTTTATTCCCAGAACCATTTCAAGTGTGGTAGCTGCCCCCAAACTCCTTGAATCTGCCTGTCCTTGACAAACTTGTACTGATAGGATTAAGCTACTTCCGTGCATACCAAAGAACCACCCAAGAGCAACTGCCCACTACCAAGGAACACTTCTGCCCAGTTGTTGTGTTAAACCAGTCCTGAATTGTAGCTCTTCAATCACTGACAAATGATGTTGATGATGATGATGATAAACCAAGGGTTGCCTTACTAATGGTGCATGTGACCACTGATCAAGTGATGGCTGGTCACTTAAAATATCATGGTAATTATAGAGATGATACAGCAGAGATAATCAGGTGTATCAGAAATCAGCACTAGCAGCACCATATTGCTGGGAGGCCTGGAATCAAGCCCCACAATGGCACTCATGTCCACCCTCCATAGTGCATTGGGCACTAACATTTCTTCTGTTACTGTCCATCATGGCCAGGTAGGCCCTCTGGTGGGTGTGGATCCTCCACACTGTCTGGTTGACTTGACTGATTCCTGATGTTCAGCTGGTTGGAAATTCAAGGCAGCAGAAGTGTAATAAAAAAAATTTGTCATTAAAGTTCAGCTAACCAGTTCACACATGTGATTGCATACATGCTGGGTAAGTTACCACTCAGTGAACATCTCCCTTACTGACTCTAGTCATAAGGCTGTTGAAAATGTATGCAACATTGAAACAAAGTGTTATCCAGAATTACTTTTTGAGGACTCTTCTACTAAGTAATGGCCCGCTCCATGAGATTACTTGATGGTAATTTTTATTTGGGAAATAATTACTTTTGCCCAAGGCAGCATTTCAGATCCATCCCCCACCTTATCTTCCTCAGTTAGGATATTTGAGCTAACTGGCAAAACAAGAGAAAAATCTAACATTTAGTATCACTGAAAAAATGCTTTGCACTGCTGTGTCATCTGCCTCATTATCAGTATCATTATCTGTCTTTGCCATATGCCTACTTCAATACTCATAGAAGAAAAAGAATCAGAGAACAGCATAATGAGAAAAAAAATTAAAATAAGGAACGGGGGAAAAGGGTATTAGAGTACATAGTATTTCTGTAGTTCTTATGTGAAAAAGTGCGACTAGCATACAAGTCATTCATTTTGTCTGCATACCGATCATTTATTGGGTGAACCATTATTCCTACAGCATCGGACCTAGCACTGGGCAAATGGGGTAAATACCCTGCGCACTGGGTCCATGCGCCTCTAGGACCATGTGGGAAGCCTCACTGAGGCACCCAACGCGTTTGGAAACAGCACTTTCGGTTTTCCGGAAGTGCAGTTTAAGGCGGCAGTTTAAGTCTTCTGAGGCTCCTATGGTTGGTCGGTCCTATGGTTGTGTGAGGCTCCATCACTCTCCAAAGGTAGGAGGGGACAGCTTCTCATGGGGGGGGCATCTCACAGAGGCAGCTTCGTGGACCTTTGCCCTGGGAAAGGGGAGGGGTAAGTCTGCCACTGCCTACTGAAATGTACAAGCAGTCCAGCATTCAACTTGATATCGAGTGAAGCATTTGCACATCCCAAGTGAATTTGTGAATCATCAATTTGATCTCTCACAAAGCCTCAAAAGTGTTCACAAAGCACCAATCCTTATTGCTGGCAACCTTCAGTCTTGAAAGACTAGGGTATCGCGCTCTGAATGGTGGTTCTGGCACAGCATCTAGTGTGGCTGAAAAGGCCAATTCGGGAGTAACAATCCCTTCCACACTGGGAGCAAGTATAGTGTGGCCCTGGTCTGTCTCCCTGGCTATGGGCCTTCCTTCTTTGGCTCTTTGCCTCAGTCTGTTGGCAAAGTGTCTCTTCAAACTGGGAAAGGCCATGCTGCACAGGCCATAAGTGTGGGTAGGATTGCAGTGTAGGATTGTTAAAAATTTTCATGCTTGATGATTTCACTACTGGTCATGACATAACTTCTGGTGGGTCCTGACAGATTCTAAAAAGTGGGTCCCAGTGCAAAAAGTGTGAGAACCACTGGTTTACATTGTTTGGTGGCTGGGACATCCTGCAAAAGAATTTTCAAAACCATACACCCAAATCCTAATAACAGTTACTCAGAAATTCCACCAATTCCAGTGGAACTTAGGTAAGCATAAACTTAAAGATGTAGCCTTCCCCACCGAAATAAGACTGAAATTCAATACAGTACAGGTCAGTGTTTTGATGTTTCATGCACTCAATGATTCATATGCAAGTTTTGCTCTGTGCTGAATAGGACATTTACATTTAACATTTACATTTAAATATCACTAATAAGGATTTTCTTCCAGTGTCACACAAATCGAGCTTCAAAATCCTAGAATTTCAAGCAACATAACAAGTAAATCTATTAGATCTGACAGCAAAGCAGAAGACTAGACTGTTAATCTGGCAGAATTTATATTCTTTTCTTTTTTTAGAACCAAAGAAAAAGATCACAGCTATCGATATACATTTTCACAGTTCCTCCTCTGACTCATGCTATTGCACATAATTTTCTAGAATAATGTGATTCATGAGATGTAGCTGATCTGGAAGCTCAAGAAATGAAACAACAAGAAAAGCTGTGTTTGGAAACATGGATGGTTCTGTAGCCCTTAGCAATTTATTTAAGAGAATGAATGTTCTTTCAGCAGCCTAAGTCCACATGGTGAATAAGTGCAGTGCCCTTGATAAATTGATCAAACAGTCATACTGATATATTGTATGCCCCATTTGTTCCATTGAAACATTCCATTGCTTTTGGACTGAAGGGAAGGTTAACACTAGGCTTTCGATCATTGTGAATCTACAGTGAGTGGTTTTGCTTAACTTTCAGTTTTGTTTTTCCCTGGTAAGAACTATGGATTCTTTGCCAAATTAGGGTGGGGACAGATTGCCTATCCATGATGAGCATTCCCTTGAATGATGAGTTCAGCTTGCACACATTGAAAAGCCTTTTATTGCAAGATTCAGCATATGAATAGGAATTTGCAAAAACCATATTAAAAAATGGGTTGTGTTACTACTCAGATGCTGTACTGCCATCTTTACTGACATCTGTTTTATTTGATCACTTCTGAGTTAATGTTTAACACAGTCTTTTAATTTCATTTATTTTATTTCTTTCCTCCAGGAAATCCAGTAAGGCATTTTATCCTCACAAGAATAAGGTGAGAGACAGTGACTGGATAGGAGTTTTATAAGTAAACAGAGATTGAGCCCTGTGCTTCCCATATCCAACTATCTATCCCTGGAACAACTGCAGTCCTAAGCATACATGTTGGCCTTTAGAAAAGTTAGACTCTGCTTTTGTGGGTGTTTCTTTGACCACTAGGAGTGATTGATATGTTATATGAAAGCCATTTGTGGCTCTTCAAATTTGAAATGAGTGGAAAACTTTTAGGAACTTGTTGAGACACGTTGAGGCAGGGCAGCAGACACATAGGTGGGGGCCTGGAAGGCAGGAAGAAGGCAATCTGTGATGGGGGAGGTGGGGAGAGGGCGGGGAGGAGGTGTGCCAGCAGGAGAGAGTAGTGCAGGAGGGAGGCAGGACCAAAGGAGCTGAGCTCCGCTGCACCCAGACCCTCAGTGTCAGGTCATGGGCCCAACATGGATGCTCTCAATTATATGGCAGCTCAAGGGTTGCCACAGAGTTGAGTAGCCCCATTGTGGAGCTACTTCCTTCCCCCGAGGAGCTGCCGGCAGCTGCCCTGTTGTGCACAATATTCTAAGGCAGCTGTTTCGGCACCACGGCAGTCCCAATGCAACAGACAGCAGGACTGGGCTGCTAGATCTCTGGAGAGGAGTAGAGATGGCTTTTAATCATCATGCTTGGTCTGATTTCTTGGTTTTACACTCTAGTGCAGCATTTCCCAAACTGTGGGTCATAACCCAATTTTTGGTGAGTCACGGGTACAATGAGGCCAGGAAATCACATAACAAAGTGGTGTGCAACCTGGAAGTCACTTCCAGGGTGCACCTGAACATTCCCCACATCATTGTCCATGTTATGCCACATATCCCAAACTGTGTATTGTGCCAGTGCATTGCACCCAGTTTGGAAAACATGGCACGATGCAGCCAATTACGCAGGGAGCGTGCAGGCATACTCCGGAAGCAACTTCCGGGTTGCACGCCATTTTGCTCTGTAGTTTTCTGGCCTCAGCTGACCCCAGAACCACCATGAACTACACAATGGGTCATTAAGGTAAGAAGTTTGGGAATCCCTGCTCTAGTGTTTCATTTTCTCCTAGCAGTTTAACATAAAGGTGCGAGTAGACATGCTTCCTGATTGCATGGAGAGAACTCACCATGGGTACTAGAATATGTATGGATGCTCTCCTCAGTTGTTCTAATGAATGTATGTAGACTAAGCCAGTGCATGCTGATACAATCCCAGACCCTTCCCTGCATATATTCATTATACCCATGTGATAAATCCCTGTGTTTTCCCCCAAGTTCCCCTGTTTCTTTCTGTGTATTTTATGTCTTCTTCCCTGTATCTGGGAGAGTTTTAAACCCTACCCCCACAGAGTCTGTGCCCTTCTTCCGTTGGGATTACTAGCAGGCAGCCCTGTTCTTTTTACTGCAAAATGCCGTAAGAGAGAGAGAAGCAGTTCTCTTCCTAAGTCAAAATTCTCCAGAGACAAGAACGAGCCTGTTGATTGGCTCTTGTTACTGATAATTTTCCTCCAGGAAGGGAGGAGACAGAGATCAGGTAAACCAGTAACATCCTTATAGCCAAGTGATAAAAATTTCAAGCTGACAGGCAGGAGATCTCTCTGCATTCCAGCTGCCCAAAAGTAATATAATGATAATAATAATAACAGGTCTTTATATACCGCCTTTCTTGGTCTTTATTCAAGACTTTATTCAAGGCGGTTTACATAGGCAGGCTTTATTTAAATTCCTTATTAAATAGGGATTTTTAAAATTTGAAAGAAGGTTCTTTCTTTCAAGAACCACTACATTCAGGTGTTTCATTCCGATCTGGCTTCACATTCTGGCTTCCATCCTCCCACGCTCAGAGCAGATTGAATAGCTCGGCTTCAGCTTGTCAGCTGCTTCAAGGTCGCACAGTGCCGGTGGCCTCGAACTGGCGACCTTGTGGATGTTATCTTCAGGCAGACGGAGGCTCTACCCTCCAGACCTCCTGCCCAAGAGTAGGTAGTGAGCTCCATGTGTGAGGGATCCACTCATGGGGATTTAAGGGAAAGAGGGTCCCACCCTTCAGATGATTAAGAAAGGAAGTAATTACAGCGAGGTCTTATGTTACTTTTGATTGCAGTCAGTCCAGCATCTGCACAAAGCTTCTGGTTTAACTTGCAACTGCTCCCATTGATGAGCAATGTGTGAGATCCTGCTCCATCTTCTGGCATTAATCATGGCATTTGAGAAACCCTTTATGTGTTGTGCCAACCTATTTCTTCTTTATTTGCCTTTGTTGACCATTTTGTTTTTCCCTTTCTAGATATTTAATAAATAGTATTTATATTTCAACTCTGAGTCTGCCTGGTTCTGGTACATGAAGTTCAGTGGATTGCCATGTCTTCCCACTCTGCAGCCACTACTGTTAGAGTGATTTTGATAGGAATCCTTGAGGTTCAGTATTTTCCGAGGAGGGGTTTTTTTGCCCAGGGAGCCCCTCAGTGCAGTCTGAACACCTGGGCTGGTGGCAGAAGAGACATTCTACCAAGGCTTTTCTCCACTCAGCTGCATATTGAAACTGGGGAGAGAGGGGAGCAGGAAAGGGCTGAGCATGCTAACCTCTAGATCAGGGGTAGGCAACCTTAAACACTCAAAGAGCCATTTGGACCCGTTTTCCGGAGAAAAGAAAACCGCGGGAGCCACAAAACCCTTTTGACATCTAAAATGAAGATAACACTGCATATATAGTTTTTTTTTTTACTTCTGAGTAGATATGCATAGGATCCTGCTCAAAGGCTGCAATCCTTTCCACACTTTCCTGGGAGTAAGACCCATTGAACACAATAGGACTTACTTCTGAGAAGACCTGCATAGGATTGTGCCCTTAATGAAGTAATGTTTTGTGCCACATTCCTGCCTTTTTTTAACCTGAGGAATTTTAGCTGTGGGAGCATCGCCTCTATGTGTCTGATAGTGTATTATACAATCATTGTGTAACAACACATTGTATTGCAATGAAAAGATCCCAGGCACAAAACTGCATTCCCAAACCCCAAGGATGAAAACCAACCCCATGGTGCAGTCCTGTGCTTGTGGGAAGTAAGGGCACAATCCCTATGCCCGTCTACTCAGAAGTAAGTCCCATTATAGGCAATGGAGCTTACTGCAGCATGAGAGCCCAAGCCTATGCATGTCTACTCATTATAGAGTCTCATTATAGCCAAAGGGGCTTACTCGAAGGAAAGTGTGGCTAGGATGGCAGCCTTTGAGCACAATCCTATGCATGTCTACTCAGGAGTAAGTCATTATAGCCAAAGGGGCTTACTCGCAGGAATGTGTGGCTAGGAGTGCAGCCTTTGAGCACAATCCTATGCATGTCTACTCAGGAGTAAGTCCCATTATAGCCAATGGGGCTTACTCCCAGGAAAGAGTGGATAGCATTGCAGCCTAAGGTAAGATGAGTGCGGGACCCTGACGCCCCTGAGACCACCTTGCTGGCGGGGGAGCTGCTGACTGAAGCGGGGGGGGGCTAGAAAGGTGGCCCTTCCAAGGCATGGAAGAGGTTCTGCCAGAAGGGAGCCAAGCGGGGCACAGGCAGAGAGGAGGACAGTGCACTTCAGGATGGCGAGGGGAGAGGAGGCAGCGGCGGCGGCAGCGGCGGGGGCGCCCCTCACCTGAGTCCACGCGGCACAGCTCACTCCCCTCCCCAGCCAGTCTGAGAAAAGGCATGAAAAGGGGAGGCACCTCCCTCTAGTTTCCTTAGGGCGGGGAGTGCTGGGGCAGAGCGAGGCACTCTGTCACCCCCTTTGCCACTCGGAGTCGCAGCAGAGGGCTGAAAGAGCCGCATGCAGCTCCGGAGCCACTGGTTGCCAACCCCTGCTCTAGATGCTACTGCTCTGGACCAGCCCATAACTACTGAGAGCTACTATCTCCATTGTAACACCGTATGATTGTCTGTATATAATATATGAAACTACCTCATATTGAGTCAGACCATTGGTCCATCTAGCATATAATTTTCCACATTGACTGGCAGCAACTCTCCATAGTTTGTTCAGCAATGCAGGCTATTGCTGACAATTGCATGATAGCAAATGCCATTTTAAGGTCATCTTTATGGTCTTCTCAGGGTACCTATAAAAGTGGTTTACAAGTATCCTCCGCTTTCTGACAGTTCGTTTTTCAACAATCCTTTCTTTCAACACATTTTAATTACACCCAGAAGTCATTCATTTAACAAATGCTCTGCTCTTTCAAGTTCTCCTCAGGACAAAAAGGCATTTG
The DNA here is from genome assembly GCF_035046505.1 of Tiliqua scincoides. Classification (NCBI taxonomy): domain Eukaryota; kingdom Metazoa; phylum Chordata; class Lepidosauria; order Squamata; family Scincidae; genus Tiliqua; species Tiliqua scincoides. The sequence continues at coordinate 43,003,002 of NC_089824.1, read as the reverse complement.
CAATTTGCTAGCTATAAAAAGCATTGGAAGCAACATGTGTAAACTAAAAAAGACTAGATTCCACTTTTCATCCACTGCTCTGGTCCCTAACCTGTCAAGTGAGTGGGGGATGCCTGTACATAAATGGCATAATACAATTAAAGAGACATAACAGTCCCCGACTGTCACAGAAGTCTGAAAGTGTTAGATATTCCACACACCATTTTCTTCCCTGGCAATGTATCTGCAATGATCTGATCATGATTATGCTTTCTTTTCTTTTTTTAGTTCAACCAAGCCTCACTGTGCTGTGCACAGTGGTTGAATAGCTTTTCTTCCATATGAAAAGTCAAAGGTCATGCCAGTACAGCAGGTTATCTCACTTTTGCCTCATGTAAAGGTAAGATTATGTGGTTCACAAGAACTTTGTAAATTTTGTTACCAGTGCCTTCCAAGGCTTCCATATTAAAAACTGCTTCCTGTGCAACAGACAGTACAAAAGTCTAACTAATGAATTTGAGGTTGTGGAACCAGGGAGGGGCTATGGCTCAGTCATAGCACACTGGCTTTGCATGCTGAAACGTCCACATTTAATTACCAGCATCTCTGGCTAAAAGAATGCCATTGTACAAATCGATGGTAAGGCCACAATTGGAGTATTATGTCCAGTTCTGGTCGCTGCATCTCAAAAAAGACATAGTGGAAATGGAAAAGGTGCAAAAGAGAGCGACTAAGATGATTACGGGGCTGGGGCACCTTCCTTATGAGGAAATGCTACTGTGTTTGGGCCTCTTCAGCCTGGAAAAGAGACACCTGAGGGGGAGCATGATTGAGACATACAAAATTATGCAGGGGATGGACAGAGTAGATAGAGAGATGCTCGTTACCCTCTCACACAACACCAGAACCAGGGGACATCCACTAAAATTGAGTGTTGGGAGAGTTAGAACAGACAAAAGAAAATATTTCTTTACTCAGCATGTGGTTGGTCTGTGGAACTCCTTGCCACAGGATGTGGTGATGGCATCTGGTCTGGATGCCTTTAAAAGGGGATTGGACAAGTTTCTGGAGGAAAAATCCATTATGGGTTACAAGCCATGATGTGTATGCGCAACCGCCTGATTTTAGAAATGGGCTATGTCAGAATGCCAATGCAAGGGAAGGCACCAGGATGAGGTCTCTTGTTATCTGGTGTGCTCCCTGGGGCATTTGGTGGGCCGCTGTGAGATACAGGAAGCTGGACTAGATGGGCCTATGGCCTGATCCAGTGGGGCTTTTCTTATGTTCTTTATCTTGGGTGGCAGGGCCAAGATTTGCTTGAGTCCTTCAAGACACACTGCAAGTCAGAGTAGGTGGTGGTGGTTGTTGTTCAGTCATTAAGGGCACAATCCTAACTGATCTACTCAGAAGTAAGTCCTATTTTGTTCAATGGGGCTTACTCTCAGGAAAATGTGGTTAGGACTGCAGTCTAAGACGTGTCTGACTCTTCATGACCCCATGGACCACAACACGTCAGGTCCATGTCTATCACTATCTTCCAAATTCATGTTCATTGCCTCCGTGACACTATCTAACCATCTCATCCCCTTCTCCTTTTGTCTTCAATTTTTCCCAGCATCAGGGTCTTTTCTAAAGAGTCCTCCCTTCTCATGAGATGTTCAAAGTATTTACATTCAGCTTCAGCATCTGTCCTTCCAATGATCAATGAGAGTAGGTGATATTGAACTGGATGTAGACCAATAATATGGGTCAATACAAGTCAGCTTGTACATGTCCAAGTTACTGAGCATATGCACTGTGTAGCAATGTTCCAGCAAATGACCAAACATATGTATGACTGTGGTCCCAGCAAACTCTCCAGGCTAGCTTCCTTCCCGTCTCAACTGGCTAACTGTTGCTTTGTGTGCTTTCTGTGTGTGTCCACCAACTAGCAATCTTCTTCCTGGTTTTCCAGCCCCGAAAGACATTTTGGGGTGTTACATGGCTGCTGCAAGGTATTCTGGGGTGCAACCTGGCTGTTGTTAATAGTTGTCCAAGCAACAACTGTCACTTGTGCCAGCATCACTAGGTAATTTTCAGCAAGCCACTCCTCAGCCTCAGCTTCTCTTCTGCAATATGAAAATATAATAATACTTACCACATGGGGCTGTTGTAAGCACTACATCAAGATAATGGGAAGTGCTTTGCTCAAAGAGCACTATATGAATGCTAAGTATAGTTTTATTAGGTCTGTCATGCAGAATCCCAAATAAATTAAGATTAAAAGAATTTTATGTCCAAAGCCATGCTTTTCTGCAATGAATTAATGATTCAGTAAATAAAGTAGCATCTTTATAAGTATCTACAATTTTCATGTGTTTGTGACAATTAGCATTCTATTTTCTGTAAGATGACATTGAGATTTTAAAATACCATCTTCATATAACTAATATCCTGTTAGGCTGTACTGAAATGAGTAACTGTGATAAGAAATTACATTGCCTGTCTGTAAAAATTCTAAAAATACAGTGCAACTGAATAGCACTTTAGCTTTCCGAGGCTGGTTTTTGTTTCTTCTCTCCCTTCAGTCTGCAGATGGTGTAGGAGTAAGTTTTCACATGTGCTAGAGGTGCAGGTAAATAATCACAAGTTTGGAAAGCTATATCATCTCTTTTATGGTTCAAGTCTTCATAAAAGCTGCCATCATCTACATCTACCAACAGATTCCTGGCAGAACTGGGAGACTGTTTGGGGTCATAACAGATGTCAGCAGAGTTTATAGAAATGTAACATGAGCAAATTATTATCTGTCAACTTTTGATTTGATATTGCTGCATCTTCTCTGAGCATTTATGCTACTTTAGGACATCAGTGTGGTTTTTGTAATCTAACATCAAGGGACCTTTGTGTTTGAAAACAGATGAAATACATAGATCTCCATCCAAAGAGCTGAAGCTTCTACTTACACATTTGAGGTGGTTCCTTATGTAATACATTTCAGAGGCAAAATGCTGTTGGTCTCGAAAGCAACTCCATGCACCTATCTGATGAAAATTTTCTTGTGCAGTGGATAGCTCATGTACAGTATGACATCTCCCAATTATTTCTCTGCTTCCCTTAGCAAGAAGGCGAAATATAACCCATAAAGACGATAGCAACAGTTTCCTTCATTAATTTGATTATACATAAGAGCAAACATGAAGTTCAGTTCATTGTGACTTATATCTGAAATAAACAATGACATCCCTAATTAAACTAAAATCCCAACAGTACAAATCTGAGCTCAGCATGAGTGTTTATACAGTACTTTGAAATTGCTGTTAGCCTTCTTGTCACAGACAGGAAAAACAAAGAGCAGAGAGGATGTGGGTATGACATTTCTGAAAAGGTGCTCCTTTTCATGCCCAGGCAGCTTTTGTCACATTTGCAGACAAGATGAGCGTTGGAGTAGCTTTTATTTTATTACAGCTTGTGATATACTTCAGGAATGAGCAAATTCCCTTTGCTCCCTGTTCATGAAATAACCAAGAGGCAATGGTTTGTGGTACTTTTCAGCTAACAATTTGACTTCATTGCTGTTGGAAACTTATTATTATTATTTAAAACATGAAGAGGCTTAGAGTAGGAGATCAGGCTTTTGTCTTTTTACTTTAAAGATCAATAAAGAATATGATGGATTACAGCAGATTCATGCTGCTTGCTGTTATGTAAGACTATTAAAGACTCTGCTTCTTAAAGCTTTATAATTCTATGTTCTACTTTATATAACTTCCTCTATCGTGAACAAAAAAAATGAAAAACAGATACTTCATATTTCACTTTGTCAGCAAATGGGGGGGGAGTACAAAGACTAACACAATAGACCATTTTTGCTGTATATTGAATGATTTAATTTATTTTTTTTAAAAATCAGAGATGCCTAAAAGGAACAGAAGGTTAAGAAGATTTTATATATATATATATACAATGAGCAGATGTGCTTGTTTCTGTTGATGGACAAGCTTATACTTTTACATCAATTAATATCAACAGCAAGCACATCGGTATGGAAGCTTGTCTTGACGCCTTGATTTTTTCCCATCTGACAGGTAATAGTAGGGCTGGGAAAATGTCACAACAATTTAGTCATGCCCCAGCGGCTTTAACTAATTCAGTGACAATGGAAATGCATCATGCTAAGATTTCTTATGATTCATGATGCTGCTGCATTAGTTGGCAATTGCAGAGGATTTAAACTAGTCTTTGTCAATTAAGGGTTTAAGCTCAAATCTTCTTTTATGGTTTTTTTCATTTTGTGCATTAAGCAAAAGCAAGTTAAAATATTTATGAGCAGCACTAAAATGTTGAAACTTTCTTTAGGAGCTTGTCTTCTCATATTGAGTCATAACTGAAACCGACTATGTTTGACAGAGAGAGGCTACTTCATCACAGGGGCTAGTTTATCCTTCCCCCTTTTGAAATGTTCCAGCTACAGCCTACAAAGCCGGCTGGAGCATAAGAAGAATCTGTATGGACTAAAGAATAGTCACACACAGTTTAGAGGAACATGAAAACATTTGTCCAGCATGTTCAATAATGTTTGTAACTAAAATATTATTGTTCTAAAACGATGCCGAATGAAGTTGGTTTTCTTTTTTTAAAATTTTTGAAAGATGAGGGGGGTTTCGAGCATGTCAGTAATGCAAGGCTATAAATGCATGTGCTTACTTTCAGACAAACTAGGGTTTTCTACACCTAGTGTGGAAGATCTACACGTACAAGATCTACACGTCTTGTATGCAGTGTTAAATTAAAATGCATTCAGATCCATTTGGTCCATTAACTCACATACACTTCTTAAGTGCAGATTTTGATTGCTTTCCATTCTACCATTGAGAAATAATTTTTATAAATTTTATTTATTATAAATAAAGTGGCTGAAGTGTGAACGGACAAGCAGTCATAACCCACACACTCCAACCACTGTTCAGAGTTTGTGGGTTGTGAGTGCTTGCGTACCTCTCACCAGGGCCTAGGAGAGGGGGGTAAAGGGGGTAATTTGTACCCAGGCCCATGGCCAAAAAGGGGACCCAGGAGCCAAAAGAGGGGGCCCAGAAATTTCCTGGGATCTTACACTTTCCTATATATTCAGACTTGTTGCCTGCATGGGATGCTGGGGACGCTACCCCAAGCATGCAGCTGCAGCTACTGACAAGCCAGTAAGAGTGCTTAGGATTGTGTTTGGTTTTCCGTATTACTGTATCTAGCTGCTGCTGTCACATGGATGGATAGACCAGGGCTCAGAAGACTTTTCCAGCTGTCTCCACCCTCCCCCATCCCATTTTGCCCCTTCCTGCCCCCATTCTGCTTGCTCGTTACCACCTTCACCTGCTCTATTTCACCCCTCCCCCTTTGCAAAGGGGCCCCAAAGAAACTTTGTACCCCCTAATAAAATTCCTCTCAGAGGCCCTGCCTCTCACAGCGGCAGTGATGGCAGTACTTTTCAAATGACTCTGGTGGGGCAGTTCTCCCTCACCTGCAGCCCCCACACCACAAGTCCCTGAATGATAGACATGCCTGCTGGTTTCCAATCAGGATCTCCCTTGCCTGGGCCCCAACCTTAAACAAATACAGTCTTCTTCCCTTCTCTGCACTTCATCTACCAGCAACTCACCTATTCCCTAGTGTTTGCAATCCTCTTTGCAGTCAGGTATATTTGCTGGCAGACATTAATCATTTATAGTAAAGTGCTGTCCCCCCTCCCCATTAATCTGTGGTTTAATGCCCTCCCCCCGTATATATGCCCAAGAAGTGCAAACATGATCTCAGTATTCTAATCACTCCTTAGCCCCCTACACCCTACCAGTCCAAGCAGCTACTAGCTACAAAGGGAAGTGTGTGTGCGTGAGAGAGAGAGAGAGAGAGAGAGACCATAGGTCTACCCCTCTGCAGCTAATAGCAGCGTTATAATTATCTCAAAACATTGAGTGTTTTCCACAAATTTTTAATCAAAATCTTCACATACAAGGCAGTCCAAGGAAGATTCCCATAAATGTAGAAGGTACAGGGGAAGTGAATACCTAAAAGCCTAAAGATGATTTCTTCTCTTGTTCTCTTCTTGTCAGAGCTGGTGCCTACAGACTGCAAGCATGTCACACCTTCTCCAAGTTCTGATGCAACAGAGCACCTGACATTTCAAACAGAATGCTTCCGCTTAACTTATATTGAACCAATAATGATTTGATGGGCACTGTCAAGTTTCTGTTCTTCTGTAAAAACACAATCCGAGTACCATAAATTATATTAATTTTTTCCAAGAAGTTAACTGATCTAATGAATTTAAACACCTGGGCACTTATTAGGCAGATCATGACAACCCTCTATTTATCAGCAGAAATAAATTGCCTTTTGTTAACCAGAAAGCTTCATTCCTGCAGCCAGAAACCACCACTTCCTACACTCCACACAAACAGTGTTTATTTGCAGAGACAAAGGCTGTCAAAGGGTTGGGTACCCAGCATTCCTCAGTGTGGGGAGGCTCTCCCTCTGAGTACAGAATTTATATCATGTATATTATATTAAGAATATTTATATACCGCTGTTGCTCTCCCCTGCTACATATAAGAGGAGCACCAATTTAAAAGATGCCTCTTTGCGCAGTTAGCAGGCCCAGTTATTTCTGCAGACAAACACTATGCAGGTCAGTCTGCTGTATCCATGGACTTGGGACCTGCAGAGTTGACCCACTGTGGGTCCCAACCAGTAGTCTGGAAGTAGTCTGAGGCCTGGGAAGTCTGTATGCAGCCTTCCTGAGCCCCAAAAGTCCTTAGAAATCAACTTCTGACTTTTGCAAAAACAGTTTCTAAGACTGTCTGGGGACCTTGTAAGGCCTTCTGAGGCCTGGGAAGGTCACATGCAGCTCCCTATGGGCCTCAGGCCACCCCCTGGGTCTGGGTATCAGCCCAAACCACAGATTTAATTATCTGTTCTTGGAAGCCCCATGGATCCTGAGGTCCAACTGTATGTTTGGAGAATGAAGGCTATGATTTACAAGAGATTCAGAGCAGGGATGGAGTTTTCCAATGTTCTCCCATGGGCACTTTATATCTGAATACCATGTCCACATTTGCACAACATCTGAATAATTGCTGCAACCCCAAGAATGCAAATGCATGGTAACAATGAAAAGATGGCAAAAAAAAAACAAACTCAAAAACTGTATGTTCCTGTTGTGAGTGCAGGCGGTTCTTTTCCATGACCCACCATGGGAACCCATAAGCTTCTAATGTAAATGTACTTTTCCATGGCCTCAAATACAGAAGCCAGCCTTCCCTGTTCTAGTTGATGATCATATTTTAGCATTTATTTCTATGCCTTTGGCTTTTAAAGGGTTACAGTTCCCTCCACCAAACTTTTGCATTTTGTTGGAGGACAAATTGAACTATGTAAATAAAACCAATCTTAAAACCAATCTGTATGGTACTGAGCAGTGGAAGGGGAGAGAAACAGTGTTGTGCTATTTATGCCAATATCATGTTTCACTGACTGCCTGGCATTGTGCTACAGGTACAGTAGTATTCACTTCCAGAAACTGGGAATGCTTCCAGAGGAATGCATCTGGATAACATTTGCCTTTTACCTTCCCCCCAAAAGAATTAGTCACCAAGGGCCCTATTCATAAAAAGTAATTGAGGCCATTTCCACATGAATATTGCATCTTTATAAGGAAAAAAATGCAGTGTGCACTTTTCTTTCCCGCTTTTTACATAAAGAATGCTTTGCTGAGATTAATGCAACCCTTTTGCTCTACTTGTAAGTAGACACTTTGCGACCAGAAACTAGAGAAAGGAGGCATACAACTGCATTTGAGGACTTAAATATTTAGCTTCCATTTAGCTCGGAATTTTGTACGTGATCAGAGTTTCAAATGAGTGTTTATGGTATTTGAAGAACAAATAGTTAGATTTTTTTTTTAATGAGCCAGAGTGAATTTTAAAAGTACACAGATTTCCTAGTAATCCCTTGGAGTTGCCCAGTATAACAGTTCCACTTTGTATTATTTCATGTTGCACAACCATCAATTCCAGCAGCAGTGAGTTAGTCTTGATTATATGATATAGTTTAATAAGTTCATAAGGTTGATAAATTGACCTGATTGGAATCCCATCATTAGCATTTCGGTTTGGGTAGAACGTTAGTAGCCGCAAAGCATGCTTAAGATTTATGGTAGAGCCATGTTATGATTTTCTGTTGGTTGAATGCTCTTTTTAATGCCCTGTAATACACACTAGACCTTGCCTACAGTTCAGTTTTCACAGTGACAAAGGGGTTTAACATATACTGTAAGTTTAGCTCATTACACTTCATGTGAGATACAGTATATAATGAAAATATTTTGTTTTACTACAGGGGGATGAAAGAGGTTTATTGGACTCATTTCACGCCATTACAAGTACAGCTTCAGGGACCTCCTTGAATATGCGTAGCTTGATGGATGCAACTCCTTTCATAGTTTTGCGGGGAAGTATTAAGAGTCATTCAAATATATGCCTTTTGGAGTTTTCTGAATGAACTCATTCCTTGTTTGGAAAATGGAAAGAAGTAAAGTCAAATCAAATTTGATGCAAGGGTGGGTCCCCTGATGCAGGTCTCTTGTTGTGTGCTCCCTGAGGCATCTGGTGGGGCCACTGTGAGATAGAGGAAACTGGACTATGGATATGGAACCTGAGGATATTATATATCTGGATTTTCAGAAGGCGTTTGACATGGTCCCTCACCAAAGGCTGATGAGAAAACTCAACAGTCAGGGAATAAGAGGGCAGGTCCTCTCAAGGAGCTGGTTGAGGATAGTTCTATGAGAGGACATGAGTGTGGGTGTCAATGGGCAATTTTCACAGTGGAGAGAGGTGAACAGCAGTGTGCCCCAAGGATCTGTTCTGGGACCAGTGCTTTTCAACTTGTTCATAAATGACCAGGAGACAGAGTTAAGCAGTAAGGTGGCCAGGTTTGCAGATGACACTAAACTTTTCTGAGTGGTGAAGACCAGAAGGAATTTTGAAGAGCTCCAGAAGGATCTCTCCAAACTGGGAGATGGGCAGTAAAATGGCAGATGTGTTTCAATGTAAGTAAAGTGTAAAGTAACGCACACTGGTGTAAAAAAATCAAAACTTCTTATATAGGCTAATGGGTTCTGAGGTGTCTGTGACAGAACAGGATAGAGATCTTGAGGTGCTGGTGGACAGCTTGATGGAAGCGTTGACCCAATGTGCGATGGCAAAGAAGATTAGTTTCATGCTTGGGATCATTAGAAAAGGATTTGAGAATAAAATGGCTAATATTATAATGCCTCTGTACAAATCAATGGTAAGGCCACACCTGGAGTATTGCATCCAGTTCTGGTCACCACATCTCAAAAAGTATATAGTGGAAATGGAAAAGGTGTAGAAGAAAGCCACCATAATCAGTACTGGGTTAGGGCATCTTCCTTTTGAGGAAAGGCCATAGTGTTTGGGCTCTTCAGTTTAGAAAAAAAGGCACCTGAAGAAGGACATGATTGAGACATACAAAATTATGCAGGGGATGGATAGAGTGGATAGAGGGATGCTCTTTTCCCTCTCACACAGCATCACACAACATCAGAACCAGGGGACATCCACTAAAATTGCATGTTGGGAGAGTTAGAACTGAGAAAAGAAAATATTTCCTTATCCAGCGTGTAATTAGACTAAGGAAATCCTTGCCACAGGATGTGGTGATGATATCAGGCCGGGATGCCTTTAAAAGGGGATTGGACAGATTTCTGGAGGAAAAGTTCATCACAGGTTAGAAGCCATGAGGGCTATGTGCAACTTCCTGATTTTAGAAGTAGGCTACCTCAGAATGCCAGAAGCAAGGGATGACACCAGGATGCAGGTCTCTTGTTGTCTTGTGTGCTCCCTGAGGCATCTAGTGGCCACTGTGTGATTCAGGAAGCTGGACTAGATGGGCCTTTGGCCTGATCCAACAGGGATCTTCTTATGTTCTTAAATTTCATATTTCCTTCTATTTGATTTCATTAATTGACAAACTGCTTCAAGAAGAAACCAGATGAAACAGCCACTGTCAGTGATGGATTGGCATGGGGCAGCAGAGATAACCTGCATTCACCCTGCACCCACCTGCCACCTGTTGGAAGACTGACAGCATGCAACCTAGATCTGTACAGTAGAAGTGGGTGTAGGTATATGTATTCATATCCACCATTAGAGGGAGCTGGTACCTATTGTGTTCCTACTTTGTGGGATTTGTGGATTGTTCTCTCCTGCTTTGACTAGATTTCTCACTAGTTTCATTTCCTGTCATGTTCTTTTCTTATGTCTCCCTGCCTAAGTGACCATGACCACTTGCTTCTCTTGTTTCATTTTGCAGCATATAAATGCTTTGTGTAAGTCAGCTCCACTATGAATGAGTTTACTTTTCCATAGCTCAGCTAACACCACCTCTGTTGCCCTCTATCGGTATCCAGTACACTGCCCATCTAACATTTCCATCTCCTCTGCACTGATTACTCTTTGCTCTACAGAAGGATTTCTGAAAATCAGGAAAGACAAATGTGTGTGGAGAAAGAGCAGTCTTTCTCTTACTCTTTCTCTCCCCCCCACACACACCTTCCTTTTTTCAATCATCTCCTTCTATTGTAAAATAAGTGTATTTTAAGATCATTGAGAGCCCAATCCTATCCGCTGCCAGCCTATAGCATGAAGCTAGAAAAAAGATGTGTGCTGCATGCTGTGGTGGGAGGGGCAACCTGAAGGCAAATGGGAGATAAAAGTATTTTTACTTACCTCCACATATGCCCTCAGGCTGCATATGGACCTCCTTGGACATAGGCCACCCATTTTGGTTGCATATGTCCGAGGAGGGGAAAGGAGTAGGAAGGATTAAACAGAGGGGATGAGATCCCACATGTGCGACTCTTCTCCTTCCCTCAACACTAGTTCCTACCCCAAAATTCCCTGTTCTCTCCCCCCTGTACACCTATGGGCTTCCCTTGCCATTGACGTACTTGCACTGGGGGTTCTAAGAAAGCCACTGCCTCTCAGCTGGCCCCACTCACCATTTCCAACAGGCACCCAGTTGCACATCATAGAGCAGGGGTGCCCAAACCCTGGCCCTGGGGCCACTTGCGGCCCTCAAGGACTCCCATTCTGGCCCGTGGGGAGACCCCAGTCTCCAGTGAGCCTCTGGCCCTCTGGAGACTTGCTGGAGCCTGTGCTGGCCCGAGGCAACTGCTCTCAGCATGACGGCCAACTTTTCGACCTCTTGTATGACCTGTGGGGCGAGGGCTCCCTCCACTGCTTGCTATTTCACGTCTGTGATACAGCAGCGGCAGCAAAAGCAAGTTTTTATAGGCCTTGAGTTATTGCAAGACCTTCATTCATTCATATAAGTTCCATCTCTAATATATTCATTTAAGTAAATTTATTCAAATGTAAATTAATTCTTTTTTTTCCCCAGCCCCCGACACAGTGTCATAAAGATGATGTGGCCCTCTTGCCTAAAAGTTTGGACATCCCTGCTATAGAGCATTGCATTTTGTGACGCCATAAGTCAGGCTGCACTGCTGGAATAAGAGTTCTGGCAGCACAGCCTGATGACAGGACTGGGCTCTGACTTGCATCATGATTCATTATTGAAATGTATTCTAAACTAGGACAGTGGCATCTCTATTACAAATTTGACATAGGTCTTTTCAAAGTGCAATTTCATGGGAGAACTGCACATGGCAGTTAACCAAATCAACTTTGATATTTATAGTACCATTTTTCCCCTCACATAAGGTACAAAGCAACATCCTCTGGTACACGTTACTTATGTACTTACAACCTAGTCATATAATTGTTACAATGTCATAAGAAGGGGCCTATGCATCTGCTGCAATCACATCCTATCAAAATACTCAGCATTTCTAAAGCTCTCAACAATGTTGTATAGTTGCTCAGTTTTCTTATCTCCATACAGCAACTGGGGAGCTGTGGTTGAGAAGAAGTGGCTTATCCTAAGACCACCTTATGCAGGAGTTAAGGGTAGAGGCAGGATTTGAACAAGGGTCACAAGTTAGAAGTCTCTTACAGTACAAGCCTATGCATTTCTACCCAGAAGTAAGATTTATTAAATTTAATGGGACTTGTTTCCATGTAAGTGTGTATAGAATAGTATCCTTAGCCACTATGCTATGCCCGCTCACAGACTGTCACTGAGGAGGAGGAATTTCACCTACTTGCGGAAGTGACACCGATGGGTCCCAAGTATAAGTAGGCATTTCATAAAGGTGCCTCCACACACCTGACAGATACATTCCAGTTTCTTAGGGCGCAATCCAAACCTGCGCTGGAGCAGGCAAGCCAGGAGGCAAGCCAATGCAGTTTCGTTGGCTGCAGCGGCTCAGCCAGGGGCAAGGGGAAGCTCTTCCCCTTACCCCTGGGTAAGGGCTGCATGCCCCAATGGGTCTCCTCGGACCTGCGCCACCTCTGGAGGTGGTGAAGTCCGAGTAGAGCGGAGCGGCTTGAAACCGCTCCATTCTCCCTGGGGATGGGGGTTGGGATCCGGCATAACCACCGGGTCCCAGCCCCACCCCCGGCTCCCTGTGCGCCCGCCCCATTGCCTGCCCTCCCCCGCCCAGAAATGCCCTCCTCCCCACCCCCATGCCTACCTTTGCCACACAAGTGGTGGGGAGGAAGCCGCCGCGGACGCTTCTGCTGGCCTCCGTGCGTCAGCGCATCTAGATGCGCCAATGCAGCTTCCTCCCATGGAGGCGCAAACGTGCTTTATAGCACATTTGTGACCCTCCCGGGGCTCCTATGCCGGCATAAGTGCCGGTTAGGATTGCGCTCTTACAGTACTGTGTCAGGGATGTGTGGGGTGGGAGCAACAGGTGAGGCAGAACTGCCCCACTGGAGTCCTTTGAAAAGTGCCACTGCTGCCACAGCTGTGAGTGTGTAAGCACTTGCAACCAAGCACTCCAGTGGCTGTTCAGAGCACATGGGTTGTGAGTGCTTGCATGCTCACAGTCATTGCGGTGGTACTTTTTGAAGGACTCTGGTGGGGCAGTCCTGCCTCACCTACTGGCCCCACATGCATGTCCCTGTACTGTAGGGCTACTTGGGCTGGAGTCAACTTCTTACTGTGATAGCATGTGTAATGGAGCTCTGCCAGTGAGGAACTGTTCTCATTCTGTGCATTGTTGGGTTGACCAGGGTATGTGGCCATTATTGGTGGAAGTTCAGCATTGTTAAACCCTTGCAGGAGATTTTGCTATGCACTGAAGGTTTGCAAGAACTTAGTAAATGAGGAAAATTTGGAGATTTTAATAATTATAGTAAACACCCCACATGATTCTGTTTACTATTAGTTCTGTAGAATACCAAGCCTCAGGTGACTTTGGACTTACAGTGAAAGATTTGCAGGAAAAAAAAAATCCTTTTAATTTGTCTTTTGGAGACCATGTAGTCTTGATGCTGGAGGGCATATTTAGTGATCATTTTTGAATGTTGTAGAGACATCAGAAAACCCAAAATAAATGGACCATTCTTGGAGCAATTAGATTAGCTCGAGCTCTTTCCACATACAATTGGAGATTATCTAATTGGCCTGTGGCAGTAAGTAAGTTACACTGAGTGTCTGAAAATAATGCATGTATGTTTACAACAATAAGTACATTAGATGTAGGTTTATTTCTTTGTCCTCCTATTAACATATTTCTTTCCAATATGAAGCTTGCATAGGATTTTCCACAGCAAAATGGAATACTAGGAGCACTCTATAAATTCATTATGTTTGTTCTCCCTGAAATATGAGACCTTCCCATGTTTATCTTGCACATATATGAAATTCCTTCATCGGCATGTATGGCTTGGATCCAAACTTGTGTGGGTTGAATGAGGCATTGGCAAAAGATCTTATCCATTCTCCTAAACATCCTGGATGTTAGGGGGTCCAGACTGACAGGGGGATGAATCAGAAACTGGGCAGAAATACTGTCAATAAGTGGAGCTTGTTCCAGTCATGCAACTTTGGATCCCCTCTCACATTCACATTCGTCCACTGCTCACTCTCACTGCTGTCTTACCTGGTGCTGGCAGACTGCACTGGTGGCCTCGCAGAGCTCACCAGCAGAGTTTGCAACTGCAGCATTGCGTAACACGTACCAGATCCAGGCACTTCTTCCTGGATACTGATGCTTCCTCTGTGTGAATGTGTGTTCTGCCGGTAGGGTGATTCAGATAGGATTTGGTCATAAAGCTTCAGTCCTATACACTGTTTCCTGGGAGTAAGTCCCATTGAACACAATAGGATTTACATCTGAGTAGACATGCATAGGATTGTGGTGTTACCAAAGTGAGGATGTGGTAGAGAAGATTCATGTTGCGTAGAGTCTACATCAGGCCTTCGGTATGGCTGCACATGCTCAAGAATCATGCTTGGATTCTATGGGCATGTGCCTAATAAATGCCTAACAAAGGCATTTGCACCTGGTATCAATCCTCCCCATAGTGCCAGCCACATTGTTAGGAAAAAAAGGTGCAGCACACACTTGCATTGGGCACATGCAGGGGAGAATGAATCCAAATAGGATTAAGCCCTGACTCAAAAAGTCTGGAGAGAGAGAGAGAGAGAGAGAGAGAGAGAGGTGAAAAGCGGTGTGCCCCAAGGATCTGTCCTTGGGACCGGTCTGTCCTGGGACCGGTGCTTTTCAACCTCTTCATAAATGACCTGGAGACAGGGTTGAGCAGTGAGGTGGCTAAGTTTGCAGACGACACCAAAATTTTCCGAGTGGTGAAGACCAGAAGTGATTGTAAGGAGCTCCAGAAAGATCTCTCCAAACTGGCAGAACGGGCAGCAAAATGGCAGATACACTTCAGTGTCAGTAAGTGTAAAGTCATGCACTTTGGGGCAAAAAATCAAAACTTCACATATAGGCTGATGGGTTCTGAGCTGTCTGTGACAGATCAGGAGAGAGATCTTGGGGTGGTGGTGGACAGGTCGATGAAAGTGTCGACCCAGTGTGCGGCGGCAGTCAAGAAGGCCAATTCTATGCTTGGGATCATTAGGAAGGGTATTGAGAACAAAACGGCTAGTATTATAATGCTGTTGTACAAATCGATGGTAAAGCCACACCTGGAGTATGGCGTCCAGTTCTGGTCGCTGCATCTCAAAAAAAGACATAGTGGAAATGGAAAAGGTGCAAAAGAGAGCGACTAAAATGATTACTGGGCTGGGGCACCTTCCTTATGAGGAAAGGCTACGGCGTTTGGGCCTCTTCAGCCTAGAAAAGAGACACCTGAGGGGGGACATGATTGAGACATACAAAATTGTGCAGGGGATGGACAGAGTGGATAGGGAGATGCTCTTTACACTCTCACATAATACCAGAACCAGGGGACATCCACTAAAATTGAGTGTTGGGCAGGTTAGGACAGACAAAAGAAAATATTTCTTTACTCAGCGTGTGATCGGTCTGTGGAACTCCTTGCCACAGGATGTGGTGATGGCGTCTAGCCTAGACGCCTTTAAAAGGGGATTGGACAAGTTTCTGGAGGAAAAATCCATTATGGGGTACAAGCCATGATGTGTATGCGCAACCTCCTGATTTTAGAAATGGGTTATGTCAGAATGCCAGATGCAAGGGAGGGCACCAGTATGAGGTCTCTTGTTATCTGGTGTGCTCCCTGGGGCATTTGGTGGGCCGCTGTGAGATACAGGAAGCTGGACTAGATGGGCCTATGGCCTGATCCAGTGGGGCTGTTCTTATGTTCTTATGTCTCTGGGTCCAACAGATCAATGGGATAGATTCCAGGAATCTCTCTCTCTCTCTCTGTCTCTCTGTCTCTCTGTCTGTCTCTCTCTCTCTCTCTCTCTCTCTCTCTCTCTCTCTCTCTCTCTCTCTCTCTGCACTGGTACTGGAAAGTTGGATAGGACCGGGCCCTAAGTCAGCCAACAAATAAATACCATATCCCTAACCATGTCTTTAGCTGGTGCAGAACCAAGTAGCCCCATGTAGGGCTTTCAGGCCAGGATGGGGATTGGGATGTGGCAGAAGCCTGCTCCACTGTCTCTGCCCCCTTCTGGGCCTGAACTGCCCACCTCCCCACCCTCCCCCTGCCCTTAAACACCACCACCCCACCTCCAGAACACCCTCCTGCTACCTTCCCCCCATCCCTCTGCCACCTGACATAACACTCACCTGCCTGGTGGCTGTCAGGTGGAATGCAACACCCGTGGGATGGCACAGCACTTCCTGCCAGCACTACTTATTCACTGGGTGTTGGAAAGTGCTTTACGGCACTTTTACAACACCCAGTGTTGGTAGAACTCTTACTGTGATATTATAGATTATATTAGCTATGTTTCACCCATTTAAAATAATTCCATTAAAGTTGCTGAGTGTTTTTTTTTAATAACTCCCTATTCATCATAATAACAAAGATTTCTGTACTCATCTTTGGCAACATAAGAAGTGCTATGCCTATCTGACCTGAAGGAAATTGCTTACTCATTGGAAATAATTTTATATCCAGTACCAGCTTCCAGAAGCTGCTAACACTGTCTCCTCTGACTGCAGTTTCTTTGTGAATGAGGCTTTATCTGCACAGATTAAACTGCAGCTTGAAGTGCCAATGTTTCCAATGGAAAATGAACCAATTTCACAGTATGAAGGTGGTGAAGTGTTTAGGAAAACAAGCAATGCAGCCATCATTACTTTGTGGGATTCCAGTAAATGAAAGCATTCTGTGTTGCCATCACATCTGAATTGCTTTTGCATTAATATATCAAAACAGCTACCTTAAAGGTAGCGTTCTCAGAAGTGGTACCTGTTCCACACGCAGGGCCAACTTGGCAGGCGGAGATCAGGGGGGTCAACGCGTGAATGAGACGGTGGAGTAGGGAGGAGGGGTTTAGATTCATTAGGCACTGGGGAACGTTTTGGGACAAGTAGGGCCTGTACAAGAGGGACAGGCTTCACTTGAACCAGAATGGAACCAGACTGCTGGCACAAAACATTAAAAAGGTGGCAGAGCAGCTTTTAAACTGATCCCTAGGGGAAGGCCGACAGGAGCTGAGGGGCATCCGGTTCAGGACTCCTCATCCCTATGGGACGAGGATGGGGAGGTTAGAGAACAAATTTAGGCTATTAGGTAGGAAGCTGAAAGCCAGGACCTCAAAGGTAGCGTTCTTGGAAGTGCTACCTGTTGCACGTGCAGGGCCAGCTTGGTAGGTGGAGATCAGGGGTCTAAATATGTGGATGAGATGGTGGTGTAGGGAGGAGGGGTTTAGATTTGTTAGGCACTGGGGAACGTTTTGGGACAAGCAGGGCCTGTACAAGAGGGACAGGCTTCACTTGAACCAGAATGGAACCAGACTGCTGAAGCATAACATTAAAAAGGAGGTAGAGCAGCTTTTAAACTGATCCCTGGGGGAAAGCCAACAGGAGCTGAGGGGCATCCGGTTTGGGACTCCTCATCCCTATGGGACGAGGATGGGGAGGTTAGAGAACAACAAGACAAAAGCAGAGTAGGAGAAGAAATAGGGAATGGTAGCGTGATGGGATGTGATAGACGGTTTGGCACAGTGAGAGGATGCGGGGACAAAGGAGCGAATAAGCAGCCCACCCTCGGCATTCCATGTACAAATGCTTTTATGCAAATGCCCGAAGTCTCTAAGCAAAGATGGGAGAACTGGAATGTTTGGTGACAAAGGAAAACATTGACATAGTGGGCATAACGGAAACCTGGAGGAATGCAGAGAATCAGTGGGATACCGCAGTCCCAGGCTATAAACTCTACAGGAGGGACAGGGAGGGGTGTGATGGAGGTGGGGTGGCCGTTTATGTTAAGGACGGGATAGAATCCAGCAAAGTAGAGATTGAAGGCAGGTCCGACTCCACTGTAGAATCTCTGTGGGTTAAATTACCAGGCCTGTGGAACGATGTAATACTGGGGTGTACTATCGTCCTCCAGACCAGATATCGGAAGGGGACCTTGAAATGAGGAAACAGATCAGGGAGGTGACAAGGAGGGACAGGGTTGTAATCATGGGGGACTTCAATTATCCTCATATAGACTGGGTCAATTTGTGTTCTGGTCACGAAAAGGAGACCGGATTTCTTGACATGTTAAATGACTGCGCCTTAGAGCAGCTAGTCATGGAGCCCACCAGAGGACAGATGACTCAGGATTTAATATTGTGCAGTACTTAAAGCGCCCTACAGGTAGACCACAGCTGCGATACAAGGACATCTGCAAGAGGGATCTGAAGGCCTTAGGAGTAGACCTCAACAAGTGGGAAACCCTGGCCTCTGAGCGGCCTGCTTGGAGGCAGGCTGTGCGACATGGCCTTTCCCAGTTTGAAGAGACACTTGGCCAACAGTCTGAGGCTAAGAGGCAAAGAAGGAAGGCCCATAGCCAGGGAGACAGGCCAAGGACAGACTGCACTTGCTTCTGGTGTGGAAGGGATTGTCACTCCCGAATCGGCCTTTTCAGCCACACTAGACGCTGTTCCAGAACCACCTTTCAGAGCGCAATACCATAGTCTTTCGAGACTGAAGGTTGCCAACTACAAGGACCTGGTTAGAGATGTAAATGTTACTGAGCCGTTGGGGAACAGTGATCATGCTATGATCCGTTTCAACATGCACGTCAGGGGAAGAATATCGGGCAAATCTCTAACAAAAACCATTGACTTCTGATGGGCGGACTTCCCTCAAATGAGGAGGCTGGTTAGAAGGAGAGGGAAGGTAAAAAGAGTCCAATCTCTCCAGAGTGCATGGAGGCTGCTTAAAACAACAGTAATAGAGGCCCAGCAGAAGTGTATACGCAAAGGAAGAAGGGCTCCACTAAGTCCAGGAGGGTGACCGCATGGCTAACCAGCCAAGTTAGAGAGGCCGTAAAGGGCAAGGAAGCTTCCTTCCATAAATGGAAGTCTTACCCTAATGAAGAAAATAAAAAGGAACATAAACTGTGACAAAAGAAATGTAAGAAGGTGATACGGGAGGCCAAGTGAGACTATGAGGAACGCATGGCCAGCAATACTAAGGGGAATAATAAAAGCTTCTTCAAATATGATAGAAGCAGGAAACCCGCCAGAGAAGCGGTTGGCTCTCTGGATGGTGAGGGAGGGAAAGGGGAGATAAAAGGAGACTTAGAGATGGCAGAGAAATTAAATGAGTTCTTTGCATCTGTCTTCACACCAGAAGACCTCGGTGTGAAGGTCCTCCTGATACTCCTGATACCTCCTGATACTCCTGATACTCCTGCCCAACCTCCTGATACTGCTGCCCAAACGGCCCCTCCTGACCAAGGAATTAAGTCAGATAGAGGTTAAAAGAGAAGATGTTTCAGACCTCATTGATAAATTAAAGATCAATAAGTCACCGGGCCCTGATGGCATTCACCCAAAAGTTATTAAGGAACTGAAGAATGAAGTTGCTGATCTCTTGACTAAAATATGCAACTTGTCCCTCAAAACGGCCATGGTGCCAGAGGATTGGAGGATAGCAAATGTCATACCAATCTTTAAAAAGGGAAAGAGGGGGGACCCGGGAGACTGTAGGCGGGTCAGCCTAACATCTATACCAGGTAAGATGGTGGAATGCCTTTAAAAGGGGATTGGACAAGTTTCTGGAGGAAAAATCCATTATGGGGTACAAGCCATGATGTGTATGCGCAACCTCCTGATTTTAGAAATGGTTTATGTCAGAATGCCAGATGCAAGGGAGGGCACCAGGATGAGGTCTCTTGTTATCTGGTGTGCTCCCTGGGGCATTTGGTGGGCTGCTGTGAGATACAGGAAGCTGGACTAGATGGGCCTATGGCCTGATCCAGTGGGGCTGTTCTTATGTTCTTATCAAAGATAGAATCTCAAAACACATAGACGAACCGGCCTTGCTCAGGGAGAATCAGCATGGCTTCTGTAAGGGTAAGTCTTGCCTCACAAACCTTATAGAATTCTTTGAAAAGGTCAACAGGCATGTGGATGTGGGAGAACCCGTGGATATTATGTATCTGGACTTTCAGAAGACGTTCGACACGGTCCCTCACCAAAGGCTACTGAAAAAACTCCACAGTCAGGGAATTAGAGGACAGGTCCTCTCATGGATTGAGAACTGGTTGGAGGCCAGGAAGCAGGGAGTGGGTGTCAATGGGCAATTTTCACAATGGAGAGAGGTGAAAAGCAGTGTGCCCCAAGGATCTGTCCTGGGACCGGTGCTCTTCAGCCTCTTCATAAATGACCTGGAGACAAGGGTGAGCAGTGAGGTGGCTAAGTTTGCAGACGACACCAAACTTTTCTGAGTGGTGAAGACCAGAAGTGATTGTGAGGAGCTCCAGAAGGATCTCTCCAGACTGGCAGAATGGGCAGCAAAATGGCAGATGCGCTTCAATGTCAGTAAGTGTAAAGTCATGCACATTGGGGCAAAAAATCAAAACTTTAGATATAGGCTGATGGGTTCTGAGCTGTCTGTGACAGATCAGGAGAGAGATCTTGGGGTGGTGGTGGACAGGTTGATGAAAGTGCCGACCCAGTATGCGGCGGCAGTCAAGAAGGCCAATTCTATGCTTGGGATCATTAGAAAAGGTATTGAGAACAAAACGGCTAATATTATAATGCCATTGTACAAATCGATGGTAAGGCCACACCTGGAGTATTGCGTCCAGGTCTGGTCGCCACATCTCAAAAAGGACATAGTGGAAATGGAAAAGGTGCAAAAGAGAGCGACTAAAATGATTACTGGGCTGGGGCACCTTCCTTATGAGGAAAGGCTACGGTGTTTGGGCCTCTTCAGCCTAGAAAAGAGGCGCCTGAGGGGGGACATGATTAAGATACAAAATTATGCATAGGAAGGATAAAGTGGATAGAGAGATGCTCTTTACACTCTCACATAACACCAAAACCAGGGGACATCCACTAAAATTGAGTGTTGGGAGGGTTAGGACGGACAAAAGAAATATTTCTTTACTCAGCATGTGGTCAGTCTGTGGAACTCCTTGCCACAGGATGTGGTGATGGCATCTGGCCTGGATCCCTTTAAAAGGGGATTGGACAAGTTTCTGGAGGAAAAATCCATTATGGGTTACAAACCATGATGTGTATGTGCAACCTCCTGATTTTAGAAATGGCCGATGTCAGAATGCCAATGCAAGGGAGGGCACCAGGATGCAGGTCTCTTGTTATCTGGTGTGCTCCCTGGGGCATTTGGTGGGCTGCTGTGAGATATAGGAAGCTGGACTACATGGGCCTATGGCCTGATCCAGTGGGGCTGTTCTTATGTTCTTAACAGTTAAAAAAGATGCACTCAGTTGCTCTGCTTTGATACCAAGGAGGCCAAAGTTTTCCTGTTTCATCCCTTACATCTTTGTACACCATCTGCCATAATCAGAGCACATGCATATTAATAATAATAATAATAATATACAGTATTTATATACCGCCTTTCTTGGTCTTTATTCAAGACTTTATTCAAGGCGGTTTACATAGGCAGGCTTATTAAATCCACGCAGGGATTTTTACAAATTGAAAGAAGGTTCTCTCTTTCAAGAACCACCACATTCAAGATGTTACACTCCGATCTGGTTTTAACATTCTGGCCTCCATCCTCCCACGCTCCGAGCAGATGGAACAGCTCAGCTGCAGCTTGCCAGCTGCTTCAAGGTCGCACGGTGCCGGTGGCCTCGAACTGGTGACCTTGTGGATGTTAATCTTCAGGCAAATATTAGATAATTACTGATCATGAAAGCAATATGGGAGAATGCAAGACAATCCACCAGGAGTCCAACTATGAGGACCAACTACTAAGACTCTACAGCATAAGCCTATACATGTATACTTGGAAACAAGTCCTATTCTGTTCAGTGGTGCTTACTCCCAGGAAGTTGTGTTGAGGCGTGCAACCCTAATCCAGTCCAAGATCTTATGGGTGTTTTAAGTGGGAAAATGCGTTGAGATTCACTGAACCTGATAAAGAAGGGGAACTCTATGCTTTCCATATTCCAATCTATATGGCTCCCCAATTTAATCTTTACTGGTATGGTGTATAAGAGTTGTCTATTTAAATTCTGGTTTTGATTTTCAGAGATCTTTGGGTATCAGCCCTTCTGTTTCAGATCTCCTGATACTGTAGGCAAAAACATTGTGTGAGAAAAAGTGAATCCTACATAATGTTTTAAGAGGCCAAATAAGCTGTTCTTAACAAGTGGCTAGAATCTATTTTCCCCCTTTTCCTCACAGTCTATTCTTGAACCACCAGCTTGGTTCCTGATTTTGTTTCAATTTTGCAAAGGTTGGTAATCTTGCAGCATCACTAAGCCCCAGCTCAGAAATCAGGTTTGGGGATATGTTCAGTCTGGCAACTGTAACCTTGGATCAAGTAGCCTCTTACCATGATGGAGAAGACACCAGAACAGCACTGCTCTTACACATCTGAAGACATGAGAAGAAAGCTTTTCATCACGTGTATTATTGTACTTCAGTTTTGTTATTGTGACTTTTCTCAATATTTAAATTTCAAACAGAGCTTTCATTCACCTCTGAAGGTTTCTGTAATAGGAAAGTCTACCATTTGTGAGCTCTGGCCCGCAAACCAATGCTCACTTACCTGGGAGTAAATCCCATTGGACACAGTTGGACTTACTTCTGAGTAGACACACTTAGGATTGCAGTGTTGATTTCTCAGGTGTATAATTTTGACAGCTTTATAGATCAAGTCTTCCTGTGAGTTGTACAAACATTCTGGCCTCCATCAACTATAAGTTGATCATCAACCATATTCCTTTCAACCTCAGGAGATTCCGTACTAAGTGCCTTTATACTCTACATACCACAACCAATAATGCCTCATCCCACAGGTTGACTTAACCGCTATGTGCTGTATGGCCTGGATTTAGCCAGAATATGCTATTCGATATTCTGTGATTCCACTCCACTGTAAATTAAATTTAAATGAAATACAGCTGCTCTGCAGCTACATTAAATATAATTCAGCTACATCAGCCAGAGACTGTCAACATGTTAGTAGGTAGCAGCTGTGAAATTTATGTTTTCTTTTTTGTCTTGTCCCTGGTTATTAGACATACTTAGAGCTTGTCTAAGTTTCTGGAGACGGGGAAAAAAGGCTGACTAAAATAGTGTTTAAAGAGTGAAATGATGGCTTGTGTGTATATGTCCTCATATGTTTGAGTGGGAGGAAAAAGCTGATCATGAAGCACTAAATGTAGTTGAGAGAGAGAGAGTACAATTTCAAAAGTAAAGTTCCAAAAGAATTGTTTTAGAGCAAACAGGTTGGGAAAGTCTTGATCATTTCATAGTACACCTGGGTGGAGTTGCTGCTGCAACAGCAGCACAAATCGACTCCAAGTGTTAGCTTTAATTTTGAACCACAGATGGTGAAAGGGAAAAAGAAGTAACACCTGCAGGGACTGGAATAACTTCTTAAAGGAATACATAGATGGCACACAACAAAACTTGGTCTTTTTTTTCTTATGAAGGATAGAAGACAAAGGAACTGTAATCAGATCTAAGACTTTTTTTTTTGTTCCTACAAAGGAACTATCTTTGACTCAATCCAAATACCATTTGGAATTGCATGATAATTTCACTCCAGTGGGACTACTACTGAGTAACATTATGTGACTTTACATGTTTGAATTGATAGCACAGGCCTACACGCATTTTGTTGTCATAAAAGTTATACCTATTCTTGGGTGAATTTGGGGTAATGAAATCCAAAAATGGCTCCAATTTTGCCTGATTGGCTCTAGTTTGGGGGTATGGCATAGCCTCCTTATATACTGATTCAAGCAGCTTCCTCGTGAAGAAGCCATGGCATCAGTCCCTTGTACTGGTTCAGGAGTGTTGGAAATGTGCCATAAGGCATGTTTTTGCCTCCTCAGGAGTCAGCTGGGCTGGTGCAAGTGCAAATGCTGGCCCGCAGAGATTGCGTTCAGCCTCTGTGCCATAGGAGGAAGGTAATGTTGCACTGGCCAAGGGTAACTGGTGGGATGGGGGTTTGGGATGGGGGAGGGCGTTTCAGGGCAGGCGGTGGAAAGTTGGGCAGGCCGGTGGGTGTACTGGGACAAGGAGGGGGATGGAACTGGCCTCCAGCTGTTAGGCCAGATCCACCCCCCCCCCCCCACAGCTCAGTCTTATAACGGGCTGCTCGAATCTGCATCAGTGATTTAGCTCAATGAGAGTAGTCTCATTGAGGTGTCTGGGGCATTACTTGGGATAAGGGGACATTTGTCCCATTACTCCAAGTTGCACTCCTTTTACCTCCTACCCTGTGCTGAATATGACACAGCCCAGTTGGCCTACCAATTCCAACACAGGTTAGGGTTGCCTATCACACAAGTCCATACAATATGATGGAAACCTACACTTTTGATTGTTAACTCTTTCCTTCCAAGAATGACTTGACTATTGTATGCCATGGAAGGAAAAGATTAGAGCAGGTTGAAGATGAGACCCTGTAGCCTTCAATCTCATTGGAAAATGCTTTTGTCTTCTTCTGCCTTTGCTTGAAACAATGTGCATCTTTTAGGGAAAGCTACTTGACAGTTGCCATTTTCTTCTTTTACTTCTACTGCAGCTGCTAATTGCATATTTACAATCCTTCAATCAAGACGAAAAGAAGAAAAGATTAGAAAAAAAATTAGTCTGTCGCTAGAATGATAAAACATAATGAAACATCCACTCATTAAATAGAGGGAAGTTTTATAACATTAATAGTATTATAAAGTGCACCAAGGTATTATTAATTTTGAAGGAATGTAGGACAGGAAAAACACAGTCATTTTGACAGTTGCTATGAAGTCTATTACCAAATATTATGTTTACTTGTCTAGGGCTTCGTTTATAATATAAGACCTATAAAAAGATCTACCACTGAATCAATTGAGGTGCTCTCTATTGCAAAGAATGGCTAATGGAGTGAAACACTGATACATTGACTAATGATTAACTTGGGAATGGTGATTAAAACACACACACACACACACACACACACACACCAGAATAATTAGCAATTTGGGCTTAAGTCTGTGCAGGGAAAAAAGGAACAACTGCATCCTGAAATAAAAATGCTGCAGGAGATTTTAATGAGACTATTAAATGCTTCCTTTTTATGTTAATGTAGGCTAAGAAGCAAGTCTTTTTCAATATGTGATTACCTTTTTGGAAGCCATTGGCAAAGGTATTTGTTTATCATGCAAATTAAAGTACAATAGTTGTCTTAATTTCTTCACTGTAATCACCAATTAAATTTCTCATCTTGCACAGGAGTTTAATTCTGGAAGCCACACAAAACATGGTTCAGCTTTTGTCTGTGTTGGTTTCGATCCTGGATGTAATCAAGCAAGTTGACAGTATATGATTATATATGATCTCTCTCTGCAGGAAACCATTCCAATATTATATTTGCACCTTTCCATTTTTTATTAGCAATCATGTGCCTGTGAACTTATATTGCGGTGTTGCAACTGGCATTTTGAAATACTGTAATTCTTTCCTTCACCAAGTCAAATCTGGAATTCATGATAGGATTAATGCACACAGGGTTATTTTATTCAATACATGTTCATAATGCCAACATTTTTAGGATGTATGTGTTTATACTGAAAGGAGAATAAAGCATGTATCGTGCTGATGAAAAATATAACATTACTATGACACATGAAGGATACAAAATAGGAATTGAAATGGTGCTGCAGCTAGGAAGAGGGGAAACAGTTGATTTTTTTTTTAAAAATAACACACATGCAATGGACAATTGTACACTCTCAGTTCTGAGTGCAAAGGACTCAATTTGCATGTGGGCCATCAAGCCTGCCTGATAATAATGCCGTCGTCCCCATGACCCCAAAATCTAATTTGGTAATCTGAAATATGTGTGACAACAGTGGTTTGTGATAGCCTAGTGTTGAAAGAAAGGTGCTCTGTACATGCTCAGAGATAACCTGAGTAGTATTGGTTCACATGGTCATTCCATTTAAACTCTAATGCGGCAATTCTATACACACACTGCAATCCTGTCCACACTTACCTGGGAGTAAGCCCCATTGACCATAATTGGACTGCTGAGTAGACATGCATAAGATTGGACTCACAATTCCTAAGAGAAAGTCCTCTTGGACTCAGTGGAACTTAGTTCTAAGCAGACATAAATACAACTGTGCTGTGATAGTTCTAACATCAGTATGCATTGTGAATAACTTTCCAAAGGTTGAACCTTAAGCATGGACTCCTATCTTAATAGTTATTGCCTGAATGTAAGCTGTATGTTTAATTAGGCCAGTGCTTCTCAAACTGGTGGGTTGTGACCCACCAGACCGAGAAGCACTGTCTCTGCCCCCTTAAGGATTGCACCGTTACTGAGGACATAGCAGCTTCTTTTTTTAATTTACTTCAGTCTGCGCTGGCCTCTGCGGGGTGCAGGGAGACTCGCAGAGTCCTATGAAGAGGAAATTTTTTTTTTTAAAAAAAAAGTCTGTATATCCTGGCGATCATGTTGCCGCCATTTCCCCCTCCCCCACCAAGATTTGTCTCGGATATCAAACTCTCTGTGAGTTTGAGAACCGCTGCCCTAGGCACTGTTTCCCAGAAAGAATGTTCAGGAGTACAATTTGTAATTAAGCTAGGCCAAGTACTTTTCAAAACATTCTGCAATATGAGATATTGATATTAGAGATGACTAGATAGATATTTAATAGATAATTGAAAAAATTAATCAATTTTTAGTCTCTGTGAGAATTGTTTGCGCAAATTAATGAGACATATGCAATGCACTTTGAGTCAACTTTGAACATTCTGGAAATATTTTTTACACAGAAAATATTCTGCCACATATACAAAAAATAAAAGTTGCCCATGAAGCATGCCCTTATCAAATAGTTGGGTGTATATCTTCTTTGGAGGATAAAAGAGATGGTTAAGTGGCCATGCCATGCCTTTTGCTGTAGTAGGGTGGTGTGGTGTGACACTCATTTAATTTGCAAATACTTTCATGCCTCTTTCAGATTCTTGCATTGGGGACCATGGTGGGGGGAACCTCTTCCTTCCTTCACTCTTCCTGGACATGCATTTATCCCATCTGGAAAGAGAATGAGCAGCATCTCCAATGAAAGTTATCTCTGTAGCCACCTACCTGGAAGTAAGCCCACTAAATACAGTAGCATTTCCTGCTCAAGTCTGCCTCCTAACATTGCAGATCAGTCCAGGATAGGATTGGGCCATAAGTAGTTATGTAGTGCTTTCCAAGTGTGCAAAATACCTTCTATGTATTATTTTGATGCTTTCCTTTCAACAGCCCTGTAAGATAAGTAGATATCATCTCCATAATGCAAGAGGTGGGAGGGGGAAAGTGATTAAGACTTGCCTAATGCCACCTGCTGAGAATTCTTGGCCAAGGAAAGATTTGAACTGTGAAGGCCCTAATTTGCTGTTCAATCCCTTTGCCACTACTGTTCCACAACAGGATTCATGTGTAAACACACAGGTGTTTAGTCATAATCAACTATTGACAAAGCAGTAGGTTGAGAGCTAATGTGGTGTAGTGGTTAAGTTACTACTCCCTGACTTCTTCAGCCATAATAATATTATTCTGAAGAATATATGTAAAGCATTTTTCAACAAAAACATTCATAGAGTAGTTTACAATATGGGAATACTAATACCGTCATACCTTATGGGGTAAGATTAGCATACTACAGGGGAGTGATTTGCAAACCCAGAATGTGTTTTCCATTCAAGTTCTAAATATTATTAAGGTCAAATCTTGACCAGTCATTTTCTGTTTCAAAAATGAACATTCAAATCTTTTCAAGTTTGCTAAAGTTTAGAGCAGGGGTGCCCAAACCCCAGGGGCCATTTGCAGCTCTTGGGGACCGCCCAGTCCAGTCTACGGGGAGCCCCCAGTCTCCAATGAGCCTCTGGCCCTCCAGAGACTTGTTGGAGCCTGCTCTGGTCTAATGTGACTTCTCTCAGTGCAAGCGCCGACTGTTTGACCTCTTGCACGAGCTGCGGGCCGAGGGCTTCCTCAGTTGCTTGATGTTTCACATCTGTGAAGCAGCAGTGGCAGCAAAGGAAAAGCCGGCCTTGCTTTGTGCAAAGCCTTTTATAGGCCTTGAGCTATCGAGAGACCTTCATTTATTTATATAAGCTCCATCTCTAATATATTCATTTATGTAAATTTATTCAAATTTATTCAAATTTTAAATGTGACTTAATTACTTTTCCCCAGCCCCCAACACAGTGTCAGAGAGATGATGTGGCTCTCCTGCCAAAAAGTTTGGACACCCCTGGTTTAGAGGGATTACAGTTTTGCTGGGCTTTTGCTGCCATTTGTTTATGTACATGCATGCAAGGAGGACAGCAGAATGCAGGTCTCTTGTTTTGTGTGCTTCCTGAGGTATCTGGTGGGCTACTGTGAGATACAGGAAACTGGACTAGATGGGCCTTTGGCCTGATCCAGCGGGGTTCTTCTTATGTTCTTATGTATAAATATATGTATACATATATATCTACAAGCAGGTTCCCATATCTGTGAGATATTCCAGGCCCTCCCAGGGATACAGAAACTGTGGATATGGGAAATGCTGTCTCTGCAGCCCCCAAATGCCCCCCATGCCTATTAATGTGTTTAGATCCTTACAGAGGCAAAAATGCTCTTGCGTTTACAGGTCACTGTAACCATTCAAGCTTATAGTGACTCACTATATGTCAAAACATTTCATAGTGACTCACAGGCATGCTGCTGGCAGCCCAAATGCTTGAAGAGATTTGATTGATGCTAACAGGAAGCCATTAACGAGTCCTTTCAAGCATTCAGCTGCCTGCTAGCAGCCTGCCTGCAAGTCAGTATAAGCTTGAATGCTTATAGTGACCTGTAAAGGTGAGAGCATTTTTGCCCCAGTAAGGATCTAAACAAGGTTAATGTATGTAACGCATGCAGTGTGGCACGGTGCCCCCAGATCTGCGAATAACTGAATCTGCGGATACCAGATTCGCAGATGCAGGAGGCCTGCCTGTATATGCTTTTCTTTCATCCACATTCCCTTTTGCTCTTTGCTCTCGCTACAATTAATCAACCCCAACCAGTTTTATACATTCCATTCAGCAACACTGAATAATGTGAGCAATACCCATGCCTAGTTTCTTGAAATCTATCCAAGGTTCTCAATACCGATTTAGGATTGGCCCGCTCTACGTTCTTTTCTTCCTTCTCAGAATATACTGGTCCTATGCATGAAACAGATTGCAAAGAGGTGGAGTTGAATGGCACATTCTGATATACTCTGCATTTCAGGACATCCTTCCAGTTGTCAGCATCTGCTCCCTCTAGAAGTATGGTTTCAATTTTTCTTTTGAAATATGAGTCAGGCATTGTTGCCAACACATATTTTTCCCTGTCAAAACATTTCACTTCTTCCTAGGTTTGCAGACAGCTTTTGGGTTACATCTTTTCCCTGGTTTTATTGAAACAGGATCTTCATTCCTTTTGAAATCATTTTTCATTAGTGTGGAAGCAAAAGTAGATTCTATACCTGATAAGTGGCAGCACCTGGCTTATAGAAGTGCCATCAGTTCTTATTTTCTGTGTGATCATTTTTGATAATTGGAGGATGAAAACCAAAGTAGCAGTCGCATTCAAATAAGAGTAGATATTGAAGATGTCGCTGCCTCTGCCTTTCTTTCTGCCTACATTTTGCCTACATATACATTACTGTTGCTTGTCGTTCTGTGACGGCGGAGAGCGCACAGGAAGTTCACTTGATAACCCAAAGTTTTTGCAAGACGGGGTTTTGCATGATTTGGTCATTATAAAGTACAAAATGACTTAGAGCCTTTCCAAATGGTTAACTTATAGTGCTACAGCTGCCCAGCTGTTACTCATTTGTTGCAAGGGAGCATTAGCTGAAGGCAGTGCTCTGAAAGGGGATATATCCATTTTCCCCAGTAATTCTACCACAATATTATTTGGCTGCCACCCCCTAGGCTACAATGGACACAACTTAGGATTTGTATAGCACCTTCTGAGGGCCCGATCCTATTCACTTTTCCACTGCTGTGAAAAATGTGCCAATGGGGTGTGTGCTGCATCCTGTGGCAGGGGGCAGTCACAGAGTCCTCCTCAAGGTATGGGAACATTTGTTCCCTTACCTCGGGACAGCATTGTGGCTGCACCGGTGCTGGAAAGTTGGATAGGATTGGGCTCTGAGCATGCAAAGTGCTTCATGTGTATTATGTCAGAGTCATCCTTACATAACTCTGCAATGTAAGTGTTATTATCCCCACTTTGCTGCTGGAGAACTGAGGCTTGTCTAAGGTCACATAGCAACAGTTCGTGGCCAAGGCAAGGACTGAGATAGGGAAGACCTAATTTACATTAACGTCTCTAATTGCCCAGTCCTATCGCCCACCATTAGGGCCAATTCAGCCGTGCTGGCAGAGCACATGCTGCATCCAAACATGGGCGGAGGGTGATTGGACAGTCAGCAGGAGATAGATAAAATATTTTTTACTTACCTCCTGGTAAGCGCCCATAGGTCTCTTTGGACATAAGCCAACCATTTTTCTGGTGTATATCTGAGGAGAGAAAAGGGGCAGAATGGCCTGGGAAAGGAGGGATAGGCTCATGCACATGACAGTGTCACATGATGGTGCCTACGTGCTGTTCAGGTTCCCCTTGTGACTTGTTCTAGTCTCTCCCCTGCCAAAATGGTCTCTTTCAGCTGATGAATGCCCCTACAGGGATTAAAACCCCTGCTGTGGGTAGACTTGGTCATTTGTTTCATATGATTGCCCTTTTCCAAGGCAGCTATCCTTCTCCTCTACAGCTCTGCTGTGGTCAAAAAGGCATTCCTTGGATGTGTGCAGGAGATAAGGGGACTTGAGCGCTGGGTGCAGGAATTCCTAGCAGTTCTTAGCTTTTGCTCATTTACTGCTAATACCACAGTAGGGGTCAAGGATGTTGTGGAATCCTTGTGTCACACTGCATGTGTGGTGTCCTTGCAGCATCTACCCGTGTTTGGCAGTGGTGCCTGTTGCTGTATTAGTCATAGCTAGTGGCTTGTGTGGGGATGTCCCTGCAGCATTGTTCACTCATTTGCCCTGTGCTTGCCTCCTGCTCAGTTCACCTTACAACACTTGTCTGAATTGGGGCTGGATGGATGCAGGGATTGGCTCCTCGGACATCATACTAATGTCACAATGATGACATGCTGATGTGGCACCAACTATGTGCAAACATCAGGCACTGTTCCATGGATGATAGTCTGTGTCAGGATTTCCATGGACGCTTTTGGCTTCATGAGGCAGGGCTGCACCACAATTATTAGGAGGGCTGCACTGATGTGACATAGCTGGATGGGCTAAGGAAATTGCAGTTGTTGTGCAAGCACTGGTGCAGCCTCATCATGCCATTTGAATAGTATTAGGCCATTAAAACATTATGCCAGTCTTCATGGAAACGGTGGGATCTAAAGGAGATAAGAAAGAGGCTTGCACAGGTTTTCTGGGAGGCAGTTCTAGGCATACAATAAATTGTATGTCTAGAAATACAAATGTCTTGTATGCCTAGAGTTGGAGCTAGAAGTAAAGAACACAGGCAAGAGCCTATCAGGATGCAAAATCCAAGAGGTAGGAGGGGAAAGGTCAAGAAGCTTTCCTAGGAATGCCACGTGCAAGGGAGTGGCAACAGGATGCAGGTCTCTTATTGTCCTGTGTGCTTCCTGAGGCATCTGGTGGGCCAGTGTGAGATACAGGAAGCTGGACTAAATGGGTCTTTGACCTCATCCAGATAGGCTGTTCTTATGTTCTTAAGATTGTCCTTGGATTTTTTCCATGTGCTTCAAATTATGCAGAGACGAGAACAACCAAGCACAGGGAGAATTCACAAACCCACTTATATGATGTCAAGCATTAGGGTTGAATGCAAAGGAAGTGGAGCCTGTGAAATTAATAGGACTCTAGTGAGTTATTATAATGCTATTACTTGTCTCTGTTTATTTCAGTGGTGCTTAGTTGGATTCCCTTTCTTTACATACAACCTTTGGAGTCCTTGGCAATTATAAGAATTAATAAAGGCTAAAGATTAAGTGTGTAGGATAGTCAGAGCAACATGGTTCAATGAAAGGGTGATGGAAGAGAAACCAACTGAGTTGTTTAGATGCATAAATAACTGAATGAAAATATAATAAAATGTCATTCTACAAATCAATCATTCTCATTCTACAGTGCTGGTAACCTCATCTCAAAAAGGATATTGCAGAATTGAAGAGGTTTCGAAGAAGGCCAATGAGAAAGATCAAGGACATATTGAAACTCTCAAATAAATAGAAATTGAGAAATTGGAATTGTTTATCTTGAAAAAGAGACAAATAAGACAGGACAAAATATGATCATATAAAATACTGACTGGTATTTAGAAGGCATATCAAGATCTACAGTTATTTATATCGCATAACTCAAGAATGGGGAAACAATAAACAAATGATAATGCATTCAGTACTGATATGAGGACACAGCGAGCTGCTCTTGTACCCAATATGCAACTAATTTCAATCTTGTTTATAAATATTGTTCCATATTGACTTTTTAATATTTTCCCTTATTTTTCCACAAAAGCAGGATTCACATTTTTGATCATTTGTATTTAATGGCGTTTTAATGATCCCAGTCACACAGAAAACAAGAAGGCATACAAATCCTTTGTAGATTTTTCATTGGACAAGGGATACCACATAGGACAAGGAGAGACTGCCCCTTGGTCATATTAATTTCCACCCTTGGGTTTTAGGAGACATTCCCCAAGTGCAGAGTCCTCTTGTCATTGCTTTTACTTGTGAATGCTGAGAAGAAGTGTCACAGAATGTCTAGGTTGCTTTGTAACAAAGGATTATTCCATTGTAATGAATTATCCTCTTATTTTAGGGAAATAAGAGGGGAAAATGTGCCCTACACTGATTACCCCAATGCTTTTTTGAGTAGTTGGATTGTTTCTATTGTTCAGCATCTTTGGGCTGTATTATACCAAACACATGTTCAGTGAATGATGCAGAGAGAGAGAGAGAGAGCGAGAGAGAGAGACTATAGTATTAACAGGGAAGTAATACAGGGTAAGAAATAAATTATATATTCTAAATTGTGTGGACAAGAATCCATTTAGGATGCTACTAATGAAGAAATGAATGGTTTGTTTGGGCAGCGATAATAATGGGTAAGTAAGTGACTATGACTCATTAGATCTGCAAAAATGCAGAGTTACATGTGTGGGTGAGTGTTATTTGGAGTCAATGCACACAATCACTTTTTATGGTTATTAGTCTAAAATATAGTCTTCTTTCACTTTTGTAGAACTAAGGGGAAAGTTCCCAGTCAGCATGTGAGCATAGCTGATTGTCTGCAAATCATGCTGTGAATTGTAATCTGGAGTTTAACATGTGTACAGTACCCTGATAGATTGTATATTTAAGAGAAAACACTTGTTTTCTATACAAATCCCCAAACAAACTCTTGCCCTTGAGTTGGAAATATGCCAGACCAATGTTTTTTGTTAAAGAACAGCAATATAAAATGTATCCATTTTTAAGACCGACTGACATGCAATATTTACCAAAATTTGAACCACATGTTTGCATTGCAGCTTAAATCACCAAAGGTGGCTTCTCCGTGCTCACATCTGGAAGCATCCATCTCTCAGAGGAAGACTTTGGTAAGTGTATATGAACGGCACTGTCACTGAACCCTGCTCGGTATGGGCAGGAATAATGCACTCCTCATATGCTCCACCCGGATGTAATCCAAGCGCTCCAGCAAGCTACTCTCACAATTTTTCAAGTTGTTGTAGGCTAACTGCTAGAGCCAGGTCACAGATACATGCTCCTTACTGTACAACTGCAGCTAGAGCTCAGAATGAAAAGAAAAAACTTTGCTATGACCTCACACCAAAATGATTTTTGGTGGACATCTTTTATGTATTCCGTAAAGTGCAGAGCAATGAGAAATCAAAATGATGGTGATGCATGTGTAAATCAGCTCCTTGAAACACTCCTGAGCTGGATGCCTGCTGGGTTGTGAAAAGAACCTGAAAGAATGAAAGAAAGGGCAGGCTGAAGAGCAACTAACAGCCTATTGCTCACGTAGTATGAGTGGTTCCTGTCAACAGGGCTACCTTTTAAGTGGGGTAGAATATTTAGCAAGGGGAGAACAAATATTCACCCTCACCACAGCGAATTTTCCAATGGCTGTTTGCTGGTGCCTCTTTTGAGAGTGAGTCCTTTAGGAACAGGGAACTACCTACCTCCCAGGACATGATCTGGGCTTCTCTAGCGACAGCCACCAGGGTTAGTTATGCCAGGAAGATTCAAGAGTTTGTGGTTTTCCGCAAGCAGCAGCGTCTTGAGGATGCGTGGCCTCTGCCGGTGGATCACCTGATGAGGTTCATCATCGCCCTCAGGGATAGGGACCTGTCAGCACGTTCGATCACTGTCTATTTAGCCGCCCTCTCGTTTCAGGCTAGGGCTTTGGGTTGGGTTGATAGCACTTCTGATTTTTGGATTAGGAGAATGCTGGAGGGGTTGAGAAGGAGTTGCCCCAGACCCCTTGACATCTGTCAACCAGTCACTCCTGGTATGTTGAAGGCCCTTTGTGCTGAATTTGAATTGCTCTGTACGTCTCGTTAAGAGGCGCTGTTATTTAAGGCTTGTTGCCTGGTTTTATTTTGGGGGGCTTTTCGTCCCAGTGAGGATCTGTCCATTTCCAAGTTTAAGCCTGGGGACAGAGCCCTGCGGTGGGGTGATTGTGTGTTGGGAGCTAATCATGTTTCTTTATTTTTAAGGCATGCTAAGACAGATCAACGAGGTAAAGGACAGTGGGTCCATTTGAAGAGGGCGGCTACTGTCGAGATCTGCCCTGTACAGGCGATTGTCGCTTATCGTAGGGTGGCGCCGCAGGGTGCGGGCCCCCTTTTTCGTCATGAAAATGCCTCTCCGTTGACCATTTATCAGTTTAGGGCTGTGTTTCATGCTGCCTTGCAGGGACGTGGCGTGGCGCCCGACCTGTTCGGCCTGCACTCCTTTCGGATTGGTGCGGCTTTGACGGCAGCCAGGCTTGGCTTCCCGGCGGGGGCCATTAAAAAGATCGGCCGTTGGCGCTCCGGTGCCTTTCAGTACTATGTGCGTTAGGCCTGCGGGTCGGTGGGGCCTGGCCGGCAGTTTTTTACGGGCTCCCCCAGTGGTGGGGGAGCATGTTGACTGGCGTTGCTAGCCTTGGTGCAGAGTGGGGGCCGTAAGGTGGGAGTCCCTGGTTGTGTTGCCTGCAAGCATCTTGTGTTTTGTTGATTCAATGGCTTATGTTGCCTTTTCTGTTTCAGGTCTGCGTTGGTTGCCTCCAGTGAGGGTCCTGATCTGCTGACATTCGATTATCTTTTGGGCCCAGAAAAGAGCAGTGTCCAGCAGCTTCGGCTACCAGTTGGGACTGGAGGGTTTTGCCAGTGTCTCCTGGGTTGCCAGAAGGGGCATGTGTTGGGGCCAGTTTATGCCTATGCTGCTGCATTATCTGGAACGGCATCCCCCTCCTCAGGTAATCGTAGTGCATCTAGGGGAGAACGATCTGGGCCAGAGGACTTCGATGTCCTTGAGGCTCCAGGCACGTAGGGAGTTCTCGATTCTTTGTAGCTGGTTCCCGGGGATGGCTATCCTCTGGTCGAATCTCCTCCCACGGCGCATGTGGCGGGGGGCGCGGAGTGTGCGCAGGATAATGTTACTAGAAAAAGAGTTAATGATTACCTGGGGAGGGTAGTGGTGGAGCAGGGCGGGGCAGTTATCAGGCACCCGTCTATTGGGTTTAAGGAGCCTGCCCTGTTCCACAGCGATGGGGTGCATCTGTCGCCTGTTGGCAATGATTTGTTTTTGTCAGACCTGCAGCAGGGCTTGAAGGAGTTTCTCCTTGTGGGGAGTGGTGAGGACAAGCGCTAGGCTGTCCTCCCCTATGGCAGGGTACGTGCGGGGCTGGGTAGGTAGGGACTTGGCTCGGTGTCTATCCAAGGCAGCAGGGTTAGGGGTAAGTCTGAACCACTCCCATGATGCCTGACCGGCTCCAGGAGGCAGGCAGGCAGACCCCTGGCCTGGACTGACAGGATGGCGTAGCTCGGCCGGCTAACCTGAAGTCCGGCTGCCTTGCCCCCTTTGGGGGTGGCGGTGAAAGGCCTAAGCTGGCAATTGACAGCTGGGGCCTCGAGCCAGGTGGTACGCCCAATGAGAACGTAGGGGGAGGCAGGCGGCTAGGACCGCTTCCCCCATATGGCCCCGCACGATTGATGTTCAGTGTTATTGCCCTGCTGCAGTTGAAGTTCAATAAAGTGGCCCATTTTCATCCAAGCCGAAGTCTCATGTCTTTATTGCGGGTGTGGGGGTAACTGGAAGGCACTTTCAGTTGCGTCCAGAGTTTCTCTGTGGGTCCACCAGATGCAGGTTCAGAACCCTTGGTGGGTCAAATCCCCAGGTTCTGAAACTGTGGATAAGGAGAACCTACTGCATAAATATTTTCAATACTAGTAATAATACAAGCTGCAATCCTATGCATACTTTCTGGAAAATAAATCCTATTGAAATCACTGCACTGGATTGCGCTAACAGTAGGAGAGTGCAATAAACAAGCTCTCCCAAGTTACTCAATTTCATGAGTGAGGCTTTTGTGCCACTTTTTCTGTTTGACTTCAGCTATCCATAGTTACATCACTTGAAATCTCAGGTCTGTGGCTTCGATGGAATTTTATGAAGCACAACAGGGAAGCAAAAAACATGAACATTTATACTTTGTGTCTAGCTTGTGTATAGCTTATATTGTTGTATGGGACGTTGTACAGGACACTCAATGCAGAATGAACAGCGGCAACCGTATTCATAGTTCCAAGTTTGTAACTGTGAACTGGGTATCTCAAATTCCACAAAATGATACCATATTTTTATAAAGGGTGTTGACAAAATCTACAAAAGAAGCAACAGGTCACCTGAAGGTTACTTGAGTTCTCTGTGGCATTACAGTCAATTTCATTACACATGCTGGAAGATCTGATAATGTGGAAATCTTAAACTAAGTCCTGAAACCCTGGGAAAGAGTGTTCCAATAACTCCAGATGAATATGTGTAACATTTATTGGAGAGTCCTATGAAAGAAAATGGCTTTGACT
This sequence comes from Tiliqua scincoides, assembly GCF_035046505.1. NCBI lineage: Eukaryota > Metazoa > Chordata > Lepidosauria > Squamata > Scincidae > Tiliqua > Tiliqua scincoides. Next base: position 42,965,852 of record NC_089824.1, on the reverse strand, counting down.
TCCCTATTTTTTACAACTATTGAAAAGAAACTCCTACCAAAAGAATTATTAATCCAATTTTTTTTTTCCAAAACAATAGGGTGCATCTTTCAAATACATGCTTTATGCTGGCAGCCAAGCAAAAGTTGCCGGATATGTTAAAAAGAAAAGATCCCTTTGTGACCATAAACTTTCCAAGCATATGCCATCTCTTGACATGCATTTTTTTAACCTTGCAAGATTTAACTACTTCCAATCTAAATTATAATCTTGAAAAAGGAATCCCCTCTGACTATGCTGTGAGATGAACTAGCAGTTTAAAATCCTCCTTTTTAACTACCATTTCTGTGTGTTCAAGTAGCATGTCATGCTCCACAGTAACTAAATATACTTGCAGATAAACCTCCAGATGCAGATCAATTGGGCTAGTGAAGCAGTATCTATTCATCCCAGTTCAGAAACCTGATTGAAATGGGCGTCGTATGGTAACCTCAAGTGGTGATTCACCTAGTCCCTGCAAATGGTAAGCTGGAGACATAAGCAATCTGTTTCAGACTGAAGACATACAATTACATATTGGAAATAAAAATCAGCTGTTATTCCATGGTAGATTTACTGAACTGCAAGATATATCTGCCAGTATCTCAGCTCTGGCACTCAGGCAATGATCACTGGATGTCCAAAAAGCAACCAATAACACAGAATGCACAAAGAAAATAGCAACACACAGAAAACAGCAAGGTTGCAGTGTTTCTTCTGTAAGTAGGACTAATGTTTAACCAATACCATTTAAACAGCAATGAACTTTCTGATGAAAATATTTGGGCTTTTCATATTTTGACGAATGTAGCTGATTAAGGACCCAATCCTAAGGATTGCATACTGGCTTACCACTGGCATGCACTGTCACAAACGTGCCATAAGGCACATTTGCAGGCCACAGTGCCGGTACCCTGCCGGTGCTAGCCCAGAGCTGGCCAGTGCTGGGCTAGCACTAGTGAAGCACTGGAGCTCCACTGCTCGGTGGTCGCGCAGATCACCAAGCAACTGAGAGGTAGGTGGGGCGTGGGGGGAGGTGGCGAGACGCGTTCCAGGGCAGGGGGAGGCAGAGGTAGGGAGGGGAGAGGCCAGGGAAGCAGCGTGCTGGGGGAACTGAGCGGAGTGGGACCAGTGAAGCTTTGCTCCACCGGATCCAGAGCTTTTGTGTCAGGCTGGCTGCCCAACATGGAGGCTCTTGATTCTACGGTAAGAACATAAGAACATAAGAACAGCCCCACTGGATCAGGCCATAGGCTCATCTAGTCCAGCTTCCTGTATCTCACAGCGGCCCACCAAATGCCCCAGGGAGCACACCGGATAACAAGAGACCTCAAACTGGTGCCCCCCCCCTTGCATCTGGCATTCTATGGTGGGTCTTGGTGCCCTTGGGTCTATGGTGGGTGGGTGCCCTTGGGTCACCATAGAATTGAGTTGCCCCATTGCAGGACTACTCGGTTTACCCGGGGAAAGGGGACAAAATCCCCCTTCTCCCGTGGAGGCAACAGCAGCCATTTTTGGCAGCACTGTAGCCCCGCACACCAGGCAGCTCAGGACTGGGCTGTAAGCTAGTGTGAAAAATCAAAACTACATTTAAAACCAAACGCTTTTTTTCAAATACTAATACATTGTTGTTATAAGCAGTTTGAAAGGTTATTTTGCTATAACAGTGAAAGCAAATATTTTAAAGTATCACCATTCATCAAAACCAACTGATGTCATGTTTAGAACTCTCCAAGCACAGCATCCTATTCAAGCACTATTGTCTATGTATTATCTTTTCTAGACTTATTTGAAATATTTATTTTCATTAGCAGTTGCGGACCTCCCCAGCCCTGCGTCCTGGCACAAAAGGTCCACGATGGCACCCCCCCCCACACACACACACACAGGATTTCATACACACACCCCACTTACCTGGAGTGTACAGTGCTTTGTGAGACTCCAGGACACATCAAGGAAGCCTATCTGAAGTTTCCCAATGCTTTAAACTGTGCTTCCAGAAAACCGGAAGCACAGTTTCTGACCCCGTCAGCCTCAGAGAGGCTTCCATGAAGTCCTAAAGGCTCTGCACCCAGGGCATTTGCCCCATAGAATGAATGGGAAGTCTGTTCATTAGGAAAGCTGCCTTCAAATCCTTCTTAAAGCCAAACTAAGCCTTACTTTAAACACAGCACTGGCCTTTGTGTGCTCAGTTGTTGTTTCCAAAACAGCAGCCACACAGGATAGGGGGAGGGGGAAAAAGGGGCTACAGCAGGGCTTCAGAGTTAAATCCCCTTCTTTCCCCACACTGTAGCCCATTCATTTCCAAACATACCTCTTCTTCCCTGCTCAGTTGGGTGCTGCCATCCTGGATCTCTTGAAATCTCCTGAGATCCAAGATGGTGGTGCCCAACTCTCGCAAGATTTCACAAGATCCAAGATGGCAGTGTCCAGGAGAACTGGTAGGAGGGGTTGCTTAGGGCATGCCCCTATGAGTGCTCTGTGATGCCCTAAGGCAGCATTTCTCAAACTGTGAATTGGGACCCACTAGGTGGGTTGTGAGCCAATTTCAGGTGGGTCCCTATTCATTTCAGTGTGTATCTTATTTTTAATATATTAAACTTGATTATACCATGGTATGTGACTACATTTGAGAAGCACTGCCCTAAGGCATTGCGACACACACTTTGAGAAACCCTGCTTATCCCAGTCTTGATCACTCCCATCCTCCACAGCTGCTATTTAAGAGGAAAAACACACAGCAGAAGGACCACTGATGTGCCTCATGTAATGCACAGTTTTGCCCTTAATTATTATTTTGCAAAATGTGACACATTTCATTAGCCTGAGACAGTAAGTTGAAAAAACAGAGAGATTGTTTGTTTTTGAGATTTGAGAGTTGCAATCCTCTAACCAGAATTTTATGAACTTTTGTTAAGACCCACTTCTGAGGAAGGTTGCAGTCAGTGGCAGATCTCCTCAACCCTCTGCCCCAGGGCAAAGGTCCGCAATGGCGTCCCCCACGAGATGTTGCCCCCCCACGCAAATCCACACCCCTCCCCACTTACCTAAGGTTTATGGAACCTCACGCAACCATAGACTGCATCATGGAAGCTTCCTGAGGCTTCCCAGTAGCTTTAAACTGTGCTTCTGGAAAAATGGAAGCACAGTTTCCGACCCCATCAGGAGCCTCAGACAGGCTTACGTGGGGTCCTAAAAGCTCGCACCTGGGGCATTTGCCTTATCATCTACAATGGGAGGTCCACCATTGGTTGCAGTGACAATGTTCATTGAAAATGAGCAACAGGGCAGAAGCAATTTTGATAGCTTTTAAAAAGTAAAATATTACAGAAACAGGTTTGGTTACCTAGAACAAAGCCTTACCTAGAGGGCTAAAATATTAAATATTTTATAAATCTCCACATATTTTATAGAGTAAGCATTTGCGTGACATTATATGACAAAATTATGTCTTCTATCATAATTTTCAGTTGAAAAATTATTACATCCAGCAATCGTGCTATGCTCCAGGATCAGGGAATCTTCTTGAAGTCTTTCACACCTTATGATAAGAAATGAAGTTAAAACATTTTTTGGTTTTTGCAGGTTTTTGAAAATGTTCTCCTTTTCAGCATTTTCTCCACCAGGGGAACTCGAAAAGGGCCATTCCCCATCCAGTTCCCCTGGTGGACAAAATGCTGAAATCAGCAGCAATGTGATCGCCAGGATTACACTGCTGCAGGGCAGGGAGGAGTTTTTTTTTTTTACTTACCTGGGAGTCCGTAGGCTCTCTGGTGGGTCTGGAGAGTCTGTGACCCCCTCTGCAGCACTCCCAGCAGCTTCAACATGTGGGAAAACGGGGAAAACTCCACTTCCATAATTATAATATGCTATGGCTCTTTTAGGTGGTGCTGTGTCAATAGATAAATATATATCGTTTTAAAAAGACTATACCTGAATGGAAAACTTTACAATTACCTTGAAGAAATCTCTGCAGATCATTTAATTAAATGAAATAATTTAAATTGTGAAGTTAATATGTATAGTACACAGCTTTGGAGATACCTTATCTTAAAAAAAAAAAAAAATCCTTGGGACAAATACACATTGCAAGGCTTTCCTAACTGCAAAAAGGTAGTTTGCATCAGGGAGAGCTTGGTTTCGGTGGTGTAGCTGAAGTGGGGCCAGGGAGTACATGGTTTCCTGCCATCTCTGCTGTGAGGGGTGACAGCACTCACCTCAGGCGTGCTGCAAATGCCACAAAATTGGCCTTCCTGCCCACTCTTGTCTCCGTACAGCTCCAAATGAAGCCATTTCCAGAGGCAAGGGTCACACATGCACAGAGGAGAGTGTAATTTTGCACGTGCCAGCCTCCTCCGTGATGTCCCCAGGTCCCAGGTGCCACCAGGGCCTGACAACACAACTACTTGGCTTTCAGAAACTACTTTTCCTTGGTGCCAGAGCCAGGAGCCTACCAGTTTGTAATGACAGCTTGGGGACACAGAATACTTGCAAAAGGGTGGTTTATACAATAAAGCGTTCTGGTAATTTTTACAAACACACACACATCAATAGTGAATTCAACTCACTCTTCCAAACAAGGTCAGGCTGGAATTTAAACATGGGTTCCTGGGAGCTCTGGAGGACACAGGAAAAAAGTTTGAAACATTAAGGCGAGGTTCAGGAATGACTTCAGATCACCACCAGAGCTACCAGTAACTGGAGTAATCATCTGCCCACTCCTGGTTCACATCTTTATACTCACACAATTGTTTAGAATGCCCCTACTTTTGAGGGGTTAGATAGGTTTATTAAAGAACAGCAGACCTTTCAAAAATGACTACTAGCCATGCAGTCTATAAACAGAGCCTCCATATTTAGAAGCAGCATACCTCTGATTACCAAATGCTGGGAACAAATAGCAGTGACAAAGGTGGGGACAGGAGAAAAACACCCAGGATGTCTATTTGCTTGCCAGGACATCTGGTGAGCTACTGCAGGAAGCAGAATTCTGGTCTAGATGGATCTCTGGTCTGATGATCCGGCAAGGTAATTCTTATGTTCTCATGAAGAATCTATCCGGTCTGCTTAATAATCCCCAAATAATGCAGCTGTTCTTCTAATATAAGCAGTAAGCCTTCTCAAGCACTCTTAATTCCCTTACCCTTACGAGCTTTATTCCAATAGTGCGTATTTATTGCTGCAACCATAGCAATAAAAATATTTATTGGCAGCAATGATACAAATTGTAAACAACCATCTGTCTTTGGTTTCCCTCACTATGTTCCTTCAACATTTTTATCACACCAGTGTCATAAAGTTTGGAAAGGAGATAGCCCTGAAATATCTATCTGAAACATTTTTTTTATACAGGACTCATTGAGCATCAGTGTTGCACAACACTTAGAATGGGTCTGCCTCACCTACAGTCCCATCGCTGGCTCACTTGGGCTCGGCATGAAACAAAGCACATCTCTTCAGTAGGGAATGCCGTGTTGGAAAAGGACTCCAAGTTGACATCACTCCTGATCCCATGCAGATTCCTGCCCAGTAAGCATTTTGAAAATTCTGAAATGGATCTCAGAGCTTGCTTTGATGGGAAAAGGTAGTCAAGGCATCTATATGAAGCAGAATTATAAACTGGAAAACACTTTTTCCCAGTGGTGTAGCTGCAGGGGGAATGGTAAGTACTGTAGGTGCCGCAACATGCTGTATAAGTGGCCCTTCCCATTCACCATCAGGGTCATTCCGAGCAATGATGGCAATGCACAGAAAATGCTGTTTGGTTTGGCGAGTTCCTGCATGTTGCCATCACTGTTTGGAATAGCTCTGATGGCGAGTGAGACGGGCTGCTTACCTGGCACATTGTGGCTTATGCAGTACTTACCTTTTTGCCCCCCTCTAGCAATGCCACTGCTTTTTCCTGAAACAACCCACCAACCCACACTAGACTGCTGCTGAGAACAACATTGGAGCAGAGGCAGAAAAAGGTTTCAAGGAAAGTATTTACTCACAGTTTAAAGAGAAAACATGTATATCTCTTTTGCAGTTTGCACAGATCCTAAACTTGTGAAACAGAGGATCCTAAAGTGTGCATGTCCGTGTCCTTGTCCTGGCTGACACCAGGGCCTTTAAGAGGAACAAAGTATCTTTTGGGCCCTTTCTCAAAGGGGGAGGGGAGGGGTTGAAACAGAGTAAAGGGAGGGTGGTGATGGGGCAGGAAGAACTGGGGCAGGGAGGGAGTAAAACAGGGTGGCAACAGCTGGTCTACTGGGCTTCCCAATGCGGAGCCTAGGTCTACATGCCAGTGCGGCATTGGCAGTTAGATATAGCAATATGGAAAATCCTAAGTCTATCTAAAACCTTTGAAATATAGAAAATCATGCATTAAAATTAGCATTATTTAGGCACACACTAGAATGGAACTGTCCTGCGTGTATCAAAACTTACTTCTGCAGCATCTGTAGACCTGCAGCTATCTCCATGCGCTCCTATATACTCCATGGTATGTGGATCCATAAGCCAAAGAGCTACACTAGCAGACCTGTTTTCTCCCAGATTTGATACTGTGTTAAGGAGTGTCATGTATGCACTCCTCAGCCCTGTGCATATGTCTTGTGGCACCACCACTGCTGCACACCTGCAGTAGCACCCCCAGCATCCTGTGCAGGAAATGAGTCCAGGTGAGACCAGAAAATGTAAGACCCCAAGAAATTTCTGGGTTTCTTTTTGGCTCCTGGGCCTGGGTGCAAATTAACCCCTTTATCCCCCCCCATAGGTCCTGGCTGACACCATGTGGCCAGTTCAGCAGAGCATAAAGGACACGTCCATATCATCACAGGGAACAGAAAGAAGAGAAAGAGAATGTCAGATAAGGCGGTGTTTCCTGCAGGGTCAAAGAGGGTAAGTAAAGATTTGAGACAGGTAGCCTCTTAGTCTTCTGTACAATACACTGCCCCCTGATGTGTGGTAGGCCTCACTGAACCTATTTTCCAAGAGTTTTCCCACTGGCAATGTTAGCTCGACCTGTAGCTTTGCATCAGTACAAATATTCCTAGAATAGAATATTAACACTTTGGGGCTTGTAGAAAACAGTATATTTTAAATAACATCAGGGCAAGAATCATTGTGTACAGTAAACCAAATGAGCAGAAACCACATTCCTTGTAGGCAGATGATTTACTTCAAAGGACAGATACTGCCTGAAAGTGTAATCTTCATATGTAGGCAAAACAGAGCTATTTTCTTCCTATCTCATTTGAGTCAGGTCTGAACATCCCTGGATGGTCATGCACATGAATTTGAATAACTGATCATGAGTTTCATAATCTAATAATAGCGTAGCAATTTGTGTCTGCAAAATGCTTCATGCGTTTTAGTTTGATACTGTCCGTACAAAAACCTGTGGAGTAATGAGATATTATTATCCCTCTACTGTAGTTAGGAGCTGGGGGTGAGAGGGAACGACTTATTGCATTAATTATTGGCCGAGGTGATTTGAAGCAGGGAGCCCCAGGCTCACATCTTAAATCTCCCAGGCACCACACTATACTACATTGCACCAGCTCTCCAGATGCCTGCCACTCCTCCCCATCTGTGGTCCAGCATTAGAAAATGCTTCTCCACATTTCAGCTTTCATACGTATTCAATTCAGAAGACAGTACCTCACTTAAAACCACTCAGGAAATACAAGTCATACAGCCAGGGCCTTCTCAGTTGTGGCCTCAACCACAGGGAAATATTTTGCTGAAATTCTGTTTCAGAAATGATGCAAAACTTTCTTCTGGGAAGAAGAAACCTACATATTTCATTATGTAATTTCACTGGGATATTATTACCCTAATTTTGAAATGTTTTCAAATTTTATACTTTATTCACCTTAATTGTGGTGACTATTCCGTAGTTTATATTTGGTCTCTCTGAACATTTATGAATAAGAAGGGATATTATTAAAATAAACTACTAAAAGCACAAACCTTTGGGAAATTCTCGTGAATAGCTCCACTGAGAGATGTGTATTGCACAGAAGAACTCTCTGGTGGATTATCCTCTAAAAGGATAAAGAAATTGGGCACAGGAGTGTCACTATTTTTATTTCATTAACCTCAAAGTATCTCCACAAACTTCACCTGTATAAATTGCAAGTGGAAGAATGAATGAGAGTCACTGATAGTCAGATCTTCAGGTGCCTCACATTGAAACGATGGAGATGGATGGGAAAAGAATGTGTGTGTTTCTATTTTTTTTCAGTATTCAAATGGAGAGTTTTTTAGGATAATTTAACTCCCCATAGACAGTGAGCTTCTCAGTCCTTCTTCCACACCCTATGTATCTACTCCCTTCTTCTCTAATTTAATTGACTTGAGTGAATAAAATTTAACAATAAACCATAGATCAAGTGGAAAGAAGCACTTTGGAAGACACTTTTGCCTCTTTGAGCATTTGATATATAGAATGCACAGTTTAGAAGCTCACAAAAATGTAGCTAAAAAGAGACAAATCACCCACTCCAGATTACCCTGGCAATTGAAATGCACATGAAAAGTGGGGGGGGGGGGGGGAATATGGGCTTTGAATGTAAAGAAGAGAATCTGCTTGAAGGGATCTTAAGCTGTGGAACGTCAGAACTGATGTGCCCTTGGAGTGCTTTTGTTGGTGAAGACAGAATTGAAAGAGAGTTAATATAGAGCTGTAGGCACTCCAGATGTGTTCACTTGCCCTGGACATTTTTAGCTGTTATAAAATTGAAATCACATTGGACTTTCCAAAATAGAGGGGACTTGCATGAAGGAAGATAGCTTTATGCTGTTTGATGAAAATTATGGCTGAATGTATCACTATGGTGATGTTGTCCGGTTTTGAACACATGAGCAAATGAAGCTGCTGTCTGCAAGGTCAGACTATCTGGCTCAGTTTTATCTACACCAACTAGAAGTGGCTTCTCAGGGTTTCAGATGAAGGTCCTTCCTGGAGGTCCAACACCTGGAGATGCTCTGAGATTGCAGTCCTTCAGTATACAAGGTATATTACCACCACTGAGCTATTGCCCCATGTGCAGTCATGTTTATCGATGCAGTGGAGTATATGCCTGAAATCAGACCAAGTGACATATGAGCTTATAACTCTAAGGGCTGATTTTAAGGGAGCTATCCCTAGTCTACGATGTGTGTCTTTGGCTTTTCTGTTTTGTTTGGTTCAATGATTTTAGTTATTCTACTTTTGCTGTGATGCATTGCACATTTTATTATGAAGCTTTGTAGGCCACCTTGGGCATTTGCTTCAGCATGGGAAAGGTGGGATATAAATTTTTAAAATAAATAAATAATAAATAGATTTTGGGGGGGAATTTGGGTTGTTGCAGAAGAGACCCTGGGTAAATAAATGAGTACTAATTGCACAATTTTCTTAACAACAAACCTAGCTGGGGGCAATAATGTATTTCTTTTTACCATGTCTAGAGCGCTTCAGAACTAGATACAGGTTGAGTCTCATTATTCACATGGGTTCCATTCCCAGAACTCAGGTGGATGGCAAAAACCGAACTACAGCAAATCAATTTTTTTTAAAAAGTCTCTTTGCTCAGGTTATTTAAAAACAGCCTTGCTGACCAATGTGATGTTAAGATAGAGTCATTAAGATGACAATCCAACAGTCTCTATCCAGGCACTTAGAAAAGATTATCTTTCTTTCAGGGGGAAGGGCGGGGATCCTTAGAGAGAGAATGTTTGATGGATTGTCAGCTGGCTGCCCTCTAGATAACTATTGTAAAGGACTGTTTTCCTTTAATTTAAAGGGCCCTTCTCATCCTGTTGAGATAAAAATCTCTACAACAGTAAGAAAAACATTTTAAAGGTGTACATTTTTCCCCTTCTCCAGGGATCAGCACATTCCTTCTCATTTGCAGTGGCCCTTCGTGTTGAGTCAAATCCGTGTATAAAAAATCTGTGTATAACAAGGTTGGACCTGTATTTATGAAATTTCACTCAGAAAGCAAAAAAATAAAAATAAAAAATTCCTAAGTACAGCTACCAAAAGCCAGTGTGCCTCTTCTATTCCAAAAGAGAGTTTCCAGAGCAGCTATGCAAAGAATCCAGAAAATGTCATTTGAAAAAGTATCAAGGTATCTGCAAACTGTTAAAGCATAGGAGTTTAAAAAAAAAAAAAGATTCTAAGAACATTTCCCAAAATAAGAGCATTTTACATTACAGCTCAGTATATTCCATGATTTCCATATTTTTAAATAGATGTTTGATGAAAATGGTTGAGACACAAATATCACGTTGCTGCACCTGAGGGGTTAAACTTTCTATTCAGAGCTGAGCCAATTTTACTCAGTGTTTTTCTGCACTGCAGTGAAAGTTAATTCATTCTAAAGCAGACAGCTTTCCAGCAGCATTGTTAATATTATAATGTTCTTTTTCGCAGCAGTGGACAAGCTAGCTTATTAGATGAAGGAAAAACTAGAGATGTGCTGACAAGCACAGTTCACCATACTGGAGAGGGGAAACAAATTTTTTAATCAAAGTTGCTCCGTTTGATTTCCTATACAAAATCACAAATGTCCTTTAAAATTCCAAAAGCAAGATGGTTGATCAGCCAAAGAATATGTACTTCATCTGAGTATCATCATCATCAATAATAATACCTGAACTCCATCCACAATATTTCCTTTTAATTAAAAAGAAAATATGCTAAGGCTGCAATCCTATCCTCACTTTCATGGGAGTAAGCCCCATTGATTATTATGGAACTTACTTCTGAGTAGACATGCCTAGGATTGGACTGTAAGAATACAATCCTATACATACTTTACTGGGAGACCCATTGAGCACAGTGGAACTTACTTTTCATAAATTTGCATGTGAACACTGCTAGCCCCAACCACATGCTGTGAGCAGGGGCATCCTTGGCCCAACCTGCCCCTGCATGACACAAAACAGACTGAGCTTGCACCTGATTGGTGCACGGTCTGCTGAAGGGTGGGGCTTTTGAAACCTCAGTCCAGACCTAGGCAGTGTAGTGTTTGACAGCTCTGTGCAGGCTGCTGCCCTTTCAACATGGGCCTAGTCAATGGTAATGAGGGTTTGCAGAGGATGATTCCTCAGCAGGTCAGAGACATTTTCAGGTTATTAAAAAAAAATAAACTGTTTGGAGAACTCGAGTGAAGGAGTATAGCTTTGGCTGGTTGGCCCTGGGCTTCAGAACAGAAAAGGTTCACACCCCCATTCTGGTGGGTTCTGCATCCCAGCCAATTTCCATCCTGAGCAGTAAGTGAACTGAGAGGCTGGTGTCACAGTAGAATGTCAGGTTAGAGCTAGGGTGGAGATGCCTGAGGAGTAGGGACTTTCTCAGGGGAGGTGCCCACACTAAAAGGATGGGTGGAGTTCAGGGAGTTTGCATCTGCTGCAAAGATGGCTATTATCGCTGTATAATCTAATAAAAATGGCCCAGCTACCAAAAAGAAGACTGCCTTGTCTCATGACAGTTGTGGGGGGCTGCCTGCCTAGGCAATTTTTTTTTAACCTGCAAAAAGCCTGCTATGGTGATACAAAAGACAAGCAGCAAGACGGCAGCTTCAGAGAACAGAAAATAAAACTTAACAGTTTCAAAATGATTGCTGGGGAAAATCCAAAACAAAAAAAACAAAAAGAGGTCGACACCGCAACCACTGTGCAACAAAATTCCTCCGGATGAAGAGAAGGCTGACAGCATACTTGAGGTATAATTCATTCCCTGAACATTCGCAATCCTATCTGTTCTGGCAGCCAGATAAAAGGAGCAGGGGTTTATTAAGAATACACAGAAGTTTACAGAAATGTCAACTGGCTGGGTAAACCCGAACACTAGAGTAGCATGCAATAAATTCCTCATAGGCCAATATGTTTCACAAATAGTCCCTTCTCAGTTTTGCATGATACAGCATTAATTTAGGGCTATATATGTTCAACATCATATGATGTCTTTTTGATGAAAGTACTTATTATCTTGACTTATATGCAAGTCATCACTTGATATGCATATGTGCAATGTGCAGTGGCAGTGAAGAAGGCCAATTCTATGCTTGCGATCATTAGGAAAGGTATTGAGAACAAAACGGCTAGTATTATAATGCCGTTGTACAAATCTATGGTAAGGCCACACCTGGAGTATTGTGTCTAGTTTTGGTCGCCGCATCTCAAAAAAGACATAGTGGAAATGGAAAAGGTGCAAAAGAGAGCAACTAAGATGATTACGGGGCTGGGGCACCTTCCTTATGAGGAAAGGCTACGGCGTTTGGGCCTCTTCAGCCAAGAAAAGAGACGCCTGAGGGGGGACATGATTGAGACATACAAAATTATGCAGGGGATGGACAGAGTGGATAGAGAGATGCTCTTTACACTCTCACATAATACCAGAACCAGGGGACATCCACTAAAATTGAGTGTTGGGCGGGTTAGGACAGACAAAAGAAAATATTTCTTTACTCAGCGTGTGGTCGGTCTGTGGAACTCCTTGCCACAGGATGTGGTGCTGGCGTCTACCCTAGACACCTTTAAAAGCGGATTGGACAAGTTTCTGGAGGAAAAATCCATTATGGGTTACACGCCATGATGTGTATGTGCAACCTCCTGATTTTAGAAATGGGTTATGTCAGAATGAGACTGAGAGCAAAATCCAAAGTCCAGCTGAAATGTCTGCGTGACTTCCTCTTTGCCGACGATGCAGCTGTCACTACCCACTCTGCCAAAGATCTCCAGCAGCTCATGGATCGTTTTAGCAAGGCCTGCCAAGATTTTGGACTGACAATCAGCCTGAAGAAAACACAGGTCATGGTTCAGGATGTGGACTCACCTCCCTGCATTACAATCTCTGAGCATGAACTGGAGGTTGTCCATGACTTTGTGTACCTTGGCTCAACAATCTCCGACACTCATTCTCTCGATACCGAGCTAAACAAGCGCATCGGTAAAGCAGCTACCACGTTTTCCAGACTCACAAAGAGAGTCTGGTCCAACAAGAAGCTGACGGAACATACCAAGATCCAGGTCTACAGAGCTTGCGTCCTGAGTACACTTCTGTACTGCAGCGAGTCATGGACTCTTCGCTCACAACAGGAGAGGAAATTGAGCGCTTTCCACATGCGCTGCCTCCGACGCATCCTCGGCATCACCTGGCAGGACAAAGTTCCAAACAACACAGTCCTGGAACGTGCTGGAATCCCTAGCATGTATTCACTGCTGAAACAGAGACGCCTGCATTGGCTTGGTCATGTCGTGAGAATGGATGATGGCCGGATCCCAAAGGATCTCCTCTATGGAGAACTTGTGCAAGGAAAGCGCCCTACAGGTAGACCACAGCTGCGATACAAAGACATCTGCAAGAGGGATCTGAAGGCCTTAGGGATGGACCTCAACAAGTGGGAAACCCTGGCCTCTGAGCGGCCCGCTTGGAGGCAGGCTGTGCAGCATGGCCTTTCCCAGTTTGAAGAGACACTTTGCCAACAGTCTGAGGCTAAGAGGCAAAGAAGGAAGGCCCATAGCCAGGGAGACAGACCAGGGACAGACTGCACTTGCTCCCGGTGTGGAAGGGATTGTCACTCCCGGATTGGCTTTTCAGCCACACTAGACGCTGTGCCAGAACCACCTTTCAGAGCGCGATACCATAGTCTTTCGAGACTGAAGGTTGCCAATATATATATATATATGTCAGAATGCCAGATGCAAGGGAGGGCACCAGGATGAGGTCTCTTGTTATCTGGTGTGCTCCCTGGGGCATTTGGTGGGCCGCTGTGAGATACAGGAAGCTGGACTAGATGGGCCTGTGGCCTGATCCAGTGGGGCTGTTCTTATGTTCTTATGATACTGCAGTCTGTGTGTGTGTATGTGTAAGAGAGAAAGAACACTTTCTGTGACAAGAATTGGGTGTTGTTTTTTGTCTTCTGTATATTTAGGTATATGGAATGTGGTGGCTCAGTGGGTTAAACTGCTGAGTCAACGAGCCCGTTGAGTCGCACAAGGCTCCGTGTGCTCCAGGTATGTGGGCGAGGGCAGATTTGCATGGGGGGGGTGGCATCCGCAGGGGCACCATCGTGGACCTTTGCCCCGGGTGTGGGGTAAGGGAGATCCACCACTGTTATCAGTCTCTACCAGTGTTCGCCAGATCCTATCCCTTCTTTTCCAGGTCACCCTACCCTTTATCTTTACTCAAATATATGCCAGCAAAATGGCTGATGTGAATCCAGGAGACCCATAGGTGACTTGGCAGCCTCCTGGGGGGAAGATAAATAAAAAAATATTTTTACTTACCTCTTTTTGGCTGTGTGTTCTCTCCACATACCATTGGATGCAGCACACGGTCCATTAGTGCAGCTGCATCAACACCAATGGGTAATTTGTTTTGGAAGCCACCTTCATTAATGGAGAGCTAGTAAATAAGAAACAAGAGTACTGTATTTTAAAATCCCACACACCAAGACATTATAGACTTCTCAGTATATCCTATACAAGGGTTTTATTTCATCCTGCAGAGTATTTTTCTATCATTTAACATCTTTCCTCGTTATTAGAAGAAATTATTTAGAGAAAGAAGGAGGTATTATTCCAGTAAAGGCCATATTATCTCAATTTCAGATAAGCAATAAACCAGATTTCTCTGCATTAACAGAGTGATAACTTTTTATCTCCTTCTGTTATAATGGAAAGATGTAACAACAAAGTTCCAGGAATCCTTCCGTGTGTTTCCTCTCTGTGGCAGAAAACACTTTCCTCCACAAAACCCCTCTAGCAGAAAACAGAATTGACTTGTTTTGTCACTTGCCTGAAAACAGCCAGCACCTAGGGCCACTGTTTACTACTGTTTTGTCTAACTTCATTCCTTAACCAAAAAATAACTATGGGTGGAAGACTCCATGCTTGCCAATACAGCCAAATCTCTAAGGCAGCTTCTTAAAAAAAAAATGGTGGATGCTGATAATTCCCATTATTCATTTGTATTTGCTTTGTCAATGTGTTTGCCCAAAGTTTATAGGATCTCAGTGGAACAGAGAATTCCATCCATGTACAACCCAGAAGCAAGGGTTGTGCAGCATGTATTGTGACATAATAAGACATGTCAGATATTCAGTAAGATGACCTCTCAGTGTATTGAAACAGATGCTATGCAATTCTGTGTTTATTTCTCTCATAAATCTTTATAAAAATAAACTTAAACCAAAGAAGAATTTTTTTTGGCTTTGTGCTTAAAAGCTTGTAATGCAGATGGACCAAGAGTGAAACATTTAAAATTTACTTGGGAGAAAAGATAAAAGACAACAGACAGAACTAATCAGCACAGAACAGAAACAGTTCACTGGCAGACTATCTGAAAACTGAGGCAGACTGGACTGTGGGTGCAAGGCTTTCTTCAAACAGAACTTTGTTGAAAAGACTGTAGGTTGGTCTAAGTTAGGCATTGGCCAAGGCCCCTCACCCTTCAGGATGGCCCAAGCAACCAGACCAATCCCTGACTCCTCAGGACCAGTGGCAGCCTTCAATACCCCATCATAGGACAGGTGAAGGCACTATGGAAGTACAGAGTTGTGTCCCAGGAGCACAGCTACCTGGTGCTGGCCCTGGGAAGTTCCATCTTCTAGTCGGTGAGTCCTTGACTGCAGCCATTTCACCTGAGGTTACTTAAAAGTAGTATGGTTGGACCTCAGTATCCGTGAAGGATCTATTTCTGGACCCCCTGCTGATACCAAAACTCACAGGTAAGCATATCCACAGGTCTGGTCCATAGGACCTTCAGACACAACTGGAGATGTTCTCCTTTCATGTTCAGAGATATTTTGATGCCAGGAGAAGCCATGCACATCCTCTGCAGGCCTCAGAAAGGCCTCCAGACATGCCGGAAAAATACTTCCGGTTTTTGTAAACACTGGAAGTGACTTTCCGGCATCTCTTGAGGTATTTATGAGATCGGAGAGGTCATGTGTGGCCTTTGTGGGCCTCAGAAAGCCTCTCAGATGCAACTGGGAAACACATCTGGTTATGTCCTGGAGTTCAGATCCAGCCTTCCACCACGGGTTCAGAACCCACAATGACTTAAATCTGCAGGTCCCAAATTCACAGATACAGAAGAAAAGCCCCACTGGATCAGGCCAAAGGCCCATCTAGTCCAGTTTCCTGTATTTCACAGTGGCCCACCAGATACTTCTGGGGGCACACAAGATAACAAGGGGCCTGCCTCCTGGTGCTGCTACTTTGCATCTGGCTTCTGAGGTAGCCTACTTCTAAAACCACGAGGTTGCACGTACCCATCATGGCTTGTAACCTGTGATTTCCTCCAGAAATTTATCCAATTCTCTTTTAAAAGCATCTAGGCCTGATGCCATCACCACATCCTGTGGCAAGGAGTTCCACAGATTAATTACATGCTGAGTAAAGAAATATTTTCTTTTGTCTGTCCCAACTCTCCCAAAATTCAGTTTTAGTGGGTGTCCCCTGGTTCTGATGTTGTGTGAGAGGGAAACGAACATCTCTCTATCCACTCTGTTCCAGGTGTGGCGTCCAATTCTGGTCACCGCATCTCAAAAAGGATATAGTGGAAATAGAAAAGGGGCCAGCAGTGGTGGACATCCCCCGTCCCACTCCCAGGGCAAAGGTCTGTGAAGCCACCCCCTGCCAAAGATGCTGCCTTCCTTGCGTGCAAAGCTGCTCCCCGATTTTTAAAGCGCAACGGACCCTCACGCAACCTCAGAGTCAACTAGGGAAGCCTTGTGAGGCTTCCCTGCGGTCTTAAACTGCACTTCCGGAAAACCAGAACTGGAGTTTCCAACTGCATCAGAAGCCTTAGGGAAGCTTCCCGTGCAGTCCTAGAGGTGTGCTGTCTCAGCGCCTGGGGCATTTGCCTTGTTCGCCCCATGCTGGGTCCACTGCTGATGGTCAGTACTTAGACCCAATTAATAAATAGCAGGGTCATAAATGAATAAAAATACGTCAAATTGAGATAGCTGAGGTTAGAAAAAATGGCACAGACATCACAAACAAACATTTATAAATTAGGATAGTTCACAAAGCACCTGTCCAAAGAAAGTTACAGCCCAGTCCTATCCACTTCCACCCTGACAACACAGAGGAACCAAAATGGCTACCACTGCATCCTATGGTGGGAGCAGTTGCAGAGGTCTCCTCTGAGTAAGGGAACAATCATTTGGGGGTAAGCCTCCGTGGCATGGAGAGGTGTCTACCTGGACCTTTGCTAGCTCAATTTGCAATACCTTTTAGAAGGCTGGAACACAGATGCCCCACAATGATTCAGCTTTCCATTCCATCCTTAGCTTGATCTTGATTTGAAGAAGCCATGTCCCTCTCCCTCCAGGAAGAAGCCGTGGCTAATCTTCTGGAAAGGCTGCCAAGGAACCAAGATTGAGTCAAGAGAGACTTGAGGAACCAAGATGGAGTCATGAGAGACATGGAGTCATGAGAGTCATGCATGTTTAGAAAAGGAGGTCATTGGCAACAGACACAAGGTAAAGTCAGCTTCCCCTAGGTCTGGGGGTGCAAATCCTTTCCCTGGTGGCAGCTGCTACTGAGGTTTCGCCATTAAAAGTTACCTATTCCTAGTCCAGGATGCTGCACTGGACCACCACAGGGGCTTACTCACAGCTCACTTTTTTGGATGCAACCCATTGTGTTCCACAGAATTTTAATATCTGGGACACATAATTTGTACTGATAATAATTGACAGCACACAGGCACAAAGCCTACCCACATAACTTTGCTTCATAAAGGCATTATTTATATGATAAAACTATACTAAAACTTTCTCCATCTTGCCTCAGTTAGCCTTACTTTGTATGCTGGGACAGGATTGTTGGTATTAATGCAATGATTATTGGGCTGATATGAGAATTATAATGCTTATACAAATCTCAAGTTCAGCAAGGAATACAGTTTTCCATCCCATGTTATTCTACCAGCAAATATATTCTACAACAAGTATTGTCCATCGTGCGATTATTTTTCTCTCTTCCATTTTATTTTCTGATTGTAGGCAAATCTGGGTCTTGCCATGAAATGTCTACTGTTCTGTAGTCTATAGTTTTTCCAGATTTTTCCTACATCTCAGTCGGTAAAATATTACTAAATGTTATTGCAACAACTCTTGACCCAGTCCTGGGATGCGGAATCCCAGTGCCAAGACCAAGTTGCTGAGTGAACTGGGGCAACAGGGGTTTCCTCCATCTTCAGCAGTGGTGGAACCCAGAATGCTACCCATTGCTACCTCAGGTCCACTGCTTCTGCATAGTTTAAAAAAGGAGTCAACCACTTATCCTGCTCCTCAAGCTGTTTCTTCAATTGCAGAAGTGCAAGACTTCTGGTTTGATTTAAAGGGACCACGTGAACAAAAGAGCCTCTTTGTTTGCATGGTGCCTGCAAATCAAACTGGAAGCCTTGCACTTCTGTGTTTGAAGAAACTGCACCTGGAGTAAGATAAGGAGGCAAGTGATTCACTTTTTGCTTGCTTTTAGTGGGCAGAAAGTGGATCACTATGGATTGCATCCACAGCAGGTCGGAGGGTGGCAATGATGGTGACAGACTCAGGCTGAGGGGCACCCCAAATCCACTGCCCTTTCATCCAGTCCGCAATCGGCCACTGATGCAACCTGCATCACCTTGCCATCCCTGCCGCATAGCAAGATAGGACCTCTGACAGGCTTGGGTGCTCAACTAACCCCTGACCTAGCTGATCCCCTGTCTGATTCAAAAACATGCACACATATATGCATTTTTGACAGGAGTTTGCTTCACAGAAGCTGCTACCACAGATTTTTATCTCTTCCTTTTTCTATTTAAAAAAATAAGTTGCCACCACTGATTCCCCAAATCACTCTTTAAATTCCACTGAATTCAAGTGAGGATTGTAGATTTAGTGCAAAAGCAGTTTAAATGGGAATTGTAGTCATTGTGTGATGTCATATCCTGTCTTTCTTTATGTGCAAAAATAGCAAACCAACCTTTTGGACTCAAAAGTGGTGAAATGAAAGAGCAGTGTGGGAGTATCTACCTGTTTGGATTGTAACCATAGAACATTGCTCAAGAGGTTTCTTGTTATTAATCCCCGCAGTTACTAATACAGATGCAATCAAAAACAATTGCAGTGAGAAGGAAAGCAGTAGATAACTCAAAACTCCAGTGTGGCTGCACAAAAAGCTTAGCGATGAACTGAAGGTAAAAAGGATTTGTTTACAAAATGGAAGATAGGAGTGATCACCGAAGACTAGTATAGATGCAAAGCCCAGACCTGTTGGGAGAGTCTCAGGAATGCAAAAGCTCAGTTTGAACTGAGGCTGACCAAGGAACCAAAGAGCAACAAAAAGGATTTTTTAAGGTATATTCAAAGGAAGCGAATGAGATACAAAAGGATAGGAAAGTCTGGTGACATGTTGTCTGGAGACCAAGGGAAGGTGGAAATGTTTATGCTGGCATTTTGGCCAAGTGGGGGAATGAATGCAGCCCCACAAGAGTAGCGTGACTGTGAAGAGGACCGGTCTGCAGATTAGGGCTGAGACTGAAGCTGCAGCTACACACTGGAGAGTGTGGCATGAAGCAAATAGAGGGACTAGGGAGCAAATACAGAAGGCTAGGATAGTGGGAGCCAAGGTTGCAGCAGATAACAAGAAACCTATACTATGGAGAAGCTCCTAGATTGGTCTGTTGTACCAGGAAGGCCCATGGTGCAAATAAAGGGCTTATAAATAGAGTAGGAAGCCCGACCACTTCTTAGCTATAGTTGGGGCCTGATCCAAGGCCAGCATCTGGGCCTGCTTCCCCCTCTCCCAAGTAGACACATCAACAGAGAGGCCCTGGGGAGGTCAGGTGAGCTCTTCTGTGCTCTCCCTAAACCAAGGTTCTGTTCTGGCACCACAGCTTCTCCTTAGGTCCTGGCCTTGGGCAATGAATAGGAACTGTAAATGGAACCTGGAGTTGAAACAGAGATCCCCTCAAGACATACCTCTAAGGAGAGACATAGTTTGGCAGTGGCCTCTGCAAGATCCTGGTTTGTACCTGGCTCATCTGCAAGGGACATCTCCTCCCCCTCCCCCTCCTCCTCCTCTCCAGAGAAGTCTTCTTCAGAATCTGTGTATGACTGAGAATCCCACAGCCATGGAAAAACAAAGGAAAAAAATGGCAACAGGGTAAGGCTCTGTTCTAATAGGATGGACTCAACAGTGAAAGGATAGAGCCCAATGACCAGAAAGCCCAAGCAGATCCCCTCATAGCCAGCAATTAACCCATCCACGAAACAAAAAAGCGAAAAAAAAATACCAAAACAGGCAAAACAATTTTTTTTAACTAACTAGTAACCCTATGCGAGATAGAAGAATAGGGTAGATGGTGTCTCCACAGCGCACCCAGCACAGTGTTTTCTTTCCTCCAGAGCCAAAATACAAGGGAAATGCTGCAATGTGGCTGACAGAGGAGAGAAAAAGGAAGTTCCCTCCAGTTTCTCTCCGGAGACCCGCACCACCTCACTCCGTGTTACAATCTCTCTTTCAGAAACTGATTTGTTTGGGGCTGCTTTCTATTCACATCACAATCCAATCAAACCATAGTATCGAGGAAAGATCAAAGCAGTACAGCACACTCATCTACAGTAATGCACAAAATATATGAGGCATTAAAATTTTCATTTCTCATTCTTGAAAGAAAAAACATAAAGGTAACAGAAAATGATGTGGAATATGAATCTGTTCTTGAGACAATGATTGCAGCAAGAACGGGAAACCACATAAGCCAACAGCTCCTTGCTTGTAGATCACTTTCATCACATAGAGGAGTTTTTTCATCTTTCCATGGTCACCTGATGTGAAATTGAAACAAAAGACAATATCATTATTTCAGATGCAGTGAAATAAATAAAATCCCCTTCACTACTATGAAAATTGCACAAATTTTCTGACAGACCAAAAAAGAAGAAAGAAAATCCCTCCTACACAACAGGATTTTTTTTTTTTATTGTATTCCTTTACACTCTCCGTAGACACTTTTCTGTTTTGGGGCTGAACATGCCAGCCTCATCAAAAGATGAACATGGCAAAATGGTATACAGTAAAAACAATACCAAAGATTACCAGTAAGTAAATACAGTAATAACATCAAGACAAAAGATGAATATGGCAATCCTATGCACACTTACCTGGAAGTATATTCCATTGAACTCAGTTTGGGTTTCTTCTGAGTAGTCATGTGGTCATGTAGTAGTCATGAGCAGGCTTGTGCTGAAATATAGCCTTAAAATAACTGTTTCCAAAAGGCATAGGAGAAAAAAGAAAAGATCTTTGCCTGAGACAGAAAGCACAGTAGTACAGGTATGAGGCAAGGCTCTCCAAGGAGATAATTCCACAAGAGGGGCAACATACCGAGAAGACCCTTTCCTCAGTTGCCACATACCAACCTTTAAAGGCAAAGGCATGCATAGGAGAACATAAGAAGAGCCCTGCTGGATCAGGCCAAAGGCCCATCTAGTCCAGCTTCCTGTATGTCACAATGGCCCACCAGATGCCTCTAGAAGCACACAAGACACACATCTGGTCACGATAAGGAAACCGGATTTCTTGACGTGCTAAATGACTGTGGCTTAGATCAGCTAGTCACGGAGCCCACCAGAGGACAGGTGACTCTGGATTTAATTTTGTGCGGTACGCAGGACCTGGTTAGAGATGTAAATGTTACTGAGCCATTGGGGAACAGTGATCATGCTGCGATCCGTTTTGATGTGCATGTTGGGGGAAGAATACCAGGCAAATCTCTAACAAAAACCCTTGACTTCCGACGGGCGGACTTCCCTCAAATGAGGAGGCTGGTTAGAAGGAGGTTGAAAGGGAGGGTAAAAAGAGTCCAGTCTCTCCAGAGTGCATGGAGGCTGCTTAAAACAACAGTAATAGAGGCCCAGCAGAGGTGTATACCGCAAAGAAAGAAGGGTTCCACTAAATCCAGGAGAGTGCCCGCATGGCTAACCAGCCAAGTTAGAGAGGCTGTGAAGGGCAAGGAAGCTTCCTTCCGTAAATGGAAGTCTTGCCCTAATGAAGAGAATAAAAAGGAACATAAACTGTGGCAAAAGAAATGTAAGAAGGTGATAGGGGAGGCCAAGCGAGACTATGAGGAACGCATGGCCGGCAACATTAAGGGGAATAATAAAAGCTTCTTCAAATATGTTAGAAGCAGGAAACCCGCCAGAGAAGCGGTTGGCCCTCTGGATGGTGAGGGAGGGAAAGGGGAGATAAAAGGAGACTTAGAGATGGCAGAGAAATTAAATGAGTTCTTTGCATCTGTCTTCACGGCAGAAGACCTCGGGCAGATACCGCTGCCCGAACGGCCCCTCCTGACCGAGGAGTTAAGTCAGATAGAGGTTAAAAGAGAAGATGTTTCAGACCTCATTGATAAATTAAAGATCAATAAGTCACCGGGCCCTGATGGCATACACCCAAGGGTCATTAAGGAATTGAAGAATGAAGTTGCAGATCTCTTGACTAAGGTATGCAACTTGTCCCTCAAAACGGCCACGGTACCAGAAGATTGGAGGATAGCAAATGTCACGCCTATTTTTAAAAAGGGAAAGAGGGGGGAACCGGGAAACTATAGGCCGGTCAGCCTAACATCTATACCGGGTAAGATGGTGGAATGCCTCATCAAAGATAGGATCTCAAAACACATAGACGAACAGGCCTTGCTGAGGGAGAGTCAGCATGGCTTCTGTAAGGGTAAGTCTTGCCTCACGAACCTTATAGAATTCTTTGAAAAGGTCAACAGGCATGTGGATGCGGGAGAACCCGTGGACATTATATATCTGGACTTTCAGAAGGCGTTTGACACGGTCCCTCACCAAAGGCTACTGAAAAAACTCCACAGTCAGGGAATTAGAGGACAGGTCCTCTCGTGGATTGAGAACTGGTTGGAGGCCAGGAAGCAGAGAGTGGGTGTCAATGGGCAATTTTCACAATGGAGAGAGGTGAAAAGCGGTGTGCCCCAAGGATCTGTCCTGGGACCGGTGCTTTTCAACCTCTTCATAAATGACCTGGAGACAGGGTTGAGCAGTGAAGTGGCTAAGTTTGCAGACGACACCAAACTTTTCCGAGTGGTAAAGACCAGAAGTGATTGTGAGGAGCTCCAGAAGGATCTCTCCAGACTGGCAGAATGGGCAGCAAAATGGCAGATGCGCTTCAATGTCAGTAAGTGTAAAGTCATGCACATTGGGGCAAAAAATCAAAACTTTAGATATAGGCTGATGTCTGTGACAGATCAGGAGAGAGATCTTGGGGTGGTGGTGGACAGGTCAATGAAAGTGTCGACCCAATGTGCGGCAGCAGTGAAGAAGGCCAATTCTATGCTTGGGATCATTAGGAAGGGTATTGAGAACAAAACGGTTAGTATTATAATGCCGTTGTACAAATCTATGGTAAGGCCACACCTGGAGTATTGTGTCCAGTTCTGGTCGCCGCATCTCAAAAAAGACATAGTGGAAATGGAAAAGGTGCAAAAGAGAGCGACTAAGATGATTACGGGGCTGGGGCACCTTCCTTATGAGGAAAGGCTACGGCGTTTGGGCCTCTTCAGCCTAGAAAAGAGACGCTTGAGGGGGGACATGATTGAGACATACAAAATTATGCAGGGGATGGACAGAGTGGATAGGGAGATGCTCTTTACACTCTCACATAATACCAGAACCAGGGGACATCCACTAAAATTGAGTGTTGGGCGGGTTAGGACAGACAAAAGAAAATATTTCTTTACTCAGCGCGTGGTCGGTCTGTGGAATTCCTTGCCACAGGATGTGGTGCTGGCGTCTAGCCTAGACGCCTTTAAAAGGGGATTGGATGAGTTTCTGGAGGAAAAATCCATTATGGGGTACAAGCCATGATGTGTATGCGCAACCTCCTGATTTTAGGAATGGGTTAAGTCAGAATGCCAGATGTAGGGGAGAGCACCAGGATGAGGTCTCTTGTTATCTGGTGTGCTCCCTGGGGCATTTGGTGGGCCGCTGTGAGATACAGGAAGCTGGACTAGATGGGCCTATGGCCTGATCCAGTGGGGCTGTTCTTATGTTCTTATGTAAGACAAGATACCTGCATCCTGTTGCCACTCCCTTGCACCTGGCATTCTGAGGTAGCCTATTTCTAAAACCCGGAGGTTGCACAAACCCATTATGGCTTGTAACCTGTGATGGACTTTTCTTTAGAAATCAGTCTAATCCTCTTTGAAAGGCACCTAGGCCAGACACCATCACCACATCCTGTGGAAAGGTGTTCTACAGACTAATTACATGCTGGGTAAAGAAATATTTTCTTTTGACTGTTCTAACTCTCCCAACACTCAATTTTAGTGGATGTTCTCTGATTCTGGTGTTGTGATCATCCCTCTATTCACTCTATCCATCCCCTGCATAATTTTGTACGTCTCAATCATGACTCTCACACATATTGTGGAAGTGTGAGATGTCAATGTATATACAAAATAAATAAATCCAAGGGTTTGGGGTTGGTTGGTTAGTCTAAGAAGAACCTCA
Source organism: Tiliqua scincoides (assembly GCF_035046505.1). Lineage (NCBI taxonomy): Eukaryota > Metazoa > Chordata > Lepidosauria > Squamata > Scincidae > Tiliqua > Tiliqua scincoides. The sequence continues at coordinate 42,941,328 of NC_089824.1, read as the reverse complement.
TTGACATTTTATATTAAATATTTTAATCTGCTCAGTTGTGGAAATGTTACTAATCCAGCATATCTAAAAAAAGAGACAAAAAGATTCCTGTTAACTAACAGGATTAACAATAGTCTTGGAAAATGAATATTAGAATGTTGGGAAAGGGCTGAAAGAGATTATTCTGTACATCTAATGTAAAAGCGATAACGGCTGATAATGGCATTGTTAGAACATCCTAAGCACCTCTGTCATGTGTGAGGATTATTATTTATTTATACAGTGCCATCAATGCACATGGCACTTTACAGAATCATAAGCAAGAGAAAGACAGTTCCCTGTCCCAGAAGAGTTTTCATTCTAAATTTTGGCAAAGAGAAAAAAGAGGGGAAGATAAAAGGGAGAGAGAGGCAATGGTGGTAAAGGATTGGGTTTTGCCAGTTACTGAAATTCAAACATTATCTAGACTTTCCTATCACAGCTAAAGTTATGGAGTGAACACAGATGTCAAGGAATTGGAGTACATGTCATAATGCTGAACCTTAGACAGATTAAAGAGTAGGCAGTGTGAGCAGAGACATGAGTACTTAGGCTGAGAGAAGATCCAGCCGGATCAAAGGGGCAAGGGAGCAAGAACCAGATACATAAGCCAAGCAGCCAAGGTCAACACTGACAGCAGCATAGCCTATACTGGACCATAAAAGTTGTAGGGTACTACCATGATATGAAAGCCAGAGAGAAGCTGGGCAGATGGAATCATCTGTAGCCTGGGAATAGGTTGTGGCCCTGGAAATATTTCAGTCTGCAGTCCTAACTGGGACATCACAAGGGGTAGTGAAACTTGCATGCAAAGATTCTCACTTTTAGTCTAGGCAACATCTAACAGCAAAGTAGGTAGGAAAGGATCAGCAAAGTGGAAATCAGAAGCAGAACAAGCTGGATTTCTTCCCATTGGTCCGAAAAAGAAAATGACTGACAAGGATGAATGTTTGGAAGAAGTGGGAAATCAAGCAGGTTCAGTAGCAGCTGTCCAAGGGATCAAAGACAGTAACATACACTTCTAGTCTCATGGTGTTCTCTCAAATAGGCAGTGAACTATCAAGGGATGATGATGACTATCAAGTGGTTTGAGATCACCTTCAAAGCCTGAAAGACATCAATCTAGGATTTCCACTACAACCAATTTTCACAACTTTTATTTTAGGAAAAAAATTAAAATGAACCATGCAGGAATATCCTGTTGTTGGCTGCAACCTTCCTGTCCTTGGTGAAAATACTGTGGAATGGGATGAACAGTGTATCAACATCTATAGATACCATTTGAGAAATGTAATATATTTTAGCAGTGTGCTGTACCACAGTTGTTCATCATTTTTGTCCTTGCATAACATATATAATTCCAGTCAAACTGTTTCTGGGTATGGAAAAATCTTTAAAACAGATTGTTTTTGAACAACCAGGAGTATATGGCTCAGGGCAGGTCATCTTTGGTACTAGAGCTTCATTACAATACTTTAAGTGTTCTTATCGAGTGTGACCATAACAGGGGTGTTCCCCCCCATGTCCAAGTTTACATACAACTTCAGTCTATCACAGAGCAAGACATACCATCAAACTCTTTCAGCCTTTTCCTCCTTCCTTGAAATTTACTATCCACATATCCATTTTGAATGTCCTTTTTGTCATGAAATTTTGAAAACAATAGAGACCACCCTGTCTATGTAGCACCATCTTCCCTAGCACATAGTGTGGAAAGCATCTAGCCTTCTGGAATAAGGGCAGATTCACAAAACCATTTGGTGGGTTTATGTTCCATTCATGGGGGAAGCCCAGGTTAAACATGGAGATCCGTGAATATAAATGACTACTTACATGTGATTGATTTTTCAAATGAGATTGTAAAGCTGTTTCCAGGTCATCTTAGCCTCTAGGTCATGTTATTAAACTCTTGTTTAGTGTCAATAATATACTTAAATAATGCTGCTCACACTTACAGTGCAGTTTCAGTAAAGCTAAATTGAATCCTTATTTGAGACATTTAATTTAAAGTGTGACTGTTTCTGCTAATGAGCTAGGAATTTGCTTCCCCACAATGCATGTTCCAATTTGTGCTCATGATGAAGATGTCTTAAGTCAAAACACATGGGTATCAAAAGGTTTTGTAAGCAACCTTCTAAACTAATCATTATTGAACCTTCTGCAATTCTGTCTCTGTTGCCACTGTTTTAGTCCCATAGTTCTCATTTTCCCCACTATCTCCTTCCCGAAAGGTGAGTTTAACATGATGAGCCTTCTGAAGAGGGTTAGTTAATCCATCCAAAGACTCTTGTGATCTTTGGAAAAGATCCGCTCTGTGCTCAAAATTTACAAATTGCTTCCATATATCAAGCACCACCGGTTTTCTATTGTTCACATTGCAGTAAGCAGTAAAGGTGAAGGAGAAAGAAAAGGTAACGGCCTTTTGCAACATCAAAGAGAATGCAAGGTTGATGTATCCTTTGCTTTCTGGGTGTAGGTGCACACGCATGTGTTGTGCACATGCTTGCAAAAGATACAATAATGCAAGGATCTTTCTGATTGATTAAAGTATTGAAGCGTATTCGTTGCTTCATAAATAATGCTCTATTACTTTTCCTCAAAGACAAGCAAACCTTGACAGACTGACCTTTTTCAGGGCAGGAAGTTGTTTCAGTGCCATAAATTATACTGTAAAACGAGTGGAAATGCTACTGAGAAGTGTGTGACAAAATAAGATTAAAGATTACTACACAAAAAAGATTGTTGTTTTATTAATGGAGTCCTGTCAGAGGGATGAAAAATTCTCAGCTTTTTACTGGATGCCAGATCACGTCAAAAGGGAAATTATGAATGCTTTTTGTAACAGGCAAACAAATGTGTCAAAACAATATACTCATTACATCCTCCTCACCCCCTCCCCACACATCTCCTGTTTTCACTTAAAGCAGTTTCTCTGTTTTTCAGATAAAGTTTAAGCATTTTCAGACCTAAAGAACTGTACTGTACAGTCTACAGGCCTGTGATGTTTGCAAGTGCACTGTGATTTCAAATTGCCCAGAATGAGTAAGTTCCTTTGTTAGTCTATGTATTGCCAGGAGGGGAAAGCACACAGGAGTTCTCTATTCATTTCTCTTTTAGGTGTTCAGCTAGAGGAATTTACCCGATAATTTGTTAGGATTAGGAATATCTCATTTTGAAAGTCACTGTTCAAGTCTTTTCCTGTCATTGTCTTCTTTCTTTCTTTCTTTCTTTCTTTCTTTCTTTCTTTCTTTCTTTCTTTCTTTATTTATTTATTTATTTATTTATTTATTTTTAATTAACACACAGACATACAAACATATAACATACATTTAGGAGTGCTAAATACCATATACCATTACTAATTAATCATACTATATCTCGTAATCTACTACTCATCTACTTCTGTCTCTTATTAGTTTATCCATTTATTTATATAATATATACTAAATTTTCCCTAATGCCCTGTACTATATTTTCTAAATTTTTGCTTTCTATCAAACATAAACTTACTTCAATTACTCATTAATATTAAAACAAAATAATCTAATTGGTAATTAGATTAGTATATAACATATAAACAAAGTATAACAACATATAAAACAATTCTTCCATCTTTTCTAACTCTTCTACTCATTTATATATTTCTTATATCAAATATAATAGATTTTTCCTAATTCCCTATATCTTTTCTAAATATTCACTTTTTATCATCTCAACTAGTTCAATTACTCATTAATATCAAATAATAATAAATTTCCAAATTATAATAAAACCAACAATCTCTTATAATATGTTCTTTACCATTCTCCAATCTAATTCTCCAATCTGATTACATTTTTTTCTTTAACATTATAACCACCTATAAAACAATTCATGCACCCGCCAACATTTCCAGCTATTTTTTCTAATTCATTCTAATTCCTATATATCAATTTCTTATATATTTATTTTTTAAGTAAATTTAAACCAGTTATTAACTAAATAAAATCCTCCAATTTTCTTTAACCCTCAGGTTAACCCTCAGGTTTCTTTTTCTTTCTTTCTTTCTTTCCATTTTTTCTCCTGTAATATCTTTAATAATTTATCTCCATAAAAGAATCCAATAAGCCCACACTTTCTTGTATAAGGTATGTTCATTCTTCCAGTTAACTGGGATATGTTTTCTTCTTCTTGTTCCAACAAATTTTGTATTTTGTGCACCAATGTTACTCTGTCCAGCTTCTCTATTTCAATCTCCATCAGCGTCCCCTCTAGATTCTGTTGATTTTCCACTCTTCTAATTTCTGTATCCACTCTTCTGATGATGATTTCATCCCTCACCATCATCTTTTCCACTTTCTCCTTCCGTTTTCTTCACATCTTCCAATTGCTTCTTGCACACATGTATCTGTTGAGAGAGAGTCTTTAAACTGGCTTGAATCTGCAAGGACCAACTCAACTGCTGTCTTCTCATTGTGAGCAATTTTTCCAAATTTTTGAGGATCATATGAGTCCAAATATCTGGAACAGGCTCCATCTTGCAATTTCTCTCTAATCCACAAGATGTCCACAGCGTATTATTCTCCTTACTTCCACCACATGTTTTTTCAGTCAGGCATTTTTTGAATTTTTCTTACAGGTAACAGTGTGATTAATGGAGAAAAACAAAACGAAAGAAACAGTCTCAAGGAGACAAAACTCTTTCAAGTCAAATAAAAATTATGTCCACAAATAATTGTGGATTTTAGTCCACACACCAAAATATATTTATAATTATAATCCACAACCGATTTATTCCACTACAAAGATGAAGAGTACTTTCAACATTCTTAAAAAGTTTCTCATGAACACCTTCAGTTTATCCAGGGCTTTTAGCCAAATAAGTCAATCAAAGCCAGGAACAATATTAACACATACTTACCTTATTTTTCCAACTTAAACTTTATGCTTCATACTTTTCCTTCCATATGGTATCTTAGCACGGAGTCAGCAGCTTGATTGCAGGATCCCTGGAGAAGGGGAAAAATGCACACCTTTAAAATGTTTTTCTTACTGTTGTAGACTGTACCTCCCCCAATACTGTCCCTGATGATTAGGTTTCCGAGAAGAAAGGCCCCCCCCCCCGTTGGGCTTTCAAAATCTCTGGTACCTGCACCGTGGAAAGATCTTATCTCTCCTGATAAAGATCTTCAGATCCTCTTCAGACCTGCAGTTTTGGGTGGGAAAACAGACTGTCTCTCAGGAGCCCCTGGAGACATGTCTGTTCATCCACTGTTGGCTCCTCCTCCTCTCCTCCTGTCATTGTCTAATGGCCTCAGCATGTCAAGAACTGAGGTTCATCTCAAACTTGTACCTGCAATATGGGCCCATCTTAATGAGACCATGAGCTCATTGACAAAGCTCAGCAGTAAAAGGATTCCTCCTCCCCTTTTACTTTGTCCCTTAGGATGGTTGCCAAAAAGCATGCATGCTACTACATCATTTTGGTCCTTTCCTTCTAGGTCAATTGGAAAGACAGAGGAAACAAACAATGTGCAAAGGTGCAGCCTCATTTTGGAAGGTGGAGAGAGTGAAAGAAGAAGCAAGGAAAAGAGCAGAGGGAGGACAAGTTGGTGGGTAGGTGGGTGGGAGATTGAGAGGGCCACTGCAGGCTGGAAGCTTGGCTCCTTCAAAGCCAAAGTCTCTGCATCTAGGACCCCTAGTCCTGGCTACCATTCAAACTGTGCATGCCTGAGCCTCAGAGCAAAATGGCAGTGGTTGTTCTGTCAAGACCAATTTCTGGATTCCAACCTTCCACTGTTCTAGATGTTTTAAATTACAGCCCAGTCCTAACTGGGCTGCCTATGCCACAATACTTTGGCACCAAAACAGCAAAGAAGCAGGGAGCATTTGTTCTAGTTCCCCATGTTGACCCCATGCACCTGCATACATTCGTATTCTTTTTTAAACCTTCTCAACATTGTCTTTCACACTGTTGTCACCAAGTGGCATGATAAAGAGAAAATCCACTCTGAAAGAGAGAAGATGTGAATTTTCCTTCACATTTTAGCCTCTATCTTTCACTCAGTAATAAAACATGTAATAGCCCCATCATGGAAGCAGTCTGTGCTACTACTACAAGCTGTTAGAAATTGCTTTCAGTCATGATCATTATTTAGATGATTGGATAAGATGTGCCTCTATCAGTATTTGTTCCAGCAAACGAAAAAATGGTCAGTTATTGGAATTACACTTATTATTGAAAGTACTGGAACAACAGCAGAATGTACGTCCTAAACTGGAAACACATTTCAAAAGACATGACAGTTCTGGAATACAAGAGCCAAAGGCTAAAGTAATGAGAAGATTTGATGTGTGTACCTCCAAGTAGCCACCTAATGCTAATACTGCTTTATACCCTGGGCTGGCTCCAGGCATTATCCTGCCCTAGGCAATCTACAACCCATGAGTTCTTTTTCCTTAGACCTGTGCTCATTCTATCCATCACATCATGCCTTTCTATAGCTTTATTTTGTTTAACATTTTTGCATCAATTTATCCTTTTCATTTAAACCTCACACCTTGCTTTTTTTTTTCCTGAATAGCACAGGACTAATTCAGATTACTCAGTCAATTCAATAGTGGCTTAAACGTTTGCCATACAAGCATCCTATAATCATGGGGCAGTGATGGGGATGGGAAGGAGAGTTGATCAGGATGGGGGAGAGGGCTGGTTTGGCTTCGCTGCACAATAGGAAGGATTCCAAATATGGCCATATACTGAGATTGGCATGTGCCTTCCAGTTAGGTAAAGAGGTGGGACCAGGTTAGAATGGTCAGGTGTGTTCTACTCCTGAAATCAAGCAACACTGTGATATCTATCTATCTATAGGGCATTTCAGTAGTAATGTATATATGTTCAAATTCTCAAAGGTTAACATTTTACAGTCTAATGAAAGTATGGCAAGATTCTTCGTAAGGACGCTTTTGGCCCTGTCAAAAAGATTATGTCCATTGAAAACAAATTTCTACGAGTTGCTGCCAGACTTCAGTTCTGTTTTGTTCCAAAAGTTTCACTAAATGTCTGTATAGTATCACAAAGCCCAGCTTTGTTCTGATGATATACTAAACTTCGCTTAGCCCACAGTGGAATTGTGAAGAGGATGCTCAAGGGAACAAATTGCTAGTTAGGTAAATAAATAAGAGACAAATATGATTTCCTTGACTGGGGAGAAAAGTGCTGCATGTAATTCTGGATAAACGTGCATCAGCTATGTTTCTTACTGTATAAATATTAATGTGGTTAGAACTAAATTATACACATGAATGACAGTTTATTGCATCAACCTCCTATATTAAAACTCTTATTTAAAATGCAGAGAAATATAATGTAATTGAGATCAGGTTAAACCTCTGTGTGTTTCTGATGTTATGAGCAAGTTCTAAATTTCGCCCTCTTTTCAATGCTCAGTCTCTCTCTCTAACCAGATAAGGATACAACCCTAGACAGGGGACACAGACCTTTGAAATGATTACTGCAGCAGATGACCTAGATGAATATGGGCATCCCTCTCCAGTTTCAATGGTTGACAAAGCTGCTTAGCTCTTCCACCCCAGTGGCTGCCTAAACTTTCAGAAGATCTCCAGTGGTCTTGCACTTCTCAATCCATATCAAAAGCACTGTTATACTAAGGTATACATTGGTTCATCTGGACCATTGGTGTAGTATTGTCTACACTAGTGGTTCTCACACATTTAGCACCGGGACCCACTTTTTAGAATGAGAATCTGTCAGGGCCCACTGGAGGCGATGTCATGACTGGAAGTGACATCATCAGGTGGGAACATTTTTAACAATCCTAGGCTGCAGTCTTACCCACACATACCCAGGAGTAAGTCCCATTTACTATCATTGTTAAAGAATTTACATAGTAGCTCGTTAAAAGTACAGGTCTGTAATATTTTCCCAAATGCAGTCATATATCATGGTAGCATCAAGTCTAATACATTAAAAATAAAATACTGAAATGAATGGGGACCCACGTGGAATTGGCTTGCTACCCACCTAGTGGGTCCCAACCCACAGTTTGAGAAACACTGATCTACACCATTGGACCACTGGTGTAGTATTGTCTACACCAGTGGCTCAAAAACATTTTAGCATTAGGACCCACTTTTCAGAATGACAATCTGTCAGGACCCACTGGAAGTTATACAAAGTTATCGTATCGTATCGTATCGTATCATAACCCACTGGAAGTTATCGTATCATGGCTGGAAGTGACATCATCAAGCAGGAAATTTTTAACATCCCCATAAGACAAAATCAAATTAAATCAATTAAGTAAGGAAAAGTTTACAATAACTGTAAGTTTTAAAATTTATTTAAAATAAAGAAGAACCCTTCTAATCATTCTAAGCAGTTGCTGATAAGTTTAAAAAAAAATTCTCCAAATCAAAGGCAGCAATCTTATCCCCACTTACCCAGGAGTAAGCCCCATTGACTATAATTGTTAAAAGTATAAACATACAGCCCAATGCTAAAGCTGGCAGCTCTGTCGGGTGCAGTGGTGCCTCTGCATCCAGCGGCACCACTGAGGCCACCGGAGGTCTCCTCAGGGGAAGGAGATTTTTGTCCCTTTCCCCAGGAAAAGCCCCAAGCTCTGCAATGGGGCTTCTGAAGTCTGAGCAGGCTATTTTGCCTGCACGGACTTGAGGGACTCTGTGTCAGGCCTTCCAGCCCAACACAGAGTTCAGGATTGAACAGAGCCCCCGTTCCTCCCCCCCATCCAGTTCCACCCACTCCCTGCCTCCCCCGCCCCAACACTACATACCACTGGCTGGCGCTGTTGGAGCCCTGACCAACCTTCTGAGCAATGCCAACTGGCACAGGCCCAGCTCCAGTGGCCCTTCTCTCTGAGTGCTGCAGACATGCCTGATGGCACATTTGCAACACCCAGCATCTCGCTGGAGCTCAGCACTGATGCAGTTACTGTTAGAATATCCTGTTAAGGCTGCAATCCTATCCACACTTACCTGAGAGTAAGCCCCATTTATTTTAATGGGACTTCTGAGCAGATACGCATCAACTTGGGCTTTAAAATCTGTAATATTTTCCCAAATGCAGTCATATACCATGTCATAGTATATCATCATATACTATGAGAGTCATAGACCATCAAGTCTAATATATTAAAAATGAAATACACATGGTTCAATGGGGCTCATGTCTAGTGTGTCTGCTTCTCAGGGTACCACTATTTTATCTGGAAGGAAAGCAAGAAAATGGAATGTAAGTTTTTGAGTATGTTAATTGGATCTTATGGTATAGTGCCTTTCCTACTCCATATCCAGTTGCTATATCAAGTTTATGTATATGTTTTTCTTCTTGTTCAACAGATCTCTCTTCCTAAATGCATACAGGATCTTAGTTGCTCAGTAACACAGGTAAGAGAAAATAACACAGGCTAGATTCTTTTCATTTGTAAGTGCCATCAGAGATGTTATATTCCAATTACATGGCCAGGGGTCTTCATTTGGCCTGCAGAGAGTTTATTATTGATGATGATGCATAGGAAGGAAAGAACCCAGTTTGACTCTTCCTTATCTGGTTGAGGCTCCAGGGAAAGTGGCACATTTATATTTGTATATTAATATATCTGAATTAAAGGTAGCAGAGAGCCTATCTAGACTCATCACTGTGACTGTAGGCCTGCCTACTGGGGCTCATGTCTCCACCATGCTTCATCACAGACTGCCTGCAGGCTTAAAAGAAACCCTTTATGAAAAAAGTAGTTATGCTTATTTCCTAGTCAGTACTATGAGCTGGAGTAGCATAAAACTCCATAGGATTCTTGAGAGGCTTGGAGCATGATCTGTCATTAACCTCTGAAATAATAAATGCATTGTACCTGCAAATCAAACCCAAGAGGAAAAAAAATATTAAGCATAGAGTAAACATTTTAGTTCTGCTTAATAATATTCGCTTTTACACCTGCTGTCAATATAAATGTTCCTAAACTAATCAGAAGGTACCACGTTCACTAAGACGCACTTGTTTTATATAAAGCATTGCAACAAAGCACAATGCACAGTGGATAAAGTGAAAAATCAATGCATGGTCTGAGGCAATGGGATTGCACCAATGGCCACCATGAAATTGTAGCAGGCCTGCACAAATTACATGTTGAGATCCTTTCATGCAGAGCTCACACCAAGCACCCATGTTAAGACATTTTTTTCTTCCCAGTGGTGCAGCTTTCCTTCCCATGTCTTCCGCGCCAATGTCCTTTCTTCATCCCAAGGCTTTCCCCTTTTCCCTCCCTGTTATAGTTTACCAGGCTTGGGTTGGCAGAGGCACTTTCTCCCCTATCCACATGCAGAAGGCGGAAGAGAAGGATGTGTTGCCAGCCACTCTGGCCTGCTCCCATATACTTCAATAGTCATCTACTCCATCTAGCTCAATAAGAACATAAGAAGAGTTTGGCTGTATTGCGCCAAACACCCACTTAATTCAACTTCCTGGATTGAACTTGGGTCCTTCTACTGCATACACAATACTCTATCTCTGAGCTGAAGCTCTTCCCTCAGTATGAAATACGACAATATGTGAGATACAACATATAGTGATTAGAATAGAGTCATTATTTAAAAAAATAATAATTTTAGAATTTGACAACCATATCAAATGTTGCAAACCGTTAGATCTCACAGGATAATACATCTATACATCTTCTTTAAAAAGAAGAATCCCAAACTGTGGTTTTTGTATCTTCTGAATTCACTATTGCTATAGCAGATCTATAAAGACTTAACTATATGAGGAAAAGAAAGAAAGCACTTTCTTTTGCTCCTGGTGTCTGGCTATTACTTCTGTTGAATAGGTGATTTCATAGCTTTCTCAAACTATTTGTAATTCTAGGACAATTGCCAATGGCGCCTTTTCCTGCCCAGCTATTCAAAGGGATCATTCAAGCCTTGTTTACACAAAGTCTGCCAGACAAAACATTCACCTGAAACACAGTCAACTCTTTTTGGTGGTCAACATCAAAAGTGTTAAAGGTTTTTTATAGCAATTAATAGGAAATTGCCACCATCCATCATTTTCAATACAACTGATATTCATATCCACTGGGGAAATATATGAAAAGACAAATACCCAGATTGCTTAAGGTTGATCTCAAGGTCAGTCAAAATGATCCACAGGAAACATTTACAGGCAGCTGAAATTGCTTATAATTTGTCAGTAATCTTTTGGAGCGGTCTATTGTAGATAAGTTGTGTCTCAATAATTTGGAGTGGCCAACGTGAGTTCTGATTCAAAGAGACAGGCTTTGAGTAGGTTAAATGAAAGAGAACGTGTTTATGTAATCTTAAGCCTCACAAGGCGGAGAGATCAGTTGTAGAAATCTCCCAGTAGTGCTTTCTTACACTCTGTGGTTTTGATGCTCTAGTTTAATACCAGATTACAGAGCCGTAACCTTGTACTTCTTTGTTTGCTGGAAAATAAAATACAGTGTTTTGAAAAGGTGTCATTTTTATTTTATTTTTTGTGCATGTTTGACAGATCCATCAACTGAGTATTTCCCAGCAAAGTTGACCAGTAAAAACTGGAGTAAATGTATAAAACTGCATCTTCATTCATTTTTACAGTGCATTTTGGAAATGACAGCATTTAAGACTTTCCCTTCTTAGAAGGTGAATAGCATGTGTACAGCACAAGCCATAGCCCATGCAGTAAGGCCAAATCATTGGACCAATCACCATGCCATTGCAAAATATGCAGATTATTGTAGCATTACACAGAGGTGTCAACAAAAGTTAACAAAAAATGCAAAATGTAAAAGTAGGACATTATTTTCTGTTGTACCTTTTAGTTGCTAATGAGGTAGTAACATCACAGAAAAAGTTTAAAACAACCCATATATGTCTTTAATGCCCCCCCCCAAATGGCAGCTTTACATTTGATTGTTCCATATAAATCATAATTATGGTACAATGACCCAAACTTGGAAAACAGTTTGTAGCACTTTGCTCTCCTGAGATTTTGAACCATTTCCCTTTAATTTACTTTTTTTTTTTTTTGCCCTATACAGCTAAATTTAGTGAGAATTAAGTTGCATTTCATGAAATGGGATTTAAATTAGTTGTGACTACTTGTAGCTAGGTTGGGGCTTTTGTGCTTTGACTCATGATTCAAATTCCAAAGAACTGTCTCTAAATGGCAAAATAATTCAATGGAAATTAAATCAGAATCATAATTTCCAACCTACATGAGGTTCAAGAAAGGGGAACTATCAAAGGATGGTCTCTTTTTTGCAAAGAAGGAGAATACATGTTTGCCAATAAAAAAAATTAATGATCTGTTCTGCCTAGCAATCTAGCTATATCAAATTGAATTGCTTCACATAGGTACAGTACCTTTGATCTTCTTAGAGGTAGCATTGTCAATTACTGTGTAGATTTCAGTGCCTCAAATGGGGTACAGGAAACTATTTTGGTCTCTTGATCATGGGTTGTATAAATGATACAATGAATTTCATTTTTTTCTCTTCTTAAGCAACCCCCTCCTCATATTCCCAGAGTTAAATCATTAACATTTGGAAATGTGAAACGACAGCTCTCTGGTTCAGTCCTTTGTAATTGGTACAGAGTTATTTCCAAACAGTGCCTTTTGCATGAAGCTCCATTTCATACAAACTGACAACTTGATCACTCTGCTGCTGCAGCATTAACTTGTTTCTTTGGCAGGATGACATTTGGCAAGATGGCCTGTCTTGTAGCAGGCATGCATACATTGCATTTATTTTGATTTTATTCCTAATACTAGCAAAGTAGAATACCGTTCACTAACACAGTGAGCAAATAAGACCTTTTATTGGAAGCATTCATTAAAACTTGTATTCCACAAATGCCACCTTAGTGGGAATACTGTGGTATTGCATTTTGTTTTCATTGCACAAATGTGGATTCTGGGAGAAAGCACATTGGTTAGTTAAAGACTGCTTCTTTCTCATTTGTGATTTATTTAAACAATTACAGCTCCATCCTTAGAATCATTGTGTGCCAGCACATAAGGTGCTTAAAATGGAGCATGGACCTTACCACAGCCCTCAAGCCCAAGACCAGAGTCTCAAAGCCAGTATTAAGCATTATTATTGGACGTACACTTTTATTATTAACAGTATTTATTTTTAACAGTATTTAAACACTTTTGGATAACTCTGCCTGCTTTCCACTGCTCTGTATCTCCATCTCATCTGCAAGATGATTTAGAAAATTTGCAATAGGTGTGGGGGGGGGGGGGAAAGAAGTAAGGAACCAACAAAGAAGCAGATTCAGGTGAGTTTGTGATACTTTTCACTACATCTTTATATTAACAATCCAATAAATTGATCCAGAAAATATAAAGCTATCAATGCATGAAGGAAACATGGACCGAGAAACTTTGCCTAGTATTACTCACATTACAATATTACTAGATTCATAACTTGTAGAAGTGTTTTTCCACATTTCAGAAGATGTTCCACTAATTCCAGTACCCATTTTAAATCGCAGAAATCCATTAATACAGCCCAAATTCATAGACAACTAAACAAGAATAATCACAATGCAATATGGGCCATTTCAAAGGCAAGATGAACATATTCCATGTCTGAAAAGGAGGTTGCATCCACCTGCCTCATAAAGAAGCTGCCTCATCTGCCCACTTAGGCAAGGAGCACACACCAGCACTCTCCAGTGGGCACATCAGCCCAGTGCCCTCTGTGCTCTGTGACTCTCTCTTAACCTGGGGAGCTATAGGGTGGTGGAGAAATATGCCCTCACTTTCTCAATAACAGCTAGGAATCCCTTCTTGAGAGAGCCAGAAGGATCCTATTGAGGCACGGAGACCCCAGATTGTAACCCACATGTAAAGGCCACTGGAGCAACACATAAGCATAGTGAAAAAAAGGCTGCTTGGTATTTAGAAAGAATCATTTTGCAAGTCTGAAGCACAGAGAATAGTAAAAGCTGCTTGATTTTATTAAAGGCAATAAGCTGACTGAGGCTGGAACTTTGGGGCCTCAAAGGCTGTGTTATACACTTTGGAATTTAGTTTAGATAACAGCATCAGGCAATGGCTGGAGATGTAAGCCTTGGCAGAAGTTAAACACACCTGTGTCCCCCAGAAAAACTCTGTAACTGTAACTCTGTAACTTTCATGCTGTAAGAGCAAAAGCATACATATGAAGACCAAGTAACCTTTGATACGAAACCAAAGTATGAACCCAAAGTAAAAGGTCACAATAGTTATGTAGAATTAAGACATAGAAGTCAAATTGTTTGATTTTAGTGAAACTGTTAAAGGAAGTTTAAATGTCTTTGCTTCACAGAGGTTTGCAGAGGGCCCTACAGTGTTTTACTAAAACCAGGAGAAGAAATGAAGAAGATATCCGATAGGTGGCTCAAGTAAGGCCATCCTAATTAGGATGAGTCTGAAGGGGAGGTATGCCAAGAAATGGGTCTGAAGTTCTGCCAAAAATGAGGTCTTCACACCTGTGTTCTTGTGTTCTCTTTTAATGAGGCTAGTGAGAGGACTTGTCAATTAATTTCTAATTGGAATGATAAATGTGAGTAAGGGTCAGGACATATTGGATAAAATGATATTATAGCAACCCCTGCTGGTTCTTGAACACTTTGTAATTCAATATGTTTAATTGTTTAATTTTACCTTTTATGGGAACTGTAACCTGAAACAAGCCTATCAGGTGTCTCTAAAGTTATCTATAGCCTATTAAGAGTTAGCCCCATCTATGATGTCAAACTTCAGCCAATGGGAAGTTCAGATTTTCAAACAAAGGACCCAGAATGGTATAAAGGGTCCAGTTAACATTGGGAAATTGCTCTCATGCTTTGAGACATTAGTCCCATGAGATACCCATTGCTTGCAACAAAATAAAGCCTGCAAACAATCACCCTTGAGTATTGAGTCTTGCTTTCTTGAACCTTGCAATACTTCCCTTTTCTCAGCACTTCCCAAACTGGTAGGATAACTGGAACAGTCCCAAACTGAATTTAGATGAGCAGCAATTTCCCACTTTCAAATAACCACACAGCTTGAAATCTTTAAAAGCTGTACTTTAAAAGATAGGAATTACAATGTTAAAACGTAAGGGGTGTATAAGATGCTCATAAGAGTACAGAATCTGACAAATTTCTCAAACAACATTAGAAAATGAGGAGGATTAGCTAAATCTAAAACTATTCATTTCAGCATCCTTGTCCAAAGCCCAGAGGGAAGTTGGAGAACTGGGAGTCACGCAGAGAGCATGTCCCCCTCTGGCTTGTGTCCAGGCAAAGAATGGCTCTAAGGGGCTCTTACTTATACTGCAAGGATTCAGTTGAAATGACAGAAATATTCTGATTCATGGTAATTGGCGATAGGACCTCTTCATGAATATTCATGAAGTCTTTCTAAAAAAAATTTTTTAATTGCCAGCTGGCAGCCCAATCCTAACATGTGCTGGAACAGTGCAGGTTAGGAAGTGGCTGTGGCACAACTCGGAGTGAGGGGAATATTTATCCCCTTACCCTAGGTCAGGGGTGCTCACACTTTTTTGGCTCGAGAGCTACTTTGAAACCCAGCAAGGCCCGGAGATCTACCAGAGTTTTTTTTACAATGTTTGCGCCATCATAACATATAACATTTATGTGTACAATGTATGTTGGTGTACCTTGAGCCCCACTGAGTATAACAGGACTTACTCCTGAGTAGACATGCCTAGGATTAGGCTGTGAGGCTGCAATCCTAGCCACACTTACCTGGGAGTAAGCTCCATTGAGTACAATGGGCCTTACTCCCGGTGTTTCCTCCCAGAGGCACCTGAAGGGGGGGTCAGCACTCCGTGATCTACTCATTTTGCCTCGCGATCTACCGGTAGATCGCAATCCACCTATTGAGCACCCCTGCCCTAGGTAAAGCCCCTTGAGGCTATTTGGATCTGCACTGACTGCGCCAGGGACAGGGGTTAGGATCTAGCCTAAGTTGCTAAGGCTGGTCGCACCCCCCTCCCAGGTCTGTCCCACCATCCCACCTCTCCAAACCCCCCCCCCCCACAGCTCCCTAGGCCAACACAGACTTACCAGGTCCAGGGTTGGATTCAGCCTCCGGGAGCTCCTTGCTCAGCCATCTCCAGAGTAGTCATGAATGTCCTTTATGGCATATTTGCAACACTCTTGGGCCAGTGCAAGGGACTTGCACTGGCCAAGTGCATTATTTGGACTGAACTACCCTCTTTTTATCACAACAGTGGTGGTAAACCTGATAAACACTTTTCATTTCTTTTTCTCTTAAAAAAAAACAAAACACAACTTTAGGATTGATCCCCAACATGGAGTCCTATCAAGCGTATGGCAACATTTCCAACTACAGGTATCACCGTAATTGTGAGATCATTCTGTGCCAAAGGTAGAAGTGTCGAGGGCGCAAGCATGCAGGTTCAATTGGTGCACACAGTTCGTGCTCCCAGTTCATAATGGCTGGTACGGGTTAAATTAACACACATATATAGGGTAGATTACCCCTTCTATATGAGCAGTACTGTACAGGTAGCAATGGATCATGCCCTTCTTTTTGCATTTATTTCTTCGTATCACCTAGGACACAGATGCCTGTTATCTTAGGAGGTGTAATGATACAGAAGGCAAGGAAGAAGTGGGTACAAGAACCATTCACGGAGAGACCCACAGAAATAATCTCTTCAGAGACTACTAAGGCAGGAAATCTCAAGGAGCCACTGTTGCCTCCACCTACACTGCCTGAGGACCTAACCCTGTCTCTCCAACTTTGAGACCTCTTCCTAAGAACCATCAACTAGAGGACATCTCTCCACTACCACTTCCCATTCAAAGACAGCAGGAGACTGCCCATATCCACTGCTGCCTGAAGATCATGACATAATCCCTTGAAATCCCTATAACTTTTTTCAGAGACGACAGAGAGTCTAAGACAGTGATTTTCAATATTTTTCATCTCACGGCACACTGGCAAGGCACCAAAATGGTCAAGGCACACCATTGGTTTTTTGACAATTGGCAAGGCACACTGTGCTGTCAATGGAGGGTGCCTATCCCCCAATGACCCCACTAATAAAAGACCCTCTCCCAAATTCCCGTGGCACACCTGGGTACCATTTACAGCACACCAGTGTGCCACAGCACAGTGGTTGAAAATGGCTGGTCTAAGACATAAATTAGTAATGGACCATTTATTTTCTGTGGCCCCTGAGAGAAAGATTAGAACCAATGAGTTGCAATTACAGGGAACAGGATTTAGGCTAGACTCAAGGAAGAGTTTCTTAACTGTAAGAACTGTCCGGCACAGAAACAGCCTGTCACATGAAGTTGTGGGCTCTCCTTCATTAGTGGTTTTCAAACACAGGCTGGTTGGCTACCTCTCAGGTATGCTTGTTGTCACCTGCACTGAGCAGAGGGTTGGACCTGATGATGTTCAAAGATTCCCTCTGTCTCTAAAATTCTATAATTCTAAGCCATACAACATACAACAAACCTTTATTAGGCATATAGTTTTACAACTAATATCTCTAGACAGTTGTGTATAAAAGTATATGTTAAAAGAGAAATAAAAATAAGGGTTAAAACACAACAATTTACTTACAGAGTTACTCCAAGTTGCTTAGGACCAGCAGCTTAGCCCGCTTCAGCTTGCTCAAATATAAAAATTGAGCAACTCAAAGAGTCACGAGTTCAGATTCACCCACCAGCAGAAGTTGTAAAAAGGTGTTCTCAGAGAGACCTTTTTTGATTCTTGACAATGAAGGGAGATACTGATCTCTGAGCCCTTGATTGGAAGCACAGTGCAGAACAATGTGTGGAAGAGAGTCTACCTCTCTGAGGCCACAATTGCAAACTCATTCTTCCTTCGGGGCATTTCTAAACCTACCAAGTAGGTCTTTAGAAGGCAACACGTTGCAATGGGCTAATGTAAAAGCCCTCCTTGCAAAGGGGCACTCTAAGAAGGTCAGGCACTTTGGTTGTTGACCAAAAGTATTTTTAAGATGGAAATTTAGGGGCGAACATTTTTTTTGTGCTGCAGCCAAAATCTCTTGCCTTTCTATAATTCTAAGCTATCGTCAAACTATATGTCACAAGAAATACACGATTAGTGCTTCTGGGTTTGCTTTTTTTAAAAGTGTGTTCCTCCCCAAGCTTCATGGTGGACTTATCCAGACTATTGCATGTGGAGAAGGTTTAACCCACTGCATCCACAATAGACCTAAACTTAGGGCGCAATCCTAACCCCTTATATCAGTGCTTTCCAGCACTGACATAAGGGGAATGCAGCTCTGAGGTAAGGGAACAAACATTCCCTTACTTTGAGGAGGTCTCCGTGAGTGACACCCAACTGCAGGATGTAGCAAATGCCCCATTGGCACCCTATGCCAGTGCTGGAAAGCACTGACATAAGGGGTTAGGATTGGACCCATAGTTGGATAACATCCTGCTCTACTTGCCATGGGTGGGGGAAAAAAAACTTCCACTGGCATCATTGGGCAGGTTCTTTTTCCCCAGAGCAGCTGTGCATAGGACATGTTCAAATGATAGCCCCAGTCCAAATCAGGTTTCCCCAACTACTGTTTATATTAAAATAATTCAGCCATGGAATCTCTCAGTATCACATAATGGAATTTCATCTCATTTCCCCTCATATCATGTAGTATGATCCCTAGTCAGCTCAGGCCTTTGCTGGATCAATATTCAAAGCATGTTGCTCTGACCTGCTTTGTGTCCAGCCTGACTCTGTGACTGGTTCCCCAGTATGCTGACCATGGTCCTGATTTCTTCTCATCTACCCTGAATTACCACCAAGCAGTAATTTAGGCAAACCCCAGTATGGTACAGGAGACTGGAGGTGTAAATTCTCACTGTATCTGTCACTTTAAACTATTTAAAAAGCAACTGAAAAGTTGTCCTGCTATAAAAATTTTCCATTAATTACGTGATGACATGATATTAGATCAGAACGAGCACTGCTCTGTATTAGTAATGCACTGAAATAACATGTGGGATATTTTTGTCACCTGAAAAGATTTTCATTTATCGAATAAGTTCAATGTCTGTTTGCACTGTTTCAGTAAGTTAATCATGTTTTTCTCAAATGTATTCACCATTTGAAATGCATGTTTCTTGGGTGGTATTATATATAACTATTTGAGTTGATTGTGAATTGCTATTCAATTGTTCTTCCTTGGTCAGGATTAATTGGTATGATCGTTAAATGGCAAAAAAAAAAAATCACTTGACACTCTATTTCTCAGTTTGATTCAAGAATTTCTAATGTTAGTGTTTACCTATGAAAATTTAAAATTGGAGCACTACAAACATCTGGGCTGGTTGCATTAATCTGATGGTTTCTGGGGAAATGAATGCAAGATAGGCTCCTGCATGCATGACGCAAAGTTATTTAAAGTGGGGAAAAACATTTATGGAACATTTGACAGGACTTATACAATTCAGTTACATATGAATTGGCGCATGGGGCCATAGCTGAGCTGTATGGCACATGTTTTGCATGCAGAAAAATATTGGGTTTAATACCAAGAATCTCCAGGTGGGGCTGATAGAAATCCTGGAGAGTTAATGCAAGTCACCATAGACCAGTGGTCTTACCAAACTCTTACAGGGGACTTGGGAAGCAGATAAATGTTTGTGCGGGTGGGGAGGGGGGTAGTGACAGTGCTGCAGAGATTGTTGTTGCTGCTGCTGGGGTTTTTTTTACAGTGTTGTTGCTACCGGGTTTGTTTGTTTTTTACTTACATGGGGGTAGCACTGGCTTCCTGCAGGGTCCTAGAGGCTTGCAGCCCCCTCGGATCTCCTTTGTAAACAAGAAGAGATTGCAGCACTGTCACTGCCATCGGACCAGGGCCACTCCCCTTAAGGGGGAATGCCCTGCTTCCCGTTCTCTTGATGGGTCACAACCCACCAGTTTGGGAACCACTGCCATAGACAATACTAGTTAAATGGACCAATGATTTGACTCTGTTCACCCATGTGATGGTTTAGATCTCTTCTCACCATCCTTCAGCAAAAGAGAGCAACACATTCTGTTAGGAAGCACAGAAGTAAAAATATATTACATTAATCCAGCCTTTAAATGCACCATTCTGTCTAATCCGCACAATCCTCCTATACCAGTACTGACGGCAGTGGTAGTTGCATTGAGAGAGTCAACAGAACAACAAAAAAGAGCCCTGCTGGATATGGCCAAAGGTCAATTTAGTTCAGCATTGGCCATGCACACCCAATAAACAAGTGAGACAGAGGCTTCAGTTTAACTGGGCCACTTCATTGAAATGACGAGGTAATGATCCTGCAGCAGGGGAAAAAAATAAAAACTCAATTCCCCCAGCATGTAGGCTACTAGACAGGAAGAGACAGCAGAGAGTCTTCAGTGAATATAGACACTAAATCCAGTTTTTCTATCACCCCGGCCTTTCAAACTCCATTTTTTCTCCAGCTGCCTTCTATTAAGACTGGAGATCATTTTGCTGATGTTTGCTGTGGAATCATATCTGGAGAAAATTCCCAGTCCAATTCTGGTTGAATGCTGAGTTTACTCATTTTGAGAGACTATTGCTGAAAACGGGCTGAGCCCATTGTCTTTACTTGTATAAAACCCAACGTATGATGAAAAGCAGCAAGCAAAATTCAGAGTCAACTACTATTACATTGCTCAAGGCCTTCATAAATCCCATCAAGGAAGTGTGAAAGCCCTCTGCCGGGTTGTCTGCCGTTTCCAGACACACTGACACATTGTATTAACTTCTTCCAAACGTTAACCAACATTTTCATTGTATATTATAGATCTCCATGCATGCAGCCACAACTGAAGAGTTCTTCTCCCAGCACTGCCCTCCACAAGCTACGGATCTGAATGCTTAACTTTGCTATACGTTCTTGATTTAGCAAAGATAAATTTGCTTCTCTTTTTTATTGAAAACACTTGGTTTAAAGATATTATGGTTAGACATAGTGGTTCAATTCAATAGGATGCTGGAAACAGAGCAGGGAAAAAATAACACTGCAAGAGGTTCAGCTGAAAAACTAAGTAATTTAGATCTCTTAAAAACATTTTCTTCCCTAGCTCAGTTCAGCGTACTGGAGAATTGGAAAACTTTGTGTAAATGATCCAAATCACAGCAGAATGTTAGTGCCTGTCACTAAACCAAAATAGACTTGTTTTTCAGTGACTGGAGACATCTCCAGTCTTATGCCCTAACAAAATTGCTGACTTTAATACAGCACTGAACAATTTGGGCCAACGTAGACAGGAAGGTGAGTTTATGGTCTGTCTCTAAGTGGGCATGTATACTAAGTGGGCAAAGTGATACTCCCAAAGCCCTGTAGTTTAATATTATGCTTATGAACATTTTAACTTAGCCCTTGTCTTAGGATTTGTCTCAGCCAGAGGTGTATCTTGGATGGTGTGGGAGGGGCAGGTGCTCTAGGTGCTAGTTGAGGCAGGGTGCTGCGCATGGACTTACAGGTGAAGAGTGGTGGCCACAAAGATGACAACGAAAAACAAAACATAAGGAAAGCAGAAGCAAAGGTGGGCTCTTCCGTGTCCGTTTGCCTCTAAAATGGAGCCATTCCAGACGCTGGTGGGGTGGTGCAGGGGGCAGTGGAGTGATGTGGGGGTAGTGCAGTGATGCAGAAGACAACATCACCACGTTGTCCTGCCCCAGGGCCATTAGGCCCCATTACAGCACTGCTCTCAGTATATGTAATGCATGTACAGAGTGAGTTAGCAGCTCCTCTTCCCTGCCATACACATAAACAGTTCATGCATTCAAATACAAGTCAGCAACATATATGCATATTAGAGACACCTGCGAATTTTTATGAGCTGAGGGTAAGGAGAAAAAAAAACAAACTCTTAGGACCCTAAAAGCAGGGTGAACTTTCAGAGCCTTAGAGTTCTTTGAGCCTGATCCTGGAGATATTCACTGGAACAGTTGCCTCAGTTGCTCCCACCTCACCTGCATCAGCCTTTCCACCATTTTGTTCCCAGTCTTGACAAAAGCAGTGTGGGAAGTAGCAGTGGTGGCAACACAAGGAAGGAAACTTTTTTCCTCTCTCCCATCACCCTGGTGCACTTCTGAGCAACATGCCAGGTAGAAGCAGGGGCGCCACCACTGTGTAAGGGCTGTATTGTCAACCTCCACATTAAAAATAAGTTCCTATTGAAACAACGTAGCGGCACCCTCAATGATACTAAGCCAGTGATTTTCAACCTTTTTAATCTTATGGCACACTGACAAGGCACTAGAATGGTCAAGGCACACTGTCAGTTTTTTGACAACTGACAAGGCACACCTCGCTGCCAGTGGGAGGCTGACATCCTCCAAAGGTCCTGCTAATAAATGACCCTCCCCAGACTCCCAAGGCACACCTGCAGACCATTCATGGCACACCAGTGTGCCATGCCACACCAGCTCTTTCGAGACTGAAGGTTGCCAACAACAAAAGTCATTCTGTGTGATACTGACAAAGTTGTGTGGCAGTTGTGTGGCAGAGGCTCTTTCTTCCCTTCCATGCCCCTCTGATGTATTGTGGAACTACACACCAGACCAAAGCCATAGTGACTCTTGGCATTTGATGCCTTCAACCAGTGCTTTTTTTGTTTAAAAAAAAAAAAAAGCTACAGGAACTCACAACTTGTTAATCTTTTATTTATTTATTTATTTATTTATTTATTTATAAACCATTTTTTATTGGAGAAATAAAACATTTTTTATGTGCTTGGGCTGTCAATCTCCACATCCCATTCCCCCTAGCTACTTCTTCTACGCATGGGGAAAAATACTGTACAGGTGCACTTGCAGCGTGTAGTATGTAGTGTGGCACTACTTCGAGGACAGGAAGCAGCGAATGGATTCCAAAAAATGGCTTACATGAGTTCCATGTAGTAAAATTACTCTAAGCAACTGTGGTAGTAAGAACAAAAAAGGAATTCTTACACGAGAGGGGTCCTTAGGTGCACATAGAAACAGCTACGTTTGCAAACAAGCAATTAAATATGGTTAAAATCAGGTATCAGAATACTCTGTGTCTTTGGGAAGGCGCTTGGCATGCAATTGTATGTTCTCTGCTGCCCTGAGCAGCTGCTGTGCATTGCTGGAGAGGAGCTGCAAATGCTGGCTGGCGGAGGGCATGCTTGTGGGGGAAGAATGAGGAGGATCTCTGGCAAGGCTGGACACACGTAGAATCCCTTTTCACCTGTCCTTAGCATGTGAAAACGGGTGCAGATATATATCTAATATATATATTAAGAGCCCAATCCTAGGTATGTCTACTCTGAAGTAAGTCTCAATCTAGTCAATGGAGCTTACCCCCAGGAAAGTGCCTAGGATTGCAGCCTAAGAGCCCAATCCTATGCATGTCTACTCAGATGTCCACTTTAGTGAATGGGGCTTACTATGGATAGGTTGGCAGGCTTGGAGTCCAATCCTGTGCCTGTCTACTCAGAAGTCAGTCCCATTAGAGGCAGTGGGGCTTCCTCCCAGGAAAGCATGGAGAGGACTGCAGCCTCAGAGCCCCTCCTCTGCCTGTCTCCTCAGAAGTTAGTCCCAGTAGAGGCAGTGGGGCTTCCTCCCAGTGTGGAGAGGACTGCAGCCTCAGAGCCCTTCCTCTGCTTGTCTACTCAGGCTGCAAAGCTATGACACTTTCCCAGGAGTAAGCCCCATTGAACACAATGGAACTTACTTCTGAGTGGACATGCATAGGCTTGGGCTCTCAGGCTGCAAGGCTATGCACCCTTTCCCAGCAGCAAGCCCCATTGAGCACAATGAGACTTATTTCTGAGTAGACATGCCTAGGCTCATGCTGCAGATTGGCACGGGGGCTGCACCAGCCAGCTTCCTTCCCCTCCTCCTCCGCCAAGCCAGTACCTGGGCGTTCCGTGGGTGCCGCAGCCCGTCTCCCTGGCTGGTTGGCTGTCTGTCCTCCTCGGCGTCTGCGCGTGTCCCCCGCGCCCTCCACTGGCTTGGAAGCTGCGCAGGGGAGGGGAGGCGGGCTGGGCTCAGGCGAGAGCTTGGAGATGGGGGCAGGAGGGGGTCGTTCTGCGGTCAGGCAGGGGCCAGGCGGCCGCCCACTCTGCACCCCCCAGCAACCACCCAGCGATTGCCTCTGTTTTGCTCCCCCACTCCTGGAATGCCTCCGAAGGGGAGGGGCCCCTGCAAAAAGGTGCCGGAACTCCGTCCCCCCGCATTCCATCAGAAAAAAAGCCTTGCCTTCAACTGGGGATTAGTTAGAGCCAGTGACAGTCCTTTCCTAGAAGTACAACTGACCTGGCTTAGAGTTGAGATTCCATTGCAGCAGTATAGGGTGCTACATTCCTCCTTTATGCCCTGCCAAGTGACAATTGAATATTCCTAGAGAACAGAGCTCCACCACTAGCTACTACTGCTGGCACCAAGTTGCTGGGTCTCTGGGGCAAAGCCCTGTAGTGCCCCCTCCCATAGAGAGGCTCCTTTCTAGGTTTTGTTTTTTTTTCATAGGAAATAGTTTTCTTTCCTTTTGGGCCCTTCTAAACTTTTAAGTGACTAAAGGCTTTGAATGCAAACAAAAGGATGCTGAGGTGCTGATTCCATCTGCTTTTCTGAATTATTCTGAGGAATCCATAGTAGGATCAATAGCAAAAACTCTTCACAGTGAAGCTGTTCAAACTGTATGAAAAGTATAATATTTGGACACGTTCTACATATTTTGCAGAGTGAAGTGGTAAACTAAGGTGGAGAAGTCCTGGATTGCTTTACTGCAGACCACAGGTGGGCAGCAATGGCAGCAGGTGAGATTTGGAGTTGGTGGAATCAATTTCTTTTGTTCATGCAAACCATACATCACTACAACAGTTGTACTGGTTCATGTGGGCAATACACATGTAGTTTTTGTATGTGTATGTACACTTTTGGATACCAACTCTAGGCCAAACCAAAGCCCTTCACTGACACTTCCCCCTGTAATGTATTTTTCAAAAGCACTAAGGGCCCAATCCTATTCAACTTCCAGCACCCGTGCAGCTGCAGTGCAGCCCTAGGCAAGGGAACAAATGTTCCCTTACCTTGTGGAGGCCTCCATAACCACCCTCCCACCACAGGATGCAGCGCACACCCATTGGCATGGTTATACCAGGGCTGGAAAGTTGAATAGGAGTTGGCCCTAAATCTGCCAATCTAATAAATGACAACTGCCAGGCACGTTTTGCTTTATCACACTACACCTGATACTTGTATACTTGCATTTTTTGTAAATTAAGCAAGCACCCTAAAGTTAATGAAATTATACCAGTGAGTGAAGTACTCTGAGCACACAGAAACCGTATATAAATACTATTATTATTCTCTATACTCAGTACCAATTTCCATAGTTCTTATAGATGGTCTTTCCTACGCCAGAGCTTACCTGAACCAGGGCTCTTTTTCCAGCCACTGGTGCATGGATCCAGCCATTCACCTCTTTCGGCAGTGGCAAGGCTGCCCTGTATGGTGTGCCATGTTTTGCTAAAGCCTTGAAGGATCTTACGCTGCTGGAATGCTAGTTCCAGCAGTATTAAGCCCTGTTAGGATTGGGCCATAAGTCTTCAAATGCATTTTTTCTTTTTCTTTTCTTTTTTCTTGGTGGGGCCAAGCCCCATTTGCCCCTATGGATGAAGTGCCACTGGTGGGAAGTCATATTTCTCAATCCTTTTCCATGCAGAAAATATCCTGCATGTAGCTAACAAGAAATCAAAGAGAGATTTTTGCTCTCTTCCAATAGCCTTTTTTTCTACAAGCTGTGAGTTTTATTGCATGGCAAAGCATTCTAAACTATGATCCCACAGCTGCAGTCCAAAGTGGGGTCTATTAAACTTAGAATTCTCTTAAGCTGAAAATTCTACCATGTCAGCTTAACACCACATTCTGCATACTGTGTAGGTTGGGTCTTTCAAGATCATGGAACTAGGAACGATAAAGCAAGACTAAGGCAGGAGGAGGCTAATATTTTAATGAAGCATTCAGTGTCAGTGCGAATTTCAGACAAGGGAGCAGTAGATCAAAAGACAGGTTCTTCCAGGCAATGCTGAAATCCATGCTTGTTGAAGTAGCATCTGCAACTTTATCAACAAAATGCACGTTTGAAGAGGCTACCTACCAAAGAAATCAGGGCAATGACAAATATATCTTCTAGTTTGTGTTCACCAAGGATGCTCCATTCTTTTCCATTATGTTATTTTTTGCCAATGACGGTGTTATCTCCATCACAGGGCTCTGGTCCTATCACTGGAAGTGGGATGCAACTGGGGGTATTATTATTATTATTATTAACAGTATTTATATACCGCTTTTCAACTAAAAGTTCACAAAGCAGTTTACAGAGAAAAATCAAATAACTAAATGGCTCCCTGTCCCAAAAGGGCTCACAATCTAAAAAGATGCAAATGAATACCAGCAGACAGCCACTAGAACAGACAGTGCTGGGGTGGGTACCTTGTGGTGCTGTGGGCTTGTCCCACCACACCGACACTCTGAGTCTACTCTAGTACTTTGCTGATTTGGTTTAATCTGGGGATCAATTTTACATTGATTAGGCCCTTGTTCCCTAATTTTACATTGATTAGGCACCCACTCCAAGATCCTCTGGACTCTGTTGCCTCACAAGGCCCCCTACCAAGGTCCACAAGGGTCTTGTGATGCTGCAAGATCCCAGTTCAGTTTGTTAACATGAGTTCCTTCTGGTCGTCCTTGCAGGCTTGACCTCCAGCATGTCAAGCCCCTCAAGATCCCTGTTCTGCCACCCAGTCTCGGGGCTCAGTTCCCTTAGGTGAGCAAGGTGAATGTGCTGGGCCCTGGAGGGCAGGGTTGGAAGGTGGAATGGGCAGGGTGCCCATCTGTGGGGTGGGGCAACCACCAGGGAGGCCTTGGAGTCCACCTCCCTGCTGCAGGGGACACCCAAGGTCCTGGGGACTACCCAAGCCCCTTTACCAGGCTGGGCTGGTGTCCCCCTTGGTCCTGGATGGGACCCAGGAATTCCCAGCAGGAAGTTCTGCTGGTCCACCAGATTTGGGGCTGTTGCCCCTTCTGCTGAGGGAAAGCAAGGGTCAACTCCGAGGTATTACAGCCACTGTGGGAGGAGCGACCTCTTCCCTCAATGGCCTGGCTCCTTTTGAGCCCAGGTGGCCCCACCCCTTCCAGTCATGTTGCTGGATCGAGGTCTCATGGCGTTCCTCCCAAGACCAGTCAGGACACTAGGCCTGCCAAGCACAGCTCTGCAGCCAGGCAGGAGGCCTGGTCAAAGACGGTAGCTGAAACAACTTACACCATGTGCCATTCAAGCTACTGTTTGTATGCATATACAGGAAGACAATTCCTCCCTAGTTCTACTAGGTAGTCCTGTCATTATTTACACCTTGTATTTAATTAAGTGTTCAATCATGCATACACTTTTCCTTGTAATTGCTGGATTATTAGCATCATGTTTTAATTCTGAATTATCTCCCATTATTTAATTGGAGCTCATTACAGTGTGTAAACCCTTACTTTCCACCGTGTTTGCTCTATGAGTTTTCTCTGATCTCCTTCATAAGCTAAATAATCCTGACACTAACAAAATAATAATTGACATACCCCTCACAAAGTAATATGCAGCAAACCATTTGTGGAAATGAGGTACATCCAGCCTGTCTATATCCAGATACATTTTCATATGACAATTCATTAGTAGAATCCTGTTCATACCTTCACAATGTAAATCTAAACTACAAAAACAAACACACACACAAAAATAGCTATCATTTGGGACATAAATTGCCAACCTGAAAATAAAAGAAGCAAAACAAATTATTATTGACAATTTGCAAATTCATTTTAACAGACTTTTATTATACCATATTATATAGGGTAACAGAATAAATAGTACTAATTTAAAAAGCAGGATGTCATCCGGAAATCTCATGTGAAGACGCCACCCAGAAGGATACTGTAGTTTGTTCAGGGCTGCCATTTTAAGAAAACAGAGGGCTTTCTCACTCTTCCTATGCTTTTGACACCATGCAAATATTTGTCATAGCACCTATACTGCTGGCCAACTTCTACACCCTGAAAAACTGCTATAAACAATCAAATTGCCAATTTTTGAACTTGCCCATATATAGCTGTTCCTTTAAGAACAGTTTAATCTGCTGGTGATCATGTCATAGCTTCATGTCATAACAAACTTCACTTGCTGATTTCTGCATATGAAACGTATGTTAAGAGAAAAGAGCCGACCAGGCAGTGTTGCTTCTTCTGGCTAACTGGCAACCCTAGTCTACATGTGAAATTCAAACCAATGACACAAATTATTTTGCTTCAAAATATAAGGGACGGGAGGGGGGGGGAGCAACTGTTTGTAATTCATTGCTGTAAGTTTTTGCTATACTTAATTTTAAAAAGATAAAATTTAGAAAGAAAAGAACTACAACATATGCAACACAAGCTAATAGTACAATGCTAGGCACGTTTACTCATAAGTAGGTCCCACTGAGTTTAATGGCACGTACTTTCAGGTAAGTGTGTATAGAATAGAAGTCTAAGGGCCCAATCCCATCCTTTCTCTCCCCTGCCAATGCAGCTGTGATGTCAGAGCATGCACTGTATCCTGCAGGGAGGGGCAGTCGCAAAGGTCTCCACAGTGGCAGACCTCCCCAACCCCGCACCCAGGGCAAAGGTCCACCATGGCGCCCCCTGCGGGCTGTCACTGCCCCCTTGTGTGCAAATTCACGCCCCTCCCCCACTCACCTGAGGTTTACAGAACCTCGCACGACCTGAGCCTGCATCGGGGAAGCCTCTCTGAGGTTCCCCGATGCTATAAACTGTGCTTCTGAGAAATTGGAAGGACAGTTTCTGACCCTGTTGGGAGCCAGAGAGGCTTCCACGGGGTCCTAGAGCAGACATTTTCAACCACCGTGCTATGGCACACTGGTATGCCATGGATGGTCTGCAGGTGTGCCATGGGAGTTTGGGGGAGGATCATTTGTTAATAGGGTCACTGGGGGATGTGAGCCCCTGCTGTCAGTGTGGTGTGCCTTGTCAATTGTCAAAAAACTGATGGTGTATATATACCCAGTGTATATGTGGCATGAACCCTGATTGGTTTGTCTCGTAGGGGGCGTACATGGATGTTTAAGAATGTGCATGTATCTTTGCATGTTTGCTGAGAGATACACCATTCATGGGAAATGATATTTCCAGTCTGTCTATATTCAGACAGAGGAAACTCAGAGCACAATCTAAAGGATGTGCTGGGCTGGGGCAAGTCCCTCACACCAGCCCAGGACTGTGGCAAACATGCCTTACTTGTGTCGACTTGGGATGGTGCATGGATGCGTGCTGGCCTCCTTGGGCTAACACAGGCCCTGAGTCTGCTAAGTTTGCACCGGCCTTCCCAGACCAGTGCAGGGGTTGGGGGGCATGGGGAGGGTGGGGAGGTGGCGTTTTGGGGTTGGGGAAGGCGGGCAGTGGTCAGGCTCGTGGGCAGGTGGTGGGAGAGTGGAGGGGGCTGGGCCAGGATCTGGCAATTATGCCAGATCCTATCCCTGTTCCTGGGCAGCCCACAGCAGCTCCGGGTTGCTTGGATATGCACCATCTCTTTAGGTGGCACAGATCCCAGTAGCCCCAATGGGGCTGGAGTGGCTCTCCCTGGGGTAAGAAGAAGGCTTTGCCCCAGGCTGAGCTGCAGGCAGCCCCAAAGTCACACTGGATATGGAGTAGGCCTGCTGGCCTCCTTGTTCCAGCACAAGTTAGGATTGCCCTGTCAATGGTATATGAATAATGTATACATTTGGTATATACTGTTTCTCTGTAGTTGGCAAGTTTGTCCAATGCATTATCGTAAATGGCATCAACCTTACAACAGTTGCATTATTTGCATTGTAAATACTGCACAGCCCTGATATAGAAGATTCTCTGCAGTCCTATGCATACATACTGGAAATTAAGTCTCCTTAACCTCAGCTGGATTTACTTCCAAATAACATATAGGATTGGGCTGGCTGTCTTTAAAATGAGTGTATCTTATTCTGGCTTTTCCATCCATTGTCATATCTACAGCAAAATCCAGATGTTTGTCAGAGCTACTCAGAATTCAAATATTACATAGGCCTTCTTGATAAATGCAAAGAGAAAGCAAAGCAAAAAAAAAGGAAATCACTTTCAATTATTCCAAGAGCCTTTCCCTTTTCCCAATTTTAATATCCACTGATCTGGATAATTAGAGACTAGCATTTCTCCCTTACAAGAACTGTCCTATCTAGTCAGTCACACTTGAGTACAAAAGTATCTTAATATTACTGGAATAATTTTCTCCAGTTATTGTATGTAGATAATATATAACAGAGAATGCTGGTCTTCTTACTTTTCAGAAAGCAGAACTAGATGTCTACGCTCCTTTGTGGCTCCCTATGAGCTGCTGTCTCCCCCTCCCCCCACCGTGGTCTGCTGTGTTGCTCTTAAACCAGCATTTCTGGGTCTTCCATTCTGTTTCAATCCACCTCAATTTCTGTATCCAAAAGCTTCATCTCTGGCCTACTCTCCTTTAGTCACATCATGTTACTGTGATAATACCTAAATTCCATCCTCTATTCCTTTGTTTCTTTTTAACCATCTGAATCCTTCACATTTCATCCAGCTTGACCATTCCAAAGTCCTGGAGAACAAAAAAGCTTACAAAAGATTTTGTGGTCATTTTTGGTTGATCCTAAAACAATTATTACCAGATTATTGCTTCCTAATGCAATAATTTTCCTAATAATTCCTAATTATTTTTCCTAATGGACCAGCCCAGCTACCTATTATTTTTTCTGTGTTTGAAAATTTAACTGTCAAGCAAAGGGAATTTAAATTTGGGGGATAATGATTGTCTATCATTAGAAGATGGGACTTTACTTCTTAAGGGTTAAATAGCCTCCACATTAGGTAGTCCAGCTTCTATTGACTTTCTATTTAGAACAACACCTTAAATTAATCTCCAAAGATTCCTGGTCTAAGTGTGCCCACTCATACGCTGGTTGATCTTACTCGGCCCTCATCCCCTTGAGAGAAACTCCCCTCAGTTTTGGAGGCTTCAGGAGTGCGACCTCCTGAACCAGCGGCAGCCATCGCATATGCGACCTGTTGCTGGCCAGAAAGTCGTTAAGGGGCATACACCTGTACACATACACAAATGGTACATTTCCCACTTTTTAGCAATGAGAATGAGTGAAAAGGAAAAATTACTGTATGCGCAAGAAAGAGAGGTTCAAACAGCATCAAAATAGTTACACTGGAACCAGAACTTCTCTAACTCTGCATAGGCCAAACTTGTGTTGATTTGTTCATTCACAGAAGTTATGTGCTTTCCTCAAGTAATATCCAAATTCAGAATTTGAAATAGGGCATCGAATTCAGTGTCCTAAGACACTCCCAAAACAAAACAGAAGATAGGTAAAATCTTAACAGCCAGATTTCAGCAGCTGAGTACGATTTCCAGTGGTCATACGGTTGGGTTTCAGCGTTTCATGTAACTCCTTGCTTCATCCCATGACTATGTGAATAAAGCCTGCAAAACAAATATATGTAAATATATGGGCAGGAGGTCTGGTCTAGAGGGTAGAGCCTCCATTTGCCTGAAGATTACATCCACAAGGTCGCCAGTTCGAGGCCACCGGCACCGTGCAACCTTGAAGCAGCTGACAAGCTTAGCCGAGTTATTCCATCTGCTCTGCGCGTGGGAGGATGGAGGCCAGAATGTGAAACCAGATCAGAATGAAATATCTGAATGTTGTGGTTCTTGAAAGATAGAACCTTCTTTCAATTGTAAAAATCCCTAAGGGGATTTAAATATCCTGCCTATGTAAACCGCCTTGAATAAAGTCTTGAATAAAGACCAAGAAAGGCGGTATATAAATACATAAATACCTGTATTTATTATTATTATTATTATTATTATTATTATTATATGCTTAATTTGCATATTTGAGTCACCAAATTTGGCTTCTCTTGACACAGAATTTGGCTGCCTCCTGCAGCTTGGTTAGCACCATCAGCATAGCCCTTCTTGTACATAACTTGTATTTTTTTAAAAAACATTTTAGTTGTGTATGGTAGGGAGGGATTCTCAAATATCATCATTATCATCAGTATTGTAATCAGTATTTATATATACTCTGGAGTCAAATCCGACCTTCTGTCCTGCCACAACTCCATTAACCTAGAGACATGGAGAAGAATAATGGCTGTGGCAACAGAAGTTGGGAGTACATTTTGGATAGCAGGCCCATGGCCCACCATTATCCATCTATTCCTCTGAGTTGTTACCTATAATGCTAATTGCCGAGAAAGGGTGCATCAGCAGTTCCCAAACTCATCAAAGTCACAGCACCCATCTTTCATGGCGGCCTCTTCCCTGCTGTCCTGGTGCAGCCAATTTGAATTGCATGGAATATTGCACAATCCAAGATGGGGCACTTGGGAGAGCTGGGAAGATGGGCTCAGCTGTCTTGGATCTCATGAGAACCATGCAAGATCTTGTGTGATCCAAGATAGTGGCTCCCAGGAGAGCCAGGAAGAAGAGAATGCCAAGGACACTCCACAATGCCCCTGTGCCGTGGCACCTTCAGGCACCACAGCACACAGTTTGGGAGCCACTGATGAGTTCCCAAACCCAGTTTGGAAACACATAGGACAGGTGGGGCCCGATGCTGTTTAGAAGGATCAGTATTTGGATAATTAGTTTTGACTAGTCCCTGGCATAGAAAACAGACAGCACGGCAATATTGAAATTAGAATTGCTTCCTCTAGAACTTGGACACAATCCATAGCATGAGCACAGAACCCTGAATGAGAACAAAGTTGAAGACAGAGGTGCATGTGTGCATCAGAGCCCTGCACTCATAAGGATCAGGTCAAATGCTTTTGCTTCTAAGAGCATTAATAAATATTTGCAAATAATTAATAATGATTTAGGCATGTTATGGATCAGAAATTCCTGGGGCAGTTATAAGTAATTTAATCTCTAACAATACAACTTTTCATTTGAAAATTATTGGAAGTGCCTGTATTTTTTAATAGGATCCTTTTTAATTTTACATCTAATGGTGTGGTAGACATGATACAGTTGAATGGGATCATTGGCAAAAATTTGACCTTGGTCAAAATACGGAGACTGAGCAATTGTTAAAGCAGTGTGTTGTTAATATTATATTCATCCCTGCAAAAATCCCTGAACTGTCACACACAGAAGACTATAGAAGCCAAGAAATACATACCCCAACACTTTTACTTTTATGGTTTTGGAAACCATTAAATGGCTTTTTAAAAGAAAGAGAAAAGAAAAGGAAAAAAAGAAAAAGAAAAAATTGACATGCAGCCAAGTAGTCATGAAAAGAGTACTCTGTGTCTTTAAGCTAGGGAGAAAAATAAAACCCAATCATTCCAAATGTATTGCTTCAGTCATCTGGTTTCATTCTATTAATGACCTTTAACATCTGCAAAAATATTGTGAGAAGCTAATTTTGTTTGTACTGAGGTGGTGCAGAACAGTTTCTGGCTGTCAGTCTAGGATGTGCTATAAAATAAAATTGTCTTTCTGGGAGCCTGACAAAAACCTACTGTAAAGGTTCAGTTTATTTACAACAAGCTGAAATGAAAAGGGGATTTTACAGCATTCTAATATTTGTGTCTAAAATGAATAGTACTTATACATTTATATACTTGGGGGCAAAAAATACCCAAACTTCCAAGATAACCAGCAAGATTAAGAGCCCTGTGTACATTGTGGTGTCCCACAAACATTCTAACTAGCAAGGAAATAAGTATTTCTCTGTGATTGCTGCTCCCTTAGATTGTGTGAATGCACCTTTTAAATGCCATTACATTGCCTTCCAGCAGGCCCTTGTAGAATAGAAAACCATTTCCTCCAACTCCTGTTGCAGTCTATCTTGTGCAACATCATTCCTGCACTGAGGATGGTATCTCGAGAGTACCATGATGAAACAGGAAAGAAAGAAAAAAAAAGATTTGCACTTCTTCCCCACCCCCTTTAGTAATACTAAAAATTTCCTACATTAGAGTATTCAGTGAACTGGTTCAGATGAGATTATCCAAACTTACCTGCCTATTGCATGATTAAAGGCAGAGTTATACCCAGCCAATTCCTAGCACACACTCCTTTTCTCCTAATTGAAGAGGGGTGCATCTGAACCACAATATAGAAAGTACTTTAAAAAGTGGATCCTGGTGTTAGT
The DNA here is from genome assembly GCF_035046505.1 of Tiliqua scincoides. Lineage (NCBI taxonomy): Eukaryota > Metazoa > Chordata > Lepidosauria > Squamata > Scincidae > Tiliqua > Tiliqua scincoides. The sequence continues at coordinate 42,907,052 of NC_089824.1, read as the reverse complement.
GGGCAGCTCAGATGAACTGCAATCTCCATTGAGCCAAAGCAAGAACTCTTTGTTTACCATAAAGATAGTTTAAACTTCATGTATTCAGTACACATGCATGATAACATGAATCACTCTCTGCAATCCTTAATGTAAATTGTAACAGGCAGAAATCAGTAATGTCCAAAATGAATAAGAGAAAAGATTTTACCACCAAGTAAGGACTATGGGCTCAATCCTATTCAATTTTCCAGTGCTGGTGCAGTTGTGCCAGTGGGGTGTGCACTGCATCCTGTGTTGGAGGGGCAGTCACTGGAGCCTTCTTAAGGTACGGGAACATTTGTTCCCTTAGTACGGGCCTGCATTGTGGCTACACCAGAGTTAGAAAGTTGGGTAGGACCAGTGGCATAGTTAAGGAGGTGCAGGGGGCAGCAGTCGCACTGGGCAGCAAGCTTTAGGAGGGCAACAAGCTGAGCTTGACCCTAGTGGCCAAAATTGTGAAACAATTTGGTATGCATAAATAATACCATCATGTTATACATCACTGGAAAGGTAATTTAATGCAGAATGCAATGAAACAAACCCCATTGGACTATCTGTATTCTATCAAAAGTTATGGCTAATTAGCCAGAAAACAAAAATGCAACTGCCTTATGGAACAAAAAGTGGATTTTTTAAAATTCAAAACTGACCTATGAGACTGATCTTTCTCAGAGCCAATGAGATGTTGTTATGATACAGCATGGAACCAATAAGGTATTAATATGAGTCAGCTCTCATTTCCATGTATCATAACACAGCTACTCCTGCTAACTGGTAAAGAGGCAAATTTTTCAAGTGGTGCTCCTCTTATATTTAGCAGCAGTGAATAACCATCCCTCTTCACCCCAGCACAGTGTCTGTTACCAATAAGGGGCACACTTTTATTTATTTACTTAATTAAATTTGATTTTGTCATGAAGGGGGGGTGCTACAAAAGCTTCTTTAATCCCAGGTAGCATATAGATACCTTAGCTATACCACTGGCTGGAGAGAGGTCACTGATCAAGTGGGTGGTGAACTGCTTGGGGGAGGATACAGGTTCCCCCCCCCCAATTCGCACTTTTTAAAAAGGCCGGGTGTGATGTCACTTCCAGTTGTGACATCACTTCCGGGGCATCATTTTGACATCTACACCAGGCTACACATTCATTAGCTACTCCACCGAGTAGGACTGGGCCCTAGGCTGGCTACCTCTTCTTTCCTCAGCCAGGTTGAAGATATTTCTGAGAGCACAAAGAGCAAGCTAATTATTGGCTTGGTAAATGCCTTAGGGCCCAGTCCTATTCAACTTTCCAGCACTGATGCAGCCACAATGCTGCCCTGTGGTAAGGGGACAAATGTCCCCTTACCTTAAGGAGGCCTTCATGATTGCCCACCCACAGCAGGATGCGGCACATGCCCCATTGGCATAGCTGCATCAGCGCTGGAAAATTGGATAGCATTGGGCCCTCAATGTTTGGGTTTATTAATTGTAAAAACAGAAATGAATAAATGAAATAGTTAATATGGGGAATCAATAGCCTTGCTTGGTTTCACTATTTTCAGTTTTTAGTTGGGGTCCTCCTGCAATTTTTACCTTCTTGGCACAATGTTCCATAAGGGAATGCTTCTAAATTCTAACATCACAATGGCAGACAGAATTTGATATAGGAAGAGTTCTTGGTTTCCATTGATTAAGATAGGCTTACACCCTTACTGGGCTTACTCCTGAGAAAGGTAAATAACACCATTTTCAAACACCTCTAGGTATTAGTGTTACACAACCATCACTCCCCATTTCCTCCTTTTTTATGTGCTTGCTCCTTCTTACTGATTGATAAGAACAAACATGTGGCTTCTGATCTCAGAAGTAATGATAAGCAAAAAACAAAACAAAACACTATCTGTTGACACCTTAAAGCAGGTAGAATCAGGACAGACTAGATTTTTTGTCATGATAGTCTGATTGCAGTTGGACTGGAAAGACCTGTGCTTGAAATCTTTGAGAGTTGCTACCAGTTGGGAATAGAACTATTGCCCAATTCAGGGCCATAGCACAGGTCTGGTGCAGTGCCATGAGGACAGCTGTTGTGAAAGTGCTGTAAAGTACTTTGTGACAACTGAGCAGTAGCTGTTGAAGGCTTGCATGGGTACGCGGTGGCTTCCTTGTGGCAAGGAAGGTAAGTGCTCTACCAAGTGGTGCAGAGATGGAATGGGTGAGGGGTGAAAGAAGAGTGGTTTTGGATGGGGGGTAGGTGGAATGAGTCCAGTAGGGGGTGGGGATAGTGGCAAAGGCTCTGCTGGATTCTGTTGCCCCTCCCAGGTCCAATCTGCTGATATGAGGCTATTCAAGCTTTTGCTGGTGCAGGCCCAAGTAGCCCCAGAGTGGCTGCTGAGGTTTTTCCCACGGCAAGGGGACGAATGTCTCCTTACATCAGGGAGACCTCCAGCAGCCTCGTTTCTCACACTGGACACAGCAGGCACTGTTTCAGTGCTACTGCATCGCAGTACGGAGAGTTTAGTTGGGATTAGATGGTTAGATGAACCAATGATCTGATGAAGATAAAATAACTTCATATGGTAATATATTTGTGGGGTGTGCAACTTTTTGCAGTGCAAAGTAGTGACTGACTTGTGGCACAAAAATATCGGGGGCCCTTAAAATGCTACGCACATCTCCAGACCTCCACCTCTACACACATACCTTACCCAGCTCAGGGACCTCTGTGGAAGGGTATATGGTAAACTTGGAAAGGCACAATTTGTGAGTAGCAGGAATGCATATTAAATGAAGTGACAAAGATTTCCCAAGTAGTAATTAAAGTGTTTTAAAATGTACTTGTGATTTTAGCCTTATTGAATGTGAGGAACTCAGGAAAATCAGTGTGATTCTTCAGTTCACAGAATAAAGCTAATATTTGCACAGGACTGTAACCAATCTTCTTTATTTGGATAGTGGAGATTTTAATTTGCATGTTTGTCAAAGGGAAAAAAATAGTGTGAAAAACTGAAAAGTGCTGTGTGGTCTTCAAATTTGCCTTCAACACCTTCTAGGCATTGCTTATAATTTTCCTAATTATTGCTAAAAGTATGAGTTACACACTAATACTCTGAAAGTTCCAACATAGCATTTGTCCAGTGTATCAAAAGGTTAATTGATTTATTTTAATATTTTCCTCCAGAGACTATATTAATGTTTATATTTCTTTTAGAAACCAAAGGCCACTCATTATCCCACAAATCTGAAGATGGCATACTTATTTTTTTTATCTCTGTTCCAGGTCACTAACAGCTTCATTAACAATGTATTTAGACAGAAATTATCTCTGCAGCCCTGTGACATGTAACTTCATTTGGTGTCTGCAGAGAATTTTCCATCAGTGAAACCATGGAAACATTGAGGTGTAGGAAACCAAGGCTGCAAGCCTATACATGCTTTCCTAGGAGTAAATCTTATTGGACTCAATGGGGCTTACTTGTAAGTAAGTACTTTTAAGTACTTTTAAGGCATACGTAGGGGTTGCATGGCAAGACTTGTTCTGACCAGGAATTTGGGTTTCTGATCACACTTGATTGTGAGAATGTGTTTCTGTAGTCTTCCAAATATTCACAGCACAACAAACTATAGCAACCTCTACGTTCTCCCGAGCCTCTTATCTTCCTGTAAGTTCAACTGGCTTCCTAGTAAATGGGTCCTTGACTGTAAGTAACCTTAATCTATCCTTAAGTAACCTAAGGATAGATTGGCGTGGCGCAACTTCAGGTGCCACCCAATGTTGCTGATGCCACTGCCATGCTCCTTATATGGCACACTGTAAGAAAAATAAACACCTTTTGCCATGTTCCTCAAGCAGTTTCCTCAAACTCATATGTGTGAGACTTATTTTAAGGGGATTTTAAGGGAACAAAGGACCTTCTTTGTTTGTATGATCCCTGGAAATAAAACCAGAAGTGCTACCCTTCTAGGTTTGATGAAACCTTGTAAGAGCATGGTAAGGAGGTAGACGATATCACTTGTGTTGGGGGGGCTGGAGGGAAGCTGCAACAGATTCAGACAGTGGCGTTCCTGGTGGGGGGTCCAGGGGACCACATGGTCCTGGGCAGCAGATGGTTAGGGGCAGCATTTACCACCACCCCTACTGCCTCTCCCCTCGAGGCTTTATGAGGGTCAGGGGCACTTGCAGCCTCTCTAGCACTAAGAATGCCTCCAGGGGAGGCAGTGGTCACAGCACCTCCAGGTGGGGAGCAGCACCCCGGAGATGTGCCCCTTGAGTGCCACAGTGGCAAGGAATGTCACTGGACTCAGAATGAAGGGCACCCTGAATCCACCGTCCCTTCACTCCCACTTACAAATCTGTTGCTGATGCAAGTACTTCAGGTTGCCTCATGGTTGGGCCACCCCAGGGGGTAGATGCTAATACATTAGCTTTCAATTCAACCTACTTGCTACTGTAAAGGCTACAAAAGAGTTAAGACACAGTAATTTACCAACAAAAGAAGGGACTGGGGTCTGCAGTATGTGTATATTACTGAAACTGCCAGGAGTTGCTTAGGATGGTGTATCTTCAGTCAACTATGTATAGAATTTTTTTTAAAGATGACGTATTTACTTCTTTTTTGTCCTTGTAAAAGTGAAGTTTGTAAGCATCATTTTTGTACAGAGTTTCTCAAGGGCCACATTTAAAGATATTATAGCTAGTTTTTCATTGGTGGTTGCATATTAATCATAGCTGCATGACAGATATCCCCCTGTGCTAACCGGCTGTTTCAGCAATTGAGACAGACACAGTATAAGCAAGAGTAGTTTAAACTCCTTGTTACACTAGATCCGCCTGTACAAGGTTGCAGTCTATCCATCAAGTGAACACTCAATTGCAAATCTAAAATAAAATTCTCTAGGCCAGATCTCATCTAAATGCCAAAGCTAGGCTTTTTCTCAACTGTGCAATGTACAGTATCCATTTTTTTTCTTCTGTTTCAACAGAAGTGCTGCAACAACATGTGATCTAGGTGTATCACAGAGGTATGGTTATAAACAGATGTTTTTCTAAGGGAGCAGAAGAATAGCACTTCTATGAAATGTCAAATGTGAAACTTCAGCTACTATAGTTTTCAGCCAACTTGAATAGAAGTACTTTTATCCTCTACCTTATGCGTTGCATTACTGTGCTGCTAACAAATTATATTGTTAAAAAACAGGGAAAAAAATTGTTTTGAGAACAAAAGATGCATTGGGATTGGAATCATGATGTGTTTGGAACTGTGATCCCGAAACATCAAGATTTCTAAAAGCAATTAGCTTTTGGCTCTGCCAGAGCGGATGCTGTTGAATAACTCGATATGGTCTCCCACTAAGAAGCCTTTAATTGTAAGAATATCAATGAATTAATTATTGCTGAATGGATGCTTGTGTGTTCATACTTAAGCAATCCTGCCACAATGTATAAAGCATTTATTCCTTGGAAAAACAGAACAAAAAAAATCCCCTCCATGCCCAAATTTTCATTCCAGCCCATTTCTTCCCTTCGCTGACATTAGCTTTTCATAATGTAAAACATTTCTTCATTTCCAACAGTTTCAGTTGAAAGGTAATTTTTGAAGTCTATTACTTGCATTCTTAGTGAAGAGCATAATATAGAATTTTGTTTTAATATGCCATTGAAATTGTTTGAGTAGATACACCATGGAATCAAATACAATATGTCAAAATGGTTTCCATTAACTATGCACATTGGCACTGCTTCAGTTAATGGGCATGTTTTTGTTCTTCTCCTTCATCTTTGCATCCGTAAGATGAAATGATTCAGTTAATGTAACTGAAAAGTACATTGGAAAAGGTAGAGCAAATTACAAAGGCATCAAACCACAATTCCACCCACGTACGTTGCTTTATAATGAAGTTTAATAATGACAGAAATTGTCTTTAGATTCGAACATCAGTCATTCCTGCAATTGTAGTTAATGTGAAAAATCTCACCCACGATAATGTTTTATGAAAACATGGCAGAAACTGTACATCATATTTTAGACTAAAATGTCATCATAAAATCTTAACTAGATATTATTGAAATATATAGTATGTTAAAAGTAATTTGCAGCAACTCCAGAGACTGAAATGGGGGCTTTGCTCACATCAACAATGCAACATGGGTGCAAAAAGCCTTTTTAAAAAATATTTTCATGAAGCCTATTTTGCGCTTTACTGCCATTACAGCAAAAAGAGTTTTTGTGCAAGGTATAATATGAAATACTGTTATAATATCTAAATGACTTGTTTTGTGCAGATAGTGCCATAAAACTGGGAGGCTTTTACGGGAGTGAATATAGCTATGATATTATTTTCTAGGAAGTATACAAAAAGGGGGTATCTAACAGTTTAGTTGGACAGAAAAATATTGTTCCTGCAATGTTTCTAGGGATGGCTTTTGCACCCCCTCCCCCCAACCAATGTTGATAGGGTCACATGCATTCATGGGGTTTGGGGTTATGGAGGAATTGGAAACCAAGTCATATGTTTAGCCTGGACAATAGAGGAGAGCAGAGCAGGAGATTTGATAGAGAAGACTAAGACACCGATCCTGAGCTCTTTAGTGCTGGCTGTATAAGCGTTCTGCTGGCACTGGGTGTTGCAAACATGCTGTAAGGTATTTCTGCAGCACCTGGAGAGGAGGGACTGCTGGTACTAATGTAGTGCCAGCTGGCACTGAGACTCAGCACTGCTCAGAGGGCTGGCCAGTGCTCCAACAGCACCATGGTTGGCAACCTTCAGTCTCGAAAGACTATGGTATAAGCCTACAGCACCCAGTATTCCCAGGTGGTCTCCCGTCCAAGTACTAACCAGGCCTGACCCTGCTTAGCTTCCAAGATCAGACGAGATTGGGCATGTGCAAGGGAAGGTGGCAGAATGGGTGGGGGAGGGGAGGGCAGGGCAGGGGGAGGAACTGAGGTGGGGGGAACTGGCGGAGCAGCTCCGCCGGATCCTGAACTACGTGTTGGGCTAGAAGGTTTGATACACAGTCTCTCAACTCTGCAATGACAAAATAGCTGGTGCAGACTTGGGAAGCCCTACTGCAGGGCTTGGGGTATCCCCAAGAGAAGGGGATGAAAGCCCCATCTTCCAAGGAGGCCTCAGGCAGCTGCCACAGGACTGCAAGATGGAGCAGTAGCCACTTTGGTGCTGCTGCACCTGGAGGCAGCACTGCCTTTACTATTGGGCTGCCTGAGGAGGTATGGTAGCTGTCTTGAAGTATCTGAAGGGCTGTTGCATAGAAGAAGGGAAGGGCCTGCTTTTGGTGGTTCCTGAAAGCAGGACTAGTACCAATGGGCTGAAGTTGTGGTCAGTCTCTCTCTCTCTCTCTCTCTCTCTCTCTCTCTCTCTGAACATTTCCAGGCAGAACTGGAATGGCCTTCTTTCAGGGATGCTGTTGTCCCCTGCACTGAGCAAAGGGTTGGATGGCCTCTTGGGTACCTGCCAACGCTAGCATTCTATGATTCAAGATTGTATCTTCCAAGGTCTCAGAGCAGGTTCTGATAAGAAGCAATGTTTATTAACAGAAAAAAACTTAATTTTGTTGCATTTCTGAAGGTCCTTCTTGCAAAGAACAAAACTAAGCTGAAGGTTCTTGCATACATTTGCGCCCACTTCAAACGTGAAGATCTTCCTTCTGTGGTGAATACAGTTTTTGACATTGAAATTTAATTTAGGTCAAAATTGAATTAACAACTATGGGAACGTCATGAAAGTCTTTTTAAAATGCTTTAAAAAAAAGAATAAAAATCACAAATGTACCTTGCCTAGTCTATGATACATAATGTTTTATTAAAACATGTTTTATGAGGAAGTTTTAATTAGGAACCTGTGGGATGATATATAACAGAACAGTTCTTCAGAGTTTTTATTTCAAAAATCCTTTCAGCCAAATTAGCACCTCTTAGATATATATTTGGACACCTTATCCCTATATGCACTAAAGGAGAGCTTTCTGTATAATTTGATGTCCAACTATTATTTTCATAATGCTGAAACAATGATTCTTATATATTCTTCTAACAGACTAAATGCCTCCCCATTACTCACAGTTACCAGATGGCAGTGTGCTAACTATATTTAGGTGTTCACTAAGTACACTAAGTACCTAAGGCTGCAATCCTATTCCCACTTTCCTGGCAGTTAGTCCCATTGAACACAATGGGATTTTCTTCTGAGTAGACATGCATAGGATTGCAGTGTAAATTGCTTTAAGCAAGTGAGGAATGGTTCTACCAATCAGTGATATATGGACGAAAGGACCCATGTTTAGTGTGTGAAAGAAATAAGCTTGTCTTCATATATTTCTTATATATTTCTTATATAAATGTGTCATATATTTGTCTTATATATTTCTTATATAAGTCGTGTTTGAAATGTTTATGTTCCTGAGGTCTCGGCTTGTTCAAGTCTCATCCTTCTGCCTATGGCACCATCAACCATCTTGGTGGTCAAGATGTGACCGCCAACACTCAGATGTGACATCACTCAGGAGTTGTAGCTACCGGCAGAGCAGGCCAAACCTAGAAGACAGAATCAGTGGACAAGGACAGAGAGGAAGCAAAAGGGTAGTATCCTTGACAGCAGGTCATAAGAAGGCCAGGAGACCCACAACATGGGAGGAAGAGGAGTAACCACTGTAGCTAGGGAAGCAAGAATAGGCCTAGAACAGCGGTTTTCAACTGCTGTGCTGCGGCACACTGGTGTGCCGCAAGGCTGCCTCAGGTGTGCCACAGGGCCAAGGAGTCAGGCAGCAGCAGCAGTAGCAGCAGCAGCTGAGCGTGCAGGAGAAGCAGCGCTTGGAGCCTCGCACAGCAGCAGGAAAAAAAGGAGCAGCCTGTGATGCTCCTGCTGTTGCTGATTGAGCAGCCAGCCAGGCAGCCCGAGAAGCCTGAAAGAGGTCCCAGTAGGCAGGAGCATGGAGGAGTGAGGGTGAGCGGCAAGAGCAGGAGGGAGTGAGAGCGAGCAGTGAGCCAGAAGGTGGAAGCAGGTACAAAGCCAGAAGCAGCTGGCAGGAAAAGGATCCTGGAGAGACCCTTTTCCTTGCCTGCAATGCCCCAAAGTGACCCTGCCTGCCTTGCCTCCGCTGGCAAGCCTTTGGCAGTAAGGGCTCTGGGCCACAATCCTATCCACACTTACCTAGGAGTAAGCCCCACTGACTATAATGGGGCTTACTTCCAAGTAGGTGTACAGAGGCTTGGGCTGTTGGTTGCACTCTTTCTTGAATACATGAGCAGGCAAGTGATGCTTTTCTCTTCCCCCCCATCCCACCTCCTCCCCTCCTGCACACACATTCCTCCATCATAACTGCAGTTAACCCCTCTCTTACTGCCCTCCCCTCCCTCTTCCCCACCTTCCAAAGTCCAGAATCAGGTGCCTGCATTCTCTCTCTCTCTCTCTCTCTCTCTCTCCCACACCCCATTGAATCCTGCTCTTGCTTCAGTCACATCTGCTCACTGCCCCACATTTCTCCAGTATGTGCTCAGTCTCACCCCTCTTTGCCAACACTTCCTGGCATATCAGAGCATATCAGCTGATAACAATTTGATCACCTACTTCAAAACATTGTGGTTTCTGGAAAGGTAGAACATATACTTCCCTCTCCAAGCTTCTTGGGCATTTATTTAATTGTCATGCAATGATCTAAGGCTGCAATCCTAACCGCACTTTCCTGAGAGTAAGGCCCATTGAACAAAATAGGACTTACTTCTGAGTAGACCTGGTTAGGATTGTGTCCTTAGTTATATTAATTAAATTAATTGTAACATACCGCAGATACTCACCTATAAGTCGACCCCACAGATAAGTCGAGGGCAGGTTTTGAGCCAACAATCATGGAATTTTCTATGGCCCTCAGATAAGTCGGGGGCTAAACTTAGGGGAGTGTCTGACTATAGTTTTGTCTGATTTTACCAGAGACCAGATCCTGAAAAATATCCTACCACTAATTGTTACCTAAGAACTGTAGTCTCTAATTTATTAAAAACATAGTAAAAGATCATAAGATACATTTTTATTCTTTTTAAATTCTGGTCTTCACCACCTTTTTGTAAACACTATTGAATAAGTGCACTGTAAACTACATACCAGTAAAACAGTGGTTCCCAACCTGTTTTCACGTACTCCTAGGGACACTCAACAGGACCTTTAGGGGTACTTGAAAAAGAATGGCAGAAAAAGGCAGGTCATGCTCCAGAATGCCTTGCAAGGCAGGAATGCCTTGCAAGGACCTGCAAGGCAGGAAGGGAGGTAGCTAGTTGGCTGTGAAAGCCCCACCAATAGCTAGTTTTTGGTCATCAATTCATCTATGAACCAGTGATTGAAAACCAGCACAGTAAAAAAGCTGAAACATAATATGGAAAGTGATCCATCACCCAGAATTTCTCAGCACACTTCTGGTGCAAAACAGTGCAAAGGCAGAGTCTTCTGTTCCTCAAACAGATAAAAAGAGAAAACACTGTGATAAATACATGAAGTCTGGGTTTTCATAGAGAGGAGATGAGGGCTTGTATTATTACAAACATTTTGCTAATATGAAGGGTACAATTTATGGAAATGGGCTGCCAAGGGATATGCAAGTGAAAAAGTTTGGGAACCACTGCAGGAGATCCATGAATCAAATCCACCTTCAAGGTGGACATGAGGAGAACCATGAATCAAACCCACTTTTAAGGTGTCTGGTGTGTTAAGCCAGAAGCTCTACATACAAAATACAACCCATAACACATAACTGAGAGTGTGCAATTCAATTCACTGCAGAGAGATGAGATATTTGCAACCCTTTTTACTCAAAAGTAGACCCACTGCTTTCCATGGGTGTTATTCTTAAGTAATAGTGCACTGAATTGTAGCCTGGGAAGGAGGGTCCCATCCTGGTGTTTCAAAAAACAGACCTGCTTTGCAAGCATTTGCCAAGCAGAACCAGAACCAGGCTGCAGCAGAAGGAAGGAGAATGAAAGGTTACCTTTGGCTGGAATGGTTTTGTTTAAAAAATGAAATGAGAAAAACATTTTCATAAGAGATTATGAAACCTGAAAAGTATTCAGCTGCTGGCCACAAGTATTACAGTCCCTTCAAGAACTTTTGAAATGTGTGGACAATTGAGATGCTTCTCAACAATGGCAGACTAAAAATTAACAAATTGTCTGGTTGCAGTTTATGTCATTTTGACAGTATAAAGCAGGGGTGTCCAAAGTTTTTGGCAGGAGGGCCACATCGTCTCTCTGACACTGTGTCAGGGGCCGGGGAAGAAAATAATTAATTTACATTTTAAATTTGAGTAAATTTACATAAGTTTACATAAATAAATATATTAAAGATGAACTTATATGAATGAATGAAGGTCTTGCAATAGCTCAAGGCCTTTAAAAGGCCTTGTACAAAGCAAGGCTGGCCTTTCTTTTGCCGCTGCTGCTGCATCACAGATGTGAAACAACAAGCAGTGGAGGGAGCCCTCATCCCACAGCTCATGCAAGAGATCAAACAGTCACCCTCACACTGAGAGCGGTTGCGTCGGGCCAGTGTGGGCTCCAACAAATCTTCGGAGGGCCAGAGGCTCATTGGGGACTCCCTGAAGGCCACATTGAGAGGCCTTGAGGGCCGCAAGTGGCCCCCAGGCCGGGGTTTGAGCACCCCTGGTATAAAGTCTTCGTAAAATTTTGCTTTCAGAGTTGAATTACTCACCTGGATATATTGTCCTAGGAATGGGTAATATGACCATATATACAATTATTTTTATCATACTAGTTTCATGTGGTACTACAAGGTAAGGAATGCATTTGTTGCATAAATCATTTTTTTCAATCCAGCTGAGCATGGGCACAATGTCCCCATTCAGATGGGTTCCAAAGAGCTCAAAAAAGCCTTGTTTTCTCATCCTGCCTGTCAATACCAACTTCATGAGTGTTCAGGTAGGCAGCCCTACAGGAAATGGAAGCTGCTGATAATCCATTGTTTGAAAAGTCTCTTATGTATGACCCTCCCTTTGTCTGAGGTACCCCACATGTGAGAGGCCAGGGTATTGAACACGAGTCCCCCAGCACCACCACAAGGAGTGGAACCACTGCAGTACCATGGCTTCAAGCCCTAACTCAGCCAGTTGGTACAGGAGGACACCGTGGTCAATAGAGTCAAAAGCCACTGAGAGCTCCAGCAGGACCAACAGGTATGCATTCCCCCTGTCTAGCCTCTGGCGTAGGTCATCCACCAAGGCCATTTCAGATGCTGTCACTGGGGTGCTCCGCAAGCCCCAGCGGACACGCCACAGGTTCTGCCTAGCTTGCATGACCTACTGCAGGGAGGCTGCTGGCAGGACACACAGCGACAGCTTGGTAGCGGGATGTGCGGGCACACCAAGCATCTGAGGCGTGGCGGAAGCTGCGAGATGGTCAAGCCAGGGCCACAGCTTCCCATGGCAGTGCCTGGCCAAACAATGGGGCGGCCTGAGGTCTCATGAGAGGTCAGGCACCTGGAAGGGGTGGAGTTTCCCAGCCTGGCCGAGAGCTTCAAAAGGGGCCATGTGGCTGAGGCAAAAGGGCAGGAGGCTGAGGTTGGCTGCAGCACCTCAGTGACAACCTGGGGAGCTTCAAGCCCCCCACCTGCCTTGCCTTGTGCTGAAGTCTGCCTGAGGGAGTCTGCAAGGGAGACCCCAATAAGGGGACTGGTATCCTGCAGCCCTGCAACCCAGGGCTGGTGGAGCTGGGAATCTGCTCGCCTCACACACTCTTTAGGGGTATCCCTTGCCTTGGGGAGGGGGAGAGCCTGCACCGCTGACCCCGGTGGGTGACTGCAGCCCCAATCCAGGCTTCCCCCACTGGCTCACTTTCTACCTTATTGTTTTGCTGCCGTAGGCTGGGTTGGCTACCTCAACCAGTGCTCCGTGCCCAAATGTACCAGGGGCTACTCCGGTATTCATCGTGTTAATGGCTTCTGTACTTATTGTGTCAACAGCTTCTGTAAAGGGGGGGGGTCCTGTGAGGTAACAGACCCCCACGAACGGGAAATACTTGACCCGATTAAATCTAACCTGCTAGTTACTGACGACTCCTCGTTCCTTCAAGTACTTGGTGCGAAGGTTGCGGACATCACTTCTTGTCTAGACAGGCTAGTAGACAGTGCTGGGGGAGAGGTAGCGGCTGTGGTGCACGTCGGCACCAACGACGTGGGCAAGTGTAGCTGGGAGGTCCTGGAGGCCAAATTTAGGCTTTTAGGCAGGAAGCTGAAAGCCAGGACCTCAAAGGTAGCGTTCTCTGAAGTGCTACCTGTTCCACGCACAGGGCCAGCTAGGCAGGCGGAGATCAGGGGTCTCAATGCGTGGATGAGACGGTAGTGTAGGGAGGAGGGGTTTAGATTCGTTAGGCACTGGGGAACGTTTTGGGACAAGCAGGGCCTGTACAAGAGGGACGGGCTCCACTTGAACCAGAATGGAACCAGACTGCTGGCACATAACATTAAAAAGGTGGCAGAGCAGCTTTTAAACTGATCCCTGGGGGAAGGCTGACAGGAGCCGAGGGGCATCCGGTTCGGGACTCCTCATCCCTATGGGATGAGGATGGGAAGGTTAGAGAACAACAAGACAAAGGCAGAGTAGGAGAAGAAATTGGGAAAGGTAGTGTGATGGGATGTGATAGACGGTTTGGCACAATGAGAGGATGCAGGGACAAAGGAGCGAATAAGCAGCGCATCCTGGGGCATTTCGTGTACAAATGCTTTTATGCGAATGCCCGAAGTCTATGAGCAAAGGTGGGAGAACTGGAATGTCTGGTGACAAGGGAAAATATTGGCATAGTGGGCATAACGGAAACCTGGTGGAATGCGGAGAATCAGTGGGATACCGCAGTCCCGGGCTATAAACTCTACAGGAGGGACAGGCAGGGGCGTGTTGGAGGTGGGGTGGCCATTTATGTTAAGGAAGGGATAGAATCCAGCAAAGTAGAGATTGAAGGTGGGTCCGACTCCACCGTAGAATCTCTGTGGGTTAAATTACCAGGCTTGTGCAGCGATGTAATACTGGGGGCGTGCTATCGTCCTCCAGACCAGAAATCGGATGGGGACCTTGAAATGAGGAAACAGATCAGGGAGGTGACAAGGAGGGACAGGGTTGTAATCATGGGGGACTTCAATTATCCTCATATTGACTGGGTCAATTTGTGTTCTGGTCACGATAAGGAAACTGGATTTCTTGAAGTGCTAAATGACTGTGGCTTAGATCAGCTAGTCACGGAGCCCACCAGAGGACAGGTGACTCTGGATTTAATATTGTGCGGTACGCAGGACCTGGTTAGAGATGTAAACGTTACTGAGCCATTGGGGAACAGTGATCATGCTGCGATCCGTTTTGACGTGCACGTTGGGGGAAGAATACCAGGCAAATCTCTCACAAAAACCCTTGACTTCCGACGGGCGGACTTCCCTCAAATGAGGAGGCTGGTTAGAAGGAGGTTGAAAGGGAGGGTAAAAAGAGTCCAATCTCTCCAGAGTGCATGGAGGCTGCTTAAAACAACAGAGGCCCAGCAGAGGTGTATACCGCAAAGAAAGAAGGGTTCCACTAAATACAGGAGGGTGCCCGCATGGCTAACCAGCCAAGTTAGAGAGGCTGTGAAGGGCAAGGAAGCTTCCTTCCGTAAATGGAAGTCTTGCCCTAATGAGGAGAATAAAAAGGAACATAAACTGTGGCAAAAGAAATGTAAGAAGGTGATACAGGAGGCCAAGCGAGACTATGAGGAACGCATGGCCAGCAACATTAAGGGGAATAATAAAAGCTTCTTCAAATATGTTAGAAGCAGGAAACCTGCCAGAGAAGCGGTTGGCCCTCTGGATGGTGAGGGAGGGAAAGGGGAGATAAAAGGAGACTTAGAGATGGCAGAGAAATTAAATGAGTTCTTTGCATCTGTCTTCACGGCAGAAGACCTCGGGCAGATACCGCTGCCCGAACGGCCCCTCCTGACCGAGGAGTTAAGTCAGATAGAGGTTAAAAGAGAAGATGTTTCAGACCTCATTGATAAATTAAAGATCAATAAGTCACCGGGCCCTGATGGCATCCACCCAAGAGTTATTAAGGAATTGAAGAATGAAGTTGCAGATCTCTTGACTAAGGTATGCAACTTGTCCCTCAAAACGGCCATGGTGCCAGAAGATTGGAGGATAGCAAATGTCACGCCTATTTTTAAAAAGGGAAAGAGGGGGGACCCGGGAAACTATAGGCCAGTCAGCCTAACATCCATACCGGGTAAGATGGTGGAATGCCTCATCAAAGATAGGATCTCAAAACACATAGACGAACAGGCCTTGCTGAGGGAGAGTCAGCATGGCTTCTGTAAGGGTAAGTCTTGCCTCACAAACCTTATAGAATTCTTTGAAAAGGTCAACAGGCATGTGGATGCGGGAGAACCCGTGGACATTATATATCTGGACTTTCAGAAGGCGTTTGACATGGTCCCTCACCAAAGGCTACTGAAAAAACTCCACAGTCAGGGAATTAGAGGACAGGTCCTCTCGTGGATTGAGAACTGGTTGGAGGCCAGGAAGCAGAGAGTGGGTGTCAATGGGCAATTTTCACAATGGAGAGAGGTGAAAAGCGGTGTGCCCCAAGGATCTGTCCTGGGACCGGTGCTTTTCAACCTCTTCATAAATGACCTGGAGACAGGGTTGAGCAGTGAAGTGGCTAAGTTTGCAGACGACACCAAACTTTTCCGAGTGGTAAAGACCAGAAGTGATTGTGAGGAGCTCCAGAAGGATCTCTCCAGACTGGCAGAATGGGCAGCAAAATGGCAGATGCACTTCAATGTCAGTAAGTGTAAAGTCATGCACATTGGGGCAAAAAATCAAAACTTTAGATATAGGCTGATGGGTTCTGAGCTGTCTGTGACAGATCAGGAGAGAGATCTTGGGGTGGTGGTGGACAGGTCGATGAAAGTGTCGACCCAATGTGCGGTGGCAGTGAAGAAGGCCAATTCTATGCTTGGGATCATTAGGAAGGGTATTGAGAACAAAACGGCTAGTATTATAATGCCGTTGTACAAATCTATGGTAAGGCCACACCTGGAGTATTGTGTCCAGTTCTGGTCGCTGCATCTCAAAAAGGACATAGTGGAAATGGAAAAGGTGCAAAAGAGAGCTACTAAGATGATTATGGGGCTGGGGCACCTTCCTTATGAGGAAAGGCTACGGCGTTTGGGCCTCTTCAGCCTAGAAAAGAGGGGGGACATGATTGAGACATACAAAATTATGCAGGGGATGGACAGAGTGGGTAGGGAGATGCTCTTTACACTCTCACATAATACCAGAACCAGGGGACATCCACTAAAATTGAGTGTTGGGCGGGTTAGGACAGACAAAAGAAAATATTTCTTTACTCAGCGTATGGTCTGTCTGTGGAACTCCTTGCCACAGGATGTGGTGATGGCGTCTAGCCTAGACGCCTTTAAAAGGGGATTGGACAAGTTCCTGGAGGAAAAATCCATTATGGGGTACAAGCCATGATGTGTATGCGCAACTTCCTGATTTTAGAAATGGGTTATGTCAGTATGCCAGATGCAAGGGAGGGCACCTGGATGAGGTCTCTTGTTATCTGGTGTGCTCCCTGGGGCATTTGGTGGGCCGCTGTGAGATACAGGAAGCTGGACTAGATGGGCCTATGGCCTGATCCAGTGGGGCTGTTCTTATGTTCTTATGTTCTTACTTGGATAAGGCGCAAGCCCCTGCACGGGCCCTAAGAGATGCCCACCAGAGTGAGGGAAAGCGGAGCACCCCGCCCAGGGATGTAACAGATACACAGGAGTATCCCAATCCAACAAACCACAACCTGGTTACGAGGCAGCAAAACTACAAAATGTGTGGGGAGCGGGACTGACAAGACCCTTATCTCTCTCACCAGGGATTTTCAGTTCTCACATGGTCTCCAGTGAGAAATAGACTTTCCCACTGACCCTCATCACATCACCAGTCCAAACTTGCTGTCATCAACACTGAGACACAGGTTACACAATAAAAACCCTTATAGTTCGCTAACTCTGAAAACTTGCCCTGAGGATAGACTCCTCCACCCAAAAAGGCAAAGCAGCTAGATTTCTGTTGTTCACTGACTGTCAGTGTTGCCTCATCAAAGAGTAAACCTATTCAGAGGATATACTGTATTCCTCAGGCCAAAACTAATCCGAAGTAGGAAGAAGTTGCCTCACTGGCCCAGCAGGTGTCTGTTGCAGTGGCGTAGCTAGCGAGAGGTGGGGGGCAGTCAGCCCCAGGTACCAGCCTTGGGGGCGGGTGACACCACACATGAACCAACATTGCTAACATCGCAGAGGTTATGAGTAACCTCATCATGCTATATACCGTTGGATGTGGAATTTCCTGCAGAATGCAATGCAAGAAACTGGGGTAAAATATCCCCTTTCCTTCAAATGTTATGGCCAAAAAAACAGAAATAAAAAAATGCATGGAGCCCTATGGAAAGTGAAACTGAGCTATATCACATGTTTACTCGCGAGTAGGTGAACATGCCATAGTCTGTTGGAAAGGGCAGGCTGAGAGGAATCCAAGGCCACTAGAATGGTTCCTATCCAATGAAAGCAGCCCCCAAGAAACACCCAAGAAGGAAGTCCCTCCCTCCAAGCAGATGAATGTATTGAGCCCTATGGAAAGTGAAAGTAAGCCAAATGGTCGTGTTTACTCATGAGTAAGCAAACGTGCCTTGGTTACTGGTCATGTCAGGCAAAGGGGAATGCAAGGCTAGCTGCATGGTCCCAATCTGATGAAAGTTGAGCTCAACAAATGCTCCAGAAGGGAGCACCTCCCAAAGAATAAAGCAGAGGCTTGAGCTGGTAAGGTGGGCACTGGGGAGGGCTGAAAATCTCACTGATTTCTTGTAGGAGGGGTGTTATTGCAGGCATGCTACAGAGAAAATTCACTTGGTGAAACAGGGCTGGCTTCCCCTTATTTAACTTTCTGTTTTTCTTTAACTTAATTATTTATAATTATTTTATTTTGCTTGATGATGTCACTTCCAGCCATGGCATCACTTCCAGTGGGTCCTGGACAGACTGTCATTCTAAAAAGTGGGTTCCAGTGCCTTAACTCAAAACAGACCAATGAGACATCGGGGGGGGGGGGGTGTGACACCCTAGTGCAGTGTTTTTCAAACTGTGGGTCGGGACCCACCTAGTGGGTCACGAGCCAATTTCAGGTGGGTCCCCATCCATTTCAATATTATATTTTTACTATTTTAGACTTGATACTACCATGGTATGTGACTGCATTTGGGGAAATGTAACAGACCTGTACTTTTGAGAAGCTACTTCATATATTCTTTTAACAATGATAGTAAATGGGATTTTCCCCTGGGTAAGTGTGAGTAGGATTTCAGCCTAGGATTGTTAAAAATTTTCCTGCTTTATGCTGTCACTTCTGATCATGACATCACTTCTGGTGGGTCCTTACAGCTTCTCATTCTAAAAAGTGGGTCCCAGTGCCAAATGTGTGAGAACCACTGCCCTAGTGACCAAAGTTCTGGTAATCATGGCTTTTAGGAATAATACCATCATGCCATATATCATTTTATGCAGAATTTCATCCATTGCTTATGAGGAAATATTCACTGCATTTATTTTCTGGCCATTATTATTATTCATTTCATGTCATGACTATTACTATCAGTCTCACCTACCTCACAGGGTTGTTGTGAGGACAAAATAAGGGGAGGAACCATATACACCACCCTGAGCTGCTTAGAGGAAGGGTGGTATAAAAATGTGAATCAATCAGTCAATTAATAATATTTAATAATAATTAATAATAAATAATTACATAATTACATAATTAATAATCAATATACATAATTTAATAGATTGGCCAAACTGGGGGGCTAGCACTTGCTAAATGCTAAGGGCTAAGAACCTAGGGCCAAGAGCCCTTTTGGCCATTACCTTTCGGTCCACACATAACTTGGGCTTATAACTTTATCTTTGTCCCACGTATAACATCACCATGCTAAATAAACTCACAAGGTTGTTCCAAAGGATAATTGAAATAAGGAAATGGTGTTGTGAGTCCCTAATGGAACAGGGCAAACTGTAAATCTAGACTATAGTATAATCTAGCTAACCTGAAGCACTTCTAAGGCTGCAATCCTATATACAATTTTATTTGGGAATAGCTTGACTGAATGGTATTTACTTCAAGTAAACATGCAGCGGATTGGACTCCACGTGTTTATTGATTTTAGTAAGAGATATCAGTATGTGCTTCAGTTTCTCCCACTACAATTGATAGGAGCAACTACACCAGGGGTGCTCAATAGGTGGATCGAGATCTACCGGTAGATTGCGAGGCAAAATGAGTAGATCGCGGAGCCCTGTCTCTCCAAACTGTTAATATGTCAGTTTCATCTAGTGACTAGACGAAACTGACATATTTAGCTGACACTAAACTGACACTGAAACTGACACTTTAGCTGCTCTTCAGGCATGCAGCAACAAAACTGACAAAACTGACTAGACTCTAGTCAGTTTCATCAGTTTCGTGGTGCTGCATGCCGGAAGAGTAGGAGCTAAAGTGGGTGGCGGCGGGAGGGGGAGCTGGGCTGCACTGGACTGAGGCACTTCCTGGGGCTCCGTAGCAGAAGGGGGAGGGGCGGGAGTTCGAGATGGAGTTGCTCTGATGGCGGTTGCCGCGGGAGGCCCCGAGTGACCCTCCCCTTCCCTTCCAGTCAGGTCTGGTCCAACCCAGCCCAGCCATGCCTGGCCCAGCCACCCCTGTAGGAGCCCAGAGGTAAGTGCTGCGGCCGCTGCCGCTCTCGGTCGGGGCTGACAGGTGAGATGACCCCCCTGCCGCTGCAGGAGGAGGGCCGGTGGGAGCAGTGTCTCCCCTGCCTGCCGCCTGCACGCGCAGCCCCTCTCCATGGAACTGGGGAAGCCCCCCGCTCCTTCCGAGGAGGACCTGTGACGCCTCCCTCTCCCTGCTGGTCTCGGGGCGCAGCCACAAAGAGGTTGGGGGGGTGGGGAGTGGGGAGCTCCTCCCCCCCGTAGTGCAGCAAGGCTGGGCATGTGCCTCTTGGGGGGACCTGTGGCTGCACCCAGTATGTGGGGTGGGGAGAGAGGAGTGGCCTCCCGTGTGCTTCCTGAAGCATCTGGTGGGCCACTGTGGGGCACAGGAAGCTGGACTTGGTGGGCCTCCTCTGACCTGGTCCAGCAGGGGCTCCATACATCAAAGGGGGTGTCTGTCAGACACTTCCTTCCCCCCTGGTAGATCTCCGGGCCTTGCTGGGTTTCAAAGTAGCTCTTGAGCCAAAAAAGTGTGAGCACCCCTGAACTACACAGTCCTAGTTCTTGTTTATTCAGAATTAATTATGACCAAATTCAATGGGACATTTCTTAATAAACAGATTTAGGACTGTCCTATTCTACCCAGCTCCCAGGCCAATCCTACCTAGTTCTCTGTGCAGAGATGCAGTGGCACTAACTGGGCATCCACTGTATTATGTGGGGGAGTTCCAGCATGTTGAGACTTCATTCCCTTCTCCTGGAGTAAGTCCCAGCAGCCGCCATGGCTCAACCCGGAGCTGCACCAGCTCCATAGCTGGCGCAAATCTGTGTTGACCAACTAAAGCAGATCAGTTCTGGAGAGGGGGTTAGGATTCAGTAGGCACCACTGCTGCAGTGCTCATTCCCCTCCTGGGCTCAATCTCCCCTCCTCCCTACCTCCATCACTTTCCCATTCCAGCCGCCATCCTTCCCCACCCAATTCCAATGGGCATCCAGCATGGATCTGGCTGCTTTCTGTTTGTGGCAGCAGCCATGCATAGGCTGCAATCGTAACCACACTTTCCTGAGAGTAAGCCCCACTGAACAAAACAGGACTTACTTCTGAGTAGACCTGGTTAGGATTGTGCCCATAGTTGCACTTGCAACTGCAGTAAAGTTGTTATGCTGGCATAATCGTTTTGGGGGCCATAGCAATGTGCAGATGTAATGCACTCTAAAGAAAGAACAGATGAGTAGCCCACAGAAATGTTGACATAGGCTTGGAGGATCAATGTGATTTGATCATGCCCATTTTATTTCTAAAGCTTTTTTTAAATAGTGCAATGCATATTAAACCATTTGCTCCCATTTGTTGGTGTCTTCAAGTTATGTACACTAAATTTTTCTTGGTTTACTGCTTCTCCTGTCAAAGATTCTTCTCTATATGAATGCCTAGTTTTATAACCCACCTGCAACAAATACATAAAGGGCCAGCTGCATTCAGCAGATTCTCTGAATGTAACTGACCCTTGAGATGATGCCTCATGCGTTCTAGTCTCTTTGGTCCTGCTCTGACAAAGTCAACATTTCTGTGGGCTGCTCATCTGTTCTTTCTTTTCAGTGCGTTACGTCAGCACATTGCTAAGGTACCAAAAACAACTGTTACCTTGCAGATGCCCAATTTTGGCTGATCTTGGAAGCTACGCAGGGTCAGGCCTGGTTAATACTTGGATGGGAGACCGCCTGGGAATACCAGGTGCTGTAGGCTTATACCATAGTCTTTCAAGACTGAAGGTTGCCAACCAATAACCAAAAACAATTTGCTCCTTTAGCAGTTTGGCTTTCCAGAGCTAGGCAACCCCTTTTTTCAGTGTGGGCCTTGGAATGGTGTCCTCGGCCTCATAATCATGTCACTGCAGTATAGAATCTGTTTCCATGTGAAATCCTGAATTCAATAGCAAAGATTCATTCTGTTGACCTCAAGAGAGGCAGATTTTTACCCCTTGTGCTTAAACTATTACAATAAATTACAACTAATTTAATTGGTTTGATTTTATGGACATTACAAACTAAATAAATCCCAAGTGTAGTTTTTGAGCCATCTGAAAACATCTGGGCCAACTTACAAGATTCCATAAATGTGCTTGCCTTTGGGCAGATGTGACCATGTTTCTGCTTTTTGTTTACACCAGAAGAGACACAGACATCTGAGAGCACATCTATTAGAGCTATTACATGAACTTGAGTCTTTGCTGTTTACTTCCCAATGGATTTTAAGTCACAGATTGTACTGCTAATCTTATTAAGTATGTCCTTTTAATGGAAGTATCAAGTAATGGAAGTTAAATGAACAGAGCTAGAACTGCTTGGTTGCAATTTAGATCACAGCGACACAAGCAAGCTGCCAGGTGCATTTCATTGTGTGTCAGTAAACAGTGTAGTGCATAGACAGATTCTAAATAGTGGGTCAGGACACAATCATGCAATGCATCCTGGTATTTGGCCATCTGCAGTCAAATATCAGTAGCCATATGTAACGGAAACATGCAAGATCCCTTGAGGAGATAGGTTGTGGTGTCAACAGTGGCCTCTTGCTCTGACAGGCCTGGAAAGGGTTGAAACCAGGGCCTTAGAGTGCAGTGAGTGTACTGTCCAACTGCAGCCACTTGGAGGCAACAAGGCCCCAAAAGTTAAAAGCAGCACCTGGAGAAAGGAGAGGGTTTGGGTATAGAAGAAAGGAGACTGGAGATATTAGAAGAAAATTGGAGAGGCTGAGAAAGCAGAAGGAAGGAGCTTGGAGGAAAGAGGATGGACTGACTAAATGGACTGATTCATGGACTGAATGACTGGAGACTTCTGGAACAGAGGCTGCTGGAGACTGGTGTGTGGCTGTCACACCCAGGAGCTACTGGAAACCAAGGTGTTACTGCCATGGCTGGAGAAGCTGGAGGAACTCTGCAGGTTGAACAGGCAAGCCACCCTGGTGGTGGGCTCCAGCAGTGCTTTCTGCAGGATTAGGGCTTTATTGAGTGAACAGGGGAACTAATTAGCTTAAAGTGGGCATAAGTTCTCTAGACCAAGTTTGGGAAGGGAATTTGGCAAAACACCATATTGCTCTGGAAGGAATGCAAGTACTTCAGAGCAAAAATGAGCAGAGTATAGAATGTATTTGACAAGTATTATGTAGAATGGTAAATTCCATCTTGCTACGTTGTAGGCCCAAAGTTTACATGCAATATATTAAGCCAGCAGTTCCCAAACTTGGAGAGAGTTTGGGAACTGTTGTAAGTCTTTGTAAGGGAGAGGCAAAAACAGCAAGGTGATTACCAGGATCAAGCTGTGCCAGGGACAAAAGGGTTTTCTGGTGCTTAACAGTGGCAGTGCTGGCCTCCCAGGAGTGCAGGGAGCCCATGGGCAACTCTGTAGGGATCCTCAAGTCTCATAATGTCTAAAAATAGTGATTGCAACCCACTTCTGGTTTTGTGATTGGAAACTGGCAGTGGGTTGCAGTTGCTGTTTTTAGACATTCCATAGCTTGGAATCTGCAGCCTGCAGAGGCATCCATGGGCTCCCTACACCCCCCAGGATTCTAGCACTGCCACTAGTAAATACCAAAAAAAAAAACCGTTTTGGCCCTGGCAGTGGCACGATCCTGGTGATTCTTTAAGGGGGCAGAGCCAGGGCTTCCCTAGCTGAGGTGTTGCAATTGGTACAAAAGGCGCTTCCTTCCCAGGAAATAACAGCCACAGGGATGACCAATCCAGATCAGGGCCATGTCCTGATCGATACTTCTCTACATCGCTCCAGTGGCTTCAGAACAAAGAAACATGTTTTATGTAAGCATACATTATATATAAGCTTCTGACTCATACTTACTCTGAAGTTTCTTTTTCAGTTTCCTAAACAACTTTTTTTTAAAAGTCCAGATCATTCTGCTTTACCATAAAATGAATTCAGAGTGTTTTAAAAAAAAATATTGCCATCAGTTTGTATTGTATTTAATTCATCTTTAATTTCTGTAGCTATCTGTTCTACTTCAATGTTGTCGACATCAACTCAGTGCCTGAAAGGCAGGATGAATTCTATCACCCCAGAGAAATTCAGGGAGAGTATTGCATCTTGATCTTGCTAAAATGGAAAGAAAACTGCTATATAAAATATATGTAACATATATGAGGAGCACTTTTAGGTTGTAATCCTAAATATCCTTTCCTGAAAGCAAACTTCTTTGAACACATTGGAAGTTTGTGAAATGAGTTTGAACTCATTTCAAACAAGATCATGCCAAATTTGAATGAGTGGCATATGGTGCATGGCAGAAATATTATAATTGTTATTGACAATCCTATCCTAACTAGGAATGGGCCACCACACAGAGGTCTTACACCAGCAGAACAGTAAATAGCTGTAAAATGGCTGACTATGGCTAGTGTAATTTTAGTGTTGTACTTCTGAGTACATTCTTTTTTATCAGCATTAAAACTGCTTCTCACATCATAGCT
This sequence comes from Tiliqua scincoides, assembly GCF_035046505.1. Lineage (NCBI taxonomy): Eukaryota > Metazoa > Chordata > Lepidosauria > Squamata > Scincidae > Tiliqua > Tiliqua scincoides. The sequence goes on along the minus strand of NC_089824.1, from coordinate 42,882,789 downwards.
GATCCAAAATGAGCAAGGACATATGGTACTGGATAAACTAAAAAATTAAGCCTATTTCAGCTTAATTTGAAGTACTGTAACATATAACTTTAATTTTTGCTTGTTAGTTTTTGTTATTGCTTTAAATTATAATTGCAAATTGTTGTGTGAATGGAATTCAATGCTAATAGAGTTGTATATACAAACAATTAAGTTTTATATTAAAAAAAACAACATAATTTTTTCTGTTGGAACTACTCAGTGCAATCTACCAGTCAATGGATAGCATAGAATACATTGAGGCAGCAGTGTACCTGGGGACTGTTAATTTTATGTAAATTTACAATAAAGAAAGAATATCTCATTTAGGCATAACTGGATCTTCTGCTGAGCTTAAATATACACTCATCAACTGTTTCAAGTTACCATTTCTTTATTATCTCTTGGAAATCATCTACAACTTTCCCAGAATTCCCATTAAACTATTTTTGTATGGAAATGAGAAACTTTGTAGTTGTGACTGATACATACAGGTCTTCTTCTTGACCCTTTCACTGAACTCAAGGCAAAATAAAGATCAAAACACATGTCAAAAGTGTGGCATTTGGCTTGTTGTTAAAACAGCAAGCTCACCGAGACCAAGTTCCTGATGCTTAGATAAAAGCCTGACAATGGAAACCTTCCTGTGTTTTTCTGGGACTTGTTTTGGGATCAGGGCCCTAGACCAGAGTCTCAGACATAACACTCTAAACAAACACTGTGCCAGTCATGCAGAGAGAGGAGGAGGAGATTCTTCTCCTGTTCAAGTGAATCACAGTTAAGCACACCCAGGGCCCAATCCTATTCAAATTTCCAGCTCTGGTGTAGCCACAGAGCAGCCCTGTGGTAAGGGAAAATGTGTTTGCATACTTTAAGAAGGCCCCAGTTACTGCCCCTCCACCACAGGATGCAGCACACACCCCACTGGCACAACTGCACCATCACTGGAAAATTGGATAGGATTGGGCCCCCAGTCATCTGTTTGGGGCTACATGTGGCGTGTGTAGCTTTGGATGCTTTGTACAGACTTTTAAATCCTAACTCCATTTTATAAGCATGCCATCTAATTCATCAAGGGGAGTGTGATGCCCCCTGGGTACTCCATCTCCTCCCATGGGGAACATTCTGCATCATAAGGCATGAGGGCCAACATTTCCTTACTACCCAAAGTAAGCGCATGAGGAGGCTACAAGGATCAAACAGAGTCAGAAATATGCTTAAGTGCAATCTTGGTTTCGTTGTCCATAAAGTCCAAAGGAACAGAAAAGGTATTAGTGAAGTCCAGGTTGTTCAGGTTAGTGGGATTCTCCTGAATCTCTAGACTGAGTTAGTGTGAGTTCTGTGAGAACTGTGAGAGTTGGTGCTAGATGCCAAATATACCTAAGAGGAGATCCTCTCTTTTTTCCTTTTCTAGTTTTGACAATATTAGGGTGCAATTTTCTGTGGCTGGGTGGAACATTCTCCCACAGGATAATCCTGATCCCCCACTTTTCTTCCTGCCTATGCCATTTCTCCCCTTGTCTTCCTGGCTCCTTCTCTGGGATGTCTTTCCCATACTTTCTCTTTCTTACCTTTCTCCCACCTGTGTCTGTTGCCTGCACCTCCTTGTGTTTCCTCAAGTCTTTGTTCCTTCTGCCCATCTTATCTCACTTCACCCGACATCTCTCCCATTTGCCATTCTCTCTCCACTTCTCCCACCCTGTCTCTAGCCCTTTTGAAGGGTTCCTGCTCTGCCCAGCTCCACCCCCACCTTGGGCAGTCCCTGCGCAAGATGCATGTTGTGACTTGCAGTATAGTGGCAATCAGTAGTGATGTCATCTCTGAAAATGCTGAGAAGGCAAAGATGCTTAATTCAAAATATACATAACTCTGGTTTAAAACTAGCTATTGGGGTTTAAGCCCTTTTACAGGTGACAAAACCAGTCTAGGTTTAGACACAGTATGCTCCATGGAAAAGGTAATTCTTTCTTGTTTAAGAAAAACCAGCATGCCATTTTCTGAAAAGTTACTCAAAGAAGCTATTTCATAAGGATGTTTCACCAAAGGGTTCCAAAAATCCATAACAGGGCATTCCTTTGTAGCCTAGATGATATACACTGAACAGGGCCTGCTCACTACATTCTCACCATTATCAATGAATATTGAAACAGCTGCTATGTTCCTCTTTGCAGCCTGTGTTCTTAAGGATCTAATGCATCATATTTTTTTGTCCCTGAATCATACATTAGCTCTGGAAACATACAGACGTCAAAAAGGATGAAGTCCAAATTACAGCAATAGAGCTGTTGCTGCCATAAAAAAGTGCATCATTTTTTTAATATAGATTTTTGAAATGATGGAAAACGCTACTATCATTTCTGGCTTCCTTTCAGAATGGGCATTTATTTATAAATGAATGGCTCTGTAATAACCCAGTGGCACTTTCATAAATCTCTGCAATGTATAGCAGTCTAACACATCTGATGAGAAATGTGTTTACTTTTTCAGGATTAAAAATAGAAAAACACAATAGAACAAGTTCATTGGCAGGTTCAGGTGGCCACTTAGTATATAATAGAATCAGGAAATGAAAGTGCCCTTTGGCACAGGCAAAAAAGGCCAGGAGAACCCAATTTCAGAGGACATAAGGAAGCATGTCATTGTGTTTTCTCAGTTGCCACCATTAAAACAAAAATTAGTGGTACCTCCCTTGCAATCAGCTAAATATTTATTCAAATCTTCAGCTTGTTATTTCTTCATTAGCAAGCTTTCCCCTGCTGCTCGGTGGAATATGCGAGCAACTTTGCAAATGTCAGAAGCACTCAAGTTGAATCAACTGGGGATGTACTAACAAGACTCATAATCAAGCGAATGTACAACAGTGGTACATTTCAAGCTGAGAAATAATAGATCGATATAGAAGGTCCTTCATATTCACAATATTGCCAATTGTCCTTATTCTGAGTCATGGTATTTTTTTAAACTCTACATAAGAATAAAAAGTGATATTTATTAAATTGGCCCAGAAGTTGAAGAAGTTTTAGGCTTTTCAATAAAAGCATGTAGCATGACAAATTAATGCTGTTTCAAAAATATTCTACTGAAAATAAAATGAAAATGGATTAAAGACAGAAATTCCAATCCAGAGATGATCTGAACCTTTGACATCAAAGCTCCAGTGCTCACAGGAAGCTCCAGCAAATGCAAAGTCCTGTTCACTGGACTGTCAGACAAAGCTCTGACTGTACTGCCTGGATGTATGTGAGGCCAGTGTCCAGCATTCCATGTATGTGGCTGCAAGCAGCACAGGCAATTAAGAGCCTGATCATATTGGGCATATCACCAGCACTCCAGTCCCACCTCTGGTGCTGGGTGTGGCAAAAGTGCCATAAGGCACTTTCCTGCTAGTGGGAGACACTTGGTGCTGGCAGAGAGGCCAGCACCAGTTAGTGTTGAGCTTCAGCACCAGGAAGATGCAGGACTGAAGTGCTGGGTGGAATACTCGCTGGCTGCTGGTAAAATTTTCAGGGGATGCCGGGGGCAAAACTAGGCAGAGGGAGGGTGGGCCAGTGGGAAGATTGTGTCCAGGAGGGGGTGGGAATGGTGGCAGAGACTGCCGCTGAATCTTATGCTCCCTCTTGAGCCAAGCTGCCCAACAAGAGCTGCCGCAGATGTGAGGACACCCATTGGGCATTCTACCCAAGGATACTCCAGAGGCTGCTCTGGCCCCACGGGATACAGCAGCGGCCACTTCGGCAATGCTGTATCTCATGGTGGTGTGGAGCTCAGGATTGGGCTATAAATGTCTTCCTAGTGGAGGCACCTGGTGACTTCTCCACCATCACATTATGAAACAATTTTGTTCTTGCTTTTGATGTTGTTTAACAACATCAAGGAGAGGTCATCTGAGGATTTGGAGTTGAGTGTCATCAATATGCGAGTGACACACAACTCTACTTCTCTTTAATATCTAATGCTGTGGAAGGTGTTGAAGGCAGTGAGAGTCTACATATGTGGCTAACAAGCTAAAATTAAATCTGGGCAAAACAGAGGTCATCTTGGTTCAGAAAACCACCACTCAGGTGCTGGGTTGTCAACCTTTTCTGAATGGAGCTGTACCTGGTCTGCAAAAGCAGGTTCACCGCTTAAGGTTGTTTTGGACACATTACTGCTCCTGGAACACCAGGGTTTTGGGCAGTGGTTGTTACGTGAAAATCCCCTGTTTCCTTAGTTGTGATTTTATATCTGGTTATGTTACTAAAACATCATACAGGTCAAACTTCTCACACAGGCCAAACTTCCAAAACTCTGGTCAAGTCACAAGCTTATACAACCTCCACCTCTCTAGGAAGAAGTCTGGCATTGTAAATCATTGTTTGAGTGTCTCCTATTCATTGTATTGTTTTAACTCAATCACTGTTTAAGTACTCTATGCAAATTTGAACTGCCTTCCTGGGTTATTGTATTTACTGTATTTACTGTATTGTGTAAGTTCCCCCAGCTAGGAAGACAGTCATTTGACCCTATTGAATTTTGCTGATAATCCTTTCAATGTTTTACATATTCCAAGTACCCCACTGTGTGGATGATGCAAGCTACCATCCAGCTACCATCCAGCTCAGACAGTCAGAAAAACCCTTTTTAAGAGAGGGCTGCCACATGCTCGCTCTCTCTGCCCCCCCTCCAAGGACACAACACATCTGTGTTGTGTCAGAGGGTCCTCGACACAGGACTCTCCCCCCCAACTGCTCTACAGGACAGGTAACTATCTGGCACCTGAAACTCTTTCCTTCTCCCCCTCCCTCTTTCTCCCCTTCTCTCCCCATCATTAGTTAGCAACTGGGTTTGGCAGACCAGGGACCCCTAAAATCCTTCCCTGCAACCTTTCCCTTTTTCTAATTTCCTCGGATGCACCAAATACTCTCCACTTGCAACCACCATGAAAGCTGGGTACACTGGATTCAAGCACTAGGACCAAAGAACATATACCTATCATTTTTCCATGTGCATTATGTTTACCTTTGTGCTTTTGTAATAAAGCTATAATCTTTTATTAAAAGTTATCTTTCTCCCAGTCTCCTCCTTGAGCTAAAGGGAATTTCTCTGCATTACGCCGTCTTGTTATCCAGCCTGCGATCCTGAGGTTCCAATAAGGCTAGTGTAATAATTCCCCCTAAACAAAACAGCCCTTTTGGTAACATGGTGGCCAGGGAGCCTTGACCCAGCTGAGGCTAGTGCACCAGTTGTAGCTGTACATAAGCCAATCAGACCTAACTACAGTGGTCCATGCCTTGGTGACATAAAGTCTTGAATATGTTAACATACTCAATGTGGGGCTGCCCCAAGACAGATTTGAATGTGGTGACCTGTGTGGTCTTGGGAAGTCAGGTTCACAATGAGCAGGAGCAGGGCCTTCTCTGCGGCAATGCCTTTGCTATAGAACTCCTTCCCAGTAGAATTATAAACTATGCCCTCCCTGCTAGCAGACACCCAGCACTATGCATCCATGTGCACAAGAGTGTTCTCTGCACCCCTCAATATACAGAGGAAAAAGTTTATTGGGCAACAGTGTGGTGAGGGCATCCAAAAATTCATTATTTTTGGTTTAAAATATTTAAATATGAAAGATCTTATGGGAACCAAGGTTCTTTTTAAGGCTGAGTCAGCCCTGTTAAGCAGAATAGACGCTCTCACATCTTCAATTCTGAAAAGGGGATTTATCCAATTGTTACTTTGAGTAGTGCAGTTTGTAACTGTCAGACATAGGAGCAAAAGTCAGTTCCAACAGGCCAGAATTTGATCAGGTATGGGAAAGGTTAATACATAGCGAACTCTCATATTTAATTACAGCAACTTTGAATGGCAAATGCAAAAATTATTTTTGGGAGCAGTGGCTACTTTTTCTGGCTTATATAGGTTCTGTTAAATTTTTGAGTATGACGAGAAAGATGAAAGTCTTAGTTTTACTTTGTAGCTGACAATACTATGTGGTAAAATTTCAAATATAATACTTTGAAATTTTGTGTGATGTCTGAAGAAAGTTAGAAAATACTCGATTTAAATGTTGGGTTGTTCATGAATCATTTTTTTAAACATTTTTTTATTCTTTGTATTGTCTTTCTCATAATAAATCTGTCATTGGTTATAGTTTCTCGATCTGAAAAACAAAAAATAAAGAGCTAAATTAAAAACATCTCAAATGTTCAAAAGAATAAATACCTCCTAATCTGGAGGATCCTGGTTGCTAAAACCAGGTTGAGGTTGACTGAACAAGTAGATTTGAAATGCTTCTCTGCCTAAGGAATCGAGCAATTCCCAGGATTGGGGCCCAGTAGTTTGCTTATAATGTACTTGCTGGAAGTGCTAAACCAGTTGCTGATGTATTTCCATTTCATGAAAACCTCCAACTTCTTTCCTCAAGACATTTGGAAATGTACACCATAGCTGCAACTTGATGACCAGCATTTGCATGCATATTGAAGCTATATTTGGAAAGCAGTAAGTGCTTGTTAACATATAATCTAGTAGCCATTTGAAATACATTTTAGAGAAACATACTCTGGAATGGAAAAAATGGTAAATTAAGGAGAGACTGAGGTTGCTTCTGTCTGGACCTTAGTGACTGTTCTCATGCAAAGCAGGTTCTGTATTAAAAAGCAATTACCAATAACATTATTCAAAAGTTACCTGTTGAAAACAGAGTTCAGTGTATCACAGCCCAAGGGACTATAAATGAACCTGCATAGCCTACAGACATCAACCATAATAAACCAACACTTTTACCCTCACTAATAATGTTGAAATTGAGTTTTTTTCTTTAATAACACTGAAATTGTATTATAGGTAAGGTCACCTGGATACATAACTTTGTATTTAGAAATAATTACAGGCCTCTCCTGCTTCTCCCTCCCCAATTTCTCTCTCTAAATACAACCTAAACATACTGAGTAAACCCAGATTATTTTTCTCCTGAGTGACAAAAGTCTATCCAAGTCACACTTCCTCCACATTGTGATAATATTATTATGCAAAACTAGAGAAGCTCTGGGACTGGCCTTTCCAAAAAATAAGAATGTTTTCAGAAATGGTTTCGAATAGGTTTATTTTCAATTTATATGAAAATTTTGCCGAAGCCTAATGGTACAGAATGGTTGTATAGTATTATTCCTGATAACCAATGCTGATGACATGGTTTGCATTTTATACCTTCTGCAAAATAAAAAAACACACAACATTTTCTAAATTTGTTTCTGCAAGCTGCGGTTACATAAAGAAGAGCTATTAAGAAGGACCACAGGGTGTCAGCGATGTTAAGGGGGGTGATTATCCCTGCCAGCTTCCAACTTTTAAATTCATGTAAATATAGTTTTAGCCAACCATCCATGCATAAACATTGTGCCTCTTTCTTTCACTGGTCTCTAAAGCTTTTCCTAAAATAGTGGTTCTCTTTAAAAAGGACTGATCGAACTTCTCTTGTGTTTTCAGACATAAGGGAGGACGGAGCTATATCTCCCTTATATATAGTCTTATTGGTTTTTTAGAAGCTTTACACGGACTCCCCAAGTATTTTGTCTGTGATAATCCCATTGCCAGTATTCAGGACAGTCATCCCCATCTGTGGCAGGGGATTCTGGGAAAGGATCTGTCTTTTCCAAACTCTTCAGCACAGGGAGGTCGTCATCAAAACTAATTTGAACTTTACACTTAGTTCAGGTTTCATTCTCTGACCTTGCACTGCAGAGCTCATGAATAGAACATTGTCCTCTTGCTGCAGGGTCTCAATAACTGGACATTTTCTGGGTCCCTGCATTTGTACAATGAGATATCAACTCGAATCTGTTTGCATAATACTCCAATGCCTGCCAGGAATGGCAGCAATATTGATGCTTTTCAGTGCCAATCCCATCATTCAGAGAGTAAAGTTCAAACAATACAGTCGTTAACAAGGCTGATAACACCAAAGTTACTTCCAAACATGAAACTGCATCACAAGCAAAAGACTGCTTGTGAACATTCCGGCTTTCTATATGGCCCTATCAATAAATAAACAAAAACGTGCCTCTTCTATTGTCATGCTTATCAAGCAAATCATCAATCCACACTAATGAAGCTGTATACGATGGATGGATTTCATGGAGCTTGTTCTTAATGATGTGTTTTTTCCCCATTACAATTCACTTTCATTATTAAGAAAATAGCACATTTTGACCACAAAGTGTACAGACCTATTCTTATTTCCTTTTTTATTTTGTTTGGGCTCAACATAAGCAGCACTTATATTCATAGATCTCTCATTTAGGAAGTACAACCTTGGTAGGAAGCACCTCAGTAATTGATTTAAATAAGACCCACAGACATAACTCACTGGATCGTCACCCATCAGCTCTGTTATTTTGCCTGTAGAGGCAAAATGAAATGGCATCATCATGGCTTCTAGTGTGCATGTATTATGCGGAAAAGTCAAAGTGATTGGACATAGCTGGTCCAAGCAAAGCGGCATTGTGAGCATATGTATTAGAAAGGTGTCAGCGACAAGATACCAGTGAAATGAATGGGAAGGGTTGCAGTGCTTGGAAAGAAAGGTGAAAGCCAGAAGCACAAACTATTCCAAAGTATCTTACAAATGTATTATGGTGTGGTGCAGAGGGGCAGGAGAGGGCTGGATGGGGTGGATCTCAGCAGCAAAAGCATATGCAAAATCCTATCCCTGATTTTCCAACCTGCCTTGCCCCCTTCCTCTCCTCAGACTAATGCCAGAAACATAGCTGGTGTGAGTCCAAGGAGATCCATAAGCAATCAAGCTGCTTTTTAAGTACCTCTCACTGTTTGTTTGATTGCCCCCCACCATAGCATGTAGTGTGCACTTTAACAGCACAGTTCCATGCGCCTAGATGGTGGGGGATAGGACTGGACACTTAGGGACATGACCACCATCTGACTTGGTCCAATATAGAAAACTGCAAGGAGTGATAGATCAGCCACAGAAGCCAAGGAAGCCTCTTCTCGCTAAAAGACCAGAAACATGGTGTTTCCTCAGTGGTCTCAGTAACTAGGAGATGACCTCTTACTAAAGACAGACTCTCTTCACCTTTTCCCCTTCTGTCTTGCCTCATTCTGTCTTCACCCACACAAGATCGAGTTTGGCAGTTCCTGAAAATGAGGGCTGCACCTGATCTCAGGTGATGCCCATTATAAGGATGTCTTTTACAGGTTTTGCTGAAAGAAACCTGTACTTTATTTATGTTTCCTTGTTTTTCAGTTGAATATGTCTGTAGATACCCCTGGGGGCTGGGGATAAGAATAGGCCCTCTGTTTGGCTGTACTTGATGTAAGAGGCAACTAAGCAGCCACCGGGTAGATGGGACTCGTCAGCCTGGGAAGGCAGCTCATCTGAGAGAAGGAAAACTCTGATTCCAAACCTCCATGGCCTTGTGGCTACATCCAGTTATGGAAAAGGCTTCAGGAGTCAACCTCGAGGCAAAATCCAGAGCCGGAGTCCCTGAGACAGTTCATGACTGAACACAGTCACGTTCTGGCAACTCCTGCGACGCCGCTGGAACCAACCGTATTGGCTTCTGCCTTTCCATTGGACCATTCCAGTGACGTGGAGAGGGGGGATTTGCTGCATGGGAAACAGTCTATCCTCCATATCTACTTTACCCAGGCTTCGTGCACTGCAGAGGACACTCTGTTCCAGAACCACCATTCAGAGCACGATACCATAGTCTTCCGAGACTGAAGGATGCCAACAACATGTATACAGAGGTTTACAATAAAGAAATGAAATTAATTTCAAACTTATATGGTGTCTTAAAATGAATCCATTGATTAAAAAAAAATGGTGCAAGTAGACTAAAAACCTAGACCCCAAAGGGTTGATTTATTTTTTTTAAAGTTAAAACATGCTAAAGACAGCTATTTATTTATTCCACTCATAAATTATAGGCAGTAATCAACTACCTGCCCACAAGCATATGCCACGCAACTCGGAGTATATGGTTTATTATTAGACATTGTAACTCTCCGAGTTTAGATTCAGTGTCTTTGAAAGATACCTATTTTGACAAAAAGAAATCAAAATGCTGTGGTCCTCCAAAATATGGATCTCCAATTTTTCTCTGCTATTTAAACTGATTTACCTCAATCTTCTACTGTATCAACCCATTTCTACAAATGTCATATTTGCAGACTGTGTTGCAAAATATAAAAAAAAATATATATCACAGAATTATATGGTATTTCATAGCTATGATTATTAGCTTCTTTGGTTCAGGAAAGCCAACAGTGATTTATGAGCTATGTACCCACATCTATTGTAAACAGATCTGATGAATATAATTGCCATCAAGATGACAAGTCATACCATAAAAGGATTTTTAGAACTGTGAAATCCATTCTCTTCAACTGAATTATATCTATTTCTCTTAAATATATATATACATATATTTAATGCTCAGAAAAGTTAGCATTAGCCAGTCACTAGACCAAAACTGTATTACAAATAGAAATCATCATGCTTAAAAAAAAATGGTGAAATAAAGGGTTGGTATTGATGTGCCATTAGATCAGAATAGAAGCCGTTAATTTAATACAGAGAGCTAATCCTCATCTTTTATTTTCAAAAGCAATGTCCACAGCAGCATTAAAGACAAAGGCAGAATCAAAAGATTCTTTATGTGCCCCCCCAAAGCTGCTGTATGCCCAACATGCTTGGGTTTTTGTTTTTGTTTACTTTTTTCCTTGAATGACCCAGAGCTTCATGTCATGTCAAAAACTTAAGACTTTGAACATGATTGTAGGCTGACAACTGTACTCCAAATCCCCAGTAATTACATGACTACCAGAAAAGAAACCAGGTCACAGTGATCTGAACCTTATTTTCCTGTCTGTGTTGTTTTAAACTGCATTACAACATCGTTTGCTGATCTGAGGTTTCTGTTGCCCCTTCATCTTCACCCATCACTAGGCCCTGTTTTGTTTCCTAATAACTCTGGTTCTGCAAGATTAGTAATGGTATATCCCTGAATGGGAAGCGAATGGAATCTGTCTATAAAGAAATCTACTTGCCATAAAGATAACTACTAGAAATGAAATCTACATGTATCATCTTCAAATAGCATTATGACCAAATCAAACTGTATACAGTTACTTGAATTATACATTAGAAACTTCTGCCTTTGCATACATATAACCAGCCATACAAAAACTTAATTTACAGTAGAAATGATGAAATTGCACATTTTGAATGAATGGTTCCAAACTGGGCCAGTTTTAGATTTACAGAATTTAAGATCAATGGTATACTCATTATCAACTATAAAATGGTGGAGAGCATCAAGAGTAGACTAGTTCTTTATGTCGATATTAGTTTTAAAAAAAAAGAATAACTCACATCTCTAACTCTGTATTAGAATATTTTTATTTGTTTCATTTAACTGATGCCTTATTTCATCAACACACACCTCATAGAAAAAAATTCAATTCCTTCACTATAAAATAGCTCATATTCTGCTTTTGTAAATGCTTGGAATGGCAAATGCTGAAGAGATGCTTGGCAGTAAGGACCTATCTTCAATATTTTGATTAGTTCTGCTTGGCTTGTGGCTGAATGGATTTAAGATTGTGCACATTAAACAGAGTCATGTCTTTATGGTGACTTGGCAATTATTTAACCACTTCACTGTACCACAAACCTTCATAATTCCCAAATAAATGAAATACATTCTTCATCCAAAGTGAGACAGAATTACTGTGACAACAATGAACTTCATAGGAAAACGTAAAGGGCTTAATAAGCTTTAAGTTGTGCTTGGAAAGTACTCAGTATACTGTAGAAGAATTCTAAATATACACTGTGCTGATTTTTTCTCCCCAGAAGGCTGAGTGCCCAGAAACCTATTTGAAACTATAGATTTGCAGGCAAAATTAACATTTCACTGAGGTGATACCTGTCCAGCCCTATAGAAGCCATAATATGCTTCCTTAATTTAATATGCTGTGCCCTTAGACATACATACCCCTACATACATTTTATGGCCCAATCATTTTGGGCCTTGCTACTAAAAAGAAAGTGTGTTTCACTCGCAGCGACTGCCAAAAAATAGCAGTAAAGCATGCTCCAGCACCTCACTGAGTAGTGAGCTGCCTGAGCACCAGTGGGAAGGCTGGAGCTGATCCACATGTGTCCATGGAGTGCCAGCTGCCTTCTGAAGAAGGTAAGGTGGCAGGGGAGGCAGGGAGGGGGCAGGGGATGATTGGGCTGTTGTTTTTTTAGCGCTTTTCTGCTTTCTTATTTATTATTCTAATGTTTATTGTGTTAATCACAAAATACTAAAATTCATTCAGCAAGATCTTCCAGCTGTATCTCTTAATGGATCCCATGTCTTGAGATGATCCACTTTTTCATATGTAATCCTGGTTCTTCATTTTTTGATCCAATATGTTCCAACCCATTCTAAGTGTCAACTTCCATGTGATGTTAAATGCACTACCGGTCCCGACATGCTTCAATTTTCTGGTAAACATCAGCCAGACGGGGGACTGATAACCATACCTCACCCACACACTCGGGCTACAATCCCATCCTAGCAAGGAAAAAAAATTCTCACAGCCCAGTGATAATCCGCACTGCTGCAGCCAGGCCACATGGCCTGCACTGTATCCAATACAAGTTAGGAGGCTGCCAGAGGTAAGTCTTATCTTGGGGTAAGAGGATAGTTTTCCCCTTATGCCAGGTAAAGTCCCAGCCTGTCCTATGGGGCTTGTTGGGTCTGTGCCAGCTATTCACTCTCAACACCACAGCCTTCCTTTCTCTTAATGGCCCTTAATTAGCATTACCTCTCCTAAGAGTTCAGAGCAAAGTCCTGCCTAGCTCCCATGAATGCCAGGCATAGACCAACATGGAGTTACATGGAGATTGCACACATGTTGGGAAAAAGAACATTGGCAGCAAGTGTGGGGAAATGCATGAAATTCTTTCTATTTTGTCCTATAGCGTAAATTTTCTAGGACCAAGTTCAACATCAGTGAAAACTTATTTCATGTTACCAAATTGAATAATGGGGCTGGTTGCTCTTGCTCATCTTGTCTACCAGATTTTGGATACTTCAACAACTCCAACTGCCTGGCCAGAGACGTGGCATCACAATCACAGGCCTACACACATTTTGCTGTCTTAAAAGTTAGACCTATTCTTGGGTATATTTGAGGTGCTGGATCAAAAAATGGCATTGTTTTTACCCAGTTGGCTCTAGTTTGGGGGGTACAGTATACCTACCTTTTGTGTTGATTCAAGCAGCTTCCTCATGAAGAAGGCATGCTGTCTGCTACCTCATGAGGAAACTGCTTGAATCAGCATGTAAAGGCCCAATCCTATCCAACCTTCCAGCCTTGCTGCAACCTCAATGAAGACCCAAGGTAAGCAAACAAACATTCCCTTACCTTGAGGAAGCCTCCATGATTGTCCACCCACAGCAGGATGCAGTGCACACCCCATTGGCACAGCTACATTAGTGCTGGAAATTTGGATAGGTTATGGCCCTAAGGTGGTTATCCTATACCCTGCAAACTAGAGCCAATCAGGCAAAACCGATGCCATATTTTGGATTCAGCACCCCAAAATTTATTAAATCCTAAATTTATTCAAACATCCTTGGTAACTAAAATTGATTGATTGATTGATTGATTGATTGATTGATTGATTGATTGATTGATTGATTTTAGGCCTGTGATCCCATCTTCCTTTCCCAGTGCTCTTTTCAGCAGTCTTGAAGTTTGGAGTGTTAGTTTTTGAAATAGGATGCTCAGTACAGGATAGGAATTATGTTGGTGTACCTCCAATACCCCATACCCCATACTGCCCAACAGCCTGCCTGCCTAAGCTGGCCAAGGTTGTCTCAGGCATGGACTTGGAATCTCCTACATTTTGGTTCTGGGGACTTTAATGTCCCCATTGAGGAACCAGCCTCTGAGGCAGCTCAGGACTTCATTGCCACCATGTGAGCCACAGTCCTGGCTCAATATCAGTGCCCACAATTCAGCAGGATGCACTCTAAATCTATCTGCCAATCATTTCTTTTATGCTGGATAGGATGATCTGGAGGTGGGGAAGATTGACATCTCTGTCATGATTGGATCATGGTTGGTGTTGAGGCTAATAAATACTTTCATCCTATGCAAAGCTGATGACAGGGTCTGTTAGGATGGTTGACTCCTAGAGGTTTATGACTCCACAGGGATTCCTGAAGGCTGGGGTGGGGGATTTTCTGGTCTATAGAGCTGATGATTTTGTCATGACCTTGTTTGACCCCTGGAATGGGGACATGACCCAGACTATTGACACAATTGCTCCTGGCTGTTCTCTCCCCAGTTGCAGAGTCAGAACGAATGGTTTCCACAAAGCTGTTGACAATGAAGTGGTTGCATAGACAACTTGAATGTAGAGTCTGATCAATCACAAACTCATTACTGGACCTACTACAGTGGCAATGTACCTTCTTTTCCACCTTTGAATGTGCAGAACCATCCCCTTGAAGTGCAGGGTCTTTTACATTCTGGCCCCAAGGGTGAAACAGAGAGTAGTTTGGTAGCTCACTGTGATAAAGTTGCAAAGCATTTTGCAGATAAAGTCACTTGCATCCACAAGAAACTGCACTCCATGCTGCCAGCATCTGATGAGATAATTTGGGCATTTGCTTGTCCAGTTTTGATGAAATTTTTCAGCTTGTTCAATCTGAGGATGAGAACAGGATTCCTGGCTTACCTAATAAAAGCTGACAGAGGAAGACTGACTGAATGGGTACAGAAGGTGATTAATGCTTTTCTGAAGGATGATGTAGAACCAGATTGTTTGAAATCAGCATTAGTTTGCTGAAAAAAATGTCCTCTGAATCCCACCTTCTTGGAGCATCGCCTACTGGTCTCCAGTTTACAGTTTTTGGACAAGGTACCCAAGCATATAACGCCAGCTTCTGGGACTCCTGGGTGAAACTGATTAACAAAACCCTCTTCAGTTTGGCTTCTGCCCAGTTGTGGGACTGAAATTGTCCTTGGTGGCACCAGTGGTTGCACCAGAAATTAGGCAGTGGAGCACATGACTGTTAGTACTGCTGGACTTCTCAGCAGCCTAGTCAATACCATAGACTATGGTACCTTTTGTAATCAACCGGGTGAAATGGACCAGGGAGGGGGGGTCAGACAGACATAGTTTTGCAATGACTCTGGTCTTTCATGGAGCGCTTGTTTCAGAAGGTGGTGCTGATCAGTTCCTTGGCTATTGGTTTTTGATGTACTGACTCCTTTAGAAGTGTATTTGGAGGTACTGAATGCCAGCACCAGTCAGTGCAGGGACCAATGCCAGATAGACACTGCCCAGAGCAAGGAAAGAGCTCAGGGCAGCAGTAAGGTCTGTGGGGGTCAGAGAGGCACTCCGGGGCAGGAGGAGGAACATGAGCTATGTCAGGCTGCAAAACCCGACATGGAGGTTCTCATTGCGGGGCTTGTGGCTTTCCCCAGGGGAAGGGGAGGAAAGTCCCCTTCCCCTGAGGAGAACTCCAGCAGCCCCAGTGCTGCCGCTGGATGCAGAGGAAACTATTTTGGTACCACTGCACCCAGTGGCAGTATCACCACCATTAGGACTGAGCTGCCCATTGTTAAAATGAATGAATGAATAAATAAATAAGAAAGATTCAAAACTGGTGATCTTACAGCATAATCTATGCATATTTATTCAAAAGTAAATCCAATGAAATTTACTCCAAAGTAATTTATTTTAATTTATTTACTTTATTCAAAAGTAAATCCAATGAAATTTACAGGATTATGCTGTTAATTCCTTATTCTCCAAATCTCCATTGTCTACATTTCCAGGGCTTGTGTTTCATTTGCTACTGATTCCTAAAGTACCTTTGGCAAGTAAATGGAAGTTGCTTCTTCTCACTCCCTTGACAAATGACTGGAGAAATCATGGGATATGATTTTGTAAAAATTAGCTGTCAGCATTGCAAGCTTAGGGCTGAGGCAATGTTTTCATGCAAACTGGTTATTGTTACTCTCATATTTGAAACAGTAACAGGAAAATGTGCCCGATCTAACTCAATACTAGCATATATCTTAATTCAAAATAAGACCTCTTCTCATTTCACCTATCTCTATATCTATTATACAGTATTTATATTCTCACATGTTGAGTTTATGGAATTATACAGTTTTACCTTTTGAAAACCCAGTACAGTATTCAAAAATTTAGTATGACATTTTTGTTAAATTTACATTTATCCTGGTATATGGACACGAATGGATGTACCTTGATTTGTATTATAATGATAGCACTTTATTGAATTGAATTGTGTTGTATATTTATTTTTTCCATATTTTAATGATAAAAACAATAATATACAGAGTACTGAATAAGTCATTTTTTCTCCACAAACCAAAATTTTCTAATAAATTGAATGATAAAAAAGAATTGTATCTAGACAAATTCATTCTCAGTTAATTATGCTACAAAAAGACTTCAAACTGTTTTGAGTTCCTACTCTGTAACATAAATTGAATAATGGTTAAACCAGTTCTGGGAGCTTGATACCACAAATGACTCTGTGTGAGAAGATCCCTCTGAGCATGAAGTCAGTAGGCACCAACATGTCTCCAGAGTCCACTTACATGCATCAACATCCAGGACTAGGACATAAGACTTTGAAATAAGATGCGTCTTTTAGAGAGCATAGCAATTCAGTCAAATCCTTCTGTCAGATTTTCAGAACCAGGCCCTAATATAGAGATACATTTATTGACATACTTGAGTTTTCCTTATAATTCTTTCCTAGAGATGTGGCAGACCGTTGAGTGCAGATGGAAGTATTTAGTCTCTTGAAAGCAGAAAGGTTTGGTTTTCAAAAACTCCTATGAAAGTACCATAAAAGATCTTACTGAAATCCTATTTAATTCAATACCGAAACTCTAATCGACTTTACTGGAAGCAAGATGAACCCAGTTCTAAGGCTGGCACATTACTGGCTTTGCAATTTTAAGACCATAAATATAAGGAAGTAGATTTAAGGTGGCCATAGTGATTGAACATATTATTTTTAAATATAGTTTTACCAGTTTCTCCATGGATAGAAAAATGCTTCTTATCTTGAGTTGAACTCTCAAACCTCTGGATTGAGCACAAGAGTCATGTTTTCTATTAAAAAACACCATGAACATATTTGGAATAAAACTTTTTCTGTCAGAGGCTGAAATACTACAGTGAACTCCAATGCATTCATTGTTTGAAAGTCATACATTTTGAAAAATCTTCAAGTATCTTAGATCTAATTGATGCTCAGGGGTTCATTACATTTGCATTTGGATTTCTAAGTTACATGGACAATGTGTTAAGATTCATGTAAGAGGACAGGTTTCCATCAGCAATACATTGGGGGAAGCTCAAAAGTTGTTTTCAAAAAGGACATGTGTAGATTACATTTCACCTCAAAAATTGGCTACAAACAAGCAGTGGTCAACTGCTGAAACTGAAGTAGCCTTATATAGCAACTGTTGTGAAGGCTTCAAGGACAGCAACAGTATAGGAAATATGTTGTCTTGTTGTACAAAGACAGAGTAATATTCAGGGATGTGCCAGAGTGACAGCGCCGAGTCTTGAGTCGAGTCCTGGGTCTCCACCTCTCTTGACTTGAGTCATGCACGAGTCATAATGGGCAGCTGTTGTGACTCATCCAGAGTCATTTTTTGAGTCTTTTGACTTGAATCCGAGTCAAGTCTTTTTGAGAAACATGCTGAGTCATGGAAGCAGTGAAAAAAAGCAAGCAAGCACACACACAAAACAGAGTTGCAAGCATACACAAAAGCGAGTCTTGACTTAAGTCTATTCAAGTCTTTTATTTTTAGAGTAAAACTCCCGAGTCCTAAGTCAGTGCCCAAGTTTTTGACATGTGTGACTTGAGTCAGTATGAATTACAAAAAACGTGTTTTCGTGACTCAAGTCCAAGTCACCCGAGTCTTGGCCCGTCTCTGGAAATATCCAATCAAACATTTCGTGACATGACATCTTGTGGATCAGCCTGGGGGACTGTAAATTGTATATGCCTTATCTTTTTGTTGCATGGAAGCATGAGAGCCATCACCCTAGTAGTTTATTATTACCAAATAATATTAATTGCTTGCCATTTCAGACTTCTTTTTCAAAGAAGCTGACAGAACATACCAAGATCCAGGTCTACAGAGCTTGCGTCCTGAGTACACTTCTGTACTGCAGCGAGTCATGGACTCTTCACTCACAACAGGAGAGGAAACTGAGCGCTTTCCACATGCGCTGCCTCCGACGCATCCTCGGCATCACCTGGCAGGACAAAGTTCCAAACAACACAGTCCTGGAACATGCTGGAATCCCTAGCATGTATTCACTGCTGAAACAGAGACGCCTGCGTTGGCTTGGTCATGTCGTGAGAATGGATGATGGCCGGATCCCAAAGGATCTCCTCTATGGAGAACTCGTGCAAGGAAAGCGCCCTACAGGTAGACCACAGCTGCGATACAAGGACATCTGCAAGAGGGATCTGAAGGCCTTAGGGATGGATCTCAACAAGTGGGAAACCCTGGCCTCTGAGTGGCCCGCTTGGAGGCAGGCTGTGCAGCATGGCCTTTCCCAGTTTGAAGAGACACTTTGCCAACAGTCTGAGGCTAAGAGGCAAAGAAGGAAGGCCCATAGCCAGGGAGACAGACCAGGGACAGACTGCACTTGCTCCCGGTGTGGAAGGGATTGTCACTCCCGGATTGGCCTTTTCAGCCACACTAGACGCTGTGCCAGAACCACCTTTCAGAGCGCGATACCATAGTCTTTCGAGACTGAAGGTTGCCAATACAATATTGAGTTTGGTCCTCAAAACTATTGTCCAAATCCCATCTAACCAATCCAATTTCAGGGGAGTAATGGTGGGAAAAATCAATGACTTTTTTCCTGCTTGTGAGCAAGTCAGTATTAATTCCATTATTAATTCTTTCTCCTGAGTCAAATGTGGGTGCATCTTTGATATGCCATCTTGCGGTTATATGGATAATATCACTTGTCCTTCCAAAACATATTTCTAGCATATGTCTACACTATATGAAACATTCCTGCAGGAAGGGTTTGACATTTCCAGCATAACCCTCCTTGAACATAATAGATCCACTTGAGATGTAAGAGGAGGATACCGCACACATGTTGCATTTTATAATAATTTTCCATCCAAGAAAATATTAATTTATCTTTTTACACCATTTTTCCAAAGCCAATATCATTGCTTTTAGGGGATTGATTCTCCAAGCTCTCTTGCCCATTTAATTTGAGATCCCTACCTCGAAATATCCAGGTTCAGCAATAACGGATTCCATTTTTCAATAAGTCCTTTCATGTTTACTGTCATGGTTAAGTCTTCAGCTTCTGTTACTTCTCAGATATTTCCATATTTTTATATCAAGGTTACTATTATATTTCTTATTTGGAGATACTGAAACTGCCATGGCCATTGGCCTTCCACTCCGTCCATCACTTCATCAAAAGAGACAGTGGTATCATGGAACCATAAATCTGATAATTGAAAAAGTTGATAGTGCATCCAGCTTGAGGCACCTTCCAGCAAATCTACTGAATGAGTTTCCTGTAAAAACTACAAAACAGAAGTTAATGGGAAACAAACCTGGACTAAATCTCTCTTTTACAGAATACTGTATTTTCAAAAGACTAACCACTGAAAATATATGAAAATAAATGATTTTCACTTTCTGGTTCTTCCTTGACATCATAATAAACTACACAGATGAAATTTTACTTCCTCTTGCTCTACTACCACTGACTTTTCAGCTTTAAACCTTTCAGATACAGCCACTAGTTTAGAAGCTTTATAGTAAAATTCTGTATTACAAAGGCCTAGGTCACTGTCTATTTTAAGTTTAAGGGATAGCAAAATAGTTTGAACAAGCCCTGTTGGTTAAGAAGAACAAAGAGTGCAGGTAGGAACATACTGTGAAATATTATTATTATTATTATTATTATTATTATTATTATTATTATTATTATTATTATTAACAGTATTTATATACCGCTTTTCAACTAAAAGTTCACAAAGCGGTTTACAGAGAAAAATCAAATAACTAAATGGCTCCCTGTCCCAAAAGGGCGCACAATCTAACAAGATGCAAAAGAATACCAGCAGACAGCCACTAGAACAGACACTGCTGGGGTGAGATGGGCCAGTTACTCTCCCCCTGCTAAGAAAAGGGGAAAGTTACTTTCCCCCACTTGAAAAAGTGCCTCTTACCCAATTAGCAGGGGTAGAGATCTTGCAGATTAGCAGAATAAAAAGAGATCTTGAAATATATACATTTCTATAAGTCAGAAAAAAAATTATATGTATATGCAGAAGTGTCCCAAGGGAGGCAACTGTTGAGGCTTACATCTAACAGAGAGCTGTAGCAACAGTAGCAAAAAAAAAACCCGGGATGCCCTGATTCAGCTGCGGCCTCCCTGCAGCCTACTGCAGACAGAGCCACTGCCATCCACTTCCCACTTGCTAAAAGCTAGCAGGGAGCAAATTGGAAGGCACTGCGCCTGCCTCCTGTTCCCTCATGTTTGCTGCATGATGCCTTTAAAAAAAACAGGAAGTACAGCTGGTACTGGAACTGCTGGCAGCATGTCCTGCACTTCCTGTTTTGTTTAGGGACCTTGAAGAAGAAAGATAAGGCAGCAACATCCCTGCCTTCAGCATGACAGGCACACAGCAGAGACTACAGCAGGTAGCAGGTGTAGCTCCTCTACTCTGGTATGCAGTACACAAAAAGCATGCAATTTTACTAGTGAAATGAATTATGTGGAATTTAAAGATAAGACAACTTTGTGGACATAGGAAAACTCATTAGGCATTATTTGACATTTCCCTTTGAAGAGATAATAGATGTTAGTCTGTGACCGAGATTCTAAACAATAATTACTTTGCATCTGCACAGCACTTTCTGAGTGTACAAAATGCTTCATATGTATTATCTTGATGTTGTCCTGCCAACAACCTTGCAAGATATTATTATTTATTTCACTACATCAACCTGGTTGTGAATTCCTCTGTTGAAAAGCGGTATATAAATAGGTATTTTTAATTATATTATCCTCATATTGCAGCAGAGGCTGAAAAGGAGCGGCTTGCCTAGGACCACCTAGTAAGATCACGGAAGAGGCAACATTTGAACTAGGGAGGTTCTGGTTAAGCACAATCATTATGCTATATCAACTCTATATCAACACTGCTATTGTGTCTACAAGGGATATTCTTGAACTTCACAATGATACTCTCACCATATGCAAGGTTATGATGAAGTAAGTTCCATTGGGTTCAACTGGGCTTACTCCAAAGTCAATGCACATAGGACTGCAGTCTTGTTGATCTTTTATAGAGTAGCCACTGTGCAAATAGTGGTAAGCCACTTTTTTTAGCTTCATGTAAATCAGTTTCTGACTTTCAACACAGTATGTGCATGTGGATAAATGAGTGTGAATGTGTATGCATGTGGATGGATGCATGAGTGAATATATGTAGAGAAAATGGGAGGTACACTATCAATGTACTTGCTGCTTTAAAACATCTCACAAATTTCCAATCAATTTTGGGGGTGACACCCATGACACAGGAGAAAAAACAGAGAGGCTGCAATCTTATGCACATTTTCCTGGGAGTAAGCTCCATTGAACACAGTGGAATTTACTTCTGAGAACATGCACAGGTTTTTGCTGAGACAAGTATAATGAACAACAAGGAGAGAAAAAGAGGAGTGGGAGAAGAAAGCATAGTGCATATCTCATTGTTTGTCTCTGTAATTTGTTACAGCTTCCTGATCAGTTCTGTGAATTAGGACAATATAGCTACTCTTTACCAGAAACCGTAGTTAAGGGTAGATTGCTTGCAGTCACTGTTAACAATGTATTTCAGTTGAAATACTTATTTACTCTCAGGCTAACTGGAACAGCTGGGATAAATGCATTAGTAAATTAACTTAGTACATAACACTCTCCAGCATGTTCTTTTTTCATGAACTGTTTGAGACATTTTTCATCTCTTTAGAAATACAGTACCTCTGGGAGAAGGTCTGGCTTAATGTCTGTTTACATGTTGATCTTGCAATGCATGTGCTTTGTACATCCTCTGGTGGCAATGTTTGGAAATGCTTGTGTTTTTCTGTCTAAAACTGGGTGCCCTTTGTGATACATTTTCTTTGATATCGAAGCAACTTTGTGCACAGGAATTTCACAAGGAATACAAGCAAGGAACTAGAAGAACTACAGTTCTACAACACATTGGAATGGCTTTGGGATACACACAAGTGTCTGTTTGCTATGTAGATTCAGGACAGCTGATGGCACTGTCACACCAGAGGACCAATATTGCCATTTCAGAGATAGAAACAAAAGTGTCATCTTAACAGATATTACTGGATCAACATCTCTTAGTCTTGAGAGAACACTGGGTAACAAAGAAATCTGCATTCCAGGTCATCCTCAATTTTCGTGTTAAATTGAAATTTAATTTCTGCCAAATTCTGCCATTGTTTATGCAGAAAACTATCATCACCACTCGGTGCTGTTCATTAATGGGATTATTCACATAAATCAAGATATATACCATTCATGACCACAAAGTTTTATTGTATTTTTAAAGAGAGGATAATCTCTTTAATCTATTGAATAGGAAACTTGTCACCTTTCACTTCAAACTGAAACCCTGTGAAGCAATTTATTCATTCACTTAACATTTTTTTACATGCTACCATTTTATGCAAATACAAATTAAGGCAGTTTACAAGACTCTTAGGGCCCAATCTATCCAACTTTCCAGCACCGATACAGTCACAGTGCAGCCCCCAGGTAAGGGAACAAATACTCTCTTATCTTGAGGAGGCCTCTGTGACTGCCTCCCCACTGCAGGATGGAACATACTCCCTTTGGACGGCTGCATCGGCACTGGAAAGTTGGATAGAATTGGACCCTAAGGGCCCAATCCTAACCTGGGCCAGAGTTGGCGCAGAGCCCTATCACCAGCACTGGGTGCCGTTAACATGCCATAACCATGTTTACAGCACCCAGAGAGTAAAGAGTGCCCACCGGTGCTGGCCCATGCCAGTAAGGCGCTGGGCCCAGCGCTGGCAGAAGGAGGACATGCTGCAGCTGGTGGTGAGTGTGACATGACAACAGCATTTGAACAACAGCTCCTACATAGCCAGCTTGTGGTAGAACAGCAGATAAGGGGCTGGGCCTCAGGTCACCATGTGCCACACATCATGTTCCCCATCTCTAAATGCACCTGGATACTTAAACAGCCGGATGGAATAAGGAGGCAGTGCAATGGTAGTGGCAGCTTTTCTCCCCCTTCCTCCAGCACTGCAAGAGAAAGAGTTGAGCCATCCTGATCCGATTCCTGAAGTGGCTTGTAGAACAGTGGACATTGGGTAGTCTGGAAGAAGGTAACCAGCAGGTACCAGAAGGTAACCCAATTGAATTTACACTTCTTTTGAAGAATGTGCTCAAAACATGGCTGCCCTTTTTCCTTATTTTTCTTATGGCCGAACCCTATACCCCACCACTGATGATGATGCAGCCATGCAAACGGAGCATGTGCTCTGTCCAGTGACGGAGGGGTGATCAGGAAGACTGCTAGAGGTGAGTAAAAATAATTTCTACTTACCTTTACATAGGCCTCCTGGTGGCTGATGGGGCTCCTTGGACCTATGCTAGCTATATAGCTGTAATACGAGGAGAGAAAATGGTTGGACAGGAGAGTCAAAAAGGGATAGAATCCTGGCACATACTGGTACTACCAGGATCCACTCCCTTCCTCCTGCCCCCACCTCTGCCCTCCACTTCCCTACTCTAAATCTCTCTCTTCCCTCCCCTCCCCTTCCATGCCCACGACACCAGAGTCAGCACAGCCCAGGCTCTATGGTAGCATGGGGTGCAAAGCTGCCACTGCTTTGCAGCGGCAGCAGCAACTTGCCTGGGAGTGGTGCAATGTTTGTACTTTCTCTAGGCCTTTTATGACAGTGGATTGTCCATTTTGCTCCCATAAAAAGTCCATAGGATTGGGCCACTAATGGAATGGCTGAAGGAGAATCAAAGGAAATGAAATCCAGAGAGAGAAGAAATAATCCCCCCCCCCCAATATTGAGAATAAATAACAGAATGGAATACTTACCCCTATTGAAAACAATGGACACAATATAGACAAAGACAAGCATACTTAAACCCCATTGAAATCAGTGCAAAAGGTTTAGTGTTTTGTCCTTGGCAAGAGAAAAGTCTTTGTGAGTTCCTCTCCATCATATCACACTCTTATAGCGCTGATATAATAAACACATTGCAATGTTTTTATTTACTAAAAACACTGTTCTCGAACTATCAGAGCACATCTCCCAAAGGAGATGCATGCTGTTGCTAAGAAATATGTTCGTTTCTTTCTTGAGCAGGGTTTTTAGATCTGTGTAACCAGGCGATGAATGCTCTTGGGTCCAACTCATCAATGACCCATTGAATGAATGAATGGTAATTGTTTCCCCAATATGTCTGGAGCATAGGAAAAAGAAGCTGAGTCAGCAGCTGAGAGTCAGCACTGACTAACGTCACCACCCCAATCTAAGTCCTGAAGGCACTTGGGTCACAAACCCACCAGAAGAAGACAGCAGTTTGCCTGCACCTGGTGAGCCGGATAGTTAGTGAAGATGTGCCTCTGACATGTGCTTCAGCCCATGGTGGAAGGCAAACATTTAGACCAATCTCCCATTGATGCCAACTAGTGGCTGATGGAGGAGGATGTGGTTATTTCACATTGTTCTGGTTCTGCAATTGGCAGGAGCTTCTGGCAAATGCAAAATCATAATACAACTGGCCTCCACAGATCACTAGAATCTCCTGTACAGGTGCCATAATTGCATCACCTGGAAGACATAGATTAGTCCTATACCTTTTCCTTAAGTGCATGAACCCTTTCTTTCTTTCTTTCTGTTCATTAATTAATGTCAGGAGGCCAGAAAGTATAGCATGCACTCTTGCTTGTGCTGTAACTACTCCCAGAAAGATGACCCTATGATTTTTTTCTCTACCTCCCCAAGACATGGAATACCTCAGCAAACATCTTTCAAGTTTGTGGCAATAATTTGCCTATTATCATCTTGTAAGTAACCCAATACACCTGTAAGTTCATCAAAGCTGGCAACTCCAATATGATATATGGGCATCATCATGTTGGATGTGACTGTGCATTTCTATGGGTATTCAGTGGGGCAAAATCCATTAAGTCTGTAAGAGTCCAACATAATAAGATTTTAATTTTTCTCTTACACTACCATTTGTTTCTTCTTTGACCCTTTCCCCATTTCTTCTTTTAATCGCATTTGTTGATTATATAATATGCCTGTGGCCACAGCTATTGTTTGTATGGCACCTCCTTGTGAAGGTGTTTCATATTATGATAATGAATTCCTTAGAAATTGTGGTTCTGTGTAATATAGTCCAAGAATGAGGAGAGAATGTAGACATTCCAACAGGAATTCTTTCTGAACATGGCATGGAAGTCTTGCTGAACCAAACAGAAGCTATACAAGGATGAAGCCATGTCCTTCTGCAAATTCTGTTTCTTGCAATGAGACTTGTGCAGAAAATCTGCCCAAGGTGTCCCACTGACTGACCATTAACATCAACTGGAACTGAATGCGTGAGATGTCCAGGCTGTTTGTTCTTGAATGATTGAATATCACCCTTAAACAGAGGAGGAATCATTATGTGTTTCTGTGAATCACAACACCCACTGTTGTGAACCACAGATTAGGAAACTTTCTGTGCTCTTCTTTTAAGATCACTCATCCACCCACAGTAATATGGAGATTTTAGTGAGTGAAAAAAATGTCACAGCAAAGGAATGCAATGAACAAGACATAGTTTATCACATTCTCATAAAGGGAACTCTCTGGTGCTGACAGCCTTTTGCATAAACCCGGGATCCTGAAGAAAGATAACTGACTAAAAATGTTGCCAACAGAAAGTGTGTTGTGGTTCCATTTTCCCAGAACATGAAGTTTTGTGCTATAGCTAGAGGTGTTTGAAAACTGTTATTTATTTTACTCAGAAGTAATTCCATTTTGTTCAGTAAGACTTAGGCTGTAATCCTATCTTTCTGGAAACAAACACCTCTAGGTATAACCTAACTGAAGATTTAAAAGAACAAAAGTTTAAACAGGAGAAGTTTGAACTGCATTTATTGTTCAACCATTCAAATGAAGCAAAAAATAAACTTCCTAGTGATAAAACTAAGGGGACAATCCTCACTGAGTCTACTCAGAAGTAAGTCCTATTTTTTTAATGGGGCCTACTCTCAGGAAAGTGTGGTTAGGATTGCAGCCTTAGTTTACTTAATAGGGCACAGCTAGTCATACAAATTCCCTCCTAACATGAGTATGACCAATTCTTCACATTGATGAAGAACTGAAAAATGAAATCAGGGCGCATGGTTTATATACCTTTATTGATCTATGAGATGTGAAACAGAAAGGAGCAATGGCTAAAAGTTATGGTGCAGAAGAATATAAAGTGACTTTTTAAAAATTCCTAGCAAATGATACTAAAAATCAAGCATACTGTACTGAATGCTAAGTCATTCCAACTCTTGGCTTATTTTTCCATTCATGAATAAGTTCACCACCATGAATATGTTGTCCTAGGTCACCTGGTCACCCACCACCACAACCATTGCATGCAGTGCACACTCTATCAGTGCTGCTGCATTGTGCAGGTTAGTGGGGGATAGGATTGGGCTATTAGTTTCTCCAACCTTTTGCTGTTTTCTTCAGGTAATGGTCAGCAAGGGTTAATGAGTATTCAGGGCTCTTGCTGGACTCTGTCCTTTTGCTGCTGAACCCCTCTCCTTGACCACATTTACCACTGAACTCAGTACTTTTGGTCTACACCCCGGTATCAGATTTTTCCAAAAGTTGTGGAACTGTGTGACATCACCAATCCATCTGGTGTGACATCACCAGGGCCTTGCTGGAGAGAAGAGAAAATAAGAAAGGCAGAGATGGGGAGTATGTCAGCCCAGTAGCTCCGTAGTGTAGCTCTAATGTTAGGCATTTGCTTTTGCTCTAGTGGCCTGTAATGGCTCTGGGGGGGGGGGAGAGTTGCTACTTGCATGCAGGAGTGAGGCCCTCTGCAAAACTTAGTGTTTTCACCCCCTCTAGCTACACTACTTGGTCAGCCTGGGAGCAGATCTGTGAGGGTTGCTGAAGGCCCAGTGAATAACAGTAATGGAAAATTCTTACTTGCAGTGAAGAAATGAAGGTAGCTTTGGCCTGGGATGGTCACATGTGGCCTTCTCAACCCTCAAAAGGCCTGCCAGAGGCCTCAGAAACGCAGTGAAAACCAGAAGTGTATTTCTAAGGCAACCAGCAGGCCTTGTAAGAACCTTCCAAGGCTCAGGGAGGCCATACGCAGCCTCCCCCAGCCTCCAAAAGGCACTCCTGTAGCCTCCTAGATGTGCCACCTGGGACGTTTGCCCCCCGTTCCCCTTAGCTGTGTCATATAGATGGTTGCAAAATTAAAGAAAACGTATTTAACTCATTAGAATAACTGTGGCAAATGCTGTAATGTTCCCACTGATTATTTCCATCCATAGTGGAAGTGCAAAACAGGTGTTTTGGATAGAAGTTGTTGATATAGTTAAAGAAATCCTTTGCCACTGTAATTGGAGCATGGATTATTATTGTTCATATATCCATTCTGTCATTTCATATAATGAACGTCCTTTGTCGTGTCAGAAATTGTGGAAAGGAGCCCTTTCCAGCTTTTGAATTTAGTGACAGCAACAAACAACCTAGTTCTGTCTTAATGGCAAAAATTGACTAGAAAATTCTTCCACCTAATACCTCCAGGGCAAAAACTGCAACCTCACATCAGAAAAAGCACCTGGATTGTTCCTGTGTGCCAATTACCTTGATATATATTTTCCTGACAAATCATGTTATTGATCTAAAAGTTCACTCTTCCATTTGTAAAATCTGAAACTGTCTGTTTGATAACACCATACCTACTTATGCCAACTGCATATTGTGCACTACATCTTAGAGCCCAATCCTGAGCTCAGCACTGTTGCAAATGTGCCGTAAGGTACATTTGTGAGCTCTAACACTGGGCGAGTGCCTGTGCTAGCCCAGCACTGGCCAGCACTGGGCTAGCGCAGGATGGGTACTCGACCTCGGCCGCTCAGCATTCGCACGGACCGCCAAACCGTGGAGAGGAAAGTGGGGGCAGGGGAGAGGCAGGGAGGAGGCATTCCAGGGAGGGGGGATGGGGGAGGGCAGGAAGAAGGTGGAGAGGAGGCGTGATGGGGAGGCAGGAAGTGGGGAGAGGGCAGGAGGTGGCATGCTGGGGGGAGGGAGGGAGGTTGCTCCACTGGGTCCAGAGCCTTCTCGTCAGGCTTGGCGCCTGATACAAAGGCTCTTACCTTTTGGTCGGCGGTGAATCAAATTTCCCCATTGCGGGGCTACTCCCTTTACCCAGTGGCAGGGGACAAAAGTCCCCTTCTCCCGACGTGCCACCTGCAGCTGCCATGGAAGTGCAGGAAGCATGCCAGGGAGCTCAGGATTGGGCTCATAATCTTTCTTCAAACCCTTCAACACATGAATTGATATTCGGTTTTGTGGTTTTGAACCCATTCAGTAGAAACCTGAACATAAAGAGTGGCTCACCTGCACTTAACATATTTACACCCAGCAGTCAGTGAAGCAAGCTATACTGTAATTAATAAAGTAGAATAATAATAAAGTAGACTTTCTGCTAGAATGTGAGTTATATTTATTCTCCAAATAAAATGTGTTTCTTATCTAAGACTGCTCCATATTATCCTGGCTGTGAAACAGGGAATATGTTGCAAAGCAAATGATGTAATGTCTCTTTTATAAAAGAAACCATTATTTTCCTTTCCTGTGCTCCTTTCCTGTGTTTATTGTAGTTTCTGTTATTACCTTAACACTATAATCTCCAATGCTAAAAGTTATGCAGGGAAGAAAGGCTGCTGACCTATTTCTTCAACATTTTTATGAAAGGAAAGAAAAAGTGTGATTAATCATATTCAGCGTATTAGCTTGATAGAATCCTTACCACAGTCTCGTAAGGTAGGCATTTTTATCTCCTTATTGCAAGGTTGGGGAAATGAGACTGACAGGGGCAAGCATGTCTAAGGCCACTGTCTGGGGACAGACTTACCAGGCTTCTCTTCTTCCAACATGGCCCCCTCCCTGGTGGCGCTGACTGTACCCAACATGGTGGGTCCCAGGCACCCAACCAAGATCAACGCATCATTTCGCCAAGGGTGTGGCAGGCAATACTCCCCACAGTGTGGTTGGGGTGGCTTCCCCAGCTGGCCAAACTTCAGGCTTGCTGTCAGCAGTGGGGGGCTTGGCAATGGCTCCCAGCACACAGGAGGCTCCCACTTCTAGGGGCCACTCAGTTTCTTGGAGAGAATGACCGAGAGAAGAAGACAGAGCAACAAGGATTACAGTTGAGGAGGTGAAGAAGGAAGGAGTAGAGCTAGAGAAGAGGCCTTGGGGCATAAAGAAGAGCAAGCCTGTGATGAATGGCTGTTTAGTAGCTACAGGGACTACTTGGATGCTATAGCACAGGTCACATTCCCCTGGGGGAACCAGGATTGATCCAAGGAGGTGTCTACCAGCCAGGTGCAGAGAAGGCTCTCAACTTCAGGTGAGCAGCACCCAGACATTATGCAGTACATGTGGATGGAAAGAAGGGACACACTGTGTTTTCAGACCAAAGAGTAATGTTAGATTTACTCAGAGTACATGTTAGAGACAATATGGAGTTAGCAGAAATGTGAAGTAGAGCTCTTTAGAAACTGGCAACGCCATCCTGTGACCTGCTTGTTGTTTCCTAAGAAATGCCCCTTGTTTTAAGGAAAGATCACTGTAGCTGTCTTCGAAGAAAATGTTCATATGCCACCAGGTCCTGTTGAGCATTGTGATGTAGACATACATTCATATTCACATATGTATTTGTGCTGCTTGCAACTGCGGAAGAAGATGGATGCTTCAATTCTCGCTCTCTGGCTGAATCACGGTTACTACAATGCTACTAAAAGAATAATGTTTTAACCCAACTAAAAGAAAATGAAGAATTTTGATCTGTAAATTGATCCTTAGAAATTAGTGGGGTTTTTTGTTTGTTTGTTTGTTTGTTTTTAATTTGAAATGACTTGAGAAATGATTATTGGGCATGTCTAGACCTTTGAACTGAGTCATACTGCTTGGAGCAGACGTAATAGATCTTGGTCATTCATGTCCCAATCAAGCCTCCAGGCCAGATTTCTGTAATGCACTCTAGGTGAAGATATGCTCTATGCAAAGATAGTTTGGAAACTACAATTTCAAGGCTGGGTCACAGCCTTGTGGCAGAGCACAGGCTTCTTATACAAAAAGACCCAGGTTGCATCTCCATGCAGTGAAGGGAAACAATCACGTCAGGAACTCTGAAGATTTGCTGCCAATCAGTGTCCGTAACACAAGATAAAATTCCAACTTCCTATGCTGCTAATGGGTCCAAAATGTTTCTGCCTGGATGGAACCAGTAGATTGTGTTACTCCAGTTTTATACCACCTATAGTGCTCACCAATTTGTTTCCAAGCTCAATTTTTGGCATGTGTTTTGTTCTTAAGTCTGAAATGCCCTGGCACCAGAGTACCTCTATGAATCTGCCTGAGCAGCGCAATCCACTTCTGAGGCCCTGTTCTGAGTCCCCTTGCTGCCAAATATATGGTATATGAGAGACTGACAGCACAATCCTAACTTGCGCTGGAACAGACAGGCCAGCGGGCCTGCACTGTATCCAGTGCAAGTCTGGATCTGTCTGAGACTAGGCTTGAGGCAAGGGGAAACTTCTTCCCTTACCCCAGGGAGGGCCACAGCAGCCCAAAGTGGTCTGCTTGGATATGCATCACCTAAAGAGGTGGCGCAAATCCGAGCAGCCCGGGTCTGCTCTGGGCCAGCTGGGAACGGGGCTAGCATCCATCATAACTGCCAGATCCTGCCCCTGCCTTGCCCACCCACCCCTGGAATGCCTACCATCTGCCCTCCCTCCACCCCGAAATGCCTCCCTCCTGCCTGCCCTCCCTACACCCCCCTAGACCTCCGCACCAGCCAAGCTTGGCTGGCGTGAACTCGCATCTTCCCAGGGTCCATGTCGGGGACCTATCTCCCCTCAGAGTGGGGCGAAAGTGCTTTATGACACTTTTGTGACACTCTTCAGCCTGTGCAAGGGACTTGCGCCAGCTGAACAGGGGGTTGGGATTGTGCCCCGAATCTTTTCTCTTACAGCATCAAAAACTGGAATAACCTCCCAATAGAGTCCAACTGACCCCATTGCTTACTTATTGGTGGGTAGAAAGTACTTACATTTAGTAGAGCTGTTTCAGGTGTTTTCTTAAATAACATTTGTTGCTGCTGCTTTTAGATTAATTTGAGTGATGTGCTGAGAGATTGTCATTTGGATGTAGTGTTTTAATTGACTATTAGCTGTCTTTTTTACATTATAAAATGTTGGGATCCTAACACAGAAATAAATAAAATATGTAACAAAAATCAAGTTAGAAAATGTAGTAGCATTTTTTTCACATTTGCCTGGTTTTGTCATTGTGATTAGCTTATCCAATCATGAGTCATTGTCATGTGGCCCAATGCAACTGGGCATTTACGACAGCGCATCTAGCAATCTGACACCATAAGTGCCAGTGTGTCACCATTAATGTCATGCTGCCGTCATGCACGTTGGAGCTGCCAGCACAAACAGCCAGAGGCTCCATGCACCCTCAGAGACAGACCCAGCCCACATCAGATCAGGTAAGGGCTGTCAGCTCACATCTTGAGCAGTTTGGGGAGATTCGGGGTAGGGAGTAAGAGAGGGCAGGAGGCAGGACAGGGTGGATTTCAGCAGCACAGTGTGCTCCAGGATCCAATCCCCATTTTCCCAGCCTGACACCCTCCCCGCTTGGTTCACAAATTCCCCCATCGCAGATATCGCACCTGTTTTTGCTTTGTTTGCCTATTTGCAGTTCTCCAAACTTGTCCTCCAAACTGGTTCCTCTTCGCATCTGCTTGTTAGCACTAACAAGCAGGCAGGGGAAAGAGGGCTGGTGCAGAGCAATAGCAAGTATAGGGTTCACAGCTATCTGCAGTAGCAGCAAAAATGTATCCCCTGCGGATACTGGGGGAAAACTGTACTTAGGCCAACGAGCAAGCATTCATTATACTTAAACTTATATTTGCACAAACATCTATAACTATTCCAGAAGAGAGCAGTATAGATTTAACTTTTTTTTTTTTTTGCAATTGAATTTTGGCATTTTACTATTTTTTAAAAAAGATAGAACTTGCTAATTTGTGAATTATTTCTGAAAGAATATATTCTTTCCCATGAAAAAATAATTGGGTTACAATCCTGTACATTCTTGTTGAACACAATGGGACTTACTTCTGAGTAGACGTCCATAGGATTGTGCTGTTGATAAGGTAGATAAGGTAGATAAGGTTGATAAGGTACACCTTTCTTGTATCCTGTGATACCAGAATTTGAGGTGCAAAGAGGTTGAGCACATCTAAAACATGCCAACTATATCTGATGCATGTGCTCATATTCATTTTTCCGTTAAACATGCTATGAGTTGTCAACCACTGTAAAGCACCGCCGCGCACAGCCTGTATGTCATAAGCAATAGAAAGTTAAGAGTAGCAAGCTGGAAGTTTTAATGTGTTTTCGTCTTGTAATATAAAGCTCATTCCCAGAATTTCACTGGACCGTGTGGACAGGCCAACTGTCACAGCTGTCTATCAAGGCTGAATTAGATGAAGGCAGACAATGCTGGCTTTGTGGGACTACTGAAGCAGCAGCCTCAAAAGTTTCCATTTCTCATCCAAAGGCACTGTGGGAGCATTGTCTTCCCCCTCTTTGAAAAGAGAATGGAACAATTATGCTACTGAAATTCCACAGTGAGTCTGAAAGACTGTTTATGTCCAGCTAGGGAGACAGTGAAAACTGAAAGGAGTTTCATGACAGCAGGGGTGGAAGTTTCAGGATATATTCTTCAATGGTATGGCGGGCCTGACTCTCCCCACTTAGCAGCAATGTAAATCAGAAGGAAATCCACCAATGTTAATGGAGTGGAACTAGTAAGAACAAGCTTCTGTTATGACAGACATTTTTGTAAAACTGCTCCACTCTACACACCAGGGATTTTTATTCCGTTCAATCAAATGCACCTCCTATCCAAGTGGAAGGTAACGTCTGTCTCAAAAAGAAACAGCAACTTATAATGGTTAAAATTCGAGTGGAATACAGAACTGTGAGAACTGCCATTCATTCAACTTTGAAATCCTCTGTATAAAATTATAATACTGAGTTTTATTTTGGAACTCAAAAGAGACGAGCCAACAGCAGCATGAGCCCAGTTCTGTAAAGTTTCCACTGAGGAGAGCTATGTATATAGTTCCTTTTTATATGCATGTTTAAGGCAATTACATCCCCTCACCTCTTCAAGCAAATGATCTATAACTCTTAAGAAAAATAACCACCCAGATTTCCTTGGCAACTTCCCAGGTCAAATGTCGCTGCTAGAGATTATATCAGTCCTTTTTACTAATAACTCTTTCCTGATATTAAGAGCCGAGAAGGCTATATCAGAATAGTGTAAGAAATATACAGAGAGCAGCCCTGTGACCTGGCCAGAGTGGGTTCAAGACCTACCTCCTTGTCTTCTTTTGTCTCTGCTATGGACGTTGCCAGTCAGTCAGGCAAAAATTGAGTGTGATGTTCTTTATGGCAAGCCCCCTGAGCTGGGCTCGAAGCTGGCTTGCCTGATCCCCAGCCTGCAGGTCTGTGTAATGGAATACCTGCATCCTGGTTTGCCTGAC
This sequence comes from Tiliqua scincoides, assembly GCF_035046505.1. NCBI lineage: Eukaryota > Metazoa > Chordata > Lepidosauria > Squamata > Scincidae > Tiliqua > Tiliqua scincoides. The sequence continues at coordinate 42,848,807 of NC_089824.1, read as the reverse complement.
AACCGTTGGGGATAACCTTGTGGCGATTTCCCAGTCCCTTTCCTGGCAAAAGAGCTCTATGCAGTGATGTGGCACAGGGTGGCAAACTCTTGTGGTTGGGAAGTTAATGTGTTTAGTCTACATTCCTGCCCTCTCCTGTTATGGGAAAATCCCCCCATTTTATTGTATTTCTGGTTATGTTACTTTGATATCATGAACAGGCCTTCATATATGAACGCCAGTAGGCAAAATGAACTATTCTCCCAGAAAACACTGGCCTACAAGCATCATTCCCACTTTGGTCAAGCTCAGACTTTTGGTTGTTTGTGTATTCCCTTTTCTCCCCTCACAATCACACAACTTGGAAGGGAACTGATAATCCTATGTTGTATCTCTAGCTGAATGAAACTCAGTAATCCTGTCAGACAGTTTTCCATTGTATCTTCAGTTTGTGTTTGCTTTCCTGAATGCAATTCCAGTAACTTCTGTATTTTGCACCAAAACATTGGATTATACCTGTATTTTGCATTAATTTAGGTAAACCTCACTTAAAGTTGCTAGATATCCTCTGGCACCAAAGAGCTAATCTGTGTTTTAGCTGACCGTGCTAGCCCTGTTTACCTGCATCCTGGTTGATTAAGAAGAATTCCCTTCATTCATACCCTAGTTACCTATTGATACATTAAAAGCAAACACCCTAAGTCACACATTTGTCCCCCAAACATTCTGCTTACACGTAAGCAACTTTTCAATATCCTTAAGTACTAAGGAGGTTTGATTAGCAAATGGTCACTCTCCTGAGTGCCCAAACATGGGGTCACTCTCCCAAGTGCCCTAACACGGGGTCACTCTCCAGGGGTCCACAGACGCTGCTCATAGAAACTGCTGCTCACAGACCAGACGTCCAGGCAGGTAGCTATGCCTTGCGCTTTGAACTCTTTCTCTTCCCTCACTCCCTTCTCTCCCCATTTTAGCTAGCAGCTGGGGTTGGCAGAGCAGAGATCCCTGACATCTTTCCCTACCATTCCTCTTTCTGATTTCTTTGGATGCACCAAATACACTCTCACAACACTGCCCTCACCACTATAGGACACTCTGGTTAGGGCATTACAATATTCCTTTACTGATTTCTTTTGGATATCTATGTTGTGTCCCTTTTAATAAAGCTGTAATCATTTATTGGAATATTTCTCTCAGGTCTCTTCTTTAAGTAAAGGGAATTTCTGCAGAACACTGGTCAGTGGTTCGCGTCACCCGGTGCGGGAGGCCAGCGCATCACCCCCATTCAGTGGGCGGGGCAACACTCCAGGTGGTGGGCGTGGTGATCTACCATCGCCCCGCCCCCACTGGTTTTTTGTCTGTACCTTTTGTTAAAATAAAGCTATTTCAATGCAGTTTGTTTCATCGCATTCTGCATGAAATTACACATTGATTGATAAATAACATGATGGTATTATTTTTGCAAACTATGATTTTAGTGATTTTGGTCACCAGTGGTGTCACCTTCCCCCAGGGTGTCAACTTACTAACACTTTATTGGAGCAGTTCTCAAACTTTTAGCACTGGGACCCACTTTTTAGAATGACAATCTGTCCAGGACCCATCATAAAGCAAATTAAAATTAACAATTATAAATAAAGTAAAATAAATAAATAAGGGAAAGTCAGCCCTGTTCCACCAAGTGAATTTTCTCTGTAGCCTGTCTGCAATAACACCCCCCCCTAAAAAAAAAAAAAAAGAATCAGTAAGATTTTCACCCCTACCCAGTACCCAGTTCAATTTAAGTTCTTATATTTCAAGCATATCACTATCAGTACCCACCTGGCTTTACAAGTCAGAGAGCCCAATCCTATGCCTATCTACTCAGAAGCAAGTCCCATTATAGTCAGTGGGGTTTACTCCCAGGAAAGTGTGGATAGGACTGCAGCCTAAAACAGAAAAAAATTCACATTACCTTGTCAAGCCTCTGTTTCATTCTTTTTATGGCAGGGGCCTATCTTCTGGAGCATTTGTTGAGCTCCAGTTGCATCAAATCAGGACCATTCTGGTGGCCTCACATTTCCTTTTGCCTGACCTGCCCAGCAGCCAAGGCACATTTGCTTAATCGCAAATAAACGCGACCACGTGGCTTAGTTTCACTTTCAATAGGGCTCAATACATTCGCCAGCTTGGAGGGAGGGACCTCCTTCTCGGGTGTTTTTGGGGGGCTACATTCATTGGATCAGGACCATTCTGGTCCTGGTTGGATTCCTCTCAGCCTGCCCTTTCAGACGGACTAAGGCACATTTGCCTACTTGTGAGTAAACGTGCGATAGGGCTCGGTTTCACTTTGCATTGAGCTCCATGCATTTTTTATTTTCCAGTTTTTTGCCAATAACATTTGATAGAAAGGAGATATTTCACTCTGGTTTTTTGCATTGCATTCTGCTGGAAATTCCACATCCAATGGTATATAACATGATGGTATTACTCCTAACCACTGCGAGTTTAGTGTGTCACCCTCCCAGTGCGTGTCACCCCCCTTACGCGTCAACCACTGTGGCCCGCACCCCCTCAACCTCCTAGCGACACCACTGACGCTGGTTCGCATCCAGTCTAAGGTTCCAGTGTTCCAGCAGACCCAGTGTACTAATACACAGTGTACAGTGTACTACAGCAGTCAGGCAGGTATCTGTTGGCAGTGTGTGTTTGTGTAAATGGCACAAGGGATTCGAACCCTGAGGGACAGGATTCCTGGTTGCACTCCGCTTTTACCCCCTTGCTTTCTATGCCATGGTAGTTCCTACCATACAAATCATTCTGGCATCCTCGTGTGAAGCAGGTTGTGTATGATGCGTGTTGTTGTCACAGTGGTGGCTCCCTGTGGTTGGCAATGGCAGTTGTCACTGCTTTACTCTTTTTCAAGGGGTGCTAGGGAGATTGTTGACCAAGTGGTGGCCACTCATTGAACCTGCATCTATCACCACCTAGATCGGTTCACTCTGGTAGCACTTCCCTGGCTACTAGTTTTAGAGGTGGGCATTTGTTGGGGTGCTTCTTGCACATCTGTCTGTTGTGAAACCATTACGTAAAAGTGTTGTAGAGTGTTTTTCAACACTCAAGTGAGTAAGTGGCACTGGCAAGAAAGCCTGTGCTGTTCCATGGGTGCCACATCACATCCGACAGCTGTGGGGCAGATAAGTGTTGTGCCAAATGGTGGAAGGGTGGGGGAGGGTGATGGGAGGGCAGAACCGAGGCAGGGAGGGGTGAAGGGAGGATAGTTCAAGCCTGGGAGTGAGGTGGGGACAGCAGAGCAGACCTTTGCCACATCCTAACCACATCCCAGGCCTAAAAGCCCTCCACAGGACTACTCGGGTCTGTGACAGCTAAATAGCTAGCACCTATCCAAGTAGCCTCATTGAGCAGATGGGGACACTACACAGGGTAAGGGAACAAATGTTCCCTTATTCCGAAGAGAACTCCCACCTGCTCAACTCCCACACCTGATACAGTGTGGGCCTGGTAGACTTGCTGCACCAGTGTTGGATAGGATTGGACTATCAGTCTCCATCCTGTGTTTGGTGAGTGCTGTCAGAGTTCCTATAGACCCTGAAGGAGTTACTGGATGATGTAGCTCCAGTGAGCTGTTCGGACTCTTGTTTTCCCTCCATCCTTTGTACCCTTTGTTAGTTGCCTCAAGAATCAGCCTAGCCCCTCACTGGAAAGCTACAACTGCCCCAGTGATTACGGACTGGATTAGAAAAGATTTTGAATATCACTGAGATGGCTACATTAACAGACAAAGCATTTCAAAGGAATGGCTTGGGTATTTCTGTCAAACTAGCAGAAAATTGTCTCCATTTATTTTGTATTCAACGTAATAATATCAAATCTGGAAAAGCATATTTTCTTGTAAATTAATGATGACGTTTTTGTTACCTTTAACAGTCTTGCAATTTTGCTCATATAATCAATTTTTGCAAATGTTTTGTCAACTGTCACATTTTATTTTTAGACCTGCACAGAGATTTGCTAATGGGTAATTTTTATCATTGGTTTATAAAGATGTTTTGCTAACCATTGACTTTTATTGCAGATATTTCTTATTTTATCAGTGTTTCATACTCGCACTGTCTTCAAGGTCACCAATGAATTCACTAATTACCTAAGGCTGCAATCCTAACCCACTTACCAGCACCGACATAATGGCAATGCAACTCCAAGGTAAGGGAGCAAACATTGCCTTACCTTAAGGAGGCCTCTGTGATTGCCCCCCAACTGCAGGTTGCAGCACCTGCCCCACTGGCACAGCTATGCCAGTGCTGGAAAGTTGATTAGGACTGTGCCCTAAGTTATTTATCATGTGTTTGAGTCATAATATGAATCCTTATGGCTGACACTTTGACTGTCCCTATAGCTGCACAAACTGTCTCTATAGCTTACCCTAATTTAGGGTTGTCCCCAGTTCTGTTTGGTATCTGCCGGGGTCTCTTCAGTCTCTTACAGGCTCTAGAAGTTCCTAATTTAATTGCTTCTATTATCAAAATCCCCTGCCTGCTGACTTTTATTGTCCTCTTATTGTAATCACTACAGTCTTGTGTTGCATCTAAACCTAGGGGACAATCCCACTGCAAGCCAATTACTGTAATCCTCCTGTTGCAGATATTGCTCCATACATGTGTTTTCCATACTGCTGGCAGATCCCCTCACCCCCACACATGGAGAATCGGTGTGAAGGCAACACATACACACTGCTGCTGCAGGACATTGACTAGATCACACATACACCCACAAACTTTAATTCCACATTTTATATGTAACATATTCTCTAGTTTCCATATTAGTGCCTTAGCATTTTTTTGGAGTTCTCATAAACTGTAGCCAGACCTGTAGTCAGTAACCAGTTAGTCTGGGCCTAGTTTGTACAGTGGCTTCCAACTTTACTGAAAATAGTACTACTGCTCAGTGCAGTGGCATCACTAGGGGGTTGCAGGGAGGTGCGGGCCACATGGGGTGACATGCTTGGGGGGGTGCAACACCACTACTGGCCAAAATTTTTAAAATCTTGGTACTTTTGAATAATACCATCATGTTATATGTCGGTTGATATGTAATTTCATGCAGAATGCAATGCAACAAAGTGTGTTGAAATTATAGCCAAAAGTTATAGCCAAAAAAACCAGTGGGACAGGGCAATGGTACATTACCATGTCCACCGGCCAGGGTGTTGCCCGCCCACTGCATGGGAGGAGGTCCATCGTGGAAGTGACGTGCTGGCTTCCCACACCAAGTTACACAAACTCCTAGTGACTCTGATGGCTCAGGGACAACTGCATCAGTTTTTTATAATGTCCAAAACCAGTCTCTGTTATTCAGTTAAGCGGAATTTGCCATTATGGATATTTTGGGAAGATCAGACTGTGTGTAAGGATCTGTACCTATGTACACGTATTTATCAGCAGCTGGATGGTGCTAGCTTTGTTCAGGCATTACTGTAACTGTGGATAGTGATCACCATCAGGTCTGGCCCATCCATGAGGCCAACTGAAGCAGTCACCTCAAGCAGAAGATTGGTGGGGGACACTCATGCCTTTCCACTTATTTACCTCCACTGGTCCTCTTTCTCCTTCAGTTCTCTGGATTAGAAAAGAATTGAATTTGATCTCTCAGAACCTGTAAAACAAGTGATTGGCACTGCATACCATGTGCTGGGCACTTGGTCTGATTCAGAATCATACATGCCATTCTCATAGAGCTAATAAACAAATGAATTAAAGAACCCAGTAATTGTGTTAAGCATAATATTATTAATTGCAGTTTAAAATGCTGAATGTCATTACCGGATGTCAGTTGTATATGTCTATGCACAGATCACTCTCATTGGAGTAGTAGTTTAATCTACTATTAAAAACATAACTCTTAATACAATTACAGGGTTCTTTGGGTCACAGGTTGACCATGAACTCTATGAGAGCAGCAGCACAGAGAGCATAGAACCAGGCTGCTAGAAAATACTTGAAGCACAGCTAAAGCAAATGGAAATACATCATTTTGTTTAGGTTGTGAACCTAGTGTGCAAGTTTTGTATTAAAATCTGCAACAATGAGTTGAAACAATGCAGTTGACAATGCAGCTTTTCTAAATTCTGAGGGCAAGCACATACTCTCTCAGCCTCCATTAGCACTAAACTAATTAATGCAGCTCTCCTATATGCTTGTGAACAGAAGCGTCTTTCTTTCACAGCTAGTCCCAAGTGTGATGTAAGAGTGATTGAGTATCTAATTACTCGATAATTGAATTTACACACTATACACTTTTCACTTGTTCAAGCTGAAAACCCCTTAAAAAAATTAATTGAAATTAAGCTACAGTGTAGTTGCAGAAATTAAGCTACTAAGGGTTGCAGACTGCACTGGGTGACACCATTGGGGGATGATACCAAAAGCTTTGGAGCCCAGTACTGACCACCCTGCCAGACTTTTCCAGGTATACCTGTTCCTGGAGCCCAGGTCTACCTGGCTTCCTGAGGTGGAACCCCGGTCTGCATACCTGGTAGACCTGCCTTCCAGTCAGCCCAGCTTTCTTTCACTCTCTGTGAGGCCAGATCTACCCTAAAGGAGGGTGGGAGATGGCCATTCAGACAGACTGAGCATACCCAGTGTTCTAGGGGCAAACGTGGCCCGTGAGGTGACACCAACCCTAGTGATGCCACTGCCAATGCTCTTTAAATATAACACAGTCAGCACACATTTTGTTCAAGGCTTACATTTCAGGCTTGGAGCATAAAGCTGAAATCGTGTGTAGTCAAAATTGCATTGAAAGTCTCGGACATCCAGGAAATCTTAGTGTCTTTAAAAATAACAAGTAGGGAACTGAACCACTTCATTCTTCCATCTTAGGCTCCCTCCAGGGTATATATTTAGCAAGTAGAATGGCAGGCAGAATTGCCTGCACTATTTAAACTGCATGTACACATGGAAATGAATAAGGTTAAGCCTTTATTATATTTTTATCCCACTTTCTTCCAAGGTGTTCCAGCCTTGGGAGGTGGGTTTGTTGGAGCAAAAGTGACTGGATCAAGGGCACCCAGTGTGTTTCATGACTGAACATTCTTTTGCATTTAGGGCTTCCTGATTCTAGTCCAACACTCTAACCACTACACTGCCATGAGCAGCTCTTCTTTTCATTTCTGATTTTTGATTGTACAGCTCTGCTGATCTCCAGAGCTTACCCATCATCAGTGAATCTCATTCTCTTTGGTATGCATATCTGAGAATGTAGAATTGCAGGGGTTAGAAAGATATAATCCATGGTAAATGTGCAGCTATAAAATACTTCTGTATTATATAGGCAAAATTAGAACCATCTGCAATATTTGACAGATTCTGCAACAAAACTGTTACAAATAAAAGTACAATTACATTTGAAAACCATCAGTTCAATTTGAATGCAGTAATATGCATTGTCATGTTAAATTATTAGGATCAATGCAGGAATGTCTCCCGCACTAGATGTTCTAGAATTCATTTCTAGTACTTTAATGACTCTTTTCCAAATTGATAGTTGAAGCACTTAGAAAGTTTTGTTTTTTTTAATCTTATGGACCATGGATCTTCTCTTTTCCAGCATGGTACTGTACATATTAGTGATTTGCTTATTCTCTGGCAGGCACATCTCTGGTTTTTTCTCTCTTTTCCATCAGGTCAGGCTGGGCGGTGTGTAGGCAGGGGCACAATCAGTCACTTCACTAAAGATTGTCTCATTTTCTTCTGGTGGCAAGAGTTCTAGAATCCTGGAACAAACAAGAGACTTCTCCCACTAAGGAAGAATCGAAAAGGGGTTACTGAGCTGCATTCTTCATTTAACCTTTGATATATTTTGTTTTAATTTCAAAGTTCTTATTCTTCAGTTGACCCAGATATTCCAGAATGTTTTTGTATAAGGCTATCAGTTACTTACACAGAAATGCTTTTCAACCCAACTAAGAGTATGTTTTGTTTCAAATGAAATTTACAGTTTATTTTATTTCTTTTCCACTCTAAAAATAAAATATAATAATAATAATAATAATAATAATAATAATAATAATAATAATAATAATAATAATAATAATAATAAATAGGGGCTTTGGGTGCTATCCCAAAACAGCCAGAAAAACACTTGAACACCATTGGGATGACCACAAGCACCATCAGCCAATCACAAAAGTCCTTCTTTCTAGGAACAGTGCATACACTCTGGCAATATTTGTAATGCAACAACATGAAGACAAAAAATAGCTACCTATCCTAGGTCCTTGGGAAGGATTCGATAGGTAGGTATCAACAAAAACCAGTCAAAACAACATGACCGTGCAAAAATATAATAATAATAATAATAATAATAATAATAATAATAATAATAATAATAATAATATTCTAGTACAGGGGTGTCAAAATGCGGCCCGCGGAAGCTTTGTATCCAGCCCTCAGGCTCTCAGCTGCTGAGCAGTGCTGAGGTGTTACTGCTGAAAGTGCAGCCCACATGAAAATTGGGCTCTCCCATATCTTGAAATATGAACAAGATTTGCGTGTTTTCTCTTCTGCCATTTGCAGCTAATGAGTTCCTAAATGAGAAAAAGTTGTCATTTTTGGTTATGATCTGTTTAATGACATCACCTCCTGCCTAATGACATCACTTTCGGCTCTCAACTGGCATCAAGAATGCTATTTAGCCCTTGGTATGAAATGAGTTTGACACCCCTGCTCTAGTAGTTCGTTTACCAGCACATTTATCCTCTGAGTGTCCCACTGTAAATGGAATTTTAAAATTATATCTGAGGACACAATCCTAACCAACTTCCCAGTACCGAGGTAAGGGCAATAGAGCTTCAAGGTAAGGGAACAAACATTCCTTTACCTTGAGGAGGTCTCCGTGACTGTCATCCAACTGCAGGATGCAGCACACGCCCCACTGGCACAGCTATGTCAGCGCTGGAAAGTTGGTTAGGATAGGTATGGCTATGCCTCCCTTGTTCCCCCTGCTCCCCTGAAAGAATGGATATACTCCTGCCTTCTTTAACTCAATTGTCTCCCTTGTATCAGTTTCTAGACTGTAAGCCCGTCAAGTCAAGGGGCCTTCCTTTTCATGCTGTGTAAAGTGCCATGGACATTGATGGCACTATAAATACATAAATAATTGGTCAATTGATTCTATGATCACTTGGGATCATGTTTTACTAGAATTACAGGCCAGAGATGTCTCATTGCACAGGCATGGGCTACACTGCATCCCATGGGGGAATTTTGGCTGCTGGAGGTCTCCTCAGCATAAGGGGACATTTGTTCCCTGGCTCCAGGGTAAGCACCAGCATCAGCAATGAGACATTTCTGACCTGTGCCAACAATAGTAAGACTGAGTTGACCCATGCAGACAGAACAGGCCCAGGAAGTGAGTTAGCATGAGTTAGATACAGCATGCACAGGCACTGCCAATCTCACCCCCTCCCAGACCCAATCTGCCCACCCCACTTCAACTACTCCCCATGCCACCCCCTCCCCACACTGCACTGAACTTAACCGATCTGGTGGATCTCTAGATGACTACCAGCATGTGCGGGAAGACTCTGGCCTTCCTGCCAGTACATCAGCTATAAACGCTATTGCAAAGCACTTTATAGTACTTTTGCAACAGCAGGTGCCAGACTGCCAGCAAAATGCATGTTCCACCACACAAAATTTAGTTAGGATTGGGCTGTAAGTACAAGATTGGGCCTTAAGTACTGTAATCTTTCAACCCAAGATTTTGCCCTGAAGAATCACCCCAGTGATTCTTAGGAAGGCATGGAATAATTCTCTTCACCTTAAAAAGTGCATGCCTGATCTAACATTCAAGAAACCCTGGCTTTGCAGGTAGAGATACATGTGAAATGCATTTCAATGAGAAGTGCTCTTCCATTGTTCTTGTTGCTGTCTTAATTTGCATTTGTATGTACAGAGACTGGCCCTTATCTGTCTTTTGCTTTTGCAGGCCTTCTACTGGGGCAATACTGGGGTCCTGGATAGCAGTAAGACCAGCCTTCTGCTTTAATACAAGATGATAAAATGAACTCAGTTTTAAAATGTGCAATTGTTCTTTCTTCATTACTTACTAGAAATCAATATTTGTACTTCCAACAGGCATATGTTTATATTTTAGAAAAACAGGAAAAAGAAAATAATGATTTATGGAAGCTTATTCCAATTATTGAGTTAACATATCAGAAAAGAACAAAATTCCAAAGTGCTAGATTTCCCCCTCAGGCAATTCCTTAGTGAAGCCAAGAAATCCAGTAATCAGGGAAGAATAAATATACATTGACTTGAAGCATCAAAGGCTATTAAAAAAAAGTCAAGTCTGCAGAAATCAGCTTCTCAAATTCAATCTTATTTAACTGGAATATATTGCAGCATCTATCATTGTTTATCAAAGCATACGAAACGGAAGCACTACAGAATATGTTGGAGAGAACAAGGTTCATAATTTTACCAGTATTACACAGGTTATGCTATACATCTTTCGGTGCGTGTTTTAAAGGGTTCATGATCACTGTATGGACGCTGAACACACACATGAAAATGTTAGGGATCATGCCTACTTGCATCTGCTGGCTCTGTACCCCACCCTTGCATGCATTCGACAAAACTTGTGAAAAAGCTGGCGTATATACAAACTATGCACTTGAATGCTCATTCACGTGAAGTAGAGTAGAACATGCATAGGCCAAGGTGGGCTGCAATCTTATACCTTCTCTATGTACAGGTATATAATATGTGTACAGACCTCATGATTTTGGCAGGATAGAAGTACAAGAGTGCACATATACAAAAGAGTTTTCTTCGGGGGGGGGGGGTTTAAAGTGAGTCTGACCAGTACCACACCTTTTCAATGTTTTGAAGGATGTGTGACAGAGTACAAAGACTTCTCTTTTTCTTATCAGCAAAACAAATCCTGCTTAAGTTGTCTCTCCTGTTCCTTCTCACAAATTGTTAGGTGCACTGTGCCCCTCTCCCCCCCCCCCACAGCGTGGTTCATATGTTTAAGTAATCACACATTCATACTTTCTTTTTGATTTTTAAAAAAGTGCTCATGCTGCTGAGCATTTTCTTCATTTTCCCGTTTGCCATGGATCTCATCCATCCCACTAGCTCATCCTACCTTTATGATTGTGATACAATGAAATTCAACCTCAATATTGCTGTTCAGAAGTGGAAACTAATTAGTGATTTTGCTAAAGTATTTCCATTTTAGAGGAGTCATAACTCAGTGGTAAAGCACCTGTTTTATATGCGGAAAGTTCAATCCTTGGCATCTCCTGGTAAGGCAGAAAATAATTCCTGCCTGAAACCTTGGAGATCCACTTCCAATCAGTATCCACAATACTAAACAGATGGAAGAATGAATTGATTCAATGTAAGACACCTTCTGTTCCTAGATCAGCCTATAGTCAATTTGGGAATTGACTGTAGCAGACATCTAGTAGTTGGTTGGACTGTTCTTCTTTGTAAAAGAAGTTACTTAATAAATACCTTTAAACCATTTCTCTCCCTCCCTCTCCTCATAAGAACAGCCCCACTGGATCAGCCATAGGCCCATCTAGTCCAGCTTCCTGTATCTCACAGCAGCCTGCCAAATGCCCCAGGGAGCACACCAGATAACAAGAGACCTCATCCTGGTGCCCTCCCTTGCATCTGGCATTCTGACATAACTCATTTCTAAAATCAGGAGGTTGCACATACACATAATGGCTTGTAACCTGCAGTGGATTTTTTCCTCCAGAAACTTGTCCAATCCCCTTTTAAAGGCGCCCAGGCCAGACGCCATCACCACATCCTGTGGCAAGGAGTTCCACAGACCAACCACACCCTGAGTAAAGAAATATTTTCTTTTGTCTGTTCTAACTCTCCCAGCACTCAATTTTAGTGGATGTCCCCTGGTTCTGGTGTTATGTGAGAGTGTAAAGAGCATCTCTCTATCCACTCTGTCCATCCCCTGCATAATTTTGTATGTCTCAATCATGTCCCCCCTCAGGCACCTCTTTTCTAGGCTGAAGAGGTCCAAACGCCGAGGCCTTTCCTCCTCTCTTCCCCTCATATCTTGAAACAATTTTAAACAGTTTCTCTTTTTTCCTATTTTGTTTTCAAAAAAAGCCTTGGTGAAAAATCTAACATATTGATTAGATAATGAATGTTTATGTTATATTTTAATAGCAATGGTATTTAAGCTATAAGTCACAAATGTCACAATGAGGGGCCACTGTAAAATTCAAACTACAGTAGACAAATGAAGTTGTGAGAGAGAACATCTTCTGTGATATGCATTCACTTTTTGTGATGTGGCTCCAAAATAGCAAAATTAATTCTAAATAAAAATGTAACCTCACATAGGATCAAATGTTAGTCTATATGGGACAAAATAATGGAAAGAAGTACTTTTTTGCAGTCTTCTACAACCCTAGCTTAACACAACCTTCCCCTGATTACATATTTGATGTGCATTTCTGTTATTTTGGATCTAAAATGGGAAGTTATATTCTACATTTTGGCCAAGGTAATGACATTATCTTACAGAATTATTTTTAGGTGTTGTTGAGTGGATTGAAATAGCTTCCTGTGTCAGATCAATATGTTTTAGAGGTATCTTCTTCATTCTTAAAATTCAAAGTCATCTTGTCACATAGTTTCTCTGTTGCTGAAATGTGAATTACTGGAAATGGCCTTAGGACATTATTCACTCTCAGACAAATGAAATTTGCATGAATATGTCTGTGACTTCCCCCTCAAGTAATCTCTGTGTCGGAATCCAGATGCATTTAAAATCACCCATTTCAAAAATAAAGTAATGGCACTTTGTGACTATAGAAGAAAAAAATATAATTGAAATTCTGGTAGGATGAAGGATTTGTCCACAACAGGGAAGCAAGCAAGCAAACAGAAAGGTAAAGAGAAAGCAGTGGGTTCATTGGACTGCACTGTTGTCTTCAACCTTTTCAGACCCAGGACCCACTTTTAACACCAAACTGCAATATAGGATCTACTTTCAACATTTCACTATGAATGTCTATCTTTTTTCTCCTCCCTCCTGAGTTATCAGAAGCTAGTGTGGGATAATTTCCCCTATTAACAGCTGTGTAGAAAAGAGTGTTTTAGTATGAAAAACTACATCCGCTAACATTCCCTCTTACATTCCTTCCATGCACTTAAAACTACAAAACAATGGGAGAGGCAAGGGGTGAAGCCTTCTCTCCCAGCACCCAGTGCAATTGGGGTGGAGGGAGGACTGAACTGCTTTTTAAATAACCAGATTTCAGATTCAGAATAACCAGACTACAGATTTCCTCCCGTTTGACTCAGGTACTGAAAGAACCAGCTTAAGCGAAGGGATCTTGGGAGATCAACCTGTCAATATTTTCAACTTGAATTCCCTTTTTAATTAATACATTGTAGTTGTTAAGCCCTCTACTTCTTAGGCTGGTTACTTTTCCACTATTACTCCTTCATTGCTAAGAAGTCCACACATACACAATTTTTTTTAATTAAAATACCACCAATCCTAAAATACCATGGAACCACCATGCCCATTACAGTATACAGTATATTTCCTGTGCTTTCTCTTCCAAGACAAACTACTGCATCCATATTTTTTTGTGCAAATGTACCAAGGTTCATCCAGAATTTCTCTCTATCTTATGCCACTGGCTGCAATGGTGGTTGTTTTACTTACCTCTATTGTTCTCCTTGTTGCTATTTGTCTCTGCTACTGGAAGGCAGCTCTTATGACTCTGTCACTAAGTGGCTGGGTTGGCCTGAAGTTATCGCCTAATATCCCATCACAGCCCTCTAGGAGTTCTGCCCCTTTAACATGAGTTCTCAGTCTTCGAAATTCTTCTATCTGAGAAAACAAGGAAACATATGAGTACATAAAATTATATATTAATTTATACTTCAGTCGCAGTTGTCACTATAAGGAAAACTTTGTCATGTTACCTCCAATTTAATGGCAATATGTCTTTTTATACCACTTGCTGGGAAGCAGAACTGGGAGACAGCTTTTGCTTTTATCTCATGCTTGTGAGCTTCCCAGGAACACCTGGATGGCCACTGCAGGAAACAGGATTCTAGACTAGACATACTATTGGTTTGATCCAGCAGGGCTGTTCTTTTGTTCTTTTCATTCATTTTATTTATATGGTTTATAGGCCATTTTTCCTGTGCTCACAGCATACAAACCCACAAAAAGTCGTGAAAATCAAGACTATCATAGTACAATAAAAATGTACTGTACAATAAACCATTCATAAAAAGTATGTATGAGTAGAATACTGTTCACAGCAGCAAAAAGAGTGATCCACTCATGCAAATCTCTCAGACAAATCGCTTTCCCCAAAAGAAGGGAAGAAATCCCCTTCTTTCTTCGCTGCTACAGAACAGAGCTATCCTCTTTGTGATTCACACAATCGCTGAGAAATTTAGAAATCATGTACAGGCAACCCCCTGTATTCACAGAACCAGCATCTGTGGATCGGTGCATTATACGCGGATCCAGCATTATACACGGATCGGTGGAACCACTATGCCCATTACAGTATATTCTCTCCCAGCAGGGATGATACAGGCTTTTCATACAAGATAGAATCCAAAGCACCTTAAAATGAAAACCCAAATTCTCTTTATAAGGTTCACAGGTAAATAACATATCTTCCGATATAATAATGAAATTATTTTCACTGGTTCAAGCTTTAAAAAAAATTCTGCATTTTCCCCTTCACCTGATCAAAAATAGCATTCCACATAGAAAAGATAATCAGAGATAAAGCATGGGGTATGGTGCAGCAAAAAGCATGTATGTCAGCAGATTTAACTCAAGATATTTCATAGAATCATAAAATAATAGAATAGTAGAGTTGAAAAGGACCTTCTAGGTCATCTGGTCCAACCCCCCCTCCCCCCACTCAGCACAGGTGACTACAGTATGCCTGACAAATGGCCAGCCATATTTTCTATGGGCTGTCGCATCAAAATGGACTTTAATCGTTGGAATTATAACAACTTGTGTGAACTAATCTTCCAATTCCACAAGATAACCACCATTGCAGTTGCTACACACACTGAAGTAGTCAGAATGAACTTATTTCGGTATGTTTCTTTATAGTATGAAGGCTGCAATCCTATGCACACTTAACTGAAAGTAAGAGTCACTGAACTCAGTAAAGCTTACTTTTTTGCAGACATGTCTACAGTTACACTGAAATAGATGGAAATACTGTATTGCTTAGATCTTTGTTCCTCAGAGTTGTGTTTTTGAAATCTTTACTCTCCCATTTCAGCATTGAAAGGCAGAATGAAGCAGTTTGCATTGAAAAGATGAGAGCAAGAGAGATCTGAGAAGTATTTGAAGATGTTTCAAAAGGAGTACTTCAGATTGTGAAGCTTTCTTGTTCACTGATTTTATATCTACTTCACTGGAACTCAAAAATAAATACATTAGCTGCTGAAGATTCCTGAGAAGGTGCGCATGAATAGGAGTGTGAATGCCTTATATATAAGTGACATTCTGCATACAAAAATTGATGAAATTGCACCCCAATAGCTTAATGTCATTGTGGTTTACAAATAAGTGATTTCTTCAACAGACTTCAAAGCTTTCCATCTCTGGAGTCTCAGGGAGATAAAGCAAACAAATGAGAAGAAAAGAATGGTTCACTCAAAATACCAATATTTCCAAGTAGTGCTTGAAGAACATCTAATAAATACACCTCAATAAGGGTTGCAAAGATACCCCACAAAAATATTTTTTTGTAAAATTTTAAATATGGAAAAGTCACCATATCATTTAAATGGAAGCACTTTCCATTCGTTACTCTGTACATTTTGGTAGAACAACTCCCAATGACTATAAAAGCCCATGAGATGTTGCTCATTTAGGAACAATACAACATCTCCAGGGAGCTTGTCTTCTATTTATTTATTTTTAACATTTTTATACTGCCCTTCCTCCAAAGAGCTCAGGGCGGTGCACAGTTGCTGCCCTGCTTTTGTTCTCACAACAACTCTGTGAGGTAGGAACTCTACCCAAATCTGTACAACAAAGTCATTTTCTAACTTAAGTCAATTCTAGAAGTGACAATGACTGTTATTGAACAGTGTGAGCCAAAAAATATAACTAGCTTCTGTGTCTCAGATGGAGTGGGGAGAAGGGCAGGTTGCGGTCCGGAAGGGGATGGTATCAGTGGCAGTGATGCAGCCAATCTCCTATCCCCCTTCCAGTCTTGATCAGCCTTCTTGGCTCCACTCAGACTTGGGCCAGCTAAATTTCTGGTGCAGGTCCAAGCAGACCTATGCAGGTAACAGAGATTTACCTCTGGACAAGAGAGCAGATGTTTCTTACCCAGGAGAGACCTCCGGGGCTGCCCTTTGCCCACAAGATGCAGCACACACACTGGTGGGGTGGCTGCTTCTAGTAGTTAGTAGTAGTTGGCAACCTTCAGTCTCGAAAGACTGTGGTATCGTGCTCTGAAAGGTGGTTCTGGAACAGCGTCTAGTGTGGCTGAAAAGGCCAATTCGGGAGTGACAATCCCTTCCACACCGGGAGCAAGTGCAGTCTGTCCCTGGTCTGTCTCCCTGGCTATGGGCCTTCCTTCTTTGCCTCTTAGCCTCAGACTGTTGGCCAAGTGTCTCTTCAAACTGGGAAAGGCCATGCTGCACAGCATGCCCCCAAGCGGGCCGCTCAGAGACCAGGGTTTCCCACCTGTTGAGGTCCATTCCTAAGGCCTTCAGATCCCTCTTGCAGATGTCCTTGTATTGCAGCTCTGGTCTACCTGTAGGGCGCTTTCCTTGCACGAGTTCTCCATAGAGGAGATCCTTTGGGATCCGGCCATCATCCATTCTCACGACATGACCGAGCCAATGCAGGCGTCTCTGTTTCAGCAGTGCATACACGCTAGGGATTCTAGTTTGTTCCAGGACTGTGTTGTTTGGAACTTTGTCCTGCCAGGTGATGCCGAGGATGCATCGGAGGCAGCACATGTGGAAAGCGTTCAGTTTGCTTCAACAGGAGAGTATTTGATAGAATTGGGCTATGAGTTGCTTTGTGTTTTGTGTTCAAACAATATGTATCAGTGATTATGTTGGTTGGTTGGCAACCTTCAGTCTCGAAAGACTATGGTATAAGCCTAAAGCACCTGGTATTCCCAAGCGGTCTCCCATCCAAGTACTAACCAGGGCTGACCCTGCTTAGCTTCTGAGATCAGACGAGATCAGGCATGTGCAGGGTAATAGTTCTGTCGAGTGATTATGTGAAGGTACACAATGACAAAGCACTGAATTCAGTTTTGTTCTAAGATTTTCTTTTTTTCCCCCACTTCTTTGCTTTGGTGAATAAGATTTTTTTAATGCATCAGATAAATGGTAACAATGCTTTTTTTCATTTTTGACCTTTTGATTGCTTCCAGTGACACAGAAGGTTTAACCTTTATTTTAAAAGCCATGTAATGACTGATCTAAGTAGATCTTCAAGATGATGCAGGTATAATGCCCTGCTATATATTTGCACGCTATAACATTTCACTGAGACTTATAGTCTAAGGTCATTATAAGTACAACCATTACCTGAAGTTGGGAAACAGTCAAAGGATATCTAAATAATATCCACATAACACTTTCGCTGCAGGGTGGAACTGTGAGGGAGCCTTCGTACACCCAATAATCTCGTAGCAGCGGGTCTGAAATTGAAAGGACAGCTTAGTTTGAAAATAGCAATTAAGGAATCATAGCTATCTATTTTTATTCTTTAAATTGAGAGTATTATTCCAATCTTCAGTCCAGCACTGCACCAGGTGCAGCCCATGCTAAAGCTGCTGTAGTCTTTTCTGGAGATACCTCCTCTCCAAACCAGATCCCAGTTCCCAGATCTGAAAGAGAATTGGGCAGGCTGGTGTACTGACATCAAGACGACTGCCCAGCAGCATCTGAATTGTTCACCTAGATAAGTGTTTGATCAAAGTTGCAAGATCCTTTCGCATGGGACATGAACTTACAGCATGATTCTTCCCAACATACATTTCTCCCTGTGCAAGGGTCTCCTTTCGTATGAGAGAATCCTACAGCTCCAGGCTGGTTGTGGGAATCCACTGTACAAACTGAGCACGACAAAGGAGATCAGGGACCCAACTGTGCCACCACTATGTGGCAGCACTGTGCAGGGAGTCTTCCATTATCAGGTTATAGCCTCCTGCCTGGGAACGTGTGAGCACAAACATGATTCAGCAAACAGGAGCTGCATCTGCAAGCTGCTTTTGGGGGGGGGGGGGGGGCTGAATGTATGCATTAGTGTGAGCATAGTGTGATGGCCTCAAGAATCTGTTGTGGTAAGAAGAGACTTCCTTTCCCAGATTATCTTCCTTTTGGTTTCTCCTAGGTCTGGGGTCGGCAACCCGCTGCTCCGGAGCCGCATGCGGCTCTTTCAGCCATCTGCTGCGGCTCCAGAGTCCGGGTGAAAGTGGCGAAGGGGGTGACAGAACGCCTCTCTGTCACCCCCTTTGCTAAACTAATTATGCAGTCCCCCGTCTGCCCTTGCCCCCCAGCCTCACCCCCCAGCTCCAACGGAAAGGAGGACCCACAAGCCGGCCGGGTTGGTTGCCAAGAAGCTGCTCCATGCACAAAGATGCACAGGGGCGTCCCAAGCACTGCCGCACTCCCCTCTTCCAGTGCCCACATCGCACACCTCAACGCCTCTGGGTGGTTGGTTTGAGCTGCAGCCTGCAAGGAAGGGGCGCGCGGGAAGCTGCCGGTCCCCCAGCTGGGCAAGGAGAGCGCGCGACCCTGGAGACCCCCAGGAGCAAGGTGAGGCGCGCGCTGCCCACTTGGGAAGTTTGGCACCAGTGGAGAGCCTCTCCCTGCAGGCGGCGGGGGAGGCGCAGAGAGCTGGCTCGCTCCCTGCGCAGCTGTACCAGGGCACGCAGCCTGCGCTGCAAGGGGGTTGCTCTCTGGGGGCTGCAGTGCTGGAGGGGGGCGCAACATGGAGCTTCCAGGCTGCCCACCAGTGCCTGCCACGGGGCGTTTCTTTCCCACCACATTGCACGACACACTGCTGCCTGCTGGTGCATTTGGCTTGCAGCGGAAACGCGGGCTTGGGGAGGGTGTCTCCGCCTGCAGGCTCTCCCTGCCCCTTTGTTCGTGCCCTCCCCTTGCCATGGCTCAGCCCGCTCATTGCACGGGGGGGGAGAAGGAGTGTGTGGGGTGTGTGGGGGGGTGGGTACGTCTGAGTGTGTGTGAGTGAGTGTGGGGTGTGTGTGTGAAAGGGTGGGTGTGGGTAAGCGTGAGTGTGGGGGGGGGTTTAGATGTCAAAAGTGTTTTGTGGCTCCGGACGTTTTCTTTTCTCTGGAAAACGGGTCCAAATGGCTCTTTGAGTGTTTAAGGTTGCCTACACCTGTCCTAGGACAATTGTTTGTCTCTTGCATAATCCAAGCATCTGACTGCTATCTATTAATCACAAAGGTGCGAGGTAAGAGCAAAACAAGGCAGCTTGTGGCACCTCAAACTTTAACAAATGTATTTCAGCATAAGCTTTCATGGGCTACAGTCCACTTCACCAGATGTATCAGTTTTCAGATGCAGTATGGCACGCAGGTGTGTTTCCATGTACATTTACACATGGATGCAGAGAAACAAATAAATGTACCTGAAACCAAGAGTGTCAGTAGAAAATTAAAGTGGTCAGTGACAAACTTAAGTATAATGGATAAGAACTGGTGATAGTTCACAAGCAACAACACAAAGAAACCAGATGAAAGTCTCAAGACCTTTTCAAGACCTTACTTTAGAAAGCAGAAATTGACTTTAGAAAGCAAAATTACTAGGAAATAAGCAGCGGTGTAGGGATAAATTTTCAACTGCAGGAGCTTGTCATTACACACCCCCATACTGTAGCCATGTCCCATTAAGTTTAGAACAAACAAATAAAATCAATATTAAATTTATCCATTAGAGCAGGGCTTTTCAGACTGGGGCATCATGATGTCCCAGCCTGTGGGCCCTGGCCTCTGCCCCCCTAAGGGGCGGGGGCAGCAAGGAGGCAGGGAGGCGGCAGCGGCGCAATCCTGGGGATCACACCGCTGCCTTCTCCCCACTACTGCTGCCTCCCCCTCCCCACAAAAACTTAGAGTTCCTGGAGAGTTTGAAAACCGCTGCAGTAGAGTGCTATCTTCTGTCACTTATTTCCACTTTGAAACTTATTACACTAAGGGCGGAATCCTAACCTGGGTTTGAACTGGCGCAAGTCCCTTGCACTGGCCCAGGAGGGTTGCAAACGTGCCATAAGGCACGTTTGCGCCTCCTCAGGAGGAAGCTGCGTCGGCGCAAGGAGATGCGCCAATACACAGAGGCTGAACCCAGCCTCCATGATGGCTTCCCCACTGAGTCTTGTGTCAGGGGGAAATGTAGGTGTCAAGGAGGCAGGGAGGAGGCAGGAGTGAGGTGTTCCTGGGCGGGAGGAGGGCGGGCGATAGGTGGCTCCAGGACGGGCGGGCAGGTAGTGAGAGGCGGGGCTGGGATCTGGCAGTTATGCCGGATCCCAACCCCCATTTCCAGGGAGAACGGAGCGGTTTCAAGCTGCTCTGCTGTCCTCAGACGTGTACCACCTCAAGAGGTGGTGCAAGTCTGAGAAGACCCATAGGGGCCAGTGGCCCTTACCCAGAGGTAAGGGGAAATGTTTCCCCTTACGTCTGGCTGAGCTGCTTCTGGCCACTAGCCTGCGCTGGATACAGCGCAAGCCTCCTGGCTTTCCTGTTCCAGTGCAGGATAGGATTGTGCCCTTAGGCCCAAATCCTAACCAACTTTCTAGCACTGACACAGCTGTGCCAATGGTTAGGATTGCATCCTTAAAGATCTAACTCATGACATTTCAAACACTTGGAGTGGGTTACAATAGCTGTTAAACAAATGTATAGAAACTGAGTGCTTGTGGAAGCAGGGGGATTGCAGCAACATTATCCCAGGATTGTGCTGCTGCTGGGGAAAGAAGGGGGAGTTCGTGGCTTTCATGTAAAGCCAGCAATAGGGTCTGGGAGTGCGATGAGCCCTGCAGATACCTCCACAGGGCTCTCCAAGCCTGGAAATTAAAAAAAAATAAGCTGAAGCCACTTCTGGTTTCATAATCAGAAACAGGAAGTGGCTTCCAATCGCATTTTTTAAAAATTTTCCAAGCTTAGGGAGTCCTGCAGAGTTGTCCATGGGACTCCTCACACCCCCTGCACCCTGTTGCTGGTTTCAGATGAGACAGGAACCCCTCCCCCTCTTTTTTCCCCCCAGCAGCAGCGCAATCCTGGGGATCACATTGCTGCAATTCCCCTGCCTTAAGGGGCTAGAACTAAGTGCTTCCCTGGCTGGTGGGTTGTGACCCACCAGTTTGGGAATCACTGGCCTAGACATTAACACATGCCTCCAGGCATATTTCTCAATTTACCTCTTGCTGAGTCTGGTGTTTCTTCTTACCTAAGGTCCTTTTGAAAAAAAGTTTCAAAGGCAGTACTTGAGTGTTCCAGATGATGATGTCACATAATAAATAATAATAAACTTTATTTATATCCCGCCCTTCTCCCTAAAGGGACATGTTACAGCTCCTGCTGTAGGAGTAGCCTTAGAGATCTGCTGCTCCTCAGCTATACCCTTGGGAGTAAGTTCCAATGAGTTTAAGGGTTACAAGCCATGATGTGTATGTGCATCCTCCTGATTTTAGAAATGGGCTATGTCAGAATGCCAGGTGCAAGGGAGGGCACCAGGATGCAGGTCTCTTGCTGTCTTATGTGCTCCCTGGGGCATTTGGTGGGCCACTGTGAGATACAGGAAGCTGGACTAGATGGGCCCATGGCCTGATCCAGCGGGGCTGTTCTTATAAGGGTCTTTTTTATGCTATGTATAACCACCAGGAAATTATCACATACATGTCCCATTGAAATGAATGATTGACAGATGGAAATGTATTCTTAAATCCACACCTCATGTATGGAAAACATTCTGTGAGCATGTTGACCTGTTGGTTTTTACTGGACCTGCCTCTTTGTTTCATACAATTATGTAATTATTATATTTAAAATAATACTTAACATCTGTATTGTTCTCTAGCATTCAAAGTGCTTCACACTAATTATACTACCATCATCCTACCTGTTCTTTTGACTTGTCTAAGGCAGTGGTGTCACTAGGGAGGTGCGGGCGGCATCAGATGACATGCACAAGGGGAGTGACGCACAATAGTGACCAAAATGGCTAAAATCGTGGTTTGTAGGAATAATACCTTCATGTTATATACCATTCAATGTGTAATTTACAGCAAAATGTAAAGAAAAAACCAGAGTGAAATATCTCTATTCTATCAAAAGTTATAGTCAAAAAATCTAGAAAACAAAAATGCAACTGTCTTATGTAACAAAGGGCACAACCAACTTTCCTAACCAACTTTCCTAACCAACTTTCCTAACCAACTTTCCAGCACCGACCTAAGGGCAGTGTGGCTCCAAGATAAGGGAACAAAGATTCCCTTACCTTGAGGAGGTCTCTGGCTCCCTCCCTCCCCCCAACTGCAGGATCCAGCACATTCCCCATTGGCACAGCTATGTCAGAGCTGGAAAGTTGCTTAGGATTTGGGCCAAAAGTACATTTCCTTAATTCAAAGCGGACCAATGAGACTGATTGTTTGAAGAGCCAATGAGATGTTAATATGACACAGCATGGAACCAATAAGGTGTTCGTAAAGGGCCGACACCACTAGTGACCAAAATAGCTAAAATTGCAATTTGTAGAAATAATACCATCGCGTTATATACCATTCAATGTGTAATTTACAGCATAATGCAATGAAAAGAAACAACTTTGAAATATCTGTGTTCTATCAAAAGGTATAGCCAAAAATCAGCAGGGCGGGGCAATAGTGTATCACCACGCCCACCACCCTGGGTCATTGCCCTGCCCACTGCACGGGAGGAGGTCCATCATGGGAGTGACATGCTCGCCTCCTGCACCAGGTGACACAAACCCTAGTGGTGCCACTGCCTAAGGTCGTGTTCTCCATTCATGGTAGAGATATCCAAACAAGGGAAGTTCTGATTTGTAGCTTACAGCATAATTCCATGCATGTCTACTTAGAAAGAAGTCCTATTGTGTTCAATGGGACTTACTCCTAGGAAAGTGTGTATAGGACTGCAGCCGGGCCCATGCTGTATCCAGCACTGGGATTGTGCAGGCTGGAGGTTTCCTCAGGGTGCAACTTCAGTGGGGCTACTCAGGTCTGCACTAACAAAATTGCAGGCACGAGTCTGAGAAACTCTGTGTAGGGCTTTCAGGCCCAGAAGGAAAGGCATCTTACATCGACCCCCTCCCACATTTGATTCAACCTCCATTTCACCCCCCTCCATTCCAACCCCTCCCTGTCTTGTTCCACCCTCTCCACAGCTGTGCACCTCACAGAGCAGCTCTTACCTGCTCCAGGAGCCATAGGTCAGGATTCAGCATCTTCAGGGTGGCACAAGCCTTCCCACTGGCACTGCTTACTCTCTAGGTGTCAAAAGTGCTCTGCAATGCTTTTACGACACCCAGCGCCAGCACAGCAGCCATTGCACTGGTGTTACAACTCAACAGGATTGCACCGTTAGCCACTATGCTATACCAGCCATAAACCACTATTATTCAATATATACACAGTTGTCTACTAAATATGTGGGAATCAAGTCAATGTAGTTCTTCGATCCCTTTTCAGTTAAGACAATCTCATATGTTCATCTATAAGATGAGAATAGCCACCCACCTCCAGTCTAGATAGACCAGACAAAGATTCTAAAACACTGTACAAAAAAGCATCTGTACCAACTATAACTGCCAGGGGACATGCCAGTCGCCTGAATTTGGTTTGAATTACACTTTGACGCAATGCAGAGATGGCTATTTTGAGAACTGTGACTCATCACTGAGAAGAACACAGATGTTACCTAGTACTCAAATGGCTGGTACTGTGCTGACAGACACCATTCATCATCAGAGCTGGTTAAATGTTCATGTTCAAAGCTATCATGTTCAAAGCTATCTTTGTTGGCACTCTAGTTAAATGAAAACTATTCTCCAGAATGAATGGCTGTCAAAGCATTTAGGGTGGCAGAAGGCATACAGGTGGCCTAAAAATGGAAAGAAAATTAATTGTGCATCTACTTTTTCCAGTAAAGTTTTG
The DNA here is from genome assembly GCF_035046505.1 of Tiliqua scincoides. Taxonomy (NCBI): domain Eukaryota; kingdom Metazoa; phylum Chordata; class Lepidosauria; order Squamata; family Scincidae; genus Tiliqua; species Tiliqua scincoides. The sequence goes on along the minus strand of NC_089824.1, from coordinate 42,824,618 downwards.
AAGCCTGAAAGAACACTCACCTGGTAATAAAGTGATGGGATTGAAACAGGGTATTGTCTTAGACTTCCCCTGAAAAAGTAACAGAAATCAGTCTTGTCTCTAGTTCTTCAGAGAAAGCTAATGTTCATATTTCATAGGAATAGCAAAAGGACATGCCACACTTTTGAGAAGGAGCAGGCAAAAAAAACCCAAACACTGAAAGTTACCAAAATGATACATCATTTTATCTAATGATGCTAATATCCCAGAAATCATTCCTGCATTTGCTTTGGTAACTAAACAAACTTACCAGAGGAAAGGAGGAGCCCTTTAAACTTAATTCTGAGTAAACATGAATAAGAGTGTGGAATAGCAGAGAACAATTGAAAGGCCTCAGAAAAGGTAAAAGTGCTTTTCCTTCACCATAGAATCACGGGCACCCTCCAAACAGTTGGACTGGAAGGAACAGCATCGCTTCCAGATCTTTTAAGACCTCAATATCCTGGAATGCTCACAAGTAAAGTCTAGCGACAACACTCCAACTCTGTTATTGGCCAAATATTAATGCCAATATTTGGCATTAATAAATGTAACTTTTACCAAGTGAGAATGCAATAAAATGTAGTAACATTCTCCATTTCTCGCCATGATAACAACTGTGCTCTCCTTTTAAAAATATTGGTACATTTTCGCCTTTATATGCATTTGCACACTTACATGTTTTATATTTCCCCTTAAATCCAACTACTGTTAAGTACCTGAACCTACATCCATCAGTCTGTTAATGAAACAGCTCTTTCTTCTTTCCTCGACTACTGTTTTACCTTGTACTGGATGTCTTGTAGAATTTCAGTCACAGCTTTTAGACCTGAATGCTCCTTTCCAATCTGAAATACAATGTGTAATAAAGATTTGCATGTAACACTATGTGTTTTCCCACCAAAAAAACCTTTGAAACAACAAAGTCATCAACAAGTGAAGCCAGTTGTGTGCTCATTTCTGTCAAAGTGGGTGACCTTCTGGATCAAGTGAGGCTGGTCCACAACAAAACAGTTGACCAAAAGGTAACTGGACAAGGTTAAAGCAAATAAAAACAATATGCCACAATATCAGACTTCAGAAGAAGTCAACTCCGCTCTTTTTGCCTAAGGGCACAATTCTAACCCCTTATGTCGGTCCTTTCCAGCACCGACATAAGGACAATGCAGCTCTGACGTAAGGGAACAAACATTCCCTGACTTTGAGGAGGCCTCCATGAGTGACACCCAAATGCAGGATGCAGCACATGTCCCATTGGCACCGCTATGCTAATGCTGGAAAGCAGTGACTTAAGGGGCTAGGATTGCGCCCTTAATGTTTCAGTAATTATTGTACAGGTAGTTCATGCCATCCTAGAACAATATTGTGATGAACAGGCCAAGGCTACCACTTACTCAGCTCTGACGAGTGTATGCAATGTTTGCATCCTTTGGGTTCTTCTTGTTCTTAGGGCTTTGCAAGTCCAGAAGAAATGAGGAATAAATTACAGTATTCCTTACATTTGCAACTTGCCCTTTCCTCATCAAGCTTCAGTTCAGGGCCAGCTTTAGGGCAATTTGGTCAAATTGGACCTCAGGTGGAGGCGTAGTTAGCGGAGTGCATTTCAGTACTCCTGCCCACCCCTGCTTCTGTGTGACCTGAAATGGTCCTCCTGGAAGCTGGTGATGGTGACATCACATCACCATCAATTTTTTTCAGGTTGCTCCACTTTGTGGCACCTTTCATTTAGGGATCATCATGGCTGGATTGTGAGTGGGAGGCTGTGAGGAGGGGAGGGGTCCCATGCAAATGCGCTGCATTGGGCCCTGCCACTCTTGTGGTTGGCCTTGCTCCAAGGGGCATATATTTTAGCCTCAAAAAAGCCTGGCACAGGTTAGGCTAAAAGATCGTAATTGTCCTCAGATCACCCAGTGATCACCCACTCCTGAGTGGGGACGTGAACTTGTGACCCCAGTCCAAGTTTGAGACTGTTTTTACACTGCATAGCACGCTTTTCCTGTACCCCCTCTTAATGCTCGTACAGAGTATCTTATGAAAAGGAATTTGCAGACAGTTATGCACCAGATGTGAAAACAGTTTGCACATTTAAACCCTGCACGTACCCTCTCATGTGCATTCCCTGCACATTCCCTCCACCTGCTTCATTGTTGTGTGCAAAGTCATTCTCAAAGGTGGCAAGAGATTAGAGCTATGCAGCTGGAAGCTCTCTGTTATTTTAGAGCAATTTGTTGAAAATGCAAGACAATATTAAAATGTGCCTTTAATGTACCAGTCTGCCCTAACCCAGCAAGTGAGATCTGCATGGTTAAGCAGCCTTCTGCAAGCACTGCCAGTGCAGGTGCATATTTGTTCAGTTCAGTTTGATCAGATGCTATTTGTTTTTGCCATAAACCATAACAACAAAATGTCAGGCCAAAGTAACCACTTAAACAATAAAGAAATCCAAGCAATTATGGAACAGAAGCACAAACAGCAACTTAAAAATGTATCCAGCAATTCACATATAATGAAGAACATTCATGAAAAGCTTGTACAGTATTTCAGTTGCAGTCCATGAATGAAAATTTTTGACAGATTTGCCATTGTTTTACAGCTGCAAAGGCAAACATTGCTGCAGATCAAAAAGGTCCTCATTCTGATTGGCCAGAAAAATTCTAATTTCTAGTGGTTGACAAACGTTCTTGATCTTTTGAGAAGAAATGTATTCCTTACATTTTGCTGAGATAACACAGATGTACATTTGCATGCATCTCATCCATGATGTGATGTTTATCCAAGCAGAACTGCTGTATAATATTGGCCAAGGTACTTACTGGTCAATCAGAACTTTGCTGGTTCAGATTGTATGTTTACCATGAATACACTAGCTGGCCTTAGGGAAATCCCTTCCTCTCACCCCCGGTTTCAGTATGAGAATAAAGTACCATTGCTTAGACCAATGTTTCTCAAACTGTGGGTCAGGAACCACTACGTGGGTCATGAACCAATTTCAGGTGGGTCCCCATTCATTTCAATATTTCATTTTTAATATATTGGACTGGTATGGGACTGCACTTGGGGAAATGTTACAGATCTGTACTTTTAAGAAGCTATTATGTTTTTTGTTTTTAACAATGATAGTAAATGCGACTTAATCCTGGGTAAGTGTGGGTAGGATTGCAGCCTAGGATTGTTAAAAAATTTTCCTGTTTGATGATGTCACTTCCAGTCATGACATCACTTCTGGTGGGTCCTGACAGATTCTCATTCTAAAAAGTAGGTCCTGGAGCTAAAAGTTTAGAAATGTTGTTTTCATTTGTATTTTTAAGAATTGTGATAATATTTGTTGTTAGCCACCTTGGACACCTCTTTCAGAAGTGAAAGGCAGGTACAAACATTTTAATAATGAACATTAATATTAATAAGTAATAAGTATTTTAATTAATAAATCAGTCTTACAAGATTGTTTTAAGGGCTACATCAAGATAATAGCTATGAAGTGCTTTACACAGTTGGAAGTGTTACTGTTATTTTATTTATTTATTTATTTATTAGATTTGTATTCTGCCTTTCTCCCCAAAGGGCACCCAAGGCGGCTGTTACAGATCTGTTTATGCAAAGAGGATTATGCATCTACATCTGGGAACATCTCTTATACTACACGAATAGCTTGCTGGTTGCAACTACAGGTGGATCAAAGCCATTGGCTGAATTTGGTTTTCTTCCAGTAAGCCATTAATCAAATGGCATATCATACTTCATCAAGTTTAAGGATGTGTGAAAGACATTTTCAATTAATATTTAAAAATACCTAGCAATTCAAAAGAAACCTGACTGAACTGAGTTGAGAAATGGTGAGAGAGGGACTATGCTAAAGATATTTATTTAACAAATTTATATACTGTAAGTTTCTGAGTAAGTCCAAGTTTAACTCTGCTGAAATTGGAGGGCAGTTTCCAAAGCAATTACAGAATAGTCCGCTAGGATACAGAAGCAAGAAAACTGAAAGCTACTTTCATTATTTTTAACACTTCTGTGCCTGTATCAGAACAATGATCAATATATTTTTGCATTTGAAGAGAGGAGTCTTGGAGACAAAATCATATTATGAAGTAGAGGCAGACAAAATAAAATCAATTTCAAACACGAATAACTTCCTTTTTTTCTAGAAATGGGTTAAAGGGAGACCATTTTTCATTGACGTAGCACCACCCCTGAAGTACTTCACAGAGCTTCAAACTTCTTCTAATACGTGCTTTAAAACGGTGAGCAGATGCAAAGGAGAACTGATGTCTTTTATCTGTAACCGTTTTGTGAAAGAGATAATTTTTGCAGGTGTTGCTTTTCACATTCCTACAAAAAAAGCTGCAGCAGCAAAAATTCGTTTTTCTACACAGAGGTCTAAAGGCCGTGCCCTCCTTTCCAACTAGCCACGGCAACAAGAACCAGTGTCTAGAGGATACAGGAAAGAGACCATAGCTTATGCCCCAATTGTATCCCTTGCCACTTGCACCAATGCAGATGCGCCATGGAGATGTGTGCTGCATCTTGGGTGTGAGGGGTCAACAACCCAATTGACATGAGCAACTCATGCCAAAGTTGCTTGCTTAGCAGGAGAATATGAATTACAAGTACAACATTCTTATAACTGAACTAGGGCCGCCAGCTTCTGTTTCTGTAATTTCTGTACAAGGAAGGAATTTACAGCCATATTCTCCCACCACTGCCATAATGTAACGAGAGAAGTTGCAACAGACAACTCTCTTGGTCTTAATAAATGGTCACAACAATGACAAAAGATCAGCTACCTGTACAAATAAAGCAATAATGGCTATGCCATTCTTCTTCCCCATGGCCTCATCGATACTGTGGTACATTGTGGAGTTCCAGTGGATTAGATGGAGCTAAAGTAAGAAAGAGAAGGAAAAGAGATTGTTCAGTTTTAGGAAAAACTATGCACATTGACAAACTCTTTCTCAAGTTCTGGTCCTGGCAGATGGGCAGCCCAATGCAATGCAACTATTCATGCAACAATGCAGTAGTGCCAACATGGTACCTGCTATATTTTGTGGGTGAGTTTGAGCATCTAGAAGCCTCCTCACAGAAAGGAAATATTTGTTCCCTTGCCCAGGAGTTAGTCCATGCCCAGGCACTGGGTCTACTTGGACCTTCACCAGCTCTGTGGCAGGCGCAAGTCCACGTGGACCTGATTAGGGGAACAGAGACCAGGAAGGGAGTTGGATTCAGTGAACATCACTGCTGCCAAACCCATCCCTTTCCCAGTCTTGATCCACCTTCCTCCCTGTCCATTGCCACTCCCATTCCGCTCACCCCAATCCCTTTCTGCCTTGACCCCACCTCTCTCCCACCCTCTGCACACATTTACCAGGTCTGGCTGGTGCCTGGAGCCAGCTGCTGGGCACTTTCAGCAGTGGCTAGGCCTCATGCTCCAGTGTGTCGCAACAGCGAGAAAGCTGCTAATGCTGCCAGGATGATGGTTCCAAAAGTGTTGGGCAACTATTGGATTGGGCTGAAAGGCACCAATCCTATGAGAGCATTATGCTGCTGGCACTAATGTTCCAGCAGCACAAGGCCCTTTACAGTGGTGCGAAAGCCGGGCCACAGCTGCATGTTTCTGCGCTGCTGCTGCACACAAGCAATAGCATGTAATGCGCAGCAGTGGCTCCAGAAGTCTTAGCCAGTGCCAGTAAGTTGGCAGCTGAGATGTGGGTGAGGAGGGGAGTGCAGGAGGAGTTTCAGGGCAAGAAGGGGGAGGACAAGGGGTGAATCTCAGTGGCACCAGCACGCACCAGATTCTATTCCATTTTTTCCAGGTCAACCCACCACTTTTCTCTCCTCAGAAGTATGCCAGCAAAATGGCTTGTGTGAGTCTGAAAAGACCTACAGATGATCAGGAAACCTACTGGGAAGTAAGTAAAAAATATTTTATTTGCCTCCTGCTGGCTGACTGATCGACACCCCACCACCACCACTAGATGAAGCCCAGGCTTACCAGCACAGCTGCATCGGTGCCAATGGCTGGTGATAAGTTTGGGCAGTAAACCTACTGCCCATAAATTTGTGTTTGTTTAAAATATTTTTTTATCCTGTCTTTACACAGAAGTGTCTGATAATGAAAAAACTCAAACAGCAAAAAAAATAAATAGTGCAATTGAGCATAGTGGAAACAAGTGAACAACAATTAAAGACCACCAAACTCCTAGGAGAACAATATTGCCTTCATCTAGCATCTTAGAGAAAAGAGTGTAGGTAGAAGGTGGACCTCTGGGAAGCAGGAGCAGATCCAAGGGAGAGGCCATGGGTGCATGGCCCCCCAACTGTTGTGCTAGGGGGAAGGGCACTTGCCAGAATGAGGAGCAAAGTCAGGCGCATCATGCTCATCTGATGGAGTAGTTGGAGTGGGACTCCAGATCTACCCAGCATTTAGTCCGAGCAAGAGCCCAGGTCTATCTGCCCAGTAAGCCTCGGTCGCAGAGACCATAAATTCAACTGGGAGTCCAGGTCTACCCACTTGGTTGACCTGGACTCTGGAGTTAAGGTATTGCTCGTGACTGCTCCCCAACACAGGATCTGCTCCTGGTAGGAAGGGTGTTCTAAAAATGAGATGCCACAGCAGAAAAGGCATAACCTCCAGAAGCCATCTAGCCTTTCCCGACAAAAGACTTCCTGCATTATTTCCTACCTCTGTTGTCTCCCTATGTCTATTTTTAGATTGTGTGCTCCTTAGAGTAGAGACTTGCTCTCTCACAAGCCACAAAAAGCCATGTAAATTGATTGTGTTATGTAACATAATAATAAGAGTTTCATAAAGGAGAAGGTGATCCTTCATAAACCCTGGTCCCAGAACATACGTATAAGGCTTCAGGTTGTAGGTCAAAACTAGCACTGTCAATTAAGGCCAGAATCATAGTAGACACATATGGATCTCTCAGCGGCAGTGAGATGCATTCACTGCAGGGAGTCCCTGCCAACAATCTTGCCACTGTATTTTATTTAATTTTATTTATATTTTTATCAGAGCCATCTGTGAAGGAGTTTGGGGTGGCGTACATAGTTCTCTCTGCCTGCCTTCCTATTACATCCCACTCCCACATATTACAGTAATGAATCTGGAGGTTACTGAAGCACAGATAACCCTAAAGAGGCATTTTGCAGCATTTTTAGATCAACATTAAATGCAGATACTCAGCCATTGTCTTCAAAGAAAGAGTGAAAGAAAATAAATGAAAATTGCAATAGCCAGAATAGCAACAATAAAGGAAGAGCCACATCAGTATCTCTGATAATCCTGTTAGCAGCCTTGAGACTTCTTTGTCTAAAGTGAGATATAAATCCCTGTAATGAATGGATGATTAATCCCCTGCTAACTGGGCAAAGAGGTACCTATTCAAGTGACGCTCCTCTTAGATTTAATAGGGGGAGAATAACTGCCCCTCTTCACCCCAGCAGAGTGTCTTTTCTAGTGGCTGCTTGTTAGTGTTCCTTCTGCAACATTTTGAGAATGTGGGCAGGAGGGCTGCTAGTGCCCAGGAGGGGGGTGGGGGTGCCACCGCTAAACAGGAATGCTATTCCCCCTCCAACATCTGAAATCCCTACATGGGCTACTCGAATCTGCCCCAGCGATTGAGTTCGTGCAGATCCAAGTAGACCCATTGGAGACTGCCTGATCCCAACACAGGATAAGGAAATTGATATTCCCTTATCCCGAGGAGCCCTCCAGCTGCCTCCAAATGGCCCCACAGGATACAGCGGTGGCCATTTCAGCACTGCTATCCCATGGCAGCAACAGCCAGGATAGGATTGGGCTGTAAATGTGAGTAGGATTGCAGCCAGAGGCATTAAATTATGAAATTTAAAATAGCTTTTAGTGGTCAGATTAACCTACGCAATAATGTCACAAAGGTATGTCTTTATCAGCTACATGCGACAAGGTCAACAACAAGAAGGACCTCCAAGCTTTCAAAATTTTATATGCGTAATTCAAAAATACTACCAGCTAGTTAAGTGTCTGATGTGAAAAATCTTCCATTGTCATTCCTTTCCTGTGTTCCTTTTGTATTAAAAATTATTTTTAAAAAGGAAAAAAAAATCTTCAAATTAAGCAAGATACAATGAGACACCAGGGGGCTTATCACTCAGGTTGGTATTCAGAAAGTGTTGTGTGTTGAAGGAATATAAAGAAGCAAATTATCCTGTTTGACTTTGCTCTTTTCAGTTATTTGTCACTTTTACAAGCATGCATAATTCTGCCTTCATCTAATGTTAAATGATTCATTAAAATGCCAAATCATATGTTGACATTTCAGTCACAGCCTCTTCCTAAAGTAAAAAACAACAACAACAACAACAAATGAACCCACATTCTCCCAACAGGATGGACGTAACCTGGTGATGTTCAGAGAGTCTTTATGAGTGAAGGAAGGAAATTGAAAGGATTTTCATTGCAAGGAAATTGTTCTGCTCTTAATCCCCACTAGAGGGCAGTCATGCAGCCTCGTGAGCATGATATACAGCACAAACAAAGAACAAAAAGTCTGTTCAGTGCTATCTGATCTATAGATACTTTTTGAAAAGAGTTAAGCTCCAGCCCCTCTGTCCTGTTAGGAAAACAATGCCCGAGGCCACTGCTATTATATTTTTAATGTCAAAGCATACCTTCTCTTCCAACATTGTAACAATGCTACAAGGGACAATAGGAGAGTTCAAAGAAACCGTGTTGTCATCAGACACTCTTAGAGGCTGGAGACACCATGATTTTCATCATCATGGGTCACATTCACAGAGGTAATGATCTGGGACACTTTCTGTTTTCTGAAGTCCAGAAACAGTGCTCAGAGTAACTTTATGAAGTCTTGTAGGAAAAGGGTGTTCCTTGTTTTTGGGGAAGAGATTAGTATATTCACCACAAAGAATAGCCTACCTAGTCTTGGTCACTTGAGAAATTATTCACGTTTTATGTTTTTCAATTTACATGCAAAAACTACTAGAGTTTAAATAGCAAAATATACATGGGGTTGGTTTGAGTCTGGGCCAGTCATGTCCATAGATGATTAGAGTCACACATGTCCCACACCCCTTCCTGGACTGCTGTTCCCCATCTCTTAATCAGTAGGGTGGGGCATCAGACAAACTGCAATTAGAAGCAGAAGCAGAATGTGCACCAGGTCTGGCTATGGCTCAAGCCCATAGGTCCTAACTACAGAGACACTAAGCTGAAGAACACCATTGGAACTTGCCCAGTCCTAAAACATTCTTCTGTACAACTAGAAAGTTCTTCAGCAAACAGCTCTGAAATCTCAGTGCTTATTATTTATGGCAAACCTTCCTTCTTTCATGGAACTCAAGGTCAGTGGCATCACTATGCAGGTGTGGCTGGTGCACACTGCACCGAGTGTGACTCTCTGGGTTACCACCCTGCCCAAGCCTCCATTCAGTGATCTTTGCCCCTTTCCAGGCCCAGTCACCTTCTGTTCTTGCCAACAATCACATTTTTGTTGCTCATTGGTGAGAACACGAAGCAACTGGGTCTGGAAAGGGCTGAAGATTGCTGAATGGAGGTGGTACAGAGGCAGGTTTTGCATTTAATTTAATGCAAAAGCCCAGAAGGTCAGGCATGATGTGATTATGTCATTACATCAGCCCCCAAATGTCCAGAACACAAGCTTCCTAAGCTAAGTGCCACACTGGATGCAAGTCACCGCAGTGATGCCTCTGCTCAAAGTAGTTGGTTTCCCATTCAGGCCCTGATCATCCCAAGCCCAGTTTAACTTCAGTTAGCTGCCTGTATTATGTAACCACAGATCCTCAGGCCATCCCATCCTACTGCCTCTTATTCTCTGTTCTGTACATTAAGGATGCAATCCTAACCCCTTATGTCAGTCCTTTCCAGCACTGACATAAGGGCAATGCAGCTCCAAGGTAAGGGAACAAACATTCCCTTACTTTGAGGAGGCCTCCGTGAGTGACACCCAACTGCAGGATGCAGCACACGTCCCATTGGCACCGCTATGCCAGTGCTGAAAAGCACTGACATAAGGGGTTAGGATTGCGCCCTAAGCTACACAGCTTCCGTGAAATTCAGTCTAATATTTAGAACTGCATACCTGTTGTGACCTAAAGTTTTTCCATTCATCTTTGCATCTTTGGGTAGCAGGAGAAAGCATTGTTCTCGCTCTTTGAGTCATCTAACATTAATGGGTGATATTGTTGCAACCTATTTTTTTACACCAATTTGAGGCAGGCACAGAAATGGGCTACTAAATAAAGTCAATAACTGATGTGAGTTGAACGGGCATCCTTTCAAATCGTCTCACAGTCCTGGAATGTACCATTACAAGGCACCAAACCATCCATCATTCCAAGCACTAACAAACTGAAGATATCAGAAAAAACAGTGAAGGTTGTGTACAAGTTGCTCAATATGAGACTCTGATTTATGATGGCCATGAAGTTACCTCAGAACCAAAGCACAACCAAAAAGTTAAGCAGTTATCATGTTCCTTGATTCTAAGATTAATCTTTTTTAAGGCCCTCAAATAAACTGAAACCCTGTGTGTGTGAAATGGCCTGAAACCATGTCAGGGGGTTGGGGAGGGGGGAATTGAGTACTTAGCCCCTCTGCAATTTCTTGCCTGATCACCCCACCCTGCATCCTATTTATAGTTTAGAAAGCTTTTACTGGCTTTCAACAGAGAAATGTAACTCAGCCATAACGGTGTAATGAGAATACCCAGATGACAATTTGCAATGATATTTCACTGAGAAAGTACAATACTTAGCAGACACCCTACCTGTGAAAAATATTGCATTGTCCCAGGGACACTTGACCATTCTGAGTGCTCCAAAAATGTGATACTGTGCATGACCTTGAAGGAAAATATGTCAACGCCCATACACTAAATGTGTACAAAATGAGTACTTACTGTTGGAAGGCTCCAGCTTTGACGATAAACACTGCTGAGTAAGGCTTATTGAATGTCTGTTATTTGTTGAATCCTGACTTTTGAATTCAGGATCCAAACGCATGTAGCATTTATTAAAGAGCGTCATATACAGCTCTCTGTCAGGACTCTAAAACACAGGCCTGCAACAGAGTGCCTGCTAATCTGAAAGCAGGGTAGGAAAATCTTTTGGTTCAAGGATTACACGGGGTACAGAAATTGTATAGAAGGACATCATTAGAGATGGAGTAGTAAATTTTAAAGTAGAGGAACTTGTCATGGCACCTCCACTAGCCAAACCCCATAATCATGCTAAATTAAGACATTTTTTTAAAAACTGTAAATTTCTTTATTAGAGTGCTTTTTTGTCCTGCCACTTATTTCTGCTCTGAAGTTAAAAATCTAGCTCATTTCATCCTAAACCCTTGAAGTAGGCTGCACATTTTAAAAAGAAATCTATAAATATTAGAAAGGTTTTTAAAATATTCCAAATGAACAATATTTTACAGTGCTAATCTATGCACTCAGAAGTCACACTTACTCCCAAGTAAATATACATAGCAGTGTAGCCTTAATGGAAAAAAAGCTATATATTTTTTCTCAGGAAAGATGATGCCTATGCCATATGGCAAATTTCTCAGTTTGCCTCCTGTTGAGCCTGATTGCTTCTTCTTGGCAAAAGTCCTTTGAAAAAGTTTCAAAGGCCACATTCCAGAGCTCCTGCTGATGAGGTCAGCTGTTGGAGAGGTTTCTACTGTAGAAGAAATTCTGGAGTTCCAGTCCTTCTCTACTACACCTCTGGACATGATGCACACTTGTAACAATTACCATCAATTTCGATTCCAGCTTTGCATTTCATTCTTTTTTCAACACACAACATTCACTGTCTACCTGGTGTTTTTATTTCATTTCTTTATTTGCAGCACTCATTTTTTAATTGCAGGGCTTGTTCATGCTCAGTCCCAGCACAGTCAGCCAGCCAGTGTGTCCTTGAGCCCTCCTTCTCCACACACCACAGCAGTGATGCAAAGCTATTACACTGGTGCAGGCAGCACCAGTGTCATTTAGTGTGTGGATGTGTTCACATTGTGCCATAGACAGGAGAAGTAAGAGGAACTGATGAAATCTCTCGTGACCTGGATCTGGGCCTTGCTTGTCCTTCCTTTGCCCACCTCTGTCCTGAAGAAGCCTGCAGGCTATGTTATTCCTGAGAGGGCAGTGCACAGTTAATTTAGTGTGCGCCTAAATACAACACAGAGCAAAAGGTAATACTGCTGATATTCCCGGGGCTAGACTGGAGAAGCTGTGTGCCTTTCAGTTTCTAGACCACAAGAGCAAGATCTTTTTATATGTAGATGAAACAGCCCTGAGAAGGCAGAGCGGACACAGGCTCTGGGTGTACTGCCAATAAATTTATTACTCTTTGAAAGCCTGCTTTAGTCAATGAATAAGCAATGCTGGACAGCTCTTGTTAAAAAGAAATAAAAATAAAAAAAATAAATGTTTCCTTTTGACCAAGAAAGTCAGTTCCCCCCCCTCCCCTTGCAGGACTTGCAAAGTTTGCAAGTTCACTGAGAACAAAAATATTACATTAAGCTCAAGGGTCAGATTTCCTTACTCTGTTACTAGCATACAAGCAAGAAAACCAATCAGGAAGTGATATATCAGCTGCCTGAACCCAAACATCCAGGAATAGAAACCCCAGATTGAAGTGTAGCCCTCTTTTTCCTCCAAAACTATGCCTAACTGACTACACCCAAAAAGGGCAGTGGAGTCAATGTGGATTCTGTCTTCCCCATTACCGTCTGTCACTCAAGGAAAGGATCCAGTTTGTGTGCAGTCAACTGCCTTTTGAAAATCTCCTCCCCCAGATAACAGCAAAAACTAAGAAAACTTGTAGTATGCTGTTCTGTACTAGTAAACTCAGACTGATAATGTATTAATAAGAGATAAAAGCAAATATGTGGTGGGAAATTGACAGAACCAACGATTTACAACAGCTGTGACTGGTAGACCTACATACTTTCTTAGAAAGATAGAGGGCTGGTAAGAACACTCTAACCCTCAATCAAGACACAGATGTCAGCAATGTAGACTACAATCTAGACCAAACCCCGGCCCTGGGGCCACTTGCGGCCCTTGAGGCTGCTCAATGCAGCCCTCAGGGAGCCCCCAGTCTCCAAAGAGCCTGTGGTCCTCCAGAGATTTGTTGGAGCCCGCTCTGGCCCAATGCATCTGCTCTCAGTGTGAGGGTGACTGTTCAACCTCTCGTGTGAGCTGTGGGATGAGGGCTACCTCCGCTGCTTGCTGTTTCACGTCTGTGATGTAGTAGCAGCAGCAGCAAAGGAAAGGCCAGCCTTGTTTTGTGCAAGGCCTTTTTTAGATTCACAGAAGTTCATCTTTAATATATTCATTTATGTAAACTTATGTAAATTTATTCAAATTTTAAATATAAATTAATTCTTTTTTCCCCTGGTCCCCAACACAGTGTCAGAGAGATGATGTGGCCCTCCTGCCAAAAACTATGGACACCCCTGATCTAGACCACTGCAAGCCATCTGGCAAGACTAGCACCAGAGCTGTTGCACTGAGCAATATCACTAGATCTACCTCCATCCTAGAAGATTTCTCTTTCTAGGAGGACATTTCCTCCTCCTCATTCTGTTTAGTGCTGCAGCTAGAGGAAGTGGCTATCCAGAAATGTTTGTACAGGGGGAAGAGTCTTTTAGAGAAGGGAAATACCTGAGCCATTGAGACGGCAGGGTGACAAAGTGCTTAATTTTGCCTCCTCCTTACTTATACATGTGCCATTACACTCCATTCTGTCAAACGTAACAATCTGGGCTTATTAAACTGCATTTTGTTGAGTTAAGGAGATGCCTTGCAAACAAATTATCTTAATAGCACGGTCAACGTCGCTTGTGTGCACAAATGGATTATTGCACTGGAGTACAATAGTCCTAGGGCAGTGAGATGCACTGTGATGGTGGAGAAATATGTAGAGCTTCTTCCCCAGGTATTTAAGTATTTTTGGCTAGCTCAGGATAGTTCATCTGTTTTTTTCTTGATGTGTGCTAAATCATTGAAAACTTGGGAATCTCTCTAGAGAAGATTGCAGGATCTAGCTTCCAAGGGCAGCTCATCAATGAGATTAATGGACTTTAAGAGACAGACTGCTAGAGAAGGTTCACTGCCTACATCCACCTTTAACAGCCTAAAGCAGGGCAAGAAGAAATTTAAAATTCATAGAATCAGTATGTGGGATGCTTAATGGAAATGCAAAAATGTTGGTGTGGTCCAAAACACTAATTACTGCATCAAGTAGCAAGAAGGTAGAGCATGGAAGTCAGTAGCAAACCAGTAGCAAGGAAGAATGGCAAGCATGAGAATTCAGCCTTGCTAACTATGTATACTTTCAAAGTGAAATCAAGTGAAAGTGCCCTAGAACTGAACTGAACAAGTATGAATCTGGAGCAAAGTGACTTTTCCCTCTCCTTTGTTCATGGCTGCAGACATCGCTACTGTTTGCAGGAGTAACCCGATTCTGCTGTAACAAAGGAATGTGAGGGACTCATGATTACAACCCACTGGGCCTCAAGTAGAAAAAGAATAATATTCTTCACCAGCTATGACGAGAAGGCAATGGACCAAACCTGGTGGAATACAGACTGTACTTTTGCTGATCCATTTGACAGCACACCTGATGAGCTACGATGAGCCCATTGCTCAGTGGCAGAGCGCATGTTTCACGCATACGAGGTCCCAGGTTCAATCTCTGACAATTACAGTTAAAAGGCTGTCAGGCAGCAAGCCTGAGAAAGACGTCTTGCAGCTGGAGAGCATTGGCATCCTTCAGTCTTGGAAGACTATGGTATTGCACTCTGAAAGGTGGTTCTGGAACAGAGTGTCCTCTCCAGTGCGCAAAGCCTGGGTAAGGTAGATATGGAGGATAGACTGTTACCCACGCAGCACATCCCCCCTCTCCATGTCACCAAAATGGTCCAATAGAAAGGCAGAAGCCAATACAGTTGGCTCCAGCAGCGTCGCAGGAGTTGCCAGAGCGTGACTGTGTTCAGCCATGAACTGCCTAAGGGACTCTGGTTCCGGATTTAGCCTTGAGGTTGACTCCTGAAGCCTTTTCCATAACTGGATGTAGCCACAAGGCAGTGGAGGTTTGGGATCAAAGTTTTCCTTCTCTCACATGAGCTGCCTTCCCAGGCTGATGAGTCCCAACTACCCGGTAGCTGTTTAGTCGCCTCTTATGACAAGTACAGCCAAACTGAGGGCCTATTCTTATCCCCAGCCCCAGCCCCCATCTCCCCCAGCTGGAGAGCAGCTGCTGCAAAACTGGGATTGGTGGATCAATGGGCCAACTCAATGATATGTGCTGCAATGGAGGTTCAGCCGAAACCCCCGTGCATTATTGAAGCTGTAGGCACTAACATTGCTTTAGCACCACCCCATCTAAATACCCACATAACTTTTTTTGTAAATGACTCTTCTGCATGATGGAAATGGGAAGAGGAGGGAGACTGGCTACCAATAATTCCTTATCATGCATTTTCAAAAGCCACTGTAGCATCCCTGCCTCTATGCACCTGATTAAGTTGTCTCTTGCCTACAGGAGATCCTGTTACAATAAATTAGGTTACTTTCAAGGAGCCCACCAGACTGTCTTTGTTTTCTCAGCTGCAAAGGGCTAACACAGAGCAACTTTTCTGGAACCTACCGCCATGGTGTTCGTGCAAGGACTCAGCAGCACAGCACTCCCAGGATTTTCAAAAGGCAAATGGAAAAGAACCGCATGGCTCTGCTCTCTGCACATAATATAGAATGCTACTTTAGCTGCAATGGGACAAAGCTCTGCTTGTACTGTAGCAGCTGAAGTGGTGGCATAAAATCAGACCGCCAGGATGTGAAATCAATGACACTCACTTCCATACAAATGTACTGTGGATCTCTCTGTTATGAGGTAACAAAAGGCCTATCTGTAGTTTTATCACTGCGTATGTATTTTTCCCCCCATGGCTTAACAACTCAAGTACTCCTATTTAGCCATGTTGACACAGTTGGTTTTAAACTGCTTCTGCGCTATGAGAGAGTCAAGATAATTTAGTTCCAATGAATTAAGTGGAACTAAATTATGTGATCTAAACATAATCCCCAGAGCATTGTTTTCGCTCTGATCCTCAGTACACTTCATGAAAGAAATCTATTTAAAGTGAAATCTGTGATTCCACTTGCACATTTTAACATGCCTAGGTGGCTCCCTCCCACCTCCCCCCAATTCTGCCCCTTTGCCAAAGGCTAAGACTTCACAGCCACCACAAGGACAAAGTCTGACAGAGCGAGACTATTCTCCAAAGCCTCCCTTCTGGTTATTTGGAAGACCCGGAAAAGCAATTTGCAACTTGTAGTCAGTGGTCCAAGAGGACTGGGGCAAAACTCTGAGTTCAACTGACAACAGGGATGTGAAGAATTAAAAGATAACAAGAATGTATTAAAATACAAGGGGAGAGGTGGGGTCATAAGAGGAGAATAAAAAGAGCAAGTAGGCTTACAAAAATGGCCTATGCACTGGAAGAGTCCAGCAGCAGATCTTAACAAACATACAAGCAATCGATTACAGGCAAACTTCACAGCAGAATAAAATCCCTAACTAACTCTCACTAACCCTAGTGTTCTTACTCAGGTGTCACCTCTCCTCCATTACACCTTTCTAGAGCAGGTGAGGTGGGCAGAACTTGACCACATGCAGATCCATTACAAGGGAGTCAAATCGGAACACACCCAAGCTACTTGACCTTAAGTAACCCAGGTTCACTGGAGTCACTGCCGCACTGTGGACTGGATGTTTGACAACCATTTGGACATCCCACCCCACCCTCTGACCTTCTCAGATGCGCTAGTGCCCAATGGATTGGTTCATGCCTATCTCAATAGGTGAGCTTACTAGAACTACTGTTCTTGAAGGACCCAGACAATGAAGACAAGTGATCCACAAAATGATCTGCCCATGCAGTCTTTCTGTAATGAAGCTGATGTCAAAGTATAATAGTGAAACCACAGATGGGAAAAAGAGGAGCTTGATCATGACATCTACAGTAAAAGATGGGATCTCCAGTAAAGTGGTGGCTCCAACTTTGGGGGCAAAAGCGCTACACAGTTCTCCAAAAGCATATTCTCGCCATACTTTGAGAGCATATTTGCACACAACTTATGATCCCGTCCAGATAATACCTGGAAACTAGGCAGTAGGTTAACTCTTAAGTCCTCCTTCATGCTGCCACCTATATCTAAGTGATAGAAGTGAAAGACTCCCACTATCTATTATTAGCTTTCCCGAATGGGTTCCATCTGTGGTGCCCAGCTAGGAAAGTTTACTGGGCTGTGGGTGGACAATCATTCTCTTTCATTGTTGGTCACTGTTTACCCATGCTGCTGCCTGCTCCTCACCACTTTCCCATAAGCATCCCCATTGAGTCCTGAGCCCTGGCTGGTTTACTGAGCAATGGTGAAGAGCTGCAGCAGCAGATGATCCTGTTTCTTCTCCCTATGCCATTTTACAATTCCCAGATATGCTGGCCTCCAGCACAATGCTGTGAAGTCATACCTTCCCACAGTGACCCAGGCCAGTAAGCCAGTTACAGGCCAGGGCCCAATGGACACACCAATTGGGAGGCAGTGGGAAGCAGATGGCAGTGGCACCATCTTCTTTCCCTGGCTCCATTTTACAAATCCTGGGCGCCCTGTCCCCTCAATATAACAATGGGAGATAGGACAATAGTGCTCAGGTTCAACCCTGGGATGCAGTTTGGGAAGGGGTGCCTTAAGTTTCTCTTCCTATGCTGTAATTCTCAAGTTGGGGGACAGTTCATCCTCTTCCTTGTAATCATTTCCATTCCTCAGACAACAGAACCTTGTTGCACCTTAAAAAATAAACCCTGACATTTATTTCAGCTTAAGCTTTCATGGACTTTAGTCCACTTAATCAAATGCAAGATGCATCTGATGAAGTGGACTGCAAGCCATGAAGACTCAGACTGAAATACATCTGTCAGGGCGCAATCCTAACCCCTTATGTCATTGCTTTCCAGCGCTGACATAAGGGGAATGCAGCTCTGAGGTAAGGGAACAAACATTCCCTTACTTTGAGGAGGCCTCCGTGAGTGACACCCAACTGCAGGATGCAGCACATGTCCCATGTCATGTTTCATGCTGTCATGTCATGCTTTCATGCTGGAAAGCACTGACATCAGGGGTTAGAATTGCACCCTCAGTCTTTAAAGTTCCAAAAGACTCTTTATAACTTGCCAATGTTCAGTAAAGGCTTTGCTGTTGTGACAGAAATAGGATCCCCAATGAATATGATAGCTTTCTATTTCCAAGGTCTTACAATAAAACTCTGCTAAATAATACATAATTTAAGTTATTAATCTGGCTTTTAAGCATGACCTTCATCAGTGACATGCCCGGTATGAATGACAGCAATACAAGCCCAAAAATGCTATGCCCAAGTGAGCTTACAAGCCGAAATCAGCGATAGCGAGTAAAGACAACAGACAGGTTTCAAGTGAACAGTAAAAAGCTATAGCAGGAAAACATTGTGACAATTCAGTGAGATGAAAGGTTTTGAATGATAAAGTGGGTAAGAGCAGCAAACAAGAGAAAAATGGGCCAGTTCTAGAGAATGAATTTGTTGGTGGGATAGCCCCAAATCAGTGTTTCATGAATGCACTCATTTTGGCAAAGGACAAACTGTTAAAAGATGTAGAAATTCCAAATTCAACTACCTATTATTTAATGCTTAAGGGCCCAATCCCATCAATTTTCCAGCACTGATGCAGCTCTGCTTTTTTTTTCTTTTTTCCTCAGCTCTACCTGGAGATGCTGGGAATTAAAGAGCATTCAATTCATGCAAAAAGTCCCAAATTCAGTTGAGCTACAGCATTGAGCTACAGTAGCCCCCTCCTTACAAATAGACCACAATGCATCATAAAACCAAAACTAAAACTGATCAAAGCACAACCCTGTAACATCACAGTGATATTATCAGCCACTCAGTTGGGACCTCAAACACATACAAGTAATGACTTGGCTTTCCTAAAAGCCACCCAAAAAATCACCAAATGTGCCTCAAGGAAAAGCATACCATTTTTCTGAAACAACTGGAAGCTGTGGTGCACGTGGAAGAGAGTAAAAAGACAAAGATAGACAGGTGCTCTTTATAAATTACTGGGCCAGTGTGGGAGCTGCTGCTCGTAAATGGCCACTACTGCACAGGATGGATAACATTTTGAACATAACATGAAGGCAGGGGGGAGCCAATGGCATGATGGTTTTCCCCGGGGATCAGCACCTGC
Organism: Tiliqua scincoides; assembly: GCF_035046505.1. Classification (NCBI taxonomy): domain Eukaryota; kingdom Metazoa; phylum Chordata; class Lepidosauria; order Squamata; family Scincidae; genus Tiliqua; species Tiliqua scincoides. Next base: position 42,805,297 of record NC_089824.1, on the reverse strand, counting down.
AGAGAAGTGCCAGTTCTCTAGGAATAAGCCGTGTCATGGTCTCCACCCATGTGGCTGAGTTATTTAAAGGCTACTTCATTCATGCAGGACCCACTAATGGGAAAACAGTCCCCACACAGGAAGGGTAACATTTAAAGGGCCCCAGTGCTGAACAGCTGCCTGGAAAGCCCTGCCATGCACACCCACTGCTCTTACCCCTGGAACACTAAGAACAATTAGCAGGGTCAATCCAGCTGATCAAGTGGGTTCATATCGAAATTTCTCCCTCCCCAGGTATGGCTAGGCACAAATTGTAAAATGGCCAGGATGTCCAAGATGTCCTCCCTATTTTCTTCATCTCGAACTCCAGCAGCAAAAATGAGAAGTCACGGGGTTTTGTTTTTTTTTGGGGGGGGGGGGGGGCTGAGAATAGGTCATCGTGACTGATAGTGTCAGTCATGCTGCACATGGGGCAGAAATCATGGCAACCAAGGGAAACTGACTACTAAGAACTCCGTATCCCTGCTGCTGCCAAAAAGAAAATTAAGCGGGGGGGGGGGGTTTCAAGAGAACAAGAGACAAAGGACCAAATCCTATCCAACTTTCCAGCGCTGGTGTAGCCATGCCAATGGGATCTGCGCTGCATCCTGTGGTGGGAGAGTAGTTATGGAGGCCTCCACAAGGTAAGGGAACATTTGTTCCTTTGCCTAGGGGCTGCATTGCTGATGCACTGGGGTTAGAAAGTTGGATAGGATTGGGCCCTGTGTCACTTGCCAATAGTAAGCTATCTCTGAATTTCTCTACCCCCTTTCAAAATCCCCTTCAGCCTTGCCAAATGTTGCCTGCCAGACTAAATTCAAGGCCAATAATTCTCCTTTGAGTTCTGGAATATCACTGACGACCAAGATTGAAAAAAGATAAGCCAAATACTATATACTATCATTCATCCTGGTGAAAAAAAAATTGTCTGTCATCAAATTCAGAAGTGGACCCCTAAGCAGTGACTCCACTGGGATGTGGGAAAAAAAGGCTTTTCTCAGGCATAAATGCACCCTAAGGGTGTTCCTTAAATCATTACAGTGCAAAGGTGTTAAGCATTTTATTTGCACTGTTCCTAGTTAATTAATAGCTGTGGCATTCAGTTTTTCTCTCATTGCTAAATTACCTGAGACCAAAGTCAATTTCAAGCCCTGTGAATGCACCACTTGTATCAAATAAAACCTGACAAAACAAACTCAGTACTTGGAAGACCTTATCAATGGATAATAATGTGATTGCTAAGCTCCAATGCCTGTCTTTTGTCGGATCAAAAGATGGTATCAGTTACTAGTGCTGCTTTTGATTCTTCTTCTTCATGGGAAGGTTAAGGATAAGACTTCAGTTTTATAAAGCAAATAAACTTACCTTGTCTGTACAATCTGCTATGGCGAAAACACTGAATGCATTTAACATGTTGTTAAAACAGCTAAAGGGATGCTGGAAGCTTCCTGGGGGAAAGAGGACTTTCGTTCCCTTCTCCTGAGTAAGGGTGCAGGGGCTGCAATGGGTCTCTTCCAGTCTGCACCGGTTATTTTGCCAGCACAGACTGGAGGAGCTCCGGATCAGGCTTTTCAGCCTGAAACAGATGATAGGATCTGACAGAGTAGGTGCCACCGCCCACCACACCCCCGTCCCAGAACGCCCCTCCTCTTGCCCAGAAACCCCGCTGCTCGGTGGTGCGCCTTAACACTGGGGCTCCCTCCGCCTTGGCCTCCCAGTTCTGGGCCCAGCACTTGTGCGCCTTGCTCTCCTGGTGCCATAAACGTGCTTTATGGCATATTTACAGCATCCAATACTGCAGCTCAGCACCGGCACTGGGAGAGGAGAGGACCGGGCCCTAGGACTGCTGTTTGTGAAACGTCTGCTATGGTTCCCTTCTCATGTAGCAGGAGCAGAGTGTAAACTGTAGTCCTCAAACCACTTTGCTCCAACAAACCTAACCAAATCTTTGATCATTTGTGCCATCATGTACAGCCAACAAAAGAGTATTGTTGAAATATATTTATTTCAACCAGCCATGGACACCCATAAGAATAGACACGGTGTTTGAAAAGTGCAGCTCTTCTGGACTTCCCATTACGTCTATGCCAAGGTTCTGCTAATCGCCTGGTCCCCATTGATTTTTCATGAAGTCATGCAAGCAGTAAGAAATATAAGGTACTTAGTTATTCTTTCATCCCACCTAGTAAGACATTAACTATGTCATGACATTTGTAATATTAACAGAAGCAAAAACTATTTACTCCCAGAAGGAATGTTTTTATTGTCTGGGAATTCTGAACAAAGCTTCACAGAATGCATCCTTCTATTCTATGGTTGAAATGGAAACTTGGAGTATGTGCACTTGAACAGACAAGCTCAATACTGGTGCTGGGAAAAGTTGCTTCAATATTTATACTGTTGTGTAAATGTTTGTGCTGCATGGCTTTGTCTACTTCCTATATCTGATGCTGCATATAAATGTGAAAAATGTGAAATGTGCAGTTCCTTCTCACTCTACTAGAATTCCCTCTGCTGGAATACAGAGGGGACCCCTCATCTTGCAGATCCCATATCCACAGATTCAGTTTCAAAGTGGATCAGGTCCAGGCCCCCAAGCACCTGTAACCCCACGTGCACCCAAACAGAACCCCCGTGGATAAGGGGGCATGCCTGTACTTCCGTGTACAATGCAACAAATGTAGACAGATCTCTCTTAGATCAGCAGTTCTCAATCTTTTTAGCATCAGGACCCGCCTAAAAAAGAAATTTCACTTTCTCAGCCGCTCAGGTTCCTATGGCTGTAACGGTGATTGGGCAGCAGTGCTCCACCCCCTCCCCAGTAGCAGGTTGTTTAACCCTCGATGCACATAGCCTAATCTACCCTGTCAGTTTCGCAAACCACCAAAAATTGGATCATGACCCACTGGTGGGCCACAGACCCACAGTTTGAGAATCACTGCCTATGTGAGCGATTTGATCCACTGATTTCTAAGAGAGCATTGGCTTGAAGCTTTCTAAGAGAGCATCTGGCTTGCTGCCAGAGGATGAGCATACCTTTGCACAATTCCTAACACACTGGAATTGAATGTACAGTGCTCATAGCCATAAACACCACATATTCTGACAAATTAATATCTTGCTAGAGAACTGAAATGTCTTTATCAGAACAGTCTTCCTTCCTTCAGAAGTGTATAGCCTAGAAAGGAGATAATCCCTCTTGTCTAGGACAGCCCATCCACAAACCCCTGCCTGTCTCTGCCCCTTCTCATATTCCCCTGTTCTCTGGATTTGAAAAGGAAGAGAGGGATGGAGTGGAAGAATTGTCAAGGAGTCACTGCTGCTCACCACTGTCCTGCACATTTCCTCTTCTCTTTTGAACCCAGGGGGCAGGAACAGTCTAGGCAGCAGCTAGCATCCTCTTTGGTCAGGGACCAACATTTGGCATTTTACCTTAGGAGCTCTTTGGCCAGTTCTGTTTCTTATATTATACAGTACTTCAAGTTTAGAATCAAAACATCTGGAGATAATGTTGATGAAACATGTTAATTGTAGAGTGAGAACTTGAGCTAATTGTAGTGTGTGTTATTTTAGGATGGTTCCTCCAAAGCAACATGCAGTTTAAAAAAAAAAAAAGATTTATGGGGTTTTTTTTTAAGTCTTTACTGCACATTAGGTCACAAAAACAACAAAGAACTTTTGAATCACATGAGCAGAGATACTGTCAAGACAACAGTAATTTATTTCAAGTACGTCAGTTCTGGAGGTCACAGTGAAAACTCTCTCTAGATTCGTTAATCTGCCAGGCCATGAACCCAAATGTCCTCACCTTGAGTACAAATTTCCCAGATGCGCAGGAAGAATATAATGTATTGTCTCATAGATACAAGATGTTGTTTAATTCCCACAGAAACTGAAAAATATAAGGCAACTTGGCAAAATTGTCTTCCGCTACGTTTTGAAAAATAATGTTCCTCTCAAATCATGTGTCTCGAGGATTACTACACTGATATATTCTTGATGGCTGCAAATATCTGCCAAAAAATTAAGTAAGGACAAAAATTCACAGTGACTATTCAAAGCTAGCATCTTATGACACATATCTCACTTGGAACCCCCATTTGGTCCATTGGCTTTAGTAGATTAAAAGATTCATTTAACACCACTGAGCTGCTAACACAGCTAGTTCCATTTTAAAGCTCCTCGTCGATTTAGTTAAATCTCTTTTGAAACCACATGGTTAGCCTTCTCCTTAAAATTTTATCCAGATTACTTATTATCAGACTTAGAAAGATATTCCAGGCTTCTCAGGGAAAAATAATTCTGCAGTTTAGCAATATGCTGTGCTAGAGAACACCATACTGTTCACCTTAGTGTCGGTTCCATCGCACTAGCAGCCACTGTGCCTGGATTTCTGGGCAGGCGCAGTGGACTGGAGCACAGTTTGGGGGAGATTCCCCACTGGCCGCATGGCGTGCCTTGTCAATTGCCAAAAACCTGCTGGTGTGCCTTGACAATTTGAGCACCTTGTCAGTGTGCCGTGAGCTGAAAAAGGTTGAAAATCACTGACCTAAGGTTTGAGGTTGATTATTCAGGGTTTTCTGGAAAACTTCATATTATGTAGGTATGTAATTTGTGAAGCAACCATTTATCAACAGGAAAAATAATCACCACCGATGGCCCATCAGACTTTTCAGCACTATAGTGCAGGTCTGTCCAAACTTTTTTGGCAGGAGGGCCACATCATCTCTCGGACAATGTAGCGGGGGCCGGGAATAAAATTTGAATAAATTTACATAAATGAATATATTAGAGATAAAACTTATATGAATGAATGAAGGTCTTGCAATAGCTCAAGGCCTATAAAAGACCTTGCACAAAGCAAGGCAGGTGTTTCCTTCGCTGCTGCTACTGCATCACAGATGTCAAACAGCAAGCAGCCCTTGTTGCACAGCTCACATGAGAGGTCAAACAGTCACCCTCAAGCTGAGAGCAGTTGCGTTGGGCCAGCATTGGCTCCAGCAAATCTCTGGGGGGCCAGAGGCCCATTGGAAACTAGGGGCTCCGCGCGGGCCAGATTGGGAGTGGGATCTCTGCTGACTCCAGATACCTTCCCAGTCCTGCCTCTTGCTGCTGTTTCCTGTTTATTTGCCCTCTCCATGCATGTGATTAGTTACAAGAGTAAGGAGAAGACACTGCAATCGTCTCTAGCCTTGCCCTGTTCCTCTGGGTGGTGATACAAATTATGCCTGTAGGGAGAGGACATGCAAGCGGGAGGGGTACATAATGTAGGCATTTTGCCAACAGTCCCCTAAAACCTGGAGCTAGCACTGCTGTTGAAGCCCATTAAACTCCAAGTAAATATGAATGGGATCTGGTTGTAGCAGAAATTCTATACATACTTAGAATGAAACAAGAAATGACACAAAAAGGCATGTTTTATTCCAATGACTGTTGTTTATGGAAAAGAAACTTCTGGGAGAAATGATTTTCAAAGGAGATGTGGGGGCAAGGGTAGTATCCTTTTCCCACCCATCTTTTTTTTTTCCCCTCTGCAACTCCCCCTCCAAATTGCTCTTCCCCAACCTGGATTCCTGACACATTTTGTGAAGGTGTGGGACAACATTTCTGAAATTGATTCTTTAATAGAATGCAATATTGGACTATTATGCACAGTGGTGTACCTGGGGCGGGGGGTCAAAGGGACAAGTACCCTGCCATCCACTGTCCTCCCCTTGTCACCTGCTTTGTTTGCTAAAAAAAAAATGCAAAAGAAGCCGGCAGCACTGCCAGCTTCTTTCATGTTGAAAAAGAGGAGGCCATTCAGAGCAAACGCATGCTGCTTCACATGGCTGTCCCTTTTTTCTTTCAAAGCTGGCTTTTTAACCTGCTTTTCTCATGGCAAAAGAAGCCAGGTGGATTCTTTTGCTTATTAAAAATGCAGAAAAAAGTGGTGGTTGGCCAGAATCAATAGCAGCGATATCAACATGTCACCACAGTTACTTCCGGGAGAGGCGGGGGGTGGCACTGGCTTCCTGGCTGCCAAGCAGCAAGAGAGCCAGGAACACCAGTGATTACACAACAATCATACAGTTCAGAATGAAGACTTCTGCTTAAACTTGTACTTTTATATGGATTTCATGTAGTGATTTTGCTTTTATTTTAAGATGAATGTCCAGTTCACTTTGTGGCATGGAAGACCATGTGGAAGGGGGATTCCCGAGACTCTAAAGGGGACTGAATAGGATTTCCATGTTTTATTGTTTCAAAAAAATTCAAGGTTTGTGCAGATTTTCAGTTTTCTCATGCTTCTTTTTCAGCGATGGCACAAAGCTAATTTTGTGTGTCTGAAGTGAACCCAAAAATTCCTTTGGCACAGCGCTGAAAACAAGTCTTTATCACAGCAGCTCAGTGCTTAATAAGAAATCCCACAAAGAATTAAAATGGAAAGGAAATTTGTTTTGAAGCTTCTAAAGGGATTGAGGCAAATAGCATGAAAGTATTTAAAGCCAAACAAATATGCACTGAAAGGGCTTTTATAATATAAAAGATTAACTGCATAGCATGAAGAAACACTTGAATACTACCAGCCAGCATCATACTTGCATGCATGGAGTTGAAACATCACACTTGGCTCACATTTAGGCTTATGGTTAGCCCTTTTTGAAGCGCTGCATTTCACTAAAAACTTAAAAGGGTGGCTGAACCTACTTAACGTAAGAGCCATATATGAGAATCTTCAGGTGCTTTGAGAGCCTCAAGAAAAATGTTTGAAACCTGCAAAATTTCAGAAGAATTTACATTTTTGAACATACAGTATTTACTCACTGTGAACTTTAATGTTCTAATCCAGTGAAATCTGAATTTAAACTGATTTATACCTGGCAAATAATGCCTCAGTTTATGCTTTGATACTAAATAAGAAAGTAAATTTCTTATTTACTTTTTATATTAATTGTGATACACAAAGGAGCTCAGCCAACGTATTTCTGAGAGCCACGCATTTTTTGTCAAAGAGCCACAAGAAGCTCACAAGCCATAGCTGGCCACCCCTAGCCCGCATTAACTTATTTTTAATCAGGTTTTAAACACCAAAAGCTTTTCATGAATTTGATTATTATGGCACAATTTACACATATTCATAATGGAGCAAGCAAAGTATACCAGCATCTCTTTGTTCCAGCTATTAGTGAAGGTGACACAGGAATCGCTAACATGGCAGTAATGCAGTACTATTAACTTCCGCATTAATAAAATTCTAACTTTATGACCAATTAATCACCGGAGGTACAACACCATACGCGAATATTTAAATTCCCAAAACATACTTCAAATGTCAGCCTTTAAATTTGATTATAATTCAATAAGCTGCTGGGTTAAAATGAAACCCACAGGCTTTTAGGCAATGTGTTAACGTGCTGAGGATAAATACAAATATACAAGGTGAGATCACACTTACCTCCATGGGAAAGGCTTTAAAATTCACAGTGTGTTCAGAGCCACGCTGATTTTCTCTACCCCAGTGAAATCGAACATCATGCAGTTCAAATTCATGGCCCCGAGGTAATGGGCCTCCTACTAACACTACAAAAGAACACAGATTGAAACAGGTGACAGCCATAGCCAGCAATTTTCTGAAAATTTTCTCAGAAAAGAGTTACAGAATTATCCATATTATAGAGAAGGTGAAGTGGAGAGGAGGGGGAGGTAAAAATTACAATTAACCAACTTACAGTGCAATTGTATGAATGTCTAATCAGAAGTAACAGCCCAATCTACCTAACTTCCGGCATGGCAATGCAGCAGCACCAACATTGCATCTGCTGTATCCTGCAGGAGGGTTTGGCATGTTGAGGCCTCCTTAGAGTAAGGGAACATTTTGTCCCTTGCCCCAGGATAAGCCCCCGCTGCTACCATGAAGTCAACTCAGACTTGTGCTAGCAATATCATTGCACAAGTCCACTGAGGGCAGATTGGACCTGGGATGGGATTAGGATGCAGCAGATACCTCTGCCGCCAAATCCACCCCCTTCCCAGGCCTAAAAAACCATCTTCTTTGCCCCCATCATTTCCCCTTTCCATCCATCCCAGCCCCATTCCACCCCCTCCTCGCCTCCTACCTGACCACTGCGAGGTCTTATCAGTGTCCATCATCACACAGACCTTGGTGCTTTCTGCTTGCAGCAGTGGCCAAGCTATGCTTGCCAGCATTGTCTTGTTTGCGACTGCAAGAAAGCTGTTTAAACCACCAGAACGCTCATTCCAGCAGCATAAACATATTGGGATGTAAATCCCATTGTGTTCAATGGGGCTTTCACACAATAATCTGTCTATAGGACTGCAGCCTTAGTTCTTTTTGCTCTGTGTCTGAAAACTTCTAAGATATTTGCATATTTTCCGTGCAAATAGTATCCTGCGGTCTTCTTATATTTACAAGGGAGAACAGTTTGTCATAATGAAAAATAAACGTTGCTGTTTTCTTATCACCCCAAGGTGTGGAATGTACATAACCATAGAGCAGGTCTGTGTTTTACTAGCTGATGGAGGTGTACTATGCAACTTTTGGTTGTTGTGAGCAAGCCAGAGCTACTTTAAAAAAAACAAAAACTTTACACAAGCTTTATATCTTAGTGGCTAACATCTTGTTAAGCCATTTCTGCCCAGTGTTGCATATACAAAACAGGGATCAAATGTGTAGGCTGCGTAGAAATGGGTTAAGCAAGAATATTTTTGTGTGAAGCCACCGGCCAGGTCTTTTAGGTACAGAATGCCCTTGTGTTCTTTAAGCTCAGAATGTGAGTCAAAGCAAGCAATATGCTATATTTGCCTAATATTCAGCAGTTAGAAAAGATTCAAGGCCCAAAGTAGGGTAATGCCTTTATTCGGACCAATTAAAAAATAGCAATGTGATAAATGACATGCTTTTCAAATTCTATAGGCTAGATTAGTGGTTCCCAAACTGTGAGCCATGGAAACTAGCCAGGGGAACTGAGGAATCCTCATGAAAAACCTGCCACCCTGTATAATGTATAAGATTGTGGCCCTAATGGGGAGCTGTGGCCAGTGGTCCAGTAGGTCAAGGGAGCCACCAGTTGAAAAAGTTTGTGAACCACTGGGCTAGATGGTAAGCAAAAGAAGTGGGGTAGAAGAGTAGGGACCTGGGACCATCTGCAGGCAAAGATGTGCTTGCTCTACCATGACCTCTGGTTTCTACCTGTGGCTCAAAAATTACACATCAGTACTGAGAGAAGTCTATAGCTCAGTCCTACTGAACCTCTATATTACTCAACAGTTCCTCTAGAGATGTCAGTTCTATGACTTGTCTTCACTTCCTATGCACCCTCAGCAGGGGAACTGGAAGGGTGCCATTTTAGGAAATGTGCACACAGTACACATTCTGTTGCTGCTACCACCACAGCAGGTCTGAATTAGTGAGATTTTGGATACAGGTGGTGATATATTTTGTACAATAATTACAGTGTGCACACACTTGTTTGTTAAATTTTTAATGTTTCTTATACAATTCAGAGGCGCTGATTCCAACCTTAATTTTAGGATTTTTAGTATCATTAAAACTTTTTTAAGCTAACTTAAATTTTGTGTTTTTATCTATCCCATTGCCTAATGCAGTGTTTCCCAAACTGTGAATTTGCGACCCACTAGGGGGTCATGACCAGCTTGTTGGTGATTGTTAACTGAAACTAACAATGGAAAATGTATTGAGCCCTATGGGCATTAAAACTGAGCCACACTTTCACATTTACTCATGAGTAGATGAATATGCTTTGATTCACTTTGAAAGGCAGGCTGAGAGGAATGCAATGCCACCAGAATGGTCCAAATTCAATAAACACACACCCCAACAAACTCTTAAGAAGGAAGTTCCCCCCTCCAAGCTGACAAGGAAATTGCATTGAGCCCTATGGAAAGTGAAACTGAGCCACAAATGAGTAAGCAAATGTGCCTTGGCTCTTATTGAAGCCCAGGTAAAGGGGAAGGTAAGGCCAGCGAATGGTTCCAGTATGATGAATGTGGAGCTCAGCAAACTCTCCAGAAGGTGGCCCCTCCACCAAAGTAAAGAGGATATGAAAGACTCCTTGAAAAGCTGGTAAAGTGACATTTTGTTTAGTCTTGTAAAGCTAGATGGATCCCATAGTCATTTTAAAAAGTACTGTTAAAAAGTTTGGTAACCACTACACTAATTCATATATCGCAACAACAAAGATGGAGCACCCTGTTATAGCTTTCGGACAGTCTGATAGATTGCAGCACAAGTATCTGATGAAGTAATCCATTGCCTGTTAAAGTGCGTGCTGCAATAAATTATTTGGTTTTTCAGGTGCCAAAGAACTCCAATTCTTTATTCAGTCTGGCACTTTTCACTGAACCATCAAAGGAAGAAAATACTATAAAGGAGGAATAGAACTGTCTGCTGCAAGGGCAATACTTCTACGCGTATATACAAGATTCATGGTGGTTTGGCTTTTAGCCTCTGACTATGACAAATCTTCTTAGTTTGAACCAATAAAGACCACAAACCTCAATGCTTTTTATCCAAAGGTTTCAAAGCAGTCCTGCCAACCAGCAAATGGTGGCGTCGAATGTTTCTGTGGAATGAACCTGACTCTGGGGAAAACAAATCATTCAAGGGGTCTAGATTTCCTTTTTTTCAGCCTTTTGACATTACCCTCGGAGACTTCCAACACACACACACACAGAGAGAGAGAGAGAGAGAGAGAATCTGGAACTTTCCTGAAAACACTGCATTTACCTGCCCTTTCTCCACAAGCTTGAGGTAATGTACGTGGCCACTCTCCCCATTTAAGAGCTGAGGCACACTCACCTACTTATGAGTAAATGCACATGTGTGACTCATTTTGCTTTCCATAGGTCTCAATATAGTTTCCTTGTCAGTTTGGGTGGGAGACTTCTGTCTCAAGAGTTTGTTGGGACCTGCATTCATCAGATCAAGACCATTCTGGCGGCACTGTGTTTCTCTCAGCCTGGCCTTTGAATTAGACTGAAGCACATTCATCTCCTCGTGAATAAACATGCATGTGCTGCTCTATTTTGGTTTTCATAGGGCTCACTACATTTTCCTTGTCAACTATCAGCTAGTCAGTTTCACAATCCACCAAAAATCAGCTCCCAACCCACTGGTGGGTCCTGACCCACAGTTTGGGAACCACTGAATTAGTCTACTCCTCCAGAAAATGAATAAAATATTTCTTTGGTATCTTATGCCTACAGAATGTGCACATTGCCACCCACTACCATACCTGCACCAGAGTATCAGACTAATGGTCTAATCCTATCCTCTCACCACCACCCCTACCTCCACTGGTGCAGCCATGCCAAAAAGGTATATGCTGTATCCAGCCAGAGAGGAGGCAGAGCAGGAGGCTCTAGAAGGGATAAGGAGATTTAAATCTCCTTTCCCCTCCATAAGCCTCCCACCCCACAATGAGTCTCCTCAGACCTGCACTAGCTCTTTAGCTGGCACAAGTCTGAGAGACAAAGGGGATGTGTCAGCTGGCACCAAAGGGGATAGTATCTAGCACAAATTGCCCATGCCGGGTGCCAGCCCCTCGCACCTCAAACACACCCCCAGCCCTTCCCTTGTTCTTCCCCCATTAAGCCTACCGCACTGACTCACATTACCTTTGTTGGCAGGCTTCCAACTTCTTGCAGCTGCACACAGGCCTACGGGGCCCCTCTGGTGGTGGTCCAGAAGTGCATGGCTACACACACTTCCAGATTGCCTTTTGCAACTGCCAAGAAGCCAACAGGTCCACAAGGTCCAGCGGCGGCAGTGCCACATAGGATTCATTGTGTAATTACAGTTGAGTGGTTGGGTGTTGCTGTTTTTTCCCTGAAGTAAAGTCATGGAAGTCTGATCAGGGTTGGGACTGCAACATGGGGAGAGAGTTTTTAATAAGCCTTTACCCCCACTTTAATTCCAATATAATTCCAATCTGGATCCTAATCAAGATCCGATTAGGCTGGCTGTTGTTAGTTAAAAGAGGTGGGGAAGGAAAACTCAAACATGGGCTTCAAGACACATTTAAGATCTCATCGAGTCTGACTCTGAAGCTGCCCTAAGAAATGCATCACATTTTCTTCCAACTTGGAACTGCAAGTTCCCAGTATGGGAACTTGCCACAGATAAATTATTATTCCCCAATTGTTTCATGCTGACAATAAGACTTTTCTTTGTTGTCCCCCAGCTATTAGATGACATTGAAAGATGGCCAAACATTTGTTAAATACAAAACTTCTTAGATTTTTCTAATCCCATGTGCTGGTGTCTGATGTAACAGGTAAATTGTGGATCCCTATTTTTAAAGAATCCAAATGTGCAGAACCAGCTGTTTGGGAATGGATCAGACACACCGAAGAAGAAGAGCACAGATGGAACAAATGAAGAATAGTGTGCCTGCTACAAAGTTACTTCTGTCACATAATTCTGATATTCTATTGGTTGTGAGCCAGTTATAGCATTATGCTTCCCTAATGCATGTGTTGAAAACAGAAGGAAACCAGCCAGACAGTGGCTGAAGACACACATCTTTAAAATGCTTGAAGGACCAGACATTAGTACCTTGAAAGCTTCTGGGACCTTCTCTGCAACCTGATAGCTTGCATGTGACTAATCCTGCACTATAACAGCATCTGTAGCCCAAGTCTTCTCCAAGAGCTCTCCGCAAAAGCTTAGATGAAGACTGAGCCAAAAATGTGTGTCTTATATAATGAAGAACAAAAATGAAATTAGAGTGTACTGCAGAGTCTAAGAATGCAAGCTATGAGCCAGTAACATCCTTGTTCAAATCTCAACTCAACCATTAAGGCCATAGGAAAGCCATTCTCTCAATCAGAGTGCTTACCTGTTTAATGCAGACATCATAATTGTGCCTAACATTTAGGATGCTTATAAGAAATATTAAGCTAATGTGTCAAATGCTTTACTACTCTGTTATTGTGGATAACAATAATGGTGATTATGATGTTACAGGAGTATTAGACTGGACATATGCCCAAAAAAAGAGTAAACAGCAGGAAATCATACCTGATTTGGACTTTAATAGGATCTGGACTGAATGACCATCATTGATGACTTCACAGTCACGACACACAACGTAGTTTGGTGATAAACACACTTCTAGTAGCAAGGGGTCAAATTTGGCTTCTCTTGAATTCAAGTTGATAGGAGACTGATATTCCCCATTGGCATCAGGAAATACTAAACCCCACTCAACTCCTTGAAAGATAAATCAAAACACATTATGCTGAAATGCAATACTATAGTAGAATCACAGGTTGGAATTGTATATAAACTAATTTTTAGGGCACAAGTCTAATCAGGTCTACTCAGAAGCAAGTCCTATTTTGTTCAATGGGGCTTACTGTCAGGAAAGTGTGGTTAGGATTGCAGCCTTGCTAAATCAAGAAGCTTGCTTCAGTGCAGGTGGTAGACAAAATGGTTTGTATCCAAAGAAACAAAATCCTGACTGTTGATATCAAGTTAATCAAGATGAATAATTGAAGTCCTATTGATTTCAGTGATGTTCAGTCGGGATGCACTTTCTTTGACTACAACCTAGTTCATCCCTTCACTGATGCTAGTTTCTTGAGTCCTAAAAAGATGAACTCAAACAATCCTGGTCCTTGTAACATGTCTCTCAAGTATGGAGAAAGGCTAGACAAGTGTTCATTGCCAGAGGAATCTCTAAGGAAAGGAATACATTTGAATAAACAATTCCAGATATCTAGGTAGTGAACCAAGTCATATGTACAGAACATCTCTTATGCTCTCCAGCCAATGTGATCTGGTGGAGGAATTATTTTCTAAGCCAGTTGAGTTGTCCAGTTAAACCCTGATTATGGAAGCTAAATTCAACAAACATCTCTTAGCCCATATCAGGACCAACTGGAAAGTCACAACCCAGTGAAAAAAGTTATCAAGTCCACCAGAACTGTTCTTCCAACTGAATGTTAAACAGATGGTGGGAAAGAGGAGATAGACCATGCTTGTGTCCAAGATCTTTTTGGCACTTAACTGAGTCTAATCTAATTAAGGGACAAACTAAATTACCATGGAGATGGTACTGCAAAGAGTAGCTGAAAAACAGTGTAGAGGGAAAGGGTTAGGCTCCCTCTCCTCATACCATGATCTTAATCTAGATGGGTCCTTTAAAGATAGAGACACATTCAAGCATCTCCATTGCTACATCTAGTTTCATGCCGAGTTGACATAATATCTCCTCCACTCCATCTTACAAACTATAGTGTTACTTCTCACCACTCTCATGTAGCAGCTCTCCTCCCAATTGTTTTGCATAACATCCAGTTGAAAAACTTTTAGTAAACTTGAAACCTGACTTACACCTTACAGCCCAGACCTATGCATGTTACTCAAAAGTAAGTCCAGCTGTGCTCAATGGGACTTACTTCCACATACATGTGCCTAGGCTTGTAACCTATGAAGGTAGTAGGTACCGGGCTTACCTGGGAGTAAGTCCAACTGAACTGGGTAGGGCTTACTCCTCAGTAACCATGCCTAGGGTTGCACTGATAGTGGCATTTTAGTTGCCTCTAATAAAAGTATTATCCAACACTTATGTTTAGATTTTTGTCTCAGTGGACCATTGTGGGTGCCTAAAATTGTTGTTTTCACTCTCTCCCAAGATCGCTATATACAATATACTCCATTAAGAAATGTAACTATAACTATTGTTTAAATAATGCTGTGATCTTAAACATCCTGAACCTCAATCATACTGAGGTGAAAATCCCAGATTTCCCCCCACCCCTTCTGCCTGTTTCTCACCTTTTTGAGACCTTCATTCCACAGGATTGGTGGTCATTCAAAGTGAGTAGCCATGTTTGCCCTAGGGCGCAATCCTAACCAACTTTCCAGCACTGGCATAGCTGTGCCAGTGGGGCATATGCTGCATCCTGCAATTGGGGGGGGCAGTCATGGAGGCCTCCTCAAGGTAGGACAAAGTTTGTTCCCTTACCTCGGAGTTGCATTGTCCTTGTGTCAGTGCTGGAAAGTTGATTAGGATTGTGGCCCTAGTGTGTTGTCTGTGCTTCTTCCCCAACTGTCCAGTAAACAAAAGACTTGACTTTGAGCCATGTCATTGGACAGTGAAGCCCACCTGATTTCCAAGAACAGAAAATTTAGGAGCTCAGGTGACCTCCTGCAGTACCCAATTCCACAGATAAAATGTAGTTAATAAATTTTAGAAGTAGACTCCTGCACCCCCTCTTCGTGCATCAGCCTAGGCCCAACACCAGAAGCAACTGATGCTGGGGGGGCGGGGTCTCAACTGCTCACCTTTGCTGTTAAGTGGGTGCCAGTTAGTGGGGGCCTGGAACAGTTAGTAGAGTAGGGATCATACCCAGTTAAGGGCCCAATCCTATCCAATTTTCCAGTGCCAGTGCAGCTGTGCCAGTGGGACATGCACTACATACTGTGGGGGGGAGGCAATCACAGAGGCCTCCTCAAGGTATGGGAATTCTTGTTCCCTTACCTCAGGGCTGCATTGTGGTTGCACCAGAGCTGGAAAGTTGGATAGGATTGGGCCCTAAGTCATGGCAGGGTTTTAGCTTTATTTGCCGCTTGCATTTCAGCATCCTGGCCAAACTTTGCTCCCCCCCCCCCATTTCTGTCTTTTTGTAAGATCGCCCATATCTTGTTCTATCCTTGCAGTTTCCTTTCCATTATCTGATATGCTGAACCACCTTTTAAATAAACTTCTTGCCTTTTTCTGGTTTCACCTGCCTGGTCTCAGTTCACTTAGAAGGGAGCAGGTTGTCATATGTCTCAGACCATCACATTTCAATATTGTTTGATTTTAAGGGTTCAATATTTGTTTGATTTTAAGGGTGTTTGATTGTTTGATTTTAAGCCCCCCTTTGCATTTTGGGGGGCTCCCTGCTAACTAGGGAGGGAGGTTTTCCCTTTCCTGATATTCTCTAGCTTTGGATGGTGGCAGCAAAAATGACCTTTCCACAGTTTATTTCCAGTTTACCCAGAAAAAAAGGATGGTACAGGGAGGTGGGTGCCAATCACTAACCACTAGGGACTGTGTCCTGTCTATACAAGTCTTCCCTGACACATTCATTTCATGACCTGTGCTATTAAACACAGCGAGGATTATCAAAAATGAGAGATTAGAAATCATTCTGACTTTCCACAGTCTGTGCTCACTGGACAGTGAAGAGTAACCAAAGCAATTCATCTTTTCTTGTGTACAGCCAGGAGCGCTGTCTGGTTCTCAGAGTTACAATGTTTGAGTTTCAAACACAGCAAGGGAATGTGTAACTTATTGTGAAAATGCAACTGTGTTTGCATTGCATCTTTGCGTTCAGAAGGAGAGAGGACTGTACTGTGAAAACAGTTCTATAGCTTTCAAATGCTTTTCTCTAAATAAAAAAACGCTCCCTTGCAGATTCAGTAGCAAGCTGAGATTGACAGTGAGTCACTCTTTGGAAAGAGTTTTGCTTATGAGCATAAAAGTGTGTGTATACACATACACAAATATATGCTAAAATGACACCAAGTGCTTTGCCAAAATGTATGGAGGGCATGGGTAGATTCATACATTTCACACCACTTTCTCCCTCTCACACAATGAAATAGCTCCCTCTCTCAGCCCACAGCCTTAAACCCATCTCCTTACCTTCTTCATAGCCCCATTCCACAGTCTCCTCTTTCTCAGGCAAGGGCTCTGATTCCTCAATGTAGTTCTTGTCAGCCATTAGCAAGCACTTTCCCAGCTCCTCTTTCTCTCTGAGTGCTCTGGGTCCCTCTGTGAGGCTGCCTTGCGGAAGTCTGTGCTCCTCAGACAGGCTGTGTGTGTGTGTGTGTGTGTGAAGCAGGAGCTGAAGACTTACTCCCTAGCCACTGACTGTGTGACAAACACACCAGAGTCAAGCAGGTTGGAGGTTCGCTGAGGTCCTGTCACTTTAAGTTTCTGGATAACTGCAAGCTGAAATTGAATTCAGTTATGTGACAGGGTGAAATATCAGGCAAAGGGAGAGAGGAATGGAGAAAAGGAGATCCAGTCATTGTAGGCAAGTAACAAGACTGCTAAAAAAAGACAGATTTTACTGAAGGGAATCACCAGAACTGGTGAGATCTGTATGTTTTACATCTTGAAAAAGAAAATGGCATTTTTAACAGGCTTGCTACAGAACTATGAGTCTGTGTGTGTAGCTCTGCTTTCAACACAGCTCTTTAAAAGCAACAGATTCACAGCCCAATCCCAGAAGTCCCATTAGAGTCAATGGGTCTTACTCCCAGGAAAGTGTAGATAGGATTAGGCTGTCAAGACATTCAAAATAGCTGTTAAAAAGCAGCAGAAAATTTCAAACTTAATTTAGAAAGTATGGTAGAATATACAAGTCTTTCCCTGATATTTAAAAGATAACGTTTTATCTTTTAGATTAACATTGCCTGGAGATTCCAGGCAAGCCTCCTTGGAGAGGAAAATGCATTTCACAAACTAAATTTTAGGAGATGGAACCTGCAAATATTCATTTTGTAACATATCTCTTCTTACTTTTATGTGGAATTTTCAAAACAGAGTACTTTGGATACTGAAGGAGTGGAACCTGAGCAATACAGTGAAAGGGGCTTAGAGTAAGGAGTTTGTTCCCACATCTTCACCCAACAGATTCACACATTTCACTAATCAAATTTTGCAGTCCTTTAGTTAACTAATGATTTGGACCCCACTCTAAATTATCTTCCTATAAGTATCAATCAGCACAGAGAGCAAAGGTACTGTATGTATCAATCAGAGGGCTGCTTCCCATTTTCATTTTTAAGGCAAGCATCTTACCAACTACTTGGTCTTTCATACCAAACAAGAAGGTATGGGGGGAGGGGAGTAAATAAAATGGTTGGAAAGGAAACTGTGCTGAAGCCAAAGGTTAGTTTTTTCTTGACACCAAAAGCCCAACTTGTTTATTCACATATGTTCTGCACATCAAAATCTTTGATGTCCTTGGGACCTCAGTCTCTGAAATTATAATGCTGCTTGTCCCTTCCTCCTCCTGCCAACTAACAACCACATCCTGCTGATTCCTCCAACCTGTGCATAGGGAATTGTCTGTAGAAACCATAACTGGGACTGTAGTTCTTGAGAAAGCATGTACAATAGGGCTGCACACATTTCTCTGGCTGTGTTCTTTTTTTACCCTCTAGCTCAGGGGTGTCCAAAGTTTTTGGCAGGAGGGCCACATCATCTCTCTGACACTGTGTCTAGGGCCAGGGGGGAAAAAGGAATTAATTTACATTTAAAATTTGAATAAATTTACATAAATGAATATATTAAAGATGAACTTATATGAATGAATGAAGGTCTTGCAATAGCTCAAGGTTTATAAAAGGCCTTGCACAAAGCAAGGCTGGCCTTTCCTTTGCTGCCACTACTGCATCACAAATGTGAAACAGCAAGCAGTGGAGGAAGCCCTCATCCCACAGCTCACACAAGAGGTCAAACAGTCACCCTCACTCTGAGAGCAGTTGTGTCGGGCCAGAGGGGTCTCCAAAGCTCATTGGAGACTGGGGACTCCCTGAGGGCCGCATTGAGAGGCCTTGAGGGCCACATGTGGCCCCAGGGCCAGGGTTTGGGCACCCCTGCTCTAGCTAGAAGCACTAGAGAGATGGGTTTTTTTTAAGGTTCCATTGCACTCAGGTTGCATTCTTTTTTTTAGGTTCCAGTATGCTAGGCATGCTAGAATTTCTCCAAGCAAGCTTGGAGCTAGAAAAGATGCCACTACTATGCTTATGTTACTTCCTCCTATTTTCCTGTCTAATGAACGGTGGAACCTGTCAAAAACATGGCAGTTCCCATAGTGTACAGAGTGTATGGAAACAACATGGTGGCCTCTATACAATTAATTTCAATGAGGAGATGCCATTTTGTCATTTTTAAATTAACCGTGCTGGAAGCACGCTTGTAGCATACTGGAAACATCACTTCTGCCAATTCTCCTACCTAAAAAAAGAACACAGCCTCTGTCTCTTATACTTGGAGTTTTGTTAAGAAGAGCTTTGGTTCCAGTTGCTCAAAGTTCAGTAGGATGATTTTCCTGAGTTTCAACTGATTCTGAGTGGCTCCAACAAATTTCTCAATCTTTTGTGCATAGGTAAAGCAATACAGGGAATGAGGTTTTATAAACATTCCCAGACACAATCTGAAATTTAGCCTCCATTTCTTTTTGTTCATGGTAATGGGCTTGCACCTCAGGATGTTCTTTGGACCTCCAGGATCAGGTAAGTTGTCCCCACCCTGTAGATGGTGACCTAGAGACCTTTCAGAGATTTCCTTGATATACATTTTGGCCAGCAAAATAGAAACATTGTTCACAGCTCTAAAAAGGAACAACTGATTGTTTACCCAGCAGTTGTGGAAGTTATATAGAAAAGTGAGTACAAAGCAAGAGTGTGTTACTTGTGTAGGGAAGTTTCAAAGATGATGGGAAAGTGCACCAAAATCTGAGACACAAATGCAAACGCGGCCTTCTTTTTGCAGAGCCTTTACTGTTTATTCGTTGATCAAAGACTGAAACTTTGCACTTTTGAACCTAGCTATCAAAGTGCACCAGTGCTGGTGCTTATTTAATCCTTCCTAAACCGAGAGGTTATTCCTCTTTCTTCATTAGCTTTAACCCATTTCTCCCCAGCTCACAGGTGTACACATTTGATCCCTGCTGCATATATGCTCAGATCCCTGAGCAGAAATGGCTTAAACAAGCTTGTGCTCAGTTGTGGTTTTACATGCCCACAATAGCACTGGGTCCGAGTAAATAGGGCACAGAAGGTATTAACTCCTTATGGAATTGCATACCTTACAGAACACAGGTCATTGAGAACGTGACCTTGCTAGGAAACCAAGCTACACTTGGATTCAATAGAGTTTTTCTTTTTATGGCAGTACTTCAGTCCCCAACCCAAACAAGGGCTAACTGCACATTATGTACATATGCTACAGTCCAAACATCTTGTTTTTCCTTTAGAAAAATTTGAGAGTGGGGAGAGGTGTTTGAGAGTGGAAGCCTTTAATCATTTTTCTACCCATCATTTCCCCAGTTCAGACTGCCACCATGTCCCTTAAATCTCCCAAGGGATTTAAGAACATAATAAAAAGAGCCTGGCTGGATCATGCCAAGGGCCCATCTGGTCCAGTTTCCTGTATCTCACAGTGGCCCACAAGATGCTTCTGGGAGCATACACAGCAACAAGATACCTGTAACCTGTTGCCACTCCCTTGCACCTGTAATTCCAATACTATGCATTGTGATAAGATGTTTAGATGTGATTAAGTTTCAAGTTTTATAAAACGGTTGAGAGGAAAAACTCAGAGACCAAAAATATAGCAAATTCATCTGGTCAAGATGTTTGGAGAGATCCACCTGTTTTGATTTAGATGAAAAGACAAAGAGAAATAAGATCCCTGTAACACTGAGAAGCCCCTCCCCAAAGATACTCACAAAAATGAAAGCTATGAAGTGGCAGACCTCATAAGAAGGAAGCAAGACCAAACAAAACAAAAAATAGAACTGTACGAGAAGCTGAGCTCAAGAAAAGGAAAGGTTGAAGGTTTTTAGAACAAAACTGCTGCAATGAGGGACTGAAGGATCATTCCCCTAATCTAAATCAAGTTGAAAGCCAGGCGAGATTCCAGGAGGAATTAAGGGAAACTAATCAGGTCATGCCAAGACACTCTTAGCTTGTCTTGTTACTGGTTGCAGTGGAGTCAATGACTAAAGACCAAATTACAGGAACTCCGTATCTGTTAATAATATCTTTGGCACTGGAGTACTTGCTTCTCCCCTATATAAAGAGCACACATGGGGGTTTCTCTGGATTTGGGCCATGGAACAGAGTGGCACAGGAATGGTTGGCAACCTTCAGTCTCGAAAGACTATGGTATAGGCCTACAGCACCCGGTATTCCCAGGCGGTCTCCCATCCAAATACTAACCAGGCCTGACCCTGCTTAGCTTCCAAGATCAGACAAGATCAGTCATGTGCAGGGTAACAGTTATAGAGGAGTTTTATCCCAACTTTCCAGATCATGTAACCCCAGAACTCTGCTGGATCAGGTCCACCTTGTTCAGCATCTTGTTTCCCACCATTGCTAAAAAGGTGTCTCTGGACAGCCATTAAGGAGATGAAGAAGGAGCAGGTCACTGTCCTCCATTACGCCCCTGCAGCTGGTATTCAGAGAGGCAAACTGCCTCTGAATCGCCAAGTAGCATATAACCAACATGACTTAGTAACCACTGATAGATTTATTCTCTATGAATTTGCACAGTCCCTATTAAATCCATCTAAACTAGTGACCATCTTCACACCTGGTGGCAGCCAATTTCAAAATTAAGTAGGAGCAAAACTCTTCACTGCTGTGTGAGTAGCAAAGCACATTATACATTTTTGCCCATCAACAATTCTTTACGCTAGGATTGCCACATGGTCAATTTGTTTTTGCCTTAGGTCCTGTTCCTTAGCGCTATTATTAGGTGCCTCCACAGGATGACAACTGGCAGTGCAATCCTATGCATGTCTACTGAGAAGAAAGCCCATTAAGGGCGCAATCCTAACCCCTTATGTCAGTGCTTTCCAGAACTGGCACAGCAGTGCCAATGGGACGTGTGCTGCATCCACAGTTGGGTGGCACTCATGGAGGCCTCCTCAAAGTAAGGGAATGTTTGTTCCCTTACCTTGGAGCTGCATTGTCCTTACGTCAGTGCTGGAAAGCACTGACATAAGGGGTTAGGATTATGCCCTAAGTCTAGTGAGACTTACTCCCAGGTAAGTGTGTATAGAATTGTAGCCTAAAGCAACCTCAGAAGGAAAGGCTACAAGATTCAAGGCTTTATAGCTTGGGAAAAAAGGAGGTTACAGCAGTTCCGGGTCTGACTGCTGCCAGGTTTGCAATACGCCACCTCCCCCTCCCATACTTACCCGGTCACACAGAATCTCACGCAACCTTTTTCCGGCACTCCAAAAGCTACCTGGGGCTTCTAGAGCGCAGTTAAAAGTATGCTATTAAGTACTGTTAAAAGTGTGAAAGGCACTCCAGAAGCCTCAGGCAGCTTTTGGAGTGCCAGGGGTCATGCAGGGCTTCACCTGCCCCAGAATGGCTCTGGAGTGTGGGTGGTGGTGGAAGCAGTAGCATGTGGGTGGGAGTGATGCCATGGCAGGTGTGGACAGGGGGGTGAGACAGGGGCATTCCGGAGCGAGGAGAGGGTGGGCAGCAGGTTGGTCCACGGGCAGCCCAGGGCCAGGCAAGGGGGTTGAAGGTTGCCAACTAAGACAGTTTTGTTGGGTAACCTGTATTGCTTGTTGTTGGCAACCTTCAGTCTCGAGAGACTATGGTATTGTGCTCTGAAAGGTGGTTCTGGAACAGCGTCTAGTGTGGCTGAAAAGGCCGATTCGGGAGAGACAATCCCTTCCACAACGGAAGCAAGTGCAGTCTGTCCCTGGTCTGTCTCCCTGGCTATAGGCCTTCCTTCTTTGCCTCTTAGCCTCAGACTGTTGTTCTTGTACAGCGTTCTTGTTTCTCAGACTGTTGGCCAGCGTCAGTCAGACTGTACAGCTTTCTTGTTTCTTGTACAAAACTGTAACCAACAAAAATTCAGTGGCCAACTTGACGGTATTCATGTGACTCATAATAGCATTTTATCAGTTCCCTGTTGTGTCATAATAAGAACCCATTAGAACCATTAGTGTCATTGGTCAGTGTTAAATTAAGAAGATCCACTTTTGGTTACTTAAGGCAATTTTCCATTTCTGGTTATTTGGCTATAACTTTTGATAGGATACAGATATTTAAACACGGTTTATTTCATTGCATTCTGCATTAGATTACATATCTAATGATATATAAGATGATGGTATTATTCAAAAATACTAAGATTTTCACAATTTTGGCCTGTAGTGGTGTCACCCCCCAGTGCGTCACCTGGTGCAGTCCACACACCCCACATTCCCTAGCGACACCACTGTTTATTCCCTTCTTCTAAAATTAAGCTACATATGACATAAAAGGCAACTTACACCACCTTTGCCTTTTGCATCTAAATTGCTCTGTGCAGACTGGAAGTCTTCATCTAGCATGAGAACAAAGGGCAGATAAATGTGGGTCTTCTACTTGCTGCCTCTGTATCATGTCAGGCAACAGCAGACTCATTCTTCACATAAAAAGAGTAATGGTGTTACATCAAAGTATCTCACAAGACCATTCTTGGCTTCTTTGTGTAGATTCAACTTTGGCAGTATGCAGATTAAAAATCACACCAGGCAGGTGCTGGCGTTTCTTACTGGGCCACAGGTTTGTGTTGCAGTGCCATCTGGTTTTCCTGGAGCAGTTGCAAAGTCAGTTCAATTTCAAATTGCCACCTAGACACACCCAAATGAAACTGGAACCCGCCTAATCTCTTGACCATAATGCTTCTTCCAGCTTTGTCAAGGCATTGTCACTTGATTCCCTTAAAAAGAAAAAAGCACAAAGGTGGCCTGAACAGTTTCTTGGCAACTCTCCTTTCTTTTGATGAAAGCAGTTTAACAATGGCACAGACACACCCTTTTAATAATTGCCATATTTAATCTCTACTAACTGTTCCTATGTAAAAACAAGATCAGTTACTGTGAAATTGAGGGTGACTCTCTTTTATCATAAGCATGCTCAGCAATGAAAAGCAGATCTAGCAGGTTTTCAAGCTTTGCTGCCACTCCTTACTACTGAGAAGACAAAAAAGCATTCATGGTCAATCTGCCTGTGATCTAGGGGCAGCTTAATGGCATTAGACCAGATCAGTGAAGCATTAGGCAAGCTGGGAAGATGACAGCACCCACACTCCCGCCCACCATTTTAGAAGCTCATCTACCCCAAGGGAAGGGATTTCAATTAGTAATCTCCCAGATCAAAGGTATAATCAATGGGATTTTTGTTTTAAAGGAAACATTTATATTGCATCAAAATACTATCAATTGGTTTTCTGTTTTAAGGCCACAAAATATTTCAAGCTATATTATTTATAAATATTTCAAACTATGTTATTTATTAAGTTATATTGTCAGTTCTTTTTCCTGTGTCTCATTATAATAGTTCCTTTAAATGTCCATGTTATTATTTCTTACAGTGAGATCCTAGGCATGTCTGCTCAGAAGCAAGTCCTATTGATTTCAATAGAAAAAGTGACCCTTTAGCAGAACTAGTTGCTGATCAGGAATCAATGGGTCAATGATACTGTATATGGGGCAGGGAGGAACTCCTTAGTAAGGTAAGGTGTGAAAACTTAAGTTCTTGCAACTGCATGTCTCACCTGAAATTCAGCAATGTCCTATACAGACGATAACACTAAGACAAAGGAAAATTGTGTCCATTCATCAGTCTCCACTTCTGACCAACTCCAGGCTTTGCCCCATCTCTATCCTCTATGGCTAGAAGTACACATTACACTAACATGAGGACACTGCCTAAAACAGCATCCTTGAGTCAACTTTTCTCCTGCTTGTAAGATCTAGATTCAATAACCCTGTGTTATGATGTTAACACAGTGTAAAGCAGTAGTAGAGAAACCCACATCTCTGACTGCTGTTGTTGACAATGGTGCAGCATAAAGATGTTACAACCAAGGTAAGTAGTGTCAGGAGCAGCCCAAGGCAATCTGCCATCCAAACAACCCTCCAAATTCCACCACCCACTCCCTAGCCACACAGCCACATACTCACCATCACCATCTCTATCACCCTGCTGCAGCTCTACCACTGCTGATGTATAGTGGCTTGGCTAGAGCAGCAATTTTCAACCCTTTTCATCTCATGGCACACTGACAAGGCACTAAAATTGTCAAGGCACATCATCAACTACTTGACAATTGACAAGGCACACTATGCCGCCAGTGAGGGGCTCACATTCCCTACTGGCCCTACTAATAAATGACCTTCCTCCAAATTCCTGTGGCACACCTGTGGAGCACTTGTGGCACACTAGTGTGCCACAGCACAGTGGTTGAAAAGGGGGAAATTTGAGCTTACCTGTGAATTCCCCTTCTCGGTGGACTCCATGGTGGGTTCAGTCAGTCGAAGGTGGGTAGCTCCTCATCCCAGGCAGGCAGGTCAAGTGAAAACTTCCTGTGGTGAGGAGCGCCCCCTGGCTTCCCAGACTGCAAAAACCAGAAGGAACATCCTCTCCAAACCCACTGTCTGCATAAGGAATCTCAAATCTCTGCAAAAACAGAACTGAGGAGAAATGCAAGACAGCCATCCCAAGAAAAAACACAGATTTCTAACTGGACTGACTTGGATCCCCAAACTGTACAGTAAGGTAAAAGGATCAGCCTAACCAGAAGAAGCCACTGGATCAACTTAACCAGAATCTTGGCGGTGAGAGAATTAGTGTCTCACATATCAGGCTGCGAGGGCGGGGGAATGAACCCACCATGGAGTCCACCGAGAAGGGGAATTCACAGGTAAGCTCGAATTTCCCCTTTCTCTGGTAGGCTCTCCATGGTGGGTTCAGTCAGCCAAAGGTGGGTAATACCCAAGCTGTGCTCCTCAAGGGCGGGAGCTGCCTGAAGTGTGGGAAACCACGCTCTGAAGCACTCTGCGGCCGAAGGCAGCATCCCTAGCTGCAAAGGAATCAATCTTGCAGTGCTTCACAAAGGTGTGCGGAGAGCTCCATGTGCAGCCCTGCAAACCTGTTCTAAGGAAGGGTAAGCCTTGAAAGCCACAGTGGTGGATGCAGCACGGAGAGAGTAAGCCACTATGCCAGTGGGGGGTTCTACCCCCTGTGTCTTGTAGGCTTTGCCAATAGCCTCCCTCACCCATCTAGAGAGAGAGGAAGGAGACACCATGAGACCCTGTTTCCTAGGCTTAAAGGAGACAAATAGAGCCTCAGTCTTTCTGAAGGAGGAGGTCCTATCAAGATAGAAGGCCAAGGCCCTTCGCGCATCCAGGCAATGCCATTCACGCTCCTGAGGGTGGGAAGGGTTAGGGCAGAAGGAAGGAAGGATAACAGCCTGGGACCTGTGGAACATGGAATTTACCTTAGGCATAAAGGAGGGATCGGGGAGGAGGACCACCTGATCCTTGTGGACCTGGCAAAGCTCCCTGGCCATGGAGAGGGCCACTATCTTAGTAACTCTCCTCGCTGATACAATCCCTACCAAGAAGGCAGTTTTATATGCAAGGAGTTTGAGGGAACAGGTAGCCATGGGTTCAAAGGGTGGTCTGGAAAGGGCTTTCAGGACCAGGTTAAGGTCCCAGGAAGGGGCCCTAGCTATAGGGGGGGGGGATTGAGCAAGGAGACTCCTCGGATAAACTTCCTCACATGTGGGTGGGAAGCTAATTTACTACCCTTGGGGTAACCTAGAATGGAGGTGATAGCGGAGGTCTGCCTTTTGAGGGTGGAAGTACTAAGGTCCTTTTCGAGGTCAGACTGGAGAAACTCCAAGAAGTCTTTCACCTTAATTGACTCAGGAGATGTATTGCAACAGGCACACCAGACTGCAAGAGCCCGCCAGGTATAATTGTAGGCCCTGTTGGTGGAAGGCCGGATGCCTGCTAACATGGTACTGAGAACAGGAACTGAATAGCCCAAGGTGGCTAGTCTGTACCGCTCAACCTCCAGGCAGCTAGGTGTAACATTTGAAGCTGAGGGTGACAGATTGGACCCTGCAGGAGCAGATCCTCCACTGACAGCAGGTGCGAGGGGGGGGAGGGTGGACAGCTCTATCAGATCCGGGAACCAAGGATGACAAGGCCAGAAGGGAGCCACTAGTAGCACTTCTGCCTGCTCCGACCTGATCTTGGAGACAACCCTGGGGATGAGCTTGGTTGGAGGGAAAGCGTATAAGACACTCATTGGCCAACGAAGATGAAGAGCGTCTGTGCCCGCAGACTGAGGACAACGACCCCTGCTGAAGAACTGAGGAACTTGGTGGTTGAGGTGACAAGTGAAAAGGTCCATGCTGAAGGGGCCAAACTGCTTGAGAAGCATCCTGAAAACCTGAGGGTGGAGCTGCCACTCTGACTGGTCAATTTCCTTTCGACTTAGCCAGTCGGCCATGGTGTTGCTGACTCCTGGAATGTATTCCACCCTGATGGAAGCAACATTCCTTTCTGCCCACAGGAACAGGGAGCAGGCTTGAGTCTGCAGTGACTTTGAGTGTGTGTGTCCCTGTCTGTTGATGCGGGCCTTGGCCGAGATGTTGTCCACGTAAAGCAGAATGTCCTTGGCCCTCAGGAGGGGAGCAAAGGCCCTCAGTGCTAATAGAATGGTTTGAAGCTCTAGGTAGTTGATGCTTTGCGCTGCCTCTGCCGGAGACCACCTTCCCTGGGCTGTCCTGTCCCCCAGATGGGCTCCCCAGACCAGGAGACTGGCATCTGTATGGAGAACTGTACGCTCGACCACAGAAATGGGGGAACCCTGGTTCAGTCTGCATGGCTGCAGCCACCAGCGAAGGTCCAGCTTGGAGGCTGGGTCCAGCTTTACTAGCTTGCTCCTCTGGTTGGTGATGAGATCCTGGAAGGGCAACAGCAGGTGTTGAAGGGCTCTTGCCCTGAATCTGGCCCACGGAATGATGTCTTGGCATGAAGTAAACATGCCCAGGAGGCATGTCAGGGTTAGGAGATCCGAGTGACTAGACTTCAAGACAGAGGAGGCAAGCTGGGTGACCTTGTCCCGACACTCCTGAGAAAGGAAGACCTGATGTCTCCATGTCTATGATGGAGAATGCACTGTGAGGGAACTAGATGACTCTTGTCCCTGTTGATCACAAAACCGTGGTAGGCCAGGCAGTGGATGGTCCTGCTGATGTGTAGCTGTCCCTGTTTGAACGAACTCGATATCAGAAGGATATTGTCAAGAAAAGGGAAAGCCGCCACCCCCTGGGTGCGCAGGTGTGCAATGAGAGCCACCAGAACCTTTGAGAATACTCTTGGCGCAGAAACCAACCCAAATGGAAGACAGCAGTACTGGAGGTGAGTGCCATTGTAGGCAAAATGGACTTCTTGGGGACAGTGAAAAAGTGCGAGTAGACCCCCTGGCCCCATGGGTCTTGGGACAGGCTAGATGGCTCCAATCTGTAGTAGATGGTGAATGGCCTCCAGTGTTTGGGCATGCTTGATTGGGCAAGCTGGCCATCTGTCCCTTGGGATGGCTTTGAATTCAATGGAGTAGCCCCTGTGCATGGTGTCCTTCACCCACTGGTCCGTTGTAACAGCATCCCACTTGTGAGCAAAACAGCAGCCTTCCATCTATGGGGATGGCAAAGGATGGCGGGCCGTCACTGTTGTTTGGAGGTGGGCAGGAAAACAGGAGGACTGCTGGGAGCGGGGTTTGAAGGAGGACTTCTTAGGCTGCCAGATGGGGCGCTGGGATTTGTAGAAATTCCTGGAGCTGGAACTTGAGTGGTGGGCACAAAAGGAGGCACAAAAGGAATGCTGACGAGGCTTGTTAGTAGATCTCGCAGGCTTGGTCTGGTGGGAAGGACCTTGCGCTTCCTTTTGGTCTCCACAAGGAGGGGCTCCAGGTCCCCTCCAAAAAGCTTGGTCCCACAGAAGGGGAGGGGTACCACCTTGGCGTGTGATGCAGTATCTATGTCCCAATTACACAGCCAAGTACTTCTTGGTACTTGGGTATGCTGCCACCCCAACAGTCATGGCTCTGCTGAGAGTTGAAGAGAGTCTGCCGAGGTGTCTGCTATAAATGCTGCCGCAGAAGCCATTCTCTGGAGGTCAGAGCACACCTTGGAAGGCAGTTGATATTGCTCTGCAAACTTTTGCATCCACAAAACTAGTGCCCTAGTACTAAGGGAGGAAGCCACGGAGGCCCTGAGGGAGCTAGAGGATGCTTCAAAGACCCGCCTGGCGGCTAACTCAATCCTTTTGTCAACCGGATCCTTGGGCAGGCTTTCTGTGTCTGTAGGTAGGTCTGAGGGAGAGTCCAGGGCAGCTACTGGAGCATCCACCAGGGGCAGCTTAAATTTGGGAAGGTCTTCCTTGGCCACCTGGTTAAATTTTCCCATAGGCAAAGAGGAGTCCCTGGGCTTAGCAGGAGTGGCCCACTCCTTGTCAATGAGTTGTTTTAAATAATCAGGGAGTGGGAACCCTTGAAGGGGCTCCTGATAACTAGGGAAGACAGAGGAGGCCCCCCCCAGCGAGAGGGGCCAGGCTGGAGGTCAGCAGGCTGAGGTGTAGCAGGTTGAAGTTCTAGGGTGTCAATTATGCCCTGGAATAACTTAGGCAACTGGACTGGGGGGAAAAGGAGGGTGTGCAGTTGAACAGATAAGGGTTCATCCTCCTCTGAAAACTCCCCATCCTTGGAGGCTGATCCGGGAGAGAACCCTCAGCCTCCAACTCAGTTACGACCTGGGAGTGGTCTAGATGACCACTGGAGGTCCCAGATTTTTTTTTATTTTTTATTTTTTTGCTTCTTAGCTGGGGGAGGAGAGACCTCAATTTCAATTTCAGCATGGTCAAGAGGAGAAACAAGGGGAGCCTGAGACAGGGTGGATGGCCCTTGCCAAGGGGGAAGACCCAGTCCAGGAATGGAGGCATACAAGGAAGCCATGCTGGTGGAGACAGAGGCTTGCAACATGGACTGGATGGTAGCAGAAAGGTCCTCCCAGCTAATAGAAGCTGCTGGCCCTCCTGAGGCAGGGGCTGCTACTGGAGAATCTCTAGCCAGGCTAGCCGTGGCAGAGGACTTCAGGCGCTGAGAAAAGAACAGAAAGGAGGGAATAACTCGCTCATTCCCTGAGCCTGTCCCCCCCACACCAAGACCAGTCTGCTCTGTGCCTCTTCTGCCATTCCAAGAGGCAGGGGGCATGCAAAGGGGGGAGGAGTGCTTAAGGGCGCCAGGAGAAAAAAGGAGGGGAACCAGCCAGACCCCTTCGCCCAGGGGCAAATCAAACTCACCATGTGGTGGAACCGTTGGAGAGATGGGGGGGTCGGGTTGCATGTACAAGTCCCCAGAGCTGGCTCCGACGCCCGCAGCTGCAACCTCTATGAGAGAAAGAGAGGAAACTGGGGAGGGGGGCGCGTGAGCGACTTCCCCCAGCCTGATCCCGGCTCTCAGCCCTCAGAGCACCCTCCAGACACAATCAGAGCACAGTTCTGGTCATGTTCAGTTGAGTGGGCCAGAGGCTTTCAGGGGACAAGAAGCTGGCTGTGGGCTGGAAAGAGGCTTGCTGTGGGCTGCATCTGGCCCCCGGGCCGGGGTTTGGTGACCCCTGCCCTAGAGCACAGAGCACGCTCACAGAGGGAATCAACAGAAAGTTATGCCAAGCAAATCTCAGGGGCTACCTTGCCTTCTCCATTTTTCTTTGTTCTTACATTTCAGTAGAACTTCTCATGTGATGAGGGTGTATAGAGAGGCCTTTTGTCATAAGAAATGCTCCAGGCAAACACATCTTCAGAAGCAGAATTATGAAATGAAAATCCAACAGGATTGATTGCTTATATTAACCTCATTTCCTCATTTAAATCATTTTAATATTAGTTAATAAATCAAAGGAATAGGCTTTGGTAGGAAGGTGCATATTTATCAACATCATAGCAGCGCTCTTAAAAAGACATCGCTCTTCATCACCAGATCAATTGTCATATTGCTCCATTCATCATAGTATGTGGGCTCCCATAAAATGGATGTACATTAGTTTAGTAATATGTAATAAACCCTTAAATGACTTTTCCTGTTCCAAATCTTCTTGTTACCTATTTTAAATCTATCCTTCCCATTCAATATCACTGCATACATGTCCATATCAAAACTGTTAAAATACTACAGAATGCAAATCTATTTTCTTCAGAATGTAGGCTTATTCAACTTTTTATTTGATGTAATCTTGACTTAGTTTGAGTCTAAATGTTGCATTTCGTTTGCTAGTTCTAAAAGCAATTTACAGCAACAGCCAAATAAATCTTGCTACATAATGTAAAGTACATCAGTGGGATTTCTATATATATGGGGACCCTAATCCAGCAAGGTGGCTCTGTGCATCAATATTGGTTGTCAAATGCAAATCACCCTAATTTTGTACATGTGGGAGAAGCCCAAGATCCTCTATAGCAGTGGTTCCCAAACTTTTTCTGGCTAACGCCCCCTTGAGGCCCAGGAAAAATTCCTAGCGCCCCCCACCTCTTTGCTTAATAGTCTACTGCAAATTCAAAACAAGTAATACTACACTATAAAAAAAGCGTATGTATTTGACAAATAAATCTAGTAAAGTAAACAGTATTTAAAGTTAAATATATAACATTTAACATTTTTAATAAATAACATTTTTAAAAAGCTAAATTTGCATCTCTTCTGCAACTACGTTGTCTTCATAAGTTTAATGGGATGGATGTATTTGGCGTAGGGATATCAGTTTATCAACATCTGGCTGGAAGGAACTAAGGAAAAGTCTTAGATCCCCACGTTCAATAATGTTCAGTCTGTTTCTTTGCTTGGAAAGTAGGTAGGCGACTGCACTGAAGCCTCGCTCCACTAAATATGATGTAGGGAAAGCAATGAAGTACATCTTAACTTTGTTCCACAGTGCAGGGTATCGGTCAAAAAAAATTTTTTGTAACCAAAAGTCTTGATATGACTGTTTGAACTTTGGCCTGAGCTCAATGTCATTTTGGAGTGAAATAAGTTCTTCCTCTACCATTCCTGTTTCATCATTGCCGATATCTAGGAATGGATTTATCACCCAGTCTGGTACCTGAAGCAAAAAAAGATCCTGAAATCTATCAGACATGTCTCTGTGCAACTCATCCAGGTGTGCACAATACACTTGTAGGTTATCGTCTGGTATGCTCTTCTCCTTCTCCAATTCAGAGAGGCTCGGAAACTGAAAGAGCTCACGAAGGGCTATGTTACGTCTGAACAACTGTAACTTCGAGCGAAACGTGGAGAGAACAGATTTGACTTTGATAAGGCTAATCTCATTTCCTTGCAGTTGCAGATTAACTTCGTTAAACTTTGTGAATACATCAGACAAGTAGGCGGTATCATGCTTGATGTTTCTTAGTACATCAGAGAGAACAGGATTGGAGTCTTGGAAGAATTCAACAACTGTTCCAAAAACTGAATAGAAACGTCTCAGGCAGTTTCCCTTTGACAGCCATCTAACTTCTGTGTGCAACAACAAATGTTCAAAATCTTCATCGTTCTCAATGCAGAGCTGTCGAAACAATCGAGAATTGAGAGCATGTGCCTTAATTTTATTTATCGCTTTGATAATAGTGTTTAATGATTCGTGAAGTCAACTGCTTAGGTTTTTTGCGACCAAATGTTGCCTGTGAATTACACAGTGGACCGTAAACACACCAGGTACAACTTTTTTCAAGAAACTGATGAAGCCACGGTAACGACCTGTCATCGCAGGTGCCCCATCTGTTGCACAAGCAAGAATGTTGGTAAGCGGGATATCTTTCTCCTTGAAAAAAGTCTCAACACGAAATATTGACTCCCCTTTTGTATCTGTTTCTAGTTGTCTTGCAAATAACAGCTCTTGAACCAAACTTTCATCTTTGACAAAACGAACATAAGCAAGAAGCAAAGATTGATTGCCTGGAAGAATGGACTCATCTAATTGTAAACCAAATTCTATTGTTCTAAGCATGTTGCACAATGTGTCTTCAATATTTTCAGCCATTTCATCCACTCTTCTTTGAACAGAGTTATCACTGAGAGGAATAGCTTTAATAATTTGTTCCGGTGACTTGTGTAGAACTGTGCGCAGAACCTCACTGACTGCTGGCAGAATAAGCTGTTCCCCAATTGTATGAGGCTTACCAGATCTAGCAATTAGCAATGAGATGTTGTATGATGCACACAAACCATTACTGGATTGCTGTGAAGTGCCAGCAAACATATTTACAATATTTTTCCTTTTCTGTAATTGTTCCGAAGTGACTGAAAATATGCTAAGTTTTTGTCTGCTTTATCAGAGTGCATTTTCTTCAAATGTCGTAGGAGCCTGGAAGGTTTCATGGCTTCATTTGAAAAAACTCCCTCACACAGTAGGCACATTGGTTGCTGCTCATTATTTGGTGCTGGTACAAATCCATATTTCAGATATTCCACACTGCATTGCCTACACTTCTTTTTTGTTTGCTGTGTTGGAGCCATATTTTATTCTGGAACAAGAATATGCAAATTCTTTGCAAAGCACGCACTCACTATTTGCAGCAAACTTTGCAACCAACCTTCTCTGCAGAGTCTGCAGAAGTCTCCAGCAGGCCAAGTCAAGAAACACCTGTGCAAATCACACACCACTACTTGCAGCAAACTTTGCAACCAACTTTTTTGCATCCAGCACCAACCATCTTGTATATGTATAAATTTATAAATAAATATGTATAAATATATTGCATATATTTTTTATCTTGGGGTGGGGAGTGCATGCATGACGGGATTTTCTTTGGGGCAGTGCAGGCAGGTCCAGAGGGGTTGGGGGGCAAGACTAGTTAGGCTGCAATCCAAGCCACTTCATTTCAGGGGGCTTACTTCTGAGTAGACACAACTGGGATGGGGCTCAGACTGGGAGAAAGAGGCTGCAGGTGCAGGGGGGGTTGGGAGGGGGAGATTGCTGGACTGGGGGCGAGCCCAACTGAGTAATGGACCTTACTTATGAGTAGATACAAGTAGGTTGAGTAATGTTTTTAACGTAATGTATTGAGGCTGCAATCCTTAAAACACTTTCTTGGGAGTAAGTCCCATTGAATATAATGGAACTTACTTCTGAGTAGACAGCCTCAGGATTGCACACTTATACTTCTCCTCTTTTACCTGGATAGCAATGGAGAAGGCTGCTGCTGAGCTGTGTTGGTCCCAGGCAGGCAGGCAGCACAATGCCGCTGCAGAGGCTGTGGTGGCGATGGCAGGCACACGGCACAGGCAAGCAGCTGTGGCCACACAGGCAGCAGGCAGGCACCACGACCAGCGTTGAGGCTGTGGCCACACAAGCAGGGAGGCAGGCGGCAAAGCGGCGCAGGGGAAGAGCACTCACGAGGCTGTTGCCTCAGAAGTCTGGAGCGCTCTGAGCGGTGAGGGTGGGAGGAGCCTCCTTCTCCCGCTCATTGACTCCAGGCAGAGAAAAACAAATCAGAGGCGCGCAAGGACAAAGCGCGCCAAATTCAAACGCTGGCCGCCTGGAACCCCTTTTTTTTGGTGGCGGCCAGCGTTTTTCACCTGGCCTGACCTGTCACTGCCCCCCTATCGCCCACTTTGTCCCCATCGCCCCCCTAACGCCCATTTTACTTTCAACGCCCCTTGGATCTTTCCAACACCCCCTGGGGGGCACTAGTGCCCACTTTGAAAATCACTGCTCTATAGCAGGGATTTTCAACCTTTTTCATCTCATGGCACACTGACAAGGCGCTAAAATTGTCAAGGCACACCATCAGCTTTTTTATCCTTGACAAGGTATACCATGTTCCTGGTAGGGAACTCAAATCCCCCAATTGCCCTACTAATAAATGACCCTCCCCAAAGACTTGCGGCACACTTGTGAACCATCTGCGGCACACCAGTGTGCCAAGGCACAGTCGTTGAAAATAGCTGCTCTATAGGGTATAGAGTTATACCCTATAAAATACTTAGGTAAGATAAATAGGCTCCAAACAGGATCATGAAAGAGCAGAGTGGAAAAAGAAGAAACTGCACACATCAGTAGGAATATAAAGCCACTAGATAGGCCAAGGGCTGAGCAACCTGAAAGGAATTAGGAAATGAGGCAAAAGCTATACTTCCAATTCACAATGGTCAAAAAACTATGAAGTGCAAAATAAAGAAAAATTATCATAGACATCAACTTTACTCTTGTTCACATTATCTGAGAAAAGGGGGGAAGTAAGTACGGAGTGACACTTGGCTTTCATCATCTGTATCCAGCTGGTGTTCACTGCCGTTTAGCTGTTGGGTATCCATATGAATTCAATGACCATGCTGTACAGAGCTTCTTCTGCAGTTTCTTATTTATTCTACCATGCATAAAACGATGTCAAGAAAGCTCTGTTGTCAGCTGAAGACAGGTGTCTTTCCTGAAAGCAATGCATTCTACCTGAAAGCAATGCAATTCTCAATGTTCTAATTGCAAACATTTCTTTCCTCTTAAGAGATATTTGACTCTAGTTCTGAGTGCGCTATGCTGATTATGTATGAAAGCTCACACAAACCTAAACACAGGACATCATATCCCAGTTCAAAGCTTTGTTTGTGCTCTGATGCGCTCAGAGCATGTGGACTCACACATTCATTCAACTGAGACTACCGATGTACACATGCAAAGGTTTGGCACTCTCGACTGAAATTAATATGAGAGCTCTTGTAGAAATGGAAATACCCACTTCCTCCATGTCTTGAATTTTTCCCTTGTGAGCTTTTCTTGGTTTTTCCTGTTAATATTGTTCACAGTCTCTTGTCTCTTGAAATAAAATTTTGTAAGCAATAACAAGAATAATAAAAATTAATATTAATGCAATAAATTGCAAGCAGTGTCTCAACATTTAAAATAAATGCTCCTTCCTCAGTTGCTTTCATGTTTTAGGGCAGTGTTCTTCACCTTTGGGGTCAGGACCCCAAAGGGGTCACAAAACCTCAGTTGTGGGGTCACGGCAACTTATGGGAATGAAAAAGGTTGAAGACCACTGAACTACAGCACCACCAGGTAAAGGGGAAGGCATCTAGTGAGGTATCAGGAGACTGTGTCCCAGTCCTGCTCAGGTTCTTAGCAATTCTGCTAAAAGAGCTTTCACTAGTATCAGTCTTCATGGTAAGTTTTTATGCCCTCTTTTAGGGCATTAAGGGGGTGGGGAGTGGGTTGCGATGGGGGCAAGGGTGGTAGTGTCTTGGGAGGGGGTGGATTGATAGTGGGTTTCATACTGTGCATGTGTGAGTGTGCTTTGTTTATTTGTTTGTTGGGGTCATGGCATGAAAAACGTTAAAAACCACTGTTTTAGAGAGCATTAGCACCATTTCCAAGCCCAATGATTAGCAGTATTTAAATATTGTGTTATCAATATTGCATTATCAGTGTTCAATGGATGAATTTAAACATGTCTACCTCGCTTCCTCGATTGCACAAGGAAGCTTTATTCTCACAAGCTTTGAATCAAGCAGGGATCCAGTGTGTGCACCACCACAGAGGGCTTGTCAAAGGCAACATGTGCAGATGGCCCAAGAGCAGAGGATGGGAGTAGTACACTAGCTCAGTTGCCAGCCAACAATTGTCTGTTTGCTTGCTTTATGGGAGATGGTAGTCTTGAGGGTGCAGGAAGTGAGTATTGACTGAGGAGGAAGCAGGGGGTGGATACTGGTTGGGAGGCAACATTTAAAGGCTAGAGATAGCCAGGTTGGGGAAAATTCCCTCCAAGCTCGGTTGGGTGCCTATAAACTGAGATGAGAAGAAGTTATCCTATTTGGCCACCGCCCTTGGCCTGTGGTCTGAGTGCAAGCTCTGGTCCCAAAATCCTGAGCTGTCTCCTGAATCTTGCTGCTGTGTTTCACTCACAAGCCAGAATCTCTTGATCACTAGCAGGACAGATAAGGTCATGTGACAACAAAACCCGACTCCAATATAGGCTTCTGAGTCAAGCTAAATCTTTGGTCTGAGAAACAAAAGGGACTCAGGTGCTCCCTCCTGCCCCAAGTTCATGTCACCTTGTTCTAGCTAGCTGTGCCTTGTTTTTTCAGTGACTTGGCAGCAACTGAGTCTAAAGCTGTGTCTTTTCTGTATTTGTACACCCAGAGAACCATTAGTGCTAAATAAATGTAACAGAGGAAAGCAATTTCAGCGTTTCCCATCATTTAACTGAGGTGCAACTCAATATATAAAACCACAGATAGAGACTGGTGTTGCACGCACGCACATGCATACTTAAAGTCTCAGGGTGTGTAAAAGCAGCAGTACAGTACTGTATTTACTTATTGATATTCATCTGATTAGTAGCAAAAGTTCTTTACAGCAGGCAAGAAAAACATGTTTATTATGTCTTTGGTTTATCTTTAACATGACCGGCAATATTGAATAGGTGGTCAAGACAACCACGAAGGCCCACATTTTTGCAGAATGCCTAGGACTGGCACAAATGCTATCAAGATATTCCCTCTGCCCTTGCTACCATCATTAAACACAGCCTACAAGATCCACCAGAGGCTTGTTCTATGGAGTAAGTAAAGAAGATAAATGACATAGATTTGTCCCTCATTACCATCTGGTGGTTTCTTAGCAACTGCTACCTGCTTTTTCTCTACTAATTTCTGTGTTCAGTAACCAGTAAATGCAGTCTATAGTCTCCCATTTTGTGCTTGCTTACAACAGCAACAACAACAACAGTATTTGTATACTGCTTTTCAACTAAAAGTTCACAAAGCGGTTTACAGAGAAAAATCAAATAAATAAATGGCTCCCTGTCCCAAAAGGGCTCACAATCTAAAAAGATGCAAAAAATCTTTTTTTTGCACAGCATCCATGCAAAGTGGTGTAATAGCAAATATTAAACTGCAAAGGGTCAACCTGACAGCCTTCATAGTACAGCCGCACCTCACTAAAACTATAACACACACAAAAATCAACTTAAAACTTTTCATTACAGTGTTTTCTCCTTCTGTCACTTATCTGTACTTTTAAACTTTTTATACTTCATATACAGCACAGTTCTAGGCCTGTCTATTCAATACTAAGCCCCATTCAATTCAATAATCACAAATAAAGGCCTAATCCTATCAAACCCCCCAGCATCAATACAGCCCTGTCAATAGGGCATGTGCTGCATTCTGTGGTGGAGGGCTGTCATAAAGGCCTCCTCAAGATAAGGGCGCATTTGTTTCCTTACCTCAGGGCTGCATTGTCGTTTCATTGCTGTTGGAAAGTCGGATAGAATCGGGCCCATGTATGTTTTGGATTGCAGCCTTCAAGAACAACCTCATTTCAGCCCAAACTCACATAGCATGTTTTAAAACAAATGTATAAAAATTCAAAAATTGGATTTAATAATCTCCCAGATAATTTTTAAAAGTATATTAGAATGTTGGCCTCTGCATGTTTACTCAGATGTAAATCTGATTGTACTCAATAAGTACATTTGCATCGGACTGTAACCTTAATGAACCATGACTTCCATACAATCTTTTAGGTACCTCTTGGTAAGACAGTGGGCTAGTTATCAACATATGTCCCTAGGCAAACTTACCTCCTACAGTTTGGTGCTTCTTTGGCCGAAGGTCCTTGGAAAAAAATTCAGAGGCAGCACCTGAGTGTTCCTGTTGGTATCACTGCTCCTGCAGTAGCAATCCCAATGCTCTGCCGTCCACCTCCCCATGTTCCCTCCTGAGTACACCCCTATCCACTTACGCACACTTTCCCTCGGTCTTTCAGTCCCTGTTGTCTTTATTGGCAGATTGGGATCAACATTAAAGCTGAGTCAGTGGTATTCAATCCTGAGTAGGTCATATGCTCTTAAATTATAAACCTTTCAATTTGACAACCAACCTATTACAAAGCCTTTCTTAAACTACAGAATGAAATCTTGTGACTACTCTAAAATCAGCAATTATTCAAGCATTAGCAGAACACCAGATTTGCTCTGCTCTTCTCTGCAGATTCAGGGCCCAATCCTATTGTCGGGGCCCCTCCCAGATGCTCTGACCCCAACTTACCCTGGAGCAAGCACCCCAGGCCCAGGGTGGGGAGGCTTCCCTGCCCTTGAGAGGGGCAAAGAAGGTTGGCTCACCCCAACCAGACAGAGGGGGCTGGCAGGGCAAATAAGGAACACAGGAAACAAGTCAGGAAAGGCCTTTCCGGCCTTTTCTGCCCCACCAGGAGGAAGGGGATGGGCCAAAAGGGGGCGGGCTTGCTCCATAAAACAGGGAAGCCAGGGATGAGAGGCAGTCAGTGTGAAGCAGGGAGTTGTGAGGTGAACAGCTCCTGCTCCCAAGCCAGGTGTGGCAGCTCTGCTGAGGAGGAGGAGGAGGAGGACAAGGGTACTAGAACTGCTTCCCCTCCAGCCAATCTGAGACCTCCCTGGGGGTGGAACAAGCCTGCTCCAGGCCCCTTCAGGGGTGGGCCCCTACACCTATCCAACTTTCCAGTGCTGATGCAGCTGTGCCGATGGGGCATGTGCTGCACCCTGCAAGGGGGAGGGGTCACAGAGGTCTCCTCAATGTAATGGAATATTTTTTCCATATCTCGGGGCTGCATTGTGGCTGCACAGGTACTGGAAAGTTGGGTAGGACTGGGCCCTGGATTGATTAATTACATACAGAGCAAACCTTTTGCAAAGGTCAACAGTATGCATTACATAGAAAACATGTCCCTTTTACATCCAATAGCAATAAGCCTTGTTCTCGCTCTCCACCATAAAAACAAGTGTCGTTCTTAAGATATGCCATTCTCCTGAACTCAGTGAAAGTATATAGACAATAGTATATCAGTGTACTCCTAGGCAGAGTACTAGAGCATAAGAGGCCAGTCAGGGTAGGCATTGGCCAAGGGTCCACATGATCAGATCAATCCCTGAACCTGTAGTGGTAATGCCCAATGTCGGTACCATCAGGGAGTAGGTGGGGGGTGCTGTA
The DNA here is from genome assembly GCF_035046505.1 of Tiliqua scincoides. NCBI lineage: Eukaryota > Metazoa > Chordata > Lepidosauria > Squamata > Scincidae > Tiliqua > Tiliqua scincoides. The sequence continues at coordinate 42,765,705 of NC_089824.1, read as the reverse complement.
CAAGGCCTAGTGCAGGGTCTTGTCTCAGAGCCTCCAGCAATCTACTGCCATTGCTGCTACATAGGCACTGCCCCAGTGTGTCCTGAAAGTGCAACAGAAGCAAAATAGTAAACTACTGTAACTGTAACTACAGTGCTAAAACAAACACAGAGAGATGATAATGACTTTGTAAAATTACCGTAGCATTGCAGCACAGGTGATTCAGGTAGGATTGGGCTGTTAATTTGACAAGATTAGAATGTGAGTTGAGTGAATCTATGCAGATTTTGGAATGGGGTAAAATGACAGTGCAAGTACTTCACTATGAAAGTTGTAGCTGCCAAACAGTCTTCATTCTTCTGTCTGCCTCCTCATTTTCACTTAATCAAATAGTAAGGGAAGAGTGTTTTCCAGGAGATGGTAAAGTGATTCTTCACGGTATGGTTGCTTTCATGTCCTGCTGTGGGTTTCTCAGTTGGTACCACCATCGAAAAGGCCTTATCTCTTGTTGCCACCCCCTAACCTCTGTTAGGGAGAGCAGTTGAGGGAGGGGACCCTCAGATGATCTGAAGGGGCAGGCTGGAATATATGGAAGGATGTGGTCCCTCAAGTACATTGGTTGTGAGCAGTAAAGCAGTAAAGAACAAACTCAAAATGGACCCAGAAATGAACCAGCAAATAATGTAGTCACTGAAGCAACATTCTAATAGAGTTGAATCACTGAGGCCACAATCCTAACCAATTTTTCAGCACTGACATAAGGGCAATGCAACTCCGAGGGAAGGGAACAAATATTGCCTTACCTTGAGGAGGCCTCCGTGACTGCCCCTGAACTGCAGGATGCAGCACATGCCCCACTGGCACAGCTATGTCAGCGCTGGAAAATTGGTTAGGATTGCGCCCTGAGTCTCAGTAACCACACAGCTTGCTACATTCTGCACCAATTGCAATTTACAGACCAAGGGCAGCCCCATGTAGGGACCATTTCAGCAGTCTAACAGTTATGTCACCAAGTAATCAACCATTCTGGTCAGGCCCAACCAACTCAGGTACAGCTGCAACTGGTATACCAGCCTAAGCTGAGCAAAAGTTGCCTGGCCACAGCTGTTTCTGCAGGAGGGCTCCCAGGCTGTGCACCTGTTCTTACAGAGGGAGTGCAACCCCATTCAGAACAGGGAATGAAACAACACCTGCATCATGGATTTCCAGACCATATCTGTTTTGTCCAGATTAAGTTTTAGTTTGTTAGCTGTCAAACAGCTCCCAAACCCCTCCTGGCAATACTCCAACCCCCCCTTATCATTATCATCATCATCAACAACAACAGTTATATACCACTTTTCAACTAAAAGTTCACAAAGCCGTTTACAGAGAAAAATCAAATAACTAATGGCTCCTTGACCCAAAAGAGCTCACAATCTAAAAAGATACAAAAGAACACCAGCAGACAGCCACTAGAAAAGACACTGTGGGGGTGAGGTGGGCCACTTACTCAACCCCTGCTAAAAAGAGGAGCACCCACTTGAAAAAGTGCCTCTTACCCAGTTAGCAGGGGTTATCTGGTAGTAAAGAGAGAAAGAGCTGGGTGTCATTCACATATTGATAGCATCCCACCCCAAATTCCTGGATGACCTCTCCCAGTGGTTTCACGTAGATATTAAAAAACACGGGAGATTAGAACCGCACACCATACTGGCTAAGAGTCCAAACAGGCACCCTCCAGCACCACATTGTGGGACTCTGTCAGGAATAGCAAGGGGGGCTGCCAGTGATCACCCACTGATCTAGGGCAGTAGTGTCTAGTGCCAGGCTCTCACTCTCTTCCCATTCCTCACTCTTACACTTGGTTTGGACACACAGCTTAGTAGGACAAGACTCAGTAGTCTGCTACCACCAACCAATGAAACCTGGTTACCAGAGAGGTTTCCTGGGCAAAACACCTTCCCAATAATAGTTTTCAGGGTTGTTACTGCACCCACTCTGACAGTAGAGCCTACAGAGCAGGAAGGCTGACAAATCTACTGAGCCTAGAACACGGCAGAGGTTTAAAACAAAGGGGTTTTGTTGAGGAAAAAAAACAATATAATCAGGCTTGGTTGCTCACATATCAATGTCCACTAAAGGGTGATGACCCTGCAGAAAAGCCTCACACATGCAAGCCCTGCTGAACTCTAGACCAGGGGTGTCCAAAGTTTTTGGCAGGAGGGCCACATCCTCTCTCTGACACTGTGTCAGTGGAAGAAAAAGAATTAATTTACATTTAAAATTTGAATAAATTTACATAAGTTTACATAAATGAATATATTAAAGATGAACTTATATGAATGAGTGAAGGTCTTGCAACAGCTCAAGGCCTATAAAAGAACTTGCACAAAGCAAGGCTGGCCTTTCCTTTGCTGCTTCTACTGCATCACAGACATCAAACAGCAAGCAGTGGAGGGAGCCTTCATCCCACAGCTCACGGGAGAGGTCAAACAGTTGCCCTCACGCTGAGAGCAGTTGCATCGGGTCAGTGTGGGCTCCAACAAATGTCCAGAGAGCCAGAGGCTCATTGGAGACTGGGGGCTCCCTGAGGGCCGCATTGAGAGACCTTGAGGTCCGCAAGTGGCCCCAGGGCCGGGGTTTGGGCACCCCTGCTCTAGACCAAGAACCTGGATCACAGCTCAGCCTAACCTGAGCTGAAGGTGTTACCAAAAAGGCTATTTTGTTTAGGGGAATTTTATTAGCCTTCTGGAAACTTTTGGGACCATAGGCTGGATACAAGACAGCGTAGAGCAAAGAAATCCCTTGTTTAGCTTAATGAGGAGACTGGGAGGAAGGTAACTTTCAATCAAAGGATTATATTTTTATTGCAAAAACACACAAAGGTAACATAATACACATGGAGAATCGATAAGTATATACTTGTCTGGTGTACCTAACTCGTGGTGGATGCATGTGCTATGTATTTGGGTGCATCCGAAAAGGAATCAGAAATGGATAGGGTGTAGGGAGGCATTTTAGGGGTTCCTTAATCTGCTAAACCCAGTTGCTGACTAAAGATGGGGGAGAAGGGAGGGATAGGTAGGGAAGAAGGGGGGGGAAGTTTAGATGCATGATATATTTACCTGTGGGGGGGCAGTTGGAGGAAGAGTCCCGCAGGACCACTCTCGCAAGAGAGCAATCAGAGAAAGAGAGACCGCATGTGCTCTGAGTTCTCTCTTATAAGAATTGTCTTTGACCTGGAAGTTGATCTAGAATGACCGGAAGTATCCCAGAGCTGTGGGCATGCTCAGTAACACTTGGAGTATGTAAAGAAAAGGTGGAAGGGTCCAGAACTCAGTTATCAGCAAAGCTTGACTCTGGGGGAGGGGGAGTAGCTTACTTCCTGTTGCTACAGGATTCCAGTCTGGAGGTGGCTTAATGGCTGTGATTTAGTTAACAATAGACTTTGCTGCCAAAGTCCTCCTCCTTTAATGTGTTTGCATATTCATTGATTGACTTAAACAATAAAGACATTTCCAGTGTCTCTCCAGAGAATGAGTCTTTCAGACTGGAGGTGGCCAACAACATGAGAAATGAGTGAGCTTACGATTTGACTCCTTTTGTGGCCTGCAAGAGAAGTTTTGGGCCTGCATTTTAGTCCATGATATATATATATAAAATCACACTTGGAAGGGAAAAGGGGGATTTTCACGTAACAAAGGAGCCAAGAGCTTCTAACACAGCCATTTTCAACCACTGTGCCATGGGACACTGGTGTGCCATTGGAGGTCTGCAGGTGTGCTGTAGGAGTTTGCGTGAGGATCATTTGTTACTAGGGCCACTGGGGAATGTGAGCCCCTGCTGTCAATGCAGCATGCCTTGTCAATTGTCAAAAAACTGATGGTGTGCCTTGACACTTTTAGCGCCTTGTCAGTGTGCCGTGTGATGAAAAACGTTGAAAATTGCTGTAGAACGTCTGTAGAAGGACAGACCAACATAAACAAACTAATCGTCTCTGGCTATTACTTGGTCCTTTTCTCTGAACCTGGGGGACTCTACCCAGCAGCTTTCAACTCTGATTCCCCAGAGAGTTGGCTGTTCCCTGTCTTGCACACAGGAAAAGAGAGCAAGAGAGAGTGTCTTCAGGCCTGGTGATCTTTTTCTGGCCCCATCTCCCTGGCTCTCTAATTTGCTAACTCCCTTGTAACATGAAGTATCTCTAAGTTGCTCTCTAGCCCAGGGGTGTCAAACTCATTTCATACAGCTGGCTGAATTCATAATGCCTGCTGAGGGCCGGAAGTGATGTCATAAAGCAGGAAGTGATGTCAATAAGCAGGTCATGACCAGAAATAAGCACTTTTTCCCTCACTTAGGGACTCAGCTGCAAATCCTGATCATATTTTCAAGATATGGGAGAGCCCAATTATCATGCAGGCTGCCCTTTAGCAGTGACACCTCAGCCTAGCTCAGCAGCTGAGATCACCTGATGGTGGTGTTGGGAGAGCCCAAGGGCTGGATAAAGAGCTTCTGGGGGCTGCATCCAGCCCCTAGGCCTTATGTTTGACACCTCTGCTCTAGACAGAGACCAGAAAATTCCACACAATGAAATACAACTGTACAACCAAGGAGTGGAATCACTGCAAAGCAGTGTCCCTAAGCCCCAATTCGGCCAACCACCCCAGAAGGACAGTATGGTTGATAGTGTTGGAAGCCTCTGAGAGGTCCACCAGGACCAACGGGGAAACATTCCTCCTGTCCAGTCCCCTACTTGAGTCCTCCATCAGGACAACCAGGACTGTATCTGCCCCAAAGCCCACCCTAAAGCGAGTTTCAAAGTTGGACTAAAGAAGTATTTCACCTTTGCAGATGAAAGTACACATTATTATAGGTAATCTCTCTGATTTACAGATGTCCTTACTGATAGACCATCACACTGGCAATTTCATGCAGGCACAATCTGTCTGGGCTTGTGCTTTCATGCAGGTGTGACAGTGCTAATCCAACCCATGTTGTTTCCAACATTTGGACAAACCTCTGGAACGGAACCAGGATGTAAGTCGAGGACTTACTGTGCTGTAAACGGCCTTGAGGCCATTTTATTGCAAAATGAGTGGGAGAAATGTTGTAAAATTCATACATATGCGTTACATGCATTAATATGCAAGGAAAGCTTAATGGATTTGCTGTAAAGGAGCATTGGGAAGGGACAATTCAGTGGAAATACAAAAGTGATGCTTAATTCCCCCATCTGTCAATCAATACATACAATTAGCAAATGATCTGATCAGATCTGATGACCTGCAATTTAGCAATTCTACTAGGGCTTGACCTGGGATGTGTTTTTAGTGCCACAATTCAGCAGTGGAAAAAAATAAGGGCAAAGGCTTGAGTGCCCCTAAGCACATTACATCCTTCCCTCTTTACTGCATGGATTTAGAGATAAAGAGTCTTATGAACAAAGAACACAAGGAGACACATTCTGCTCCTTGAGTGAACAATAGTAGATAGGGGAGTTTATGGGACAATTATAGAGTTCAATAAAAATAAACCCAGGTGACTTGAGAAAATAAGCCAGGACACTCTCTCTAACAGAATACTGATAAAACTCCTTGGCTTGATCCAATCAAAGCTCAGCCCTTGTAAGTCTCATTTATTTCAATGAGAAAAATGTAAGCATGTTTCACGTTTTCCATGTAAATCAATGGAAGTGCTAAAAGTGCATTCTATGGCAAGATCATGCCCTGTGTCTTAAGTAAGGGCATAATCCTAACCCCTTATGGCATAAGGGCAATGCAGTTCTGAAGTAAGAGAACAAATATTCCCTTACTTTGAGGAGGCCCCAACTGCAGGATGCAGCACATTGACACCGCTATGCCAGTGCTTTAAAGCACTGACATAAGGAGTTAGGATTGCCCCTAAATTGAGCAGCATGCTTAATAAATGGGGAAAAAAATTAATGTAATGGGTAATTTTGGTAAGGCAATAGGTCTTTTATTAACCATATATAATTGGACAATTAATTTATCAATTAATATGTTTCCAGGAACTCATCTCAGTGCTAAAAATTACAATAGATAAAAAGTGGCATACTGAGATTATTTATTCACTAAAAAAGTAATTCACTTGATTTAATTAATATGGATATACAGTATTACAAGCATTGGACACATACTTGATGCAAGTTCTCCACCTAGTGGCCTGATTTCCTTCCTCTCTTTGTTTTCACTTGTATTGTTCTAGCAGCAGGACTACAATGTTTATGTTTTCCACATCCATAAGAAATGAAATGTGCAGCACAACCATAAATACTATGGATGGGATCTCACTTCAGGTGTGTGCATGAGATTGGGCATGCTCAAAGAGATTCTTGATGTCCTTTAAACATGTGATTTCCATGCTGTATTTAATTGAATTCATTTTAACAGGTTTGCTGTGTGGTATTGGAAGAAGAATGCACCCCCCCCCCCCCAAAAAAAAAGACTTTTAATTTTAATTTTAATTATCGAGTCTCTCTCTCTTATAAAATCTTAAAACATTTTTAAGAAATTAATTTAATAAATTAAATGGAGGAGGAGATAAAGGCCATATGTTTTGGCAGTAATCCATTTACAGCTCAATCTTAACCTTGATTTATGCTGGCATACCCTCCCTGTGCCAGCTCAAATTGCAAATGTGCCATAAACCATGTTTGCACAGATTCAGTAGCAGTTCACACTAGGACAAGGATGTGCACCGGCCTGCCACTGCCGGATCCCGTCCCTGCACTGGCGGAGTAAGGTAGGCTTGTACTGGGTTGCACAGAGGGTGGGAGAGGGTGGTGGGAGGGTATTCCAGATGTGGGGTGAGTGCATTACTGGGTGGGGAAGGGCAGAATGGGGGAGGATCAGGTCCAGAAGGGGGATAGGATCGGCAGTGGCAGTGCATGCCATATCCTAACCCCCAACCCTGGCCCAGGCAGCCTTACATGGGCTGCTCAGACTTTTGCCAGCTAAATAGCTGGTGCAGATCTGAGTAGCCCCATAGTGCAGGCTGGGGCTTGATAGAGAGTACAGGGGAAAATATCCCCTTTCCCTAAGGGAACCTCTAACAGCTTCCCAACCATGTGGCCTATCTGTACCAGTGCAGGTTAGGATTGGGCTAATAGTTATTTAGAGCCATTTAGTTATTTTCTTTTCTTTGTAAACCACTGTGTGAACTTTTTGGTTGAAAAGTGGCAGATAAAATTACTATATATTAATATATATATTATTATAGTGGGTGCTTCTCTTTTTAGCAGGGGGTGAGTAACTGGCCCACCTCACCCCCACAGTGTCTTTTCTAGTGGCTGTCTGCTGGTGTTCTTTTGCATCTTTTTAGATTGTGAGCCCTTTGGGGACAGGGAGCCATTAGTTATTTGATTTTTCTCTGTAAACGGCTTTGTGAACTTTCAGTTGAAAAGCGGTATATAAATACTGTTAATAATTAATGTTAATAATTATACATATATATTAATAATAATCTTGCAACCTGTAAACACCAAGAGGGGCATCAAGTGGCCTGTTGTGTGCTGCCTCTTCAGCAGCCAAGCCCAGAAGGCCTCAGAATGAAGGCTAAACTACATGAGCACACAAACGTGCACTGCAGAAGTGTGCTCCCCACTGGAAGGACCTTCTTTTTCCTTTAAAACACTCACTCAAGGTGGCCACCCTGGTTAGAATTATAGTGTAAGGGGAAGTGGAGTTTCATCCTCCTGCCCCCACAGGCTATTTTGTTCTCCATAGTTGCCTGAAGTGTCAGTTTGCCCCCATGGGGCAATGTTGCTCAGGGAGCAAACGGTTTTCATGGGAAAAACAGCATGCAGGGGAAGAATGAAACTCTCCTTGCATTGTCCAGGAGGCAGATGATGCAGTGGTAACCTGTTTCAGATCTTGACTCTCAACCTGTTTGACCTATATAGGAATGTGTCCCTACCTAGTTTCCTTCCTTCCTCCCTCTCTTCTCCTGATCTTCTAATGCTCAGAAGCTCTCTAGATGAGCTTTGCCAAGCTGCATGGAGTCCACTACACCATGAAGTCTCTTTTTCTCACACACAAAGAGAATAGCTCGAGGATTCTCTGTTCCAAAGTCTAGGGCCTGCACTACTAACAGAGATGTACATGCCTTTTATTTTTTCACATTTTAATACCACCCTTTCTCCAAGGAAATCAGGGTGGTGTACACGTTTCTTTCCCTCCATTTGTCCTCACAACAACCCTGTGAGGTAGGTTATGTATGGAGACTGGTCCAAAGTCACCCAGGAAGCTTTGTGGCTGAAATGGGGCTGTAAGTTACTTTTCAACTGTAAGCATTTTTCTTTGAAAAACCCTTTTACTGCCTCTGCCCCTATTTTAGTGTCAGCAGCAAACTAGTGGGCATTCATAGGGAGCAGTCAGAAAAACGGTTTTCCACTATATGATTCTGCTTGATTTAGAGTCAGACCCCTTTTCTAACACCCAAATGCTCCAGCTGTAACTGGAAGTGCCATCCTATGTTACTATTTTAAAGGAAAAAGGAGGTGCTTCTACCTGGGAACACACCTGTGAAGCATCCATTTACACTTTCATGTAGCTTGTCCCGAGGAACACCATGAGTATTTTCCATGAGAAACCTGTGTGTTTTTGGGCCCAGTATGATCTCCTAAGGAGCTGGAATGGTCAAGATGGACTAGAAACAGCATTTGGATAAGGTATTTTCACCAATCTAAGCTTTATGCACTGTAAGCAATAAATAGCTGCGTTACTAGAAAAGATCTTATAGGTGCTGCTGTTCTCACATCTAGTACAAACCCTCAATAAGCCAGTGTAGTTTCCCCATCTCTACCATTACACCTAGTGGTAATGGTGGTAATTACTAGGTCTACTATTACACCTAGTGGTAATGGTGCAGTGGTGAGACAAACGGGTAGATGAGCCTCGTCAGCCTGGAAGGGCAGCTCATCTAAGAGAAGGAAAACTCTGATCTCAAACCTCCACTGCCTTGTGGCTACATCCAGTTGTGGAAAAGGCTTCAGGAGTCAACCTCAAGGCAAAATCAGGAGCTGGAGTCCTTGAGGCAGTTCATGGCTGAACACAGTCACGCTCTGGCAACTCCTGCGACGCCGCTGGAACCAACCGTATTGGCTTCTGCCTTTCCATTGGATCATTCCAGCGACGTGGAGAGGGGGGATTTGCTGCATGGGTAACAGCCTATCCTCCATACCTTCTTTACCCAGGCTTCGCGCACTGGAGAGGACGCTCCAACTTCGCCATACGGCGTCGGCACAACACGGGAAGCAGCAGTTACCAGTTATAAGTCTTCGCTCGATTGGCGCAGAGCGTGACGCCAGGGGCTGCTTCCGACGGTGGGAGAGATCATTGCATCTCATTGGGCAGCTACCGCCCGCCTTAAGCTGGACAGTCCCCAGCCAGTAAGGTGTTGCCTCGCAACGGTCCGTTAACCTCACGGGGTGCGTGGGGTTTAGGGTGAAAACCGACAAGCGGATCAACAACTCTGCACCATGCAATAGAAAACAGAAAACTCCTGCCCTAAAGCTGGGCACCTGGAATGTAAGGACAATGACACCTGGCTTCTCTGATGACCTGCAAGAAATAGACGAAATATTTCACAATACGTTTGGGGGAAAACTCCACACATTTCTTTATATTCCTCAAAGATAAGAAGAATTCAAAAACCTCATAATGAAAGCTATATTAAATCTGGTAGTAAGGCACAGTCCAATCATAAGCTTCCCAGTGCCTGGAGGAACAGCAGCACCAAAATGGCAACTGCTGAATCCTGCAAGTGCCAGAAAGCTGCCGTAAGTCTCCATGGGGGAAGGGTACATTTGCCCCATTCCCCTGGGTAAGAGCCCAATCCTGAGCTTGGCACTCTGGCTTTCCGCCGGAGCACAGTATCGCAAACGTGCCGTAAGGCACGTCTGCAAGGCTTACTGCTGGGCCAGTGTCTGTCCTCCACTGCTTGGTGGTTTCATGGACCGCTGAGCCGTGGCACTATAAGTGGGGGCGGAGAGGAGGCTTTCCAGAGAGGGGGGAGGCAGATGGAGGGTGGAGAGAGAGCGGGGAGGAGGCGTGACGGGGTAGCAGGAGGTGGAGAAAGGGCGGGCGGGAGGCATGCCAGGGGGAGGGAGGGAGGCAGGTCCTGTGGTGCTCCACTCCACTGGATCCAAGGCGTTCGTGTGGGGCTCAGCACCCTACATGAACGCCTTTACCTTAAAGTGAGTAGCCCCATTGTGGGACCGCTTCCCTTACCTGGGAGAAGGGGTTCCCTTCTCCTGAGGCACTGCCCCTGGTGGGCTGAGGCACAAAGGAGGCGCAGGAGCCGTTCTTGGTGCCACCTCAGCCGTGTGCCCTAGGCAGCTCAGGATTAGGCTGTAAGGCTGCAGGCCCCACAATGGGGCTTCTCAAGTCTATACTGGCTATTTTGTTGGTGCAAACTTGAGAACCTCCATGTCGGGCGGCAGAGACCTCTGCCAGTCCCACCCCCCTCCTGGGCCAGTTCCTCCACCCACCTCACCCCACTCTCCCCCAAACCCGGAATGTCTCCCCCACCTTGAAGGCCACACCACTGCCTGGTGGCCATTCTTACCTCCAGCAGCTGCGCAGTGTCCTCCTCCCAGTGCTAGGCCCAGTGCTAACTGGTGCTGGCCTGGCACCAGAGCTCCCTCCTCCCATGGAGCCACAACATGTTTTATGGCATATTTACAACACCTAGCACCAGTGCTGGAGCTCAGCACTGGCACTAATGGCCCACAGGAGTCAGCCCTAAGTTGCCAAAATATTGTAAAAAGTGTGAACTATAAACCAGTTGCCTTCTTATATGTGATTTGTTATTCATTTCTTTACACTGCTGCTATATTGATCAGTGGTGTAGGAAGGAAGTCTATGCTGCAGCAGGCAATGAAGTGAATAACAGCACAATCCTATGCATGTTTACTCAAAAGTCCTATCAAGGCTTACTCCCAGGTAAGGGGGCATGGTTTTCTTTGTGCTCCCTGCTGTTAATCCAAAGCAGAGGTGGATGAATGGACAGGAGGAAGGCAATGGTCTGAATTTCTTTTCCAAAAGTACATCTATAATAGGCAGATAGGAAGGGGAAAATAGGTATCAAAATTGTACAAGCACCAGCTAGAAAAACAATAATACAGAAGAGTGTTTCTTTGCTCATGTGAAGTCTACCTTTCTAACCACACCGAGCTTGCCCATATGTTGCAGTCAAGAACAGTTTCCAAATCAAATGACCTTTCAGGCAAGCCTCAGAACCACATACTGGTATGTTAGAAACTGAATGGAGGAAAAAGTAGAATGGAGGTTGCACCTATTATTTTGCCTTGAATTTGAATACGTATACAGGTGAACCTGTATATTCTAGCAGCAGCTTGCGTAAGTGTTAAGTGCGTACGAGATTTCATTTATATCATAGTAGTGACATATTTAACCATTGGCAGCACAATCTATGCATGTTTAATTAGAAATAAGTCCAACTACAGGGCATATTCTCAGAAAATGTGCATAGGATGGCAGCCTCATTGTCATAAATAAAAGTATTTTATTCTGTTATATTCTGAAGAATAATCTGATCATTTCAGCATTTCATTTAACAGCTGCAATCTTTTTCACCCTACTGAAGAGTAGGACAACCATGTGCTTATATCTGCTATGATTTGATTATGTGCTCATAGTTACTGTGTTACTGTAAAAGTTCTCTCTACAGATGCCCAAACACACTGATTATCCAATTGAATAATAAAGAGTCCTCTCTTTGACTCAAACAGATCTGCAATTGAAGCACGGAATTTGTCAAAAGCCCTTTTCTATCCTTAGTTGCATTAGTCTCATAAATGATACAGGATCACATTGTGCCCCTGTCAGTGATGGTGCTAGCAATGCAGATGTCAGTTTCTCTCCAATAATTCAGGCAACTTTTGGTATTTTTTAAACAAAGCATACACAAAGCCCAATTCATTTCTTCTCATTTAATGCAGCTTACTTGCCCTATACATGGTTTTAATACAAAGACCTTGCAGATGGCATTAGGAATGCAGTATACAATCTCTGTTATGAAAGTCTTCTGTATATCTCAGTTGTTGTCCTAAAAAGTGCAGCAGTATGTTTCATCAATATGTTTCTGAGATGGTGCTGCCCTCACATCAGCTTCGTAATAAGGCACTTGGCTCAAACTACCTCAAGGTGAAAACCATGGAATCTATTCCTCTCTGACATGGCATGCCGTCCTTCTGGCTTGCCCTCTTATGGATGCTGTACCTCTTTATGTGACAATAAGATGATCAGGGCCTTTATCATAAACACTACAATATTCTCAGAAGCGCTTTTATGAATGGGATGAATCCTGAAAATGTTTTTAAAAATGAAGCACATGAAACAGCTTTCTTAGAACATCTCAGCCTCTCCTAAGGATATTTCTTGATTTCCTGAATGAATGTGAAGAGCAGGTAGTACAAGAACCTCCTCTGTTTGGATACTGTAAATGTCAATCAGAATTGCAGGTAAGCTCTGATGGATCACCTGTACTTTCTGCATTGCACTGAGCTCCACTTGGGAAGTTAATAAAAGTGCAACTTGGGGAGCCACTGAAGGAAGCTGGGCAAGGGGGGGTGAGTTCCTCCTATGTCTTCCATATTGTAACCAGACCCCCTCGTACAAAGGGGATGGTCATATGGGTCATGTGTCTGTACCACTGCCACCAATATGCCCCCTTTCTGGCCTTGATATGCCCCAATCTCAGTCCCATTCATCCCCTCCCAACCTCCCTTCCCGCCCTGATTTACTAGTGCAGGGTGAAGATGGACCCAACAACTTGCCACTTGCTGCAGTGGCCAGGCCACTGGGAATGGCATGTTGTACTTTGCAACAACCATAAAGGGTCTTACACTGCTGGAACATATTAGGATTGGGCCTTATTATTAGGACTGGGCCATTAGTCAACTGATTAGTTACCCAGTGAACCAAATACTGGATAGAAAATCTGGTGCCAAGTGAGCAGCTTTTTGTTGGCCTGGAATGATTAATTCTATGAATGTAGAAAAAAAAAAAACTCTTCTTACATTGAGTGTGTGTAGAGCTCTCTCTCCAGCTGAAGATGAAAAGTAAATAGGCAGTGGTAAGACTTAATTATTGTGGAACACTGATCACTTTATGTAAGAAGGCAATGTCCCATCTCAGCACTATTTGGTCAAGAAAAATGAAGAATCAGATCTTAAAGCAAACAGTTCACAGAAACACCATCTTGAATGTGAGAAGAGACAGATTTACTATAGCCATAGGTTCAAATGACTTGTCTATAACTTGCAACAAGACCAAAGGCAAACTTCATGATGGAACCAGAGGTTTGATCTGTGAGTACAGATTAGCTACTGTATTCCCAAAAACTTCTGACCTGTGGGTGCAAGAAAATAGATATATTGTCTTAGAGGCACAAGCTGCAACTTCTGCAGCAGCCAATGTGGTGATAGGGTAGAGTAGCCTGGACCTATCAGAGATGGGCTTCTGCCACATGACCAGGCAAGCCTGCTCCCTGAAGCTGATCCTAAATGAAGCTGCTGTTGAATGACGTTGCTTCCGGTTGCCTCCATCCAATTTCTTGAAAACAATGGATTCACAGGCAGAGCTTCTTTTATGGCTCTGAAAGGCTGGTCTGGTTCACATGGAAAGACAATTATTCAGTCCCAAAATGTTTAGAACTTCAAAGGCTAAAGGCAGTATTTTAAATTGGGTCAAGTGAAAACTAGAGTGATGTGCTCCAACTGTTTAGCTTCATTTTGCACTCTCACACTGCATTTTGCACCAGCTGAAGCTTCCAAAGTGTTTTTGAAGACAAATCCTCATTGTAGTAGTCTGATCTGGAAGTTGATAGGAAGTGCTCCTGGACATGGCAGTCACCTGAGCTTTCATAGACAAATTTGAACCCAGCAGCACCTCCATCACGTATACTTGTCTTACAAGCGAAGTGCAACCCCATCTACAACAAGCAGGATACCACTATCTAGAATTGAGGAATAATCTGCTAACAGAACTCCCATTTTATTTGGATTACATTTCAGTTTGTTGACCCTCATCCAAACCAAAACAGCCTTAGGGTGCAATCCAAAGAATTGCCCAGGAGGGTCACAAATGTGCTGTAAAGCACTTTTGCGCCTCTGTGGGAGGAAGCTGTGTTGGCGCATCTAGATGCATCGATGCACGGAGGCTGACAGAAGCCTTCACAGCAGCTTTCCCGCAGCCGCTTATGTCAGCGCACCGGTGCCGGTACAAGCGGCAAAGGTAGGCGTGGGGGGGCGGGGAGGAGAAGGGAAGGAGGCGTTTCTGGGTGGGCGGAGGGCAGGCGATCGGCAGCCCCACGGGCAGGCGTGCTGGGAGCCAGAGGCGGTGCTGGGACCCGGTAGTTATGCCGGATCCCAACCCCCATCCCTGGGGAGAACGGAGCAGCTTGAAGCCATTCCGGTCTCCTCAGACTTGCACTACCTCTAGAGGTGGCACAGGTCCGAGGAGACCCATTGGGGCCAGCAGCCCATACCCAGGGGTAAGGAGAAGAGTTTCCTCTTGCCTCTGGCTGAGCCACTGCTGGCCACAAACCTGCCTTGGATGCAGCGCAAGCCTCCTGGCTCGCCTGGTCCAGCGCAGGTTTGGATTGTACTGTTCATCATACATTGGTTAAGCAGCATTGCTTGGACGATACAGTGATGACATTTGAGTTCAAACTTTTGACCTTTTCTGACCTTATCTACTGGTTTTATGTAGAATAGATGTTATAAGATATTCCATATCTTTTATGGGATACAAAATAGAGTTCTGTGATACCCTTATAGCTAAGTGGCCATGAGGCAAAACAGCAGTTCTCTACCAACACCAGTCCTGTTTCCTATAGGTCCCAGAATGATAGCACAGTCAAATGTTGTCAAAAACTATAGAGAAGTCCAGAAGAATCAGTAAAGTTACATTTGCCCTTTCAATTCATGATTGTAGGTCATCTACCTGAGCCATTTCACTCCCAAACCCAAGGGAGAAAACAGTTTGGAAATGGTATTTTAAATGAGATATGACAAAGGGTAGACTTCAGTCCTCTAAGTAACCTGTCCAAATGTTCAGAAAATAACCAAA
This sequence comes from Tiliqua scincoides, assembly GCF_035046505.1. Taxonomy (NCBI): domain Eukaryota; kingdom Metazoa; phylum Chordata; class Lepidosauria; order Squamata; family Scincidae; genus Tiliqua; species Tiliqua scincoides. The sequence continues at coordinate 42,750,631 of NC_089824.1, read as the reverse complement.
CAGTCAAAAATAATTGGAGAAAGCCTGTCAAAACAAGTGTTTTCAATCTTCTCCAAAAATACAGCAGGAGGGATCAAAACCAACCTCCTATGAGAGGGAATTCCATAACAACCTGACCTTTGCCTCTGATCAACTACTCTCTCTGTCTTTCTCCTTTTAAAACACAGCTGAAACAAAAAATTGGTAGAGATACCTTAATGCAGAAGTGTCCAAACTTTTTGGCAAGAGGACCACATCATCTCTCAGACACTGTGTTGGGGGCCAGGAAAAAAAGTATTAATTTACATTTAAAATTTGAATAAATTAACATAAATGAATATATTAGAAATGGAACTTATATGAATGAATGAAGGTCTCGCTACAGTTCAAGACCTATAAAAGTTCTTGCGCAAAGCAAGGCCAGCCTTTCCTTCGCTGCTGCTGCCGCCTCACAGACATGAAATAGCAAGCAGCAGAGAGAAAACTTGGTCCGTAGCTCGTGCGAGAGATCAAACAGTTGTCCCTAGCACTGAGAACAGTTGTGTTGGGCCAGTGTGGACTCCAGCAAGTCACCAGCGGGCCAGAGGCTCATTGGACTAGGGGGCTCCCCATGGGCCAGATTGGGGGGTAACCGAGGGCCGCAAATGGTCCCCGAGTCAGGGTTTGGGCACCTCTGCCTTAATGCAACTCCTCTTCGATTAGGCCAGGGGTGCTCAAACATTTTGGCAGGAGGGCCACATCGTCTCTCTGACACTGTCAGGGGTCGGGAAAAAAAAGAATTAATTTGCATTTCAAATTTGCATAATTTACATAAATGAATATATTAGAGGTGGAACTTATATGAATGAATGAATTCAAACCAGTTCTTAAGCACTTTCACACACAGGAAGGGGAGGCATCCCCCAGCCAGTTCTTAAGCACTTTCACACACAGGAAGGGGGGGGCATCCCCCAGCCAGTTCTTAAGCACTTTCACACTCAGGTAGGGGGGACATCCCCCAGCCAGTTCTTAAATACTTTTACCCACACCCGCCAGCTTGCCTGCCTCCTCATCCTCCTTCCTTCCCTCGCTCGGGTGGCATGTGCTGCTCCCTGGCCACTCATCCACTCGCCCGTTCAGCTGCCTGCCCACCCTCTCTCCCTCCTTTGCGTGGCTTGTTCTGCAGCCTGGCCACCCACCCACCCGCCTGCCCAGCTACCTGCCTGCTCGGCTGCCTAGCCACCCTCCCTCCCGCGGCTTGTGCTGCAGCTGGCTGGCTAGCTGGCTGGCTGGCCACCCAGTCGCCCACCTGTGGACCCACCGTGGGCCACAAGTGGCCCACGGGCCAGGGTTTGGGCACCCCTGGATTAGGCCATAGCTAATTTCTGGTCCCTGATCACTAATTTAAGACCAATGCCATATGGATCTTAAATGTGTTGAAGTATTATTTTCTTGCCACCAGAAAAATGGCCCAAATTAAACATATTTCTGCTGTTCTCACAAAGCCATTGTCTCTTGGTGACTCTTCTGCTACAGTACAGTACAAATGTTATAACATGGCTAGCCCATGTCACAAAGGCCATTTTTTCCAACTGCTCCCCAACAAATGAGTAAGGAAATGTTCCACCACAGCATCACCACTGTTTTTTCAACACTTTATTTTTGTCTTTTAGGGCCAAACCTATTCAACTTTCCAGTGCTGATGCAGCTGCAATGCAGCCCTGAGTTAAGGGAATAAACATTCCCTTATCTTGAGACGGTCTCCCCTCCCCGGCAGGATGCAGCACACACCCCATTGGCATGGTTGCATCAACAGTGGGAAGTTGAATAGGATTGGGCCCTTAGATACAGATGCAGAATGAATACAGACAGATTATTAGAAAGATTAAAACACTGAAAAAATTATTAAAATAAATAGCTCAGTATTTTAAGAACATAAACATAAGAAAAGCCCTGCATAGGACCATTTTGTTCAGCATTATGTTTCCTGTAGTGGCCCACCAGCATGGAGGTGTGAGGGACACTATTCCCAAGATGACAGCTGGATTAAAGTCAGAACACCTGTGGGTACCTGTGTGCCTTATGGCCCAATTCTATTGGGCCTCACCACCAGCTGAATGCACATTCTGCTGGTGGTGACTGCCAAAAAATTGACATAAAGTGTACTCTGGCAGCATGATGAGCAGTACGCTGCCTTAGCATGGTAGGAAGATGACAGGGGAAGCAGGGAGGGGGCAGGGAGGGAAGAACAGGGGCCAGGAGGGAGCAAAACTGGGTGGGGAGGGGAGGAATGGGGGCAGGAAGGCTGCAGGAGGGGGGGAATCTGGTAGCGATGACACACACCAGATGCTATCCCCTCCCCATTCTCTCCTTGGACTTGAGCCAGCAAAATCACTTGTGCAGGTCTGAGAAGACCCATTGCAGGGTGGGAGACTTATGGAGGGGAAAGGAGATTTAAACTTTTAGCCCAGCTGCACCAGAAAAGGTGGGGGGATACAATTTTGCTGCTGGGGACCATAGCAGAAAAATGAGTAAGGAAATTATGTTCTCTTGACCAGGCAATCTAACTTTAAATTGGATGCTGGAGAGTCCATCTAGGGCTGCTCACTCTGACCAACTGAACGACCACCCTGCTTGGCGGAACCTTAGAATAGACTAGGGGTGTCCAAAGTTTTTGGCAGGAGGGGCACATCATCTCCCTGACACTGTGTCAGGGGCCGGGGGGAAAAAAGAATTAATTTACATTTAAAATTTGAATAAATTTACATAAGTTTACATAAATGAATATATTAAAGATGAACTTATATGAATGAATGAAGGTCTTGCAATAGCTCAAGGCCTATAAAATGCCTTGTACAAAGCAAGGTTGGCCTTTCCTTTGCTGCCTCTGCTGCATCACAGATGTGAAACTGCAAGCAGTGGCAGGAGCCCTCATTCCACAGCTCACACAAGAGGTCAAACAGTTGCCCTCACGCTAAAGGCAGCTGCGTTGGGCCAGTAGGGGCGCCAACAAATCTCCGGAGGGCCAGAGCCTCATTGGAGACTGGGGGCTCCCTGAAGGCCGCACTGAGAGTCCTCGAGGGCCGCAAGTGGCCCCAGGGCCAGGGTTTGGGCACCCCTGGAACAGACTATGAAGTTAGCTTAGCCAGCTATATTTTGTTTTTCTTGTTGCCTTGAAAATGCTTGTATCACTTATGCACTTTCCTGGGGCTGCCCCTTTTGTGCCCCTTACTAATGTCAGGACAATTTTAAGCCATAAAATCTTTCTTCGAATGACTTGTTCTGTGTGTGTGTGTGTGTGTGTGTGTGTGTGTGTGTGTGTGTGTGTGTGTGTGTGTGTGTGTGTTTCCTAGGGCACAATCCTAACCTGTGCTGGAGCAGGTAAGTCGGGAGGCTTGTGCTGCATCCAATGCAGGTTTGTTGGGTGCAACGGCTCAGCCAGAGACAAGGGGAAGCTCTTCCCCTTACACCTGGGTAAGGGCTGCGTGCCCCTATGGGTTTCCTCGGACCTCCGCCACCTCTGGAGGTGGCGCAAGTCTGAGGAGAGTGGAGCAGCTGGAAGCCACTCCGTTCTCTCCAGGATGGGGGTTGGGACCGGCATAACTGCCGAGTCCCAGCCCCGCTCCCGGCTCCCCGCACGCCCACCCCCAGGGCCGCCCATTGCCCGCTCTCCCCCATCCAGAAATGCCCCCTCCCGCCCTTACCTTCGCCGCTTGCGCCGACAAGCAGTGGTGCGGGAGCCACCGCACAGGCTTCTGCCTGACTCTGTGCATTGGCACATCTGAATGCGCCGACACAGCTCCCGCCCATGGAGGCGCAAACATGCCTTACGGCACGTTTGCGACACCCCAGGGCGTCCTATGCTGGCATAAGTGGCGGTTAGGATTGCTCCCTTAGGGGTTCAGATAAATTTGTGCTCATCTGCATCCATCTTTGGCTGTTTGCCTAAGCTACCATGCCAAGACACTAATGAAAGGGTTTTTCCTTCTTCCCCTTTGGTTGGGTGGCCTGGTAGTCTTGGGTCAAAATATCAAAGAGATGGTGGCCGACTGCCAACTTGGGGGTTGGTCGTCTGGACATCTTGGTAGCCTTTTAGCTAAGGAGGTAGGGGACCACATTCCCCTATGCCCTCTTCGCCATCCACGGGAACTTCACAATGACTTGGAGGCGTGGTGCTTGGAAGGGGAACACACTTAGCTAGGTAATGCACAGGAACTGGTTTGGGAGTGTGAACAGCGAAAACAGATGTGGGGAGTTTGAAAGATGGGATGGTTGGGTGAGGAGCTGACAGTGATTGCTGAGCCCACTTCAAGAAACTCATCTCTCTTATTTTTGGAATCCTCTTAGCTCAACAGTCAACGATATTCAGAAGGTATCTCTATATGAAATCAGCATGGACGATATTGTCTACTTATAGGCTTGATTTTATTTTTATGAACTGCTTTAAGAATAATTATAATGTAAAAATATAGTAAATCAGGGTGGCTCATCCCTGAGGAAAATGAGCCTGGTCACACTGGCTGGTGGATTGGGGCCAGTGAACAGACCCTGCTACCTTCCCCCTACTCTGCCACCGTGGACAAAGCCACTCTCCTTCCCACTCTTTTCTCCATGCAACTCTTTAATCAAAGCAGGAAATGTGGACCTCACTTCTGGAAGCAGTCCTAGCACATCCTGCATTTCCTGCTTTGTGTAGAGAGCCCTCATAGAAGAAGGAGTGAGATCATGTGTGGGAAGAGTGGGGAGTTGATGTATTCTATATCCTAGGACCTAAATCCCTTCTAGACAAGACACACACCATAAGCACCAGCTGGCATAGGAATTTTAAATGCCACAGGAAACACTGAGAGGAAAAGCACCAGAAAATCTCAACTCAGAAAATCTCAGCCATTAGTTGTTTGTTTGATTTTCTCTGTAAACAGCTTTGTGAACTTTCTGTTGAAAAGTGGTATATAACTACTGTTAATAATAATGATAATAATAATAACAACAACTCCTGGCATCCCCTCAACTCCGTCCACTTTCCTATGGCACAGAATATAGACTACCCTTGACAGTCAACCACAGCACAAATCCCAGTACTTAAGCCCCTGCCAAGGAGACCAGATGTGAGGAAGCATGGCGTGGAAGGAACTCTAGCTCTCTGACCTCATGTTGTTAACACTTAGAACACACAAAAGGGAACTTTAGTGATGGGAACTCCGGAGAAAGACATGAGGCACATAAAGGGAGCACTTTCCACAAAGAGCCTGCTCTCATAACATATATGGCAAAATACTTTGCTAACAGCTGTCCTCAGAAATCTGCAGGACATTCCACTGATAGAAGAACAGTGGATGAAAGTTATGGACTTTGCAGAAATGGCCAAACTGACGATCTTACTTATAGAGAAATCAACAAAAAAAATTATGAAAACCTGGAAATCAATTATTTTTGCATGAGAGAGAGAATAATGACTTTCTGCATGAGAGAGAGAGAGAGAGAGAGAGAGAGAGAGAGAATAATGAGTTAATAAGTTGTGGATCTGAATATTAGATTGAAAGGACTAGAGAACATTAATCTGAATTGGAATACTTATAATGAGGAGATAAGAGGGACCAAAGTGCCTCTACTTTAACCATTGTACAGAAGAGGGAATTTGGACAGGCGCAGCTCAACATGGAAGGGTTAAAAAAGCTGCACCTGCTAACATTCCCTCTTTTCTACAATGGTTAAAGATAGAAGCACTTTGTCCTCCATTGTATCTAGTCACCCTGAGAAGGAACTGTTGGAGACATAACATATAAATGGGTGGAAATTTAGATTAAAATATAAAGCTGTAAGTAATTAGAACATTTGACTTTGCCTGTGCTACATTATTAGAAGTATTCTTTGTATTTTTTATCTTTAATGTTGTCTTTTTTTCCTCTTTTTTCACTGTTTTTTCCTTTCCTTTTTGTTAGAAATGATTTCAAACCAACTGTTTTAGTTAAAAATAAATGTTCTCATCTGGAGTTTAAAGTGTTAAGAACTTACATTGGAAGGCAACAATGAACTTTCTGTGAGCTAGGACAGTACAGAAGGATGGGTGGGGCTGATAAGAGGACAGTGTGGAAAAGCCTAGAGGGCCTTATGAAAAAATAGGACCATGTGCAAAAGCCAGTGGCCTGTAAAAGGGAGTTGTCAAGCTCAGAAAGGGACACTGTGAGTCACAGTTGGTCAGTCAGTTGTGAAGCAGAGTCATAAAGCCTGTCAGCCTATGCTTATACAGCTCCTGAAGTTTCAAGACCTACCATCCATAAGTGGGTTCTGATGGAATTATCTACTGATAGAGCCTAAGTATAAGCAAGGGAAATTGATCCTCACCTAAAGTAATTAGAAAGCTATGGGAGCAATCCTAACCCCTTATGACAGTGCTTTCCAGTACTGGCACAGAGGTGCCAATGGGACATGTGCTGCATCCTGCAGTTGGGTGTCACTCATGGAGGTCTCCTCAAAGTAAGGGAATGTTTGTTCCCTTACCTCAGAGCTGCATTGCCCTTATGTCAGTGCTGTAAAGCACTGACATAAGGGGTTAGGATTGCGGCCTATCTGTCTGAGCTGAAGTCTGGTTCTGTTCCTCATATAATAAAGGTGTTTTAAGCTTACCTTCTGTGGTCTTTCCTTGTGATCTTGCATAACATAACATAAATAAATGAATTTTTTTAAAAAAATCTTATTGTAGGGATTCTGTCCCAAGAGGACCTTACAAACAAGCACCCAAGTCAAACCTTTAGTCACTAACAGGGGGAATATGGACTATGCACCCCACACAGGTAAGCAAGAAGGGGTCGGAAATGTCATACTGCAATGTATTGATGTTGCATACCTGTCTCGTATCACCACACTCCCTCCTGACACCGACCCTTCACTATAGATTAAATATCTTTGCTATAAACTGTCACCCAACTATCTATTTCTTTTGCAATAGCTAGGAGCAGGGAGTGTTTACTCTTCCTTAGTAAATGCTAGGTACTCCAATCACTGGTCAAACACTCAACGGGGCCCTTTTTGTTTTTCAGGACTGCACCATTCCTACATTTAATACAGAATGCCAGTGAAATCCTGTTGAGAGAGTATTTGGGGGCAGAGATGGGGTTCACTCTGCATTGTCCACTATGGCACCAGGGGACAGTGGGGTACAGCGCTGATGTCAGTGCTGATGCTTTGTTGCTGGGAAGCAACAGAAGTATGGCAGGAACAGAGCAACATTCTAGGGAAGGAGAACTTTGAGTGGTGGAATGGCAGTTGGAGAAAAGCAGTTGGAATATTCGAAAAGGGCAGTTAAAAGAGGCAGTTGGAAAAAATGTGGGGGGAGAGACAGTGGCTCTGGGGAAAGGCTGCTGAGCAGATGGCTGGGAACAGCAGAGGTATATTAGAAGCATTCCCTGAAGACTATCTGGGAAGTCCCTCTGAGGAGCAAGCCTCCTGCAGAGAATATGCTAATACCTACCTCACTGGTCTAAAGTTTATAGTACATGTTTGTTAAAGAAATCCTGCTGTAACAGTGTTTGATGGGGACCAAGCGCTAAGTCCAGTGTTGTAAAGTGGCCAGGTAACGTTACCAAGCAACAAAAAGGGGGTTTCGGGGTCCCTTTTGCATGACAAACCCCTATCTGGAAGGGATAGTAATGCTTCAGGCCACAATGCTCCACAGTGTATCAACTGTGTGTACAATGCTGGCGGTGCGACTTTCCCCCCAAAAAACATTGAGTATGCATCTTGATCTAGAGAACCTGTAATACTGATGCTGCTGTCTATTCCTTGCTACGCTTTCTGTTTCATCTTTTCCCCCCAGGCAGCTGTTTGTCCGGTGAAGACACCATACAGACCCAAAGGTGCCAACCCAGGTGGTGCTAGGTGGTGACACTGCTGGCTTACTCATTCCTGACAGGCCTCTGTGGCTTTGCAAACTCCATAAAGTGAATCAACAGGAGTAGTAGGACCATAGGTAGATGCACCAGCTGGTGAATCTTAGCAGTCTGTGCAATAAAAATATGCAACAGCACAACACACTGCTGGCAGAAGATAGTTGGCAACCCAACTTGTGTGTTTCTCTTTCAGATGCTACTCCATCTTTGAGGCTGTGCAAAAAAGAAAAAAAAAAAAGCTTTGTCCTGATCACATTAGTTGTTGCTTAAGCAGATAAGAATTCCATCTTCCTACCCTAGTTGTTTCTTACCTCAGGTGGTCTCAGGCTGGGATTCTGCAGGGGAAGGGCCTCTCTGCTTCCAGGGCTCAGAGTCTGTGTTCTAATTCTTTAGTTTCTTGGGCTCCAGTGGCGGAGCTCCTCTTGGGTCATGAGCTTCCTGTCTCTGCTACCATGGTGTATAAGGCAGATAGTTGTGGAGGGACAGGGAAGACAGCATATTGATAGTGTTACGATATATGGCCCAGGCCTATAGTGAATTTACAGGCTGGATAGGGCAAGGCTAGGCCCTGATGTCTTGGCCTGCATACATGCAGTGTAGCCCAGGTACATCATGGGATTGGCTGATGCAACAGGGCACAGCAGGGATGATGCAATACCATGTCACCAGACAATGAGTCATGCAGTCACCAGATCATAGCCCGCTTCTCATTGGCCAGTGCCAATATATATTGCAGCTTGTGCAAGCTGCTGTGTGGGATATGTTATGTGGAGTGTCTGTGGGGAAGCTACATTGGTGATCTGAGAATTGAGAAAAGTGCTATCTTTGCTGTTTGCTTGCTGAACTGCCTTTCCATTGTAAATATTGTATATATCTTCAAGTAAAGGACATCTGGTGGTGGAGCACTGCTGTGTCTGTGCCTTGTTATTTACCAGGAGTATCTGCCTGACCTTGAGTCTCCGGAGCTGCGGTGTTGGCTGTGTACTGCAACAGATAGTCATACCAGGGCTACCATGAAGCAGGTGCCAGAAATGATGCAAAAGGCATGGGGTATCATGTGACCACTAGTAGATCAGCTGTACATCCTGCTCTCACCAACAATAATTACCATTACAGAAGAACCAGGAGGGATGCAAACATACTACAGCTTCATGAATCTACTCCTAGATCAGCTAAAAACTGACCCTTCTACTGCTTCCCTTCCTCTCTAATTTTCTCCATGTGATTTTTAAAAATTCAGTGTTTTAAAATATAAATTCCTTTTTTTCTGTTAGTCTTTCCTCTTAGGTCTGTTTACATTAGAGCTCAGTCCTGAGCTTCCCAGGGCCCCAGAGGTGCCAAAATGATTACTGTGGCATCCCTTGGGGCTGGGAAGCAGCGCTGGGGCTACTTGGAGTAAGAGAGCTTATGCTCCCTTACCCTGTGTAGTGACCAGGCAGCCCCAATGGATTTCCTCAGATCTGCGCCCACTATTGAATGGATGCAGATTTGCGGAGACCCATGTTGGGGGGGGGGGATAGGGATAGTACTAAGCAGGCAATATGAGTGATATAGCACCTGCAGATGCAACACCAGTACCATTTCTAACTGGAAAAGTGTATTGTGTTTTTATTTGGATATTTTAACACCAAAGGGCAGTGTTTTCTGTTCTAATGTGTTTTTAATTTACAAAACATAAAACACACCCCTGACCTCTACTGGGAGGCTATGGAGGTTGCAAGGTCAAAATGCAAGTGCCTGAGGCTGCAATTCTAACCACTCTTAGGTGGGAGTGAGCACCATTGACTCTAATGGGATTTACTTCTGAGTAGACAGGTCTAGGACACATAGACGAACAGGCCTTGCTGAGGGAGAATCAGCATGGCTTCTGTAAGGGTAAGTCTTGCCTCACAAATCTTTTAGAATTCTTTGAAAAGGTCAACAGGCATGTGGATGCGGGAGAACCCATGGACATCATATATCTGGGTTTTCAGGTGTTTGACACGGTCCCTCACCAAAGGCTACTAAAAAAGCTCCACAGTCAGGGAATTAGACGACAGGTCCTCTCATGGATTGAGAACTGGTTGAAGACCAGGAAACAGAGAGTGGGTGTCAATGGGCAATTTTCACAATGGAGAGAAGTGAAAAGCGGTGTGCCCCAAGGATCTGTCCTGGGACCAGTGCTTTTCAACCTCTTCATAAATGACCTGGAGACAGGGTTGAGCTGTGAGGTGGCTAAGTTTGCAGATGACACCAAACTTTTCTGAGTGGTGAAGACCAGAAGTGATTGTGAGGAGCTCCAGAAGGATCTCTCCAGACCGGTAGAATGGGCAGCAAAATGGCAGATGCGCTTCAGTGTCAGTAAGTGTAAAGTCTTGCACATTGGGGCAAAAAATCAAAACTTCACATATAGGCTAATGGGTTCTGAGCTGTCTGTGACAGATCAGGAGAAAGATCTTGGGGTGGTGGTGGATAGGTTGATGAAAGTGTCGACCCAATGTACAGTGGTAGTGAAGAAGGCCAATTCCATGCTTGGGATCATTAGAAAAGGTATTGAGAACAAAATGGCTAATATTATAATGCCGTTGTACAAACTGATGGTAAGGCCACACCTGGAGTATTGTGTCCAGTTCTGGTCGCCGCATCTCAAAAAAGACATAGTGGAAATGGAAAAGGTGCAAAAGAGAGCAACTAAGATGATTACTGGGCTGGGGCACCTTCCTTATGAGGAAAGGCTACAGCGTTTGGGCCTCTTCAGCCTAGAAAGGAGGCGCCTGAGGGGGGACATGATTGAGACATACAAAATTATGGAGGGGATGGACAGAGTGGATAGGGAGATGCTCTTTACACTCACATAATACCAGAACCAGGGGACATCCACTAAAATTGAGTGTTGGGAGAGTTAGAACAGACAAAAGAAAATATTTCTTTACTCAGTGTGTGGTTGGTCTGTGGAACTCCTTGCCACAGGATGTGGTGATGGTGTCTGGCCTAGACGCCTTTAAAAGAGGATTGGACAAGTTTCTGGAGGAAAAGTCCATTATGGGTTACACGCCACGATGTGTATGTGCAACCTCCTGATTTTAGAAATGGCCTATGTCAGAATGCCAGATACAAGGGAGGGCACCAGGATGAGGTCTCTTGTTATCTGGTGCACTCCCTGGGGCATTTGATGGGGCCGCTGTGAGATACAGGCAGCTGGACTAGATGGGCCTATGGCCTGATCCAGTGGGGCTGTTCTCATGTTCTTATGCTCTGAGGCTGGGAGTCAGCCGCACTGCCTCAAATGGGCCTGCTTGTGAGTAGACAGGCCCAGGAGTGGGCTCTGAATGGCTGCTTCGAAACGAGTCCCCAGCTGTAGCTCAGTGCGGGTCCTTCCTGGGCGAGCCAGCCTTCGAAGTGCCACTCCATGAGGCCGCACCTGCGCAGGTGCGTCGAACTCCCAGCAACGCAGTGAAGGCCTCCACTGCCCGCCCGCAGAGGACCAGGCCGCCTCCTCCCCTGGCGGTGTCACTCAGCCGGGATCCTCCCCTCTGCCTGCCGCGGCGGCTTCAGCACTTCCGGGTCGGCGAGGGCGGCTGCGTGACGTTGCCGGAGCGCAGGGGAAACCTCCAGCCTGTTATTGTTGCTGCTGCCGCCGCCGCCGTCGCCGCGAGACGTGCGCGGGCCAGAGGGGAGAGGCCGGCGTGGGAGGCGGCGGGCGCGCACTGTCCGCGCAGGGCTGCGAGCCTTCCGTAGCGCAGAAGGCCGGGGGAGGGCCCGGGAGCCGCGTCACCCAGCAGCGAGCAGCGTCGAGGCGGCGCAGGGCGGACATGGCCTACGCGTATCTCTTCAAGTATATCATCATCGGGGACACGGGTGAGCGACGGGGCTCTCGCCCCGCCAGGCTGCGGAAGCCGAGCGCTCGGCCTGGGCCGCTGCGCAACGCCCGGCCCGACCGGCCCGGCCCCGCCGCCCCATTTCCGCAGTGTTGGCTGCGCCGACGTGGTAGTGACTCGGCTGGGGCGGGGAAGGCGCTGGGCGGAGGGCCCCGCCCGCGGCCTCGCAGGCCTGCGCTGGGGCGGCGGCGTCCGGGCTGCCTCCGCGCGGGGGCCCGAAGGGGGGTCGCCGACACCCCTCAGCGGACTCCTGCTGGCCGCACTCGCTCCAGTCGAGGGCGGTGAGATTCCCACAAGGGTGGAGGAGGGCTGGCTGGGGGAGCCGCCCTGCGCCTGCGCCCTCGTCGAGGCCTCCACGAGCCGCCAGGCTGGCTGGAGTCCCCCCCCCCCGCCTGCTCCTCTTCCCGCACTCGGCCTCCTTGCCCTGGAAAAAAGCCTCGGCGCCCTCTTTCTCCCCGTGAGCAGGCGGCGCATCGCCTTCCTGCAGTTAAAAAAAATATACGCAGCATATAGTGTTTGCGTTAACCCCATGAAATCCCCATCCGAGTGTCTTGAGCTTTTATTTTCCCGTGCCCTCCATTTCTCTGGGATGTCCTACATTTTGGGTGCCTTGTCCTCTTTTGCAGTTATGACATCTGGTCACCCAGCCTACAGAGATCCTCTGAAGGCTCCTGGCTGTGCTGCCTCTCCTTGAAACCCTCCAAGAAAAACAGTCTAAAGTCTGTCCATGGCTCCGTGCAGTTTTCTGTATCTATCACATTTTTATACCACAATTCCTCCAAAGACCTCAGGCTGCTCCCCTCCTTTTGTCCTCGCAACAGCCCTGTGAGGTAGGAGAGGCTGAGAGAAATGACTGACCCAAGGTCATCCTTAGACTGATTCTGCAAAACACTAAGTATTTGTTCAAACACTTCAAATTTGTTTGGAGCTGATTGGTTCTTGTTAGATTCCTGCATCAGTTAGGCCAACATGTCATTTGATGTGCCTATTTGGAAATGGTGCCTTTTTGGATTCCATAAAACCTTGCTCATCTTTCACTTAATTAAGTAGTTAATTAATTAAGTAGCCATACTTAATTATTTATGAAAATAAGAGGACATCAGAGAAAGAGAGGCACATTTCCATCAAATCTCTATTCCAAGTAAAGAAATCCTTTCTCTAAGGCAGTGATTGGCAACCTTTTTCATCTCACAGCACACTGAAGGTACTAATATCATCAAGGCACACCATCAGTTTTTTGACAATTGATATGGCACACCATATTGTTGGTGGGGTGGCTGGGAACCCCCCAATGGTCATCCTAATAAATGACCAACCCCCAAACTTCTATGGCACACCTGCAGAGCTTTCGCAGTACATCAGTGTGCCATGGCACAGTGGTTGAAAGTGGCTGCTCTAAGGACACTTCACTATATTACATCTTTTACAGGTATTTGTGCAACACTTTGTACTACAACAGAGGTGGGCAAACTTTCAGCTTCAGGAATGCTGGACCTTAAACAATTGTGTAGAAGAGGGAATTTCAGCAGGTGCAACTTGTCATCCCACAAATGACAAGCTGCACCTGCTGAAATTCTCTCTCCCCCACAATTGTTAAAGGTCCAGAGTTGAAAGGTTTCCCACCCTTGTACTACAAGACAGCACATGTACATATCCGACTGGGACTACACACAGTAAATAGCTGTTAAAAAAATACATGTTTGGTATCATGTAATGTGGGGAAATGTCCTAAAAGATTCTCAACAGTGTTGTGCCTTTACTTCAGTGGGGGAAACCTTTCTGTTCTTGTTTAAAATTAGTGGGTGTCTCTTATGTGCTTAAACTCTTTTCCATTTCAGCTTTTATTTTTCTTCTGTTTTTTTAGTTATTTGATTTTTTTAAAGGCTGTGGCAGGAACTTAAAAGTATTTGTAGTCTATTCTATACATGTTTCTTGCAAGTATCACTGGTTTAGTTTACTATAGCTGCATTATGTCATTTTAGAAGCTCTTGGTCAGCATCATTATATTACTGCATTCCTTTGTCTGGGAATAAATTCTACTGAACATAGTGGGGCTTACTTCTGAGTAAGTATGCAAGAGCTGCCAGCGGCAAGTTCATGTACAGTCTGATGCTTTGCACCATTAAAAACAGGATCAACAGCTTTATTGATGCTTTAGGACTTCAAGATTTTATTTTAAAAGAAACTTCAAGCAGATGGGACAGCCTGAAATTGATTAGTGCAAGCCTGCAGCCCTAAGCATGCTGGTAAAGAAAATTCCATTAAACCAGATATGTCAATAACATTTAGTTGCCTGTAATGAATAAGAGTAGTTCCTCAGTGAACTAGCTGGGAAATTTGTGTCAGTTGGAAGTATGTTTGCTTCTTCTCTCTCCCCCCACCCTTGTTTTCAGTCTTTTGCAATGTCACAAATGACTGACATAGGTATGTGTGGGTTGCCAGGCCAGGAAACTTGAGGACTTGTTTGCAAAACTGTGTTAACCTCGGACTTCTAACTACGCATGCATAGTCCTCAGTTGTACTAATATAAGGGACACTAGCTTTATTTCAACAATGCAATTTATAGCAGAATCGAAAAGATTCTAAAGATGAATTAAAATGCAGAGTTTCATATTAACCAAGTGTTATAGCCAAATAAAGTTATTCACAGCTAAGTCCTGTTGAGGTACTGGGACCCAATGTGGATATATTTATTGCAGTGGGACTTAGTTAAGACTAACTTTCTTTGGATACAACTTAAAGGCTGGTAAACACCTGAATACAGTAGGTCTCAAAGTTGTAGAGTCGGTACACTAAGTGTCAGACACCACCCAAAATTGCTTCCACAGCCCTGCTAGGATGTAGTTCCTAGTAAATATACCTAGAAATGTACTGTAAAGCTTTAACCTCAAAATAATGGGCAGCAGAGACAGATTTTAATCATGGGGTTGACTTGTAGGATAAAACTACTGGATTTCATGTCAGGTAGAACTGAGGGTTCTCTAAGGCCTGTTGCCATCTAGATAGATCAGATGCATTTCTGATCCAGGTCTGCTGAAAAAGAAACTTAAACATGACTCCTTTAGCAGATAGTTTCCCAATCAGATTAAGATATGACTAACATTGTGCCTAGATTTGCGGACTCCGAAAGGTTATAGTGAATTGAACATCAAAATATTAAATCTGGATTTCCCATAGTACTGATGAACTTCTATATTTTTAAACTGTTATTCAGTGAATTACAGCTTTTCTCTGAATGTAAAGATATGAATCTAACAAGCTGGTAACTTTTATTTATTAAATGGTAATTTGTTTCTCATCGAAGAGAATCTGTGCTATTTATGATAAGCAAAAACACAACTTTTGTTTGTTTGTTTGGTATAATCAATTAATAGACAAATGTATTCAAAGCCAGAGTGCTAAATTAAAATAGGTGCATTAAATTTAAAAAGAACACCAGAAATGGAGTTGGTTGACAGCCATAGTAATAAAATGTATTAATAGGCTTCCACATGTATTTAGGTTTTCCTAATTCAAAAGAGAAACGTTATTAGACAGATTCAATAAAGAATACAGGAATACATCATAATAAAATTCCTGTTAATATAGGGATCGTTTTTATTTATTACAATGTACAACTTTTTTGACCCTAATAGAGTCTCCAAAAGGTTCACATAACAAAATTGCATATCTGCTTGACCTTCATAGTATGGTGTGAATAAATGAAAAAATAATAATTTGTAGTCGCATCACTTTTTCCTTCCTTTTGAAAAGACAACATTTTGGTTATGGCATCCAAGAAAACATCATGTATTATAAAGGATGTTACAGTGCTATCCTATACATGTCTAAATTTAGTGGGACTTACTCCCAGGTTAGAGGATATAGGGTTGCATCCTTAAGAGTCCTTGGAACTAGGAAATCAGCATTTGAAGATGTCCTGCTAGTGCCCTCCCCTCCCCCTTTCTAGCAAGCTGTAATGGCACATAGATTACCAGGGCAGCAGAATGTACTGCAACAGTGCTGGGTGGTGTCTGGTCCTCTTGCTCTTCTGCATTCCAGTCTCCTGTGTGCTAGCTGCTGTTGCAATTGGGACGGGAAGAAAGGCAGCAGACTGTAAAATAGCTGTATGACACCTCATGGTTTGGATCACTTTGCGGTTGGGACAATAATTTCAGACAAACCATAGAAAAGACAGCTTGATTTATACTATTGATCGTTCTCTACATTGTGCAAGGGCAGAAGATAGTAAGGTTTTAAGGTGCACCTCCAATTTCTGTGGGAAAAAAGACCTCTCTAGGTCGTATTCTCTGTAAGGGGTGATACAGTTCCCTCTGACATCCACGCCTCGTCATGATTCATTGCAGTATCACCTCTGGACACTTGGCAATGGTGTCATTACACCATGGCTAAACTTCTGGGTTGCCAAGCTCTGTGTTGCACATTGATGCACAGCCACTCAGCTGTGCACCTTAGAAGTGACACTGCTTATAGGTCTGGCCAGTGTTCTTGGTAAACAAAATGTGTCATCAAGTATGTTCCAGAATCCTCTGCAGCACAAAAGGTTTGATAGCAGACTTGCAGGGGTTTCATAGAAGACAAGGCAGTGTGCAAAAGATTCCTGTGCTGCAAGAAATTTGAAAAGTAGAAATACCTGCTAGTACAACTGTCCAAAACAGATTTTGACTGACTTTAGTAGCCATGTCATACTTTGTGTATGCAGGAAGCTTGTCCTTCTTTGTCTCTGACCCTGTACTGTACCTTTGTACAAAGTTAGTGTTGATCAACTGCTTTTCCCTCATTTTGGAACTGTTATTAGAGCTGGCATTGTATCTGCTACCGAAGGTTTGTTTAACTGCAGATATGATCCCCACCCCATTCTCCACTACCAGGTTTCGAGCCAAGGAAGGGTTTGTTTAGACCAGGGGTGCCCAAACCCCTTCCCTGGGGCCATTTGCGGCCCTCAAGGCCTCTCAATGCGGCCCTCAGGGAGCCCCCAGTCTCCAATGAGCCTCTGGCCCTCTGGAGATTTGTTGGAGCCCACACTGGTCCAACGCAACTGCTCTCAGCATGAGGGCAACTGTTTCACCTCTCGCATGAGCTGTGGGATGAGGGCTCTCTCCACTGCTTGTTGTTTTACATCTGTGATGCAGTAGCAGCAGCAAAGGAAAGGCCAGCCTTGCTTTGTGCAAGACCTTTTGCTATTGCAAGACCTTCCGTTCATTCATAGAAGTTCATCTTTAATATATTCATATATGTAAACGTATGTAAATTTATTCAAATTTTGAATGTAAATTAATTCCCCCCCCGTTCCCTGACACAGTGTCAGAGAGACGATGTGGCCCTCCTGCCAAAAACTTTGGACACCCCTGGTTTAGACACTTGGGCTACTGAGATACTTGCCTATGGCCAAAACAGAAACCTTCAGCCTTCCCTTCCTGCTCTGTAAGGAAAGCTAGACCTTGTTTGGACTCTGATCTGCCTTGGGTACTCTGAATGGCTTAGCAGTCCAGCATCAGAATGACAATTCCAACCTTCTTTTCCAGCTTTAAGCTCTATGTGCATCTGGTTGTTGCCCATAGTTGAACTACCCTTCTTAGCACAACACTGGGTGAATGATTCTTAGATTTTCTTGTTTTTTGCCTATTAACATAAAGTAAGCTGTTTAAGTAATTGCACAATGAGGTATGCAATTACAATAGGAAACACAATACCTTGAATCTTGCTGCTACTTAATTTAATTAGTAAGGCAAAAATTTTCGTGGTTTGACACTATCAAAAGATTATTTGGTGCAGCTTTGTACCATTTGAAATTGCTTGTGCAGAAGATACATGGTTAAATTGCTCCCACTTATTCAATGAAAACACTTCTGCATGTACAAAACTAGCCATTTAGTTATTTGATTTTTCTCTGTAAACCGCTTTGTGAACTTTTAGTTGAAAAGCGGTATATAAATACTGTTAATAATAATAATAATAATAGACTGTTAAGAAGGAACTAGGCTAGAATTTGGCCCATACAAATGTTCAATCTTTCCCAACTGCAGTTTAAAATGGTACATCCCAGCAGAAGTTGCACCACATGGTTTTTCTGTTTTATGTCCATTCTAAATCGTGTGTTGCTGCTTGTTAAGATTCTCCAGTAAGAATTCTTTTTAATACTGTGTATTTAAGAAAAATGAAATTCATTTGTGGAATTGTGTACTATCAGTGAAGCAAGAGTCTGAATGATAAGCATATATTATAAAATAAATGAAGCTTATTGTAGCATAGGTCTGACTCTCTTTAAGATATGTCGGAAAAACAAGATTTAACTATTGCAGCAACAGTACTAAAAAGGCATTGTTCCCAGCAGAGCTATGGAAGATGTGTACAGAGATGAGTACTAAATGAGAGGCTTTTCAAACTTCTTAGAAGAGCTCTAGTACATGTAAACCATGTAATATGATTTTGGATGAAGGTTAGGATTTTAGTCATTGGGGTGTCACAGAGAAAATAAGTAAACTTCACACGACTTATCTCTCCTTTGCTATCCTGCATGATCCTTTCTGCCTTGTAAAATTTGGCTGACATCTAGGACGTAGAGGTCTATTTCAGCCTTGAAAATGGATGTGCAAATAGGGAAAATTCCAAACATACTTCTACTTTCTGAAGTTATGTTAGATTCTAATGTAAAAAATTTTTGTTTTTCAGGTGTTGGGAAATCATGTTTATTGTTGCAGTTTACAGATAAAAGGTTTCAACCAGTTCATGACCTTACTATAGGTAAGTCCTTATAGGTAGGTAAAGGTTGATGGTCAGCTACATGTCATGGTTTGGAGATGAATTGTCTAGGTATTAAACTAAGTTTAAAAGTTTCACAGGGCAACCCTAAGCATGCTTACTTGGAAGTAAGTTCAATTAAGCTCCATAAGGCTTACTCCCTGGTTAAGTGTGCTTAGATGTTTCATTGGTTCAGGTTACTGGTGCTTAATTTGTTTGATGAAGTTAAATCAATTTCACATAGGACACCCCCTGTTAAAAAGCTGTACAAAAATTGTACCTCTTAACATTACATTTAATTGCCACTTCGTTTTAAACTGGTGTCCTCTAACTACTAGATATCAACTTGAGTTTTGTTGATATTTTGTTGAGTTTTGAGTCTACAGATTTGTCTTTGTAGAATTTTATTAGTTCAGTTGAATTGAGTCTGATACATTGTAATTGCCACTTTTTCCTATCTCCTTAGTAACCAGTTTATTATTTTCTCAGGAGAATTTAACTGCATTACAATGTATTATGAATGTTTAAAATTATTCCTTTATGGGATTTTGATATATTACCTGTTTAAAGGTAATTTCTGACACATTTCAATATTTTTGTTTTACAAATAGTTTTATGGGATCACTCATTTTTCCAATCTTAATTCAAATAAGCAATGTTTTTTCATCTAAGCATAGGTAATTAGTGTCTACAATTTGTAAATGTTTTAATATCAGATAAGTCATATAAGTGAGTAGTAAGTAATATAGGACAAGCAGACTCAAAACATGTACGTTTACTTCCTGTTGGGACAACAATTGGAATAAGTTCTGTTTTTATTTAGAATAGCGTTCCCTTACTATGTGTGGTTTCTGTTATAATTTTTCATTCTGTTATTCAGGTGTAGAGTTTGGGGCTCGAATGATAACCATTGATGGGAAACAAATAAAACTTCAAATATGGGATACAGTAAGTATAGTCAGATTTTCCGAATATAGATTTTGAGAAGAGCAGACTGTAAGGAACTGCCTTTCTGAATTCTTAACAGTAGCAACTTGAAGTGATCACCCAGCTGATGATGGAAAAATAGCAATTACTAGCAGCATAAATTAAGAAATTGGGTCAGGTATATGCAATTTTGTGATTCCATCTAAGCAAAGCAACTGCTTGCTAGACTTTGTATATGTATTCATTATAGAAATAATACTAACTCTTGGTCCTGCATCAGCAGCCTCTCTCTACATGTGCAAGATTTTCTTTCCTCATTTATTGGGTTATTCCATGGTCACTGTTGCCTTTAAAATACCATTACTGTTGTTCTCTCTCTCTCTCTCTCTCTCTCTCTCTCTCTCTCTCTCTCTCTCATAAGGTGAATAAGAGGTGATTCTGCTTTTTCTTTTAGTGCACTTTAGTCTCTGAACATTAAGTATGTGTGTTGAAATAAGTTCAGGGGTCGTTACTCTGAATAAATAGCATCTAAATCAACCTGTTCAGCAGTTTTCAACCTTTGAACTATCACGACTCAGCTTGTTCTCTGTGATGGTTTGTGACGTGATGCTCATTGCAGTGCTGCAAAAAAATCCTGGAAACTACCAGAGGCCACTTCTGGATTGTGCTGGGCCCACAACCCACTCTGTTGGCCTCCACAGGCCCTGCAATGCCATGTGCAAACAAACCAGAAGTCATGGGAGCAAACCAGAAGTTACAGGTGTGAGCCAGTTGCTTCCCCAAGGCATTCTGGGGTCTGTGGAGGCCAGTGGAGTAGGTTGTGGGCCTGGCACAACCCAGAAGCTACCTCCAGTGGCTCCCAGTAACGCTTAGTGGTGCTGCAGTAAGCATCGCATTGCAACCCACTGCACATCAGGTTATGATCCATAGTTTGAGAAATGCTTTGTTAGTTCATGAAAGGGGGGAATTGAAGAGACTTGGCCACACTGAAGGCTTCCAAGGAGGGAGCCTCCAAGGAGATGAAATTCCATAATTGGGTCACAACTATCGAGAAGCCGCTACTCCGTGTCACTATCCCCCTTGCCTCCATCAATGGTGGCATAGTTAAAAGGACCCTCTTGACCTCAAAGAATGGGTTGGATTATATGGAAGGAGACAATCCCTCAGATTTCCAGGTTTTAAGCTGTAAAGATCTTTGAAAGTCAAAATTAGCTGTTATAGCAAGTTGCCATGTTGAAAATTTCTGCTTGTACTGCTTGCCAAGGCTGTAAAACTGGAAGAGGTGTCATAGGAGGTCGGTGGACTGCCTTCAGCTTTTTGGGTCACAGGTCATGCAGACCTAAACTGATTTGGAGTTATTAGTGCTTGATGAAGATTTTGGAGTACAGCCTTTCACCCATGTAAGGAGAGATCCTGGTCCAAATTCTGACATCACCAATATGATGACAATCAAAATCACTCCTCCTGATCCTGCCCCAGCAATGCTCTCTTTTCTCAGCCATTCAAAGTTTTACACAATACTGCTGTGCTATTGTGCTATTGTTTAGACTACTATTTAGTCTAAACCAGTGTTTTTCAGTGTTTACTCCTTGGAGCTCTGGTAGTCCAGAGACCAAAAAATTTTGAGAACCAATGGTCTCTAAACCATTTGTATCTTTTTGTAGTAATGTGAGGTCAGGGCACTGTATTACACTGATGCAAAATGGTAACTTGTGACATTACACTGTAGAAGGCCAAATAAGAAGAATCTGTCCCAAGCTTCTCTGTGGATAGGTTTGAAACCTTGATAACTGAAAGTAAGATTAGTCTCCAAGATAAGTATCGGATCTGTTGTGGAGGTGTGTCTGGAAGTTGGAACATACTCAAATCGAAACAGCAGGCTCTTGTTGGGCCAGCACATTTGTGCCTGCATTAAAGTACTGTTGTGGACTGACTGTACGTGTGTAAAAGCACCAGTGTGAATGTCTCTAACTCAGGGATCAGTGTATTGATGATGGTAACTCTCTGGGGTTTGTTCTTCACCAGAATTCTTAATTTAACTAAATTATTTAGGAGTTGTGTACTCTTTCTGAGCCATACAGCATCTTATTTTCAGTATGAGATGCGTGGGTACCTTGCATGCAGCTGTTGGCACAAGTGAGAGTGTTCTGGGCAGCAGTGGCATGCAGATTCTACCACTGGGCTGGCAGATGGAGGGGTGGGTGGTTGGAATCACTTGGAGAACATGATACAGCTTGCAGTTGACTATCCCTGCTGTAGAATATGATGTATCTCAACATTGCCTACCACAATTTTTTTTCTTATTTTTCATAAGTCATATTGAATGGTTTGGAAATGTATCCAAGTAATGTTTTTAAATAGTGTAAGTGGATGCAAAACCACGTTAACGCCTCCCCCCATTTATTTGAGTTCTTTGCTCTGAAAGATGTTCCATGCATGGTTATTGACGCTTTAAATATCTCCCTATATTTCTAGGGGTTAATTCCTATTTAAGGTGAAAAGGAGCTGTAGTTCCCCAGTGTATATAAATGGAAAGTGTACAGAACCTAGAACTGAGACAGCAAGGGACAAGTGAAATAAAATTAATTGTAAAAGAATGATTGTCTTGACATAGCCTATGAAAGCATTTTTTTACCTCTGTTATTGAGTCTGAATTACAGGTGCAGCTTATTTATCCACGGATTTTTTATCTGCAGATTTGTCTCAATGTGAAAAGGGTGGGGGTACTGAAAGTCATGCACACCTTTGCCTCCTTTGCCTTGATCTGGCATCTCCATCCAGGCAGTCCAAAACACTGCAGAAAGGCTCTGCCTCACCCAGGCAGGGCAATAGCCCTGGAGCCATGGAAGAGGCTCCTCCCCCACAGACATGGGCAGCCTCTTCCATGGCCTCTTCTATGGCAGGTGCAGTAGCAACAGAAGGGATTGCTTTAAAAAACCCCAGGAGTGTTTGCCTAGCCTTGGAGAGACAGGTGAGGGTGAGCAGAGAGCTTGACTACAAGTCCCAGAATGCTCTGGGGCAAAGGAATTTCCATGATGGCTGTGACCAGGGAGGGCTGCAGGAGTGGCAGCAGCGAGGAGGAGGAGGAGAACCTGCAGTGCTGTCAGGAGGCTGCCTGGGACACAGAGGACTCCCAAGCAAGCTCATGATCCCACCTGTGAAAGGGGGAGGGGAGGGGATTGATAACAGCTGCCTTAGTTTCCTTCCATCCAGAAGTGTCAGACTGCAGGCTGTATTTGCGTAACTCTATGGGATTTTAGCACCATAGCACAACTCTATGGGATTTTTTGTTAATCGCATGGAGTCATGGATCGGAGCTAACTTGGATAAATAGGCTGTACCTGTATCCTCTCCTATAAGGGCTCTGTATGTTAGTGGTTTCATATCAGGGTATATTAGGCCTAATTCTAGGGCTCCATAAACCTGGTTTTTGTTGTTTGCTGGGGATTGCAGAAGAAACTGGGGCAGGGGCATGCGGATCATTTGGTAGGCCCCAATCCATGTGTTTAACTTATACAATCTTAGTACTTACAATGTTGTTGAAGATTTCCTGTGATAAACATTTTTGTAAGCATGTGTTAAGACATGAAAAGTAAGGTCTCTGAATTATCCTATACTTAACTGTTCAGAAATAAATTCCAGTGAGTTATGTGGGATTTACTCCCCATAAGTGTGCGTAGCTTTGCAGCCTTGATATATATATTTTTTCCTTCTTTCAGAGAGATAGAACTAATATTCTTTTAGACCAGTGCTTCCCAAGCTTTTTAGCACCAGGACCCACTTTTAAAAATGACAATCTGTTGTGACCCACTAGACAGAAAAGTCTAGAAAAAAATATTGTATTTATCAATAAATAAATTATTAATAATTGGGGTGTGCTCCCAAGACTGCTGGAGACCTTACATGTGTAGACATTCGCTAGTTTCTCCCTAGAAATAGAGTTCAAGAACTGTTCCCCTAACCTTTACAGTCATTGCAGGGTACCTAGAAGGTTGAACTGGAGAGCAAGATGTGTGCTAGAGACTTTCAGGCCAGGCAAAAGGCTGAAACTGGTTTCACGCATGATCTATGGCACCCTAATTACTAGAGGAAATTGGAAAATGTGACATTTTAATTTGAGGGTATGAAGATATTTCATACCACAAGTTAGCATTCCAGCTAACTATTCTGCAAACTTGCAGGGGTTCTTGCAAAGTTTTTTTAATATTTCGAAAACTTTTTGCAACCCACCAAAAATGGCTCATGACCCACTAGTGGGTCCTGACCTGCAGTTTAAGGAACACTGTTCTACGCAATATGTTTTTTAGTATCTTAAACTTTTTAAGTACCATATGCTTCATAGCTTGTATTTTTCTGTCACGTAAGACATTTTTTAAAAACCAGTGACATATGAAATAACTTTAAATTTACCTTTTTGTGATCACTAAAGGCCTTTTAGCCTGTGTGGCTTTTATTCTTCCTCCTAGAAAGAAGCAGGGGGCATAACGCATGTCTACATTCAGATGTATGTAAGCATTTTCAAAGCTTTGACCTTGAGCAACCTTTTATGTGGCAAAGTGAATCTTAATTATTTTTTACCATTTGAATCTGTTAATCACTAAATAGTCGGGACTTATTGGTAGTTTAGTGTGGGTGTTCTATTTTTGGCCTAATTATATCCAAAACTTAGTCATCAAGAGTCTTTAAGAAAAGGATGACCCTTAAGTTTAGATGAGATAAGGAAGACTAATATGGAAAACATAAATGTGGATTGTTGACTATCTCTTTGGAAATCTGAGATGTACTTAGAAGTACTGCTGAAAAAAAATCACACATTTAGCTTTTCATATGTTTTCTGGTGTATTTTATTTATGACAGTGAAGCTTTTTACATTATTTTGACAAGCATTCTATCAGGTGCCCAGGAAATTAATTAAATTTACAGCAGAATGAGATAAAATCAAATCTGAAACCATTTGGGTTCTTTTTTATAATAAAAATGATTGCTGAAAGAATTCCATCTGAAGACTGTTGAAAGCTGGCTGTGGCTTGATATAAGGGATAAAATCTGCATCCTTGGCCTTCCTACAACCTTTACACCAGCAGATGGTGGGCGTAAAGATGTCATTCATCATTTATTTACAATGGGCTTTATTTATTCTAGTGTCAACAGCTGCCCCAGGGAGGGAGTTATTGAATTCAAATGTGAAGCACTGGGTTATTTGCTTCCTTTCAGATTTGCCTTCAGAGCTTAGTTGCTAGGAGTCCATTCTGTGCTCTAATAATGATTCATGTATTGTGAAGCCATTCAGTAAATTGGGTTGTCAGGGATTGCCAAAAAAGGTTTAGAGGTCTTGTTCTTGATTTTTTTTTTTTTACCCTAATGGTTCTGTGCTAGAGACTTCTAATATGTGACTTTTCTTTTCCAGAATTAGGGAGATTTTGTCCTTTTCCTATAACTCTTTAAGTTTAGACTATTTGTCCTTTTCCTATAACTCTTTAAGTTTAGACTATTGCTTTCTGCACTTAAAAACATAGGCTGCAATCCTCTACATACTTACCTGAGAGTAGGTCCCCTTGAACTCAATGGGACTTATTTCTGAGTACACATTCATAGGATTAGGCTGCAAATGAACTATGAGTTTGTTTTCCTACAGGCTGGGCAGGAGTCCTTCCGTTCCATCACAAGATCATATTACAGAGGAGCAGCAGGTGCTTTATTAGTGTATGACATTACAAGGTGAGAATCTTTCAAATACGTGTCCAAAATATTTGAGATTCATGAAACTAGCTGTTTTTCTTGAAGACGTTTTTCCTATCAGTTGGTACGTAGTAACAGGTAAAATGGCTTCTACTAGGAGCTTGGGTTTTGGTCCTGACTTGGTTGGTGCGTGAAAGAAGGGGGGAGGCATGATGTTGAATGTTTGGGTTAAGGATGTTTCTGAAGTTTAGAAGGGTTAAATACTGCTGATGTCAAGGACACTGAGAGATAATTAGATTTTTTGTTAACTTGGTAAAATGTTGGAATAATTATGAGTGTACATGCACATAACGTTTGCTATGTGCAGGGATTTTGGATTTTTTATAGGCCCTGTTAAAGTGTGTCCTTTATTTTGGTGCAATTCCTGACCTGGAGTAGCTGGCTTTGTTTCATCAAGTTTTCTTTGTGTGTCTGCAGTTTTAATTACCTAAACTTATTTTAGTCTCTATCTGGCATATTCATGTCTGCTACAGAATCCTGGTTCTGTACATGTTTGGCAGTACATTCGTGTGCCGCTTAACGACAGGGCTCAGGACTGTGATCTCTCTCGTCAAGTGGTGCTTGACACAGTGCGGTCCCTCTGCAGGGAAGGGGATGCTCCACTCCCCTCCCCTCCGGAGGGACGTCTGAGCTTCTCAGAGGCAGTACACGTTTTATGCATGAAGCTGGAAATTGCTCAAGAGATACAATTTCCCTCAGCCTGAGCCTTGCAGAGCCAGCACTCAGACAGCACTAGTAACAGGCTCGGACAACCCTCTGGAGGGGAGCAGAGCTCCCCTCACTTTTGGAGGGTTGGGGTGAGTGCTCCCGATGACCATGTAACCGCACGTGGTCATTGGTCATGCGGTCCTGGCGTTAGCAGGCACTAAGGGGCTTACACCTGTATTATAGAATTGTTGTCTGGGAGAATCTGGGAGTCTTTGAGAATGATCTAGTGCAGCCGTCTGTACCAATGAAGGTTTTGTTTAGGACCCAATACAGGCATCCCCCCATATCCAAGGATTTGGTATCCACGGTATCACCTGTCTGCCCTCCCCAGCCCATTAACTTAGGTTTTCATTAGGAGCGGTCGAACCTTGGGTGTTTTTTGCTTAACCAAGGAACACTTTTGCTTAACTGAAGAACATGGCATGCAGGCAACCGTACTATTCTCCTCTAGTGTGCAGGCTGGTTCACTGCTTTTAATGAAAAACAAAGGTAGGGGGTGTAGGGGGCTATTTCCTGCATATTTCCCCATGTGTATGGTATCTGTATCCATGGCAGTGCCTGGAACAGAGCCCCCACACATAGAGGGACCTGACTATACTCTAAAAAACAAAATGTAATTACTGGAGACCAAAATAACATGATTTGTTGAAAAGAAAAAATGCTTGCTAAACCTCAAGTATCTGATTCAATATTTTTAATTATTCCGTCAAGGCTGTACAGTATCATCAACATGTTGACCTTGTAAACCACAGGGAGGCACCTGTATTCCTAAAAGTTATGCATCTTCCAGACCATAGGGTGCCCAGTGTAGAAACATGCTTTCAAATATTGATCATAAAATTCGTATAGATCAGAGGTTCCCAAACTGAGATATTGCAACACCCCAGCCAGGGAAGCCCTGTCTCTTTCACCTTAAGGGCAGGACGATGGTGAAGGCAGTAACATGCTGTGGGGGGACTAAAGGATTTTAAATTAAATTCAAATTTAATCTGGTTTATTTCTGAGAAAACATGCATAGAATTGTGCTCTACCTTTTTAAAGTTTGGCTTATACAGTATTTTCTTTATGACTGGTGATTGATTAAACTTTCTTTATTAATTTATAAACCACCTGGAATATTTTTATTGGTAGTAGTATTGTACATGGTGTGTGTGATCTAAAAGGCATGCACGGAGACAACATTAGAAGGAGAGGAAAGCAGGGAAAGATTAGGAAGAAGATGCAAATATTTCATATGTACTCAGTTGTAGTGTTGTGTGGGGTCTACGAGGTTGGGGAACAGGGAATACCAGCTAGTTAGGAAATGAAATGTTTTCAAAAAGGACAGCTTCTATAAAACTAATTCATGGTTTGTTTTTTTGCATTTTTTCTTGCTTGCAATTTGGTTCCTAACTAGGAGAGACACTTTCAACCATTTAACAACATGGTTAGAAGATGCTCGTCAGCATTCCAATTCCAACATGGTCATTATGCTCATTGGAAATAAAAGGTAAAACAACACTTTCTGAAGAAATGCAGTGTGCAGACAGTCTCACCAGTAAGAGTATCTGCCTGCTCCAGATGAAGAGCTGTAGGATCAAATAGTCTTCTTAATTTGGATACGTGATTGGTTTTATAAGTTTATAAGTATATTCTTTAGTTGGTTATATGTGAAGGTTGTCTTCTATGAGCAAGGAGGGAGAGGCGGTTTTGGCTAGTCTTGTTCCTCACAGAACCCTCAAGCACGTATTTGGAGATCACAGGGAGCTGCAGAGGGAAAGGGTCTGTTAGTGAAAATTGTGGAGATGAGGTTTTTTCCACTTGCAGAATAAGAACTTAGGATGCAACCCTATCTTTGTTTCTGAGATAAAAATGTTTAACTTCAGATTATACATGATTATTGCAATGGAGCCTTGTGTGGCACAGAGTGGTACGTTGCAGTACTGCAACCAAGAACTCTCCCCGTGACCTGAGTTCAATCCCAGTGATCTCGGGTAGCCGGCTCGAGGTCGACTCAGCCTTCCATCCTACCGAGGTTGGTAAAATGAGTACCCAGCTTGCTGGGGAAAGGTAATATGACTGAGGTACGCATTCGCAAACCACCCTGCTTATAGTCTGCCAAGAAAGCGTTACGGAAGCGACGACACCCTAAGGGTCAGTAATGACTCAGTGCTTGGAAAGGGGACCTTTCTTTTCTATTGCAATGGAACTCGCAGTTTAGTTGGAAGGTTGTAGAATGCTTTTTGTTGGTTCACTGCACTTGTAAACAGTTATCTTGGTTTTTGTTCTTACCGTTTATACAGTACCAGTGGGCCCCTGTATCCGTAGATCTAGTATCCATGGTTTCACTTATCCATGGATCCAGGGCAGCCCCCCACAACCCTCCCCGCCCCTTACAAGTACCCTTGTTTACTGTAGGAGTGCTCACAGTGCAGGTGTTTCCTGCTTAACTTTCTTCCGTAACTGAAGAACCAAATGTGCAGGCAATCAGCCTGCATGCTAGAGGGTGAGTAACAGGAAGCAGGAGTTTCTGCTTCCTGTTAGTCTCTCTGTAGTATTCAGGCTCATTGCCTGCATGCAGTTCAGGTTCGTTGCTTGTGTTTGCCAGCAGAAGTTATTTTCCACTGGCATCTTCCCCTTTACCTCCATTCAGATGTCTGAATGGTACCCCCTTAGATAGGTCATGCTTGTGCAATTGCATAATTGTACATGGTGGCCCTGCATCATCTTATCGTATAAGTTATGCAAGCAGTGTAGGTGTTTCCTGGGGCTGCCAATATGGAAGCTTTTTATGCAGTAGATCATGTGATGCATAGCTAATGTATATATATCACTGTAGTTGGATGGGACCTCAGTCATGCAGAAGTGATCTTTGACTACAAGTGCTTGTTCAACATGGCTTATGAAATGGGCCTTGGTAAAAAGTTTGATAGCAGTTGACTAGGCAGTCGATTTTATGTATATTGAATGTTGCTAAAAAGTAATACAAATTCATTCAATCACATACATTTTCTGGTCATGATCTTCTGTCCGTGAACAGGTAAACTGCTTTAAAAAAGCTATTTCACAGAGTAATATTTATAGACACATGTTCTGAGAAAAGTAGATGGGAATGTTTAATTTCCTGCAGTTTGTCCAATGAGATAGAAAAAATCATGGAAATGGCAGCTGGGATTGTGTCCGAAGAACTGCCAGAGGTAACTGCTCTTAACAAGTGGAAATGAACTTAGAATTGATGAATGTGTTGGAGAGTCACACTGATGGTTCAGTGTGGAGAAGCTTCTGGAGTGCTCTATACTTTCCTCCCTCAATACCAGTTTTTAATCAGAAAGAGTGAATATATTACTCTTTAATTTGCTTGAAATTTACATAAGGGTGTATATTTTAGATTAAGTAGTATGCTTTGGGCATACATGCTGAAATATCTAAACATTCTGCCATAAAATTGTATTATCTGGAGGTGTTTGTCTACATAAGCATGCCTGTTGTATTATGAATAACTCTTGTTTGGTTATCTTAGTGATCTAGAATCTAGAAGAGAAGTGAAAAAAGAGGAAGGAGAAGCATTTGCACGAGAACACGGTCTTATCTTTATGGAGACATCTGCCAAAACTGCTTCCAACGTAGAAGAGGTAATTCTGTGAAATTACTTGATATGACCATCTACTAATAATTCAGATCACAGAGGTTCTCACTGAAGTTTGAAGTTGTCACATAAATATTCTACCTATGGCACCAAATCTCTCTAGATCCAGTCAAAAACTGTGGAGTCTCATTCTTCTGTGGGTCAGTACAAAATCCCACAGAACAAGTTCTGTGTGTGGGCTGCTCTCAACTTATGTGGGGGTTCTGTTTCTGATTAAAAGGTGCACGTATCAAAAGTGCATATATGAAAACTTACTTTCTCATAGGAAACAGTGGAATTGGTATGGGTTAGGGGCAGCTGTTACCAAACTTACCACGGTCATGCCACCTTTCTTTCATGGTAGCTTTCCTAGCTCCCCTGGGTGCCGCCATCTTGGATTGTGTGAGATCTTGCACAATCCAAGATAGTGGTGCCTGTGAGAGTCAGGAAGAAAAGGCTGCTGGGGGCATCTGTGGCACCCTTGTAGGCTTGCCATGTTAGCATCGAGCACCGCAGCACACAGTTTGGGAGTCACTGGGAGGGGAGAAGTCAGCGAGCACTCATGTTGGCAACTGGAGATTACAGAGGGTGCCTACTGGGAGTGGGACAGTGAGGCTGCCAAACGAATGCCTCAGTTTGTTGCCTTGGGTGTGTTTGTGAAGTAGGATAATGATGCCTTGCATGGCTTTCGTTCCCCCCTCCTCCCCTGCAAGATTACTTGGTAGTACTGCATAGCTAAGAGCACATTTCTAGTCACATTGGAGCTATGTTTGGTATTTAGATCGTCTTTGTTTAAGATAGTCAAAGCACTCTCGATTTTAAATTGAATCCATCTGTAAACCACGTAACTGTCAGGAGTTAGAATGGTATCAATCTCCTCTTTGCTCTCTGCTCCTCATTTCCATTTGCTTCTCAAACTCAATAAAACTTGGTGGGAAAACGCTTCTTTGTGAGAGACTAGTCACTCCTTCATATCTTCTGATTCTGGCTCATCAAGACCCACTTTCTTATTCAAGCTCACAATGTTTTCTCTGGTCGTAGATAGGTCAGTTGCACCACTGAGACCACAAAGAGTCACTCACTAGATATTGGCATTGTTTTCTTCTAACCCCATTCATACAGGAACAACTAACAGCCTCCTTTTCCTCACCAACAAACA
Organism: Tiliqua scincoides; assembly: GCF_035046505.1. Lineage (NCBI taxonomy): Eukaryota > Metazoa > Chordata > Lepidosauria > Squamata > Scincidae > Tiliqua > Tiliqua scincoides. The sequence continues at coordinate 42,720,049 of NC_089824.1, read as the reverse complement.
TAATAAAGTCATAATGTTAAAATGACTTCCATAAACTTTTAACAGTCATGCCCCTGTTATTGTTAACTTTTAATGCTGTCATGAAGGCTTTCTAGAGGTAATAAGTCTTAAACATGCTAATCATACACTGATCCTTTGCTGGATGAGGAACATGGTGTGTGTGTGGGGGGGGGAGATAAATGTTTTTGTAAAGATCTTGAATGGAACAGGGATTACTGGGGGCATTGTCATCAGGAGTATGTTCTTAAAGGGAAAGACTCACCTCACTGCAATAATAGTGCAACTCATCTTTAAGCTTAGACACAAGATAGTCAAAGGAAAAAATGACTCACCCCCTTAATGTCTGCGAAGAAACAAATCAGTAAAAGATTTTTAACATTTTGAGAACACAGTGGTTTGCAAAGTGATAGACTGGTTTTAGCTTGTAGACTTCTTTGGTGCTACGCTGGAGAGTAAAATTTAGCAGCTCTTAGAGGTCTTGAACCTGGGTATCATTTTCTGCTCCTGAGAAATGTATGTTTGTGCTGGTGTTTTTTGTGTAGTTTCCCTTTATTCCCCTTAGTGTGCCCATAAACCCTAAGCGGCCACCGCATTAGCAGAGGCAGCCTCCCTACTCATTTTGATGTTGTGGTAGCCGTATCTTTGCTGCAAGTTAGTCAAGTAACTGGAGCTGTCTGTGAATGGCTTCATAGGACATTCTTAGTTTTTTCAGTTCTTTGTCTATTTCATGGACTTTTTCCTGGGCCAGGTACATGGTGACTGGTATGGTGTGATGATTTTGATCCTCTAGCCCAGGGGTGGTCAAGCTTTCAACTTTAGGAATCCTAGATCAATGATTCTCACAACTTTTAGACTGGGACCCACTTTGCAGAATGACAGACTGTCCAGGACCCACCAGAAGTGATGTCATCAACCTGGAAGTGATGTCACGGCCGGAAGTGACATCATCAAGCAGGAAGTGACATTGCTTTTCTTACCTGGTAGTTCATAAACTGCAAATGACGAGAAAATAGTCCAGCTCAGAAACTTGTTTCAATTCTCACTGCACCCCCCCCCAATTGCTACCTAGCATTCCACCTGTTCACTGTATTAAAGGGAGAGTATCTCATGGTGTTTTATTAGCTTTTATTGGGTTATTTCTCAGCCATTTTCCAATAGCAAAGTATAAGCAGAAAAAACTTATTTAAACCTTGACACATATTTAAACCTATTTAAACCTTGACACATATTTAAACCTCCTGCTGAGATTTAAGTGCCTGGAGGGGAGTGGGAAGGGCAGAGTTTAGGCTGAACGGAAGTGGGAAAAGAGGGGGGATTAAAAATACCCCCACTTCAGGGACCTGCTGAGGTTAAAGTTCCCGGAGGGTGTGGGAAGGGCAGGGCTTTGGCTGGATGCAAGTGAGGGGGGAAAGAGGGAGGAATAAAAATGCCCTCACTTCTGAGATCTGCTGAGGTTTATGTGCCTGGAGGGGGGTAGGAAGGGCAGGGCTTGGGCTGAATGGGAGTGGGGGGCTGGATCACAGGGCAGAACTTGAGCTGGGAGGAGGTGGTTAAAGAGAAAGCAGAACAAACAAGAAACATGCCCCCCATTCGCAGGGAGAGATTGCAACCCATCTCAAGATAACCCAGCAACACTCCCTGAAGACACAGCAGACACACTCACTCCTGTGCGCCTGTGCAATCCGCTCCTTTGCTCCTGGGAGGAGCTTTGAGTACACATAGGCAAGTTGGGGCAAAGGCAGTCCTAACTTCAAAGATGACTGCCTGCCCTGTTTGCCTGCCTCCAAGATGGCATCGCACTTACACAGAAAGCTTAGGCAAAGGCAGTTCCGGCTTCCAAAATGGCTGCCTACCCGGTTTCCAGCCTCCAAGATGGCGTCGCACATACACAGAAAGCTTAGGCAAATGCAGTTCCAGCTTCCAAGATAGCGCCGGCTGCCTAATTTGCCAGTTTCCAAGATGGCGGCCCGCATCTTTCTGTGACCCACTTGACCTCAGGTGGGTCGCGATCTACAGTTTGAGAAACCGTGTCCTAGATCTTTAACAATTGTGTAGCAGAGGGAATTTCATCATTTCTGTGAGATGACAAGTGGCAAATGCTGAAATTCCTTCTTCTATACAATTGTTAAACAGTCCAAGATCCCTAAAGTTGAAAGCTTGCCCACCCCTGCTCTAGCTACATGCTCAGCATTTGCTCCGTGAGCCCCATTATGGAGCTTCTACCATAAAGGGTCATCTTTGAGCTTGTAGCTGTCTCAACTGAGCAGATTTCTTTATCTTGATGTATTGTCTCAAATTGTACGATTCATAATGTCCTGTAAGCCAAACTTGCAGCTGACATCCAAGACATACTCCCCTCTCAGATAATCGCGTTCAGTTTAACATCCATTGTAATGAATTTTCTTGCCACCTTCACTCTTGGTTCCCATGCAACACAGATAGAAACTTTCCAGGCATGGTTTCTCAATGAAAGGTGTGCCAAATCTTCCATCTTAATCATGCTATTTCAAAAAGGAGCCTGCGCACTTCCTATCTTAATTTGTAAATCACATTATTTCAAAAATTATTTCAAAAATGTGAAAAGTCTGTATAAATCGAGAGCTACCAGTATCTCATTAATTTCTTCTCAGACTAAATGTGTAGTTTTGGAAAAAGAGTGTGCAAAATGCTATTGTGACTAAACTTAAAATAGTTAAACTAAATTTATGACTGTAATGTTAGATAATTTGATGTAATTTCTTATAATACAAATGGACTTGGCTCACCAGCTAAAAGATATAGGATTATGAGGACTATTAAAAAATTGGGAGCAGATGTATTGCTGTTACAGGAAACGCACCAGAAGAAGGGAAAAAAAGAGATTATGAAACATCTCTTACGTGATCAATACACTGCAAATGGGACAAATAAAGCTAGGGGCGTGGCAATAATCTTTATGAAAAATTCAAAGTGATGGACCAGATGGCAGACTCAGAAGGCAGATACATTATAGTGAGATGGAAGTTAGAAAACAAATTATTGACTATACGTTCTTATTATGCTGGTAACACTGGCCAAGCAAAATTTATGCAAAAGATGCTAAGAGAGGTGAAAAAATTTGCTTGGGGAGAAATTATTTTGGGAGGTGATACAAATTGTATTTTAAATCAAATAGATACAACAGCAAGAAATAGAAAGGTGTCAAGTGAGGGAATTAAAATTGGGAAATTAATGAAGAGAGTAGGGTTAATTGATGCATGGAGATATTTAAATCCTAGAGAGAGATTTTACATATTCTTAAAAATATGCTACTTATTCAAGAATTGATCATCTTTTCATTTCAGAAAATTTGGCTTCATATTTAGATAAAATACAAGTTGCTCCAATCATGATCTCTGACCATGTGCCAATAAAACTTTCTTGGACTAACAGAGAATAAATCCAGAATTTGGAGATTAAGTTCTAATATATGTTTAAATATAGAGATTATTGGAAAAATAAGGGAGGAAATAAAAATCTTTTATTTAATAAATGATAAGGAATTAAACCTGCATTGCTATGGGACATTTTAAAAACTGTTCTACAGGGAAAATTTATTATGGAAAGTTCTAGATTAAAGAAAGAAAGATTGTAAGAACAATTGAAGAATAAAATTTGTTAGATTAGCATAAAAAACAAGGATCAAATAAGGTATGTAATGAATTAATAAAAGCTAGAGCTGAATTAGAGGCACAATGCATTAAAGATTCAGACAACTATGAATCATTTAAAGAGAAATTATTATGAATATGGGAATAAAAATACTAAATTGTTGTTGTACGCAGTAAAAAGGAAAGCAATTTAAAAGGCAATTTTGTCTGTGAAAACGAGAGAGGGCATAGTAGTAAATTCACAACAACAAATAGTAACTACATTTATGGAATACTATAAGAATTTGTATGAAACAGAAATAACATCAGATAGAAATACTAAAAAATGTGTAAACTCACTAAGTTAACCAAATTTTAGAAAAACATAAAGAACAACTTAATTCTCCAATAACAATAACAGAAATAAAATTAGTGATAAAAAAAACTTTAAAAAGGAAAACCACCAGGCTGTGATGGGTTCACAGCAGATTTTTATAAAATTTGGGAAGAGAAAGTTATAGAACACCTCCTAAAACTATTTAATTCAATTTTGGAAGGTGGAGAAATACCAGAGTCTTGGAGATTAGTTGGCAACCTTCAGTCTTGAATGACTGGTATCGCGCTCTGAATGGTGGTTCTGGCACAGCATCTAGTGTGACTGAAAAGGCCGATTCGGGAGTGACAATCCCTTCCACACCGGGAGCAAGTGCAGTCTGTCCCTGGTCTGTCTCCCTGGCTATGGGCCTTCCTTCTTTGCCTCTTTGCCTCATTCTGTTGGCCAAGTGTCTCTTCAAACTGGAAGAGGCCATGCTGCACAGCCTGCCACCAAGCGGGTCGCTCAGAGGCCAGGGTTTCCCACCTCTTGAGGTCCACTCCTAAGGCCTTCAGATCCCTCTTGCAGATGTCCTTGTATCACAGCTGTGGTCTACCTGTAGGGCGCTTTCCTTGCACGAGTTGTCCATAGAGGAGATCCTTTGGGATCCGGCCATCATGCATTCTCACGACATGACCAAGCCAACGCAGGCGACTCTGTTTCAGCAGTGCATACATGCTAGGGATTCCAGTTCATTCCAGGACTGTGTTGTTTGGAACTTTGTCCTGCCAGGTGATACCAAGGATGCGTCAGAGGCAGCGCATGTGGAAAGCGTTCAGTTTCCTCTCCTGTTGTGAGCGAAGAGTCCATGACTCGCTGCAGCACAGAAGTGTGCTCAGGATGCAAGCTCTGTAGACCTGGATCTTGGTATGTTCCGTCAGCTTCTTGTTGGACCAGATTCTCTTTGTGAGTCTGGAAAACGTGGTAGCTGCTTTACCGATGCGTTTGTTTAGCTCTATATCAAGAGAGTGTCAGAGATTGTTGAGCCAAGGTACACAAAGTCATGGACAACCTCCAGTTCATGCGCAGAGATTGTAATGCAGGGAGGTGAGTCCACATCCTGAACCATGACCTGTGTTTTCTTCAGGCTGATTGTCAGTCCAAAATCTTGGCAGGCCTTGCTAAAACGAATCATGAGCTGCTGGAGATCTTTGGCAGAGTGGGTAGTGACAGCTGCATCATCGGCAAAGAGGAAGTCACGCAGACATTTCAGCTGGACTTTGCTTTCAGTCTGGAGAGGTTGAAGAGCTTTCCGTCTGATCTGGTCCGGAGATAGATGCTTTCTGTTGCAGTTCCAAAGGCCTGCTTCAGCAGGACAGCGAAGAAAATCCCAAACAAGGTTGGCGCAAGAACACAGCCCTGCTTCACTCAGCTTCAGATGTCAAAGGGGTCTGATGTGGAGCCATCAAAGACAACAGTGCCCTTCATGTCCTTGTGGAAAGACTGTCCTTGTGGAAAGACTGAGCAACCTGGGTGGACATAGAATCTTGGCCGTCCCTGCTGACCAGGTCGAAAGCCTTCGTGAGATCTGTGAAGGCTATAAAGAGTGACTGTCGTCGTTCCCTGCATTTCTCCTGCAGCTGTCTAAGGGAGACTACCGTATCGGTAGTGGACCTGTTGGCTCGGAATCCGCACTGCGATTCTGGATAGACACTCTCTGCAAGTACCTGGAGCCTCTTTAGTGCAACTCGGGCAAACAGCTTTCCTTCAACGCTGAGGACAGAGATGCCGCGGTAGTTGTTGCGGTAGAGTCTTGGAGGACAGCTAGACTAATAGCATATTAGTCATGGATCAGCTATTATTGGATCAGCTGATAGCTAGTCCATGACTATTGGATAGTCATGGACTAGCTATTATTGGATCAAAAAAAGATCCAATGCTCCCATCATCGTATAGACCAATCACATTGCAAAATCAGGATCAAAAGATTTTTTTCATCAATATTCGCACAAAGACTAAATAGTCTTATTGCTAATTACATGCGTACAGATCAATATGGATTTATGCCAGGAAGACAAATGAAGGATGCTATTCATAGAGTTTTGAATGTAATACATATAGCTAATAAAACTCAGAAATTAGCAATACTTTTGCTAGATGCACTTAAAGCTTTTGATTGTGTAGAATGGCGGTATATGTTTGATTTATTAGGAAAAATGAATATGGGTGAAAATTTTATTAAAATGTTAAACTATACATAGGGGCAGGGGCCACAGTACTTATTAACAGTATAGAATCAGATAAATTTACTCTTTTTAGAGGGACAAGACAAGGTGACCCTTTATCCCCAGTAATGTTTGCACTGACAATTGAGCCGCTTGCAGCAGAAATAAGAAACAGTGAAAATATTAAAGGACTAATGTTTAAAAACAGGCATCATAAAATAAATCTGTATACTGACGATATGTTTTTGGAAGACCCATTAAAAAGCATAAATTCATTGAAACAAATACTGGAAGACTATCGTTATTATACAGGCTTAAAAATGATCAAAAATCTAAGTTATGTTTAAATATGACTATAGTAGAACAAAAAGAAATTGCAAAAATGTCTCAATTTGACTTACGTTATTCGAGTTTTAAATATTTGGGAATATGGGTAACAAAAAATGTAAATCAATATTTAGAAATTATAAACAACTATTTCAATTTATAAAGGTGAAAATGAAGACCTGGATTAGATTAAATTTATCGATGTTAGGTAGAGTAGCATTAATTAAAGCATATCTTCTACCAAAATTTTTATGCCTATTTCAAAATATACCTTTACAATCAGATATTAAAAAATTAAAAGTATGGCAAAAAATGTGGTTAAGTTTATTGCAGGAACAGGGAAGAAAATAAGGTTTATAAAGAGGTTAAATATGGTCATAGTGCAAAAGGAGGGTTAGGAATACCGCAACTGGAAAAATATTGTGAAGCTTTCCAATTAAATCAAATTACCAAATTTATGCAGATAGAAGAAACTCCTGATTGGGTTGAGATGGAGGAAGATGGAGAAATTGGTATAGTTAATATATGTGTGTGTGTGTGTGTGTGTGTGTGTGTGTGTGTGTGTGTGTGTGTGTGTGTGTGTGTCCTTGCTCCCTTAGTTAGGTCCCTTTGAATCTAACCAAAGGTTAGATCCCTTTGTTAGATCATCCAAATTTCAAATTCCAGGAGAAATATATGCAATTTAAGCATTGGAGACAAATTGGAATTTATAGAATTAGAGATTTATTTAAAGCAGGGAAACCAATTACAACCAGACAATTAGAAAACAAGTCAAATAAGAACTAATTGGCTACAAATAAAACAAGTAAAGAGTTTTGTGATGCAACTATATAAAGAATTTGGCCCTATGAGACCATTAACAGAATTTGAACAATATTGTATAGAAGAAAATAAACATAATAGAAAAGGATTAACTTCATTAATATATAGAAATATTATTGAGAGAGAATATGGAAAGGGTATGGGAGTTAAAATAACTTGGGGGGAAAATTTGAATATTGATGTATCAGAGGAAGTATGGATGGGAATTGGACCAAATACCCCTATAAATCAATATTGGCTAGAATGAAAGAAATGGTTTTAAAGGTAGTTCATAGATTACATTTGTACCCCACAAAATTGCATAAAATTAATGGGGATATATCAGATATGTGTTGGAGGAATTGCGGACAAAAGGGTACATTGGAACATATGTGGATTTTTTGTCCTAAAATAGAAAAATATTGGCAGGAAATAATCACGTGGATAGAAGCTTTGACTAATCAAAAAATAATTGGGAATGAAAAAGTTATTATTTTCCTTATTCACTGGGGAAAATGAGAAGTTGACTAATAAAAAATTAATTGCAAATCTTATTGGACTAGCAAGGTGTGAGATTGCAAAAAGCTAGAGAAATACCGAAGATATTACATTACAGAGATTTTTGAATAGGACCTGGCAAATAGTTACTATGGAAAAATTGACCAATAAGGTCAGAATATATAGAGGAGAAATAAATGATCAATTTATGAAAATATGGCAGCCCTTGTTAACATATAGTGCTGAGTTGGATAGGAAGAACGATGTGGAAAGTGGTCTGGATTGTTGTTCTTTAATTTTTTAGGTAATGATATTGTATACAAAATTGTTGCCTCGGGAGATCAAGGCATTTCCTTTCACTTTGAACTTGGGTTCTTAGATATGTTAATATATACTAAACCTTCTGTCCTCCTGAATGTTTTGGGAAGTCTTGTGGGTTTATGGGAAAAATGGGTCTTCAGTCAGTGATTAGTGTTTTTTGCTGAAACGCCAATGTCTTTTGACCTTGAAAAGAAGAGTAATGTGGAAAATGGAAGAACCTATTTATATGGTCATCTTAAAGATTCCTTTTGTTCTAATTACAAAATGTTGTACTTGATGCTTAAAATAATAAATTTAAAAAAATATTAAATTTGACAGAAAAACAAAACAAAAAAAAACTTAAAATAATTTAACTTCCAGATTCCGATTTAGCAGAGTCAAAAAGCAAACTTTTGGGCGTGTAAAGTTTCACTGAATGACTGAAATGTGAACCGAACCCTGCAGCCTTTCATTCTTAGTTCTCCCTCAATCTATTTCAGAGCTAGTAAGAGGTAATAGTATATTGGAACAGAGTAGTGAAACAACTTTGTAAGTGAAACAAAACAAAAATTTTTGTAGGGGGAAGGTGTGTGTGGTTTGTTGTTGTTTTTTTTGGAGAAAATGAAAGAATTACTGGTGCTTTAAGGTCCAAAAAAAGAAAAAAAAACTAGAAATAGTGGCTTTAGTAATTACTGTTACTGCTTCTTCTAAGAGAAAGATACTAAATAGGGAATGTTAAACTGAAATGGCTAAGAGGGTCAAATTCTCTGCCCAATGAACAATTGGGGGACCACATTCACAATTTTTTCCACAGAATCCTACATGGAGTTTTGTTTTAATTAGATGCCACAGCTCCCCAATTCTCTGATCTCCTCTTTCTTGGAGTCAACAAGTTACTTAATATAAGTTACACTGTATAATTTATTCTGATCAAACTAATGTGAAAGCAATATTTCTTATTAGTGTGCTTCTTACCATTTTTGGTTATCTTCCTGCATTTCACAGATCCATCTTTCTGTCCACCCTTTAGGCCTTTTCCTGCTATCTCTAGAATTAAGCTGTACGCTTTAGGTAGTTTGTTTAGACAATCTTTTACTAAAATGTAATCTGACCTCTGGTAATGTTGTCTAGACTACTTGAACTTCGCCTTTTATTGGCCTTCCCTGCTGACCATATTTTGTATCACTTAGGAATAAGCTTGCTAAAATACCTCCTTCCCTATTGCAACTTCACCCATTCTTAAATCTTTACTTCTTTTCACTCTCTGTGAACTTTAGGCTCTACATTAATTCATTAATTTTTTTTATTAAAAAAAACACTAATATCAACCTATTATGAAGACTCTTACAGCCCAATCCAAACTGTGTGTTTTGCTGGCAGAATGTGCATTCTGCTGGTGGAAGTGCCACTGCATCAGTATGTGCAGCGAGTTTGTCAGTGCGCTTGGCTTGCAGCTATGTACACAGGCTGGTGGAGAGGCCTTCCACCACCAGCACTGGTAAGTTGGTGGCAGGGACAGGAAGGGGGAGAAATGAGCGGGAGTGTCTGAGTAGGTAGGAGTGGGTGAGAGGCAGAATGGAGGAGGAAAGGTGATTCGTGATGATACCAGCATGCACCAGGATCCTAACCCTTGTTCCCACTCCCTTATTCTCCTATGCCAGCAGAATAGTTGGTACAGATCCAAGAAGACCCATTTAGGTAGCCAAGTCTTACTCCAAGGTATGGGAACTTTTGTTCCCTTACCTTGAGGAAACCCCCAGACTACCCCTTCATCACATGCAGTGTGCACTCTTTTGGCATGGCTGTACTGGTGGAGGGGGATTTAATTAGGATTGGGCAGTTAAACTAGTAAACATATAAAACAGTCTTAAACTTTGAACTCAGGACCTTTCTAAATTTCCTCTACATTTTGAACCCCGCAGTCCACCAGCAGCCAATTTCTCAGCAGGTGAGACTATAGAATTCAGTATGCTGCCATATACTTTGGGATTTGTTGATTGGGTCACTAATCAAATTGGGTCATTAGCAAAGAAATGGTTATGTTGTGTTCTGTAGAAGAGGAGCTATTGTGATTGAAAGCTTCTATGTGTTTTGTATCTTGCTTTCATGGTCCTTTCATGTTCCTTATAGCAGCTTGAATTGCAATGTCAAATCTCTGCCACTAGAAGGAAATTATTACCCATTTCTGCCTGGCCCACAGGTGTACACATTTGGTTCCTGTTGCTTATATGCTACATTGGGCAGAAATTGCTTAATTTGTGTAGTGTCATCAATGTGCATTCATTTATATTGTGTGAAAAAGTCAGCCTTGAGGAGGCTTCTGTGACTGCCCACCATCACAGGATACAGTGCATGCCCCATTGCCATGACTGCATTTGTGATGGAAAGTTGGATAGGATGGGACCCTTTGTTTAATTACCGCAGGTGCCTAAAGGCTGTGTCACTGGCTTTGTCCCTTCCATTCTGGAACTTTACATTCTCCCTTCCTCCATGCTAGATGACTTGTGCCTTCCCCCAAAGGAAAGTGTGTTCTCAGTTTCTCTGATTTAGATGACATTGCTGCAATATTTAAATAACAATGTTTTAACCTCTCAATCTTGTATGATGCCGATGGTGTGATCCACAAATGTGCTCTGTTTTTGACAAGCCTGCACTGATTGTGAATAAGAAAACAATTCTTAATTTTTTTTTACAGTAAATGTTAGAAATTACAGTGGTAAAACTTTTCTTCTATAGTGGTTCAAATTATGGAGCAGTATAAATCTAAATTAATGGTGATAAATTGTTACCACCAGGTGGCAGCATGTTACATGAAGAGAACTTGGTAATCTGAATACTTCTATGTTATCCAAGGGGAATGTGTTCACTTTTTACTATAGCTGATGTTGAAATAGCATACAATTTTGAGAAAAATCAGACTATTTGTTTATAAATATTATGCAAATTTGCTAATTTTTTCTGTTTTATTAAGGCAAGTAACATCTCAGTGCTAGAATCAATAATAATTATATATTTTGTATCCTTAGTAAGATACAGGATTATTGGAACTGAAATAGTTGTAGTTTAAATTGCTTAATAGTTGATATTAAAGGCACAAATGTATATAAACGGCCTTATATTGAGACAGACCATTAGTGTATTTAACCAGTGTTCTAGCCTGACAATAGCTGTACAGTATCTCAGGCTATCTTTCCCAGCTTTGCTCCCTGAGATTTTTATTTTTTAGAATGTATAGTTACTCATAAATGATAACAAGGTGACTAACAGCAACTAAAATATACAATAAAACATATTCAGCATAAAAATACATAAAACTCAGAAAACATAATTAAGCAGTGTAATAGAAGCTTAAGAAGACTGTCCACCAACTTTAAATAACACAAAACTGCCTTCTGTGAATAACAGCATCCTTCCATAAAGCATACCTAGCCACCACACAGATGTAAACAAAAAACGAATTGTCCCAACTTGCTAGGATTTAATCAATGATTACTTTTAATCCAAATTTTAATTTGGATTTAAAATTTAATTTGGAAATTGCAGAAATGGATGTATTAACAGAAAGAATGAAGGATAAAGATTTAGATAAAATAAGATATTGGAAGCCAATTGGATAGATAATGTTAGATAAATAGTATCAATTGAGTAGATTAAGGGCCCAATCCTATCCAACTTTCTAGCTCCGGTGCAATCACAATACAGCCATGAGGTAAGGGAACAAGAGTTCCCATACATCGAGGAGGCCTCTGTGACTGCCTCCCCACCATAGGATGCAGTGCATGCCTCATGGGCACAACTGCACCAGCACTGGGAAGTTGGATAGGATTGGGCCCCAAGTTAAGTATTTTAATGATATATGTGGTGACGATTTATATGGATAAATTTGTTTAGTTTTAACTTGTTGTAAAAATTTTGTTTTAAAATGCATTTTGTGACCCAGTGGCCAATATCCTTTTGTGTAACCTGTGTAACCCTACACCTAAGTTTATCCCATTTCCCTGCCCCATATCTGTAATAAATAAATAAATAAAAATTTATTTTGAATTTTAAAAATGATTATGGGAAGGATAGAGTGGATAGAGAGATGCTCTTTTCCCTCTCACACAATACCAGAACCAGGGGACACCCACTAAAACTGAGTGTTGGGAGAGTTGGGACAGACAAAAGAAAATATTTATTTACTCAGCGTGTAGTTGGTCTTTGGAACTCCTTGCCACAGGATGTGGTGATTGCATCAGTCCTAGATGCCTTTAAAAGGGGATTGGACCAATTTCTGGAGGAAAAATCCATTACGGGTTACAAGCCATGATGCATATGTGTAACCTCTTGATTTTAGAAGTGGGTTATATCAGAATGCCAGTTGCAAGGGAGGGCACCAGGATACAGTTCTCTTGCTGACTTGTGTGCTCCCTGGGGCATTTGGTGGGCCACTGTGAGATACAGGAAGCTGGACTAGATGGGCCTATGGCCTGATCCAGCGGGGCTGTTCTTATGTTCTTGTGTTCTGAATGCAAGGCATGAGCTCTACAGTGAGCTTTGTCTTCCTTCTCAAGAATATGAGTTTGTTTACCTGTTACGGGGACTCGTACTCAAAATGTTGTTAGAGTTAAAGATAGAAGCAAATGTGCCAATGTTGTTAGAGTTAAAGATTGAAGCATATTTTAACAGTTGAAAATAGACTGAAACTGTGCATATTCAATAAGCATCAGGAAGAACAAGAATTAAGCTGATTTTTAACTCGGTGGAGCTCAGGCATTCATTTTTTTTTTTGTTTCAGTAATTTTCCCACAGAAATGCGACTTTTTAGTACTTAATGTTCAGAAATACGGTTTGCTTATTAAAATTATTACATGCTTATGAAATCATTCAGGTAGCTATAAATCAAAATAATAGTCTGAGCACTACTAGGCCAAAGCTTTCTTCATAAGTTATTTGAAAGAAATTGATATTTTGTTCAAGCCAATGAGGCTGCTTGTTAGGTTTAATATTATCCATTGTGTTGACTAAAGAGATTGTATTGTCCTGACCATGAGTTCTGCTTGTTCAGTAGCTTCCTCCTTTTACTCATATAGCACATTTTCCTGTCATAGAATAAGATGGGAAACTCCTGCACATATGGGGCTTCAAATAGGCCTGTGGTTTTCAAACTCCTAGGGAGCAGCCTCCCGGGAGTGCGGGGAGCCCTGTGCGGCTGTCCGCAGGGCTCTCTGAAGCTTCACAAGTGAAAGGGGAGCGATCGCGTACCCAAGTCCCTGCAGTCCCCCTGAGCGGCGCGATCCTGGGGATTGCATGGCTGCCTGCTTCCTGCCTCCACCCCTGAAGGGGAAACAGGTCAGGGCCCACAGGTTGGAGCGTTTCAACGCCCCAGTCTGAAAAGTCCTGAAATAGGCCATTGTAGTTCTTATCTACCATTAGTACCCTGCTTAGTATTTGTCTACATAATGCACTACTTGTGTGTTTATTTTTAGATTTAATGCTTGCATTAAGTGTTTTTCTAGGGTGGGCTATCTAGAATCAATTCATATTTAAAAATTAATAAATAATTTGCAGGCCATCTTAAATAATGAGTTGTACTACAACTTTCAATGTGTTAAATGTTAAGTGGTTGTTTGTATGAAGTTATCATAACAAAGCTTTAGGACTTCATGTTCTGTTTAATGTTTTGAGTTTAATGGGAACAAAGTAGCCAGCCACAGAAGAGATCCCAGCTGTGTAAAGTTCTAAAGTTATGACTGTAGTTTTCATTTATTCTGACATATTATGCCCTTGCAATAATTGGTGTGTTAACAGCAAAAAACATATTTTTCTTTTTTATATTGAAAACTTCCGTTTCTGAAAAATGCAAATCAATTCAGGGTTGGCTGAAAGCCAATTTCTGAGCTCCACTGCACGTTTGAAAAAACCTACTCACTTCCTAAGTGCCTTGTGAATCTGCAGTGATTAATTCTTCTCATTATTTTGCTGCAAATTCTCATGACCCTCTGTGATGATTCGATCACCCACTTAGAGTTTATGCATATTCATATCTTTCCACTGATGGCTGCAGTTGTTCAAGTCTCCTTCAGTGGTGTGGTATGCACTTGGTGCAGTAATTGAGCTGCAGTAGATTGATTACTCTAGGGAGCTGTAAGGCCTTTAAAGGTGAAAACATATCAGTCCTGTTAATTAGGAAACAAAGCTCTGGTGGCAAGTTCAGCAGTCAAATGCTTCCAGGGTGGAAATGAGGAAAGGTATGATTTGTTCCCCTTCATGATCCCTGTTTACTTTTTAATATTTGAGTTAGGTTTGTGACTAGCATGGCAAGCTTGAGTGTGATGGCAGCGTTCATGTGATTGTGAAGAGTTGATACATCAGAAGACCTTGATTTGCAACTACTGTCATTAAAACCCTATGTGGTATATTGTCTTTCAGTATCCTCTTTCAGCACTAAATGTGGAATGGTCACATTTTATTTGTTAAATATTTGTTGGCTAATACTTTAGAACTCGTCCTGATTATGTAGATATTTCCTGTACATAAGAGACTTTGAAAAATCTGTTTTTCAGATGGCAGTATTCCATCATTTTGCTCTCAGTGTGGAAGGGATTGTCGCTCCCAAATTGACCTTTTCAGCCACACTAGACGCTGTTCCAGAGCCACCATTCAGAGTGTGATACCATAGTCTTCCGAGACTGAAGGATGCCAACTATATTCCATCATGTGCAAGATTAGCATTATTTTTGTTGGATAATTCTGAACATAATTTCATTTTGGAAAATAACTTTTCATAGGAAGAACTTTGGCATTCAAGACAAATCTGTTACTAGTCAGTAAATAGACAATAGTAAATAGACAAAGTCAACTTTAGAAAATCTTATAGTGAAGTTTAGGGAAGGAAAACCACAGATGAGACTGTGATAAACTGGGCTCTGTGTATTAAACTGAAAAATGGTGTGTCTCTGCCCCGTAAGAGACTTTTTACTGCTACCGCAGTCTGATAATCAAGCTTCTTTTATGAGAGGTTCAGGCTTCATGGTGAAAAAGTCTCACAGTTCTGCAACAACCGCCAAGAACACAACTGTATCTACTACTACTACTTGTTTAAATCAGTAAGGGAGTTTTATATACAGATAGGATGTAAGGGAGGAATTGATCTCTGCTCTAAATAAGCCTAGACTGTCATTTGTGCTGCTCTGTGCTGTGCAGTCCCAGTTTAGTTTTAGGGGCATTCCTATAGAACAGGGGCTGCCAAACTGTGGCCATGGGCCGGATCCTGTGTCCCAGAATTACCATCCAGGTGCAGTGGTGGCAGAAGCCTTCTGTTCTGCACTGAACTCCCCCCCCCCCCGTTTTGTCACTGATCTTATCAGAAACCTGTGCTGGGCAGAGCTTCTGCCTGAAAATCTAGACGCAGAGTCTGCTGGAGAAGTGGAAGCAGCTGCCCGGCACAAATTTCTGATAAGATTAGTGACTAAATGAGAGGGGTGCAGCGTGGAACGGAAAGCCACTGCCATGCCGGGCCCAGACAGGTAATTTGGGAACACAGTGGGCTGTGGTTTGGATATAGCTGCTATAGAACAGTGTTTCCCGACCTGGGGATTGCAACCCCTGCCCCAGAGCAGGAGTTCCTAACCTCCATTTGGGACGCTACCCCTTAAGGAACGTTGCAACCCACCCATAGGTTCCATTAGTACAGCACTTCCTGATTTTGCTGCCCTGACACCAAATGCATGTAAGTGGAAAAATAGTTTTTCACTTACATGCATTTGTCGGCAGTGGCAAAAACAGGAAGTGCCATACCGACAGGACTTGTGGGTTCCTAGTCATGTTGCTATCTTCCTTAATGGGGTAACTTCCCAAATGAAGGTTGGGAACCACTGCTATAGTTAGGGGTGTATTTTTTGGTTATCAACACAGAACGCAAAGTAATGAGAATTTCTACTCAAGTTGCGATATAAACGATATTAAGATCAAAACACAGAAAACCACTCATTTCACAAAATAGCACCACTTCTGCTTACTTTTGAGAAATCCACAAGTTTTTACTAAGGTGGCAAGCCCCTGAAGCGTTTTCAGTGGTGGAGTCACTGAGTGGTGGAGTCACTGAGTAAAAGTATCTGGTAGATGGTATGCACATATGTGGCTGTTGGGCTGGAAAGAGACATGAGTGGGTGGAGAGAAAGCAAATGCCTGAGCAGAGACACTGAGAAGGAAGAGCTAAACCTTCAGTTCTGACCTCTTTGCTCCCCTGCCCTCTTTTCTTTACTCATCAGAGTGCATAATTTGTAATAGCCCCCTAGTGCTCCTCAGGACTTGTGGCTTAGTTGTTGCTCCTCCTGCTGCTTCCAGCCCTTTTCTATCCTGCAGTGGCTGTAGCAGTTTGCAAGCTGCGGCTGTTTGCAGAGGCATTTCGAAAGGCTTTCAGAGAAACTTCTTGACTTTTGGAGATTGCTACTGAGATCTTTGCTGTTTCAAGTGAGAGCCAATTTTATATCATTATGACTGCTTGTCTGTGTTGTGCTGCCCTTTTGGGGACCTTGGAAAACCAAGCAGTGCTTTCTCTGACTTTTTTTTGCCAGTTTTGTCATTCTGTTATGCCAAGGTAGGATGCTAGTACTGTACTGTAATCTGGAGGTCAGGCAATTGAGTTCTAAACTGTGGTCTGTTATCAGGTGAATGTGCTTGGATCTGGATCTCCTGTCTGCCCCAAGCCATCCTCTGTAAATGCCTTTTTGGGGGCTTTTCTATGTGGTACTTGTCTGTGTGGTGCTACACTTCTGAGAAGTTTGGAAAACCAAGCAAGGCTCAGTGAAACCTTTCACTCATTTTATTTTTTTTTGTATTTTACTGCACCGTGACTGGATCTTTCTGTGACTTTTTTCCACATTTTATGCCATTCTGGTTTGCGAAGGGGGGATACTGTGTGATTTTTCAAAAATCTGCTTGTCTGTGTGGTGCTGCACTTCTGAGAAGCTTGGAAAACCAATGAATATGTATGTAAATATGTTTGGTGACAGTCTAAAATGATACAGAGTTCACAGGTGAAATGCTTATTATGCTTTATTCACTGTTTGTACAATTTTGAATAAGAATTTGGATAACACCACAATTTGCTCTTTTAAGCAAGCAATTTTGGAAAAAATATCACTAAAAATCCCCACACTCATAGCTATAGAAAGTGAATTGCAAGTTATGGAAGGTATGAATGATTAATCCCATGTCCAAAACTGAAGGAAATTTTTCCTACCAAGAGCGTGTTGGGGAATAACAACACTTGAGTAGTGGTTATTAGTTGAGTATCTGGTTCTTTAATGTTGAAATTCTATGTGGTCCCTTTAATGGTCTTTTTAAAGGGTGTGTCCCCTTGCTGATTCCTCCTTATGTATATATAGCTTCTTGTTTGCTGACTTTAGTAGAACAGAAGAGTGTATTTTAATCTCTGTTTTAACTAATGTTTTAGCATACTTGCATGCATCCAGGGGCAGCTTTTTAGGGCTCCTGGTCTTCTAGTTTTAAGAACCTTGATGTGAGAAATGTTTGTATAACTCTGCATCAGATTGTAAGTAAACTGCCTTTGTTCTTAACCTTTGGATCTGAGTTTTTGTGCCTTAGCTTGCAAGCAGCCTGGGTAGAAGATTTTAAGAGTTTTTGCCTGAACCAACAGAGCGTTGGTACAAAACAGTCATAGTTGCAATTATAGAGTGAAAATTTATGTCCAGGTTACCTCCACACTAGTGAGTGATCAGGCAACACCAGCCACAAGTAGTGAATGGAGTTCCCAGGATATGGGCAGTTCAGTCCTAAGTAGAGAGAGCACCAGGTGTCATTCAAGTGCCATAAAGTACTTTTTGACACAGTGCAAGTAAGTGGCACTGGCTGTCCTGTCAGTGCCACATCCCACCTGATTGCTGTTGGGGAAGATGAGTACAGCACCAGACAGCAGAGAAACTGGGGGAGGGCGGAACAGAGGTGGGGAGGGGGGTCAGGCATGGGGCGGTTCAGGCTTGGGAGGGGGAGATATCGTGGAGGAGGCCTCCATTGTGTCTTAATCCCCTTCCTAGGCTTAAAATCCCTACACAGGGCTATTCAGTTCAGTACCAGTGAGTTAGCTGTCACAGATCTGAGTAGCCCCATTGAGCTGGCTGGGGTTGTACAGAGGGTACATTTGTTCCCTTACCCTGAGGAAACCTCCTGTCTGCCAAATCCAGTGCTGCATGCAATGTGGGCCCAGCAACCCTACTGCGCTAGCTTTGGATAGGATTGGGACATTAGTCTTCTAAGGATTCAGCTTCAAGTATCGCATTTCAGCTGCATCTTAATATAGTGCATTAGAGGTAAATGAAAGACTAGGGCAGAGCAGTATGAGAGCCTGGCAGTAGCAGCTGTTTCTTGTGTGTAGAGAAACATACATGCATAAGTGTGCACGTATTTACACTGGGGGATAATTTACCCTAGCCTACTGGGGGAAGATCAGATACTTATATTGCGCTATCTGAAATGATTGCATATCAATATTTTGGGATTGTCTCAAACTTCATAATTTTCTCTTTCAGGCATTTATAAACACAGCAAAGGAAATCTATGAGAAAATACAGGAAGGAGTCTTTGACATTAATAATGAGGTAAGCCTTTTTAAAATCAAAAGTAAGGTGGATTCCTGTAATATAAAATACATTTACAGAAAATGGGTGGATCAAAATAACAATGTTTATCTCTTACACTGAATAACCAAATGCACTTGGTTTAATACAACAAACTGAAAATATTCAGAGGTCCTAGTACAGTATTCATATTCTTTACATAGATAGGCTAATATTGTTGTTTTAAGTGGATTATAAAATGACGCTGTCTATCCAAGAAGCAGCATTAACTTCTCTGAAAAGTCCATTTTTTATCCATTTCTTCACATGGTGCCAACAGGTTAAAGAAACACCTCTTCTCCATGTAAATAGGCAGTGGCAATCTTTTATCACAATAAAAGATACAACCTTGCCTACTGTTTCATTTTCCTCAATTAACATGGCGCATTATACCAAATGCTTCATCCCAGGTACTTCACAGTGTACACAAAAGGTTCAGAAACTAAAGTTCCTGTTTTCTGTTGGCCTTTTATTGGGCAAACAACTATGATGGAATAGAATGCCAGTCTTTCAACCATTACAGAATTCTGACTGCCCAGTGAGGCCTCTTGATTCAAACACTTGCATTCTATTTCAACACATCTCTGGCAAAACTGACAAGTGCATCTTTGCAGAAGTTCCTTCGAGTCATGGTTAAGATCTGTTGGAGTGACCACAGAGCAGTTTCTCCCCTGTTTTTATAACCTTGTGGAAAGAGCCAACAGTGTTGCAAGGTTCTTGTTTTGCTCTTCCTTTTCTCAACTCCGGTAAAGACCCTAAAAAGTGAAAAGCTACTCAAAGTTTAACGAGACATTTGTAAAGCATTGGGTTCACGTAAGTGGTGTCTTTTACGGCCCAATCCCATTGAAGACCTGTGCCAGTGGAGTACATGTTCTGCTAGTATATGCTGGCACTTTGCAACAGCACAGAGCCCAGGTGTGCAAGCAGGATGACCTGAGCCTTACCTTGTGTGCTGGTGGAGTGACAGAGGCTTGTTCAAGTACGTAATCGAGGAGGGGGGAGGGCAGGAAGGTGGGTCAACTGGGCTTGGGGGAGGGGGCAGTGGGATTGGCAGCACTGGCATGCACTGTATCTAAACCTCCTTCCCTGGCCTGCTCCACCTGCATGGATCAGTACAGAATTGCACCAATGATATCGATGGTGCAGGTCCGAGTTGACCCATTGCAACTGCTGGGGCCTATTCAGGAGCAAGCAGACAAATGTCCCTTTATCGCAAGGATACTTCCAGCATTAAAAAAAAACAACCACATTTGTTCGTTTCTGATAAGGTGATTTTTTTTACAAGGAGACTTCATAGCAATTTTACATGATGAATATTTCATTTGATTATGCTCCCCTGTGTTGAGAGATTATATTTACCTTATGCTGGAAATACTTTGGAAAACCAGTTTTCTCACATGGTGATAAAGGATTTATTTGAATTCGTCTTACAAAATTGATTTGGTAAAGTATCTCATGTAAAAGTAATTAAATCAGTCTTGCTGTTTTAAAGTTAAAAAAAAATTATTTTATGCTTTTTAAAAGTCTCACAGCACTTTTTTTTGGAAATGTCCCATTACATAGCTTTCTTACTATTAGGACTGCAACTTCATGATGTTATAACTTCTGTTGTTCATGTGTTTCTTTTAAAGACTGTGAGCCCCTTTGGATCAGGGAACCATCGTCTCATTCCTTTTGCTATGTAAACAGTTTTGAAATTTTTGTTGAAAAGCAGTATACAGGCATGCCCTGGTATCCACAGGGTTCTGTTTCAGAACCCCCTGCAGTTGTGAAACCACGTATAACTGGGGATGCCCCACCCACCCCTTTGAATGGTCAGGTCTGGAGGTTTTTCTGAGCTCCGTAGAGGCTGCCCACAGCCTTTGTGGGCTTCAGAATGGCCGCTTGGGTAAAAAAAAAAAAAGTGACTTCACATTTCCCAAGGAAACTGGAAGTGATGTTTGTATTGCTTATAAGGCATTCTCAGATGCTTTGTAAAGCAATAAAAACATCACTTCCAGTTTCAGGAAACTGGAAATCGTTTTTTTTTTGCCCAAATGGCCATTCTGAAGCCCACAGAAAGTGTGGGCAGATGCACACAACCTCTGTAGGGCTCAGAACACCCTCCAGAAGCGAGGGGAGTAGAACTCTGGAGGGGGTGTGCGGTGGGGGCCCCACGGACTGGATCTGCTGATATGGGATATGGGCCTCCCCCTTACAACTATTCTTAATAATGAGTATTATCTTTCATCTTTCTTGTATTCCTGACACTCAGTTTCTTCTGTACATGTGGAGGAAATGCTGAAGGTCTCTTCATAAATACTGTAATCCTCCCATATCAGTATTGCCCTCATGCAAGGTTGCTGTGCCTGAAGAGCAGCAGGCCACTGGATCCATCTAAGTGAGGTGTGACAGGGCTTCAGCTTACCAGGAAGGCAGCATGCCCAGCATAAGACCAGTATGGGGAGGGGGGATTACAGTATATTCTAGGAGTTTCCCAGCTTGTTGTATGCCTTTTTTAAAAGAATCAATATGTTCATGCCTCTTTAAACTAGTCAAGATCAGATGATAACTTGAAACCAGATGTTCTTTAGTTAGCAATGGATAGCGTGTAAATTGGACAGTAATCGTGGCCTCTGAAAAAGTAGGCTTGTTATATCTGTCAAGTTTCATATAGTATCTGACTGCTTTACTGTGCCTTATGGAGATTCGATTGCAGTATGCTGTCAGGAGCCAACAGTGCATGCTATTTACTTGGCTCAGTGCCAAGTCTGGCTCCTTGATTCCTCAAGAAGTTGCTACCAGCCCAGAGGGGGCAAAACCAATGAGCCATAGGGCATGCTTTTTATTAAAGAGGAGTCAAAGAGCGAAAAGAAACCACATCAACTGCTGTCAATACTGAGCTAGTGCCAGAAACCCCAAGGCTACTACTGTTGCAGAACAACTGCCAAGCACTATAAATCTGAGATTTACTGTGACGCAAAGTTTCCTTAAGAGCTTAATTTCTGAAGCTACTGTATTACTTTTCTTACAGTGCTGTATTTTTAGGTAAAATCCACTTGAGGGAGTGAGGGTTAAGATACAAGTGTGAGTTTGATGAATGAAAGAACTACTCTGTGTGTGGTTCTTGGCAACCTGCCATGTCTTTGGGGATCATAGAAATTATTGATGACACAGAACACTTGTATGCCCTTATCCTGTGCAGCTGATCCACCGTAGTAAGAAAATGCAGTAGAGGAAAAGTTTTTTTCCTTTTGTGAGACCAGTAGAAAACGGAAGTCTTCCTTTTCTCTTGCTGAGATCAGAGGTTGTGGTTAAGAATATTAAAGGTTTTTAATCGTATAAAACAGTTGGAAACGCTTACATATGTAATTGTTGCCCATTCTGGACACATTCATACTGGCAGTGATAAATTACTGGATTCTTTTTGACAGAACTGATGAAAAGTGGAAATATTAGGCAGAGTTTTACCCTTGATATCATTTCCTTAATTGCTACCAGACAGTGTGTTTAATAGGCATTTTTTTCCTTACAGCTTGATGATTGTGAAAATGAAACTGCTTGTTTGGCTGTTCATAAATCAAAAATAGGTTAACTACTTTCAAATGTTGTAGCCTGTGGCAGTATTTCAGAATAGTAACATGCATTCAATTTTTATTATTTCAGGCAAACGGCATTAAAATCGGCCCTCAGCATGCTACCGCTAATGCAACACTTGCAGGCAATCAGGGAGGACAACAGGCTGGTGGAGGCTGCTGTTGAACCTATTTTTACTTCCTACCTGCCTGATGGGGCCTACTAACTTGTTTCACCCTCCCTCGCTCAATTTCAACTACGACATGAAATTATTGTAAGATGGCATCATGTTGCAGAAGACTTTATTCTTCAAATTCTTGTACAACTTTGAATAAATGAGTAATGTCCACTGAAAGACAGGTTTTGTGGAGATTGTATTCATATCTATATTTCCATTTGATTTCTAAGTCAATTGATGTTATTTTTGTTAAATGTTGTCTTGTGCCCTTGACTATGAACTGTATTAAACACTACAAAGTCATCTGAGTATTTTAATCAGTTTGTGTAGTTAGGTTGCCCAACTACTGTGGTCACCTAATGTTTAATATTGTAGAACTGTCCAGGTTTTGTCCATTTTCAAGGCTCTAAAGAAAAACAGGACTCTTACTTCTGTATTTATCATTTACTTTCTGTATATATAGTTTAATAACCTGCTTGGGTGTATTTGCCAAGCTATAATTCTTCAATGCATTTGCATAAATTCTATACGTTTAGAGCTTGGAACTACAGAAACATTATTAGAAATTGCTTAGATGCTGAATTTTAAACCTTATTGACATTGTTAGCATGTTTGTCCACTTGTCATTTCCCTAGAGTCCAAAAAAAAAATGCTTTATGTATATTACTAAAAGCTACATATGCGTTACCTATTTTAATGCCAAATGTTTGCTATTTGCTCACAATTTCCACAGCACCTCTTCAGAAATGGATTAGCTGTTTGCCTTAATCATGTAGGTTAAAACACATTATGATGAATGAAAAATGCAGGAAGATTGAAACTCATAAAATGGCACATTATGAAGACTTTAATCTTTCTTAAACTCTTTATTTGCCTCTTCACTTCTCTAAGTATATTTTCATCAACAGTTTTTCAGCTTAGATGTACAGTAACTGTGTAAAGTTGTTTTTGGTTTTTGGGTTTTTTTAGTGACAACTTGTAATCTTAATATGGTAAGCATCATGTCTATTGTGAAGGGGGTGTGACAATAAAACTGCCAGATTGAAAATCTCGATAAAAGCCAAAACTGGAAATGCTTTAGTGCTCTACTCCACACAGTGATTTTATTTTTTATTTTCCCCATGCTTCTAATGAATTGGTATACAGCATTGCAAAATAAAGTCCTGTTTAACTATATGCCCAGGTTCAGAATATTAATGGGACTCTTAAGCTAGGTGAGACAATAATTCTTCTTTATTATAACCTGTATTTGCAGTGTTTTTAAAGCTCATTAGTCTTTAATTCCAGTTCAGTTTCCAGTGCTAAAGATGCTAAGAGTATGTCTTGAATGTTCAAAATCAAAGGGAAAGGCATCACTGTTTCACCTATGATTTGTCTTAGTGGGCATGAAGTAACAAAGGCAAGCAATGTTGGAATAAGAATTTTTGCTACATTTGTACCCATCCCTGCCTCCAAGGATATCAGAACAGCGTTTTATCTTTATAACAACCCTATGGGGCACGTTTGGACTGAGAGATGAATGCAAATAGATTCCTGCTTGAGTTTGAACTTGAAACTGGGAATTACATATTGAAGCCTAGTGCTCTATCCACCACTTAATTGTAACAGTGCAATCCTATGCAGGCTTACTCAAAAGCAAGTCTCACTAGGTTCAGTGGGGATCACTCACTTGTAACTATGTCTAGGATCACAGCTTAAGACTGATTTTCAACCTTTTTCATCTCATGGCACACTGACAAGGCACTAAAATTGTCAAGGCACACCATCAGGTTTTTGACAATTGACAAGGCACAACATGCTGCCAGGGGGGGCTCAAATCCCCATTGGCCCCACTAATAAATGATCTTCCCCAAATTCCTGTGGCACACCTGTAGACCACTCATGGCACACTAGTTGAAAATGGCTGGCTTAAGAGGACTATAATTAGATGGGGAAAACAAGACATCAACTCAGGGCTGTTATTTAGTACTGGTTTGGACATGTTATAAGTGAATTTTCCTAGAAATATGAGTGAAGATTTAGCCTTTAGAAAAATCAAGGGCAATTGTTGATCTTGAGGCTAGTCTATCCATTAAAATGCAAAGCCACATGTGACTCTCTGACATATAATGTGCGACTCTTGGCAATGGGTGAGCTCCTTTTTGCATTATATCACAATATAAAAGGTAAATAAATTTTTGAGCTTTAGAATTTACTGGTAGAGGTGTCTATTTCCAGCAAGATAGGATAACCAAAGTCTTAATGAACACAATAATACAGGTATTTCTATACTGCCTTTCTTAGGTTTCTCCTTAGACTTTATTCAAGGCAGTTTACATAGGCAGGCAATTTAAATCCCCGTAGGGATTTTTACAATTTCGAAAGAAGGTTTCTATCTTTCAAGAAACCACAATATTCAGATGTTTCTTTCTTGATCTGGTCACACATTCTGACCTCCATCTTCCCACGCACAGAGCTGATGGAATAGCTTGGCTCAGCTTCTCAGCTGCTTCAAGGTCGCACGGTGCTGGTGGCCTCCAACTGGCGACCTTTGGATGTTATCTTCAGGCAAATGGAGCTCAACCCTCTAGACCAGGGGTGTCCAAAGTTTTTGGCAGGAGGGCCACATTGTCTCTCTGACAGTGTGTCAGGGGCCGGGGAAAAAAAGAATTAATTTACATTTAAAATTTGAATAAATTTACATAAGTTTACATAAATGAATATATTAAAGATGAACTTCTATGAATGAATGAAGGTCTTGCAATAGCTCAAGGCCTATAAAAGGCCTTGCACAAAGCAAGGCTGGCCTTTCCTTTGCTGCCGCTACTGCATCACAGATGTGAAACAGCAAGCAGTGGAGGGAGCCCTCATCCCACAGCTCACGCGAGAGGTCAAACTGTCGAGAGCAGTTGTGTCGGGCCAGTGCGGGCTCCAACAAATCTCCGGAGGGCCAAAGGCTCATTGGAGACTGGGGGCTCCCTGAGGGCCGCATTGAGAGGCCTCGAGGGCCGCAAGTGGCCCCAGGGCCGGGGTTTGGGCACCCCTGTTCTAGACCAGACCTCCTGCCAATGGGCTTGCTTCTGAGTGCAATAAATAATATAGTTCTTGAGCCTCTAGTTCTAATACCACTGCCCAGAGCTTTCAGTTCAAGCCTTGTGAAATTTTGTAAAAAATATAGTTCTAGGATTGTTCACCACATCCTCATATTAGCTTAGTATTTTTGGTTTGCACTGCTCTTGAAATAAAAAATATCTTTCATTATAAGTATTACACCACGATATTCTAATATATTGTCAATATTGCTTCATAATGATACTTGGTTTGCATTGTACAGTAGACTGCTGTAAAAATGTGAGAAACCTAACTGCTGACCTATTTCTGTAAAAATGAATGAAATGGCTCTCCCAGCATTGGAAATACCCATGTAATGCACGATCAGTATAGATCTTAAAATTGAAAGAAAAGATATGTATACCATAGATGTTTGGTTTTTTTTGCAGGGCTAGTTCTCAGACTACCCATTGCATACATATGAGATAATGTAACCAAGAATGGTACCTAAGAGATTTTAAAAATTGCTCTCTATTCTATATTCATCCTCTCCCCCCCCCCCCCATTACTTCAGATATACTAGAAGTGGGCATCTGGTTTAACTGTACCTGCTGCAAAGCTTCTTAAATACTTTAGAAAGCAAGGACTGTGGTAGGACACTGGAAGTGAGTTCTACTGTGCCCCTGACTGACCATTCTCACAATAAAGTAGCATGGAACTTAATCAAAGCACCAAATCAGTGTGCACCATGTTATTATGTGGAATGTTTCTAAACATTTAAGACTCCTTTGAAATAATTAAATGATTCAGAAGATCATCAGAAATATTGTGCGAGAGAAGTTATGTAGGAAGAAGCCCTGGGAGTGAGAAAAACTCTGTAGTTATACTATAGCAGTGATTTTCAACCTTTTCTGTCTCGCAGCACACTGGCAAGGTACTAAAATTTTCAAGGCACACCATCAGTTTTATGACAATTGAGAAGGCACACCATCCTCCAATGGCCCTACTAAGAAACGACCCTTGCCCAAACTCTGTGGCACACCTGCAGACCATTCACAGCACAGTGGTTGAAAATGGCTGTACTATATATAGTATGGAAGGTGACACTTATAGCCAGATCCTAAGTATGTTTATTTAGAAGTAAATCCTACTTGGGTTAATGAGATTTGTTCCCAAGTAAGTGTGCATGAGAGTTTGCCTTAGTTGCATCTTTTATTTTTGCATACATAGGAAAACTGTTTGTGCCTTTTTAAACTAGGAAGAGTAAATGTTCTTAAGAATATATATAATTGATTCCATATAGTGAAGTTCTATATACCAAGAGGAGTCTTATAAACATGTTCTTGTACACAGTTCCTTTATCACTGAGGCCTAGAGTGTCTCTTCTAACTATGTTGTAACTGTTAATAGTATACTATACTAATTTTGTTTTATTGTGGTACTGAAGTCTCAGTCTGTAAATTATCCATGTCGGTACTATGTAAGTAGCTGATGAAATCTCTTTACTAGGTTTGTTGCGCATGAAAGAAACCACATCATTTGGTAATAAAAACTACTAGCAGACTCTAACAAAGCCAAGACCATGACAAAAAGCAGCATGTTATGGATCTATCACTTCTATTCTTGGGACAGATTTTATTATTTTTGGACCTATTACAAGCTCTGTGTTAAATATTGTGGATGATAAGAGGAAACAGACTCTTGGCAAATGTGGAAAACCAATTACAGTATATTACTCTACTCAGGCTACAGTAACGGAGTGTCTGAGCCTGGTTTATTCCCTGCTTGCTCTAGCAGCTGAAAAAGTTTTCCTACTGTAGGATTGGCTTGAGTTAAAAGATTATTGCTATGAAAACCTTGCTGCAGACAGTGTTGATTGGTGAGGGTGAAATTGACCCACTAAGTAGTTGTATCACAATCAGTAGGGATGTAGATATGTAGAACGGAAGTTTGATTAAAGAAATCATGATTTCTTATAGAGCATACACCGTTAAAAATAAATGGTGCTCTTACAACCTTCAAAAGTCCTAGTCCTTACTAGGGATGGTATGACTAAGAATTTACTTTTAAAAAGTAAAGATGAATATTCAAACAGACTTTGAAAAGATTTTAAAAAGACCAAACAAACTTTGACAATTGTAAGGGGTTAGATATGTGGCTTAGCCTGCTCTTGAAGGTACATGGGCACTATTTCAGAGTCAGAAACTGTTTCCATATCTTTTAGCAGCATATAGTCATCGGAAACAAGCTTAAATTAAAACACAGCATTTCAGACATATGCTTAGAGACGAATGGTTGAAGAGTTTGGAAATGAGAATGTTTAGAACAGGGGTGTCAAACATAAGGCCTGAGGGCCGGATGCGGCCCACAGAGGCTTTTTATACGGCCATCAGGCTTTCAGCTGCTGAGTAGCGCTGTTACTGCTGAAAGGGCAGCCCACATGAAAATTGGGCTCTCCCATATCTTTTGTTATTTGCAGCTAATGAGTTCATAAGTGAGAAAACTATTTTTGGTTATGACTTGTTTAATGACATCACTTCTTGCCTAATGACATCACTTCCGGCCCTCAGCAGGCATCATGAATGCTATGTGGCCCTCCGTATGAAATGAGTTTGACACCCCTGGTTTAGAATATGAATTGTTCTAACTTTGATTTCTGTGTCATATTACTAGATCCCTCCCTGGTTGGGACTGACTTGTAATGCATTTACCACTAGAAGCCAAACAACCCTTCCAGTCTCCCTACCCCTTCTTGTGAAGGTAACAAGGTGAACTGGTGAGAACAGCTCTCTAAAGATGGCAGAGGTATAATTTTAGGCCTCATCCATAAGTGGCCTTAGAAGCATTTTGCCTTACTGAAGTGCATGAACTTGTGAATGGTTTTCTGTGCCTCCTAATTTAGTTCACTGGAGCATCCAGCCAAATGAGCATGGGGCCTACAAGGTCTCTTTTGTCCCAAATGGCTTCCCCTGCCATTAGTTTCCCTTTATGCCATGTAGAGGTGAGGTCTTTTATTAAGAGTACCACCATGAAAATGGGCAGTTTTTAAAAGTGGATGAGGAAACCATGGAGCTTTTTGGTACTTCCAATTATGACATTTGGCATGTGCCAGAATTTGAGTTTTGGAATCGGGCTTGTACAATTTCAAGCATTTTCCTGATTTGGGGGATGGGTAGTGATGGTGTTAAACAATAGCTCAGTTAACCAAGGCCAGTTCTGAAGCTCAAATGGGAGAGATTGCCCATCACTACTTAAAATATATTCAATGCTTTTGCACATTGGTTGCCCATAGATCTGTGCAGCCGCTCAGTAGGATCTATATTGTGCTGTGCCTTTTAAGTAAAGAATGTATACCACAGTGTAGAATAATGGCTTATGTTACATCATAGTCTTCAGGACTGCTTGGCCGTGGTGTAATACCAAGAGTAGTTCAACACAGCTTATTTATAAATTGTTTCTGCTTTTAAAAACTTGTCATGCCTGCCTAGTTAGAGGCTTTGATTTGCTACACATAAGAATTTTGCCATTAATAGAACATCAATTGCAGGTGCCTGGGGTGAGGGCTTGGTCAATGATGTGCTGGGCCCAAGTTGCTGAAGAGCGCAATAGCTTGTAAGAGATCACTGAGCATGAATATGATGTACTGATACAATGCATTCTGTCCTGTTCATTATTTTGCATTGTATAAAGCAGTGGTTCTCAAACTCCCTGGGAGAGTTTGAGAGCCAGTAAGTCTTCGCAGGCGTGAGGGGAGGAGGAAAAGTGGATGGCGCCCTGCCCCTGCTAAAGCGGAAGTGGAGCAGGATTGCTCCACATCCACTTTCCCTGCTGCAGGCAGCCCTGCCAGCAGTTGCACAGGGCTCCCCGCACCCCAGGGAGGCTACAGGAGGCTTGGGTAAGTGCACCCAAGCCCTTGCAGCCCCCTGAGCAGCACGATCCTGGGGAACGTGCCACTGCCTCCCCCCCAGGCTGCCCCCGCCCCTTAAGGGGGCAGAGACCAGGGTCCTCAGGCTGGGGCATCGCGACACCCCAGTTTGAATAGCACTGGTATAGTGTTCTGTGAGACCAAAAAGATAACCTTTAGCACTGTAATCTGTGCAAGAAAGATGCTTCTTTGTGAATTACACTCCTTGGTCCACTCATAAGTGCGTATGTGTAAGTCAGGTGGATGTTTCTACACAGGCGCCTTCCAAAAGGCCCTGTGCCCAATCCTATCCACACTTTTCTGGGAGTAAGCCCTATTGAATGCAATGGGACTTTGTTCTGAGTAGACAGGCATAGGATTGTGCTCCCCATCTGTTACTTCAGTGCAAAATTAGATAAGTGGGACACACATGAGAAAAGAATATTTTGTGTGCCAACACAGTGTGGACGGCACCACCCTTAATGTGTAGTGTCATTCATCTACTGTCTATAGTTTCTGGCATCTGTTGTGTGCTGACATACCTTTTGCATTCTTCTGCCCTTCCCATCTGTGAGTACAAAAGGATTAAACTATATTAAGAGAGCTAATCTGTATTAGGTGATCTTGAATCTGTTTCATAAAACTAGCTTGTGCCCAAGAGGACTATTTCACAGACACTATTTATTTATTTATTTATTTATTTATTTATTTATTTATTTTTCACATTTTTATACCACCCTTCCTTCAAAGAGCTCAGGGCAGTTTACACAGCTGCTCCTTCCCTCTTTCTTGTCCTCACAACAACCCTGTGAGGTAGGTGAGGCTGAGAGAAAGTGACTGGCCCAAGGTCACCCAGGAAGCTTTCACTACAACCTTCACTTTCCTGACTAGAATGCTATGATGGTTATGGGCAGGCAGCTTTTCCTTTGCATGATTTTGAGTAGGTCAGAGGTGCTAAACAGAGGTGGGCAGAGGAAGGCTCAGATTAAGCCTGAGAACCTTCAACCCAGCCCTCTGCCTGCTCCCTATTCATGACTATGATAATCTGTTCCCTAGTGACTTTTCCTGGATACACATGCTCACTAATGCTGGTGCTATACAACCAAATGTGCTTCCTCTTCCCAGGCACAGAGCTGGAGTGTGTATATGCAGCAAAAAGAGATAAGCACACACTGGCTGCCTCAGGCCTGATGATATGTGCTCTTTGGGAGCCTTGCAGGTTAGAACTGGCCAAGAACTGGCCAAGAACAAAAAACTAAGAAAGGAAAACTTGTTTTCTTCCTCAGAATTCCTCCATTTCAAGAATGAGCATTAAAAACATTAAAAAATAGTGAATTTTGAGTTTAAAAAAATGGAAACGCACAGTATGTTTTTGCAGACTTGGAATCAAAGTTGTGAAAGTAACCGGAACAAGTAAGCATTGTAGAGGGGCATAATCTCCATACCTCTATTATGTCCCTCATGCAAAAAAGTGCCCACTCCCTGTGGGCTACCTTAAACTATCTCCAGTTGCTCTCCTTTAGGAAATTGATGCTTCCTAGGGAGTTCTCAGCACTCTCCTTCCTACACATCTCTAGCCCAAGGAAGTCCCACAGAGCTGAGCAGGACTTGCGTCTAGGACCGCAGCCTCAGGGCACGTCTGAGGAGCCTATGCACGTCTACTCAGAAGTAGGTCTTATTGTGCTCAATGGGACTTACTCCCAGGCAAGTGTGTATCTGACTGCACACTCCTAAGCAGGGCTACTCGGAGGCAGGTCCCGCTGCTCCCAGGTGTAAGCCTCGCTGCCTGAATGTCCGCGGCGAGAAGCTGAGAGGCCGTGGCTGAGGGAGCCTGAGTGGGGACTCCCTGACCGAGGGCGGTTCCAGTCAGCCTGGTCGCCTCCGCCAGACCTACCCGGTCCCTCCTCCGCAAAGTGGGGATGAAAGCGGCCGGCTGTGCGGAGGGGGGGGGGCACAAGCGGCCTCTCAGCCGCTTGAGCCAGGACCCGAGGCCAGTCCACTCGGGGGCTGCCCGACCGCCCAGGGAAGCAGCAGCAGCAGCCTGGCTGCGCCGGAGGAGCGGCGGTCTTTTGTGAGGAGGACCTTTGTGTTTCCTGTGGGAAGCGCTGGGAGGAGGGCGGGCGAGGACGGCCACCCGGCTCTCCCCTCATTTCCTGTGTGTGGGTGGACGGCGGGGGGGGGGGCGGACTCCACCGTCCCATCTCCGCGAGGCCAGGCGGGCGGGGGCTGGGCGACTGCTTCCTGCGCGGGTCACCCCGGAGGTGGCTGCATGAGGGGTCTGCGCCCCCCCCCGCTGGAAGAGGGGACGGTGTGTCCGCGGGACGCTCCTGCGAGGGCAGCGAGAGGTCTGTATGTGCTCGGCCGGGTGCTGGGGGCACGAGGGGGAGGACAAGGCTCCTCTGCGAGGGCTCGTGGGGGGGCGCCCCCCCGACGGCACTGCTCTCAAGTACGGCCCTTCGCCCCGCCTCAGGACTCAGCGCAGACCCCGCCGGTCCTGCCCTCCAGCCCGGCTCATTGTCCTGCTTTAACACCCGCTGCCTTCCCCATTGAGCTCCTCTGAGCCGCCCCTTCAGATCAGCGCGAGGACCTCTTCGCGCATTTACGGGATTAGCCCGGAGCCACCTGGTGCTGGAGAGTTTCCCTCCCCCCCCGCGCGCGCACAGCCCTTTCCCCGCCCCCTTCTCCAACTGACGCCCCTTTCCCTCCCCGCGGGACCGAGGAACCTGCCCGCGCGCTCCCGCCGCTGCTGCTGCTGCGCCAGCCCGGCGCAGAGAGGGAGGGGGAGGGGCTCGCCTCCTCCCATTGGTTGCAAGCGCCAGCCTATCAGCGTCGCCGGGGAAAGCGCCGTCAGGGAAAAGGAAAACCCTGAAACGCTGTGACGTCCCAAGCGGAGTGCAGCGAGGGGCGGAGGAAATGGAATCCCGGGAGGCGCGGGCGAGGGAATCTCTGCGGGGCTGTGGGAGCGCGGCGGAGGAAGGACTTCCAGGCGGCAGAAAGTGTGTTGGAAGAGCAAAGTCCAGGGGAGGGAGGAGGCAGCAAAGCACGTGGAGGGACAACTGTGGCTCTTGGGCGGAAGTTGGGAGGTGTCCTTTGGAGTGAAGGAGGACGGAGGAGGCTTCTTTGGGGAGGGGAAGAGGCTCTGGAGGATGTCGCGTGCCGTCATAGGAATGCAGTGGAGACAATGAGCTGTTACACAGCCCACTCCTGTGCAGGTCTACTCAGAAGCCAGTCCCATTGGAGTCACTGGGGCTTCTTCCCAGGAAAGTGCAGCCTCAGAGCCCAAGCCTGGGCATGTCTGCTCGGAAGAAAGTCCCATTACAGTCAATGGGGCTTCCTCCCAGGAAAGTGGGGCTAGGATGGCAGCCTCAGAGCCCAAGCCAAGGCATGTCTGCTCAGAAGGAATTCCCATTAGAGTCAGTGAGGCTTCCTCCCAGGAAAATGTGGATAGGACTGTAGCCTCAGAGCCCCATCCTCTGCAGGTCTACTCAGAAGTAAGTCCCATTAGAGTCAATGGGGCTGCCTCCCAGGAAAGTGTGGATAGGATTGGGCTGACAGAGAGTCGATGGCTGTGGGTGGAAGGAGCTCCTCAGACACAACGGGGAAGCAACTTTTTCTCTCATGTCTAGTCCACCTGTTATCTTCAGGCTGTGATCCCCTTTCTTCTTACTAGGAAGACATCAAGTCATTTCTGCCCAATGTTGCATATGCGCAACAGGGATCAAACGTGTGTACACCTGTGGGCTGGCCAGAATTGGGTTTTAATCTGTGATCTGGATTTCTTACTAATGTTTCCTGAAACAGCTTCCCAAATAGAACCTGTTTTTCAAAAAGAGCAATTTTGTTTAGCTAGTTTAAGATCGTTTTAACGTGTTCTGTTTTTTTTCCCCTGAATGCTTGAT
The DNA here is from genome assembly GCF_035046505.1 of Tiliqua scincoides. Taxonomy (NCBI): domain Eukaryota; kingdom Metazoa; phylum Chordata; class Lepidosauria; order Squamata; family Scincidae; genus Tiliqua; species Tiliqua scincoides. The sequence goes on along the minus strand of NC_089824.1, from coordinate 42,686,792 downwards.
CTGATGCATATGTAAGCTAGACTATACTGTGAGCTTTGAAAGAATTTAATATTCATGTGGACTGTGTACAGGCAGACACTGTAGATCATCACACTTGGGATTATTTTAGGCAGCTGCAAAAGGATTTTGTGCTACTGAAGATTTTGTGATGTGTTTGAATGATTCATTCAGGAGCTTTTAAAGTTGGTCAAATCTTTTAATTTCAGGAAGTCTACTTGTTGCAGCCCTACTCTAGATTTCAAACCAGTTCTGACTAAATTCTTTTTTACTTATGCGTACACTTCCTGTTTACTCAAATATATCTACCAAAGACTCTGACCAACTAAATGTTAAGCAATATCTTTGCTGCAAAGTATGTGCTTCAAGGAAATAATGAATGCAAAGAATTGCTGCGGGACTTCTCATTTTTATCATGAAAAACCAAACAGCATTAGCAACTCCCATGTTAGCTTCTCAGAAATGGGCAGTGCAAAACTCAGCATAATACATCACCTGCCTTCACAGGCCCCAATGTGGTGTTCGGAAGCAATTGATGCTGTGAGAGAAACTGTAGAGCCTATCCCATAAACCACTGGTTCCCAAACTTTTTCAAGGGTGGCTCCCTTGACCTCCTGGGCGATTGGCTGTGGCTCCCTGTTAGGCATACAATCCTGTACATTGTATGTGGCAGTGGGTTTTTGATGAGGATTCTATGGCTGCCCTGGTTTGTTGCCACGGCTCACAGTTTGGGAACCACTGCTGTAAACATTTTAGTGTTGCAAAGATTAAACAAAATCATGGTTATAAAGTGTGTATAGCTTCATGCTACCTTACACCTCACCTCTATACTTAATGGAGTTTTGTCACTAAAATCTATTCTCAAATTGATACTGTTGTCACAAGTGCACTTAAGTCTGCAGTCCTGTACACCCTTACTTGGGAGTAAACCCATTGAACACAAGGGAACTTATAAGTAAAATGTATAGAATTGTGCTATTAGCCAAGTGTTTCTTATAGCAGCATATATTACCTGGAAACATTCTCCACTGGAACATGATGCCTTCTGAGAGATTCCACCCACTTAGCTTCACTTCCTCCCTTCACTTGCCCAATGCCTTCACTTCTTGCTTCATACAGACCATTAAGGAAAAGTCTGGTGGTAGTCACCTTATGTTGCAAATTCTTGTCAATCCATCTCCATATTAACTGTATCCATACTCAGCTCACATGAATGCTTCTCTCAGTATCCTCTTTCCCCTCTAGAATTAGTTTGCATTGTATGAAAGAGGAAGAGGGACATAATTTGAATGATGTACTTACTTCTCATTATAATCAATATTAAAGAGTACTTAAAATTTATGCAGCCAAGTTCTAGCTTGGTAACAACTCAAAGAATTTTTAAAACATTGGGAACAAAATTCTCAGAAATCAATAGAGGCTTTCAGGCATTAGCTTTTGAGACTGAATTGTGGCTTGAGAATATTAGTCACATGCACACTTTTAAAAATCCATTTTGCCTGGCCCACAGGTGAACATATTTGGTTCCTGTTGTGTGTATGCAACATTGGGCAGAAATGGATAGAGGAAGAAATGAACACTATATCTATTTGGTTTATAAAACTATGTTTACGTTTCAGTTTTGACTGTTGAAAATGGTGTACTAGGTTTAATGCAACCTAATATCTATTTGTTGTATAAAGTATTTTCAGGTAAAATCTTTACTAAGGGCATGTAGGTTTTACCTTAAAATATCTTTATGTATTTATCATATTTAACATATGATATAAAATCATATTTAACAAAAATATGGCATTTAGTGATCATGTGGTGGTGTTGCCGCTTAAGCAAATTGTTTTCCAATATTATTCAATTCATCATTATCAAGTGTTTAATATATGGTTTATAAATGGTTTTAAAATGTAAAATCGGATATGATGGTGCCTCAGTTTGGTCTGAGTTTCTATGGCTGCAATCCTATACACTTATCTGAAAGTAGTGAACACAGTGAAACTTTTGATTAAGCATGTATAGGAGTGTGCTGTAAGTAATATGAAGGAAGATTTATAACGTACTCATTGAAGATTAAATGACACGTTTTGACGGTCATGCTTCTTAACAATTTTTATTTAGTACTATATTTTCTTTAGCCTTGTATTAGATTCTTAATTACTAAAAATCCAGGGTCTGGCTACAGTGAAAATGCAAAAGAGGTGGAGAGGTTTTGAGTTAAAGAGCAGTACTGTATTCTAAATACAGAAGAATTTCTGGAACTATTACTGTGACTAGTAGTCTTAACTGTACACTCCCTCAATTTCCTGTTTACCCTATGAGTTTTTGAAGTGTTCCTGAAGGAATACACCAATGGATATCATGCCTGATCATGTTTGTCCTGATAATGTTTCCAGGGACAATCCTGTGAATAGGATCTTTGCTTTCTTCTGAACTATCCTAGACATAGTTTTATCGCTAACCTATTCCAACATAACCTTTTTTAAAAACGTGCATTGTTGCATAATTGGTTTTAAAAGGTTTTGTGTATGTAGGAAATGTTAGATAAGAATTGGATTCCTAATTTAGTTTCCATTCAGTTACTTCTGTGCTTCCACTACTAATAAGGATCCCCATTTCTCCTATTTCTTCTCAAGGTATAAGCGTATGGAAAGTCTTCCACAACTTTGCATGCTTCTTTAAAGTGATTTTTCTGATGAATTCACTAATATTCAAATGTTTCACTGAAATCAAGATTTGTACTTGTTTCATGGTGTGCCAAGAAATTGAATGTCAGTAGATTATATAAATATATGTTTGCTCTTTGTTCTGATTGTAGGTTCCAAGGGTTACATGACTTCCATCCTATGGGAGTTCTAGCTGAGGGAAGAGACAACTAACATAAGAACAGCCCCACTGGATCAGGCCATAGGCCCATCTAGTCCAGCTTCCTGTATCTCACAGTGGCCCACTGTGAGATACAGGAAGTATCTCACAGTGCCCCAGGGAGCACACCAGATAACAAGAAACCTGCATCCTGGTGCCCTCCCTTGCATCTGGCATTCTGACATAACCCATTTCTAAAATCAGGAGGTTGCGCATACACGCGTGTAACTGAACTCAGTGTTTTCATTTTTAAAATGTGTGTTCACATACATGTGCATGCACACATACAAGGTTTAGTCGAGCATTTGCAAGAATAAAGATGAGTCATCAACAGCTAGTACATAATTTTCTCTGGGACTTAAATTGTTTTAAAGTCATGAACATTTATGACCAATTTCATTCCACATTTGTTTACAATTATGAAATGTGAATTTGAGAACATGGTGAAATACTTTATTTGTGTTTGACTGGGTGAAACCTGTTTTTGTTTTTTGCTTGAACAGCTTCATATTCTGTTGCCTTTTCAGGCAGTTAGAATACATCATTGACATGTCATGTAATACCTGAAAACCATGACAGTGTATAGATGTTATGCTCAGTTACTTGTCACTTAGTGCACAGACAGCTTCATTCTGAGATCAGCCTATAAATATTTGGAGTCCTGCAATATTTATGTTTTTGAGCACAACAAGGCCTTTGAGCGACAGATTTTGTTTCTTCCTCTAGACCAAATTACAATTTGCTAATGGTGGCCACAGTCTCATATAGAGTACATAAAGCCTTTTTTTTGAGAAGTTGATGCTATTTTTCCCATCTCTATGTGACCCCCTAATTTAGCAACCTGAGCAACATATTTCTTAACATGTATTTGCTCCTCATGGATTATGTTCTATTAGCTTCCTCTGTTCACATCAGTAAATTGAGTGCTGGAGCAGCTTAGTTCTTCTACCCCAAGAATCTCGTATTCAATGTATGTGGCCTGTTCTAGTACTGAACTAATTGTGACTCCCCAAAGGTTTCTGAAATGTGTCTTGTTGTTCCTGACCCATCTTCCTGACTTCAGATGTACAATTCTTTCTTTTCATTTAGGCTGGCATATATAGTTATTCACATATTAATCCATAATGTGTATATTTCTCTAAAAGTGCAATCCTATATGTACTTAGAGTAAGTTCCATTGAATTTAGCAGGGCCTACTTCTGAATAGACATGCCTAGGATTGTGCTGTACTATATATATGTACAGTCATAAACCAAAATATCAATAAATGTATAGAATAGGCCTAACGAACTTTGGCCAGAATGAACCTCTATTGCAGTGGTTCACACACATTTGGCACCGGGACAGAATGAGAATCTATCGGGGACCCACTGGGAGTGATGTCATGACTGGAAGTGACATCATCAAGCAGGAAAATTTTTAACTATCCTAGGTTGCAATCCTACCCACACTTATCCAGGAGTAAGTTTCCTTTACTATCATTGTTAAAAGAGTATGCATAGTAGTTTGTTAAAAGTACCGGTCTATAACATTTTCCCCCAATGCAGTCACATATCACGGTAGCATCAAATCTAATATATTAAAAATAAAATATTGAAATGAATGGGGACCCACCTCAAATTGTCTCATGACCCCTTACCCACACTGCTCTATTGAAAGGAAGTTGCTGATTAGTGATGTGCGTGTATGATCATTCTTGCAAAGCAATGTACAATAACTACACTTTTAAGGACAGGAAGTCTAATCCTGAGCTGCCTGTTCCACCAAGACTGCTGCAGTACCACAATGACTGCCATGTCATCCTGTGTGCAACAGGGCTGCCTCTGGCAGCTCTTCAGGGGGAAGGGGACTTTTGTTCTCTTCCCCTGGGTAAGGGAAGTAGCCCTACAATGGGGCTACTCAATTCTAGTTCAGCCCTTAGGCTGCTGCACAATCAAGAGCCTCTGTGTAGGGCCAGCAGCACAATACAGAGCTCAGGATCTGGTGGAGCAGAGCTCCACCAGAACCCTCCAGTCCTGCTCCCTCCCCCTGGAACGCCTCCGCCTTCTCCCCACCTTCCCCCTTGCCTCCACCTACCTCTATGTCATCTATGTCATCTATGTCATTCAGGCGACCATGGAGTGGGGGAGCACCAATGTTCCACTGGTGCTAAGGCCTTGCAAATGCGCTTTATGGCATGTTTGTGACAGTGCGCACCAGCGGTAAGCCCGCGCGCACTGTTTAGGATTGGGCCCTGTATTTCTCTCATATTTTTCTTAGCTGCGCACATTCTCTGTATGCTGTGAGTAGGGGCAGGAACTGTTTATTAGAATTAGGACTGGACTGAAGTGCATGGTTCAGTGCTATGAGTAGAATTGGGAGATTTATGATGAAAGAGCAGACTGCAGAATTCTTGCAAAACTACTGAGAACAGATGTTTGAAAATTGTGTTTGTGAACTAGAGGACATGAAGCATCTTGGGATGGAATATAGCAGAGGAGGTGGAGTTGGAGCGTACCTGGGAGGCATTCCCTGGATAGGCTAGCAATGAGGAGGTAAAAGTGGGGATTACAGTTTGGAGGTGAACCTACAGTGGAAGGGAAACACCCATGCTAAAACTACAACCAACTCGTTTTCAGGTGATATAACCTGAACAACTGGTTTCTATAGAAGGCTGTCCTACTAAACAGAAAGGTGCATCTGTGTTATGGGGGAGTGTTTGTTTACAATGCACCCACTGCAGTTTACATGATGCATATGTGCACACTAAGCATGAAGTGCATTTAAACCCTTTGATTTCAATGGGGTTAAAGTGTTCTTGGCTCCATATTGGATTGTGACCCAGATTTATATTCTGAAAAATACTTGATAGATATGTTTAGCACTTAAACAATTCAAGCATTGATTTCAGTTGTGGCTGGGCACAAATGTAATTGTCTAAATTCTGAGGTAACTTTGCCTTGAAATTAAGGCTGCAATCCTTTACAGACTTTGCTGGGGGTTAGCATCATTGAACTCAATGGAACTTCTATGTATGGAGGAAGGGCGGTATAAAAATGTAAAAAATAAAAATATGTACATATGATTCTGTTGCATGGATAACTAATCTTTTCTTTACTTACAACTTCTGTCAAAAACAAGGAGATCTAATCTATGTAAAATGATTTTTCAGCATTCTCCTTTGTTTATACGTAAAAGGGTGACCTGAGAATAATTGCAAAATGTGTTTCAGGATGTCAATAAACAGGTTACCATATTGTGTTTCAGGATGTCAATAAACAGGTTACCATATTGTGAGGCCAAAGGGAGAAACTCCAACAGCTGAATCCTAACCAACTTTCAAGCACTAATGCAGCTGTGCCAATGGTGCAGGCACTATGTTCTGTGAGGCAGTTATGGAGGCCTCCTCAAACTCCACATTTGTTCCCTCACCATTGGTGCTGGAAAGTTAGGATTGGACTGTGAATGTAGCTGCATCTACAGTTATTTTCTGAAATATACCTTATCTATCCACAGGAAAAATTATGCTATTATTAAGAATATTTATATTCCCTGTTTTAAATTTAAAAAATTCCCAAGGTGGTTTTCATAGCAAAATACATTTATGAAAAAGATAGTAGGTATTGTGGTCAGTTTTTTCCCCTTTTCTTTACTGGACATACTCTCATTTTGGGGTGGGGGAGGAGTTCCTTTTTTTCCTGCCCTTCCTCCAAAGACCTTGGGGGCAGAATACACTCACAACTCAGTAGTGTAGGTAATTAGAGTGAGGGAGTGATTGGTCAGAATACCAAGGTATTCTGCACATTCAAACAGGCTTGCTTAATAAATGAACACACTGTTATCTGGATTTGGAATACTGTATTTAAAAGCAAACCTCTTATTCTGGATTCTGTGTCATTTATATTAAGTGAGAATTGAAAGGTTTGGTCATCTTAAAACTGTAATGGTTGAGCATGCCTCATTTTGAAACTAAGTACCCAAACCGTCAATCTTTCCCTGCTATCCCCTGGAATATTAGGTTTAGATAATATGCAGTGAACCTCGCTCAGCTGTTTTTTGCTCATTCTTGTTTTGAGCCGTTGTAGATTTTAGTTTACACAAAATAGGGTTGCCAGGCATCAATTTCAAGAGCACAGCTGTACCTTTTAGGTTTCATGGTCCTCTGCCCTGTTACTCTGACAGTGTCTTTGCCCACCTTCAATTCTTACCTACTATGTGGGCAAAACTAAAGTTGTGCTTGCTATAGCCAATAAGAGAGAGAAGTGGGCAGAGTGGCCAATGGAGGAGTGAGGCTTGAGAGTGTCTGCAAGCTTGTTTTGTGACTTTAGATCTTTTAAACATTCAGGCACAGTTTCTGGGAGCAATATGTCTGGAGATTCTAGAACAGATTTTTCTTCTGTTTCAATTGCCTGAAACTTTCACTCACTGCAACCTTCAGGATTGCATTGGAATTTAAGGAATTGGCATCTCTTTTGAAAAAAGGAATTGTTTTTGGTTCTATATATTTCATTCACTGCAATTACCTCAACAATACTTGGGATGTTGCTGTTGGGGTAGTTGTATGAAGCATGATGTTCTAATAACTTTGTGATCTTATATCTGGTGTTTGGGGAGGGGTCTGCACTATGACTAAAGTGAAAATGCTATTCATTAAAGAGAGATCTGCTTTCTTCTCCTCTGTACTGGTAAAATTTGACTCTCCTGAAGATTCAAAGAGCACTCCACCAAGGTTCAGACTGTAAGATGAAATTCCTTGAAAGCCTCTGAATCATAGCAGGAGTTTTCTGATGATGGAAACTAGGTAGTTACAGTCTTTGGATATTATACTGACTCTTGAGACACGAGAGCTTTAGTATTGGTAAGGCCACACCTGGAGTATTGTGTCCAGTTCTGGTCGCCACATCTCAAAAAGGACATAGTGGAAATGGAAAAGGTGCAAAAAAGAGTGACTAAGATGTTTACTGGGCTGGGGCACCTTCCTTATGAGGAAAGGCTACGGCGTTTGGGCCTCTTTAGTTTAGAAAAGAGGCGCCTGAGGGGGGACATGATTGAGACAAAATTATGGAGGGGATGGACAGAGTGGATAGAGAGATGCTCTTTTCCCTCTCACATAACACTAGAACCAGGGGACATCCATGAAAGTTGAGTGTTGGGAGGGTTAGGACAGACAAAAGAAAATATTTCTTTACTCAACGTGTGGTTGGTCTGTGGAACTCCTTGCCGCAGGATGTGTTGATGGCATCTTGCTTGGATGCCTTTAAAAGGGGATTGGACAAGTTTCTGGAGGAAAAATCCATTATGGGTTACAAGCCTAGATGTGTATGTGCAACCTCCTGATTTAAGAAATGGGCTTTGTCAGAATGCCAATGCAAGGGAGGGCACCAGGATTCAGGTCTCTTGCTATCTGGTGTGCTCCCTGGGGCATTTGGTGGGCTGCTAGACAGGAAGCTGGACTAGATGGGCCTATGGCCTGATCCAGTGGGGCTGTTCTTATGTTCTTATTTGGAATATCTACACAGTATGTTCTCTGAGCTCTCATTTCACAGTATGTTCTCTGAGAGCTCTCAGCTCTCAGCATGAACAAAGAGCACCCCTTCAGCGCAGGAAGGCATAGGCCTTCAGGGTTATTTTTTTACCACATTTCTTGATGTGTTTTTTTTTATTTTTTAGCACATTTCTTGAGTACAACTTCCTGTTGTATTTTTGAATTATGAAGGAACAACGTGGTTTTATTATAAAGTCACAAATGTGCAAACCTAATTGATTCTTCATTATTTCTGATGATCAGTTCCCTGATGATCAGTATTTTCGTACTGAGGCTTCCAAAATATCTGAAGTCTAGATTGATGAGGCCTGGCTTTGTATATTTTATTTCTTTTCAAGTGAAATATTGAAATTAATGGGAAACCACCTGAAATTGACTCGCAACCCACCTAGTGGGTCCTGACCCACAGTTTGAGAAACACTGCTATAGGAAATAACTTTAGTTATATGTTATAGGAAACGATCCTCTATAGTTCCTATTACTCCACCTAATCTTTTCTATAAAACTCTTATAGCCCAGAATAGAAACTCAACCAACAGTGGTTCAACATAGAAGTTTCTGCAGTAGATTGTGTTTTGAGAAATTAACCATAGGATCCTAAATGCATATAAAACTCATTCTGAAACCAGTATTAGAAACTGGTAGTATATATATCTACCAGTATTAGGATAGTGAATCATGAAGCACGTTAGAAAGTCTCAGAATGTATACTGTATTCTGAACTACTCAGTGCAGATCAGCTATCACTTATACTTCCATACTTCCATTACTTTCCATTACTCATACTTCCATTACTTTTACAGTATGGGTGATTAATAGATGAAACCTTTTCCTTGTTCTTCCAAAGCATGCTTATAAAAGTAAGGTTGCAGTCCTAACCAGAGTATTTCCTGAGAGTAGGTCCCTGTTTGAACAAAACAGGATTTACTTCTGAGTAGACCTGATTAGGATTGTGCCCTCAGGCTCCTTATCAATATATTATTTGCAAATATGGAGCTAAGTAATATCATTCTGGGCAAATGAGTATGAAATATACAGCTGTGATCTTGGGTTTATATGCGGTCTGTTGGTAAACAATAACTTACAAAGGCTTTGCTACAATCAATTGTATATGATGCTCATGAATTTATATATTTATTAACTATAGTAGTGCTGAGTTAGTTACCCAAGTTATGTTAGTTACCCAAGTTAGTTACCCAAGATCATTTCTTTACATGGTGAGTGCTGTACTATCTTTTATGATGTGGGTAGATGTTTTGAATTCACACCTGCTTGCTGTTTGTGCCATGTGTGTCTTAAGAACTTCATTGAGTAAGGAGTTAAAGTTGATCAGGAAATAATGCTTTTTGGACAATGGTTATTACAACTAATACAGCACAATCCTATACATGTTTACTCAGAAGTAAGTCTCATTTTGTTCAGTGGTGCTTACTCGCAAGTAAGTGTGTTTAGAATTGTAACCCTATTGAGTATTTTCATATCCAGTTGGTCCAAGGTCCTTGAATTACATTAAGAGCAATAAAGTACACAAGGCCATACTATGCATTTTGGCACAATTTAGTATTTGCAAGATGGTGAAGCCAACAAGAATGATCAGTGTTTGAAGTAAGTGTTCTACTAAAATTGTACAAGCATCAAAAAATTCATTAATAATAGTACTGGAATTCAGCAGTGTTTTATTTTGCTAACTCATTAGTTAGTAAAATACAGCGTAAGAATATATAGTAATGTTCTTTAATTTTCTAATAGAATTCTAATAGAATTCTTTTTTTTTGGGGGGGGGGGAATGCAGACTAGAAGGAATGCTACTCGAAATTTCCAAAACTGACAAGTTAGTGAGAGTTTTGGTGATGGTGCTTCAAAAAGAAGAGGGCTGAGTAACAGCAACTGGCTTGAACATGTACTGTTGGTCAAATGAACAGTTGCTGCAGTTTAATGTATAGGACTGTCATGTGTCAATCTGGAATTCAAGTCTGTATCTTTAGAAGGCCAGAGGCACAATGTTTATGTTCTGTTCTGCTGCTTTGGAGCTTTTCCAGGTACAGGCATGATTTACCTATTCAAATTCCTTCTCCACAATGGAGAACCATGTTCAAGGAAGTTGTGGGAGAATATATTGGAGTCCTTTTTGGCACTGCTTTCTAAAGGAGAGTAGTTTTGCTGTGAGAAAGGGTTTGGCTCTTTTTTTCTTTTTCTTTTTATCTCAGTACTTCCTCTCATCCTGTGGAGGAAGCAGGAGTAGGGATCCTGTCACCCTTGAAGGGATTTTCATGTAGGGATCATCATGCCTGCTGTGCTGATGTTTGTGGCATGTCCTTGTACGGTTCTGGGTGGGGGATGGTTTCAGCTGGTGGCTGTTCCTTTTAGTTTGGATGATGCTAGACCTTGATGACAAGAGCAGGGTGAACTCCCCAGGCCCATTTTTGAGAAAAGGGGTGTGTGCGTGTACCTACACGTAGGTGCTAGGGAGGGGTGACCACTGACACCTTGTTGGCATAACTGCCAGTGGTTCCAAAGAGTCCCCAGCTTCATCTCTGTCATACACAAAGCAGTGCATAGTATACACTTGTTCGGAACATGGATTAGTGAGAGGGCGTGCAAGGCAGGCACATCCTCCCAGCAACGCGCTCTAGTCTGAGTGGGAAAGAACTTCCAGAGTCCCTTCTCTTGCAGGACTTACCAGAACTACGTTGCTGCTGCTGGAGAACTTTGCCGGCAGAAACGCCGGTGGCGGAGGAGGGGGGAGAAGCGCGCTGTGCCGGAGGCCACGGCATGTTCTTTGTGGCAGGTGGAAGCCCATTCCTGCCCAGCCCACAGGGGTACACCTTTGATCCCTGTTGCGTCTGTGCAACGTTGGGAGAAAAGGCTTGGAGCCCGACCCTGTGCATGTCTACTCAGAAGCAAGGCAGGGGGCCACTCCCAGGAAAGTGTGGAGAGGATTGTCGCCTCAGGCCAGGAGGGGCTTCTGTAAAGCCCGGCGCCCACCGCCTCGACACCTCCGTATGGATGGCTGCGCATTGAGCGCTCTCTGCCCCCTCCCCCTCCGCTGCACGTCGACGGGTCTCTGCTCTGTATCCCAGCGCCCTGTCAGCAGGCCGCCCCTCCCCCGCTCCATGTGGAGGCCGCACCTGACGGGCGGTGGGGGAGGGACGGGGAGGTTAGTGACCTGACCTCCCTCCCCTCCCCCTCTTGGAAGGACAGGATTCTTGCATAAATTATGCTGCGGAGGGTGGTGACGGCGCGCCGGGGGCGGGGCCTGCCGGCCGCGTGCGGGCGCGCGCTCCCTCCCTCCCTCCCTGCAGCTCGCCCACAGGAGGGAGGGTGGCGTGGTGGCGGCGCCGGGGACGCGCCTCGTGGCGGGCGGGCAGGCAGGGGGCGGTAGCAGCAGCAGCCGCGGCAGCCGCCTGGCTGCTGGTGTGTGGCTCGGCTTCGGAGCGCTCGGGAACTATCGGATTAAACTTGAATCGAGTGGAATTCCACACAAAGGAGCGGAGCGGACCGGCGGAGACCGCACCGGACCCTTCTCGCCGGCCCGGCCAGGGATTCCGCGCCGCTCCGGAGCCCACCGCCGGTGCGTGCCCCTGTGTGTCTGCGGGAGAGGCTTCTCGGCTCCCCGCACCGGAGGGCGCCGGTCCTGACCGGTGAGTGACCCGCGCCTCGCAGGCGGCAGCCTAGAGGGCAGTGGCGCGCCGGGCGCGGAGCTGCTGCGCGCTGGCTGTCCGGTCGGCCCGGCCCCGGCAGGTCCGCGGGGGGCGGGGAAGACGCGAGTCCGGGGTGTGTGGAGCCCCTGCCCGGCCCCGGGGCTTCCCCGTCCTTGTGCGTCCCCCTCGAGGATGGCGGGGGTGAGTGGGGGCGGGGGGAGGGGGCAGGCGACCCTCCCGGAGCCGGAGCGAGTCCGGCGGCTGCTCCTCTCCTGCGTCGCCTCCTTGCCGCTTCTCTCCTTCAGCGCAAGTTTGGAGGGGGATTCAAACGAGAGGAAAGTTGGGCGAAAGTCTTCGCGGGGGGAGGAGGAGGAAGCGGCGCCGGGCATGGGGCGCCGGGACGGGAGGCTGAGCGCGGCTCCGGGAGCCTCTCCCCTCCGCCCTGCTCCGGCCACGCCGAGCGCTCCCGGCCCTGGCAGCACAACAAGCGCTAACAAAGTGCGGGGCCGCCCCCGCCTCCTGCTCGCCTGACCCCGCTGGGGGTGGGGGTTGCTCCTGGCCGACCCACATGGAGCCGGTGGAGGTGGAGGGGGGAGAGCCGAGAGACCCTGGGGGGGGGAGAGAGGCACAGACCCTAAAGGGGTGGGGGGGAGAGAGACCCCAAGGAAATGGAGGAGGTGGTTGTGAAGGGGGGAGAGAAAGAGAGACCCGGTGGGGGTGGGGGGAGAGAGACCCTAAGGCGGTGCGGGGGAGAAAGAGAGACCCCAAGGAAATGGAGGTGGTGGGGAAGGGGGGAGAGAGACACGAGGTTGTGCCGGGGTTATTTGTCTCCTCGCCGGAGAGGCTGGCGGTGGGAGTCGCACGGGCAGGGGGTGTGTGTGGTGGGGGGCTCCCGACTGCCTCCCAACAGCCCGGGAAGAAAGCGGGGTCGGGGAGGGAAGAGAGACGCTCCCTGAGCGAGCTGAAGTGGCGGCAGCAGCATAATAGAGGCTGAACCCTGCGGACCGAGTCTGCTTCCCCTGCCGCCTCCCCCTCCCTGATTTCGCCTGCGCGCTTCTCCTCTTCCCTGCCCGGGAGCGGGTCGCTGCGAAGGGCTCCCTAGTGGCCGCAGCTCCCCCTCCCTTCCCGAAATCAAGGCCATTTTGAGGGTGAGCGGAAAAGGTGGTTTGAGGCCAGGCGGTCAGGGAGTGCTGCGTGTTGAGGCTGGATTCACAGAGGGAAATGGGGCTGGCCAGGCTTTGCTCTGCTCTTCCTCTGGGCTCTGTCTAGGTGGGTGCTGAAGGCGGTGCTGCTGGTGAAAGTGGGAAGCGGACCCTGGAGAGGTGGATGTTGGGGGGGGGGGGAGGTTGCTGGTGAGAAGGAGCAGCCATCATTAGATTGCATTCGTTTTCTCCCCTGATAGCGTTACATAAGGGGACACCCTTCCGCTCTGTGATGCACCCCCTCAGGCTGACGATGGGGCAGTTCCTGGGTGGGGGCACGAAGCTCAGGGGATTTGCTGCTCAGGAGGGCAGTAAATCGGATGAGTTTCTCAAGATGACTTTTGGACACTGCTCACGCCTTGCTTTAAAGTAGTTCTTAAACAGACAATGGACAAAAGAAAAGTAGCAGAGCAAGGGTAGTTTCAGAATTCTTTTGAATTTTGAGAGATTGTTGAATGCACCTGGCAACTCTTTCTACTTTGCTTTTGTTTTTTTCAGTGTGGTACTGAAAGTGCTTTCCAAGTAGGTCTAGTTTTTTTTAAAAAAAAAGATACATTTACAATGAGCTTCTCCAACCACTGGGTAGTCATGGATTTTATTTGGATGACCACTAAAATTGCCATGCAATAAGTTGTTTTTTTCTTTGGAAATAAATCTTGAATTTTATTTTCTTCAGTGCGAAGGCTCAGACTTTCTCCTGGAGGAAATGAGATTGTATGTCTTGCATAAATACAGAAAATATATAAAAAGTTGAACAAAAATATTTTTTTTGTTTTCTCACAGATCATCCATTCTAACAGCGGCAAGAATCATAGTGACTATGATCCTAGCAGCATGGCTAGCCGATTTATACCAATTATAAATCCAGTTAGTTTGCGGTAATGTGTGAGTATTGCGTACTTTTTTGTTAGAAAGCACAATTGCTAACCAATTTTATAGAAACTGAGTGTCATACATTTTCTAGTTAAAATTCTGCGTCTGTTGCATGGAGTGTTTTTGTCTTGCTGTTGCACAACAGAGGCTCTTCAGTCTTTAACCTAAAATGGCAGCTTAATTTGACTGGGGCCCCATTCATTGACAGTGATAATAAAAAGGCTGAAAGCTAAATGTAGCTGGATGCTTAGAGTACATTTGATAATTCTACCTTGCATTGTATAGTGTTGCAGAGAGCAACTTCCATCCTGAGTGCCCTTTGGAAGTCTCCAACAAAATATTTTATTCTAAAAGGGATAAACAGTATCCAGGTAACTTACTGATAGAGCTTGGAAGGGTTAGCTTTCCCCACTAATCTTGTTCTAATTATAACTTCCTTGTTCAGACAATTGTGAAAAATTGTAGAAGTGTTGTGATGTGCGTGCTGTACTGTACATGGGAAATCCAAGTCAGAAGTTTGAAACAGGTGACTTACTGTCATTCATGTCCTTGTGTGTAGAAACAAATTACTCTTGATCATAATTATTGAACAATTACTGAAGTATAGTTGATATCCTTACCAAACTACTTAAACACAAAAACGATGTCTTTGAAATTGACAGAAGTTCTTATAAAATGAGTCTTGTTTCATACAATGTACTTTAAGTCAGTGTAGAGCTCAAAAGAATCTCTAAAACTCCTTCCTTTGCTGAAAGATATCTAAACACTACATTTTTGAACCATTTAGTTTAAGCTTCTGTTTTTATTGCTTCTAAAATATGATTGTCCAGAAGTATGTTGACTCATTTTTAATTCTTGAAATCTTAAACATATAATATTGAACTATTTTGAAATTGCATTATATAGAGATGGAATAGCTGCTTCTAAACTACAAGACACATTAATAATCTTAATTTTCCTTCTGTAATTTAATTATATATTAGAAATGTTTTTCAAAGATTTTAAGTAGTCAGTTGCAGCAGTCTTTACAGTTTCATGATGTATTTGTGAACATCAAAGGCGCTGATCTGGGATACTGATCACCATTTTATCAAAGTAGGGTGTCAAGAATTCTAGCTTTGACTATATGTGATGTTGTGGCTTGGAAAGTGTAATATATTACACTTTCCAAGTATGATCCACAAAGAAAGAAATATACAATAGGAGTCACAATCTACTTTTAGTTCTTTTGAAGAAAAAAACACTATAAAAATAACTATTTCACATTGCAGTTCTTTCGGCTAAGTTGCTACGGCTCCTTAAAATATTATTTCCTCCATGCAAAGTGTGTCTGTATGGCAGGGATGGGGAAATCAGGAAAATGATGTGTAGTGATTGCTTGAGAGTCTTGCTTATGAACAAGCATTGGGAAGCTGTGACAAATTGTAACTTGCATATACATGTACTGGTAGTTTAAAACAGACACACACCCACTCACCCACCACATGTGATACAGTCAAGGTTCCACAAATTTAATTGCCAGTGGTGAGTGTGTATGCTATGGAGATGGTTGGGAACTTCCTGGTGCTGCACTGAGTGACTCAGGAAAGCACAAGACTTTCTGGGCATCTCTCAAGTGAGGGCAATATTGAGAAAGCCCCTGCCTATCCTTTTTAATTGGATCTGAGGAGATGTGGGAAGCTTTACCACCGTATTTGTGCTGGACCTTACAGAAGCTCAAAGCGCCTGTTAAGCGCTTGGCATAATCTCATAGAGATGGAAATCTACCTGTCCATTTGTAGGGGAGAGAATGGTGGTTGTCAAGCACATATTTTCATTGCTACAAAAGCCATCAGAAGTGCATGGTCTCCTGGAAGTAGTTTTGTGTGTGTGTGTTTTCCCTCCTACTAATTACTGTGGTGTAGAAAATGTTGGAAGTGGCCTTCAGGTGATTTTGGTGATGACATTTTGGGTGGAGGGAAAAATAATGGACACCAGAACAGTGTGTTCTGCAGTGGGCTCTTTAAATAGAAGAGCTTCAGCTTTACTTCATGATCTGTAGTTGGTGCAGTGCCCTTTAGATGTGGAAACTTGGATTCAAATCTTTTTCGTAATGGCTCACATGTTACAATTAATCTACATTTACTGCAGGTACACCAAGCATTTGTGCAGCAAGCATATAAAAGATTAAGGATGTGCATCTTTACATATGTACCTGGGAGCATTTAGGTGCATCCCATGTATGTGCTTAAGAATGCATAACTGTTTGGTGGTCAGGTTACCAGTAAGAGCATTACAGGTACCACTCTGTAGTAAGAGCTTCACAGTTATTGTACTTGGGCTTAGTTGAAGTATTGCATACACAGTTTAACATATAACCTTTATCTCTTATCTGTAAAACATTTTACATTCTTTACAGATGAAACTGTGTTAAAGTATACTGGACTTGAGTCTAATTTGGTCAAATCATAGTGGATGCCAGATTGGCCATCCTGATCTGTGTGAGCACATACTTCAGTAATGTCAACAAATATTCTCAGTGTTACAAGTATTCACAGAGGTCTTGTGGTAAAGAAATAAGGAAATCTTTGTTCCCTTACCTTGGCTGCGTTGGCATTGGAAAGTTGGATAGTATAGGTCCCTTAGTGAGATATCTTGCTTTTTTCCCATGTGGCAGGGATGAGCCTACCTTCCCATCTCAGAGTTGAAGAGAAAGATGTGAGGCTTGCTCCTATGACACATTTGGCCTTGGAACTACTTTGAGCTCATCTGAAGCTCCAATGGCATTGCAAACAAAACTGTACTCCATCAGGGAAGCAGCAGGATTCATCAAATATTAGTTAGCTACTAATGTTAGCCAAAATATGTGACCCCTGGACCTGAGAAATCCTAATATGGCTCTTGTGGGAAGAAAAACTTATTATGAAAACTGCCTTTAACGCTATTTTGAGAGCATTTTTTAGAAATAGAATATAGTGATGTTGATATAGGGTCCATGGGAATGAGTCCTGCTTTCCACTTGTAGAGAAGGCCAGAGTCACTGATGTTTTTTAAAAAAGAGAATGGTTATATTGCACTTTGCAGTTTTGATACTTTGTAACGGCCTTAAATGGGTGTATGCTAGTAAAATCATACTTAAATCAGACCTGCATTCTGAACCTAAGTATATCTACTTGTTGGTCAGGATTACTGAATTAAATATTTTCTAGTGTGCGTGCTTAGGAGTGTACATTTTTAGGTGCATGTTTACTTTTTATATAGAAAAGGCATTTGTATCAGCTTATTATGACCACTTATCCTATCTCATATCTAACACTCCTTTTTCATCTCTTGTCTTTGCAAGCTGCAGACAAAGATTCTGATGCTTGAATGAAGCTCTCTGTTTCATGATATGCTGCAGAGTAGAACCAAAACACTCCCTTCTCAACTCATTGATTGTGTAGGGAGTGGCACTTATGCTTTAATGAATAACTAATTTCTGCAGATCAAATTTCTAAATTAAGTATTGCGTAACTAAGAATAAATTCCAAAGATCTAGATATAAACTCTTAAGGATGGTTCTAAGTATACACAAGCTGATTAGTCTCACTTTCAGTATTGTCAATTTTTTATTCTGTCAGTTTAAGCTTGAGAAAACATGTAAAAGTTAACTGTATTAAAGCTTCAGACCCTTTAAAAAGCTGTATGTTGTATCATGAATGGGTATTGAGCAACCTGCAAGCAGCATTTGGCATTTAACAGAGTCTTGTAGGCTGCTGTGGGTGTTCCCTGTCTCTAACTTTGCCATGAAGCTGAATGTAAGGGGTACAGTGTGAGTGTGGAAGAAGTTTGGCTAATGTTCGCCAAGGGACGTAACTTAAAAAACAAAAATCACAACATTTGCTTAAATTCCTTTCCCTATGGTTCTAGGAAGAAAGACTCTTGTTTAGGAAAGATCCTAAACAGCTTATTTAGGAATATGGTCCATTGAATTCAGTTTTGGCGTCTATAATCTTAACAGATACTTTTTCATAGACTGTCTAAGTATGGGTTGTTTTCCTGTGATTAGAAGCTACTTTCCTGGAACAAGTCTTGCTACAGCTAGAAAATCCAGCCTTGAATGCTTCTCTGCTTTACAAGAATGAGTCATTTTCTTAGCCATTTGTCTAAACTCAAATGTTTCAGTGTTAAAGTAATTTGATTTCATGCAGAAAATCTGAATTGTTATAGTTTACATGATGATCTGCTGAGTGCAATGACTTAACACCATTGTAGATAGAATTCAAGAGCAGATTGCAGTAGTTTTTTAAAAAAAAACAAATTTCTTGTTTTTCTATTGTGTAACAATAATACTTTCCATTGATACTCCTTTGTAGATTTTCACTGAAAACTTGACCTACTAATGCTGTTTGTGTGACATGTTTTGCAAAAGTCACATAATACTCAATAAATAAGTTCAAAGTCAATTTTTTAAAAATTGTAAGTACTGGCTGGAGTGCACAAAATGAATGACTTTATCCTGTTTCACTTTTTCTTCAAAAAATTAGTTTTTGGGGTAGGACTGTTGTACTGACGTTAAGTGCTGAAACCTATTCAACTTTTAACTGCTGATGCAGCTGTGCCAGTGGGGTGAATGCTGCATCTTGTGGTGGTGGGGCAGTCATGGAGGCCTCCTCAAGGTAAAGGAATGTTTGTTCCCTTATTTCAGGGCTGCATTGGCCTGAAATAATTTGGATAGGATTAGGCCCTCCCTGAAAAGTTGGATAGGATTAGGCCCTAAGAGTAGTACTGTAATCCTATGCATGGTTACTCAGTTCAGTTAATTCCATTAAGTGAGCATTTTTCCCAAGTTAAGGCGCATGCAATTGTAGTTTTAGACTGGGGTGCTCTTAGGGTGAGCTGCATAAAAAATATACATACAGTACACAAAGCATACACTTTGTACTCTGCCATTGAGAATTTTCTCAGCTGCAGGGGTACTTGCTGTCTCTGTCTCTCAGCTGAGGTCTTGGGAAGAGCTATCCAGCCTAGCAGTTACTTCTTCCAGCAAGGGACAGATGTGTGGTGCAGGTCAGGGATAGGGGAAGAGGAGGAAGGAGTGAGGTGTATATACATAATTAGAATGCCACGAGGCTCTGCAGGCAGATCAAAATGTGTTGTTGGGCCTGAACTGGTCTGCAAGCTGTATGGGAGCTGTGAGGAACTCTCTCTTACTGATTTGTCATCCTGAAACTTCTAAATGTTAGAAGATTGTTCATAATGATAAAAAGATCAATGTTCCCAAGGCACAATATCAGCATTCTTTATGTGGGAGTACTATCTCAGTTCCACCATTTTAAATGCTTAAGATTCTACTAATGCATATGGCAAAATCAAGTACAAAAGTAGAGCAAGTCAAGTAGTTTGGTCAAAATTGTTTACTATACAAGTTTTACTATACTTGTTTTGATATGAATGTTCCTCAGAATGTCAATGAGGCTTTGTAAGATACTCCAGTGCAACTTGTGCTGTGGGTGTAGGGAATCCTGGAGAACTAGTACAGAACTAGGCCGACCATATCCATAGGTTCCACATCCATGGATTTAATCAACCAAGGACTGAAAATGTATTTTTTAAAAATGCACATACCCTGTTGCGACTTTGTTTGTCTTGCACCCTGCGATTTCAAGCACTTGCCTCATGTCTGCCCATTTACACAAGTTTAAGCAATTTACCAATGTTTTAAGCAACTTAAACAAGTTCAGGCAATGCATGCACTTTGTGCAAATTTATGCAATTTATGTATGTTTACATCATTTTGTCATGACATCTGTGGACTTGAACATCCAAAGTGGGGTTATCCAGTTGGTAGCCATGTGGGGTTCTGGAACCAAACCCTCTTGGATACAGAGGGCCCACTATATCTGGAACTCTATTTGGATGTATTACACCAGGGTGTCAAACATAAGACCCACAGGCCAGTTGTGGCCCCTGGAAACAGTTTTTTCAGCCCCTAATTGGGCTCTTCTAGCATGAAAATGTTCTTCTAGCATGGCCTCTGAGCGTTCTGCTTGGAGGCAGGCTGTGCAGCATGTTTGAAGAGACACTTTACCAGCAGACTGAGGCAAAGAGGCAAAGAAGGAAGGCCCATAGCTGGGGAGACAGACCAGGGACACACTATACTTGCTCCCAGTGTGGAAGGGAGCGTCACTCCCGGATCGGCCTTTTCAGCCACACTAGATGCTGTGCCAGAACCACCATTCAGAGCATGATACCATAGTCTTTCAAGACTGAAGGTTGCCAACAACAAAGCATGAAAATTGGGCGCTCTTACATCTTGAAATTATGAACAAGATTTGCTCCTTTTCTCTTCTGTCATTTAAAGCTAATGAGCTTCTGTGTGAGAACAAAGTGCTTATTTCTGGTCAGCATCCGCTTAATGATGTCACTTCCTGCTTAATGACATCATTTCTGGTCCTCAACAGACACCGCAAATGCTATTTCGCCCACTATATGAAATATAGTGAAATATAGTATAATCTAAATTTATACTAACTGGTGCATTTGAATGGTATTTAAACTTTCCTAGAGCACGTATGCCCTGATCCAGAGATGATTGTTGCATATGAAAGTAGACTTCTGTATGTGAGTCAGTGGACTTGTAGCAGGTGGCTGTGTATGTGATATGACAGCTCATACGTTGAGGTGTGCCATTTGGGAAACTGTATGTAGTGCAGGGGTGGCTAAATTTGCTTAACGTAAGAGCCACATATGATAATCTTTATATGTTTGAGAGCCGCAATATTTAGGAAGCATTTACATTCCTGTATTTACTCTTCATGAACATTAAACTTTTATTTTAACCTAGTGGTTTCTTTGAGTTTATACTTGGTACATAATTATAAAGCTTGAAAACTTATTTACCTTTTATATTAATTGTGCAAAAAGGAGCTCAGCCAACGTATTTCTGCAAGTTGCACATTATATGTCAGAGCCGCATGTGGCTCCCAAGCTTGCAGTTTGGCTACCCCTGATAGTGCCTTGTGTGGAACTGGCATGCAACTTTTGCTGTGCTTGCAGTTTTGGTGGTATGTGACAGAAACTGAGGACTGTAACAAATGGTTGGTAATGAGATAAATATATTAAAAAGGTATAAGAATAAGTATTTATAAAAGTAGTCATGATTTGTAGTATCCAAAAATAATGAATATGTAAATGCCACAATATTTTTTGGTAATAAATTCATAATAAAAACTGATTGCCTGCTTTTTACTCATGCAGGTAGGTTGCCTCCAAGGTGGGTCACATTCTTGATAAAATTCCTCTGGGTCCCATGTTAGGCTAAAAGCATGCTGAATTGTTTGTACTCAGGTTTCCTCTTATTTAGTTGTATCTTCCATATAGTTTAATCTTCTGACACTAGGGGCACAATCCTAGCCAGGTCTACTCAGAAGTAAGTCCTATTTTGTTCAGTGGGGCTTACTCTCAGGAAAGTGTGGTTAGGATTGCAGCCTAGATATAACAAATGCAGTAAATTAGATTTATATGAGAACACTGGATGCTGCTTCCTATTGAGAGACCATTGATTCCTCTAGCTCAGTGTTTTCTACACTGACAGGCACAGCCAGTTATAATAGGGGCCCAAGAAATTACTTCTGGGAACCCTATGTTTGTCACCCCTGATGTAGAGTATCATAGGCAAGGGTGAATCCACACTTCTTCCTGGTGGTGATTGGTTGACACCCCTTTGGTAGTTTTGTGCCAAACTTAAAAACTTAGAGGAGGAAATCACTGTTTGGAATTTTTATATTCTACTTATCAGCAAAGCGTGCAATCCTAACCAACTTTCCAGCACTGGCATAACTATGCCAGTGGAGCATGTGCTGCATCCTGCAGTTGGGGGGGGGAGTCATGGAGGCCTCCTCAAGGTAAGGCAATGTTTGTTCCCTTACCTTGCAGTTGCATTGCCTTTATGTCAGTGCTGCAAAGTGTGTTAGGATTGCACCCATAATCATTAAAGTGGTTTAATAGCAAAAGGAATAGGGTACTGTTTTAATGGAGCTCATCATCTTTAAACAAAAAGAGAGAAACAGGAGGAAAAATACCAACAAATGGACAGTGGGAAGGACACTCTGCTGGGTGGCTTCACTGATGTCACATAACTCTCCACTGCCTTCTGGTAGTCCTTCCTGTTGGGCTGTGGCCTGCTTTTCTGGGTAGCACTGGCAGCAGTGGACCGTCCTCTTCTTTCTCTAGCACCATTTTACAGATGACCTGCCCTTGATGGACTGACAGGGATGGGAGTGTCTAGTTATTGCAAAACAGTCCTGAGAAAAGAAAAAGGACAGTCTGTTGCTGCAGCTGTTTACCATCACCCAGTAAGCCAACCAGGACTCAGTAGGGTAGCTTGTGATTAGGAGCAGATAGCAGCAGAGGATGCAAGTGCTCCTTTGTTCTGCCTTCCTTAACTCATAACTGTGGCAGTGAAGTAAGGCTGATGCTTGCTCACTCCCCAGTTTTTGTTTGCCTACCATATGAACAAGAGTTCCATGCTACCACTTGCAGCTACAAGTACAGTCTTACGGGTGACATCTGCCTGGTTCTCAGACATCATGGAGCAGGGGAATAGCTAGCTTGCTTATCCATTTTTGGCAGCATGGACCTTGCATGATGTTTGCATCAATGCCCCACTGGCTTGAATGAATAGGGACAGTTCTTTCCATGCTGTCTTTAAAATAGCCAGCACATCAAAGAGTGCCTCTCTGTCCAATAAGAGAAATGCGTGTAGGCAGAAGAAGGGAGTATAGATATTAGGAAGACTTGGGCTAGGGAATGAGAGTGGGAGGACAGCAAATAAAGGGGGTAGCAGAAATACTCGACCTAACCTTAGACAAACAGTAGCCATCAACTCTGGTAAAAAGTGTCTGTGGTATGATGGGGGAGAAAGTCTTAACCAACAACCCAGAAAGGAAAAAGGAGATAGAGTGGGGAACAGCTTCATTAGGATAATAGATTGGTTTGTGATACCAGACCTAGTAAAGTAACTTGGGGAAAGTACCCCATGTCAGTTAACTGAGAATAAAAGTGAAAGAAATGTACTTGCTAGTATGAAGCCTTATGTACTTCCTAGAAAGTTGTAATATAAAAATACATCTCTTGTTCCAACCTTATTGTAGGGAGTATACATTGTAGATTCAATAATTCTCTTTCATTTTGCCTTTGCACAGCTGCTGCAGAGCAGTCACTACTGCAAGGTATCAAAAAGTTTTTGCTTTTCGATAACTTGGGCTTCACATTTTCCCAGGAAAGTTTTCTTTTAAAAACTCAACTGTTAGAGCTAACTGTAACTCTAAAATGACACACTACTGGGACCCACCTAGCTTTGAGACTTAAAAAAAAAAAAAGAGTTTCACTTTACTAGCCTTTCAGGCCTCTGTTTTTATTGTTTTTACTATGGGGGGGCACAACCACCTTTTGGAATGTTTGTGTTTATCGGATCAGGATCATTCCAGTGGCTTTGTGTTCCCCTTTGCTTGGTCTTCGAGAAAAGCTAAGGCATGTTTGCCTACTCATGAGTAAACATGCACATGCAGCTCAGTTCCCCTTTCCATAGGACTCAATATATTTTTCCTTGTCAACTTTGAGAGGAGGTCTCCCTTCTTGAGTGTTTCTTGGGGGTCTGCATTGATTTGATTGGGACTATTCTGGTGGCATTGTGTTCCTCTCTGCCTACCCTTTAAAATGGATGGAGGCAAGGTTGCCTACTCAAGAGTAAATGCACACATGCAGCTCATTTTCACCTTCTGTAGGGCTCAATATGTTTTCCTTGTCAGTTTTAGAACTTACCAGCATTCAGCTCAGGACCTGCTGGTGGTTTGGGAGTTGTGACTTTCCTTACATGTTTTGCAACATTTTTTAAATTGACATTTTGATCAACTGTAAGGTGATTGATTGAACTTTTTAAAGTTTTTATTTAAACAAGTACTTACATGGCTAGTGGGTGCCATCTTAGAGACCTCTGTTTACCTGTTTTTCACACAGAAGGAAATGGTCTGCTAAGATGGTGCTGGATGCAATATGTGCTACCTGCATCTTTTGCAACAGAAAGTGTTTGTGTGTTTTTCAGAACTGATTGATTCATAAGCAGATTTGACTGACTAAAACTCACATGACCTATCAACTTAGACTTCTTTTGAATAACCTAATTATTGCAAGTTGAAAAATATAAAGTTTGGTTTATATAACTAAGGAAGATAATGGTCTTCTGTAACTGAAGAGCCAAACGTGAAGGTAAGTGGCCTGCATGCTAGAGGGCAACTAACAAGAAGCAGGAGTTCCTCTGTAGTATGCAGGCTATTTGCCTGCACGTTCAGCTCTTCAGATAAGGAAGATTGTTAAACAAAACACATTTGCACTGGAAACGTTTATGCATAAAACAAAGGTATAGTAATGGGCCTAGGAAGGGGCATGGCCCCCAGGATCTGTGGATACGTGGCTCCACTTGTACTGCAACATATCTTGGGAGCTGGTTCTCACACAGTTTGGCATGTACATTTTGCACAGCATGTAGAACATTTTTATGTATGTACAGAAACATGTACGGGAACCAGAGTAGAAAAGAAACAGAAGTGGATGATATAAAAGGTGGTTCTTATTTTATATAGTATTAAATACAGGTGTGTGTTCCCTGTATCCACTGGGGATATGGCCCTCCCTGCAAATATGGAAACCGTGGATAAAAGGGTACCTTATAAAAAATGTTTCAAAAATTCCCCCATCTCACAAGCCCCCCCCCCCATTGTACAAATCATTTATCTGCTTGTCACTGCCTACTTCATGTGGCTGTTCCTTAGTCTTCCCTGACCCTTTGCTAACTGCAAAATGGAAGTGGGAAACACAGGAAGCGAGGCACAGAGGCTGAAAAGAATACTTACCATAGAGTTCAAAGAGCTTAACACTGTGTTCTTTTCAGCCCCCTACCTTGCTTCCTGTATTTCTTGCTTTCATTTTGCAGTTAGCAAGGAGCCAGTGAGACCTAGGAACAGCCACAGGAAGGCTGCAGTCACAAGCTGGTAAATGATTTGCACGACGGGGGAATTTTTAAAACACTGATAATTGGAACCATGGATACTGAATCCACAGATATGGGGGTACACCTGGATTAACTGACTGACCTGATGCTTACGAATGATGCCATTCTAAATTCAAAGCCAAGATTTAAAAATGGAGTTTTGCTCTTTAGAAGAATCAGCTGGGTAGCCTTTTATTTCTTATGTACTGTGTAAAGTTGCTCTAGAGGACTATAATTAAATCAGTTCTCAAGATAAACAGCATGCAGAGTCATGTTACTGCTGTAGCACTTGTTACCTGGGCTGGAAGAGGAGCAAGTAAAGACCATCCTGGCTTTAAAATCCTGCAGATGAAGTTGGAATGGTACTACAGTTCTGCCTTTGGCTTCTGAAAAATCCCAGTGGATAGGATGGGGTAGAGAGAAAGAGAGTAGAATGAGTGGATAAACAATTTGCAGGGGTGGTAGAATTATGTAAGCTGGCCAAAGAACATTATTACACTGAAACTTGTGAAGGTTAACTCACAACAAATAATGGTAGGTACAAAATATAATGAGCAGCCAAGACCTTGAATATCTGAATGGGATATTCCCATGCATCTTGTACATAATATTCCTTTTTTGGAACAGCCATACCTGGTATCAGCCAAAGCTCTTCTGGCCATGTTTGCTAGCTGAGATTTCATAAGCACCACTAGATTGCACACTTGGTCCTTCATCTGAATGGTGAGCAGTTTGTTTGAATTTGGTAATTTCCTGGTATGGGCCGGAGTTATTCTCCATCGTAAACTAGTGGACCACAGAATCCAAGATCAGAGCTTCCATTATTATGGTTCTTGCCTGTCTTTGTCTGGATTGAACTTCAGGTGGGTCATCTGCACCCAAACAATAACTGATTTAGTAATTGAAGATACTGGCTGTTTCTATACCAAGGCTAACCAAGTTGGGTATTAAGCTAGATAGTGAAACTAGATTGAAACCAAATTCAGATTTGCATCTGGCCCTTGTTATTTTGGTGGAAGGTAACAGCCAGATAATGATCCAACTGTGGTCAAGATTTACTGATGGAAATCTCAACTGAGAAACATTATGGGGCCTTCAGTTCATGTATGCTGGAGGAGTTGTGATTCCACACAGCTAGGAATCTACTCAGCAGTAAACTTGTACCCCATAGAAAATCTACTACTAGTACAGTTTTTACATAAGTCTTACAATGCGATCCTCTGCATGTTTATTCAGAAGTAAGGCTCTAATCTGTTTGGTGGGACTTACTCCCAGGTAAATGTGCATAGGATTGTAGTCCTGATATTAAAAAAGTGCCAACACTTCAACCACTTGGAAGTTGCTTCTCTTTGTCCGAATTGTGGTCACTCTTTGGTGAGGGAAGAAAAGACACTCAGGATCTTCATAACCACCAGAGCAGAGTTTTCTCATTAAAGCAAATCCTGTGAGATTTAGTTTGCATAAGACCTCATTAGCAATGTCTTCTATACACACATGGCTAGAATATCTCAACCTTAATTTATTTGGTTTGCAATATTCTTCTGTCCACAGGTAGACTAGTCAAAATGTTTGAAGGCTAGCACGTTTTTTGATCTTAAGTATAAGGCTGGTTCTGCCCATGGGAAAACAAACAATTGCATTGTCTGTAATGAATCTACAATGCATTGATCTAATTCAGTGTTTCTCAACCAGTGGTACTCGTATCATTAGTGGTACATGTGGGACCCCCAGACTCCTGCCGCTTGGCAGTGAGACCAGTAATGCAATGTGACAAGCAGCAGTAGGAGGCTCAGCTTGGCAGGCATGGTTCCATGCTGTATCATAAAAATGTCTCATTGGCTCTCAGAACATTCAATCTCATAGGTCAGTTTTGAGTTAAGCACATCCGTTTTTTGCTCCATAAGGCAGTTGTGTTTTCATTTTCTGTTTAATTGGCCATAACATTTGATAGAATGCAGATATTCCAGTACAGTTTGTTTCATTGCATTCTGCATTTAATTATCTTTTCAATGATACATAACATGATGGAATTATTCTTACATACCAAGGTTTTCACAATTTTGACCACTAGTGTCAAGCTCAGTTTGTTTCCTCCGGTAAAGCTTATTGCCCGGTGCAACTGCTACACCCTGCACCACCTTAGCTACACCACTACTTGCCAGTTACTTCTGGTGGTACTTGTAATAGGTGGACCATGTGAGGTGGTATGGCAGGGGGCAAACGTTAAGAAACACTGGTCTAGTTTGTAGCAGACCCATCAGTTCATTTAACTGTACACTATTATCAAGATCCCAAGTTGTGTGTACCTCGCCTATCCTGTGCATTGTACTGTGTACATTTGTTCTGTAACAATTTCTGTATGCAGCAATTTTTGCTCATGGCTCCTTTTGTTTGTTTTCTGTCTGCAATTGTTTTGTAGAGTTTATGGGCATGTTGGAATGAAAGAATGAACTGGTTAGCCCACTTGCAAGTATAGTAACCCAGCTTGCTGTCAGTCATGATATTTAGACATTTTTACCCTCTTCCTGTGTGTATACAGATGGCACAGTGTTGAACTGTGAGAAAGCCAGAACAGCATAAACAAATGGAGCTCAAAGCTGTTATCTTTCAAGAACTTCAGACAGCAAGTTTTCCTTGCTCAGCTTAGAGTTGGATATGAATACTTGCCAATACCTTCTCAGCATGGCATTGTGGGTGTGCATGTCTTGCAGTATTCCTCTCTATTAAATGTATTACTCAAGTGATCACATTTTTTTAAAAAATCGCTTACTAAACCTTTCTGCAAACCTAGCCACCTGATATATACAATATGGACCTAGCTTCATTTCCGGTTGAAGATACTAATTTGATTATTTCTTGATGTTTATAAAACATCAAGTTGTCTGATTCTCTACCCCAGGGGTGCTCACACTTTTTTTGGCTCGAGAGCTACTTTGAAACCCAGCAAGGCCCGGAGATCTACCAGGGGGGAAGGAAGCGTCTGACAGACACCCCCTTTAATGTATGGAGCCCCTGCTGGAGTCTAAGTCAGTTTCGTCAGTTTTGTTGCTGCATGCCTGAAGAGCAGCTAAAGTGTCAGTTTCAGTTTAGTGTCAGCTAAATATGTCAGTTTCGTCTAGTCACTAGACGAAACTGCCATATTAACAGTTTGGAGAGACAGGGCTCCGCGATCTACTCATTTTGCTTCGCGATCTACCGGTAGATCGCGATCCACCTATTGAGCACCCCTGCTCTACCCTTTTAACACTTTGGAACCTAATAGGAGCTGGCTGCTCACTCTGCATAAACTGAATAGAACCTATAGACAGCCTTGCTCATGGACTGATCTAGTGAATGGAACAATATCACCGTAGATGTTACTGGTCTAAAGCATATTCTGTCTGCTTTAGTAACCTGCTATGTGGTAAGAGCAGGTCCTGCTCTCCCTTAACCACCTTTTCACTCCTGTGCAGATTCAACCTGCTAATGCTTTGCAATGTCATAAAATAAGCTCACCTTTGATTAGACTAGATCAGTGATTTTCAACCTTTTTCATCTCATGGCACACTGACAAGACACTAAAATTGTCAAGGCACACCATCAGTTTTTTTGACAATTGACAAGGCACACTGACAGCAGGGGCTCACATCCCCCAGTGGCCCTACTAACGAACGGTCCTCCAAATTCCTGTGGCACACCTGCATACCATCCACAGCACACCAGTGTACCACGGCAGAGTGGTTGAAAATGGCTGGACTAGATGTACCTCTGAGAAGGCTATTCCATAGTCTGGGTGCCACTTTGAAAAAGGCCCACTCTGGTAAGGGAATGTGGAGAAAGACTGATTATAGGATCATGTACTTGACCAAGTTCATACAAGATAAGGCAGTTTCTGAAATGATTAGGACCGCCTCATTTAGGTTGCAGCCAGCTTCTGAACTGAGCTGGAAATAAGTAACCAGTGAAGGTGAAACAAGATTGCTATAATGCATCTGATCTCCTGACTACAGCCAAACTCTGGTGTTTGTGTTCTAGATTAGTTGAACGTTCTGGATTGTTTTCCAACAGCAGTTTTATATAAAATGTATTGCATTAATCTTGAAAGTGATGAGAATGTGTATGAATATGACTAGGCATAACCTCTCCAAGAAGGGTCATAGCCGGTATACCAGATGTGGTAGTAAAAGGCACTCCTGGCCTTACCATCCTTAGTGGGACATCCAGGAGTACCTCCAAATAATGAATCTGATGCTTCGGGGTCATGGAACACCATCCAAAACAGGATGCACATATAGACTGTCAAATTCTTCACTGTTTGTATCACCATCTTGACTAAACTTTAGTTTGTTCACCCTATTTCACTCTAGAACACGGGTGTCAAACTCGTTTAA
Source organism: Tiliqua scincoides (assembly GCF_035046505.1). Classification (NCBI taxonomy): domain Eukaryota; kingdom Metazoa; phylum Chordata; class Lepidosauria; order Squamata; family Scincidae; genus Tiliqua; species Tiliqua scincoides. Next base: position 42,657,321 of record NC_089824.1, on the reverse strand, counting down.
TACAGCAGGCCAAATAGCATTTATGATGCCTGCTGAGGGCTGGAAGTGATGTCATTAGGCAGAAAGAGAAGTCATTAAACAGGTCATAACCACAAATAAACACTTTTTTCTCACTTAGGAAAATATTAGCTGCAAATGACAGAAGAGAAAATATACCTATCTTGATCATATTTGAAGATATACCATAGCCCAATTATTATGTGGGCTGCCCTTTCAGCGTAACACCTCAGCACGGCTTAGCACTGAGGTCTGAGTCTGAGGGCCAGATAAAAAGCTTTTGCAGGCTGCATCCGGCCTCCGGGCCTTATGTTTGACATCCCTACTCTAGAACCATCAGATACTGATTCTGAATTTGCATTGTGTCTCCTCAGGATTAGCAGTTAGGATACACAAGCGTTGTTGAGAAGCAATCTGTATGTATTGTGGTTGAGTATGCTAATGCAGAGTGCCTTTTAAAGGTGTGGGACTTTAAGAACTTCTCCAGTGATATATACAGTCTCCTGCATATGCTGTTTGAATGGGAATCACGTTTTCCAGATGTTATGTGAGAGCATGAACATTAGCCATTGCACTGCCTTCTAACAAATTCTGTGTCTATGTTCAATGTTCTAATGTTATGTAATGACACAGTACATGTATTACCTGCGAGAAAAAATATTGATGTGTAAGGGCATAATTGCAGTAGATCTTTCTTGAACATATGGATGATCCTATCCTTAGCTCTTGTTAATGCTCCTATATTTTTCTCCCAAACATCAATATCTTTTTGGGGGTTCAGAACGTGACCTCTAAGGGGCTTGCATCATTGCATGGGTCTATTTGGCTGCTGCATGGCAGCCCAGTGGCATTTCTGAACATATGGCAATGACATCATATGTCATCACCAGACGTCCAGGGATGCTGGGCTGTGTAGCTGCACATTTTAAAGGGAACAGTGGCTCAGAATCTTTCTAAGAGAGGCTGAAGAGCCTGGTGCTTTTAATTTAGAAAATATGACTATGAATTTATAAGGATTTGCACAATTAAGCTGTTGACAGGATAGAGTGAGGTTTTTCTTCCCCCTCCAGAGTGCTAGATCTTGGGATCGCTCTATGAAGCTGATTGGCGGTTGGTTCAGGACAATTGAGACTTTCCTGTAGCTCTTGTTAGAACTCACTACTGCAAGATACACTGATGACTCTGAGCTTAGAAGGCATTAAGGAAGGATTAGGCAAATTCAGAGAAGATTGGTCTATCAATGGCTATTACCTGGGGTGGTGAAATGGGAGCCTTCATTTTGAAAGATAGTGAACCTCCAATAATCAGATGTATGCTATAATACAATAGCCAGTCAGCCAAATGCATTAGAAGACTCACAAGCAGGGAACAATAGTGGTGGCTATATCTCCTATTGCATTGCAACAGCTTGCACATACATTTGTCTGATCTACTAAAGCAGTTCTTATGTCTAGAGAGATGACAGGCAGGTGAAAGAGGATTGTAGAATGTATGAGAGGATTAAAACCAGTCTCCAAAATGTTACAGTCATTCACATGTGTAATGTACCTACTTACTAATGGTCTGATAGATAAAATTTCCCATTGATTGAATAGTCAACATTCTGAAAACTACCAGATCTGTTTTTCAGATGATTCAAATGTATCTATAATATACCTAACCCTACCTGCTTGGGAAGATCACCAACTGACACTGTATGACAGAAGCTTTCTAAAGGCCACTATGCCCTTTAAGTACATAGGTGATCAGTAGGTAGCAACTGTTACCCTGCACATGCCTGATCTTGGAAGCTAAGCAGGGTCAGGCCTGGTTAGTACTTGGATGGGAGACCGCCTGGGAATACCGGGTGCTGTAGGCTTGTATCATAGTCTTTCGAGACTGAAGGTTGCCAACCAATCAGTAGAAGTTTCTTTACATTATCTGTTAGTAGATGACTGCATAGCAAGTACTTGCAAGTTGTGGAATCAAATATTTCTAGTAACAGTTGATAAATATAATCATTATTGTTTACATTCTGATTTAAGCTGTGTACTGTTGTGTAGTAAGGTAATCATCAAATCTGGCTCTGCTAGCAGGTGGCACCACAAGAGTAGTGGGCATAACCAGTATCTTTTTCTTGGGAGCCAGTGGTGAAGCTGCTGTTACAGGCAGAATTTGCTAGAATTATATAAATGGCATATATACTATTTTTCAATGTTGATTTCTGTTTTTCTTTTGTTTATTTGACTGAGATAATGTCATGATATGTTGCTTGAACTCAATATGAATGTTAGAAACAGTGAAAAATATTTGTAGAAACTAAATCTTAGCTAGCAGAGGAGCCACAAAGTAGCTATAGAGTACTTTAGGAAAACAGCACCCAATGTAATATGTTATGCAGCTCATGAAGAGAGGCTTATAACATTGCATAGTCACAGTCATTTTACTGTTGATAAAAAGGTCCTGATTGAATATTTCTGTGGATTGCTTATATCTCCCTGTAATAGGCTTGCAGATATAAATGATTCTTGTGAGGTTGGGCTTTAATTTATAGACTTGATTGGTAGCTGTAGATATATTTGCATTTGGTGGCTGGTGATCCAGTTCTTTAGCTTTGTCAGTGTTTCCAAGCCTTAAAAGCTGCAGACTGTTGTAGTTCATGATAGAGCTGCTGGTTCACTGGCAGCTGATGGGTCCCACCAGGGGAACAGGAAATGAGCCATTCCCCCTTAAGGGGAGTGGCCCAGGAATGGGTGCCCTGATGGCTCTGCTGCGATTGTAAAGTCAGTGTCCAAACAGGACTTTGGGAACTGCTGGTCTTCAGTACTGTTCAACTGGCTTTTTGTATGAATTTGCACCTATCAACCTGCAGCATCCAGAAGAATTGTTTCAGTAACTAAGACTATAGGTGTTCCTGGGCTACCAAATCAGCAGCTGCTTCTATACCGAAGTATTTCCCCAAATCAAGGCTTGAAAAATTCCTGGTCTATTATATCGTGTAGAAAAATAACTCAGGATTCAACAAATTTGCTTAAGATCCAAGGGCCAGCTCAAAGATTTAAGGGCCAGATTTTTCAGATTTGTTTTTGTCAGTATTAAAATATAAACAAAACCAAACTCCTCTGCCACCAGTGAATAGCTTAGAATTTACATTTACAAAGTACATTTTCAACACCTGTTGTAGTAGGAGAACTTTGCAGATATGGTGACAGCAAAATGATCTAAAGGCTTTGATCAAAAAATAAGGAAGTTGTATACATTTTTAAAAAATGAAAATGCATGACACTAAACCTTCATCCTGGGAATAAGTCACACTGAACTTGGTGGGCTTGCTTCTGAGTAGACTTACTGTGAGTCAAGTGTGCTCTTTTTCCCCCTTCCTCTTTCCTTCTTGGCAAGGAGAGGCAGAAGCACATGTATACACAGAGGGCCTATGTGCTTCATGTGACAACCCCCCCAGCAGAAGATGGCTACTTCCATAACTAAATCTCTTTCCTCCTTCTCTTTCCTCCAGTAACACCTCCTCCTGCAGCTCAGTTGCTCTTGATGCTGCTGCTTCTGCAATGTAATCCAACTGCTGAGATGGCTACCATTGTGATTTAACAGCAACAGCTGCCCCTCACCTGCAGCCTTGCAGACATTTCCTAGGCTCTGGGAAGAAATTTTGAATCACCATGGTGACCTTAATTTGTTGAGTCTTGAAATAACTTCAGCATTGTTGGATGAATGAAATTTGTAAACACTATCATTGTCATTCAACTTCACAGTCTTTTGTATGTGGTCCAGTCCATTATTTTGCCACATAAGATGGGTGAATTTGTGTTTCATTGTAGTCAGCTGTAACAGTTTGTTGCACATTGTTTCTTACATGTAATCAAAAGTTTATATGCGTATTAATGAATGTAAAATATCAGCATACAGTGAATATTGCTGTGAACGTCTTCAGGTAGAATTGGAATACATCCTTGGTCAGTGTGTCTAGTGAAAATCCACATTTCAAGTGACTTAGCTTTGAATTGTAAGGGGCTCAAGTAGGATGTTGATAATCTCCTTCAGATAGCAGTTTTCATAATTTCTGTTGTCTGCTGCTGCTGCTGAATTAATACCACATTAATTTGATACTATTATCTCCTGAAGATAAGAGGTTCTCTATATATAGAGCCTCTAACTGCAGGATTTCATGGTGAAGAGTGTAGGAGAGAGATGGGGATATAGAGAGTGATATTTAGGACAAGGAAGGGTAATGACCAGATAGCCTTGTGATACATGTGGGTGAGTGAAATCTGGGCATAAGCTTCTCAGCTGACCATTCTATTCTGAGGTAGAAGGTAATGTAAGACCTAATTAGCTTGTAGTGTGGTATTGTCCTTTTGGAAGGAGTGTGTAGAATTGTAAACATCTCTTAAATTTGAATCTTATGAATGTGTATGGTTTTCTTCTTATGGAAAATTGGTGAAATTTATGGCTATTGTCTTACAAACTATTTAAATGACTGAATATGGATGTGGTTTTCACCATTGTGATCACATTACCTCTACCAGCAGAGATGTACAAATTCATACTCCTTATCCACGGATTAGGGACCCACCTGTGGTCTTCTGGTTGAGCACGGGAGGTGGTCTGAGGCCCGGGGAGGTCTGGCCGCACATGGCGTCATCAGGCTTCTGAAGGCCCCCAGAAGGTCTTAGAAATGCATTTCTGGTTTTTGGAAAAACTGGAAGCGCATTTCTAAGGTATTCCATGTGTGGCTTCTCTAAGCTTCAGAAAGTCTCTTGAAGATCTGAGAAAACGCACATCCAGTCTTTTTAAAAAATGAAAGTGCATTTCTAAGGCCTTTCATGGACCTCGGAGCACCTCCTGGGTGTGGATTGCATTATCTATGGTTTTTGGCATACACGGGGATTCCAGGAATGGAGCCCTTGTTGATTCTGAGGTCGGATTGTATATAAGAATTGTAAAAATGCCAAAATTTGTCTTATGCTCTTGTTTGTCTGAAATTTTGAGGGGGAACTCTAGAAAGCAACATGTTCTAGGTTAATAGTTGCATTTGTGATTGTGGATCTTTGTCTTCTCATCTTCTGCACTTCTCTTTGTTGACACCCATGTTTTGTAATGTGAATGGAGAAATATGAGGAATTATGAACTTGCCAGTATGGTCTTGTGGATGATGGTAGTGGTGATATGCCTGTTTTCTGTAGTACAAATATAGAAATACATGTACTATAAAAACTAGTTACCACAGGAGATGTTTCATTAGTGCATATAACTAAACCATAACAGTAGCCTCGAAGACTAAAGGGAGCATTGCCTTTGTAAGTGCAGATACTTTAGAAGGTTCATGCAGCAGAGTTGTGCTTCTGAGGATTCAGGCACCTTTTGAGAGGCATCTTCCTAGATCTGGGAAGGTATAAGAAAAAAAAGTTTGGTCATGTAGAGTGATATGGTTTCACATAATGAGTTCTCTTCTAACAGAATAGTTAATGTTTCAGTTGAGAATGTACTGGTGATAGGAAGCAGACAGTAGCTGCTCTGATAGGCTTTTAACCTGAAGAAATATCTTCCAACTTAAATTTATTTATACATTTTAGAGTATTTATAACCTGCTTTTCTTAACCCTAAAGGGTAACTCAAAACAACTTGCAAAAGTTAAAAAAAATATAGTATATAGGTAAAAATGAAGTTTATATATCTCTTTTAAAAAAACCAATAAAATACCCATTATGCATGGTAAAATAGCTAATTAAAGTAATCTAAAAGCGAGGATAAAAATCAAGCCAATAATCAGCAGACAGGCAGTGACCAGTGAACTTATAACAACAACTGGGGGGGGGGGTCATTAAACTCCTTGGTAGAACACAGAGACCTATCTAAAAGCCAATTGAAATAAAGGTCTTAAGTCTCTGCCAGAATGTCATCAAAGAAGAGGCAGTTTGCAAATCCTCCAGGAGGAAATTTCAGTGCCTAGCCATAACCCTGCTCACCTCTGAGGGGGCTAAAACCCACAAAAGGTGCACTTTGATAACCTAAAGGGGTGGGTCAGATAGTGTGGAATCCTTCAGATAACCTGGTTTTAAGCCAAAAGGGCTTTAAAGATAAATACCAGTGCCTTAAGTTGGACCCAGAAACAAATTTGCATCCATCAGAACAGAGGTCCAACAGAGTTGAACAGGTGGATAATTGGACAACTGTAGTTTGAAATTGAGTTAACCCTTAGCAGCACACTATAAACTTATACCTTGGAAACACATTTTCTAGATTAAAAATGTCTTGCCATTCTTGCATGTTGTGATGTGCTCAGTGATGATTTACAGCAGACTGTGAAGAGTGAATAGCCTTAAAATCTGATTTAACTTTTTTTTTGTACTAGTAAGCAAGGATACTTCTTGACTCATAAAACTGTTGACCAGGGTATTTAACAACTAGTATTCACAACTTTGAGTTTGCTGTATTAGGTCTTGAATTGTATCATTGTAAGCATGCCAGGACAGTTTTATTTTGTAAATGGTACATGTGGGAGCTGGATCTGTACTAAGAGGCAGATTGCAACATACAACCTTAATCTAGATTGAGCGCTCCCCCCCCCCCCGGTGCTCTTTCTTTAAAGCCTTGCTGGCTCTTTAAGGTCTGGAGAGAGTTGTTTGCACAAATAGCTACTATTTTGCTTTGCAGTTAGTGGAGCTGCCTAGTTGGTGCTATCTAGGCTAAGTCCAAAAGTCTCTTGGTTTTATGGATTAGGTTGGTGTTGGTGGGAGCAGGTGGAAACAGTCTGTGAACACGACTGTGACTGCCACAAAATCCTAGAAATTCAGCATTCAAATAAGTGTGGGGTCATCCAGTTTGCTAATTTTCACCCATGATTGGTGGTGGTGATTTTCAGATAGATTGCAGCATTTATTATTGTATTTTGTCAAAATGCCAACCATGTTGCTTGACTGAGTAAGCACTTGTTTATTGTTGGGAAAGGGATGCCAAAACTTCAAGAGGGGCTATTACTAACAGAAGGCCTATTGCATTGCTGGTCGGGGTTCACACCAACAGGATGGTGTTCCTTTTGGGTTTGGTGAGAGGCCACCATCTTATTTGGATTTGTGAACTTTAGGTCCTTTTAAGAGACTGTTGTATATGGTTGATTGGGCCCTTAGGAAATAGCTGTTGAGATATGTGTATAGGGAACTAGGTGGGAAATTATGGGGAATACCAACAGTATCTCCACCATTGACTGTGTGTGTGATGGGGATGATTTGATGGTTAAAGTTGGATGGGCTAGGAAAGGGATAGTGATTTCCCTTTCATGCTAATCTTCTTCTAGTTGCTCCTTCACTTCTTGGGGACCTTGTCTGAATGTCAAAAGCCTGTTGAGTGCTGCTACAAAACTCCAAGTCAGTCAATGGTAGAATATCTGCCATGTGGAACTTGATCTTGGGTGCGCATGTTTAACTGGTAGGTAACTGGAAACCTGGTTAGATGAAAGAGGGAGTGTTCAATATTTCTCATGTGTACCTACCAGACCTTGTAGCGCAACATCAGTTTCAACTATAATTGGGCAGGTAATGTTGCTGGGGTGTATGTTTAGAACTCTTACGTATGGTTTTCTACCTTATGGGATCTCAAGATGGCTCACAGAACAAAATGGAACCACGTAATTAAACAAATCCATAATAATAAAGAGCGACCAATAAAATAGTATCAGGCAAGGTAAACTAAAGTTGGAAGGGCAGTCCTATGTTCAAGGGGGAGAGAATTTCGAAGGCCGTGTGCCGTAGCAGAAAAGGCTCTATTGTGGATCGCTGCTAGCCTGAACATTCATAGGTAATGGCACTTGCAACAGGACTACCTGGGGTGACCACATGGAATGCAGGCTTCTGTGAGAGGAGATGATCTTTCAAGTGTGAAGGTCCTAAACCATTTGGGGCTTTATAGGTCATTGCCAGCACTTTGCTTGGAAATTCACAGGAAGTCAGTCTAGATTGGTGGATTAATAGGAGTGTGGCATGGTTGTGATCCCTGGCTCCTATAAGGACCCCTGTGACTGCTTTCTGTACTGACCATCAAGAACAAGATAATGATCCATATCCCCAATTATTGATTTCCTCACTAATACACTGCTCAAAACAATAAAGGGAACACTTAAACAACATAGTGTCACTCCAAGTCAATCACACTTCTGTGAAATCAAACTGTCCACCTAGGAAGCCACACCGATTGACAATCAAGTTCACATGCTGTTGCACAAATGGAGTAGTCAACAGGTGGAAATCATAGGCAAGTAACAAGACACTCCCAATAAAGGAGTGGTTCTGCAGGTGGTGACCACAGACCATTTAGCAGTCCCTATGCTTTCTGGCTGATGTTTGGGTGACCTTTGAATGCTGGCGGTGCTGTCACTCTAGTGGCAGCATGAGGCGGAGTCTGCAACCCACACAAGTGGCTCAGGTAGTGCAGCTCATCCAGGATGGCACATCAGTGCGAGCTGTGGCAAGAAGGTTTGCTGTGTCTGTCAGTGTAGTGTCCAGAGCATGGAGGCGCTACCAGGAGACAGGCCAGTACACCAGGAGACGTGGAGGAGGCCGTAGGAAGGCAACAACCCAGCATCAGGACCGCTACCTCCGCCTTCGTGCCAGGAGGAACAGGAGGAGCACTGCCAGAGCCCTGCAAAATGACCTCCAGCAGGCCACAAATGTGCATGTGTCTGCTCAAACGGTCAGAAACAGACTCCATGAGGGTGGTATGAGGGCCCGACGTCCACAGGTGGGGGTTGTGCTGACAGCCCGACACCGTGCAGGACGTTTGGCATTTGCCAGAGAACACCAAGATTGGCAACCTCGCCACTGGCGCCCTGTGCTCTTCACAGATTAAAGCAGGTTCACACTGAGCACGTGTGACAGACGTGACAGAGTCTGGAGACGGCAGGGAGAATGTTCTGCTGCCTGCAACATCCTCCAGCATGACCGGTTTGGTAGTGGGTCAGTAATGGTGTGGGGTGGCATTTCTTTGGGGGGCCGCACAGCCCTCCATGTGCTCGCCAGAGGTAGCCTGACTGCCATTAGGTACCGAGATGAGATCCTCAGACCCCTTGTGAGACCATATGCTGGCGCGGTTGGCCCTGGGTTCCTCCTAAGGCAGGACAATGCTAGATCTCATGTGGCTGGAGTGTGTCAGCAGTTCCTGCAAGATGAAGGCATTGATGCTATGGACTGGCCCGCCCGTTCCCCAGACCTGAATCCAATTGAGCACATCTGGGACATCATGTCTCGCTCCATCCACCAGCGCCACGTTGCACCACAGACTGTCCAGGAGTTGGCGGATGCTTTAGTCCAGGTCTGGGAGGCGATCCCTCAGGAGACTATCCACCACCTCATCAGGAGCATGCCCAGGCATTGTAGGGAGGTCATACAGGCACGTGGAGGCCACACACACTACTGAGCCTCATTTTGACTTGCTTTATGGACATTACATCGAAGTTGGATCAGCCTGTAGTGTGTTTTTCCACTTCAATTTTGAGTATGACACCAAACCCAGACCTCCATGGGTTGATAAATGTGATTTCCATTGATGATTGTTGTGTGATTTTGTTGTCAGCACATTCAACTATGTCAGGAACAAAGTATTTAATAGGAATGTTTCGTTCATTCAGATCTTGGATGTGTTGTTTAAGTGTTCCCTTTATTGTTTTGAGCAGTGTAGTATCTCTACTTCAAAATTGATTTGAGCCTGTTTGCCTTTGTTTACAACCCAGTCCTGTGCCCTGACAGCACCCAGTGGTACAGTGACACTGAAATGACCACTGCTGTATCCTATGGGGCCGGGGCAGCCACTGGTGTCTCCTCTGGGTAAGAGATGGTTCTTCCCTTACCCAAAGTTGAGTTCTGTGGTTGCTAATGGATCTCCTCAGAGCTGTGCCTGCTATTTAGCAGACGCAGAACGAAGGAGGCGAGTGTTGGTCTTTCGAGCTTGGGGAGGGGGCAGAATTTGATGGTAGATTCTGCTGCCATCTCTGCCCCCCTCCTGAGCCCAATTCTCCCCTCAGTCTGCCTTCCCTCTGCCCATTTCTGTCCAGAAGTCCATCATACATCAAAGTTTTGATATTCCTTTGCAATCTGCTCACTGAGAGTTTCTTTTAGTGTTAACCAATTTTTATTGGGAAATAATTAGTCAGGGTCTTCACTAGAAAGTAGTATTAGATTATTGTCTTTGCCCAAAAGAGCGCTTTCAGCTTTGTTTCCACTTCGAAATCCTTGTTGTACAATGCAAGCTATAATAATTTCAATGTTCTTAAGTACTGATGTTTTTTAGGATAGTGCAGTCTACCTTTTTAATCTTCCTTTGGGTACTACAGTTCTTGGGCTTGTTAATGCAATTGCTTTAAGAACTGTAGCAAAAGGCTACTGACATTAAATAAAGCAAATTCATAATATTTATCATGATACTGATTCACGAAGCCATTCCACTTTCTGAATGGTTATTCTTGCGTGTTCTACTACTTGGTTTTAAACAGTTATTTCCTCTGTCTTGTCCGTCTCACCAAATCCCTTCTGAACCTTTTGAATCCTGCCTACTCAGAAAATATCCATGAAATTAGGGTTGATTTATATGACGTGTGCACATGCAGGTACCACTTGACCTGGTAATATGTTCAAAGATCTTTTAAATTGTGTCAGTTTCACATGTAGTGTTTGTATGCCAGCAATACATGGTTTAGAGCAGTGTTTCTCAACCAATGGTATGGTAGCCGCCTTGGGTTCCTTTGGGGAGAAAGTCGGGGTATAAATAAATAATAATACCACCAGTAGTACTTGATGTTGTGTCTGTTGGTACTCATGGGACCCCTGGACCTCTGCCACCTGGCAGTGAGACCAGGAACGCTACACAACAGAAAGCACTAGGAGGCTTGGCTTAGCAGGCAGAGCTCCAAAGCATGCTTTTCCACACTCAAAATAGCCCTCTTGTCTACCCTGAGCATCTTCCTGGTGTTTGTTGCATCATTATCTGGCCTCCCAAACCGGAAGTAACTGATGATGTCATCACCAGTTACTTCCAGTGGTACTTCTAATAGGTGAAGCATGTGAAGTTGTATGTCAGAGAAGAAATGTTGAGAACCACTGGCTTAGAGCAGTGGTTCTCACACATTTAGCACCAGGACCCACTTTTTAGAATGAGAATCTGTCAGGGCTCACCAGAAGTGATGATATGATCAGAAGTGACAGCATAAAGCAGGAAAATTTTTTAACAATCCTAGGCTTCAATCCTACTCACACTTACCCAGGGGTAAATCCCATTTACTATCATTGTTAAAAGAATATATGTAGTAGCTTGTTAAATGTACAGGTCTGTAACATTTCCCCAAATGCAGTCATATACCATGGTAGCATCAAGTCTAATACAGTAAAAATAAAATATTGAAATGGGTGGGGACCCACCTGAAATTGGCTCACGACCCACCTAGTGGGTCCCGACCCACAGTTTGAGAAACACTGGCTTAGAGGAAACCATGAAGAAGTCTGAAGAAGTCACTGCACAGATCAAGAATCTCTATAATGAGACTGCAGGGCATGTAAAACGCTGTATGGATAACTGTCTTCTATGTATCTATTACGTTAAAGCTATGATAGTAATATAAGGAGGGCCTTGTAGCTAGATCTAGAGGCATTGATGGGTAGCTCATTTGGTTAATGCGTTTCCTGTGAATATTATTGAAGATGCTGATAGCTGGTCATTGTACCTGTTTTTGCCATAGAAGAATATATCACTTGGGTTCTCTCATGCGTGGACTCTGTTCTAGACCAGTGTTTCTCAAACTGTGGGTCATGACCCAATTTCTGGTGGTTCCCACTGAGCCTCCAATGAAAACACAAGGCTATTCAAAAATCAGATAGCTACTAACTATCCTGCAAAGAGCTGAGCTCCTGCAGCTTGCAGGCTTGTGTAAATATAAAGAGATAAATGTTTGAGTGTATTTTTGTGATGTATTTTTTCCACGTGTGTGTGAATAACAGGTAGTTGGGGCAGGTGAAGGCTGGGTCACATAACTGCCCTTTAAGCCTTGATGCTATTCATTAGGGCTGCCTCCTATGAAAAATGGATCAATTTTTACAAATAAGCAAAATACTACTTGTAGGTAAATAAATAAAAATATGTTTTCTTTCTAGACCAGTGGTTCCCAAACCCCTACAGGGGAGTTGGGAACCAGCTAAGTGTTTGCGTGGGCGGGGAGGGAGGTGGGGAGGGGGCCAGCAATGGTGCCGTTGCCAAGGGGCTTATTTCTTACCTTGGGGGACAGAGCTGTCCTCTCCCCCTCCCTAATGGGACTGGGGAAGCTTTACCTGAGCTGTTGGGTCTTGAGCCACCAGTTTGAGAACCACTGCAATCGTGTCATTTTAAAAAGAGGATCCCAGTACTAAAAAGTTTGAGAACCACTGCTCTAGACCAGTAGCTGCCAAACTGCAGGCCGGATCTGGCAGAAGGAAAAAGCTGTCCAGGTGGGGCACTTTCCATTCTGCGCTGCCGCTTCCTATCTTTCCAGCCGATCTTCTCAGAAACTTGTGCTGGACAGCCGCTTCTGCCTGAAAATCAAGGTGCAGAACTAGCTGGGGTGATGGGCAATGGAAGCAGCTGCCCAGTGTAAGTTTCTGAGAAGATCAACTGGAGGATAGGAGGCTGTGGTGCAGAATGGAAACTGTTTGCACTTGTGCCTTACGTATCAAAAAACTCCATCTCTCTTGGATTGTGTCCTCTTTTCGGTTCTAGCCATCATGGAATATAACTTATTTGTTCACTGAGTCCATTAAAATAAGCTCTCCTAAAATCCAGAGTAAGTACAGTATCTGACTACCCCTAGCTTTCCTTTCCCTTGATGTCAAGAGAGGCCCCTCATTACACCTGTGGCTTGCCTCATGGAAAGCTTGGCTATCTGTTCCAGTTAAGCATCATGTATTACTTCTTTGGCCAAGTGGTCTACAGTAGAATCTCACAGTGATATAGCTTATTGTTCTGCCCTTCTATTCTTTTCCAGATACTTTCTGTCGGGCTTCCATGTTCAGATTCCTGGATTTCTGTGCAGGTGTGTGCATTCTTTACATACAAGACAACTCCCATTTTGTTGAGTCTATTCTTTGGAATAATTTATACCTAACAGTCTCATCCTGTCAAGTTTCCATTGAGGCATCCCTCAGTGCCCACCTGATCTATTTTTCTGTATTAGAATTTCAAGTTTGTTCTGTTTGTGCACTACTCTGCACTAATATGTAAACATCAGAGACCACAGGTAATACTGCCTACTAGATTTCTTGGTACAATTTGTTGTGACTCACCTTCACTACAAGTCTGTTTCTTCTTTTATCTCTTGCCATGTTGTCTCTGAAGCCTATATTTATATAAGATTCCTTGTGTTTTTTTAAAATTCCTGTCACCACTATATTTAATTTTGTTGGCATCCTTCAGTCTCGGAAGACTATGGTGTCACGCTCTGAATGGTGGTTCTGGAACAGAGTGTCCTCTCCAGTGCGCGAAGCCTGGGTAAAGTAGGTATGGAGGATAGGCTGTTACCCATGCAGCAAATCCCCCCTCTCCACATCGCTGAAATGGTCCAATGGAAAGGCAGAGGCCAATACGGTTGGTTCCAGCGGCGTCGCAGGAGTTGCCAGAATGTGACTGTGTTCAGCCATGAACTGCCTCAGGGACTCCGGCTCCGGATTTTGCCTGGAGGTTGACTCCTGAAGCCTTTTCCATAACTGGATGTAGCCACAAGGCAGTGGAGGTTTGGGATCAGAGTTTTCCTTCTCTCAGATGAGCTGCCTTCCCAGGCTGACGAGTCCCATCTACCCGGTGGCTGTTTAGTCGCTGTTTAGTTGCCTTTATTTAATTTAAAGCCCTCCTAATGAGACTTGCAAGTTGCTTGCAAAATACGTTCCTTCTGGTCTTTGTGAGTGCAGCCCATCTCTTTCCAGAAGTCCTTGATAGTCAGGAGTCCTTGATGGCGTAGGCTGTAGTCAAAGAAACCAAACCATTCCTATTAAAAATGGCAACACCATCTTTTTAACCAGCTGGTCACAGCCAGGATCCTGCTTTCTCTTCCTTTGATTTTACGACTGACAACTGAAAACACATCTTTACTTCCCTTCCCGTAGCCTCATCCCTCAAGATCCTTCTTCAAGCAGTATCATTTATTCCTATGTGGAACAGTAGGAAGGGGTAGTGACTGCTTGATTTGATGAATCTTGGCAACCTCTTCATCACATCCCAGCTACATGGACCAGGAAGACAACTCACTTCCCAAGATGACTTGTACAGTCTACACACTACTGTCCCTATCTCTCTCAGTAGGGAGACCCTTACCTACACCACGTGTGATTCCTCCTGGGGATGGAATGTGAGTTCCTCTCATTTCTGGGTAACAGAGTGCTCCTCCCTGGTCTGTGGAGCTTGGCATGGCAGCCTTGTCAGGATTGGCATGTATTGTCCTCCACAGTAAAAGCTTGGTATTGTTGCTAAGCTCCAGTGGCGCAAAATGCCTCTTCATTGTCTTGTTCCTCAGTGTTGCATGCTTTCATGAGTTTGCTTCCCACCGGTTTTTCCTTTTCCTTCGTAGCTGTCTACTCCTTGTATCTCTTTAAGGAGAGTTTATTCTGTTTTGTCCAGGAACTGTACACTCAACTTAAGCCATTTCTGCCCAGCCCACAGACGTACACATTTAATCCCTGTTACGTATATGCAGCATTGGGTAGAAATGACTTTTAATGAGCCTCAGCATGGAAGAGCATGTCTCAATTCCTGTCACTTTCTCCTCCAACAAGGAAAACTAACTTGTGTTTGAAACAAGTGTAATGAAACAAGTGTAATGCAAATCCTCTACAGGTAGGAAAATGAGCATAGCACATAGCCTGTAGGTCCTCACAATGGTTTTCTTGTTTTTCCATGTTTGGCGCAGCAAACACGCCAGTAGCAAACTCTGGATTCCTCCATCCAAGTCTTGCTTTCGTTTTCCTGTTAGCTTGTCCTGCTTGCAAGTTCCTAATTATGGATAGAACTTCTAAAATATCTGGATGAGTGTGAAGCTAGATCAAATTCCTTCCCCCTGAGGACTTTGGCTCTTTCTCTAAGCTGATCAGCTAGGTATCAGGGATTTACTTCAGCAGCAAGCTGTGCCCCCTCTGCACCATTTTACCAACAAAAGAGTACAGGAAAAAAAAAGAAATAAGGAAAATAATTTTAAAATGCCACAAACAGCTCAATCTCATTCTACCAGCATCTTGCAAGCAAGCATCAGCCCCACATTTCCGAACTCCATTAACAGCACAGAGCTCCTCAAGCCCTCCATAAACACAGTAACTGATTCTCACACACTTTTCCCTTGGTTTCCTTTCCCAACTCCATATCAAACTCCTTCATTTTCAGTTAGCTCCTCATGTACTGCAGTGTTTGCAAGTTCTTTTGCCCAACAAAAATGGTTTGAATCCACTGGATTCCAATCGAATCTACTGGTGTGCAGGAGAGAGGTACCCTTACTGATCCCAAAGAGATTACAGAACTTGTTTTGATGCTAGAGCTCAACTCTTGTGCCTGTGAATATCTTGAGTGCCTTTTCCTCATCAGCATGTGACTTCAATTTTCCTGTATCCTGGGGGGGAGGGGAGGATGATAGGATGGAGTAACTTCCAGGAAATCTGAAGCCCTTAATTTATAAATTAGGGCTTGATGTGTGCATACAGCACTGGTGGTAAGTTGACCTAGGGTAGCATGGCTGCTAATTGCCTACCAGGGAGTAAACCCACTCCTTCTAACCATCTCTTCATCGTCAAAGTTGGGGATGACAGCAATAGTCGGTGAAACTAGCGTAGGACATTGCTTCAGTTTCCATGATGGAAGGGGATAGTAATGCACATCTAGAGAACTGGAGGAAAAGCTTACTGAGTGGGAGCAGGTTGTGATAGAATGGAGTGTGTGGCAGAGCAGGGTTTCTGTTACTATAATGTTTCGGGCTCACTTCCTCTTTGCACATGGATGTGCAAAATTTACTGACCCACTCACCCGCCCTGTGTGGTCTGGCTACCCCAGCCCCATGCGGGTTGTCAAGGACAGGATGTGCCACCTGAATATGGGCTAGGCTTTGAGTCAGGTACATGCCCAGCCCAGGGGCCAGAAGCATTTCTGGTGCCTCTTGATGTTCCAGCCTCTGCACTACAGGTGCTTAGCTGCCATGTGAGCTGCAGGACTCAGTGTCTCTTTCTCACTTTCCTGAAACTTTTGTTGTTAAAGTGGCCCATTCTCCCATATCTTTTGTCTTGAGTCTTCATTGGGCGGTGCACAGACAAAGGTGAGTTGGCAGAACCTCACATGGAACTCTTATGATAGTGTTTGGTTGGAGCTGTGGGACCATGGCTTAGCATCTTAAGCATCACACATAAGCACCCCTTGCTCTCTCCTTCTTGCTTTCATGCCTCTGGTCAGAAAGAATTGCATCAACAGCTGCATGATTCCAGCTGCAGCAACCAAAGGCGTTTGAATGAGCAAAAAAACAAAATAGCGGAACAAGGAGGAGCCACTACTTGGAGCCAGTTTTGCCAAAGCAGCAGTTGTCAACCACTGCTCCTAACTTTGAGGCAGCCCATTCTGATCCTCATTCTCCCCCCCCCCTCAAAAAAGGCAGCCAGCAGGAGCCCACCAGGAATAATATCAGACTTCAAGTGCTGCTGAAGCTGCTGCCACTGGCTACAAAGAGGCACTACCAGCAATGAAACTGAAGTATTTGTCTCTTATTCAATAGGAAAAAAGTGTTGTCACCACTCACTAAACAAACTTCTTTTTGCCTTTATACTTTCTAATAATCTGTGGTGATCAGGTGAATATTGAAATACAAGACTGCAGTTGCA
Source organism: Tiliqua scincoides (assembly GCF_035046505.1). Lineage (NCBI taxonomy): Eukaryota > Metazoa > Chordata > Lepidosauria > Squamata > Scincidae > Tiliqua > Tiliqua scincoides. Next base: position 42,640,480 of record NC_089824.1, on the reverse strand, counting down.
TCATTTATAAATTTTAAAGCCTGAGCATACAAAAGTTGTTTAAAACAGAACTTCAGTTTCAAAGTGACGCACACATTTTGAGCAATCCTTTGCATTTTACTGATGCATCAGTGCATGTGGGCTTGTGGTTGTTCTATAAATGCATATGGCAATGTTCTAGTATTTGGAAAAGCAGATGTACAAGAAATGAGAGTTAAACTTTAAAAGGGATAAACTGAAAGTATGGGAAAATTTACAATTTATTTCAAGGTGTTGCCTCATTTTTTCAGTTTTTAGTGGCAGAAATGAATTATAGGGGTCTTGTATCCTTGGAGGGATATTTCATATTTAGCATAAATATTGAAGAGAATTGATAAGGTCTGCAACAATGCTTCATGAAGGAATATTCCTTCAGCTCTCTTTATATATTAAAAAATCACTTGTATACAATAAACGTTGAAAAAGTATCATGCAACATTGCTTTTCAGTTTGATATTTTAGTCTAATACTTTAGATTTTTCCCCCAAGATAACTTCTTCCATAAAGCTTCTATTTTGCATGACAGAAAATGAATGAAGCAGCCATGCATTAGCAGTCACAGCCCAGTGCAAAGCCTCCAGCTTACTGTTGTGACCTCTGCCCTTTTGTATCCTGTGACACTCAGCTTGTCTTTGTGCTCAAGTTTATTCATGATGGATATGTTTCCCTCCCAATCACATATGTGGTGCTCTTGCAGAGAGAACAGATAAATTATTTTTAGCTAAAGCCTTGCCAGGCTTGGAAAAAGAGTGCTCATAGTGTACACAAGAGGAGTTTCCCAAGGGAAACTGGAAGTGACATGTTTATGCCTTTTAAGGCATTCTGAGGCCTGGGGAAGCTCTCTGAAGGAAACTGGAAGTGGTGTATTTTCACCGTTTTACAGGCCATTCTCTGTGGACAGATGCACACTGCCTTTGTGGGCTTCAGAAAGCCCTCTGGAGGAGACCAGAGCTGTGTTTTGGTCCCCTTCATAGGGCGTAAGGGGCTGAAAATTGTGAATTTGCTTATCCGCAATTTTCAGTATCTGTGCGGGGGTCTGAGAATGGATCCTTCGTGGATACTGAGGTCCCACTGGTAATAGGAAATTGCCAGATGACTTAGGGCGCAATCCTAACCCACTTTCCAATACCGGCATAACAGCAATGCAGCTCCAAGGTAAGGGAACAATCATTCCCTTACTTTGAGGAGGGCTCCGTGAGTGCCACCCAACTGCAGGATACAGCACACGTCCCATTGGCACCGCTATGCCAGCGCTGGAAAGTTAGTTAGGTTTTGCGCCTTAGTTAATCCGTGACAAATGCAAGTGTACAAAATCTGTGGCCTGTAATGAGAGCAATAAGTTGTGCTTAGTGTTTGTTCATTGCCTCAGTAAGTGGTGATTGGCTTCAACCCTTGAATCATCCTCTGGTTTAGTGTCAACTTTATACAACAGTGTAATTGCTAGGACATTTTGATGGTGGTTGGCAGCAGTATAACTTCCTTTTCATCACAGTCCTGTTTTGGCATAGTTGTTGCATATTCATTGAATAAGTAGTGTGAGATCCTTATAAAGTTAACTTTGCTAAGCTACTTGTTTTGTTCTGGAGAAATATAGTTCTTGATATTCTCAGGTGTGTGCATTATATTCAGTCAAATGTATGGATGTATTGATATTCAGCTTTTCAAAACAATTTTGCACATCAATTTTAATGTCTCCTTTGACTCCCTCCCCCAATTTAGCTCCTTATCCTGGTGTTGTCAAAGCAAAACTTGTTAATATTTAAAGTAAGTAACTCTGTTCTAAGAAGTTTGCTAGCTATATAGGCTAGTGTGATAAACACACCCTGGGTTACTAAACTATTTAAGAATATTGGTTTTTTGTATCAGTATTAATCTTTAAATTACCATTTCAGTTTTCTGTGGAAGCCCAAGTGTCAGGAGGTTAACAGAACATTGATGTGTCTTCAGTTGGAAAGAGACTATTTAGTGCTGCATCCTCCTTATTTAACATCACTAAATTATTAGAGTATGATCTTTGTGCAGCACAAACTTATTTAGTCACCTGTGGTAAGAATTGCCCTCATCAGCCAGATGAGTCACATTGTTCTGCTGGTCAGGCTGTTTCTTTCTCTTTCATCCTGAACGTAGGATAGAAACAGTCCTGAACATAATCTCCAAACTGCAGCCATGTATTAAATAAGGTTACCTTTTGGAGTCTGCATTTTGAATAGCACTGTGTTAGCAGCGTCTGGAATGCTCCACTGTGTTTCTGAGTCAGGAAGCATGGTGGGGCTCTTTGGATATTTGGCATTTTTAAAACAGTATGGCAAGGAAGGCTTAATATGGATGCTTCTGATCATATGAGCGTGGCTCTAGAGCCATGCTTTCTCCCTCTAATGAGGGAGGATGTTGGGAAAGATGCAGTAGAATTACTAGATGACTGTTGACCTCTGAGTAGCAGACACCTTATCCTCCTCAGCGCTGCACTTTCAGGTTAAAACTTGAAGATACGGAAAAATGTAGTCAGGGATGCCTTTTTGCTATTTTTCCATGGCTCATGTAAGAAAACTGTCTACCACCTTTGCCTTTTGAGACTGTAAGGCGAAGTTGGGATGGGGATTGTATGAAGCTCTGTGGCAGATTGAACCTATTTTGTCTGGGCTGGCAGCCCACTTAAGGATGCCACTATGCACTCTGCAGCCGTTGTTTTCTCCTCTGATAGAGACACTGCAGTGGCCCAGTGGGATTCTTGGGTGGCTGCTAGTCCAGAGGAACTGGGGCCAGGCCTACTGCAGAGCTGCCCCCTCCCTTTTAATTTCTAGCATCAGAATGCTAGTATAACAGTTGCTGAAGAAGAAATATCATCAAAAATGCAAGTGCATTTGTATGAATCTTAAGGACTGCAGGTACCATTTCCTTGCTTTGCGTGCAGCAGGTTGCAGGTGCAATCCTGGGTATCTCTAGATTAAGCAGAAAAAAAATTCCTGTCCCAAGCCTTGGAGAGCCATTCCAATGGACAAAACTCTCTGTAAGGCAGTTTTTTGTGTGTTCTAGTGCTAAATTAGGAGTTTGGGAACAAACTGTATACTGGTTTCATTCTTTTGGTGTAAAGCAGAGGTTCCCAGAGTTGTTACCACCAGGACCCACTTCTTAAAATGACAGCCTATGGGAACCCCCCTCATACCTACAAGACCCAGATGTTATGCCATTAGAGAAGAGCAAGGCACACTGGAAGAATAAAACAAGACACACAACAGTTCAAGACTAGGACAGATAACTGGAGAGAAATAGTGGCTTGCAAACATCTCACAGCAGCACAGATGCCTGAGTGTTTGATGGTCTGATTGCTCGCCCTGCGAGGAGCCTGCCTGGCTGCTTTCTGCCTTTGCATTCCGAGCAGCCTCTCCACCCCTCTCATTCTCAAACACATGCACAATCCCTTCCTTGAGCTTGCAGAGCCCTATTGCATTCAGTTAACCTGCTTAAGGTAAAAACCCCTAAACTGGTTTTTGTGTTCTTGCGGGGGGGGGGGGGGGTGGCAGGAAACTGTGTGTGCCTTGGGCCCCTTAACTCTGTGGTTCTCTAGTTCTGAAGTAACTGGCTGCTTTCTACCCCTGCACTCTGTGCAGCCCCTCCACCTCTTTCACACACACGCATGCACAATCCCTTACCCTGAGCTTATAGAGTCCTGCTGTGCTCAGTTTACTTGGTTGTACTGGTTTCTGCAGGGATGACCCCCTCCCCCAAGTTGATTTGTTGTGTTCTTGCAGGGAGGGGTGGTGGTGGTGGTGGTGGTGGTGAAAGTGGCAAGAAATGGCATGTGTGCCTTGGTGCCCCTTCCCTCCATGGTTCTGCTCTGAAGTAAGTGCCCTTAGAAAAGGGTGGCAGGATAAACACACACAAACTACCATGAAACTTAATCCTGCTCAACTGTTTGTTGACAAATGGACATCAAGTCTTCCTGTGCTCCTGCCACAGTGACTAGACTGGAACCCTGCAGCACCAGGAACTGCTTGCAAGGAAAGAACCATGAGAGGAGCAGCAACAGGAGGGGAAACGGCAGTCTGCCCAACTACTGGACCTTGTCTGAGAGCAGGCACAGCTGTTGGGACACTGTGTGATGCAGCCACAGGGGCTGGGGGCGGTTGAGGAATAGGAGAAAAATCTGTTCAGATCTGGGACTGATTAGGCATACCTACCTGGATCAACTGGGAAGTAATAAAGGAATGTGTGTCTTCCCCCCATAGTTTGCACAGCACCTCTGAGCAGCACAGAGTCCTGGATCAAAAGAGAGCACGCAGTGGTTTGAATGCTCATATCCGGTTGCTTTCTGTCTGTGCATTCCCCTACCCAAGCTTGCGTGGTCGTGACATATTCATCTTACATGCTTGGGCCAGCTTCTCCAAGGATGATACTCCTGCCCTAAACTCATCTTGGTTTTTTGTGCTCTGGTGAGGAGGATGGGAACAGCTGGTCTAAGGAAACTCAGGGAGTTTCACAGCTGGGTTACAGTCACAGAGAAGGATCTGAATTGCATGCATGCCAGTCAGGGTCATTTTATTTATGACACGCAGAGTGTTTTTCTCTCCCCCAAATATCTTAATGAATTTGTAGATTCATATGAACGAAGGTGGTCCTTAAAGTACCAAGGACCCAAACCATAAAGGACTTTGGGTAATAGCCAGAGCCTTAAATTGGCCTGAGAAAGTTTAATGGGAAGCCAGGGTGGTTTATGTAGGACAGAAGTGATATGCTCTCCACACATGGCATCCATCAAGAAGCCAGCTGTGACATTCTGAACCAGTTGCAGTTTCTATATAAGGGCAGCCCCACAGAGTGCATTGCAAAGGTCCAAGATGTGATCAAGGTATTAGTGACTGCAGCCAGGTCCTCCACCTCAAGGAAGGACCACATCTGCTCACTAGCTGGACTTGGAAAAAATGCTTCTGTCCATATCTGCCACCTATCCATCTAGGAGTGGGAACACCCCAAAGCTGCACGCTTAGAGAGAGTGCAACCTCATCGAGAACAGGCCTATACACTCATTCATGAATAATCGCTTCTGTTGACCATAAATATTTTTGTCTGGATTATGTTTTAGTTGTAGTCCACATCCAATCCATAACTTCCAAACCATAGTTCAGAACATTGTCTGACTCCTTGGGATCAGATGACATGAACCAGCAATCCTGCTATCACTTCCATTAAAGCAGATGGCGTTTCTCCCTCCCTGGGGGATGCCTTCACAAGCTCCTCCGCCAACCAAACCATTGGCTCTCTGGCAACTTTTCAGCCAAGATGGGCAAGAATCAAGGGTGCAGGTGGACTGTTTCTTACTCTAGTATCTTTGTCCACACCCTTGGAGTTTACAAATTGAAAAAGTATCCTATACAACAGGACAAGACTTGGAACACTGATCTTGCAAATAACTCGGAGTCTAGTTCAGAATGGATATGAGAGGCTTTTTCTGCAAAGCACTGACCAAAGATTGCCACAGGCCACCAACAGCTTCTCCCCAGTTCTCTAGGCGCTGTATGTAACAATGATCTTATTACACAGAATAGCTCTGCCAGCCTGCAATGAACAAATGCGATGGTGGTGTTGAAATACGTTTGCCTCGCTACCATCACTGCTCTAGCTCCTTTGTGGCCAGATTCATTGAGAGTCTTCCTCTGTTATTGCTGTAGTTGTCATCCAAGCTGTTTTGTTGCCCCTGACTCCATAGAAAGGCATGGAGCTGAGTGTACATCAAACCAGAGATGGTGCAGCTGTGTTAACTGCCTGGGTCACTTCCTCATTCTAGAGATTGACTGAGGCTTAGTCAGTTGCCTGTCCTGTCACAGTCCTGTCATCCTGGTTGACAACTACAGCAATAATTCCCAAGACGCATCTGAAAATTTGAGGAGATCCATCAATCTCCTGGGATGAACCCTTTGAATTGGTCTTCCATCCCTGTGGAAGTTAGACACCACTGTAAACCTAAACCTAATGTGATAGTGATCTGGCCATGATAATGGAGTTATTGCAAACTTTCTTACCCACAAATCACTCTCACACTACCCAGCAAATTTTATGGTTGCTTTATTGAGTTATATTTGTTTTGTTTGAACTTAATGTTTTAAAGAAGGACTAGGTAAAAATATTTACTCCAACATATCCAACAGTGGCAAGCAAAATTCTCTGAAGTTTTTGAGCAATTCATGAAGACAACAGTCATTCCTTGCTTCTGGAGTCTCAAATTATAATGGATAATAGAACTGTCCTCCATTTATCTGCCTTTAAAAAAGCAATTTAGGCTGGTGGTAAGAGTTACCCTTTATATAGCACTTTCGAATGTTCAGAGTGCTTCATACACATTAGCTCAGTAATTCTTAAAACCATTCCTGTAAGATAGGTCATCATTTCCACATCAGTGCACAATGTGGAAAATTTTATTTTGTGTATCAGGTAGGGCAACTTCATTGGGAAATACTGAGTTCTAGAAATAAAGGAAGATATATTTTCTCTTCTTTCCACCCTTCACACCATTCATAATTTTATTGATATCGATCATTTCCCCCCTCCTAAATGTCTCCAAAAATCTAACCAAACCAAAATCTAGTGCCTTTTAAAATTTCTTATTTGTAGAAAATGTGCTTCAACTCCTTAATTATTTTAGGCCGCAATCCTAACCTACTCTCCAGCACTGACATAAGGGCAATGCAACTCCGAGATAAGGGAACAAACATTACCTTACCTTGAGGAGGCCTCCATGACTGCCCCCCCAACTGCAGGATGCAGCACATGCCCCACTGGCACAGCTTTGCCAGTGCTGCAAAGTTGGTTAGGATTGCTTCCTTAGTTGCTTTATTTACCTTTTTCTCATTTTGATATTCTGTTTTAGATAAGATGACAAGACTGGTGTTTAGCCATCACAGAAGATTGCGAGAGACTTGAAAAAAAAATGTATAGGCGAAGAGCCTTTGCTTGGAATTTTTTTGTTCTTATGTTATGTGTTATCCATTGCCTTTTCTCTACTTTTTGTCAAGTGATCTCTACTGTATGTCTCTTTCTTCAGTTCATACTTCTTTCTCCTCACTGCCTTTTTAATCATTCATACAGACAGGATGAAGTTATAAATAAGAACTCAGTACTTATATAGTGTACTTCTTGAGTGTTCAAATTCCTCCATGTACTGTTTCAGTAATCTTTAAAACAACCCTATTGCAAAAGGAGAACAGAGCATGGGAAGAGAGACTTGCATATTGTCACACCTTGTGCTGTAGTCTTAAACTCTGGATCTGGGAGACGGACTTTTATGATGCTTGTAGAAAGATTTTGAATGCTGGGAATAGAGATTGATGTGCCATATGTAGGGCTCTATTTCTCTTGGAAACCCCAGCAGAAACTGCAAGCAACTTTGGGGAAAGAAGCTTTTCATTTCTTATTTCTCACATTAGTGATTCTGCTTTCCAATTTGGTCCTTTAATGAGACTCAGATTGAGAATTTTTTGTAAACTTTGTACCTTTTTTGTGGTGCTTCTATTTTTAACCCATTCTAATGGCTTTCTAGTTGCCACTGACTTAGTAAACCAGTGTCTGAGTTGTACCACCCCAGATTGCAAGTGGAGTTTATTTGAATGAAGACTTCTCCAAATAGAAAACTTGAAGTCAGTGAGATGGGTTCAAACTTAACCTTCTCCTGCATGCTTTTTTCTGTATGGACGCATTTCTTTTTTGTATGGAGAAAAATTCATTCATGTGTGCCTCCACCTGTAGTTTGGTGGTACAGTTCAGTCAGTTTTGTTCCTTTAATAAGAATTTGGTCTTAATCTCATGCAAAACTTTGTGATATGTCTTGATGAAGCTAAGGTGCAGCATAAGCATTGTATTGTAAATCTAACTTGCTGCCAGAATAAGGATACAGGCACCCCCCCCCCAATATTTGTGGGTTCTGTACCCGTGGTTTCACTTATACACAGCTCACAAATTTTCCCCATCTCATACTTATCTGTCTCTGATCACAGCTCTCCTTTTGTTGTTTCCTGTATCTTGCTGTCTGCAAATGCTACAGGAAGTGTTAATAGGAAGCTAAGCATTGCATTGTTTTCAGCCCTCCAGCCTGCTTCCTGTTAGCTCTTCCTGCTAGCATTTGCAGACAACACAGTGAGACCTAGGAGATTGCAAGAGGAGGGTTGAGATCAGAGACATATAAGTCGTTCGTGTGATGGGGGAATTTGTGAACCACTTTTTGTAGGGTTTGCAGTTATCTGCATTTTCAGGTATCCATGGTGGTAGCTGGAACCTATTCCCCATGGTGGGTATGGGGGGGGGATGCTTGTAGATCCACATTGACTACTAGAAATCGCCCGTTTCACCATGGTGTTCACAAAGTATGGCATTAAAAGGTGTTCTTTTTCAAAACATATTTAGCATACATGTTGGTGTTGTAGCTTTAGAACACACAGTTTGTTTAGATAGCTTTGGTGATGCATTTCAGGAGTCAGTGCTCAGTTTGCAACTTCTTTGCATATCTAGTACGTACGTGTGTCAAGTTTTATGTAAATGCATAGTCCATTGTGGAACAGGATTTTGTGAATGCTAGAGGAAATTAACTTTAAGAACTAACTGACTTAGCCTGTTGTAGCCCTTGGTGATGCTTACTCGCTCATCTGATTACTCTTCTCTGGGGAATAAGGTTAAGAACATGCTGTTGGTAACTAGAGCATTTTCAGGGTTTTAGTCCAGCAGATGGGCTGCTTGGCTATATTCATACATTTGCCTGCCTGCTGTGGCAGCTGCTTCAGCTGCCTGTTGTTTTCTTTTGTTCTGTTTCATCCAAGAATGGAACACAAGGAAGTATAGTGAATTGATTAATTTAAGGTTACTGTTTTCTTGCTTTCTAGTTGCTCATCATATCAAAACTGCATACAAGTTTTTCTTAAAATGAAATCTGAAAGCTGAAAATTTGAAAAAGCTATTTAGCATAGAGAAAAATTTGGTATGTCTTAATACAACTTGCATTTTAATTTTCAACCTAATTTTGTGTTCATTTTTTTTAGGACTGGTAAGAAGAATTTGCCTGACACTCTGTGGTCCAAATGAATTAAGGAAATATGGAATGACATGAAGGCGATTAGTTGAGGATTAAAGGCTTTGAGTACAAACACCTCAGTGAGGTGAAGCACGGACTAATATTCTAGTTGTAGCTCTGAGACGCTCTATGCCGGAACAAAAATGGCAGATCCAGGAATGATGAGTCTGTTTGGAGAAGATGGGAATATTTTCAGTGAAGGACTGGAGGCCCTGGGGGAATGTGGATACCCTGAAAATTCAGTAAACCCTATGGGGCAACAAATGCCAATTGATCAAGGATTTGCCTCACTACAGTCACCCCTTCACCATCCTCCAACTAGTCAAAATCAAGCAAAGTTGACTCACTTTGATCACTATAATCAGTATGAACAACAGAAAATGCATCTAATGGATCAACCCAACAGAATGATGAGTAGTGCCCCTGGAAATGGCATAGCATCTCCTCACTCTCAGTATCATAATCCCCCAGTTCCTCACAGTGGGGGTACAGGTGGTCAGATGGGAGTCTATCCTGGTATGCAGAATGAAAGACATGGACAACCTTTTGTAGATGGTAGTTCCATGTGGGGGCCACGGGCAGTTCAAGTGCCAGATCAGATCAGAGCACCATACCAGCAGCAGCAACCCCCACCTGCTCAGCCACCACCGCCAGCGCCATCAGGACCCCCTGGACAGGGACATCCTCAGCACATGCAGCAAATGGGAAATTACATGAGTCGCGGTGACTTTTCAATGCAGCAGCATGGTCAACCGCAGCAGCAGAGAATGAACCAGTTTTCTCAAAGTCAGGAAGGTCTTAATCAGGGAAATCCTTTCATTGCCACCTCAGGGCCTGGCCACATGTCTCATGTGCCCCAGCAGAATCCAAGCATGGGACCTTCTTTGCGACATTCAGTGCAGCAATTTCACCACCATCCCCCCACTGCTCTCCATGGAGAATCAGTAGCCCACAGTCCCAGATTCTCCCCTAACCCTCCTCAACAGGCTGCTGTTAGGCCACAAACACTTAATTTTAGTTCTCGGGGCCAGACAGTACCTTCACCTACTATAAACAACTCAGGGCAGTATTCGCGTTATCCTTATAGTAATCTAAATCAGGGATTAGTAAACAATACAGGGATGAATCAGAATTTAGGCCTTACAAATAACACTCCAATGAATCAGTCTGTACCAAGGTACCCAAACGCCGTAGGGTTTCCAGCAAACAGTGGTCAAGGACTAATGCACCAGCAGCCCCTTCACCCTAGTGGCTCACTTAACCAAATGAACACACAAACTATGCACCCTTCACAGCCTCAGGGAACCTATGCTTCTCCACCTCCCATGTCACCGATGAAAGCAATGAGTAATCCAGCAGGTACCCCTCCTCCACAGGTTAGGCCGGGTAGTGCTGGAATACCAATGGAAGTTGGCAGTTATCCAAATATGCCCCATCCTCCACCATCTCACCAGCCACCTGGTGCCATGGGAATTGGACAGCGGGGTATGGGCCCTCGGAATATACAACAGAATCGGCCATTCATGAGTATGTCTTCAGCGCCACGGGATATGGGTGGTCACATGAGACCAAACGGCTGTCCAGGTGTTGGCCTTGCTGATCCACAAGCAATACAAGAACGATTGATATCTGGTCAGCAGCATCCCAGTCAGTCGTCTTTTCAACAGCAAATGCCAACATGTCCTCCCATGCAGCCTCATCCAGGCATTCATCATCAGTCTTCACCACCACCACATCCTCACCATCAACCTTGGGCGCAGCTTCACCAGTCACCACAGAATACGCCACAAAAAGTGCCTGTCCTCCAGGTAGGTGGCATACTGTTGAATGCATAGTTGTCTTAAAATCATTTTCATTTAAAGCAAGCGTACACTTAATGCTTCTCTGTACTTGTCCTAACATAGGTTTATTGTTTGTGGCTCTGACATTTAGAGAATTTTAGTCTCTATTTCCTATGTTGTAATGTCAGCAGAATGATTTGATTCTAATCGAAATAAGTCAGAGCTGGGTGTACTTGCCACTTAGTTTTGTCAAATGTTATATCTTTATATATCATTTTTCAAATACATTTCCCAAGGCAGTTTCTTGATAAAAAGCGTAAACAAATCACAATTGCATAATTTTAAAACAGCAGCTAAAAACAGTCAGTAAAAGTTTCTAAAGATGTGGACCCAAGCTTGGAACATCTTATTCTGAGAAGTCAAAAATGGAAGTAAAGGAATAGTTATTTCTGAATTCTGTCCAAGTGACAGTAACAAGCCAAATATCTTTCTATTATTTGATTTGATTTCCAACTTCAGACAGCACTAGATTCATCCGGGAGAGGGGGGTGCTTCCTCGCTCAAGGTGAACAAACCAGATTGTGTCCAAAGGTTCCCTTCCTCTCATGTTCACTTCAGGTCTTGGTATTGTTATGCAGGATTGACAGAAACCAACATAACTTTAAGGCTTTTATTGTGAGGAATGGAACCAAATTCCCTGATTGAGTGAGGACCTGAGGCAGGCAGGCAGGAGGCAGCAGGACTTGAGGCAAAGGCTGGCTGGTTGCTCCTGGCTCTCAGTAGCTCTCCCAGGGGCTCTTTGCTGCAGCTCTCTCTCCTCAGTTCCTCCTTTGGCTTGGTCTCCTCAGCGCTCAGGTTTCAGCTCCGCTCTGCAGCTCCTTCTCTCCCAGCTCGCCTGGTGATCTTTCTTCCTCTGCAGAGCTTGCTCTCCAAGGCTCCTCACAGCAGCTTTTCCCTGGTGGTCTATCTCGCTCCTTGCTTGTGCAGCCCCTTTTATAGGCCTCTGCACACAGCAGCCTCTACCTTCCCTCTGCTGGTACTGCAGCCTCCTCTTCTGCACCAGTTTTCCCTCTGGTCCTCCTCAGACTGAGCCCAAGTTTGACACATAACAGTATCCTTATAAACATAATGCATGCTATGGTTATTTTGACTGGCATTCAATGGTGTTTCTGTCCTTGGTGTCTGATCCTTTTATTCAACTCTTATACCACTCTCCTGTAGGCAGTGAATCGTACAAGTCAACTGTTTGAACTTAGTGTAGAAAAAAATTAACTTTGTAAAATCTGCAATGCATAGTTTCATAGAAATCCCTAATGCGTTTTGTATGAAAGGTAAAATATAAACCAGGTTATCTTCCACCACATTGAAAAAACATGCAGATATGTGCAAAAGGTTGTGTGTGCTTATTGATAAAACTGATGTTAACTTTCAGTTTAAGTTATGGATTTGAGTGTAATTGAAATATTTATATGTAGCACCAGTGGCGTCACTAGGGTTCACGTCACTCCCCAAGCAGTGGTTGGGGCAACACCCCAGGTGGTGGGTGTGCTGATGTACCATCACTCTGCTCCCACTGGTTTTTTAGCTGTACCTTTTGATAGAACAGAGAGAGAACACATTCTGCATGAAATTAATAATAATAATAATAATAACAACAACAACAACAACAGGTATTTATATACCGCCTTTCTTGGTCTTTATTCAAGACTTTATTCAAGGCGGTTTACATAGGCAGGCTTTATTAAATCCCTTATTAAATAGGGATTTTTACAATTTGAAAGAAGGTTCTTTCTTTCAAGAACCACTACATTCAGGTGTTTCGTTCCGATCTGGCTTCACATTCTGGCCTCCATCCTCCCACGCTCAGAGCAGATGGAATAGCTCGGTTTCAGCTTGTCAGCTGCTGCAAGGTCGCACAGTGCCGGTGGCCTCGAACTGGCGACCTTGTGGATGTTATCTTCAGGCAGACGGAGGCTCTACCCTCTAGACCAGACCTCCTGAAATTACACATTGATTGATATATAACATGCTGGTATTATTCCTCCAAACTGTGATTTTAGTGATTTTGGTCACTAGTGGTATCACCCTCCCCAGGTGTCAACTTACTAATACCTTATTGCAGCAGTTCTCAAACTTTTAACACTGGGACCCACTTTTTAGAATGACAATCTGTCCAAGGCCCACCAGAAGTGTTGTCATGGCGGAAGTGACATCATCAGGCAAATTAAAATAAATATAAATAATTAAAGTAAAACAAATAATTCAATAAGCATAAGCCAGCCCTGGTCCACCCCCCCCCCCCAAATCAGTAAGGTTTTCAGCCCTACCCAGTGCCCAGTTCAATTTAAGAACTTCTGTTTAAACCAGATCACTGTCAGGATCGACCTGACTTTGCAAGTCTCAAAAAAGTTCACTTTATCAGCTGAAGCCTCTGTTTTGATCTTTTTTAGTGGGGGAGGCTGCCTTCTGGAGCATTTGTTGAGCTCCAGTTCCGTCAGATCAGGACCATTCTGGTGGCTTCGCATTCCCCTTTGCCTAGCCTGACCACTAGCCAAGGCACGTCTGCTTACTTACGAGTAAACGCGACCATGAGGCTTAGTTTCGCTTTCCATAGGGCTCAATACATTTGTCTGCTTGGAGGGAGGGACTTCCTTCTCAGGTGTCTTTGGGGGCTGCATTCATTGGATCAGGACCATTCTGGTGTTGTTGGATTACTCTCAGCCTGCCCTTTCCAATGGACTAAGGCAAGATCGCATACTTGCGAGTAAATGCGTGATATGGCTCGGTTTCACTTTCCATAGGGCCCCATGCATTTTTGGTTTTTTTGTTATGAATTTTAGGCCATAACTTTTGATAGAAAGGAGATATTTCAGTCTGGTTTTTTACATTGCATTGTGCTGGAAATTCCACATCCAACGGTATATAACACGACAATATTATTCCTAACCTCCGCGATTTTAGTGCATCACCCCCCCCCCGTGCGCGTGTCACCTGGTAAGGTCCGCACCACCCGCAACCCCCTAGTGATGCCACTGTGTAGCACAAAGTTGTGGATTGTGATCTGAGAAACACATTAGTAAAACCTGCAATGAAATATAAAACACTGTAGAGAAAAAGATTTATCAGATGATTGGTGAGAGAAATCAGTGAAGGATTTTGAGATAAGGTTTTTCTTAACTGACTTACTATGAAGAGTCTTGTAGAACAGTCAGCTGATGGTGGTATTACACCTTGGAAATAATAAAGAAATAACTTGGATAAAAATGAATGTCTGTATATGTTTGAGACTGTCTCAAAATTGCAAAGCAACAGAGGGCTCCTTCTGTAGGCTGACATCTTTACTTATCAGTCAGCTCCTATCTGCAGCTACGTACACATTAAACACCTTCATGTATTATACTGTACCATTTTAAATTAAATTATAAACTTTTGTGGGAGCCTGTGTAAGCTGAAAAGTGGGGTATAAACATTTTGGGGGAAGAAGCAAGAGTGATCCATGCTATGACTGGATACAATTTGTCAGAAAATCTTTATTCTATTGAGATAAATGAAATGGGTAATTAAAATCATTGTTTTATCCAGTCACTTGGCAGCAGCAATGATGTGTAGAAAGGCTCTAAGAACGCTGAAGTTTTTAGTGAAATGCTTCCATACACTTTGAAATTACCCATAATAGAAAATTATAACTTCTGTGAAACTGAGAGAAGCTATGGATAAGACAGAACATATTTAAAACTAGAGAGGTATTTCTGGAGAAATATCAGTAGTTGTAGTTTAATAATTCACAGTTGGAGCTAGGCGGACTTCTTGATAATCTGTTTTGAACTTTACATTGCAAACCTCAGTTTTTAAAAGTGAATCCTATGCTTGAAACCTGAAAGAGGGCTTCATTTCCAGTTTAGATGTAGCAGCTAAGTCATCTGCTCTAACTAGACATAGATTGAGTAGTGCAACATCTTTCTTAGGGCACAATCCTAACCAGGTCTACTCAGAAGTGAGTCCAATTTTGTTCACTGGGGCTTACTCTCAGGAAAGTGTAGTTAGGATTGCAGCCTAAGAGGGTTCCTAAGAACCAATTGTGTAACTAGGTGTTGGCGTACCTGAGGCTATGGCGTTATGACATCATGATGTCACCTTGGGGTTTGCTCCGGGTTAGGCAGACATGCTGCTGGGCCTTTCCAGCGTCTCTTTTGGAGTCTGGCCTCAATGGGAGAGGCTGGAGGGACGTGGCAATGGGATCACCAAGCAGTTGAAACAGGAGGTGGCAGTGCAGGGTGGCTTGGCAGTCTTGCTGCCATGCTGTTCTAGCTTCTCTTTTGGAGTCTGGTCTCCAAGGGAGAAGCTGGGATTGGCACAGCAGTGAGATCCCACTTGTAGGGGGTGCTGAAACACAAGGCAGCAGTTTCATGATCCAACTGGCTGCCCCTCCTGCTCTGTGATGCCCTTCTTCAAGTGATCCCCAGGTATGGTGTCCATAGTTGCCATACCCTAGATAAGCCAAGAAGAGCCTGACTGAATCAGGCCAAAGGCCCATCTAGTCCAGCTTCCTGTGTCTCACAGTGGCCCACAACAAGATGCCTGTACCTTGTTGCCATCACCTTGCACCTGGAATTCAGAGAGGGTCTACTTCTAAAACAAGGAGATTGCATATACCCTTTATGGCTTGTAACAAGTGATAGACTTTTCTTCCAAAATATGTTCTAAATACAGACTTAAAATTGCTGAAAATCTTCCTATCTTCACAAAACTAGCAGCACAAGAACACTGCTGGGTTAAACGGAATAACAACATTAACATGAAAATTTGTGAGCTGGGGCTAAAGTCATTGGAAAAAAGTCATTTGTTGCTTGTTGAAAAGCTGTTAAATCAAGATTGGGATGGCCTTTTAAGGGAGGCTAAGCGAAAATGCTCCACTTCTTATTTTGGAATTAAATTTCCCACCAAATTTTCATTATCCATCTATTTTTATGTACTGATGGTTCCGAAGTTGAGGTGGGCTTGTATGATTGCACGATGTAATGCTTTACCAACTGCACAAATGAATGGTCGTTTCCAAAGGATACCTCCTGAGCAGCGTTATTGTGACTGTCCCTAATTGAATTAGATACCCCGGTGCATATTCTTTTTCTGATGCTCAAAATGTACAGCAGCGAGAGAGAGATTCTTAAAGAAATAGATGCATAAATTTTCTGTTTTCTGACTCTTTAAGAATGAAACTACTGTTAAGTAGTCTTTGTAAAGAGTGTGTTGTGGATGTAGTCAAATACTGTTTCAATGTGGTTTTAAGCTCAGATTTTAATATTTTATATAAATAGGCTTATATGCTGATCAACCTAATAAACTTTGACTTTGTCAAATCTGTTCAGTCCCTTTTAAAAGACATCTAGGCCAGGTGCCATTTTTGAATCCTGTGTCGAGGAGTTCCACAGATTAATTACACACTGGGTAAAGAATTATTTTTTTATGTCTGTTCTAACTCTCCCGCCCCTGAATTTTAGTGGATGTTTCCTGGTCCTGTGGTGTTTGAGAGGGAAAAGAATATCTTATTATCCACTCTATGCAACATATTATAGATTTCTGTAAATCATTTTCAAGCTAAATACCAAACAGGACAAGACAATTATAAGGCATTGATAGGTAAATTGCTTATAGGATGACTAAAGGGAAGAAAAAGAGAATAGTATTTCAGATATTTGATGGTAATAAGATGTTGTTATCTTTACAAACATGCTCCTTTTCCTCACAGCTTTTCTAGTATGACAGGAAGTTGAAATCAGAAAGTAGGTTTAGAAGATAGACAAAATCTTTTTGTCTTCAGATTTGAAGTGTAACTTTTCATCTGCACTCTATTATCTCAAGTTAATCTAGCACTGCATCAATCACAAATCAAATTTCTCAGAGGAGAAATAAAATTGTGGTTAAGAGTCTTTGACCTGGGATTGCTGTGGAAGATGTCCATACATAACTGTATGTGGAATTCTTTTGCAATGCATTTTATTCCATATAATAAAAGTGCTTAAGCTCTTCTTTATGTCACTTTTATGTTATCTGACAAACCATTGCTTAGTGCTCTAACGCAGTGGTCCTCAAACTGTTGGGTTGCGACCCACCAACCCGTGTAACACTGCCCCTTTCCCTTTAAGGGGTGGGGCAAGGGGAAGCAGCAACACGATCCACAGGATTGCACTGCTGCTGGAAAAGGGGGGCTATTTTAAAACTTAACTGACACACTGTCAGGGTCCTGGGGGGTATGGAGAGCCTTGCAGAGTGCTTTGTAAGGCTCCCCATGGCTTGTAAAAAGTGAAAGTTATGATCACAAGGAAACCGAAACTTTTTACAAGCTGCGGGGAGCCCTGCAGAGTGCTCCATGGAGCTCCCCACACCCCCGGACCCTGGCAGCACATAAGTTTAAAAATAACTCCCCCGTCTCTGCAGCAGTGCAATCCTGGGGATTGCGTTGCTGCCTTCCCCCCTCCCCCACAAAGACTTACCTCTCAGGAGGTTTTCTCCTGAGAAGTTTGAGTACCAGTACTCTACCTGTTTCTACATCAGGAGAGAGACACCCCAGCTCCCAGATCCTTGGGGCCTGAGGGGTCATAGCAATGAAACCTACTCTCTTGCCTACCATTAGCATGATTCTCTTTAAGGAAATTTTCTGTTTAGTCCAGATTTAGACAATATGAGACTAACTTGAGGAAAGGAGTCAGGCTTATTTTCTACTTAACACTTTCTATTCTTCTCTGATTTTGACTATACCTTCTGTATACCGTTGAGAAGCAGACCCTGTGGGCCTTCTCCTCAAGTTCTTCTACCAGATTTTTCAGCTGGGTTGAGTTGGGTTGTTGACAATGCCAGTGCAGAGGTTGCACTCAGCCTGCTGAACGTAGCTCCACAAAGATTTGTGTTTGACCTTCAGATCACTTAAGGTGTCCATTAATATTTGGTGGAGCTTGGCTTGTGTGGCCTGGTTAGTACTTGGATGGGAGACCGCCTGAGAATACCAGGTGCTGTAGGCTTATACCCATAGTCTTTCGAGACTGAAGGTTGCTAACCATTTTTTTTTTTTGCTTGTGTGGTGCCAAGCTGCTCCAAAGTTTCTGGCAGTACTTGAGCATGAAGTATTAACTGGTTGGAATTACCATACAACACACAGCATAGTACCTCATGATCAGACTCCAGTTTAGGAAACTGAGAGATGGTGTAACCAGCTGCTCTTGTAACATCCTGAGTTCTTGACGCAGCTCTGGTCTGCTGGGGTCTCATAGGTATGGAAGAGCTGCTTCTTTTGACCATGTGTGTCTAGCATCTTCTACACCCATAAGGTGGCAGATTTGTTATTTTGGTAATTTAGCCTCAGATTCATTCAGGAAAATTATCACAGTGTTCATTTGGTGCACATTCTTCTCTTCCAGTATCAGCAAGAGCCTTAGCAGCTCCAAATGCCTCAGCTGGGCAGCAGCTTCTTCCTACATTGATTCAACATGCCTGAGTTTGATGGCTTCTGAGTCAAATCCCCCATGTATCACAGGCAAGTGAAGGAAGTGGGTGAGAAAGAGCACAAGCTGTTGATCCTTTGCCTGATCAGCTTCATTTTGGAAGATATACAGTTGCTCCTGGCAGGCAACTATGTGAAAGTGCAGTCGCCTCAATTAATTTAATTAGCTAGGACATAGGTTAGGGGCATCTGTAAAGTACCATAAGTATGTTTGTTTATTGCATGATTTGTATACCCCTTCAGGTTTACCACTTCTAGTGTGGTTTACAGAAATATAAGCCAATATAAACAAAACAATTAACCAGCGATTTAGAAAGAGTTAAAATAGCAGCACCATAAAAACATATTAGCAGTAAAATTGAAACCAGTTCAAACAATGTTTTAAAAGGTAAAGATCAGCAGTTCCCAAACTGTGCTCTGTGAAGCATCTCCAAGTGCTCTTTGAAAAGATTGGAAAGAAAATAAAGTAAATGTGACAAGATCTCAAAATTTTGAATTGATGCAGCCATGAACTATGTATAGATAAGTACTGGGTAGTGTCCAGGTCCTGCCAGGAGCCCAACTTACTGAGCGTCATGGGGGGGGGGCTGCCAGGCCCAGCGTTGGGTGAAAGCCGTGGACTTGTCTCACTGAAGCCTCTGGGAAGCGGCCTGCTGCCCGGGCCATGCCAGTGTGGAGAGGCAGCTGTGGCTGCAGTGGGCCCCAGTGGGCTGATAGACTGTGCAGATGGAAGCACATCATTGAACAGCCGGCGAGAGCCAGAAGCACCCCACCTGCTTGCAGGGCCGGAAGGGGTGTCCCCTTCCCTTTGAGGTGATGGGTGACCCGCTCTTCCTGCCATGAGAGCCTGGAGGCTGACACGGTGGGAGACAGGTGGACAACTTTGGCTCCATGACAGTCCTTGAAGTGGAGAATGACCTGAGCGAGGGTAGGCCAGGAGAAGGACACTGGGAGGAGATGGGAAGGGGTCGGAACCCAAGGTAGGCTTTATGTTACCCCTGGGAGGGGAAGAGATGGGTCCAAAGAGGGGTGGCAGTCCCTTCTTAAGCCCCAAGCAGGTCCTTGCTGATAGTCAGTGGTGGTGAGGTGGCTGGCAGAGAGGATGCTAGCCAGCCAGTGAGCCTTGAGAGCGACTGTGGCTGGGGAGATGGAACCCCCCCTGGTGATGGAACCTCCTTTCCCAGCTGCTTGTCTGAGGTCTTTGCCATTGGGCCAAGAGGCCGGAAGCCATCCCCTTTACAGCCCAACTGCTGCCCCTTGTGGGCTCAGCAGTGAGCAATGAACCTGGGGTGGACTTAGTTAAGTAAGTTCCTTGTTTCTCTGAAACTTGTGGAGAAAATATTTCGAATGAAAGAAAACTTAACATTTAACATGTCCAAGTGTTTAAAAATACCTTGCATTGTCAATACTGCTGTCATTTGGTTTAGTACTTATGTAGATGCCAAGTAAAAATATTGTCACCCTTTCATCAAAGACATGTGTATGCAAAATTGATATTTTGAGAAAATGATATTTAAAGTTCCAATTTTAAATGACTTTCAATGGGAAAAATTAAGTTTAGATCAAAATTTAAGCTATTTAGAATTCAAAAAAATAATTAGTGCTTTTGCTCTATGACAAAATATCAACTAACAACATGAAAAATACAATTTGGTAAAAACAGCCAAAAATGTACACAGGTGCCTTTGGCAATGTATGAGCAACGATACTGCTCCGTGACAGATTTCTCCCTTGAAAAGTGCTTCACAGTTCAAAAAGTTTGGTCTAGATCAGGGGTCTCTAAACTTTTTGGCCAAAGGGCCGCATCAAATATTTGGTAAAGTGTTGAGGGCCGGGGAAAAAAATTAAATAATAAAATTTAAATAAATACATTAGAGATAGAACTTAGATGAATTAATAAATGAATGGGCTCAAATGCCCAGGATTTCTCCTAGCACCAACACAGCCCAAGAAATAAAGCACACACTTAAATGGCCCCCATTCCCCCACCCCAGAAGCACAACTCCAGTTGTGTTTGATCAACTGGGCCAGAGGCTTCCAGGGGATCAGAGGCTGACTATGGGCCAGATAGAGGCTGGCCGCAGGCTGCATCTGGCCCCCAGGCTGGTCTTGAGACACCTGGTCTTGATGAATAACCCCAGGCTGAATGATGAAAGACTCCAGGCTGGTCTTTGGAGACACCTGGTCTTGATGAATAAAAAGGTCTTTATATGATGTAGCAAATATTTTAAGCTTAGGCTCTGGTCAAGATAATGTGCGGATAAACAGAAAAAGGTATTCTGCAGATAAACATGGAATGTGTCACAACTGAAGGTGTCACAGCTGAAAAGGTATGTTCATTCTTTGGTCTTCCCTAACTGTTCTCTGGTGGCAAAGAAGTTCAGTAGATGACAATATGTGGTCAGGTTCATGTGAAAGGAGATGATCCTTCAGATATGTAGTTAGGGAGTGTCTGCAAAAGTCACTCTTTGAGTGGAGGATCCAAATTGTGGTGCATTAGTCTCACAACAGCAGAACGTGCTTTGAAAAGCTAACTAGATGAGCAGAAGAGTAAAAGTAGAGTTTTTAACCTATGCAACCCACATTTCTTCCTCATCAACAAAAATCCTTGTTTAACTGTACAAACTGTACAAACAGAATCCAGGTTATAAAATGATAGCAAGAAAGGTGAAAGACCTTTAGTAGTGTGGGAGGCTATTTAGGGCCCAATCCTATCCAACTTTCTAGCACCAGTTCAGCTGCAGTGCAGCCCCAAATTAAGGGAACAGATGTTCCCATACCTTGAGGAGACCTCTGTGACTGCTGCCCCACCACAGGATGCAGTGCATGCCCCATTGGCATGGCTGCACTAGCACTGGAAAATTGGATAGGATTGGGCCCTTAGTGTTTTGAACAGAGCACCGCTTGTAAGTCTACCTGCCTGTTGGTCAGAAGTGGTGGTGAACTGCATTGAGCTCCTAGCTCTTGTGTAACTTTATTCCCTTGAAGCTAAGGTGACTGACCTGAAGAACCCAGGAGAAGCAGAAAAAGTACTTAAATGAGACCTTCTGAGACAATATGGAGGTGGCTCCATGACAACACAATGTGCTGTTTCAGAGAATGAGAGTTTTGGAACAGAAGAACAAATCTTGATCGTGGGAAATCAGAGGTCCACCTCTCAGGTGACTGTCAGTATATTCTTACCATGGATCCCTCTTGAAATAGAGTGGTGGAGCACTTGTAGAATGTGATTCAGTATGTAAGAATATGGATGAATCTGTGACTCATACAGACCACGTAATGTTTAATATGCTTGTTAGGAAAGTAGCAGGCATCACACCCCTTGGATAAGCAAGAGGTACTGGTTGTAGTATTCTTGTCAACAACAGTGGAAAATAGTTGTGAGCTTCTGGAAGAAAAATCATAGGTTACCAGGGTGTTTGAAACCCTGGAGTCTGCAGTAGCACTTTCAAGAATAAAAATCACTTCTGTTCACAGCACCACCTGGACAGGCTGATCCGTGGGATAAATGCATGCAAGAGACTGTTATGTCATAATGAAGGATTTCAATTTTTTAGGCAATGGGGAACATTTTGGATCAAAGGGAGTCTCCTTTAAGTGTAGGTTTTGGCTTGAATTAAGATAGAACTAGATTGCTGATGCCTAAAATGAAAATATAGCAAACACACTGATTAGGAAAAGCCCAAAGATGCTGAAAAGCCTCTGGTTTGGGGTAACTGCTCTTCTAGGGATTTTGATGCGTCTTCGGTCTGCCTTAGGTTTGAGGACTGTTGTCTTCAGTTTGAGAGTCAGGGGTAACAATCCAGGGTAATGCTTCTGTGAATGGGTAGCTTCCTCTGAAAATGGAGAGTGTTCTGTTCGCAAGGCCTCCTGGATGTGACTGGAAAGCGTTTCCAATTTGCTGCCACAAAGCCTCCAGAAGTGTCTGGAAGGCTTCTGAGGAGGCTGGGAGGCCACACATGCCCCCCCCCCGCAAGTGTGATCACGGTGCTATGTTCCTCCCCCCCCCCCCAATTTCATTATCTGCAGAATTCTGTATCTCCAGGGTGGGGATCCTGGAGCAGATCCCCTGTGAATACTGAGGGCCCACTGTATATAACAACGAGAATATTGAAAATCTGATGGACTTAAGAGAATCAGTAGGTCTTGTTCATTGTGTACACACACACACACACACACACACACACACACACACACACACACGGTCTTATTTTTGGGGTAGGTCTTATTTTTTTTTAATATACTATAATGTACTGCCTGCCTGTCTACTCAGAAGTCAGTCCCTTTCTAGTTAATGGAACTTACTCCCTGGAAGGTGTGGAGAGGGTGTCCCCTCAGCACCCAGGAGGATGCCTGCCTGCCTGTCTGCTCAGAAGTCAGTGCCTTTATAGTTGATGGGACTTACTCCCTGGAAGGTGTGGAGAGCTTCAGAGCCCAGTAGGCAGGGTTGCCTCGCTTGCTGCCTCCTGCCTCAGCTCCTCCTCAGCGTCCTCTGCCCAAGACAGCACAGCAGGCGCTTTCTAGATTGCGCATGTGGGAGTGCAGCGTTCCCGGTCACGTTGTCCACCCACCCCTGCCCGAGGACCCCTTCTCCCCCCCGTCCCGTCCCGGCCCTGATCACAGCTAGGTCTTATTGTCGAGTAGGTCTTCTATTTCAGCAATTCTCAAAAAACACACTAGGTCTTATTTCGGAGTAGGTCTTATTTTCGGGGAAACACGGTATCAGAGGGCTTTCAGGGCAATACATTTCAAACTGTAGGATTTAAAGTAATCTCAAAAGTTCTTAAACAAATTTTCCCCACTTGGCTTTATCTTATTTTTTTATTTCTACTAAATCTTCATATTTGGGTAGTTCTTTTTGGGATTAAATGTTCTGCTGGTTTTCTGGGCAATTTTCAGCTTAATATGTTGGCTCTGATGGTTTAGTTCCTTAGAGATAATAAATACATCTTTAGCACCACTTGGTATTAAATCATGAGTTTACCTGACCTAAGAAACATTTATTGTATCTAGACTACAGCTTTTGTAGACTAGATATTCAATGTTTACTACAAACAAGAAAATCATGAACAAGTTCAAGAAAATACAGCACAGTTAAATATTTGTCAAGGACACTGTAAAAGACATAAAAGCTTCATTTAACAAGTGAACATCTTACCCAAATGAAGAAAATTAAAAGGTACTGTACTGTTCTCTGCTTTCTCCAGTATGGAAGTTTCACTTCTGGGGGTCAGGAGAACTACATCAAGTCATTAAAATCAAGGCTGGGACACAAGATATAATGCTCTTAGGATTTATTAGAGCAGTGTGTCTCACACATTTAGCACCGGGACCCACTTTTTAGAATCAGAATCTGTCAGGACCCACTGGAAGTGATGTCATGATCAGAAGTGACATCATCAAGCAGGAAATTTTTTAACAATCCTAGGCTGCAGTCCTACCCATTCTTTTGCAGGAGTAAGTCCCATTACCTGTTAAAAGTACAGATCTATAATATTTCCCCAAATGCAGTCACATACTATGGTAGCATTAAGTCTAACATATTAAAAATAAATTATTGAACTGAATGGGGACCCACCTGAAATTGGCACGCAACCCACCTAGTGGGCCCTAACCCAGTGTTTGAGAAACACTGTATTAGAGGGTAGACAAAGATGCAGCATCTGGTCCATTTAAAGAAGGCTAGTCTGACTGGGGTCTGGTAGTTTCTTCATTCCAGGCCCAGCTTTAGTCTTTCTAAAATTGTAGACTGGTGGGCTCAATTTCTTCTGGGTAAATGGGGGTAGCTTAAGGCCCAGCTGATTTGCCAAAGCGTTCTCAACCGTGTTTGTGCTGTTCCATGATCATCAAAAGGAAGCCCAACTGTATCCTGGTGGGCAGGGTATGCCTTATTGGCCAGGTAGGATACTAGTCTTTCCCATCATTGTCTCTATTCACTGAGGCTTCTCTTAGGGTTTTCCTGGATCTCCCTCTTCTCCTTTAGGATGGGCTACTTTCTTTCCCTTGAAGTGCTGTTCTCCCCCCTGTGCTCTCACCTGCATGTCTCCACTGACTTATATCTTTTTGTGCCTTGATTGCCTGTTCTCTCTCCCCCCTTCCCTTTTCTCATTCCGACTTGACTCTCTTTAATTCGGCCTTTCACTTTCTGCTTTGGTCTGTTGTCTCATCCTCCTCAATCCTCCTTCTCAGGTACGTCTCTGCTGTTCTCCCCGCATAGGCATTTTAATGAGAAAATACTAGCCCCCCAGTTCCTGATCAAATTGCTGTCAGCTGAGTGGTACTTGGTGATGTCAGTTGCAGGAGCTAGCTTCCATGGCTCACAGGTGTGCAAACACTAGCAAAACAAATACACTACAGCAAGAAACTAAGAAATTTGAAAACCTGATGCTACAAGGCATAAATATAAATGCTACTTTGAATGCAGCAAGAGCTGGAAACTGGTTAGAGAAGATAGAATAGAGGTATGAAAAGAGTAGAGAAAAATGGGGATAGGGACAGGAACAGCAGAGAATTCATATGAATAGTGCAGAATATGTTGGAGTGAATACGAGATCTGAACCGTTGTTTTTGACTGATAAAGGAACTAAATGCCTTGGAACAAAATGACAGTTTGCAGATTAAATATGGGGCTGGATGGTGTTGACTTGGAGTTGTTAAAGAACTTTAATTGTTGAACTTCTAATAAAAATGCATAACAAAATTGAAATCTATCTCCTTTTCCCAACATTGGAAAGTAGTTGGTGAACAGCAATTTGAAAATCAGACCAATTGGCTAACTTCTAGGTAAATTAGTATTGCTGAATCACGATGCCTTCTGTATAGGAAGCCCTCCCTTATTAAGCTTTTAGAATTCTTGTGTGTCTACAAGAATAGGTTATGCCTCATTATCAGTGAGGGTTTGGTTTCTCAAACAGTGACGTCTATAGGGTTTGTGTCATCTGGTGCAGGAGGCCAGTGCATCACCCGTATGATGACCTCCTTTCATGAAGTGGGCAGTGCAGCACCCCAGGTGATATTGATGGTGATGGGCATGGTGATGTACCATTGCCCTCCCCCCTTTGCCATTGCCTTTTGATAGAATAGAGATTTCAGTGCTGCTTGTTTCGTGTGGCAGTGGTGCTTGTGCATTATGGGAATCAAGGGAAGCTTTGCAACTGGCTACTTCATCTTACGGGAGAGAGAGAACCCGATCCAGGTGCCTTTTGCTTGACACATGCTTCATCCCAAAGCCCCCAACCCTGCTGAAAAGATATCACCATTTACCCCTCTCCCACTGGGCTGGCCCCACTGTCTTCACACAGGTGCCTGGATCGGGTTCCTCCTCTCCCTCAAAATGCTGCCACACTCAGGAAGCTGAAACTTTTTCCTTGTTAAATGTTACTAAAGAGACTTTTAGCAACTCAATCAGCTAAAGAGAGTTGTTTCACAGTAGAGCAACTGGGGATGGGTCTTTAAACTTTTGAGCTAAGGATGGTATGCTTGTGACATGGGTGGTGGACCCTGTGAGATGCGCAGAGTGGCCGTGGCAGGGGAAAAGTGACTGTGGTGCTTGAGAAAAACCCAGCGCGCGCTCTCTCTCTCTCTCTCTCTGTGTGTCCAGCAGGAACCAAGGCAGCTGTTTGATTATGTACTGTGCAGCTCCTTGGTGGGGTAGCTTCTGCAATGCAGGAACAAGGGAGAGGTGGCTTGGTGAGCTCCAGAAATAGCTTTCCTAGAATGCCATAGATTGCCCTGCAGCCCTCTTGCTTGTTACCTGAGGTTAGAGAAGCTTTTTCATTTCACCCCCTTGTCTGCATGTTTTTGTAGGGACTTTTTTTTAGTGACTCAATGTGGATGGCCATGGCCACCTGTGTTGAGTCAAATCCGTGAATGTAAAATATGCTGATAGTGAGGCAGGACCTGTACGTAAATGCAGATGATCTGATAGTCATTGTATATGTGAACTTCTTAAAAGCTTTTGACAAAATTCCTCTTCAAAGCTTCCTTAATAAACTTGGCAATTGTGGCATAAGACAGCAGCTGCTCTTCTGGATTTGAAACTGACAAAAGAATAGCAAGGCATCAACAGATAGTGTGGAAGGAAGTATTCAGAGTCTGCCCAGGATCTTGGGATTGCTGCTGTTTAATATTCATAGGTAATCTGGAGTTGGGGTTATAAAGCTTTTGTATAAATCTATGGCATGACTTCGTTTGGAGAACTGTGTACAGTTCAGATTGCCACAGTGTGAAAAGAACCAAAATAATCAAAGGGTTTGAGTACTTTTTGTATGAGGAAAGCCTAAGTACGAGGCTTTGGGCGTATTTGGGCATTTTCTTCATAGTATTCTCCCTTACTTCTCACCTCCATCGTATGCTGTTGTCTCATTAATAGAGGATGCACACTCTTCCCTGAAATTCAGCTTGTTCAGAACTTCTGATCTTCCTTTGCAAAGTGCAGCTGCAAGCAAATATTGAGTATGTTTTGGAAAACTATCTTAGTCTATGTGCTGTAGTGATCAAACTGGTTTGGCCAGCATCTTTTATAATATAATAAATAGAACACAAAGAATTCTCTGCAACATAGGAAGAGCCAGAGCTCAATTGTAAAGCGTGGTGATTTGCATTTAGAAGGTTCTAGGATAAATCCCTGGCAACCTCAGATAGGGCTGGAGAGGACCCATGTCTGATCTGGAGAGTCACAGTCAGTGTAGACCAGGGGTGTCCAAAGTTTTTGGCAGGAGGGACACATCGTCTCTCTGACACTGTGTCGGGGCCGGGGGGGGGGGAAGAATTAATTTACATTTAAAATTTGAATAAATTTACATAAGTTTACATAAATGAATATATTAAAGATGAACTTCTATGAATGAATGAAGGTCTTGCAATAGCTCAAGGCCTATAAAAGGCCTTGCACAAAGCAAGGCTGGCCTTTCCTTTGCTGTTGCTACTACATCACAGATGTGAAACAACAAGCAGCGGAGGGAGTCCTCATCCCACAGCTCACGCAAGAGGTCAAACAGTTGCCCTCATGCTGAGAGCAGTTGCGTCTAGCCAGTGTGGACTCCAACAAATCTCCGGAGGGCCAGAGGCTCATTGGAGACTGGGGGCTCCCTGAGGGCCGTGTTGAGAGGTCTTGAGGGCCGCAAGTGGCCTCAGGGCCGGAGTTTGGGCACCCCTGGTGTAGACAATACTGGGTTAGATGGATCAGTAAAGTCAGCTTCTTATGCAGCTGTGCAGGATTTCCTTGGCAGACAAGTCCATGTGGAAAGATATGTGAAGATGGACAATTTGAAAACCACTACCTTACATCAGGGGATAATAGGCATCTTAATAATAATAATAATAATAATAATAATAATAAAACTTTATTTTTATCCCTCCCTTCTCCCTAACGGGACCCAGGGCGGCTAACAACATATTAAAAAACAATAGAATTTAAAAAACATTAATACAAACAGATAAAAACATTTAAAAACACACTACATGGCCATAAAAACAGTAGTCAGATTAAAAGAGTAAAAGAGCAGATCACCGAGGAATCAAGCCTGTAAAACTAAAAGATGTATAAAAAGTTAAGAAGGCCAGAAATCAGAAGGCTTGTTTAAACAACAGTGTTTTCAGGCCTCGCCGAAAGCTCTCAAGAGAGGGAGCCATTCTCAAGTCAAGGGGAAGGGAGTTCCATAATGTTGGTGCCACTACCGAGAAGGCCCTATTTCTTGCAGCCACCCCCCGGACCTCATTGGGTGGCAGCACTTGCAAAAAGGCCTTCTCTGATGACCTGAGATGGCGAGCCGGATTGTACGGGAGTAGGTGGTCTCTAAGATATCCTGGCCCAGAGCAGTATAGGGCTTTAAAGGTCAAAACCAGCACCTTGAATTGGGCCCGGAAACGAATGGGCAGCCAATGCAGCCCCCGGAGAAGCGGGCTGACAGAGTCAAACCGCCTGGCTCCGGTGACCACACGGGCCGCCGCATTCTGTACTAATTGTAGTTTCCGAACTGTCTTCAGGGGCAGCCCCACATAGAGCGCGTTACAGTAATCTAACCTCGATGTCACCGTGGCATGGATCACCGTGGCCAGGTCTGCACGATCCAAGTACGGTCGCAGCTGGCGCACCAGCCGAAGCTGAGCAAAGGCCCCCCTAGCCACAGCCGCCACCTGGGAATCCAGGAGCAGCTGCGAATCCAGGAGGACCCCCAAGCTGCGAACCTGCTCCTTCAGAGGGAGTGCAACCCCATTCAGAGCAAGTCGATAATCCAGCACCTGCATCGAGGATTTCCAAACCAGGAGAGCCTCTGTCTTATCCGGATTTAATTTCAGCTTGTTAGCCCCCATCCAGATCCTCACTGCTTCCAGACAGCGCTCCAGGCCCTCAACCGCCACCTTGGAGTCTGGAGGAAAGGAGAGATAGAGCTGGGTGTCATCAGCATATTGATGACACCTCACTCCAAACCCCCGGATGACAATCTTCTGTGATTCTCTTTGACCCTTTTAAAATGCTATACTGGAGCAGTATTTTTATATAATTTAGAGGTTTCAGCTTTCCTTCTTAAAGGTTCTGTTAGAACATTTTGTTTTAAAGGCATGTATCTTAAGGTGGGCCATCTCTATCACAAGGAGAGTCTAAAACACACTTACTTGCACCTCAGAGTACCTGCAGATGTGACTGGAGGGCAATGGAATGGAAATCCCTGCAGATACCAAGGGCCGAATGCAGTTAGAATATTAGTGATACTAAAATTGCATACTTCAGCAGTTTCCAAACTGTGGGTCGTGTTCCACCAGTGGGTCATGAACCAATTTTTGGTGGGTTGGGAGGCCCCCTCATTGAGTGTTCCATGGCCTCTGGACCCGGCAGGAGACCCAGCCCGTGCCTGGACACAATCAAGTGGGCTGGGCACCCACTGTGGTGCCTCAAAGCATTCTGTGGCAGTACCCAGCCGATGCAACTGAAGAAGCTTTGGAAGTCACACACAGGTTTGCTGACTCACTTGGCATCATGTTGTTTAAATTATTTATATAAATTCGTATAATGGGTTGCAGTGCTAAAAAGTTTGGGAAGCGTTGGCCTATTTAGTTTTATTTTTCTGGTTTGCGTTATCCTGGGCCTTATAAGTATCCTTCATTGGAAATGGATTTCTCCTTTTTAGAGAAGAATTGCTAGGTAGTCCATCATCTGATAGTTGATGTGAAGTGGCAGTGACTCCTGAAGTGTCACAGAGTTACTGTAAATATAAATGCAGATGAGATGAAGACTTTTCTTTCACCTGTTTCTTGACTTTTAAATGAATTTCTATAAAAGAAAATGGAAAAAGTGGTACATTGCTCTGTGAATGATCTGTGGTAGAAACTGACTATGTCTGGAATTTGATTTCCAAAATATGAACTAAATACTAGTACTAAGAATGTGACTTCATAAAATTTCTGCATGGAGATTAATCCCTTTGCAGGAAATACCATGTGTGGATTTTTTGTTTCTGCCCTGTTACTAGTTCACTGATTCAGGAGCTAATTATTTCTGATATGCATGCTATACCAATGCTGAACTTCTAAATTCCAGAGTTCTGTCATGTATCATAGTCCAATCTAGGTGTGATATAGCCCTGCAGTTAGAAAGTCAAATGCTGAACACTTTCTTATAACCCACACATGGAATCATGAGTTCATGCCATTGTAGAGCACTGAGAAATTATGTCCCATTTAAGGTTGTGCAATTGAAAAGGCAGAGCAAACAGGAATATAAGATAGTACAGTAGTAGAAGGAGAAACATGATGGAAGCACAGCTCTTTCTCTCTTAGTTTTCTTACCCTCTGAACTTTACGTAACAAGTTCATTTGCACGTATTTTTTTGTGCATGTTTTTAAATTTTCAAATATATTCTGAATTGCTAGAAGGAAATAGAAATTTCAGTCTATAGAAATTCCCCATCCCTCTGAGAATGGTAAACAAATGTTCAAGAAGAGTTATCAGTATTGTAATCACAATACCTGCAAAAGCTGAGAGAGGATAATAGAAAAACAAATAATTTGTCAAACTATGGAAAGAGATCACAGGCTTTCATTATTTTAAACATAATTAGTGGTGTGTAGCCAAAGTTTTGGCTTGTACGTTTCAGGACATACAACCCCCGTCCCTCCTGCTATCCTATAAGTGGGAGTGTTTGAAAATGTTATTTACTTAACTCAGAAGTAACCCCATTGTGTTCAGTAAGACTCAGGCTGTAATCCTATCTTACCCACCGGAAGCAAGTACCTCTACCTATATGCAGGGTGGTGGGGGTCTCTTCTCCCTTGTGTTTCTTGCCACCATGCTGATGCAAGTTTTTTCTCTTGCACATCTTTCTCACCCATGTACCACAAGAAAGTCTTACAGCCTATTCTGTGCTGTGTGTCTCATTAAAGTTAATGGAGCTTGCTTCCATGTAACGCTGCATGGTATCATAGCCTGCCCTACTTTGTGCTTTGTCTGGAAGAAAGAAGATGGAGGGCCTGCCTTTGCTCTGCCCTCATCTGTGCAAAGAAACACGCAAAAGGAAGTTGCTGCTGGATCATACAAAGTATTTCATTGAATACTGGCTATCACTGAGTGGCAATGGTTCGGGAAAAGAATTAATAATAATAATATTGCAGGTATTTATATACCACCTTTCTTGGTCATCAGATTTCTCCTCAGACTTTAATCCAAGGCAGTTTACATAGGCAGACTTTTCTGAACCCCATACAGCTTTTTACAATAGAATAGTTCTGATCTTTCGTAGAACTCCTTATTCCAGCTGGATTTCTTCCCAGTCTGGCCTCTCTCTGGCCGCTTTGCCTCCCATGCTCCACTAGATAGCAACTCCTCTCTGCCGCCAAGGTTCAGCTCATCAGTATACCAGCATGTTTTCAGTTCTCGGATACTTACGGTTGTTTCGAACTGGCATCCTCAGATCTTCACGCTCTACCACTGAGCCAGACCTCCTGCCAAAAAGAGAGAAGCAGTGGCATATTTTCCTTCCTTCATGGACAGAGTTTGAAGTGGGTGGAGGTTGCAATCACTAGATAAGTGGTTCCCAACCTTTAGATGCTCAGGGACCACTATGGCAAAATTTGAAGGTCGTGAGGACCACATGCAACCCCCCACCCTCACACACAAAAAATACAATTAAATTCATAATACACAGAGAAGAATATTTAATAATTAATGTGATGGTTATGCTTGCATTTGCTTCACTAGCTGCAGGATTCTTGGGTTTATACTGCTGCTCAAAGCTACGCACAGGTTGTCACTAGTATCCAACCAATTCCAAGCTGCCTGCTCTCCCCTCTGCCATTAGTCTGTGGAACTCCTTGCCACATGATGTGGTGATGGCATCTGGCCTAGATGCCTTTAATAGGGGATTGGGCAAATTTCTGGAGGAAAAGTCCATCACAGGTTACAAGCTGTAATGAGCATGTGCAACCTCCTGATTTTAGAAATAGGCTACCTCAGAATGCCAGATGCATGGGAGTGGCAACAGGATGCAGGTCTCTTGTAGTCTTGCATGCTCTCTGAGGCATCTGGGGGGCCACTGTGAGTTACAGAAGATTGGACTAGATGGACCGTTCACCTGTTTCTGTGGGACTCTTCTGATGTTCTTAACCCATTTTTGCCCAGGCAACAAGTGTACACATTTGGTCCCTGTTGCGTATATGCAGTATTGGGCAGAAATGGCTTAAGAGCAGTAGCAACAGAACAGCTCATTGGCTGCCAGGAGAGGTATGGGACAGAGCATGGCTGTTACTGGGGCTGCCCAACTTCAGTCTTCTCTGGATGGACAAGCCAGAGGCGGCTTTGCTTGCTTTCTGTGGCTACTGCCTTGGCTACCGGCCCTTTATGAGCTGTGCGTCAGTTGTTACCCTCTTTGAGAGTCACTGATCAGCTGGCAGGCGGGTTCTGTTGGCTCAGGGCCAGGGAATTCAGAACCTCTGTCAGCTACTAAAACAGCAGCAAAACAGCCAGTTCTCCCTCTGCCCCCCCTTCAGACGCTGCTCTTTCCAGGATACAAGTGGCAGCCATGGTGATTTAGCACGCAAGTTTAGCATGTAAGGGGGGGTACCTTCAGACCCTTTCACTAGCTGAGCTGTGAACCTGGTCTTCCCTCACCACCTGGGGAATCTTTTCCTACATACCTGAATTCTTTTCTACCCTCCACACCCCTAGAATGCATCTTCATCCCCCCCCCCCAAAAGGCTGTGCACTCAACAGAGAGACTGGACACCCCACACAAGTAGGTTGCAGTGATAAAGGCAGAGCAAGAAGTGGCTTCCCTACTCATTCCTTTCCCATCCACCCCTCTAAGAATCTGGAATCACTTTTTTTTAATCCTCAGAGTGCCTACCAGCTTCGAGGAAGGACTCTGCAGAGGATTCAAGTCTGGACCCTGTAACTCCCAGGCAAGACAGGAGTCATATCTCCTCCAGTCAAGCAGCTTGCTTCCAGCTCCTCCCTTCCCACTGTAAGTGGCCGATTTGAACTGCAGCTGTGGCAAAACCAGCCCCCTCCTGCTTGCCCCTCCAAGCTCCCAAACTAAGGAGCAAGGGGATGATAGTGTCCAGGGGCTGTGTTTGCCACCACTGCTACCTCTCTAAAGGAACAAAAAAGAGCAACAAAGTGTTTTTCCCCCTGTGGAGAGGCGGTGATGGTGAACACAGTCCCTGGCTGCTCTCCGTCCCTTGCTCTCCATCCCTCCCCCCCCATCACCAGCCCCCTCTAGCCTCCAAGTATGTGTTATCTTGCCAACTTTAACATAGCCTCAGCTAAGGGAGTAACCCTATTGAATTCAATGACCCTTCTAAGTAAATATGGAACTAGAACAATGCATCTCATTTTTTCCTACAGACTGATCTATGAATATGTTTATGGCAAAACGTGCCACAGTATGAATAAGATTTATTAACAGAAAGTATACAGGTGGAGCCTATTTATCCGCATTAGTTCCATTACGTGCCTCGGCGCGATCAACAAAAAACACGTTGTGCTAAATGTCATAGAGTTATGCAAATTCGCTGCAGCCTGACACTTCCGGATGGAAGGAAATTAAGACAGCTGTTCTCAATCCCCTCCCCTCCGTACTCAGCCCTCCTGTTGCCAGCTGTCAGAAGTAAGCCCCATTGTAGTCAATGGGGCTTACTCCCAGGAAAGTGTGGAGAGGATTGTAAGCTATATCTCATGCTTTGCTTGGTGGGAAGGCTTGCTTATGTGATTGCCTGCAAGGGGGGGGGGAGAATTTGGCGAACACTCCCTGGGTTTTTTTAAAGCAATCCCCTCTGTTGCAACCACACCTGCCCCTGTGTGTGTGAGTGAGTGAGAGAGAGAGTGCTCCACCTCACTGCACGTGTTCTGGTTACACAGGGTTTTCTGCCCCCCACTTCAGCCTCTTTGCTGGCTCAGGGGCTCCAGGAATGTTACTGTTCCTTCGAAAGGGGAACTTCTTCCATGGCTCCAGGGCTATTCCCTGCCTGGGTGAGACAGAACCTTTTTGCAGTGTTTTGGGCTGCCTGGAAAAGGAGTGAGAGGCCAGCGCAGGGCAAAGGTGTGTGTGACTTTCAGTACCCCCACTCCATTCTCGCTGAGACAAATCCGAAGATAAAAAATGGATAAAATGTATATTCTGTGTGGTGTTAGCATAAACTGAATTTAATTACTAATGCTCTAGTAGTGGGTTTGTACTATGTTCAGTTATTATATTTGCTCACTATTTCCATTTTACAAAAACATACATAGCATATAAGCTGAATGTTGTATTAAACTAGCCATTTTCAACCATTGTGTCACTGATGTACTGCGAATGGTCTGCAGGTGTGCCACAGGAATTTGCAGGAGGGTCATTTATTATTCGGGCTGTTGGGGGATGTGAGCCCCCCACTGGCAGTACAGTTTGCCTTGTCAATTGTCAAACTGATTGTGTGCCATGAGAATTTTATTGTGATGACATCATCACCAGTTACTTCTGAATTGGGAGGCCAGATGTGACATGTTAAATACCAATAAGAGGCTTAGGGCCAATGGCTTTTTTGAGAGTGGAAAAGCATGCTTTGAGGTTCTGCCTGCTGAGCTGAGCCTCCTACTGCTGTTTGTTGTATTTCGTTCCTTGCTACCGGGCAGCAGGTGTCCAGGGCCCCATGAGTACCGCCAGACACTATCTCAAGTACAGGATTGAGCCCATAGTTGATTAAGGGATCTGCAGACGTCCATTAATGTGTGTGCTGAAATGGTTCCATACATCTCAGTTGCTTACTGTTTGAGTGTTTCAGGTTTCCTCCAATGAAATCTGTGCAAATTAGAGCTCATTCAAATAGGGAGTTTGATGAAATTCAAAAAAATTTTGAGACACCCTGTACAAGATAGAATAAGTGCCTGTTTGCCCAGTTAGCAAGGGTTTATATACCACTATTATAAAATATTATATAATATATAAATATATTACATATGTATGTAATACAATATTATATTGTATTTATAATACTATATAAATATATTGCATAATTATGTAATACAATATTATATAAAATTTTATGTAGTGGTATATAAACCCTTGCTAACTGGGCAAACAGGCACTTATTCTATCTTGTACAGGGTGTCTAAAATTTTTTTTGAATTGAACGCTTTCCACATGCGCTGCCTCCGACGCATTCTCGGCATCACCTGGCAGGACAAAGTTCCAAACAACACAGTCCTGGAACATGCTGGAATCCCTAGCATGTATGCAGTGCTGAAACAGAGGCGCCTGTGTTGGCTCGGTCATGTTGTGAGAATGGATGATGGCCGGATCCCAAAGGATCTCCTCTATGGAGAACTCGTGCAGGGAAAGCGCCCTACAGGTAGACCACAGCTGCGATACATCTGCAAGAGGGATCTGAAGGCCTTGGGAGTGGACCTCAACAAGTGGGAAACCCTGGCCTCTGAGCGGCCTGCTTGGAGGCAGGCTGTGCAGCATGGCCTTTCCCAGTTTGAAGAGACACTTGGCCAACAGTCTGAGGCAGAGAGGCAAAGAAGGAAGGCCCATAGCCAGGGAGACAGACCAGGGACAGACTGCACTTGCTCCTGGTGTGGAAGGGATTGTCACTCCCGAATTGGCCTTTTCAGCCACACTAGATGCTGTTCCAGAACCACCATTCAGAGCGCGATACCATAGTCTTTCGGGACTGAAGGTTGCCAACAACACACTATTTGAATGAGCTCTAATTTGCAAATACTGGTCCAACCTTGTTATACATGGATTTGACTCAACATGAATGACCACTGCAAATGAGAAGGAATGTGCTGATCCCTGAGAAGGGAAAAAATGGATCCCTTTAAAATCACAGTTTAAAAAAAGTTGCTTCTCTTACTGTTGTAGAGAGACATTCATGCAAGCGATCATTCTATTCTTCAGCACAGCCAGGCAAAGGCAGGGGGTCCTTTGCATTTCTAATTGCTGACTGCCTCTCTA
The DNA here is from genome assembly GCF_035046505.1 of Tiliqua scincoides. Taxonomy (NCBI): domain Eukaryota; kingdom Metazoa; phylum Chordata; class Lepidosauria; order Squamata; family Scincidae; genus Tiliqua; species Tiliqua scincoides. The sequence goes on along the minus strand of NC_089824.1, from coordinate 42,604,702 downwards.
CAACAGTAAGGAAAGCTGTTTTTAAACCATGATTGTAAACTGTTTTTATTTAACAAGTTTTATAGTATCAGCAGAGAGTTCCAGAATCCTACAGATGTTGAGGCAAGACCTTATTCCATTAGGAGCAATAGAAGGGCAAGAAACCTGGAAGTGGGCCTTTAAATCTATTTTTCCACTGTTTCTTTATCATATTTTTTTTTAATCCTCTAGGGGTTCTAGAACAGAACCCCAGTAGATAACAAGGGATGACCTGTTCTTCATTGGAGAAATATTACATATTTTATACATAAAATTTTATACAAAAATGTATATACCACTTTCTACAAAACAATTCACATAGCAGAATGATAAAGTGATAAATAATGTTAAAATTGTGTTACAGACCTAAGAGGTTGGACTGTTAACTGTTGTTTTCTGATGATCATTAATATTTACTGCTTGGCCTTCCTTCCACTTTGGCTATGGATGTGCATCTCTGCACTATTGATCAATACAGACATGCCACACATTGTCTCCAGTTCTTCATAATGAAGCTTTCCTAGCTGATCTATTGCCCTTAATGATTAACCATTAATGCTAGCCATATGAAGGGCTGTGTATGTCTCAAGGAAAGGTACTACAGAACTTCCCCCACTTCACATTTATCAGCATGAACTCTTTTTACCTTTCCTCTGAATCCCAGCTTCTTAAGAGAGTCATTCAGGTTGCGTCCTGGAAGCTTTTAGAGGGTGGGTTTGTAGGGTTCCTGCTGTTTCCAGAATCATAGAACCTCCCCTCTAGCCAGTTGGAGATTGTCAGCAGAGAGGGCTGACTCTTTAAGGCCCAAATCCTAACCAACTTTCCAGCACTGGCATATTGGTGCCAATGGGCATGTGCTGCATCCTACAGTGGGGTGGCATTCACGGAGGCCTCCACAAAGTAAGGGAATGTTTGTTCCCTACCTCAGAGCTGCACCGCCCTTATGTCAGTGTTGGAAAGTGGGTTAGGATTGCACCCTAAGAAGTGCTTCTGAACTCTAGCCATTTCAGTGTCTTAAGTAACCATTGGCTAGATGTGTGCTGGGCTGTGGGAGTGATGATGGGGGACAGAGAATGCTGGGGTGCTTCTCATCTCATAAATTGAATAGTTATAAATTGAAATGGTCAAGCAAAGTGACAATAAGCAAGGTATTTCTGTACTATAGAAAATGCTGTAAATATTTGTTGAGCAGGAAGAATAAATTGTAAATTAATATCCTAGAAAACATTTTACTTGAATATTTCGGAGTGTTCTATTTTTATAGTGTGTTATCTGGTACTAATCTTGTTTGCAAGCTATGAGGTGTGTTTAGAAGTACACTAATTCAGTAACTATATTAACTCTAACATACTAGTGTTTTTGTTTGTTTGTTTTTGGTTTTTTTGCTTAAACAGAGGCTTCAGGGATGGGAAGCTTGTGGCATTTCAGATTTGGACTACAATGTGAGGGTTGGAGGCTTTAACCCTTTGCCTCAGCTATGGTTTCAGTCTTAGTCAGAAGGCCTGTGCTCATTTTTTAAGTAAGGGAAAAATACTGGCACCAGAGCTAATGACATAATTAATGTGATATAATTGACCCTTATTTTCACATTTAGCTGCAAATGGAAAAAAAGTATTTAAGATAGGAGCAAAGTGTGCAAATTTTTGCCATAACTTTTGAGATGAAATTTTATGTCGGTTTTACAGATGCTAGCATTTTTGTTTTAGACAGCGTGGACCTTAGAATAAAATAAGCACTTGGTATATATAAGATCCCCACGTAAGCCTTTATCTCCATCAGTTGTTCTCATGGAAGCTAAACAGGCTTGCTGCTTTACCCTCCTGATGAGCAGTGTTCATCAACAAGTAACTCTGAGGCTGCATGAATAAGACATGAGAGGCAGAGTCAAATAAAGATAGCATTATTGTCTCAGATTCACTGTTAAAATTGTTTTTCCAATATTCATGTTCACTCTGCTTATGCAAAATTAAATGACATGGTTCCCCTTTTCTCTAGTTCCATAAATGGAATACATGCAGGCATATAGAAAGAGTAACTTTCTCAACAACAATGCAGCAATCCACACATTGGGAAAAATATTCTGAGGGAACATAATGCTCTAGTGACTTATTGGAACTGGAAATAAGCCCTACTCAGGGATAGTGCTTGGGATGTGGTATGGTATTGCACCAGCTGCTCTGGGATTTTCTGAGAAAAACAGCTGGTATGGAATCAGTCTGAACTACCTGAAACTGTTGCCTGATGCCATATTGGGCCCTTTCCCTTGCTGTTTAGTTTGGTTGCCAGCCACATAACGCAGTTGACATAATGCCTGTTTGTTTGTCAGCAACGAGGAGTTGCAAAAATTGTGTGATATGCTTCCTGGTGTAGTAATAACATGTTGCACATGTAAAGAAGACTTTTTGATCAGATCTTACTGTTTGAAGACCATCTGTTTCATGCCTTCTAGGATTAAATGTTACAATCTTACATTTGGAGGGGATTTGCCCCCATGGAATAAGGAGAGGAATCATACAATCCATGGCCTGTACTATTAATAATGGTTAAAAATATGCCTGTACCAGCCAACAGTGTGTGAACACAACCACTTGGGAAATGATTTTTCACATTCAAGCTTCATTTGGAAATTGATCATGGCTATGTGTGATGAAGAAGCCCCAAAATGTATATAAGGGCAAGCTCCTATCCATTCTGTATGGGGAGTTGGAGTTGTAAATCCCTGAGCTAAAACAGCTGAGCTGTATCACTGCTGAATTGCATTACTGAACTATTTGAAAGTTTTCTTCCTTAGTGTCCTTTGTAAATAATTTGTTTCATTTGAAGAGCTGTGTTGTCTCTGTTTCAGTCCTTCCCTAAGTTCTGGCAGAGTGCTAAGTTACCAGAGGGTAAACTGGGCTCGGGGGTTGGTTTTACAGGATGGAGTGTCATTAATCCCTCAAGACCTTGCAGGGACTGGTGGCAGCAGAACAACAACTGAACTGTGGTGCTTTCAAAGTTCCTGGCCTAGGACCTTGAGCCACCCAATGCCAATTGGACAGGTTAAGAACATTACAGTCCTGCACTCGATTGCCACCCCATGCATCCCCTGATGGTACATTGGGTGTTATAGGTATCAGTGCATCAGCCTAGCCATATAGCCCTTGGATAGGTGTGAAACCTTAGCCAGTGCCCCAGTGCCTCTGCTATCAGTGATGGCATGATAAAGAAGGGTTCAAAAGAGTAGTGGTGGTGATGATGATGGCAGTGAAACATTTTTTCGAGGAGGAAGCTCTGTTTGAATAAACTCTGAAAAAGAAAAAAAATGTGGATGGGTGACAATTCCCCCCCCCAAAAACCCTCAATTTTCAGGTTATAGCAAATTTCTCTCAGTTAAATTAGTGCTTCCTGCTGTCTTGTGTTTATTATATTATCAGTATATTGCTTGAACTCATGATTTTTAAATTGCCAGTGAACAGTTCTGTGCTCCCCCTTCCTGCTTCTATTTTTCTCATCCAGATGGCCCTGCATCCGTTGCAATTCTGGTACCCCATATTTTTTGGCCCTGTTAGACTGTGATAATGCTGTAATTCTCCTTGTATGGAAGGCTCAATCTGATATGAAGTGGTTTGTTTAATTTTGGAAGATATCTTTCATATGTACCAGTCAGTTGTTGCTAAACACAGTGTGCTGTTTATAAATAGGCCTTATGGTTCTGGATATAAAAATATTTACCAGTTAAAGCTGGTCTTGTATGCATACGGTGTTTGTGTTTTCCCTATAGCTACTGTTCATAGCTTTGGATTATGAAACAAAGTAAATATTTAACTATCAGAAATAAAAGCAAACTTTTAGATGTTCATGTTCCACCTTTTCTTAAACTTTCTCCCCCCCCCCCTTTTTTTAAAATGCCTGTTATTATCTATCTGCTTTGAGCTCCCAATTCTTTGGACCATATTGCTCCTTTAATTAAAAACCTTTAATTTTAAAGCCTTTCTTCTGTGTTTTGACCAGTAATCTGTTTCTTATACATGGGTGTTTGACCATTCAAAGTGAGATGAATTTTATGGAAAAGTCGGAGCAGTCGGTGTCAAAAATGAACTTGAAGTTAAGTTGTAGTATTTATTTCTATTCTATATCATGGGCAACTTTCAGCAACTTTTCTAAATCTTAATTTAGAAGTTCTTTCCTCAAGGGGCTCACAATCTAAAACATTTAATTGTTTGGGCAGAATAGCCCGAATGAAATAAAAATGATACTGTAAATAAACCTTTTTAAAAGCTAAACACCCATACTATACCAAAGTTAACCAGTCTGAGAAGTTATCCAAAAGGCATTGGTTTTTTTGCAGGCAGAACCTGCTAAATGTGTCTTGTTGAAGTCCTACAGAGAGGAAGTAAGCTGGGTATGGACCAAAGCTGTCGTGGAAGGGGGGTCTCTGAGGCTTGGCCAGTAGGTAGGATAATGCTCGTTTCCGAGTCTTGAAATGTTCTTCCTCTCTAACAGCAACACCAACTGCCAGTGGATACTGTTGGAAAAGATGCTGCAGAGTCAGATGGCCTGGGTGGAGAAAGGACTCAGTCCTCGAAGTGGTGGTGGTTTTCACTGGAAATAATAATAACTCGGTATTTATATACCGCCTTTCTGGTCATTGGATTACTCCTCTGACTTCATTCAAGGTGGTTTACATAGGCAGGTGTTTCTAAATCCCTCAAGGGGATTTTTACAATCATAGAGGTTTTCTCTTTCAAGAACCAACAACATTTCAGAATGGATCTTCCTGGTTTGGTCTCACTTCTGGCCTCCAGTTCTCCCACACAGGCTGACAAGCAGCTCCATCTCTCACATGGAGGGCAGCGAAGACACTTCTTGCTCACACCAAGAGCATGTGGAATCACTCAGCTGGGCTTGTCAGCTGCTTCAAGGTCTCGCCATTCTCAGCCGTTCAGGGAGCTGCCGGTGTCCTCGAACTGGCGACCTTCTGATGTTATCTTCAGGCTAACGGAGGCTCTACCCTCTAGACCGGACCTCCTGCCCTAAATCTGCCTTAGTAATGAGTAACATTTTTAAATCATTTGTGAGTGTATATAGTGTTTCATTTTATATTTTAGTAATGTTACAACCGCTTTATGCTAGATTAGCAGTAGTAGTGTAGGGAGGGAAGGACTGGATCTGGAATGAATACCAATTTCTCGGTATCTGAAACTGGATAGATCCACCTTTCCAGAGTCTTCATGTGAAGGCCATGTTAAATGAATGACAACTATAAGTGAGTTGCTATGTGGCCCAGAAATTGCTGGATTTGATGATTGTTGCAAGTGATTTGGTGAGTTGCAAGGGTGAGTTCTGAAAGTGGATGATGAGAGAAGCTGTCACATGCTCTGCTGAATATTATTTCACCTCAACTGCTGTTTACCATTCAGATATAGATTGTACCTGTTCTTCAGTTCACCCAAGGAATTGGTCCCTTCTAAGAAATCATTTGCCTTTCCTCCAATTATGTTTTCCTTACCCCAAGACTATTATTCTCCCTGACTTACAGAGAAGTTTTTAGGTTGGGAACAGGATGTGTCTATAATCACCTTGAAGGCTTCATTCCCATACATAATAATAATAATAATAATAATAATAATAATAATACTTTATTTTTATCCCGCCCTTCTCCCAAAAAGGGACCCAGGGCGGCTAACATATAAAACAGATTAAAACATAATTTCACAAACAGATAAAAACATATTAAAAAACACATTAGCAGAACCCATAAAAACAGTAGTCAGAAGAGTCAGAATAAAAGAGCATAAAACAGCAGTTCTTAGAGGAATCGGGCCTGTAAAAAAGCAACTAAAAGATATATAAAAGATGTTAAAAAGGCCATAACGTCAGAAGGCTTGGTTAAACAACAAGGTCTTCAGGCCTCGCCGAAAGGTCTTGAGGGAGGGAGCCATTCTCAAGTCAAGGGGAAGGGAGTTCCATAACGTTGGTGCCACTACTGAGAAGGCCCTATTTCTTGCCACCGCCCCACGTACCTCCTTAGGCGGCGGCACTTGTAAAAAGGCCTTCTCTGATGACCTGAGAGGACGAGCCGGATTGTATGGGAGTAGGCGATCTCTAAGATAACCTGGCCCAGAGCAGTATAGGGCTCACATCTCAGCAAGGAGGTCAGTTACCTAAGACATTGAAACTGCAATGAGCACCTGGCTCCTAGAGAACTCTTAAGTGTAAGTGCAACAGGCAGTTGTATGTGACATGTGCTATACAATTCCACACCCTTGCTGGATTTCTTCCATCATAATTATATTTTTTTTAGTTACTGTATAGGATGTGTTTACTTTAAAAGGCAAGCTTTTAAAAGATAGGATTTTATATTAGTCTGGCTTCAGTGCTTGTTGCCTGACTACTTCCTGTTTTTCTTGGATTCTCTGTCAGAGGCTGTTGTGTTTCACTAAGGGGGGGGCGTCTTTATATTTGTAGAGCTGGCCTCCTTTGCAGGCTACTCCTACGTTTATACTCCTGGTTTGCTCTTTTCAATTTCTGCTGTATCCAATTTGAGTTGGAGGGCCTCATTTAAAACAGGGGTTTGTGGCTCAACTGAAAACTGCAGCACACTGCATGTTGTCTCTAGAGAGAGAATAGCAGCAGTTGAGATACTGGGAATGAAAGTTTGACTCATTTTAACCCATTTTTGCCTGGCCCACAGGTGTACACATTTGGTTTCTGTTGCACATATGCAACGTTGGGCAGAAATGGATTCAGCCTGCCTAAAGTAACATGACTTAGCCTTTTCTAAATCTACACGCTGGCTCTTACTGAGCTAAATAAACCAAAATTTTAAGCAAAGTTTAAAAAATAGCGTTGAATGCAGCTTTAAATTTCTTCAGAACTAACTCCCTAGAATTCATTTCTTAGCGCACAGTGCCCTTGTTTCAGATTCAGTAAATAATCACATAGGTAGTGTTTATCTTTTCCTTATACAGGTGTCTAAGTGTACCAGGCTGCTTTCTGTTTTCATTGATGCTTTGTTGCTGGAGCAGTGATACTTCATCACTAGAGCCCTCTTGTACTTCTAGAGCCAGACGCCTTTTCAAAGTAGTAAAGTCTTAAATTTAACTGGAGTTTGGAACAGGACCACTCCTCTAATGGGTTTGAGTTACAGCACATTTTGTTCTAGGTCCCATTTATGCTTATTTCGTTAACCAATCGGTTTACCATCTATTTCCTTGTGTTAAATACAAAATATTTTGTTATACCTAGATCAGGGGTCTCCAGATGTTTAGGTCAGAAGGCCACATCAAATATCTGGCATAGTGTTGAGGGCTGGAAAAAAATTTAAATATAAAATTTAAATATATTAGAGATGGAACATAAAGAACATAAGAACAGCCCCACTGGATCAGGCCATAGGCCCATCTAGTCCAGCTTCCTGTATCTCACAGCGGCCCACCAAATGCCCCAGGGAGCACACCAGATAACAAGAGACCTCATCCTGGTGCCCTCCCCTACATCTGGCATTCTGACTTAACCCATTCCTAAAATCAGGAGGTTGCGCATACACATCATGGCTTGTACCCCATAATGGATTTTTCCTCCAGAAACTCGTCCAATCCCCTTTTAAAGGCGTCTAGGCTAGACGCCAGCACCACATCCTGTGGCAAGGAGTTCCACAGACCGACCACGCACTGAGTAAAGAAATATTTTCTTTTGTCTGTCCTAACCCGCCCAACACTCAATTTTAGTGGATGTCCCCTGGTTCTGGTATTATGTGAGAGTGTAAAGAGCATCTCCCTATCCACTCTGTCCATCCCCTGCATAATTTTGTATGTCTCAATCATGTCCCCCCTCAAGCGTCTCTTTTCTAGGCTGAAGAGGCCCAAACGCCATAGCCTTTCCTCATAAGGAAGGTGCCCCAGCCCCGTAATCATCTTAGTCGCTCTCTTTTGCACCTTTTCCATTTCCACTATGTCTTTTTTGAGATGCGGCGACCAGAACTGGACACAATACTCCAGGTGTGGCCTTACCATCGATTTGTACAACGGCATTATAATACTAGCCGTTTTGTTCTCAATACCCTTCCTAATGATCCCAAGCATAGAATTGGCCTTCTTCACTGCTGCCGCACATTGGGTCGACACTTTCATCGACCTGTCCACCACCACCCCAAGATCTCTCTCCTGATCTGTCACAGACAGCTCAGAACCCATTAGCCTATATGTGAAGTTTTGATTTTTTGCCCCAATGTGCATGACTTTACACTTACTGACATTGAAGCGCATCTGCCATTTTGCTGCCCATTCTGCCAGTCTGGAGAGATCCTTCTGGAGTTCCTCACAATCACTTCTGGTCTTTACCACTCGGAAAAGTTTGGTGTCATCTGCAAACTTAGCCACTTCACTGCTCAACCCTGTCTCCAGGTCATTTATGAAGAGGTTGAAAAGCACCGGTCCCAGGACAGATCCTTGGGGCACACCGCTTTTCACCTCTCTCCATTGTGAAAATTGCCCATTGACACCCACTCCCTGCTTCCTGGCCTCCAACCAGTTCTCAATCCACGAGAGGACCTGTCCTCTAATTCCCTGACTGTGGAGTTTTTTCAGTAGCCTTTGGTGAGGGACCGTGTCAAATGCCTTCTGAAAGTCCAGATATATAATGTCCACGGGTTCTCCCGCATCCACATGCCTGTTGACCTTTTCAAAGAATTCTATAAGGTTTGTGAGGCAAGACTTACCCTTACAGAAGCCATGCTGACTCTCCCTCAGCAAGGCCTGTTCGTCTATGTGTTTTGAGATCCTATCTTTGATGAGGCATTCCACCATCTTACCCGGTATGGATGTTAGGCTGACCGGCCTATAGTTTCCCGGGTCCCCCCTCTTTCCCTTTTTAAAAATAGGCATGACATTTGCTATCCTCCAATCTTCTGGCACCGTTGCCGTTTTGAGGGACAAGTTGCATACCTTAGTCAAGAGATCTGCAACTTCATTCTTCAATTCCTTAATAACCCTTGGGTGGATGCCATCAGGGCCCGGTGACTTATTGATCTTTAATTTATCAATGAGGTCTGAAACATCTTCTCTTTTAACCTCTATCTGACTTAACTCCTCGGTCAGGAGGGGCCGTTCGGGCAGCGGTATCTGCCCAAGGTCTTCTGCCGTGAAGACAGTTGCAAAGAACTCATTTAATTTCTCTGCCATCTCTAAGTCTCCTTTTATCTCCCCTTTCCCTCCCTCACCATCCAGAGGGCCAACCGCTTCTCTGGCGGGTTTCCTGCTTCTAACATATTTGAAGAAGCTTTTATTGTTCCCCTTAATGTTGCTGGCCATGCGTTCCTCATAGTCTCGCTTGGCCTCCCATATCACCTTACATTTCTTTTGCCACAGTTTATGTTCCTTTTTATTCTCCTCATTAGGGCAAGACTTCCATTTACGGAAGGAAGCTTCCTTGCCCTTCACAGCCTGTCTAACTTGGCTGGTTAGCCATGCGGGCACCCTCCTGGATTTAGTGGAACCCTTCTTTCTTTGCGGTATACACCTCTGCTGGGCCTCTATTACTGTTGTTTTAAGCAGCCTCCATGCACTCTGGAGAGATTGGACTCCTTTTACCCTCCCTTTCAACCTCCTTCTAACCAGCCTCCTCATTTGAGGGAAGTCCTCATTGAGGGAAGTCCATATGGAACTTATATGAGTGAATGAATGAATGAATGGGCTCAAATTTCCAGGATTTCTCCAAGCACCAACACACACCACAGAAATAAAGCACACATTCAAATGGACTCCCATTCCCCCACCTCCCAAGCAGCTTACAGGAGTAAATACTTCTGAACCAGCACATCACCAGAAATACCTGGAGGCCTCCCCGACCTTCAGAAAGCTATCTTAGGCCTTTAGAGGGCACAAAACGTTACTTTAGTTTTTTGGGGGTAAACCAGGAAGTGATTTTTTTGGGGGGGCCTCTAGAGCAGTTGTTCTCGGGCGTTTTAGACTGGGATCCACTTGTCATGATGACAATCTGTCCAGGACCCATCGGAAGTGATGTCATTAACCTGGGAGTGATGTCATGCCCGGAAGTGATGTCATCAAATAGGAAGTGACATTACTTCCAGGTTCTTACCTAGGAACTCATAAACTTCAAATGACAGGAGAAAAATTTTTCCTGACGCAGAAACTTTTCCCAATTATCTGTCTCATGCTACCATTACTACAAGCATTCCAACTGTAAAATAAATATACTTCTTATAATGAGGTGTGTGTGAAGGGTGTGCTTGCTTCCAGCTAGTGTTGAGCATGACACTGATATATTTTGAATATGGCCATCTTTGTTCATGGCACCTTGCAAACTAACTAACCTGAAGCCTCCTACAGATCCAGCAAAACCTACAAGACAGGAGTCTTCTCTGCACACCTACAAGACAGGAGTCTTCCATCTCACCTAGCCCTACAGAGCACCCACAGGCTCAGTCCATTCACCCAGTTCCCCCTACCCCATCTCTCCTAGCCCCCAGATCAGCCACATGCTCAGTTCATTCACCCTACTTCCCCTCCACCATCTCTCCTTGCCCCAGAAAAGCCACAAGCTCAGTCCATTCACTGCACCAACCCCACCCTATCTCTCTTAGTCCCCAGATCAGCCACATGCTCAGCCCATTCACCCCACCACCCGGCCCCATCTCTCCTAGTCCCCAGATCAGCCTCATGCTCAGTCCATTCACCCCACCTCTGCACCTCCTCTCCTGTGCCAGAATCCAAAATGGCACCGCCCAGCACATTTTGCCAGATCCTAGATGGCACCGCCCACCTTTTTGTGACCCACCCAAATTCAGGTCGTGACCCACAGTTTGAGAACCTCTGCTCTAGAGGGTGTTTTGAGGGCTGGGGAGGTTGTGTAGCCTTTCCAGCCCTTAGAACACTCTCCAGATACGACCAGAGCACAGCCCCGATCGTGTTTGTTTGAGTGGACCAGAGGCTTTCAGAGGACCAGAGGCTTGCTGCGGTCCGCTTCTGGCCCCTGGGCTCGAGTTTGGAGACCCCTGACCTAGAGTGTAATGTTTCAGCTTAAAATTGAAATTTCTTTCTTCAGTTTCTTTGTAAACTTATATAGGGAAGATTACAGATTTTTACTGTTCAAATAGACAAACCTTTCATCTTCATGTAAGCTGTTTGATTTTGTAGTCTTGCTTATAATTACACAGGAACATTTAAGCAGATGGCAGTGGAGAGAGATATGTGATATAGGTCCCATGCTGAAGCTAAGCTGATGAGATTGTGTGAATGGGAGACAATTTGGTGCAACTAGTAAAAGCAGAATATAAACAGCAATACAAGGGGTGATTAGGTACAGAATTGCAACTTTGATCATTTGAAGGGAACATCCAAGTTTGAGGATGATGGTATATTTGAAGTTCTATTCCAACAGTTCTTTAAGAGATAATAAATTGCATCAGGGTGCAGCTTAAGTCCTTGCTTTCCAAATGTCTCTTTGATATACTATTGTATTAAGTAAATGTTTTAAAATACTTGTCAAATACATTATTTTACTGCGCTTCTTAAATAATTTTTGAATACTTATTTCTAAGAAGTAGCATATTTTTAAGCCAGTGCAATAACACTGCTTAGATCATATAAAAGTCAGCCTATTTTATAGCCATATTTGAAATACTACCACTACTACTTCTTTTTATCCATCTTAACCCCCATTTAGGTTTAGGGCTGTAATGGAACCCATTATGGGTAAAAGGTCTCTGACTCGGTCATTGAGTCTCTAAAACTTGTGGTTTTTTTAATTGCTGCCATTAAGGTATTTAGTAGTTTGTCATAAAATAGGTATTGATGTCAAATTCATTCATGTTAAAAAATCTACTGTGTCTTTGCATTTATATAATTTTATATTAGATTTCAACATTCAATTGCTTTTTCTTGTAATCGGTACCCATGACTTAATAGCAAATCTATTTAAATGCAACAAAAACTTGTGTTGAAGTTACATCTTGAATGTTCATTCTGCACCTTTTATTTAATGGAATAGCAAAGTATTATATTGCCCATCATTTTTGGCCAGAAATGGAGATGGAAGTCCATTCTCTTTCAGAGTATGAAGATTTTCATGTAACAGTCAGGATCAATGCATTGTCAGAAACTTCAATAGCTTATTTTTCCTATTGTAATAGTTACATAAACAATCATCAATTGGTCCAATTGATCTTGTTTCTGTATTCATTGCTTGAGATAGCAAAAGTGGCCATTGCAAGTATAGCTGGGGGAAAAATTCAAGTGAGGAGGAAATTAAAAGAACACAGTGAAGGTTAAATTTCTAATGTTGAAAGCTGCTTTGTTCTTCTGCCTCTTTCCAATACACCACAGCGTCACATTAATTAATCATGTTGCAGTGAACAAACAAGGTAAAGTGTCTGTAGAACAGACATGGAATTGAAAGCATCTAAAAGAAATCTTAGCTGCCTTTCACATATACTGCACATTTTGATTGTATAATAGGAGGCTTTATTCATAGAAGTTACTGTGCCATCCTTATGCATTTTCATAACACTACTGCATGTTGCCTGTACTTAATGGTTACTGATCCTGTAGAACACGAAATTGCTAAAAGTGTTGCCTCTGTGTTCAAGATCTTCTTCCCCATCTTGGCATTCTTAGTTTCTCTTCTTCTAGTTTAGGTACAAGACATCATTCAAAGCAGTGTAATAGAAGTTTTACCCTCATGCCGCCATCCCCCTAACGAGTCAGAGGCGACATTTGCAGAAGAGCCCTCTCAGATAACCTTAGAGGGTTGGCTAGTATATATGGGAGAAGGCATTCCCCTCAGATAATCTGGATCCAGACTATGTAGGGCTTTAAAGGTCAATACTAGCACCTTGGATTTGGTCTGGAAACAAATAGGCAGCCAGTCCCACAGTGTCAAACTACCTAGCTCCAGTAACTAACCAGGTCTCCACATTCTGCACTAATTGCAGCCTCCAACCTGTCTTCAAGGGCAGCCCCATATAGAGCCCCATATTCCCTTACCTTGAGGAGGTCTCTGTGACTGCCCCAAAAACACGGAATGCGACCCACGCCACAAAGGCACAGCTGCATCAACACTGGAAAGTTGGATATGATTGGGCCATTTGTCCCATGTAAGTGTTATACAGGATTGCAGACTTAATGTCTTTTTAAACAAGATGTATGCAACTCTGAGGGTCACTTTTGCATTTTTTATTAGTTCAAGAGAGTTTGTTAAAAAAAAATGAAGAAACATTATTTCAACTGTGCTAACTTCTTTTTACTCTCTGCACCTCATTGCATGCACTCTTACTCTCTGAATCATGACTGGTTTGTTCTATCTTTTGTTCCCTGTTTTTTCTGTTTCTCTTTCAGGTCTGCAGGACACAGATCTTTTTGCTATGCCCACTCCGATTCCTCACCTTGCATACTTCTCTGTACAGGTGGGGCCTCGGAATCTGTGGGGAATCCGTGGGGAGTCCATTCTCAGACCCCCCATGGATACTGAAAATCGCAGATAATCAAATTTGGCTCCATAAGCCCTCCAAAGGGGACTAGAGCTATGCTCTGGTTTCAGGTGGGGCCATTACTGACTCAACGCGGGTTCAAAGGACCCACATTGAGCCAGATCCAAGGATACACAGTTCATGGATAGAGTTCCACCTGTATTCTCATTTCTATTCCCCACTTTTTTCTTGATTGGCTCTTACTCTTTGTGTCCCCACGCTAGCCTTAACTTTTCTACTTCTTGTTGAGTTTGACAGCAATAGTACACAAGAGTTTCACTCCTCCAGAAGCTGAACGTTAAACACCCACGGGCTATGCAGTGCTGGCTGACAATGATTCAGGCATTCTACCATCCACAGTTTCTTGTTAGTACTAGGTAAGCCTTAGATGTTCACACAAAGACATGGGACGGGGCTGTGGATAATGGGTACTTGAAATTCCTTCAGGAGGCTGTAAATGAAGGGGTTGCAGTTCTCATGCAGGTCTTGTGTTATGGTTTAAAATAGGGATCCACAGCTGATATGAGACATTGAATAAGTTTATTCATATTCTCCTGTCTGATGAAAAAGGGGGCTTGTTACTTAAGCCATTTCTGCCCAACACTGCATGGACGCAACAGGACCAAATGTGTACACTTGTGGGCTGGGCAAAAATGGATTAATTTGGCCATCTGATAGAAGTTTAATGTTGGTTCCAGCACCAAAAGTACAAGCTAGTGAGTCAAGCTTGCTATTTTCAAATATTTATTATTAAAATATTTATATAAATTGTTTTTCAGCAAAAGAGTTCACAAAGCAGTATGCTTGTGAAAACAGATGAATAGATACAAGCTCTCTGGGTTAGTAAACTAATCTCTTAAGAATGTAGAAAGGTGAAACTAACAGCAAGCTTAATTATGTGATGCTGAGATGAATAGCGATTCTTGATCCCCACCACACTAAATAAAAATGAGCCGCCACTTTAAATGGTGTGTTTCTTCATTTTGCAGGAGCAGGCCTTAACATGTGTGATCATGTCAGGCAGGCCTCGATGTGTGGTCAACTTCATGTGACCCCACATTACTTAAGAAAATACACTTGGAGCCCAATCCTATGCAGAAGTAAGCCCATTATAGGAAATGGGGCTTATTCTCAGGCAAGTGAGGATAGAAGCGTTGATTCTTGTACATAAAATACACTCTATAGCAAGGGCGCTCACACTTTTTTGGCTCGAGAGCTACTTTGAAACCCAGCAAGGCCCGGAGATCTACCAGAGTTTTTTTTACAATGTTCGCGCCATCATAACATATAACATTTATGTGTACAATGTATGTTGGTGTACCTTGAGCCCCACTGAGTATAACAGGACTTACTCCTGAGTAGACATGCCTAGGATTAGGCTGTGAGGCTGCAATCCTAGCCACACTTACCTGGGAGTAAGCCCCATTGAGTACAATGGGGCTTACTCCCGGCGTTTCCTCCCAGAGGCACCTGAAAGGGGGGGTCGGCACTCCACGATCTACTCATTTTGCCTCGCAATCTACCGGTAGATCGCGATCCACCTATTGAGCACCCCTGCTCTATAGAGATACCACCTGGAACTACATCTTTGTTTTGGCTGCTCTGTGGTGATGGTGGTGGTGTTGTCATTATTAGATCCACAAAATCATTAGTTTCATTACTGCAACATGAACGGCTGTCCACGTGAAGTAGCCACCATGTCTGTGAAATTTCAAGCAATCTTCAAATAGCCAATTCAGAAACATAAATAGGGGAGTGATTTTTGGTGGGAAAATGCAATACCAGGGAATCTTTGTCCCTGTGCATAATGTCCTGATAAGAATCAAACACAGCAGCTTCAGCTATTGTGGAAAAAAGAAGGTCCTTCCAGTACACCTCTTACTCATAAAAATTGGTGCAAGTTTAGTTTGGTTCAAAATGGTGGCCATTTGATATGAAGCAAACCTTTGGAGGTAAACATCAGTTCATCTGCAAGTTCACTCTGTCGAGTTAGAGATAAGACTTATTTACATCATCAGACTATAAAGTAATTAAGTTTGGACAAAAACAGTTTTTCTTGTGTTTTTTGTAGAAAACTTTCTGCAAAAACATTAGTGTTCTATCATTGCTTTCTGCCACGCTGTTGAAGAAACTTTGCAAGAGGTTTTTTTTTCCTGTTGCAGTTATTATGTGCTTTACAGTTTTGGCTGTGATCCTTTTATGCATCCCACATTGTTCTAATTTTGTTGGCAACACAAAACTGATATATGCATCTAATAGCATTTCTAAATGATAAGATTTGGGAACTTACCTCAAGAGTGACCCACCTCTTCTCTCACGTTAAATTGAAACAGCATTATTAGCTTTAGTGTAATGTGAACTTTATTTTACAAAGGGTGTGCATGTGTGTCAAGATGTGTATCTAAAAAGGTGTGTTTGATGCTTACCTAACTGGAGACAGCACTCCACTCCTTTAAATGCCACTCTGAATAGTATTAGTAATTGGATACGATTAATTTCTTAAAGTGGACCAGCATGACCCTGCCATTTTTTTCACTTACACACTGGGAGTTCTTATTCAGTGTTTGTGTTTGCTTTTCTCCTGCATTTCATGTTCTCCTTTTCCCAGGGAGTTGATGACACCCTATGAAAAGGGTCTGACCTAGTGTTATCTGTTGTGTGCCTTTCCCCTTTCCCTCCTCCGTGTGCTGAAAGTTACTTCCAAACACTAAATCATTGGTCTGCTCTAGATGTAAAGATCCTGAGAAAAATGGGAGACTTATTGAGAGTTTCTCTTTTGTTTCTTAGTGTTTTTTTCTTACATTACTTCTAGAAAAATGGGTGTCTCTAGAAAAAATTAGTTGAAATAGTTTCTATGAATATAAAGCACAATATTTTTAGTTTTGCTCTACATTTCAGGGCTTTGAGAGCTTTCTAATAATGAAAATATCAGGGTACCTAAACATTTATCTTACTGAGAATAGCAATTTTTATACACAATAGAAGTTGTGATATCCAACTTTCAAGGATCTAGAAATATCTATTAACCAGCTCAGCGACTTCACCAGCCATAACTTCCAGATTGCCTGGAAACTACAGAAAAGTAATAGCACTGTCTGACAGCGTCCTAAATGAAAGTGACAGCATCCTGAGTGAAACTGATAATGATAGCAATGGAAACTTTCTAATATCTGGAAAATTACAATATCCAGCAACTTTTTGATCCTGGAAATGCCTGATACGGCAGTGTTTATTGTATGTACAAAGGTATTTGAATCCTGTTTTAAGATAGTTCTGTGCACTACAGACACAATAATATTGCTATTAATGTTAGCAATATAGACCACACTACTTCCCTTGATATCATTTTCTCTCGACTTTTCTCTAGTGACCTAGAAGCAAGGTTTCGTCTGAGGACTGTGAGTTGAGAGCAGAGGAGCATTTATCCAGTAGACATAATTTACTCTCAAAAGACTGAGGCTGACACTCTCCTCCTGGGGAGTAATAATCTGGTTCTACTGCAGGACCAGCTGGTGGTCTGTACATAGTTACTGTGGCAGTCAGAAAGAGGCCTTTGCAGAGCCTCAGAGAAGAATTCTGGGAGCTAGAAATATGCTTCCTGAGCTCTAACCAGGTTATCACCATAGCCCAGAAATCATCAAAAGTGCAGTGTGCACCATGTTTAACTACCATATTTGTAATTCTGTTAATGGAATGAAGTTGCTTTTGGAACTATACATTGTACACATCATAATTTGACAGTAATTAGCTATTTTGGATATTTAAAATATACCCAAAATGTTCATAAATCAATTTCTGCTTCTCAGACAATGTATACTGTGCCAAGAAGGAGGTTTTTCTGCCAGTTAAGTGCCTTCTGCAAGCTTGACAGATTCTTTTTGCATCTGAATTTAAACCCAACAAACTCTTGAAGCATCTGTATAAAAACACTTCCCATAAGCAGGTGCTTTCAAAATTCATTCTGAGCTCAAAAATGGTCAAGCCGTTAAATGCTGCTTGATGCTCTGGGTTCCAGTTAACTTAGGCCAAAATCCTGTCCATACTTGCCTGGAAGTAAGCTCCATTGACTATAATGGGACTTACTTCTGAGTAGAGATGCCTATGATTGAGCTTACAGTCTGCTGTGTTCTTCCTTTTTAGCTCAGTTAAAGGCACAGCTATAGCACTGATGTGACACAAACCACCTATAGTAGTTGACAGCGACAGGATCATTGCATCCTGGTCAATTGTGTCTTGGTCAAATGGGTTCTGGTATTCAACATTTGTGTCCCTTTTTCTTGCATCCTGGACATTTTTGTCCCAATATATTTATATTAGATGTACTTTTTATTTTTAAAACACAAAGGTAGGGTTAGGGCTGGGATATATGACATAGGGTTTGTTGCCCAGTTATAGTGGGATGCGACTGTCCAGGGATGCCAGTGACCGGGACACATTTGACCAGGAAACAGTTATCCAGGATGACCCTAGGACCCAGTTAATCCCTCCCAAAGATCTTACTTGTAGCACTGTAGAGGGAGCATCCCAGTTTTGTATGCCTAACTCTACAAACATTTTCCATCTTTCTCAGTTTCTTCCTCTGAAGTTGGTCTACTTGTGACTGCAACTTGCAGCAAATCCTCTTCCATAGTGTATCTTGCTGAATCATGCACCACTACCTCCTCTTGAGTTTTCTTCCCTTGGAATAAGTTTTTTTAGAGACACCACTCTTTGCCTGTCGGCAGGTTACCACATGCGTTTGGATGTCTGATCCCATTATGTCCTTTCACACATTGAAAGGTACAAACTGGTCATTATACCCATTTCAAAAAGATCTCTGCCTTCTCTCCGTCTGAGAGAGAACCTGGCAACTGGGATATTGAAAGGCAAGTGTTTCACTCCATGAAAGAAGCTTGCAGGAATTATGTCAGGCTGATCTTAAGGACAAAGATGTGCCAGTGTTCAACGTTCTTAAGACAGGTTTGTGTTTATCCATAAGCGTTTCTCTGCACATGGCATTTAACTCTTCAGCATTTGTTAGGACACAGCTATAAGTATTACTGTCCTTGTTTTGTCTTTGCTCACACCTTGTTTGCGTACACAGACTTTTTGGCTAGAAGTTATCTTTGGCTTAGATCAGAATTTCCCAAACTGTTGGGACTGCAACTCCCCCGTGCATCATGTTAGCAGTGCACACCTCCTGGAAATAATTGGTGATTATGTCATCAGCAATTACTCTATTTGGAAGTCCCATTGTACTCAACGGGGCTTACACCCAGGAAAGTGTGCCTAGGATTGCAGCCTCAGATAAGTTATGAGGAACCCCACTCTTTTAAAAAAAAATATACACTTTTCTTTTTTCTCCTCTGTTTTACCCATTTCCATAGTAGATCTTTGAGTCTGATCCGAAACTAAACCACAGATTTGACACCCTAGTGTTATAATTTAAACCTGTTCCTGAAATATTCAGGACCCACTTGAAACTTCCTAAAAACCGCCTCCCTAAAAGTGGCACAAATTCCACACTCTTCTGACATGTTTTTAATTATATCAGACGACAAGGTAGATGAGACCTTGCACCTAATGAACACCTCTTCCTTTGCATCTTTGATGCCTTCACAAATATAGACAGGAAACTCTGGGAGGCTTCTTCCAGAACAAATGATATAAAGTCTGACAGTCACTTTATTGGGATGCAGATGTTGTTCCCATGCCAGCGCCATCTTGTGATGTCTTGGAACAACAAGAATGTCAATCTTGATCTTGAAGCACACTTGCTCCTACTCTTGATCCCTCTCTACTCCTTCTCACTGTTGCCACTTGCTAGGCAGTCTTCCTTCATCTCTAATAGCTTTTGTGGTAGCTCTGCCACCCGAAACTCTCTTGCATTTATCTGTACTTGGAGCATATTCACTTTGGATTAACAATATCATCAGCTCTTTACAGGTTTTACCTTTGGAAGTAAACACACTCTTTTTTTACACTCTTGCACCAAAGTATCCTTATTCATAGAGAAGAAGCCTGCCGTCTTTTCACTTTCAGGATTATGTGCACAACTCTAGAAAAATTGTAACCCACAAACTATCTACTAGCTTTTTCATAAAATTATTTAAATAACACCATTTAGGAATTATAAAATCCTACCTGCTTTAATCACCTGTAAGGAAAATCATTTTAATGATAACAGAGAAATAATAGAAAAATTTCATAGGATTCTTTCTGGACCATCTCGACATTTGTGACATTGAAATGAACAATGTACGGTCTAATAGGCTACAGTTGAATAAAGCTGTTACACCTAAATAAATCTTCATATTTATTTAAAGGATTTCTATCCTGCCTCTCCCCCTAAAATACAGGGCGCTCAAGGTGGCTAGTCCAAAACTACCCTCTCTTCCCCCCCCCCCCGGTACATCCTGTTGGCAGTAAGGCTCATACGATATATCACTTTTATTCCATAGTCCACCAACAGGGCTTTATCCTTTAACTTGAGATTGTGTTTACAATCAAAGTTATTTCTAAACCTTGTTTCATTACAGATACAGATCATAGTATTCTTTTGGACTGCCTTACTGGGAAGGGAACAGGGAGCATTGATCGTACCTGGAAGACAGATGCCAGAAAGTGGTGCTGGGAGGATGCTATTCAACCCTTTGACCTGTGGGCTTTATACAGTTCCATCTTGTTTCCCATGTTTTTCAACAACTGCATGAAACCGCTACGCAAGGTTATTTAGAGGTTGGAATTAAAGTGCATCAATACGCACATGCCACCTAGCTCTACCTCTCATTCTCATCAAATATGGGGAATGCAGTGAACCATCCTGAACCTGGTAGACTTCAGTGATGGCATTAGCGTGGGTGAGTGTAGTGGACATTAATGTAGTGTGAGTTGAAGCTTAATCCAGACAACGTGTTGTTGGAGTTGATTGGTAGGAGAGCTGATTTAAAGTTGATCATATAACCTATTTGGTCAGGTAACAACTGTGGCCAGGAAAGCCCATACATAACTTTAGCGCTGTGCCAACTGAATCCCTTCTTAGTGAAAGCAGATCTGACCAGTGTAACAAGTCAAGATTAAGCTATTGCTATGTGCTCTATGTTGGGCTATCTTTGAAGAACCCTTGGGAGCTTCAGCTGGCTCAGAATGTGGCAACCCTAGTCCTGGTTTGGGCCCGTGTTTGGGAGCATGCAACTCCCATTTATAGAATCGGCACTGGTTATCAGTTCACTTCCAGGCTGGATTCAGGATGTTGGTTTTAACCTCCAAAACTCTAAGCAGCATGGGACCAGTTTACCTGAGGGACTGCCTCCTGGCATACGAATGTGCTCTCTGCTTTCGTTCATTCTCTAAAGATCTGCCTCATGTTCCCCTGCCTGCAGAGGCTTGGCTGGGTGTGATACAGGATGGGGCCTTCTGAATTGTGTCTCCCAGTTTGTGCAGCTCCCTGCACCTAGAGGCATACATGGCCCTCTCAGTGTTCTGACACTATAATATCAGAACACTGAGAGGGCCAAATATGCCTCTAGGAAGATGTTTCTGTTTTGCCAAGTGTACTAGTTCATTCAAATATTCTTGGAGGAGTGTGGTATTTTTTCTTTTGCTCTTGTTTTGATCAAGCTGTTTTTGCTTAGTTTGTTTTACCAGTTTTAATTCTGTTGTGTGTTTTTTGCCATTTTTTTGCTATTATTTATTTTGTTAGGTGCCTTGGGGACTGAAAGATGGAATAGAAATGTCTAAATAAATAAATACTGTCATAGTACCAAATAAGGGTATGGGGGGCCTCTTTATCTGTGGATCCTGTACTGTGGCTTCAGTTATCTGCAGATCAGGCCTGGGCCCTACCACCGCATACCACTTTGGGAGGCAAGAGGAGCTCCACTTGCCTCCAGAGGGGACTTTGAACTCAGCAGAAGCTGAGGACGTTCATCCCTGGCCTCTGCCAGGCTCAGCCTGAGCTTTAGAGCTCAAAACACATGACTTCTGTTTCGAGGAAAAAAGTCACTTCCAGTTTCTGTATGAAATCGGAAGTCACTTGTTTTGAGCTCTGAAGCTCAGGCTGACCCTGCCAGAGGCCAGGGACGAATGTCCTTGGCCTCTGCTGAGCTCACTCCCCTCCAGAGGCAAGATGAGTGGAGCTCCCCTCGCCTCCAGTGGGGGGCAACCCCCCAGACCATGGGGACGGGCATTCGCCCATATTCTCAGTGTCAGTATCCGTGTGGGGTTCTGGAATGGAACCCCCATGGATAAGGGGGCACGCCTGTGTTCCTGAAAGTTTTTGAATGTGTTTTTGTGACTATTCCCATCCCTCCCACAATAATATAGTCAAATATTCATTTGATAATATTTAGTTCACAGTTTGACATGGAATCTGTGTCTGAGATCTCTGCCTCCACACTCTAATGGATTTAGACAATCCTTTGAAAACTGGATTGTGTACAACCTGTTCAGATGGAATAGTACTCCTTGTTGTTTTGACTGTTTTGCTACAAATGCGAACTCTTTGTCTTTATTTTAATTTTAAATGCTGTAAGTGTAAGCTGTTCTCTCTCGCCAGTTCACCACTGTGGTTTGTACAAAAAGTTGAACCTAAAAACTTCTAAGTAAATGGCAGTTTGGCTTCTATCAAGCAGATAGCTTTTGCTGGCTGCTCCAAACGATAACCTCTCAAGGCAAAAGGAAACAAGATTACAGTTGTGTCCCGTTATCTGTTAGGGTTGCATTTAGGAACACTATCCCCCCACATAGCTGAAACTGCGGATATGGGCAGTCGCCTGTCCCTGCGGTCTGGACCCTCCGGAGGTGAGGGGAGCTGGGCTTCCCTGTCTCCAGAGGGGCCTCTGAGTTTAGCATAGGCCACAGATGTCTGTCCACGGCCTCTACCTGGCTCAAACTTATCTTTTCACTTGTGCACACACAATGCACACATTTTACAAGGAAAATTTTTTTTAAACGTGTGTGAAATGCATCTGAAAGACTACAAAACCAGGTTCACAGATTTTCCTGTGTAACTTATAAAAGTACTCTGTCAGATATCCCTATGAATGGTTGAGTATGTTTCAATTTAATTTGGCTATTTAGTTGTTCCAGCTGTGTTTGTGATAAGTACAGTTTGAAAAGTTGTACCTACTTTATTCTAAGTATATGCTTACCGCACAATTTTCAGCCTGCGAAAAAGGAAGCTAAGATACAGTAGTGCCACCCTTCAGCTGCAGGCATACATGGATTGTAGGAAATCCTATAGCCAGTATGTATTGGCAACCTTCAGTCTCGAAAGACTATGGTATCGCGCTCTGAAAGGTGGTTCTGGCACAGCGTCTAGTGTGGCTGAAAAGGCCAATCCGGGAGTGACAATCCCTTCCACACCGGGAGCAAGTGCAGTCTGTCCCTGGTCTGTCTCCTTGGCTATGGGCCTTCCTTCTTTGCCTCTTAGCCTCAGACTGTTGGCAAAGTGTCTCTTCAAACTGGGAAAGGCCATGCTGCACAGCCTGCCTCCAAGCGGGCCGCTCAGAGGCCAGGGTTTCCCACTTGTTGAGGTCCATCCCTAAGGCCTTCAGATCCCTCTTGCAGATGTCCTTGTATCGCAGCTGTGGTCTACCTGTAGGGCGCTTTCCTTGCACGAGTTCTCCATAGAGGAGATCCTTTGGGATCCGGCCATCATCCATTCTCACGACATGACCAAGCCAACGCAGGCGTCTCTGTTTCAGCAGTGAATACATGCTAGGGATTCCAGCACGTTCCAGGACTGTGTTGTTTGGAACTTTGTCCTGCCAGGTGATGCCGAGGATGCGTCGGAGGCAGCGCATGTGGAAAGCGCTCAGTTTCCTCTCCTGTTGTGGGCGAAGAGTCCATGACTCGCTGCAGTACAGAAGTGTACTCAGGACGCAAGCTCTGTAGACCTGGATCTTGGTATGTTCCGTCAGCTTCTTGTTGGACCAGACTCTCTTTGTGAGTCTGGAAAACGTGGTAGCTGCTTTACCGATGCGCCTGTTTAGCTCGGCATCGAGAGAATGAGTGTCGGAGATCGTTGAGCCAAGGTACACAAAGTCATGGACAACCTCCAGTTCATGCTCAGAGATTGTAATGCAGGGAGGTGAGTCCACATCCTGAACCATGACCTGTGTTTTCTTCAGGCTGATTGTCAGTCCAAAATCTTGGCAGGCCTTGCTAAAACGATCCATGAGCTGCTGGAGATCTTTGGCAGAGTGGGTAGTGACAGCTGCATCGTCGGCAAAGAGGAAGTCACGCAGACATTTCAGCTGGACTTTGGATTTTGCTCTCAGTCTGGAGAGGTTGAAGAGCTTTCCGTCTGATCTGGTCCGGAGATAGATGCCTTCTGTTGCAGTTCCAAAGGCCTGCTTCAGCAGGACAGCGAAGAAAATCCCAAACAAGGTTGGTGCAAGAACACAGCCCTGCTTCACTCTGCTTCGGATGTCAAAAGGGTCTGATGTGGAGCCATCGAAGACAACAGTGCCCTTCATGTCCTTGTGGAAGGATCTGATGATGCTGAGGAGCCTGGGTGGACATCCAATCTTGGGGAGAATCTTGAAGAGGCCGTCTCTGCTGACCAGGTCGAAAGCCTTTGTGAGATCTATGAAGGCTATAAAGAGTGGCTGTCGTTGTTCCCTGCATTTCTCCTGCAGTTGTCTAAGGGAGAATACCATATCAGTGGTGGACCTGTTGGCTCGGAATCCACACTGCGATTCTGGATAGACGCTCTCTGCAAGTACCTGGAGCCTCTTTAGTACAACTCGGGCAAACAGCTTTCCTACAACGCTGAGGAGAGAGATGCCGCGGTAGTTGTTGCAGTCACCCCTGTCACCTTTGTTCTTGTACAGCGTGATGATGTTTGCATCCCTCATGTCTTGAGGTACTCCACCTTCTCTCCAGCAGAGACAGAGGATTTCATGCAGCTCAGTGACGATGATCTCTTTGCAGCATTTTAGGACTTCAGCAGGGATGCTGTCTTCCCTTCCCAAAGGAAGGAAGACCTCGCATTGATACCAGCAAGACCCGGGATCAGAGAAAAGTGGAGGAATTTGCACAAGCGCTTGAGGAATCTCTTCCAGGCCCGGCCGACGCAAACGCATCCAGCAGATGGGAACATTTCAAGAATACCGTTTACAACACCGCCTTGTCCATATTCGGCAAGAAGACCAACAAGGCGGCAGACTGGTTTGAAGCCCACTCTGAGGAGTTGACACCAGTCATTGAGGAAAAGAGGAGAGCTCAAGCAGCATACAAGGTCTGTCCCAGTGAGCGCAACCTGCAGGTCCTCCGAACTGCTCGCAGCAAAGTCCAACAGACTGCCAGGAGATGTGCTAACGACTACTGGCTCCAGCTCTGTTCCGAGATACAGATAGCAGCTGACACGGGCAACATCAAGGGGATGTATGATGGTATCAAGCAGGCCCTAGGTCCAACACAGAAGAAAATTGCCCCTCTGAAGTCTGCCACAGGCGAGGTCATCCAGGATCGGGCGCAGCAGATGGAACGCTGGGTGCAGCACTACTCTGAGCTATATTCCAGAGAAAATGTAGTCACCGAAGAAGCACTGAACAACATTGAGTGCCTGCCTGTGCTGGAAGAGCTTGACAGTGAACCAACCCTAGAAGAACTTCACGTGGCCCTGGACTCCCTTGCCTTTGGCAAGGCACCTGGAAAGTATAGCCAGTACAGCAGTGGTTTTCACACATTTAGCACTGGGACTCACTTTTTAGAATGAGAATCTGTCAGGACCCACCAGAAGTTATGTCATGACCGGAAGTGACATCATCAAGCTGGAAAATTTTTAACAATCCTAGGCTGCAATCCTACCCAAACTTACCCGGGCTAAGCCCCATTGACTATCATTGTTAAATGCATATACATAGTAGCTTGTTAAAAGTACAGATTGGTAACATTTCCCCAAATGCAGTCACATACCATGTCATGTTGGCAACCTTCAGTCTCGAAAGACTATGGTATCGCGCTCTGAAAGGTGGTTCTGGAACAGCGTCTAGTGTGGCTGAAAAGGCCAATTTGGGAGTGACAATCCCTTCCACACTGGGAGCAAGTGCAGTCTGTCCCTGGTCTGTCTCCCTGTCTATGGGCCTTCCTTCTTTGCCTCTTTGCCTCAGTCTGTTGGCCAAGTGTCTCTTCAAACTGGGAAAGGCCATGCTGCACAGCCTGCCTCCAAGCGGGCCGCTCAGAGGCCAGGGTTTCCCACTTGTTGAGGTCCACTCCTAAGGCCTTCAGATCCCTCTTGCAGATGTCCTTGTATCGCAGCTGTAGTCTACCTGTAGGGCGCTTTCCTTGCACAAGTTCTCCATAGAGGAGATCCTTTGGGATCCGGCCATCATCCATTCTCACGACATGACCGAGCCAACGCAGGCGTCTCTGTTTCAGCAGTGCATACATGCTAGGGATTCCAGCTCGTTCCAGGACAGTGTTGTTTGGAACTTTGTCCTGCCAGGTGATGCCGAGAATGCATCAGAGGCAGCACATGTGGAAAGCGTTCAGTTTCCTCTCCTGTTGTGAGCGAAGAGTCCATGACTCGCTGCAGTACAGAAGTGTACTCAGGACGAAAGCTCTGTAGACCTGGATCTTGGTATGTTCCGTCAGCTTCTTGTTGGACCAGACTCTCTTTGTGAGTCTGGAAAACGTGGTAGCTGCTTTACCGATGCGTTTGTTTAGCTCGGTATCGAGAGAAAGAGTGTCGGAGATTGTTGAGCCAATGTACACAAAGTCATGGACAACCTCCAGTTCATGCTCAGAGATTGTAATGCAGGGAGGTGAGTCCACATCCTGAACCATGACCTGTGTTTTCTTCAGGCTGATCGTCAGTCCAAAATACCATGGTAGCATCAAGTCTAATATATTAAAAATAAAATATTGCAATGAATGGGGACCCACCTGAAATTGGCTCGCAACCCACCTAGCGGGTCCCAACCCACATTTTGAAAAATACTGGTCTAAACATAAGTTTAATAGCTGTTCCAAGAGAAGACTAGACTCTTAGACACTGATGAGTAGATGAAGTGGAAGTAGAAAAAGAAATAGCCTTTAGTACTATCACTGACATGGCATAGTAGACTTTCAAAAAGCTTGTGTGCTTAATTGTTTGAATTCATCACAGGTTTCCACAAATGCGTAGTCTAGCCATCTTAAGTTATTCCTGGGTGACCTCAGCTTCTTGGGAAGCAAAAGAGAGTGTTGTTTAGCAGTTGTAAAGCGAAAAGGATTCTGAAGGGCTAATGTGTATATATATGGTCAAGGTAATGAGCTTGGTATGTTAGTATGGTCCCATGAGCAGCCATTAACACCAATGGTTAAATTTCTCACCTCTTCTAAAAACAAATTCTAGAAACTAGTGGAGTCATTTATTATTTGAGAAACAGATCATCATTTTTTGGCCACTAGTTATGTGATACTGCTGAGGAGTAAGAATCTCAGCCTTCACCATATAATGATCTGTGCATGACAAGAGTGACATCTGTATTCAGGATGATACAAAACAATAAATCCTGTGTGATTTATAACTGTGATGGACATTCAGTGCTTATGGTTGTCATGGTAGCCAAGAAGTCTTCAAATGAAAAACAAGGAAGGTGTTTTAGAATTATGCAAATTAGCCAATTTTATAACTATCTTATATTAGTCATACAGTTATTTTCCTAATGAACTGTTGGCACAAGTTACACTAGAAAGGCAAAGTAAAACTAACTCTGTTTTTGTATCTGAAAATATGTTGCCAGGCTTTGTCACTTTACACATATGACAAATTGCTTCAGCCTTGAAGCTTAGTCATGCAGTTATGACTTGTGCTTCTCAGTGCGGTAAAATGCTCATGATTTCGAAATGCATATCTATCCATGTTTTTGTAAGTGGAAATTTGAGTGTTGGATGCTACAGTACTGTCCCATTGGCTCTTTGGAATAAAGTTGTGAAGGACTGCAAAGTCTTGTTTATATTTGATGAGGTACA
Source organism: Tiliqua scincoides (assembly GCF_035046505.1). Classification (NCBI taxonomy): domain Eukaryota; kingdom Metazoa; phylum Chordata; class Lepidosauria; order Squamata; family Scincidae; genus Tiliqua; species Tiliqua scincoides. The sequence goes on along the minus strand of NC_089824.1, from coordinate 42,577,275 downwards.
CTAGATTTTGAAAACTGAATTGCCATTGAACAAAATTGTAGTAAAAGGCACTACTGCTGCTGTGAAGTCTGATGCAGTCACAGCATCATCAGTAATCAGGGCTGAACAATGGTATAAAACAACCAGTCCACTGTTCCAAATGCTCTTTGAAATAGCACTCTTAACTTGCAGTCTAAAGCCTGTTAGTGAGTGGGCAAATGAGTCTTCCTCAGAAAGGAATTCCATATCTTAGGATGTTACTGCTGCAAAGGCCCTACTTCATCTAGCCAATGCACAATAGATGGCAAGGAACTGAAACAAGGCCCCTGAAGTTAGGTGAGTAGAAAGACTGACATGGGGAGAAGGTGGTAGTAAAATTCTGTGTGGGTATTAGTTTTTTCCCCCCTCCCTTAAGGGTAACATCCCAGAGACAGGATGTTACCAGCTTTGTTTTTCTTAAAGTACAGCAATACCTTTACTTTCATCCACTTGACTTTCATCATAATTTTATAACTTCAGTTTCTAACTCTTGTAGTGAATAGAAAGGAAATGTGTTTACATGAAGAGGGTCTGCTGTGCCTGATCATTCACACTGAAAAAATGGGCAACATGCAGTACAGGGTGCTCCTCACTATCTGCCGGGATTCCATTCCAGGACCACCTGTGGATAAGGAAACCTGCGGATAATGAAATCCATGGGTTTTGGGGTCCCCTGGAACGGAACCCCCGGGGAAAGTGAGAAGATATGCTCATGTCCCCTCTGGAAGATGTTCTGAGAGACAGAGGCCACGCACAGTCTCCCCAGCCATCAGAACACCTTCTTATGCTCTACTTGTGTTCAGTCTTTGTTAATTTCATTAGAAAATTGAACTTTGCACTCACATAGTAAATTGTGGCAACATTTATTGCTTAAAACAATACTAGCAAAACAACTTTTAGTTGAAGTGAGTTTAACTTAACTTCAAAATCTGTAGCTTATCATCCCAATATTACTAAACTAGGGTTAGAAACAGTACAAGTGCACTGGATGGGGAGAAGACTGCAAAAGTAGGCATGGGTTTATAACAGTGATTTTCAACTTGTGTGCCATGACACACTGGTGTACTGTGAATGGTCCGTAAATGTGCCACAGGAGTTTGGTGGGAGGGATGGGAGTTAGTAGGGCTTTTGGGGGATGCAAGCTCCCCCCTTGTCAATTTTCACCAACTGTTGGTGTGCCTTGACAATTTAAGTACCTTGTCAGTGTGCCATGAGATGAAAGAGATTGAAAATTGCTGGATTATAAAGATGTTATACGCATGAAAATCTGTGAGTGTGTGGTTTTTTTTTTTTTCTCTTTCGCTCTTTCCTCCTTGCCGCCCCCCCACCAGGTCAGAGATGGATGATTGCACTTGTGCATTGCATTGCTCTTATGGCAGTGAATGTTGGCAGCAGAGAGCAGTACAAAGGCATGAGAACCAGTCAGCTGGGGATGGGAATTGGGCTAGAGAGAGGCAAGTGGTCCTTTCAGCCTTCTCACTCTTAAGGGACTTAAGTGGGAGATGTGGGGGGAAGACTGAGCCAGCATGTGGACCTTTTAAACTAAGCAAGAAGTAACTATGTAAAAAAGAGCTTGCAAGATTGGGATTGTGTTCCAACTTTTTTTTTTTTTTTTTTTTGAGCTGGGGAGAATGAACATAAGAACAGCCCCACTGAATCAGGCCATAGGCCCATCTAGTCCAGCTTCCTGTATCTCACAGCGGCCCACCAAATGCCCCAGGGAGCACACCAGATAACAAGAGGCCTCATCCTGGTGCCCTCCCTTGCATCTGGCATTCTGACATAACCCATTTTTAAAATCAGGAGGTTGCACATGCACATCATGGCTTGTACCCCGTAATGGATTTTTCCTCCAGAAACTTGTCCAATCCCCTTTTAAAGGCGTCCAGGCTAGACGCCATCACCACATCCTGTGGCAAGGAGTTCCACAGACCAACCACACGCTGAGTAAAGAAATATTTTCTTTTGTCTGTTCTAACTCTCCCAACACTCAATTTTAGTGGATGTCCCCTGGTTCTGGTGTTATGTGAGAGTGTAAAGAGCATCTCCCTATCCACTCTGTCCACCCCCTCCATAATTTTGTATGTCTCAATCATGTCCCCCCTCAGGCGTCTCTTTTCTAGGCTGAAGAGGCCCAAACGCTGTAGCCTTTCCTCATAAGGAAGGTGCCCCAGCTCCGTAATTATCTTAGTCGCTCTCTTTGCCACCTTTTTTCTTGCCATCATTGTAATTAAAAGTTGAAGCCTTAAAATTAATAAGTGAACACATTGAGAAAGCTATCTGTAATAATATAAGGACAGACTTATTAAAATCTTTTAAATATATATTTAAATTATTTGAATGGGATGTTAACTTGTGATCCTAGTATGGACACAATGCTAGTATGTTAAATTTGGACACAAGTTTCATTAAACTTGTGAGAGCAAGGGTGGTATAGTGGTTTAGGAGGTGGTTTGGGACTTAGACCTGGAAGATCCAGGTTCGAATCCTCCCTCAGCCATGAAGCTTCCTGGGTGATCTTGGGTCAGTCACTTTTTGTCATCCTCACCTACCTCATAGGGTTGTTGTGAGGACAAAAGGAGGGGAGCAGCTGTGTACACCACCCTGAGCTCTTTGGAGGAAAGGTGGTATAAAAATGTGAAAAATAAAATTAAAAAAATTAAAGAAATTGGTAAAATGAAGCACATGATTGCTGCGTGCTTCTAAATAAATCAGTGTAAAAAGTTAGGCTGATTCCTAGACATGTCAAAAATGCTTTGCAGCCATTAGACAAGATTGAGAACATTTAATAGATATTTAAAGTATGGTTGGGGGCTTAGTAAGAGATGTATAGATCTTTCGAGAGTGGAAGAGAGCAAAGGTGATACAAGAAACAGAAGAACTGATAAGAAAGAGGAGAAAGATGAGATGGAAAAAGACAAGGATTGATAGAAAATCTACCAGACTGGTTTTCGATAGAAGATTGAGAATAAACATATTGCAGCAAATGGAAAAATTAAAAGGGCGCTAGTCTATAAAGAATATCCAATATGTACCTCCTACTGCCAGTAGATTTGTTGTCCAAAACCTGAGACCAGAGATCAGGTAAAGTAGGAGTATGTACATGAGTATGAGAGTGATTAGGAGAAAAATAAAGTTATAGCAGCCTCAAAATTAAGAGAAGAGAAAAATGTTAACTGGCAATTAAATTCAGAAAGAAAAGGCCCAGGAGGAAAACAAATAAGAGCAAGCCTATAAGTAATAGAGAAAAGCCAAAATATGTTTCAAAAGAAGGAAGGAGGAATAAGATTGATGAAGAAAATTAACTCCATAATCATCAGGATCGGGTGAATATGAAAAAAATCCCCAGAAGAAAAGGCATACCACTGGTGGTGGTTGTGTCAAATAGAGAGCTGATTTGGACAAACTTAGAGCAGTGATTCTCAAACTTTTTAACACCAGGACCCACTTTTTAGAAAGACCAATCTGTTGGGACCTACCAGAAGTGATGTCATTAACCTAGAAGTGATGTCATGACCGGAAGTACCATCATCAAACAGGAAACATTTTTACAGCTCTCCTATATGATAAAATCAGATTCCCCAAACATCCTAAAGGCTGCAGTCCTATCCACACTTACCAGGGAGTAAGCCTTTGTTAAAAGCATATACAGTATATTTCCCCAGATGCAGTTCACATACCAAGGTAGCGTCAAGTCTAATATATTAAAAATAAAACACACATTGAAATGAATGGGAACTCACCTGAAAGTGGCTCACAATCCTTCTAGTGGGTCCCAAACCACAGTTTGAAAAACGCTGACTTAGAGACTATGAGCTGTTGGGTAGTGACTCTTCATTTGCTCTGCCTTTGGGGCCCATTGGCTGTGGATGTCACATTTCCATAGGGCAGTGGTTCTTGGGCGTTTTAGACCGGGACCCACTTTTCATGATGACAATCTTTCTGGGGCCCGCCAGAAGTGTTGTCATTAACCTGAAAGTGATGTCATCAAGCAGGAAGTGCCGTCACTGTGATGCCAGTGCCAGAAGTGATATCATTAAGCAGGAAGTGACATCATTTCCAGGTTCTCACCTAGGAACTCATACCCTTCAAATGACAAGAGAAAACATTCCAGCATAGAAGCTTTCCCCAATTCTCTGACCCATGCTACCATTGCTACCAAGCATTCAACCTGTAAAATTCAATATACAGTATTTAATAGGAATATTTCATTCATTCTGATCTCGGATGTGTTGTTTAAGTGCTCCCTTTATTGTTTTGAGCAGTGTACTTCTTGTAATGAGGTGTGTGTGAAGGGTGTGCTTGCTTCCGGCTAGTGTTGAGCATGGCATTGATATATTTAGTATATGCCCATCAGTGTTCATGGCACCTTGCAAACTAACTACCCTGAAGCCTCCTACAGATCCAACAAAACCAGACTTGTCTGCACCACCTATAAGATAGGAGTCTTCCATCTCTCCTAGCCTTACAGATCACACACATGCTCAGTACTCTCCCCAGTTCCCCCATCCCATCTCTCCTAGCCCTGAGATCACACACATGCCTAGCCCACTCTCCCCAGTTCCCCCACCCCTCCCTCTCCTGGTTGTCTCAGTGCTTTAGTTTCTGTATTTGCTGCACATCAAAACTTTCAACAAGTGAACCTTTCATTGTGGGAGGAAGATCCTTTTCTGAGCCCTGAATCCTCCCTTCCAAACTTTGTGCAAGAATCTTTGCAAAGGAGCCCATCCAAGGCAAGGGGGGGAGGGGCAGCCTCAGACTCCCACCTGAAATTCAAGAGACAGGCTCTGCTCTGCCAATACAACCATGCTCACTGGAGAAAGGACATAGTGGAAATGAAAAAGGTGCAAATGAGTACGACTAAGGGCCCAGTCCTATCCAATTTTCCAGTGCTGGTGCAACTGTGCCAATGGGGGTATGCACTGCATCTTGTAGTGGGGCAGCAGTTACAGAGCCTTCCTTAAGGTTTGGGAACATTTGTTCTCTTACCTTGGGGCTGAGTTGCAGCTGCACCAGTGCTGAAAAATTGGATAGGATTGGGCCATAAGATGATTACTGGGCTGGGGCACCTACCTTATAAGGAAAGGCTATAGCAGGGTATCAAACATAAGGCCCGGGGACAGGATGCAGCCCGCAGAAGCTTTTTATCCGGCCCTCAGGCTCTCAGCTGCTGAGCAGTGCTGAGGTGTTACTGCTAAAAGGGCAGCCCCAATGAAAATTGGGCTCTTCCATATCTTGAAATATGATAAAGATTTGTGTGTTTTCTCTTATGTCATTTGAAGTTAATGAATTCCTAAATGAGAAAAAGTGCTAATTTTTGGGTATGAGTTGTTTAATGACATCACTTCCTGCCTAATGACATTACTTCTGGCCCTCAGCAGGCATCATGAATGCCATTTGGCCCTCGGTATGAAATGAGTTTGACACTCCTGGGCTACAACGTTTGGGCCTCTTCAGCCTAGAAAAGAGGCTGGGGGGGGCATGATTGAGACACACAAAATTATGCACGGGAAGGATAGAGTGGGTAGAGAGATGCTCTTTAGAATCTCACATAATGCCAGAACCAGGGGACATCCACTAAAACTGAGTGTTGGGAGGGTTAGGACAGACAAAAGAAAATATTTCTTTCCTCAGCCTGTGGAACTCCTTATGCAGGATGTGGTGACGGCATCTGGCCTGGATGCCTTTAAAAGGGGATTGGACAAGTTTCTGGAGGAAAAATCCATTATGGGTTACAAGCCATGATGCGTATGTGCAACCTCCTGATTTTAGAAATGGGCTATGTCAGATGCAAGGGAGGGCACCAGGATGCAGGTCTCTTGCTGTCTTGTGTGCTCCCTGGGGCATTTGGTGGGCTGCTGTGAGATATAGGAAGCTGGACTAGATGGGCCTATGGCCTGATCCAGTGGGACTCTTCTTATGTTCTTGAAATGAAACAGGTGCTGCCTTGCTCTTTTGCGACTGTGCATGCCGCTCTTTCAGACCCAGAGGAAAGAAGCTTCTCTCTCTCTCTCTGCAGGACTGATGCAGGCTTGGAAAATGGTGGCGCCCACTGCCAGATTCCAAGATGGCATCGCCCAGCTCATTTTGCCAATATCCAAGATGGCGCTGCCCAGTTCATTTTGCCAGTTTCCAAAATGGCACCACCCAGCTCATTTTGCCAGTATCAAAGATGGCATTGCCCAGCTTTTCGCGACCCATCCAAAATCAGGTCACAACCCACCAAGTGGGTTGCGACCCACCGTTTGAGAACCTATGCCACAGGGCATACATGGGGAAAGTGGTGTGTGTTTTTCTAGGTTTAACATAGATAGCAACTGTTTGGTTTTTTGGCCTTTGCATTTTGGATTTTTCCTGAATAGGACTTACGCAAAAGTGGTATCCATATGAAGTCAGCTGACAGCATTGACACAGGCAAGTCTTCCTCACTGTACGTAGTCTGAACAAGCCACGGAGTTTATTAGTAACATAATAATAATTTTCTTTTAGAAATAGTCTCTGAGTGAGAATGGAATATAGAGTGAAATGAGGTTGGAATAAAATTAACAACTGGGCATTGTTGTACAGGATCAAAAGAGACCACTGACACCAAGCTAAGTTTAAGGCTTTTATTAGGAGGAATGGAACCTGAACCAAACAAATCAAAATGACCTTGTTTCAAATTTCCCCCCAGTTGAGAGGACCTGAGGCAGGCAGGCTTGAGGCAGGCACAAGGCAGCAGGACTTGAGGCAAGCCAGGCAAAGTCTGGGTGGTTGTTCCCTTCTCTTGTTCTCAGAGGCTCTCCCAGGGGCTCCTTCCAGCAGCTCTCTCCTCAGCTCTCCCTCAGAGCTCAGGTTTCAGCTCCGCTCTGCAGCTTGGTCTCTCCCAACTTGCTCCTCGCAGCTTCTCTTCCTTGAGGTCTCTGCAGCTTGCTCTTCCAGCTCTTCTGCAGACGCTCCCCAAAGCTCCTCACAGAAGCTCTGTGGCTTAGTCTCTCGTTCTGCAGAGCCCAGTCTTGAAGCTCCTCTCGGCAGCTCTTCCCTGGTGGTCTCTGAGCTCTTGTGCTGGTGCAGCCCCTTTTATAGCCGCAGTGGCTCTGCACACAGCAGCCCTCTACCTTTCTTTTGATGGTACTGCAGCCTTTTTGCACACGGCACTCAAGTCTCCTGCTCAGCCCTTCTCAGTCTCTCCTCCTGTCTCTCCAATGCAGCCGTTTTCCATTTGGTCCTCCAACTCTCAAGGGCTTGTTACAAAGTCCTCAGCAAGTGAGCCTATTGGCCCAGACAAAACTCTTACTATTGGCTCAGACAAACTCAGACTGACTGTCTGTTGGCTCATGAAAGGCACAGCTACGATCCTACCAGGCCAAGTTACAGCAGTCAACTGAGCCCAAGTTCTGCATATATCAGCATGAATGACCATGAATAAGAGAGATATGACCAGATCAGGCCAACATGCCAGTAAAACAAATGGGAAAAATTAGAAAAGAGCTGTGTAATTCTGAGTAGAACTAATAGAAAATCATGACGAATTGGTTAGATGCAGGACCAGAAAGGTGCTGAATGACTAGTGTGACACTACTGTGGGCAGCTACTTTGAGCAATAGACTTTATGGCTAAACACTAGTTTGTTTCCAGAAGAACATAGTAATATTTAAAAATTGCACTGATCCCTAATCAGTGAAAAGCTTGATGTTGCACTGTTTTATCTGCAAGAACCTCCCACCCACACTTTCCCTTGTTGGTATGCTGCTTCAGTACTCGGTTCATAGCATCTTATCTGTTCATTATTCCTTTAATCACTAATATTGTGGTAATGCAGAGGTCCATGCACTTCTTTTCAGCTATTTAATTTAAATAAAGCACTAAATAGAATAAAGCACTAAAAATGTGTTCTCCTTATAGCTTACAGATTACCCGTCTCTTTTCATTAGTTCTGACTATACTAGAGATTTAACCATTATAGTTTTTAGTAGCCACATTCTCCCTACTTGATTGCCTTACAAAATTTATTTACAATTTTTAATATAACTATCAGATTAATTCTCTTGATAGGCATTTTACCTTGTATATTCAGGTGTATAGTTCTGACATATTTGTCATGTTAATACATGCATCACTTGCTGTAGTCTGTACTACTTTTTATCAGTGTTCATAATCCTTCCATTATTTGCTAAATGTTAGCAGTTAATTTTATGTTACACATTGTTCTGTCTAGTCTTTTGGAGAAATATTTTTCAAACTTGCTTCAGTCAATAAGTATTTGAAAGTCTGAATTCTTGCACATGATTAATTTAATGTCTTGTTTGTTTCTCTTAGCATTCTCCATCAGAACCCTTCCTAGAGAAACCAGTGCCAGATATGACTCAGGTTAGTGGACCGAATGCCCAGCTACTGAAAAGTGATGATTACCTTCCATCAATTGAGCAACAGCCACAGCAAAAGAAAAAGAAAAAGAAAAACAATCACATTATTTCAGAAGGTCCTGGTAAAGGATTTGGTAAGGAAGGTTTTCCAGGTGGGCTTGATAGCCAGGATCCTACTAGGAAATCATTAGACTGTTCCCAGGAAGAGAAAAAGAAAAAGAAAAAGCCGAAGGTAAAAAAAGAACCGAAGGACCCAAAAGAACCCAAGGAGAAGAAGGAGCCTAAAGAACCCAAGACTCCTAAAACCCCTAAGATCCCAAAAGAGCCAAAGGAAAAGAAAGCAAAAAACACCACACCAAAACCCAAGGCCAACAAAAAGACAAGGTATGTTAGATATCCATTAGTATTACAAATAAATATTGAACTTTTTCAAGTTCCGTATTTTTAGATTCTTTGAGAACTTGTTGTGTCTATAATAGTCAGAAAAAAGAAAACACCTTTTTTCTATTTTGATTTCTAGGATACTAAGTTAGAATTATTGAAATGAACTAGAATTACATTTTCCCTCTATTAGTAGTAATGAAACTTATTTTTGTTTACCTAATTTGTATATTAATTGTCAAGTTCATTAAGTGTACAGCTAAAAACAGAATTAGAAGTCTTGATTTTTCTTAACAACAAAAATCTTCAAATGAAGTGAAGAAGCAGTATTAGGGAGAGATTTTACATCCACCTGGCTACTCTGTTTTTCTCTTAGTTAGAACATAAGAATTGGTTATTCCATTTAGTGTGATGATTCATTTTAGAAGCACAATTCAGATTCTAATTTGACTATTTGAATACAGGTGTACCCTAGTATTTGCGGAGGTTCTGTTCCTGAACACTCTGCAGTTAGCTGAAACTGCAGATGCCGGAGATTTTCCCCACCCTTTGTAGGATCTTCTGGACCCCACAGAGGTTGTGCACGTTCCCCTGTGACCTCTGTGGGCCTCATAATGACTGTTTCAGCCAAAAAAAAAAAGTCACTTCCGGTTTTTTTGTAAAACCGAAAGTGATGTTTTTATGCCTTCAAAAGGCATTATGAGGTGGGAACAGGGCTATTGCAGAACTTGATCTGAAGAAATGTTAGTTTTTGTGTATTTGATTGACGCTCTTAGGAAGTCTTTCAGTGTTGGTACCTAAATTTGTATTGCAAAACATCAATGTAAAATATTTCATTGAATAATAATCTTGGCAGCTCAAATTTCAGTTTGTATAAGAGGCATACTAAATTAGGTTAATCTATGTCATACCATGCACATATGGCATTGTTACCAAACTTCTTTATTGGATGCTTCGGTATAGAGGAAGCTTTATACCTTTTCTCCTTGGAGCATCTGTCACTTGGCTGCATGGATGCTATGCCATGCTAACTGTATAATAAAGTGCTCTTTCTTTAATTCTGTGCTTGTCTCAGAGAAGGGAAATAGCTAATGAAAACTAGGACTATTTTGGTATCAGCCATGGTCTTTATGCATTATTTTAAGCCTAAGCTCAACTAGTTTACTGAGTGAATGGAAATGTTGCTGAAAATAATGTAACATCTGTGAAATAAACTTGTTTTTATATGCCAGGTAGTGCCAAAGGCTGACTAATCTAGTGGCATAGCTAATGATTGTGTAGCTTGGTGCCAAGCTCAAAATGATGCCCCAGAAGTGATGTCACAACCGGAAGTGACATCACGCCAGGCTTTTAAAAAAGTGAAAATTGGGGGGAAACTTACCCCCCTACCAGCTTACCACCCAGTTGTTCTGCCACCTCCCCCAGCCAGTGGCATAGCTAAGGCATCTATCTGCTATCTGGGGTCAAAGAAGATTTGTAGCCCACCTTCCAAGACAAAATCAAATTTAATGAAGTAAAAAATTAAAAGTGTGCCCCTGATTGGTCTGAGAAACTGTGCTGGGATGAAGATGGTTGGTTATTCTCCCCCTGTTTTGAGTTCAGAAAATCCACTTTTTGCTCTATAAGGCAGGTGTGTTTTCATTTTCTGGTTAATTGGCCATAAGTTTTGATAGAATATAGATATTCCAATGCTGTTTGTTTCATTGGATTCTGCATTAAATTACCTTTCCAGTGATATATAACATGATGATATTATTCATACATATCAAGATTTTCACCATTTTGGTCACTAGTGTCAAGCTCAGCTTGTTGCCTCCCTAAAGCATGATGACCGGTGCATCTGCTACCCCCTGCACCCCCTTAGCTACACTGAATCCGTCCAGCAACACACATAATTGAATCAAGGTTTTAAATTAATCAATATGCTCAAACCATTAATCTGTCAAGCAGAAGTTCTTGAATTTCTCAGAAGTATGTTATTTATTATTCTGATTATATATACTGCTACAGAAGAGAGAAAAATAATACAACAATAAACACTAAAATGTTGTTAGCTAAAGGCAAGGTAGGTTTTGAGCCCCATAGCTTAATTATGGGTGCGATACAGCCCATCCGTGCATGGGCTGTAAAGTCCAACTGCATTGTAGGATACCTTTTAAACAGTGGCAGCTGGTCCCAGCTCTCGGTCACAATCCCTGAAATGCATCCCTGAAAGTTCAGTTGATTTTAGTGGAGGGGGAGAAAAGAGATAAGTTTAAATCTCTTTTCTCCCCATCCCCTAAAATCAACTGAACTCAGCATGGTCCTTCTCACCAGCCATTACCTAGCTCTAACCAGATAGTCGCAACCAGAGTACAAGGGCTAGCCAGGGTAGCTGGTTACCACTGCTTGTGCTGGATGAGCATACAATTGTTATGCCATAGCCTGGCTTCGATATTCACACTCTTGGAAGTTTGCTATGCTTGTTAGCAGTGATGTGTGTCCAGTTCTAAAGGCGCTTTGTTCATGAACAGCCTCAGGACAAAGTTGGGGGGGGGGGCAGGGGCTACATCTTTCTATATGCACAGTAAGTTGAACATTTTATGTTGAAAGTAGTGGGTTTATAGTATATTGGTTTATAGTACCAGTACCACATAGTTCTAGTAACTTTTCATGTTTAATATCAACTTTTTTTACAACCCTTTTCCCATAACCCTTGCTAATTGGATAAGAGGCACTTTTTCAAGTGGGTGCTCCTCTTTTATTTAGCAGGGGGAGAGTAACTGGCCTTCCTCACCCCAACAGTGTCTTTTCTAGTGGCTGTCTGCTAGTGTTTTGCATCTTTTAGATTGTGAGCCCTTTTGGGACAGGGAGCCATTAGTTATTTGATTTTTCTCTGTAAACCGCTTTGTGAACTTTTGTTGAAAAGCGGTATATAAATGCTGTTAATAATAATAATAATAATAATAATAATAATAATAATAATAATAATAATAATAATATATTTGAACAAGAAATCCTTGATCTCATGAGGGTATTTTTAAAAAGTGTATTGCACCTACTTTATGCTAATTAAGCTTCTAATAATATTGTTGGCAACTTTCAGTCTCGAAAGACTATGGTATCGCGCTCTGAAAGGTGGTTCTGGAACAGCGTCTAGTGTGGCTGAAAAGGCCAATTCGGGAGTGACAATCCCTTCCACACTGGGAGCAAGTGCAGTCTGTCCCTGGTCTGTCTCCCTGTCTATGGGCCTTCCTTCTTTGCCTCAGACTGTTGGCCAAGTGTCTCTTCAAACTGGGAAAGGCCATGCTGCACAACCTGCCTCTAAGCGGGCCGCTCAGAGGCCAGGGTTTCCCACCTGTTGAGGTCCATCCCTAAGGCCTTCAGATCCCTCTTGCAGATGTCCTTGTATCGCAGCTGTGGTCTACCTGTAGGGCGCTTTCCTTGCACGAGTTCACCATAGAGGAGATCCTTTGGGATCCGGCCATCATCCATTCTCACGACATGACCGAGCCAACGCAGGCGTCTCTGTTTCAGCAGTGCATACATGCTAGGGATTCCAGCTCGTTCCAGGACAGTGTTGTTTGGAACTTTGTCCTGCCAGGTGATGCCAAGGATGCGTCGGAGGCAGCGCATGTGGAAAGCGTTCAGTTTCCTCTCCTGTTGTGAGCAAAGAGTCCATGACTCGCTGCAGTACAGAAGTGTACTCAGGACACAAGCTCTGTAGACCTGGATCTTGGTATGTCCATCAGCTTCTTGTTGGACCAGACTCTCTTTGTGAGTCTGGAAAACGTGGTAGCTGCTTTACCGATGCGCTTGTTTAGCTCGGTATCAAGAGAAAGAGTGTCGGAGATCGTTGAGCCAAGGTACACAAAGTCATGGACAATCTCCAGTTCATGCTCAGAGATTGTAATGCAGGGAGGTGAGTCCACATCCTGAACCATGACCTGTGTTTTCTTCAGGCTGATTGTCAGTCCAAAATCTTGGCAGGCCTTGCTAAAACGATCCATGAGCTGCTGGAGATCTTTGGCAGAGTGGGTAGTGATAGCTGCATCGTTGGCAAAGAGGAAGTCACGCAGACATTTCAGCTGGACTTTGGACTTTGCTCTTAGTCTGGAGAGGTTGAAGAGCTTTCCATCTGATCTGGTCCGGAGATAGATGCCTTCTGTTGCAGTTCCAAAGGCCTGCTTCAGCAGGACAGCGAAGAAAATCCCAAACAAGGTTGGTGCAAGAACACAGCCCTGCTTCACTCCGCTTCGGATGTCAAAGGGGTCTGATGTGGAGCCATCGAAGACAACAGTGCCCTTCATGGACTTGTGTCCTTGTGGAAAGATCTGATGATGCTGAGGAGCCTGGGTGGACATCCAATCTTGGGGAGAATCTTGAAGAGGCCATCTCTGCTGACCAGGTCAAAAGCCTTCGTGAGATCTATGAAGGCTATAAAGAGTGGCTGTCTTTGCTCCCTGCATTTCTCCTGCAGTTGTCTAAGGGAGAATACCATATCAGTGGTGGACCTGTTGGCTCAGAATCCACACTGCGATTCTGGATAGACGCTCTCTGCAAGTACCTGGAGCCTCTTTAGTGCAACTCGGGCAAACAGTTTTCCTACAACGCTAAGGAGAGAGATGCCACGGTAGTTGTTGCAGTCACCCCTGTCACCTTTGTTCTTGTACAGCGTGATGATGTTTGCATCCCTCATGTCTTGAGGTACTCCACCTTCTCTCCAGCAAAGACAGAGGATTTCATGCAGCTCAGTGACGATGATCTCTTTGCAGCACTTTAGGACTTCAGCAGGGATGCTGTCTTTTCCAGGTGCCTTGCCAAAGGCAAGGGAGTCCAGGGCCACATGAAGGTCTTCTAGGGTTGGTTCACTGTCAAGCTCCTCCAGCACAGGCAGGCACTCAATGTTGTTCAGCGCTTCTTCGGTGACTACATTTTCTCTGGAATATAGCTCAGAGTAGTGCTGCACCCAGCGTTCCATCTGCTGCGCCTGATCCTGGATGACCTCGCCTGCGGCAGACTTCAGAGGGGCAATTTTCTTCTGTGTTGGACCTAGGGCCTGCTTGATACCATCATACTTCCCCTTGATGTTGCCCGTGTCAGCTGCTATCTGTATCTCGGAACAGAGCTGGAACCAGTAGTTGTTAGCACATCTCCTGGCAGTCTGCTGGACTTTGCTGCGAGCAGCTCAGAGGACCTGCAGGTTGCGCTCACTGGGACAGGCCTTGTATGCTGCTTGAGCTCTCCTCTTTTCCTCAATGACTGGTGTCAACTCCTCAGAGTGGGCTTCAAACCAGTCTGCCGCCTTGTTGGTCTTCTTGCCGAGTATGGACAAGGCGGTGGAACCAACCATATTGGCTTCTGCCTTTCCATTGGATCATTCCAGCGACGTGGAGAGGGGGGATTTGCTGCATGGGTAACAGCCTATCCTCCATACCTTCTTTACCCAGGCTTCGCGCACTGGAGAGGTCACTCCAGCTTCGCCATACGGCGTCGGCACAACACGGGAAGCAGCAGTTACCGGTTATAAGTCTTCGCTCGATTGGCGTAGAGCGTGACGCCAGGGGCTGCTTCCGACGGTGGGAGAGATCATTGCATCTCATTGGGCAGCTACCGCCCACCTTAAGCTGGGCAGTCCCCAGCCAGTAAGGTATTGCCTCGCCACGGTCCGTTAACCTCATGGGGTGCGTGGGGTTTAGGGTGAAAACCGACAAGCGGATCGACAACTCTGCACCATGCAACAGAAAACTCCTGCCCTAAAGCTGGGCACCTGGAATGTTAAGACAATGACACCTGTTTTCTCTAATGACCTGCAAGAAATAGACAGCGCACGCAAAACAGCTGTCATCGACATGGAGCTGAGCAGACTGCAGATGGACATCGTTGCCATTCAAGAGACGAGGCTTCCAGATTCCGGATCTGTCAAGGAGAGAAATTTCTCATTTTTCTGGCAGGGAAAACCACCAAATGAAACCAGGGAACATGGCGTTAGCTTTGCGGTCAGAAATACCCTGCTGAAATCCATCATTCCACCTACTGTGGGAAGTGAAAGAATTTTGTCCCTGCAGCTCCAGTCATCAGCAGGACCTGTCACTCTCATCAGTGCTTATGCACCAACTCTGTCATCTCCAGCAGAAGCCAAAGACAAATTCTATGATGACCTGGCCACCACTATCAAGAAGATCCCTGTAAAAGAGCCATTGTTCATCCTCGGCGATTTCAACGCTAGAGTTGGTGCTGATAACAGTTCATGGCCCACTTGCTTAGGTCAGTTCGGCACTGGGAAGATGAACGAAAATGGCCAACGCCTGCTAGAGTTTTGCTGCCTTCACGGTCTCTGTGTCAGCAACACGTTCTTCAACACAAAACCCCAACATAGAGTCTCTTGGAGACACCCAAGATCAAAGCACTGGCACCAGCTCGACCTGATCCTCACCAGACGCTCCAACCTTCCCAGCATCAAGATCACACGCAGTTGTCAGGGTGCTGCCTGCGACACTGACCACTCCCTGGTGTGCAGCAGAGTGAAACTGCAAACAAAGCAACTGTATCACACGAAGAAGGAAGGAAGACCTCACATTGATACCAGCAAGTCCCGGGATCAGAGAAAAGTGGAGGAATTTGCACGAGCGCTTGAGGAATCTCTTCCAGGCCCAGCTGACGCAAATGCATCCAACAGATGGGAACATTTCAAGAATACCGTTTACAACACCGCCTTGTCCATACTTCTAATAATATATGGAACAGTTAATTGAACAGATACGTTTTTATAGTTCACTCCTAATACTGCTGTTAGTTTGGAATGTTCTATAAAGGTGAATATACTTTGATCTTACATTTTCTTTGTATGCATAAACATTGTTCTCTGTGTGTTTGGCTATCTCCATCTAAAAATTTTATCTGATGCAAGCCAGATCCTTGGAAATATCATTATAGCTTCTGTGTCTCATCTTTTAGTCTTCCCTGCCCCTGAGTTCCAGATTCTTCCAGCTAGTTTTTGAGTTTCTTTGTTGAGAGAACATCTGCATTTTTTCCTGATTGTCATTTTGTTGTACACTTCATCCAGGGAGCTTCAAGTGGTATACCTTGCTGAACCCACTTTTTATCCTCACAAATGCCTCCTGTTGTAGGTTCGGTTGAGAGATGAATGGCTCAAATAACTTTTTCGTTGAGTAAAGATTTAAACCCAAGTATACCAAGCCCTAATCCAACACTAATTACTAAACTACACTGTTCTACTGACAAAGGTCGTGGCTGACTATCTAGCTCCTTAGCAGTTCTCCCCTCTGAGGGAGAGGGTGGTCCCAAGGCCCCATGTGACAGGAGAATGAAAGATGCCCTCAAAAGGGATTTCAAGGTCTCCTCTCTGGCCCTGCAGGTCTCGGCAGCCAGTTCCCTGATGGCTTGAGCCCTTATAGCATGGGTCAAGGATCTAGTGGCATTCAGACCCCAAGCTGTCTATGGCCACACACAACATTCTTAAGAAGATTTCCCTAGCCGTGGTGTTCACTACTGACTTCTCCCTGGATGCCATGCAGTTCAGCGTGAAAGCCCTTGTGGCAAATGTGGTGACCAGAAGGAATATTTGGCTACAACCCTGGGATGTAGATCAGGGCTCCCAGGCCAGACTACTGGTGGTCCCCTTCACTGGTTCCAAGCTCTTCAGGCAAACCCTGGATCCCCTCCTGGTGAAGAGCAAGGATAAGTGTAAAGTGCTGTCCATGGCCCACAAGGAGAGCAACAAAACTTTTTGTGCCCATCAGACCCCTTTTTGTCCTAAGGACACCCCCACTTGGAAGCATAGATGGAACAAGTCCAGATACTTCCCCAAGGGCAGATCCTCTTTGGGGGGTGAGTCCCTCAAGCAAGTCCAACAATTCACTCACCCATCTTTATGTCAGGACGTGGCCAGGGGGAACTCCCAGTAGGTGGCCATCTCCAGTTTTTCACCCTCCAGTAGCACTGGATCATCTTGGATGCCTGTGTCCTGGAGACATTATGCAAGGGGTATGCCACTAGTGTTCAGGGCCAAACCCAGGAACCGCTTCTGGAATGTGCCAACATTCAGGGACCATCAGAAGCATTAGTGCATGCAGGTTGCCATCCAGCAGGCTACCATCTGATGTCTTGCTGGATATCAAAGCCATAGAACCAGTGCTAGCCTCATAGCAGGGCAAGGGCGTCTACTCCATCTTCTTTCTTGTTCCGACGAAAAACGGGAACATGAGGACAATACTTGACCTCAAGTGGCTGAACAGATTCCTACTGAGATGCCAATTTAAGATGGAGACCTTGGTGTTGATGATCGCAGCCCTGGAGACAGGCGACTACCTGGAATCAATTGTTGGAAGTGTACCTACACATTCCCGTTCTGCCCAAGCACAGGTGCTTCCTATGATTCTATTATGGCTCCTGCCATTTTCAATTCCAGGCATTGCCATATGGGTTAATGGTGACACCCATAGTCGTAACCAAGATCCTCATGGCACTTGTAGCACAGCTACGTCTACAGAGAGTGTTCATATACCACTATTTGGACGATGTGCTGATCCGCTCCCCATCCAGGCAGCAAGCGGTCAGGGATGTGCAGACCACAGCGGCGAGCCTTCAGGAAGCTGGATTCATAGTCAACAAGAGCTGCCTTCTCCCATCCCAGCAGCTGGAGCACCTGGGTCTCTTCCTAGACACAGACAAGACTGCAATTTCCCTGTTGCAAGATAGACAGAACATGATGTGGACAATTCTGAATCAGGTACTGGCTAAGCAACCCCAAGATGTGATGACCCTGACTATACTGTTGGATATGATGATCTCCTGCTAGGATGTCATCCCATGGTCCCACTTCCACTCCAGAGGTCTGTAAGGATTTCTTCTTCCATTCTGGAAGAAGATCAAGAGCAGTACACAAATCACAGTGTTGCTTCCACCAGCAGTAAGGAAAGACCTGGACTGGTGGAGAAACCTGCAGGGGCTGGCAACAGGGTCCCTATTGAGGAACCAGTCCTGGACCTTGATCACAAGAGTCCAGTCTGCTGGGCTAGGGAGCCCACACCAAGGAGGAGAGAGGAGTACAGCCACATCAATCTCTTAGAACTCAGAGCCATCCAGCTGGCACTCCTGAGGTTCCCCCCCCCAGATACAGGGATGCCAAGTGCTGACCAAGATGGACAACAATATGGCCAAGGCATGCATCAACAAACAGGGAGGCCTGCCATCCACGGTCCTTCACAGGGAAGCCACAGCCTTTCTCAACTGGGTCGAGACTCTCCTGACAGCAATCCAAGCAGTAATTAAAAACAAGGGCAGTAATTACAAGAAGTAGATAGACCACTCCCCTGCAGGCCAAGAATATGCAACCCTGCAAACCATTGCAAGAAAGAGGAAGAGAAGAATAGAAGAATATTGTCATTTCTGCAGAAAAGCTAATTAAAGTTTGTTTCCTTCCCACTGCTTATAGTTTGGAAGGACTGAAAGTGTGAGAATTCTAGTGGCGTATTTCTTAATTGTTGATAATGGTCCAGGACTGGGTACTTTATTCAAATAAATTTTTACTTCACAGCTTCCTAGAGTTCTCCTCTAAAGAGGGAGTGAAAGAAAAGTGAAGCTTGTGGAGAGAACAGTGATCAAGCTTTTCAGTAGTCTTGAGGTGCACATGCTCCAACTCCTTTGTTATTTACCTATTGGATGAGAAAGTGGGCAGATCTGGGATTGGGACAACTTTTGGAGACTGGGAAAAGAAAAAAATCTGGGAAGCAAGGAAGACATGGAGTTATGAAGGAAACAAGCTAGAAGGATGATGGTGGTTTAGTCACTGTTTTGAACTTTTTCTATTCACAGCATATGGCTGAATAATGGTGATTCCAGCCTCAGTTCAAGTCATATTTTTGGATGGAGGTGGAATTCTAACCTGTATCAGTGACTGTGAATACAAAACATTTGTGCAAAATAAAGTTTATAATTCTGAATATGTAATGGATAGAGGTATTTGAAAATGGTGTTTATTTTACTCAGAAGTAAGCCCACTGTGTTCAGGAAGACTTGGGCTGTAATCCTATCACTGGAAACAAGCACCTCTAGTAATGGGTGATTTTTTTTTCCTTTGACACAGAATTTTCCTTGCTTCTGTGCAAGCAGGGGTCACTGAGTTGTACAGAAGCTACTTTTCCATGATACTATCTTGCACAGCTGTAAAATTTGTATGAGAAAATGTGAGAGAAAATAAGTATAGCAACACTGAGGGTCTTCTCCACCAGATCCACACTCACTGAGAAAGTGCTGGTTGCATTGGAATTACTTATGAAATCAGCACACCCATAAGGTCATAGTATCCACTCCTACCCTTGGAACCACATAAAGAGGTGACTTCACTGTGGTTTAGTGAAAGTGTGAAATGTACCAGTGCTATAGTTTGTGTATACTGTAATTTTCACTTTAAGTACCTTATTCAGTACTATGAATATGCTGTTGATATCAGGGTCCCTTTTCCATGTAACCCTGGTCCTGATTGATAGCTGAATGCAGTAAGGCTAAAATGATTGCAGTTGTCAGACCCTGTAATATGCCTGATCCAGTGGGGCTGTTCTTATGTCATAAGAGGAATGGGGGGCACACAAAGTGATGAAGTTCTGTTTCCCATATTGCTTGGATATATAACCTGGGGGTCGTTCTGCATTTGTTCTTGGAATTATAGCTTGTGGATGTAGGTAGGATGTAGGTAGAAACTCCCAAAAGAGTTTCCCATAAACTCTTTTGGGAAAAAAGACCTGTAACCTTCTTTATCACAGGTAGGCCACTGTAATTTTGGTACCAGGTTGCTATGATGTACTTTACACAATACTCTCCTCTTGATAATGCAGAATGGATTGTCTCATGGGAAGAGTGACTTGCTGGAAGCATTCCACCATTGCTCATGTCTCTTTTGGCTTCTGAGCACAAGTGCTGTTTTTGATTATGCAAAAGCTTCTTTTTCTACCTTATGTTCCAGGGGTGTCTGTTCAGAAGTTATTTTGCTCCTAAGTACAGTAGTGACCCTCTCTGTTGCTGGAGCTGTCACTTTCACTCCAACTTTGTCAGTTTTATTTAGGACACTGTTAGTGTTGTCAGTTTCACTACTGAGCCAGTGGGAATACTCCTGAGCAGCTTCTGTATTCAGCAATGTCTGCTACAAACCAGAGGCTAGAGCTGAAAGTGTTTGTAAGTTGAATGTTATAGGTAGGCGAGTGCCTGTAATGACTTGAGCCCAGTATACCTACGAGAGATGTATTGGATTTTTAGGACCAAACTAAAAACGCAATCCAAACTTACCCCTGAGCTTTTGCAAGTCCCTTGCATTGGCTCAAAAGTGTCACAAACATGCCATAAAGCACTTTGCAGCTACTTGGAGCATGCTAGGCCAGCATGAGGATGTGCGCTGGTCTAGCAGTGCTGTACTTTCTCCTGGAGAAAGTAAGTTGGTGCCACCCTGGATAGGCCAGCTAAGGGGGCTGGTAGATTTGGTGGTAGGGCATGTTGAAGGTGGGGAGGGAGCATTTTGGGTAGGAGAGGGTGGCCCAGAAGGCGAAGTTGACTTGGGAGGGGGTGGGACCAGCTGCAGCAGCACAGTCTAACTCCCGACCCCAGCCTGACCAACTTTACACAGTCTGCTCTGATTTGCGCAAAATTGCAAGCGCAGATCCAAGTAGCCCCTTAGGGCTGGCTGGCGAGTGACATGGGGTAAAGGGAATAAAATCCCCAGAGTAAGTATTCCCCTTACTCTGAGTTGTACCCCAGCCTGCACCTATCTTGCACTGGATTCAGAGCAAGCAAATCTGCCTGCCTGTTCCAGCACAAGTTAGGATTGTGCTCCTAGTGGCATTTCTATTGTGTGATTAGGGCCTATATGCCTGTTTTGCAAAGGTATACACATAGCTGTGTGGGACCCCAATCAGACCGAGACTTAGGAGAGAAGTTTATCTTTCCCACCCATCACAACCCTGCTTTGGATTCCTGCTTCTCCAATCACTGCTGTTTATAAAGGCAAAATTTTTTTTGCTGGTGCCAGTAGGGTCAAATACTAACCACAGAGAGGCCAGTCTGGACTGGGGGTCATGAGGTCAAAATTACAGCAGCCTATCTATGATAAAGAAGGTTACAGTTTTGTTCTGTTTTTTTCTTCTCCCCCCCCCCCCACTAAGGGCCCAATCCTATCCATTCCAGTTCTTATGCAGCCCTGAGGTTAGGGAGCAAGCATTCCCTTTCCTTGAGGAGGCCTCCATTTCTGCACTCTCACCACAGGATGCAGCACACTCTCCATTGGCACGGTTGCATCAGCACTGGAATGTTTGCAAGTTGGCCATAAGTCTCAGTCTGGACTGGTATTCCACATGACTGCTACTTATATTTGAAAAGTCAGGCCTGAAGACCCCGGACACACTATAAGTGTACCTTCTAGTTTGGTCCTAATTATTACCCGTATGCTAGCTTAGGATATTCAAGTTCCATAGGACGCAATCCCTAACCCCTTACGTCTGTGCTTTCTAGCACTGACATAAGGGAAATGCAGTTCCAAGGTAAGGGAACAAACATTCCCTTACAATGGGAACAAGCCTCCATGAGTGACACCCAACTGCAGGATGCAGCACATGTCCCATTGTCACCACTGTGCCAGTGCTGGAAAGCACTGACATAAGGGGTTAGGATTGCACCCATAGTATTTATTTAAAATCTTTGTTTTGATATTTAAATTATGAAGATAGTGATGCAGACTGTCCAGCTTTTGGAAGTCTTGTGAAACAGAAATCTAAATTTTAAAAAATTCTCTTGTAATGATAAATACTTGTTTTCATGCTTCTGTATTGAGTGATTTGACCTTGTTTTTTGGTTTGTGTTTTGAACTGCATTTTGGCAATGGTTGCTGTTGTATTTCTTCAAAGTGTTTTCTCTTGTTGCTGCTATTTTTGTTTTGGCCTGCTTTTATCTCTCCTTGTTGTCTATCTCTAACCTTATTTTGCCACTGTGCCATTTTGTTTGTTGATTCTTTTAGGCAAACATGCCAGACTTCCCATAGCTTGAGTAAAAGTGGAATGTTCAACTCTGTATCTCTATTTTGTAAACAAAATGTGAAATGTGTGATTTTTATGCATGTATTTTTAAAAATCTAAGGAAAGAAATGCTAAAAATACCTGTAGCTTTCCTCATGTGTTACCTTTGTTTTTGAAATGCAACAGGAAAGCAGTCTCCACTTGTCCTAAATGTACAAATTTTGAATTGGACTCTTGAGGTGGGTGGAAAGGGTGGGTGGGTGGGTGTGTATGTATATATGTATGCAGAGATATAGTCATACATTCTTGTGTATGCAGTACCAGCAGGTGAATTTGGCTATGAACACATTGAGGTCGCCTTTGAAATTAGAGAGCTATGTGTAATTGTTGGCTGATATAGGTGGTAGATGTTCCAAACCGCCAGGTGAAATCTAATTTGTGTGTTTCCAAACTCAAAGAACAGTGTTTGTAGTTCCTTCTGCCATTGAGATGGAGTTTATTGTTGCTTTCTGTGTTTTCATTTTTTCCATCTTGTTAGAAAGTGTAGTGAATCTGTTGAATGGCTTCTTTGCATTAGTTGTATATTACTCCTTGACTGTTCATCTGAAAGTTAGAGTGGAAATAACCTATATTATGGGATTACAGTTTTTTATACACATAGTTTGTGTTTTGCACCTTTTTTTAAGAAGAAGAAATTGAATATTGGAAGTCCCCTTTACAAATTACTGTGGAACTTTTTAGTGAGAGAAGCCTTGCATCAACTTGAATTATATAGGTCATAAATGATATAAATGAAAATGTTTAGCTCAGACTCTCGCTAGGACTAACTAGGAAGTGCAAGAAGTTTTTTAAAAGTGTTTGTATGATTACAAAAACTGCTCTTTATGGTTTGTATGGAACCTCCTGCGTTGTAAGCTCTTCAAGATTCTGTATATCTTGAACAATAGAAGAGACAGGGAATCATTAGCACTTTCTAGCCTTTTAGCAAATTGACATTTTATCAAACCTGGCCTGTGCTATTCTTCAATATGTTAAGCCAGTTACTCATATGCAGTAGTGCACCCAGGGTGCGCTAACTGCTATTAAATTAAATTGTATTCTTAGCTCTGATTTATAGAGGTCAGCAGTAGAAGCACTAGCCTGTCAACTTACTTTACCTGGCAGCAGTTCAACTACGACAGGCTTACCTTTGATTTAAACAAATTTGAGAAATATGTAAAGTTTGGGAAGCAGTTTTGCACTGATTTGATAAAAGAAACCACAAAATGCTGCAGCGCAGGTGCTGAGAATGTTTGAAAGCTGATTGAGGGAAGCAGATGGCTTTAGTCAGTGGCATCCAGCCAAAAGAGCAGGTGCTGGTCATGTGACCACTGGTTACCAGGGTAATCTGATTGCTCTTGGCGTGCAGATGAAAGGAAAGGGGCCCAGTGTTCAGCTGTAGCATTGTATAATTTGTGGCAGTTAGAGCGGAAATAAATGCTGGAAATGGAGCCTCATAGTAGGGGACACTTCTGTCCATGTGTAGTATACACTAGGATGGTTGGAAAGGAGACTGTTGTAAGATTCGGTTTTTTTTTTAATGGTTTTTCTTTATAAATCTTTTCAAATTACACCAAGCATTTTTGAGGACTGTCAGGTTTTTGGAGCGTTTTAGAAACTAAATTGGCTACGTAATGCTCTTTATCGTATGACTTTTTAAAATCATCAAGGCTGTTAAGCTTCTTGCGCTACTGAATAAAAATAATAGAACTGCATTATGTGCTGCAGTAGCATCCATAAGAGACAGATAGAAATACAGTTTGATAAATGCTTTCACGTGATGAACAAGTGTTTTCTTTCTACACTTTTGAGTTCTTGGGTGAAATTTCACTAATAAATCATACTTGTGTCAAGAATGGTGACTACTGAATGTTTGTTTGCTTACCCCTTTCTGATGCAGTTTTAGTATCAGTATCCAAGAAGCAGAATCTATACCTATATATATTGTTTTTATGAACATGTTAAGTGGAAACTGACCTGATCATTCATAATTTTCAATAGGAAAAGCTGCATACATGGAGAGTACTCCTAAAATTCAAATTCCGCTGACTCAGAATTTTTTATGATGTTTTGCTTCATGCATTTGTCATATGCTGTTCAGAATCCCCAAGTTGAACAAAATAGTGGTTTTGCAATCTAAGATGCATTTGGGATGCTGAAAGCAAGTTCCTACCCGAGCTCTGGTGAGGCCTGCTTGCTGCTTCTGCTGACAGCGTGAGAGCTGTGTGTGCACACAGCCCTCTAACCGAGTTGTTCTGGGATGCCTAGAGCTTCCTTTAAGAGAGCAGAATTTTCCCATTTTTAGGCAAGTTCTCCATCCTATTTTAAGGCCCAGTGTGTCCACATGCAGGACAACTATTGGTAGGAGTTGTAAAAGATAGAAAATGACCAGGATACAAAGTCTTAATATAGTTGTGTGGGTTTTGTGCAATTTAATCCTTCAAACCTTGCGGTGAATCTGCTTTCCTACCTCCCCTTCCCCCTTAAATTCTTGGATGTCTAATATGTCAGACTGCTTGACTTGTGTGGTTATCTTTTTAGATTTGTATGGTTTACATTAGTCAGATTCATGAAATGAGCAGGAAAATATATTGCAATGATCCAGTTGGTAGTAAAAATATTATGCAGATGATGTATTTTAAAATATTATTGAACATCTAGCAACGAAATGTTTGCAAATTCATTCTGTCTGATATGGCACTAAAGCATTTTTTCAAACTCTGATGAATATTTGTTTCAGTAACAAGAAACCAGAGTCTGAATCCAGTGTTGTGAAGAAAAAGGTCAACAAGGGAAAAGAAGGTTCTGAAAATTCAGATTTAGAAAAAACACCACCAGGATCACCCCACCCTGAGGAGGAAGATGATGCAGGCATTCAGGTAATACCATTGTTCAGTTTGCGCCTAATTATTGGGTAGAGTGCAGCTTCGTTGTTGGAACCTGCTTCTTAAAGTAGGAGGAGTATTGAACTAGTTCAGTGGTTCTCAAATTCCTACAGGGAACTTGGGAACCTTGTAAGTTTTTGCAGGGGGAGGGTGCCAGTGTCGCAGTGATTGCGGAGGTGTCGCAACCAAAGAACTTATTTACCTACCTGGGGGTAGCACTGGCCTTTGGCAGGGTGCAGCGCCCCTTTCGCAGGTCCCTCACAGCCCCCTTTGCAGGCCTCCCTGCTGCTCCAAACAGCTCTTATCTATGATCATGACCCACTTCCAGGTTGCGATTGCAAAGCCAGGTCGCAGTCGGAGTTAAGAGCTGTTTGAATCAGCAGAGAGGCCTGCAGAGGGGACTGCCAGCTTCCCGCACCCTGCCGAAGGCCAGTGCTACCCCCCAGGTATGTAAAGAAGCCCCTTAGTCATAGTGGTGGTGTCATCACTGCCATCATTGCAGGGCCACTCCCCTTAAGGGGGAATGCCCTGCTTCTGGTTCCCCTGGTGGGTTGCAACTCATCTGTTTGGGAGCCACTCCACTAGTTTATTTCCCTTTCTGAAAGAAGCTTCTGATATTGGACCTGTGTGCTGTCCAACTTCAGAATACAACCTAGTGTGTAAAACAAGTTATCTTGTTTTTGCGACATTTTTGGTTGAGTTGCCTTCTTTTTTGCTGGAAAATCGTAAAATAAAATTAGAGTTCATTTTGGTTTTGGAACCACCTTACTTAAGTTTGAATTTATTATTAGGTTTGAGTATATATTAATTCAGACATAATCAGCATCTCATCTTCTTGTAGATTACTTTATAGATAGCTTAGTGTAACTCAGCTTGTTTGATTTAGCTTCTATTGGTTGGGGAAATAGGATTACAGAAGGAAGAGGAAATGGCCTTTGTGTTTATTTGTTTTTCAGTCTTTGGTACTCCTTGCTCCAATGAAAGAGCTGGTCAGAGCATTATGGGTGCTTTGCACTATAACTGTTCTCTACACCAGGGGTGTCCAAACATTTTGGCAGGAGGGCCATATCATCTCTCTGATACTGTGTCAGGGACCAGGAAAAAATTAATTTATATTTCAAATTTGAATAAATTTACCTAAATGAATTTATAGCAGATGTAGCTTATATGAATGAATGAAGGTCTTGCAGTAGCTCAAGGCTTATAAAGGCCTTGCACAAAGCAAGACCAGTCTTTCGTTCACTACCACTGCTGCATCACAGACGTGAAACAGCAAGTAGTGGAGAGACTGCTGGTCACAATGGCTGTGTACTGCCTCTGAGTTCAGCCATAGTATGTCTCTGAATTCCAGTTGCAAGGAAATGATGATGGGAAAGAATTAAGCCTTTCTCTACTGCTTGTGGGCTTCCCAAGGCAGCTGGTGAGCCACTATGTGAAACAGGATGGATAGATCTTTTGACACAAATTTAATATTCTTATATTTTAATTGGGATTTCTTTTGTCTCAATGTACATCACTTTGCTCTTCTTTACATTGGCTCATTTATCTGCCATGGTGCCTGTTTGCCAAAGTATGTCACTTTTGAATTGCAAATTAACATCCAGGTTGCCAGGATGGGTTTCAAAACATTCATTGTAAATGCACTTCAGATCATGTTTTAGAGACCATTCCTGGTTAGTGTTGACCATTGTTTGCCCAGTTTGAAGGTCATAACAAATATTTTTGCAACTCTTCAGAGTCAGCTTCTGAGTTGATCATCCTGAATAATTGTGTGTCCCTTTCAAATTTGGCTACCTCATGTTAAAATTGACTTTATAATTTTTTATGTCAAATATTACTAGTTCACATTCTAGAGTTAGCTGCCACTCTGCATACTTTATGTACCTAACTCTCTATTCTACATTTCAAAAATCGAATGTTAAATTCCAAGTCTGCAGTTTTTCAGTAGCAGGGCATTTATTTATGAAATTCTAGATTAGGCTTTGGACTCTTGGTCTGAAACTGCAAAGGAGAAAGTGTTTTTCCTGAAAGAAACTCTTCATCTTTCAGTTTTGGGGGGAAAACAGGATTCTAAGTTGGATTACTTAAAGGCTGTAATAGGATTGTAGAGTTCTGTATTCTTAGTTCTCATCTGGGGGGAAAAAGGAACTCCTCTCAAAGATTACACAGATATATTTGGAATATCTGGTGAAATTGCAGAAGCTAGTGGGAGAAATAAGTACATTTTCAGCAGTCAAGGTCTGGGCTTCAGGGTACTGCCCATCTCTTTACCTCTTCAAGATTGTCAAGAGTAAAAACGATTATGCAAGATAAGGAAATATATACAAAATTATGCAGCTTGCAGCCGTTAGGTGTAGATTTCTTATACTGTTATTATGCATAACTCTGATCTTTGTTCTTTCATGCCCAGTGTGATCATAGCACATTCCAGGACTCCATTTTCCCAGGGTGATTTGTTGTAGTTTATTTTAGTATACTACATCACAAGGCATTATAACATGAAAACATTTCCTCTCCAAAGGCTATTCTAAGAAGGAAGATGCTCTAAAAGTTTCAGGTTTTCACTCTGTCTTGAGTCATATGTTTAATTATGTAGATTTGTATCTCACTTTTCACAAAGTTGCCAAAGCCACTTACAAAGTGAACAAAATAGTACAGTAAAATAAAATGCAGACATGCCCTGTTATCCACAGGGGTTCTGTTCCGGATTCTTCTCTCTGCAGAGGCTGGGGATCACAGAAATCGGGGACGCCCTGTAAAAAGTTACAGAAAGTTAGGGAGAACACTAAAAATAGTTCTGTTTACCTTAGCACAGCAAAACCACTGTGTTTTCAGGGCTGCAGGCAGTCTTTTGAGCTGCCGGCTCCCTCTTACTGGTTGCTCAGAGGCTCCTCCCTTCCCCCAATGTCACCACAGAATACATTGTGATGCATTTTCTTTCTGGTCGCGATGCATTCTGGGGTGACATTGGAGAAAGGAGGCGCCTCAGAGCAACCAGCAAGAGTTTGCAGGCAGCTCAGAAGACTTCCTTAGTGTAACTAAACACTGTGTTTACAGTGCTAAGGGCAAACTGAGCTATTTTTAGTGTTCACTTCACCTGTCTTTTTAAAGGGCATCCCTGGTATCCAAGGAACTGTGAATAACTAAAACCGCAGATACTGAATCAGCAGGTACTGGGTTGCACCTGTATTCCAAACACTGTAAAAGTACAATAAAATAGATACTGGCAGAAACATTCATCATAAAATTAATATAAGACACAATATAAAAAATGTACTGAATAAAAATAGCTTCAGTTTCCACTGAAGATCAACTTAAAGGAACAATCTTATTTTTGGAGGTGGAGGGATTCCAGAAGTGAGGTGCCTTCACTGAAAAGGCCCTGTCCCTGTTTGAGGATCATTGAATCTCCATGAATGATGAAGAGTAGGTCTTTGCTCAGTTTTCGTAGGGTTTGGTCAAGTTCTTATGGGAGAAGCTGTATATTACAAATATACCCATGTCTCATGCCATCTAGGGCTTTGTATTTTGACTAACACCAGTATTTTGTATTGGCCTGGAAGTGTATTGGCAACAAGTGGAACTGATATAAGATAGGTGTAATATATTCCATACAGCATATTCCTGTCAGTATCCTGATAGCTTTTACCTTAACAAATTCAAATTTCCAAATTGGTCAAAATTCCAGTCTTCGATCTTCAGAGGCAGCCCAGTGTAGAACGCATTGCAGTACTGTAGCCTGGGTGTGACTGATACATGGAAAACTGAGGCCAGGGAATCATCTTCTCTTATAGAGTTGCAACTGGTGAGCTAAACAAAACTGGTAAAAGGTACTTCCGTTCATAGTCACCTGGTCATCCAGAGGCAGATCCAAGTACAATACACTCCAAGCTCCCATGGGTTGAAGGTGCAACTCTGGCAGCATGTGACTGAGGGAACCATAAGGATATGGTGAATTATCTAGTTCTAAATCTACCCAGCATCTTCTTCCCCTTAGGACAAGTCAAGACAAAATCATGTAGGATGGAACCACATTGTTCAACCCTTAAATGTACTTCCTTCAAAGATGTTAACTAGTTCAGCAGTAAGACTGGGCCATGAGAAAACACTTTCATCCTGCCATGTAATGTGAAGTGAGCCCCTTTTTGAAAGTTTAGCTTAATGGTTCTGGTGGTATCTGCCAGTGGATTGCAACTAATTTTATTTATGCCGTTCTGGTAACAGATAGCAAATAATATTTTTTGATATTGCTTTATTAATTCGTAGCATGGCAATCTTATCGAGAGATCTATAAATTATATAAAGATCTATAAAGTGTTCTGCTTTTTGCTGGATTTGTTTATAGTTGATGGGCAGTTATCTTTCCTGTTGTATTTTCTGTCACCTGTGATTTTTAACATATATGATGTTTCTTTCCACTGATACAATTAAAATGTGGTAGTAAATCATATTTTATCACAAGAAACAATCATTTTCCAGCCTGGAGTAAAGATTGGCAGCCCAATCCTATCCAACTTTCCAGCACTGGTGCAACCACATTGCAGCCCGGGGAAAGGGAACAAATGTTCCCATATCTTAAGGAGGCCTCTGTAACTGCATCCTCAACACTGGAAGCAGTGCATACCCCATAGGCACAGCAGCACCAGCACTGGAAAATTGGATAGGATTGGGCCCTTAGTCCCTTCTTTTGTGTTACAGTTCTTATTTTTTTTTTGCCTTAATGTAAGATTAAGATTTTTTCTTCTTCAGAAGAGGCGCTCTAGCAGGCAAGTTAAGAGAAAGCGCTATACTGAAGACCTGGAGTTCAAGATTTCTGATGAAGAACCTGATGATGCAGATGCTGCTGGGAGAAACTCGCCTTCGAATACTTCTCAGTCTGAGCAACAGGTCTGTTCATATTAGTGTTCTAAAACAAAGACGCAGACTGAAAATCCGGTAACAATTTAGGCTGTAAAAACTTTAAGTGTTGGCTTTCCTTCCAAGGGACTTCCATCTCAGCTTGGCTCAACATGCCAAAGGAAATTAGTTGTTTAGGTTCTTAAAGGCTGTGTTCATTCAGGTTTTCTTTACAAGCCTACAATATGTAATTCCACACAATTTAGTGAAATTAATGGTCTCTGTTGAAAAGTCTAAAACTAGGCTCCAAGGAGACTGAATTTACCTCTGTGAATTCAATGGTCTGGCTTCTATGACTTAATAAACCACTCAAGCTTGTCTCCTGCTGTCAGGCACTATAAGAACCCCTTTATGAAATTACTGTCTTGTAGTAACCAGCAGGGTATGCTTTATTTTCTGTGCAATGTAAATGATGGATAAAATAGGCTGAATAAAACGAAGGGTGATAATGTGAAATGACTCCTGTAACAACCCTTTCGGTAGTGGTCTTTTAATATCACAACTTCGCTAACTTGGCAAACCATTGGAGAAAGTGTGCACAACCTTAAACATTGACTTTGCAATTTATGTTTTAAGCTTTCTTAAATGTTCTTTATGGCATTTCAAACTAACATAGCCAATGAAATAAATGCATGAGAGCATCAATATTGCTTTGACATTTAGGGTTCTTGATCAGCTTCATACTTCAAGAGTTTCATTGTTCTCTGTGAAGTTATTAAACAACCCAATTCTCTAAGGAAATAAGCTTAAGAACCTTTCTGGTTCTGTCTGTTAGTCCATCTTGTGTGCTCCCTGGAGCATTTGGTGGGCCACTGTGAGATACAGGAAGCTGGACTAGATGGGCCTTTAGCCTAATCCAGCAGGGCTCTTCTTATGTCTTTTCTAATAATGGCCAGCCAGATGGTTCCAAAAAGTTTGCACATAAAGCACAGCTCTCCTTTGACATCCAGCATTTGGTATTTAGAGAGATGCTGTCTCTTAATGTGAAAGTGAGAACAACCCCACTGGATCAGGCCATAGGCCCATCTAGTCCAGCTTCCTGTATCTCACAGTGACCCACCAAATGCCTCAAGGAGCACACAAGACAAGAGACCTGCACCTGGTGCCATTTCTTGCATCTTGCATTCTGAGGTAACCTAAAATCAGGAGGCTGCACATACACATCATGGCTTGTAACCCATGACGGACTTTTGCTCCAGAAATTTGTCCAATCCCCTTTTAAAGGCATCTAGGCCAGATGCCATCACCACATCCTGTGGCAAGAAGTTCCACAGACTAACTACATGCTAAGTATAGAAATATTTTCTCCCAACACTCGGTTTTAGCGGATATCCTCTGGTTCTAGAATTATGTGAGAGGGAAAAGAGCATCTCTCTATCCATCCGCTGCATAATTTTGTATGTCTCAATCATGTCCCTTCTCAGGCACCTTTTTTATAGATTGACAAGCCCCAAACGCTGAAGCCTTTTCTCATAAGGGAGATACCTCAGCCCAGTAATCATTTTAGTCACTCTTCTTTGCACTTTTTCCATTTCCACGATATCCTTTTTGAAATGTGGCAACCAGAACCAGAACACAATAACTCCAGGTGTGGATTTACCATCAATTTGTACAACAGCATTATAATATTAGTCGTTTTATTCTCAATACCTTTTCTAATGATTCCAAGCATAGAATTAGCTTTTTTTACTGCTACTGCACACTGTGTCGAAACTTTCATCAGACTGTCTACCCCAAGATCCTTCTCCTGATCCTTCACAGGCAGCACAGAACCCATTAGCCTATATGTGAATTTTGATTTTTTGCCCCAATGTGCATGACCTTACACTTTCCGACACTGAAGCGCATCTGCCATTTTGCTGCCCATTCTGCCAGTCTGGAGAGATCCTTCTGAAGCTGCTCACAATCTCTTCCAGTCTTCCCTACTCAAATACATTTTGTGTTGTCCACAAACTTAGCCACCTCACTGCTTAACCCTGACTCCAGGGCATCTGTGAACAGGTTGAAAAGCACTGGTCCCAGGACAGATTCTTGGGGCACACTGCTTTTCACCTTGCTCCATTGTGAAAATTACCCATTGACATCCACTCCCTGCTTCCTGGTCCTTAACCAGTTCCAAATCCAGGAGAGGACCTGCCCTCTAATTCCCTGACTCTGGAGTTTCCTCTGCAGCCTTTGGTGAGGGACCGTATCAAACGCCTTCTGAAAATCCAGATATCTAATATCCACAGGTTCTCCCGCATCCACATGCCTGTTGACCTTTTCAAAGAATTCTAAAAGGTTTGTGAGGCAAGACTTACCCTTACAGAAGCCATACTGATTCTCCCCCAGCAAGGCTTGTTCATCTGCATGTTTTAAGATTCTGTCTTTGATGAAGCATTCTACCATCTTATCCAGAGCAGATGTTAGGCTGATCAACCTATAGTTTTCCATGACCCGTCCCCTTTTTAAAGATCGGTGTGAGATTTGCTATAAGGAACAACTTGCGTATTTTGATCAAGAGATCAGTGACTTCATTCTTCAGTTCCTTAATAACTCTTGGGTGGATGCCATCAGGGCCCAGTGACTTACTGATCTTTAATTTGTCAATTAGTTCTGAAACATCTTCTCTTTTAACCTCTATCTGGACTTAATTCCTTGGTCAGTAGGGGCCGTTCAGGCAGCGGTATCTGCCCAATGTCTTCTGCCGTGAAGACAGATGCAAAGAACTCATTTAATTTCTCTACCATCTCCAAGTCTCCTTTTATCTCCCCTTTCCCTCCCTCATTTTCCAGAGGGCCTACCGCTTCTCTGGCAGGTTTCCTGTTTCTAACATATTTGAAGAGGCTTTTATTACTTCCCTTAACGTTGCAGGCCATGTATTCCCCATAGTCTTCCTTGGCCCGTATCACCTTCTTACATTTCTTTTGCCACAGTTTATGTTCCTTTTTATTCTCCTCATTAGGGCAAGACTTCCATTTATGGCAGGAAACTTCCTTACCCTTTATAGCCTCTCTAACTTTGCTCGTTAACCATGCAGGCACCCTCCTGAACGTAGTCTAACCCTTCTTCCTTTGCGGTATACACTTCTGCTAGGCCTCTACTATCGTTTTTTTTTAATAGCCTCTATGCATTTGGGAGAGATTGGACTCTTTTTACCTTCCTATTCAACCTCCTTCTAACCAGCCTCCTCATTTGAGGGAAGTCTGCCCTATGGAAGTCAAGGGTTTTTGTGTCAGATTTGCTTGGTGCTCTTCCCCCCGATGTGCATGTTAAAAAGGATTACAGTATGGTCACTGTTCTCCAATGGCTCAGTAACATTTACATCTCTAACCAAGTCCTGAGTACCACACAATATTAAATCCAGAGTCACCTGTTCTCTGGAGGGCTCCTTGACTAGCTACTCTAAGGCACAGTCGTTTAGCAAGTCAAGGAATCTGGTCTCTCTTTCGTGACCAGAGCGTGAATTGATCCAGTCGATATGAGGATAATTGAAGTCCCCCATGATTATAACCGTATCTCTCCTTGACACTTCCTTGATCTATTTCCTTATTTCAAGCTTCCCTTCAGGTTTCTGGTCTGGAGGACAATAGCATGCCCCCAGTATTAAATTGCTCCTCAAGTTTGGTAATTTAACCCACAGTGATTCTAACCTTATAAAATTCTTTGAAAAGGTCAACAGGCATGTGGATGCGGGAGAACCCGTAGACATTAGATATATGGACTTTCAGAAGGCGTTCGACACGGTCCCTCACCAAAGGCTACTAAAAAAAACTCCACAGTAAGGGAATTAGAGGACAGGTCCTCTTATGGATTGAGAACTGGTTGAAGACCAGGAAACAGAGAGTAGGTGTCAATGGGCAATTTTCACAATGGAGAGAAGTGAAAAGTGGTGTGCCCCAAGGATCTGTCCTGGGACCGGTGCTTTTCAACTTCTTCATAAATGACCTGGAGACAGGGTTGAGCAGTGAGGTGGCAAAGTTTGCAGACAACACCAAACTTTTCCAAGTGGTGAAGACCAGAAGTGATTGTGAGGAGCTCCAGAAGGATCTCTCCAGACTGGCAGAATGGGCAGCAAAATGGCAGGTGCGCTTCAGTGTTGGAAAGTGTAAGGTCATGCACATTGGGGCAAAAAATCAAAACTTTAGATATAGGCTGATGGGTTCTGAGCTGTCTGTGACAGATCAGGAGAGAGATCTTGGGGTGGTGGTGGACAGGTCGATGAAAGTGTCGACTCAATGTGCGGCGGCAGTAAAGAAGGCCAATTCTATGCTTGGGATCATTAGAAAAGGTATTGAGAACAAAATGGTGAATATTATAATGCTGTTGTACTAATCGATGGTAAGGCCACATCTGGAGTATTGTGTCCATTTCTGGTCGCTGCATCTCAAAAAAGACATAGTGGAAATGGAAAAGGTGCAAAAGAGAGCAACTAAGATGATTACTGGGCTGGGGCACCTTCCTTATGAGGAAAGGCTATGACATTTGGGCCTCTTCAGCCTAGAAAAGAGGCGCCTCAGGGGGGACATGATTGAGACATACAAAATTATGCAGGGAATGGACAGAGTGGATAGGGAGATGCTCTTTACACTCTCACACAACACCAGAACCAGGGAACATCCACTAAAATTGAGTGTTGGGAGAGTTAGAACAGACAAAAGAAAATATTTCTTTACTCAGCGTGTGGTTGGTCTGTGGAACTCCTTGTCACAGGATGTGGTGATGGCATCTGGCCTGAACGCCTTTAAAAGGGGAATGGACAAGTTTCTGGAGGAAAAATCCATTACGGGTTACAAGCCATGATGTGCATGTGCAACCTCCTGATTTAAGAAATGGGCTATCTCAGAATGCCAGATGCAAGGGAGGGCACCAGGATGAGGTCTCTTGTTATCTGGTGTGCTCCCCGGGGCATTTGGTGGGCCACTGTGAGATACAGGAAGCTGGACTCCAGGGGCGCTGTTCTTATGGTAGAGTCGGACCAGCCTTCAATCTCTACTTTGCTGGATTGTACCCCTTCTTTAACATAGATGGCCACCCCACCTCCAACACACCCGTCCCTGGCCCTGGAATTTATAGTCTGGGATTGTGGTATCCCATTGACTCTCCATATTCCACCAGATTTCCATTATGCCCACTGTATCAATGTTTTCCCTAGTCACCAAACATTCCAGTTCTCCCACCTTGCTCATAGACTTCAGGCATTTGCATAGAAGCACTTGTATATGGAATCCCCCAAGATGGGCTGCTTATTGGCTCCTTTATCCCTGCAAACTCTCCTTGTGCCGAACCGTCTATTGCAGTGTTTCTCAAACTGGGGGTCAGGACTCACTAGGTGGGTTGTGAACCAATATCAGGTGGGTCCCCATTCATTTCAGTATTTTATTTTTAATATATTAGACTTGATGCTACCATGGTATGTGATTACATTTTGGTAGATGTTACAGACCTGTTCTTTCAACAATTTACTATATATATTCTTTTAACAATGATAGTAAATGGAACTTACTCCTGAGGAAGTGTGGGTAGGATTGCAGTCTAGGATTGCATACCACTCCTTTTGGCAGCAAAATCCATAAATTAATATCTGTCAGTCATATTGCACAGAAGCAGTTCATATTGAAATCTTGAAGTTGTGCTTTCCTTTTCCTTTTTAGCAACTGCTCTGTTTGAAACATGATAATTCTGAGCTCAATTATTATGAAAGAGTAAGAATTCACTGTCTATCATTATGATTTTATAAGCATGATAATGTTAACATTAATCCTTTATTCACTAAATTTAAAAGCGCCACTTCACCTTACTCATGAAAACAGCACTCCAGTGTTCACTTTTGATCACTTAAAGATATGCAAGCTCCCTTAAGTTCAGTTAAGATTGGGCCCAACAATTATGAACAAAAATGAAAAATGTCTTGAAAAATTCCTCAGGGTCATAATGCACTTCTCCCTCTCTGCCTTCAAGAGAGTCTTAAAGATCCATCTGTTCTGCCAGATCTTTGGTATGTGATAGGTGGGGCTGGCCTTGTCTGTGAATATGGTTTCTTGAATGGTTATTATTGTGGCTGCTTGTTTGGGTTTTTTTGGAGTGTGTTTTATTGTGTAGTTTTTACTGTGTGTTATCTCTTTTGTTAGCCACCTTAATACCTACTGGCAAAATGCAGGATATCAATAAATGTGACTTAATAAAATTGTTATTAAATAAAGTAAGTAGAAAGCTCTATAAGCCACAAAAGTTTGAATTCTGCATCTGAAACAGACTTTGTTGGCATTTCTAATCATTTCAGTTGCCTTTTGTTTTTGTGCACCTTTTCTGCACCTGCACGTGTAACTATTGTGAAATGTTTCATTGCAGGAATCTGCTGATGCTGAAGGCCCTGTAGTAGAGAAAATAATGAGCAGCCGTACAGTCAAGAAACAGGTAATAAAAAATTTAATCAGACCTTCATATCATGGCACTTTTCATGTCATTGTTAAATTCCTTTTATTCCTTTCATAATTGTTGAGGAGATACTGGAGTTTACTGATTTATAGCAATCTTTAAATCAGCAATTTAAGTCACCAACAAAACAAAAAAAATCCCTGATTTTAAAGTTGTCATTCCTACTAATAATGGATTCAGATTGGTTGAGTGCTTATCAGTTTAGAAGCAAACCAGAATCTCCCAAGAATAAAGTAGTGGTTCCTATATAAGAGACTCTCTAAATATGCAGAAGTGTATAGTGTTATAAATGTTTTAAAAACAGGAAATGATAAAAAATAGTTAAAATAGCTTGTGAACTTTCAAGATTTACAGAAGACAGACTCTTGAGTGAGGATCATTTGGTTTCTTGGGGTTTTGTTCTGGTTTTTGGAAAAAAAGAAAATGGGGAATTGGAGATTGTTGTGGCCTACTCAAGACTGTAGTAGTTGGAGGAAATGTGTGCTGTGAGGTTAAACACCTGTGCCAGCACTATGCAAGAATATGGGGAAGATTTCAAGGAAGTGGAAAGAAGAAAGTATATCCTTCCTATCCTCCCTCACCTTCCCATCTTCACTACAGCCTGTCTTAGGCTGGCTGGAGCCCTGAACATGAGCATTTTTTCAACAGTCTGGGGATACACTTCAGCATTTACTTGAGTTGTACTTGTATCTCCTATTTTGTGATTTATATGTTTCCTGAGTAAATATGCCTACTAATTGGTTGCTCTGACAATTTAAAGCCATATGGGTCAGCAACTAAATAGTCCCTATGCTTCCTAGGAACATAATTCCAAACCTTTGGTCAAAACACTCACATGTCTTTTGCGCTACCTAATTATGTTCTTTCAAATACTGGAGCAGTTGTGAAAATAAAGTTTCTTTCTCTGTTCCCCCCCCCCCACAAGAACCCTAATGCAGGTAAAATGCCCAGAATTTTCTAGAAGCAAAAAGTGATAGTTACTGATAGAACACTTTCTTTATAAAATGGAAAAATTTTTTCAAAGTTCAGCACATCTTAAGGCTGTTTTATCTCTCTCAGTAGAATTTTAAATTATTTCAGCTGGATTGTGTTCTACATTTCCATATTGTTTAGCTGAGTCATAAATATTCACAATTTGTCATAATATTGACTTCATGTGTTAGTATTTTGTTCCCATGATTGTTTCTTGAAAGAAGATTTAACACTGAACTAGCCTTGCCATGAAGTGACCTAAAGTGGTCATATAGAGCCAGTACCCTTGGAGGTTCAGTCAGTGGACAAGTCCATCTGTCAGCCACCCTTTCCAGTCTGATGCTCTGCTGGAGGTTCCAGTCCTGGCTTGCTGAGAGCAAGTTGTAAGAGGATCATGGCAGCAACAGCCCCTTCACCCTTCTCCTCCCTCCCTCTTCCTCCAGTTTTGCTGGAGGGAGAGGAAACAAAAAACTGCTGTTGCTTCAGATGACTCCAAATTACATGAAACAAAAGGAAGTAGTCTCCAGTATTTTAACTGAATGTGTAGTTTTAGTGACCAGAATATTGTTACTGGACTTGAGAAACAAGATTCAAAGTGCCATTCATCTATGACGTAGCTCCACTGCTAGCCTTGGGCAAATCATCACCTACTGGCCAAACTTAATCTCAACAAGTTTTACAGCCCAATCCTATCCACACGTTCCTGGGAGTAAGCCCCATTGACTGTAATGGGACTTACTTCTGAGTAGACATGCATAAGATTGGGCTATTAGGCAGCTACAGTGCCATTCAGCCTTCTTAGAAATAAAGTGGGATACAAACTCAAAACACACTGTCATTCTTTAAAATGGGATTAAAAAAGAAACTATTATTAGGCTATTTCTGTTACCATCTGTTGAAATATATAGAAAAAATTAGCAGTAGGTGAAAAGTAACTGGACCTATGAAATACCTCTCTAAAATCCGATTAAAACATGTAAAGTTAGTCTTGCTCTATCTAGCCAATTTTGTCTACTCTGATGCTAGGTCTGTAACACGATCTGAAGAACTTATCACTTTTGAAGTTCTGAGCTGCTGTAAACTTGACGCATCCTCTGTATGAGGCTGTTAATTCTTCTTTTATCTTCTACTACTATTGAAGTGTCGACCTGCCAAAAATTGAAATAAGCATCTTATGTTAAACTTTTATTTGTCATTTATATGTTATAAATTATTTGGTTCTTTTTAAAACTTTACAGTTGGGTGATAGTTACACATGTCATGAGTAAAACCACAAAGAATTATTTTTTATGGTAAGAACAAAAGCTACTGGAATAGCTAAGAAAGCAACTTTAAAGAGGATGATTCAGAAGCAGTCACCTTAGGTGATATTAAACAAACCTGAAGATTAGTTTTATAAGGAATTGGAACAAGTTGAGGGGGGAAAAATTGAACAAAAAGGTTCAGTAATGGCTAGAAGCATATTGTATAATGGAGCTGAAATTGAGAGACAGAGAGAAGTTTTCAAAAACCAGAAGGAGGTATGTGAATCTATTCAACAGAAGATTAAGTACAGTAAAATCCATAGTAGCTATGAAAGCATTAATTAAGATTCTAATAGAATGAATTACCTTATTGACACAGTTAACGGAGCATTTAGCAGTTAAAGCTAGGAGGAATCAAATTAATATGCAACATGCCAGAAAACTTAGAAGAGAACAACTTAATTGTTGTATTTGCAGAAATAGTTAATAGAAGTATCTGGATGTGGACTTTACTGGCTGTATAGAAATTGATGCTGCCTTGAGGATTCCTTTAAAGCATGCAAAAACTCACAAGTGAGCAAAAGATGTTTTGATAAGGTTTCATAATACATCCATTCGATATCAAATGATTAAAAAAGAAAGATGAGTATTTGGTGTTGATAAGTGGATCAGAGAATGTTATACTAACAGTTAAGCTAACTGACTTAGGTTTCTTAGCTAAAAAGAAGTTTGCTGTCCTGAAATTGCTGCCAATCAATTTCCTTATTACAGTGTTCTAGGATTATGAGGGATGGAGACAGATTTATTTTTATATATATTATACATACATGAGCCTTTCCTTGTCTTTCCTCATAGACAAGACATGTCAATCACTTGATAATTTTGGTTGACCCTCCTTTTAACTTCTTTTCCAGTTCTAGAGTTTTCTTGCTGAGATGGGGGAAAACCAGATTATACATACTGTAATATTCCCAATGCAGATATATCATAAATGTATTTAAAGGCATCCCAGTACTAGCGGTTTTATTTTCAATGCCTTTCCTCATAATCATTAGCCTTGAATTTACCACTCCTTCATTCTGAGAGGATGTTTTCACTGAGCCTGTTCACCATGACATAACCATGACGTGAGAAATTCCCATCAACTAACTGGCAGGTCACTTGCTTACCTGAGAGGGCCAGATTGGTGGAGCACTGAAGAGGTGAGAGGCAGACTATAGAAGGTGGTGGGGGCCGAATGGGACAGCTCAGAGATGGCCAATGAGATTGGTAAAGCCCAGGTGGCTAAGCCAGGCGGAGATACCATTTCAGGAAAATCAATACCATTTCAGGAAAATCATCTGCAAAGAGACCCTGACTAAGATAATATTTGAGGATCAGAAGGTGGACAGGCGGCTGAGCTGTGCAGAAGGGCAATGAATGCAACTTATATGGACCTTGGAACAAGTCCTGCTGGGCCAGACTAACAGCACAATCCTAAACTGCACTTGGTCTGGCGCAAGTCCCTTGTGCCGGCCCAGGAAGGTTGCAAATGTGCCTTAAAGCATGTTTGTGCCTCCTCAAGAACAAGCCATGCCAGCGCAAGGAGGCTGAATCCAGCCTCCATGGTGGCTTATGTGGCAAACCTTGCATTGGCCCTGCTGGGCCAATGGAAGGCTCTGGGGTGGGCAGAGAAGAGGTGGGAGGGAGGTGTTCCTATGTGGGGAGAGGGAGAGTGGTGGGTGGCCCTGGGGGCGGGCAGGGAGTGGGAGGCGGGACTGGGATCTGGCAGTTATGCTGGATCCCAACCCCCGTTTCTGGGGAGTTCGTAGCAGCTTGAAGCCACTCTACTCTCCATTGACTTATGCCACCTCAGGAGGTAGCCCAGGTTCGAGACCCATTGGAACCACAGCATCTTGCCCAGGGGTAAGGGGGAAAGTTTCCCGTTGCCTCTGGCTGAGCCGATTCAGGCCTCTATCCTGCACTAGATATAGCACAAGCCTCTTGTCTTGCCTGTTCCAGCGCAGGGTAGGATTGTGTCCTAAAGGTCCATGCAGGCCACCTTTCTGACCTCATCAGCAGTCATCCAGGTGTTTTCGAAAGCCCCTAACAGGCAACAGCACTTCCATGCTTCTTGGTCTATACTTTTTTGTATTTGGAGATTTACAGGTTGAATCTTGTTATTCACGAGGGTTCTGAACTCATGTGGATGTTAAAAATTCCATTAAAGCAAATCTATTTACTAGGCAATTTAAAAACAGCCTTGCTGACCTTTGTGATGTAAGACAGAATCATTAGGCAGACAATCCATCAATCAGTCTCTCTCCAGGCACTTAGAAAGGCTTCAGTCTGAGCCAGCAACCCCTCCCTTCACCCTGAGCACAGAACTGAGAAAGAATGCAAAGTGATCATCATTCTTCAGCGTGCTCAGAGGGAAGGGAGGGGTTGCTTGCCTTGGAGTGAAGCTGTTCTGAGTGCCTGGAGAGAGAATGATTGATTGTCAGCCAGCTGCCCTCCCTCGCATTAACAAGGCTATTGTTAAATACCTTTTTTCCTTTAATTTAAAGAGCCCTTCTCATCGCGTTGAGATAACTGTGGGGCAAAAATCCGTGAATAATTAGGTTATACCTGTACTGCCCTTGAACTTGGAGGCTCTATTTAGCTATTGTGGTAATAGCTAAAAGTGAAATTAATGTGTAGTGGCACATTCAAGTTTCTTTACATTAAAAGTGGCACATGGCGTGTTGCGGGTAGGCCACCTTTGCTATAGTAGAATCATCTATTGCTGTTTCCTGTGTGTGTGTGTGTGTGTGTGTGTGTGTGTGTGTGGCAGATAATCTAATTGTTCAGATCTTGAAGGCCAGACACACTGACCTTTCCCATGCTTACCACCGTTTTATCATACCCCTCAATGCTGTTTTCAGAATAATCCAGTGTTCAAGCTGATATGTTTAAGGTTGCAGGAAGATGGGAGACAATCTTAATTTTTGCTGTTGGCATTATTTTGGTCCCCAAATCCTGAATTGTTTTTGATAATACTATTTTAGGGAAGAAAAAATACAAGTTGCTTACCTGAGCTCAGTGGCTAGGATAAAATGGGTTGATAGTAAGGAAAACAAATCAAGCTGAAGATAGTGTTATACTTGATCTTGCATGTAATTTGCTTAGCTCTACAGTTTTAAAGATTTTCTTTGACTTGTATAATCATTTTAAGAATTAGCACAGTACAAAGAGCACAATCCAGCTAAAGTTAAGTACTTTTGATCTCAAAGAAGGACATTTAGTTGTGTTTAGAGCAGTGGTTTTCAAACTTTGAGGGATCTTTACTCCTTCAGTAAATCTTTGTGGGGGAGGGGTTAGGACAGCAATGCAGTCCTCAGGATCACATCACTGGGGGGGGCGAAGGGGGTGCTTGCCACTTACTTATAAGTAGGTAGGGCTGCTAGAGGCTCAGGAGGTGTGGGCCCATTGCAGGGCTCCCTGAGGCATGGAATCTTCAAACAGAAAGGTCGCAAAGCACCTTCTGCAAACAGGAAGTGCTTTGCGATCGATCCATTTGAACAATCGAAGCCTCGGGGGGCCCTGCGCAGGGTTCCCCACACCTCCTGCAGCCTCCAGCAGCCCTACCTACTTACAAGTAAGTGGAAAGCATCCCCCTTAGCGACGTGATCCTGGGGGATTGTGTCGCTGCCTCTTCCCTTCCCCCCTCCTTAAAGGGATAGGGGAACCTTTATACAAACTGATGAATCGCAACCCACTAGTTTGCAAACCACTGGTTTAGGGTACTTCTTCCATTGAAATCATTGTGACTTCAGACTTCTTTAGGCAGAACTATGTCCAACACTTCAACCTAAAGACCGTATTAAAATGTGAGATTTTCACCCTATACTTCACTTCTGTTCAATCAGATAATGATGAAAATTAATTACATGCCATATATCCTGCTTGAATTGGCTGTGTTGATACCTAGCGTTAGTTGAAGGTTCTGGGTCACAACTTTGACCTTAAATGCAATATTTTGGGTGTTAACTTAATTTGGTTGCTCTGAATGTGAGGTATCTGGCCAGGGTGGATTTAATTGTACAATTGAGAAAACTAGTATCATGAACAATGACATTAAAACTACAACTTAAAATTTAAGGTTCACTTTTATATGGCTTCTTATTTAGCAGTGTTAACGATATGGAAGCATAAACCACCGTTAAAACACTACTTGAACATGTTACAAAAACCACAATATAAAGTTGCCATGAGCCAGCCAAAAATAATACATATGGCATTCAGGAGTGCAGTTGCTAATTGGCTGATGCCTGAGAAAATGGTACACTTGGCTTCTGCTTAACGCTGTGGGTTTGGCAGCAAGCCAAAGTTGGGGTCAGGTTGTTGTGAATGAAGCTGCATGTGGTTAGGGAGGAGTTAAAATGATTCATGTCTTGGAAATTGTACTAAGCAATGCAGAATGTCCGTGGGCAAGCAGCTGTAGGAAGCTCTTTACCTATACCATTCTCATTCTCCTTCTTTAAAAATACCATACAGTAATTCCTTTTGTTAAATTGCAGGCTATACTACTTTTGAGCAGCAGTCTATACTTTGTGTAATTTGGAGTTGATATTTAACATTGTTCATTGTTAACACCACTGATTTTTCTTTATAGATGGAGAATGGAGAAGAAGTAGAAACTGAAGAATTCTATGTAAAATACAAAAATTTGTAAGTAAGCCTAAACTTCAAAATCCCCCCCACAGTCTCCTAATATCTGAAATTAAATTTAACATACCTTACTATTATAGTCATTCAGCATAAGTTACTGATATATGGAACTCAGTCATAAAATAATTAATGGGCAGTTGATCTGGAGTTCAGAATTGAGGATTAAATTTGTAATTGCTATAATTTTTCAAACTATAATTTTCACACTCCTTCATTGGGAAGGAGTACTTATTCAGATGTATTTGTAATGTGCACTTATTCTGTAAGAACATATGATGCAGGGTTTGATTTTCTTCATTTACCATAACTGATCATATACATTTTATTTCAATGCTAAATTGAAATGTGACAAAAGTATGGGAGGAAAGCCCATTCTGGGAGGACATGGTAGCTTCTGGCTTATGCTGAACTTCCAGAGCTGGTCTGCCACCTTCTGTATAGCAATCCCAGTTCTCTAGTGTTTTCTCTCTGACAGAGACTTTGACATTTGCCCCTTAGAAGAGAACTGCAGGAGAAGAAAAAAAGAGAATCAGAAGGTAGAATGTGGCAACAGAGAGTGACAGGCCTAACTCTGGAGTGAGCCTGCCCTGGGAAGACATTACAGCTTCTGGCAAACTCCAGATTGGGTTAAGAGTTACATCAAGTCTGAATTATCCAATAGGTCAATGCCAGTCTCTCCAAGCACTGTCTTCTAGGTTTCAAAGTGTTAGAGCAGCCAAGAAGCTTCAGGGTCTGGGAGGCAGAATTGTGGTAACCTGTAATTATTCTGACCTAAATTTTCTGCCCAGCAGTTGCCAGGTTTTGAGTTTCTCTTTTTGAGTCTAAGTAGGTAAGACAGGTTAAGGATGGTCTACCCTACCATATGTCCCTCTGCCTAATGTTCTTCCTAGGTGAGATGGTGTCAGAGATGTGTTGGAGTCCTTCAAGATTTTGAAGCTGGGTGATGTCAATTTGCATGCTGAGACCCCTAGAAATGGGGGCCTCTGGATTTCATGGCCACCCATATCTTGGGTGATATTTGCTCCCATGAATTTGGCTGGGAATACTCTGAATTTGTTTTCCTCAGGGCAGATTACTGGTTATTTGTAAGTGGAAGAGATTAGTATCGCTCTATCGCCATGGGCAGAACACCATATTGTAGGGTTTGGGCATACTGAAGATTCTGACCCATTGGGGTGAGAGTCCTATGAAGAAGATCTACCCTGGAGGCTTGTGGATTCTTGATGACTTGGAGGAATTTGCCTGCTGATGTTGCTGACTATTTTGTTGAGTCCCTTATTGACCTATGGAATAGGACACAACTGTTGTTGTGTCTGCCCCTTGGTTTTAGGAGAGCAGAGGGCAATGAAGTATTCTGCTTGGCAGAACACTGATGAAAAACTTACAATGAGGCTAATCAGATATGAGAGATTTCCTGTTTTAGGGGCTACTTCCCTGGGTTATAGCAAAGAACATTTACTTGTCTGTCATCATTGTTCAAGCAGAGTTGAACAGTGGAACTTTTTAAAGTGGTTCAGGGCTAATTTTCATCTTGCCTCTTAGAGAAGAGGTTCCCAAAGTGTATGGTGTGATGTTCTGGGTCATCGTGAGGCATGCCTAGCAGTGAGATATGCAAAAAGTGGTAGGAAGCTCAGCATGTCTGGCAGACCTGCTGCACATGGTTTTCACATGCTTGGAAAGACCTGTCCGTCCTGACCCTCTTACCACTGTTTGCAGGCTTGCTTCTGGTCGCCAAACCAGAAGTGAGTAGAGGTGATGTCATCACATAACATGTTTCACACCATCACCGCTCACTTCTGGGTTCCAGGCTCTGTCTGTAGCGCAAATGGCATCGTGAGCAAGGTAAGTTTGGGAAGCACTGCCTTAGAGCAGTGTTTCCCAAATTGTGGGTCGGGGCATGATTATTGGTGGGTCATGAAACTGATAGCTGACCCAGAAAATGTTTTGGGAAGTGTAACTGAGCTGCATGTTCATGTTTATTTGTGAGTAGGTGACCTTGCCTCAGTTCACCTCAAAGGTCAGCCTGAAAGAAACACAGTGCCACTAGAATGGTCCTGATAAGATG
The DNA here is from genome assembly GCF_035046505.1 of Tiliqua scincoides. Taxonomy (NCBI): domain Eukaryota; kingdom Metazoa; phylum Chordata; class Lepidosauria; order Squamata; family Scincidae; genus Tiliqua; species Tiliqua scincoides. Next base: position 42,532,326 of record NC_089824.1, on the reverse strand, counting down.
AACGTAGGCCCCAAAAACACTTGAGAAGGAAGTCTCCCACCCCCCCGAGCTGACAAGGAAAATGTATTGAGCCCTATGGAAAGCAAAACTAAGCTACACATGCATATTTACTCATCTGTAGGCAAATCTACTTCAGCTCTTATTGAAGGTCAGGCAAAGTGGAACACACGGCCATCAGAATGTTCCCAATTTGAGCTCAACAAAAAGCTCCAGAAGGCACCCTCCCCCATAGTAAAAAGGGTAAAAATAGAGGCTAGAGCAGCTGGTAAGATGAAACCTTTTCTTTTGTCTTGTAAAGCTAGGTGGGTCCCAGTGGAATTTCATTTTAAAAAGTGGGTCCCAGTGTATAAAGTTTGGGTGCCGTAGGCGCATGAGATGGCTTCCTGGATAGTCCAGTTTGCAAGGTCACTTTGCAGATGAATTTGCTGTCATTTGTCCCAACTTGGATGTGAGTTTGATAGTGCCTATTCCTCCTGCAAATGCTTGTCATGTTATTTTGAATTCTTGTCCAATCTGAAGACATGGACAGGATTTTTCAAAGCTTGTGGTTGTCCATGTACACTCTAGACCCTTGTCTTTCCTGGCTCATAAGTATGTAGTGGCATCTCAAATCCAGAGACTTCTGGCTTCAATCTGTCTTCACGTTATAGTTTGGGGTGATATCTTTGAATGCCATGGTGGATTATCTATGCTGCAAAATGAATAGCGGAATGTCCCTGTGTTGATATTGTGGGATCTCTTAGCAGCCTTCAGTAATGTTGATCATGGTAGCTTTCTGGAGCATCTTGTTTGCATGGGGCTTGGAGGTATCATACTTCAGGGGCTCCATTCCTTCCTAACAGGCAGATTCCAAAAGGTGGTACTATGAGATTCCTGTTCAATATCTCAACCATTAGTCTGTGGCTTCCTTTAGTGTTCCATTTTGTCCCTTCATATTTTTCAACATCTCTAAATTAAGACATTAAAGATAACACTGGGAAGTCATCCAGGCTTTTGGGATTTGGGTGTTACAAATATGCAGAAGACACTGAGCTCTAATCTTAATTTCCACCTCTAGCCAAAAATAGCTGAATCAATGTTAGTTGTAAGGGGTGGGCTGGATGAGGATTAATGCATTGAAATTAAGTCTACTATTAATAAGGAAGCCTGTGACTGAGAAATTGGATGGTCAACTTCCTTTAAAGGATCAGATTCAAAATTCAGGGATGCTCTTTTACTCAGTCTTGAATCTGTTCAGGTGACAGCTGTGCCCAGAGTGCCTTTAGCCAGATTAGGCTGGTATGTCAAAGGCATTTTTTTATTGATAGCCTGCTAGATCTGGGTATGGTTACTCATGCACTAGTGACTGAGTTTTTGCTACTGTAGCACACTCTGTCGCTGCCATTTTCAACCTTTTTCATCTCATGGCACATTGACAAGGCGCTAAAACTTTCAGTGCACATCATCAGTTTTTCTTTTTTAATTGGCAAGGTACACTGTGCTGCCAGCAGGGGGGGTTCACTTCCCCAAAGACCCTACTAATAAATTATCCTCCCCCAAACTGCTGCAGCACACCTATGGACCATTTGTGGCACACCAGTGTCCCATGGTATACTGGTTGAAAATTGCTGCTCTACGCTGCCGGAAGACTGTTTGGAAACTACAGAGAGTATGGAATTCAGCCATTCAGTTATTGACTGGAGCCAGGGGTTGTGACTATGTAACAACTGCATAAACCCTTAACAATTTGGAATGTAAATACTTGAAGGACTGTACCTCTTCTGTGCAAATCTGCCTACCATCTGTGATCATCAAGGGAGACTTATGTGGGTGCTGTCTCCTTTGGAAATATGACCATTGGTGACTCACAACAAGGTGCTTAGTGGTGGTGCCCAACTCATGGAGCTCCCTTCTTGGGGATCTTAAAACTTCTTCTATGGTTGCATTTTGGTGGGGGTGGGAGGGGTTAAGATTTAATTGTTTCACCAGGCCTTTGATTGGTTTCAGGTTAATTGCTTTACTTCTCTGTTTTGTTCTAGTTTTGATCTTGATTGTTTTGTTGTATTATTGAACGTTTTAGTGCTATGAGCTGTCTAGGCAGGGTAAAAATATTTTTTAAAATAGAGTGTACAAAATGTTGCACTTGGCTGCTGAATTTAAAGAGAACTCCAGGTAAACATGTGTTGAAGTTAAATTATTTCTTTTTTAGAATTATGCAGGAAATCATTTTAACTTTGAAACAGAAATTTGAGCCTCCAAGTAAATTTGAAGTTCTTGCCAAGATTACTAATAACACTATTTTACATAAATAGTAAATATCAAGCTGCGACTGGTAAGGAGCATTGTTGATTTACATGTTTGTATTTGTTTTCCTTCCCTCCATTCCATAGCTCTTATCTTCACTGTCAGTGGGCATCTGTGGAGGTGTTGGACAAAGACAGGAGAATTCAGCAAAAAATTAAAAGGTTTAAAGCAAAGCAGGCCCAAAATAAATTCCTTTCAGAGGTATGATTTCTTTTTGTTACCTAAGTGATATATTTTAAGTCTGAATAAGATTTCAAACCTAGTGACAGTCTTGTCTCCATCACTTCATGCTTAGTCTCAATATTTTCCCTTACTTCTCCATAAACCTTTTGCTTTCCAGTGGATATCCTCGGACCTGTGCCAGCTCATAGAGAAGCTGAGTCAGGAGACTAGGAAGGGGATAGCATCAAGCACAAGTTGCCCACACTAGATGCCCCTCCTAACAAACTTTCCATCCTCCCACCTGCCCCATTCCACCCCCACTACTGCCTGCCTGTTGGTGGTGGGCCCACAGCCTCTGCAGCCTCTTTGGCGGTGGTCCAGAAGTGTATAACTTTGCATGCTTCTGGAGTACCTTTTGCAACACTGGAAAGTGTGTTCTATCTTCAAAATGTTAGTTCTGGTAGAGGTGCCCAGCAATACGATTGGGCCATTAGCTTCCTAATTTTTTTAATATAGCATTATGTGTAGATTCTGGAAATCTAAACTATTTACATTCTATGTTAAAGTGTGAGCAAAATATCCGTGAGGTTCTCTACCAAGCATGCCCAATACATTTTGAAATGAAAGCAGTTAAATTGTGATTTAAACTACTAAGTAATACTCCTCTATTTATAATAATAACATGCAACATTTATGACTGTTCAAAGTGCTTTACGTACATTATCTTAAATCTTTAAAATAACAGAGATTTTCATCCATTTTTCTAATTTATATTCTCAGTGGTTGGTGTACAGTATACTTTACAACATACTGATTTATAACTAAATATTCCTCTTTACTTACCTGGAAAGTTACATTAAAACTGTTTTTATTGAAAAGTGTAGTTTGAGATCACTAAGGGCGCAATTCTAACCACTTATGTCAGTGCTTTCCAGCACTGGCATAGTGGTGCCAGTGGGGCATGTGCTGCATCCTGCAGTTGGGTGGCACTCATGGAGGCCTCCTCAAAGTAAAGGAATGTTTGTTCCCTTGCCTCAGAGCTGCATTGCCCTTATGTCAGTGCTGGAAAGCACTGACATAAGGGGTTAGGATTGCGCCCTAATTTGTAGAAATGCTACGTATTCTTGTTACCCTAAAGCCTCTGATTGCTTGGTCAGGCATTTACGATATGTTTACATAGGGCAGTGGTTCTCAACCGTTTTAGCCCGGGACCCACTTCTGCGAATGACAATCTGTCTGGGACCCACCGGAAGTGATGTCAGCAACCTGGAAGTGATGTCGTAGCCAGAAATGACATCATCAAACAGGAAGTGACATCACTGTGATGTCAGAGCCAGAAGTGGTGTCATCAAGCAGGAAGTTCTTGTCTAGAAACTCAAACTGTAAATGACAAGAGACAGTATTCCAGCTCAGAAGCTTCTTCCAATTCTCCCTGCCCTCACTACTATTGCTATCAAGCAAAAAATAAAACAACATCTGGAACAAAATATTTGTGTATTTATTTACTACTGTTTTTATTTCTGTCTTTGTTTACAAAATCTCAAGCTACTTCTTGTATTGCGCTTGAAACTAACAAAGATTGATGTGGCTATTGATACTGTGCTCAGCACTAGCCGGAAACAAGTGCACCCTACTCATGCACCTCAGTACAAGAAGTAGCTTGAGCTTGAGCAGCTTTTGTAAATAAAGGAAATAAAAACAGTAGTATCCCCCTCAGAAGAAAGATAAGCAGGGATGCTTCCCCTCCCCCAAGCCTAAGCACGTCTACTCAGAATTGACTCCCATTATTGGCAATGGGCTTACTCCTAGGTAAGAGTAGACAATTGCAGCCTACATGCCAGGCTTGCCCTCCCTCCTCCCCCCCCTCCTGGCTGCTCTCTTGGCAGCCAGGCAACCAGGGATGCCCCCTCACCCCAGCAATGCTAGCCAGGGCAGGAAAGGATCGTGGCTTCCAGGCAATTTCAGAGAGGGAGAGAGGGTGTGATGCAGAGAACGAGAATGGCAGTGGGGTGGTGGCGGCGGCAGCGATCCTGCTTTCAAGGCAGGCTCACACACGGGTCTGCCTCTACTCACCCAAGCCCTGTGTTCAGGTCTCCACCTATATTCTCCAGCCCAGTCCAGCTGCGGGGAAGGGGGGAAGCTGCTCTGTCTTGCAACCCCGAGGCAGCCCATCCCATCAAGGCAGCCAAGCTGACAAAGGTTGGTGGGGAGAAGCCTGGCTGGCTTGTCCACGTCTCTCCCGGTCCTTCTTTGCCTGCAATCCAAGCCTGCACTCTGCAATCGGCCCCCCTGAGGGAAGCCTCCAAGTGCAAAGGGAGGTCCAGCTGGAAGGCAGCAGCATGCTTTCTGGGGAAAGGCAGCACACTGCTTTCTTTGTACATGTGCAAGGCGCTCTTACTTACGTCTAAATGCTGGGAAGCTTAAAATGGCAACTCCCAAGCTTTGCCTACTTCCAAAATGGTGCTACGTAGGTCTTTTGCCATCTTCCAAGATGGCTGCCACCAGCTTCTCGCGACTCACCAGAAATCGGATCACAACCCACCAAGTGGGTCCCGACCACAGTTTGAGAACCACCAACATAGGGAAATTGCTATACGTGCAGGGATCATGTGTGGTGGCTCAGGGGCTTCCCTGGGCCTCCCAGTGCCTTTTAATACATTAAAAACAGCACTTCCGGTTTTGCAAAAAAACCAGGAAATTGCATTTTTTATGTAAGGCTCGGTCTGAGCCTGGCAGAGGCTGCGGTTGGACATCTGCATCCTCTGCTAGTCTCAGAGGAACCTCCGAGCTCTCCTAGGAGCAGAGCTCCCCTTGCCTTTGAACCCAATCCTCGGATAAGTGAATCTGCAGATATGTTGGGGGGTCCCCGTACATCAGAAGTAAGGAGGTTGGTGGAAGATGATGAACGAAAGTGTGAATATTGTAGTGGGCTTTTTATTTACTTGTTCTGGAATAAAATTCTGTGCATCTAGTTTACACAGCAATTAGACAACTTCTGTATTTATGTTTCTTACAGCACTTAGCTTACATAGCTTCAGTTTCTTTACTGCAAGCTGCAGTCTTCAAGAATGCTAACTGCATTGCATGCCATAAGCCTTTTTGATTGCTCATTAGTGAATTGTAATTTCACACTTCATTTAAAATATTCTTAAACATTCTTGCACAGTAAAAGCTTTCACACAGTAATTAAGAGGCCCAGTTAACAAAGTCTGAGAAGTCTGATTCCCTTACAGGGAACAATCTCCTGAATTGTTGCATTACAATTAACATGTTGAAGTTTCCGAAATATATGCTTTGTATAACTGTGGCTCCCATTTTTTTGCTTACTGAAAATAACTTTAATTCTGATCTTTGATTTATGCTTTTTGCCCTTCAACAGATTGATGATGAACTTTTTAATCCTGATTATGTTGAAATTGATAGAATAATGGATATTTCACATAGCAAGGATGATAATGGAGAGGTAAGGGAACCTGACAGCAATATGTATTCATGAAGTTGTTCTAGAGCAGGGGTGTCCAAACCCCGGCCCTGGGGCCACTTGCAGACCTTGAGGCTTCTCAATGCAGCCCTCTGGGAGCCCGTAGTCTCCAATGAGCCTCTGGCCCTCCAGAGATGCGTTGGAGCCCGCACTGGCCCGACACGACTGCTCTCAGCCTGAGGGCGACTGTTTCATTCATTCATATAAGTTCATCTTTAATATATTCATTTATATAAACTTATGTAAATTTATTCAAATTTGAAATGCAAATTAATTCTTTTTCCCCAACCCCTGACACAGTGTCAGAGAAATGATGTGGCCCTCCTGCCAAAAACTTTGGACACCCCGTTCTAGAGAAACAATAGTAGTAGTAGATGACATGCTTTCTTTGAGGTTTGCTATAGACAGGTATTTCCATGCTGATCCCAGAAATTGATATATGTTTTCTTGAATATTGTTGGTAGGAGCATGCCACTTTATATTATATAACTTAAAAGCATGGGCACACTTTCCCTGGTCAAAATAGTCTCTTTCCTTTCTCTCTGCTTCATACAAATAACGTTGCATAACATTTAATACAGGTTGGCTCTTTGGAGTGGAGGTTCCATTCCCGGAACCCCCACGGATGCCAAAAACCATGAATAGTCAAATCCACTAAAACAAATTTTTTTTAAATAGCATCCCTTTAAATCATGGTTTAAAAACTGTTTTAGGGCACAATCCTAACCCCTTATGTCAGTGCTTTCCAGCACTGGCATAATGGTGCCAATGGGATGTGTGCTGCATCCTGCAGTTAGGTGTCACTCACAGAGGCCTCCTCAAAGTAAAGGAATGTTTGTTCCCTTACCTCAGAGCTGCATTGCCCTTATGTCAGTGCTGGAAAGCACTGACATAAGGGCTTAGGATTGTGCCCTTTATCATTGTCGAGTAGCAGGCAGGCAGTCTCTAGTGATTAGAACAGCTATTTTCAAGTTGCACTGAGGCAACCTACCTTTACCCTGGTGTTCTGAAGAATGCAACATGGAAGTGATTAAACACTACTGTGTTGCATTCTGGGGTGGCCAAGAAAGGGAGTCGTGACCTTGGTGCAACCTGGAAATAGCCATTCTAATCTCCAGAGAATACCTATCTTCCACTCTACAATGATAAGAAAAGCTGTTTTTAAACTACAATTAAAGTGACACTATCTTTTTTTTATTTGAAGGGTTGGCAAGCCCCTTCTCATCCATCGTTGCCATGCACAGTTAGTCAAATCAACCGATAGAAAAACTATGGATGAGAATGACCAAACCGTACTGATAAAAGCAACATGACTAGAGACTATGAAGAATCTGAGTATACATTAAGAAGATAACATACTAAAACCGCTTTGGATGCAGAAATTTTACTACATTTGCTCATTCTGTGAATTCTAGTATATAATTTTGGCTTGTCAACAATAGTATTGCATCTCTTTAAAAAATGCTCTTTATAGTTACTTATAAACATTAAGGTTGACAACATAGAGAGCTTTTTGCAAAATAAGGTGACATGATATTTATCATTTCCAGACCCTTAAAAACATGATTTTTTTTGTACTGACAAACTGATTTCACTTGTTAATCAATGTGGTACTTTATTTTATCGTGTTAGGGTTTATCATAGTATTGAGATGCTAGATATATTTCATCATAATAAGTATTGGTCAATGAGCTAAATCAGCCTTTCCCAAACTGTGGTTTGGGACCCACTGATGGGTCACAAACCCATGCAAGGTGGGTTGCAGGCTGGGCTCTTCAACCAGCCTTGCATCCAAATGGCTCAAAATAGAAGCCATTTCAGATGCATTTGGGGACCGTGGAGCCTTCTTCCAGGTTGCACTTACTGGCGACTCACTCTACTGGCCTCTGCAGGCCTCAGGATGGCCCACAGAAGCCTCTGGAAGCCACTTCTGTTTTAGGAGACAACTTCTGGTTTACCTCCAAAAACTGCCTTGTTCTGAACCTGAAGTATTGCAGTCTGTCAGTTAGTATAGATATTGTAGCCATATATCTATACCATACATTAGCATCACACATTTGTTGAACAATGTTACTAAAATATATTGGTAGGTTTTACTTCATGCAGAGTTTCATTAGAATTGATGATGTTGTTGTCATGCTAGAATGCACTATGATTTTCTTTAATCTGATTTTTGTTTCTTAATTAAAAACAAAGCCTGTGACTCATTATTTGGTGAAATGGTGTTCACTTCCATATGAAGACAGCACATGGGAATTAAAGCAAGACATAGACCAAGCTAAGATTGAAGAATTTGAAAAACTAATGTCTAGGGAGCCAGAAACAGAGCGTGTGGTAAGACTTGGCTCTACATAAAAGTTTTTTTTTATAGTGTAGTAATGGGCTTTCAGAAACCACTAGTGTATATGTCTGTGTTTTTGTTTTGTATTTGAAACAGGAGCGACCACCTGCTGATGATTGGAAGAAGTCAGAGAGTTCCAGGGAATATAAAAATAACAACAAACTCAGGGAATACCAGTTGGAAGGAGTAAATTGGCTTCTTTTCAACTGGTATAACACGTACGTAAAATAACTTCACTGTAAAAATACTGCCCTTGAAGATAATGCGTAGCTTAAATGTATAAGTGTAATATCCTACAGCAGTGGTTCTCAAACTGGTGGGTTGCTACACCATCCCAAGAAGCACTAACTCTGCTCCCTTAAGGGGTGGGGCGGAGGGGACGGTGGCGACGTGATCCTCAGGATCACGCCAGCACAGGGGACAGAGAGGCCTTTCTTTACTCACCCCGTTTGCACCAGCCTTCTGAGGGTGCAGGGAGCCCCACAGAGCCCTCAGAACTTTGAAAAAAAAACTTTGAAAAAACTTCCTGCACCTCAGAACTTTGAAAAAATGTGATCACAACCCATTTCAGGATTGTGATGGCAAAATCGGAAGTGGGTTGTGATCACAGTTCAGAGTTCTGAGATGGGGGAGTCCTGCAAATGGCTCCCTGGGGCTCCCCCAGGAGGCCAGCACAAACAGAGGGTGAGTAAAGGAAAGCCCCTGTATCCCCTGTGCTGGCGTGATCCTGGGGATCACATTGTCACTTTTCCCCATGCTTCCACAAAGACTTACAGCATTGCAAACTCGACATGCAAGTTTGAGAACCGCAGTCCTACATTATTAGAAATGGGATGTGTGTTTAACAACCCCACTATATAAAAGAGCATATTTTATAATGAAAATTGTATGTACATGTGTGTGCATGCTCACATATGCTTGTGAGATGTGGAGAATATTTTAAAATATAAATTTATAGTTCAGTTCATTGCTCTCAAAAATAACAGCTTCCTTAAATATTGTTTGGGGGTGATGGAATTCTACCCATGTACATTTAAAATAAATACATGTATTTTGTTTTGTGAATCCCATTTTGAATGTTATTGAATGTTATCTGTTGCAGGCGAAACTGCATTTTAGCAGATGAAATGGGATTGGGAAAAACAATCCAATCTATTACATTTCTCTATGAGATATATTTGAAAGGAATCCATGGTCCTTTTTTGGTTATTGCCCCATTGTCTACAATCCCCAACTGGGAAAGGGAATTCCGTACCTGGACAGAGTTGAATGTTGTTGTATATCATGGGAGTCAAGCCAGCCGACGGACCATTCAGTTGTATGAAATGTACTTCAAGGACCCACAGGTAAAAGTTCCTACTGTGGTAATCACACACCATTTTGGGAGAAATTAGGATTAGTCTGCTGGCTCGCTCTGCCTTGATAATTAGAAAAAAGTTGTAAGGGATGTTTTTGACTTTTTTTGTTAGTGTAACTGCTAAAATGAGGGAACAGCACAGGGATGAGTTGCTTTTCATCTGTCTTTAGGCAAAGCCAAGCAGAGGCAGGGAAGAGGCTGGGTTGAAACTGCCCCACCAATGGACCACAAAGTCAATTTGTGTGTGCAGGAGGTATGAAAGTTTAGGGGTCACCGGCCAAGATTGAAATTGGTAGTATACTAAGCCAAATTGGTATCTGGTGTATAGAGCTGCATTGCTTAGGCTTGGTGGGCAAAGTTAGGCCCTGGGTGAATGACCAGGAATATCCAAAGAAAAGAGAAGGGAGCAAGACAAGTGCAGGAGAAAAGATTATTGGTCAAGCATATTCAAAGCTGTAACTCTTCCGGGAGTGGTTTCAGCTTTGGTGACATATTGGAGAAAAGGACCAGCATGATGTTTCATGGGTGAGTTAGGGGAAGAAGCAGAAGGAAAGTGGAGCAAGGGTTGCAGTTGGTTTCATCACCAGACAGCAAGGCTTGATGCTTTGAAGGAGAAGAGAAGGGATTAGGAATGAGAAGGAGGATGAATAAAGAGGTAGGAGTTATTTTTCTGGTTCATTGGAAGCACTGTCTTTTCCTGAGAATGTGGAGTACTGTAATGTTGTACAGCAGGATATTTTACCTGCAAGTTGTAACTCTGGCCAGATTTTTTATAGGGCCTTTCCCCATAACTTAATATAGTTTTGTCTGTCTTGAGGATCAGTTTAATAAATTTGAGATAGTTTATTCAAATTTATTTAACTTTGAATCTCCTTTATTAAGTTTCTAAATATTAAGTTTAATAAATTGATTAAAAATGTATTTACATTTAGGGTCGTGCAATTAAAGGGTCATACAAATTTCATGCTATCATCACTACATTCGAAATGATTTTGACGGATTGTCCTGAGCTCCGTAACATTCCATGGCGCTGTGTGGTAATTGATGAAGCCCACAGATTGAAGAACAGAAATTGTAAGCTACTGGAAGGGCTCAAGATGATGGATCTAGTGAGTATTGATGCCAGTGGCGTTGCTAGGGGGGTGCGGGACGCGCTGGGGGTGACACGCCCTGGGGATGCACTAACTTCACAATTTCAGTGCTACCCCATCGTGCCATACACTGTTGGATGCAGAATGTCCAGCGGAGTGCAATGCAAAAAACAGAATTGAAATAGCTCCTTTTGTTCAAAAGTTATGGCCAAAAGACCGGAAAGAAAAAATGAATGGATCCCTATGGAAAGTGAAAGTGAGCTGTGCCGCGCGTTTACTCGCGAGTAGGTGCACTTTCCATAGTCCATCGGAAAGGGCAGGCTGAGAGGAATCCAACGACACCAGAATGGTCCCGATCCAATGAATGCAGCCCCCCAAAACACCCGAGAAGGTCCCTGCCTCCCAGCTGCCCTATTGAGCTCTATGGAAAGCAAAGCAGCCTCAGGGTCGTGTTAACTCGCGAGTAGGCAGACGAGCCTTGGCTGGTGGTCAGGCCAGGCAAAGGGGAATGTGAGGGCACCAGAATGGTCCCGATCCGATGGAGGTGCTCCAGAAAGCAGCCCCCCCCCCCAAAAAAAAGGACCAAAAAGAGGCTTCAACTGGTATGGGGAAGTTTTCTATTTTGCACTTGAAAAGCTAGGTGGTTCTTTGTATTGATATGCCTTAAATAGAAGAACTTTAAACTGGACACTGGGGAGGGCTGGAAATCTCACTGATTCTTTTTGGGGGTGTTATTATTGCAGGCAGTCTACAGAGTAAGCCCCATTGGCCACTATGGGACTTACTTCAGAGTAGACATGCATAGAAGTGGGCTCACAGGCTGCAATCATACCCACACTTTCCTGAGTGTAAGTCCCATTGACCACTATGAGACTTACTTCAGAGTAGATTCACTTGGTGGAACAGGACTGGCTCCCCCTTATTTAATTATTTCTTTTATTTTAATTTAATTATTTGTAATTATTTATTTTAATTTGCTTGATGATGTCACTTCTGACCATGACATCACTTCCAATGGGTCCTGGACAGATTGTCAGATTTCTAAAAAGTGAGTCCCAGTGCTAAAAGTTTGAGAACTGCTACTAGTTTTCAAAATCACTAAAATCACAATTTGGAGGAATAATACCATCATGTTATATATCAAGCAATGTGTAATTTCATGCAGAATGCAATAAAACCAACCACATTGAAATATCTGTGTTCTAACCAAAGGTACAGCCAAAAAACCAGTGGGGGCAGGGCGATGGTGCATCATCACGCCCACCACCTGGGGCATTGCCTCACCCACTGCATGGGGTGATGTGCAGGCCTCCCACACCGGGTGACGTGAATCCTAGTGACGCCACTGATTGATGCCCCTAAAGTCCAGGGGAATCTGTACAGACTGTTAGGTTCATCTGATGGGAAATGTGTATTTGGATATTGAGAACTTTGTTTCAATTTTGATTTTTTTTAGTTTTTAAATATAAAATACCAGAAATTTAATATAGCTAGGTATTCGTTTTCTAAATGTTTGAATCTAAATTGAGCCAGTCCATATTGATTCTCACCATGCTCTATACATTTTTGTACATTTTGAAATGTAGATTATAATCGTCTATTTCTATATTTTATAAAATACTGTATGTTAATTTAAGAGACAAATTGTAGACAGTCAGCCCAATCCTGAGCTACCTGGGGCGCCCAGCCTCGGCAGCACCAAGAACAGCTATCACCGGATCCTGAGCGCCCCGGGCTACCACAGGCGGCACCTTGGGAGAAGGGGACTTTTGTCCCCTTCTCCTGGGTAAGAGAAGCAGCCCCTCAATGGGGCTACTCACTTTACCGCCAGCCAAAAAGTCGGTGGTAAAGTAAAGGCATTTGTTTAGGGCACTGAGCCCCATGCAAATGCCTTGGATCCGGTGGAGCGGAGCTCTACAAACCCGCCTCCCTCCCTTCCCCAGCAGGCCTCTCCCTGCCCTTCTCCACCCCCCGCAAGCCTCCTCCTTGCTCCCCGCCCCTGCTTACCATGCTGTGGCTTGGCATTCCGTGAGACTGCTGAGCAGCAGAGGCTGGGCAACCGCACCGTGCTAGCCTTACGGCACGTTTGCGACAGTGCACAGCAGCACAAAGCCACAGCACTGAGCCCAGGATTGGGCTCTAAGATCTGTTAATCTTCTGGCAGATTTTGATTTCTAGTTTTTAACCATTGAAATGGTTTCAGCTGTTAATAAATTAAATATTGATTCAGTTTTGATCAAATATTTTTCCTCCCATATTTTCTGCTTTTTCAGCAAATGTTGCTTCAAATTGTCTAGTAGCAAATTTTGCAGAAGTTGGGTACTAAATAAAACGTAGGCAGATGTAAGGAGAAAAGTAGAAAGTTCAGCATTGTAGCTTGTGTTCTGTGTTTCTGGTGCAGCATAAATAATGAGGCACTTTAGAGTTTATGCTTCACTAAATGAGTCTTTAAGGTGCCACAGGACTCTGTTTTTGCCCCACTAGACTTCAGCAGCTGCCCCATGGATGTTTTCCCCATGGATATGTTTTGGGTTTTTTTTGCAGGAACACAAGGTGCTTCTTACAGGCACTCCACTACAAAATACTGTGGAAGAGCTCTTCAGCTTACTTCATTTCTTGGAACCAAGTCGCTTCCCTTCAGAAACCACTTTCATGCAGGAGTTTGGTGATCTGAAAACTGAAGAACAGGTAAATAATCCTACAGTATTTTCTTCGTCTATATATAAGCTATTGCCAAAACACCTTAAGAATTCTTATTATCTTATGTTTTGGTGTGATGAACCTAAAACAATTTTCCTTTATTGGTACGTTAGCCCAGGGGCGTCCAAACTTTTTGGCAGGAGGCCCACAGCATATCTCTGACACTGTCAGGGGCTGGGGAAAAAAGAGTTAATTTACATTTCAAATTTGAATGAATTTACATAAATGAATACATTAGAGATGGAACTTATATGAATGAATGAAGGTCTTGCAATAGCTCATGGCGTATAAAAGGCCTTGTACAAAGCAAGGCCAGCCTTTCCTTTGCTGCCACTGCTGCATCACAGACATGAAACAACAAGCAGTGGAGGGAATCCTTGTCCCACAGCTCACACGAGAGATTGAACAGTTGGCCATCATGTTGAGAGCAGTTTTGCTGGGCCAGCATGAGCTCCAGCAAGTCTCCGTAGGGCCAGAGCTCATTGGAGATTAGGGGTTCCCTGTGGGCCAGATTCTGAGTCCTCAAGGGCCGCAAGTAGCCCCAGGGCCAGGATTTGGGCACCCCTGTGTTACTCAAATGCAGATCAATGTGCTGCTGCCTTGAGTTCTACCATGGTAAAAACACAGGAAGTAAATACAGTATGTTTTATTGGCCACTAACGCTGTTTAAAGTTTCTCCTGACACTACATTTTGACTACAATGATGCCATTGGCTGATCTGCTCTGATTCCACAATGGACATGTGTTACTTTTGCAGAACAGCTCCCTTCCATCGGCATGGAAGCATTTTCATGATAAAAAGCCCCCAGCTGCCATAGCATGTCTGACTGCCATTTGCTCAGTTCCTTTGGTGTCACAGAGCACACTAAGCTTCAGGCAGACAGTGGACTACTTAGGAATAGTCATGGAACCTGTAGAGTCTGAAAGCAGGGGTCCATGGGCAATATGGAATTAAGTCAAACAGTGCATTTTGAAATTCAGTGCCTAAAGAATCCGGTCCTTTGTACATAAAATCCTTTTTATTTACTCAGGCATTTAATTGAACACGCCTATAAGATGACTCTGCTATTCCTCCTTAAGTGCATTAGAGTTGTATTATTTGATTATTTTTAGATTACTTTTGGAAAGGTGTCCTTGACTAATAGGGCAGCGGACTTGAAACATAATATAGATTTTTTTAACACTAAAAAGTTTCAAAACCTGTGGTAAGCACCAGCTTAGAAGAGACATTTCCCCATCTACTGCCTTTGTAGAAGATGGTTCTTCTTTGATGGGGCCTGTTGCAATGCTTATATGATTAATCTAACTGCAAAGAGAGTTTGGTCTTTTTTCTTCAGAACTGTAATTTTACTCATGTATAAAGATTAATCAATTAAAAATCAAACAATGCCAGTATCTTCAAAGTGATGGCAGCTGTATTGTTTGTTTATTGCTGTGCCACTGTGTCAGGTCTAGTTCCAGGCTTTTTACTTGGTTTAATGGTGGTCATATTTTTTCAGTTTTGATGTTTTATATATACTATATTAAGTACTTTAGGAAGATGGGTAATATCTGAAATCATGGAAATATTTACATCATAGTCCTTGAATTGCAACATTGTAACAGAGTATGTACATAAGAAGATTGATTTGCAATATGGGGAGTTTTATTCAGGCATACCTTGGACTTTTGACTTGGACTAGAACATGGACAAAAGTAAAAAATGAACGAATGTCAAAATATAACCTAGTCTATTGAGCCCTATGGAAAGTGAAATGGAGCCACATGTGCATGTTTACTCATGAGTAGGCAAGTTTGTCTTGGCTCTTATGGAAGGCCAGGAAAAGGGGTCCCCAAGGCCACCAGAATTGTCCTGTTCTGATGAATGTGGAGCTCAACAAATGCTCCAGAAGGTGGTTCCCCACTACCACCGTAGTAAAAAGGACATAGAGGCTTTGAGCAGCTGTGAAACATTTTTTCTCCTAAAGTTAGGTGGGTTTGGGAACCACTAACCTAGACAATTTAAAAAAATATTCAGGCTGTCCATGCTGACTTGGCTGCCAGGCTGTCCATGTAGAAAGGAGAAGTAATTCTGCTGGAATTCCACCTGCACAAGCTTCTATCAGACACCATTATGAAGAACAACTCGCCCAGTGAGCAGCTGGGCAATGGCAAATCCACCCCTCTGTTCAGGCATATCCAGTTGATGCCAAAGTGATAGATTTCCAGCATTGTACAGTATTTCCTTGGGCTGCCAGTTAAATCAGTTAATTATTATGGCTGATCCAGCTCTTTACCCTTTGAGGAGTTGGATTAAATTGGATGAAAGAGGAAAGCACATGGACGAAATTTGAAACATGGTTATAAATTGAAACCATTGAAAGAGCAAAGCAACGAAAGTCAAGAGTATGAAAGTCAAGGTATGCCTGTATTTGAAAGCAGGGCATTTAAAATTTTCATTTCATTCAGTGCAATAAGCACTTTTCACTTCGTTCAATAAGCAATATTTAAGTAAGTAATATGTTGTAGGTGCAAAAGCTCCAAGCTATCCTAAAGCCGATGATGTTGAGACGCCTCAAAGAAGATGTGGAAAAAAATCTGGCACCCAAGGAAGAAACTATCATTGAAGTTGAATTGACTAACATTCAGAAGAAATACTACAGAGCTATTCTTGAAAAGAATTTCACATTTCTGTCGAAAGGTGGTGGTCAGGCAAATGTACCTAATCTCTTAAACACTATGATGGAATTAAGAAAATGCTGCAATCATCCATACCTTATAAATGGTAGGTCTGACATTTCTTTTTCTTAAAGAAAACAATTAAGGGAGGAGGAGAGTGTGACATTTATGAACAAAAACTAACATTGATTATTATTTCAGTCATGTCTTTGACTACTTGCCTGGTTGCTATTGGTGACCTTAAATTTATGTGGGTGAGTGGCTGCAGTGGGGCTTTTGTCATCTTTTCACAATTTTCTTTTTCTAACTGCACCTCTGTGGGCAGCAGTGGTTTCATTAGGACCTTGATAGTGTTTTCAGCTGCCAGTTGCCACTTCTTTTTCTTTAGATTGTGCCAGGAAATGACCTTACAGCACACTATAGAGATAGCACAATTGCTAGCATGTTGATGAAGCTGCTGCTGTTTGCAGAGATGCAGTGGAAACGGTTTGTGTTTTTGTTTGTTTTTTAAAGAGCTTTGCAACCAGCACCAGCAAGGATAATCATATCATTGTTACAATGCAGGCAACCATCAGTTTTTGTGGGAGAGATTTGGTGGGCTGAATGACATTATTTCTGTAGTGCCATTAATGGTCAGGGCACTTTGGAATGGAAGGAAAGATGGGTCCCTGCCCTGAGGGGCTCAGAAAAATAGACACAAAGGATACAACAGAGGAAGGCAAGGGGTGAATGGTGCCAGAATAAAGCCTGAGCACCAGGCTTGTTTCCTGTGGTAAGGCAATACTGTATAGAAATCTCCTAAATAAATAAATCTGGAAGGAGATGTGACTGTTTCATGTAAGTATACTTAGGCTTAGTTGCAGTGTGGTAAAGGAACTGGGGGTATTGCCAAGGAGTTTGTGGAAAAGGTGAGCGTTGAGGAGAGATTTAAATTAAGAGGCATCCTGCAGGTGATCTGAAAGGGAGTTCCAGGCATAAGGAGCAGTAGGGAAGAAGTTTCACACTGTTTGAGGAAGTTGGAGATCCTAGGGTGGTGGAAGATGAATGAAAGTCACGGTAAGGAATGTAGTAGGGTACAGCAGCAGAGGGGGAAGGAGAGGCAACAACAGGTGCTCCCTGCTGGGGGGAATAAAACTAGCCTCCAACACTACCACAGCTGACAAGCTTTGTGTGCCACTCACCCTGCTATTTTGTTTTGGATTTCTGTTGCTACTGTGGTTGATGGCTTTAGTGTTTGAGTCCTCTTGCACTCTCTTTTCTAAGCCATAACTAGTGGTCAAGTTTGTCTATCTGTGTCTCTGCTCCCGGGTTCTCCAGACTTTGGCCTGTGGGCTGGATCTGGCACCCTGCCTAAGCCCTTCCCCATGTGAATAGCACTTGCTGTTCTGTGGGGAGCCTCCACAAAGCCCTTCTATGCACACCCAGTCTTCACGCCAGCTAGCTGCTTATGAGTTCTAATGCCCCAGCAGGCTTTGTACCCAGATTTCCGGTCAGACATGGCTGCCCAGTGCAAAGACTGGGTGTGAACGGAGGGCTTTGTGGAGGATCTCCCACAGAACAGTAAACATGGCCTGCGCTGGGGAAGCCTTTGCCGGTGTGCAGTGGTCTTCACTTTGGAGGCCACTACTCTAGTCCAGTATAAGTTTCCTGTACTCTGGATCAGCTTGCAATGAAAACAAGTTGGCGACTGATGAAAACAGCAGCTAGGGGTGGTACCCAATATTATAAGAGGAATAGGACATACCTTGTAGCAGGGTAGAGCCGCTTTGGGTCCCTTCAGGGAGAAAATATACTGTAAATAAATAGAGAAGACCTCTGAGCAGAACAGTGGAAAATACTTGAATACTCTTGAATACATGACCGTGAAGACCATATCCTAGTTGCTGCATCCTATGTATTGGAACTACACCAAACCACCACCCAGTTGGGTGGATAGTCTAAGTCTAAAAGTGCTTGCCTAAAAGGCCACCCAGTAAACCTAAGCAGATATTAGAATCCACAGGTTCCCTATACCAGTGGTTCTCAAACTTTTAGCTCCAGGACGCACATCTTGGAATGAGAATCTGTCAGGACCCACTGGAAGTGATGTCATGATCAGAAATGACATCATCGAGCTGGAAAATTTTTAACAATCCTAGGCTGCAGTCCTACCTACACTTACCCAGGAGTAAGTCATATTTACTATCATTGTTAAAAGCATGTAGATAGTAGCCTGTTAAAAGTACAGATAACATTTTCCCGAATGTAGTCACATACCATGGTAGCATCAAGTCTAGTATATTAAAAATAAAATACTGAAATGAATGGGGGCCCACTGAAATTAGCTTGTGACCCACCATCCACAGTTTGAGAAACACTGTCCTATACCTTATTGGCTAACTGTTCAATTTAGGATTGAGCTCTGAAGAACAGACGCTTTCGAATTAATGGTGTTGGAGAAGACAGTCCCCTGGACTGCAAGGAGATCAAATCAGTCAATCCTACAGGAAATCAACCCTGACTGTTCATTGGAAGGACAGATGCTGAATTTGAAATTTAAATACTTGGTCATCTCATGAGAACGGAGGACTCTTTAGAAAAGACCCTGATGCTGGGAAAAATTGAAGGCAAATGGGGAAGGGGACGGCAGAGGATGAGATGGTTAGATAGTGTCACAGAGGCAATGAACATGAATTTGGACAAACTCTGGACGTTAGTGGTAGACTGGTATGCTGTGGTCCATGGGGTCAGGAAGAGTCGAACACAACTTAACAACTGAACAACAACAACAGTAATTTAGGATGACGTATACAACATGAGAGGAAAATGAAGGGCACAGTTTTTGTGATTGTGAATCCAGAAACAATGTGACCATTTGCACCTTGTGAATGGCCCCTTCTGGGAATATGTAAACTATCTTTTGAACTTAGTGCCAAGAAATATTTAATGCTGTATTCTTGTTGCTAACAGATAAGCAGAGTTTTGATGATGGGAATAACTGGTTATACTTTTTCAGTACTATTGAATGTGTTTGTCCCTTTGGGGGGCTCTTGAGGATGCTTTAAACAATTTTATTCCCAAGTATGTTGCATATTAAAAGTGCTGTAGAACTCAAAATGTTGGGTTAAGAAGGCTGTTTGATTAACATTACTTAAAAAACTCCAACACACAGCCCCCCCAGTTAAACAAGATATTTTGGAATGTTTCGAACTTAACTGGGGAAGCCTGTGCCAGAATTCCTTTTTCCATGTAAGTTAAAATCTCAAATTGATAACAGAAAAAAAATTCTTTGAACATTAATAATAATAATAATAATAATAACTTTATTTTTATCCCACCTTTCTCCCCGAAGGGACTCAAGGCGGCTTACAACAGATTAAAAACATAATTTAAAAAAAATAAAAACATATTAACACATATCATAAAAAAAACAGCAGTCAGATAAAAAATAGGTAAAAAGAGCATAGAGCAGCAGCAAATCATAAAAGAATCAGGCCTGTAAAAAAATATTAAAAGATGTTAAAAAGATATTAAAAAGGCCAAGAACTCAGAAGGCTTGTTTAAACAGAAGGGTCTTCAGGCCTTGCCGAAAGGTCTCAAGAGAGGGAGCCATTCTTAAGTCAAGGGGAAGGGAGTTCCATAGCGTTGGTGCCACTACTGAGAAGACTCTATTTCTTGCCGCTGCCCCACGTACCTCCCTAGGTGGCTGCACTTGTAAAAAGGCCTTTTCTGATGACCTAAGAGGACGAGCCGGATTGTATGGGAGTAGGTGATCTCTAAGATACCCTGGCCCAGAGCAGTATAGGGCTAATAATGATCTTAATCCTATATATTAAGAACTCCCAATAAAAATTAGCATATACCGTCTTGATGGTGAACTTCTGAAATTAGAGAATTTTTTACTATTAAGGTAAAATTGACAGTAGGAACTCTAATATCAATAACTGTAATATCAATGATACACAAATGTGTGTGTCCATGACCCATGACAGGCCGGCAGATGTTTTCTTAAACATAACGTTACATCATAGTGTAAATGGACATCGTATTTTGACATTTTCTCGTATGTACTTCTATATTTACAACTGAAATTTTTTTGTACTTGCTTCATGTTAATCTTTCAATCTGAGTTATAGCTGCTCTTATTATATAAATGAATAATATGACAAGAGCTCTCAGCCTTCATAAGAGGGGAGGAAATTTCACAATTCTGGTAGACACATTTTTGCCTCCATGTGCCTGGGGTTCATGTTTTATCCTGTTGATCAATAATTAAAATCTTTATACTTCAAGCTGATTCAGATTAATTGCAATTCAAGTTTAAGCATGCCATAACTCTGCTTTCCTGCTCTGTAGAGAAACATATTTCTGTTATGGCAAAGAATTTCTGATAATCTGTAGATACTATAAAAACTAATGGCTGGAAAATTGTCAGAATTTAATACTGAGGCACTAGTGTTACTGAGATGCTCTACATCAGTTTATCTTTTTGTAAATGATGCTTCTTAGTCAAGGGAAGTGCAAAAGTCTGAACAATTGCAGCCAGATAGTTGCTGTGCCCTTGATATAATGGAAATGTTTTTGTTGAAGATACCTGATTAATTGAGCTTATTTTAGCATAGGATCTTGCCATTCCTCTTGAGAGAAAGTAATTGTAGTTTATGAGTACTTTGAACCAGACAGGTATGTTTTCTTTAGCAACCATTGTCAAGTGTGTGTCACTCATACACTTGCCAGACCCAGTATCATGGATGACTGGAGAGTTGGTGATATGTTGGAAATCCAGGTTCAGTTCTGCTCAAACATGAAGTTCGCTGGACAAGTCTCAAATCTTAGTCTGACCTATTTCACAGGGTTGTTGTGAAGCCAGCTTTTCTCTGAGCAGGGAGGAAAGGGTTGTGTGGAAACACTGAATCTGAAAACAATGTTTGGGACAAAACAAATATTTCTCACCTATCATTGCAAGGGTTTCTGAAGTGTCTTAAGTAGTACCTAAGAGTAATCGCTTCATTCACTTATCTCTTTTTTTTTTCAAAGTCAACAAAACTTTGTGAGTAGCCTTTGACTTAGTCCTATAATAGACTGAGCTGAGAACAGCTCCCTCATTATTAATTTTCCGGCGAGGCCTTTATTTATTCCATTTTTATTCCAAAAAGTCTTTGGTACCCTATAGGATATTAGGGTATGATGGCTGCAGGCTGGTTAACACTTTTTAGTAATTTATTTAATGTTTTATGACTGATGGTTTTATATGTTTGGTTTGTAGTGGGTTTTCTTTGTGATGGCAAATAAATTGTACCAATAAATAAGCTTATTTTCCAAGCTATTTGCCTAATATGGAGAGATCAAAAGTCACTGTAAAGCTAGATAGCTACTGTTATGCTGAAATGTGTCTGCTTTGCCATCAAGTAAAATGTCACTGTCCTGATCAGAGAAGTGTACGCTATCTGCTTCTTTCTTTAAAGGGGAATTGTTTTCAAAGTTAATTAGCTTACATTAACTGTAAAGATTTGCCAAGTCTGAAGCGAAGCAAGCATTGACCAGGCTAATAGCTAGCAATGTGAGAAGCAAAACAATGAAGTTCTTCAGTGTGAACAGCAAAAAAGTTCAGTTCTGAAATAATGTGTGGTAGAACATGTGTTGTGTACTCATACAATTTTTAAGCCATGACATGTATGGCTAAATCAACAAATTGTGAGCATGTGTAAGATCTGTGGACCCAGACACTAATCAGCAAAGTTGTTTCATGATGTTACTCAAATAATTTTGGGTTAAAGAGTTGGAAACAAGTATGCATTTGAACATACCACAGAGACTGTTCAGTCATTGTTACTGAGCACCTTGAGGACAATCAAGAAGGTCTGAGTCTGGAATCTCCTGGCAGGTGCCCCTTTTTTAATTGACAAATATTGGAAAAATATGAAGTTGCCAGCAGTGGAGAAACTCCACAAT
Organism: Tiliqua scincoides; assembly: GCF_035046505.1. NCBI lineage: Eukaryota > Metazoa > Chordata > Lepidosauria > Squamata > Scincidae > Tiliqua > Tiliqua scincoides. Next base: position 42,510,322 of record NC_089824.1, on the reverse strand, counting down.
AAAATCTGGCAAGTGATGATGAAATTTAGCAAACATTTTGTCAGTAAGGGCAGGACAGAACAATGTTATATACAGGTGGAGCCTCATTATTTGTGTGTGTTCCATTCCAAGCACTCACATGGATGGCAAAAAACACACTATAGCAAATCAATTTAAAAAACAAAGTTTCTTTGCTCTGGTGGTTTAAAAACAGCCTTGCTGACCTTGTGATGTAAGATAAGAGTCAATAAGAAGACAATCCATCAATCAGGCATCCTCCAAGTGCTTCACTCAGTCCCTCCCTTCACCAATGCACACGTGCCCAGGGAAGAGGGAGGGGTCCGCTAGAGAGAGAAGGATTGATGATTGTCAGCCAGCTGCGCTCTCTCTCTCTCTCTCTCTCTCTCTCTCTCTCTCTCTCTCTCTCTCTCTCTCTCTCATTAAGGAGGCTATTATTAAAGGACTGTTCAGTTTTTTAAACTTTGATTTTAAAGGGGTGCATTTTTCCCCTTCTCCAGGAATCAGCACATTCCTTCTCATTTGCAGTGGCTATTCGTGTTGAGTCAAATCTGTGTATAAAAAATTTGGGTATAACAAGGCTGGACCTGTACATGATGTAGTGGGAGTTTCTAATTTTTTTTAGTACCAAATCTTCCAAGGGATCTAGATATTCAGAAATTCTCTTCATCTTCATTTTATTGTGCTACAGAAGTGTCTTAAGTATGTTTCTGAAATTATGTATGTAAGGAGAATATATATGTGTATGTGCACTTTTTGTAAATTTGAGCATTGGCTTCATATGTATTTTTTTTTAGTTAACCCATTTCTGCCCAGCCCACAGGTGTACACATTTGATCCCCATTGTGTATATGCAACCTTGGGCAGAAATGGCTTAATAAAAAAAGTTAACATGTAATTGAGCTCAGACAAGAATTATCGGCATGCTTTCTACTTCATTTGCAAAGACTTTGTATACTATATGGACTTGAATGTTAACATTGCCTAAAGTTTTACATATACTACTGCTTATGCAGCACTTTAGCCTGCTTTTGGTCATATTTATCTTTAGCTAAATTGTGAATATCATTCCTAAGTTATACAAGTGGACCATCATTATCCATGGTGGTTCTGTTCCTAGAACCCCTGAGGATACAGGAAACCATGGGTAATGGCCACATCTCAAAACGGACATAGTGGAAATGGAAAAGGTGCAAAAGAGGAAAGGCTACGGCATTTGAGCCTCTTCAGCCTAGAAAAGAAACGCCTGAGGGGGTCATGATTGAGACATACAACATTATGCATGGGAAGGATAAAGTGGATAGAGAGATGCTCTTTACACTTTCACGCAACACCAGAACCAGGGGACATCCACTAAAATTGAGTGTTGGGAGGGTTAGGACAGACAAAAGAAAATATTTCTTTACTCAGCATGTGGTCGGTCTGTGGAACTCCTTGTTGCAGGATGTGGTGATGGCATCTGGCCTGGATGCCTTTAAAAGGGGATTGGACAAGTTTCTGGAGAAAAAAATCCTTTATGGGTTACAAGCCATGATGTGTATGTGCAACCTCCTGATTTAAGAAATGGGCTATGTCAGAATGCCAGATGCAAGGGAGGGCACCAGGATGCAGGTCTCTTGTTATCAGGTGTGCTCCCTGGGGCATTTGGTGGGCCGCTGTGAGATACAGGAAGCTGGACTAGATGGGCCTGTGGCCTGATCCAGTGGGGCTGTTCTTATGTTCTTAATGAAACCCGCGTTTAAGGCACTTTTAATCCTTATGTGAACCTTAAAAATGATATTTGTTCAGCTGAACCTTGCCTATATACTTACTTTCTGGGTTCTGGTTGCATTACAGTGGGGTACTTTCTCACATGTAGTGGAAGCACAACCATGAGTTAGTTGTTCTGCCACTGTCACCCCTATTTTCCTATATGTCTATAGACTTTTCTCATGGGAGTATCCTCACTGTCACTGTGGGCTAACATGTCTTCCCTTTGCCTCACAACAGTCCCTGCCTTGTAGAAATTAAGGGTATTCAAATTATGATTTGTTTCTTACCAGAATTCAGCCCCTGTAATTAGCTCTTGCTGTTGCAGTGAGATTGCTAACGGTGACATGTTTTGAAGATCCTTTTGAAAAGGAACTGTTTTTGCTACTGCATCTTTCCACCTGTTAGATAGTGTTTAATGTCCTTAATTTACTAATTAATTATTCAATCACTCTTTGCCCCCTAATTTGTTATGACTTCTGGCTTGGCACCTCTGTGTTGTTGTTAAACTTGTTTGCTGGAAGCTTTGGTTTTATTGTTCATTTGTGTTTTTCTGTTTTCCATGTTTTTAGCTAAGCAAAAGCAGCTATGTAAATATTTCTTCACTTATAAAGCTCTTAGAGCTTTTATAGGGAACTGGAGGCAAGCTTGTGGTTTTATTAATAAAACCTTTAGAGTATTCACATATTGCTGTCCAATCTCTGCAGGTGCTGAAGAGAAAATTTTGGAAGAGTTTAAAGAAACACACAATCCTGACTCTCCAGATTTTCAGCTCCAGGCAATGATCCAGGCTGCTGGCAAGCTAGTGCTGATTGACAAGTTGCTGCCAAAATTGAAGGCTGGTGGCCACAGGGTGCTTATCTTTTCCCAGATGGTGCGCTGCTTGGACATTCTGGAAGACTACCTCATTCAGAGACGGTGAGAACAAGAATATAATCCAGTTCTAGAAAATAGCAGTTTTTCAACATGCTATCTATCGCTTATTTAACCTGCATTGCATAGAGAAAAAAAACAATGAAACATAGGCCCTTAACATTATGAATGGGAAAATGGTGCATGTGTACATAGAGCAATAATTTGTGCCATTCAGTGTAATATCACTGGTTTACTCACGACATATCAGGTCAGCTATTCAGGGGTGCCCAAACCCCGGCCCGCGGGCCACTTGCGGCCCTCAGGGAACTCCCAACCCGGCCCGCAGGGAGTCCCCAACCTCCAATAAGCCTCTGGCCCTCCAGATACTTGCTGCAGCCCATGCTTGCCCAATGCAACTGCTCTCAGCGTAAGGGTAACTGTTCGACCTCTTGCGTGAGCTGCGGGTCGAGGGCTCCCTCCACTGCTTGCTGTTTCACATGTGTGATGCAGCAGTGTCAGTGAAGGAAAGTCCACCCTTGCTTTGTGCAAGGCCTTTTATAGGCCTTGAGCTAGCAAGACCATCATGCATTCATATAGGTTGCATCTCTAATATATTCATTTATGTAAATTTATTCAAATTTATTCAAATTTGAAATGCAAATTACTCCCCCCCAGCCTCCTTACTGTATAACTTCCTGCTCTCCCCATTTCTGCTTGCTCCTTTGACCTTGCCCAAACCTTTGCTTCAAAATTTCGAGTTAACTGGGAGGGGAAAGAAAAGATTACTAAGAAACAAATGCACAAACTATATTTGCTTCAGGTATAAAATTTCAATTCCTTTTTTTGAATTCTTGCAGTAGCTTTGTGTCTCCTTGTCTTTAGGTTTTACTTGTAATACATCTCTGTTTCTCCAGGTATCCATATGAACGTATTGATGGCAGAGTGAGAGGTAACCTTCGTCAAGCAGCTATCGATAGGTTTTCCAGACCTGATTCTGACAGATTTGTTTTTCTGCTGTGTACAAGAGCAGGTGGTTTGGGAATTAACCTTACTGCTGCTGATACCTGTATCATCTTTGATTCAGATTGGAATCCTCAAAATGATCTTCAGGTAATGTTGTAAGAGGCAGTTGTTATAAACTTTTCCATTCTCTGCAGGGAAGAGTAATCTCTTGAGGAAAACACTGAAGTTGGATTGTACATGGATGTGTTCTTCCAGCATTGAATTTGATCAAAGATTTGTTCTAAGATGCGTGTGTACTTTGTTATTGTTCTGTTCTACACAAACTGAATCTTGTTCCATAAATTCCCAGGCTCAGGCTCGATGCCACAGAATAGGACAGAGCAAATCAGTGAAGATATACAGGTTGATAACAAGGAATTCTTATGAAAGGGAAATGTTTGACAAAGCAAGTTTAAAACTTGGTCTTGATAAAGCTGTGCTTCAGTCCATGAGCGGAAGAGAAAATGCAACAAATGGGGTAAGAATATATGTTTTGTTTTTTAAAAGACTTGTGCAGCCCAATTCTACCTAAAGCCCTGCACAGTGATGCTGCAGTGCCAGTATGCTTTCCGCTGCATCCCACAAGGGACTTTCGGCTGCTTGAGGTGTCCTTGGGATATGGGGACATTTGCCCCCTTGCCCTGGGGTAAGCCAAGCAACCCCTGTGGGGCAACTTGAACCTGTGCCAGTGATATTGAACCCATCTCCTCTCTATTTCACCCACTCTGTTGCACCCACTCCCCGCCCTCCTCCCATTCCTTCACCTACACCTGTTTTGCCTGCTCTGGCATGACTTCCATTGGCTTGTGTGGAAAGGCTCTGGCCTTTCTACCAGTGCGCCAGCTGCTTGCACTACTGCAAAATGCTTTATGGATGCTTTTCAGCAGCCTGTGCTGGCAGAGCACGCATTCTGGTGGCACTAATAATAATAATAATAATAATAATAATAATAATAATAATAATAATAATAAACTTTATTTATATCCTGGCCTTCTCCCCGAAAGGGACCCAGGGTGGCTTACAACATGTTAAAAACAGATTAAAAACATAATTTAACAGTGAATAAAAACGTATTAAAACACATTAACAGATACCATAAAAACAGTAGTCAGATAAAAAGTGAGATAAAAAAGAGCAAAACGCAGCAAATCATAGAGGAATCAGGCCTGTAAAAATACTAAAAGATATAGAAAAGATGTTAAAAAGGCCATGAACTCAGAAGGCTTATTTAAACAAAAAGGTCTTCAGGCCTCGCCGAAAAGTCTCAAGAGAGGGAGCCATTCTCAAGTCAAGGGGAAGGGCGTTCCATAACGTTGGTGCCACTACTGAGAAGGCCCTATTTCTTGCCGCCGCCCCATGTACCTCCTTAGGTGGCAGCACTTGTAAAAAGGCTTTCTCTGATGACCTACTCTCATCCGGCTCTGCTTCATCTAAGAGGACGAGCCGGATTGTACGGAAGTAGGCGATCTCTAAGATTCCCTGGCCCAGAGCAGTATAGGGCTTTAAAGGTCAAAACCAGCACCTTGAATTGGGCCCGGAAATGAATGGGCAGCCAATGCAGCCCCCGGAGAAGCGGGCTGACAGAGTCAAACCGCCTACCTCCAGTGACCACACGGGCTGCCGCATTCTGCACTAATTGCAGTTTCCGAACCATCTTCAGGGGCAGCCCCACATAAAGCACGTTACAATAATCTAACCTCAATGTCACCGTGGCATGGATCACCGTGGCCAGGTCTGCACAATCCAAGTACGGCCGCAGCTGGCGCACCAGCCGAAGCTGAGCGAAGGCCCCCCTAGCCACAGCCACCACCTGGAAATCCAGGAGCAGCTGCGAATCCAGGTGGACCCCCAAGCTGTGGACCTGCTCCTTCAGAGGGAGTGCAACCCCATTCAGAGCAAGCCGATAGTCCAGTACCTGCATCGAGGATTTCTGAACCAGGAGAGCCCCTGTCTTACCCGATTTCAGCTTATTAGCCCCCATCCAGATCCTCACTGCTTCCAGACAGCGCTCCAGGCCCTCAACCGCCACCCTGGAGTCTGGAGGAAAGGAGAGATAGAGCTGGGTGTCATCAGCATATTGATGACACCCCACTCCAAACCCCCAGATGACCTTTCCCAGCGGTTTCATGTAGATATTAAATAGCATGGGGGACGGAATTGAACCCTGTGGCACCCTGCACCTCAAAGACCAGGGTGTCGAGCAGGGATCCCCCAGCACCGCCATCTGGGACCGACCCTCCAAGTAGGAATGGAACCACCGCAAAACAGTGCCTCCAACTCCCAACTTGGCTAATCGGCCCAGAAGGATACCATGGTCGATGGTATTGAAAGCCGCTGAGAGGTCCAGCAGGACCAACAGGGACTCACTCCCCCTGTTCAGTCCCCGGCGTAGGTCATCCACCAAGGCGACCAAGGCAGTTTCCATCCCAAAGCCTGGCCTGAAACCAGATTGAAAAGGATCCAGATAATCCGCTTCATCCAAGACCCTCTGGAGTTGGGCCACCACCACCCGCTCAATTACCTTGCCCAGAAACAGGATGTTGGAGACTGGCCGGTAGTTATCCAACACAGTGGAATCCAGGGAGGGCTTCTTCAGGAGGGGACGAACCACTGCCCATTTCAAAGCGAGTGGCAACGTCCCCTCCATCAAGGAAGAGTTGACCACCTTCCCCGTCCACTCTGCCAGTCCACCCCGGGCAGCTCTTATCAGCCAAGCTGGGCAAGGATCAAACAGGCAGGCAGATGGCCTCACACTCCAGAGGAGTCTGTCCACATCCTCAGGCTGTACAAGCTGAAAAGAATCCCACAACACTGGACAAGCAGTTGCCAAGGGAACATCGTCAGACATTGTCAATGTGGCACCTAAGTCGCGACGAATACGATCGATTTTATCTGCGCAATTTTATAAGTGTTGCGCAAACACATCACAGCGGCTTACCATGTATTCCTCCTGGTCCACTAGAGGGGCCTGATGAAGGAGGCGCCACACCACACGGAACAGCTCTGCTGGACGGCTATCAGCAGACACAATGGTAGCAGAAAAGAACGATCTCTTCGCTGCTACCACCGCCACGGAGTAGGCTCTATAATGAGCTCTACTCCCTGTCCGATCGGATTCATCGCAGTTTTCTGCCACCATCGCTCTAGACGTCTGCCCTGCTGCTTCATCATTCGCAGCTCCTCAGTAAACCAAGGAGCCGCTCCGAGTCTGCGACGTGGCAGAGGTCACTCCAGAGCAATCTCATCCACTGCCCTGGTCATTTCCCCTTTCCAGAGGTCAACCAGGGCCTCAGATGAGGCACCAGTCTTGGCCGTGGGAAAATCCCCCAGAGCCCTCAGGAAACCTTCACTTGTTTGTGATGTGCTTTCCATCTATTTTAGTTTAACCTAAAAGAATTTGATTTTGTAACTGAAACACATACTTTGCTATTCTTCAGTATAAGATGGTGGAAGCATTGTGGTCTTTTGAGTTTCAAAAAGATGATTTCAGCTATTTGTACTTGCTAAGGAAGTAAGAAACATATTGCCTGTTTCTGTTCCATTTGATAAACATGATGTGTTTTAAAAAGTCAACTCCTTGTCCCTGCAAATTACAGGTACAACAGCTTTCTAAAAAAGAAATAGAAGATCTTTTGCGGAAAGGGGCTTATGGTGCTTTAATGGATGAAGAGGATGAAGGCTCCAAATTCTGTGAAGAGGATATAGATCAAATCCTTTTGAGAAGAACGCACACAATCACAATTGAGTCAGAAGGAAAAGGTTCTACATTTGCAAAGGTGGGTATTAAAGTTGATAACTTTCTACTATAAGTGGAAATACATACATAGTACAGGATCCTTACCACATTTATGCCTATGCGTAGGTATGACTCTTAAACCCAGTTTGCAGGCAAGACCTAAGATGACGAAGTAGAATTCAATTATTCAACCTGCCAGTCTTCGTAAATGCAGCAATAAAAGTTGCACTTTTAAATCTCCATGAACCTGGTAAGAGACAGTTCTAGAATTTAAGAAGGAGCAAAATTTCCAAAAGATGTGAAACTTCAGTTCTATAACCATTGCAAATTTTTCTGTTGCAGAATGGAGCTATGCCTATAAATCATTAGAGCTCACAGACTCTTATTACAGTGATTTCAAACTTTTCTGGCCCCTGATCCCTGTGGCCATTGGCCACAGCTCCCCATTGCATCACCCCACTTCAATTACCCCCCCCCCCAAAATTGGGATGAAGGTATTATAATTATACAAACAGCTGTAGAAAAAATGAATTTGAACACACTAAGGAACAGAAACCTAGAAAAGACAAATCTGCAGCATTCTAGGTTTGTTAGCAGCACATCTGGAGCATTTTGGAAAGGGAATTTTCTGTTTCTTGGGGGGGGGGAAGAAGTGAAAAAATTGGAGGGGAAGGGGAAGACATTGTTTTGTGTGTTTCTGTTTATTGCAAACTGATGAGAAACCAAGATCCAGACCGCAATCCTAAACATTCATTCCTGGGAGTAAGACTCATTGAACCAGCCGCGGACCTCTGCAGCCCCTTGCCCGGGGCAAAGTTCTGCGATGGTGCCCCCGCGGGCTATCACCGCTGCCTGCCCCAGAAATTCGTCCCCCCTTCTCACCAGAGGCTCTTTCTCTGAAGTGGCAGCTCTATGGTTTGAGAGAGACTATCTACGCTAGGACAGTCCAACTTTTAAGAGCCAGGGGGAGGCACACAATCCTGTCGTTGTCCCTTCAGTACACAGACGGGGAAGTAATTGGCAGTGGCATGATGACGTAACCACCAATTATTTCCAGGTTCTAAGCCTCCTAAGCAAGCAGCAGGTGCAGAAGGGCATTTCTTATCTCCCTGCTGTGGTGTTCTAGCTTCTCTATGGAGAAGGACAAGCCGAAATGGCACGGCAGAGTGATTGAAAAACCACTGAAGCAGAAGGGAGGCGATGGTTGGTTGTTACGGTGGAGGTTTTCAAGGGCCACCAAAAAGGGCCCCACAGGCCACATGCAGCCCATGGGCCTCTTATTGGGCCACTTTGATCTACACTTACTGAAAACATAGACATGTTTCTTCTGCAGGCTCTCAGGGATTCTATCCTTGAATCTCAGTATTCCTTATTCAAAAGATGCTTCTGAATTCAGCAGCACTACAGTGTGAACACTACTTTCTTGGACCCCTAGTTTCTTACGATGGAGAATCACCAGACTTTAAGTTGTTCTGTTGTGCAGTAGATTGAAAAAGTAAATGAGGTGAAAAAATGCAGGGAAAAATATTTTCCACTGTGTTAGCATTTATTAGAATCTTTAACTGAGATACATGTTTTGTTGTTTTAGGCTAGTTTTGTTGCATCTGGTAACAGAACAGACATTTCTTTGGATGACCCTAACTTCTGGCAGAAATGGGCAAAAAAAGCCGAGCTGGATATTGATGCCTTAAATGGAAGGGTGAGAGGTTTGAATCATCCATTTCATTCACATTGCTAGAATAAAACATTTTTTAAAACAGTGCTCTTTTACTCTTTCCTTCTTTTAATTTTTTTAGAACAATTTAGTTATAGATACTCCAAGGGTAAGAAAGCAAACTAGACTGTACAGTGCAGTCAAAGAAGATGAACTAATGGAATTTTCAGACCTGGAAAGTGATTCTGAAGAAAAGCCCAGTATAAAACCCCGAAGGCCACAGGACAAATCCCAGGGCTATGCAAGGAGTGAATGTTTTAGGGTAGAAAAGAATCTGTTGGTTTATGGGTAAGTAGATGTGCTTGAATGGCTATGCACAGTATTTGTAGTAGACATGTCTTTTGGTTAATATTGTTAGTAACTTACAGTGGGCATATACAATTGTATTTCTGCATATACAGAGACTTCATGCCAGTGCCTTGTATGCACAAGGAACTCACATTGTTAAGCCAAAGGCTATTGCATGAACACATGGATCACTATTCCTGTTATGATGAACTATGACAGAACTTGGCTTGTACATGAGACTGGATTGCAATGACAGTGTTATAATTAGCAGTTTAAACGTATTACACCCAGATTTTCCATTTAAAATTGTCAATATGGTTCTCTCAATGCAGAAGCTGCAACTGGCTTAATGTGCAATTGTATGACCTCAAAAGTTCTAATTAAATACTAATCCATAGTATGAGCATTTGGGCCTATAGAATGAAAGACAACATTGCCATTGCCATCTTTCATGTTCTTTAAAATTTTGCCTCTTGTCATTGTCATACGGAAGGTCTGGTGACTCCTAATACATATAGAAAAATTAAATAAGTTTTAATCTTTGTGGGGAAATGAGTAAGAAAAGTATTTTTTTTAGTGTTTCAGCACCATTTGTATTTCAGCTCAGTAAATTCCTGTTTCTGTGAAACAGGAGTACTTACACATCTAAAGTAATAACCCAAATGACTTATTGTCTTGACTTCAGTTTGATTCATCTTGCCAATGAGGTGAGATTAAGAGCTTATGTTTAAACTTTACTATTATAAAATTGTGTACAGTTATTAAAACTTGGATTACAGGATCAGATTGATCTCAAAATCTCAGGGCTGCAGAAATTACTCTGGGATAGAATTTCATATTCATTGCCTGCCAGAACCATTAGTGTTAAAACATGTGTATTTTATTATTTCCAGTTTAGTTAAATTGTGGCTTTTACGAGCAGTGAACTTACTGCCTGCTTAGTAAAATAAATATTCTTAACTCTTTTGAGCTAGAAGCTAGATTCCCTGACATGACCTTAAATTCATAATCCATTTAGTTCTTACACAGTACCTCCCAGTCTACCTAGAATGCAGGAGTTAATGTTAGTATACAAATCCAGAACTGGATTCCTATTTTGTATATTTTTTTTTCTTGTAGATGGGGGCGGTGGACTGATATCCTTTCACATGGGCGCTATAAACGTCAGCTAACAGAACAAGATGTGGAGACCATCTGTCGGACTATCCTTGTGTATTGTCTTAATCATTACAAAGGGGATGAAAACATCAAAAGTTTTATCTGGGATCTGATCACTCCAACTGCAGATGGACAAACAAGAGCCTTGGTTAACCATTCTGGTATGTTCTGCATATTGCTATTTCACTTGACTCTGTAGCAGTCACAGTGCAGTGGGCTTTCTGCATCTGCTGGGATTTGATTCTGTGACCCACTATGGATGGCAATATCCATGGATGGTCAAGCCCCATTTAAAAAAAAATAGTGTTTCCTACCTTAGGTTTTGACCTGGTGTGTAAAGTTTCGTGCAAGCTGCAGCTTCATAGGGCAGCATCAGGCGCTCCCAGAAACCGCTTCTGAGTTGCACTGAGGCCTGTGACCTGCTCATTGGCTCTGGTATGCCCCTGAATGCATCATGGAAATATTTCCCAAACTGCATTGTGAAGCAGTATGGGAAACAATTCCCTGAGCAGGTCGCAGACTTCAGCGTGACACAGTGTTCCCACAGTGTTGCACCATCTGTGGTTGGTTGAACCCATGGATGCCGAGCCCATGAATAAGGAGGGCCAACTGTACATAGTTCTATAGACTATTGTTGGGTTATTTTGTCAGACTTTGCAAGTTAAGTCAGGCTTGGGCAGTAGTTCTCTGAGTTACATCTTAAAAACATTTATTTGCTATTGCTGGTTATCTTTGATCAGCAGGTATCCTTGAAATACCTTCTCAGTCACCCTAAATCAGAGATTCCCAAAGTATACACTGTGGCGTACCCACAGGGCAGCCGCGCAGCATGGCCTCTTTCCCCAGTTTGCTAGGCCAACATCGGGCAAAATCTTATGCAGATAGTGTGAGATCTTGCACTATAATCATGTAGTGTTGGCCCAGTGAGCTTGCAAGAAGAGGCCATGCCATGCAGCACCCCTGTGAGTACAAAGGGTGCTACAGACCCAGTGAGTTTGGGAACCACTGCCCTAAATGATGTATATTAGTGTCTTCACATGGCATTTTGCTGCCAAAGGGACCTGTCCAACAATTCATCTTGACCACTTATGTAAATAATTCCATAGAAATAGAGAGGATCACACTGGTCTCTTCATAGCTAGACAAAACTTCCTAGAGTAAAACAATATTACCACGTTGTCAATATTGTAAGATTATTTTGTACATTTTAGATAGCTATGTTTTTAAAATGTATGAAGGAAACAAATAACAAGTGTATTAAAATCATCTACTCTAGAAGCCCTAATTATACTTCTTGTAGGTGTCGCTTTTTGTTTACCCATGAATAGCTGAAATTACTGCTGTTTTTTTTTTCCTCTGTTGCACAAAGTACTCTTTCTAAACATACGTGGTACAGTGGGTGATGTTGACTTAAAAGTAGACAACCCAGATTCAAACTTTATCTCAAATGTGAAGCTCACTGGTTTGATTTAGGCAAGTCTTTGCTAGCCCAAGCTGCTACACAGGGTTGTTGCAAACCTACAATGCTGCTGTAAACTTCTTGGAGGAATGGTAAGAGGCAGATATTTGGCATCATCCTGCTAAACTTAAGCACTCTTAAATCCTTTAAACCAGTGCTTCCCAAACTCCCTGGACTCGCGACCTTCATTTTGCTGCAAAGGCAGCGCTCGAACCCAGAAGTAAGTGCCGATCATGTGATGGCGTCACCAGCCACTTACTTCTGTGTTGGGAGGCTGAAAGGACCCTAAAAATAGCTGTAAGACCAGAGTGGGTGGAAGGGCTTATTCAGATGTGCAGTTTTCGCACACAGCAGCCCTGTCTACTGCGTCGAGCCTCCTGACACAATTTTTAGGTTTGTGCTGTGGTCTCACTGCCAAGCTGTGGGCCTCCTGCAATGCCCCAGGGAGTGCGTTGCAACGTCCCAGGGTGTCACAACACACAGATTGGGAACCACTGCAATTAAGCACATACAACCTGTGAGGTCAATTTTTTCTTTCACTGACTCAACACCCCATTGTGTTGATTCTGCACTGAGGAAAAAAAATCAGAATGGTTCACCAAAGTAACACAAATTCCTCTATAATGAATTCTGCATACATAACGCAAAATATGAAAATTTGCATTATTTCTCCTATCATATTTAATTCTTCAATTTTGTAATTTTGCTTAACTTATTCAGGAAAGTGAAAAGCTATCCAGGGCACTGAATCCCCTGCCCTTTGACCATTGGAAATCTTCAGCTTGCTTCTCATATTTGCTAGGCATTGGCCATTTGTTTTCAAACATATTTTCGCAAATGTTTAAAAATATAATGAAAATTGCCACTCTGGAAACTGAACTGTGGCACCAGCACAGACTATAACATGCCCATGCTTCAGTCCTGCTATTCAATACATGTTTCAGGAAGTCAATGTGGGCAGACTTTCATATAGCTGCAAGATTGTCAAGAGTCAATGGGTTGAAAGAAGCCTGTGCGAAAGTCATTTCATAGGCAGATGTCCCCCTCTGACATGTTAATGCTTCCTGCTGAGAAATCATGCATGTGTTTTTCTTAGGCTTGTCTGCTCCAGTGCCCAGGGGAAGAAAAGGCAAAAAAGTAAAAACTCAGAGTTCACAACCAGTGCTACAGAATGCTGACTGGCTAGCAACTTGTAACCCAGACGCTTTGTTTCAGGAAGACAGCTATAAGAAACACCTCAAGCATCACTGTAATAAGTAAGTTTTCTTAATCCCATTATGGTTTTCAAAATTACCTGGACAGAATCCTAAACACCATGTTCTAGGTCAAGTAGTTGGCTGGGCAATTGCATTTATTTGTGGTATATCGCTAGTCAAAATTTGACTAGGCTATTTGATAGCAAGTTTTTCCTGTGTGATTAGTTCTAATTAGGCTTTCCAAAAAGGCAGTTCTAGTTTTATCACTAAAGGGGTATTGATAACTACAAGATTTTAGGCCTTGTTTCTCAACACTTCTTACTGCGTCTCCTGTTTCCTCTAACCAAAATTAGCTTTATGTTATATCTACTCCAACTTCTAACAATGTTGGGAATGATAGCATAATGGCAGCCTTAGGAGCATGGCTCTTCCATGCATTCCACTTGTATCTAAATTGCTGTCCTTATTCTGTCTAGCCATCATTCATATTTAGTAAGTGATATCCATCATAAGAAGAGTCCTGCTGGATCAGGCCCAGGGCCCATCTAGTCCAGCTTCCTATATTTCTCAGCGGCCCACCAGATGCCTCAGGAAGCAAACACAAGACCACAAGAAACTTGCATCTTGCTGCCACCTCCTTGCATCTAGCATTCTATTTATGCTCACACCCCCAGCAAAGACACCAGCTTGCAATTGGGTTTAACTTGTGCTACTTTATTAACACAGTGACCAATTTTTAATGCATGAAACCTACTGAATATACCTTCCCTTCCTCGCCAGTCTGGGGTAGGTGAAAAAACTGCCATCCACGGCCAATTTGAATAACAGAAAAAATTCCTACCCAGCTCTCATAATGAGCGACCAGCTAATCTCAGACTGTACATACCCATCATATCTTGTAACCTGTGAGGGAGTTTTCCTAGCAAGCATTCCTAGTAGATTTGTGGTATCCCATGGGGGGGGCACTTAAAATCCCACCTTTAGATACTATTAGCACAGTGACAGGGTCTATTTTGGAGTAAGAGAAGACAGATATCAGCATGTAAAAACTATTTGGTGTTAATTCATTTGAGTGTTATAGCTTGTTATAACTGATGAAACCTGTGTGGCATTCATCCTTTCACACTACTCAAAGGAAGTATTAAACTATGTCACATGTATTTGGTGCTATAGGAAAGGAATAGAGACAGGCTGCAGTCTTAACCCTTATTTGAAAACAGAAAAACCCCATGTTTGTTGTTTAGTGGGATAACAGATTACCTCAGATTTTGTGATGTTTATACCTGAGCCCAAGAAAAATAGTATCTCAAAGAAAAAGTCAGTACACCCACATTTTGTTTTACACAGGGCAATGTTTTTGAAAAGCAGTACATATTTCAAAAATGCATAAGATTAAAATATTTTTGCCATAAGAATGTATGTAAATAGTATAGTTTAAGGGAAAGTCATATAACTCTACATCACATAATAAAATAGTTCATTTATGTCTGCCATTCTTCATTTACCTTACTCATTAATAAAGAAAAAAACAGTGAAGACATAATAAACATTATTTAAAATCTCTTTTTGAATGGAAATGCTAACGCATTGACAACTGTCAACTTCTGCTTCCCAAGATGGCATAGGTGGAGGGCTGAGGAGAGAGGCAACTGGGAATGCGTGAAATACAGCAACTCAGATGGAACACACAAAGCAAAAATGCCTTATAAGGAAACTGAGAGAGCACAGAGCTGCTGCTTATTGCTTTCCTGATTAGACTAGTTCGGGCCCACTTCTTCAGCCCAAGGAGCCAGATCATCCCCAGTCAGTGAGGCCTAGTGAGCACTCTGCACGAAATGGCAGTATTCTCTGCTTTCACATAAGTTGCTTGCCGGGTCAAAAGCAATATCTCACATGGTGCTATTCACTCATCAGGTGCCCTCTGCAAAATTCAGAGCATGCCCAGGAGACTGAAAGCAGTGAGGGTTAGGCAAAAGGAAGCATCACTGTTAAACTTTCTGCCCATTTGGCCAGCACTACTGGTGGTGGATGGGGCGTAAAAAGCAAGGTCAAATGTGGCTATAGGCTGCCCTTTGGCAATCTCTGTGCTAGATAACCATTACTATTTCAGGTACTTTTGGATAAACTTTTCCATGTATACATTTGTTTGAATATCGTTTGTTTAAATCATCATTGGGAATGAAAGAGAAATTGTATTTAGTAACATGAATTTGATCTTTGACTATGAATATGTGGTTATGGCTCCTAAAGGGTTCGATAGTATTTTCTACTATAAATCTGAATGGCAATGTCATCTCGAAGATGAGATCCAGACAGGTAAAATAGTAGATTTGGCAAAAGTTATCTTTAAAAATATCTTTTGGAAACACTGACTTTTCTCCATTCTCAGAAGCAGAAATTTGTATAATCTAACAAGCCTGACATTCCATATTGGGGGTTTATTGTAAGGTAGTAAAACCAGATTTTATATCTCGTTTATTCCTACAACTTCTGATGTGCTTCCAAAAATGGTATTAAGGCAGCAGCTGAGGAAATTTTATGAGATAATGAAGCAGAACAGTTACTGAAAGCCATCTGCTCAGTTGTTTACAAACTTGCTTCAATACTTCAGAGGCAGTGGTAGAGTACGTGTCTAAACTTCACAAGCTGCACTAGGTAGAACTAAATGAAATGCGCCTGGGTTGGGCTGAGCTCGATCCCTCTCTGTGCAGTCTAAGCGGTTGCCAGGCAGGCCTGTTGGAAGCCAGCAGAAAGCACCACACAGAGGTGATTATGTGCCACCATCTGTCACGCTTCAAGCCTACCATACAGCATGGCTAATCAGCCTTGGCAGGATGATGGATGAACAGCAGCAGCTGCCAAAAGCCACTGTTGGCAAACAGTCCTGAAGTTAAGAACTTTTTCCCCCCTCTCTGCTTTCCTCTCCAGGGTCCTGCTGCGTGTCCGCATGCTGTACTATCTGAGGCAAGAAGTTATAGGGGACCAGGCTGACAAGATCTTAGAGGGTGCTGACTCAAGGTTAGTGAAAATGCAGGCTTATGTGTTGCTTTGTGCTCAGTATAATATATTTATTTTTAATTGGAGGAATGTAAAGTTTTAGCAGCTGCATATCTGTATTCAAGCCATTTTATTTGTCAGTGCATGCCTTGATTCTTTGGTAAGGGTGCATATTTGAAGGGGGGTGATAAGAATTGTTCATTTCATTGAGGAAAAATTCAATATAAACTGCCTTGATAGAATAGGTAAAATTCAAATATTAGAGGAAAATATTTTGAACCTGGGCAAAAAAATGTTGATAACATTTGAAACAATTATTTATAGCTATGTTTACTCTGTCCAGGCATCTTAACAACTTCTCTAATTGAAATTTGCCCTTGTATCTCTTAGCATGAATGCATTTAAATGTGATATCTAATCCTTCAAAAATATTTCCAAATATGTAACCCCTTTTATAGTGAGGTAGATATCTGGATTCCTGAGCCATTTCATGCTGAAGTTCCTACAGACTGGTGGGATAAGGAAGCAGATAAATCCCTTTTAATTGGAGTGTTCAAACATGGTAAGTGATGTCTCACTTTGAGCAGAACTCCTTGGTAGAGCTTTCTGTGTATACCAATATTCAGTCATAATATTAGCAAGGATAGTTCCAAAGAACTGTTGGCGCCTGTCTCCTTTTTCTCCTTCTGCATTTTAAAAAAATCTAATTTGAGTTGTAAATATCAGATGCTGTTTTTAAATGTTTGCAGAACATTTCAGAAGAAAACATTACTTTCTTGGCTGTAAATAACACAAAACCATATTTGTTTAAATAATAGCCAAGTAGTATTATAGATCTCCATAAACTCTGCTTCCAGCACTGTTTCACTTGCTAACTCTGCCAGCCAGTGTCAAAGTGGACGGTGGGCTTAACCTCTGCTATTAATCTGTACAAGTGCCTCCTGGGCTTTGTTCCAAGCAATATTTCACAAATGTCAGTGCTGAGAACTCCCGGCTCCCTTGAGTGGGATGCAGCCTTGTTAACTTTGAAAGGCTGGGGATGCAGAGCTGGCATGATATATACAGTGAGCAATTCCTGATTATAATCCCAATTCTCTGGAGGTTGCAGAGGTATTCTCAGCAGCCCAGCCTGACTAAAGGGGAGAATGATGGCTTATAAAACCTTTCATGATTACAGTTTGGCTTGAGGCTCTACAGCAGTTAAGGACAGTGTGTTGTAGTACAAATCCTAATTGAATTGTGCTGTTCTGCCTATGTACAGCAGCTCTGTTGTGTGGGCTCAGCTGAGGCAAGTCTGGTCTAAAAATCATTTTCCTGCCGTGCACTGTTGGGATCTGCCATTTTCCATCTAGTCAACTTGGGCAGTAAAAAAAAGCAAACAGCGGTTTGAAAACGATGGAGGGAACAGTGTCATCTTACTGACATGCATCATCCTAAACCAAATAAGACAGGTTTGCTGGCCTTACGTATTTGCCCACATAGGCATTTCCAAGCGAAAGTGCAGGTTTCAATAGGGCCAGTGCTACTTAATAGGAAAGTGGGTGGGGGGTGTGTTACACTTAACTGGTCAAAGGGATATAAACAAGAACCTTTCTGTCTTTCTGGAGCATGGATATTGCTCTGCTCTTTCCTCCTCGAGTGCTTGCTTTCTCACTTTCACACACCATTTTTCTTACTTTGTCACAACTGTATGTCACATTCTTCTAGGTTACTGAAAGAAGCTATTTCTAGAAATGTGATTTCCTAAGTTGCACATCAGTATAAAAATATCATTTCTAACACAGCCATTTTGCTTTAATACTTGTGCGTGCTTGATGTTCTTTCTCTCTGGGTGCAGGCTATGAGAAGTACAATTCGATGAGAGCAGACTCTACTCTGTGTTTTCTGGAACGCGTTGGTATGCCTGATGCCAAGGCCATAGCTGCTGAACAGAGAGGGACAGATATGTTAACAGATGGTGGTGATGGGTAAGAAGGACATTATAAAAATTTAATAAACTTTACAACATTATCATATATACTGGCCTGGCTTCACCTATTGCATTAAGTTTTGAGGATTCTGAGAGGCAATGCCTCATTTTTGTAACAGTGTTTCAAGCTAATATTTATGTAGAAGCAATTAAATTAAAAATTGAAATTCATTTTAATGGATATATAATTAGACAGTAATAGGTATTGGTTTGCTTCTTTGGCATTTTCTTTATCTGTCATTTATCATTGCCCCTCATGATACTGGAAATAAAGTGTCAGGAGGGATATGCACTCAGGGGCTTATGGTTGTTTTTCTGCTTTGTGTTTCATATAGGGGTGACTTTGACAGGGAGGATGAAGATCCAGAATATAAACCAACCAGGGTACCATTCAAGGATGAAATTGATGTAAGAATCTCAGCATGTTAATATAGTTATATATTTGTATTGACATGCCATATTTAGATAAATGTTAATGTAGCAATTATAAGATTTATTATCTCATACGTAATAAGGGTTGTGTAATAAGTTGTGTAACTCCAAGTTCTGAAGTTTTTGGAAGGTTACTTGAAAGTGCAAATCTGGAATGACTCTCTTCTTTTTCAAAGGAATTTGCAAACTCTCCTTCTGACAAGGAAGAATCAATGGAAATCCACACAAGTAAGTTATGTAAAAGCCATGGAGAGGAGGAAGTGAAAAGGGATTTTACTAATACAAATATTTAGAGTATTAGGGCCGTTAGGGCCAGTTATTTTTTTGATAAGTTTCATTTCTGATATTCTTAAAGTTACACTTTTGGGTTTTACATCTTTTTAACAATCATTTGGTACTTGAAAATATTTATACTACATATGTGCCTTGTTTTGATTGAGATTTACTGTATGTAGTGCAGAACCCAAGTTATAACCAATTTAGGGAGAAATTGGCATGTTTGAGATAATATTCAAAGTAGCAGAGCATTTTTGAGGCATTCTTTTCTCCTTGCTATAGTTGCTTGTTTGGGGGGGGGGGAGTAGTCAGATATATCGCAAATTATAATTTGTCTATAATCATGAATGCCTAAAATCAGGCTTACTAATCTCTTCTAGGCAAGCATAATGAAAGCAATGCTGATTTTGGCCAACTCTACTGGCCTAACACTTCAACCCTAACTACCCGGTTGCGCCGCCTCATTACTGCCTATCAGCGCAGCTATAAAAGGCAACAAATGAGGCAAGAGGCACTAATGAAGACTGACCGGCGTCGGCGGCGACCTCGTGAAGAAGTGAGAGCACTAGAAGCTGAAAGAGAAGCTATAATAACGGAAAAACGTCAAAAGTAAGTTCCTTCAAGTTTCCTTCCTGTAGAAATGAGTGTCTGCTGCCAAGCAACCAATTTTCATTGAAATGGAACCTAGTATCTGACATTGAATTGGGATGCGTAAATGCTAAAAAGTGTTCTGACATACTAATCTCTTCTTTTTCCAGATGGACAAGAAGAGAGGAAGCAGATTTTTATCGTGTTGTGTCTACCTTTGGGGTTATTTTTGACCCTGTAAAGCAACAGTTTGATTGGAACCAGTTCAGAGCCTTTGCCAGACTTGATAAGAAGTCTGATGAAAGTTTAGAGAAATACTTCAGTTGTTTTGTAGCTATGTGCAGGCGAGTGTGCCGAATGCCTGCCAAGCCAGATGAAGGTAGGTTCACTGAATGTCATAACTTTGGGTACATGACAACACAAAGATATTGGCGATTTAAAAAAAATACAAGTACAGAGCAGTGTTTCTCAAACTGTGGGTTGGGACCCACTAGGTGGGTCGCAAGCCAATTTCAGGTGGGTCCCCATTCATTTCAATATTTTATTTTTAATATATTAGACTTGAATGTTACTGCATTTTGGGGAGTGTTACAGACCTGTACTTTTAACAATCTATTATGTATATTCTTTTAATGGTGATAGTAAATGAGACTTACTCCCGGGTAAGTGTGGGTAGGATTGCAGCCTAAGATTGTTAAAAATGTTCCTGCTTGATGATGTCACTTCCAGTCATGACATCACTTCCAGTGGGTCCTGACAGATTCTCATTCTAAAAAGTGGGTCCTGGTGCAAAATGTGTGAGAACCACTGGATTAATGTACATTAATGGACACTATAATGCCCATTACCCTTTTGCACTCTTTCAGCTTCTCTGTTTGCATATACACACCCATTCACATTATTAACCCATAATTCAGTAGATGAATGATACATATTTCATGTTCATTTTCACACACACAGTTAACCAACTTTGTTGTAGTTCCATCTACCTCCTTGCCTCTATATCTATTCCCTGTAGTACACAATCCTAATCCTGACATTTTTCAAAACTTTGGGCAGTTGGAATGTTCATAAACATCAGAAAACACCTGAGCAGTTGAGATGAGATCTTGTGGGCTCTTGCAAAAGAGTTTTGGATAACTTCAGTCAGTGTTTACCACAGCCTTTTTTCATTGGATTTATATGACATTTGTGCAAGTTTGCACAACATGGATGCAATTATTTTTGGACCATATATCTATGGCGGTTCCACTCCCCAACCCACGCCCTGCCCCACGAATACCAGGAATCTGCAGATCCAGGGACACTCTTTAACAAGGTAGAGAAAGGGAAAAGAAATTTCACATGGTTTCACAGCGAAACCGTGTGAAAACAGGCAGTCTTCTGAGCTGCCAGCAGCTTCTTCCTGGTCATGCCAAGGCTTTTTCCTTCACTCATTGTCACCCCAGAATGCATTGTCACCCCAGAATCCTCCTAACCGAGGAGTTAAGTCAGATAGAGGTTAAAAGAGAAGATGTTTCAGACCTCATTGATAAATTAAAGATCAATAAGTCACTGGGCCCTGATGGCATACACCCAAGGGTTATTAAGGAATTGAAGAATGAAGTTGCAGATCTCTTGACTAAGGTATGCAACTTGTCCCTCAAAACGGCCACGGTACCAGAAGATTGGAGGATAGCAAATGTCACGCCTATTTTTAAAAAGGGAAAGAGGGGGGACCCGGGAAACTATAGGCCGGTCAGCCTAACATCCATACCGGGTAAGATGGTGGAATGCCTCATCAAAGATAGGATCTCAAAACACATAGACGAACAGGCCTTGCTGAGGGAGAGTCAGCATGGCTTCTGTAAGGGTAAGTCTTGCCTCACGAACCTTATAGAATTCTTTGAAAAGGTCAACAGGCATGTGGATGCGGGAGAACCCGTGGACATTATATATCTGGACTTTCAGAAGGCGTTTGACACGGTCCCTCACCAAAGGCTACTGAAAAAACTCCACAGTCAGGGAATTAGAGGACAGGTCCTCTCCTGGATTGAGAACTGGTTGGAGGCCAGGAAGCAGAGAGTGGGTGTCAATGGGCAATTTTCACAATGGAGAGAGGTGAAAAGCGGTGTGCCCCAAGGATCTGTCCTGGGACCGGTGCTTTTCAACCTCTTCATAAATGACCTGGAGACAGGGTTGAGCAGTGAAGTGGCTAAGTTTGCAGATGACACCAAACTTTTCCGAGTGGTAAAGACCAGAAGTGATTGTGAGGAGCTCCAGAAGGATCTCTCCAGACTGGCAGAATGGGCTGCAAAATGGCAGATGCGCTTCAATGTCGGTAAGTGTAAAGTCATGCACATTGGGGCAAAAAATCAAAACTTTAGATATAGGCTGATGGGTTCTGAGCTGTCTGTGACAGATCAGGAGAGAGATCTTGGGGTGGTGGTGGACAGGTCGATGAAAGTGTCCACCCAATGTGCGGCAGCAGTGAAGAAGGCCAATTCTATGCTTGGGAGCATTAGGAAGGGTATTGAGAACAAAACGGTTAGTATTATAATGCCGTTGTACAAATCTATGGTAAGGCCACACCTGGAGTATTGTGTCCAGTTCTGGTCGCCGCATCTCAAAAAAGACATAGTGGAAATGGAAAAGGTGCAAAAGAGAGCGACTAAGATGATTACGGGGCTGGGGCACCTTCCTTATGAGGAAAGGCTACGGCGTTTGGGCCTCTTCAGCCTAGAAAAGAGACGCTTGAGGGGGGACATGATTGAGACATACAAAATTATGGAGGGGATGGACAGAGTGGATAGGGAGATGCTCTTTACACTCTCACATAATACCAGAACCAGGGGACATCCACTAAAATTGAGTGTTGGGCGGGTTAGGACAGACAAAAGAAAATATTTCTTTACTCAGCGCGTGGTCGGTCTGTGGAACTCCTTGCCACAGGATGTGGTGCTGGCGTCTAGCCTAGACGCCTTTAAAAGGGGATTGGACGAGTTTCTGGAGGAAAAATCCGTTATGGGGTACAAGCCATGATGAGTATGCGCAACCTCCTGATTTTAGGAATGGGTTAAGTCAGAATGCCAGATGTAGGGGAGAGCACCAGGATGAGGTCTCTTGTTATCCGGTGTGCTCCCTGGGGCATTTGGTGGGCCGCTGTGAGATACAGGAAGCTGGACTAGATGGGCCTATGGCCTGATCCAGTGGGGCTGTTCTTATGTTCTTATGTTCTTATTGTGATTTTTACTATATTTGGCAAAGCTATTTTTGGCTTCCATACCCTTTTAAAGGGTGTTCCCCGTATCCACTGAACTGTGGATAATTGAAACCGTGGGTGCTCGATCAGCAGATACTTGGGTACACCTGTATAGTATAATGTATTTTGGCCTTCCTAATATCTACATATCTATTTTTCTCCCTACAGAACCCCCTGATCTTTCCACTGTGATCGAACCTATCACTGAGGAACGTGCTTCCCGAACTTTATATCGCATAGAGCTCTTGCGGAAAGTCCGAGAGCAGGTTCTCCATCACCCTCAATTGGCAGAGAGGCTAAAACTGTGCCAGCCGAGTTTAGATTTGCCTGAGTGGTGGGAGTGTGGCAAACATGACAAAGATTTATTGATTGGTGCTGCTAAGCATGGAGTCAGCAGGACAGATTATCACATCCTGAATGACCCGGAACTCTCTTTTCTTGATTGTCATAAAAACTTTGCTCAAAACAGAGGTGGAAGTAATCTGAATACTGTATCTTTGTTAAGTTCACTGGGTGTTTGCTGCAGTCAAACAACTTCCATTGTTCAATCCACACCAGCACAAGAGGAAAAGTCTGCAGAACAAGCTGAAATGAAACTGGAAGGACCTGAGAAAACATCAGCCAAAGAGAAGTCTGATAGTAAAGAGGAGGAAGAGGCAACAGATGTCACAGTAAATGATAAGGAAGAATGTGATGCTGAGCCTGGTCCTGTTAAATGTGAAATAAAGGAAATGGAGTTGAATACAGAAGTAGACCCCAAATCTATTTCTGAGAAAGGTTCAGAAGATGATGAAGAGGAAAAACTTGATGATGATGACAAATCAGAAGAGTCCTCACAACCAGAAGGTAATTGTGAAGAAAATAGGAATTGATGACTACGTGACTATTGATAACAATGTGACTATACTTGACAGCCAGACCTGTGCAACTCTTCTACCAGGGAGGCCCTTACTGAACTGGAAACAAAGGGGGTCCATCTTGTACTGGATATTAATCTTTCTCAAGTTTGAGATTTTGCTGATTTAGGATTGCAGGAATTTAATGTTTGTTTTTAAACTTTCTTTCCATATTGACCTGTTGGGTAAGGAATCCCCTGCATGTCTGCTCAGAAAACCTAGTAGCTTGTAGAAAATTATAGGTTAGTTCACTCAGAGTGCTGGCTAGGCTTACTTCGCCTTCTTATTGCTCTCTGAGAACTGAGTACATCATAGAGTACACACAGCATTGTTCTTTAGCTATACGTTGCAAGGAGAGATCAGTAATAGTGGGCAAGAGTTTCCCAGAACACACTTTGGAAACTTCTGTAGTTGATTCTAACATGCAAGAGAGATTGACAACACAGTTAATGGTTTCATAAGCAGCACTGCCTCACATCTAAATTTTTAGATAATCTTGCAGGAAGAAAAAATTAATAATATGCTATTTCTAAATAAAAAATCTGTTTACTTAATAAGGATATTTTTCTAAAAAAAATTGAGTGTTATTTCATAACAAATTTTTAAAAAATTTATTTTCCTGAAAGTACTCTCCATCTTAAAAAATATGGGAGTCCCAACAACTGTAGTCTTGTATTAAGCCATTTCTGCTCAATGTTGCATATACACAACAGGAACCAAATGTGTAAACCTGTGGGCAGGGCAAAAATAGGTTAATGGTTTCCAAAACATAGGTTTCCAAATTGGGTGTCACAATGCCCCAGCCCAGTGGGAACCAGCCACTACCTCCTTAAGGGGGTGGTGATGTGTGATGACATAACTGTGGTCATGGCACTTCCACGAACATGCTACTGTTGCTGTGAAAAAGCAGTTTTTCATGTATCAAATCAAAAACCTATATTAGCATTATAAAACACAATCAGGCAGTATACTCAAGTAACTTAGAATGTTGGCCCGCACACTCATGCAGTCTTGTTCTGTCTCAAACTGTGCTTCTGTACTATCTGGTTTTTAAAAAATGTTGCCTTCTCCATGACACCTTGCTCTCCTTATAGACAAAATATGCCTGATTTTATCCTGATCTGATCACTTCCCCATTTGACAACACAGTCTAAGTATTTCTTGCATAGTTTCTTGTAAAATGGGCAGTACAAAATCATATAGGAGAGTGCTCTACACCACCCAAGAACAGCACATCTTGCAATATAGTATCCTGTTGAATCTCCCATACAGTACACGCCATATAGCACTTGGGAGATTATTTTGGCATTGAACACCGCTAGAACTACCAGTACATAATGATTACCTCTGTTGTAACAGAAGCAGGTAATAGCTTGCTCCAATAACCTGGTATTATTTATAACCGCATTACAGTGCGGGATCCAGGAATATTTGTAATAAAAATGGATTTTTATTACAATTTGAATTTGAATTGTAGTATTTGAATTGTTTTACCTGTTCTATCTTACTTCCTTCCTTCCTTCCTTCCTTCCTTCAAAGTTCCAATTGAATAATTTCCATGTTTTAGCAAAGACCATGATTTTAGATTTGCTGTAATTCAGTTGCAGATTATTATTAGTTAAATACTCCGCACATCTATTGATCAGACATTTGAAGCCTATGTGCATTTGAGATAAAATAACCACATCATCAGCATAAAGCAGTATCGGGACATGAATTGACCACAGTTTGGGGGAGTGCCCCTCCATTCCCTCTTAAGTGGGGGCTAGATCATTTACAAAAAGATTGAATAATGTTGGGGATAATAAGTATCCCTGTTTTACACCCATTTGTTGAAATTTGCTCTGACACTGCCCCACCTAGGAGCATTTGACCTGACGTGCTGCATTGGAATACAGATTTCTGGTAAGAAAAAGCAGTCTTTTGTCCATCCCCAGATTATAAAGTTTATCCCAGAGCACTGTCCTATCCACTGAATCAAATGTGCCCTTGAGGTTTAAGAAGGCCGCAAACAACTTGGCTGTGGCTTTCTTCACCTGTGTATAGATGAGGTGCAACAAAACAAGGCAGTCGTCTAACTTTGAGTTGCGTTGCCTGAGGCCTACTTGTTCAGCCCCCAGTAATGCCAGTTCCCTGCTACGTAAGTTAAATTTAATAGGTTCTTCACATAAAATTTACAAATAGTGGATAATAGGCTAATAGGTCTTTAACTGGTGAGTAATGTATAATCTCCTTTGTAAATAGGGGCAACTATTGCATTAGCCCAAGATTTCAGCATAAGGCCAGTTCTATCTGCCATTGTAAAAATAGGGGCCAAAAGCGAGGCCCACCAGTCTGGGTCAGATTTTAATTAAATCAGGCATCAGACTCAGGCACTTTTTACATATCATGGGTAATGTCAGCCCTCTGGGAGGGTGCAGGAAGTGGCCCCCTCTGCTGGCCTCCCCCATGCCGCAGAATGGCTTCCTGATGCTATCGTGACTCACTTCTGGTTTCATAATGAAAACCAGAAATGGGTCACAATCGTGTCAGGGAGCTGTTCTGGGACCAAAAAAAACCTTTTTACAGTGGTGGCACAATTCCAGAGGGGCTGAAGCCACCTCAAATATTTACAGTGGTTCCAACTTCCAAATAAAGTTTGGAAACCTCTGCCTTTAGGAAATTACTGTTCTGTGGTCTTAACTAGCAGGTAAAGTTATGGGACTGCAGTACAGCAATCTTAGAGATTACCCTTACACACACGCACACACACTCCTCGACCTTACCTTTTTTGCTGTTTGCTGCCTTCCACTTGTTCCCAGCCAGCTCTTGAAACAAACAGGCTGGGTGGAGAATCCCAGGAGTGGAATCTTTTTCCGTTCCCAGCATGGTTTGCTTCAGCATGGACAGGGAGAACAAGCAGGAGATGGCAGTGGAGGTAGAGATGAGCTGCTGTTGTCCCAATTGTCATCTTACTGAAAACTACTGGAAATAAAATTGAAGTGCTGATTGAATGGCTGGGTGAGCAATGGGCTGAAATGTGTTCAGCAAACTTGTATGTACAAAATCCCACTTGACTCTTTGGAATTCACCATCAATCAAAAACCTTTTGGATCCTTGCATCAGGAGTGAAAAGTAGTACAGTATGAACAGAAACAAGGAGCCATTGCTCCTTGGAAATACATGGAAAATTCATTCCTGTTGAGTCCATTACAACTACAGTGATTTTCTAAATAATACTTGTTGCACTTTTTAATTTTGATAGTTCTACTTCTCAGTCATGAGTTGTCCACTTTTGTAGCTAATTGATTGATATTTCTCAGCAGGAATGATTTCTCAGGGTAAGAATTTTGATGAAGAAAGCAATGCATCCTTGAGTACTGCAAGGGATGAAACACGTGATGGGTTTTATTTGGAAGACGGAGATCCATCAGTAGCACAGCTGCTTCATGAAAGAACATTTGCTTTTTCCTTTTGGCCTAAGGTTGGTTCAGCATGGCACTTGTTACCTTAATGTTGAAAAATTGAAAAAATCTAAAGTAACTACATAATGCAGAATTTCTCAAACTGCAATGCAGGGCCCTTGGGGGGGGGGCCTGTCCCATTGTGTTGACTTGCCTTTCCTCTACTGCTACAGAGCAAATAGTAGCAGTCCTGTGGGAATTCATTCATAGGCAAGCTCCTTAAAGCTGGCAACTCTCCCATTCTCCATAGCAGGACTGGCACAAGACCTCCTGTTACCTGAGGTGGCATGCCAAATGCTGCCTTTGCCCTTATGTGGGGGTGTTTCAGCCTCTACTCCTCCCACCGTCTGGATTTGTAAAACAGAGGGATTGTGCAGAAGAGAAAGAATGGAGAAATGATCATACTGTAGCTCACCACTCTCCTCTCCATCACAGTTCCAGTAGTGAAGTGCTTAGGCAGTGATAAGTGTCCCCCACCAAACCGCTGCCTCATGCAGCCATTTCAGTTGACCACAAAATGGGTCAGTCCTGCTCCATAGAAGTGGAAAAGTTTAGCGACACTGGCACAATGCATATCGCTAAGGGAATCTACAAAATAAAAATATCAAACCATATGGAAAAGTGAAAAGAATGACTGGCATTATGGAAACTCTTTTAATGTATATTTCTTTGTTGAAATAAAAATGAGCTATTGTGCTGATAGGAAAGATAAGATCCAGGGAGCTAGCTTTTTGGGGGCTGAAGAAAGTTGAAAAAATGCCCTAGGCTTGTGTGGGCCAGTCCATTTTGTATGTAGTCAAATAGTAATTGTACTTGGTTTTGTAAACATAAGTAACTTTGCTAGACAAGAGATTATCCTGCAGATTATATTTTGTGCAAGAGTTTAAAACAATTGTTTTAATGGGCCAAGTAGTTAAAACTGTGCAGTAATGAATGTACAATTTCTGTATACATCTCAGTTCGTGGTTTCAGAGGGTGCTAGAGAGAGAACTAAAGTAGTAATAGTCTTAAGCTTCCTAATCACCATAACAGGGCCATCTGGTTTAGGGGGGAAAAAACCCTTCCTATAATAGGCTTATTCCTGGGGAAAGCAGGCAGCCGGCTGCAGCTGCTGAAGTCTGCCTAGTGGCTTTTACACTGTTCTGCAGTTCAGGAAACTGAAGGATGATCCTCTTCTGTATTCAATAGCTAATTTTTTTAATGTTGATCATTTTAAAATATATATTTAATTAAAAATATTTTTAGCACTCCTTTCCACACAATATGTTTAAGGCGTAGTAATCAGTATGTAACAATTTAAGTGAATCAGTATAAAACAACAATATAAAGCAATTACTGAAACAAACAAGCAGCCAACCAAAACTCACATGTTAAAGATACAAAAAAAAAACATGGTGTCATCAGCCAACATCTCAGGCATCTAAAGGATAGGAGTTGAGTGCCCAGCAAATATTTCTGGGAAAGGTATTCCTCTCCCTGGAAGGGGGGAAGATACACTATTAAGTAGTGAAATTGAAAAGCAAATAATTTATATTAAGCATTTCCTGAAAAGCACCAAAGATAACTGTCTTATTAGGTTTCCTCTTATGTGTGCAGTAATATTCATTTTGTATTTGCTTATATTCTAAGTGGGCTAAACTGTAATTAGAATTTTTTAATGTACATGCTTCAATGGAACCTGAAGCGATAATGGGCGTGGAATGAAAATTGACATTTATTAGATGTCCCTAGGTTGGTGCCCGTTTAATAACATTGAACTTTATTAATAGTGACACTAATGAGGAACCACTTCCTGGGACAGAATTACAGATGCAGCCTGTTGGCTCTGACAAACCCAAGGCAAAGATGTTGAGTTACAAGTAGTGTACCACTACTGCTTAAGCATAAGTTAAGCTTTACTATGCAAGCAGTAGGAAGAGCTCAGAAAATGTGTGTCAGATGGTTCGTGTATTTTGGCTGCAAAAGGCTCACGTTTCTTGCTGTTCTTATTAATTTAAAAGACAAGTGTGTGTTCTTCACGATCGCTTTGCATGAGGCATGATTTCAAGGTAACATGTGACATTTTTCTGACCTGGAGTTTCAGTTGCTTTACTTCAGTTGTCAGGCTATAGAGGCTGCTGTATGGAAGTGTGTGGCTTGACTAAGCTCAACTGGCTATTTTCATGTGACATTCTTTATGTATTTTCCTTTCTGCAGGATCGAGTAATGATCAACCGATTAGACAACATCTGTGAAGCAGTGTTGAAAGGGAAGTGGCCAGTAAATAGACGCCAGATGTTTGATTTCCAGGGGCTTATACCTGGGTATACACCAACAACTGTGGACAGCCCGATACAAAAAAGGAGCTTTGCAGAGCTTTCCATGGTTGGTCAAGCCAACATCAGTGGCAATGAAGATATCACCGTCTCTCCTCAGCTTTCCAAGGCACGTTTTATATGAGGGAAATCATAGAGTTATTTAGATTTGCTTTTAAAAGAAATAAAATGAGGGCTGTTTGGTGCAAATAACTGTAAAGGTCAAAACAGAAGCAGAGAAAGGACACATAGTTACAAATACAGCTGAGGGGTGAGAAAGATCTTCAGTAGTTTTCATGTCAAATTTGTCGAGTAAAATGCGTATATTTAAAGTAAAGCAACTGACAGTCCAATTCTAACCTGCACTGGCATAGCAAGGCCGCAGCTGGAGGTCTGCACAGGGTAAGGGGACTTTTGACTCCTTACATTGGGTAAAGCCCCAGCCTGCTCAGTGGGGCTTCTTGGATCTGTGCCAGTTGCAAATCCAGGGAGCCCTATATAAGGCTGGCAGACCCAGGAGGGGGGTTACAGTGGAGGCCTCCTCTCCCAATCCCCTGCCTCGTGTTCCACCCTTCACTGCCACCACTTGGCGCTTCTCTTACCTCTTGCCACCAGTCACTCCATTGGATACAGAGCCTGGATGCCGAGCTGACTGGTTGGCACGGGCCTTTCTACCCACACTGCTTGCTCCAGCGTAGTCACAGATGTGCTTTATGGCATGTTTATGACACTCTAGGCTGGGTCAGCAGCCACTGCGCCAGCAGAGGCCAACTATAGAATTGTGTCGTGAATCTCACAAAGTGTAACCAGTTGAGTTTGTGCCAGCATCATTTTAACTACTTTCACCTTCTTTTAAATGTACTGTAAAGTGAAAATGTGCTGCAAAAAAGGAAACGTAATTTTATTTCTACTAATGTGATGTGTTGTTTGTCCTTAGGAAGATGCACTCAATTTATCAGTTCCACGTCAGAGGAGGAGGAGGAGGAGGAAGATTGAAATTGAGGCTGAAAGGGCAGCTAAGAGGAGAAATCTCATGGAAATGGTTGCCCAGTTGCGGGAGTCGCAGGTTGTCTCTGAAAATGGACAAGAAAAAATTGTAGACTTATCAAAGGCCTCACGAGAGGCAACAAGTTCTACCTCAACTTTTTCAGCTGTTCCTTCAAAGTTTCTATTACCTAATGTTTCCACACCAGTGTCTGATGCCTTTAAAACTCAGATGGAGCTGCTACAAGCAGGTCTTTCACGCACACCCACAAGGCATCTACTAAATGGTTCTTTAATTGATGTAGAACCACCCATGAAAAGGAGGAGAGGAAGAAGGAAAAATGTAGAAGGGCTTGATCTGTTATTTATGAGCAACAAGAGAGCATCATTGACAGCAGTAAGAAGACTTTTTCTTTGACATTAATTCCTTATTATATATTATGTGAGCCTCATCACCAAAAGTGGTATTTTCATTCCAGTTATAAAAGTTTATATTGTTCATTCCCTCCTTACTCCAGTGGAAAAAAAATTCTGGCCAATAGAAGGTGTTAGAAATATCTATATAAAATATTTTATACTTAACGTCTTAAGAGTGAAAATAGCTCTGGAAGAAGTGGGTTTTCCATTTTAGTTCATCATGAGGATCCTTTCTGAGCAGGAATGGTGGTTTAGTAGCTAAGAGACAGACAGCCCAATCCTGAGCTGCCTAGCACGTGAGGCTGCAGCAGCACCGAAAATGGCTGCCGCTGCATCCAGCACAACCCAGGCAGCTGCCGCCACCTCCTTGGGAGAAAGCAACTTTTATAAGGCGGTAAGGTGAGTAGCCCCGCAATGGGGCTACTTGATTCTATGGTGACCCAGGGGTTGGCATAGAATTTAGAGCCTCCATGTCAGGCGGACGGCCTACCTCCCGTCCGGTTCCCTCACCTGGCATGCCTCCTCCCTGCCTCTCTCCGCCTCCCCCACAACCCCACCTACCTGTCCGCTGCCCAGCGGTCCACACAGCCACCAAGCGGCAGAGCTCCAGTTCTCCACTGGCACTAGCCCAGCCCCGGCTAGCGCTTGGCTAGCACAAATGTTAGGGCCTACAAACATGCCTTAAAGCACATTTGCTACAGTGCACACCGGCAGCAAGTCAGCATGCACTCTTTAGGATTGGGTCCTGAGGGCCCAACCAAAGTTTTACTCTGTGATGCAGTGGTTCAAGTGCAACCTCCACTGCATCCAGCATGGGAAATAAACTTGTGAAGGTCTCCCTTAGGAAAGGGAACATTCGGCCCCTTCCCCTGGTGTAAAGCTCAGCAACCACTATAGGGCTACTTGGGTTCTCACCAGCAAAATTGCTGATTCAAGTTGGAACAGCCTCACGTCAGGAAGTCAGGCTAGGGAAGGGAAATGGGATACTGCATTAGCCACTGTTGCCATTCCTGCCCCTCTCCCAGGCCTTATTCACCCGCCCTTCCCATCTCCATTCTGCCCTTCCCCCACCACTCTGCTGGCCCGCAGAGCACCGGCCTCCAGCTAATGCCTGCAGGCCTTTTTGACAGCATGAGAAATCCTTACAGCACATTTGCAGCAATGTATGCACACGTCGTGCTGATAGTACCTGGTTTATGGTTGGGCTGTGAGGTACTAAGCATAAAGTTCCCATCTGAATTTTGCCTCTATTGTGAATTTGCTTTGACTTTCTCGGCCTCAACCCTCTGTGACCCAAATTTACTAAGGTTGTTTTAAGGAATAATAACAAGCAAATGTATTTTGAACACTATAATCTTTTTACAAATAGCAATTTTGATTATTGTTAGTTAAAGCATAGTATTTATGAATAATATATTTAAATACTGCTTTTCAAAAAATAGTTCATAAAGAGGTTTGCACATCAAAAGAAATCTTAATTTTTAAAAAAGACACGACAATGACCACGAGAAGACATACTGCCCTGCAGAGAATAGGAAATGCAGGTCTTTTATTATGCATTGCTGAAAGAAGGTGAGAGGCTCAGGGCGCAATCCTAACCCCTTATGTCAGTGCTTTCCAGCACTGCCATAGCGGTGCCAATGGGACATGTGCTGCATCCTGCAGTTGGGTGTCACTCACTGAGGCCTCCTCAAGGTGAGGGAATGTTTGTTTCCTTACCTCAGAGCTGCATTGCCCTTATGTCAGTGCTTTCCAGCACTGACGTAAGGGATTAGGATTGCGTTCTCAGTCTATATCTTCTGAAATAGGATCATAAAAATCACATCTAACATCCTGACTCTGTCAGTTCACTCTTGCAAAAAGAACATGTTCCATACAAAGTTCCATACACAGAGACCATGTACTCTGTGTATAGTTTTTGAATGCTTGCGAACGTGAGGAATTGAAAGAATTTTTATTCACTTAAGAGAAATTTTTATTCACAGATCTTAAAACATGGTATGAATAGCAACATGTTTCATTATGACATCTTAACTTTCAAAAAGCACAAACTCCTTCTCTCTTTAAAATTACTCAGTGAACATGAAGATTTATTGCACCACCAATAAGCTCAGTGTATTGATGGCGAACTCCTATTACTAAATCTTTACACTAAGGACCTACTTTACATTACTTTAGCGCATGACGTCCATGGAGAAAACACTGTCCGTATCAATTACCAGTGGCAAGTGGTTGAGTACACCTACTAACAGTTTCAGGATTCTGTTCTCATGCCACCATGAACTCAATTTAATTGCCATTTGAGTACTCATATTTTAACTCATGCTTGCGTTAAAATTATTTATGATGTGTAAGCATTATCCAGAAAATTAAAACTGCTGTAATTTACAGGAGGATGCAGAAGTGACCAAAGCATTTGATGAAGAAATGGAAACCCCACCACCAAGAAACATTCCATCTCCTGGACAACTGGACCCTGACACTCGCATCCCTGTCATTAACATAGAAGATGGGACCAGGCTGGTGGGAGAGGATGCTCCTAAAAACAAGGAACTTGTTGAATGGCTTAAATTGCATCCTACATACACTGTTGATATGCCAAGTTATGTACCAGTAAGTGCAGGGCCAGCTTCAGAGGGAGTGTCTTTGGAGATTCTCATTCTGACTAGTCAAAACAAGAGTCTCCAAAGATGCTTGGGAGTTTCCAGTTTTTACTAGTTGGAATGTGTAAAGATAGATTCCAAGTTTTAACGGTAGCATATATATAATTCATCTATTTGATGTTGTTTTATAATGTTAAAAAATTAAGGAACCACAATTTGCGTGTAGATATGTGATAATCTTTGCTCAAAAATATAAAACATTATTCTGAAATACAAATTTTAAAATTATATTTAAATGCCTAGTGGGTCAAACAGGTGTTTTATTTTATTTTGTATAGACCAAATTATAAAGCCCAAAGTAATTCATTGTACTTTCCCCTTTTTTAGAAGACTGCAGATGTGCTGTTTTCCCCATTTCAGAAGCCGAAGCAGAAACGGCACAGATGTCGAAACCCTAATAAACTAGATATAAACACCTTAACTGGAGAAGAGAGGGTGCCTGTTGTAAATAAACGAAATGGCAAGAAGGTAATACTATGACTAACCTGCTGTGTCACTAAGTGCTGTTTAAGGCTAGCACAAGTTCCAGTAAGAAACTTTTATGAACAAATGTAATCATTCAATGTATTAAATCATTTGGTTTTTATTGGGCATAAAATTTAATTGACTTTTGTATCCATTTGTTCAGAGTATCATTCTGGATGTTAAGTTGCAAGATAGGTTTTCTTTTTTTTTTTACATACTTCCTCAATAAATTGTTTAATGATTGAGTTGACTTAAAAGGTCTTGCTTTCATTTCCAACACTGTTCTTTAAGTAAATATTATTTTGATACTTTTGCCAAACTGCATATAAAATGTGCGAGTAATTTTCCTTTTCTGTAATGAAATTATTAATATACTTCACTAGATGGGTGGAGCTATGGCCCCTCCAATGAAGGACCTGCCGAGATGGCTGGAAGAAAATCCAGAGTTTGCTGTTGCTCCAGATTGGACTGACATTGTTAAACAGTCTGTAAGTAGAAGTTGTTCATCTGGATAAAGTGGCTTTCATACAGCCTGGCAATGTAAATATCATCAACAGTCCAATCATATGCATATTTACTTAGAATCAAGTCCCACTGAGTTAGATAGAACTTATGAGCATAGGACTGAAGCCTAAATCTTTTAAAGGTTTACTGGTGGCATTCTATTTTGTCCCTTTTTAAAGTGATGTGTTACTTATTTAACAGCATAAAGGATCTGGAAAAATAATGCAGAGACAGTTGATAGAATTTTGAACGTTATTAGTGTATGCCTGTTTTGTATGAATACATGTTAGATGCAGATTTAATAAACGAATACAGTGGTTCTCAAACTTTTGAGACGCCCTAAAGGCTACTGTCTAGTTCAGGGGTGTCCAAAGTTTTTGGCAGGAGGGCCACATGATCTCTCTGACACTGTGTCGGGGGCCAGGGGAAAAAAGAATTAATTTACATTTAAAATTTGAATAAATTTACATAAGTTTACACAAATGACTATATTAAAGATGAACTTATATGAATGAATGAAGGTCTTGCAATAGCTCAAGGCTTATAAAAGGCCTTGCACAAAGCCAGGCTGGCCTTTCCTTTGCTGTGAAAGCAGTGGAGGGAACCCTCATCCCACAGCTCATGCGAGAGTTCAAACAGTTGCCCGCACACTGAGAGCAGTTGTGTCAGGCCAGTGCAGGCTCCAACAAATCTCTGGAGGGCCAGAGGCTCATTGGAGACTGGGGGTTCCCTGAGGGCCGCATTGAGAGGCCTCAAGGGCCGCAGGGCTGGGGTTTGGACACCCCTGGTCTAGTTTATAAATGCCAAAGGGTATGGCTATGATGATGTTTGGACAGCAGTGCCCCCACCCCAGCAGCACCTTATTTAACTGTTGGTGCACATAGCCTAATCTGCCCTGAGTTTCACAAACTACCAAAAATTGGGTCACGAGACACTGGAGGGTCTTGGACCCACAGTTTGGGAACTGCTGGATTAATAGATTTGGGATTAAAGATTTTCACAAACATTTTCATCTGTTCTTTAAGCCTTTTGCTAAATCTCTCAATTAAATATGGGCTGCTTTTAAGTAAATTCAGAGAATTTTACATAAATTCCCCTTCATGTTTCAGTCAGTTGAACACACTGTTTCATCTGACTTTTCTACTAAAAATGGTCAAATTCTCAGTTCAGACATCACATGAAGCCATTATTGAATCCTAGTTTCATGTGACATCTTCTAACTTCAGGTCTGTTTGTTTGCAAGGGGAAAAAAGATACTACTTCCAGTCCTGGCTTAGAACAGTCCTCTCGTGATGTCTGAGCCTAATAATCCTGGTTTATTCTAACCAAAGTTTGCAGATAAACCTGGATTTGAAGCTGGGTTTATTTGCAAACTTTGGTTAGAATAAAACCAAATTTCCTTGTTGAGACACAATGTCAGATTCTGCATTGTTCTAAGTCGGGCTCAGAAGTAGAATCCTTCCCCTCAGGAAAGGGGAAATGCATGCGCCCAAAACTAGGAGATGCTACACAAAATATGTATGGGTACTTAGTCCCACATGATATTTGATCCAGACCATAGGAACTTACAAATGAAATAAATACAATAAGAATTACAAAACTACAACTTTATAAGAAATTTTAAAACTGTATCTAAAACAACTAACAGCTGTTTTAAATGGGGGAGGAAGAAAAGTTATATCTGATTAAAAGCAGCCACCTAAAATGATACATTGCAGAAAAGTATCCAAAGCCAGTAGGTTAGAAGAAAGATTGCACCATTTTAACTCAATTGTACTGTTTTATATTGTTATCCCCCTTGAATCCCCCCAATGTGGGAGAAAGGCGGCATACAAATCTTGCGAATAAATAAAATTTATCCTATGCCCCAATTTGTTTTATAAATCTAGTACTTTACATTTTTATATTGTGAACCTTTTTTTTTAAAATCTTCTCTTCTACACATCACTTGCTGCTTCTGTGCTTCTTATAATTGTCTTGTTTGCATTTTCATATTATGAAAAGTGACATAATTTGATATGTTGAATATCTCTGATCATTCATATGTTTAAGTTAGGCTAATTATATCAGAAACACAATTTAATTTAAAACTTTTCTGGGTCATATTTAGAAATATATTACCTGGCCTTTGCTTAGCAGGGGGCAGAAACAATATTGTGCAAACAAGAGCTAATTGGCAGAATACCCTTTGTTTTCCCTGTCCTAGGTATCGTACATTTGGCTGTTCACATGCACAGCCCTGCATGAAATGCTCCTTCTGTAGGCATTCCCGTGAGTGGAAACATAAAGGCATGGAATTTGCTTCCTTTCTTTATACAGGGTTTTGTTCCAGAGTCCATGTTTGACCGTCTTCTCACAGGACCTGTTGTGCGGGAGGAGGGAGCGAGCAGAAGAGGGAGAAGGCCAAAAAGCGAAATTGCCAAAGCAGCTGCAGCAGCTGCTGCTGTAGCTTCAACTTCGGGAATTAACCCACTGCTAATGAACAGTTTGTTTGCTGGAATGGATCTCACGAGCCTTCAGAATTTACAGAACCTACAGTCTCTTCAGCTTGCAGGTCTCATGGGCTTCCCTCCAGGACTAGCGACAGCTGCTGCTGCTGCTGGAGGTGATTCTAAAAATCCAGCTGCCATGTTGCCTCTGATGTTGCCAGGTATGGCAGGGTTGCCCAACATGTTTGGACTGAGTGGATTGTTGAATAACCCAATAACAGCTGCTTCTGGAAACGCCACTATGGCTTCCAGTCAAGGAGAAACTGAAGATGGCACTTCAAAAGTGGAAGAGAAGAAGACTGAGAATGAAGAGGAGAACAAGGACTCTGAGAAAAGCACAGACGCTGTTTCGGCTATTGACTCTGCAAATGGATCTGTTAGTGCAACTGCTGCTGCGGCTGCTGCCACCACCACGACCAACACTGGATTGCCTGCCAACCCTCTGACCTTCAATCCTTTCCTTCTGTCCACCATGGCTCCTGGCCTGTTTTACCCATCTATGTTTCTACCTCCAGGACTGGGAGGATTGACACTACCTGGTTTCCCAGCATTAGCAGGACTTCAGAATGCAGTGGGCCCCAGTGAAGTGAAGGTTACCGATAAAACTGAAGGAGCTGCCTTTAAAGATGAAGAGAATCTAGAAGGCAGTGATGCAGAGGAGAGCCTTGATAAAACTGCAGATTCCTCCGCTTTGGAAGATGAAATAGCACAGGGTGAAGAATTAGACTCGCTTGATGGGGGGGATGAGATAGAAAACAATGAAAATGATGAGTAAACAGTACCAGTTACTGTTAAAGTGTTTTAAACTTTTGACAAGTGGTAGTCCTACTGTTTACACTCACAGTTAATGTCCATACTTAGTTTTTATAAGCTGTTCTGTAACATAGTGTAGCAAACAAAAAGTTCAAGTCATGTTATGCAGATGTGTCAAAAGGTATCTTGGTCATTAAGTATTGTGCAGTGCATTATTTATTATCCCTAGGAGAGATGAAATTGAGAGGTGATCATGTCTTTTTAAGGAAATTGACATAATGCTCTGCTTTTTTTTTCCTTTTGGTACCATTTTGGTATTATAAAAGCAGCAATTTGTAATAGAGTGGCACTAAATAGAAGGAGGTGCTGCTTAAAAGAAGTATGAAGTTGCGTATTTAATTTTTTATTTTTATTCTTTGCTGTGAAGGTCAAGATGAAATTTACCATACATATCATATTTGCGCATCATTTTGACTGTATGGGAGTTCACTCCTGCATGTACACACACAAATACACATACACACATTCTCTGACAATCTCCATGTTAGTGTGAATGTCTCTCTGTCTTGAGACACAGCAATAATAAGGCAGCTGTTGAATGTGAAGAGTACCTTTTGGAAATTACCCACTGAAAGGGTTCTTGCAGGATAAAACTACAGTTAAATCGTCTCGTGATCTTGTAATGCACTGGTAAAACAAAATTTTAAAAAATCAGGTACCTTTTTAAATTAAAGGACTTTGTTACTTTAGCCACAAAGCTAAACAGATTACCTCAACTCTAAACTAGCCTTGAAGTTTACAGACATGACTTTGTAAATGTATTTGTTTTTCTTTGTTGTGATGTCTTTTTATTTTTTCCTTGGAAACTGCTATCATGTAAGATAAGATGTAAATTGCTGCCAACTGTAGTAATGATGCTTTTAATAAAAGTGACTCATGATATGCAGAGATGTAATTTATAGAATGTAGTGCTTAGGGAAATCACAACTGGTGTTTGCTACTTTTTGTATTCGCAATAGAAGCAAATACATCATTGTGCCCTTTTTTGGTATATTTTTTTTTACTATATCTTCTTTTCCCAGCTATGCTATTCCTAAGTAAACTGAATAGGTAGTCTGTGAGAAATAGACAAGAAGAAAAGTCCTGAATTATGTTCGTATTATTCCACAGTAGCTAAAGCTTCAGAAAGATGCACAAAACCCGACATTACTCTCTCAAAGGGGCTTATGAGACTAGGAATACTTTCAAATGTGTTCAGCATGTGATAATGTGGTACAGTAAAGAACAAAAGGGTAAAAGAGAAATGAGGCTTTGATAGGCACAATATCTAGGTCATTTATCCTTTGTTAATGGGTAGAAAAACACAATGCTGTAGTTTGAGCAGGAGACATAAAGGCTCTGTGGTATCCTGTAGGCCAGAGCCTGTGATGCCAGAAACCACTGTCAAGCAATCTACAGGAAACTAAAACTGACCCACTTTCTAGAAGACCCAGGCTTCTTCTGAGGAGCTACCGATTTGTGCCTTTTCCTGACCTTTGATAGTGTATCATTTGACAGTTATTGTTTTCAGTGTGCTGTATCACCAGGATGAGCACACAGCAAACCTGACACGAAGTTTAAAGGGTTAGACACTTCACCATAGAGGGTGAAAAGCTAGATCTGCTGGGTAGCACAACTCCTGCTAGATAAATATTTCTGACACAGTGCTGTCAGTGTACTCCAGGTTTTCCTAAAAGTGGATAAAGAGAAATCTGTTTTCAGTTTTTAAACTAGGTGTAAGATTTGTCTACTTGATGTGTCGTGTCCAGTGATACAAATGTTAAAGTGACCATTATTCTAAGGGCTTGGTTCAGTTGGTACATAGGAGAGAGTGCAGAATGTGAGACAAAAGAGTTTCCGTGAACAATGGAAACAAAAAGTTAGTAATGAACAGCTGCAAAGTGAATATTGTGTGAAAGATGTGCACTGTTTGAATTAGTGAAGATCAAAATGTCTTGTTACCATAGATAACATAGATCATAGAGAGCTAATAGAGGTCAGGAAAGATTTTTTTCCTGTACACATTATTGCACAGTTGACTGAATGCATTATTCTTTCCTGTCAAGCCTCGCATATGGAGCCTATCATAAAAATCTAGAAACCAACTTGGAGGGACCATCAATCTGATCAGGAGTGGCATATCCTGTGTCTGCATTCATATTATCAGCTTGTTAAATTTTTCACTTTATAATGACTCATTTTCAACAAACTATGGAATTTATTGTAAAAGTACCACCATGAAAGATTCTTTGTCTCTACTTTTAGTAAGCATTCATTTTTAAACTGGCAGCAAGAAACTTAATGAAGGTTAATGATATCCCTGGGGAAGGAGTTTTAATTGTCAAGAGCAAAGGCAATTAAAACACACACACACACACACACACACAACCTCTAGCATCTTTTATTTCTGTTGCTATGAGTCCTCAAAAATGTAATGTCTTAAACCCTGACCAATATGTCAGGTACAAACTAATTCTCTATGAATTGCTATACCAATAAATAACGTAAGATATAATATATTGGAAACACCTGCACAAGTCCTACCAAAATGGATGGAAGGTGTTTGCTTTTATGGGAAAATTAGGAAATGTTTCTGAAAGGTTATGATTACAAAGTTTATTATGAAAATCATTATTATAGAGTTATCCATCATGATGCAAAAAGGTTATTGTGGAAAATCTGAATGCATATTTAATGTTTAATTTTGTTTTTGTAGTAACATAGCACATGATCCTTGTCCAGTGAAGCTACTGCTTCTGCACACAGAAGGATGCTCCCTGCTTCTTTTATTTTTATTGACTACATTTATATTCTACCTCCCTTTCATAACAGGGCTCGAGGCAGTACATAAGATGTTCACAGGAACAGACCAGTCCCAGACCTGTCCAGCAGTTGGCTCCAGCAAAGCAGCTGAATCATGCTCTCAGACCATGCCCTGGGACCAACCAGTCTAAGGCTACTTGATAATTAGTATTGTCTTTATTATCCACTCACTGGTGCAATTTCTGCTGTAAACGAAAAATCTACAAGTTGACCTGTTTGCAAATGAAATAACTGGGGTACAGTGGTGCAAATGTGTATAAGTTATAGAAACCATTCTATGTAGATATTGGCATGTAACAGTAGTTTCAGTGGTACCAATTTACTTTCTAAACACCACAAGCTTGCCTTAGAGATACATATAAGAAGTGCTACCTACACTTTAGAGCAGTGCTTTTCAAACTGTGGGTCACAACGCAATGCTGAGGTGGGTCATAAGCTGGGCCCTCAAACTGCCCTTGCTATGGTTTGGCTCTAAATCAGAATAATCACCAGAAGAGTGGGGAGGCCTCTTCTAGACTGTGCCAGGCTGGCAACCCCTCAAAATGATAAGTCATTCTGGTGTTGCAACCCACCACGGAGGACAAGGTCATGATGCTGAATAGTTTGAGAACCTTTGCTTTAGGATATGGTTGCTACTATTTACATACTGGTGTTCAAGTTCCATGCATCTTTTAAAAAGTAGCATGTCATGCTGTATGAATTTTTTTACTAAGCATTTTTGGCTCCAAACTATGTGGAATGTTTTGAGGTTCCAAAATTGGTATTGGCTTTTCTCTTTTGGTCTTGCTTGTGTGCAACCATATGTCTGTGCGCTAAGCACCAAGAGGTTATGATGTGACAGCTCCTTGGTTGGAGCCTCTCCCTTTTGTAACAGCAATGGGAATAAGGCCATTCGGTTCTGATTGGAGTAGTAGAGGGGGAGGATTAATTCATTTCTCCAGAGCAGCTTTCCTGATGAAAACTGCTGCTTTTAGTTCTTTTCTGGAAAAAAGTGTGTCAAATCTGTCTCTTGTTTCAGCAGGGCTAGTAGCAACGTTGTGGGCAAATCTGCCTCTCTTCTAGTGTCTCTGCCCCAATCTTCTTTGGCTGCTTTAAGTGCAAATGTGTAACTTTTTAAAGTGTAATTACCTTTGCTGGTATGGAGCATGCTTCTGTAACTACCCTTTCCTGGTGACTGTTTGTGCTAAGGGACTTGTAAATACGGCTCACATTTGAAACTTGTGAAAATGAAACTTTCTTCCTGTACCACCTCAGTATGAAAGCATGACATTTCAGTACTTTTCCCTCACTCATCCAAAGGAAAACAATTCAAATTCTTAAAATACGAGAGTTGACTCCCTTAAAAAATACAAATAACTACAGCAGCATGTTTAACTTTTGTGGCAACTTACTGTCAAGCCCTGTGTGTGTGTGTGTGTATGTTTGCTGCCCCAATACCCCCTATCTCATTTCAGTTGGTACCACCCAACTGCCTAGTCACATGCATATTTATTTAGAAGTTTTACTTAGTGTGGTTTGTTTTCAAGTAAATGTGCTAGTATAATAAATAATGCAATGGACTGTACCCTTCTTCCCTGTCAGTTTAGTCTTGCTGAATTGGTGATTGAGGTTAATCTAATGCCTGCAATCCTATTTTTGTGAGAGCTCTTTCCTTTCAACATGGCTTTCCATGTTTGTCCTACATGAGATCTAGGAGGGATTCCCAGGTCTGGCTGAAGACTGAGCATCAGTAGTTGAGTCAACAGCTGATATTTAGAGAGGTTCACTTCAGGGTGGGGGGGGGGTAGGAATTTAAGAATCATTGGCCTTAAGATTAATCTTGCTCTAGTCTTGAGCACAAACAGCACGCTCAGCTTTATTGACTCAGCGATGCATTTGTGTTAGTGGCTGTTTGAGCTGTACACCAATTTACAGTGTGACCTTCAATAAAATGGCATTATTCTAAATGGCTGCCTGGAGAGCTATGACAGATTACATCAGCCTAATTCATTTCCAGTTACGTTCAGTCCCGCTAACAAGGAGGAAAGCATGCCGCCAACTTCCAGAGCATTCAGTGGCAGAATCCCCCACCTGGATTTTAGAATGTGATAC
Source organism: Tiliqua scincoides (assembly GCF_035046505.1). NCBI lineage: Eukaryota > Metazoa > Chordata > Lepidosauria > Squamata > Scincidae > Tiliqua > Tiliqua scincoides. Next base: position 42,467,804 of record NC_089824.1, on the reverse strand, counting down.
CCATTGTTGACCTCTTGATCGTTCCTGCAACAACTCCTGCAGCCCTGGGAAAATTCCATCTGCCCATCGTCATGCATACAAGATCAGACTCCTATGACAAAAATGGCAAGTTCTTACAGAATAGAGACTTAAAACACAAGATGAATGCAGGAATTCCATCATTATGGTTCCCTCAACCTTTTAAATAGAAGTACTGTGCCAGCCTCAACATGCTACTGAGATTATTCGTAAAGTGATTTGTTCATTCTTCTATGGAACTGTTTAGGTAGCCTCATAGACTGCTGCTTGCAATCTATGGAAGATTGGCCCCCATCCCTTTTTCTGGCAACAAATTGAAAATGCTTCCACTCAAAGAGTATATTTCACAGATGGTCCTGTTCCCCTTTTTCTGCTGAGATTTTCTTTCCCCTTGTTGACACCTATCTCTTTCGTTATCCTGCAACTCTGTGATTACAGGGTTTATTTTCCTCCAGCTATTGCCAATCAAATTGCTCCTCGTTTTCTTTTTGATCTGCCTTCACTGCTTCATGTGTGTGCCAATGTTGTTACAGCTTTTCAAGTCAATTTGACAACACTGGGCACCATTTTAGTTTCACTGGGACTACTGGGATCAAACTGAAGGACAGCTGCATCTCTTGCTCAGAATAGTTGCAGATTTTTTATTTTTTATTTTTGCTAGAAGAGGGTTTTGAGATCTGTGTCAGCATGAGGCTTCCCATGTGGAAAGAAACATAAATGTGCTTCCAGAAGTGTTATGAAAGTAAACCTACCTAAGCAGACAGGTCAGGTTCTCGTGTTGAGTGCTGGGAATAACAAAGGAAGAGCAATCAGGATCCATCAGATGTCTTGGACAGGAGGAATCAAGGAAACATAAAGACAACAAACATGAATGAATGCTCTGCTACATCGGACCAAGCCTGATCTAGATCCAGCATTCTGTTTTCAATGAGTATGAGTCAGGTGCCTTTATTAAGTTCACAAATAGGGCAGTGTTTCTCCCACTTTGTTCGTTTCCAGAGGTACTGCACCAAGGGCCAACTCCCCCTCTTGTGGCATAATTGAATTGCATAAATTACAATTTATGTTTGGTGTTTGGTTCAGGATTGGAAAGGAACCCATTGCAACCTAGTTTTGCTGACTGACCACTAGTTCTGATATAATGAAAATAAGCATTTTCATGTCCCTAATTTTTTTTTAATGATCTCAACCATCTTTTCAAAACTAAGAATTTCCCAAACGCATTAACCTTTCCTTGTAGAGAAAGGTAAATTTTCCTCTAACTCACTGAGGAGTTGCCCTTTTCTGTATCTTTCTCAGTTCTCTTGCGCCCTTTTAAAAATAGGGTGACCAGAACTGCATGCAATATTAAGTGAGTTGGACATAAATATAAGGAGATGGATAGGTTTACAGTCTTCTTGTATTTCCCATTTACTTTCTAATAATTTCTAACACTGAATTTGACTCTCTCACTGTTGTTGAATACTAAGCTGATGCTGTCAGGATGCTATCTATTACCCCAAAATCACTTGACTAAGTCAAAATCAGTTGACTAACCAGCTTTCCAGCACTGGCATAGCTGTGCCAGTGGGGCATGTGCTGCATCCTGCAGTTAAGGGAAGGAACAGGTCTCCTCAAGGTCAGGCAACGTTTGTTCCCTTAGCGGCTTTCAAACTCTTGGGGAGAGTTTGAGCTGCTCTAAGTTCTTGCGGGGCGGGGGGAGGCAGCAGCACGATCCCCAGGATCACGCTGCTCAGGGGGGCTGCAGGGGCTTGGGTGCACTTACCCGAGCCTCCTGCAGCTTTGAAAGAGAAAGCGAAGCAGTCACGCCCTGCCTCCTCCCTGCCTTCTGGCAGCCCCTGCCCCTTGGGAGCAGAGGCCAGGGCCTACAGACTGGGGTGTCACGGCGCCCCAGTCTGAAAAGCCCTGCCTTACCTCAAAGTTGCATTACCCTAGTGTCGGTGCTGGAAAGTTGGTTAGGGCTGCACACTAAATGGCTGACCCTGGAAAGCTCCATTCAGTGGTGTAGTTGGGAGTTGTGCTGCACTGGGCACACTTTCCAGGGTTGCCCCCACACTGCCTCCAAACGCGACCACAAGCATTTGTAATAGATAGCATTTGACATTTCCTGAAAAATTGGTAGTGACCTTCTAAGTCCTTCCAAGGTTCTAAGACCCAGATGTTGCATATAGTCATCATGACTTATAATCTGTGATGGATTTTCCTCCATAAATCTGTCCAAACTCCTTTTGAAAAGGCATCTAGGCCGGATGCTATCTCAACATCATGTGGCAAGGAATTCCACAGATTAATTATGCACTGAATCAAGAAATACTGTTTTCAGCTGGACTATTATGAAGAAGTTAAATAGTCCTAATAATCCCAATAAAGATAATTTGAAGAAACCCCAGAACGAACATCAAGCCCCTGTACATTCAATCAATAATGCAAAGTATTCTCTATTTTCAGTTTGAAACAGTCATCAGTCTGTATAAGGAATTGTCATTTTATCCTGGGACTGCTATATTTTGTTTGATAAGAAACTGTGCCATATGTTTCTCAGAAAGTCCAAGCATATAATACCTATTCCATACACAGTATGTGTTTGACACTCAAATAATTCTGAAAGGTCAGTGAAGCAAGACTTTCCTTGTCAGAAGCCATGACCATCATCCAGTGGGCTCCAAACTCCTCCAAGGAAGTTGGGAATGCTGGGAGTTGTTGCGGAGGCAGGGTGGAAGCAGGGGTGTGGACCCAATGGTGCTGCAGCAGTTGTGGCACTCTGGGGGCCCAGGGGCATTTTACAGTATCTGGGTTCATCCTGGAGGCTCGCAGACCTCCGCACAGCTGCACTGAGTGCGGATCAGTGATCGGTGCTCAGTGTAGCCATGTGGAGGTTCGCAGAGGGGGCTGTGAGCCTCTGGGATTCCCCCAGATACTGTAAAATGCCCCTGGATCCACATGGTGCCACTGTTGCTGCAGTGCTGTTGGGCACCCATTCCTGGGCCACTCCCCTTAAGAGCCACCAGTTTGGGAACCACTGCTTTAATCATTACAACCACCCATTTACTGGGGAAAGAAAAGAGGACTAAACTACACGTTACACGTTGTTGCCCCCTGTGGACTTGGTCTGTATTTACCAACTAGTAGCTGTAGAGGCAAGGGCTTTAACTCTTTGTTCTCATTGTGATCCTGTTACAGACTGGGACTCTAGCTGCTGTTTGCCCAGGGAAGAAACCTGCAATTGGCACCAATGGCAACTTCCCTCCTGGGCAAACAGGCATGAGGAGCCCACAGCATGCCAGGACTGCGGGTTTAATGCTCCTTCCCCCACCCCCACCCCCCACACCTCCAACCTGCTCCTGATCCTGCAGATCTCCTCCCCAGAAGCTATTTTACGAAGCAAAAAGCAAGCATGCAAGGGCCAACTTTTTTCTTGACCCATAGTTTTACCTTGATGGGTTTGTAGTTTTCCTGACTTCTTAAAAGGTGAATGTAATTGGTTTACCTTTTAATCCTCTAACAAGGAGGCAAACTTTACTAATGTTGCCTATTTTTTATAAAAAGGTAAGGTTTACATTCGAGTTCTTTTCATAACTTGGTAAATGCCATATAAACTTAGTGCAATCCTAACGAACTTTCCAGCACTGGTATAGCTGTGCCAGTGGGGCACGTGTTGCATCCTGCAGTTGGTTGGCAGTCATGGAGGCCTCCTCAAGGTAAGGCAATGTTTGTTCCCTTACCATGGAGTTGCATTGCCCTTACCTCGGTGCTGGAAAGTCGGTTAGGATTGCGCTTTTAGTGACTTGTTCATTTTTAATTTGTAGCTCTAAAACAACTTTCCATCTTTGTTTGACATAGTTCACCATAGTTCATCTGGTGGTTATGCTGGATCCTAACCCCATTCCTGGGTAGCCTGGGCCTGTTCCGGCGCAAGTTAGGACTGTGCTGCACAAAACATAAGCCCATCTTTCTGACACTTTTTCTGGGACGGCAGTCTGGTCCTTACGTTGAGCTTCCACAGAAACTGACCTCAGAATTAATAAACGTCTCCCAAATTCTTTTAGGTTTACTTGGTGGTCATGTGGGGCTATAGTTCACTGGTAGAGCACAAGTTTTCTATGCAGAAGTTTTCAAGTTCAATCAATAGCATATGGAGAGAGGACTAAGCTACATGGGTAAGTGATCTGACTGCTGTTAAGGCAGCTTCCTATAATGGATGTATGTGAACTAGCCATTAGAACCTACACTGCAATCCTATGCACACTTACTTTGTGAGTAGACATACATAGGATTGGGCTGCTAGTGTACTATATTATGTAATATGACAGCAATATCCTCTCTCCTCCACACATACACCTAACCACTGACCTGCAATCTTAAGGATGATTAATAACAACACAAGTATCTCAGCTTCTGTGTGTGCCTGCATGTGTCACTCAGGGCATTAAACAAAGCAAATGATTCTGCCAAACCTCCTGGTGTTTGAATGATGAAGCTAGAGCTGGTCTGCTACAAATATCTTCGGTGACCAGGAACGGTACAAACAATTCTACTGCTGTAGACTGGGGACAGTGCCTGACCCGCTGCTGCCTCTGCTATGCTTTGGAAAGGAAAACACATCTATATCTATACCTTCCTCTATAGTTCTTTTCCCAAACATAGTTCTTTTCCCAAACCAGGAAGTGTGGAACTTTCTGTGGAAACTGCACTACAGAGGAGGCTAAGTAAGCAGATCAATGGGGTTTCCATCCAGCTTGCCATGGACAGGGACGGTGGCAGCAGATGCAGATAAAGAGTGCTCTGAATCCACTGTTCCTGTCTCCATCCTCCTTCACAGCATTCACCTCTTATTTGGGCTAAGCCCTTGTATGTGACCTTAGCTGGGGATGATTTCCCAGATATCCTCCACTTTAATAATATGTTGACTTCAACATACCAAGATCCAGGTCTACAGAGCTTGCATCCTGAGTACACTTCTGTACTGCAGCGAGTCATGGACTCTTCGCTCACAACGGGAGAGGAAACTGAACGCTTTCCACATGCACTGCTTCCGACGCATCCTCGGCATCAAAGTTCCTGGCAGGACAAAGTTCCAAACAACACAGTCCTGGAACGAGCTGGAATCCCTAGCACGTATGCACTGCTGAAACAGAGACACCTGCGTTGGCTTGGTCATGTCGTGAGAATGGATGATGGCCGGATCCCAAAGGATCTCCTCTATGGAGAACTTGTGCAAGGAAAGTGCCCTACAGGTAGACCACAGCTGCGATACAAGGACATCTGCAAGAAGGATCTGAAGGCCTTAGGAGTGGACCTCAACAGGTGGGAAACCCTGGCCTCTGAGCAACCTGCTTGGAGGCAGGCTGTGCAGCATGGCCTCTCCCAGTTTGAAGAGACACTTGGCCAACAGACTGAGGCAAAGAAGGAAGGCCCATAGCCAGGGAAACAGACCAGGGACAGACTGCACTTGCTCCCAGTGTGGAAGGGATTGTCACTCCTGAATTGGCCTTTTCAGCCACACTAGACGCTGTTCCAGAACCACCATTCAGAGCGCGATACCATAGGCTTTCGAGACTGAAGGTTGCCAACTACAACTGACTTCAACATTGGAAGTGCTCAGTTCCCTTGAAAATGATGTCCATGTTAAAACATGTTCCATGAGCTCTGTGGAACATGCCTGGAATTTCTATAAACCTTATTTTTGATTTGCCTGTCTCAGAGCTTCAGTAAATCATTCTGTGCAGACTATCCAAAAGCTCCATATGTGAACAGGAAGCACTTCTGGGCATGAATAGGGGAGGGGTACTGACTTTGTCCTTGGATGCGTTTCCCCATACATGGCTGTTCCAGAGTGGCTTAGGGGTAGCATAGATTTGCAGTAGGCAGGGAAGTCTGGATGCCATTTTCTATTCCAGTCTCTCTGTCTCAGAGTGTCGTCAAACAAGGTATTAGCAACTTCTCCAATAATTTTATGAGAAGGGGCAGATCATATAAGCCTCATGACTCTGCCAGAAAGGGCATGTTCAAGGATCCTCTCCCCTTTACCATTACTTTAAAAAAACAACAACTTATGTTCCTCGACTCCAGCACACTAAGGTCTGTAAAATGACTAAATGCAAATTCCCATCCTTGAAGTACATGCAAACTGACCACTGTAAATCTATTCTGGAATCATGGCATTTGACTTTTAAGACAACAGCTGAGCTATGGACTAGGCAATTCAGGAAGATATAAATGGCTGCATTATAATAAGCGGACACCTATTTCCAGCATGATCTATGTTTTTGTGAAAATTCATTATAATAAGTCTTACAATACCAAGCTCTTCAATGAATTTTTTATGTCTGCATACCTAGAAATATATATAAAATGATGGTAATCATACACCTTTAGGGCAATGCTGAGCACCAGCTGTTTCATAGATGATTTATAGGTTGCCATGCTCAAGGTTAATAATCAGGACAAACAGGTTAGAGTATGCAATGTATTTATGTCAGGTTAGAAGTTCAGGAGTGGGTGGGTACAATTTTAGAAAGATGTGCGCAGATTTAATTAACCAGGTTTGCAGTTTCTGGGCTAACAAAACGCATTCAGTATTTTTTAAAAAAGTAAAGTTAAAAGTGAGATTGAAGAATGCCCACCTTAATTACAACATTTGAAAGAGAAATGCTTGTCAAAAGTGTTAATGCCACTGCTTTCATGTTAATTTTATATACTGATCAGTTTTACATACTGTATATATTTAAGGAAAGAGCTTCCTTTTCAAAGGAGCAAAAAAGCCAGCACTCTCCTTCTGTTAATTTTGGCTTTTTAGTATACTCATTTTCCAGACTGTAGGAAAGACATTCTTATAACTGGTTGATGAAAAGTTTTATTTGTAATGTGATGCACTTTATGCGAGAAACAAATTAATTTTGAACAGAAAAGGAGTGGACAGTATAACAGTAATCTTGTTCCTTGTTTATGTATAGCAAGTAGTATTGTTGGCATCCTTCAGTCTCGGAAGACTATGGTGTCACGCTCTGAATGGTGGTTCTGGAACAGAGTGTCCTCTCCAGTGCGCGAAACCTGGGTAAAGTAGGTATGGAGGATAGGCTGTTTCCCATGCAGCAAATCCCCCCTCTCCACTTCGCTGGAATTGTCCAATGGAAAGGCAGAGGCCAATACGGTTGTTCCAGCGGCATCGCAGGAGTTGCCAGAACGTGACTGTGTTCAGCCATGAACTGCCTCAGGGACTCCGGCTCCAGATTTTGCCTGGAGGTTGACTCCTGAAGCCTTTTCCATAACTGGATGTAGCCACAAGGCAGTGGAGGTTTGGGATCAGAGTTTTCCTTCTCTCAGATGAGCTGCCTTCCCAGGCTGACGAGTCCCATCTACCCGGTGGCTGTTTAGTTGCCTCTTACGACAAGTACAGCCAAACTGAGGGCCTATTCTTATCCCCAGCCCCCAGGGGTAGTACCTGTAGCAAGTAGTACCTGTGGGAGTATTTACTTGTTGCTGTACATTTGTACTAGTTGTCCAGTACAAATAGCAGGGTTTTGTTTTTTGTAAGCAAACAGAGTAAACTAGAGCATTTTGAATAGGACGGCTAATACATGAGGCAAACTTGAGGCAGGTTCTTCAGATAGGAAATGAACCAGGACTGTCTAGCATCCTCTACCTGTTGCCTCCACCACTCCTCCTCCCAGGCTTTCTAAATTAGATCAAGCAGAGAGGAACAAAGCAAAAGAGGAAATGAATGAAAGTGGAGGGCCAGAGCAGCTCTTGGAAGATGCTCTAGCTCGCAACTTTCCTCTCCACTTCTTTTTCCACTTTGCTTCCTTCTTCCTTTTTAAATCCAGCAAACACAGTGAGAAAGACCGGGGTGGCAGAAGCAGCAACTCTTTGCACCTGTTCCACACCACCAAGGAAATGGAGCTGGCATTTGATGACCTATCTCAGGTGCCAAAATGTTTCCTGCCAGCAGCTCTGCCCCTTCTTCCTTGCCGCCCTTGTGCCTGGAATGTCCTCCCTGGTCACCTATGGGATTCTCTTCTCTTCCTTTTCAAAGTCTTCCTTTTCTAAGACTAAGACAGTGCCAATGGGTTGTGTGCCGCATTCTGGGATGGTGGGGCAGTCACAGAGGCAATCACAAGATATGGGAACCTTGTTCCCTTATCTTGAGGCTGCATTGTGGCTGCCCCAGTGCTGGAAAGTTGGATAGGATTGGGCCCTAACTGGAGAAGATAGCAGAGGTTAGCTGGTAACTGTGGGATGCCCGTACTGTGACGAGTTGGCCTATTACTAGGGATGCGTGGAAACGATTTTATTTTTTCCACAGATGTGTTTTCCAAAGATAGAAATACAAAAAGCAGTGTTCTGTGTTTTTATTCAAAATTTACCAAATAATTATAAATTATAATCACTTTAAAGGTGTACTAGAGGGGTGATATAGGTGGTATGGTGTCAGCAGATACAGCCACAGTTATTACCCATGCACTCCCCCTCATTAAATAATAAAAACTGAATAAAATGGTTTCACTTTTTTGCAGATTTCAGGGTTTTTTGTTTTTGTTTTTACAAAAATGAGAAGTGCAGAAGCAGTATTATACATTCTTATTTCGTTATCACCATTTTCATCCACCTCTACTTATTACAAACCAGCACAGTAGTTTATGTTGATGTAGCAAAAGATAACTGAGAGTTGCACCAAGTCTGAATGTTCTGAAGACACTGAAAGCTGCCATTGCCAATTGGCCCACTGGCATTTCTGCTGCATGGAGCGTTTCCTGGCATTGTCCTACCCCCACAGTCAAAAATCCTATGCGCCTTGCATTGGAATCAGGGTATCAACGAGCCTAGCTTAATAGTAGACGTGTCAATACAGAGTGCACTGGCACTGGACCCCCTTGGCAGGCCCTTGCCTTCCTCACAAGCTCAATATATATTAATTCTCTACTGGTTGACAAAGATAAAGAAGTGTAGCCCTTTTAAATTTTCCCCTGTCTCTCTAGTGAAGAGCAAGGAATCATCTTCTCACCCAGATGACTCATTAATGGCTCCAGAGGAGATGGTGATAGTTATTGAAGGGGCTTGATAGCTGCTTCTCAGTCATTAATGTCTGCTGTGTGACTATGTTCTCTCTGGGGAGTGATGAGGGGACTGATAATGATTGATTTAATAAAAATAGGAAGGCAGAGGAATGAAAACGATGTTTTCTTCAATTATCTGTATTCCACTAAGCAGAGCTAAGGTTGACTGGGGAAAATATTTTTTTTCTACCTATTCTCCAACTGCTTTCCTTTTTATATGCGCAAGATGCCAAGGTCTACAAGATTTATAATAATACCTTGAACTGTCCTACTGCTTGTTTGGCTTTCTAGCAAACTGGACCTATTTGCTTGTCTGAACTAAATAGACAAAATAAAAATGAAGAATGGAATTGAAATGTGACAATTCACAGCTGCACACCCATCTCAAATGGAACCTGTGCCTGAAGCTCCCAAATTTTCTGCCCCCTCCCATATCTCTGTGCATGCATTTCATTGCATGCTCATTCCACATTTGTTCACCATTATTGCATCTTTGCTGTCTCCATATCTGCCCACCTGTCTTCAAACAGGAGGGGCCTGCGAGTAAAAGAAAAAGGCTGGGGCTAACCTTTTAGGAATATATGTATTGGCAACCTTCAGTCTCGAAAGACTATGGTATCGCGCTCTGAAAGGTGGTTCTGGCACAGCGTCTAGTGTGGCTGAAAAGGCCAATCCGGGAGTGACAATCCCTTCCACACCGGGAGCAAGTGCAGTCTGTCCCTGGTCTGTCTCCCTGGCTATGGGCCTTCCTTCTTTGCCTCTTAGCCTCAGACTGTTGGCCAAGTGTCTCTTCAAACTGGGAAAGGCCATGCTGCACAGCCTGCCTCCAAGCGGGCCGCTCAGAGGCCAGGGTTTCCCACTTGTTGAGGTCCATCCCTAAGGCCTTCAGATCCCTCTTGCAGATGTCCTTGTATCGCAGCTGTGGTCTACCTGTAGGGCGCTTTCCTTGCACAAGTTCTCCATAGAGGAGATCCTTTGGGATCCGGCCATCATCCATTCTCACGACGTGACCAAGCCAACGCAGGCGTCTCTGTTTCAGCAGTGAATACATGCTAGGGATTCCAGCACGTTCCAGGACTGTGTTGTTTGGAACTTTGTCCTGCCAGGTGATGCCGAGGATGCGTCGGAGGCAGCGCATGTGGAAAGCGCTCAGTTTCCTCTCCTGTTGTGAGCGAAGAGTCCATGACTCACTGCAGTACAGAAGTGTACTCAGGACGCAAGCTCTGTAGACCTGGATCTTGGTATGTTCCGTCAGCTTCTTGTTGGACCAGACTCTCTTTGTGAGTCTGGAAAACGTGGTAGCTGCTTTACCGATGCGCTTGTTTAGCTCGGTATCGAGAGAATGAGTGTCGGAGATCGTTGAGCCAAGGTACACAAAGTCATGGACAACCTCCAGTTCATGCTCAGAGATTGTAATGCAGGGAGGTGAGTCCACATCCTGAACCATGACCTGTGTTTTCTTCAGGCTGATTGTCAGTCCAAAATCTTGGCAGGCCTTGCTAAAACGATCCATGAGCTGCTGGAGATCTTTGGCAGAGTGGGTAGTGACAGCTGCATCGTCGGCAAAGAGGAAGTCACGCAGACATTTCAGCTGGACTTTGGATTTTGCTCTCAGTCTGGAGAGGTTGAAGAGCTTTCCGTCTGATCTGGTCCGGAGATAGATGCCTTCTGTTGCAGTTCCAAAGGCCTGCTTCAGCAGGACAGTGAAGAAAATCCCAAACAAGGTTGGTGCAAGAACACACCTCTCTGTCTCTGCTGGAGAGAAGGTGGAGTACCTCAAGACATGAGGGATGCAAACATCATCACGCTGTACAAGAACAAAGGTGACAGGGGTGACTGCAACAACTACCGCGGCATCTCTCTCCTTAGCGTTGTAGGAAAGCTGTTTGCCCGAGTTGTACTAAAGAGGCTCCAGGTACTTGCAGAGAGCGTCTATCCAGAATCACAGTGTGGATTCCGAGCCAACAGGTCCACCACTGATATGGTATTCTCCCTTAGACAACTGCAGGAGAAATGCAGGGAACAACGACAGCCACTCTTTATAGCCTTCATAGATCTCACAAAGGCTTTCGACCTGGTCAGCAGAGACGGCCTCTTCAAGATCCTCCCCAAGATTGGATGTCCACCCAGGCTCCTCAGCATCATCAGATCTTTCCACAAGGACATGAAGGGCACTGTTGTCTTCGATGGCTCCACATCAGACCCTTTTGACATCCGAAGCGGAGCGAAGCAGGGCTGTGTTTAGGAATAAAGTCTCAGATTAGCTTACAGTGGTTCCCAAACTTTTTAGTATTGGGACCACCTAAAAAAGGTTTCACTTTAGCAGTCACACAAGCCTCTGTGGCTACAATGATGATTGGGCAGCTGTGCTCCCCCCAAGTATCTGGTTGATGCACATAGCCTAATCTGCCTTGTTAGTTTTGCAGCCCACCAAAAACTGGGTCATGGCCCACTGGTGATCCATGGACCCACTGGTTTAGGAGCCTTAAAAATCAGAAATGCTGGCAGATAATTCTAGAATAAGAACAATCCGACAGGCAGAGTGAAAAGATCCATGTATCAGGGTTCAATAGGAGCTTAACCTTCATGGCCTTCAGAAAATTAGTTGCTGCAGTCAGTGGAACTGTAACAGTTGTGGGAGATCTACCCTCTGAAACCTTTGGTTACAGATAACGTTTAATGTTTAGTGTTGTGGATTTCGTAAAAAATTTGACTCTCTCTAGGCAAAAAAATCTGCACCTTAGAGATACCTGCTGTTGCTTTTTTGTTCCTGTTTATTTAGTTTTTCTTGCAGCTGCTTTTCTGATTTTTAATTTTGGATGGTTTTTATTCAACTTTGATTCATTTTGAATGTATTTGTATTTTTATTTTTCTTGTTGGCCATCTTTTCGGCCATTCATGGCAGAAAGGCGGCATACAAATTTTTAGATATCAGGATTCCAATCCAATACTAATACCTCTTGAGTAACCTGTTGAACTTACCTAAAGTAATGAATGTAGGCTGTCCTCTAAGGAAATGGAAAGAGAAGACTCGACATAATAAAATCATCAGAGAAAGGGCAGAGTCTAGGACATTGAAGAGATTTCATTCTCATAAATTGCCTCTCTATTACACTTTGAGTATATTCACAATGAGAACGTCCAAATAAGATGAGAAAAGGGGCTAATTCATTTTATAAGGAGGCCTTTAAATCTCAGCCTGTACCTATGCTGCAAAATTAATTATAGCTGTGATGGATGAAAGGGGAAATACAGTACACACCAATAATGAAAAGTTCCATATCCTGCTTGTTTAATCCCTATAAGGTTTTGGCAAGAAGGGGAAGCATTCATAAATGTTAAAGCAGTTAAAGAAAAAAAGAATAAGGCACAGTCAGAGGGACATGTATACTGGTGCAAGGATGACCCAGGTTCATGGTAAAGCAAACCTGATAAATTAAATAGAACCTGGCAGCTCACAAACAGGCATAACCTTAATTGTCTCACCAAAGACCATCCTGAACGTCTTTATGATGCCAGTCAAGGCAACTTTACATACCTAAAATGACAGCCAATTCAGCGATAAACTAACTTTGTGTACACGAGAAACATGTGAAGTGGGAATGCAGCACAACCTATACTAACAGGATGTGACTTTAAAAATGTGCTTCCTGTGTGTGTTTGTGAAAGAGAGAGAGAGAGGGTTGATCTGAATTGGACCCTGTGGTAGAGAAACAGGTTACCTTTTCCCTGTTCTTAATTGTCAGCTACATTGAACGGAACAGGGTGTACTTGTGGGGAAAACAGGAAAATTGTTGCAATGAGTTTCATTCACTGCAAACCCCTTGTAACTGTTGGGTTTCTCCTGAACAGTGGACCCCTGCGCCAAATCACTAACTGCTTTTGAAACTTCCCTTGGTTTCAAAAAAGGATTGCCGTACAGCTTGGGGAAATTGCCGTTTGAGAAAAAAAAGAACAGAATCCTAAACATGTCTACTTGGACATAAGTCCTGTTGAATTAGATGGGACTTACTCCCAGGTAACTCCAGTGTTATCCAATGCTCACTTACTTATGAATTCAAAAGGACTTACTTCTGAGAAAACATGCGCAGTATTGTGCTCCACAGCTACAATCCTAAATGCGCAGGCTAGCAAGTAAGCCCCGCTGAAAATAATAGCACTTAATTTCAAGTAAACATACATAGAATTGCACTTCCCTTGGCTTCACAGAAATGTTTTCGCAGTTTGGATTCTGGCCAATATTTTTACATTTTATATTGACAGGTTTTTTTTTCTTTAATAGAGAATTCTGCTTACATTATTATCCTGAGGAAAAAAAGAGCGATGGAAAATACAGCTACTTCAACTGCTTCTGATGCAACACTGTAATTGGCAAAGTTGTTCCCATGACAAAAAACTGGGACATGGATAAGATGTCTACTTGTGAGTTAGTCCTTGGCATAAAAATTGCTGTGTTGTGATAGTTGTCAGGTGCGAATACCCATGAATGAAAATGGTACCATTTGAAGTAGCCCTTATCAAGGAGAAACAACACTCTGTTTTAATCCGCTTATGACTGGAAGGGGTTTCGGAGCTCATACCTTCAACATGTCCTAACAACCATCAGTCACCTCAGATGTCAAAACAGAATCTTGCCTTTATAAGAAACCTTTAGTTCCCTTTTTGTCCCTTCTCTCCACAAAACACATGATAAATTATTAGCTCTAACTCATGATGCAAAGGTCAATGGATTTGGACTCTGTGGTGTCACTCAAGAATTTCAGGAACTGTTACAAAAGCAATTTGGTGCCCATTCATTCCACCCACACGGGTGTCTCTTTAAAAAGCAATATGCATTGTCTGAGTGAATTGTGCCACATTAGAGAATCTAAATCAGACATATTTGATATATGTTGTTCATGATTGTATCAGCGGACATTCTTTAAACCTGTTGTTCCTTCTTCACTATTCTACTTACCAACTCATCATAGACTAGTAAAAGTAGTTTTGCAGTCTCCAAGACTATCTAGTTACTGTAAAACCAGAATGGCTTCAATTTCCTGGTTAGGGTGAAACTAGATTTATTTAAATTTTTAAAATAAATTTTTATCCTGCCTTTCCCCACAATTGTGGGAGTCCAAGATGGCTAAGAAGTTGCAAAAATATAAATACAATAAACTATAAATTCTGTAAAACTGCCATATATTAAAAAATTAGCAATTCATCTATTCATTGATTTATTTTGCTATGCTTTGTAAACTATTTGTTGAAAAGTGATATGTAAATACTCTTAATATCACCCACATAGTTAATTAAAAAGATCCCCCAACACACGCGCACACGCACACACACAGCAAAGACAAAAACATAGTAAAACACAACTACATAAAAGCAGCAGCACACACAATAGAGCAGCAATAAAGAACATTATGTAATAGAAAAATGGCAACAATGCAGCAAATAAACAGTAAGGCCAGCAGTAAAAGTGGGTAGAAAAAAAATACACCCAATGCTTCACTCTCTACATAGAAAATGCTAACCTAAAGAAAAATGTTCGTAACTTCTGCTGGAATGTCTCAAGGATAGGGCAAGTGTTTAAATCACAAGGGAGGAAGTTCCACAACTGTGGTGCCACCACAGAGAAGACCCAACATCTCACCATCTTACCCTGATCACTGTAAGGGGGGGCACACATAAGAGGAACCCCCTTTCAAAGGTCTCATGGGACCACCAAGCCGTGCTAACCGCATGGGCTAATTGGGAGGCATCTGCTTCCCTAATGGAAGGAACAATGGTTAAATTTATGAGCCTTAAATCCGATGTAATCAGTGTCTCTGATTAAGGATAGGGTGAACAATCCAACTGCAATAGAATGAAAGCGGTCCAGGAGTGGCTTTTTGTTTTTTTCCCCACCTACAGCAATCTCCTTGAAAATGAGAAATCTGAGGACACTTCATCTGTCTTCTAGCCTTTCCAATGGAGAGTTAGTCAAATCCACCAGGGCTTTTTTTTTTTAATGTAGCAGAATGACATAAAAGGTATCAGACAGATCAAAATTTGACTTGTCAGTGGTCAATTCACTGCTTGGAATCAGCGTGGGAATGCTTGTACAAGGGAACAGACCAGCCATTGTGCTGTGGCACACTGGTGTGCCACGACTGGTCCCCAGGTGTGCCAGGGAATTTAAGAGAGGGTCATTTATCAATAGGATCATTGGGGGATGTGAGCCCCCACTGACAGCACAGTGTGCCTTGCCAATTGTCAAAAAGCTGATGGTGTGCCTTGACCATTTTAGTGCCTTGCCAGTATGCTGCGAGATGAAAAAGTTTGAAAATCACTGGAATAGACAGTAGCCAGCTGTCTCTTCCAAAAAAGAGCACACACTAAATAGGGGTGGAGTGTAAGGAGAGTTAGGACCCATTGAAATATTTAATGATTCAATAAGAACTGTGATTTATTTTGACTCTAACCCTCTTTTTTCAGGTATTTACTGTGGCCAAAATCATGGCCTCTGAGTGGGAAGTATGTGATGGGTCTGCCATACTTGTATTCTGCTCATGGGTCATGGCTCTTAGTGGGATTGGATCTTTATTTAAGGTAGGCTGAACAATTTCTAAAGAGGTGAATGACGTGTACATTAAAATATTATAAATGGGTCCAATGTTGTACCCTGTAATACTTCTTGAATTGCTTCTGGCTTCTAGGAGTGCTCAGTGCTGTCTTCAGTAGTACTTTTCTATCACAGAGAGTTGGGTTTCAAGAGGCACACTGGGGTATGTTTGTGTGTATCTGACTTTTGGTTCATCCAGACACCTACCTTCCTTCCTTCCTGAGGGGCAAAAGTGCATCCTGCTCTGAGTAAGAAACCTTTGTTTCCACCCAAACCCTGATCTGTCTTCCTTCCTGAGGAGCAAAAGTATATGTTGAGCAGGAGTTGACTTCTGGTTCACCCTGCCCAGTATCCTGAATGGGGGAGGGGTCATGCCACTGACTTACTTTAACAGGCGAAGTCCTATAAATATGCAATCTAGTCTTTAGCTGGAGTTAGCTAGCTAGTCTTGGACTCCAGATTACATCTTTGGCCAGGAAGGTAGAAAAATACATTTGATTCCTGATTCAGCTATGGCCTGTTATTTTCAAGTCTCTGCAGCATGAAAGCTATGACGTATCTGCCTATTATACTAGCAAGGGCAAGTATCAGGGAGTTAGAACCAAAATTTTCTTTGTTTGACTGCAGTTCTATGTTTGTTCTTTGTTAATAATTCCAATTTTTATTACCTAATTTGCTGTGTTCTCATTCAAAGATATTCTGAATAACCTATCTGATCTTACTCCATGTTACTACTTTGGATTTTTCAGTGAAGTTCCTCTAAAATTGTGCCCCTTCAAGGGGGAATTTGGTGGGCAGAGATTAGAAGCTAGCAGAGTTCTACCTCTATAACCCAGTTAGCAGGAATGGGGACTCATGACTCACAGATTGACTCAAGTTGCAAAAACACTTTTTTGTGACTTGTGGGAATTCAAGTCACGCACATCAAGGATTCAGGCACTGACTGACTCATGACTCAGGGTTTTTACCCAAAAAGCCCTGACTTGTAGATGTATGAGTCACAAAGACTTGTCATTTTGGGGCCAAGATTCAGCAGTTCGACTTCATGTGTGCGCATGCTTGCTTACTATTTTTTTTTGCTGCTTCCACTGCGCCCCAGAAGATCTTGTGGGGAGAACCAGAAGCTGGCATTCAGATTGGCATGAGCAGCAGACTTGATGGGAGGAGGGTAGGTTGGCTCCAGGAGGCGGAGGCTGGGAGTGGAGGGAGAAAGAAGGCTGCACAAGGCTGGGGAAAGAACCAGAAGATGGCGGGACAGCAGGACATGGGGACGGGCTCTCCTGCCCATCTCAGAAGGAACAAATGATTGATTAGCCAAATGGATGGCCTGATTTTTGGGGGGGGGGGGATGAGAGAGGACAGAAGGACAGAGCCCACTGGATGAGGGAGAGGGTTCCCATGATAGGTAAATGCTTGGATAGCCAAGGGAGGGAGCTAAGAAGATGGGCAAAGGAGGGGGGAGACATTTCCTTCCAATGAAAGAGGAGGAAGGCATTGACCATAATGGGACATCTGAGTAGATCTGCAAAGGATTGCTTCGTAAGCCTCCTGGCTTCTGCAGGCAACCCCCTGTCCTTCCTGCCTGCCATTTCTTTCCCCTCATGCTGTTCATCCCCTCCTGCTTTGCTGAGCTCAGACATCTCCCTGTTGGTCCATCTGTAGCATGCTGTTCGGTGCTCCTTCTGAGGGTGGACTCGGGAGTCATGATGTAAATGGGGGGTTGTCGTTGGGGTTTGTAAGGAACGAAGTGCTTTCTGCACTGCTGCACTCACTCAAATAACACCAGAGCTTTTGTTCACTTACATCAATGAAATGAAAAGAGTGGATGAAGTGAGGGACTTCAGCACCTTCTGACAGCAGATGGGACAGTAACATCAGGGCAGTGTTAAATGAGAATTCTGACACACACACATGCACACCAGCACTTCCATGTTTTGTCTGACTTTCGGCTTGACTAATTTCTCAGAAAGATTTGGACTTGAATCAGAATGACTCTAAAATTGCCTCTGGACAAGTTGCAACAGCCACCCGTTATGACTCATTTGCATCTCAAATCAAGAGGGCTGGAGACTCGCAACCCCACACACGGCTCAGCACTGTGACTCTGGCACATCCCCGCCAGTTAGACGTTTCTCCATTCCCAAACTCATAATACTTAAAGAGTTCTATCCGTTTGTTAACTCAGTATGTGTGGCAAATATTGGCTTCAGGATGGATTTAGTGTCAGAAGGAAAGCAGGAGAAACTAGGTACCTAGCTAATTTTGTCTTAACTAACAACTCCCTGGCATTTCAGGAGAGGAGAGGAGAAAGAACTATCTGAAGAGCTTCAAGGACATTATTCCTCTTCACCCCAGGGCTCAAAAAGCAGCCAAAAAAAATGTATTGATGTAGGAAGGAGCTTGCCAAGGTACAGTGTTGCCACAGATTTTCTGTAGCAACATGCAAGGTGGGAAGAGATCTGCCTTTCTAACTTATAAATTCATATCTCATTTTCTCATCACTCCCTCTGAGTAGATGCAGGACTGAGAATGTGTTTTCATGCCTCAAGCCTCTTTGGCTAGATTTCCTACAAACTGCCAGCATGCCGATAAAAGGCAAGTTCTGCAAAGTTTCTATACAGTGCATTGAGGTACAGGGGCTGAGATAAACGACAGCCCTTCAAGAGCTGTGATATATTTGTGGTTTACAGAAACCACCAGTCCAGTCTGGAAATGATGCAAACACTTGTTAAGAAGATGGTGACAATAATTTTTCTGTTGGATTCATTCATTTACAAAATCTCCTTTGTAAACAGAGAAGAACGACACTGAAATAAATATCAGTCTTGCACAAAAGTATTGAATAAAAGAGCTGCTCTGACCTGAACATGATTTCGTACATTCAATAACCTTTTATTTCCCTTCCCCTTTTTAAAAGCATTTTGGAAAAGTGTTCCAAAAACTTTACAAGGAAATTGTGGTGATTATCTGAATACAGTGATTTTTTTTTATGCAGTATGAACAACCACCTTTAAAAACAGCCTACAACAATTACTCCTGGATTCAGTAATGTGAAATCTTCGTAGGAAATGAAAAAGAAATGATAGTATATAAAAGTATTATCCTCACATCTTGCTGGTCTATGACCAGAGTTGGGAACTTGAATTGGATGACTTGGACTCGAGTTGCAAAAATGTGTTTTTTACTGACTTGTGAGTTGCGCACATGGAAAACTGGAAAAACACTTGAGTCAGAGTCCCCCTAACTCAGCACTCATCCCCAAGTGTGCAAACTCGAGTCTACCTGTGTCTGGATGTGCTTACTTACTGTTTTCATGGTGTGAAAAAACCTCTTTGGGCCATCATTCAGACTGGGCAAGCAGCAGGGAAGTTCCAGTCACAAGGCAGGGAAGGGTTAATAATGCATCTGAGCAGGAGGTGGGAGGCGGGCGAAAGCATTTCGCCCACCTCCCATACTAAGGAAGGAACCAGTGATCACTGGACAAAGGGTGGGTGTTCTGATACTTTCTTTGGCTGAGGTGCAGCAGGGGGAGTAGCCTAAAGCAGTGTTTCTCAAACTGTGGGTAGAGACCCATTAGCTGGGTTGCGAGCCAATTTCAGGTGGGTCCCCATTTATTTCAGTGTTTTATTTTTAATATATTAGACTTGATGTTGCCATGGTATGTGACTGCATTTGGGAAAATGTTACAGATCTGTACTTTTAACAGGCTACTATGTAGATGCTTTTAACAATGATAGTCAATGGGAATTACGCCTGGTACGTGTGGGTAGGATTACAGCCTAGGATTGTTAAAAATTTCCCTGCTTGATGATATAACTTCCAGTCATTACATCACTTCCAGTGGGTCCTGACAGATTCTCATTCTAAAAAGTGGGTCCAGGTGTTAAAAGTGTGAGAACCACTGGCCTAAGGGGCTCTTGCCTTACAATTGGCTGCAGAAGCTCAGGGAGGAGGAGGAGGAGGCAGGGAAGGGGGGAGGCAGTTCATAGCAATCATGCCTTCCATTGCATGGCAGGTGGGGGGGAGGACCCTCATTGAATGACCCGCTGCAGTTCGACTACTTCTGAGCAGATCTGCAAAGGATTTGGTTGTCCTGGTAAACCTCCCAGCTGCTCCACTTGACCCTCCTCCCTTTTGCTGCTCCTGTTCCCACTCTCACGCAGTCCTTCCCACCCCTCCCGCCTTGTTTACAGATGGACGGGGACAGCAGAGGAGAGTTTAAAGAGAACTCCCACACACACACACACACACACACACACACACACAAGCATCATTTTTCCCCATGGCTCACTTTTTAAAGGGGGAGGGGCAACTCAAGTCCTTTAGACTCGTGAAAGGGTGACTTGGTAACTCAAAGTGAGCCCATTATGACTAATTTTCAAGCTGAGTCGCAAGGAGCGGTGACTCTAGTAAAGCCATGCTGGGTTTTCCCATCCCTGTCTATGACGTATAGATACGTATAGAAATATACATATAGGTATCTACGTATATTTAAAATACTTCTGCTGATTCAGATAGACAAACTGTATGGACATTACTCTTCAAAGCATGAAAGTATTCCTAGCCCATTACATGAAGGCTAGGTGTGTGGTGTTTCTGTAGGAAGGAAAGGAAGTGCTGGAAAGTTGGTGGCAGGGGTGGGCCTTGGGCAGGAAGATTGGTGCGTGTTGGGGGAGGGGAGAATCCCATGGAAGTCATGCACACCAGATCCGATTTCCATAACCCCACCCAGAATGCCCTCCTCTCTCCTTAGCTTACACCAGCTCCATAGCTGGCTTGTTTCCAAGGAGAACCATAGGTGGCCAGAAGACTAGTTTACCAGTTTACCTTCTGGTCCCCCAGCACAGCCTCCATTGGCAGGGCTGCATATGGCATAGCAGCAGGGGATATAATTGGGCTGTAATCTTGCTATTTTTCTAAGGTGCCCTGCTTATACTATAACAGCTCTAATGCTGCTCTCCTAAGGATGAATTAATCTATGGAATTTATTGCTACTGGATATTTTGAGGATCTTTAGTATAAATTGATCTTGAAGATTACATAAAAACATTGAGGTTAGATTTATCACACTAATGCATATGAGTGCCAGAAGCACACATCTGAAGACCAAACTATAAGCTGAATTGTATGTAAGTTTTTCTCAGCCTTCATTTCCTGTGCAAATGCAGCCACAGGTATCTGCCTCAAATAGGGTAGGGTGGGGTGGAGAAGAGAGTGCGCTTTTCTACTCTTTCCCCTCTAGCAGTTTTACACTGACAATTGCCTGCCCACCTGAGTTATTTCTACAGGAGGAAAAACTGAGGTGGGGGTAAACTCAGAGCAACAAGGCAAGAACATAAAATTTTAAAAGCCCCTCACCCCTTTGTTCCCTCACTTCCTTGTGGGTCTTCTGAAAAAGGTCATAACTCCATTTTGGAAAACAATCCCTTTCTCAGGGAAAACCTTCATGTCATTCAAGAATATGCATAGTTTGACCCCAACGCATCACAAACAACTATCAGACCTTTCCTGCCACCCAAATATTTTTGTCCCAGCAGGATCATCAGTCTGTGCAACTCCTGATAATTTCCATCTTACTTGAAGTTTCTTATTTTAACAATGATATTCGCAGGTTTTGAGAGTTCCGTGTCTTTGGAAAAGACTTTAGGAACCCCCAAAGACTACAGAGCCTCTGGGGGATAGCAAGAGAAAGTGACTTCTAAAGATATAAACTGGAAAGGGAGCAGTGAGCTCAAAGAGCTGGCTTCCTGAACCCTTTATTCCCAATTCTGCTGTTATCTGGTTTTATTGAAACCTGTGACAATGACACTGTCACTGCTTGTGACAGAGGAGTGCTCACATCTTCCCTGGAGGGAGCTGAAGTGCCACAGCTGGGGAGTCCCAAAGCTAGGAGGGGACTGTGCTGCACTCAAAATGAGCCATTCCGAACTTCCCAGGGGAAGAGTCAAAGGATAAAAGGTTTGTCTTTGTAAGTGAATTTGCACAAATGGAGTAGACCCTGCACAGTCAGAAAGTCTTAAATGTCCACTCAATGGAGCATGTTGTGAGAGTGAGACTTGACTTACAAATGCACTTGTGGAGGAGATAAATCTGCAATGATGGACAAAAGACTTCTGCTCCCCACTTCTTTCCATCTGAATTTGCACCTTAAAGCTTCATTTTTGCCCTGATGCTCCTAAAAAGAACAGGTCAAATGTAAAGTTAGCAATCTCAAATGAGATAATTGTCATAGTTATTTCCATATGTTCCTGCTTTATCACTTTAGGCACTGGTTGACACACGCTTGCTTTTCTCTGCACATTTTTTGTCTGCAAATAATTGTGCAATGCAGGTTCATAGGCAGAGATAAAATTATAATAATTTTATATTCTTATATAAATAATATAAATGAACCCATTTATTGCAGGGCAATAAATAATGAAATGAATCCACCTCCACAAAACTAAAAACCACATATCAGTATGCAGAAACTATCCAGGATAAATTCCAAAATTTAACATTAAAATCCAAAAACAGGAGCACTCTGGGCCTGCCACTTCTCCTGCATTGTGATTAAAAATCTTTTTAAAGTCTCTTACCATGCTCTGTTGCATGGTTTTCACAAACCAGGAAGTGCAAGATTTCCAATTTTACTGAAAGGGACTGTGTGAATATTTGCATAGTCCCTTCAAATAAAACTGGAGTCCAGCATGAGGGGACAGGATGGAGACAGGGAAGGGTGGGGCAGAGAGGGACAGAATGGGGGCAGAATGAGGTCTAGAAGAGGGTTGTATTGATGGCAATGGCGCCACCTATATCCTATCCCCCTTCCAGGCTGTGATCCACCTTCCTGGATTCCTGAAAAGTTTCCTGAAGCGCCTTTCCTTCAGTCTCCTCAGAGACTCTCTCCTCCATCAGAAACTCCCACAAATCTGTCTCCCTCAATCCTCTAAGACAGGGGTGTCCAAAGTTTTTGGCAGGAGGGCCACATTGTCTCTCTGACACTGTGTTGGGGGCCGGGGGGGGGGAAGAATTAATTTACATTTAAAATTTGAATAAATTTACATAAGTTTACATAAATGAATATATTAAAGATGAACTTATATGAATGAATGTAGGTCTTGCAATAGCTCAAGGCCTATAAAAGGCCTTGCACAAAACAAGGCTGGCCTTTCCTTTGCTACTGCTGCTGAATCACAGACATGAAACAACAAGCAGTGTAGGGAGCCCTCATCCCACAGTTCATGCGAGAGGTCAGACAGTTGCCCTCACGCTGAGAGCAGTTGCGTAGGGCTAGTATGGACTCCAACAACTCTCCAGAGGGCCAGAGGTTCATTGGAGAGTGGGGGCTCCCTAAGGGCCACATTGAGAGGTCTCGAGGGCCGCAAGCGGCCCCAGGGCCGGGGTTTGGGCACCCCTGCTATACGAATTTCCTCAGCTGGATCCCTGACTCCACATTTTGGCTCCACAGGGCCAAAATGTTGACCTTGGCATCTAATAAGGGTGCTCATTCCATTGGGTCACAACTAATAATAATAAACATGTGCATCTGTGAAGCCTTTTCCTATACAGATCTCTACCTACTCTCTGATGTTATGAGGAGGCCATGCTCTCAGAATATCCTTATCTCCAGGGATTAGGTGGATGGCTGCAAGCTATAATCCCTAGTTCATTAGCTCATCTCCACTGCAAACTCACTGACCTTAGGCCAGCCAATGTCACTGTATCAATCTCCCAGCTCATACAGAGAGATAAAAATAATGGCCTACCTTTCAGGGTTGGTATAAAGACTTGAAAATTATATATATGAAGCACTTTAAACATTTTGGAAAACGTTTTGGAAAAAGCACTGTGCAAATACTATCCTAAAATGTGCAGCTGTGGAGAGCTGGCTC
Source organism: Tiliqua scincoides (assembly GCF_035046505.1). Classification (NCBI taxonomy): domain Eukaryota; kingdom Metazoa; phylum Chordata; class Lepidosauria; order Squamata; family Scincidae; genus Tiliqua; species Tiliqua scincoides. Next base: position 42,444,270 of record NC_089824.1, on the reverse strand, counting down.
CCACAGCACACCTCACTACTTCATCCTTGAATTTTCAAGGGTAGTTGAGTTAAAGGCTGAAGTAGTGAGGAGGCTTGGCTCAGTGGGGAGTTTTGACTCTGTTCTAGCTATGTTGGAGAGCTCTAGAAGTGCTGGCCTTTTTTCTCCCCTCACCCCCATACTTTGACCTTCTGCTGAGAAAACACTTACGGCACAATCCTAACAAACTGCTGTAAAGCATGTTTGTGCTTCCTTGGAAGTTGGCTGGGCTGGTGCAGGGATATGTGCGGGCCCAGGGAGGCTGCATCCAGCCTCTGTGCCAATGCAGGGAGGGAAGGTTGTGTCAGCCAAGCTTGGTCGATGCAGAGGTCTGGGGAAGGCGGGAAGGAGGTGTTCCAGGGTGAGGGTAGGGTGGGCAGAGGGCTTTCCAGTGGGCGGGTGGGGAGTAGGAGGTGGGGCTGGGATCTGGCAGTTATACCAGATCCCAACCCTGTTCCCGAGCAGCGCGGAACAGCCTGAATCCACTCCATTCTCCTTGGACTTGTGCCACCTCCTGAGGTGGCGCAAGTCCAAGGAGCCCCATTTTGGGCTGTGGTGGCTTACCCAGGGGTAAGGGGAAGAGTTTCCCCTTGTCTCTGGCTGAGGCACTTCTGGCCCCAATCTTGTGCTGGACACAGCGCAGGCCTCCTGGCCTGCCTGTTCCAATGGAAGATAGGATTGCTCTGTTAGTTGACCTAATTAGGTAGGCTTACTCCTAATAGACCCAGGACACCAGTCCCTCTGGAAAAGGACTCTGGTGACTGGCAATGGCCAACGTGCATCACCTGCCTTCTTGGTAGCAGGGCTTCAAGCTTAGGTAGATGTGATCAGTTGGCACGAGCACACTGCAGCTGATGGCAATGCAACCTTCTGCCTCAGTGGCATTGGGAAGAAATCTGGGGAGCAGTGCTGTGTAATCGTGATGACTATGGAATGCTAAGTATACACCAAAAGCAGCAGGCCTGGATCCCTGGGGAGACAGTAGATTATTCTCACCAAACAAATAGTGAGACAGGCTTTTATTGGGGAGTCAAAAGGGTCCACCTACCCACAGGAGACTCTCTGGGGTCTTGATCGTTCATTCCGGCCCTCTTAGTATTCCTGAAGGAGGTCATTTTAATGTTGCCATTTACTAATGTTGCTAAGATTATTCTACTTTGTGGAAGGTGGCGGGGGGGGGGAGAAGACACATGCTTTTGCTCCCCTCCCTTTCTGAGCATCCCTTGAATACCATTCTTTACTTCTTGCGGCTGAGAATTTGGCAGGATATGGAGAAAAGAAGGGACTTTGTTGAGGAAGCAGCTGCCCTTCCCTCTTGCAGTGTTGGGGGGGGGGGATTGAAACAGGGGAAGGAATCAATATGCAGGGAGAGACCTCTCTGTGAATGAAGGGGGCCTCTATTCTCTCCTCTTCATGCTGTTGGCACGCAACAACAAAATGACTGTGGTTGTTGGGAGATGAGGTATTGGGGAAGAGGAAGGAGGGGGCAAACACAGCCCCAAGACAGCATATTATGGTGCAATTCTCTTCCCAATAAAATGGGAGGAAGAAGTAGGAGATGTGTCTTTTTCTCTCCGGCCGGTTGCCACTTCCCTTTTAGCTCCCAGCATTGCCGACATAATGTGCTGCAACAATATTCGCAGGAAAAGTTTGCGCTCGCCCGAATGTGGTGATGAAACCATGATACAGCTAAAGCAGGCGGTATTATTTTAGTCTACCGGTACCAGCTGTTAAGTGAACAGCTGACAGAAGTCTGCTCTTCCCCCACCCTTCCCTTCCCTCCCCTTCCCCCTCCCCTCTTTCTAAGCACACACAAAACAAAGAAATCTCCCAGACCTCTCTGAGGGCACCCTCTCCTCCCACTCCCAGAAATAGGATTGCAGGACTGCTTTCCCACTGTCTGGAAAAAACAAAATTGCACCATCTCCCACTTTCCAACTCAGCATTTGCCTGAGAAGCACAGAGCTATTCTCCAATTTAAAACAATCTGGGCCTCTGCCTGCAGGTCAACATTCCGTTTCTTTCATTCCTTACAATAGAGTTGTTTTTTGTTTTTTTTCCCCAGGGGCAGGGGAATCAGATAAGGTTTCTGTTATTCTCTGTGTGTCTCTGAATGAGTTTGGGATTTTATTTTATTTTTGGAAGGTGGGAAGCTAATAATTAACCCTTCACACAACAAGGTTTATTTCGCAAATCACCACCCTGCAAATGGGGGTGTGGGGGGGGGGAGAAGCGACATGGCACAACAAACATTAGACAAAGCATCTTGTTCCAGACACAACATCTGCAGAATGAGTCCATTTTTCTGTAACTCTAATCTCATAATTCATTGTTTGTGTGGTGTTGGTTACAGTAGCTGAAAGGGAGAGAACAGCAGGTCAATTTGGCAGCGATTCGCATTTGAATCTGAAATGAGGGCCTTGCTCACCTTATGACAAGCAGTTGAAATGTTGCCAGACAGGGGAGGGAAATGTGCCTTTAGAAAGCAGTTGGGATAAAACCATTTTCTGAAGAGAAAAATAGAAGATTTGCTTGTATCGCTGGTCAACTTTCTAACCAGCGTCCTTTGGACACAATCATAAACCAGGCTTTAAAACGCCTGGCCTGACTTTTCTCCCTATTTGCTTGTAGTCTTTGGAATGTGTGAATTTTGATTTATTTTTTTTTCCAAATGGTCACAATAATAAATCTGTTGAATGAGAAACTTTTTTCTTTGTGCTTTACATATGAATCTAATTTTTAAGGCTGTGTTTTGGAAAAGGGACCACTTCCCAGTGGCTGGAGGTGTTCTTTGAAAGCAGCAGAAGCAGAAAGCAGCAGAAGACACACAGTTTTGTGTTACTCCTGGCTTACACGAAGGTCTTCACACACAGCCTGACAGAAGTCTCCCCCGGAGAACCTGGTTCTCCCTCCCTGCACAAGCTTCATCCACTACTTCCGCATCAGCATCTGACCTTGAGTTTGTTTTGTTCTCTCCTCACCATCCCCCAGTCCAGCATCTGGAATCAAAAAGTGAAGGACAGTGCAGCTGAGGGCTCTCACCATTCCTTCTTTACAAACACTTCCACTCCAGGGCTTTTTCAGCAATTCTTAGGAGCCACCGGCTGGATACAAGAACTATGCCGTGCTTTAGGTCTAAACTCAGAAAGCTTAAGCCTGCTACCATGTCAAGTCCTACCATCTTGCCTTGGAGACCTTTAGCACTAATCTGATGGAGCTGTGTGGGAGCAAGCTTGTCTGGGATTGACCTGGAGCCCCCAGGAATCAGCACCATCTATCTCTAGGTGAAAGTGGAGACTTTAACAGGTCCTCCTCAGCTTAATGGCATGCCTTGTTGCAAATAAATAAATAAATAAAATCCAGGAACACCTTCAGTCAGAGGTAGCAACCCTGTGTGTGAGGGGTATGAAATCACTCTGTACGTGCTTAACAGTTTCCTCTACCTTTTTGTTTTGTTTGTTTTCATATTTAATCCATGATCAATCCCCAGCACTGAAAAAGTACATGGACCACAGCAATACGCTACAGCAGGGGTGTCAAACTTAAGGCCTATGGTCCAGACGTGGCCCCTGAAGCTCTTTATCTGGTTCCTGTGAATTGGGCCATCCCAGTGCCCTTTCAGTAGTGCTGCTTCTGTCAAGGATCTGGGAGGGAGAGATGGAAGGCAGCCTCAGAAGGTAAGGAACACTACCTTCTGAGGGGTAGACCACGAAGGGTGAGAGACACTGCTGAGGTGCTGGGGGGCCCAATTATCACATGGGTTACCCTTTCAGTAGTGCTGTTTCTGGCGACACTTTGCAGACCACCTCTCAGCTTCTGAGCTGCAAAGTGATGCTGTGACAGAATCGGTGCTGCTGAAAGGATGACCCACATGATAATGGACTCTCCCTTATCTTGAAAATACAATCAAGAGTTGCTCATTTGCAGCTAATGTGAGAACAAAGTGCTTATTTCTGGCCATCATCTGCTTAAGGACATAACTTCCTGCTTCATGATGTCACTTACAGCCCTCAGGAGGCACCACAAGTGCTAACTGGCCCACTATATGAAACATGTTTGACACCCCTGCTCTACAGCCATGCTCAAACTGAACCTTTCAAAGAAATCATCCTTTTTTTGCCCTTGCTGAGTAGCAGGAATATAAGAGTGCATCTCTTAGTGTTCCTTGTGCCCATCAGCTCCAAGCACTGCTGAATCCTGGCTGTTCCTGCATTGGGAGCACCTCTTTTTCAGCACACAAGGCCGTCAGTGCCACTCGAATCTGTTTGCATCTGGAACAATAGCCAGCCTTGTGCTGTCCTGGAGACTCCGTGTCCCTGTGCTTGCAGCTGGTGCTTCTACCAGTACTAAGCTCCAGCGAACAAGGTCAGCTGAAAGCCTCACTCCCCTTCATCCTCCCCCTTCAAGGGCTTCCCTATCCACTGGGGCCACTATCAGTTACATGAAACATTTGGTTTCCAATGGACTGTTTGTGCTGGAAGGCACAGGTCCATTTGAGGAGCAGGCAGTGATCCTAGGCAGCAAAAGCTTGCCCTGTACGAGCTGACAACAGTTTTGCCTGCACAGAAGAGTACAATGGAGACAGATCATGTACAATGACAGGCTACCGGCGGCTCCAGGGGATCCATAATTCATGATGTTTTTCTTACCAGCCTGGTTTTGGATTTCACAAGCCGGCCAGTTTCCTTCCCATTTGTTGCTTCCTTCCGTCCCCATTTCAAGAGATTTAACTCTGTAACCCAAACTCAGCAAAAGAAATGACTGGCAGAAAAAAAAAAAGATTGTGGTGCTGTAGCTTTCGAAGGTATAGGAGAGATTCCAAAGGCCAACCTTCTCTCTGTGCTTTTTCCTGTGTTCTTCCTGTGTTTATTACCTGGAACAATCCAAGGTATCCTCACTAGTTTGTTAGTTTCTTTAAAAGTGGGTAGCTGCGATAACTGGCAACATACCACTGCCTAGAACTGCTGCTGAGTTCATAGGGTCATCTGGTAAAAGCAGGAATAGGGGGCCTTTCAGCAATTGGCTGATTAAAGAGGTTAATCGGAGCTTTTGTGGATTGTTCTTGCACAGATAAGAACTCAAACCTAATCTTCTCCATCATTTGCAATCGAAGGGTCACTGAAGTTGCCCTGACTCAGATGCTACCCTGTTATTATTTTACTATCATGATTTTTCATTTCTGTAATGTTTAAATGAACAAAATACAACCTTTATCCAGCAGTTTCTTTCTCAAAGATCTGGCGGCTTTCACAACTTGATGCCTTGTTGATAACCTGTGAATCTTAGGTTTAATTTTTGGAACAAATTGAGCCAAAAATTCTACAGAAGTCACCACTGGGTTGGCAGTTCACAACACAGCCCGACATTTTGTCCAGTGTTTTGTGTACTTTTGATACAAACAAATGCACAATGCATTTTTTTAGAACTTGGCGGCCACTTTCAGTCAACAAACGTATCTTCTGAAAATATCTGGATCTATGCAGCAAGCAGGAGCCCTGCACGGAAAAGGACTGTAAAGTTCCATCAGTTTCTTTCATATCCTTGCCCCTTTCTGGAGGCTGCCCCACAAATGAGCCAGTTTTAGTTCCGTTTTGCAGTTAACCGAAAGCCGAGGCTGGGCTTCTTCAGATATGGTGGGGATGGGCTGTGAGCTCACAGACAGCTTGCCTCACTGCAGATGGCTGGGTCATCTCTGTGGTTTAGAAATGCCCAAGTAAGGTTAAAACCACAGTCACTGTGGTTACAGATGACTGTCATTATTCACACAGTAAGTGATCCAGTTATGGAAGTTCCCACCCACACCTCATCTGTTTAAAAGTACATCTCAGACTTCCCTTAATTTGACATCAGGAAGAAAAAGAATCTCGAAATTGAAGGAGGAAGGGAGAGTGGAATGCAGAGTAGGAAAGGACCACAGTCTCAACAAGATTTCGTTTCCTAGACCTGCAGCTCTGTACTGTTTCATTTTCTGATTTCAGAGATAAAGTTTATAATAGTACTACAAGAACAGCCCAATTCTAATTATCCCCCCCCCCCAGCAATGCAGCAGTGCTACTCATGCACACTGCATTCTGTTGGGAGGGGCAGTCACATTGGTCTCCTCAGGGAAGGAGAATATTTGTTACATTTGTGCCCTTACCCTACAGCAAGCCTCCCTATTAAGTCTCCTCATATCTGCACTAGCCATTTTGCTGATGCAGAACTGAAGAGAGTAAATGAACAGGGATAGGACTCTGGTACATGCCAATGCTGCTGAATCTACCCCCTCCTTCCTCATTCTATCTCCTACCTGTCCTCTCCCCCCCCCAAGACACTCCCCCACTCCTCCTCCCTGCCCGTTCCTCCCACCACCTGCTCCCACCGCCAATTTACTGGTACTGGTAAACTGATGCACTCCCACAGTTTCCAGTCATGTGCTCTTGCAGCCTTGTCACATGTGACTTCCACTGTCACTGTGGCACTTCAGCTAGCAGCATGTTCTCCCAGTGGGTCCGTCAATTAGGATTGGGTGTTAAGGGCCCAATCCTATCCAACTTTCCAGCTCCGATAGCCACAATGCAGCCCCCGTGGTAGGGGAACACATGTTTCCATACCTTGAGAAGGCCCCAGTGACTGCCCCTCCACCACAGGATGCAACGCACACCCCACTAACACAACTAACACACTGCACCAGCACTGGAAAATTGGATAGGATGGCAGGGGAAGTGACAGGGTGGGGTGGGTGGATTGGGCCCTGGGGGGATGGAATTGATGATGCCAGCTAACTATTTAGCTAGCACAGATTTAAGTAGACCCTCCCACATGTACACCACAGAAACGTACCCCTGGGTAAGGGAGCAATTATTCCTTTACCCAGAGGAGACCTCTGCAATGGTTTCTACCCCCCCCCAAGCCGCAGTTGCCATTTTGGCGGTGCTATATCAGCAGCAATGGAATGGATAGGATTGGGCTGGTAAGCCACGTAATACATCTGCCACAGTGTGTACTTTGGCCCTTGAAGTAGCTGCTTTTTGTTGGGCCTTCGCTTACAACCTCATAAACCTGATAATGGCACTTAATTCCCATTGGGGATATTGCACCTTTTTAATTTTCCAAAGATATAACACTTTCAACTTGAAGATATCACTAATTACTAAAGAGCAAGTTTAAATAGCAAGGTTTTGCCTTCATCCCCTTTTACAGTGGGAACCCATTACTACTAGAGAATGTTCTTTTTAACGAGCAAAAAAATTAGAAAGGAAAATCCAGGGTTGAAACAAATTTAAAAGTGAAGTAAAGTCATCTCGGTTAACGCAGGCAGTTTCCTTGTCTGTTTTAATTTCAGAACAATTGAGACGATCAACTGTATTACAGTCATTTTGCTAAGAAGGTAGAATTTGATGGAGTTCACAATCCATATTAAGTGTATCAGAAGCATGCAATATTAAGAAGCACCTGTGGATAAAACATCCTGAGATCCTGTCCTAACTTCCAGAGATGATTGTTTTTATTACTTCTGTATCTAGAGGAATGGGTTAACTGCAGCCCCTGTCCAGCTCTCTGGTCAAACAGTCCTCTTTGAATCATGGAACGTCCCCTGGCCATGCTACCAAAGTAATCCAAAAAAGGCTGGGATGGCATGCTCACTTGTGTTTCTGCTAGCAGATATCTGGAATATTATTGTGTAAGGTAAGAAAAGCAATAGAGCAAAGCAAATAAACATAAAAATGACTGCACTACTAATCCATTGGTCTTTCACAGTAGCATTGCTGGGGGCGGGGTCCAAAACAGTAAGCACTGCAGGGGCCACAATGTGCCATGTAAGCGGCCCCATTTGGTTTGGTGAACGCTTGTGCTTTGCCATCACCACCTGGAATGGCTCTGATGGGGAGTGGGAGGGGCCACGTACACAGCATGTTGCAGAGCTTACCATTTTGCCCTCCCCTCTAGCTATGCTACTACTCTTTCAAGAGAATAAGATTCAAAGGGGGCAAGTGTTTGAAGTCTACCTAAAGTGCAAAAAGTTCCATCTGTCCTCAGAGCAGAGCAGTGAGTGAGAGCCAGCAGTCACACCTAGCTAGTTAAATCTAGAGACTAAAGGCCAAACTAGACATGGTGGAGTCATGTTTATGTATTTATGTGCCTAACCCAGAGCTTTTCAAACTGGGACGTCAGGATGCCCCAGCCTGTGGGCCTTGGCCTGTTTGCCCTTAAGGGGTGGGGGCAGCCTGGAAGCAGGGAGGAGGCAGCAGTATGATCCTCAGGATCGCACCGCTCAGGGGAGATGCATGGGCACGGGTTCACTTACCCGAGCCTACCAGGGGTGCCGGGAGCCATGCATGACCTTCTGCAGGGTTCTCCGCAGCGTTGAAAGCAAAAGCGGAACGATTGCGCCCCGCCTCCGCTAAAGTAGAAGTGGAGCACAATCTCCTCCACTTTCACTTCTGAAGCTGCAGGGAGCCCTGCAGAAGGTTGCGCACGGCTCCCCGCACCCCCTGGAGGCTGCAGGAGGCTCAGGTAAGTGGACCCAAGTCCCTGCAGCTCCCCTGAGCAGAGTGATCCTGGGAATTCCGCCACTGCCTTCATCCCACCCCCCAGCGCCTCTCCCCCCCCGCCCCGGCAAGAACTTAGAGCTGCTCAAACTCTCCCTGAGAGTCTGAAAACCGCTGGCCTAACCCATTCACACACAAAGTGGCAGGTGACAGAGGGGGCTTATTTTTGCACATGAGATGAACTGCTTGGTTGAGGGAGCTCTACCCTGCCCCCTCTTTTATCTTACCTTGCTGGGCTCATTGCTTCAAGCAGTGTTCTCAGTTCTGATACGGGATGTGAGTCAGCCTGGAGGAGAAAACTGCCTGAAGCACTGGAGCGCAGTGAGGTAGGCTGGGGGAGGGGCAGTGTTTCACTCTTTTCTCTGCAAACTCCACTTGTGCAAAAAGATACAGACAGACTCAGCCCACTGCTTTGTGTGTGAATAAAGTATAAAAAAGCAGCTGTTGTAGGGTAGTGTAGTGTTTATAAAAACTGTGGATCAGGACCCACTAGGTGAATCGCAAGCCAATTTCAGGTGGGTCACGTAGCACCTAACTCAGCTGCCATTGAAAATACAGAGCTGAAAATACAAGTTACAGAGCTGCTGGGCAGGGCAGACTTTATGTGGGGGAGAGAAATGGTCCTGAATGTCCTGAATAAGTGGGAAGATGGGACGCTGGAAAGGGGGGAGGGGTTTGTGGTTGGAGAAGGATCCAAGTCTGCATTCTGCTTTGACTTTCAAGCTGGAATGTTTAAATTTCAAGCCATGCGAAATAACAGCACAATGGAACCTTTGGCTGATTGTGGCTTAGGTTTGAAGCCTAAATTGATATGTCACTTCTGGCCATGACATCACTTCCAGGTTAATGACATCACTTCTGGTGGGTCCTGACAGAGTGTTATTCTAAAAAGTGGGTTCTGGTGCTAGGAGGCAGCTGGAGGGAGAGAACAAGGGTGTCCATTATTTCTTCTGTCTAGTCGTCCTCTAGATAAATCTACTTTATCCAGTTTGGATTTTACATTGATCTCCCTATCATTATTAAATTAATCTGGGTCAATGTTAGAACAATTATTAATTAAAGTATGCAAGATTTCTCAGATAGAGCACTTAACACAAGGTGCTTATGTTATATTTGTAATTAACACATTGCAAGAGTTTATCAAGAATATCTAACAAGTGCTTCAAGCAAACAGGAAATTGGAGAAAAATGTTAACACTTCAGTGAGAGATGGTCTCAGCTTCACAGGGAACCTCGCATCACTTCCAAGTAACATTTTAAACAAATATTCAAATAGATACACTATGGGATCAACTTCAGTGTAATAAACCAATGATAATATGTACTGGCCACTTGGAGTGATATCCTATTCATGCAAGATATCCTGGTCCCAGGCTGGGAGGGTTTTAGAAATCAAAACTAACAATTTGAACAGGGCCATAAACAAAGAACCGGTGACACTGAAGGAGTTTTGGAATTGTAACTCTGATTTGCAGGTTCTCGTTAGCTATACACTCTTTGCCCTTTGTAAGTACTTTTGCTATACAGGTTTTCACTTTCACAGGCTGCAAATATTAAGACCATCCCTCTTTATCCATACCAAGATTCTTGATATAAGGTCTAGGAATGGTGGAGAAAAAACAGGAGCAAGTATCTGTGGAAGCAAGCTCTACTTTCCATTCTACCCAATGGGTACACTTCTCCTCTGCTTTGTACTCCAAAAACAGTGAAGGAGACAAATATGCATCATGTGCCCAAGAATGAGTTCCAAGAGGTTGGATTTAATTTTGGATTTCTCCTCTAGTAGGACAGAAGTCCAGAAGCAACCTGTTTTTTTCTGATGTGCTCCTGCAGGCTTTAGGGAAAGCACTCTTCAGGACCCTTGGAGGATCAAGCACAGCCGTAGCACCCTTCATGTGAGATGCACTGCCTGATGGGTAGTGTCTCCATGCTCTCAAGGCACATGCATTACATGCCCCCTTTTTCCAAAAAATCTGGGTTTCTACAAATTATCGTGAATATAGATCCTAAAGAATGGAAGATAAAAGAACTCATGGGAAAAGTGAAAAAACAGGTGAAACGTAAGAGAATGGCTCATACTTTGCAACTAAGACTTGAGGTGCTAAACCCCATTATGTGATGCTAGAACTTCTGAAACATTTTCATCATTGACTTGAGCGATTTATTGATGCTGCATAATGTTATTAAGAGTTACTTATTCTATTTTACTGTTAAGTCACACAACTTTTTCTTTGTGCTATTAGGCATGGGCAGCACAATCCCAACTTGCACTGGAAGAGGCAGGCCAGTGGGCCTGCCCTGTATCCAGTGCAAGACTGGGGCTGACTGCAGGCCAGCCTGGGGCAAAGGGGAAAAATTTTCCTTACCCTGGGTAACACTGCATCAGCACCAATGGAGTTACTTGGATCCGCACTACTTATAGAGGTGGCGCAAATCTGAGCAGCCCAGGCTGCCTGGGAACAGGGCTAGAATCTGGCATAACTGCCAGATCCTGGCCCCACCTTCTGCTCCCCATCCGCCCACCCACTGTCCTACCCATCTCCCACTCCCCACCTGCCCATCAATCCCCGTCCTTAAACGCCTCCCTCCCGCCTCCTCCCCACACACCCCCAGACCCCCACACCAGATGAACTTGGACAGCGTGAACTCACCCTGCCCTGGGACCTGTATTGGTGTGGGGAAGCCAGTGCACGTCTATCTTTGGCCTATCCTTCCTGAAAGTGCTGCGAAAGTACTTTAGCAACACTTACTAGCTGGCGCAAGAGACTTGCACTGGCTGAGAGGGCACTTTGGATTGTGCCCTTAGAGTGATTTTGGGGAGAACTTGGAATAGCTTTGTAAAGAGTTAGAATTTTTCCCATTGCAATTAATGTAAAAATCGTACAAATTATGCAGATTTTCACTATGAGGGCTGTTTTCAGAAACTAAAAGTATGTATAAAGAGGGAAAGGTGTATGTAATAACCACATTTAACCAATTATAGTTTCTGAGCCATCTTTAACCCATTTCTGCCCAACCCACAGGTATAGACATTTGATCCCTGTTGCGTATATGCAACATTGGGCAGAAATGACTGAACAAAAGGAGGTTAGTTTCTCTTAATGGCAAAGCTGACCTTATAATGAGGCAAACTGATATGGCCACCTTAGGTGAAGGATTTTGTGGGGGGGGGGGGTGTGGAGAAAATGACTGCTATTTTGTGCTATCACTTTAAAAAAATCAATATTAATAGATATCAGTGTCGTGGTTGATAGATAGTAGTGGCAGTTCCAAAGATGCTGTGGATGTTATGTTTTTTTTTTCCTGTTGGCTGTTCATAGTTGTTCAGAACTATATTACACTGACATAGCAGTGACGGTAGCAGCCACTGATGTAGGGGGGGGGGGAAGCAGAGGATTGTTCTGTCCATCTGTTTTCCACTAATCAACCATAACTATAGCTGGACTTGTTTCAAAAAGTGAATGATTTTTATTACCCAAGAAGGGTGTATACGCTTCAGTGTCTTCAGAGGGACAAGAAAAAAAAAAGGAAAAGGAATAACTTGGACATCTCTGGTGCCTTTGTGTCAGTCTAAGGACACAATGGTGAGCGAGCAGGTGTGATGCACCTGCTCCTCCCTTCTGCAGCAGGTGAGTATGGCAGCAGTGAATGCCTGGCATGGCTTTCTAACAGACTGGAGAATAAAAGCAGTTGTTACAAGATACGTAACACAGAGCAAAGGAAAATAGGGAGCCAGCATTTGTTCTTTGGGAAAACTCCTTAGGCAGATTTCTGTAACTTCAAACCTAATTTTGTGGGTATCATTAGACATTTGCAATGCCTCATGTGCATAAAAACTGGTTTGATTTTAAAGTGTTAGTAATATATTATTGAAAGCTTCCAGCAGTCCTATGAAAGCAGTTTGGGCTTTCCTTGTGCTTCTTTTCAGGGGGTCTTGCCATTCCACTGGCTAGTAAGCTTTATTACTTCAGCATACAATGCCCTGCGCAAAGACACTCTTCCTGGCTGCCCAAAGGGTTAAAATAGCTAAATTAAATTTTTGGCCAAACAATAAAGTCACAACTTTGCTCCCATGCCATGATAGGCTGAGTTCCACACCAGTGGTCAGGTTTATGACTGCTGAGCTGTAAATCCTTGGGAAACTTTCCAGTGGAGACCCTAACAAATCTGTTCATGCACATTGTACAGTGAGCTGTTATATCTCCAGTCTTTTGTTTTCGAGCAGACCCCATTCTCTCTGGTTCAAAAAAAAAACCTGCTTTCCCGTGTGCAGTCAGATTATTCAGTTAGGCTTGATAAAGCTTCTATAAAAACAGTCGATTTTGTCTTGTATGGGATCAGATGAGGACAGCAAGAGAGCAATGTGGAACTGCAGCCTGGGCTGGGCTTGGAGAGGAACCGATCCACTTGTTAAAATTCCTCAGCTGAGTGGGAGGAAGAGCTGGGCTGATTTCTTTGACACCAATGAAGTGATATTGCTAAATCATCCCTGCTACCGAGGATTATACCCTGGGTCTCCTAAAAATAATTATGGAGTGCGGTTTTGGTGCTATCAGGAAAGGATCAGTAGTCTGATATTTTCAATGATAATACCCTGGAGGAGATACCCCTGTACCTAAAACATCAATAGAGTGGCCCTTGTGGTTTATGAGTGAATGTCATTTTCGCAGGAACAAGGTATAAACCACTCTGTTCCAAGCTTGTCAAGTTCTTCTACTTCTCTCTTTTTAGAACTTTCTTGCTGTTTGAAAAAGGAGGAGAACAATGGATAAAATCATGCCAATCCTTTCTTTGTGAGTACACAGGCTTCTAGCACAACCAATTTATATTGGGCTACTGGGATTATATAGACATCTTTTTTATTTTTAAATATATAAGAGCCAATGTTAAAATATTGGCAGTACATCACTGCCCATGAGTGGGAGGGAGTGCTGTGCATTGTTGTTCCTGATCTAATCAGGTGAAGGGAGGAGGAGGAGAGCGGGTGGTGCAGGGTGACAAGCTGCCCAAAACACTGTGCTGTGCATGTGTCATGTGTCATTGAGCAGCTGGCTGAGACAGATACTGTTTCATGGGAACCTTTTGGAAGCATTTCTGTGCTGGCCTAGTCCTTGAAAAAGCCTCTGCTCTCGTGTTCTCCGCCAGTGAGCTCTGCTGACTTGCTGGTAAAACAGGGCATATGGCAGGGAAGAGGATCTGGGAACAATGAGAATGTTTTCTGCCTGTATCATTAGCAGCCTGTCTGCTAACACGCAAGGCCCTGGCCACCCTCTTGCAGCTTTTGTTGTTAATATACATTCATGCAAGCAATTATGCCATTCTTCTTGTGCAGCAAGTTTCCACCCCCCCTCCCCTTTGCACAGGGGGAAGTACTGACAAAGGCTCTGGGGTGTTTGTTTGAGACTGAGGTGTCTTATTTCCAGTCCCTTCTCATCTAGAGATCATCCATTTGACAAGCCATATAATCTGCCTCAGAGTTGGTGTCAGGTTGCCCCGGGCCTGGAATTAGGTACTCCCCTCAATGATGTGGCTTTGCCCTGGTCCCTTGCTTACCTGACTGACAGAGGGTGGCAGCTGGTGCGGGCATGTCTTCCTGCCCTCACCCTCAAAGAGTGAACTGCTGCTACTCTGCCTTGCTTCCAACAGCCTCCTGGTATAATGGAGGGGGCATTTCCTCCTCCTCCCTCACTGGCCAATTAGGCTTGCCCCGTCCCCTTCATGCTTTGCAGGAGCTTCTGGGAACAAGCCCATTGGCTGTACATGAGCTTTGGCAGCAGGGAAATGTTGTTGGCATCCTTCAGTCTCGGAAGACTCTGATGGTGGTTCTGGAACAGAGTGTCCTCTCCAGTGCGCAAAGCCTGGGTAAAGTAGATATGGAGGATAGACTGTTACCCACGCAGCAAATCCCCCCTTCTCCACATCGCTGAAATGGTCCAATGGAAAGGCAGAAGCCAATACGGTTGGTTCCAGCAGCGTCGCAGGAGTTGCCAGAACGTGACTGTGTTCAGCCATGAACTGCCTCAGGGACTCCAGCTCCGGATTTTGCCTGGAGGTTGACTCCTGAAGCCTTTTCCATAACTGGATGTAGCCACAAGGCATTGGAGGTTTGGGATCAGATTTTTCCTTCTCTCAGATGAGCTGCCTTCCCCGGCTGACAAGTCCCATCTACCCGGTGGCTGTTTAGTCGCCTCTTACGACAAGTACAGCCAAACTGAGGGCCTATTCTTATCCCCCAGCCCCCAGGGGTTAGCAGGGAAATATAGATCCACATAGTGTTTTTGTCTCTGCATGTAAGTCAGAGTTTTATATAAAGTCATTGTGCAACTCAGGAATGTGCAGTGGGGGGGGGGGGGGAGGTGAGGCAGAACTGCCTCACTGGAGTCCTTTTGAAAAGGGCCTCCACCACTGCTGCTGCTTGAGGTGTGCAAACACTCAAAGCAGTGGTGGCACTTTTTGAAGTACGTCGATGGGGCAGTTCTGTCTCACCTGCCACCCCCATATTGCACATCCCTGGTGCAACTCTATACCTTCTTTATAGTTAACTCTGTGCTGCTGTGACTCAGAGCCCAATCCTAAGGGCCCTGAGTGCCAAAATTGGGTGTTGAAAACGTGCTGTCTAACATGGCACCCTCCATGTAGGGAGTGCATGTGCTGGCCCAATGCTAGACAGATGCCACCAGGAGCAAGCGAAGCGTTCCAGGTGGCGGTAAGGAATTTCAGGGAGGGGGGAAGCATTCTGAGGTGGGAGGAGGGTGGGATGGGGAAGGAACTGAGCTGGAGGTGGGTGGAACTCCACCGTTCCTATCGTCCATGTCGAGCTGCAAAGCCCAACACAGAGGTTCTCAAGTGTGCACTGGCGAAATAGCTGGCGCAGACATGAGAAGCCCCATTGTGGGGCCTGGGGCTTTCCTCCGGGGAAGAGAATGAAAGTCTCCTTCCCCTGAGGAGACCTCTGGTGGCTCCCGCAGTGCTGCTGGATACAGTGGTAGCCATTTTGATGTTTCTGCACCTGACGGCACCAACGAATTTGAAGTTGGATCTGGCCCGATGTAGACCCCTGTGAGGATATTGGCTGTAGGCCCACGCACAAGGCCCATGCCCACATGTAGTACTATATAGTGCTGTCTCTGATGCAACTAGTGTCAATGGACATGTGTGGAACTAGTCAGTTCATTTATTTCGACATGTGAGGAAAAGATAGCTGATGGAGTAAAAAAGAGCTGGCTTGACATGCCTCCAGGAGCACAACACAGCAGAAGCGGTAGCTGGGAATAGCTCGTCCATTGGTAGAGCCTTGGGCTGGACCCAAACAATACAGGGATCCAACAATTTGACAGAGGCAGCTGGAACATGGTGTTGACGTTAGTCAATATACAGAGCCAGAAGTTTTATCTCATGTATAACTGCTTCAGTGCTTGGTCACTCCAGACAGGAAGTAAAGATGGGTGGTGTGCCACTGTGTTGCAGCAAATAAGAATTTTAAAAAATGGTTGTGAATCTGAGTGCATAGCTCAGGATAAATTTTGGCACAACAGAGGCAGTTATGGAAGGAACTAATAAATGCTGTGAGTTGTTGATAACAATCTACATGAACATTTGTTTCATTTCCTCCCATTACTCCTAGCTACATTAGATAACATCCTGAGCATATTCTTTCCTGCCCCTTCTCTTTCACACATCCCTAAAATCCAGAGTGGTACATTTAGGGACAAAGGATCTCCTTCCAGTTCTTTATTTTGCTTAGTTGTTGGAGTAAGCTGCACTTAATGATATTGGACGAAATTGTCCAGTTATATCTTTTTGGAGCCTTTGAATTTAAAATTTACCAAATTGTTTATCAGGAAGGTCCAGGAATAGAGTAATAGAAGTGAATCATTCACACCACTTTCTTGCTACCTTTCTAGAACCAGTCTTAGGGCCCACTCCTATCCAGTTTTCCAGTGCCAATGCAGCTGTGCTAACTGAATTGCTACATCCTCTGGTGGGGTGGCAATCATAGATGTCTCCTTAAGGTAAGGAAATGTTTGTTCCCTTATCTCAGGGCTGCATTGCAGCTGTATTGGTGCTGGAAGGTTGGATAGGATTGGACCCTTAGGGCTCAATCCTATCCTGTGCTGGAACAGGCAAGCCAAGAGGCTTGCGCTGTATCCAGCGTGGGATATGGGCCCAAAGTGGCTCAGCCAGAGGTAAGGGGAAACTTTTCCCTGGCCCCTATGGGTCTCCTCAAACTTGTGCCAGTTCCTGAGGTGGCAAAAGTCAGAGGAGAGTGGAGTGGCTTGAAGCCAGTCTGAGCTCCCTGGGAACAGGGGTTGGGATCCGTCATAACTGCCAGGTCACGGCCCTGCCTCCTGCTCCCCACCTGCCCGCCCCAGGGCTGCCCACTGCCCTCCCTCCCTCCTGCCTCCTCCCCGCCCTCCTCCCCGCCCACCCCAGAGCTTTGAGTCAGCTCAGCTGGGCTGATGCAAGGCTCAGTGCCTCTGACAGTAAAGAGGTTTGTGTTAGCCTCCGCAGGCTGGTGTGCCTGTGCACATCGGTCTTACCGACTCCTGAAGAGGTGCAAAGAGGTGCCTTATGGCACGTTTGCGACCCTCCTGTGCCGGTGTACGGAACTCACGCCAAGGGCACCTCTGGATTGCACCCTTAGTCTTCTTTAGTGTAAAGTAAGTATTCCTATTTACACTGATCAATTTTATAATGCCAATTCAAAGTGTTTCTCCTATTATAATACATCATGAATTCACACAATTAAAAACACACACACAGTATGAAGTTTTAGATAATTCTCATGAAGTTTTCCTGGGTTTTTCTTAAAATGTTGTAGGTGATCAATTTATTGATTAGACCAGCACTTTTCAACCTTTTTCATCTAGGGCACACTGACAAGGTGCTAAAATTGTCAATGCATCCTATCAGTTTTTTGAAAGTTGACAAGGCACATCATGCTGCTCTTGGGGGGCTCACATCCCCCAATGGCCCTACTAATAAATGACTCTCCCCCAAACTCCCGCAGCACACCTGCAAACCATTCACCGCACACCAATGTGCCGCTATACACTGGTTGAAAATTTCTGGATTATTAGACTAACAAGCAGGTTCTCTGTTGGGTTTCAGCCTTCTTAAAGCAGCAGCAAAGAAGCCTGTCTAGGCTGTTGTGTGAATTCTGTTTGCTGCAGGGTGGAGCATCCTTTACAAGTTGGTCTGGAAATCCAATCCACTCATGGATACATGGGACGCCTGTCTCCATGACCCCTGCCCCTGCGCATCACCCCCCATGCTCATTAACTTGTTTTCCAGACTTTCCCCAATGAAAACGTCTTACTTAACCAGGTTGCTATAAGCTTACAAGCTTATAGTGACCTTCAGGCTGCCTCCTGGCAGCCTGGACACTTGAAAAAATCAGAACTTGCTTAACAGGAATGGAAGTTAAGCGTGTTAAGTGTAATGTAGCTTTTTTTCAAGCGCCCAGGCTGCCAGAAGGTAGACTGAACGTAGATATAAGCTTGTAAGCTTATAGCAACCTGGTTAAGCAAGTTGTTTTCCCTGAGGTAAGTCTGGAAAATAGGATAATGGTGTGTGGGGGCACGCTAGGGTCCCATCCGCGGATATGGGAGCCTGCCTGTACTGTGAACCAGTTTCATCCTTTTAAGCACTTGCAGATGGTTTGTGTTCAGGAGTGCCTGGGTAAATGAACCCCCCTGCCCCATATATAATGGTCTCCTTTGCAACCAGATTTGCAAAAGTTTTTTGAAAGCATCTTTAGTAAAGGAGGTATCCTCCAGTTTGAATATGATTTATGCTTATGTTTTAACAAACCACTTTCTGCCATAATGCTGCCTTGGGATTCCTGGCTCCATCCAACCTTCTTTACCAAATTTAAAAGAGAGGCTGCTAGTCATATTCAGTAAAATAAGATTAATTATTTAAATAACTACAGTTCGCTATACAGTATTTATCACAATGCAGGAGAACTCATTTGTGTGTTTATGTGTGTGCGGAATTGCAGAATAGGCAGGTCAGCTTATGAAGGGCTTTTCTGTACATAGAGATATAGTAAAACAACACCTAAGGATATAGAATATTGTGAGGTAGACAGTGTTTTGTACTCTTGCCACTTTAGTAATCCTCAATATTTACTTTTAAGTTTACATACAACAGCAAAAAGTCTTTTTTTTTTTTTTTAAAGAGGCCAACATTTTAGGCCTTGTCATCTCAAGTATCTCTGTCTTTTGGAGCAAACTTCCCGTTTGCACAAGAATTCCACCATGAAGCTTTAAATATTTTGTGTGTCAGCTCTGTTCCTGCTACCTTTGTTTCCACCCCTCTTGCCAGCTTTCCCTAGAACAGCTGGACTCATCACTGTTCTATTTTTCTATTGGTTGTGACTGAAGTAGCTTGAGGTCAATTATTTCCCCAGCAATTGACAAAGAGTCTTGACTAAGAGGAAAGTGACATTGTCCCTTAAATGCACACTAAATGCACACAGCTCCCTCCCCCCACCTTTCATCCCAGGGCCAAAGAAGGCCGCTTCATCCTTTTTCCCTTTGCCTCCAGCCGAAGGGATCTGTGTCAGCGGATTCAGTGATGTACACGTGTAGCATATGGTAAGTGAGGAAAACATTAATATTATAGCCGGTAAGAGAAAAGAACAAAAATAAACTTGACCTCCCCAGTTCACAGCAGACAAGGAACTGGTCTGATGTGTAAAGATAATGTCACACCTTGTACATAGTGGAAAACTGTCCTCACATTTTTCTCTGCCATGCTTCACAACCTTTCAATATTTCAGCATTATGGAGCCCGTTTCTTTGAGGAGAAGCACAGCAGAATTTTGAACAGTGGAGCATCGAGGCCCCCCTCCCCCTCCAGCATCCTTTGAGGCATACTCCTTAAAGCTACCACATCAAAAGCAAGTACCGTACATAGACCAGAGCCTACCACCACTCTCTGCTTCCCCCAGACCAATGCAAGCTCTGATGGCTCAAAATTGCTTCTCCACCCCCTCCCTTCCTCTTCAGACCCACAATTCAAAGCTGGAGGAGGTGATCCCTTGCTCCCAGCCTGTTGCCGGTCTCTTGACAAGGAAGCATGAGAATGTATTGCACACATGCAGGGAGGGAGTGCTTTTGGGGCTGATTGCTCAGGAAAAAGACTTCAGACACTGATCAGTGCTAGATGACTGTGATGCTTTATGTGGTTTCTCCCATACTGTGCTTCCCACAAGCTTTGTCCCACGAATGTGTTGTGCATAGCTCTTCGTGAAGAAATCTCAGAAAAATCTTTTGTTATCCAATGGGAAGGGTGGTAGAAAAAAAATGTTTATAAAAATAAATGTGTTTATAGGGGGCTGTGTGTAGATACTTCTATGTTATTGGTACAGAAAAGAGTGCATAGAACTTGTGGAGAATCTCAGGATGTGATGTTGGGAGATCTGCAATGAGATTGACTAATTTTCCATCAAAGGTAAATGCAGCCATGGGAGAAGGGAAGTTAATCAGACTGTGATGCTGTGGGGAAAGGAGTTAATTCTCCCCCCCCCCTCCTGTTTTCCTTATCTGCTATTTTCTGCTTGGGGTAGAAATCATACTTGGAAATATCTGCTTGGAATAGAAAACAAACAGATTCCTAAATAATGACTTATTCAGGGGATGGTACAGATTGGGAAAATGGTACTGGGGACTGTTACAGTTCCCCCCCCCCCGAAAGGCATGCCCCCAAACCTGTTTGGAGACCCTGAAGCTGCTTTTACATCCAGAAAAAACAATATCATGGATTTCTCTGTCTCATGTCTAGATCAGCCCTGAACTTTCTTTCTTTCTTTCTTTCTTTCTTTCTTTCTTTCTTTCTTTCTTTCTTTCTTTCAAAATCAAGTTGCTAGCCCTTGTGACTGTGAACATCTGCTTGGAAGTGTGTTGACAGCACCTGCTTGAAATTGCAGACACCAGATGGAAGAGTCTAAGTAAGAGCACCGGTGGCTGGAAGTGGAGTCACATGCCCTGCAAATCTCCATGCACCTCCCCATGATTAACAGCTGCACAATAAATTATGCAAAATAGCAACGATCACAGGATAAATTATGCAAAATAAGGAATATGATGCAACTCCCCCCCCATTTTCATCATTTGCACCATTTGTAGCAGTAGTTTCTTTAGCCACAGAATTTGGATTGCCTAAAAGCAGACATTTATTGCATTTTATTTTCTTAACACTGAGCAGCTATTCCTAACCCAGAAAGACATTTTTTTTATGTCCATGCAGATTCGGTAGAAGATAAGTCAGCAGTAGCTGACATGTAATTTCCCTCTGTTGGGGCTTTCTCCAGAAGCACTTACTGTAATATTTAAATACATATTTTTCCATCCTTCTCCATGGCAGGTGTGTGTGGGTGTACATATTTTACTGTTATTGCCTATACTGCCCACCCAGCTAGGAGTATGTTTTACAAGTTCAGGTCCCCAAGTGCTTTCACCACTATTATGTTGCTGCTGGAAAGTTAAGCAACAGGTGCAATGTGTCTTCCTGCCTGCTTTCTAGTCAGTCTCCATTGAAAAACTCTGTTTCTGGCATATGTTACCCCCCCCCCACCAAGCAATCCAGGGGCCAAAAGCTCATAGATGTGGATCTCATGTAGGACTGCTTTTTCCCACCTTCTCCCAAGCTTGGCACTCTAATGAAGAGACCATGAGTACATTGTAAAGACATTAGGAAGGGTGCAGGGCCAGCCCATCCATGAGGCTGACTGAGGTGTTCAGGAAGCAGATTGGTTGGGAAGAGTGGATGAGAAACTGTGGAGGAGACAATGATGGGTTGGAAAGACACTTCTCCCACACTTCCAGCCCAATCCTATTCTCCCCATGGCCAGTGCAGCAGCACCAAAATGGCTACTGTTGCATAATGTGTGGGAGGTAGTTACAGAGGTCTCCTCTGGTTAAGTAAACATTTGTTCCCTTACCTGGGGGTAAACCTCCATGGTATTGGGGGGGGGTCTACTTAGACTTGCGCAAGTTAAATAGCTGGCGCAGGTCTACATGGTCCTATGCTGAGGGATCAGGTCCAGGAAGGGCGCTAGGATTTGGTCGCCATCTCTGCCACCAAACCCACTCCCTTCATAGTTCCAGTTCAGCTTCTATTGTTAGTATAAACATCCAGTAGGATGATTTGGATCAGGATTATGGGACAAGAAGAATCCTCCAGCACCACTTCCCCAGAACCAATCACCCGATCCTGATGCTGCTTTTAGCAAAAGAAGACATCTAGAGATCTATTCACAACTCTCTCCCTCACCATGAATGGTTAGACCCTTAGAGTTATCTTTCCATTTTTGTTTCCGGATACAACATTTGCAAAAAGCAGCTACGGCTCTAGAGAGCATAAATGGCAAAGTTTCAATCAGTTTCAAGGAGCATCACTCCATAAGGCATCACTTTCAAATTCATGTGATCTGATCAGATACATTAACTTCAACATGGTGAGTCAGCTTGCATTCCTCGTGTGGGAAGAAATATGAGGTGGCATAAAGGCGGAAAAGCATATGCCATGGGCTTTCACCTTTTGTGTTGTTTTACCATCTATGTACCAATGTTTCAATAGGAATACATTCAATATCATTTTACACCAGTGTTTCTCAACGTTTGTCCCCACTGTACCACTTCACATGGTTCACCTATTCAAAGTAACACCAGCAGTAACTCATGAGATGTCATCTTCAGTTACTTCTGAGTTGGGATGTGACCGCAACAAACACCAGTAAGAGGCTCAGGGAGGATGGGAGGGATTTTTGCAGCACAGAAAACACTCTGCTCACTGAGCCAAGCCTCCTATCGCTATTTGTTGTGTTGCATTCCTGGTCTTGCTGCTGGGTGGCAGAGGTCCATTGGTCTCCTGAGTACCACCAGACACCACCTCTAGTACCACTTGTGGTATCTGTATCGCTGATTGAGAAACACTGCTTTACACAGATTATCCTTTCACCCTGTGAAGCTCATATCAAATGTGTTTTAAAGAATAAAATATAAAGCAATCGCATAATATGTCGTGTTCACCTTTTCGGGGCATGCAATTTAGGCTGCAATCCTATGCATACTTACCAGGGAGTAAGCCCATTGATTATAACGGGACTTGCTTCTGCGAAGACATGTATAGGATTGGGCTCTTACTTTTCAGATGACTTGATTAATTGGAGTACCTACTTGGGCCTGCCTCTTTTTGTGCAAATGACCCTGTTCCAGAAACACACACATCTCTCTCTTTCTCTCTCATCAGAACCTGATTTTAATGTTTTAATTGAACTTCCTTGCATTTGCAGAGAGAGAAAGAGAAATGAGATCTTGATATGGGAATCTTTAATGACCCAGAAAACATGTTTTGTTTTGCTTTAAAACAAGACAGTGCATTGCCCTAAAAATGTGCTGGTGACTTTTAGAGGGCTTGCTCCATGAAGTTTCTTTCTTTTTTTTATAGGGGGACGGCTGACATTCTTCTATGGGCTCTCAGTTGGCGGTGGGCCTGCTGGGGTGGTGTGTGGGGGTGGGATTAGACTCTGGTAAGCAGAGTAAAGCAAATAGCCATGGAAGTGGACATACAGGAGCAGGCTGCTTGCTGGACAGCCAGAGACTCTTTAAATGGATTCTTTCAGATAAAAGCGCCCCGGCTACCTTTCTTTCCTATAATGGCCCCTGAGGCTAATGTCTTAAAGAGGAAACAAAAGAATTGTTTTACATCACACAAGTGGGGCAGGGACACAGTGGGTGAAAGAGGCACTTGAGTAATGTAGGCCTGTCGGGAGCTGTTGAGTAGCAAAGGGGTGGGGCTGCAGCCAAGGAGAGGCTGGGGGAGGGGTGCAGCTGTGTCTACCTTCTGCTTTGCTGTGTGGCCTCTGCTGTTAAACCTTTTAACACCTTCTTTGCCGTGGGAGAGGACAGTGCTCATGCGCCCCTGGGGCTTTCCGCTGCAGCAAATGGATGGATCCTGTTGGCGTGGTCATGGCTGCTGCCCTCAGCGCATGGAACCACTGTGCTTAGAAAGGACTGTGTTTAGAAAGGACATGATTTTATTTCCTCTGTCCTTGTGATGGCTTAGCCTGCAAGTTTGGGTTAAAATGAGAATTGTTGGACACTCTGATCTTAAAGAGATGGATGGGGGGGGGGGAAGACCTCACTGGGGTGCTTGGCATTGATATGGGGAGTGCAGTGCACATGAATCCCCATCCCATGTAGTGCGTCAAATGGCTTCACTTGGTGCAGCTCCTTATTTGTCTCCATTTTCAGCTTTCAAGAGGTTAAGAGGCAGGGTAGGTTAGACAGGAGCACCCAGTAAGGAAGAATCTGCATCGGAAGAGATCTTTTCCTGCTTCTTTTTGAGGCCTCGCTCCCCTTTTTCCTAAATTGAATGCTCTCAAAGGGGGGGGGGCTGGATTTTGGCCTCCTCCTTGGTTGGTGCTTTCCATCTGTTTTTGATTAATGCAAGATTGAAATGTCAGTGACAGCTGTTCACACTGAACTGCAAACAAAAAAAGGAAGTTCAAACCCTTTAGAAAATATAACATGAATGACCCTATTATATCAGCTCCAATAACCCACCCAATACACTATTTCATTTAGGGCTGCCAAGTCCTGACCTTGAGATGGCTTCTGTTTCTTTAAAAGTTTCACTTGGAGGCAGAAATTCACCAGATGCAGCTTTTCTGTCATAGCCCTGGAGCAACAGGAGAAGTAGCTATGGACAGAATGTTTCCTTGCTATGAATTTAACTATATATGTACCTAATACATTCTGGAATTACTGTAGTCACAACTCTAAATTAATTGTTCCCCCCCCCCAGAATCTAGATAAGTGGCATATACGTATATTCATTATCTAATTTTGAGATTTTCATCCCAAAGAGAAAATCAGAAGCAGTTATTTCTTCTGGGTCTGGGGGTTTCACTATTAATTTGTAAATTCAGTGGGCTGCCTCAAAATGTGGCACTCTATCTTAATAGTCTGTTGTGTCCAACCGGTCTCCTTATGAAGAGTCAAGGCTCATTTGTAGTGCACTCTGGAAATGGCATTTCCAGGTCAACTCAGCGGCAACCATTTTTGCTTTGCTTGCTCAGTGATGGTCACAACTCTTCCTGCAAGATTTTAAAATTGTGGACATGGGCACCCTTTTAAGTACATGACTGTGCTCCCCGTTGGCACGACTTGTTGCAATAGAGAGGCTAAGACCAGGTCAAGTGTGGTGAGATTAATAGGGGAGACTTGTAAAGTTTCTATCAGGACATGGAAGAAGGTGTGGTTTGCCCATCCACTCTTGGCTGATATTGAAATATTAGGAACAGGTGAATACAGGTCAAACTATGCTGAGGGCTAAAATACACATTGCATGGAAGGCCCATGAGAGTGAATTCTCTTTTTCTTTTCTGTCTCGAAAGCAGCCACAATGAGTTGGGAAGGTGGTGTGTGGTTGTGTCCTTGGGGGTCCTAACTCCTTTCCCTTGCACCCAGGACCAACCCAAGACCCGTTGGCATCTGAGGCAGCACATTCAAATACTCTTCTCTTTATTTGGCTGTCCTCAAGCTTCCATCTCTGCTGCTCCCTAGATTTGAAGAAGGAGAAAGGAGAAGAGAGTCTGTGACACTCTAGCTCACCACTCTCTTCTCCATACTTACTCATCTGCTCCATTCCCCTCAACCTTTATAAATTCAAGCAGAGACAAGTCTACACATCCCCCACCACATCCACCTGAAGTAGCCATCTTATTTAGCTTCATGGATGCTCTGACTCAAATGATTTTCCAGCAAGTCTCCCCTGTTGCTGCTTTTAACTGCAGATAGGAAAGCTTATAGGTACACACTGAAGCTGTGCATTTCCTCCTTCACTGCTACTAGCAACTTTATGTGAGAGACTTGGACTAAATCACTGCCTAAGAAAAAAGCTGAAGCACAGGGTTAGATTCTCTGTCACCATGTTCATGACCCAAATTGCCCTCCTGCTTCTTTATAGGTAAGGTGGGGGAGAGTTCCAAACATGGGAAAGGACCATAGATCAGTAGCAGAGCATGTGTTTTGCCTACAGAGCACCCTGGATTTGATCCTTGGCATCTACATTTGGGACTGGGAAAGGCCCATTTGGAACCCTGGAAAGTATCTGCCAGGCAGTGGAGACAGTCTGAGCCAAAAGGAGCAGTGATGACTGACTGACTGAGTAGATGAACAAAGCCTCAAATATACAGTTGTCCCTGAATGATACTTGAGCAGCAGCATAGCCATAAGGGCAGCAGTGCAGTAAGTATTGCAGGTGCTGCAATGTACCATGTAAGCGGCTCCTCCTACTCAGAGCTGTTCTGGAGCCATGTCAGAGCCATTCTGGCCAGCAATGCTTAGGATGGCAATGCTTAGGAGCACATTGCTGTAGCTGCCCGGAATTGGTTCAGCAGGGAGTGGGAGGGGCTGCTTACATGGCGCATGAGGGCGCCTGCAGTACTTACCGCACCACCTCCTTGTAGCTATGCCACTGTACTTGAGAGCCTTATCCTACACTGTGGGGCAGTTCATCTGTATCTATATTCCTGCTCTTTTTTATTCCCACTGTCTCTTTTATTTCTATCCTTTCTTAAAAAACATTCCTTCAACTTTTTTAACATAAGGCACCGCACTGCTGTCAGTGTTAAGCCACTGCCCCCAGGAAACTGCCTTCATCTAAGTGATAGGAGCAGTTGCAACAGTGGGAATTCACCTCAATGAAGTGTGAACTTTATTCCTCCCCTTTGCAACTATTTAAATGCTAATATTCAGCTTGAACATGTTCTGTTTTCTTAAAGGGGGGAGGAGAAAGGATTTTACAATGCAATCCTATGCATGTTTACTCAGAAGTAAACCCCAGTGTTCAGTGGGGCTTACTCCCAGGAAAGTGTGCAAGGATTGTAACCTGAGGCTGCAATCTTACTCATGCTTAGGAGAAAGTAAGCCCCACTGAACATAATAGCAATTACTTCTGGGTATATGTGCCTAGGATTGGGATGTTAAATGTCTAATAGCTGTTGTTAATGGTTAAACAGGTAATATCATAAAAGCACAGGAAATTCATATGTTAAGGTCCAATTGTATCACTAACCCATTTAAGTGCTACATGTGCTGTGGATTCAATTTGAGCCTTTGAATTTAATAAGCAATGTATAACTTATGCACAAGATGCGCTAGGAGAAATATCTGTTGAGCTAATGCCTTCAAAGGAATTCATCATTTTGTATTTCTGCTTTGGAAGTTTTCTAACTGCAATTTTAATGTTGCATCAGGTTTTTACATTTTGTTTATATGGTTTTTAAAAAAAAATTTATTTGCTTGTTTCAAATAGTTAGAATGGAGCAAAGAGAGGGCTGTGCTGCAATGAGTACAAAGAAAGCTTCTCAGTTAGGCTGCTGGACACAGACCAAAGAGGTAGTTTTTCCTAGCTGTCTAGTTTCCACACTAATTCTCACAGTGTGGTGCCCAAAGTCATGAGAGTGATGTTGAAAACCTGGTCTGGATTATAGGAATGGGGTGGATGGGGGACGGAATGGAATGTTGACTGTGCTCTATCTCTTGCTTCGTCTGAACAACAACAAAAAATATAATCAATACAATATTTAAAAGACAATTTGTGTTGAAAGTTTGTTGTGTGTAAAATTGTATTTTTTGTAATCATTTTTAAATCTAAATGTTATTTTAAAACACACACATAAAAATGTAAATAACAGTGTTGGTCTCTTTAAAAAAATCCAAAAGCCTCAATAGGGCTATGTTTTTATTAGGACTAACTGAAGCATCAGAAAGTAGCAAGCAAGCTTTTGAGTTTTCCCCGAACTCTCCTTCAGGCTGTATGTTAAGCAAAACAACATAAGAGAGCAAAAGAAGAGTAAAAACTGGGAATGGTAGAAGTCTGTAAAAGTGTTGCAGTTAAATACCAAAGGTGTTAAGCAGAATTACAGCACAATCAAATGCATGTCTACTCAGAGGAAAGGTCCACTGAGTTCAGTGGGATTTACTCCCAGGCAAATATGTATAGGATTGCAGCCTTAATTGGATTAGCCACTGTGAGGTGCCACAGAGAGTTCAGGATACACACGCAAAAATAGCTCACTACTGCATGACATTTGACCATACTAAATGTTACAGTAAATGTGTAATGTGGCCTGATTTTTCTTTCTTTCTTTCTTTAAATAGTGCACTTGGAGGGGAGTGGTCAGCAAATTTGTGGTGGTAGGGAGAAGGACCTTAGCACTTCGTCTTCATCACAGTTCTGATTTCAGTTGCAGGCACCCTCCCTACACAGTATTTTAAATAGAAAAAAAGATTGCATTGGCTTTCAATTTGAATTTTTTTTTAAATTTAAAATAGCATGTTGGGATTATGACAATTGGGCTTGGAGCTGCAGCAGGGAGCATGCACCAAAGTCTCCCACCCCACCCCAGTTTTGTCTAGTTTCTCCTCTCCCAGGTCATTCGAAAGAAAGAAAACAGACTAGGGGCGCGATCCTTACCCCTTATGTCAGTGCTTTCCAGCACTGACACAAGGGCAATGCAGCTCTGAGGTTAAGGAACAAATATTCCCTTACTTTGAGGAGGCCTCCGTGAGTGACACCCAACTGCAGGATGCAGCACATGTCCCATTGGCACTGCTATGCCAGTGCTGGAAAACACTGACATAAGGGGTTAGGATTGCGCCCCATGTTGCATATTTCATGTAATGTTTAGTTTGATCCTTAGTTGATCCTAATAAAGTATAGCCATACTGTAGCTTTTGGATATTTATTACTTGCTACTATATATTATCCAAATTCCTGCTTGTGCAAAAAGTTCCATGTACAAAAATGTGCACAGAGGGCACAGTTGTGATTACCTAAATGTGTATTGGATTGTGCTCCATACTATAAATATTTAAGTCCTTCAAATATTATGCATGATTTTTTTTTCTGTACCTAGGAATAATTTCAGTAAACATTATCTGAGCAGAAATACAAATGGGACCTAGGTAAAGGATAGATAAAACCACTGAATGTGCAAGTCACAACAAGTCATGTACATTAATAACAGGTATATACTTTATTACATGTGAATGACTATGGATGGATGTCAATTATCAGCCATGGGCTGGTTTGGACTATACTGTCCAAGCTATCCAAGCCACCACATGGATTGTTAAAGATGATCATGACTGCCCCAGTCTGCTTCCCAGGGTGCTTTTGTTTGTTCCTCCCCCAGCAGTTCCTCCCCCAGCAGACAGGGAAAAGTACACTGGGAAGGGATCTGGAATGTGCTCCTGTGCAGACTGACTGGTGCCATCAAGTAGTGACTCAGAAGGTATCGTCCTAACTGGCAACATGTATACACTGCACACAGATGGTGTGTGCAACATACTGTACAACCTTTCATGAGCATTAGGGTAAGATTTAATCATGTTATAGGGCTCAGATTATACTTTTTCACACAACACATAATTATTAATTAACTGAATTCACTGCTGTAGGATATCATGGTGGCTACTAGTCTAGATGGCTTTAAATGGGAATTAAAGAAATTCATGGAGGAAGACAAGCCTATCAATAACTGCCACCAGTCATGATGGTGACATGCTACAGTACGTCCCGGTCCAAAAGCAGTATAATTGGGAGAGGGCTATTTGTCTACATGTCCCACTTCAGGGCTTCCCGCAAGCACCTGGTGGACTGCAATGGGAAACAGGATGCCAGACTCAATGAGCATTTGGCTGTTCTGAGGTTCTTCATCACAGAATCTCCCCTCACAGCATTGCCTTTGTGGGAGTAGCTTCACCTGTGCAAATTCCTACTTGTACACCCATGGGGGCATCTGGTAATCCAAGGTTTGCAGCGAGTGAAGATCACCTCCACTGAGCACTATCTTGTTCTGAACCTACTTCATCTTCTGCAGCTAGAAATATTGAAAGACGAGATATTGTGGCTTGGTCTTGCCACTCTCCCATCTGCTTCCCCTGCAACATCCATCTCTGATTCCATCCTTTTTTTGCCAAGGCGTCTGCCTGTGAGCTTTATCTGGCCACCACATCTTACATCAACATCTGATACCAAGGCCCCTGGTGCAGAGTTCTCAGTGTCTGTCTCCCTGGCATCTCATCTTTGTTCTCTCCCCTGCTTCCTCATGCCTCTGATCACCTCATTATTATGTCATTTCTTTCCTTTCCTGACTCGGCAGGAATCGGCAGCAACTTCCCTCTCCATCTGCTGCTGCAGAAGGTGCCTGTGTGGAAAGCTGTCCCTCCCCCAGTATTTTTTTTTCCTTTCTCTCTGACATCTTCCACCCTCTGCAACCTTTTAAAGACTCAGCTGTCCCTTATTTTGTTTATTTGCTCATTGCTAGCTAACACAGTCACATGTGATTGTGGTATTCCTGAATGATTCAAAGAAAATTGTGGCTGATGTTTACCCCATGTCAGCCTGTGTGTCTTTTTGCTTCGCACTGGGGACCCCACAGGCTGTCATTCCATAGCCGCTTCATGTGCCCTTGACTCAGTCCCAGCTGGCAGCAACAAGTTTAGTAAGTCTAACAAATCCTCGCCTTTTGCCTGCAAAATGTGAAGCCAATTTGCTGGGCCACGAATGATGCACAAGGCCCCTAATAACATCTAGGGATGGCTTTCCTTGCCTTTCATTCCTTTTGCAATCTTGAACACCCACTGCTTGTACCTTTGCACAGAGGGAGGTAGCTGTAATTGGATGAAGAGGGAAATGCATCCTCAAACAATATGTGTTTGAGAAGACGGAGTGTTTGGGATAGTAGACGGAGGTTTCCTGTTTCAACAAGAGGAAAGGAGAGCCTGCCATTTGTCACAGATGGGGAAGCATCCGGTTTCCCTCATGAATTCTGCTAACAAACAGCAGCTCCAGCTCAGTATGTGGCAGGCAGTCGGACAGAAACAATAATCTCCCCACTTGTACTCCGGTAGTAGGCCTATCTCTTGCAGTATGATCTCGGTGACCTCAGATTCCTGAAAACACTGGAGGTGGATCTGCCAGGCAGGTCTCACTGACAGGCTGAGTTGGCCTTGGGTCTCTCTGCAGATTTGTCAGTCCCCCAGGAAGGAATTTAAGGGGCATCACTCAAGGGAGAGCAATTTAATGAATTGGCCCCTTCCTGCTTCCACATTTTTATTTTATTGCCCTGGAGCCTGACTAATTCTCCTCCTGCTTTGAGTAAACAGAGGCTCATTCTGGAGACTTTCCAAGCTTCCTAGGGAGCCCATCCTGTTTCATTTACCCTTTCAATGCACTCTAATCACTGGGGTTAGAAATACCAGGGCATGATTCTTTGACCATCAGCTGCTCTTTCAATGAAAAGTACTAGGGTACCTTCAGTTACTTCTCTTACTGCACAGTTCTTCCTATGCAACTGAGAGTTGAAGAATAGGAAGGAGGATGTCTCTGCCTTCTTATTTTTTTTTCCATTTTACAGTTGCTTTGGATATTACACAATGCAGGGAGAGGAAGCACCAGTCACTTGTACTTCCTGCCCCTCCCTGAATTGCAGAGCACCAGAAGCATTTCTAAGGGCTGCAGTTCACGTGATTATTAACCATAAATTCTGTACGCATATTAGGATGTCTGGACTGTCCATGTAGTCCCTATCTTTCATATCATGTGACACATGACCCAAGGCTTATACATGTTCATTCAGATCTACATGCACCCAGATGAATAGCTATGGCCCAAATCCTAACCCACTTTCCTGCACTGACATAGCTGTGCCAATGGGACATATGCTGCATCCTGCAGTTGGGAGGCACTCATGGAGGCCTCCTCAAAGTAAGGGAATGTTTGTTTCCTTACCTCGGAGCTGCGTTGCCCTTATGTTGGTGATGGGAAGTGGGTTAGGATTGTGCCCTATGTTAGTTTGTAGCAGCAGAAAAACAGCAGAAGAAGAACAGAAAGCCCTATGGTATATTCAAGATAAATGCACTTAATGTAGTATAAGTGTGAGCTAAGACCACTTCATCAAGCCCAACGAAGTGAGCTCCAGTCACAAAAGCTACACTATCAATGTCTTTTTTTTTCTAAGGTGCCAAAAGACTCTGTGGTTTTGCTCTACACCTAGTTCTTGCAGCCCTTGCCCATTCCCGCCCTTTTTTTCATATGCATTGCATATGCCCTGCAGATGCACCATGAATCACACATAGTCTATATGACATGCTGTGGCAGGACAGGGGAATGCACTGTTCTGATGCCCCACTGCACATACCAGATTTCTGGTTAGCTATTATGCAAACTAGCTCTAACTCCTACCTTTCTTTTCAGCATTTGTGGGGCACGGACTTTCTCTTGTGGATACTGATTTTTACAGCCTTGTAGCTAAAAATAATGCCACATCTCAAGTGTCTCCATCACCTGTAGGTTTGTGTGTGTTTTCTTTTTTCATGTGTTTCTTTGAAACAGGTCAATGAGCTGCTTGTGGTGAGGAGCTGAGAATCTTACAGCTGCTCTCCTGCAAAAACAGGAAAGATGCCTCGAATTCAAACAACAGTGATTCTGGGTAGCCAAATCACCCTCTTCCCAACTGACTTCAGGTGACTCATTCTGCACTTGCTGGATGGCTTGTGACTCACTGCATTGTCTGACATGTCAGTGTGATGGAAAATGATCTGCTTGAGTTCTGATCCCTGGAGACAGTTTCCTGCCTTGCAGCCATCCCACTGGGGAAGTTTGGGGAGCTGTGGGGTTTTAGTTCTCTCTCTCTCTCTCTCTCTCTCTCTCTCTCTCAGGCAAAGTAGGTGGATGCAGACAGGGAGCATTTCATTGGAAGGAAGGAAGAGAGTTGAGGTCAATGGAATCTGTTCCCTCTAGCTGACTGTGTCCTGTGCTGCCTCTGTGTGTGACTTTATCTGAATAGTAATTAGCTGGCAGGAAAAGACAGCAGCTGAAGAGACAGGATGTGGTTACTCTGCAAGATCTGAGGTTTGGTGCTGATGTAAAGAAGGACACAGCAAAATGCTAGTCACACCTGCCCCATAGATAACCACCAAGAGCTCTATAGGGGAAGTATACTTGGCGCTTCGAGGAAGGATTTGAACAACTGCTTTCCCCCTCCTTTTCTCTTACCACGAGGCTTTTTTTCCAATCACACTATAGTGAGAGCCATGTAGAACTAGGTCATGTGAAGGGTTTGCATGCATTCATTTCCCCAGCCACTCTGCATTCAGTAAGCCTCATAGCTGAATGCTATGTGTGTGTTCCCTACTGAGAAGGAACTTGTGTCTTTTGGATAAGATGCACCTCAGAGCTGCTATGCTGCTAGAGAATACTGCTGTTTCTCTCTCTCATGGTCTAGGCTGTGATGCTCAAGGTCTCAAGTGTGTCACATTTACCCACTTTTTTTCTGACACAGATCTTTGTTTTGAATAGCTGATCAGCAGGCAGGAAAAATCTATTTATTACATTTATACTTCCCCTTTCTTCCATGACAGGGCTCAGGGCAGTGTCGGTGAGATTTTCATGCAGTCTTCCATCCAGGCACTGATCATACCCAGGCTATTTAACTTCAATAAGGTGGCAGCCTTATGTGCCTTCAGACCAGACCCAGTGGAACCCCTGACATGAAAAAATTGATGTTTCACTGCATTTCCATTCTAGGTGAAGCTTCACTTGAGTAAATTTCTATCAGCCTGCCAGATGTTAAAGACTCAAGAGTTCTGTCGGGGGGAAAATAGCAACCCCTAGGTACAAAAAGTCTAGCATAGTGGTTCCCAAATATTTTAGCACTGGGACCCATTTTTTAGAATGACAGTCTGTTAGGACCCACCAAAAGTGATGTCTAAATTTACCCAGAAGTTATGTCGTGGCCGAAAGTGACATCATCAAGCAGGAAAATTTTTAACATCACCCATACAACAAAATCAAATCAATTAGGTAAGTAAATAAGTAAATTAAAAGTTTACACGAAGTATAAGTTTAAAAATTTATTTAAAATAAAGACGAATCCTCCTAACTCTCCCAAGCAATTGCTTAACTGTTTTTAAAAAAATTTCCCAAACATCCCCAAGGCTTCAATCTTGCCCACACTTACCTGGGAGTAAGTCCCGTTGACTATCATTGTTAAAAGCATATATATAGTAGTTGTTAAAAATGCAGATCTGTAACATTTCCTCAGATGCACTCACATACCATGGTAGCCGCAAGTCTAAGATATTAATAATAAAGTACACATTGAAATGAATGGGAACCCACCTGAAATTGGCCCGCAACCCACCGAATGGATCCCAACCCACAGTTTGAGATACACTGGTCTAGCATATGTGGAATAGCAGTTTATGTTGGACCACAAATCTAATTGGATGGTATAGATATCATATTCTGTGCCAATAATAGTACAAAGGACACGGAACCTCCATGCATCTAGAACAGGGGTGCCCAAACCCTGGCCCTAGGGCCACTTGCGGCCCTTGAGGCCTCTCAATGCGGCCCTCAGGGAGCCCCCAGTCTCCAATGAGCCTCTGGCCCTCCGGAGATTTGTTGGAGTCCACACTAGCCCGACGCAACTGCTCTCAGCGTGAGGGCAACTGTTTGACCTCTCACATGAGCTGTGGGATGAGGGCTCCCTCCACTGCTTGTTGTTTCATGTCTGTGATGCAGTAGCGGCAGCAAAGGAAAGGCCAGCCTTGCTTTGTGCAAGGCCTTTTATATGCCTTGAGCTATTGCAAGACCTTCATTCATTCATATAAGTTCATCTTTAATATATTCATTTATGTAAACTTATGTAAATTTACTCAAATTTTAAATGTAAATTAATTCTTTTTCCCCCCGGCCCCCAACACAGTGTGAGAGAGACGATGTGGCCCTCCTGCCAAAAACTTTGGACACCCCTGATCTAGAAGATAAAGTGTAGAATGTTGGTTAAAAAGGGAAGGTTCCCAGGGCTACTGGAATCTTGGCCTCTGGAAATCCTTGTTTCTGATTAAGATTTATTTAGTACTGTTACTATTCTAGTCCCTGAAATAAAACACAATGATCCAGGCTATAGAAATTCCTTTGTGGCTATCCATGCAATTAGCAATGTCTGGTTTACAAATGCATCTAATAAGCATTGAAAAACATGGTCTTTTGAACTGTGAAATATTCAGATTTTCAAAGCGTGCATTGTCATTAAACCCTTTGAGATGTTTTAACTATATCTCAGTAGTAACCATCCCAGGATATGTGGGGAAATGATGCCTAGGAACACAGGAAACTACCTTCCACTGAGTAAGTCCATTGGTCTATCCAACCTAGTATTGTCTACATTGACTAGTGGTGGCTCTCCCAGGTTCAGAGATGGGTCTTTCATAGTCCTGCAAGGTACAGGTTCTCCTGTGCTCTGAGATGTGGCCCCTTCCCCTGACTTGGTTGTACAAATGGTTGAACACTGCAGTTTGGACGTGTAAGGCACTTCTGTGCCTTAATGCCTACAATCATTGCTTCTAAAACTGTTTGCTAGTATGGCAAGTCAACAACAGGAGGCACAGAATTAGGCACAAATTCAGCAGTGGGAGACCACTTTTATCTCACCTTCAGTCTGCACCTGCTGGATTTTAAACTAGCATCCAATTGTTGGCAACCTGGTGTTAACTCTGGGATGTAATAGTTCCTTACTTAGAAGCTTTCCTTTGAAATTAATTGATTGCCCCCTCCTCCAGCACCGTGCAGGGTTCATCATGACTGAGATATGGATCTGAAGCTTTACAATAACTGTAACCCTGAAAAACATAAATATTTTACGCTGGTTGAGTGTCAAAAACACCACTTGGAAAATACAAGGGGCATTCTTTTTTTTCAGGAATACTCTCCTCTGCATGATGGTCCTCCTGCCCTATTTACAGATGGAAGGTGACATCAAGGGAGTGTTCAAAGAGAGCTCCGACACACACACACACACAAACACACACACAGAGCCTGGCAGCAGGCCTGTTTTTGTCACGATGGGCTTTTTAAAGGGGGGGAGTGACTAGACTCAAGTCCTTTAGACTTGTGAAGGGGTGGCTTGGAAATGCAGAATGTGCCCCATTATGAATCTTTTTCGAGTCAAGTTGCAGAGGGGGGGGGGCGGTGACTAGACTAGACTCAAGTCAAACCACACTGGGTTTTCCCATCCCTGCTCTCCTTGCTGATGCCCAGGGCCATTTGCTAAGATAGCAACCTTTTAGAATTTCTATCTTTTCTATCGTTTCTATCTTTTACAATTTATATCTTTTAGAAAAGATAGAAACCTTTTAGAATTCTTTGAAAAGGTTAACAGGCATGTGGATGTGGGAGAACCTATGGACATTATATATATGGACTTTCAGAAGGCGTTTGACACGGTCCCTCACCAAAGGCTACTGAAAAAACTCCACAGTAAGGGAATTAGAGGACAGGTCCTCTCCTTGATTGAGACCTGGTTGAAGACCAGGAAGCAGGGAGTGGGTGTCAATGCGCAATTTTCGCAATGGAGAGAGCTGAAAAGTAGTGTGCCCTAAGTATCTGTCCTGGGACTGGTGCTCTTCAACCTCTTCATAAATGACCTGGAGACAGGGGTGAGCAGTGAGGTGGCTAAGTTTGCAGACGACACCAAACTTTTCCAAGTGGTGAAAACCAGAAGTGATTGTGAGGAGCTCCAGAAGGATCTCTCCAGACTGGCAGAACGGGCAGCAAAATGGCAGATGCG
Source organism: Tiliqua scincoides (assembly GCF_035046505.1). Classification (NCBI taxonomy): domain Eukaryota; kingdom Metazoa; phylum Chordata; class Lepidosauria; order Squamata; family Scincidae; genus Tiliqua; species Tiliqua scincoides. Next base: position 42,408,063 of record NC_089824.1, on the reverse strand, counting down.
TTTCAATGTAAGTAAGTGTAAAGTCATGCACATTGGGGCAAAAAATCAAAACTTCACATATAGGCTAATGGGTTCTGAGCTGTCTGTGACAGATCAGGAGAGAGATCTTGGGGTGGTGGTGGACAAGTCGATGAAAGTGTCAACCCAATGTGCGGCAGCAGTAAAAAAGGCCAATTCTGTGCTTGGGATCATTAGAAAAAGTATTGAGAACAAAACAGCTAATATTATAATGCCGTTGTAGAAATCAATGGTAAGGTCACACCTGGAGTATTGTGTCCAGTTCTGGTCGCTGCATCTCAAAAAGGCTATAGTGGAAATGGAAAAGGTGCAAAAGAGGGCAACTAAGATATTGCTGGGCTGGGGCACCTTCCTTAGAGTAAAGGCTACAGCGATTGGGGCTCTTCAGCCTAAAAAAGAGATGTCTGAGGGGTAGCATGATTGAGACATACAAAATTATGCATGGGAAGGATTAAGTGGATAGAGAGATGCTCTTTACACTCTCACATAACACCAGAACCGGGGGACATCCACTAAAACTGAGTATTGGGAGAGTTAGGACAGACAAAAGAAAATATTTCTTTACTCAGTATGTGGTTGGTCTGTGGAACTCCTTGCCTCAGGATGTGGTGACAGCATCTGGCCTGGATGCCTTTAAAAGGGGATTGGACAAGTTTCTGTTGGAAAAATCCATTACGGGTTACGAGCCATGATATGTATGTGCAACCTCCTGATTTCAGAAATGGGCTATGCCAGATGCAAGGGAGGGCACCAGGATGAGGTCTCTTGTTATCTGGTGTGCTCCCTGGGGCATTTGGTGGGCTGCTGTGAGATACAGGAAACTGGACTAGATGGGCCTATGGCCATCTTATGTCCTTATGTTCTTATAGCACCTGCCAATGGTACTTGTGCATCAAATCTCCTGGGATGATTGTGGCTGTTAGCTGATTCTCCCAAATTAGCAAAATTTGGGATAGAATATGGACTGTTGTTCTACAATCACGATCCTCTAACTTGCTTCTGCTTAAAATTCAAGAAAATCATCTGGTTTGGGTGGGACTTGGTGGACAGTCACTAAATGAACAGCAAGCTGCACTAGGCACATTGAAGAACAAGTTAGTAAAATCAGTGTTTAAAAATTTATACTTTATCATTTCAATTTAGTATTCTGTGTCTGTAGATTTTTACTAAAATGATAGGTGCTTCAACACAGGGATAATTAAATGTCTTTCAAGCCCTTCTAGTTACTTTCCTTGTACCTGAAGCTTGATGACCAATTAGCTAAATGTGGTATGGAGGAGAGCCTCAGTTAAATTGTGATACCCACAGTCTTGCTCTGGTCACTTTTTAAGATTTGTCCTTGTTCTGTGCGTGACAAGAGAGCAGGAGTCATCTTCCCCATTTTCAGGACATTTAAAATACTGGCAATGTGCCCAGCATGTGGGACAGGACGACCTTGCTTCCCGTACAATAGCAGATTGCACATGGGCATAGCAGGGCAGGGTAAGAATGTTTGCCAGCGTATGTGAGGCTGTAGCATAGGCAGAGAAAAGTGTGTAACAGGAAGGTAAGAGAGGGAGTGGAGCCCAATTAATTGTTCTACAGCCTCTCTCTGTCCTTGGACTTGCATTCCTTGTTCTGTACAAAAACCAAACAGCCGCTATGCTTGGAGATTGCACCTTATAATTGGAGTATTATAAGTTATTTGAATCAGTTTAATAAAGGCAGCATCTTTAGAACAAGGCACTCTACCTTGTTTGCCATGTGAGTGGTTTCTTTATTGTTGTATGAATTAAGAAAAAATGGTTTCCAGAACATTGAATTTGACCTTTTTTCAATTCCACTAAATGTTAAAGGTATAAAGGAAAAGCTAGGATTTTGGAGGTTCTACCAATAGTGTTCAGACGTTACCACATTAATGGCCCAACCCTATCTGCCACTTATGCCAGCGGAACATATGTTCTGCTGATATAAACAGCTTTATGGCTGTCGCAAGTGCGACTAGCCCAGTGCTTGGGGCATGACCTCCATGCCACAAGCAGCAAGCAGTTGGCTTCATGTGAAAATAGATACCAGTTGCCTGCCAGTGTAGGTAAGTTGGCGCAGGGGGTTGGAGAGAGGTGGGGAGGTGGTGGAATGTGGCAGTAATAGGAGAGGAGCGTGGATTGGGGCTGGGAGCGCAGTGGGTTTCACAGTGGCAGTGTATACCATATCCTGACCCCCTTCCCAGGTCTGATTCGCCTTTACAGATAAACTCAAAATTGCTGGTGCAGGTCTCACTTGACCCATAGCAGCTGCTGGGGCTTACCTCATAGCAAGGGAATTAATGTACCTCTACCCCGAGGAAGCCTCCAGTGACCAAAACGTCCCTGTGGGATACAGCAGTAGCTGCGCTGGTGCCGCTGCATAGCTGTGGAGGGAATTAAGATTGTGTTGCCCCCAGTTCAATCTTCTGATAATGTTGTATATTTAAGGCTTGGCCAAAAATACAAGCTCAATCTAATTGTGTGTCTAGGGTAAGTGATGACCCAAACTGCAAATAAGCAATCAAACAAACATGGAAAAATACCTAGCATTAAATAGATAGAAAAACACATTTAAAAAATAATAAAAACAATAAAATTAGCTCTTGAACAAAAATACAAAATAACAAATGGATCTGTATTTATGGAGATTGGGATTTGATGTTGTGAATCTGCATGGCACTAAAACCACTCCCTGAGAAAAAGCTTAGCCAGTTTGCCTGGAGTGCACAGAAGAGGTTTAGCAAATGTTAATGGGCCAAGAGACTCCTTGAATGGAATTTCAAAATTGGCCCCCCCAAGGGTCCCAAGCATATCTAAGGAGGGGGGGGAGGAACTAAGGTGAAAGGAGGTTCTTTTCCTCCTCCTTCTCAGTGTGATTAAGTGAGAATGAGACTGGCTATGCTGGTAGGTTGTGGAAGGAACGGAGGCAGGAACAGCCCAAGGCGATCCATTACCTAATCTGAACCCCCTCCATAATCATGTGGAAGGTGGTGATCCAACCCACCTATCTCCTCACATTGCTTCTTCCTTGCATAGCCCCCATAAATCAGGAAGTGCTGAAAGCCTTGGGAGTGCTCCCAGCATGTTCTACCCTGTAATGGCAGCTGCAGACATGGGTAGAACATACGTGTTGATGATGTGGCTTGCAGGAACGTTCTTATCTAACTCTATCCTGCATATTTGTAAATGAGGCAAATATTTCAAAAGCACTCTAGTGTTCTCCCCTCCAAAAAAAACCTTAAACCTGGGTTGTACTGTAGCTCCTGGACCTTCTGGTAGGAGCTTCAGACTTTCAGAGAAGGTCAGAAAAGGGTCATGCCCGAAAATGATATACTGATGTCATTACGAAATGAAAGTTATGTGTTCTCTGTTTTTCTGTGGTAATATAGCTACTGCTATTTTATCCATTTAGTTTGTGTTTAATATCAGCAGTGAGCCAGGACTTTTGAGAATACATAGGTGTTGCCAATATAATGTTCAGTTTGCTGTTCCTATAATGCAGATATGTGCATTTCCACAAACCATCTTCTTGCCATCTCCTTCCCCCGATGCCTTTCCAACAGCACTGAACATGGCTTTTCCCTCTTCTAGACCCAAGTGCCTGCTTGTCAGATGACACTAGGAGAAGAGAGGAACACATGTGCACCCTGTGGGGGAATAGGTGCAGTGTGTGCCACTAAGGAGCTCACCTGGGAACAGTTGTTACCTGCCCTAGGAGAACAGGCAAATGGGGAATTACTTGCCTGCCCTGCATGGAAGTGTACTTGTATTTTGGGAAAACATGAAGTGTGAACCAGTCCATGCTGAACACAGATGCTTGCTAGTTGAACCTTCCAACTTGCTCTTTGGGGAGGGGAGTTATTGATTTTTTGCTTCAGCTACTTCAGTGGTTTTTCCAAGTGGATGCCATCGATCTCTGGGGGTGCATTGACTGTCAAACCCCTGCCCAATCCCTCTTTACCTCCCATTGTGCCCCTTTTCCTTTTGTTGCAACTTGCTTTGCTTTTCTAAATAAAAGTGTTACGTTAGTTCTGATGGGCTGACTGGGAGATTTTCATATGCTGTGGAAGCAGCATTTTAAGTGTTGGGTAAAGTGAGCGCTTTCTGCCATATGACACCAACCACAACTGTCTGGCAAGAAAACACAAGCCAGAACCCGAAGGGAAACAAAGCACAGACCCAGACGTGATCTTTGATCATATGTTGTGTAAAATTAACAGCGCCAATCATGAGGAGCCTTAAGTGCGGCATCTGCCATGGGGGACTGGTAGCAGCATAACAATATATTTTTAACCCTGTTATTGCTTAATTATGGCTTAAATTATTTTAAAAATCCTGTCCAAGTAATTTCCTGACAATGCCGTGCACCAGCTGATAATGGAGTTTGTGGCATTTTACCTTCCAAAGGGAGATGCTACCAAGATTTCTGAGCCAATCAGTACCTGACTCTCCTTAACTCTTGGCATGCCAGTGCTCCTCATACACTCCACACTTCTTGCTCAAGCTTTACATGCATAGCACAGCACTTACTGAAACGGAATGCACCATATCTTGGAATTAGATACACTGAGAAGCTATAGTGTTGCCAGTTTGCGGTCATGAATGCTGGCTCGTCATTGCTTTATTAGTCTAATAATTCAAGAGCCAGTTGATGTTTCTTAACTACCCTTAGCAATTCAGGATGTTCCCTTAATTCAGTGATTCTCAAACTGTGCAGTGTTTCAAACTCACAGGGGCACCACTGGATGTCCCCATGGTCTCTTCTTACCGGCTGTCCTGTGTGCCTCCATCTTGATTCAGGTGAGATCTCACACAATTCATGACGCTGGCACCTGGAAGAGCTGAGCACTGCTATCTTGAATCACACGAGATTGTGTGCGATTCAAGATGGTGGGATGCAGGATTGCTCGGCGATGACACCACCACAAAAGGTGGACACACCACATAACGATAAGTTTGGGAACTGCTGCCTTAATTGAAGATACCATCAAAGGTGATTCATCTTGCCCCTCCCCTTCCCAGGATGTATGTGTGGTCAGTGTAAAAACAAACTACAGTTTCTAGCTGTTCAGAGAAAGCAGTTCAGAAACAGTTCTAGCTGTTCAGAGAAAGCAGACACGCAGGGTTGATCTGAGCCAGTGAGAAAGAGATTCTAAAATGGAAGCTAAGAGAAGGGCTTGGGAATTACTGGCACCTTGGGGTAAATAACAGCTTTCTGGGGAATGGTGATGCTTTAGATTACTGGAATTAAACTTCCTGTAGTCAATAAACCCGTTCCACATTACCTGTGGTGGAATCCATGCTCATGTGGAAAGCACCTGTGGATCATACTCTAATTCAGAGGTGTCAAACTCATTTCATACAGTGGGCTGAAAAGCATTCATGGCTTCTGCTGAGGGCCAGAAGTGACATATGTAAGCAGGAAGTGGCATCATTAAGCGGATGATGGCCAGGAATAAGCACTTTGTTCTCAAGTAGGAACTCATCAGCTGCAAATGACAGAAGAGAAAATATGAATATCTTAAACATTTTTGCAAGATATGGGAGAGTGTATCCACCTTTTCAGCAGCACTGCTTCTGCTAAGGCACCACTTTGCAGCTCAGCAGCTGTGAGGTGCTCTGCAAAGAGATGGCAGAAATGGTGCTGCTCAGACAGTGGCTGTGGGAGAGCTCAATTATACAAGGAACCAGTTAAAGAGTTTCTGGGGGCTGCATCCAGCCTGCAAGCCTTATGTTTGACACTCATGCTCTATGGGTGTGCCATCAATTTGTATAGAGTTCTGGCCAGGTCAGGCCAAGCCAATTGTGTCTGGCCATCATCACCGAATGTGAACACAAATACACACTAGAATGGCCCAACACACCCTTGTCCTATATATTGCTGGGGAAGTTCAGTAACGGATGACCCATCTTTCAAGTGGCATGACCAATGTTACCAGCCTTTCCGTCACGAGAACTTTTAAAACTTTTCAGAAGATCTTCTCAACACCATTGCTTTAAAGCAGCTGGAACAAAAATCAATTAGGGTGCTTAAAAACCTTGCAGAATTAAGGTAGACCAGTAGGATACTTGACCCACAGAGCAATGCAACATGTTAAGAAGTTAGAGATGTCACAGTTGTCAGGTTCTGGTGTGATTCAGTATCATGAATTATGCTGGAAAATATTTTTTGTTTGTTACAGGTGCATCTTGTCCTTCCACTAAACTGTCTCAAAACACATGGCTTCTCAGGCTGTCTCACATCCAAGAACTTGACAAGCACCCAATCTGATTACCTTCAGGGGTGGAACTGCATCAGTCATCTTCAAACTGTTTTCTGGATTTGAACATAAAAGGCCAGCTGGCACCCCTTCTGGTAAGTCCCTTTTAACAGGAAATGTTGCATTTTTAACAGGAAATGTTGCATTTTACTGCTTCTCATCAATATAACATTGTTGTATACATTTTAAAAAATATATATAACAAAAGAACCTGATCCATATAAGAACTTGGTCTCAATTACAATAATCCAGGATATATAGATGGTATCAACAGGAAGTCAATCTCTGTCGATCCAAGAGCTGATCTCCATTTTCAGCAAAATTGCATATTAGGTGACTTCTGGGAATATATGACATTAGACTGCAAGTGTGAGATGGGTCATAGTTTGAATGTTCCCTCATATTACACCCCATCCCAGCTGCACACAGAAATCTAGCATCTGAGGGAGTAGGCTAGACTGGAACTGTTTTCTTTGTTGAGCTAATGTTTGGTAGCATTATTGCATTAAAGCATTAAAAATGGGATCACTTATCTGCATTAGGAAGTTATCCAGTTTGTGATGTGAAAGGTAGAAGAATTTATCTTACAACTTGTTTTTCTTCCTGACTATGTATGCTGAGTGAATTCCCCCCCCCCCCATTTTGCAGAGTACTAACAACACCTGTAGTTTAAGGATTTGTTCTGTAAAAGTTTCCTTCCTGGGGCCATTGCTTCCTGAGCTGTTGTTCCTATGTGGTTGGTGTGTTTTTCTGTACTTCTTTCACCCTGGATTTTTTTCCCCCCCTCTTCCACCTGTAACTCAGGTTTCTGGTCCTCAGCTTGCACTTTACCATGCTGCCCTAATGCAATCCTGCTGCAACATAGGAATGTATTCATGTTTTAGAAGTGGTCTTGAAGGGAATGACGGGAGGGACCCTGAGAGAGGAAGAAATTGAAGGCAGCAGCAAAAAGGGAGATGAATAGAGAACCACTCGGGAGACACTGCATGAGGGAAGGAAAGAATGGCAGGCATGAGCCCTTCATAGATGAATATAGTGTTACACTTAATACATACTGATAGTCACTTTGATTTCCTGAGAATCTCCAGTGCATACTGGCTCTTTGAAATAGAGGACAATGCCCACTTGAAAAGTACTTTAAATTCGTCAGACATGGCAGCAAACACAGTGGAAATGAAAATGAACTGAAAGCAGGCTCTGGGTCTGCACAGATTCAGATTCACCAGATTCACCTTGCCCCACCAGAGCAGGCAAGCTCTCCAGCGCTGTCCCACAGAGCGCCTTGCCTGCCTTTCTGGGTCACAGGCTGCTTTCTAGCACAGCAGGCACTGAGGCCTCTCTCTCTTGGGCTGTTATTGGATTTGAGACTGAAGGCTGCCCTGGTGTCCAACTACGTGACAACTACTCAGTCAGTGATCTGTCTCCTTTAAGAGAGCAGACAGGCTCCAAGGCTGCCGTGTTACTCCCACTGGTTCCCCTCCTCTCCCTGTCGCTGAGCACAGCACAACATCAGAACGCAGCTGTCAGTCAGCCTCCTAGGGGAGCAGTCTGTATGTTTACATGAATGATCATATGGTAACCTCTTCCAGCTCATGGGCAAGTCACACGGTTACCTCATCTGCAGTCAAATTACCTCATCCATGTGAAATGTAGCAAGTGCAAGACAGGAGCAAGCACACCACTCTCCAGGGTATGGCTTCCTCATTAGGAGACCGCCAAAGAGCTGTCCTCCACTGGACCACTCAGGAAATAAACTTGAGATCTGTTAGCCTTATAATTATCCCTACTCATGGGGCTGTTCATAAATCAAGGGGGGGGGGTTATTTTACAACAAGGGGTGTGTTCTGTGTGGCTGGGAGAGTTCTGTCTCAAAGGATTTACATTTACCCCTCTGGATGACTGTTGAGTCATCACATGATCACTAGCATGGGACATTCATTTGTGCCTTTTTAAGGAAATTAAGGTTGAGAAGGTGGGTTCCTGCAGGATGGGGACACTGTTCAGCACAAATTTTGCTGGATTGGTACACATCCATTTATTTCAGTACTGAAACCTGGTATCCCCTCTGATTTACTATATCCCTTGCTATCTCCTCCTTTTATATATATATATATATATATATATATATATATATATATATATATATATATATATATATATATATATATATTGCACGGGATGTCTAGGAATATAAAGTCAATTATCTTTGCCATAGGCGGCTGCGTTTATTAGCCCCTGTCAAGTTGTTCACAATGTAAAGGACATGCTGACCTACAGTGGTCTCTTCCTTCCAATCAGCACTTCTAATGTAACAAGAGGATCTCCTGTATTTACACATTTTTCACATTAACCCTTGGGTTTGCTGGGCAGATATTTGCGACAGCATTCCCATTGTAAGCCCTGCTCTGGGAGGCTCTGTTTATTTTTTGAACCAGGCACCAGCCTTTTAAAAAGCACACTGTGGGCAATGGGGGGAGGAGGAGGAGGAGGGGAAGGGGCTGCCAGAGAATCTTTTCTTTGCAAATGAACACCATGGAAGAAGAAGAAAAAAGCCAACCCGTTTCTGTATCCTATATTTGTTTCAGGCTATTTATCATTCCTGGTTTGAACACATTGTGCGTGAACAGCTGTCCTTATCTGGCATGGGGCAGCATCGTAAAAGGAAGATTATATACACTATTTTCTCTTTCTCCCTCCCTCTCTCCCCCCCCCCCACTTTCTCAGGGCTGGATGATATGTGTAGCTGTTTCTGAATGGCATGGAGTACAGTGTCTCATGGCAGTAACTAATACACATCTGGAGCGTTGCAGCATTCTACAGATAGTTACTGGGGTCCCAGGAGCACCAGCCAGACTGGGAATGAGAACTTGGTATCCATGGTGAGCCTCCCTATCTCACAGTGCCAGGTGTGTATGTGTGTTGTTTCTTGGAAAGACTGTCCTCAAGGGGGGGAAAAGAATCCAGGAGAGAGGTAATTAGGAGCTACCTTGCACAACTGAGCCAACTCCTAAGGCCTGGAGATGGGAAGGATAGAGCAGGAAATGGACGACATTGGTTCAGCCTTCTGGGAAGGCAGCAGTAGGGGTTTTCTTTCTCCATGGGAGCTGAGAGGAAGAAATACAAGGCTAGACCCCCCCCCCCCAAAAAAATCTGGCAAACACTAGAATGTCTGTGCTAGAGCGCATCAATGCAAGTTGTTCAGTGTATGGAAATATGATCCATATTCAGATCGATAGAGATTGGTGCCGAGGGGAAGCGTTTCTGATGATTTCTTTGCCATCTCAGTGTGGCACAGAGTGGCTGAAAGGGATACTTTCTGTGAGCTGCTAACTGGAGACTAATTAATAAAACAAGCCCTTTCCTGTCGGATTCTATGCTCACATTTTTTCCATATCTAGAATATTGTGTGCAATAACCCTAAAAGTAGCACTGGCAGACAGACCCGCACTGTTTGAAGCCTGGTGTTTCACTGGTGTGGAGGTTTTGATTGAATGTCTTTTTGATACTGCCTGAACTTTTTACAACCTTGCATAATGACAGCCAGCAAATGGTGGAGGTTTAAGCTCACAACAAAAATGGGTGCATGTGGTTAGCAATCAAAATGTAAATAGATTCATTGAGGGAGGAAATCCTTCTCCTGTTCAGAACTTCCATGTACTAGCCGGAGAGGAGACTGAATCCTGATTTGTATTAAATTCAGTTTCTAGTTAATGGAGCTAGACATTAAGAAAAATAGTCTTGGTCTTTGGGACAAGACATGCAGTGGGTCTTTCACCATCTCAAAAGTTGTGGGCCCAAAGTGCAGTCACATGTTCTGTGTACAGAAGAAAATGGTGCAGTTTGCTGTCTGAAGGTAACTTGAAGGAGAGCCTTTCAAAGGTTTCCATATGGTTTCTGTGGGAAATTGCTGCTGTTTACGACTTCTCTGGGAACCAGATAGTGGGCCAAATTTCAGCATTGCAGACAGAAAACATTTTTTGTTTCTTTTTAGCAAATATTTTCCCTGTAAATGTGAGATGCCCTTAGACTAGGAGAGTAAGTAATAAATATATAATGCTGACATTTCTACTTGATCCTAGCAAAACAACGGCTAAGCCTCCCACTCAGGGTTGTTGTTCTGCTACTCCAAAGCCTATCATAGGTCATCATCATGTTTGTCCCACACAAGCACATACATAGAGCCTTGAGATTACTCAGGAATGTAAACATGCTTGTTAACAGTAGCTCTAACCAAATTAACATAATCCCACAAGAGCTAAACCCAAATCCCCATTGGCCAATGAATGAGCAGCCATGCATCCCTTGGAAAATTAGCTCCCAACTGGCCTAGCTTTAATATTGGCCTGGTAGAAAGAGAACTACCCCTTTATTCATGGTAAATGTGAGGGGACTACTATGCGGAACAGATGTTTTAAGGGTATCTTGAGTTGTATGACAAAAAAATCTGATCTACATGAGTGGGTGGGCGTGAATGACTTGCCAGGTGCAGGCAGCTGCGACAAAGGAGAGCGATTTACATTTACATTTATTGATCTTATGAATGTTCACTTGAAGGTGAATCCCCTTGAGCTCCATGGAAAAATTTTGTGAAAATGTGCACTGGGCAGTGTCCTACATTGGGCAGTGTCCTACATGTGGCATTCCTGTTGTGTGCCAAATGTGAACAGAAGGAAGTTATCATGCTCCATGTCTTAGTTAGCTACAGCATGGAGATGTAGCCATTGGTAACCTCTGATCATATGGCAGGCTCAGTGTTACCATCACCAATGACGGCTTAGAAATCAAAGGAAGGAAGGTACTGGTATAGCTTCCATGTGGTTCATGTTTGCCATGCGGTAAGCTTTAAAATGGCCAATGCGTTGTTCCCCATCTGTTTCCACTATTATTACTAAACAGAACACTGTGCTGCTGTCAGCCACCCCTGTCTTTCTCATTGGCTATTTGGGTAGCATTTTAGCTAAAATTCTCTGCTCAGCAAGCAATGTTGTTCTGCAGATTCCCTTCCCACATGATCCTAATTTAAGAACCAAAAACCCACAGTGTGGTAGGACTCCTTGATGACTCAGCTACCAGCAGATTTTTTTTTTCCTTCTGTATAGATCAATAAAGGAAATTTGTCTAGGCCTACTAGCTTGGGGTTTTGCCAGTGAAAACCCACTCAGAAGCACCCTTCATTTGCCTATCTCATCTGAATAATTCCCAAGAGATTTTTCTGGGCATTACAACATGATTAGGATGAATCCTAAGCAATAGAGGTTACGGCAGCATTACAAATCAGCCATTTACAGCACAACCCTCTGCACGTCAGTTAAGAAGTAAGCCCCACTGTGTTCAATGGGGCTTACTCCAGAAAAGTGTGAATAGGGTTGCCACCTTAGAGCCCAATCCATAAGGCACGTTTGCGGGGCTTACCGCTGGGCTCCCGTCGGAGGTGGCTCAGTCTCCGTGACCGCCGGGCTGCGGAACGGGGAATGGGGGCATTCCGGGGGGCATGGGGGAGAGGCAGGTCCGCGGAGTCGAGCTCCACAGGATCCTAGGTGCTCGTGGAGGGCTGCTGACCTTACACAAGCGCCTTCGCTTTAGCAGCGACCAAACAGTCACCGCTAAAGTGAGCAGTCCCATTGTGGGACTGCTTCCCTTACTCGTCCCCTTCTCCCAAAGAGCCTCCCATGGTAGCGCGGGAGGCTTGGGATCCGGCAGGAGCCACTGGGTCCCACAACTCCGGGCAGCTCAGAATTGGGTTGTTAATTGTTTTGCTGTTTAGGAGTCAGAAATTTTTTTTAAACACGAAATTGCCCAAACCTCTGCTTTTAAAAAGTTGTCTCTGTTTCCAGAAAAGATAATACAGTATGCAAAGCTTGCTAACATTTGCAGAGATGAGAGCACTTCATGGAGGTTTCTTTCCTTCTTAGGTAGTGAAACATAAGCCCCATACTTAAGGTTACCAGATACAAAGTGGGACGAAGTGCCTATATCTTCTATCACTGTATAGAAGAGAGAATGTTAGCAGGTGCACCTTCCTTATTGCCAAAATTTCCTCTTCTATACAATGGTTGAAGGTATCTGTATCTGGATTTATATCTGGTAACCCATACTTGTCTTTGTAAATTGTTTGCAAATTCACTGTATTCCGACACAGTGAATTCACTGTCTGCTGCCCCTTTAAATGCATTCAACACTGGCCCTCCCTCAGACTCAAGTAAACCTGTGCAGGCCAGTGTTAGGAGTAGTACATGAATATAAGCATAGTCCTATTTGTGTCTACGCAGAAGTAAGTCTCATTCAGGTCAGTGGGACATACTTCTTGGTAAATGTTTATAGGAAAGGTGTATTGTAGCTATAGGAGCCACCTTCAACTAAATCCAATAATCTAGTTCAGTATTGGCTACCATGACTGAAAGTGACTCCTCTAAATTAATCATTTAAGTTACCTGCATGGAGCCTGAATTCAATAGCCAAGGTTCAACAGACAGCACAGCAAGTGCGACCAGCAATGAATGAAGACAAATTAACAGCCAAGTTTACTACCACCGTACTTCCTTAATTGGAGAGTTATCAGCATAGCGGCTGATGTGTATAATTAGTACTTACACTGTATTGCAATGAATGGCAAGATTTATATAAACCTTTCTTGCCATATTCCCCAAATATGAATAGGAAAGCAATAAAGGGTGCAGACTGCACTCAAAAAGCTTGTAGTTAACTTCATCCCACAAACCACAGTGAAGATGTCACAATAATAATAAAATGCCCCATTACCGAACAAATCAATTAAATCAAACTAATTGAATTACAATTAACAATTATTTAATTTTTGAAGTACTAGTGGAGCATTATATTATCAGCAAGCTGTCTGTATAGTACTTTGGTTGGATTATAAATGATTATTATGGGGAGGGGTGTGTTCATTGGCAGCCAGATTCTACACATGTTTACTTGGAAGTAAATCTCACTGAATGCAATTGAACTTCTTCAATTGAATGTGGCTTAGTGGTAGAGCACATGCTTTGCATCCCAGGCTCAATCCCTGGTATCTCTGGGTAGGTCTCAGAAAAATTTCTGTCTGAAACCCTGCCAGTCTGCACTGACAATACTAGTCTAGACAAACCATTGTCAGATTCCATATAAGGCAGCTTCTTGTGATGTATCTTCAGAGCTATAGCCCAGAGCATGATGTGAGGACAAGTAGGGGGGACGCGGTAAGTACAGCCGCCACAATGTGTTCTGGAAGTGACCCCTCCCACTCCTTCTGGAGTCATTTGGTGCAGCAACAGCAACACACAGGTGCTTGCCAATGTTGAGCACATGCACATTACTGTTGTTGCCCTGAATGGTTTCCAATGGTGAGTGGGAGGGCTACTTACAAGGTGTGTTGTGGCTCCTGCTGTACTTACTGTGGCTGGCTATTCTACTGGTTAGGTCCAGATTGAGACCTTCCAGTGCCACCTCCCTCACAAACAATGCTTCCTCCCCTTACCTAGTGGCAAACAGCTGCTGCCTCTTTCCTGAAACAAAATGGAGGGAGAGAAGTTGAAGAGGAGTGTTGACTACAGGAGAGTGAGTGGTGGGCTAGTTAAAGCATTTTCCACTAACTCCTCTTCTTTTTTGAATCTAGGGATCAGAAAGAAAAAGAATGGAGGAGAGTAGAAGGAGGTAGTCTGCAGCCCCTCATCCATCACTCTCATACATGGGCTGGCTTTGCAACATGTTAGAGTCAAATCGTGTCTTCACTCCAGACTTCAGGGGCAACTTCTGGTTGGGCACTTGTCAAGGATTGACAACCCTAAGGGATTCCCCACCCATACCTGTTCATGTGCATTTTGCTCTAATGATAGGTCCACTGCTCTTGCAGCCCCCTGTTGCTCAGTATGCATCCCTTTCGCTTATTGGGAGGTGGGTAGGTGAAGGGAGAGCTGCTGCCTGCCTTTCTTGAGTGCCTTTTAAAAATTCCCAGGTGCCGCAGTCCTGGTGCAGTTTCATGAGCTGATGCAGCTGAGAATTTCAGAATGACTTCTGGGAAGGAGGTAGTGACCCTAACAGGATATCTTGTTTGTGTTTGAGGGGCAGTGTGATGAAGTGGTTAGAGCCTTGTATACTTAAACCAGGTAGCCCAGCAGGGTGGCCTAAGACCTCCTGGCACCTAAGATAGCATGCCGAATGCTGCCTTACCTTACCGTGTAAGGTAAGGTAATGTTGCCACCTATACCTGGTGATGTGCCAATCTCTGCTTCTCCAAAAACTCAGTCTAGCCCACTTCTCTCCTCCACAATTTCTTTTTGCTTCCCTCTTCCTGTTCCATGCTAGGGAATGGGAGGAGGATCAGTGGAAGCAAGTGGGTGGACGAATCTGTCAGTCTGCTACCTGAGACAACCACTTCAGTTGGCCTGGCAAATGAGCTAGCCCTGCAGCCCAAATTCAAAAACTCTACTCAGCCATGAAACTCACTGGGTCAGTAACTCTCTTTTAGTCTCATCCACCTCATGGACTCTTTCTAGACTAATGTACCCTTATCAAGCTAAAAGATAAAATGGGAGAACCACAGATTGCCTTGAGCGACTTTGAGGAAGGGCAGGTTAAACAAACATAATCAAACTAGTATGATGCTGGTAGACTTTGCTTACAGTACATTCGTATTTGGTTATATGCTTTGCACAACCTGTATTTTGACTTATTCCGGTTCAGGCTTGTCTTGATGCTGCATTGAGGTTGGAGGGATGGATCGTTCTCTCAAGTTAGGCTGGCTAATGAATCCTGGAGTGTTCTGCCTTGCCAGCTACCAGTCATTGCATAGCACTTTGCAGGGAATGAAAACTTAAGTCCTGGTAGCAAACACCACAGCCAGATGCTTCTGACCCATCCTCCCCCGTATCCCAGAGTACAACAGCTGCTGAAAGCTGCTCTGTGATCCCTGAAGTACTGCAGCTTCCAAAAAATGATGCCAGCCCTCCCCTCAAGAAGCAGAAGGTGCAGTTTAGAAACGCAAAGCAACAAAGCACCAATTATAGCAACTGTTTCTTCAAAATTTGGGTTTTTTTGCTGATAATATAGGCATCTCTTTGAGCAGGTCCAGTGGCGTCGCTACGGAGTTTGGGGGTGCAAACTGCACCAGTTGACATACTCGGGATCTGTGTGTGTGATACCACTGGCCAAAACTGTGAAAATCTTGGTATTTTTGAATAATGCTATCCTGTTTTTATCATGCGATGTATCCATTCAGTGTAGAAAGCAATGAAACAAACTGCATTGAAATACCTGTATCCTATCAAAAAAATAGCCAAATAACTAGAAAAGGAAAACACAACTGCCTTATGTAACAAAACATGGATTTCTTTAAATCAAAGCTGACAAATGAGGCTGATTGTTCTGAGAGCCAATGGCGTGATTACAACACAGCAGGGAACCAATAAAATATTACCATGATTCAGCTCTCATTTCCATGTATCAGAGCTAATACTAGAAATCTTATTCAGCTGTGTGTCATCAAGTTGGCCGCTGGTTTTTTTTGTTGGTTACTGATTTCTTGGGTGACCTGTACTGTTATATATAAAAACAAATAAATTAAAGTTAATGGGGTTACACTAACCCTAGTGATGCCACTGCATTTAGGCTGCGCATATGATATTATCTATGGTCTGATACGGGAGGAGGTCCATCATGAGGGTGATGCAAACCCTAGTGATGCTTCTGAGTAGGTCTGTTGATTTCAGGAGGATAGTGGAGTTCTTGGAAGCAGAGAGAAACAGTTCTTCCACCTAACCCCCATACCCCAAAGGCTGCTTTAAAAGTTAAGTTTTTAAAAAGTTTTACTTAATGAAAGCTAGGGGAGAAAAAGACATTTGCAGGCCAGTGTTAGGAGCAGTACATAAGCCCAACTCTAGGCATGTCTACTCAGATGTAAGTCCCACTATAGTCAATGGAACTTACTCCCAGGTAAGTGTGGACAGGACTGAGCCATAGTCAAAGTTTTTCTGTATGATGTCTGTTTCAGTCTCAGACAGTGAACTCTGAGTTTCACTAAAGGGCAGCAAATTACATATATTAATTATGACCAAATGCTTAGCCTAGGCCAGGGGTGTCCAAACTTTTTGGCAGGAGGGCCACATTGTCTCTCTGACACTGTGTTGGGGGCCAGGAAAAAAAAATTAATTTACATTTAAAATTTGAATAAATTTGCATAAATGAATTAATTAGAGGTGGAACGTATATGAATGAATGAATGTCTTGCAGTAGCTCAAGGCCTAGAAAAGACCTTGTACAAAGCAAGGCCAGCCTTTCCTTCACTGCCACTGCTGCATCACAGACGTGAAACAGCAAGTAATGGAGGGAGCCCTCGTCCCACAGCTCATGTGAGAGGTCAAACAGTCGTCCTCATGCTGAGAGCACAGGCTCCAGCAAGTCTCCAAAGGGCCAGAGGCTCATTGGAGACTGGGTTGGGAGCCCCCAAGGGCCACAAGTGGCCCCTGGGCCAGGGTTTAGGCACCCCTGCCCTAGGCACTATGTGGGTGGGTCTCTTGGACTAAGATGTCAAAATGTCTTGGTTCTGTCCTGAAGGAGCAGTGGACAGGTAAGTGATATTGCAGGCTCTGAGTGCAGCTTCATATACAACATCTCTGGTACACTTACATAATAGGAGAACATCACCTATGAAGACTCTGTGATTGCAGAGTGTATGGAGACTGTTGTGTGTCTGATTATCTGACCTTTTTCTGCTGTATGATTTGTAAATCTTTGGGGTGGGGGAGGAAGTGGCCTTCACAAAAACTGAGCAATGAATACAAAGGAAAGCTGTATGTGTAAACAAAGCAGCACATTGATTTTGTAATAAGATGTGATACAGCACACATTTCCTGCTTTATGCAGAGATGGGCTGCATTTGCAGTTCCTGCTTTGTGATTTTTGTGATTAACTAATGCCTTCGAAAAGACAGACACTGTCGCTTTATGGGAATTAATATTATGCAGGTTTCTTTGTGTGAATGACTTTGTAAAACCCCTAATACAGCACACTGAGTGTATCTGTGGCTCTGTTTGCTGAACTGAATCGTACACACAGTTGGAGACTCCAACTCTGCTGGTGCCCAAGAACGCAACTTGCATAAAAAGAGGCTGAGTCGTAAGTGACAAGAAGAAGCAGCCCTTCCTCATTTATCAGATATTTATTTCCTTTGGACAATCAATCTTCTAAATTCCCTTGGCCATAAAAGGTCAGAGCCCACACAGTTGTTCAGGGTCATCTGTACTGCAAGAAATGAGGAGGATTCTAAAGATATAACAGAAATCAGGTGTATGTAAAAATATAAATCACGTCTGCCAAATTTTGTTCTGATAGGCAAGTAATGTCCATCCAGTACAGCTCAACTGTGCAGTGTGGTTATGGGAACCCAGAATATTATGTAAAATTTAATGGGATACAAATTTTAATGACAGCTACAGGTTTTGTTTGAATCAAATGGAACAAATAGGCTATACTTTAAAATAAGGATACCCTACTCTATTGTTTATGGGTGTGAGTTTTGCTGATATTTCAAATGAGTGGAATTTGGAAACTGAGTCAAACAAATGAGCAGAAACAGAATAAAAAAAATAATTTAAGACAAAATGGATACTTAGAATATCTGGGGATTGATTCAGTTCTTATGAACACAGGGCTGAATCCTATGGGCTTCCTGTACTGCCAGAAGCTGTGTTCTGGTGCTGCAGTGTGCTTTATAATTGTTGTGAAATGTGGCACACCATTAAATGCAGCGAGGTTGTTGCCACAAGTGGCAAGGTGTTGTGCGCCAGTGGCCTGCAAAAGTGCCCTGGTGCTGGTTTGTCAGTGTGGAGAGGTAGGGAGGTGAGAGAGGTAGGGAGGGGGATGAACAGGACAGGAAAGGTGTGTATTGAGGCCAGGAAGGCCTGCTGATATCCCATCCACTTCCTGGCCACTGTCCACCTATCTGAGTCAACTCGGACTTGTGCAAGCAAAATTGCTGGCACAGATCTGAGTAGACCCAGTGGGGCAGCAAGGACTTATCTCCCAGTCAAGGGAACAAAAGTTCCTCAAGGAGACTTCCAGGACCCACCCCCACCCCCCACAGAATGCAGTGCACACTCTGGGGGGTTACATGGATTGGAATGGTGGTTGCATTCACAGAACTATGTGTCTAGTGATCATACATAGTAGGTCACATAACATTTGGAAAGAGCTTGCTACATGGACATTGCAATTTCATCTGGAGTTTTTAACCCAGTACTACATTTCCTTTGGCCATTGGCACTAGTGTGTTACCCTTGTTGCAACTGAATGGATATGTTCTGTGTGAAGGAATATATGTCTACCGCATAGTGAGCGACACGATAGCCTCACATGAAGCACCACTACTGTACTATCTGAATTGGCTGCCGGTACTAATAAATAGGTTGATCTTGATTCACTTTTATCTTTGCTCTGTTTCGCAGTTTTACTATAACAATATTGATTTGAGTCAGTTTATATCAACATAAAAGCATAGCGTCACAATTGTACCCTGGCCTTACAGTTTCTAAAGTATTTCTGGTTTAGAAAATCTTTTCTTAGAGTCTTTGTATTTTCAAATAGCAAGAAAGTATAAAATTTTGAACTAGCAGAAAACAAAACATAAAATGCGGACCATTTCAGACATGCAAAATTTAGCAATTAAACAGCATGCTGTTTCTGATGTCACCTATTACCATGAAAATAGGTGCGTCTGGATGCTCATCCATGGCTGGTTCCAAGTTCTGATTTTGTGGGTGTCATTTCAGATAAGTATGAGGGTCCATCATCAATGAGTTCTCCTGTCATGTGACTATTTTACTGTCAAAATGGAATACTTGTGTTCTGGACCATGCAAGGCAATTGACAGATTTGCAGATTATAGGCCTGGGGCTGTGGAAAGAATACCCAGGCCATTTGGATGAGGAGCGCTAGTGGAATACACACATTCCCATGGAAATTAGTAATGTTGCTCTTCCTTTGTGCTGCCACTTTTCCGAGTAATGAAGCTGCAGAGAGCTCTGTTAGAAGGTCTGTGGATGCACTGGCATAGTCATGTTATGACTGCTCCTGCAAAAGAAGTAGCAGTGGGGCTCCCTGAACATACGTGACCGCATGAAAGTCAGCCCTGCTCTCTTGGAAATTGCAACAAATAAATTTCAGGGGAGAGCTATTTTATACTGGGCTTGCACAAGCCGCACACGCACACAGAGAGAGAGAGAGAGCGAGCGTGTGCTGCACAGCCAGGATATCAGGGCTCAAGTGAGAAGTGATTGACATCTTCATCCCCTTAGGCTTTTGCTGCCACCACCAAGAGAATGAACAATAAGTTCTACAGTTGAATGAAAGGCCGCCCCAAACCCTGGGAACTGTTTTGATTTCCCAGGTATGGCTAGTAGTGGGTTTAGTGCTACTGGTAGGTCATCACTGGCAGGTCACTTGAATTCTGAGAAGATGCACTTGTGTCTCCTTTTTGAATTTTGCTACTAGGATTTTTGTTTTTACTACATGTACATATACCCATGTCAGCTTTCTATAAGTTGCATGAATAATCTTCACAATTTTACTCAGTTATCTTTATGCTGTGCTAGGAGGGGGAGTTGGCTGTATGGTAGTCAGGGCCCAACATGGGTGGGCAATGCCCACAGAATTACCTTGGTTTGGAAGACAGAGCTTCAGAGCCCAATCCTATCCTTTACTGCCCATGGGTGCAGCCATGCCAAAAAGGAACTCACTGCATCCAGCCAGAGGGAGGCAAAAAGGGAGGCTTTGGAGGAGTAGGGGGATTTAAATCCCCTTTCTCCTCTGTAAGCCGCCTGCTTTGTGATGGGTCTCCTCAGAGGCTCATTCAAGTCCAAAAAGAGAAAGGGGACAGGAAGGTTGCAAAAGGAGAAGCTAGGTTTTGGTACATGCCATTACCACCAGATCCACCCCCTACTGCAATCTCCCTGACCTCCCCCCACCTTGTTTTGTCCTCTCCCCACCCCCTCTGCAGCTTTACCTGCTCCAGGATCTGTGGACAGGGAGCAGTACTTGTCCTCTTGGGGCAATGCTCCTAAAATGCTCCTCTTGGGGCAGTGCTCCTAAAATGACCACTGATGGAGTAGTCTTCACTCTGTTGGCACTCTGTTGACAGCTGTTTAGCTATCACAAAACTCTCCATAGTAGAGCCCAGTCCTGCATAGGATTGGGCTATTGGTTTAATGGATTTTCCATGACTAGAAGCTGTAGGATTGGTTAGGCAGAATAAACAAATTGGGACAGCCCACCAATGAGGCCAGGTGAAATTGCTGCTTCAAGCAATAGGTTGGGAGAGATGGAAAACTTGAACCCACACCCAAAATCTGCCTACAACCTCCATCAGCCTGTTGCTCATCTGGGTGAGTAAGATTGTGGAAGCAGTGGGATTGTAGGAAGAGGTAGCATGCCAGCATGATCCTTTTGTCCCCTCTTGTCTTTCCTATAAGGTAAGGAGAGTGAGAGAGAACAAGATCACAATGGCATCCTACCTTCTCCTTTGCCTTCCTGTGGTGATGCTCTTCTGTTCCCAGCTTTCTTTCAAGACATCTCACAGAGGAAATCTTCCTCTTCCACTCTCCACAGCCTCTACCTTCATCACCACTGCACCAGGGCTGGGATATGCTTGCACTGATACGTGTGCAGGTGGGGAAAAGGATATGAGGTGGCTGTTTGGTGTAGCTTCAAGCAAGAGTTTGATCTGGGCTGGGCCTGTAAACAGAAATGTGCAGATGCATTATTTACAGATGCCACAAAACCCTGAGCTTCTTACAGCCCACCCCGTTATAAATTCCCCTGCGGCAATGCAGTGGTGCCGGCATGACCTCTGCTGCATACTGCAGGGGATTTTCAGCTGCTGGAGATCTCCTCAAGGTAAGGAGACATTTGCCCACTTGCTTTGGGGTAAACTTCAGCAGCTGCTATGGGGCAACTTGGACCTGTGCCAGCTCAAGTGCTGGCACAAGTCTGTGTCGCTTCTTGAAGGCAGATCAGGCCTGGGAATCCTGCCCATTCAATGCACGGAACTGGCTGCCTACCCCTTGTGGCAGCTGGCCTGCATGCACTGGCCTAGTGGCATTTACATCTACAAGAAAGGAAGTTATGCCAGCAGAAGGCCCAGTCTGCTGGCGTAATCCAGTCAGAGTGGGCTGTTAGTGATGAACTTCTGTTCCTTGACATCTTTGCTGCTGAGCTGAATTCACAACAAAAATGATACAATTTTCCCCCCCCCCCCCCAAATGATGTTGTGTCATAACTACTGCTGCCACCAAGGCCTGCAGATGGTGGCATAAACTGTTGAAACAGAAGGAAAGAAAAAAATGATACCCATCATTCCCTTCAAAAGTTTCAAGGAACTTTAGTAGTATTGTCGAATTTTGCAGGAGCTGCTTCTAAGATCATTCTCAGCTCTTAAGTATAACACAAAGTAAGCACAGCTCTCACATTTTAGTATTCAGCAGTGATAAATGTTCTATAATGTCTAAGCCAGGATTAGGAATATCTAAAGAAGTCAGGGTGTTGCCATGATTAGGTGATAGCTTATTTTCTTCCAAATAAATTAGTTGCACACTGTGCATTAGTATCAGGCAAAGGGCTTTCATTATCTAAGGAAATCTCTTTAAAAGGTTTGATTCAGAAAAGAGACTGGGACAAAGTGTTTGTAATTCCTGTTCCCCCATGCATGACTGAGTTCTCCAGGAACAAAGCTGTGGTGGATCCATAGCTTTGAGAGATAAGTGAACACAGTAACAGCAATTAGTTTTAAACTACCCTATAGGATACCTTTGGCCAATGTCTTGCCTATACTCCCTATTCTTTGCCAGTGGGGTAAAGCAATAGATAAACTTAATAAAACTTTTGCCAAATAGAATAATCATTTCCATTGTTGAAAAGTAGAAGTCCTAAAGACAGAAAACAAACCTAGTACGTATATTAGGGAATCTGGAAAATTAGTGCTGTAATGTTCTTTTGCTTTTGAACTGGATCCATGTAATTGCAGGTGGCAAAGTGAAGTATTGACTCCTGCAGAGAAACCGTTTTTGTGTTGATTTGCTGGTAGGTTCTTCTTAATCCAGCAGAATTGGACAACTTAGCAGAATTGGACAACTGCTGTGAGAAAAAAAGGTATAAATAGTTCTTTGCTGGTAGAAGAGCATTGTTGGGCTTAGCAGGTAACTGCCAGGTTTGTCTTTATCAATGGTGCAAGTCTCTGAACCTGGTGGAAAAAGTATCAGGAGGCCTGCAATGTTTTTGTTACCATTGGCCTTCTGAATTTTAGGAGAATCTCTGAGAAATAAAGTCTCTGATGCAGGGCCCATGAGAGGAGGGGTATACGGGGTAATTTGAATCTGTGCCTAGGGTCCAAAAGGGGGACCAGGAAACCGGAAACCGGTAAACCTGGGCTCCAAAGACTTTTCCGGATGTCACCACCCTCCCCCTTTGGAAGGGGCCCAAAAGAAATTTTGTACCCCCGATAAAATTCCTGCTCAGATGGTTCATTTTGAGCTTGTTAAAGAAGTAATTCAAGTAGATAATAAGTCTGGCATGTTATATTCAGCATGTGTATTTTTCAGGAAAAAATGATACCAGCAGCAGAGTTGTGGATAAGTCACTGTGCAAGGGAGGCGGCACACTGCTTAGGATGCTGAGAGGTCTTGGACCAGCTCTGGAAGGAGCAGACACATTCCTTCCAGTACATTGTTAACACAGGAAGCAGTTGATACATTTCAAAACTGGCAGTGGACCAATTGTGTGGATGCTTCATTGGCACAATTCCTCTCCCTCAAACAGAGAAGGGAATCATGGGAATCCACTATTCATGTGGAGAACCCTAATCCAACCTAACATTATTTGCACCACAGACAATAGGGTCCCTGGCTCACTCCACCCCTTCAAGCATGTTGCAGCCTGAATGAAGGCCTGAACTAGGCCTCAGATTTGACTACTTGTCCCTGTTGTATGTCATGTGATTTTGGGAGGATGTTGTGGTTTTGGCCAGGAAAATGTCCGATCATTGTCCTCAGTGTTCTTTCCTATATTTATTAGTGTGGGCCAAGTCTGCAGAGGCAAAGCAAATAAAAGATCTCCCATTATTCATGAGAACATGAACCATTAAAAATAATCCATGTCTCTATTATGTCCCTTAAGAAACAAAATGGGCACAAAACCAACAGCGTTGTAAAAATCATCAATCAAGAAAAGATCTCCGAGGAAAAATAAAGGAAGGATGATTGCTGCCATGGTTGCCTCCTCCCCTCCATTCTACCTCCTGCCTCCCTTTAGTCGCACTCCCCCAAAGCACCCTCCTCTGCTGCTCTTTGAACACCTCTTAGTAAGTCCACTCCCTGCTTGCCGCATCTCTTTAGATGCCACCATCAGTTTATGCTGTGTGGGTGGAGAAGATGGATGTCAGTCAAAGTATCCCACCAGCCAGCCTGAAAGGGAACAGTCCCCTTAAAACCCATGAATGGCTTATTCCCGCAGTCCTGTGCATTTGGTATTTGCTTCTTTCCATGGGAAAGCTTCAGCTGACAAACATGTTCTCCCTGTTTCCACACTGCACTGAAGGTGCTATAAAAGGAAGCAGCCTTCCCCCCCACTGCCTCCTTCCTTCCCCCACTGCCTGCACAAGCCTCGAAAAGCCCAGCTAATTATCTAAGGTTACGATGCTTGATAGATAGTGCTACGGTTGTTTCAGGTGCAGATGTCAAAAGATCAGGTGTGACTGGTGGGAGGAGGACTGGCTACAGCTGCAGTTCAGAGAGACCAGATGGTTTGCAAGGAACAGAGTTAGAAACCAAGGGAATTCTAATGATTAGAAGCTCTGAAAGAGTCTTGGGATCCAGGCAAGCTAGGCATCCTGGGAAATTTAGTAATTAGCATCTATGAGGCAATTGTAGGACATTCTTGCATGTCATATTTCATTCTGTACAGTGTTACCCGGACGGTCAAATAGAGCAGCATGAGCTTGAAAACCAAATGAAAACACACCCAAAATTCTGTTCCCAAAGTGCTTATGTTGAATCTATGCTGATTAAAGTCACATCAAAAGAGGATACAGGCCACAATGTTTCCTGTGCTCCATCTGTTCCGAGCAGCCCTGTATTCCAATCAACAATATAAATACTTACTGTGATGACGGGATTGCATGGAACAAATGAAAATAAGATGGACAACCCAAATGTAAAACAACACATTATTTTATTGTTGCATGTGACAAAAATGTAGAGCTCATCATTTGTGTTGGCCTTCACATCGGGTGCTGATTTTTGTCACGCTTGGGTGGATTCAGTAACCTCCTGTAAAGCTGCAAGACAGTGCACAGCCAATGATCGTACTAAGGGCAGAATCCCATGGTGTCCCTGAGAAGCCAGAACTTGCATTCTGAGGGTTCAAGGCCATCTGTGGGTACAGGGCACATGAAAGCATGTGATCCTGGGCTGCTGATGCAAATCAGCAGCAGCACATCACAGCAATATCTCCTGAAGCCTCTGGCAGCACTGGTATTTTGGCAGTGGAGGTGTGTCATGAGCAGGAAGAGGTCAGGGGCAGTTTCGGGGTGGAACAGAGAGGGCAGGGGGTGGGAAGGGCTGGGTGGATCTCGGCAGCATCAGCTGTCCCCGATCCTATCCCCTGTATCCCAGGCTGCCCCACACCTTTTCTCTCCTGACAATGCCAGCAAAATGACTGGTATAGGTTCAAAGAGACCGATTCAAAAATATTTCACTTACCTCCTATGGCTGTCTGATCACCCTCACTACTGTCTGTGTGGCTGCATCAGTGCCAGTAGTGAGGATATACTGGACAGGATAGTGCTTCAGTTCAATTCAAGTCAATAGATAGATCACAAATCAAGTTGGGGGGGGGGAATAAGAGTACAGTTCAGGACAACACAGGTATGCAGTGCATTGGCAACAACATTGGTTGACCTTTCTATTAAAAGTGAGCGTATAAAGGATAGTAATGTCAGACTGAACAGCTAGTGTGTGGAATTGGCCTCAGTTCCAGCCCAGCAATGTGCAATATGAGTCTTGTGTGACAGTAGCCAGTTCATGTCAAACTCTTTGTGAATTGCCTTCTTACTTAGCACACCAGAGTTCCAGTTACATCCTGTGGCATGCTAGCAGCCAATCTGCATAGATTTCAGCATGCCCTCATGGCCATCACATAACCCTTTCAGCATATGCTGCCGCAGCTGAAACACAACACAGACTGAGCATTTTTTGTTAGCAGACATGTGCTCATGTGACAAGGGCCCTAAGATTTGCTGGGTGACATCAGTTGAAATTTGTTTTGGTAGAGCCTCTGGATTTATTTATAGATCCCTTGTATGTTTCCAAATGGGCCTGAGCAATATGTCCCCCAAATACACAGATGGCTGGCTTGATTTCCTGAAGAGCCGGAACTTGCCAGAACCGGGCTCTGTAGAGGTTAATTGGGTGTCTTTACCCTGAAGAAATGCAAAAGCAAGCACAGTTTGGTTCTTTTGTTTGGTGGAGAGAAAGTTTGCTGTTTATCTTGTACCAAGGTCAATAGCATTCAGAAACATGATAATTTTGCACTAAAATCCTAAAAATTACACAGAGGGACCAGGTTGATTAAATGCAAAGGGTATTTTTAAATGCAAAGAAATGCTGTGATAGTGAAAATCAGATATACGGCCAGGGAAAACTGATGCCTTTACTCTTCAATAGATGGGGGAGAAGGTAAAGTTGCTACCACATTACTCTTATTCAAAGGATTTTATTTTAAATGGTTGTCTCTTAGACTTTCATAGCCCAGAATGGAAGTTCCTTGTCTGATACTATTTCAGTTCCTTAGATTTTCATATACCTAACCTGACAGCCAGGCAGCATCCCTGATATTTGAACTTTGACCTGGCAACGTCTAGGTGGAAAAGGAAGGAAGCAACTTCATCAGAGCACCCAGCTGGGCCTTTCAAAGGCAGAAAGTGACCAAACAATGTCACTTCTCCTTTGTTAGGACATATTTCCTCCTCTGCAAAATATCTAGGCAGCCAAAGTTCTGCTCTGGGGAGAGCATAGAGGAAAAAAAATGCCGTGGATGACACCCCTCCCCGCCTCAGCTAATGAAAAAATCCAGCACAATAAGCCAAGCTAATGATTCTCATCCTAAATCAGTTTCTGATGCCACAAGCTATTTTGATAACAGGACATTGCAACAATAGCCCACTGACTTAATTGCACCTCTGACAGAGGTAAGAAGGGAAACCTGAGCCTATGCCTATTTAGCAGGAAGTCCCATTGAGTGGGAGGGGCTTCCCAAAGTGACTGAGCAGGAGACTGCAGCCTGGAGGCCTTTTCTTTTTTCCTGTTTCTATGATATTTGAGCTTCATGTTTGTACAGTATGTATTTATATAGTGCCATTGATGCACGTGGCCTTTTACATCAGCTGACAGGTGAGGTCCCTGCCCCAGGAGGTTCACCATCTTGAAAAATGTACAAGGAACAACAGGGGGAAGTGGAGAAGAGTGGTGACAGGACAAACAGGTGAAGAATATATGGTTATTTCCTTTACACAGGCTTAGCTGCAGTTGGATAAAGGTAGGATTACCAGATACAAAGAGGGATAGAGTGCCTACACCTTTAACCACTGTATAGAAAAGGGAATTTTGGCAAGTGAACTCAACATGGAAGGGTGTATAAAGCTGCACATGCCAAACTCCCTCTTCTGTACAATGGTTAAAGGTACAGGTACTCTGTCTCCCTTTGTATCTGGTAACCCTAAGTAAAGGGACTACTAGGGAATCATGTCAAACCTTCGTTTTCAAAAAGGTGGTTTCTGAAGAAGGATTTGAAGAGAATAAGAGTGGCATCTGTTTTGCCCTGTCACATCTAGTTTTGGAGATACAGTATATCCTCATTAGTGAATGGTTCAGGCCATGGTGTAGGCTTCCTTATGAGGAAGCTGCTTGAACCATTCACTAAAGAAGTTATGCCGTGTCTCCAAAACTAGACGTGATAGGACAAAACAGATGCCATTTTTGAAATCAGCACCCCAAATATACCCAGGAATTGGTGTAATGTTTAAGGAAGCAAAATGTGTGTTGGCCTGTGTAATCTGGGAAGAAATTCCAAGCATAAGGGTCAGCAAGGGAGAAAAGGTGGTGTCATTTGGGGGAACAAGTCTAGAATCCTATCCACATTTTCCTGGGAGTAAGATCCATTGACTATAATAGAATTTATGGGTAGGATTGGGCATAGGATTGGGCTCCAAGAGAGCTTGGAACCAGACTGTTTAACCTGCTAGAGAGGGAGAAGCAAAGGTCATGAGCTGAATTGATATGAGTTCACTGATATGAGCAGCAGGACATGAGAGCTGAGAGATACAGAAAGGCAAAGCTTTGGAGGGCTTTAAAGGCAAAGGCAAGTTGCTGATACTGGGTGTAAGAATGGACAGGAAGCCAGTGAAGCAACCTGAGGAGGGGCATGAAGTGATATGCATCACTGCTTACTTCTTGGGTATCGAAGTCATGAGCTCTCTCACTTGCTCTGAATACTGCAGAAACCAGTTAAGTTGCTCTGGTTATTACAATGCTGGAACTGTCCTTTAAAGTAGACATTAGTCCATACAGCTTCTTATTGATTGCTGATGTGATGAACAATCTGGCATTCCTTTCTCTGCTATAACACACACACACACACACACACACACACACGCTTTGAAATTCATTTGAGGTGCCAGGAACTGCCCACATGTACTTAAGGGGACCCTGCTTCAGGAACTCTGGCTTCACTGTAGGTGGATGATATACCACAGTGGCATGCTGGCTCAATTGCTGTTTCTCTAGAGCTGGGGTCTCCAAACTCCGGCCCGGGGGCCAGACGCAGCCCGCAAGAAGCCTCTTTCCGGCCCGCGGCCAACCTCTTGTCCCCTGAAAGCCTCTGGCCCACTCAACTGAACATGACCAGAAACGTGCTCTGATTGTGTCTGGAGGGTATTCTAAGGGCCAGAGAGGTTAAATGAATGAGCCAATTCATTCATTTATTCACTCATCTAAGTTCCATCTCTAATTTATTTATTTATATTTAAATTTTTTTTCCGGCCCTCAACACCATGCCAGATATTTAATGCAGCCCTCTGACCAAAACGTTTGAAGACCCCTGCTCTAGAGCAACATGAGGTTTCATAACCCAGTTTCTGTAGGGAAATGACCTTTTCAGCTGCCTTGATTTGGTTCATGTTTATGGTTCTGTAACAGCTTAATCTGTACTGTATGGATTAGTGTTTTGAGAGGAACAGCACCCAATAATAATCCAATCTCTGTCTGATCCTCTAGGAAAGACAGGCTATACTTCTGAACAATATCACAATATCTGTTTTCTATAGTGGATGCAAGGTTATTTATGATTATGAGTAAAGGAGAATTGCATAAAGGGTTATATTTTAAGTTACAACAATAATTTTTTCCCATGTGCTACTGTGAACATGACATGCATTTTGTTTAGTGGTCCTTTCCTTGTTGCAATGGAAGATTTCGTTCAGCCAATGTTACCTGTGAAAAATGAAGGTACATTGGAAGTTACCTCAGGGAGCCCTGTCAGCACAAGCGCAGAGTCTTGGACAGCCCCAGAGTGCCAGCACAAACTGGTCAGGGGGCTGGCAGTGATGGTGTGCTTGTGGAGTCCCCTGAAGGGATTTCAGGAGCCCCAGGGCTCCTGCACTTTGAGAAACACTGTTATATAGAAATCAAATTATTGGTAGAGGTGTGAAAACCTGAGTTCTGTGCATGCGCTCACACAAATACATGTGTGCACAGACTTCTAACTCCTCACTGTGTCATAACTGGCTGCATCTGCTGACACTATACCACCTATATCATCTACCTAATACATTTTAAAGCTCTGCATTGGCAACCTTCAGTCCCGAAAGACTATGGTATCGCGCTCTGAATGGTGGTTCTGGAACAGCGTCTAGTGTGGCTGAAAAGGCCAATTCGGGAGTGACAATCCCTTCCACACTGGGAGCAAGTGCAGTCTGTCCCTAGTCTGTCTCCCTGGCTATGGGCCTTCCTTCTTTGCCTCTTTGCCTCAGACTGTTGGCCAAGTGTCTCTTCAAACTGGGAAAGGCCATGCTGCACAGCCTGCCTCCAAGTGGGCCTCTCAGAGGCCAGGGTTTCCCACTTGTTGAGGTCCACTCCTAAGGCCTTCAGATCCCTCTTGCAGATGTCGTTGTATCACAGCTGGTCATGGTTCACACAGGTCAACACAGGTCATGGTTCAGGATGTGGACTCACCTCCCTGCATTACAATCTCTGCGCATGAACTGGAGGTAGTCCATGACTTTGTGTACCTTGGCTCAATGATCTCCGATACTCTTTCTCTCGATACCGAGCTAAACAAACGCATCGGTAAAGCAGCTACCACGTTTTCCAGACTCACAAAGAGAGTCTGGTCCAACAAGAAGCTGATGGAACATACCAAGATCCAGGTCTACAGAGCTTGCGTCCTGAGTACACTTCTGTACTGCAGCAAGTCATGGACTCTTCGCTCACAACAGGAGAGGAAACTGAACGCTTTCCACATGCGCTGCCTCCGATGCATCCTCGGCATCACCTGGCAGGACAAAGTTCCAAACAACACAGTCCTGGAACGAGCTGGAATCCCTAGCATGTATGCACTGCTGAAACAGAGGCGCCTGCGTTGGCTCGGTCATGTTGTGAGAATGGATGATGGCCGGATCCCAAAGGATCTCCTCTATGGAGAACTCGTGCAAGGAAAGCGCCCTACAGGTAGACCACAGCTGCGATACAAGGACTTTTAAAGATATTACAATTTATAATTATAATTTATAAAAATGCACCCTTGGAATAAAAACACATAACACAGCTTTCTGCACATTTTCCTTGGGGGGGAAAAAATATGAAAATCTGCAAAACAACAACAACAACAACAAAAACCAAACACATACAAAAACGTTTTTTAAGAACACCTCAAATTATTGGTCCACCTAACTCAGTATTGCCAGTGGCAGTCCACGTAACTCAAGAGATAGGTCTTTACCATCTCGAATGGCCTGCTTCCAGCACTGTTTCCTTTTGTTCTCTGGCCTGCTTCCGCTTCTCTTTTTCTTCTTCCTCTCCTGATTTGAAAAGAACAAAGGAAGTGGAGAGGGGAGTGGTAGGCTAGAGTGTCTTCAAATGCAGGAAGTGGAGGAGTGGAAGAGGTGATGGCTGATATGCCACTGGGTAACAGGAGCATTTGGAGGACAGCCTAAGGCATCAGAAGGTTCTGGGCTGGCCTTCGATACACAAGTGTTCTCCTCTTTTGCGTGTAGCCACCTGACAGCCCAATCCCATGCATGTCTACTCAGAAGTAAGTTCCATTAGAGTCAATGGGGTTTGCTTCCAGTAAAGTATGGATAGGATTGGGCTGTTAATCAAGGTGGGAATGTTCACCATTGAAAGGAAAAGGCACAGGTAGTTTTCTTTGAACATTTACAGTGTGTGCAGTTCCCAAATACCAAAGAGTTTGTGCCTTCAATACAGCATAGAAAATGTCCTCTAGCAGCAACCGTGTTTGCTCTCTAGTGCTATCCTGCTGCAGTGCCTATAAAGAAGGCTGCTAACAAAAAGGTTATTCAGAAGGTTGCTTGAATAAACCCAAAGGTAACAAGTATCCACTGAGCAGATGTTGTGAGACCGAGCTGCACTTTGGAAAACTGCCGAGATATTTTAAAGTAGCGCTTTCTCATTAACCTAAGCACAATGCTAAAAGTCCTTTAAAATAAAACTTTCCAGATGCCACCTGCATCTGAGATGCTAATAGGATGAATGCCAGTAAGCCCTCTAATACTGGAAATGCTCTTAAGAAACAGCTACGACTGATTGTACTGACACAAACAAACAAAAAACTAATTTATGTATTCCTGCAGCTGCATCTCCAGGCAAAGGGAAGCAGGAGCAATTCACAGTTGACTAATGTCCCCCTCCCCTTTGCAGATTTGGACATTTAACCGTAATTAAGATTTATTGTCTGCAAACCTGCAGGTCAGAGCAGACATCACAATATGGATAACTTTTTGTTTACTAGTAAAAGGCCTATTAGGACGAATCTTCAAATTCTCCAAGCAGAACATGTCATTTCAGATCTTGACTGTACATTTCGAGTGGAATGACACAGGACTCATCCAGCACAGGAGTGGGTTAGAGAGGCAGGAGAGTTTTGCCTGGAGCAAAACGTTCTGCTTTCCTGAAATGGCTTGAATATCTGGAATAGTATTGCTGGAATTCAGGAGGGGAATAGGGAAGGATTTGGTCACATTCAACCAGGCTCCGAGAACTCTTAAATAAACCAGATGGAGCTTGGATCTGTATGTTTCCACCCATGGAAAAAGATCAAAGACATGCCTGAACCCTGTGTTGTTTTGTGTATTGGATGTGCCTAAGGCCTTGTGCTGCCAGAACTAGCATTTCAGCAACACAAGGTTCTTCATGGCAGCATGAAAGCCTGGTTGCTGTTGCATACTGCTAGGCTGCTTCCGCAAATGGTGAGAAGTGCAATGCAGCATGTGTGATAGCAGCTCTGGAAGACACCACAGGTGATGATAAGTTGGTAGCAGGGGTGGCAAAGGTGAGAATGGGCCAAAGGGGTAGGACCTCATTAGCAAACACACACACCAGGTCCTATCCCCATTTTTTGACCCACCCCACCACCCCCTTTCACTTCTTGGATTTACACCAGCTATAGATGGTGTGGGTCTGAGGAGACCCATAGGTCATCAGGGGCTTAGGCACTTTGGCAGGCTTCCTGATTGCCCCTTCCACCATTGGATACAGTGCACATTTTGTCAGTCTGGCTGCATTGGTGACTATAGGGGGGAATAGCATTGGGCAGAAAGTGAATCTTTGGTTAGATTTCACTTGGAAGCTGGTTATAAGAAGAGCCCTGCTGGATCAGGCCCAGGGCCCACCTAGTCCAGCTTCCTGTATCTCACAACAGCTCACCAGATGCCTCAGGGAGCAACAAGACAACAAGATACTTTCATCTTGATGCCACTCCCCTGCATCTGGCATTCAATTTACCCTCACACCACTCAATGAAAACACAAGACTATGGCTTGGGTTTAACTTGGGCCACCTTATTAAACACAAATTATCAATTTTTAAAACATGAAACCTACTGAAAATACTGTCCCCCCTACTATCTAGGGTCATGTTGAATCCACCGTTCTATTGCATCTATTAATTTTACCTACTGTGTTTATTACTCAATAGGATGCCAAGTTAGGATCCCAGCCTTGCTCTTCTGTGCCTTTGAGTGGTTTGTAAGATTTCTAGCAAATATCTTACAACTGGCAACAAAGATGAGATCCAGAAAAAACTCCTACAGAACCCTAGGTTCCTGGAAGCTGTGTTTGATAGCAGGCTATAGTGGACAAATAGCCTTTTGTCAGTACTGGGGATGACTGGCGTAGTTATCTAGAAAGGCTGGACCGGTACCTTAAAGTAGTGAGATTCCCCCAGAAAAAAACTTGTAGCAGCACTGTTGAGGATTTGGGAGGAAAAACTTATAGTCTTGTACATAGTCTTGTACATAAATTGTTCAGCAACACCTGTCGCCAAAACCCTTGATAATAGCAGAAAGGTTCAGATTTCAGAAGAGACACCAGTATGAAGGTGATTCTGTTTCTTCATTTGCAGCAGAATTAAAGAGGCTTTCAGAACACTGTGACTTCAAGGAGGGCCTAATGATGCATTAACAGACAAGTTTGTGTGTGGATTGCACTGTGAGTGTATTCAAAAGAGACTTTTAATGGAGGAAAACCTCATCTTCAAATGTGCTGTACAAATTGAAGTGGCAATGGAAGCTGCAGGTAAAGATGTGGTAGAATGCCAAAGTAGAGTTAGAGAAGAAAAAGAGATACACAGAATGGCAACTGACCAGAACAAGAGACATCCTGTTCAAGCCTCAAAGCCATGTGACCAACATGGAAGTGGATTCCACTTCCCTTCTGCATGTGGATTTAAAGATGCATACTGAAGAAAATGCTATCAAAAGTACATACTCAAGCAGTATGTGGGACTATAAAGAGTATAGGCAAGGGTGCCTCAGGGCATAAGCAGACAAAGGTAAAGTTCTTATCCTTGATAAAGACAGGAGTAACTCAAACTGTGTGAGGGATCTAGCAAGCCTGGGAATATACAATACGAGCAAAGATAACTCAGCATTTTTAATGACAGCAAGAGTAGCAGGAAAAAATGCTCAGGATGCAGTTGGACTCAGTGGCTGCTGAGCACAGTATGAAAAAACTTTTGCAGACATCAAAATGTATCACACATTCCTACTGTGTAGGAAGACATGTGTAGACAGGACAAAGGACAGTGCTCTTGGGAATCATATGTTGATGTGGAGCATAATAATATCCAGTGACTTCTGAACTTGTATGTGGTTGAGCAAGGGGCACCAGCACTGTGGGGACATGAATGGATGAAGAAATTGCCCCTAGATTGGAGATACATAAAGGCACTGCAATCACACCTACTAGCACCCTATTAAAATGGACATATTGGAAAATACAGTAAACCAGGACGTGTGGTGCTGGGGCAGCAGGTCAGGAAGAACTGACTCACCAGCATCCTCAGAAAATCCCCACAGCCTCACCCAGTGATCGTGTCCATGTTCCACCTGCTTCCTTGGCTGCAAACTGGCGGAATGTGTGCTCGATCACTGGGTGAGGCCATGGTGATTTTCGGAGGGTACTAGTGGGACAGTTCTGCCTTACCTGCCATCCCTGCACTGCACATCTTTATAATATGGGTACAAGCCAGTTGAGTATGCACAGCCCACATTTCACAAAGCATGACCTTTGTGTCCTTATAGTCACTGGCATCACTCGGGAGTGGGGGTGCAGGCCGCACCAGGTGACGCGCCGGGGGGTGATGCGCCCTGGGGGAGGATGCACTAACATCGCGGAATTAGGAGCTACCCTGTCATGCCATAAACCGTTGGATGTGGAATGTCCAGCGGAGTGCAATGCAAAAAACAGAATTGAAATAGCTCCTTTCCTTCAAAAGTTATGATCAAAAAACCGGAAGGAAAAAATGAATGGATTGCTATGGAAAGTGAAAGTGAGCTGTGTCGCGCATTTACTCGTGAGTAGGCATGAGTAGAGGTGAGTAGGCGTGATGCAAATTCTAGTGACGCCACTGCTTATAGTATTTGTCCAAAAATGGATGTTGATTTGGATTGCTTGGAAAATGAAGGTCTACTCTGTGGGTAGCCTGGAATGAATGGGCAATCCCTGTTGTTCTAGTTATTAAAAAGGAGAGAGCAGTTAGGCTTTGTGGAGATTGCAAGGTTACCATAAACTTCGTTTTGAACGTGGACAGTTGTCCTTTGCTACTCATTGATGACATGTTTGCAATCCTGTCAGGAGGGAAGCGGTTCAGCAAGATTGATTTGTCCAAGGCTTGCTTGCAGATGGAAGTAGAAGAAGATTCTAAGGTATACCTCGACATCAATATTTCAAAATATATTGTAGCATTGTAACAGACTAGTGTTTAGTATTGCATCGACTCCAGCTATCTGGCAAAGGGCAATGGATCAAGCTTTGAGAGGTATCCCAAATAACACAGTGCTGTCTGAATGATATTACTGTGACAGGAGAAGGTGATGAAGAGCACCTGAAAATTCTGAGAACTTTACTGAAATGCATAGGAGAGTGTGGACTCTGAGGTAACTGTGCAAAATGTCAATTTCTTAAGGAATCAAAAACTTATTGTGGGCACATTATTGAGGTAAGAGCCTTATGTAAGTCTCCAGAGAAAACTAATGAAGTCCTGGAAGACCTGCAGACTAAGTACGGCTCTTAGCTTAGATCAGGGGTGTCCAAACTTTTTGGCAGGAGGGCCGCATCATCTCTCTGGCACTGTGTCAGGGGCTGGGGAAAAAAAGAATTAATTTACAATTCAAATTTGAATAATTTTACATAAATGAATTTATTAGAGAATGGAACTTATATGAATGAATGATGGTCTTGCAGTAGCTCATGACCTATAAAAGGCCTTGCACAAAGCCAAGTTGGCCTTTCCTTTGCTGCCGCTGCTGCATCACAGACATGAAACAGCAAGTAGTGGAGGGAACCCTCGGCCCACAGCTCACGCAAGAGGTCAAACAGTTACCCTCACACTGAGGGCAGTTACGTTGGGCTAGCACAGCTTCAGCAAATCTCCCAAGGGCCAGAGCTCATTGGAGGCTGGGGGCTCCTATGGGCCAGATTGGGGGTCCCCGAGGGCTGCAAAAGGCCCCCAGGCCAGGGTTTGGGCGCCCCTGGCTTAGATCATTCTGTGCATTTGTTAAATAGCATAGTCAATTTTTACACAAGTTGGCAAGTGTGTATTTGTTTATTTATTTGTTACAAATGGGCCAAAAGTGGGTTAGGAACAGGCCTGTGAAAGACCCTTTGCACATGTGAAAAAATTGGCTGGAGGCCCCACTCATGTAACAGCAGCTCCCAGTCATCCCACTGGAGCAAGTAAGTTGGCAGTGGGGTGGTTCAGATACTGGGAATTTTGGGAAGAGATTGTGGGCGGTTTGGGGCAGGGTGTAGGCCAGGTGGGGATGGTGGTTTGAAGGTGGGACACAGACGACCTTATAATGGTGTTGGTGCAGGGGAAGATCCTATCCCTCTCAAACCACCCCCTGAATGTCCTCGGATTTATGCCAGAAGAATAGCTGGCATTGAAGGAGACCCCTTGGCAGACAGGTGGCCTATGTGGAAGTAAGTAAAAAGAAAATGTACAGGTTGAGCCTATTCATCTGTGGGTTTTCCATCCACAAATCTGGCTCAACATGGGTCCCCAGACCCACAGTGAGCCAGACTTGGCTCAACCTAAGTGTTCTGGTTGCCTCTGGAGGGCTTTCTGAAGCCTGCAGAGGTGGCATGTGTCCATCCGGAGGGCTTCCTCAGCCCTCAGAATGTCTTTTAAAGGCATATAAACATCACTTACAGTTTTACCAAAAATGGAAGTCATTTTATTATTATTTTTTGCCTCTGAGAGGCATTCTGAAGCCCGCAGAGGCCACAGGAAGACTTCTCAACGGCTCCAGTTGCATTTGGGACGCAGATGGGTTCCAAAAACCCCAGATTTCTTTATCTGCAGTTTTCATTATTTGCTGGGATCTGGGAACAGATTCCTTATGGACACAGAGGCACCATCTGTACTTACTTCTCCTGCTCTGTCTGATTGCCTCCCCAATAGCATGCATGTGCGTTCCACCTGTGGCACTGCATGCTGTGGGATGGTAGGGGATGGAATTGGGCCCTAAGTGAATCTTCAGTTAGGCTTCACTAAAGCTGCAATTCTGTTCACACTTTCCAGAGAGTAAGCTGCGCTGAACACAATGGGACTTACATCTGAGTAGACATGCATAGGACTATATTGTTCGCTGGTTATGCTGAATCTGCTGTTCTATTATATCTATTAGGACCCAATCCTATCCCCTGCCACCAGCACTGATGCAGCCATGCAAAAAAAAAAATGTACGCTACATCCAGTAGCGGGGGGAGGGGTGACTGAGGGCAAATGGGAGGTAAAAATTATGTTTACTTATCTCAGTATGAGCCCTGGTGCCTCCTTCTCAGGTCCTATGGGTTTCCTTGGACATATACTATCCATTTTGGTGGTGTCTGTCTGGGGATGGAAAAGGGAAGGGAAGGTATAAAATAGATGGGATAAAATCTGGCATGCACCACTGCTGCCAGATCCACCTCTCCTCTCCCCCCCCCCCCGCCCCTGGTTCCTCTCCTGTCCTCATCCAGTAATGAACCCAATTCTCCTATGTCCTTCCCCTCCTCACCCAGAACATACAACCACTGCTGGCCTACTGGTGCCAGGGGCTGCTGCCACATTGCCTGTGCTGCTTGTTGTTTCCAAAGTTGCTAGATCAGCTAAATAAATTATTATAATCCTCCTCAATCACTTTTATTCTGAGCTAAATGAATTGTGATATCCCTTAAAGAGTATAAATTATGCTCTCGTCCTCTGCCCTCTCCCCTCTGCTCCTTCACCAGATGTTTGCTG
Source organism: Tiliqua scincoides (assembly GCF_035046505.1). Classification (NCBI taxonomy): domain Eukaryota; kingdom Metazoa; phylum Chordata; class Lepidosauria; order Squamata; family Scincidae; genus Tiliqua; species Tiliqua scincoides. The sequence goes on along the minus strand of NC_089824.1, from coordinate 42,370,722 downwards.
GTTCTTGTCCCTGATTGGGCCTCTTGCGCAGGCAGAATTGTATGAGCATAAAGGATGGCCTAGATTGGGCCCTGCTAGATGAATGGCAGCTATTCATTCTGGGGATAGACTTAATTGTTCTTCTCTGTACATGTGCATGGTTGAATTCATCCTTCTTGACCATGACTGACCAACAGTGGACAGGATATTTCAGATGTGGCTTCACCAGGGTCACCTACACTAATGACCATCCTTTTCTAGCCTGAGCAGAAATGAGTCATCTGGTTTTACAAACTGGTGGAACCCTCTTCATTGGCTTGTGATCACCAATATCTTAAGGTCACTCTCTTTAATTTTCGGCAGTCAGCTGATATCAAAAACATACTAATTTTCAAAACTATACCCATATTTTCTCAAACTATACCCATAGTTTTCACTACTCCAGATGAGCACCAGCTCATATAGATATTTGTCCGAGGGAGCCATTGTCTGCAGAATCAATATGGCTGCCGGCCATTGCAAACTAGCATTTCTGTCATCTGTGTCTGCACTTGGCTATACAGTCGCATTTAAAGAGGCTACCCTATGCCTGGAATTGCTGTGTATCAATCCTCAGTGGGTCTACAAATGCTATCTACGCACTCCAACTTTTCTCTCCCAAGCCATACATTCTAAATATTTAACTGAGTGAAACGGGAACCTTTGGATTTACACTTGTCAATTCACCTCTGGATCAGAGTCACTGTGTTTGTTCATGCCAGACTTTAAGTGCAGGTTCTGTCTATTTTTCCTGCTCCGTGAAAATAATAAAAATTGGCACATTGACTTTAAGCATTCATGTGACTCAGCTGACCCAGTCAGGGTTAATATAGCATGTTAGCCTGTCTATACAAGAACAAGTTCAAGGCTTGGCTTTTAGCCCTTTCTCATTGGACAAGACTGTCTGTAGGCCTCATGGGATGGGTAAAAGTTGCAGCTCTGCCATGCCTGGTTACTTTTCATTTTCATTTTCTCTGCCTCTTTCTCTCACTGGATGTTGGCTCCCACCAGAAATACGCGTTTTCAGGCAGTGTACTTGCCAAAGCCTTTTCATTCTTAAATATTTTGAGTAGAATCATATCCAATGCAGAAGGAAGGAAAGGGGTTCCCCAGTGTTTGGTTACATTCATTCCTGCTTGCCTTGGCTTGCAATCTGTTGTGTACTGGCGGGGTCCTCATTCAACAATCTGTGGAGTCTTCCTATGGGTGTGATTCAGCCAGAACGTGGAGAATTTCAGAGTGCACAAAAAGTCTCCAAAACACAAGGCAAGTGGACCGTAAGGAGCTGAAAGAGGGGAGGATGACACGTTAGAGCAGAAGGTGAATAAATGACTGGAAGGAACACTGATGCAGCTCCATCTGGAAAGACGAGGGCTGTTGAATGCGTCTGGAAAGCATTATTTCTGCAAATAGCTGAACCCTCTTTCTGTTTAGAAGCAGGGATCCCAGCCTGCTGCCAAACATAAGCCTTCCTGATGGCACAGTGTGGGGGAGTCCGTGAACAAGAGTACTAATGGCATAACGCAGGGAAAATAGCAACCACTCCTTTGGCGTTAAGGCGCATCAGGCATCTGTCCTTCTCCCAGGAGGCAGCCCACAACTTCAGATTACATTAGAGAAGACTCCTGTTTCATATCACTTGATGTACCAATTTGATGAAAATTTAATTGGTTGGACATGAAGTGTGTGTGTGTGTGGGTGGGGGGTGGGGGATGAAACCTATAAATACATGTGGACTGGTCTTAGAAATTTAGTATTAATACTAATAAAGCATATTATATTGTATTATATAAGGTAACTATGGGAAAATTTTCTGCCTTCGTCTCTGTGCTTTCCTTTGATTTTTAACTTTGATAAACTTGAGACTTTAAATGAACAATAACATCCCTGTTTTGTGTTATACAGAAAGCCACAAATTAATTCAGATTTGCCAGTAATTTCTACTATAACTGAACCTTGGTTTTGCCTGGCCTCCATGTAAGTCATATTCAGAGGAATGTTCCGTACACCCATGTTCACTCAGTTGCATCTTGTATTGATACAATGCAATTGAGTTCTGAGTTCTAATAACTTTATACAATCGGCTTGGCGTGTCTGTATTTTAGAGCACATGCCATAAGTTTCTAAGATGAAAGAGGAAATGTTTATTTTATTTTCTCTTTTAATTAGTGGTTTTTTAATGGAGTGGACATTAGTGAATGCCTCATGAGAGAGTGAATGTTTGAGAAGCTGGATGTATAACATTAGGTGACAACCAAGTTGCTTCCACGTGTCTCTTTTTACTGGAGATGATAGTAGCCACGCAGGTTCTTCCTTTTGTGTGAGTTTAGAGCAGGGGCCGGCAACTGACAAACTGCGGGCCAGATTCAGCCCACCACCCAAGGTCATTCTGCCTGCGAGGAGCTCAGCTGGGGAAGCAAAGCCTCCTGCTCAATTTACCATGCACCTTACGGGGAACAGTAGAGCTGCCTGCCCAGGCTTGCAGAGTCCCTGTGCTGATGGGCAGTGGTTCTGCCATTCCCTGCCTGGCACATGGCAAATTGGGTGGGAGGTTTTGACTTCCAAGCCAAGCTCCATGCTGCCACTTTGGGGAGCTTGGCAACCTGGAACTTCAGCAATGACGTCATTGCTGAACATCCAGCCCCTTTACTGAAAAGGCTGCCGCTGCTTTAGAGCTTCCCCCGGTAAAGAGCTTATTCAGAACTCAGGTTATTCTGAGATGGTGCAGGAAATGAAACAGTCCTAGTCATGATATGGTAGTTTCATGTCTGAAATTCCCTGTTTTCCCTCCCCCCTTTTTCAAAACGCATTCACACTCCCTGATTTGTGTGAGGGCTTCAGTGTGTGGGAGTGAGGGGATCTAACCCCTTTCCCCTAGTGCTATAGCCCTGATCCAGATTGCCTCCCCTGCAAGCTTCATTTAACTAAGGGCACAGTCCTAACCCCTTATGTCGGTGCTTTCTAGCTTTCCAGCACCAACATAAGGGCAATGCACCTCCGAGGTAAGGGAACAAACATTCACTGACTTTAAAGAGGCCTCTGTGAGTGACATCCAACTGCAGGATGCAGCACATGTCCCATTGGCACCACTATGCCAGTGCTGGAAAGCACTGACATAAGGGGTTAGGACTGCACCCTAAGTTTTCATCTATGGGCAGGTTTGTTGAGCAATAACTCCATATTTCAGATATGTTGGATGTATTGATTTAATCCCTTTAATTTTCATTTTTCCTTTATATAAACCCAGTGAAGTCTCCATTTAATGTTTTAATGATTGTACATCTATCTATCTATCTATCTATCTATCTATCTATCTATCTATCTATCTATCTATCTATCTATCTATCTATCTATCTATCTATCTATCTATCTATCTATCTATCTATCTATCTATCTTTTTCAAGGATAACTCACCATCTCACATATAATATCCAGCCACTTTCCCCTCTTTTAATCACATGCTGTCGATCGGAGACCCTCTTGCACCCCACTCCTCCCCAGGCCTGTCCCCCATCTAGGCTGAGTTAGTTATGTCTGACTTGTTCTATTCACAGGACGGCTAGCCTTGTTGCTTTTTGGTTTGTATTTTGCTTCCTTGGTGTTGTTGTTTTTCAGCCAAAGCTGTCATTTATCATGAGAACAAGAGCAGCCATGTGTTGATTTTTTTCTGGATTCCTTTTGGACAGTGGCCCAGTGCTAATGAAGGCCCTTCCAAAGTGCTGAAGAGCTGTTGCCAAAATCGGTTATAGTGAAAACAATAGAGGAGTGGTGCACAGACAGCAAAGCCACTGTGTGTGTGCGTGCAAGCGTGTGTGAGAGAGCATTAGTGAGTGTGTGCCCCTGTGTGTAGCGAGGGAGCCCTTGCAAATAGGATTTTTGTCATTTCCCGGAAGGGGGCAGGGGGAAAGTGAACAAAAAGGTTTCATCTCATGTTTGCGTTCACTGAAATATACTGGAAATGAACCTAATGGGAGCGCATCAATTCAGACTCTCTGCAGGCCAATGAAGACTGAGATTGCAATCCCATGCGCACTTACCTTGAAGTAAAGCCCCACCAAAAACAGTGGCACTTACTTCTGAGTAAATATGCATAGGCTCTGCCTGCGTATTCAACCATAAATTTTAAAAAGAGAGATATCGAATTTATTTCTGTCCTGTGAACGAACGGACTTTTAAAAAAATGTTTGTTGATTCAACGCTACCTTTTTGTGTTACACATTTAGTTTTTTTTAGCAGCCACAAAATAATTCTGATGAGGCTTTGCTGAAAACAAATCAGTGAGTTAAGAATGCCACCAAAGCAAACAATTTCATAAATGTGATGCTCTATACGGTTTTAATCATTCTTCGTCATGAGCTTCTCCTCCTCCTCCTGAAGAAAAAAGAACGTGTTTTTCTTTCAGAATATTTTGCATTTTTGTATATGTTTTGCTTCCTAAATAAGTTGCCCTTTTCACTTCCGTACACTTTCTCCTCCTTTCTTTCCAGGACGTGTGGGAGCTTTTCCTAGGTCATTTTAAATGTTTTCATTTTGTTTCTAATACGTCTATATGCGTGTGTGGGAAACGAAGCAGTCGCTTCATGTTCCTGTTATTATTCATCCTGTAAGCTTTTTGTTTTTTATGAATCAAAATGACATGTTATTGTGCTGTCCAGTGCTGGTGTCGCCAGCTAGGTCAGTCTGTAGCCTTCAGCACCATCTACTGGCTGTGTCTAGAAAAGGCCATTGTTCTTGCAGGCAGGACCTTGCAGGCAGCATCAGCCTGAGTCGGAACAGAAGTGGCTGGTGGCTTTTTGAGTTGGTGGGGGCTGCACTTTCCCATCCCCATTCCTTCCCTACACTGGAACATGTTCAGCACTTAATGGGGGGGGGGTGCCCATACACACAAGTATTGAGAAAATGAGAGGACATGAACATGATTTCCAGATGAATTTCTGTCCCATTCGGAACGTTCACTTTGAAATGAAATCATGCCATGCAGCATAGATTCTTCAGCTTTCAGGTGTTTTTTTGGAGACAGTCGCTGCCCCTACCCCAAACAACAAATGCAAAGCTTTTGAAAGATCAGGAGACACTTGGTTCTGGTTGCATGTAAATTTTTTGGGGGGAAGAGAAAATAAAACAATTCAAAATCTCTTTTTTCCCCCCGAAATAGAAGGAATGCCCCATTCTATGATTCTTTAACCTAATTTTTTAAATTTTTTTAAACAAGTTTGGGAAGGTAGTTTGGGGGAAGTAGAGGGAAAGGGCTGCTTAATGCTTTTCTTTCCTGCATCAAAATTCCTCCCAGCAGCTGCTTTTTCACCAATGAAAAATGGATCTGATCACCTGCTCCAAATTTCAGACTTCCGTAGAAACTTTACATTTGAAACGAAGTCAGGAAGTAAAACTATGAATTGCCCATCGCACAAAGTTTGGACCTGATTATTCCTTCCATGTGAACAAAGACAAAAAGTGTAATTTAATTTCACATATTTAACACATCTATGATTAGTACCGGAATGATTTTCAATGCTGTGGCTCCGTTGTGGAAATGTGAATAGCTTCTGATCAAGTGTAGAATACCAATGTGCTGCTGCCCCCCCATTCCACCATCTTTTCCTGCCAGTGCACATGCCAGCCAACCTTCCTCAACCCAGCACTGGCATCCCCCCAAACCAGGCAGCACATACAGACATCACCAGCACTCACCTCCACCTCCATCACTTCTTAAGCGACTTCTTGAAAAGTGCCCACTGGGAGGATCTTTTTCTTGCCCCTCCTCCATTTTACAAGAAGTGGTGGGGGAGTCAGACAGTGACCCTTTTCTCAAGTGCTCAGGAAAGGGATTGTGGTGGAGGTGGCAGAGGAGGAGCAGCTGGAACAGGAGGAGGCCCTCTCATCTCACACACTCTCTGGGCCTGTGAGAAGAGGATGGAGTAATGGCCCGGTAGGTCAGAGAAAGTTGGCAGGAAGGTACACATATGGGGCATCCCACCTCCCTCAACCCATTGTTCAAAGTGACTGTTTCAGTCTGCCTTATGAGTGGGCCACCCCTGCTCTTTGGGATACAACTGGATAAGTTCTCTCTCACATCCTTAAGTCCACTGTATAGTCAGTGGGCTGTTGTCTGTCAGCCCAAGCCTCTCAACAGTTTGCTTGCTTTTGGAGGAGGAAGAGGATGTGCTAACAAGGAACCTGCACTAGTAGCCAACAGCCCATCACATGTGCAATGGAGCTGACTGGGAGAGACTTGTCTAGCTGCCTCCCAAAGAAAGATGAGGCAGCCTTAAGTCATTCTCTGACTTGCTCTGCAGGCTTCCTTTCTCCATCCTGAGTGCTAGCTTGTGTTGATTTCAGGATTAGTGCAGAGAACGAAAACAAGCAAGGTGACACAGTTGTCATTAATTATAGGAGTATGTCTTCCTACTTCCCTTTGATCAGGGAGGGCTGTACCCTGATCTCATCATGCCACAGCCTCAACTACAGAGGAACTGCTGGAAGTTATTGCACGCCATTAGTTTCTCTTGCTACATCAGTGGGATGTGTTACATGGCACCGAATGTGCCAATAGCAACTGCTGTTCCCTCCAGCGTTAGGATGGCCCGAGCTGGCGCAATCTTGAACACAAATTTTATAAGCAAGCTCTCTAACTCTGTTTTAGATCAAGTTCCTGGTCGCAATTTCTTGATGATGGTTTTAAACATTATCCCAGAACTGAAAAGGAAAACCCTGTGATAACCAGTGAAAATTCACGCAAGGGAGATATACTTTGCTCCTGCTAGAGAGCCAACCAATTTTGTTGTGTCGCCGCAGCCACAATTCTTCTTTATTAAACCCCAAACGATTTAATCAAAATGATGTTTACCCAACATATCCAGGAAGCAATACTTTCATTACCAGGTGCCAATCTTTCCCGTGAGTTGCTGAAAGGCCATTTATTTTAGAGGCAGAGGCTGCAAGTTTGAAAAGGTCTCTGTGTGACAATGCCATTTATGTTCCCATTAATGTGTGGCTAGTGAAATGGATATTGGTTTTGTTTTGTTTTTGTTTTTTTTTAACATCAGAAGTAGTTGTTTGTCTTTTGGTAGCAAAACAAAATCAACTTTTTATGCTTCTCAACAATGGAATTGTCAAAACATTGTTGGATCATTGGTCTAGTTGTCTAATCCATATTAATTTTACTTAGGCTGACTCAATAGATGTTCCTGACCGATTTTATGCTGTACAATGGGCAATGGAACAACTCATGCTTTTGGTCCAACACTGTAACCCTTATTGATGTCCTGTGCTGAGACAGCAGCGGCAGCTGCCACCCACTCTGCCACACCAGCACTCTGAGAAAGCTCCAATCCATTAGACTAGCACTGCTGGAGAGCAGGAAGGCATGATCGCTGACACCGTATCATGTCACATTCACAAGCACATCCTAGCAAATTATTTAATTAAAGAATTTATATCCCACCTTTCTCCCAGTAAGGGCAATTAAGGCAGCTTATAAGTTTAACCCAACCCACAGGCCCAACCCACAGGTGTACACATTTGATCCCTGTTGTGTTTATGCAACGTTGGGCAGAAATGGCTTAGAACATAATAATAATAACAAAACCTTAAGAACAATTAAAATGATAAAAACATGACAAACCCACAAGCAACATGTTTTCTCCTGCTACTTAAAGTACAAATATATTTTGTACTGGCAGATCACTGTGGTAAGGCAAGGAGAGAATGGGTTGTGTGAATACTGTATAGGTAAGCAGAGGGAGCTAACCTGTATAAATTCTTCATTTGAGAAAATGGGATCAGTGCTGACCTTTTTTGTAGAGAAATTCACAGAGTATGGGTCTTTCAGAGGCAATGTGATAGCTCAATGGGACCTCCATGTCTGGGTGCTCCATGCACATACTTTAAAAGTCTTGTCACATTTATCTCAACAACATCCAGGATGGTCACCTGGGTATGGAAATCTTAGTAGATCTGCTAAATGATGGCTAATCAGTGTATCAATGGATTAACCTTCCACATATTTGAATACGATTGCAAAATAATTTTTGAAGGGGAAAAAACACACCATACAGTACTTTACATGGTGCATGTACACATTCCAGCTGGGTGCCATCTTGGAATACGATGAAGGGGGAGAGGGAATCTTTCTTAGATTATGACTACCATCTGCAGTTTTGGTTAGCATTTCTATTAAAATAATTAGCATTTAAACAAAGGTGGTGCCCAGTTAATTGGGGGGGGGTATATTTTTAGTGGGTCAAAAAGGTACCTTACAGATTAATCAATTAAGGTTTGCTACTATAAATATCACATTGCAAGGTGTGGGGTGGGGGGAAGAGACTTGTTCAGTGTTATGCTATGTGTTTCATGTCTTGGTGGGGACCTGCATTCATGTGTATCACATCCGACTCACGTTCTGCCCAGGGTACCACCCTGCCTTTTTGTACACAGGATGCTCAGCAGTACTTCTCTAGAAACGTATAATATTTATCAATATATTGCAGACCTAAGCTCCCCTATTGTTTTGGAGATAGGGGGCATTCTATTGGCTGTTTCCTGCCACCAACTGTATGAAAAGAACCCCTTGTTCTCCTCTGTCACATGGGGCCATTTCAGATCTAATATTTATGCATATAAATGTTTCAGGAGAGCTCTGATTTATCAGCCATCTCCTCCTCTTTCTCTCTCTTATTCAAAGATTTCAACAGAGCAACAGATGGCCCTTGCAGGCCATTTGCTGTGCCTGAAATGGAAGCACCACTGAGAAGGGCTAAGTATTTTATGACTAAAAATGAGTGTCATTTTCTCTGCAAGTTACAAGTTCAAACACTGTCAAAGCAGCCTTTTAAAGAAAAGGAGAAAACAACATTCTGCATCTAAAATCCCATCTGTTTACCTGCAGTAATTTGGACATAATATTCCATGTACTAACATAACCCCTCGAATGCAGCACATCACATCATAGGTATATCACATCATGTACATGTCATATCAGTGAGTGGAACTTTCAAAAGCTGAACATGGAAAAAATCTCAGCTATTCTAGTTTTATATTTGGAATGTTAAAATGAAGTGCTTCAATCCAAAATTATCCCTTTTTTTTTTTTTTAAAGGCAGCTCTCTGTTTGTGCATGTCTATGCATGCATGTGTGCAACTCTAGTCAGGATTGTGATATCCTGGAAGGGAGAGGCTGACTCTTTCTTCTTGTGCTATTTTTCCACAGAAAATTGCTCCATGTTGTGATATTTTGTTCCCCAGGTGGCTAGTTCCCCTAGCCATTCCAGAAGCAAATTGCCATGATTTTCAGTTGAGACTTAACTTTTCTCTTCATGTTCACTTTAGTCCTCATGGGGCTCATTTCCCATAGAAGTTTTTGAGGAAAAAGAGATGCTTCTCTAGATCACACATTCCCATGGATGTATAGTATATCCTATGAAAAAATGCATACTATTTATTTATAGCTGTTGGGCCAGGCTGCACCATGGCACAAAAGTGATAAATACCTCATCCCTGTGCACTATGATCCTGATTCTGATCAACACCCCCCCCCCCAGCTGCTATTTTAGTTTTAAAAAACTCAAGCACAGACTAAACGGCAAGCATTGCTCCTGATTTAATCCTACATAGCCAGAAGTTTGTTGTAGGGCATCTGTGTATTTAATAGGACTTTAGTGGAAGCCTCACTGCAAATGCTTGGAGGCCATTTGGTGCATTGTATCCATTGGCACATTCTCTACTTTTATTCTGCTTTTAAAACAAATATATTTTTGCTAAACGACTCCTCTGCAATACACATGGCACAGGAATCTAGTGACGGTGCCAAAATTCAGGAAACGTTGTGAGTGAGGCCACAGCTTGGCTTACTTCAATGTGTCCTGGAGAAGGAAGTAGGTGCATGAGCCTGACCGCCATAGTGGGGAAGCCAAGGACATGCTCCCAACACCAACGGCAGGTACCTTGTTCAAGCTGATGTCCACCCTATATACTCATCTTGATCAAGTCAAGCACTGATGATGGCCATTGCAGGGTAAAAAGTCAAGAGCTTATGAAAGGGAAGGGGCCAGAAGTCGAACCTGGAAGTAGACAGGTGAGGCCTCCCTCATTAGTTCTCTCTGCTGGGTGGGGAGGTGGACAAAGGGAAAGAAAAGTATGGTGACTGCAGCTACTTGAGAAGGGCTGGTCTGAGTATTTAGTGGGGATAAGGACTGGCCTAAACCCAACCACGCGGAAGTAATCCTGAGATGAAAAGAAGGCATCAGTTTAAACTTAATCCAGGAGATATTTATATCCCAAGGGGAAAATGATCCTTTTGGGGACCCCAAGCACAGAATAAAGAGATTCTCCTGGGCCAGTTACTTTCTTTCCTCTTGAGAGAAGAGGGTGCTGTGTGTGCCTTGTGTGTGCCTTGTATGTCCTTTTTGTGTTGACATGCCTAGCCATAGGTATGAATCTAAGTAAATAGACACCGTAATATGCTGTCTAGTATATGACTCTGCTCCAGGAGTGAATTGTAGGGTTTTTTTGTTTGTTTTATTTTGTTTTTGCTTTGTTTAGGCTGACAAAGTATCCTAAGCCAGTCTTGCTGACACTGCAAAATGAGCTGTCACTCTGCAGCATATAGTTCTCATAGGGGAGTCATATGTTGGGGGTGGGGTGTCAGGAATGTATTCCTTTTGGAAACAACAACTATGCTCACTAATGAAGGTCCAACCGGCTTCATTAAGTGCTACACACTCTCTCTCTGCCTGAGTGTAGAACTGGGAAGAGCAGGGAGGGAAGTGTCAGTGAAATGACCTTAGCAATAGGTGGTTATCTTAGCTTTACAAATGCACTTTCAAATGTGGTGTTTAAATGGCGTTCAGGAGCCTGTCCCAGGCAAGATCCTTACACAGCAAGGAATGTTGTCAAGGAGAGTGGCCTCCATAGATATAATTTATAAGAGGCTCTTAGAAGCAATTGCCTCCACTTTCTGCAGTGATGGGACAGATCTGAAAATAGCAGGTAATGGGGCCAATGTCTCTTTAAGGATTCCTGAGGTTACTAATGGATATAGGTCACGGTGACAGTCTTAAATAAACCTTCAGTAATAAACAAATCATTTTGTGTTTTCATTAGATTACCATCAGCCCTAGGCCGCCCCTGCAGGGCTGCGAATGCAAGAAGGAAATGAGCGTGATAGGTCATATACATCATACTGTCATATCCCAAGAATAGGACCAAGAAATGTCTTTCAAGGTGGCTCACACTGTATTCCTGGTGAAAACTGCTAAGAACATGTATTAATATTGATCCCGTGTTTTCAAATAAGGATACCACTGGTTGATTAAGACAGGACTCATCCCTATGCAACCTGTTTGTTGCATCAGGGGAGCAATCAGGGGAACTAAAATAACATTGAGGACTACAAAAATGGTTGGAAATGTTTCAATTTGGTCCACATATTCCACACATTTCACAGAAAGTAACACTGATCACACTGAAATTAATGGAACTTAAGTTAGTTGTGTTGGTATCTGAAGTGGTCCTTGCTCCCTCATCAACTTGCTTATGTGCTGTGGGAATCTAAGAGGTTTCTCTCTGGATGCACCTGTCATTGGTGGTGACTCAAGTAGTCTGTTTTTCCACCTGGGCAGTTAAAAATACTCTTTGATTTAAATGCTATTGTTATTTTTTAGTTGTATTATGTATTGTGGCTCTATCAGGTTTTTCTTGCTTGCTTGCTTGTAAACTGCCCTCGAAACATTGTGGTCCAAAAATTTATGAATTTCTTGCCCAATCCTATCCCTCAGCGTTGGCGCCAATGCAGTGGCACTGGTGGAGCGCACACTGCATCCAGTATTGGTGATGGCGGGGTTGGACAGTGATCCGACGGCCAGCAAGAGATAAGTAAAAATATTCCTTCCCCCCCCCCCAGTATAATGCCTGATTGCCTATAGGTCTCCTCAGATATAAGGAGGAGACAAAAGCTGAAGGACAGAGCGGCTTGGAAAAAGGGGATAAGATCTGGCACACTCTGGCTCTGCTAAGATTCACCCCCACTTTCTCCCTCCCCTCTCCTGATCCTCGCTGAATCTCTCCCAGCCCTCCCCCACCCATGACACACCTCCACTGCTAACTTGTTGACACCAATGGAGGCCTCTGTAGCCACTGCTTTGTGTGCTGTTGCGCTGCTCATTTGCAGCAGCAGCAGGACAGCGCTGCCTGAACACAAATTCCAGCAGCACAGGGTTGCTGATCGTAGGGTTAGGCCCTAACTCAATGAAAGAAAAAATAACTTTGCCTCATTGATTTCAATGGGACTTGCATAAGTATGTCTTTGGACTGAGGCCATAACAATTTAACATCTGATAGAGTGTTTCTGTTCTAACAACTTAATTTGACTTCACATTTAACTTAAAGTATTTCTTATGTATTCTAAAATGGGATATCATTTAGGCAACTTTGCAAGGTGCAGGTATGATGCTATTAAAAGAACAGATCAGTGGTCCATAGATGATTTGGGCAGCTGTGTTAGTCTTAAATTACAGGAGCTCATATATGAATACAGTAGCACCTTTTCAGAATGGCTGGTTTTTAGGACAAAATAAGATTTTGAACCAATTCTCCTCTTCCCCCCACCTCGTGCAGCCACACCAAAAAGGAGTGTGCTGCAGTGGCATTCCTAATTATTAAACTGCCCCTCTCCCTATGCATTGGATCGATTCCAAGTGATGAAAGCTCTGTGTTGCTCTTGCCACTAGGATTGGCAAAGGGAGGGGCAGCTTACAGAGCTGGCCCCTCTTGGAACGCTACTGGTGTGCTGTACCCAGCAGAAGGGGGCGTGTAACAGGAGGCTTCAGAGGAGAAAAGAGATTGGACACCCCAATCCTGATCCCAGCGTTGCCCAGGGCTCCAGCAGCACTAAAAGGGTGGCTGCTGGATCCTGTGGGCGCTGTGGCTACCGTTGGTGTTTGAGCAGGCACAGAGTCAGGCCACCTTTCTTGCAGAAGGGGGTTCAGGATGCAGCAGCAGATGCTGCCACCATCTGCACCCCTTCACAGGTCCGATCCTTCCCTCCCTCCCTCCCGTTCCGCAAAAACAATTACAGATGTAAAACTCCCCACTGTGGAACCAGTATCCTACATTGCCATCAGCCAAAAATCTTTTATTGGTGAAGTCCTTCCTATATGAAGTACCATTTTATTAGCTAAATGAATTCTTTCAATGAATATCAATATTTAAATGAATTAAAACATCATCCATCCTCTCACTATTTCCTTAGATTCTGGAATAGGTCCAGGAAGTGGTAAAGCTTCATAGTAAATTTGCTGCTAAAATATGTTTTTCAGTCATAAAAAGAAAGAACTGGCTGAGATATCTCTTTATGTATAATGATTTGCCAATGACTGTAAATACAAGGTGACTTCCTTAGAGATAAGGACCTTGCGTATTGATTGGACAAATCAGGTTGGCAAGGTTATGTGGATATATGGATACGTAGGCCAAGAGGACTGTCATGCAGAGAGAGGAAAAAGAGATAGCAGCAACTGGGTAATATTCTACTTCCTACAGTTCATAAATAACAATAATCATAATAAAAATGCTGCCAGAAGTTTAAGTATCTTGATAATGTGAATTGATTAGGAACATTTCACTTTAAAGCGAGATTAATTAATGCTGAATAGTATGGCAGTTCTTATAGCAGCACTATATGTATGACATCCAAATTAATACGAAATGAATTCATTACATGTAGGATAATTGCAATGAATGCCTAATGAATTAATAATAATGACAGAGCATTTAGCATTCTCTGCATTGCAAATATTGTAGAATAACCAACTGACTGACTGTTTACAGTAATCTCACACTGCACCGCAAGGGTGTTTAATACGGTCAGGTTTGCTGGATTTCTCAGACTGGTTCCCAAATGCTCCAAATGCAGGACTTGTTCTCTAAAGTGCTCCTCATGCCTTCCAGGTTGTGATCAACTACTGAAAGTTTAGGATTACTTTTTTTTTATTATGACTTCCTCCAGGTCAGTCACAAACATATGAAATGACTCTGGACCTATGACAGCAGAGCCGGGCATAGTTCAATAGCCTAGATAAAATAAGCAGGCAGTTTGTAATAGATTTAATTACATGCAATCCACAGAAAAAGGCAACCATTCCTGAAATCCAGGATGGAGGCCTGACTTGGAATCCAGCACGCTTCACTTTCGCAAGCTCCATGACTGAAGACAAATTGTAACTCTGTTCTTGCACGAAACCTTGCCTATGAAATTAGTCAAGGACACTGTGTGATCAAGCAAGATGTGACGACAAAGCAGGACCAGTTCAGGCTTATCCTAGCAGGTGATACACATCTGGGGAGATTTGCCAATACCAGGGGTTATCAGGAACAACAGCCAGGAACAAGCTGTAGTGGGATCGCCACAGTGCTGACATGTAGCTCAGTGTCGGAGCATGTGTTTTGCATATTGAAGGTCCCAGGCTCAAGCCCTGACATTTCTAGGTAAGGCAAGGAAGAAAACCCATCTGAAAGCCTGCAGAGGTGCTGCCAGCCAGTGTTGCCAGTCCCAAACTAGATGGACCAATGGTCTGACTCCATATAAGGCAGCTTCTTACATTCAACCCTGTGATATCCCATTCGACTCATTGTAATTGGAGACAATTCTACTCAGTGCAGCCACTGATGTTCCAAGGGTTATCTTTAATTCAGATAAAGATAATTCAGATATCTTTAATTCAGGCCACCTCCTTTTTTAAAAATTATTTATTTATTTATTATTAACACACAGAGACATACAAACATATAACATACATTTAGGAGTGCTAAATACCATATACCTTTTACTAATTAATCATACTATATCTCCTAATCTACTTACTCATCTATATCTACATCTTATTGATTTATCCATTTATTTATATAATATACAATAAATTTTCCCTAATGCCCTATACTATATTTTCTAAATATTCACTTTCTACCAAGTGTAAACTAACTTCAATAGCTCATTAATATTAAAACGAAATAATCTAATTACCAAAATTATCACCTCAGCTATTTCAACTCCAATCTAATTCTCCAATCTAATTACACTTTTTTTCTTTGACATAATAACCACATATAAAACAATTCTTCCACATGTTTACACTTCCAGCTATATTTTTTTAATACATTCTAATTCATATTTATCAATTTCATACGTATTCTTTCTTCTTCTTCAAATTGGGCCATTGTTATTAGCTGAATAAATCCTCCAATTTTCTTTAACCCTCAGATTACCCCTCAAGCTTCTTTTTCTTTCTTACTTTCCATTTTTTCTCCTGTAATATCTTTAATAATTTATCTCTATAACAGAATCTGATAAATCCACACTTTCTAATATAGGGTGTGTTCATTCTTCCAGTTAGCTGGGATATATTTTCTCCTTCTTGTTCCAGCAAATTTTGTGACTTGTGCACTACTGTTACTCTGTCCATTTTATCTTTCTTGATCTCTATCAGCATCTCTTCTTCGTCCTGTTGATCATCCTGTTGATTTTCCTCCTTGTCCGCTTTTTCACTCCCTTGTTTATCTTCTGCTTGTTTCTTCACATCTTCCAATTGTTCCTTACAGACATCTATCTGTTCAGAAAAAGTCTCCAGACTGGCTTGAATCTGGAGGATTCAGCTGTTGGACCAATTCAGCTGTTGTCGCTCCATAACAAGCAATCTCTCTGTATTAATAAAGATTTTCTGTATCCACATTTCTGGAACAGAGTCCATTTTGCAATTTCTCTCTAGTCCACTAGATGTCCACAACATATTATTCTCCTCACTTCCACCACATCATTACTACTCTGCCATCTGCATTCCTTACATACCTCTTGCGGATAACAGTCCAGTGCGGTTAACAGAGAGAAAAACAAAACAAAAGAAAACAGTCTCACCATCTCTGGTGCAGAGAAAACAAAGCTCTTTCAAATCTAATGAGAATTATATTTATATCCAATTATGTCCAGGAATAATTCTGGATTTTAGTTCACACAAAAGTTATAGTTGTAATTATAATCCACCACCAATTTATTCCACAACAGAGAAAAAGAGCACTTTCAACCTCCTTAAAAAGTCTCTTGTTAATGCCTCCAATATATCCAGGGCTTTTAGCCAAATCAGTCAATCAGAGCCGGGGACAATATTAACACTTGCTTATCTTAAATTTCCAGCTTAAACTTTACACTTCACGCTTTTTTTTCTCTCCATATGGATCTCAGCACGGAGCCAGCAGCTTGATTACAGATCACTGCACCTCCCCCAATCCTGTCACAAATGGTTAGACTCCTCTGAGAAGAAAGCCCCCCTGTGGTCAGGCTTTCAGTTTCCCAGACACCTGCACCGATGAAGATCTTGTCTCTCCTAACAAAGATCTTCAGGTCCTATTCAGACCTGCAGTATTTGGGGGAAAACTAACTGTCTCCCAGGAGCTCCTGGGGACATGTCTGTTTGTCCACTGTTGGCTCCTCCTCCTCAATTCAGGCCGCCACCTGAGGTGGTGCAAGTCCAAGGAGACCCATTGGTGGCTTACCCGGGAGTAAGGGGTGGAGTTTCCCCTTGCCTCTGGCTGAGCCACTTCTGGCCCCAATCTTGCACTGGATACAACGCAGGCCTCCTGGCCTGCCTGTTTCAGCACAAGATAGGATTTTGGTGTAAAGGAGCAGTTTCCCCCCTTTCAACTTGATTTAGTAATCCACCTTCACTTTTCTAATTATTAAGCAAAGCCTTTAAGCAAAACATGGCCATTCATGCCATTACCACAGATGTGGATGTGCTTGCTTCTTCTGCAATAATTAGCATGTGTAGGGGGCCCAGTCAGTACTGGAAGTATGGGGGACATGGGGGGTGTTAATTCAGCCTCCCACCATGGGCCCAATCTGGATCAGGCACACTTTGTATGTAAGGTTGCGAACCATCCAGAATTGTCCTGGACTCTCTAAAAATCAACATCAATCTCCAGGTTGTCTACTGAAAGCAGACCTGAAGATTTTAACAGGGCATCCAGGAATTCGCAACTCTATATCATGTTTAGGGAAAAAATATCCCCAGGAATAGGATCATTCAGAGTTGGTAATCCTATATGCATTCAATTTACAAAAGAAAAAAAATTATAAGAACTAATGAGAACTTCCTTTACATAGCATGCACAGGGGGTCCTAGAATGGGACAAATTCCAATGGAGAAAATGGGTTAAGCCCCCTCCTCCCTCATGGTCTTGATCCAGGTCACCTCCCTGTTTGTGCTAGTTACACAAGGAAAAGCAAGCACACCAGGTCTAATGACAAGACTAACACCAAGTCTACTTTGCCTCTGAAGTGCCATCCTGCCAAATTCTATTTGTCTAATTGCCCAATTCTAGGCATGACCTAGGCAAGCAAATTCCATTGTAGTCAATAGGGCTTTTTCCTAGGTAAGCATGCATAGAATAGCAACTCGTTGCTAGTGCATGCCTGGTTTGCCTCAAATTCTCAATAAATAAATAAATTCTCAAATATAAATAAAGTTTATTATTTATTTATTATTCTGGAGCTCGCTATTACATGTTTGGCTGGTGAGAAACCATCTCCTTTATTTGGGACTTGCATTCCATGAGTCTGCTATGTGTACTGAGTCTGAAGTTCTGCATGTTTTAGTATTTGGAGAGTATAGTATTTGGACATGTTGAGTGGCAATAAAAATACACAGATTTACAGCGTTGCTATTGGAAAATGGGCTTTCACGGTTGAAAGTGTATTTTACAGTTGGTATTTCACCATTCGTTGGTGGGGCACATCAGCAGACCCTATGGAAGCAACTTGTTTGCAAGTATACTATGAACCCCTTGTTCACTTGTCATGGAAACAAGTGTGCCTATTTTTCTTTGTTAAAAATCTGAGGGTATGTAATACCACTCTATTCATTCTCCTCCTCCTTCCTCACAGAGTTTCTTTGTGTTTTCTAATGTATCTGTATTTTGAGTGTTTAGCCTAACACTTCCTTCTTCCCACTGATTGTAATCAAGCTATGTAGCCTGTGTGCTTGGGATACACTAGCAACATGTTTTTGAGGGGGGGGGGGGTGGGAGAGTGGAGAGCCTACAGAAGCAGTTCATCCCAGCATTGGAGGATCCCTTCTTTTTTATCAGTAGAAGTGAACAGAGGCCATTGAAAACTGAGGGGTCCATGGCAAGATAAACACTGATTCCTCTGTTTTCAGCTATTAGCAAATAAATGGCATCACTAATGATTATTTATAGTAAACTCATGCATATGGAAATTAACTCCAAGCCAGCATTTCTTAAAGACCAATTTTCTACCCAAATCAACATTAAAACCAGACTTTAAATTTCAAAAGGACATAAATAATGATTAGTAGCCCTACACTAAGTGGTTTATAATTTCTGTTATTCTTGTTTGCAGGAGGGTGGAATTCAACTATGCTTTTGGTATTCAAACCCAGTTCTTTTTTTCTCATGGACCAAAGCAAGTGTGGACTCATTCTTTCCAAAGTCCGTTAAGGACACCCCAAATTTACAAGGCTGTGACAGAGAGCAGAATTTAGCCATCTGTCTCTTCTTTCTGTCACAAAACCAACTTGCATCAATTGAAATCAGATCTTTTGTCTTCTAGTCTATTGCTGTAGCCGTTAATCTTGCTCCAGCATCCCGATTGGGTACTTCCCAAAGCAGACATCCCCTCTCTTGCTCTTCCCCATCCCCCTATTTATTCCTGCAGTCTTCTCCACCTCCCCCCCACCTCCCCCCCTTTTCCTTCCTCCAGTCCTGTAAAAGTATGTCTCATGCACTGGAGTGGATTGCTTCCTCATTTTATATTCATTAAAGCTACTTTAAAAGTGCACCCTTTTCAATGAAGTAGTTTGCTGTGTGTTTCTACCAGCTTTGATATCTCATTTGTTCAAATTGCCCCAGTTTCATTGTCTCTGGACTGTACAACCTTTTCTTAATAAAGCCCTGGCTGCAGTCCTGTACACAGACAAGCTACTTAAGTCATTGGTTTCTTTACCACTTTCCAATCGTACAAGCCTACTTAGATTCCTACCCATTAAAAAAAAATCCACTTCATGGTCATTCCTTCTCCCTCTTTATCTTAGCAGTTCTAGAAAGTCACCAAATTATCTTAAAAATGTTTTTGTGTGAATAGGAAGGGAAAAAAAAACTCCTAAAGGAAAGGAGTTTCTCCTTTAGTGCAGAAAAAGGAGGCAAGCAAAATGCTCCTTGTTAAATCAGTGATGTGAACCAGTTATAACACAGGAATAAATTCTAGATTGAATACAGAAGATGGGTGAATTACACAGTTGTCAAACTATTTTATTTGCTTGGAGTTTGAATTGGATGCTATTTGACCACCACCCCCACAAGCACATTGGATTCAAGACCTCCAGTGACTGTTGAATACTAGCCATAAGAATTTGGATTCATTTTGATGGAAATAATTCCCCCCCCCCAAGAAGTTAGCCTTGATAGATCCTTTAAAGATAAATCTTCCTTTAGAAATGATTTCATTCCAGCCATTTCTATCACCTTGTGCCAAAATGTCCAATTCCATGGAAGGTTATTGCAAATATTATTTCAAAAGAGTTGGTGTGATGTATGGCATCTTTGACCAGCTGGGCTATATGCTTAAGAATGGATAAATGGTGCAGGTAATCTCTAAATGACAAATAAGGGTGAGCTGGTAACTCTTTTATCTGGTCTTGACAGCTATCCCATTTATGGATCCTGTTTGAAATAGTAACATTTTTTTCACTAGCTTTGTTGCTATTCTTAGAAAGTCACAAGGTACTTTTATGGTGTTTGGGGAGAACCAACAAGGCATTATTTTGTCATCACAGTGTCTGTTTAATGTGAAGTCATGTAGTGGCTATGTAGCGGAAGGAAGCTGGGGTTGCAGCTCACAGGCAGAGTACATAACTTGCATGCAGAAGAATCCAGGTTCAAGCCCTGGCATCTCCTGGGAAAGGTGGAACAGGCCAATCTAAAACCTTGGACAGTTGCTGCCAGTCAGTGTCAACAATCTTGACCTAGACGGACCAATGTTCTGACTCTATAGAAGATAGTTTCTATGTTCACTATGTAGTGAACCTAAGTATTCATAGGCTGCAGTAGAGATGATGCCTTACCAGCAGGCCTGAGCCAATCCAGTGTCTGAAGGCAGAGCCAAAAGTGTGTAAAGTGTGTGTGTGTGTGTGTGTGTGTGTGTGTGTGTGTGTGTGTGTGTGTGTACAAACATTCATTGCCAACCTGTACACTCCCAGCACCTCCTCCACTGCAGTTGCTTTTTGTAAACTGGCCAGGCGTCAAGATTCCTGGAAGGTGAACCTCTCCATTCCCAGAATCCTCCCCACCAGTTTACAAAAAGTGGCTGAGATAGCAAAGGAAGTGATGGAGGTAGCAGGAAATTTGAAGCCACTGGTGTTACAAAGCTGTTCCTCCACACAGTGGAGTTTTTGGGGCCCTAAAGCTTGACTTGTTATGGAGCCCCTTTTCACCCAGTAATGAGGTCTGGGTAATCACTGTTAACTTCTTCAGGCTGCAACCCTAACCACACTTTCCTGAGAGTAAGCCCCATTGAACAAAATAGGACTTACTTCTTAGTAGACCTGGTTAGGATTGTGCTCTCAGTGGGGTTGTTCCATGACAGATCCCCACAATTTTTTTTAATTAACCACTACACCTCAGATTTTGATTAAAATTGCTGTACTGGATTATCTCACATGTCAAAGTCAGTGGTGTGAATAAGAATTTCCTATGCCTTATAGTTTTTGAGTTATGGGGAGTTGAAAATTAGGGAAATGTTATATACATGCAGGATGCATCATAGAATGATGGAATAAAACACAGAAAACATGTTCAACAAAAATTAATTTGAATCATGCAACTATTATATTATAAATATATTTTTTAACTGTTCTCATACAGCAGACCCAAAATTTTTAAGCAATGTGGGCTAAAGTCACTTTTGGTGCCCCTCCAAGGTTAGGGGACCTGAAGCTTAAAAGTGTCATTAGTTTCATAGTAGACCCTCCCCTGCATCTGCAGTAGCATGAAGTCTTGGCATCTGAGCGAAAAGGTAAAAGAAACCAAAATGTTTCTCAGAACCACTCCTCAGAACGTCCTCAGAAAATCAGGACGTTTTGCACACAATGAAAACATTGGTTGTTGGCTGGTAAGTATGATTTCATAGTTCATATTATGAGCCAGTTAAGTAATTCACATATTTGCTTCCTTTTTGGACCTGATTTTCAGTATGTCAACTCCTATCAGAGAAGATATGAGTGTGATCTTTGACTCTTGATTGTGAGGTTAGCTTCCCAATGCAGGCTTTAAAAATGCCTTTTCTTCTGTCTGCCCTGTTTAAACTCCACAGACCTGCATTTGGTGCAAAGGTAAATCTTACAAATCCAGGAAGCTTTGAGGCCTCACCCAAATGGGCAAGCCCAGCCCTATAGCATGCCACCTGACTGCCAAATCTAGCTGTAGGCAAGAGCTGAAAGAACAAATTAGACTAATTCAATTTTATTAAACCACAACTTAAAACAGATTGTGAAAACTTATTCCTGCATTGCCTCTATCTCCTTCTTGTTAGATGATACCTATTCCCTGATTCAAATGGAAATGAGAGTAAAATGAAAACTGGCATGGATCCAAGAACTCTTAGGGAAGGAAGCTGCAATCTTTTCTGTATCTCTCCAAAAGTAGATAGTGTTTTAAAGGTGATTCCTTAAATGAAGATTTGTCTGCACTCTGGACATCCTCAATCTCTACAAACTTTTATTGCTTCCTGCAGTCACTTATATATTGCTACCTCTTTCACCTCCTACAATCTCCTATTGTTGGTTTCCCTCCTCTTCCCTAGGGAGGTATTAGTTTGTCTACCCTAGAAAAGGTGTCAGCAGGTGGCGTTTATAGGTGGCCTAGTTATTTAAGAGGGTGGGGGGACCTTTTTCTTCCAGTATATGTTGCAATGCTGTTTTGAACACATTAAACTTAAAACGGCATAATAAGTTTGTTTTGTACTGTGTGCAAAATGATTTGATTTTTAAAAGGATAATTGTCCATAAAGTTATTATTGCTTTCATTATGAAAGGTCTTATACAGTCCTTATAGGCTTTGCATATTAGCAGACATTTGCCAGACGAAAATAAGCTGAATACATTAGGGTAGCTTGCTATCTGAAGGGACGTGGAACAAGCAAAACGTCCCTTTATTTTTAGCTTTCAACTACATGCTTGATCATCATCCATCAGGAATTTATTTTAGAGTTTTGGAAAATCTAAAATGTGGATAAATTCAGATTTGGAATAAGTATCACTTGGAAAATGCATAGCTGTTTTAGTTTTTTTAAATTCATTTTAACATTTATATATCACAAATCTGCATCTTTTTCCCAGGGCGTTATATAAATCAAGCTCCCCAAAACTCAGGATAGAGTAATGTTGTTATATTCTGAACTGGGGAAAGAAAGTCAAATTGCTGTAGCAGGCTAATACGCTTCTCTCTGTGTGTGTTTGTGTGTGTGTGTGTGTGTGTGTACAATAAGCACCATATTAAATAGTTGGGTATTTTAGTAAATAAAGTATTTGGGCCCATTAATGAATAAAAACGTGAACCTTTTCTTTCACAGCAGAAGATGGGACTGCAAGGATGCAAACTAGCATCCAGATTTCCCCTATAGTTGGAACTATTTGCTGAGAGTGATTCAAAAGTCATAACCAAATATCCAGATACACAAGACTTCTTTGCCATTTTTGTCCCTATTCTGTATTTCAGATTTTCCTTTGGGTCGCTTAAACTTTGTGTTCCTTTCAATAACAATAGCACTTTTTACATGTGACACTGGATGTTGGTGGTTAGGGAAAGTAAATACTGTATATACCATACACTCCCAAGCTTTATACATTCAGTTAAATGTATGCATAGATCCTATACCTGTACAACTGCATGTGCCTAAGGCTCTTGTCATGTGACCAGGAACTTAGCCAAATGAAAGTTCCTGATTGTAAAGACAGAGCCCTGCATAAGTATAGTTTGTGCACACATAAGATGAACATATTTTGTTCATATTTGTTCATATTTTGTGCATATTTTGATGAACATGAATGGAGTTCAGAAGGAAAAACAGCACGCATGATTCTGCTTCTGTCGCTATATGTTTAATGCAGCATGTGAAAAGTTCTAATGTAAAATGTAGACGTGGCAAAACGAAAAGATAGTTTTAGTATTTTTCTTCAAATGAATGGCAGGATTAAAAAAAAACACCCAGAAGAAAAATGTTTTAAAATATCTTGCATTCATGGAGAAGGAAAAACAAATTCTACATATGTACAGTATTTGGGGAGGTCTGGCAGAACTACCATCACCACAGCTCCTGAATGAGCTAGCTGAATGATGAAGAATCTGTGAGAACTTGGGACATGGAAAATCCCCTCCTCTGGTGTGACTGTACACCCTTTTGTGGTTTCACACTCCCAGAATGAGTAATAGGGAGGCAACTTAGGTGTGATGGGAAGATTAATTCCCTTCTTGTGCATCAGCAATTATGCAGAAACAAGATGTTCCGTGTTTTTCTTCATTCCTGAAACTCCGCGGGGCCAATTTCCTTCCTGGTGGAATCCTAGTGAAAAATACACTTAAGATTAATTTGACCCAGCTGTGGAAAAGTGACACAAGCACAGCGAGTATGTTTAGCTTTTTGTTTAATGCTATGAGTGGGAATGGAGGAGAAGGCGGGGAGCTAACATGGTTTGTACCAGCAAGAGGCTGTTTTTGTAACTTGCTTTTGCTGTGTCAGCATGTCAAAAATACAAGAAAGGGCCTGGGAGATTGTGCAAGACAGAAACATGTTGAGTGAGTTTGACTTCAAAGGAAACTTTCATGCAAACAATAAATATTTCATCTGAACAATCTATGAATGGAAAAATAATGAAGTATAAATATATGCCCGAGTATGTATTTAATTCTTCTATTGCAGGTGGTATAATGCCCATGAGCAAAGGAAGCAATTATTTTTGCTTCCTTAACAGGGTTAGCATCACATGTCTAAATTAGGTAACCACCAGAAACCATGAATGACGGGGGAAAGTGATGCACGGTTTGAATGAATGAGACCTCAGGTTCAGTCTCTGGATCAGAGGGTCAAACTGAATGATTGATGCTTGAACTTTTCCAGCAAATGAAGAGGGGGCATTTTAACCCTTTCCCCTCATGTCATAGTTCCAATGAAAATGAACCTCCCAAAGCTGCTGTAAGTCTGGGGGAAAGAAGCTTCCATTAACACAAATAGAAGATGGGGGGGGGGGGCGTGTTGATTTTCATTGGGAAAATGTAAATGTGCAGCATTAGGGGAAAGGTTTAAATATCCCTATATACCTGTGCCCTGATCCTGACTGTCTCCTTGGCTGCTGTGTTAAAAAGGAAAGGAAAAAAGAATGTAAGTACGAAGCAGCAATTAGAGAAATGATATATTTAGCCTCACATTTGCTTTAGTTACTAAACTTTAGCATCATGTCTGGTTTCACCTTTAGGTACCAGGGTTTGGAAACGCTTCAGCTAGAGATCTTAGGTAGGTGCTGCTGTTCATAGTGGGCAATACTGGGCTAGCAAAGGGCCCAGTCCTATCCAACTTCCCAATGCTGATGCAGCTGTGCCAATGGGGTGTTGCATCCTGCTGTGGGGGGCAGTCACAGAGGCCAGAAAATTTGTTCCCTTTCCTTGGGGCTGCATTGTGGTTGCTTCAGCACTGGAAAGTTGGATAGGGTTGGGCCCTAAGTGGTGCTTATGTTTCTTAATAGGAAAGTGTGAGAGCGATAGAGGTTAAGACTCTATATCTCCCTGGAGTTTCCACTCCCAGGCCCCAATTCTATTCCCCACCATTAATGATGATGCAGTTGTGCTGACAGATTGTGTACTGCATCCAATGGTGGGGGGCAACTGGGAGACCTGCCAGAGATAACTGAAAATATTTTCTATTTTACCCCTGCTAACTGGTTAAGAGGCACTTTTTCAAGTGGGTGTTCCTCTTGTATTTAGCAGGGGGAGAGTAACTGGCCCACCTCACCCCAGCAGTGTCTTTTCTAGTGGCTGTCTGCTGGTGTTTTGCATCTTTTAGATTATGAACCCTTTTGGGACAGGGAGCCATTAGTTATTTGATTTTTTCTGTAAACCACTTTGTGAACTTTTGTTGAAAAGTGGTATATAAATACTGTTGTTGTTATTGTTGCTATTATTTCATAGGCCTCCTGGTGGGTCTCCTTAGACTTAAACCAGCTATATAGCTGGCGAAAGTCCAAGGAGAGAAAAGGGGTGAGGAGTGTTCAAAAAAGAGGGCACAGGATCCTGGTATACACTGGTGCAGCTAGAATCCACCCTTCCTTCCCCGTCCCTGCCCTTGACATCTTCTTGTCACCAACTTACCAAGAGCAGTGGAGCCTCTGGAAGCCACTAGCACAACACCTCTGCCCATTTGTGGACGGCCCAGGAGGATTGGGTTGCGAGTCTCTCATAGCATATAGTCATATTTTGTGCAGTTTTCCACTATTTGCAGACATATCTCTTTGTCTTCATTTTAGCAACCTAGGCTAAGCAGTAATGCAGGGAGGTGAGTCCACATCCTGAACCATGACCTGTCATGGTTCAGGATGTGGACTCACCTCCCTGCATTACAATCTCTGCACATGAACTGGAGGTTGTCCATGACTTTGTGTACCTTGGCTCAACGATCTCCGACACTCTTTCTCTCGATACCGAGCTAAACAAACGCATCGGTAAAGCAGCTACCACATTTTCCAGACTCACAAAGAGAGTCTGGTCCAAAAAGAAGCTGACGGAACATACCAAGATCCAGGTCTACAGAGCTTGCGTCCTGAGTACACCTCTGTACTGCAGCGAGTCATGGACTCTTCACTCACAACAGGAGAAGAAACTGAATGCTTTCCACATGCGCTGCCTCCAACGTATTCTCGGCATCACCTGGCAGGACAAAGTTCCAAACAACACAGTCCTGGAATGTGCTGGAATCCCTAGCATGTATGCACTACTGAAACAGAGACGCCTGCGTTGGCTCGGTCATGTTGTGAGAATGGATGATGGCTGGATCCCAAAGGATCTCCTCTATGGAGAACTCGTGCAAGGAAAGCGCCCTACAGGTAGACCACAGCTGCGATACAAGGACATCTGCAAGAGGGATCTGAAGGCCTTAGGAGTGGACCTCAACAAGTGGGAAACCTTGGTCTCTGAGCGGCCTGCTTGGAGGCAGGCTGTGCAACATGGCCTTTCCCAGTTTGAAGAGACACTTGGCCAACAGTCTGAGGCTAAGAGGCAAAGAAGGAAGGCCCATAGCCAGGGAGACAGACCAGGGACAGACTGCACTTGCTCCCAGTGTGGAAGGGATTGTCACTCCCGAATCGGCCTTTTCAGCCACACTAGACACTGTTCCAGAACCACCTTTCAGAGCGCGATACCATAGTCTTTCGAGACTGAAGGTTGCCAACTACTAGGCTAAGCAGTGAGTCAGGGAGCAGTAATGGGGAGGCCTAGATGCAGCCTATAGCTGAGGCCAACGAAGGGGCTATTGAAACTGATGAGGGGAAAGAATCCTCCAGACAGTTGTGGAATCCTGTGGAATCCATGACAATCTCAACTGGTCTGCTATCTTTGCAGATGCTTCGGGCCCATTACATCAGATGGCAGATCTCGGGTCACATCCAAAAGTGACCTTTTGGCAGCCTCATCACGTTTCAAGTTCTGCACGGGGACAGCTTATGAGATATTTGGCTGCTTCATTCTTTTGTGACGTTCATGTCTGAAGGAAACAAACAGATACTGTTTTCTGGAAGCAACCTTACTTGGTGGTTTCTAATACCGCAAAAGCAGAAAGCCTGTGAATCAGTTATTTTTAATACTTCATAGTTCTAGAAATTTGCATCCTTGCTTACTGTCTTCACTGCTCTAGTTCTCATTCACATAGTTATGTTTTACCACAGAGCTATTATTTCCTCTTGAGATGGGTAATTTGGTAGAACATATAACCTATGACACTGGAGCAATAAAGAACATAGATGCATATAATCTCTACCCCACTCCAACTCCATTAGTTTCCATATCTCATTCCTCTAGATATCCAGTTTAGTTTTTCAGGTGCTGACAGCTGGTAATAGTGCTGAACTTTCCTCCACTTCTGGTAAGTTATGGATATTTTAATTGTGGACCTTGGCTTCTTTTAAATGTCAGAGGTCATGGATATCTCTTTTCTCTTCCAGGTTTATTGGAGTTTTTAAGATAGTGCTTCTTGAGGAGAGTGAATCTAAATGGCTGTTCAGTATCCTCTAAGACAAATGGACATTTATTGCATTCCTTATGGCAACACTTCTGTTCAACTCACAGGGAGAAATAAAATGAAATTGTTTACCATATTATGTGACTCAAATAGAAAAGTTATTAAGTTATCACTGAGAGGAGTTTTGGGGAGGAGGTAAATTCAAGCTTACCATTTAAGATTTGTATTCATTCATAATCAGCAACAGCTCATAAATTTCACAGCCAGCCACAGATTAATGGTTTTGGGGTGGGTCAGCAAAGTACCAAAGTTTCTGCCAACATTGGTCAGTTAGTATCAGGGTCCGATCCAGAGCCCTGCGCACTAGCTTACTGCTGGCATGCACTGTCGCAAATATGCCATAAGGCATGTCTGCAACCATTACTACGGGCCCAGCACTGGAGCTAGCCCAGTGCAAGCCAGCACTGGGCCAGCTCTGGCAGTGGGCCTGCATTCCACCACCCGGAAGCTCATCCAAACAGGCTGTGGGGGGAGGCGTTCCAGGGCAGGGGGGTAGGGGAAGGCAGGGAGGAGGTAAAGAGGGGGGTGGTGGGGGAAGGAGCAGGGCGAGAGGGGGGTAGGACCAGCGGAGCTCAGCTCCACCAGATCCTGAGCCCCGTATCGGGCCACATGGCCCAAAATGGGACTCGCCGGCTCCAGAGCTGCTGCAGAATCTAGTAGCCCCATTGTGGGGTTACTTCCCTTACCCAGGGGAAGGGGCCACAAGGGAAGGGGACAAAAGTCCTTCCCTTGAGGAGCCTCTGCAGGCTGCCCGGTTGTGTGTTGGATTTTGGCGCCATGGCAGCCTTGTGTGCTGGGCAGCTCAGGTTTGGGGCTGGCAGCTCTTTCTGCAGTGGCCATGGCCCACTCTTCCTCATCTTTCTCCATCTTTGCAGCAGTGACACAGTGATGTGCGATCAGGGTAGGCAAGGTAGGCAGAGCCTCAGCTGACCCAGAAAGTAAAACAAAACATACCTTTTGCCTTTCCCAAGCCACTTCGCTCTGCTGCAGCACACAGCCTGTTTAAAGCCGCACACACACAAACAAACATGGAGGGAACAAGGAGAGCTCAATCACTATGGTAGCTTCCAAGGGACAAAATAAGCAGGGATGCCTGTGCAATCAAGGAGAGCTACCTCCATTTGCCCAGTAAGAGAAAAGATAGTGCTTATGTCATCCGTCTCTGGGGAGGCAGCAGGAAGACCTGCCTTCAGCAGGTTAAACTGGAATCATGGGTGTCTTCCAATTAAAAAAAAAAGCAGGGCAGCTGGTTAGCTAATCAAAAGATAGCAGGTCACCTGCATCAGCAAGCTCTGGGGAGGCAGCTGGAAGAGTTGCTTTTCTTCTGTTAAAAAAAAAATGAAAAAAGCAGGGAGGAACCTACACAACAGACTGGCTCTCCAAAGCACCAGGAGTGGCCATTTTCTTCAGCCTGTGCTGAACTCTCCCAAGCTCAGAGTGAGGGAAGAAGAGGTTAGTTAAAAAAAAATATATTGAGGGGGTGGGAGAGTGTCCAGAGACTGAGCCTTACTTATTTATTTATTTCTGGGGGTGGAGGGAAGAGATCATGTGTTGTGGAGAGTGAGCTTTATGTCGGGGGGGGGGCGGGAAGTGTAGTGTTTGTTCCAGAGACTGAGCTTAAGGGGAGGGGAGGAGAGTGAATATGTGTTGCCTCTCCTGGTTTGGATCTCACTGCACATCACTGCTGTGAGGAGTGGAAAAGTCTCAGCACTGTCCATGTCACAGGACATAGGAGAGGAACAGAATGAATGAATGAATGAATGTGTGGTTGCTGGTGAGGACTCATTGTCTGCAGAGGTCTTGTTCACTGTTTTCCTTATTGCCTGATCCAGGCCTGTCATTAGTTGCTTCCCATTTGCTGACTGTCCTCCTCCCATGCTGGGTGCTGAGCTTGGCAGGTGGCTTGGAATGGTTGGGAAGTGAGGAGAAGATATCTCACATTCTGTAGAAAGCAGGGAGATGGTGCATGCTGTGGACACAACACTAAGAACATAAAGAAGAGCACGGCTGGATCAGGCCATAGGCCCATCTAGTCCAACTTCCTGTATCTCACAGTGACCCACCAAATGCCCCAGGGAGCACACAAGACAACAGACACAACCTGCGGCTTGGTGCCCTCTCCTGATCTGGCAATCAGAGGCAGCCTGCCTCTAAAACCAAGAGCTTGCACATACCTACTATGATTAGTAACTCGTAACAAACTTCTCCAGAAATTTGTCCAATCCCCTCTTAAAGGCATCAATGCAAACATTTCAGCTTATGTTAAGTAAGTTTAATATGTCATAGAATCAGTCCAAAATGGGACTGATTTTGAGTCATGAAAAGAAGACTCAATAATGTAGACATATTCAGTTCAAAACATTAAGGATGAATTTACTTTGCTATCATCGAGTCTGGTTTACTCCTTATATTTATAGTATTTACACATCATGAAATTATCCATGGAATTCTTCATGTTTTGCTAGTTTGTTGTCTCTGTTATTAACTAAAGAATAAATTAAGTTATCATACATCACTAAAACTATATTGGCTGTGTTGTATTTGTTCCTGAATTGTGGTGGCAGGTAATATATAGAACCCTGACTAATGGATTGCATTTATAACTGTGCATGGCACCAGTCTTCTGTGTGTGTGCGTGCTGGGGACACATGCACACTTCCTATTAAAGGTATCCATTTGTTTTGTGATAAATGGTAAATGGAACTGAATCAGCTTCGTTTAACCCAATTTAGACTCAGCTTGAAATAAAGGCCAAGTCTTGCAATGGGGTGTAAATTAGTCGACCGATGCCTCACTAGCTGTCTTTGTTTCTAGTGAGTTAGGATTACAGGCCAAGTCTTACTGAGTGCAGTGGGCTTACTTCTGAGTAAAACAAGTAACACCATTTTCAAATGTCTCTACACATCACTTATTTGGCCCATTCTGATCCTATGCATTCACATGATGAAATGTCTGTCTCTCTCTCTCTCTGAGCAGAAAAGGTCAGAGATCCCATCAAGCATTTTATGGTTATTATTATTATTATTATTATTAACAGTATTTATATACTGCTTTTCAAGTTCACAAAGCGGTTTACAGAGAAAAATCAAATAACTAAATGGCTCCCTGTCCCAAAAGGGCTCACAATCTAAAAAGATGCAAATGAATACCAGCAGACAGCCACTAGAACAGACACTGCTGGGGTGAGGTGGGCCAGTTACTCTCCCCCTGCTAAAAAAAGGAGCACCCACTTGAAAAAGTGCCTCTTACCCAATTAGCAGGGGTTAACCCAATTAGCAGGGGTTATTAGGTGTTTTACCCAGGACGGCAAGTGAGGAGGGAAAGTTTAGGAACAACAGGCTCTAAGGTGAGTGAGAGAAAAGAGAGCAAAGGTGCATTGGTGCAAGCTCCAAAGAAATGGAAAGTATGGCCAAGGTGCAAGATCATATTGATTGTTCATGTATGCAATGTATTGGAAAACACAGAGGAACAGGGAGGAGGCTGGATCTAAATTGCTTTGCTACTCACCCATAGTGCAGAAGCTTATTTTCCACTACAAGGACATAGAGTCCAATCCTGAAGGGCTCACGCTGGTCCATTGCTGGGGCACACTGTGCCATAAGGTGCAGATCCAAGGAGACCTATTGGGGCTGCCTGGTCACTACACAGGGTCAGGGAGTATAAGCTCCCTTATCCCGAGTAGCCCTGGCGCTGCTTCCCAGTTCCATGGGATGCAGTGGTAGCCATTTTGGTGCCACTGGAGTCCTGGGCACTGGGAAGCTCAGTCCCTTAGAGATAGGGTGGATATGACTTTTGCTCCTTCATGGACAAAAAAACTGTCCAATACAAATATCATATGCTTAAGGTCTTTTGGGATCCATTAAGAGGCCCCAGTTCTAGAGAGCGTGGAGGTTTGCTTTGACCTAAGTTAAAACATGCAACTAGGGTTTTCCCACCACCATGGGTATCAGATGCTAATTTACATCAATGGAAGGAGTTCCAATGCTCCTCTGAACTTTAAAAAGAGTTTAACAACAAGACAATAAAGGATGCAGATCTGGTCTGCTTCAAGTGAGATCCCCTATCCCTATCCCTATGAGGTCCCCTATGAAATTGGGGGACCGATCCTATCCAACTTTCCTGTGCTGGTTCTGCCATGCCAGTGGGACATGCACTGCATCCTGTGGTGGGGGCACAGTCATGGAGACCTCTGCAAGGTAAGGTAAAGGAACGTTTGTTCCCTTACCTCAGGGCTACATTGTGCCTGCATCTTTGCTATAAAGTTGGATAGGATTGGACCCTGGAGTATTTTTGATTAGTTGAACAAGATTTGCCGCAAACGGACACATGAGCAAAGCTTTCAGCTCCAAAAATGAATGGGCATACAAAATATTTTTTTTTCATACTCCTACTGGTTTTTCCTGTTTGCTTTTGAGTCATTTGATCAAGAGGAGTATTTAGATTATATGATTCAATTGTCAGGATCTAATGGGCAATGTTACATTTACAATTCAAAGTGCTACCCAGAGCCCTATATGGTGTATTTACAACACGTTAGGCTTGTTTGAGGGTTGGTACAGAGAGAAATAGAATAAAGTAACCAAGAGAGTAATTATACTTAGGAAAATGAAACAACAGCAAATCACCTGAGTCAAATATTCTCTGATGATATTTCCAAGTGCTAATGCTAAAAAATAGTGTATGTCACCTGGGCCCTTTTCAGTCTATACAGCTGCACTAATAGGCAGAAACCAGATCTTATGGGAAATATTGTCAAATGCATAGTTAGACGACCTGAAAAATAATCTGTTCTACTCCTTATCTGCCCTGATGGTTCAGAGGTAGCTTAAGGAGTGCAAGGCCTGGATCACAGGAATTGGGGGGGGGGGGCTCTAACAACCCACATTTTGTCAAACTACTATATGCTAAAGTGATCTTATGAAATATACCTTTCAGTGTGAGTAATAATAATGTGCCTGTAATAAGACACATTCTTTGAAAGCCTAGCTATTATTAAAGAGCTAATACAGTGGTGCCTCGCATAACGAATGCCTCGCACACCGAAAAACTCGCAAAACGAAAGCGTTTTGCGATTTTTGGTGACTCGCACAATGAATTTTTATGACCCGTGCTTCGCAAGACAAATTTTTTCCTTTTTTTATTGTCCTGGTTTGTTTTAAATCGCACAACCGTTAATACCCAGGATGCATTGTGCCTGGAGGTTTGAAAAGCCTCCCCAATGCAGCCTGGGCTCACTTCTCCATGTGCAGTTCTAGGGTTGACTTCCAGGAGCAACTGTGACCTGTGCTGTGGGCGAACCCTGTCTTTGGTCAACTGTTCTGAGCAGTTCTGAGCAGTTCACCAACTCCTTGGGGAACCTACTGCCAGCAGTTAAGGTAAGTTTCTTTGAACTTTTCATAACTTTTGGGAAGTGGTGGCCAGCATTTGAGGTACGTTTTGAAGGGCCAGTTGGCCAGTTTTGGCCTGCTGTTTTGGGGAGGTTAGGGGAGTTTTTCCAGCAGTTTGGGGAATCTGTGGAACTCATTTGCAACCGTTTTTCCAGACCAGGATTTAAGGAGCTTCTTCACAGGGACATCTCAAGCAGTGGAAAGGTAGGGAGCGTCGCTTCACCATGTGCATTTGTTCTCCTGTGTTTGGGGGGGGGGGCTGTTATACCACTTTTTTGTCCTGGGCAGGTTTGGCCAGGTAGGGAGCTTAGCTTCACCACGTGCATTTGTTCTCCTGTGTTGGGGGGGCTGTTATGCCACTTTTTTGTCCCGGACAGGTTTGGCCAGGGGTGGGAAGGTGTGTGTGAAGCGGATGTGAAGCACTGCCTTTTGTTTTTGCGAACGTAGCAACTGTTGACATGGGTCCCAAGAAGGCTGCTCCTGCAGAGGCCGGGAAGAGGACAAAGATGACGCTAGAAATGAAGGAGATCATCCAGAAGCACGACGGAGGCATGCGAGTGACAGACCTCACCAGGGAGTACGGGAGGAATCCATCCACCATCGGGACCATCCTGAAGATGAGGGAGAAGATTCTTGCGACAGATGCAGCCAAGGGAGTCACCAGGATCGTGAAGAACCGACCAGCTGTTCTGGAGGAGGTGGAGAAGTTGCTGCTCATCTGGATGGAAGAGAAGCAGCATGCAGGGGACACAGTGACTGAGGCTGTCATTTGTGAGAAGGCCAAGGCCTTGCACGCAGACCTCGTACAGCAAGAGCCAGGAACCTCAACCGAGCCATAAGTCTTCAAGGCAAGCAGAGGCTGGTTTGAAAGATTCAAAACCAGATCTGGAATCCACAGCGTGGTCAGGCATGGAGAGACTGCCAGTTCCAAGGAACTGAAGGACATCTGCCAACAGTGGAAAAACGTGCAGACTTATGCACAGCGGCACCACCTAGACAAGGCTCTGGCACGTGACCTTGCGAACACGTTTGATATAAGGATCATGTCCTCTTTCAGAGGGGTGCTGAAAAGGCGGCTGAAGCAGCAGACCATGGAGAGGTTCTTCATGAAGAAGCAAAGAGTGGAAGAGGAACCTGCTGCTTCTACCAGTGGTGCCCAGTTGCCTTCTTCCTCCTCCTCGTCCTCCTAGAAGCCTTGAAGTCAAGCCATGAAGCCTTCTCCCAGTTATCCAAGTTGTTAAGTTAAGTTAAAGCAGTGATGCTGAGACTTGGGGGACAGAGGGGTCTGTCTCCAGGTTGTCTTTGGCTAACTGTAAACTGCTTCTGTCCTAGCTAGCCAGCCTGAGACCGTTCCCAGTTTGCCAGTGTCCCTGCCTACTCTACTGCGCCTTCTCCCAGTTGACCAGCGTTCGTGCCATCCCCAGAGAGACCCTCCGCAGCTCTGGGAACGTAAAAGACTGCTGCTGTGATGTGGAGACAGTTCTGTCTGCCTCCAGTTTCCGGACTTAAAAGACTGGTCCTGTAGGTTGAGACACTTCAGCCTCACTTGGTCACCTTAAAATGTTTGTGTACAAGTGTCCCCTAGAGCCTTAGAGAGTCCTTTGGTGATTTTAAAAAGTTTCTGTATTGGTTTCTGTATGATGTCCCTGTTTACATGCCTTAAAAATGTACTTTCTGAAGAGTTTTGCACAGTCCAAGGACTGTTTGTGACTGTTTCTGTTCAGTTTCAGTGTTGAGCCTCAAGTCAGATGGTCCTGCCTCATGTTTGCTGATTTTTAAATGTTTTTAAAAAGTTGAAGTTTTGTGCTTGAAATTTTTGAAATCCTCTGTACAGTATGTATGCCTTTAAAGAGCACTTAATAAACACTTTGTAAACCAAATTTGACTTTGTTCTGACTTTTCTTGCCCATAGGAACGCATTAATTAAATTTCAATGCATTCCTATGGGAAAACGCGCTTCGCAAAACGAAAAACTCGCAAGATGAAAGGACTCGCGGAACGAATTAATTTCGTTATGCGAGGCACCACTGTAATGGTTTATAATATTGAGTCCAGTATTGACTACATTGATTTAAATGAAAAATTATGCTATTGAATTCAATTGAATCAGAATGTACTTAACAGGTGGGACCCCGTTATCCCTCAGGGGTCCGTTTCTGGACCCCCTCTGCAGATAGAGAAAACCGCAGATAATTAAATCCACAGTTTTTGGGCCCACTAGAGCTCTGAACACCAGTCGCTTCCAGAGCAGTTCTGAGCCTCAGAATGGCCACTGCCCAGAGAATGCTGCCCAGGGCCTTTTTTCAGCGTCTTTTGGTTTTCAGCAAAAACTGGAAGTCACTGAAAAAGGCTCCGGGTGGCTTTCTAAGCCTTGGAGAGGCCATGCACCACCACACATGGACTCTCCGAGGCTCAGAATAATTTTCTCAAACCCAATCTGTACAAGGTATTAGTTTTTAAGATGTGGATTTTTAAGCCGCTGATGGTATTCTATGTAGCTATTCCAAAGCATACACACAAACCTACCATTCTCTTCTATGAATTGAGAAATATTTGAAATATTTTTCCTGTGTGATATACATGTACAGATAGATTCCCACTATGGAAGAAAACAAGTAAAACCTTGAGTTTGAATTGTGAACATTTCCTTTTAACACGCACAGTCCCCCAATCAGACTGTCATCTTCGCTACAGCCCATGCTGTACAAATGAAGACCGCTCAGCACAATCTTATTAGCACTTTTGATAAATATTTGCAGGATGTGTCTCTATTAAGGTGATTTCCTCTCCCCCCCTCCACTTTTAAACAGATTATTTCTATTCAAAGACATATTGCAGCGCTCAAGGAGCCTCTGCAAATTCAGGCATTTCCTGAACGGCAGAGAAAATGTACTTCATTATAACCTGCTCACTAATGAAATCAAATCATTATTTTTATGTCATTCTGCAGAAATGTAAAATAAATGGGATTCCAAGGATTGGTGTGTGAGGTACATGTCAGTGTTAAGTTCTTTTAGTAACGGCATGTCATAAATTCAAAGTACTAGACAGCCTGACACCATGTGGGAGAAGCTAAAAGGGAAGGTCTCCAATGAAAGTTTCACTCCCAGTCAGTTAGCAGCAATGGGGGTGGGGGGGAGAGTTTTGTTCTGGATTGGGACCATTGCAAGAGCAAAAGGCTAGTGTCCCATCCCCGTCCGTCCCCCCGTCCCCCAGTACTGTGATCCTGATCAGGACTGATCTCCAGGTAACTACTATTTGGAGGGGGGAAAAATAAAAAAGGGTCAATCACACACTTAACATACTATGACGTTTAGCCCTCAAGCATTATACGAACTGAAACTAATATCTTTTGCATAGGAGAAATGCTAGATTCCATACATCCCTTTCTTTAAGATTTTTGTTGCAAAACTCTCATCTTTGTCAGTGGGAACGGAAGTCTCAATCATTGCCACACAAAGCCCCCCTTTTGTTTCATACTCATGTTTCCACAACAAGGAAGCCCTGGCTGCTGTAGTCTAACTGTTAAGTGTGAGCATCCTTTATGCTAACAGTGAACTATTTAATGCACATACTATGCCTTTGGTAGGTCTACTGGAAGAGACAGGCCAGGCTTTGTCTTCCTTCTGAAAAGGAAGTTTATATGGGCTACAGTCAAGCTAGTCACACTGTTGGAGCTGTATGGTTCTTATTTTCAAACTGCATGCTGCATATCACCTGCTTTACAGGATTCATGTGAATTTTTTCAAGAGAGTGGCATGTATTTGCCTCAACATAAAATGCACTGCTAAATACAATATTAAATGTGAAGGCCTAGCTGAATTCTCTCAGCCCTACTCCTATTCTTGTATATGCATTCAGCACATACTTGGGCTGCAGTGGTATACAAAGCCAGGGTCAAACTCGATGTGATGGAACAGACGTGTACTTTATGTATTTGTCTCATTCATATATAAAGGAAGTTGGAAGGGAAGGTCTATTCCAGGGGTGGCTCTTTGACATATAATATGCAGCTAATAGAAATAATAATATCCCCTGGGGGCTGGGGATAAGAATAAGTCCTCAGTTTGGCCGTACTTGTCATAAGAAGCGACTAAACAGCCACCGGGTAGATGGGACTCGTCAGCCTGGGAAGGTAGCTCATCTGAGAGAAGGAAAACTCTGATCCCAAACCCCCACTGCCTTGCGGCTACATCCAGGCAAAATCCAGAGCTGGAGTCCCTGAGGCAGTTCATGGCTGAACACAGTCATGTTCTGGCAACTCCTGTGACGCCACTGGAATCAACTGTATTGACTTCTGCCTTTCCATGGGACCATTTCAGCGACGTGAAGAGGGGGAATTTGCTGCGTGGGCAACAGTCTATCCTCCATATCTACCTGACCCAGGCTTCGTGCACTGGAGAGGACACTCTGTTCCAGAACCACCATTCAGAGCGCGATACCATCATCTTCCGAGACTGAAGGATGCTAACAATAATAGAAATATGTTGGCTGAGGTCCTTTTTTTTGCATCACAATTAATATAGGAAGTAAATATGACATTTTCAAACTTAATAATTATTTACCAGGTATAAACTAAAAGTCCACTGGATTAAAACAGAAGTTTAATATTCATGGTGAGTAAATATATTTAAGAATTTAAAATGCTTCCTAAGTATTACAGCTCTCAAACACCTGAAGTATATCGCATGTGGCTCTTAGGTTAAGCAGGTATGACCACCCCTGGAGTATTCTTTATATGATAAGTCAGTGGTTCTCAAACTGGGTTGTGACCTACCAGCCCAAGAACCATTGCCCCTTTCCCCTGAAGAGGTAGGGCAGGGGGGAAGGCACTGGAAAAATCCTCAGGATTGCACCACTGCTGGGGACTGAGGGGCTTTTCCTACAATTTACCCCCTTGCACCAGCCTCCTGGGGGTGCAGGGAGCTCTGTGGAGTCCTCTGCAGGGCTACGTGTGTCTCAGAATGTTCAGAAAGTGCTATCATGACCCCCATCTGGGTTGTAATCGTGAAACTGGAAGTGGGTTGTGATTGCATTTTGTGGAACATTCAGAGACACAGGAAGCTCTTCAGAGGGCTCCAGGGGACTCCCTGCACCCCCCAGGAGGCTGGTGCAAGGGGGGTAAGTTGAACAAAAAACTCCTCAGTCCCTGACAGCAGCGCAATTCTGAGGATCGCGCCACTGCCTTTCCCTGCCCCCGCAAAGACTTAGTGGTTCATAAACTCTACATAAGAGTTTGAGGACCACTGTATAAGCAGTTCACAGTGAACCTGTCCAACTTCCCTGCCCTACCACACTGCACTCTGTAGCTTTAAAGAACTTTCTTTCTGCCAGGTTCACTTTCAGTTTTGGAACCAGTCTGGGGGAAGACTTAGGAACTCAGGAAACTGCCATTCAGAGCCA
Organism: Tiliqua scincoides; assembly: GCF_035046505.1. Lineage (NCBI taxonomy): Eukaryota > Metazoa > Chordata > Lepidosauria > Squamata > Scincidae > Tiliqua > Tiliqua scincoides. The sequence continues at coordinate 42,332,574 of NC_089824.1, read as the reverse complement.
GACCATTGATCCAGTACAGCCTACACTGACTGGTAGCAGCTCTTCAAACTGATGCATTTCAAATTGATGCGTTCCTGGAGATGTCAGAGATTGACGTTCTGTGTGGAAAGCATGTTCTCTACCTCTGAGCTATAGGCACAACAAGGTAAGGCAGGTAATGGGAGAGATTTTGCTCTCCTCCCCTATACTCTTCATTTTGTGCAAAGAATAAGGTCTTCTTTCCTGGTTTATAACTCAAGGCAGTGGCTCCCAAACTGTGAGCCGTGGTTTCCTTGGGACCTATGGAAACCAGCAGGGGAGCTGCAGAATCCTTGCAAGAAAACCTGCCACTCTTTACAATGAATAGGATTGTAGCCCTAATGGGGAACCACTGCCAGTGGCCCAGTAAATCAAGGGAGCAGGCAGTCAAAATTGGGAACCATTGACTTAAGGGGACAGATAACATGCTCACTGTCTAGTTTGGTCCTTCAGTGTACTTAACTCTGCCTTAGGTGGTGGTGGTGGTAATAATAAAAAAATATTATTATTATTATTATTATTATTATTATTATTATTATTATATTAATATTATAATAATAATAATAATTATTATTATAAGACAAAGAAGTTGTAGTAGTAGTAGTAACAAGATTTATATACTGCTTTTCAATGAGAAAAGTTCAGAAACAGTGGGTCTTTATTTTCTTTTTGGTGTATTAAGAACTTAACATTGCAAGCTGCACACTATTATTGGCCTAATTTGCTCAGATAATTGCTAGGAAAAATACTTATGCAAACATTGTTTGCCTAATTCCATGCTTACCGTTGTATTTGCTCACAAATCTGTGTGCCATTCTAATCATCCATGCCATTTTCCGAATCTGAATCCTCTCCTTCCCCACTATTAGCCCCAATGTGGAACAAATACAGGGCATGGTAAAATCAGAGTCTCCTGCTATTACTTTAAAATTAATTTTAAAAATAATCAGGAGAGCCAACCTATGGATCTCCTACTGCAGGATGGCTTGGCCATGACTGTAGATTTCCATGAATAAGACAGACCTCTATATGTTAGAAAACACCAGAACCAAACATACTAATTTGAAAGATTTATATTTGAAGGATTTATTGAAAGAAATATGTTAATTTGAAAGATTTATAAAACATGGGGGTGGGGGTGGTGAAAAAACAACAATAACAAAAATCACTGTTCTCATATGTTGGTGAATCCGTGGCATCAAGGAGATATTTCCTATTTTCAGAGCTTTCAAAGGACAACTTCCTTTGAAAACATACCTCAGAGCTTAAAAAAGACCCCAACTACCTCCTGTTCTTCACTACCTTTTGTATTTCTATTAGTCATTGATTTTTAAAATACACATTCGGTAGTAATAAGGAAAAAAATGGTTATGATGAGGCAGCAATTAAAGCAGGACTGAAAGGGGTTGTGGCAATCTGTTATGGTACAGCATAGGCTATTTCACTTTTGCTTGCAGTTGGGGCTAGGCTAGTCTTTGTGAATAACACTTTGTCCTCAAATAGGTTTGTGGATTTCATGACAACATAATACTTGTTGTAAGTAAAGATGATAGAATACAACTTTAGAAGTCCGTTCTGTTCTTTGTTTTCTAATAAGAAGAACATGGTTAACAAGTGCAGAGGTAAACAGGTGTTCACAGATAAATAGGCAGTGGAAAGCTTTTCTGGATAAACACACCTCTTGGACAAAGAGAAATATCAAGTTTTCCCATAAATGCAATTATAGATTGGCACTGTAGTAAAAGATTCAGCTCATAAAGGCTAGTCATAATAATCCAGATGGAACATTTGGAAGTGAAACAACTAGAAATGATTTCACCTCTACAGCTAGGGCAAACCCAGATTACAAGCTGGCATAGTGTTCTGCAGACCACTGGTGAAATAGGACATGCAATGCATATAAAACAATATATAAGTATTCTTGATGATGATGCTATAGAAACATTCTCCCCATAGATCTGTGGTTAAATGCAGTGAATCCTGCTGTAATATTTACAGATCTACTCCAGGTTTTCCTACAAACCTTAGCATGCTGGAATCTGGAGCACTTCCAATCCAGGTTTTATTCAAGATTGAAGTACCTTTTCTATACCAAGGAAACTTTCTCTGCCGACCATTAAGGATTGTTGTAGCCCTCTAAAGATGTTTTGCTATCCTAGGTATCCAATCAAATCAGACTTTTACTCTGAATACTTCTCTGGTTTTGTCTGGATTCCTGAATAAGAGCCTAATCCTGAGCTTGACATGCAAAACCTTGACTTTCATCGAGTTGCTTTTCATGACTTTGCTCTTTCCACCATTTTAAATTATAACCACATTTCAGATTTTATCCATGGGCTTTCCCCTTTTGTCCAATTTCATCCAACCTTCCGCAACATTCACTGATGTCCTATGTTAATTTTGGTTTTATTTTGGTTTATTTAGGTTTTGCATGCGTTCATATGTGTTATATAGTTAATTATTTGCGTTTCTCACCAGCCAAAATAAACTTGCAGGCTAAATAAGGCTCTGCTTTGACATTCATCTATTTTTGCCTTTATCTATGCTCTGGTCCTGAACCAGATGAAAGTGTGTGGTATTGCTGTACTGCATTTCAACAAAAGTAAAGCAATTTACACAGCAAAATAAATCAATGAATGGTTAAGGTAGTTTAAGTATAAGGTAGCTTCTTATGTTGTTGAGCGCTGAAGATCACTGTTGTGGGTTTTGGGGGAAGGGGGAGGGGAAACAAGTCAGTTTAGGCAATAGTCCATCTCTTTCAGAACCAACTACATCCTGTTCAACAAAGTCACATTTACTTCAGCCACAGAGGCATTTTCCTTAAAAATATTTATCTTGTAATTACTCTGAAATTATTAGCATGAAATCATCCCATACAATTTGAACACCTCTCTCTCTCTCTCCCCTCCCTGCTGTGTAAGACCTGTAAACACATACTGCCACCTAAAGGAATTAAGGAGAATTGTCAGCAAAACATTCACTTTCCCTGTCAAAATTTGTTACTACTGGTATGTGTTTTCTAGTTCTCTTGCTTTCATACAGGCAAGGTACTGACATTGTAAACAGCTACTAACATGGGCAGCTTCAGAGAGAGTGGGCTCCCAGGGCATGTGATGTGACCCCATGACCTTCCAGTGCCCTCATGGCCCAGCTTGCAGTCTGGCAACCTGGATGTTAAACCCAAATCCCATTCAGAAGCTGTATTGTAAAGGATCCTGTATTGTAATCAGCTGCATGCAGGAAGCACTGAAGTTAGGAAGTTACAAGCATCTTATGGGTGCTTTCAGACAGGCTAGTAATTTTCCGGAATGGTGGGTCCCAGAAGGGCTTCTAAAGGAGGAGGTGAACCTCAGACAGTTTTAAGCAAGCTAGTATTACCCCCCTCTGTAAGTTATGAATTTATAGTGCTCCTGACTTCTCAGTCAGGAGCCCTCTGGGCAGCTCTTACCAGCCAAGCAGGACAAGGGTTGAATAAGAGAACATACAGCTTCATACTCCAGCAATTCTGTCCACATCCTCAGGCTATACAGGGTGAAAATAATCCATAATGACAGGACAGACAGGTGTTGAGGGAACACCTATGACACCATTATTAAGGAGTCCATGTTCTAATGGATATGAGTAATTTTATCCCCGTGAAGTATCTCTAGCAAATTGATCACAGTGGACCAGTGAGTTGTTCATCTCGTTGCCCGAGGAGCCAAGGTGTAACAGGTCCCAGATAACTCTAAACAGCTCTGCTGGGTGACTGTCTGTAGACACAGTGGCAGAAAAGTATGCTTTCTTCACTAGCCTCATCACCACTAGGTAGACTCAAAAATGAGCTCATGACTCAATAAAGACTCAATAATGAACCCATGTTTGGTTGGACTTGTTGACCGTTTTCCTACACTGTCGCTCAAGACATCTGCTGAGGCATTTACTTGTGGGCAATTTGGAGGAAAATTAGGGGAACCACTTCATCTCAGCAGAGGTTGTTTGAAAGTGATCATGTTGAAGGCCCAGAGGTTGGCTGAATTGTTTGCCCTGATGGCAGGAAAATCTCTGAGAGGTTGTACTTCTAGTCACTTTGCTGAGTATTCATTCAGTTGACCCAGACTGGAGGACCAATTCATGTCCACCAGGTGCTGTAAAGTGCTAGACTTCTTGCTCCTCCAGAAAAGATTGCTGCTGCTTAAAAGTAACTAATCCCTTCACCTGGACTGTTGGGTTTGAAATGGAACCTTTGTCTGTCTGTCTGTACATATTGGGCCCTTAATTGCTACTTTATCTCTATCTGCACTGGTACTCACCTCTTGGATTGACAACTAGCACGATCTGAAAAACATCATCCTGGCGACTGATCCCTCCCCTGACAAAACCTTAATATTGAAAAGCTGACCATCTTTATGTTAAATTTTCAGTGATATGCTGTTGGACATTTGCTGCTGGGTGTGGATGGGAATGTCCATTCCCTATGCATCAAAAGACATGCCCACTAACTTTGCAATGCAGATGAGAATTTCCTTACTGGATGAGGGTGACTGGCTCCTAGTTTAAAGGGTTTGCACAAAATTGAAATAAAAGATCTCTCTCTCTCTCTCTCGATCTCTCTCTCCTTGATGTTTCTTCCAAAGAAAGGAAAAAGGGAAAAATAATAATGGGATTTAGTGCTGAGAACATTGGGGTGCAGCAAGTCCATTTGTGAATAGAATTCATGAAAGTGCATTAATCAAAGCGCCATATGAATGGCAGTTTCCATTCGTTTTCCTGATGCCTTTCAATCCAGGCATGCAAAACAAGATAGAAAAGGGCAAAGTCTGCCCAGCACACAGCTCTTCAGAGAATAAACAGACCGCCAAAATCAGTAGCGCAAAAATTCATAAACATAAACCTTGCCAAGGGGGAAGTTATTCTGGTTTGGTCTGCATGTGTAGAATCGTTCTACTCTGAACTGAGACTATTTTGATGTAAGAAGTATAAGGTTTCAAGAAATGAGAGTTCTATTTGCCAGCAATGTAGCTCCATGTGAACCAAAACTATGCTGTAAAATCTTTTCTGATATATTTTCAGTTTACATAGCACCACATTGTCTCTCCTAAAATACAACTATATAGTATGTTGGCTAGGTGGACAATACAGGTCCCCTCTTTTTATCCCCCTTTTTTAATTCCCCTGCAGATAAATTGCATTGTTGCTTTAAAAAAAACAACCACTTCCACAATGCATTCTGGAGCAATGCAGGGCTAAGTGATGGGGTGTTGGCACAACCCGTAAATGGCATCAAGGAGCCCACAGACTGCCCTGCAGCCCTCCAGTTTGACATGTTATAGTAAGGGAAGCATTTTTGCTTTTTAAAAACATCTTCAACAGTTTTTAAAGGGACTGGTTTTTTTGTTTTTTTAAATAAACTGCAATTTGTTTAAATAAGGTGTAATGGAAATGTACAAGATCCCTCAAGGAGATAGGGTGTGGTGTCAACAATGGCTCCTTGCTCTGGCTGGCAGGCAAGCATGGGGTTAATACCAGGGCCTTGGAGTGCAGTGAATGTGCTGCACAGCTGCAGCTATTCCATGGCAATAGGGCCCTCAGGGATAAAAGCAACACCTGCAGGAAGGAAAGGGGTGTGGGTAGTAGAAGGAAGAAAGCTTATAGGAAGGGAACTGAACTGATGGATTAAGGAACAAATGGCTGATGGATTAACTGAGTAAAGGACAGATGGGTGAATGGACTGCTGGAGACACTGGAGATTGGTGTCCTGCTCCAAGACCTGCTGAGGACTAAGGTTTTGCTGTAGTGGCTGGAGAAGCTGCTGGCAGCAGAAGGGAGGAAGGAGGACCTCTGCAGGTTGAACAGGTGAGCTAACCTGGTGGTGGGGTCCAGCAGTGCTGCAGTGGATAACAGGGGCCATTGTTGGGGGAACGAAGGGGAACTAATTAGCTTACAGTGGGCATAAGTTCTCTAAGTGAAGCTTGGATCAGGAATCTGGCAAAACGCATGATTTTTTGCATCCTTGGGGGATCTGGGAATGGATCCCCCATGGATAACAAGGGTAGACTGAATCGCTTTTTTTAACCCCAACATGTATTCAGACAGAATGGGGTAGAAACACTTAGCACTGGATTCAGTACCTGTGGTAAGTTCCATTTCCCAGTGGCTTACTCTTCAGGAGAACAATGTTGAGGAGAAATGGTCTGAAACTGATAAATGGGTGGCAGTATAAAAAAACTGGAGGAATAGCATGGGGTGGAGGTAGACTACAGTAAGGCCCCAATTCTTTAATTCTATCCCCTGCATCAGCACCAACACAGTCCCTCCAAAAAGATGTGCACTGCATCCTGTGGTGAAGGAGACCCAAAGGCAGACAGGAGGTAATTAAAAAGATTTTTTTACTGACCTACTTGTAAGCCCTGGGGCTGCCTATGGGTCTTCTCAGACATATGCTGCCCACTTTGGTAGCATATGTTCAAGGAAGGAAAAGAGGCAGAGATTTTAAAAGAGGGGTTAATATCTGGCAGGAAAGGGGAAAGTGGGAATGATGAGGTAAGCTGATGTGCTGCATGCCTACCTACACAGAGAGAGATGTATGTACATGTATGTACGCACGCAGAGCGAGAGAGGGAGAGAGAAATTGCCAGTTCACAAGCATTAAGAAAAAAAAACTGCCAGTGAGCCACTTTGAACATTGTGAGAAGCACTGATCTAGAGTACAGTGTCCAATTCCGGATGCCACACATTAAGAAGGATGCAACCAAACTGGAGCATATTCAGAAAAGAGTGATGACAATGATTAGAGCTCTGGAAAACAAGTCATATGAGGAAAGGTTGAGGGAACTTGGTATGTTTGGCACGGAGAAGAGAAGGTGATGGGGGTGGACATGATAGCGTTCTTCAGATTCCTAAAAGGCTATCACATGGAAAAGGACAAAGATTTGTTTGCTACCCCAGAGAATAGAACTAGATCTAATGGGCTTAAGCTACAAGAGGGGAAGATTCAGTTGGACATCAAGAAGAAATTCTTTAAAGATCACAGTAGTGTGACAACGGAACCAATTATGGAGGGCAGTGGTGGGTTCCCCCTTGCTGGAAGTGGCTTTATAGGCACCTTTTGATGGTGCTCTAGCTTATACATTACAGAAAGGATGTGTCGCCAAACCAAGAAGGACTAGATTTTAGGTGCTGACATTCTGCAGTGCTAGCACATGAACTATGACTAAATCTTGCCTGGCTTTTCTCTGCTGTTTGGCAGTATTGTCACATGCAGGACCACTATGTATATATTCATGATAAGGTAATGTTAAGTATGTTTTAAATCCCACTGGTTTAAATATGAGAGATGTATTTAATGGCCCAATCCTAACCAGCAACAGTGACTAGAATGCAGGGCGGTTGGTGCAGTGTCCACTGCATCCTACATCCTGTCCAGGGGTGAGGCTGGTCAAGGGGGACAAGAGAAGAATTACTTTCCTTACCTTCCTGACTGCTATATGTCAGAGTCCTGATGTGACTCTGTTGCTGGCATAGCTCTGAGGAGCCTGCTGGGTGCACATCCAGCCCAGGACAGGGGTTCAGGATCTAGTGCAGGGGTGTCAAACATAAGGCTTGGGGGCTGGATGCGACCCGCAGAAGCTTTTTATCCGGCTCTCAGCTGCTGAGCAGTACTGAGGTGTTACTCCTATAAGGACAGCCCACATGAACATTGGACTCTCCCATATCTTGAAATTTGATCAAGATTTGTGTATTTTCTCTTCTGCAGCTAATGAGTTCCTAAGTGAAAAGTGCTTATTTTTGATTATGACCTGTTTAATGACATCATTTCCTGCCTAATGACATCACTTCTGGCCCTCAGAAGGCACCATGAATGCTGTTCGGCCCTTGGTTTGAAACGAGTTTGACACCCCTGATCTAGAGGTTGCAGGCTCCACCACAACTCATCCTGATATGCCCCATCCTGCCACAATCCCCGCCCATCTGCTTGCGAACCCTGCCAACAAATGGTCTGTGCCATGCTGATGGTGGTACATGGCTTTATGGCTGCCTCAGCCACCCTATAGGACTGGGCTATAAATCTCTCAAATTGGAGTTGATAGAACTGAAGTATGTTTAGCGCACGTTGGAGCTGTGCTCTTGCTTTCTGTTTTGTGATTTTTAAAAACGCCACATTGGTTGAGGATGTACCATTCTGCAGAACCTTGTATTTGACTGAACAAGTGAAGATGCTTTTAAAAATGGAATCATGATAATGGGATGGTTTTCTGTTAAGCTGAATCATGGCAATTTGCACACACTATAGCTAAATTAAAACGTACCAAATTAAAACCACTGATTGCTTGATGACTGTGTTTGATTCTGCATGCAGGTCACAATAATGACTCTTACAGCCCAATCCTATCCCCTGCCATGTTATCCCCTGCAGCTGTGCCAAGGACTTAATTGGACAGCCTACAGGAGATGAGTCAAAATATTTTGTACTTACATCCCAGTAGATTGCCCAATTGCTTATGGGTCTCCTTGGACCTATGCCAGCCTTTTTGCTGGCATAAGTCCAAAAAGAGCCAGGGAGTGTTCTGGGGATAAAATCCAGGCACAAGTCACTGCTGCTGGATTCACCACCTCCTTCTCCTGACATACCCCTGGTTCCTCCCCCGCCTATAGCCTGCCCCTGCTGCCAACATACTGGCAATAATGGAGGCCTCCAAAGCCTCTGCTTTGTGCACTGTGCACCTATCCATTTACAGCAGCCTGGAAGCAGATGATGGTAGCTCAGCTTTCACATAAGAGACATATGATGCCAGAATGCTGCTTTCAGAAATGCAAGACCTCAATAAGATTTTCTGGGCTGCAAGTTATTTTTGTAAAAAGTGGTTTCAGGCCATCCTTGCAATTTTGGATTCATCAGTGGTTCACTTCTAAGTACAGTATGTGGGACACAATTTGTGAAACATATTTTAATGATCTTTATGGAAAGTGTAATCATTCAAAAATGGTAGCACAAAGCTTGAGGGAATATCATTTGTGATTAATCTGTTCAGCCACTGGGTGCCAATGTTGTCTCATATTTGATAACCTGATACTTTTCCCATGGGTTGGAGACCTTCAAAGCTAAACTGATGTTCATATATTAAAATATTTTGGGAAATGGAATAAATATGCCAATTTTTTTTTGCATTTTTAAAAATCAACCTGGAAATTGGATGTCAAAAAAGCAACCAGCCAGCAATAGTAAACAATAAGGATTGTACAGTTTAACAAAAGAATAAGGTCCATAATGAAATGGGATCACTGTAGAGTTATGAGTTAGTAAGGCTATTTCTTGTTAGTGATTAATGGTGAACTACTATTTTAACTTAGAATCATATAATGGGTTGCCTCTGAAAAGGATCATTAATCATCATAAGGAACTGGCTTGCCATTTCATTATTTCAGGGTAGGCACAGTTCAGCAAATTTCAGGGAAGACATATACTTTAGGTGGACAACGAGTAAAAATAATGGAAATTATTGTAAGAATCCAATTCAGTTCTTTGGGACTTAAAATAGATTCTTGTTCAGTGCTTCTATGTGTTCCATATTCCCTTTTGCTTTCTTTACATGCTGCCGCCACAAAATCTGTTTGGAAGCTGTTCTTCTACTATACAAAAAAAGTGTACATTGTACACTGTACATTGTATCAGTGTACAATGCTTTTTGCCCATCACCAGAGTATGGGTGATTTGGTTTAGACGAGACAGAACCAGGGGACATCCACTAAAATTGAGTGTTGGGAGAGTTAGAACAGACAAAAGAAAATATTTCTTTGCTCAGCGTGTGGTTGGTCTGTGGAACTCTTTGCCACAGGATGTGGTGATGGCGACTGGCCTGGACGCCTTTAAAAGGGGATTGGACAAGTTTCTGGAGGAAAAAATCCATTATGGGTTACAAGCCATGATGTATATGCGCAACCTCCTGATTTTAGAAATGGGTTATGTCAGAATGCCAGATGCAAGGGAGGGCACCAGGATGCAGGTCTCTTGTTATCTGGTGTGCTCCCTGGGGCATTTGGTGGGCTGCTGTGAGATACAGGAAGCTGGACTAGATGGGCCTATGGCCTGATCCAGTGGGGCTGTTCTTATGGTTACTGCTTGCTTTCCCAGCCACCATTTTGTACCTTGCTCCAATTGGTGGATCAGTTGGTGGTTGTAGCAAAACACAAAGCTGATTCTCTTAAGCCTGAGCTCTGGCCCCTCCAGCTTTAATGTGTAGACTTTGAAATTCTGTTTGGCTGCACACTGCTCATTTTATGACAAGGCTGGAGTGGGGGAAAAAAAGTCAAAATACTGAGCTATCTCTGGCTAATCTGTTATGTGAATGACAGACAAGATGCTTACCATGAGTAGAACAAGCAAAGGATGGGAAGATAAGAGTGTCAATTTGATGTTTGAAACAGTAACCCAGGACAGCTACCCATGAGAAGCTCTATTTTTAAGCAATGCCCCCAGGCTGCCAAGTGGCAAGTATGTAGGAGTGATACATAATCCAAACATCATAAAGGACATTGAAGGCCAGAGTGGAATCATATGCTGGCTAGGATGGGAACTGGCCAATGGCCCATGCACATTAGAGGATCCATATTGCTAAATCGACCTGGAACCCTCAGCACTGGTGGCAGTGATAGTGCCCAATGTGCTATGAGAGAGTAAGCAGGGAAGAGGGGCTCAGTGCAGGACTTTGTCCCAGGGTCCACAGCAGCCTGGCACTTTATAGCAGGAAAGTTACTATTTCTGGTTTCTGGTATGATATATTGGTTTCCTGGTAGTATATTTGGAAGTGGAGTTTAGGCATGAGCATCACAGGGGAAAAGATACAGAATGCACCAGCTCTTTCTAGGGGAAGAAAAAACCCGCATTGGTGTAGCGTCTCCCTGAGACCTGCCTATTCAAAGGAATGACATATCTATACATTCACATCTATATACCATTGAATTTCTTGGACTTTTGGTAGAGTTAAGGAAAAGGACTGACCTCTCTGTTTAGTAATGTAGATACATATAGATAGATAAATATAGTATAGTAGATAAATATAGGAAAATTCAACAGGAAAAGGTTAATGCAGGACAAAGTTCCAAACAACACAGTCCTGGAACGTGCTGGAATCCCTAGCATGTATTCACTGCTGAAACAGAGACGCCTGCGTTGGCTTGGTCATGTCGTTAGAATGGATGATGGCCGGATCCCAAAGGATCTCCTCTATGGAGAACTCGTGCAAGGAAAGCACCCTACAGGTAGACCACAGCTGCGATACAAGGACATCTGCAAGAGGGATCTGAAGGCCTTAGGGATGGACCTCAACAAGTGGGAAACCCTGGCCTCTGAGCAGCCCGCTTGGAGGCAGGCTGTGCAGCATGGCCTTTCCCAGTTTGAAGAGACACTTTGCCAACAGTCTGAGGCTAAGAGGCAAAGAAGGAAGGCCCATAGCCAGGGAGACAGACCAGGGACAGACTGCACTTGCTCCCGGTGTGGAAGGGATTGTCACTCCCGGATTGGCCTTTTCAGCCACACTAGACGCTGTGCCAGAACCACCTTTCAGAGCGCGATACCATAGTCTTTCGAGACTGAAGGTTGCCAATACCAATACAATAAGAAAAAGAGAAGAGTACCCTGCACATGCCCGATCTCATCTGATCTTGGAAGCTAAGCAGGGTCAGGCCTGGTTAGTACTTGGATGGGAGACCGCTTGGGAATACCGGGTGCCGTAGGCTTATACCATAGTCTTTCAAGACTGAAGGTTCTCAACGATAACATTAACTTTGGAGTCCCATTACCTATGACTGGTTCCTCCCATTCTATATAACAAATCCCAGGTGCTGTCAAAATTCCAGATAACCTTAGATAAACATACCAATTTGTGATAGACAGCTTTAAAGCAATATTAGCATTGCAGCACACTGACAGTCTCCAAATGAGCACAATGAGGGCAGCAGTGTTGTCATATGGAAATCTTCCAATGGTGAACTCCTCTCAGGTTTTGGAAGCATGTGCTTCCACCAATCCCCCTGCCATGGTGCCCAGGAACCAGGAGGTAGACAAATGTCAATCCTCACTGTGAATGCTGTAGTTATGGGTGGCAGTGTGGACTCATGTATGCTACCACCACCTGCTAACCCTGACCTCCTGGTAGGCCACCCCACTGGGCCCCTGGCTGGCTTACTGGGAAATGGTGAGAGGTGGAGGCAACAGGGATTGCAAAATGGAGGAAGGATAGTTCAATGTTGCCACAGATCCCCACTACCTTTAATTAAGCCAATCAGGGTGGTCAGAGTCCAGTGTGGAGGCTTACCCACAGGGGATTTTTGACTGCTAGAGGTCTCCTCAGAGTAAGAGAACATTTGTCTCCTTGCTCCAGGGTAAGTCCCAGCAGCCACAACCAGACAACTCAGGTCTGTGCCAGCAATATTGCTGGTGCAAGTCCCCGTTGATCCCTGCAGGTAGATCAGGACCAGGAAGAGGGTTGGGATTTGACAGATGCTGCTGCTGCTGCCGAACCTGCCCCCCTCCCAGGCCTGATCCACCCACCTCCCCGCCCCATCACCACCCTGTTCTGCCCACCCCTCCCCATTCTGCCCCTTTCCTCCCCAGCCTCCTGCTACCCCCTGTGTGGGCTTACCTCCACCAGCAGGTCTCTACTGATCCATTAGCATGCATGGGATAACTCCATCCTTCCCACCATTGCTCTGGCTGCTTGCAATGCCACAAAGCACTTTATGGCACTTTTGCAGCAGCCAGAACCAGTGGAGCATGTGTTCTGCCAGTGCTTCCTTTAGTTAGGATTGGGTCATGGGTCTACATGTTGAAATAAAGCAAATGGCGCAGCTCTCCTGGGACTGGGACAATTGCAGACTTCAGGTTTGAATGTGTCCCAGGGTCAAAAAATCTTTTTCCCATGGAAAACCCTCATAGTGGGGGGAAAAGGTTTTGACCTGCTAGCGCAGTGATTTTCAGCCTCTTTCATCTCATGGCACACTGACAAGGCACTAAAATGGTCAAGGCACACCACCAGGTTTTTGATAATTGGCAAGGCACACCATGCTGCCAGTGGGGGCTCACATCTCCCATTGGCCCCATTAATAAATGATCTTCCCCCAAATTCCTGTGGCACACCTGTGGGCAACTCATGGCACTCCAGTGTGCCACAGCACAGTGGTTGAAAATGGCTGCGCTAGCAGAAAACTTTTCACAACTCAAAGTATTAAAATACTAAAATAATTGCAGTTTTCCATTTTTTTATGTTCTGCTCTGTTTATTTACATGCAAATAATCAAATGGAAAATTGGCTATAAAAGTTAATACACTGTTTTATCCCTGCTTCTTGGTGAGCAAGTAATCAAAAAATCCAGTTTGTTAGGAACCACCAGAGGTCAGTGTATTTCAGACAAATGTGCAATATTGCAAGCATACATCTAACTAATCTTTATTCAGTTCAGACATTAGCTCTCCATTCATTGTACCATATATATTGCCTGGTCATGCTTGTTTTAACACACATACAACCAATAAATAGGGTGCTCATGTATCTAACCATGTGGTGTCTTACATCCAAGAAAAGCATTGTATTTAATCTTTTTCACAGTCCTACAAGGCTCTGAAAAATAGTTGGATTTCATTATATCAAGATTTTTTTTTCTGTAGAAAGAAACCAATTTGAGATGAACTGTGCCTCATTTATCATTTTTCTTGTGTTAGAAGCACAATCCCATGTGCCTTGTCCAGTTATCTTACATTATAGAATTACATTCTAAAAAAATTACAATATAATTTCATTGATCTAGTTTAATCAGGAGTATCTTCCCTTGAAAACCTGTTTAGGGTAGGATGTCAACATTTTTAAGAAACTTAGGTGGTGTTTTCATCTATAAAGTGATCCTTTTAACTTGGTTATTGTTTATTGTAAAGCAAAGTGATGTTGAGCATTTCATTTCATTGGAATGTAGTTATTGAATGGGGGCCGAATCCTATATTCTCGAGTGCCAGTGTTGAGCTCCAGTGCCACTGCTGGGTGCTATAAACGTGCTGTAGAGCATGTTTTCGAGACCAGGAGAGCAAGAAGCACCAGCGCTGGGCTCAGCGCTGGGAGGCCGATGCTGAGGGAGCGTCTGCGGTAAGACGCACCACCAGGCAGCAGTGTGAGGTTTCTGAGCAAGAGAGATAGCATTCTGGGGCAGGGGAAGGGTGGATCGGGGCAGGAACCAGGGTGCGAGGGGGTGGGACTGGGGGAGTCCTTTTCTGCTGTATCCTATGTTCCGTGTCAGACTGAAAAGCCTGACATGGAGCTCCTCCAATCTGTACTGGCAGCCCTGGTGGGGCCCCTGGATAAAGCAGTCGCTATTTTTGGCGCTGCTGTTAAGATTGGGCTGCCCAATAGATTTTGAATGGTATATAATGTTGAATGCAGAAAACACAAATTAATATTGCAAAGAGCTGCAATGTCTAACGGTGCAAAAAGAATGGTTCACCTTATTGGAGAGGAGTGAATAATGTTCATTGTTCATGATCCATAGAGATAGGAATGGCTGAGATTCCATCCTAATCCTCATCATGATCATCACCACCAGTATACTGCTTTTCAACAAAAAAGTTCACAAAGCAGTTTACAGCAAAATCAAAAAATTCAATGGCTCCTTGTCCCAAAAGGGCTCACAATCTAAGTAGACTCAGAAGAACACCAGCAGCCAGCCACTGGATAAAACACTGGGCTGCAGTGAAAAGGGACAGTAATTCTCCCCCTAAGTATAAAAGAAGCACCACTTGAAAAATGCTCACTAATGAATTAAGCAAAGCAAAGCGTACAGACCATTGAGAGGTATGATTTAACAACATTCATGTGAGCTCCTTACCCACCATAAATTTCCTTACCTACCATATAGAATGTAGCTCAGTCTTCCATAGGATTATATATTTATGTTGCACTGTGAGTGAAAGTCAACATTTATACCATTGGGTTATTTTCATGCCAAGAGATACATGAAGCTCTTGTGTTAGCAGGACTGCCTTGTCTCATTACTTTTGTTTCTTAGGGCCCAATCCTATCCTGCTTTCCAGCACTGATGCAGTCATGCCATCTGGTGGTGAGGAAGAGGCAGCCATGGAATCCTCCTCAAGGTAAAAGAACATTTGTTCCCTTACATTGGTGCTGCATTGCCGCTGGAAAGTTGGATGGGATTGGACTCTTAACCTTCAAAAATATTTGCCTGTAGAACTCTTTAGAGCCAATATAAATATCAAGAACAATCCTCACAGCACTAGAGATGTTGCATATTTGAATGTACCCTAACATCAAAAGGCTTTTGATGAGAGTTAGCAGCTCAGCCAAAGAGCACATGTTTTCCATGCAGTGGTCTCCTAGCGGGACTGTTAAGTGCTTTTATACTGACTCACAAGCAAGCAGCACTGGTGGGAAGGCCTGCATCACCCTGCTGGCATTATATTCAGAGCCCCAGCTGCTGGCATAAGCAGATAAGGTGCAAAGTGACTTGGGGCATGAGGAGGTTGGCAGGGAGGTGAGGAGTGGGTGTTTCTGGGTGGGGCAGAACAGGGGTGGATTGGGCCCAGGAGGGGGCAGGATTGGGGGAGGGTTTTTCCACTGTATCCTAAGCCCCCCCTCCTGGAGTTATACTGAACTTCCTGGATTTATGCCAGCTATATAACTGACACAGAAGAAACCCCATAGGGCAGGCTGGGACATTACTTGGGAAATTTATCCCAAGGAGACCTCCAGTCCAGGGCCTCTGAGAGGAATTTTATCAGAGGTTACACATTTTCTTTTGGGCCCCTTTGCAAAGAGAGAGGGGTGAAACAGAGCAGGGGAGAGTGGTGGCGGGCAAGCAGAATAGGGGCAGGGAGGGGCGAAATGGGGCAAGGGGAGGGTAGAGACAGCTGGAAAAGTCTTTGGAGCCCA
Organism: Tiliqua scincoides; assembly: GCF_035046505.1. Classification (NCBI taxonomy): domain Eukaryota; kingdom Metazoa; phylum Chordata; class Lepidosauria; order Squamata; family Scincidae; genus Tiliqua; species Tiliqua scincoides. The sequence continues at coordinate 42,316,648 of NC_089824.1, read as the reverse complement.
CGTCTACCAACCCATGTGGCATCAGTAGTGTCCCCAGCATCCCGTGCAGGCAACATGTTTGAGTAGATAGAAAAACATAAGATTCCAGGAAATTTCTGGGCCCCCTCCTTTGGCTCCAGGGCCCCCCTTTGGACCCTGGGCCCGGGTACAAATTACCCCCTTTACCCTCCTCTCCAAGGCCCTGCTCCAGTCACCTCCTAACCTGTGCTGGATACAGTGCAGGCCATGCAGTCTGGCTGTACCCACACAGGTTTGGATTGGGCTTCCCATGTAGAAAACCCTGAACAAGATGGTCTGCCTTGGTATTAGGCATCTTCCAACGCTTCTGCCATACCATTAAGAAAAATCTTCTTGCACTAGTACAATTTGATGCAGAAGCTCATTTAGCGAAACAATATTAAACAGTATTTCTGTGGCGATTAGGTCATATGCCTTAGCAAAATGTTTGAATCAGTTCTCCGTTGATCTACAAGTGCTGCTGAACTTCCATCCTTATAAACATTTCCAAAGAAAGGAATTTGACACGTTCTCTTAGCAACTTGTCCGACTAATCAGTCATGAAGTTCCTTAAAGCTTCAGCAGTTGAATGGAAGAGAATGGCCAACAAATATGGCTTCATCTGTCTGAACTGTATAACAACCTGTGCTTACCACCCACCCCCTCTCTGTGATGACACTATAAAGCAGCGGTCTCCAAATAGAAGACCTCTGTGCTGTGGAAATGTCTGCCCTGTCCCAGCCGGCGCTTATAGTTCTGCCATTCTGCTGCTGCTCCTGGCATCCGATCTCGTCACAGGGATGCTCTAGGCCAGTGGTGTGCTCACACATTTAGCACCGGAACCCACTTTTTAGAATGAGAAGCTGTCAGGACCCACCAGAAGTGATGTCATGATCGGAAGTGACATCATCAAGCAGGAAAATTTTTCACAATCCTAGGCTGCAGTCCTACCCACACTTACCCAGGAGTAAGTCCCATTTGCTATCATTGTTAAAAGAATGTGCATAGTAGCTTGTTAAAAGTACAGGTGTGTAACATTTTCCTGAATGCAGTCACATACTATGGTAGCATCAAGTCTAATATATGAAAAATAAAATATTAAAATGAATGGGGACCCACCTGAAATTGGCTCACAACCCACCTAGTGGGTCCCAACCCACAGTTTGAGAAACACTACTCTGTGCAGTCACATCCATTGCCAATAGCCCCAGCAAGCTTTGCTACAGGATGTCCAGGCAGAAGTGACTGCCCAGAGTGTCCTTGTGATGAGATCGGGTGCCAGGAGCAGCAGCAGGACAGTGGAACTATAAGCACAACCCTGCCCCGTGTGTGCAATCTCCAAATTCCAGATCTGGCCCACGGACTGGTGTTTGGAGAGCCATGCTATAAAGGCCCACCAGCACCCGCCAAGACCAAATTTTTGGTCTGGACTTTCTGGATTTTCTTGCAGTGAAATGCAGTGTAGCTGGTTATGTTACCTGAATGCCCTGAGCTTGTGCATTCCTGTTTTACCAAGAAGGTGTCTCTACTTTTTTCTTCTTTAAAGGAAGCCACCTTTTATATAAGACAGATCATTGCATGTTATCGATAAGCAAGAAAAAGGGGCAAAAACCAAAGCATTACATTGGGGAAACACCGCTCCATGCATCACTAGTTATCAGAAGAACTGTGCCTCATGCATCATTGCAGACAGCGAAAACCCGCAGTCGCATCCTATAGCCTTTACACCAGGGACACATTGCTCCAGGCATCACTTTTCATTAAGGAAACTTGGCCTCATGCATCATTTTGCAAAAAGTATGCCTGGTATAATAAATCATATCACCTCAGGGAAACACAGGCATGCTTTCCTTTAGACCAAAGCCAAGCTGCCTCATGCTTTTGCTGATAGCTATGAAAGAGAAACCTTCTGCATCCTTTCACGCGGGGGGGGGGGGGGGGGGAGAATGGCAAGAGGGATGATAGATAAAAAGTTGAATCAGGAGAATGCCACTTTTTTTGTCAGTATTTGGCAATGAAGTCTGAGACACCCAGTTTTTTGGAATGAAAAATGTGTGCTTTTTAAACCATTCCCCCCCCCCCCTTTTCCTTCTGGAAGGGGAATGGAAGAAGCAAAAATGCTGACATAGCACCCGAGAAGCTATTCTTCCAATAATCATAAACAGCAAGGATGTCTTTGAACTTCCATCTATCATTGGGGTAATCTCACCCATCAGTATGCATTAAGAAAGAAGCCTTGCATTTTTTATAAGAGCAATAAGGGTATTTTAATTATAAGCTACCTTCTGAAGGTGATGTATTTTTGGACTGTTCAAATATGTGACTAGTGACTATTTCAGAATCTATTTCATTTTTATACACACTGGTGTGCAGACTGCAGTTTTTTATATGCAGGGAGATCTTGATGTAGCAGGTGGATGTGAGGAGGTCTGTGCAGAGTTTAATGGTTACACATCCAAAAGGGCCCTCTCAGATGACCGGAGAGAATGGGCTGGATAAAATGAAATGAAGAGTTATCTCAAATACGCTGGTCCCAAGCTGGTTCCAAGCCATAAAAGGGCTTTAAAAGTAAAAAAAAAACAACTCATCGATTTCTGAACCAGGATGATCCCGTCTTGCCTGGATTTAGTTTCGGTTTATTAGCCCTCACCTTCCAACCACCTCCCGGAAGCATTTCAGACCCATGACAGCCACCCTGGTATCTGGTAGAATGAAGAGATAGAGTTGAGTGTCATCAACATACTGATGGCACCCAACTCCAAATCCCCAGGTGACCTCTCCCAGTGGTTTCATGTAGATGTTAAATAAAATGAGGGAACCCACACCCCTTGGGCCAGGGCACCAAGCGGATGACCCTCAACACCACCATCTAGGATCTATTGGCCAAGAACAAGCAGAACCACTGCAAAATGGTCCCCACAATTGCCAGCTCAGCTAACTATCCCAGAAAGACACCATGGTCAATGGTGTCAAAAGCCATTGAGAGCCCCAAAAGGACCAGCAGGGATGCACATCCGATCCAGTCCTCGGTGTAGGTCATCCACCAGGGTGACCAAGGCCCTCTCTGTCCCAAAGCCTGAAGCTAAGGGAAGAAAAAGAGGTGGGGAGGCTGCAAAAGGGAGGATAGGATCTGGCATGCACCATTGCCACCAAATCCACCTCATCCCACAGCCTTCCTGCCCCGTTCCTCCCCATCGCTGCTAATTGGGTAAGAGGCAATTAACCTCTGCAATTAACCTCCCTGCAATTAACCCCTGCTAATTGGGTAAGATGCACTTTTTCAAGTGGGTGCTCGTTTTTTTTAGCAGGGGGAGAGTAATTGGCCCACCTCACCCCAGCACTGTCTGTTCTAGTGGCTGTCTGCTGGTATTCCTTGGCATCTTTTTAGATTGTGAGTCCTTTTGGGACAGGGAGCCATTTAGTTATTTGATTTTTCTCTGTAAACCGCTCTGTGAACTTTTAGTTGAAAAGCAGTATATAGATACTGTTAATCATCATCATCATCATCATCATCATCATCATCATCCCTGCCCCATTTCACCCCTGCCCTGCTCCCACCACTGCTTTACTTGCTCTGGTGAATCCAGGAAGATGTTCTAGCTTAGGTCCTCTCAAATTTTCTGATTTTCTCTGCACAAGGCATTTTGGAAGAACATGATGCCCTACTTGCAATCTGTCATCTGCAGCCCAGATATACGTTTACCACCTGTATGAGAACTGAACCTAGCTCTTGCCTTATTGCAGCTTTTGTGATGCATTACTCTAGCAGGAATGTTACCACTGAACAGGCAGACTGAATTATAACCAAATGAATACATTTGTATCAGAACACATGGTCTTAATAAAATACTAGTTAATAAAGTCATTCAGGTATTGAGTGGTTCCCATTTTATATCAGTCTGAACAAGTCAGAAGATTGGTCCATCTTGCTCGGTATCACCTACACTAAATGATAGTGATTCTCAGGTAAGGGTCTTTTCCAGCCCTTCCTAAAGATGCCAGGGGCTGAAACCAGGACCTTCTGCATGCAAAACATGTACTCTACCACTGAGCTACAACCCCTCATCACAAAGCTGCTTTTCTGTTCAATACTGATTGTCACTAATTAGTGTGGGCTAATTATCCACTGGGGGCTGGGGATAAGAATAGGCCCTCAGTTTGACTGTACTTGTCGTAAGAGGCGACTAAACAGCCACCGGGTAGATGGGACTCGTTAACCTGGGAAGGCAGCTCATCTGAGAGAGGGAAAACTCTGATCCCAAACCTCCACTGTCTTGTGGCTACATCCAGTTATGCAAAAGGCTTCAGGAGTCAACCTCGAGGCAAAATCTGGAGCCGGAGCCCCTGAGGCAGTTCACGGCTGAACACAGTCACGTTCTGGCAACTCCTGCGATGCTGGTGGAACCAACCATATTGGCTTCTGCCTTTCCATTGGACCATTTCAGCAATGTGGAGAGGGGGGATTTGCTGCATGGGAAGCAGTCTATCCTCCATATCTACTTTACCCAGGCTTCGTGCACTGGAGAGGACACTCTGTTCCAGAACCACCATTCAGAGTGCGATACTGTGGTCTTCCAAGACTGAAGGATGCCAACTAATTAGTGGTTTCATTTTGCAAACCCTTCTGTGATTAAGGATCAGAAGAATTAATCCCCGAAGCAATTGCTTGTGATGTTATATTCACTGCACAGTTGTGTGCACCAGTGTTCAACCTTAATCAATTGGGCTCAGGCACATATAACTCTGTGCTGAATTTCAGGGATACTCTGCGAACCTAATTCATTTACACATTACAGTACGAGAAAGCACCACCCATTGGCTTCTGTGAAATTTCAGTCTTGTTTGTACATTATTCTTGTAGCAACCAGACACTGGGCTCAATCCTATCCAATTTTCCAGTGCCAGTGCAGCTGTGCCAACGGGGCATGTGCTGCATCCTGTGGTGGAGAGGCAATCACAGAGGCTTCCTCAAAGTGTGAGAACATTTGTTCCCTTACCTCAGGGCTGCATTGCAGCTGCACCAGTGCTGTAAAGTTGGATAGGACTGGGCCCACTGTCTCTTGTGAACTTCTGTGGTCTTCCTTTGTCATTATTGTACGGTTATTTCCATAGCCCAGTGCTGTATTCCTAGTTAGAATCATTGACTGCTCTGGTTATGACTTTCTGCAACAGTGACTGGATTTAAAGCAACACCCTATTCTGGAATAGATGGGGAGAGGTTTGCAATGCTTGAGTCACTTTCCTTGAACCTGCTCTAAGGACAGGAATTTTCATTTAACATCTACCTGAAGCTATGGGGCAGGTCATCAGTTATTTGGTATGAGGCGTCTTCAATATGTTGATGGCACCCAGTTATACATCACAAAGCCATTCCTACCTAGATGGGCTCAAGCAATCTCAGCTGGACACAGCTTGGGGGTCCTACTGCACCTGACCTTGCATATAAAGGCCCAGTTGTCAGTCAACCTTTGCCCAGCTTCAGTTGGTGTGCCAGCTGTACCTGTTCCTGGCTTCAGGTTTCCATACCTTAATCACCTCTTGCCTGGATTACTGTAACACGCTGTATGAAGGGCTGCCCTTAAAGGTCATCTGGAAGCTACACCTAGTACAATTGAAGCGGTGAAATTTTCCATTATACTAAGGGGTTTTCCCCTCTAAATTAAGTTGTTAGCCATCTCAAATGTTTTTAAAGAGTATATGCATTCTTTAAAACTGGAACATTTTAAATAGCAAGTACCACCTTTTGCAGTGCCATTTTTGTGGTATGCCACTAAAGATCACAGCTGCACACAGGAGTGAATGGCAGCTATGGCATCACTCTGGACCCTGTTCCCCCAAATGTTGCCTTCTTTGAAAGGCCAGGAAGCTGCACAGCTGCATCTTGCTACTGGTGCCATTACCTTTCCAGCCACTTCCACATCCATCAGGGTTGGGTCAGATGGGCAGTGCCATGTAAGTCACCATGTACCATGTACTGGCCATGCTGTGAATTACACTACCATCACCAGTTGAAGGGCACTGCCTTATGGCATAATGGAGCTACTCTCTGGGAGCTCCTTTCAACCATGGAGCTTTGCCCAATAAAAATAAAGCTGAATCCTGTACTCTGCTGAGAAAAACTGTTTCTGGGAGCAGCAGGCAAAACAGCACTAGGCCCAAAAAATACTCCACTGTGTTTTAAACTCCACTCCCCCCCAAAAAATAACTCCACTGTGCAATACTACATGGTGCTAAAGAGATGTCCCCCTGTATTATATCAGACCTTGTCAATTATGTAGCCAGAGGGAGGCAGGCAGTATAGCTCCCTGTGTAAGCGGCTCCTACCATTTGCCGTTGGAGCCATTTGGGGCAGAGATGGCCATGCAAGCATGAGTGGCTCTGACAGCGACTGGGAGCAGCAGCTTACATGGTGAGTTGCACTGCCACCTGTAGTTACCACACTCCCCCCCCCGCTATGTTACTGGTTCTTGTGAATGCCAGAAATACCTGAATTCTAGCACAGTTCTGCAGCTGTGCTCCTTCCAGCAATGCTGCTGTTTCTAGAAGGAGCACTTTAAATAGCAGCCAGTGAGGAACTGTGTGCACTCATGCTACATCACTACATCACTATAGTATGCAGCCAGGGGTAGGTGGACCAAAGGTTGTGTTGCCTGCCAGGGCACTGCTGAAGAAAGTGTTTGTTCTCAATGATATGGAGTGAGGCACCGTGCAAAATTTCGTGTTTTGCACCTTCCAGCTATGCTATTGTATGGCCTGAAAGCATGTGGAGTAACCTTGGAAGATGCAAACAATTCCTCCCAGTTACTTGTATCAGTTGCTGCCTCATATGCAACCAAGTGAGAAAAATGGTTGGCAACCTTCAGTCTCGAAAGACTATGGTATAAGCCTACAGCACCCAGTATTCCCAGGCGGTCTCCCATCCAAGTACTAGCCAGGCCTGACCCTGTTTAGCTTCCGAGATCAGACAAGATCCAGCATGTGCAGGGTAACAGTTGCTGCCAAGCAAGAGTCCTGGCTCAAAATAGAATCCACATGGAGAGATTGCCTGCGTGGCTGTATCCGGTTTTGTGCATCAGTTGGGTTTAATCTGTGGCCTAGAGTGGAACTCAACACTTTAAAAATGAACTATTCTCCAGAATGGGAGAGAAGAAGTCCCCAAAGAAAGAAATAATGCTTAATATTTAGATCAGCCTCTAAAAATCCTCTGAAATCCAGCAAAAATTAAATTCCTCCTTAGGGATAGCACTTACCAGCAGGTGCAGGCATCTGTTTACAAGCCAGACAAATTTTGCACATGCTAAATTTATGGTAGAATCAAGAGGTTGCCCTCAATTTCACCCTCAGGGCCCTTTTCACAGATACAGCAGCAGGCGAGCCATTCTTAGATCACTTGCAGTGGCCTCCAGGAGTGTGAGATGTCAGACCAGATCCTCCTTTCCACAACTGTAGATTATTCTGCCCTGGGTCCAGTTCTTTCAGCCTTTGCCATCATTGGTTTACATCAGGATTGACAAAATACTTTATTGTACTGGAAGAGTTTCATTTCTATATATTTATAGAAAAATTGCTTTTGACTATTTTAATTTTTGAAAGTCTAGATTAGATGGAGCTGATGATTTTTTTCAGCTTAAAGGCTGAAAAACTGTTGGATGTGGAATTTCCAGCAGAATTCAGTGCAGAAAACCAGAGTGAAATATCTCCTTTCTATCAAAAGTAATGGCTAAAAACCAGAGAACAAAAAAATGCGTGGAGCCCTATGGAAAGTGGGAAGGACTGGTTTGTGGTGTTTGGTCTGTAATGGCTCATTCATACTTTCAAATCTTACAGTTTTGCAGTCAGCAATTGATAAGCATGCATCTCCAACCTCCTCCTTAGGGAAAATGAATCATCCGTCATGAATCCTGTCACTTGAATACACACATACAGGCGTTCCCTCAAATCCATGGGGGTTCCCCTCACCTCTGAAACATATTCTGAACCCCAGAGAGGCTGTGCGTGTCCGCCTTTGGCCTTTGCAGGCCTCAGAATGACTGTCTAAAGTAAAAAAAAAAAAAAAAGACTTCTGGTTTTTTGTCAAAACTTGAAGTGACATTTTTAAGGCATTAAAAAGGTTACTTCTGCTTTTGATGCAAAACCAAAAGTCACAGTTTTTTTTTATTTTGTTGGGAAGGTGAGGGTGGTGCATGGGGGTACTCCTGCATCCGTGGATAAGTGAATGCAGTTATGGGATCTGTGGATACACCCCCCCCCCACTATTTCAAATGGCTTATTGACTAGAGTTGATGGTGAGCTAAAAGTAACCCTGGATAGTACAAAGTTTCCTCATTATCCTTGGTGAGTCGAGTTTAAGGTATGATAGGAAACAATGTTAAACTCAGGTCACTGTGACAAATTACATCTTTAGAGGATTGAGTTATTAAGTGGGAGAAGGGCGGGATAAAAATAAAGTTTTATTATTATTATTATTATTAAGTGCATTTGGGTATGAAATGCTGTAATTCACCATCATTTTAATTCAGTTTTTAAAAAACCCATTCGTATAAAGGTATTAATTAGATGAATTGCGCTCTCTCTCTCCCCCCCCTCCATTGTATCGTGAGGATAGGATTGGGCCAAAAATTAATTACAGTAATGTAGAAGATTTACTAAATACATTACTATACTTGCTTATTCAGAAAGGGTTAGAGAAAATAAAATTATATCAACCATGAAGAAAAGAATGTTTCTTCAAGACCAGACGAGTCAGCAATACAACACATTTGAAAAATAGACATTATTAGTCAGTAGTATGCTAACACAGAATTTTCTCTGTATTTTCAGTCATTACTTTCAAGCCACAGTAACACAAAAAAGGCAGTACTTTATGTAACCATAACTGATATTTATTTGGATATACTGTAAGTCATTTATATCCTACTACAGTGTGTTTGACATACTTCCTGGTTTCATTAAAACAGAGCTACAGGGTTTAAGCTGATGTTCAGACTTAAAAGCTGGTATTGTGCCCAGAACATGCACACCAATTGTTTTGATAAATCAAATGTCAAGAGAGGTATCACACTGCAGTATAATTTGTAACTTTACCCTCTCCCGGGTGACCTGATACAATGGAGGACAGAGTGCCTATACATTTAACCATTATATAAAAGAGGGGATTTTGGCAGGCACAACTCAACACAGAAGACTTTAAAAAGCTGCATAGAAGATACAATGGTTAAAGGTATAGGCACTCTGTCCTCTACTATATCTGGTCACCTTGACCCTCTCCAGAAAGGTATAAGACTTGATCAGCAGGTCAGGTCAGTTTGAACAGTGTGAACAGAGAACTGCTCTGAACACATGCATCAAATTCCATTCTCATTTCTCCATATTCAGGAATATTACAAACAGGTGGAATACTGAACAGATGATTTACATTTTCTCAAACAATTAGCATTCCATTGCTGGAGTGGTACAGAAAGGCAAGTGCTTGGCATCTGAGCAAGTGAAAAAATACCCCTTTCAAAAAGTCACAGGCACTATGCAGGCACAGTTGTGTCATTCTTTCCCAGTGGTGTCACAAGCACTATCCAATCAGTTCCCTTTGACACTCTTGTAATCAAATCCCATATAGCACTCGCAGCCTTAGGAAATGAATGCACATTAATTGTGCAAAAAAAAAATGCCAACAAACGCACTATGAGATGTAAATAGAGTCATACAGTAGGTCACAGAACAGAAACAAGCCATGAGTTCTATAATGAAGTAAACTTTGGACTAGAATCTGAAGATAAGAAGGGATTATGAAAGTCAAAGAGATCAAGTGGTGACATGAAACAAAATGAGCCTAGTCAGCATGACGTGAGAAGATGCAAGGAACTCAGCATAAGGTCAGCCAAATGGAAAATGGCAGTGAAGCTCGTCTTCCATATGGAACAAAAACCCATGAAGCAAATTGATTCTCTTCTTCAGATACTCGGCCCATTCCTTTTAATACTCGACTGGAGCAGCATGCATGATTCAAGACGCAGATGGCTGCAAATGTGCGTGTCACAAGACATGCCTACTCTGAGTAGTTCCAAAATGGCTGATGCACATCAGAAGGCTCCAAGCACTGTATTTCTGCACAGGAAACTGCTGAGAGGATTTCAGATACACCTGTGGGTATATAAGAATGAAGCTATCAAAGGATACTTAGGGCACAATCCTACCCAGGTCTACTCAGAAGTAAGTCCTATTTTGTTCAATGGAGCTTACTCTCAGGAAAGTGTGGTTAGGATTGCAGCCTTAGGCTACTGTTCCTCACGATGTTAGCGTTAGCTTCCTCCGCCTGGGTCCCAACATTTCTTGCATTCTTCGCGGCACCATGCTTTCATCAACCAGTGTTGGGTGACCCGACCTCTTGCGTCCCTCTTGTTGTGCTCGAGCACAAATAAGTCCGCCTATCGTGTCGGTGGTTGTCTGAGTGGTCTCTTTCAGTCTCTTGGATATCACTCCAGTGATCATTGGTTCTTCTCGCGATGTGGCCCACCCATCGGTGTTTCTTCTTCTTGATGTGGATGAGTGGATCCTTCATGCCAGAGAAGCTGAGGATGTCCTCCAGATGGAGCTGTCGATCTCGCTGCTGTTGGAGAGTCAGTCCGACAAGTCTCCATTTGAGAGAGGCGTGGTCACTCGTAGCCACTCTGCAAGGGCTTTGGACCATGTCTCCGCTCCATAGCAGAGTGCGGGAAGGATGGTCAAGTTGAAGAGCTGTGCCTGCAGGGTGGTGTCTCTGGTGGCGTTGGCGACTGTTCTGATGGAGCATTTGCTCCCTTACCACGGGTAATGCAGAAATGATGTCAATGGGTCGCCTTGGAACAAGAGGCCCCTGTTGGGTTGCCCAAGCTGGGACGGAGGTTAGGATTTGGTGACAAAGCCTGCCATAGTCTCTGTTGCCCTCCTGGGCCTGATCCTCCCATCCCTCCACCTTCTCTCCTTCCAGTTCTGAACACTCCACCTCTCCCCCCACCCCAAGAAGACTTACCCATAGCCGGTACTGGAGGAGAGCCGTCCATCTGTTCACACGGCACTGAAGCTCAGCGCTGACTGCCTCTCCTCTCTGGGTGCTATGGACGTGCTTTATGGTAAGTTTGCAACACCCAGTATCAGTGCTAGGGCTGGTTAGGATTGCCCTGAGTCTTACTAACCACAATGGGCTATTTCTGAGTAACATAAATGCAGGTTGAGCCTACTTATCCTTGGATTTTCTATCCACAGATCTGGTTCAACGTGGGTTCCCTGGACCCACATTGAGCCAGACTTGGTCCAGCCTGAACCCTGAGCCCAACCTTGATCTCCAGAGGGCTTTCTGAAGACTGCAAAGGCCATGTGTGCCTGCCCATTTCCTCTGTGGGCTTCAGAATGCCTCCTAGAGGTAAAAAAAAAATGCTACTTTTGGTTTTTGGAGGAAAACCGGAAGTGACATTTTTATGCCTTTAAAAGGCATTCTGAGGGCTGGGGAAGCCGCACAGGCTAAAGACAGAGTCCCGCAAGCCAAAGCTGATCACAAACTGGAAGTGAGCTCAATCAGCGCTCAGAGAAACCTTGTGAAGTCTCGCAAAGGGGACTTTGAGCCTCCAGGACTCTCATGGAGGCTTTAGGAGCCCCCCAGGTATGATAGAAGGACCCTGAGTTCCTGTGACCCTGTGATTGCTGTGCCGCCATTGGAGCCACCCCCCATGCTCCTGCCCCATCCCTGGCACTACTTACGAGGTTCTCAACTCCCTCGGAGGAGTTTGGGAAACTCTCCTCTACACCGTTTGCTTTGTAAATTTCACAAGTCGAGGAATTTTTGAAAAGCTTCAGAGGCAAAAGGAAAAATGGAGGCCAGATGGAAGAAACATATTGCTTTGTTGGTCTTGAGCATTCCACAGGATACCTGTGTGGCGGCTGCAAGTTTGAATGTGGAAGAACATGCATAGTAAAGTGACTGTGCGAAGTGTGGGAGGCGGGTATCAAGTGACTTGAGCCTGGATGCTTTCCCCCCTGGAGCCTTCCAACACACCCCCTTTGTCTTCTTGGACTTGTGCCAGCTATATGGCACAAGTCTCCAAGGAGACCCATTGCTGTTCAAAGGGCTTATGGATGAGTAAGGGAAAATATTTTCCCTTCCTCTCCCAAACCTCCTGATTTCCTCCCACCCACCATAGCATGCAGCACAGACTGTTTTGGTGCAGGTGCATTCTATGGTGGAGAAAAGGATAGGATTGGGTAGTGTAAGACTTTTCCTTATGATTCTCACAGCCCGATCCTAACCTGCATAGGGTTGGGGCTGGCTGCACCTTAGCCCAGGGAAAGGGGAATTAATTCCCCTTGCCCTGGATAATGCAGTAGCAGCCCCAATGGGGCTACTTGGATCTACACCACCTAAAGAGGTGGAGCAGATCCAAAGAGCCTGGCACTGCACCAGGTCACCCAGGAGTGGGGTTAGGATCTGGTCCAAGTACCAAATCCTGGCTCCACCCCCTGCTTGGTCCCAGGCTGCCCACGGTCCTGCCCTGTGCCCAACCTCCCCACCCCAGAAAGCATCTGTTCCACTGTCTCCCCAACCTTCCCAGACTCCCATGCCAGCCCGACTCAGCTGGCACAAACTTACCAGTCCTGGAGCTCGCTCTGGCGTGGGGGTGCTGTCATGTGTCCCTGCACCAGACTCCCCAACTCACAAGGAGGTGCAAACATGCCTTAAGGCACATTTGTGACACTCCTGGGCCAACGTAAACAACTTGCGCCAGCCAAAAGAACACTCAAGATTGTGCTCTCAGAAGCCTGGTGTTTGGCACTGCTTCACAGGGGTGATGTGAAGTTTATATCAGATAGAGCATGTGCAGTGCTTCGAAAATGCAAGCAATACTATAAAAATACTAAACACTGTTGTTGTGGAATGGTAATGGAGAAATATGCATGTTCCCCTTGTGATCTTATAATGTCATAGTAATAAATGATTGAGTAGAATCAAGTCCATTCTTCAAGTAATGTAACAGCTCTACTTATTCACACACACACAGAGAGAGAGAGAGAGAGAGAGAGAGAGAGAGAGAGATGTCACAATCCTGATGTTTAAATTTTTCCCTACTAGATGTTTTCTCTAGGTCTTGATTATCATTGTAAAAGTCTTATCACTGTATATGTCATATCATAAGTCACTCCCGGATTGGCCTTTTCAGCCACACTAGACGCTGTGCCAGAACCACCTTTCAGAGCGCGATACCATAGTCTTTCGAGACTGAAGGTTGCCAATACCAAGTCATATCACTGTATGACTTACAGTACTGAAATCAGTGTCTGTTCCTTCCTGAGGTGGAAGGCATTTGTCAAGACTGCCTGTATACAGCTTACAGTTGTTCTGCTTCAACCTGCCTTAAACGAATGGTTTTTAGTTCTTCAGCAACCTGGATAATGGGCAGAGCATATAATAGAACAAAGGCATGGAATGACAATGCTTATGCCAATAAAGGAGTTCCAAAGATCTGCTTTTCCTTCAGAATGTCAGCCAATCACTGACATCTGAGGATAGGTCCTGACCTGAAAATAAGACTGATTGGAAGGATTCTGAGTCCAGAACAGAAGGCTTCCATTGTTCATGCCCTGTCCTTCAATTACCATGAGGCCTACATTGGCATTAGAGTTAATTATGTCGAGTCTATAAAAGTACTGACATTTAAAAGGAGGAAGCAAACCTTCCAGAAAATGTCCTAGCCCTTTCTTAGGAACAAAGAGATTATAGTATATTTCCTAGTATTTTGGAAGATTCGCCTTCCTTCCTTCCTTCCTTCCTTCCTTCCAGCAGATTCGCCTTCCTTCCTTTCTGCCTTCCTTCCTTCCAGCAGTTCTCAAACTGTGGATTGGGACCCACCAGTGAGTTGTGACCCAATTTTTGGTGCTTTGCAAAACTGACAGGGCAGATTAGGCTATGTGCAACAAAGGTTAAACAAGCTGCTTCATGGGAGTGGGTGGGGGGAGAGCACTGCTGGACAGTGCCCTTCACTGCAGGTGAAGGACTGAAGGGTTCAATAATTCTCCATTAGTTCCATCCCTCCAACTTACATGGTTCCCTGCATGCATTAACATAACAAGAAAATAGGAAGACCAATCAGACAACAAACAGAACACCCAGTGACAGAGATAGCCCCCAATGTACCATCAGAGGGTGAACAGTACTTTGCCCCAAGCCCAAGATGCCAGTCTGGCATCAGCACTGAGCAGACTGATGGCATTTCAGTTTCCTTCCTCTGCGGATCATCTGTGGGAAGGATGCTGTGTGGGCATGCCATGCTGTCTCCGAGATCAGGGCCACGAGCTTCCACCTGAAGCTTCCTCCTGAAGTGGTCCACGTTACTCTGCTTCATGATGTGGTTGGCCCTGCTCTTTTATACAATACAGTTGTGGCCTATGAAATATTTCTCTTTTACCAGTTGTGCAATTGCGAACATGTGAGAAACATAATTCAAGGTTAACATAAAACTAAAGGGTTGATCAGTATATCCACACACTATACCATTCACATTTTAGGATGATGTTCCTCCACTGGAACTAATGAAGGATACAAGAGAGGATTAATACAGCAATGAATCTGGCCTTTAGTGTACGTTCCTTTCAGCTACTTTAAATTGTAAATTACGGCTGCTTCCATGCTACAGTAATAATTGATTAATGTTCTTGGGCAACTGTTGCCCACTAAGCAGTCTTGTCACAATTATGAAAGGAAAATTTATCTTTTTTTTTTTTCATGATGAGTAGATTAATGAGCGCAGGATCTGATTGCTTTACTACTTTAAAGAGCCAGCTCATTTTGACACTTTCAAAATGCGATGCAGCAAATCCTCACTAGGGAATATTGAATCTGATTCTGAAAGTTCTAAAACTACCCAGAGCAGTAGGGAAGCATAGCCCATTTTGAAGCCCTGCTGACTCAGTGGGTGGCATGTCAGCCTGTTCTGGATCAATCTGTGTTCTCTTTGAAGGAACAGGTTCTCAATCTAGGGGTGCTTTTGGACTCGACTCCTGGATGGACAGATGACTGCTGTGTTCAGGTGTCCCTTTTTTTCCAGCTTTGGCTAGTGTGCCAACTGCACTCAACTCAGGTCTGCTGGGAACAAATTTGTTTCTCCCCCCCCCCCCCCATAGCTCTGCAAATAGGTTATGGACCCAGACACAATGCAAACTGCAAACCAAAGAGCTCAGGACAAATTCTGTGAAGGTGTGACCAAGTAGAAGGGACAGGTCACACTCATCAATCCACAGAAGAAAAATGGCTAGCAATTCAGAGGCAGGGTTTGCAGTAGCAAAGCTAAACAATGGAAATTATCAGCTGTGGTAATGCTATTTTCCAAAGGCCTTGACAGCAAATGGTTCTTGCTACATATGGTGCATAGGTTAAGACCTGGCTTTGCTGTGAATTAGTTTGGTTTTTTCACAGCTCTGAAGCAATCTTGAAAGGCCTTTTGGCAAGTTTTTATCACCACTGGGAGTGTGGTTGGGAACAACATGGCCTCTGGGACTCTCTTCCATATGAGATCTGGACTGTCCTCTTGGTGTTGATGTTCCACTAGGCTTTAAGAATGTTATTTCTTCAACAAGGTTTTGGTTTACTCAGAAGTAAGTATCATTGTGTTTAGTAGGGCTCACTCCCAGGTAAATGTGCGTAGGATTTCAACTTTAGGTCCAATCCTATCCAGCTTTCCAGTGCTAATGCAGCTGTGTGGTGTGCACTTCAACAGTAACAGAGGTCTCCTCAGTATAAGGGAACATTTGTTCCTTTACCTAAGGGCTGCATTGGCACCAGAAAGTTGGTTAGGATTGGGCCCTGAGTTTATGCTTTCTGCTTAAAATGCTCAGTTTTGTTTGGTCATGTCTGACTGCTTCATTATTGTTGCTTATTGTGGTTGTGAAATTTTTTTCCTTGTAGTTGTTTTGCTTGTTTTTTTGTTATTTTGTTGTGTGTTTTATATTTTCATTGATGTAAATGTACTTGGGTTTCACACTGGAGAACAAAGGCAGGGAATAATTTAAAAACATAACAAACAAGCCAGGCTGAGATAGATGCCCCCTGTAACGAATGTCCTGTTTTCCCACCCCCTGTTTTGTACCTATTTTTCTGTATATTTTCTGTACACTTTTAATGCCCTAGAAGCTCCTGTGTAAGTTTAGCAGCTAAAAGCTGCCAGGTCATCCATCTGCAAACAGCCTACTCTTTTGTCTGTTTGGAAGTCCATTACTAGTGAGTCCACATTCTGAATCCACATAGCTTTGTGGATTCATAAAATTTCTATCTAGAGTAACTTTTCTATCTAGAGACAGCTTGCATCTGCAGGTTGCTAATAATGGAGTAGCAAACCATTAGCAAAATGGAATAGGTCCAAGGGGTGGGATGGAGCTGTTTGTTACCTCTAGTATAAGAGACAGTGTACAGTCTCTTTATGCACAGATTCAGAACCCACAGATTTGACCCACCATGAGTTCTGAACCCGTGTCTGAAAGACCCAGAGCGGACGTCTGGTTGCATTCTGAGTCCAGCAAACAGCGGCTCAGAAAATAGATCAGACAGTGGATTTCATTATCCTTGGTTTTCTGGGAATGGCCCCCCATGGATGCTGAGGACGGACCTGTATCTCTGAATAGCAGTTTCAGGGTAACAATGGTGAGAGAGGGGTATGCCTTCATCTCCTGCTTGTGGGCTCTTCAGAGGCACTGTGGGGGAAAAGGAGGCTGGATTAGAAAGGTCTTTGACTAGATCCTGTGGAACTCTTCTTATGTTCTCACAGCAAGTTATTGAATTCTGGGAGGCTATGAGACTGTGGACCAGAAAAGCGAAAACAGCAAGGTTTAAAGGGGAATGTCACACATAATGGAACTGAGCTGCACAGGCCCTAACCTTTTGCTGCAAAATCCAAGTGCTTTTCAAGCCACTGTTTCTTTTAGCTTCCCTAGTCTCCCTCTCAGTGTTTGTTTACATCTATCAAAAATGCTGTCATTTACAATAGACAGAAAGCTGCTTGTGCCACTGAGTAGTTTTTCTGTCCATATGGCATGAGTTCTACGACTCTGTGAATTGGCGGTTCTGCCAGTCAGAGCTCCAGATGATTTAAATCCATTTCTTTTGGGCAATTTAGCAAAACCCACAGTGTGGCATTATGTCTAGGGAAAAGAAGATGAACGTGCATTTTAATGACTGAAGCAGCATGTGCTTGAGCTGGGAATGGAAGCAGCTGGAGCTCTTGGGAGACTGACAGCCCAATCCTATGCATGACTACTCAGAAGTAAGTCCCATTAGATTAAATAGGGCTTACTCCCAGGAAAGTGTGGATAGGGTTGGGCTGTGACACAGAAATATCCCTCACACACCAGGGAGCATAATGTGACTGTTGCAATTCTTTTTTGGTCCCTAAGGCCATGATCCCAAGTGCACTTACGGAAGTCAGTTCCATGGAAATCAGTGGGGCTTTTTATTGTTTAGGATCAGGTCTTCTATCATCTTCTTTCTTCTTTGCAGAAGGAACGCATACATTCCCACAAGTCATTCAGCTACATGCATATGATGCTATTGTTAAAGTATTGATATGAGATTTGGGCTACAAATGATGGTTATCCAATCTCTTGTTAGGCAACTTCCATAGGATTCCATTGCTTATTGCAGCCAAAAAGCAAAAACAAAAAAACATAAGTCTTGTAGCAACTAATCAATTTATTTTAGCATAAACTCTTCTGGACTAGAGCCCACTTCATTAGATGCACTTCAGTTTGCGTGTTGTGGAAGGGGAGTGTAAAAGATGGAATTGCAGACAGATGGAAAGTTAAGAGAGAAAAAGAACTGAAAGCTGAAGGGAAGGCCTCACAGGTCTCTCTAGGAATCTGATGTGATCTGTTGGTGATTTATAGGAGTGTACATGCTGTTCACTGCCACCTAGGGCTTCACTTGCATATTAGTAAATGCATCAAGTATTACAAAGGCACAAGATTTCAGTCCTCTCTTCAATAAGGAAGCCAGAATCCTCCTGGAACTTTTCACCAACTAGGGATATGGAGAGCACATGACTGAATTTATGCCGATCACTTACAAATTGTATACTTGAAAAATGGAAATAATTAGGAAGCTGTTTCAATAACCTGTCACTCCTTTCTCTTCCTGTCCTATGAAGTGTTAATATAAACTGCAATAGTGGCGACTTAAGTTCTCCCCAGAGATGGTTAGGAAAAATTAATTGGATTTCAGGAGGGGTAAATCAGTGTAGCTGTATTGATTTTCTGTGATTCACATGTTAAGAACTGGGGCCACCATGACTTTATTTAGCATACTGGCTGTTCAACCTCAGTTATACAAACCGCAGCTATTTCAAATGGGGTCATGTCCTCCATTTGTTTATTTCAGTGGACCAATTCCCTGTGTGGGGCAAGCTCTTCAAATAGTAGAAATTACTTGTGTCCCCTGTGGCATCCAGATAAATTGAAGCTATCTTCCATGTATACTTATGTACACATGAGATCTTCGTATAATGAGCATCATACACTTATGATGTTTTCAGCCAAAGCTTCATGAATATTACAAGACACAACCCATTTTTTAAGAGATACAGCCTAAAAAAACCTCTTAGCCATTTCAGCTAGCATGCTATGAATATTGTATTTGCTGAGAGCAAATCTATGCATTCAAGAAATGGATGTAGAACAGCCCTCCTGTTATGGTACCACTCCACAATGCAGGTGAGCGATGAGTTAATGCCTCACTTATGTTAAATCTCCTGCCTGTGAAAGGCTAGCTAGGTGGGAGGGGGGGAAAGCAGTTTGCAGAGAAAAGACTTGCTTCTTCCTATGTTATATGTTGGCAACCTTCAGTTTCGAAAGACTATGGTATCGCGCTCTGAAAGGTGGTTCTGGCACAGCGTCTAGTGTGGCTGAAAAGGCCAATCCGGGAGTGACAATCCCTTCCACACCGGGAGCAAGTGCGGTCTGTCCCTGGTCTGTCTCCCTGGCTATGGGCCTTCCTTCTTTGCCTCTTAGCCTCAGACTGTTGGCAAAGTGTCTCTTCAAACTGGGAAAGGCCATGCTGCACAGCCTGCCTCCAAGCGGGCCGCTCAGAGGCCAGGGTTTCCCACTTGTTGAGGTCCATCCCTAAGGCCTTCAGATCCCTCTTGCAGATGTCCTTGTATCGCAGCTGTGGTCTACCTGTAGGGCGCTTTCCTTGCACGAGTTCTCCATAGAGGAGATCCTTTGGGATCCGGCCATCATCCATTCTCACGACATGACCAAGCCAACGCAGGCGTCTCTGTTTCAGCAGTGAATACATGCTAGGGATTCCAGCACGTTCCAGGACTGTGTTGTTTGGAACTTTGTCCTGCCAGGTGATGCCGAGGATGCGTCGGAGGCAGCGCATGTGGAAAGCGCTCAGTTTCCTCTCCTGTTGTGAGCGAAGAGTCCATGACTCGCTGCAGTACAGAAGTGTACTCAGGACGAAAGCTCTGTAGACCTGGATCTTGGTATGTTCCGTCAGCTTCTTGTTGGACCAGACTCTCTTTGTGAGTCTGGAAAACGTGGTAGCTGCTTTACCGATGCGCTTGTTTAGTTCGGTATCGAGAGAAAGAGTGTCGGAGATCGTTGAGCCAAGGTACACAAAGTCATGGACAACCTCCAGTTCATGCTCAGAGATTGTAATGAAGGGAGGTGAGTCCACATCCTGAACCATGACCTGTGTTTTCTTCAGGCTGATTGTCAGTCCAAAATCTTGGCAGGCCTTGCTAAAACGATCCATGAGCTGCTGGAGATCTTTGGCAGAGTGGGTAGTGACAGCTGCATCGTCGGCAAAGAGGAAGTCATGCAGACATTTCAGCTGGACTTTGGACTTTGCTTTCAGTCTGGAGAGGTTGAAGAGCTTTCCGTCTGATCTGGTCCGGAGATAGATGCCTTCTGTTGCAGTTCCAAAGGCCTGCTTCAGCAGGACAGCGAAGAAAATCCCAAACAAGGTTGGCGCAAGAACACAGCCCTGCTTCACTCCGCTTCAGATGTCAAAAGGGTCTGATGTGGAGCCATCGAAGATAACAGTGCCCTTCATATCCTTGTGGAAAGATCTGATCATGCTGAGGAGCCTGGGTGGACATCCGATATTGGGGAGAATCTTGAAGAGGCCGTCTCTGCTGACCAGGTCAAAAGCCTTCGTGAGATCTATGAAGGCTATAAAGAGTGGCTGTCATTGTTCCCTGCATTTGTCCTGCAGTTGTCTAAGGGAGACTAGCATATCAGTGGTGGACCTGTTGGCTCGGAATCTACACTGCGATTCTGGATAGACGCTCTCTGCAAGTACCTGGAGCCTCTTTAGTGCAACTCGGGCAAACAGTTTCCTACAACGCTAAGGAGAGAGATGCTGCGGTAGTTGTTGCAGTCACCCCTGTCACCTTTGTTCTTGTACAGCGTGATGATGTTCCTTCTTCCTATAGAAAGCTTATGTAGAAAAGCTTATATATAAAGCTTCCTATAGAAGCTTCTTCCTATAGAAAGCTTAACTGATCTGAGTGTTCTCTCCTAGCCTCAGGCTCTTGGAAGTTTCCCCCAGTTGCCTTTGATTCTCACTATTGTCTCACCCCTTTCAGACTATGGCCATTTCTGAGAAGAAACAGGTCTGGTCAATTTCTCTACAGATTAGCTGCTTAGGCACCTACCAAGAAGAGTTATATTTGAAAGACTAAAAAGGCAGTTGTGACATGTTTGTGATCTCAAGAGGATATTGACCAGTTCTGCTTGGTGTCTGCTGCCTTGCATGTCAAGGGATGAATGGTGTATGCTTAGCCAGCATCCTTGGATCTCAGAGCCTTGCGTCTGTCCGTTACCATAGATATTCAATATGCCTGAATTGTGATAATCGTGTGATTTCAACTATAATTACATTTTTTGTTTGAATTTGGACCTGGAAGTGGAGGGTAGAGAAGGGAATATCCTCACATGGATTATATTACTACTTTTGTAGGATTTATTCAAATATCCAAAAATGGATGCATCCAGTCCTCTAATATTAAGCCTGAATACCACAACATGCCATTCATATTAATTTTTCATTGTATTTAAGCCTACTTTTTTCAATATTAATAATCAGGAAATACCTGGAATATATTTTTAAACTTTGTAAAACTTTTAAAGATATGGCAGAAGGTTTAACTTCATTGAAGAACAATTAGGGTGCAATCCTAACTTGTGCTGGAAACAGGTAGGCCAGCAGGGCCACAATGCATCCAGTGCAAGTTTGGGGCTGACTGCAGGCCAGCCCAGGGCAAGAGGAAACGTTTTCCCTTACCCCTGTGTTGTGCTGCTGCAGCCCCAATGGGTCTACTCAGATTTCCGCCACCTGATGAGGTGGCGCAAATTTGAGCAGGACCTGAGCTGCCCGGGGACAGGGTCAGGATCCAGCATAACTGCCAGATCCTAGCCCCGCCTCCCGCTCTCTGCCCACCCACCCAAGGTTCCGCCTACTGCCTGACCTTTCTTTTTGCTGCTAGTCCATGTTAAAAATGAAAGGCCTCTTCCTAATACTCTTCATGAAAAGAAAAGAAAGTGGGAAAGAAATCTCTTAGACATATAACTATGTATAGAAGGAAGCTGCAGGTCTGCTAACTGAAAGGTTCATCCATCTTGAAATTTTTATAAACTTTTTTTTCTAATTTCACATTATTTCTTTCCCACCAGGAGGACAAATATCAGCAATGAACCCAGGTGTTATTGATGGATTGCTCTCATGCCTTGGTCAGATGAAAACATCTAATAAGAATATGACAAATGAAAAAGGCCACCTGTGCGATCTGGAGAGAATACCAAGGATACACCATCATGCATGACATTTGTAGCATTGGTTGTTGGAGTTCCTGAGAGCACAACAACATTCATGCTGTTAAAATGCTATTGAACCCTTCATGCTATTGAACCCTTGAGCATGATCCATATGGCACAGCTGGTACAGTAATGATAGCATTTTGCAGGCACCAAAGTCTGGCCCCAGTGTCTTCTGTTTCAAAGAGCAACCTGTTCATTAAATGAATTAGTCTCTCTAAAATGGATATTTTTCAGAAAACCTTTTCCAGAAAATGTGAATATCACCTTGAACATTTAAAAGAAAGCCAGACGGGAGCCGAATATGACGTATTAGTAAATATGAAATTCAATCAAACCAGCAATATATAGTTACTGTTAAGGCTGAAGTCAAATGTACTTTCATTCACTTGACTGTGGTAGCTATGAAGGCACTCACTGTCAGGCATATAAGAAGCAGTAAGCACTGCAGTAATTTTCAGTTTAAATATTGCATGAAGCTTTTAATTTATGTTTCAGATCAGCACATGCCTATTTAAGACAGTTACACCAGACTGGATTTCTGTAGCTATTTGGAGGTCTTGTGCAGGATTTGGAAAATATATATAAATGGACCAATCCACCATACACTTGCCACAATAGAGTCAACAAACATCTTAGTGCATCAAAAGATCTTAGTGCATCTTTCAAATGGATCAGTTGCCTGGATGCCTTTAAGAGGGGATTGGACAAATTTCTGGAGGAAAAGTTCATTACAGGTTACAAGTCATAGTAGGTATGTGCAAGCTCTTGGTTTTAGAGGCAGGTTGCCTCTGATTGCCAGATGCAGGAGAGGTTGTGTCTGTTGTCCTGTGTGCTCTCTGGGGCATTTGGTGGGCCACTGTGAGATACAGGAAGCTGGACTAGACGGGTCTCTGACCTGATCCAGCAGGGCTCTTCTTATGTTCTTAAGAGCATGTGGAAAGATGGAAACTACATCACGCAAGACTTGCTTTTATTATGTAGTTTATAGTTCTAATACCCCTGCTAATTGGGTAAGAGGCACTTTTTCAAGTGGGTGCTCCTTTTTTTTTAGCAGGGGGAGAGTAACTGGCCCACCTCACCCCAGCACTGTCTGTTCTAGTGGCTGTCTGCTGGTATTCTAGTGGCTGTCTGCTGGTATTTAGGAATGGGTTAAGTCAGAATGCCAGATGTAGGGGAGAGCACCAGGATGAGGTCTCTTGTTATCTGGTGTGCTCCCTGGGGCATTTGGTGGGCCGCTGTGAGATACAGGAAGCTGGACTAGATGGGCCTATGGCCTGATCCAGTGGGGCTGTTCTTATGTTCTTATGTTCTTATGTTCTTATTCATTTGCATCTTTTTAGATTGTGAGCCCTTTTGGGACAGGGAGCCATTTAGTTATTTGATTTTTCTCTGTAAACCGCTTTGTGAACTTTTAGTTGTAAAGCGGTATATAAATACTGTTAATAATAATAATAATAATAAAAACTTCCTTGACCTTTTTTTTTTTTTAAAGGTGACAGATATGCAAAGGACAAAATAAATAAGTTATTTTTGTTCCAATCACTACAGTATGGGATCTCATCTTGAATCCAGAGTGTTAAGGGCAAGTATAGACCTTTTCCAGAGCTGTATAAAAATAGTAAGTAAACTGAACAAATTGTGATTCTCAGTTTTTACAATCTGGAGAAAGTTTTCTTTGGGATCACATATTTTCCCAAATTATTCTTTACACATCTCTCCTGGAATTCTGACATGTTTCTTTGAGTAGGAGGAATGGAATGCAGGAGCAGCCTCTGTTTTTGGTGTGACCAGGAGTAATGCCTCCAAAAAGCAAGCAGAGGTGATAAGCCCCATTGCTACAGATACCATAGGCGTCACCTTTAAAACAGGTTTCATATATACATACATATAGGGCTCAGATGTCTACACTGAGCAGGGGAGCTGGACTAGGTGACCTCCAAAGTACTTTCCACCTCTAACATTCTATGATTCTAATGGCCCAATCCTGGCCCCCACCCACTCAGAGCATGCAGCACAACTGACAGAGTGCACACACTGCATCCTATGGTGGTAGTAGTGGTGGTGGTGATCATGGGATGGTGAGATGGCCTGGACTTACCTATCTGTAGATCACCTGGCCTCCAATGGATCTTCTTGGACCTATGCCAGCTCTTTTGCTGGTGTCTGAAGTGATTCCTGGGGATTGTCACAGGCCAGAAAAGGAGGATAGGATATCAGAGTGCATGTAATAAAATGGGAATGCTAATAAAAGGAAACAAAAGAAGGATTAACTAGTTCATTGTAGCCAAGCAAAACTTCAGTAAAATCTTTATGCAGTAAAACTTACATTTCAATCCACTTTCTTCGCTAATGAACTGTCCACTTTCAGACTTGCCCCACCATCTCAGGAACTCCAACTGTCCCATCTCAACCCTGGACAGTGGAGCAGCTGCCAGTACTATATGGCCAATGCATGACTGTATGTCTGGTCCTCATACTGTCCCTTGAGCCATCAAAGCACTGGGTTAGTTGTTCCTCACAGGATGATGGCCTCCCTGCTTTGGGGTGATGCTGGCCCTTTAACCGCAAGACTGGACCAGGTGTAGTTGATGGTGGGGATAGGAGAGAGACAGCCCAGGAAGGGGAGAGCCCAGAGCTTCGTAAGGTACTCAGGGCTGGTGATGAGAGGTCTCTGGTCAGTTTACCTGAGGGCTGTGGTCTGTCTGCTTTCCTGGATAGAGAAAGAATGAAGCAACCCCCTTCTCACTGCTGAACTCTGAGGCTTTGTTGGGGGATTCTGGTTTTTGGGACAGCAATACCCCATTTTGTTTCTACCCCTCTTTCCCTGGGGCAAAGAAGGACTTGGACACCAACAGTTGCTCTCCCCTCTTGCAGCAACTCTGCTGTGGCAGAGGATGGAGAAACTTATATGAATGTGTAACAGACTTCTCAAATAATGGTCATTGGCTGCTTCATTCAAAACTAGCCTTATGTGTTTTGTTCATGCACATGTCGATTGTCATAAATGCATTCAGAGTTAATGGACTCTTGGCATCAGTGGACATCCCTTCCCCCTGTTTGTCCATTAAATTGAGGGTGCACTCTATTTATATTCCCTGTCACTGCTTCAAGTCTCCATGTCAAAAAGCAAGCCTCTATTATAACTTATACATGGCAGCTCATGTGTCTTTTGAGCTATATATTCTCTGTTTTAGAGCTTGATTTATGCAACAGCTCCATAATTCATGTGTGTGCAGAGCATAAAAGTGGGAGGAGTAAACAGACCTCATTAGAGAAAGCAAGCTACCAACTGATTTTATTTTTTCAGTTAATGTGCCAAATAGTGGCAAAGTTCTTATATGGCTGGCGCTGAGCAGAATCCTTGGCTTGGGGGCTTTGAGCAAATGCTCAAGCCAGTTCTCGGCTTTGTTACATTCCAGCTTCAGGAGGTGCCATTGCTAACACGATCATGCAGAAAAATAGCACTGGGTTTTCATTCCTTATTTTCACTTATTTCACTTATCTCCCACTGTTGGAGCTGTAACTATGAACATCTGCAAGCCTGTGCTGGGTGATGCAAAAGGATGCTGTTTTGCAGAGAGAGCCTGTTCTTTTGTCACTTCTCCCTAGATTATTTTCATTGTGTAGCAAAGAACGTTTTGGGGAGCATCTGTCACAGGTGGGCTCTTATCATGCTTCCTCTGGACTGGATGCCTTTAAAAGGGGATTGGACAATTTTCTGGAGGAAAAATCCATTATGGGTTACAAGCCATGATGTGTATGCGCAACCTCCTGATTTTAGAAATGGGCTATGTCAGAATGCCAGATGCAAGGGAGGGCACCAGAATGAGGTCTCTTGTTATCTGGTGTGCTCCCTGGGGCATTAGGTGGGCCGCTGTGAGATACAGGAAGCTGGACTAGATGGGCCGATGGCCTGATCCAGTGGGGCTGTTCTTATGTTCTTATGTCCTCACATTGTGCTGTCCTGTTATAGGAGGGGCTGGAAGGAGGAAGGTGTTTAGGACCCAGGGGGATGCGAGCAGCTCCACAGGCATCCTCCCCAAAAATGCATAGCCCCGCGGAGCCAGGCTCACTCATTCACAGTTCTGGAGAGCGATCTTACAGAGGGAAGCCTTTCTTTGCAGCCACCCATCTCAGCGACCAGGATTCCTGCAGAGAACCAAGCCCAAAGCGAGGCTGGATGGCGCTCTAAAGGTATTTGGGATGATCTTTCCCGGGCTTGCGTTCGCTTCTCTTTCCCCATTCCTCTCCTCCTTTTTTGTTGCAATGCCATGGCTGCGGCGTTTCAGCACTACCCTGCGCGGACAGCTCCTGCCTGCAATCCATCTGCACTCCTGTCCCTTCCTCCCCCACTCCTGCCTTGCCTTTTTTTGTTTTCCCCCCATTTGCTCAAACAGACCAGCTTGCAGTTCCCAGGGGGGCGCCTGGAAAAGAAAAAGAGGCAGAAATAAAATAGGTGTCCAAGCCTCAGAGCCTGGGAGAGGACACAAGTTGAGAAGGGAAGTTCAGGTGAAGGTTATCATTTTGAAAACAGAAGGGAAAGGCTGGGACGCTTGGGGTGGGGTGGGGTGGTGGTCTAGAGTCCTCCTGGCTGAGAAATGTAGAGAGACTAAGAGGCAGTTGCTGCTTCTAAAGCAAATTGATGGCTGCTTCTTTCAGGCATATTAAACCTGAAATGAGGGTGTACTGGCGAAAACAAGCAGGGTCAATTGAATTTTCTGCTTTCTCAATCGGAAATGACCGCTATTAATATGGGCTAGGGAGGCGGTGGCATGAGTCATTTCCACCCATTCTTCCCTGCTTTCTTTACTGTAAGAAAGTAAAGTGTGTTACGTGTGTTGCTAAACTGGCAAAGATTTACACACACACACCAGTTCAAATGCATTTATGGCTGCAATCCTCTCCACCTGGGAGGAAGCCCCATTGCCAATAATGAGAGTTTCTTCTGAGTAGACGTGCATAGGATTGGGCTCTAAGTGTTCTACTACTGCTATTCTGCAATTCATTTCCAGGCTGAAAAGCTTCTCTGATGGTCAAGTGCCAATCCTTGAATATCTGATTGGAGAAAAACAGGACTCAATAATGTTAAAGTTAAAGAACAGATGGCTGGTCTTTGCTCATCAGGAGCCAGTGATTGGTTTATATTTGGGAGAAAAGATCAGCTCAGGGAGGGAGATTTCCTGGGCTTTCAGGGTATAATCAGATGATAACACAGATTTTCCTGGTACATCAAAAGTTAGTGCAGGGCCAACAAGTAAAATGACGTTATATAACAGCATGACGTCATGCACAGAATGGCAAAGGTATGGGCTTTCACTTTCAGATGCTGGCAGTTTATCCTTTGAAGAGACTTTTATTGATTTGTAAAGGTCCAATGGACAGATGATCACATTTTGGTTTATTTTTCATAATTATGTGACAGCATTATAGACAATCTTGCAATTTCTGTTGACTCATTCCTGCTCTGAAAATTGCAGATGTTTTTTCAAAGAGGAGAAAAGGCATTCTCTTATTCTTAAATAGCCGTTTTAGTAATTGCATGTGAACATAGCAGGCTCTTTTCATTTTTCACAGGGCCTCTGCTCTGCAACCTTTTCTCATCCAGAGCTCATCTAGAGCTGGCAACAGCTCATCTATGTGTTGAGTTCTGTAATTAGAAATTGCAAAATTGGGCCTGCAGAGCAACAGTCCTGTTTCACATAATGATGAATATTTACAACCTGATTTCATGGGTAATATGAAGCCATCTGTTTGATTCAGAATGGTTTGACTTCTGTTGATAAGTAACTCAGTACATCACCCAAATCCAAAGAAATTGAAGGCTGAAATTTTCTTAAAACCACCTGCTTGAAAGTAAATTATCTTGAAGTCATGTAGTCTTACTTGCAAGTAAATTAGAACTGATGAATTTGCCATATCAATCACTGCAATGTCTGTCTTTTTGTATATGCAGCTATTTTACTGTAAAGCAGGATTATGTCACAAGAAAGATACATCTATGAAGAACAAGGGAGAAAATCAGGCAAAAACTGTGTCATTTGCTGAAAGAACTGGGCAGGTCTTGAGATTCAATGGTAAATGGCAGAAATGTGATGTTGCAAAGCTTTATTTTAGAAATTCACAACTGTGCTTTGGTAAATGTCTTCTTGTACTGGTAAAGGATGAAAATGAGGGTGAACTTTGGTTGTTAGGTTTGCCATTTACCAACAGAAGTTAGAAATGTTGCATCTTCAATTGTTTCAGACATTTATCAGCTGGTCTTGGTAAATGAGATGACTTACTTAAATTATGGAAAAGTGGGTGAAATTTTGCATACCTCTCTGGCTTCCTACATCTCCAGTACTTACCATAACATCCTGAAAGCATAAACTCACTTTGTTTTGAAGAGTTTTGACATGGAAATGCAATTGTTTTGCTGCAAGCCATATGTGCCGGGCCCAGGAATGCATACACAACCCCGCTTAACTCAGTTTCAAATCCAGCAGGAAACTGGCCTGCTGACTGGTAGCTCTTTGGCTTGTGGATCCACTTACCATGAAGGAGTGGATAGGAGTTCAAGGACACAGTTGCAGGACTACAGCTGCTGCAGAAGTAAGTTTTCATATCAAGAAATTTCCTGGGATTTCAGCTGGTCTCATGGAGAGTAAAGGATGGAGGTTGGGCCACCTGGAGGCCAGGTTTACAGGCAGGAAGACCTGGGCTCAGTAAACCTTTCCAGTTTTTGCTACCCTCCCACCACCCTGTTTAGCCCTCTCCCCTTTAGGGAAGGGGCCCAAAAGAAACTTTGCACCCCCTGATAAAATTCCTCTTGGAGGCCCTGATGTAAGCTCTCGGCCAGTGTTCAACCTGACTGACTCCCCTGCCATTCCAATATTTACTCAGGGGCAGTAATGAAAGTAAACTGGTATAGCCAGGTGCAGACTACATGTACAAGGTTTAGTGCCGTTATGGAAGCATCACTCTAATCCAATGTTTCCCAAACTCCTACAAGAGAGTTGGGAACACCGTAAGTGTGTGGTGGGAGGGGCTATGGCAGCAATGCGGTCCCCAGGATTGTGCTGCTGCGGGGGGGGGGGAGTATTTTTTTTTGAAGTTACATAAGAGAGTGGTAACTTCCTTAGGTAACTTAAAAAAAACACCTCCCCACCCCTCCACAACAGCACAATCCTGGGAATCGCATTGCTATCATAGCCCCTACACACCCCTTAAAGGGGCAGAGACAAGTGCTTCCCTGGCTGGAGGGTTGCGACCCACCAGTTTGGGAACCACAGCTCTAATCTATAGAAAATAATGTTTTGCTTAGGAAAGTCATGGTTGGCACCATTTCAAAGTGTCTTCTGGCCAAGCACTAGTCTTGCAACTTGCTCTCCTTCAAACTGTGATCCCACATTTGCTACTAATACCTTGTCAGTCTCCCTATCTAATTCTAATTCCATAGTTTCCCCTGCCTTTGCAAACTGGGTCACTGAAGTCACAGAAAACACCATTTTCTCTGTAGTTTGAGCAAGACTGGACACATGCATCTCTAGTTAAATACTGTACTAAGTAAAGATCACTCAAGGAGAAAGGAGAGGACTAACATGGCTAGAGTGACCATACCCAAAAGGGGCATCTCCTGCTTTTCTCCCACCACTCAGAACGTTGTACCTAAGCACTTTTGGGTAATAATATATATTTAAATTGGACATCCCAGCAAAGTGTCTCAACCTATGTTTCAAAGATGGGCAATCATTAACATAGAGCAGGGGTGTCCAAAGTTTTTGGCAGGAGGGCCACATCATCTCTCTGACACTGTGTCGGGGGCTGGGGGGGGAAAAAGAATTAATTTACATTTAAAATTTGAATAAATTTACATAGGTTTACGTAAATGAATATATTAAAGATGAACTTATATGAATGAATGAAGGTCTTGCAATAGCTCAAGACCTATAAAAGGTCTTGCACAAAGCAAGGCTGGCCTTTCCTTTGCTGCCTCTACTGCATCACAGATGTGAAACAGCAAGCAGTGGAGGAAGGCCTCATCCCACAGCTCATGCGAGAGGTCAAACAGTTGCCTTCATGCTGAGAGCAGTTGCGTTGGGCCAGTGCGGGCTCCAAAAAAATCTCCGGAGGACCAGAGGCTCATTGGAGACTGGTGGCTCCCTGAGGGCCGCATTTAGAAGCCTTGAGGGCCACATGTGGCCCCAGGGCCGGGGTTTGGGCACCCCTGACATAGAGCAAGAAAGAGGGCAGAAAACATTTGCTTCACCAAGGCTTCTGGGGTTTGGGAACAGAATCTAGGGACTGTTTCATGTCATTTCAGGAGGAGATTTGAATTTTCAACTATGTGCAAGTTGCATATTAGCTCACGTTACTTGCACTCACCAGTTTTACTTGGTGCTCAAGCTTTTATGAAACATATGAGCAGGTAAGGCCTGTGCTCACATGTACTTTAAAAGATGCAAAGCACAAAATAATACATGAATATGCACTTAGCATCTAGCACAGCATGTGTGTGCATGTACACTTGGGCACAATACCCCTGTGCAACCCCCGTGCAATTTTCTCATCCAAAGCAGCTTTCAGTGATGAATCACAACTATTTTAAGTTCATATGGCTCAAATTAATAGCATAAGAAAACAGCAGTGAGCAGCACCAGCTAAGGACCCTGCTCATCAGTACAGGGTTTTTCAACAGGGTGTTGCAGTGATGCCAGAAGGGAAGTGTGTGGGCAGGAAAGGAAGCCAATTTGTACTGAGAAATGATTTGATATTACAATATGAGCATTAGCTTAATGAATTATATAACATAAGAAGAGCCCTGCTGGATCAGGCAAAGGGAGCATTTAGTTCAGCTTCCTGTACTTCACAGCACTGGCGTCGCTAAAGGGGGGGCAGCGCACTAAGTTTTGCAGAGAGCCTCCCTGCGGCGTGCAAGCGGCTCCTCCCCTCCCCTTTGGAGCCATGTGGGTAGGGGGAAATGGAAAAATAGCTTTAAAGACCCGCTTCCAGGTTTCTTGCTCTTCCCTTGTTGCCCCAGAATGTATTGTTATAGACACTATACCACATTCAGCCATTAGATGGGGTGAATCATGAAATTAATGGAATGAAATAATAATTATTTAACAGTGTGAAGGCAGGAAACTGGATTTTGGTGCTTTTTCCCCTTGTTACAAGGCATTTAAAGGTGGACCTCGTTATCAGTGGTAAGTCAAATCAGTGGATACAGAGGTCCCATCTGTATCTCTAAAAACCTGAATCTGGCCTTTTTATGGACACAGGTGTTATTTTAAGTGTTCTAGCAGTGTTCACAGTGTTCTAGCATAAGAAATTGGCTCTGACAATTGACAGCTGTAGTTAATTAACTGAGGGAAACCACTAATTATTAAGGGCAAATTTTTGGTGGGACTGAGAATTAAGGACAATTTTTTTTGCATTTTGATTTTTCTGACTCAACACAACAGATACTTGAGAGCTTTCATTGCAGTGTTTCATTAACCTGTCACATTGGCCTAAGACTCTAGACCAGTGATGGCAAACCTTTTGGGCTTTTGTCAAAAAGTCAGAAAATGCCTAACTTGACTCTGCTGTCGCATCACACCTCCCGTCCAACAAAATAGAAGCAATTCTTTACATATTTATTTATTTATTTTTAAAAAATGCAGTCCAATCATGTGTAGTGCTTGTATTATATAAAGAAACATTTAAAAATTACAAAAATGAAACATAAATAAAACTTAGGTATTATCAGGTGCTGGTGAACACTGGTGTATCACCCAAAATGTCATGGCATGTCATAGGTTAGCCATCACTGCTTTAGTCTGATCTTTCAGGGAGGAAGACACAGAAGCTTCCCTTCCCCAGGTGCTGAGAATGTGACCTTCTCAGTTCTTCTTTAGTTAAGGGCTTGCCAGACTCACAAAAGCTGATGGAGGCTATTGCACCTGATAGACTTTTAGGGCGCAATCCTGACCAACTTTCCAGAACTGACTTTGCTGTGCGGATGTGGCGTGCACGGCATCTTGAAGTGGGGAGGCAGTCAAGGGGGCCTCCTTAAGGTAAAGACATGTTTGTTACCTTACCTTGGAGCTGCATTGTGGTTAGGTCAGTGCTGGAAAGTTGGTCAGGATTGCGCCCTTAGAAGCTCTTGTCTTGCAGTCCCTCTAATCTGTCCCTAGACAAAACCTAACTTGCACTTCATTCAGTATCTCAAAAATGTACCTATCTGCAGTTTTGGTAATAAGTCAGTTGACTGGAACTTAATCAATTGATCGGACTGTTAACATGGATTAATCACAATCCTATCCCCCATTATTACTGATGATGCAGCTGCACAGATGGAGCATGTGCTGCATCCAATGGTTGGTGGACACAATCAGGAGACCTGCCAGGTGTAATAAAAATATTTTCTACTTACCTCTGTGTAGGTCTCTTGATCTCATCAGACCTATGTCAGCTATATAGTCCAAAGGGGTGGGGCAGGTTCATAAAGAGGGGATATGAACCTGGCGTATGCTGGTGTTGCAGAGCTCTACTCCTGCCCTCCCTCTCCCTGCCCCCAAACTCCCTTCATCCTCACCCTCCCCACCCATGACACCCCCCCCCCACTGCCAACTTACAAGCACCTGCAGAACCTCTGGGTGCTACAGCCACGTGTGCCCTGCCTTTTGCCTTTTGCGGCAGAGGCCCTGAAGAACAATAGTGGCTCGGCTTTCATGACAGTATAAAGGTCCCTGTGCTGCTGGAATGCAAATTCTGGCAGTGCAAGGCCTGATAGGATTGGAGCCTTTATTGATTGACTGTCCTATTAAAATATATTAACTATACTTACTGGTTTTCTATTGCAGTGGTTCTCAAACATTTAGCACTGGGACCCACTCATTAGAATGAGAATCTGTTAGGACCCACCAAAAGTGATGTCATGACCAGAAGTGACATCAAACAGGAAATTTTTTAACAATCCCAGACTGCAATCCTACCCACACTTACCCAGGAGTAAGTCCCATTGACTATCATTGTTAAAAGCATAAACGTAGTAGCCAGTTAAAAGTACAGATCTGTAACATTTCCCCAAATGCAATCACATGCTATGGTAACATCAAGTCTAATATATTAAAAATAAAATATTGAAATGAATGGGGACCCACCTGAAATTGGCTTGTGACCCACCTAGTGGGTCCTGACCCACAGTTTGAGAAACACTGTTCCATTGCATTCCAACACTGACAAAATAACCAACACGCTTGCATGAAAGAATAAAAATGGAATGTTAGCTGTGTAGTTTTAATCTTAACAAAATTAGGCTGCAATCCTAACCTCACTTTCCTGGGAGTAAGACCCATTGAACACAATAAGATTTACTTCTGAGTAGACCTGGTTAGGATTGTGCCCTTGGATGTTCTATAAATCATATCCTACAACTATAGGTCTTCAGTTAATAAGCATTGCTATCAAAGGCATTAAACTGCTATTTTAAAATGAATAAGGATTGATGAGATTCACAAGTGCTGTGCAGATACAATGCAGTTACAAAGGAATATTCACAGGGCATAACAAAGCATGGCTAATCTTCTCCTTCCCTTAGTATGTATGCATGACAATGAGAAGTCAGTGTGTGCCTCTCATATCTATAGCTCGGTCTCTACCCTCATTTAGTAAAAGAACACACGCCCCAAACTCAGATTCCATGTAAAAGGCCAGGTTGATGCCAATACTGGAGCCATGCTCAAGCTTTCCATTCCCCAAAGCAAACCACGGTCATGATCTCTGCTCCAAGCAGCAGTTTGGAATTTGATTCCATTGAGGAGGAGCAAACTGGATGAGAAGCACCAGTACTGGACCCAGAAACAAGCCCTGGGGCCTGGCAGCTAAAGAACTCAGAATCCTCTAAACCAAAGTCTTCATCTCCTGTGCTTGAGATGGGAAAGGTCTGTCCGTGCCAAGAACTGCATGGGCCTCCATGCTAATACCATCAACAGACCAGGAAGGAGTTGATGGAGAGGAAAGGGAGTGCAAGGCTTCAGGCCTAGTGGGCATGTGGACATTTTCATGAATGATATCACCATGGCAGGCAAGTTATCAGCCATGGTGTAAGAATATCTCAGTGGAGCAATAATAGTCAGTGACACTCTCCTAGCTTTTAGGAAACAGTGCTGCTGCTCAAAGCTTATTGATCATTCTGTCTGCCAACATATTGCTGCAAAGCTGGATGTTAGTATGAAAGAAGGCTTGTGAGAATGAATGATACACCACTGTGTCAAATACAATAGAGTGATTTCTTTCTAAAACATTTTGGTATAGTTTAGTATAGTTACAATGGAGTGTACATGTAATGTGAGATATTTCACAGAAACTGTAACTCTGAACCGGGGTATTGTATGGCAGTTTATTTATCTAGAAATAAATGTTATCCAAGTGAGACTAACTTTTCCATAAAAGCCCTCATGCATCAGTACATATACTGATCTGATAGTTGACATTGCCAACAATGAATATCACATGTACATGCTCTTTCCTCATCCCATTTGCGGTCCTACCATAAGGTCCGATGGAGCAAAAGCCCCAGGCGTGAGGCGCTAGGACCCAGTGGAAGCTTCTCTGAGGCTCCCGACAGGGCCGGAAACTGTGCTTCCGGTTTTCCGGAAGCACAAAGTGTCGGGGAACCTCACAGCATTTTCTCTGACGCAGGTGGAGGTTGCATGAGGCTCCGTGAGCCTCAGGCGAGTAGGGAGGGTGGATTTCTGTGCGGGGGTGGTGGTGGCGGTAGCCTGTGGGGGGACACCATTGCAGACCTTTGCCCCAGGCAGGGGGTTGGGGAGGTCTGCTGCTGTCTCACCCCACCAACTCCTTTGCAGAATTACAGTGCTTTTTTCACTTAAAAATGGCAAAACTCCTTTCATGACTGTTGTTTTGAAGAGACCTGCAAGAAAAGTTTGTATGGCATGTATTATTTATTTATTTATTTATTTATTTATTTATTTATTTTTAAAGTAGAATTTATATCCCACCTTTCCCCTCCAGAAAGGAGCACTTGAGGCAGCTTACAACTCATGCTAGTCTTAGTGCGGTTCATTTCTTCAAATATGCCCTGGACTCAAGCAAATGTGCTTCTGTTGATTGCGATGATCAGAACAGAGTGCGGTTCATTTCTTCAAATGTGCCGTGGACTCAAGCAAATGTGGTTCTGTTGATTATGATGATCAGAACAGATTGATTGCATGCATCTAATTTGGAAAATTGCTGCCATGTAGATGTACCCTAATGTGCTCAAATTAAATGATTAACAATGGAGAAAAGATAACACAGGGCATTGTAGACTATGATTGTATGCTGTGATCACCAGAAATATCACTGTTAGGCATTCATTAATCTTATAAAAAAAACAAAAAACCATCAGTGACTGTTCCAAAGCCTCCCATGATCTTAGGTTAAAAAGGTTTTGCAGCTGGGTTTCAACCTGAAGTTCCAACAATGTAGCCATTGCAGCACAGTGGTTCTAAGAGCTCCCTTGCAAGAGTGGTTGTGGACAAAGTAGTATCACTAACCAAACGTGCCACGATGCTTGTGCAAGGAATGTGTACAAGCTCTAGGTTCACATATAGCCTACTTATATTTTTCATGAGAACTCCCATAAGAATTATACAAAAAAAGCATGACTAATATGTTACTGACTGTGTTTTCAACTAGTGGTTCTTCTCAACTTGCACTGGGTGGTTAATCAGGTATGATGGTTTCATTTGGAATGATGTTTCAGCTGCTACACAAGAAACGGGCATCGTTTGTAGCATTGCTTCTTTAGTTTGATGCAATAAGGCAAGAGCGTAGCTAGAGAGAGGCCAAAACAGTAAGTACTGCAGGCACAGAAACATGCTGTATAAGCAGCCCCTCCCACTTGTTTCTGAAGCCATTCCAGGCAGCGATGGCAAAATGCAGGTGCTCGTCAAATCAAATAGTGTCTCCTGCGTGTTGCGATTGCTGCCTGGAATGGCTCTGATGAAGAGTGGGAAGGGGCTGCTTACATGGCACTTTGTGACGCCTGCAGTACTTACTGCTTTGTTCCCCCTCAGCTATGCTACTGCAATAAGGACTTTTCTCAGAGGGACTAGCATTCATCTATCATGAGTTGATGGCACTCTCAATGTCTTCGTTATTATCCACATTATAATTAAATAAGGAATTGTAATGTAATGTTAAATATGTGCAATTTCAGCATGCTAGAGGCTCTGTTCAATTATAAATTCATCAAGCTGTGTTCATAATACTTTTATATTATGCATGCAAGCTATATAATGATAGCAGTGGAGTAACTACCAATTCTAAAAGTGTTGAGTTGTTAGTCTTTAAAATTTTTAATCAGATCTGCAGCCAGTAACAATTTAAAACAATGCTTGGCAACTGTGCTCATTGAAACTGTGTTTACATACACATAATCTGTGGTGCTTATATGTTTTTCAGTGGATGATACGAGTGATTCAATAGGTTTCGATGAATATGAACTGACTGTGAGACCACCTTGCATGGATAAGAAAAACACCAGCCAATTATATTTTTCAGTACAATTTGAGAGGTAAAAGCATCTGAATGGATTACACTTTTTAGTTGAATGGGACCAGTGCTTCTTATAATCATATATCTGAAGTTAAAAATTTGGAAGAAAGACTTGTGCAGAGATGACCCATTTACATGCTGGACTCAGTCCAGAGACTATAGAGAAAGCCCGCCTGGAACTCAGCGAAAACCCTGATGTTTTGCACCAGGATATCCAACAAGTCAGGGACATGATCATCACAAGGCCCGACATTGGGTTTTTACGTACAGATGATGCCTTCATCTTGAGATTCCTCCGAGCCAGAAAGTTTCACCAAACAGATGCCTTCAGATTACTGGCTCAATACTTCCAGTACCGCCAGCTGAACCTGGATATGTTCAAAAATTTCAAAGCAGATGATCCGGGGATTAAACGGGCTCTGATTGACGGATTCCCTGGAGTTCTGGAAAACCGTGATCACTATGGTCGGAAGATACTTTTGCTTTTTGCAGCCAACTGGGATCAGAGTAGGTAAATGTAGATAGTGTACTTATCTTTTTTATACACAGCATATGAATGGTTGTTAATAACTTTTTTTTTGCCGGTACATTTCCTTTGTTAAGATTATATTCAAATCCTGAGTTGACTTCTCCAAAGTATTTGACTAATGTGTGCATGAAAAATTTACTTCATTGGTGTCTCAGATGCATGCTTGTAGCATGCTTCAAGCAAAGTATCTGCAGGAAGTATGCAGTAATGCCTATTAGCATTAATATCAGAATAAAAGATTTTATAATTGTGGTCACAAGTACTGTAATGAAAACTAGACTGAACAAACCTTGTTGAACTACACTGGTAGAGGCCATGTGACTGTGTGAGCTCTATTATCTAAATGGAATAACCTGAAGAGCCCAGGGGAAATTTTTCTTTGCTCACAACCAATCTTTTCATACCAGCTGGTGCCCATAAATTCTGCTTTATTAACCCAAAAGTTGTAAACGTCAGAGACTTCACTGCTCTGCTTGAAAGTATACAGAGAGCTGGCTTTAAAGGGCAAATATTACTGCTATGTGATCTTGCAAGAAAAACCACTGTAAAGATAGTGATTAAGTCCAAGTGACAGCCTTGCCAAAAATGCTTCTTTTCAGGTTCTAATTTGAGGTCTATTTTTAGATGCTGATTATTTCCATACATGTCAGCGATAATCTCTGGGGTTTGTGTTGCTGTTTTTTTTAAAATACAAAACAATGCATGGCCAATCAAATGAACTTCTCCAGAAAGAGTTGCCATTACTAATACAAGGTACTAATAAGGTAAGCTAATAAGGGGCTAATACAAGGTACAATAAATGGCAGTGTTTTGCAAAATGGCATGTTCCACTTTTTAAGACTGCGTTTTACTAGTGGATAGAAAGTGCCAAGACTACTTGTCTGTGGCATTAGCACAGAAGTTATATGTGACAGATTGAAACCATTAGTTCAGAGCAATTACGCTTGAGTTAAAACAATTACATTTTTTCAGCCTATGGAATTAATAACCTTTTTGTGGGTGGAGAGTAAAAGAGATTTAAACAGAATAATAGCTGATTCACTGGCATGTGAAGAAAAGACTGGATAGTCTCAGAACCACAAGATAATGGGTTTGATTCAGCTGTATGATTCAGGATTTGGCACTCTTCTTGTCCTGCTTTATGGGTCACAGTTAGCTGTAATGAAAAGGTTTAGTAATAAGAGACGGAATAAAAAGAACAAGGTAATTAGAGGGAACATACAAGACTGACAGCTGCTGTCCTCTCCTGATTGTATGATTCATTGACCAAGTCTGTGACAGTTGTTGTTGGTCCTTGAAGACAGATGTCCCCACCTGGCTTTTGTATCACTTCCAATGGCTAGGGCAACATAGGGTAGCATAGGCACACCTAGGCATGCAGATGCCCACACCCTGCTCCATCCTGCCAAAGAGCAGTGGCAAGAAGAACCCCACAGAAAGTCAAACTACATTTTGTTAATAGCTTGCTTGATCCTGAAATACAGTGCATAGTTTTTGGGTTTTTTTTTTCCTGAGTTAGAGTTTTAGAGGGTCCAATTTGGTTTGGGAACATGATGGAGGAGGAGGGATTTAATCTAGCCATGGTCCCAATCCACACCACATCACTCATGGCTGTTACTTGCTGCTATGTAACACCAATTTAAAAAAAACAAAAAACCCTAAGCACATCATGATCAATCATGTTATTAATATAACAAGTAGTTTGGGCTCCCAACAAAATAGAGTGGCAGAAAGGAGTGAAGGGTAAAACTGCATTGGCATAAAGATTCATCATAACCAGATACTTGGAAGATTTACCTACATAACCTAGAAGCAGAGCACTATGTATTCCTGACACTGAGGCTGCAATCCTATACGCTTACCTGGGAGTAAGTCCCATTGAACTTACTTCTGAGTAGACTGTAAGGATTGCAGTATGTAACATGTTTATAGAATACCTGGCTCTAGAACAGGAACCTCCAAACTATGGCCCAGGGCCCACATTCGGCCTGCCACAATATTTTATTTGGCCTACAGCAACTTGTTTTGTCAGAGCATTTGCTAATGTTTGACATTTTTACTCATTATATATCATTTCTCAGTTTCAGCACAGCATTGTTTGTTTGAAATTGTCACATTTCTCTTCTGTACTGAATCATATCATGCTGATTACAAAAAAGATCCAAGTAAAACTTATTCATTCATTTAAATTTCATTCACTCATAAATAAAACTGATTTTTTTTCAGCCTGTGAAAATGTCTAAAATATACGATGTGGCCCTCATACTGAAAAGTTTGGAGAGCCCTGCTCTAGAATATAGCTCAGGCCAGTGTGCCAGCAATCCCTATCCAAGGTGGTTATTTGCTTTTCTATACTTGTTGTAGAAGCTGCTGAGCAGTAATAAATGGATCAGTGAATCACTTCAAAGATAAACCAGGGAAAACTCAAATGGTCACTTTTGTTGTAAGAGTAGAGGATGTAAAACGATTTCTTGTTAGTATCACATAGTGACTTTCAGTTCTCCAAATTTCCTGAGGATTTTCTTTTTTGGGGGGGAAAGGGCAGAGATCAGACAGACCAGGCCCATCATGAAATAGAATATTCCTACTTCGTGGTGGTTAAAGTTCCAATTTTCAAGACTGACGTGGTATGTGAAGAGTCAAATCTTAATCTCTGTTGACAAGCTCACACACAGTTCTCCCACAAAAGTACACAAGCTTCTGAGTCGTATGGTTATAACAGGATCAAATACCATTCATCAAATCCAATGGAGCTGCCAGGGCCAGCCAAGCCATGAGGTGGACTGAAGTGGCTGCTTCCAGTGGCAGGGCAGAGGATGCAGTGAACACAGGAAGGGTGTTCTGTCCCCTGCACCTGCTTGCTGCCACTCCCAGCTTACTGCCCACCTAGCTGCTTTGCAGTGCCCTTGCAACACTTGCTTGCTAGGAGTGAGTGAGAGCAGGATCAAAGCAGTGGCAGCCCACCTCCTCTCCTATTGCAAGAACAGCAATGGTCTTGAAGGAAAAAAGAGGCAGGGTGCGGTGGCAAATCTGGTTTTGACAGCTCCCTTCCGGAAGAGCAATTTAAACAGGATTACTTGGCATCCCTCATCTTCCTTGCCTGTCTGGGGACATAAAAGAAGGAGGTAGCGTGACCCTCACCCCTTTACCTTTGGACTTGCTGCCTGCTTGTCTCCATCCAGCTATTTCTTAATAAAACAGGCTGGGCAGAACATTCGGGGACCTGTCCTCTTCCTGTCCCCGCATGCCCTGCCCAACCTGTTTATTTTGAGAAGTGATTGGGTAGGAAGAAGCAGGCAGGGCAGCTAAGGGCAAAGGGGAAACAGGATGCTTTGGAGGTGCCGTGTTCTCCTTGCCCACAATACTGCTTCTTTAAACAGGCAGGCGAAGTAGAGGTGGCAGGGCTGTGGGGCACACATGTTAATGTGTGTGTGGAGAGAATAAGAAAAAAGGGGGAATTGGAAAAATGTGGAGGTGGTGGAAAATTAGAGCATTGTTTCAGGAATCACTTCAACGTGGGCTGGCAGCTGTCACCTTATTATAATGCCATTTTAAAAAGAGGCCATGGATTACATAAAAACTAGATTAGACTTTTTCCCTAGCTTTTATGGTATTAGGTCCAATAGTGCCAGCCCCAGGTTGCTGGAGGCCTGGGGCAAAGACCAGCACTGGGTCCCCATGGTGTATTGGGTGCCATAACCCCAATTTACTAGCAGCAGGCAGCAGTCACTCCTCCTGTCCTCCATAATAGCCAACGGGAGCATTGCCTAGAAGCCCTGATGCGAGTACCTCTGGTAGATGCTCACGTCTGTAGGTGAGGGGCCTGGGCAGTGGTTCCTTGGGTCTCCTGGCAATCTCATGTCACTGCTGCAGCCAGTAATAAGAGGTTCTGCCAGAGTTTTTTGGGAGGAGGGGCAGGTACAGGTTATGCAACACAATAGTTTGGAGGTAGCAATTTATCTGGGATGTCTCTATCTGAGAATGGGAGGTGGGACCAGTCTGAGAAGGGGGTGAAACCTCTGCCAAATCCTATACTCTGTGTTGGACTTGGAAGCAGCATTGAATGCTCACTTGGGAGATAAAGTGAGATATTAATTAATAAACTTAATCAATCATTTACATAAAAGCACGACACAGAGCTTCTAAAATCTGTGCCAGCAATTTAACTGGCACAGACTTGAGTAGCCCTATTGCGGAGGCATGGGCTTTACTTGGAGTGAGGGGACAAATGTCCCCTTCCCCCAAGGAGACCTTCGGCAGCCTCCCTGGTCCCACAAGATACAGCGGCAGCCATATTGGCATCGCTGTCGCCTGCAGCACCAGGGAGCTTAGGATTGGGTTGTAAATTACTATTCTTTTCTCTTGGGGGGATTGAGTGTATATGCTTAGATATGCACAATTCAGTTACACCTAAGATGCAGGCCAACTGTAATAGTAATTAACTCTACAATGGAAGGAAAGGAGAAAATTCTAATGTAAAAGAAAACTTCCAAAAGAGCCTTCTGGATTTTGAGATGTCATTTTGATGCTATCCATTTGATGCTACCTACAGCAATCCCAGATCAATTTTACTTTGATACCTATTAATTCCTTACCGTTGGGAAGCTGCCATAAGGTAAATTTGTGACAATTTGAGAATGCCATAGATAGTTCAAAGATATGGAAAAGATAGTATGTCTCTCTCTGTCATATGTTTATTCCTTAAAAACAAAAATGGTGATTCTGTCATGTACTCCAGGTAGGCTTACTTGCCAGGAAGAGAGTGTTACTCCTAGGACTCTGACCAAGGGGAAACCAGGAAGGCTTCATCTGTCTACCATGAAGCTTCATGATTGGTGAAGAGAGATGTAAGCCCTTTTCAACCAGTGTGCCGTGAATGGTCTGCAGGTGTGCTGCGAGAGTTTGGGGAGGGTCGTTTATTAGTAGAGCCACTGGGGGATGTGAGCCCCCCACCACTAGCATGGTGTGCCTTATCAATTGTCAAAAAACTGATGGTGTGCCTTGACAATTTTAGCACCTTGTCAGTGTGCCACAAGACAAAAAAAGGTTGAAAATCACTGGTCTAAACTGTCGTCAGAAACAAATACCATTTTGTGTTATCACTGTGGCCACATTCTGCTGGGATCTGTGCAGTCCAGCCTATCTCCCCTCATTCATTGACTGTAGAATTTCCCATAAATTAGCACCCCCATGTGCAGAGTGTGAGGAAACAACTCCTGTTTTAGGGAAGGAACACTGCATGATAAAGACAGAGATGTTGGCAGTGGGTGGGTGGGACCGATGTAGTCCTTGCCTTGCTGTGCTTGGATGAGCATAGTGTGATGGTATCATGGTATTGGGACTTCAACCTGAGCCTCCACAAAGGATGTGAATAGGTTGACTGTTTGTGTGAATCGGAATGTTGTGAAGAAGGAAGGGCCCAATCCTATCCAATTTTCCAGAACCGATGCAGCTTTCTCAAGGAAAGAGAACATTTGTTTCCTTACCTCAAGGCAGCCTTGAGATAAGGAAACAAATGTTCTCTTTCTTTGAGGAGTCCTCTGTGACTGTCCCTCCACAGGATACAGTGCACACCCCATGACACAGCTGCACCAACACTGAAAGAGTGGATAGGATTGGGCCCCGAAGCCACTATATTCTCTATATAGTGGTGCCTCTATATCCATAAGGGATCCTTTCCCTGATCCCCGCAGATACTGAAAACTACAGATAACGAAATCTGTGTTTTTTGGAGCCTACCTGAGTTTGGAACATGACCGAAGCCTTGCTCCAGTAATGTTTGGAGCTGTTGTGAAGACTGTAGAGGCTGTGCACATCTGCCTGCAGCCTCTGCGGGCTTCAGAATGCCTCCTAGAGGCAAAACCGGATGTGACTTTTTAATGCCTTCAACAGTCATGAGGAGGGCCAGGGAAGCCATCCTGGCTTCTTAGATGAGAAAAAAACCCTATCAAAAAAACTCTTCTAGACTGATCTCATTGGGCCTGAGAGGGG
The DNA here is from genome assembly GCF_035046505.1 of Tiliqua scincoides. NCBI lineage: Eukaryota > Metazoa > Chordata > Lepidosauria > Squamata > Scincidae > Tiliqua > Tiliqua scincoides. The sequence continues at coordinate 42,273,777 of NC_089824.1, read as the reverse complement.
TTGAATTTGACTTCCGTGGTACACACCAAATCTAAACCCCCTTCCTGGGCCTGATAGGCCTACGTGGATCAACGTGGACTTGTGTCAGCTATAGAACTGGCATATTCAGGTTGATCCATAGTGGCTGCTGAGGCTTACCCTGGGGCAAGGGGACTAATGTCCAGCAGCCAAAACTCCCCTGGGGCATGCAGTGGATGCAGCACCAGCACTGCTACATTGCCACACAGTGAGTTAGAACTGGGCCATTAGCCATGACTAACTTTCTCACTCATGACTATAAACTTAAGATGCCATATTCTATATCTGTTCTATATACCAAATCTTACGGTCCAATCCTAAAGGGCCATAGTGCTAGTGCTGCGCTCCAGTGCTAGGTGTCGTAAACGTGCTATGAAGCACCCTCAGAGGAAGGTGTGCTAGCGCCGAGCCAGTGCCAGTTGATGCTGAGCTCAACACCAGATGGATGCTGCCCAGAGGAAAGTAAGAGCTCCGGGTGGTGATGCAGGCTTTTGGTACAGGGGAGGCGTTCCAGAGCAGGAGGAGGAACTGGCCCGGGAGGATAGTGGACCTGGCAGAGGCCTTCTCCTCCAGATCCTATCTTCCATGTCAGGCTTCAGAGGTTCTCTTTGTGGGACTTGGGGCTTTCCTTGGGGGAGGGGGACAAAACTGAGGAGACCTATGGTTGCTTCCTGGCACTCCCGGAATACAGCGGTCGCTATTTTGGTGCTGCTGTTCCTCTGGGCGCAGGGAAGCTTAGGATTGGCTAAGGGGCTCCCTCTCTGATACCTGAATTTTGCTGCTGTTTAGTTCTTTGAATTTTCATGTTTGTATCATGTGGTTTATGTTTGTCTCTTATGGCCCAATCCTGTCCAGGCCTTGCACTGACAGAACTTGAGTTCTGTCAGCTCAAAGCCTGTACCACTGGTGTGGCAGTCACTGCAATGGTGTGTGAGCTGGGGCAATCGGCTAGTGGCTGCATACATACCCCAACAACCTCTGGAACCCCTGCCAGAGCAGGTAAGTTGGTAGAGGGGGCATTCTGGGGTAGATTTGAGCTGGGTTTGAACTGGTCTGGGGCATGCTGAGGATGAGTTTGGATGAATATCAGTCGCATATCCTATGCTCCTACCCTGGGCTCAGTATACCCCTTGGACCCATTCTGATTTGCATCAGCCAAAGGCCTAGCTCAGATCCTAGTAAGCCTAGTGGGGACCAGGCAGCAGCGGAGTAAAATGATAGAGAGGTAAGTAAAACCTTTACTTACTTACCTCTCAGTTGCTGCTTGGAGGCTGTGCCAGTGCCACTGCATGCTCTGGGCCTTGCCAGGGTAGGAAAGGACTGTGACTCTTCTTTTTGTCTTGTTTATATTATTGCTAATTTATATTTAGTGCCAGCCACTTTGGGCTTAGTTTTATGAGAAGCAGCATAAATGTTATAAACCAATACATTACACTCAGTGCTTCAATTTACTAACCTTTAGAATAGTTTGGTGGCTTAGGACAAATATTGTTTAAAACATAATTTGATGGGCATCAGATTCCTCCTACCTGTTTAAAAGGCCATTCAAGGAATTCAGGTTCCACAGGTAGTTGAGCTGCTGAATTTGACTTGCTTCCTCCCTCTGACTCAGATTGAAGGTTACTAGAGGTTATGCTTTATATTCTTCCTTGCACATATACTGAAGAGACCAATTTATTTTGTCCCAGTTACAAAACTGCCAGCCTCACAGTGACGCACTCAGAAGGCTTTTGCTAAATAAACTAGATGCTAAAGAAAAGCACGCTGTTGTTGAAACCTACCAATTTACTGCAGGCTGTATTTTGCTCACCAGGGATCTTATATATGTAAGTTCAAGGTCTGTTGATATTAGCAGGTTCTGAACTAGCATATTTGAGAAAAGTAGGGCTGATCTTAATATAATAAATTAAACTGAGGGAAGGTCCTTTCTCATTTGAGGGCAAGTGACACTTCATCAGGATCGACTGAAGCACCTCACTTCCTTTCAAGTTTCTTATCATGAGTACCACATATGCCCTTGTTCTAAGTGACTTCAGGGAAATTGGTATTATTTTGATACCATTCTTCACGACGCATTTTCCTTCTTCTTAGCTTTCGTGGAACTTGGCCTCATTCACTCACACTACCATTTGTTCTATTGACTGGGTTGTAAGAATTAAATTCCATCAAGTTTAAGGCTGAATTCTAATATATATTTACCAGGGAGTAATAGCCCAACCATTCCCAAGGCCTGCACTGCCAGAACACATGTAGTGCCAAAGTAGTATCTGCCACGAAGTGCCATAAAGCACTTTGCCAGCAGTGCAGATTGCTGGCACGTCAACAAGAAGGCCAGGGCTTTCTTATATGCGCCGGTGGAGTGCCGAAGGCCTGCTGGTGCAGGTAAACCTGGTGCATGGGTTGGATTGAGGTGGGGAGGGATTGAAAAGGGTGGGCAGAACTGGGAAGAGATGTGCAAGGGTGAGCAAATCGGGTGCAGGGGGGGAGTGGGTTCAGCAGTGGCCGTGCACACCGAAACCTGGCCCCCTTCCCAGGCCTGCACGGATCAACATGAACTTGTGTCAGCAATATCACTGGCGAAGGTCCAAATTGATTTGTTTTGGCTGCAGGGGCTTATCTCCAGTCATGGGGATAAATGCCCCCTTACCCCAAGGAACCTGTCAGAAGCTGAAAATCCCGCATGGGGTGCAGCGTAGCCTGCACTGGTGCTGCTGCACCGCTGTGCAGGGATTTAGTTAGGATTGGGCTGCCTGCTGGTCCCATTAAAGTCAGTAGGACCAGCTTCAGAGTAGACATGCACAAGACTGCACTGCCAGTCTGCTTTTTTGAATTTGTGAAAGATGCCAGAATGAAGATGTAGAACTTAAAAAGCATGTCAGTGCTTTCAGTCCACAGGATTGGGCTGTAATTCATTTGTAAATTCTCCCTGAGTGCTATACAACATCTGTGCATTTCATTAATGTACTTTTTTGTTCTCTACTAGGATGAATGTAGCGCTCAGTTTAGAAAGAAAGTACCCGGAAGAAGGCTATTTGCTGAAAAGCAGTGGGCTTTCAAGAGTATTTCATACAGTCTTGTAATACATTTTTTTTCCTGTACCTGTTTGGCCATCCTGCCTCTTTTATTCACCTGTCTGAGCACTGCCCTCCTTTTTGCAACAGTTAAGTAGCTCCCATGCTGAATCCACATAGTGCTACTATAGGTGTCACTCTTGATAACATCTCTGCTGTAGGGAATCTGGCTCTTGGCCAGTATTAATTCTCAACTATTATGAGCTCAATCATATTCCACAGGCAATCATACTAACTTTGGTGAAAAAGAGTGCCTTTTATTCCTACTGAAAACTGAAACTTGGGTTCAAGTCTAGATTTCACAGATTGATAAATACAGCAGTTCCCAAATGTTGGGTCTGGGACCCACCAGTGGGTCATGATCCAATTATTGTTGAGTTGCAAAACTGGTAGGGCAAATTAGACTATGTGCATCAAGAGTTAAACAAGCTGCTGGGGGGTGGGGTGGAGAGAACTGCTGCCCAATCATCATTATAGCCACACCTCTTGGCATTTATAAATTAGGCAGCAGCTACAAGGGCTTCCCAAAAAATTGGGAACCACTGGATAAATGTTTCTTGACTCTAGATCAGTGGCAGGCAACCTGTAGTCCCCTGATCCTGAAAGTATCCAATGCTACATTACACATGGACCACAAAATATCCATTCTAGGAAGTCTAGAAAAGTCTAGGACAGGTGTTCCCAGAGACTTACTTGGACTTTGGGAACCCTGTAATTCTTTGCATGGTGGGTGGGCAGCAACTACAATCGCACTGCTGCCAGGTAGGGAGGGGGAATTTCACCTACCTGGGGTTTGCTATGGCTCTCCAAAAGGTCTGGGGAGCCTGCAACCCCCACTGCAGCCCTCCCTGAGGCTTGAAAATGTTGTAGAAAGGGGGAAGAAACCCACTTCCAGTTTATTGTCCCAAAACAGAAAGTGGAACTTTCAGGCTCCCCAAACCCTCCGGAGAGCAACCCCCATGTAAGTGAAAAAACCCTCCCTTTCCAGCAGTAACACGATCATAGTGATTGCATTGCTGCAGATTGCCGGGCTATTTCCCTTACAGGAGGATGGCCCTTTTCTGGTTCCCCTCGTGGGTCATGACCCCACCAGTTTGGGAACTACTTGTAGATATAGTGGCATCTTACACATAGTGGATTGCAGTTTCCTTGATTCTCATTGTCCTCTCAGAAACATCATATTGTTTGAAAGTGGGAAGATTACCCAAAAACTGATTTCCACATCTAGCACTGTTGTTGCTAGTTGAAGAAAAGAAAAAGAAAGGAAATTATTCAAACATTAGACATGATGCTAAAGCTTGCTGGTAGTGCAATCCTAGGTATGCCTTCTCAGAAGTGAGTCCCATTGAGTTGAATGAAATTTATCCCCAAGTAAGTCTATAGGATTGCAGCAAGAGTTGCTGGCAAAAGTTCACTGTCTATTGGGGAGATGATGTTGTTTGGAAAGATGAGATTCATGAAAATGCAGCCCAGAGGCTGCTGAAAAGGCAAATTGGGGATTATTAGTGATGATCTTGAAGCTTCATTAGCCAGTGTCAGAATGTATGTATCTATAGCATGGCTGCATTTGGAATACACAGTATTGCATTCATTTCTGGGCACTGATTCTCGAAAAGGGTTCTGTTCTAGATCCTGGGAAAGATGCAGAAATGATTGTCCGAAATTATCAAAGGGTGGGAACGTCTTATCCAGATGGAGTAACTAAAGCATTTGAGAATTTTTTAGATCTGAAAAAGGTGTGATATGGAGTGATATGGAAAAAGCATTTAAAATTATGAATGGTGTGGAAGGAGTGGGAACGGAGAAATATCTGAGTGTGCTGTTCATGGCCACTTGTTGAGGTCTTAGATGATTTTACCATGGGTTATTAGATAAATTCACATGTCAGTGGCTATCAGTGGCTGGCTATTTGTCATGATAGTTTAAGCTCCATAGTCTGAGTACCAGAGCAACTCTGGATATGTGATGCTGGGGAAAAGCAACAAGGAGGGCTGATGTCTTCACATTCCACTTGGGGGCTTCACTGAGACATCTGGTCAGTCACTATTGAAAACAGGATACTGGAGCAGACAGACTTTCGATCTCATCAAGCAGGGTAATTCTGATGTTCTTAGCACTACCTATATATGTGCATGCTTAATTCCCATATACACTATTGATCCATTTTTAAATAGTCAACCTCCTACAAAAGACACAATAAAACTCCTCTGTAGCAAAAGACTGCCCTGCAACTTGTGATCATTTAGAGAAGAGCTTGGTATCACATCCATCTTCTTCTAATGAAGGTCTCTCATTCTATTAGTTTTACGACAGGTCTTGGTTTAAAACTTCCACTCTGTATTATTTTGAATGTCTTCTTTGACTTGTCCTTAGTACTTTCTGGTTTCAAGAAATAATACTAATTTTTTTTAAATGCTTCATTCAAAGTCTGTCACAGTTGTCACTCAATGTATAAATGGAATGATAGGTTAAAATTCTTTGAATGAATAACCACAATGTTTCAAATTTACCATTAACAGCACTGATTTTACTGCCTCTTGTGAATCTGCCAGTAGATTTAATGCTAGGAGAGTTTCCTTTTGAAGTCACAGTTAATATTTTTTTAATCATGGTTGTGACCAAAGTCAAAGCAACAACAATTCTAGAAAATGAAGCATACAACTTGTGAAGATCAGGAAAAGTTAATTGATCGATTTGTCTCCATGTCTATATACAGTAGTTCTAGTTTCAAAAAGTGGGCAATTACAATCCTGTGCATACTTCCTGGAGCAAAGCCCCATTGAGCACTCAATGGGGTGAAATTTACTCCTGCTTTGTTGCAACAACTGTTGCTACAAAGCATTAATAGAGACTTGAGGGACTTAAAAAATTAAGGCCACAATCCTAACCCACTTTCCAGCACTGACATAAAGGCAATGCAATCCCAAGGTAAGGGAACAAATATTACCTTACCTTGAGGAGGCCTCCATGACTGCAGCCCCAACTGCAGGATGAAGCACATACCCCACTGACACAGCTATGCCAGTGCTAGAAAGTTGGTAAGCACTTCACCCTTAGTGCTACTCACATGCAATAATTTGCAGCACTCTGCTTAGTAGGTCAGATCCTAACCCCCTTCCCGGGTGTCCCAGCCTAGTGCCAGGCTGCTCGGAACTGCGCCACCTGTTTAGATGGCACTGATTCAAGTAGCCCATTCAGGCCGCTGCTGCATTACCCAGGGTAAAAGGAATCAATTCCCCTTGCCCTGGGTTGCGCGGCAGCCTTCCCCAACCCTGAGCTGGATACAGCGCAGACCAGGTGGCCTGCTTGTTCCAGCGCAGGATAGGTTTGGGCTGTAATGTATTTATTGTGGCCTGAATACAAAAGTTTGAAAAGCCATTCAATTTATACTTTGAAAACCTATTTTACTTACAGATATTCTGTAAATACAGCTGAACAAAATTACTGCTGCAGCTGATGAAACAAAAACCCAGAGGTTTACTGACATATTCATTTTCTTCTTCAATGAGCCCATGTCATTCAAATAACGTAAAATGACTTTTCTGAAATGTTCCTATGAAATTTTTTGAAATATTTGCTGTTTCAGATAACCTTTACCAGAAAACAAAAACCTATGGCATCATTGCATTTCTTGTGATTTGTAGATAACTATAGTCCTTTCCCTCTCTTTTTTATTCCATCCCTAGGAATTCTTTCATAGACATTTTACGCGCTATTCTGTTGTCGTTAGAAGTTCTCATTGAAGATCAGGAACTTCAGATAAATGGCTTCATTCTAATTATAGACTGGAGTAATTTCTCTTTCAAGCAAGCCTCCAAACTAACACCCTCTATCCTCAAACTGGCCATTGAAGGCTTACAGGTATGTGGGTTAAACATGCATGTGATACCCCAAATACTTTTAGTTTACTGATTGTCAGATGAATACTGTTTTTCAGCATGCAGAAAGAAACAAATCAAGAAGAATAAAACCATGCAGCGTAATCAGCAGTTCAAAAGTTTAACTTTTTATCTAATTAAATGGTAGAACATTCCTACTGTACAGGCATATAGTACTTATAACAGCAATTAAGAATAATGTTTGGAGATTTGAGATATAATCCATTTGAGATTTCCTGGGGATTTAAAACTTGCAACATCTGTCTAAAGCACATGCTATACACATGCAGGGTCTTTGTATATGTGGGTGGATAAATAGAGACATGTCTGAACCTGGATCATTTACATCAGTTTTACCAAAAGGTCAATGGTTTTTGTGTGTGTGTTTTTTTTAATGTTAATTAAAATCAGAGCAGCTAACAATGTAGCCACACCAGCTGATTTTAAAGCTGGCTTTCCTAGCATGTTGGGAATAGTAGTGTGGTTTGCAGTGAATTTCTGGTCACTAATATAGGCTCCACTTTTGACGTGTGCATGAATGTGTTGCATGTGTGATGTTTTTCATTGTGCAATTGAAGACTCCCACGCATAGGTATACACAGTTAATGAGCAGCCCCATTGATCAATCATAAAAAGCTAGCTGCTGTTCATGTGTACAAACACTAGATTTCACTGCTGTTTAGAGCATTTATGCATTGCAGGTTCCAGAGAGCACAGAAACTACTCAGAAATGGGAGTAAGTGTCTGCCTACAAATGTAGCACAGCAGGATCAACCAAAAGTACCCATATATAATGCACAGAGTTACTTTTGGTGTCTAAACTCTAAATCAATTCTTTCCACATAAGTCATCCCACCATGAATATACCATACAGTGGTGTGATTGCTTACACTTGCTTGAGTGTGTGTGTAGATGGCTGGATGATAGCATAAAACAGGAAATTAAAGGGTTAAATTCAGATGCCTACCTCCCCTTGATTTCAGACACTGAATTAGCAAAGACTCCTTATTTGTTTAGTTAAGCAGCTTTCATCTTATAATAGGCAATTACTTGGAATTGGTACCACTGAAGGCCTTTCAGTTGGCTTTGGACTTCTGAAAATCAGCAAAATCCCCTTGCCACAGGGAGAGCTCCAGTAGCTGCAATGGGGCAACCTGGACATGTGTCTGCTAAATTGCTGGCTTCCTTGCTCTGGGTCTGTGCCTGGGGAGGGAGATAGGATACAATGTGTGCCGAAGCCGCTGATCTTGTTCCGTCCCAGGCCTGATCTGCTCATCCTCCCCCTGCCCTTCTCCCCTTATGTGCTGCCTGGTGGGAACTTACTGTGCCCGGCATGTGCTGCTCCCTTTGCTAGCACTGGCAAAATGATGCAGGCCTTCTTGCCAGTGCTACTAACTGATGTGCTATTGCAATGCGCTTTACAGAACATTTGCAATGGCCTGTGCCTCTGGAGCAGTTGGTCCACTGGTGCAGTGGTAACATGGGATTGTGCCATAACTCACTATAAGGTAGCTTTATATATTCATGTGACATCTAGAACTGCACTACTACGGTGACCTCTTATTATCATAGTCATTATAGATATTGTTAGAGATAGAACAACTATTTTAGTTTTTTGAAAGTATTTATTTACTTATTTATTTTGCACATCTTTATGCTGCACTTCCTCTGAGGAGCTCAGGTACATGGTTCCTTCTCTCCTTTTATCCTCACAACAACCCTGTGAGGTAGGTGAGACTGAGAGAGAGTGACTGGCCCAAGGTCACCCAGAAAGCTTTGTACCTGAGCAGAGATTGGAACCTGGATCTTTCAGGTCTAAGTCCAGCATTAGAACTACTGTACTATCCTGGCTCTCAGTTAAGTATATTGTTTAAAATTTCTTAGCAGGCACATAAAGTATGCCTAACAAGCCTTCTATGTGCACAGATTCAGTAAAAATACATTTGTGTGCTCATTTGAAAAATGAATACTACAGGTTGAGTCTTGTTATTCGCAAGGGTCCTGTCCCAAGGACTCATGTGGATGGCAAAAAACACACTATAGAAAATCAATTTAAAAAACAAAGTCTCTTTGCTCTGGTGATTTAAAAACAGCCTTGCTGACCTTTGTAATGCACACAGAGGCAATCAGTCTCTCTCCAGGACCTTAGGCTTCACTAGGAGACAGCAATCCCTCCCTTCACCAGGTGCCCCAGCAAGGGGGAATGAACTGAGAAGGTGATAATCACTGCCATTTAGCCTTCTTTCACCTGCTCAGGGGGAAGGGAGGAGTGAAGCCTGCAGAGAGAATGATTGATGGATTATCAGCTGCACTCTCTGGCATTATTAAACAACTGTTTTCCTTTAATTTAAAGTGCTCATCAGCTTTGAGACAGAAAAATCTGGGGATAATTAGGTTATACCTGTAATCACTTGCATGACTGTCTCTCTGCAACAGTAAAAAGCAGTCTTTTAAACTGTGATTTTAAAGGGGAGCATTTTTCCCCTCCTCCAGGGATCAGCACATTCCTTCTCATTTGCAGGGGCCATTTGTGTTGAGTCAAATACATGTATAAAAAATCCATGTATAACAAGGCTGGACCTGTATTTTGAAATGTTTGCTCTTAACTCAGGATTATTGGACGTATTTCTGAAGTCAGTTCCACTGAACAGCCATATGCAGGGTAACTACATAACTAAAGTTGTAATGGAGAGCATTTTGGTACTAACTGAAACAAGGTTGGCTTGACATATTCCCCAAACACACAAGCCATCTGTTTCCAGCAGCTGTTGTGATACAATGCAGAGTGGAGTGTTCTCTGAGCTGTCAAACAGACCCTTGAAAAAGTGACTGAGGATCTTTCTTGGTATATAAAATAGAACAATAGGAACACATTTTGCTTGCTGCAGGAGAAGCTCTATGTCAGTTGCCTATCTGCCATTTCATTGAGTCTAGATGGTAAGAAGGGCAAGAAAAGATCAAGCAGGAGACTTGTGGCCCAATCCTATGAGCCATTTGCAGTAGTGCATCTATCAAACCATTGCCATAAATGTCCCCGTGTCAGTACAAGTGTCACACCTTGGTTGCATGCAACAGAACTGCTGGTCAAAATGGCCAGCAGCTCTCTGTGTGTGCCAGACTTGCCCAGAGATTCTGTTGGCCCAGGTAAGGTGGCAGAGACGATGGTTCGGGAAAGGTTTCAGGCAGGGATGTGGGGGGGGGGGCACACAGATTGAGTTGAGGAAAAGATGGTTAAGAGGTCACATGATACATATCTATAAATACCTGAGGGGCTTTTATGTGTAAGTTGAAGCAGATTTGTTCTCCGTTTCTCCAGAAGATAGGACCAAAAGAAATGGGTTAAGTGTTAGGAAGAACCTCCTGATGCTATGAAATGTTCAGCAGTGGAACAGTCTGTCTTGGAAGACGGATTATATACAGAATATTGAACATGCCATTCCACCTTATTTTGACCCTCTCTGAACCTACTCAGGTGGATTCACCAGCCCACATGATCTGCCAAGCCTCTGTTCGGCTACTGCTATTTTCCTCTGCTACTGCTATTTGCCACTACTATTTGCCTCTGCTTAAATTTTTGTTCTGTGCTGGCTGATTGCAATTCTCTCATTGGACTCTAACTAATTTAGGGATGGCCATAATGGTCATTCACAGAATTCCTTTTCCCCCCTTTTTTCCATGGGAGCAGGCCCAACTACCCTTGGGCATCCACTTGCATGGCTAATGTAGTGTGCAATCTCCATGCCCCATCATCTTTCACATTTTGCTCTTCATTATTATTTAAAGGATTCTCTCCCAAACCATATATGAAAACCAGGGGCTGGGGAGAAGGAAGGAGTGTGCAGTTACAATTGTGCAGTAACTAAATGCAAGCGATCAGTTAACGTAAAATAATAAATAGTTGGCTGCTATAAGACCCAAATTAATACCTGTACTCCAAATCAATGCAGTGATGATATAAAATCAAACGCTTCCTTTCCATTATAAATGGCTTCATGAATGCTTTTTAAAATGCCTTTATTAATGTTAATGAGATTCATAAGGTCTCTGAACTGAAGGATAATAAAGAGAGATTGTGGCATACAAAGAACAACGAAATATAACTTGGGTGGCTTTGCAAGGTATTTCTTAATGATTATACTATACCCTCCAAACTCCAATTCTAATTTTTAGACACAAAACTCTCTTTATACATTGTAGTATTGAATCTCAGGTATAATTTGCTTACTCCATATTTGACTGGATCCTCATCCATGCCAAAAAGGAGGATTAAAATGTAATTAATATATACATACTTTCTCATGACTGCATACAGCTGAAAACAGTTTGTTTCAGACAAACTTCAAAGATAACGTTCCTTTCCTCCCCACACGTGCAATTCAAACTAGCAGTCATTTGAATGCATCCATTAAAGACCAAAACATCATGAAGCAGATTGGTTAATGCCATTTATAACTTGTTCAGCATATATAAATGTTCTTTATAGCACTCTAGTAAATATTCATAAGCTTCCCGTCAGGTAACAGTACTTGAAAGAAATGTTTGCTTGTTGGCTTTGCCAAAGGCCCAGGAAGACAGGCTGTTTCGCTTAGTTTATCGCTGTATCTGTCACATTCTCATTCTAAGTCTTTTTCTTAAAATCATGTTTCTAAATGTTTGTCACCTTCAAAGAGATTTTCTTTATACAACTGCCACAACAGGCAGCATGTTGAAGATAATGTCAAAAAATATACATAAAAATTATAATTTTGAAATTATAACTCATAAATTCCCCATTAAGAACCGTTCATCATCTTCTTCCAGTGGTTATCAAACTTTTTAGAAGTCCTAGAGGCTGCTGCCCAATTTATAACTGCCAAGGGCATTAATGGTAATTTGCGCAGCATGGTCTCCCCAAAGTAGCAGCTTGTTTAACCTTTAATGCACATAATTTAATATCCCTTGCCAGATTTGCGAACCAAGAAAAACTGGGTCACGACCCACTGGTGGGTCCTGGACCCACAGTTTGAGCACCGCTCTTCTAGTGTACTGTTCTTGTGGTCAGGAAGCCTCACCATAAACAGTGCAAGCATTAACATCACAAGCTCCCCCTGCCCCTTACCTGCTTCACTCTGCTGCAGAACTGTGATGTCAACATCCTGGTTTCTTTAAACCACGGCTTAGTGGCTGGTGCAACATGTAATCATAGTATAATTCTGCTTTTGAACCAGAATATGAAGGCAACTTACACATTTTTGTTTCACATTCTGGTTTGGAAGCCAGAATTAAACCATAGTTCCTAACTTCATATGTCCTGCAGTGCCATAGCTTTAAAAAAACAACCAGGAGTTCTATCTGCATGAGCAAAGTAAATAAGAGGATAAGGAAGGGGGAGCATGTGAGCCTGCAGTTCTCCAGACCTTGGTCACAATACAGGCCATGGTTTTGTTGCAAGGCTGATAAGCAACTCAAGAACAACTCGGTACACAGGGATGAAGGTTAACATAACAACATAAGAACAGCCGCACTGGATCAGACCATAGGCCCATCCAGTCCAGCTTCCTGTATCTCACAGCGGCCCACCAAATGCCCCAGGGAGCACACCAGATAACAAGAGACCCTGGTGCCCTCCCTTGCATCTGGCCTTCTGACATAGCCCATTTCTAAAATCAGGAGGTTGCGCATACACATCATGGCTTGTACCCCGTAATGGATTTTTCCTCCAGAAACTTGTCCAATCCCCTTTTAAAGGCGTCCAGGCCAGATGCCGTCACCACATCCTGTGGCAAGGAGTTCCACAGACCAAACACACGCTGAGTAAAGAAATATTTTCTCTTGTCTGTTCTAACTCTCCCAACACCCAATTTGAGTGGATGTCCCCTGGTTCTGGTGTTATGTGAGAGTGTAAAGAGCATCTCCCTATCCACTCTGTCCATCCCCTGCATAATTTTATATGTCTCAATCATGTCCCCCCTCAGGCGTCTCTTTTCTAGGCTGAAGAGGCCCAAATGCCGTAGCCTTTCCTCATAAGGAAGGTGCCCCAGCCCTGTAATCATCTTAGTCGCTCTCTTTTGCACTTTTTCCATTTCCACTATGTCTTTTTTGAGATGCGGTGACCAGAACTGGACATAATACTCCAGGTGTGGCCTTACCATAGATTTGTACAACGGCATTATAATATTAGCCGTTTTGTTCTCAATACCCTTCCTAATGATCCCAAGCATAGAATTGGCCTTCTTCACTGCCGCTGCACATTGGGTCGACACTTTCATCGACCTGTCCATCACCACCCCAAGATCTCTCTCCTGATCTGTCACAGACAGCTCAGAACCCATCAGCCTATATCTAAAGTTTTGATTTTTTGTCCCAATGTGCATGACTTTACACTTACTGACATTGAAGCGCATCTGCCATTTTGTTGCCCATTCTGCCAGTCTGGAGAGATCCTTCTGGCGCTCCTCTCAATCACTTCTGGTCTTCACTACTCGGAAAAGTTTGGTGTCGTCTGCAAACTTTGTAACCTCATTGCTCAACCCTGTCTCCAGGTCATTTATGAAGAGGTTGAAAAGCACCGGTACCAGGACAGATCCTTGGGGCACACCGCTTTTCACCTCTCTCCATTGTGAAAATTGCCCATTGACACCCACTCTCTGCTTCCTGGCCTCCAACCAGTTCTCAATCCATGAGAGGACCTGTCCTCTAATTCCCTGACTGTGGAGTTTTTTCAGTAGCCTTTGGTGACGGACCGTGTCGAACGCCTTCTGAAAGTCCAGATATATAATGTCCATGGGTTCTCCCACATCCACATGCCTATTGACCTTTTCAAAGAATTCTATAAGGTTCGTGAGGCAAGACTTATCCTTACAGAAGCCATGCTGACTCTCCCTCAGCAAGGCCTGTTCATCTATGTGTTTTGAGATCCTATCTTTGATGAGGCATTCCACCATCTTACCCGGTATAGATGTTAGGCTGACCAGCCTATAGTTTCCAGGATCCCCCCTCTTTCCCTTTTTAAAGATAGGTGTGACATTTGCTATCCTCCAATCTTCTGGCACCATGGCCGTTTTGAGGGACAAGTTGCATATCTTAGTCAAGAGATCAGCAACTTCATTCTTCAATTCCTTAATAACTCTTGGGTGGATGCCATCAGGGCCTGGTGACTTATTGATCTTTAATTTATCAATGAGGTCTGAAACATCTTCTCTTTTAACCTCTATCTGACTTAACTCCTCGGTCAGGAGGAGGTTCACAGCATGTATTTGAATTGTATGCAATTTGTCCATGGGACTCATGTCCAAAGCATGGACATGAGTTTGATAGTGTCCAGAACTCTTATAGATTTCTCAGCCCTTTGTCTGAAAATTTAGACTTGCCATTGGCTGAAATGTGACATCAGAAATGGGGCTAATTCCTAATAGGATATAGATAAGAAACCATTTACATAAAAGATAGGTGGGCCAAACCATTGATTGGCTCTGATTTACATACTGGTGGGGTTTCACCTTAAAACTTAGCCAAAATTACACAATTCCCAAAAGTTTTCAAACACCAGCAGGGTACGCTATATTACCATTTACTCAGTTTTTACCCAGTATTGAACCTTATTCACTTCCATCAATTCAACGGACTTCCTTGACAGGCCTCCGTACCATCCTCATTAAGGAGGGTACAAAAGTACAAAAACACAGGTGTGAAGACCTCATCTTTGGCAGAACTTCAGACCTGTTTCTTGGCATGCCCATCTCGTTAGTGCGCCCTGATACAGTTCTCTTATCTTTTACACCTGTTGCTTAACATAACACAGCAAAGTAACTTTTGGTTCCTTTTATTAAAAGGGGTTTTCAAAAGCTTTACTAAAACTTCTATAATTCTATATAATTTTTTTGACCAGTTACCTTGAGTACATTGGTATTAAGGGATCACTTGGTTTCCATATGTCTTTTGCCCTAAAAGCATAAAGTATGAAATATAAAGCTATAAGTGAGCACTGTCAGGCAGGCATAATGACGTCCTTGGCAAGACTTCTGCCAGGATGAAGCCTATCTCTTTGTTGCCTTAGCCGCACTATCTTTTCTAAATTCCAGAGTGCTTACAGTCTGAGGCCTGAGCAGCTTCTGTGAAACTTCTGTGAAACTAACAATCAGCTACCAAAATGATTCTTTCAAGCAGCTTTTCTGTTTCCATTGTATGTGTTGCTCCAGTGGCCTTTACATGTGGGTTGCAATCTGGGGTTACCGTGCCTCAGTTTCTTATTAATGTCTGAACAGAACCAGAGCAGAAAAAAGATTTTTAGCAGCCTGGAGGTGTACAATTAATTAGAATTTCATGTGTCAGTGAATCCCTGCAGACCTAGTACCACTTCAGACTGTGAAGGCAAGCTGTAGTTGGTTGATGGGTAGAGGTCAATTTTATTCAGTAGAATTGAGAGTGAAGGTCTTTTTTCCCCCTAAGGTGATTTGGGTCCAGAGTGTTAATGAAACAGGGAATGAAAACAAAATTCTTAATCACCATAGTCCTGATCCAGCTAGATACCATATTTATTAATGTTAGATTCTTATATCCTAGCTTTCCATGCTGGAAACATAATTGCTAAGGTGGCTTAGAAACTGGCTTCTACATGCATAAGTGAAGGACCCCATGTGCCACAGATAGGGTCCCTACTTGATCCTACTGCTAAGGCTAAAGTACAGGCGTGTTCTTTCAAAACCAACAATTATACCTATCAACTTTTCAGGAAGGAGGGACAGATATAAACGGATCCCTGGCCAAACGGATGAAAAGCAATTACTGCTTTTTCAGAAGTGTTCTGCATGCATAATCTCTGTTGCTTCTTGGCTGATATATCAAGTGGCCTCTAGAGAGATAGTCATCATCAATCCCACAGGGCCCTGGCCAGATGGAAATGCGGTTGTATTGGACATATTTTACTGATGTAACCCACTGGAACTGTCCCTAATGACTAATGAAATTTTTACTTGAGTAAGAAGTGCAGAATTACGTCTCCTGAGATGAGATGAAACCCTAATGGGATGTTTTTGGCAGACATTCACATATTTCCCAAATGCTACGGTAATCAATTTCCAGCTTAGTCAACATTATTTTCATAGAACAAGAACAGCTTTATATTTTATGGTTGTTAAAACTAAGGATTACATTTAAACACAAGTTTTCCTTTGGGTCATGCATCGTGTGTTTTGATCACTCCTAAATGCCCAAGCAGTCTGGATTGAATTTCCCGCTTACTTTCATTGTACTTTAATTATTTCCCATAATTTTTCTCCATTTTTTTTTTCAGAACAGGTGACATTATTTGGTAGTCACATCCTCCTGATACAAAAGGTTTATAATTGAAGTATGCGTAATTACCTCGATCATGCACTTCACCTGAAGTATGCATGAATACGAGTAATGCACTCGTAATTGAAGTATGTGTGCTAAGGTGGCCCTGAGGCAGAAAACTCAATCTGCTGCTTCTCCCCCCTTAATTTCAGTGCTCCAGAGTGTTTTTTTTTTATGGACACACAGCTGGGGGGGTCAGAGCTTAGCCCTTGAACCTCTTTTTGTGGCTTGAGTCAACTGTGAACAATCTGGAAAATTAATAAAGATGAAGGTAGGTCAAAGTATGTGCAAAGAACATTTCCTTTGCCATTGAAGGCCAGTGAAATGAATGTTTTCATGCCTTCTGATCATGCCCCCAACACTGATATGCCCACTGGTTGAAATACATTGGTGGCTGTGAGCTGGGTGTATCTGTGTTTGGCAGAGACCATATGTGGATCTGGGTAGGCCCAGGAGTTGAACAATGTCCGCTGTTTCAACTCTGACATTCTATGATTCTCCATGCAGTTGGGAGCCCTCATTGCCCTGGGTTCCTTGTTGCATATATGATGTACAACCCCTTCCACCATGGCTGGCCCAGCCATGAAGTGACGATGTGGCTTTTGTCAGCAGCAAGATGGCGGAGAGAGCAGGGGGGTAGCAGAATCAGGATGCCCTTTGCTACTTTCTCCCTTCAGCCCATCACAGGCGTGAGCTACATTGAGCCACTCCCTGCTTGCTAAAAGCAAGGGATAATTGGATCATCCCCTTCCCCTGCCCCGTTGTCTCATAGGGTTTAAGGTTTAAACCCTGTCTGAGAAAGGAGCACTTTGATGCCCCTCATGTTGCTCCATACTCATGTGATGAGACAAGGTTGAAAGGAATGCATCCCTTTAAACCCCGTGAGAGGACACAGAGCAGTAAAAACATGAGACACTTCTTTTTAGAGGGGAGGTGTACATGTACGTTGTCCCTCCTGAAGAAGGTGGCAGTAATGAGTTGAGGCAGAGTTGTGCAGTGGACCAGGGTGGACCAGCCCTGCCTTTCACACAAATGCTGAATGTGCTCCTGGCAGGTGCATCTACATGGGTAGCATACAAAGTCCCACTTGCCTGCTGTGTTCACAGAACACAAGGTATATGATGTGAACACCCCTGAACAACTCCAGTCTACACAATGAGCTTTTGGGAGCCAGATCAGAGTGCATCTTCTGGGCATTTCTCCTCTTACAAATATAATCATGCTGTAGACATAACCTGTTTTATAAACCCTCTTGAGATTTTTGGGGAGAACAGACAGAGAGATCGAGGCAACCAATGGGATGAAAGAAAACAAGATTCCACTTGCAAGAGAAGCTGTAACATGACATTACTGGATTGGATGGTGGGAATTTTGACCAAAAAAAGTATCAGTCACATGCTACCTCTGGGGCAGGTTGCATGAAGGAAAGAACAAAAAACACTGAACTGAATAACTGTTCTGCTGACTGAAGATCTGCCTGCCCATTTTTCTCATTTACTTGGCTCTTATTCTAGGTGAAGTAATATATATTTTAAATTTTTCAAATGAGTTGCCCACAGGTGGACAAATCCATTGCACATTGGCATGCATTTACATTTCTATCATGCCAATCCTACTCCACTCTTCATGCAGGGATGTAGCTGAGCCAAAGTGGCACCTGCTATATCCTGTGGAGGATTTTGAGTTTCCGGTGGCCTCCTCTGGGTAAGAGAACATTTGTTCCCTTGCCCCAAGGTAAGCCTGAGCCAGCCTAGTGGGTTTACTCAGACCTGCACTAGATATATCACTGACACAACTCCTCATGGACCCTAGTCTGGGGATTGAGGCCGAAGAGGAGGATTTTATATTGCCATGCACCACTGCTACTGATGCCACCACTTTCTAATTCATCGTCACCCCCATCCACACCCCTTTCCTTCCCCTGGGGTCAGGTCCAGGAAGGATGTTAGAATTTGGCAGCCACCACTGTTACTGAATCTTTCCAGACTTAGTCTGTCCACCTCGCCACCCCAATGGGCTCTCTCATATCTTGAAAATATGAATAAGAGTTGCAAATTTTCTCTTCTGTCATTTGTAGCTAATGAGTTCTCACATAGAGAGAACAAAATGCTTTTCCCTCTTGCGTATATTAAACGTTGGGTAAAAATGGCTTTTAATGATGTCACTTTCTGCTTAATGATGTCACTTCTGGCCTTCAGAGGGCACCATGAATGCCAGCTTTGGACTTCGGTATGAAATGAGTTTGACATTCCTGCACTAAACTATGCAAAATGATTTGATAAGCACTTTGTTCTCACATAGAAACATAGATATGAGAGAGCCCATTTATCAAGCTGGGAGATCCCAATTATAACAGGGCCAGATAAAGTGCTTCCAGGGGCTGCTTTCGGCCCCTTATATTTGAAAGCCCTGGTTTGGTGTTATCTCTGTTGACAGGCAGTGGCGTTCAAGGATTTCAGACAGGGTCCTTCTAGGCCCCACCGTGAGAAATCAGGGGTAGAACCTGGGGCCTTCTATATGCAGAACAGATCAAAACAGTCTGCCTTTACTCAGGGAACCTGTTGAGAAGTGGTAGTTTAGCCTCTGTCCATACAGTTATAGCACATGCATATGGTCATTCTGCATGCTCTGTCTCCCTGCATGCTTGCAACAGTGCATAAGGGCTACTTCTCTCAAAGGTAGATGATCCACTTAGGCTATTTCTGGATTCATTAAATGATTAATCTCTGGAAGTTGAATTCCTGATAAAGTCAGATGTATCAATATGGTCTGTGCCAAGTTTTCTTCCAGTTAAATACAGGCAGATTACTTTCATGATGATACACTCTGTGATATCAGTTGCAGGAGTGGATTGTATTGTTTATAATTATTACTGGGTGGTAACAGAACACATAAGAACATAAGAACATAAGAACAGCCCCACTGGATCAGGCCATAGGCCCATCTAGTCCAGCTTCCTGTATCTCACAGCGGCCCACCAAATGCCCCAGGGAGCACACCAGATAACAAGAGACCTCGTCCTGGTGCTCTCCCCTACATCTGGCATTCTGACTTAACCCATTCCTAAAATCAGGAGGTTGCGCATACACATCATGGCTTGTACCCCATAATGGATTTTTCCTCCAGAAACTTGTCCAATCCCCTTTTAAAGGCGTCTAGGCTAGACGCCAGCACCACATCCTGTGGCAAGGAGTTCCACAGACTGACCACGCGCTGAGTAAAGAAATATTTTCTTTTGTCTGTCCTAACCCGCCCAACACTCAATTTTAGTGGATGTCCCCTGGTTCTGGTATTATGTGAGAGTGTAAAGAGCATCTCCCTATCCACTCTGTCCATCCCCTGCATAATTTTGTATGTCTCAATCATGTCCCCCCTCAGGCGTCTCTTTTCTAGGCTGAAGAGGCCCAAACGCTGTAGCCTTTCCTCATAAGGAAGGTGCCCCAGCCCCGTAATCAGCTTAGTCGCTCTCTTTTGCACCTTTTCCATTTCCACTATGTCTTTTTGGAGATGCGGCGACCAGAACTGGACACAATACTCCAGGTGTGGCCTTACCATCGATTTGTACAACGGCATTATAATATTAGCCGTTTTGTTCTCAATACCCTTCCTAATGATCCCAAGCATAGAATTGGCCTTCTTCACTGCCGCCGCACATTGGGTCGACACTTTCATCGACCTGTCCACCACCACCCCAAGATCTCTCTCCTGATCTGTCACAGACAGCTCAGAACCCATCAGCCTATATCTAAAGTTTTGATTTTTTGCCCCAATGTGCATGACTTTACACTTACTGACATTGAAGCGCATCTGCCATTTTGCTGCCCATTCTGCCAGTCTGGAGAGATCCTTCTGGAGCTCCTCACAATCACTTCTGGTCTTTACCACTCGGAAAAGTTTGGTGTCGTCTGCAAACTTAGCCACTTCACTGCTCAACCCTGTCTCCAGGTTGTATGTAGCTCTATTATTAGTTCTAAGTGGATAATAGCTTTTTTCTCCTATTGATCCAGTGTGTATAGACCTGTTTGGAGAGCACACTTTCCTAAGTTCTCATGAATAATGTCATTTTTTGTCACTTGATTCTCTAAATCAGTATGCTCCATATAGGATATGAAATTTTTTTGTTTTGGTCATGTGACAACTGTCATTAAAAAAAAAAAAAGAAAATCCAGTAACAGAAAAAGCCCTCATACAAAATGAAGATAGAAATGTTCCCCATTGTAAATGCTACATATACAAATGATCATATCCCTAATTTTAACCTAATTTTAGCATTATTATTCAAAGTTATAACACCTTAACTCTGCCCCCTTGAGTGAAGTTCAAAAAAACATGCCAGGGTACTCTCTCATGGATTACTCACTTGGATGGCATCGTTTCTCAAGTTGTTTTGTCTTAGATGGCTTAAATTAGTGAATCTTAAAGTTGGGGGTGACCAAAAGGTACACAAAGCCAAACTTTTGCCTTGAGAAAGGACCATCCATAAACTCTGTACCCCATTTCCACCCAGGAGCTGATGCATTTCAGACCACAATGTGATGCAAGCAGAGAATAAGCACAGCACAGAGTGGATCTGTGGAGAAAAACACAAAAAGACAACTCGAGCTAGTAAGAGAAGCCAGGTGTTCCTGAATGCTCAAAAGCTACCACTGGACCGTCAGTGATTACTGAGGAAGACAAACACTTTGTTTCAATAACAAATAATAATGTGGCCATAAAAATGCTTCCCTTGGTATCCCAAGTCATGCATCAAATATTTGATTCAGTGGGAAACACTTCATTTCTTCAATCAATGTTTACATCTACAAGCCTCAACAATGGCACAAGATAAATTGTGTGCGCGTGTGGTAGTATAAAATATATTTTCAAGACCCTGAACGTTATTAATCAGACAATGTAAAAAGCAGAGGTATATTCTCAGTTCTCAGGCTACTTTTTGACTTGAGCAACAAACATTTGCTACAATCCACACCAGAATGTACACTTAGAACCAGAGCAGTTTAATTGAGTTCAGGAAGATAGCTTTGCAGTCAACTGCTTGAGGGTTGCTCAGCCATTGTGTAGTACTTGGTAATATCACCTGCTGACTCTGGTGGTCTCCCAGCCTTCACAGCTCCCTTTGTCTTTTGTGAGCTTCAGGAATACTAGTTCAGCCTTTAGTGTCATTTCCATTTCAGTGGATGATGATTTCATTCTTCTCAAGCTTGAAGCAGAGTGTAGGTGGTTTTTATGAAGCACTTTCTTGATATTATATTTGTTTCCCTAGAGACAGAGATCAAAAAGGAAACAAGTAAAAGAGATGAAGTTCTTTAACCATGTTTGCTGTTCTCTCTTCTTCAAGCTACTGCACAAACACTGCAGAGATAGGTACATCATGGCACTCTAGTCCTGCAGCATTTTTACATGCAGAATAGCAAGGGCCCTTCTTTACAAAGATGTACTCGAGAAGAATTTGCAGTTAGTAGGTGGTAAAGAGCAACCCACAATTGTTTTGCTGTGATAGCTCTGTGAAAAGTGGCTGCCAAAAATGGCCGTGTAATAGCCCTTGTTTTTTCAAATCTCCACTGAAAGATAAAGCAATAGGTGTCTTGTATCAGACATCTTCAGCTCCATGGTGGCAGCAGAAAATAACAGAATGTTGTGAATTAGACTGATATTGTTTGGTTGGATCAAGGCCGGCCCATCCATGAGGACAACTGAAGCAGCACACTCAGGGCCCCGTCCTATCCATTTTTCCAGTGCTGGTGCAGCAGTACCAGTGGGGCTGCTTCTTGTGGTAGGGAGGCAATCACGGAGGCCTCCTCTAGGTAAGGGAATGTTTGTGCCGTTATCTTGGGGCTGCATTGTGGTTGCACCGGTGCTGGAAAGTTGGATAGGCCCTCAGGCAGCAGATTGACTAACTCTCTCCACCTACTTGCCTCTACCGATTCTTCCCTCCTCCTCATCCTTCCAGTCCCTGGATTAGAAAGGAAAAAGGGGAAGACAAAGTGTGGAGGGGAGGAGACTGCTCAGCTGGAACCTGGGAGACTAGGAGGACAGAGGCTAGCACATCATCAGGTAAGGAGGGCAGTGTTTGGCATGTTACCTTAGCTATTAGGTGTTCTTGGGTTGGCCCCAAGTTGGATCAACCCAGAAAAGTTACTAACCTAGTTGGTTGGCAACCTTCAGTCTCGAAAGACTATGGTATAAGCCTACAGCACCCGGTATTCCCGTGCGGTCTCCCATCCAAGTACTAACCAGGCCTGACCTTGCTTAGCTTCCAAGATCAGACAAGATCAGGCATGTGCAGGGTAACAGTTGCTGTCCTACAAAACCTGCTATCGAACACACATACCTGAATTAATCAGTCATGGTTCAGTGATGTCATTAAAAAACGGACAGAACAAAGTCCCTGCATTATTACTGCTTGAGTCTTTCAAGGCTTTCTTTTTCTTTTTCTTTTGTACTTACTCCAGGCTACGTGGTACTACCTTCAGCAGTGACTGGTGATGTGTCACCACTCCTTGGTATCCAAAGGAAGGAGGAATTCCTGCCCTTACCTGTTTGGGAAGCTGGGATGAAGGCAGGGGGCACTGCATTCAGCATTGTGCTGGGATGCAGTTGCTGACTGGCTGTATGCCTCTGGAGTGGGCTGCTGCCTCAGCAGGGTATCTTGCCAGGTAGTCCACAGATGTGCTTGCACAGTGCTGCTGACTGAGGCACCTCTTACCCCTGCCTCTTGAGAAAGGGGATGGAATTGCTCCCCCAGTGTGGTTTTTATTTGAAAACTAATTTCCTTGTGCCTTTGATGTAGCATGAGGTGCCATTTTATATTTGTTGTCCTCCTAGAGACCTCTTTTAGAAAATCAGGAAGGCACATGACAGCCACACTGAGGCCTGGCAACACATACATGCACTTTACAATTGTGGCTTGGTCAGAAAGTATGAACTTTAAAAACTGCATGCAGAGGGGTTTTTGAGCAACTCAAAAAGTGAGCCAAACTGCAGACTACACAGATATGAAGTGTATGATCAAAGAATTGAGACTGCAGAAGACAAAAGAAAAGGTTTACCCATCAGCAGTGGAGGACTTACACAGCCCTGGACCTGAGGCAAAGGTCTGTGCTACTACCCCCTGTGCACAAAGTCACCCCCCTCCACTCACCACAGCAGAATGGAGACGTGCACAGCTCCAGGACCCAGGGAAGTGTTCTGAAGCTTCCCTATGGTCTTAAACTATACTTCCGAAAAACTGGAAGTACAGTTTCCAACTGCATCAGAAGCCTCAGTGAGGTTTCCCGCGCTGTCCTAGAGGCGCATGGCCTCAGCACTTGGGCTATTTGCCCCATTCTCAAAGCACTAGGTCCACTGTTGCCCATCAGCCAAACTTCCTGGAATGGCTACTAGCCATTCAAGATGCACAGACCAAAATCAGCAAGGTAACCAGAATAATGTCCCTATCCCTGTATATCATGTGCTAAATATATATATATATATATAAAGCTAAAACAGTCCAAAGATGGGCTGGCTAGCTAATTCCTTTAAGAGTCACGTGGTCATTGCTGAGATCTGGACTCCAAGCCCCACCCTAACAGCAGTACTGCAAAGTGGCCATTAGAGGTGAAGGAGAAAAAGCATGTGTCAGTTACTGGAAATACTCACCTATAAGGCAAGAAATTTCTACCAATAAATCAAGCATACATTGACCCCCTTCATCTTAACTGCAACTCAGTCAGGGCTATTCAGGCATGTTTCAGCAGCCAAAAGAAGCCTGGAGGGTCTGTGAAGCATCTGAGGAACATTTTGAGTGGCTGCAGACAGCTTACAAACAATTACATTTGTGGAGCTTCATTGTAGAGTCCTCTGAGCAGGCTTGTTAACTCAAAACCCAGCAGTGCCTCTTAAAGCAACAGTGTGCAGTATAAAAAGTTGTCTGGTAGAAATTGAAGGAGGGTGTTCTGCTGTGGTAAGCTGTTTATGTTGCTTTATATCGGTGCTGCATTTGTTATGGAAGGTTTCAAACCTTGATTTTTTTTATTTTAGCAATTCGATGCAATGTTCAATTCTGTTGCTTTGGGGGGATGGCACGTAGCGCTACATAAAGACATTGTTAATGTCTTCAGAAACAGTGGTGTGACTCAGACGCTTTCCCCCCTTTCAATCAGGCTCCTGGGCAAGCTGCAACTCCTCCTCTCCTCCTCACAAGCACTATTTCCCAGGTTTTACCTCCAACTTATCTGAGGGTCATGGAACATTCCATTATTTTTGGCTGAAAATCTGCCCTCGCCTTATCGCCTTATAGGCGAGGATCTGTGGTATGATGCCTGTTTTCTATGCAGTTGTAGCAATTTCTCATTGTAGTAAGTATCTTTTTAAAAAAAGGTTCAAATAATTCAGTGTGCAATTGCTTCTGTTCAGAGACAGAGAGAGAGAGAGAGAGAGAGAGAGAGAGAGAGAGAGAATGGGCTAAGCTGCATCCGCTTATGCTTCTTTGTCAATGCACAGCTACATTGGTGAAAGATTAAGGTCACTGCATATGGTTGCCAATACAGTTCCAAAATGATTCAGAGACCAAACAACCAGAAAGTATCAATTTTATGCTTATATGATTCATTCATTCCTTTGTAATTTTGTTTTCAACTCCTAAGCATGATGGGAGAGTGCTAGGCTCTTGGAGAGAGAATTTTGTTTATCAACCTTGATGCTAGGACATAATATCAAAGAAAGCAAAGTCAGAATGTTGGTCCGCATTTTGAATGGGCTGAGTACCAGCTCCCACTGATTCATCAGTCATGTGTAGTGTGGTGGCTAAGAGAATTGGGACCTTCCTGATGTAAACTTTGTCTTTGACCTTAGACACACTGCTCCCTTCTCAAGCACAGCTGCAGTATGGGGATTAAAAAATATTACCTTACAAGATTGTTGTAATGCCAGGGCAGGGCGGGGAACAAATTGAGACTGGGAAGAGGGTGGTATTTGTGGTGGCAACACCACTGATATCCTATCTTCCTTCCCAGCCTCAAAGTGCCTTCCTAGGTTCACTCAGACTTGTGGCAGCAAAATAGCTGGTACAGATCCAAGCTGACACCTAAAGTCAAATGTTCCTTTACCCAGAGGAGACCCCTGGAGCCCGAAACTTCCCCATTGGCATGGCTGCATCAGTACAGGGGGAGTTAGGTAGGCTTTGGACTGCCCTTCATATAGCCCTTTTGGGTGTTCAGAACTTTATGTGTACTGGTCCAGCCTATTTATACACTGATTTTTTATACATGGATTTGACTCAACGCTAATGGCCACTGCAAATGAGAAGGAATGTGCTGATCCCTGGAGAAGGGGGAAAATGCATCCCTTTAAAATCAATTTAAAAAACTGCAGTCCTTTAACAATAGCCTTCTTAATGGGGGGGGGGCAGCTGGCTGACAATCCATCAGTTCTTATCTCTCCAGCAGACTTCCCCTTGAGCATGTGAAAGAAAGGTGATCACTTTGCATTGGTGAAGGGAGGGGCTGAGTGAAGTGCCTTTCTAAGCTTGGAGGACGACTGATTGATGGATTGTCGTCTTAATGACTCTTATCTTACTTCACAAAGGTCAGCAAGGCTGTTTTTAAATCACTGGAGAAACTTTGTTTTTTAAATTGATTTGCTATAGTGCGTTTTTTGCCATCCACTTGAGTGCTCAACCTGTTATCTTGTTGTGACTTGTGCAGCAATCCTGGAGATAAGTTTTACTCTCTCTTCCTATATTGCTGGGGCTGACTTGCCTAAGGCCACCTAGTGAGTTCATAGCAGAGGTGCAATGTGAATCCAGAAAGCCATCCACTCACAGCCATTATGTTATGCTGATTTTAATTTCAAATATCATATGTTTTAAATAGTAACATGTGAAAACAAGAAAAAGAAAAAGCTAAGCAAAGTGTATCTATTGTATGTCTGATCTTTGCCTCAAGAAACTTCTAGATTAATGTGTGTACAATGCGTGTGATGCTATTGTTCCAAATTGCACAATCTTTTCTATATATAATTCATTCTGAAATGATTGAAATAATCCATCACCTTGGGAGGGACCAGGGGACTCATAAGCTCCTATTCTCCCGTAGAGCAGAGCTGCTTATTCTTGAATGTCCTCCATAGGCAATTTGAATGCATTGCACATAAAGGCAAATATAATGGCTAAAACTCAAAACTGTTATCCATCATTGTAATGACAACTTTCCTAAGTAATTTGTTATCTTCTCCATGAATCGTTGGCATTCATCACAACGGATAGGAGGACAGAAGGTGGGCAGGGTGGTTGCACTGAGGGAAAGGGGAAGGGAATGTTGGGACTACAGAGAACTTTTCAGTCTGCTCCTGAGGCTGTTCCAGTGTTCAAAAAGCACAGCCACATGAAAATAGATTTTGATTTACTGCAGAGAAAGGAAAATAGAGAATGCCTAAGGGCAGCAAAGAGATGAGCATAGAGATTTAAGGGCACGAAGACTACAAACCAGAGCAATTACCTTCTTCCTTGACCTCTGCTGTGAGAATGATGAGTGAGGCAGCAGCGTAGCCAGGGGCAATACAACCTGGGGGCAGTGACATTGTAATGCCATGCAACATAGTGATGTCATGTGACACTGTGACATCACTTCCAGGTTCAGAGGAGGATGCAGAGGCTTTGTAATGTGACTGACCACCACCCCCCCTTCTTCAGCAGCTTCCCAGCTGAATTTCAGCTTCTGCTAAGTCACTGCATGCTCCCAAGCACAGCGCTGTGGAAGCTCAGTGGAAGCTGAGCTCAGTGGAAGCTGAGAGTGGAAGCTGAGAGTTAGCCAGGAAGCTGCTGCTCATATCAGACTCGCCACTGCGCACTGTCTCCTCAAATGGCTGGTGCAAAACATTCCTTCCATGGCCATTAGTAGCTCTTGTAAGAAGGCAACCCTGTGAATGTTATATACTATTACAGTAAGCCCTCAATATCTACAGATTTGGAACCCGCGGATCCCAAACCATGGATGTGGCCCACCTGAACCAATCAGAGGGCTGCACGTGGTCTCCCCAACCCTCAGAATGCCTATATTGGGCAAAAAAAAAAAAAAAAAAAAAGGTGATCTGGTTTCTTGGGGAAGCTGAAAATGTCATTTTTATGCCCTTATTTATAAGGCATTCTGAGGTCTGGAGAAGCCATGCACAGCCTCCCTGGCCTCAGATCACCCTCCAGACCCAACTGGAACATATTTGAACATCCACAGATTTTGGTATATGTTTGATAATGAGGGCTCCCTGTATGAATGTTGCTAGGGTCTGTGTTTTCATCACTTGTAGAAACTTCTGAGCCCTAACTAGGCACGGTGGAAGACGCTCAGTGTGTTTAAACGCAGAACTGCTCAGTCATGCAACAATAAGGGAAGAGTGGGGGTTCTGTTTTTAAAGAGCAAAAGGAATTCACAGGTGAGGAATATAGGTGAGGAGGAAAGTGCTCACCTTCCCACAACGTCTCCCCAAGAAATTTCTAGCAGTTACTTTGGGCAAAAAACACTTGGGGAGTCAAACTGCAGGAATGTAAGTAGGAAAACATGGAATTTTTTCCAGTCCTAGTGAGCCTCTCTGCACAAGTTTCATGTAGATTATAAATCACTGCCTGAAATCGGAGAGGGACAAGTTGTCCTTCTAGTATCTAAACATTGTTCGTGCCTCTGGCTGTTAGACACTGAATTATGTTATAATAGCAGAACACAGTGTGCTGTCTCTGCCTCTTGGAAAAGCCAAAGGGCCCAGGAGAATTTCCTTCACTTGCCAGTCTCAAAGGATCCAATTTATTGCTCATTACTGAAGTGAAGAGTTTTAGGCATGTTTTGCAGAAATTATAGCTTCTGCATTTCAGTAAGAGGGGGTTTCTGGCTCTACCAGTTCAATTTACCTCTTTTCTGTTATGAATTCCAGAGAGCTGAAAATAATAGATTGTTGCAGAAAAAGTAACAAAGAATATTGTGGCAACTTAAAGGCATTCTGATAGAGGTTTTCAGAAAGCAGATCTCAGTGCATCAGATTAGTCGTTGGTTCATTCATTCATTTGTTTGTTTGTTTGTTTGTTTACATAATGCCATCAGTGTGCATGGGGCTTCTCAGCAGACAGGACAGGTTCAGGCCTGAGGAATTTACAACCTAGAAATAGACACAAGGGAGATGGCAGAGGAATGGAAGGGGTGCAGTGGCAGGTAAATTAGGAAGGGTTTGTGAATATTTCACATATAGGGACACATAATTGTATGAGGGCAAAGGATTAGGGAAAGGAGAAAAGAGGAAGGAAATAGTTTGATCCCATCCATTGAGAGAAGAACATAAGAACAGCCCCACTGGATCAGGCCATAGGCCCAACTAGTCCAGCTTCCTGTATCTCACAGCGGACCACCAAATGCCCCAGGGAGCACACCAGATAACAAGAGACCTCATCCTGGTGCCCTCCCCTGCATCTGGCCTTCTGACATAACCCATTTCTAAAATCAGGAGGTTGCGCATACACATCATGGCTTGTACCCCATAATGGATTTTTCCTCCAGAAACTTGTCCAATCCCCTTTTAAAGGCGTCTAGGCTAGACGCCAGCACCACATCCTGTGGCAAGGAGTTCCACAGACTGACCACACGCTGAGTAAAGATCTTTTGAATGTGTTAAAAAAAAATAAGAGCAAGAAATCACACAATACAAGATATAGCAGCAAATGTGTTCCGGGCCTGTGGAGGACATAAATAAATACAGAACTGCATTGAATGAATACAATTGACATGGATGTGACTCACTTCCAACAAGTACTGATGTGATGAACAGGCATAGAAAAATCAATACTGTAAAAACACCACTCAAGAGGGATAATTACTTGCTGCAGTGCACTAGCCAACCTTAGGATTTGCTGGTATCAAAGTCTACTGTGCCAAATTTGCTAATGAACTCCAATCTTGTGGCTTCATGCTGGAGTTCCCCTTCTGAAACAGACTACTGTAGCATTAAGGTCTGCTGCAGACCAAATCCTGGGCGACTGAGGGTCAGACGATATGTTTTGGGGAATTGCATGATTGGTACAAGTTTAGTTTCTTCAAAGGGAAGCTGCATTGGACAACCTGGACCAGGGTCATGGTGTTGTTTGTGCCTGAACCATTTCCCTTACTTGAACCTTGCTAAGTGCAATTGAATGATACTTGCCATTACATTACCATTACCATTGCCCAAGTAATGTTGAAGACAGAGTTGGCGCTGCTGTGCACTGCCTCTTTAAGAGGCAAGCCCAGAAGTCCTTAGAATGAGGCAGGCCAGGGAAGGAACAGGAGGAAACACTTTCACATTTGCAACAGATGTCTATGAGTGGTTGGGCCCATATGATTTCCTTGTAAGTTCCCTGGGGTCAGGCTGTGTCTTTTTTGTTCTAAAGCAGGGGTCTCTAAACTTTTTGGCTGAAGGGCCGCATCAAATATCTGACATGGTGTTGAGGGCTGAGGAAAAAATTAAATATAAAATTTAAATAAATACATTAGAGATGGAACTTAGATGAATGACTGGAATGAATGAATGAATGAATGAATGAATGGGCTCAAATGTCCAAGATTTCTCCAAGCACCAACACAGCCCAAGAAATAAAGCACACACACTTAAATGGACCCCTATTCCCCCACCTCACAAGCACAACTCTGTGTTTGGTCAACTGGGCCAGAGGCTCTCAAGGGATCAATGGCTGGCTGCGGGCCAGATAGAGGCACTCTGCGGGCCACACCTGGCCCCCAGGTTGGGGTTTGGAGACCCCTGTTCTAAAGTACCATGTACATTGACAGTGCCTTATAGATGACAACAGGAATGAGAACTCAAGTCAGATGACTGATGTCCGAATCACAAAAATGTGTGTTTTTTGCCGACTCATGTACACTTGAGTCAGGCATGTCAATCACTACAGCACTGACTTGAGTCTGAGGCCACTGACTCAGCACTCAGTCTCCATGCATGCAAACTCGAGTCTTTCTGTGTTTGGATGTGCTTGCTTACTTTTTCTGTAGTGTGAAAGACCTCGTGGGGCATCATTCAGACCAGGTGAGCAGGAGGTAAGTTCTGGTTTTCTATTGAGCAGGAGCAGGGCCTATGTGAGGAATTTTAGAAAGAGGTACAAAGTTTCTTCTGGGCCCCTTTCCAAAGGCAGATGGGGGGGGCAAAATAGGGCAGGGGGAGTGTGCTGACAACCACAATAGCCTTTGGAGCTCAGGTCTACTAGGCTTCTTGATGCAGAGCCCAGGTCTACAGGAACATGCAGTATTGGCAGCTAGATAAAATAATATGGAAAACCAAACATACTCCTAAGTCTCTCTAAAATTTTTGAAATACAGAAAATCAACTGCAGAAAATCAGCATCATTTAGGCTCACACTAGAATGGATCAAAATGAACTTCCGCAGCAACTATAGCCCCACAGCTGGAACTCTGAGCTTCTATATACTCCTTCATGGTTATGGGATCCACAAGACAAAGAGCTACTGTAGCAGGCCAGTTTCCTCCCAGATTAGACACTGTATTAAGGAGGGTCATGGATGATTTCCTGGGCCTGGTGTGTCTGGCTTGCAGCAGCAGTTAACTCTGCATGCACAAGGTTGTGCCCCAGCATTATGTGCTGGCAGAGAGTTCAGGTGAGATAGGAAAATATCAGGTCCCAGGAACTTTCTGGGTCCCCTTTTTTTGCTCCTGGGCCCCCTTTCTGATCCTGGACCTGGGTACAAATTACCCCCTTTACCCCCCCCCCCTTCCTGGGCTCTGAGCAGGAGATGGAGGGAGGCAGGAGTGGGCTCTCTTGTCCATCTCTGAAGGAACTGATGATCACTGGATGAAAGTTTTTTCCCTGGATGGGAGAGGGGAGAAGGCTGGGGGGGGGGAGGTTCCTAGCCACCCAAGAGAAATTCATGGCATGGCTCCGGTGAGCTCACTGAATGACTGGCCACAATAGGACTACTTCTGTGTAGAGCTGCAGTGTTTGGCAACCTTCAGTCTTGAAAGACTATGGTATAAACCTATAGCATCTGGTATTCCCAGGCAGTCTCCCATCCAAGTACTAACCAGGCCTGACCCTGCTTAGCTTCCAAGATCAGATGAGATCGGGCATGTGCGGGTAACAGTTGCTGTAGAACAGGGGTGCCCAAACCCCGGCCCTGGGGCCACTTGCAGCCCTCAAGGCCTTGCAATGCGGCCCTCAGGGAGCCCCCAGTCTCCAATGAGCCTCAGGCCCTCCGGAGATTTGTTGAAGCTCGCACTGGCCCAACGCAACTTCTCTCAGCATGAGGGCGACTGTTTGACCTCTCGTGTGAGCTGTGGGATGAGAGCTCCCTCCACTGCTTGCTCTTTCACATCTGTGATGCAGCAGCAGGAGCAAAGGAAAGGCCAGCCTTGCTTTGTGCAAGGCCTTTTATAGGCATTGAGCTATTGCAAGACCTTCATTCGTTCATATAAGTTCATCTTTAATATATTCATTTATGTAAACTTATGTAAATTTATTCAAATTTTAAATGTAAAGTAATTCTTTTTTTTCCCCGGCCCCCAACACAGCGTCAGAGAGCTGATGTGGCCCTCCTGCCAAAAACTTTGGACACCCCTGCTGTAGAAGATTGGGTCATACTGGTAAGGCTTCCAGTTGCACATGTGACCCTCCTCCCTCTTGCCACTTCTGTCTCTGCTTTCACGCAGTTACCCTGCACATGCCTGATCTTGTCTAATCTCAGAAGCTAAGCAGGATAAGGCCTGGTTAGTACTTGGATGGGAGACCGCCTGGGAATTCCGGGTGCTGTAGGCTTATACCATAGTCTTTCGAGACTTAAGATTGCCAACCACCCACCCACTCCTGTCTTGTTTACAGATGGGATAGAGACATCAGGGAATATTAAATGAGAACTCTGACACACACACACACACACACACACAGACCCTGGCAGCAACTCTGTTTCTTTCTGTGGCTGACATTTTTATGGAAAAGAGTCGGAACTTGAGTCCTTTAGAGTCTCCAAAACACTCTGGGCGTCTTGGAAAGTCTGCCCTTAAGGATTCATTTTTGGTTAAAGGGGTCAGAGACTCTTGACTTGACATGAGTCAAGCTGGGCTGGATTTGCCTATCTCTGGATGACGACGACGATAATAATCTGAAGCACAGTTTGTGAGGACACATAAAACAGCCCTCTCTATTGCTATGCCTAGACTGTGGAACAGCCTGTCCAAGAGGTAAGCATCACTCTCACCGTGATTATTTTTCATCACTACCTTATTGCATTTTTGTTTAGGCATGAACAATGCTTGATTTTATATTCTCATCTCTTTGGAGTGTGTGACTAAGTTGGAGACACTTATATGTGTTGCCTCTCTTTTGTTCTTAGGATATGCTAATTTCAACATCTTTTTTATTTATACAGTGCCAGCAATGTGCCTCCTGCTTTACAAGGAATGAAAAGACAGGTCCCTCCCCTGAGTGCTTCCAATCTCGATTTTGCCACAAAGGCAATAACGGGGGTAGGAGGGGACAGAGGCAAATAGGGAAAGCACATGCAATTCTTTCAGCTACATGTATTTATATATTCCTAATATATATATATATATACATGTATTATATATTCCTAATATATACATGTATTATATATTCCTAATATATATATTAGGGCCCATTCCTATCCAACTTTCCATCACTGATGCATCTATGCCAATGGGGCATGTGCTGCATCCCTCAGTGGGAGGGGGCAGATACAGAGGCCTCCTCAAAGTAAGGGAACATTTGTTCCCTTACCTTGGGGCTGCATTGTGGCTGCTTCAGCACTGGAAAGTTGGATCAGATTGGGCCCTTAATTAATAGATACCACCCCAATTTTGGAAATGTACTGCTTTCAGCCTGGTTTCTGTTCCATTCAGAAGGTCCCGTATTCAATCCCTGTCCTTTCCAGCACTTCCTGGCAGGCCCTGTAGCAAAAGTCTCTGCTCTGGGTCCTCCTTGAAATGTGCTGCCTGAGACCCACTGCTAGTTGTAGCAGACAATACTGGGCTGAGGCATAAAAGGCAGCTGCATACATACATACATATGATTGCTGTGAGAAATGCTGGTGTCATTTTGGGCGGGTGTCAGACCTGTGTGTCTGCAGCTTTAAGACTAATACATGGGCATCTAGGAAATGTGATGTGGCCATTGGTCCCATGTGCTCATCTGTATGTTACTCACACATTACCTCTTTGTTGTACAAAACTCATTGATGTAACACCAGAGTTCCTTGAAGCAGTCATCATGCGAGCAGCTGCCCTAATTTTTTTGGGTTCCGTTTGAGTGGCAGGAAAACCTTCAGATGAATTTCTGTTTAACTTAAATCAATTTGCACATGAGCATGTAGTTCAATTAATTCTGAATGTAATGGATTGTCACACAAACCTCATTCCATCCATCAATACTGCATAATATGCGTGTGCATGAACCAAACCGAAGGAGAATTTTTGTTGGGTTTTGTGAAATGAAAGGCAAATGCTACTCAGCAGAGTATTAAGGAAATACATTCTCAACCGTGTCTGGTTGCATCGATCTATTTTAACCAAATCTGGAGGATTTTATTCTTTCTGTGACATTTCAGAAGAAGTCCCTGAATGCTCACTTGAAGGACTAGATGTGCAGGAATTCAGATAATGCCAGGGTCAGTGGCATGCAAATATATGATAAAAGTGCGATTGAAATGGCATGGGTTCCTTTGATAACATGCCTTGGGGAACAACGCATCCTAAAAGAGATTGGCAAATGGCAGCAAGGCATTTTAAACACAGCTTTTGCTTTTATAGATTCAGCTGGATGAGAAATGTGCTGTCTGGCTGGTGACTCACCTTTCTCTCTCTCTCTCCCCACTCTGCCCTTTCCTGCACTTTACATCATGGCGTGGCCTACATCTGTCTTGTCCTCAATTCACTCCTCCCTCAACTTTCAGGCAACTTGTCCCAGATATGAATTAAATATAGTCAGTTAAATATCACGAATTATTGACAGTTTGATTCCTTTGTATATTATGTTCTGGGATTCTGCTTGCCCACAGCACAGCCATTTTAAATAATTGCTAGAGCTGTCAGAGCAGACTGTTTTATTTGCAACCTTCCTCTAAATCTGACTATTAGGAAGACATCTCCTTCAGACACTACCTGCTCAGCACCACTCCATTAGATAACTGACCTTCCTCATGATGACTCATCTCTAACTGGCTAAGAGGGATGAGTCACTAGGAGGTGGTAGAGGCTGATTGCTTTTTACCAGCTTAGGCCAGCAAGCCAGCTGTGCTCTTTCCTGGGTATGAATGATCTAGCCACAGTAATTCACACCCTACTGACATCCTGATCCAACTACTATAGCATGCACTACATATGTTTACTACAACTGCTTCAGAATGTGGCCACTGGGTATTGACTAAGGGCCCGATCCTGAACAGTGTGCACCGGCTCACCGTCAGCATGTACTGTTGCAAATGTACTCTAAGGTACATTTGCAAGCCCTTACCATGGGCACAGCGCCAGAGCTTGCCCAGTGCCAGAGTGCAAGCCTGTGCTGGGCCCGCATTCTACCACCCAGCGGTTACCCGGATCACCTAATGACGGAGAGATGAGTGGTGGTGTTGGGGAGGTGGGGAGGAGGTGTTCTGGGGCAGGCGGAGAGCAGGCAGAGGGCCAAGAAAAGGCATGGTGGAAGGAGGGAGCCGGACAGGACTGGTGGAGCTGAGCAGAGCTCCTTTTCAGACTGCGGTCCAACATGGAACTCTTTGATTCTGCGCCGGCTCGAGAGCTGCCGAGAGTAGACCCATTGCGGGGCTACCTCCCTTACTCAGGGGAACAGGATAGAAATCTCCTTCTCCAACTTTGCTGCCACAGTCTGTCTGGTTGCCATGGGTGCCATTTTGATACCGTGGCAGGCTCATGCTTCGGGTAGCTCAGAATTGGCTGCAAAGCAGACTGCAGGGAAGATATGACGCCAAACTTGGAGCAACTTCAAAGTCTTCCATTGTTGTTGTCAGGCACAGTTAAAAGTCTTGATTCCAATGAGCCCTAAGTGTTTTCTTGCTCTCTGAAGTTTTCCTGTTTTAGTTATTATGGGAAGCCATCTACCTTTAACTTCCTTTAAAGCAAAATTAAATGTGATCCGTACATTTTATTCAGGCCAAGGGACCATCGAGTCCAGCTTTCTGTATCTCACAGTGGCCCACAAGATGCTTGATGGTTGATTGAAAACACGTTTACATCACTAGACAGAAGGGGATTGGGGTTTCCAAACAACCTGGACAGCTACATCAAGGACAGTATGAAAGGCGTGGTGGCCAAAAGTGGATCAAGACATTTAGAACTTTGGGGTGCTATGCAGGGCCAGAAGGTTTATTTCACTCTTGTTGCTGAAAATGCATTCATGGCAATGAAGAAAACATTGATGGTTGAATATTGAGCAGAAATACACTGGTTGTGAACAAGGGTTTAAAAAATGGTTATGAATAGGGATGAAAAATGTACTATTAAAGTAGAAAGTGACCTTTTTTGAGAAACCTTCCAAAATAACAATATAAGACCTCACCAATTTTGTTACAGTTCAGTTCGGTTTCATGTTATTGTTTAGCCATTAGGGGAAAAGAAAAAAAACACAACCAGGACAGAATTAGAAAAAATATTTCTTTAGGTAGGTGTGTACAGTAAGGCTACAACTGATTATGGATGTGACCAGTTATGACATGTATGCATCCTGGCCACTTCTCTCAATTCTCAATTAGTTTCTTTGATTACGTGGTGGGGGGGCTGGGTTCTCCCCCCCCACTTTATAAAAACTGTTGTAAGTTCAGGAAACTGACCAAGCCCCACCCGTTCCACAACCTGTGAAGGGGGGGGCAACAAAAATGGTGATGAGGAACAGCTTCAGACCAGAGCTTACTGATATTATTCTGATGTGAGAACCATACTTTACAGCTGTGCTAATTTTAAAGTTCCAAAATTATTAATGGCTTGCTGTGTGACAACATAAGTGAACTTAGTAAGTGTGCTATATTAATGTGAAATCTGAAGGAAAGTTTAGGGCCCAATCCTAGCTGAAAGCTCCCTACAGGGTGCAGTGGTGCCAGCGCAGTCTCTGCTGCATCCTGCAGGTGGCCAGAGATCATGTGGGGGGCAGTAAAAAACAGTGCTTTTACTTACCTTACTCCACTCCTCATGGGACCCTATGGATCTACCTGTACTTGCGCCAGCTCTTTAGTCCAAGTAGAGGCAACGGGTGTTCCAGAACCAAAATTGCCATTGTCAGTGATATCTACCCCTGCCCCGCCCTGACATGCCTCCCTGAGGCCCTGATCCTTGCACCCTGCTGGCTTATCATTGGTCTCAGGGGTAGCTGAGTCTGGTGGGCAAGCTTCTGGTGCCACTGCCATTTGCGGTGGCACTTCTAAAATGACTGCCACTGGCACACTGTGCACTCCTCCACAAACCATATTAAAACTGGCCCAGCACTAGTTAGGATTGGGCTGTTTATCTGTCAGCTATTCTCTAGTTGTACATAATGTCAGACACATGAGTGCTGCGTGCTCATTTGGCTTCATTGTGATTTTCCTGTTCACCTAACAGGAAACAAGCCCTGGTTGCCGTGTTGCCGTCTCTTTCCTTTCACATCGGTGCTTTTTTGTGTGTTTTTTTTTTTTGTTCTAAGCTTTGTACAATACAAGATGACAGACCAAACAAGGAGTAAATTAGAAATGAACAAAATTGGCTTCAGGCTTGTTGTTATTCCCTGGACTGTCTGATTTGGCTTAGAAATATAGCTTCTCTGAACTAATTATCCGCTGCTGGTCTGATGACTTTAAGTGAGCAATGAGAAGCTAATAGGTCACAATGACCCCCAAGCTTACTAGCTTGCAGGCACTGTGCTGTTAACATTAAAAGAAGGTTATATTGGCAACCTTCAGTCTCGAAAGACTATGGTATCGCACTCTGAAAGGTGGTTCTGGCACAGCGTCTAGTGTGGCTGAAAAGGCCAATCCGGGAGTGACAATCCCTTCCACACCGGGAGCAAGTGCAGTCTGTCCCTGGTCTGTCTCCCTGGCTATGGGCCTTCCTTCTTTGCCTCTTAGCCTCAGACTGTTGGCAAAGTGTCTCTTCAAACTGGGAAAGGCCATGCTGCACAGCCTGCCTCCAAGCGGGCCGCTCAGAGGCCAGGGTTTCCCACTTGTTAAGGTCCATCGCTAAGGCCTTCAGATCCCTCTTGCAGATGTCCTTGTATCGCAGCTGTGGTCTACCTGTAGGGCGCTTTCCTTGCACGAGTTCTCCATAGAGGAGATCCTTTGGGATCCGGCCATCATCCATTCTCATGACATGACCAAGCCAACGCAGGCGTCTCTGTTTCAGCAGTGAATACATGCTAGGGATTCCAGCACGTTCCAGGACTGTGTTGTTTGGAACTTTGTCCTGCCAGGTGATGCCGAGGATGCGTCGGAGGCAGCGCATGTGGAAAGCGTTCAGTTTCCTCTCCTGTTGTGAGCGAAGAGTCCATGACTCGCTGCAGTACAGAAGTGTACTCAGGACGCAAGCTCTGTAGACCTGGATCTTGGTATGTTCCGTCAGCTTCTTGTTGGACCAGACTCTCTTTGTGAGTCTGGAAAACGTGGTAGCTGCTTTACCGATGCGCTTGTTTAGCTTGGTATCGAGAGAAAGAGTGTCGGAGATCGTTGAGCCAAGGTACACAAAGTCATGGACAACCTCCAGTTCATGCTCAGAGATTGTAATGCAGGGAGGTGAGTCCACATCCTGAACCATGACCTGTGTTTTCTTCAGGCTGATTGTCAGTCCAAAATCTTGGCAGGCCTTGCTAAAACGATCCATGAGCTGCTGGAGAACTTTGGCAGAGTGGGTAGTGACAGCTGCATCGTCGGCAAAGAGGAAGTCACGCAGACATTTCAGCTGGACTTTGGATTTTGCTCTCAGTCTGGAGAGGTTGAAGAGCTTTCCGTCTGATCTGGTCCGGAGATAGATGCCTTCTGTTGCAGATCCAAAGGCCTGCTTCAGCAGGACAGCAAAGAAAATCCCAAACAAGGTTGGTGCAAGAACACAGCCCTGCTTCACTCCACTTCGGATGTCAAAAGGGTCTGATGTGGAGCCATCGAAGACAACAGTGCCCTTCATGTCCTTGTGGAAAGATCTGATGATGCTGAGGAGCCTGGGTGGACATCCAATCTTGGGGAAGATTGGGGATCATGAATCTAGCAAAAGTATTCATTCCATAACCCTGCCTGTCATGGGGAAGATGAGATCCCAAGATTCCTTGACTTCCAACTCTTGAGTCCAATTCTATGTTTTTCCCCACCATAGCATGCAGAAGCACCAAAACAGGCTGTACTGCATGCTATGCTGGGGGGAGGGGGCAGGAGATCAGGAGGCATGGGAAAGGAAACATATTTTCCTTGACCCCTTTGTAAGTCTCCCTATTGCCTATGGGTCTCATCAGAACTGCACCAGTTCTTTAGCTAGTGCAAGTCCAAGGAGACAAAGGGGGTGTATCAGCTGCTACTGGAGGGGACAGCATCTGGAGCAAGTCACCCATTCCGGTGCTATGCCCTTCCACCTTTCACACACATCCTGCTTTCCCCCCATTCTGCCCTGGTCCACCCTGCCCCTTCCCCTTTACACCTTCTGCCAACTCAACCTTTGTTTCCCTGCTGTCGTGTTCGGGGCCGCTCTGGCCTCTCTGACAAATATGTAAATTCTAATTTTTGGATCCCACAATCACAGATTCCACATATATGCCTTTCAGTTATGCTGTAAAACAGTAGCCACCAAACTGCAGCCTGCGGTTCTAGAAAAGCTAGATCTAGAAAAGCTGTCTGGGCATGGCACAGCACAGCATTTTTAATTCTGTGCCACAGCCTCCTATCTTTCCATCCAATCTTCTCGGAAACTCAGGGCAGCTACCTCTACTGCCTGTCACCCCAGCAGGCTCTGAGCCCTGATTTCTTGATGGAAGCGGTTGCCCAGCATGAGTTTTTGAGAAGGTCAGATGGAAAGATAGGAAGCTGCGGCACAGAATGGAAAGTGCCACACCTGGACAATTTTTCCAGCACACACTAGACTGCGGTTTGAAGACTGTTGCTGTAAAAGATCAGTGTGTGCAGGGCCACACATTAAGGATCGAGTTCATAAAACTTGAACATAAGCACATTCTTTTTTAAATTTGCTCAACTTTTCCAGCATACCATCTTCATTGGTTTATTTTTTTAAAAAAAAATTTCTGCAGATATTCTGTATTTTAAGATGAGGCCAAAAGTTATCCAAGCAGAGCTTTCAACTGAATTTGAGGAGGGGTCCAGCTGGAATCAGCCCATTTTGTTTACTGCCTCTTTTCCATTTGCCACCTCCATCAGTTTCACATAAGCAGCAGCTGGGACATTTATCCTACCAGCCACCATTTTTATCTCTGAGGCAGATGCTCATGATGACATCGCATCCTCCAAATGGAAATTGCAGGAGGGAGTGGAGAAGGGAACGGAAACAGCAAGTTGCTGTCCACTGGGAGCAGTGCCTTTGTCACCCCTTTTCTCTCTCCACTGAATCATTCTCCTCCAAAATTGTTGCCCACAAATTGGACAGTAAAATGGGAAGTGCAGTTAATCCTACTTGTTCTTATCAGTCTGCTCAGGGTTTACTGTTGTGTGTGTGTGTGTGTGTGTGTGTGTGTGTGTGTGTGTGTGTTGACATTTATTTATATCTATGTACTTATGATTGTCATAAGCTTTTACAGTGTCTTTTGTTAAACTAAAGGGCAGCGTAAAAATGTGTTAAAGAAATATATGCAATCAATTACTTGGAAGTAAGCCCTATAGAATTTGGTGGAAATTGCTTCCGCATCATGTCCGTAGGTTTTGAGTGTTAGCAGGGTAGTGAAGAGACACTTCTGAAGTGTCAGACTTTAATATAGAGCTTATGATTCTAATACGTAAACAGACAGTTGTAGAAACCCCAGAGCTACAATTTAAATTGGCACATCGTAAAATATGACAGTATTGTGTTGCAAAGACAAATCATTTCTTGAGGATGTCCTTCGCTCTATAACTTGCTTTATTGACGCCATTAGCCAACAGCAAAACAAACACAAAGGGAGGAGAATACCTAGACATGAATCACACTCTGCAAGCAGTTCTCTCCCTTCTTCTGAAGGTCCCTAGTGCCATATATCAAGAGGTATAAGCGGATTTGGGGGTTTCAGCAGGGAAGAGGGGCTGCTGGAGTCATCTTTGGGCAGCATTGCTCTCATGAATTCTATGCTCTGGATGTGAGCCATTGTGGGTGGCAGGTTCTATATTATTAATAATTATTATTCACAACCATTGTGTGTGTGTGTAATATATATATATATATATATATATATATATATATATATATATATATATATATATATATATTTCTGTTGAGGATTGTGATACCTTCCCAGAACAATCAAGCATATTCTGGTAGGTTAAAATAATTGCATAATTATTTATATTAAATAAAATATTTAATTATTTATATTAAATAAAATTATATAAAATAATAATTGCATAATTGAAATTCTTCTATAGTCCTGAGTTGTTAAACTTTTGTTGGGGAAAAAAAATACCTGCAGTGTTAACATGGTTGTTATTTTTGTGATAACTAATGAGTTCCAATTGCAAGCCTGAAGTGTTTTGTTTCTTTTAAAGTTTTGAGTTTTGTGTGGACAGATGTCTCCAGATTGTTGGCACTCAGCTATGACAGCTGTGATTGCCTAACTAACTATTGCAGAGCGTCAGAAAGGAAGCCAGCTTCAAAATGACTTCAGATTTCTTTTTCTGTGTAAATAAAGATCTTCCAATCAGATCCACACACTGACAATTACTGCAACACCCGTGGCCCAAATCTATGGGCCTGCTGTGCTGCTGGAACTTGCATACCAGTGGCACAGTATGCTTTACATTAGTTGTAAAACTTGACCCTCCATTCCATGTAACCATGGAATGTTATAATCAGTGTCAAATTGTAATACAGGTGCAGCCTATTTATCCATGGACTTTTTGTCTCAACGTGAATGGGGTGGGGGTACTGAAAGTCACACACACCATTACCTCCTTTGCCCTGCGCTGCCCTGCTGTTTCCGGGCAGCCCAAAAAAGTGTGCCATAAAGCACACTTGTGGGGGTTAGCACTGGATGAGTGCCCGAGCTGTCCCAGCGTGAGCCTGCACTGGAACAGCACTGGTGGGAGGTCGGCGATCTACCACTAGGCAACCTTTGTAAAGAACCTGGTGGTGGAGAAATAAGATGGGGCAGGGGGGAAGTGGCGAAGAGGCGTTCTGAGGCAGGCGGGGAGGAAGGCTGGCAGGGGAGGGAGTGTGGTAGGAGGGGGTGGGACCAGCAGAGCTCAGCTTCACCAGCTCCAGAGCCCAGTGTTGGGCCACATGGATTCCTTGATTCTGCACGAACCGAAAAGCTGCAGCAGAATTGAGTAGGTCCATTGCGGAGCTACTTTCCTTACTCTCATCCTTTTTGAGATGCGGCAACCAGAACTGGACACAATGCTCCAGGTGTGGCCTTACCATCGATTTGTACAACGGCATTATAATATTAGCCGTTTTGTTCTCAGTACCTTTTCTAATGATCCTCAGCATAGAATTGGCCTTCTTCACTGCCGCCGCACATTGGGTCGACACTTTCATCGAGCTGTTCACCACCCCACCCCCCAAGATCTCTCTCCTGATCTGCTCAGGTTGCTCAGGATTGGGCTGTTAACCGGGAAGACTTCTAACTACTCACAAAACAAAGAGCAAGGAAAGGAGTACAGTACTTCAATTCGTGACCACTGTGTAACAAAAAAAGTGGTCCCTGTTCAGATTGTAGCTTACCATTCCACTGGGTCACCACATGACTTCTATTGTGGTCAGGGGCAGGGACCCTCTGGGCAGTTGCATCTGCTGCCTAGCATCCCAGCAAGCTGTGCAACAGGACTTCTAGGCAGATGCGACTGCTCAGAGCATCCCTGTCCCCCAATTGCAGTAGAAGTGATGCTTCACGGGGCAGAAGGATTACTCCAGATCTAGCCCTCAGGCTGGGGTTTGCAAGGCCCTGCTCTATGCCTATAAAACCTTTGCCTTGCAAGGCAGTACTACTGGCAAGGGTTAATGCAGCATTTTAGTGCAGTGATTTTTTGATATAGGATACTGCCTTTTAC
This sequence comes from Tiliqua scincoides, assembly GCF_035046505.1. Classification (NCBI taxonomy): domain Eukaryota; kingdom Metazoa; phylum Chordata; class Lepidosauria; order Squamata; family Scincidae; genus Tiliqua; species Tiliqua scincoides. The sequence continues at coordinate 42,231,319 of NC_089824.1, read as the reverse complement.
AGATTTTTAAACTATAACTGTAATCACATCCAAGGCCAGCCCTGTCATGAGGCCAAATTAGGCAGTTGTCTCAGGTAGCACATTAATTGCACATTAATGAGAGGGGTGACATTCAGCCCACTCTCCCCCACTGCTCATCTTCCTCCCATTCCCTGACTTTGAAAAGAAAGAGGAGAGTGGAACACAAAAGAGAGGAGGACTTGTGGGCTAGAGCATTTCCAACATTCTAGCCTACCACTCTCCTCTCCTCCACACTTCTTCCACTCTCTTCCTTTCTTCCTCTTCCAATCAGAGATTGGTGCATCACCGGATCAGGTGGTACAGCCAGGAAGTCTTAGGTCAGCTGTGGCCACATGAGTTTTAGCAAAGCAGAAATTTAAATGCCTGTGGTCTGCTCTAGGAAGCCACAAACTGAAGGATTTGTTTTGAGAGCAGGTCGTATGACAGAGAAAGTTCTGGTCAAGGGCACTTATCAGCAAGTAATGCCTGTGCTGTTTTATTTGTGAGCCCATGTGCCCAAAAATCACACGGGAGTTTACTGGGCCAAAAAGTGACCAGGCAAAAAAGTCGTCCCCTCCTTCTTATTTCTTCTGGAAAGAAATGAACTAAAACTGTGCTGTCGTATCCATAATTGCTCAGAAGTAAGTCCTACTGAGTTCCATGGAGCTGACTCCCAGGTAATTTTGCATAGGATTGTGCATATTTAGTTTAGAATACTCTAACATAATTGTGCATTAGAATACTCTGGCTGCTTCACCAGAATTCACTGAATTCTCCAATTTATTGGAATTCTTCTTTCCAGTAAGGAGGATTCTTTGAGAAACTATTAGGGCACATAATACTACTAGCCCTTGGAAGCCATAAATCCTTCAAACGAAAAGATTACATGGGCTCAGAAGAGACAAGGAGCTTTACTTTTTCATTTTTGTGTGTGTAGCAAGATGACCTTGTGGGATTTAAATACTTGAATTTGTGCTTAAAAATCCCTCCTAAATATAGAAGAAAGTTTTAATCTTCAAAAGTCATCCTGTCGATTGCATTAAATCTACAGGGGTAGTTGTTTTAACATGTTGACATTTTCTTTAGAAGTATGCTTACATCGTAACACTTAAATTTGCATTTCGAAATAATTTTCCATAGATTTTGGATGACCTTTAAGCTGGTTGTTTTGGTTCAGATGAGGGATGCAAGGTTGGTTGCATCCAAAACATTTGTGAGGTGAGACCTGGTAATATCACAAGGAAGGGTTTGATGACTTCCCAGAACTGCCAGTCCTCGCACACGGGGGAAAAAGTGACCTGGCAGTAAAGGTGTGGAGCCCAGCAAAATGGGGTGAAAAAAGCAGAAAGCTGGAGAAAGAGATTTCTGGCAGATGGGCAGCCCTAGACCATTGCAGGCAGATCAACCATTTGCAAATAAAAAATAAAAAATAAAATTCAGCATTCCAGTATCTGTATAGTGTAAACTTAGAGATTCTCTTCAGACCCCCTTAAGATGGTTGGTATTTTGTCTGGTATGCCATCTGTAAGATGTATTTGAAAGACTATTGTTTTGCATTTTAATATTTTAGCGTTTGATACCGAAGACAGTGGAATGATTCAGCAGCATGGAAAAAGGATGTGCTGGTGGGAAAGGCGAGCTAAAGTTGAGAAATACTGGCTTGTAATGGCTCTACTTCTCAAGTTCACAAAAAGAACCTTGGGGAAATCAGAAAACAGACAGGGAGTGGGAACTGCAAACCTCCATGGGTGCCTGGGAGGTAAATTGATAAACTATTATTGTGCAGCGGCCTTCCCCCACTCCCACATTAATTCTTTCTTTTTCCTATTGGGACACCATGTGTCTGTCACATCCTCACTGAGAAGAGCACTGAGGAGGGGAGAGGCTGTACAAATGACAGGTCGGCTCCCTTCAGTTCACACCTCTGAAATGCAGCTTTACTTGCTTGTAAGTGGTTTTTCAAGGCATTATATTTTGCTGTTGAACTGCAAAGCCAAACAATAAAAATCTGGGAATTCTCGGGCTCCAACTCCCAACAAATGCTTCTTCAAATCTGCTAAAACTGAAAAAAAAAAAAATTGCATCCAACTACAAACTGACAGCTTGTGCAAAGGTTTCTCTTAACTTACTGAGGTTGTAATTATTGCACTTGAATATTTCTATTTCTTTCCAAAAGTGACACTGAAAGCAAATCCTGGTTTAACGGAGCGTCCTTTGGGAAATCAAAGCCAGGTCTTCCTTTCCATTGTGTTCTCTCTTTTCCCCTTGAACAAAGTGGAGAGGGGGTGTCTGAAAGAGACATGTGCATTTACTTTGCTTTTCTGAATCAGTTACACCATTTGCTGTTCCTTCTAAGAAAGGGGCAATGTTCAATTGCCTAAGACCAGGGCCTAGGAGAGAGGGGTAAAGGGGGTAATTTGTACCTGGGCCCAGGGTCAAAAAGGGGACCCAGGAGTCAAAGGAGGGAGGCCCAGAAATTTCCTGGGATCTTCCATTTTCTAATCACCCAGATTCACTGCCCACATGGGATTTCTGGGGGCATTATTGTGGGTATATTGTGGCAACTACTGCCACAAGCCAAACACACCAGGCCCAGGAATGCATACATTCCTTAACAGTGTCACATCTGACCAGGAAACTGACCTGCTACAGTAGCTCTTTTGCTGGTGGATCTGCTTACCATGAAGGAGTGTAGAGGAGCTCAGCAACACAGCTGCAGGATTGCAGGTGCTGCAGAAGTCTGTTTTGGTGTACACAGGGCACTTTCCATTCTAGTGTGAGCCTAAATGCAATGCTACTAATCTCCTGCAGTGATTTTCTATATTTGAAAGACTTTTTGAGAGACTTAGGAATGTGTTTGGTTTTCCTTATTACTGTATCTAGCTGCCAAAGCCAGGGAAGCAGGTAGACCTGAGCTCTGCATTGGGAAGACTGGTAGACCTGGGCTCCAAAAACCATTACCACTTTCCCTCTGCCTGTTTTACCCTCATTCTGCCCACCCCCATTGCCACCCCCCCACTCTGTTTCACCCCCTCCCACTTTGAGAAGGGACCCAAAAGAAATTTTGTACCCCCTGATAAAATTCCTCTCAGAGGCCCTGCCTAAGACCACACATTCCAGAGCGCTAGAGAGAAGAAGGTTGTTGAGGAGTAGCAGCTTTGATACAAAATCAGTATTATGTTACAGGTGGCATTTGATGCACCAGTCATTTCTGTTTCAAATTGCCCTCTGTCAGTCAGTGGCATCACTAGGGTTGGCGTCACCCAGTGTAGGAGGCCAGCGCATCACCCCCATGATGGACCTCCTCCCATTCAGTGGGTGGAGCAACACCCTGGACAGTGGACATGGTGATATACCATTGTCCAACCCTGCTGGTTTTTTGGCTATAACTTTTGATAGAATAGAGATATTTCAATGCAGTTTGTTGCATTCTGCATGAAATTACACATTGAGTGATATATACAATGATGACATTGTTTGAAAATACCAAGATTAAAAAAAATTTGGTCAGTAGTGAGTGGTGTCACCCCCCCTGTGCGTGTCACCTGGTGCTGCCCGTACGCCCCCTGGCAATGCCACTGCTCTCTATAATTATTGTTGTCAACCAGTAGTTTAGGAGGATACTAGAAAAATTGATGTTGCGGGTAGTTTATTGATTAAATGAGACAATGAACTTGGTAGACGTAATCCATATTACCTAAACCATGACACCTGCATGGAAAACTGTTATGTGTGTAACCTGATCCAGATACAATTTCATGACCATGAATTCTGTTATGATTGTGGCACATTTTTTCAGGCAATGCAATCATAGCTGGGAAACTGTGGCAAAATTTGTAAAGGGCTTAGTTCACAGTTCTCTAAGCAATTTGGCAATTTAGATCTTCATTATATCACGTGAAATCCACTGTGTAAATATATCAGGCAACACAGCTTTACTTAAATAGGCTTTCCATGTTTCTGACTTTGAAACCAGTGGTGCCCAGCTTCTGTATTCTTGGGGGCTATGCATTCACCCGTGACAAATGAACATAAGAAGAGCCTTGCTGGGTCAGGCCAAAGGCCCATCTAGTCCAACTTCCTGAATCTTACAGTGGCCCACCAGATGCTTCTAGGAACACAAGACAAGAAGATACATGTATCCTGTTGCCACTCCCTTGCATCTGGCATTCAGAGATATGTGACCTCTAAAACCAGGAGATTGCACACAGTCATCATGACTTCTGACAAGTGATGGCCTTTTCCTCCATAAATCTGCCCAATCTTTTAAAAGTATCTAGGCCAGGTGTCATCACAATATCCAGTGGCAAGAGGTTCCGTAGATTGATTATGCACTGGGTAAAGAAATATTTCCTTTTGCCTGTTCTCACGCTCATGCCTGTCAATTTGAGTGGATGTTCCCTGGTTTTGGAGCTGTGTGAGAAGGAGAAGAACTTCCCTGTATCTACTCTGTCCATCCCATGCATAACTTTATATATTTCAGTCACCCCACCTGGTGCCTTCTTTCTAGACCGAAGAGCCTGAAACATTGCGGCCTTTCCTCATGAGGAAGGTGCCCTAGCCCACTAATCACGTTGGTCACTCTCTTCTGCATTAGGGGCCAGTAGTGTATCCTTGCTATACCAAGCAATCAGACTCCACAATAAAGTTCTTGTTTATAAGGTGCATACCCTGGTGTTCCACTGATATGCTCCAAGTAGCTTACAAGTGTTGTTTATGAAACCCTTAAATACTAAAACATATTTACTGACCAATGAGTGTTGCTTGCTGACTCAATGCTACAACAGCAGCGAGAGGCATTGGAGAGGAAAAGATGTTAAGGATCACTCCCTCCAAGCATCTCAGATGTTCTGGCCAGTCTCTTCTCATGCTCTATTGGAAATGAAGCAACTCTGTGAGAAGTCAGAGCCACCTCCGGAAGCAGAAATAGGCAGAACTGGCTCTAGCCTCTCTTCTTCCATATGAAACTTGCCTGCCACCTCCATTCATCATCTGATGCTCTGCTGCACATCAGAGGTTTGATTGATCAGAGGCTTTTCAGTTGCAGCTCCCAGACTGTGGAATTCTCAGATCCCCTCACTCCTGGGGCTTCCCAAGTTATGGACATTCGACTTGTGAACACTGGCACTTGCGAAAACGTATTTTAATAATAATTAACTGGCATACAGGATGCCAACCCACAGACAAGAAGGATTTGCATGCTTGACAGAGAACTGCAGGGATGTCATGAGCTGCCACTAGTACCAAGAGAGTTCTGGAGTGCAGGAAATGGGGTGCAGGGTTGAGATGGAGAAAGGTGGAGACAGATGGTAGAAGGAAAGAGCGCTAGAGAAAGCAAGACAGAGAGGCTTTGGCGCTCATTAGGGGACTAAAAGGCAAAATAAACATCCTTGAATTGAGTGAATGAATACCTTCCCCCACCCGCCTCCCAACACCTGAGGCAGTGTGCTAAATATTGTTGTTCTTGTATGATAACCTCCTGTGCCAAAAGCCCCCTCTTACCTCAATAGTTATTTCCTCTGCTCTCCTTCACTCATTCTCTGGATTCAAAAGGGAAGAGGAAAGGAGAATGGAAGAGGTAGTGTGAAAGAGAGTGATGGGCTAGAGAGTATCTACTCTAGCGCACCCCTCTCTCTTTTCACACTTTCTTTTCTGCTCTGTTCCCCTCTTTGTTTTTTAAATCCAGGGAGCAGATGAGGAAAAGGGGGACAGGTAGAGGTGATTGGGTAGCAGATGCCCACTTCAATACACTGCTTGAGACACCTGCCTCAGTCAGTCTTGTGGATTGGAGGAGACTGTGTACAGATTCCCAGTAAATTAGCATGCAGGTAGGGTAGCCACTCCCAGAAATCTCTTCACTTGCATTCCACTCCAGATAAAGAAAATGGCAAATTTAGAAAAATATCAGAGCTTCCAAAATGCCTTTTAGGGACATTATACCTCATGATTGCTATTTGATCTCTACATTAATTTTTCAAAATGTCAGGAAGCAGGCTGGTTCTGTTATGTTTTTCAAGCAGTTTAAAAAGACCGCCAGTGGGATGGATGCTGTGTCAGAGAATTTCCTATTCACAAAGCAGTTTGCATAGCAAAATAAATCAATAAATGTCTAACTTCTAGAACAGTGGTCTTCAACCTTTTTTTGTGCCATAATCCTAATAAACAAACAAACCAACAAGGTATGAGATTGGAGACCCACTGCCAATTCTACCCCTCCCAGGACCTGAACTGCTCATCCTCTGCCCCTGTCTTCCAGGTAGCTTAGGGGCAGAGAGAAGGGAAAGGTGGTCATGGAACAGGCTTTGAAAGGTTGCTGTGACCCCATAAAAGAGGTTTTGTGACTCCATTGGTATCCTGACCCACAAGTTGAAGAACACTGCACTAGAACACCTTTTTAATCACTCTGCATTCCTCACCACAGTTTGCCTCACTACCTAATCCCTTCCACATCACAATTTTGTTACCCCCCCCCCCTTGATATGTAACATACTCTGTGGACAATCTCTCATCAGTCCTATTTTTGTGGCTTTAGTAGGGTGTGTGTGTGTGTGTGGGTGGGTGGGTGGGTGTGTGGGTGTGTGTGTGTTTTACAAGTATTCAGTCATCTCAAACAGACTTGTTTTGCTTTGTGGGTGAAAATGGAACCTAGGCCCAGATCTGAGCAACTTCTCTGCTTGAAGAAGACAAAGGAGCCAGCTTGGTCCCTGACGCTTGTATGAATCTAATGTAGAGAGATTAAATAGCATTCATGATATAGAATGACCCTACAAAGCACTCCGGAAGCCCTGACATTATTCTAAATGTGCTATTCTCCATACCTGGAATGGGATGTGACTGCAGATCTCACTGGCTGAGGCTACTCTACCTGCATGCTAATTTGCTGGGGATCTGTAGGAGCCCTCAAAAGCAAGCACTTGTCTGTGTTAGTTTCCATGGTGCTGTCACGCTGCTCCCATTCGACAGCTTCACTTATCAACATTTTCCACCCGTCCTCTTCTGCATAATGCGCTGTTCATTCACCCATAAAGTTCAGCTATTGTAATGGCTTGGGCAGAGGAGGGGGGGAGGAAGGCATTCAGGCTGAAGAAGTGAGCCGTGTTCACAGAGGTGTATGGGAACTGGGTTCAGTAACACTATGGGGAATTAGGAAACATGTTCCTTTCCCCATTCATGCAGTGTACCTTGAAAATCACATATGCACATGAGAGAGAGAGAGAGAGGAATATGTCTGAGCAAAGGCAAGTTGAGATTGAGCTGCTTTTAAATATACACACACCCAATTCCATGCAATGGTATAAAGGAACAGTGGAAAAATCATGGTAAGAGACAGGTTGAGTGAATGTATAAAGTAGCTGCTCTCTCATAGTGCCTCAATTAGCAGGCAAACCTCCTCCTCTGATTGACTGCAGCCCTGCTGCTTCTGCCTCTAACTGGGTGCCTCTTTTAATTGGCTTTCATTTTTTTCTTCTCCACAGGACAGCTTTCCTGCTCGCTTTGGAGGAGTCCATTTTGTGAACCAGCCTTGGTACATCCATGCCCTGTACACACTCATCAAGCCCTTCCTCAAAGACAAGACAAGGAAAAGGGTAATTAGAGAATACAGCCTGTCGCAAGACAGTCATTGCTACCCGCTTCTTTTAACTCTTCCTTTTGTTTCTTTGTGGTTTGCTTTGTGTGGCCTCAGAACGTCTGTGAGGGCTGAAGCCTCAGTTGGAGTTTGCCAACAGCCAACATTTAATCAATATTTCAGCAGGAGAGAGTTATTTTCAGACTCCAATCCAGGCACCGGAAAACCTTTCATCATGTACAAATAAAAGACAACCATTTTATAGTATAAACACGTGTGGATGAAATGGGTAGAGAATGATTACTGAGCTGGGAGAGACACCAGGGGCAATTCGCACTGGAGCTCTTTGAGAATGTTCTTTCATCTTGAGAGAAATTTTCTATTTTGCTTCTTCAGCAGACTGCCTTTCCTGTAAAGGAATAAAAAAGAGTCATGGTGGTGCCCCCAGCATTCAAATTTCAAATACAATTAGAGAAGAAGCACGTTTCTACTATGGCACAGAGCCTCAGAATATTGATTTCTACTGTATTACATTTTAGCACAATGTACATAACATTATGATTTATGGGGACACTTTTAATGTAATCCTGACCATTAGAAAACCAGCCAAAGAGGCATATTTGACTGACATAGGTCCAGTGGGCCATAAGAATAGCCCCGCTGGATCAGGTCATAGGCCCATCTAGTCCAGCTTCCTGTATCTCACACTGGCCCACCAAGTGACCCAGGGAGCACACAAGACAACAAGAGACCTGCATCCTGGTGCCCAGCCTTGCATCTGGCATTCTAACATAGTCCATTTCCAGGCCCTGCAAAGTCTCCACAGCTAATACAAGGCAGAAATAGCTACCAACAGCACTTCATGGAGAAGCCTTCTGAGCAATTATTTTGGTAGGGTGCTATAAATTCCTCCAGAACTGTGGGAGACAGAGCCAACCTGCCAGTGAGCTCTAGACACCATGGTGGCATACTGGCAGATGCAGCCAGTGTCTCTACCATCTGCCCCAACACTTACCAGCAGCAGCAAAATTTGTCACTATCAAAAACCATCACCACTGCCAGGTGCCTGCTTCTCCCTGAACTGGCAGGGGGCAGGAGCTGGAACTGAAAGCGCAGCATGGACATATGCCTGCTCTAGTTGATCACATCTCCCACATCCACTCATTACTTCCGGTTCCCAGTTTCACCCACTGCCTTTTCAAAAGGCAGAGCAAGTGGAAGGCTGGAAGTAGGGGTGGAGGAGAAAGTATGCTAGTGCCATGATAGTAGCAGCAGAAAAAAGAGGAGGGGGCTGTATGCCCACCTGTGCGCTGCCACCAGTGAGGCAATAAGTCAGATAGAGGTTAAAAGAGAAGATGTTTCAGACCTCATTGATAAATTAAAGATCAATAAGTCACCGGGCCCTGATGGCATCCACCCAAGGGTTATTAAGGAATTGAAGAATGAAGTTGCAGATCTCTTGACTAAGGTATGCAACTTGTCCCTCAAAACGGCCACGGTGCCAGTAGATTGGAGGATAGCAAATGTCACGCCTATTTTTAAAAAGGGAAAGAGGGGGGACCCGGGAAACTATAGGCCGGTCAGCCTAACATCCATACCGGGTAAGATGGTGGAATGCCTCATCAAAGATAGGATCTCAAAAAAAATAGACGAACAGGCCTTGCTGAGGGAGAGTCAGCATGGCTTCTGTAAGGGTAAGTCTTGCCTCACAAACCTTATAGAATTCTTTGAAAAGGTCAACAGGCATGTGGATGCGGGAGAACCCGTGGACATTATATATCTGGACTTTCAGAAGGCGTTTGACACGGTCCCTCACCAAAGGCTACTGAAAAAACTCCACAGTCAGGGAATTAGAGGACAGGTCCTCTCATGGATTGAGAACTGGTTGGAGGCCAGGAAGCAGAGAGTGGGTGTCAATGGGCAATTTTCACAATGGAGAGAGGTGAAAAGCGGTGTGCCCCAAGGATCTGTCCTGGGACCGGTGCTTTTCAACCTCTTCATAAATGACCTGGAGACAGGGTTGAGCAGTGAAGTGGCTAAGTTTGCGGACGACACCAAACTTTTCCGAGTGGTAAAGACCAGAAGTGATTGTGAGGAGCTCCAGAAGGATCTCTCCAGACTGGCAGAATGGGCAGCAAAATGGCAGATGCGCTTCAATGTCAGTAAGTGTAAAGTCATGCACATTGGGGCAAAAAATCAAAACTTTAGATATAGGCTGATGGGTTCTGAGCTGTCTGTGACAGATCAGGAGAGAGATCTTGGGGTGGTGGTGGACAGGTCGATTAAAGTGTCGACCCAATGTGCGGCGACAGTGAAGAAGGCCAATTCTATGCTTGGGATCATTAGGAAGGGTATTGAGAACAAAACGGTTAGTATTATAATGCCGTTGTACAAATCGATGGTAAGGCCACACCTGGAGTATTGTGTCCAGTTCTGGTCGCTGCATCTCAAAAAAGACATAGTGGAAATGGAAAAGGTGCAAAAGAGAGCGACTAAGATGATTACGGGGCTGGGGCACCTTCCTTATGAGGAAAGGCTACGGCGTTTGGGCCTCTTCAGCCTAGAAAAGAGACACTTGAGGGGGGACATGATTGAGACATACAAAATTATGCAGGGGATGGACAGAGTGGATAGGGAGATGCTCTTTACACTCTCACATAATACCAGAACCAGGGGACATCCACTAAAATTGAGTGTTGGGCGGGTTAGAACAGACAAAAGAAAATATTTCTTTACTCAGCGCGTGGTCGGTCTGTGGAACTTCTTGCCACAGGATGTGGTGCTGGCGTCTAGCCTAGACGCCTTTAAAAGGGGATTGGATGAGTTTCTGGAGGAAAAATCCATTATGGGGTACAAGCCATGATGTGTATGCGCAACCTCCTGATTTTAGGAATGGGTTAAGTCAGAATGCCAGATGTAGGGGAGGGCACCAGGATGAGGTCTCTTGTTATCTGGTGTGCTCCTGGGGCATTTGGTGGGCCTCTGTGAGATACAGGAAGCTGGACTAGATGGGCCTATGGCCTGATCCAGTGGGGCTGTTCTTATGTTCTTATGTTCTTAATGGGGGGAAAAAACAAGGAGGAGATACATCACAGAGCTTGGGGGCTCTGGGCATCAGTAGAAAACAAGAGAGGAGAATATTGGGTTGGGGAGGCACCTCACTCTTGGTCTCAGAGGCCAAGGCTGGTGGGAGGATATACAAACAAGTAGCCAAAGTGGGAAGAATAAAAGTGCAAAGACTTTCACCTAAACAGTGTTGGCAACCTTCAGTCTCGAAAGACTATGGTATCGCGCTCTGAATGGTGGTTCTGGAACAGCGTCTAGTGTGGCTGAAAAGGCCAATTCGGGAGTGACAATCCCTTCCACACTGGGAGCAAGTGCAGTCTGTCCCTGGTCTGTCTCCCTGGCTATGGGCCTGCCTCTTAGCCTCAGACTGTTGGCCAAGTGTCTCTTCAAACTGGGAAAGGCCATGCTGCACAGCCTGCCTCCAAGTGGGCCGCTCAGAGGCCAGGGTTTCCCACTTGTTGAGGTCCACTCCTAAGGCCTTCAGATCCCTCTTGCAGATGTCCTCTATGAGAATCCTCATAGAGGATCTCCTCTATGGAGAACTCATGCAAGGAAAGTGCCCTACAGGTAGACCACAGCTGCAACACCTGAACAATAGTCTTTCAAATGATAGTAGGAGACATTTTTTCCTTATCCAAGGTTTTAACTAGTGAAATTTGTACTTTCTGACATCAGACATGAATTGTGCCCACAGAGAGGTCTGTAGCAGGGCAGGGAGAGAAGACACAAGTAACACATGATCTGGGTAGAAACAGGCCAGAACTTTATGGCTCGTTATAGCTTACAAGAAAAGGTGGCTCACACCTGACGTGGTGGGCACGGATCCCCATCAAGCAACCAGCTGCCCTGTTGGCATTATTACCAACCTGCTGAGGGTGGGATCCAGGACAGAGAGTGGAAAAGTGGGCTACTGATGCGTATCTCTTGGTCCCGCCATTCTTAGGCCCCCACAAGGGGGCTATTGGCTTAAGCAATGCATGGATAGGTATATGACCCCACCTCCCTTTTCTGTGATCCCTGTTGCTTCATCTGGTCATCTCATTGCTCCATTAGATCCCAGATAAATGTCTTCCAAGTAGCTGTGACAACATAATGAACGTGTGGCCACATCAATAGATACAGATGTAAGCCAATTAATATACACACTATACATCACTAATATCATACTGCTATCAGAAAGGCATAGACTCCAGGCATCCCTGTGTCCATTTGGTGTTCAGCCCCACCATTTTCAACCCCACCAACCAGCAACTAACACCGTTCTTAGAAACAGACATGCAATGGGAAGAAGCGATGACCATCCAAAACAACATTAACTAGTGCTAGCAGCCAAATTTCCAAATACAGCCTAGGAATGAACCAGATGGATAAAGTTCTCCCTCTGGTTTTCCCCCAGCCTGCACAACAGTCTCACTCAAAGACTGGAAACGGCTATATCATGTGTTCAGATGGCATTGGAGCTGCCATCCAGCCCTCTCCACCCTGCGTGACCCACACAGGGCACAAGGAGTCACTTGGGAAGTCTGGGAGGGCTATGTCAGGGTCTTGTGATTTGGCCCACAACATTAAGTAAATAAGAAGCAGAGGGTCTTCTATGTTTCCCATAGAACCATGTGTCTCTTTTGAAATAATTTTTAATATTTTGGTATGGCCACGAAAAATTGATTATAAATGAACTCATTGTATCCTTTGTTTTCTGTTTATGTTTTTTCTAAAAAAAGATCTTTCTCCATGGTAACAATCTGAATAGTCTTCACCAGCTTATACACCCAGACTGCCTGCCCTCAGAGTTTGGAGGGACACTTCCTCCGTATGACATGGGCACTTGGGCTCGGACTTTACTTGGTCCAGACTACAACGATGAAAATGAATATACGCATACTTCCTACAATGCCATGCATGTGAAGCACACGTCATCCAACCTGGAGAGGGAATGCTCACCCAAACTCATGAAAAGGTAAGCAGCAAGACATTAGATTCTCTCAGAGCAGCCTTTATTGTTTTCTCCAAGGCAGTGCAGCAAGAGCAAATTTTGCTGAAGTGGAAAGGAAGGGGGTACTTCACCTTGAAGGGAAATTACTATGTGGCAATGAAAGAACTGCATCTCTACTAAATGCAATTACTTGCTTGATTACTAATGATTGGGAGGAAAGCAAGTTTGAGCAAAGAGGTTTCAGTAATGTATTAAATGGAAAAGCATCACAGTGGAATGCTCTGCCAAGAGACAGAAGGCATCACACAGAATTATGGCTGTCTTGTGTGTCATTAACCATGGTTGATTCTGGTGCATCCTGGTTACACTTGTTAAACAGGCAGAATTTTTTTCTCTCTCTGTAATGGAGGAAGTAAAATATGCGCTACAAGATGTCCAAAGCAAAATGAAAGATCTTTGAGTGGCATATTGTCATGCCTACTAAAACTAAGCTATAAAAAGTACCTTTGTGGGGGCTAGTTCAGTTATGGTGAATGGTGGTCTTTGAATGATGGTTAAGGAATTGGGAATGGGATACAGGAGAATGTGATCTCACAACGTTTCTGTATACAGAGGCATTCTACTCCCCCAGCATTCTTCATCAGCTGACCTTAACCACAGTTAAAAGCCATTTCTGCTCAATATATGCAACAGGGGTAAAAATGTGGACTGTGGGCTGAGCAGAAATGGGTTAAGGTTCTGTCTTACTGAGACTTGAAACTTGAGGCCTGTGATCATACTGTAAGGGCCCATTTGGAGAAGAGACAGTTAGGTCAGATTAGGTTAGACTGGGGCTGAGAAGCCAGCTGACCTTTTGCCTCCCTGCACCTGTAGTGAATTCAGAATCGTACAGACCAGAATTTCTACAGCAGGGGTGTCAAACTCATTTCATACAGTGGGCCAAATAGCATTCTTTGATCCTGCTGAGTGCCAGAAGTGACATCATTAAGCAGGAAGTGACTTAATGCATCATTGAGCAGATGATGGCCAGAAATAAGCACTTTTTTCTCACATAGGAATGCATTAACTCCGGGTTTCTCAAACTGTGGGTCGCAACCCACTTGGTGAATTGTGACCTGATTGTTGCTGAGTCAGCTTTAGCTGATCAGCTGATAGCTGAGCAGGCAAATGCATGGAGCCCTATGGAAAGTGAAACTGAACCATATCTTGCGTTTACTCACAACTTGCCTTAGGGCCCAGTTCTATCCAGCTTTCCAGTGCCAGTGCAGCTGTGCCAATGGGGCATGTGCTGCATCCTATGGTTGGAAGGCGGAGGCCTCCTCAAGGTATGGATACATTTGTTCCCTTACCTTGGGGCTGCATTGCAGCTATACCAGTGCTGGAAAGTTAGATAGGATTGGGCCCTCAGTCCACTGGAAAGCGCAGGCTGAAAGACTTTGAAAAAACTTTTATTAACAATTGGAAACCATTCATGGACTTCCTGTGTGTGAAAGGGAAAATGGGTCTAATGAATTATGGATTAAATGAGTAAATAATCGATATACATATATTATTACATTTTTTCATTTTCTTTCCTGTGGTTGAAATGTATTTTAGACATAACCAATAGACTGTTTGACTATTGGGTCCTGATAGTGATATGTTTTAAATATAAGAACTTAAATTGAACTGGGTAGGGCTGAAATTCTTACTGATTTTTTGGTGTGGAAGGGGTGTTATTGAAGGTAGGCTACAGACAAAATTCAATTGGTGGAACAGAGCTGGCTTCCCCTTACTTATTTGTTTTACTTTACTTTTAATTTACTTTAATTACTTATAACTTATTTTAATTTTCTTGATGACGTCCTTTCCGGCCATGACATCACTTCTGGTGGGTCCCGAACCGGTTGTCATTCTGGTGCTAGAAGTTTGAGAACCACTGCATTAGCTGCAAGTGACAGAAGAGAAAATGTGCAGCTCTTGATCATATTTTCAAGCTAGGGCACAGCCATCACTCATGCCACCCTTTCAGCAGCACTGCTTCTGCCAAGGTCACAGATCAGCAGCTGAGAGGTGCACTCTACAAAGTGACGCCTTGGCAGAAGTGAGTCTGAAAGGGCAGTCTGCATGATAATTGGGCTCTCTCAGCACCTCAGCAGTGCCTCCCTCTCTCACTCCTCTTGGCCTGCCCCAACTCTTATAGCATTTCTCAACTTCTGAGGCCTCCTTCTGTCTCTCTCTCCCAAATCCTCAACAGAAGCAGCACTTACAATGCTTACCCTTGAAAGGGTGGTGCTCGAAGAGCCCAATTATCACATGGAACAGATAAAGAACTTCCATGGGTGATCTCCAGCCTGTGGGCTTTTTATGACACCTGCTCATGACACTCCTGTTCTAGAGAATCTGCTGTTTTCATTTTAAGTGGACAGTTTCCACAGGTTTGACAGACCTTGACTACAGTTCTCACATAAATTCTATGTATTTTGTGTCATTTATATTGTAAGGTTGCTGTTTTACCTCTTCCATTGCTCATGATAAATTGAGACCAGGTACTTCATACTAGAAAACAGACACCACTGCAGTTTGTTTTTTTTAAAAATAAACATTCTTGTACTGTTCTGTGTTGTTGGTGAAGAATGAAACAAAGCGAATCCCAAACCACAGAGGCAGATAGCAAGCAAGCACTTCAGTATTTTTTTAGGCTTGTGAGGACTCGGTCACTGAACTCTTGCATTCTGAGCACAGTGTGAATTTCTACAGCAGTGGAAGAATGCACTCTGCATTTTGACTTAGGTCTTGAGGATATCCTTTCTACCTCAAGAAATGTCTGTGAGTTACTATGACTTATTTCCTCTGTGTACGCTGCATTCACTGAGAAGGCAAGAGAAACTATGGCTGCAATCCTAACCACACTTTCCTGAGAGTAAGTCCCATTGAACAAAATAGGACCTATGTAGACTTGGTGAGGATTGTGCCCTCTGTGTATTAGAAAGATGAAAACAGCAAGGTGAAAGTCATGACAGAACTAAACCAAATGCAGTTCTGCCTCATTGGGGGAGGGGGATAGGAACATCAAAATACCATAATAGTCTATATGCTGCACATTTCATTGTGCATACCTGATGACAGACGTGGAGAAATTAGAAACTCTCTAAGCAGCTCCTAATTAAGAATCAAGTTTTTTGAGCTCAGTAATATTTTTCAGTACTGTGAATCATTTCAATTGTCAAACATTACTTTCCAATTCTGTGCTCCATTTTCAGTCCCAAATCATCTTCATTTTCCTTCATGACCACAGTCTTATAGTTTTCTGACAGAAAACCAGGGTCCTACAGCCTTCCATCGCAACCCAGCAGGAATTTATTTTTTCCTCAGCCTGAGTAAAATAGAAGCATAAAAAAGACTGAAAAAACACACTAAAAATATTTGATCCATGATAAAAGTAGAACAAACAAAACTGTCAACTAAGCAGCATAACGGCAAAGGAGATACAACTCATTCATACCAAAGGCATGGCAAAATGGCACAGTATGAATGTAAAAAGCCAATAAAAAAGGGACCACTTGAGCCTCCAGGAAGGTTTATAGTTTGAGTGGCATGGCCAAGGAAGCCCTTTCTTGTATACCCACCAACTACACATGTGACAGTGGTGGGACAGAAAGAAGGTCCTTCATTAAAGTCCTCAGTGGGCAGGCACGATTAAGGCTGCAGTCCTGTATATACTTATGTGGGGTAAATCCCACTGACATCAATAGGACTTTCTTGTGAATATATAGGTATAGGGTTGTAATGTAAAGGCAAATACAAGACTTTGAATTGAGCTTGAAAACAAACCAGAGGAAGGCTATGCAGACTGTATAGTAAATGGAATCATATGCAGGGCTGGCCCATCCATGAGGCAGACTACGAGCCCAATTCTATGCATGTCTACTCAGATATAAGTTCCAGTATAGTCAGTGGGGCTTAATCCTAGGAAAATGTGGATGGGATTGTAGCCTAAGGCAATTACCTCAGGCAGCTGATAAACAGAGGGTACCCACCTCCATCTACTTTTATGCCTCTACTGCTCTTCCTTCTGATCTTCCTCCCAATATCTCCTCCTTCCCAAAATCTCCTCCTCCCTCCACTGCTCCTCCCTCCCAACTTCTCTAAGTGTTTTCTACGCTAGCCCACCTCTTCTGCTCCAACCCCCTCTTCCTTTTCCAATCCAGGGAGTGGGAGAAGAGATTGGCACATTACCAGAGGAGAGGCAGCATTTGGGACACTGCCTCAGGCACCAGGTCTTGGGCCATCCCTGGCCATATAGCCTTTCCAGCAGTCTCTGCGCTATTCCTGCCACAGGTTTTTGAGCACTTCCCCATTCAACTGTTCTGAGAGGCCCGAACACTCTGACACACCTGAGGGGATTATGCATCTGAGGTGACACAACGGAAGATTGTAAAGCAAAGAAATTCCAAATGCTGCTGGAAATGTGAAATCCCTCATGCATTATCAATAAGAAAATCAATTGGTGCTTGTTTGGTGCATGAAGGAAACATTTTCCTTCACTGATATTTTATACAGAAGGAATGAATTGTTGAAAGATAATTGCCTGGAGGAGATGCAGTAATCGGCAGAGAATTAGAGGGAAATGAGCAGATGGGAGGTGGAACCAGAATGAAGAGATCTTTGCAGCGTGGCCTGATTGATTGGTCACACTGCCTCGGCTTGAAAGGCAGCAAGCTCCACTCAAGGGGGAAAGCTCAGCAGGGTGGTCATGGTTTTTAGCATGGGCTTTAGCAAATAAGGTTGTTAATAACACAAAGGAAGAATATTAGGGGAGGAATAAAAGACAGGATCGGGAGCACGCAGCTTTCACATCCTGCATTCTTATTCAGTGGAGCCTCGTCTTCAGATTGAGCAGGGGCAGCTTGGGGTTGAACTGAAACTTTTCCCAACTGCCACAGGTTTAAGTAGCAGCTTACAGATCAAGGCTGCAATGAAATCAGGGCATCTACAGACATGTCCTTCTTTCCTATGTGGAAATCAGCCCCATTCTGGAAAAATGTTATGTGTAAAACGGCCCAGTGGGGATGGAGTTGCTCTTGCCACAGACACATACTAACCCACCGTGGGCCAGGAGGTGGCATATGGGAGTTAAGCTTGTGGTGGCCAATTTGCCAAACATTTCCCTTTTTTCAGATAGGCAGAACCAGAGGTTAACTTGGGCTGCTGCTCGGCCCACCCTGGCACCAGATTTTTCTTCCATGTTTCAAAAGTTGGCAGAATAATGATATCACCAGGCCTCAGGAAACTCAGGTAAGAGGCAGGAAGAACCTACCGCCAGGGAGAGAAAATCTAGTGCTCTTACTGGTAGGAAATCCAAGGCAAGTGATTGTTGAGGCCAGCGATTGCTGAACTTAGCACTGTCCTGGCGCATAGCTTCTGACTGACTAGAAACATCCTATTCAAATAGTTGTGCATTGCCTTGAACACAGGAAAAACGTAAATGATTTTCATTAATCATGTGGGTAGGAATGCTGACTTACAGCCCAAATCCTATGCATGTCTACTCAGAGGTAAGTCCCAGTAGAGTCAAAGGGGCTTACTCCCAGGTAAGTGTGGATAGTATTGGGCTGTTACTCAACCCATGTTTTTCCTAAATATAGGTCTGACTGAAACCCCTGGAGGCAGATGGCTGGAGCTGCAGGGGAAGAGTGATGGGTGGGTCTCCTCTTGCTTCTTCCATACAAGTCATCCATATTACCAGCACATTCAGTTAGAAAAAGCAGCCATTGGGTTTTGATTACACATGCGAGTAACAGGTGGTTCTGTCCTCTGCCCCAGTTCCTTAGTCTGCAGAATTCCTTTCTGTGTTCCAGCCTGAGAATTACAAGGATGAATGCTGTGGTTATAAGGAGTCCATTATAGTTTTTAGTGTTTTGCCATTGCCTGTAATTCAAATACTTGTAAGGCTACCAAATGGCAACTCTGAAGTGACTGTACTTTACAGGAGCGTGGAGAAGCTTTCCATGGAAGCACATTTATTATTTAGAGAAATAAGTATTGTATTGGCCTCCTTAGTTATTTCCTTTAGTCCTGCAGTTCTCAATCTGTGGGTTAGGATCTGCAGTTCATTAGGGCTGCCTCACTAGGAGAAGTGGATCATGTTTTTTTGCAAGTAAATATATAAAATATTACTTGTACATAAATATATTATTTTTTTCTAAATCACTTTTTTTATAAGTCTCATAAAGCTAAGTGCTCCCTGGGGCATTTGGTGGGCCGCTGTGAGATACAGGAAGCGGGACTAGAAGGGCCTATGGCCTGATCCAGTGGGGCTGTTCTTATGTTCTTAAGTGAGTCCCAATAGAGTATCATTTTTAAAAGTGGGTCCTGGTGCTAAAATAATTTAGAACCACAGCTTTATAGCCCAATCCTATCCACTTTTCCAGTGCTGGTGCAGCTGTGCCAATGGGACGTGCACTGCATCCTGTGGTAGGGAAACAGTCACAGAAATGACTGGGGAAATGTATGGGAACATTTGTTTCCTTATCTCGGGGCTGCATTGTGGTGGAATGTTGGATAGGATTGGGCCCTTGGTCTATAATGGACAAGTTCATCAGGGGCAATATAATCTTTGAGCCATTCCCTTTCCCTAGCTATGTTTCTCGATGAGCTGGGATTGGAATGAACCTTTCTCAGTTTCAAACTTTTTAAGAGCATTAAAAATAGCACTGATTTTTAAAATAGCATTAAGGCTGCAGTCTTATACACATTTTCCTGGGAGTAAGCCCGACTGAACACAGTGAAATTTACTTCTGAGTAAACATGCATAGGATTGTACTATAATAGTCTTAAAAGTGACACAAAAAAACCAGCTTCTTTAAACATATCATTCACAGCATATGGTACAGGGATATTTTGAGATGGAGAATCATCTAGAAAGAAGAGGTGCTTCCATTTCCTTTAACCAAAGTGATTGGAAGGGGGGAGGAATGTGTTTGTTACCAGCTAAAGTAGTGGTTCTCACATATTTAGCACTGAAACCCACTTTGTAGAATGAGAATCTGTCAGGACCCACTGGAAGTGATGTCACGACTGGAAGTGACATCATCAAACAGGAACATTTTTAACAATCCTATGCTGCAATCCTACCTGGACTTACCCAGGAGTCAGTCCCATTTACTATCATTGTTAAGATACATAGTAGCTTGTTACAAGTACAGGTCTGTAACATTTCCCCAAATGCAGTCACATACAATGACAATATATTCAAGTCTGATATATTAAAAATAAAATTTTGAAATGAATGGGGACCCACCTGAAATTGGCTCATGACCCACCTGGTGGGTCCTGACCCACAGTTTGAGAAACACTGAGCTAGAGAACACACTCCCTAACACTTAGCTCTTAGATTAATGGCTTCAAGAAGACAGAACATTGTTCCCATCAGTGTTCTGGTTAACTGTGCTATTTTTAAAACAGCAGTATTGTTGAAATGACTGCTGGTGATTCGTATGGGGAGCATAATTTATACTTTCAAAATCTAGCTAATGTTTAGATGGCATTCACAGTGAATGAATCACTACTTCACTCAAATGTGTGTGGTAGCTCTCTCAGTGGCTTTGGAACACTGTGTTCAGTTATTAAGACACGCATTACCTGGAATCTAAAAGGGAAGGTTTAGAGCAGTACAATACTCACGTTTAACAAACAGGCAATGTTATTTTACTTTCTGGTGGCTGCTTCAAATGGTACAAATTTGTGGATGGGTGGAATAGGATGTTGTCATTGCTGCTACTTCCTGGATCCAACCGACACATTATGTGGCCTACACAATTGTCCATCCTGCATAAAAGACCCTATCCATTATATATGAATAAATTGCATGGATTGCATGGGAGAAGGTGAATAAATATGATTCCCACACTTGCAGTCTGAAGTGGAACAGCCCAGAATTCTGCCACCGCAGTTTACCACCTCGGCATAATGTGTAGGTTGGGATCTCAAATCAAATCTGTTTTTGGAAGTCAGGGGAAGTGAAAAAGCCATTTGGATCTTCTGTAATAAGAGAGACTTTGAGCAAAAAAATAAAATGCACATTTCTTGCTGGGCATCAATTAGTGTGTTTAAAGCCTCTCTCCTTCCTCTTCAAGCAAGTCAATACAGCTTTTCGTTTATGGTGTCTCAAGAGAACCCAATATTTCAGCAGGACTATAAAAATACAATAGCCAGTTCTATTCATAGGTTCTTGAATTACTTACACAAGATGGTAAGGAAGACTCTTATACCGGAATGTGTCCAAGTGCAATTAAATGCACCACAGAGAAAGCTCAGCACAGATAGCTGGAGTCTGTTCTCCCCCAAAGTAATGGATCAATGTGTAAGAGTTTATTTGAAACAAACTCTAAGGCCTGGTGTACACATCATGTATGGCAGGGGTGCTCACACTTTTTTGGCTCGAGAGCTACTTTGAAACCCAGCAAGGCCCGGAGATCTACCAGGGGGTAAGGAAGCGTCTGACAGACACCCCCTTTGATGTATGGAGCCCCTGCTGGACCAGGTCAGAGGAGGCCCACCAAGTCCAGCTTCCTGTGCCCCACAGTGGCCCACCAGATGCTTCAGGAAGCACACGGGAGGCCTCTCCTGTCTCCCCACCCCACATACTGGGGGCAGCCACAGGTCCCCCCAAGAGGCACATGCCCAGCCTTGCTGCACTACGGGGGGAGGAGCTCCCCACTCCCCGCCCCCCCAAACTCTTTGTGGCTGCGCCCCGAGACCAGCAGGGAGAGGGAGGCGTCACAGGTCCTCCTCGGAAGGGGCGGGGGGCTTCCCTGTTTCCATGGAGAGGGGCTGTGGGTGCAGGCGGCAGGCGGGGGAGACACTGCTCCCACCGGCCCTCCTCCTGCAGTGTCGGGGGGCCAGGGGGGTCGTCTCACCTGTCAGCCCCAACCGAGAGCAGCAGCGGCCGCAGCACTTACCTCTGGGCTCCTACAGGGGCGGCTGGGCCAGGCATGGCTGGGCTGGGTTGGGCCGGACCTGACTGGAAGGGAAGGGGAGGGTCACTCGGAGCCTCCCGCGGCAACCGCCAGCAGAGCGTCTCCATCTCGAACTCCCGCCCCTCCCCCTTCCGCTACGGAGCCCCAGGAAGCACCTCAGTCCAGTGCAGCCCAGCTCCCCCTCCTGCCGCCGCCCACTTTAGCTCCTGCTCTTCCGGCATGCAGCGCCACGAAACTGATGAAACTGACTAGAGTCTCCTCAGTTTTGTTGCTGCATGCCTGAAGAGCAGCTAAAGTGTCAGTTTCAGTGTCAGTTTAGTGTCAGCTAAATATGTCAGTTTCATCTAGTCGCTAGACGAAACTGACATATTAACAGTTTGGAGAGACAGGGCTCCGCGATCTACTCATTTTGCCTCGCAATCTACCGGTAGATCGCAATCCACCTATTGAGCACCCCTGATGTATGGAATTAGCTTAAATAGTATCTCTGAGATGACCTCTGGTTGTTGTAACAAAATATTGTTTGTAGAAGGTGGTTCCAGATTGCTTTCAAGCCAAGGGAGCTGCAGTGCTTGGTTGCAAAGGAGAGCATAGATGTAGTGGGCATAATGGAAGCCTGGTTGAACAGAGAGAACCACTGGGATACAGTTACTCCAGGATACAAACTCTATAGAAAGGACAGGGAGGGTCTTATTGGAGGTGATGTAGCTCTGTATGAAGTTTAGGGTGCAATCCTAACCCAATTTCCAGGACTAGCATAGCTGTGCCAGTGGGATGTGTATCGCAGCAGCGGGCCTCCCCAGCCCCACTTCCAGGGCAAAGGTCCACAATGGTGCCCCCCGCAGGCTACTGCTGCCCCCCCTACTCACCTGAGGCTCATGGAGTCTCAAGCAACCCAGGAATGCATTGGAGAAACCTCTGTGAGGTTCCCCGATGCTTTAAACTGGGCTTCCAAAAAACCGGAAGCACAGTTTCTGCCCCCAACAGGAGCCTCAGAGAGGCTTCTGCGGGGTCCTGGTGCCTTGCACCTGGGGCTTTTGCCCCATCAGACCTTATGGTAGGTCCACAACTGGTGCGCTGCATCCTGCAGTCGGAAGGCAGTCATGGAGACTCCCTCAAGGTAAGGCAATGCTTGTTCCCTTACCTCAGCATTGCATTGCCCTTATGGCACTGCTGGAAAGTTGGTTAGGATTGCTGCCATAGACCTACAGAGGGTAGGTGACCCTAGACTTCATTCTTTGTAGTGCCCATGACCTAAGTGTGAGGTGTAAGCGTTGTTGAGCTGATAGGGAACAGTGACTGTAGTGCTATCCAGTTCAAGGCAAATGTAATTGGAAAGTTTGAAATGAAGTTCAACTCTGGCATTTTGGACCACATTTTGCACCAGTCAATCTGGTTCCCTTTGATTCCTATATGCACTGACGTTCACAGAAGTCAATACTTTTTTTGGTTGTCTGAGACTGCAGCTGTAAAGCCTATTGAGATTAGTGGGATTTTCTTGTCAATAAACTTACCTAAGCTTGCACTGTGACTTTATAGTTCCTGAACTGGTGGATATTTTCATGATCTCTACAACATTTGTATAATGTACAGTGAGCCCAAACTTAGCCCTCCATGCTGCAGCTGCAGAGCTCAGCACCCAGAAGTAATTGGCAATGACGTGGGATGTGAGGATGTCACCACCACTTACTTCTGGGTTGAGAGACCACAAAGTGACCCTGAAAATGGTGGTAAGAGGGTCAGGGTAGGTGGATGGGTGGGGTTTTTTTGCAAAGAAAACCTTGCACACAGAGCTCTGCCTTCTGACATGAGCCTCTGCTCTGTGGTGTTCAGTGCCATATTGTGATCTTGCTCCCAAGTGGCCCCTGCGTCGCCCCTGCGCATTTTCTGCACCACCCCACAGAGCCATGCCTCACAGTCTGGGAACAGATGATATACAGCAGGGGTGCCCAAACCCCAGCTCTGGGGTCTCTTGCGGCCCTTGAGGACTCCAGTCCAGCCCGCAGGAAGCCCCCAGTCTCCAATGAGCCTCTGGCCCTCCAGAGACTTGCTGGAGCCCGCACTGGCCTGATGCAACTGCTCTCAGCATGACAGCCAACTGCTTGATCTTTTGCCTGAGCTGTGGGATGAGGCTTCCTCCACTGCTTGCTGTTTCACTTCTGTGATGCAGCAGCGGCAGCAAAGGAAAGGTTGGCCTTGCTTTGTGCAAGGCCTTTTATAACCCTTGGGCTATTGCAAGACCTGCATTCATTCATATAAGTTCCATCTCTAATGTATTCATTTATGTAAATTTATTCAAATTTGAAATGTAAATTAACTTTTTTCCTGGCCCCCAACACAGTGTCAGAGAGATGATGTGGCCTCCTGCCAAAAAGTTTGGACACCCCTGCTATAGAGCTTCCATCTTTTTGTCAAACCAGACCATCCATGTAGTACTTGTGGAAACAATTTTCTTGGGATAACAGTACATAAAGAAAACCATATCAGCCTTGCAAATTTGAGTCTATTAGAAAAATAAAACAATGAAATGTTAACAACTGTGTTGTTGTTTCAGGTCTCAGTCTGTGGTGGAACCTGGGATGTTGAAACACGAGGATCAGAATGAGAATGAGAATACCCAGCCACTCTTGGCTCTAGACTGAGTCTGAACATTCATTGTGAACACATAAATGCATCATCAGACTTACAAGGTCCAAGAAACCTATGAAGTAAAAGACAGGTTTAATACATATTTACACACGTTCAGCTTGAAATCAGGCTCACCATCTTTGCAGAGCAAGTAATGATCATCACCAGCCATCCGTCTGTGTGGCCAAAGCCAAAGGGGAAGATTCCTTGTGGCCCAGAACTCAAAGATAATGGGAAGTGTTTGACTTTAAAGCAGGGTTCTTTTGCTTTCCCTTTTATGATGTATGATATTTACGACTGAACCATGAGAAACAACTTTCTATGTTCATACACTCAGAGATGCATCAGTTGAGGTTTTCCCTGACTGTTTAAATTAATAGGGATATTCTCCAATTTTACTAAAATAAAATGTAGATGAAGTAAAAAAAAAAAGTTTGAGTTTAAACATTGCAGTAATAGGCTTAGTTTGTCATTCAGAGAGAACACCTCCAAAAGTCCTTCAGTCCTTGCAAAGATTTTTTTTCTTCCCGATGTTTTTTTATTTATAAACAAAGAATTGCTAGGCAAGCACCAGCAGAAAATTGTTCATTTCTGCAGTATGTGATCCCATCATCCCAATATTTGCAGGGATCACTTATTTCAAATCTAATTCCTAACTCTAGAAAGTTCCTATAATCCTATCAGCTCAAGATAACGAGTGGAGTGGGTAACATGGGAAACAGATATTGTCAATTTCAAAAACTACTACTGTATTTCATTTTAACAAGGTGGGGGATTTTCTTCCCTCCCCCCAAAAGCTACTGCTCCACATTTATGTGGAGTAGATGTAGCAGTGGTGATAGAGGAAAATGAGGTGAACGCTCAATGGAAATACTGGTGATTAATGTTTCACTCCAGGTCCTTTCATTCATTTAGGTCACTCCAGCAAATGAAAGCTCACTGGAGCTGTTTCACTATCATCTTTTCCACAATCAGTTAAAGGTGTAGCCACGGGGCCTGACTGACTGCAGATATAGGCTGTGCTTATAATGGAAAAGGAAAACTTGGGATGAATTATTCAATATGCCTCCATTAGAACGAACTGTTGAAGAACAGAAAAATGTAGAACTGAAATGCCAAAGATCAGTTTGCTGTTCCTGTCTTTACAAAATCGAATCCCATCCCAACATTCAAATGAAAATAGATAATAAAAAATCTACTCTTATGAAACTGTTTTTGGCCGTGGTTTTATTTCCTTAAATAGTTATAAGCATTTAAGTCACTTTTTGCAACTCTATGGAAGAGCCAGTTCACAGTCTTTTGCCAAACACAAAATAGAATCCATGTACATTAGAAAGATTAACTTACTACCATGAGGTCAGCAACGTAACTCTTAGGTGACAGCTTGGAAGCAATGATATCATTTGCTTGGGTCTGATCCATTATGACTCAAACCGTGATGTTTTACTACCAGAGTGTATCCTCTTGGGGGTAAGTTTCAGGGACCGTTTATTATGAAGCCAAGGATATTGCTTTTACGGAGGAGTCGCTGCTGCCGACACAATATAATTTAGCTATAGTTTGTCCCTCAGGGTCAAATAGATACTGCAATTGGCCTGTCTTGTACAGCTGGAGCACTTGTTAAAACAGCAATACTCAAATCATCCTCTTTTCTTGTCCCTGTGAAATACAGAGGCCTTTGCTTACACTACAGGCTTGTGCTGGTATGCTGCTTATTCTGATGGAAACCAAAATTTGCCTGCTAACGTTTTGCCACCAGGGCCAAGAACTAAAAGTGCTCAACACCTGTAACAGAAAAAAATCACTTTTAACCATGCCATCTCTTTCGGCAAAAGTGTACTGTACTTTGCTTCCATTCCTACCACTGTCTTTCAAAAACAATGACCACATGCATTGTAAATCTTAAGAACTGCTGCAAGTATTAAAGTCTTAGCTAAGGATTTGTGTAATTTATTTTCATCCTCTAATATTCTTAACAGCATGGTGAAAAAAAGTTTACAGGTATCCAATGTAGCCATTTTAATTGTGATAATACACCTTTTAACTGAAGAAAAAAAAATAGGCTGACTGGACTAGAGCAATGCATGACGTTCCTTCCAGTTGTACAATTAGAAGGATTTGTGACTTTTAAAAGTGCTTCTTCCATTATCACTTTCAGCACAGAACTGTGTCAAACAATGGTTCTCAAACACTTCAGCACTGCGACCCACTTTTTAAAATGACACTATCACCTGGCTTCACGAGACTAAAAAAATGAAATTATGAGCTTTATGAAACTAAAAAAAAAATTCATTTTACCAGCTGCTTAAATCTTTGTTTTTACCCTTCTGGAGCATTTGTTGAGCTTCACATTCCTTGGATCAGGATCATTCTGGTGGTCCTGCATCCCCTTTGCCTGGCCTTTGATAAGAGCTGAGATGCATTCACCTACCTGCAAGTAAATGTGCACGTGTAGCTCAGTTTTGCTTTCCATAGGGTTCAATACATTTTTCTTGTCAGTGGGGGACACCCAACTTCTTTCTCAAGAGATTTTTGGGGCCTGCATTCATTGGATCAGGATAATTCTGGTGGCATTGCACTCCCCTTGATCTGCCCTTTGATGTGGAGTAAGGCATACTACTCACAAGTAAAAACACATGTGATGCTCCATTTTGGTTTCCATAGGACTCAATATATTTTCCTTGTCAGCTATCAGCTTGTCAGTTTAGCGACCCACTAAAAATCAGGTTGTGACCCACTGGTGGGTCCCAACCCACAGTTTGGGAGCCACTGGTATAAAGCATATGGAGATGGTAGTAACAAGGAACAGTCAAGGTTTGGTCATGTATACATTGCATATTTGTTTGTGGTTTTGCAGGTACTGAATATATTGCAGGTCTGGTTTCTTGCATTTTAGTAGTTTCAGTTAATAGAAAACAGCACTTTGATTCTTTGGTACCAGTGCAAAATCTAGAAGCAATTTTGGTTGCTATTAATAAAGTGAAGACACTTGAAATTGATGCACAATACAAAATATCACAGCACATAATGGGCAAGAATATACTTGTAGGCACACGTTTAGAGCAGATTGCTTTATTTTGTTTTCCAGTCACATAATCCTGCTACATGGGGTGCCTGTTTGGGAGGCTGAACTGAGAGAAAGCAATGCAAAATCAGGCTAAATCACCAGCTGACAGGAAAATGGAGCCTGTGAATTCTCAAATGCAATACTCTCACCTGTTCACACTTTCATTTTTGGTCTTAAATTTGCACTTTGAAAAGTTTAAGGCAACTATTAATAAACATTCTATACAGGAATACTTCTAATCAAAGAAATTAGAAAAGCTCAATTTAATCTTTAGCACATCCTGACTATAGTTTATAATATTAGAAAAATATTAAGATAAGCAAACAGTTTTCTTCTCACCAGCTTAATAATTTCTCCATACTTCATCTCCAAAACATTTCAAAGTAAGACAGTTCTGCAAAATCCACCTGATGTACATTTTGGCATATTTCAGTGCCCAGAAACATGACTATCATAGACATTCTGGGCGTGAATCATTCACAAGTTGAAGTTGCATTGCTAGTCATAATTTAGAAAAAAAATATCCAAAGCTGAATGGATTCCCAATACTGTTCTAGAATACTCATCCTATTTCACTAAATCAAGCAGAAAATGGAAAAACATGTCTCCAGGAAGTGAATCTCATGGTAACAATGAATTTGCTCTATTGCGTCTAGCTTAAAGTATACATTTTTGCCTTGAAGACCGTATTTCTAGCTGCAGGCCATGGTCCCAGCACCTAGGCTAGTGGCAAATGAAGCAAAATAGATATAGCACCAGAGAGGCAACAAGTGAAGTCATAGCATAATCTTGAGCAGAATTTGTGCAATTTCCATGTAAGTGAATCTTTTTATTGGCGTCCTGGAAATGTGAAAGCGGAAGGTACATGCAAAAGCGGAAGGCTCACTGCACCTCTATGCACCAGCAAGGCTTTAAGGACCTTTCTGTCTTAGAAATAAACACAATCAACACTGGGTTATAAAACAGGAATTAAACAAGGTCAAATGTGTACATGTATGTCTCTTCACTTGGAAGCAGAAAACCATACTCAGCAAAAATGCTTTGTTCATATATAACAGGCTTGATCATGGTTTAATATACATGTCATTTGCAGACTTACAAAAAGAAATTAAAAGAACATTACAAAACACAAGTCGTTCATAAAGAGCAACAACATGTCCATCCATATGTGATAGAAAAATAGTTATCTATAAAAAAAACCCAACAATAAAAAACCACCCGCTCACATTCTCTGCAGGTCACGCTATACATTCATTGATTTAGATCTAAATGAATTACCACATGTGGTGTGACAAATTTCCAAGCTGCCAGCATGTAAGTGCTTATGAGAATCCTTACCAGAGTGGATATGAAGACATTGATCTGGGATGCAATTCACTAAGCATTGCTGGTGCAGCAATTTATTTTAAAATGAACCAAAATTGCACATTAACAGTGTCTGGAAGATGGTGTCCTTGCACATAAGCCTTGAAAAATAAGTGACTAGCATATCAAGAGTATGCCTAGCACTTGCACACGTAACACAAGCATAGCAAAACACAGGCATGTTACTCTGAAATGTGGCACAGGACATTCTTTGGCTGACAGAAGTGTAGAATATCAGTTCTTGCAGCATGGATACAGAGCTATTAAATCAGTGCTGTAATGGTATACACAGAATAGGAATCTTTGAAGACCACATACAGATTTCTTCATACAGTTCAGTTTTGCTTTTTTACAAGGACAGCATTTTCTGTCACAAAAGTACAGCCCTCAAAAGGGGATGTCGAAAGTAACCTGAATGTGTCAACCTTAAATGGCTGGAAGGGTGCGTCGCTGTTGTTGTGTTAACTCTGGATGCCAGACATCCACAATGAATATCAAGCGATAACGGTTAGCATCCTGCCACACTTCATGCTCAAAGGAATCATCAAAAATTAGAACTTTCCCTTCTTCCCAGATCCTGCAAGACAAACAAGGAGTACTGCCTTAATTTCTTGCATGTAAGAGTTCCAAGAGAGAAGTTTCTGACCATATTTTCATCCAGTTAAAAGTCCCCTTCAGACAGGGCCAACTGTGAGGGGGCAAATGGGAGTATGACAGTTGGTCATTCCTCCATGCTGACGCACTCCCAGGCCAAACCCCCATCCTTGTGTTCAGCACTTGGCTGCAGAGGTTAGCAGAGAATATGGAAGGGTTCTGCCTTTTGGTTTAGAACCCTGGCCAACCATGGTAAAAATATCAGGGGACTTTGGACAACCCATATCAATAAACCAAACTACCCTGAAGTGAATTCTGCCACCCTGGAGTTGCTGGGTTATCTGTATTATCCCACCAGGTAGGAAGGGGAATTTTTACCACACATCAAGCACGGATATATGATAAAACAGTCATCTCTATTGTCCCACACCAAGCAGCAGATTGTACCCATTAACATTTTACAAGTGAAAGCAGAAGACAACTTTTCCCAATTAATAAACATCC
Organism: Tiliqua scincoides; assembly: GCF_035046505.1. NCBI lineage: Eukaryota > Metazoa > Chordata > Lepidosauria > Squamata > Scincidae > Tiliqua > Tiliqua scincoides. The sequence goes on along the minus strand of NC_089824.1, from coordinate 42,201,635 downwards.
AAATCAAAGATTGGGAAAACTTCTTATTCCTAAAATAAATATATGTCCAAATGCTGTATTTTCTATACTTATTCCCCTCCACCACACACACACACACACACACACACACACACACCCTACCCCAAGCTGTTTGCAGCTCAACCATGAAATTCACTGACTGACCTTAGTCTAGTCACTGAGATAGCCTAATCTATCTCAGAGGGTTGTTATAAGGACCAAGTGCTGATTGAGCCATGTATACTTCTCTGAGCTCCTTGGAGAAGTATATAAATGTAACAAAGTTTTGAAGATGTGAAATCCCAATATCACAGTGAGAGTAAGACCAAGATCCTCATCTCATTTTGGTTTCCATAGGACTCAGTATCAATATCCTCATCTCAGTTACAGAAGAAACAGCCTTCTACCAATTCAGACCACAGGAGGTGTATAGTAAAAGTATAGGAAGGCTGGGGTAAATGTATATTTTTTGAAAGTAAATATGATCCCACAAATGTATGTACAAATCAATTCTGGGTGAAACAGCAGGAACCTGGCTAACTAGTTTGACAAATATGGGGAATATATATAACAGGGGTGCCCAAACCCTGGCCCTGGGGCCACTTGCGGCCCTTGAGGACTCCCAAACTGGCCCGCAGGAAGCCCCCAGTCTCCAATGAGCCTCTGGCCCTCCAGAGATTTGCTGGAGCCCGCAATGGCCTGATGCAACTGCTCTCAGAGTGACGGCCAACTGTGTGATGTCTTGCATGAGGCTGTGGGACAAGGCTCCCTCCACTGCTTGCTGCTTCACATCTGTGATGTAGCAGTGGCAGCAAAGGAAAGGTTGGCCTTGCTTTGTGCAAGGCCTTTTATAGCCCTTGAGCTATTGCAAGACCTGCGTTCATTCATATAAGTTCCATCTCTAATGTATTCATTTATGTAAATTTATTCAAATTTGAAATGTAAATTAACTTTTTTCCTGGCCCCCATCACAGTGTCAGAGAGATGATGTGGTCCTCCTGCCAAAAAGTCTGGATACCCCTGATATATAAAGTAGTAATGGAAACGCTTAAACAGAAGTTTGGTATATTCAAATGAACAGATAATGCTTACTTTCATTAAACAAATTCACTATCAAAAACATAAAAGGAGTTAATTAAGATCTGCTGATAAATGTTGTATGGGGAAAATTGGGTCTTGAGAATTCCTAGAATTCTGAGGTACAGAATTAAGCAAAGAATGCATCCCTGTGTTTCTAGAATATTGGGAGATATTTTGTTAATGGAAGAAGAACATCAGCACATACTCTCAAACATACTCATATCTGACTGAGCATAGAGTTTCTATTTGTTACAATAATTCACCCTACATGATCTGGCATCAAAAAATTGAAATGTTACTATTTCAGGGCATACAGTTGCAGAAGCAACTCCTATGAGATTAAGCAGAATGACAAGGGCAAAGAGAACACACAGCACATTTATTTAAAGACAAATGTAGACTGAGGGCCTGATCCAATTTTCCAGCACTGATGCAGCCATGCCAATGGGACGTGCATTGCATGGGGGGGGGTAGAATCACAGAGGCCTCCTCAGAGTAAGACAGCATTTGTTCCCTTACCTTAGGACGGCATTGTGGCTGCACCAGTGCTAGAAAGTTTGAATAGGACTGGCCATCTGAACAACCCTCTCTAACTGTATCATCTCATCTCATTTTTGTTGGGCTTAAAGATGACTAAGGAAAACCGTAAACCAGTGGCGTAGCTAAGGCAGTGCAGGGGGTAATAGTTGCACCAGGCATCAAGCTTTAGGGGGGCAACAAGTTGAGCTTGACACAAGTGACCAAAATTGTGAAAATCTTGGTATTATGAATAATACCATCATGTTATATATCATTGGAAAGGTAATTAATGCTGGATGCAAAGAAACAAACTGCATTGGAATATCTGTATTCTATCAAAAGTTATGGCCAATTAAGCAGAAAATGAAAACACAATTGCCTTATGGATCAAAAAGTAGATTACCTTAACTTAAAACTGATCTGAGACTGATTGTTCTGAGAGCCAGTGACATATTATCATGTTATTGACATGCTGCAATGACATGTTATCATGATACAGCATGAAACCAATTAGGTGTTAATATGAGTCAGCTTTCATTTCCATGTATCATTTCCCTTGCTAACTGGATAAAAGGCACTTTTTCAAGTGGTGCCCCTCTTATATTTAGCAAGGGTAGAATAACCATCCCTCTTCACCCCAGCACAATGTCTTGAACCTATCAGGGGCACACTTTTTATTTACTTAATTAATTTGATTTTGTCTGGGGGGGGGCTACAAATCTTCTTTGACCCCAGATAGCAGATAGATGCCTTAGCTATGCCACTGACTAGGGGGAGGCAGTAGAGCAATTAGAAGGCAAGCTGCTGTGGGGAGGAGGTGGGTTCTTCCCAATTTTCACTTTTTAAAAAGCCCGGGCGTGATGTCACTTCCGGTTGTGACGTCAGTTCCGGGGCAACATTTTGAGCTTGGCACTAGGCTACATGATCATTAGCTACGCTACTGCCATAAACTGCTATATTTTTGACACACTGGCTTCACAGAGCATGCAACATGTTTAAGGCTATGGATCTTTTGCACATGAATCAGCATCCCCTGTATTTTCAGCCCTCTGAATCTAGTGGTACTAGTGATGATATTAATTATTTTTGAAAGATATTCATGTAAATCATGGACTGGTTCAGATGATACTCTAAAACCAGCCCTTCTCAATGCATGGGATGAGTATAGGTGAACACATCTCTGTCCTACCTGGTGGGCTACTACCCAATTACTACTACGTTAAAATAGTATGTGCCAGAAATATCCTGTCACCTGATTAGGTGCCAATGTGCTGGGGAAGCCATTACATGCCCTTCTACATGCAATTGAAGGAGCCAACTGAAGCAGCATCATAATCAGCGCCATGTGTTTTATTTGGCTGGGGAGGTTCCATCAGTTTCTCAGCTTCTGCAGATAAATTACTTTCTTCATGTGGCTGCTGATGTTCATCCAGCAGTACTGTATTAATCTGTGCCTTCCCTGAATGAAGTTGTTAAGAGGCCTTGTCTCTTTGGAAGAAATGATTGAATGATTGACAGCTATTCTGCAAATAAAAAGTTCCTCCTCCATCTGTCTTCACCCCAATATTCAGGGACTACCCTACAGAAGCTAAGCCAATAAGCAAGTGCATTCATCACCTTGTCTTGATGCTATCGTAATTCTATGGAGATGGGCAGCAACAGTCTCTGTAAAATTAATCTCTGATGAGAACAAGGCTGAGCTTTAAATACTGCAAACAGCCCATGACATCTCATTACCATAAAGATGTAGACAACAGAAGGAAATTCAGGAGAGAGCAATAAAACAGAGGAAGCAATTAGAAAACAGGATTTAATGAAACAATAGCAAAGTGCCCTAATTCTGAATACCCTGCTTTACAGAGACTTCATTTCAACTACAGTCAAAAGACAGGGCTGAACATTTGCTTAAATGAGAATGCAGTACAGTGAACAGTAAAATCATCAAGAGAGGAAAGCAATACTTTGTGGTGATACAAGACTGATGGCTACCAAGAAGGGGCTTGCTCTTTTCTTTTTTCTTCAGCCTGATTGATTGCTGGGCCCAAATGCAAATGGGAGCCAGAACAGTGAAGTGCTAAAATTAGCACTGCAGACAGGTATCCTGGTGTGCATGTTTGACAGCAGACAATGAAAACCTCACTTAATACTGGACTACTTTTCAAACTGAAACTATGAACATTGCCTGATTTTCAGTTTTCTGATTGTAGTTCTCTGGTGCTGTTATGTTAACAGTTGACAGTGTGTCAATGACATTTTATTGTGCTGTCATTGTAATATATATTTGCTAGCCTCTGTTTGGACTAGTAAGTGGGAAAAATATTTAGTAAAGAATCATTGTTAAGGATAAGATCAACCACTGGACTCTGCTCTGTTTCACTTTCTGTGACGAATTCATTTTACTCTGTTTCACATGTGGAATGGATTTTGTATATGATGTATATGTATCCGCACCCCCAGCTTGACAAAGGCATTGCTAGAAAACCCAACCAAAACTGACCATTGCCTTTCAACTTCTAGTAATGATGGGAGAAAAGGCAGGCTGCCAAAGCTGGGCCCTAGTGCCACGCACCTCCCAGACCTGAAAGTAATAACCCCCATGACAGAGCACTCACCATCAGCTGTTGCTGTGAATATATCATGGAGGTGGGGAGTGGGGAAATACATGCTCCAACATGGAACTGGGGAACAGGAACATACAACACTGTGCAAGAACATGGTTACCGAGTTGCCCTGGATAGGTGCACTCTCCTCTCAGTTGCAAGCTGGGGTAGGTATTCTCCACTCTTCACAACTGACCCACAGTAGCTTTCAATGAGTGCCATCCCACAGGGATTATTGCTTGCAAGCCTGGGGCCAGGTGGACACCGTGACCCAGCCAGGGAAGGCCCCCCGCATTGTCACAGGAGATTTAAGTTATGGATCATTTCTAGTTAGAACTTCTGACAACCCTAACTGAAACAGATAAGATGCTGAAATCAAGGTCTGCCTTTTCAAGCAAGCTCCAAGGAGGCCAAAAGAGGCGTGTGTCTAACATCTTCTCTCTTTTAGAGTGTGAATTATCCAGGCTGAGCCTAATTGTATCTAATCATTACAACAGTAGCAACTTTCAACACAATGAATACTATCCATGGTCTTGCTTTACCCAAAAGCATAACCCTGATAATGTCTAACAGAGGTTAATGTCACTATCTACATATTTAACTGCTATTTGTACATCCATTAAGAGACATTCTTGCCACTAAAAGGATAGGGAAGGAAGCATGCTATTCTGCAAGTCTACTTCCTATTTCTTAATAATGGTTAAACAGTTGTCAGCAGCATTTATGGCGACACTAGCCTGTAACGCCAAAAAAGCTTTAAGGAAAATTAGAGTGATTGTCAACAGAGAGCAGCAAACATTGTTCACTTTGAACTGATATGACAACCAGCATATAGATGATCAGAAGAGCAGTCTAATAATACAGCTTCCATCTATCACCAATCCTGAACTCATCTGAGGACTGGAAGGAGACAGAACTCTACATCTCGTTAACAGCTCTGAGCAACAAAGCTGCCCACCCACAACCCTGATTAAGCTCATTTCATAATGTTGAGAACAAATGTTCTTGTCAGTGATTAGACCATAAGAGCTCGTGGCTGCCATACACGAACATGAGTGGCCAGTATTTAAATGACGCGAGTGCTGGAAAGCATCCAAAAGCAGAGGCAGCAGCAAGCACATTTAATTGCTGAAAATGTTCAGCTGATTCCCAGAAAACATTTCTTTATGAGATGTTGGTAAAGATCATTGACCAATGTTATCCCCCCCCCCCCACATCACTAGCTGTGTTTCTACAACAGCAACAAGGGAAAAAAAGAACTCAAAAACATCCTCTGCAGACTTTGCAGACAGGAAGCCACAGTCCAGCTTCCCTTATTTCTTGTATACTCAAGATAGCACTATAGGCATCCAGATGAGACTCCCGAATCAAAATATAAAAGATCAGCAAACGAATGTTGGAATTCTAAAAGTTAAATTAATTTAAAAAACTCATAGACAACACAGATTCAACTTTTTTGGAGAAAGACTCAAGCTTAGAGGTAGAATGCATGTTTTGCATGCAGAAAGTCTCAGGTTCAATCCCTGACATCTTTAAGATGGACTCTACTACTAAACTCTGGAGTGTCAGAACACACAGACAATACTGAACTAGATGAACCAATGGCCTGATTCAGGAAAACAGCAGGAGCATAAGTGCAGATGTCTAGAGCAGTGTTTCTCAACGCTGCTCCCCTGATGTACCACTTGCCGTTGCGCTGCCCTTGGAGGTACAACCAGAAGTAACTGGCAATGACATCATCGCCAGTTACTTTTGGTTTGGAGACCACGACAGGAGCTTCCAAGATCAATAAGAGGCCCAGGGAAGGTGGGAGATCTTTCTCTTGCACTTGAAAACTGTGCACTAGAGCTCTGCCTACCAGATCTAAGCTTCCTATCACCATTGGAAGCTCCTATCATAATTACATTGCAAGGTGGTGGGTGCTATACATACCACCCAACATTGCCTGGCATACCATTGTTGGTACACGTACCACTGGTTGAGAACCACTGGTCTAGTGGATTTGCAGGTTAATTTGCAGGTGCACACCAGGCAGATTGTCACCTAAAAATCTTATTTTGTGATCTAAATGTTGAATTTTTGAGATGAATATCTCCAGTTAAAGGAGCACTTTTAATGGTATGGGGTTGTAGTCATACATAAAGGCCTAAGGGTTCTCTCAGGTCCCTTTTAGGAGACTTCACTCAAATTACTGAATAATCGTGCAAACAAAAAAGATACCTGTTTTCCTGGGCACATCGAATCCTGCAGCCTTCTTTTGGAATCACCAAACCTAAATGCATCCTTAACCTACAGTTAGTAGGCCCTGTGTGAGGCCAGACATGTGTCCCAGGGTGCATGACAGAATACTTGATCTAGAGAGAGAGAGAGAGAGAGAGAGAGAGAGAGAGAGAGAGAGAGAGAGAGGGGTATAATATTGGTTTTAGAATGAACACCACTCTCTCTAACACTGGCAGAGATAGCAACACTGCCAAACACTGCCAAAATAGCAACTCGGCACCAGCTAAGGTCCTTGGCTGGCATCTTCAACTCATTTAATATTGAACAGTCTCACTGACATAAAGGCATTGAGCTACTAATGACAGCCTTAATTACAGCTGATCTCCCAGAGTTCCAATTTTTTTAAATTTACTACATAAAATAAATAAAAGTGACATGCATTTTCTCTATTAAACAGAAGTCTATTTTTCCCCATCTTACTTAATAACCTCGGCATCTTGACAAGCATATCATATTTGCAAAAATCTAATAAAAAACCCTTCATATAAAGAAGGCACAATTAATTAAGTGTTTCAAGGAAGACACTGGACAACATTTGGTTCAGCATCCAATCTAAAATAGACCTCTATCAATGACTTTATTGGAGTAGAAACTAGCAAACTGATAAAGGGCCCAAATTTCTGGTGCTGATACAGCCATATCAGTGGGGTGTATGCTGCATCCAGTGTTGGGGGGCAGTCACTAAGGCCATTTGTTCCTTTACCTGGGGGCTGCATTACAGTTGCATCAGTGTTGGAAATTTGGATAGGATTTGGCCCAAATTGTTCTAGGGACCTTAATAGCATGTATAGTAAGAGAAATCTCACTTTAACCATCATATTGCACAGAACAAAACAGCTGGGCCACTTTTAGGCCATTCTGTATACATGCAACCACAATGGCTGCTGGCATTGCCACAATGTAGATTAAACTCAGCATAATAATCTGCTTATATGCAGTGAACAGCTGTATTTCTATGGTTACTATCTGCCTGAAGCAGATATGTTCCACTCTGGAACAGACAGCTTCATGTCATCAAGAATATTAGGAGGTTCTGGCCATTTGGGGAGAGGCTGGGAAAAGCAGTACCCTCAGTGATGTATAGCAGATGTTACAACTCCTCAGAAACACCTGCATCTCTGATTATTGAGGTATAAAGCCCTAATCACAATAAGTACTCTTGAAATACTGTGCTATTTTACAATTCAGTGGCTGAAGGTATCAAAATGACAATGTTACAATGAATTTTGCCCCCACTAAAACGTGAAAACCTTGTAGAGATGTTCTGAAGCCGAACGGCAGGAAAGACCTATAGCTACTCTGCCAGCTACATAATCAATACGATTTGCTAACAGTTTGGAAGATAATTTACAATTTCATTCTGCCCTGATAAATTTGAAATTTATTATGTTACAAACTCATTTAAACTGCATTTTCTTAGCCCAGTTTCCCAGGACTCCAGCTCATGCCAATTTGCTGGCAATGCTCTATATAACCTTCTTATGGTAGTCTTCGCTGAAATCCATCCCACGTTAGCCACACTTGTAATTATTCAAAGGTTTTGCATGTCCCTCCAGCTTGTTTGGTTCAATTGTGTTTCCTCTATCTATAGTGAGGCACAATTATTTGTGCTATCCCAATTTGTACATGGAAGTAAAAGATCTGAGGGAAATGTATATTCTGACTCAAACGCAGCCATTCATTGAGATCACGGGAATTCAGGCTTGTGAGAATCTGGATTCTATTTAAAAACTAACTTTGCTCCTTCACCTTTATAAAGGTAAACCCTACTCTGAGTTAGTTAATAGACTTTTAGCAGAGGCAAACTGGAATCTCTGTGCTCAACGCAGCATTTTCCCACACAAACTAACCTGTATCAATTGAATTGCTTTATGGTATCAGTTGTTAATCATGTTGACAGTTCATACAGTTAGTTTAAAAATCCTTCACACATTTATCTTCATAACTCTGCAGGTCATTGTTATTCCCATTACACAGATGAAAAATCTAAGCTGAAAGGAAATGCTACATAACAGCATGTACCTGGCCTCTTCTGCATCCAGTGGCTTCTGGGAATCGTTCCAATAAGGTACATGTTCTGGGAACACTCTTACAGGCATTTTCATTTTTCCTTCCTAAAAATTAAAAATAAAAACCCCAAACACCACAACAACTTAAACAATGGTAATTTGAATTCTAATCACAAAAGACTAGTGAGTCTTCAAATTCTCCAGGTATTTGGCATGCTTGAAACATGACAATTCTATAAAATGTCTATATAGACATATTTGTTTGAGGTACAAAAACATCCATGAACTGAATCATTGTTAGTGTCTAACAAAAAAAAATGTCCTGATGTCAAGATACTGAAAGCAGCAGAAGCAGGCTTCCTACCCCTCCAATGTCTGCTACTGGAGTGCAACCTGCCACTTCTCCCAAACCTAATCACAACTAGCAGGCATTCATTGAACTAGCCACTCACTAGACTACAGTCCTGGTAGCTGTCAGTCAGTACCTAGAACAAAAAATCCAGAACACAGCAGCAGTAAAGTTCATTTTGCCCATATGTCCTTGCAAATTAGCATTGGTTTCAACCATGTACAAACACAGCTTCTTTGTTTATGAAATAAACAGAAGGTATTGGGAAGGGAAGCACATTGAAAGCATCCAATTATTCCCCACCAATACTGTGTCATATTTTACATGTCATGTGTAAATGGCACATGAATGGCACAGAGTTCAAACATGTGGATTATGACATTATTCAGACATACACAAGCTGCTCCACATTTTCTGTACCCATGTACAAGAAACCCACATATGTGTTCCCAATATGTGTTCTGTAAAATCATGACTGCAAGAATAAATCACTTCACTGCCACAATCAGCTCTCCCTCCCTCTCTCTCTTCTAAGATAATGCCTTGAAATCTTAGCTGGTACCTAAGATTGCAGACTTTTGCACTGCTGATTATGAGATTTTTTTCATATTAGGAAGCTCAAATACAGCAGTCATAATGTTCAAGAGGACTCTGTGGAAATTGGCGGCCTTTCACCAAAGTGGTGTGAGAACAGGTAGAGAGCAATCCGGTTTTGTAAAACACAAAGGGACAAGATAACTTCACCACCACCACACAGATTACTAAAAAGTTAATGTTGTCTCTAGTGGAACAGCTCCTGTGCTACTCTGAAAGCATTCATGGTTTCCATATCACTGTTAGCCTAACATTTGAGCTCATGCCACAGCTTGTATTAATTCCAATTGACAGAATTGCATCTGGTTTGTGACATGAAGATATCTCCTTTTTGCCAGCTCACTTTTCCTAGGGCCAGTTTATAATTGTGTACCACTCACTGCGTTGGATTTAAAGCAAGTACAAGCCTTCCTGCAAGAGAAATGCAATAATATATCCTATAGTAGCTATATGTGGGAAGCAGAGTTTTGTAAGCAGCATGCAAGTTAACTTTCCTCAAGCTGCATCAACTGTCATGCTAAAGTCACAAAATCACAGTGTTAGAATGTACTAAAAGGATAGGTAGCTCTCCCCACCATCATGCCAGAAACCCAGCCACCATCTCCATACAGATCAACCTGCTTAATCCAGAGCACAGCACAGAAATGTTATTTCATATGTCACACAAATCTCATCGCTCTCTCAGGAAGCTCAGAGCAGTTTACATGGGGTTTCCCAGGACGTTTCCTGGCCAGGCTGAAACTTGATTAGCTTCAAAAATGTCTCAGCATTATTAAGGACTTCCATTTTCTCTTCTCCCAAAAAATGCCTGCAGAAAACATAGCACCAGGTAACCTATGCATAGAAGACCATTCACACATTGCTGGACAGGCTTCAGTTTCATTTTTGCTTGAGGAAGGCCAGTGAAGATTGGTGATGGAGAAAGCTCCGAGTCAGTGCCTTTCTGAAGAATGGGTAGGCCTGGAAACTGGGAGAGATTTCCTTTCCAGGGAGCTTGCATACCCTTTGGCAGTTATACATCCTGCTTCTTGGCTAGTGGGAGGAGATCACCCAGCTTGCATGCCTCCTCCATCAACAGAACATATATGTGACCCCACGTAGTAACAGATGAGAGCGCTCATACTATGCACACTTCCTGGCTTCTCTCCTTCCTTCCTGGTTACTAAGAACATGAGAACAGCCCCACTGGATCAGGCCATAGTCCATCTAGTCCAGCTTCCTGTATCTCACAGCGGCCCCACCAAATGCCCCAGGGAGCACACCAGATAACAAGAGACCTGCATACTGGTGCCCTCCCTTGCATTGGCATTCTGACATAGCCCATTTCTTAAATCAGGAGGTTGCACATACACATCATGGCTTGTAACCCATAATGGATTTTTCCTCCAGAAACTTGTCCAATCCCCTTTTAAAGGCATCCAGGCCAGATGCCATCACCACATCCTGCGGCAAGGAGTTCCACAGACCAACCACACGCTGAGTAAAGAAATATTTTCTTTTGTCTGTCCTAACCCTCCCAACACTCAATTTTAGTGGATGTCCCCTGGTTCTGGTGTTATGTGAGAATGTAAAGAGCATCTCTCTATCCACTTTATCCTTCCCATGCATAATTTTGTATGTTTCAATCATGTCCCCCCTCAGGCGTCTCTTTTCTAGGCTGAAGAGGCCCAAACGCCATAGCCTTTCCTCATAAGGAAGGTGCCCCAGCCCAGTAATCATCTTAGTCGCTCTTTTGCACCTTTTCCATTTCCACTATGTCCTTTTTGAGATATGGCAACCAGAACTGAACACAATGCTCCAGGTGTGGCTTTACTATCGATTTCTACAACGACATTATAATATTAGCCGTTTTGTTCTCAATACCTTTTCTAATGATCCCAAGCACAGAATTGGCCTTCTTTACTGCCGCCGCACACTGGGTCAACACTTTCATCGACCTGTCCACCAACACCCCAAGATCTTTCTCCTGATCTGTTACAGACAGCTCATTAGCCTATATGTGAAGTTTTGATTTTTTGCCCCAATGTGCATGACTTTACACTTACTTACATTGAAGCGCATCTGCCATTTTGCTGCCCATTCTGCCAGTTTGGAGAGATCCTTCTGGAGCTCTTCACAATCACGCCTGGTCTTCACCACTCAGAAAAGTTTGGTGTCATCTGCAAACTTTGCCACCTCACTGCTCACCCATCTCCAGGTCATTTATGAAGAGGCTGAAAAGCACCAGTCCCAGGACAGATCCTTGGGGCACACCGCTTTTCACTTCTCTCCATTGTGAAAATTGCCCATTGACACCCACTCTCTGTTTCCTGGTCTTCAACCAGGTCTCAATCCAGGAGAGGACCTGCCCTCTAATTCCCTGACTGTGGAGTTTTTTTAGTAGCCTTTGGTGACGGATCGTGTCGAACGCCTTCTGAAAGTCCAGATATATAATGTCCACAGGTTCTCCCGCATCCACATGCCTGTTGACCTTTTCAAAGAATTCTATAAGGTTTGTGAGGCAGGACTTACCCTTACAGATGCCATGCTGATTCTCCCTCAGCAAGGCTTGTTCATCCATGTGTTTTGAGATTTCTGATTCATTGGAACTACCTCACTGTGTATGCTGCTAAACCTATTTTTAAAGTGTGGTAAGAGAAAGTAACCAAGGAAGGAAGGGAGACGTCAGGAGCACACTCATCCCTTGTTGCATGGAGCTGGTTTTAGGGGAAAAAGTATTGTCCAAAGCAGTCCTCAGAGAAGCTTTTAGAAGCTCAGCCCATGACAGCTCCACCACAGACATCTGTTTTGTTTTGCTGTACCTTATTTTCACAGAAACAACTTCACCTTCATTAAAAGGATAATTGCTTCTCCTCGCTACAACTACAGCATGACAGCTCAATGACAGGAAGATGACAGCAATAAACATAAGTGCTTGCGTACCTTGCTGCCACAGAGTGAACTGGCTCCAGTCGCCTTTTTCCCGTAAGTTTTCATCTTCAGGCAGAAAGAGCCCCTTTCCTCTATCCATCACAGCAAGTCCTTCATCCCGAATTATCTTCCAGTTTCTTTCTAAGGACTGAGGAGACAAGAACAACAAAACAAATCCTGCGTTTTGCTAGTATTTAGCAAGCGTGTTAATTCTTCTGACTTTGAAAAAAACAAAACACAACAGCAGTAGCAAAGCATTTATCATCATAAACAGGATTCTGGGTTTTCCATTTCCATCCAGTTAAGGATTAAAAAAAACACACACAAAACACAGCATGTAATTTCTCAGTTTCAATTACCATTGTATCATAAAAATTTCAGTAATCCCCAGTTACCTACCAGAGTGGCCTCTGCTTTAATTTGCTTTTGATTAGCCTAAGGGATGTTTCAGCAGATCATTTTATGCTACGAGCTAACAAGAATATTGATTTTCACAGTTAGAGCACACCAGTATTTTCAAGACCAAGCAAATTACCAGAGTATTGAGAATACCGCTGAAATTCCAATGTGTGCATGTCTTAACTTTGTGGGTATGATGTTTCATGGCATACACAGGCATTATGGAATTTAAAACATTTACCCTTAAAAAAAGGCTAGTTATTTTTCCCCTAACTCGCAACCATAACCAATGCAACAACAAATAGCATTTGCTATCTTAGCATTTTACTAAACAAAGCTTTCCGTGGATCTCCATCCAGTTATTTATGTTAAGCAGAGTTAATCCTCTTAATTTACAATTTAATTTCATCAACAAGACAGAACATTTATCTCTTGGGTTTCTAAATGATTTCAACTATGTGTGTTTGCTAGACTCGCACATTTTTTTTCCTGCTTTCAAAAGCAGTGATTACAGGGCACAAGCAGCCTGATATTAAGGTGTAGTGAAGTGACTTCATTGGTTGGAGGACTGGTGGGTGCAGTGCTCAGCACTGCCACCTACTGACCATTGCATATATACCATTATCTGGCCCATTCACTTTGCCCTCCCTCACCTAATGTCTGTCCGTAAAATATTGTTAATATTTTAATCCCTAAACAACCTAAGATATAAAGGGGTAATACTTGCATCAATAACTTCTATTATAGACTGCTACAGTAACGCTTGATAATGTCAACATTATCACAATCCATCCAGGACTTGGGGAAGAGGCTATAGGGACAGTTTAGCACCTCCACCTCTGTTTCTCTTTAAATCACATCCCTGACATATGAATGGGCCGACCAACATTTAGACATAACCAGTGGTGGGATTGAGCCGGTTCGCCCCGGTTCTATAGTACCGCTTCTTAGTTCACCTCTTGGTTCGGAGAACCGGTTGTTGGCTGGGGAGTGCACGCGCAGCTATGACCCTCCTGCGACTGCGCGGAGAATGCAGGAGAGGGCGCGAACGGCCAGCCTGCAGCCTCGTTGATGAGGAGCAGTTCAGCTGCTCGCCATGTGCCTCTCCTCCCCGGCTAGTCTCAGCACTCCCAGTGAGTCGGGGGCCCGGGAGGAAGAGGAGGGCGCTGGAGCCCAAAGAGCCCCCGCTGCCCCCAAGGGTGAGCCCCCCCCCGCCGCCATGTGTCCCCACCCGCTAACAGGAGCAGTTGCCCGCCCTGCGCCTCTCCTCCCCGGCTGAGCTAGCTGGCTCAGCTTTCCCGGTGGGTCGGGGGTGCGGGAGGAAGAGGGGGACGCTGGATCCGCTCCCACTCAAAGAGCCCCCGCTGCCCCGGAGGGCGAGCCCCCCCTGCCGCCATGTGTCCCCTCCCGCTAACGAGGGCAACAGGAGCGCAGCGTGCAGCCTCGCTGACTAGGAGCAGTTCAGCTGCCCGTCCATCGCCCTGAGGATTGCAGCCCCAGCAGTTTGCCACACTTTCCTGGGAGTAAGCCCCATTGAACACAATGGAACTTACCTCTATGTAGGCACTGAGCACAATCCTAACCAGGTCTACTCAGAAGTAACTCCTATTTTGTTCAATGGGGCTTACTCCCAGGAAAGTGTGGATAGGATCGCAGCCTCAGTGACGAAGATGAGATGCTTCCTTCTTCACATTCTGATTGACAGTGGCTGCAATCCTAACCACAATTTCCTGAGAGTAAGCCCCATTGAACAAAATAGGAGTTACTTCTGAGTAGACCTGGTTAGGATTGTGCTCAGTGCCTATGTAGAGGTAAGTTCCATTGTGTTCAATGGGGTTTACTCTCAGGAAAGAGTGGCAAACTCTGCCACACTTTCCTGGGAGTAAGCCCCATTGAATACAGCGGGACTTACCTCTGAGTAGACACTGTCAGTCAGTAGGCGAAGAAGGAAGCATCTCATCTTCGTCACTGAGGCTGCGATCCTATCCACACTTTCCTGGGAGTAAGCCCCATTGAACACAATGGGGCTTACTTCTGAGTAGACATGCCTAGCATTGCATTGTCAGTCTGGAGGAGAATGAAACGCAGCCCTGGGACCTCCAAGGGGCACCTCCTTCCAGCTCCAGACTGCAGAAGTTTTTGGAGCTCCCCCTCCACCTTTGATCCAGGCAAGAGGGTCAGTCTCCCAGTGTCTCACCCCACCAGTGGCTCTCCCCAGAAGACTTTTTGCCCCTTAGGGACATCAAACCCCCCCCCATCTCTCACACAGGAAGGGACTGAAGATCGCTTATGTCTCCCCGGCACACTTCTCCAGCTTGGATGGGCTCAAGGTCCCCAGTGAGAGGAGCCGAGGGAAGACTTGCCTTCCCCTGTGAAGTGCAGGTGCAGCTCCACGCTTCCTGCTGCTGCTGCCCAGAGCAGATGGGTTGCTAGCCACTGGACTAAGCTAATTACTGGGCTGGGGCACCTTTCTTATGAGGAAAGGCTACGGCGTTTGGGCCTCTTCAGCCTAGAAAAGAGACGCCTGAGGGGGGACATGATTGAGACATACAAAATTATGCAGGGGATGGACAGAGTGGATAGAGAGATACTCTTTACACTCTCACATAATACCAGAACCAGGGGACATCCACTAAAATTGAGTGTTGGGAGGGTTAGGACAGACAAAAGGAAATATGTCTTTACTCAGCATGTGGTTGGTCTGTGGAACTGCTTGCCACAGGATGTGGTGATGGCCTAGATGCCACCTGGCCTAGATACTTTTAAAAGGGGATTGGACAAATTTCCAAAGTCCATCACAGGTTACAAGCCATGACATGTATGGTGCAACCTCCTGATTTTAAAAATGGGCTACGTCAGAATGCCAGATGCAAGGGAGGACACCTGGATGAGGTCTCTTGTTATCTGGTGTGCTCCCTGGGGCATTTGGTGGGCCACTGTGAGATATAGGAAGCTGGACTAGATGGGCCTGTGGCCTGATCCAGTGGGGCTGTTCTTATGTTCTTAACTACAATTCCCAGAATGCCTTGCAGGTCTCTTGTTATCTGGTGTGCTCCCTGGGCATTTGGTGGGCCACTGTGAGATACAGGAAGCTGGACTAGATGGGCCTATGGCCTGATCCAGTGGGGCTGTTCTTATGCAACCCTGACCCCCCTCCCCTATTTTAACAGTAATTATTGCCTACTCTTTATTCTATAATTTCAGGGAACAAATGTTCCCTGCCCCCCACCACAGGATGCAGTGCATGCCCTATTGGTACAGCTGCACTGGCACTGGAAAATTGGATAGGATTAGGTCCTAAGTCCTCTTAACTGTAACTTTCCAGCACCAAGTCCTGGAGGTTTCCTTGTGACAACGAAATGTTTGTTCCCTTACTTCGGGGCTGCATTGGCTCTGGAAAGTTGGATAACCCTTAGGCTGCAATCCTACTCACACCTGGGAAGCAAGCCCAATTGACTATAGAATGTGATTTGCTCCTGTGTAGGCTTGCATAGGATTGGGCTGCTATTCCCAGTGTGCTGAGGATGGTACAGTTAGCATTGCTCCTTCTCTTGAAGAAAAGTTCCTTTAGGTTATTCTCCCTCCCCCCACGCAAGTGAAATGCCAGGCTGACTAGAAATTGAAGATTTTATTGAACAAGTTTGCAAATTGGGTTTAGGTCTTATCACCTAATGAAAAAGAACTGGAGAAGCACTGGGAAGAACTTGTGATCAGGGTGAACCTCAAAACCTGCAAGGCTTGTTACATGTGCTCTTAATTTTCATTTTTGGGCTGGGTTGTGGGTGCTGGGCACCTACACAGCTGCAACACTTTCGAAGGACTGTGGTGGGGAGGTTCTGCCTCACCTGCCTCCCCAACCACTGCAGGCCCCTGCTTTGCACTCCCTGGTCAGTAGCAACCCTCAAACTTGTGGGAGACTCACCACTAGAGTAGACCAAAGTGATGGGTATCTGCTGTTGCCTGTCGGAAAGCAACCTAGAAAAATAGTCCCCTCATAGTACCTTTTTGCTCATTAGTGAAACTGTCCTTCAAGGCTGCCATTCTCTCTCAAACCCTGGAAGTCAACAACTCCCCTTGAACTTGTTGGGCTTCTGAGTAGACGTGCATTGGATTGCAGAGTTGGAAGTTGGAGGGGGAAGCTTTAGAGTTCACTGGAATTCTTTTTGGGGCTGGGTGGTAAAAGCAATAGAGCAGCATTTCTCAACCAGTAGTACTCATACCACCAGTGGTACTTGAGGTGGTGCCCAGTGGTACTCATGGCAGGACCCCCCCCCCCGACCTCCACTGCCTGGCAGTGAGACCAGCAATACGATGCAACAAACAGTGGTAGGAGGCTCAGTTCTGCTTTTCTTGCACTCAAAAAAGCCTTCCCATCTACCCTGGGAGCCCAATCCTATGCATGTCTACTCAGAAGTAAGTTCCATTATAGTCAATGGGACTTACTACCAGGAAAAAGTGGATAGGATTGTAGCCTGAGCCTCTCTCTTACCGTGGTTTGTTGCATCATGTCTGGCCTCTTAGTATGGAAATAACTGGTGATAAAGTCATTCCAGTTACTTCCAGTTGTACTTCCCAGAGGTGGGCCATGCACAATGGTACAGCAGGCGAGAGGCAGATGCTGAGGAATGCTGTAATAGAACAAAAAAGAAGGGGAGATATAAAGATGTTACTATGCTGTTGTTGCTTTTGGTTGATGATGACTATGTGCTCAGTGCACTTTTGCTGACCAGATGTTCACCACTAAAAGTGAACCAGATCCTTGAGAGGATTGACTGCTCTGGTAAAAATCACCAAGTTCCCACTGAGAAGGAAGGTGGCCCAGCTCAAAGCCCAGTGCAGCAAGTTGGTTTGTGCAGATGTGAAGGTGCTATGCTGCTGTGGTGTCTCCAGAGGTTGGTAACCTGGAGCCCTGGCAGTTCCCACCTCCTCTTCTTGGTGCCTTCCTGATTTCATTATACAACTGCCTTGAGAATTCAAGAAAAAATGTCCATGTGAAGTGTGCATGTCAGCAGCATGTTTATCCTCCTTGGAAACTAGTGGCCAGAGGCCTGTAAGTATGATTATAGAGGACAGAATTGCAGCCTTGCAATTTGGATTTAGACATTGGGTTACAGTAACTTGGTTAAAGTTACAGTGCAATCCTATGACTGTCTACTCAGAAGTAAGTCCCATTATGTTCAATGGGACTTACTCCCAGGAAAGTGTGTACTGTACAGTATAGGAGTGCAGCTGTAGTCTTTCAACTTCCTTTGCAGCAGACAATTGAAGCTGAGTTGCTCATTAGGACATAGAACCTGTTGTTAATTTATTTGAATCCCACCACTGGACATAACCATTATGAGCAACTTGGACATGAGCATGGTTTTCTTTTTTTTAACACTAGCCTCTAAATTGAGTTCAACACTGAATGTTGTAGACCTGAGGAAGAACAGCACTTGGCACTTTAGTTAAGTTTGCAAGGTGAAGTCTAACACTGCCCAGCTAGACTGGCTTGAGTTTCACCAATGCAAACAGCAAAAATGGTGAAATGAACCAGTTGGCAATTTGGAAGAAAAATAACTTGCCCAGATTTTTCTGTTTTCATAAACAAAAGGAGCTGATGCCCAAATGTTTTTGGAATTAATGAAACAGCTGTCTTTATGAAGCTTGTTACCACTCTCATGAGGATGTTATGGCACATTTTGCTTGCAGCAAAAGCACAGCTCATTATTAAAATTAACTCTTTTTCAAATATTGAAACAATTTTCTAGAGCATTAACATGGATGATATGAAGACTGCAAATGTTCTTCTGAAATGTTTTCATAACCTATAAATCTAAGTCCTTAGGCAAATTTTCAGCTGCTTTAGTTACTTTAAGAATCCAAAACAAAACATCAATTAATACATACATACGTACATATTACATGCATCAGCTGAAGCATGCAATGTTATGGATAGCAAGCAGCATGAGCTGCCAGTGCCACTCAAAGTTATTCTAGTACAGTATGACCACATAGCTTCATCAAGCTGTTCTATAACACTCTCTTCTTCTAGTTATCAAGGATTAGCTACAGTCATCACGAGACTATGACTGAAATGAAAATGCAGTTTTGCCTTGTGTTTTTTCTTAGTAAAAATAACTTTCTTACAGAACATGTTTTCTTACTAAAAATGGATTGTGCGTGAAAGATTATAGACTGTTATTGTTTGCTGCCTCCTCTCTCTGGTGTGCCAGCTGCCTACCTGCATGTCACGTTCCTTTGCTGGGCAAGAAACTGTTCTTTTTTTAATGCATGCTTCCACTTGCACTAAAGACAACTGAAGGTAATGGGTGCAGGGCCCCCAAGGAGAATCTCAAATAAGAGAAAAATGTGGATACCGGATCAGCGGATATGGGGGAATGCCTGATAAATTAGCTGTGAATGCTATTGCTTGACCTGAACCCCAGGAACAGTGAGGCATATATTCCTAATAGGAAGTGTCACACCTTGTAGTTACCCAAATAGTTTACAACTAATCTGAACTGGATCTTTAGGAAGCACAAGCTGCAACAATTCAAAATGATTAACGCTCCCCAGAGGAATTCCCTGGGACACAGAATGCTTTAAAAGGCATAAAAACTTCACTTTTGGTTTCCCAAGGGGAACTGGAAGTCACATTTCTTTGCTTCTATGGGCCATTCTGAAGCCCACAGAGGCCATGAGCAGATGCGCACAGCCTCTGTGGGCTCCAGGGAGAGTTTGAGAGCCACTAAGTCTTTGCTGCAGGTAGCGGGGGTGGGGGGAAGGTAGAGATGCGATGCCCAGCATCGCGCCTCTGATCGGGGTGCACAGGGGTATGCTGCCACTCACCACTGCCTGCAGCAGCCTCCCAGGGGTCGGGGGAGCCCGGCGCCAGTCTCAGCAGTGCTCCCCACGCAGCACAGAGCTCTCCAGAAGGCGATTGCGACCACCTCCGGTTTTGCGATCGAGAAGCAGGAAGTGGTCGCAGTCAGCTTCTGGAGGGCTTTGCACTGTGTGGGGAGCCCTGCCAGGGCTGGTGCTGGGCTCCCCTGACCCCTGGGAGGCTTCTGCATATGGCGGTGAGTGGCAGCACTCCCCTGCGCCCAGATCAGAGGCGTGATGCTGGGCATCGCGTCTCTGCCTTCCCCTTTTCCCTGTCCCTTAAGGGAAAACAGCACAGGGCTCTCAGGCTGGGGTGTTGCGACGCCCCAGTTTGAAAACCACTGCCTTAAACCAACATTTATGACATAAGAGTATCTGTAACATTTAAAATGTGTCTGGTCTGTCAGACTGCACACACTCATGCTTGTCAATACAGCTGCATCAAACCTTTTGAGCTGGCAAATTCTGGCTGCTATTGTATAGATTAGAAAGATTATTGCTTTTTATATTACAAAATGCTCAGGGTTGTATCCTGAGAAAGCCAGTCATTATTAAATTCTATTGAAATGAATGGGACCTAAGTTAATCACAACTGGCTTCTCTGGTGCTTAGTCATGACTTTCTTCTGTAGTTATGATTAATGTTCTGAGGATACAATCCTCAGTAGACAAAAATCCAGATGGCTCTCTCCAAAGCCCTTGTTACGACCTACTCTAGAAATAACAGATTCCTGCTTATATAGTAAAAATCAATCAATGGATTTGCTGAAAAGCAACATTGTCATTTACTTGGAATTTAAGTTTGAATATACTCTGAATTTAAGTTTGAATAAGAGCCTGTAGTTAAAACTTCACAACACTGCACCTTAACAACAGCATAGAATACTGATTATAATTTATTTGTCTATGTCAAGAGCTATACACACTGATGAGCTACACACACTCTAGTTTGATCCTTGTATTTATTCAAGCTGGCCTGATGCTACCTATTTTATACAATTAAATATCCCAATGAAGCCTCTGAGAATTATGAGTGCAAGAGAAAATGGATCAGCCACTAATTGCAACGTTCAGCAATTTAAGGCTTGCCTCCCAGTAATTAGTTTGAATTACTGCGGTCATCTTCATCTGATGAACTCAAGTGGTCTAGCATATAATTTTTGCGTGTTTGCTACTTAACATACCTCAGCAATCCATTTCCCCTCAATGCGTTGTTGTAAAACAATTCTAATGAGGGTTGAACAATTATCCATTTTAAGTTCTTGCAGCAATTAACTAGAATGAACAGAACACATGTTGCACTATACATTCAAGGTATCAAGGCAGAAGGAAGGAAAAGGTTTTTAATTAATACCTGGTTGCTCCCTCCACCCCAAGGTTATGCATCTTTTACTCAGATTTAAGTCCACTGTGTTCAATGGGACTTATTCCCAGGTAAATGTGCATAGCATTGCAGCCTTCAAATAAGAACTATGTAGTAAACAGAACAAAACTGCTCACCTTGACCAATTCTGTATAGCCAGTTTCCTTGGCTGTCCACCATGGCTGAGCCTTTAGACCCTTGACATTATACAGAGAGCGCTGCCAGACAGATGCAAAGTGTCCCCGTTGGTGCCCAAGTTCATACCATTTGTATGCCTAGAAGATTGGTATTTGTTAACCACCCATTTACATAAGCAATGCTTCAGCAGAAAAAGGATAAATCAATAACAAATATAATATGCTAGCAATTCCTCTGTGCATCCTAAGGATGCTCCATTTGGTTTCCTATAATTCAGCCCCATCAAAAATAATCAGTTAAAATGGCAGATGTCTTATGCACAAGCAAATAGAAGCAGATAATGTAAGAACTCTTGAAAACTGAGCACACCAAGGAGCCCAGGTGCACTCCATGTCACATATATCTAAAAACTCCTGGTGTGTTGCTGATTCGGTTATTTCCATTGCACAACAAAAAGTCACATTTTTCTCATTTACACAGACACAATGTTTTTCACTGTTGTCAACTTCTACGGAAAATTCCACATGCTTTTTGGGGGGCAGGACGTTTGTATGGTGCTTCCCATACTCTTGGTATAGTCCCTTTAGTATGTATATATTAAGGACTCAATCTGGGTCGAAGACGTGCTGTAAAGCACATTTGCAGCTCATTGTGTGTTGGCTGGGCAGGCGCAGGGATGCATGCCAGCCCATGGAGGCTGCATCCAGCCTCCGCACTGACCTGGGAAGGGAAGGTTGCATCGGCCGAGCTTGGCCTACGTAGGGGTCTGGGGAGGGCAGGGGAGGAGGCAGGAGGGAGGAGTTCCACGGCAGGGGGGAGGACGACTGGAGGGCATTCCAGGGGGTGGGCAGGCGGGGAGCGGGAGGCGGGGCTGGAACCCAGCAGTTATGCTGGATCTCAACCCCGTTCCCTAAGCAGCACGAAGCAACTCCAAGCCTCTCTGTTTTTCTCTGACTTGTACCACCTCCTGAGATGGTGCAGGTCCAAGGAGACCCATTGGGGCTGTGGTGGCTTACCCGGGGGTAAGGGGGAGAGTTTCCCCTTGCCTCCAGCTGAGCTGATTCTGGCCCCAATCTTGCACTGGATACAGAGCAGGCCTCCTGGCCTGCCTGTTCCAGCACAAGATAGGATTGTGCTGCACGAGACATGCAGAAAGCAGGTCCTCAAACATGAAGGTATGATGGGTGCTCTGATTTGCACATCTTTGCCTTATGGGAGCTGTACCTTCCATGCAGACCATACAATTCTTTTCCACTTTAGCAGTGGTGTCACTAGGGTTTGTGTCACCCAATGTGGGAGGCCAGCATGTCCACCCCATCATGGACCTGTTCCAATGCAGTGGGCAGGGTGATGTACCATTGCCCTGCCCCCACTAGTATTTTGGCTACAACCTTTGATAGAATAGAGATATTTCAACATGGTTTGATTCTTTGCATTCTGCATGAAATTACGCATTGATTTATATATCACATGATGGTATTATTCAATTTTAAATCAAATATTGGAAGTGTCACCTCCCCATGCATGTCACCCAGTGCAGCCTGCACCCCCACACCCCCAGCAACGCCACTAGTTTATGCCATTCTTGTTGGCAACCTTCAGTCTCGGAAGACTATGGTATCGTGCTCTGAAAGGTGGTTCTGGCACAGCGTCTAGTGTGGCTGAAAAGGCCGTTTCCGGAGTGACAATCCCTTCCACACTGGGAGCAAGTGTAGTGTGTCCCTGCTCTGTCTCCCTGGCTATGGGCCTTCCTTCTTTGCCTCTTTGCCTCAGACTGTTGGCCAAGTGTCTCTTCAAACTGGGAAAGGCCATGCTGCACAGCCTGCCTCCAAGCGGGCCGCTCAGAGGCCAGGGTTTCCCACTTGTTGAGGTTCATCCCTAAGGCCTTCAGATCCCTCTTGCAGATGTCTTTGTATCGCAGCTGTGGTCTACCTGTAGGGCGCTTTCCTTGCACGAGTTCTCCATAGAGGAGATCCTTTGGGATCCGGCCATCATCCATTCTCACGACATGACCGAGCCAACACAGGCGTCTCTGTTTCAGCAGTGCATACATGCTAGGGATTCCAGCTCGTTCCAGGACTGTGTTGTTGGAACCTTGTCCTGCCAGGTGATGCCATATGCATAAACTATATCAGCCAAATCAGTAAACTCAACCTTTTAAGAAATCTACTTGGCTGCCTTTGAGAAGAGGTTGGACAGCAAGGCTTCTGCCATTGGCTCAGCTGGGACCAATTGCTGCACTTGATTTCTCCCCTCCCAGAACTAGTTGCTTCAGAGGTAGGTAGGTCTCCTTCAGCCTGGCTGGGAATAACTACTAGTTGGCTTCTTTCCTGCCAAAACTTTCTACAGTGATTGGTCTACTTTGTAATCATGTGTCTCTGTTAGGTTAATGAAAACTGCTTAACTTTCTCTACGCTCCCCATTTGTTTTTCCACTTGTATTATACTACATTATAAGTCATTTTTACAAAATGTTAACTGCCTGAAATATGGTATATAAAAGTGATGGACAGACAAAAAAATATTAAATTTAATTTTTAAAAAGTCCATGCTCCACCCTGCTTTTGATTCCTCCTGACCATCCTTGTGCTTTCTATGGAAGGCCATCTCGCCTCCCTCAAAGACTGTTTCCAATGTTCTTCTACATTCCTCTTTCCTTGTGTGATTCCTTTAAATGAAACAGGAAGTGTGGGGCATGCTGAGAGAGCTCCTGGTACATTCTGCATCACATAAAGAAGTAGCAAGGTGAAGAGGTATGGGCTTCATCGCCACCTTCTATATGGCTTTGGGAGGCAATGGGAGGGGCATCACAAGGCACTGTGCTGCTATATGACCTCCCTCATGATCCTTCTAGCCAGGTGGATTAGGAAGTGGCGGCAGCAGCAGGGATCATTAGGAAGGGTATTGAGAACAAAACGGCTAATATTATAATGCCGTTGTACAAATCGATGGTAAGGCCACACCTGGAGTATTGTGTCCAGTTCTGGTCGCCGCATCTCAAAAAAGACATAGTGGAAATGGAAAAGGTGCAAAAGAGAGCGACTAAGATGATTACTGGGCTGGGGCACTTTCCTTATGAGGAAAGGCTACGGCGTTTGGGCCTCTTCAGCCTAGAAAAGAGACGCCTGAGGGGGGACATGATTGAGACATACAAAATTATGCAGGGGATGGACAGAGTGGATAGTGAGATGCTCTTTACACTCTCACATAACACCAGAAGCAGGGGACATCCACTAAAATTGAGTGTTGGGAGAGTTAGAACACACAAAAGAAAATATTTCTTTACTCAGCATGTGGTCGGTCTGTGGAACTCCTTGCCACAGGATGTGGTGATGGCGTCTAGCCTGGATGCCTTTAAAAGGGAATTGGACAAGTTTCTGGAGGAAAAATCCATTACGGGGTACAAGCCATGAAGTGTATGTGCAACCTCCTGATTTTAGAAATGGGTTATGTCAGAATGCCAGATGCAAGGGAGGGCACCAGGATGAGGTCTCTTGTTATCTGGTGTGCTCCCTGGGCCATTTGGTGGGCCGCTGTGAGATACAGGAAGCTGGACTAGATGGGCCTATGGCCTGATCCAGTGGGGCTGTTCTTATGTTCTTATGAATGGTAAACTTTGTGCACCTCAGGTTCCACATGCGCTTGGTCCTGAAAACTGGCAAGGTAAAGGAGGGTTGAATTAATTCTGAGGACAAGATCCAGCTCTTAAGCTTTTCATCCTTCCCAAAACTAGAACTTACAACCTTTTGACAATTCTTCACTTTAATATTTTATGCTTTGAATTATGATGATAAAAACCACAGATTTGATAAGCCATTCAATGCAGCCGTAAACTTGTGAATTACAATGTAAGACCTCCTGTCCCATCATAAAAATTGCCTAGATATGCTTTTCTGGTACTAGTCTTTTAAACATTTTTTTAAGAAACAGAAAAAGGTATAGATCTGAATTACTGAGCTACCTCAGGTGTTCAATACTATATTAGCTATCCTTAGATCTGGCCTTAAATATTACTACAAAATTATCAGCCTCTGTAGTGTACTTAAACACATAAACCAAATTGGTCAAAAAGTGGCTACCGCAAGTTTTGCAATAAATCCATGGCTGCATGCAGAAACTAGAGTTACCCACTAAACAACACAACTACATCATAAAGAAAGAAACTCAATACACAGGCCTCTAAAGACATTATCTATCTATCTCAGCTGTCTTTATAGCCAAGCTACAAGGAGGAAATAGAGGCAATTAAACACAATCCTACGCAGCCTCTATTGCCATGTTTTTCTTCTCTTGCAGAAAATGGGGGGGGGGTATTAGATAAATATCAACAACAGGGAACCACTTTGATATGACTCGGCCTGTCAACTTCATGAATAAAGGTAAAACATAGCAAGTCTCTTCACACAGATTCACAAATGTTCTCAAGCGTCACATTAATCGGCTTCGATTATGTTACAAGCCTCATGCCACAAGTCAACTTTGAGTTCATTGGGTGGTCTGCAATTCCAAGACAGCTTCTTAAAAGGAGCCATGTCATGCATTGTGAAAGCAGAAAGACTTATGTGTGAAGAGGGACTGTTAGCTTATCTGTAGCTATATTTCTTTGAGTGGTTATCTACCCAGATGCATGTAGTAGAGTTCTGCATCATTCCAGGCAGACAACAGGCTGTTCATCTGCTACTAGGGACCCTGCAAGGTCAAAAGATGTTTCTGCCCAGCAACAGCACATGCTCTGGCCCACTTTAGAGACTTCCAGTGATTTGTGGAGTATTCTACTCCTGCTCTTGAGTGGGGAGCCCAGGCGCATCATATGCCCTGAGGGTGAGAAGAATGCCCAATCCCTAAGTTCCTTTGAGGACCACCACTATGTTAAAATTGTAGCATCTAAATAGAGATCCAAAAGTTGGATCCTAGCCTACAGAGGGAATGACAACAACAATGGGTATTTATATACCGCCATTCTGGTCATCAGATTATTTCTCTGACTTTATTCAAGGCGGTTTGCATAGGCAGGCTGTTTCTAAATCTCCAAGGGAATTTTTACAATCACAGAAAGGTTCTGTTTTGCAAGAACCACACACATTTCAGATGGATCTTTCTGGTCTGGTATAACTTCTGGCCTCCAGTTGCCTCCCACACAGGCTGGCAAGCAGCTCCTTCATCTCTCACATGAAGGGCAGCCAAGATGCTTCTTTGCTCACACCAAAGAGCAGATGGAATAACTCAGCTCGGCTTGTCAGCTGCTTCAAGATCTCACCATTCATGGAGCTGCCGATGGACTCAAACTGTCGACCTTCTGATGTTATCTTTGGGCTAACGGAGGCTCTACCCTCTAAACCAGACCTCCTGCCCATATATGGTCATATATGCCATGTGACTGCACAGATGCCCAACTAAACAATTATAGTTACAGATAAGCAACCTGTCCTCCTTCAGATTCTCTGTGCAATCACACAGACTGGAGACTAGCTAGCTTCCCTCTGGAGGTGGATGCAAGTCAATCAGGAGATGTTCTGCAGAATGGTACAGCAAAATGAGGCATCAGCTCAACCTTGTGTCCAGGACATAGTGCTGGATAACGGTTGATGGACTGAACACACTATTGCTCTGCAGAGTTCCAGGAGTAGAATAACTCTCAGGCTCACAGCAGAGGATGAAACAACCCTGGTGGAGTGTGATTTCAAGAAATCTGGTGCCTGTTACCAACACTGCTCCCATGCCCACACATGTGTCTATTACTACTATGTATGTACAAACACACAGTCTTGAGCTCAGATTTGCCCAGCTGAGACTCAAATACAATCAAGGAAATTTATCTCTCTCTGCAGAAGCACGAATGGCCTCTGGGAACCAAGTGCCCCGGGAACAAAGTACCAGGTAAGGCACTGCGAGTTTAGGCTCTGTGTGAGGAGAAGGAGAAGGCAAGTGAACCTCTGAGTTTTGGAGAAGGAGAGGGAGGACTCTCTGAGTTGTGAAGAGGAGAAGAGGAGAACAAAAAGGAGAAGGTAACTGTACTCTTTCTAACTCTTTGTCTTCCAACTTTAAATCAACCTTAAATCAACATTGAAATTTAGTTTACCTTTAGCTTAGCTTTACCTAAGCTTTACCTAAGTTAGCTCCTAATCTAACCAGAGGGAGGGAGTCTAAGGTCCAGCAAGTTGGGGCACAGGAGCAAGGTGAGGGCAATAAAAATAACAACACAGTCCTGAGACATACAAAATTATGCAGGGGATGGACAGAGTGGATAGAGAGATGCTCTTTACACTCTCACATAACACCAGAACCAGGGGACACCCACTAAAATTGAGAGTTGGGAGAGTTAGGACAGACAAAAGAAAATATTTCTTTACTTAGCATGTGGTTGGTCTGTGGAACTCCTTGCCACAGGATGTGGTGATGGCATCTGGCCTGGATGCCTTTAAAAGGGGATTGGACAAGTTTCTGGAGGAAAAATCCATTATGGGTTATAAGCCATGAAGTGTATGTGCAACCTCTTGATTTTAGAAATGGGCTATGTCAGAATGCCAGTGCAAGGGAGGGCACCAGGATGCAGGTCTCTTGTTATCTGGTGTGCTCCCTGGGGCATTTGGTGGGCCACTGTGAGATACAGGAAGCTGGACTAGATGGGCCTGTGGCCTGATCCAGTGGGGCTGTTCTTACATTCATATGTTATAACAAGAAGTCAAAATGCAGCAAATGGCTGTTTTGGGACCATGGAGTTTCTTGAGTTTGACTGAGTTAAGGTATGTCCTTCCAAAAGGGCCCAAGATGTAATGCACGCCAATCAAAGAGGTTTCTGAAGGGACAAAAGGTATGGCAGGGTACAGGCTGCACTCATGCTTAGGTTGTTGGTGGGAGAGGCTTCCGGGAGAAGGAACTAAAAAGACTGATCAGGTGGCCATGCCCAGATTTGATCTAGTGCATGTGGTGAGCAGCAGATACTCACAGATAAAAGGTACCAACACTATAGTTCAGCCTTGAAGCTTGAATTATATACACATCTAATATGTTGGGTATGAATAGTATGAATACAACTTTAATGATCTATGAAGGTAAAGAAGTACTGCAGAATGTGCCAAGCATTTGAAGCAGCCTAAGAAGCAGTGTTGATAAATGGGATAACAGTGAACAGGTTTTGTGAGCTCTTCTTTATAAATAATTTCATGTTTCTCCAAAGAGGTGTCCTAAATTGTGCCTTCTAGGTTTAGGTCACAAAAGTAATGTATTGCAGCAGTAATTTACAATATGTCTTTATAAATGTTGGTTCTCTGGTTTTAGCCTTTGGATTGGTGGCACAATAGCTCCGTATAGACTCTTCACCCTTTAGAGCTCCAGTAGGAGAGTTTTCATATTTGCTATTCAGAGATGATGGCAAGAGAATCAATGGGTTGGTCTGACTAATTATACACAAAGAAAGTTAGTGGCAGTGAATTTAGGTTAGCAACTCCTGACCCAAGTATTGTTTCAGTGCATTTAGTAGCAAAGTTGCAGAGATGTTTAGCAATATGACTTTTTCCAATAAGAGTGTTAAATGAAGGTCTACAGAACCAGTGCTTCTCAAACTGTGGGTTGCAACCCACTAAGTGGATCACAAGTTTGGCCCCCCCATCATTGCGCCTGCTTGGAGCAATGATGGAGCCATGCAGACACAAACAGAGGCCACTTCCAGGGTGCAACCCACCTCCAGCAGTCACCCCAACATCATGCTGGCCCAGGGTGGCCTCCAGAGGCCTCTGTGAGCTTCAGAAATGGCTTTGCCTTATTAGCCATTTTCATGATTGCAACCAGAAGTCACTGGTGAGCCATTTCTGAGGCTAGCAGAGACCTCTGGAGGCAATCCTGGGCTGGTGAGACATCAGGGCAGCTGCAGGAGATGGGTTACGAAGCCATTTCCCCAAGGACAAAGTGGGTCGTGGCCCAGCTAAATTTGAGAACCACTGGTCTACACTATTTAACTTCTCCCTGTCAGGCTGGTTAAAGACAGAGAACATTGTATGTCTAAGCTAGCCTTAATCACATGCTGCTGTATCTAAAAATAGCATTGTCCCTATTCAGTACATTGCAGGAAATTGTATGTTTAAAGGTGACTAATTCAGTGCACTGTATTCGAAAAGGTATGAGGACACATGATAAAGCCACGTGGCAAAACCAAGAAAGTCTAGGTCTGGTCAGTGACTTGATGGACAACCACATGGCAGTGGTAGCACCAGGTTGCTCAGGGCTCTGGAACAAAGCCCCCATGGGCGGGTCATAAGAACATAAGAACATAAGAACAGTCCCACTGGATCAGGCCATAGGCCCATCTAGTCCAGCTTCCTGTATCTCACAGCAGCCCACCAAATGCCCCAGGGAGCACACCAGATAACAAGAGACCTCAACCTGGTGCCCTCCCCTACATCTGGCATTCTGACTTAACCCATTTCTAAAATCAGGAGGTTGCGCATACACATCATGGCTTGTACCCCATAATGGATTTTTCCTCCAGAAACTTTTCCAATTCCCTTTTAAAGGCGTCTAGGCTAGATGCCAGCACCACATCCTGTGGCAAGGAGTTCCACAGACCGACCACGCGCTGAGTAAAGAAATATTTTCTTTTGTCTGTCCTAACCCGCCCAACACTCAATTTTTGTGGATGTCCCCTGGTTCTGGTATTATGTGAGAGTGTAAAGAGCATCTCCCTATCCACTCTGTCCATTCCCTGCATAAATGGTCCCCATGGTGTGCACTGCCTGCCTTTGATGGCAAATTGGGATTACAACTGCCACTGGTACTGAGAATTCAGAGGTGGGCCCAGCCAAGTATGCCCTCAAATGGGCATGGATCCTCAGCTAATTCCATAGTCTGGCTGACCCCTACAACTCAGCTGCCACATGGGAATTCTCTTTATTTTGTCAATTTGGAGAGACAAATTCCAGAGTATGTTTTGTTCCAGGACCTTCATTTTTTGATGAACCCCACTTTTTGTCTATATAAACTGGACCATTCATTTCATGAACATCACAGAGCATACTGAAAACTTATGGCCAGAACTTAGTGGCCAGAACTTATAAGCACACATGAAGCTTTTTTTTTTCCTACGCACCACCTATACATGAATATAAGTCAATGTATCATTTGATCTCTACACCCTACTCAAGAAGTGCAAGAGGCACATTTCCAAAGTGGAAGCTGGTTCTGGAATGGAAGAAGATTTTGCTAGTTTTACAATATTTTTCACCTGTCTGGGAGGATGACTTAAAAAAAAAGCTTCTTTGCTCTATTGCTGTTCTTAATTTCTGAGGCTGATCCAAAAGACACTTTTGAAAAGAGTAGAAATATGCTTGGATCATCCTTCCAGGTAATGGTTTCAGCAGCTAGCTGAGCAGCTGACAAAGAGAAGAGCATCTCCCCTTGAAAAGAACTAGGAGAAAGACTAGAAATAAAGCAGTGTCTCCCTTCCTACCCTCAGCAATGCTATCAACAGCAGGCTCAGCAGCAGCTTCCTTAGAGGGAAGCCTTCTCCTCATGCTGGGTTTACACAGACCAAGCACATGAAAGGTGATTGAGTTGGAGATATGGTTGGTTGGCAACCTTCAGTCTCGAAAGACTATGGTATAAGCCTACAGCACCCGGTATTCCCAGGCGGTCTCCCATCCAAGTACTAACCAGGCCTGACCCTGCTTAGCTTCCAAGATCAGACAAGATTGGGCATGTGAAGCACCCTATTTTCACATTCAGCTTGATGCATAGATATCAGGAGTTGGGCTGAATGATCCTACTCTCCAAACAGATAGGGAAAGCGGGATTGTGCCACCTAGCCTCACCCTGATCTCCACACATCAAGCTGAAAATGGGATTTCTATATGCATCCAGCCAGCTGTCCTTTATGTTTGCTCTAAGCTTGGAGCCCAACATAAGACTGAAGGACAAGCTCCACTTCACCGTGGAGAAGTAGGCAATGGGACCTGTCTAGAGATCAACACAGCAACTTTGACAACTATATTACAATTTTCCTTACCGAGATCCTGTCACCACCATGCTTCTAGCTAGAAGAATGTTTTCTGTAAGCCTTTCCTGTTTCCCTTAGAAAGTCAGTTCCTACTAGCTTGTCTCAAGAAAAATCATGTCTCAAGGAAGGAGATACAGCTGTGATATATAGAAGACAGAGCATAGTTCTCTGAGAACCTGTCACCTGTGTACGCTCTAACGTCCTTGATTAAGGAAGGCTTCAGTTTTATTTATTTCCAGACAATCCCCTGTATGATCAACAGACACAATCGTTCATTTTGTTCATCTTAGCCTCCCAAGACGTTTGAGAGGAAACAGAAAATGCCTGCTACATACCCCTGGCTAACCTTACACATAGTCTCTGCAATGGCCAAGCTCCTTAAACTTGCAGCTTATTATCCTTTTTGTATAAAATTAAATGAAACTCAAAGAGATCCAACTCTACCTCTTTGTTTCCCACTCGCTGCATGGCATCGCCCAAATGAAAGTAGAAGCGGCCATCATCAGTGCCAGGGTCTCCTGATTCTAGACCTTCCTAGAGAAAGCAGAAAACTGTATGGACATAGCAGCAGCAAATATAAATATATATTTATTGAAGTACTTAAATGGGAACTGAACTGTATTGTACTAGTCCTATAACACAGGATATGATAGGTTCATAGTCACTTACCTATCATCATGACCTGCTCCCTTGCTTGCTCTGAAATTGTGTCAAATCAGGGACATGTGCAGGGACATCACATGCCCTCATGTCACCTTGATCCCCCCAAATGCAGCCTCTGTATGTGTGCTTGTGCACAAGTGCACCTATCCCCCATGCACTAGAGGGAAGAACAAGTGGGCACAACCCCATTCCCCCTTCTTTTTACCAGTATCCCTTGCTCCTGCTCATTGCAAACACAACTGGCACAAAGGAGGGAGGGTGCATACCATACTGTTCACAAGTAGAGGGAAAGGGATGGGCTCCAAATTACCTCTGCCTTCCTCCTTGATGCCTTGAAAGAACTAAGTAGGTGGAAAGAGGCTATTTGAAGCCATAGCAACTTTTTTTTGCCCCCTCTCACTCCAGCAGGACAGGGCTGCCATGGGAAGAAAATTGGCACATCCTATGGAGACGCAGGCTGGTGAGGGCAGTAGACAGACAGGCTGGTGTCTTACTCATTTGCTAGCCCTCCAAGTGACCATTTCAGATTGCTTCATGGCAAGTCTGGGCCTAGTAAATGTAAAATGTTCTCACCGTAGACTGGTCTTGTGAAATCACCTTTTTCTGGTAACTTACTATTTTCCAAGGGTGCTTTCAAATGAACCATTGCCAACATTTTTGTGCGAACTTTTCCTCAGTACAGGAAACAAAAGACGGTGATGAATATCTGTCCAGTAGCTCAGTGTTGGAAAAGTGAGCCACTATATTTATGCATAACAATCATATTAGATGTTGGTTACAGTTCATCACTGAGATTTAGAAATTTCTGATATTAAAGTTAAAGAAATTCTGCAGGTAAAACGTTTGCTTCTACAATTTTCACCCTTTATATGCAATTTTCCCCAGGATATTTTATGTTCCTCAAAAGGAAAAAGAAAGAAATTGGAAATATTACTTTCAAATAGGGAATGCTTTCTGAAATCTTGTTCTCTGCCTTCAGAATGAAGCCATAATGCACTTTAGCAAAACCATCATTAGGAGCCAGGCTCAGAACCTGCAGGAAAACACAAGAAAGCATCATTACAGCTGTACTTTTACAGGGATTCTGAGCTTTATGACCTTGGATTTGCAAATCAGTGTTCCTTCCATTAGTGGTCTAGAAGTACGTACTAGTACATCGATTATCTGTTAGAACTACATTTTGCATGTTAAGGTCAGTTCTATCTAGCCCCAGCTGTAGACAAGAACCACCTTAAATGTGTTTACAGCCATAGTTCAGTCTTTGTTTTTAAAGATGCATTCTAAATGGCAGGCTTGCTATTAGCACAAAGTATTTTTGTGAAATGAATTTTCAATTGATACTGACAAGTGAGGTGGGGGACAAAATCTCCTTCAGCTATTAAACAATAATTAATGCAGAATTCAGGAACAAACCTTAGAACTCATTCAGAACACCAGTCTATCTATGGCACAAAGTGGAAGAAAGAAAATTCCTCTTGTACTATAGAGGAATCCCTTGAACGTAAAACCAAGATCTGTTGCTCTTTGAAAACAAAAGTGACTTTGATTTTTACAAAGACCGTATTTAATGTATTGTGATTCAGTTCCAGACTATGTGATTCAAAGGTAAAACATCTAATGGGGGGAAAAAAGAGAAACACTTTCCATTTCTTGACACTGCCTTCAAGCTGTGGTACAATGGAACAGTTGATAAAAAAAAGTTTTCAAAAATAGGGCACCTTCTCCATCAGGTTGAATTCTGGCTATAGACATAGCACTCTTTGATTTAAGATTCAATATTTAGGTTCATCATTGAAAGGGAGGGAATAAAAAGTGTTCAGCATGACTGAACTGTTCAAGACGGTCTAAACAAAAAAAAATTAGGTCAAATATAAGAACAGGAAATTGTCAAAAGTTATCTGCACTGCTGATCCACATTCATTCCAATGCTACCCTCTTGGACAATGGAATTCAGAGGAGAAAAGATAAGGGCATAGGTATGCACTGAACCTAGCTTGCCTTCAGACACTTTACACTGACATGTTCCCTCACATTCATTGTTTCTAAATTCTCTTTACCTGTCTACAGCCCAATTATCCTCCCTGGAGCCACAAGTTTCAGCAGCACCATAAAGGCTACCACTGTATCCAGTGGGGCCAGAGAGGCCACTGGAGGTCTCCTTCAACGGAAGGGGACTTTTCCCCCTCCCCCCCCGGGGAAAGTTCCAGGCCCCATAATAGGGCTACTTGAGTCTGCATCAGCGATTTTACTGGCACAGATCTGAGAAGCCCTTTGTCGGGTTTAGCAGCCTGACATAGGGCATAGGATCCGGCAGAGGAGGCCTCAGCCTGTCCCACTCCCCTCCCAGGCAGATATCTTCCCATGCCCCACCCTCCCCCGCCCTGAAAAGCTGCACTGCTGCCTGGTGGTGCTACTTACCACTGGGCTGGCGGCTCATCGCAGGTGTCCTCCCAGCACTGGTGCTCCCTCCTCCCCAGGTGCCATAAACATGCTTTACAGCATGTTTGTGACATCCAGAGCCAGCAGTACACACATATATTGGTAGCGCTGAGGAGAATAGGATTGGGCCCTTAATCCCTGCACACTATGTTAATAAACTTGATTGGATTCGATTGAGGAAATCTGTGTCCCAACTAAAGTTATTTCTAAATTTTTTAAAAATGTATTGTTTTAGTACTTCAGATATTATGAACAGCTAAGAATATGGTACAAACATAAATGATTTTTAAAAACATTTGCAAAATGCTCAAACTATCCAGGACATAACACGAACAAGTTAGGAAACTAAAAAAGGAAGACCGGTATCCTAGGTAGAGTACAGTAACCAATTTGAAGTGTGAATATAAAATTTGTTTTACTGGTTGTATCTCTTGTTAACCAAAACTCTGATTACTAGAGGTGTTTGTTTCTGGAGAGTAAATTGGATTTCAGCCTGAGTTTTACTGAACTCAATGGGCTTACATCTGAGTAAAACAAATAACACCAGTTTCAAACACCTCTACTGATTATGAATGTGAATCAGGCTTTGCACGTGTTAATCATTAAAATAAGTGGACACAATCCATTTAGCAAAGGATTGCAGGATTGGGTGACAAACATATACTTCTAATAAAGAGATCCTCCCTGACATGTAAAAATATCTTTAGATACTGCTTTACATCACACTGTTTTTGGAAGACTTCCAGTTTTTCCAGAAGACATCTGAAAAGCACTCTGGTGGCTTTCTAAGCCTCAGCCACACACTGCCTGCGTAGCTTCTCTGAGGCCCAGAACGGTGGTTCAGGATGGCTCCAGATGCAATGAGGTAAAACCAGAAGTCACCCAAAATAGCTCCTGGCACCATTCCGAGCCTCGGAGAGGCTATGTGTGATGGCACGCAGACTCCGTGACTCAGAAAACCTCCCAGACATGACTGGAACAAGGTTCTGATCAAGTCTGGGAGGTCTGGGGGTGGGGGTGGGGGAAATGATCCAGGGGTTTAGCATTCACAGTGGGGTGAATCCAATTATAAAGAGGCCCCACCTATATACAGAGATGTCATTTTCATCTGATTAATCTCAAATGACTTTTGTCTTATGAAAATTTATAGTTGTTAAGTAAATGAATTCTAAATAACCAGTAAATAGATTTCTTTATTTGGTTATATACTTATAAATAAAAGCTCACCTCTTCATAAACTCTCTTGGCATTGCTGTTGTCACCGATCAAAAGATAACCCACTCCAAGGTTGTTCTTGAATGAAGTATCATTAGGAAACAAATTAACTAGTTTTTGTAACGTTACCAGTGAACCTTTCATACGACCTAATTTGAACAAAATGCACACAAGTCACAATGAGCAGGGATTCAGACCCAATGGGTTGTATCCTAAGGAAGTGAGCCATATCCAAGCACCAGTGAAATCAACAAGTACTGTAGTTAACAAGGCCTATTAATTTCAATGGAACGTAGGAATTCTAGTTTATTAAGATACAATTCAATACATATGCCCATAAAAAAGGCTAAGCTTACTGAAGCACCCTATACTATTCCACAATATTAAACACAAACAATGCAGAACATGGATGTAAGAACAATGATTATTTAATCCTTTGATCACTTTTACGGCCAATTTTAAAAGCAACAATTCAGAAAAGCAAGTTGATGGAATGGCCCAGTCTTATGGAGACCTCTTGTGGACAATTCTAGCATTCTTCATAGCAAACCTCTTTTGAAGAGTGAAGTTCCTTAAGTGGATTTACAGTACTGGGTAAATAGCCCACATTTAATCTCACACTTTTCAAGCCCCTGCTCTTTCTTACCTTCCTTAAATTACAGGTACTTCATCTGAAATTAATCGACACAGACAAAATTATCAATCTTTCAGACTCATGGGAGAAAGATGCTCACTGGGTATTAATTCACAAGCATTCTATCTCTTCCTGTATTATTGTACCATTATAGAATCCCTCTAAATTAATACCAAGTGACCTAATGTCATTCCTATGAGCCTGAATGATTGATCATGTCATTTCCTTGGATGAATTTCTATTTATATCTATACTTAATGCTATTGGGAAAAATCCAGCTAGATGAAACACATCTGGCAACTATATATTTGATTGTTTTTGCACAAGTGTAGCTGTGATCTGTACCGTACAATCAAATCTGATCTTCTGATATTGGCACTCTCAATCATAACACAACTTGCAGTCGACAAGCATAACACGCTGCTATTCTAGTGCAAGAAACGTTAAGGTATGTCACTCTGAAAGTGACTTAGGGTGTAATCCTAACCAATTTTCCAGCACCAAGGTAAGGGCAATGCAACTCCGAGGTAAGGGAACAAACATTGCCTTACCTTGAGGAGGCCTCCATGACTGCCCCCCAACTGCAGGATGCAGCATGTGCCCCACTGGCACAGCTATGCCAGTGCTGAAAAGTTGGTTAGGATTGCATCCTTAGTGCTACTCACATGCAATAATTTGCAACACTGTGCTTACTATACCGGTAAGTTACGGATTATAGTTCCTATTTGAAAAAACAGCTTATATATGTTTAGAACAATGTTCTGTTGAAGAAACTTACATCTGTAAAATTTTGTACTGTAATCTTTTGAGTACTGTGCAGAATTATTGTTGAGTTTTTGTCCAGCATAATTTTCTTTCTTGGTTAACAACATGGATAACAATAGACAACAGCTTTGATTCGAAAGCCTCAATTGCCATATTCTTAATTA
Organism: Tiliqua scincoides; assembly: GCF_035046505.1. Taxonomy (NCBI): domain Eukaryota; kingdom Metazoa; phylum Chordata; class Lepidosauria; order Squamata; family Scincidae; genus Tiliqua; species Tiliqua scincoides. Next base: position 42,164,667 of record NC_089824.1, on the reverse strand, counting down.
TGGTGCCTTTCTCATGTTTTGAAAACACCTCATTATACACCACATTTCGCATTCTCTATGCAATGTTCCCCCATTGTCTGAGTTGAGGCACACTTTCTTTTTCAGAATTAGAACACAGGACATATATTTAAGGCATACACCCCAAAATAATCACTTCTAGGGAATATTTGGGCAAATTTTCAAAATCTACATGTGCAAAGCAGGATTTGCGTTTTTTGTTTTTGTGCACAGTTTGCAATATTTGCAAATAGATTTCAGCTGTAATATGCATAACTGCTCCTCATTAAAATTCCTTTAGACACTTTTGAAAAATGGCCCCACAGATAAATACAGATTTCAGAAACTTACCAAGGAACTGCTGCCTATCTGCCCGACGTTTCAGTGTCAGTTTTACCAGATCATCAGGGATGTTGGGTAGACTAGCCACCTCCCCATAGGTGCTGATGGATCGTTGCAATATTTCATTGCTTCTCATCTTCTCAGCTAAGTCATCCTCACTCTGTGAACAACCATAAAGCATTTGTCAGTATCCAAATGATCATTGAACTTTGGAGACCTAACTATTATGTTAGAGTTACAGAGCAATCCTGAGGGCGATAAATATCCACTTACTCCAAGTTGCACCACAGCCACCTCTTCAGCTTCGCTGGATACAGTGCAGGTCAGCAGGCCTGCCTGTTCCAGCACAGGTTAGGAATGGGCTAACAGTCTATGCTTTAATACTGGATTGAAAGACATCTTGAGCTTTGGAAAGGCAGGTTGAAATGTTTTAAATCAATAAAGTTAAACCTTCATATGAACCAAGAAGCACAATGCCTGAGGGTAGAAAATTGCAATGAGCCTAATGTTCTTGAGGATTCTGAGTTTCCATGTTCTTTTTTTGTACTTGTGGAAGACGATTTTAACAACAGGTAGAGGTTCTACAGTCAGCTTCAACAGTTACCTGAAAAAGTAAGGGGCTGTAGCTGGGCCTGTTTTTGTAGACAAACCATAGATTTGACTCAGAATAAGGCAGCTGCTAATAGTGGTGCAGGAGTGAAAACCCAGCAGTATTAGCACATGCTTATCGTATAGGAGGTCCTACATTCAATCCCTAACATTTCCAGGAAGAGCTAGAAAATGTCAATCTGAAACCCTGGAGAACTGTCAACAACCAGCATTAATAATACTCAGCTAGATGAGCCAAGGTGAAGAGTACTCAACTCTTAGGCTGCAGACTGCTGAAGACTTTGCAGAGCCAAATTCCCTAAGAGCAAGTCTCTTAGGGTGTGTTCTCATGTTATTTTGGGGCTACATAATCTGGGGTATGTTATAACATAGCACTGAGTATGCTACTGCTTATTCACATGTAACAGGAGAAGCTGAGGCACATCCAAAGGAAGAAGGGCAGGGGATACCTTGGCATTTAGTCTCTTAATGACAGGAAGTGTTATATTACGTCACCTGCTCCCTTCATTCAAAAGATGGTGGCTTTTAAAGAACCAAGAAGTGCTGGTGTCAAGAAACATTCACACACACATGGCTCAATGGGAAATGTCCTGGAAATAAGAGGAACCTTCTTGCAAGAGCCAGAAAAACATGAGACTAGGGGGGTTCATTCATGTTATTTACTGGAGCACTTAAGTCTTTAGTTGGGCCATGTCAATTTTGATCTGTTCTGTGCTGAGACAACTGTATGTCTGATGCCTGCTGTTGATCAGTCTCAGTAGAAATTTGGCACTCAAGCATATTTAGTCAAAAATCATGGCAATCAAGTTCAAAGAGGCCATCTGGGCTCAGCTTACCATATGGCAGGGGCTGGTTGGTATGCCTGTGACCATCTCAGCCCAGGCTAACAAAAATTAATACTGTCACAGACACAAATGGTGACTTGAATGTGCCCAAAAGGAGATTATCTCAACCCCCTTCAAACATCTGAAAAATACTTCTTTCATTTGTATCTTGGCATATCACAGTGAAGGAAATCAATGAGAATAACTGATGCAGTAACCTCAGTTTTTGACTACTCAGCCATATCGCTGGGCTGGTTGGGATGATGCTGTTTAAGCCAGCCCCTGTTCCATATTGAAATACACATGTCTCATTGTTCCTGTTTGCTAAATCCAGGTGATGCATTGTACCCCATCCAACTAACAAATGCAATATGGGAGCCAAGCCAAATACGTACATTCCTAATTGTATGTGGGGCAACAGGAGGCTTGCAAGGTATCATCTGAACTATGTGAACTAAAGCATAATAGCAGGAGAAGAAGATTGGGGAAAACTTTCAAATGTTTGGAAAGAGGAACACACCTAATGATAAAAATCTCGTACCTGATAAAAACTGGGATAGCTGCAGTTTTGAAATTAACATGACAAAGAAAACTGGTTATTAAATACAACATTCATTTCTATCTTCACTATAACGTATATAACATATAACAGATAAAATCAAAATCAGAGGCTGTTTCCCACTATGTTTATTTGGTTGGGCTTCCAACAGAATAAATCTTGACTACATATTTTTAAATATGGAACATGAAAAATGAGATATTTTGTCTTTCCTCCCACAACATGTTCACTTTTTACCTGTGCTTTTCCATATCTTGCCCGTGGACTTTGGGGATATTTATTTACTAGTATTTCAAATGCCTTCAAAGCTTCTTCGGCTTTTCCCTGAAACAAAGACCATTTTATCTGAAGTAATTTGTGGTTTTTGGCAGGTTATTGCTTGTCAAATAAAATGAGAAGGGCAATTATTACCACCTGTTAACATCACATTCGGCTAGCAGTTCCCTTTCTCTCTGCCCCATGCTATATCACATGCTGCTGTCAAGTATCACCGAACCCTTTGCAGAGACTTTTAGAATCATTTGGGGGCTTTGAGAGGGAGGAGAGTTGAGAGGGGAAGACAGTCTGTGCTTGTACAAATTGCATGAGTGCAACACTCACATACCAAGCAGTGTCATAGACAGTCATCAGTTAACACATAGCTCTTTAGATAAGTGTATAGTAGTACATACTTTTCACATACATTAGAAGATGTATTATTTAGCAGTCACTTAAAAGGAATGCAGATCATGGAAATGTCAGGGAAGACTGCAAAACAGCACAATCTGCTATGAAAGGATTTAAACGGAACATCCTAGACAAAATTGGAAGAGTCCCAGAAAGGCTTTTAAAACATATGCAATGAACTATTTCCATTGAACATGTAATTTCCAAGCATTATACTAATAAAGTAGCCTTTGTCATTTGTAGTCACAGGGCACTACCCCTAATCCTTTTTCAACTAGACCAGACAAAAATCCCCAAAATCCCACTCACCAGGTACACATTGTATTCTTCACACAAGAGAGGTATCGAATCAACTGATGTGTGATTCTCAGGGATCACAAAGCACCAAATGTTAAAGCCATAACAAGCAGAATGAATGCAAGAATCAGCTGCCACTGGTAAGAAATGGATAATCCAATGGCATTGGCTGTTTTCATATTGGCAGGCTGTCGACTGCTGACACGGCAAAGATAAATACAACTTTAAAAAATGACTTTGCACTTATTTGCATATATTTAATCTTATGTCCACGCCTGATGTTCTCACCACAATGCTGATTGGTGCCAGGCATAAACATTCTATGCTTTAGAAAAAAAATGGCAATTGACTTCCATTTAAAGATAATATGTTAGGTTTAGCACATTTTCTAGTGCACATTTAGCACTATATTGGTTATAGTTATAGTCACCAGCCTAAAGCCATAGGAGTGTGGCAAACTACCAACTAAAATGAATGTGTATATTATGTGTATGTGGTGGATTTGAAATAATAATAAGTGTTTCATTCATTTGGCCACTGAATCCATTGGGCCACAAATGAGTGGCACCCTGTGGGTCACTCATGCCTACAATTGATTCAGCCTATTTTGTCACTTGACAATGATGCAAATAACTGAATCTACGATGGGTTTTGTGGGACACAAGCAGAATCTTCTGGGTCTTGAGTTGATTCTCTTGTAGACTTCAGCTTGGAATTTAAGCTTCAGCATACCTTTTTCCGTAGTTTCTCTGCAGCATCCAGTTCAGCTTTAATGCCTTTATCAAACTTATTAAGCAATTTTGGCTTCTTCTTCTTAGCTAGAAAAAAATTAGAAACAATATCACTTTACCCAGGAATTCACTGGTTAGGAATTTTCTTTACAGACAGGGTTCTTCTATGAAAGAGCAAAATATTTTCAAACATTGGAATAGATGTACATGTAACTTTTATATCTGCAATAATTTATCAAGTATATATCGTGTTTTTGATCAATTCTTCACTTCCAATAGGTTTTCATTTCCTAACACATGGACATACATTTTTTCCCTTCAACTTGATTGCATAGTTTTTAGGCAGGATCTGAAAAACTAATCCATAAGCACAAGGGGGTTTTGGATCTTTTTTTCTTGAATTGCAGCACATTCTCCATATGCATTGCTTTTAAAATTGAGGATAGTTTCAGAAGCAGTTTGTAATACAACATGGAAATCATATGTCCAAAGGCATACACTCTTTAGAAGAGCCTACATAGCTTTTAGGACTATGGGCATTGTACCCAGTGGCACAAGTTTTTGGGTGCCCTGGAGTCAGGTTCTCCCATAGTACCACCTGCTGGTGACACATTGGATGTGCTATCATTACTACTGACACTGAGAGTTCAGGAGTTGGCTGAGACACATGGGCCTCCTGATGGATATAGGTCCTTGGTCAATGTCCAAATTAGCCAATCTCTTATTGCAATGTTTCTCAAACTATGGGTCAGGACCCACTAGGTGGGTCGCGAGCCAATTTCAGGTGGGTCCCCATTCATTTCAATATTTTATTTTTAATATATTAGACTTGATGCTCCCATGGTACGTGACTGCATTTGGGGAAATGTTACAGATTTGTACTTTTAACAGGCTACTATGAATAACCTTTTAACAATGTCAGCCAATGGGGCTTACTCCTGGGTAAGTGTGGGTAGGATTGCAGTCTAGGATTGTTAAACATTTTCCTGCTGGATGATGTCACTTCCTGTCATGACATCACTTCCAGTGGATCCTGACAGATTCTCATTCTAAAAAGTGGGTCCCTGTGCTAAATTTAAATAAGCCACCAGCTTATTGTATCTTCCTCTCACCATTCTTCCCATACGGGTTGTTCTAAGAAATATGGAAGCTGAAAACAAAATGACACCTCATTCCTCCCTGTTTAAACTGGCACTTTGATGTTTAAAGACATGTAAAGGTGGAAGTAAGAAAGCAGCACCTTTTTTGAAGACTGCTTCATGTCACTGTGTAGTAAGGTAGGAAGTGTGAAGCACTCCAACTTTTTTTGTTTTAAGTATGTGTTTATCCTTGCACACCAGTTCTTTCACATTTAAATACAAGACAGTGTTATACAATTATCTTCTTGGTTTCTTTGAAATGTTTTATTAACATTTACACATTTTTCCTGTAGAGGTTATACCTCACCATAAACTAAATCCAGAACTTTTGGCTTAATAACCTTTTCAAATACTCAAGATTGTTTCAAAGTGTTATCAATCAGCCTAATTTATATAGAATCTGCTTGCATAAGAAAGTGCCCTGATTAATAGGTAACTTTTTAAATAGGGAACTTTTTAAAGAAAAACAGAGTGGTAATTATTTCTTTTCGAATACATAAAAATTGGTGATGGCCGGCTCCATCTTGGAAGAGACTTTCTTCCTTCCTCCTTGGGAGCTGTTGCACTTTATGCACTTAATAGTGACATTTGGGTTAGTTGGAGCAACTACAACAGCATCTGCCCAGGATGCGCTCTTTCCAGCCAGGAACTGTTGCGAGCAACTCCTAGCAGTGTCTAAAAGTGCTCCAAGCCACCGGGGTCAAGTACATGCCTGAGATTTATCAAGGGCTCAGCTCCCTATATAAGGCAGTGTGGGTGGGAAGATGGAATACCATAGCAGGGTCATAGCCAGACTAAACGTATAACTGATTTTAAAGCATTTGACTAAATACACACACATTACAGAATTAGGACTATTACCACCATATGACAATTCCTTCTATATAAAATTATTTTTTTTTAAAATGTGTAAATCAGAAAGTTAAGAGCAGTTGATTGCACAGGCCAAAATTTGGAAGGTATTTATTCATGGATTTCATCCAAGAACACCCATATGCTTCAGGACATTGTGTTGGCAATCCACCATATGGTATCAGGTTCATGAGCTAACAGGGAAATGACAGGCTCCTTCATCTGCCAAAGTTGTATAATTGGGGCAAAAAATGTAGCAAGGAGGTTTTGTGGAACATAATTGCTATCTGAAGGATATGATGCAAATTGTTAAATGGTTCTTTGTGGAATCTGGATCAGTCTGGATAATGGATCAGTTTGAAGAAAGCAATTTCTCTCTCTAATGCTGGAATTTTTTTAATTTAGAATGAAAATTGGATAGGTATAGGTTTCTAAATTGGAAGGTGTCAAACCCTGAAATTTCAGAATTTTGCTACCATCACTAAACATTATTTGTTAGTTCAACCCTACAGGTTAAAGCCCATTTTTGCCCAGCCCACAGGTGTACATGTTTGGTCCCTGTGGCGTATATGCAACATTGGGCAAAAATGGCTTAAGCTTCTAGTATGCCTGACTTGCCTGCACTGGCATCTGAAGTAAATCTATTAAAGCTTTCTAAATTTGTAATCATTTTTAAGCTAATGTATATAAGTCATTCAGAACTACAAATGTGATTGTATACTCAGAATTTTACTCTCAAATGCCAAATGTTAAAGACCCCAATTACTATGTTCTGTTGAGCTAAGACTATGGGCCAAACGAGATGCGGAAGATCTACAAATGCATCTCCCAAAATCTTTTTCAATGGTTCAAAGTAATTGCAGCCTGAATGGGACCATAGCAGAGCACAGGCTCTCCGTGCAGAGTCACCAGGTACAACCTTCGACTATCTCATGATAGGGCTGACAAAGACCTCTGACTGAATAATTTCCGGTCACTGCAAACAGTATTGGAGTAGAATGGATAAAGATCTGATTCAACAAAAGGCAGCTTCTTATGTCATTGTATAGTACATGTGAAAGGGGGGGCATGATTTGGATCAGTACTGAAGGGGGGTTAACCTCATCCCCTGATCTGTTTCCAAAAGTTAAATCATTTCCTCCACTAACATTCTACTTACAATGGCCCAAAAATAAAACTGATACAAAGACCATTGTAACCAAAATAAAAGTTGTCAGGAGATCCAAGCAAGATCTCCCATAACACGGCTAATTGTTCTGCTACAGGTCCCACAACATACAAAATTGGACAGTTTGGCCCTTGCATGCTATAATTCTAGCCCTTCAACCAATGCAGTAACTTTGGATTTTGTTGTGTTTTGTGATACACATTTACAGTAGCTTACCTTTTTCTTTCTGCAGAGTTTCTCTTCCACTTTCCCCTGTAAATATAAAACAACTTTAGAATAAAATAATATTTTAGAATGTATACAGTTAATATATTCAGAAATAGTCACTTCCTGCCATATAACAGTAGCTTATTATTAAATTAAATGATAGCTTATTATTAAATATTTCTCAAATATAATATAGATTACCTAAAATGCAAAATATAAAAATAAAATCCTAAAAATAGGATAAAGCATAACAGGATTGATGGCGCAAACGTATCACTGGTGTACACTGACCTACAGTGTTGCAAACATGCCATAAAGCATTTTGGCACCTGTTGAGTAGGCAGTGCCAGCCGGAAGGCATGTGTTGCTTTGCTAGCACTGCATCCCAAAGGAGCACTTGCAAAGTAAGTAAACTCCCACTGGGCAGCACAGAGGCAGGGGGAGGGCGGAGGAAGGGTGGAATGGGAGGGGTTGTAATGGGATGGGGTAGATTGGGGAGGGGGCGGATCAGGCCCAGGAGGGGGCGGGATTGGTGACAGCAGTGCACATCGTATGCTATTCCCCCTCCAAGGCTTGAAAGCCCAACATGGGACCTCTTGGACCTGCACCAGTGATTTTGTTGACACAGATCAAAGTAGCCCCACTGCGCCAGTGCCGGTTAGGCTAGGGCTGTGATTGTGCTTGAAAAGGTGAGAACTGAAGGTAGCAAGAATAAACCAAATGTAGATCAAAGGAACTAAAGTGCTGTGGTTATCTCGAATTCTTAATTCTACTTATTATTAAGGGCACAATCCTAACCAGGTCTACTCAGAAGTAAGTCCTATTTTGTTCAATGGGGCTTACTCTCAGGAAAGTGTCATTAGGATTGCAGCCTAAGTCTGCTTATTAAGTCTACTTATCCTCCATGTATGTTCTAGCACAGAGGTTCTCAAATTGTTGGTCTCCAGAGCCCTTTCTTGACCTAACAATGGCTCTCCCAGCTCTCTGAGGAGCACACATTGAGAAATGCTGCTCTAGCACATATCTATTGCCTTCTCAGTTAACTTTATGCATCTGATGGAGTTTATATTTGCATGCATTCATACTACAATAAGCAATTTGTCTTTACAGTGCCACAACCATTTATTTGTACAGTTACACATTAACAATACTTTTTCCCCCTGGAATGTACTGCTGGTTTCAGTGTATGGAATATTTCAACAATGATTTATGCATATATTATTATATTATCACTGCACTTTACACCTTAGTCATGCTCAAACAGCCATCATGAGATTACTTCTGGGCACCTGTAGGGTAATTTGGGGGGATCATAGTTAGGACCAAACACACGGAGACAGGAATTGAACCAATTTTGGCTTTGAACCAATTTTCCAGCATGAGGCTATTTAGGCAGCTGCCATGATTTAAGTGACAATTTAATTATCATGGACCCAAGTGAGGATGGGGCCATATACCAGATGGAGATCATATGCCTGGCATGCATAAGATCCCAGGTTCAATCCTCAGTATCTTCAGTTAGAGCTATCTGTGAGAGAACAGAAGTAAGATCTTGGGGTGGTGGTGGACAGCTCGATGAAAGTGTCGACCCAATGTACGGCAGCAGTGAAGAAGGCCAATTCTATGCTTGGGATCATTAGAAAAGGTATTGAGAACAAAATGGCTAATATTATAATGCTGTTGTACAAATCGATAGTAAGGCCACACCTGGAGTATTGTGACCAGTTTTGGTCACCACATCTCAAAAAGGACATAGTGGAAATGGAAAAGGTGCAAAAGAGAGTGACTAAAATGATTACTGGGCTGGGGCACCTTCCTTATGAGGAAAGGCTACAGCGTTTTGGCCTCTCCAGCCTAGAAAAGAGGAGGACATGATTGAGACATTCAAAATTATGCATGGGAAGGATAGAGCAGATACTCTTTTCCCTCTCACACAACACCAGAACCAGGGAACATCCACTAAAATTGAGTGTTTGGAGAGTTATGACAGACAAAAGAAAATATTTACTCAGCGTGTAGTTAGTCTGTGGAACTCCTTGCCACAGAATGTGGTGATGGCATCTGGTCTAGATGCCTTTAAAAGGGGTTTGGACAAATTTCTGGAGGAAAAATCCATCACGTGTTACAAGCCATGATGTGTATTGTGCAACCTCCTGATTTTAGAAATGGGTTATGTCAGAATGCCAGGTGCAAGGGAGGGCACCAGGATGCACATCTCTTGTTGTCTTGTATGCTCTCTGCGGCATTTGGTGGACCACTGTAAGATACTGGAAGCTGCACGAGATGGGCCTATGGTATGATCCAGCGGGGCTGTTCTTATGTTCTTAGCTAAGAGACATCTGAAACCCTGAGAGAACCATTGCCAATTAGTAGAGAGCACTGAACAGGAAGGACCAGTGGTGTGATTGAACATAAGGTGGCTTTCTGTGTTTCTATTATCTGATCTACCGTAACGATGCAGATTATAATGGTTTAATCATGTGAAGCCCCTGATAGGGAGAGGTGGATTTATCCAGTTCATGCAGCTATGCCATTCTGTCTAGGCGACAAGGCTGCTAGCAAGCCAGTGCATTTCAGAAAGGGATTTTATGTGGCCCAGTATCTATATAATAGCTTCCTTGTCTCCAGTACGCACACAATGCAGCACACCACTACCTCCACAATACAAGATATCCTTCTACATCTTCCTATTCCCCAAATAATACTTATCCATAGGTTTGGAGGACACACTTTGGAGGTTGGAGGAAAGTGTGAACAATTCTAAAGAGCTGCCAACTCTGCCTTTCAAAGTCCTGTTTGAGTGGGTACTCCCATCTTGTTTTCCAGACCACATAACATGCAGGATCTCTCTCCGAACGTGTGTTGACAGCAATTTAATTAATGTGTATTACATGTTTCTCCAAAGAACTCAGTAGGGCATTTTGGTCTTGTAACAATCCCTTGAGGTAGATTAAGCTGAGCAAGGCAGGCTTATAGCTGATCAGGGATTTCAACTTGGGTTTCTGTGTCCAAGGCCAACACTTTGGTCTCTTACCTTCATGCATGCTTAAATGTGTTGGCACCTTTACAAGAGCTTAAGATTGTATAATTTACAGCACATTCTATTAATCTGTCTTTTGGGAAGTTTTTCCTTGGTTCACAATGAGAATGGACATGGCCAGACATCTGTGCCTGATCTTTGCAGTAGTTGAAATTGGGAAAATTCATTTCTTCTTGAATTTGTTGGAGGTTCCTTATGACAGGAATTGAGAACCTCCATTGGAGATCAAAATGCCAAGGAACTTAAAGGATCAGATGTTAAAAGAGCTGGACCAGCACAAGAATCTACCCTAGAAAAGCAGAAGTGTGATTTAAGCTTAAGGGAGAAGAGTAATTAACTAGCTCAAATTCCCATTCTTCTCAGCAGAGATCCACATCCATCTCCATTTCCATACTACATATTAAAACTACAACTTGCAAATAATGCAAAACCTGCCTGCATCTGACTGCCCATAGCTCATTTGAAAAACTATTCTATGGCAGTGATAACAGTGAGATCTTTTTTGCACCACAAGCAGCTTTGCTACACATTAGGTGACTTGTAGGAATACATAAGACTTCCATTTGTCAGAAAAATTGTGGTGTACATCAAATGATGTTTGTTCTGTGATCTTATACTGCTATGCTATAATTGCATTTATGTTATGTATCCTGGCCATTTTTATTCTGTTTTATTACAGTACTTTGGGAATTTCTAATAAAAAAAGCAACCTACACATTCTAAATTAATAGACATTTGGCAGTAATAGAGATACTTATCAGGAAAAGAAAATAAGATACAACAAACTAAAATGAAGTTTAATTTTCTGAACTCAAGTAGGAATTAATAGTGTAAAGTCTATTTCTCTTCAGGTTGGTATCCAATCTCAAGAGTTCATTACAGCTCTTTTTGCTGTAATGTTACGCAATCTTTTGTGTACAAGGTGGATACATTTAGTACAGTTTTCTGACTACTTATTAACTAACTGGTACCCTAATCTTACATGTATGCATAGCTATAACAGAATTCTTGTGTCATCACAGTCACAATTTATCATGAGAAACACCTTCCAGAGAGGTAACAGAGTTAAGTTTGTTGCAGGTCTTGGAGACAAAGACAAAATGCAAGGTCTTGGAGACAAAGAAATTTGAATAGAAAGAAAAAGTAGCATTCAGTGAACTCTTAGCAAGTCTTAGTCGAATACTTTACACAATACAAAGGAACACATGTATTGGAGGTTGAATTACATGGTGAATGGGAAGAATGTAGCATATGAACTTCAACAGGCCATTAGGTCTTGAAAAGATTGTATACAAAATCTTGCGTAGAGAGAAAAATGCCTCTGGATTTAGGCTACTTTTCTCACACAACATTCTTTCATTAGGTTGAAAACAGCCCCTCTGTAGCAGAAGGATACCTTTTTATCCCAATGAAGTAATACTGAGTCACCTTAAAGCCTAAGAAATTTTAAGTATACAGGTGGTAGCTTGGTATCCGCAAGGGATCCATTCTTGGACCCCCCGTGGATACTAAAAACCATGGATAATGAAATCGCTGTTTTGGCCCTTTAAACCCTCAGGGGACCCCCCCCCCCCGAAAGCTTCCCCAGGCCTCAGAATGCCTTAAAAGGTATAAAAACATCATTTTTTTTTTTTTTTTTTTTTGCTGTAAGGGCCATTCTGAAGCCCACAGAGACCATTGATCAAGATCTTTAATGATTATTTATAACTTACTTTTACTCCTTCCTAATCACAATAGCCATCCTGTCTTGTTTTGAGTCTAATAATGGTCTGATGACTGAAGGCATTTCTGACGGTGTGAACTGTTAGTACAGTGGCATAACCCTACCGGAAGTCCTTGTTTGACTCAGAACCTTGCCTCAGGACCACAGGATTGCAGGAGGACCCTTAGGATCATAGCATCAAATTGGAACACTCTTCAGAGTAAATGAATACAACCAATTGATGGCAAATATAAAACAAGCCCCAGTAAAGGGCACATATGAAAGCACAGCAAGCTAATTTTGTGCATCCACATTCTGCACAATAAAATTACTAGTCATTTCAAATGATAGATAGTATAAGGTACAGAAGTACTGCTGAAGTACCCCAAGAAGTACTGCTGAAAAGAGATGTCATGACGCATTTTAGAAAATAATGACGCCACCAATGAAAACATTCTTCTGTATTTTATTGCAGTCAAACATTAACACAGAAGAAAGGTCCATCTTTTAAAAATCCCCTTCACCTTGCCCACCATGGCACATTTGTGTAAACATGAAAATCATATCATGAGTAAGAATTTTAAAAATTTGATCACAGCATAATAATCCTCTTATTCCAGCATTCTAAAAATAGATTGTCAGTGTACAAAAATGCAGTTCACTTAGCCGAACACAATCTTATTTTCCTTCCAAGAGTACTTAAAAAAATATGGCTTTTTAAAAAGTATTGCTCTGTCATTAATGCTCTGTCATTAAGAAACCAATGGATTTTCCACAATGAAGAATAACACTTTGCCTCAACTTGAATTATCAGCTTTAGAGGTCTATTATTTCCTGACAAGAAGAGGTCATAGCACATTATTATTCCCCTGCACATGTCTCTTTTTCCCTGGAGCAGCCTAGTGAAGTGACAGGTGGAGAACAGAGTTCTGTTACACCTTAAGGATCTCTCAGCACACAAGCATAAGTACCTGTATGAGGAAGAATCATGTCCACAGAAATATGGAATATATACTACATACACACTCTCACTATGTAGACTTCTCAATATTTTCCACTCCCACACAAGAAAAAAATGCCAGAACACATTTTGTGTTTCATTATAATATTTCTAAGTTCTAAAAAAATCAAATAAGTTCAAGCACGGCCTACAGCTTACAAGTCACATACTTCAAAATAATCCAAGAGCAATTCTACTGACTTCAGTTGATCTGCTCTTAAGTGTTTTCAGACCTACACAGCAACCTGGTTTTTCTTGCTGATATCATAGTTTAAAGGGAGATTGTACTTTAAATTCCTCTATGCAAAAGCATCACAAAATCTATTCCTGAGCCAAAAAAAGAATATAATCAAAATAATGTCGTTCTAAGACTACAGAACAGCACCACACAACAGTTATCTAAAACATAACTTTCCTTAAGCTTCACCTTTATCCATGATTAGCATGAGAGTTTTATTAATAAATACTGCTTTATGTTTAAGCACAGCAACTTTTGGTCAAGTAGGTGAGTTCAGTTTAATCGGTCAAATTTTGGCTCATCAGTTAACAGTCCTGAAACTGTAATCTCTGGCATAATTTAATGACTACTATTGAATCAGTGGTTGTAGGAATTCAGCCCATGTATTTATATAGATATAATTTCAGTGGTTTATTAACACAACAGCTCATCGAAATGGCAGCTGTTATACCATCAGGCCCAAGGACAAATGTAAAAACACTGCCACTAAACCCATGTGGACTTTGTATGTAAGCGACATTTCCATCTAAGTACTGCCTACACCTATGTGATTATAGAATTGTTCAGTGTTGGTCTTATAATTGAATGTTCATCATAAGAAAAGCCAGCCTAAACAGAAATGCTAGAAAAAGCCATTTAGTAATTTGGTTGGTGTATGCCTATGATAAGACTTTTTTTACCTGCAACACTTTACAGTGAGCTGAAGCTCACATAGAATAATTACTGACAAAGTATATACATAGGCCCAAGCCAAAAATTTCACAGCTCTACTTTTCTAGTTAGCCCTCATCATAATAAATGTAAATATCCTTAAGTGTTATTTGATCACATTTTAAACTTTCCTAACTTTGGTTGCTTCCAAATTTTAACGTAACAACATATATATATTAAAATTTTAAATTATTTACTGCTACATTATAAATAGCATATTAACAATTATGTGAACAGCACATGTAAAATTCAAATACAACAGACTTCTTGATCAATAACAAAGGAGAAAATAAAAACATTTTGTATCCTAAATTCTACAAAAAACAAAAGTGTATATAAGGGATATAAATGTATATTAAAAAGTATACTAAAATATCAACTGGGTGCTACACACTTTCAATTTGTAGGCAGTTTCACAAGAGACACTTATGTAGTTTTTTGTATTCATGAAATGAATGAAAAAAGTCTACATTTATCAGAATGTACATACAGTTCAAAAATAGTTTCTGTACCATATTAACAAGATTCACAAGAGATGCATTCCAGACAGAAAAGCTTCTCAGTGTCACTTGTGAAAAGGCCTTTAGTGTTTTTCTCCCCCAAGTTTCTGAACTGCATTAATTACGTGATAAAAAGGTCTACAACAAACATCTGCTCCCCTTCTGAAGAATATGGTTTAGGCTGGTCCTCTTGCTGTAGGGACAGTCTTTTTGAAGCTTTAAGTATCTGAAAAAATAAGGGGAAATCTAAATTAGAGGACCAACCATGATACAAATTTTTAAAAATATTTGATAATAATATGCAACTTTGTAAGAGATTACTTAATTTGGTACTATATAATCTTTTATTAAAACTACATTACGCACAAAGTTGCTGTTCATGAAATAAGGGCTGCAACAACAGACTGTGAAGGACAGTCCTTGTGTGTTAATACTGAGCAACAAAACTGAAATGGATCTCATACGCACACAAATTCAACACACACACACTACAAAATACCTATTGTAATACACAGTGCGAATGTGGAAGAACTATCTCCTGTAGATTTTTATCACTTAAGTCTGTACTGTTCATATGCATGCAAGTGAACAAAAAAAAAGAAGTGTATGTGTTTTTGCTTTTAAAAATAATATTTCTAAACAAACAGCATTAAATAAGGCTAAACTGAGCAACAGTAGAAATACAAAACCAGGAACAAAATTAGTATGTTGTTTTGCAAGCCCAATCCTCTGAACACATTTTATCTACTATGAAATATCTGGAAACTTGAAGCTGTGAGCTGCTTCCTTATGCAATGAGAATATTTGCATGAAAATTATTCATTTCTTTGATGATAATTCAATGATCGACACACCATTTTCGCCCTTCCATAGAAAACCAGATGCAACTTTGTGGGGTTCATCAGAAAAGCATGAATAACAAAAATCCAATTTCTTCAAAACTTGGTGCTGAAATGCTGGTGAGGGTATGCTTTTCTCATTAGCAGTTTAGATCATATCTCTTTCTGTGTTTGTTATACTGGACTGAAGATACAACTGGAAGGCCAAGCAGCAATTCCAGATTGCAATCAGGGTACTGGTGGTCTGCTCCTTGCAGAATAGTCTCTGACCCAGTTCCTGTCAAGTCAAGATAGCAAGTTCTTGAAGGGAGGCAAAGGTTCCATGAGAGACAATGTAAGGAAGATCTATAGTTTAGGAAATGAACACCAGCAAATGTGCTTAAGGTCATGCCAGAGGTTGACCCTAAGGGCTAATTACTTAATGTGTAAACAGTGTTGCACTCACTGTTCTTTTCAGCACACCTATAGCACTTCAGAGTCCAGAGTCCCTGGAGCTTTCAGAGATTAACTCGGTTATGCAGATCAGAGACCAAGCCTCACCAAAAAAGTTTTGCAGGAATTGAACTTTAATATATTACCTGCTCTGGCCTACTACTGCTGCTAGTATCCTTAACTATGGATTGCTTCTTTGTTGATAAGGCTGCTTGCTCAACATATTTCTCCTTTGAACTCCGCTTGATGACAGTGCGCAGGCGAAAACCTCTCTGACACCTTCGGTTTCAGTTCAGATCTTGACTATGCCACAATTGATGGTTTCCATTTTTCAATGGTTTGTAAGAACAAGTTCCATGATTAAGAAGTCATTGTATGTACTCAAAAGCTAGGGTTTTGTCATCCATAGTACCAGAGGTTGACCCTAAGGGCTAATTACTTAGTGCATGTGTGGAAATAGTGTGGCACTCACTGTTCTTTTCAGCACATCTATAGTATTTCAGAATCCCTGGAGCTTTCAGAGGGCTATATAATGCTGATTGAAATTGCACATTCAAAGTTTATTTTCTTCAGATATTACACAATTGAACATGTCTTGAAAGTCAGAACAGCAGATGAAGACAGCATAATAAAGCAAAGATTGGACTGATTGCACTGTTCCCAACTGCATAACTCCCAAAAAGATGCTTAAGAGGAATGACCAATGAGTTGTAGGTACACAGGAGGCAGAACTGCTTGAGTTCAGTGCCCTGGACATAATCTGTGTCCAAGGGACACCCTGACCATGATCCAGATAGCATTTTCCACTGCTTCAGATAACTTAACAGATTTCCAAACAGAAGAAAGCTGTATGAGAGCCTGCCAGGGCTGAAGGACACAGCTTCACAGCCACCTGTAGTAGTTCAGTCTTGTATATATGATGTTCATTACAAGCAGACCAACTGAGTGACACAGCAAAGGTTAAAGATTATGCTTGTTTTGAAGATGCTTTGTTACACATTTGAATCTTACAGAATCATAGAGTTGGAAGGTACCATCAAGTCCAACCCCTTGCTTGTAGCACAAAATCCTCCTAGAGCATCTCTAGCAGGTGCCCATCAAGTCTGAAGATCTCCACTGAGGAAGAATCCATCATATCCCTTGGCAATCTGTTTCACAGCCGAATCATCTTACCATCAAGAATTTCTTCCTGATGTCCAACCAGAATCTCCCCTCTCGTAGTTTGTACCCACTGAATCTAGTTCTACTCTCATATGCAGTTGAGAACAAATTTGTTTCTTCTTCCAAATGACAGCACTTCAGGTATTTGAGTACTATCATATCCCCTCTCAGCCTTTTCTTCTCCAAGCTGAACATACCAAGTTCCCTCAGTCTTTCCTCATTGGTTTGTTCTCCACCCTCGGATCATTGCTCTTTTCAGAACCTGCTTCAGTTTGGCTGCATCTGTCTTAAAGTGAGGTGCCCAGAATTGGAGACAGTACTCTAGGTGAGGTCTGACAGTGTGGAGTAAAGCAGAACCAGTGTGGAGTAAAGCAGAACCAGCTTCTTGTGACTTGGAAGCTATAGTTCTACTAATGCAGGTTAAAATTGTGTTGGCCTTCTTTGCTGCCGCATCACACTGCTGACACATATTCACTGCAACTCTAAGATCCCTCTCACATGTTGTGATGCCACACCAGTTATCTCCCATTCTGTACCTGTGTCTTTGGTTATTTTTGCCTAAGTGCAGAATCTTGCATTTGACCCTATTGAACGTCATCTTATTCATTTCAGCCCAGTAATCCGTCCTGCCAAGGTCTTCCTGAGAGCTTCTACTGTCTTCTGTTGCATTTGCTACTCCTCCCAGCTTGATGTCATCTGCGAATTTGATGAGACCCTCTTTTATCCCTTCATCCAAGTCCTTGATGAAGACGATAAAGAGAATTGGGCCCAAGACAGAACCTTGGGGCATTCCACTTGAAACAGTCTTCCAGGTTGATGCAAATCCATTGACAAGCACTCTTTGTGTACAGTTGTCCAACCAGTTGCAAATCCACCTAACAATTGTATCATCTAGCTCATATTTTACCAACTTGCTGATTAAGATGTCATAAGGAACCCTGTCAAATGCTTTAATGAAGTCAAGATACACCACATCCACAGCATTCCCACTGAGAAAGCTAGTAACCCAATCAAAAAAAGAAATGAGATTTGTCTGGCAAGATTTATTTTTAACCAATCCCTGCTGGCGTCTATTAATCACTCAACTGTATTCCAGATATATGCTGACTGCATATTTTACAATTTGTTCTAATATCTAGAACCTTACCGTCCTTAGAGTGGAAAGGACTAATCATGTTTGGGAGAAAGGGACAATGACAACTGGGAAAGGACTTCTTTGTCTATTCTTCTCATATCTGCAGGCTCTGACAATGAAAGTATGAGAATGCAGACAGGCAGATGAATGGAACTTGGAGAGCAGGTTAACTTTGCAATAACGGACCTTCAGTTTCACAAGTAGATATGGGAAAAAGACTCCCTACTTGGTATGTGATCTGCCTTGCATTCTGTTTTCAATAGTGAGTAGCCAGATGCTTCCAGGAATCCTATCATCAAGGCAAGCTACTGTTTCCCTACATGTGGAATTTAGTGGCATAATATCCCAAACATGGACTTTGCATACTTCTACTATGACCAATAGCTGTTCGTAAGAGTTTTGCTGGATCAGGTCAAGGATCCATATAGACCAGCTTTCTGTATCTCATAGTGACCCACCAGATGCCTCTAGGAGCAACCAAAACAACACCTATATCCTGTTGCCGCGCCCTTGCATCTGGCATTCAGAACTGTCATTCCCCAACTGTGGAGTTCTCAGGAGCCTTCGTGAGGGACTGTGTCAAATGCCTTCTGAAAGTTATGATATATAATACCAAAAGGTTGACCATTTCAAAGAATTCTAGTAGTTCTATATATCTTTCTTGTTGCCTAATATCCTTTTAAAGCTATTGGCCATAACTGCATTTTGCGCAATTAATTCCATATTAACTAGGCATTGTGAGAAAATTCCAGTCCATGCATTACACACAGATCATGTCTGCCCAGTCTCACCATTCACACTTGGGCCTGATTCCCTGCCTGCTAGCGAATGGAGCCTCACTGACACAGAGGATTACAAAGAGAATTGCAAACCAGTCTAGCTCTGGCTAGTGACCCCTGCCCGCCCTTCCCTTTTTTTACAGTCTGGGATGCGCTGGTTGCCTCTAGATATGGGTAGGAATTCTTGGCTGTTTTATTGGCCTTAGCAAACAATTTTTCACCTTCCTCAGGTGGTTTGAAGGATGGTGGTTACTTTTCATATCTGGTCACTTATTTTATTGCAGGTGGAATTGCTGTTTACTCCTGCCTGCAATAAACATCCGAGTTGTATCCTGTAGGCAGGAGTAGGAAATCGGTGTGTATCCCTATATCAGCAACGGCAATGGGAAACCCAGTACCGCTCATCAGATGTTCATGGGCTTGAGGTGGCTGGCTGGGGAGGCTGATAGCTTAAGATCGCAGGGGTCACCTCAAAGGCTTACCAGCTTTGCGAGCTTGTGTGGTCAGCTACCTCAACCCTGCTGGGCTTTTGATAAGTAATGTGGGCTGCTTGCCAACAGGATGCAAATGGTGCATCCCTGTACTAAGGAACAGACATCAAGAAAAGTGTCTCAAAGCTTTTGCAAATCTCAAGGAAGGACTGTTAGTTCCCAAGATTTCACCATAATTTCCAGTACCTAACATAGTTTCTATTTCTAGCTTTAAATAAAATCTAAACAAGGTTTTGCACAAATATCATATGAAATATTAATTGCAATCTTTCTCAATTTCAGAATTTCTTCTTACCAACAAGATTATCATTTGAGTAATCTTCTGCTTGAACAGGAATGTCTGTAATCAAAATATTAGTAGTTATTATAAGTCAGTTTTACCATTTTTTTAAATTTGCTGCTAAGACTTGAATTTCTCATAGTTGAAGATTCCCCCCCCCCCCCCATACAAACTGAAGTAGAACAGGAAGGTTTTAAAACTAAAATACAGAGGAAAATGAACACTAGTAATGGGATAGAAAATCTGTCTACATAGGGATTATTGTTTCAAACATGACAAAATTTCTACACAGAAAATATATCCAAGTAAAAAATCAGCAGGCAGTCCATGTTTAGATCATTACATTTGACAGAACATGCAATCAGCAACTATATATACACGAAGGGTACATGCTAGGCCCATGGAAGTGTTTTGCCATTTCAGTGATCCTAGTACATCCAAGAACCAGGTTTTGGACAAAGGTAATTATAATCAACGTTTCCAGTCCTTTGCCCTGAATGTTCTGCACCACACTATTTACAAAAGTTTGATGTGTTTCATGAATATACAAAATGGAAAAACCTAGCACATTATTAAGGCATTAGAAATCATGTATTGTCTATCAATTTCCTTGAGATTAGATAATAGGCTTTCTGATTTTAGGTGACTTGCTGCATTCAGGAAGGACCAACTGACCACTCTGTCAGGCTATGCTGCAAAAAACATATCCCCTAAAGGGAACATGGCATGCCACAGGTTCATGAAGAGATACTGGACCACTATGTACATTTCAATTTCTAACAAAACTGGGCTATAACGTTCTAGTCATAGCATGATGTTGTAAACCAGCGGTTTCCAAACCACAGACTGCTGCATTGAGAAAAGCCTTCCCCGAGTGATGTAGTGCTTACTGTTCCACACGGCAGCCTCTTATCTTTCCAGCCAATCTGCTCACAAATACGTGCCAGAAAGCTACTTCTGCTGGCCATCACCCCATCACTCTGTGCTCTGATTTCTGGAGGGAAGTGGCTGGCTGGTGTGGATTTGTGAGCAGATCAGCTGGAAACATAAAAGGGTGTAAAGAACAGTAAGCGCTATGTGAGGAAGGCTTTTTCTTCACACTGGATCCAGCACATAGGCCATGGGTTTGGAGCCTGCTATTGTAAACAATCTCAGAAATATCTGGAGAAATCATTTATATGATTTGCTGAACAATTTTGATCACATCTGAGTAAAGAAATAACTAGATGAAATGTACAGGTTTCGCTCAAGAAAATATTTTACAAACCTGTTTCACGAGGTTGATCAGCCAGGTGAACTTTTGCCTGTTCTCTCTCATCCACTGTGAACAAGAATTGGAGGAACATATTAGACCTACAATTGTGTATGCTTGTGTTTATTTTTATTCTCAGTTTTAGTGAAATAAATTGTTATGTTTGGATCACAAAATAGTCAAGCTTATTGTTACCACCACAAAGTCAAGATTTTTTTAAAAATTTCAATGAAAATTCAGATTTGCCAAATTCTGCAATGATTAATCAATCTTGATATGCAGTCCACAGGCTGTCAGTCCTATGACACTGCACAAGATGTATGAATCTTTATTTATTTATTTATCTATCCATTCATTCATTCATATTCCGCCTTTCTCCCTGAAGGACACCCAAGGCGGCTATAAAACATTCTACTGCCAGTACACATTTTAAAAAATGAAGCAATAAAAATAAAGAAATAGTGAAACAAACAATGAAAGAGGTTAATCCTTGAACCATTTATAGCTCTTAGAAATTTAAAAAATACAAAAATGCACTGAGCGTTAATATTTGAGTCTTTCTTTATCACCAGTTACATGGGTTTATCATCACTGCTTTCCCTGAAAGTCTAAAACATTCTTTGAAATCAATGGTGATTGTAGTAGATTCACTATGCATTATTGAAAAAGATTAATAGCAACTCCCAACTAATTTTTCATACAACTAAGTATTTCATACATATTTCGTACTTAAAAGCATACTTTGCGTATTTCCATATGTACTGTTTGTAAGACAACTGCAGCAGAAAACTTAAAATGAGCCTGTGAACTATTACAGCCTCATATTTTTCCCCACCATGTACTTTCTTACAAACAGCTTGATTTCAGTAATGAGCAAATCACTCAAAACCAGGTGACCCAGATTCATACCTGAGCCCTTAAAAAACAAGATACTTTGCTTAAATGGATTAACGAATCGATCTAATAAAAGCTATATCCTAATTAATAACTTCATCAAAATTATTTTTCACATCCTGAAATAATTCACATACACGTACCTGATTCAATATGTTCCAGAACTGTATCTGAGGCAGCTGTTTCATCTATGAAAGACATAAAATTTATAGCAAAACATGAAATTTCATGCTGTTATAGTAGCAACCAAATTCAGCTAAGACTAACTTCCCAAAACCTCTCTATCAGTATTAAAATACATGCCTAAAAAGGTAGTAAGAGAAATTACCTTTTCTACCTCTTGATCCAATGGAAGGATAAAAATATGACTATGGAACAGTTTTCTTTCCTCTTTTGCACAGATATTTCAACAAGGAGAAAGAACCTTCACATTATGTTCAGTGTTTCTTTCTCCAAAGTGGAAAGAAGGTGTCCTCAAATGGACTGCTCCTCCATTTGCTTCTAACAGTCAGGGTCTGCCAATCAAAAAGTGTTCTAAAAGCCTAAGAGAATAAAACCACTCTCAGTTCAGATCATGAAACAGCTACCTTGGAAAAAGTAGTGGTGTACATCGCTTAGTAATGGGAATATGTTCCAAGATCCCCGTTGTTAAGCAAATCCGTTGAAAAGTGAACAGAACAGTAAACAAAAAACAGATGGTGCTTGTTACTATCAGGTTGGGGAAACCAGCCATGATTTTTTGTTTTTGCTTTTAAATCCTTTCAGTGTTGCTGAAGTGGAACAGCTGAATTTGTCCCAGGTCAGCCACTTGCCTGCTGAGTGCAATCCATTGATCTCCCACATCGGCAGCAGTGAGGCACCCACAACTATATGTGATCTCTTGCCTCAGTTCTGGTGATTAAAGGATCGTGCTCAGGAGGGCACTCAGCAGGAAGTGGCTGGTACAGTACAAGTTCAGCTGTTCTGCTTCAACAAAGGATCTGCAAGTAAAGAGACCCATAGGATGTTCCAGGGAAGTGCAGGATGATTTTTCAAGGTATCATATTTGTGGTCAGTCGGTTTTTGGAAGGTCAAGGTAACACCTGTAATGATTCACCAAAAGACCAGAAGAATCCAGCAACAAATAATACAACATGCAAACTACTAAGCCTCATAGTTAAAAAAAATGAGGGAAGACATCCCTAGAAAACTAGTACTGACCACTCCCTACAAGGAGGAGCGAGACTAGGAGGTAGAATCCAGGTATTACTGTCTTCTACAAAAGTAAAAGAAAACACAATGGGTAAGTTACCCTCCTTCTACTGTGGAGGAAGTCTACCACCATTTATGATAAATGAGGTAGCGGTATAACTAATTATGATTTATAATGACCTTTTCTTCAAAATGTTCTTTCTCTAAAGTTGCAGGTTCAAGATAAAAGACATCCCTGAATATTTAGGATTGTGAACTGGTATCCCTTTTAACTCGGTGCTTTCTTGGTATTCAGGGTATTAATAAATTATCTCTGCAGGAAAAATACTCAGGAATGTACCCTGCGGGCCTTGTTTAAGACAAAAAAAAGATCCACACAGATACAGGGAAACCCTCAGGCGGTAGCAAAAGCTTCAGCAACAAAATGCTCTGAACTTAGTTTCCCTGAAATCTACACATCTACATTCCTCATGCCATTAGAAGTTCCACAAACACTTTGGGTGTGCTTCTGGGACCATGGTACTTGACGTCAGAAATCAAGCCTGGTTAGACAGCTGTTTTCCCCAGACTAGTTGTCACTGATATCGAAAGGAAGCTATTTTCTCGCTGCTGCTTCCCCCGTGCTCTCTATTATGCTTTCATGGGAGAGATCTTGCTTGCTTGAGTGGATAGTTCTCCCTGCCCCAGATGACAGATGGGACATCACCTGATTGGGTGAATTTTTCCTCTTTATCTCAGGGCTCTCCAAATGGTTATGGTGCTTTGCATTCTGAGGCTGAGGTGCAAAAAGCAGTGGTAGTCCTCTAAAAGCAAAGCTGCTGAGAAATGCAGGGCTTCTACTGAGTGAGGGACTGCAACATGGGAGCTAACACCACCACAGAGCTTCACTGCTAAAAAATACACTGCCTTTTTTGTTTTTGTATGTTTCCTCCCTTCCAGAAAAATTGGGGGGGGGAGTGATAAAATTACACTATATGATGGGGGGGTAAAATCACACTAAAAGTTATAAAAGAGCAGGGGGGAAAAAGTGATGACATTTCATCACAGCTGTATTCCTAAAAGATAAAACCAGAATTGGGAGCACTTCTCAGGCTTCTAGAAAAAACTTGACTGACAGGTCCCTTCAGAAACAAACAGGAGAAAGGAGCACACCAGTCAAGGATACTTTCCTCCACTGAGAGAGAATTTTATACTTCCATTTTTTTATCCAGTGCTGTCTGTTGGTTCTATTAGATATATAATAAAAAATAAAACTCTTCACCTTTAGATAAACAAAGCTAGCAAAACCAACCAGATGGAAGCATTTCATAATAAGGAAAGCAAAATAGCAACAGTAAAAACATATTCCTTGAAGGAGCACTTTATAACTTCCGTGTATTCAGGGAATGCAACTTAGAGCCCAATCCTATGCATGTCTACTCAGAAGTAAGTCCCATCATAGTCAGAGGGTCTTACTCCCAGGAAAGTGTGGGTAGGATTGCAGCTTAAGAGTCATTTGAAATGTGACAATATTTGTAGCTGTTTAGGAAGCATTATGCAATCTGTGTAGTGACTATTTCACTTAATAGTGCACAAACATGGATTTCTCTTTGAGTGCCTATATCAAAAACCATGACTGTCTACATCAGTGTTTCTCACACATTTAGCACTTTAGGACCCACTTTTTAGGATGATAATCTGTCAGGGCACAACGGAACTGATATCATGACTGGAAGTGGTATCAACAAGCAGGAAAATTTTTAACAATCCTAGTCTGCAATCCTACCTACACTTACCCTGGAGTCCATTTACTATCATTATTAAAAGAATGTACATAGTATCTTGCTACAGTTCTGTAACAGGTACAGGTCTGTAACATTTCCCCAAATGTAGTCACATGCCATGGCAGCATCAAGTCTAATATATTAAAAATAACATATTGAAATGAATGGGGACCCACATGAAGTCGGCTCACAATCCACCTAGTGCGTCCTGACCCACAGTTTGAGAAACACTGGCCTACATTATCATATGTAAACCAAACACAATATGTAGCAAAATACATACACATGCAATCAACATATGATGTAGACAAGTTTTATGCTATTTCCTACTCAATTGTGCTTTCTGGGCAGAAATTTTTTCAGGTTTGGTCAACTCAAAAGAAGAGCAGATCACTACTACCCTAAGCAGAGCACAAGTATTCAATCCAGCAACCAACTTTAATGTTGCAGCATAATTCTGTCTATTCTAGCTAAAATAAGTATAGCATGTTCACCTTCTGCATTTCCATGATAATGTTCTGTTAGAGGTTCTCCATCTGAAAAGAAAACATTGAAATCAAGGTCACAAGAAAATACTGAGACAGATTTCACAGCTGAAGGAAATCAGGAAGTCAAGTCTCTGACATGTGCATAAGGGAAAGGAAAAAGTGAATGTGTTCTCACAAACATACTTGGACTTCTGTGGAGTGGAGGTATGTGTGAGTGGTTTTGCCTGAGGGAGTATATGATATGGAATGGAGAAACAGCAAACAAAGACTGAGTGGTCTCCTCCACCCACATCTACACTCCAATTTGCCCCTTTTCAATAGTACTTTTTCTTAAAACAACAGTCAGGGCTTTGTTACATACATCTACATGTAGAAAGGCCCTTAAAGTCAATTTCAAGTTGTATTAGAGAAGAAGCAAACTAACAGGGTCCACTATGTCCATCTGCAACTACAAATTCCTAAAAGAAAGCTACAGGACAACAGAGACCTATTTGGCTATGATGTGCTTTTAAAGCTAAAAAGTGAAGAGCATTCCATCGGTGCAGTGTCACCACAGAGAAAGATAACCCTCAGGTCTCCACTTAACACACCTCTGATGGGGTAGTAACCCAAAACAGGACCTTCAATTAATCTCAGTATCTAAACATGGGAAGACACTGTCCTTGAGGTATCCTAGTCTTAAACCAACTCAAGTGTTACAGATTATTATTAGCATCTTCAAGCTCAGGCTTTCCTAGGCTTCAGCTGAGCCTAGAAATGGAACAATTGTTTTCATACCAGGGAGAAATACAGATTGTTCCAGTTAGCAGCCCAGAACTTAAATTCTATATTTTGGACATGGTCATACCCTAGGGTTAGCAAAATTATTTCAGTATCCAACCCTGACCAGAAAAGAAATTGAAATGAATCCAATATCAATCAAGAGTGAAGATACATGGTAACCAAATGATCAAGCACCTTTCTCTCATAGAGTAATTTTTTGAAAGGTCTAGAGTTAAAATAATGGGCAGGGGGGAATCTAAAGAGATCTTTTTATAGCAGACAGGACCAACTCCTCTCACAAGGTAGAATTTATTACTTCCTGGATATAACCATTGATTTGACATCTTTCCCAGAAAGATACAAAAAGCCAGGAAGGTGTAAGCATCAAGCCAATAGAGTAGGCTCAATCTTATTCACTCTTCCAATATTTAGGTAATAATCAACTTACCTATATCCTGAGTTTCAATTAAGACTTCATTTTCCAAGTCTAAAAAAGCATAATTTAGAATTTAAACAAACTAGGAATGGGACTATGTCTGTGAGTCAATAAAGAAAAAGTAACAAAATATTTCATTTCCCTTCTATGAAGCAGCACATGGGCTAGAAATGGAGTTACTGCTCAGAATGTTTTTAAAGTACTGTACAAAGCTCTAATGCTTTAAACTGGTTAAGAATGGCACACAGAAAATATATATCCTCTCCCTGTAATTTTTTTTTTAAATAATACTGTTTGGAGTACCAATGTCACAACTAGAAGAAGGAACTCCAATAAATATAAACACAGAGTAAACACAGAGGAATGGTTGTGTGCACTCATGGGAGCTGGAACACTCCTGGTCTCCAGCTTGGCAGTTGAAGGAACAGGGAGACTCCAAACACATGTTCATGCTTAGTTTAGATCTTTGAGATCGTACAGTGCCCTATATATTTCAAAAGGTGGTGATACAAGATCTTGGGTAGGGAAGCTCTTACTGGGACTGCATAGCTCATGCAAGTCCCCTTAGGCAGGTGGATCAAGATGAGAGGGAGGGGGAGAGAGATTAAAGTCTCATCTACATGTGTAATGGAATAAGGTACCAGAATGGAACATACCACATAAGACAGCAGGCAGCGGAATGTCATTTTTTGAGAAGTTTCTTGTAAATTTAAAACTAGCACAAAAAAGTAAGTTTAAAACTAGCACACATGGAAGTGAACTAGATTGTAATGTTTCTTCCTGAAATGTGCTAGCTTTGTACTTGCAGGAAATACTACTTAAAAGGAGCATTCAGAAATGGTTTCTCCCATGTGCAAATTGAAACCGTGCAGTGTGCCTTACTACAGCAGGATTCTACTACCTCATTCTGCTGCATGTGCAAACCAGATACAACACAGTGAGAGAAGAGGAAACCCCTGGGATAGGGTACTGTACTCTGGTCAAGTGAGCTAAACCTTCTTACTGCTGCTACTGTGGTCCCTGAAACACACCATATAAGTACATGGTATAGGAAAAACCTCTATACCATAGGTCATGTTTATTATTCAACCCAAACTGGGAAGCACAACTGGTGCTTTATTTTTTGCAAAATAGCCCTCTATAAGCTAACTTACAAGATAGATATTTTTGGTTTACAGTGGAACTAATAGGTAACTTACAAGTTGGTTCCTCTGCAAAATACAAATACTAAGGAACATTATTACTTCATGCTTTCTTAAGAACATAAGAACATAAGAACAGCCCCACTGGATCAGGCCATAGGCCCATCTAGTCCAGCTTCCTGTATCTCACAGCGGCCCACCAAATGCCCCAGGGAGCACACCAGATAACAAGAGACCTCATCCTGGTGCTCTCCCCTACATCTGGCATTCTGACTTAACCCATTCCTAAAATCAGGAGGTTGCGCATACACATCATGGCTTGTACCCCATAATGGATTTTTCCTCCAGAAACTCGTCCAATCCCCTTTTAAAGGCGTCTAGGCTAGACGCCAGCACCACATCCTGTGGCAAGGAGTTCCACAGACCGACCACACGCTGAGTAAATAAATATTTTCTTTTGTCTGTCCTAACCCGCCCAACACTCAATTTTAGTGGATGTCCCCTGGTTCTGGTATTATGTGAGAGTGTAAAGAGCATCTCCCTATCCACTCTGTCCATCCCCTGCATAATTTTGTATGTCTCAATCATGTCCCCCCTCAAGCGTCTCTTTTCTAGGCTGAAGAGGCCCAAACTCTGTAGCCTTTCCTCATAAGGAAGGTGCCCCAGCCCCGTAATCATCTTAGTCGCTCTCTTTTGCACCTTTTCCATTTCCACTATGTCTTTTTTGAGATGCGGCGACCAGAACTGGACACAATACTCCAGGTGTGGCCTTACCATCGATTTGTACAACGGCATTATAATACTAACCGTTTTGTTCTCAATACCCTTCCTAATGATCCCAAGCATAGAATTGGCCTTCTTCACTGCCGCCGCACATTGGGTCGACACTTTCATCGACCTGTCCACCACCACCCCAAGATCTCTCTCCTGATCTGTCCCAGACAGCTCAGAACCCATCAGCCTATATCTAAAGTTTTGATTTTTTGCCCCAATGTGCATGACTTTACACTTACTGACATTGAAGCGCATCTGCCATTTTGCTGCCCATTCTGCCAGTCTGGAGAGATCCTTCTGGAGCTCCTCACAATCACTTCTGGTCTTTACCACTCGGAAAAGTTTGGTGTCGTCTGCAAACTTAGCCACTTCACTGCTCAACCCTGTCTCCAGGTCATTTATGAAGAGGTTGAAAAGCACCGGTCCCAGGACAGATCCTTGGGGCACACCGCTTTTCACCTCTCTCCATTGTGAAAATTGCCCATTGACACCCACTCTCTGCTTCCTGGCCTCCAACCAGTTCTCAATCCACGAGAGGACCTGTCCTCTAATTCCCTGACTGTGGAGTTTTTTCAGTAGCCTTTGGTGAGGGACCATGTCAAACGCCTTCTGAAAGTCCAGATATATAATGTCTGCGGGTTCTCCCGCATCCACATGCCTGTTGACTTTTTCAAAGAATTCTATAAGGTTTGTGAGGCAAGACTTACCCTTACAGAAGCCATGCTGACTCTCCCTCAGCAAGGCCTGTTCATCTATGTGTTTTGAGATCCTATCTTTGATGAGGCATTCCACCATCTTACCCGGTATGGATGTTAGGCTGACCGGCCTATAGTTTCCCGGGTCCCCCCTCTTTCCCTTTTTAAAAATAGGCGTGACATTTGCTATCCTCCAATCTTCTGGCACCATGGCCGTTTTGAGGGACAAGTTGCAAGTTAAAATCAATATGACTAACCTGAATTGTCTTTAGCAAAAATTACAGGCTGACTCACAATAACAATGACTAGCAACATATACACATTATTTGATTCTGATTAAGGTTTCTGATTTCGTAAGATACAAAGAATGTAATGTAATCAGAAATATTTTTAATTTGAATAATGAGGCACGTTATTTTAAACCTAAAAACACAGCTACAAGAACTGAAGTGTCTACTGTTCCTTCTTAACACACACCAATCTGTATAGTACTTCTTTGTTGTGTTTAATCATGCCTTAGTATGTCTTATGCAAAATCTGCATGACTGAGGCATAGCATAGATCTTTTCTACTCAGTCAGCTCCCCACAAGAAGGAAGAGTGCTAAGAGTTTGGGAAAGTCCAATGCAATCACCTTTCCCACCAACATGATTACTGTATTCTTGCATCTGGCCAAAGTTAAATGAAATATTAGTATGGAGAAGTGTCTCTCATACAACTTTGCTTTGTAAAAGTTTTGTTGCACAGAAAACGATTTTATTACAGTCAAGTTGTCAAAGTCACAGTACATACCATGTTCTTCCACATAATCTTGCTGTTCTATGTCTTCTGGAAAAGGTTCTGAAAATAAGCAAATGTTAAGAATTTGATTTACAAGGTAAACATGAACATATATGGCTACTGTCTTCCTCTGGGAAATTATACATCCTGGCAGACAGTCCTGCTTAATTAAGTGATAATCCAGTACACAAGACACAATTAAGAACCCGAGAGAGCTGGAACCTTTGCACTTGGCCCAGGTAATTTGGACATCCCTGTTAACTGAGCAAAACAAAACATTTTCAGTGGCAGTACAATACTCTGATATTTAGCAAGGTGAGACCAACTGTCCCTACTCATCCTTGCACTATGTCTATTCCAATGGCTGCTGGTCTGTAGCTCCATGAGGACAGGAAACAATTCTGCCATTGGGAAATATTTGCTGAGGACTGGTTTAACAATAATACACACATATACAGTATGTATGTACCGGGTGTCAACCGGTAATGGCAAAAGTGGTAACAAGAAGCTTGAGGAAAAGAGTGGGGATCCACATCATATCATGCAGAAGTTGGCACTGTATGACATCTAGCAGCGATGACATTGTTGCTTCAAGACAGAACTGACTCAGTGTTACTCACTACCCAGTCACAGTAATGCATCACAGGTACTATTCAGATCCATACGGCAGTACCCCAACTTCTTATCTTCACCCAAATGTCAATGGCTATTACTCCTGGTGGTACATGCACAAGTCCTTCTCCATCAGTTAAGCTCAGCACTTACTCCAAGAGTTTTGCCTTTAACAATGCATATAGGATAAACGTACTAACTTGGTCATTAACTGCTTACACTGTTTGGCTCATAAGAGTTTTCCTCCACTCACTGTCTTTAATTTAAAATGCTACATATGAAGAGAGACTCAGCAGCACCATGGAAGTACAGCACATATAGTCATACCCCATTGAAAGAGAGATACCCCCCCCACCAAAAAAATCTGCAGTCAACAAACTCTTAGTTATGCGAAGCTCACTAGGTTTAACTGGAACCATCTTTAGATGCGTGGAAGATAAGTAAAAGAGATCCAAAAGCAAAACTCTCAACAAATGTAAAATACTACTGCAATACTCCTGTAACACAATAAGAAGAACGTAATTTGGCATTTAAGCCCAGTGAATCCAGTTTTAAAGAACATTATGTAAATAATACCTGTGTTGTGCTCCAGAGCATCTTCTAAAGTTAGTTCTTTGTAATCTATGAAAGATAAATAAATTCAATGTAGTTATTGCTCAAATTCCTATAGCTATGAAATCAAGGGATTGGTTGATTGAATGCCAACAAAGGGAAAGGAAATCAGGACTTCATCAGCCTCTTCATCCCCACTCACATCTTGTCCTACCCCTTTGGCCCTCTGGATATCAAGTTTGCATAAGGACCCACACACATAGAACTCAACATATTTAGGCCCATGTATCCAATCTGCATGTTCCAATTTGGGGGTCTACAGATCATGCTATATGCACATAGGTCCTTAGGAAAATGTGATGTCCAATGTAAGGGCATCAGTAGAGCCTGTGTGTCAAATAAGCACATCATAGGGAGGTAGCACATGGCTCCCCTCACCAGAGTGCAGGGGATAGAGTGTTGGACTGGTGGTACCCAACATCAGCTCTCTGCTAATTCTTGACGCTTCCTGGGTATTCTTGTGCAAGCCACAATCTCTTAGCCTAGCCATCTCAAGAGAGTATTGCAGGAAAAACTGCAAGCAGGGAAAGAAGCCCTGTATGCCATCTCAAGCAAAAGGGCAAGATACAAATCTAATCCATAGCTCAGTGATTCTTAAACATTTTAGCACCAGGACCCACTTTTTAGAATGATAATCGGTTGGAACCCAGCAGAAGTGACATCATCAAGCAGGAAAAATTTTAAACACCCCATATGATAAAAAAATAATGAATTAAGTAAGTGAACTAAAAATTTACAATAAGTTTAAAAATTTACTTAAAATAAAGAAGAACCCTCCTAACCCTCCCAATCAGTTGCTGATCTCTTTAAAACAAATTCCTCAAAGGCTGCAATCCTATCCACACTTACCCAGGAGTAAGCCCCACTATCGTTCTTAAAACATATACATAGTAGCCTGGTGAAAGTACAGATCTCTAGCATTTCCCCAAATGCAATCACATACCATGGTAGCATCAAGTCTAAGATATTAAAAATAAAATACTCATTGAAATGAATGGGGACTCATCTGAAATTGGCTTGCGACCCACCTAGGGTGTCCCGATCTACAGTTTGATAAACACTGCCATAGATCATTATGAATAAGAACATATACCGATGCTAAATTTATTTTTTCTTGTTTCTCCTTACACCAAGCTTCTAAAGTATTTCTATATGATTTTTCAGGTGAGAAATTGAGGCCAAGTTACAAACTACTCAACTAAGCCAATGACTGCCATGACATCTGAACATAAGCCCCTCTGAAGTCTATTCTAACCTCTATAGACTGCACATGCAGGCAGTATTTTATTGTATCCATCATTTACAAGACAGTACATTGATAGATTTGAGCCTCTCTGTCTCTCAATGTACAAAGTTATTTTTATTTTAAAAATTATTCCCAGGTGAAACAGAAGTTAGCAATAAAACATAGCCTTCACTCAATACATAGCACTTCAACCAGGCACATGCTTAGACCATTCAAGACTCAGAAGTCAATTCTGCCTCTCATTAGCTTTAATTAAAAACCATTCTTCTGAAAACATATTAAAGCAGTCAGGTATAGCAACTACTTTTAAAGACTAATCATTTTCCTTCCCTTAGCTTGATATTATAGTAATTAGGCTGACAGTTAGGAGCCACTGTTGAACTAATCTTGAATTCTTAGCTCTGGGAAATTATTTTTTAAATTACAGTTAAGTATTAAGGCCATTTTCTGCAAAGGCTTTTCAGTGTAGCCTATAATCTCATATATGAGATAGCACTTATTAGTCTCCAATGTACCCAATTTAACTTAAATGCAAAGTACTGTATCATTACAAAAGTGATTCTTTTCAATGGTTCTGAAATGATTAACATGCTTTCAAAACTATTACTACTGTAGAACTTCTAACCACAAACAGATGGATTCTTAGTTATTCTCAGAGTTCAAACTCCACACATTATGTTAGGAACATGCTACCTGCAATTACCACTTCTGTTAATTGTGCAAGACTTCTTTTACCAGTTGCCACAGATCATTGCCTCTTACCACCCTCAGGCAGATATCCCAATCAGGACTCATGCTGAGAGGAATTAAAATCAGCTATTATTACTGGTGAATTATACTGGTAATTACCAATATTATTACTTTCAACTATGAATAACCCTAAATAAAATATAAAATACATAAAATTCTTCATAAAGATTGCAAAATACAGTGGTAAATACATGACACCACACCAAAGTAGGCTATGATCTCTTTTTAAATGTGATTGGGCAATAAACAGAACAGTACATACTACTGTGCTTTGAATCATATATGCTTACATATCTTAAATAGGGTGCAGTAACCTCTGAGAATCTCACACACACATACACACAGACATAGAATGTTGTATGTTTCAATATTTAGGAAGAAGCTACAAGGGAAACATAGGAAGTTTGTTTAATCAAACTTTGGTCAAGATCAGGGGTGTTCAAACTTTTCGGCAGAAGGGCCACATCATCTCTCTGACACCATGTTGGGGGCCAAGAAAACAAAAGAATTAATTTACATTTCAAATTTGAATAAATTTACATAAATGAATATATTAGAGATGGAACTTATATGAATGAATGACGGTCTCACAATAGCTCAAGGCCTATAAAAGGCATTGCACAAAGCAAGGCCAGCCTTTCCTTTGCTGCCGCTGCTGTGAAACAGATGTGAAATAGATCTGCAAATGTGAAAATGTGAATGGCAGCAAATGTGAAATAGATGTGAAACAACAAGCAGTGGATGGAGCCGTCATGCTGAGAGCAGTTGCATCAGGCCAGTGTGGGCTCCAGCAAGTCTCCGGAGGGCCAGAGGCTCATTGGAGACTGAAGCCTCCTTGAGGGCCGGATTGGGAGTCTTTGAGGGCCGCAAGTGGCCCCAGGGCTGGGGTTTGGGCACCCCTGGTCAAGATGAAGCTTGATCACACTGTGAAAATTCCTACACAAAGAGCAATATTTCTATGGGGAAAGTCTTGTGTTGTATATAAAAGAGCATATAACAGAGATGGGAAATATATAACAGGGTGCGGAACTAGCAGCCAAATCCTGTCCCTAAACACCCATAGCTTTGTCCCTATTCTCAAAGAAATGCATATGTGATTCAGAACCCAAGTCACTTTCTTCCAAGTTGAGACAGAGACAAAGGGCTCTAGCCCCCTTTTCTACTGCATGAGAAGCACAGTTAAGGCCCTCTCTGCATCATGCATCTCAGCAGCACTCTCCCATGCACAAAAACATAGGGAAAAGGCAGCAAATAAAGTATCTACAATGAAGACGTTCTGCCAAAGTTGCTGCTGTACCCACCAGGAGAAAGGATTAGCAAGTCTTTGTCTGTGTCTCCACTGAGAGTGAATCAGTGGCAGAACCAATATTATGACCCTTTTATTCCTTGCTCAATTGAAAATACAGTGGGTCCTCCTTTTCCAAGGGTTAGGAACAAGCAGATCTGACCCAACGTGGGTTCTGAACCCGCATCAGGAGGGCACATACAGCACCTCTGGACTTGACCAGAAGGCTGGACTTCTGATCACGTTTTGAGGTCCTCTGTGGGCCACCCTCAGAATTCAATTTCCATAGGGGGTCCGGGAACGGATCCCCCACAGTTATCCAGGACTTGCTGTTGTATACTTGTCGTACACTCCCAGGGTTTGGGTGCTCAGAGTTCTTGAACCCTAGAGCCTCAAGGAGCCCTGTTCGGTAGAACTGCCACCACCCTGTATGTGCCAGTGTCTCAGTCCAGGGACACTGAGACCCTCCAGGCTTAATTCTATCCCTTGCAGGCACTGAGTACTTTCTTTACTTTAAAGCTTCAGACTTCAAGTCACTAGTCCTCAATGAGGATTTGGTAGCTTGCTGAAAGGGCTAGGCAGGATTCTGAACCTTTGCCCCCAACAGACAATGAACCAACATGGTAAAAGGATTTTTACTTTATTAAGTACATAGGGTTACAAAAAGTTACAAAAGGCAGCAAATACTTGAGGCATGAAACTTCTAGGAAATATCTCAGCATTAAAATAATAAAGCTAACTGGCTATCTCTATTATTCTCTAACTCTCACCTGGGTCAGCTTCTGCTGTAGACCTTCAGCCCCAGTTACCTATGAGGCCACATGGTCCTGGCAGGGCAGGATGTGCACCCACCACCTTTCCCACCAAGAAAGAAAGACCAAAGACAAAGAGACAAGACACCCCTTTGGGCTTTGTTCTTATACTTCTCATGCTACAGGATGAGGTGACTCTGTACTTTTTTGAACTGACCAATCAGAATCCTTGGGGACCGAATCTTCCCAAAGTGGGGCTGGATGCTAATCCTCTTAGGTCTCCCCCTCCCCACTGGGGATTCATGGTGCCTCTCTGTCTGCTGAGGTGCTACATCATCACCTTCCATTGAGTTGTAAATTCCTTGCAGCTAGGATGCAAGCCACTTTTATGTTACTGGGTTACTTTGGTTCAGGCTTTGCAATGCTACTAGGCCTGAACTGCACATATTCATGACACTTGCTATATGACCATATTTAAAGAACTAGTTGCTGATGAGGGACATACATATTAGGCAAGGCAAATGTAAATGAAAACAAGATATATGTTGCATATTTATTTTAAAAGAGAGTAATGGGAAATGCTGGAACAATCTACAAAAGCAACATTATGGTTTTTCCTGAACATTTCTATTGTAATTGTTAACATTTATATTCTTACATCTCTATTTTATTATGACAATTTGTTCAAAAAAAGGAAAATACACACACCATTATAATATATTATTATTATTATGCTCAACGATCTCCGACACTCATTCTCTCGATACCGAGCTAAACAAGCGCATCGGTAAAGCAGCTACCACGTTTTCCAGACTCACAAAGAGAGTCTGGTCCAACAAGAAGCTGACGGAACATACCAAGATCCAGGTCTACAGAGCTTGCGTCCTGAGTACACTTCTGTACTGCAGCGAGTCATGGACTCTTCGCTCACAACAGGAGAGGAAACTGAGCGCTTTCCACATGCGCTGCCTCCGACGCATCCTCGGCATCACCTGGCAGGACAAAGTTCCAAACAACACAGTCCTGGAACGTGCTGGAATCCCTAGCATGTATTCACTGCTGAAACAGAGACGCCTGCGTTGGCTTGGTCATGTCGTGAGAATGGATGATGGCCGGATCCCAAAGGATCTCTTCTATGGAGAACTCATGCAAGGAAAGCGCCCTACAGGTAGACCACAGCTGCGATACAAAGACATCTGCAAGAGGGATCTGAAGGCCTTAGGGATGGACCTCAACAAGTGGGAAACCCTGGCCTCTGAGCGGCCCGCTTGGAGGCAGGCTGTGCAGCATGGCCTTTCCCACTTTGAAGAAACACTTTGCCAACAGTCTGAGGCTAAGAGGCAAAGAAGGAAGGCCCATAGCCAGGGAGACAGACCAGGGACAGACTGCACTTGCTCCCGGTGTGGAAGGGATTGTCACTCCCGGATTGGCCTTTTCAGCCACACTGGACGCTGTGCCAGAACCACCTTTCAGAGCGCGATACCATAGTCTTTCGAGACTGAAGGTTGCCAATACAATATGCACAGTATTTATATACCGCTGTACATATATGTACATATATTTATATGTTAGCTGTACATCAATTAATGTAATTTAGACAAACCTGTGCCTTCTGGTTCATGTGTGTCTGGTTCATGTGTGTCTGGTTCATGGGTGTCTTCTTTCATGTTCGAGTGAATTTCATATGAAACTGAAAATTAAAAAAATGTGTCACACTACAAGAAGCCATAAATTTCAACATGAGGACAGAAATTATTAAATTTAATTTACTCAACCTCAAGGACATAGTACTCAGGGAAGTTAGTTGCAGAGAAAACAGAACTGTACCAGGATAACCAAAATCCTTCATAGATTGCCTACAATTGGCAAACACCAATTCTTTCACCAACACCATCAATATTTTTAAATAAGTGGTGACTGTTAACGTTAGATGC
Source organism: Tiliqua scincoides (assembly GCF_035046505.1). NCBI lineage: Eukaryota > Metazoa > Chordata > Lepidosauria > Squamata > Scincidae > Tiliqua > Tiliqua scincoides. The sequence goes on along the minus strand of NC_089824.1, from coordinate 42,127,601 downwards.
TGTAGGGTCCCTGTTTTGTCCCAATGTGAGCAGGTTGCAAGAAACAGCATATACAGCAGAGTACTTTCAAGCAGCAGTTATATTTTGAGCAAGGGATATCAGAAGCAGAGTAGTCAATAAACATTCCCGGTCAGCATGAAGATCAGTCAGTCCAATGATAACAAATCCCAATCAGTTTCCCACAATACAAAGTCAAGGTCCAGTCCACGGTCAGTAATCACACATATACATACAAATATCCAGCCTCCACAGTCACTGGCAGCAGTTTCTCGGTTATCTCCAACTACACCCCTACTACTGCACTGGAGGTTAAGCATACTAACCCTTAAGTAGTTAGATCAGCCAATCATTGCAGGCTTGGTAACACCCAGGGTGTGTCTGTCACAGGTGCTTGTTGATTTTTGCTAATTCAGCAGCCTGCACCTGCTCCTGGACCAATTCGTTAGCTGTGTTTCTGTTTCACTCAGAACCCAGAGCTAACAGTGACAACGGCTCAACTGAAAGCTTTTGATATCCATGCCTCATTTAGATATTTATATTAGCTAAAGAATGCATACAAATTTCAGCAAGCCTAAACATTTTAGTGGGGAGAGTGTTGGAGCAGGAACAATTTACCTCAATGACTTCACATGCAGAAAGTCACAGGTTCACAAGAGTTTTAATTTTTAAAGTAAGATGGCACCTTAGTATCCACGGGGCACTCATTCTTGTGGATACTGAAACCAAGGATAATTAAATCCACAGAATGGCTGTTAGGGCTGAAAAGACGCAACTTCCAGTTTCCTTGGAAAACCGTAAGTGATGTTTTTATACCTTTTTAGGCATTTTGAGGCCTGAGAAAGCTCTCCCCGAATCTCAGAATGCCTTAAAAGGCATAAAAATGTCAGTTTCCCAAATCAAAGTTGGTCTTTTGGGCCCTAAGGCTCTAACGGCCATTCTGAAGCCCACAGAGGCAGCAGGAAGATACATGCAGCCTCTTTGGGCTTCAGAAAGCCCTCCCGAGGCAATGGGAGTACAGCTCCAGTCGCCATCACAGGGCTCAGGCTGGGTCAAATCTGGTTGAGCCAGATGCATGGATGAATAATAAGTGGATCCGAAGGCCCCACCTATATCTACTTTATCTCTGTGTATCTCTGTCTTTTTCTGCCTTTCCAAGGGGCCCACCTCCTAATTATTTGGTGGCTCCTCCTAACTCCTGTTCCTTCTTCCCAGATTAGAGGCATCATAAGTCATGCTCTCACCACCTGTCTAATGCAGCCTTGTGACTTCTAAATGGTAAAGCTGAGCTGACACTTTCTCTTTTTGCTCCCAATAAGTTCTTATCTATGCTCCACCTCTGTCAGAATCCCATCCTACAAAACTCTCCAGTCCCATGGGAGATCCTTTGCCACCACTATTTCAACTCCTGGCTTTCTACTGCACTATGCTAATGTAAGTTTCACACTACAGGTTGCACATATGTGTACATCTCACTACTTCCAAAGTTGGATTGGCCTGCTTCTGGGTGCAGCTTCTGCCCTGTCCACCATGTTTCCAAGCAAGACTTCACCCCACATTACTGCATGAGATTTCTCTTTAAAAAGGGGAAAAATGGAAAATGAATAACTCATGCAATGCATCAAAAAGTGATTGACTAACTGAAAAACCAGAAACTGAGTCATCTTCTATATATGAAATTTATTGTTTACAAATGGCATTCATTACATGCTAATTTATGGCCAGCCCATACAATTGCATGGCTGTGTAAACGACCATTCACAGATCAAATACTGTATATAAATTATATGTAATATATCACATCTCAAAGCAATTATGAAAAGCAGACATACCATGAGTTTCGTCTTGTTCAGGCTCTCCAGGCTGATAGTCACTTGCGGGTTCTGGAAAAGGAAATGTGCAAAAAACTGGAAACACTGACAAGATTCAGGTTCTGAACAAATGCAAAAGCCCATGTGGAAGTGGGCATTTGTTGGAGAAAATCTGCTTGTCTGAATGCAAAACTTACATGAGTTTAATTATCCATGAATATTTTCCCAAAGAATAAATGAAACACCGTTTTCACTTTTTACTCCAATAGTTCTGACTTCTCAATGTGGGCTTTGAACATAAGATTGAAAATTCATGTGTCTTTCAATATTCATGAGTTCTGAGTCCTTGGTGTGCCTTAAACTGGCTCCTGGCAGGGTCCTCCTATGCCACAATTCATCCTCTCCTTGTTTTTGGCATTAAAAGGTAGCTGCCTCCTCCTCCTCACTTGTGAAGAGTAGGAGAGAAAGGCACAAAAGTGGAGGTGGTTTGGATTTCTGGTGCATCTCTGCATAGGCTGTTTGACCAAGACATTCTTGGTCAAACAGCATAAGACCCTCCCTATTAAAGTTGGACACACCATCATGTAATATGCCTGTAGCTTGTTATTAGATGGCTTTGCCAAACTGAAGATGGGCAACAGTAATAATTGTCCACCCACTATCACACCAGTTACTGGGAAGAATGTTACATCTGAGTGCTAATTATTCAGCCAGTAAGATACTTTATTTTATTTATGTAAATGTTTGAAACAGAACATCTTGGAGCTCAGTTTTTCCTTGGAACCTTTTTTCAAAAAAACTCAAATGTGTGGAATGTGCAGACATTGTCCCCACACACTTCCAGTCCTTTTCCCATGTCAAAAAACAGCCTTAGGGTGCAATCCTAACCCCTTGTCAGTGCTTTCCAGCCAAGCCAGTGTCAGTGACTTATGTCATTGACTTATGTCAGTGTCCCATGCCAATGGGACATGTGCTGCATCCTGCAGTTGGATGTCACTCACGGAGGCCTCCTCAAAGTAAGGGAATATTTGTTCCCTTACCTCAGAGCTGCATTGCCCTTATGTCAGTGCTGGAAAGGGGTTAGGATTACGCCCTTAGTCTTGTTGCAATTACCAGCACTTGAATTAGAAGGGAAGTATTCCTGGCAGTCATTCAACTGAAATGTTGTGCAGTTGCCACATCCCCCTCGTGTCATGTTGAGGTTGTTCTAAGTGACTATCAACCAACTGGCAGGCACCGCTAATCAATTTATAGGGAGTCTTGCTGTGTAGAGACAGTGAGAGAAGCCACATTTTTGGAAAGCCCCCCCCCCAAGAGGAACTCCACTTTCTTGGTAAAAGAAACAGAACTGAACAAGGGGGGGGGGAGAACTTCCCTGCGCAAGTTGGAGTGGCAAATGTTTGAACCAGGAAGCTTTCTGCAGGTTAAGTGCTGCTGGGTTACATGCAGACCCAGGAAGTCTGCTGAAGGATGACTGGCAGCACTGGAAGAGGGACTAGCATAGCTTTTGCCAAAAAAAAACTCCTGGATTGCAATGAATGCGTCGTTGCAAATTCATGGATTCATTCTGCCACAGAGTAACTACACATCTAACCTGGGATATGCCCCATCCAATTTGCAGACACACAGATTTATACAGATCCACACACAGATCCAGACTGAACATAGTACTGAGAGTGAAACAATATTACCATAATCTCTGAACGAATTAGATATGCTTCTAAACATACTTGGTTACAATCTAGTTTACAACACAAATTCAAGAGAATGCCAAAATGCAAAAGAGGATTTCCTGAGATATCAAAAGCAGGCAAAGGAGTCAGCACAGGATACTGTTGTGTTCTGCAAGTGCTAAACTTGTGTTCAGGTTAATCCAAATTGGCAATATCACAATATGTAAGCAATTTAATATATATTTGCTGATGCACTAAGTATGACTGAAACCTCTGCTACTTAAAAAACAAAATGCTTCTGCACTGGTTCATGCCAACCACATTGGTTACTACATAATCAAGAACGCAGCTTGAGATCAAGTCACATTAAACTATTCATCAAAACTACTCCATGATTGAACAGGATTCTATGCACAGAACCAAGTCTTTATAATATGAGCCAAATTGGTCATACATCTATTACCAATCAAGGCACCAAAACAAAAAATCAACATCAATCTGACACCACTAGTTCCAAAACAGCAGTTATTGGTCCATCTCACTCAGTGCTATCAATACTGAGTGGCAGCAGGTCTCCAGGGTTCCAGATAGGGCTCTTTCCCATCACTACATGAAGATTCTGCCAGGTATTGAATTTAGGACCATTGCAAAATGTGCTCAGTCACTGACCTGTGGTGTTTAATTTGCTTTTATTATTATTTTTAATGTATTTCATGTGTTTAATTTCTGCTGATTAGTTTTTTCAATTGTTGCTATTAACCACTATGGGTAAGAAAATGGTGGGCAGCAAAGCAAATGAAAGGAGGAGGAATGAGAACTTCAGGGTGGTCCTAGTCCTTTTTGGGTGTATTTTCAAGTTGTTTCAGCCTTTGAGCCTGATGAGTGCTCAAAACATGTTGGGAATCAAGCAAGTTTTCTAGGAAGTCATCTTCCGCATTTTAAAAGTTCTCATTTGTTTTCTGTCTTTAGTTACCAGAGGAACGCAGGAAACTACCTTGCTCCAAATTAGTCTATCTATACCTATTAGAAGTGCCTCTCTACAGTTTTCAACAGAAGTCTTTTCAGCTCTAACTAGAGATGTCAAGAGATGTAACCAGAGACCTGCCACATGCACATGTGCTCTATTATTAAGCTGCAGCCCTTCCCTTGAAAGCGATGCCAGTAAGGAGGGTTGTCATTTTTAAAAAAATTGAACAAGTGTTCACATGGCATTGTTGAGTATAGTCTATTGCTCATTTTTCTTCAAGTTAGTATACAGAGCACTGAAGAAGGTAAGCCACTGCAGAGACAAGTGAAGAATGAAACAGACTGCACAAAAAGATGAACACCTTACTAGCTCTCTAAGCTGATTCAGAAAAAAAAGTCTGATGCTGTAGAGATGTGATAGAAATACAGGTCCAGCCTATTTATACACAGATTTTTTTATACACGGATTTGACTCAACACGAATGGCCCCTGCAAATGAGAAAGAATGTGCTGATCCTTGGAGAAGAGGAAATGCACCCCCTTAAAATGAGTTTTAAAAACTGAACAGTCCTTTAACAGCCTCCTTAATATGAGAGGGGGGGGGGCAGCAGGCTAACAATCTATCAATCCTTCTCTCTCCTTTGGACCCCTCCCTTCCCCCAGCATGTGAAAGGAAGGGATCATTTTGCATTGGTGAAGGGAGGGGCTGAGTGAAGTGCTGATGGATTGTCTTCTTAATGACCCTTATCTTAGAGTCAAAAGGTCAGCAAGGCTGTTTTTCAATCACTGGAGCAAAGAAACTTTTGTTTTTTAAATTGATTTGCTATAGTGCGTTTTTTTTAATCCATGTGAGTGCTTGGAACGGAACCTACGCAAATAATTAGTCTCATCCTGTACATTTAATTCTATTTTAGATACCTTCCTGGAGGGATTCTGGCATTTCTGGCGTTTCCACTACTTCTGGCATTTTATAGTCTAGTTCTTCAACATAATCCTCTTCCAGCGTGGGAGCTTCAACAGTATCATCAGGTATTTCATTATTCTCCTCTTCATCCAGAAAAGGTGTTTCTTCTTCTATGTTATCTTCACCAGTTTCATCTATTTTATTAAATATATAAGAACATATCAAACATCCATTGAAATTCCTCATATGCCTGAAAAAACCAAAAGAGCTGCCCTGGGCACAATCCAAGAAAAGTTAATACTTTTAAGTCCCATGGATTTCAGTGGAGATGGTTTGTTTTTAAAAAGCAACAGAACTTAAAAGTCCTTAATTTTTGATGGGACCTGAAAGGATTGTTCCTCAAGTATTTATTGTTTCAGTGGGATGTTCCTATCCACTAGTACCACTGGATAAATAGGAAGTATAAATCACTGTCACAAGCCACTATAATTATTCTTCCACTTTAGGCAGGAAGCAAAAAGTATTGACAATAGCAACAGATAAGCTTTGTGACTAGCTACACAGTATTTGTTATTATCATTAGTGATTAACTCTCAAAGAAGAAAATATGGCAATTTGAAAAACAGATGTTAATGAATAAAAGTGCAAAGTTTGAATTCCTACCAAACTGAGACTGGAGGACTTCACGCAGCAAAGATTCTATTTCATCTTCAGGTTCTGCTTCAGCATGCACGTGTTCTACATTAGTTTACAGAATATTTGAAAGGTAAATGGAAAGAACACAATGAGGATCAAACAGATGAAGACCAAAAAATCTGTTTAGATCTAGAACTAGAATTATGCATTCTGACAAAATGAAAAGCAGCATATTTTTTCAGACAAGCATTTGGTAAGCAACACAAAAAAAGGGATTGTTTGGGGACACATTTTAGAAACATATATGCAAAGAATAAAAATATGATACTATTGGCAGAAGACGCTGTAGTGGTGATTAAACTAGAAGAATCATTTAGATGACTATACCATACAGAAGAGGTATTGTATGTTGCAGAAATCACAGAAACAGAAATGTTGCAGAAATCACTCTGATGAAAAATTTTAATCAATATGCGTCCAAGAAGATTAAAGTACAGGTTGAGTCTTGTTATTTGTGAGGGTTCCGTTTCCAGAACTCACGTGGATGGCAAAAATCACATTAAAGCAAATGTATTTAAAAAACAACGTTTGTTCATTTGCTAGGCGGTTTAAAAACAGCCTTGCTGACCTTTGTGAAGTTAGATGGAGTTATTAGGCAGACAAGCCATCAGTCTATCTCCAGGCGCTTAGAAAGGATTCACTCCAAGCCAATGACCCCTACCTTTACTCAGAGCGCAGGAATGCAGTGATTATCCTGTGCAAGGGTCGCTTGCCTTAGAATGAAGCTGTTCTAAGTACCTGGAAAGAGATTGATGGATTGTCAGTTGGCTGCCCTCTGTTGCATTAATGAGGCTACTGTTAAACAACCAAGGGCCCTTCTCATTGCTTTGAGATAAAACTTTGGGTGAAAAATCCATGGATAATTAGGTTATACCTGTAGTCTCCCTGCAGAAAAGGTTATATCTGAACAGACTCAGGGTTTTTAACATTTTGACTTGGTGCTCCTTCTTACAGGACATCTGCCTCCATAGGAGTAGCATTTGGATTAATGCTTGGGGAAACTTGCTTGTGAACTACTTATAACAATTCATGATCCAGATATTAGATTCCAACTATTTAACGACCTTTCATGACATATGTACACAGAATAATAGGGGGGACCAGTGCTTTTTTTGTAAAAAAAAAAAAAAGTGCAGGAACTCACAACTTGTTAATCTTTTATTTATTTATCCCATGCATGTATACTCAGAAGTAAGTCCCATTATAGCCAATGGGGCTTACTTGCAGAAAAGTGTGGATAGGATTGTAGCCTGAGAGCCCAAGCTTATGCATGCCTACTCAGAAGGAAGTCCCATTATATTAAATGGGGCTTACTCCCAGGGAAGTGTGGACAGGATTGTAGCCTGAGTTCCCTTGGGATTAAGACTGCCAACTTTTTCCACCAGCTCTTACTCCAGTGGTGTTTATCAGCAGGGTAAGCTTCAGCAGCTGGATTTCTGCATATCACCCTGCTGCTAAAGCTTTGCACACTAGCAGCAGGTCAGTTTTGCTGGCTAGTTCACAGTGGCAACTGGTTGACCAGTAAGTGTGGGGCACTGGGGCTTCAGGCTGTGATCCTAGCCACACTTTCCTGGGAGTAAGCCCCAATGACTCTAATGGGACTTACTTCTGAGAAGACATGCCTAGGATGGGGCTTCTAAGGCTGCAATCCTATCCTCACTTTCCTGGGAGCAAGCCCCATTGACTATAATGGGCCTTACTTCTGAGTAGACATGCATAGTGTTGGGCTGAGGCTGCAATCCTGCCCACACTTTCCTGGGAGTAAGCTCCATTGACTAATGGGACTTACTTCTGAGCAGACATGCATAGGGTTGGGCTCTGAGGCTGTAATCCTACCCACACTTTCCCATTGACTAATGGGACTTACTTCTGAGTAGACATGCCTAGGACTTGGCTGGCAACTGATGCAGGAGGCAGAGACACTGATAGGAGGGGCTGAACTGGCAGGATGAGTCCCTCTGAAACCTGCCCCCCTCCACCCTCCTCGCTGCTCATGGCTGCACGGCTGCTGCTGGTCCCTACACTGAGTATCATGGAAAGGGGGGTGAAAGTGGCACGGGTGCGCGAGCGGGATCTACGATGTCCCGTTGGCCCACTGCGGGACTGTCCCAGGAGCAGCTGTGTTGAGGGAAGTCCCATTGCCCCGCAACTGTTTCTGACTCATAAAGTGCCGTGATTGGCTCACCCCGCCCTGCCTCCGTCAACCCAGAGCCAAATCTCAACCGCCCAGCCGCCCGCAAACCCCAGGGCTCTGATTGGCTGAGAGAGGAAATGGGCATGTCGATGAGAAGCACCGCCCTCCATGGAATTGTGAATACCTCGTGGGGAGAGCATTGCAGGGCAGATCACGTGCCTCTTCTCTCTCCTTGTAGTCCTGCCTGGTCTTGATTGCTGCAGACAGTAGATTGTAGTCCTATCTAAAAGGTGCCGGAACGCCGTTCCGGTGCGTTCCATTAGAAAAAAGGGGGGGACCATACCCACGGATCCTGTATCTATGGATTCTTTTATCTATGGATCAGGTCCAGCACCCCCAGCATGCGTACCCCGACCTGGAGAGGTTCCCCAGGCCTCCCAATACCTTATAATGCTTTAAAAACGTCACTTCTGGTTTCATGGAGGAAATCGGAAGTTGGGTTATTCGAGTTATACTGCTCAGTCTGTGCCCAGCAGAGGCCAGGGAGGAATATCCTTGGTCTCTGCTGAGCTCAGACACCTCTCTGGAGGCAAGGAGAGTTGAGCTACCCTTGTTTCCAGGGGGCGGCCCCCCATAGACCGCAGGGATGGACAATCGCCTGTATCTGCAGTTTCAGGTATCCGTGGGGGGATAGGACTGGGCAGTAAACAGCTGTATATCTGGTTATAAACCAGGGTGACGGCTTAAACTAAGACACAGAAGAGAGAAATCATGGTTTATTTTTCCTGGGGGGTTATTTATAGAAAGACTCACCTGCTTTAGCACGGGGCTGCTCTGCAGTTCGGATCACCTCTTCAGCATCTCTTGGTGTTGGCTGCTCTGGGGCAGATCTTTCTTTAAGTCCTGCATTGTTTAGTTATAAAGTTAACTTTAAATTTTGGGATACAGCATGTTGATTTCATTTCCAATAAGATGGAAGGCCACAATCTAAAGGCCATCAGTCAGGATAGTACACACCAGAATTCTCTGGCGATCACCTTTCAGGCAATACTTTCTCCTTAAAGCCCTAAATAGTATTTCTAAACTTCCAGATTTAAAAGCAACTTAGGAAATATTGGTTAGCAATTGCATTAAATCAAATTGCCTCTTGGTAAGCATGACCTAGCTGTCTTTATTGTCCTTCAAATAAGTCTTGGGTCAAACATCCATACTTGCTTTGCAAACTTGGGAGTGTGGAAGGTGGAGGGCTCTTTCAAACTAATAGCTCTAAATTATGCCAATGATTGCACGTACATGCATATGGATATCCTTAGATACTAGTGATTTAGAGCACTATTAAATAACACTACTAAAATTAAAGCTCCTTTAAAATAATTTGTTACACAATAAAGGGCAGTGAAATATCACATATAGATTAGAAATTGTTCTGTCTTGCATCAGCACCTAGTCCCCTACCACCACTACCTTATTTTCCCTATCTAACAACTGCCAGCCTTATCACTGAGGCCATCACTGTCAGTGAAGCACAGGGCTTGGAACAGAACTTGTACAGCAAATCACAGCTTACTGGAGACGGCATGTCCAGTGTCCAAACAATGGGTATATAAAGCCTCTTTTTCTCCCTCCAAAGCTAACTACAAGTTAAGAGGGGCTGGTTTTGAATTCTCCCCTTTCTATCACCTTCTGGGTTGGAATGGGAATGAAGTTAGGCAATATATAACTGATTAAAAGCAAAACTATCTTCCCTGACAGCCAGGTTGTAGGCAGGGAGAAAAAAAATGCAAGTCATGCTGATTATTTGCTTTGTCCTCAAATGAAAAGCCCAGTTAACATGTTTGTCTCATTATGCCAACTTTGTATGGGCACTTCCCCCCTTCCCTTTAGAAGTGGCATGAAGTTGATGTGCATTATTCAATCCTTCTGATGTCCAAACAATGACATAGTTTTCAACTGCAAGCAGGGATCTTGTGATTTCATCACACATGAGCAAGGCGACTCCCATGATTTCAGTTATACTCTGAGCTCAATTACTTTGGCAACATGGCCATCAATACCACACAGATCACAGAATAACATGGGTAAAGCTCAGTAAGAAAGGTTTGCACACACTGCAGACATGACACACTTCAACAACATTGGGATTTTTATTTTCCAATGCAACTCACAAGTACCAAGAGGCATGTTTCAAGGGTTACCTTCTGCATATTTCAGGATGATACTTTCTACGTAAAAGTTTACAGACGACCAGCAAAACCCATTAGGAACTTCTTTTCTGCAAGCCCACTGAGGTAAACGGCCTTCAGAAGTATGACTAAAACTCTGTGGCAAATTATTATATCTTGCACAAAGTAAATACTCTGTGACTTTATAAAATGGATGCTTAGTCTCTTTTTCTAAAACACCTAAGTGAAATTAAACAGTACGATAAGTACCAAAACTAGGAATTCTGTTTCCCATTTTTATCAGTGTCTTATTCAACACAAGAACATATACAGGTAAGCGATGATGCACTTTCTGTATGCTGAAGTGTAAAATAAATGTGGATTAACATTTCAGAAGAGGTCCATTTTTAAAAGTATGTTTTTTAAATTCACAAAATACATTTTAAAATAAGGACCATATGCATACAATCATCTAAACGTAATCTTGATATCTCATTTTTCAGGAGAAAGGCCAAACAGTAATGAGCCCAGGACTCTAAGCAGCTCCATAACGTTCAGATGTGATGCCAAGTGTATAGAGGCTGGGGGAAGCAGGCAGACTTCACGACACGTGAAGTTTATTCAGTTTCTCAATCTATCAATATGCCAGAACTTTCATTCAGAGGTGACAAAGGAAACCATTTCCTCACCCATACCACTCTGGGTTTTCAGGCCAAAAGAAGCTGTTTTTGAGGAACCTATACTTCTGAGGAACCTACTACCAAGATCCAGGTCTACAGAGCTTGCGTCCTGAGTACACTTCTGTACTGCAGCGAGTCATGGACTCTTCGCTCACAACAGGAGAGGAAACTGAGCGCTTTCCACATGCGCTGCCTCCGACGCATCCTCGGCATCACCTGGCAGGACAAAGTTCCAAACAACACAGTCCTGGAACGTGCTGGAATCCCTAGCATGTATTCACTGCTGAAACAGAGACGCCTGCGTTGGCTCGGTCATGTCGTGAGAATGGATGATGGCCGGATCCCAAAGGATCTCCTCTATGGAGAACTCGTGCAAGGAAAGCGCCCTACAGGTAGACCACAGCTGCGATACAAGGACATCTGCAAGAGGGATCTGAAGGCCTTAGGGATGGACCTCAACAAGTGGGAAACCCTGGCCTCTGAGCGGCCCGCTTGGAGGCAGGCTGTGCAGCATGGCCTTTCCCAGTTTGAAGAGACACTTTGCCAACAGTCTGAGGCTAAGAGGCAAAGAAGGAAGGCCCATAGCCAGGGAGACAGACCAGGGACAGACTGCACTTGCTCCCGGTGTGGAAGGGATTGTCACTCCCGGATTGGCCTTTTCAGCCACACTAGACGCTGTGCCAGAACCACCTTTCAGAGCGCGATACCATAGTCTTTCGAGACTGAAGGTTGCCAATACAATACTTCTGGTCAATACCCTGGTTCTACACAGCATGCCTAGACTTTCACAACATGAAACAGGCTATGCAATAACTATACATATCAAAAGCACACATCAATTTTATTTTTTTTTAAATGCTGAGAGACCTTGATAAGATTTCTATAGCTAATATGAGATATTAAAAGCAGCAAAAACATACATTCTAAATATATACTTTTTGCAGGAAGATCCCCAACAGGTCTTTATGAAAATGCTTCCCCCCCCCTCTCTCTCTCTCACACACACACACACACAGAGTGAGTGCTATTGGTAGTCATTTGATTTTACAAAGTCTCATACCTCATGAGAAATACTCATAGAAATATGCTATAGGGCTACAGTATGTTGGAATCTGTTGCTTTTACTGTCATCACTTGATAAGATTTCTATAGCTAATATGAGATATTAAAAGCAGCAAAAACATACATTCTAAATATATACTTTTTGCAGGAAGATCCCCAACAGGTCTTTATGAAAATGTTCCCCCCCCTCTCTCACACACTCACACACACACACACACACACACACACACACACACACACACACAGAGTGAGTGCTATTGGTAGTCATTTGATTTTACAAAGTCTCATACCTCATGAGAAATACTCGTAGAAATATGCTATAGGGCTACAGCATGTTGGAATCTGTTGCTTTTACTGTCATCACTCAAACTTGTACCCAACACATCCATGAACACTTCTTGTGGCAAGACAAACAAACAGCAAAGGTTGGAAGAGTTATGCAGCTGTGTATTTTCAAACTTTGCACTGACCACATCCTTTGTAAAACACGAAATATTTCCGGGGCATTATCTGAAGTAACATTTTAATTCATACCTGCTACTCCTCACTGTCTTCACCTGTCTACTTACACCTTCAATCCCACTTGTTTTGTCTTCATGCGTTACAAAAGGTCAACAGGCATGTGGATGCCGGAGAACCCGTGGACATTATATATCTGGACTTTCAGAAGGCGTTTGACACGGTCCCTCACCAAAGGCTACTGAAAAAACTCCACAGTCAGAGAATTAGAGGACAGGTCCTCTCCTGGATTGAGAACTGGTTGGAGGCCAGGAAGCAGAGAGTGGGTGTCAATGGGCAATTTTCACAATGGAGAGAGGTGAAAAGCGGTGTGCCCCAAGGATCTGTCCTGGGACCGGTGCTTTTCAACCTCTTCATAAATGACCTGGAGACAGGGTTGAGCAGTGAAGTGGCTAAGTTTGCAGACGACACCAAACTTTTCCGAGTGGTAAAGACCAGAAGTGATTGTGAGGAGCTCCAGAAGGATCTCTCCAGACTGGCAGAATGGGCAGCAAAATGGCAGATGCGCTTCAATGTCAGTAAGTGTAAAGTCATGCACATTGGGGCAAAAAATCAAAACTTTAGATATAGGCTGATGGGTTCTGAGCTGTCTGTGACAGATCAGGAGAGAGATCTTGGGGTGGTGGTGGACAGGTCGATGAAAGTGTCAACCCAATGTGCGGCGGCAGTGAAGAAGGCCAATTCTATGCTTGGGATCATTAGGAAGGGTATTGAGAACAAAACGGCTAGTATTATAATACCGTTGTACAAATCTATGGTAAGGCCACACCTGGAGTATTGTGTCCAGTTCTGGTCGCCGCATCTCAAAAAAGACATAGCGGAAATGGAAAAGGTGCAAAAGAGAGTGACTAAGATGATTACGGGGCTGGGGCACCTTCCTTATGAGGAAAGGCTACGGCGTTTGGGCCTCTTCAGCCTAGAAAAGAGACACTTGAGGGGGGACATGATTGAGACATACAAAATTATGCAGGGAATGGACAGAGTGGATAGGGAGATGCTCTTTACACTCTCACATAATACCAGAACCAGGGGACATCCACTAAAATTGAGTGTTGGGCGGGTTAGGACAGACAAAAGAAAATATTTATTTACTCAGCGTGTGGTCGGTCTGTGGAACTCCTTGCCACAGGATGTGGTGCTGGCGTCTAGCCTAGACGCCTTTAAAAGGGGATTGGACAAGTTTCTGGAGGAAAAATCCATTATGGGGTACAAGCCATGATGTGTATGCGCAACCTCCTGATTTTAGAAATGGGTTAAGTCAGAATGCCAGATGTAGGGGAGGGCACCAGGATGAGGTCTCTTGTTATCTGGTGTGCTCCCTGGGGCATTTGGTGGGCCGCTGTGAGATACAGGAAGCTGGACTAGATGGGACTATGGCCTGATCCAGTGGGGCTGTTCTTATGTTCTTATTTCTAGAGTAGGCAGGTGCCACTTTTTAAAAAAAGAATTATGTATATTGATGAAGTCTTCCATTGCAATATGTGCATTAAATGTATTCTTTACTAAACAATATCATTGAGAATTGGTCCAACATACTCCTTGATTTTTTCACAGTACTAATTCCCAGTGTGAAGATGCTTTGCATTAAGTAACACTTCAAATATTTCAGTATTTTCCTTTATTTTTGTATTAGCCTTAAATGTGACATACTGAGTGCCAAAAACATGATTCCATTATACAAGCTACCTCAGTACAGTAAGAATGTACAAGACATGATCAGATACACTATGTACATATTGGAATTTCATAGTAGTCTCTCTTTTGATGTTCACAAATGCATACATATACTAAGGCTATTTCTGTTCAGGATCCTGTAATCTTATGTTTAGTCTAATAAGCTGAAGAATAATTGCCTTGCAGCCCAATCCTAGCCAAATCTCTACTTGGCAATGCAGCAGCACTAGCGTGAGCACTTCCCACAGGGATTTTTTTGGCTGCTAGAGGTCTCCTCAGAATAAGGGGACATTTGTCCCTTTTCCCAGGGTAAGCCCCAGCAGCTGCAACACGTCAACTCAGACCTGTGCCAATGAGACCACTGACGCAAATCCACATTGATTCATGCAGGCAGAAAAGGCCTAGGAAAGAGGTTTGGATATGGTGCATGCTGGCACCACGATCCTGCCCCTGAACCACCCAGGCTGTTCCACCCTCTCCCACCCTGTTCAAGCCCCTCCCTGCCTCCCACCCCTGCGCTGGACTTACCTGCTCCAGCAGGTCTCCCAATGCCAGCAGGAAGGCTCCAGTCTTCCTGCCAGCAAGACTAGCCTTGTGCTGTCGTAAAGCATTTCATGGTGCTTTAGCAACAACACACACCAGTGAAGCGCATGTTCCACTGATGCAGGCCTTCAGTAGGATTGGGCCATTAGTTATGATGAATCTACTAGGTTGTATTCCAAGTTTAGTCAGTCATGACCAAGAAAGTTAGTCATGACTAAGTTTCATGTTACAACCCACTGCGTTCCTATGATCATTAGTAGTCTTACTATCAAGTATGATTAAAGCAACATTCAATATGAAACGGTATCATTTGACTTTTTTTCTCTTCTCTTCTTCCTTTGCTGAGCCAGCAGATAATTTAGAAAGGGTTTTAGCTACCTTTTTAACTTCTTTATCTTTGCCACTAGCTGCCTCTTTATTTTTGATGCTTTTCTCTAGCCCCAATCTTTCCTTTTCAGCTTTTCTGTCTCGCTTAACTTTGTCAGATTCTCTCCTTGATTTATCCACATCAGCAACTTTTTTATCTTTTCTGTCCAATTCATCAACTTTTTTCTTGGCTTTCTTCTTTTCTTCATCTTTACTTTCCTTCTTTAATTCTTGCTTTTCTTTCACTTTCTTGATTGGTTCTTTGATATCTTTTACTTTTTCTTTTTTTCAAAAAGGGGGAAATGTTCATTAAGGAACATTAATTAAAATGTTGGATTTTACTAAATCAAATGCATATTCACACTTCAATTCCAAAACAAATTTTACTTCAAAAGAATTTGACCACACAGTATTAGTAGTGGCAGAAAAACTGAATTAAATACAAGCACTTGTAGGCTATAAAAATACACTGAAGAAAGATATCTTGGTAACTATTGGGTAGTTTCAATACCACTTTTGAGGTCTTAGCTACTATAAGCATAAAATTAGAATCTTTCGGCAGTAATGAAAGTTTTGCTAATGTTCCAACTAAACTGCTGAATATGTTATTCAGTATGTTAAGTATTATTATGTTATGGGGGAAAAACTGGTACAAAATATATTGGCCAAGTTATCTAACCAGAATGCTCCATGTGGAAGATATACCACTAATATTGATCAACCTTTACTGACTGAAAAAAAATGTCTATACATTGGCACAAACATGACAATGCTACAAACTGTGCTATCTGAATTTTAGAGCATTCTTGAACACTGAGAATCTTTGTCAAGAAGAAATAAGCTACTCCCAATTCTCTCTCTCTAAATGTTTTGCTGCAGCTGCTGCTTTTTACCCAGAATATCAACCCATTACCATAAGCAAACATCTGGGGTACTTATTCATGACTCTTTCCTGGCCCAAGAGGCTACTCATGGATATTCATAAGCCTCAACTCCTTTCTAAAAAGCATTCCCCTTCCATTTCTCTCACCACTTCCATCTCCCCCAGGGTATCCTTCCTTCACTTTCATCTACCATTCAGAAATTTGCTATATTAAATTCCAGAATTTGGGGGTAGGGAGGGAAACATTAAAATTAAGTACAATCATGCATTGGACCCAAATCACATACTTAATAGCATGATTTAGAACAACTATGCATGATTCAAGTGATCACAAGCACTTTGTAAAAAAAAATGCTGAGCAGCATATTTAGTTTGAATTTTATAGTGCAGTAAAACCAGTGAGAGAAAAAGCATAGGTTGGACCTTGTCAACCGTGAATTTTGCATCCACAGTTCTGAGTCAATGCGGGTCCTCCAACTCGTTTTGAAGATCAACCTGTACCCTTCGAATGCCTCCAGAGGGTGTTTTGAGGCCTGGAAAGGCCGCACGCTGGAGGTCTGGTGTTCAGAGGCTTGGCATGCCCTGATCCAGGGATTTGTTTATCTATGCATTTCAACAGCCAATGGGGTTCTGGGAATAGAACCCCTGCAAATGCCCATGCACAACTATACTATATTTTTAAATAGAAAAATTTAGAGAAAAGTGATCTTATTTGGAAATTTCTCTCTTGGAAGGAAGAAACACTGACTCAAGGAAAAATTATTCATTATAAATATAACTGTAAAAAATTACTTCAGGGAAGAAGGGTCATCTCTGTCAAGCTTCCAATTCAAAGAAAATACAGTATTTCACATAATTTTCTCGATATGGGGGAGGGGGGTAATGGGGTTGAATCATTTTAGCTTCATTTCAGTCACCAAAACATCTTTCTGAAAAAAGTACCAGTATAAGTTAACAACATGACTGAAAACTTTCACACTAGCATGACACAAATCAACTCAAATTCCAGTCACATATCAGCTGCCATGCAAAGATGTCAGAGCATACACACACACACACACCCATCCATGCATTGATGGTGTTAAGATCCAGGGCTCAAACTAGATAAGAGACTTACATGAGCAGGCATATTCAGCACAGGAGAATCAGTACACAGGAGAGTAGTTAACCCTTTGCCTAAAAATGCCTCCTCCTGGATAGTTCTAAATTTCTTTCCAGTTGCCATGCTCCAAACTAGAAGTGAACCATTTCAAGTGTCCACCCTGTGCCCATCATGTGATCATACATTTGCCAGGCCTGCCCTTTAAAAATTTTTCCCCCTCAATCATGTTTTCTGTATGTTGGTTTTTAAAATGATATAAGAGTTTCTGAAGGATAACAGAAACAAAATGCCTTAGG
Organism: Tiliqua scincoides; assembly: GCF_035046505.1. Lineage (NCBI taxonomy): Eukaryota > Metazoa > Chordata > Lepidosauria > Squamata > Scincidae > Tiliqua > Tiliqua scincoides. The sequence goes on along the minus strand of NC_089824.1, from coordinate 42,110,133 downwards.
GTGCAATCCTATCTGAGCTGGAATAGGCAAGCCAAGAGGGGGTTGGGATCCGGCATAACTGCTGGATCCCAGCCCTGCCTTCCAGTCATGCAATTTGGATTGCATGCAACATAACTTCCAACATGCAATTTGGACTGCGCTGTTAATAGGTTCTCATTCCCTTCAGGGACTGAAAATTCAAATTATTACTTTGCTTATGGGAGGCAATAAGAATCCAAGAAGTTACTAATAACACAGGCTACAAAATTGAGGGTCAGAAAAGTTTTTCCCAAACTTTATGGTGGTTTGATATGAATTTGGTGTGCCAATTCCAAAAAATGGCATCCATTTTGCCCTATCACGTCTAGTTTTGGAGATACAGTACAGTCTCATTAGTGAATGGTTCAAGCAGCTTCCCTCATGATGTGATAGGACAAAACAGATGCCATTTTTGAAATCAGCACCCCAAATATACCCAGGAATTGGTGTAACGTTTAAGGAAGCAAAATGTGTGTTAGCCTGTGTAATTAGAGATGATTATGTAATCCTGAGTAAGACAGACAGGATTAGTTTGTCACTGTGGTCGAACACACGGCCCATGAAGCCAGTTCTGTCAGCCTTTGGGTGGCACTGAGCCCACCCATTCTTCCCAGTTCAAAGCTGCAGATGGGTGAAGGAGCTCCACAGTACCTTCATGCTTGTCAGCTGGACAAGCGGGGCGGGCATGCTGGCAGCTCTTCTGTCTCCCTGCTGTGCCTTTCCAGCTTCTCTTTTGGAAAAGCAGCAACTAGAACGGTGTGTCATGGAGATCGTAAAGCCCCGTTGCACACACCTCCACCTTCTCTCCTCGTTTTCTGAGTCTGCCAAATAACTTCAGCAGGCTCAGAATGCAGAAGTAATTGGCGGTGACATCATCACATCACTGCCAGTTTCTTCCAGGTTGACCCACGTTGGCCCAGCCTGGGGTCACACAACAGTCATGCACCTCCCGGTTGCCCAAAGTTGGACCGCCCTGGCCTAAGTCTTCCTGAACACAATGGACTGACTTCTGAGTAAGGTAAACAACACCATTTTCAAACATCTCTACTTCTAATTAAAAACATTAGTAACAACCAGGAGTTATGAATTGAAGAAAACATTACTGCGTATCTGGGGAAAAAACAGATATTGCATAATAATATACAAATAAGAAAGGGGGACCTTTATTCCTCTTTCTCAAGAGTGACATATGATATAGCATATTTATAAGTTATAAGCAAGTGATTTATAAGATAAGCAAGCTACTTAAGAGGGTTAAAAGAACATGTTTTTCATACGGTTCTATTTGTCATATACAATACAGCCAAATTGTTTGCCATAATGAAAATGGGTGCACACAGCAATAAGTACTGCATTTGAGTGGCTAAAGACGTGAAAGCAAAGTTCTAATACTTCGCTGCTTGGCAGGAAATGGGGAGTAAGCAGACTGAATCCAGCCCTATGCTTCCCCCGTGAACAGCTGGCTGGTAGGGAGGAACTTTTTTTTTTTTTTTTTTAAAGGTTGCTCACACTGTGCCCATGTTATAACAGGACAGAGAATTACATGAGTTTCACCCACTTGTACAATTCTCCATCCTGCTAGATACATGCACAGAAGCCTGCTTCCACGTGGATATTGCCTCCAGTTAGATCTGAGTGAAAGTGCTTTGGATTTAATTTTATACAGCACTACAGAGTACAGTTTATTTTTTCTTCAGCACATTTTGTGTAGGATGTGATAATTCCATTTGGTACATATAGAATACAGAATTAGTAAGCACATTTACCAAGATGGCAACATGCATGGATTTCAGCCATTAAAATCAATGTGCAATAAAGGTCACCAAGACTTTGGTAGCAAAGTACCTTTAGCTTTTCTCTTGGCTACCTCTCCAGGTGACCGCCCTAATTTCACAAGATGAAAATAGATTATAAACATTATTTTTAAGGCTGTATATACACTAAAAAAAACAAGACTTGCCACCATGAAACAGCAGGATTTCATCTGACATTAAAGATATTACATCATTTTTTTCTGAAGTGTTTTTAGTAAAGCAAAGATTTTTTTAAAAATATGAGTCATGATGCAAGGTGACAGACAGTCCAGTCATACTTTCAGCCAACAGTAGTTGAACAAGAAGTGTTTGAAAGCACTGTATCTGACAGAGCTACCAGTTGTCAACAAGCACAATATACTTTATACATAAACACAAAGCAGAGCCCTTATAGAAAGAGAAGGAGAATAATTCTTTAAGTATTAAAATGTATACCAATTTCATGCAATACTGATTTCCATAATTAAGGGAAGATTAATTATGGAAATCAGAAATTATTAGTCCAGAAGGGGTCTTTGAGGTCACTTATTTTTGGTTTAAGCTTGACTGGAACAACCCTAGTCTGAGAACGTTTTCATTTACTCAGGAAAATGAAGTTACATTATGCAAAGAAAACTCAGAAAATAATTCATAAAAAGAATCCTGGTTTGTCACAGAGATGAGTATCCTTTAATACAACGATACTTGTATGAAGGGTATCTGTTTCTTGTACAAACTGCTACCAGATTCAAACTTGACACAAATATGTTTTCATACAACAGTTAAATCATTCTCATATCGTGCCTTTAGGATTGTTTGAACAATCTTTCATCATGAGATAACCTCAAAAGTAATTTGAAATTTGGATTTGTACTAAAGAGGTTGCTCAGAAGACGATAAAAAGATGGCACAATTAGACCTAGAATTGCACCATTTCATTTGTAGGTGAGAGATTATACAAACAGGAATAAGACAGTTTGTGCCATATGTTGTGGTGGCCTGAGTTCAGTGCAAGCAACCTATGAATGAACTAATAGTGAGCATATTAATGGGGAAAATACCTATTTTATTTTCCCCATAAATAAAATAAAATAAAAGCGGTTAGCTTTTCGTAATGAACAAAACATCTACATAAGTCTCTGATCCAATGACCCTGGCAAAGTTAACAAGGACTAAACCACATTTCCCTGTTTATCCTAAGGCAGCATTTCTCAATATTTCTCAAGTTTCTCAATTTCTCCCCATCGTACCATTTCGTATTATCCACCTGTTGGAAATACCACTGGAAGTAACTGGCAATGATGTCAACATCAATTACTTCCATATTGGAAGGCCAAACATTACGCAACAAGTTAGATATGACCCAAGTAAGAGGCTCAGGCTGGACAGGAGGGCTTTTTTGAGCATGCAAAAAGCACACACTGGAGCTCTGCCTGCCAAGCTGAGCCTCCAACCACTGTTTGTCGCATTGTGTTGCTGGTCTCACTGTCAGATCTGGAGGTCCTGTGAGTACCACTAGACACACCTCAAGTACCACTGGTGGTATGAGTACCACTGGACCAGGGGTGTCCAAACTTTTTGGCAGGAGGGCCATATCATCTCACTGACACTGTGTGGGGGGCCAGGGAAAAAAAAGAATTAATTTACATCTCAAATTTAAATAAATTTATGTAAGGTTATATAAATGAATATATTAGAGATGGAACTTGTATGAATGAATGAAGGTCTTGTAATAGCTCAAGGCCTATAAAAGGCCTTGCACAAAGCAAGGCCAGCCTTTCCTTTGCTGCTGCATCACAAATGTGAAACGGCAAGCAGAGGGAGACCTCATCCCACACCTCACATGAGAGGTTAATCAATCACCCTCATGCCGAGAGCACTCTCATTGGGCAAGCATGGGCTCCAGCAAGTCTCTGGAGGGCCAGAGTGTCATTGGAAACTGGGGGCTCCCCGCGGGCCAGATTGGGAGTCCCCAAGGGCCGCAAGTGGCCCCCGGGCCAGGGTTTGGGCACCCCTGCACTGGACTAAACATCTATTTGGTTCTACCTAAAAGGCAGGAGAAACAGCGAAATCACTTTCAATAACCCTAAAAGGACTCACTGCCTCCTCCTCTCCCAGAACGTTCTCCGGCAGTGATCATTCCACCTGGTCATTATGTAAAACAGTATGAAAGACACAGTACTATAAGTTTTATACTTTCCTCTTGAATCATGTTTTGGACTGTAAACCATGGTTTTTAAGTTGTAAACTACAAAATTCTTTGACAGGTGATATATAAATGTAAGTTAAAAAAACTAGAAACATATTAACTGAAGATGTTTAAACTCTCACAATGCTAGATATAAAAAAACCAGTTTCATGATTAACAGTTTGTGCAGTTATAAAGATTATGAGACATCCCACTGAAATGTTAAAAGCAAGACTTCAGTTAAAGTAACTAAGATAGTACACATTAGCAAAGCAATGGGGGGGGCTAAGAGAGTTGCTGGCCTTGGGTGCTACGATGGAGGGGTGACACACTACCCCCGGCCCCCCTCAATACAGTGGCCATGCTGCCACAGGCACCCGCTGTAGTCAAGCGGCTTCAGAGAGCCATTGCAGCCAAGCTTTCAAGCGCCACAGCAGTGCCTGCCCTCTTTCCTGTGGAGGAGGGGGCGGCTGGACACAGAGGCAGAGCCATGTGGAGGCCGCCACAGAGCCAGTTCTTAAAGCAGCGGTGGGAACGCATGCCCACTGCAGGCTACAGCATGGGTGGGAGGGAAGCGCAGGGAGGGGGCTCAGAAGAAGCAGGATGGGCAGGCAAGCGAAAGATGAGGGAGCCAGGGTACCACGGCGAGTGGTGGCTGCCTCTGAGAGGGAGGGCAAACTAGGCAGCCAGCAGTCCAGAGGCAGAGCAAACAGCAACATGGGTGGGGGGCTCAGAAGCAGCGGAGGCAGGCAGGCAGGCAGGCAAATGAGGCTGCAATCCTAGCCTCACTTTCCTGGGAGTAAGCCCCTTTGACTATTACGGGGCTTACTTCTGAGTAGACATGCAGAGGATTGAGCACTTAGCCAGCCAGTGGTGACCCCGATCCAAAGCCAGCCAGCCAGCTAGCAACCGACTGTGGAAGGAAGGGAGGATGCAGGCCAGTTCCGATGGCGACCCTGACTGGTGCCAACAGTATTATTGGCTCAGCCAAAGGAGAAGGGGTTGGGAAGCTGCGAGAGCCTATCCCCTCACAGCATCCCGACTGGCTGGTGTTGGGGGATGCTCTGACCTGATGGAGCTATCCCTGAGCATGTGCAGAGTGCAGCTCCCTTCAGTGACAGTGAACCATTTTGGGCATATGTGGGGAGTAGTGTTCTCATGATTAAAGATGCTCAGGCTGCCTGCCTGTGCTCGCTTTGGTGACTGTAAAACAGAATGGGGGGGGGGGTCTGTGGAGCATGGAACAGAAGCTGTTGGATATGTGTTTGGGTGGCTGCTATGTGAAGGATGCCGTTTTGTGCAGGGGGAAATGTATTGGGGATGCTCTGATCTGCCGGAAAGGTTACTCTGGATGTTACTCTGGCAAGTCTTTACCAGATCTCCTAAAAATTTATCATGTTTTCTGGTAAAGACATTTTGAGAGAACTTGGTCAACTGCAGTCATCTGAAAGCCGCCTGGGTTGATCCTGAGAAAGCAAAGGCCTGGACAATACTTCAATTTCAGGAATTTGTTGTTCAATTAGAATTTTTGGATTCTGTGCCAAACCTAGCCTTGTGCTTCAGACTAACTTTTTGTGTTTCTTTAGCAGCACGTGAACAGAACTTTTCAAAATTAAAGTTCTCTTCATACAATTATGACCAAAGATAGACTTACCAACTTATCCATGCTGTCTATAGAGCATGAGTATGCCAGAAACATAGACTTTGAAAAAGTAACAGACAGATTTGTGGATGCAAAAGTTGGGAAGAGGAGGCTGTAAATGAAGTCGAAAACAGAGAGTATGCAAGTCTAACAGCCCAATCCCAACTAAGCTCTTGCACAGTGATGCAGTGGCACTGGCAAGACCTCTTGTTGCATCCCACAGGGGAGTTTTGGCTGCTGGAGGGCTCCTCAGGTCCCCTTTCCCCAGGGTAAACCCCAGCAGCCCCAACACGTCAACTCAGACCCGCACCAGCAATCAGTGGCGTCACTAGGCCTTGCGTCACCCAGTGTGGGAGGCCAGCGCGTCACCCCCATGATGTGCAGTGCACCCCCTCGTGTGCAGTGGGTGGTGCCTCTAGCATCGTGCGCATGTGCGAGGCTCATGTATGTGCACAACACTAAATCTAACTGCAGCTGAGTTCGGCGGTGCTTGCGAGCCCTTCCAAACTCGGCTGCAGGTGCCTCTAACGTCGTGCGCATGCTGAGCCGGGTTTGAGGCTGTGGCGTCACGCGCTTAGTAAGCGCACAGGGGGCACGTGGTGCATCACCCCCCACAGCGCGTCACCTGGTGCGGCCCGCACTCCCCATAGCCCCCTAGTGACGCCAGTGCCAGCAATATTGCTGATGGAGTTGATCCGTTCAGGACGATCAGGACCAAGAAGTGGGCTAAGATACGGTGCGCACCAGTGCTGCTAATCTCACCCTTCCCGCTCCATCTCCTCTTCATTCCATCCTCTTCTTGCCTTTGTACAGGACTTAGGTGGTCCAGCAGGTGCCCTTCGTTCTATCAGTGTGTGCGGGAAGGCTCCAGCCTTCCCACAGGTGTGCTGCATAGCAACACTGTTACAATGCACTTTATGGTGCTTTTGTGACAGCATACGCTGGTAGAACAGATGTTCCACTGACATTGAAAGAAGATAGAATTGTGCCCTAAGTCTTCTTGTTGCTCCTTCTTGTAATGGCAAAACCAGGAATTGTCATTCTGTTTAAATCCAGTCAGATTGCATAGTCTACAAGGTTTATGTCTGAAGGTTTACTAGATTTACATTAAAAAGAAGAATGTTTTAATATTTGCTCTAAATTATTATAAGTAAGCTATCTCCACTGTCTCTTTCTCTTCTTCCCCCCCCCCCCCAATTCATCTTGAACCAACATATTGGCTATAGAAAGCACTTTTATTTTCTTTGGGATGGATGCACCTTTTCCATAAAAATCAACTGGACTGTAGGAGAACAATCTGAACTTTTAGGGACAGGAGGGAAAGCTAAAACTGATAACCTTACATATGCCATTCAAAATATGCCAGAAATGCAGTTGCAATTAGTAGACCCACATCATAAGATATGGTTGCATTCCAACCAACATTAGAAAATAAGGAGTTTTGGCTTACCTTGGTAAGTCCTGTTCCTGGTGGAGACAGGGGGCATTCCTGACAGATGGGAATGTCCCTCGTCGCTACATATAGGCAGGTCACACCCAAAGGAGGGTGGAGCTCCCTGTGCACAGGGACCAGGACCCAGACTAATAGCCGAGCCACAGTCCTCAGAGACAAAACTTAATAACTGGAAAAGATTAAACTTCAGCAAAAAAAGGCAGACCAACATCCAGGATAGAACAAAGGTCATCAAGACCCCAACCACCAGTATTAGCTCATCATGTGTAACAAAATTTAACTGGACCAGAAGGGTACAGAGTCCAGTGAGAAGAAGGGAGGGAGGAATGCCCCCTGTCTCCACCAAGAACAGGACTTACCAAGGTAAGCCAAAACTCTTGATTTCCCTGGTGGAGACGGGGGCATTCCTGACAGATGGGATCTCCCTGAGCAGTAATCCCTGAGTTAGGTGGGATCAGATACAGAACATAGTAAACGCTAAGCACCGTCTGGAGGACTCTACGTTCGAAGGCAGCCTCTGCAAAGGTGTAAGAACTAACTTTATAATGTTTCAGAAAAGTATGTGGTGGCGACCATGTAGCCGCTCTACAGTCTCAGTCAACAAGGTGAAGTCATCAAAAGCGGCCAAAATGGCTGCCCCTCTCAATGAGTGAGCAAGGATCCCTTCAGGGGGCTGAAGTCCCAAAGTGTTGTAAGCCATGGAAAGGCAGGTTCTCAACCACCTAGCCAAAGTAACAGGCAATATTTTTCTTCCTAGTGTCCTAACCTGATAGGCTATAAGGTCATCAGTCTTTCTAAAGGGTTTAGTGCGCTTTGTGTAAAATCTAGTAGCCCTACGTACATCCAGCATATGGCAAGATCTCTGTTTAGGATGTTTGGACAAATTAGGGATTAGGACAAACGGATGGCAAGACTAATTCTTGTTGATGGTGGAAAATTGAATTAATTTTGGGCAAGAAGAACAGATCAGTACAAAGAACCAGGCTATCTTTGTGAAGATGCAGAGCTTGGGATGGATAGACAGCTCCCCCAGCTGCAAAACCCTACGAGCGGAGGCAATAGCCACCAGGAAGGCAGTCTTGACAGAGAGTAGTTTTAAGGGATTGTAGCTAAAGGCTCAAAGGGAACACTAAACAAAGCTGTAAGAGCCTTGAAAAGGTCCCAAGTAGGGACTCTGTGAATGGGAGGAGGATTAAGCAGATCCACCCCCTTTAAAAAACCATTTAACATGAGGGTTCATCAGCAGTGACAGATGACCTCCCGCTCCTAAATTGCCTTGAATTCCTGCCACCTGGCATTGCAGGTTGGAGGTCTTGAGGCCCTTCTCTATCCCATCCTGCAAGAAAACAAGCATAACAGAGACTGATGGATAGGTGGGATCAAGGTCCTTTTCTCTACACCATGAATGAAACTCTTCCACCTGGTTCTATAAACGCTTCTTGTGGAAGAAGGTCTAGAAGATAACCTGGTGGAGATTACCCTCTCAGAGAGACCTAAGTGTTGAAGCTCTAACCTTTCCACACAGACAGATGGAGTTTGTATGACTGTGGGTGATTTAGCAGACCCTGGGACAGAAGATCTGCTCTATGAGCAATTTCCCAAGGGGGAAAACCGACAACTGCAGTAGCTCTGGCTACCTGGGCCTTCTTGGCCAGCTAGGGACGACTAGGACCACTGGCGCCTATTAGACTGAGCATTTGCATCAGAAGGGGAACAGGAGGGAAGGCGTAAAGAAGACCCTTGGGCCAAGGGTTCAATAATGCGTCAATTGCCTCTGCCTTCAGGTCCTCCAACCTGGAAAGAATCTCCCCACTTGGGCATTTTCACCTATAACAAATGGATCCAGTACTGGTAGACCGAAGTGGACTGTAATTTTCGAGAAGGTCTGTGGATGCAGTCGCCATTCTGCCTCCACAAGCTTGCTCTGACTTAGCCAATCCACCTCTACATTTGGTTCCCCCCCAGATGTTGTGTGCCTACAGACATTAGATTTCTTTCTGCCCATTGAAGGATTAGGTTTGTCTCCCTCATCAGCTGCCTTGACCTTGACCCCCCCCCTTGGTGGTTCAGGTAGGCTTTGGCCGAACAATTCTTGATCCTGTCTAAGACGTGTCCCTGGCGCAAAAGAGGCTCAATCGCTCTCAATTCCAGCAGTTGATGTTGAGAGATGATTCCAGGGACGACCATCGTCCCTGAACTGATCTCCAGTTCAGGTGAGCCCCCCATCCTATTAAGCTGGCATCTGTGGTTAGGACTATCTTGGAATGAGCATGAAGACTGACCCCTAGAGCTAACCAGTTCTCAGTCAGCCACCACCACAGGTCCTTCTTCAATGACAGAGGAACGTGAATCCTGAGCCGAGACCTCCTCTCTGTTAGATTTTTATAAGGGGACAGAAACTGCTGAAGTTTCCAAGTATGAAAAGACGTACCCAGTTGACTAGCTGAAGACACAAAATCAGCATCCCCCGAAACCTGGTAAGTGTGCGTAAAGATTGTGTGATCTTCTGTTGTCTGTCGCTGAAGAGGAAAGCTCGAAAAACTCTGGGTAGCAAACTAAACCCCCCAGGTGATCCAATACTTGTGAGGGTGTCAGCATGCTTTTGGTTTTGTTGATGACAAACCTATACTGTTTGAGACACTGTACTGTAAGGGTGGTGTGCAAGTGAGGTAAATCCCTGGATGACACTTTGATCAGGAACAAATTTATCCACTTTAAATCTAGGATCCCCCACATCTCTGTTTCATTTTGGAAACGGAGAAAGAGTAGATCTCAGAGTTCCTTGCTGGCAGAGGAACCTCTTCTACTGCCAGAAGATGATTTAAGGCATCTAACATAGTAGAGAGTTTTGCTCTCTACTGGAGAAAAGAACCTGCCAGAACCTGTCTTGAGGCTTCCTGAGGAACTCCAGGGAGTAACCTCTGCTGACAGTTTCCAGGATCCAGGCATCTGAGGTGACCTGATGCCATAGGAGGGCAAACTGAAGAAGCCTGGCTCCCACTGGAACTGAGGGGGGTGGGGGGGAGAGACTTGGTGTCATGCCGACTTATCCTTGGAAGGTCTGGGGTTTGAATTGTCCCACTGAGAAGAGTGTTCCCTGTTTCTGGGGAAATCTGCCTATGTTCCACCTAGGCTTAAATCCGTTTGTTCTCTAGATATACTGGAGGAATGAAAGGAGCAAAAAGGCAGGTTTAGTTTAAACTTGACCTGACTTTTGGGTGCAGAAGGTAAAACCTTCGCTTGTCCTTGTTTTCTACCAGGACAGGCTCAAGAGACTGTCCAAAAGGTTTGCCCCCTACAAGGGGGTGCCTGCCAGTCTGCTTTGCAAACGAGAATCAGCACCCCAAGGGCAAAGCCCCAGGTTACGTCTAGCAACTACATTGGATGCCATGGCCCTGGACAAGGAGTGCATCCAAGGAAGAATAGGACACAAACGCTACTGTCAGGCAGATCATTTGAGGGGACCTTGATGGCCTTAGGGAGCGAAGGGCTGGAGTTAGACTGCTCATCAATCCAAAGAAAGGTAAGTCTAGCAAAGATAGAAGTTGCAGCCACAGCACGCAGGGCAAGAGGAAGCCTTGAAAGCACTCTTGAGAGTAGACTTGATTCTCTTATCAGAGGGATCCTGAGGCCTGCCCTCCGCTTTGGATAAAATGATAGTATTGGTGGCCAAGGCTGCTACTGGGGCATCAACAGAAGGTGTCTTAAGTTTCTCAAGAACTTCCTTGGGGAGGGAGTAGAACTTGTTGACTAATCTAGCATCTCTCCTGCCATGTAAAGGTATTGCCCACTCAGATTCCATGATCTTAAGAGAAGCCTCAGGAAACGGTATCTCTGCCTGGTGGAGTGGCCCTTGGGGGAAAAGGAGGTCTTCCAGATGCAGAGGACAGTGCTGTAGAGCTAGGCTCACCCTCTGCTGATGCTTTGAGGCTTAATGCTTTAATTACTTTCTCCAACACCCTGGGGAGGAATACTACTGGAAAAAGGCGATTCATGTTGGAGTCAGCACCCTCCTGGTCTTCCCTTGAGAAACTCCCTTTCTTCTTTGGAAGAGTGGTCCTCTGCGGAACTAAGTTCAGAGCCCCCATAACCCATAGCTGTTAGGAGCTAGGGATTTTGCCAGCACATGTGGCTCCCTGTGATTTAGGGGATTTGAGGTTTTTCTTGCACCAGGAGGCATGGGAGTCTGAGGCAGCTGAAAAATCAAACCCCCTGCGGAGCCAGGGGGGAGATAAGGGGCCTGGGGCATTTAGCTTTGCCCTTACCCTTGGTGCTGGAGGGATACTGTGGCTGAAAGGCAGAGCCATATGCAGCCAATCTGGAGTCTATAAGCCCCTCCAGCCATAGTACAATACGCTCTCTGTCTGCATTCCCTAGAGGTGAGAGGGTAGCAGAAGTCTTGGTGCCTTGTGAGTAGGTGCAGCTCTGCCCAATGATTTGGCTAATCTGGGTATGCATGAGATAACCAGGTCAGGAAGGCTGGATTCAGAACTCGCGTCAGAGGACATTGTGAGTTCAGAAGAAACTAACAAATAATCTCTATGAATGCAAATATGAACCTGAAGGAGCAGGTTCACAGCTTGGGGGTCCTCCTGGACTCGCAGCTGCTCCTGGATTCCCAGGTGGCGGCTGTGGCTAGGGGGGCCTTCGCTCAGCTTCGGCTGGTGCGCCAGCTGCAGCTGTACTTGGATCGTGTAGACCTGGCCACGGTGATCCATGCCACGGTGACATCGAGAGATTATTGTAATGCGCTCTATGTGGGGCTGCCCCTGAAGACGGTTCGGAAACTGCAATTAGTGCAGAATGCGGCAGCCCGTGTGGTCACTGGAGTTAGGCGGTTTGACTCTGTCAGTCCGCTTCTCCGGGGGCTACATTGGCTGCCCATTCGTTTCCGGGCCCAATTCAAGGTGCTGGTTTTGACCTTTAAAGCCCTATACTGCTCTGGGCCAGGATATCTTAGAGACCGCCTACTCCCTTACAATCCGGCTCGCCCTCTCAGGTCATCAAAGAAGGCCTTTTTACAAGTGCCGCCACCCAAGGAGGTCCGGGGGGCGGCTGCAAGAAATAGGGCCTTCTCGGTTGTGGCACCAACATTATGGAACTGGCTTCCCCTTGACTTGAGAATGGCTCCCTCTCTTGAGAGTTTCCGGCGAGGCCTGAAGACACTGCTGTTTATACAAGCCTTCTGATTTTTTGGCCTTCTTAACATTTTTTACACATCTTGTAGTTTTTTACAGGCCTGATTCCTCTGTGACTTGCTCTTTTGTGCTCTTTTTATTCTGTCTTTTAATCTGACTACTGTTTTTTATGGTCTCTGTTAATGTGTTTTTAATATGTTTTTTTTTATCTGCTATGTGTGCTAATTTATGTTTTTTAAATCTGTTTTTTACATGTTGTTAGCCGCCCTGGGTCCCTTTCAGGGAGAAGGGCGATGTACAAATAAAGTTTATTATTTTTTTTTTTGAGGGGGGGGCGGCAAAGGAAGTTTACCAACAAAAGAACAAAGAGCAACTAACAATTTAAGAGCCTCAGCTGAGCCAACCAGGCAAAGCCTAAATAGAAAATTTTCACCAGCCAGAGCCAAGACACTGAGGCTGCAATCCTAACCACACTTTCCTGAGAGTAAGCCCCATTGAACCAGATAGGGCTTACTTCTGAGTAGACCTGGTTTGGAATGTGCCCTAAATCACTGTAAAAAGGCTTCCCAGCCCCTTGCAACTCACGGTTTAGGCGGGAAGCATGAGAGCAGGCACCAGCAAGCAGCCCCAAAATGGTGCCCACGCCTCCATGGAGGCACCTGAAGCTGGGGTGCGCAGGGCAGACCTGGGCACCAAGAACTTGTGGAGTGGTCTGCCTGGTCTGAACCCAGACACTGTGTTAGCACCAGGCGGACCTGGAGGAGAAGGCAGTCGCTCCCCCCTCCCTGCCACCACCTCTGAGAGGCGCGGACCAGGCGCGCCAAAATCCTGCTGCTGCTGCTTCCCTGGGAGGAGTCGTGTGGCTGCGACACTGCAGGGACCTCAGAGCGGCAAGGCACAGAGGCAGGCTGTGAGCACTGCAGGGAGGAACGTGCCTGCCTGCTCCGGAGGGCTTCCACCGCCCCTGCCTTCGAGCCCCAGGAGGGGGGAGGGAGAAGAAGAAAGAAGCGCTGTGCAGGAGAGCTCCAGGAGGGCAACCAGCCTCTGTGTGAAACAGGAACGATCTGGGTCCTGGTCCCTGCGCACAGGGAGCTCCACCCTCCCTCGGGTTTAACCTGACTATATGAAGCGACAAGGGACATTCCCATCTGTCAGGAATGCCCCCGTCTCCACCAGGGAACTTAAAGACGTCAGAAAAACATTATGAGTTGGATTGTTCATGGGCTCCATACACCTTTCAGACTCCTATGAGCCTACTTCAAATCCTTTCCTCAACTAAATTATTTTTTTCAGATCTTAATCTAAAATTAGTGTACAGGCATCCCCGGTTTGCACAGGGGATAGGCTCCTGCTACAACTGTGGATACCTGAAACCACAATCCCCCACATTGCACTCATGACTCATCTCTCTGCAAACACTTTGTGAAATGGTGATTTTTCTTCCTTTCACTTTGGAACAGATAGCAGAAAGCGAAAACCTAGACTCATAGCTGCTATAGGACTTTCAGTTGTTGTCACTATTGACTCCTGTAGTTCCTCTAGGAATGAGTTCCTCTATTTGTTTCCTGCCTCCTGTTCCAAAGCAAAAGAAAAATCTCCTTTTTCGAAAACATTTGCAAATAAGACAGATGAGTCATAAGTGTGATGGGCGAATTTGAGAATGTGGACAAATGAAACCACGGATATAGGAGAACATATGTATATAATAATGCCTTTTTCATGTTAGTATACTTACATGTAAACCTCAATCAGTTTAAGCCTCATACCATGTATTCCTTTATCTAAGGCAAATATTTTTTTATTTAATTGCATACAAAAATAAATAATCACAACATTGAGCAGATCAAAAACAAGTTACCTCAGTCATGACTGAAGTTTACGGTTTCATCAAAAGGAATGTGAAGTACTATTTGGGTCCAGATACTTTAAAAAAGTCTTTTGAAAAAACATTTGGAGTAAAAAAAAATAGTTAACATAAAATATTCCGATGGAAACTTCAATTATTTTTATCTCCAAAATAAATCATCAACTAATCTATTGTGATTTTTATTATATAGGGTGTGAATTCCGTTTGCCATAACTAAAGCAGGCTCTGTACTTATTCTTGTCAGAAATGCATTTAAATAGTTATTAGATCATAATCCTTATAATACAGTTCTTACATAAAATATATTCATATAAATATCAATCAGTAGAACATGAGCTATTTGCTATTTTAACAGTCTATACTTACTAACTCTACATTGCCAATTAAATCATCTGCCTCCAAAAAAGAATAAGCAGCAATTACTGTCTGACAAAAGTTGACAAATTCAGAGGTTCAAATGAGAATTTTTCTGCATATAGAAAAACAAAACAAGAAACAGGAATATGTCTTGCTTAATGTCTGAAGGCAGAAGACAAGGGAAAAAAGTTAATCTGAAGAAATATTGCAGGGAAGAGGTCATTTTAGCACAGAGGTGTTTCACAAGATATTGCAGAAGTAAAAAAAAAGTGTCTGACCCAGATATGCAAAGATAATTTCATATTACCAGGGTCGGTTTTAAGAGCTCTTCTTTGCTCACCCACACCCTCCCCCATGCAATCATTTCCAAAAGTTATAGTCAATACAAATAGTGAAAATTGTAGCTTTAAAAAGATACAAAATTTATTATGATTCCCAACGTAGTTAACTGATGCTTTTAAACATTTCTAGAATAGATATGCCCAACAGTTTAAATCTTTTTTTAAAAAAATTTAAACAATTTTTAAATGGAAATGGGGGCGGATGACCCATGCTTTGCATTAGATACAGTTGAAGGTGGTCACAGAAATCCAGGGTTCAGTTCATATCTTTCCATTTTGAACAAGTAGAATAAAATAATTCATGCAAGCCATTTACAAACAAGTTAGTGTCAGAGGAAAGAAAGCAGAAGCTTATGCAAAACATAAAGCTGCTTTCCAATACTATGTGCTCAGTAGTATCTAGCTAGGCATGCTATGAAATGCACAGATCTCTTCTTCAGACTGCAGACATTACAAACTCATATTTACACCAGCATTAATAATCCAAGATCAGACAAGATGAGCATTTGTTCAATTGTGTGCATGCACAGAATGGATACTGCATTTGGTTCTGTTCCATCTTGCCCATCCTACCATGCACAAAAATATGCTGAATATCTGGGGTACCTGCCTAATGTCACCTCACTATAAGAATGGGGTATGGGGCAGAAAAACCAAACCACAACGAGTCACTGAGTTTAGTAAGAAATAAAAGACGATTTGTATTGATTATCTTTAATAAACTCAACATTACAGGAGAAATACATATTTACAGATTCTCACTTCCAAAAATGTCCACTAAACTGACAAATTAAACTGCTTTTGAGAAGTTAATAGTATATGAAAGAAAATGAGACTGAAGGCTCCATTTCAAAATATACAATAAGAAACAATTACATGCCATTTTTTTCATATAATAAATGGAACAACTAACCTGATAAATAAATTTAACCATCACTCTCTATATTATTTTCTATAAATCCGTAAAGGCACATAAGAAAGGGCCTTTGGGATAAAGGGATAAAGAAATGGGATAAAGAAATGGTAGCAAATGAAATAGGTAGCAAATGAAAGAATTTTAACAATGGGTTTCTTCTTTTAATGCAATAATAGTCATCATCTTAATCTAAAATATAAATATTTACACCATGTGTTGATCATGCCAAAATATTCTACAGTTAATTCACACTTGTTAGAAAGACAAATAAAGTAAGAATTAATTAGTATGTGCAGGTTAGTGCTAAGAATGCACAAACTGAGCAAAGCTGTACAGAAATCAATCATATTGCCAAAGACATTTTTGCCTTAGCTGACAAATATGTTATAGCAGTCTTTCTCAATTGCAAGTTTCTAAAAGGCTTTTTTGTCAAGTGAATCTACATCATATGGCTGATATGTCCATTGGGGGTTTTACCCCATAACCCTGTTGCTCTTTAATAACAGCATGGACATTTCCAGAAAATGAAATTGAGCCCTGAATGAAAGTTATTGGTTTTGTAAATCCACAATAACACAAGTCTTTTTTCCCTGAACCCCTTCATTCTGTGACGTACCATCAACATCATCTGCTGCATCGCTCTCTTCTTCTTCTAATATGTCAAAAGGAGTCATTACATCATAGAGAAATGAGAGGAAGCCATAAAACCAATCAGAACTTTCCTCTGCTAAAATATTAAGGACCTCCTCAAGTGAATCAATGTTTTCATTATTGCCATCTTTGGTGAGGCCTACACAAGAATAAAAGGAAAGAGAGAGGGAGAGAGAGACAGAAGGCAGAAGTTAGGTGGAAAAAGGATACTGAAATAAAAGGCTTTGAAGAGACCAGGTATACAATCAGTAGTCTAACAAGAATAGACGCTAAAAAGAATGCTAAGCAAGTTAGTGAGAAGAATTTGAAAGATTAAAAAAATGGCCAAGAAGCTCATTGGGTTGTTTCCCAATCATTCACACTGTGGCTATCTGTGATTAGGAGCTCCATTCATGAAGGAGAGTTGCACTCTCAGGATGTCATGCACAGTGTTAAAGGTTAGGATGCAAACCTTTTTTCCAATAACAAAGAAGTTGAAGAAATATTGAGAAAGATATATTTACACTACTGACTTGGTGGCATCTGGAACTTGAACACTTCACTGCTCTTCCTAACTCAAAGGATAAATGAAAAAGTACCAGCATGAATACAGAGCAAATTTCTTACTTCCCACAATTATGAAAAACTGTTTACTCCTCACCTTCTGCTTCCTCTTAAACCATGATGATCCATAAAAAGCTGTGACCTCTTTCTACCATGATTCTTCAGTTTGTTCAGAATGACTAGTTGAGGAATTTTGTCAAATACATCTTAGAAGTATCGGAGATCTACCAGATAATCACTATCTACAACCTTGTGGATACTTCCCAGAAACTTCAAGTGACTCAAGTCAATAGTTTACTATACAAAAGCCATGCTGATTCTTCCACCGCTAAAGCTTGCTCTTCTACAAATTTAACCTTCTAATTTTAATCTTTTTCCACAGTTCACCCAAGACAAAATTTAGGCAAGATGGACTATAACTCCAAGGTTTTCCCCTCATACTTCTTTTTAAAAATTTGTATTACACTATTTCCTTCCAATTCCTTCCAATCTTCCAATTACTGAGCTCTCCCCCCCCCCATGTGTCCAGGAACTTCTGCTTTAGGAAATCAAGACAGACAATATTAAATATTGTCCTTATTTCTAAGCCATCAAGAAAAATTATGTCTATTATTTCATGGGAGTCACAATCAGTAACTTGCGTTGACAGTTTGGATTATGAAAAGATGTGACTTTTTAATTCAAAGAATTGGAAGTTTTCCTGATCCAAGACTAAAACTACACAAGATGTGGTCTCATACGATCAAAGCAGGTTTAGACACTCCAGACAGGGACTAGATCCAGATTCCTTGCCTCATTATGCCAAGATTCCATAATCTCCATGTCCAAGCTCAAAGCCTACCAGATACCAACCTCTTATACCAGGGGTGCCCAAACCCCGGCCCGGGGGCCACTTGCAGCCCTTGGGGACTCCCAATGCGGCCTGCGGGGAGCCCCCAGTCTCCAATGAGACTCTGGCCCTCTAGAGACTTGCTGGAGCCTAAGCTTGCCCAACGCAAGTGCTTACAGCATGAGGGTGACTGTTCAACCTCTCACATGAGCTGTGGGATGAGGGCTCCCTCCACTACTTGCTGTTTCACATTTGTGATGCAGCAGTGGCAGCAAAGGAAAGACCGGCCTTGCTTTGTGCAAGGCCTTTTATAGGCCTTGAGCTATTGCAAGACCTTCATTCATTCATAGAATTTCCTTCTCTAATATATTATAATTTATGTAAATTTATTCAAATTTGAAATGTAAATTAATTCTTTTTTCCCCAGCCCCCAACACAGTGTCAGAGAGATGATGTGGCCCTTCTGCCAAAAAGTTTGGACACCTCTGTCTTATACAATCACTCATAAGTCTTAACAGGTACTCCAGAGGTGGTGAAGTAGTCACCTAATTGCAGCACTTTATCATCTATAGTATAAGAGGACGTAAATGCTAAATCAGGTCATTGCTCACCAATATGTGGAGCCACTCCTTCACAAGCAACTTGCTATCTATAAAAGGGTAGATAGTTTTAAAGAAGTAGTCGCTACAGCAATATCCTCTGTTAATTCTGGCGACCTTATCCAATTCCATTGTCTTCTGAATCCTTAAAATGATATTTGATTGGATGCTGGGGATCAGTTAACCCCTGCTTTGAAGTATTCCTCATTACACTAGATGCTCTCAATCACCTATCCAACAGACCATCTGTCAGTGAATTAGTGCTAGTGCCAAATGTTTGTACATTTGGAGCAAGTACTTGTCACTTGGAAGACACCACTCACAAAAGGCACTCTGTGTTTTGACAGCATCCATATGGTGTTCTTCACAACTGGAAAGTATTATAGAGAATGAACATAAAGAGAGTGTAGTCTAAAGCATTTTATTCTTCTAGCAGTTTGTTACTCAGCACCATGAGAAAAGAATGAAGGCACTTTTACAGCAGTGCTTTCTACAATAGGTGTTTGTCACCTACCAATCAAAAACTTATCTCACTTTTATAGTTAAAAACTCAAACCATTCACAATGGCTAAAAAAACACAAGAGTAGAAACAATTGTAAAACAAAATATAAGCAAAAAAGCAGCAGATAAAATTACAAAAAAGCAAAAAACCAAAACTTAACTAAACACAACTAAGGGCGCAATCCTAACCCCTTATGTCAGTGCTTTCCAGCACTGCCACAGCGGTACCAATGGGACATGGGCTGGATCCTGCAGTTGGCTGTCACTCACGGAGGCCTCCTCAAAGTAAGTGAATGTTTGTTCCCTTAGCTGCATTGCCTTTATGTCAGTGCTGGAAAGCACTGACATTGTATTGTGTATTGGCAACCTTCAGTCTCGAAAGACTATGGTATCGCGCTCTGAAAGGTGGTTCTGGCACAGCGTCTAGTGTGGCTGAAAAGGCCAATCCGGGAGTGACAATCCCTTCCACACCGGGAGCAAGTGCGGTCTGTCCTTGGTCTGTCTCCCTGGCTATGGGCCTTCCTTCTTTGCCTCTTAGCCTCAGACTGTTGGCAAAGTGTCTCTTCAAACTGGGAAAGGCCATGCTGCACAGCCTGCCTCCAAGCGGGCCGCTCAGAGGCCAGGGTTTCCCACTTGTTGAGGTCCACTCCTAAGGCCTTCAGATCCCTCTTGCAGATGTCCTTGTATCGCAGCTGTGGTCTACTTGTAGGGCGCTTTCCTTGCACGAGTTCTCCATAGAGGAGATCCTTTGGGATCCGGCCATCATCCATTCTCACGACATGACCAAGCCAACGCAGGCGTCTCTATTTCAGCAGTGAATACATGCTAGGGATTCCAGCACGTTCCAGGACTGTGTTGTTTGGAACTTTGTCCTGCCAGGTGATGCCGAGGATGCGTCGGAGGCAGCGCATGTGGAAAGCACTCAGTTTCCTCTCCTGTTGTGAGCGAAGAGTCCATGACTCGCTGCAGTACAGAAGTGTACTCAGGACGCAAGCTCTGTAGACCTGGATCTTGGTATGTTCCGTCAGCTTCTTGTTGGACCAGACTCTCTTTGTGAGTCTGGAAAACGTGGTAGCTGCTTTACCGATGCGCTTGTTTAGCTCAGTATCGAGAGAAAGAGTGTCGGAGATCGTTGAGCCAAGGTACACAAAGTCATGGATAACCTCCAGTTATCAGATAACCTCAGCATCATCAGATCTTTCCACAAGGACATGAAGGGCACTGTTGTCTTCGATGGCTCCACATCAGACCCTTTTGACATCCGAAGCGGAGTGAAGCAGGGCTGTGTTCTTGCACCAACCTTGTTTGGGATTTTCTTCGCTGTCCTGCTGAAGCAGGCCTTTGGAACTGCAACAGAAGGCATCTATCTCCGGACCAGATCAGACGGAAAGCTCTTCAACCTCTCCAGACTGAGAGCAAAATCCAAAGTCCAGCTGAAATGTCTGCGTGACTTCCTCTTTGCCGACGATGCAGCTGTCACTACCCACTCTGCCAAAGATCTCCAGCAGCTCATGGATCGTTTTAGCAAGGCCTGCCAAGATTTTGGACTGACAATCAGCCTGAAGAAAACACAGGTCATGGTTCAGGATGTGGACTCACCTCCCTGCATTACAATCTCTGAGCATGAACTGGAGGTTATCCATGACTTTGTGTACCTTGGCTCAACTGACATTAGGAGTTAGGATTGTGCCCCAAGTTTTTGAAGCTTTCATTAACAGGCCACACATATGGTAAACTTTGGTTAAAAAGATGAACAGTATTAAGATTTATTTAACCCATTTCTGCCCAGCCCACAGATGTACACTTTTCATCCATATTGCTTATATGCAACTTTGGGCAGAAATGGCTTAAATTCATCTTGAGGCCTGGGTTTGGCACTAAAACAACTGTGGTCTCCCAATTATCAATCTGTACCAACAGGACAACAAGGTGAGTGCAACAATGTTAATTTTTCTGGGCACTGTATACTACATTATTGATCATATTATTCTCCATAAACTTGAAAACCAACTTTTAAAAAAGTGATTGTTCAACAGCCCCAGAATCAAAATTACTAAGGTTTAAAAATGCAACCTGGGTTATGATTTAACAACTAATATTTTTTTAGGACTACAAACTCACACAACAGTAAGTATTCACTTTCATTTAAAAAGGTTACAAAAACCTCTTTTCTCACAAGACGTATTAACAATTTCTAGCAGTTCATCAGAATTGAATAAAGACACCTAAAAACAAACACTTTCATACACCTTACATATTTTAAGAATGTTGTCCTGTCTTATAACTTTTATAGGTTATATATAACTACATAGCTTTTTAAAACTGTAATTCCAGTTTAAATGCAATCCAAGAATAAAGTTATCACAGGCAACAGAATAAACAGCAAAGATGGGAAAGGAATTTCAAGATGATAAAAATTCTTCAGGAATCCTCACGTATGCCAATTCTTAGCTCCTGCTTTGCATATCCTTCTTCAACCATACAGTACATGAGGTGTCTGTTACTGGCTAGGGATATTTTGAAGGGGCAAAATGGAGCATAAGTCAGGAGGTGTAGAAGCCTTTACATTCATGATTGATTTATATATAATATTTTGCCACTAGTCAAGACAACCCCTTCAGCAAGTCCCAGCAACAATTTGGAAAATACCTGTTAAGCCTAAACACCTGAACCAGCAATACATTTTTAAGCACACACAGACACTAATGGCAGTGGCATAACCAACAAAAATGATTAACCTTTTAAGGCTATGAAATGAACTACTTAGAATGGACACAAAATAAAATGATTTAAATAATTATAAAGAATGAATGAATCATCATGAAGAATCCTGATCCCTGCCGCTACTCACACTGGGATTGCCTTTGTCAGGCCTCCCCATCCTGCAAGACTACACAGCTGATCTAGTTGGTGGCCGCGCACAGCAGAAGGGGTCCCTACTTGCCTCTCCCCCCAATAGCTGCTTCTCAGTTTGCTTGGTAATTTACCTCAGCATAAGATGTAGCATATATGGCTCTTTAACATGGAAGTCTTAGAAAGAAGCATACACCTTATGGTAAAGGAGGGAATGTATTTCTCATTAAGTAAATGGGAAGAAAGCAATCTTTGCAAAAGCAAAAATGGTTGAAAAATGAATCAGTGGTCTTGTGCATGAACAAAAGACCATCTACGAGAAACAAAGAACATCTCATAGAAACAAAGAACAGTATCCGAAATTTAGTCAGTTGTGACTAAAGATCTATTTCAAAGGAACTTATTTCCTTACAGTGCAATCAGATACATGCTTACTCAGAAGTTGAACTGCCTTTCTCTCAAGTTCCATATGTTTAGAACTGCAGGTTTAGTCATGACTAAGTAAACCAAGGATACAGTACCCCCCGCCCCTAGAGAAAAAGTAAATGCATGAACAAAAGCAGTCAAAGTGTGGAAACACAGAATTACTGACCAATGATCCATCATTTTAGGCTAGGGCATTCCCTCTCGCCTTCCCCCCCAATTCTCACAATACAGTTCCCAAAAGATCACACACATGCACTCACTGTGATCTTGTGGTCTCAAGATATGATCTGATCACAGACTGCTATCAGATTATATAAGGATTGATAAAATCATGCATCAACAGACTACAAAAACACTGGTCTAGTAATGTTAGAATTCCCAACTTTCTAGAAGGAATGATACAACTAATTACCTATGGTACAGTAATATTTTAGAATGGTTTGCCATCTCAGTGGTCTCAGCAGGAGGAGGATGGGAATTTTAAAAATGTTAATTAATACAGGCATATAAATCAGGTTGATGGTTTTTGTAAAGGTTCTATATGGAGACACACATACACTACAATGCACATTGTGATTGCAACCAAATAGCTTCAAACTTACAGCAGAATCTTAAAACAATCACATATTGTATTTAGGAAAGCACATATTGCTTGGGAAAAGTCAAACAATTTACTGTCTGGTAGGCAGTGAAACCAATTACAGCAAAATCCTAAGCATATCTATGAGAAGTCTCTTTGTGTTCAATGGGGCTTACTCTAATGAAAGTATTTGTAGGATTGCAGCCTTAACTCTGGGTTATCACCTATGAATTTTGCATATTACAATGAACAGTTCTTGGAAGACCCACCATTTTTAGGAACTTTCTCTAAATGGAGCGTAAGGGGTATAACATCTAATTAAAAATATATGGTTAACTATTAGATTATTTCCTATGATAAGGTTAGAAGAAAACTTCAATGTTTCCATGGTACACACATTCTTTTGACCTCTCTTGAAAAATACAAGACTCTTTTAGGCCTATTCTATTAGGCCTTCTTCTATTAGCGGGAAACTTTCAAGAAGTATGTTATAATCTTATTGGCTTGAATGAAACCTAAAAGAAGAGATATCACTGTGTAAGCCCCATAAGGGCGTAGCCAGAGGGGAAGGGGAAGGGAGATGTCCCACTAGATCAGGGGTCTCCAAACCCCGGCCCGGAGGCCAGATGCGGCCCACAGCAATCCTCTATCTGGCCCGCAGCCAGGCTCTTGTCCCCTGAAAGCCTCTGGCCCACTCAACTGAACACAACCAGAGCTGTGCTCTGGTTATGCCTGGAGGGTGATCTGAGGGCCAGAGAGGTTGAATGAATGAGCCCATTCATTCATTTATTCACTCATCTAAGTTCTATCTCTATTTATTTAAATTTTATATTTAAATTTTTTTCCGGCTCTCAACACCATGCCAGATATTTGATGCGGCCCTCTGGGCAAAAAGTTTGGAGACCCCTGCACTAGATGATGAAGCAGGAGCATGCACAACTCTACCTGCCAGCTGGTGCGAGAAGCACATGTCCCCACTTGGGAGGCATGAGCAGACAGCTATGCTGATCAGCTGGGAGAGAGGCAATGTGGCTGTCAATTACATTACCAGGCATTGCCCATTCCCAGCTGCAGGAAGGAGGGGTCAATCAGTGGGCACCAGGGATAGCTGGGTGGAGCTGGCCTCGACCCTATAAAGGGAAGAAGGGAGCAGGGTGAAGTTTGTGGGATAAGGTACAAGTGAGCAGAAGGGAGGCAAAGGCGCAGGAAGGGTTTATAGACAAAAGGGAGGAAAGTGCAAGGAGAAAACAAAGCACCCAGAGGGGAACTCTCATTACAGCAGGGAGAGTAAGGACTGGGCTAGATCCAACGACAGTAAAGGTTGGGCCTGCAGCAGTCCCAAAGGAATGATGTCTCAGAAAGGAGGCCAGGAAGCAGGAGGGAAGAGGTGTTTCAATAGCAAGCCCTCTATCTGGGGCAAGGAAGTAGCAGCACCCAGATCCTCTAAGCAACTAACTGCCCTGGGAGGGGGGCCATGAGGGGCCCTCATCCCTCAGAGGAGTGTGGCAGAGCTAACAACACAGCAGGCTGTCTTGACTCTGTGATACAACCACAGGCCCTATATGGAATTGCATTGCCAGTGAAGAGCCTACACGCAGAGACCCGTAAGAGAGCATAAGAGTTCATGGTCAAAGAAGGAAGGGGGTTAATTTAACCCTGGGAGAAGGTCAACTTATCCTGTCTTCTGTTCCATTTGACTCTGTGATCCAGATACACAGAAGCAGATAGATGGCATGATGGCTGCTTTTTAATAATTGTTCTGTACTATTGGTTTTATTGCTGCTGGCCTTACTGTTCTTATGTATTTTATTGTATTTTTATAGTTTTATGTATTTTGTTTGTATTTTAACTGTTGTTAGCCGCTTTGGGTGCCCTTCAGGGAGAAAGGCAGATTATAAATCCAACAAATAAAAAATAAGCAAAGCACCAAGAGTCTGTGGAGTAATATGACAATGAGCTTTTCAAGCCCTCTGGAGATCAAGCCTCCCCCACCTCGGAGAAGGAAGAGATTACACACTGATACAACTTTTAAAAAAAATCTTTGAAACCTATCAGATTATTCAATTCTTGCTGATATTGCTGAAGATATTTGCTGAAGATGTTCATTCTAAACTGTTAATTGTTTTACATATTACTGGGCACACTCCCAAAACTAGTATTTTGGACAGAAAGAGACTAATTTATGAAATTACAGGATAATCCATACCATATGGTTTAAGAAGTCTATTTTAAACAAAGATGTTAATGTAATTATTTAGACATAGTAACTGCAGCCAAAGTCTTTATTGCTGCATAGCAGAAAGAGGCAGCAGCCACATCCATTTCAGAACAGTTACAAAATTTTGTAATACTGTCTTAATAACCAACATATTTCTTTAGATATTCTTGGAGTAATTAGGCAGATATCTTTTCCCCCAATTTTCCCACTAACAAGTTGAGTTGTGTATTGATATTACAATTTATCATATATTTCATCTTCCTTATTATAAAATATATAACAAAAAATTGGATAGAAATAGATGTCATGTGCTGAAGCACTAAATGCAGGCCTAAAAACAATAGTAGCACTGGGTCTTTATAACTCTCCAGGCCTTTCTGATAGCATTTCTTCTGACGATTGAGGCTAAACATCATTAAATCTGTTGGCTGCATATATGATCAATGATGCAAAATGAAAATATCTGAAGATCTTTACCAAGTATAATTAAACAAAGTTTAATAAAAGGTTAGAAATAAAGACAGGAAAAGGAATGAAGTAGCAATAGCCACTCAAAGTTACTGCACAGGAGCAGTTTAGCATCCAATATGTTTGCCACCTCTAAACGTATATCCCATGTATTTTTTTCCTAACATCTATCATCTAATATTGAGATAAACCCCTGAAGGCAACTACAGGTAGGCCTTGTTTATCTGTGGGTTTGGAACTTGCAGATTTGACTCTGTATGCATTCCAAACACAAGCTGGAGGGCCCCATCTCACCTCCTGGATGCAACCAGAGCTACCTTACAGTAGTGTCTGGGAGATTTTCTGAGGCCCAGGGGCACACAGTCTCTCCATGCCTCAGAAAGCCCCCCCAGAGCTGTCAGAAAGGCATTTCCAGTTTTCTAAAAAACCACAAGTGCCTTTCTGACACCGTTGGAAACGACTGGAAGGTAGAGGGCCCCAATCCATTGATTTGGTTATCTGTGGGGGTTCCTTGAACAGAACCCCTGCAGATGCCAAGGGTTCACTGTAAATGGTAATAGATACACTCTGAGAACGGTACAATCTCATAGTAATTTACCTTAGAATTTATCAAATCAATTCCTTTATTTGATAAATGCACCATGAGAAATGGCCCAATTTTTTAAGAATAAATGTTTTAAAAATAATTTTATACTGTAAATGCAAACAAGACTTGAAAATCGAGCAATTCTTCTATAGCAATTATACAATTTCACCAATATTGATCTACCAATGAAGTAATAATTACTAGTATTACATTAGTAATAATGCATATGAGGCAACTATTTTGATTGCATGCTACATTGCATTTTAATCTTGCAATAAAAGCAGGTGGATCAAACAACATAATACATGAATACTACAACAGAAACAATACATAGAATAAAGGTTCATAGGTGTGTACTTGCCTAGCAAAATCTTAGCGTCATCCACATCAAAATCTCCATCTCCATCAGCATCATAGATTCCAAGCTTTCCTAGAGCACATAAACAGAACTTATTTCAGAAATCTGTTTAAAATTAATTTGTTCAAAGTGTGATGGAATGTAGCAGAACTGTATTTGACAACCTTTTATTTTTAAAAAAGTGTCATTCCAAAATACAAATGTAAACCTATTAATTGCTTTAATATTTTTTCCTGAATAATTTTTTGTTAAATCATAACAGAAATCTGAAATTCTTTCATGTAGCTAATCAGCACTTCAATATTTAAGAAACTATAAAAGGTTGTGCCTTTGTTGGTAGGAGATGGAAAACAAGCATGATCCTGAATACATCTTTTTCAGATACAGAATCAGTGCATTCAGGAGCTATACAGATGCATGCAGTACCAAGGCATTCTCGCACCTATGGAAAATTGCAAACTGCTGTATCTGATACACTGACAAAGCTGCATTTAAAGAGAAGTTCAAGCAAAAGTAATCAAATACAGTAGATGCGTGCCAAGCTGGCAGGAGTTGTACATCAGTTATAGTTTGAAAGTGGACTAAAATAGTGGGGGGGGATTTGTAATTGATTTTTTTCTTCTTCTATGATTTATTGAACAAGGCAGAAGTCATGCTGAGAAGAAACTGAAACAGAGAACCTGTCCACTGGCTCTTCAAATACCAAGCTATATCAAAGGCAAGTGTTTTTCTTTTATTAAACCAGAATGAAAATAAAGGAAATTAAATTATGGTTTTGTTCAATATCTGAACAGACAAACTGCCTCTAAAGGCTATTTCTCCCAGAAATGGCAGTGCTAAGCAGATGGAAAATGAAAATAGAAAAGCAGCTCTAAACAGTGGTTGACCCGATTGTTTGCAAGCACAAAGCATGACTTGGGCTTTGAAACTACCACATCATGGGTTTGGCGAAGTATCTCAATTAAACTGAATGTGTCTGCATAGATTATTTTAAAACATTTATAGTGGAACCTTTGCTTTGGCTGGTTCAGAGATAACTAAGCATAGTTTTGACATTACAAGAAAGAGCAAACACAAGCATTTCACTCTTTGTGCATTAGTGTTGGCAGCAAAGCCTGCACTTCTAAGCTAGCCATAACTCCCCAATACTTGAGGGAGCTATACTGTATTCAAACCAAGGTTATTATATCAATATTTCTTAACTAACCAAAGTTTGATGAACTAAAGCTCCCCAAATTCCAAAGTATACAGGAAATTGTGGTTAGTTCAAAAGTGAACTGATGCTTTCAGTCTCATCCAGTGCACAAAAGTGGGGAAGAGTAAAGACAGCATACAAGCTCGAGGCTCTTACACGTTCACTCCTATGAGTAATTTTTCTTTCTCAATGAGAAAAAAAAGAATTAAACCTTTCAAAATGGGAAAACATTTCAGTCAAATCAAAATTACTCACTGCCACAAACTATTTTAATAAACTCACTAACACCTATATCTATAATTCTTTCCTTCGAAAAGTCACAAATGGCAGACATTAACAAATGTTGCTTAGAGTCTGCCCCATTCTTGAAGCTCACAATTTAACTAAAGCTTTCTAGCTTTATGAAGGGAAACTTGCTAAATGCTTTGAATACATTCAGACCCTCTCCTTAATTTGCAGATTATAGTGTTTTCAACAAGGTTGATGGCTGGTATGGGGAAGAAATTGCAGGTGCCTGCTTTCCTTCTACCGTCATCTTCCAAACCTCCAATCTTAGATAATTTTGACTGAGAAATGTTCTTAACTTTAGGATGTTATCTACTCCAGGCCTCTAATAGTTTCTAGAATCAAAACAGAAGCAGGAGGGCCAAAAGTAGATAAGCAGAGAAAAGTTGGCATGCCAGCAGTTACCCAGAAAGCCTTTCAGTGTCACGAGACTATGGGGATACAACCTAGCCCACATACTTTCCAACCAAAAAGGACAAAGAAATGCACAACTCAGCTGGACAAGATCAGCCTCTTCCCTCCTGTCTTTTTATTTCCACCAGCCTCTACCTCAAAAAGAACAAAAGGAAGCTTAAACACTAAACAGTTTAAAGAGTTAAAAATGAAGGATACGAAGATACAGTAATGAAGCCAACCCTATTCTGTTCAGAAAGGAAAAATCAAAGGTGTGCAGTAGATTTTCAGGTTAAAGACTAGCTTCACCAAAGAGTGTGTCAGCTAGTAACAAAGAGACCACCTCAAGTTGGGGGGGGGCACCGAACACCAATCAATTGTCGGAGAAACTTTTAGTTTTCAAGCTCATGAGGATACAAACATAGTTCATTTCTCTATAATCCTACCTTGGAGTACCTCTGATAAGTTATAACGGAAGTCCTTTGCTTTAGCTGCATGCATAGTAAAAATATAAAAACCATTATTCAGATCATTAGATCCCAAACAAATAAGCCACATAACACTCCCCCCCCCCTTCAACCTGCAACATAGCCTTCCCAATTTTCCCTGCACTACTGGTTAGGAATATACATAAACACAGCTGAGGTTTTCCCCTGATCTCCAGACCTCACAACTAATTAATTGCACCTTGATTCACTGCTTTTTACTACTTCTGATGTTGGCAGTAAATAAATCATGAATAGGTAGTTTTATTGTAAAAGCCAGCATTTTAAAATTGTGAAACCAGGTATCCAAGAACATTAAATATACTCTTAATTACGTACATGTGATATCTGAACTTCTTACCTAAGACTTCCTCGTAATCTACAAGTTCAAACCAAACCACTGCGACCGATGTCCACACTCCCAGCAGTGCAATAACCATAAACCAGGTAAAAAAGGAACTTCCAGAAATCCCTTCTTTCTTGCCATTCTTGCTTCCTCCATGTTTTGTCTCTATAAAATAAATAATGTGAATTATTATCTGAAAGCACAGCTATACACAGTATTAAAAGTTAGCAATCAGTTATTTTCAAGCACAAAATTTAGAACAAGTTGTACAGTGGATGCATTTATTTTAAAGGTATTGCTATATACTGCTTTAGATTATATAGCAATACCTCCAAAAAATGTCACTTCCTTTAGCACTGTTTTGTTACAGTGCTTTTTGTCCTGAGCTGATTTATACTACTTCAGCCCATGACAACAGTGTACAGGCATCCACTGCTTAACAACCTTCCACTTAACAATGAACTACATATATGATGGTGGTCAAAGCACAACAAAGAGGCTCTTAATGAGGCAGTCTGGACTCCCATAGCATGTAGCAGAGTGTCCGTTTACACAACAAAGAGTCCCTTAATACAAAAAAGAAGTAATCTATCTCCAGTAGCCTGTACAGCCTGCATGTTTCTGGCAGGGAGTGTTGTTTACACAACAAAGTCACTAGACTGGACTGAATGTTCACTTAACAACCTAATTGCACAACAGGGATTGGAGAACGTATCCCCGTCATTAAGTGGTGCACACTATTCTGGCCAACCAATGCCACCTTCCTGCCTTACAGTCAATGGTATCTCCTACACTGCTGTATCAGACAACTTTTAGCTTCCTAAAAATGGATCCCCTACATTATTGGAGGTATTACTCTAGATCAGTGGTTCCCAACATTTTTTCACTTGCGTGCCCCTTGGCAGCCCTTTTCCATAAATTGTGCCCCTCATATTAGCCCCTCAAGACATTCTAATGCCAGCCCTGCAAGGCATTCTAATACAGACCAACCCTTTTCTTCCATTATTCAATTCTATTTTAAATACCCCTAAAGGTACTGACAAATATCCCTGGGGGTACCCGTATTCCAGGTAGGGAACCACTGCTCTAGATTGATTTAAAATCAAATCAAAAAATGTTCATGATTTAAAGTCATATATAAATCTAATATCCTCATTTTGTATGCCAAATATTTTCTAAATGGGAACACTCACTAAACAATAAAGCACAAACCAATGTGTTTTAATTATTTTAACAAGTTAAAGTCTTTATACCACCTGGAAGCAAATTCCAAGTCAAGCCTCTGGTCAGGCTGCCCTCTTCAACTGACTCAGAGCCCAATCCTGTGCTCGGTGGCATGGCTTCATGCCGCTGAGCACTGTTGCAAGCACGCCGGAAGGCACATTTGCCAGCCTCACTGCCAGACTCCCACCTGTGCTAGCCCAGCACTGGCCGTTACTGGGCTAGCGAGGAGTGGTCGCCCAGCCTCCACAGCTTGGCGGTCTCCTGGACCGCTGAGCCACAGCACAGTAAGTGGGGAAAGAGAGGAGGTGTTCCGGGAAGGGAGGAGGCCGGAGGGGGGCAGAGAGAGGGCAGGGGAGGCGCGACGTGGGGAGGGGGCGAGCTGGAGGCGTGCCTGGGGGAGGGATGGAAGATGGTCCCACAGAGCTCTGCTCCGCAGGATCCAAGGCACTCATGGAGGGCTCTGCGCCCTACATGAGCACCTTTACCTTACCGCCAACCTTTTGGTCAGCGGTAAAGAGAGTAGCCCCATTACAGGGCTATTTACCTTACCAGGGGGAACGGGATGAAAATCCCTTTATCCCAAGGCGCCTCCCACAGTAGCCCAGGGTGCGCAGGATCCGGTGGTAGCTGTTCTCGGTGCCGCTGAGCCTGGGCACCCTGGGCGGCTCAGGATTGGGCTGCCTGTTGGGACAGAGAAGAGACGAAGCAAATACTAACATGTTTTATTAATATGTAAACCTTCTGGCTGCTTCCCATTAGTGTCCAGGCTGCCTGTCAGCATGTTATTCTATAAGCTTGCATGCTTATAGCATTCTGTAAAAGGAAAGACATTCTTGCAAGGTGCAACCAGTAAGAAGCAAAATGAAGTTAATGGGCAGGGATGCAGACCTGTGGATAGCTGGATCTGTGGCTATGGGGGGGATGCCTGTAATTTTGTGTTAAAGTATTATCAAAGAAGTCAAGAGTGCAGGGTTGGGAAGCAAGAAAACGGGTAAGAGAACATTATCTACAGCATGTAAAAAATGTTAGTTGCTTTCCAAAATGATGCCTTTTGCACTACAAAACCATATACTGTTGAAGAGTGGCATGAAGAGGGCAGGGGTTAACCATGAAATTAACAGACCTGTTTATTTCTTTCTATATGTAATTTTGCATGGTTTCTTTGAAGACAAGGACTCTATGAAGTTAGGTATGCTGGATTGAGGGCAGAATGTCTGAACATAATGTCTGATAATTTCTGGGTAACAGGCATGTAGATATTGTCTAAGTTCTTTGGGCTGATCACTGGCCAGAGGACCAAACAGCTGCAATGATCTTGCTTACGATCTCCCTTGCAAAAACAAAACCCACTGTGAACAGTTTGTGCAGTGATTTGAGTACTGATGCATTAACTGTTTTTTCAGTGACTTTTCAATTATTAAGTGACTAACTTAGACTTAAATGCATCGTACAGAGAAATGAGAAGAAAGAAGATTTGCCCCTTACGAATACTTTTTTTCTCCTTGGTAGGAGATGATCTACCTAGGAACTTTAAAAAACAAAACAAAAACCCAAATTATTCAGTTATGAAAAACAATTTAATACACCAAAGTTTATTATAAATTGCCAATAATAATCAAGTCACCGCTGATATAAAAACTGAATTTGTAACACCACATACCATATAGATCTATATAGAATACCATCAGCTTGCCTTTAATTAGAGTGCCATGCCTGGCTCTGCTCATTGTCAAGTCATATCTCTCAATTTCACAGGGTTTGATTCCTCTCATTTCACCTCACTGACTATCAAGGCCAGAACTATGTGGCTTAACTTTTGCTAATTTTTAATTCTCATTATTGCATTCAGGTAATTTTGTTCTATGTTTTTGTGAGCAATAAACACAAACAATATAGCCAAATACTTCTAGGAGATGAAAACCAGAAAAAGAAAAATAAGGCTCATTAGTGGATTATACCAGCACCGAAGACATTTTTTTCTGTATTTCTACTGCCTTTTTTACAATGGCTATTTCCACTCCCCCAGTATTCTTCCTTGACACTCCAACTGAAAATTCCTTTATTTAAAATTTCTGCCCTGGCATCCCCCTGCACATAAGAAATTATGTAATTTTATAAAATTATAGTAAGAAAAATACTACAAAATACTGAAAACCAGAATAAAAACAGTTAATATCCCCAAAATACGAAACCGGCAAAACTAAAGAGAAAAGGTTTAACGAAAAAGAAAGGTTTTTAGCGATTGCCAGAAGGCTCACTTTTGAAAGAAATTCACTCAGGACATTTCTCTGTCTTTCCAGTTTGCAATTCCTGTTTCACCTTAATTAAAATGTTCAACCATGCAACTCACAGGTTGCACCTTAAGTTGTTTTTTTTTTTTCTTTTTTCTTTTTTAGGGAAAGGGTATATAGTCAATGGGGCTTACTCTCTGGTATGTGTGGATAGGAATGCAGCCTTAGATACTTTTCTAACAAAGATAATTCAGCTTAAACTCAAAATTAGGATTCTACACTAAAAGAGTGTCTACAAAAACACAATACAGTACCATATTTCTTTCTGCAGGAAGACAATAAAACTGCAGGAGAAATCAAGACAAAAATAAAGCTTTTTGCCTAGCTTTAATGACAGTACAGACCAATACATTTTTAATTTATTATAACATGGTTGGACAGGGAAGCCACAAGAATACAGTGTAGCATACAATGATGCCCAGAATCTAAGGAAACCACTATTGACTCTGAGATTTAGGTAGAGATGAAGATTGAAAGTTATATTCTAGAGTCCATATAAAAGTGATTTCAAAGTTATAATCATATAAACTTGCAAGGGTCAAACTAGATGCGACATTAATCATTTGGTCTTGCATGTGTGTTTTAACCATAAATAGCAGCCACAGGAGACCCTGATCCGTATTGGGCATACAGTGCAGAGTGTTTTAACCCTTTGCACCTTGTATATCCCTGACCAGGACGGCTGTCCTCACTATGGCTCCTGTGTCCCTAAGTATGAAACTGCCAGTGA
The DNA here is from genome assembly GCF_035046505.1 of Tiliqua scincoides. NCBI lineage: Eukaryota > Metazoa > Chordata > Lepidosauria > Squamata > Scincidae > Tiliqua > Tiliqua scincoides. The sequence continues at coordinate 42,076,858 of NC_089824.1, read as the reverse complement.
CAATCTTAACTAGGACTATGACAGGCCAAAGGAGTAAAGGCCCATGGCCCACAGTCTTATTCTGGACCAGAATAAGGCTGCTATTTACATTAAAAAATGGGGGGGGGGGGGACAATGTCATCAATGCCATTTCTACGAGTTGTTGGCCTTCAATTTCATCTAAAATGACATTCACTGCAAATATATCAGGACATAACACGATGACATTTTTATTTTTAGAATTGTGAAATTATTACTGCTATGCATATGCAAACCACTAAGATCACCCAAACATTCCAAAAGACACTATTTTTGTTATCCAACTTTAACTGCCTATACTTTCAATATTCATAGCTATGTTAAAGATTTGTCTTTACACCCTTTTACGGAAAGTTGATAAATTCTTTATCATTCAACTTTTAACAATTCGAAAGTCACCTATGAAGTAAGGGCATATATTAGAACAATTTACTGAATTAAACTCCTCCAGAGAGTCAGAGTTGAAGCCACCATGCAAATACTGTCAGCAATGTAGAAAGTAGGTCAATTTCCAAATCTGGTAAGCCCTTGCTTTTGTCTGCCATATGTCTAGAGAGGCATCACAATACTCTAAAATACAATTGCGCACTTTCAAAATCCATAAAGTAATACCATGAATTAGATTTTAGTAGGCATGTATAACATTTGTTCACTTGCAGCTGTAATACATCCAATTCGCTATAAAGGAAGCACCATTATCTCTATTTAAAAATCCATCCACTTTCAGAATCTCAAGAACAAATATAAAGTAAGCATTCTGCTTCACAGGGTCATAGAACACCAGTCACAGAATATCTCAAATATAAAAAATTTTCTGAAAAATTTAAAACTTTCCACAAACTTTTCAGACTAATGTGATACCATGACACCCGTAGTTTACTACCCAGTAAGAGAGAAAAGTCATCACATTTGTTATTCCAAACTGCAAAGACTGTACCTGAGTCTTCAGCCATTTCATCAGTGTCGTTTATCCATGAATAAAGTAAACCTGAATATAAAACTAGAGTCCAAGACAGAATCAGCAAGAGTTCACCCTAATGTAAGCTTTGCAACAGCAGCAAAGAAAGTTCCTTACGGCCAGCTCAGCTAAAACCCGAAATCGGACCCGGCTGCAAAGTCTGCTCAAAATCTATTTTTAGGGCATTCATCTGCAAGCCAAATGCTTTTAAGTACCCATATGGAAACCCACTGCTGACGACAATCAAATTTTCCCCCTCCTACCAACAAAGCATCCTGGGTAGCAGGTCCTTTCCATCTCATTTAATCTCTAAACACCAACATACCAGAGAAGCAAAACAGAGCAGATTTAAAAAAAATAATTGCACGAAAGCATGCCTCAGTGACTAAATTCTAAGAGCATTAAATCTTCTGTATAAACTCAAACAAAAGTCAGGACACAAAGCTTGTCTATTCAATGCGGGAATCTGCCAAACACATTTACATGATGCTGACATGCAACTATTGCACGGCTTTTTGGAGAGCTCTGCATATATATACACATTTATCTGCAGTTGACATAATATGAACTACAATTACAATATGGCATTGCATTGGTATTATGGATCCACTAAGGATACTATATGGAAGGCAATGCTGAGAGCGAGAGCTATTAAGCTGTCAACACACTGCCAACACTATCAAAAATCCAGAGTAATAACCAACAGAATTCCAGCTACCTCCAAGATAGTGCTACATTATCAACCTCTGTTTAAAAAGCAAAAAAGAAAGCCAAGGTACCATTTTAAACAATATTTATAAAAACAAGGTTTGAGCACTAATGTGGTCAGAATAGGTAGAGCTAACATTTATAAACACATCACAGGCTTTTAGGCTTTAGACAGATGGGAAGTTCTGTAAAGCACACTTTTCTTCTTAATTCAACTTCTTTCGAAAGACTTGTGACAGGTAATAACAGCTTAAGGTAGAAAAATACAAACACACAGAGAGTACCGATTTTTACACACATATAGGTCACTTCCAATAGCCAGTCTTGTATTCTGATGAATGTTGTAACTGGTGAATAATTATCTATGTGCTAGTCACTAGTGGGTTTATTTTAATACAAGGGAGAGGCAATGTTGTCTGTTTTAAGCTTTTCATCCTCCAATACCCTGCTGAGTAGTTCAAAAGTGACTGCATTAAGGGACGCACCCATCTTTTAGTAGGGCAGGGTGCAACAGCTTTAAGATCAAAATTCCTGATAACACTTCAACTCCTCCCTTCTCAGAAAGGCTACAGAATTCAGTTCCTAATAGTACAATCTAAAATATATTACTCAGAGGAGTGAATTATTAGGAGAAGGGGAAAGAAAATAGAGGTATGTTGTATGTTCCCTGTCTTTTGTTTCTGGGAAATCTACAACACTTCACTGCTACTACTTTTCCCTTACCATCTAGCCCAGGGGTGCCCAAACCCCAGCCCTGGGGCCACTTGCGGCCCTCAAGGACTTCCAATCCAGCCTGCGGGGAGCCCCCAGTCTCCAATGAGCCTCTGGCCCTCCGGAGACTTGCTGAAGACCTTGCTGGCCTGACAACTGCTCTCAGCGTGATGGCCAACACTTTGACCTCTTGCATGAGCTGTGGGACGAGGGCTTCCTCCACTGCTTGCTGTTTCACATACAGCAGTGACAGCAAAGGAAAGGCCAGCCTTGCTTTGTGCAAGGCCTTTTGTAGGCCTTGAGCTATTGCAAGACCTTCATTCATTCATAGAAATTCCATCTCTAATATATTCATTTGTGTAAATTTATTCAAATTTGAAATGTAAATTAATTCTTCCCCCCCCCCCCCCCGGTCCCCAACTTAGTGGCAGAGAGATGATGTGGCCCTCTTGCCAAAAAGTTTGGACACCTGATCTAGCCTAACGAACAAGCCTACAGCTTTCAAAAGTTTACTGTTGCACCATGTTACTTTGGAGTTGTACTTCTGGGATATTTTTACTTTAATTACCTACTTTGGGTTGTGGATTTTTTTTTCTAATAAAGTGATTTTCAAATAAATGTACAGCTTTAATTTTAGCTATGTCCTCTAGATTAAAAAAGATATACAGTATTTTTATAGACTTAAAATGTAGTCCATCACTCATTTTAACAAGAATAAGTTTATTCAACAACAACTAACTTCCAATTCAAAAACAATTTCGGAGAAAATAACAGCAAACAGAGCTGTCATTGAAAACAGCTCAGCTAAACTGCTACACTACAGCACTTCTTCAAATTCAAATTTAAGAAATTTTTAAGCTCTACTATTATGTTACTAGGCTATGTCAGACACTACTGTCTGCATCAAGAAGTGTGTAAATGTAACCTATGAATGTTCTAAAAAATATATAAAAATAATTTAAGTGCATCATTAGTGAAAAACAGCAGTTTCTGCTCAGGATCATAGCATGAACTCAATTTCAATTCACTGAATCACACTCATAAAGATATGATAGATAGGCTGTAGGCGTATCTAAATGACAGCTGTCCCAGATCATTTTATACAACCCCCAGATGAATTGCAGGTTGTGAAAACCGGACAAAAGAGAAACATAACTAAATTACTAAAGAAACACAAATGCTGAATGGCACTTCGCAAGAGGGCAGCACTCATGTTCCCAGTCACCCATGGCCCTAGTTTAGCCTTAATATACACAAATTATCACAAACAGATGAAAGATTATAAAAATGCTCTATAAATCCTACTGATCTCCCTAGTTTTTTGTACATAAAGTCAAAGTAAACCTTTCAGTTCCATAAGCAGCCCATCAGAAATATTTTTCACATGATAGTACTCATAGTATTTGAAAGCCCTTTACCATACGAGTTAACTCATGGTATGAAGAATCTCCTCACTTGTGCCACCCACCGATCCCATTTGTAATGCTGGTATATGAACGCTTTGTGCAATTGGAAAGCTATGCTTATTGAAGCACTTTCCATCAGCTGCGCAGACCATAGCTACAAGCATTTCCGATGTCTTCAGCACGGTGACAACATCGATTTTAAAGTGTCAAGGTTAAATTTTGACCTTTTCTATTTTTTTACTGCATTTGAGTGTCTCACTGTTCCAAGTATTTAGCTTGGAATCAAATCAATCATTTGGAAATACCAAGTTTGGAAAACTGCTAGCTTTCTAAAAACAAAGGAAGTTTGATATGCAAATCACAAATGTTTTCAAATATGGAACACTGTACATCTTCTAAGAAGGTGCAGTCCTGTGCAAGACTATACCAGCTCTAACCTTTCCATCAACAATCATAGATGGGGAAGTTACTGAATGAAATTGAATGGAAATAGATTCAACACAGACAAAAAACCTTCACTGCATGCATGGTCAAGGTACAGAATTCACCACTACAGAATGAAGTGACACACAATGGCTTAAAAAGCTTTTTAAGGGGATTAGATTCATTAGCTCTTATCAAGGACTATTAGTCACAATGGCTAAATGTGTTCTGAGGCAAAATGTCACTGAATACCAGTTGAGGTGGGGAGGTAGCGTGTTAGACCTTTATGCCCTACTTATGGTTTCCCAGGGTATCCAGCTGGTCACTGCGAAAGCAGGATGCAGGACTAGATAAATGTGTGGTATGACACATAATGATCCTTATTGCTTTAATTTCTATAATATAAACTTACAAATACTACTTCTTCATAAAATCATGTATTGTTAGAAGATGAAGTCAACATGAAGATCATCAAGTCTTGCCTAGTGCAACCATCATTGATAGATGACCACCAAGCCTCTGCTTGAAAACCTCCAATAAGGGAAAGTCCACTACTGCACAAGGTAGACTGCTCAGTGTTGGACACTGAAGCGCTTACAGTTAAAGCGCTTGTAGTTAGCCTAAATACACTTTTCTAAAGTTTCAACCCACTGGTTCACTGGACCCACTAGCCTCAGAGTGAGCCCACTCCTCTTTCCATGCACTAGTCCTTCACATACTTGAAAACAGCTTTTCTGTCTCCCCTTAGGTTTCTCCAGACTAAACATACCAAGCACACTGTTCCTGATGGGATTTGGTTTCCAGATCCCTCACCATCTAAACTGCCCTCTACTGAACCTCACCCAGCAATACCAATGCCCTTTCTAAAACCCAGTACGTATTCCAAACTGGACACAGTACTCCAAGTGAGGTCTTAGTAGAATAAAATAGAACTATTAATTCTCATAGTCTGGACTTTATACATCTTTTAATGCAGCCCAGACTTGCATTACCTTTTTTGTCCAGCCTTATCACACTGCTAGCTCACATTCATCCAATGATCCACTAAACTGCTTTCCTTTTCATATATGTGCTGTCAAGCCAAGTCTTCTCCCATCCTGTATATGTGCCTATGCGCAAGACTTTTCTTTGTCTCCACTAAACTTCATTGTGTTAGCACAGGCCCAATTATCAAGTCTGAATGATCAAATCTGAACATTCTGAGTCCTGGTTTGGTCTTCCAAAGCAGTGTTTCTCAAACTGTGGGTTGAGACCCACTAGGTGGGTCATGAGCCAATTTCAGGTGTGTCCCCATTCATTTCAATATTTTATTTTTAATATATTAGACTTGATGCTACCATGGTATGTGACTGCATTTGGGGAAATGTCACAGACCTGTACTTTTAACAAGCTACTATGTATATTCTTTAACAATGACAGTAAATGAGACTTACTCCTGGCTAAGTGTGGGTAGGATTGCAGCCTTGGATTCTTAAAACTTTTCCTTCTTGATGATGTCACTTCTGGTCATGACATCCCTTCCAGTGGGTCCTAACAGATTCTCATTCTAAAAAGTGGGTCCCAGTGTGAAAACCACTGTTCCAGAGTATAACCTCTGCCAGCCGTCTAGCTTCAAGGCAATTTTCAAAATAGGTTCTAAATGCTCTTAGCAAGACATTGCTAGATGCTGTACATCATTTTATTTTATCCTCAGAATCCAAAAATATATGCAGTGTTAAAGATTAAAAAAAGATTAGCTTAAAAAAAGGAGTGCACCATAAATATTATGGCATGTTAGAACAAAGGGAAGTGGCGAATGGGCACATCAGGCATTGCGGAAACCTAGAATCTGTGCAAATCTAGAAGGACCTTGAGATTTCTATCATCTTGTTTAGTAGAACATATTGTTGCAAGTAAGACTGGAGCACACTATGCATCTTGAAACATCATTAGCTATTTTCTTCAGTATTATCACACTCTAAAGATCAAAAAAAGATTCAGGAAAATTATGCTATGTAATTTTCTTGTGCTGAAAGTTTACTTGATTTGCATCACCAAAATTTAACATTAGAAGTTAAAGCACTTCTTTATTACAGTGTTCTTTTGCATTTCTGAATCTGGTTATCAGTGTTGTAACTCATCTGTGGTACAACACTGAAAACCAGATTGCCATTGCCAAATGGCTTAATCAAATAGCATCACAAACCTATGCAAGTCTACTGAAAAGTTCCATTGTGTTCAGTAGGGCTTATTCCCAAGAAAATGAGTATAGGATTGCGGCCTAGGAATCACATAATCATAATCACCTAGCTGATTACATAATTAAAGCATATTTTTTCAATACACCTTTAAGTGAGTAAAGAGGAGGGTAAATTACATAAACAAGCTTACTGTTTCCCAACCTAAGGTTTACTCATTCTGGTCTGGTCAAAGCTTTTCATTCTTGTGAACTCTCTCTCTCATGTATTACCATAATCATTTGGCATAACAAGAAATTACAAAGACATTCATTTCATGTCACTGCTACCAACACATCTCCAGTTAAGAACAAGACCCAATATAAAGCAGAGATGCTTTACCTGCATCTTATGAATAGTTTAAGAAAAGCTTACGATGAAACACATAAGTAGTAAGGGTGCAAAAAGGAGATTTGTCCAATACAGTGGGCCCTCCTTATCTGACTTCAGTTTTCATGATGCCAAGCCCGCGGCTGGAGGACCTTAGAAGACCTCCTAGATACAAGCAGAACTCATTTCCAGAGGTGTTCTGAGGTCCTCCAGCCATGATTTTAATTATCAGCAGAATACAGTATCTGGGTGTGTGTGTCCTGGAACGGATCCTCTGTGGATACTGAGGGCCCACTGTATTGACACACTGTTCCAATTACAGGGTGAAAAAAGTAAAATAGGGCACACAGAACATCCCTATAAAAGTCCCCTATAAAAGTCCCATCATCAACTTCTGCTTTTGGATATTTGTGTCAGGGGTTGAGCCCTTGTCCGACCCCTGCCTTACCTGGCTGCAGGCCAGGGGCAGAACTGCCTGGCCATAGAGCCACCACCACCTCTCCAGCTGACCAGGTAAGACGTAGGGCAGCTGGGTGGGAGAGACCGTCCCCCCCAGGGCTCACCTGACCTGAGCAGTGAGCAGGGCCGGGTCACCATTAACCACCAAAGAAGAGGGAAGCAGGCCAGGGTCAGGGCCCCTTTAAGCCTAGAGAGGGAGAAAGGGGAGGAGCCAAGGGTGTGGCTGGGGAGGATAAAAGCAGGGAGGCCTGTGATGACAGGCAGTTCTGGAGAAGGAAGGCAGGAGGATGGAGCTGGAGCCCCTGCCTGAAGACCAAGGGCCTCAGGTCCTGCCTCCAGGGAGGAGGACAAGGGTGTCATGAACCCCCTCCCCCTGGCTTGGTCTGAGGCTTCTCCCACAAGGAACCCCAAGGAGGTGGACACCCCACCCAGGGGTCCCATGAGACCATCCAGCCGACCCTCAGCACCCCACCAGGTGACGCCCTGAGACGACCCCCCCCCCATTTCCAGGCACCCCTCACAGTTTGGTTAGAGACTAGTTTAGAGCAGCTAAACAAGCAACCCCTGAGCCTCCCTTTCCTGCTGGAAAGTAGGAAAAGAAAGAGTAGCATAGTTTTAGTGTACAGGTATGTGTTGCTTAACAACAGGGCTATGTTCTTCAAACCCCATCATTAAGCGATTTTATAGTTATGTGAAAAATATATTTTAAAACTTACCTTGGTGGTTGTGATGTTGTCATTAGCAGGCACCAGAGGCCCCCTCTGGGTTGCGCTACACCTCAGAATGGTCCACAGAAACATTCGAAAGCTACTTTCCGTTTTTGGAAGCAAACCAGAAGTGGTTTTCTGAAAACCAGAAGTAGATTCCAGAGGCTTCTGTGGTTCATTCTGAAGCCCATGGAGACTCAGAGCAACCTGGTGGAGACCTCTGGGGCCTCCTAAGGACACCACCAACACCAAGGGAAAGAGTTTCAATTGCTTTACACTTGAAGGTCTAGTCTCCTGGGCAGGAGGTCTGGTCTAGAGGGTAGAGCCTCCATCTACCTGAAGATAACATCCACAAGGTCGCCAGTTCGAGGCCACCGGCACTGTGCGACCTTGCAGCAGCTGACAAGCTGAAACCGAGCTATTCCATCTGCTCTGAGCGTGGGAGGATGGAGGCCAGAATGTGAAGCCAGATCGGAACGAAACACCTGAATGTAGTGGTTCTTGAAAGAAAGAACCTTCTTTCAAATTGTAAAAATCCCTATTTAATAAGGGATTTAAATAAAGCCTGCCTATGTAAACCACCTTGAATAAAGTCTTGAATAAAGACCAAGAAAGGTGGCATATAAATACCTGTTGTTGTTGTTGTTGTTGTTATAATATTTACACTTACAATAGACCATTGTATATGCAGTCCGTTGTAGGTCGGAATGCTGCTAAGCAGTGCACACCTGTAGTTTTAATTTGGCAACCAAGGCCAAATTTGTGGATCTCTAACCAAAACTTGTGGATCTCTAACCAAAAGCAAGCTACAGTACTCCAAATGTAAACAAATTTAATTCCTTTGACATATTTTAAATTTAAGTTCTCTGATTTAACTTGAATTCAATTAGATTTTGAATTTGATTTTGTCAGCATTCCTCTCTGATCTCTGTATAATCAGTCACTCTGTAGTTCAATGAATAATTCTGATTTAGAACAAAAAATTCATGTGGCATTTTGTGCACGACAAACAAAAATGCATCATGCCAACAGCACACCATTCATTAGTACTTAACTACAAGCACTTAAGAAATGAACAACACTGCAAGTAATACGCATGGGGAAAGTACTACAACATATTATTAAAAAGTAAATCTATTCTTTGCTAGGGCTGGAAAAATTGCTTTGTTATTTGATACCTACAGTTTTGAGGTTTAGAAATCTTACTTACTCAATTTTGTTGATGGTTGGAGCCTCTAATCCTGGCACCAAAATATTTTCCAGCCTTAATTTATCTTGTTTCACAGCAAATTTAAAGAAAACATTCCATGCAGCAGGTCAGTGCATGAGAACAGTTAGAAAACAAACAGCTTCAATCACTACACCCTTGTCACACTTTACCAGTTGATGATGCTCACTCGAGAAGCGGTCACCTTGGTGCAAGTAAAACTTCATTGCATAAATACCCTATAATGAAGAATTCAATAAATCATTAGCATAAAAGGAATTATTCTGTTCTTTCAATGTTTAGAAGAAAAACTGGCTTTTAAAATTGGTTTACAGATGAAAATTCAATGAGCAGTCACAGTATATTTCAAGGGCAGTATGGTAGATTGCAAAGAGTAGTACAAGATATAGCTTTCAGGAAGTGTGTTTGGCTGCTCTAAAGACAAAACTGTGCATTACAGAGCAAAAGAATGCATTATGAAGTGTTGCAACATACAACAAAGATTCTTGATCCAAATCTTGCTTGGGAAACACTATGAGAACTCCAGATAGATTATGTTGCAGATAAACCTGAAGTAGTGTACCACATACAATTTTCATAAGTATGTAAACCACAGTGCTACAATCTGCAGGTGCCATTCCTTGACATGGTAGGCTCCAGGAGTAGGAAAATACTTGCTGCTCATCTGCTCTGTCTATCTCACTGATTTTCAACTTTTTTCATCCCATGACACACTGACAAGGCACTAAAATTGGCACACCATTGAAAAGGCACACCAGTTTTTTGACAATTGACAAAGCACACAATGCTGCTGGGGGGAACGGTCACACATACTCAATGACCCTACTAAGAAATGACCCTCCCCCAAACTCCTGCAAACCACACCACACCATAGTGCCATAGCACACTGGTTGAATACCTCTGGTCTATCTAATCAAAAGAACAATCAGCCTTACACTTTTCCCCAGTCTACAGTTGTGCAAGTTATTGAGATTCATATATTCTCCTAGCATTAAAATACCCATGATCATTTGGGAAATCCCAGCTGCCTGTGAGCTTTAAGGGCCGGGGGAGACTCACAGAACAAAAGCTGTTTTGACACTTATACAGTGGGTGCTCGGTATCTGTGGGATATCCATTCCTGGGGACGACACACACACACACACACACACACACACACGGCGTTTTCCACAGATAATGGAAATTTGTGGAGAAGACCATCCCAAAAAATAGAAATGACTTTTAGAAGCCTCCAGCAGGCTTTTTGAATTGCAGGGAGGTTGAACGAGGTCTCCCTGCACCTCAGAAGATCGCCCAGGCGAGACTTCCGGTTGCATCCTCTGAGGTCCTCCAGCGCAAACTTGTGATCTGCACTGAGACAAGATCTGCTGATTGCAAATTCATGGATGATGAGGGCCGACTATATAATCAAATCTACTCACCTTTTTAAAGAAAACCATAAACACATTTATAGAATACCAGGTTTAGTATCAGCTAAGCATCATAATGTTAGGAAACAGTAACTGCCACCAAATTGTAGAAATGCCATAGGAGATAGTTATTTTAGTACAAGAAGTTCAGTACAATATTTTTGCTACCCCTTTGAGAATTCAACTCATTTTTTTTTAATATAACAGCTCCTGAAATACTTTTCTTATATTAATCTCAAGAAGAAAACTCATAGCTCAGTGTCAGCGAATGTACTTAGCACACAGAAGGTCCCAGATTCAATCCCTGGCTCTTCTAGAAATAACTCCTGCCCAAAACCCTGGAGAGCTACTACCAGATAGTACGGAAAATCAAGTTAGACATACTGTGCTGCAGTGTTGCAGCATCCTACTTCAGCAAGAGACATTGAAAAGCAGCACATGTCTTATCCCCAGCCCGACTCTGAGCTATGCAGGGGACTCCAGCTAGCCTGTGCAGGAGCAAGGGGGTGGGTACGGAAAAGGCAGAGGTTTTAAGGATGGGACTGCAAAGGGGATGGAGGGGGGAGAGAGACGCAAAACAGAGACAGAAGGGAAAGAGAAGGATTTGATGATATAAGGAGGTGGGTTATAGACAAGAGGAGAGGAGGAGCAAAGAGATGGCAGCGAACTTGAGAGTCGGGAAAGAAAGATCAAGGAGAAAATTTGATGAATAGGAAACAGAAGAAGACAACAAAGGAGGGCACAGAGGTGAGCCAGAGTGAACAGGGTGAAAGGGATTGGAAGGAGAACAGTGGACAGAAACAGGAAAGATGGGAAGCTGACTCAGAAGGACACAAGGGGGGAATCAGAAGAAAAAATGAAAAGCAAGAAAATGGGGAAAGAAGCTCGGTCAGGGAGAGGAAAACAGTTTCCCCCTATGTATGGATAGTTGCAGGGTGACAAAATCATTCCACACAGCAGGTCAAATAGCACTTATGGTACCTGCTGAGGGCCAGAAGTGATGTTATTATGTAGGAACTAATGTCGTTAACCAGGTGATGTCCAGAAATAAGCACTCTGCTCTCACTTCAGAACCCATTTGCTGCAAATAGAAGAACAGAAAATATACAAATCCTGATCACATTTTCAAGATATGAGAGAGCTCAATTATCACACAGACTGCCCTTTCAGCAGCGATACCCCAGCAGAAGTAGCACTGCTGAAAGGGTGGCCTGCATGATAATTGCATCTCTTAGCTTCACTCTTTCAGCAGTGCCATCATTTCACAGCTCAACAGCTGAGAGTAGCTGATGGTAGTGCTAGGAGAACCTAATTATCATGGGGGCTGGATAAAGAAATTCTGCAGGCTGTATTGGGTTCACAGGCCTTATGTCTGATACTCTTGTTCTAAGGGCTAGGGCTATTAAGCCACTGCACACCCACTAGTTCCTAGGAGCCCCACCTATTTCCAAGCCTTCACAGCCCCAGGATCCAATCCTAAACACCTCTGGGACCACAGAGTTGGATGCAGAAGTTCCTCAAGATAAAGCATGGCACATTAAGCTGAAGAAATTCCTTTTATGGACCAATGGTGAGGAAGTCTGGAGGGTTGCAAAGATTAACCCATTTCTGCCCAGTCCACAGGTGCACATATTTGATCCCTGCTGTATACATGCAATGTCAGGCAGAAACGGTTTAAGGATTAAAAACTGTCTGAACAAATATTCAGAATCCTGAAAGAATACTGTAAAACTAACACATGAATAAACCAGCCTAGCGCATTATCACATCTCTTTACAATAATTTTTTCCACTACAACATCCTACACAATCCCTTATGATGTCAATCTGCCACCTTGGAATGAGAAAGGACAAGGGGGAAGGGCATCATATAGACTAAGGGCCCACTCCTGTTCAACTTTCCAGCTCCAATGTAGGCACAACTCAACACAAATGTTCCCTTTCCTTGAGGAGGCCTCCATGACTGCCATCATCACCACAGAATGCAATGCACATTCTATTAGCATGGCTGCATCAGTACTGGAAAGTTTAATCGGCTTGGGCCCTAAGAGTCCAACTCAATTCAAGGCTCTTATGTATGTTACCAATACAATACAAGAATGCACTGATCCCATTTACACCAATACGGAACAAGAATCCACCTATGCTAATACTGTTTCATGGTTTCAGTAATCCATGATGTTAATATTCAAACTCTCTGAAAACTTACGCAGTCTTTATCCAAAGCTGTGTCTGCAAAGGTGAAGTTACACTGTTTGAATATACAAAATTGTCTCCAAAGAAAATGAACAGAAATGTGTATATGACAGAGGCAGACATCCATGTCTCATAACCATCTATCAAAGTTAGCATGGGATGGTTAAGCTGATGCATTCTAATATTCCCCCTTAGTTTTCAACTGAATGCCTTTTTCCTTCTACCTAGCGGAAAAAGTAGCATGGACAATAATGCAAATCTATTTTTTTACATTGAGCACATAAAGATTATTTTAGGAAATAACCAGTTCTCTGTGATTAGCTTTTCTGAATGCTACTTTTTAAAAAAATCTTATGAAGAATTGTCTTTATAAGACATGATTGATAAATAAATCACAGGATAAGAGTCAGGACTCCGAGACACCCAGAAAGGTCATGATTCTCTTTTTTAGCAAAGAAGCTCCTTAGGAAGAGTAGTTCGCAGTTGACAAAATAAATAAGATTAAAAGGCAAGTATTGATGCCAATACGTACTTCATATGCCAATGAAGAAAGGGATGAACTAATGTCAAGAACTGGTCTGGTAAAGAACCCATTAAGCAATTTAACTATAGCATCTATTATTTGCTTTGCAACTTCTCTGCAGGATGCAAATGAACTAGAAACACCCATCTAAACTGCTCTTAATTGCAGCTGTACACTATATTGCCTCAAGTGAACATGCAACAGGAAAACCTAACACAAAGCGTGGTTTTCAAACTTGGATCACATTGCATTGATTTCTTGATTCAAAGCATTTACTGAAAACTACAGAAGTATTACAACATAGAAAGATGGACATACAGACTTAGGCTTTAATTACAAGAAGCCCTCAGATGGTGAAAAAAACTACTGGCATAGTTATAAAATATACATTTCAAGAGAAAAAAAATGCTTTGTCACTGATGAACAACTCGAGTGGCCTGATCATGAAATTATTACATTAAGTTACTGGCTATGCAAAAGCTGCTGCAAGTAAAACGTATCGGCTTAATGAGTCATGACTGACCTTTTAAGCTAAACAAGTTTTAAAAAACAGAAGAAAGTCAAGTATCAGAAAGTGAATGCCATAGGAGTTTAGGGTGTGTCCAGACCAGCTTTCTTGTCACTTGGATTTCAGTTTTGCTCCTCACCATAGGAGTACAAAGCCAGACATTATACAAAGATACACACTGATTTCAAGAGAACTTAGTTCTAAGATAAGTAAATTTGGCTGAACTTGTTTTAATCTGTTTTATATGTTGTTAGCCGCCCTGGGTCCCTTTGGGGAGAAGGGCGGGATAGAAATAAAGTTTTATTATTATTATTATTATTATTATTATTATTATTATTATTATTATTATATGAAGAGGAAGCCTAGCTTTATCTCTTCTCAATAAAGCTTTTCTACCTAGACCATTATGCCCATACTAAGGAAACAATATACAGGTTGAGTCTCATTATTCGAAAGGGTTCTATTCCAAGAACTCATGTGGATGCCAAAAAACACACTATAACAAATCAATTTAAAAAACAAAGTTTCTTTGCTCTGGTGATTGAAAAACAACCTTGATAACCTTTGTAATGCACACAGTACTGTATGTGCCCCATACAGTAAGGCAATTTGGTGGCGGATAAGGCCAGATAAGGCCTACCAGGCTGCTGTTGTGTGTGCTAAAACAGGGGTGCCCAAACACCGACCCGGGGCCACTTGCGGCCCTTGGGGGCCCCCAATCAGGCCTTCATGGAGCCCCCAGACTCCAATGAACCTTAGGCCCTCCAAAGACTTGCTGGAGCCCTTGCTGGCCTGACACAACTGCTCTCAGCATGCGGACGACTGTTCGACCTCTCACCTGAATTGTGGGACAAGGGCTCCCTCCACTACTTGCTGCTTCACGTTTGTGATGCAGCAGTGTCAGTGAAAGAAAGGCTGGCCTTACTTTGTGCAAGGCCTTTTATAGGCCTTGAGCTACTGCAAGACCTTCAACCTTATAAATTCCATCTCTAAAAAATTCATTTATGTAAATTTATTCAAATTTTAAATGTAAATTAAATCTTTTTTCCCTGGTCCCTGACACAGTGTCAGAGAGATGGTGTGACCCTCCTGCTGAAATGTTTGGACATTCCTGTGCGAAAAGTAAGCATTCCTGTCAGACAATGGGGCAAGGGCCAATCAGGGCAAAGTGCTAAATCATTGCACATTAGCAAAGAAAATAACATATTACCAGTTTATCTGTATCACTGGTTACCAAACTGTGGTCCGCGGACTACAGGTGGTTCGCAAGACCCTGAGAAGTGGTCTACAAGGTCTCAGGAAAATAAATAACTTTTGATCACTTCCAGTGTCTCACCAAGCAAGCAATCTCCTATGGACCACCAAAAAGGGCAGAGAACAGACTACCCACAGCCATAGACACTGAAGTGTCAGCTGTGGCTGTAGGTGGTCCATTCTCCATCCTTTTTGATAGTCCATGGGGGTGTGCTTGGGAGACCAACCACTAGAGAGGGTTAAGACCAGACCATCCACAGCCGCATGCGGTCCATGACTATTCCGATTTTTGCCTCAGTGGTCTGCAAGCGTCTAAAGGTTGGGGACCTCTGATCTATATCCTGAATGTTAATCTGTCTGTAGTAAAATACCATGAAACCCTGAGATACATTCAGTTCCCTAACCCATTCAGGGTCAAACTACAATTGCATTAAACACACAGTTCAGCTTGGCATTGATGTGTCTGCATATGTTTAACTTAAAGTAGCAGCCACATGGGGACCAGAGGAAGGATCAGCATCACATAACCCTTTTTCATTCTGTATTATGGTTCCAGTAAACCTGAACCTTCACACTGGCATCAACAAGTGTTCTTTCCTGGATCAAATAGCTTCATTGGGAACTGCAGTACAAAGGAAACAGCTATGCAACCCTTTCCCAAGTGCCACGGTCCTCCAGATCATCCCCCATCTTCTGCAGCTGCTAATTAAAATGCACACGAACATACCACCAAACTATGCATTTGGCACAACATGTAATTTGGGCTCTGACACAATCCATTAACAATAGCCATACACACTGGAGTGAACCCTTTCACCCAAATTGGTGAAGTCCCTGGTTGCATAATATGAAGCTGGCTGCAATCAGAAAGTTGGTGCAAGTTCATCATTTGTAACCAGCTCATCCACAGGAAAAACTTAAACCTGGAATGTGACTGACAGTACCAGTTTGACCAACACATAGCTTTGTTAGAACAATGGAGCAGGCAGAATATCACCACTCTACTAGATTTTGCTCACTCCTATTTGTTGGACAAGTTCAATCACCTGCCCATTGCTAAAGGGTCAAACTATGGGCTTAGCTAAGTTTCCCATCATTGGAGTAGCCACTAGGCAAGGCAGGAGTTTAATCCCCGAACGCTAATAAAAGGAGAGAAACAAGCTTGAAAGGTTGAGTGTTAGGTTTCAGAACTTGTAAGAGCTCCCTATACATTGCTGTCATGTCTCACCAGGCCCTGGAGGGGAACAAAAGAACTACAATTGCTCTTTCCAAATGGCAGTGTACAAGTGGTATGGTAGTCTATGGGACTTTGTCTACATCAGGGCCACTCGAACCCCGGCCCAGGGACTGGATCCAGGGTTCAGGCGGATCCATCCACCCAGTGACCAGACCTTTTGATTTCACCTGGGAGCCACACAAAGTCCTCCTCGTTCAGCAGACAGTGACACTCTGGGCAGTTGCATCTGCCCAGACATCCTGTCACATGGCCTTCTGGGACACTGGGCAGCAGATGCAACTGCCCAGAGCATCCCGGTCCTCTGAATGAGGACTTCGCATGATGCCTGGGCAGAACACTCAGATGCAGTCAGGCAGGGACCACATTCCCAGTGCACAGCTGTTGCAAGTTTGAGCACTGCTGGTCTAAGTAAACAGAATTAAGGTTAGGTTTTAAATTTCTCTAAAGCAGGGAATATATTCCTTGTCACGTAAAGAGCTACTGTATTATAAACTGCAAGCTGTTTTTAAAGTTCCCAGTAAAAAGAGCAGCAGCATTCACCACACTACTTGATCATCCAAAGTAACAGAATATTCCTAAATACCAAGCACAGCTACTCAGTGTGAAAAACACTGAAATTTACACCTTAATCCAGAATATATTTGTCAGAACATCATGTTTTGAGAACTGAACTTATCTATGCTATTGTTACTGCCTGGAACCTTTGAAGAACAGTAGCCTCGTCGTTTTAAAAAGACAATAGAAATACAAGTTTTTGGGGGGGAGAGAGGGAATTCTGGAAGTACTGTATTCAAGTTAAAATCTGTCCACATGTTCATCGGATCCTCTGACCACTAACTCAAATGTGATCTATTAAGTATACAGCTTTCCATTTATTTCTGCAAGTTTTGAGAAGAGTACTGTACATATTTCTCAGCCTCTAAAATGCCAGTAGAGAGGAAGAAGGGGAGGGGGCAACTCAAATACGAGCAGCAGATGTAAACCATCTGGTCCTACCTCGCTCTTTTCTCATGGTCTGACACGTAACCACTTTGGAGACGATGAGGGAATGACCAAACGGAAGGAGGAAAAGTACTTCACGGGCAAGGCAAAGCCAATGAAACAGATACAACTGTTAGTCAAGAGAAGACAATTTAGACTTGCACATGAAACTTGATGCTTCCAAAACCACCCCTCTCTCAAATGTGTAGTTTTCTTTTTGACTCCTTATTTGTTGAGACAAAGATGGAGAGAGAGAAAAAATTTATAAATATATACAGGATTGTGAAATAACTATCAAGTTGGACAAAAAGTTTTTGGCATTTTGTGTGCCAACCCCTCAAATTCACAGTGTGGAAGAATCTAATCTTCTCCTCAACTTTGCACCACAACTGTAACCTGCAAGTCTATAGAACATTTCTCTGCACAACTCATAACATAATTTCTCTCTGTAATTAAAACAAGCAAAACATTTTGGTGTTAGATTAGAACCAACCAAAAATTTCTAATACAAAACAGGGTGCTGCTCCAGGCTGAGTACTCCAGCACAGCAAGAAGTCTAAAAATGTAAAAACCTGCAACTAGGTTAACTGAAATCAACTGGACTTTCAAAGAAATGCAACAAGAACTGAAATGCTATGTTTAAACTTTCAGCTTACCATAGAAGAACACTAAAAGAAGTGCTCCCTCTACAGCAAGCTTGACATTTATGTTTTAACATTCTTAAACAAGAATTGTCTATATAGCTCTCCAGCAAGGTTTCCTGAAGAGATATCCAGTAGGAAAATTTAAGATAAAAGCATTGCATAATAGTGCAGAATCCCCCTGGAGAGCTGGATCTCAACAGAGTAAAATCTATTAGCTGCACTCCATTGGGGGGGGGGAGAGATTTTGCAATATAGCACTTTGAAGAGATGACTTACAGAAGATCTCTTCCACATAGTAAATGTAAAGTACAGGATGAAGCATACAAACAAGTTCATAGCAAAGTAACAGTCACCAGAGAATATCTAATGGCCAGAATTCATTACAGAAAGACACTTTCAGTTCAAATACCTGAAATACTTTACACCAGTGTTTCTCAAACTGTGGGTCAGGACCCACTAGGTGGCTCACAAGCCAATTTCAGGTGGTCCCCATTCATTTCAACATTTTATTTTTAATCTATTAGGCTTGATGCTACCATGATATGTGACAGCAAATGTTACAGACCTGTACTTTTAACAACCTACTCTGTATATGCTTTGAAGAACAATAGTCAATGGGACTCAGTCCTGGGTAAGTGTGGGTAGGATTGCAGCCTAGGATAGTTTGCAAGCATGTGTAAATATAGGAAGATAGATGTTTGAGGATTTTTTTTCCTGTTTATTATAAATAAAATATTTCTTTCTAGATCTCCTTTTTTAAAGTAAACCCAAGTGGGTCTCAATAGAATGTCATTTAAAAAGTGGGTCCCAGTGCTAAAACATTTGGGAACCACTGCTTTACACAGTTTCAATACAGAATCAAGTATAATTTTATTCTGCTATGACTCAGTAATTTGCATTTTGAGCATAAGGTCTTCTGCAGGGCAAGAATCCCCAAGAGAAAGGTATCTAGTTTGTTTCAAGTGTTCCAGAGATGACCCCAACTGAGCTGTGCATGAACTGCAGGTTTACAGAAGTCACAGAGAGCAAAGGTGGGGGTGTGAGTGCTGAGGAAAGAGACAGAAAAGGAGTCAGAGTCAGTACACTGTACACACCAGCTGATCACTCAACATTTGATTTGTGATGGATGTCTACCCAGAAGCCTCACCATAATTAATGGAGCTTACTCCTAGGTGTGTGTGGATCAGATTGCAGCTAAGTCAACTTCCAGGCACAGGCAAAGTGGGAGGAGGAAGAGACAAACCTAGGCTCTTAGTGTGGTGTGTCTGTGTGCTCAAGGAGGAGATTGGAGCCAAAAGGATTAGAGGGGGATGGCAAAACTTGCAGGATGAAGTTCTGCAACTCCAGGGATAGGAAATTCCAAGATCCATTTTTTCCCCTTATTCCCCCATTATGCATACTCAGGCTGGAATCCTATCCACACTTTATCACGGAGTAAGACCCATTAACTATAGTAGACATGCCTAGGAGTGGGACCTCAGGCTGCAGCCCTATTCACACTTACCTGGGAGTAAGCACTACTGAGTATAATGGGACCTATGTCTGAGTAGACATGCACAGGATTGGGCTCTCAGGCTGCAATCCTATCCACACTTACCTGGGAGTAAGCCCTATTGAGTATAATGAGTAGACATGCATAGGACTGAGCTCTCAGGCTGCAGTCCTATCCACACTTACCTACGAGTAAGCCCTATTGATTACAGTGTGACTTACTTCTGAGTAGGCAAGTATAGGACTGGGCTCTCAGTGGGGGCAAAGACCTGCATCTCTGGGAGGGGGGAGAAAGGGTGTGACACACAGTTTACTAACATGCTCGAACAATCCTATTCCACCATCAGAACTCTCCCCCTCCCCAAAACCATAAAGTGAGCCCTATAGGATTCTCTGCAAAAGGGGGGGGGGTCAAGACTACTTAAATGGACCGCCCCAAGCCTATACAACAGCCAAGCCAACAAGGGGGTCCTGAGATAGGGGAGGCAGTCGCAAAGGGCAAGCAGCCCCTCCCCCAGCCCAGACGCAAGCCAGAGGCACTGGGGTGGGGGAGGGGGCTTCGGAATGTGGAGGGGGAGGGGCAGAGCCCGAGGCGCCAGTTTCAAAAGCAACGGCTGACGGCAGAGCCCCCGTGAGGGACTCTCCGCGGAGCGCCTCCAGGCACGGCTCGGGACCTCCAAGGCGGGACGAGCCCCTGTGTCACCGCCGCCCTCAGGGCCGCTCTGCGCGCAGGGCCGCTACTGACCTCTCCTGCCTCCAGGGCTGGGGCTACCGCCCTTGGGGTTCCTGCGCGGGGCCATGTCGCTGCCTGTCAGGTCACGCCGCCGAGGGGAGAGCCAGCGGAGGGCAGAGGAGCGAGTGAGTGGCTGCCTGGCTGGCTGGGCGCGCTCCCGGCGATAGAGGCGGGGCTGCTGGAGGGGCGGCGGCCACAGAGATGCCACTGAAGCAGCTCCGCTCGCTCGCGTGACCTGGCAGGCGCGCTCCCGCCCGCACCGCCCACGACGCCCGACTGGCAGCCGCGTCCACCAATCGCAAAGCCGGCCTGAAAGACGGAGGCCCCCTATTGGCCGCGGGCGGAAGACCCACCTTTTTATAGACACGCCCCGGGTGGTGGGGGTGGTTGCCTAAGGACTGATTGACTGGAACGTGGCAAGATGGAAGGAGAGGGGGGGAGGCGAGCGGCAGGTGGGGGCTGCATATGCAGGTCTACTCAGAAGGAAGTTCCATTGAGTTCAATGGGACTTACTCCCAAGAAAGCGTGCATGCGGTGGGTGGGGAGGCAGAGCCTCCCCACCGGAGTCCTTCCAAAAGCATCACCACCTTGTGAGGTGCCAGAGCACCCACCACCCGTGCGCTCTGCCCGCTTGCGCCTCTGCCCTTCCAGCTCCACGCATGGTTGGTGGGTGCTCAGGCGCCTCACACGGCAGTGGTGCTTTTCAAAGGGCTCCAGTGGGGAGGCTCTCCCTCAGCTGCTTGCCACCCAGGGGGACTCTGGTGGGAGGGGGAAGCAGGTGAGGCAGAGCCTCTCCACCAGAGTCCTTCACACTATGCATGGGCTGTGGGTGCTTGGGCACCTCAATGGCAGTGGCACTTTTCGAAGGACTCCAGTGAGGAGCTCTTCCTCACCTGTCTTCCATCTGCTGCATGTCCCTGATAGGACTGCAGCCTAGGATTTCCTCAGAAGCAACCCCGTTGTATTTCCCCGCCCCCTCCCACCAGTAGCACTGTAGGAAGCATGGGGCTCTTTTTCTGACGCTCACAATGAGCCAGAAGAGCACCCTTCAGAGCAGTGAGTTGGAGAGGTGCAATTGATCAAAGGGCTGGGAGCTGGTCAGTTTGCTTCCCCCCTCCAGTTCTGCTACTCCACTTAACTGTTTCTTCTCACTTCATGGTTACCAGAGAGGGAAGGAGGACACTGTGGATGGCTGTTTCCTGATAGTTGTCAGGGTTGCAGGAACCTCAAAGTGCTTTTGTCTAGGCCAGTGTTTCTCAACCAGTAGTACTCATTCCATCAGTGGGACCTGAGGTGGTGTCTGGTGATACATATGGGACCCCTGGATCAGGGACATGTGGTGGGTGGGAAGGCATATGAGGCAGTCTCCCCACCGGAATCCTTCAGAAAGCTGTGTGTTGTGTGTACTTGCACATCTCACACGGCAGTGGCATTTTTCAAAGAACTCTAGTGGGGAGGCTCTGCCTCACCTGCCTCCCACTCATTGCTCGTCCCTGTTCTGGATCCTCACCGCCTGGCAGAGAGACCAACCATGCCATGCAACAAGCAGCAGCAGAAGACTTGGCTCAGTGGGCAGAATTCCAGCATGTGCTTTACGCGCACACAAAAAAGCCCTCCCATCTGCCCTGAGCTTATTACCAGTGTTTCTTGCATCTGTCCTTCCACTCTGGAAGTAAGTAGTGCTGACATCATCACCAGTTATTTCTGGTGGTACTTCCAATAGATGGATCATGTGAAGTGGTACAGCAGAGGATAAACACGGATCTAGGCTAACAGTAATCATGAGACAGAATTTTCCAAAATAAAATAGATTTTATTGAAACAGAAACAAGGAAAAAGCCATGTTTGCTTGTAAGATCAGTTGCATAGAGATGTATTGGTTGTATGGATCAAGGATAACTGAGAAAGGTTCTATTAGGACAGGCATAGGTTAAACCAGCGGTTCACAAACTTTTTGGGTGTGTGGGAACTGCTGTAAGTTCCTGCAGGGCTGGGGTGAAGACAATGATGTGATAGTTATGGGCAAAAGGGTTGTGTTTTGTTTTTTTAACTTACCTGAGGCATTGCTGGCCTCCTGGGGCTGCAGAGAGCCTGCAGACCCCTCCATAGGGCTCCCCATGTCTCCAAACCGCTGAAAATAGTAAAAAAAAAAAGAATGACACTTCTTACTGTTTTTGGCAGTCTGGAGGCTTGGGGAGCTCTACAGCGGGGTCTGCAGGCTCCCTGCACCCCCAGGAGGCTCGCACTGCCTCAGGTAAGTGAGCTGCATGGCTTCGGATCCTTTTGGGTACAAACTGTGTTTTTTCCAGTTTGTGGAAAATTGGAAAAACACAGTCAAAAAGGTGCTGCTTGGTTGGCAGGGAAGGCAATTTCTCCAGAGATAAGGGCAACTACCATAGCTGGAGGTCTTCTGAATAAAAACTGTCAAAAATGGACAGAATGGAAGACTTTATTGGAGGGTGAGACTACCAAAATGAACAGAATCGATGCCTTCAGTGGCGAAGACGACACCTGAATTCTGCACCCAGAGTGGGGTTGTTAATTCAGAAATCTTGCATTTGTATCCTATCCATATTTACTCAGAAGTATTCCCACTGAGTTCAGTGGGCTAACTAGTAGGGGGTCACTCTCAAGAAATACAGCAGGGCATAGATCTAGGAAATTCAGCAGGGCATAGGATGGTAGCTCAAGTGGTTGAACACATGCTTTCTCTGCAGAAGGTCCCAGTTTCAATCCCAGGTCTCACCAAGTAGAACTAGAAATGGCTTTCGGTTGTGCCAACAGTACTAAGAACATATGAACAGCTCCACTGGATCAGGCCATAGGCCCATCTAGTCCAGCTTCCTGTATCTCACAGTGGCCCACCAAATGCCCCAGGGAGCAGACCTGCATCCTGGTGCCCTCCCTTGCATTGGCATTCTGACATAGCCCATTTCTAAAATCAGGAGGTTGCACATACGCATCATGGCTTGTAACCCGTAATGGATTTTTCCTCCAGAAACTTGTCCAATCCCCTTTTAAAGGCATCCAGGCCAGATGCTGTCACCATATCCTGCGGCAAGGAGTTCCACAGACCGACCACACACTGAGTAAAGAAATATTTTCTTTTGTCCTAAAGCTCCCAACATTCAATTTTAGTGGGTGTCCCTGGTTCTGGTGTTATGTGAGAGGGTAAAGAGCACCTCTCTATCCACTCTGTCCATCCCCTGCATAATTTTGTACGTCTCAATCATGTCCCCCTCAGGCATCTCTTTTCTAGGCTGAAGAGGCCCAAATGCTGTAGCCTTTCCTCATAAGGAAGGTGCCCCAGCCCAGTAATCATCTTAGTCGCTCTCTTTTGCACCTTTTCCATTTCCACTATATCCTTTTTGAGATGTGGCGACCAGAACTGGACACAATACTCCAGGTGTGGCCTTACCATCGATTTGTACAACGGCATTATAATATTAGCTGTTTTGTTCTCAATACCTTTTCTAATGATTCCAAGCATAGAATTGGCCTTCTTTACTGCTGCCGCACATTGGGTCGACACTTTAATCGACCTGTACACCACCACCCCAAGATCACTTTCCTGATCTGTCACAGACAGCTCAGAACCCATTCACCTATATGTGAAGTTTTGATTTTTTTGCCCCAATGTGCATGACTTTACACTTACTGACATTGAAACACATCTGCCATTTTGCTGCCCATTCTGCCAGTTTACAGAGATCCTTCTGGAGCTCCTCACAATCACGTCTGGTCTTCACCACTCGGAAAAGTTTGGTGTCGTCTGCAAACTTTGCCACCTCACGCTCAACCCTGTCTCCAGGTCATTTATGAAGAGGTTAAAAAGCACCGGTCCCAGGACAGATCCTTGGAGCATGCCGCTTTTCACCTCTCCATTGTGAAAATTGCCCGTTGACACCCACTCTGTTTCCTGGTCTTCAACCAGGTCTCAATCCAGGAGAGGACCTGCCCTCTAATTCCCTGACTGTGGAGTTTTTTCAGTAGCCTTTGGTGAGGGACCATGTCGAACCCCTTCTGAAAGTCCAGATATATAATGTCCACAAGTTCTCCCACATCCACATGCCTGTTGACCTTTTTAAAGAATTCTAAAAGATTTGTGAGGCAAGACTTACCCTTACAGAAGCCATGCTGTTTCTCCCTCAGCAAGGCCTGTTCGTCTATGTGTTTTGAGATTCTATCTTTGATGAGGCATTCCACCATCTTACCCCGTATAGATGTTAGGCTGACCGGCCTATAATTTCCCGGGTCTCCCCTCTTTCCCTTTTTATAGCTCGATATGACATTTGCTATCCTCCAATCCTCTGGCACCGTGGCCATTTTGAGGGACAAGTTGCATATTTTTGTCAAGAAATCAGCAACTTCATTCTTTAATTCCTTAATAACTCTTGGGTGGATGCCATCCAGGCACGGTAACTTATTGATCTTTAATTTATCAATGATGTCTGAAACATCGTCTCTTTCAACCTCTATCTGACTTAATTCCTTGATCAGGAGGGGCCGTTTGAGCAGCGGTATTTGCCTGGGGTCTTCTGCCGTGAAGACAGATGCAAAGAACTCATTTAATTTTTCTGCCATCTCTAAGTCTCCTTTTATCTCCCCTTACCATCCTTACCATCCAGAGGGCCAACCGCTTCTCTGGCGGGTTTCCTGCTTCTAACATATTTGAAGAAGCTTTTATTATTCCCCTTAATGTTGCTGGCCATGCGTTCCTCGTAGTCTCGCTTGGCCTCCCATATCACCTTCTTACATTTCTTTTGCCACAGTTTATGTTCCTTTTTATTCTCTTCATTAGGGCAAGACATCCATTTACGGAAGGAAGCTTCCTTGCCTTTTATGGCCTCTCTAACTTGGCTGGTTAGTCATGTGGGCACCCTCCTGGACTTAGTGGAACCCTTCTTCCTTTGCGGTATACACTTCCTCTGGGCCTCTATTACTGTTGTTTAAGCAGCCTCCATGCACTCTGGAGAGATTGGACTCTTTTTACCTTCCCTTTCAACCTCCTTCTAACCAGCCTCCTCATTTGAGGGAAGTCTGCTCGTCGGAAGTCAAGGGTTTTTGTGAGAGATTTGCCTGATATTCTTCCCCCGACGTGCATGTCGAAACGGATCACAGCATGATCACTGTTCCCCAACAGCTCCGTAACATTGACATTTACATTGACATTAACATTTACTGAGCTAGATGGACAATGGTCTGATTCAGTATAAGACAGCTTCATTTAGCCAAGAATTGAGTTATTCTCATAGCTCATACAATCCAATAAACTATAAAGACAGAGGGGATGGGGCTAGAAGCTGTGCAGCTAGGCCTCTGTTCCCTTAGAAGTATATCCTTTTGTGTTCAGGGAAAGCAACTTCAAAGGAAGCATGTATAATATTGAGGCCTTATTATGACTGTCCCTTATCTGTGTAGTACATGCAAATAGCATAGATATAACACCATTTGCATGTACTACACAATTAAGGGACAGTAATAATAAGGCCTCAATATTATATGCTTCTGAAGCAATTTCAGAATCTAAACTAGTCACTCCTGTCAGTTTCTTTTTACTCTTGCCAGTTTTATGTTACAAAACAATACTGCAATCCTAAGGAGTCTTGCATATGAGAGTAGGTTTTTCCAGGGATGGTCACTCAACGACTGTGAAAACATTGATTTTCCATGACTTTTGTCAACTTGAGTCATGGACATCACTGACTCGGACATGACTCATGACTCGGGGACAGTGACTTGAAAATGACTCTAATTTGAGTGATGACTCGCTTTTTGTGTGTACTGGCAACTTTGTGTGTGTGTGCACTTGCTTTTTCACTGCTTCTGCATCACGCCAAAGACCATGTGGGCAATCCAGAGGCTGGCATCCAGAAGGAGGGCAGCAGCAGACATGGTGGCAGGAGAGTAGGTTGGTTCCAGGAGGCAGGGGGTAGAGGGAAGAAGGAAGGCTTAAGGCTTTTTGTTTCAGCTGCACAAAGCTAGGGGAGGAACCAGAAGGTGGGGGCAGCCAGTACACAAGGGAGGGGGCTCTCTTAGTGTTCTAGGAACAGACAATTGGACAAATGGATAACCTGATTTTTTAAATGAACTTCTGTGGAGTTGCATCTGACTTACACTGTGACTCGTTTCTCGTAATGACTTGCAGCTCGAATTTATATGACTATAAGAGACTCAGGTAGAGTCGCGATGGCTGACTTGCAAGTCAAGTTGAATCCGGGGGTTGGCAACTCAACTCATGACCCGGACATAGTAACTCCTGCACATCCCTGGGGTTTTCCATTATTCACAATTCAGGGAGTCAGAGTGCAATCCCACTGGAGTGCTGAGCCAGTGCACCAGCCTAGAGTGTTGCAAACATGCCATAAACATGGTGTGTGTGTTTTTTATGACTGTAGAGTAAGCAGCGCCAAAGGGAAAGAGTGAGCTATCCTGCTAGTGCTGCATCTGAGCCCTGGCCGCTGCCAGAGATAAAAATGCTCAGCAACTGTTACCCTGCACATGCCCAATCTCATCTGATCTTGGAAGCTAAGCAGGGTCAGGCCTGGTTAGTACTTGGATGGGAGACCGCCTGGGAATACTGGGTGCTGTAGGCTTATACCATAGTCTTTCGAGACTGAAGGTTGCCAACCATTGAGTGGTGGATGGGCTTGGGGAGTGTGGGGGAGGACAGAACAGAGGCAGGAAGGAGTGGGAGAGGGCAGAACAGAGGATGAGACAGACCCAGGAGGGGGACGGAATCAGCAGGCCTCGGCTGTATCCTAACCCCTGTCCCAGGCCTGGCAGCCTTTGTGGGGCTGCCTGAATTTGTGCCAGAAATTTAGCTGGTGCAGATCCGAGTAGCCCCAATGGACAGGCTGGAATGTTACTCAGGATAAGGGGGGAAATCCCCCAGCCCTGAAGAAACCTCCAACCTCCTAACTAAAGCTGGATACATTGGAGGCCATGAGGCCCTGCTGCACCAGTGCAGGTTAGGACTGGGCTGCCCAGCTATGGCTTTTTTTTTTTAAACTTACACTTGCTCTTGAATTATACCTGTGGTATATACTTAAAAAAAATTAAGGGCTTTCAGCTGCAATCCTAAATAGATTTCCTAGGGAGTAAGCCCCATTGAACATGATGGGACTTACTTCTAAGTCTTTACATGCCTTCTCAGAAGTAGGTTTCCTTGAATTCAGTGGGGTTTGCTCCTTACAGATGACTGCCTTAACATTAAAATCAGTGGAACTTACATCAGAACAGACTTGCTTAGAAAAGTGATGTGATGCTCAGTAATTTCAGTGGTTCTCAAGCATACTTAACTTTCATTGATTTGTCCTTGTTGAACTCTGGAATGTGAGTAGGTTTAGTTGGTGACTGTGATAAACTTATAAATAATGAAGCAAAAAAACATTTTTCACAGTATTTGCTTTACTTTTTAATGACACTAAAATAAATGTATTTGTTTTCCTTGAAAATATGAATGACAAAAACAAATTCGGTTAGTAGCAATATTCAGATTTTTGACCCAAAGAAGGCATAATGAAATCTACATGCCCCCTTAACTTCCCCGTTTTAGCCAAAAATTGGTTCCCTTCTAACCATTTAGGTCTAAATAGTCTAGTCTAAATAGGTAGTAGGAGCTGCCTAATAAGATAAGGGAGCTGGAGTATTCTGTAATTTGAGAACTACTCAGTAATACTCTATATCTATTTGAAAATTCTTAAGATCGGTCTGTAAGTGCATGTGTCTTATCTTTCCCTCCTTCCCCTCCCCAAATTTTCTACAACATCAAGCTGATTATGGAAAGTAAACATGAATAAATGGCATTTATTGACGTTCCTCTGTTGGAAGAAAACTGAATTCTTTCTTTAAAAAGGGTTGATAAGTAACTCAGAGCAGTGTGAAATTCAACAAGAAAACGTTCATGTTAATAATTTACTAGGAAGCAAACTTAGATATGTTTACATATGACTTTTAATTTCTCTGGCAGTCAGTGACTTCAGATTTCATCACTCTCAGAAAGCTGTCTAAGGGCACAATCCTAACCAGGTCTATTCAGAAGTAAGTCCTATTTTGTTCAATGGGGCTTACTCTCAGGAAAGTGTGGTTAGGATTGCAGTCTAAAAGTATACCAAAGAACCTCTCTGAGGTGATTATACTGATGTATATAACAGGAAGACTGGTTGGTATTTACTTAAGCTTTGAAAGATCATTAGCAAAACTGCTCAGTGGGGTGGCATCAGCAGTCGGCCACATTGGGCACTGGCTGATTGACCATGCCCAAAAGAAGACTCATCTGGTCAGGCCAACCCTCAGTGCATGGGACAGTGTCCAGTGTACCATTGGGGGGGGGCAGGTGGGGAGATTATGGGGGAGCCAAGAGGAGAGCTTTAGCATGGGGATCCCCACGACTGGTTACTGAAAGTCTTAATATAGATTTTAATATGAAGAGGAGTTTTTTGAATTCTTGTGCATTGATATTAGTCATGGAGAGTAAGAGCCCAATTTTGAGCTCAGTGCACTGGCTCACAGCTGGCACGCACTGTCACAAATGTGTCGTAAGTCACATTTGCGGGCCCTAGCACCAGGTGAGCGCCAGTGTTAGCCCAGTGCTGGCTGGCCCCATTGTGGGGCTGCTCCCTTTACCCAGGGGAAGGGGACAAAAGTCCCCTTCTTCCAAGGAACTGCCAGCAGCTGCCCAAAACACTCAGCCCCATGCCCTGGGCATCCCAGGATTGGGCTGTGAGTCCTGTAGTATTATATTTCTCCAGTATAGAATCCAGTAATAAATACTAAGAAGAATCCAGGTTTTTTATCTTCTCTGTCACCTCTAGCATCTGGGAGACTTATCCTAGTCAAAAATACTGATAGGAAAATGTGAAAACTAAAATTATTTTACAAGAAATAGTGTACATGGGTGAAAATGGGATAAGATCCTGGCACGTCACTGCTGCTGGGATCCACGCCTTCCCTCCCCCTCATCACCTCTTCCCTATTCCCTCCCCACCCTGAAACACCCTATGCAAACCTATGCCCACAACTCCCTATATCAGGGCTTTTCAGACTGGGGCGTCGCAACACCCCAGTCTGTGGGCCCTGCCCTGTTTCCCCTTAAGGGGTGGGGGTAGCCAGGAGGCAGGGAGAAGGCAGTGGCACGATCCTCAGGATCGCACCTCTCGGGGGCTGCAGGGGCTTGGGTACACTTACCAGAGCCTCCTGCAGCCTCCCGGGGGGTGCAGGAAGCCCTGCATGGCTGTCCACAGGGCTCCCAGATGCTTCATAAGTGAAAGTGGAGCGATCGCACCTTGCCTCCGCTAGACCACTTAATTTCACTAACCTTAATTTTACAATAGCTTCCCTTATCCTCACTGAGCTTTAACAGGGTACCACTAGTTGGTGCTGTAAAACTTTCCACATTTGTATAAGTACAGCAGTGCAGTTTCCTTAAGGTAATTCTCTAAACTGGCATAAGCACTTCAAAGAGGGCATATAAATCAGCATTAACAGGAATAATATATTTTGTCCTCTAATGACACCCTTCTTATTAATAATAAAATGCAAAGGCCTAACTAGTAATTATAGCCAAGTCAATAGGACATATTACCTAACTTGAGTATGTTGAAGTTCATCCTTTTCCCTCTTACAACTGGTTGTTTTGCTTTCTAGTACAAAGTTATTGAAACTATCACCTGACTTTGATGATAATTAAGTACAAGTGTGATCTTAAATTGAAACACCTCTCAGAATGTACAGAATGAGCAGATTGCTAGGAAGCACAGTTCTCATATTTTAAAAATGTGCTCTCTTTTTTCCTGAATGGATGGTTAGTTGATTGGAATTTATTTTTGTGCTGCATTAACTATTTTGTTTCCTAATGGCTTAACCAAGATTATCTTGACATTTTAAAAATACTAATGAAAACAATTAAGTATGGGCTAATCCTATCCAGCTTTCCAGCTCTAGTGTAGTCACAATTCATCCCCATGGTGAGGGAACACATGCTCCCACACCTTGAGAAGGCCCCAGTGACTGTCCCTCCACCACAGGATGTAGCGCACACTCCTCTGGCACAACTGCACCAGCACTGGAAAATTGGATAGGATTGGGCCCTAGGCGAGTTAACATGGGGTGGGGGATAAAACATAATGGTATTTGTGTTGCGTATTTGGTTGGACAGCATCTAAAAATATATATATTAGGCTAATTTTATGATTCTGTAAATTTATATACTATACCTGTATTTGTTAATACATTTTACCGTCAAGTAGTCATTTCCATAGCAAAATGTAAAAAGTTCATAAAAACCTATAACTATAATTCATTGTAATATCTGAATATCATACTTGCGCTTAAACTGACTTACAGCGTAATCTTAAGTATATTAATCTAACACACGTTAGTCCCAATCATATGCATGTAGATTCTATTAGGCTATGCAGCCTACATTCCATCAACTTTGCCATCTCAAGTGATTTCTTATAGCTGAGAGCTACACTAAGTTGAGCTGAACTGTGTTTTAGATAAGAGATATGCCTCCTCTCCCTAGGAGTCACAAGGGTAGCAATATGATATCTATGCGATTATTTCTCCCATGGATTTTTACCCTGGAACATTCCAGGGTGGCAGTCATGGAGAGTATCTCTCCCCGTGATAAATGTTTGTCACTGCAGACAAAAACCAATCAAAGGGAAAAGAAGGTGGGGCTGGGAAGCCCAATCCTGGGCTGCTCTGGGTGCCCAACTTCAGCTGCACCAAGAACAGCTGCTGCTGGATCCTGCATGCCTCGCACTACTGCAGGCGGCACCTTGGGAGAAGGGGACTTTTGTCCCCTTCTCCTCAGTAAGGGAAGCAGACCTGCAATGGGGCTACTTACTTTACCACTGACCAAAAGGTCAGCGGTAAAGCAAAGCCATTCATGTAGGGTGCTGAGCCCTGCACGAACGGACAGGATCCGGTGGAGCAGAGCTCCACTGGACCCGGCTCCTGCCTCCCCGCTCCCTCCCCCGGCATGCCTCCTGCCTGCCCTCTCCCTGCCCCCACCTCCCTGTCACACCACCCCCGCCCTCTCTCCTCCCCCCGCCAGCCTCCCCCCTCCCTGGAACGCCTACTCCCCGCCCCCCTACCCACCCCGCTTACCATGCCATGGCTTGGAAGTCTGTGAGACCCCTGAGCAGCGGAGGCTGGGCGCCCACCCTGCAGTGAGGCTCACTAATGTCCCTTATGGCACATTTGCGATAGTGCACAGCGGCACAAAGCTGCAGCACCAAGCCCAAGATTAGCCTCTAAGTAAGCACAGGGGTGGGACTGACATTCTCTCACTTCCCTGCACACATACAGGTATACAGGTACATGCTGGAGAAATAATGCTTGACTATAATGCTTGACTATAGATTGCAACTGAATTGAAAAAAAAGCATGTTACAAATGCATCTGAAAGTCTGAAGTGGAAGTGTTCCTTTTGTAAATACGAATCCTTTTGTATCGTATGCTCAAGACAGCAAATTTCCCTAGTTCCCTATCAATTATACTGCCAATTCAAGGTGTTTTGTTTTTACCTCTATAAAGTATTTTACGACTTGAGCTCAGCTTATGTTAGGAAGTACCTCTCTCTATATGAGTCTGCCTGTCTGTCAACAAGAGAAGGATATCTTCTGTTGTAAGTCTCCCCCCCCCCCACCATAAAAGGTAAGTATGTTGGTGAAACACAGCACACCCCTTTTTGGTCCTTATTTTGAGAATTACATACCGAAAATGGCCAGCTATGACAACATTCAGATTCAAGTCAACGTATTCATGCTAAAATCAAATCAGGTATACCCTTAAAGACACATTTTATCATGTACATAAATATGGGTAATAACCTAAGTGCAAATCTATGCATGTCTACTCAGAAGCAAGTCCTATTGCATTCCGTGGGGCTTAACCCAAGGAAAGTGTGTATAGGATTTCAGCCTAGGAATTTAGAATTTAAAACCAGTGCAGTTGTATCTGCACTTCATTTCAGTTGAGACTAATTTAAATCGGAACACTCCACTTTAATTATTTTGTAGATCAAGTTGGTGATCTGGGCATGCAAATAGAAAGACTAATATTTGATTATTATGGGGAAAAGGTTTTGACATAAAACAGTAGATCAAGGTTCCTTCAAATCTAGTATGTTGACTGAAGATAGAAATTTACTTCCAACTCAAAGCATACAACACAAGCTAGCCAAGTCATTCCATTCAGTGGAATTTGCTCTGGAAAAATGCTTTGAGGGTCTGCTGATTGTTAAAACTAAAAAGAAAATCATAATGTATTCAGACATCTTTGCAGTGCTAAGGAAAATTCCATCTACTCTCTGAAGGTAATCAACATATGCCTTGAAACTATGTTCTTATGCACGCTGGCCATTCTCATATTCCTATCTTGTTTTGCTGTGGGTGCTCTTAAAAAATCATAAAATCATCCAGCCCTTTAAAAGACATGGCAATCATTTATTTTAACAGTATGGCAAACTCTAGTTGTAGATTTTTACTTATAACTGCTGCAGTGCATAAGACTGTTTTCTTTTTATATGTGTTAAAGAACATGGGCCATTAATTTTGTAGGAAGCATTTTCACTTACCTTTTGGGAGGGAGAGTAAAATGTGTTACTATTCATTCTCTCTCTCTCCCTCTCCCTCTCTCTCTCTCTCTCACACACACACACAAATCCAGAAATCCTCTTCAGTAGTTAACTAAACCGAGAATGTTGGACAATGCTCCTTTTGCATTCTGACAATAATTGTACTTTGTCAATATTTGCTTAATTTGAGACAGAATCACCAGTTGCCCAAGGTTTCATTTTGTAATGTTTAACTTATCAAGTATCAAGGTTTGATCCAGACAGTCCAGATAGGGTTATTTGTCCAGCCATGAAGTCCATACATTGTGTAATGCCTTTCTGCTGGAGGTCAGCTTAGCCCCACAGGCTCCAAGTTAATACATGGCTTTTTTGGTTGGCATTTGTGGGTAGCTGGGTTCAGCTCTTATGGGAGGCAGCTGATATTTGGTAGAGGCTGCTTGGGGTTATTTTGAGCATGCTATATTTATTGTTTTGTTGTCCTGCCTAATTATTCATTCTAGTTTTTGTTTTGATTTTTATTATATATGATTTCTTGTAGATTTTTGCTTCCGTTGACCATCTTGAATTGGTGATAAGAAAGCTTGTACTTTTAACTTTCTAAATAAAAAGCTATAATAAGTATACTTCCAAGAATGTTGTCTAGGTATTAGTGTAAGCCTGCTCTGGACTCAGCATGA
Source organism: Tiliqua scincoides (assembly GCF_035046505.1). Classification (NCBI taxonomy): domain Eukaryota; kingdom Metazoa; phylum Chordata; class Lepidosauria; order Squamata; family Scincidae; genus Tiliqua; species Tiliqua scincoides. The sequence goes on along the minus strand of NC_089824.1, from coordinate 42,043,453 downwards.
ACAGACTGATCTATTTTTTACAAATCTCTGGTTCTAGTTCCTGTCCTCTAACATTTTATTTGAATGTAGTAATTAAGCATGGCTTGTTATTCCCATGAAGTTGGATTTGATGTAGATATTTTTAGTCATCTACATTATGCATGTGGCTGGAGTAGGCTACTGACTATACTGGGATTACCAGTCATTCTGGTTTTTCTGTGGTGGAGGATTATACAAATACCTGTACAGAGATCACGAGTAAGCATGTTGAAATGTATTTGTTCTAATTGCATTTCTATTCCGACCGCCCAATCCTATTGAGCTTTAATGCTGGCAAACAAGCACTCTACCAGCTGCGACTGCCTTATGGCAGTTGCAAAAGGGATTCCAACAGCATGTGGAGCTGCCTGTTGCCAGTGCCAATGGGGGGGGCCAGTGACCCCGCAAGTGGCAGCAGCTCCCTCAGGACCTGCCAGCAGAGATAAATTGGTGGGGAGGGGCGAGACGGAGTGGGAAGAGGACAGAACAGGGTGGTGGCAGGGGAGGACCTATCGATGTGGGCCTCATCCAGGGACCTGGTTCCATCAATTTTACTAGCCCAGGTCTGAGTAGACTCCTGGGTAAGGGAACTAATGTTCCATTACAACTGCCCCCCCCCCCCCCGCAGGATGCAATGTGAACTATTTTGGGAGATTGGTATTGGCAGAGGATGTAGTGTGTGTGTAACTTGTGAACACTGAAAGACACTTTTGACCCCTGAAAGAGTGTATATTTTACTTCGATATGCACTGTCTGAGGGAGCCACAATTGGCTGCAGTCTTCCAGCACACAGTGCAGTGGGGCAAAAGATTAGAAACTATCTACAACTAACTTGAAATGCTCAACTGTTTGAACTGCAGTTGTTGATGTTTTAAGGTTTAGGTTTGTCTAAGAACTAGATCTACAGTTCCATTTAAACTAAGCATAACAGCCTTCTTTGTGGCATATAATTAATGAGAATATTTCATCCTTACCTTGCCAACAGCTTCCCTTGCTAGCCCCATCTCTTCCTTAAAGTCTGCAAGGAGAGGGCAAGGTGGTGTTGGGCACCCTACCTTAGGTGCCTAATACCTTAGGCTGCCCGTTTAACATATTTAATTTTATAAAGTACAGTTCAGAAACAACATGATGCTATAATACTGTTAGGCAAATTCTTGAGCAACACACAGCTTATCTTTTAACCCAATCCTGTCCTTCTGAAATGCATAGGAATTCAAAAGTCCATAAGAAACAATGGGGAAGGGGAAAATACTGGAAGATTTCAATTCCAAACATCACCTCTGCCCTGTCCACTTTCTGATAGCAGAGAATAGGATAAAGATATAATTTATTTAAAATAATTTACTGTTGTATTACTATTATTGCTTCCATTTAGTGGGAATCTCCAATTCTCACTGAGTTAAAAGACAAACATTCTATATGAAAACCTGTTGTGATTCTCCATTTCATAATGTTGAATGGCAGAAATAACACAGTATATCATATCTGTTCAGCAGAGGTCAGTATTGCAGCATCGCAAAATGTGTGTATAAGACTGCAGCCTTAGGAATCCTGCTTTCACACTACAATACCATATGACAGTAATCAAATCACACACACACCATAAGTAAAAGTAAAAACTGAACATCTCCCTATCACTGCTTAATTCTCCCATTGAAACAAATGAGTCTAACTACAGAGTCACGCAGGGCCAAGGTCATACCTGCATATCTGTGGATTCGGGACCCATGGTTTTACCTCACTGCAGGTCCGAACCCATGGATTTGCACAACCTATAATCCTCCAAACATTTGGAGAGCCTTCTGAGGGTTGAGGAGGCCATGCGCAGCCACTCCGATCCTCAGGAGGCCTTCTGAGGCCTTTGGAAGGCCAAGAACCCGTTATCAGTTCCAAACCAGAAGTGCCAATTTTCAGCCAAAAAATCAGCTGATTTGTGTGTGTGAGTGCAAGAGAGAGAGAGAGAGAGAGAGAGAGAGAGAGAGCATAGTAACAGTTACAAGGGGGAGAATGATTAAGATCAGGGCCTTGATCAAGTAATGTAGGATGGGGGGTTTCCTTTGCTTCACTTTATTTAATGGAAAATGTTAAGGTTATAGGGGGTTTTGTATCAAATTATGAGAGGATTGGTGTAGGTTCCCAGTCTTGTCCCAATGTGAGCAGGTTGCAAGAAAACACTTCAAATACAGCAGAGTACTTTCAGCAGTTGTATTGAGCAAGGGATATCACATTCAGAGTAGTCATTCAACAGTCCAAGAGTCAGCATGGAGAGCAGCCAGTTCCAGTATAACAAATCCAAATCAGTTCCAATAATACACAGTCAAAGGTTCAGTCCATAAGTCAGTAATATCATATACATACAGTATCCAGCCACTGGTAACAGTTATTCCATCAACTCCCCTACTGCTGCACTTGAGGCTCCATCTGACTAACCCTATATAGTCAGCTCAGCCAATCAGTACTGGCTTGGTCACACTCAGGGTGTGCCTGTCCCAGGTGCTTGCTGATTCTGCTGAATCATCCCTCTACACCTGCTCCCTGAACCAACATGTAAGCTGTAGTTCTGCTTTACTCAGAACACAAGCTGACAGAACCTACTCCCACGTAGATGTGTGTGTGGAATTATAGTCTTGAGAATCTTGCCTTCACTTTACAATAACCACCTATCATGGCTTTGTGCCTCCAAAGGAGTGAGGGAACCACACTGCATGGTCCACCACCACTTATTGATCTGGATGGATTCCTGAGGGCTCTGGGATTTTCCTGTTGCCAGAGCTGGTGACTCATCTAGTGACGTGGAAATGGGAATATGACCAGGACTCATGATCAGTCCTAAGCATCCTCTACCAGCTGTAGAGCTGAGAGCTGTTCCTTGGTTTATCAAGGAGCTGCAGACAATGAGGCTGCAGGGCAGACACTTACAGCAACAGTGGTGGAAAACTTGTGCTGAGTCAGATCATACATGGGCTAGAGCTCATTTTAGAGTGGTGGTGGTGATATTGGCAGCCAAGAGGGCTTTCTTCTCTGCCACCATTGCATCTGTAGAGAATCATCCAGCTAAATTTTTTTGTGTAGTCTGGGGTCTGCTCCATCTGCTCTCCCCCCCCCCACCAGTAGATGGGGAGGAACACACAGTGGTTTGCTGTGATGAGTTTGATAAGCAGTTCACTGATAAAGTCGATCAGATTCGGCATGTCTTGGACACCACATTAGGAATATCTAATGACGTCCCTTTGACACCTGACTATTCTTCCATCTGGGATTCATCTCAGCTTGTAGAACCTGAGGATATGGGCAGGGTTCCTTGGAGTGTGAGGCCATCTGATTGCCTGCTTGACCGTTGTCTGGCATGGCTGATTAAATCTGTACAAGATGGGCTGGCTTAGTGGACAGTTAGAGTGGTGAATTCCTCTCTAAAGTGGTATCATTGACATTGAAGCAGGCAATGATTTGCCCCCTTCTTTTTTGGACAACTTCTGGCCAGTCTCAAATATCCCATTTTTGGATGATTGAGTGGGTGGTGGCATTTTAACATCAGAGGGTCTTGGAAGAAACTGATTTAATCTGGATCCATTTCAATCTTGCTTCAGGCCAGGGTTTGGGATGGAGATGGACTTGATCACTTTGGTTGTTGACCTGCACTGGTGACTGGACAGGTGTGCCCCTGTTAGTCCTGTTGGATCTCTCAGTGGCTTTTGACATATGGTGTCCTGAATCAGTTGGCTGGATTGAGGTTTGGAGATTCTATCTAGGGGTGGTCCTACTCCTTGCTGGTTAACAGATCCCAAGGGGTGATGCTGGGAGATGTTTGCCTGGTCTCCTGGTCCTGATACAGGTATTGGACCATCACCCTGCTCTGAATGGTGTTGCACTCCCTCTGAAGGAGCAGATTTGCAGCATAAGGGATCTCCTGTGCAGTTGTTCCTGGATTCCCAGGTGATGACTGTGGCAAGGAGAGCCTTTGCTGAGCTTTGGCTGATCTGAGAGTTGCAAGCATACCTGAAATGTTCAGTCCTAGCTATAATAATAATAATAATAATAATAATAATAATAATAATAATAATAATAATAATAATAATAATAATAATAATAATAAACTTTATTTATACCCCGCCCTTCTCCCCAAAGGGACCCAGGGCGGCTTACAACATGTTAAAAACAGATTAAAAACATAATTTAACAATTTAACATAATAGTGACCCATGTCTTAGTGACATCTAGATTAGATTACTGCAATGCGCTCTACATGGGACATTTTGAAGTCAGCATGTTTCTACATGGGGCTGCCTTTGAAGACTGTCCAGAAACTGCAGTAAGTGCAGAATGTGGCCACCCGTATGGTTGTGGGGACTCATTGATTTGACTCAGGCTGGCTTCTGCACTGGCTGTTGGTTTGGTTCTGGGCACAATTCAAGGCGATAGTTTTGACCTTCAAAGCCCTTTACAGCTCAGGACCAGTGTATTTGAAGGACTGCCTCCTTACATGAGGCCTTCTGTTGGGACAGACAACAGAGGGAACCCTTTTAACTTGCCACCATTGTTGGAGGTAAGGGTAATGGCAGTGAGGAACGGGGCCTTCTCGGTGGTGACACCCCATCTGTGGAATTTCCTCCTCTTGGAATTGAATGGATTCCTCCTTGGAGACCTTTCAGTGGGACCTGAAGACCTTTTTATTCAAGATAGCATTCTATAGTTGACATAATAGGATGGCATTTTAATTAATGTAATTTTAACTGTTTTTACATGATCCATTGGTATTTGTCTTGCTATTATAATTTTAATTGTTTTTAATTACTGTTTTATAATTGTTTTATTACTGTTATGTTTAAAACTGTAAACTGCCTTGATCGCCCTCACTGGGAAAAAGGCAGAGTAAAAATTCTTGGTACACATGTGTTATAATGTGTTGTGTATCATTCTTTGATTTCACAATGTTTGCAGTTCTGAGAGCCCAAGCTTATCCATATCAGAAGTCAATGCCATTGTAGCTAATGGGGCTTACTCCTAGGTAAGTGTGGATAGGATTGCTGTCTGTGGGCCCAATCCTATCCAACTTTCCAGGACAGGTGCAGCTGCAATGCAGCCCCTAGGCAAGGGAACAAATGTTCCCTTATCTTGTGGAGGCCTATATAACTACCCTCTCACCACAGGATGCAGTGCACACCCCATTGGCACGGCTACACCAGGGCTGGAAAGCTGGATAGGATTTGGCACTCTGTTATGTTAAATGGATTTATGCACTTGTCTCTAAAAGGTGGCTGTATTGCATATAGCCAATTTGTTCCAAGAATTGTTGTGCAATTAAGTAACCCCATCACCTAGTTTTTAAATTCATGTGACAGTAGAGGTGATCAATTGATTACTGCAGTGCACAAATAGTAGCTAAAATGGGACCTGTTGTATATTGCAGAAAGCTGGGTTGTTCTGTGGATGCAACACTTAGGAACAGAGGCATTTCACACTCTGACACAAAGATGTATTCTTACATCTGGATCCTACTTATGTTTGTTTACCAGGATGTCTCACTGAATTCAGTAGGTTTAATTCCAAAGTAAATATGCCTAGAAATTAGAATTATAGTACTAGAAGTGGCTCAACAGAAGTTTTTTGATGTTTCTTTTGGCAATAGGGATACACATTCATTTTGTAAAAAATGGAACTCCTGAATTGAATCAGGCTCATACATTTCATTTGCTGCTAGTAATGAAATGAATGTGAAAGCCACAGCTTAGCTCAGAATAGCATATGCTTCATTTGGTAAATTCATTCCTTTTTATTTTTTCCCCTGAATGTGGAATAAGTCACGTTCAGGGTAAAAGAGTGCAGGAGCGAGTAAGGAGAGAAAGTCAGGAGAGCTTATATGTCAGTCTTCAGCTCTTAACATGTTTTAGTGGAATTGTCCATTTCTTTTTTTCAGATCAGAGCCCTTCAATTGCACTGGCAAGGGAAGAACTTGGAAGTCTGTAAAGACAAACCACAGGTTGCTGTTACCTCTGTGTATCTCCTTTTTGTTTTGGAGTCAGTGTTTTTCTAAGTGTTGCAAACACATTTCCCAGTCACCTCTTAGAGTTTCTTTCTTAATAAATTTCAGCCCATTCCCATCTGTGCTGTCTCCTTATCTTTCCTGTTCCCTTGTGATTAGTTACCTAGTGATTTGTTTAAAAATAGTGCAACTTGTTTAAAAAATAGTTTCTAATCTGATTTTTCTGAGGTTCAATCCATTGCACATTTTTCTGAAACTGCCCAATCCATATTGCCACGCTGCTGCGGTGGAGTAGGGCCAGTGCAGCTTCCACTGCATCCAGCATGGGATTTGTGGCTGCTGGAGTTGTCCTCAAGGTAAACGGCTGCTGGAGGTCTCCTCAAGGTAAGGGGACCTACTCTTATCCTGGGTAAAGCCCTGCAGCTTCTAAGGGCAGCAGTGCACATAGTGCCAGCAGAGGCCAGCATAGGATTGGGTTGCCTTCCCCATTGAACACAAAGGGACTTGCTCCTAAATAAACATATGGAATCTCCCTGTGAGTCTGTCAGCATTCTTTATTCCAGGGTTCTCCAAACATTTTGGCCGGAGGGCCGCATGAAATATCTGGCACAGTGCTGAGGGCCGGAAGAAAATTTAAATATAAAATTTAAATAAATTGGAGCTGAACTTAGATGAATGAATAAATGAATGAGTGGGCTCTTTCACTTAGCCTCTCCGCCCCTCAGAACACCCTCCAGATGCAATCAGAGCACAGCTCTGGTCATGTTCAGTCAAGTGGGCCTTAGGCTTTCAGGGGACAAGAGACTGGTAGTGGGCCAAATAGAGGCTTGCTGCGGATCGCACCTGGCCCCCAGACCGGGGTTTGGAGACCCCTGCTTTATTCATTAAACCTTATACTCTTTGAGTGAGTGGATTAAGAAGAAAAAGTTTTCTTTTGTAGCCTGGTGCTCATCTATGACACCTTTTCCCTGGCAGAGATGGGTGTTCCCCTGCCATGCCAATGCCTGCCACTCTAGTGCCTACATCTGGAGTACTCCACCATACCGAAGGTGGCCACTGAAGCACACTGGACAGACCTCAGAGAACTTACAGGAAGTAGCAGTAAAGCCAGGTTTCCTGTTGAAATCAATGGGACATGAAAATGAATTGTTTTAATGACAATTGAACAAATTCATTACAATCTAAATATGATGAAAAATGAAATTTATCATGAAAATGAATGTAAACATGATTTTTTTTTCTTATAGAGAAGGGCTGCCATAAAGAGTGTACAACTACATATGCAGTGGCTTATCCCTATGACTCCTTGTGAAAGGAGAGCACTTGCTAACTATTTTCCATCAGTCATTTTTAGTTAAAACAGCTTCTTGATGTCAGTTAACTCAAATCACAGTTTTAATCAACTATAATCTTAGCAATTTATAGCTTAAGATGCGTGTCAATGTTCATATTTAATTGGTTCATTTCATGTCAGTTTCACTCTAAGGGACACAGGCACACTCTGAAACACTGTGATCTTATTCTGATGTCACACATCAATGTTTCTCATAAGTTCTACATTTCGAACAAAATTCTTCTATGTGTTCTATGTTACAATAACTTTATTTGGCATTTAGTTTTTAGTCAAGCATTTTAGTTCATTGCAGTCAACTGAACCAGCAAAAATTTACAGTGAGCAAAGGGAGGGCAGAATGGGGGGGCAAAAGGGTGGAGGAAGGGCAGATCAGGTCTGGGATTTACAAACTGTTTTTTCCCTTCCCCATTACTCCTACCCTCCTCCTCTCTCACCAATATAATCCCTTCATTATCTTTTGGTAATTTTATCCAGCTTGGTTATCCTTAATGCTGAACCATGACAATAGAATAGCAACAATAACAAATATTAAAATACATAGTTGGAGATAATGATTCACTTGGTTGAAGATGGTAGCAAATTTTGACAGATCATATTAAATATCACTGAAGTACCCAAGAATGATTTTCATTCACCTTTATGTAGTCCAAGATAGCTAGATAAAGAAAACAATCAATACATAAATGAAACAAGTATATGTATAAAAAAGAGAAATAGAGCAAAGAAAAGAACGTTCTTTTAAACAGATCGTTCAATAGTAGCTGAGGGAGAGCAGAGCTGTAAGTGCTGCAAAAGTTGCCCTGTAAGCTGTCCCTCCTCCCCCTCACTCTCAGAGCCTGTCTTGGTGCAAAAGCCCCCAAGAGTGAGGGGGCAAAACTGCCCCTTACACCATGAGTTTTGGAGCCATCCAGGACTTACAGCTACGCTCCCCCCTCTGGCTCTGCTACTGTCATTCAGTAAACCATGACATATAATAAAATCATAATTTTCTCTAATACAGGAGAAGCACAAGTTTCACAGCAGGCCTGTTTATTCATTCCAAGGAACATACTGCAGCACATGTGAGTCCAGGTGGCTGTCTTCTCAGTTCTTCCTTGTGCTTCGATTTTCAGTCTCAGGGAAAGTTCCAGCGTTGCACTACTTTGTTCAGCCTCCTGTGAAGTTGTAAATTGCCTTGTCTCCATATCTGATGAAGAACAAAGCAAGAAATTTTGTGACTGTTTTGAGATTCTTCCCTTTGTTCTTCTATCTGACTTGAAAATGCAAATCTTCTGCCATCCTCTTTCTTCACCAGGCTGAAGAGCAATAAGATTTTATGGTTCCCTGAATCTTATTCTGTTAGCTAGCTCATGGTGGAATTTGGGATGGAGTACTAGCAGTTGGACAAAAGGTTCAACCTCACGGACATGCACACCCTGCAATCCAGTGCTATGGCTTTATCCAAATCAAGTCTTCTTAGCTCCTTTTGGGGGTGGGGGAAAGGCATTCATCATGGAACTCCTGAATAACATATAGTTTGGCCCTTGTGGGTTTAGGTAGCCTGTTAAAGTCAAACATTGGTATAAATACATTGGGCCAGGCAGAAAGTCACTCTGATAAAACATTGTTGTGTCCCCCTGTTGCCCCTCCCCCCTAGTCTCATTAGACCCTTGGAAGCTTCATGAAGTAACCATTAAGGCAGAGATGAGAGAGCTGGGATGCTGCTAAAACTCTCAGCCCACACCCCTCCACCCACAACACATCATTTCTTAAGCTGGAGTCATTTAAGAGGCAAAGCAAAAAAAAGGGGGGGGGGTGTCCAGCTAGAAATACAGTCCTTACTTGTCAGCTACTTACATTTGTCCAAGAAATCCCCAGCCTGTATCAGTTTTTCAAACTGTGCCACTGTCAGGAAAATCTGTGTGTGTGTGTACATGTATGTATGATGCACATGTATGTATGTATATGTATGTGCATGAGCAGATATCAAGGGTGGGCAAACTTGCTTAATATACAAACCACATGTTTGAGAGCCACAATATTTAAGAAGCATTTGCATTCTTAAATATACTTATCCACTATAAACACTAAACTTACATTTTAAGCCTGTAGACTCTCAGTTTGTATGCAGTAAATAATTATAAAGTTTGCAAATGTCTTATTTGCCTTTTATATTGGGATGCAAAAGAAGCTCAGCCAACATAGTTCCAGGAGCTGCACATTACATGTCAATATAATGACCTACGTATATTGGCTCCCTTGGTGTATATTTTTCATACCACAAAGACAATGTTCGCAAATACCAGGGGAGGAGTTATCTTATACCTGCCTGACTCATGCCAAAGTCAAATTGAAGCAGCTGGAGCCTTTTGAACAAATAATCCATCAGAAGGGGCCCATTACCATTAGTCGCACTAATGACCAATTGCACCATTAACTTAAGCAAACCTCTTGAGCAGCATATGTTCTGTTTTTCTTCCATCCATAGTTATTGCAGTCAAAGGTAGTTGGTAGATGAGAGAATGAGGTGATGGGTGCCTCTGCCTGGGAAGGACAGGCTGTCAAGATAGACAGCATGCTTTGCCATCTCTGATGCCCAGTCCAGGACAATCTTTTTCTTCCTTGGGCCAACTTACGGACATAGTCATCTTTCTGCAAAAGTACTTGTTCTAAAATCTTGATTGTCATGTAAATATAATTTTCCCTAACAGGGCCAGCCTGTTCATGACGTAGACTGAAGTGCCTGCCTTTAGGGGCAGATTATTCCCCCCAAAAGCTACCAATAGTGATGGGGGTCATCTCTGCTGTCCTGCTTCTGCACTTGCTGGATTTGAAAACAAAGAGAAAGGATAAGAATGTGGTGCACTTGAATAGAGCATCTCCTCACTGCTCTCCTCTCCCCCATTTCCTTTACAAATTCAGTGATTACCAGAAGAGGAAATGCAAGAGAGTGGGGGGCTGATGCTCTGTCTCTCCCCCCTCTTCTGTCCCCTTCCTCCTCATTTTAATCCAGCAAAAGTAACAGAAACCTGAGCAGCAGTGGTGGCTCTTCATTCTTGCTGGTTTGCCATTGGATAAGGAGGAAAATTTGGCACCTCAAGCACCAGAAAATCTTGATCTGTCTCTCTTCTCTATCTGTATTCAATAGCAGTGGACTTATTTTTTATTTTAGTTTTTTTTTTTAATTAAAAGCGATTTCTGCTCAACGTTGCATATCTGCAACAGGGATCAAATGTGTACACCTGTGGGCTAGGCAGAAATGGGTTAGCGTTTGCTTGGTGGGGGACCTTATGAACACAAGACTTACAGCCCTATCATCTTATCCTCCACCAGCCCAGAGTGTGCCGTGCTGCCAATTGAGAATGTGCTCCATGCACATTCTAGTCCAACCCCATTTCTAGCTTCTTAGACATATGTTCAGTGCAGAAGAGATGACCAAGGCACTTGGAGAGATGTATCATATCTGTTTGACTACTTTTAATGGTGTGCATCAGAGAAGTGTGGGGTGGGGCCGTGGAGCATCCCCCTCATAGCTGGAAAGATAGGGATGCCCTACTGTTCTCCTCCCAGCTGCTAAAAGGAGCCAAACAGTGGGGTAGCTATATTGGGAGCACTCGCTTGTCCTGGTCTCTCCACACTCCCTCTTGCCTGGCTGAGTGTGTGGCAGCAGAGTGTGGGCGCTGAAGCCTCTTCCACTGCCACCCATGGTTCCCACTCAGGGCGCTTTTCCACTCCCCTTCTCGCCTGCCTGAGGTTAAAGGGAGCCAAACAGAGGGGTCCTGCATGCCCCCAAGAATGAGGGAGCATGCACCTGAAAATCTCCAAGCATGCTCTCCTCTCCTCTTCTCTCCCCTCCTTTGAATGGGGCTGGGCAGTAGCACACTCACAGAGGAAAAGTGGCATGCTGCCTGCCCTGCATATGTGCAAGTCACTCTTTCTGTTTGTTTACTCTGTGTCTGGAAGCCTAAAATGGCTCCCCAAGGGTCTGTTTGCCCTTTTTCAAAATTGCCTCCTGGGTCTGTTTGCCCTTTTTTAAAATGGCACTACCTGGGTCTACTTGCCCTGTCTCAAAATGGCTCTGCCTGGGTCTACTTGCCCTTTCTCAAAATGTTGCCACCTGAGTCGATTTGCCCTTTCTCAAAATGGCACCACCTGGGTCACTTTGCCCTTTGCAAAATGGTGCCACTGACTTCATTTTGCCCTTTTTCAAGATGGTGGCTGCCATCTTATTACAACCCACCAGAAATTCAATCATGACCCACCAAGTGGGTCGCGACCCACAGTTTGAGAACCTCTGTTCTACACCAAATGTGACACTCTGGTGAGTGTGTTTTCTGCACTGATTGATGGCAACAGTGAGTCAAGCAGTGGCAGGTGACCAGTCACTTCAGCCAACAATTGAAGCACATCACTAGATAGACAAGACAAAACATTGGTAAAATCACCATTTAATTCATGTGTTGTAGTCTGAACACAGAAGTTGTGGCAAAATAATACACCAATGTGTTTTCAGTTTTGCTTTTCCGCTCTGTGATTTCATTGCCAACCATAAAAGGATTTCACATCCTTGAAGGCAAAGGCTGTCTTATCACTCAATGGTGCTGCAAAATAAATCTGTCTCCAGCATAATTAAAAGCAAGACACTTTGCACAGCAGCTGCAAATGAGTGCTAAATGCAGGAAACAAATGTTGTATCGATTATGCACTGATCTCCAATAAATAGTGTCAGTTCCAAGATTCTGGGGGCCTCTAGGACTGTGACTTCTGTGAGCCACCCAAACCTGAAAAAGGTAAGATGCAAACAGAATTATCTCACAGCAGAACCACACATCTCATGCAATGCCCTGATTTGTACTCTGAGAGCTCTTTTTGATCAGGAGAAAGCCATCAAATATAACTTCACACTGTGCAAAGGTGAACGTCTCCATTTTGCTCCCACCACCAGGAATAGCTCCAAAGGGGAGCGGGAGGGGCCACTTGCACGCCACAGTAAGGCTCCCTGCAAAACTTAGGGAGCTAACATAACCAACTTTCCAGCACTGGCAAAGCTGTACCAGTGGGGCATGTGCTGCATCCTGCAGTTGGGGGGCAGTGACCGAGGCCTCCTCAAGGTAAGGCAATGTTTGTTCCCTTACCTTGGAGTTGCATTGCTCTAACCTTGGTGCTGGAAAGCTGGTTAGGATTGTGCCCTTAGTGCTTTGTACCCCCTCTAGCTATGCCACTGCAGAGGACCAGTGGTAATGGGGAGGGGGAAAGAGTCTTTCTATAAACTTTTCCTTCTGATCCATTTCTTTGGTCAAAATTTCCCAAACACACCCCCAGGTGCTTTTTTTTTTTCCTCTGAGAAATTTAAGATTCAGGTGCCTGCACTTTTTATCTCTTGGGGAGGAAAACAGCTAGGGATGATTTTGAGTGGACGAATGTATGTGCAGGAAGGATCAAACATCTCTTCCTGCTGCCAGTTTTCTATTCAATCTGAAGCCATCTTTGGCTGCTCAATTCGATAAAAAAGAGCCCACCATTTAGGTGTTCAATGCAAAGAGAGAGTGGTGGTACTTGTGGGGCCGAGCAGTGGCGTAGCTAAACTGGGCTGGGGGGGTCCATTGCCCACTGCAGCAGAGTGGTGGTTTTACCATGATTGCCCAGCAAATGACATGAAATTAGTCCTTCTGCCCTTATCTCCATATGGCTCCAAATAGACCCATTTCCGGGGCCAAGGCTGTGCATGCATGGAGCAGGGGGTAACTGTGTAGGTGTGGGGATGATGCAACAACACAATGACACTGGGTAACCACCCCAACTACTGGGGGCTAGGTTCTTTCCTGTTATTGAGCCCCCAGCAAGTGTTCAGCCTCTCCACCCTTCAGATACAGCTTTGTTAATATATAAATGGCAATTTCCCCTAAGAACCTTCAGAAGAATTTGGTTTAAATGTCTGCTTCTTACCCTTAATCATTCTGAACCCTTAATCATTAAGTACTGAACCCTTAATCATTCAGTACTACATTTTTAATCTAAGCAACATCGTTTGAGATACAGCAACATGAGCAGTTTGACTCATTTAAGTTTTTATTGCACCTCCTGCTTAAAACATTTTGTGAAGAAATGAAATGGTTTTGATTTCAAAAAAATTACATCCTGGGAGAAAACCTGTGGAAAAAGTACCACAGCTCACAGCCCAATCCTATCCAACTTTCCAGCTCCAGTGTAGCCACAATGCAACCGCGTGGTCAGGGAACCCATGTTCCCATACCTTAAGAAGGCCCCAGTTACTGCCCCTCCACCACAGGATACAGTGCAAACCATACTGGCACAAGTGCACCAGCACTGCAAAATTGGATAGGATTGGGCCCTCAAATGGCCAAGATACTGTAAGGATATTGAATTTCCCAGAATTAGGCAGACTCAAGTTTTACTGAAAAAAGTTGATTAAAAGTCTAATAAAAAGAAAAGGAGATAACAAAACCAAAGAAACAAGGAAAAAAGTTAAGGAGAATTGAATTTGGCAGGTACATGGTTAATTGCCTGCCATCAATACTGAGCAGTGCAATAATACAAATTGCCAGCAGATGGTGACAAGGCACTGCAGAATCTCACATATGCCTTGTAATTCAGAGCTCCACAACAAGGTTTGGATGAGCTGATGATGCAGAGAAGGCAAACTAAAATCAACATGAAATTCATACAGTTTTTCTACCCATGTAAGCCCTTATCTGATGTTATCTGGGTATGGCGCTCTCTTTACACTCACCTACTGTGCGGGGCCTCTCCTGCCTGGAAACCCATGGAGTGAAGTGCTCTGGCTGTTGGAACAAGAAAGAATGACTTATCATTCAGTAGTAATGACTTCATCCTGCTACTTGATTTCTACATTTGCTCTCCTTGGGAGGGGGACTGCGGGAACACAGGCCACTGGCACCCCTTGAAACTGGATGAACCAGTTTTGCTGGCTGTAATTTGCATCCCAGTTCTGCATATATTATATTAGATTGGAGAAATATATTGAGGGCAATGAAATTCAAGTCAAAGTTCTATAAATAAAAAAGCCGGAACCCTAAATCGTGGCCCATAGTGTTTAACCATTATAAATGGCAAGGGGAAAAGCTTTCCATTAGTGTTAGTAGAGACAAGCTTTCATCTTATATTTTCTGGTGTGTTTTATATCCTTTATATACTGGCTGTCTTAAGACAAGACTTCATCTTTACATTTGCAAGTGTATAAATTGCAACCAAATTCATTTATGTGGGTGTAAATCTCATTGATTCTATAGAAACTAACATTCAGGTGTTCACACAGATGATTTAGCAATGAGCCCAACAGTAAGGAGTTTTCTTGCACCAGTCACAGAAGAAGTTTCTCAAATATATGGACTGATCCTGACGCGAGAGATACTGGGGATTTATCTTGGGACCTCAAACATGCTTAGCAGAGTTCAGAGCTCTAATTCAAATGTGCAGGTATGATCCTCTTGGATGACAGTGCCATCCCAAAATGTGCTTGGGGAATTCCGTCAAGGCTGGCCCATTCATGAGGCCAGCTGAAGCAGGTGCCTCAGGCAGCAGACTAGTGGGGGGTGCCTCCATTGCTGCTGCTCTTCCTCCTCCTTCCATTTCCTGAATTGGAGAAGGAAGAGGAGGCGAGAGAGGAAAAGGAAATGTGGAGAGGAGGAGAGTGCCGAGCCAGAACTCTGGAGAGCAAGAGAAACAGAGGCTGATACATCATTGGGTAAGAGATGGCAGCATTTGGCATACAGTCTCGCAGGGCCTCGGAGAGGAATTTTATCAGGGGGTACTAAGTTTCTTTTGGGCCCCTTTGCGAAGGGGGAAGGGTGAAACAGAGGGGGGAGGGTGGTGACAAGCAAGCAGAATGGGGGCAGGAAGGGGTGAAGCAGGGGAGAGTGAAGACAGCTAGAAAAGTCTTCAGAGCCCAGTCTACCCACCCAGTGGCATCATTAGCTAGATACAGGAATACAGAAAACCAGACACATTCCTAAGTCTCTCTAAAATCTTTTAAATATTGAAAATCGTGCAGAAAATTAGCATCATTGTATTTAGGCTCACACTAGAATGGAGAGGGTCCTGTGGGTACTAAAACTTTCTTCTGTAGCAGCTATAGTCTCGTAGCTGTGTCCCTGAGCTCCTATGCACTACTTCACGGTAAGCAGGTCCACCAGCCAAAGAGCTAGTGTAGCAGCTCTACAGTTTCCTCCCAGATTTGACACTGTGTTAAGGAGTGTCATGTATGCATTCCTCATCCCAGCATATATAGCTTACCAGTAGCTGTAGTAGCTGCAGCCGCACGCTCATGGTAATATCCCCAGCATCCTGTGCAGGCAACCAGTCAGAGTAGATAGAAAAATGTAAGATCCCAGGAAATTTCTGGGCCCCCTCTTTGGACTCCTGGGCCCCCTTCTTGACCCTGGGCCTGGGTCCAAATTACCCCCTTTACCCCTCTCTCCTAGGCCCTGGTCTCAGGCATTAGGAGGTCTTGGTCTAGCCCTTACTTCTGTCCTCCTAAAGAAAACTTCTTGCATATGAAAAGCTAACCTATCAGAAGATTTTAAGCCTAGGGTTCTCTCTGACAGGTGAGATTGCACATTAAACTCAGTGTGGAGTGCTTTCAAACAAGCAACCTATAGAGGCACTATACTGTGATGTATAGTATAACATCTGCATGCTTTTACATTTGAATTAGCTCTGTGACCAGACAAGGCCTGTAGAAAGAGTTTAAAAAAGAAGTAACAGTCAGAAGTATCTGGGATGTTGTCAAGAGGTTGGTAGCCAGGTAGAGCACTGGCCAAGTGCTAATACTAACCAGAGGGCCCTCCCAGCTGGCCTAAACCCTAAAGCTTCAGTACTGGTGCAAGTGGTACCACCCAATGTATTATCAGGTAGGAATGCCATGGGGATTCAGTGCAGGGCTTTGTCCCAGGGCCCCCAGCCACCTGGTGCCAGTATTGAGAAATGTTTTGGGTAGAGCATTGAATGAATGAATTTTTTAATGAATGTAATTTTAGTGTGTTTCATCAGCGCCTTATATGTTTTATTGTTTTAATTGTCTCATGTTTGAGCATTGTTTTAATATTTCATCTTGTAAAGATTGTATTATTGTAAACTGCCCTGGGTGCCCCAATATGTGGTAGAAAGGTGGGACGAAAATTCTTTAATGAGAGATTATCCAATAATCCAGCATTAATCCAGGGCAAAGGGTAGGAGTTGCTGTGTCCCGTTCAGTTTAAAAAATATATATATTCTTTTTTTTTATAGGAAGAGAAGAGACTTTTATATCAAAAAGGAACATAATTATCATAAGGAGATTTTGAAATCGACAACAAAATAACGAGAATGAATATTGACTAGCCGTCACGTCTGTGTTATCTAATGCACAGCACAGTATGTTTAGAAGACCTGAAGCATGCATGCTTCTTTTGCAATCTCTCCAGTAGCTTTTCTTTCTTTTCTTTTTCCTGTCTGTAGACACTGGCCCCCTTGTACTGAAGCTTCTGCAAAACCTGAGCCTGCTTTGGGGAAAAGCATCACCGTCAAAGAAAAAAAGCTCCTGCCTGTGAAAATGTCAGCCTGGGAACCACGCTAAGAAAAGTTGACTTGTAAAAGTCTGTTATATTTAAGCTGAAGCATTACAGATGTGAAGTGATGAAAACAAAGAAACAAGTTGTGAAGGCATGAGCTGTCAGGACTGGTATCACAATCAAGTTACAGAACAAATGACAAGTGCTGGTTTAATTGCCTTCTGGAAAAAAGAAAGGTTGAGCAGAACTGTTTAGTTGCTTTAAAAACCAAGCAGGTGAATCACTGCAGACACCCGCCCATAAGTCGATCCCACAGATAAGCCGAGGGCAGGGTTTGAGCCAACAATCATGGAATTTTCTTTGACCCTCCGATAAGTCGGGGGTTAAACTTGGGGGGGGGGGGGTCTGACTATAGTTTTGTCTGATTTTACCTGAGGCCAGATCCTGAAATATAACCTACCACTAAATGTTACTTAAGAACTATAGTCTCTAATTTATTAAAAACATAGTAAAAGATCATAAGATACATTTTTATTCTTTATTAAATTCTGGTCTTCACTACCTTTTTGTAAACACTATCAGAGTAAGTGCACTGTAAACTACATATCAATAAAACAGTGGTTCCCAACCTGGGATTCATGTACTCCCAGGGACACTCAACAGGACCTTTAGGGGTACTTGAAAAAGAATGGAATAATGGCAGAAAAGGCAGGCTGTGCTCCAGAATGCCTTGCAAGGCAGGAATGCCTTGCAAGGACCAGCAAGGCAGGAAGGGAGGTAGCTAGCTGACTGTGAAAGCCCCATCAATAGCTAGTTTTTGGTCATCAATTCATCTGTGAACCAATGATTGAAAACCAGCACAGTAAAAAAGCTGAAACATAATATGGAAAGTGTTCAATCACCCAGAATTTCTCAGGACACTTCTGGTGGAAAACAGTGCAAAGGCAGTGTCTTCTGTTCTTCAAACAGATAAAAAGAGAAAATATGTGATGAATACATGAAGTCTGGACTTTCATATGGAGTTGAAGGCTTGTATTCTTAATTACAAACATTTTGCTAATATGAAGGGTACAATTTATGGAAATGGGCTGCCAAGGGATATGCAAGTGAAAAAGGTTGGGAACCACTGCAGGAGATCCATGAATCAAATCCACCTTTAAGGTATCTGGTGTGTTAAGCCACTACATACAATGTATAACACATAACTGGGAGTGTGCAATTCAATTCACAGCAGAGAGATGCAGCTGCATATATTTGCAACCTTTTTACTCAGAGGTAGACCCACTGCTTTCCATGGGTGTTATTCTTAAGTAGTTGGCAACCTTCAGTTTTGAAAGACTATGGTATCACACTCTGAATGGTGGTTCTGGAACAGCATCTAGTGTGGCTGAAAAGGCCGATTCGGGAGTGACAATCCCTTCCACACTGGGAGCAAGTGCAGTCTGTCCCTAGGTCTGTCTCCCTGGCTATGGGCCTTCCTTCTTTGCCTCTTTGCCTCAGTCTGTTGGCCAAGTGTCTCTTCAAACTGGGAAAGGCCATGCTGCACAGCCTGCCTCCAAGCGGGCCGCTCAGAGGCCAGGGTTTCCCACTTGTTGAGGTCCACTCCTAAGGCCTTCAGATCGCTCTTGCAGATGTCCTTATATCGTAGCTGTGGTCTACCTGTAAGGCGCTTTCCTTGCACGAGTTCTCCATAGAGGAGATCCTTTGTGATCCAGCCATCATCCATTCTCACGACATGACCGAGCCAATGCAGGTGTCTCTGTTTCAGCAGTGCATACGTGCTAGGGATTCCAGCTCGTTCCAGGACTATGTTGTTTGGAACTTTGTCCTGCCAGGTGATGCCGAGAATGCGTCGGAGGCAGCACATGTGGAAAGCGTTCAGTTTCCTCTCCTGTTGTGAGCGAAGAGTCCATGACTCGCTGCAGTACAGAAGTGTACTCAGGACACAAGCTCTGTAGACCTGGATCTTGGTATGTTCCGTCAGCTTCTTGTTGGACCAGACTCTCTTTGTGATGACATTCTTAAGTAATGGTGCACTGAATTGTAGCCTGGGAAGGAGGGTCCTATCCTGGTGTTTCAAAAAACAGACCTGCTTTGCAAGCATTTGCCAAGCAGAACCAGAACCAGGCTGCAGCAGAAGGACGAAGAATAAAAGGTTAACTTTGGCTGGAATGTCCCAGGAAAGTAACTATAGCAACTAAGGAGGTTCCTGCTTGAGTTGAGCAACAGCTCAGCTGAGAAGCAAGCTGTTCAGAGTTGAAAGGCTCTGCCCTCTGATTGACCTGGAGATCAGGCCAAGTGAGAATTGGAGCTGGATTACTTGGCAAAAATTTCAATATACTATACTATATGATATAATATTATATAATAATATATAGTAATATATTATATAATTATAAATTATATTGTATTATATATTAAAATATATAATTATATAATATATCTAATAATATAATAATAATATATAACTATATAATATACTATACCTCTACAGTAGTTTGGAGTAGCCTCATCTCATCATGGCTAGAAAGTTAGATGTATCTGGGAGCTATCACATCCTGGGTGATCTTTCATCTTTCTTGGACTCATTCTGAAATTCCTATTTGGACAACCTATGTGAAGAAGAATCAAACGTTGGGAAAGGAAATGGATACCAAAAAGCAATAGATGAATTAGAGAATGGTTGTGTAGCATATGTATGATTAACAGCCCAATCCTATGCAGCCCAGTCACTTCTGCTGTCATGAAATGACTGCTGATGGAGCTTGCAGTGCTCTGTTGGTGGCCATTTTGCAAGTGCTGCCATGACAAGCAGGAGCAATGCATCTCACTGACGGATCCTGCCATGCCAGGTAAGGTAGTGGTGGGGGTGGAAGTTGGCAGGGAGGGTGCGGACTGGTGGCAAACCTGGTGGAGAGGAATGGAGGGCACGGAGGCAGTAGGAGAATATGGCTGCAGTGGAACATGCGGGATTTCTCTCCTTGTTTTTGAAGCTCCTGCCCTTTTGTTCTTCTCAGACTTGTGCCAGCTAAAGACCTGGATCAGATCTGAGGAGACTCATTGGAGAGTAGGAGGCTTATAGAGGGGTATGGGACAATTATACCCCTTTCCCTTCCCAAGCCTCCCGATCTCCCCCCCCCCCCACTGCCCTGGATGCAGTGCAGGCCCTTTTGGTGCAGCTGCATCAACGGAGGGTGAGAAGGACAGAATTGGGCTGTAACTTATGGGAATTGTTCATAATATCAGTCAGAGAGGGTGATTGCTATTAGCACAGGCAAGAATCCTTAAAGCAAAGTTAGCAAACATCCAGACAGAGATTATGGTGGAAAAACAGAAAGTACATAAGATCAAACAGAACATAAATACAAATGAAAAAACTATACTAGCTAAAATGTGAACAGGCTACAGAAGATAGGCAGCGATTTTCAACCACAGTGTTGTGGCACACTGGTGTGCCACAGATGTGCTGCGGGAGTTTGGGGAGGGTCATTTATTAGTAGGGCAATTGGGGGATTTGAGCCCCTACAGCATCATGGTGTGCCTTGTCAATGGTCAAAAAACTGATGGTGTGCCTTGCCATTTTTATCACCTTGTCAATGTGCCTTGAGATGAAAAAGATTGAAAATCTCTGAGATAGAGTATAAGAAAGATAAAGCCCAAGTATTGTTTTATTATGTATTAGCTATTTATTTATTTATAGCATAAGTATTAATTATAAATGTGGTAGACATGTTTTCCAAGGAAACAAGTAAATTTCTCTGAGCCTTGGCTTTGGCCAGATATGGAGGGTAGTAGAAAGACAAAGGTGTGAGTAGGTCTTGTTGTTTTATTATTCATTTTATTGTTAGTGTATTTTAATAATATTATGTATTGTATGTATTTTAAGTGTTGTTAGCCACCTTGGGTGCCCTTCAGGGAGAAAGGCGGATTAAAAATCAAATAAATAAAAGAAATAGGTGGCACGTGGTCCTCATCTGTGCAGCACGGCATGGTGGCAGAATAGGATTGGGTTGTTTGACCTTCACCAGATGAGAACTGATTGACACTAGATATGCAGACTAGCTCCTGTGTTGGTAAATCAGTTCTGCCCACTACATTATTTCAGATACGGCAATCCCTGCATCCATTCAAATCAATGTGTTCAAACAAATTCAGAAGTGAGTAATTTTTGCTACACATTTTAATATTGTTGAGGATGTCAATTAAATGTCAATGTCAAGGATGTCAGTGAAGACAGGCCACATTATGAATACAATAAATGCCAAATAGAAAGTTCAAAATGTCATTGAAATTTGATTTTGAAATCTGCAATATTGACAATAAATGGAAATGGAAAACATTGAAGCAGCACTGGTCCAAGATGTCCTGGCACCTTGGGCAGTGCACCCTTACGTGACAGCAGGCACAGCAGCACCTGCCTCTCCTCCTCCTCCTTCCTAGTTTTGAAAAGGAGATGTTTAGCTCAACACTGTTCTCTCCTCCTGACTTCCACGTTGTTTTCCTGTTTCTTTCCAAATCCAGGCAGTGAGAGAAGAGTTTGAAGGTGTGAGGAGGTGGGTGCCCTCCCCACCAATCCACTGCCTGAGGTCACTGCCTCAATTGGTCTTGTGTAGGGGACAATCTGGCATTAAAATGGTAAGAGCATAAGAAGAGTTCCATTAGATCACCTCGAGATCCCATCTAATCCAGCTTCCCATGTCGCTCAGTGGCCCACCAGATGCCTCAGGGAGCACGCAAGACGACATCTCTGTATCCTGTTGCCACCCCTTGCACCTAGCATGCAGAAAGAGGCTACTATCTGTGATAGTATGGTAACATGGTTTCTGACAGTATGGAAAAATTCATACTTAAATTCTGTGTTGCAGATACTTTTACTTTTAACTAGAATGCAAGCCAAGGATTAGGGGAAAAAACTGACATTTTTCAATATTTCAGAATTAAAAGCTATTGAACATTTTGATTCACTTATTCAGTGTTTTTAAAAAATGTGTATACCCCATGCCTCTCCCTCCCAATAAGCAGTGCTCAAGGTGGCTAACAATGAAAGCTGAAAACAACATTAAAATCCCCAAAATCCCATAAGAACAAAAACTCTGAAGCATTTGAGATAATATATAACAGCAGAGTGAGAAGAAAAGAAACTTCATTTTAATAGTTGGGGAAGCTTTTCAGCAAAGATAAAAGTTACAACATTTTCTCTGTCTGTTTGATGTCTTCGAAGAGAGGTTTAAACCCAAGCCACTTGTAATTCACCAGCAATATACAATAGACTCTAGTTGAAGGCACTATAAAACTAGTTTATGAGCACTTGGAGAGTAAAAAAATTGAGTTTTATTTTAAATTGTGCAGAAGAAGTGGCAGCTTATAAGCTCAAGGTCCGATTTTCTGTTGCCTAGCAGACTGTTGCCGCACTGAAAATGTGTGGAACGAGATCGAATTGTGTGATTTCACTTGCTTTGAGTGGATGTGGGTGAAAGGCTATGCAAGTGCATTGGAGCTCTTTTCCTCACCAATCTCCTAGCACCAAGTCCCATTGCTGAAATGACACCCACTACACACACTGTTATTGAAAATGTCTCCTTTGCCTACCATAGGATATTATGGGATATTGCAGAACTTCAATTTACTTTCACCATTCTGGGATCAAATCATTTCCTATGCTTGAGAGACAGGATCTTACAATTATTTTTAATTTTCATTATTTTTAGTTATCCCCTATACAACTGAGGTGTCCTCTTTCAGAGGAGAAACTAAGACTAAGATGAGTCCCCAGGAGAACCTCAACAGCACTCAGGGAAGCTAGGGAGCTGGTATCCCATGGCACAAAGACCTAGGCTGGGAGCCACAAAAGGCAGGTTTGTTAGCTTGCCATAGCCAAAAGCACACACGCTTTTGCATGGCTAGACAGCAACACCCATGGCAGGATAGAAGTGGAGACAGTGTATGTATTAAGATCACACTGGCCAGTCAACAAAGCTGCTCTCTAAGTGCCAAGATCCCCACAAACAGCACCTTGTAGAACATTTAGCATCCCACACCACTACAGACAGGCACATCTGGTTGCTTGGCTATAGCACACAGTGCAATGATTGGGCTAACCTGTGACACAGGGTTGCTATTTCAGCAGCCCACCCATTCAGCATCACACAAACACACACCCCATTCCCTTTGCATTCTTGCTGGCACCTGCCACACAGTAGCCCTGTCATTGGGCTGCAGAGAACCTGTGAGCAATAAGGAGTTTCCTCCCCTTACTGGAGCTAAAGTAATCAGAGAGTGGGGATGCTGTAGACCCTGAGCTGTGGTAGCAAAGAGGACCCTCATCTCTACCCTTCAGAGTCCCACCTTGAAGACAGATGAAGTAAGGAACACCCAGGGTAAAGAGGAGGGAGGCTTATCTGTTGTGAGTCTTTTCTTGGGTCAATCACCTTCCACCCTACCTCTTTGCCTCAGATATGTTAGAATAGTGGTTCCCAACCTTTACAAGCCCCCGGACCACTGAGACAAAAATTAGAATCGTCATGGAACACATACGGCGGGGGGGGGGGTCTGGTCTCCCATGGACTATCAGAGAGGACAGAGAATGGAATTTCCACAGCCACAGTGGCTGTGGGTGGTCAGTTTTCCATCCGCTTTGGAGGTCCCACTGGTCTGTGGGAGATTGTTTGCTCAGTGAGACACTGGAACTGATCAAAGGCAATTTTTTTTCCTGAGACCTCACGGACAACTTCTCAGGGTCTTGTGGGTCTCCAAGGTCCACAGGTTGGGAACCAGTGTGTTGGAGGGCAGGGAATTGAAATCTGCCTCATCCACATCTCCTGGCAACTTCCCGGGGTCTTAGCTATTCCGTTGACCAGCAGGTTGTGTGAGAAATCTATGTACGGACTCATTATTTCATACTATTGGCACTTCAGAGTGACTCTATCTACATTGTGACATTACACTTGAGGCATTCCATTATGCAGGAATGCATAGCATAAGCCTATGCATTTCTACTCAGAAGTAAACTCCACTGTATTCAGTGGAACTTACTCCCAGGTAAATGCGAGTATACAGTATTGGCAACCTTCAGTCTCGAAAGACTATGGTATCGCGCTCTGAAAGGTGGTCCTGGCACAGCGTCTAGTGTGGCTGAAAAGGCCAATCCGGGAGTGACAATCCCTTCCACACCGGGAGCAAGTGCAGTCTGTCCCCGGTCTGTCTCCCTGGCTATGGGCCTTCCTTCTTTGCCTCTTAGCCTCAGACTGTTGGCAAAGTGTCTCTTCAAACTGGGAAAGGCCATGCTGCACAGCCTGCCTCCAAGCGGGCCGCTCAGAGGCCAGGGTTTCCCACTTGTTGAGGTCCATCCCTAAGGCCTTCAGATCCCTCTTGCAGATGTCCTTGTATCGCAGCTGTGGTCTACCTGTAGGGCGCTTTCCTTGCACGAGTTCTCCATAGAGGAGATCCTTTGGGATCCGGCCATCATCCATTCTCACGACATGACCAAGCCAACGCAGGCGTCTCTGTTTCAGCAGTGAATACATGCTAGGGATTCCAGCACGTTCCAGGACTGTGTTGTTTGGAACTTTGTCCTGCCAGGTGATGCCGAGGATGCGTCGGAGGCAGCGCATGTGGAAAGCGCTCAGTTTCCTCTCCTGTTGTGAGTGAAGAGTCCATGACTCGCTGCAGTACAGAAGTGTACTCAGGACGCAAGCTCTGTAGACCTGGATCTTGGTATGTTCCGTCAGCTTCTTGTTGGACCAGACTCTCTTTGTGAGTCTGGAAAATGTGGTAGCTGCTTTACCGATGCGCTCGTTTAGCTCGGTATCGAGAGAAAGAGTGTCGGAGATCGTTGAGCCAAGGTACACAAAGTCATGGACAACCTCCAGTTCATGCTCAGAGATTGTAATGCAGGGAGGTAAGTCCACATCCTGAACCATGACCTGTGTTTTCTTCAGGCTGATTGTCAGTCCAAAATCTTGGCAGGCCTTGCTAAAACGATCCATGAGCTGCTGGAGATCTTTGGCAGAGTGGGTAGTGACAGCTGCATCGTCGGCAAAGAGGAAGTCACGCAGACATTTCAGCTGGACTTTGGATTTTGCTCTTAGTCTGGAGAGGTTGAAGAGCTTTCCGTCTGATCTGGTCCGGAGATAGATGCCTTCTGTTGCAGTTCCAAAGGCCTGCTTCAGCAGGACAGCGAAGAAAATCCCAAACAAGGTTGGTGCAAGAACACAGCCCTGCTTCACTCCGCTTCGGATGTCAAAAGGGTCTGATGTGGAGCCATCGAAGACAACAGTGCCCTTCATGTCCTTGTGGAAAGATCTGATGATGCTGAGGAGCCTGGGTGGACATCCAATCTTGGGGAGAATCTTGAAGAGGCCGTCTCTGCTGACCAGGTCGAAAGCCTTTGTGAGATCTATGAAGGCTATAAAGAGTGGCTGTCGTTGTTCCCTGCATTTCTCCTGCAGTTGTCTAAGGGAGAATACCATATCAGTGGTGGACCTGTTGGCTCGGAATCCACACTGCGATTCTGGATAGACGCTCTCTGCAAGTACCTGGAGCCTCTTTAGTACAACTCGGGCAAACAGCTTTCCTACAACGCTAAGGAGAGAGATGCCGCGGTAGTTGTTGCAGTCACCCCTGTCACCTTTGTTCTTGTACAGCGTGATGATGTTTGCATCCCTCATGTCTTGAGGTACTCCACCTTCTCTCCAGCAGAGACAGAGGATTTCATGCAGCTCAGTGACGATGATCTCTTTGCAGCACTTTAGGACTTCAGCAGGGATGCTGTCTTTTCCAGGTGCCTTGCCAAAGGCAAGGGAGTCCAGGGCCACGTGAAGTTCTTCTAGGGTTGGTTCACTGTCAAGCTCTTCCAGCACAGGCAGGCATTCAATGTTGTTCAGTGCTTCTTCGGTGACTACATTTTCTCTGGAATATAGCTCAGAGTAGTGCTGCACCCAGCGTTCCATCTGCTGCGCCCGATCCTGGATGACCTCGCCTGTGGCAGACTTCAGAGGGGCAATTTTCCTCTGTGTTGGACCTAGGGCCTGCTTGATACCATCATACATCCCCTTGATGTTGCCCGTGTCAGCTGCTATCTGTATCTCGGAACAGAGCTGGAGCCAGTAGTCGTTAGCACATCTCCTGGCAGTCTGTTGGACTTTGCTGCGAGCAGTTCGGAGGACCTGCAGGTTGCGCTCACTGGGACAGGCCTTGTATGCTGCTTGAGCTCTCCTCTTTTCCTCAATGACTGGTGTCAACTCCTCAGAGTGGGCTTCAAACCAGTCTGCCGCCTTGTTGGTCTTCTTGCCAAATATGGACAAGGTGGTGTTGTAAACGGTATTCTTGAAATGTTCCCATCTGTTGGATGCGTTTGCGTCAGCCGGGCCTGGAAGAGATTCCTCAAGCGCTTGTGCAAATTCCTCCACTTTTCTCTGATCCCGGGTCTTGCTGGTATCAATGCGAGGTCTTCCTTCCTTTTTCGTGTGATACAGTCGCTTTGCTTGCAGTTTCACTCTGCTGCACACCAGGGAGTGGTCAGTGTCGCAGGCAGCACCATGATAACTGCGTGTGATCTTGATGCTGGGAAGGCTGGAGCGTCTGGTGAGGATCAGGTCGAGCTGGTGCCAGTGCTTTGATCTTGGATGTCTCCAAGAGACTCTATGTTGGGGCTTTGTGTTGAAGAACGTGTTGCTGACACAGAGACCGTGATGACAGCAAAACTCTAGCAGGCGTTGGCCATTTTCGTTCATCCTCCCAGTGCCAAACTGACCTAAGCAAGTGGGCCATGAACTGTTATCAGCACCAACTCTAGCATTGAAATCGCCGAGGATGAACAATGGCTCTTTTACAGGGATTTTCTTGACAGTGGTGGCCAGGTCATCATAGAATTTGTCTTTGGCTTCTGCTGGAGACGACAGAGTCGGTGCATAAGCACTGATGAGAGTGACAGGTCCTGCTGATGACTGGAGCTGCAGGGACAAAATTCTTTCACTTCCCACAGTAGGTGGGATGATGGATTTCAGCAGGGTATTTCTGACCGCAAAGCCAACGCCATGTTCCCTGGTTTCGTTTGGTGGTTTTCCCTGCCAGAAAAATGAGAAATTTCTCTCCTTGACAGATCCGGAATCTGGCAGCCTAGTCTCTTGAAGGGCGACGATGTCCATCTGCAGTCTGCTCAGCTCCATGTCGATGACAGCTGTTTTGCGTGCGTCGTCTATTTCTTGCAGGTCATCAGAGAAGCCAGGTGTCATTGTCCTAATGTTCCAGGTGCCCAGCTTTAGGGCAGTAGTTTTCTGTTTTCTGTTGCATGGTGCAGAGTTGTCGATCCGCTTGTCGGTTTTCACCCTAAACCCCACGCACCCCATGAGGTTAACGGACCGTGGCGAGGCAACACCTTACTGGCTGGGGACTGCCCAGCTTAAGGCGGGCGGTAGCTGCCCAATGAGATGCAATGATCTCTCCCACCGTCGGAAGCGGCCCCTGGCGTCATGCTCTACGCCAATCAAGCAAAGACTTATAACCGGTAAACTGCTGCTTCCCGTGTTGTGCCGACACTGTATGGCGAAGTTGGAGTGTCCTCTCCAGTGCGCGAAGCCTGGGTAAAGAAGGTATGGAGGATAGGCTGTTACTCATGCAGCAAATCCCCCCTCTCCACGTCGCTGGAATGGTCCAATGGAAAGGCAGAAGCCAATACGGTTGGTTCTAGCGGCGTCGTAGGAGTTGCCAGAACGTGACTGTGTTCAGCCATGAACTGCCTAAGGGACTCCGGCTCCTGATTTTGCCTCGAGGTTGACTCCTGAAGCCTTTTCCACAACTGGATGTAGCCACAAGGCAGTGGAGGTTTGAGGTCAGAGTTTCCTTCTCTTAGATGAGCTGCCTTCCTAGGCTGACGAGTCCCATCTACCCGGATGGGGAACAATGCGAGTATAGCATTGCAGCTTCCGATTCCTTCTTTTGTAGACTTTTGACCAACAAGACTCATGCTGGTTTGAAGCCCTTCTACCACAGAGAGGAGGCTGGCTATTTTTAGGTTTGTCTTCATCAAAAGCAGAACTATCGTGCTTTGGAATGTTCAGGTCTTTTGTCGGGCCAACACCCCCCTTTCATGTCTGCTAGTGTTCTTTAGCAGAATGTGGGCAGCCTTCTAGCACAAACCTACTGCTTCCTCCTGTCTTAGGAGGAGGGTTTCTACCCAGGCAGCCTTCAGACAACTGCACCTAGGCATACCTGAAACTGGTGTGGTCAAAGGCATTGGGACAGGATCCACCGCTGCACTTCTCTGGTGTTTATTGCCAATAATGAAGTGATAACTGAATCATCTTTTAACCTGCTTTTGTCAATTATCTCACTTCTGGAGCTGCAAAGGATTGTGTGAAAGGCAGGGTGCAGCCTTCCAATGTGTTAGTAAATGGGAGCAGGAGTCCCAGGGAGAACAGCTAAATGCAGCTGAGCTCCACTCATGATTGATCTGCCTTCCTTTTAGTTTTAGAGAGTGCTCTCAAGTATTAAAACCTCCCCACTCCTCGGAGAGAGGTAACAAAATTAAGTGTAATCAAAGCAGTAATGCCTGAGATAAGTTCTGAGTGATTCATCATCAGTGATGCAGCTAAACTAGCCTGGCAACATAGGGAGAGTTGGGGGGAACAAAGCTGAGTTTGGGAGGCTGGGGGGGGGGGGTCCTCATCTGTCACA
The DNA here is from genome assembly GCF_035046505.1 of Tiliqua scincoides. Lineage (NCBI taxonomy): Eukaryota > Metazoa > Chordata > Lepidosauria > Squamata > Scincidae > Tiliqua > Tiliqua scincoides. The sequence continues at coordinate 42,014,919 of NC_089824.1, read as the reverse complement.
AACTGGGAGTTTGGGCTTCTTTTTGAAACCTGCAAGCACAGTCCTAGCGTGAATTGTGTGGTTGGCAACAGCAGCCATTTCCAAACATTTAACGCTAGCTTGGCTTTTCAGTTCTCAGACTGTAAATAGTACTGCAGAGCCATTAAGAAGACTCATGAATCAGACCATTGCCATAGAATCCTAAAGGGGGATGCAGACAGCTTGTAGCACATTACTCAGTTCATGGGGAAAGCCTCGCTAAATTCATGATCTTCTCCTTGGTTTCCAGGGTATATCCTTTAAGAGTCTTAAGGAAAAGCATCATTTTGCAGCAAATGTTCCATTCCTTGCTGTGCCCATGAATGCCACAAATAGGACCAGGCAGTAAATCTTGCATGATTTTGATCCTTCCGCTTAAATGGTTTTGTACCGACAATTTTCCAAGGTCTCAAGTACATGCACATTTTTTTGCAGTAGTTATAACACTGGATGGAATCACATTTAGGATGTCTCCTGCCAGGCGTGTACAAACAGTGAATCAAAATACTGCACACAGAACTGCCCTAGTCTGGAAGGAAGAGATGAGATGGGTAATACGTTTCTCTCTTACCTGGGAGAAGAGTGCTCAGAGAGAGAGAGAGAGAGAGCACGCGACATCACAGCAGGGAGGCAACCATGAGTGCAAGAAAAGAATTCATTACTTCTTATCCACACACCCCTTTTGTTCTCAAAATTGGACTCTCCAACGTGATTGGTCAGTCAAGGAAACATCTGCTACGTTTAGTTTGGCCCCTCTTGGTGCTCATCTTGTCATTCAGATAGCCTAGGTCCACCTGTTTTCAAGATGAGTTGATGAGGTGAATTTTGGCCAGGGTCCAGCATGCCTACCTGCTACTCTAAGAGCAGTGATGGTTCAGTATCCTAGTCTTTCACTTTGCAAGATTGCACACAGTCATGTGATTAGTGGAGACATATTCCCCCCCCCAAATCTCACAATCACAGTTAGCAACTCTCTTACTGTCCCTCCCCTCACTTGTCCACACCTTCCAAAGATACAGAATCACTGCCTCACATTCTCTCTCTCTCCCCCACCCCCAGTTTAATCCTGCACTTGTTTCAATCCTGTCTCTTCACTGCCCTTCACCCACTATGTGATCAGCCGGCCCTGTCCTTGTCAACACTTTCTGGCACTTTTGATAAGAATTTGAACATAGGATTTTTCCTCCTTTTCAGAAACCACATATACTTCCCTCTCCATGCTTCTTGTCAATTTTTTTTGTCATGTAATGATTTAATTGTATTAATTTTATTAATTCAAGATTAACTGTAATGTAGTAGTTTAATGTAACTAAAAAAACTGGTAGTGTGCCTTGACAATTTTAGTGCCTTGTCAGTGTGCCTTGAGCTGAAAAGGGTTGAAAATGGCTGATTTAAAGAGTTCTCTAACTGGGGGCACCTGTTTATTACTTCTGCCACACATACCCCACCCCCAAATGAGCTTCAGGAATCCCATATGAAAACAGAATGTTTAGAATACGTAGAATACAGAAACATATTGCACCATATTGTGGAGTCTTATGACTGTAGCTTGCAGAAGCCATTTGCAGCCATGTTTATTTCATCTCCCTCAGGCATGCTTACAATGTGCACTCTCAGTTTGCTTTCCTCCATGATCTTTTTAATTAGGCAGCTAAGTGCCTATAAAATTTTTAAACCCTTCAGAATACCAAAATCCAATCAAAGAACAAGACATTTATATAGCTAGTATATGGCAAGCTGCCACCTACTCCTTCTCCAGTGTCAGTCCCTATCCCCCATGCCTGACCTTCTCTCCTCAACATTATGCTACCTTGGATTTGTGTTTATTGATCATATAAGCATTTGGGTTATCAGGTCCTTTGGATCAGGTCCATTACCGATTTAACTCATATCTCCCTGATAGATATCTGATTCTAGACGTGAATTATCCCAGCAAGTGTTTTTTTGTGTGTGTGTGCTTTGTTGGTTGGCATAATGCAATCTACTTCTGAACCAATAATGCATATATCCCATAGGTTTTCAGAATCTCTGACCTTGAAGCTTGGCATTTCCGGTGCTTGCTTATGCTGTTTCTTTTTCTGATAGACACAAATAAATGTCTCAAAAATTGTTTGGTATTGGACCAAAAAAAAAAAAATTATGAAAGGGACTCTTCCACCCAACTACATAGAATTGTCTCTAAAAGCAATTTTTAAAAGTCTGAAGCTGTAAAACATTTCCTGAAAAATAATAAACGCCCCACCTTCTAATTAAAAGTCAATAGCTGAATATTGCTTCTTTGTGTAATATTGAAAAGGTATAACCAACGAACTTTGACATTGTACATTGAGTATAAGGCTACGATTTATGTTGGCACATAAAGGTAAAATTGTGTACAGTTGAAACTCCCTTAAATTCAACAAATATGTACTGTCTCTTTAAAAGCACGTATGAGAGATGTGGTAACTGAAGAAACAGCAGCTTTGTTCTCCTATTTCTGACTTGCTCCAGAGTATAAACAGAGTAAATGGAATGAAGGGGTGAAATTTGCCTGCAATATTTATACTGCTGTTTTTCTCTGTCTTTTGGGGGGGATCCTAGCCCATATACTTGAACATGCAGAAGTTGTTCGTGCATAAGATGTGTGCTGACTGTAGTAGTATAAGGAAACTGGCTGTTAGGAAGAAAACATTTATTCATGGCAGCATAAATCATCATGCATCTCATTAAATGCCAACTTCCAGTAGTCCTCTTTTTCTGAGAAAAGTCTTTTTCTAAGAACCCAGTGGTGCATTATGGAGAGACAAATGGACACGACATTTCTCCCTGCATCTCCATACCATGGAATTGAAGAGAGAGGAAAAACACATGGTATAACATCACATTCAGGCTGACTTTACTCGGGAGATGTGATAAGAGAGATAAGTTAGCAACATTTCCCATAACGTAATTTGGACGTAACAACGTGATATTCAAAAGTATGTTCAAAAGAATAGAAACATGAGAAAACGGTCATAGCTGAGGAGGGAAGAGTGCCATGCTGAATCCACAAATTATTGGTGCAATAGGTTGAAATGTAATTATATAAAGTCAAAGGTGAGAATACAGGCATACGCGTGGAATTCCTTGGCATACGTGTGGAATCTGTTCTCGGACCCCCTGTGGATACCAAAAAAGGCAGATAATGAAATCTATGGTTTTGGCTCCTTAAGCATTCCGGAGGTGATTGGAGCTGTGCTCTGGTTGTCTCCGGAGGGCTTTCTGAAGCCCACAGAGGCAATGCCTGCCTGTGGCCTCTGTGGGTTTCACAATGGTCCCAGAGTGCAAAAAAAGCAACTTCCACTTTCAAGAGGGAAACTGGAAATGATGGTTTTTGCCCTTACAAGGCATTCTGAGGCCTGGGAATGTCTTATAAGGGCAAACAACATCACTTCCAGTGGAAGTCATGTTCTCTCACACTCCTGGGACATTCTGAAACCCGCAGGGGGACATGACATGCGCTTCAGAATGTGGATTTCTGAAAGCCCTCTGGAGGTGACCACAGCACAGCTATGGTAGCCTCTGGGCACTTCATCAGGTAGGGGGAGGCAGCATTTGGCAGGCCTCCTCAGGCTTCAGAAAGTCTTAGGCTGGCCCAGAGTATGAGGCTACTTCATATGAAGGAAATTTTTTAGATGTCAGTTGCACACAAGGAAAAGTCTCCTCTTATCCCCAGACTAAGATCACTGAAAAACTGGGAACCTGCTGCTCTCACTTTCTTATGTCATCCAGCAGGAGATAGCAGCAAATAATAATGTCATTTCCTGAAGTGCTTGTCAAAAGAGAATTCTTATTGATGGCTTGCTCTGTTATTTAAGTAGCTACCTATTCCTATGAAATCCATTTTCCTAAATGGATGAATTTTCACCAGAATTCTTATTGATGGCTTGCTCTATTATTTAAGTAGCTACCTATTCCTATGAAATCCATTTTCCTAAATGGATGAATTTTCACCGTTTTGATTAGTTCCAAATCATCATGTACTGAGAATGACTCTCCCATCAGGCATAGAACAAACTGTCCCAGAGTTCTTCAGGTTTGTCATGATTATCATTGCCAACCTCACTGGCAGAAGGATTTTGCTTCTTGCACAAGAGAGGGTGGTTGGGCATTATTTAAGTCTCTGTGTGAACTTTGATTTGAATGAATGAATGAATGAATGAATGAATGAATGAATGAACATTTAAGGGGGCTTTTCTTCTTAAATAAGGAAAAAGAGCCTGCCTCATTTTAGCCAAAAAGAATGAGTTCATGTTTCGTTTTGAAAAGTGTGTACAGAGAATTCTAAAACCATGTACAATCTAGGTGTAAGGCCTAATTAGAAATATATGTTAGTCAAACCACTTTAATTCAAAGTGCAATCCAAAAACTATTGCAACTTCCATTCATTGCAATGGGGCGTACCCAAGAACCTGCAGTATTGGAAGTGGGAGCTTGGTCAGTAGGCTGGGTTTAGCAAGGGAGCCAGAGTTGGGCTCACAAAAGGAATGAGGAGCTTCCTTGTGGATCTGTTGGACCAGAACTGAGCAGTCAAAGACTGAGGGTTTTGTAGTGGTCCTGATGGACTCATCCTTTCTTAGGTCTGCTCAGAGACACATGGGGCTTGTCTCTCAACCAATCACCTTGCTCCATCACTCTCTTCTGTGGCAGCTTTGAGTTGAATTATGAAAATTTGGAGTACCATTGTGACACTACATTTTTATGTTGCACAAGTTCCACACAATGATTATAATTCTCCCATAAGCCCTCTAAGACACCTGGGGGCAATTCCCATTTCTATTTAGGGAAGGGAGGGAAGACGAAGTGTATTTCCTCAAAGTTAGTGCAGCTTCCTCTCTCACTTGGGATCAAACCAGAGAGGAAGAGGAAGGAATTGCTCTTAGCCCAGGTAAGCTAGAGGAGATTGGAAGAACTAGAAGAACATGCAAGGAGGGGAATTTGTACAAGGGGAATGGTAGGGAGGCAAATCAAGAAGTTCTGCATGAGGGGGATGGGTGAGTTGAAGAGGTTCACATGTGTAGGAGGAGAGGGAAGCAGAATTTGTGGGGTTAAGCTGGGAACTACTCGTAGTTCATTTGCAGATGACCTGGGACAAGGAACAGGGAGTGCATCAAAGGACGATGAATATGGGGTGATATACACAGGAACCTAGAACTTCAGGGCCTGGTTAATTCTGTTACCAGCCCTCCATCCTGTGTAGGGCAGATGGATTGGTGGTCTCAGATATAGAGCATGTCAGTGGCAGGTCTTGCTGGTGTGTTCAAGTTCAGCTTGTAACTATGGGGAAAGCATTGGCATAGCTTAGGGGGCAGGAGCTACATTCCCCCAGGTACCATGCCTTGAGGGAGTGTCTTAGAGGCACTTCCAATTTCAGAGGCCTTGAAGACACCCACTCAAGGCATGGTACCCACAGTCTCAGATGGTACGCAGTGCCCCCTGGGCCTCAGAAAGCCTCCTGGAGGCCTCTGAAAAGCACTTCTGGTTTTTGCTAAAATTCAGAAGTGCCTTTCCAAGGTTTCTAAGATGTTGTATCTAAGGTCTTGGGAGGTGTTAAAAATGGGGGGGGGGTGCTAAAGATTTTTGTCCTCCCAGGTGCCAGATGCCTTAGCTATACCACTGGGGGAAAGTTGTTCAGAGAAGGGGGGAAAAATCAGAGAAGGGGGGAGGTGATCTTTGGTGGGGGAAATGGTGAAAGAGGCAAGAGTTAACCTCCTGCTCCCTATACGCTGCAGTCCTAAACAGGATTGAGCCCCATAGCTTTTTGTGTGTGAAAAAAGGCATGCCTGGTTAGAAGCACACCTTTTAACTTGTTTTGGTGCACATCTAGCTGTGCTCTTAAATAAAAGAGTTTAGTGTGGTCTCTCGGTCTTCGGATTTTTAAAACCTACTCCAACAAAACGGAACTTCTGCAGATTTGTGTCCTGTGTGATAGCTGCTTAGTGCTCTGTCAAATAAATCATGAACATACCAGGTTTGTGTTAAGTTTTATGTTGCTCTGGCCGTGTCTGTAGCGTATAAGAATGAGAGCCGCATCTAAAATTTTACTCTGTTTGATAAAAAGATCCTTCGTGCTGCTATTTTATGTCTTCACCCTGACCCATTAAGGATTGGTGCAACATTCAGAACAATGACCCAACGTCAAACAACTAGTATCAACATTCTGAGGTTTAACAATGGGGGGGGGGGAAGGATTTTAGAAATGTTAGGATTTTTTTTTCTTAGTTGAAGGGTAAGGTTGGACCGTTTCCTCAGACTCCAAGCATCTCTTCTTAGGACAGTATGAAAAATCCAAGTTCTCTGTGTGCCTGTGTGTGTGTGTGTGTGTGTGTGTGTGTGTGTGTGTGTGTGTGTATTTGAGATGCAAGGCAGCCCAAGACCTCCTGATGCCTGAGGCAGTGTCCCAAATGCTGTCCTGCCCTTAGCAGGTGATGGGCCCACCTCTGGTCCTCCTAGTGAAGGCAATCTACTGCCTGACAGCCCAATCCTATCTAACTTTCCAGCACCGATGCAACCGCAATGCAGCCCCCGGGGTAAAGGAACAAATGTTCCCAAACCTGAAGGAGGCCTCTGTGACTGCACCCCCAACACAGGAAGCAGTGCAAACCCCATAGGCACAGCAGCACCGGCACTGGAAAATTGGATAGGATTGGGCTGTGAGGTGACAGCTTCAGTTGGGCTCCAGTTTGAACCATCCCTGGCGAGATGTCTGACAAATGACCAGCTCTAAGCAGGCTGAATTAGGGGGTGGAGAGCCCAATCCTAATGGTGGCAGTGCTGCCGAGTGCAGTGGCAGCAAAATGGAGACCACTGTATCCAGTGGCAGTGCCGGGACTGCAGGAAGCTTCCTTGGGCTGCACTGGTAGCCACAGATTCAGTGGTGGCAGGATGGTGCAGGCCTTCCTGCCTGCACTCCTTATTTACAAGTAATAAAAAAACACTTTATTGTGCTTTTGCACCAGCTCTAGCAAAACTTAGGATTGGACCGTAAGCCTCATCAAGCCATGTTATTCAATTAGATGCACACCTAATTTGACCCTAAAACTGCATGTGCAACCCTCCCCTCCCTCTGATATCTCATTTATGTCAATTTCTTGATTGTAGGTACCTCAAGGCAGGGACTTCCTTTCTCATTCTGTATAAAGTATCATGTATATTGACTGAGCAAGGAGTGTCAAGAAGATGTACACACATCGAATAGTGTCAAATTTATTATGCCATGATTCACATGGCATAATACTGTGATACTCGACTCACACATATTCTGCATATGGTGTACGCAGAAGCAGTTGCTTGACCCAGTTAGCTAAGTTAGTTCTTCTCCACAGACCTCAATGCCCAGCTAACACTGTTGACTAAGTGATCTGCAGACATCCACCAATGTGTGTGCTGGAATGTTTTCACACATCTCTTCAGCCTGACCTGGAAACATTTCTGTAGTCAGGCAGTACCCATTCTGGGATTCTGCTACAAACATGGCTCATAGCTGGTCTGGCTCTTGCATCTGATGCTCTGTATTTTGGCCAGAGCTGGATGGTGGAATATAGGCAGTACCTGGCAACTCTCAGATTGTCTCAAATCCTGACTCTCTTTAAGATGTGGAAGTGAAAGGTGTCAACCAGTAGTAACTGAACTAGCAGTCTATCAACCTGTTCTGTGTGCTGGCATGAAAAGTGTACAAGTTTTCCTAAAACTGTTGACAGTTTGATGCTATACAAAAAACAAGGAGCCTCCACGCTGCATTACTGAGATGCATCTATAGTACCAGGCTGGCTTTGAAATAGGTTTGACAAGGCAGAAACATTCAAACTGAATAAATGATTTGCCTTTGTTTGGAAAATCCAAGTGTCATTTACTTGGCTCGTGATATACAGAGTAAAGAGACACTCAAGAAAGAATTGTGATTATACAGCTTTTCATTTTGCTACATTGTTTATGCGCACAGCCTTGAAGATAAAGCTTGTAAAGACAATAAATCACTGATTATAACTTGTTTTTATTGTGTCACAGCCAGATATTTAAAAAGGGGATTAAACATAAGTAAGTTGCTTAGCCATTCCCTTCTTTGTTCCCATGTTCGGTGCTTTGCTTCAGGCAGCAAAATGTCATGGGCTGGCACTGCCTAGGGGAGCTCCATTAAAAAAAAACACTCTACAATATTCCAGATGGATCACTTTCATTTCCTTAGCAGTGATACTTGAGTAATTAAGCAATATGGTTCAACCAGCAGCACTTTTCCAAGGTCTATTCAAAGAGGTGGATAAAGAACTAGTGGTCAGTCTGTTCATATATTTATCTTGAGTGCTGCAGAGCACAATCCAGAGAACTCAACTGGCCCAGCAGGTCCCCTGCACTGGCCCAAGAGTGTTGCAAAATGTGCCATAAAGCATGTTTGCGACTACTCTCATGCTGACTAGGCTGGCATGAGGACGTGCACCAACCTTCCTGTGCCTGACCCGGACCTGGAGGGGGTAAGTAAGTGCCAGCTGAGGGGGTGGGAGTGGGTGGCGGTAGGGTTTAATAGAGAGAGGTTGCTTTTGGGCAGGGGAAGGAGGTCTAGTTTTCCTAAACTTGATAGGAGATAGATCAGGGAGACAGGATGGGCCACAGCAGTGCAGGCCGAATCCTAACCCCCGTCCCTGGCCTGATCCGCCTTACATAGACTGCTTGAATTTGCACTAGGGTAATCTCTGGTGCAGATCTGAGTAGCCCCACACTCACAAGATTTTGCTTGGGGTAAGGGGTAAAATATCCCCTCAAGTTACACTCCAGCCATCAACTACCTTGCACAGGATACAGCTCAGGCCACTTGGCCTCCCTTTTCCAGCACAAGTTAGGATTGGACTGCTCAGCAGACAATTATGCCTAATTAGAAAACACTCATATCCTTTCTGCAGCAGTCTGTTCCCAGATGAATGGCCACTCCTGTCATCCGGCTGAGCTGGAGAGGGCTGCTCTAGGCACAGAAAAGGCTGGCCCAAGACCTCCTGATGTTTCCCGAAATGCTGCCGCCCCTTATCCAGTGATGTGTCAGCCTCTACTCCTCCCACTGAGTGCTCTAGCTCAGCACTCTCCTCCCCTCCACATTTCCCCTTCCTATCTCTCCCCTCTTCCTTTTCCAATCCAGGGATCTGGAAGGAGCAGTGGAGGCAAGTAAGCAGATAGAGATGGGTGTCCCTCACCACACTGCTGCCTAATGGGGACCACTTACAGTTGTCCTCAAGGATGGGCCAGCCCAGGGCACAGAGCAGTACATTCAACAAGCTGCAGGGGACTACCAGGCAAGACAGCAAAATGAGGAAGCAAAATGAACCAAGAGGCCCAAGGTGCAAAGCTATAGAGGGACTCAACACAATCATCAAGATAGGAAGAATTACTAAAGAACTTCCAAAGGAATTCTGGAATGAAAGCTGTCATGCTAGCAGAGAACAAGGCCAGACTGGAAGTTTAATTAAGGTTCCAATCGAGAACCTTGTCTGAACCTGCATACACTGCCTGAGCAGGCCAAGTTGCAGCATGCCTTGGACTACCATGTGGGCACTTCTGCACTAGCTTGGGCTGCTGCACTGGTGTGGTGGCATCCCAGTTTTTTGTATCCTAGAGGTGACAGTGGAAGGGCACTGCTGGTCCGTGGTCCTTTTAGAGGTGCTTGATCCTGCACATCTCAGGCTTTCTAGAAGAGGGAAGGCCTAAGAGTTCCTCAATGGTCAGTTAATGGGTGGAGTAAGGACTCTGCAGAGGGCAGCTCCCTCTCTTCTTCGAATATAAATAATTAAAAGATGCATCATACATATGATACCGGGTAAGGCCTGAAGAGCAGGACTGGCCATGCCATGAATCAGGGAGAAGTGGGATGCTTCTGAGGGCAGATGCTGGGCCAGTTCTCACAGACAGCAGGGCAGCTCACCTAGTACCCTTCCCATGGATGGCCTACAAGGAAGAAAGTCAAAATGGCACAGCAACTTTTCTTCATCTTTTTTTGTTTTGTTAGGATGAGGTAGAGGTGTGAAAGGAAGGAAGGAAGGAACTGAGGTGTGTGGTCTTAACAGGAAAAAAGGACAGGGTAGGAGTTCCATTTGCTGCTTTGCTTTGTCTATGAACACCATTTTTAACACAAAATGAAAAACTCTTCACTGGCCTATTGAAAGCCAAGCTCAGAAGCAGAGCACCTGCCTTGCATGCCAAAGCCCTCAACATCAATAAGAGAGCTGTGAAAGGTTCCTGCTGGAACCCCAGATAGCTGAGAGTTAAGTAGACAATGGAGCTATGTAGTTCCATGGACCAATGGCCGGACTCTTTGTATGTCCAACCATAAGATTACCAGGACAGAAAGAAAAATGGTGTGTTCGTGTTTTTGTCTTGATCATATAGTTCATTTAGAACAGTATATGAACAGTATATCACAGTATATGAACACAGTATATGTGTGAGGACAGTACTTGCCTGGATTCAAGATTATAGAGAACAGTCTTGTCTTACTTGGAAGAAATATGGATTTTACTGAATTAGAATGATAGAAGAAAATGGAGAGATAAACATTTATAAACAGAAAATATTAATACCTTATTGAGTTTGTGCGATAAGCATAGCCGTAAGCTAGAACCCAGTGTTTCCTTTCTGAAATGTAAAGATGTCAGTTTAGTTAGGCCAGCAGTTAGGTTACTTTCATTCACAGGAAAAACATAAACTGTACTGCTGTGAAGTTGTGTTTCTGAATGATGCAAAATTTGAACTGCTCCATAAGCCCAGATGAAAAGGAAAGCTGCTCAGAACTACAGCATTATGTGTAATATTCCCGGTGCTGAGTGCATAATACCTAAATGATGCACAAAGAAATGGGAAAAAAGACTTTCAGTATGAAATCCCTGAAGACATCTGGTCTCTTTTGTTTTAAAAAGTTTAAGGTTGAATGTAAGGGGGAAACTGCTTTTAACGCAATGACATCTTGCAGCTTGGAAAATGGCAAATGTATGAATCCAGATACAGAATTGTTATTGTGATATTCTTCACACACAGTGATTATGTACTTACGCTAACACTTTTTGCAAAATAGTCATTAATATTATATCAGCAGTGTTAGGCATAAATTGCCACAAGTCCCATTGATACACTTATTAGTAAACCTTGTAAAGTTTACCAAATTGATATTCATTCATGATTTCCAGGGTCGTGATTATGCAGCTCTTAGAGTACTGAGGGATTGTTTTGGATTTAAGTAGGTTTGGCACTGAAAGAAGAAATGAATCTTTAGATGGGCACAAAAGGGTGATATGGGACCGTAGGAGTCATTTACTACTCAGTATTATTGGCAGGGATGCAATCTTCAGGCAGTCTTGGTCTGCAAATAGGGACCTTTAAAAACCAGAAGTTATAGACATACATAGTACTTCCAAAAGTTTTATGACACCCATGGGGTTTGACTAAAAATAAATCTTCCTGCAATATGTATCTGACATGGTGTGAGAGACTGGCGAATGCAGAGGACACGATAAAACAGTGGAGTGGAGATTATAATGAGGAAAAAGAAGGCTAGAAGGGTCATATGAGTAATGAGGGACCACAGTCAAGTCTGATATAGCATGTAAGTATGAAGCAAGGCTACACATGGCAGCCAACAGAAAAGAAACTAGAAATATGACCTCATCCTGACTAATGAGGGGCTAAATGGCAGTTGGAAGTTGTGCAGCAAACTGTGGGTCCAGCAGACCTTGTATGCCTCCTGAGGACATGGAATCTGCACAAAAATAGTGCCCCAAGATATCTGTTAGAAAGGAAGAAAGACATTGGGAGAGATTTCTGGCATGATGGAAGAAATGAAGAACTTGAAGACATCAAAGAACATATCGGTCTAAATCCAAATTCAGCATAACAGGGCTTATGAAATGACCAGGATGGCTCACCATCAACCTGAATAAAATGCAATTTAAATTGAATAAAATGCCATTTTAAAACATTTAAACAATCAAACAGTTGAAGAAGCTCTAACCAACACCAAAACAGATGGATAGCCAGTTTAGAGGCAGCTATCAGGTAACTATTCAAACCCCCAAAGCTAAGCAGGTCAAGTATGAAGGTGAAATGGTACCATAGATGGAACCAATCTGACTTCTTCGGATCCATGAGCTACCACTTGTCCTTAAATACCTGATAATACAGACAAGAATTCTCAGAGATACTGAAAGTGATTTGAGATGACCAAGCTGAGATGTTAGTAGCTAGTTCACATGAAATGGCCATTGTGGAACTTCTTTTTTCATTGATGTGATGGGTTCATGGACATAATCCAGACATATGACAAAATTAGAACTTTGAAGCTATCCTCTCTGGTGATGGACCATTGGTCCATCTAGGCTAATATTATCTATGCAGCCTAGTGGCCCCTCTCCAGGATTTCAGATAGGGGTGTTCCCCATATCTAACTGGAAATGTCAGAGATTAAACTTTAGACCTTCTACATACATAGCATATGCTCTATCAATGAGCTAGTGTCTCTGTTACGGCTTGGTAAGCGTTCACAGCAAGAGGCTGTCCAGCTGCACCGTGTGCCTATCTCTCAAGGCCAGAGTGTAGGCACTCCCGGGAACAAAGATGACAGACGGCAGAAGTTCTCCACCAAATGTCTCTTTACTATGTACAATATATACAACAACAGTCCAGATAACACACAATTACGAATCACACTGACGTAGCCTTCGGCACAAAATCCACTCTGCACGGAATCCACACTCCAGCTTGCCCTCGCTGGACTATATACTGGCTATAGCCAATCAGAGCGAACTAAAAGTGCAAAGTCACTCTGGTGGCATATGGGGTGACTCACCAGGTGACAGTCACCTGGTATGCATCACCAGATGTTGTATCATCTCCTCCCATGATGCTGTGCGCAGTCAGGCCAAGACTTAAGGGCCTGACACTATCCAACCTGCAGATTACCTGCAGGCCCGGGGATGATCCCATAACAAATCTCCCCAAACTCATGGTTGATACTTTATATAGTGAATTCTGACCTTGTCATATGCTTGCAATATGTCAAGTTACGGGCAGCCCAATCCCGAGCTGCCTGGGGCACCCAGCTTCTGCCCCAGAATCGGCTGCTGCCGCATCTTGTGTGCCCCAGGCTACCGCGGATCGCACCTCCGGAGAAGGGGACTTTTGTCCTCTTCTCCCAGGTAAGGGAAGCAGCCCTGCAATGGGGCTACTCAAGTTACCTTTAGGTAAAGGTGTTCATGTAGGGCGCCGAGCCCCACACGAACGCCTTGGATCCAGTGGAGCAGAGCTCCATGAGACCTGCCTCCCTCCCTCCCCCGGCATGTCTTCTCCCCACCCTCTCTCTGCCTCCCACCTCCCCATCATGCCTCCTCTCAGCCCTCCCTCTGCCTGCCTCCCCCCTCTCCAGAACACCTCCTCCCCATCCCCATCCCTGCCCTCGCTTACCATGCCACGGCTTGGTGGTCTGTGAGACCACCAAGCAGTGGAGGACGGGCGCTGGCCCAGCGGTAATCCTCTCAGACATGCCTTAAGGCTCGTTTGCAACAGTGCGTGCCAGTGGGAAGCCGGCGCACTGAGCTCAGGATTGGGCCGTCAGTCACTTCACCAAGAAATCACTCCTGTAACCATGTTAAACTGATCATTACACTCCATATATCTCTTTCCAGGTTGAAAAATTGTATACCAGATACAAAAGAAGGAGAAGTGTAATAGAGGAGTGAATTTACAAGTTATCTATGATGCTATCGCATTAACTGGATAGGATATTTATTTATTTATTTAATAAATTTATACCCTGCCTTTCCTATGCTGAACCAAATGCCCAAGTTGATTGGCAACCTTCAGTCTCAAAAGACTATGGTATAAGCCTACTGCACCCAGTATTCCCAGGCAGTCTCCCATCCAAGTACTAACCAGGCCTGACCCTGCTTAGCTTCTGAGATCAAACGAGATCAGGCATCTGCAGGGTAACAGTTGCTACAAATGCCCAAGGCAGCTTACAAAACTTTATAATCAAGTACAAAGCATCACAACAAGTAGAAATATCAAACAAGGCATTTAAACATTAATTTTGACATTGTATAGTGAAAAACAATATCAAAACAGAGCAAAAAGAAAAATTTTAAGAGAAAGAGAAAAGAACTCATTGAGCCAATGGGGAACCGATTAGTCCAGGGAGGCAGTCAAGTCATCACAGTATATCTGAGACACAAAGGGCAAAAATCCACTCAGCAACCAAATGCCAGATGAAACAGGAATGTATTGAGCCTTCACTGAAAAGCCATGAGAGAGGGAGTTATTCTCAGTTCCCCTGGGAGGGCATTCCATAGTTGTGGTGCCACCACAGAGAAGGCTTGCTCCCGAGTCGCCACCCCTCTGGCTTGGGACAAAGGCGGCACTTGTAGAAGAGCCCCTTCAGCTGACCTAAGAGGGTGGGCTGCAATGCATGAAAGGAGGCAGTCTTTCAGGTAGCCATGATCCAGGTCATGGAGGGCTTTAAAGGATAGAACTAGCACCTCAAATTGGGACCAGAAGCGTATGGGCAGCCAGTATAGCTGCTGAAGCAGTGAGCCAGCCAAGTCAGAACGTCTATCCCCTGTAACCATTCTGGCTGCCACATTCTGCACTAACTGCAGTTTCCGAACTGTTTTAGCAGGTAGCCTCACATAGAGCATATTGCAGTAGTCCAGTCTTGAGATTACTAAAGCATGGGTTACCATGGCCAGGTCCAAATGGCTCAAGTATGGTTTCAGTTGGTGCACCGGCTTAAGCTGGTGAACACACTTTTAGCAACTGCTGCTACCTGATTTTCCAGGGAGAGCTGAAAGTCTAAGAGAACTCCTAAGCTGTGCACCAGTTTTTGTAAAGGTAGTGCAACCCCATTCAAGTTGGGTAGGTGATTCAGTGGCTGCATTGAGGATTTCTTGATGAGGAGAACTTCTGAGAATAGTTTTCCAGACCGGCAGCAACACAGTTTAGTATCCAGTGTGTTGAAAAGGTAAACCACACAAGATGGCAATTACTATTCTATTCTGTTACATCAGGGGTGTCCAAAGATTTTGGCAGGAGGGCCACATCAGCTCTCTGACACTATGTCGGGGGCCAGGGAAAAAAAGAATTAATTTACATTTAAAATTTGAATACATTTACATAGGTTTACATAAGTGAATATATTAAAGATGAACTTACATGAATGAATGAAGCTCAAGGCCTATAAAAGGCCTTACACAAAGCAAGGCTGGCCTTTCCTTTGCTGCTGCTACTGCATCACAGACGTGAAACAGCAAGCAGTGGAGAGGGCTCTCATCCCACAGATCACGCAAGCAGTCAAACAGTCGCCCTCATGCTGAGAGCAGTTGCGTTGGGCCAGTGTGGGCTCCCATAAATCTCTGGAGGGCCAGAGGCTCATTGGAGACGGGTGCTCCTTGAGGGCCGCATTGAGAGGCCTCGAGGGCCACAAGTGGCCCCAGGGCCAGGGCTTGGGCACCCCTGTGTTACATTATTCTATTACTGCTGCAGTCAAAACAACACAGAGCCTTTTTATTAAAAGCTGACAAATTTCTTTTAGCATCAGTTTTCATAGGCTGCAGTCCACCTCATCAGATTCATTAAATCTTCAGTAACCTTAACCAGGGATATAAACAAAATAAGCACAGTGTCAATTCAAAATTGGTGATAACAACCTCTTAGCAATGCTAAGGGTCCAATCCTGTCCAGCTGTTTCAATTGGGCGTGTGAGGTGGCTAGTCACAGTGGCCGAAAGGTAAGATTTATTCCCTTATCTTGGGGCTACACTGTGGCTGCATTGGCACTGGAAAGTTGGAGAAGATTGGGTCTTAAGGGCACAATTCTATCTTGTGATGGAACAGGAAAGCCAGGAGGCTTGCGCTGTATCCAGTGCAAGATAGGGCTGGAATGTGGCTCAGCCAAAAGTAAGGGAAACTCTTCCCCTTACCCCCAGGTAAACCACTGCAGCCCCTATGGGTCTCCTTGAACTTGCGCCACATCAGGACAGTGGAACGGCTTGGGAACGGAGGCATAACAGCTGGATCCCAACCCCGCCTCCTGCTCCCCACCCGCCCTCGGACCACCTTCCACCCACCCACCCCATTCCAGAACGCCTCCCTCCTCCCCATCCACCCCAGAGCCTTGTGTAGGCTGACCTCGGCTGATGCAAGGTTCCTCCTGCAAGCCGCCACAGAAGCTGGATTCAGGCTCCATGTGCCAGCAAACCACTGTGTGGTGGTGCAGCTTACTCTAGAGGAGGTTCAAATGTGCTTTACAGCATGTTTGTGACCCTCCTAGGACTCACTGTTAGAATTGCGCTGCACGTCAATTAACTTTGCAATGTGATGAAAATCTATTTCCCTGGACTGAGGCCTGTTCCATCACCTGTGGAGATGGTGCCTAGTCTTGTTCTAAACTTCTGTTCAGCTAATTCTCTAATTGATCTCTTTTATTCATGTTGAAGAACTGTCACCTTGAGATGGATAAGAGAATGCCTAGACTTGTTGAAGCCCCTCTGGTTTCCCATGTTGCCAATTCTGTTATGTCTGTGTGGGTTGATTCTTTTACACAGAGGCTGTCTTTTATAGAGAGCAAAAGGTCATTGCTGGCAGATCTCACAGAACGTCACAACAAATCTCACTATATCATGTTGGAGGATGAACAAATGAATGAAACCCTGATGGTGTAGCTCAGGTTGTTGGGTCCTGCAATGGTGTTTCCTGTGCAGATATGGGAACAGAAATGGCACTGTGCTTTGTGGCAGAGTCTGTTCTCTATGCTTGCATCTCTGACATATCATTTATTGCTGCTTGGTAAACAGCCTTTTAAGATTCAAAGAACTCCAATTTCTGATGATACTTTTGTGTCATTATTACAAAAAAGGGTGCTTTCTTTCTCTACTATGCAAGACCCATTGACAGTCAGGTCATGTCCATTGGTCAGAACACAAAAGCTGTTCACTCCGGTTTTCTGCAGCACATATCAATTTGCAAGGAGCTAGAAGGGAGTGGAACCAAAGAAATGGGTCAAAGGAATTGGAAAGGGAAGTGGTTGTCTCATCTCATATTTGACAATCCAAAAGTATAATCCATCTCCCATGTTCCTAGGAAAAGAAGATGAACAATAACCATGTATTCTTATTGGCCTTGTGACATGGCCGCCTTTCTGCTCCAATTTCATTACTGTGAATCAGCCAGCTCTAGTTTTTATGAAGCTTCTTTCCTTGCCATGCTGAAAGAAACCAAATCTCACAGCACACAGGCTAACCCAAAGTATGAATCATGCCGAAAGCTTTCTGGTTTTGCCTTTGATTAATTCCTACGTGTCTTGCCTGGTTGAGACTACACTGTAGTCTCTTCTTCTTGGGCCTAATGAAGTTCTCCACTTGCAAATAGAACAGGCAACTCGTGGCTCAGATTTGTATCCGGAGGCTCACCTTAGTTTCATCACAATGCTGAAAACCTCTTATTCCAGCCTGGAGGTGACATTTCCTATTAAATGCTGATATTCAGAAGCACAAAATGTTACATTTTCCTTGAAATACATGAGAGTCTAGTAAACAAATGGCATTAGGCCTTTTCTCCTCATTGCATTTACTTCAGACAAAATATTACAGCAAGCAATTTGTGTTCTACTGGCAAACCCTTTTTCTTCATTTTGTGGGGAAAATAACAAAATGTTGGGCACAAGTACATTAATGCCAATGATTACGAGTGCAACTGACCAAGGAATGCAGGTTTGCCATCTTCATTTGTTTCAACGGAGTCTGCAGCGTAGTGTCACAGTCAGTGTCATCACCAGGCTTGGTGTTCACCCAGTGCGCCAATCCGCCTAGCTTGCCTGCAGATCACTGTCTGATATCTGCTACTTATTTATTTAAACTCTGATAACTGAGTAAGAGGCACTTTTATCTGACCTCTGCTATCTGACCTCTGCTAACTGAGTAAGAGGCACTTTTTCAAGTGGGTGCTCCTCTTTTTTTAGCAGGGGAAGAGTAACTGGCCCTCCTCACCCCAGCAGTGTCTTTTCTAGTGGCTGTCTGCTGGTGTTCTTTTGCATCTTTTTAGATTGTGAGCCCTATTGGGACAGGGAGCCATTAGTTATTTGATTTTTCTCTGTAAACCGCTTTGTGAACTTTTTGTTGAAAAGCGGTATATAAATACTGTTTAATAATAATAATAATAATAATAATAATAATAATAATAATAATAATAATAATAAACTGTGTATTTGTTGCATTTCTATCCCATTAATGGGGTCACCTGCTACTTTCCATCACACCATGCTACCTGCCAGTGATTATCTCATGGATTCTACATAATAAATCAATGAACAACAAATGGAAATTTCAGAGAAAAACAACCCTAGGCTTTATTCAAAATATTTTTCAAAAGAATTCATTATTTAAGAATATAAGAAGAGCCCCACTGGATCAGGCCAAGGGCCCATCTAGTCCAGCTTCCTGTATTTCACAAGTGGCCCAACAAATGCCCAGGGGAACACACAAGGCAACAACACAACCTGCATCCTGGTGCCCTCCCCTGCATCTGGCCATCAGAGGCAGCCTACCTCTACCTTGCACAGACCTACCATGACTTGTAACCCATAATGAACTTTTCCTCCAGAAATTTGTCCAATCCCCTCTTAAAGGCATCCAAGCAAGAGGCCATCAACATATCCTATGGCAAGGAGTTCCACAAACTAATTACACGCTGGGTAAAGAAAAATTTTCTTCAGTTTGTCCTAACTCTCCCAACTCTCAACTTTAGTGGATGTCCCCTGGTTTTGGTGTTATGTGAGAGGGAAAAGAGCATCTCTCTGTCCACTCTGTCCATCCCCTGCATGATTTTGTATGTCTCAATCATGTCCTCACTCAGGCGCCTGTTTTCTAGACTGAAGAGGCCCAAACGTTGTAGACTTTCCTCATAGGGAAGGTGCCCCAGCCCAGTAATCATTTTGGTTGCTCTCTTTTGCACCTTTTCCATCTCCACTATGTCCTTTTTGAGATGCAGTGACCAGAACTGGACACAATGCTCCAGGTGTGACCTTACCATTGAGTTGTACAATATTAGCTGTCTTATTCTCAATACCTTTCCTAATGATCCCAAGCATGGACTTAGCCCTCTTCACTGCTGCCACACTTTTATCAACACTTTTGATAAAAGCTGGTCAACACTTTTATCAAGCTGTCCACCAGCACCCGAAGATCTCTCAGACAGCTCAGAACCCGTTAGCTCATATGTAAAGTTTTGATTCTTTGCCCCAATGTGCATGACTTTACACTTACTTACATTGAAATGTATCTGCCATTTTGCTGCCCAGTCTCCCAGTTTGGAGAGATCCTTCTGGAGCTCTTCATAATCCCTTCTGGTCTTCACCACCTGGAAAAGTTTGATGTCATCTGCAAATGTTACCACCTCACTGCTCAACCCTGTCTCCAGGTCATTTACGAACAGGTTGAAAAGTACAGGTCGCAAGACAGATCCTTGGGGCACACCGCTTTTCACCTCTCTCCATTGTGAAAATTGCCCATTGACACCCATTCTCTGTTTCCTGGTCTTCAACCAGGTCTCAATCCAGGAGAGGACCTGACCTCTAATTCCCTGACTCTGGAGTTTCCTCAGAAGCCTTTGGTGAGGGACTGTATCAAACGCCTTCTGAAAATCCAGATATCTAATATCCACAGGTTCTCCTGCATCCGCATGCCTGTTGACCTTTTCAAAGAATTCTAAAAGGTTTGTGGCAAGACTTACCCTTACAGAAGCCATGCTGATTCTCCCTCAGCAAGGCTTGTTCATCTATATGTTTTAAGATTCTATCTTTGATGAAGCATTCTACCATCTTATCTGGAGCAGATGTTAGGCTGATCAACCTATAGTTTTCCATGACCTGTCCCTTTTTTAAAGATCGGTGTGACATTTGCTGTCCTCCAATAAGGAACAACTTGCATATTTTGATCAAGAGATCAGTGACTTCATTCTTCAGTTGCTTAATAACTCTTGGGTGGATGCCATCAGGGCCCAGTGACTTATTGATCTTTAATCTGTCAATGAGGTCTGAAACATCTTCTCTTTTAACCTCTATCTGACTTAATTCCTTGGTCAGGAGGGGCCGTTCGGGCAGCGGTATCTGCCCGAGGTCTTCTGCTGTGAAGACAAATACAAATAACTCATTTAATTTCTCTGCCATCTCTAAGTCTCCTTTTATCTCCCCTTTCCCTCCCTCACCATCCAGAGGGCCAACCGCTTCTCTGGCGGGTTTCCTGCTTCTAACATATTTGAAGAAGCTTTTATTATTCCTCTTAATGTTGCTGGTCATGCGTTTCTCATAGTCTTGCTTGCCCTCCCGTATCACCTTCTTACATTTCTTTTACCACAGTTTATGTTCCTTCTTATTCTCCTCATTAGGGCACGACTTCAGTTTCCGGAAGGAAGCTTCCTTGCCCTTTACAGCCTCTCTTACTTGGCTCGTTAACCATGCGGGCACCCTTCCTTTGCGGTATACACTTCTCCTGGGCTTCTATTACTATTGTTTTAAACAGCTTCCACACACTCTGGAAACTGCGTGAAGATTGAACCCTCTTTGCCTTCCCTTTCAAGTTCTTCCTAACTAGCCTCCTCATCTGTGGAAAGTCTGCCCTTCAGAAGTCAAGGGTTTTTATGCTAGATTTGTTTGGCACTCTTCCCCCAACATGCATGGTGAAACTAATTGCAGCATGGTCACTGTTCCCCAATGGCTCAGTAACCTCTCTAACTAGGTCCTGAGTGCCACGCAATATTAAATCCAGAGTTACCTGTCCTCTGATGGGCTCCATGACTAGTTGCTCCATGACTAGTTGCCACAGTCATTTGTGGCATTCTACTCATTATGAGATGTTTTAAACAGAGATTCCTTGATACAAAAATTAGATTACTGCTAATTAATCTCTTGAGATTCACAGTCACTGTTGGCACCAGGTTGCTGTCAACTCTGGGGTAAAATTCTGCAAAGGGCCCTCCATGCCCCCATCTTATGGTGGTGGCTTGGCCACTGCCACTGTCACCAGGGTTAGGGGGTCTGGCCACGGAGGACTTTTTATGGCTGTGGACTGTTGCTTTTTTTTTTTTTTAATTGGATGCATGATACATTTGTAAACACATGCAAATGATGCTGGGTGCCTGCCAAGAGAGCAGGCCAATAATGTGGCGTCAGATTCCAGACAAGAAGCTTCAGCTCCCAGAGGCCTCAAGGAATTTGCCAGACCCATCACTCCCCAGACTCTAGCAGGCTGGTTTGGGAGAAGTCTTCCCTGGCTGTTGTTTCTCAGAAAATGCTGTGAGTGGCCACACCTTGCTTGCACAGCACATGAGAACTGGTGAATACAGCCACATACTGGCAGCTTCCTAACAGAGTAAACAAAAACATCAGCAATCGCAAAAGAAGGGTTCCCAACCCTAGCTGCCCTCACCACTTCCATGACTAAATTCAATCAAAGAGTCCAAGCCAATCAAGCTGCTGGCCTCCACAGGTAACTGCTGTACCTTTGGTAGGATGAAAAACAATAGAAGCATCTATTTAGAGCTGCTGCTGATGAATCAAAGGCCATCAAAGGAAGGTTCCTTGAAGAGATCACTCCTCTAAAGATTCCACAGGGTTACAAACATACTAAGGCTTTCCTGGCTGAATGAGTTTAAAACATAATTTATCATGTTGCTCAGGTCTTTAAGCTATGGATTAAAACATATTAGAGGATCTAGTCCTATATAGATCTATATATCCTATATAGGAATAGAACCTATAATGTGTTTTAATCTGTGGCTTAAAGAGTTGAGCAACATGTTAAATTATGCTTTAAATCCCACAGGGTTCTTTGACAGAAAAGCTGTGTCATCCTACATATTTCTCATTCCACATTCTGCCTTACAGTAGACACTTTCAATGACCCTCCCCAATTCTGTTTAAAGCACCCCTAGTTTTGCCACCACACAAGAACTGCAGTGCCAAGTACACAGGATTGGTAGCTACTGAATCCCTTCTCTTTCTAACTTTTTCCTTTCTTCCTTTCCATGAGGACAAACCAAGAAACTGCTGCTGTAGTGCCACTGAGCAGACACCCTTCCTAGCATAAAGCCACTGCACCAGCACATGCTGGGCACACATCAGCAGAAATGGATAGGTAACCTTGCTTTATGGCAAAGCCTAGCTATTGACCCACAAAACCCGCTTCTCTTTCCCTGTCTCATTAGTCAAACTGATAGCATGCTTAGTGCTTCTGTCATTTCCCTCCTTGCATGTGAGTGGTGTGTTCATGTATACATTTAGAACTTTTAATTGAAAGATTGCACTGCTTTTATTTTGGATCCCCTTCCCTGCACTTGTATTACAGTAATATTCCCACAATAAAGGTCTTGTTGTAGCACCTCTTCTTTTTATGGCAAACCGCTAAACTGTACCATTTTACCCACTGCTCACAGTCTTGGCACATGCAATTAATTTCCTTCATGTGCACATGGTACACGTGATTTGAAAAGCACACTTGCTGTCAGGCCCCTCAACCAATGTTCCATTGGGCTGACCCAATGCCACTCCTACTCACAGTTTGTTGCTTCTATGTAGGTATATGGTGTTGGAAGTACTATATTTTCTACTCTTTTCCGGTAAGGGCTGCCCCATTAAATTCCGTTTAAAATTCTCTTTGATCTTTGTGTGGGTACAATCAGGCTGATGGGTCCATTAAACCAAACTAAACTGTCAGCTTTTGGATCACAGAGATAAGGTAGAACTCTGAAGGTAGACTTTTCAATAAATATTTTAATAGTGGAGCACGTCTTCTGTTTTGTTTTTTAACTGGCATGTTTTCTCATGGATAACTTTTCCTGTGAGGGGTTCTCTCCACATACATTTACAAGTCGTTTAACCAGAAGAAAAATACATATCCTTTTTGGAAGCCAAATGTGTTTTAGTTGTGTTAGGTTGCAGAGATTGAATGTGGAAATGTGTTTATTTCAGAGTGACACATAATTACATACTTCTAGGTTGCTCTGTCTGCTTTAAATTACTTTATGCAAATCTCATTTTCAAGGATTATATGGAGAGCAAAAGTGAAATTATTCTACGTATTCATCATTGTACTATCTTTCCCTTCTAATGATAATTTTTAGATGCAATATATTTATTTTATTTGGAGGGGGGGGAGAGAGAGAGAGAGAGAGAGAGAGAGAGAGAGGTAATTTGGCCATTCGTTATGTGACAATATCCCTCAGAGAAAAGTTAAGTAACATAATATAAAAATGCAGAATCTCAAAAGATATTCAAATAGGAAGCACCAATATGCAATTTTCCTGATTGTGTGTATGTGTTTCTGCAGCTGGATAATGAGGAAAAGACACAAAACCTTCTAAACATGCATGGTTTGTATAAAAATGAATGAATTTCCATCATTTGGACATGAGAGATTTGCAGTGTGATTTCTTTGTATAAAGTGGCGAAAGATGAACTTTCAAAAAAAAGGATAATGAGTGTAACAACTAGAGATTGCTTCTAGAGCTAGAAAATTGCTTAGATCTTTTCTAATGTCTACATGGTATATGATGGCTGTCAGCCTTTGACACCTGAACAAATACAACTATCTTCTCCTGAGTTAGACCTTTAGTGCATCAGTCTCAGGATGGTCTACTCTGACCTGGCAGAAGCTCTCCAAGTTTTCAGATGGGGGTGTTCCCCTATGGGGATGCCAAGGATTGAACCTGGATCTCTGTGCATGCAAAATGTGCACTCTGTCATGGTGCTATGGTCCTCATGGTCCAATCCTAAAAGGGCCTTAAACGTATGAGCATTCATAGAAATATGGGCACACATCAGTCTATCTTTATTAGATGTTTTGTCATGTATTACACACAGAGAGCATGAGTACATAGAGTGTTTCATTTTAGAAGTTCAAATGCTTTTCAGGCAGAAGGTTGCAGGTGCAACCCATGGCATCTATGGGCAGCCAAGGGAAACTGTGAAACACTCTATATAAAACTTGTGAGAACTGTTGCCAAATAAACCAAGGATCTGACTCACTAAGGGCCCAATCCTATCCTACTTTCCAGCACTGATTCAGCTGAGCTAATGGGGTGTACGCTTTATCCTGCATTGGGAGGGCAGGGGCCATTCTCAATGTAAGGGAATATTTGTTTCTTTACCATGAGGCTGCATCTGCACTGGAAAATTAGATAGGATTGGGCCTTTAGGCTGTTTCATACATAGGATCATCTTAGTTAGCAGCTGTCCAGGTTCAAGAGCTAGAGTAAGTGCAATTCTCTCTGGCTAGTGATGGTTACGTAGTTCAGGGGTCAAAAAAACTGTGTATAGCCTAGAAGTGTGTATACGTATAGTTTCGTGGTGACTCCATTTTATCTCTATATGCAACTTCGAGTGGACATAAATGTGCATAAATGTTCAACCTGTTCATAAATGACCTGGAGAAAGGGCTGAGCAGCGAGGTGGCTAAGTTTGCAGATGAAACCAAACTTTTCCGAGTGGTGAAGACCAGAAGTGATTGTGAGGAGCTCCAGAAGGATCTCTCCAAACTGGCAGGATGGGCAGTAAAATGGCAGATGTGTTTCAATGTAAGTAAGTGTAAAGTCATGCACATTGGGGCAAAGAATCAAAACTTCACATATGCTAATGGGTTCTGAGCTGTCTGTGACAGATCAGGAGAGAGATCTTGGGGTGGTTGTGGACAGCTCGATGAAAGTGTTGACCCAATGTGCGGCAGCAGTGAAGAAGGCAATTATATGCTTGGGATCATTAGAAAAGGTATTGAGAACAAAATGGTTAATATTATAATGCCATTGTACAAATGGATAGTAAGGCCACACCTGGAGTAGTGTCCAGTTCTGGTTGCCACAAATCAAAAAGAACATAGTAGAAATGGAAAAGGTGCAAAAGAGAGCGACTAACAACCCAATCCTAAGCATGTCTACTCAGAAGTAAGACCCATTAGAGTCAATGGGGCTTACTCCCAGGAAAGTGAGGATAGGATTGGGCTGTAAGATTATTACTGGGCTGGGGCACCTTCCTTATGATGAAAAGTTACAGCGTTTGGGCCTCTTAAGCCTAGAAAAGAGGCGCCTGAAGGGAGGCATGATTGAGACATACAAAATTATGCATGAGAAGGATAGACTGGATAGAGAGATGCTCTTTACACTCTCACATAACACCTGAACCAGGGGACATCCACTAAAATTGAATGTTGGGAGAGTTAGGACAGACAAAAGAAAATATTTCTTTACTTAGCGTGTGGTTGCTCTGTGGAACTCCTTGCCACAGGATGTGGTGATGGCATCTGGCCTAGATGCCTTTAAAAAGGGATTGGACAAATTTCTGGAGAAAAATCCATTACAGGTTACAAGCCATGATGTGTATGTGCAACCTCCTGATTTTAGAAATGGGCTATGTCAGATGCAAGGAAGTGCACCAGGATGCAGGTCTCTTGTTATCTGGTGTGCTCCCTGGGGCATTTGGTGAGCTGCTGTGAGATACAGGAAGCTGGACTAGATGGGCCTATGGCCTGATCCAGTGGGTACGTCTGAGGTGTTTTGCACCATTTGACAAGAAACTCAGAAAGTGTCCAGGTCTTTCCACTGTATGGAACTCCCAAGCTTTTTGGTCAGGGTACCTTTCATGAGTGGTGCTGAAGTCAGTTTTGGCACAGCCTATCAAATTCAGTTCTCACATTAGACAATGCCTGATTGACTTTTCACCAGTGATGCATCATACAACACTTGTGAACATTGCTAAGGCAGTACAAAAGTGGGAAAGATGTATAATCAAATAAAATACCTTCTGTTCCATGTAGAATTTACATTCAGTGAGAACCAGTGTGGTGTTGTATAGAGTGTGTTGAACTTTGGCTGGAGAGGTGGGGTGGTCACCTGGAGAGCTTTTAACTATTGAGAAGAGGATCTTCTACCTCAAAATATGTGACTTTCCATTTGGGGGGAGAGAGGAATGTACATGTTCCCTAACCCTAATCACTATGTAATTCTAGAAATTTTGTTTCTATTGACTCTTTACCTAGTACACTACTTCAAATTAGTCTCCAGCTTTCTCAGAATAAACTCTATGTTTTTCTTTATTTCTGCCCTACAAGGAATCTGTTTGTTATCCTTAGTGTTGGATATAGAACCAAGTAATTGTTGGCTTTCATATTGGTTTTTTCAGCCTGGCCTGGTCACAATCTGAAATCTGTTTGGCACCTAGCACAAGTTAACCAAAGCAAGTTTGCAAAGCACCTTCATCAGTTGGAAACTATAGACTTACATGCTTTTCTAGCACACTCAGGGCCCAATTCTAACCAATTTTCCAGCACTGGTGCAGCCACAATGCTGCCCCAAGGTAAGGGTGTTCCCATACCTTAAGGAGGACTCTGTGACTGCTGCCCCACCACAAGATGCAGTACATGCCCCACTGGCACAGTTGCACCAGCATTGGAAAATTGGATAGGATCGGGTCCTCAGATTTCTCTCTCTGAGTGCCCCCCCCCCCAAGATCTACTTGAAGAAGAGCCCTGGGGAATCTGAAAGATTGCTCACTGTAATACTGAAAGAATCACTCCTTGTTTTTTAAATAGCTCTAAGAAGCCTGAATCAGAAGGAAATCCAAGTCAGGTCTTGCAAAAGACAGATGTAGAGACAGAGGCCTGGCCTGACTGCAGTGAAGGATCAGCTTCATTGATATCTACTTATTTTTACTACCCACTTGGACACAGTAAAAGTAGCACAATTGCTGTGAATACTTCTCTGTTTCTTCTGGGAAGGATCTCTGAAGAATCTTACATTCCTGGCTGTGCTACATCTGAATGGGACTTCCTAATAAAGGCATTGCCATACTACTGTATACGGGCCCACCCCTGGAGGGGCCTGGAGCAGGCTTGTTCCACCCCCAGGGAGGCCTCAGATTAGCTGGAGGGGAAGGGGTTCCAGTTCCCTTGTCCTTCTCCTTAGCAGAGCTGCCACACCTGGCTTGGGAGCAGAAGCTGTTCACCTCACAGCTCCCTACTTCACACTGCCTCCTCTCATCTCTGGCTTCCCTGTTTTATGGAGCAAGCCAGCCCCCTTTTGGCCCCTCCCCTTCCTCCAGGTGGGGCAGAAAAGGCCTGTCCTGTTCCTGGCTTGTTTGCCCTGCCAGCCCCCTCTGTCTGGTGGGGGTGAGCCAACCTTCCTTGCTCCCCTCAAGGGCAGGGAAGCCTCCCCACCTTGGGCATGGGGTGCCTGCTCCAGGGTAAGTCGGGGGTCAGGGCATCTAGGAGGGGCCCCGACATACTACTACTACTACTACTACTACTACTACTTGGAGTGACCTTAGGCAAATTGTACTCTCTCAGCCTGACTTACCACAAAGGTTTGCTATATAAATGGAATAAAATCTTATGATCTATAAAATCTTAAAATCTATATAAACAGAATGAAATCTTATAAAACCTTAAGAAGGGTGGGATGGAAGACAAGTGAGGTAAAGATCATACTACAGACATGGGAAATTAATGCAAAAATCTGATTTCAGCATCACGGATGAAAGAAAGCCATAGAACTGACATCTTTTGACTTTTGATCTTGCAGTTGTGACAAGCCTTGTGACAACTCATAATTGTCTTGCAGCAACTCATAATTTCACATTTCAGACTAGCGCCTAAAGGCAGTGTGCCAGTAAGACTCTGTAGGTCCCAACAGGGGCAGACCTTTGATCTCCAGGTTCTTGACCTGGTAACTTGACCTGCTGCTTCAATGAGCTGGTGACCTCCACTCCTGCAGTGTGAGAAGAACAGCAGGATGTGGGAACTGGCAAGAAGTGAAGTGCAGATGAAGGGGGAGTGGAGTTTGTGACCCATAGTCCACTTCGCAGGCCCAGCAGGGACTTGCGGTAGGTGGGGAGGCAGATACTCCCCACTGAAGTCCTTCAAAAAGTACACCGTGTAGGGTGTACCAGCACTCACAACCCACGTGCAAAAGTGCGTGGGCAGGGTGACCAATGTCATAACCGAAAAATGTGCGACATCCAAGAAAAACGCAGGACACCACAAAATGAAAGCTAAAAACACTCGGATATTGATTTCATGTGGTTAATTTAAACACTCTCTTACTTACTAAATTTGAAACTGTTACATTGTGTTGGCAACCTTCAGTCTCGAGAGACTCTGGTATCGCGCTCTGAAAGGTGGTTTTGGAACATCGTCTAGTGTGGCTGAAAAGGCCAATTCGGGAGTGACAATCCCTTCCACACCGGGAGCAAGTGCAGTCTGTCCCTGGCCTGTCTCCCTGGCATATAATTTATTAATTAGGAGAAGACTAAGCGCTGCCTACAGGGAAAAGGAGGGAGCCAATGAAGAGGCCACGTCTGGTCACCCTGCAGGGCGTGGGCCTCACAAGGCCCAAGGTGGTGCTTTTCGAAGGACTCTGCTGGGGAGGCTCCCCCCCCCCCACTGCGCGTCTCTTAGGCCCAGGAGTTTTTCTTTGGAACAAGGCGTGGCAAGCACCCTGGAAGGACCCCAGTGGATGCGCCTAGCCCCCCTCAGCGAGACCCCGCCTCCCGCCTTGGCTCCACCCAATCGGGCTCTCCGGGCCAGTCGGGGCAACTTTTGCGGGCAGGCGGCGCGAGCGTGCTTCGCTCTTGCAAGGGCGCGAGTGGAGCTGGCGCGCGCTCTTCTCACTGCGCCCACGCCAGGCGCCGGGGCAGCAGCAGCAGCAGCTCTCTTCCCTTCTGCAGGCTGTAGCTGGAGAAGCCCCTCCTCTGCGGCCACGCCTCGCACCGACCGTCTCGCCCCCCTCGGCTTCGAACAATAGCCCCCCCCGCCCCCGAGGACCGCCACGAGCCGTCCGGGAGGGCACCCCTCTCCACTTGCTCGTGGAGACGCCCGCGCCTGCCATTGGCAGAGGCTCTCCGCCGTGCCCGCAGCACCATTCACAGTTCCGCGCTCCCATTCACAAGTCCCGTTCACAGACCCCCCTTTCCCTCCCTGCCAGCCACACGCCCACCCCAGCCTTCCCCTGAGCACAGGGGCGCAGGCGGGCAGCGACGGACTGCTGGTGCTCTCCGCTCCGCTCGGACCAGGCGGAGGCAGAGGGGAGCGCCCCCCTGCCAGCCTCGAACAAAGGGATCTGGGCCGACGCACGAGGCGAGGGCGGCCGCGGGCTCCGTCCGGATGCGGTGAGAGCGGCGAGAGGAGGAGGGAAGGCGGCGTTGCCGGCATCGCGGAGCTGCCTCCACCATGGGCTGCTGCACCGGGCGCTGCACTCTGATCTTCCTCTGCACGCTGCAGCTGGTGAGTGGCTGGCAGGCTGGCTGGCTGCCTTGGCCGCTGGGCACTGGTGGGGCTGCCAAAGGACCCTCTCGCCTCCCCCCTTCCTGCTACCCCAGTCCTGGGCTGACTACCCCATGACCCCCCTCCCCGCCTTCCCCAGATGCTCTCCCTACCCATGCATGCTGCACCTGAAGGACTGGTCCTTCTCCATCCCGCTTCGCCCCATCAGGCACTGCCAACTCTCCTGCACTTGTCCCCTGCTGGCTACCGCCTGACTGTAAGCACGACCTTTTTCTGAACAGCCGGGCAGGAGGATGATGATGGTCATCATGGCATTGAAGTGCCCCTCGCCAGTTCATTGCGGGACACGGGATGTGGCAGGTGGAAGGCCACTGGCGCCCCCTCCCTGACCAGTGGTGCTACCTCCTTTGGGGTACTTGGCCACCTGAGAGTGTGGGCTGCCCTTGCCCACCCCCAGAGGGGCAGCTGCACCTGCTGAGGGTCAGGGGACACCTTCCTACCTCAGAAGGATTAGTTACAGATTCTGAAGGATTGCTAACCCCTGTGTTGATTGTTCCAAGCAGTTTCCCCGTTGCCACAGGCACAGGCTACAATCCTATCCACACTTTCCTGGGAGTAAGCCGCATTGACTATAACGGGACTTACTTCTGAGTAGACATGCATAGGATTGGGCTCTTACTCCCTTGAGAGGAAGGGTGACATCTGTTTAATAGCTGGCATTGCTCCCCCCTAGCCAAGAAATGGGTAGACTGTTTCATATTACCCACTGCTTACCTATAACAAGTAGTGATCCCAGCAGAAATCCTGGATATTGTCCATGAGAGCAACCTGATTCTTCCAGACCTGAAGCAATGCCAGTTCAGGTTCCTGTTGGGATTTAAGTTATAATATGTGCATCTGTCTAAATGTCAAAGTCTATTGTGCTTGGTAGAAAGTATGTTCAGTTGTTGGCTGAGGATCCCCCCCCCCCCCCCCAAGAAAGGCACTTAGTAATGCTGCCTGGTTTTTGCTTTGGTCTCTTGTGGGCTGTTGAAGGTTTTCTGTGCTGGCCAAGTCTCATGGACTTTAAAGGCAGGCTTTCATCCTGGCTTCATTTCAAGGCAGTTTGAAGCATCTTTGTGGTGCGAGGAAGAGCTTTCCTCTCTTCCCCTGCAGTGTGTTTAAATCAGAGAGTTAAATATTGCAAGGCTCTGTGGAAACCTCGCTCATTCACGGTTTCTCAGTTTGACAGCTGGATATTAAGACCACTTGGTGATCAATATGAGGTCAAGGTGTTCAGGCGGCACTGAAGGATAATGGGGGTAACTTGTGTCTTCGTTAATGGTTTGGAGGTTACAAGGTTAACTCTTAACTCTGATTTTTTTTTTGTTCTAAAGTTGGATTTTACAGTGTAGTTTCAAGAAACGCACTTTTAAAAAACATATTTATTTTCCTGTTGTGTTCATGCAGTCAGGAGTCACTGACTTATTTCTGTCAAAGGTGAAGCAAATAGATCTGAATTTTAAGAAGGAAGATCAGGGGTGGGGAAGTATTTTGCTCAGAGGAAATGCCCATTGTGACTCCATGGTTAAGGGGCCTGGCTTTGCTGTTGTAGGTTGCCAGATCAAGCCCCACATTCTGCTGTGCCTTGAATAAAAACAGTTGTCTTCATATGATCTTGTTTCTCCCTGTCAGGGGGTTTTCATTCCTTAGTGAAGCTAGTATGACAGCTTCAGTATTAAAATATTTGAATCTCAACAGTGCATTAAAAGAGAATTTTTTCTTTTAAGTTGAATTTAGAACATTGTTGCTGATACACCTGACTCATGCCATGTATCTGTGATATGTATGTTTTAACCTGTTTGATGCAGTGGTGCCAAAAAGTGGTGCCAAAAAGGTGCCAAAAAGGTGGAAGCTAATGTTTGCTCTTGGTACATTGATTGAAAAATAGAATATTGTGGTTGCAATGTGGTTGGTTCCCTTTTTGCATCTCATGATGTTTCCAAGGAAGAATCCCATGTAGTCTGAAATGAGAGGAGAAAAGCAGAGTGGGAAGAACTGCCATCTATCCTCTCAAAGAGCACTCCTTGTTACTTGCTGTATATGCTAATCTTGAGGAGTTGTCACTTTACCTCTAAAGAGTGCCTAGAGCTTTTTCAAGGTAACCGATGCCATGAGCTAAGGCTAACTGCAGTAAACATCTAAGGTAACAGAGAGAGAGATGGCATCAATCCTGGCTTATATCACAAAATGAAATGAGTTTATGATGATTCATTAACTTCATTCATCCCACTGTATTCAGAGGGTCTTACTCTTAGGTTACTTTGCACAGGGCTGCAGCCTGCTGCAACCATGGAGCGCAGTCAGTGATGGTATCAGGTTGCTGGGAGTCCTGGAGAAACTTGTCTCTTGCTGGTGTGTTGGGCACTACTGCTGCCACTAGTAGTGAAGAGTCATAGTCAACTTGGCCTGATGGACCCTTTGATTGATGTGCCCCTTGGCTGGTGCCCAGCCTTGCTGACCTCTCTTGCCACCTTTGAGGACAGTGGGATTTAACTTCCAAATATTCATAAGATTGTGTCGTCAACCACTTTCCCCACATAGTCTCTAATGCTGCAT
Source organism: Tiliqua scincoides (assembly GCF_035046505.1). Classification (NCBI taxonomy): domain Eukaryota; kingdom Metazoa; phylum Chordata; class Lepidosauria; order Squamata; family Scincidae; genus Tiliqua; species Tiliqua scincoides. The sequence continues at coordinate 41,983,007 of NC_089824.1, read as the reverse complement.
GCAAAGAAAGTATTATAATTCAAACTTCTGGTTTGTTACTGAAGTGTTGTGGTGCGGGATGGGAGAAAATGGAAAACCTTTCTGTGGTCTCCATGAGATTTTGGTAAGAACAAGGAGATAGCGTACTATAGTTGATTTTTAACTCATTGCTCTGCTTCACTGCTCCATTCTCATCTTTAGATAGCATGTTCATAGGCTGTAGAAATAACTAGAGCACAACAACATGACTGTATTAGACTTCTAAAGAACATGTTGGTAGTTTGCACTTTCAGGTGAGGAAAGCCCACTGGGAACCTGATTTTTACATGGCTGAAAACTGATCTGTTACTATAGTACTGTTCTGCCCCAAAATTATTATTTTCAGTGGTCTAAGAGATGGAATTTCAAACAACAAACAAAAATCCTTCATTTTGAAGACCAGATAGGGCAAATCCTATCCAAATTTTCAGCACTGATGGAGTTGTGCTAATGGGGCGCACACTGCATTCTGCAGCTTGAGTGCAGTCATGGAGGCCTCCGCATGGTAAGGGAACATTTGTTTCCTTACTTTGTGACTTCATTGCAGCTGCATTGATGCTGGAAAGTTGGATAGGATTGGGCCCTATGACATTAACATGTCTCTGAAGGTTACAGTGGAAGTGCCACATTTCCTGAAAGCTGTAAAGCAGCGATTTTCAACCACTGGTGTGCCACGGTTGGTCTACAGGCGTGCTGCGGGAGTTTGGGGAGGGCCATTTATTACTAGGGCAATTGCGGGATTTGAGCTCCCTACCAGCAGCATGGTGTGCCTTGTCAGTGGTAAAAAAACTGATGTTTGCCTTGACAATTTTAGCACCTTCTCAGTGTGCCATGAGATGAAAAAGGTTGAAAATCACTGATATAAGGACTGTTAACATACTGTATGTGAATAGCCACCATATATGTAGAAGGCTATGCATAAAATTCATCAGAAACATACTATACTAAACGATCAAGCAGCTTTCAAAAGTGGTTCTAACACGAAGACTTTCATTTGTTCTAATACTTACACTATGTATTGCCCACTGTCAAATCTCATATCATTTTAGTGCCTAATAAATATCTGTCCAGATAGATTGTTTTAGTGGAATTTATTTTTTGTGCTTAAAAAAAAAATGAAACAAAGCTGTAATATGTTTGGGTGGGTTTGAGAACTAAATCTAATCTGGTAGACATCAATCGAAAGGTCCAGGGTGTTTCCAGATGATGAAATAATAGGGATGTTGAGCTAATGATTGCTGATATTGTTACCAGTGGAGATGTAGGGAGTGGGGTCAAATCTTCATTACATCACAGGTTTTATGGGCAGTGAGCACACCCAACCCAGTGGCATCCCCAGGCATTGCTGTCATTAAAAGAGATTTATTTTTTCCCTTGCATTGATTTGTCCCATTGATTGTGGAAAATCTCTTGACTAAGTGATAACAAAAGCCAAATCACTTGCCTTGCTAACCTGCCTGAGTACCAAACACACAAATGACGTATGTGGGCTAATGATTATCTGGGCTAAAAAGTGCAGGGGAGAAAAGCATTTTTTTTTATCATGCTTGCTGCCTAATAAACACATGATGAAATCAGAATATGGGTCTGTTTAGCCCAGTATTGTCTATTTTCTACTGAGAATAATTTTCCAGTGTCTCAGGAAGGGATCCTTAGAGATGCCAAGGATTTAACCACAGATTTTCTGCATGCATAGCTTTACCAATAAGCTGTAGTTCCACTACTGATTAGAAGTATTTATATAATATATAATAATAATATAATATACAGTATTTATATACCGCCTTTCTTGGTCTTTATTCAAGACTTTATTCAAGGCGGTTTACATAGGCAGGCTTATTAAATCCACGCAGGGATTTTTACAAATTGAAAGAAGGTTCTCTCTTTCAAGAACCACCACATTCAAGCTGTTACACTCCGATCTGGTTTAACATTCTGGCCTCCATCCTCCCACGCTCCGAGCAGATGGAACAGCTCAGCTGCAGCTTGCCAGCTGCTTCAAGGTCGCACGGTGCCAGTGGCCTCGAACTGGCGACCTTGTGGATGTTAATCTTCAGGCAAATGGAGGCTCTACCCTCTAGACCAGACCTCCTGCCCAGAATGTATTTAGAAATACATTCTAATGAGTTGAAAAGGACTTGCTTTGGGTTTCAGCCCAAGTAGTGTTACAGTACCAGTGCTTCCCAAACTGGTGGGACATGATCCACCTGCCAGGGAAGCACTCATTCCTGGTCCCTTAAGGGGCAGGGCAAGGAGATAGCAGCAACACAGTCCCGGGGCCAGAGAGGGGTTGTTTAACTTCCAGCATCAAGCACCGGTATCCAGGGAGTGTGGAGATCTCATTGCTGCCATCCCCCCACCCCTCCATAAAGACTTACTGCAGTCCCAAAGTCCTACTCAGAACCACTGTGTTACACTAAATGTATGGCTGCTGCTAAAAAAACATTTCCACACATATAGTTTTTCCCTCTTTCCATCATATCTCGTACATCTTTTCTTGTGTAATGCCCAATGCACCTTATTCACCTATTCCATATCACTGGCTGCTAGTGGTGGTGGGAACCTGTGATAGCTTAGTTATTCTAGACATTGTAATATAAACTTTATAAAATTGTAAACTTTAGTTGAAAAGCGGTATATAAATACTGTTAATAATAATAATAATAATAATAATAATAATAATAGAAGCAGGGGAAGTAACTTATACTTAACCATTGATGGCAGGACAATTTAACATGAATCAGGGTCATTTTGGGTGAATAAAAAAAGCAGCAGCATTGAAAGTTAGCTGGAGTCAGTTTGTCAGTTTTACTGATGTTTCAGTGGGGTTGAAATTCAAGTATGTTTTTATTCACAGAAAAAGAACAGTGTATGGTATCTTCCTACATTTTGGAGATGTTATGGACCCATGCGTTATCTAGAAGGGCAAACTTGTGGCACTATTAACTTTTGACGATTAACTATTAACAGCAACTGTTACCCTGCACATGCGCAATCTCGTCTGATCTCAGAAGCTAAGCAGGGTCAGGCCTGGTTAGTACTTGGATGGGAGATTGCCTGGGAATACCAGGTGCTGTAGGCTTATACCATAGTCTTTCGAGATTGAAGGTTGCCAACCATTAACTTGAAGGTTTTTACAAGAGATATGCCTCTGGTATAGTATAGTACCTCACATAGCAGGTTAAAGGTTTTAATATGAAACAAAAAGCATTAATGGGTGAAGTTAATTTTATAAAATATAGAACACTGTACTTCTGGAGTACATCACTCCAGCACTGTGCATGCTATATTGACAAGTAGTGTGTTTCCAGACGCACTTCAAGGTGTTTTTTGACCTTTATAGCCCCAGCTGTTGTGACTAATGTACCTTAAGGGCCACTTTCTCCATATATGCTAAGATACTTGTTCATATAGTGCATAATTAGTCTGTGGAATTCATTGCCACAGGATGGAGTGATGGCTGCTAGTTTGGTTGGCTTTGAAGGGGATTGGACACATTCATGGAGGACAGGTCTAACAGTGGCGATTAGTTATGATTGCTATGCCTACCTCCAGTTTTGGCATCAGTGTGCCTCTGAATTACCAATTGCAAGGGAAAGAAGTATGCTTCTCTCCTGCTTCTCTCCTGCAAGAGGCAGCTGGTTGGCCATTGTGGGAAGTATAATGCTGTACTAGATGTACCCTGTGGCCTGATCCTTTTCTTATGTTCTTTCACTCTTCATTCCATTGCTGAGGTTCTATTCTGCATGTGGCTTTTCTAAGATAACTAATTAGGGTTTTCTCTGTGCTGGCTCTGCCATTGTGGAACTCCTTCATATTAGAAGCATGCTTGGCCCCCACATTGGCTCCTTCAGATGTTTATTTAAGACAACCTGGTTTCCTTTTGTATTGTGTTTGGTTTGGATTAGTTTGGTTTGCTGCATATTTTTGTTTGCTCTGCTTCCAGTAGTTTTATTTTGCATTGGGAAAAGCGAAGTAAAAATATTTTGAAATAATTTCATAGTCTGGTAGTTTTGTAAAAAGTGCAGAATCTACCTGAATTTTTAGCCAGTTGCCCATTTTTGCAGATACCACGTTGCCAGCTTTGTCTCTGTGTGTGTCCTAAATGACCATGTTTCACAACTCCCTGGGAATATGGTTTTCAGAAATGGTTAATAAATGGAAGTCAGTGCTATATGTCAGTGTCAGTGTCAGTGCTATAAGTTCAGCTGAAATGTCTGCGTGACTTCCTCTTTGCCGACGATGCAGCTGTCACTACCCACTCTGCCAAAGATCTCCAGCAGCTCATGGATCGTTTTAGCAAGGCCTGCCAAGATTTTGGACTGACAATCAGCCTGAAGAAAACACAGGTCATGGTTCAGGATGTGGACTCACCTCCCTGCATTACAATCTCTGAGCATGAACTGGAGGTTGTCCATGACTTTGTGTACCTTGGCTCAACGATCTCCGACACTCTTTCTCTCGATACCGAGCTAAACAAACGCATCAGTAAAGCAGCTACCACGTTTTCCAGACTCACAAAGAGAGTCTGGTCCAACAAGAAGCTGACGGAACATACCAAGATCCAGGACTACAGAGTTTGCGTCCTGAATACACTTCTGTACTGCAGTGAGTCATGGACTCTTCGCTCACAACAGGAGAGGAAACTGAACACATTCCAGATGCGCTGCCTCCGATGCATCCTCGGCATCACCTGGCAGGACAAAGTTCCAAGCAACACAGTCCTGGAACGAGCTGGAATCCCTAGCATGTATGCACTGCTGAAACAGAGACCCCTGCGTTGGCTTGGTCATGTTGTGAGAATGGATGATGGCCGGATCCCAAAGGATCTCCTCTATGGAGAACTCGTGCAAGGAAAGCGCCCTACAGGTAGACCACAGCTGCGATACAAGGACATCTGCAAGAGGGATCTGAAGGCCTTAGGAATGGACCTCAACAAGTGGGAAACCCTGGCCTCTGAACGGCCCGCTTGGAGGCAGGCTGTGCAGCATGGCCTCTCCCAGTTTGAAGAGACACTTGGCCGACAGTCTGAGGCAAAGAGGCAAAGAAGGAAGGCCCATAGCCAGGGAGACAGACCAGGGACACACTACACTTGCTCCCAGTGTGGAAGGGATTGTCACTCCCGAATCGGCCTTTTCAGCCACACTAGACGCTGTTCCAGAACCACCATCCAGAGCATGATACCATAGTCTTCCGAGACTGAAGGTTGCCAACACAAAAAGATGTCAGTGCTATATAGATTTTTTCTGTTGTCTGAAGTGGGAAGTCTTTTCAGACCAGTTTTAAGGAACTACACTTTCCATCTCACGATGTACTGTTTGTAGCTCTGTATTTGGAATATCTCATCCTGAACTTCAGGTAGTTGTTTGGTGGTCAACTTAGGATATGGAGAACTCATTCCTTCTATATGAGAACAATTTTATTTAAGTATGATCTTGAGCCATAAAATGGGTGCAACAGACCCTGTCTGTCATCTTTTATTTAAGTTCTGTGAATTGGAAAACCATGGCCATATTATGCATTGTCTTTTTTCTTTCATATATATTATCCTACGTTTTACCCATTATGACATAGACATAACTGGGTGGAAATATAACCCAAACTATTGGGTGGGCAAACATCAGCATTTATAAATCCCTTCTTAGCTGCAGTGATTTTAATTCTTTTAAATACATATACTTTAGATGTTGTAAGTGGAGAAGTGAAACGTTTAATCTTTTGTGTGTGTGGAATTTTAAAATTAAACGTTTAAAGTTTCTGTAATTTTTGGGTCATTGTAATCTAGATCTTCTTGGATTTTAATAAAATATCAGAATTTGGTCTTGTTGTCACAGGTAGGTGCTGATGTCAACCCAAGTGCCAAAATCCAAACAATGTGATTTTAAAAGAAAAACTAGACCAGATAATCAAGAATCAGAAGTCAGATTGCAAATCTTAATTACCGATCAAAATTAATGAACTGTCACCTGGATTCATTATAAGCCATGTGGCTCAACCAAGGGCAGTACTGGTTGGCTGAAGGATGAGCAAAAAGATGCAAGTTTGGATAGAAAAGGAACATAAGAGAAAGCATTATGCAAGTTTTCTGGTGCTTACAGAACACTTTGGAGAGAAGAAGTGTTGGTGAACTCTTTCATTTGCATTGCAGTTTGGAGAAGGTCAGAAATAAACCTCATAAGTCTTCTGTTCTTTAGAAGAGATTCCTGCTGCTTATTATCTCATCCAACTCACATGTACAATACAAATGAGAGGTCAAGGGAAAGGACATGTGCTGATGGGCAGGCTTGTGAGAAGGCCAAGAATGCTTGTCTTTGGCAGGTGGGTATGTGGATGCCCTGTCTGTCTTTTCACCAGACTGTGGCCTGTCACAAAATGCAATCTAGTCCTTGCTTCTGCCTTTCAAATTTTAAACATAATGCAGAAATTACATTGGTCAGTGACACTGTGGCTTTATGTATAGCCATAGAAGGCTGAGCTGGTTAAGAATTACAGCACAATCCTATACCTGTATATTCAGAAGTAAGCCCCACTGACTTCAAGGGACTCTTATTCCCATGACAGTGACAACCCTAGACAGTTCGCTTGACAGTGAACCAACCCTAGAAGAACTTCACGTGGCCCTGGACTCCCTTGCCTTTGGCAAGGCACCTGGAAAAGACAGCATCCCTGCTGAAGTCCTAAAATGCTGCAAAGACATCATCGTCACTGAGCTGCATGAAATCCTCTGTCTCTGCTGGAGAGAAGGTGGAGTACCTCAAGACATGAGGGATGCAAACATCATCACGCTGTACAAGAACAAAGGTGACAGGGGTGACTGCAACAACTACCGCGGCATCTCTCTCCTTAGCGTTGTAGGAAAGCTGTTTGCCCGAGTTGTACTAAAGAGGCTCCAGGTACTTGCAGAGAGCGTCTATCCAGAATCGCAGTGTGGATTCCGAGCCAACAGGTCCACCACTGATATGGTATTCTCCCTTAGACAACTGCAGGAGAAATGCAGGGAACAATGACAGCCACTCTTTATAGCCTTCATAGATCTCACAAAGGCTTTCGACCTGGTCAGCAGAGACGGCCTCTTCAAGATTCTCCCCAAGATTGGATGTCCACCCAGGCTCCTCAGCATCATCAGATCTTTCCACAAGGACATGAAGGGCACTGTTGTCTTCGATGGCTCCACATCAGACCCTTTTGACATCCGAAGCGGAGTGAAGCAGGGCTGTGTTCTTGCACCAACCTTGTTTGGGATTTTCTTCGCTGTCCTGCTGAAGCAGGCCTTTGGAACTGCAACAGAAGGCATCTATCTCCGGACCAGATCAGACGGAAAGCTCTTCAACCTCTCCAGACTGAGAGCAAAATCCAAAGTCCAGCTGAAATGTCTGCGTGACTTCCTCTTTGCCGACGATGCAGCTGTCACTACCCACTCTGCCAAAGATCTCCAGCAGCTCATGGATCGTTTTAGCAAGGCCTGCCAAGATTTTGGACTGACAATCAGCCTGAAGAAAACACAGGTCATGGTTCAGGATGTGGACTCACCTCCCTGCATTACAATCTCTGAGCATGAACTGGAGGTTGTCCATGACTTTGTGTACCTTGGCTCAATGATCTCCGACACACATTCTCTCGATACCGAGCTAAACAAGCGCATCGGTAAAGCAGCTACCACGTTTTCCAGACTCACAAAGAGAGTCTGGTCCAACAAGAAGCTGACGGAACATACCAAGATCCAGGTCTACAGAGCTTGTGTCCTGAGTACACTTCTGTACTGCAGCGAGTCATGGACTCTTCGCTCACAACAGGAGAGGAAACTGAGCGCTTTCCAGATGCGCTGCCTCCGACGCATCCTCGGCATCACCTGGCAGGACAAAGTTCCAAACAACACAGTCCTGGAACGTGCTGGAATCCCTAGCATGTATTCACTGCTGAAACAGAGACGCCTGCGTTGGCTTGGTCATGTCGTGAGAATGGATGATGGCCGGATCCCAAAGGATCTCCTCTATGGAGAACTCGTGCAAGGAAAGCGCCCTACAGGTAGACCACAGCTGCGATACAAGGACATCTGCAAGAGGGATCTGAAGGCCTTAGGGATGGACCTCAACAAGTGGGAAACCCTGGCCTCTGAGCGGCCCTCTTGGAGGCAGGCTGTGCAGCATGGCCTTTCCCAGTTTGAAGAGACACTTTGCCAACAGTCTGAGGCTAAGAGGCAAAGAAGGAAGGCCCATAGCCAGGGAGACAGACCAGGGACAGACTGCACTTGCTCCCGGTGTGGAAGGGATTGTCACTCCTGGATTGGCCTTTTCAGCCACACTAGACGCTGTGCCAGAACCACCTTTCAGAGCGCGATACCATAGTCTTTCGAGACTGAAGGTTGCCAATACAATACAATATTCCCATGTAAGAGAGTGTATAGGATTTAAACCTTAGGTAGGCAACTAAACACTTTGCTGGTCAATTTTATATTATTTCACTGTCAACTTGTACACATCTTTTTTTTTCTTAAATAAAACATCTTCTGTGGTGGTTTATAAAGGGGTTTAAAACCAGTCTAATTACTTAGAAGTAGTTACTTCTGAATAGTTAGCTTATTGCAACTTTCAGCGTCTACGGAACAGAGGAATTCCAAGGTGTGTTAGCTACTCCTGAACTCTGCTCATGAGTCAGTAGGGAACAGTAGAGATGGAAGCAATGAGTCTCGAGACTCTGATTTGTCAGGAGTGGTTAATCCTCCTCTAGCCTCTCATTTACTCTCTCTCCTTAATATAATATATGCAGTATAATACTGTTTATAAGATTGCTTCCTGTAGCACCATTTTGTTATGAAACTTTGTCTAGAGTGTAATTTTTATCGCATTGTAAAAATGTAATAGGTTAAAATCCATAAAATTGTTCAAAAGATTGGTGCAGAAAAGTATAGTTGTCTGTTCTGTGCTTTCAGCCAGTGGAAGCTATGTATTCTAACACTGCTTTCACTTGTACAGTAGCTCCTGGCTAGTGCAAGGACAGCTGCTTGCTACTGAGAAATGCTTTGGAAGAGGAAGCAGTGAACGAGGCAATCTGCCCTAGGTGCCTTCAACAAAAAGCTGTAGTTTAGTTCCCAAGGCTGAGTCACAGCCTAGCTCTGGGGTCGGCAACCTGCCATTCTGGAGCTGCAAGCGGCTCTTTCAGCCTTCTGCTGCGGCTCCCTGCGGGGCCAACCCGTGGGGGGGAGGGGCTCACCCCTCCCGTGACGCAGCCGCTGCTCACCAGCCCAAGCGCACACACGCAGCTCTCACGCTGCTGCTGACGTTCCCTCCCGCCTGAGCCAAAGCGCCAGCCGCCTGCCTGTGTAGGGGAGGGCGCGTAAATGAACAGGGTTTGAACACCCTGATGACCCCCTTCCCACAAGCAGCCCTGACCCCACGGAGCCAAGGCAAAAGCAAGCAATTGAATGCAGCTGCTCTGTCCTCCTCCCAAGCTTAGAGCACAGTCCTGTGCGTGTCTCCTCAGAAGTAAGTCCCATTGTGCTTGCTCCCAGGAAAGTGTGCACAGGATTACAGCCTTCAAGCTCCCCACTCAGCATCCCCCCACACTCACTCACGTTCTCACTGCTCCATTTCCTTCACTTGGAAACTTGAAAGGGGTTTGGAGACCCCTGCACCAGATGGTATTCTGTATATGTTTGTATACTGTATGTGTAACATACTGTATATGTAGCACCAAAGCATATTTCATGGTTGGGAAGTAATCACTGTTAGTATGCCTTTTATTTTATGCAGTTTTGAACTCTGAGCTTGTTTGTTCAGGAGCACCTTTGTGAACAGTGTTCAGTAATACTAAGTGGTCTTGTTCAGAGGTAGTATTGTGTGGAAAGGCATTTACAGAAGTACAGAAGTAAATGACAGTAAAGAATGACAGTATCCTTCACAAGCAGTTCATCTGTGCACAATCTAAAACAGTTGTTCTCCAACTGTGGGTCTGGACCTGATTTTTAGTGGGACCTATAAGAGGGGAGTGTATTATATAACTGTGACCTACAAGAGGGGAGTGTATTATATAACTGGGACCTATAAGAGGGGAGCGCAAACTATATATGCAGTGTTATCTTCATTTTAGATGTCAAAAGGGTTTTGTGGCTCCTGCGGTTTTCTTTTTTCCGGAAATGGGTCCAAAAGGCTCTTTGAGTGTTTAAGGTTGCTGACCCCTGGCCTAGCTCATCCTATCATCTTCCACAGCTGCTAAGTAGCGAGAAGCTGGTCAATTACACAGTGAGCTCCCATCTGATGGACTGTTGAGTGCAATATTGTGAAGACATCTACTTTAGAACTACAGCTTGAGATTAATTATTCTCATGAGTTCCAAGCACTCATGTGGATGGCAAAAAACATAGGAAATCAATTTAAAAAACAAAGTTTCTTTGCTCCTGTGATTTAAAAACAGCCTTGCTGACCTTTGTGATGTAAGATAAGAGTCATTAACACGACAATCCATCAATCAGTCCTCCTCCAAGAGCTTACAAAGAGCTGAGAGCTTACATTCAGCCCCTCCCTTCACCAATGCAAAGGGATCACCTTTCTTTCACGTGCTCAGGGGGAAGGGAGGGGTCCACTGGGGAGAGAAGGATTGATGGATTGTCAGCGAGCTGCCTTCTCTCTCTCTCTCTCTCTCTCTCTCTCTCTCTCTCTCTCTCTCATTAAGGAGGCTATTGTTAAAGGACTATTCAAACTTAACAGTCTATTGTTAAGGGACCTTGGTGATGTAAGATAAGACTCATTAGGAAGACAATCTATAAATCACTCCAAGTGCTTCACTCAGCCCCTCCCTTCACCCATGCAAAGTGATCACCTTTCTTTCACATGCTCAGAGGGAAGGGTCGCCTGGAGAGAGAAGGATTGATGGATTGTCAGACAGCTGCTCCCCCGTCTCTCATTAACGAGGCTATTGTTAAAGGACTGTTCAGTTTTTAAAACTGATTTTAAAGGGATGCATTTTTCCTCTTCTCCAGGGATCAGCACATTCCTTCTCATTTGCAGGGGGGTATTTGTGTTGAGTCAAATCCGTGTATAAAAATTCTGTGTATAAATAGGCTGGACCTGTATGTTATAATTACCACCCATAGTACTGTTTTCCAGGAATATGCCCATGGTATTATTGTAGTTATTACTGTTTATATATAATGAATCAGAACTCAAGTGATTCCTTAAATGGAGGATTGGGATATGCCCCTGCTAACTGGGCAAAGAGGCATCTTTTAAAGCAGTGTTTCTCAGACTGTGAGTTGGAACTCACTAGGTGGGTCACGAGCCAATTTCAGGTGGGTCCCCATTCATTTCAATATTTTATTTTTAATACATTAAACTTGGTGCTACCCTGGTAAGTGACTGCATTTGGGGCAAATGTCACAAATCTATATGGTTAACAGACTACTATGAAGATGCTTTTAACAATGATAGTAAATGGGACATACTCCTGGATAAGTGTGGGTAAAATTGCAGCCTAGGATTGTTAAAAATTTTCTTGTTTGATGATGTCACTTCCAGTCATGACATCGCTTCTGGTGGGTCCTGACAGATTCTCATTCTAAAAAGTGAGTTCTGGTGCTAAAGGAGTGAGAACCACTGTTTTACAGTGACATTCTCTTATATTCGTCAGATTTAGTGCAACTCTCCCTTTTTACCCCCGCATGATGTCTTTTTCAGTGGCTATTGCTGGTGATTTTTCTGCACCTCTTTTTAGACCAGGGGTCTCCAAACTTTTTGGCCAGAGGGCCGCATCAAATATCTGGTGTGGTGTGGAGGGCCAGAAAAAAAATTTAAATATAAAATTTAAATAAATAAATTAGAGATGCAACTTAGATGAGTGAATAAATGAATGAATGGGCTCATTCATTCAACCTCTTTGGCCCTCAGAACACTCTCCAGGCACAATGAGAGCACAGTTCTGGTCATATTCAGTTGAGTGGTCCAGAGGCTTTCAAGAGGTTGGCTGTGGGCCGGAAAGAGGCTTGCTGTGGGCCGAGGTTTGGAGACCCCTGTTTTAGACTGAGCCCTTTGGGGACAGAAAACCATTTACTGATTTATTTTGCTATGTAAACTGCTTTGTGAACTACTTTTTGTTGAAAAGTGATATGTAAATAATATTATTATGGTGTCAGAGTATCATATATGCATTTGAGGCATTTGGTGGGCCACTGTGAGACACAGGAAGCTGGACTAGATGGGCCTGTGACCCTATCTAGCTGGGCTCTTCTTACATTGTCACAGGTGTATATCCCAACTTTTTCTTTTGCTCAAGGTGACTCACAAACAAAAATTACAAGTGCAATTTTTTAAAAAAACTCCCAAAAACAAAAGTTGTCTGATCACACTATCAAAACATGCATCAGAAAGTAAAAAAAGAGATAAGAGCATAATAATCAGTCATGATAAATAGTAGTTGGAGAAGGCCAACTGGAACAGAGATGCCTTTAGCCTTTTCTGGGAAATTAGAAGGGAGCAAAAGAAACCTCCCACAGGAGGGAATGTCACAGGGAGGGGGCCACCATTAAGAGAAGCCTCTTAAAGATCTGCACCAGAAGCTGCTCTTCAGACAGAGGCAGTACACATAGGAGAGCCTTCCCAGAAGATCTTAGAGAACAGGTAAACTCATGAGGAAGAAGATGGACCTTCCTTGATCCCAAGCCATTTAAAGGTTTTGCCAGCACCTTGGATTGCGCCAAGAAACAAACACATGAACACTGCTTTGTTTTTGCTGTATGCGCCGCAAAGGGGATAATGGGTGGTTGTCCGGCATCACCATGCTATACCTAGACGCTGTTAGTATCCCTTTTGTGATGAATGAACTCCCCTTGATAGCTGTTTTTTCTATGACACTTTGAAATCAGCCCCATTACAACATTGTTTTGTGTGTTCTTTCTGTTCTGCGTTTAGCAAGAACTGTAGCTCCTAGACTGCTAGTCTGCTGGGATTTGCATGCATCAGTTTATTGGCCATCCAAGCCCTCCTGACCAGTTGACAGTACAAGTAGGGGTGTCTAGATGGTAATAAACTGTCCAGTCAGGACCAGGACTGACAGCACCCTAAGTTTCTTAAGGTCATCCTCAAGGTTTCTTAGGTGTGTTTTGTCTTGGTTCCCTCAAACAGGTCACATGTGTTACCATGCTCTTATCTGCCTCCTGGAAATCCAAGCAGTGTGGTGGATTCTTCAGATAAGGAAACAGTGAGATTTAGCCCTGCGGAAAGCCAGGGAATTATGTTCATATTCCCTGTTATCATCTGCTTGTATTTAACCAAGATTCATCCTTGGGTACTGCCAATGCCCAAGCCATTTCCTAAACCTGCTTATTGTATTCTTTCCTACTTGCCTTATCCAACCCCATTACCACCCTGTATTTTAAATAATCCATTTGTTAACCCTTTATCTGCCTGTAGTTTGTTGAACTCATTCAACAAACCCTTGCCCTAATCCAGGGGTGCTCAATAGGTGGATCGCGATCTACCGGTAGATCGCGAGGCAAAATGAGTAGATCGCGGAGTGCCGACCCCCCCTTTCAGGTGCCTCTGGGAGGAAACGCCGGGAGTAAGGCCCATTGTACTCAATGGGGCTTACTCCCAGGTAAGTGTGGCTAGGATTGGAGCCTCACAGCCTAATCCTAGGCATGTCTCAGGAGTAAGTCCTGTTATACTCAGTGGGGCTCAAGGTACACCAACATACATTGTACACATAAATGTTATATGTTATGATGGCGCGAACATTGTAAAAAAAAACTCTGATAGATCTCCGGGCCTTGCTGGGTTTCAAAGTAGCTCTCGAGCCAAAAAAGTGTGAGCGCCCCTGCCCTAATCCTTCTCTGACCTTCCGTTATATGCTCCTGCATTAAAATTGTGACAATTGGAGGGAAGCTTTTGAGGATGTTCTTTTTCTATCTGGCTTGTTCTCATGGTGGCAGTGGAGTATATTGGTTTTGGCTCTGACATAGAGACAGATGTGGAGAAAGAAGGGAAGCACCATCATCGGAGCTTCTCCCCCCCCCCCCAATAAGCACAACTCATTTTTTCTTCAGGGTAGAAGCATTGCAAAGTTTTCCTACTTTAAAAAATAATTTCAACAGAACCTTGTAGTGCTTTAAAGGCCAACCAGTTTTAAAACAAAGTCTTTTACACCACCACAAGACTCTTTTTGGTTTCTGCTGCAGCAGACAGGAAAGCCAGGAGGCTTGCGCTGTACCCAGCGCAGGATAGGGGCCCAAGGGCACACCTGATGTCACTATCTTAATTTGGTGGCACACCAGCTGTCATTTGAGAGGAGGGATACAAAGAAATGTTTCCCCTTGCCTCGGGCCAAGCATCAGCCAGCCCCAAACCTGCGCTGGATTCAGTGCAGGCCCATTGGTTTGCCTGTTGCAGAGCAAGTTAAGATTGCGCTGAAAGTCATTTAAGGAGAATTAATTGAAGTCTGTTGGTTACAGGTCATAACTTCACTATCTTTGGAACATTTAATGCCAATAAAGGTTTGTTTGATTGATTGATCGATCTTTGGAACATCTGCCTAGAGTTCTTGCGTTTTTTAAGTATGTGTTTGTTTTCTGTGTTTTACTCCATAACAAAATAGTTTTAGCTTTCAAACAAGCCAGCTAACATGAAAAAATAACTACCAACCCAGCTAAAGCTACTCATGAGTAAGTTATTTTGGAAATGATGGAACAAATTAGTCTTAATTAAATACTGTTGCTTTATCTTAATTGCAGCCTTCATTAAACTTTTTTGGCTTAGTGTACGTGGCTGTGAATTGGCTTGAATGGCTGGTGTTGTGGGAGGATATTTTACTATTGCCAAGTTCCAGATTTAAAATCCGTGCAGCAGAGCTGCTGTTAACCCAATAGGGAGAAAAAAAATATAGGGTAACCGGCGATTGCTGCTATAGCTATGTGGAATTTGTTGAACCCAGGGAGGACCCTGGGAAGCCAGCTGTTGGGTGAACCACAGGTTTGAATATGTTATACTGTATAATTGAATGTTCAAAGTCCATCCAGTTTTAGTGGTTCTGTGTTGCATTCTAACTTTCTTCTCACTATCCAGGCAGTTCTTGAAAGTCATGTTTACATTTGGATCTGGATTAATGGGTAAACTTGTGCTTTGTGATGCTTATGGGTAGCTTCTTTTGGAATGTTTTCATTTAGGTGCTTTACATTGTGGCTTGCAGAGTGAAATTCAGGATGACACTTGATCAGCTTTTCTGTACACTTCAACAGCTTGAGCAAACATGATACCCAGCATATATTAGATGCAGTTTGTCTAGCAGGCACAGACTGAGTTGCCCCATTGTACTGGCAGGTGCTTTCCTGAGAATGAGGGGATGAATGTCCTCTTTCCCTGAGGAGACCACCAGAATTGCAAAAAAACCCACTAGGTTGCAGTGCAGGCTGCGGTGGCAGAATTGGCATGCGTGGGTGTTGGTGTATAGGACTGGGCTGTTAATGATTCAGCAAGGTGAAAACCTTTTGTACAGTTAGCTAGGTAAGCTAATTGCTGTTGGTCAAAGAACCACAAGACCATTTTGTTGGAGAAGGATAATCTGCCTATTGGTAAGAGGAAAAGAGGAGGCTACCTTTATGTATATGAACAGCAGAATTGATTAATTGTACTGGCAAATGCAGTGAATGCGGGAAGTAGTGTGTTGTTTTTAGCAAGGGAAGCAGATGTACAGGTTCATTATGAGCTCAATTTCTTGAGCTAAGTTCTTACTGATATAGATTGCTACTTACATGGGAGTAGTTGGTGAAACTCCCAAACACAGTTCATAAAGATGGCCTTTATTCTGTGGTATTTGATCAGCTATTGGTGTGTGACATTATGGGACTACTAATGTCTTTAATATAGGGAGCATGTACCTAAGTGACGAATGAGCTAATTCTATCTAAGGTGTTCAATACTGTGCACAATTATGACCAAGGCAAGTTCTGCCAAATCTTTATTGGAGCCAAAACATTCTGGTTTTGTGTACAGTATTTGAGAACAATTTAATTCTAAAATGTTAGTGCTGGATTCTAATTTGTGAAACCTGTTTTTGGTTGGTTATTGTATTCTGTTGGTGTGTAGAAGTTGGAACTGAGAGATGTCTTGTCCCATCATTCATAGATTTCATTTTGATGAAGGTGAAGTGGGGAGAAGCTTGAGATTTTTGGCTGCCATCTTTCCTAATAATACTTGTTTTCTCTGTCTTTGTCACCAACTTGTCTTTCAATAACCTTTTGAGTAGATTTATAGAGTGAACACTTTCTGTGCTCTTGGTTTCAACTTTGATATTTCATAAGAAAAGCCCTACTGGATCAGAGTAAAGCCCCATGTAGTCCAGCATCCTGTTTCTCACGTGGCCCACCAGCTTCGTTTGAGAAGCCCACAAGCAGGAGGGGAAGGCATATTTATCTCACTCTATTGCTTCCCTGCAGCTGGTATTCAGAGGCATACTGCTGCTGGATCTGGAGACTGTGCCTAACCATCATTACCATCATAGTACCTTGTGGAACAAAAATCACAGATTAATTATGGGCTTTGTGGACAAGCATGTCTTTTGGCCCAATCCTGACTGGGCCTGATGCTGTTTCACTGATGGAGGCTGCTTTACAGCAGTTATAAAGCAACCTCCTCCAGTGTGTGTTGCCAGGACACTGGTGGGGAGGCCGAAGTGGCCTTTCATATGCCAACAAATGCCCGAAGACCCGCCAGAGTAGGTAAGGCTGTGCAGGGGGTAGTATGGTGAGGGGCTGGGTGGAACGGAGCAGTGATGGGGAGGCATGGGTGGTGAGTTCAGCCGTGGCAATGCTTGCCAAATCCAGACTCTCTTCCTGGCCCTGATCTGCCTTCCTGGAACAATGCAGACTTGTGCCAGGGATATTGCTGGCACAGGTTCAAGTTGACCTAGAGCTTCTGCTGGAGGTTACTGTGGGGCAAGGGAACTAATACTTTCTTATCCCAGAGGAGGCCTCCAGCGGCCAAAAATCCCCCTGGGGATTCAGAAGAAGCTGCACCAGCGCCATGGCATTACTGCACGTGAATATAGTTGGGATTGGGCTGCCAGTTTCTGTCCTAGATCTCTCCCTCCAATCAGTTGCATTGGATGATCTCTCATTGTGAGTGTGTGTGAGAGAGAAAGAGAGGGAGCAAGATATCTCTCTCTACTTCATGCATCTTCAGATACATTGCTTGGATTCTGAACCCATGTAACTGTGGTGTTTCCAGGCTTATCTTCGAAGACAATTATTCTATTCATTATCAGCTAGCATGGCAGATTAAAAACTCACAGTTCATGCTAACAGAAATGGAAAAGTATGAAATATTCAGTTCCACAAATTACTTTTTCCAGTATAGTTAATAATTATCTTACATTAGATAGCTTGTGAATTGTAATTTCAGATTTTCAGAAATCCAAAATCTTGTAGACAAGTTGTCTGCTTTCATTTAGTAGATCATTCTGAACAGTAGTTCAGACTCCTATTAGTGGTGTAACCAACTGCTACTTAGATATAATTGAACATCCCATTATGTGTATGTGGAAAGATTTAGGTCCGGAGGTCTTTGTGATAGTACTTATTAGTCAATCACAAGGAACTAAAGACACAATTACGTGTTCCCTTAATTGTGCAATTGCATCCTAGGAGGAGTTTGTTTTAAAAATTGTGGATGGGATGTAAAACTGGGCATAACTTTAGCAGAGGGATGGGGGGGGGGCTTCAGTAGTTACTCCCACTGGGAATTGGATCACATTTATGCCCTCCCCCCATGTTACCCCATTGATTTATTTTTAAATAAAAAGGAAAATCTTCCACTGGCTTTTAATGAAAGTGCTTTTTTCCCTACTTTCAAAAGTAGCACATGAGAGAGTGAAACTGGGATCAAAGTCATGGCAACTGAGATGAAAATCATGGATGAATTAAAAAACTTTTGAACTTTGTTAAGAAATCAAGTAATAAATTTGGAGCAACTAAAGTTGCACCCCTAAAGCAGCTTTTCTGGGAGTAAACTCCATAGATCACAATGGGACTTACTTCTGAGTATTGTATTGTATTGTGACAAGTGCCTAATTTGGGACTCATTAACGAAACATGAACAATGTATATTCTTAAAATCCAGCTTTTCCATGAAGCTTTTGGCCCATTGCCTTAGACTAGTGTTTGTCAATCTTTTTCATCACACGGCACACTGGCAAGGCACTAAAATTGTCAAGGCATGCCATCAGTTTTTTGACAAATGACAAGGTACACCATGCTGCCAGTGGGGACTCACATCCCCCAACAGCCCTTCTAATAAATGACCCTCTCCCAATTCCCATGGGCACACCTGGGGATCATTAGTGGCACGCCAGTGTGCCATGGCGCAGTGGTTGAAAATGGCTACTTTAGACCCTTTCCTCGTTTTCTCTTTTCTCTATCTAGATGTTAACACCCTCAGGGCTAGGGAACAGTCCTCTCTTTCTGTGTAGGATGCCAGATGATAAGTAAATCTATATTCTTGAACAATCTTTATAAATCTCTAAATGTCATTCAGGAATAGTTACCCTTATCCAGGCTCAGTTCAAGTTCTCTGGTACCTAAGATGACACACCTGATGTCACTATCTTAATTTCGTGGCACACTAGCAACCATTTGAGAGGAGGGATACAAAGAAATCTGCTCTGTTCCTCTCTTTTTTTTCAAATTCAGGGAGTGAGTAGTAGTAGTGAAGCTGGATGGGCAGACAGAGGCCTAAGAAGGGCTCATGGATGAACCAGCTGTGCTTATCACGCAGACAGGATTACCAATGGCTTGTGCGCACCAGAGAAATGACACCAAAATCCGTTCTCACCCACCTGGGTGATTTCTACTCTAATTGTAATGTTAAGGAGAGTTATGGTTTATATAAAAGGGTTATCCTGTGAATACTTAAAGTGATGATAATCCTTTTATATAAGCCATTAGGTGTAGGTTTATTGCCAAAGGCAGGTATTCTCATGTGAGCATAATGTGTACTCAAACAGTTACAGGAACTAAGAGAGGCTCTACTCATTATATAGGACTTGACACAAAAAATGTATGTTTCCTCTGTAACATGTAGTCCAGTGTACCCATTCAGTGCCAAATAGAGTTTCTCTGTCCTCACCACCATCAGCCAAGGATACAGAATGGAAGAGGGGGAACCAACCACCAGTGTAATCAGTCTGTGAATTCAGGATTCAAGGAATGCTATAATAGTTGTTACATAGGAAGATGTGGGACCTTGAAATAGGGCTGCTATTTTTGAAGACTGCTAAGGGTTCCTTATGATCTGTAATTCTACTCAGAGACAAGTCTTTCATAGAAAAAGGATTTCTATCTAAAATATAGAGGCAAATCAGTCTTGAGGGATTCATTATCACGTTAAATGGTCATATGAGTAGTATTGGCAACCTTCAGTCTCGAAGGACTATGGTATTGCGCTCTGAAAGGTGGTTCTGGCACAGCGTCTAGTGTGGCTGAAAAGGCCAATCCGAGAGTGACAATCCCTTCCACACTGGCAGCAAGTGTAGTCTGTCGCTGGTCTGTCTCCCTGGCTATGGGCCTTCCTTCTTTGCCTCTTAGCCTCAGACTGTTGGCCAAGTGTCTCTTCAAACTGGGAAAGGCCATGCTGCACAGCCTGCCTCCAAGCAGGTCGCTCAGAGGCCAGGGTTTCCCACTTGTTGAGGTCCATCCCTAAGGCCTTCAGATCCCTCTTGCAGATGTCCTTGTATCGCAGCTGTGGTCTACCTGTAGGGCGCTTTCCTTGCACGAGTTCTCCATAGAGGAGATCCTTTGGGAT
Source organism: Tiliqua scincoides (assembly GCF_035046505.1). NCBI lineage: Eukaryota > Metazoa > Chordata > Lepidosauria > Squamata > Scincidae > Tiliqua > Tiliqua scincoides. The sequence continues at coordinate 41,963,211 of NC_089824.1, read as the reverse complement.
CCGGCCATCATGCATTCTCACGACATGACCGAGCCAACGCACGCGTCTCTGTTTCAGAAGTGCATACATGCTAGGGATTCCAGCACGTTCCAGGACTGTGTTGTTAGGAACTTTGTCATGCAAAGTTTTTTTTTTTTTTTCATATGAGTAGACTTTTGGATAAAACCAAATTTCAGATGTAATCAAAGTAATTTAAAGTTCTTCTGTCTCTAGGAGGTATCAGTGAGTATAGATTCAGAATTATGTGCTCCTTCTCTTACCATGAATTGCAGTTCCTTAACAGAGCAGTGCTAGAGGCAGTATCACAGTTTTTACTGTCATCTTTTGTTTTCTTCTCCCCTTTGTGTGGCCAATGAAATCTTTATGATCTTGCTAAGAATTTGTGTCTTATGGCAGTTTTTGTTAAAGAAAAGAACCCTCCTGCAAAGAGCTATCAAAACACACAGTATATAATTATGAACTGGAATCTGTTGCCATTAAAAAAAAATGATATAATGTACCTAATTACAAATCATGGTGATACAAAAGGTAGTGAGCAGCTGTAACAATGTTTTCTTTGCATTTTCTTATTGCTTTTACCTCCCTACAGAGATGTGAAGGTAGGTGCATAAGCACATAATGCATCCAATTGTCTTCTCTCAGACAGCATAAAAGCTGATTATATTGTACTGGTCTGGCCTCTGAGCCTCAAAACTCTCAAATTCATCAGAAGTCACCAAGTATCAAACCAGCATCTTTAAAATGATAGGCTCAATCAGAAAGAGCAATAAACACTTTCTTGTGGTAAACCCAAGCCAAAAATTGGTGTTTGCTTTTGTAATAAGTTGGATCTGCTGTATCATGAGTGGAACCTACTCTCTTCTATACTGCAGACAACCCTCGAAAAGCTGGACTTGACCATTAAAGAACCTTTGGGAATACTGTGTGATACGACATAGGAGGTATAGAAAGAGCAGTAGAAATGGTCCCTCCTTTGCACTAGTGGAAGTGCTGTTCTACTTGTGCAAACTGTTATGTATGCAAGTTATGCAGGATCGAAATCTTGCATTACTGATTGGCTCAGACTTATTGCTGGTGAGGGATTGAAATCCTACCATCCGATTGGCCCTCTAGTTAAGGTTTCAGCTGCACCAATCATGGGATGTCTGGGCAGAGCTAAAGGCTATAAAAAGCCAAGGGTGTTTGCCTTAAGTCAGATTCATTCAGATTCATTGCCAGGTCCTGTTCTGAAGATGGAATAAATGTATTGAGCTGTTATCTCTATGCCTTCCTTTATTCGCATGGACCCACTATATAACACAAACTCTTCTCCGGATCTAACCCAATGTTTCTGAGACTGCATGTTTGCCAGACAGGTGACTAAGATGGAAAACTCCAATTGGGACTAAGGTCCCAAAATTTAGTGTTTTCCTCATAAAAGGAGATTTGGAAGCTTACCTCTGTAGTGAGTATTTGATCTGGAGATACTACAGAAATACAGTCCAGTGCTGTAGTTTCTGGAATATGTTTTTTCAAAAAGATTATAGGCAGTTGGTTTATAAGTTTGCTGCTTTCGTTTTAGGATACATTTGAACACTATCAGAATCAATGATCTTAGTAGTTGAGCTATCCCTGCTATCCCTCTGCAATCCCCCATTACCCTCATCCCTGCTCTCCCTCTGCAATTCTCCATTATCCTCATCCCTTCTCTCCCTCTGCAATTCTCCATTACCCACAACTCCCCTCTCTCCTCCCTCCCTCTCTGCAATCCTGCATTACCCTCATCCTCCCTCTCCCTCTGCAGTCCTCCATTCCCCACAACCCTCATCTCTCACCCTGCAGTCCTCCATCCCCCACAATCTCCCTTTCTGCCCTTCCACTCCTGCATCATCCCCTGGGGGCTGGGGATAAGAACAGGCCCTCAGTTTGGCTGTACTTGTTGTAAGAGGCGACCAAACAGCCACCGGGTAGATGGGACTCGTTAGCCTGGGAAGGCAGCTCATCTAAGAGAAGGAAACTCTGACCTCAAACCTCCACGGCCTTGTGGATACATCCCGTTATGGAAAAGGCTTAAGGAGTCAACTTCCAGGCAAAATCCGGAGCTGGAGTCCCTGAGGCAGTTCGCGGCTGTACACAGTCACGCTCTGGCAACTCCTGCGACGCCGCTGGAACCAACCGTATTGGCTTCTGCCTTTCCATTGTACCATTCCAGCGACATGGAGAGGGGGGATTTGCTGCATGGGTAACAGTCTATCCTCCATACCTTCTTTACCCAGGCTTTGCACACTGGAGAGGAACCACCATTCAGAACGCGATACCTTAGTCTTTCGAGACTGAAGGTTGCTAACTATATATAGTAGCTGAGCCTCTGGAGCTTTACCTTATTGGTGATTTCTTAGATTACAGGGGGTTATATCCTATTACAGTTAATCATGACTAAGTGCCACTGCAAACAGAGAGACACGTTAGTCCTAATCCTAATCCTGTACTCAGAAGTGTGTTAGATGGGGTTTACTCCTAGTAAAGTGCACATAGGAATTGCAGTCTTATTTCCATTAATTTCAGTGGCATTTCGGAATTTTGCAGTGCAATCCTATGTGCTGGAACAGGCAAACCAGGAGACTTGCACTGTATCCAGCACAAGATAGGGCTCCAAAGTGGCTCAGCTGAAATAAGGGGAAACTTTTCCCCTTACCCCTGGGTAAGCCACTGCAGCCCCTATGGGTCTCCTTGAACATGCCACTTCCTGAGGTGGCACAAGTTCGAGAAGAGTGGAGAGGTTGAAGCTGCACCGCACTGCTCGGGTATGGGGACTAGGATCTGGCATAACTGCTGGATCTGAGCCCTGCCTCCTGCTCCCCTCCCACTCACCCCTGGGTCTGCCCTCTGGCTGTCCAACCCCCCCCCCGCCCTGGAATACCTCCCTTGTGCCTCCTCCCCGCCCTTCCCAGAGCTTGTGCAGGCAAGCTTGGCTGACACAAGGCTCTGGGGAGGGTGGAGAGGAGGCCAAACTTGGCTGACACAAGGCACGCTCCCTATGTCAGTGTGGAGGCTGGATTCAGCCTCTGCGGGCCGGTGCACCTCTGTGTGCCAGCCCAGCCAACTCTTGACGAGGAACAAGGGACTTGTGCCAGCCTAAGGGAAAGTCAGGATTGCACCCTTAATGTTCTTGGATACATCCAGTATAGTGCTTAAACAGGTTCCAGTTTTCTGAAAACTCAGTATGCATTGCTAAGAATATATTCCTCTATGGTTATGTTGTTTAGTCTCCTGATTTTTTTAAATTGAAAATGGAATTGCTGGTGTTTTGATCTCCTATTAAGCCTTGTTAGTATTGTATTGGCAACCTTCAGTCTCGAAAGACTATGGTATCGCGCTCTGAAAGGTGGTTCTGGCACAGCGTCTAGTGTGGCTGAAAAGGCCAATCCGGGAGTGACAATCCCTTCCACACCGGGAGCAAGTGCAGTCTGTCCCTGGTCTGTCTCCCTGGCTATGGGCCTTCCTTCTTTGCCTCTTAGCCTCAGACTGTTGGCAAAGTGTCTCTTCAAACTGGGAAAGGCCATGCTGCACAGCCTGCCTCCAAGCGGGCCGCTCAGAGGCCAGGGTTTCCCACTTGTTGAGGTCCATCCCTAAGGCCTTCAGATCCCTCTTGCAGATGTCCTTGTATCGCAGCTGTGGTCTACCTGTAGGGCGCTTTCCTTGCACGAGTTCTCCATAGAGGAGATCCTTTGGGATCCGGCCATCATCCATTCTCACGACATGACCGAGCCAACGCAGGCGTCTCTGTTTCAGCAGTGAATACATGCTAGGGATTCCAGCATGTTCCAGGACTGTGTTGTTTGGAACTTTGTCCTGCCAGGTGATGCCGAGGATGCGTCGGAGGCAGCGCATGTGGAAAGCGCTCAGTTTCCTCTCCTGTTGTGAGCGAAGAGTCCATGACTCGCTGCAGTACAGAAGTGTACTCAGGACGCAAGCTCTGTAGACCTGGATCTTGGTATGTTCCGTCAGCTTCTTGTTGGACCAGACTCTCTTTGTGAGTCTGGAAAACGTGGTAGCTGCTTTACTGATGCGTTTGTTTAGCTCGGTATCGAGAGAAAGAGTTATTTTCTCAAATATGGGGTTATTTTGAGATTCATCAACATTCAGCAGTATCTACATGGAATGTATAGAAAACAGTCATTTACTAAATGCAACAGCTCCTGCTAAGGGAAATAAAATATGAAAAGTCATAAATTATGTGCTAGAGATAACATCTCAGAAATGTATAACACTACCCAACTCAAACATTCCGCATATCCCAAGTGTTCTTTGATGAGGGAGCTATTTGTCCTTCTGGGGCTGGCTCCTCATAAGACAGTTGCATTTTCTCTCAGAAGCACTTAAATTATATCCTGAGTCCTAAAGAGAGCATTCCCCATGGTTTTAAAGAACATGGAACAGAGGCCTATAGTCTAACCCTCCAGGTAGTTGAGTGCTTCCTGATACATTTTCAGCTCTTCACTTGAAACAATAGGAGCTAAGAGTTTGTTCAGTATCTCTCAAAAGGCACTCAAGCCTGCCAGGATGAGACCTTAACTACTGCAACCGTTGCACTGAATGGCTTAGGTAAGTGCAGACACACTTAGATAGGACCATTAGATGAAGTCATTGAACCATTAGGAAGCGGAGGGAAAAAAGTTACTATTTCTAATCTAAAAATGTTGTGGTTGAGGATATACACACAGAGTCATCCTTAGGGGAGGATTTCTTTCACACTTTCCAGGACTGCGTGCACTACTGTCTAGCATTTCACTTCTAGGAGAGTTTCAGTTTGTAATGTTTCACAGATATCGACACCATGCTGAGTGTCTTGGGTCATCTATTATTCACATGTGAGCAATTTTGCCAGGCTAAAAATGTGTTCTCCTTATTCGTACTTCTTTATTTCCCTTCTGCTGTTGAGGACCTCTTGCAGGTCTACTGTTACCACATTCTTAAGATTTTCCAACAAAATGATCTCCGGTACCCACACCTGCAGACTTTTCTTTCAAGATTCATACAAAAAGGCAAGCTACCTATTGAATTTCAAGAAAGCACCCCGGATTTTGAGCCTGTCCTATCAGGTTATTACAAACACTCACTCAGTTACTCTAAACCTGCCTTCCAGAAAAGATGATTTCATCTGTGGAAACTGTTGCACTATCTGCATGGCTAACAGCAAAAAGAAGAGTTGAGAGTGCATTCTTCTGCCACCAAGGAAGTAGCATAACTATTGTAGAAAGTAGCTGTCTGTAATTTGAGGAGCTTATATTCTGAAGATTTCTAAAGCAACAGTTTTCAGCCAGTGTGCTGCGGTGCATTGGTGTGCCATGAATGGTCTGCAGGTGTGCCACGAGAGTTTGGGGCAGGTCATTTATTAGTAGGGCCATTGGATGATGTGAACGCCCAACAGCAACATGGCGTGCCTTGTCAATAGTTAAAAAAAACTGATGGTGTCCCTTGACAAGTTTAGCGTCAGTGTGCCTTGAGATGGTTGAAAATCGCTGCTCTGGAGGGTAAAGCAAATCTGGCTATGGTGACACATGCCTTTGTTACATCAAGACTGGATTATTATAACATTCTTTAAGCCTAGACCTATAGGCATGTTGCACTGCCAGAACTTGTATACCAGCAGCATAGCCTGCGTTATGGTGGTCGCAAAACACAACCCATCAATCTGTGCATCTGTGTTCATGCTGCAAGCAGTGAGCTACTGCAACTGTGCATCGCTGGCCTCCAGAAAAGCCTTGGCACTGCAAGTTGGGTGGGGTGGTGTGCAGAACGGGGTGGTGTGCAGAACATGGTGGAGAACAGGGCAAGGAGTCGAGTGTTGAGCTGGGACGGGGTTGATATTGGTAGCACCAGTGTGACCAGTATCCTGTTCCCCTTCCTAGCCTTGATCCACCTTCCCAGACCCACCTTGCTACAGAAAAATAGCAGGATCAGAGGCTTACCCCCAGGCAAGTTTTGGATAGGATTGGGCTGTTGTCATGGTACTGCCCTTAAAAAGTGTTTGAGAACTTCAGTTTGTGCAAAAGCCAAATGGGTTATGAATTGTGTGTGTTTGGACTGTTTGTGTAATTAGGACACATTTCATCCTTGGTCCCAAAGTAGCACAGTGCCTTGGGTTTGCCCTATGTCTTTCTGCTTAAGTGATATTTTGTTATCCTTTGAAGTTTCTAGCATAGTTGTTTTTAAAAACCTAGCGCATGAACTTGTAGTACTTGTGGACAGATACTAACTTAATTAAATGCAGACAGGAAATAAATGCAAACCATGCAATTGTTATGTTTCAGAAATAGTGGAATGTTAGATTTTAATGGGTACATCATAATGATCAGTCTTTGTTATAGTGCTTTGGGAAGTAATTATCTATGCTTGAATGGCAACAGAAAATATACAGGCTAGGACTGGGAAAGAAGAGAGAACAAAGGTGAGAAGTGGAACAGTATCTTGAGATAGGAAAAGGAACAGGAAACGGTTCCCTCCATACCCTCCAACGGAATGTTGTTTCTGTATCTGTAACTTGATCCCGAACCAGCAATATGGTACAAATCTTTGTTGCTCTGTGCAGGTGGATCAGGCCAAGGAAGGGGTTTGGGATTTGGCATGTGCCACCGCTAATCCCATCCCCTCCCAGACCAGTTTTGCCCTATCTTCACTCTCCTCCTACCCTGTTCCAGCCCCACACAGGTCTTACTTTCTTCAGTAGGCCTCCTGACAACCCCTGACATGTGTGGGAAGGCACTGGCCTTCACGACGGCACGCTTGCTGCTTGTGCTTCCACAAAGCACTTTACGGCTGCTTTGTGGCAACCTGTACCAGCAGAATACGTGTTCCACCAGCACACCTTTGAGATAGGATTAGGCCTTTTGTCTTACTAAAGTATTTCACTGATTTCAGCTGTGTTTAATTATGACCATCTTTCTTTGTGTAGTGCTCATTCTCTGTAATTTGTTGCAAGATTTGGATCATGTGATTGGATTGATGGTTATTTCTAATTAATGTAGCCACATACAATAGGTATATAGCTTGTTGACAATTGTAGTTCATCAAAAATAAAACTGTGTTTGAAAATTTCTGCACTGGGTCTCATCCCATCCCATTCCCCTCCCCCATTTGCTCAACAATACTATTAAGAGCTGTAGCTTGTGCACTAATTGATAATTCCAGGAGTTGGTGTTACTTGGGATTGATCTGTGATTTGAATGACAGAAAGTCCTTAGCCTTGTCATGTGAATTTTTTTTAAATTGTCCTATTCATGTCTGTCTCCTTTATACTGGGCATTCATTAGACATATGAGGGGTTGTCATACTTCTCTTTTGCTTGTTAATGAATTTTAGAGATTCACTGTACAATATATAATCTCTTTCTGATGTTTCTTTAGAACTTTGCAATTTTTAGTCAACTATTTAATACTTGCTTTTGGGCACTTTTTGCTTGTTAAAGTTAAAAGTAAAGGCCATATGCTTATGAATTGTTGCACATAATTGATCACTATGCTACACGTACAGGCCCATTGTTATATTCCTATAAATATATCTCTGACCTTTGGGAGGGGTAGCTTGCCACCTCTCTTGTCTTTTCAGCAAGTCGGAAAGTAGACCAAGTAAAAGTAATAAGTAATTTCAGAATAAGTAAGCTTGCTTAATTTTTAATTTGCCACCATGAATCAGACCTTCAGTAAGCTCACTGTCACAGGGGCATGACATCAGTCTAGAAGCCATTTTGGAAATATGTGTTTATTTCTAATGATTTCTAATGATTCAAACTAGTAAAGCTACTTTAAAAAAAGAAAACACATGAATGAAAGTTATGTCATGATTGAAAGTGACATCATCAAGCAGGAAAATGTGTAACCATCCTAGGCCGCAATCCTACCCACCCTTACCCAGGGGTAAGTCCCATTGACTGTCATTGTTAAAAGAATATGCATAGTGGCTTGTTACAAGTACAGGTCTGTAACATTTCCCCAAATGCAGTCACATCCCATGGTAGCATCAAGTCTAATATTTTAAAAATAAAATATTGAAATGAATGGGGACCCACTTGAAATTGGCTTGTGACTCACCTAGTGGGTCCTGTCCTATCCTACTGACTACGCCAATTTGTCCTGCCCAAAAAATATCCCGTCTCCAAATGCCCGCTTTTTGGCTAATTAACACAGCAAGAACAGTAGCTGCAGTGTGCAAAGGAAATGAATAAAGAACTCCTTATCAGTTTGAGCAATTAATACAATTTATTGCTCCAAACACAGACACTCCCTGTAATTCCTCATGTCCAGAAGCTTTCCGCTCCCCAAAACTCGACTTAACTTAGTGGGTAAAGGTCTGAAGCCTCCAGTCCCCAAAGTACAGTCCAGTCTTCCCAGTTCAATCTTTCCCATAGTAGTCTACTGCAGTACAGTCCCTCCTCTGTGTCAGAGTCCTACAGCAGGGTCCTGGTAGTCCTCTCCTGTTTGTGTCCTTCCAGCAGAGTCCTAGCAATCCCTTTCACCCAGTGTATGGGTGTAGGTCCGTCCATGTTGATAGGTCTGGGCATCCCTTAGGTCTTTGTAATGTCCTGTAGGTCTGGGGTCTTGCGCCTTCTGAAGCTGCCCTTTATCCCTGTTTGTCCCATTATCCAAGATGCAGCTCAACTGTGAGCTGCGTTGTTAGTCCATGTCCATTCAAAGTCCCATCAAGGTCAAATGAAGCTCAGGTGTCCATCAGAGTCTCCAAAGGCCTTGATTGATTACAGCTGTGGAGCCAGCCCTGCCCTTCCCAAAGCTGTCAAACAGCTGTCAAAATATGGGAATCGCTGTCAACACCACATCATCCACTTGATGATCTTCAGATCTTCCATTACAGGTTCCGACCCACAGTTTGAGAAACACTGCTGTAGATTCATGTCTGGTAGTGCTGCTCTCTAACCAATATCTGAGTCTGGGCACAACTAATCTGATGTCAGTACTGAATTTTTCCTTATTCTTGCCTGCTTTACAGTCCTATCCTATCAACGCTTTCCTGGGAGTAAACCCCACTGACTTTTATGAGACTTACTTCTGAGTAGACATGCATAGGATTGGGCTCTTATTCACCTATTTTGGACCTTCCTGCCTTGTTGCTTAGAGTTCTCATTACCCTGAAGGGGCTGCTGGGTCATCCAGATGCAATCGCTGTTGTTGTTGATCACCTTCTTCCCAAAGTGAAAGTTACAAAGAACTTGGAGTCAAGCAAGCTCATTGGACTGTGTGAAGCATACCTGATTTCCCAGAGCAAGAAGGTCAGTGGTTAAGCTCCTTCCCCCCAGTATCCAATGCATGGGTAATGGCTTCAAGTTATAAAAAGTGGAATCGCACACATCCCTTTGCACATTTGTCATGATCTGGTGCCTGGAGCATCTGATTCTTCAACAGGGGCCGCCGCCGCCACCTTGTTTACCATGGTTAAGTGTGGGTGCAAGAATCATGTTCCTGGACCAGTGTATTTAGGGTAGAGAATGTACCCAGAAAAGTCATGTTAATGGTTTGTTTTATTTTCATTTTGCATTTTAGCATCATTGCCAGCTTTTGCTGACCTCCTGCAGATGGATTAATTGTGTCTTGCTCTTGACCATTGCATTTTTTCCCCTCCATTGTTCAGATGTCTTGGACAGGCATTAATCAACTTCTTGTGTTTTTGCCATTTTACCTGCCTGGTCTCAGTTTACTAGAGAGGGAGCTTTTTCTGCTCTGTCTTCCTAGGCTGCTACTGTCTGGCTTCTAAGGGGACCCCCAGGTATTTTGGGGTTATCTGGGAGGCTTCGTCAAGTCAACTTCCTTCTGCCGTATTTCTGGCTTTAGGGGGTGGCAGCAATAGCTTCCATTCCAGTTAAAACCAGTTGCAGGACAAGATGGAGTGGGTGTCAGTTGCTAGGTGCTAAACCCTGCACTCATCTGTCTAACTTCCAGACTGTCATACCAGGAATTCCTTGGTTATTTAAAATAGAAAGAATTGCACCTGTGCCTCTCTGATGTATGTTGGAGTGTATGCTTGAGTCATTCCACAAATTCAGCAAATAAATCTAAAGAATATGACAGGAATAAGGGCATTAGGAACAGTCAGCTAGGTCATACCAATTATTTTTAATAAGAGCTGGTGAGGGTTTCATAGCTTGTTTCTTCTTTAAATCCTACATGTCTGAGTCTTACATGTACAGTTCAAGGATTTCAGTTTGTTCACTTAATTGTGTCTCTTGGTGTTTTTTTTGCAAACAAGTTATTCCCCCCCCCCCGACATTAAATCCTTATTTGTATGACATTTTCCAAGTATTGGATGCCTTCGACATAAATTTCTGCAAATGATGTGTGGCAGCTATTGAAGAGAATTAGCTGTGGTTGCTGGGGAGTGAGAGAGCACTTTTGCCTGAATTGTTAAGAATATTTATATAGGTATAGCGCTTTTTAATTTCATAAACCCACTTCCTTTCATTTTGTGAAAGAGGCCACTTCAGTTATCAAAAGATGAAAAATGATATTCTCCTTCACTGTTACAAATATTGTTTCATGTCATTCCTAACCTAGAGGCAAAAGATACTCAAAGTGTTTGTTGAAGTATTGCTTCATCCACAGCTTCAGCAAAGATGGGATAAATGAAAGCTATTGAGCTTTTATAAAGAAAGAAGTTGAACTTTTAAAATGGCTAGGACTTCTGGTTATCAAAGGAGGACCTGTGTCCTAGGATTGTGAATTGTTTGTTGTGTTGTTTAAAAGTTAAAAAAGAATCTCCAGTTTGAGCATTGGAAGGTGGAATATAAGAAAGATACTGATGTTCAAATGGGACCTTCCAGTGTGTTTGTGTATGTGTGATTGTGAGGCTAAAGGGATACAAATAATGATGGTTTAGTTATTTCAGGTTTGTATGCAGAATATATCATCAGTTGCCTTCTCTTCTCTATATGAATTCTTCTCTCCATTTGAATACAGGTATGCTGTATTCAGGTCCTACTGCATTTGGAAGTATAGTGGGTGAGTACTCGAGATAGGGCTTTCTTGGTTGTGTCATCCTTCTGGAACAGCCTCCACAGCAGTTATTTATGCTGCCTTTTTCAGGTGAGCAGCAAGTGCAGTTTTATTTCAGTGAGCTTTTGAAGATGTACATTTGTAACCAGGGTTGGGATTATCACCATTACTTAGTTTTATCCTGGTGAAGTAATTGGTAGTTATTATTTGTATGAATTTTATTGTACTCTATTCTACGAATACCATAGAAAAACATAACTGCTTTCAGATTTATAGATCAGTTTGTTAGCATAAACGTGAAGCTTTAATTAAACATTCCAAGGTCAAGACCAACTACACGTGATGTTAATGACATAATTGTGAGCACACCAGAGCTATTTCTTTTTGTAAATTGCATGCACCTGTGGCAGTGGTGCTCAGACTTTTAGCACCAGGATCTGGAATGTTTTTAGAATGAGAATCTGTCAGGACCCACTGGAAGTGATGTCATGACCGTAAGTGACATTGTCAAGCAGGAACATTTTTAACAATCCTAGGCTACAAACCTACCCATACTTACCCAGGAGTAAGTCACATTGAGTATCATTGTTAAAATATCCGAGAGACTGCTGAGCCGCAGAAGCTGGGCAATTGCCCCGCGCTAGCCCAGCACCGGCCGTCACTGGGTTAGCACTGGTGGGAGCCTGGCGCTGAGGCTCGCAAACGTGCTTTATGGCACATTTGTGACAGTGCTCGGCAGCATGGAGCCGTACCGCTGAGCACAGGATTGGCCCCTGAGTAGGGCCAGCCTTAGGAACTGTGGGTCAAAACAGTGAGAAGAGACTGTACCAAGCTGGAAAAGGAGGGAGGGGAGGGTTAAAGCTGAGTGTGAACAAGACCCCCTGCAGCTACCATCTCCTCTCTAAAAACCAAACAGAGAGAATCTTGCAGTCTAAGAGCCCAATCCTATCCAATTTTCCAGTGCTGGTGCAGCCGTGCCAGTGGGGTATGTGCTGCATCCTGCAGTGGGGAGGCAGTCACAGAGGCCTCCTCAAGGTATGGGAACAATTGTTCCCTTACGTCGGGGCTGCTACACTGATGCTGAAAAGTTGGATAGGATTTGGCCCCAAATCTTATAATTATGATTAATGCCCTTCAGAACTTTAGGAGTCCTTTAGAGCCAACTCTATTTATTTTATTTTTCCTGCTCCTTTATTTGTTGTTTTGTATCCATAATGAAATCTACAATTTTTAGTTTAGTGCCTTAATTCTAAGGCACTTTTAGTCTAGTGCTTTCATGATTGAAAATTCTCTGAAGAGTTAGAACAATCACAGGCCAGAGTAGGAAGGGTAGCTTTGTTGTTCTACCTTTTGATATAAACGCTGTAAGACTTCATATGTCCTTGAAAATGTGTATTTTAGAATGAAGTGGTAGCTGTTGTAAAGGTAGGGTTGATAATGCAACTAGAAATGGGTTCAAGTATGTGTTGAAATGTTGGCTGTTTAGCAAATATATTAAATGTTTTGGTTGAAGCAGCTGTTGACTGCAGTGACTAATCCTGTGACAACTAAGGGCCCAATCCTATCCAATTTTCCTGTGCTGGTGCAGTTGTGCCAGTGGGGTGTGCACTACATCCTGTGGTGGAGGGGCAATCACTGGAGCCTTCTTAACGTATGGGAACATGTTATCCCTTACCTCAGGGCTGCATTGTGGCTACACTGAAGCTGAAAAGTTGAATAGGATTGGGCCCTAAGATGAAATGTGAGAACCGCTGAATTATCTCTGTAGCAGCACAATAAAATTGGCTAAAATTCATAGTAGAAAGTAGATTGCTTCATTTTAATTTGTAGAAGCAATCACAAGACTTGGGAAATATAGCCTTTTATCCGCTATCTAATTTCTACGTTGCCTAGCCCTGATTTCTTCATGCATTTTTAATATGAACTAAACAAAAAAAATAGTTTTTTTGTGTGAATCAAACTATTTCATAATACCCTGGTGAGCTTCCTCAGCAGGGATCACTCTATTTAATTGCAGGGGAAACTGCCTCAAAGCTGTTATTCTTTTACAGGATTTGTGGGTTAATGTGCAAAAGACTGACAGTCCAATCCTGAGCTGCCCAGGGCGCGAGGCTGTGGCAGCGCCGAAAATAGCTGCTGCCACATCCTGTGAGCTTTGGGCAGCCGCTGCCAGCTCCTTGGGAGAAGATGACTTTCGTCCTCTTGCCCTGGGTAAAGCGAGCAGCCCCGCAATGGAGCTACTCGATTCACTGCCAATGAAAAGGTCAGCAGTGAATCAAGAGCCTCCATGGAGGGTGGCGAGCCCAACACAGATGCTCTGGATCCGGTACCACCTCCCTCCCTCCCCACTCCCTACCCCGGCACACCTCCCGCCCTCTCCCCACCTCCCTGACATGCCTCCTCCCCACCCTTCACCTGCCCTCCCCCTGCCTCCCCCCACCCTGGAACGCCTCCTCCCCACCTCCCTCTACGCCCCCGCTTACCTCTCCCGTTTGGCAGTCTGCACAACTGCGGTTGGGTGCCTGCCCGGCAGCTGGGCTACCACCGGTGCTCGCCTGGCGGTAGGGCCCGCAATCATGCCTTACGGCATGTTTGCGACAGTGCGCGCTGGTGGTGAGCCAGCGCGCCGAGCCCAGGTTTGGCTTCATAGTAGTTTTTATAAAACCTTGCCCCAAAGGCAAACAACCTTGCCTTTTGCATACATTTGTATAGAACCTTAGGATCAGTCCAGAAGACCACCAAGTGTTAAATCTTCTATTGGGAATTGCCATATAACTTGTGACCCTGCACAATGCAAAAGCAGAAATAGTTCTTTAGCTCTTGGGAGTTATTCAAAACCCATCCAAGATGTGGCTGTCGCTCAGGTAAAACGCACACTGGAATGTTCAGGGCCCCAAGTTCAATCCGCAGCATCTCCAAGTATGTCTGGTAAAGACCCCTGGTGTTATATTGCTGGCAGTCAATATAGCCAGTGCTGCCACTTGATGGATTAGTGGCCTGACTTGGAATAATGCTGTTCTATGTTATTAAGATTAATTAATAACAGGGGCTTGGGTGCACTTACCAGAGCCTCCTGCAGCCTCCCTGTGCGAGCGTCTGCAGGGCTCACCAATGCTTCAAAAGTGAAAGTGGGGTGATTGTGCTTCACTTCTGGTTTAGTGGAAGTGGAGTGCGATCGCTCTAATTTCACTTTTCAAGAATCGGGAGCCCTGCAGACACTTGCGCAGGGCTCCCTGCACCCCCGGGAGGCTGCAGGAGGCTCAGGTAAGTGCACCCAAGCCCCTGTAGCCTCCTGAGTGGCTTGACTCTGGGGATCTGCCGCTGCCCCCTCCCTGCCTCCTGGCTGCCCCGCCCCTTAAGGGGGCAGAGGACAGGGCCCACAGGATGGGGCATCGCGATGCCCCAGTTTGAAAAGCCTTGCTATATGCATTTTCCTGGGAATAAGGAATCATTGAACACGTTACTTCTGAGTAGACATACATAGGTTTGCAATATAAGAGAAGTACTTGTTTTCTGAACACCTGCCAGTGCAGTTCAAGAGAGTTTTAGTGCTTGTGGTGCAGAGAGTTTTAAGAAAGGAGAGAAAGGAAAATAAAACTTTTTAAAGAATGTTCCACTCTCTTCTGACCTTTACTAATGTTGGTTGGTTGGCAACCTTCAGTCTCGAAAGACTATGGTATAAGCCTACAGCACCCAGTATTCCCAGGTGGTCTCCCATCCAAGTACTAACCACGCCTGACCCTGCTTAGCTTCCAAGATCAGACGAGATTGGGCATGTGCAGGGTAACAGAACTGTTTTGACTGCCATTCCTGAATCTGGCCATTTCATTGATGGGGAGGGCAGGGGGATATCAGGCTTTTGGAGAGTTGGAAAGGGTAGAGTAGTCCTTTTCTTCCCTCCTGAAACACTCTTGTATAGTGCAAAGATGGAATTGATGAAGCTTTGGTAATTCTCCAACCCTAACCCCTCACTTTGGGATCTTTACTATATAGTGTTAAGGTCACTGGTTCTCACAGTGAAGGAAAAATGCAGACACAGTAGTTTCCACCACAGTCTATTTACAAATACGTACTGATATGTACAGCAGCAAAAAGTCCACAGCAATCTCTCAGCAATGTAGTTCATTTCAAATGATACAGAGCAGAGTGAAGAAGAAGAAGCCAGAAGCTACATCCTGGTCCTCCACCTTTACCTTTATATTTCAGTTAGCCAATCAGATTTAACATTACATCATTGTATTGCATTGTATTGCACCAGTTTTTGATGACTCAGCATGACTTAGCACTTTTAGCTTGGTTACAGACACCAGTTAGAATGACGTTTAGTGCCCTGTAAATTCTGCTTCCATATCCTGGCATATTGTCTAGCAGTTTATTTGAAAATTCTTCCCAAGAGAGGAAATTATTTACCATTAACGTACAAAAAAACAATACATTAAAATACAGATTAAAAACAAACAATATAAAATACACAACATTCAGCAATAAAATGCACAGTAAAATCATTAATTTGTAAAAGCAGCCATTATAAGGCCTTGAAGGCTTTCCTAAATAAAAAAGTCTTCAGGCCCTGCCGGAAAGTTAATAACAAGGAAGCTGTCGTCAGTTCAAAGAGGAGGGAATTCCATAATGCAGGTGCCACCACTGAGAAGGCCCTGTTTCTGGCTGCCATGCCCTTCACCTCTCTCAATGGCAGCACAATCAAAAGGGCCCTGATGGTCTCTGATGACCTCAGAGAATGGACCGGACTATACAGAAGAAGGCAGTCTCTCAAATACATTGGGCTTAGGGCCCAAGCCGTTTAGGGCTTTAAAGGTCAAAACCAGCACCTTGAATTCAAAGTGAACCAGAAACGAACCAGGCTGAATTGAAGGTGCTGAGGAAATATATGTTTCCTCAGAAGGATAGTTTCCTGAAGTTTTATGAATACACTCCTGTTTCTATATGATGGGCTATACAAGATGCTTGCTGAAGGGTGGTGGTGATTGTGGGGAGTTACTAGAAGACAGATTACATATGATATTAACAGATCACCCCTGCTAATTGGATAAGAGGCACTTTTTCAAGTGGGTGCTCCTCTTTTTAGCAGGGGGAGAGTAACTGGCCCACCTCACCCCAGCAGTGTCTTTTCTAGTGGCTGTCTGCTGGTGTTCTTTTTGCATCTTTTTAGATGGTGAGCCCTTTTGGGACAGGGAACCATTAGTTATTTGATTTTTCTCTGTAAAACGCTATGTGAACTTTTAGTTGAAAAGAGGTATATAAATACTGTTAATAATAATAATAATAATAATAATAATAATAATAATAATAATAATAATAATATTGATGTTAAGTTTGGGAGATGTGCAGAAGCTTATGAGAAGGGATTGTTCAAAAATGAATGGTTTATTATCCCTAGAAGGAGAGTGGCATGCATTAATTAACTATGGTAGCTTCTATAAAGCTACCATAGCTTGAGCAAGGAAGTGAAAGAGGCAGGGATGTTGGACAAAAGTCACTTTTTGGCATTCTTGATATCTAGGGAAAGGAAAGCTAAATGTTTTAGCATTTAGCTAAATGCTAAATTTTTGCAAAGCTGATTTCTGTGAGCTCAGAAAAAGTTAGTTCTAGCTCTGGGATAAATCTTGTTTAAAGGAGAAAACAGTTCAACAGGGATGGGATATTTTGAAAAATGAGATACTGAAGACAAAAGTGCAAAGTTTTCATGAGAAGAGAAATTGGGAGATGTCTATGAAAAGCAGCCTGGCTGCACAAAGAGTTTTCTGAAAAGTAAGAGGAACATGTGCAACAAGTGGAAGGAGGAACAGGTGACAAAGGGTCAGTATACAAGTGTAAACTGTATCTGCAGGGATGATGTCAGGAAGAATAACAGCCCAATCTTAAACCAAATTTCCAGTGCCAGTGCAGCCCTGAGGTAAGGGAACCTTGAGAAGGCCTCTGTGTCTGCCCCTAGAATGCAGCAGGTGGCCTGTTGGCACAGCTGCTGGAAAGGTGGATAGGATTGGGCTGTTAAACACAATGAACACAGAGGCTGGTGTGGGATGCCAAAAGCAATGAAAAAAAATTCAGTCAGAGGCTGGATCAAGGATGCTACAGTTGTCTTCACTGAGCTTGAGTACTGAGCTAGATTCTAACACTGAGTTGGACTCACTAGATGATCACTATCTTCCAACTCAAAGGTACCTTCCAACTCTAACATTCTATGATTCTATCAACACTGATCAAAGTTAAGACTTCTGAATAATGTCTTGACAGTATAGGTGTGCCCTGGTATCCATGCGGGTTCCATTCCAGAACTCCCCTGCTGTTGACTGAAACTGTGGAAACCGGTGAATAGCTCCCCACCCTCTGCTCCGCTTGCCTCCAAAGGATCCTTTGAGCCCAGCAGAGGCTGTGAACATCCGTCTGCAGGGTTCAGACTGACCCCTGGAATAAAAAAAGTCACTCCAGGTTTTTTTTTTGTAAAACTGGAAGTGACATTTTTAATGCCTTGTAAGTCATTATGAAGCCCTCAGGGACTTTCCTTGGCCTCCAGATGCCTTATAAGACATGAAAAATATCACTTTTGGTTTTACAAAAAAACAACCCAGAAGTGACTTTTTTCATTCTAGGGCACAGTCTCAGCTCAGACTGCTGGGATCAGATGACCCTCTGGAGACGAGGGGAAATGAGCTGGAGGGGGCGTGTGCCGGAGACTTGTGTGTGTGAGGGGGCGCAGAATCTAATCCGCGGATAAGTGGATCCACGGATATGGGATCCATGGATACAGTGGCTGTCCTGTAGTATGTTAACTATAAATGCAGTTGACACTCATAGTACTCTGATAACATGCTATATAGTGAGAAATTGCTCTCTGATATGTATGCCTTTTAATAGGTCAGCATTATTAAGGGGGAGAAGGAAGGTCAGGCTAAATCATTGGAGTCTTTTTTCAGGCTAAATCATTGGAGTCTTTTTTCTAGCCAAGAAGGCAACTGGCAGGATGCCAGAGAGTAAAAATAAAGCAACCAGCAAATATTGAAATACAAATTTTATATATTTATGGTTTATTTATTCTGTAGCCTTTGTTATACTTTCAGTCCTTTGGTATTGATGAAAGTATTTTAATTCTGCACTTTTGTTATTTTTTTTAATAAAATGATTTTGCATCTAATGAAATGAACCCCCCCCCCCAAGTATGCAAAGTTGATTTGATATTCATATCTTTGTGATCTCTTGGACTGAGATTTCTGCAAACAGAAAATATAATTTATTTCACATGGCTTATTTCATGTGCTGTGTTGGAAAATGATATACGGTGAGTAAATTTTAAGCAACAGGAAAGGAAGCTTTTCAGGAAAGATTTAAAGAGAGAAATTGACTCAGTAGCACCGGGCTGGGAGTATTGAATTTCAAATGAGCCAAGAGTAGGAGAAAGAAGAGGACTTTCCTGAGTTGGGAAAAATTATGAGAAATTTACAGAATTGAACAAACAGAGGAGAGAGGGAAAGAGAGAGAGCTAAAAAAAGATAATGTAAAACAAAGCATCTTCCATGAAGAAGGAGAATTGCTTGCTCAGTATTTGTAAGCACATGTCCCAAGGTTTTTAATGTATAATAAGAAAGGAATAACAGTAACAGTTTGAATGCAAGTAGAATGTTTTGTTCCACAATATTTACCACTTCTGTCTAATTTTAGAGCTGAATTTTTCGTGCAAGTCCTACCTTCCTAGTATTGTAACATGGTGAGGGATGTCTTACAAAAATGAACAATAAATCATGCATGATAACACAGGCCAACACACGTTTTGCTTCCTTAAACGTTACACCAATTCCGTGTATATTTGGGGTGCCGATTCAAAAAATGGCATCCGTTTCGCCCTGTCATGTCTAGTTTTGGAGATACGGCATAGCCTCTTTAGTGAATGGTTCAAGCAGCTTCCTCACGAGGAAGCTTTCATTTTCTGATGCTTGGGGAACTCTGCAGAGGGTCGTGCAGGGCTCTCCACATCCCTGGGAGACTGTTGCAGGGACTGGTAAGTACATGCCAGCCCCTGCGCCCCCCTTAATGACACGATCCTGGGGAGCGCATCATTGCCTTCCCCCTGCCCCTGCTGCCTTTCCTGCTCCCCTGCACACACTTACAGTGGTTCTTGAACTCCCTGGGAGTTTGAGGACCGCTGCTATAAGTGTTTGAAGGGGTGATGGCACTGCAGCGATTGTGTCACTGCTACAACCAAGGGGCTTCATAACATACCTGGGGGGTAGTGTTGACCATCTGGAGGGTGTGGGGAGGGGCTTGCAGCCCTCCCCACTGCGCCTAACAGTTCATGTCTCCAATAAC
The DNA here is from genome assembly GCF_035046505.1 of Tiliqua scincoides. Lineage (NCBI taxonomy): Eukaryota > Metazoa > Chordata > Lepidosauria > Squamata > Scincidae > Tiliqua > Tiliqua scincoides. Next base: position 41,943,910 of record NC_089824.1, on the reverse strand, counting down.
AACCGACTTCCAATTGGAAGTGCAAACCAGAAGTGGATTGTGAGGTGGGTTGAGATACGAGCTGTTTGGCGCAGCGGGAAGGCCCACAGAGGGGACTGTGAGCCCCCCACACCCTCCAGATGGCCAGCCTTTACCTTTAATTCCTAAATGGCTTGGTATGGAGTACCTAAAGAAGTGCCTTCTCACCTATGAGCATACCCATTCATTATGATCTGCTTCAGTTCTCTTACCAGTTGACATGTGGCTTGAGTAAGGATGGAAACAGCAGAAGATATACCTATGGGGGCAGTGTCAGTGGCTCTTGCCCTGCTGAGGTGGCAAGGGGAATTTGTGATGTCTTAAAATATTAATAAACATGAATATTCATGTTCTGTAATGGGCAGCTGCATAGTTTGCATACAATTTCTCCTTTTTCTTTCTAGAATTTGAATTATATTTGAATATCATGTCAGAAGGAGTCAGGAAATAGGATTCTCTTTCTGTTGAGAAGAAAGCCTATGGGTGGTACAGAATATCACAACTAGATTGATGTTATACAGTGTTAAAATGGTAGGCAGCCTTAAGCAGTGTTCACAGATCAGTCCTAGAAACTTTGAAGATGCTTCAAAGCTAATAGTGTGGTGGGTGGTGGCATCTCATAAGAATCTGGCAGAAAATGAAGATCTTGCAGACAATTTAGAAAAAAAAATACTTATCTTTTACAGTTTTGCTTGTGTTTGAGCTCAGAGTGCTTAAGCTGCTTATATGCAAGTTAACAGAAGTGCTGCTGCTTAACCAAAACTTTAGGAAGTAAATTAAATGGTGCCCTTTAAAAAATTTCACTTGCAAATGTTTAGTTGAAGGTAACTGAGTTGTGGAAACATCAATCCCTTTGAAAACTCACCCTCCCATAACCAAAAGCTGTGATCCCTCAGGGAGTCTCTTAATGCACTAGTGTCTTTTACTCTAACTTGCAAAAACACTGGAAGCATTGAGGTTTCCTTGAAAATACAGCACTAACAGCTTTGTTTACGAGTTCAAATCTGTCACTGGAACACATTCATTTGGGTTTGGTGAGAGCTATTTTTCCCCATTTGCAAAGTTAGCCCTGGGAATTGTTCTCTTGAAATTTTAACAAAGCATTAATGTAACTGTACATAATAGATTATCTCTTAATTCAAAAGATCATTTTTTCTAAATGTTATAATTTGAAAACAATTGAGTTAATAATGATGTCTTATATTGGTTCCGTCCCTGACACATTAACTGCTCATTATGTCTTCGAACTGTGTATTGATCCATCTTATTATGCCTGCATCTTCCATTCTAAAGCAGGGAGAAAAAGCTTATCAATTGCACCCATGAGCCTGAATTTATTGGAAGAGTTAAATGACATTTAATGCACTGTATCTGGGAAATACTGCCAGCAGACAAGCCTATTATTATCTTAATGGAGTTTTTGAATTGTACTCCACTAAGCTCAGCAGTATCTTCTAAAGAATTTTCAAACTCATCAGCAGTTAAATATCGTCTGAATTGTGTGTATTCCTGATTTGTTTACTTAATAGGCATACAGATTCAGACAGTGTTTTCCCTTTTCTTCCAACTCTGCTTTAAGATAGTCGTAAACAATCCATTCAGTAAATATAGCACTAGGATATGGATTCATGTTTTGCCAGAATTTGACCGGGGAGGGGAGGTAGAATGTGCACAAGCAGTCAAAGAACTTGGGGAATGGTAGAACAATTGCGGTATATTAAAGAAAGAGGCAGGCTGGAAATGATTCTAAAACACAATGAAAGATGACATTCAGTAACATTTTGATCAGGAGTAACTGCTTGCTCCCTACTTTTGTTGACAGATCAAAGCTAATTTGAAAGATGTTTTGAAATATTCCCTTGATGCTCAATTTGTAAGTGATCACTTGCAGTAATTGAGAACTGACCTCCTTGGAATTCTAGACATTTAAAAGCCACAGGCAGATTTAGGGATGGTTTTTCAAAACTCTCCTCATCTGAATTTCTTCCTGAATTTGGGGGGCTTGAATTAAACAGTCTCGTTCCCAAATAGAAAGCACTTCATTGGGAATCCTACTGTTTTATACCTGACTTTTTGTGCAGAGTTCTCTCGTGTTAGATTTGCCACAACTTTTGATCATTTAGTCTCTTCTTATCTTCCTCCCCTCTTCATTACTCATGTGCATATACACATTGAAAGAACACTTGTATTCTTATTTCTAGGTCTAGCACCTGCTGCTGCTGGATCTAGTTGTTGTGATTAGTATTCATGAAAAACCTGTCTGTCATGAATTTATCCAGTTCCCTTTTGAAGACATCCAAGCTAGTGACCATCATTGTATCTTATGGCAACAAATTTCAGAGACCATGTATTGTATGAAGGAGTATTTCCATTTTCTGTCAAACCAAAATCTCAAACCAATCAATTTCATTGGATAACCTCAGGTCCTAGCATTGTGAGAGACTTCTCTATCTTTAAACATTATGCATAATTTTATAAGTGTTGTGGCCAATCCTATACTTACTGGCTGATGTTCTAGTGCAGGGGTGCCCAAACCCCGGCCAAGGAGCCACTTGCGGCCCTTGAGGACTCCTAATCCAGCCTGCAGGGAGCCCCCAGTCTCCAATGAGCCTCTGGCCCTCTGGAGACTTGCTGGAGCCTGCGCTGGCCCGATGCAACTGCTCTCAGCATGAGAGCAACTGTTCAATCTCTCGTGTGAGCTGTGGGATGAGGGCTCCCTCCACTGCTTGCGGTTTCACGTCTGTGATACAGTCGTGGCAGTGAAGTGCAAGGCCTTTTGAGCTATTGCAAGACATTCATTAATTCATATAAGTTCCATCTCTAATATATTCATTTATGTAAATTTATTCAAATTTGAAATGTAAATTAATTCTTTTTTTTTTTCTGGCCCCCATGTCAGAGAGATGATTTGACCCTCCTACCAAAAAGTTTGGACACCCTTGTTCTAGTGTCTCTTCTGCTGGTGCTGACATGGTGATACATGAAGCAACCTGCTCAGATCCATGGAGACAAAACTCTAGCAATAATCCAGTTTCAGATTGGGCACTTGGATTGAAATTCCACTGCAGGCTGCCCACACTGTCAACACTCCTACACAGTTTGAGTACGCCTGCCCCCTCCTGGTAAATTAAAAAGACTTCCAGACACCCATAGACCAAACTCCAGAATTGTACTTCCGCCATGGCCTCCAGCAGGTACAAATCAATACATTTCAGTGCACCTAAAACCAGGTCTCCATGAGATAATAATAACCACTTCCATTGGGGGGAGGGAGCTACTTTTAGGGAATTGGATCTTTGCCATCATGTCAGCCCAAAGTGGTGACTCTCATTAGATCTCCTCCTGCTTGCAAGTCAGTACAAGGATGAACTGCACCTCCCTTTGGAAGGAACTGAAAAGTCTGAAGTCCCTTGATGGAGCAGAGCTTGTTACTGGGCAGTGACTGAGCTGCACAAAATGATTTGGAGAGGCAAATGTCTTAGGATGACTTCCTTTTCTTTCTCTCTCTACCTAAGAGTCAAAAAAGAAGAAAGGTGAAACCTCCAAACGAATGATTTATTGGTACATATAAATTAACCAAACTCCTATATCCCCTGACATTCTTGATACATAGTTATCCTATCACTATTACAAGAATTGGTGATGGCCACTAGCTTATATATTTAAAAGTGTATATGCTATCAGTGTCCTAAATTCTGTGTAGAATTTAAAAAAGTGTTTCTAGCAATTCTATTTATTTTTCCCATTTGATGTGATAAGAGTTGGTAAAGACTTAAATCACATCCATGAGAAAGAGCATATGACCACATGAATTTGACCAATGAGATAAATCAGGTAGTTCATTAATTTTTAAGCTCCTTCCAGTTAATGGCTGGTTTGGCTATTGGACCGTGTCAGGATGGGTGGCTCAAAAAAGCTATATATTTGACTTGCAGAGTTATGTTACAGAGCTTGCCACCAAGAGAATTAACAAACCGCTTTCTTTCCGTTTGTAGTTCTTAGTTTTATAGGCAGTTTATTAATTCTTTCTTCAAATGCTATAAAGCTAAATGAATAAGAAAAATTTAAATTGAAATTTATTACTGTCTCTATAAAAAGTGCATTTGCAGATAAAAGAAGTAAGATTTAAGCTAAATGTGAAATGAATTCCAGTTTCCAGCAGGTAGTCTCTCCCTCCTGCCCTTCTCTCTCTCTCTTTCCCCCCTATTTAGCTAGCATGACATTAACCCCTGTGAGGTTCACCAATACTAAATTGCTTACTGGGCTAACTTCATGCTCTTCAAATGGACCCTTTGCAACTCAGCTGGCAGAATATAAGTTTGAAAATAAATACATACAATGAGATAAAGTAACTGCTGGGCAGCCATTCCACATCTTTTTCACATCATAGTGAATACCCTTCTCTGGTCTGGCAACCATATGCTTAGGAAAAGAAACTGATCTTTGCTAGTTTTGTGCCATCCAAAAATTATCTCTAACTCAGGACTGTGTAATAAGTAGCTCTCAAGGTAAAATGCAGCATAACAACACTTGATAAATCCTGTTTTTGTGGCCTGGGTCTGCAAAACCAAGAGCACTTGGCCAACTGAAAGTCATTTAATGCATGACTTAAATGCTGTGTGTAGGCTTCAAGAACTGTGCTTTGAACACTTGTGTTAATTTCATTGAAAGGGACAAATCAATGTTCTTTTAACTGCTGTGTGTGTTTCACTGATGCAGGTTTAACTATATAAATAGTTAACTGACCTCCCTCTTCAACAATACAGGTGTGTGCCCCTTAGCGATGTTCCGGCTTACGCCAGGATCGCATATGCAATGACCACGCATCCAGAGGGTTGTCTGAGCCTCGCAGACGCATCATATGTCTGAGCACTGCCACTGCAAGGCTCAGACTGAGGGAAATTAGGTCTCTTGAGTGATTTCTGGCTTCCTCTGTGAAACCGAAAGTCATGCAAGAGATGCGATTTCCCTCAGTCTGAGCCTTGCAGAGTCAGTGCTTGGATATGCACTGCCTCTGGGAGGCTCAGATAACTCTCCAGAGGGGAGAGAAACATCTCCTTCCCTGTGGAGGGTTCAGATTGCATCAAGTGCCACTTGACGATGGGGATCGCAGTCCCGATCCTCGTCATTAAGTGGCGCACGACTGTACTAGAGCCAGGGGTCATTCGTTAAAACTATTAAAACAGACAAAAAGAGGTGCTACACCCCACAGAATATTAATTAGTTTGTGGAATTTATTGCCACAGGAAGTGGTGAATACTAGACCCACTTTGTTGGCTGGCATCCAAGAGAGATTGGATGAATTCATGCTTTTTGCATGCAGGCGATCCTAAGTTCAGCACCTGGCATCTCCAGGTACAGCTTGGAAGGACTCTTTTGAAACCCTAGAGCAGTGATTTTCAGTCTTTTTTGTCTCGCAGCACACTGACAAGGTGCTAAAATTGTCAACACCATCAGTGTTTTGGCAATTGACAAGGCACACCATGCTGCTGGTGGGGGACTCACATCCCCCAATGGCTCTACTAATTAATAACCCTCCGCAAATTCCTGCGGCACACCTGCGAACCATTTGCGGCACACCAGTGTGCCACACCACACTGGTTGAAAATGGCTGCCCTAGACAGCCTCGACCAGACAATGTAGAACAGTGGTTTCCAAAGTGGTGGGTCGTGACCCACCATGGAAACAGGAAGCAGGGCATTCCCCCTTAAGGGGCGTGGGCCTACTCTGATGGCAGTGACAGTGCTGCAGAGATCCCAGCTTGGGGCTGGGGCTTGTTTTTTTACCTGAGGAGCAGAGCTGGCCTCTTGCAGGCTCCTGGAGGCTCGCAGCCCCCTCCAATTGTCCTCCATGGCTGTTTAATCAATCCTTATCTCTGATCAGCAGTCATTTTCATTTTCGGGTGTAAACCTGAACTAACTGCTGATCAGCGATAAGGGCTGTTTACACAGACACAGAGGACATCGGAGGGGGCTGCGAGCCTTCAAGAGGCTTGTTCGGTCTCTCAGGTAAAAAATAAGCCCCCTTGGTAGTGACGGAGCTGAGTTCGCTGCAGCACCATCACTGCCCCCTTCTCGCCCCCCTCCCTGCCCATGCAATTACTTACCTGGTTCCCAGCTCCCCTTTAGGGGTTTGTAAACAACTGGTGTAGATAATATTGGGCTAGATGAACCAGTGGTCTCACTCAGGAAAAGATAGTTTCATGTGTACATACTCCAAAGCTTGTTCTCTGAAAGAGGAATCTTGACCAGCCGTTTTGCTCTGTAAATCACTTTTCAGGAACATACTGCATAGACAGCATTATGGGATCGTTGTTCTAAGAGAACCAAGTTTCAGTCATACTGACACTGTCAATCAGCATCTCATGTTAAGCTTTTTCCATGAATGTGTAGTTTACAGATGTCGTAGTGGCAGTGTTTTAACTAACTAAACAGTGTTTTAACTAACTAAACAAACCAGCAAACCAGGGGCTTTCTATAGGGTGAAGGGTTCCTATTCACCACAGAAGGATTACAGTGTTCATTCTCTTTCTTCTCCTGATTCATAAATTCTCACACATATATTATTTCTATCCTCTGTTAATAATATCTGAAAATTCTTAGAATCTTTTCAAGGAAGGATATTGTAGTGTTGGTTTTATTTATGTAATCTTACAAAGATGTCTACAATGTAAAATGTCGTGTACTGATTAGAAAGAGTATGAGGATTGGGGTGTTACTTGCTATACATTGTTTCTTAAACTTCCAATGCAAATTACTTTCGGAAAATGGAGGTCAAGGAAAAGGTAGAAGACCACTCATTATCTAACAATTTTTTTTGCGTTTCTTAGAGGTATTCATTAGTTCATTTTCCTTCTAATGAGATTATAATAATGGCTTTCAGGAGCAGCATTATTGAACATTATTAGCTGATTTAAAGATGCCTTGCCCAGATGACTCTGCATATGAGTAAGAGATCCCTACTCAGTTTTCTGTAAACCTTCAATAATTCACTAATAATCTAAAGCAAAGTCACACTGTTGTTCTGTCATAGCATGCACATGAAGAATGGACAACATACACAAGTTTCTAAACATCAGTGCACATCCACCTGAAAATCTTGGTCCAATTTCCAGTCTCACTTTCGCACATATTTAAGGGTGTGTGTAAAAACTAACAGTTTCTTTTAAAAAGCATTAGTTTTTTCCTCCCACAAATGCCAGTGTAATCTCCTTATATGAGGAGCAACTGTATCTTCTACATGCAACCCTTAATTAATTTTTTAAATTAAAAAACCCAGACTAGACCAGAATTTGCTTGTAATCCAGAGTCAGACTAGATGAGTGCACGACCTTGGTTTTCAGAAGTGTGCTTTCAATTGGAAGCACATCATTAAGAAAGAAAACCTTAAAGCCAGTGGTTCTCACACATTTTGCACTGGGACCCACTTTTTTGAATGAGAATCTTTCAGGACCCATCGGAAGTGATGTCATGACCGTAAGTGACATAATCAAGCAGGAAATTTTTAACAATCCAAGGCTGCAATCCTACCCACACTTACCCAGGAGTAAGTCCCATTGATTATCATTGTTGAAAGAATATACATAGTAGCTTGTTAAGAGTACAGGTCTGTAATGTGGTCACATATCATGAGAGCATCAAGTGTAATATATTAAAAATAAAATATTGAAATGAAAGGGGACCCACCTAGAATTGGCTTGCAAACCACGTACTGGGTCCCTACCCATAGTTTTGAGAAACAGTGCCTTAAGCCATTTCTGTCCAACGTTGCATATACACAACAGGGACATAAGGTGTGGGTGGTCATCTCTTTTTTTGCATACTGTTTTCCTGCTGCAACTGGTATTTTGCCAAATATTGCCAAATCTTGAGGACAAAATGCAGCATTAGGGTACATTAGTCACAGACTACTGATGCTGGATTGGTGCTAGAGTGTCATGTTAGCAATAAGATGGAAACAGTGGTAAACCTAGTGCTTGGCAAATGGGGCAAATGCCCTGGGTACTGAGCCTGTGTGACTCCAGGACCACATGGGAAGCCTTTTGAGGCTCCCAACGCGATCAGACAATGGGAAAGCTTCAGAATGTTTCTCCAGTTGGTCCTGGAGTTGCACAAGGTTCTGTCACACTGGGTAAGTAGGGGGGTGGCATTGCAGACCTTTGCCCTGGGCATGGCGAGGGATAAGCCCATTTCTTGATGGAAACAGTGTCTATGATTCCACACAAATAATTTTCTGCATGCAGCTTAATGGAGCACAATGCTGGAAGCAAATAATGCTTTCATGTTGCAAAGTTTGTCTCTGCTTAATTTTCAGGACTGTTTAGAAAACCAAAATTTCTTATTTCTAGGACTCAATCAGCTTCTGAAATTAGAAAAGTGGGTTACTTTTCACAGGAGGAGACTGCCTTATAATTGGCCTGACTCCAGCATCTTTGACTTGAAGCCAAAGAGAATGTATGTGACTCGAGGAGCTTCTTGCATTATTGTTTTTCTAGCAGTGGGAGGTGAATTTCTCCATCACATTAAAAGGGAGGGTAGACAGTTGCCCACCACTGAATTTCAGTGGCACAATTAAGAGCAGCTTTACATGTTATACAGCAAGATGTTGCCCTGTAACTTGTGGAGTGTACACAGCAGATGTTTCCTGCAGCAGATCCATAAACTATAGATAAGAGACACTCACTTTAAAGCACTCAAGTGTAGGTGTTATGCTAACTCTGGTCAGATCAGGGTTCCCATTCCTCAAGTTCCTTTCTGAACATTACTACGGAAACACAGTGAGAGCTGACTCTGCTCCCTCTCCTGCTACTTTTTGAGAACATCGGAGAGGGAGAGGGTGGGAGAGGGTGAGGAAGTTGTCATTCCTTTTATCACACCTTTAGTGTAATCTTCAAAAAGATGCTTCAGTGAGGAAAGTGTGGAAGCTTTGGATGTAGAAACAGCTTAAATGTGGACACCTTTTATTTTAAAATGTGTATATTCCACTTTTACATTCACACTGTGGGCCCAGAGAAGCTAACAGTGATGGGAGAAAAGATCCAATAATCAACCATCAGGCCAAAATGCACAGCACCAGAGCAGGTTCATTAAGAAAACCACTAGGATGTCGTTTATGCTACTGAAACTCACTCCCAAGAGTTTGAGATGAAACTGCAGCTTTAAATGAAGTATGAGGCTGCAATCCTATGCACACTTTCCTGGGAGCAAGCCCAATGTAACACAGTAGATCTGCATAGGATTGTGCTGTGAGTTTCAGAGTCACTACAAGTAGCCTTTCCAGGATATTGAGCTATGTGTCTGGAGAATTGGAGTGGGAGCCAAGGTTGCAGTGATTCCTACATCATTGATAGGTTTCCAGGTTAACATAATTCCAGAGACACAAAGGACTGTGTCTTCTCTTCACTTCTCAGGAGTGTAACATTACATGGATTTGGAGGACAAGCTAGTATGACTAGGAAACTGAGATAATGCTCACCTCATCAGAGTAGTTCACTTGCCACAAACCTAAAAATGTAGACTGAAGACTTGCATTGTAGGTGACAAGTAACATCTATTTTTGGTACTGCTTCTTCTTGCACATAATATTTAGTAAACAGGCAGCCCAATCCTATCTAAACCCCCATGTGGTGATGCCACAGCACTGGCACAGCTACTGCGGTGTCCTGTGGGGGATTTTTGGCTGCTAGAGGTCTCCTCAGGGTCAGGGGGCATTTGTCCTCTTGCCCTGGGGTAAGCCTCGGCAGCCAGTATGTGTCAAACTGAACCTGCATCAGCTCAACAGTGTTGACCTGGGCAGGTGGTTCAGACCCAGGAAGGGGGTCAGAATTGGTGTGTGCCACTTTTGAATCTGCCACTCCCAGCCTGATCTGCCCTCTTTCCTGTCCCGTCACTGTCCCATTCTGTCCACCCCTCCTTTGTTCTGCTCACCTCATTCAACCCCTTACCTTCCTCCAAACCCCTGCATGGACTTACCTGCTCCTCCTCTACAGAGGCTGCTTTGTTTCTGCAGTAAAGCAGACTCTTGCCAATGCAGCACTAGTTACACCGACTTTGGAGTGGGATAGGTTTGGGGCATTAATATGCATTATATGACATTATTCTATATATCTTGCTCCTCTCTCCTTCATGGCGGAATGCCTTGTTTGTGGGACAGGACATCTCACATCTCAATGCAATAGCCAGGTTTGGGAGCACGAGTGGAGATGTGGAACTGCTTTTTTTTTTTTGCCACTTCCAACTTTAACTAAATTATAGAAAACCTAAGAGCAAAGTTCCTACAGATATCAAAGAAAGCCAGCATGAAATTTACTCTTTTGGTTCTCTGACTTTTCTTTAAAAAAGGAGAGTTGATTAAGCGAATGTGAACATAGAATGGTGTTCTGTTATTCGTTATGAGTAAGGGTAAAATACAACTTCTAGGTGCTATAGAAGTGCTCAAAAACACAAGTACAGAAGCAACTAGAACTCCATGACCATTTAAGTTATAAACAACTTCTAGGAACAAAGGCGCGCCTCTCTCTTTTACTCTTCCTCCTTTTCCTGCTTCTGCTTAATCATGCACAGCTGGAGTTAACTTTAGAGAGCACATTTTAAATAAGGGCTAACATAACTTACTGAAGTCACTAGTGGCCAAGACTGTGAAACATGTAGTTGAAACTAATTAATGTGATTCTTGTTCTTAATACCCCGAAGATCCAAAGGTAGTAGGTTGATAATTACTGTTCTTCATATTTAGTGAGAAAGGAGGTGATTAGAAATGCTGCAGCACTGTACAGGTCAATTGTGCATCATTATTAGCACCATTTAATGCATTTTAATGGTAGCTGATAAGGGGCAAAGTGCTATGTAAGCCAAAAGTAGATGTTTTGTTCCATTATGCATTAAATGTGTAGGCACAAATAGGCTCCCATTTGCATTCTTTATTGTTTGAGCTCCAGTGCTAAGGCTTGTTCTTGCATGAGGCTAGACAGCATAATTGTGTGGGAAATTACTTGTGCTGATGACAGCAGTCCATAATGTTTAGGTAAGTTTGGTTTTGGCGAGATCAGTTGACACACTGTGCTCAGCAGTGAAACCAAGGGGAAAAGTAATTTTTATACTTCCTCGATGGTAGGGCTGCTAATGGAATTAAAGAGCCTTTTTGTTGTTCAACTCTGTTCAGCTAAGGTACTATAGCTCCCAGTTTGTGCTGCTGCTGTACTCTGCAGTCAGAGGGGCATATCTCGCTGCTACTGTTCAACACAGAAGAAATGGTGCCATGAAGTGAGTTTTTCCATAAGGGGAAAAAACAGCAAGTTGCAGGAGAAGATTGTTCTAACTTGGTCTAGATTGTTTCAACTTTGTCCTATCCTTTGTGCCCTATCCTTGTGCTTATGATGCTATTGGGGAGGTGGTTGAATTGTCCCATGTGGGCCTTGGCTTAATATCATGTGCAGTATTTTGAAGCAGTTGCACACCACAATGGAAAAATGTGGAAGCACCCACAGTGTTGCCAGTCTTTAAGAAAATCACTCTGTACAAACCTGGAGTTACAGGTCATGGTTTGTGATCCACTGGGATTCTGTTCTGGAACCTTCAGTAGATAAAGCAAATCAGTGGATACTAAATCAGTGGAAAAATAGCTTTAAAGGCCCACTTCCAGGTTTCTTGTTCCTCCACTGTCACTCCAGAATGCATTGGTATAGATGCTGTACAGCAGGGGAGGTTTGAAAGCCTCACGTGGGAACGCATGAACCCCAGGGGCTTGGTGGACATTGGTGTGATGGGGTAAGGGCAATAAATAATGAATCCTCTGGTTTTGAGAGACTCAAGCTCAAATAAACTAGTTTTACATCAGAGACATAGTCCTCTGTAGTCTTTTTTTGGGAGTCTAGGCAGCTTTCCATACCACCAGTGTTGCATCCCTAAACCCTTTGCTGTGGACCTGTCCCTGTGGGAGAAGTCTGCAGGGGCTCTGGCCATAAAAGTGGTGATGGGGAATTTGTGTATTGGTTGTGCAGCCACAATAATGGAACCTGTCTACATCACTTGCATATTGGGTGCTGCCCTAACCTTTCCTGATCAAGTAGCAGGATCATGTGTTTGGTTCTGGTTTCTTGATTCACCTGAGAGATCTGCACATGGAAATCTATTTCTGCACACACATTTCTGAGCTTGATTGGGCTTCTGGATAGAAGAGTAAGATGAATCATTCTTAAAACTACCAGTGTTTATACAAGCAAGTGTCCTTAGTGAGATGAATGAACTGGAGAAGTTGGCAATAGCTTCTTGGAACTTCTGTAGAACTGGATTAACAACTTGACGATAATTTAAATTGCTAGATTACTGTTTTTGAATTTTTCAGAGTTTGTGGGTCACCGAAAATCAGGGAAAAAATGCCCCTCTTTTTCCCGTGATTTGTATAACCATTCGTCTCTGCAATGGTTGTGTGCTGCAGACTGACAGCTTCATTTTATGGTATTCCACTGAGTGCCCATCTAGTAAAATGCATAACCTAAAGATAATTGCCTTGTCCAAATTGGAACAGTAATTACTTCTTTCACAGACCCACAGCCCAATAGTAACCAGCTGGCGCAAATCTGGGAAACCAGATGTAATGCTGCAAGGTCTGGGAAGGGGGTCAGAATACAGCAGAGACCTGTTCTACTGATCCTACCCCCTCCCCCTGCCCCATTCCTTCCAATGTCTAGATGAGGTTTTAACATTATCTTTAGCACTTGATCAGGAGTGAGAGAATCTATAGAATTCAGTGAGGTATATATCAGTATAGATTATATGTTTGTTCAAGGACTGTCTTTTATTCTGTCTAATGTGATATTTTATGTTTCTACCTTTATTTTTCTCATCTTGTAGCTACAGGCATCCCTCCCCCAAATTTATTACATTTCATGCAAAGAAATTGTTGCTTATGCAGATGTGTCAATAGGTTTCTGGATATGCCACATTTTGTTCCCATTAAGTGAGAACATTAAAGCCAATTAGTGAATTACTTAATGTGGTGTAAAATGATTAGCATATGGAAAGTCAATTAACAAGATAAAATTTGCAATAATGCCTTAAAGGTGAATTACAACAGTTCTTAAAAAAAATTTTTTATAGCAAATCAGATGTGCCCAGTTTTTCTCAGAATCCAAGGCAATGGGATCTGACAGCTTCAAAATGGTATCTGTGCTATAGTGCTAGTTAAAGACTTCTGAAATTTGGGATGTGTTATGTTTCAAGGCAGAGAATCCAGCCTCTTCTTAGCCTACTGCATACATCCTATCCCATTCCTTCATACCACCCTTTCTCCAATCTCTTTCTCAGTCCCTAGAGATTCTGCTCACATGTGCATGATGCTCCCAGCTTTGGTAGGGGAAGGCAGTGATATGCTGCCTACCTTCTGTTCCCGTGAAGGCAGGCAGCATATTGCCCTGAGACAAGTTGAACCATCAAGAGACACTTACTCTCTTATCATCAGAGTGTTGAATGGGAAGCATTATTGTATCAGATCTAAAGCTACAGAAGCAATTCCAAGTCATTCGCAGCAGGGGTGCAATGTCAGTCATAACTTTTTAAGACTGACATTTAACAGATTGTAAACTGCAAAACGCTGAACATAAAATTATGCTCCTTCTTATGTGAACTGGCTAGTCTACAATGTTCACTCTTGTCCTGCACTGCTATGATGTAGTGGTAATGCCTGAAATGGGATGATATACATAATGCCTTCAATAGATGATACAGAGTGCTCTGTTCCGCTTCTTAAGAAGTAGAAATAAAATTGATATAATTGTTGTTGTGGGTTGTTTTCCTTCTTTTGCTTTTGAATATTCCCTGAGTACCATAGACTTGGAGAATATCTTCTCCCATATATGTTTCTCCTATCCTTACATAAGAGGGAAAGATTTTGCTTTGTTGTCCATCTTTGTTAGAGCACAGAATTCATCCTCTGAAAATCTAATGGAGCTGCAGTACTGCCCCCTCCTGCAGCAGTGCACACAAAATGTCCCCTGATGGCCAGCTGTGCGTCCCATCAGCAGCTATTTTACAACAGCAGAAGTGATTTCCACTGTCATAACTCCAGCCGCCCAGCAGCCCAATCCTGGACAGGATTGGGTTGCTAAATAGTGCCATTTGAAATATGAATGGAAGCAATAGCAGTGGTGCAAGGAATTAAGTTGGAGTTTTCACCAGCAGAGTTGATCAAATACATTTTGTCCAAAGATTGTGACCTGTTTCAGTCCAATGTTGTCATAGTTTTTAAATCAATATTGGAACCCCCAGCACATACACACAAATGGATGAACATTCAGATAGTCTGACAAATTTAAGACAATTTTCAAAACTTTAACTTCTGTTAGGGCTAAGTTGGTGGGGTAGGAGACTGTACCCAAATCTAACCTTATTCTCCAGGTTGAAACTTCTGAAGTCAGGGGCTTGCATGGAAGCTGAAACCTGAATGGTTGCAAACTACTGCATGCTGCCCACAAAGTTGGTGGTTGGGTCCCTAGCCCAATCAATCCAGAGGCTTTGTGCTGCTTGTCAGTCAAAGGGCTAGTGGTTCCTTGGATCAGTTAGGTGCTGTTGACAGATCTATGTTAGACTTTGGGAAACAAGAATAATGGCATAGGAACTGTGCTTCTGACCATAACCAGGAAGATCATAAAATTTTCATCTCTGTACCGTTTGGTAAGTGAAATCTACTAGAGCAGCATCAGCCATAGTTACTGGTACTCCTGCATTTGGAGAATCACTCTTAGCCATGCCACACAAGATATCTGAGGGAGGCACACCATTGAAGAAAAAATGGAGGAAAGCTGGTAGTTGTGAATTCTTTAGGTTACTGGAGCAGTCTTGTGTTCCTAACCTAGAAGTAGCTTTGGTTTGTATGGAAAGGAAGCAGTTGAGTTGAGGGTTCTTGAACATATGAAGCTGATCTGTACTCAGAACATGAATGTGTTAAAGTCAGATTATGTTCAATATTGCCTACAGTTACAGGCAGTAGCTTTCCAGTGCTTCAGGTTGGGGTCTTTCCAAGCCACACTCAGAGATGCCAGAGATTGAACTTGGGACCTTCTGCATGCAAAGCATGTGCCCTTCTATTGTGCTACAGCCCTTCTTCCATTGGCCAGAATAGCTGTCTGGCTTTGCCCCCGTACCACAGGGACAAGATGCCACTTAGTTTATTGTATGGTTTCAATTCTAAAAGTCTTGTTGGCAACCTTCAGTCTCGAAAGACTATGGTATCGCACTCTGAATGGTGGTTCTGGAGTTGCATGGTGCAGAGTTGTCGATCCGCTTGTCAGTTTTCACCCTAAACCCCACGCACCCCATGAGGTTAACGGACTGTGGCGAGGCAACACCTTACTGGCTGGGGACTGCCCAGCTTAAGGCAGGCGGTAGCTGCCCAATGAGATGCAATGATCTCTCCCACCATTGGAAGCAGCCCCTGGCGTCATGCTCTACACAAATCGAGCAAAGACTTATAACCAGTAAACTGCTGCTTCCCGTGTTGTGCCGACGCCATATGGCGAAGTTGGAGTGTCCCAGTGTCTTTACCCAGTGTCTTTACCCAGTGCGCGAAGCCTGGGTAAAGAAGGTATGAAGGATAGGCTGTTACCCATGCAGCAAATCCCCCCTCTCCACGTCGCTGGAATGGTCCAATGGAAAGGCAGAAGCCAATACGGTTGGTTCCAGCGGCGTCGCAGGAGTTGCCAGAGCGTGACTGTGTACAGCCGCGAACTGCCTCAGGGACTCCGGCTCCTGATTTTGCCTCGAGGTTGACTCCTGAAGCTTTTTCCACAACTGGATATAGCCACAAGGCAGTGGAGGTTTGAGGTCAGAGTTTCCTTCTCTTAGATGAGCTGCCTTCCTAGGCTGATGAGTGAAATTTAGTTCCTTTCAGAATCCCTTTCTGATCACTTTGTTAACTCACTGTGGATTTTTGTCAAGTTGTCTGATGAGATGGGCTTGGAAGGGTTTTTAGTTTAGATTTCTTTTTATTTTATGAACTTTAGGCTAAAGAACAAATGTACAGTATAATTACCAATGTGGCCTTTTAGATACTGGTAAAATAAGGTCTTTTCTTTTTGAACTGGCAGGCATTTTACCTTTATTGTTTAATCCCATTTGCTTTGCTTTATTTGGTATATTAAAAATGTATTCTTTGAATTGGTTAATAAAATGCTTCCCCAATCATATAAGTTTTCCTATATGGTTTTATCACTTTTACTGTGCTGTAAATTAGTAGAACTCTGATGTAAAAGGAAAAGAAAGCTAGTTATAACGGTTAAGTGTTTCTGAAGATTCACTCCCAAGTACACAGTGATGCAGGCTCAACAAGAAGGCTTTTCAGACTTGCAGTTTAAATTAACTATTTAAACTGCAAGTCTGAAAAGCCTTCTTGTTGAGCCTGCATCACTGTGTACTTGGAAGCGAATCTTCAGAAATAATCCTTGGTGAATGCATTTACAGTGACCTGATACGTTGTTTTTTGAGGTACCACTTTTTAAACCAGCTGGTCTTGTCTGAATGTGTTGATTGAATGGGTTGTTGTAGCCAAAAACTTAGTCAATCTGTCATACTGATATTCCTGTAAAATCTGTGAAGACTGAATTGAGAGTCATGATGTTTCAGGAGTCCTATTTGATAAATCAGACTGATAATTGTCCAGCTTATATACAGAGGTAGAATCTAATAAAGTAATGCTGAGTAGATGATTTGTTTGAAATCACAACTATCATGTAATGTAGGAACAGGTTGTTTTTAATTTGAATGATGATCTCTAGAAGTGTGGCTATTTAATTTGAGTGATCCAATATACATGCATTTTGTTGTTCCTATGAGTGGTCAAGGGGGTTAAGGACATGCTGTATCGCTTGCTGATGGTCATTTTTAGTATAAAGAGGCTCTAACTTTATATCACAAGACAATAGAGGGCATGGTATTTCTGTGAGCACAAAAACATTGATGTTTCAATGTTCGTAATGCAGGCCAGAATGATGTGCTCAGCCTCAAAGCAGGCATTCCAGTTTGCTTCATTGGTGAAATGGTTCAGCATTACGAGCAATTGCTGAGAAACAAGTTCAGTGGTGTACCTCCCCAGCCCTGCTCCTCAGGACAAAGGCCCTTGATGGCTCCACCCCACAGGGTGCTGTTGCCCCGCATGTGCAAATCTGTCCTCCCCACTTACCTGGAGTGCATGGAGCCTTGTGCGACTCCAGGGTGCATTGTGGAAGCCTCCTGGAGCTTCCCCGACACTTTAAACTGCTTCCAGCAAAGCGGAAGCAAAGTTTTCAACTGTGTCGGGAGCCTCAGTGAGGCTTCCGCACAGTCCTAGAGGCACATGAGGCTCTGTGCTTGGGGCATTTGCCCCTTTTGTTCAATGGCAGGTCTGCCACTGAATAACTTTCTAGAATGTGCACTTTTTTCCCTGATCATGCATCCCTGGCTCATCTAGATTGTGATGTTTGAGTAATATGAATGCGTAACACATATGACACTTCGCCCACTTTTCCCCATATCTGCACATCCCCAAATCTTTTCTCCACATAATGTGTACTGTCCCAAAATTACATCAAAGACGCTGTTTGTAAAACATGCAACCTTCGTCTGACCAAGACCAGGAATAGTAGTTTATTGATGGTCCCCCGAGGAAACAACCATTGTAAAATTGGTGTATGCCGCAACATAAAGAGGAGCAGACACAGCTGGTAGCCTGCTTCCAATTTCTCCAAGAAGTGTCGCATCTGGTGGAGATCAGAAAGAAAAGTTGATTCCTTTGCTTTGGGCTTATGGCAGCTTTCACCTTCAAAAGGAAAAAATATTGTTTGTCTTCCAGCAATTGACCCAGGTATAAAACTCTCCCATTTTGTTTCTCTTTCCTAATGTGCCCTTTCCCATTTTGTGTTCAGATAATACACACATA
Organism: Tiliqua scincoides; assembly: GCF_035046505.1. Lineage (NCBI taxonomy): Eukaryota > Metazoa > Chordata > Lepidosauria > Squamata > Scincidae > Tiliqua > Tiliqua scincoides. The sequence goes on along the minus strand of NC_089824.1, from coordinate 41,925,985 downwards.
AAGTGCTTTGAAAGGATGTCAGCTGGCCTTGGAAATAAAATGTATGGAAATGTTTTATTGCTGCTGGTAATAATTCTAACGATTGCTTGCTTTAATTCAAGATTGATGTGGTTAAAATTTTTCTTTCACTACTTTCAGGCCTATTTCTACATGCACAGTATGTGCATTCAGAAGAAAGCTTAATTGACATGTTATAACTTTGCATTGCGTAAATATCTGCTGTAAGCTGCCATGAAGTTCCTTTGATTAACTGGTAAGATGTACATGTTAAAATAAACAGTAAATGAGCCTAGGATTGTAGCCTTAGCTTTTTCATGTCCCATCTTCTGCCCTCCTGAACTTCGCTTTTACCTACCTTTTGTTTTCTAGAATCTATGTGCTGTATTAAAAATGACAGCTACAGTATAGCTGATTTTGCTTATGCTTTTAAAAGCTCAGTGGACAGTGGCACATTGGGAAGCTGAGTTTGGCTGCAGCAGCTTCCCAGTGCATGTACTCTGCACATTACAGCCGTGTGTCTCTCCTATTTTCTTTATGGTGTTTGCCATGGCAATGTCTGCATCCAGTGTGAATTACCTCCAACCAAATTTCAGCATTTGTGTGAATCCCTACATTCCTCTTGTAAGAAAGTTCAACCTTCCTTTCTTTGAGTGCAGCCAAACAGACAAAAGGTAAGCACCCAGCTTTGATCATCCTGGGTTCGATGATAAAGCCTAGCTGCTGTGGAGTGGATTACTTTTGTGGAAAGAACCAAATCCATCCCTTCATTCACAGTTCTAGCTAAGGGATAATGTACAGTCCACTCATGGCAAGCAGTGATATCCAGCTATTAAATAGTTTAAAATGTTGTGCTAGAATAGATTATGTCTGAAATGGTGCTGCAGTAGCAATTCCCAGTTAGATTCCTCACTTTAGCAGTCATCTCAGCAAGTCAACTAATTTACGTACTTTCTATAAGTCTCTTACGCCTGTTTTCAATAGACTGGTGTATTGAGAGTTACTGCTAGTTTGTTGAAAAGACACAGGTCTGCACATGCTCTGTCACAGTTTTACATGTGACATGTAAATTTCATAAATGAGTGGAGTCCTGGGGAACAGGACACTGCTGGCGCCTAAGCCTTAATCATTAACTTTTAGAGAACCTTCTAAAAGATTCGCTTTCAGGAAATGACGTTTCACGCTTCCTAAAGTCCAGCGATTTTCAACTTTTTTCATCTCATGGCACACTGACAAGGTGCTAAAATTGCCAAGGCACACACCATCAGTATTTTGACCATTGACAACGCACACCATGCTGCTCATAGGGGGCTCAAATCTCCCAATGGCCCTACTAAAAATGACCCCCCCCCCAAACTCCTGCGGCACACCTGCGGACCATCCACGGCACACCAGTATGCCGCAGCACAGAGGTTGAAAATGGCTGCTATATTCAGTATCATAGCAGTATGTTTGGACTGTACAGGCAATTTATGTCTGTCTGAGGGATCCTTCATTGCAATGCCTTGTGCTGTGGTATTGTCAATGTTGCCAAACTGCCAGCTGCTACTTTAATTGCTCTGAAAGATATTGAAAATATATCTAGGTGAGAAATCAAGGTCACTTGAACTTGGGTTTGTGTCCAAGTGTGTCACATTATTTCAAATTGCATTTCTCATGAAATAGGAGCCCTGTTAAGTGTGGAGACGGTCTTGTCACTGCAATCTTTGGCCATACCACCTAACCCTCCCTTATGAGAGCATTTCTCTGCACAGACAAATGCTATCCTGAAGCCAGAGATTAGAGATGTTGGGCAGATAAACACTGTACTCAGGGGAGCAGAGGAAGGACTTTAGGTGGTGAGGTGGGGCTTGCTTCTCTTTTTCACCACATTTGTAAACCTGTATAACCACCTTGGTTATAAATGTCTGAAGGGGGCTCTCGTCCAGTGTTTCTCAACCAGTGGTACTACTTGAGGTAGTATCTAGTGGTACTTGTGGGACCCCCAGACCCCAGTGCCTGGCAGCAAGACCAACAAAGGAATGTGACAAGCAGCAGTAGGAAGCTTAGATCGGTAGGCAGCGCTCCAGCATGTACTTGCTGCATACTCAAAAAAGCCCTCGTATCTGACTTGAGCCTCTAACCAGTGTTGGTTGTGTTGCATCTGGTCTCCCAATCTGGAAGTACTTGGCAATGACATCATTGCCAGTTACTTCTGGTGGTACTTCTAATAGGTGGATCTTGTGAAGTGGTACAGTGGGGGACAAACTGAAAAACGCTGCACTAGTCTGTCTACTACCTTGTTAATTTCAGGCTGCTTCATAAAGAATGTGTATTATGGGCAAATAAGACAAAATTGAAGATTCATTTTAGTGATGTCATTAGTAATCTAAAGTTATAAAATGTAGGAAAAATGTCCCCAGAAATGCAACTTAGGATGGCACCATTCCCTGGATAAAGTGCTGGAAACAAACATCAGAACAATATCTCCAAAACACATTGCTCTCTACTCAGATAGTTGTTCAGTGCAACCCGATGCACTGCAGCCTTGAGAGTTTCAAAGCCTTATGTTCCTCAGTTGAAATAGTGAGGATAGAAAAGGGAAAGCTGTGGTCCATTGATAATGTTGCCTGTGAGGCATGGCAGATTGCTGGAGGCAAGAAAAACAGCAAAGAATCCCAAGTGCTAGAATTCAGAAGACAATGGGAGGATTTACCATCCTCTTGTTCCCTTAATAGAATCCATTTTCTTAATCTGTCTCATGTAGATTGTTAAAGCAGTGGTTTTTAAAGAGAGTGGTTTTTTAGAGAGTCTGGTCCAACAAGAAGCTGACGGAACATACCAAGATCCAGGTCTACAGAGCTTGTGTCCTGAGTACACTTCTGTACTGCAGCGAGTCATGGACTCTTCGCTCACAACAGGAGAGGAAACTGAACACATTCCACATGCGCTGCCTCCGACGCATTCTCGGCATCACATGGCAGGACAAAGTTCCTAACAACACAGTCCTGGAATGTGCTGGAATCCCTAGCATGTATGCACTGCTGAAACAGAAACGCCTGCGTTGGCTCGGTCATGTCGTGAGAATGGATGATGGCCGGATCCCAAAGGATCTCCTCTATGGAGAACTCGTGCAAGGAAAGCGCCCTACAGGTAGACCACAGCTGCGCTACAAGGACATCTGCAAGAGGGATCTGAAGGCCTTAGGAATGGACCTCAACAAGTAGGAAACCCTGGCCTCTGAGCGGCCTGCTTGGAGGCAGGCTGTGCAGCATGGCCTTTCCCAGTTTGAAGAGACACTTTGCCAACAGTCTGAGGCAAAGAGGCAAAGAAGGAAGGCCCATAGCCAGGGAGACAGACCAGGGACAGACTGCACTTGTTCCCGGTGTGGAAGGGATTGTCACTCCCGGATTGGCCATTTTAGCCACACTAGACGCTGTGCCAGAACCACCTTTCAGAGTGCGATACCATAGTCTTTCGAGACTGAAGGTTGCCAATGATATGATGATAATGGTTTTTAAATGAGGCAATAGCTGTTGAGCTATTTTGTCCTTTAATAGATGAGGAAAAGTATATATGAATTGTATGATCTACTGAATGACTTCTTTTCACACACAACATGATATAAACATTTTCTGTGATCACAGAGTATTGTAAGTAAAAGCATAGATGCTGGTCCACTTAAATCATTTTCATGTGCTCCATTATGTGATGACTCTGAATTTATGAGTGATTTCAGGCTACTGAAAGGGAACTCCCCCCCCCTCCCGGAACCCAATGAACCAACTTGTTTTTACATTGTATTGGAGTGTGTATGTGAACCCAAGGATCTTTAGAAGCTGTTTAATTTAACTCTGGTCTCCATATAACCACAGCTACATTTTACTTCCAAAGCATACCTTGAATCAGGATGGGAAAAAAGATTCAAATTTTTACGCCTGCAATCCTGGCCCCTGTGCTGCCCGGGGCCAGGATTGCAGAATGCCGCCCTCGCAGTTGCCCCCTTGGTGTCTGGGGCCATGTGCAGTCTCTTCTGGCCCTCCTGAAGCTTTTTGAGGCCTTTTCGTTTCCAACTAAAACCAGCAGTTTAAAGGCTGGGACCACCTCCCTGGGAGGCCTTCGAAGGCCACTGCAGAGTGGCAAAGGTGACTGCGGTGGGGGGGACATGGATGGTAGCAGTGGGGGGATCAGTTGGTGGTGCTAAGCCCGAAGGTGTAGCGCCCCAGGGCATTTGCCTCCTCTTGACCTCTCCCCAGGTACACTAGTGAATTTTTATGAACTTGTGTATTTTATGTATTGGGGATATTTAAGCACTTCTTGGATGTCCATTATGATTGTTTCTGCCCAGAAACGAGAGCACAGTGGAACACCACAAAATAGGTAGAGGTATCATTCCTTCTTCTGAACTAATAATGGCATAGAAGATAAAACAAAACAGCTGGACTGAGCTGACATTGTTCTATGAATTTATAGTTAAGGGATGGAAAACATCCTGAAAACTGAACGGATCAAATGAATCCTAGATATCTGGAGGTTGTAACCTTCTGCCTGCTAAATTCTGTAGATGTCTTGCATTATAATTCATGTGAAGTTTTAATCTGCTAGTGGCTGTGATTCTTCTCAACTCTTCACTATGCCACTATGTTTTTCATTCTCCTGTCTTGCTTGCCTAAAGGTTGTAGCAGTAATGGTCTTTGATTAACTTGGAATTGAGCTATAAGGCTTATTTTTGTTCAAGCAGATAACGCTGCCTTTCTCACAAATGCTTTTGAGCTTTGAAATGGCATTCAATCCAGCAAGTCTAAAGGCTGCGGTTTATTTGCAGTGATTCTAAAGTAAGCATGTTGAGGACTGTGGCTTTCAGCTCCTATATTTTCTAATAACATCCTGGATTACATTTGAAATGTCTGTTCCTAATGTGCAAGAGCATCATCACTTGTGTCCCTGAAATTGAGAAGCCATATACAGAGCAAAGAACTTGACCTTGCAAATGATTCTGAACCTCTTACAAAGGGGGCAAGACACTGTAAAATATCAGTAGAGATGAAAGACTTAGCAGCTAGCATAATGAGGTCCCATAGTTTTATTATGGGTATGCATCTTTAACAATATCTGTGACTTCAGATAAGGTATGGCAGGAAGGAAAATGTATTCACAGATCTCAAAGCATATAACTACTGTGAGAAGAATTTAGATAAGACTTGAATAACCTTAAAGAATGCTAGTAAAGTTTCCAGAAACCTTTCTGATACATTACATTAAAAAAGTTATTTTGCTTACTGAACCTCTTGATTATGCAAAGGAAAGGACTAGTACATTATAGTTATTGAACCATTAAATGGGAGTGCACTAGCCTATTAATTTTAATAGGTCAGCTTGGAACTGGGGTGGATGTAGAAGAAAATAAAAACCCATAGTGATTAGCTGTCAGAATGTTGCATCTGTTTGTCAAGCTGAATGGCACAACCAAACTTTTCTCTAATGGTCCATCTATTTTGCTTTATTATAATCCTGTGTGCCTTTCACCTTTAAAAGTTTCAGCTGAGAATTAAATGGAAATAGTATGCCCATCCTCTGCAACAAGAGTAGGAATAGTATAATCTAAAATGGTAAAATTGGTTTCATATTCAGTGCTCCTTATCTCCTTAGCTGCAGTATTGTCGGCAAGATCGCATATATTACTAAACAGCATGCAAAGTTATTAGTCACATGGTTACTGACTTGCAAGGTGTGGAATATATTGCAGGATGAAATGAGACATGCTGTCAGACTTTGCTGGTTGTGCAGAATGAAAATGGGGCTTGATGAATAGTCAGAGGCAAAAATAAATCAGGTTCCTTGCAGAAAATATATATAAAGTACCTGAACTTCTTGCTGTCATCTGGAGTGTGCCAGACTACAGTGTTCTTGTAGGCTGCGCTCACCCCAGTCTGGATGGAATTTAAACCTTCTTACTTTGGAGGTGGTTGGTAGTGGGGAGGGTTGTATTGCAGGAACTATTACTGCTTTTATCCTGCATACAAAATCTCTCTTCAGCCAGCACTTTTCCCAATCTGAATGAGACTCTCTCTGCCATCCTTTCATCATGCCTCTGGCAGCTCACGCACTGGAGGAAGTGTCAGGTAGCAACCCCATCAGGGGAGATGCTGGTTGCATGAAGGGCTTATATCACATCTAGAGGCAAAACTAAGAGCGCAATCCGAACTGTGTCTTGGGCTGACGCAAATCCCGTAAGATACGTTTGCACCTCCTTATGAGGATGCCGCGTCGGCACATCCAGTTGTGCTGACACACAGAGGCTGAATCCAGCCTCCATGGCAGCTTCCCCACCGAGTCTTGCGTCGGCCCACCTGGGCCGACACAAGAGCAAAAAGTAGATGTGGGGGAGGAGGGGAGGAGGCGAGGAGGCGGGAGGGAAGCATTCCTGGGTGGGGGGAGGGTGGGCAGGGAGTGGGAGGCAGTGCTGGGATCTGGCAGTTATGCTGAATCCCAACCCCCGTTCCGGGGAGAATGAAGTGGATTCAAGCTGTTCTGCTCTCTTTGGACTTGTGCTACCTCCAGAGATGCTGCAAATCAAGGAGATCCATAGGGGCCAGCAGTCCTTACTGAGGGGTAAGAGGAAAAGTTTCCCCTTGCCTCTGGTTAAGCCGCTTCTGGCCAGTATCCTGCACTGGATACAGCGCAAGCCTCCTGGCTTGTCTGTTCCAGCGCAGGATAGGATTGCATCCTAAATCTCATTGCCAAAAGTAGCCCAAGTGCGTAACCCCTAGGTTTAGACATTTGGGTTACTTTTGGCAATGGACTAGATTTAGTTTTGCCTTTGACTGTCAAGGGGTTCATGTACTCTCTTTTTGCATTTCTAGTCACAGGGACTGCAAAGGACCTGGGAGCTTTTTCAGCACATAATTGATCTTAGAAAGGATTAATTTTAGATGTCTGCGATGTCTTCTTAATTAATTTTCACTGAATCAGTTCCGAACCAAACATGGATGAGAGAGTGCTGGCCATAGCCAGTTCTGAAAAAGAGAAAGAGTACAACCAATATACGTTTGACTTATTAAAACTAGTTCAGTACTTGCAAGATTGGTATCGCTGTGGTGTCTCTCAGGAACAACACCATGGATATTAGCATAATTGAAATTAATGAGACTTGAGTAACAACTCACTTGTCCCATTGATTTTAGGGGTACTTCCTCATGCCCAGACCTTGGCTGCAGATTGCATCCTTCCCTTCAATCATACTAGACTTTGTCTTGTATGTAAATGAGAGAGAGCAAAGAATGAAGTAGGCTGGACCGTACACAGAGCAAATTCACTTTTATTTAGCTATAAGAATAAGAAGCAGGGGAGGGCAGGTATGTTTCTGTGAGATGTCAAACTGTGATTTCTGGATGTCTCAAATCATTTGTTGAGTGTTGACTTTAATCATTATGAGGTCTGGCTAGAAAAATCTGACAGAAGAAAAATGCACCATCCCCCTAAAGACCTTTCTTCTTTTTAAAACTGGTCATAAAATGCAAATTTTAAGTTTTATAAGACATTTTATTCCTGTTTCTCCTCTAACTGGAAACTGTAATAGCAGCGGAAGATAGGGCATAGAAAACAGCAATGATAAAAACGATGGCAAAGATAATATGAATAGCTCCTGTTAGCTCTGAAATTGAAAATCAATACAGATTTTAGTACATCATTAGTTTGTTGATACAACATAATAGTCTGAGTGGTTCTATATTTCCCATCTTTTATTAAATATTGAAACCTTCATAGCTGATGAAAAACCTTTCCTTTCATTTTCTTCATAACAAAGAGAAGTCTGTATATGTCCATGTTGCTTTTGTGAGGCTCTCGTTATCTGGTTAAGATCTTTGTTACTCCATGATTAAAATGGATTGCCATACAATCCATCTGGACTTGTGGAAGATTGGAATGAAAAGAAACTTTAACTGAAGCTTATTATTTAATCATCTTGGAAAAATATTGTAGGCAATTACATGTTCTGTACTTTTTTGAATCTACTTGAGTGGCATTTTTGGATACTTACCCTTTCTACAATGGAAATCCTTAAATATTCAATTAGTCCTTGTTCCTTACTGCTGAAAAGCAGGTATAAGGTAATAGAGGCTTGCCCCCATATCCACCTTGAGTCCACCTGCAGCCTCTGCTGGGCTCAGAATGATTTCTGGTCGAAAAACACATCTTCAAATTTTTGGCCATAAACTTTGAATTGAATACTAGTAAAATCTATATTTTTGCAGTCTTATATGACAATATTGCTCCTGAGGCAGTAGCCTTATATCGGGGATAAAATGGGATAGAAGTCCAAAGAAATGTTTTTCTCAAAAACAGGAGGGCCAAGAACAGTTTGAGAATTCATCATGTTAATTTTTCCTCTTGAAAACTGTGTCTTTGTTTCATTAATTGCTCCTGTAGCACCATCAAGGTACGCTCTTCTTCATTCTTCTGACATTGCAGTCTTCTTTGCAGTGAAATGTGAAGTGGTGAAGTTGGGCTTTCAAGCTTTATACAAAATACTTGTTATGCTTCTATGAAGAATATGAGTTAAAATTCCAAAGATTGGGATGTTAGTTGGAAAAAAGTGACAGAAGTTCCTCTGACCAAACCAAATAATTCTCAGATGTTGCATTTTTTTCATTTTTTAAAATATGCTTCAAAAGGTGTCACTATTTAGGGAAAATTTTTGACTGCCTTTGGAAAGAGTCCTACTTAGAACTTTGCACACTTCCTCAGCATCTCCTATTTGAAGCAAGCAATACTTCTGTAGGCTGGTCCTGTTGGGAGCAAATCAGGATTTAGCTAAAATAATCTGATAAGAAAGAAAACAAAGAGCAAATAGACCAGATGGGCTACAGAAGTAGTCTAGGTTTAGGGAAGATCAGAGGGGGCTATCAACTATCATCCTGCTGCTTTTTATGAGTTGCTAGAAAGCTTGAGCCAAAGGAAAGTAGGGAAGGTCAATTGGCGTACAGAGACTACAGACCAAAGCAGGCATGGAACAGGAGTGCTTCCTGATAGGTCCAAGCTGCAGGCTAATCTAGCTGTCTCCTAACTACACTTAAGGCCATTCATGCAGTCATGCTGCTTTCTCCAGCTGCCACTCCATCCTTCATTCATCTGCTGCTGCTGTTCTGAGGTTGTCTTTTCCGTTGTTTGTTCATACAGTTAGCCAGAGAGTGTCCAGTCCTTATGCAACCATAATTAATGAGATGTTGTAAGAAATGCAGCTGAGATCCTCTGCAAATAGTAAGAGTGAGAAGCAACACCAAACAAATGCAGAACAAAGGAAGACTCAAGGCAGCACATTGCTGCAACATAGTCCAATCTCCCACCCTTCCTGGAATGGTCCTAGCACTAGCAGAGTAAGGGCACAATCCTACCCTGCCCTGGAACAGGCAAGCTAGGAGGCTTGCACTGTATCCAGGGGCCAAAAGAAAGATAAAATAGAAAGAAGGAGAGGGAGAAAAAATAAAATAAATCCTTTATTAACTTGTGAGAAGCAAAGGAATATGGCTCAGTGGAAGAACATCTGCATTTCACATAGGAGGTTTTAATCCCTGGTTTTCTCAAGTGGGACAGAGAAAAATTCCTCTTGAAACTCTGGAGAGCTACTGCCAAGGTGTTGTCAGTGCTGACCTAGGCAGACCAACAGTCTGATTCAGCTTAAGTCGCTTTCAGTGAGCCTCGTGCTAACCTGAAGTATACATATAGGTTTTTTACAGATTCTGTATTACTTTTCGGCAGTGTACAAGGAGCCTTATTCTCTCCAGATCAAGCATGATTAAATACCCCACTGAGGGCCCAATCCTATTGAGTGTGCGCTGCCTCACTGTTGGTGCAGTGTCACAAACATGCCATAAGGCATGTTTTTTAGGCATCCAGTGCTGGAGCTGGCCCAAGCCTGCGCTGGGACACTGCTGGCCAGCAGCCAGCAATCCTCTGCCAGGCGCTCCATGCGAAGTGCCTGGTGGCAGACAGGTAAGTTGGGGCATGTGAGGAGGCGTTCTAGGGTGGAAGGAGGGTGGGGGAAGGTGTAGCGGGGAGAGGGAGCAGGGCGGGAAGGGGTGGGACTGGCAGAGCTAAGCTCCACCAGATTCAGAGCCCCATGTTGGGCCTGATGGCCCAACATGAGGCTTCTTGACTCAGTGCTGACTGAAGAGCTGCCGCGGAGTTGAGTAGCCCCATTGCAGGGCTACGTACCTTGCTTGGGGGAAGGGAATGAATGCCCCTTCTCCCAGGGAGCCACCACTTGCTGCCTCGTGCACGCAGCCATTTTTGGCGCTGTGGCAGCCCTGTACACCGTGCAGCTGAAGAATTGGGCTGCCCATCCTTCCTTCCCCATTCTGTATTCCTTTCTCCTCATTTTTTCAGTTGCATATACAAGAGGGTTGTAAGTACATGCCCAACAGTTTGCATTAGACATGAACTGAATAATGGCCATATCTAAAATTGATTTGAGCTATTGTTGTCACCATAGACTTCTAGTGAGAAATGAATGGTTGGAGACCATTGGTTGGAGCTGATAATTTTACTTTACTGCATCTGGTTACTTTCATTAATAAAGACAGGCGTGTTAAGAATTTCCTTCTACTGATTAACTTTAACTTTAACATTAGCAAACTAATTCGTGCAAACCAATAATTATCAATGAATCAGCACCCGCCCTTTAACACTAAGATCCTGCCAGAATTTTAATTTGCATAGCTTTAATAGAAATAAGTGTTAGCATTAGAAGATAGAGAATTGGGAGGGGGGTAGGACAGGGGAAGAGTCCAATTCTGATTTATATTTCCTCTTAGGTTGGAAGTGCTACCCCGTAAATGCATGAGGGCCCAATCCTATCCAGTTTTCCAGTGCTGCTGTGCCATTGGAGTATGAACTGCTTCCTGCGATGGGGAGGTGGTCACAGAGGCTTCCTCAAGATATGGGAACATTTGTTCCCTTACCTCGGGGCTGCCCTGAGGTTGTACATGGTTGTACATGAAAATGTTCAGCTGGAAAGTCGGAGAGGATTGGGCCCTGAGTAAGTATGATAAGAGAGAACACATTAGGATAATATATGCAATACTGTTCTTTAAAATGCACACTTACATTCCTCGTAAAGCAATTACCTTTCTGGAAAGAGACCACAAGTCAAGTATTGAGAATCTGATACTGAAAATTGTAGTGTTCAGTACATTTACACATTGTCCCATGTCTTAGTGGGAGGATGGTTTAATTATACTGTGCTGGGGACTGCTTTGTGATCTGAGGTTGGAATGCAGGCCTGGCTCACTATGCAGACTGGACCAGCAATCACTTACTTTTCATCTCCCTTTCTGTGTTCTTATGTTTTGCTTTTCACATCTATCCTGAAGAAGAGTTCTGGTGAGCTTGAAAGCAGGTTCCCTAGTTTATGTGATTTTTGAGGTGTTCCTGTTCTCTTGTCCCTGATCAGAATTTTTTTAATGGATCATCTTGGCTACTTGTGCATTTGCTCATGCCTTCGTGTGACTTGAGGTCTGCTGCTTCTGTTCAGGAGCACCACACAACCATTCTTGCCACTACCACCCAGGGTTCTAGGTTTACCATCCATTATCTAATTCAGTGGTTTTCAACCAGTGTGCTGCGGCATATTGGTGTGCCACGAATGATCCATGGGTGTGCTGCAGGAGTTTGGTGGAGGGCCTTTGGGGGATGTGAGTCCCCAGCCAGCAGCATGGTGTACCTTGTCAATTGTCCAAAATCTGATGGTGTGCTCTGACAATTTTAGCACGTTGTCAGTGCACCATGGAATGAAAAAGGATGAAAATTGCTGATCTAATGTCATATGAACAGTATTAAAAAAACTGGATATTGGTTTATATATGCACATAACAATCCCCCTGACCGACCATTCAAAGCAAAGTGATAAAAATATAGTTAACATTATGGTTCAAATATCAGATTTCTCCATAGTAGGCACAGTTGTGTCAGGTATGTCCATGTCAAACTCTTCAGATGGAAGCATAGTTGTTCCAAATTTATGTTTGTTTCTTAAAGGTGAGAATTGCTAGCTGTGTTTATCTTCCATGGTAAATTAACATGATGATATCTTAGAGGATTAGAATAAGGTGTATCTTTATAGCTGAAATGATTTGGCATGTCAGAATGTTGCAGTATGGAAATGTTCAGCAGCTTCACAGCATTATCTCAGATGAATCTTTTACAGAAGTGCCTTTTTCATGGTGAGAGGAGAGTGATCACCCCCTGACTCCTTGATGTTGAAGCAGAAGAAATATCATGCAGCACATGGTTGGTTAACTATGGGCATGATCTGGAAAGTGCGTCAATTAATAGTTTTTTGTTCTGACCACCAGCATAGAAGGACACATGCTGAATACCAGATGGAAGGATGACCTCCTAGGTGGCTACAGTTTATATTTCTTATCAATCCTTTTTGCTTTCTCTTTTATAAATCCTGCTGAGATGCAAATGAAAAGACTTTCCTCCAGTGCTTCTCAGTGCTCATAGTTCCTCAATGTTGTAGCAGTATATTATATATTTTAGAAAATAATCCTTCTTTTTTCAGAGCCTTCTCTAAAACTGTAATCCTGTGCACTCTTTCCTGGGAGTAAGCCCCATTGAATACAGTAGGATTTTCTTCTGAGTAAACATGCATAGGATTCTGCTGTAAGGATGACAATGGCCAGGGAATTTATCATGCATCTTGTCATTTATCATGCATTTATGAATTTATCATGCATCTTTATCATGCATCTTATAGTAAAGAGTTTCAAACCTGACATTGTTTAGAGTTGATCAGTGGGATTGGAATATGTGCTTATTTAATGAAGCTTTAGAACATAAGAACATAAGAACATAAGAACATAAGAACATAATTCCTTGCAGTTTCATGCTGGTATTTGTTAGGCTGATGTAAGGTGTTTTTTTTTTGGGGGGGGGGCAGGAGTCCCTCTGCAACATGTGAGTAGCAATGTCTGTAAGTGGACACAAATAAGAACCAAACTCTTGAGCAAGAAACCTGAACAATTCTTCCTGCTGGCCAGAAGCTTGAGTATATAATGGAAGACTCATTAGTTGACTCTAGTGGATAGACGAGCTGTAGGGAATAGTCTAGTTTCATGTTGACTTTCTCCAAATGTATCTTTGATCATCTCATGAACTAAGGAAAGTATTTGGTTTCTTCACAGCAAGCATTCCTGCAAGAACAGCTAGAATAATCTTTCATTAGCAAGCACTATCTTTTGCTAAAGTAAACGTTGATCACACAGACAATAGATCTTGTCAGAAACTTGACAGAAATGCCCAATTCAGCATCCTGTAAACCTCTGCTGACAGGCAAACTAGAAATATCCAGCTTTAGGTCAATCTTAAGACAGCCAGGTCAGGAAATCACCAGCCTTTAATATCAAATATGTATTTGTATTGGCAACCTTCAGTCTCGAAAGACTATGGTATCGCGCTCTGAAAGGTGGTTCTGGCACAGCGTCTAGTGTGGCTGAAAAGGCCAATCCGGGAGTGACAATCCCTTCCACACCGGGAGCAAGTGCAGTCTGTCCCTGGTCTGTCTCCCTGGCTATGGGCCTTCCTTCTTTGCCTCTTAGCCTCAGACTGTTGGCAAAGTGTCTCTTCAAACTGGGAAAGGCCATGCTGCACAGCCTGCCTCCAAGCGGGCCGCTCAGAGGCCAGGGTTTCCCACTTGTTGAGGTCCATCCCTAAGGCCTTCAGATCCCTCTTGCAGATGTCCTTGTATCGCAGCTGTGGTCTACCTGTAGGGCGCTTTCCTTGCATGAGTTCTCCATAGAGGAGATCCTTTGGGATCCGGCCATCATCCATTCTCACGACATGACCAAGCCAACGCAGGCGTCTCTGTTTCAGCAGTGAATACATGCTAGGGATTCCAGCACGTTCCAGGACTGTGTTGTTTGGAACTTTGTCCTGCCAGGTGATGCCGAGGATGCGTCGGAGGCAGCGCATGTGGAAAGCGCTCAGTTTCCTCTCCTGTTGTGGGCGAAGAGTCCATGACTCGCTGCAGTACAGAAGTGTACTCAGGACGCAAGCTCTGTAGACCTGGATCTTGGTATGTTCCGTCAGCTTCTTGTTGGACCAGACTCTCTTTGTGAGTCTGGAAAACGTGGTAGCTGCTTTACCGATGCGCCTGTTTAGCTCGGCATCGAGAGAATGAGTGTCGGAGATCGTTGAGCCAAGGTACACAAAGTCATGGACAACCTCCAGTTCATGCTCAGAGATTGTAATGCAGGGAGGTGAGTCCACATCCTGAACCATGACCTGTGTTTTCTTCAGGCTGATTGTCAGTCCAAAATCTTGGCAGGCCTTGCTAAAACGATCCATGAGCTGCTGGAGATCTTTGGCAGAGTGGGTAGTGACAGCTGCATCGTCGGCAAAGAGGAAGTCACGCAGACATTTCAGCTGGACTTTGGATTTTGCTCTCAGTCTGGAGAGGTTGAAGAGCTTTCCGTCTGATCTGGTCCGGAGATAGATGCCTTCTGTTGCAGTTCCAAAGGCCTGCTTCAGCAGGACAGCGAAGAAAATCCCAAACAAGGTTGGTGCAAGAACACAGCCCTGCTTCACTCCGCTTCGGATGTCAAAAGGGTCTGATGTGGAGCCATCGAAGACAACAGTGCCCTTCATGTCCTTGTGGAAGGATCTGATGATGCTGAGGAGCCTGGGTGGACATCCAATCTTGGGGAGAATCTTGAAGAGGCCGTCTCTGCTGACCAGGTCGAAAGCCTTTGTGAGATCTATGAAGGCTATAAAGAGTGGCTGAGTATAAAGAGTATCAAATATGAATATAGGGCAAAAGGATATAAATTCAGATTTATGCTGTAGTGCACTGCGGGTACACAAGGGCTGGATCATGTTGACAGGCTGTATGCTTTTAACATGCCAATTTTGGCAACAAGCATCTTATACTGTATAATATAAAAACAGAGAGAACATTCAGACATCAGTAGTCAAGACTGTACCCAGGTTGTTGCTGGAAAACCAACACAATTGGCAAAGGGCAATTCTAGATATCTGTGTTTTCTAAGTATTCTGAATTTCCTAATTACAGTCAACAGAATTTAGCATTGTAAATTAACTGTAGAGTTAGCATGAGGGTGAGTTTATATCATCATCAGTTCTTACAATAATTTTCCATGTGAACTATTGAAAAATGAAAGCGTAACCTCACAGCCCACATCGTTCATCAGTCATAGCTATAAGATAGTACCTTTGTTATGCTAATTGCAGCAAGAGATTGGAATGATGGGTCACTACGGGTTAACAGTGGTTTTTGCTCCTTTTTTTATTTGCAACCTCTACATAGGGATGTCAGCCTTGCAGGATTTTTCTTGGCCTACAGTTTTTGCTAGTCACAAGTGCAGGGGCATCTGTCCATCAAGATTCCAAAATGAGCAGAAAGGAAGATAAATCTTCTTAGAAGGAGGCCAGTGTGAACCAATGGTTGGAAATAAATGTTAGATATTGATATCATACATGTGGGATAATAGCAAAATTTAAAATAGATATTCAAGTGTCAAATGTGTCTCTCAACTTTGAAAGAACTGGGAATAACCAGTATGTCATAAGCAGTAACAATGCTTTTTGCATTACTTGAATTTAAGATGTGGTGATACTCTTTCTGTTTAAGCACAGAAATGTCATTTTCATGTTGTCATTTTCTATGCAGACACAACTGTCGTTTGCAAATTTGCTAGCTCACTGTTTGCAGGACATTTGAAGAAAAAAATCAGCCTTCATCAAAAGCCTACTAAAGTGAAATGTGTTAGTGTAATCCTTGAATATCCTTCACTGAATTTCTGCGCTGCTAGTTTTGATAATGCAAATAGACCTTAGCCCACTAAGAATTTCAGTGATGCTCTTGGGACTCATGGCCTAGTTTTACATTTCTTTAATATTAATGACCTTGTTATTGGGACTAGTTCACATTTAGATGTCAGTAAAATTGATTGGTGGACCAAGATGTGAATAAATTATTCACATGCAAACAAATGCATGAATGTTGGCTGTTAGAGAGAAAAAGTGGGCTAATATGTTCGTTGAAGAAGATACTGCGGAATGGTGGTATCAGCAGGAACATCATTATGATAAAAATATAAACTGTAACAATATTAGTGACCATCTAAAAAATGTAACTGTAGGTGTAACTCCATTGACGGGCAGTTTTCTATCAAAGTTTTCTATCAAAGTATTCAGCCACTTGCAGACTTCTCACCCCTCCTTCATTAGAAATGTGTACAGACAGTTCACCTTAATCTGGAATAAACACACTTGTTCAATGGGTAGACTGGTGGGAGGCCATGATGATGGAATTTTAAAAGTCTGTCACAAATGTACCAAGCAGGTCTGTAGAAGTCAGTGGCTATTAGCCTTTGTCCACCAACGATAGTAGAAAGTTATGAATCTGGTTGTGACGTTGAATGAAATAAAGTTAGCAAAATATTGTCAGGGGAATGCTGGTGGTTGAGGAACTAGGATTGGCAGTTTGAAGAACTCAGACCCAAACTGGTGTCTGGAGAAATACCATCTGGTCTCCAGTTGCAAAAGTAAAGTGATGTAGGATGTTATGAACCAGGAACTATTGGATTTGTGCTCTGTTGCCTCATGCGATGAAACACATGACTTCAGATCAGCCGTTCCTTCTGTAAGCAGCTGAGTCTGCCTTCTG
The DNA here is from genome assembly GCF_035046505.1 of Tiliqua scincoides. Lineage (NCBI taxonomy): Eukaryota > Metazoa > Chordata > Lepidosauria > Squamata > Scincidae > Tiliqua > Tiliqua scincoides. The sequence continues at coordinate 41,909,319 of NC_089824.1, read as the reverse complement.
TCCCTTTCCACTGTGCAGTCCATTGTCTTCTCTTGAGTTGGTAGGCTTTCTAGTTCAGACTGAGACTTTACCCAGGCAACAAGCAGTTTGGACTTGCCTGCCTGGGTGTGTGTTGACTCTCTCTCTACTGAATGACTGAAATGACTGAATTTCCCCTGAAGACCCAGGTGTTTGCACTCAGTTTTTCTCTAGACTTTGCTAAAGGCCTAGTATCTGGCAGGAGATGTACCGGAAGTGTGACTGTAACAAGGGAACCTGTTGTGAATTAACTTATGAGGACACTGCTAGCTTATCACCTTCATATACTGTTTCATAAAAATAGTGCGTATCAGATTTTAGAACAAACAGGGCCAGAAAGTCTAGTCACAGGACTTCATTCTGACAAGTATTGTCAGAACATATGCCAGTAGTAGTAGTAGTAGTAGTAGTAGTAGTAATAACTAGGTATTTGTATACTGCCTTTCTGGTCATCAGATTACTCCTCTGACTTTATTCAAGGTGGTTTACATAGGCAGGTGTTTCTAAATCCCTCAAGGGGATTTTTACAATCATAGAGGTTCTCTCTTTCAAGAACCAACAACATTTCAGAATGGATCTTCCTGGTTCGGTTGCACATCTGGTCTCCAGTTCTCCCATGCAGGCTGACAGGCACATAGAGTACATAGATATCTAGGTTATACTGAGATCTGGAAATGTATTTGCCTATCCTATTTTTAGAATCCTGTGCCTCTGTTAATAACTTGTTCAGAGAAAAGACATCACAGGGCTGGTTCATAAGGAATGACCTAATTGTGCCAAGTGAATGAAGTAATTGGGATGCTTCTCATTCCTCTAAAACAAATTAATGTCTCAGAATTTATGAATGAAATAATTTGCCTTTTTCAAACTATAACTAATGTTCTAATTCAACTTCAAAATGTAATAAAGAAAATGTTAAAATTATTAGTTCCCAAGTCTTCGCAGACCTGTCTCTATCCTGGAAATGACTCCTCTTGTCTTCCTGGGAGCAAAACAGAATGGGTTCCCAGATATTGTCATTGGCCTCCATGCACCTTGAAAAATTGGTATTTTCAGTATAGTGTAATGTGTAAATTATTATGGACAAGTTATATTATGGTGAAACCATAAACAAATTTTGAATTGAATCATGTCATGCTATTACTGGAAAATAATGTTCATTAAAAAAAATATTGTATATACTGTAGATACGCGCCTATAAGATGATCTCACAGATAAGGCAAGAGCTGGTTTTCAACCAAAAATCATGGAATGTTCCATGACCTCAGATAAGTTGGGGATAAAACTTAGGGAAAGGTGCTTGTGAAGAAGACCTGTGGCTTGCCCTGTACCTTGATTGAAAGGGGGAAAACAGTCTGAGTTGCACCACTGTTTTTCAAAACATAAACAAGGCGAACAACCAGGAGGGAGGGAAGAGAGAGGAAGCGAAGGGAATTCCTCCCCCCCATCTGCAGTTGTACTGAGTTTGTAGATGGCAAGCTTTAAGACCCAGTGGCAGCCTGCCTGCCAAGTCATGTGCTGGCTTGTTGCATGGAAGAGGCGTTGCCAGCCCAAGCCATGTGCCTGCCACTTCTCTGGCTTCTTCTGGCTGCTTCAACACCCCTGAACTGCTCTGACTCGCAGATAGGTTGAAGTCTATGATAGATTTATTTTTTTTGATAAAAATTCCTCATGTTTTAGGCGAGTATCTATGGTAGATTTTTTGGACAGGAACTATTTGAACATATTGGGGTTTTTAATATTGGAGAGTTCTATTTTGCTATCTAGTTTTATTTACATGGTTGATATTATAACTAGGAGAAATGATAAGATTTCATTTGCACATCTTAATAGTAAAGGCAAACAGTGATTTCTCAAATGTATTCTACTGTTATTCCATTTGCTCTTAATCTAGTAACATCAATAATTGAGATAATTGAAATTGGTAATTGATTTGGCTAGTAGTCTGGATACAAGAGTAATTACAGCAGGCTGAATACTCACCCTTTGGTTAATCATGTTAGGGAAATTAGCTTCCATTTCATGAGGAGGCTAACTTTATTAAATCGTGTGGTCGGTGGAGCTCAAGGTCCTGAAAGAATACATTTTAGATGGGATCTATAGGAATACTGGAAGAAATTAAAACAGGAAATCACTTTTAACCTAATTAGGAGGCAAAAAAAGTATTTGAAAAGTCAAAGACAGAACTCTTTGAACACAGGCCAGAGAGAACTTAGAATGTGAATGCAGGCTTCGTCATTTCAAAAAGTAGCGTAAGAATGAAAAGGGGAATGGAGACATGGCTGTTTTAGACAGCCATGTTGTTCAAATAATTGATTGCAGTCAGTATGTTGAGACTGTTTGGGCCTTGCTCAATGTGGTGAATGGTCCTCTTCAGAAACGAGTACCTATCCATAGAAAGAGAGCTTCCGAGTAATGAGAATATAACCATGTGAAAGGGTTGCCAAGTGGTTGTCTGAGCTTACTCAGATTTAAGTGTCGGGAATCCCATCTGGTAGAGCAGCTTCAGTCGTTCTTCAGCAAGTCCTTAACAGAAGCAGCTCATGAACTTTGTGCTCCTACGGTGAGGCACCTGATATCACCCCCTGCCTGCTGCTTTCTTACCTTATTGCAGCCACTACCCTTCTCTTCCATAGCCAGGCTTGGTGGCAGCATACAAAGAGCACAACTCCATTTTTGGACTAGGGATTGACGTAATTGATTTGTATATTTTTCATGGTCATGAGATCACAGGAACAGTTGCTTGCAAAGACCACTTAATGGCTTTGTTGCAGCGCAGAGATCCAAATGAGTTCTTCAGCCCGGTACAACTGAAACATTTGCAGAATCAGCTCCTGAGTTTCCAACTGTGAAGTTTTTTCCTCCCTGTATTTTCACATGATGTTTCTAACTTTTACAAATATTGTAGATTGTTTTCTCAAAGGCCAGGCTAAGCAGGAAATATATTTAGCGTACACAGTGCAAAAGCCAATTAGGATGATGTCTCCAGTGTAACTATTGTGCCAAGGCAAGAAATGTCCTTTGTTCAAAGGCTTTCAGATAGCAAATTGAGCTTTTTAACACATTTTTCTTACTGTGTTCAGTTTATCTCTGGCATAACCTTAGAGGTTCTCTTGCCACAATAGCAGACTGATGTTCTGAAACCCTTTTAGCTCAAATTTGGTTCTCAAAAAAGTGTGTTGTTTTTATTCCCTTTGTTGGAAGAAGGCTGTTCTGCAGTGAAGCAGAAAGCACATTAGTTGAGCATTCAGTTCCTAAAGAACATACAAAATATAGTATGAGAGAAACGCATAAATGAGATACATCAAACTTCTGCAGGCAAGGCTTTCACCAAACTACCTTCCCACACACACCTCCCCTTCCTTCTCTTAAGCAGCACGCCGTAACACCGTGACTGAGCTGTGACTAAACTACTCTCTGCACTTTCCTGTGCAGGAGGGAGAAGCACATGTCTTAATGACTTAGCTCTGTGTGACCAAGGCGCTCTGGTGCTTCATTGCCAAGCTGCCTGACCAATGGCAACCTTTCTCCCAACTGTGAACTGGGCAAGGGGCAGGGATTGCTGCAGCAATTTTGCCAGGGGGGAAAAAGCCCCAAGCCCCACACCTGCAGGCCTGTTGGGGCAGCATTGCTGTGGCACCCCCTGCCACAGTGCTGTCGCCTCCTCCGCCCACTCTCCAGAGCCATTCCAGGGGCAGGTGAGGCCCTGCGCTGCATCTACTCAGTGCTCTGAAAGTCTTCTGAGACCTCTGGAGCACCTTTAACAATACTGCTGGTTTCTGTTGGGAAACCACATGTACTGTTAAAGGTGCTCCAAAGGTATCATAAGGCTTTCGGAGCCCTGGAAAAAGGCTCTACAGCCTCTGCTCCCTGAGCCACTGCTTTCAAATGCTTTTAGAATCCCTCAAGACAGACACAAAGGTAACAGCTCTTTCTTGCGTGCGTGTGTGTGTGTGTGCGCGCACGCACGCGCGTCTCCAGCAATCATTTTTATACTGCTTCTGGGCAGTGAAGCTCCACTCAGCTGGCAAGGCCAATAACTGGATAGACCTCTTTTCCATAGAACAGATAGGACAGTGTAATCGCCATTGTTTTGCTGGTTCCAGCTACTACATATGTGGTCTGTCTGTCTGGCAACCATACAATTGGGCCTTTAAAGAATTTGGGTAGAAAAGAGATGGCATAATCAAGAATCTTGGAGACATGGAGCTAGCAACATTATAAGGAGGATCTGAATGCTACCAGTGCTACTCTTATGAAAAATTGTGCAATCAGCTCAACAGAAAAAAAAAAAGAATAGAGAAAAATTTGGCTAGTAATCCAGTTGTCATAATTCAAGACTGTCACCTTCTTTGAAGGAAATGTCTATTTGTGCAGAACGTGGTACATTAGTACTGAAAAGCATTAATTGCATCTCATTGCAGTTGTTTTACTTGACACATGATCAACAAGCATCATAACATGAACTTATTTGAAAGCTAACCATCTTAAATTTCATTGCTTACAGCCCTCGGAGAAAGCTGAGTCCACTGCTGCTTTGACCTAATTTTATTGATTTAGTCCATACCTGGGGTGATTTGGAATGAGCTAGAACTCTTGACATTTGAGTTTTCAGCTATTTGATCAAATTCATGGTCTTTTGCTCTTTCCTGATTAACATTAAACTCATTTAAAAATATGATGAAGTGAGCTAGCTACCTGCCAGTTTTCATACAAGATTCTGGTTTTTTCTGAATATTATAGTGATATTAAACTATGCAGTCATTGAAAATTGTGAAAAGAACTTGGTGTCTCCTTAATATGGCAGGAGGGGAAAGTGGCATGACAAAAATGGGGTAGATCCTGATGAGTATTTACATGGGTGCAATGGAACTGCTATTCCGTCAAGGAGAGAGTGGGATTTCTGCTAACTCCTCCCTCTCCATTGTCAGTCCCCTGCACCATATCCACACTTTTCCTGAGTGATCCCCAGCATTCTTCTTTTTGTGGGATAAAGGAAGGAATGGAAAAACCCCATCCCACATATTATGTATTGCTTGTCATTCTCTGAATCCAAACCACTAAGTACAAATTACATGACTTTGGGCACAATCCTGAAAATGAGCACAATCCAGGAGGATTGCAAATGTGCCGTAAAGCATGTTTGAGCCTCCTCAGGAGTAAGCCGCTTCAGCACACAGAGGTGCGCAGACACACGGAGGCTGAATCCAGCCTCCATGGCAGCTTGCTCCACAAATCTTGCATCGGCCCAGCTGGGCAGACACAAGACTCTGGGGTGGACGGGAGGGAGGTGTTCCTGTGGGCGAGCGGGAAGCAGGACTGGGATCTGGCAGTTATGCAGGATCCCAACCCCCATTCCTGGGGAGAATGGAGTGGCTTCAAGTCACTCCACTCTCTTTGAACTTGCGCCACTTCAGGAGGTGGTGCAAGTCTGAGGAGACTCATAGGAGAAAGGGCGTCTTACTCTAGGGTGAGGGGAAAAGTTTCCCCTTGCCTCTGGCTGAGCCACCTTGGGCCCCTATCCTGCGCTGGATACAGTGCAAACTGCTTGGCTTGGCTGTTCCAGAGTAGGGTAGGATTGCGCCCTTTGGTTATTCTGTCATCTTAGAGTTATTGACCATGAACTAAATATAAACTTCCCAGCAAGAGAAGAAACTCATCTGGGAGATTCTGAGGCTGCAGTTAATAAACCGTGATACCAAATATTTTATTGTTTCCTACTTATTGCTCTGAACATTGTTTGAGAAGCAATACAGTACACTCAGTACTCCATAATACACTAAAGTGTAGTCCTAAAGGCACTTTCCTAATGAATAAGTTCTGTTGACCACAGAGAGATTTACTTCCAGATAGACACTCATTGAACTGCTCTGTAGTTTGAATTAGTGAGAACTAAAAGAACTGAACAGACAAAAAGGTAACATCCATTTTCAGGGATGGGCCATGACTTGGATGACTCAGGCTTTAGTAGCAAAAGCTTAGGTCTTTCGCGACTTTTATGGACTTGAGTCACATGTGTCACAAACTTCGTCACTGACTCGGAACTTGGGGGTTTTACCCTAAAAATGAAAAGAGTAGACTTGTCAAGGCTTGCTTTTTGTGTGCTTGCGACTCTGTTTTGTGTGTGTGCATGCTTGCTTGCTTTTTTTTTCGGCGCTTCCACGACTTGATTTGCTTTTTGAAAAGACTCAGACTATAGTCAAAATGACTTGAAAAAAGACTGGATGAGTCATGACAGGACTTGTGGGTGACTCGTGGGCAACTTGTTATGACTTGTGGGCAACTTGAGTCAAGGGGCGGAGACTTGGGATTCAAGATTTGGTGCTGTAGCTCTAGCACATTCCTGTCAGTTTTTCCATCTCCATGGATGAACAGCTCAGCAGGGTAGAGGATAGAAGACAGATTTTCACATAGCAAAAATGGAGGCAGGCATATTTCCTGCCTTTACTGTTATGTGGGAAAATGCTTGTTATATCATGGCCTTGTAAATGAAATGTCAGAGAGCATTGCAAAGTGTAACTGAGTATATACTAGACTGTGAGCATCTTCTTAAAGCCGATGTCTCTGAATGTGAGGCCTTTTAAATTTCCTTCTTATCCAAGTTGACTGATGCTTACACGCACATGTCCTTCTGTCAAATTGTTGTATTGTTTTTGAGTCCCATGATGTCTCCTGTCTTGCTCAAAATGCTGATTTGTTGGTACAAGTTTTTTAAAATCTTTTTGTTTCCTGAACCAATCTCTTTCTTCAAGGAGAATTTTCTGCTTTTCAGAAATGCGTAATAGTACCCATCAGCAAGGTTTCATGGATATTCCTTACATACATACATTAATTTAGAAGTGACATGGGGCCCAATCCTATCCAATTTTCCAGTGCCGGTGCAGCCATGCCAATGGGGCATGCACTGCAACCTGTGGTGGAGGGACAGTCACAAAGGCTTCCTCAAGGTAAGGACACATTTGTTTCCTTACCTTGGGACTGCAGTCCAGCAGCACCAGTGCTGGAAAGTTGGATAGGATTGGCCCCTTAGTTGCCATGAAAACTGAGAAAAGATCATGGTACAATTACAGCCCATGCAAAATAGAATAGTGAACTGGAAACCATATTTTCTTATGGGCAGCTGAGTTGAATTTCCTAATTGGCATGGTCAAGAAATGTGCATTATCAGGAGGACCAAATTGTGCAAGACACCCATAACAGGGTCTTCTGATTTTTTGTTGTACTTTGGAACAATTCTGCAAGCTCTGAAATTGATTGGCACAAATTGTTGGTTGGCAACCTTCAGTCTGGAAAGACTATGGTATAAGCCTACAGCACCTGGTATTCCCAGGCGGTCTCCCATCCAAGTACTAACCAGGCCTGACCCTGCTTAGCTTCCAAGATCAGACGAGATCGGGCATGTGCAGGGTAACACAACACTGGTCAAGGAGACATTTTAGTTCTCTTTTTTAAATGTAAATTGTTGGTCTGATGTAGCTGTTAGTCCTGGGAAGGGGGAGGCATACAGGTGCAGATTATCTATATTTTGTTCTTACAAGACTAATAACAATTTTGGGGTGCAATTTTGATCAGGAAAATGGCAGGTTAAGGATTAAACACTACCTCATTCAGCACTGCTCCTCCAATAAAAATTGGAATTTCCTGTATCTGATTTAAACTAAAGAAATACACTGCGTTATCTAATTGTGAATCTCCTCTTTAACTTGTAGTTGGGCCCTATATGGTCATTTTGAGTGTTCAATTTAATTTTCAGCTGATTGTGTTAATGATAAGTTCAACATTTGCAGGTCTTATATGTTAAATGAGACAGGAATGTGAATCTAGCAGGTAATATGATGGAAAGTAGTTCCTATAAACACTATACAAATTACAGTATTTCCCTGGTTCCCTAATATCCTGTTTGCTCCTCTTCCCCTTCAGCTGAAAAGAAACAAAAATCAATTATCCGTTTATATGGAGGGTGAACAATTCTCCATGAAAAATATGCACACATATTCACCTGTTGCAAACAATAGTGACGTTTTGCTTCTGTTCAGTGTTGAAGATTGATTGTAGGAATATCGATGTCCAAGCAAACAAACCCCAAAGAGTAATAGTGTACGTCTTCGAAAAGTACCCAAAGGAAGTTGTAGTGACTACTATGAAAAATATGATTTAGTCTGAAGGAGGGATTTTCTTTTCTTTCTTTAAGTGAAATGTAACATTTAATACACAATTTCTAATTTGATGGGCCCATATCCGAACGCACTCAGGATACTCCTCGGCGGGAGGGGGGTCGGGGGCTTCTTGTAGTGGGGGATTCGATTATTAGAAACATAGAGAGGAGGGTTTGCGACGGATGTGAGGACCGCATGGTGACTTGCCTGCCTGGTGCGAAGGTTGCGGACATCACTTCTCGTCTAGACAGGCTAGTAGACAGTGCTGGGGGAGAGGTAGCGGCTGTGGTGCATGTCGGCACCAACAATGTGGGCAAGTATAGCTGGGAGGTCCTGGAGGCCAAATTTAGGCTTTTAGGCAGGAAGCTGAAAGCCAGGACCTCAAAGGTAGCGTTCTCTGAAGTGCTACCTGTTCCACGCGCAGGGCCAGCTAGGCAGGTGGAGATCAGGGGTCTCAATGCGTGGATGAGACGGTGGTGTAGGGAGGAGGGGTTTAGATTCGTTAGGCACTGGGGAACGTTTTGGGACAAGCGGGGCCTGTACAAGAGGGACGGGCTCCACTTGAACCAGAATGGAACCAGACTGCTGGCGCATAACATTAAAAAGGTGGCAGAGCAGCTTTTAAACTGATCCCTGGGGGAAGACCGACAGGAGCCAAGGGGCATCCGGTTCGGGACTCCTCATCCCTATGGGATGAGGATGGGGAGGTTAGAGAACAACAAGACAAAGGCAGAGTAGGAGAAGAAATTGGGAAAGGTAGTGTGATGGGATGTGATAGACAGTTTGGCATACTGAGAGGATGCGGGGACAAAGGAGCGAATAAGCAGCCCATCCTGGGGCATTCCGTGTACAAATGCTATTATGCGAATGCCCGAAGTCTACGAGCAAAGGTGGGAGAACTGGAATGTCTGGTGACAAGGGAAAATATTGACATAGTGGGCATAACGGAAACCTGGTGGAATGCGGAGAATCAGTGGGATACCGCAATCCCGGGCTATAAACTCTACAGGAGGGACAGGCAGGGGCGTGTTGGAGGTGGGGTGGCCCTTTATGTTAAGGAAGGGATAGAATCCAGCAAAGTAGAGATTGAAGGTGGGTCCGACTCCACCGTAGAATCTCTGTGGGTTAAATTACCAGGCTTGTGCAGCGATGTAATACTGGGGGCGTGCTATCGTCCTCCAGACCAGAAATCGGATGGGGACCTTGAAATGAGGAAACAGATCAGGGAGGTGACAAGGAGGGACAGGGTTGTAATCATGGGGGACTTCAATTATCCTCATATTGACTGGGTCAATTTGTGTTCTGGTCACGATAAGGAAACCGGATTTCTTGACGTGCGAAATGACTGTGGTTTAGAGCAGCTAGTCACGGAGCCCACCAGAGGACAGGTGACTCTGGATTTAATTTTGTGCGGTACGCAGGACCTGGTTAGAGATGTAAATGTTACTGAGCCATTGGGGAACAGTGATCATGCTGCGATCCGTTTTGACATGCACGTTGGGGGAAGAATACCAGGCAAATCTCTAACAAAAACCCTTGACTTCTGACGGGCAGACTTCCTCCAAATGAGGAGGCTGGTTAGAAGGAGGTTGAAAGGGAGGGTAAAAAGAGTCTAATCACTCCAGAGTGCATGGAGGCTGCTTAAAACAACAGAAATAGAGGCCCAGCAGAGGTGTATACCGCAAAGAAAGAAGGGTTCCACTAAATCCAGGAGGGTGCCTGCATGGCTAACCAGCCAAGTTAGAGAGGCTGTGAAGGGCAAGGAAGCTTCCTTCCGTAAATGGAAGTCTTGCCCTAATGAGGAGAATAAGAAGGAATATAAACTGTGGCAAAAGAAATGTAAGAAGGTGATATGGGAGGCCAAGCGAGACTATGAGGAACACATGGCCAGCAACATTAAGGGGAATAATAAAAGCTTCAAATATGTTAGAAGCAGGAAACCTGCCAGAGAAGCGGTTGGCCCTCTGGATGGTGAGGGAGGGAAAGGGGAGATAAAAGGAGACTTAGAGATGGCAGAGAAATTAAATGAGTTCTTTGCATCTGTCTTCGCGGCAGAAGACCTCGGGCAGATACCGCTGCCCGAACGGCCCCTCCTGACCGAGGAGTTAAGTCAGATAGAGGTTAAAAGAGAAGATGTTTCAGACCTCATTGATAAATTAAAGATCAATAAGTCACCGGGCCCTGATGGCATCCACCCAAGAGTTATTAAGGAATTGAAGAATGAAGTTGCAGATCTCTTGACTAAGGTATGCAACTTGTCCCTCAAAATGGCCATGGTGCCAGAAGATTGGAGGATAGCAAATGTCACGCCTATTTTTAAAAAGGGAACGAGGGGGGACCTGGGAAACTATAGGCCGGTCAGCCTAACATCCATACCGGCTAAGATGGTGGAATGCCTCATCAAAGATAGGATCTCAAAACACATAGATGAACAGGCCTTGCTGAGGGAGAGTCAGCATGGCTTCTGTAAAGGTAAGTCTTGCCTCACGAACCTTATAGAATTCTTTGAAAAGGTCAACAGGCATGTGGATGTGGGAGAACCCATGGACATTATATATCTGGACTTTCAGAAGGCGTTTGACACGGTCCCTCACCAAAGGCTACTGAAAAAACTCCACAGTCAGGGAATTAGAGGACAGGTCCTCTTGTGGATTGAGAACTGGTTGGAGGCCAGGAAGCAGAGAGTGGGTGTCAATGGGCAATTTTCACAATGGAGAGAGGTGGAAAACGGTGTGCCCCAAGGATCTGTCCTGGGACCGGTGCTTTTCAACCTCTTCATAAATGACCTGGAGACAGGATTGAGCAGTGAAGTGGCTAAGTTTGCAGATGACACCAAACTTTTCCGAGTGGTGAAGACCAGAAGTGATTGTGAGGAGCTCCAGAAGGATCTCTCCAGACTGGCAGAATGGGCAGCAAAATGGCAGATGTGCTTCAATGTCAGTAAGTGTAAAGTCATGCACATTGGGGCAAAAAATCAAAACTTTAGATATAGGCTGATGGGTTCTGAGCTGTCTGTGACAGATCAGGAGAGAGATCTTGGGGTGGTGGTGGACAAGTCGATGAAAGTGTCTACCCAATGTGCGGCGGCAGTGAAGAAGGCCAATTCTATGCTTGGGATCATTAGGAAGGGTATTGAGAACAAAACGGCTAGTATTATAATGCCGTTGTACAAATCTATGGTAAGGCCACACCTGGAGTATTGTGTCCAGTTCTGGTTGCTGCATCTCAAAAAAGACATAGTGGAAATGGAAAAGGTGCAAAAGAGAGCGACTAAGATGATTACGGGGCTGGGGCACCTTCCTTATGAGGAAAGGCTACGGCGTTTGGGCCTCTTCAGCCTAGAAAAGAGACGCTTGAGGGGGAACATGATTGAGACATACAAAATTATGCAGGGAATGGACAGAGTGGATAGGGAGATGCTCTTTACACTCTCACATAATACCAGAACCAGGGGACATCCACTAAAATTGAGTGTTGGGCGGGTTAGGACAGACAAAAGAAAATATTGCTTTACTCAGCGTGTGGTCGGTCTGTGGAACTCCTTGCCACAGGATGTGGTGCTGGCGTCTAGCCTAGACACCTTTAAAAGGGGATTGGACAAGTTTCTGGAGGGAAAATCCATTATGGGGTACAAGCCATGATGTGTATGCGCAACCTCCTGATTTTAGAAATGGGTTAAGTCAGAATGCCAGATGTCGGGAAGGGCACCAGGATGAGGTCTCTTGTTATCTGGTGTGCTCCCTGGGGCATTTGGTGGGCCGCTGTGAGATACAGGAAGCTGGACTAGATGGGCCTATGGCCTGATCCAGTGGGGCTGTTCTTATGTTCTTATGTTATGTTAATAGCTTGATTGAGGCAAACAGGATATTTCAAAATACAAGTAAGCAGTAACAGAGATAAGAGTTTAGAGCAGTCCTGTAAGTGTATCTTCCTTTGACAGGCCATTCATCATACCTGAAATAGAATGTTGTTGTTTGCAAGGAGGGCTTAATCATCGCAAATAGGCCACCGAAATTTTGTCTGGGATGCGTATGGGCTATTCCAGCCTCATATTTCAGAATACCTGAGAAGTACTGACAGACTGTTGACAGCGGGCTTGTATGTTATTGTCCACAATGTGTTACTTCAGAAAGGGCTTCTGCCCAGTGCCTTTCCCATCATTTCTTCTAAAACAGAGTCTATATTTTTCCATTTTGTTTATTTCCCCAATTTGCTTCTTGCCTGTTCTTACAGCAAAACTGATTTGTATATAAGAGACACAAAACAGCCCAAGCAGTCTAGGAAGCATCTGTTCTGGTCATGATAAGGTCTCTGTCCTTAGGAGCAAAGGGAATTGACCGAGCAAACTACCTCTGTGTCAAAAGAGAGAGCTCCTGTGTCTTTTACACTACTGTCCGCGGAAAACTCTCCATGGTGTTGATGTGACCCAAGGGGTATGTGCATTAAAATAAATCTGTGTTAAATGGTTCATATTAGCATGATATTTGAATGCTATCATATTAGGCTTGCACTTTATCTTTTCTCAAGCTGCCTTTGATCATTTTTGGGGGGAGGCAGAGTTCAGTGCCAAGAATAGCCATTCTGGAAGAAAATGCAAATAGTATGTGTTAAGTTCTCAAAACTTGCTCCTGCTACTGAGCACGACTCAGGCTGCAACTTGATTGTCACTTTCCTGGGAGTAAGCCCCATTGGCTACTATGGGGTTTACTTCTGAGTAGACATGCATAGGGTTGGGCACGAAGGCGGTTGTTGCCTGCCTGCGTGCTGATTGCCCAACCAGAGAAGCCTGGAGGAGCCAGGAGGTGGGAGCTGCGGAGTGAGTGAGAAGAGGGAACCAGAAGTGGGCAAGTAGGTACATAGCGAGTGAGTCTGCTGAGGCCCCCAACCTAAGGACTGGCTGCCTGAAAAGGGTTCCTGAAAGTTCCTTTTCTTTGCCAGTTTGCCTGCAATTCCCCAAAGCAACCCTCCCTGCACTTTGGGGCTTTTAGAGGAAGGACGCTGGGCCACAATCCTATCCACACATACCTGGCTTATTATTGACTATAATGGGGCTTACTTCTGAGCGGGCATGCATAGAAGGCATGCATTGGGTTCTGGGGGTGCTATCCCATCCACACTCACCTGGAAGTAAGCCCATTGACTATAATGGGACTTTTTTCTGAGCAGGCATGCATAGGATTGGGCTCTGGGGGTGCTATGCCATCCACACTTACCTGGGAGTAAGCCCCATTTATAATAAAACTCCCCACTGATAAAAAAAAAAACGCACTATAGCAAATCAATTTAAAAAACAAAAGTTTCTTTGCTCCAGTGATTGAAAGACAGCCTTGCTGACCTTTTGACTCTAAGATAAGAGTCATTAAGAAGACAATCCATCAGCACTTCACTCAGCCCCTCCCTTCACCAATGCAAATTGATCACGTTTCTTTCAGGTGCTGGGGGAAGGGAGGGGTCCAAAGGAGAGAGAAGGATTGATGGATTGTTAGCCTGTTGCCCCCCCCTCATTAAGGAGGTTGTTGTTAAAGGACTGTTCAGTTTTTAAAACTGATTTTAAAGGGGTGCATTTTCCCCTTCTCCAGGGATCAGCATATTCTTTCTCATTTGCAGTGGCCATTCGTGTTGAGTCAAATCTGTGTATAAAAAATCCGTGTATAAATAGGCTGGACCTGTATACTTCCCTCTCCATGCTTCTTGTCAATTTTTTTTGTCATGTAATGATTTAATTGTATTAATTTTATTAATTCAAGATTAACTGTAATGTAGTAATTTAATGTAAGTAAAAAACTGGTAGTGTGCCTTGACAATTTTAGTGCCTTGTCAGTGTACCATGAGCTGAAAAAGGTTGAAAATGGCTGGTCTATCTGCTGACTTCCCACTCTGATTCCTGGATTATACTTATTTAGGAATGCCCTAAAATGAGTCTCCCACAATAATGGAGATTGTGTAATTTTTTAAAAAAACAAATTTCAGGCATGAACCCTACTGATGGTGGGGGTAGTGCAGTGGCTGCCATGTTTTTCTCCAATTGCTCTGCCTTCATCCCAGTGGAGGTTCTGAGGCAAAGTGGAGACCACCTTCTTTTTCTGCAGAACACCTTTGGACTGATGCTATGTCATGATATAGTATTATTCTACTTAGGAACTGTGGGGACCAGTGCATTATTAGGAACAGTGTTCACCAGTGCATTATTGCTGCAACCACCACCTCTGCCATGAAACACAGGTGCTGTGTGAAATGTCTAAATTTCAGTCCCCTTTCACTTCTGAAAAGCTAAAAATGTTGGCTAAAGCTGTTGATGGATCACGTTTGACCCAGCCCTACTTTATGTATTACTTATTATTTCTAGATCTATTTACCCATTCTTCCTTCTAAAGGTTTACATGACAATATTTTGGGCTGTCACTTGCAGTCTAATCCACCATAACTCCCCATGTGGCAATGCAGCAGTGCTGGCATGGTTTCAGCTGCATCCCGTGGGGTAGTTTTAGCCTCCTTGGGATAAGCCCCTGCAGGCCCGGTGGGTCAAATTGGGACTGAGCCAGATCAGTTCAGGCTCCGAGGAATGCCTATAGCCTGCTTGCCTGAAGTGCCCAGTACAAGCCAAGCTGCTACTCTGTGAGTCCACTGGTACACACATTCTAGTCAGGCCCTGTGACATTGCAAAAGCTGTGGCAGACTGTGAACCAACTGGTGCAACCAGACGTCACTGTCATCTCTTACTTAGCTGTCTGTTGGATCACTTGCAATGACATAGCAGCCCTGCTAGGAGGAGATAGTTGGCAACCACACCTTTGTGTTTCTGTTGCAGATGCTGCTCTATTATTGATCGAGTTATAGTTCAATAAAAACTTTGACTGGATAACAGTTTTTGTCTTGATAGGGATTCCTTCTTTCCACCCTAATTGTTTCTAAATCAGCTGTCCTCAGGGTGGGATCTCCCAGGGTCTATAGCATCCCTATGAGATGATATAGGGATGCTGGATCATGCTGGATCATGAGGGCTCCAGTAGATGATGTGGGGAGAAGTCAAGTCTACAAGTTTCTGAAGTTTTTCTGTTTCCCATTGTTCCCTATGAGTTTCTCTTACCAACACCAGCTCTATTGTTGTTGTTTTGTACATGATGGGGACAATGTACTGTCAGGGCTGTGTCCTTCATCTGAAGGAGGATTGGGGTATGGTGTGCATCAACACCCATATCATGCCCCAGTCGCCTCACTTAACCAGCAGAGTTGCTCCAGCATCCAAGTGATATTTGAGCTACAATGGTGTGACTGTTCTCCAGTGTTGGGCTGGCATCCATGGTGCATCTCTCAGTGGATAGACTTCTACACCAGCAGGGCTGACATGTCAGCATAAATGGAAATACACTGGCATCTCTCAAGGATAGGATTGGACTGTTAATAAGTTACTCTTAGTGGAGTTGTTTTTAATAATTGTGTGGATGTAGAATAGCACCATGTCAAGCTGGCACAGATTTACTGTTGAGGAGAGTCTCATTTGATGCCAAGAGTTTAATAACTTACAGAAGTGAGTGAACAGACCACAGAGAATACTGGGAAGCTAAGGTGATAGCATCAAACTGGATAATGAACAGTGCAATCATTCCAAGAACAACAGGAAAAACAGATAAGACTGGGTTATCTCTGTCTTCAGGGAAACATGAAACGAAGTATAGATTCTTGTGTGCTGTTTTCTGATTTAAAGGGAACAAAATGTAACCTGTAATGTAACCTGAATAATTTAGAATAGAAGATTGAGATTTGCCATATGGAACAAATTTCCTCCAGCCAAGAAAATACATGAAAGATGCTAGAGAATAGCAGGTACCAGAGAATTAAAATGACATGACTGGATCTTGGCACCTTTATCCTGTAGAGCTGTTTGCTTCATCTTTAGAAGGAAATATGTAAGCTTGTGACACAACACAAAAGACTAAAGCTAGATTTCTAAACAGTTCTCAAGAGCAGTCAACTGTGCTTTTGTCCCTTGTGCTTTTTCCCTTGCTTTGGCTTAATTACAGTTCAGAATTTTACCCCACACTGATTCAGCAAACAGTCCCTCAGCATTTGAATTCATACTGGATACATTTTAGAAATGGAACTGCAATTAGAAAAAGAATCATTAGCTACATTCAACAAACCACATGGTCTAAATCAGCCATTCTCAAACTTTTTTGGCTATGACCCCTTCTCAGGTTTCAGGGCCACCCTATCAAACAAGGGTACAACTTGAACAGATAAACATAAAATCCCGTACTCACAGTTTTCAGTCTTTGCCTCCCTTAAAATGTGCCAGGGCACCCCAGGAGGCCATTTGGCTCCCATTAAGAATGCCTGATTTAGATTGGTAGAAGAACTGTGTTTGTAGATTCAGGATCTCAAAATATGAAAGATGCCCTCTTAATAAAGTCCTGGCTGTTGCTAGGTGAAATGTGACATTCTCCAACACCTATGTACATTCTTGAATGTGCCGTATATACTCACTTCTGTGCATTGTATGTTCCTCCTCTTGTTGTCTTGAATGAATGATACTGATGACCCGTTAAACTCTCTTGTTTCTTTAATATTACAATTTACATCTTGCTTTTCTAGACATAATGTCCAGTCAAGGCAGCTTACATTAAAATAACATAATATAATGAAACAATATGAAATACAACTATCCAAAAATAAACATAAGAATAAAAGCAACAGGAACAGAAGAAGAAAAACACAGCCAGAGGAAATTAACTAAAAACTTAACAAATTAGCAGCCAATGAATTTGATAGAAAGCTGGCTTGTTATTATGCCTTTGTTAATGCCTGTACCTATCTGGTAATAATATTCTGGACCAGTCTGCAGGAGATAATGACTTTTAGCCATATATACAACAGGAATCAAATGTGTACACCTGTGGGCTGGACAGAAATGGGTTAAGGAGAGTATTTGTTGGTGGGAAAAGGTTCACATCCTCCTTCCATGCACCACAGTCCCTAACTGGATCTATCCCTTCCTCTCTGCTGAATTTTCTGATGAGAGGGTGTGAGCCATACCTGAGCACATTGTTTTTAAATGCATCTAATGTAATGTGGAGTTTGCCTCACTGAAAATGCATGTTCATATAAAATGTCATGTATCTGATTAAACAGGTAAGAAAATACTGCCAACTTCCACAGGGAAGTGAATGACCAAATCTACTTGTAAAGAGACACAGTAGGACAATATCTTGAATCTTCAATTTCTTTTAATAGTATATTCTCTGTTGCTGCATCCCAGCAGTTTGCCATGCAAGAATGTTAAAAGCTTCTGGCTTTAGGACATGAGACAAAAACAAATTTCTATGCTTTTTGTTAGTTGAAAAACACTGTGTTTGGAGGAGTGGGTTGGAGGACTTGTCAAACTTCTCAACCTCTTTACCTCTGGCTGTGTTTTGTAGAACATTAGTTCAAATGACTGGCATATCAGATGGCAGTGAGTACATTCCATTGGAAATGGGTCACTGCTTTTCCCATTTGTACCTGAAATACGATGCACATCTTGAGCAAGTATATTTATGCAAGCGTTGGCAAGTTGTAGTCCTAATCAGAACAGTAAACTCATTTGTATTATGAAGCAAGGAATGCAATAAACCTTTGTTATAAATGATGCATACAAATTGGATGCAATTGGATGTTTGATTTTTTTCCCCTTGTTGTAATTTTTAATGCAATTTGCACTATAATATGAAGTAATAAAGTGGCACAGAAATCAGAGACCAAAGAACTGCCAAATGAAATGCCAAATATCTGTAATTAACAGTGACAAAAGCTTCCAGGGGAAGGATCTTGAGTAAAACGCATACAGAACTTGCCTTGTGTTCCTGCTCACTCTTACTCAATTGCAGTAGTGAACTTGCCATACACTGAAGAGGGCAAATACCCCAGGTGCAGAGCCCCGCCTGCCTCTAGGACCATGCACAAGCCTCTCCAAGGCTCCCGCCACGGTCGGAAACTGCAGGGAAGCCTCAGGAGTCTTCTCTGGTGTATCCTGGAGTTGCATGAGGCTTCATCTCATTGTGGTGAGTGGGGGGGGGAGTGGATTTGTGTGGGGGGCAGGCATCTTGTGGGCAGCACCATTGCAGACATTTGCCTCCTGCTTGGGACTGGGGAAGCCCACCACTTCGCAACTGGCAAAATAGCTGTGGGATCCTTTAAAATAAAGGAACCTTAAAATTGGTTTTAAAATATGAGTGTCTTTGTGTATGTGTGTCTGCATGCCCACACTTACCTTGTATAGATTATATAAAGAATTCACTCAATTGATTGTTTCAGAAATGTGTTCAAATACTTCTAGGGTAGAGAAAACCAGGTTTCATAACCAGGAGAAACAGTGCCTTGTTCAGATTTTATTTATTTACTTTTCGTATTTAGTCTAGCTCTTTCAGATTAGGGTAGCAGTTTCCAAATTTGATGGTGGTGCTGGGGGAGCCAGTAAGAAGAGGCTGCCAGGGACATCCCATGGTGCCCCTATGACTTTGCTGTTGCACACAACTTAAGAAGGGCCGTGGTTCCCAAACTGTGAGCCGTGGCTCCCTGGGGAGCCATGAAAACCATCTAGGATAATGGTTCTCACACTTTTAGCATGGGACCCACTTTTTAGAATGAGTATCTGTCAGGACCCACCAGAAGTGATGTCATGACCGGAGGTGCCATCATAGAGCAGGAAAATCTTTAACAATCCTAGGCTGCAATCCAACTAACTCATACCCAGGAGTAAGCCCCATTCACTATCATTGTTAAAAGCACGTAGATAGTAGCCTGTTAAAAGTACTGATCTATAACATTTCCCCCAAAGCAGTCGCATACCATGGTAGCATCAAGTCTAATATATTAAAAATAAAATATTGAAATAAATGGGGACGCACATGAAATTGGTTCTACCTAGTGGGTCCCGACCCACAGTTTGAGAAACACTGATCTAGGGAATCATTGAGAAAAACCTGTAACCCTATACATTGTATAGGATTGTAGCCCTAATGGAGAGCTCAATGGTCTATTACAGGGGTGCCCAAACCCTGGCCCTGGGGCCACTTGCGGCCCTCAAAGCCTCTCAATGCGGCCCTCAGGCAGCCCCCGGTCTCCAGTGAGCCTCTGGAGCTTCGTTGGAGCCCACACTGGCCCAACGCAACTGCTCTCAGAGTGAGGGCGACTGTTTGACCTCTCACATTAGCTGTGTGATGAGGGCTCCCTCCACTGTTTGTTGTTTCACGTCTGTGATGCAGTAGCAGCAGCAAAGGAAAGGCCAGCCTTGCTTTGTGCAAGGCCTTTTATAGGCCTTGAGCTATTGCAAGACCTTCATTCATTCATATAAGTTCATCTTTAATATATTTATTTATTTAAACTTATGTAAATTTATTCAAATTTTAAATGTAAATTAATTCTTTTTTCCCCCTGGCCCCCAACAGACTGTCAGAGAGATGATGTGGCCCTCCTGCCAAAAACTTTGGACACCCCAGGTCTAGTAGATCAAGGGAGCTGCCAGTCGAAAAAGTTTGGGAAGCTCTGGGTTAGGGAGAAAAACAAATGGCAAACAACAACAACAAAAATTCAGTAAAGGAAATTAGTAACAATAAGATTACATACAAATAATAAACCAATAAAATACTATCACAGTGGTAGCAAGCAAGTGAACCATCAAAAGCCTGGGCAAATAGAGTTGTCCTTGCCAGGCACCTGCCATGTGAGAGAGGTGTTGGCGAAGGTGTTGCACAATCAAGTAATGAGCAGTACCACTGCAAAGGCTCAGTCTCTGATACCTGTGTATATAAGCTTTTTTTGACTAATTTGAGGGAGTAATCATGAGAATCCTTAAACACAAATCCAAATGAATCACATTTTTAAAAATCATGAAAATAGGTGACATTTGAGTGCTAGTGCTGCGTGGACCTCACTGGCATATAAGGGCTTTTGCCAGTTGATGAGATGTGGTGAGGTCATGGGATTCCTAGGGAAACCCAGAGATGTATTCTCATCTTAGGGTTTAATGCCTAGATCTATGGAGCTATGGCATAATCTGGGCTTGCAGACTCTCTGACAACTCAACAGTGTTTACTATTACAGTCTATGCATAAACTTGACTTCATGAAGAACTGTACTAGTCAGATAACTGCATCCTGATTTCTTTTCATAGTTGACTGGGAGCATTAATAAATGCTGAAGGTATAAAATATTTAAAGCCCCATGAAGCACTGCACATTGTCAAAGTGATCTGTTCTGTATATGCATCACTACCCTGTGTGTTTAATGACAGTGTGTGCAGATTATAGTAACCATAGCTAGAATCACAGTTTTCTTTTCATTGAGTTGCATCATAAAAGTGGCAAACATTTTTTTAAAGGAGGATTGCTCATCACAGTTGGAACGCAGTCATAATTTTGAAATGGAAATTAACTTGGATGCTAGATGAGCTTACCTTTGTGTGTGTGTGTGTGTGTGTGTGTGTGTTATTTTGTTTTTTAAATCTCCAGCTTATTTTTATCTTGCCAATTTGTCAGCATGAATTGATCCTGGCAAAACTGGAGTTCAGAGTATAATAAGTCATGTTATTGTCACAAAACTTCTCTTCAGGCCTAAAGGAAACTCATTAATACTCACTGTATGTGGCCTTTCATGCTCGGTTTGCCTCCTGACATGAATCGAACCCAACAACAGTGATTAAAAAGAATGGGAAGAAGAGAAGATATGCATATGTAATAATAATCTGTTAAAAGGTGTAGTGCTCTTAAGGGAGAAATATGGGAAGTTTATTTGCAGTGATATAAAATATCTTTCAAAGTCAGTTGTTTTCTCTGCAATTAAAGCACATTTACTTTGCAGTGATTTTTAAATTCTGTTTTTCTTGGCAAGAGTTTACACAAATGGAATTTGCATCAAAATGTTGCCATGTATCCCACCTTCCCAAGAGGAGGGCTCCTCCTCAGGGCTTCAGCCAGCCTATAATAGGAGCCTAGCTGGGATGGAGAGCCAGGAAGAAGAAGGGGGGGGGGTGAGACACTTATTTTCTCTCCCAAGCTGTACTATGTTGCACTAGCTCAGGTTTGGGACTAGCTGGCAGCCCTGAACCTAAGCATGTTATTGCTGTGTAATGGAGTGGGAGTTGTTCTTGAGAGTGGGAAGAGATCGAGGAGAATTGATCGGCCCACGTCCTCTCCCCAAGGTATCAGACATGAGTACCAGACAGTACTCTTGCCCTCTCCAGACAATAAGATGTGTCACTCCAGGATTTTCCTATCTCCAAACCATCAGTGGCCCTTTAAGCTTAGGGAAGTTTGCAAGAATGTTTTAGGGCTTTAAAAAATGATTTCTCATTTACAAACATATACACTGCTGCATACAAGGGTATGCATTAGAGGTCTGTAGACACCACTCTCATATTTTTGGAAGGCCTTGTTTCATTTCCAAAGTGACAGGCATTCAGCCACCTGAGTTTTGTTGTTCTTATATATCAGGGGTCTCAAAACTTTTTGGCCAGAGGGCCACATCGTTCTGGCATGGTGTAGAGCAGGGGTGTCCAAACTTTTTGGCAAGAGGGCCACATCATCTCTCTGACACTGTGTCGGGGGCCGAATTAATTTACATTTCAAATTAGAATAAATTTACATAAATGAATATATTAGAGATGGAACTTGTATAAATGAATGAAGGTCTTGCAATAGCTCAAGGCCTATAAAAGTCCTTGCACAAAGCAAGGCTAGCCTTTCCTTCACTGCAATTGTGGCATCACAGACATGAAACAGCAAGTAGTGGAGGGAGCCCTCATCCCACAGGTCATGCAAGAGGTCAAACAGTCATCCTCACACTGAGAGCAGTTGCTTCAGGCCAGCATGGGCTCCAGCAAGTCTCCAGAGGGCCAGATGGTCATTGGAGACTGAGGACTCCCCGCAGGCCGGATTGTGAGTCCCCAAGGGCCGCAAGTGACCCCCGGGCCGGGGTTTGGGCACCCCTGGTGTAGAGGACCAGAAAAATTTTTTAAATATAAAATTTATATTAAAAAGTTAGAGATGGAACTTAGATGAGTGAATAAATGAATGAATGTGCTCATTCATTCAACCTTTCTGCGGATACCCTCCAGATGCAACCAGAGCACAGCTCCAATCATGTTTGGCCAAGTGGGCCAGAGTCTTTAAGGGGACAAGAGGCTGGCCGTGGGCCACATCTGGCCCCCGGGCTGGGGTTGGAGACCCCTGTTATATATGATAGTGTTTGTCCCTCAGTGCTGTTATTTGTCATTTGGAAAGCAGGAATCAGTCAATTTAGGAAGAGAAAACATTTTTCCTGAAGATTTAAAAGGAGAATTAAGTATAATTTAGGTAACCTGCTCTAAATTCAAAAAGCAACTTAATCAATCAGAAGAGACAGTTATTCAGTGTATGAATCAACACAAAAATCTTCTGCTATTACTGCCACTCACCCCTAGAAAGAAATCTGTTTTTGTAGATGCAAATGTTGTTAATCAAGGGAGTATTTATCACTGTTATGATTTTTCTTTTGTTATTGATACTAGTGACAGTTGACATTAATCTCTTGAATATTTTAGTGTATTGTTGTAATAGCTGAAGACACCCGAAGAAATAAATTTTTAAACAATATGTAAGCTATTCTGCCCTTCATTTGGTTTTTGTTTTTCCAGTTATGTGCTTTGATACAGAAGGTTAAAAGATAAATATTTTACTTGCCTGAATTGTCTTGGGGTTCATGGGTGCAGGTACAGTTTGATTCTGACCAGAAATTGGTGGAACAGTGTTATTAGCACAGTTGTGACTAGACTGGAAATCTGAGCATAGGGCACTAAAGTTTATTTCTCCACAGGAGCCCTGAAGAGGGAGATTAAATAGAATGACTCATCTGACTGTATTTTCATAACAGCAGTCAGAATTCAGTTGGTTCGATCTCCTGGGCGCTCTGTGTATATGTATAATGGAAAAAATATGAAATCTCATCCAAATGTGGGGAAACTGGTAGTCAGCACTGAATGGGAGGCAAATCTATACATGCTCAAAAATATGCATTTATTTATAGTTGACAAGGCTGAGCCCTGCTTTAAATTGTTTCAGTGGCAGGGATTAATTTGTCTCAGACTTTATCTCTACAGTAGATTTTAATACCAGGGCTCACTGTACAACTTAGCGGTATGACTGTTCCACTTATTGGATTGTGGAGGGACATGTGGATGTGCAAAATGTAGAAGGGCAAGAGCAAAGAGAAGGGGAATAGGATGTTTTCCATTTAGGAAGAAAACGGGAAGATGTTATTGTTTAGGAAAATTAGGGGGATTATCCAGAAGGGGCCAGGGGTAAGAAACTGGAGTTTGAGTGGAATTTGGGGAAGGAGGGGAGGATGGAAAATAAACTAAGTTTCCAACAGGGGTGAAAGATTTTGGCTCAGTTTGGAGTTCACAGTAAGCTGGAATGGTGGCTACAGACAAAGAGAGCTCCTTGCACTTTGTCTGTGGCCATTGGAAGAGTGCTGCCACAACAGCTGCCCATCTGTCACTGGACCCCCTGTGGCTGTCAGAGCAGGTAAAGAAGCAACAGGAATGGGGGGGGGAGGTTGCAGGATGGGTGGATCCAGCGTTGATGGCACATGCCAGATCCTATCCCCTCCATCAGCAGACTTCTGCCCTCTTTCTTTCCTCAGACTTGTGCCAGCCTAAGAGCCGGTGCAGGTCTGAGAAAACCACTCAGATTGGGAGGTTTATGTAGGGGTAAGGGGATTTAAATCTCTTTCCCTTCAAAGCATCCTGATCAGCCCCACCCACTCCCCAGCTGCACCAGCAAGGGGGAGGGAGGATAGTATTGGGCTCTTCAATCCTGTGTAAATTCCTGCCAAGTGGACAACTTTTCTTCCCACAGAGACACTGGACTACAAACATTTGGATATGTTTTTCTCCTTAGAAACTGGATGGTTTGTGAACATTCCGTAGCTTCACACCAAATTATCCAGTTGTTGACAAAGGATTCACTGCTGCAAGAAAAGTGCAGTATAGATTGTGTTTTAACCTGGAAGACTTTAATGTAAATTTTTCTCCTTCAATCATGTGAAGTTATTTACAAGATTTGTTTTATCCATTTCATCCTACTTCTTTGAGCACATTTCAATTTCAGGTAAGCTCAAGAGAAATGTTGGCATCGACTTTGTTGGAAGCAGCTTTGCTGCCTTTGATTTTCAGCATTGTAATACAAAGCCTATTTCATCTATGTGCATCCTGTTACAATACAATGTCATTTCATTGCTGTGATTTGCCGTTTTACTTGCAGAGTATAATCAATGAAGCAACTGAGTGAAGAAATTCACTGATTCAAACTTATACCCAAACAGAAATACTTTCAAAGAAGCATCTACTGTTAATAACCCACCATATGTAGCACATTGTCTTTACATGCAGAAATCATTAGGAATCATGCTTAATATACGTTTAATTTCTAGTTAGGTGGCATTTCTATCATAATTTTTTATAGGGCATGTGGTCAAATTAACTGAAGTTACTGTAGTAAATTCATGATCGATTACTAGGATATTTTCTTTTCTTTTCATTTGGATTGTGTCTTTTGGCATCAAAGATTCAGTGCAAGTATGTCAGTCTACTTCCCTTCAGTTTTCTGGTGCCTCAGTTTCTGGAAGAACAGAAAGGTTGATAACAGAATGGGCAATAAGAGGCATATAATTATCACTCTCTATGTTTATCTGACGTTGCAATTAGTTCTTCTTGCACATTTCCCAGCTAGGGTCCAACACTTTGTGCTTCCATCCGTCTTTTCCATTTTCAGTCTCTGTAGCTGATACTAAAACCAGGAACTGGTAAACAACGCTCTGTGTTATCAAGTTGGGATCCCTGCAAAACTTCAGTAGGCATAGCAATCCTATTCCTGGCAAGCGAGGCAGAGCCATATGGCTCTAGCCCCTGCCAATCACATCTTCTCCCTAATCACATTACAGATTCAAGTAGTAGCAGAACTGTCTGAGAAGGCACCCACTGGCCTAAAGGTCTGCAAGGTGATTTTCTTGGGAATCCCATTGGCCCTTCGCCTTGCTCAAGCAGTGGACGTGTTTTTGTATCAGTGTGTATGCTGCCATTCGGTGACTAAAGCATGATTTTTTTGGTCTTTTACAAGCTGTTATGGGCTCTATAGTTGTGCTGCAATAAAACATGTCAATCCATGGAGTATAATAATTTTATGTTTTTGAAATAAGTGCTAATAAACATGCCTTCTCCTCTCTTCAGGGAGAGTTGAACTGCAGTAAGTTCTTGTGGGGGCTTGGGGGGAGGCAGCGACGCAATCCCCAGGATCATGTTGCTCAGGGGCTGCAGGGACTGGGATGCACTCACCAGTCCCTGCAGCAGCCTTCCTGGGGTGCAGGGAAACCTGCTCGAGGGTCTGCAGGGCTCCCCAGGTCTTGAAAAGTGAAAGCGCAGTGATCCCACTCCACTTTGGCAAAACTGGAAGTGGAGCGCGATCTCTGCACTCTCACTTTTCAAGACCAGGGTAGCCCTGCAGACCCTCGCACAGGGCTCTCCGCACCCCCGGGAGGCTGCCGCAGGGACTGATAAGTAAATGCCAGTCCCTGCAGTCCCCTTAGCGATGCACTCCTGGAAATCGCGTCACTGCCTTCCCTCCACCCCTTAAGGGGAAAGTGGCCAGGGCTCACAGGCTGGGGCATCATGATGCCCCAGTTTGAAAAGCCCTGCCTTCAACCACTGTTCCATCTAGGTCAGTATTATCTGGTTTACTGGCAGCAGCTATCCACAATTTCAGATAATGGTCTTTTCAAGTCTTAGCTGGAGATGCCTCAGATTGAACCTGGAATGCTCTGCCTTCAAAGCAGGTGCTGCACCATTCAGATACAGTTGGCCACTCAAATACACAGCTGTCCTGTAGATCAAAATAATCTAATGGATACCTGGATTAGTCAATTAGCTTAGGAGCATAAACAACTGGTTTTTCCTGTTTCTGAGGTAGTACACTGTTGCAGGTAGCTCATATATGGCCTGCTGCTTTCCCAGCAATAGGTACAGAATGTAGCGCGGTTGCTTACTATCAAGCAACATTTGATCATTCAATGCATGTTGGATCTTATCCATTGTGTTGTAAACCTCTCCATTCCTTTTTCCTCCTCAGACATATGTCACCAAAGTAGATCGTGTACTATACGTCCAAGGAGATCTATAGGTAACCCCAAGGGCTGTGTGGAGATAAATAAACATCATTTTTATTTCCTTCTCATTTGCCTTTGCCATCCCCCCCCCCCCGCCGTTGCATTTGTATGCCTTTTTGGCTTGTGGCTGCATCAGCACTGGTGGTAGAGGATAGGATTGGGCTGTTATCTAGAGATCGGAAAATATCAGAATCTGTACAGATCTCCCCATATCCATGGGTGTTCCATTCTGCACAGATACAGAAACCAGGGGTTCAGAAGAACCCTATATACATACAGGTTGTGCCTCAGTATCCACCAGGGTTTTGTTCCCAGATCCCTCGCTGATGTCAAAACCCTCAGATAATGAAATCCCTGGGTCAGGGCACCCAGACCTCCAAATGCGACCAGAGGGTATTCTGACCCATGAACAAAGTAGCAGTTGCAGCCAGGAGACTCAGTGGGTCTTCAGCTGGATCCAGGACAGGCCCCCCACTTTCATTTTCCTTTAGTAGTACTTGAAGCACAGGTGTTTCTGAACCAAGCAACATTCTTGCTTAACTGAGGAATGAGACATGCAAGCAACCAGCCTGCACGCTACAGGGAGAAGACTAACAGAATATTATCAGGAAGCAGGACAGTTCCTGCTTCCTGCTAATGTTCAATTAGTTTTCTACTAATGAATCACTAGTTCTGTGTGACTGCAATTCTCACTGCAGCCAATGGGTGCCACACTTATGCCACACTTATGATAGTGCCACACTTATGATAGTGTGGGCGGGGGGGGGATGTTGCAGAAGCAAGCCTGATTGGCTGGTGGGGAAAGAGGAGGAGGAAGTACCCACCTTATTGAGGTGGCCTCGGAGGGAAAACAGCTGCAGGTCTGCCAGAAAACCAATAAATTGGGAAAAGATGGAGGAGGGGTTCAAAGTGATGGTTGCCCCAGGACCAAGCAGAACCAGACACTAACCCTATTTAGTATTATGGCATTGTAATTGCACATAAAAAGAAAAATAAAGAGAATGGATCTGTTTTGCCCTGTGAATTTATATCCTTTATTTCAGCATTACAGTATTACAAGCTCCATAATTTTGAGGGCTCAAACAATTGTACCACTCTGTAAATAACTTCGTGTGCTTCTCTGTGTGTACCATGTGAAATACGTTTGAACTAGCTCCTGTCTGACTATAGTGTGCTTTGTGAAATCAAATTGTGATATTGGAATACGATACACTGAAACTAACTCTTGACACAGTTCTTATCTCAACAATCTCATCTTCATCACTCAGGAATGTACTACTGAAGGCAATGTATTCATTTCTGTATGTTGATGCATTTTAAAGATGTGCTACCATTTAAAACATTCCTGCTATGAGCCTGAAAGCAAAAGAAATGGTTGATTCCTAATAGAAGAGGGAAATCTTAAATAGAAGTATTTGATTCTCTTAAAAAGAGAAGCTTAAAGTAAGTTTTCAAAGTCAAGGAATACAATAATTCTTGTCTCTTCCCCCCCCCCCCGTAAGTGACATCATTCTGTTCATGCAGTGTATGAAGCCATCATCACAAATAGATCTGCCATCATAGATCTGTTCATTGGACCATGTATTTTGGCTCATTATGATGACTGCCACATTATAACTAACTCTTGCAGGATAACAAAACTAATGGGTGAAAACAAACAACAAATAATGGCAGATTGTTTTGTGTACAAATTGCTGCTCATGAGCTGCCAAGCCTAGGATCGGGGTTTGTCTAGCCAGGCCAGCGACACTTGAGCCTTCCCACCCCCACTCAGGGGGATTGGTGGGAAGCTGGAGCGAGACAGGGCCTGAGGACCCAAGCCAAGCACACTTCCTTTTTGCACATGGACATGCAAAAATGACCCCAAATGATGGTGGTGGGGTAGCCTCATTTCATGTCATTGCAAACACATACAGTAGCCTTTACCATATCTACCTTAGCTGTCTGTATTCAGGCAGGAAGAAAAGGCTTCATTACTGTCCCTTGTTGTTGCTTCCTCCACCCCCCATCCCAACTTAATACTGTGCACCACAAGATACTTGTGCCAAATTATACAGTATTCAACATATAGAGCCTGTAGTACTTGATTTAATCAAGGAATCAATTTGAAATGTTTTATTTATACAGGACTAAACTCTAGAATGGAATGCCAGACATCAGGGTATATGAAAATGCCTTTTAAAGCAGCTTCTATCAATTAAATATAATTTTCAGTTTAAGTCTGTGGCTTTCAAACTACTTTTATTTTTTGGTAAAACCTTTTCAGCTATAAGTTTGCTACCTGCTGGTGCCATTTGTAACTGCTAATTCTTTTAATCTTAATTCCAATTAAACACTTTCCAGTTATTGGGGACACACACCCTGTGAATTATGTTTCTACTTCTTGCAGTTGTCATCCTAGTTAATTAGCTCTTGGCATGCCTGAGTGTCTAAAGAGGTTACAGAAAGGATTTGTAATTGTTTACTGAAGTAGAGGCACTATTTTTTTTTTCCCCAAAGTGCATAAATACTGGAGAAGTATATTTTTATCCAACATATCATTTAGTTTTTAATTTTGTCAGCAGGGTAGGAGAAGGCTTGTTTATGTGTTGAATGCAGAAGTAATTATGGATTTGCTTCCTATATCTTCAGTTGAACTTAGCAAAATCATAATACATAAGACTGCAGCATGAAAATTGGCAAATAAAATATGTAGAAAGAATTTGTTTCTACTGTAATACCTCTGGCCTAAAATTGAGTCTTGTTTAAATAACTTTCTGTTCAGTGTTTTCCAGTCTGATAGTATCAATGAGTATCCACTGAGGCTTTTAGATTGTATAGGGACTGGAAGAAAGCAATTAAATATCAAGCAAGGTGCAAATGCAAGGGCTAGATGAAGGTTTCATCGTTGCTTGCACTTTTATAGTTGAAAATAGCCCTAAAGCTAGCATGGCTACTTAACAAAGTCACCACCTACTGTTGTTTATAGCAGCTCATAACAGAATATTGATGACAATTCATGGTTGCAGTGTTCTGCACTGTTTGATATAAGGTGGGCATTGCATACATCCTTGAAGGCAGCTTCAGGCACTGTTAAATTAGGACCCTTCCTTCCTGGGCCTGCTTCAGTTTGCAACAGCAACTTGTAAATTTGCTTGTCAGCTATGTCTGGAGTTGAGTCCATTTGTCTTTATAGGTCAGTTGGCTTTGTGGGTAGGAAGCATGCAAACCTGTAATATATTAGGGTGGTCCTGATTGTCTAGTATGTATAACTAGAAAATGTCATTCATATTTTTGTGAACATTATTAGCATCAATCCTGGATAGTGTTGTTTTTTTTTTCTCTACTGACGATTAGAATTAATTCAGTGGCTGCTGCCACATCTGACCTCTTTGCCTGAAAATCCTGCTATCTTGATAGTGGTAGTGTGAGCAGTGGGGAGCTTTTTCCTTCTCCCTAAGGTCTGTGGCCCCAAGTAGGAAGTTTCCTTTCTGTCCCAGTTACTGGGAAAGCTTGCCACATCCACTTCTGCAGACTCCTCCCAGGCCTCTTCCTGGTATCTCCAGCAAACTGTTGTCAGCTGCTAAGCCAGCAGCACCCTCCCAGCCAATGGCACCTTGTCACGTCATCACCAGATGCTGTCAGAACAAGCCAACTTCTGTGGCCTTGCTTGTTCTGCAGAGCAGCAGGCCATGTACTTCAGGCAGGAAATGTCACTTGCAGCTGGTTAGAGGTCCAGAAGCCTCCTCAAGGTATGGGAACATTGCAGCTGCACTGGTGCTGAAAAGTTGGATAGGTTTGGACACCGGCTCACCACCAGCACGCACTGTCACAAATGTGCCATAGGGCATGTTTTCAGGCCCTAGTGCCAGTGCTCCGCTGGTGCTAGCCCATCGCTGGCCAGTGCTGGACTAGTGCCAGAGCAGCACGGACGGACCGCTGAGCAGCAGAGAGGTAGGTGGAGGTGTGGGGGGAGGCAGGGAGGAGGCGTTCCAGGGAGGGTGCAGAAAGGGCGGGGAGGAGGCGTCCTAGGGGAGGGAGTGGGGCAGGAGGGAGGTGGGGCCGATGGAGCTTTGCCTCATCAGATCCAGAGCCTCTGTGTTGGGCTGGTTGCCTGACACAGAGGCTCTTGATTCTATGCCTTTGGGTCACCGTAGAATCAAGTAGCCCCATTGTGGGGCTACTCACTTTACTCGGGGGAAGGGTATGAAAGTCCACTTCTCCTGAGGAGCCACCGGCAGCTTCCTGGAGCATATTGGATGCGGTGGCAGCAATTTCAGTGCTGCTGCAGCCCCGCGCACAAGGCAGCTCAGGATTGGGCTGCCCATCAGTTATAACACATTTGAGGAATCAATTAAATTTTCTTAAATAGGTTTGGAACAGCCCTACTAACTAGCAAAATCCAAAACCCCAGCTTTTTGTTGTTCATCAGTCTTTCAAATCTTTTATATATGTTTAACAGAAGTTGCCAAGTGCCTTGTTAATGCAGAAATTTTATTGTACTGCAATAAGAGCAACAGATAATTAGGCTGACAGCACAAAAGGCTTTCCGACAACTCTGATGGCATAAACATTTTAGAAAGTACAGTATTTCACATTCCAGAATTAGCTGATAAAAAAATGTTCAAAATAAAGTGCTGAAGTTTGCTGGTTGAATTCTTATTTTGGTGACCTTCACTTATAAAATGATTTCTGACTCACTTTATTTGCCTGCTTCTCCCTTGACATGAGCTCTTTGGCTCTGAGAAAAGCACGCTGCCAGTGTGTCATTAATACTCATAACTAGATCAGAAAGCAGTGTGGTGTGAAAACAGTGTTTTCACAAACAATCACTATTACAATAATGCTACAGTGGTTTTGTAACATAGTATTTTGTCACCTTACACTGAATAACTTGTATGGAAGTTCTATTCTTATAGGTCAGTTTTGTGCAGGAGAAGAGTCAGTGTTTTTTAAAATAAACATGAAATAATGCACTCTCCCCTTCCCACCCACACATGCAATTTGATTGTGTAAACTGGGTAAATGCAAATCAAATGAACACATGTAGAACATAGTTTGGTTTTCCTGTCCTTACTTTTAAAGGAGAGGTAGAAGTGGCTGCTGCTTTGCCATACTACAGATAAACCACCTCTTACAAAACGTCTCTGCATTTGTTTGTAATAAATGAAAAATTAACTGAATGGACACCATTTAGTTCACATTTTTCATTTGCTCCCAGATGGAGGCACACTCCTATGATATGCTTAGTTCATTTGCTTGCCTGTAATCTCTGCACGAATAGTCTCACTCTAGCTAACTCTTTAGTATGTCCTCTCAATGACAGTGGGCATCTGCTAGTTTGTTGCTTTTTAAGAGAGAGCAGCTTGTTGTCTAGCACCTAACATGGAGTGTTATGTGGCAAGTCTGCGTCCCTGGATATGATCATTCAACACACATAGGTCATGTTTTTATTGTCCAAGCTGTTCAAAATCATATTTGAAAAACTTCTTAATATTGAGTCTCTCCCAAGCCTGGTCCTGATAACCACATTTTTTTTCCCTTTAGCTTGGCCAACAGTATAGGATCAGATTCTGTTTGTTAATTGAAAGCCTTGTTTTTATATGATTTTATATAATCTCTTTATATATCTATTATCTGTGGCATAATTTTTGGACTGATAAGGAAAAGATATAAATTTTAGTAACATACTTTTGAAATAAGTGAAAACCCTGCTTGGGATAGTATTGAAGAGAGAGAAGGAAAAAAATGGGTTCCAGGAAATGTCTGAATAGGTTTCCAATAATCCAAAATGAATGAATTTGTTACCCCTGGCAAGCAGACATGGAAATGAGGGGGTGTAATCTAATAACAAAGAAATTAGAACTGTAAAATGGCCTAAACTGGTCACAAGGGAATAAACATATGGGATCAATTATTTCCAATCATGGATCAAGTGGAGAAGCATTACTGCTTCACTTTGCTTCCTAGAAAGACTGGTCCCAATTTTTCCTGGTATGAGTGTGTATGAATTTAAATGGTAAGCATAAGTTTGGGTGTCTCAGAGCAAGGCTTTATCCTTCTTACAGACTGACTACTCCACCCTTTGTTTACAGGCAGAGAGGCTATTGCACTATATCAGAATGCCAGGTGCACCAGGATGCAGGTCTCTTGTCTTGTGAGCTCCCTGGGGCATTTGGTGGGCCACTGTGAGACACAGGAAGCTGGACTAGAAGGGCCCATGGCCTGATCCAGCAGGGCTGTTCTTGTGTTAGCTCTAATCCGGTACCAACAGCCAGTGGCGTAACTCGGTCATTTGACATCTGGGGCCCATAAATTTTTGTCACTCCCTCATATGACAAAATTAATTTGTCAGTGAGTAAAGACGCCCACCAGGATGGGGATTCAGTTGGAATGAGAGCCCAGGACTACCCAGCAGGTGGATCTGGGCTCCAAGTCCAGATGGGAGCCCAAGTCTACCCACCTGGAAGAGGTGACTCCAGTGGGCAGTTGGAATGGGAGCCCAGATCTTCCCAGCAGATAGATCTGGGGTCCAAGTCCAGACAGGAACCCAGGTCTACCCACTCAGCAAACCTTCACCACAGAGGCCAAAGTTCATCCAGGAGCCCAGGTGTACCCACCTGGTTGACCTGGGCTCTGGTGTGTTCATGATGCCCCCCCAACACAAACACTGGATCAACCCCCTGTGTCACCCCCAGGGTGTCACCTTGCTAACGCCTTATTGGTTCCATGCTGTGTCATAATAACATCTCATTGGCTCTTTGAACAATCAGTCTCATTGATCTGTTTTGAGTTAAGGAAATTGTGCTTTTTGTTACATTATCAACCATTTTCAACCACTGTGCTGTGATACACTGGTGTGCCGCAAATGGTCTGCAGGGGAGTTTGGGAGAGAGTCATTTATTAGTAGGGCCATTGGGGAATATGAGCCCCCTTCTGGCAGTACAGTGTGCCTTGTCTCAGCCCAGGATGATAGATCATCCAAACGAAGTTGTTTGGCTGCTTTCATCGGTGAGACCTAACCCAAGGGAGTTTGCTTGTGCTTCTTTTTCTTACACTGATGAAGGAAATATCCATTTACAGGTTGAGCCTCATTATTCGCATGGGTTTGGTTCTAAGAACTCACATAGATGGCAAAAAATGTGGTATAGCAAATTAATTTAAAAAAAACAAAGTTTCTTTGCTCTGGTGATTTAAAAACAGCCTTGCTGACCTTGGTGATGTAAGATAAGAGATTAAGAAGACAATCCATAAATCACTTCAAGGGCTTCACTCGGCCCCTCCCTTCACCCATGCAAAGTGGTCACCTTTCTTTCACATGCTCAGGGGGAAGGGAGGGGTCACTTGGAGAGAGAAGGATTGATGGATTGTCAGCCAGCTGCCCCCTCTCTCTCTCATTAACGAGGCTATTGTTAAAGGACTGTTCAGTTTTTTAAACTGATTTTAAAGGGATGCATTTTCCCCCTTCTCCAGGGATCAGCACATTCCTTCTCATTTGCAGTGGCCATTTGTGATGAGTCAAATCCGTGTATAAATTTCCGTGTATAATAAGGCTGGACCTGTATTTTTGATAGGTTAGTAGCATCAATACTGTGTGGGTTTTTTTCCTGCACTTTTTAAAATTGGTGTGACCCAGGGATTCCTTGTTTGATGTGCAATTTTTCCTTTAAGTGAGGAAGATCAAGCTGAAACCTGAGATTACCCAGGCCAGTGGCATCACTAGGATTCGTGTCACCTGGTGTGGGAGGCCTGTGCGTCACCCCATGCAGTGGGCGGGGCAACACCCCAGGTGGTGAGTGTGGTGATGTAGCATCGCCCTGCCCCCACTGCTTTTTTGGCAGTACCTTTTGATAGAACACAGATATTTCAATGTAGTTTGTTTCATTGCATTCTGCATGAAGTTACGCATTGATTGATATATAACATGATGGTATTATTCCTCCAAATTCTGATTTTAGTGATTTTGAAAACTTGTGGAGTCACACACACACACACACACACACACACACACCCCCGTGTCAGCTTACTAACACCTTATTGCAGCAGTCCTCAAACCTTTAGCATTGGGACCCACTTTTTAGAATGACAATCTGTCCAGGACCCATTGGAAGTGATGTCATGGCCAGAAGTGACATCATCAAGCAAATTAAAATAAATAATTATAAATAAATTAAATTAAAAGAAATAATTAAATAAGGGGGAGCCAGTCCTGTTCCACCTAGTGAATTTTCTCAGTAGTTTGCCTGCAATAACACCCCCCCCAAAAGAATCAGTGAGATCTTCAGCCCTCCCCAGTGCCCAGTTTAGTCCTTCTGTTTCAAGCACATCAATACAAAGGCCCACCCGGCTTTACAAGTCTGAAAGCCCAATCCTATGCCTGTCTACTCAGAAGTAAGTCCCATTCGAGTCAATGGGATTTACTCCCAGGAAAGTGGGGATAGGAGTCTAGCCTCAGAGCCCAATTCTATACATGTCTACTCAGAAGTAAGTCCCATTAGAGTCAGTTGGGCTTGCTCCCAGGAAAGTGTGGATAGGATTGGGCTGTGAGGGAAACTTTGCTTGCAGAATAGAAAACTTTCCCCTTACCAGTTCAAGCCTCTTTGTTGGTCCTTTCTAGTGTGGGGGGGGGGAGGCTGCCTTCTGGGGCTTTTGTTGCACTCCATTCCCATCAGATCAGGACCATTCTGATGTCCTCACATTCCCCTTTGCCTGGCCTGACCACCAGCCAAGGCACGTCTGCCTACTTGCGAGTAAACGCTAAGTGAGGCTGCTTCGCTTCCCATAGGGCTCCATACATTCGCAGCTGGGGGGGAGGGACCTCCTCCTCAGGTGTTTTTGGGGC
Organism: Tiliqua scincoides; assembly: GCF_035046505.1. NCBI lineage: Eukaryota > Metazoa > Chordata > Lepidosauria > Squamata > Scincidae > Tiliqua > Tiliqua scincoides. The sequence continues at coordinate 41,874,153 of NC_089824.1, read as the reverse complement.
TGTATTCATTGGATCAGGACCATTCTGACATTGGAGTCCTCTCAGCCCGCCCTTTTGGATGGAGCAAGGCAAGGTCGCCTACTTGCGAATAAATGTGGTCATGTGGCTTCCTTTCCCTTCCCATAGAGCTGAACACATTCGCAGCTGGGAGGGGGAACCTCCTTCTCGGGTGTTTTTTGGGGGTCTGCCCTGTACCCATCCAGGGAGGCTGGGCAAATGGCACTGGGGCTTAAGGTGCACCAGCACAAATCCGTTCTGCGTGCATAAGCCTGTTTCACACAGCTAACATTATACAACTGATGTGTTTGCAAATTCACACACAGAAAATGCACAGATTATTTTTCCTCTTCTCACAGTTCTCTGGAGCACAGCAGCTTTTAGGCATTTATTATTTATTTTTAAGTATTAATCTTTTGCTCCAAAAGATCTGTTGTGATCTATCATAACATTAGAATGTTGTATGAATCTTCACAGTGGTACATTTTTATATTGCCCGTTGTCCAAGGAGCTCAGAATGATGTATATGGTTCTGTACTTGACACAGTTGATTATGCCATGTATGGGATTCCACACAATTAGCAAATGTGCCTGCAATACCTCTAGAGAAGTACCTTTCCTTGTCTGTTATCCCTGTGACAAAATCCAAAGATTACAGTAGTTGGCACCCCTTATGGAAAGCGTCACTGCTTGATACAGAGGTGTTGCTCAAGTTTGGGTTACCTGGTGCAAGTGCTCATTGTGTCATGTGTCAAGTGCTCATTGTGTCATGTTGGACCTTGTCCTGTACCAGCCCATATAGAATACATTACAACAATGGTTTGGGAACCACTGCATTACAATAACATATGCAGAGCCTAAAGGCAGAGGCATCACTAGGGTTGTTGTCATGCCCATTAACTTTATTTATTTTAATATATCACAGTACAGGTCACCCAGCAAATCTGTAACCAACAAAAAACTAGTAGCCACACACAGCTGTGACACTCACACAGCTGAATAAGAGTTCTACTATTAGCTCTGATCCATGGAAATGAGAGCTAACTCATACTAACACCTTATTGGTTCCCTGCCATGTCATAATAACACTTCATTGGCTCTCAGAACAATCAGTCTCATTGGTCAGTATTGAGTCAAGAAAATCCACTTTTTGTTGCATAAAGCAATTGTGTTTTCCTTTTCTGGTTATTTGGCCGTAACTTTGGATAGAATGCAGATATTTAAATATGGTTTGTTTAATTTCATTCTACATTAAATTACACATCAAATGATATATAATGTGATGGTATTATTCAAAAATACCAAGATTTTTACAATTTTGGTCAGTAGTGGTTTAACCCCCCGGTGCATTATCCGGTGTGGTCTGTATCCCCTTAGCAATGCCATTGGCTTGATAAACTCACTGTCTGTTTGCTACAGTTGCTTTAGAAATCCTGCATCACAGAAATTAAAAACCAGAAGTTGACTGTTTCCTGTCCCTAAAGTGTTGGGTGGATGAATTAAGGCAAAACATCCCCTTATTGTGTCTGTTGTCAGTAAAGATGATGTATGAGATTTTTGGAGTCTCCTTTATCACTTAACAGGTTTTTATTTTTATTTTTTAATTATACTTCACCTTTCTCTTACAAGAGAACTCCAGGTGGCTTACAAACTTAATTAAAAAATAGAGTATTTTCCTACCCAGACCGTAATTTGCTGTAAATCTCCTATGGTTGAGGCTTGATTCCAGCCCTGAAAAACCAGACTTCAGTCTGTAGAAATTTGTGTACATAGTGTGTCTCTGTGTATGCTTTGTGTAGATATGTGTGTACTGATTTACTGATTGATTGGTGACTTGGTCTAATTGCTGCTTTATATTATAATTATATTGCTGTATAATATAATACAACAGAGATTAAGGCCCAAATCCTAACCAACTTTCCATCATAGCTGTGCTATGCTGTGGCATAGCTGTGCTAATGGAACATGTGCTGCATCCTGCAGTTGGATGTCACTCACAGAGGCCTCCTCAAAGTAAGGGAATGTTTGTTCCTTTACCCTGGAGCTGCATTGCCCTTATGTCAGTGCTGGAAAGTGGGTTAGGATTGCAACCTAAGCCCAACGTTGCATATATGTAACCAGGATCAAATGTGTACACCTGTGAGCTGGTCAGAAATGGGTTTTAAAAAAAGTATCATTCTGATATATTGCTTTGAATTAATTGCACATTTCAGAGTGTCTAAGAAACAAAAGATTCAATGGCATCTTTTAAAACGAACGAGAAGCCCTACTTCACCTTTAAATGGAAGGTGCATTTTAACCACTTTTTCTTGGTGCCATCTTCTAATCACTGCCAGTTAGCAAACTAATGCACATTTTTGATAACTTCTGGCTGGTTTCTGGCATATTTAGTCAGCGCATTATTTAGGTAAGTAAGAAAACCCCCTCAGAACAAACCAAATGAATTGATTAGGGGTTTCTTAATTGCTTCCTATTCTTCAAGACAGTTTGTCTGTAAAATTTTGTACTTCCAGTCTGCCAGGATTTGAGTTAATTATTGATTGAAAGAAACCCACAATGGAGGATGTCAATGATCACAAATTCCTCTGTATATTTGCCTGCGGGATAGGGACTGATATTTTCACTAAGGAAATGGGGCCAAAATGAACAAATTATCCCTAAGGGTACAGTTGGGTCTCTTGGTTTTCACTGTAAAGCATTGATTAGCCTGAACTGCATTCAGCAATTGCTAGTGTATAAAACTCTTACAAAAAATACTCCTTTTATCCACTATGCCAGAGTAATCCTCGAGAATTTTCAAAATGTTTGACTTTCTTTTAAAATATAACAAGTCTGATATTCAAAGTCTTTATCATAGTGTTCTGTCCATTCTGTATGGAGCACAGCCTGCTCCATGCTCGTTACCAAGTACATCTTGACATTTTGAAACTGAACATGAGTCTCCTGAGGATGAGCAGTATACTCACACAAGCGGGTGCATAATCTAGCTATGTATACAGTTGAATTAAAAATATATTAACTGCGCCTCATGATGAATGCTGACTGAAGGGTCTTGGAAAACAGACCCACTCAGCAGCAATCCATTAGCATTACCTAGGATTATGTTGAGGCACATGATGTAGGAAGAGGAGAAAATGGTGAGTGAGCTCATGTGGAGTTCTTCAATCAACACTAGCATAATAGTTTTGGCTGTAAGCCATCAAGTAGTCATCCCTGTCTCTAACAGAGCATTGTAGGGAGATTTCTACCTCTTAATGAGGCCTTGATTACATTAAAAAAAATGCTTATTAGGGAAATGGTACCAAAGTGTGAATTATAATCATTCAAACACTTAAATTTTGAAAGGAACACATTTTAAGGGGCAAGAAAACTGTAGTTGAAAAAATATGGTTCTCACAAAAATCCAATTAAAATGTCAAGAAAATATGTACAAACAGTTTGCCTGGTTTCCCCTGCCTCCTTATTGCTTGGATCAGGGGCTCTGAGTTTTAGTATGATTCTGTAGGACACCCAGGAACCCTAATGAACCATTTTTTTTGACCATAGTCAGGGCATATTTTTTTTGAGCTTGAGTACCATATTTCAACTGAATGTCTTGCAGCAACTCTTCTTGGTTAATTATTTTTTCCCCCCCAGCAGTTGAAGAATTAAGTGACTTAATTAAAAAACTTTGTGTGGGCTCCATAAATGAGCTTGGAATGTATGTGTTCACATAAAGCCTCCATGAAGAAGGGAATTACTAGTAGTTAGTAGCTGGCAACCTTCAGTCTCGAAACCATTCAGTCTCGCGCTCTGAATGGTGGTTCTGGAACAGCGTCTAGTGTGGCTGAAAAGGCTGATTCCAGAGTGACAATCCCTTCCACACTGGGAGCAATTGCAGTCTGTCCCTGGTCTGTCTCCCTGGCTATGGGCCTTCCTTCTTTGCCTCTTTGCCTCAGTCTGTTGGCCAAGTGTCTCTTCAAACTGGGAGAGGCCATGCTGCACAGCCTGCCTCCAAGCGGGCCGCTCAGAGGCTAGGGTTTCCCACTTGTTGAGGTCCATTCCTAAGGCCTTCAGATTCCTCTTGCAGATGTCCTTGTATCGCAGCTGTGGTCTTCCTGTAGGGCGCTTTCCCTGCACGAGTTCTCCATAGAGGAGATCCTTTGGGATCTGGCCATTATCCATTCTCACGACATGACCGAGCCAACACAGGCATCTCTGTTTCAGCAGTGCATACATGCTAGGGATTCCAGCACGTTCCAGGACTGTGTTGTTTGGAACTTTGTCCTGCCAGGTGATGCCAGGGATGCGTCGGAGACAGCGCATGTGGAAAGCGTTCAGTTTCCTCTCCTGTTGTGAGCGAAGAGTCCATGACTCACTGCAGTACAGAAGTGTACTCAGGACGCAAGCTCTGTAGACCTGGATCTTGGTATGTTCCGTCAGCTTCTTGTTGGACCAGACTCTCTTTGTGAGTCTGGAAAACGTGGTAGCTGCTTTACCAATTCGTTTGTTTAGCTCGGTATTGAGAGAAAGAGTGTCAGAGTTTGTTGAGCCAAGGTACACAAAGTCATGGACATCCTCCAGTTCATGCGCAGAGATTGTAATGCAGGGAGGTGAGCCCACATCCTGAACCATGACCTGTGTTTTCTTCAGGCTGATTGTCAGTCCAAAATCTTGGCAGGCCTTGCTAAAACGAATCATGAGCTGCTGGAGATCTTTGGCAGAGTGGGTGGTGACAGCTGCATCCTTGGCAAAGAGGAAGTCATGCAGACATTTCCGCTGGACTTTGGACTTTGCTCTCAGTCTGGAGAGGTTGAAGAGCTTTCCCTGGTCTGGAGATAGATGCCTTCTGTTGCAGTTCCAAAGGCATGCTTCAGCAGGACAGCGTAGAAAATGGAATGTATCTTGGAATGTATCAGTTCACATAAAACCTCCATGAAGAAGGGAATAACTATACATAAAGTAACACCATGGAATCTTGAAAACTTGCATGATTCCTTATCCTATCTCATGCAGTGATTAGTAACTGCTAGCCTTGGTCTGTAACAATTTTAATTTTCCATGTTAATCTGTATAAGCTTTGATTTGTACTTGCCTGAAAAAAGGGTTGCAAACCAGGGTAGTTGGAGGCAAGCACCTGTTTGGGAACCTTCTAAGAAGGAAAACAGGGACCATGTGAGCCAGATAACTTCACAGTGCTGCCAAACAGTAGTATTACGCCTGGCAGAGACTCCAGGACTTAAACCAGAAACTTTGTGGTCAATTACTTGGACGTAGCCTCATGCTCTACAATGGACTGTGCGTATTCAATCCTTAGAGATGTCTCCAATTGAATAAGTGATAGGTATATGAGGCATCAATCCCTCTGATCCAGGGGGATTCCTTTCCTAGAACCCCCCGCATATGCTGAAACCTGTGGATAAGCGAATCTGTAGGTTTGGTGCAGAAGTCACTGGACTTCTGGATGCGCATTCAGAGGTGTTTGGAAAGGCAGTTCTGGTTTTTGTATAAACCAGAGGTACATTTCCAACATCTCTAGGGGCCTTTCTGACGTCTGTAGTGACCGCACATCTCCAAGGGCCTCAGAAAGTCTTTTAGATGCAACCAGAAGGTGCTTCTAGTCATGTTTGGGAGCTCAGGTGAGGTCCTCCACTGCAGGTTCCGAACCAACAAAGAGTTAAATCTGTAGGTTCCAAACTTGCAGGTAAACAGGGTGGACCAGTAGTATGGCACATCTGAATTGGTCCTGTCTTCTTTTCTGTTGAAGCAGGGGCAACGCATTGTTATGTCTGATTCCAGCTTTCTGCTCAAGCCATTGAACTGAGGAATTCTGAGTTAGAAAGCACAGTTTCAGATACAGCCATCCATGTCCCAACCTAGCCATATACTCTTTGTAAGTCTGTTCTGGATGGAAGATCCTTCACATGACCAAAGTCAGCATCAAAGGAGAACATGGTAGTGCCGATGTCTTTTATTAAGTGTATATATTTATAAAATTTATATAGCACTTTTCTAAAACTCAGAAGGTATGGGTCTAACTAACTGATGATGTTTTGTTGGGGGGGGGCCTCTCTTTTCCATATAATTAGCAAGGCTGCCAAAGGCCTTGTATAATTATTTTTTCTTCTTTAAGCAGGAAAGAAAGAGTGTGAACTTAAATTTGAATAAATTTGAGTGTTTTGAGACGGATACAGGATAAGGGCAAACCATTAAGTACTACAAAATTGTGGGTTTGCTAGGAATGAAGGTAGGACACTTTTTAGAGCAAGATTAATGAAGTACTTGTGGTAGCCTATAATTAACCTTATTTTCAGACAGTGAGACCATAATGAATTCAAGCACTTGGTAGACATGTTCATTGGTTTGTTCTTGTATTGTGGCTGATTCTTGCATTTATAGGACATGTATATGCTTATGTCATAGAACAATATAAATGAATAAAATATTTCCAGAACTTTATATGTTATGGTTGCTCCAAAAGAGAAAGTGAGAGATAGTTAGAAAAACAACATGGAAAAAATGAAGCTGCTACGTTTGAAAGCTTAATGGAAGCTTTTCCAGCAATCATTAGCTATGAAGCAAATTCCCTAGTGTTGTGTATAAGTAATGTTAGAGTAAAGCTTACAGAACCCTTAATTTATCTTCTAAAGTGATGCTTTCTATAGTTCCTGATACATATTTTAACCATTAGGTGTGATGGGGATTTTTCTACTAAAAATAGAAATTATTCCATCTGGCAGTTATCCATCAAGTTAGACCATCTGCTTACAAAAATACATGTTTAGTGACTTTCTTGGTATGTGTGGTAAAAAACAGCAAATAGGAAAATAATCTTTGCATTGTTTTCATGAATTGCTGCTGTTATTAGAGTTTTAGGCTTCAATCTTATGCCCACTTACCTGGGAGTAAGCTCCAGTAATCATGTATAGGATTGCACTGTTATGGACCAAAATGGTATGCATCTAATTAATGAAATAAGTACTAAAAATTGAATATGAACTTTCCTTCTAGCAATGAGGAAATAGGTTGCTGCTCTGGGTGAATAAATTATGATTGTCACTTTAGCATTTACCTTCTATAAGAGGAGTAAGAGTTCAAGCTGTCTAACTGTATCTAGGTAGTAATGGAGAATGTGTACATGGAAGACAGGAGAGCTATCTTTCATTTGTGTAATGTTCAAAATTGAATTTACACACCAGACCTCAGACAAGGTTTATATTGTATGTTGTTGTGTTTCAACATGCATGACTCTGCACTTTCCTCATTTGGGGCTGGCCCATACAGGAGGCTAATTGAGACAGTGGCCTGAGGCAGAAGTTTAGTGCAGAGCAGCCAAGTCTGTCCACCTACTTGTTTCCACTGCTTCTCCTCTCTGCTGTGTGGTTGGTTTGGAAAAGGAAAAATGAGATGGAGGTAGATGCCCACCTCCACACTTCCAATTCTACACTAAAAGAAAGAAGAGGACAGAACAAGTGTCCATGGAGTGGGAGGAAGCAGAGGCTGGCTCATCAGTAGGTAAAGAGGAATAGCATTTGGCATTCTGCTTCAGGTGTGCTGGGAAGTTGTGAACTGGCCCTGCTCTCATCTTTCCCAGGTTTAATTTTTCATCTTCCTTCTTACACTTCTCCCTTCTTACTTTTCCACATTGCTTCATCTCTGGCAGCCATTTAGTAGCTTGTGAGAAAGGTATGGAATTAATATAAAATGAACTCTGATAAGTGAGAATTTAAGGACGCAATCCTAACTTGTGCCAGTTAGAACAGGCAAGCCAGGAGGCTTAGCCAGAGGCAAGGGGAAACTTTTCCCCTTACCCCTGGGTAAGGGCTGCTGGCCACAATGGGTCTGGAGGTGTACAAGTCCAAGGAGAGCGGAGTGGCTTGAAGCTGCTCCGTTATCCCTGGGGACAGGGTTGGGATCTGGCATAACTGGATCCCAGCCCCGCCTCCCTCTCTTCGCCCGCCTGCCCCTGGGGCCACCCATCGCCCTCCCCCGCCCCCCCCTCCCTGCCCCCCCAGCCTTCCTTTTTCACTTGAGGGGCCAACACAAGCACTAAAGGGAAAGCCTGATACAGCAGGGCTCTTCTTATGTTCTTTCTACATTCAATCCAAACTACAATACCCTCAAAGCTCTTTCCTTTCTTACCTCACCTTTTTCTTCCTTTTTTCCCCACTATATCATTACCCATCATCTTTGTTTTTTGAGTCCACTGCAAGGATTTGAAGAGAGGTGTTGCTGGACTGAGCAAGTGAGAGAGGTGAATGATCTGGGCAATGGAATTAATTTTATTTTTTAACAATTTTTAAAAAAATATAAAGCAATGAGTTCAAACAAAGTAAAAAAAAACCCCATCTTTGTTAGACTATTTAGATAGAGTAAGTTTGACTGTCCTTGACTTTAATTGCATTATTAGCTTCTTTGTGCTTGTTTTTTCTTATGCAAATATCATATATGGGTGGGATCTATCAAAGCCATGGGGGAGATGTCCCAATGTAGATCAGTCCCCAGCATGTAGTGTTTGTCCTGGAAAAAAAGAGTTTCCATTTGATCCCTTGGGAAATTTTTCCAGGGCGTACATGGGAGCCCAATATGAAAGCATGTCAGCTTAAAAAAAAAACCTTCCCTTGCCATGGTTCTCATTTGGCTCCCACATGTATTCCTTATGTCAGTGTTTCTCAGACTGTGGGTTGGGACCCACCAGGTGGGTCGTGAGCCCATTTCCGATGGGTCCCCATTCTTTTCAATATGTATTTTATTTTTAATATATTAGACTTGCTACCATGCTATATGAATGCATTTGGGGAAACGTTAGAGATCTGTACTTTTACCAGGCTGCTATGCTTTTAACAATACAATATACAATGGGGCTTACTCCTGGATAAATATGGACAGGATTGCAGTCTCTGGGATGTTTGGGGAATTTTTTCTAAAACAGATCAGCAACTGTTTGGGTTGGTTAGGAGGACTCTTTTTTATTTTAAATAAATTTTTGAACTTATACTTATTGTAAACTTTTAATTGATTGATTTAATTTGATTGATTTGATTTTGTCATATAGGGGGTGTTAAAAAATGTTCCTGCCTGATGATGTCACTTCTGGCCATGGCATCACTTCTGGTGGGTCCCAACAGATTGTCATTCTAAAAAATGGGTCCCAGTGCTAAAAGGTTTGAGAACCACTTCTCTAAAGCAGTGATTTTCAAACTTTCTCCTCTCACAACACACTGACAAAGTGCTAAAATTGTCAAGGCACACCATCAGTTTTTTGACAATTGATAAAATACCCTGCACTGTTGGCCAGGGGCTCAGATCCCCCAATGGCCCTACTAATATATAACTGTCCCCGAAGTCCTGCAGCACGCCTGCAAACCATTTGCGACACACCAGTGTGTCGCTACACAGTGGTTGAAAATGGCTGCTCTAGAGTGCCTCCCATTATTTTAATGATATATCAGGATGTATTTTAAATTCAAAAAGGCAGTCTTAAATTCTTATGAAACAGCCATGTCTTATTCACTGGGAGAATTAAGGTTCTGTTTATCAATGATTATGCCTGCTTGTTTGTGCTTATAATTTGCTATCAGTATAGCACCTTTATTCTGAACCGTAGTAAACTCTCAGTTACTGTATTCCCTGTGGAAATTGCTTTCTCTTTAATGTTTCTAAAGTAGTGAAGTAACTGGATTCATATGCTAGGTTATTGACACATAGCAGAGTATTAACAGATGGCCTTTCTCTTCTTAGCTTGCTAATAAGCTTATTACACTCCTTTGCTGGAATTCAGTTCCAAGTTGCTTGCATATTCCATTTATAATTCATAAAGAAATTTTTGCTAAATATATGGGCCTCAATCCAGCAAAATACATCCATTTATAGATGCAGGTTCAGGCATGCATTTCATTTGTTGGGTGGGGAACTACAAACAAAAGTCAGGTGCACTCCTGAATGCACATTGAAGTGCATTATACAGATAAGGGGACAATCCTAACCTGCGCTGGAACAGGCTAGCCAAGAGGCTTGCGCTGTATCCAGTGCGGGATGGGGCCCAATGTAACTCAGCCAGAGGTAAGGTACCCTGGCCCCTATGGGTCTCTTCGGACTTGCGCTACCTCCTGAGTGACTTGAAGCCGCTCCGAACTTCCCGAGAACAGGGGTTGGGATCTGGCATAGCTACTGGGTCCCAGCCTTGCTTCCTGCTCCCCTCCTGCCCGCTTGCCCATGGGGCCGCCCACCGCCTGCCCTCCCTCTGTCTCAGAACGCCTCTCTCCCACCTCCTCCCTGCCCACCCCAGAGCCTTGCGCACTGGAATCAGCCTCCACGTGCGTGCAGACCTCCATGCACTGTTGCGGCTTACTAATGAGGAGGCGCAAACATGCCTTATGGCACATTTGCGACCCTCCTGGGCCGGTACAAGGGACTTGTGCCGGCCCAAGTTCTTCTCTGAATTGCGCTCTAAGTGTGCTTATCTGTACAGTAGTGTTTTGAATTTGGTGTGTGATGTGTGCATTTGGATGCACTTCTCCATCCCGTGTTCTTGCACAACGAGTGCTAAAGTCTTATTTGAACATTCCTAGGACTGGATTAGGCTGTTGGGTTCTACAGCAAAGAAAAAGTGTCATGTTATCAGTTGTTGTTTCAAGTCTGTTGACAAACTTTTTCCAAGAATAATTGTCAAAACTAGAATTTCTTTTTTCCCCTTCTATTTGAAAAGCAAACGTAGCACTAGTTGATAGCAACTGGCGAAAGGAAGCCTCTTGAAGAATGCTGTGCCTGTGTCTACTGGAAGTGCAGTTATTTTTTTTTTTATTACCAAAGTTTTATGAATGGAAAATGTTGTAGTACAAAGGACACATTGCACAGATCACTGCACTGCACTGCACATGGTATTGTGCCTAAATCCATAAAATGAAAAGTCACCAAATCATTTTTTTTTAAATTTTGTGGAACTTCAGCAGTCAGGCAGTGAGTGAGCAAGGAAGTTAGTTTATTCACTTCAGGATTCTTGCCCTGCTTCCTTTTTTTCACTCTGGCTATTGCCCTGCCAGGATTAACAATCCTGTATCCCAGCAGTTCCCAAACTTTCCCTGGTCACGGTGCCCTTAGTGTCATAGAATTTCTTTCACAGTGGTTTGTTGAAGTTGTGCCATGCCATGGGAGGACAAGATAGCTGCCAGTATGACGGAACATACCAAGATCCAGGTCTACAGAGCTTGCGTCCTGAGTACACTTCTGTACTGCAGCGAGTCATGGACTCTCCGCCCACAACAGGAGAGGAAACTGAACGCTTTCCACATGCGCTGCCTCCGACGCATTCTCGGCATCACCTGGCAGGACAAAGTTCCAAACAACACAGTCCTGGAATGTGCTGGAATCCCTAGCATGTATGCACTGCTGAAACAGAGACGCCTGCGTTGGCCCAGTCATGTCGTGAGAATGGATGATGGCCAGATCCCAAAGGATCTCCTCTATGGAGAACTCGTGCAAGGAAAGCGCCCTACAGGTAGACCACAGCTGCAATACAAGGACATCTGCAAGAGGGATCTGAAGGCCTTAGGGATGGACCTCAACAAGTGGGAAACCCTGGCCTCTGAGCGGCCTGCTTGGAGGCAGGCTGTGCAGCATGGCCTTTCCCAGTTTGAAGAGACACTTGGCCAACAGTCTGAGGCAAAGAAGGAAGGCCCATAGCCAGGGAAACAGACCAGGGACAGACTGCACTTGCTCCTGGTGTGGAAGGGATTGTCACTCCCGGATTGGCCTTTTCAGCCACACTAGACGCTGTGCCAGAACCACCTTTCAGAGCGCGATACCATAGTCTTTCGAGACTGAAGGTTGCCAATATGTGTGTATATGTGCATTATCTCGGCCCGGCCAAGATGGTGATGCCCGGGAGAGCTGGTGCCCCTGTGAATTGAGCTGATACCCCTCCCCCAAAAAAAGAGTTGCCATGACCATTTTCAGTCTGGTGATAGATTCAGACTGCGGAAAGCGTCAACTCTGTATCCAGTTGGGATGTCCACAGCATCCTTCATTTTTGCAGAGATTTATGAGGCCATCATAGACACCATGCTGGTGTTGGCCATTAGCTTTGGTAACATGCAGTTCATCATTGGGGCACTTCCTGCTTCCTTTTAACATTCAGTTAGTCTCCCTCTAGTGTGCAGACTGGTTGTCTGCATGTCACCTTCTTCAGTGAAGCAGGAAACATCTATGTTTCCAGTGTTCCTAACAAAAAATGGACATGTGGAGGGCCATGCCCGCCCAAATCTGAAGATAACTACATTGGCACATACGAGATCAGCAGGTATGGGAGGGGGGATACACCCGGACTTTGCAGAAACTGCCTTTTTGTTAGCTCAAAAGATAAAATTAGCTTGAAAGGGAATAAGTTGCTAACTGAGCACTTCGTGATGATGCAGTAATTCCTAATGCTTAGTCATCTGTTCAGGTAGGGGCAGTCTATTGGGATAGACATATCGAATTTAATTCTGTAGCTCAGTGAGTTTGTATAAACTAGAGCTTTATAAAGTGTAGAGCATGAAAAATGGAGAATTGGGGCTGGTTTTTGGATTGCTAGTAGAGCTATTCTTTTGTATGGTAAGCTATTCTTTAAAGGAGAAAAACTGTAAATTTAATGGTTTTTGCTTAGTCTTTGTTGACATTTAAATAGTATTATACTTCAGAAGTCTTTTCAACCAAAGGTCTCAGCACTAGACTTTTGGGGTCAGTTATGGCATTGCTGGAGGGTAGAAATTCAGTCGGAAACCATTTTCTTCCATGTTGGTTCTGTGGGTCTGCACTGCAGTAGCTAGGCTATTACTAGTCCAGGGTATCTCTTCAGAGAGAGAAGAAATATTTGCTTAGAGAAAAGGCAAGTGTCAAGCTATGAAATAGTCTGGTTGGAAACATAAGCGATCTAGGAAGCAGGATTGTCTTTGACAGATGTGTTTTAGGAAATAATGTTAACAAATGTTTCTTTCTGTTGACTCTGACTTTGAACAATGGTGTTTTTAGCCCTGATAATTAAAGATACGGATGACTGCCAGTTTTCTTCTGCTCTAGTCATTGGTTTTGCCTCCCATCTGTGTGTGCTTAAACTCAGCCTCAGTTCTAAGCAGTGGGCAGCTGACATTTGCATATCATTATTGTTGTTGATGCAATACTTCCATCCCATCCTTCCTCCAAGGAGTTCAAGGTGACTTCTTCCCATTATGGGCCAAAACAGAATGATTAAAGTGTTGGACTTGGGCCAAGACAATCCAGATTCAAATAACTCCTCAAGATCCCTGGGTGTTCATGGGCTAATCACCAGCTCTTAAGAGTTGTTGTAAAGATAGAGCCAGACGGTATTGGGTTGAGAACAATCATAAACAACAGCCAACTTGAACACCAAGGATTTATATGTTCTACTTCTTAAGTGTCTTGCAGGGGTGTAGATGTCCCAAGTATCTGCCTAAGATAATGGCCATGAAGGAGAGATACTCATTTACCCTTAGCATGAGATTCTGGAAGTCTGTGATGTGTAAAAGATTTGCATATTCATTTTCAACTTGGTATATAATGTTTAAAGCTATGAATTGTGCAGTGCTAAAGGAATGAGGCTTTGGAGAAGAGGGAACTGATATGAAGGACAAACAAAATGGCAAACTAACAAAGGAAAGAACCCATTTTTCCTGATGGTTCAAGCTTGGAGAAAGGAAGAAAATATGTTCCTTTCTCCAATGGATGTTTGTGTGCATGTTCACACTCTCTTTTCTGAGGCATCTATACACTCCTTAAGAAACGTCACGCTATTTTCTTGCTGACATCCTTGTGATTTCTTTTTGATGTATTAGAAATTTGGTACACAGTTTATAAACAACAAACATTCTTGAACTCTCAAATCTCAGATATGAGAATTCAGCTACACACAGCGAGGGTAGAAAGCTGAAGATTAGATTCAGATAAATTTATACACTTCTAATATCATAAACCCAAATAGATATTGCACAGGAAGAACATGGCTAATTTAAAGTGTGTTATCTCATTTGGATTCATTAGAGAAAAAGTCATTTATGAAATGTTTCCTTTCTAAAACAAATGAATTCTAATGATCCTTTAAGTCTCTAAATGACCTATTGGTTAGAATACTAGCCAAGATCTGGGAACCCTTAAAAGGCTGTGTATGCTCTCTGTGTTTGGCTTGGTGGGTGTGTATTACATTCCCCAGAAACCCAGTAATCCTAATTAATTAGGTAAAAAATGACATATGTTTCCTTAATTTTCATAATTTATTCTCATTGCATCAGTGTGTACATATATTATTGAACTGGAAAGTGGAGGGAAGTATGGAATATGGTAGATACAAGCCACAAGCCACAGTGTGAGCATGGGAGCATTGAACACAACTTTTGCCAAAAGACAGAATCTCTTTCAGATCATCGTTAATATTTGTGCCTTTTAACAACGTCAAACGGAATTTTTGTGCTGGGTTATTAACAGATGAGGGAACTGTGTGTTTTCATAGGATTAGGGAGCTGAGTTTGCACCCTTGTTTGACTTCCTTCATTTTTGGTGGTATATAATTATCATTGATCTACCATCCTATATCCACTAACCTGCAAATAAGCCCTTTCAACATAATGGGACTTAGAGCACAATCCAGAGCTGCAGATGGGCTGCTGCGACCCAGGAGTGTCTTAAACGTGTTGGAAAGCATGTTTGTGCCTCCTTGCGTGCTGACCTTCTGGTGCTGGATCCGGACCAGCGTCGGATAAGTTCACATGGGTCTAGAGAGGCTGGGGTGGGGGCTTGGAGAGTGTGGCAGGAGGGCAGAAAGGGGGCATGGGAACTGTCTGGGAAACATAGGCTGGATCCTAACCCCCCTCCTGACCAGCTCAGTGTTACACCGGGCTGCTCGGATTTGTACCAGCAATTTAGAAAATTGGTTGTGTCTGGTTATTTTCTCTGTGTGGTTGGGGACAGATTCCAACTTTTGTTGCTAGTGGTGTTCCTGAGGATGTTGACAGCTCTGTGACGAAAACTTTTCTAACCTAAGGAATTTTATTCTTTACAAGTTTTGGTTTTCACTTTATAAAGTGACTAGTATGGTTGACTCTGAGAATGACCTGGACATAATGGGCCTAATTTCATGGATATCTTCTACAGTCTTAAGGTAGTAAAATGTGGCTGTAGGTGACACCTACAGCTCAAAGTTGGTTGAAAACCAATGCCAAGCAAGTGCTGCTAAATGGCTTCACATCAGTTTGAATGGAGGTATCGAATGGAGCGGCACAGGCTCTGTCTTGGGACCTGTGCTGCTCAACATTTTTATGACCTGGAAACGGGAGGGTGGTGGTAAAAGAAATGCCAACAAATTCTCAGATGGGGAGATCTTGTGTAAGATCAGGAACATCAATGAATTCTGTAAAGGGACTTTAAAAAAAGTACAGTATTAATCAACAAGATCTGTCATACCATTAGCTACATTTTATTTGAAGAATTAACAACATTTTTTTTCTTTACATCTTGCTTTAGTTAGCAATAACAAACATACCCATATGCCACTTTTGCAGCCATTAAGAAATTCCTTTAAAATAGAAGTAAGGTTAATTATCAGGCTTGTTCTAAAAGGTGAGTGCTAGCTCTCTGGGGCTGGATGGTTTAATAATGAATGAGACTCTGGTCTAATCCTAACTCAGACCATTTTTTCCTGTTACGTTTTGTTCCAGTTAGCTGCCCTGGAGAGACAGATCTTCGACTTCCTTGGATTCCAGTGGGCCCCCATCCTTGGTAATTTCTTGCACATAATTGCCGTCATTTTGGGTTTGTTTGGAACAATACAGTACAGACCTCGCTATATAGTTGTGGTAAGTTTTGTTTTCATTGTTTTGTTTCATAAAGTAATATTTTGTGTGTGTGTGTGTGTGTGAGAGAGAGAGAGAGAGAGAGAGAGAGAGAGAGAGAGAGATCATTAGAATTGTTTCTTTTTGATAATCTCGTGCTGGTTCAGTTCTCCAATCGATGTACTGCATATCATTTCTTTTGTGCATACGAAACAGTAGATAAAAGATAATGTGATGTGAGCATGGGATATTTTATTGCTGGTTGGTGTTTAAATACATTTGAATATGCGATTACGTACTTGTGCTGTTTCAGGTTATTTCTGGCACTTCAAATGAAGTGGTGTGTAAATAAGTTGATTCAAGTTCTTAATAAGAAAATGAAATTATGGAAAATGTATATGGAAGGAATAGAAGTGTATTTCACAGAAGTAAGAACCAGTGAAAATAAGTGTCAAGAATGCAGGGTAGTACTTGACCTTGGGGGCACAATGCCCTCTATGGCCAATTCCTTTTCTTCATCTCCTGACCAATCCTTTAAGTTCCAAAGAGAAGTTCCCTTCACAGATTCAGTTACACTGAGTTCAGTTCCCCTCCCCGGGTGGCCTTTTGAAATTGTGGTCGCTCTTTAAAGAATCTCTAATGGCCAAGCAGCTCTGATCTCCAAGCTGCTCATCATACAGGCTTTAATGTTTGAGTATGGAGGACAAAGCAAGATCAGAGTGCCTATAAATTAAAAATATACACACACATTGTAGAGTGTCATTTACTTTTACTGTATCTGTGTGAACTAACACCCAATTCCAGACATAGTCAATTTATAACTTTGCACTGAGAAAGGATCTCTTAGAAACATAATCCATCCAGAAATCAAGAATTGTAAAGCCCCTTGAAAAACCAGCAGCCTTCACATTTTGCTGACCCTTAGCTGGCTGCAAAGGTTGACCGTTTATTGCTTTTTCTCCTGAAAATGCCAGCATTTGGGATCTCTGTGAAATATCAGCTGTGGGTTTTGAGTTGTAAATATCACGTTGGGGGGGGGGGATATCCATTTTTAAAGTTATTTGTGAAATTGTCAATTTGAGTTGTGCAGTTCTTTTTCATTTCTAACAACATAGTGACACCAAGGAAGAAACCCCCAGAACTCTAGGGCACTAGCCTTTTAAGGAGCTGAAATTTGAAAATTGGTTATAATTTTTATGAGTGCATGCTTTCAAACAAGCTGTGGAAACGGAGGGCCAAACAACGCCATATGTGAAGGCTAAGGGCCAAACAGTGTCATATATATGATTGGATTTCTTGTTGGTTCCCGCCTGCCCCCAGCTTCATAGCAGTTCTGTGCATGAGACTGAGTGGGAGGGTGGTCTCTAATGGGACATAGGTACTGGGAAAAAGGGTCTCACCCTTTCATTTGTGCCTTTTTTTCCAATGCAAAGTTATGTGCCCAGTGGTGGAAACTTACAGGTTCTCATAAATAGAAACTATATTTACGTATTTAAGCTTTTAACTGGGATAAGTAGTAGTAGAACAGGGTTGACCCACTTCCCTTCAGTGATGTGGCCTTGGGCCATATTACTCCTCTTCACATGTCTGTAGTTGCCTTTTTAAAAAAGCAAAAGACCCAATCAGAGATCTCCAAAAGGCACACCTCATTCACGGGGTGTGAATCCTATCCACACTTTCCTGGGAGTAAGCCCGTTGACTCAAATGGAACTTACTTCTGAGTAGACATGCATAGGATTGGGATGTCGGTCCTGAGATGATACAGTTTTGTGGGAGAACCTTATCTCAGTCCATGAATGCTTAGACTAGCCCCCCAATTCCACCTATATAGTTTCTAGATATTTTTATATTTCCAAAGTTTCAAATGTCTTTTAAAAAATGTATTCCCTGCCACAATGTCCAGCCCTTCCAGAGGACAGCAAATTGAAAAGAAACCATTGCAGTAAGAATAAAAAGGCTTTCAGTTTGAATTCAGAGACATTTTCTACTATGTTTGCATCTGATGCTGAATATTCCTTATTATTTAGCAGATGTAACATATGACCAGATACTGAACTCCACAAATGAATCTGCTTTGCTTCAGGATCTGGCCAATCAGTCTGAATTTTTAACAGAACTTAAAAAGGAAACATTCATTAGCTTGTTTCTTATACTGACTCAGGCTGCTTCACACATAGTAGAAAACAACCATAGTGGTGCTTCAAAAACTTGTGCACTGGCTCCCCAAATTTCAGGTGTCTCAGTTATGGGCAGCTGTGTCAGTGCTTTGTGTAAGTACAGTACATCCTTTGAAAGTGCTTTTGTATAGTTGCAATAGTGCTGGTCCAGCAAGAGATGAATTTTTCGTGCTGCATATGTTCTGACTTCCGTACAGACCCCTAGAACTGAAGCAGTATGTACATGGTGTGTACATTTCATGGGAAACTCAAAGCGATCACAGCTCTTTAGCATGCATGTATATTCTATGTATCTGTAAAAATACCATGTATGAAGAATTGCAAGCATGCTTGCAGGGTATTGAGAACTACATTTGAATTCTTTCTCTGTGGTAAATGGCACAGCTTTAAGTACTTCAGTAAAGCTATTTCTCTGTTCATTCTTTTTTTAATTCCTGCCACATTTTCCCAGAGATTCCCAAGCTGTTAAAACTGATTAAGGGAGATGAGATGTGCTTACTAGGTTTTCCCGAGTATTTCTTGACTTCAAAAGCCTGTGAAATGATGATTCATATAGTTAAGATTGGCCAAACATAGTCCAGCATCCATACAACAACAAAAAAAGCAATTTACACTTTTCTCTGATCTATGAAAATAGGACATGTTTTTCTCTCAGGGAAGTGTATTGGAATTGCCTATTTGCATAGGTAATTTTATTCTACCTAGTGTGCTCTTATAGCATTGGAATGTGTGTAATATAAATGTCCACAGAGACAGAGTTAGATTAGTGGGAAGAAGAAACTGAATCTCCTGAGAGTAATAAATGCAATATCCACAAGGAGCGAAACCAGATTACTTGGATTTTAGGCAGCAAAAAGCAACAAAAAGGCAATTCCACACAGGCTCCAAAAATACTATAAATTGTTTGATAAGGCCGAGTTTTTCTGTGAAAGTGATTTTGGTAAATTTTTGAGCTGATCACTTTCATTTTCTATCATATTGCCTTGGTCTGTAATTTCCCTTGTCACTCACAAGCTGAGCAGGGCTGGGTCAGAGAAGATTGTAAGGTGCACTACCTTGTTATGGGAGGCTGTTACTGGCATCCTTAATGCATTGTAGAGCTATGAAGACAGTGCAGCTGGACAGATTTCTTACCAGCTTTGAAGTTTTTGCTCCTTAAAGTTCTAAATGCTTCCATGCTCTTTCCTTCCTGACACACAACCTCTTGAAGTTAACATTTCTTTACTTATAATACCAGCCTGTTTTATAGGGCTGTTGTATAACTGAGCTAATGTCTATGATAGTGTTTCTCAAACTGTGGGTCAGGACCCACTAAGTGGGACACGAGCCAATTTCTGGTGGGTCCCAATTCATTTCAATGTTTGTTTGTTGGCAATCTTCAGTCTCAAAAGGCTATGGTATCGCGCTCTGAAAGGTGGTTCTGGAACAGCGTCTAGTGTGGCTGAAAAGGCCATTTTCATTTCATTCATTTCAATATTTTATTTTTAATATATTAGACTTGATGCTGCCATGGTGTGTGATTGCATTTGGGGAAATGTTACAGATCTGTACTTTTAATAGGCTACTCTGTATATGCTTTTAACAATGATAGTGAATGGGGCTTACTCCTGGGTATGTGTGGGTTGGATTGCAACCTAGGATTGTTAAAAATTTTCCTGCTTAATGTCACTTCCTGATATGACATCACTTCCTGATATTTAAGTCCTGACAGAGTCTGATTCTAAAAAGTGGGTCCCAATGCTAAAAGTGTGGAGAAGCAATGGTCTGTGACGCGGTTTGAATCCTTAATGTGTGACAGATCAGTGCTAGATATCAAATGCTAGTCTCAAATACTGTGATCATCATAAGAATGTAAGAAGTGCCCTGCTGGATTAGCCAAAGGCCCAAATAGTCCAGCAACCCTGTCTCCAATAGCAATTGACAATTAATAAATCAGTGGCATACCTGGGTGGACAAGGGGAGCAAATATCCAGGGTGAAATGCCTGGGGGGGGGGGTGGCACCACCAGCCTCCTCTCCTTGCCACCCATTTATCTTTTTTTTTTTTAAAGAGAAAGAAGCCAGCAGCTCAGCCAGCTTCTTTCCCTTTAAACAAACACCCTCCTCTTGATGAAGGAAGGTGCGACATCAAATCGTTCCCGGAGTGGCTGTGAGGGGTGGCAAACAGAGGGGTTGCCCCACGTGGAAAAATGCCCAGAACCACCACTAGTGTGAATTTCCCATTCATGTGTTATCTACAGAATGTTTTCTGTGCATGTTTTGTGGTTTTGAATATAAAGTGTAAAATATGAACAATGTCTGCTTATTTTGACTTATAAATCAACTCGTACAATAAACAGGGAGTTCCTGTTATAAGTCTCCCCATTATTTGTTTTCCCACATTTAAGTCCTCAGCTTTTTGATAACCTGGACATTACATTTCTCCACACTTCATCCTGTACACAATTCTTTTTACTCCAGGCTTTGAAAGGAAGAGCCTTGGATTTTGCCCATGCTGTCCGTGAAGGTTTTTTTTCTCCCCCAAGCTCTTAAAAGGATGATGCTGAACACTAACATTTTCCCTGTGTGGTAATTTTACATCCACCCTCTAAGTTCTTAAAAGGACATCATTATTTAAAGTATCACAATACTGTATTTTGAATTTTGGCATGTGTCGTGTTTTTGTCTTGTGTGTCATCATTAACTGGAGTAACAGGGATAGTATTTTTCATTGCAATGCTATCCATGTCTACTCGGATATTAGTCCCGTTGACTTCAATAGAATTTACTCCCAGGAAGCTATGTATAGGATTGCAGCCATCGTGTCTTGCTTTCCTTGCATACCTGGAGTCGCTGCTCAGACACTATTTCAGCTGCTAATTCCTGGTAACCCCTATTTACAACCCCTTATTTCTTATTGGGGAAGATAACCTGCTCCTTGGGATGGAAAAAGAATGGAAGAGGGGGACGGAATGAAGAGGAAGTGTGCAAGAGAGGAGAGTGGTGGACTAGAGTGCCCTGACCCACAACTCTCCCCACCTCCACACTTTCTCTTCCACTCTGTGTCTACTTCGTTTCAATCCAAGGAGTGAGAGAAGGAGAAGCAGGAGAGGTAACTAAGTGCCCAATCCTATCCACACTTTCCTGGGAGTAAGCCCCATTGACTCTAATGGGACTTACTTATGTGTAGACATGCATAGGATTGGGCTGTAAGTGGACAGAGATTGACCAGGGAGAGCCCATCTTCTGCCTGAATATCGCAGGGATGAGCCACTCCTGAACATTTGCCATTTGCAGAGATATTTCGAACATATTGCTTTTGCCCTTCCTTCTTCCTGTTATGCATACATTCCTGCATACATACAATATGTATGTTTGTGTATTGTAATTATTCCAAACCTTCATGATAATTTAGGATGCCAGGTAAACCCATAAAGAGAAATGGTTATCTGAGGTTTTCATTTCAGTCCACTTAGCGTGTCCTTCATGCAACCTCTTATTGGTATAATAAACAAATGTAAAATGTTTCCTATGTATCCCAGCATCTGATTAGCTGAATTCTTTGGACACTCCTCAGTCCATTCTGCAAAATGAGGTGATTATTTTTATATATTTATGTGGAAGGATATATCATGACAAGAAAAAGGTAGAGTACCAAATCTGTAATTGGGTCAACATTTGGGAATTTATGGGTGTCAGTAGGCTAATACAGTGCCATAAAGCTAAGCAGGGTCAGGCCTGGTTAGTACTTGGATGGGAGACCGCCTGGGAATACCGGGTGCTGTAGTCTTATACCATAGTCTTTCGAGACTGAAGGTTGCCAACCAAATAATAAATATAACTTTTCCTTGAGTGTAGTTAGAATATTGGATTTGCAATTGGCTTCAATCCTAAGGGCTTTCAGCCGAGAGAGGTCTTTCTGGCTACTCCCTGCTGCATTAATTGATCTTTTAGATTATTGATCTGCATCTTGTACAATGTTTTCATCTTCACATTTTCTTTTCTTCCTATTTTTAGTACTCGGTATGGACTGTTCTGTGGGTCACGTGGAATGTTTTCATTATCTGCTTCTATTTGGAAGTGGGCGGGCTTTCAAAGGTAGGTGCCATATAATTTCTGAGTTGAGGGCAACATGGCATTGGTAGCAACATTATAGGGTGGGCTAATTTAAAAAAACACACATAAAGATACAGTGTCCTTTTTCTTGTGGTACGTTGACTGTGAACAGTGACAGTAAATGTTTTGACTGGCTGATTGGCTAGTTTTGCTGTAGTGCAGAATGACCCTGCGCAAACATTATATGAAGTGGTCAAGGAAAGGGTTACAGGGTTTCTGAAGAATGTATCTGTACCACAGGTAAACCTATTCTTCTTATCTGCAGTGCTAGTTAATTCACCATGTGCTGACTTGGTATTTCTAAAGTGGGAAGGTTGTCTTCAAAAGTTGTCTACATGAAGTTGGAGTGGCTTTGGCATAATAATTTGTTTTCTTAGTCAACTCTGGTTTTCTTCTTGTTATTGATAACGAAAACTCTTAAATCCTTCCTTTTCCCTATGAAACTCTTAAATCCTTCCTTTTTCCTATGAAGGAGACCAGTATTTCTACATTACTTGCGCATTTGAAAATTTGAGAAAATTATGGTTGTCAACACACCTTCAAAGCCCAACATTTCTTCTCCCCACCTGGCTTCTCAACTCTTAATATCTTACTACATTTCTGCCTATGACTTCTACTTCTCCATATCCACTATCCTCAAACATTTCATTGAAGAAAGAAGGAAGGCCCATAGCCAGGGAGACAGACCAGGGACAGACTGCACTTGCTCCCGGTGTGGAAGGGATTGTCACTCCCGGATTGGCCTTTTCAGCCACACTAGACGCTGTGCCAGAACCATCTTTCAGAGCGCGATACCATAGTCTTTCGAGACTGAAGGTTGCCAATACCAAACATTTCTACTCATTCTGCTTTGTCAAACCTTATGCCAGGAGTTTGCTCCAGAAACTCCTGGGAGAGGTCTCCTCCCTTATTTTCTTCAAATCCCTTCTTAAAACCCACTTTTACTTGCAGACTGCGGCTCAAAGCCTTAGAGCTCAATACGCCTCCCCCCTGTCAGTGCAGCCATCCCAAAAAGGCACATGCTACATCCAGTGGAGGGTGGGAACCCAAGGGCAAATGGGAGGCAAGTATAAAACATTTACGCTTACCTCCCGGTAAGCCCTGCAGCCACCTATGGGTCTCTTCAGTCATACACCACCACTTTTGGCATCACAAAGGAAGGGATAAGATCCGGTACATGCCATTGCTGCTGGATCCATCCCTTCCTGCTGCTTATCTGCTCCCCACTCAGTTATGCCCTCAGTGCTTCCTCTCCTGACCAACCCCTGCTCCTACCGCTGACTTACCAGTTCCAGTGGGCACAGCAGGTCCAGTGGCAGAGCTGCTTCTTCTTGGAGCAGCATGCACAAAATGGCCACCAAACGAGCACTGCATGTGCCATCAATAACCATTATGTGAAGGCAGAAGTCACTTCTTCTGTCTCAACCTGCTCCACCTGGCAGCCCAGTCCTGCATATTATAGCTAAGCTTAAGAATGTCTAACGGAAATAATGGCATTTACTTCCATTGCCTTCTCTTGCCTCCATTTCCCTCCCTCATTTCCCTTGTAGTCGTATAAATTGTAAGCCTCTCAAGGTGGACAACCTTACTTCTCATTCTGTCTAGATTGCTGTGTACAGTACATTGATGGTACTATATAAATTTAATAATGATAATAATAGTGCACAACAAGAATTAGGAAGACACCTGTCCTATTAGTCATTGTGGCTCATTTGGACCAAAAAGAAGGAAGATGGTACAGGGAAGAAATGTTCATCAACCAGGCCACATACAGTCTAGGGCAATAGAGTCTTTACCAGTCCTGTACATTGGATAGTGCCCTAGTGGTCAAATGAGAATAACTGAAAAGGCACAGTTAAAGGCCTGTTTTAAAAATGGCAGATATATTATCCCATGATCTTAAGATACCTGATGTAGTAACTTTTGTGCAACTAAGCAGGTGTGGTCTAGTCAGTACCTGGATGGTAGATCACTGAGCTACCCTAGGCACGCCACCTTGAGTTCTACCATGGAAGATAGGCAGGATGACTCTGATCTTGTGGCATGTGTTTTACATACTAGAGGCAATTTTGCCTGATGCACACCAAAGTGTGGCCTAAGCAAATTCGACAAGGGGAAAAATGGACTTTTAAGTAGCTCTGTGCAACCGTGTTGCACACGGTTGAAGTATTCACAATATCTCATATTCTTTTGTCCCCTTTTCTATACTGCACCTTGGAGCAACAAACAAGTGTGACTATGGGCATATGAAAGCAGCACGCAAACATTTCCTTGTTGCACCAGCGTGGTCCAGTTCAAATGACAGGCAATGTTAAGTTGGAAGGATGGAATTTCAGTTATCTTTGTGCTTTTAGACTCTATAAAGAACAACTTGACAAAAGTGATCCTTTTTTTCCCAAAAGCATTGCTATAGCTTTAGTGGAAGCCTTGACTATGCAAATGAAAAATGCATTTTTCCTCACTTGAAGCTGTTTTTGTAGCCTAAAAGGGACTGACTAAGAAGGTCAGTGTGACAACTTGTTGAGTAAATGGGTCTCACTGAAAAATGCTAATACAGCCTCTAATATAAAAGTTCAGTTTTCATTTATTCAACACTTAACCCTTAGGTGCCAGTATTTCATTAAAAAAATGATCTGAGAAATATTGGGTGCATGAAATAGCAAGTACATTTTGCGTTGTTGCACTTAACATTAGCATAGCATTCACAGTGCACTCTGTGTATTTGTGGATTTCTCAGTAACGTGTGAAAAGTATGGTCACTGGGTTCATTTTTTTCTGTTTTTATATAACAGTTCATATATTGATGGGTCTGATAAAAGCTTGAAACTGGTAAAGCCGGTTCCAGGTTTGGATTCAAGCTTGCCCATCACGTGCTTAGAAATTAACATGACACTGTAGACCTGTGGCTTTCAAACTCTCCCGGAGTTTGAAACCCGCAGTAAGTCCTTGCGGGTGGAGGAGGCATCGGGGGCGGGGGGAAGACAAGGACGCGATTCCCAGGATCGTGCCACTCTGGGGGGCTGCAGGGACAGGGGTGCACTAACCAGTCCCTGCAGCAGCGTCCTGGGGGTGCAGGAGCCCTGCTCGAGCCTCTGCAGGACTCCCCAGGTCAGTAGCCGTGAAAGTGAGCGATCGCGCTCTGCCTCTGCAAAACCGGAAGTGGCGCGCAATTGCTCACTTTCACGGCTGCTGACCTGGGGAGCCCTGCAGAGGCTCGCACAGGGCTCCCCGCACCCAGGGACGGCTGCTGCAGGGACTGGTGAGTTCACCCCTGTCTCTGCAGCCCCATCAGAAGTAAAAGTGGAGTGATAGCGCTCTGCTTCCAGTTTAGCGGAGTCGGGGCGCAATTGCCCCACTTTCACTTTGGAAGCTTCGAGAAGCCCTGCGGGCAGCCACGCAGCACTCCCCACACCCCTGGGAGGCTGCAGGAGGCTGTGGTAAGTGCAGCCAAGCCCCTGCAACCCCCTGTGCGGTGCGATCCTGGGGATCGTGCCGCTGCCTCCTCCTTGCCTCCTGGCTGCCCCTGCCCCTTAAGGGCAAAGAGGCCAGGACCCTCAGGCATTGCGACACCCCAGTCTGAAAACCTCTGCTGTAGACCATACTGTTCCATTACTGTAAGTTTGATGTTCAAATTATAGGAAAAATTTGCAAAGGCCCCAATGATGATCACAAGTTGAACCTCTGGACTTCAGCCCCCCCCCCCACTTTTAAGTCGAAACAGAATCTCCTCAAAAGACTATGCAGACCATGAAGAATAAGTGCCCCAGTGACTCTGTGTACATATTCCAATTATCTCCAAATGCCTGTTGCGGAGGAGAAACCGTCAAGGCATGCCTTATTGGTGGGCCCAAAAGCTTCTGAACCAGATACCTTTGATCTGATCCATAAGGGGTCTTATATGGTTGCATGTAAAGTTGGAAAAAATGAAAAAGAAGGTAATCAAAATGATCTGTTGGCTCAAGCACTCTCCTTATGAGGAAAAACTACCACAGGGGCTTTTTAGCTGGGATAAAGGTAATTAACCTAGAGACATGATTGATGGCCTTATCCTGTCTGGCCTTGTGTTGATGAAACGTTTGCTCCATCAGCACAAGGCCTGATGGAGCAAACGTTTCATCAACACAAGGCCTGGGCTGCTGGCACAGAAGCTGCTGTGATGGCACATGGGCTGGAGTCACCAGGGCAATCGACTGGCAGTCCCATGGGCATGCCAGTGAGCTCCAGAGCCCCCACAGGAGGAGATAAATTGGCAGCGGGGGCATTCTAGGGGAGAATCAGGGCAGGGATCAGTACTGGACAGGGAGAATGTCACTAGCCAGGGAGAGTATCAGCAGCCATGGAGTCACCAATGTCATATGCCCCCAGCCTGAATTTGACATACGCCTTTGGGCCCACTTGGATTTATGGTAGCCAAAGAGGTGGCACAGATCCAGGTAGACCCATTGGGGGGCAAGCAGTGTCAGAGGAGGTAAGTGAACTGGCCTTTCCATTGCTGCTGATCCCTAGCAGGTCCATAGTATTTAGCAGAGGCTGCACCACTGCCATTGCACACTCAGTGCCAGGATAGGGTTGGGCAGTGAGACTTATAGAATTATGTATGGTGTGGGAAGAGTGAATAGAGAAAAGTTGTTCTCCCTTTTTCACAATGCTTGGGCAATCCAAAAATGCAATCCAGAGCATTGATGGGCAGGTTTAGGATGAATAAAAGGAGGTGGTACTTCATACAGTATATAATTAGTCTGTGGAAATCACTGACTAATGAGTGAAGTGAAGCAGTGAAGTGGAGCAGTGAAGTGGCTAAGTTTGCAGACGACACCAAACTTTTCCGAGTGGTAAAGACCAGAAGTGATTGTGAGGAGCTCCAGAAGGATCTCTCCAGACTGGCAGAATGGGCAGCAAAATGGCAGATGCGCTTCAATGTCAGTAAGTGTAAAGTCATGCACATTGGGGCAAAAAATCAAAACTTTAGATATAGGCTGATGGGTTCTGAGCTGTCTGTGACAGATCAGGAGAGAGATCTTGGGGTGGTGGTGGACAGGTCGATGAAAGTGTCGACCCAATGTGCGGTGGCAGTGAAGAAGGCCAATTCTATGCTTGGGATCATTAGGAAGGGTATTGAGAACAAAACGGTTAGTATTATAATGCCGTTGTACAAATCGATGGTAAGGCCACACCTGGAGTATTGTGTCCAGTTCTGGTTGCCGCATCTCAAAAAAGACATAGTGGAAATGGAAAAGGTGCAAAAGAGAGCGACTAAGATGATTACGGGGCTGGGGCACCTTCCTTATGAGGAAAGGCTACGGCGTTTGGGCCTCTTCAGCCTAGAAAAGAGACGCTTGAGGGGGGACATGATTGAGACATACAAAATTATGCAGGGGATGGACAGAGTGGATAGGG
Organism: Tiliqua scincoides; assembly: GCF_035046505.1. NCBI lineage: Eukaryota > Metazoa > Chordata > Lepidosauria > Squamata > Scincidae > Tiliqua > Tiliqua scincoides. Next base: position 41,846,691 of record NC_089824.1, on the reverse strand, counting down.
AGATGCTCTTTACACTCTCACATAATACCAGAACCAGGGGACATCCACTAAAATTGAGTGTTGGGCAGGTTAGGACAGACAAAAGAAAATATTTCTTTACTCAGCGTGTGGTCGGTCTGTGGAACTCCTTGCCACAGGATGTGGTGCTGGCGTCTAGCCTAGACGCCTTTAAAAGGGGATTGGACGAGTTTCTGGAGGAAAAATCCATTATGGGGTACAAGCCATGATGTGTATGCGCAACCTCCTGATTTTAGGAATGGGTTAAGTCAGAATGCCAGATGTAGGGGAGAGCACCAGGATGAGGTCTCTTGTTATCTGGTGTGCTCCCTGGGGCATTTGGTGGGCCGCTGTGAGATACAGGAAGCTGGACTAGATGGGCCTATGGCCTGATCCAGTGGGGCTGTTCTTATGTTCTTATGTTCTTACTGCCACAAGATGTAATGATGGCAACTACTGTAGCTTGGTTGGCTTTATATGGGAATTGGACAGATTCATGGAAGGGGGCAGTCTATCAGTGGCTACCAGGCTATGTGTCTGGGTTCAACAGCAGTGTACCTCTTGGAGTACCAGAGTGCAGGGGAGCAATGATGGGAGAGAGGTATGCCTTTCTCTCCTGTGGGTTTCCAGAGGCAGCTGGAAGCAGGGTGCTGTACTAGATGCGCCTTTGATCTGATTCAGCAGGGCTTTTATTATGTAACATAATTAAAAAGTTAATACATCACTGAAAAAGCAGCTCATACCCCTGTATGTTGGATCTATGATACAGTGAGAAAGATAAGCTTGATGTGGATTGATTGCATGTCTGATGATTATGAGGAATATGTGTAAGAAGCACAGGAATGAAATATTCCTTTCGGTATTGCATCAGTTTCATGACATGAGAATGAATGTTGATATTGAGCTAGGATCATCAAAATGAATGCATACTGAGTGGGAGCGCATAAATGGATTAAGCTTTTGCCTCTTACTCTAGATGTCACCTTTAGTTTTCAGATACATTTATGATATAGGTCTGTGTCCATTGCACTAGTGCAGTGGTTCTCAAACTGGTGGGTCATGATCCACCAGCCTGAGAACCACGGCAAGGGGCAGGGTAAGGAGCAAGGCAGCGACACAATCCCCAGGATCGCGCCACTGTGGGGGACCTAAGGGCTTTTTTAAAACATACCTGAGTTCCTGCCAGTGTCCATGGAGTGTGGGGAGTCCTGCGGCGTCCTCTGCAAGGCTCCCTGCAACCCAGAAGTGGGTTGCAATTGTGTTTGTCAATGTTTAGAAGTGTGGAGAGTCTTGCAGAGGGCTCCCCACACCCCGTGGACACTGGCAAGTACTCAGGTATGTTTAAAAAAAAAAAGCAGCCCCCTAGGTCCGCAGTGGCGAGATCCTGGGAATCACATCGTTGCTTTCACCCTGCCCCCGCAAAGACTTATCCTGGTCCTCAAACTCCCTGAGAGTTTGAGAACAGTACACTGTTGTGTATCTAATATAACCAGTGCATATGAAACCCTCATCAGAGAGCAACGATCATAGCCTCTGTGTACAGATGGAGAGAAAAAATTCTGGTTGCTGTCTTTGTGGCATTTATACACATAACAGCATTAAAACAAATAGCACCAGCTGTCTGAAGAAACACAATACAGCAATAGCATGCTGTGTTATTACTATTTCATAGCTATAGTAGTATTACTTTTTCCATTTAAAGCTCTCATTTGCGCACACACATACACCCCCCCCCCCGTTTAGCATCCTATGATTGGGTGTTGTGTATCTCTATATATTGGTATGTAAGACTTTTGTAGCTATATCAAGAATACATGAACTAGCAGTTTACACAGTGATGTATGAAAAAGTGTTAAGCAAGTCAACAGGAAATGTAAGGTTAAACTAAACATGTACACATGTGGGCCACATGTGTTGTATATATGCAACGTTGGACAGAAATGGCTTAAGAATTACTTCCTCTCCTTTTACAAACTAAGAGCCCAATCCTATGCATGTCTACTCAGAAGTAAGTCCCATTGCAGTCAATGGGGCTTACTTCCAGGAAAGTGTGTATAGGATTGGGCTGTAAGGCTACAATCCTGTCCACACTTTCCTGGGAGCAAGTCCCATTGTCTATAATGGAACTTACTTCTGAGTAGACATGCATAGGATTGGGCTCTAAGTAGTTTTCAGGACAGTGCTTAACATGGTGCAGTATAAAGAATATGTGGTATAAACTAGTCAAAGTTGAGCACTTTTTTTCATCCAGTTTCATCCAGTGGGCGCCCCAGTCTGATGTAGTGCTTGACAATAACAAGAGAGGTCTGGTTCAATTCCTTTCTCAGACATGTAGCTCACTAGATGACATTGAGCTGGTCACCACCAGTCAGAGTTGTGAGGATAAAGGGGGGGATTGGAGAGCAACATGTGCTACCCTGAGTTCCTTGCAGGAAGGGTGGGCTGTAAATGTTTTAAAATAAACATAAAGTAGACATGTTCAAATCTCTTCCATGCAAGCTAAACGAATTGTAAACCATTCACTTTGTCTGGATCATTTTCATTATTTTTACAAATGATATCATGGTGCTTTTCAAGTAAAAGATTAAAAGTAATCTCTAATATAAAAATTTCCATTTTTAAAGCTAAGTTTTTAAATGTTATTCATCCTATTATTTGTATAATTACTTTGAACTCATTGTAAAATATATATTAGCCTGTCAGCAATGGTTTGTTATCTACCATATCCTTGTATTTTTTCCCCTGCTACCTATTGTTGAAAGTCTCAAATGTCTAGTATTTTTATATTCTCTTCTCTCATTCTTTCTGTAATGACAAATTTAACTACTTACCAACTAAACTGCACACATGTAAAAGCAATTGGTTCAGTCTTCCAAGATGAGCAAGTTTCATACTTGGACCAAATACAGACCAAATCGTTTTTCTACTAATGGAGCTCACAGATCCCATGCAAGAGCTGTCAAAAAGGACAGTGGCAGGAAAGTCACTGGAGAGAAGAATACCCTCTCTGTTCCCTTCATTCTGCTACCAGCAGTAACTCACTGCCAGAGGCACTAGCATGCAGATCAGATGATTTTGGCTTCTAAAAGTGTTGACTAGCACCCTGTTCTCACCTTTTTCTGCATATTGTATATTGACTGAATTCATGGAGGGAAATTGCACTGGCTAATCAGAGCAGCAGTTTTCATGCTTTTGCCCTAATTTCATGCATCTGCTCCTGTGGCAGTCTCCAGAGTAGTACTGAGGACCACATTCCTCTGGGAAATCCAGTGCTTCTGAGATTTCGGCACTCTGATATCACATCAAAACCACACACACAGTCATGTCGTGCCTGCACATGGGTTAAATTTACTGTCACTAGAAATGTAAGCTCAGAGTTGCATTTCTACAGAACTGGCCCATCAATGAGACCAGCTGAAATGATCACTTCGGACAGCATACTGGGGAAGGGTGCCCATCTCTTTCTGCCTACTTGCCTCCATTGCTCATCCTCCTCTTTTGACTCCCAGAATTGGAAAAGGAAGAGGAAGATAGAGAGGAAGAGGAATGTGGAGGGGAAGAAAGTGCTGAGCCTGAGCATTAGACACTGAGAGGAGCAGAGGCTGGCATATCATTGGGTAGAGAGGGGTGCTCCTCACCAATCTGCTGTCTGAAGTGACCATTTCAGTTGATCTCCTTGTTGTTGGGAGATCTTGGGCCAGCCCTGCATATCTACCTCTTCATTCAGCTGGAGATCTGCCTGCCAGCCAACCAACAACCCTCGTACTTAGATCCCTGAGGAGGGAGAAGGATGGGGAGCATCTTGAGTGAGCTCCTTGCTTCACTTCTGACCTTCTTTTACCCACATATCTCCATACAATTGCACACATTCAAGTCTTTTCTGGTTAGTGATCAAGGCTGAGCAAAGTATAAGAGATGGGAGGCCAATTGCTTTATTGCTGCATTTAAAGCACAGTGCAGGTTGGTTTTATTCAGATCAAAGGAAAAGATTGGTTGAGGATTAAAACAGAATACAGAAAGGAACAGACAAACAGATAATCAGATTCTATACTTGAGATCAAGAAGTAAAGTTCAAAATGAAGCACAACAGATTCTAACTAAGATTTCCCTGGCTTGAATCATCCACTTACAACTGATAATCCTCCTGGCACTTGGAGGGAAATATCTTCATAATAGTTAACTGTTTCTTAGCCGGACAGCATCACGGTTTGCATCTTGGTTTGGCTGGCATCTTGAAAAGCCCAAATTACACCTTGCATCTCCTGCACTTCTTGCCCAACTGGGGCAGATCTCTTTTATCCTGTTTTAGGAAGCCTAGCCTCAAGCTCTGATATGGTGGTTTTCAATTAACCAACACTCAGATTTCCCTCTCTCAAGTCAGGTGAGCGACTGGACCAATGACCAGGTGTGAGCTAGGTTTCAGTCAAGCCTGTTGTTCTCTGGCAATACCAGGCACTCCTGGGACATTAGTTTACATTTGAAAGAGGAAGACTAGGTGGGGTATGCAACTCTGCAACTTGAGTAGTGCTTTCCAAACTCCTACAAGGGAGTTGGGCATTGTAAGTGTGTGCAGGGGAGAAGGGAAAGCAGCAACATGATCCCCAGGATCATGCTACTGCTGGGGGGAGGGGTTTCACCTTACTTTAGTGACTGCTGTCCTCTGGGGGTGCAGGGAGCCCTGCAGATGCCTCTGCAGGGCTCCCCAAGCTTCTGTAATAGTAAAAAAAAAATCTATTTAAAAGCCTCTTCCTGTTCTCAATTGAAAACCAGAAGTGGCTTTCTATCAAGTATTTTTTTTTTTTTTTTTACTATTACAGATCTGCAGGGCTCCTCACACCCCTGGAGGCCAACATTCCATCTGGTAAGTTGAGAAGACCCCCCCTCCCCCCAGCAACAGCTTGATCCTGGAGATTGTATTGCTGCCTCCCCACCTCCCAAGGAACCAGAGCTACATGCTTCCCAGGCTGGTGGGTTACAACCCACCAGTTTGGGAACCACTGGACTAGAGAATCCAACAGGTTACTTCCTAGATCAGCCTCAGTATATACAGAGAACTGTCACTTGGGGTGCGGGTGAGTTTTTTTCAGGGGTTCTTACTCATGACAGCTTTAGGCCAAATAGGAGAATGGTTTCTATCCTTGTTAGAACTGTGTGTGCAGAATGCATGTGGATGCAGTTGGAACCCTTGTGTTCCTTGTGTACAGGTGTATTGTCTGTTTTTGCCTTTGGTCCAAACTTCAACGAATGGGGGGTAGAGTCTGTTGGCGTCTGGTAAACACAGACAGTTTACTCCCACTGCCCAAGGTCTCACAGCTTGGCACAGTTCCTGGGGAGTGTGTGCAGCAGCCATGCTGGAAAGCTTGCTTCGAGACGCAGACAGCAGGGTCTGTCACCAAACGTGTATTTACATCAGATACAGTGCAGTTCAGTACAGGCATTCAGCATTGGTCCCACACAGGGAACCCAGAGCTACTCACTGTCACAATATTTAGAGCACAGCAACAAAGTGCTCCACAGCCATCCATCCAACAACCCCCTTAGTCTAGCAGTAGCTGCTTTGGCTTGATACAAAAGCTGGCCAATGGGTGCCTGTTTCAGGGCAGGCTTGGGCTCATCAGGCCCACCCATTTCCACCTGTGTCTGTAGTCACTCTGCAAGCAATCAACTAGCACCTGCTGAGTTACTCAGCACTTCTTGCCTGTAGCAGGCTTTTGCTGCCTCTGCTGGGGCCAAGCTTTACACAGGCCTCCTGTGTCAAACCCAGGGGCATCCTCCAGCAACTCCCAGCTAAGGGATTGGGCACAAACCTTGACAGAGCCAACTGGCATTACCCCCCTCCGTTTATTTGATCAATGCACCAAGGCAGAGCTGAGAACCGGGCTTCTAATACTGCTGGACCAGAGTTTTGTGGAACAAACGAGGCACTTTAACGCCCTTCCCTGCAACTTTAGAATATCACGGTGCTATTAGGTATGTTTCATTTCAGCAATTGCATTCCTTGGCACTTAATTAGAAACACTTTCCAGATGGTGCCAAGAATAGAATTTTGCATCTTCCCTGGTGACATTTACAGTGGTTTCATTGGATTGCATAAAACAGAGTCATAAAACGACAATATTGCTTTTAAGTAGAAAATTCATTTTCTTTTATGACATTGTTGTATTCTATTTTAAAACTGACACTCAGCCTAGTTGTGTAATTCCACCCCACCCCCCCACCCCAGCATAAATGACATTTAGAGAGATTGTGGATCCCTCTGCTGATGTAGCAGAAGTAACAGAAGCAAAGGTTGTGGTTTCCTTCAAAACAGCCTGGTCAGGGAAGAAGACAGGTAAATACTGAGTTGCTGGTTCCCAAGCAAAGGAGTGAAAGGAACCAGTAACCATTGCCATAATGAGGATGTTTAATTAGAGCAGGGGGAGTAAGGGCCCAATCCTTTGCAGTGAGTTCTGGTTCACCGCCAGCGTGCACTGTTGCAAATGTGCTGTAAGGCACATTTGTAGCTTTGCACTGGCTGACTGCCGGAACTAGCCCAGCAACAACAGGCACTGGGCTAGCGCTGGGGGATAGCCAGTGCTCCACTACTTCACAGTCACCCAAACTGCCGGGCTGCGGAGAGGTAGGTGGGTCGTGGGAGGAGACGGGGAGGAAGTGTTCCAGAGCAGGGGGAGGTGGGCAGAGGGCAGGGAAGAGGTGTTCCGGGGAAGGGAGCAGGGTAGGTGGAGGGCAGGACTAGTAGCTCCACTCGATCCTGAGCTCCGTGTCGGGCCACATAGTCCGAAACAGCTCTTTGATTCTGTGCCAGCCCAAGGATTGCAGCAGAATCAAGTAGCCCCATTGCAAGGCTACTTTCCTTTCCCGCGGGAAAGGGGACAAACGTCCGCCAGTGGCTGCTTGGTTGTGTGTGGGATGCTGCGGCAGCCATTTTCTGCACCGCAGCAGCCCCGTGCTCTGGGTAGCCAGAATTGGGCTATAAGTCTCCTGTTTCTAAAATAAGTGCCTAAAGTTTCCACAGCTTCTTCCTGACCCTTATCAATTGCTTGTTATTAATAAAACTGTGACCAAGTCTTCAGCCAGAAAAGATTTATAAAGTTTCACATTGGAAAGCACTTGACTGAGACAGCTCCTATGTACCTCATGTAAATTTCCATGTAGTCTTTACACCTTCTAGCTAAATTTTTCTCATTGCATAATAGCAACATTTGTATGGCACTTTTTTCAGTGCATACGTAGTATCCTCATGTAATTCTGACAACAACTCTGTGAAGTAAGTGAAACTGAGAGGGAATAATTTGCTAATACCACCAGGTGAGTTCATGGCAGAGTTGAGATTTGAATCAGGGAAGTCCTGGTTTATAAATGGCTCTCATAGTCTCTATGTTGCACCAGCTCACCACATGTGAGTTCACTGTCTCAGAAACAGATACTTAAATTGGGCTTTCATTGGGTGAACATATCAATGCAAGAGGTTTTTTTCCATGAGTCAATCTTGATCCACTAATATAACTCCTTTGAAGACTTTAGACAATGTGGTAGTGTTTTGCAGGACTGTTCACTCTGTTTTATTTTGATCTGCTTGTCTCTTAGTGGAGTGCAAAGGTCTGTATTGACAAGTTTGTATTGTGTTTCATCCTGGGGCTTGTTTATACGTTACTCCAGCTGTGTTAGAAGTCACTCTGAAATGCTTCCCCATAATTATGGATACACAGATGGTGAAAAATGTAGAAATCAATGACTACTAGTCATGATGGCTCTGCTGTATCTCCCAGTACAGCAGCAATATGTCTATGAATACCAGTTGCAGGGGGGCAATGGCAGGAGACAAATGTGTCTTTCTCTCCTGCTAGTGGACTTCCCAGAGGCAGCTGGTGGGCAACCTGGGGAAACATAAAGGTGGTCTAGATTGGCCTGTGGTCGGATCCAGCAGGGCATTTCTTTTGTTCTTATGAAACCCTTACAACCTTGTTTAGTGAATCATGGAGTCTCTCTGAATCCACATCAGGGCCAACCAGCAAAGAGTAGCACTGTTATGAAGAAGCTAAATGTGAACTGTGGTAGACATTTCTATGCTACAGATACCCAGGTGAAGCTGCTGTCATGAGGAAGTACTTCTGTGTGTTTAGGAAACCTGTATTATAACAGCCCAATCCAACCCCCTTCCCCACAGGCATAATTTGCATTGTGCCAGTGGAGGCTGCTTTACAGCAGTCACAAAACAGCCTCCACCATGGTGGAAATGGACAGATTTTCAGAAATTTTGGATCACCAATGAAAACCGACACAAATTGAGCAATGGAAACTTTTTATGCTTGGTTGAAAATGAAGTTTTAGAAATATATGATGGGGCATTTGGATGATTGTACTACATGTATATTATATATGATATGATAGATCAGGGGTGTCCAAAGTTTTTGGCAGGAGGGCCACGTCGTCTCTCTGACATTGTGTCGGGGGCCGGGGAAAAAAAAGAATTAATTTATATTTAAAATTTGAATAAATTTACATAATTTAAAATGAATATATTAAGGATGAACTTATATGAATGAATGAAGGTCTTGCAATAGCTCAAGGCCTATAAAAGGCCTTGCACAAAGCAAGGCTGGCTTTTCCTTTGCTACCACTACTGCATCACAGACGTGAAACAAGCAGCAGAGGGAGCCCTCATCCCACAGCTCACGCGAGAGGTCAAAGAGTCGCCCTCACGCTGAGAGCAGTTGCATCAGGCCAGTGTGGCTCCAACAAATCTCCGGAGGGCAAGAGGCTCATTGGAGACTGGGGGCTCCCTGAGGGCCGCATTGAGAGGCCTCGAGGGCTGCAAGTGGCCCCAGGGCCGGGGTTTGGGCACCCATGTGATAGATGAATGATGAATGAAAAATGATATTAACAGGTAAATTTAGAAGAGGAAATTGATTAAGATATGTAATGTTTTCTTAGTTTTAGTGATATATGATAATGATATGATTTCCTGCACCCTTTTTTGTGTTGTGAAGTGTGTTATGTTTTTTGTATTATGTGTGTTTGTTTATATATTTTGTTTGAAAAATATTTGAAAAATATTTAAAAAATAAAAAAACAGTCTCCACCAACAAGCACAATGAGTCTGCAGGGAGAGAGGCTGGAGCAGCATCCTGCTCACAAGTGGACCCCTTGGAGACCTGCCTGAGCACATAAGCCCATGTAGGGGTTTGGAGGAAGGTGAAGAGGGGGTTGAACTGGGCAGGAGGTGGGCAGAATGGGACAGTGATAGGATGGGAGGAGGGTAAATCAGGCCCAGGAAGGGGGCAGGATCAGCAGTGTACCCTGAATACTGCCCCCCTTCCGAGCATGATACACCTTCCCAGATCAGTGTGGTTTCCGTGGACTGTAAGTTTCCATGACAAATTAGAAAAATAGGAATCTCCTTGGCGCATGTCTGCTACATATGTACAACTCTCCTGACATTTTGAACTTTTTTCTAGTTTACACTATGGTAGCAAAAGTATCCAGGCTGCTGTAAAAATGTAAAGTAAGTCTCAAGTCTGACTAGCGTCACAAAATGATTGTAAGACTAAAATATTTGGACTGTCTCAAAAGAAACATAATAAATGTTAAAGAGCTATAATACAAATTCCTTTTAGAGAATATTTTGGAAAATCCCTTATAAGGTTTTGGAAGCAGTATGTTTTCAACTTACATTGTTCAAATGTAGGATTTTCATATATGAGGGCTGCAAAAAGCTATAACTAGAAGTTACACGCACATGCAAGGCTTTCTGAAACAGTATCACCTCCGCCAATCCCCATAACAAGTAGAACTAATTATGATGTCATAACAGTGCACATTTTCTCACCCCACATTCCCCTTCATTGGCTGCATCTGGCAGCAAAATGTACAGCATAAGAACATAAGAACATAAGAACAGCCCCACTGGATCAGGCCATAGGCCCATCTAGTCCAGCTTCCTGTATCTCACAGCAGCCCACCAAATGCCCCAGGGAGCACACCAGATAACAAGAGACCTCATCCTGGTGCTCTCCCCTACATCTGGCATTCTGACTTAACCCATTCCTAAAATCAGGAGGTTGCGCATACACATCATGGCTTGTACCCCATAATGGATTTTTCCTCCAGAAACTCGTCCAATCCCCTTTTAAAGGCGTCTAGGCTAGACGCCAGCACCACATCCTGTGGCAAGGAGTTCCACAGACCGACCACGCGCTGAGTAAAGAAATATTTTCTTTTGTCTGTCCTAACCCGCCCAACACTCAATTTTAGTGGATGTCCCCTGGTTCTGGTATTATGTGAGAGTGTAAAGAGCATCTCCCTATCCACTCTGTCCATCCCCTGCATAATTTTGTATGTCTCAATCATGTCCCCCCTCAAGCGTCTCTTTTCTAGGCTGAAGAGGCCCAAACGCCGTAGCCTTTCCTCATAAGGAAGGTGCCCCAGCCCCGTAATCATCTTAGTCGCTCTCTTTTGCACCTTTTGCATCTGGTGTCGCTGTCCTGACACCAGATGTTACTGTTAGATGTTTAGTAAGGAGGGGAAGATCACAATACAGACGTTCTGTCAGTTTGCTGTCTCCCCTTCTGCTTAGTTCTGAGTTCTGCTAAACTCCTTTCAGTCTGAATACTTCTGTATTTGTCCCTTGTCATCTTGACAGATGAATCTAGTCTTAATGATAAAGAGAGTGCATGTGGTATTCTCTCTGTGACTTGTACTCTAAACCTGATCTAAAACTTATTTGAGTAAAGGTGAGTGGCCTTCATCAAATATTTCAGAGCCCCTATAATGCAGGTCTTTGTGTTTTTGAAAATTGGCCACTTGCATTGTACTTGTGATGCTTTTCTCAGTCTTGACTGTCATTTAAACAAAAGCCTGCTCATGGCGATGCTTATTCTTGCTACGTTTCTTATAGAACCAGCACCTTAAGTATGATGAATAAGCCCTGAAATGCTTTGGGATTATTTTATTGATTGATTGCAATATTAATAATTTTACCTTTGTGAAGAAGAAGAAGGGGCAGAAAAGGCAGAAGGAAAAGAAAGAAAAGTGAAAGGTTTCTGAAATCAAAGATTCTAAGGATTGCCCAAGTGTTGAATCTTATGTATGAATAATTTAAGACTGTTTTGTTTAAATGTGCAAAAGTCAAGTTATCCTTGCAGTGAGACACATTGTCAATTGCCAGCAATTTCCGATGTTATTGAAAACGGCAGGCAGCAATTTCCAGGAAAGATTAGGGCTGTTACTATACATTGTGTGACATTTTCTTGATTTAAACTGTCATTCAGAAAAGCTGTTAACTGGGATCTGAAGTTGGAGTACAGGTATAAAGTTTAGTGGAGGATTTTTTTTTTTTTTTAACTGAGCCTCAGCTCTGTTTTTGCTTGTTAAGAAATAAGCATATTGGGCTGGCCCAGAAGCTAAAGTATGCGCGCGTGCAGATTTGCATTTTGAAGGAAAATTATACATGCTCTTTTTTGGCATTCATGTGATGTGGTGGTATATGCTGCAGCAGTGACATTTTGCATCTCATAAGCACTGTAATATATTTCTTAAATATCACCACTGTTCTGAGGATATGTCAGGAGTTTGATCATAAATGTTTCAGACAGCTGGCACCAAAACATTATATAGTAGTTTTATCTTGCTGAGTCTCTTCAAAGCGAATGCTCAGGAATTTATATTTGAAACAGGGGTAACCGTGAGGTGAGGTGATGCGGGTAGCATCAGTGGCAGATTGCAGGGGATGAGAAGGTGGTAGATTTGGGCTCACCCCAAGTCGGCCTGCCACCACTACTTCTCTCCACGCTACCATGAACACGAGCCACATTGATTCACTTTCTGCTGGCTAAAAGCAGACTGTGGGACTTCTGGTTTTATTTAGGGACTGTGAAAATGAAGGAGCACCTTCATTTATACGGTCCTTTTTAATAAAATCAAAAGTCCTGCACTTCTGCATTTGAAGAAACCACATAATGAGCATGGTTTGGGGCGTTTTCTCCCCTGTAATGCAGAGGTTGTAGTGATGGGCCTTTGGCAGCATTCATTGGCATTCTGGGTCATACTGCCCTGTACCTAAAAACAATTCATAGAATCATAAGGGTTGGAAGGGACCAAAAGGTAATCTAGTCCAATCTCCTGCCTGCAATAGGAAATCCTCCTAGAGTATCTCAAGCAGATGCCTGCTGACCTTCTGCTTGATGATCTCTAGTGAGAAAGAATCTACCACCTCCCTCAGCAATCTTAGACTTGTATTTCAGTCACATGTAAGGGGAAGATTTGGATGGACTCCACCCTTGCGGAATCAGAAGACTGGGGAAGTGTACCAGAAGGGGATCCAGGTCATGATTGTGCATGTTCCTAATCACATTGCAGTGCAGGTCAGAAAAGTATCATTCAAACTAACTCTTTAAAGATTAGGCTATGAGTTTCCAAAAGGATTTATTTAAATTGTTAAAGGAATGGAAGCATGTGCCACCAATTCTGGAGTGGATCATAAGCATAAACTGAAGCCAAATTCTAAAAGCCATTTTGTGGCTAAATATGGAAATTAGGGCACAATTCTGAGGCGCCCTTGGGCCGGCACAAGTCCCTTGCGCCAGCCCAGGAGGGTCGCAAACGTGCCGTAAGGAACGTTTTTGCCTCCTTGTGTGTCATTTAGGCTGGTGCGCAGAGATGCCCTGGCCCGCGGAGGTTGAATTCAGCCTCTGCACCAACAGAGGGACTGAACCTTGCATCAGCTGAGCTAGGCCAACACTAGGCTCTGGGATGGGTGGGGAGGAGGCGGAAGGGAGGCGCCTGAGCAAGGGGAGGGCGAGTGGTGGGCGGCCCCGGGGGCAGGTGGGCAGGGAGCGGGAGGCGGGACTGGGACCTGGCAGTTATGCTGGATCCCAACCCCCGAGCAGCACAGAGTGCCTTCAAGTCACTCCACTCTCCTGAGACTTGTGCCACCTCAGGAGGTGGTGCAAGTCCAAAGAGATCCATAGGGGCCGCAGTGGCTTACCTGGGGGTAAAGGGAAAGATTTACCCCTTACCTTTGGCTGAGCCACTGTGGTGCTCTATCTCGTGCTGGATACAGTGCAAGCCTTCTGGCTTGCTTGTTCCATCACAAGATAGAATTGTGCACTTAGTTGTTCATTCTAACAGAAACATCACCTGGTAGTGTCTTTTTAAAAACCCACTAATTCTACTTTAGTTCTTTTTAATCTTTAGTCATTTATTTTGTATCAGAATGACTTCTGAAGTGCAAGGATTAGGAAAAAGAAACAAGGGTCCTATGCAGTAATTTTATAATTCTGTTTCTTAATGTTCATGTATCCAACCTGGAAAGTATGGAGCTGTATAAAAGAGTCAAGTGGGCAACAAATAAAAATGAATATTATAGTGCAATTCTATGCATCTTTACTGAGAAGTAAGTTCCATCATATTCAGTGGGTGACTCCCAGAAAAGTATATGTATAAGATTGCAACCTAAGAATTTAGATGCAGGGTGACTTCTACAATGTGTGAGAGTTCTCCAATTCGGGCAAATGTGGCTTGAACCTCAGGTTTTGTGGTAAGATTTTTTTGCAGTTTCTCTTTTTGTTTACAAGTGTTCTAAATTGACCTCTTTGTGCAAAAAAACAAGCAATAGTTTATTTCAGTTACCACTGTGTTTGAAGTTTTCTTGAAATTAGAACTTTGGAATTTGAAAATGCTGTTTACTATTGCAAGACAAGTCTTGCAAACAAGTCTACTAAAATCACTGGTCCACGAATAGCTTTTTACTAGTCAGTGCCTCAACCCTTCAGTGGGTTGAGAGAGAGAACCAGCTTTCTTCCAACTTACCAAACTTCCTCTTGCCTGCTCAGGTACTGGTATACAGTCATTTACCAATCCGGAATTACCTCGCTACAACGGTCTCCAAATGCATAAAGTTCACCAAAAGTTTTGATAAAATATACTTCTTGGCTTCTCTGCCACCTTACTCCATATCACATCCAGTGGGTTGCATGTGTCTTTCATTTGGGTCTTTAGGACATCCATTATGTGCGCTCCTATCTAGAAAGGCTACTAAGATGTTGAATTATTTTTACTTGCTGTAATCCAGGAGTGTCCAGGAGGGCCACATCATCTCTCTGTGTTGGGAGCCAGAAAAAGAGAATTAATTTACATTTAAAATTTGAATAAATTTACTAAATGAATATATTAAAGATGGAACTTGAATGAATGAATGAAGGTCTCGCGATAGCTCAAGGCTTATAAAAGGTCTTGTGCAAAGCAAGGCCGGCCTTTCCTTTGCTGCTATTGCAGCTTCTAAGACATGAAACAGCAAGCAACAGAGAGAGCCCTCAGCTTGCGGGGGAGGTCGAATAGTTAGCCCTCATTCTGAGAGCAGTTGTGTCAGACCAGCGAGGGCTCCAGCAAGTTTCTAGTGGGTCAGAGGCTCATTGGAGTCTGGGTGCTCCCTGCAGTCCCTGAGGGCTGCAAATGGCCATCTGGCTGGGGTTTGGGCACCCTGTTATAATCTAAACTCATCTCACCAACCTGAGGCAGATCCAAAACATTTGATTCAGTTTTTAGAGAATCAAACATTTATTTTGAGATTGGCTCTTTTTTTGTGTGTCCCATTACAACCTCTGCAGCAGACAGTGAGGTTTGCTTATCAGATAGAATTTCCTATGCACAGTCACAATATTGTGGCTGTGTCACTTCTTTTTAGTTGTCTCACTCTTAAGGTTTGCTAAAGCCCCAATGCAGGAATTCTTGCAGAAGCAATTTGAAATGCGTTTATTTGAGATGGCATTAGGTGGCTAAGAGGAAGTGTGTTTAGTTGCATTGTTCTTTTAAAATGAGTTCCATAGTTTTACTCTGTTGTATCATTAGAATAGAAAAAAAGGAGAGAGACTTGGCATATGGTATGGAATAAACTGAAACAAATATTACTTATGAGAATTTATATCTGTGCAAAGAAATGATAATAGTTTGATGTATGGGAACGTAATAGCACATTCCATCCTGTCTGCAGCAAGGAAGAAAGCCATATATAAGCAACAGCAGAGGAATTGCTACTACTCTCGGCTGTAGTGATATGTTTATTAGATGCTTATCATGTGCCTGAATAAGGATATATTCAAGTGACAATCATTGTGAACAGCTGAGTGCTCATTTTATTGGTTTGCAACAGCTCTTCTATTTTATAACACCCTGACATATTCTTTTCTGGAAATCAACATACCGCTTAGGATGCAGTATTTTGGCTGTTGCTGAGATTTGAGGAGTGTCGCTTCAGTCTGGATAAACACCCAGTCCAAGCCAAGTTCCAGCTGTACTAGCCCATGCACTAAACTCAGCTCAGGTTCTAGCACACCACTACTAACACAGAAATTTTCAACCTTTTTCACTTCATGGCACACTGACAAGGCACTAAAATTGTCAAGGCACACCATCAGGTTTTTGCCAATTGACAAGGCATGCCATGCTGCCAGTGGGGGGTTCACATATCCCCTTGGCCCTACTAATAAATGACCTTCCCCCAAATTCCTGTGGCACATCTGTGGACCACTCGTGGCACACAAATGTGCCACAGCACAGTGGTTGAAAATGATTGGACTCTAGCATGTCAGTGTGTAAAAACGCACTATGTGCCTTTGTCTAAAAAGGCAATATAGCATGAGCATGGTTTTGTTCATGACTGTTTTAGATAGTGCTCATAATGAGCCATGCTCGACATCTGAAGGCCAAAATGGTTTTGGAGCATATACATGCATAAAATGACAGCTGCACAAGTGGGTCTTGTATAAGAAGGGAGAACAAAATACAAACACCTGTCCCTCCCCTAAATAACTTTTATTTCTTATTTGACTAAGGCCATAATCCTAACCCAGTTTCCTGCATTGACATAAGGGTAATGCAACTCCGAGGTAAGGGAATGAACATTGCCTTACCTTGAGGAGGCCTCCGTGATTGCTTCCCAAATGCAGGATGCAGCACATTCCCCACTGACACAGCTATGCCAGTGCTGGAAAGTTGGTTAGGATTGCGCCCTAAACTAGTCAATTTCACAACTTCATTGGTTTGTATGAAACTAAACATATGCAAACCTATGAAAATCTGTTCAGAAGTATCACAGTCTTCAGTGGGGCTTACTCTTAGATAACTGTTTATAGCAGTGGTATTCAGACTGGGGCGTCGCAACGCCCCAGCCATAGGGACCTGGCCTCTGCCCCTTAAGGGGCGGAGGCAGGGGGGAAGGCAGTGATGTGATCCCCAGGATCGCGTCACTAATGGGGCTACAGGGACTGGGATGTACTCACCAGTCCCTGCAGCAGCCTTCCCGGGGTGCAGGGAGCCCTGTGCAAGTGCCTGCAGGGCTTCCCAGCTGGTTCGAAGTGAAAGTAATGCAATTGCGCTCCACTTCCGGTTTTGCACAAAGGTAAGCAAGGCTGTTTTTAAATCGCCTAGCAAAAGGACATTGTTTTTTAAATGGATTTGCTTTAACACAATTTTTGCCATCCACATGAGTTCTGGGAACGGAACCCAGCAAATAACGAGATTCAACCTGTGCATCAATTTTTTATTCCATAGCAAGGTTTTATCCTTGTCTCATTCTCCATAATATTAGTACATGCTGAATTACCAATGTTGGATTGGATCTAGGATTGTGGTATTCTTAAGAAAAAGTCACAATAAATTGTATGCAGTCTAAGAAAGTGCTGCACTAAAATAAATCATTTCTAATCCTTTGTCATTCTTATAGTTCCATTCTCTGCTCACCTGAGCTACACAGGCTTCTGTCAGATGTTAAATTTGAGTACTTTTGCACAGATATGCATTATACCTAAGTGAATGAAATTGTCACTCTTGGGAAGTGACTCTGTGACAGAGATTAGCATGTGGTGGTGATTCATCTAGAATTTAATTATAATGTTATCTCTTAAGAGTTTTAACATTCTTAAGAGGAATGTTTAATCTCTAGTATGGTTTGTATCCTAAATTAGCCGTCAGCTTGCATAAGGTGGCTTGAACACATGGAAGTGATAATGCAAGGTTGTCACACACAGAAATCCAAGTGGAATCCTGACTAGGCTTTGCATGTCTACAGCTCATTACGCAACATGTCGCTGGTGGGTGTAACATTCTAAATTTGGTTATTGCACTGTCTTCTCCTTGTGCATGTGTAACTGCATGTGTAACTGAACTCATCACAAACTTTCTGGCTATGAACCTCCTGTGACAGAGCTTAAAGGATCTCTTTGTCCAACATTTTAGTCAGCTTGCCTGCATTTGCTTCAGACAGTTTGTTGATGTATTTTGCATTTTGAATTCTGTTTTGTTGGGGGACGAGTCTTTCCTGAAAGGTGGTTAAGCAGTTGCTGAATTATTGATGTGCTCATCATACTTCTCAGTGAAGCTCAACAGCTGTTCATCTCTCTGGTGGGATCCAATTTGCATGCAGCATTTTTCCAAAAGCCATTGCAGGGCACCTATTTTTCAATATTACAAATAGGGATGCCTATATTTCGATCTCATTAAATAAATTATTTCACCAGGGAGATCAAGGATGCAATCCTAAGCATGTTCAAAGTCAGAAATAAGTTTTACTGAACTCAGTAGAGCACACCTCCTCGTCAGTATGTTAAGGATGGTTATTGCAGCCCATAAGAATGACAAACTGGTACATAATAATACAGTAATTTTCATTTAAGGACTAAGGGCCCAATCCTATCCAATTTTCCAGAACTGGTGCAACTGCAATGCAACCCCAAGGTAAGGGAATAAATGTCCCCATACCTTAAGAGGGCGTCTTGTGACTTCCTCCTCGTCAAAGGATACAGTGCATGCCCCACTGGCATGGCTGCACTGGCACTGGAAAATTGGATAGGATTGGACCCTAATTTATTTAAAATATTTCTAGGCTGCTCTTTGGTCCCATTGGCCAAAGAGATCATCAAGATGGCATTGGGCAAAACAATATTTAAGTCATAAGTGGGAGGGCTTGAAGCAATAACCAGATTCCTGTGAACTATTTTTTTTAAATGTCACAGCTAATGAGCCGCCTTGAGTGTCCTCGTTGGATTGAAAGGTGGGATATAAATATCTAAAATAAAAATAAATAATGATAATACTACTTATTTTTATAATATTTAAGGTTTTTGAATTTAAGGTTGATTGTGATGCATATTGCTAGTAATCAGATCCCATTTTGCTTTAACTAAAACAATAGTCCTTATTAGGGGGGAAAAGTAATATGGGGATACATTGCAGCTGTAAACTTTTGTTTTTCCAGAAGCAAAAAAGCCACAAAGGGGAGGGCGGATGTTGTTCTTGTCTTTATGTGATACTGCAAATGAGCAACAGAAGGAATGTTCCGAAAAGGATAGTGTCTGTCTGTTGCATTGTCTTCCTGCAAGTAAGTTTACATTTATTTTTGTAGGCTGATGTCTTATTTTCCCCCCAAGTGCCATTGCAAATTTGAAAAATGGGGATACTTGCATTGCTCCTCTTTGACTTTAGGGAACATTTATCATATGGAGCTGATAAAGAACGACATTTTACAGACTTCCTGTCAGAAAATGGGAAGTGGCTGCTGGTGATAAAGTTAATTATTAATGGAATTGGAAACTAGGCCTTCCCAGCCACAGGCGCCATCCTCAATCTATTTTTGGCTTTGAAGGAATAAAGTCATAACCACTCTGTTGCATCACAAAATTGCATCTGTGCTCCACAGCCCAGGTTAGAAGTTTGAGCATAGCTAATTGTTTGGGCTCTTGATCTATCTTATATGATTTACTCAAGAAGCCATATGCCCATAAACTATGACCTTTGGAAACAAAAAATTCCAGATGAAATTTTTCTGTTTGATATTTCACCAAATACCCGGGGCGGGGGAGGGGAGGGGAGAATAAAGCACCTGAATGCATGTCATGAACCTGTATTGTGGACTCTCAGAGACTTCATATCCCCTTCCTACAGTTTTTGCTGTCCCAAGCAGTTGGTAAAAGTGTATTAAACCCTGGTGGCCTGTATTAGCTTGCTGAATCATGAGTTGAGCAGGTCTATCATAAGAAAGAGGTATAGTGATTCAGTAAGGCCACTAAAGACCCTCTTCTTTCATGGTGATGGCAGGGAATTGAGGCACATAGCCTGCCCGCCTGACCTTCCTATGCATCATCGGGTATTTTATGGGCATATAAGAGCCATTTGAAAAAGGGGTAGATGCTACCAGCAAGAAGAGGTTGGGGAGCGGTGTGTGTGTGTGTGTGTGTGTGTGTATTGTCAGATTAAGGCAAGCGGGCACAGTCACCTCAATCAAAGAACTGATTACTTTCTCAAACAACTTAGTCTGTCTACAACTGGCACTGGAATGCCCTAAATATGAGGCAATTATACATTTAATTATTGGCCTAGTAGTGTAATGTCTAACATTGCAAGCCTAGCCATGTCTAGGGAAGTAAGTCCCATTGTGTTATTGGGGTTTGATCCCCAGGAAAGTGTGTGTAGGATTGCAGACTAGTTGACTGAGCTGAAAAAACACCACTTCCAGGTTGAATCTTGTTTCTCATTTGAATTCACCTGGTGGCCTTAGGCAAACCAGCTACAATACGGGTATAATGATACTTGCTTTACAGGGTTGTTATAAGAACAGCATCAAGATAATCCAAAGGAAATATTTTGCTGCTACTCATTATCTCATTTTTTCCAAATTATATTGTTATGAATCTTGTACTTGACTACATATTTGGCTCCTGTAAATTGCTACTGATGATTTAATCTCTTTAGTAATAGAAATGTTGCAGGCAATTTTTACAAATATACTTTTCAAATTGTTTGCTGCAGCGTCATAGATTGGCATGCAACTATTGCCCTTGAATCCAAAAAGGTAGTGTGAGGTTTGTTACCGGAGTGCTATATCCCAATTTAACACTCTGAGGGAAGGTATAGCAGAAAACAGCTTGTTTATTGCTGGTACCAAAGCAAAGCAGCAAGGAGGCCAGTTGCCTGAGATCATGCACAAGTATAGCTAGATGCAGCTAGCTTTTTATACTCATTTCAACTCATAAGTGTGGCTAGTAAAGGGGACAAGGATCCAGTAACTTTCCACTTTTGTGGCCCAGTCCCCACCCACTGGCCTACCCCTCCACCCTTTGCCATAGTGAGCTGAACCATACGGCATCACAGCTGAAAGTCTGGGAAATGCTGGGGAAAGTTGGCTCAGTGTTTTGTATGCAGAAATTCCAGGGTTCAGTCTCCAGTTGCAAAATCATCTTATGTAGCAATTTGGTACCATCTTGGGTAGCAATTTGGCTCCAGTTGCAAAAGCATCTTAAGTCCCTATTTGGAGAGCCAGCTGGTTTATTATTAGTATTAGTGTTAGTATTAGTATTAGTATTAGTATTAGTATTAGTATACCGCTTTTCAACTAAAAGTTCACAAAGCGGTTTACAGAGAAAATCAAATATCTATTGGCTCCCTGTCCTAAAAGGACTCACAATCTAAAAAGATACAAAAGAACATCAGCAGACAGTCACTAGAAAAGACACTGCTGGGGTGAGGTGGGCTAGTTACTCTCCCCCTGCTATAAAGAGGAGCACCCACTTGAAAGCGTGCCTCTTACCCAGTTAGCAGGGTTTAGACTGTTTTGGGCTGAACAGATGAATGGTGTGTCTCAAAATGCAACTGCTTAATTTGTTAAGTTGGGGGGGGGGGAAAGCCTCTCTGTGTTCATGTTACAGTAAAGTTAATTTTGTTTTTCATATATCATTATTAAAAATTATCCAACAATTAATCCCTTAATAATGTCCAGTTCTAAAATGAGCAAACAACTGCTACAATCCAAACAGCTAACCTAACTAACAGTTCAATATAGCTAGGAATATTGTTCTAAAGGTGGTTGGGAAATGATCCAGACAAACTTTTATTTTCAGACTGTCAGGGGAATTTGGCCAATGTTTCCCTTATGTCAGAGACGAATTGTTGAGGAACTGTCCAAGAAATTGACCCCATAGAGAGCATAAAGCGTATTTTTAAAAGCTCCAGTGATCTGTAGCACAACATTAAATTTAAAGTTGTAGGAACATTCATGTCATCCAAGAAGACTGCCCGAAACCATGTGGAGAGAGGCTCTTTTGTAAATGCCAAAACCGATTACTAGAACTGTCTGCTTTGCTCTGCCTTGCTAACATAGTGGAGAAGTTGTTCCCATGTTAACAGATGAGAAATGTCATTGGATTTGTCAAAGCTATAATAACTGAGTTTCTGGGGTGTAGTAATAAGAGAGAGAAGGGATCATTAACTTGAGCTGCATGGACAGTTTAAAGAAAAAATCTTGGACATTAGAAGAATAACTGCCAAACTTAACTTCTTAAATTCTTCACACTCCTGTTAAAAATCCCAGAAACCCATTAAATTTTATGTGGCAGAAAGAAGAGCCCAATTTTTGATTCTGTTTGATCTCAGGCAAAATGGAAACAAGAGAAAATAATTAGAAGAGCTGAGCTAAAAATAGATTTGGGAGAATAGACCCTTCTCCTTTGTGATGCGTAAATCAACTGTCATATATTATCCAGTATTTAAGAGCAGGTAGATTTTAATACATTGTAAATAAGTAGTGATGGCGAACTCTTCTCAGGTCAATTTAGAATGGGGTTCAGAAAATCCGACTATATTTAACCAAAAAAAAGTCTGCTTTTGACAGCTTTTTGCAGAATAGTCTGCAGAATAACTGCAAATAGTGCATTTTGGCCCAGTTCTGAATTTGGAAACCCCAGTCAGCCCCTTCTGAATCCCCCTCCCCACCCACCCCCTGCAACTCCTGCTTGAAGCCATAAACCCTGCTCTGTCACATCTTCCCTTCTCCCCAACTTACCTGGTAGCAGGAATGGCACAAGGGCAATGACAAGGTTATTTCAAACCTTTTTGTGAGGCTTTTGTGCTCACATTCAGAAATAAGAGATGAGCATTGGCGTCACTAGGGGTGCAAGCATGTCCACCATCTGGGGCATTGCTCCACCCCACTTCATGGGAGGAGGTCCATCATGGGGGTGACATGCTGACCTCCTGCACAGGGTGACACAAACCCTAGTGACATCGCTGGAGATGAGACATCTGTATTGGATTAAACTTGAACCATAACTTGATTACGGAATATGAGCTCAATCCTATCCAATTTGCCAGTGCCAGTGCAGCCATGCCAATGGGGCATGCACTGTATATTGTGATGGAGAGGCAGTGACAGAGGCCTCCTAAAGGTATGGGAACATTTATTCCCTTAGCTCGGGACTGCATTGCAGCTGCACCAGTGCTATAATGTTGGATGGGATTGGGCCCTATATCAGTATAACAAAGATCTGCAGCGTATCAATCAAGGGCAGATGATAATTGTCCTCTCACCGTAACAGTGCTTCCAGGTGCATACCAATGATACCTGAAATGATTCCTCAATATTTGCACTCATTTGCTGGTGTGGCCATTGAGCACCACTCACTAAGCATCAGTCCAGTCAGGCATCAGTAAGGACTGGGCAAAAAACCACTCATTAAGAAGCAATAGTGGAAGAAAAAAATGGTTCTTGGCCCTTAAGTGGCCATCTAGTTCCATACTGAAATAGGAAAATGGTTTCCAAGCCATGCTCAAAAAAGGGCTGGCAGTGGGGTAAAGTCATCTGAAATAGACTCACTGTGCCACATCTGATTGGCCCATTGGTTTAAGAGCTGGAACAATGGTGCTCCACCATCATGACTGTCCTATCTTCCTAGGCTGGATGCACAGAATAAACAGCCCATCCAACCCAACCCCAACCACCCCCAAAAGCAAATCTAAATAAAACACCTTCCAGAACATCTGCAAAACAAGGGCAGTTCTTCAGCCACAGGGGAGTTCCACAGCTGCAGTGCCATCACAGAGAAGACTCTACTTCCTGCTTCCATGCCCAGCTTCTATTAAGGGCGGCACCTGCAGCAGGGCCCCTCTCAAATGATCTTAAAGGAACAGACCAGAATGTATTGAAGCAGACAGTCCCTCTCAGATGCTTTGGTCCCAGATCATAAAAGATAAAATTGGCACCTTGGCTGGAAATGAACTGGCAGCCAGTGCAGCCATTGGAGCAGTGGCCCCATAGAGTCAGACTGCCAAGCCCAGAGACCACGTGGGCTTGAATACCTTACATGTTACTTGTACATTTGTGGACAGTTGAATCAGAATTGCTCATCTTAAACTGGATCCAAACACTGATTTGAATGGAGACCTAGTAGCTTGGCACTTGCTCATAACATTACCTGTGAGGCATAAGCGAGAAAATAAACAGCCGCAATAAAAAATTCCCCAAACACCAAAATAAGATTCAAAAATTGTGGTCAGATGAAGCAACACAATTGCTTCCAGTAAGAGGAACCTGCCATGCCTGGGCATGTTGGGGTCCAAAGAAGAGAAAGGACAGTTAGGATAGTATAGAATCCAAAAGTATACAGGGAAATTTAGTAAGAATGGGCTGCTATTATGGGCAAATGTAGGCCAGTTTTAGAACCCCATATAGGCAAAAGGCAGAATATTTTTTTCTGTCTCCTGTTCCTTTAAGAATTCCTCCTCCACAACAGCAACTCCAGATCTGAAAATCTAAATCAGTCAAAAAATGTCACAATTGGCCAATATTTAGGAAGCAGTAAAACAGAAGATAGAATAATGAATATGACTGATGAGGAAGAAGGGACAGCATTTTCCCATTTATCTACTGTTGTCACCAACAAACGTATAACAAATCTTATGTCTGCATAAACAAACAAGCAGGAACAATGAGAGTAAAGAATAATAATCCAGCTGATGGAGAAGAAATAGGAAAGTGCTAGTCCTGGAAACTAGTGCTTTCAGAAAAGTGATACAACCAATGGTAGTACCATGAATTGAATTTCTAAATACTCAGATTTTCAGTCAGCTCCACAGAATGAACCAGTTTAAATATCTGGCCTGTGTGGACAATCTAAACTCTTTTTGCGAGCTCTTCCTTCAAATTTTAGACCGAAATTAATATCATTTTGCCACATGCATTATATCCAAAGGGTGCCATAATGGAGAAGGTTGGAATGACCAAAAGCTCAAGTCTCCAGCAAGTTGAGCCCCAGTGTAAATTTCAGCAAAATCAGCCATGGGGGGGGGGGGCGGACACAAAAACACAGCTGTATGCCAGGGGAGAGAAAAAACCCTTGGATAATGCTGTGTCACTATGAGCGCTTAAAAAACTCAGGTAAGCATGATTTGTACACCCAGTTCTATATGGTGGAGTTCTGTTGACAAGGCAGCAATGTATTACTAAGAACAGTTATCTGTTGAAGCAGAATAATGTTCATGGATGTTCAAGCATGCATGAAGCATGTGCTTTCAAGACAAGTATGCTTTGACATGTGTAATGCTGTATAGAACAATGGTGTTCCCTCACTGTTGAAATGTAGTCATATTGGAGTTATTATTTTTATTCCCTTTTCCGCAAGTGTTAACTCTCTAACAGACGATGCACCTGAGTTTGCAGACTCTTGCTCCTGCCTGTATCTATTATGTCTGTTTCCATGAAACTTGAAAAAATGCTGGGAGGTTTAGATTGGAAGCCCTAAGGAAGCCAGCAGCCAACACATGCTCTCTCACTGAGGATTCTCAACAGAATAAAGCAATTTAAATATGCTGTGTCTTTCCCTCTTTGCGCACTATTATGAAATTAGAATGTTATATGTGAATGGAGTTGGCTGCCCTCAGACAATGCCTGGTAATTGGGAAATTGACCAAAAAAAAAAAAAATCTAGTGACTGTTAATGGTACAGGCTGGGCTGCTCTATCTCCATCAAGACTTAAGATTTTCAGCCTTTTTCAGCTCATGGCACACTGACAAGATGCTAACATTGTAAAGGCACATCATTATTTTTTGGACAATTAACAAGGCACACTGCCCTGTCGGGGGGGAGGGGGTTCACATCTCCCTAAAGTCTTACTAATAAATGACTGTACCCCAAACTCTCATGGCACATCTGCATACCATTCTCAGCACACCAGTGTGCTGCGGCACAGTGGCTTACAAGATTCTCATGTAAAACCTACCAGATGGTAGGGGTTGAAGTATAACCTGACTCTTTCCTCTGCCTTTGTGTGGTCAGCATATTGTAAGACAAGGCAAAGGAAGCATTTTCTGGTTATTTTCTGAGTAATAACAGATAGTTGATTTGGCTTGAGTGTGGGACATACTAAAATCGACAAACTGGGTAGGGTCAAAGCACCTTAGGGTACAGAAATGCTTAGAAAACTGATCTGCTATCTCTATCCAATGCCTAACCCAGCAGGCCAAGTGTGCCACGGCACATTGGTGTGCCACACATGGTCTGCAGGTGTGTCACGGGAGTTTGAGGGAGGGTGATCCTTGCCAGCAGCATGGTGTGTCTTGTCATTTGTCAAAGAAACTGATAGTGTGCCTTGACAATTTTAGCCTCTTGTCAGTGTGCTGTGAGATGAAAAAGGATGAAAATCACTGGCCTAACCTGCAGATTTGTAATTAAGACAAATATTGCAAAGACTCCATAAGTTTCCAGTGCTTTCCCCTTCAAAGGAAGCCAGAACCTGATTAACATTGTGCCCCTGGACCTACTCATCACTCAGGGAAGTGATGCAAGCATGTAACTGTACTTTCAGAATTCTTTTAGCAGTGTATATTATGCACCCTTTGGTGTCTTTGCATGATTCTTTGAGCAAGCGGTGTTTAGCTCTAATTAAGTGCTGGGGGGAAAAATATAACAGACTAATATCTGAATGACTGATTTTATTTCTCTGTTGATCATCAGTAAATGTGGGTATTTGTAGATGGTGTGCTCCATTACAGTATTGATTTTAGGAGGAGGATATGTCAGCAGGAAGACAGAAAAAGCATTTGGTATATTTTTAAAATATTTGCTGACAGGTGAGTGTTTGCAAGCATGTTTAGCGATTGCTTTCTGTGTCTTCATCATTCACACAAGGGTTTCAAAATAAAGACTTTCAAGGTTCTCTTACAGGAATCAGACAGACTGTGCAGTGCCTTTCCTTTTAAATGAGCCATCTTCATTTTGCTCTTCCTACTAAGAGAAGTTTCTATTAAAAATGCTATACCGTTGTCTCCTCACAGTATCTTAATTGAGCCTTTTAACTGCATTAAAAAGCATGCAATAGCCTCCAATAAGATGTATATTTTTGAACTGCATCTGCATTTGAGTATCTTTTCTTGCTTCCAACCTACACCTGCAAAGAGAGAGAGAGAGAGAGAGACAGAGAGAGAGAGAACTGTTTAAAAAGAAAAGTGGAGGGGGAAGAGAGAGGAAAAGAGAATATATTTGCAAGTTTAATTTCCCTGGGGAGAAGTGGGCTTTTCAGAGCACTTTGATATGTTTTCCCCTTCTTTTTTGTGTAACCTGTGGTTTAATTCTTGCTCACATTTTTTGCATTCATATTTGCATGATAAAAGAATGTCACATCTTTTTTTTTTTAAGTCCCCTCTTGAAAGTCTGAATTGTTTGAGAAAATTCCAAAGAGCAAAACAGGAATAAAGTAAATCTCTCTCAAAAATTAGCATAATCTTCTAACAGTCACCATTTTAAGAGCCTCCCTACTGTTGTCTTTTCGAAAGCGCATGGACAAGGGTGCCTTCAGTGTGAGTCTATAATTCCATTTTTAATGGAATCACCTCAGTGCTGAAATTCTTGGCCTTCTGTGTTAGAAACATTTCCTGTGAATTTTCTCCAGACCAAATAAAGCAATTATCTTACTTATTTTCCCCTCTTCCCAGCAATGTCTAGCATAATACAGCATATATTATGTCATTAGACGGTTTTATTTTCCCTCCTCTGCTGTCAATAGATATAGCATAGAAAGTCCTCTGTCTGAATCTGTGGAGAGCCGCTGCTAACATACAGACAATGCTGAGCTTGATGGACTACATTTGATGCTACAAGGAAAAAGGAAGAGATTTTGAATGGTAGCAATTCTTTGTCTTTTAATTAACTCATGGTGGTCCAACTGCATGCGGGCTGTGAAGCCCTTTTTGGTGACCCCCGAAATTCCAGCTGCAGCCCCTGATACTGCCTCCTCCTTCTCCTCCAGAAGCTTCTTGGTCTCCCTGCCACGCTGTTGCAGCCTCTCAAGGAGACACCAGAATGGTGTGGCTTGGGGATCAAAAAGTCCTACTGCACCCACTGCTGCCCCCTCTCCTTGCGTCCCAAGCCTGCCAAATGACTTAGGCAGACTCAGACTTTGGAAATAATTGGTGGTGAAGTCATCACATCGCCGCCAATTACATCCAGATTGGCGTAGCCGGGGATCAAGGAAGGGTCATGCCCCCCCAGCTGCCAAAAGTTGGACTGCCCTGATCTAACTCCACTCTAAGTGGAATGTCTGAGAATGGGGGCAAAAGGGGTAGCAGGTGCAAATGGCAGGTTATTATCCACTCTGGCAGACCCTGGACCTTGTTTCCCATGTTGCTTCTTGGACTGCTGGTTGAATGCTAACAGAAGAGACAACAGTTACCATACCTGCTGAGGAACATGCAGAGGTGGACCTACATATAAATTCAAAACAAGAACATTAAGGGATCTTTGGTCCAGACCAAAGGTGCAGAAACCCACATAGAGCTTAAGTGCTTTCATTGTCCCTGGCCAGGGCAAATTCAGTATGGGGCTTATAGGGGACAGTGTTGATTACAGTGTATTGCTCTATTATGTTACCAGATGACTTTGTTCTTGTGCAGAATTCTCTGTATCTTCAGAGTTTATTGAGCACTGGGTGTGATCTGGAACTTACAGCCACTTTGAGGAAATTAACATACTAGTGCTGTGCTCATAATAACATGAGGAGCCAGGGAGCAGGTGGAGACGACAGGAGACAAGGCGTTTTGCATCTGGCCTGACCTTGAGCAAAGTTTGAAGAACACAACAGGGTACCACCACCACCAATTTGTAACAGAACTGTCGGGCAGCCCAATTCTAACTTGCTCTGGAACTTGGAACAGGCAGGCCGGCGGGGCTGCGCTATATCCAGCTCAAGTTTCGGGCTCCTTGTGGGTAAGCCCAGGGCGAGGGAAGGCTTTCCCCCTTACCCTGGGGAGAGCCACAGCAGCCCCAGTGGGGCTACTTGGATCTGTATCACCTAAAGAGGTGGCACAAATCCAAGCAGCCCGGGACTGGGGCTAGTATCCAGCCCCATATCCCTCTCCGTATTTGCCAAACCCCTGGGAATGCCCACCACCTGCCCTCCCCCCACCCCGAAATGCCTCCCTCCCACCCCCTCTCTGCGCTTCCCACACACCCCCAGGACCCCTGAGCCGGCCAAGCTTGGCCGATGTAAACTCAACGTCCCTGGTGCCTGCGTCAGTGCGGGGAGGCCAGCACACATTTGTGCGTGGGCCTGTCTCCCCTTATGTCAGTGCAAAAGTGCTTTACAGCACTTTCACGATGACATTGGACCGGCGCAAAGGACTTGCGTTGGTCCAAAGGCACCTCTGGATTGTGCCTTTAGTTATTCCCTTTCTCAAAATTAACAAAATAACTTGCTTTGTTAGGACACAGATCATTCACTGTTTTGTTTGTAATTTTGTATGTAGAGGTGATAGAACTATTGAGAGAAAAGAGCAGCCAAGTAATTTCAGAAACAGTAGTATAAATCCTACTGTGCCAATGATATTCTTCTATAGAAATTCCTTATTATGCATTCCTGAAATTTTACCAACAGTGTTTAGCATCATTTGTGTATCACTGAGTAGTCACCAGATAGCATATTTATAGTTACTGTAAGAAGCCAAATGTTAATGGAAAAAAGTCTTTGAAGAATGGTACTGTATTAAGTTTCAGCCTCTTCTGAACATAGGAATGGAACATGCAATGTGTAGAGTAGAGCAGTGAAAAGTGAATGATAGGTGTGTATTGCTAAGCAGCAAAGCTGTTGATTTCCCACCAATGGGAAATATTGGGCTAAGTTGCATGGCTTGATTTCACAGTGGAATGATATTGATGATCATGAATTCTATGCTCACTCATGTAGACATACAGTTGCAATCTGTATAGGCTAGTTGAGTCCAAAGCTTATTAATCCAGGGTATATCTTCAGATTCATGGCATCTGTGCTAAGTACTCTTTGCCTGAGCTTTCTAAAGTCTGTGTTTATAAGCCTTGGAAATAAATTGTGCAATGGGACAAGTACCTGGCTTAACCCATTTTTGCCTGGCCCACAGGTGTACACATTTGGTTCCTGTTGCGTATATGCAACGTTGGGCAGAAATGGCTTAAGCTGCTGGACACTGGATGTGTTTTTCCTGCATTTTGAGTTATTGCTCACTTAAATTTTCCATAGACCGACATGTCTGTTTTTTCCCCTCTCACCCACAGACTCTGAAACCTGCTTCCAGTCTTTGAGTTAGACATTTTCTGGCTTAATGCAACTTCCTGATTTCTTGCTTTGATTTTTGAATTCTAGGTTTGCACCATCAGACCTGAACAAGCAAAAATTTCTCAGTTCAGCACTGCTCTTAAAGCCAGTAGAGAAAGAAAAAGCAATGGGCAGGATTTGAATATACCCTTGTGCAGGTGGAAAGTGTCTTTCACTCACCGAAAGATTGTTCCTAAATCTCATGCCAGAGTATTATGTGAGAAAAGTGACACTAAATCCAAGAACAGTGTTTTGCTTGCAGAAGCATGAGAACTGCTATAGCATTCATCACGCTGACAATGGTTAGTCTGATCATTACTTGCTGTGGGACTTTGTGTGGCCAGTGTGTAGCGAGGGCCTGATCCTATCCAATTTTTCACTGCCAGTGCAGCTATGCCAATGGGATGTGCAGTACATCCTCTAGCGGGCAGGCAGTGATAGAGGCCTGCTCAAGGTATGGGAGCCCCCTTACCATGGGGCTGCATTGCAGCTGCACCGATACTGGAAAGTTGGATAGGATTGGGCCCTGAGTCTCCAACCACTGGTGCTCCGGGATCTTCTATCCTTCCTCCCTTTCAGTCGTAGATAGGAGGGAAGAAGCAGCTACTTGTACCAGCAGGCCCTAGGAGAGGGAATAAAGGGGGCAATTTGTACCTGGGTCAAAAAGGAGGCCCATGAGCTAAAGGGGCCCAGAAATTTGCTGGGATCTTACATTTTCCTAACTGCTCAGACTTGCTGCCCACACTAGATGCTGGGGACACTACCACAACCATACAGCTTCAGCTACTGCAACTACTGTCAAGCCATGCATGCTGGGCCAAGGAATGCATACATGACACTCTTTACACAGTGTCAAATCTGGGAGGAAACTGGCCTGCTACAGGAACTCTTTGGCTTGTTGATCTGCTTATCATGAAATGTGTATTGGCAACCTTCAGTCTCGAAAGACTATGGTATCGCGCTCTGAAAGGTGGTTCTGGCACAGCGTCTAGTGTGGCTGAAAAGGCCAATCCGGGAGTGACAATCCCTTCCACACCGGGAGCAAGTGCAGTCTGTCCCTGGTCTGTCTCCCTGGCTATGGGCCTTCCTTCTTTGCCTCTTAGCCTCAGACTGTTGGCCAAGTGTCTCTTCAAACTGGGAAAGGCCATGCTGCACAGCCTGCCTCCAAGCGGGCCGCTCAGAGGCCAGGGTCTCCCACTTGTTGAGGTCCATCCCTAAGGCCTTCAGATCCCTCTTGCAGATGTCCTTGTATCACAGCTGTGGTCTACCTGTAGGGCGCTTTCCTTGCACGAGTTCTCCATAGAGGAGATCCTTTGGGATCCGGCCATCATCCATTCTCACGACATGACCAAGCCAACGCAGGCGTCTCTGTTTCAGCAGTGAATACATGCTAGGGATTCCAGCACGTTCCAGGACTGTGTTGTTTGGAACTTTGTCCTGCCAGGTGATGCCGAGGATGAAAGAGTGTATAGGAACTCAGGGACACAGCTGTGGGGCTACAGCTACTGCAGAAGAAAGTTTTGGTACACACAGAACACTTTCCATTCTAGTGTGAGCCTTAATATGATACTAATTTTCTGCATGATTTTCTGTATTTAAAAGATTTTAGAAAGATGTAGGAATGTGTTTGGTTTTCTGTATTATTGTATCTAGCTGCCAATGCCACATGGGCTGGCACACCTGGGCTCCAAGGACTATCTCCCTCCTCCCACCCTGTTTCGCCCTTTCCTGCCCCCATTTTGCTTGCCCGTCACCACTCTCTCCCACTCTGTTTCACCCCTCTACCTGTGCAAAGGGACCCCAAAGAAACTTTGTACCCCCTGTTAAAATTCATCTCAGAGGCCCTGTGTACTGGCTTTCCTTACCCAGCAAAGAGCTCTTTTGAGGATACGGTGAACCAACCCACTCATCCAATAACTTGTTTTCTCTTTTTCTCCTTTGCCACAATCCATTCACAGGATTAGAAGAGTCCCACTCTTGTTGACAAGTGTACTTTGCATGCATTTTGAGTCTCTTATTAATTTTCTCAGGTTCAAAAGAGGAGGGAGGCTTCCAAGGGTTCTCTTAAGAGCCTCTGAGAGTCTGCCTCGTGTTCTCACTATCTTCTTCCACTTGGTTAGTTAAAACTGTCATTTTCAATCTGTCTGTCTGTCTAGTGCAGCTGGATGGAGAAAGCCTTGTCATCGTGACAAAAATAGTCTGGAATCCTACAAAGTGTTTTATATATTGTAGCAAAGCTGTAGCATTTACACAAGGCTGTAGACTCTAATCTACAGTGAAGAGTTTTTGTTTTGGAATTTGTTTTCTCAAACTTGGCTTTCTGTTCAAATTGGGGAGGGGGGGTAATTGAACATTTTTTCTTATAACAACTAAGTATATTGGACTATGAATTTTTACCTAACTTTTCAGCTCAGTACTTTTATGCTACAGCAGGTGAAGGCATGCTGACAAAGTTGCCTCAGCTCAGAATGACTTCTGTACCAGATAGAACCCAAAGATCTCTGTTTGAGATTTTCTTTACTATTTAAACTTTTCTCCTAACCCCCAAAATCAACTTGCCTCAGGAATGGAATGTGCTGAACTGGTCCAGGTATTAAAAGTCATGATAATAGAAAGTTTTTTCTTCAGCATTACCCCCTCAACCTTGATATTTAGACTTACTTGGCAAACGCCCTATTGTTTACATTTTGAAAATCTTGCAATTGTATTCAGCTCTTGGCGAAACAAATCAAGTTCTTAAGATTTCTCTTTTCTCAGTTTTGGAATTTCTACATGCTAATGGAATGGAATTTCTACATGCTAATGCTTTTTTGCCCCCTTTACACAAATCATACACCCATAGTATTAAGAAGAGGAATATATTATCACCGCAAACTCAATTCCTATCCCATTAGCAGACAGACTCCTTTGGAGTGTGAGGCCGTCTGCCTGCCTGTTTGACCCTTGCCCAGCTTGGCTGATTAGAGCGGTCCGGGGGGGACTGGCTGAGTGGACGGGGAGGGTGGTCAACTCTTCTTTGATGAAGGGGACGTTGCCGCTCGCCTTGAAGCGGGCGGTGGTTCGCCCCCTCCTGAAGAAGCCCTCCCTGGATTCCACTGTGTTGAATAACTATCGGCCAGTCTCCAACATCCCGTTTCTTGGCAAGGTAATTGAGCGAGTGGTGGCGGCCCAACTCCAGAGGGTCTTGGATGAAGCGGATTATCTGGATCCTTTTCAATCTGGTTTCAGGCCGGGCTTTGGGATGGAAACTGCCTTGGTCGCCTTGGTGGATGACCTACGCCGGGGACTGGACAGGGGGAGTGCGTCCCTGTTGGTCCTGCTGGATCTCTCGGCGGCTTTCGATACCATCGACCATGGTATCCTTCTGTGCCGATTGGCCGAGTTGGGAGTTGGAGGCACTGTTTTGCGGTGGTTCCGCTCCTACTTGGAGGGTCGGTCCCAGATGGTGGTGCTGGGGGATGCCTGTTCGACACCCTGGCCCTTGAGGTGCGGGGTGCCGCAGGGTTCAATTCTGTCCCCCATGCTATTTAATATCTACATGAAACCGCTGGGAGAGGTCATCCGGGGGTTTGGAGTGAGGTGTCATCAATATGCTGATGACACCCAGCTCTATCTCTCCTTTCCTCCAGACTCCAGGGTGGCGGTTGAGGGCCTGGAGCGCTGTCTGGAAGCAGTGAGGATCTGGATGGGGGCTAACAAACTGAAATTAAATCCGGATAAGACAGAGGCTCTCCTGGTTCGGAAATCCTTGATGCAGGTGCTGGATTATCGACTTGCTCTGAATGGGGTTGCACTCCCTCTGAAGGAGCAGGTTCGCAGCTTGGGGGTCCTCCTGGACTCGCAGCTGCTCCTGGATTCCCAGGTGGCGGCTGTGGCTAGGGGGGGCCTTTGCTCAGCTTCGGCTGGTGCGCCAGCTGCGTCCGTACTTGGATCGTGCAGACCTGGCCACGGTGATCCATGCCACGGTGACATCTAGGTTAGATTACTGTAACGCGCTCTATGTGGGGCTGCCCCTGAAGACGGTTCGGAAACTACAATTAGTACAGAATGCGGCGGCCCGTGTGGTCACCGGAGCCAGGCGGTTTGACTCTGTCAGCCCGCTTCTCCGGGGGCTACATTGGCTGCCCATTCGTTTCCGGGCCCAATTCAAGGTGCTGGTTTTCACCTTTAAAGCCCTATACTGCTCTGGGCCAGGATATCTTAGAGACCGCCTACTTCCGTACAGTCCGGCTCGTCCTCTCAGGTCATCAGAGAAGGCCTTTTTGCAAGTGCCGCCACCCAAGGAGGTCCAGGGGGCGGCTGCAAGAAATAGGGCCTTCTCGGTAGTGGCACCAACATTATGGAACTCCCTTCCCCTTGACTTGAGAATGGCTCCCTCCCTTGAGAGTTTTCGGCGAGGCCTGAAAACACTGTTGTTTAAACAAGACTTCTGATTTCTGGCCTTCTTAACTTTTTTATACATCTTTTAGTTTTACAGGCTTGATTCCTCGGTGATCTGCTCTTTTACTCTTTTAATCTGACTACTGTTTTTATGGCGTCTGTAGTGTGTTTTTAAATGTTTTTATCTGCTTCTATCAATGTTTTTAAAATTTGTTTTTTTAGTATGTTGTTAGCCGCCCTGGGTCCCGTTAGGGAGAAGGGCGGGATAAAAATAAAGTTTTATTATTATTATTATTATTACTGGGATGTTCCTTGCTGTCTGTTTTCAAGAGTTCTATCTTGTATTCATGGCCTTAAAGTACAATTATGTTGATTTGCCCATGGAGTGTGTGGTTTTGAAGTCTTATTGAAAATGCTGAGAAGACTTTGGTCTTCTTCATCTTCTACTACTACTGCTGCTGCTGCTACTACTACAATTAGGTTTCTAATGCAAGAGTGTAATTTACACAATGTATGCAATTGGCATTTGCAGACTTCCTCAGTGAACAAATCTTTAAAGCATCGCTTCTGTTAACAGTTGCATTGTTGACTGGAAACAAACTCCAGTTCAGAACTTTTGAGCCAGCTTTTATAAGCGAGGTTTGTTTTTTTTCCTGTTGACAGGTTAATTTTTGCAATTCAGATCACAAACTCAGCTAGATTCTGTCAGCAATATTTGTTGATAGTATAGCAAATGATAATGAATATGGTAGAATATAGTCATTATTTGCCCATTTCTACCCTGATTTTCTGTCAACATCTCACACTATAATAAATATATATATACAGTACTCAGGTAGTTGACTTCATAATGGTTTGTGTGCCAGAGCCACCCATAGACAAGGTAGTAGTTTCTGTATCCCTCGGTGCACAGAAGTACATCAGTTTTCAAATGAGAAGGGGGAAAAAGGGAGGGAGAAAACGCGCCCAAACATCCTGTGCATGCTTAGTGGCCTCAAGAAACCATGAAACAGTGATATCATTTAAGATAAGTGTGCACTCGGGTGGGGGGGAGGATTGGCCTACTTCAGTTAATTGGAGCCGGTGAACATTTTGCTCCAGGTCCGACGTGGGCTCAAGAATACCAGTTTACTTATTATGGGTAAATTCTGTTTTTGGACAAGTGAATCCTGCCACAAAACGTGACAGCATCTAAGAAGAGTGCTGTGGGTCAGGTTTCTAGCAGTCTGGAACAAGAGTCTGGTTGTGATGTTCAGCACTTGCAGGGTATGTGTGTTTCAGGAAGGGCACGAAGCATACACTTGTCTTTCCCAGCTCCATTGGTTGGCAACCTTCAGTCTTGAAAGACTATGGTATAAGCCTACAGCACCCAGTATTCCCAGGCGGTCTCCCATCCAAGTACTAACCAGGCCTGACCCTGCTTAGCTTCCGAGATCAGATGAGATTGGGCATGTGCAGGGTGAAAAATGCTGTACTATATAGCTCTGCACAGTGAAGTTGGAACTGAATGCAAACCCCGAACCTGAGCTGTTGCTTATTATTATTCTGTCTCTTCTCCTGCTGTCCATTGTCCTGTATTTTTTTAACCTCTGTGTTCTTTGTGTCAGCTGCTCTATGCACTCAAGATCCCTTAGGGGCTTCAGAGCTCTCAGAACTATTTGTTTGGTCTTTTTCTTTAGAAAGGAATTTTTACACGTTCCACACACAAACTTATATACTTTTGTATGCCTAGGAAGCCTCTTGAAAGAATCTACCACTTCATTTTTGGGTGACCTTCTTCCAAACAAGAGGCACTCATCTACTAAGGCTGTAATCCTAACCCACTCTCCAGCACTGACATAAGGGCAGTGCAACTCCGAGGTAAGGGAACAAACATTGCCTTACCTTGAAGGGGCCTCCATGACCACTCCCCACTGCAAGATGAAGCACATGCCTCACTGGCACAGCTATGCCAGTGCTGGAAATTTGGTTAGGATTGTGCCCTAAGTTCCCTAGTGGTGTTTATCATACCAGTAGGATTTTGTGGAAGTGCATTCTAGCAGTGCTCATTTATTTTGAGAGTCTTCACAATAATTTAAAATAACTTGTGGGAGAGCAGGTCCTTGTCTGCAGTGGGCCTACTGAGTCATGTGCCAGAGACTTTGCTGGTACACATCTGAGGAAAGTATGGGATAGGAAGGCTGCAGAAAAGGAGATTAGAATCCAGTGCACGCCATTGCCACTGGATTAACCACTTCCCACAGTCTTCCCACCCAGTTTTGCCCCCTCCTCACTTTGTCCTGCCTTTCCTGCTGTTGTATTTTCTCCAGCTGGTGGTCAGTGATCTGCTGACGGGTGCAGGAAGACTCCAGCCTTCCCACCAGCAGTTAGGCAGTGTACTACTTTGTGCACTACCTTTTTCGGCAGCGGTAAAGCAGGTAGTACTGATGGAATACTTGCTCTGCTAGCGCTATAATCCTATAAGGTGACAGAGGTGAAGAAGAGGTGGCAGAGGTGATCCTATAAGGATTATAGGATTGGGCCATAAGTAGCGTGGTACCTAATTGGTGGTTTACTTTCTGCCCTAATACTACTTTGGAGTGCACAGAGAGCACTGTCTGTCACATATTTCTCCAGTTCCACAATGCAGTGTCTTGGTGATTACAGTGTACAAGTGGATGAAATTATAGTAGACCTTTAGTATATAATTGCAACTTACCCTCAGTCTTCTATAAATCAACACTATCAAAATTACAGATTAGATGGCAATTAATCAGTGAAGAAACAGGACTTCAAACAAAGAGTAGCAAAGGATCTGTTATGTTGTGTCAGGGCTGGGATGCGAGAGGGAGAGGATTAAGAACAGCCCCACTGGATCAGGCCATAGGCCCATCTAGTCCAGCTTCCTGTATCTCACAGCGGCCCACCAAATGCCCCAGGGAGCACACCAGATAACAAGAGACCTCATCCTGGTGCTCTCCCCTACATCTGGCATTCTGACTTAACCCATTCCTAAAATCAGGAGGTTGCGCATACACATCATGGCTTGTACCCCATAATGGATTTTTCCTCCAGAAACTCGTCCAATCCCCTTTTAAAGGCGTCTAGGCTAGACGCCAGCACCACATCCTGTGGCAAGGAGTTCCACAGACCGACCACGCGCTGAGTAAAGAAATATTTTCTTTTGTCTGTCCTAACCCGCCCAACACTCAATTTTAGTGGATGTCCCCTGGTTCTGGTATTATGTGAGAGTGTAAAGAGCATCTCCCTATCCACTCTGTCCATCCCCTGCATAATTTTGTATGTCTCAATCATGTCCCCCCTCAAGCGTCTCTTTTCTAGGCTGAAGAGGCCCAAACGCCGTAGCCTTTCCTCATAAGGAAGGTGCCCCAGCCCCGTAATCATCTTAGTCGCTCTCTTTTGCACCTTTTCCATTTCCACTATGTCTTTTTTGAGATGCGGCGACCAGAACTGGACACAATACTCCAGGTGTGGCCTTACCATCGATTTGTACAACGGCATTATAATACTAACCGTTTTGTTCTCAATACCCTTCCTAATGATCCCAAGCATAGAATTGGCCTTCTTCACTGCCGCCGCACATTGTGTCGACACTTTCATCGACCTGTCCACCACCACCCCAAGATCTCTCTCCTGATCTGTCACAGACAGCTCAGAACCCATCAGCCTATATCTAAAGTTTTGATTTTTTGCCCCAATGTGCATGACTTTACACTTACTGACATTGAAGCGCATCTGCCATTTTGCTGCCCATTCTGCCAGTCTGGAGAGATCCTTCTGGAGCTCCTCACAATCACTTCTGGTCTTTACCACTCGGAAAAGTTTGGTGTCGTCTGATTAAGTGTTGTGTGTTGTGGAAATGGCAATAATTCAGTTGTAGAGCATGTCTTTTTTTGCATACAGAAGAACCCATGGTCAGGAAGAGCAGGGAAAAACTACTGTATGAAATTCTGATGAACCACTGCCAGTGAGTGTCAACAAAACTGTGCTAGATTGACCAATGTTCTCTCTTGGTATGACAACTTCCTATGTTGTGTGTACTGTGGACTCAAAATCCTTAGATACTTCTTAAGCCTTGACTCAAAAAAGTCAGTGAATTTCTAAGGTCCTAGTAGCCTCACAATTACTTCAGTTGCATCCCAGATATTGTTTATAGGGAGTGAATGGCTCTGAGGCTTTCATTAACATTGGTAACTGTACTAAGCCATTATTTGCTTCTGTTTTATTTTTCTTCACCTCTGTCATACTAGCTCTCCTCACTCTTGCCCTGCTCATAACAGCTATATACACTGAATTTGCCCCCTGAGTAATCCAATACAGAACTGTGCTAAAATTTTCCTAATTTAACTTAATAAACTACCCCTACTGTTAGAGGAAAATTCTTATCCATCTTGTCTGAATATTCTAGGATCAATAGGTGAAGGTGGAGAAAAATCATTTTGAAGATAATTTACCCACAAAAATCGGTCAAAAGTGAAAATTTGTCCCTAAAAATTGATAAGAAAACTGGTTCTCAGAGGAAAATTTGTTAAGGTAAAAGTAGTATAAAGCAAAAATCTATGAATAAAATACATACAGAAGGGATTTATTAAAAGTAAAGATAAAAGTGTGTCCATGACCTCGGAGAGACCAAGGAACAACTAGGTTAAAAAAAAAAATAACATCACCACAGATTAACAAAAATTGGAGAAAGTCAAAATAAAAAGCTTCCTTTTTCCTTCCCTAGATTCATGTACTTTTCTACTCAAACATCATGCCTCATTTAATTTATTCCATCAATTTTCTTCAGATTGAAAGTTTTTGGATTCCATAGTGTGTTTGTTGGCCATAACATAATATCCCATCTTGGACATAATTTGTCACTAACGAAGTCCCCTTTGTTTTCAGAATGAGTTTAAAAATACTACGTGTGATTTTCTTTAGTGCCTAATACGCAACGTTGGGCTGTTATGTTATCCTCAGTCTGGCCACCCTCTTGCAGCTCAATCCTATCTGGATGCCACACCAGTGGCACACGGATGCTGGTGCAACCTCAGTCATATCCTGGCAATGCCACAGTGATAGCACACCACTTTTATGCAGCAAAGTCTAAATGCCATGTCTGTCTTGGCAAAGCAGTGCTGGCTCAGTGCTTCGCAGTGCCTATGGAAACAATGACACAGCATGTTATGCCCAGAGCAGCATTGTGATGAAAGTGAGTAATAATCATGATGTTGGCACATCATCCTTGTGTCACTGCTGTGACATCAGCATGTCATTTATGTGACAACATTGTATAATTGCTGTGAAGTTAGCATGTCTTCCATGTGACATCTCTGTGTTACTGCCATTAAGTTCCATGCTCATCAAAAGCTCCTGAGCACTCTGGCTCTGGAAGCACTCAAGATATATCTATATCCTGCTGCCACCCCATTACACTTGGCATTCAGACATAGGCTATCTGTAAACCCTGGAGGTTGCATATAGTCACCATGGCTTGTAACCTGTGATGGTTGTTTTCTCCATAAATCTGTCAATAAATCTTTTAAAGGCATCTAGTCCAGGTGCCATTGCAGTGTCCTATGGCAAGGAGCTGATGCAGCTGGTTTTCCACATGCTGTTTGGTGTGCACATGTTACTTCTGTTTTGAAAAATAAAATTTTAAAAATGTGGACTTTTGTTTAATGGTTCAGAATTTTGAATAGAGGATTGGCTGCTTTTAGCCTCTTAGCTCTGAATCTCTCTTGGGTTTTCTTCTCCTTTTCTAGTTCATTTGCTGGCACTTAAAACTTGGATTGGTGATTTTTTTCCCCAGGTCTAGGAGAAACAAGGGGGAAATTAGTTATGGGCTGGAGTAGCAAGTGGAAGGGCCAGAGTGCCAGGAATTCTCTGGCCTTGGAAAGAACTTCAGTTTTCTTTTGGGGCATGTTGGCCTTGGTTTATCTTTGCCGCACAACCATTTGTCAGCAGAAAAGTGAAAGCAGTACCTCTGCAGATTTAGGATGACCTTCTGTATAATGGCCTGGAATAATTTTTATGCAGAAGTGAAAGATAGGGTTAGACCTCCTTCATTATAATTCAAGCTATAGCAAGAGTTATAGACCCCAAAGGATTTTTTCAGTCAGATGAATGCAGTGTGAGATATTGGTTAAAAGACACTAAGTCATTTCCAAAGTACAGCTGCCCCTAAGCCACTGACTGCTTTATGGGGGCAAATTACTTTAAAGTCATTGCTTACAGTCTTTTGATCTACAGGAATGTTCTAATCAATCTGTCATCACACAGCAATTGATAAGTAATGATTACTCATGAGTGATCTATTTCCCTATTACTCAGGCTATTTTTCTCTGATGTATAAATGTTTATGATGTCATATCCCTCAGCTAGCAGATAGTCACTTCTTCAAAAGTGAATTAACCTAATTAATGTTCCTCAGAAAGCAGAATGATACATGTACAGTATACCAAATCTCTGCAGTCAGATAATCAAACATCAACCCAACCATTCTGCAGCCACAGCAGTGGAGGATTATTCATCTTTATTTGATTAATTTTAGAAAAAAAGGTCTCTTATTCCTAAATTGTTTCCAATACCATCATGATTTGTGAAGGCAAAATTGGTTTCTTCACTGAGACTTTTCACTGAATATTTAGAGTATCTGCCACATGTTTTACCTGTTCTCCTTGTCGGCTTAACAGAGAGTGCTGCATTTTGAGTAAGGAAAATGGTTGGTTGATGCTTCCCCATTATAGAATTTAAAATGTCTGCCACGTAGTACATTGGCCATAATTTTGGAATCGTCAGTTGCTATATATGTACAAAGGCCAGGAAATCCTGCTGTAACAAAAGCATTCTCATTTTCTATTGAAACGCTAATAGGGAGGACACCAGCCATATCTTACAGAGGAGGCTGTTCTGCATAATGCGGGCTGTTACACAGAAAGCCCCTCCATGCATCACCACCAACTAAACATCAGAAAGTGGAACACACAGAGCGGTGTCCAAACAGGATCATCTAGGGAAGTTTTAGGCTCTTCATCTAGCTCTGACCTTTGTCAGAGCAATTTACTCCTTGGGAGTTGTCTAGGGTACTGTGAACTGCCTTGTCTCCTTGCTTGTCTGCAACTGTCCAGTCTTGCCTTCATGGGCCTCCACTTTTGGTCTGGAAGCAACACCTACAGCCCCTTTATCTTCAGGAAAAGACAGTAGGGAAGAAGTGGATGTCAAGACCTAGAAGACCAGGGGAATCAGATTGCATTTCACGCAGCGGTCTTAATAGCGTTTATGGCACCTGTTGAGGACTGGAAGTGACATTAGTAAGCAGGAAGTGATGTAATTAAGCAAATGACCAGAGACAGGAAAACTGTGTAGGAAAACTAATAACCCCAGCTTTGCAGTAGGTATGTACAGTGAACCCTTGGTATCTGTAGGAGATCTGGTTCAGGACACATACACCCATGCACAGATAATGAAATCTGTGGGGGTGGGGCTGTGTTGGCAAACCGGGATTGCCTTCCAGTCACATCCAGGAAGCCCACTGAGGCACACAGAAGCCACATGCAGCCCCCCTGTGCCTCAAAAGACCTTCCTGACACAGTCAGAAGGCACTTCTGGTCAAGTCCGGGAGGTCCTTTAAGGCCCTCCTGCCAGGGCTCAGCATCTGCAGATATTCACATCTGCAGTTGATGAGCCAGCAGATTAGGAAGACCCACTTATTTATGTAACAAATTAGAAAGCAGAACAATTGCAGATTTACCAGCATCTCTCCAACCTTTTTTATACGTAAGCAGTGAGATTTCCAGCATATTCATTACAAGCTACTTCTGGTGATGTGTTTTGTTTTTTTCTCATACTGACTCCCCCCCTCCCCCTCCCCCCGGTTCAGTCTATTTTTCCTAGTTGTTGTCTGGATTTCTTTCTCTCTCATTGACATTTACAATTTTAGTGCATTGTTATATATGACTTACGCCATTGCCATCTGGCAAAGTTAAGGACGATTTATTCTGCTAACATGTTCTGATACATCAGCTCATCCACTGTTTCAGTAATTTTCACTTGCTTTTCTGTAAAGCTTTTTGTTTTTCAAGACCATTCTGCTTCTAAATAGCTTAGAACTCATGTTACAAGTGAAAAGTAGATGAAAACCTTGGGAGTTGACACTTTTCTTTTTTTTTAACACTTGCCTGAATGAAGTGTGTTCTTTATTAATCTAGTGTGGGGGTCAGATATACCCCAAAGTAAGTCATAAAAAATAATCACTTCGGGCATCAACTTCAAAGAAATACAAACAACCCTTGAGTGAATGTTTTATTTGGGCAGTGCAGGAAGAGAAAAGCAGCAAAGACAATGGGCTCAATAATAATGATGTTTTTGTACACACACAAATGACATTTAGCTTGTACCTTCGGTTTTCAGTTCAATTCAGCCAGAATAAAAATAGTCCCAACATTTTCAGAGTGTGCATGGCAATTTACAGAAAAAAATTGCAATTGATGTTGCATGAAAGACGGTTGGGCAATTGAACTCATTAAAGGTTGAACACTACGAGCAGCAGAATGGAGTTGTAAAATATTGAAATCAATTTTTCAGTTTTTCAATTCATTAATTTTTGCACTTGTCCAGGGCAGTTTAATCCTGATATCTAGCTGAAGGTTGTGGGATGGTTGTTTCATACCAAGAAGATGCTCATAGGGGAAACTAGCAAACCTGTTCAGAACTACCTTCTTTTTGAATAGGTTGGTTATCTACACATGTAGAATATAGTATATCTTAATAAGTTGGGTTCACATATGTGTTACCATAGTTGGTAATATGAATACAGGTTGAGTCTCATTATTCGCTAGGGTTCTGTTCCCAGAACTCACGTGGATGGCAAAATTTGCACTAAAGCAAATTAATTTAAAAAACAAAGGGCACAATCCTGAGAACTACCTGGGCTGGCGCAAGTCCCTTGTGCCAGCCCAGGAGGGTCACATATGTGCTGTAAAGCACGTTTGCGCCTCCTCAAGAGTAAGCCATGCCAGCACACCAAAGTGTGCCAGCCTGTGGAGGCTGACACAAGCCTCCACCCTGGCTTCTTCAGTGAGGCCTGCGTCAGCCCAGCTGTTACCAAAAGGGCTGTTTTGTTTAGGGGAATTATTCCACTGCCCTTATTGGAACCTTAGGATCGCAGGCTGGATAACAAGATGGCGTAATGCAGAGAAATTCCCTTTTGCTTATAGAGGAGACTGAGAGAAAGATAACTTTTAATAAAAGATGATAGTTTTATTACAAAAGCACAAAGGTAAACATAATGCACATGGAGAAATGATAAGTATACATTTCTTGGTCCTAATACTTGAATCCAGTGTACCCAGCATTCATGGTGGTTGCATGTGGAGAGTATTTGGTGCATCCGAGGAAATCAGAAAAAGGAAAGGTTGTAGGGAAGGATTTTAGGGGTCTCTGGTCTGCCAAATGCAGTTGCTAACTAAAGATGGGGAGAGAAGGGGAGAAAAAGGGGGGGAAGAAGGGAAAGAGTTACAGGTGCAAGATAGTTACCTGTCCTGTAGAGCAGTTGGGGGGGGGGGAGTCCTGTGTAGAGGACTCTCTGACACAACACAGATGTGTTGGTCCTTGGAGGGAGAGCCAGAGAGAGAGCATGTGGGAGGAAGCCCTCTCTTAAAAAGGGGTTTGCTTACTGTCTGAGCTGGATTGTAGCTTGCTTACTACCACACAGCCGGGTACTTGGGAGTCAGTAAAACATTGAAAGGATCAGTTATCAGCAAAATCAATGGGGTCTATGGCTGGCTTCCTAGAAACAATACAATGAATAAGAAGGCAGTTCAAGTTTGCATAAACAGTGATTGGGTTAAAACAATACAGTGAATACAGTAATGTAGGAGACACTTAAGCAGTGATTTAAGATGCCAGACTTCCTCCCATAATGTGTGACCACAGGGAGGTAGAGGTTGTGTAAGCTTGTGACTTGACCTGATTGTTGAATGTAGGAGACACTTAAACAATGATTTAAGATGCCAGACTTCCTCCCATAATGTGTGACCA
Organism: Tiliqua scincoides; assembly: GCF_035046505.1. Lineage (NCBI taxonomy): Eukaryota > Metazoa > Chordata > Lepidosauria > Squamata > Scincidae > Tiliqua > Tiliqua scincoides. The sequence goes on along the minus strand of NC_089824.1, from coordinate 41,802,909 downwards.
TAGGGAGGTGGATTTAAGATGCCAGACTTCTTCCCATAATGTGTGACCATGGGGAGGTGGTTTTTGTGTAACCATGAGCTTGTGACTTGACCAGAGTTTTGGAAAAGTGTGCTGGGAGAAGTTTAGCCTGCATGATATTTTAGTAACATAACCAGATAGAGAGAGAAAATTACAACTAAAAGGAAAAAGGGGATTTTCATGTAACACAGCTGGGCTGTGGATGAGATGGTGGTGTAGGGAGGAGGGGTTTAGATTCGTTAGGCACTGGGGAACTTTTTGGGACAAGCGGGGCCTGTACAAGAGGGACGGGCTCCACTTGAACCAGAATGGAACCAGACTGCTGGCGCATAACATTAAAAAGGTGGCAGAGCAGCTTTTAAACTGATCCCTGGGGGAAGGCCGACAGGAGCCGAGGGGCATCCGGTTCGGGACTCCTCATCCCTATGGGATGAGGATGGGGAGGTTAGAGAACAACAAGACAAAGGCAGAGTAGGAGAAGAAATTGGGAAAGGTAGGGTGATGGGATGTGATAGATGGTTTGGCACAATGAGAGGATGCGGGGACAAAGGAGCGAATAAGCAGCACATCCTGGGGCATTCCGTGTATAAATGCTTTTATGCGAATGCCCGAAGTCTACGAGCAAAGGTGGGAGAACTGGAATGTCTGGTGACAAGGGAAAATATTGACATAGTGGGCATAATGGAAACCTGGTGGAATGCAGAGAATCAGTGGGATACCGCAATCCCTGGCTATAAACTCTACAGGAGGGACAGGCAGGGGCGTATTGGAGGTGGGGTGGCCGTTTATGTTAAGGAAGGGATAGAATCCAGCAAAGTAGAGATTGAAGGTGGGTCCGACTCCACCGTAGAATCTCTGTGGGTTAAATTACCAGGCTTGTGCAGCGATGTAATACTGGGGGCGTGCTATCGTCCTCCAGACCAGAAATCGGATGGGGACCTTGAAATGAGGAAACAGATCAGGGAGGTGACAAGGAGGGACAGGGTTGTAATCATGGGGGACTTCAATTATCCTCATATTGACTGGGTCAATTTGTGTTCTGGTCACGATAAGGAAACCGGATTTCTTGACATGCTAAATGACTGTGGCTTAGATCAGCTAGTCACGGAGCCCACCAGAGGACAGGTGACTCTGGATTTAATATTGTGTGGTACGCAGGACCTGGTTAGAGATGTAAACGTTACTGAGCCATTGGGGAACAGTGATCATGCTGCGATCCGTTTTGACATGCACGTTGGGGGAAGAATACCAGGCAAATCTCTAACAAAAACCCTTGACTTCCGACGGGCGGACTTCCCTCAAATGAGGAGGCTGGTTAGAAGACGGTTGAAAGGGAGGGTAAAAAGAGTCTAATCACTCCAGAGTGCATGGAGGCTGCTTAAAACAACAGTAATAGAGGCCCAGCAAAGAAAGAAGGGTTCCGCTAAATCCAGGAGAGTGCCCGCATGGCTAACCAGCCAAGTTAGAGAGGCTGTGAAGGGCAAGGAAGCTTCCTTCCGTAAATGGAAGTCTTGCCCTAATGAGGAGAATAAAAAGGAACATAAACTGTGGCAAAAGAAATGTAAGAAGGTGATACTGGAGGCCAAGCGAGACTATGAGGAACGCATGGCCGGCAACATTAAGGGGAATAATAAAAGCTTCTTCAAATATGTTAGAAGCAGGAAACCCGCCAGAGAAGCGGTTGGCCCTCTGGATGGTGAGGGAGGGAAAGGGGAGATAAAAGGAGACTTAGAGATGGCAGAGAAATTAAATGAGTTCTTTGCATCTGTCTTCACGGCACAAGACCTCGGGCAGATACTGCTGCCCAAACGGCCCCTTCTAACCGAGGAGTTAAGTCAGATAGAGGTTAAAAGAGAAGATGTTTCAGACCTCATTGATAAATTAAAGATCAATAAGTCACCGGGCCCTGATAGCATCCACCCAAGGGTTATTAAGGAATTGAAGAATGAAGTTGCAGATCTCTTGACTAAGATATGCAACTTGTCCCTCAAAACGGCCATGGTGCCAGAAGATTGGAGGATAGCAAATGTCACGCCTATTTTTAAAAAGGGAAAGAGGGGGGACCCGGGAAACTATAGGCCGGTCAGCCTAACATCCATACCGGGTAAGATGGTGGAATGCCTCATCAAAGATAGGATCTCAAAACACATAGACGAACAGGCCTTGCTGAGGGAGAGTCAGCATGGCTTCTGTAAGGGTAAGTCTTGCCTCACGAACCTTATAGAATTCTTTGAAAAGGTCAACAGGCATGTGGATGCGGGAGAACCCGTAGACATTATATATCTGGACTTTCAGAAGGCGTTTGACATGGTCCCTCACCAAAGGCTACTGAAAAAACTCCACAGCAGTTCTGCTGGATCCCAACCCCTGTTCCGGGGGAGTTCGGAATGGCTTCAAGTCACTCAGCTCTCCTTGGACTTGTGCCACCTCAGGAGGTGGCGCAAGTCCGAGGAGACCCATAGGGGCCAGTTTTCCTTACCCGAAGGTAAGGAGAAAAGTTTCCCCTTGCCTCTGGCTGAGCCGCTTTGGGCCCCTATCCTGAGCTAGATACAGTGCAGGACAGGATTGTGTCCAAAGTTCCTTTGCTACGTGATATAAAAACAGCCTTGCTGACCTTTGTGATGTAAGATAGAGTCAAGATAGAGTAAGAAGACAATCCAACTATCAGTCTCTCTCCAGGCACTTTGAAAGGCTTCCCCAGATACCCCTCCCTTCACCAATGTGAAGTATCCTTCTTTCATGTGCTGAGGGGAAAGGGAGGGATCTTGGAGCTGAAGCTGCCTGGAGAGGGAACGATTGATGGATTGTCAGCTGACTGCCCTCTTGCATTTGAAGGACCCTTCTCATTGCTTTGAGATAGAAAAATCTGTGGATAATTAGGTTATACCTGTAGTCACTTGCATGGCTATCTCTCTGTAACAGTAAAAAGCAGTTTTTTAAACTGATTTTAAAGGGACGCATTTTTCCCCTTCTCCAGGGATCAGCACCTTCCTTCTCATTTGCTGTGGCCATTCATGTTGAGTCAAAAAAAAAAAAAATCTGTGTATAACAAGGTTGGAACTGACTATTAACGCAGATAATCTGCCGTGTCATCAGTAGTAGCTTTGCCTAAAATACAAAACCTCAATATACAGAGCAACCCTCATTATCCACGGGGATTCTGTTACCAAATCAGCGGATGTTTGAATCTGCAGATTTGGGCTGCCAAGATCTTCTGAACATGACCAAAACAAGATTTCTGACACATCTGGAGACCTTCTGAGACCTGCAGAGTCTTCACGCTGCCTCTCTGGGCCTCATAATGCCACCTGGAGGCTTTTAAAGTAAACTTCTGGTTTTCAGCAAAAACCTGAAGTTCGCTTTAAAATCTTCCAGGCAGCATTCTGAGGCCCAGGAGACAATGTGCAGCTGTGCGCTGCCTATGTGGGCCCCAGAATGCCTCCTAAATTCGACTGGAACCTTGGTCTGGTTGCATCTGGGAGGTCTTCAGTGGGGTCCAACCGTGGGTTCAGAACCTGCAGACGATGAAATCCACGGCTTCCGAATCTGCCAATATGGAGGGCCCATTGTGTGCTATGAGTTGAATCCTAAGCTAAACTAATCACAGTAGGAGAACTGCACTCATACAAGTCTCTTTCCTCCATAAACAGAAGGTGTCCTTCTGAGAGATGTCCTTTTGGCCCGTCTTGGTTATGACAGGTCCTCTGCTGATCTCAGAAGTCATCCTTCTGAGATCAGCAGAGGACCTGCCATAACTGAGACGGGGCAAAAGCCTCAGGTGCCGGCCGCTAGGATCCCGCGGAAGCCTCTCTGAGGTTCCCGATGGGAGCGAAAACTGTGGTTCTGGTTTCCCGGAAGCACAGTTTAAAGTGTCGGGGAACCTCACAGAGGTTTTCGCAAAGCAGCTGGAGGTTACGCGAGGCTCCGTGAATCTCAGGTGAATGGGGGGGACGGCTTTGTGAGCGAGGGGGCGGCAACAGCCCGTGGGGGGGCGCCATCGCACACCTTTGCCCCAGAGCTGAGGAAGTCCACTGCTGATTGAGAGGGTGCAACATTCCTTCAACAAGCACAAGGATTGTTTGAGGATGAAGCTGTGCTTTGTAAAATTAGAATGCAGTGCAGTGCTTGCAAGTGGTTTTCAGTTAACCGATTTTCTTCAACTGATGTAAGAATTGCTATCTGTATTTTATGGATAAATTAAACCTTGAATTTAATCAGAGACTCTTTAGTTCCTGCTAAGTAGTAAACTAAAGACAAAGTCTATGAGCTGCATTGTGCAAAGGAAGAAAGACATAACATCTCGTTTGGTTCTGAGTTAGTAATCTACATAGACAGATAGCTTTATTTGATGACTACTGATTCAAGAATCAGTCTTGAGAGATGCTGAAAAGGTTCATCTGTCGAACTCCTTCCATATTATGTTCTGAAAATTTGCACCTAGCAATTCAGTGGCATCACCTGAACATATGCTATCAGCTGAACTGAGACCAACTGCTATTGGACTCCCACATCTGTCACCTTCAGTGGCTGTTTCACCTGGTTATAACAAATACCTGAGCCTGCATATTTTAGTCTACCTTTACCATACCATTTTCCTTTTATTTCTTTTATGCAATATCCTTTTATGCAATATCCTTCTTTATCCTTTTATGCAATAACTACTATATTATTTGAATTGTAAATTGTGTGGAATATGTCTTTAATACAAATACAAGGGCAAAATAGTGATATGTAAATGTATGAATACAAATCTATGTGAATGTGAACAGCATGTGCTTACAAATACAAGGGCAAAATGGTGGTACTTAGTGTGGAAGGGATTGTCACTCCCGAATCGGCCTTTTCAGCCACACTAGTTCCAGGACCACCATTCAGAGTGCGATACCATAGTCTTCTGAGACTGAAGGATGCCAGCAAAATATATGAATACAAATCTATGTGAATGTGAACAGTATGTGCTTGAAAAACTCTTGGGAATCTTTCAAAAGACTACAAAATCGGTATTACTATATTACCCTTACAGTGCAATTCTATATGCAGTATATTTACTCAGAAGTAAGTCCCATGGAGCTCAATTGTGTTTAGGATTATAATGCACATTAAGTAGCATGCCTATTTCTATCCATTAAAAGTCAATAAGCACTTTGGATTGGTAGAATTAAACAATTCTGAAATATTGATTCTTGATGAATGAAAAGAAAAATCCAATTTTCTTACTGTCTTCACTGACTCTTTGTTCCAATCTTAACTAATGATTTAATCCTGAGATAAATTGTCATTATCGTTTCCTTTTTGTCTTTGTTCCTCACTTTTAAAATAAAGAACGGATCAGTTACTTTCCAAAGAGTGTATTGGAAAATTCTGTCCGCTCCCCTATTCTAACTTCCAAAGTATTAATTAGCTTTTGTGGATAGTGGCCATTTGTTTGATGTAAGGTAATTGGAAGATCAGAATTTCAACAGGGTTGTTAAGAGAAATCAGAAGTTACATGTATGTTATCATTAATCCTTGTTCTCTGAAGTAACCCTTCACTTAGAGCAGCCTGAATGTTATGCCAGTAGATTATTTACTCTTATGAGATGTTTTAGAAATAGTGCAATCCTTATTCCCAGGTCACCAACTTGAGTAGTATCTTCTGTTTTATTCCATTTTATTATCTTTCCAATCATCACCAGGAAATGATACAAATTTAATAAATTCTCATTCCCTTCTACTGGCTCTTTGCAGCAAACCAATTTCTTTTGGCATTTAATAAATAACAGTGATTCTTTCCTAACATATTGGTTTACTTTTTTTATCAAGAGTAGTTGAGAAACTTTTAGCCCAAAATGAATAGAAACATTTTCCCCTTCAGTAAAATCTATTTTATTTTGTGTGTAGTCACAGCAATATTCAAGGGATTTTCCACTAATGCCAGCATCAGGTAGCTGAAGACTCTGGGCAAAACCCTACAGTAATCCCAGGGTACATGGGACTCTCCCAGCTTACTGCATCAGTAGGTTCCTTCCATTTTGGCAGCAGGACCACATCATCTCTTTGACACTGTGTTGGAGACTGGGGAAAAAAGGAATTAATTTTCATTTCAAATTTGAATAAATTTACATGAATGAATATATTCGACATGGAACTTGTACGAATGAATGCATTTTACTGAGCTTATTTATAATACACATGAGAACTATAATACAGGCATGCAGAACCTCATGAGAATTATGAACCGTTTGCCACAGACCTCTTGCACAGTGAAAACATACAGACCAAGCCAGAAACACATGGAGACATAAGTTGTTCAGAGGCAATTGGGGGGGAAGATTTAAAATAATTCCCAGGGAAAAGGAGAAAACATGTGGAAACTGTAAAAGGTCTTGCTGTAACTTGGCCCGCAGCTCGCATCTGGCAGTCATGGGCCAGTGCAGGCTTCAACAGACTCCAACAGGCCAAAGGTTCATTGGAAACTGGGGGCTCCCTGCAGGCCGGGTTGGGGGTCCCTGAGGGCTGCAGATGGTGCACGGGCTGGGGTTTACCCACCCCTGATCTTGGTCATCAGCCATAAATTGAGATTGTGGCACAAAAGAGATATGTGACTGTTAACGGCAACAACTGGATAAGTGGTTGTGAGGTAGCTCATTGCAAGCAAAAGACCTAAAGAGTAACTCACTCCCTTTACTTTAAAAAGAACTATTTCTTTGTCTTAACCCAGGAGTATGCATAGTTATGATGATTTATTGAGATGATATCTCCTTGAAAATAGTGAAAATATTGTCTGCATCCACAAATTTAACTGTCTGCAGATTTAAAACATATATTTTTTAAAAAATTTCTACCTACCCTGCTGTAGCTTCCCACCATTTCACAGCTCTGTCTGGCTGCAGAACTCATCTCATTCGTACAAGTTTAGGCAATTTATGTACGTTTATGCAATTTGTGTGAGTTTAGGCAATTAATGCAAGTTCAGGAAGTTTATACAATTTGTGCCATTTTCCTAGCCTTAAAACTGCGGGCTGGAGCATCTGCTGATTTTGGCATCTGCATGGGGTCTTGAAACCAACCCCCATGCATACAGAGGGCCCACTGTGCTAGTTTCCAGAAGTATACAACAGTTTATGAGGAAGTCTATAGTAGTTTATCAGGGTAAACTCGGGGAGAAATTCCAGGTATTTTGCTAACTGTGTTTTAGAATTGATTTTGGAATTGTTATGAATAAATAACTGAAAAACTACAATAACTGAAAAAATTGGGCTCCTAATCAAGTCCGTCTTCAGTATGGCGTAACTTTGCAGCAGAAAAACTTTTCAGTGTAATGAAAGTCAAACAAATAAGTCAAAGTTAAATATTAATTTAACTATGTGCCATGCAGATGGATACTTCTTTTTTGGTTTTCTTTCTTAACTAGCATGTGGGGGGGGGGGATTCCAAATTGAGCCCATAGTGAGGCAGAGGGTTTTAACCTTTTGTATCTCCAGTGGTGTCAGCCCACATCACAGCCCAGTGGCTGTAATTTGACCCCCCCCCCCAAAAAAAAGCTCCCATTTGCACGTAGAAGGCATGGAACAGGAGAACTCATGGCTATGTTGCATTTCACTATTGCTGGTCCCTCAAAGTACACGAGAGAGGTATCATCTCTTAAGTAATGACCCAGCAAACCTAATTTCAATGGGACTTGGACACACCCATTCTTCACAGCCTTGCTGTTTGCACTTTTGTTAGGGTAACATTCACAGTGACTTTATTTCAGGCGTTGATATTCTGCCTTTCTAGCAAAGCAATAAAGGCAGCAAATAATAACATAAAAGCAAAAAAAATGCAGTAAATTAAATAATTATCTGCTTGTCATCAAGAGTGAACCTAGTCATTCAAACAAATTACGGTACAAATTAGTAAGAAAGAAACATGTTGTTACAAGATTAGGAAATTAGTTTTGAAACATATAATTTTGATATTACATCAGCTGCTCCTGATAGAACTCCAGCTGGCCAGCTCTTTGTGTTAACCTAAGAATCTTGTTAGTGTGTGCCTCCCTTCAGATAAGACCAGGAGGCAGGGGAAGAGAAATCACAAATCCTTCATACTTCCTTTCTTGTTGCTTCTTTGCAACAACTGAAATGCATCTAGATTAGCTGTTGCCACTCCCTAAAGTGAACTTCATCATTCATCTATCACACATTCGCCATCTTCTTTGGTGGCTGGCCATCAGTTTTCTCTGCACTGGACCAAGCAAGTTCATTTTACCTTCTGAAAACTGAATATCTTTATGAAACATTTAAACAGGGAATAAAATAGAATTAATAAGGTGTGTTTTTTTTGGTTTTATCTTTACTGCTCCATGAATATACATGTGATGATCAAGATGAGTAGACCTTGTATTTGCAGTCTTGGTTGCAACAGTCGAGTGTCTGGTATATAAGTAATATATGCAGAGTTTGAGAACAAAGAGTTCTCAGTCTACTCTTAAACTTGACTATTTGTTCTTTTGTTTAGAGTGTCTTTTACCAAATTTGCTGCAAAGTCCTGAGCTATGTTCCTTTAGCAGGGCTAATATACTCCTGCTGCTCACAACATAATATCAACTAACCCAGTGGTTCTCACACGTTTAGCACTGAGACCCACTTTTTAGAATGAGAATTTGTCAGGACCCACCAGAAGTGATGTCATGACCAGAAGTGACATCATCAAGCAGGAAAATTTTTCACAAGCCTAGGCTGCAATTCTACCCACACTTACCTAGGAGTAAGTCCCATTTACTATCATTTTAAAAAATGTATACATAGTAGCTTGTTAAAAGTAGAGGTCTGTAGCATTTCCCCCAATGCAGTCACATACCAGGGTAGCATCAAGTCTAATATATTAAATATAAAATATTGAAATGAATGGGGACCCACCTGAAATTGGCTCGCAACCCACCTAGTGGGTCCCAACCCACAGTTTGAGAAACACTGAACTAACCAATCATAACCAATTTTCTGATATGCCATGGGTGGGGTTGAATGAAGAGGTTGCAGCAGTCATCTGGGGCCTTCAATGGACTGTGTTGGGGTTTTACGAACTCAATTTTTTAATTTTTTTTATTGGTGTAACATTATGATAGAGTTGGGAACAGGACTTCTCAGTAAAAAGAAGATTCTTCTAAATTCTACTCATCCCCTGAGTAGTTGCACAGTCTCCAACCCAAGTCCACCCATCTCTGCCCATTGTAGTACATTGATGCATTCATTATACTAGTATTATTAAAACCAGTTTAAATTCCCTTTGCGAGTAGAACATTTTGCTCTAATACCATGAGGAAATTTAGCATTCCTGTCCTTTTCCAACTGGTATCTGAAGATAAGATTGTGCTGGAAGTCCTGCTTTATGCTTAGTGTTTATTTTTAGAGCAAGATAAAAGGAAAATTTTTCTATTAGGAACTGAAATGAAATCCCAGTGATTACCTTTATTCTAACAATTTAGAATAAGCAAGTTTTTGAATTAATTTTTTTAAATAGTTCACATTTTAAGATGACCATAATAATTTGTGTGATGCAGCACAGAATGTGTTATAGCTGTAGTCCTGTAACTGGACTTTTCTCCATTTGGCCTTTTCTTATAGTCAGAGAAGAGCTTTAGCTATGGCCTCTCCTTCTCAAAGGCTGCCTTAGAAGAGAGAGCCACCACATAGCAATTACTTAAAGTTGTTTCTCCAGTAGCACTTGCTCCAGGGAAGATATGTTTTCCCAGACTGACCCCTCTACACAATGGGCAATGAGAGTGTGCTTTCCTTCCATGTACAACTGCCCTGCTGTTTCTTCAAGGGACTCTGGCTCTGGGAAATATAGATTGGGGGGGGGGGGGAGTGATATAGATTTTTATTTAAAAAGTTTCATACTACAATAAATAATACAAAGGAAAGAAATCACATTTTACAATTTCAACTACAGTCACATTACATCAACTGTTTAACTAGAACACAGATACATCACATTATAGGTGGATTCACCCCATCTAACCACTCCCACCTTTTTTTCCCACTGGTTCTCACCCTTTCATAAGCCACAACGCCGTATACTCTGGAGACCACAAAGTGGACCCATCCCTGCATGTTGGTGGACTTTTTCTCCTTTATTTCTTTGCCCCTTTCGATACCCAGTGCTAAAAGGACATACAGATTTATCAGTCATACCGTAGACCATGGCACCTCCCACCTATCGTCTCCTCCCCTCCGTTGTCCCGCATTACTCCTCCTCTTGGGTCCCCCATACCTCCTGCCGGCTCCTTCCCAGAGACGATAGTCTCCCAGGTCTGTTGGGCCAGTTCGGGCCACTTGCTACGCCCCTCCACAACTCCTTCGCCAGCATACACTCTTGGACGAAATGGGCTACCGTTTCTATCAGCGGTGGGACACCTACCGATCTAGACGGTCCCGACCCTGAACAGGTCGGCCTCTTGCACCTCTTCTGATCTTCTTGCAACCATGGGTTTGCCGCTCCCACCCTGACGACCTGATGGAAAGCCCTCCACCTTAATTCCCATAAACTAAAGGGAATTCTCTTCTCACTAAAGGTACTGTGCGCCACCTTCTCCTTCAAGAGGTACGTGGAAAGGTACGCCCACCATTTCTGTCCCTAGGTCGTCGTTTCCCAAGTGTCTCCGAATTGGGCCCATACAGATGAAAAAGCTCCCCCTTCCTGTGGCCTCTGCCTCCATTTTGCCCAGTTGCCAAATTTATAGGAGACAAAAGTCGCCAAGAACAAAGGTCCCAGGGCCCAAACCGCTAGTCCTCCTCCTTTCACTTTCTTATATGCCATCACTCGGGCAAGAGGGAAGAAGGCAGTACCCTACAAGAAAACAAAAACCTGATGGGTAACCTTGTCCACCACCTGTTTCGGCGGGGGATAGATCACCGCCAGATTGGACGCCATCGGAACGCAACACACATTGACATAACACGCCCTCTGGTACAGGTTCAAGTTCCATTTTTTCTACCTCTTCAGTTTTTCAACCACCTTAGAGGCCCACAGTTTCTAGTTCTCTTCCCACCCTCTTTGTTTCAGTCCAAAAATAATACCTAAAATTTTTACAGATTCCACCTTTTGAACCTCTGTTTTCCTCTCATCCGTTTCAAAAACAGCCCCCATGGCTCTCACCTCTATACTTTTCCCCCTTGACCCAAGAGAATAACATTTGGTTTTATCCTCGTTTATCACCGCTCCCGTGGCCCTGCTGTATTTGTCTATTATTCCCTTCAATGTCTCCATCTCACCCACGTCTCTAACCATAACGTACACATCATCTGCGTGGGCTACCGTTTTTTTTGGCATTCCCAGCCTCTGTGCTATTCCCTTCCCCACCCATGGTGATTCCCTTTATTCTGGGCTCTGCCTGGAGTATGACCAGCAACGGATCTAACGCCAATACATAGAGGAGCGGGCTCAGTGGACATCCTTGGCGTATCCCTGATTCTATGGTTTTGATTTTTCTCTTCCATCCATTTACCTGCGGCATAACCGATGCCTGCTCATACAGAGTTTTTATATAGTTTATGAAGACCTCTGGCACACCCTTTGCCATCAGCATTTGCCAGTGATACTTTCTGTTTATTCTGTCAAAGGCCTCAGTTCTTGCATCTCTGCCTTCAGCATTGTTGGCTTGCAGATCCAGGCCACAGTCTAATGTAGGGATCTGTGATGGCATTGTGGGCTCCTCTTTTCAGCCCTGCTATTCCCTAGTAGCTACTGCTGGAGTGGCACCATGAGAGCAGAACAGTTGCCAGGTGGATGGGAAAAGGAGGATTGTTTTCACTCCCAACCTTGAGTGTGGGCTAGATCAAGGAGTTATATTTCCAGTCTCCTAGTCATGAAGCCACATTGTGTGCATTAGCAAGCCTTACAATTCTTTCCTGTTCAATTCATTCCATTTTGTCTCTAGATCACCACTAGAAGTTTGGCATTCTTTCTAGTGGCCAAATGGTTTGTTTTTTTTCAAACTGGAAATTTTAAAAGGTATAATTTTGTCTTGATAACACACTGAGTAGTATTGGGTTGCTGTTGGCATAACACCCATGATGTGCTGATCATCATTTGAAAATACTATGATGGTCATATTAATCTTTATACGATTCAAAACATTATTGTGCAAAGAAATGCTCAATTGTGGAAATAAACTGATTGATTTAACCCTAGAACAGTGTTTCTCAACCAGTGGTATGGGTACCACCAGTGCTGCTTGAGGTGGTGTCTGGTGATACTTCTGGGATCCCTGGAAATGTGCCACCTAGCAGCGAGACCAGGAATGCAACACTACAAACAGCAGTAAGAGGCTTGGCTTGGTGGGCAAAGCTCCAAAACGTGCTTTGGGAACCACTGACCTAGACTGAGACAAAATACATGTATGTACTTGAGTGAGCTCACTTCTTCTTTTGAATGTGAATTCTTTGGACTTGGATTTGAAATGGATTTCCCTTTTTTCCATGAAATTTAGCTCCAAACTAGATGAAATACCTGTTGTGTGATTGGGGGCTGCCTGTGTGGGTTTTTAAAAATATAAATAGCAGCTGCGATACAAGGACATCTGCAAGAGGGATCTGAAGGCCTTAGGAATGGACCTCAACAAGTGGGAAACCCTGGCCTCTGAGCGGCCCGCTTGGAGGCAGGCTGTGCAGCATGGCCTTTCCCAGTTTGAAGAGACACTTGGCCAACAGACTGAAGCAAAGAGGCAAAGAAGGAAGGCCCATAGCCAGGGAGACAGACCAGGGACAGACTGCACTTGCTCCCAATATGGAAGGGATTGTCACTCCCGGATTGGCCTTTTCAGCCACACTAGACGCTGTGCCAGAACCACCTTTCAGAGCGCGATACCATAGTCCTTCGAGACTGAAGGTTGCCAATACAAATAAATAGCAGCCATGCCAGGGTTTGGACTTGGATTTGGACTATAGAGTGGAGTGGAGCGTTAACCAATCCTGGGGCAAGATTTCATTATTTTAGAGACTGTTCCCAATATTAAAATTTTCAGTCACCAGAATGTTTTGACAAGACACTCTCATGAGAAAAAAAATATTAAGATGAAATGATTTATGCCCATTTTAACCCAGAAGTCAGGTACACATGCAGGAATTCCACACTGTGTTGAGATTGGCAACACATCAATGCCTAGCTTGAGAGTGAAGTGAAATGTTTATCTTTCTTTATGCCCCAGTTACTAATGGTTGTTCCTTATATGTCATGACTATGTCAAAGATACTGGGAACTGTACAAAATCTGTACTTGTAGTGTGATAGTAGTCAAGTGAAATAGAAGTATTGCAAGGATGGAGGTCTCATTTGACTCATTAAAGAAACTCTTCTCTCAGTTGTTGTGAGTCATTAAACAATTGGTGTCATGCAACATTTAGGGTATTCCTACAGTATCTATTTTTGTACAATGTAGAATTGTGACCTATTTGTTGGTGCAATCCAAACACCTCCCCTTGATTTTGTGCTTCTGTTGCAGATAGATCACACTTCTACAGCACTCAGTGGACTATTTTATAGCTGTAATTGTGGCATATTCTTTGTTCATTACAATGGTTGTTATTCTCTAGTATTGCTTTTAGCGTGTTGTCTGGATAGTCAGTCACCAGGAAAAAACAGTGAAGTTTAGTGTCCAGCTTCTCAGTACAAATGCTTCTGTGTGAGGGGAAAAGAATACTACACTATTAATGACTCTACAAGACACAATTAAGTGATGAGATTCTAATGAGTCAATGTGTCATTCTAATGAGACCATCTGATCTGAACATTTTGCTGCTGAAGGATTCATTATCTTCAATGGGATTCATTCCAGTTGGCTATCATCATATTATTACATAATACCTAAAAAACAGAGCTCCTTACAAAAAGTTAAAAAGAAATCCCACCAACCAGCTAAGGAAGGAAAAAAAATAAAATAGCATTACAAAGCAAAGTTTTAAAAGTGTTTTTAAAACTGTAGGGGATTGGTTTGCAAGTCTTCCCTGCATTCTTGTAATTTGTCCCATTCTTTTAGCGATACTTACCCTTCCCCTCGCTTCCCTTTTCAACTTTTATGACCCAGTCATATGGAGTCCTTGCACTGCCAGAACTTGCGTTCTGGCAGCACAGTCCTTCACAGCTGCCACAATGGCAACTTGCCATTCAGCATGGCTGGGCTTCCGTTGCTTGTGGCCCATCAACAACACCCAGCGCAGGTAAGCTCGTGCAAGAGGTGGGAGGGAGGTAGGGAGTGGGCAGAAATGGATGAAGGAGGAGGAGAAACAGAGCAGAGACAGGGAAGGGAAGGGTGGATCAAGGTCAAGAAGGGGGTGGTGTTGGCGGCTGCAGCGCTGCCTATATCCTATCCCCCTCTCAGGCCTTGATCCACTTTCCCAGCTCCACTTGGACTTGCTCCAGCACAGTAGCTGTGCCAGCAAAGGGCTTACCCCTTGGTAATGGAACAAAGATCACCTAGAGGTGATCTATGGGATTGTTGCCCACCTCAGGATGCAGTGTGTGCTCTGGTGGCACAGTTGCATTGGAGGGGCAGTTAGGCAGGACTGGGCTGTTATCAATCATTTTGTCTGCACTCAGGTTGGCTTAAACCAGAGTTGGAAGCTGCTTTGCAAATCCCAGTTAAACCAGTGGTACAGACATATTGCTTCACAGTGGTTAATGCTAAAGGGAGGGGAATTCATAGGAGAGGGGGTATGTGTGTGGAAAGCTTTTGATATTTTATGAGATATCTGGAAACCTTACATCTGCCCTGGACTTATGTGATAATTACATAGAATGTAATGTCAACCCCTGCTAATTGGGTAAGAGGCACTTTTTCAAGTGGGTGCTCCTTTTTTTTAGCAGGGGCAGAGTAACTGGCCCACCTCACCCCAGCACTGTCTGTTCTAGTGGCTATCTGCTGGTATTCATTTGCATCTTTTTAGATTGTGAGCCCTTTTGGGACAGGGAGCCATTTAGTTATTTGATTTTTCTCTGTAAACCGCTTTGTGAACTTTTAGTTGAAAAGCGGTATATAAATACTGTTAATACTGTTAATTAATGTACAGCAGAAGAGCTTTTCCCCCATTTAGTACAATTATATTTTAAAGAAATGTTATTTATGGTTTACAAAATTAATTATTCTGTAATGCCTAGCAGTCATAAACAGAGAAACTATCATACTTTCAAGATATGTTCCCTGTGCAAGGGAAGTACAATACAAATACTCACTACAGTTTCAAAAGATGGGGAACATTTTGTGCCTTTTATTTTAATTCAGCAATTTCATTCTTGCCTTTTTTTTATCAAAGGGGATGAAATCCTTGTTCAACTTTTAAAACACATCAAGGATACCAATTCACTACACTTGCTCAATTTTACAGGTGAATCAAAATCTCCATTAATATAGCATGTATTTTCTTTGCAATAGATTTCCCCTAGGACACTCTTAAGCAGAATCATTATACTGTTTCCTTTAAATAAGGGCTGTATTGTGGCAAAAGGTTTCATCCTCCTTGTTCTCTTTGTTTACTAGGAAACTGATCTCATGACCTTTAACATCTCAATGCATCGATCCTGGTGGCGAGAACATGGTCCAGGCTGCATACGGAGAGTGGTGCGTCCCTCAGCTCCTGGAATCTTAGATGATTTTTCGTATGTCTCTGTGACAGGCTGCATCATTGACTTCCAATACCTAGAGGTCATTCACAGCGCCATCCAAATATTACTCTCTGTAAGTCTTTGTTAGCTCCTAAAATGAGTTTATACCATTCTTTGTTGCCTTCTTGCACAAGTTAACTTGTTGCTGCTTTTTATTGAATTACCTTGACCTCTACACAGCAACCTAAATGTTTTTATTAATTCAAGATAAAAAGGGGGAGGCATAAGAAATAATTGTGAAATAATTTTATTTTGAGTATAGCTTCAATACTTAGAAGATTTTACCAGTTTTTGATGAAACCAGTTTTGTTTTCTTTTTGTGTGTGTGACTTGGCATGTCCTCAGGTGGGCTGCCTGATTGACACATACATATTATGCAAAATGGTTAAGTTATATTCTCCTGGCATTTGCATTCCCCTTGTTGATGGCGAAGTAGATTTTTAATGTTTATGGTTTTCATTTAGATTTTATGTTGTAAGCCACTTTGAATGCCCTTCAGGGAGATAAAGCGAGTTAGAAATTTAGTAAGTAAGGACCCAATCCTGTCCCAGCTTTCTAGCACCAATACTGCCACAATGCAGCCCCAAAGTAAGGAAACAAACATTCCTTTACCTTGAGGAGTCCTCTGTGACTGTTTCTCCACTGAAGAATGTAGTGCGCACCCCATTGGCATGATTGCATCGGCTCAGGAAAGTTGGATAGGATTGGGCCCTAAGTAAGTAAGGGCGCAATCTAAACTGCACCCTATGCCAGCCCAAGTCCCTTGGGCCTGCCTAGGAGGGTCGCAAATGTGCTGTAAATGATGTTTGCACGTCCTTAAGAGGAAGCCAGGCCGGTGCTCCAAGAAGCGCCGGCCTGTGGAGGCTGACATAAGCCTCCAGGCTGGCTTCCTCTCAGCCGCTTGTGTCGGCCTGCCTGCACCAACACAAGCGGAAAAGGTAGGTGGGGGCGGGGAGGAGGCGGAAGGGAGGTGTTCCTGGGCAGGGGGAGGGTGGGTGATGGGCAGCCCTGGGGGCAGGCGGGCGGGGAACAGGAGGCGAGGCTGGGATCCGGCAGTTATGCCATGTCCCAACCCCCGTTCCCGGGGAGTTCAGAATAGCTTTAAGCTGCTCTGCTCTCCTCGGACTTGCGCCGCCTCCAGAGGTGGTGCAAGTTTGAGGAGACCCATTGTGGCCAGCAGCACTTACCCAGGGCTAAGAGGAAAAGTTTCCCCTTACCTCCGGCTGAGCCGCTTCTGGCGTCCTGACTTGCCTGTTCCAGTGCAGGTTAGGATTGTGCCCTAAGTCAGATATAATAATTTATAAGTATTACACTAAATCTTCACATGTAGATGTTTATCCTTTTATAGAAACTAGCATTCACTTGCGCAGACATTGTCTCAAGCATCCTCAGAAGGTCATCCACAATATTTACTTTCATGAACACAAATCACCTTTTGTTTCATAAACACTTGGTGCATTAGGCTATGTGTACAGCAGTTCCAGGGACAAAGCTGCTACTGGAAAGGAAGAGAAGCAGTCTTTCATTACTTGCAGTACTGTTTACCCTTTTGAGAAAGGCCTAGCTTAACACCATTAGAGAAACCCATGGAAGTGGATAGGAATTTGAACCAGAAGGAAGGCTGAGTTCAATTAAAGAATCTGGTGGAGTTTCACAAGCCCAAGTGGAAAGAGGTAGAAGACGTAGCTCATGAATGGAAAGTTATACAGGTTGGCCCTCCTTATCCTCAGGTTTGGGACTTGTGAATTTGACACAGTAGAGGTTAGGGGACCTCCCTGAAGATTCTTCCAGTCAGGTCTGGGAGATACAGGGATGGCCAGCCTGCAGATTTGATTATCTGCAGGTTTTGGTATCTGTGGGGTGCCCAAAAACAGATCCCCCACAGGAACCAGTACCTCACCATACTTGCTTCAACTGGAGCTTTGTAGCTGTTTTAGTCATGGCAGGTAAAATCCATATGTCAAAATTATCCAGTGATATCTATAGCCTAAATATATTCATACCAAAGCAAGTGGAAACCTCATCCAAATGTAGTCAAACCAATTTTTAGTGATCTTCTTTCTAGTTATTCCTTAGTTTTCATGTACCTGCTTACCCAATACAATTGTTACTTCTTTTATAAATGAGGTCATTTGTAAGAGGAAATAAATGGGAAAAGGTCACAAAAGCTGTAATCATTAGGAAAGCATTATAGAATGGAGTCCATTTTGAATGGATTTTCATTTTGTCTGTACAATATGGCTGCCCACACAGTCTTATTATGCAAATTAGTGTAAATCATTATGTCAATTTGCAAATGAAATCACAGAAACTAGCATGGGAATAAAGACAGTTAGATGTCTCAATTAGTCAGACAGGGGTTATTTGCCTGGGGGGAAGCTTCAAAACATCAATGGAATCTGAATTTGCAAGTGTGAAAGTCTTCTACAGTAGATTTGTCAATTACAGGTAATTGCCCATTAAGATATGAAAGCATTTGATTAGAGTAGTGCAGTGGTCTCTTTGCTCCTTTGGTATCCAAGATCCAGGCAAGATCACTGTCTGAATTAACCTCTTCTTGTATCTAATGAACAGAGAATTATGTTTAAAAGTTGGATACAGTATGCAGTACAATACAGTATGCAGCTTCATATATTCTGCATGGAATCTTAAAATAGGCTCTACAGTGTATTTGCATATAGCCTTTTTTACTGACCTGTGTTGTGTATTGTAACCAAGCTCATCCTCCAGTAGTTTTCTCATCTCTTTTCTCAAATATAGCTATGATCTTGGCATAGCCATTAATTGCCGTATTGTAAGCAGTCCAAATCAAAGTAGTGAATACGTGCGGGAAGAGGGAGAGGGCTCCTATGTAATGTTAGTGAGCAGAAATAATATTTATTTTGGCAGGATACGATTTGATGAAATTGAAGGCCATCAACAGGTATTCTTGAAACTGTTATTAATGTGGCAGAATTTATTTCTCATGTAATGCGTCTGACAAGATTCACTCACACAATCTAGAAAGTTTGTGAAGGGTCATTATTCTCGAAGTATCTGCCCTCACCTCTTCAATTTGATCTGATCCACACTTTGAGAGCAATACTGGCTACAGGCCATTATGCTAAGAGATTTTCCATTGTAACATGTAAGGCAGTATAAAAAGCACTCAAAGTTGAAGTGTAACAACAAATGTATCAAAGCAACTGGATTTTCTCTCATTTTAAAGAAAAGCATTTAGTGCACCAACAGAAGCTGTCCTGCATGCTGTGGTGAGTGAGCAATCAGACAACCTGCAGGAACTGAGAAAAAATTTACTTAGGGCACAATCCTAACCCCTTATGTCAGTGCTTTCCGGCACTGGCATAGCGATGCCAATGGGACATGTACTGCATCCTGCAGTTGGGTGTCACTCACGGAGGCCTCCTCAAAGTAATGGAATATTTGTTCCCTTACCTCAGAGCTGCATTGCCCTTATGTCAGTGCTGGAAAGCACTGGGGCTTATTCTCAGGAAAGTGTGGTTAGTATTGCAGCCTAAATGTAGGAATAAAACTCAGAGAATAAGCATATTTGAGGCATATTTCAGATTTTCTAGATCAGCAGATTATTGATATTATTAAAACTTTCAATCATAGCAATGCAGAAAATCGGGCTTACTAATTTCAAATATAAGTGGTCAACACAATTTAAGATCGAAAGTATGAAAAGTATTGAAAAGCCAATTATTGCAGAAGTAACCACCACAAAGCCCAATACTGTCCAACTTTCCAGTGCTGGTGCAACTGTAATGCGGCCCCAAGGTAAGTGAATACATGTTCACATATTGATGGGGGCTCTGTGTGCCCTCCACCATAGGATGCAGTGCATACCTCATTGGCACACCTGCACCAGCACTGGAAAATTGGATAGGATTAGTTAAATCCTTAACCTTCCTCCCCTTCACCCCTGAGTCTCCACCTCCTAGAGCCAACCTATCCCACCATGTCTGCTGGTGCCAGCGGTCTAAAACATCGGCTTCCTGACAGCCCCAGAGGTCTTTGGCACAAAACAGAAGCAGCAAAAAAAAAAAAAAAAAAAAAGGAAGCAAGCACACACACACACACACACAAACCAAGTTGTCACTCAGGTTAATTTGAGTTGTGACTCTTTTCCAAGTCAGTGACATTTGTGACTCAAGTTGACACGAGTCATAGAAAATCGGTGTTTTTGCAACTTGAGTCAAGTCATCAGGACTTGAGCGCCCATTCCTGGAAAAGCCTGCTAAGTGTGGAAAAGTACATAGCTATAGGAAATGCCTTCCTTTAGAAGTGAGGTTAACATAGGAGGACTGCCATTCATGCAGCTTAGTAAAGAAGATAATGGTTAAGATGCAATTACATGACATAATTGGTAGGAGCAAGTTGAACCTAACATAGGGAATAACGCAAGTTTCCAGTTCTCTAACGTGACACTAACAAATCTCTTTTGTGGTTCTTGCTGTTTTTTATTTTTATTTTTAATATTGCCTAAATATTACCTAAAAATTTATACTAGAACACCCTCTGGTTTAATCCCCCTCCCAAAAAAGCACTATCAGTTTCACAAAGAAACTCTTAAGTATACATGCCGTAATTATTGCCTGCAGTTCTGATTTTTCATGACTGATCAACGTTATTGTTCCTTATTTTGCATACATTCAACTAAACACCTGACCCTCCTTAAGAGTTTTAACAACAATTGTTTTCTTCTTTGCACAAAATTAATTTCAATTGAAATGTTCTGGACCTGTTCCTCCTTTGACAGTCCATCGTTTTTACCTCCATGTGATCTCCTTGATTTTATTAATGATTTCTGCCCTGCTGTTTTCAAAGCATCTGCCAGGCATTGATTGTTTAATGTAAGGATGAGCAATGACATTTTGTGATCCTAAATACAATTTCATCAAAGGAAATAATTTAATTAGTGACCATTTAATTAGCAATCTTTAGCACATCAGCTGCTAGAATGGAATACATGAGGAACATGTCCATTATTAATCAAATGCTGTGACTTCTCGGCTCCAGAGAAGCTTATGGTCTTTTCAGATTATTGTTTTGCAGAAAAATAAATGCACAGCTGCCATTCAGCTTTTATGGACAATGTAGACACTGTTAAGGAGTCATGTGCAGTGCGATCCTATGCTGTGCTGGAACCAGCAAGCTAGGAGGCTTCCGCTGTATCCAGCGAAAGATAGGGCGCCAAAGGGGCTCAGCCAGGGGTAAGGGGAAACTCTTCCCCTTACCCATGGGTAAGCCACTGCAGCCCCTATGCATCTCCTCAGACTTGTGCCACTTCCTGAGGTGGCATAAGTCAGAGGAGAGTGGAGTGGCTTGAAGCAGCTCCGCGCTGCTTGAGAAATGGGTTTGGGATCCGGCATAAAAGCAAGGTACCAGCCCCACCTCCTGCTACCCACCCACCCGCCTCTGGGACAACCACCTGACCACCCTCCCCCTGCCCTGGAACACCTCCCTCCTGCCTCCTCCCCACCTCCTTTCTGCCCACCCCAGAGTCTTTCATTGGCTGAGCTCGGCTGATGCAAGCCTCCCTCCCCAGGTCAGCACAGAGGCTAGATTCAGCCTTCAGGGGCCGGCGCATGTCCGGAGGCCAGCCCAGCCAACTTTCAAGAAGGCTCAAACATGCCTTATGGCACGTTTGCAACCCTCCTGGGCCAGCACAAGGGACTTGCGCTGGCCCAAGGGCAAGCCAGGGTTGTGCCCTTAGGGCGCAATCCTAACCCTTTCTAGCACTGACATAAGAACAATGCAGCTCTGAGGTAAGGGAACAAACATTTCCTTACTTTGAGGAGGCCTCCGTGAGTGATACCCAACTATAGGATGCAGCACACATCCCATTGACACTACTATGCCAGTGCTGGAAAGCACTGAGATAAGGGGTTAGGATTGTGTCCTTAGAGTGAGTTCACATTTGCCTAGCATGACAATATTTTTTTCCACCAATTAGGAGTGAGGGGAAGAAGTTAGATCACGATGTACTGATAGGTTCCCAGGTCATTTGCAGAAAATCTTTATTTCTGACTTAAAAGGGTTTTTTTAGCAATAGGAGTGACAAAACAGCTCCTTTCTGCTTCAGCTAAGTTGTTAGATTCCTTTATCTGTACCAAGCCAAGTCAGTACCAAGCCAAGTGTAGCATTAACCATATTTTTGGCCCTGCAGTTTTGTCTGTGTGTTTTATTTTCAGTGTGTAAGGTTTGTGATGGATACTTAGCATTATCTCTCTGTTACAAACAGCACCCTGTGCATGAGGTAATTGAATGTTGGGACATATGTGCATGAAGTATGATTCCTTGTACCTTTTGAGTTCCAGTTTTGCTGCTTTTGTCACATTTTTTTTGCTAGAAACAGTAGTCTGTCCATGGAAAAGTAAAAGACCACTGAACAATACGTGGCCTTATAGCACAACCAAAGACAATCCACAATGAAAACTTCTTTTGTGATAATTATAGTGAAAAAGGCATGACATGAACAATTTGTTTCATTTTAAACCACGTGTATTTCAAAGATTCCTTAGCAACTTTGGGATGTGTAGAGCTTGAACCACTTTTGGTTGTTTTTGCTGTTTTTAAAAATGTCTCCGTCTGAGCAATAAGGCTCTGTGGGTCCCTTTTAAGCCTGTTAAAGCAGGAATTATGCTATTTTATCTTCAGTCTCTCTACATGCTTGATGGAGCTTCTATTACATGCAACTTTTGTTATTCAACTGGAACTAAAGGCCAGCTTTAAAACACTGTGTAGCATAACAGAGATGAACACTGAACTGGACTGATTTTCTAGGACGGATTTATCTTCTCATTTTCCTTTTACTTTATTTGCTGGTCTAGTTTAGTTTTCAGATGATCCAGAATCCTGATGCAAATTAGTTTGTGTAAAGCCAGAATCCAACATACAACTAACTTCCCATCTACTTTATAGAAAACAGAAGGTGTTGCAACCCCACCCAACCCCATTTTTAATTTGCTAAATCACTGTAAACCTCCTGAGCCAGTGTGCCTCCATCTGGGGAATTTCACTGTTGGCTTTGATATTTGGTATGAATATGATCAAGTGAGTTCAGTAACCACAGAAAGGAGATCCTATGGTTATGTCACTTTAGGCTCTCCTAATTCAGACAGTAACTCAGTGGTGTCGCTAGGGGGGTGCAGAGGCTGTGGGCTGCACTGGGTGATGCTCATGGGGGGGTGACACCACTATTGGCCAAAATTTTTAAAATCTTTGTATTTTTTGAATATGCCATCATATATATCATTTGATGTGTAATTTCACACAGAATGCACTGAAACAAACCACATTGAAATATCTCAATTATATAGAAAGTTATAATCAACAGACCAGCAGGTGTGGGACAATGGTGCATCACCACTCTCATCACTGGGGTGTTGCTCTGCCCACTACATGGGAGGAGGTCCATCATGGGGTGATGTGCTGATCCATCATGGGGTCCATCATGGGCTGACATTGCGGAAGAGGTGTAAGGCAAAGCGAAAGACTGCTTCTGATCTGGTACAGAATTAAGGATTGCAGAGTACCACATGAAACTGTTCTTGTTCAAGTATGTACTTTGTGATGAAAAGAAATGTGCTAATAAAATGTCATCTCTCGCTAAACCAGAGCAGACATGACAGCTTCCCCTTAATTCCAGATGAGTTGTATAACTTTGCTCTTCTACTAATGTTTATAGAAGGAATGTGACCTCACTGCTTCAAGGAATCTTTTCCTTCAGCTATGAGTCTTGATTCATTATTTTATTGTGAAATGGAATGAAAAGAGTTGGAATTGGCATTTCACAATGCAGACATCTGAAGCGTTGTTGTAACTAGTTTTCGCTTTCTTCCTAAGAAGCTAAGGGTTGGGTCCTAACATGCCCTTCTTTGTGCAAGCAGTGCTTTCTGCAAAGACAGCTTTACATCTTGCAGGGAACTAGAACAGCAGTCTCCAAACTGTAGACCACTGCGCACTGGAAAAACCTTCTCCAGCACGAGCGGTGCTTACTGTGCCGCACTGCAGCTTCTCTGGGCACCAGATCTGGACGACCTCATGCTCTGGGCAGTCACGTCTATGGTCCATGCCCCAGCACGCATTGCACCTGGGTTTCCGGGCAGATGCAACTGCCCAAAGCATCACATTGTCCGAATCTGGTGCACAGAAGGGCCACTGCAGAATGGTAAGCTCTACCCGCAGGCTTACACTGGGCAAAGCCACAGCGCAAGAGACTTGCGCTGGCCCAAGTATGGGTATGGATTGTACCCTAAATGTTTTAAATGAAATGAAAAATATAGTGAGCCAAATGAAAATTAAGGAGGAAGTAAGAATGGTAGATACATACTGAGCTTTTTTTTAGGAATTTAACTGTAGTTTGAGTTTTCAAAGGCTGGATTGCAAGCTTTGATTCTCCTTTTCCTCTTAACAAAATTAAAGATGCAAACAGAGTTGGCCAAATAGCAGATTCTCCCTACATTTGCTAGGCAGCTTTGAAGCTCCGGTTGCTGCAGCAGCCACTTTTATGATCAAGCATCTCTCAAAACAAAAAGATAAAAGTAATGCTCTAATGAAACATTCCCTATGCTTTTAGCATATGCAAAGCAGTTCCCTTGCAAAATGGTCCACATTTCCATGCAGAACTTAATCGTTTTAGTGAAGATTTCTTTCATTTGAGGAAAAAGAGGCTCTTGAGAATGAGAGTGCAAATTCCTGTTCTCACTTAACACATTCTCTCCCTTTCATCTCCCGTATTTCTCTGCTTCCAATTTATGGCTGAAATCATCATTTCATGCTTTTTCCTTCTATGGTTATTTTTCTGATAAAGGGAACCTGCTTTCTCTAGTAACTGAAATATCAGTTTTGGGGAGCTAAATAATCACACTTATGGTCTAATCCTAACTCCTCCCCCCACTGCCTGATGCAGCAGTGCCGAAATGGCTACTGCTCCATCCTGTGGTGGGGGCAGTTGCAGAGGTCTCCTCTGGACAAAGGAACAGTTACCCTCCACAGGGAGGCAGTGGTCTACTCAGACTTGGTGCAGGTCCGCATGGACCCGTGCTGCAGGATTGGGTCCAGGAAGGAGTTACGATTCCCTGCTCCTGTTCCACCCTCCCCACCCCCTTTCACCTTTCCCACTGACTCACTGCTCCAATGAGCAGTGGGAGAAGCAAAGATGTGGGCTGAAAGGCATGGGCCTTCCTGCCATTGCTCTCAGCAGCATGCTGAATAGTGCACTGTTGGAGCATCCTTGACAACTGGCACCAACTGATTTGTGGCAGTCAGCTCTGGTGGATCAGCAGAAATGACATTGGACAGTAAGTATAGGATTGGGCTCTTAGAAAGGTTTATATCTCTAGCATAGTCAGATCCAGGGCTGGATTAAGCTAGAGTGGGGCCTGTAGCATAAAGCCCCCCCCCTTATCACCTGACCCCATAAGACCCTCTCCCTGTTCCACCCTCTTCTGATCCTTCCTATGTGGCACACGCTGGTTTTCCATGGGCACTGGCAAGCCCACATAGGCCTTCCCACCTTCGCCTTAAACTCTTCTGCTGTCACATGTTTGCAACAGCCAGCACTGGCCCACCGCTGAGGAACAACAGAATTGTGCCCACAGTGAAGATAAATGAAATCATTTATTCATATTATATCATTAATGACATCTATAATAATTATGTAGCATGCAGCTTCCCCAACATGTAAGCAAAGGGGTTACCAGATCATGAGATGCTGATTTCACCAGACAGCTTGCAAGTATTTAGTGTGGGGCCCTCAAGAATGCAGTACCCATAGTATATGCTACTTTTCTACTAGGTTAATTCAGCCCTGGTCAGTTCATTTTTGCTGTCAGAAGTAATGGCATCTTCCAAATGTTCTAACCTGCATTAAATTAAATTGATGAAAATCACTCATCTTGTATCTGCTCTCTGTATTTCCACTGTCTTTTTAAATATTATTTTAAAAAGCCATAACAACTAAATTCATTCTTTTTTTATTTACTTTTGGCTAGTCACATTCTCTTGCAGGGAATCTTCTATTAAGGTGACAAAATTACAAAATTCTGTAGATATGACGAGTAGGGTGCATTTTAGCCATGCTTCATGGTTCTCAGAAGTGTCTCTTAATGCTACCACACAGTGAATCCTGGGTAAGTCTTGGCAATCGTTTTGAAGTTTTGTTTCCTTACAACTTCAGTCCCTTAAGAACATAAGAACAGCCCCACTGGATCAGGCCATAGGCCCATCTAGTCCAGCTTCCTGTATCTCACAGCGGCCCACCAAATGCCCCAGGGAGCACACCAGATAACAAGAGACCCTGGTGCCCTCCCTTGCATCTGGCATTCTGACATAACCCATTTCTAAAATCAGGAGGTTGCGCATACACATCATGGCTTGTACCCCGTAATGGATTTTTCCTCCAGAAACTTGTCCAATCCCCTTTTAAAGGCGTCTAGGCTAGACGCCAGCACCACATCCTGTGGCAAGGAGTTCCACAGACCGACCACACGCTGAGTAAAGAAATATTTTCTTTTGTCTGTCCTAACCCGCCCAACACTCAATTTTAGTGGATGTCCCCTGGTTCTGGTATTATGTGAGAGTGTAAAGAGCATCTCCCTATCCACTCTGTCCATCCCCTGCATAATTTTGTATGTCTCAATCATGTCCCCCCTCAGGCATCTCTTTTCTAGGCTGAAGAGGCCCAAACGCCGTAGCCTTTCCTCATAAGGAAAGTGCCCCAGCCCCGTAATCATCTTAGTCGCTCTCTTTTGCACCTTTTCCATTTCCACTATGTCTTTTTTGAGATGCGGCAACCAGAACTGGACACAATACTCCAGGTGTGGCCTTACCATCGATTTGTACAACGGCATTATAATGTTATCCGTTTTGTTCTCAATACCTTTCCTAATGATCCCAAGCATAGAATTGGCCTTCTTCACTGCCGCCGCACATTGGGTCGACACTTTCAGCGACCTGTCCACCACCACCCCAAGATCTCTCTCCTGATCTGTCAGGATCTTGAGACCCTAATTGTACAAAAGAAGAAGACCCTAATTGTACAAAAGAAGAAGTGACATAATCTTGAGACCCTAATTGTACAAAAGAAGTGTTGGGAGACTGCTGGATCAGACCAGTGGCTCATCTAGTCCAGCATCTAGTTCTCATCTAGTCCAGCATCCTGTCTGCCATAGTGGCCCGTTAGATTAATCTGAAAAGTTCACAACCATGAAGAGAGCTTTGCTCCCCAGCCAATGGTGTTCCGTGGCACCTTGCCTCAGAATCTGGGAGTTCTGTCTGACCATGAGGACTAATATCTGAATGCAGTAGTCAGAGTATTTTACATCAGAATGCATTTGCTTATTCAATAGACTGGTTTTTTCTTGTAATTGAGTGATAAATAAACTTGGCATTCACTTTGCTATGCCATACAAGTACAAGGAGATTTTATGGCAAGAACTGTTTTTACAGCATAAAAGTCAGTATTTTGGTTATTACTTAATAAATTGGATGATGTCAGTACCCAGTTCACAGGTGTACTAGACAGTCTGTCTTACACACCAGTCTTTCCAAACTGTGCACATGGCTGCATACACATAAGGTGGACTTTGACTTTGGGATGGTGGCAGCGATGATGTGGTAATCATAGATCAGCTGACATCTGATGAACACCTCTGCACATGCAATCATTCTTGGTAAAAGAATGAGGATCAAGGAAAATAAAAGCAAGAATAAAAACAAATACATGGAGCTTAAAGTAGCTTTTGCTTCCATTGATTTGTAAGGCAAACATAAAGCTTTCACTGCCTGGAATGCACATTCTGTTTACAAACCTCTCATCAACATTCTCTTCCACATTTATAGTGATCAGATGTCAGCATAAATGCCACAAAACAAAACTGCTTGGCAATTTAAGCATCAGGGATGAAAATATTCAAAGAGGGTGCAATGAATGTGGGAAATTCAGCTTCAGAGTAGCACTTAACTATGCAACTCAATAAGCCTTGAGCAACTCACAATCCCTCAACCTGACCTCTCCCTCTTACACACAGGATTTTCATAAGAATCTAATAGGAGAATTCAATATACGTCACCCTGAGGAGGGATAGGATACAAATGTGATAAGTAAATCAATATTGCAGATATTACTAGCCTGACATACACAAGTCTGCCTAAACAGAGGGGGTTTGGGCAGATGGCTAATAGTTAGAGGTGGGTGAAAACAGTTTTAATTTTTTGCGGATTTTGGTGCTTTCCAAAGTTAGAGGTGCAGAAAGCAGTGTTATGTGCTTTCATATTTCAAGCGTGCATTTTTGTGAATTAAAATTTATAAAAGATAAAGACATGGTTATTTAGATCAGCCTTTTGAATCCAGGTATTTTAGTATTGGATATTGTGGATTTTTTTGCAGGTTAGGTTTTTTATGGGGCTGAGCCCTTTTTTGGTTGCTGCTAGTTTTATGAGTTTTGTCTTTGTATTTTAATGCTGCCTTGTTTTAAGTAGATTTTTAACGTTTATGATTTTTATTGTGATTTTATGTTGTAAGCTGCTTTTGAATGCCCTTTGGGGAGATAAAGTAGGGTAGAAATTAAGTAAGTAAGTGCTTTTAAAGTGTGCTAGGTGAGTGATATAGGTTGTATAGTGTCAGCAGATGCAGCCACATGCACACAGAGGTGCTAGACAGATTAGAAAATGGATATATTTTTTCACAGATTTTTTTTTACAAAAATGAGAAGTGCAGAAAGCTGTGTTATGTGTTTTTATTTCATTATCACTGAAAAAAACACCTCTACTAATAGCAGTTATCCCTGGTTGATGAAACTGGGAGGCCAATACCATCTGCTGCAGCAGCTTAAGTATAAGAAGCGTATTTTTAATATGAAGGCTGTGGAATAGCTAAAATGTTGCCAGCCCATCTTCAGGCATTTTTTTAGCTTGCCCTTGGCCATTTTTTCATTCATAGGAATTTTTTTGTAATGTAGGGTTCAAATCAGTAGTTTGAGTCTTGACTACAGTGTTCTAATGATGGGGTGGGAGAGGTAACCCGGCTTACTAATCTTTTGTGCTTACTCAGCCCCATTTGCTTCTCTTTTTATAAGCTTTAGAGACCATTATTTGGATAAGATCAATGGAGAGTCAGGATGTGCCTTGTGAATTTCTTTCAGGGACCCAACCTTTCTCCCATGATTCTTGCACTGCTTGGCTATAACCAAACACATTTCCCTGATCTCCTCTGTGCCTTTCAGAGTGTCAGAATTTCTCTGGCTGGCATCAAGGGAAAGACTATATCAGCTGGCATCCCCTTCTCTGACTAAAAAATAACCCTCTCCAACTGCCAAGTGTCCAGAGATTGGAGAAGCAAGTGATGGCATCCTCTGGCCTCTGTCATCAGCTAAAGGACTAAGGGTTTCTGGGTTTCTTTTTTTATTGAGAAGCCATCTTGGGGATCATTTTGCTTGAAAGGCACACAGTGTAAAATAAATAAATGAAGCACTGGATCAAATTGTATGTTCCCTGTGACCATTTAGACAATTTATTATTTATGTAAATTGAAAATTTAAAAGTTTTGAAAACTGAATTGAAAAAGTCAAAAATGGAAAACAGGCCCAATAACCCCTAGGATAAATTCTAATCTACTCCCAGTGGACTTCTGCCAACAATAAAATATCAGGGTCTGTTTTCTTTTACAAAATAAATTTTCCCAAATTAAGAACCATTCCCACTCCTCATTGTTGTCTGTTCTCTCTGGTTTGATTTACCAGCCAGGACTCTCATTTTAAATTGTGGTCCATGTTGTGCTGTTGACTGATTGCTTCCAAGGGATGTAAAGACTATAACAATTTTTCCAATAATCTGTCTAATGATCCCATAAAGCTTTGCCCTGTTTGAAAATTTCATGTCTAACTGGTCATTACTGCTTATATGGAAAGTACATAGACTAGCAAAGAGATTAAAAATGTTGCTAAAAGCATTGATAGATGGATACAGGTTCAGCCCAGTGCACAAATCAATGGTCTCAAATCATGCTAAATACCTTTTCACTATCAGTACCAAACAATGCTAATTAAGCCTGACATTTCTGAATTAAATAATATCAATAAGTGCTGACATTTTTCATCAAGTAACAAAAAGATATAACTAATGAAGTACTTGCAGGGAGACTGTCCAAACCTCTTAACATGATTGTCCTGGTTTTGTTGCATAGAGAGCAGGTGCATGTAGAATCTTTCACAACTTCCTATTTTAGGTCTCATTCTAAATCTCTCAGGCTGCCAGTTGGACTGAGTTTCCTCCACCAGAGACTACCCAGTGGCACAGAAGGATAAAATTACCAGGAGTTTTAAACAGGGACTGGGAAATGGAGGATTTTAGAAGGGAGGATAAGTAATTATTAGGGCTAGGAAGAACAGAGAATAGAAATTACTTATCCTTAATCTGCAGGGTAGAGTGGAGTACAATTACTTTCTGTGAAGTGGGGCTGGGGCATGGCTTCAGAGCTTGGGGAAAAAGGAAAAATTCAACCAAAAAGGTACCCCTTCCTGAATAGGGAAGCAGCTTGTTCAGAGATGAGGACAGCTACCAAGGCAAGAGACTCTCCAATCAGAAAAACCTCACAAGAACCAACAGAGTGAAAATCTGTAATGAAGGGAGAGATTACCAAAACAGTCAATGAGGACACATTCAGTGAGGGAAGAAAATGCCAAAATTCTGTTTCCAGAGTAGGGATAGTTATAGGAATTTGGACAAAGAATACAATGGCATTTCTAGGTGAATATTGGTATCTGGAACATCTCTTGGGTGTGCAGCCAGGAGTTGCCTGTGCTTGATTGAGTTAAGGTATGTCCTTTCACCTTATCTCAGTCAAGCACAGGAAAATGAGAATTGTCTTCCAACTTTTTATTAATTGTTAACTGTTCAGTAGTTTTTCTGTTTCGGATGCTCAAAATACAGGTGAATCTCAATGTATTTAAACTTTAGTCTACTTCCCTATGTTGTATCAAACACATGAGCCATGAATTGAGTCCTGACAGTGTTTGATTTTCTAAGCAGAACATGCAAAGCTTATTCAGCGTCACTCAGTGACTGCTTCTAAGCCCGGGCCATTGCCCCCAAATCCCATTCACTAACCTGCTTCACCTGTCCTGTCCTGTCCTGAACACCACCATCTCTATGGCCGAAATCCTAACCAACTTCCCAGCACCAACATAAGGGCAATGCAGCTCCTAGGTAAGGAAACAAACATTCCCTTACTTTGAGGAGGCCTCCATGAGTGTCCCCCAACTGCAGGATGCAGCACATGCCCCACTGGCACAGCTATGCCAGTGCTGGAAAGTTGGTTAGGATTGCGCCTAAAGTATTCATTAATTTCTATTAAAATGGTACCATTCTGGTGGAAGAATCCATGGAAAAGCAACTCCCACAGTGCTGTTTAAACAGAACTTCAGGGAGGTTGACCAGGTATTTGGTATCTGATCCGTCAAAGCATGAAAAGTATGGTTATTAGGAATTTAGGTGTTAGCAATTTCATTTGGCTGTAATTGGAATAATATGGTAAGTTTAATAATTAGAAGTTATATATAATTAGAAGTTAATAATTAGAAGGAATTAGAAGTTTGGAACCCTATTCCATCTTTAAGACATGAAGTACTGTGATTCAAAAATGTTCTAATATGACTGCTGAAGGGGAAAAAAAACTAAAATGGAACTACACCTGGCAATGCCTTGGATGCTGTCTGCTGCAACAAGAGATTGCAGCGGTGTGACATTTAAAGTGCTTGGCAATTAAAATCAGTTCCATTCAGAGTAGTTGCTTCTCTTCTATTTTGGCAATCAAGCCAACTTGCCATTACAACACTCTACTAATGAATGTCTTACGGGCATGCACCACCTTGTTCAATTTAATAGACATCTCTAAAACATCTAATTGTACAGCCGTGTTTCTCTAATGACTCCACAGGGACTAACATCTGAGGAAGACCTTCAGTTGCAAACGAGAATGGGAAATGATCCCAGTTTGAACTAATCTCATTACAATGATGTAATAATATTATTTTGGTGCATAGTCTTGGCAAACACACAGGTCCTGCATACATACATTTCTGCACCTGCTTATCTGCTTTCAGGATGCTTATTACATGTTCAAGGATAATCAAGTTACAGAAATTATTTATAATATTAAAGGCAGCACAGGAATTTGAACAATAACCTGAAAACATTCATGACCCCTCAGCAGGCTCTCACAAGATAACCAATGAAAGGTCATGACTTCTTTAAGTTGTGCAGTGCTTTTTCCTTTATGGCAAAAACCAAGCCATGTCAAACAGTACATAAACAAGCTCAGTCAAATTCTGCTAAGCCATTTCTTAAATTCTCAAAGCCTTTCTTATGCCCCTAGTAACTTCTGTTGGTTTTGGACACCTTTACACTACAGCATAGCCCAGATCTATGGAAACGCTCAACACAAGGGATCTTCGTTTTTTTCCTAGCAAAGTTGTACAGACATAGAACATTCATTTTTATTTTCTGCTCTTTTTGTTAGTACAGTATATTAAACAAGCTAGACTACAATATAATGAGAGTCTTCTTGAATATTTGAAAGAGATATGCATTACCTTATTTGAAAGATTTATGCCCCCACTTCACTCCAAGGGGCTGGAGGTGACTAACAACAATGTTTAAAACAAAATAGCCAACATAAAATAAAGACCAAAAAATTGCAAAAACCATACAAGAGAAAGAGACAGAGTGATAACCAGTGAGAAGAGAAAATTACAGATATCCCAGAAACCCAAACAAAATTCAGGGGGCCAGCATTATCCACGGGTTCAGCATCTACAGATTCCATCATCTACAGTGCCAAATAGTTGCAACTGCCCCCCCCCCGCCCTCTGAACCCAACTGGAACCTTTCTGGGCCTCAAAATGCCTTATAAGGGCAAAAAAGTCACTTTCAATTTCCCAAGGAATCTGGATTTTTTTTGGCCCAAACTGTCGTTCTGAAGCATCCAAAGGCTGTGGGCAGACACATGCAACCTCTGCAGGCCTCAAAGAAGCCTCCAGATGGTTTGGAGGGCTACATATACACTCATACGTATACACACTCTTTAAAAAAACCCTCAAACCCAAAATATGTGAGTAATGCAAAGTGTTCTACTATCATATAAGTTAGTAATATGATTAGTGTTTTTCCTATAAAGAGAAACAATACTTTTAAGAGGTCCAATACTTTTCAAAGTGACTGTCTCTTGTGTGCCTAATTAGTTTGTGAAACTCTTTGCCACAAGAAGTAGTTATGGCATCTTGCCTGGATGCCTTTAAGAGGGGATTGGACAAATTTCCAGAGGAGAAGTTCATTACGGGTTACAAGTCATAGTAGGTATGTGCAAGCTCTTGGTTTTAGAGGCAGGCTGCCTCTGATTGCCAGAAGCAGGGGAGGGCACCAGGACACAGGTTGTGCCTGGTGTCTTGTGTGCTCCCTGGGGCATTTGGTGGGCCATTGTGAGATACAGGAAGCTGGACTAGATGGGCCTTTGGCCTGATTTAGCGGGGCTCTTCTTATGTTCTTATGAGTATGCATCAAGGTCAGAGATTATGAAGGAGACATATTTCAATGGAGGATCACGTGTTCTGTGCTCAGGAAGTTCTGGGTTCCAAGTATCTCCAGAAAGGGCTTCAAAAGTCCCCTGTCTGAAACACTGGCAAGCTGCTGTCTATAGCTGTACACAATGCTGAACTTAATGGACCAATAGTCTAACTCGGTATAAAGCAGCTATCTTAGTACTGAGTCATTTAAGAGCTTACCAGGCTATTGAGAGCATACCAGGAATTAACTTATCTTAATCTTCAGATCTCCTCTCATGTTCCCCTTCAGCAGTGTTTCTTGTCTGGGTCTGCAAACAAGTTACATTGCCCAAGGCCACTGGAACTTTTCTTCTGAGTACACAGTCAGTGCACAAGAGAGGAGAGGGAGTGAGAAATCTTCTTTCCCCCCTTCCCTCTTAACATGGCTAGGGTGTCTCTGATGCCCTGGAAAAGAAAGTGTTGTTGAAAGGGAAAGTGGATGTCAGCTTGGGGCAGAGGAGGTGGGGTAGGAGAGTGGTTGGAACAATCTATAACTCCAAACATCAGATTGATTTGGAAAAGCTATTCCTAATTTTTTTAAAGTACTTTAGTTATATTCCCATTCAATCCAATGTGAGTGGGGCAGGGGGAGGCGAGAGCAGCAGCTCACTCATTTCTAATTGGCAGTTTTCAAAGGGCAAACCATATCAGAATTTTAATTTATTTGTCTTTATCCAGAGTGTATTTAACCACATACTAACGTCATAGGCATTGTTAAAAGGGCTTCAAGGGCAGTGCATAGAAAGGAGCCATTTTTTGCATTATTTTTCCAGTAAAGCATTAGTGACAATTTCTGCTGGAAAGAAGAGTACAAGGTGTTTTTCTCTCTTGGTGAGCAGTATTTTTAGCTGAGGAATTTTTTTTCCTTCCTGCTCTCCATTTGGAATGGACTAATGGCCCAATCCTATCCATGTGATGCACTGGCAGATCTCACAGGCTGGCATCACGGCAGCCACTCCAGCAGTGGTGGGCTGCAGACCAGCCATTAGTTAGTGCAGGTATGGTGGCAGTGGGGGGATTGGGGTGAGGATTGGGGCAAGTCGAGGCTGACTTCAATGGCTGCAGTACCCACAGGATGCCTATCATTCCAGACCCAACATGTCCCCTTTGGCCTAATTTACACCAGCAAAATAGTTAGCATAGGTTTGAGTAGGTCCATTGGGAACCAGGGAGCAGCAGCAGAAGTAAGTAAAAAAAAAAGGGGGGGGTTACTTTTCTCTCCCGACTGACCTGGTTCCCAACTGGCCAGTGGGATGGTGCGGAGGCTGCATCAGCATCCTTGCATTGCTCAGGCTGGCCTTGACTAGGACTGGGCAGTTAGCTATATATTTTTCCATTAGCCACTTGAAAAAGTGGGCTAAAAATAGGAAGTTTCATAAGTGTTAGGTACTTGTAAGTAATGCTACTTGTAATGAATTCACATGCATTTATAATGACCATGTTTCATTTTCATGCGAGGCTCAGAGGAACAGGCTATCGCAAGGCTTATTATTAACAGTATTTTATTATTAACAGTATTTATATACCGCTTTTCAACAAAAAGTTCACAGAGTGGTTTACAGAGAAAAATCAAATAATTAATGGCTCCCTGTCACAATAGGGCTCACAATCTAAAAAATGCAAAAGAACACCAGCAAGCAGCTACTAGAAAAGACACTGCTGGGGTGAGGAGGGCCAGTTACTCTCCCCCTGCTAAATAAAAGAGGAGCACCCACTTGAAAAAGTGCCTCTACTCAGTTAGCAGGCTTATCAGTGTCCAACATGGAATAGATAATAACGCAGCTTTTCTGACTCTTGCTTCCATTCCTGCAGACAGAAGTAATTGTGGACACAGTTTTCAAATGACAGGTTCTCTTGAGTGCAACAGTACTGTAAACAAGGATCTGATAGATAAAGGGAAACAAAAAAGAGGAAATCATTATACTGGTTAAAGAGCTACAGTCCTCGTTATCCACTAGGGTTAGGTTCCTGGAAAACCCAGTTGATACTGAATTAGTGGATACTGAATCACTGAACCTTTGGGAAAAATGGGGTTAGGTTCCAAAGGACCCTCTTAAAGTCTCAAGGAGTTTGAAAATCGCTCTCTTTTGGGGGCGGGGGAGGAGGCAGCAGGGGCGGGCAGAAGGCAGCAATGTGATCCCCAGCATCACATTGCTCAGGGGACTGCAGGGGCTTTGCTGTACTTACCAGAGCTCCTACAGCCTCCTGGAGGTGCGGGGAGTAGTGCACAACTGTCTGCAGGGCTCCCCGAAGCTTTGGAAGTGAAAGTGGAGCACTTCCGGTTTTGTGGAGGCTTGGCATGATCGCTCCACTTTCACTTCTAAAGATTCGGGGAGCCCTGCAGATAGTCGTGCAGGGCTCCCCACACCCCCGGAAGGCTGCAGGAGGCTCTGGTAAGTACAGCCAAGCCCCTGCAGCGCCCTGAGCAACGCGATCTTGGGGATCTTGCTGCCCCCAACGCTTAAGGGGAAATAGGCCAGGCCCCTCAGGCTGGGGCCTCATGACGCCCCAGTTTGAAAAGCCTGCCTTACACTCTATGCAACTGAGTCTTAACTTGAAGTCTGTGGGGCTGGGTAATGCTGCACGCTCATCAACATCTGCAACATCTGATGCTTCTCTTCCAAGCTGGTATCCCTTGACTCATTGAAGGTTGCTGGAGCAACAACTAGGCCTTGGAGTTCAGCAGCAGTGGGGGTTGCTTTACCCATCCTTGTTTTAATCCAGTGCATGACAATGAGCAACATGTCCTACTTCAAAGAGACACTGTACTGCATTACTCAGACTTGTGAGGAGACACATACATCAATCTGTCTATCATTATGATTTGACCTGAAATTGCAGGAAGACTCTCATGGGTGACATTCATAATCTAGCAGCATGGAGTGTAGATAAAGTAATGAAGTGATGTCTGCTTGAAGACTACTGGAATTCCATTTCAGAAAGGCTTACCTATACAAGTGAACCTTCCTTCTGGTAGTAAACTGTGACTAAGGAATAACTTATTTAACAGTGAAGTCTTCTCTTCTGATAAGACTTTTTACATTGTCAGCTGTAAACACCAAACATTACTCTTTAACATCAACAAATGTTCCAGTTTGTTGTGTCCAAAGAGACTTAATGGAGATTCCAAAAACTGACTGCAATATTTCAGGATCAGTACAAATATTCTAGCAGTCTTGTCTGCTAACATTTTTTCACAGAGTCTCTAGGCTATTAAATTGCTTTTTTAAAAAAACAAAAAACCATCATTATCTGAAGACATGACACATTGTTCTGAGATTATTGAAAGGTGAACTGAGTGGCAAGCTGTGTGTTTCATTAAATTGCATGTAATCTGTTCTGAAATAGCTAAAGTATATTTCTTAAGGGAAAAAGTCTGCCAAACTAAATTTGATTGCAATGGCAATCCATATCTTGCGACACAAGTAATTAGCGCTCTCTGAGAGCTCTTGATCAGAAGTGACAAGATAGAGCCTTGCTTAAATTATAAAATATAGATTCCAGATATGGATTTGGGTTAGAGCTTCTTAAAGAATAGAGAAGCCAGTGTGTTTCAGAAAGGGGAATATGCACTTCAAGATAGCAATTAGTTTTCAATAGATTTAACTGCCTTGAAAAAACAGCAGCGGTAACAGAATACAGTAAATCATATCACTCAGAGGGGAATTTTTACTTGATGCATAAATGATAACAGTGAGACATCAAAGGAGTATGTAGGGAGAGAGCCTGTTCTGCAATTGAGGCATCATCCCAGAGGAAGGCCCTGTGACTTGCCACCACCCACAAAGTCCACAAAAGCAATGGGATTGGAAGAAGGGTCTCAATTAATTTCATGTGACCAAAGGTAATCCAACACCCATGAGCACTCTTATGCCTAGAGTGGCATAGTAATACAGCGGAGGCATGATGGCCCAATCAGAGCACTGGTTTTGGAAAAGTAGCCCTCTGTCCCTAGAGCAGTGGTACTCAAACTTTTCCAGCCAGTGACTCCCTTGACCCCCCGTGGCTGTTGGCCATGACTCCCCATCACGTTCCTGAGGGCTGGAAGTGACATCATTAAACACGAAGTGGCCAGAAATATTAACTATATTAAATATATTAAATATAATATAATATATTTATTATAATATAATATTAAATATATATTATACTAATATTAATTATATTAATCATATCATTAATTAAATGCAGATCTTAAAAATATATTATTAATACACAGCAATATACATGCTTTATAAATGATCAGCTGCTGATCACTGTTGGAGACAGGATGCTGGAGTAGGTAGATTTTGTCTGGTCCAGGAGGACTAATTTTTTTAAACTTTGTAAGCATACCATTAGAATTGTTTTATCAAATGAACTTTGTGAACAACCAGTCTGACCAACATTACACACACACACACACCCCTGTGGACCCCAATCCAACTAGTCATTTCTCCCATTCTCCTTGGATAGGATTGAACCCTTTATTAATTTAATGAAATTAAATTTTTCCAGCAGCTGGTAGGGAAAACAAAAATAGACCATGAAAATATATCAGAGCTGATAAGGGTTTGGTTAGGAAGCTGATTTGTCTCCTATACTAGGAGATGCACAGCTCAAGCCTATGCATGTCTACTCAGAAGTAAGTCCCATTAGAGTCAATGGGGCTTACTCCCAGGAAAATGTGGATAGGATTGGGCTGGTAATCACTTCATCAATGGTTGATAAGTATTCCCTTCAAATAGCAAGATTCATCACTTTAAAAATACAGCCTTTCCTCTTCAGTCAAACAACAAGATTAATAAATCACTTTAAAAACAGTACCCTTTTCCTGCTCCTGGCCAAGTAAAGTGTGTGCTTCTCTCTCTCCCCTCCCCCTTTGCCAACTGCATGGAAACAACTTTAAGACCCCTGGTGACTGGTAAAATAGGAAGCGTTTTATTTGGGGAGGGGGACGAAAGCAGGAAGGTTTGGAGATCGAAAGGGGAGAGTGGAAGAGGGAGGGGGTTGAAAAGAGAGATTTCACTTTGATGAGAAGCAATCCCAGGCTGGGAACTAGGAACCAACCAGACAAGGATCAGCGAGGGTTAAGGACTGCAAGCTGAGCATGCTCGGTACTTGCCAGATGGGGGTTGGAGTTGAAGAGCGAACACAGAAGGCGGCAGCCTCGGAGTGGAGGGAGAAGAAGGTGGGGTGGCAGCAGCCACTCTCGCAGCTGAGCAACTCCCATTTCTTCTGCTTTAAAAAAAGCGCAGACGACGCGCAGAAGTCAGGTTCGTATTCTGCCCAGGGGTGTGACTGTATCACTGCGAGAGGACATCCCACGCCTCCCTTTTGAGTTCCTGGCACCTCCTTAAAGAGCCGTGCCACACAGTTTGAATAACACTGCCCTAGAGCAGGGGTGCCCAAACCCTGGCCCTGGGGCCACTTGCGGCCCTCGAGGACTCTCAATGTGGCCCTCAGGGAGCCCCCAGTCTCCAGTGAGCCTCTGGTGCTCCGGAGATTTGTTGGGGCCCTACTGGCCCGACACAGCTGCTCTTAGCGTGAGGGCAACTGTTTGACCTCTTGCGTGAGCTATGGAATGAGGGCTCCTGCCACTGCTTGCAGTTTCACATCTGTGATGCAGCACAGGCAGCAAAGGAAAGGCCAGCCTTGCTTTGTGCAAGGCCTTTTATAGGCCTTGAGCTATTGCAAGACCTTCATTCATATAAGTTCATCTTTAATATATTCATTTATGTAAACTTATGTAAATTTATTCAAATTTTAAATGTAAATTAATTCTTTTTTTTCCCTGCCCCCGACACAGTGTCAGATAGATGATGTGGCCCTCCTGCCAAAAACTTTGGACATCCCTGCCCTGGAGGAACAAAGTTTTATGTTTTGGAAAATTTTGAATGAATTTGTGCCTACAAAGCAGTTGACTATCACTTATAGATTAATAATTACTTTTTTATTTCTTTCCAAAGCTCAGGTGCAAATTAGAGATCTCATTTTCTTCCCTTAAATCAGTATTTTTATTCTAATATGTCAGATAGCTTGGCAGAGAGAAATACTTTGAAAGAAAGTGACTTACCCAAGAGCACCTTGTTTAATGGCTGAGTGAACCTGGGATTTCCACACCTAAGCTCAGCACTAGTTGTTGCATTGATCTGAATTCTCTGTATGGTGTTTATTAATACCTTGCTTTCATGCACCTTAAATGGAGTGTTTTTATCACCTATAGGCATGCACATATGAATCTGCATGATTTTGAAACCTAAGAGTCCCACTAACCAATTTGTGGTTTTGTAATTAGCTCTTGCGATTTAGAGCAGTGGTTCCCAAACTGTGGGTCATGACCCAATTTTTGGTGGGTTGCAGAACTGGCAAGGCAGATTAGGCTATGTGCATTAGTAGTAAACAAGCTACTACTTAGGGGTGGGGAGCACTACTCCCCAATCACCATTATGGCCACACCTCTTGGCATTCATAAATGAGTTAGCAGCCTTTAGGGCAGGGATGTTTCAAATTTAACATTCATGGTGCCTCTGAGGTCCAGAAGTGACATCATTAAGCAGGAAGTGAAATTATTAAGCAGATGATGGCCAGAAATAAGCACTTTGTTCTCACATAGAAACTTGTTAGCTGCAAATAACAAAAGAGAAAATATGCAAATCTTGGTCATATTTTCAAGATATGAGAGAGCTCAATTATCAAGCTGGGAGAGCCCAATTATAACCAGGGTAGATATTTGTTTCCAGGGGCTGCATTCAGTCCATGTGCCTTATGTTTGACACCCCTGCTTTAGGGCTGCTGCAGCCTTTAGGGCATTTCACCAGAATGGTCCTGATCTGATGAATGTAGAGCTCAGCGAACGTTCCAGAAGGCAGTTCCAAACTCCACCCCCAACTATAGTAAAAAGTATAAAAACGGAAGCCTGAGCAGCTCATAAATTGAAACACTTTTTCTAGGCTTGTAAAGCTAGGTGGGTCTCGATAGAGTGCCATTTTTAAAAGTGGGTTCCAGTGCTAATAGTTTTGAGAACCACTGATTTAGAGGAGAGAGAGAAAGCTTTTTAGAGGAATTACATTAAATGAACTTATAGACCTTAATTTACAATGCAAGAGTTTCAAATTTGGAGTCTTGCAACATCTTAGGCCCTTAAGAAGGTACTAATCTGAACTAGCTCCATCATAGAATGCTGGTAACATTTTGGTCTGTATTATACAGGACATAAATTAATAAAAGCAAATGTAAAGTAGACTAAACTCCAACAGGTGCCTGAGCAGTGGAAACCCTTTTCATGTTAAACCGTGTGAGTAATTGCCCAGCAGGCAAGCCTGAAGCAATAGGAGCACTTGAGTTACTCAAACAAGAATTGAGAGGCATTTTGAAGAATCGTGCATTCGAGTAAGAGCAGAGGAAACAGCTGTTGTGGGGGCCAATTATTTCTGCTCAGTATGCTTACCTTCCTATCCTGTGCTAGTCTGATTATAAATCATTTCAGTAGACAATAGGAAAATTTAGGGCTTGGTTCTGCAAAGTCTCCCCTAGAGCATAGTTCTGCAGATTCAAGCTTCGCCTATCAAACTTCTCTTAGAATCAAGTTTTGCATACAATACTTCTGTTGTGACTGAATACTCAAATTCCTGTATTATGGTATTTTGCATTATCCTGCCCTATCAGCACAATCCAGAGCCCCAGTGAACACAGAGGTTTCTCATTCTCATACATTCATAAGGCAGAGAAAAGGATTCCATTTGTGTAAGAGGAAATGTTCAGGGATCACACCTTTTCACTGATGAGAACGGCAGTGTAGGACAATATGGGTGTATATATTTAGCTACAAATGTATACCTGCCTTTTAGCCCCCAAAGGCACTCACAACAGTACAAATAATAGAACAAAATAGAATGAAATAAACTTATCAACAGTTAAAAGCATCAGGATAATAAAAATTTAAAATCAAGGCACAGAGGTAAGTAAGGATCAAAATATTTTCTGCAGAGAGAGAAAATTTAACTCATCCAGAATGTTTTAAAAGTCTTAACCAAACACCAAAAGCATGATAAAGAGAGGACCAGACAGACCTCAAAGAGCAGTGGTTCTCAAACTTTTAGCTCCAAGACCCACTTTTTAGAATGAGAATCTGTCAGGAGCCACCAAAAGTGATGTCATGATCAAAAGTGTCATCATCAACAGGAAGAGTTTTAACAATCCTGTGCTGCAATCCTACCCACCCTTACCCAGGATTAAGTCCCATTTACTACCATTGTTAAAAGCAGATACATTGTAGCCTGTTAAAAGTACAGTTGTGTAACATTTCCCCAGATGCAGTCACATACCATGGTAGCATCGTCTAATATATTAAAAATAAAATGAATAGGGACCCACCTGAAATTGGCTCACAACCCACCTAGTGGGTCCTGACCCACAGTTTGAGAAACACTGTCAAAGAGAGTTCTGCAGCCTAGTGGCTACAGCTGAAAAGAACCCAACCAGATTTTCAAATGTGGGTCAGAATGAGAGTTACTTTTCCTACCCCAATTTCTGCAATGATGGGAGGCTTTCAGGATGCACCTTCTCTATCCTTCTCCTGCCAATCAAAAGTAACTAGAGTGCTTTTCTTCAGCAGATATTTCTCATCACCTGGAATAGCCTCATCTGATATGGACAGAAGGCAATTTAACCGTTCTATATTCCCTGTTGACTTCAGTGACTTTTAGATCAAGCTACTAGCCTCTAATGCAAGGTCAGACTATTGGCATGAATCAGTCCTAGAGAGCAATCAGGTGGAATTTACTTCTGCAGATTGCAAGCTAGGGCCATAATGTCTCATAGCATCTTGGTAATGTGAAACACATAACAGTAAGAGACCATTCTGGCTGATGTGTTGCTGTCAAAAGGACATTAAGGCCATTAGCACCCAGAAGTTGCTGCAGAATTACGATGAACCTGGCCAAGAAATTTTAAAAGTTGTGTATCAGCCGGTGATGCAGCTAGGAATGTCAGAATCAAAATAAACTGTTGCTATATTTTTAATGTTTATAGATACTAATTGAGTGTGGAGTGGATTAGCACAGAGAACTCAAGCAGGTGGTGAAATGTGTAGCAAGGAAAAATAAATAGAATTTGGAATGGTTCTCTGAAGTCTAACAAATAATTATTCCTTTCTCCCATCAGTATTAGAAAGCAAGACAAGATTTGTGAAATGGGCAGGTGGGGATTCTTCACGGTTTTCATTTTTCTAATTAGGAGAGAGATGTGTCTTTCCTGTTGCTTAATATTCAGGAAGATGGATACCCTGCTAATTACTGGAGATTGATATTTTTAAATTGCAGCCCATGTGGGGATTCCTAACAACCAGAAACCTTTGTTTGAGCTTCTAATGAACCGTAGTGCCAGTTATTGGAATAATGTGCACCAGGCATTTTTACCTACTGTGTTATTCATTTAACAAATATTCAGCTTTCTGTTATGCACTGTTTAAAAGCAGAGTGAAGTATAATAAATGCTAGCATGATGTACTCCTAACTCTGTTAGGTTTCCTGCTTCCTTGGTTATCTCCGTCCACTCTCCCTTGGCACCTCTTGTGCCTAGAACCGCCTCCCAGTATACTTGTGCGATACCTCCTCCCTCCCTTCCAGTCGCTTCTTCGCGACCACCTTTCCTTGGAGCCTTTGGCACCATGTGTTAGCAGTTCTCTCCCTCTCGTAACTAGGCGTGGAAGTACTTTGGCTCCCACAGTTGCATATCCTTCTTACGCTTAACCTTGGCCTCCATTTCTCAAACTACTGCATGGGAATTGGGGCCACTATAAGTTTTGATGGGGGCAGGTGGATGTGTCCCAACGGCACTGCAGTGATCACAGTGCTGTGGTGACCCAGGGTCATTTGAACATATCGGGGAGGGGTTGTGAAACCTGGATGCTCTCAGCCCCTTCTGTGAAACTCCCCACTGCTGTACTGAGCTCCAGTCAGTACAGCTTAGTGCAGTGCTGAGAGCTTAGTGCAGCGCTGAGAGCTTAGTGCAGCCGTGCGGAGAGTCGCCTCCATGCAAGCCTCCATGACCCACTGGAAGATTTCACAACACCTCCCCCCCCAGGCATGTTGAAATGACCCTGGATCCCTACAGTGCTGTGACCGTTGTGGCGCCCTTGGGTCACCTTAAGGGGTGTGGCCCTCTTCTGGTTTCCCTGGTGCGTCACAACCTACCAGTTTGGGAACTGCTGATCTAGATACAATAAGCTGCTTAGATCAAGAACTTGTCCTCTCATTCTGTGCAAAGCATCACCTCCACATGCAATGGTAGTGCAGTATAAATAATAATAAGGGAAATAGAGTAATTGCCCAAAAGGCGAGCAGTTATTTCATATTGCAACCTGCTTGTGAAATGAATAGATTCTCTACCGTCTATGAGGTACTTCTAGAACTCTCATTATTGCCACAGTGATTGAAGTCTCTGGTATTATTAAATCAGTGTCCCCTCTTGCAGTCACTTTCCCATTTCATGTTCTAAAAGTGCAGTCCTTTTCCGTTTTCCTTAGGGATAAGACGCACTAAGTTCAATGGGACTTGTTCTTTGGTAGGTGTCTTTAAGATTGCAGCCTAATATCACTGGGATTGGCAAGGCAAGCTGTGTCTCTGAAAGACTCAGAATAGGTGGTAGTAACTGTGTTGTCATGCTAGGGCCTTCCTTTTCTTCATAGTCTTCAGAAACGCTCTTCTGAGTGCTATAGGATATGGCATACATCTTGGTATGTTGGTGCAATTACAGTCTCACCAGTAGCAGTGAAGCCCCTCCAGTGCAGCTCCTACCAGTGATTATGCTTTGGACACCAGCACAATGCTACACCAGTAAACCCTTACTGCTGGTACTGTTCCAGTCCCTAAAACAAGACAAACACATGGTTGGGATTGGAAGAAGCTATTGTCTGCTGTATCCTAAACCCCTTTCAGATGATGGATATGCCCCAAACAATGGAATACCGCACCAATGATGGAGCTGTTATGCAAATTAAAAAAAAATCACAGAGATGGTGAAAACACCATCTCTAGCCACCCCTTCTGCCATGCCCATTTTCCTGTGGCAGAGCATTGGATACAGTCTGCACTCTGCAGCCAATTACAGTTCACCAATCCCAGTGCATAACGCCCCAACTAGAGTAATCAGACTTCCCAGATATGCTAGGGTCTGCTGTAGTCGCACAGGTATTTGTTGGCAGGGTGTGTTTC
Organism: Tiliqua scincoides; assembly: GCF_035046505.1. NCBI lineage: Eukaryota > Metazoa > Chordata > Lepidosauria > Squamata > Scincidae > Tiliqua > Tiliqua scincoides. Next base: position 41,758,473 of record NC_089824.1, on the reverse strand, counting down.
TATGAATAGCATAAAGGGACTTGTATTCTTAGGGCTGGGATTCCTTATCGCTCTGTCTTCTTTTGTTCCCTTGCTTCCTATTCCCCAGTATCACCTGCATTGAGAGGTGATGTGGCATCCTTGAGTGAGGCAGGTTATCTGTGGGTTGTCACACAGGTGGATCCCCATGATGGATGGTGGTGACTGCTATATTACTCTTTAGTGGGGACCACCTGGAGGAGGTTGTTGGCCTGGGATTGGCCACTCATTGGACCTGCATCTTCTGATTCATCCTGGCAGCACTACCATGGCCACTGGCATTGAGGCTGGTTGGATTGAAGTGATTGTCTCCTTGCACATCTGACCAGTGTGGGGGGCTGCCACTCCATAATTAGTAGATGGTGTTGGGGTTTCTATGAATGCTGGCAGAGTTACTGGAAGGGTGGCATCTCCATGAGGTTATTCATGCTTATTTCCCCCTTCTACTTTGTGCGAATTAGGATATGATGAACATTGCTTGGATAGGCCATTGATGTAGCTGGGACACCAGTGCTACTTAGGAATAGAATTGTACCATAGCTCTGTGATTCCCCACAAAGTAGAGAATTGTCAGATGCTTCTCTATCAATTTAACAATTATTTCCAGCAAATGAATAGTGTGCTCTGATGTTACCTGGTGTGCTCCCTGGGGCATTAGGTGGGCCGCTGTGAGATACAGGAAGCTGGACTAGATGGGCCTATGGCCTGATCCAGTGGGGCTGTTCTTATGTTCTTAAATGAAAAAGTAAAAATAACTCATTTTTCTTCATCTCTTACATACACGCTTAAGACTCTGCTGGAGAGACTAGAGAGAGGTGCTACTGCCAGTGCAGTTATTTCTGCCACATATAAGAGAAGGTTGGCTTTTCTCTATTTAGCTGTTACACAGCACATTAATGCTGATCATAGAATGAAACTACAAAAATACAACTGTAACCATCTGTGCAAACCTTGGCCCAGACACTGCATATAGGCAGACCTGCAGCAGCCGATTTCTGTACTCCTGGCATCCCAGTTTCTGATTACAGAAGTGTGACAATCTACTCCTGGAGACTAAGGGCAGAGCTAGATTTTGCAAAGATCCTAGGGCTACAGTTCTATGCATACTTACCTGGGAGTAGCCCCGCTGAACAAAGTAGGACTGAATTCTGAGTAGAGGTCTTAAGTCTATCACTGAAAATAACATCTCCATTCCCAATCTCTAGTTCAGCATCTCCCTTGTCCTGATATCAGGTGTCATTAGAACATGTTTTTCTGCCTCTTCCCAACATCACTGATCTCTTCCCCATGTCCTTTGGTTATTTTGTGGCCACTTGATTTCATTCTTTTGTCATGGACTTACTTGAAGAGGTTTAAATTAATAGCATCCCAAAGCAGGATTCACCTGCCGACAGGAGCTGATGACTCTTGATGGTTGTAGGAGAATTTCCACATAACATGAAAAGCATCCCTATGAAAATTTTGTTAGAAAAATTTTCTCAATGAATGTCAGCAGAAGTGTCTTTTTGCCACAAGTATTTATATTGGAATGGTTTGATTTCTTACCTCTTTCAGATAGATAGCACATTGAAAGCAGCTTCACTAAACACGGAAACAATTGTGGTGCAGTCCAGGAGTTCTCTGAACCCTTAGTACAACTTTTTAGACATAATAACTTTTCCTTCTCATAAATGTAATGTAAAAATTTTATCAGTGAAATGTAGTACAATATGGTTACTTTACAGTCTACTGATAATGTCACTAATTGATACTGCAATTGTCATAAAATTGAATACTTCATTTGAGCTGAATTATTAGAAACTCTTTTAGCCCTTTAAAAAAAAGAAAAAAAGAAGAAGCCAGAAATCTGCCCAGGGAGACACAACTGAGCTGGAAGAGAATTTGGATATTTTTATTGGGAAATTTTCAGTCATGCTCAGCAAAGTACTAATTCATTCTGATCCAAATTCAGTTCAGCTGTAGATTGACAATTGAACTACCAAACAAATTGCATCAAAATCGTCACTCTTTTTCTCATCAGGAAGAAGGATTTAAAATATGTACAACTATATTATTTGCAAACATTTGATATGTGAATTTCAAGAGTTTCCATCTGTGAAACCCAGCTGTAATGCATTGTACGTATCAGTATCTGAATGATGAAACATGCGTTTGCAACAAAACTGAATTCTGTCCCCGAACCGGAACTGAAAAAAAATCAGACAGTTCAGTTTTGATAGAAGATTAAAAACATGCCTTACCTGCAAACTGTATGCTTCTCCCTGAAGTGATCAGCCTTGTACTTGTCAATCCAAAGTTTAGACCAGTGGTTTAACTGTTGTCCCTAGCTAAGGAACGGACAACAGAGAAGGGTCTAGTCACGTTAGCACCCTCAACAATAAAAAAGAGACCACCATACTGTGCTGCATGGATGATTTACTAGGACTATTTCTATGTTTCTTTTATCAAGCAGCGTACTTGATATTTGCAGCGTATCAGCAGCGTATCAGGATATTTGTCCACCACGGAAATGTTAATTGCCCCTTTAATTTTCTATGGGCACAGTAAGTAAGTTTTAAGTGAAAATGACTTCTCTGACACAAACTTTATTCATTTCAGTAAGAATTTATCCTGGAGCAATACATTCATGTGAAGCTCCCCATTCCCTGGCTCAGGCTGAGAGGGTCTCCTCCATTCTCATGTTCACAGTACCACCATGCTGGGCTTCATCTATTCATCTGTCCTCGCCTCTGGAGAGCCTTCCCCTCTTGCCTCATTTTGGCTTGGAGAGGGGCAGATGGGTGGGGGGCTTTACAGCACCTGCTTCCATCTTTGCTTCCTCTTCAGGTTACTGTCTCCTTTTTTTGGCTGTCGAGCCAGAGCACTCAGCCTTGCATCCTGCTCATCATTGGCAGTGGCTAAACCCTTTAAACTTGGACCTGCCCTATGAGCATGTGTGGCCCTGCCCCTCTCCAGCCCAGAACCTTCCTCCCTGGTGTCCTTGTTGCCCTAGCAACCAGGTAACCTGTCTTGGGAGAAGCATAAGTAGTCATAGGAGCTGCCAGGGATGCCTTCTGCTGGCTGCAGTGCTAGCTGTGGGGTCAGCAAGTAGGCGACGCTGACACAAGGCACACTGATCACATGGAGAGGGGCATCAGCCTCCCCTGGTAGGCCAGGTGAATGCAAAGACAGGGTGAGGGGGCAATGCTGCTCCTGAGCCATTCAATAGAATACTTTGCATATTGAAGTTCTAGGATCATCCGTCATTGTCCTCTCTTCTCCCCTCCCCTTTTAGCCTCACAACAGCATCATGATAAATATAAGGATAAGTGCAAGTCCTTATAGCTATCATCCTATCTTGGCCCATCCTACTGACTTCTTGGCTGTTAGGATTTGAACTTGAGTTTTCTGTTCCCAACACCCTAATCCAACCATTTTCCACCTTTTTCATCTTATGGCACACTGACAAGGCACTCAGATTTTCAAGGCACACAGGGCACACTGTGCTGCCACTGGGGGCTCACATCCCCCATTGGCCCTACTAATAAATGAGCTCCCCCCCCCAAATTCCTGTGGCACACCTGTGAACCACTCACAGCACACCAATGTGCCAAGGCACAGTGGTTGAAAATAGCTGCTCTAATCACTGCAGCATTGGACATCTTGTACTCAGTTACTCTTACAAAAGTTTCACTGAACTCAGTAGGATTTACCCTTGCGTAACTGATGGACTGGATAATGCTTTTATTGGGCATTTAATTGGTGCTGTCAATTAGGTAAATAGTTTTATCAATCATTTGTCCCAAGTGCTTTTTCTTCAGATGATCAATGTAGTAAGGATGTGTCTGTATCTGGAACAGTTTAATTAAACTTTCAGTAAATCTGACATGTCACCATGTAGTTTTTAGATTAACCATCTGCATTTGATTTTATCTCAAGAAATATTAAAATGTGAAATATTGCCTTCCGTTAACAGATTGAAAATGCTGGCATGGTTGTAATCCTGTAAATGTCAATCTCAGAATGAGTCATGTGTCAGTGACAAAGCACATTTGATCCTATAAACATTTCCTATGTAATTCCATTTGCTTTGTTGCTTGGGGATTGGTAGTCAAAAAATTTAAGAATTCTCACCTCTTTATGTATTCATCAAAACAAAATTAGTTCCTAAAGTGTTTAGAAATCCAGGAAGGAAAGAGTCATAGTTCATTGCTAGAGCACATGATTTTTCTGCAGAAGATCTTGGGTGCAGTAGTTGGTAACTCCAGGTAGAACTGGGAAGTACCTGGAACGCTGGAGAGTTTCTGCCAGTCAGTATAGACACGTGAACTTAGATAGATCAGTGTTCTGACTTGGTATAAGGAACTTTCTGTGTAATCCTGTTTTGTTTAGTGTAGCCCTGCTACACATATGTGTATTAATATGTAGAAATGATAAAATGAAGAGGGAAAAAAAACCTACATGTACTTTTTCAGTTGTAGGTTTTGTTGTTTATATCATTACATGTGTACAAGATGAGTTTAAAAAAATCCAAATTATAAATCTATACATAGAACAAGAAGCACATGGCAAACAAAATTCTTGGGTCATAATTCAGTAAGGAACATTCATCCAAGGAGTGGTCATGTTCAGTGGTGTCATTTAGAGTGAGCAGGTGGAATTGCCCTATTGCAGTGATACCCAACCTTTAGAAACCCACAGACCACTGGTGCAAAAATTTGAATCATCATGGACTACTTGTGGCTGTGGGGGGGGGGGGGGTCTGGTCTTCACCCATTCTGGTAGTCTGTCCCCCAAGTGCTCCCCCACAGATTATCAGAGAGGACAGAGAATGGACCACCCACAACCCAGCTGACACTTCAGTGGTTATGGCTGTGGACAGTCTGTTCTCTGCCCTCATTGGTGGTCCATGGCAGGTTCCATGAGACACTGGAAGTGATCAAAGGTGATTTTTTTTTCCTGAGACCTGTAGTCCATGGACCATGGGTTGGAAACCAATGCTTTATCGTGTTTCGGAGCACACATCTGTGCTTACCAGGTGACCAAAATTTCTTACCAAGTGACCAAAATTTCCCCTCTTTGTACTGAAATGTGAAATGGTGCCCCAATTATATTTAAACTGTTTATGAACATTTTGTTTTTCCCATTTAACTGTTGAGGTGGAAGATTTGTCCATTTAGATTTCACAGAATGCTGACAGACAGGTATTAAACTGAACTGTCCTTATGTTTCACTGAAGACTAATTTGCAAGACACAATATGTAAACATGTGTCATTTCATCGGAGTCATATTACCTGGTGTAGAAAATGCATTGAGCCCTTTGGGAAATATTCTGTGCCTTCCATTATTCAGGGTTTGGATGGCTTCCTTGCATCTAGCTTTCTTTCTTCCATTGCTATTAAATTTGGGCTAATTGATCCTCAAAGGCAGGTTAGGTTTTGCCTTTCCAGGGCTTAGCATGCTGTGGCCTTAAAAGGTATTCTAATTAATCACAGAAGAGCAATAGGCTAATGAAAACCCTGGAAACTGATGTGATATCATTGTAATATTCAGCAAATATGTAATCCATCTATGACCCATTACTAGGTTGCAACCCAGGGACTGATGATATACCTTAAAATTCCTTCTGAAACCTGCAGTGGAACACTTGCTATTTCTCCTATTTATTTTCTCCCTGATCCTTTGATTGTCTCCTTCTGCTGTATGGCACAGAGTCTGTCTCATTACAGCAAGTACAGTAGATAAGGAGGGAATGAGGACACAGGTGGGAGAAATTGTGACTCCCTTCAACTGGGATTTCAAAGATCTATTATTAGTTTTCAGGTTGCATCCTGTCAACTCTCCACATAACCTTTTCAGGCATTATAAAGTACCACATTGTCCTTCAAAAGACAGACACAACGAACACACAAGTCTCCAGGCTGCAAAAACATGAGGACAGCACCTTAAGTGAGTGCATGTTAAGCAGTGGAAGACTGAGCGTTGACCAGATCTGTCTCTATTCAGAAATACTATACTTTTAATTGACAATCTGCACATGGAGGGGTTTACTTGTGAGCATTAATTATGGACCTTGCTTTCATGCTTTCCTGGCAGCTGGTGGCAGAGGAATGAATAATTAAAGCACTGGTAAAATGCATTGATGTGTTTATTATAATGCATTGGATGTACTGCTTCAGAACACCAGTCATGGAATGAATCTCTGCAGTAGGAAACAATATCTGACCACTCATAAATCCTCCCAATCCATGTCACAAAGCATAATTGCCACAGCAAGGGTTAGAACAGATATTTTCTCAGGTCATGTTGACTGACAGCCATGTGTGACATATCCATGCATGTTGTTGCATGTCTCACTGCTTCAGCCTTTCTGTAGGCATGTCTTACAAGAACCATGGCCTTGCACATTTCAGCTGCCCTTGACACCTGGTTATGACACACTGGAATTTGGGTGCTATGAAACAGGGATAAGGGAAATGAAGGATCCTGACCTTACTGCAGTTGGATACAGTTGGATGTTTTGGACCACCTCCTGATCTGCTGTGTATTTTGATGAAACACAGCGCAAAGTTCTCAATGTAATGGAACATAGAATCATAGAATCCTTCCATAGTTGGAAGTACCCTTAAAGGTCATCTAGTCCAACCCCCTGTATGTAGCAGGAAATCCTTCTAGTGCATCTAGGAGACACAACGGTTTGTGTCTCAAAAGGAAAAGTATAGCTTATAATAAGCATTTATTTAAGGAAACTAAACATTGTTAAATGAAAACTTCTTTCTGCAACACATTATTTCTTAGGGGGTCTCATGAACAATTCCTGGAGATGTCTTTTGAAGCACAGGTGCTTCTGTGAAATACTGCTGTTTACTTTTCTCTTCAGTACAGCAGTGTATCGAAAGGCATCTTTCTCTGTGCACATTCTTTGATCGGTGCTTGCATTATCTTAATATGAGACAGCCTTGTTACCACAAGTGAAAAGTTATTCTGGTGAAAACGATTTCTCTTCAATATAAACCGAGTCTCATTATGTATAAGAAAGGCTTTTGAGGCATTTGGAACGGCTGCGTTTTTTTGGAAACGGCTGCTAACTGGAAACGGCTGCCAGTTAATGGAAGACATCTTAGGAAAAAAAGCAAAGCAACTTTGTGATAATATGATAGTAGTTATGGACCCCAAACCAAAACTCCCATTTGTCCTGCACAGCTTGAAGTCTGACAAAGATATGCAGCCTCTATTCCATAATGCTTCAGGTAGTCAATCAAAGTGAAGATATATGTGGAAGAGGATTATTTACCATTTAAGATTACAGGGAAGGAAATTCTAAGATTCTAAGATTCTAAGAGCTGCAAGTGATATTCCATTCAAGACAGGAGATTTTCCACTTCTGTCCTCCTGCAATATACTGTGGACCTGAAGAGCTGTTCTTGAGGATTGGGGAGACCATCTGTAATACAGTGAAAGAGAATCAGTGGTAATTCAGGGCATGCATCACCCACCACCACCTCCTCATGTGCTCTATTGGAAAAAGCCGTTCTTCCGCATTGTTGTGGAATAATATATTTTATATATGGCAAATACAACATGTAATGATACAGTCAATTCTCTTTATATGTGAATTCACCATCTGTGAATTTGCTTATCTGTGATAGGCAGAATTGCCACCTTCTCTCGTTATCCGTAGGTCTGTTCTCATTATCCACTGTGCAGAGACCTTCCGGAGGCTGCAGGGACCTTCAGAATGGCATCTACAACCAGCACAGATCCCTTTAAAATGGACGGCAGAAACTTCCATTAGTCATTTTAAATGGATCTGTGCGGTGGTTGCATGTGCCATTCTGAAGGTCCCTGCAGCCTCTAGAAGGTTTCTGCAGCATTTAGAGATTTGCATTGGCACCCCCCAAAGAAGCATGCGAGACATAGGCCTGAAATGATTTAAAGTTTATTAATAAAACAACAAACCTGCAGCCGGGGAAAACTTATCTAAAGACCCACAGCATGCTGGCATCTAATTGCTTGGGGGAAATGGCGCTGGCCATCTACCGCCTCCTGACCCCAATTGGGCATCACATCCTGGCTCAAAGTTTCACTCAATCAACAATTGAGTTAACCTTTTCTGGACAACTCTGAAGGGTCAAGGCAGTCAGCCAGCACAGACCCACACTGAAAGACCTTATATGGGCCTTTGCTTAACCCAGCCAAGGGCTTTGCCAGCCAGCCTCATCAACCAGGACAAGTGTTGTCAGAGTAGCAGGTAAAAATAATTATTCCTAACCACTTCTGGTTTCATGATTGCAAACCGGAAGTGGGTTTTTGAAGGCTTGAGGAGCCCTATGGAGGCTTCTGTGGGGCTCCCTGCACCCCCAGGAGCCTGCTGCTGCCTTCTGTAAGTAAAAGGCAGCCCCTGGTCCGTCCGTCCCCCGACAGCAGTGCGTTCCTGTAGATTGTGTCACTCCATTCCTCCTTTTCCTGCAAGAACATACTTTGGGAGTTTTAGTCCTGGGAAGTTTGAGAACCCCTGGTGTAGAGCATTCCTTATACTTTAAAGCAGGGCTTTTCAAACTGGGGCATCACAATGCCCCAGACAGAGGGTCCTGGCCTCTTTCCCCCTAAGGGGAGGAGACGGGGAAGGCAGGGACACAATTCCCAGGATCGTGTCGCTAAGGGGGCTGCAGGGATTAGCATGTACTCACCAATCCCTGCAGCAGCCTCCCTGGGGTGCGGAGAGCTCTGCGCGAGCGTCTGCAGAGCTCCCCAAAGCTTAAAAAGTGAAAGCACAGCAAACATGCCCCGCTTCCAGTTTTGTGGAGATGGGGCATGATCACTGTGCTTTACCTTTGAAGCTTTGGGGAGCCCTGCAGATGTTCGAACAGGGCTCCCTGCACCCCAGGGAGGCTGCTGCAGGGACTGGTGAGTACATGCCAGTCCCTGCAGTCACCTTAGCAACGAGATCCTGGGGATCACATCGCTGTCTTTCCCCCACCCCCGCTGCTTCCCCCTTCCCTGTAAGGACTTACTGCAGTCCTCAAACTACCTGCGAATTTGAGAACCGCAGCTTTAAAGAAAAAAAAATTGATTCTGTTCGCAAAGTAATGTTTTGTAGCACTGATCTTCCTTTTATTGTTCTTTTCATTAAACTGCAACTGAAGCATAACCTATCAAAGACCTCCCTTAACACAGGCAGCTTCCGGCATCCACTACCAATTAGTCCCGTCTGTGCAAGGGGCTGTGTGGGCCCAGAACTGTTGAGCACAGGAAATAAATTGAAGTGGAAATCAAAGGCAAATTAATTTCCAAGCTGGAATTCAGTCAAGGAACTAGTACAAGTGACCCTTTTTAATGACCACAAGCGTTGGGTATCTTAGTGCCTTTAATTTTCCATAAGGCTTGTATTAATTATTTATCATTAGTAGATAACTAATAGCTTAGTAGATTAGTACTAATCTAATAATTAGTAGATAATTAATAGTGCAGCTATCAGGGTGCTGCTTGCGACACCGACCATTCCCTGGTGTGCAGCAGAGTGAAACTGCAAACAAAGCAACTGTACCACACGAAAAAGGAAGGAAGACCTCGAATTGATACCAGCAAGACCCGGGATCAGAGAAAAGTGGAGGAATTTGCACGAGTGCTTGAGGAATCTCTTCCAGGCCCGGTCGATGCAAACGCATCCAACAGATGGGAACATTTCAAGAATGCCGTTTACAACAACGTCTTGTCCATATTTGGCAAGAAGACCAACAAGATGGCAGACTGGTTTGAAGCCCACTCTGAGGAGTTGACACCAGTCATTGAGGAAAAGAGGAGAGCTCAAGCAGCATACAAGGCCTGTCCCAGTGAGCGCAACCTGCAGGTCCTCCGAGCTGCTCGCAGCAAAGTCCAGCAGACTGCCAGGAGATGTGCTAACGACTACTGGCTCCAGCTCTGTTCCCAAATACAGATAGCAGCTGACACGGGCAACATCAAGGGGATGTATGATGGTATCAAGCAGGCCCTAGGTCCAACACAGAAGAAAATTGCCCCTCTGAAGTCTGCCACAGGCGAGGTCATCCAGGACTGGGTGCAGCAGATGGAACGCTGGGTGCAGCACTACTCTGAGCTATATTCCAGAGAAAATGTAGTCACCGAAGAAGCGCTGAACAACATTGAGTGCCTGCCTGTGCTGGAGGAGCTTGACAGTGAACCAACCCTAGAAGTACTTCACGTGGCCCTGGACTCCCTTGCCTTTGGCAAGGCACCTGGAAAAGACAGCATCCCTGCTGAAGTCCTAAAGTGCTGCAAAGAGATCATCGTCACTGAGCTGCATGAAATCCTCTGTCTCTGCTGGAGAGAAGGTGGAGTACCTCAAGACATGAGGGATGCAAACATCATCATGCTGTACAAGAACAAAGGCGACAGGGGTGACTGCAATAACTACCGTGGCATCTCTCTCCTTAGCATTGTAGGAAAGTTGTTTGCCCGAGTTGCACTAAAGAGGCTCCAGGTACTTGCAGAGAGCGTTTATCCAGAATCACAGTGCGGATTCCGAGCCAACAGGTCCACCACTGATATGGTATTCTCCCTTAGACAACTGCAGGAGAAATGCAGGGAACAGCGACAGCCACTCTTTATAGCCTTCATAGATCTCACGAAGGCCTTCAACCTGGTCAGCAGGGATGGCCTCTTCAAGATTCTCCCCAAGATTGGATGACCACCCAGGCTCCTCAGCATCATCAGATCCTTCCACAAGGACATGAAGGGCACTGTTGTCTTCGATGGCTCCAGATCAGACCCCTTTGACATCCGAAGTGGCGTGAAGCAGGGCTGTGTTCTTGCACCAACCTTGTTTGGGATTTTCTTCGCTGTCCTGCTGAAGCATGCCTTTGGAACCGCAACAGAAGGCATCTATCTCCGGACCAGATCAGACGGAAAGCTCTTCAACCTCTCCAGACTGAGAGCAAAGTCCAAAGTCCAGCTGAAATGTCTGCGTGACTTCCTCTTTGCCGACGATGCAGCTGTCACTACCCACTCTGCCAAAGATCTCCAGCAGCTCATGGATCGTTTTAGCAAGGCCTGCCAAGATTTTGGACTGACGATCAGCCTGAAGAAAACACAGGTCATGGTTCAGGATGTGGACTCACCTCCCTGCATTACAATCTCTGCGCACGAACTGGAGGTTGTCCATGACTTTGTGTACCTTGGCTCAACGATCTCTGACACTCTTTCTCTCGATACCGAACTAAACAAACGCATCAGTAAAGCAGCTACCACGTTTTCCAGACTCACAAAGAGAGTCTGGTCCAACAAGAAGCTGACGGAACATACCAAGATCCAGGTCTACAGAGCTTGAGTCCTGAGTACACTTCTGTACTGCAGCGAGTCATGGACTCTTCACTCACAACAGGAGAGGAAACTGAACGCTTTCCACATGCGCTGCCTCCGACGCATTCTCGGCATCACCTGGCAGGACAAAGTTCCAAACAACACAGTCCTGGAACGTGCTGGAATCCCTAGCATGTATGCACTGCTGAAACAGAGACACCTGCATTGGCTCGGTCATGTCGTGAGAATGGATGATGGCCGGATCCCAAAGGATCTCCTCTATGGAGAACTCGTGCAAGGAAAGCGCCCTACAGGTAGACCACAGCTGCGATACAAGGACATCTGCAAGAGGGATCTGAAGGCCTTAGGAGTGGACCTCAGCAAGTGGGAAACCTTGGCCTCTGAGCGGCCCGCTTGGAGGCAGGCTGTGCAGCATGGCCTTTCCCAGTTTGAAGAGACACTTGGCCAACAGTCTGAGGCTAAGAGGCAAAGATGGAAGGCCCATAGCCAGGGAGACAGACCAGGGTCAGACTGCACTTGCTCCCGTTGTGGAAGGGATTGTCACTCCCGAATTGGCCTTTTCAGCCACACTAGACGATGTTCCAAAACCACCTTTCAGAGCGCGATACCAAGTCTCAAGAGACTACTTGAGACTAGAGGTTGCCAACAAGTAGATAACTGAGCTAGTGCCTGATGCAGAGCAAAGATTGGCATCCTTCAGTCTTGGAAGACTATGGTATCATGCTCTGAATAGTGGTTCTGGAACAGAGTGTCCTCTCTAGTGCGCAAAGCCTGGGTAAAGTAGATATGGAGGATCGACTGTTACCCATGCAGCAAATCCCCCCTCTCCACGTTGCTGAAATGGTCCAATGGAAAGGCAGAAGCCAATACAGTTGGTTCCAGCAACGTCACAGGAGTTGCCAGAACGTGACTGTGTTCAGCCATGAACTGCCTCAGGGACTCCGGCTCCAGATTTTGCCTTGAGGTTGACTCCTGAAGCCTTTTCCTTAACTGGATGTAGCCACAAGGCAGTGGAAGTTTGGGATCAGAGTTTTCCTTCTCTCAGATGAGCTGCCTTCCCAGACTGACGAGTCCCATCTACCCGGTGGCTGTTTAGTCGCCTTTTATGACAAGTACAGCCAAACTGAGGGCTTATTCTTATCCCCAGCCCCCAGAGGAAAGAGCCTTTAAATAAGTGGAACCACTTTTGTGTTTTTGTTGGCAGTCTCCCTTGTACAGTATGTAATGTCAAGGCTACTTCGCACCTGTGATCCAACCAGTTAGCAACCAAACAAGCTTTATAAATTAAGGGACAAATTAACTGTCTGAGTTTGAATGACTGGAATTAAACAACAAAGTTGTGGTCACCTGCCCTCCCTCTCCCCCCCCCAAAAGAAGTTTCACTGGAGGTCTTGAAGCAGGTTTCTACATTTTGTGAATTTGCTCCTACATCTGTATTTGACTGATTAGAGAATAGCTTCTTCATTTTGCCCATAAATAGTTTGGCATATGGTGGAGGCATGCCCCCATAGCAGTCTTGTATTTGTAAATAGCGTTTCTGGTTGAAAGTAAAGTTTTTGCAAGTAAGCAGCCGTGTCTCTATGGCGATAACAGCTTGATCCTATGGAGGATTGGGCTGCTGGGCAGAGCCCATTGACTGCAGATGTGACTTCCATTGTTCTAAAGTGGTTGCCAATGGCACATGCAGAAAAGAAGGGGAAGGTGATACTCTTAGAATGCCCTTTCTCAATTTTTTCTTTTTTGTTGTATAGTTATCAAAGTTTTTTTTTTTTTTTTTGTTCTATATATTTTACTCTCACACACAAACACATACACTCTCTGTCAGACCAAGCAGCATTTCAGCAGCTTGCTGGCCTTCATGCCTTCTTGAATCCTTGTACTGGTTCTCCTTTTTGTGGTTCCCTTGATCATGAAGCACTCTGTTAGAACATCACAGCGATGCTGCATTAACATTTCAGTGATGTAATGTTAGATCAGAACTTTCTTTGGAGAGAAATAAAATGGCCTTTTCTCTGTGCAATTATTTTTTGTCATTCTTTTCTGCTATCATCCCTTTTACTCCTTACCTCTGTACAATGATATCCCCCAATTTAATTCACAAATATGGAATATTTCAAAGGCCACTTTGATCTATTGGCAGCCCAGAGATCCAACATTGTTTCAGTTCAGTCATTTCTCAGAAGGTGCTCTACTGTGCTAAACTCCCTCTGCTGGCTACCATCATACTTTAATTGGCTGTTAGGAAAAAAAAATCCCATAAGGCCTCTCCAAGCAATTGGTTTATTGCACAATAAATATGTGGGGGTTGCAAGGGTTCTAAATGCCTTTCCACAACCTAATAAGCCGGTTTTGTCAATCCACAACATTTTCTTACTACACACAACAATCACATAGATCAGTTATACTCTTGGCTTTAGCTTTCTCACTCCTAATACAGTAGTGCTTTTCGAGAGTATAAGTGTGCTAAGAGAGACAAACTGGGCAAAGTTGAAATGCAATTGTGCTTCTGTTGCGTGGTTGTGATTTGTCTTATTGTTTTGACTATTGTTTAAACTATTGTAGCATTTATACTATGGGATGGGCATGGGGGAGTTGGTGCTGACACTCAGTTGCAGAAAGCTGTGGGACAAAAGCCTACACTGGGCCCCTCCCCCAAGTTTACCAGTAGTGGGTTATGCATGGGAGAATCAGTTGCTGTGGGGCAATCATGTGGAGAGTCAGGTGGTCAGCCCGACTGTGTGGCCATTTGGGAGTATGAACCCTTGGCTTGTGTCCAAACTGACCAGTCCTGATGTTGTGCCTGTGCTGTGAGGAAGTGGAGATTATTTGGGTTGTTGTACAGAAAAAGAAGAAAAACTTTCAATGAAAAGTTAATAAAAATGTTTCCAGTTCTAGACAGTGTAACACACTGTAGTTGTTCTTACCATGATTAAGAATACATGGTAAGAACATGGTAATATACTGCATATACAAAAGTGGTCAAAGCACAACAAAGAGGCTGTTAATGAGGCAGTCAGGAATCCCATAGCCTGCACCAGAGTGTCTGTTTACACAACAGAGAGGCTCTTAATGCAAAGAAGAGGCAATCTGTCTCCAGTAGCCTGTGCAGCCAGTTAGTGTCTGGCAGGGATGTCTGTTTACACAACAAAGGCACTGATTGGGCTATATGTTCACTTGATGACCTACTGTGCAATTCTAAGTGGGACTTAGGCTGGTGCAAGTCCCTTGTGCCAGCCTATGAGGGTCGCAAATGTGCCGTAAAGCACATTTGCTCCTCCTCTACAGCAAGCTGTGCCAGCGCACAGAGGTTCCCAAACAGCGCAGAGCAACTTCAAGCGCTCTGCTCTCCTCAAGACTTATGCCACCTCAGGGAGTGGCGCAAGTCCGAGGAGACCCATAGGGGCTGCAGTGGCTTAGCCGGGGGTAAGGGGAAGAGTTTCCCTTTACCTTCGGCTGAGCCACTGTGCAGCCCTATCTCACTCTGGATACAGTGCAAGCTTCCTGGCTTGCCTGTTCCACTGCAAGATAGGATTGTGCCCTTAATTGCATAACAAAGGGGATAGGAGAACATATCCCCCCCATCAAAGTGATGCATACCTGTATTTATATAGTCTTTTAATTTTAAAAAAAAATTGCATAGCAGTTGACAGAAAAAATCAAATAGCTGATTGGTTTCCTGTCTCAAAAGGAATCATAATCCAAAAAGCTGCAGAAAAAAACAGTCGCAATCAGTCACAAGAAAGGACACTGTGCTGTGTGAAAGGTGACAGATATGTTCCCTCTGCTAAGTATAAGAGGAGAACCACTTTAAAAAATCCTTCCCAGCTAGCAGGGATTATACCAGGAAACCTTCCTATTGGGTGGAAGAGTCAGAGACCTGGCTATACCTTCTCTTGAAAATGTTTCATAGTTTGTTTTTTGTAGCATACTATTTCATCTCTTTGATTTATCAGTAAAACAGAAGGGCTCATATAACCTATAGCGTTCATAAGCATGGAAAACAGAAAATATGTTGTTTGTTCTCATCCTAAAATTCCACCTTCAGCAAGTCTATGGAGCACATATGTAGCTATTCTGGCAGTTTTATTTGTAACTCAGGTCAGAGACCCAGAGGAATGTTTAAAGCCATGATGTACGCCTCTGAAAGCTTTCTTTTATGCTTCTCAAGAATCAATGGTATTGATATTTAGGAAAACACAATAAACTAGTATAATTAAACATTCTACTAAAAGAAATAAAAGAGCTTACGTGAAACAGTGCCGAGAGAGAGAGAGAGTGAGAGAGAGACAGAGAGACAGTGAAGTTGTCTGGATGTAGACATTAACTATGATTAGTCAGTAAAATTTTGCAAGTCATGGTGGTCTCATCAGAGGGGAAAGGGTAATAAATAGATGTATACCATGTAACTCTTAGAAAAATCTAGGTGGGGGATTAAAACTTTGCAGTTGTGATAGTGATATTCTTATTTGTTTGTTTCCAAAACAGCTTTTGAATGATGAGGAAGGGGAAGAAAAACAATGATGCAAATGCTGGCAGTCCAAATCCCTTCTGGTCAACTTCAGCACAGAACTTATTACCCACAAAATTACTTTGAATTCTGGCAGACCCTGTTGGCTTTGTTGGTTCATTGTAATAGCCTGTGTTACAGAACAGTCTCACCCTTGGTGTTTGCCTGTGACTTATA
The DNA here is from genome assembly GCF_035046505.1 of Tiliqua scincoides. Taxonomy (NCBI): domain Eukaryota; kingdom Metazoa; phylum Chordata; class Lepidosauria; order Squamata; family Scincidae; genus Tiliqua; species Tiliqua scincoides. The sequence goes on along the minus strand of NC_089824.1, from coordinate 41,742,472 downwards.
GCTTTTCTTTGAATTATAAGACTGCATTGTAGCTCCAGTTGAGAGAATGACAAGGGGCTGGAAACTGCGGCTGTAAGCCCAGCATGGGGGAATGGCATCTCCTAAGTTTATATGTTGTGACATTCTAAAGTAGTGTAAAAGATCACACTGGGTTACATATGACCTACAAAGGCAGTTTCTAAAACTCATTAGGCAGTGCAGCCTGACAGAACGCATTGCTTCCTTGCTGCTCTTGATAGTTTTTCTGCCCACTGGGAATGCAACACTAAAGCCTTCCAGCGCAAATTTGAACTGGGAATACCTGTGCAGACAGATATTGCTGCTATTTTTATGGTAGCATTTTTTTTTCTTCCTGTCTTGTGGCAGATCATTTCACAAAGTGAGTGTGTACGAGCGAGTGTGTTGAAAACATTGTTCTACATTTATCAAGCTGATATATAGTGGCCTTTGTGGAAAATATAAGTGGGACCTCCATATCAGCGGATTCTGTATCTGCAGATCTGGCTCAGACCCAGAAACGCGTTGAGTCAGACTTAGCCCAACCTGAGTCCTCTGAAGCCTGCAGAGACTGCATGCATTTAGGATCGGGCTCTTATGAACTGGGGATGTCCTCTTTCACAGTGCAGTATCTTAGCCATGATGCTACAGAAGTTTTAATTTTAATCCATTTAATTTGATTACTTAATAGTGAGTTTGCTTGCATTCGCATATATAAGTAGACATTACGCATTCAAAATTTATCTGCATACATTTAGATTCTTCTCTTTCCCCCTCCTCCATATATAGCAACACTCTCTGTCCCAAAACTAGCCAGTGGTTTCATTTTAATGTGAGAATTTGAATGCGGGTCCCCTCATTTCTAGCCCTACACTTTAATAGCTGCACCATGCTAGCCCACTCATATAGATGAATATGGAGGGGGAGTCAGGATCACATCCACCAGCTTCACTCCCACTCTTTATGCCTGCAGTTTTCAAACTCTCAGGGTGTTTGAGGACTGCAGTAAGTCCTTGCAGGGGAGGGGAGGGAGGCAGTGGGGATGCGGGAAAGGCAGCAACACAATTCCCAGGATCATGTCACTAAGGGGGGCTGCAGAGACTGGGATGTACTCACCAGTCCCTGAAGCAGCCTGTCGAGGGTGCAGGGAGCGCTGCGCGACCATCTGCAGGGCTCCCCAGACTTCTAAAACTGAAAGCGGAGTGATCGCGCTCCCCTTCTGGTTTTGCGTAAGTGGAGTGCGATCGCTCCACTTTCACTTTTGGAACGCCAGGGAGCCCTACAGGCGCTCGCATAGGGCTCTCCGCACCCCCAACAGGAGCAAAGCAATGATGTCAGAGGCAGCATTATTTTTCTACCTCTATTTAAAACTGGATTTTAAAGGGGGAGTCAGTTGAAAACTCACTTAAAGAGGGAGAAACTTAGCGAAAACTGATTCAAACTTAAAGAGGAGTCAGCTTATCAGATGAGTTAAAATCCACCAAAACAGAACCCCTTGAAGCTAGATTAAGACTTCCTTTATCCTGTTGATGAAGTGCTAAAATGAAGCCTTCTATCTAGTTCTAAACTGGAATCATCCACTAAGAATTGATTCTAGTTACCTCTAGGGCTAAGTGGGTGTCTTTCAGGTTCTGGAACTTGCTTTTGAAGCACATTTCTTTGCCCACATTTCCTGGAAATCTTATTTGAAGTTTTCACTGGAGGGCTAATAAAGGCAGGCTAGCAAAAGCAGAGAGATATGCTTCTACACAGTTCACTAGCTCATGGAATATTTTCTAAGAATCAGTTATCTGATGATGGCTTAGGGTTTTTTTGGTGGTAAATTCCCACCCTTGGCATACAGGGAAAAGAATTCAATAACTGTCATTAATTGAGTTCGCTGAGCATTTCTTTTCTACAGTCCTTATGACATTCTTGTAACTTAATGTTCTTTGAAATGCAATAGTATTCCATCAATGTGTAAATGTTAATCTGTTTAAAAGGACCTGAAAGTAATGCAACCTAGAGGGGAAAGAAGGGAAAGACTTAGTAGCAAAGAATGTAACCGTTCTTAACTAATTCAATGTCCTCCCCTCTTAAAAGAACAACAAAAAAGTATCTTTACTAAAGAATAGATATTGAATCTTCATCTAGAAGAATTAAGGGTGCAAAATGACATGAATTTGCTAATGGCTGGCAAATAGTAAATATCAGAAGAGCAATAGCATGCCTTATGTGAGACTACAGGTGTGCACTGTTTAATAATCTTCCACTTAATGATGGACTGCATATATGATGGTGGTCAAAGCACAACAAAGAGGCTCTTAATGAAGCAGTCACGACTCCCATAGCCTGCAGCACAGTGTCTGTTTACACAACGAAGAGGCTCTTAATGCAAACAAGAATCAATTTGACTCCAGTGGTCTGTACTGCCAGCTAGTGTCTGGCAGGAAGTACCTGTTTATGCAGCAAAGGCGCTGGATAGGTTGAGTGTTCGCTTAATGACATAATCGCATAATGATGGAGATATGAGAATATATCCCCATTGTTAAGTGGCGCACACCTGTATTTGATTGGTGACTGCCATTTGTAACCCATTGGAGAATTTGTACTCTTTGAGTGAAATGTGTTTTTGTTATTTGGGTGTTTTCAATTTTTTTCTAATTGAAAAATGCCAGAACAAAGAAGAGGCAAATGCCATTATCAAGCTGGTGCTAAGAAACATTGATAGGGAAGACTGGCCAACTCATTCTGACTGTGAGTTCTTCCTCTAGGGGAGAGTCTCTATGGGCCATATTCTAGTACAGCAAAAATACCTCATTCAACAATATACTTGGAACACTGGAAAATACGTTATTGGGTAAGCTGTTTTTTGCTGTGTTGAAACTGGAAAATGCATTCTTGAGTAAACTGTTTTTTCTAAGAGTTGGAACAAACATTTGTTTTATTTTGTTGGAATGTGTTGACTTGGAATTTGTTCTATAATAGTTCTCCACATGAATTTGCAATCAGACATTCAAAGAATGGAATTATTAACCCATGTGATATTTCAGTAGGTCCCACCCTTCTCTGTGTCAGTCATTTGGAGGAGGTATTCAGGTACACTTCTGAATACTCACACATAACACAATGTTTTGTGAATTCTCTGTCAAACATTAGTTGAATGAAATGAAACAATTAGCTGAACAATTGTAGTTGGGGAAGGTGGGAGGAAGGGAGCTGTGTGGAAAAATAAACCCCAAATGAAAAACATCCATGTAGTGTTGCGCTCAGACAACCATAAAAACCACATGAAAAGAGCCAATCCACATATTAAAGTAGTATTTGCTGAGGCTCAAAAACACATAAAGGCACTTTGTCCCTGAAAAAAAAATCTGCATAATATGAATTATTCCTTTTTAGCACAAATTTTGGGTCTTCTGGTTTTTTGACATTGTCTCCATTCTCTTCTCCATATAAAGTGCAAGAGCTGCTTTAAATAACTCATTGTGGTGGTGTCCTCCATGTGGTGATATAGTACTATGCAATAATTCACAGCTGGGATAATGGTATTTTTCACACAGCACCATGGATATTACAGCAGACCATTTAAAATGTCCTGTGTAGTGTCAAAGTTTTGATTCCCTGGACTTCTGTGTATGAATATAACTATGAGAAGATTCTGAAATTAATTGGTACAAATGTGTTGGCACTCTGTTCCCCAGGAATTCAAACTATACACGATGCCTTTAAGAATTAAGTCCTTGGTGCACCTTTAAAAGATTCCTAGAAGGAGAGTTAAAGCAGTTGCAGCAGCATCTGTTTGGATGGGGATCAGAGGGCCAAGCAGGGATGTATGGTGTGGAGACATTGGGTGAGGCATAACCCCCCTACCTTAGTCCACAGAAAATAGCCTCATTCTCCCCGGTACTGTGCCTGTGCTCAGCCTCCATATGCATACACTGAGTCAGAAAGTGGGTGGAGTGCATGTGCAGTCACAGGGGAAGCTGCAGCTATTGGATTATGTGGATTATGGTAGGTTCATTCTGTCTCACCTACCACCCCCACACCACAAGTTCCTAGGGCCAAGAAGCACTGTGGCGAGCACTTAAGTAGAATTTCACATATGGATCTGAGCAGCTCAGGCAATTCTTTGACCGCAAGCCTCTCATTCATATGAATGTATCCAAAATTATAAAGATAGAATAAGCTAGGACGTATTCCTCTGAGATGGCTGTCCTGTTCTTATTACTCGTAAGAAAGAGCTATCTGCTTATCACAGTGGAGAAAGTTCTTTAAGTTAATTGGGTCAACATGACACCCCTAAACAGAGTAGTAGTACACCCATCACATTACAAATCAATGTGACTGCTAAAGAGCTTGAGGCAATGAAGGGTTGTATCAACTAGACCATGAAATATATGACTCTGGTCTTGTAATCTCAAATTCCAATTATCTGGTTAGAAGCTGTTGACTCCTTTCTAACTAGAGCTTTTAAATTAGTATTCTTTAAGGCACTAAATAAGTGACAGGTTTAGGAAATGATGCCACCCAGACCGCAGATAGATACTATGAATGAATCAAACTTTTTGTTTTTAAAGAGTCCTATGTAGAAAATGAAATATTTCTAAAATTATCTTAATCAGGCCTTAATTGTTACTCATTTTCATTCCATTTCTTTGGTTTTGATCTCTCCGTCTGTGGAGCCACATACAATACTGAGTAGTCAGACACATTCTTGGCACAGTAGATACAGAAGTGGTAGTTCAAAAATGTAGTAAGACCTGGAATTTTTTTTCAGGATCGCAGATCAGACAACAGCGCAGCAAGAAAATTGCAGTGCCACATCGCTGCCAACATTTAACAGGCTTGTACATGTGATGAAATCTTCCCTTTGTTAGAGGAAACATGGATTATGGCACATTCCAAAGCAGATTCTGCATGTACAGTTTGGATTGTTGTTCAGTTTTATACACATTATTTACATATTGAAAATTAATCTTTTATTCATAATGATGCAAAACAGCAGGTGGGACCTGCTTAGTTCACCACATCACACTCCAAGCAGGATAGCACTGCAACAACATCTTTAAATAAAGTTATATGGAAACTCTTGTTTAGACCTATATGCCAATATAACATGAAAAAATTCAGTTATACATCTGTTTTCCAGAGATGTACATTTGTATGTGGTTTAGAGAACACACTCTCTTCTTGGAAGAACAGACATTTATGTTTCCCTTCCAATAAAGGCTTTGTATTAATCTTAAAATACATTTATGTATGTTTGTATCTTCAAAAAAATAACATATAAATCAACCCTAAGCAGCAACAAGGTTCCCATCAACTTATTTACAGTGTCTGGTAGATAAAATTTGGGGTCTTATCCACGCATGAGGAGTCCCTCAGTGCTACACAATAAAGAAGCTCAGCACTTAAGCACCAGCTCTAATGAACACATATATATGAGTACTTCCAGAGAGAGAGATTTTCTCAAGAGCATTGAGCTTTGCCCTATCAACTCCAGTAAACTTAGTCTTGAGAGGAGGATGAATTAGGAGTTATTCACCTGGAAGAGCGAGGGGGGGGGAGGGGGAGAATCAGCTGCAAAAAAAGCAAAAGATGAGAGCTGTATACAAGCTACTTCTGTGTGAACTGCAGGTCTTTGTTTCAGTTTGCACAAACTCCAGGTTTCTGAATCTATAGATCTAATGATCTGATCCTATGTGTGTCTCCTCAGAAGTAACTCCCATTGAGTCCAAAGGGATGTGCTCCCTGGTAAGTGTATTGAGGACTGCAGGCTAAGGGCCCAATCCTAAACCAGCCCAGCTACAGCGCTAAGCCCTAGCACCAGCACTGGGTGCCATAAACGTGCTGTAAAGCACATTTATGGCACCCTCAGAATAGGGAGTGCCAGCGCTGCCCCCCCCCCCGGTCAGGCGCTGGGCCCAGCAACAGCAGAAGGAGGACGCTCCACCGGCAGGGGTGAGTGCAACCTCCTGGCAGTGGTACAGCCTCTGGGGGGTGGGGACAGGTGGAACGAGGCAGAACAAGGGTGGGTTGGGGGGAAGAACCAGGGCAGGAAGGGAGGAGGATCGGCGGAGCTGTCTCTCCTGGATCCTGAACTCCCATCTCAGGCCAAAAGGCCCAACACAGAGTTTCTCAAGTCTGTGCCTTGCAGACTTCTCTTTCTCGAGTCTTTCTCAAGTCTGCAAGTCTGCTGCAAAATAACTGGCGCAGACTTGAGAAGCCTTGTTGTGGGGAGTGCAGCTTTCCCCGGGGAAGGGAAGGAAAACTGCTTTGACACTGCTGCATCAGTGAACGACGGGGAAGCTCATGACTGGGCTGTAAATCAATCAATTGGTTGATGTTCCATTCAATGGGGGAATGTATTTCAGTTGAATTTTGGTAGAATTGGAACAAAACATTTGACAAAATCAAATTTGAAGTAATATTCTGGGTTCCTTCCAATGTGAAACATTTCAGAATTTTCAAGGGAAGCTAAATAAACTTCTATGAGCAAACATTATCAGAAGGAATCGTGCACATTCCTAGAGTGGCATGAATATGTTTGGGACAGAGATGGAGTGAATCTTTTAACCATAATCTTTCCTGGGTTCTTAATGTGTCCCAACTATAACCGTCACAATTCAAATTATAATGCAAAATAATCTGAAAAATTATCCAAAGATAATTGGGTTCACTGATTTTTGTTCTGTTATCAGTGAATATGGGTTACAGTCTACCAGTTGAGAACAGGCAAATTGCCAGCAACGGCTATTTTCATTAAGATGTCGAGAAACCAAGCAGTGCACACCAGTTGCCCCACTGCAAATTGGTGATTAACCTAACAGTTGGGTGGACTTTTGTGAGTGCAGCCTTATTAATTAAGCAGCAGTTGGGTTAATCAAGATACCAAAAGTAATTTGTTGGAATAAATATTTTATTACTTTGGCCATCAATAAAGCAAAAGGAGATACCTTAATGAATTCCGTTGTAATAAAGTTCAGAACATGACTACTAGGATGTTAATATATATTTAAAGAGGGACATTTGCAGTTAGTTAGAGAGGTCATTACAAATGCTTAATTTGTTCACATTTCTGTCACCCAAGTCTAATTACTGGTATGTCATTATTTAACTAAATATTTGTATTTGTTGTGAACAATTTATTGAGAAAGTGTTTAGGATTTTTTTTTCTTCCTGTTGTTTTTAACTGACATGGTCCTTCCATGTCACTTCTGTGCGTTATAGAACTGGATAAATGATATTGGACCATTCTGTTACTTAGATTACAGTGGTGGGAACATCTTTGAGGTTGCCTTGTTCTAACACAATCTCCTGAGAACATTGAAGGGCCAATTCAGAATGCTCAACCTCATGCAGCTAATCTCACTTGATTATTCGTATATATACTTGTGGTAAATATGTACTCAGAAGTAATGGATTGTATAGTTTCCTGATAAATGCTTCAAAATATGTTCCCCATGAGATCCTCAGAGTTGATACTCTACATGCAGTTCACACAATAATTGATTCATGGAATGCTTTTTGAAATAGAATGTATGACATTGCCATTATGTTCATGGTACACCAGAAATAAAAGAATAGGCTTCAGGAAGTAAGTTGTTGGATACACTTCCTGAAACTTTTATAGCAACATAGCTGCATGTTGGAGACTTAAGTTGTTGAATACAAATCTCCAGCATGCAGCTATGTTGCTACAAAAGTTTAGGTTCATCATACTTGTCTGTCCACTTACCCAGTAAGCGGAGAAGAGTCTCAGGCATTGAGCTGGATTGGGACCATGAGCCTGGCCCCAGAGGAGCTGGCAGGCTCCAAGCCAAGCCATAGAAGTTCCTGCCTATGCTCACCTCAGACAACAGAAGGGTGGCACTGTAAATAATAAAAAATGGCCAGAAAATAAATGCAGTGAATATTTCCCCATAAGCAATGGATGAATGCCAGTGCACTTCCCTGCTGTTGCTTCTCTGCACATAGTACTCAGTAACATACTGCCCCTGCATCTGGAGATTCAATGTAGCCAACGTGGTTAACAACCACTGATAATAACTACTATGAATTTTTAGAAGCTCCTTTAAAAGTCATCTAAGCCAATGACCAACAACACTCAAACATCCCACCAGTTGGCATCACTAGGGTTGGTGTCACCTGGTGAGGTAACACATGGTGTCACCATCATTTATTTATTTTACTATAGAACTGCAGGTCACCCGACAAATCACTAACCAACAAAAAACCAGTGGCCAAATTGATGACACACAACTGAACAGGAGTTCTTGTATTAGCTCTGATTTATGGAAAAGGGGATTGACTCAGAACAACTTATTGGTTCCATGCTGTGTCATAAAAACACCTTGTTAGCTCTCAGAACACTGTCTCGTTGATCAGTTTTGAGTTAAGGAAATCCACTGTTTATTACATAAGTCAGATGTGTTTTTTTCTGTTTATTTGGCTTTTGATAGAACAAAGATAATTATTAGGGTTACTTTCATTATATTCTGCCTTAAATTACGCACTGAGTGATATATATAACATGATGCTATTATTCCTAAATACCACGATTTCCAAAATTTTGGTTACTAGTGATGTCACCTCCCCAGGTTGTCACATTCTTGTAAGACCTTTCCATTGCAATGTCTGAGAACTCTTAACAGTAAAGTGCTGGGCATGTCTACCCAGAAGTAAATCTCATTGAATTCAGTGGGACTAACCCAAGTTAAGTGTGTATAGGATTTATGCCCTGCTGACCAATCTAACCTAAGTCTCCCCTCCCCAGCCAATGCAGATGCACCAATGGAATGCACACTGCATCCTGGGATGGGGGCAGTTGCAGAGGTCTCATCAGAATAAGGGAACTTTTGTTCCCGTTTGCTTTCTGCTTTCCCCATGGGTCTCCTCAGTCCTGCACTAGCTGTTTAGTTAGCTGTCAGGTGCAGGACTGAGGAGTGTAATGGTGGCAGAAAGGAGGGGTAGGATCCAGCAGTACACAAGTGATGCTGATCCCACTCCCTTCCTCCCCATTCCACCTCCCACCATGCACAAACACTTCCCTATTCCTCCCCCTGCTCTGCTACACCCACCACCCACCCCATTGCCACTCACCTCACACTGGTGGATGGAGTCTTCTTTACCAGTTGGTGCGCCACGTGCCGGTGATTGCGCTTGTGGCCTCACTACACTTGCTGGAGAAGTGATGTCCTGCCAGTATTCTCCTCTTTCCACTGGTGAAACATATATTCTGCTAGCATTAGTGGGGTGGGGGGTGGGTGGGATTGGGCTGTTAGTGCATTGTCTCCAGTGCAAAGTACATTTCTAGAGCAGAACACTTGATTAATATGTTCCATTTGCCCAGGGGAATGCCTCTGTCCTTTGTAACTGCTAAGGAAACATGATGTCATAGCTTGATGTCAAATAATTAGATTTCTGAGTTCTCATCATGCTTCTTTGTAGCACATACAACATTGGAATAAAAACTGTATCTGTATCAATATAGACATATTTCGGCATTCCACACTATTCAAAATACTATCACTCTGCATCTTATTTGTTCATTCTGGGTTTTGATATTGGTTTTGTGTGTTTGTTTGCTTGTTTGTTTTTGTTCCAATATCTGTGTAGCAAATCTTCAGGTGTTGCCTGGTGTTCATAAATCACAACATTGTAACTAAATTAAATGCCTGAAACAGTGAGTCATTAAAAGCTATGAGATGGTATTATACAATGTGTTTGTTTTTTTTTTAAACTGTTTGTAATGTCATTATGATTGTCTAAGTGGCTGTTAAGCAGGTATGTGCTTTCCAGTCCTACAGCAGAAAATGCTGACAGGTTTTCAACCCCTTTTTCTGCAACCTTGAAGGCTACCCCCTAATTTAAAAACTAAAGCTGGAATTCTCAGGAAGCCAAGTTTTACCCCATATTCCATTCGAATAATGTGTGCAGTCCAGAAAAGCTGGCCCAAGCTGCAGTTTGGATTGCACCCTCAGTGACATACCTAAGGAGGGTCCACACTTGCAAGTGTTCAAAGACGGCATGGCTTGGGGGCGGCACATGGCTTTAAAAAATCATTTCTGGAAGGTCCTCCGGAAGCCTTAGAAGGTGTGGAGTGGCACTTCCAGGCTTGTCCATGGCAGCACGGTGGCCAGGACCACCACTGTACAACTTTCTCTGAACTGCACCCATTTCCTTTAACTTTTTGGAATAGGTGATCATTCTGTAAGGGAGCTCTGATGCCATCCAGATTGCACATTTGAATTCAGTCCTGCACTAGCAACACATTTTTTAAATTTGTTTAAAAAAAACAAAAAAAACATGGATGGTTTTACATATATATTTGAGTATTTCATGTGTTCTCGTGCCTAACAGTTTTTCTTTTTCTGTTTTTTCCCCCTCTGCAGCTCGTTGGTTTTGTTTATGCCTGTTACGTGATCAGTGTTTTCATGGAGGAAGAGGACAGCTGTAAGTACTGATACAAACCTACTCATCTCTGGAGGCACAATCTTGGGGTGAGATTTAGTATTACACTAGTAGCCAATTGTATGGAACGGGGGGGGCAGCTTTGCAAAAGGTGTACCCCTTTTGAACACAGAGAACTGTCTAAAATCAATCCCTTTGCCTGGGCATTATGCAGTAATATAAGGTTAAGCATTTGTATGGGCTTCAGCAAAGCTCTACATCAGGGGTGCTCACACTTTTTTGGCTCGAGAGCTACTTTGAAACCCAGCAAGGCCCGGAGATTTACCAGAGTTTTTTTTACAATTTATGTGTACAATGTATGTTGGTGTACCTTGAGCCCCACTAAGTATAACAGGACTTACTCCTGAGTAGACATGCCTAGGATTAGGCTGTGAGGCTGCAATCCTAGCCACACTTACCTGGGAGTAAGCCCCATTGAGTACAATGGGCCTTACTCCCGGCGTTTCCTCCCAGAGGCACCTGAAGGGGGGGTCGGCACTCCGCGATCTACTCATTTTGCCTCGCGATCTACCGGTAGATCGCGATCCACCTATTGAGCACCCCTGCATGATCAACATTCTTTTTTAAATGTGTCTCCATTTTCATGTACCACAATAACATTTAATCCTAACATATCATAGCCGTATGCTGGCACCCTCCCTGTTTCCTTTTCCATTTTTGAAGCACGTTTCTGAACTGGTGAAGATATGACAGATAATTCAAACCTGAATTATATGTTATCATATAGTCATACTAATAGGGGACAGGGCTTTAGTTAGGCATTAGAGCATTTGCTTTGCATGCAGAAGGTCCCCAGTTCAATGCCCAGCTTTCCTGGGTAGCACAGGAAAATATTTCTGTCTGAGACCCAGAGCCAGTGCCAGTCATTGCAGACAGTGTAAGGCAGCAATGCATTGCATTCCAATGCATCCCAAGACCCTGTGCAAGGCAGCTTCTTACGTTCCTAAAATTAAAGAGCAAAAACAGTTCGGCAATCCAATTTCTTCATGATTAGGCTAGTTCTTTTTATAAGAATGTTTTGACTTTTTCCCCCCATACAGAGACCTGTTTTACAGGTCAGCCTGATTCTTGAGAAAAGATCATGTTGACACTTTGTATTTTGCCTCTAAACAGCTTTACAGGCAACTATGACAGCCTAATATTTCTTTTCCTACGGAATACGCACCACCAGCTCTGCTTTGGAGACGATCAACTTTGTGTGCAGTTAGTGCTTAATTCAGCGTAGAGCAAGCCCTGATTCATTGGCCTTTAAGACTCACCTCAATGAAATATCTCTGCATTATTCAGCTCACAAAACTTCTTGGACTGAAACCTGTCAGGAAGGCTTAAAAATTAATAACAGCCACCTCTTTCCTTACATTACGAGGCTTAAATAGATGCAGCTGAGGATCAGCTCGTGAGCACATTCCAAAGGGCAATAAATATACGAAGGAAGGTTCTCTACAGCCCTGGCTTTTGTACTTCACATTTTTAATTTTCTGGGGAGCACATTTCATTATTTATTTTCAGGATTCCGATGTACATACTTGAATTGTTCTTTTATGAGAAGTGCCATAGTTCAGTGGTCAGAATGCTTGATTTTTTTATATGCATGAGATCCCAGGTTCATTGGCCAGCATTTTTCATTAAAGAATCTCAGGTAGCAAGTCCAGGGCAGAGGGGAACCTGTGTCTGAAATGCCTGTTGACAGAATTACATTGCGTAGATAAACCATTGACATGAGCCAGGATAAGGGTATTCCTTACTATTATCCTATTTTCAGTTCCCTTTCCTTCTCCCATGCCATCTTTCTGATCTGAGCTGGGCCTCTCTCTCAGCTGCTATTTGTTGAAATGTATAGAGACAGGAGTTCTGATAACATATCTCTAATGACTCATCTGGTTTGGCTTTAACCACAACCAAAGTATCACAAGTGTGTGGGAGAGAGAATGACAATGTCTTCACTTACATCCTGTTCACATGTTCACCAGCTGAGTACAGCATATACAGGTACAAAGTAAATGGGAGTATGTGGTTGCACAGAGACTGCAGAGCAAGCAATGAAGTGAGTAGAGTAGGGGGCATGCATGGTCCCCTTCCCACTGTACCTGGGTACGCTATACCCAGTTGAAGAATAGCTGAACCGGGCTTCCTTTCTCCATGAACTGCAGAGCTGCTTCCAGATTGTTGACCTTATGAATGAGTCTTCTCACAAAATCAGTTCCATATATTATTAGTTCCATGTTGCCTCTTCATATATTTTCAGATGTGAAGGAATTCACAAATCTGGTACAGAGACACTGGAGCTCAAAACGAGTGTGATGGAAGGAATGTGAAAGAGTGTTAAAGGAACAGACTACGGTATTTTCTTCCAGAAGCAAATTCAGAAACTTTTTCTCTTGCCAGAGTTACAGCTGAAAAGCAAATGGGAGTTTATTTGGAGTCATAGTAATATGCAGTACAAAGACATTTATTTACCATTACAACAATAGTATACACATTGCTTACTTGGAGCCATTGTTGAAGTTATAAAACCTTTAGGATATTAAAAAAAAAAAAAAAAATAGCCACATGTGCTATCTTGAATTACCTATACAGTTCTGCATGTGTTTGAATTGACAAAACAAAATAACAAATCATGGCAGAAACAAATTTGTTTTACATTATAAAATGATTACACTTAGAACGCAATCCCAACCTCTGGTTGGGCCGGAGCAGGTCCCTAGCATGTAAAGCACTTTCGCACCACTGGGAAAGGAAGGAGGCTGACATGAGCCCTGCTCAGCCAGCACATAAGGTCAGCCCATGCCAGCCATTTCAGGGCAGGTGGCCCATGGGCAGGCAGCAGGTGAGGGATGTGGGCCAGGATCTGGCACTTATCCTGGATTCTGTCCCCATTCCTGGGCAGCTCAGGCATCTTGAGATGTCTCAAATCTGAGTAGCCCCATTGGGGCTGCTGCAGCTTTACCTGAGTTAAGGGGAAGCGATTCCCCTTGCCCCAGGCTGAGCCACTTTGCACCCCAACCCTGCTCTGGATGCTCTGGATTATAGCTTTCATACCCTAAAATACTAATTTTTTTTTTAAGTTCATAATGTCTGGGAAGTGAAGTTGCAGCTCCCATATTCATAACTGTTTGGCCATCCATAACCTACATCAAGCTGTTGTTCAAAATTAACATATTTAGAGGTGGTCTCCCTTATTACTCTTCACTGATTCTCACAAGGTTACATTGTATAATAGTGAGTTTTCACCACTCAGAAATAGCCTGCTGGCATGACTAGCAGTTATGTTAATTAACACATAACGCATTGCTGCCCCACCTGTAAAGCTGTAACATTCAACAATGTTGAATGAAATATAATACTGAGGGTACAATCCTAATCACCCCTTAGGCTGATGTAAGTCACTTGCGCTGGCCAAAGAGTGTCATGAAAGTGCTGTAAAGCACTTTTGCACCACTCTTCAAGGAGATAGGGCAGCGCCCGAACATGCACAAATGTGCACCGGCCTCCCCACACTGACATTGGGCCCCAGGGATGGGTGAGTTTGTGTTGGCCCAGCTTGGCTGGTGCAGGGATCTGGGGGAGTATGGGGAGGGCGGGGAGAAGGCAGAAAGGAGGCATTTTGGGGCAGGGAGAGGGCAGGAGGCAGTCGTTCTCAGGGGAGGCAGACAGAGAGTGGGAGGCAGGGGCAGGATCCAGCACTTATGCTGGATCCTAGCCCCATTCTGGGGTGGCCCAGGGCAGTCCCAGGCTGCTCAGATTTGCACCACCAGTTTTGTTGGTGCAGATCTGAGTAGCCCCATTGGGGCTGCTGCAGCTCTCCCCAGGGTAAGGGGGAAAGTTTCCCCTTGCCTTGAGTCAAGCCTCAGACAGTCAGAAAATTGTGCTGGATGCAGCACAGGCCCGCCAGCCTGCCTGTTCCAGCTCAAGTTAGAAATGTGCTGTGAATTTGAACATGCATACATGCCACCTGTTGTTAACATTCTAAATAGAATGACAATCCTATCCTATTGAGGGCCTGTGCTGGCAGAATAAGAATTCCGCCTGCATGCACTGTCACAAAAGTGCCATAAAGCACTTTGTGACAGTGCGAGGCTCAGGCATGCCAGCAAGAAGGCCAGAGCCATTCCACACCTGTCAGCAAATCGATGGAGGCCTGCCAGAGCAGGTAAACCCAGCACAGGAGTGGGGGAGGGAATTGATTGGGGCGGGGGAGAGCAGGGTAGGCAGATTAGGCCAGGGAGATGGGTAGGATGGGGAGAGGGGTAGGATCGGTGGCACTGGCATGCACCATATCCATGTCTGTATCCGTGTTCGTTGGCTGCTGGGGCTTGCCTCAGGACAAGGGATCTCCTAAGGAGACCTCCAGCAGCCAGAAATCCCCTGTGGAATACAGCATAGCCCACACAGCACCACTGCATCACCATGCCGGAATTTAGGATTGGATTGTGAGGTTTTTTTTTTTAGCTTTTGCATTCAGTATCTGCGGTGCTAGGTAGCGTGTAATCTTCCTCTGAGTAATGTTTAATGAATTAATAAAATTCACTTTAATAATTCATTTGGATGAATGTGTTCACATTAATGTTCTTATTAACAATGCTGTACTAGATTTTTTTGGCTGTATACTTTTAAAGTACAACTCCAAAGACTTATTAGAAAAGAGTGTCCATGATAAAAGACATTATGATTTGCACACTAATGTAGATTTACAGACTAACTAAAATCTTGTCAAACTGAGTTGAAAGTAAATATTGATGGAGAGAGAAGCTCTGCTTCCTTCCAGTCTCATTGCCTATATTCAAATTGCTTCCTTGGCCAAAGCAATGCTCCAGAATCTCATCTTTCACCCAGCATCATATTTCTCTCACTGAGAGAGAGAGAGAGAGAGAGAGAGAGAGCTTCTATCAAAATAAACTTCTCTGCATTGCCACCACCACAACATGGTACAAGTTGGCAAGGTCCTATTTCACTTGGACCACATGGTAGCAACAAAACAGACAGACACATTCAGACAGTGCATTCCTTTTGTGCTGCAACATGGGAAATGACTAACATGGATAATCAAGGAAACGAATCTCTGTATGACATACAATGCTTTGAGTTGTTTCCAGTTGTTGGTCATGCTTGTGCTTGACATAGAAAGCACACGACTTTTGCATAATAGAATAGATGACATCATTGGAACTTGCTCAGTATACATTTAATTAATAAGTGTTCACTTTGTCCAAAGTACTGTACAGCAAACTCTCCATTTATTAATAATAATAATAATCTCTGTATTTATATACTGCCTTTCTGGTTGGATTACTCCTCTGACTTTATTCAAAGCAGTTTACATAGGCAGGCGTTTCTAAATCCCTCAAGGGGATTTTTACAATCATAGAGGTTCTCTCTTCCAAGAACCAACAACATTTCAGAATGGATCTTCCTGGTTTGGTCTCACTTCTGGCCTCCAGATCTCCCACGCAGGCTGGCAAGCAGCTCCATCTCTCACATGGAGGGCAGCCAAGACGCTTCTTGCTCACACCAAGAGCAGGTGGAATCACTCAGCTGGGCTTGTCAGCTGCTTCAAGGTCGCACCATTCTCAGCCGTTCAGGGAGCTGCCGGTGTCCTCAAACTGGCGACCTTCTGATGTTATCTTCAGGCTAATGAAGGCTCTACCCTCTAGACCAGACCTCTACCTCTACCCTCTAGACCAATTTAATGGGCTAATGGAGGAGAAGAGAGGTTCCTTAATGCCAAAAATCAGTTAAGTCTGAAGGCATGTATGTCCATGGACATGTGTGTGCACAAAACATATATGACTCATTTTTAAGGAAGTAGGAAACATCTGTTCTTTCTGAAGTCTGTTGAATTGAGGGTTTACAGCAGGGGTGCTCAATAGGTGGATCGCGATCTACCGGTAGATCGCGAGGCAAAATGAGTAGATCGCGGAGTGCCGACCCCCCCCCTTCAGGTGCCTCTGGGAGGAAACGCCGGGAGTAAGGCCCATTGTACTCAATGGGGCTTACTCCCAGGTAAGTGTGGCTAGGATTGCAGCCTCACAGCCTAATCCTAGGCATGTCTACTCAGGAGTAAGTCCTGTTATACTCAGTGGGGCTCAAGGTACACCAACATACATTGTACACATAAATGTTATATGTTATGATGGCGCGAACATTGTAAAAAAAACTCTGGTAGATCTCCGGGCCTTGCTGGGTTTCAAAGTAGCTCTCGAGCCGAAAAAGTGTGAGCACCCCTGGTTTACAGTATCTCCAACAGGCCACATTTTCCCCACTCCTGCTGTAAACTTCCAGCATCCTATTTAAGCAACTTTGTTTGAATATTTTGAACTAGGAAAATTCTGTCTGGGCACTGTATTCTTTAGTTCACCAGAACTGAAGCTAAACTTGAGATGATTCATTTGCCTTTAATTTGATCCATAAACCAGAATGATCCATTCCACAGAATAGGTGTCATTCCACACCACTTTAAACATGCCAGGCTCTGAAGCCAGGCAGCAAGTCTTGCATGTCAGTGTTATCCAACTGCAGCACTATTACGATGTGTCTTTAGTCATGTTTCTCCAACAACCTATGCCTATCTACTTTGTGCTACTTTTTCCTTCTCTGATGTCCAGGCTTCAGATTCAGTCATCATTAGTTCATACTGGGGTTTTTTCCCCCTAAGGGGCAACTTTATTCCATTTTGTGGCTGCCATCGTATGAGGGCCCAGCTTCAGCAGAATGTCTTTTAGTAAGGTGTGCTTGGCACAGAGTTAATTACATGTTATGAGGTTGTGTATTGAGTGGAATAGATTATGGAATTAATTAATCAAGGCCTACACCTGATGTGCCCCAACCATAAATTATCTTAATTATATACTGGTGAGTAATCTTGGAATTCAGTTTAGATAAATTTCCCCACTGATATTTTACAGGTCTGTTTTGTTTTGGAGGGTTGCAAATGAATTCGTTTCCCCTACTGAGTGTATTAATATGCAGTGCTCGGTTTTTCTCTTGGGCCTCTTTGTTGTTTAGGTCACTGGGAAACTGCAGAAGAGAATCAGAGTTTTCATTTTGTGGGGGGGGGGGGGAAGGAAAGTACGTGAACGTTTGTCTGGAAAAAAATGTTGCTTCACACAGAACTGGCCTGACAGCTTGTCATTTGTGGGTTTTAGGTGTGTATGTTTTTTTAAAGGCCACCATTTATTTGCAGTTCTCACACAGCCACCTATGCCTCTCAGATATGATAGCTTGATATGGTGTCTTCCTCTCTCTTCGTGCCTTAGGATTTTTAGAGCTGACAGCTTCTCATGCTGCCTGGAAAATCTCAGTGTATTCATTGAGAACACAGACCAGTTCTACTGGAAAAAAAACTATTCTGCTTTTCGGTTTGTTTTGTTTAATGAGTTGGGCACTCTCAGAACAGGAGAGGAAAACACACACACACACACACACACACACACACAAATACATATAAACTCACATACACACAAAGTCCTATACTGGCCTGCCAGCACTCCACTCAGGAACAGTGCCAGTTGGAGGAGGTAGGCTCACACTGGGCAACACAGAAATGTGGGGAAGGTGGCAAGGAGAGGGCATTTATAGGTGGGAGATTGTAGAATGGGGGCAGATTGGATGCAGGGGGGCAGGATCAACAGAGGCCCCCTCCGCCTTAACCTAACCCCCTTCCTGGTCCTCCCAGTTTCTTATCAGGCTTTCTGGATTTGCACCAGGTAAACAGCTGGTGTGGATCTGAGAAGCCACATTAGACAGGCCTAGGGTTCAACAAGGGATAGGAAGGAAAATATCCCTTTACCCCACCAAGATGTTCAGCCATCAACTAACCTGTGCTGGATGCAGTGCAGGCCATGCAGCCTGGCTGTGACAATGCAGGTTAGGATTGGGCTGTGAGTGTGTTTTAGGCTGGAAAATGTATTCATTTTCTGAGCAAATTACATTTTTTTAAGGGGGATAGGAATAGCCCCTGCTGGAAAAAAAAAAAAGTAAGCCTAGGAACGTAATTTTCTTTTAATCAGTAGAATGTGTCTGTCTTTAACTGATAGAGCTGCACATACACCCATATCATATTGTTGGGAGTGCTGAACCCACTTCCAACAGTGCTTGGCTCGGGTAACTACGTGGATCCAAATGTATAGGCTACAGGGAAGACAAGGCAGATTTTTTAATGAAATTATTATCATTAATATAATGGATAAATTTAATGATGGTAGTACTAGTATTTTATAATAAATGAAATATTTTATTTAATCCCCCTTTCCACTGTCAAAAACTTTGGGTTGTCTAAGCAACTCCAGTTGACAATAGGAGCAGATGATAAATGCAGATAAAAAAACAGCAGCATAGTTGATAAAAACAGCACAACTCGTTAATAGTAAACTCCTGGGCATGGGGGATTGAACTGACATCCAAAAGGTGATGGGGAGAGACATCTAAAAGGTTTCCTGTGGAGAGGTTTCCACAGCCAGGGGCACGATCATGGAAAAGTTCCTCTTTCTGATAACCCTCCATCTTATCTCCAAGGGCAAAGTGGGCCTCAGAGGATCTTAATTGGTGGACAGGTCCACAGAAGAGAAGACAGTTCTTCGGCCTGTCTATCCTATTAGTGTAGGATGACTGTGCTTCCAGCTGTGCAAGTTAAACCCATCAATACAAAATGCTTGCGGCTCCTCAGCTGGCACTGTTTTGGTAAATATGAGCTGTTGATGTGGAGAAACCATCACCTGATTTCTCCTCTTAGTTCTGTTATTTTAAATGGGCTTTTATTTTACATTTCTAAACCCAGCAGCTTGGAAATACTGTGCAGAGGAGGAAACTGTTGAACGAATGCCATCAGCAAAGCATGCAGGGGTATCTGCTGTGTGTGACACCTGGTATTTCTTACAAAACAGTCAGAAGCTGGTGTCAGTGGGCCAAGTCCCAACACAGACAATTGTTGGTTGACCCACCACTCTCCTATAATCTCCTAGCACATAAAAGCAACCCTCTAGTCTTAGCTCTCCCCGCGGCGAGAGCAGCCCGGGAAGACGTGGCTGGGGGGAGGAGGGACCCCGAGCCCCCATGGGCAGGCTGGAGCCCGGCGCAGCCAGCAGGGCAGGGAAGCAGGAGCCCGCAGTACCTGGGAGGCTCGAGGCAGCCAGCAGTGGCGGCGGTGGCGGCCATGCAATTGCCCATCGGGCAAGTATATGGGGGAAACCCGAGATCTCACGAGATCTCGGGCCCGACCACCCAGCAGAAGGGGCTAAGCCTGGCAGGGCAGACGCCATAAGGAGCCCTGCAGGCAAGGAGGGAGATGGCACCTCCTGGAGCTCCCTGGCAAGGGAGAAAGGGAGCCAAGGGCAAGCCAGGCAGCAGCCCAGCCCCCTGCAGACAGCAGGGGACCCCACTGGGCAGGTGCTGCATCTCCCCAGCCAAGGCACCACCTGGGCAGGGAAGAGGGAGAACTCAACCCCCTTTCGGCCTGACTGGAGGGGTGAAAGAACCCCCACCTGGCCACCACATTGGGACCCCAGAAGGTCATCCAATCTGATCCACCACAACTGTGGGAAGCCCAGAGAACCACTAGCAACCCCAGAAGGAGGGGCTTCTTGGATGGCCTCCAGAGAGCCTTGGCCAGAGGGGGACAGACCTGGGGCCAGCAACCCAGCAGACCCAATCAAGCACATCCACTTCCCGCACCTGACCCCAAGTGGGGCAAGAACCACCCGGAAGCGGCACCTGTCGTGTTGAACCCAGCCTCCAGAGACTTGTGAGGAAACAAGGACTCAGTACGCAAGTGGGTGCATGCCAAATTGAACTTTATTATGGCTCACAGATCCAGGGGTCCTGTGCTGTAAACAGGCCCCTAAATGAATGTAAAAGCACTGACGCAATTAAATCGGGCTTGTAGACCATTCTTGGCTGCTCCTCGTGTTCATCACCGCCTGGGCAGGGTGTCCATCACCAGTGACATCACATCCAAAGCTTCTCCCCCAGGCTCCACCGCAGGGATGGACATCGCTCACCTTCAAGAAAGATGGAGAAATGGCCAGAAATGCACAGGCTGTGCTCTGCCCACCTGTTTTCTGGAGTCTTTTCTTCCCTCTGATGTGGGTTTGGTACTTTCAGCACTGACTAGCTGGTACCAGCAAGAAGGAAATGGTCATGAGTCAATCCAACTCTTTTTGCCAGCTCTTGCAAAATACTGCATAATTTTATTGCATCCTCTTGGTACCAGTTGTCCCCAGTGTTCCCCGTCACTACTGCAGGCAACACAGATCGTTTTCCACCACATAATATATCAGCTGCTATAAATCCTGCAGAGTCATACAGTATTTGCCCTTGGAAAACAAATTACATGGTTCAGGCTGTAGCAGCTAAAATAACTAGTTTCTTCTGCAACCAGCAGCGTTCAGCAGGTTGTTGAGAACTTCTCTCTTCAGCTCCACAAGATATTACTTAATAACTTAACTCCACGCAGAGCTCTTTTTCTAGTAGATAAGTATCACCACTGCTAAACTGTTTCTTTAATGCACAGGCTGTCTGCCTGCGTAAAAGATAAAATTGTGTTTCTATATGATTACATGTCCAGCATTTGTGGCTTTCCAAATTAAAGTTTATTTGCATCATTTTAAGAATCCATAACAGCTGTCTGCCATAGTCATCAACCAGGCATAAGATAAATAAACCAGGTTTTCCACTGTCACCTTTGGAGTAAATGATACAATTTTCTTTGGTGTGTTTATAAGTAGATTGATGTGGTCTGCACATGAATCCTTTAAAAGCTGCAAAAGCCTGCATTAAAAAAATCTTGTGTAATGGCTATGAAACATAGTAGCCCATTATAAAAATTTCAGTTCTGTAACCAACTAGGGTTTAGTCAAAGGGACATTAATCCTTCTAACTGCACTGAAAATTAATCTGCTGTTCAAATCGATTTGGCATGAGATTACTAATGATTTCATTATCACTTACCCCTCAAGATGATAAAACCTTTTAAAATATGCTGAGATGGTCACTTTGCATTATGTGACTGTAGCCACTTGACTAATGACCATGGGTGCTCCACAGCTAGATGTTCTATGTATATTCTGTAAAGACATCTCCAGATGATTTAATTTTGGTCATCAGCTGTTTCAGTACTTCCAAAGCACGTGGTACAGATGTTCATAGATATAGTATTGGCAACCTTCAGTCTCGAAAGACTATGGTATCGCGCTCTGAAAGGTGGTTCTGGCACAGCGTCTAGTGTGGCTGAAAAGGCCAATCCGGGAGTGACAATCCCTTCCACACCGGGAGCAAGTGCAGTCTGTCCCTGGTCTGTCTCCCTGGCTATGGGCCTTCCTTCTTTGCCTCTTAGCCTCAGACTGTTGGCAAAGTGTCTCTTCAAACTGGGAAAGGCCATGCTGCACAGCCTGCCTCCAAGCGGGCCGCTCAGAGGCCAGGGTTTCCCACTTGTTGAGGTCCATCCCTAAGGCCTTCAGATCCCTCTTGCAGATGTCCTTGTATCGCAGCTGTGGTCTACCTGTAGGGCGCTTTCCTTGCACGAGTTCTCCATAGAGGAGATCCTTTGGGATCCGGCCATCACCCATTCTCACGACATGACCGAGCCAACACAGGCGTCTCTGTTTCAGCAGTGAATACATGCTAGGGATTCCAGCACGTTCCAGGACTGTGTTGTTTGGAACTTTGTCCTGCCAGGTGATGCCAAGGATGCGTCGGAGGCAGCACATGTGGAAAGCGCTCAGTTTCCTCTCCTGTTGTGAGCGAAGAGTCCATGACTCGCTGCAGTACAGAAGTGTACTCAGGACGCAAGCTCTGTAGACCTGGATCTTGGTATGTTCCGTCAGCTTCTTGTTGGACCAGACTCTCTTTGTGAGTCTGGAAAACGTGGTAGCTGCTTTACCAATGCGCTTGTTTAGCTCGGTATCGAGAGAAAGAGTGTCGGAGATCGTTGAGCCAAGGTACACAAAGTCATGGACAACCTCCAGTTCATGCGCAGAGATTGTAATGCAGGGAGGTGAGTCCACATCCTGAACCATGACCTGTGTTTTCTTCAAGCTGATTGTCAGTCCAAAATCTTGGCAGGCCTTGCTAAAACGATCCATGAGCTGCTGGAGATCTTTGGCAGAGTGGGTAGTGACAGCTGCATCGTCGGCAAAGAGGAAGTCACGCAGACATTTCAGCTGGACTTTGGATTTTGCTCTCAGTCTGGAGAGGTTGAAGAGCTTTCCATCTGATCTGGTCCGGAGATAGATGCCTTCTGTTGCAGTTCCAAAGGCCTGCTTCAGCAGGACAGTGAAGAAAATCCCAAACAAGGTTGGCGCAAGAACACAGCCCTGCTTCACTCCGCTTCGGATGTCAAAAGGATATCTATGTTCATAGATAGATAATTCCTTTCCCAAGAACATCTCCTGTGTTCCTGATATACACTTCAACACCGAAGTGAGAGTGTCTGATGTGAACTTGGACTTCATGCAGTGAGAAAGCATGTCAGATCAGTAATGCTGAAAGAAAGAACAGAACCAACATTCCAGAAAGAGCAAAATATTCTATAGCAGTGGTTCTCAAACTTTTAGCACTGGGATCCACTTTTTAGAATAAGGATCTGTCAGGACCCACTTGAAGTGATGTCATGATTAGAAGTAACTTCATCAAGCAGGGAAATTTTTAACAATCCAACGCTGCAATCCTGCCCACACTTACCCAGGCGTAAGTCCTATCTGCTATCATTGTTAAAAGCCTATACATAGTAGCCTGTTAAAAGTATAGATGTGTAACATATCCCCAAATGCAGTCACATACCATGGTAGCATCAAGTCTAACATATTAAAAATAAAATATTGAAATGAATGGGGACCCACCTGAAATTGGCTTGCGACCCACCTAGTGGGTCCTGATCCACAGTTTGAGAAACACTGTTCTATAGAATTGTGGGCTTTTTTGCCATGCAAGGATTTCATTGTGAGCTGCATTTTGGAGCAAAATCAATACTGAAACTTTAGACACAGGTTGACCTGCAGCTATCATCATGGGCCAATGTATCATGGTGCAGGCAATTTTTAGGTCTGTTTGAAAGACATTTAAGTGATCTAGTCAAGCGAAGGTTAACCTTGACTCCAGCACAGAGTTTAAGGCAGGAAAGTGGTATGTCTGCATCATTTTCAGACCTTTTAGCACATCTCATCCCAGTGTGTATGCATATGGTTACTAATCAGACTATGTGTGTGTGTGCAGTATAGTTGGTAGATGTTAGTTTTCCCTGGGGACACAGAATATTTTTTCGAAGGACCTTGTGTTGCCTGTGCAGTTGGAAAGTGCAAATAGGATCCAATGAACGAAGAATTTCAATGATCAAGGTGAATTTCCATTAAAACCAAACTGCAGAAACAATTTGGGCAGTCAGTGAACTGTGCTATCCACTCTTTTCTTGATGCTTATCTGTCTGCTGTGTGGCAGGCTGCCCACTTGGCTTCACAATAAGGTAATTGGTATCAGTATCAGTTGCAAATAGGCCAGATAAGCTGCTATGTTCAGGACTAATGGGGCTTTCACTATCCAAATTGTGAAAAACTCAGTTCTCTTTCAGCTGAAAGCTGAAGGTAAAAGAGAAATGTATTTGCTAACTTTTATTAAGACCTGAAACAAAGTATATGCATTTTGATTGAGTTCCTCCCCCCCTCAACCATTCTTGCTGTTGAAAGAGTGCTATCTTGCATTTAGATTTCCAGTACACTCAATCCCAGAAGCCTTGGGGCAGGTAACCATCCATGGTGGATTTGAATTGACTCAAACTATTCAATTAAAAATGAATAAAAGTTATATAATGCATAGGCTAACACATTAGGTTAAAAGGCGAATCCTTTTTTCCCCTAGAACAGTGGTTCTCAAACTTTAAGGGAACTTTACTCTCTCAGTAAGTCTTTGTGGGGGAGGGGCTAGGGCAGCGACACAATCCCCGGGATCAAATCACTAAGGGGGGGAGGTGAGGGGTGGTACTTTCATGTAGGTAGGGCTGCTGGAAGCTGCAGGAGGTGTGGAGAGCCCTGCACAGCCCTTCGCAGTACTCCCGGAGGCTTGGAATGTTAAGTAAAAGCAGACACAAAGCACCTCCTGCAAAATGGAAGTGCTTCGCAGCTGCTTTTACTGAACGTTCCAAGCCTGGGGAGCGCTGCGGAGGGCTGCACGGGGATCCCCATACCTCCTGCAGCCTCCAGTAGCCCTACCTACTTAAAAGTAAGTGAAAGCACTCCTCCCTTCGCCCCCTATAGGGACATGATCCTGGAGATTACCTTTTCCCTTCCCCCACCCCTTAAAGGGATGGGGAAACCTTTACACAAACTGGTGGGTCATGACCCACCAATTTGCAGCATGTTCGTGACACCCAGAAGCCGGCTGCTGCCACATCCTACACTCCCACAGCAGCCGTGGGCGGCATCTCAGGAGAAGGGGACTTTCGTCCCCTTCCCCTGGGTAAAGGGAGTAGCCCCGCAATGGGGCTATTCAGTTCACCGACCAAAACATAAGATATGGTAAGAACCTTAAGATAAGAGTCTTAAGATAAGATGAGATAAGAGCTTTCGTGTCAGGTGCCAAGCCTGATGCGAAAGCTCTGGATCCTGTGGAGCATTGCTCCACTGGTCCCGCCTCCCTCCTTTCCTGCTCCCTCCCCCCAGCACACACCCCGCCCTCTTCCTGTCTCCGGCCTCCCTGTCACACCTCCCCCCCCCGCCCTCTTGAATATTTTAACAGTTGTTGGAACAATAACTTTAGGAAAATAAATGCTTGTATTTGATTATACCCATCTTCCTAGAAAAAAATACTAAACTTGGCTTGAGATGCATTCTGTAATTATTTCTCTCTCACACACATTCCGTTGAGAGATTTTGTTATTTCATATATCAGCTTTATAAAAAGCTGTTTTTTTTTATAAAAAGCTAGAGGCAGTTTTCAAAAACAGGATAAACCACAACAATATCCAAATACAGGAAACTGAACGCTTTCCACATGCGCTGCCTCCGACGCATTCTCGGCATCACCTGGCAGGACAAAGTTCCAAACAACACAGTCCTGGAACGTGCTGGAATCCCTAGCATGTATGCACTGCTGAAACAGAGATGCCTGCATTGGCTCGGTCATGTCGTGAGAATGGATGATGGCCGGATCCCAAAGGATCTCCTCTATGGAGAACTTGTGCAAGGAAAGTGCCCTACAGGTAGACCACAGCTGCAATACAAGGCCATCTGCAAGAGGGATCTGAAGGCCTTAGGGATGGACCTCAACAAGTGGGAAACCCTGGCCTCTGAGCGGCCCGCTTGGAGGCAGGCTGTGCAGCACGGCCTTTCCCAGTTTGAAGAGACACTTGGCCAACAGGCTGAGGCAAAGAGGCAAAGAAGGAAGGCCCATAGCCAGGGAGACAGACCAGGGACAGACTGCACTTGCTCCCAGTGTGGAAGGGATTGTCACTCCCGAATTGGCCTTTTCAGCCACACTAGACGCTGTTTAAGAAACACCATTCAGAGCGCGATACCATAGTCTTTCGAGACTGAAGGTTGCCTACAGAAAATCCAAATACAACAGTTTGCGACCATATAACTTTAAAATCAAGACAACCTAGTTGTACCATTGGAAACACAATTAGAATATGAAAAGCTCATCAGCTGAGTGAGTGGTAAAATAATCCATCAGGCTTCATAGATCACTGTGAACATTAGTCTGAATAAAATGCTTTGTATTATTTAAGAAAACACAGAGATCATTACCGAACCCATATAGAGCAGCAAATGACATACTTTTGGGGCTCTCTTCAGTAACTTGTATGTTCTCATTTCAGGTCGAAATAAGTAATGAGCATTGATGCAGCACTCGTACTGAGGAGTATTTTGTCGAGGAATCAGCATTGTCAAAGGAAAAGCATCGATTCTGTGAGCATCTCATAGAGGGCACACATCATCATGCACTTAACCTGGACTTTGGGTTCCTCTACCAACGTGTGATTGAGTCCTTCAATCGCAGCCTCTATTTTCTCATTATTGTTGTTAGGTGAATCCTTGTTAGATAATAATCTTGCATTTTTTATTCACTTTTATGGACACTTGTAAATTGTAACTTGTTTAATTTTTTAGATTTTTTTGTTTTGTTTTTTACAAATATCTAGTGTTTATGGCATGGAGCAACTGAATGTGTGAAAACAAAGAAAGATGTCTTCTTTTTCCAGAAAACAACCAGTATTATGGGACTAACACAGTGATACTGTGCCTGCATGTACTAGTGGTAATCTACACACATACCCTCCCTCATCCCTGAGTACTAGGCTGTGAGGTGGGAAGGACAGAGAGATGAAACTACAAGCATCCTGATCAGAACTGGTAGCACCAACCAAGATTAAACTAGGCACTTGGTGTCTGTATATCATTGCCTACTATGTTAGGGTTGCCAGTTTGCCAAAACTGACCCTGCTTCTCCAGCATGTTGTTTTTTTTCTCAGAAGGATGGACGTCAAAGGTTAATCTTTGGGCCACTGCAGGGTTCTGCTCCAGTATCCAATCACCCCCATTGTTCTAGAACAGAATCGTTCTAGAACAGTCCCACCTTATGAAATTACTAGACCCCACCTCAGAAACCTCAGGTTTGGAGATATATTCAACCTGGCAAGCCTATATTGTGTGTAGTCTGGGAACTGACCGCTAAAAAGTTTTTTCCTGTTATAAAGATCAGCATCATTTTTCTAAAATCCTCACCGTCTGTCTGTGCATGTTTACCCAGATGCAAGCCCCACCGGCTTCAGTGGTGCTTCCTTCCAAGTAAGTATGCATAGGATTCCAGCTAGTTTTGATAGGATTGCTTGCCCCACATGCATTCACTGGAGCTGTCAGTGGCTGGCCAAGAAATGAATGGGAATATCCTTCTGCAGAAATTTAGGGCAAATGTTTGTAATTTGCACATAGTTTTAATGTTTCTCTTCAGAAGGAGTCAAACATGAATGTGTGGTACACTGGAGGAGAGTCAGGGCTGGCACCAAACGCAGCCTTATCAGCCTCTGACCATTTGTTACATTCTTAATTTAAAAGCTGACCAGAAGGCTTTAGTTCTGAACATGTGTATAAAAATTTGTAAAGTTATCTGTAAATACCTTTAGAACAAGAATATGTATCAATGTGACTTTTTTTAAATTTAGTTTCCAATGGTATAAAAGGTGAGACACACAAGTGATTTTTCTGTGGCTTTCTGGCACTTTTTAAAATTATATGCTTCTCTTTGTTTCTTTTCTGTGTGCTGTATGAAAACGTATAGTCCTCTTGAGGTGTGTTCCTGGAGCCTCGTGTCAGCTGCCGACATAATCAGTCTGTTACAAGATGCAGCTTCCCGGGAAGCCAGTCATTCTGCCTGAACTCTGTTTGAGAGAGAACATGGAACTGCTTAGTGCCTCTTTGTGAAGCCCATTTCTGTTCTGCTTTAACTTTTTACTAATAAACTGAGAGCCCCATCCTAAGCAACACTGTCACGGCAGGGCCACATGGCCCACACTGTATCCAGCACTGGGACTGAGTAGGCTGAAGGTCTCCTTGGGGTAAGGCAGCATTTGTTCCCTTACCCCATGACAAGCCCCAGCCTGCTCAATGGAGCTACTCAATCTGTGCCCATGAAATTGCTGGCATAAGTCCAAGAAGCCCCATGTTGGGCTTTCCAAGCCTGGGAGGGGGAATAGGATTCTGCTTAGGCCAGTGCCGCCAATCCCTCCCCCTCTCTGCTCTTCCCCGTCTCCTGTTATACTCTGCTCCTACCCTGCACTGCTCACTGGCAGCTTACCTGCTCCATTGAGCAGGGCTTCTGAATTCAGCATAGGCGGGACAGCACAGGCCTTCCCACCAGCACTGCTTACTCTCTGAATGCTGCAAACATGCTGAATGGCATGTATGTGAGACCCTATGCCAGCAAATAGAATTGGAGCATAAATGCTGGCTCTTGTATAACATTTTCGATCCACAATATCATTGCTTCCAATAATGCCATAGGGTGCATACCTGCAAATGTGTTTCAGTGGAGTTGGTTACCCATCATGGTACAGCTTTTATGCTTTCTCCCTGAAACCCTGCTTTGCAATTCAGTATCTGGTCTTGGCATATGCTCCCTCACTCTTCCCATCTCTGGTGTTTATTGTCCCTCCCTTTGCTTTACCATTGCATGTTCACTTGTACAAAGAGAGCTGTCCCTTGGGTAGGACAACTCCTAGTTGCCCCAGACTCTGCATTTTCATGATCAATATATGACCATAGTGGAGGGGGTGTGGTAGTTCACACTGATTGAGTTGCCCTGGTTCTCTGCCTGCACCCATATAGGGTTGGCTCTGTACAAACCAAGGTTAATACTACTAAGGTTGTAATTTGAATGTGCAACCAGGATTTGAAATGAGTTTGCAACTACTGGTTCTGAGATATCCTAATTAGTATTAAGCATGCTTCATGTTGGTGTATGTATAAGCTACAATTGATGGAGAGTGGGGAATTTTGGAACTGTCATGGGAAAACAGGGAGGAAACTAAGCTTTGGGCTATCTCTCATATAACTTTTTAAAGGAATATTATATCAGAAGGTGATCGGAGCACTGGCATACCTGGGGGGGCAAGCGGGGCAAATGCCCCGGGCGCCAACCCTCCAGGAGCGCCTCAGAGCCTCCTCCGCCCCCACCCGGAGGAGTGCCTAGGAGCACTGTGGAGAGGCAGCTTGCTGCCTCTCCGTCAGCACCTGGGCGCTGACTGAGCTGCCCCTCCCCTCCTCCTTTATAAGCGGATAGGAGACAGGTGCCCTAGAGAGGCACTTACGCTCTAGGGCGCCCATCTTGTCTCCTCCTATAAAGGAGGGGAGAAGGGGGGTGGTCCAGTCGGCGCCAAGACGTTGCCTGTGAGGCAGCATCAGGCTGCCTCCCAGGAGCGCTCCTGGGCGCCTCTGCTCTGCCTCTGAGGGCGTCCCTCAGGGGTGGAGCGGAAGCAGGGCATGCCCCCTCTGACTTCAGAGGGAATGCGTGGCGCTTCCCGGCCGGATTGCCCTGCTCCGCCTCTGAGGGTGTCCCTCAGGGGCGGAGCGGAGTTGGCATGCACCCCCTCCAACTTTGGAGGGGATGCGCGCCGCTTCCCGGCCGGGTTGCCCTGCTCCACCTCTGAGGGCGTCCCTCAGGGGCAGAGCGCAAGTGGCGCTTGCCCCTTTCAACGTCGGAGGGGACAAATGCCGCTTCCCGGCCCCCACTGAGCCTTCCGTGCAGCTTACAAGCTGTGCGGAGGTCTCCACTGCAGCGGTCTGGGGCCGCTGGGAGCAGCCCCAGACCGCTGCCATGGAGACCCTTGCAGCGCGGAAGGCTCCATGGGGGGCTCGGATGCCCTCTCTGTTCCCCCTTGTTTTCAAAGGGGGAATGGAGGAGGCAGTTGCGCGGAAGTAATTGCGGTGACAATGACGTCACCGCAATTACTTCTGGGTCATGTGCACGGGGGGGCGGAGAAGGGGGGCGAAACGGGGTGTGGGGACGGAATTCTGGGGGTTGCTTCGGGCGCAGGGACCCCCAGGAAAGCCATTGGATCTGAGTTTACATTAAAATCACCTTCTAATGGATGATTGCACAATTTGCCACTATCCTGTAGGAGCCCTGTCCTGTAGGACTGTATTTTTTTTCAGCTACAAAGATATGAAAACTAAACTTTAGGTTATCTCTCATATAACTTTTTAAAAGATCCATGTATAAGTCTAATAGGCCACACATATCCGAAGAGATATCCAACATGGTTAAAGAGATTTTCATTCGAAGAACGTACATGAATGGCTGATTTCTATATGGATACCGATCCTTTCTACGTGGCATCACCAGAGAAATAATTTGTGGGCACCCTTGAATCTTCTACATTCTTGTGCAAAGAAATGGATTCCAATGGCCTTTTGACAACTTCTTAGCAAGTTGATAATATCTCATTACTTGGAAGTTTATCTCATCACTTGGAAGTTTTTTTCCTGATTGACTAATACTGCTCTTAGGAAATGAAAAAACTATCTCAGCAAGTCAATATGTGATGTCAATATGTGATAAGACACCCAGATGATTAGGCTGTCATGAGACAATAGGAACCATAATTCCATTGTCACTGAATATATGCCAAGCAGCCCTTACTGTCTGCTCTTTTGTCTGCCCACAAATGTAGGCTAGGCTAGGAGAAAAATGATCTGCCTTCTATTGACAATGTGTTGAGTCCCTCTTTTTCTCTGTTAATCATGTCTGATGACGTTTTCTCAGAATGGGCAGGTAGGTTTATGTAAAATTCACACAAGAACCCACTAATTATCTCATGTGTCCTCAATAATTTTGGGTTTGTGAATTCATTCATCCAAATACTGATGACTTAAACTAAAATTATTTTGAATGTTGTTCTCTCCTGTATCTTCCACAAAATCAAAGATTTTTTTTTTTACATAACCCCAAGAAAAGGTAGGAGAGGGGGAGGAGAGAACCCAAATCAACAGTATGTGCAGTCTGAATTTGGGTTGTTTCTTTCTTTGCTGTCTCAGAGCCTAGCAACTCTGGGCCAGCGCAGAGCCCACTTGGTACCCAGTCTCTATGGCACACAAAGTCTGACTGCAATATCTCTCTAAGGCTACAATCCTATAACACTTTTGTGGGAGTAAGCACCATTGGATACAATGGGACTTACTTCTGAGTAGATGTGTATAGGATTTGTGCTCTTAATCTCTTCCTGTGCTAGAACAGGTTCCAGAACCGAAAAAAAGAAAAATGCAGACCCCCTAATTTCAGCTGTGGTTACTATGTGCCCACACCTGCCTCTCTGTCTTCTTTCTAGCCAGTCAATCACACACATGTGCTTTGTTTCCACAAGTGGTTGTCTAACTGTCCCCTACAGGCAATTGTACTTGCCCCAGATAACTATTTACAACCTCAATTAAGGAGCAGGAACAGCAATTTAATTAAGCTCCTTGATGTCCTATAGTCCATAGCCAGTGGGCTGCCTAGGTGACTACTCCAATTCTATGGTTAGCAAATGGAGAGTGGGGTATATTTTTGGAAGACCGCCTGTGCCAAATTAAGAGGAAGAATTGGTCATATTCCAAAGGATAATTGCACATCACTGTGGTACTGCATATACTGCCCACCCTATTCTATTCTAGACTGTTTGATATAATTTCATTTTCCTCATCTGATTATATTTAAGCCTCTTAAAATGGGCATTTCATAATTAATAGGCTCCGGAGTTTTAACTGGAAAGCATTGCTTAACGTAAAAAAAAAATTTTTTTGCTTAACTTAAAAAAAATTGCCTTCCGAAATCTGCTCCTTCCAGTGCTCTGGTATTTAACATATCTTTTTCTATCTGCATATGCTTGAAAGAAATTGTTTATCACTCAGAAGGCAAAGAGGGAATTGGGTTGTCTCGTTCTTTGGTTGCTATATAAGCACTTTTGATATTGTATAATTGTGCTATTACAGACTTAGGGTACAATCCTATGCAGGTCTACTCAGAAGTAAGTCCTATTGCGTTCAATGGGACTTACTCCCAGGAAAGTGTGGTTAGGATTGCGGCCTGAAGCAGTATTAGAATATTTCAAGTGTGTAAATGGTTCCAATAGCAAAGAGATCAACAAGTGCCATGCCTGCTACTCATGCTGCAGGCTTGTTCAAGTGCCCCACCTGAGTAACAAATGAGGAAGAGGAAAAAGACAACAAGGGAGACTCAAGATGGATACCAGCCAACAGCATGCATTGGATCGCTCCTAAAATCTCAGCCAGGCCTGCCAGATTCTGAGTTTCTTTTCCTGCCATACCAAATTATTTTTTTCTGACAAGGACTCCCCTTTAGGGATCTGCTGATTTTATTTGATTTTACAACCAGCTAGCTGAGGATTGCTTTGGATACTAACAGATTGCTTTGGAAACAAACAAAAAGACATGCTTCATTTTTTTTTAAAAAGCCCAAAAATAAATAAAACTGACTCAGAGCCCAATGCTATCCCTCACCATGCCATAGCATGCATGGAGCTGATGGAGACTGTTGCATGATATAGGGGCAGGGGACACAACCCAAAGGCAAACTGGAAGTAAGTTTTTAAACAATACACAGGTAAGGTTTCAGTTTATACGAGGGTTGCATAGCTCTTATGACATGATTGACCATTAGATCATATCTTAGATGTCCACATGTACAGTTGTAGGAACGCTGCCACGTCGGCGCTGGCAAACCACGCCACCTGTGGTTCAGCCTCCTTGCACCAAACCCAAGCCAATTAACACAAAAGGCGTATGTGGCGTGAGATAATCAGGTTGTTTGATTATGCAAAGAGAGTTTCGGGAATGAGGGGGGGAGAGGGATAAAAATAAAGAGCTCTCGACAGAGAGGGGGAAGATCTTCCACCAAGCCCGCCTTCGTCTCTTTCTTAATCTCTATTGAGATCCCACATCTGGTGACCCCGACGTGATCCCAGGACCCAACTTACCTCAACTGGAACAGTCTTCGGTGCACCTCAGCTTCGGCTCCCTGGTAAGTATGGGGGACTCCTTGTCAAAGGAACAGAGCGAACATGCTCAAGAATTATATAAACTGGTCAAACAGACTGGCGAGGGCTCGGTTTCAGTGCAAGATTTTCAAGATCTTGTCAGGGAATTGGACGCCTCTTGTCCATGGTATCCGGAACGAGGCAGTCTTCTGACTACGGATTGGGGGAGGCTGGGGGAAAATCTGCAGGCAGAACCCCGGGCTCCCATCGCTCTAATCCTTACCTGGCAAAAGGTCTATAGGGCTTTGTGCCAGCTTAATCCACCTGATAATATGCTTATGAAAGGAACTCTCCCCTCTGCTACAGGGCCACCCCCATATCCAACACTCCTTCCAGCAGCACCAACCCTCGAAATAATTACATCGCCTCCCGTGCCTAGTGCTCCTTCGGAGCCGCCGCCGCAGTCTCAAATATCCGCTTCCATTGCTGCCGCCCGCACAGCAGGCACCCTAGATCTGGCTGACCACTGGGAGGGTGAATCCCCTGCCTTTTTTCCTTTAGAGCGCACACCAGATGATCAGGGGAACGTCCATCTTACATGGACTCCCCTGCCATATTCCATTCTGAGGGAGATTAATAAGTCAGCCAAGGAGGATGGATTACAGTCCACCTACTTTCAAGGTATGATAGAAGGACTAAGCAATGGGCACCACATGCTCCCAGTAGATTGGAAAGATCTAATGCGAATGATTCTTAGCCCTGCCCAATATGTTGTATGGAATAGTGAATTCCAGCAGGCTGCTCACCTAGGTGCTACCCCCAATATCACCGCTGAGCAAGTCTATGGCTCAGGGCAATTTGCGGCCATTGATATGCAATTACAGCTCACAGATGATCATCTACGGGCCACGGCTGTGTGCATACAGCGAGCACTATGTCGTGTCCCAGGAAAGAACGCCTCCCAAAAATCATTCTCTGCAGTAAAACAAGCGCCTACCGAGCCATACACGACCTTTGTAGACCGGCTGAAGGCTGCCATAGCCCGGCAAATTGACAACCTTGAAGCACAAAATGAGCTTCTGCTAAAATTAGCATATGAAAACGCAAATGGGGACTGTCGGAAAATTTTGCAGCCGCTAGTCCATAAATGAGGATATGATTTGGCAGAAATGCTCCGCGCTTGTGCAGATGTAGGAAGCAAAGGATATGAAATGAATCTTCTGGCCATGGCCCTAAGAGGCAGGAAAGGAAATTGCTACAATTGCCAGAAGCCCAGACATTATAAGGCTGAGTGTCGGGCCCCAGGGGGTGGCGCCTACAAAGGCGGGGAGAAAGGAAAGGGAGGAAATGGAGACAAGAAACCCTCCAAGAAATGTCCTAAGTGTTACAAAGGGTATCACTGGGCAAGTCAATGTCACTCCTCCCCCGCTACGCAACCCCCGCAGGGAAACTAATGTCCGGGCAGGTCTCTAGCCCGGAACCCAAAGGAGAACCTGCCATTTTTTTATGCGCCATTCATTCTCAAAGTCAACCTCTCCCAGGAGAATCACTCCTAGTCCCTATGGCTCCCTCCCGGCCGTTGTACGATGGCCCGCATTTAGTGCTTCCAACTCGACGAGCATTACAAGAAAATGTTTGCGTGTGTCCGGACATTGTTCATACTGTGCAGAGGGTCCCTATCGTGGCGCAATGCTCGAGCATTCTCCCACTTAATGTTTCTCCTGGGGCCATCTATGCACAATGTCTTCCTCTTTTCATCCCTCCAACGTCTACGGAGGCTCTTGCGTTTCCTTTGCAGGCTGGCTATCTTACCGAAACCATCTGGAAGACTAAGCCAACACATGAGTATCAAGTAGCAGGTAAAGTACTACGAGGCCTACTCGATACCGGAGCCGATGTATCAGTATTCACCCCAAATGATTGGGACGCTGCCTGGCCAACAGAGCATTCTTCCGCAGTTCGAGGCGTGGGTGGCATTTCCCCTGCAAAGGCTAGTGCTCGACCTCTTGAAGTGTGTTCAACACAGACAGGAAAAACAGTTGGCTATATTACCCCTGTTATCGTAGCCATCGGGGTCAATTTATGGGGCCGTGATCTTTTAGAACAACTACACGCTACCTTGGTCACAAATGATTAAACCTACTTCGGTAGCCTTAACCTGGACATCCACCACACCAGTATGGGTGGAGCAATGGCCCCTAACAGCAGAGAAACTTAAAGCACTCCACGCCCTTGTTTAATGAGCAGCTACAGAAAAACCACATTCAATCCTCAGTAAGTCCTTATAATACTCCAGTTTTTGTAATTAAAAAGAAGTCTGGGAAATGGCGTCTTTTACATGACTTGCGAGAAATTAATAAAATAATCCTTCCTATGGGGCCACTACAATGTGGCCTCCCTAACCCTAATTTGATTCCTCGTAATTGGGAATTAGCAGTTATCGATTTAGCTGACTGCTTCTTTACTATTCCCTTGCAATCAAAAGACTTCAAATATTTTGCTTTTACCGTGCCCCAATTAAATAACGAGTCTCCTACCGCTCGCTATGAGTGGAAAGTGCTACCCTAAGGGATGGTAAATTCTCCAACTATGTGCCAATTGTACGTTAATCAAGCACTTCTTCCATTTCGAAAACGCTATCCAGAATGCAAAGTTCTTCATTATATGGATGATATTGCTATCGCTGCCCCTAAGCTCCTAGACTCGTGGTTGCAAACCCTTATACAGATGTTAGCTAGTTTTGGATTAAAAATTGCCCCAGAAAAGGTCCAATTAGTTCCTCCATTTTTATATCTTGGTCACAAAGTATTAGCCACTTATGCAGCACCTTCATTTCCAACCTTAATTTTCCCTAAACAACTTACCTATGTACAACTCCAGCAGTTGCTAGGAAGCATAAACTGGATCAGACCCTATTATAAGATCACAACTGGGCAGCTTGCTCCCCTCTTCTCAGCTTTAAAAAGAGGAAAGGAACCTGCCGATTTGATTTGTTTAACCCCTGAAGAGTTACAAGTTGTAGATGCCCTTAAACAACAGATGGACCAACACTGGGTTGATCGTTGTGTGCCCAATCAACCACTGCACCTTGCAATTTGGAAACCAACAAAGCAGTGCTGCGCAGTCTTGTACCAACCTCTTCCCAAAGGTGTTGCAATTATTGAATGGCTCCACTTAGCTCACACTGCAAAAAATACCCTTACTACTCTTCCTAAGATGATAGCGCAGCTATTGGTAAAAGGCCGTTCTCATGCGAAATCGTTACTAGGGTGCGAGCCACACACAGTCAGTGTCCCACTTACCAATGCAGCCTGGCTACACCTCCTAGCTACTGACGACCATTTACAAATAGCTCTAGTAGGGTATGAGGGAGAAATTAAATTTCATCTCCCACGAGATCCTCGCATCCAAATTCAGGGTCAATTGCCTTTGTCCATCCATAGCATTCTCTCCCCCTCTCCTCTAGTTGGGACAACAGTATACACAGATGGGGGACTAAAAAGGGGCGTAGTCACATGGCAAGACTCAACCGCACAGTGGCATGCCCGCTTCACTGGGTCTCAAACCTCCCCCCAAAGAGCAGAGCTTGCTGCGGCCGTTTTAGCCATTAGCCTTTTCCCAACGCAACCTATAAATCTTATTACAGACAGCTTATATGTTGCTAATGTGTTA
Organism: Tiliqua scincoides; assembly: GCF_035046505.1. NCBI lineage: Eukaryota > Metazoa > Chordata > Lepidosauria > Squamata > Scincidae > Tiliqua > Tiliqua scincoides. Next base: position 41,705,898 of record NC_089824.1, on the reverse strand, counting down.
ACACGCATTGAGCACAGCTATGTTTCCCCTGGATGTGATGAACACCTTCTTAGTTTGTTTTTAGCTCTTCAAGCACAATTACAAAACCGAAAAACCGCCCTCTTTGTTGCCCATATTCGTAGTCACCAACCATTTCCTGGACGCCTGTCCGAAGGCAACGCAAAGGCTGACTCTCTTGTTTCTATGTATCCTCTCACAGCAACAGAAAGCCATGCTTTACATCACCAAAATGCTAAAGCTTTAGCAAAGCAATTTAATCTGCCCCTTAATGAAGCTTCTGCTATCATACAGCAATGCCCCCAATGCTCACAACAACTCACTTTCCCCTCTCCCGGAGTCAATCCCTGTGGATTCGGAGCTAATCAACTCTGGCAAATGGATATTACCCATTTCTCTCCTTTTGCTCCCTGGAAATATATACACGTTGTAGTAGACACCTATTCTGACCATATTTTCGCCTCTCCACAAAAAGGCGAAAAGGCCCGCCACATAATCACTCATCTTGTCCGCGCCTTTGCCGTAATGGGTGCTCCCCGTACCTTAAAAACTGACAATGGCCCTGCCTACTGTTCCACTACATTTGCTCAGTTTTGTGAACGCTGGATCATTCGCCACTTGTTTGGCATTCCTTATAACTCAACCGGTCAGGCCATTGTTGAACGAGCAAACCGCACCCTAAAAACGATGCTCCAAAAATTAAAAGGAAAGGAGGGGATTGCCCTCTCTTTGCTTGATAAGGAAGCCTTGTTAGCCTCTGCGTTATTTACCATTAACCATCTTAATCTTATTCCCTTTAATTCTCAATTTTTGACTCGCACACAGCGTCATTTCCAGGTTGATACACCCCTGCCCCGTCCAGCTGTGTTGTACCGGCGCCTTCCAGATCCCGCGTGGCACGGGCCCGCTCCATTAATCACCTGGGGACGTGGGTACGCAGCAGTCCAGACACCAACAGGCCCGCTTTGGGTGCCCGCGTGGTGCATTCGCCCTGCCCTTAATGTCGTGGCATCAAGGCCTCCACGATCCGATACCGCAGTTCAACCAACGTCTGAAGGTGACAGTGACGCAACCTATGGAACCAAGAAAGCGAGGCCACCCCACAGCGAGCCCTCCAGTGTCTTGGGGGGGTCTCAAGAGGCTGTCTACCCAAGCTGAGCAGCTGCTGCAGGAAGAAAATGTGCAACCAACCCCACAAAACTTCCTTGCTGCAATCATAGCCTGCCTTAATGTTAATTCTGCTTTAACTATCATGATGTGCATTTTGTGCCTTAATATTTTAGGTGTTTCCGGAGTTCCCCTCCAGGAACGCCTTGAGTACAACATATGGATTCGCTTAGCTGAATTGTCCAATGTTTCTGATTTTTGTCTTGTCCAAGCCCCTGATATGCACGGCTTGTTAGGAACATGCCTGATCCCAGTGTGCAAAAGCCCAGGAGCTATAGCGCAGGATACAGGCCTCAGCAAGTTCCTAAATGAATCAGAAATACATTATGCCACACTCCCCAACTGGGGAACCCCCACATATCATTTACCCCAGACAGCCGTCCAGCTGTATACACCATATATAGCCAATCACGAAAACAATACATGTGTACGCATTGTGAATTGTACTACCCGACAGCGCAGCTGCCTCAATCCTGGAAAGGCACGCTGGAATTGTACTGCTTTTGAAAACGTTACCTTTAATTATGGCCACATTCCTTTACCAGTGGGTTGGTTTTTTTCTTGTGGTAGTCGTACGTACAACTATGTCCCCGCCAATTTAACTACCGCACAATGCTGTCTTAGCCGTCTAGTTGCTCTCTTTCCTTCTAAAAATCAACTACAAAGTGTTTTTCGATCCCGCCGCTCTTCTCAATTTGAACCAACATGTAATGGAAATGTTAGTGTTTTATCTCAAGCAGAGTATGTGTCTTTAGCAGCCAGTTTAGTAGGCGTCCCTGGCCTTGCAGTGAATAATGCAAAAACTATAGGCCAGATGGCCTGTTTGTTAGCAAAAGCCATCAACACCACTTCTACAGCCATTGGTCTCTTAGCAAAAGAACAGCACGAACTTCGCCATGCTATTCTAGATAACCGAGCTGCTATTGATTTTTTGCTTTTGCAACAACACCTAGGTTGTGAAGCAGTAAAAGATATGTGTTGTTTCAACCTAACCGACAATAGCAACCGAATTCAACAACAAATTAACAAACTTAAGAGCTATGCGCAGAGCATACATCAAGACATAACCCCTGCATGGTGGAATGCCCTTTTGTCTTGGCTTCCCACTGGCCTGCTTCGTACCTTAGTACAATATGGTACGCTAATTTGTATTGTTTTAATCATAGGATGTTGTTTTGTACAATGTATTCCTAATTTGTTAGCCCTCTGTATCCCTTATTGTCGGCCAAAGGCCTTAATGCCCACTCAATGCCAGATGTATTATGCATATCAACGCCTTAAAACAAAAAAGGGGGAGATGTAGGGACGCTGCCACGTCGGCGCTGGCAAACCACGCCACCCGTGGTTCAGCCTCCTTGCACCAAACCCAAGCCAATTAACACAAAAGGCGTATGTGGCATGAGATAATCAGGTTGTTTGATTATGCAAAGAGAGTTTCGGGAATGAGGGGGGGAGAGGGATAAAAATAAAGAGCTCTCGACAGAGAGGGGGAAGATCTTCCACCAAGCCCGCCTTCGTCTCTTTCTTCATCTCTGTTGAGATCCCACATACAGTAGTGATGTGAAGTGCTGTGAGCAACATGTTTGCCAGGGGCTCTCTAGAACAGTAGGTTTCAACCTTTTTTGTACCATGACCCAAGTATATATATATAAATAAATACCGTATGAGACTGGGGACCCACCATCGATCTGTCTACTCTCCCAGGACTCCATCCTCCCACCCCTGCCCCTGTCGCCACCCGCTCCCCTCCCCCATAATGCCTTCCCAGCACTGTTTACTGTAACCAGATGTTCTTATTAGAACAAAAAAGTTACCAAGCAGACTGGCACTAATGAAAACTATTTTAGCACAATTGCTAAGAACCTGAGCAGGACTGGGACACAATCTCCTGGTACCTGAAGGGGTACACCAGATGCCTCCCCCTTTACGTGGTGGTGATCTAGTCCAGTTGTCTTCAACCTTTTTCATTTTCAGTTGCCTCCACCCCAGAACTGAGGCTTCCCCATTGGGGTAGCTCTAAAACCCTCAATTTTAGTCTCCTGCTCTAGAACTCTTGATTTTAGTCCCCAGAATACAAGGGAAGTTGATCCCTCGATATCTGTTTGTCATATACCTTGCCTTGGCAGTTGCTGTGTGTGTGTTACTGTGCTGTATGTCTTTTTCTGCCAGGTTCCCCCTATTCCTTTTGCTTTAGAATCACCTGGTTAGGAAACCAAAGCCTGCAATCTATCAAGTTCCTGTAACAGCATTTGACAGCAGCAAACAAAAATTGATGTGCCAAATTAATTGGCCTCCCTCCTTCTAAATTCCATCTTGTTTAGTTTCATTATAATAAATTACAAGCCCTGAGCTGTTTTATGCATAGAAGAAAAAGATTGCCTCCTGGCCTTGTAAAACATTCATCTTGTATAAACATTATTTTTATGTCATCCCTTAGAGAACCCATTTTAGCTCTTGCCCATCGTCAAAACCGTTGAACAGAAAGTGACTGTGTGGGGTTTTTCCTCTGTCCATCTGGCATCCTGACCCTAAACATGTGCATCAGTCAGTCTGTTAAAGTGCTGGTATATCTGTTTGGGGATTTGCTTTTGCAGCCATCAGTCTCCCCTAGACTAAGCGTGTGTTTGCAGTCTATCCTCCATATCTGCCTTACCCAGGCTTCGCGCACTGGAGAGGACACTGTTCCAGAAGCACTATTCAGAGCGTGATACCATAGTCTTCCGAGGCGGAAGGATGCCAACTGTACCTCATTGCCCTTACCTTGGCGCAGGGAAGTTGGTTAGGATTGTGCCATGAGCTGGTTTGCACCACAGCAGCTAAAGCCCTGTGCTGTGCTTAGCAAGTAGAGTAAGGGCATCCAGCTGTACCCTATTTGCCATAAAAATTCATGACCCATTTGGTATATCAATATGATGGTATGTGTGGGTGCAATACAAACCCAAGCCTACCTCTGTAACCACTGTTAGGAAACCCATTCTCGTCATTGACTTGGCACTGGTTGACCTACAAATGTCCAGATCCAGTGAGTTTACAGCATTCTTGTCTCCTATTTCCAAATACTAAGTACTGATGTCACTCTGGCCTCCTAAGGTTAGTCCTTGGACATGCTCCAAAAACTGGAGTCCAATTTAATAGGTTGTATAGGAGCAGTCATATTGTGGCAATGGTTCATAACAGACATCCATAATATGCATATTGTAGGCATGAAGCTCAGTGCAGGGTTGGCATTAGGGCAATTTGATCAAATTGGGCCCCACACCTGGAGGGGACCCGCCCTGGGGCAGTGAGCGGAGCACCTGCAGCCAGCACCTCACTCTGTTGTTGATGTTCCAGCATGGAATCTTCCGTGCTGAGGTGTCACGGGAAAAATGTGCCACTGGACAACCCTCCTGCCCACTCTGGGTCTGATTGGCTTGAAATTGCCCCCCAGAAGAGTTGGTGGTGATGCCAGCTGCCTCACCTATGCCACTCATCCTAGTGAGTGGGAGGCCAAAGGGGGGGTTGCAAAAATGATTGCATTGGGCCCCACAGCTCCTAAGGCTGGCCCTGTCTCAGTATTCAGAATGTATGTGCAGCATGCAGGAGGTCTCAGATTCAATCCCTGGCATCTCCCTTGAGAGCCGCTGCCAGTAAGTGTAACTGCTGAGCTCAATGGACCAGAGATGTGACTCAGTATAAGGCAATTTCCTAAGATCAGTCTTCATAGATGTTTTGCAGAAAGTTCTGTTGAAGGAAAGGTACACATCTCCTATCCTTAATTTTCCTTCTCCATCAATTTTAATGATTTGACAGTATTTTACTGCCCTGTTGTTTCTATACAGCAATACTTTGCACTTTTGTATACAGCAATACCTTGCACTTTCATCTGGTTAGGGATCAGAACATGGATGAAAGTCAAGAATTCATGAATGTCAAAGCAGAGCCTTGTTTAGCTTTCACATTTATTTTGATCAGTGACAACCAAAAATAACTGTGTAATACATGTGAATGCATGCAAAATAAAAATAATCAGAAATAAAAGAAAAGCCATAAGAATGTTGATGAACATCGTGGAAGTTTGTATGAAATTGGATGCATGTGGATGAAATTTGAAATGTGGTCATACCTGAAAACGGATGAAAGAGCAAAGTGATGCAAGTCAAGTGGATGAAAGTCAAGGTATTGCAGCAATCAATATTTTTCATTCTAGCATTCATCTGAGAGGAGGTTGCCAATGCCATTTCAGTGATGCTGAGGCCCTGTAAAACATTATTTTTCTACACTGTAATAAGGCTGTTTCCATTTTTAGTAAAACTAATGGTAGTGCGAAGAGGAGACAAGAAGGGACAAATTGCTCTGCTTTCTTCATAAATGTCAAATGCAACAAGAATAGGAAAGCAACGCAGTGCGCCTTTCAGTAAGCAAATTAATCTGAGCCGTAATTCCATCTCAGTCACGAAGTAGTCTGTGGTCCGCTGAGGTGCAAACCTGAGGCTGTTGCTGGGGGAGTCTGAGGACTGTGGCTGAGTAGCTTGAGCCAGGAAATGGGGGCTGAAGGGACTGGGATGCGCTCACCAGTCCCTGCAGCAGCCTTCCCGGGGCTGGACACGCAAGCGTCTGCAGGGCTCCCCAGCCTTCTGAAAGTGAAAGCGGAGCGATCGCGCTCCACTTCCGGTTTTGCGGAGGTGGCATGCGATTGCTCCACTTTCACTTTTAGAAGGCTGGGGAGCCCTGCAGTCGCTTGCGCAGGGCTCCCTGCACCCCCTACAGGCTGCTGCAGGGATTGGTGAGTACATTTCAGTCCCTGCAGCCCTCCTGAGTGACACAATCCTGGGGAGCACATTGCTGCCTTCCCCCTGCCCCTGCCCCTTAAGGGGGCAGAAGCCAGAGCTGTCAGGCTGGGGCGTCGCATCGCCCCAGTTTGAATAGCTCTGGACTAGGCCAATGGTTCCCAAACGTTTTAGCACAGGGACCAGCTTCTTCAAAACCAGTCTATCAGGACCCGCCTAACTTTATGAGGCTTAAAAAAAGTGTTTCACTTTACCAGTTAATCAAGCCATCTTTTCTACTATAGTGGGGGGGGGGAGTTGCCTTCTGGATCATTTGGTGAGCTCCATGTTCATCAGATTGGGACCATTCTGGTGGCCTTGTATTCCCCCTCACCTGGCCTTTGATAAGAGCAGAGGTACCTTTACCTAAAGGCTTCTGCTGCCTGGTTTATGAATGCCAAGGGATGTGGCTACAATGGGCAGCAGTGCTCCCCTCCCAAGTAGCAGCTTAATGCACATAGCCTAATCTGCTTGTCAGTTCCATGACCCACCAAAAATTGGATCTTTATCCACTGGTGCATCCTGACCCACAGTTTGGGAATCACTGAATTAGGCATTATGTATTAATCCAGGGGTGTCTAACATAAGGCCCAGGGGCCGGATGTGGCCCATGGAAGCTTTTTATCTGGCCCTCAGGCTCTCAGTGGGTGAGCAGTGCTGAAAGGGCAGCCCACATGAAAATTGGGCTCCCTCATACCTTGAAATATGATCAAGATTTGAGTACTTTCTCTTCTGTCATTGGCAGCTAATGCGTTCCTAAGAGAGGAAAAAGTGCTTATTTTTGGTTATGACCTGTTTAATGACATCACTTTCTGCCTAATGACATCACTTCTGGCCCTCCGCAGGCATTATGAATGCTGTTCGGCCCTTGGTATGAAACGAGTTTGACACTCCTGTATTAATCATTCACTTGTTATTGTTGAGACACAGTGTTTTGTTCTCTTTTCTCCCTTAAATCTGTACTCTTCTGCACCATATTTGCAAGTGATGATGGTGATGGCATTGGGATGTGTGACTCAGAGCTGCGACTGTGGAACTATCTTTCATGGCTGTCAAAGACAGGATCTCAGATTACAGCAGGTGGGCTTCTGGTTACCCTATCTCAAAATGGATTTGTAAAACTGAAAAAGATGCAAAAATGGCAATGAAACAATAAGAAGGTTAGGGTAGCTTCCCTGCACTGAATGACTGAAGCTCATAGGATATTTGATGAGATATGAGACTAAGGGAAGGGAGTATGATAGAGGGTTTGCTTGTGTGTTCATTTTATGTTATACCAGTTAATGGGTAGCAAAGGCAGGAGAGTGATATTCCATTCCATGTTTGTGGGCTTCCTAATGAGAGACGAGTCACTGTGGGAAACTGAAAGGGCTAGATGCACCTTTGGCCTGATCCAGCAGGGCTGCCTTTATGTTCCCAAACAATGCTAGCATTAAAAAAAAAAAAAAGCATCCTTGTCCTCCTCTTCCTTTAGAAACTGGAATGATACTGTAAGTTTGGGACACCCATTGCTGGCCCATTCATAGGGCTACTTTATATGTTATAGGGTTAGATGTAAACCCCAAACCTTTCAGCGGCAGGTCTCAAAATGTGAAGTGCAGCTGTGGCAGGCACCTCAACCAAACAGGTATGCTTAATCGAGGAGCAATAAAGGACTGCCACTCTCTCCTGCTTGTACACTTCATGACAACCATGGGATACAGTTGAATAATTTGTGAAATGACCTTTACTGGTCAATTTCTACACAGTGGTGGGCCTGGGGGGGGGGCAGGTGGGCAAAAGCCCCAGGCACCATGCCCATCTCCGCCTGCCGGTTGAAGCTGTTCCGCAGACAGGCAAAGCCCTGAACTCTGACTGCCTCCAAAGCTTTCTGAGGCTTCTGGCATGATCTTAAAGAGTACTTCCCAGTTTTAGTCAGAAAATCAGCTTTTGGAGCTGGGCGACGCATTGCACAAGGCTCCATGTGCTTAAGTATCCCTGGTGAGGGGCGACATGTTGCAGACCTGCAGCCCCGGGTGGCATTGAGGCCAGGTCTGTAACTGTTTCTGCCTTGAACTCGACTATTCATATGGGCCACGCATACATGCTTGATGCATGGAAATGAGGGCGCTTGGCGGATTCATGATGCTGCAACACCCAGTGAGTCAGCAACTACAACAGATGGCTCACCTTTGAGGAGGTGTACTTTCCCAAAATAATTATGTATTAAACAAACAAATGAAGATGGGAGACGAGTGACACCAAGCACCTTTCGTCAGATGTTTAATTAGGCAGAACAGACATACCACATTTTAATTGCTTTGGTTTCTTTAGTAGTGCAGTCGAAAATTGCCTCAGTGAACGGCTTTAATTTGTCTTCCTTAGTAGCTAGATTAAAATTTACCAATAAAAGCCCACAGTAAAATCGGGAAAAACCATCATCTAGAAAGGTGCTTGTCGTTAAACTGGAAGACTCTTTTTCATTACTGTTCATGTAATTAAGCATTCATTTAAGCTGTTGTCAATAGTGCACCAGATATTTGAGTAATAAATAGAAATGCAGTCCTTAAATTCATAGATAGCATAACATAATTTTATAATAGAAACTAAGTGTGTCAATGGCAGAACTGAATGTTTAATTTTCCAGGTGGAAAATATTTTTATTAAGAATTTTATAGTGCTTTCGGAATGTGCAAACATGTATGATCTTGGTATTGCCCTAACCTTACAGCAGTGGTTCCTAAAATGTGAGCCGTGGCTCCCCAGGGAGCCACAGAAACCAGCCAGGGAGCCGTGGAACATAAGACCATAAGAACAGCCCCACTGGATCAGGCTATAGGCCCATCTAGTCCAGCTTCCTGTATCTCACAGCGGCCCACCAAATGCCCCAGGGAGCACACCAGATAACAGGAGACCTCATCCTGGTGCCCTCCCTTGCATCTGGCATTCTGACATAACCCATTTCTAAAATCAGGAGGTTGCACATACACATCATGGCTTGTACCCCATAATGGATTTTTCCTCCAGAAACTGTCCAATCCCCTTTTAAAGGCGTCTAGGCTAGACGCCAGCACCACATCCTGAGGCAAGGAATTCCACAGACCGACCACACGCCGAGTAAAGAAATATTTTCTTTTGTCTGTCCTAACCCGCCCAACACTCAATTTTAGTGGATGTCTCCTGCTTCTGGTATTATGTGAGAGTGTAAAGAGCATCTCCCTATCCACTCTGTCCATCCCCTGCATAATTTTGTATGTCTCAATCATGTCCCCCCTCAGGCGTCTCTTTTCTAGGCTGAAGAGGCCCAAACGCCGTAGCCTTTCCTCATAAGGAAGGTGCCCCAGCCCCGTAATCATCTTAGTCGCTCCCTTTTGCACCTTTTCCATTTCCACTATGTCTTTTTTGAGATGCGGCGACCAGAACTGGACACAATACTCCAGGTGTGGCCTTACCATAGATTTGTACAACGGCATTATAATACTAGCCGTTTTGTTCTCAATACCCTTCCTAATGATCCCAAGCATAGAATTGGCCTTCTTCACTGCCGCCTCACATTGGGTCGACACTTTCATCGACCTGTCCACCACCACCCCAAGATCTCTCTCCTGATCTGTCACAGACAGCGCAGAACCCATCAGCCTATATCTAAAGTTTTGATTTTTTGCCCCAATGTGCATGACTTGGAATCCTCACAAAAACCCCACTGCCCCGCACAATGATTGTAGCCCTTGTGGGGAGCCACAACCCAGTAGGTCAAGGAGGCTACCAGTCAAAAACATTTGGGAATCACTGCATTACAGAGTTGTAAGCACAATTAGCCCTATATTGAAGTTGAAGAGCTGGGGCTGAGAGACTTGCTTTAATCATCTGTGCCTGTGAGTGTACACATGCAACATATAAGGGCCGCCTGCAGGAAAAGTAGGCAGATATGGGTTAAGGCCACCTGTCGAATTTGCACAAGACAAGCTCTGAGCCAGGAAAGTCCCGAGCCACGGCGGCAGTCAGGGTTTGAACAGAAAAATTCCTGCTACTGCTAGTTAGATTGTAATCATATGTCCATGATGGCAATCAAGACTTCAACAATGTTGAATGATTATAAACATCATGGCTTGTCTTTCCAGTAATGTACCTTTCCAAAGAACGACCTTTGACACAGTTACATAGTTGACCTGACGTAGATACATATTACCTACTCCTGCTCAATTTCAAGTTTGACAAGATCACGCATAGGAAGGAGCAATTATAGTTATGCAGAGATTAAGAATGCTGTCCTCGAAACAATGTGTGTGTATGGCAAATGCCAACATCTGAAAAGGCTCTAAGGTACTGTTGCATCTTGACTTCCAGCTTCTACTCCATATTTAAGGCTGCAATCCTAACCACACTTTCCTGAGAGTAAGCCCCATTGAACAAAATAAGACTTACTTCTTAGTAGACCTGGTTAGGATTGTGCCCTAAGACTCCATTTCCCTTGTTGTTTGTTAATACTGTACTGGTCATGCAGTGCTCATGACACTGTATTGTGTTACAGCAGAACTTGTGTTTTGGTGTATAATTGTAGAAAATACAGGCTCAGTTCAGTCTGACCAAAGTATAAAGATATACTGTATTTTCTAAAATAATGGGATCAAATTATTTCCAATAAGAATCTTTTAAAAATACATTATTAAGGCTGTAGTCCTTTGCACATTCATTTGGAAGTCCCAATTGTATTTATTTTAAAAGAGAATATACTGGCTGCCTTTCCAGTTCAATGAAGGCATCAAAAGCCTACCGTTCCAGTAAAAACAGTGTGAGACTCAAATACACCATAACCATAAGTCAAATGAAACAATGTAAAGAGAAATCCAGAAACAGGAGCCACAGAACTGAAAGCAAAGCACCTATTTAAAGAAAAGCCAGGTGGGGGGGGGGGAGTCTTGAGTGCTTGCTGAAAATCAGGTAATGCTGGCTTTCTCAGGAGAGGAAATGCCATAGCCAGGGAATCACCACCAAAAAGGCCCTGCACTATTTCTTCATCAGCGGCATCTCAGTAGGTTGAACCTAGTGGCACCTGCTTCTTAGTTAAGCCGTTTCTGCCCAAAGTTGTATATACTCAACAGGGACCAAAAGTGTACACCTGTGGACCGGGTAAAAATAGATTAAAAGGCATGCAATTCAGATGCTTCATAGCTTTAAACACTGACTGGATTGTGCCTGAGGTTTATTGTTGCATACCTGTGATTTAATAGCACTAGGTAGACAACGTTGTGTTCAGGTGGCAGCTGCTTTTTGGATTCCCTCTTAGCCAAGCACAGGGATTATGTAAACTGTATGAGTTGACCCTCCTACAACAGCTTGTTCATGCCAAAGGCTTGGGAAGAGAGAATCCTTATGGCTTCTCTTGTGACAAATGGCTGCCTTACTTTTCTATTCAACAAATGCAGCTTGGAGAACAGTTGCTTTCCCAATGCTGACCCAAATGAGACTACCACCTTATAATAAACCTTTTCAGAAGGGTTTTTGTTTCCTTCTATTTCTCTCAGATTTCTTTTTTGTGATCAGGTGGTGAAATGAAAATCTGATAAGATGATTCATTGAGGCCATCTAGTGCCAAAAATGCAATAGTACCATTTTAAAAAAAAGTTACATCTGCTGTTCCTGAAGAGATTGAAAATAGAATAGGCTCCTTGAAGCTGTAATTTTTCTGCTCTCCTGGGTTTTGGACTTTCATATACAACTGACAGTGTCACAAGTGTCCCAGATAGAGGCAGGGATGCTTCTCCAGGTTACAGCCTGCCCTCATTTGACATAGTTGACTACATGAGCCTTCCTCCTCAAGCCCTTTTCAAAGTTAATATTATTCTTTTATAATAATAGCTGAGAGGTGGGAATGAGGATGCAATACCAGAAAAAGCACTATTGAACATCAGGCTATAGCATCCTTTATTATAAAGAATTACAAGCATAAATAGCAAATACAAAGGGTATCACCTTCCATTCAAGTATTTAGTGATTGCAGTAAATTCTGGCTTAAACAGCAATGACAAATAATTTACTCCATTAAATGATGCACCAATATCCAGATCTTCAGCTGTGAGCTGGTTTTACTACTAGTCTAACTTTGTGCTAGCACTTATAATTAGGTATAGGAAGAGTGCAATATTAAAAACAGGGCTACAGTTAGATGTGATTGAAAACTGTGATCTTTACCTTACTCAGAAGTAAGGCCATTGTGTTCAATAAGACTTAGGGTGCAAAAGGGTGCAACCCTTATGTCAGTATTTTCCACCACTGGCATAGCGGTGCCAATGGGATGTGTGCTGCATCCTGCAGTTGGATGTCACTCACGGAGGCCTCCTCAAAGTAAGGGAATGTTTGTTCCCTTACCTCAGAACTGCATTGCCCTTATGTCAAGGCTGGAAAGCACTGACATAAGGGGTTAGGATTGCGCCCTTAGGCTGTAATCCTATATTACTAACTGGAAACAAACACCTCTAGCTACAGCACACAACTGACAATCTTGTGCTCTCTACAGCCTGCTCCCGAATTTGCTTAAACCTGCTGCTTCCACCCCTAAGCCTACAGGCCACAACCACCTGTGGTGAGGGTGAAGCTGCATTTGCACTTGATTCAAGCCCAAATCGGAAACACCTGCATTTGGAGCCACTAGGATAGTAGGCACTGCCAATATTTTACAAAAATATAGAAGTTTGGTGTAGGGGTCAAAATTATCTCTGGGAACTTAGTGCCTTGCATAAGATCTTGTAGCAGGAGGATGTGGTGTGCTCCCTGGGGCATTTGGTGGGCCGCTGTGAGATACAGGAAGCTGGACTAGATGGGCCTGTGGCCTGATCCAGTGGGGCTGTTCTTATGTTCTTATGAGGAGACTGAACCAGAAAATGTACAACACACGCTACGGGCCTTCCATACTGGTAAATATCTCCCAGTGTGTGAATATCCTGGTTTGTGACACTACGGTTCAAAACACCTCACCTTGGAGTGTTCAGACACAATGCTGGTTAGATGTGCAGCAGCTTAATAGTCACACTTTAGAGCTGCTAGGTAGATTTAGCACTTGGGTTGTCACTCAGTAAAAGAACCAATATGGCAATAGATGATTTCACCAAGTGAGTGTACATTTGAGATGAATAAAAAGTCAATAGTTCTGGGGAAAAAATTGCACACTTTTTCTGTTTTTAGATTATAGATGCATGTGTCAGCAGTAGCAGCAGCAGCGTCTTAGAACAGACATTCATTTCTGTAGGAAAGGAATGCCTTTTCTAAACTGGCATTTTCCTTCCACAAATTTTGTAAGTGCTTGCATTAAAAACTTTTTTAAAGTTTGCTATCTATTTAGAGAAGCCTACTAAAAATGGATCAATTAATCTAACTGGAGTGAAGGTTTCAGCCCCATTTAGCACCAAACACCCAAGAACTGCACTCCAGAGAGACAGTTCCAGAAGGTCAGTTTGGAGGGACAGCCAAGGAATGCATAGAATTAAAAAGGAAAGCCTTGGGTAGGAATGAAAGAAACAAGGGTAAGAATTTACAGGACCAAGCAATTGGTCAAGAAATACCAAGCCAATGATGAAGTGGCATAGACTTGATCACAGTATGGATGGAACAGCAGTTAAGAGTCCAAGTTGCTAGAAGGAAAACTAGGATAAAGTAACTTTTTAAAGACAGTGTTGTTCAGGAGAAGGAAGTGAAGGAAGTGTAAAAGAGAAAGAAAGCATCTTGGTCATTGGAGTGGCAGCATGGTTGGATGGGTGGGGCTTACAGACATGGGGCATTGCATAACAAAAATCACAAGCACACCAGCCAGGAGAAGGGTCTGTAGAACATGGGAATAAGAGTCAAAGGAAACCAGTCAATGACTCAGTGCGGACAAAACTACCTCCCCTTTGTGTTTCCAAAGCAGAAGTCCTGTCCTTGGTCAAATGGTTGATTACCTGAGAATTTTTTATATCTAAGCACTATTAAATAATAATACTGTTTCCATATGAACAAAGACAATTATGTCACAATCTTCCCTGCACACTAATCTTATCACAGATGTAAATTTATTTTTTTCAGTCACATGAAGTCAGGAGTTTGCAATTATGCTAAAAAAAAATTAAAATGTGTCTGCATTCAGACAGATGTGCTAAAAGTGTACTTCAATTTCATAACATAAATTAAAAAGTGCCAGCAAGTACAGTTATAGCCACAATCCTCAAATCAAACTTTGCTCCAAATCTATTCTGGACTAAGTTTGGTTCTGGGGTTAACACAGGAATTCTACGAAATGGTTAAGAAGCAGGTTTGTACCTATATGTGCAGGGCCATACATAAAAGAAAATAACGTGCTGCATGGTGCACGCTTGGAGGAGGTGTGTACCCAGGCCTACTGCTTCATCTCACAATACATAAATGGTACCCTGGTAGGAGCAGCACCGAGTGATCTCACTGAACAGTAGTTTAGCGGATGACGACAGGGAAATCCTTCAGAACAAAAGTACCACTGCAGTGCTCTTGCAAATACTCCATTAATTTCAATGGGCCTTCACAGCAGATCTTCCCAGTGCCTTGTGCTGTTTCAGAACAAAAAATTGGGATTCCACAGATAACATTGGGGAAAATTTTTTTAGAAGGAACTGTAAGCAGCCCAATTTCCTACTGTTTGCAAAATGCTGCAGTTCAATTCTGCAAATATGTTGCAGCTAAATAGTCCGGAAACCACTTCCGGCTGAGCATTTAGTCAAAAAAATAAGCCTGTTCAAATGAAGAAAATGCGTCAGTATATAGAGGGTTGAAGTTATAAATCAATGCTTTGGTCTCGGCATCTTTGCTGGCAAAGTGATGGAAGCTCTTCCGGGCTGCAAAAGATTTGAGAAGTACAAATTAGGTCCACGTTACCAGACCAGCTTCTTTCTCAAATGTAATTTCAGGACCTCAGTCCTTGAAGACCTGTAACAGGTCAGAGTCTGACCATGCAGGACAGTGGTGTCACTACGGTTTGTGTCACCCGGTATGGGAAGCTAGCATGTCACCCCTATGATGCGGTGGGGTCACTCCTCCCATGTGGTGGGCAGAGCAATGCCCCAGGCGGTGAACGTGGTGACATAGCATCATCCCACCACTGCTGGTTTTTTGGCTATAACTTCTGACAGAATTGAGATATTTCAACACAGTTTGTATCACTGCATTCTGCATGAAATTACGCATTGATTGATGTATAACATTAGGTATTATTCAAAAATACCAAGATTTAAAATTTTTGGTGAGTAGTGGTATCCCCTGGGGGCTGGAGATAAGAATAGGCCCTCGGTTTGGCTGTACTTGTCATAAAAGGCGACTAAACAGCCACTGGGTAGATGGGACTCGTTAGCCTGGGAAGGCAGCTCATTGGAGAGAAGGAAAACTCTCATCCCAAACCTCCACCGCCTTGTGGCTACATCTAGTTATGGAAAAGGCTTCAGGAGTCAACCTCCAGGCAAAATCCAGAGCCCCTGAGGCAGTTCATGGCTGAACACAGTCACGTTCTGGCAACTCCTGCGACGCTGCTGGAACCAACCGTATTGGCTTCTGCCTTTCCATTAGACCATTTCAGCAATGTGGAGAGAGGGGATTTGCTGCATGGGTAACAGCCTATCCTCCATATCTACCTTACCCAGGCTTCGCGCACTGGAGAGGACACTCTGTTTCAGAACCACCATTCAGAGCGCGATACCATAGTCTTCCAAGACTGAAGGATGCCAACAAGTGGTATCACCACTCCCCCCCCCATGCACATCACCTGGTGTGGCCCACAACCCCCTAGTGATGCCACTGATGCAGAGAGACTTCCTGACATTCTCTGTGAGAAAGGAAGCATCAGAGGTGCACTGCAGAAATGTCCCCACACATGCGAAGTTCCTTTCTCCAAAAGGTGAACAGGAAATTAGTGTACATCGTTTCCATCACATGTAAACAAGACATGGTGCAATCAAGAACATGTCAGGAAGGACATTCCACTGAAATCAGCCACAAGGTAGCCTTATCAGTAAGGAGGAAGTTGCACATTACAGTCCTACTGACATCAGTGTAACATAAGCAGATTTAACTGTTCTGTTTATTTAGCTCTTAGCTTGTGGCAATGAGCCCATAAACTTGCCTTCTCCAAGTCAAAGTTCATTATACCAATCTATAAACTTAAAATATGTTCCTCAGAGAACTTCCATACCTTCACTAACAAAGAAGTCAGCTGTGTAATAAGTTACTTTCATAGCTGATCGAGAATGTGGTATGCCCTTCGGTTTCTTCCATTCATATGGATTTTTCTCTGGATGCCACTGGACGCCATAAATTGGGTATTTGATAGCTAAGAAACAAAAAAAATGCATTAAGGCATGAAAATAAGACAAGGGCCTTCTCAGAAACATTCGCAAGCACAATTTTACAATAACAATGAGTTTACCAATGAGTTTACTTTTAGATTGTGAGCCCTTTTGGGACAGGGAGCCATTTGGTTATTTGATTTTTCTCTGTAAACCGCTTTGTGAACTTTTAGTTGAAAAGCGGTATATAAATACTGTTAATAATGTTAATAATAATAATAATACCAAGGCAATTCCACATAAAATGTCACAGCACAGATAGTAAGCACATTCAGCCAGTGCTTTACAATCCTCAAAGAACTTCATGTGCAATATTTCTTTGTAATGATTGTAAACATCTTTAATTGGGTCAATATTAATACAGTGAACCCTTGGTTTAATGGACTGAGAGGTGGGAAGGAGTGTCCATTAGTGCTAAAAGTTGATTAAATCTGAATGCATTCATCACAATGTGCACAAACACGAGCAACACAATGTGCACAACACAAGCAATGAGGTGAAAAGCGGTGTGCCCCAAGGTTGTGTCCTGGGACCAGTGCTCTTCAACCTCTTCATAAATGACCTGGAGACAGGGGTGAGCAGTGAGGTGGTAAAGTTTGCAGATGACACCCAACTTTTCCGAGTGGTGAAGACCAGAAGTGATTGTGAGGAGGTCCAGAAGGATCTCTCCAGACTGGCAGAATGGGCAGCAAAATGGCAGATGCGCTTCAATGTCAGTAAGTGTAAAGTCATGCACACTGGGGCAAAAAATCAAAACTTCACATATAGGCTAATGGGTTCTGAGCTGTCTGTGACAGATCAGGAGAGAGATCTTGGGGTGGTGGTGGACAAGTCAATGAAAGTGTCGACCCAATGTGTGGCAGCAGTGAAGAAGGCCAATTCTATGCCTGGGATCATTGGAAAAGGTATTGAGAACAGACCAGCTAATATTATAATGCTGTTGTACAAATCTATGGTAAGGCCACACCTGGAGTATTGTGTCCAGTTCTGGTCGCCACATCTCAAAGAGGACATAGTGGAAATGGAAGAGGTGCAAAAGAGAGCGACTAAAATGATTATTGGGTTGGGGCACCTTCCTTATGAGGAAAGGCTACAGCGTTTGGGCCTCTTCAGCCTAGAAAAGAGACGCCTGAGGGGGGACATGATTGAGACATACAAAGTTATGCATGGGAACGATAAAGTGGATAGAGAGATGCTCTTTACACTCTCACATAACACCAGAACCAGGGGACATCCACTAAAATTAAGTGTTGGGAGAGTTAGGACAGACAAAAGAAAATATTTCTTTACTCAGCATGCGGTTGGTCTGTGGAAATCCTTGCCACAGGATGTGGTGATGGCATCTGGCCTGGATGCCTTTAAAAGGGGATTGGACAAGTTTCTGGAGGAAAAATCCATTACGGGTTACAAGCCATGATGTGTATGTGCAATCTCCTGATTTTAGAAATGGGCTATGTCAGATGCAAGGGAGGGCACCAGGATGCAGGTCTCTTGTTATCAGGTGTGCTCCCTGGGGCATTAGGTAGGCTGCTGTGAGATACAGGAAGCTGAACTAGATGGGCCTATGGCCTGATCCAGTGGGGCTGTTCTTATGTTCTAACACATAAAACTGGTTTTTAAAGAAGCAGACAATGTCTGTTATTTCTGGTCTCTTATTGAGGTCTGTCAGATCAAGAGTTCACTGTATACTCATAGTATGGAGGGAAGGAGCTGAGAAAGGAAAAAAGTAGTTATTCTACATCTAATTTATTACTTCATAGCAGAGGCGGGATTCAAACTCAGATCTTCCTTAGTCACAGGTTAGTTGCTTTACCACTACGCTACATCTGTTTCCATTTTTTAAGTTGTAGTGTAATAGTCAAACTCTAACATATTGCTAGTGTGGAAGTGCTACACTCTAATCTGACTACAGGTCCAGCCTATTTATACATGGATCTTTTATACACTGATTTGACTCAACATGAATCGCCCCTGCAAATGAGAAGGAAGGTGCTGATCCCTAGAGAAGGGGAAAAATGCATCCCTTTAAAATCAGTTTAAAAAAACTGAGTAGTCCTTTAACAATAGCCTCTTAATGAGAGAAGGGGGGCAGCTGGCTAACAATCCATCAATCCTTCTCTCTCCAGGCAACCCCTCCCTTCCCCGTGAGCACAATCACTTTGCATTAGTGAAGGGAGGGGCTGAGCGAAGCACCTTTCTAAGCCCTTGGAGGAGGACTGATTGATGGATTGTCTTCTTAATGACTCTTCTGTTACATGACAAAGGTCAGCAAAGCTGTTTTTAAATCACCGGAGCAAAGAAACTTTGTTTTTTTAATTGATTTGCTATAGTGCGTTTTTTGCCATCCACATGAGCGCTTGGAACGGAACCCACACGAACAATGAGGCTCAACCTGTATTATTATATTCCTGTGACCTAAAACTGAGTTTAAGAGCATAGAGCACCATAATTACTATCAAGGTAAGTAGTTGGTGGTGCCACCAAGTAAGCAGTTGGTGGTGCCAGAATGTTAACACAGATACTGTAAAATATACACTTGGAATCACATTTTCAAAAATAAAATAATTTTGGAGTGATCAAGTCCTTCCAACCTCAAATACATCATAACATTATAGAACACTAAAGTTATCACAGCAGCAGAGATCTCCTACAAGCAAAGGGTCTAACCTAGCTAGAAACTGGAACTGTGTGTTATGACCAATGCATGGAGGACTCTAAATCAGCAGCCCCACGTTTCATCCATCTGCTAGGCATGGCAAGACATGTGACGTGTTCTATTCCTGCAAGTGGCAGTTAATGAAGTGGAGCAGAGGCAGAACATTGTAGCTAGTCCCACAAATCACTGGCAGCAGCTTGCAGGTGCAGAGGACTCTTAGGAATAGCAAATTGATAATATGCATTTAATATCACCAAACTGTACAGGGGACATATGAGGCCAAAAATACAAGCAGAGGATGCTGCGTGGGGCAGTGGCCACACCTGGGCTGCAGTCCTAAGTTCTGGTCCTAATTCAAGGGGCTGAATGAGACAAGTTACCTTCCATGGTGGATATAAACTTTATATTGTTATGAACGTTTGTTGTCAAGATCTTATAGAAGTTGCGCAATTTCTCATTATTTGTAAAATTCTGGAAGAGAAGAAAATCTTGTAAGTCAACATTTCAGTGGGACAATTTTCCTTTGGCTCATTCTGTTGCAAACAAGCATGCAATTACCTGCACAGAAAGGCTCCAGTAATGAAAGTTTGAAGTCACCGGCTCTGTAGCTAGCACGTGTAGCAACTTCTCTGGGAAATTCTGGAACATTCTGCTGCTTTTGCCATCTTTATCATGAGAAAGGTGAAGATAGTCAACAAGGTCATCTGCAGGGTGATTCCTAGTTCTTTGTGTTGACTCATAGTCTGATCTCTCCATAAGAGCTCAGGCAGGTAGATGCTTTTATTTTAGTCTAGGACAGCCATTTTCAACCACTGTGCCCTGGCACACCACAGGTGTGCCACAGGAATTTGGGAGAAGGTCATTTATTAGTAGGGTCAATGGGGGATGTGAGCCCCCCACTGGCAGCATGGTGTGCCTTGTCAATTGCCAAAAATCTGATGGTGTGCCTTGACAATTTTAGTGCCTTGTCAGTGTGCCATGAGACGAAAAAGGTTGAAAATTGCTGGTCTAAGACCTCACAAACATGTGGAAACCACAGCTGGAACCCAGTACAACAAAATGTTTTCTATTCATTAAGTTGATGCCAACAGTAATACATGCAGGACTGGCAGAGATCACATGAAACCTTTCACAAGCCACAGTCATAAAGACATCCCTTGTTCAGGGTTTAGCATGAGCAACTATTTCCCAGTGTCCTGTGAATATTCAGAAACCTCCTTTGAATTGTGTAATCAGTTAATGCAATTAATGTGTAATTGCACATGTGTAAAACCAGATGTGTAGGAGAAAGAGCAGCAGCAGGATTTGGCTCAAGGCCTTCCCAGACTCCTACTCATACAGTTTAGTGCTGTACTCACACTAGCAGAGAGCCAGAAGCAGCAGAGTTACACTCCACTGACAAATAATGAAGGTAGGATACCTTGCTATAGAACAGTGGTTCCCAACTGGTGGTCCAGAAGACCCTGAGAAGTGATCCATGAGGTCTCAAGGAAAAAAAAGACCACCTTCTATCACTTTCAGCATCTGGCCGAGCAAGTGCTCCCCCAGGGGCTATCAGAGAGAACAGAGACTGGACAGCTCACAGCTGCACCCAGTACTGAAGTGTCGGCTGTGGGCGATTCATTTGCCACCTTCTCTGGTAGTCCATGAGCAATTGCTCACTCACCAAGCATTCCTCCATGGACTACCAAGTTTACTATAGTACATAAAATTTTTGCCAAGTAATCCAGCTCCAATTCTCACTTGGCCTGATCTCTGGATCAATCAGAGGGCAGAACCTTTCAACTCTGAACAGTTTCCTTTCTCAGCTGAGCTGTTGCTCAGCTCAGGCAGGCACCTCCTTAGTTGCTCTAGTTACTTTCTAGGGACATTCCAGCCAAAGTTAACCTTTTAGTCTCCTTCCTTCTGCTGCAGCCTGGTTCTGCTTGGCAAACGCTTGCAAAGCAGGTCTGTTTTTGGAAACACCAGGATGGGACCCTCCTTCCCAGTCTACAATTCAGTGCACCATTACTTAAGAATAACACCCATGGAAAGCAGTGGGCTACTTCTGAACAAAAAGGGTTGCAAATATCTCATCTCTCTGCCGTGAATGGAATTGTGCACTCTCAGTTATGTGTTATGGGTTATATGTTGTATGTAGAGCTTTGGCTTAACACACCAGACACCTTAAAGGTGTCTGATTCATGGTTCTCCTCATGTCCACCTTAAAGGTGAATTTGATTCATGGATCTCCTGCAGTGGTTCCCAACCTTTTTCACTTGCATATCCCTTGGCAGCCCATTTCCATAAATTGTACCCTTCATATTAGCAAAATGTTTGTAATTAATAATACAACCCTTCATCTCCTCCATATGAAAGCCCAGACTTCATGTATTCATCACATATTTTCTCTTTTCATCTGTTCAAAGAACAGAAGACTCTGCCTTTGCACTGTTTTGCACCAGAAGTGTGCTGCGAAATTCTGGGTGATTGATCACTTTTCATATTATGTTTCAGCTTTTTTACTGTGCTGGTTTTCAATCACTGGTTCATAGATGAATTGATGATCAAAAACTAGCTATTGGTGGGGCTTTCACAGCCAACTAGCTACCCCCCTTCCTGCCTTGCAGGTCCTTGCAAGGCATTACTGCCTTGCAAGGCATTCTGGAGCATGGCCTGCCTTTTTCTGCCATTATTTCATTCTTTTTCAAGTACCCCTAAAGGTCCTGTTGAGTGTCCCTGGGAGTACATGAATACCAGGTTGGGAACCACTGATTTACTGGTATGTTGTTTACAGTGCACTTACTCTGATAGTGTTTACAAAAAGGTGGTGAAGACTAGAATTTAAAAAATAAAAATGTATCTTATGATATTTTACTATGTTTTTAATAAATTAGAGACTACAGTTCTTAGGTAACAATTAGTGGTAGGTTATTTTTCAGGATCTGGCCTAGGGTAAAATCAGACAAAACTATAGTCAGACACCCCCCCCCCAAGTTTAACCCCTGACTTATCCGAGGGTCATAGAAAATTCCATGATCGTTGGCTCAAGACCTGCCCTCGACTTATCTGTGGGGTCGACTTATAGGTGAGTGTCTGCGGTTATTGTATTTTTTGTATACAGTGGGGGGGGGGGTTTGCATGTGGTCCATGACAGTTTCATTTTTGCCTCAGTGGTCTACAGGCTCCTAAAGGTTGTGAACCACTGCTATAGAGGGAGAACGGTGCAATTATTATTA
Organism: Tiliqua scincoides; assembly: GCF_035046505.1. NCBI lineage: Eukaryota > Metazoa > Chordata > Lepidosauria > Squamata > Scincidae > Tiliqua > Tiliqua scincoides. The sequence continues at coordinate 41,683,733 of NC_089824.1, read as the reverse complement.
TTTTTAAGTTGGGGAAAGAGGAGTGGTCTACTACCATGCTCCAGAGGAAAACAATCTTTAATTAAAAAAAAAAAAAAAGTGGCTCCCCAGGTTTTCAGGCAGGGGTCTTTTCAAACCCTATTGGGAGATACTAAGAACTGAAAAATGGTTAAGTCCCTACTATCTTCCAAGTGGGCTAGGCAACACCCATTGGAGAGCCAGTGCCAGTGAATGGAGACATTACTGAGTTAGCTAGACCAGTGGTCAGACTTGGTTTAAGGAAGCCTTTCTAAGGAGTGACAGTACCAGTGGTGGCTGTTATTCTAACACAGGCTGTGGGACCAAGGTACACTACTGACTCTTGCTCCAGATCCTGCCTGCTGCCATTCATATGCAGTGGAACACAATGCAAGATTGAAAGGTACACATTATACCACTTTGACTAATAAAACTGTAGGTACACCTGCCTCATATTTTATCCAAAAATGCAAAAAGAAAAAAAATGAATAAATGAACCAACATAGCCAGGGAAAATCTAACATAAGCTTTCACCTTTAGTAAAGTTGAGGGGGAGTGAAAAGCCTTCGGTATTAGTCCAGGTGAGCAAGTTCTCACCGCTAGTGAGATAGCTGAGCAGCTGGTGTCCCAGGCATGTCCCCCACACAGGAAAATAGTCTCCTTTGTCATAAGCCTTGGAAAAAAAAAAAAACCAATATGCAGAGATCAAAAACATTTAGATTCCTCACTATATCGCAGGGGTGTCCAAACTGTTTGGCAGGAGGGCCACATCATCTCTCTGACACTGTGTTGGGGACCAGGAAAAAAAGAATTAATTTACATATCAAATTTGAATAAATTTACATAAATGAATATATTAGAGATGGACCTTATATGAATGAATGAATGATCTTGCAATAGCTCAGGGCTGATAAAAGGCCTTGCACAAAGGCCTTTTATCAGCTTTCCTTCACTGCCGCTACTGCATCACAGATGTGAAAAAGTGGAGGAAGCCCTCATCCTATAGCTCAAGCGAAAGATCCAATAAATAAAATATTAATACAAATCCAATAAATAAAATATTAATTTTATATTAATATATTAATATTAATATTAATATTAATTAATATTAATACATCTATCTATCTCACGTCGAATATAGCAGGAGGTCTGGCTCAGTTGATAGAGCTGCTGCATTGTATGCCTGAAGATCTGAGGCTACCAGTTCGAAACAACTGGAAGTACCCGAAAACTGACGACACGCTGATATACTGCTGAGCTGACCCTTGGTGGCAGAGAGGAGTTGCCGTCAAGTGGAGCGTGGGAGGCGAAGGGCCAGAGAGAGGTCAGACCAGGAAGGAATCCAGCTGGAACAAGGAGTTCTATGAAAGACTAGAACTATTCAATTGTAAAAATCCCTTCGGGGGTTTAGAACAGCCTGCCTATGTAAACCGCCTTTGATTAAAAGTCTAAGGAGAAATCTAATGACCAAAGAAAGGTAATAGAAAAGAAAGGTAATAGAAAATGGTATTCAACAGGTATTTATAAATACCTGTATAAATAAATAATACGTTTTGGTTCAACATTGTGAGTTATGGCTGCGCAATGAACAGCTTTTAAATGCCCCATGGTGGCTCTTGCTTGTTTGTGTGATGAGGTCCAAAAAGGAAATTTTGTCTCTATTGCTACAAGCCAGAATGTCATTAAAAATAAAAGGAAAACAAATACGTGGATCTCAGATAGAAGTTCCTTTGAACTGGTCATGTTATTACTCAAGAGTATTGATACCTTGCATTTGCAGACAAAGATAAGGTGCATATGCTTATATATAAATGATCTGTGCTACCTGAAAACTGTGCAAATATAAACCACCTAAGTTTTTCATTCCTGATCGCTGCCAGCCCTGCGTATACAAATTCTTACCTCTAGTGCTTTATTGTAGAATATTCTAGCCACCCTGGAAAACTCAGAAGTTTCAAGGCTAACATCACCTCCTGGATACAGTATCCTAAAGAAAACCAAGCCAGAACAGCCTTATTAGCAGCAACACAGAGATGGCTTGGCAACACAGAGCATCATCTGGGTCATCCTGGACTGTAATGACAGAAGGATTTGCAAATGACATATTAAACCAACATTCAAGCTCTTTGGTTCGTCAAACAGTTCCTCATGTCATCCCGACTAATCCCAAGGAAGTGCAACTCAGCCAGTCTGGAACGTGGCAGCAGGAGATGAGGAAGGATGATAGTGATCCAAATTCTAAGCTTTGACTTCCAAGAAGTTTCTCATTCCGTCAATCACAGCACCAGCCATAGAGGTGCTAGGGGTGAAAATAGGACATGGTCCTCATTTACATTGGGCAATCAATAGTAGCTCGTATTGCACTGCGTTGTCTAAAACAGCACTGCCGGTCCTGGAAATCACTGCTGGGTCCCTCTTGCTCGTCACAGACTCCATTTCCACTCCCATAGCCAACCACATACTCCCATGGCCATAGCCGGGGAAACATGCAGTTGGCAGCCCACACAAAACACACAGTCATCTTGAGGCATGCTTACTTAAATGAATGCAGTTATCACTGGAGGCAAGAATCAAGATGGCTCAGGGTACTTTCAGTTGGAGTGTTTGGTGACAACTGCCACCACAGTTCACATTCAAGCCGGTGCAACTCTTATTCTGGTACTGATATTAAGGTGTCTGGTGACTAACTCTCACACACAAAAACAGAGGTCGGGGTGTCATTGTTAAAACGACATGGGAGATAAGGTTACCTCCCACACAGATCACAAAAAGAAATAAATCTTTGCAGTGCTTTTTTTGTAAAAAAAAAAAAAAAAAAAAGTGCAGGAACTCATGACTTGTTAATCTTTTATTTATTTATTTATTTATTTTTAATTATATATATATTTAATTATATATATATAATTATATATATATATATACATATATTTATATATATAAAATATGTATATATAAATATATAAAAAATTTTTTTATTTAAAATAAATCTTTTATTTATTTATTTATTTATTTATTTATTTATTTATTTATTTATTCATCTCATTTCTCTCTCTTTAAATCCCCATTCCCCAACTACTTAAGAACTAGAAAATGAGGGGAGACCTTCAAGAGAGAAGAACAAAAAGAGACGGACCACCTCTGGAGCACACACCAAGGATTATATCACGGCTTGTTGCATGTATTTGCAAATATGTAACAACCAAAAAAATTAATTAAAACTTTTAAAACATTTAATAAATATTGGTTAAAACAATTGATGAAGGCAAAATATAAAAAATGATTACATTACATCACTCTACAGATTTGTTTGAACCCAAATCAATTGGCACACAGGGGAGAGGGGGCACAAAAGATGGGTTAATTAATTGATTAATAAACAAGTTATGGATCAAAAATCATGTGGTCACATACCCTCTATTGGCTCAAGACATTGAAACATGATTGGTGCAAAAAAAAAAGAGAAATATGTGATCAGATAACAATGAATGCGCAATATAAGCACACAAGGGGGGGAGCAGAAGAATAAACACAAAAGATGGATTGTAAAATAGATAAATTATATAATACCGGAATATAATCTATTATACAACTCATCTTGAACCAATAGAGGGTGTGTGACCACATGATTTTTGATTCATAACTTCATAACTTAATCAATTCATTAACCCATCTTTTGTGGTTCCCCCCTTTCCTCTGTGTACTATTCCCCATTCCCCATTCCCCATTCTAATAATAGTGATTATTAAATATAGTCTAAAAAAACCAAAAATTAATAGACAACAATGATCTGACCTACTGCACAGAGGAATACATATTTCCTAAGTGTTGTTATAATGCAGCAAGGACACTTAAGCTTCCCCATTTATAGTTAAAAACCTAAATCTCCTGTTGATGACATTACAAAGCTACTAAATTATTAGTAATAATTTTTGCTTAATTAATTTAGATCAGCCAAGCCTTATATTAATAACTATAAAAATGAATGAATTACTTGCTTTTGAGTAGACCTGCATAGGCTTGGGCTGCAATCCCATCCACATTTTCCTGGGAGTAAGCCCCACAGAACACAAGGGGACACTTCTCAGTACACCTGCATAGGCTTGGGCTGCAATCCCATCCACATTTTCCTGGGAGTAAGCCCCACTGAGCACAAGGGGACTTACTTCTCAGTAGACATGCCTAGGCTGTCTCAGGTGCAGGGGCTGCACCAGCCAGCTTCCTTCCCCCCGCCTCTTGCCAAGCCAGTACCTGGGTGCTGCAACCCATCTCCCTGGCTTGCTGTCCCTCGTCGTCGTCCTCCTCCTCAGCACATGTCCCCACGCCCTCACCGGCTTGGTAGCTGAGCATGGGGAAGCAGAGTGCGGGGAGAGGAAAGGCGGGCTGGGCTCAGGCAAGAGCTGAGTGCGGTGAGGCAGGGGCAGTGCTTTCTTTGTAAAAAAAAATAAAATAAAAGGTGCAGGAACCCACTTACAAGAAAGTTTAAGATTAACAAGTGTAATCTTTTATTTATTTACCTCCCCACCTAAAAAAAAAAATTATTCCTTACGGGGATTTGAACCCCCAACCTCTGGCTCCACAGACCAGCACTTTAGTAACTGAGCCATTGGAAGTCTTAGGCTCAAAGTGTTTGGAACTAATACTTGAGGTGCTGATGGCCACCAGCTGGGCTCAGGACCTTATATATTAGTTCTGAACACTGTAACTCTAGGCTTTCCTATAGCCCAATGGAGAGTGTGCTGGGCTGTGGAGCACAAGGTTGGAGGTTTGAATCCCTCCTTAGCCAGCAGTGCTGGGTGGCGCAGGGAGGGAAAAAAGGTGGGGGCCAGGAGGAGGGTTGGAGGTTCGAATCCCTCCCTAGCCAGCAGTGCTGGACAGCGCAGGGAGGGAAAAAAAGGTGGGGGCCAGGAGGAGGGGGGAAAAGGTGGGGGCCAGGAGGAGGGGGAAAAAAAGGTGCCGGAACGCCGTTCCGGTGCATTCCATTACAAAAAAAGCCCTGAATCTTTGTATTACTTATCAATTCTGTGACACCATTTGAAGTACCAAGTACGTCACAATGCTTATGTTGCCAATATCCTTCTGAGATAAGCTAGTCTGCAAGATAGTAATTTGCCCCAGGTACCCAGTAAGAGTCATGGCTGAAAGGGGACTGCAACCTGGGCCTCTGAGACCCCTTGGGTCCCCACAATCCTCCTCTGCCCTACACCTCTACAGAGAGATGCAGTGCTTAGAGTCACCCACCAGAGTTAAGAAAAGTGGGATTTAAAACTACAAAGAATTGTATCACACTTACCCATTAATAGAGAAGAAAATCTTGTCATATTCTTCATCTGTCAGATTTAACCTGGACCAATTTGAAAGAAAGCTATAGCATAAATGCAAAGCTTCTGTAACAAGTTATAGCATAAATGAAAAAGCGATAGCACAAATGTAAACTGCACACCAGTTTAGAAGAGGTTTTTGGCACAGTAACTGAAATGCTATCTCAGTTTCCAGTGATAAAAGTTAATTTCGCGTTAAGCGAGTCAATACAACAGGCTTGCTGGAAATTGCCAAGGACTTCCGGGATAATGAAATTCTCATTCGGAAGACACCCACTCACCCTTTCTCAATCTCTGTCACTTGCAAATACTAAATAGTCAGCAAGCGTTCTGCTTCTATTGCATTTTATGCAACCCAAGCATGATAGCATCGTGTCCTTACCTGACCGGAACGACTCGTGCTCCAGCCGACTCAATAAACTTCGCATATGAAGCAGCGATATAAGAACTTCCATATTTCTGGAAGCTTTTAAAGTCAGTTTCCTGTGCCAATATCCCTAAAATGACCAAGAAAAATAAGGAATGTAGTATATATTAGATACTGAGAGCCCAATCCTAGGCATGTCTACTCAGAAGTAAGTCCTGTTATAGTCAATGGGGCTTACTCCCAAGAAAGTGTGGATAGGATTGTAGCCTATGGGTGCTATATAAGGTACAACAACACTTATATACCAGTGACAGAATAGCAGAGATACTGTAATACAGAGATACTCTTTCATAAATGTTTTAAGGCAAGAAAGTAAGTGAGGTTTGGCTAATCCATATGAATCATCAGAATGTTGCCTATGTGCACTTAAAACCACTATATTTACGACTTTGTTGCTTGTCATGGCCTGCCCAGGAGGTACCTTTGTGGAAAGAGCAGCAAGAAACCAATGGGTAAATTATCACATCCAATCATCATTCAGGTACAGCCTGGGAAATACACACACCTCTAGGAACATCCTGCTTTCTAGCTCCTCACACTTTGCACACCAGAGCACTGTACCATCATTGTTTCCAGGAAGCCAGGCAATGCAAGCATATGACCCATTGCACCATCATTTTGGAAAATAGTCTGTAACATTCCAGCACGTCTGTTCACAAGCTAGTGTTAAGTGGGGTAATGTCACTGGCTGTTCCTGTTGCCTGGGACTCCCACAATTGAGTAATAACGATGTGGAAAACAAATACCAGCTTTAAAAACCAAGAACATGTCAAAGTTGCAAGCAGATGCAAATAATGTACAGAACCAGACATCCTCATAGCACAATGTAAACGGAAAAAGGTGCCTGAAAAATGGAGGAACTGCCCAATTTGCCAATCAAACTGCTTTATTCATTTTCTGAAAGCCTCCAGCTTCAGATTCAGTTGAACAGCATCATTTCTAAGCTTGGTGGGGGAATTGCATTGCTCTTCTTGCAAGCAGTCCCGGGTTCCATCCCTGTACCTCCAGGTATGCAAGCCCAGCCCATCCAGGAAACCAATTGAAGCACTTGTCTCAGGTAGCAGATTGGCCAGGGGGACTCAACTCCATCTGCCCACTCATTTCCACTGCTCCTCCATCCAGTCTCAACGAATGTGAAGGCTCGTATGGGAAGCAGGTATTACTTAAGGAAGATCAGACCCAAGTCTTACAGAATTTTAATGGCCAGCTCAACACCAACTCCCTGGTTCCACAGTAAACAAGGCTAGAGTTGGTTCCAGGTCCTCATTCAACAGAGCTGCAAGTGTCAAGAAGACCCTAAACCAGGGGTCTCTAAACTTTTGGCCAGAGGACCGTATCAAATAACTGGTACAGTGTTGAGGGCCGGGAAAAAAATTTAAATATAAAATTTATATAAATAAATTAGAGATAGAACTTAGATGAGTGATTAAATTAATGAATGGGCTCATTCATTCAACCTCTCTGGCCCTTAGAACACCCTCCAGACACAACCCGGGCATAGTTCCTGTCACGTTTGGCAAGTGGGCCAGAAGCTTTCAGGGGACAAAGAGGCTGGCTGCGGGCCAGACAGAGGCTTGCCACGGGCCGCATTTGGCTCCCGGGCCGGGGTTTGGAGACCCCTGCCCTAAACAAATATGAATTCAACTGCATGCACAGATTATTTATAAAGGACAAACGTTTTCTAAGCTACACACTACAACTGTGTGATAAATTAAAAGACGTAGCACGCTCTGGCCATCGGCTGACAAACTAATAAGAACAGGCCACAAACTGAAAAAGGATTCAGAGGTATGAGAAAAACAAGCCAGTTCAGATACCAAAACTGTCCGGTTGCATAGTGATTAGTAACAATCAGTTTTCATATAGCAATAAATACAAATTCAGCTCAAGGCTGGAAAAAAAACAGACACACTGAATGTGAAAATGGAGTTTGACGATATCCCCACCCTCTGGCTTTCCTGGAAGGGGGGTCTAAAACCTGAATGTGGTGGTAATCTTACCACCAACAGGCTGTCTCCAATAAATAGGACGTGTGCTCTAAAGTTCTAGTGCAAATCTGCTCTTAGCATCATGGAGTACCCCTTGTCAGGGTCCATGAGAGGGAGATGAAGGGGGTACCTGAGCCTGGGATAAAATAGGGGGCCCAGTTGCCAAAGGAGAAAGCCTGGGTGATAATGGTTGCCAATCCTACCCCCTTCCAGGCATGATCTGCCCACCCTCTCCCATCACCACCCTCCTCTGCCCCATTTTGTCCCCTCCCTGCCCCTGTTCCTCACTGCCTCACTGCTCCGCCCTCACTGCCAGGCTGTCTAGAACAGAGGTGCCTGTTCTAGGTGCCTAGAACATAAGGCCTGCAGAAGCTCATTATCGAGCCCCTGATATAATGCGGCTCTCCCAGTGCTACCCTTTCAAGTAGCACCACTTCTGCTGAGGCTCTGAGAGGGAGAGATGGAAGGAAGCATCTGAAGACAAGAAAAGCTCCAGGCGAAGGAGCAGACCAAGTGGCATGAGACAGGGAGATAACGCAAAGGCACTGAGAGAGCTCAAGTATCACGCGGACAACCCTTTCAGTAGTGTTGCTTCTGCCAAAGCACCACTTCGCAGAGCACCTGAGCTGCACAGTGATGATGAAAGGGTGCCTGTAGAATTACTGGGCTCTCCCATACCTTGAAAATACACTCAAGTTTTGCATATTTTCTCTTCTGTTGCAGCTAACGAGTTCCTTTTTGTTTTTGTTTTTTTAAAGTGCTTTTTTCTGGCCATCAGCTGCTTAATGATATCCCTTCCAGCTCCCAGCAGGCACCATGAATGTTATTTGGCTGCTATAGGGCAGGAGTTTGATACCCCTGCTCTAGAAGGAAGCCATCGTCTCATACAACAAGTGTGGCTGAATTAAAAGGAAGAAAGCCAGGAAATGAGACCTTTGGCTCAAATGTCCTGTTGCAACCCCACAAAGGCGTCTGAACCAAAGATTGCTGCTTTGAGTAGGAAAAGGAAAGAGATGTTACAGTTCATGTTTCTTTTCTTCCCCTTTCCACCTCCTGTGTCAGATACACTAACTCAGTGGTACCCAAACTTTTTAGCACCAGGACCCACTTTTGTAAACAACACTCTATCGGAACCCACCAAGATTTACCAGACTTTTTAAAAAAGATCTAGAAAGAAATATTTTATTTATTTATTTATTTATAAGTAATAACCAGAAAAAGGTCTCATTTCCTGGCTTTCTTTTCAAGCATTTATCTCCCTATATTTACACAAACTTGCAAAATGAAGGAGCTGAGTTCTTTCAGGGTAATTAGCAGCAACAGTACAGGTGTGTGCCATTTTGTGACATTCTGGCTTACGTCAGGATCCCATAACCGATGACCGCATGTGGTCACATGGTCATTGGGGGGGCACACCCCAACCCTCCAAAAGCGAGGCTCCCCTCCTCCCCTCCCCTCCCCTCTGGAAGCTTGTTTGAGCCTCCCAGAGACTCAGACTGAGGGAAATTGCGTTCCTTTCTCCGATGCACACTGCCTCTGGGAAGCTCAGACAACCCTCTGGAGGGGAAGGGAGGGGAGTATCCCCTTCCCTTTAGAGGAACCAGATTGCGTCAAGCACTTGACGACAGAGATCGCAGTCCCGATCCCTGTCGTTTAGTGGCACATGACTTTATCTGATTTTCTCCTTGCAAACTGCAGGAGCTGAGCTCTTTGCAGGGTAATTAGCAGCTACAGTATCTGATTTTTGAGTAGCCTCAGGGCTTGAGGCTTTAGTTATCTGATGTTTCCACCACCCTTTGAGGACCCACCAAAACTCAGGTCACGACCCACCAGTGGGTCCTGACCCACAGTTTGGGAGTCACTGCACTAACTGTTCTCTCTCTCCCCTCCGCTCCTGCCCAGCCCTGCGACTCACCAATGATGGGCTTGTCATTGTAGCCCCGCAGCACAAAAGGGAGCACGGAGTGGCCGAAGAGCCCGAGGAGGCAGCACAGAACGCCCAGCGCAGAACGCAGTCCGGGCAGCAGGTTCAACAGGTCCATCTTCTCCTCCAGCAGCAGCAGCAACCAGGCTCTGCCAAGCACACTCGCTCCGCAGGCAGTGTGCAGCCCCACCTGCAAGCCCCGCCCCCGGGTCGCCCAAGGCATCCTGGGAAACTGAGTCATTCGGGGGCATCCGGACTCTGGCTGGACCTGGACTTCGCACCCAGTGCCTTGAAGTTTGGCATTGCTGCCAACCCTCCCACTGCAGCAAGTGGAAGCAAAGGGCTGCGCGGGAACGCCAAGCAAAAGGGTCAAGCGCCCTCTCTTCTGCCCAGAGGATGGATCAAAGCCCCCCCCTTACTATTTTAATAGGGGGGGTGTCTAAGTAGATGGTGACGTCTATGAGACGTGTATGACGTCACGTTTAGTCTGGGCTTCCCGCAACACGTATGTGCACCAGTGAATTGGAGGAAATCGTGCGTGGATAAGAGGGCAAGGGAAGGAGGCAGTTGGGAAGGCTCTCCTGGGCATCTGTGACCTACTACAACCTGGAGCAGGGCAGTCCCACAGCTGTGCCCAGCCCGGGTGCGTGTGGCGTTGCGTCACAAAGACACAGAGTGTCGCGCCTGTGACGACAGGGGTGGTGGAAAACCGAATGCAGGCTGATGGAAAGATGCGTCCCGTTCAGCCTGTATTTAGAGTACGCCTCCCCTCTCTCTGAACTCATGTCTGTGCCTGATGGATTCTACAGTGTGCATTTAGTTTAAATGACATTAAGTCCTAGCCTGTGCAGGTCTACTCAGAAGTAAGTCCCATTATAGTCAATGGGGCTTACTCTCAGGAAAGTGTGGATAGGATTGCAGCCTCAGAGTCCAAGGCTAGGCATGTCTACTCAGAAGTAAGTCTCATCAGAGTCAATAGGGCTTACTCCCAGGAAAGTGTGAATAGGATCTTAGCCATTCTTAAGCCATTTCTGCCCAACGTTGCATATATGCAACAGGGATCAAAAGTGTACACACCTGTGGGCCAGGGAAAAATGGGTTAATTTGGGCATGGGGCAGGGCATTGGAATAAAGGGCATTGGAATAAAGTTTCTCACAAAAAAAGAAAAAAGGACTGGTCAAGTTCCTATCCTATAGGGCACATTAGGAGAGGAGTACTGATAACATGGTTAGGCTGGTTGTGGTTATATATTTATTTTTTTCTCCTCAATCCTTTAGTAGTGAAAAGGTAAAAAAAAATACAACTTAAAAGAACAGAGCAAAAGGGGGGGGAAGAAATTCTCCTTAGGAGCTGAAGGCCAAGACAGGGAAAAGAGACTGTACAGGATTATATCAAGCTCTCCGTCTGTGTGTGTGTCTGTCTGTCTGTCTGTCTGTGTTTCCTTATCCCAAGGACTTTCAGCCTGCTCGAATTCAACCCTGGATATAGTGTGGGGCTGGTGGTCTGGCCTCCGCCCTCTGAAGTGGTCTGTCTCCTAAGCACGCCCCTACTGACTATCAGAGAGGACAGAGAATGGACTGCCCTCAGCCACAGCTGACACTTTGGTGGAGATTGCTTGCTCAGCAAGACACTGGAGGTGATTAATGGCAATTTTTTTCCCCTGCGACCTCATGGACCCCTTGTCAGGGTCTCGTGGACCACAGGTTGGGAACCAGTAGTCTAACACGAGTATTCTTAACTAGGGGTATCCAAATGAACCAAATGATGGGAGTATAGGACTTGATATCTGAACAATTTTTTAAAATTCTTGTTTGATTATTAACTATCACCATTACGGATTGAGGTGTTCAGTTCCGAGCTATCCGTATGTAAAGTGAAACCAAGCTATTGGCATCTTTTGAAATCATACTGGTACCTATTAGGACTTTTGACAGTTTGGTGACAGGGGCATGGGCACATATTGGACAATCCATTGAGTGTGGGTAATCATAAAAAGGTGAAGAACCTCTGCTCTAAAGCAGTGGTTCCCAAACTTTTTAGCACCAGGACCCACTTTTTAAAATGACAATGTATTGGAACCCACCTATGTTTATCAGATTTTACCTTTAAAAAAAAATCTAGAAAGAAAAAAATTCGTTGGCAACCTTCAGTCTCGAAAGACTCGAAAGATTATGGTATCGCGCTCTGAAAAAATATTTCAGAAAAAAAAGAAAAAAATATTTTATTTATAAGTAATAATAACCAGAAAAAGACTCTCAAACATTTATCTCCCTATATTAACACATGCTTGCAAACTGCAGGAGCTGAGCTCCTTGCAGGGTAATTAGCAGCTACAGTATCTGATTTTTGAATACTTGAGGCAACTAGTTATCTGATCTTACCATCACCCTTCTTGTATGTACCAACAGTCGCAACTCACCAGTGGGTCCCGACCCACAGATTGGAACCACTGCTCTAATACCTGCCATAATTATAAATACAGTATTGCCATTCTGCTGGTAGCAATAATTCCTATTTCACTATTAGCCTAGAAAACAAACAAACAAACAAACAAACAAACAAACAAACAAACAAAACCCCCTCTTGATTTTGACAGATTACTTTGTAAATGAAAGATTGCTATCTCAGTTGAAGACTTCCAGAGAGAAGATTCCTTTCCAATCTTCAATTCTAGGTTAGTCCACAATATTGTTTTGGCACAAATAATTATTGTGGTATAATATTCATTTTAAGTGTATGAATCTTACCCCAAAGGGGCAGATACCCTTTGCAGCCCACCTATCCAAATCCAAAAGATATATCATGTAACAATTTATTAAAATTTAACTCAATCATCTGTTTTATATTTCTAAGAAGTAAAATTTCTAAACATTTACTAATATCTAGAGACCATCAAAATTGCCATAACTTGAATAAATTTTGTAGTATACTGCCCCTTAGTGGCACAGTTAGACCAGTTAATTGAATATCCAGATAAATCTCCATTCATCTATTCAGGGATGGATACTTGGGGGTCAGAAATAAATAACAAGATAAAATCTGTGCACATTTGCTATGGTTAAGCGCCACAAAAGGCTTTGAATAGGCACTTCTGGTTTTCTGAAAAGTCAGGGTTAAATGCAAGCTATGGCTTAAATAAGCGATCACAAATATTCACTGCTTAGAAGTCCCTAAAATATTTCAAACAAAATGTCAAAAATTTATGATCCTAAATATACTGCAATGTGGTAACAGTTTACTTCTGTAATCCCTACAGTGTGTTCACTCATGAATAAGCTCATTATTCAGTAGGCCTTATTTCAAAGAGCAAATATAAGCTTGCAATTGGGATCATTATGAATCCTGCATTTTTGTTTTTGCGTTAATTAGAATTATTTGGGCACACAGTAGTTCATGCAGGAAAAGAGGGCATAAATAGTGAAATGGAAGCAATGGCTATGGGGAGAAAAAAAATGGGGAGGAGAGTGTAGAAGTCATTTTTCTACATACACTAAGGGCCCAATTGGGGACAGTAGAACTAGATGAGATCTTAGTGATTATCTAGTCTAGGGGTCTCCAAGCATTTTGGTCAAAGGGCTATATCAAATATCTGGCACAGTATCGAGGGCCAGAAAAAAAAAATTAAAATATAAAATTTAAATAAGTACATTAGAGATGGAACTTAAATGAATGAATGAATGAATGAATGAATGAATGAATGGGCTCAGATTTCCAGGATTTTTCCAAGCACCCACACACACCACAGAAATAAAGCACACACTTAAATAGACCCCCATTCCCCCACCCTACAAGCACAGCTCTGGTTGTATTTGGTCAACTGGGTCAGAGGCTCTCAGGGGACCAGAGGCTGGCCACAGGCCAAATAGAGACACACTGCAAACTGCATCTGGCCCTTGGGCCGGGATTTGGAGACCCCTGATCTAGTCCAAGATTCAGTTAATGTGAAGCTGCTTTATAGCAGCTTCTCCAGCCTCTTGATTGAGGCTGCAATCCTATGCACACTGACCTGGGATTAAGCCCCACTGAACACAATTAGACTTACTTCTGAGTAGTCATGCATAGGATTGAGCTGTAAGACATTGTTTAAAGCTGAATTTTTCACAACCTACTTAATTTAACACATAGGTTTTCTATGGCAGTTGAACTCACTTTGTAAAAAAAACAGACCACTTTTAAATGATAATATTTCCATCAAAATGACTGAGCTACTTGCTGAACATTTTCAGGTCCTCAGATTTAAAGTTGGAGGCTGAAAGAAGTTTGGCAATTTGAAAACTGAATGTGAAAGCCAGGTATCTCTCTTGTTTCACATTTTACAAAACTGATTCAAAATAGCCCAGCATATGAGTTCCATAACAATGCATTTCAAAGATACACAGAAGGGGAGAATTCGGGCAGTTGCAGCTTCTTCGATGACAGCATTAGGAAAATAAAATGAGATTGAGACTAAAACAGGGTTGACTGAACTAGTGACTGTGAAAGGGATCCTTTGAAATGACTGAGATTTTTATCTGGTTTGCAGAATGCTTCATGAAGAGTCTTCGTCTAGATACTGATCTGACTGAAATGAATGGATCATGGGAAAATGCCGCAGTTGTGACTGTTCAGGAATAGTGCTTTCAAGTACAGTAAAAAGCCTTTATTTTCTAGATATTAAATGTACTGTCTCACATTTCCAGCTTGAAAATCCTTAAAAGTCACTGCGAGAAGCATGGGCATGACTTTACCCCTCAACAAATAAGCAGCCTCTGAGTTTTATAGGTAACCTCTCTCAGAATGCCAGATGCAAGGGAGTGGCAAAATGATGCAGGTTTCTTGTCTCCCTGAAGTATCTGGTGGGCCACTGTGAGATACAGGAAGCTGGACTAGATGGGCCTTTGGCCTGATCCAGCAGGGCTCTTTTGATGTTCTTAAATTTATATTTTTTTCAAATATTGTTTGTCTTCAGATTTTGACTTTTTGATGAGCTACTTTTTAGGGTAAACAGTACTTACAGGTAGTCTATTTTGGAATAAAAATATTATTTCAACGTTCATTGGGATTAAAAAACAAAAAAAACACAGGACAGCTTGGTTCATTTATAGTATTTAATTTTCTTTGAGTGTTACAGTATACAAAATTATAAAATTTAGTGAAATAACACAGTGACAGTATATAACACATTGTATCAGTATTTAATGACAAATTTAAAAGGCACACTTGGCATAATCACATAGCATCAAAATATGTTTGCAGCTTCTTTTTCACTTCTGAACTACATCTGTTTCATTCTGCCCCACTCTGTTGTTGTCATGTTACTTTCTCAACCATGGCAGTCTAAAGGTGCCAATAAACATCAGAAAACCACATATATTTCCCATTAATAAAATTAACCCTGCACTCAAAATCTGTTCAGCATCTAGCAACATTCCAAGTTACTAGAAATGACACACCAAAATTCACCACAGCTGGGAATATCACATATTTTGTAAACAGCTATAATTAGAAATTAGTATTCCACAAGCTTGGAAATCCTTCTTCCCAGAGAATAGCAGCTGAATAAAATAACTAAAAGCAGAGCTTCCAGGCCTTAGGGGAAGAAAACAAACAGTTTTGTGTTATTTGTAGAGTAATAAATGGTATAACCTTTCAAAGGTCAGAACTCACTTTGACATTCATATGAAGCAACCACTTAGGCAAGTAGACCTGTATACATACTCCAAGTATAAAAAGAGAGAAAGAGACATTGAGGTTTTGTGTGTGGGCTGTGTGTGTTTTTCACAAAGGGAGTCCAAAACGTCAAGCAATGCAGCATCAAATTTGCTGATCAATGCCAATTTGGCCACACTGGAGCTTCCTTTTGAATCATTCAAGATTTGGCAACTAAAGTCTGCAACAGGATGTCCTAGGAGACAAATTCTAGATTGGCTGATTCATGAAAGTACGCATTGTCTTAAGGGGCTTGAAGACACATTCTCTTGCTAGACCTGTTTATCAACAGCTCCTGTCAAGAGCAGTCATACCCATGCTGATTGGCTTGAATTCATTTGATAGGATTCTGCATTCATTTGTGCCCAATCCTGTGGGCATTAGCACTCGTGCTAGGTGTTGCAACCATGCTTTATGGCACATTTATAGCACCATGGGGGGGAGGGAGTGCCAGCTCCGGGCCAGCACCAATTAGCGCTGGGCCCGGAGCTGGTTGGAGGACACCACACACCTGCCAGAGATAGGTGAGAGTGCCAGGCAGTGGTGCAGTCTTTTGGGCCAGGTGGTGTGTTCTGGGAATGGGGGGGGGTGGAACAGGGGAGGGGCTGGGCTGGTAGGGGTGTGGGACCAGTGGAGGCCTCCTCTGCCGGATCCTGTCCTCCGTGTTGGGCTGAAAAGGCAAAATAGCCGGCACAGGCCTGAGAAACCCCACTGCAGGGGCTGGGGCTTTCCTTAGGGGAAGAGGACAAAACTGTCCTTTTCCCGAGGAGACTTCTGGTGGCTTCCCCATGCCTTTGGGATAGAGCAGTCGCCATTTTGGTGCTGTTGTTCCTAGGATTGGGGGAACTTAGGATTGGGCTACTCGTTTTGTGATAAACTGCTGCTGCTTCTTGTATTACTTGATGTTTTGGCCTCTCTTTGTAAACACACACACACACACACACTTTATTTTGTCTTCTTCTCTTTGTGCTCAGGGCACATACACCACCCACTTCCTACGTCTAACAAAGTATACTCTGGTCCCAGAAAACCTCAACTTCCTTTCAGAAGGAGTTTGCTGTGCAGTCTGAAGGGGCCTGCTGTTTGAGAAAACCAGATTTGGGCTTATAGATATAGTTCCAACGTTATCTATAGTTCCATAGTCTCATTCCTCTCTCTGAAGTTGAAATGATATGTCGAAATTGCCATTTTGGGGGTTCAGCATTTCTTTTAAAAATAATTAAAAATTCATTTACAGTGCTCAAGTGAATCAAGAACTAGTGAGATGAAATACATAGTGCAAAGTGTTTGTTCATGTACTGATACTGCAACAGAACATGGGCAAATATCATACTTGTGAACATCAGTACAGTGAACAGAATATTAAATTGCATAGTATTAGCTAGAAAGTCTCTTCCAATTCTAAGAGAACTATTATTATCACATTGTTATTATTATCATTATTGCACTGAATGCCATATAAAGGTCTGTGGTGAAAGTTTGAGAGGTAAATGTTCAGTAGTAGAGCCATCTACTTTGCTCTTCCTGAAAACAAACTTTGAGGATGGGATATTTGCTCTTTGAATGCATAATGGACAACACATTATGCTGCAAGCCAATGTGGGAGCTTGTGCATTTGAAGATGGATATTTCAGCATAATTAGATTGAGAACAGCCTCTTGTGATAATTGTGCAGCTCAGAAATGAATGGAGAAAGGATATGGCATAGATAGGATGTGAGACAGCTATCATGTACCATCCTAAAGCCATTTCCGACACCAAAGAACCCTCTACTAGCTCATAGCACCCCAGTGTTTTCATAATGGTCCTGGAAAGTGATACACAGAATATAATGACACAGCTTTGCCACTTACTTTGCATAAGACATTGCTGTGGATTGCTGAATTGATGAGTTGCATAGCAGTCATCTGTATTGGTCACTGGTAGAAGGGAATATAGTCCGTTCATTCAGAGGCAAGTGCAGACAAAAGAGGGTTAAATAGCAGTCTCCCATTAAGAGTCTATTCCGTAGAATTGATCCTAAGCCAATCCATTTATTCTCCCCCTATTTTGACTAAATTACAGCTTATTAGAAACAAATATAACTTATTTTTAAAAACAAACAATACTGAAAAACTGCTCTGGAGAGAACAGCTCAAGCTTTCAGCCAGGTTTGTTGGTCATTTTTAGTGTGAGGTGTGCAAGGTTATGCTTCAGGAAAAGAAAAACACAGTAGGAGAACACATGCTTTGTAGCAGAAGGTCCCAAGCGCAGTCCTTAACTCCACTTAACGTTCTTTGGAAGAAGGACTGAGGCAAGGCCTCAGAGACCTCAGAGATCTGTGGCTAGTTAGAGCAGACCATACTAGGACCAAAACAACTAAATGGTCTGAGTCAGTATAAGGAAGCTCATATACATATAACATTTCTTGGATTTATATACATGTCTCAAACCATTAAGGTAGTAATCAAGCTTAGATTCTGCAGATAGTAGTACAAAAAAAAATGCTAAATTGCAAAGAAGCACACTGCATAGTAATTCCAAGTACAGTATTCTTTATCCTCTGCCCTCAGCCTAGGCATCTGTGCTATTGCATCATCCTGATATATTAAATTAGATCATTGTAACATAAGAATCATACCTTTTGGGATGTTGCTAGGTGTAACTTTGACCTTGTATTAACCTGTACTCATAGGTACAGCACCTTAACTTAAAAGTAATTTCTGCTAAAAGTATTACAGTCTACAAACCATAAGTATGAATAATTCAGCAGTACTGGCTTAGATCCATTATGACAGAATCCCAGGATTATTTTGTACTAAATAGTTATGACTTGGCACTTTATTGAATATTTCCTTTTTATAGAGAGAGAAATCCATCCTGGCTTAAACTTCATTTTGTTTAAGCCATTTTTAGCAGCATTTTAGCAGGCCATTTTTAGCAGCAGGGAAAATGTGCCTTGCTGTGCATGAAAGGAAGAGTTTATCAAAATTTCCAGACTGGCTACCTGGGTATCTCTTAGTACTAACTCTTCATCAAGGCTGAGAACGCTAAGTTTAACTACATGATTGGCAACAGTTGTAATTTTCCAGATGTGAGGAGGTGAGCAAGGTTGCATCAGCCAGTGACATCATCATTCTGGAAAGTTTGGATTGTCTAGGGCAGGGGTGCTCAATAGGTGGATCGCGATCTACCGGTAGATCGTGAGGCAAAATGAGTAGATCGCGGAGCCCTGTCTCTCCAAACTGTTAATATGTCAGTTTCGCCTAGTGACTAGACGAAACTAACATATTTAGCTGACACTAAACTGACACTGAAACTGACACTTTAGCTGCTCTTCAGGCATGCAGCAACATAACTGACGAAACTGACTAGACTCCAGCAGGGGCTCCATACATTAAAGGGGGTGTCTGTCAGACACTTCCTTCCCCCCTGGTAGATCTCCGGGCCTTGCTGGGTTTCAAAGTAGCTCTCAAGTCAAAAAAGTGTGAGCACCCCTGGTCTAGGGCAGTGGTTCTCAAACTTTTAGCACTGGGACCCACTTTTCAGAATGAGAATTTGTCAGGAACCACCAGAAGAGATGTCATGACCAGAAGTGAAGTCATTTAGCGGGAAACTTTTTAACAATCCTAAACTGCAATCCTACCCACAGTTACCCAGAAGTAAGTCCCATTTACTATCATTGCTAAAAGTATAAACACAATAGCCTGTTAAAGGTATAGATCTGTAACATTTCCCCAAATGCAGTCACATCCCATGGTAGCATCAAGTCTTATATTAAAAATAAAATATTGAAATGAATGGGGACCCACCTGAAATTGGCTTGCGACCCATCTGGTGGGTCCCAACCCACAGTTTGAGAAACACTGGTTTAGGGTTTGGACTGGAAAGAATAGCATTAAAATGTTGCTGGGCAGATATATAACCCTACTGCTAGGATCAATCAAGGTCCTCTCATATCCTTCCTACCATGGATTCTGCCAGTATTGCTGGTAGGAATGATCAAATTTTGCTTAAGCTCAAGAGGTTTACTTTACGAGGTGAGCTTCTGGACAGTAAGTCCAAAACTTACTGTTTACCTTACTGTATTTATTTTAGTGTTGTATGGTTGTAACTTATGCTTTATTTAAATATGTAAAATTCTGTATAATCTAATGGGCTAGGGTAGTGAGGAAAGATTACAGTGTTTGGGGCTCATAGAAGAAAGTGCCTGAGGGGGGATACAAAATTATGCAGGTGATGGATAGAGTGGATAAAGAGAGGCTCTTTTCCCTCTCGCACAACACCAGAATCAGGGGACAGCCACTAAAAGTAAGTGTTGGGAGAGTTAGGAAAGACAAAAGAAAATATTTATTTACCCAGCATGTAACTAGTCTATGGAACTCCTTGCCACAGGATGTGATGATGACAGCTGGCCTACTGTAGATACTCGCCTATAAATTGAGAAATTTCTGCCAATAAGTGTAAATAATCTCATCTGCAGGTCACTCAGGGGTCAAGGTTGTTCAGGTAGCTAGGAGAAGCCCAGAGGAGAACAAGAGGACAATGCAGCAATAATTAAGGGCTGTTAGTCTCCCGGGCAACCACGGTATTAGTATCTGCAAGCTGCAGCCAAAGTTAATGCTTTCACTCCTTCCTCCTGAGAAAACAGTAAGAAAGGGCTCAACACACCCATTTAAATCAAGCAAGCTTCATTCTCTTTGGCAGGATTACAGTCGATTTTTCTGCACTCTGCCTTCCAGTTTGCAAATGTTTGGCAGAGGTCTGGTTTTTAAAACACCGGGATAGAATTCTCCTTTCCATCTGAAACAAAGTCCCAAGTATTGTACTGTGCTGCCTGCAAAACATACTCTGCAGTTTCGGAACGCATTCGGCCACTTGTTAGTTGCCTTGCAATTTGCAATGTGGAAGAATAGCCAATTCCAATCCTATGGACATTTATCTAAGTGTAAGTCCTACTGAACACAGTGGGGCTTAGTTCTAAGTACATATACATAGGATTGAACTGAAAGTATAGTCCTTTCAGGAATTCCCTCTTCCATGAAGATGGAACACATGAAAGGCTTTTCATGCATGTCTGTGCACTTGGCAGGTTGATGAGGTGTGCCAGGATTCTGATCATGGGAAGAAACGATTCCCAAGTTCAGTATTTGCCTCTGCAGATAAATGTTAAACGGGGGAAGGAGTAGCTAGAAGGGGTTAGTGCATATAGGCCCACACAGTCTCAAAATCCCATAGAAGAGGGCTTATATTATTACTATGTATTATTGATGAAGAAGCTTAAGCCCTGTCTTGTATTCCAAATGTAGTATCAGTGATTCATGAACTCATGATGAATGAAATAAAGAAAGTATTGTTTCATACAATGTATACTTAATACATGGAATTCAGCACCACAAGAGGTGGAGATGGCCCCTAGCTTTGAGCCAGACTAGACATAAACAGCATGCATTCAACTAGAAGGTTTTCTTTTTAGCTAAAAAGAGATTCATGGTGATGACCTCAGTTGGGATCAGGACATGCAAGAAGGGGGGGGGCACTCTTTCCCCATGCACTGTTTTCAAGCTGAAAACCATCTCCTGGTGTGACAACTTGATAAAGCCACCATTTCAATGGGAAATTGTCTCTACTGGAGCATGTTTTTCTGGTTGAGACTAGCACATAGAGGAGGGGAAGTGAACCTCTATGCATCCCACTCCTGACTAGGATTATCCCCTCTACACGCCTGTTTTTAGCAAACAAAAAAAGTTGTACCTGGATAGCAAGTGTTTGCATCTATGTTTAATTTAGCCTCCAGATTGCTTTTAAGAAAGATAAGGCAACATCAGGTAGATAGGGCTATCAATGACTATTAGTCATGAGAGCGAAGTACAATCTTCATATTCTGAGTACCAGACAGACACTAAGAGTAGGCAAGAATAAACTTTTTCATTTTGCTGTGAGCTTCCTTAGTTGATCACTATTGAAGTCAGAGTGTTGGAGAGTGGCTCTCTGATTAGATCCAGTGTAGGTTTCTGCATTTATCTACATTTTAGCAGATAATGTTGTTAGCTTGCTAGAACTTGGCACAGTACCTTCCAGGAACAAAGAAATCCCTCTTAAGTCTAAAATGGAACGTTTCTTCACATTAACATAAAAATGCATTATATAGGACAATTTTTCTCAAGCAAAATTATTTGGTCATAACTCTTTTACATTGGTCCAAAAGTAATTTCACATTTCTCTAAATCAAGTCTATGTGTACAGTTATTTGCTTCACTAGCTTCTGTAGAATCTGAGTCTACTCCGATCTGGAGCAGCTGAAAACTACAATGGGTTTTGGATCAGGTTCAGTACTTTACAGTAGTAGTAGTAGTAGTAGTAGTACAAAACTCTCCCTGTTTGGTTAAATAACCACACTTCTCCCTGAAAAAGGTTTGCTACTAGTTAATCTACTATGCAAGCAGAGAAATACTCAGAAGATAACTTGCAGATTCCATGATGAAGTCAGTCCACTCTTGAGAAAGCTGTTCCATAGAGACTGTCTTGCCACCATATTCTTCAGGGAGAATGCTGGCTGGAAAACATTCTTGAAGGCTTTGTGTATAATCATCCCCATGCATGTGGATCTGCAAAAAGGAAGAACTGTTTACATTTTTTATCCAGCTTGTTTCTTTAGATAAAAAGCCTTTCCTGAACATTTTAACAGTGAAAGTTGTATCAAAACAAGTGTCTTCAATATAGAGACTCAAATATAGAGTCAAATTGATTACAAATCATGTGTTTGCTGTAAACTGCAAATGGATATCATCAAACTAGATGGTGATAACAACAGTCTTATGAATTAGAACACATTTGCAACCAAAATCTTAGCAAAGTAGGGAAGGGGAGGGATTTAAAGCACAACACTGATAGGAGCAGGTAATGAACCCATGACACATCTGTGCTTTCCTCTCTGAAACCACCTCCCCTTAGCTATTTTTCGACAGGTGGGAGTTCTGAGACTACAAATAAACCTGCATTCTAACGCATAGGTCACACTGCTGTAATATCTGGCTTGCCCCTTAACAGGCTTCTTTGGAATACTTTCAGAGTAAAGAGTGCTTGTTTCATAGATCAGAATTAAAAGATAGGATTTAAAGTTCAGTGGGCTCACACTAATACTGCAATCAATAAAACTCCTCTTCTGGTGAAAACCCACTAATTGCATTCAGAGGGATATTATTACTAGATCAATAATAATAATCCATATCCAAAATTAAACGTGGTAGGGCAAAACTGACTTTTATGGCAGCAAAATGCGTGTTGGCCTGTGTTACTGCGATGGCAAAGCTGGCGATAGAAGGAGCAGTGGGCGGGGATACTGCAATCTTGTTTTGGTCACTGACTTTCCAGAAGAGCAGTCAAAATGGAATTACTACTTTGACCACTTCCTTCTTCCCCAGGCAGCTACTTTTTCAAACAAACGTGGATGCATTTGCAACCTGTTTGTTGGAAAAAGTGGCCACTGAGCTACAGCCCATCCTGTCACAGCACAAACATTTACGTTGACTCACCCGATTCTTCATTTTTTCAGACATAAAAGGTTTAATCAGCGCAAAGACAGGGTGGAAGAACAATGGCTCATTAATCAGGTGGATGCCTCGAACCTTTAGTGGAAAGGAATCCTACCAAAAGAAAAGCACAAGAGTGTAAGCATAAGAGGGAGCTTCATAAATTATGACAACTGAATCACAGGTTAAATATGACCACAACACAAAGTATCAATGTGGGGGAATCTTTACCCCTTCCACAAAGTAAGGTGAATAAAGAGGGTCATGTTCTTGACTGAAGAGTTGGTGTGGGAGAAATCCAGGTAACTATCTGGACTGCAGCTTAGCTGCTTAGGAAAGTGGTGCAGCCTCCTCCTTCTGCACCAGTCCTGTTTCAAATGAACAGGAGTGTTGTCATGTTCTGCTCTTCCTGTTCATTTGAAACAGGACTGGTGTGGAGGCAGGAGGCTGCAACAAGAGAAGGCAAGGTATAGGGTGGGCTTGTCTCCCTTCTCTCTTATTATCCACTTGGAGGCAGAGGGGAATGTGCAAGAGGTGTGTGTTTTTTTTGGAGGGGGGTAAGGGTAATGTTGGGCTACCTAACTCAACAGCTGAGCTTTGGTTGGGCCTATTCTGAACTACAATTAAGTGTCAATACTTACTGAGAGAACAGCAGCTATCCTTTTGGCCATAGCTGGAGAGATCTGAAGAGCATGAGCAAATTTCCATCCTTGTAAGTCAAAGATAACCTTGACTCCGTTCCGCTGTGTCTCTACTTCTCTTACAATAAGTTCAGATGTGATGAGACTTACACGAAACACTTCAATTGCTGAGAACACTTTTGGGTCCCATCGTGCTGAATAATAAGGGAGAAGCATGCATAATATAAAAACGTATTTTAAAGTGTAAACACCTTATCATTCATAAACTGTTCTGGATCATCAGAATGAACACTTAGGGTTATTCAACTGGATGGGAGATCATAAGGATTTTATACTGACTCATATTGAGCATCTACAGCATCTCTGGCCCATATAAGAAATACACTCTACTACAGGGTTTCCCTAAGTGTAGGTCAGGACCCCATGTGGGGTGGGTTGCAAGTTGGGCCCTCCTGCCCCCTTGCTTCTGGTCTGTTCCAAATCTGAACCATTCCCGAAGCATTGGGGGGACCCAGGTGCCTCTCCCAGGTCGTGCTGGGCCAGTGACCCACTCTATTTGCCTCCATAGACCTCCAAATGGCCCACAAAAGTGATTTTTTTGGGTTTTGGATGAATGAATGAATGAATGAATAAACCTTTATTAGGCATAGATAAAAAAAATCATAAAAGCAAACATAATCAGTCCTAATCCCATTTATCAAAAACGGAGTTAAGATACTAAATTACTAATAATACATTTACAGTTCAACATAAAATACCAACATTTTTGACAAATTACATTAAGAAGGCTTAGAAATCGCTAAAAGTAAAAATTTAGAAACTCCCTCTAGCACATCTGGTGAGCAGTCATTTAGGAGACACTTCAGTTTTGCCTCATCTGAAAGCCCATTCATTTTGCCGAGAAGTGGAGTCATGTAAGTGTGGCGGGATCTAGTGTGCCGAAGATAATAAAAAAGAATGTGTACGATTGATTCAACATTTCCCAAATTACAAGGGCAGAGGCGTTCTTTATATGGTATTTGTCTATATCTGCCTTCTGTGACCTTGGATGGAAACACATTGAATCTTGCCAAGGAGACTGCATGACGTTCAGAAGGGTTGATCAGAATACTCAGATAAGGAGCCATTTGCCCATACTTAAGTGGGATAGAGAAATTAAGAGGGGAGCAAATTCTAGAAGCAAGTTCAAAGAGGTTTTGTGCCTCAATGTCTAGCATTCTTTGCTTTACCCTTTGATAAACTCCAGGGAATGGATAGAAACTTAAAAAATCCAATGAAAAACCAATTGATTCAATTTTTGATTTAATTTGGCTATACCATTTAGAAGAACCAGACTCAGATAACATTCTAGATAGGAGACTGCCTGGTTTCATGTTATAATGTAATTGGAGCCAATAGCGTATGGTTAAAAGCCATGCTCTTGATACTAAGAGCGATTGTCCGGTCTCCAAACATAATGCAGAGTATGGTACAGATTTAGGTAAACCCAAAATAGCCCTCAAAAATTTAGCTTGGTTACTCTCAAGGGTGTGATTTATAGCGCTAATCCAGATAGGGCACCCGTACAGGAGCTGTGCCGATACCTTGGCATTAAATACCTTGAGAGCAGCTGGTATATAACGATTGCCCTGACTAAAAAGAATCTATTGGTGAGTGACACGGGCCAAGTTTGTAACCAATTTTTGATGAGTACCCCAGCAAAGATTGTAGTGGAAGTGAATTCCAAGAAATTTAAAGCTTTTGACCTGTTCTAGTTTCTCCCCTCCAATAGACCAAGTGCCTGGGCTCCATGATTTTGAAAAGACCATAACTTTGGTTTTCTGAGAGTTCAATTCGAGTTTGTTACATTTCAGGTAGTCAGAAGTTCTATTTAAAAGTCGCTTAAGTCCAATAGCTGTACAGGAAACTAGCACTGCATCATCTGCATATTGCAGCATATTTGCATATTGCAGCAATAGTGCATATTAGCATATTATCCCTGCTAATTGGGTAAGAGGCACTTTTTCAAGTGGGTGTTCCTTTTTTTAGCAAGGGGAGAGTAACTGGCCCACCTCACCCCAGCACTGTCTGTTCTGGTGGCTGTCTGCTGGTATTAATTTGCATCTTTTTAGATTGTGAGCCCTTTTGGGACAGGGAGCCATTTAGTTATTTGATTTTTCTCTGTAAACCGCTTTGTGAACTTTTAGTTGAAAAGCGGTATATAAATACTGTTGTTAATAATAACAACAACAACAACAACAATAATAATAATAATAAGCAATGCTGGGTTTTGGATGCAACTTCCAGTTTCACTAGAAGTCACTTCCAGACGCTCACCACAACCCACCACGGAGGATGAGGTGGGTTGTGACACTGGGAAATTTGGGAGCCACTGCTGTACTAGCATTCATGTGCAAAGATTGATACTCACATGCCCTCATGCAAACAAGAGGGCTTTACCATCTGATCAGTTCAGAGCACAGCAGAGAGAGAGAGAGAGGTGTTCAGTTATTGAACAGGATTCAGCTGACTTCACTAACCATGTAATCCTATGCATGTCTAATCAGAAATAAGTCCCATTTATTTAACTGGGACTTGCTTCCAGGCAGGCAAGCATAGGATTGTGGCCTTAAGAAAGCACTTCTGTATCCAGAATTAACCATTTTCTAGCACTCAAAAAATAATTTACTATAGCTGGGAAAATAAAATTCTTTCCCAGCTGAGAGAGCCACTGGAGTCTGCAGTGTTCCTATCTCTGGCTGTGCAAGTGTCCCTAATGAATGGATGGTGTTTTGGACATTTCTAATGATACAATCTGGACTGGTGTTGAGAACTGACAATGGATTGCATGTAGGCTCGCACATGGAGCCTTAAATCAGAGCTGCTTCTGGTCCACAGAACTATTGGTCTTGAAATGGGGATTCTGCCTGTTTTGTATGTTTGCACGCTCCCTACAGAGTCAGGATCACAGCCTGGAGAGTGGCCTTGGAGCAGGTTTGCTCCTGGATGGTCAGTGACGGCTATGTTCAGGAGTGTGTTTGCCCAACTTAGACTGGTGCACCAGCTGCGCCTATCTTAGAGAAGGGGCACCTAGCAATGATCACTTACACATTAGTTACATCAAGGTTGGATTACAGCAATGTAAGTCCAGGTTGTGGCAGCTGGAGCCCATTTTGGAAAGTACTTGATTCCACTGCTCTTCCATCTTCACTAGTAGTAAATCTGTTTCTGAGCTGGGTTCAAAGCACCAGTTATTACCTTTATTCCTAAATGGCTTACAGCCCAATCCTATCGCCCAATTTACAGCAGCGAAACACTGTCCCTTTGCTGTAACTCAGTTGCTGATGAAGTGCAGACCATGCCACTAGGGGCTATTTTCAAGCTAGTGCTGCAAAGCAGCCCACTGCTGCAGCCAGCAGTTTGCTCCAGTGCAGGTAAGCTGGTGCAGAGGGTGGTTCATCAGTGGGGACAGGGAGTGATGGGGCATGTTGGAGGAGGAACAGGGCGGCATGCTGGGAGTGGGGGGGATCTGGCACCAGTTGCACACACCATTCCTACAGTCCCAGTGAAAGAAGGTGTAGAGCAGGGGAGTCAAACATAAAGCCCACAGGCTGGATACAGCCCTCAGAAGCTCTGTATCCAGCCGGTGTGATTTCTCCCAGCACCACCAGCTGCTAAGTGAGGAGGCTGGACGAAGAAATGTCAGAATATAGTCTGAAATCTCAGCAAGCTATAAGAAAAGTTACTTACCGACTCTGTAAATGATAACTCTACTGCCACTTGGGTCCCTCTCTTTTAGAACAGCATGGTAACCAGTGTGCAACAGGCTGAGAACAGAGTAAGGCCGTAGATCTGCATTTGCTTCTGGGTATTCAGTTCTGCACTTGTTATAGTTCTTCAACAGCTGGAAAAATAAGCAGCAGGCAGAAAAGAGAGAGGGGGGACGTATGAAATACCCAGCAATGCCATGGAACATTACTTCCCTTTCTCTGACTTTTAAAACAAGCTCACTCATTGAATTTTACAATGCATGCGTATACATTTTCATCTTTTTAGTCTTGTTTCTTTTCATTCTCACTTACGTCTCTGTCTTTCTCTTGTATTTTTTGCAAGGGATTCCAGAAAGTTTTTAGTATGATAAACAAATTTTAAAAATAAAACTTTAATGGGCTTTCAAAAATCAATTTTAATTATTTTTCTTTTAAGAAATAACCTGGTTTAAAATGAAATCTAAATTCAGAACAAACAAACATGTTAAAGTCTAATCTTATACCTTGAAACTGGAGCATCTATCAAACATACTGCCCTGTTTGACACAACTGATAAACCAGGGTTCATCGATTAGGAACGTGAGCCAAGTTTATGAGCTCCCTCCTCCTCCCGCCACCTTTACGTCCTGAACTCACACAGTGCCAGACATCCTGGCTTGTTAAATCATCTGTCTGCTGCATGTGCAAAGCCAAGAATTGTAGTTTAATTCTGAAATAAATAAAATTTACAAACCAAGACATGAAACCAACTTCAAACTGTGGTTTCATATCCTGATTTATAACCCAGCTCAATGGAGCTGAGGAGTTAAATTACAGTTTCTGGCTTTGCAAACTATGGTTTAAACAAGCCAGGATTGAAATGTCATGGCTCTTCAATGGAGCTGAGGAAGGTAAAGGGATGAGGAAGTTTGTGGGCTTGATACATATTTCCAATGAAACTATGGTTTCTAAATGTAAGAGTCTTCCTACAGGCTTTAATAATAATAATAATAATAATAATAATAATAATACAGGCATTTATATACCACCTTTCTTGGTCATCAGATTTCTCCTCAGACTTTAATTCAAGGCGGTTTACATGGGCAGACTGTTCTAAATCCCTGTAGGGATTTTTACAATTGAAGAAAGGTTATATCTTTCAAGAACCACAACATTTCAGATGGATCTTTTATGGTCTGTTATCACTTTCTGGCCTCCAGATTCCTCCCACGCAGGCTGACAAGCAGATCCCTCATCTCTCCAAGAGCAGATGGAATAACTCTGCTGGGCTTGTCAGCTGCTTCAAGGTCTCGCCGTTCACGCTGCCGGTGGCCTCGAACTGGCGACCTTCGGATGTTATCTTCAGGCAAACGGAGGCTCAACCCTCTAGACCAGACCTCCTGCCCAAGATCACATTCCTCAAGTTTAGTTATTCCTAACATTTTGTCTTTAGCTATGAATGGCATTGTCAAAAGACTAGAATGCTACCTAAAATACTGACACTACCTGTGCATCAGATCGGTTTTGTCCAGACATAGGTTAAAGAACAGCACTACCAAATATGGATTTTCAAAAAAACTGTAGAGATTCAGAAACATAATAGAAATATGAACTGTAAGGAAGAGACCCTCAGCAATGCCTGGACCCCTGTGCTCAAAAGAATCAGTGCACCAGAATCTTAAAGTTCAACAGAGAGCAGGGAGGAACAGTGGGTGCGCCTTTAGGAAGAATGGAGCAGGACAGAAAGGAGGTGGAATAGGTGGTTGATGACTTAATTGGGGGCACAAAGAAGGCAATCACAGAGCTGGTTTGCTGGGACTTCCTGAACCAGAGAAGCCTCTTCCTTATCAAAAGGGAAACCTGTGGGGGAAAGTAGCTTACTTCTACACCTGGGGTCGACAACCTGTGTTTTCAGAGCCGCATGCAGCTCTTTCAGTCCTCTGATGCGGCTCCCCAGTGGGGGCTGGAAGCAGGGCGCCTTCCCCTTGGCCTCTGCCCAGCCAGCCCAACCTGAGGGCACCTCACTCCGGCGCAATGTGCTGCGGGCGCTGGCTGCTGGTGAGTGCGGGGCGCCGCTCCTTCCTGCAAAGCTGCAGCTCCTTCCCTGCAGCTCCTTCCCTGCAAAGCGCCCCCCCCCCCCCGCGCTCACAGCAGCTCCTTCCTTGGCAGGCAGGCATGGGCAGTGGCGCTCTCCTGGACCTGCTCTCTGCGCCCCACTGCAAGCAGGTGCGGGGGGCAGCCGAGCACCTCTTCCCTGCACTCTTCCTTCCTTCGCCCTGCACTGGGCAGGGGGCTGAACGGAAGAGGTGAGGCTGGTCAGAGAAGCGCGGGAGATGCAGCGCTGCTGAGGCAATGGGCAGGAAGGAGCGAGGTGAGCTGCATTCCTGTCCACACTTCCCAGGGAGGAAGCCCCGTTCCCTCTACTGGGGCTGACTTCTGAGGAGACAGGCAGAGGAGCCTGTCCACACTTCCCTGGGAGGAAGCCCCGTTCCCTCTACTGGGGCTGACTTCTGAGGAGACAGGCAGAGGAACCTGTCCACACTTCCCTGGGAGGAAACCCCGTTCCCTCTACTGGGGCTGACTTCTGAGGAGACAGGCAGAGGAGCCTGTCCACACTTCCCTGGGAGGAAACCCCGTTCCCTCTACTGGGGCTGACTTCTGAGGAGACAGGCAGAGGAGCCTGTCCACACTTCCCTGGGAGGAAACCCCGTTCCCTCTACTGGGGCTGACTTCTGAGGAGACAGGCAGAGGAGCCTGTCCACACTTCCCTGGGAGGAAACCCCGTTCACTCTACTGGGGCTGACTTCTGAGGAGACAGGCAGAGGAGCCTGTACACACTTCCCTGGGAGGAAACCCCGTTCCCTCTACTGGGGCTGACTTCTGAGGAGACAGGCAGAGGAGCCTGTACACACTTCCCTGGGAGGAAACCCCGTTCCCTCTACTGGGGCTGACTTCTGAGGAGACAGGCAGAGGAGCCTGTCCACACTTCCCTGGGAGGAAGTCCCATTCACTCTACTGGGGCTGACTTCTGAGTAGACAGGCAGAGGATGTCCCCTGGTTCTGGTGTTATGTGAGAGTGTAAAGAGCATCTCCCTATCCACTCTGTCCATCCCCTGCATAATTTTGTATGTCTCAATCATATCCCCCCTCAGGCGCCTCTTTTCTAGGCTGAAGAGGCCCAAACGCCGTAGCCTTTCCTCATAAGGAAGGTGCCCCAGCACCTACAAGGGAGCTACAAGAAGGGGTTACATTATAAAAATGGGACCTGTAAGAGGGGAGCGCATTATAAAAGTTGCATATACAAGAGGGGAGTGCATTATAAATTGGGACATACAAGGGGGAGTAATAACTATAAATCTCTTTATTGTATTGAAAAATACTAGTCATTAGATTTTGTATTTCATTGTACCTCTTTTACATTACTGTGGAAAAGACACAAAGATGACTATTTACTGTTGGTCAGGATTTTCTGCTAGGGAGGGCACCAGCCCAAGTCTTGCCTATAGCACCAAATTGGCTAGGGCAGGCCCTGGGAAAATAAATTAGTATTTAATTTAAATGTATTTTATTTTAGCTCTTTCATTTTTTATATGTAATTCTAAATTTAAGATTATGGTGATCTTGTAACATTAAAATATGTTACATATTGTTTTCTCTGTAGCAGTTCATTCATTTCAAAAATGCAACACACTATAGTTTTTTTATACATAGCATAAAGGTAAAAAAAACTATATATGCAGTGTTATCTTCATTTTAGATGTCAAAAGGGTTTTGTGGCTCCCGGGGTTTTCTTTTCTCCAGAAAACGGGTCCAAATGGTTCTTTGAATGTTTAAGGTTGCCGACCCCAGTTCTACACACATGATGTTCCGCAGTATTCAGGAAAATGGTGCCTACAAAGGTGGCACTCAGAAAAGTGCACAAAAAGAGAGACTGAAAAGCCCTGATCAGAATTCCTAAGATATGCAGCGTGCTCGGCTTTCATGTTAATAGCTTTATCAGCCAAGCTGTAGAACTCTATTCTACCAACAGTATAATCTTATACTCCAGTCTGAATAGCAGAGCATATGTCACCTTAGTTCCACCATCATAGCCCCTCTTCTACTGCCACTGGGGCAATGAACACAAATGCCACACTGCACTGTCAGATCTTTGACACTGGGGCAACCATCACCAGTGTAACAACCGCCCCCCCCCCCAAAATGTGGAGACATTGCAGAGAGTTAATAGCA
Source organism: Tiliqua scincoides (assembly GCF_035046505.1). Classification (NCBI taxonomy): domain Eukaryota; kingdom Metazoa; phylum Chordata; class Lepidosauria; order Squamata; family Scincidae; genus Tiliqua; species Tiliqua scincoides. The sequence continues at coordinate 41,652,280 of NC_089824.1, read as the reverse complement.
GAGAGTCAGCACCAGTCCTTGCTCTTGCAGGAAGCAAGTGGATGCTTCTCTCATTACCTGTTACAACAGGGATGGGCAAACTTACAATTTTAGGAATCCTGGACCTTTAACAATTGTACAGAAGAGGAAATTTTCTCTCCTAAAGGTCCAGGATCCCTAAAGCTGAAAGTCTGCCCACCCCTGCATTACAAAGTCTTTACAAATAGACATGGGCCCTTATTCATATAATATACAATACCAGCTTTATCTAGTGCAGTGATTTTCAGCCTTTTTCATCTGACAAGGCACTAAAATTGTCAAGGCACACCATCAGGTTTTTAACAATGGGCAAGGCACACCATGCTGCTTGTGGGGGGTTCACATCCACCATTGACCCAATAAAGAAATGACCTTCCCCCAAATCCCTGTGGCACACCTGAGGGCCATTTGCGGCACACCAATGTGCCCCAGCACAGTGGTTGAAAATGGCTGATCTAGTGGTTTGTTGGTTGACCAAGACATCTGTCATATAAAGATGTGTGCTTTGTCTTTTTTAAAAAAAAACACTAAAAGTAGTTATGAGAGACCCTGATTCAGATAGGGACCATGATATGCGGAGAATGAAGAGTTAACCCTTTCTCCCACTGCTATTTTCCTGCCAAAAATCCTCCCAAACGGACACAGTACGTGTCCCTGAATTGTCTATTTACTGCAGATGGCTGCTTTGGAGCAATAAGCAAATACTATGAACAAACAGAAACTTTGAGGGATGACTTTTAGCAGGAAAACAGTACCAGGACAAAAGGGTAACTCTTATCACTCTGTGTGCTGCAGTCCTCATCTGAATCCTCTCCTCCTCTTGACTGCTGTTATATTAAAAGTTCTGCCTGGATTATGCCCATCTCTTTAAGACACAAGTAACCACATGTTTAATTTGAGCATAAGTCAATTTAACTGGAGTTGCATGGTTAGCATTTACTAAGGGGTCTTTAATGCCTAACTTTCACATGCTTCTTTAAAAGCATGTTAATCTTGACCACTAACACAGTTCCTCCTAGGCCTTCTCATTCATCATTAATTAGCATAGGCCTTCATTTATGAAAGTGGATGAAATGCAAAAGTATCCAAGTATGTGGATATATATATATGGTGCATCCAAGTATATCTGTTCAAAAGTTGCCATCTCCTACCTTAATGAGATGAACCTTGCACTTGTTTCACAGACAAAATTGCATTAGTTCAGCTTGACTTCAGAGTTGGAAGTTCAGTTTGCACTGCTTGTATAACATCATGGAGTGGACATTTTTAACAGGAAAGCCATTATGGACACATAACTCAAAGCAGAAGTGACACTTACCTAGTACTAAATAGATAATAAATTTATAGTTCTAGTGGTTTCTGAGCTTTTCATGCAAAGCTCCCATTTCAGTTCATTACACTACAGACTTCCAGCAGGACACACTTGAGGATAAACACATAGACAACATTTACAGCCCAAGCCAATTAAGAAGTAAGTCCCATTATAGTCAATGGGGCTTACTCTCAGGCAAGTGTGGATAGGATTTCAGACCTAGGGCCCAATCCTATCCAATTCTCCAGTGCTGGTATAGTTGTGCCAGTCGGGTGTGCACTGCTTTCTGAGGTGGAGGGGCAGTCACTGGGGCCTTCTTAAGGGAACACATGTTCTCATACCTTACCATGGAGCTGCATTGTAGCTACACCAGAGCTGGAAAGTTGGATAGGATGGGCCCATAGTCTCACTTGGCTGGGTCAATATTGAATTCTTACTTTTCTCTTTACTTGCAGTTGGATTCTCATCCTGTTAAAAACACTATAGCTTTCTGGCATTATTTTCTTGTATCCCAAGAAGTTATGAATTATCTTGAAGATACCTTTTTATAACCTATTTTAAATACATTATGGTGTAATGTGATGTACAACTCAAGTTTTAAGCAAGCATGACTACAATTATAGAAAGCATATAATGCCCTTATCTTTAAGCACTTCTGAGATCTTTGCTAGAAGCCAATGTGGTGTAGTGGTAGGGTTTTGGAGGAGGACTTGGGTAACAGAGGCTGAATTCCCCACCCAGCCAAGAAGCTTCTTGCATGACCCTGGGCCAGCTACCATCCCCTAGCCTAGAGTGAAAAATGAGAAATTAAATGTGCTGCTGTCCTGAACTCCTTGGAGTGATGGGATATAAACACAATAAATAAATCTACTACATTGGCCCAACCTCAAGTACATACTGCACAACCTTATGATATAACATGGCACATCAATGATGCACTAGGCAACTACCAAGAGTAGCAACTCAATGCATGCCTTTAAAAAAACCTAAGTTTGCTGATGTAATAGGTTCAGCCAATTGGAGGAGTGAAGGTCACCTAAGACCTGCCATCCCTTTACCTAGCCACCCACCTGGGCTTGACTGCCCATAAGAGTGCATGCCAATCTCAGCAGGAGGGCTGGCCAGCATGTGGATATAAAGAAGCCTGAGCATGAAGAGGGAATTCATGTTCTGAGATCTGGTTCTTTGGTAATGGTATTGCGTTTACTTTGCATAACAATATAGGAATTCCTCTAATTTAGTGGGAACATACACTACACATGATAGCACTCTTCAAATATCTGAAGAGCTGTCATACTGAAGAGGGTAAGGATTTTCTCTGAGCTGTTTAGAGGGCAGGACTATATCCGAAGGACTTAAATTACAGGAGGGCAGGTTTCAGTTGAACATTAGAAGACACTTCTGAACAGTAAGAACAGTTTGAAAATGGAACCAATTATCTAATAAGTATTATGTTCTCCCTCACTGAACAACTTCAAGCAGAGGCTGGACAGTTGTCTGTGGGGGATACTCTAGCTATTTTCCTGCATTGAGCAAGAGGTTGGACTAGATGACCTACAAGATCCCTCCCAATTCCATGATTCTATGGTTTAGTTGCACACCTTGCATTGAAGAGCTCCCTGGGGCAAAGCCAGGGAATCGGCTAGCAGAAAAACATTTTGTATTTACAAACAAAGTCAGCTGAAGAAGAAATGGAATGCAACTGACTGGATGGTGTCCAATCAATACCATGGGTCATGTTTAAGATCATGCGATAGTAAGTAACATAGTTTTCCATGAAATTGCCACATTGTTAGCATTCCTTTTTCAGAATGAGATCTGAGCAAAAGACACAACAGTAAGACTATACAGAGGGTGCCAGAACAATGGGTCAGATAGTACTTTTGGCTAGTTCTGCCAAGGATTAGCTTGCTACACAGTTCATGAACCAAGATTCAGTTACAGCAACAGAAATGTCTGTGCTTTAGTTCAGGGGCAGCTCTGTAATAAATCACTGAGAAATGTTCATCTTCTTGCTGTCAGGGCATGAGGGATGGAGCTTTCCTTATTCAAGAGGAGCCCTTCCAAGTGAGCAGCATGTACTGGCCAGTGGACACTGCTGCTTTGCCCTCTGCAACTATAATATGCTGAAACCAGCTCCTTTGATGGGAGGAAGCAAATCCTATCTATAAGTTCATCCCAACCATTGGCTGAGGCACGCCATTATCACACACATTCGTTGCTCGGAATTAAATAATGGAATGTTGAACGTAACTTTTTGCAGTTACAAAGGAAGGTGAAAAAATAGGAACAGCTGTTCATAGAAAGGGTGCAGAGAACTGAAGAAGTCTGAATTCAAAATAAGGTGTTGCCTGGTGTTTCTATAACACAATCCTACAATCATACAATCTTACCCATCCTCTTAGGTCATCAGAAGGGGCCCTCTTGACTGTGCCCCCACCAGCAGAGGTAAGGGGGATGGTGGCCAGAAATAGGGCCTTCTCGGTGGTGGCTCCTCATCTGAGCCCCTTTCAGAACGGCTCCCTCTTTGGAGAAGTTTTGATAGGGCCTTAAGAATTTTTTTTTAAATTCAAAGAGGGTTTTAATTGTTGACACAATGCACTGGCACTTTTTAATTAATGTTATTTCAATAGTGTGATCCATTGGGGTTTGTTTTATTGTTTTAATTGCTTTGGCTTTAATGTTTTAATACTGTTAATTTTTTACTTGTGTTTTTTATGTTGTAAGCTGCCTTGGGTGACCCAGTGAGTGGCAGAAGGGAGTAGAATTTTTTTAAAAATAAATATGCAACAACAGTGCATGCTTGTAAAGCATGTTACCTTCCTAAATCATACTACATTTCTTTGCCAAATGTGCAATTTCTCAAGCATTTAGAGGAAAGCTGCTGAATGTGATAGTTGTAGTAGATTTTTTGCAGTAGGCATAACAGCAAACATTGCTAGTGCACTTTTATTTGTTATTGATCCAACAAGAAGATAGGGACATAGCTTTGCTTGAATCCAGGCATATGTATGAATAAAACAAATGTTGCCTTTGCAGCAATTTCAGTTGTTCAATTTTGCTCTAGTCTGCCTGTGAATGAATAATTGTTCTTCCATGAAACACTTGCAAAAGGGGAGTCTGCATGGCAATTCTTCCCATTTCAGATGTCAACCTCTATCAGTGTTCTCTGTTTCAAGGGTTTGTTCCCTCAAACTGGCATACACGTGACCACAATGAACCAGAACAACAAAAATTAGATACATGTACACTTCATGAGGAAACTTTTAATTAGTGATAAATAATTCAGCGTCCTCACAATCCACTGAACTAGTAACCCAATTAAAGAAGAGTGAGATAAGATTAGCCTAGCACAGTGGTCGGGGAACAGGGGTAAATTACCCCAAATGGGGTAAAAGTGAAAATCTGGGGGTAATAAGGTTGCCTTACCTAACTGTGTGCGGGCGCCGGGCGGGGAGGTAGCGGAGGGAGTCAGCGCACCCGCTCTCCACCCGCTCCAGGGGGCCGGCAGCGGGCTGGTGCGCTGTGTGCACACCGCCCGCTGCCCTGCTCCCTTCCGCTCACCTTCAGATGCGGTGAGCGGAAGGGAGCAGGCGATACACTCAGGCTGTATCGCAGCCGCCCGCTCTCTCCGCTCTGTGCGGGAGACTGGAGCTGCCCGGCGCTGTAGTGATGATGTCATCACACAGCGCCGGGCCGTCAGTGTCTCCCGCCGAGCGGACAGAGCGGGAGGAAGAAGAAAAGCCGCGCCGACCGACGTGGGATCGAGGTAAGGTGAGTATTGTTTATTTATTTTTATTGTTTATTTATTTTATTTCCTTACTTTCAAATCAAGGGGGTAACGTCTGCGTTTATAAATTTTTGGGGGGGTAAGAGGTAAAAAAGTTCCCTGACCCCTGGCCTAGCAGGATATTTTCTTGACAATTCCATGCTGGGAACTGTTTATCACTACAGGTGCAACCTATATAGCCACAGATTTTTTATCTGCGGATTTGTCTCAACGGGGGGGGGGGGGACTGAAAGTCACACACACCTTTGCCTCCTTTGCCCTGGGTTGGTGTCTCACTCCTTTTCAAGGCAGCCCAAAACACTGCAAAAAGGCTCTGCCTGGCACAGGCAGGGAAATAGCCCTGGAGCCCTGGAAGAGGTTCTCCTTGCAAAGGAACAGTAACATTCCTGGAGCCCCTGAGCCAGCAAAGAGGCTGAAGAGGGGAAGGGGGGGGCGAGAACCTCTGCAGCCAGAACACGTGCAGTGCTCCCTCTCTCTCTCACTCACTCACACACAGGGGGAGGTTCGGTCATAACAGAGGGGATTGCTTTAAAAAACCCAGGGAATGTTTGCCCAATTCCCCCCCCCCCTTCAGACTGAGATGGTGCAGGCTCCAGCCTACACAAACAAAACAGCCCAGCAAGCAAGTCTTCCAGCAAGCCAAAGCATGAGATTTAGGCTACAATCTGATCCACACTTTCCTGGGAATAAGCCCCATTGACTAGAATGGGACTTACTTTTGAGTAGGCAGGCATAGAACGGGACTCTTAAAAGCTCAGCATCCCACCTGTAAAAGAAGCTGGGACAGCCGGCAACGGGGAGGGCTGAGTACTGGGCGGGGGAGGGGGAGGCAATTGAGAACCACTGCCTTACTTTCCTTCCAGCCCCAAGTGTACTTTCCTTGCAGCCCCCAGGCTGCAGCATATTTGCGTAACTCTATGCAATTTAGTAAAAAATTTACTGTTTTTTAAATCACGCTGAGTCATTAATGAAACTCAGCGCATAAATAGGCTCCACCTGTATATTGTTGTCGAGATGTCTAGATCTAATCTATTGTATGTACAAACATAGATTAGATCTGTACAAACACAGATATTGCATTATCTATTAGATATTACATTAGGCATTACTCAAAATATTGCTACAGACATTGTTCCCGAGATGTTTGCCCTATCACTCTGTAGTCTGGGGATAAGACCTCCATCTTTTTTCTTGCTTTCTTTTGCACCTTAACAGCAGCTGACATGAACTACAAAAAGAGAAGCACACATTTAACGCTTCAACTGTTCAAGAATACGTTGACATAAACAATATGTGAACAGTGCAGAAGTGAGATGCTTAATCACCTGAATAACCTTGGCAAGTTTGCCTTTTGCAATGACTCTCAAAACCCTGAAGCTGCACCAGTATGCATGTAGCTTACAGTATGGACTACTAAGTCCATACTAAAGAGTATGGACTACTAAGACAGCACAAGAGACACAGCGATTCCACTACTCTGCACTGCCCTGTTCCCCCCACCACAAACTAATGACACTGAGGCAGGGAACACACAATACAGGCCATATCCACAGGGGATATTCTCCTCCCCCCATGGATACAGAACCTGCAGTTAAAAGGGGGCCCTATACTTACTGAGCACTTGGTGCCACATCTCTCTTCCACTGCAGCCTGTTATAGAACTCTAGAGAGGATGGCAAGAAGCAGAGATCCAGAATGCTAGAGGAGAGAGACCAAGGGCCCAATCCTATCCAGCTTGCCAGCACTAATGCAGCCATATCAATAGGGCACATGCTGCATTCTGTGGTGGTGGTGGGGGGGGGGACATTCACAGAGGCCTCTCCAAGGTAAGGGAATGTTAGTTCCCTTATCTCAGGGATGCATTGCTGCTGCATCAGGATTAGAAATTTGGATAGGATTGGGCCCTTAGAACGCTAACAGGAATCAGGAAGCTTCCTCCTTCCTGTTAGCATTCTGGCTGTCTCACTCCTCCAATGTGCCAGCTGGCTGCTTCTCATGTTCCTCTTCTTGCGTTCTATAACAGGCTGTAAAGGAAGAGACAAGAGTGCTTGGTGCCTCGATAAGTATAGGGTACCCTTTTACAGATAAGTAATGGGTGTGCAGGGGTGAAGATATGCGGATAAGTGAATCTGTGGATAGGGGATCTGTGGATACGGGGAGATGCCTGTACATTGTCTTATATATCGTGCTACAAGAGAGAAAGGGAGAAGAGGCTCAGTAGCAGCAACTTATTATCTCTCATAACACATAGGGCGCAATCCTAACCCCAGTGCTTCCCAGCACTGACATAAGGGCAATGCAGCTCTAAGGTAAGGGAACAAACATTCCCTTACTTTGAGGAGGCCTCTGTGAGTGACACCCAACTGTAGGATGCAGCACACGTCCCATTGGCACCACTATGCCAGTGCTAGAAAGTACTGACATAAGGGGTTAGGATTGCGCCCATAATTAGATCCTTAGTTCAAACTGCCTCTTTGAATCCAACAAGAAGTCTTGTGGCAACTTCATTAGCAAGTTATTAACTTGCCTTTATTAGCAAGCCCTCTGGTGAGAGCTAAAGACTTTCCTGCCTGGTTTTCCCTGGTTAATTAGTTGCTTTGGGGGTCTTGTGGTTGTGTTTTGTGTCTAACCTGTTTTAAAAATTGTACTATGCAGTACTTTATTATTTTTTTTATTATTGCACTTTATATTTTGTTCCTATTTTGGCATTTTACTATTTTCTCTTTGTGTTGCAAGTTGCTCCGAGTGCTCTGTATATTCAAGGGGAAGGCGGGATAGAAAACATTTTAATAAATAAATTTACTGCAGCACAAGCTTTTGAGTCCAGTTTATCAGAAGCAAGTGGACTGTATATATAATACATTGAAACAAATGCATATTCTTCCCATTTAACATCTGCTTCCATTTTCCTTGTTTTCCTTCCTCTGTGTCCTCTTTGTTTTAATCAATATCTAGATTGAAAGCCCCTCAGGACACAGCTCTATCATCCCATTCTTTGTAAAATGCATGTGTGTGGATGTGCTATACAGCAGGTCCCTGATTCATGGAAGCCTCAACTTACGTGTTTTTTTCAATTTTATTTTATAGGACTTGGCTCAAAATGTAGCTCTTTCCTCCAGATCTCCCCCCTTCCTCCACCCAGGCACTTTAAATGAATGAGGAAATGTGAAGCATGTGGAGATTGCTCTCAATGCAGTCCATGTTTCCACTTTCATTGAAAAAACCCATGTGGAGGAAGGGGCAGGTGGTTCTGCCCCTTGGCTGGCTCTGTCTACAGAAGACTGGATGGGGTTGGTGATGATTCATCAGTGCTTATGCTGGCTGTACTTATATAAGTTGGGGATTTGCTGTAGTAGCAACTACCTGGGTCTCTCACTCCCCTCCTTGCCCTGCAACTGTGTGAACTAGGATTTTACCTTACATAAAAGTCAACTTACATAAGGTTGTCTGGACAAGCAAGTGCTACCCTGGATGCTCCCCTTTGTTATGTCTATTGCAAGGGTGCCCAAACCCCAGCCCTGGGGCCACTTGCGGCCCTGAAGGACTCCCAATCTGGCCCCCAGGGAGCCCTCAGTCTTCAATGAGCCTCTGGCCCTCAGGAGACTTGCTAGAGCGTGCGCTGGCCTGATGCAACGGCTCTCAGCCAACTGTTTGACCTCTCCTGTGAGCTGTGGGATGAGGGCTCCCTCCACTGCTTGCTGTTTCACATCTGTGATGCAGCATCAACAGCCAAGGAAAGGCTGGCCTTGCTTTGTGCAAGGCCTTTAATAGGCCTTGAGCTATTGCAAGACCTTCATTCATTCATATAAGTTCAATCTCCAATATATACATTTATTTAAATTTATTCAAATTTGAAAAATAATTCTTTCCCCCCCCCGGCCCCCGACACAGTGTCAGAGAGAGGATGTGGCCCTCCTGCCAAAAAGTCTGGACACCGCTGGTCTATTGCAACAAACTAACATGACTGTACCTGTTTCAATTCAGTTTCACTTGCAGTGTGCACACAGAGACAGTGACTAGAGCAGCAGCCTGTCCTGTTCCTTGTTCTCTCTGGGATAAGGTGTTAAAAGGCAGCTCCTCAAAAGGAGTCAAACTGGTTTAACTCTGTGGTGTACCTCACCAAGCTGAGCAACGCAGCATAGAGCAGCAATTTTCAATCTTTCTCATCTCAGGGCACACTGACAAAGCACTAAAATTTTCAAGGCATACCATTGGTTTCTTGACAATTGACAAGGCCCACCATGCTGATGGTGGGGGGTTCACATCCCCCAATGGCCCTACTAAGAGATGACTCTCCCCCAAACACCTATGGCACACCTGCAGACCATTTGTTGCACACCAATGCGCCCTGGCACACAGATTTAAAAACACTGACATAGAGTCTCTTCGAGTGGCTGCTTACTGGTGGTGCGCCTTCTACATCGTTTGAGATTGTGAGCCCTTTTGGCACAATGAATTGTTACTTTGTTGTGCTCTGTGACCTACTCTGGGAAACTTTTGTTCCTCCAACATTCCTCCTGCTGCTTCTTTGTGATCTGCAAAACCACTTTTAGAGTACACCCTGTCAGGGATTTCCAACTGTGGGAAGATTGTGACCCAGATAATCCCAGGATGGTTTCAGCCATTGCATTTTAGGCAAACCCAATGGCATAGCTGGGGGAGGGGCAAAGCACTAAGTTTTGCAGGGAGCCTCACTGCAGCGCGCAAGTGGCCCCCCTCAGTCCCCTTCGGAGCCATTCTGGGTGGTGAGTGCAAAACGTAGACTTCGGTTTGCTCCCACCACCAGGAATGGCTCCGAGGAAGAGGGGCTGCTTACGTGCTATGGTGAGGCTCCCTGCAGAACTTCGTGCTTTGCCCCCCTCTAGCTACGCCACTGGTAAACCTTAAAGAAACCATGGTGTGCACCTAGTGCTTCTTACACCTCTACGCGGGCCAGGGAGGGCTCCCCTCGCCTAGTAATGCGTGAGAAGGTCCTCAGCGCAGCACTGCCTCTGTGCCTTCTGAAACGCTGAGAGCAAACCCAAGCAGTCGAACCAGAGGCAGCTTCGGAACGTCCCAAGGAAAAGCTTTTGGGCTCCTTTTGCAGCACTCTGCAGTGGGAAGGGGCGGGCTGCCGGAGCTCCCCCGTGAGGAAGGTGTCTGCAACGTGGGGGGGCAGTGGGACCCCCGTGCTTGGGACGCCCCCCAGGCTGCGCAGTGCCCCTCTTTACCTTCCACGCCAAGTCGTGCTGGAAGTCCCGGGCGCGCAGGAAGCGCACCAGGGAGGCGTCGGAGAGGGCGATGGACCAGGGCTGGATGTCCTCGCGCTTGGCTCTGCGCCTCAGCTCGGCCACGGCGGCTTGCACGAGGGGCGAGTCGTCCGGCAGCTCGTTGAGGTTCCGCTGCCGCTCCTCCTCTTCCTCCTGACTCATGGCGCTGCCGCAGCCAAGGCCTGGCCGGAGTTATCCCCCTCCTCTCCTCGCCCCCTTGCCTTGCGCCCGGGTGGCCGGAGCCGGGTCTCCTCCCGTCCCCGCGTTACATAAGCCAGCCAGAGAGGCGCAGCGGGCACTGCCAGGCTAGCAGCGGGCAATGCCACCGAAAGGGACCCGCCTGCAGCCTGGATCGCGCCGTACCTCCCCATGGCAAGCAGCTCTGCTGGTAAACAAGCCTGCCGGCTGCTCTTTCCCCCAGCTCCGCTGCCAGCTCCTTGCGGGTAGGGAAAGGGCGCCCTCCGCTGGGCAGGCAGCACCAAAGCCTCGACCAGTCCTGCGCAAGCTCCATTGGCCGGCCAAGGCTGCGGATGGCCATCTCCTGGGTGACTGCCGGACAACTTTTGGCCACACAGAAGGCTGCAGTCGGGATCAACCAATAGGACCCTCCGTGGGGTGGGGCGTGGTGATGGTGAAACAATATACGTGAGTGCTGCTGGAGAGTTCAGGGCTGAATCTGAATTGGGAAGCACCCAGATTCAGCCTCCCTCCTCCCCCCTTTCCAACTCCTTTGCAATGTCAAGATGCAACACTGGACTATCTAAAGTAGTACATCTCTGATAATGTGTAGAATGATTTTTCCAGAATCACCCAGGAACTAGAGTGTGGCAGGGAGCCGTCTTATATCAGAGATCACTGGAAAGCCTTCTCTGGGAGAGAGGGGCAACTTCCACACAGTCTTGAGCCCTGGCACTTCTGCCACCCAAAGCCAGTATTTCTCTTAAACCAGCTGTCCTAGTGCAATCCCAATAAACACATGACTGATGAGACTGGGGACCCACTGCTGATCCTGCCCCCCCCTCCTGGGACCCGATCCGCCCGCCCACTGCCCTGGTCCCCACCCACCTCTCACCCCCACCCACCCCATTTCCCCCTACCTCTTGTCTCTTCACAACAACCCTGTGAGGTAGCAGGGCCAGCCTTAGGCGTTGTGGGGCAAAACAGCAAGAAGAGACTGTGCAGGATTAGATCAAAAACTCAGTTCTGATAAGGCAGTACCATTATTGGATTGAATCCAAGCCCTCTCTTGCACAGGCTTTGAAAGGTTGCCACCATCCCCCACATGAGAATTCATGACCTCATTGGAGTCACAACTCAACTGGAAGAACACTGTCTTAAACCAACTGTTTTCCGAGCAAGCTGAAGGTGTTAAAAAAAACAACCTGCCACAGATGAAAGGTGCCAAAGCCCCTGATATAAGTGCAACTGCTCAACCCTATGCATGACTACTCAAAAGTAAACTCCACTGTGTTCAATGGGGCTTTCTCCCAGGAAAGTGTGTATAGAGAAAGCTGCAATCCTATCCATACTTTCCTGGGAGTAAGCCCCATTGACTATAATGGGATTTATTTCTGAGTAGACATGCATAGGGTTGGGCTCTGACACCTATATTATGAAATCCACGTGATCTTTTACCCTCAAGGTCCTCCCAGCAGGAAATACACAGTGCCTCCCAGGAATGTGCTGGAGCCATAGTACTCAGACTTGAGTCAAGTCCTGAGGTTGCACCCCCTTCACTTGAGTCATCCACGAGTCATAACAGAGGCCATCACAACTCATTCAGAGCCATTTTTTCAGTCATTTTTACAAGAGTCAGTCTTTTTGAAAAGCGAGTCAAGCTGCAGAAGTGGCGTAAAAAGCAAGCAAGCACACACAGAAAACTTGGGTAAAACCCCAGTCAGTGCCCAAGTTTCTGACACAAGTGACTTGAGTCTGTATGACCTGCGAAAAACATGTGTTTTCGTGATTTGAGTCCAAGTCATCTGAGTCTCGGCCCATCTCTGGTGCCTCCTTTAACCAAATTGAGCTGGCTAAATGGCACTGCTATCTTGTGAAAAACAACACCAACTCACTATGTTCTAACTCCCTACTCCAGAAATGATCCTATTATTCTTACCAAGTTAAATATAGGCTTATCTCATTCAAGAAGCACCCCTCTCTTTTTTGAATTGTACCAGAAGAGCACCCTCTTTAAAAGTTGCCTTTCCTGTGTAGAAAAACAGAGACTGTCTGGAATATAAGCAGGAGTGCGTGCACGTGAACATGTGAAAGCTCATGTACATACACATATGGGTATATGTGAGGGAATTGCTTTGGCCAAGTTGTCACTTTGATTTCAAGCTGAATCATTGCGCAGCTTCAAAAACAGATAACATCAACTCCTTTCTGCCACCTTGGTTTTCTCTTTCTTCTCCCCCTCCCCCCATTAAGCAAGGCCTCTGCCTGGAACCTCCTGCTTTTTTTAAAGGAGAAGTATATTTAACAAACATCTTCCTGGTTCTTTATGTATTTCTTTTCTCCTCACCTGTCATGTGTACTTAGTTATTAGTGGCTTCAAACATTTACACTATTTCTTTGTATTAAGGTGCAATCCCGGACTGCTTGGGTTGTCAACAACACAGGATGAGCCACACACAGTGTTGATACACCAACAATGTTGTAGGCCCATGGCAGCACACCTTCAAGCTACTTGCAGCATGCATTGCCACTGTAAGGCTGTACAGTGGCAAGGGGTAAGCAAGGGAGGTAGAAAGTGACAGGGAAAATGGGAGACAAGGAAAGAAGCCAGGGTATGCTATTACCTTCTGCCCTTTCCATGTGCCCAAGGGTGGAGATGGTGCATAGCAGCTGCCTGGACAGCATGGCCCTGCCCCTGTTCAACACCACAGCCCACACCCAGAGAAGAACTCCAGCTGTGATGCCAACCAGCCAAATAAGCTCTTGGAGAGGTATCTGTGACTGCTCCAGCCGTTCCACAATTTCTTGGGCCGCCTCCACTGCTTCTAGCAGGTTGGTGTGTGCTAGCAGGTCAGCAGGGCACAGATGCCAGCCTCAATGTAGTCCAGTTTTCAACATGTTTTAATATGGCCATGTTTTGCTAGCATCCATTGTGTCCTCGTTTTGTTTGGGGAGGGGAGGGCAGGCCCCCCTACATTCAGTGTCTCCAATCCCTCCGTTCTTCTTCCGAGGACCTAAATCTAGCTCTATGGAATCTGACCCAGAGGCTCTTCCTGACTAACAGCACACTCACCTTTCACATAACTGGGTAGAAACATTCATTGCAGGGTCCAGAGAAGAGGCAGATGTGGGTCTTGAATCCACAGTGACCAGTCCACAGTTGCTCGTTACCCACTCACAGCCACAGCAGGAGACACGTACAATCCCAGCACAAATAGGCAGCCCTGACTAGGACACTGTAATTCTTGGCAATATCAGAGGAGCAGTGCCTGAATCAGTCATTGGGCTTGCATGTGACACCATGTACATTATAGCAGCCCACTGTGTAGCCACACACATCCTTTGCATCACTGTTCGGACCTACCACATAGTAGCCCAAGGTAGTTCACATTCTGTTGCCTTTCCTGTCTTCTGGAATGGTCTGCCTTATACATGACAGTAGCAGTGAACAGGTGAATTGTGACCAAAATGGGCTGTACCTCTCGAGAATGAGGAAGAATGTTTTTGGCAGAAGCATGGCAAACCTGACTAGGAAGATTTTAAAGAGAAGGGAGTTTGAGATGTAAACCTGAAGTTTAATTCACAGGTAGTGAACTCGTGGGACACCACAGTAAGCATTTGAAAGCATTTGGAGGCCCAGCCTAACTAAAGGAGGTTCATAACCTCCAGGTCTTATGTTATATATACACAAGAATACACAGAGTATGGGAAAAAAACAGAACGAGCCTGAAGTCCTAGCAAGTGAAGGTAAATTTGACGTGATAGGAATAAACGAAACCTGGTGGGATGACTCTCATGATTGGAATACACAAATGGAAGGCGATCAGTTGTTCAGGAAGAACAGATGCGGTATAAGGCAAGGGAAGTGGCATTATGTTAAAAATGTATACATTTGCTCAGAAATCCAACAAAATGGACAAGATAGCCCCGTGGTCAAGATGAGACCATCTGGGCAAATACTAGGGGAAAAGCAACAAACAACATTGTGAAGGGCATGAATTATGGACTGCCAGGCCAAGGGAAGAATGTGGATGATGCTTTCTTGAAACAACTTACAGACTTTACAAGGTTACATGAGGTTGTTGTAATGCGGGACTTCATTCTGATACCCGTTGGGTGACTAAGGGCCCATTCCTATCCAACTTCCAGTGCTGATGCAGCCATGCCAATGGGATGTGTGCTGCATCGGGGAGGGGTGGATGGGACGGATGAACGACAACAACTTGCACGTAGGCAAGATAACTGAATATTTGTTCCTTTACTTCGGGCTGCACTGTGGTTGCACCAGTGCTGGAACATGGGATAGGATTGAGTCTTACACTGCTAACTAAGGGCACCCAAAAAGGGTCACATCCACAGCACAGGGGCAAGGGGCTAACATCTTATGCTGCTGTTGTTCCCATCTTGATTGTACCCTACCACCTCCACACCATTTACATTATTTTAAAAGCATCAATTGAAAGAACAGGAGATCTGATATAATTTAGTTCGCTTGTGGAAGTGAGCAATCATGTTCACAACTGTGGTGGCAATAGACTGTTTCCCCCCACACCCACCAAGTTTCAGTTCATTTTGGGTACCTTTCTGCTGCACCATTTTTAATCCATTTTTGCCCAGCCCACAGGTGTACACATTTGGTCCCTGTTGCGTATATGCAACATTGGGCAGAAATGGCTTTTAAGCAGAAAAAAACAGGCCAGCACATACACTTAATATGTGTGGTTTGGCCCTAAGCTATGAACTCTCCCTGCTATGCTGTGCTGTTTTTTTTTAATGCCTTCTTAAACCACTGATCTGAAACCTTTTTACAAAACAAATTATTTGGCAAATTTTGTGTTCCATTCAAAAGTTTAGTTTCTCTCAAATTTAAGAGGCTATTTATTCAGGAACTGCTTTGATTAGAAAAAGATTGGACTGTGGGGAAAACAGTAAATAAAAGTCCAGTGTGGCTAAATAACCATCTACCATATTCTTCATTATTCCTTACATCTGTGCATTTCAGTTTTTTATGACTGCATGCTTAATCCAGCTCTTTATTTTACACCCCTGGGAGCCATTCTCAGAATTCTCTGCTGTCTTTGCAACTTGTTCAAATTTCTGCTGTTCAAGCACTCTCTCACATGCTAACTGAAGATGCTAACTAAAGCTTTCTGGCACTAATAGCCATGGAAAGAAACAGACTTCCACACACAAACTTCATGAAGAATGGTTTCTCTCTAGATAACAAATACTAAAATGCTATTTTGATTCAGGTGTTTTACAGTCTGTAGAGCAAAACCTCAATTAATGTGTTGAGATATACTGCTGCTTTGAAAGTCAAATACTGCCCTCTAGTATCAAAGGACCAACCTGCATGGTATGACTAATTTTAAGTGGCTAAGGGCCCAATCCTATTCAACTTCCCAGCCCTCACGTAGCCCTGCCAATGGGCATTTACTACATCTTGTGGTGGTGGGGAGTCAGTCATGGACACCTCCTGAAAGCAAGAGAACAAATGTTCTCTTACCTCAGCTGAATTAGTGCGGAAAGCTGCCTTGAGAACCCTTAAATGGGGTGGAAAGGTAGGGTATATTTCAATCAATCAATCAATCAATCAATCAATCAATCAATCAATCAATCAAGGTTGGACCCAAAGTCACATTCATTCCCTAGCTAACAAGTTCATAGATTAGTTTTCAGGATGTTGTAATGTTCAGAATGTTGTATTTATTGCTCTTGGGGTTATGTTCCCAAGCCTACAACATGACCACTGAAGGGAAAAAACACCAAATTTATGTTTTAAAAGTCATCCAAGGGAACCTTAGAAAGCTCTTTTTCGATCAGGGTTACAAGAAGGTGAATGAATTGAGGGGAATATCCACGTAGAAGACAGTTGATGTTGATAGAATAGATACTATTTTGAGAAACTGCACTGAGTAATTCAAATTCATTTCTGTAGATTTGTTTTTGTTATTCATATACATCACACAGAATTGATGTATGAATAGTGCAGTTCTAGGCATGTTTACTCAGCAGTCACATTATGTTCAATGGGGTTTACTTCCACTTCCATATTCATAGGATTTCAGTCTATGCCAATATAAATATTTGAACTGTTACTGGATTTGGTTATGCTACTACTGAAGAGGAATTATTTTTCTAAGAACAGGCCTATCGCTTATAAATGCCTATTCAGAATGAAACAGGTAGGAGGAAGGGCATCCATTTGGACACTGGAGTTTGATTTCTTTTTTTTACCTGACTGGTTAAAGTTCTTTCTGGTCACAATGCTATTCTAATATTCATTTACCTTAACTGGATGGACAAATAGAGCTATTCTTCTATCCATATCATTTTGACAAGATTAGAAAGACTGCATTAATAAAACTACAATCCAATACACTTAAATCTCATTAAATAGGGCTTATATCTCTACTGTACCTGGTGCACACCAATCAGCTGGTCTTTTTGCTGAGTCATGATCTGCTCTTTCCCTTACTAAGACATGTACACTCTACTCCCAAATGTCTGGCAGGTATCCAAATAATGGTTTGTTACCTATACCCTTGGCACAGCTCATAGCTTGGCAGCTCATCAGAAAATGGCCACCTGGAGGGCAATTCCCTTTTGCTCAAAGGGCAGTAAACCCCCTCCCCTATGCTTTCTCCTGACATCTCTAAATTGCCAGCTTATTTTACTGGGAAAGGTAATCTCTAACCATCCATGCTAACTTCAAAAGGGGAACTTTAACACTCACCCATTACCCATTTCAGAGGAAGAGAATTTCCACTTCAGTGTCCCCTTCCCCACATCCAACATCCACCTTTCACTTACCCAGAGAGCAATGTGGCAGAGAAGGAAAGCACCAACTCCATTACAAAAAATAATATGTTATAATAATAATAATGTTGGCAACCTTCAGTCTCGAAAGACTATGGTATCGCGCTCTGAATGGTGGTTCTGGAACAGCGTCTAGTGTGGCTGAAAAGACCGATTCGGGAGTAACAATCCCTTCCACACCGGGAGCAAGTGCAGTCTGTCCCTGGTCTGTCTCCCTGGTTATGGACCTTCCTTCTTTGCCTCTTTGCCTCAGACTGTTGGCCAAGTGTCTCTTCAAACTGGGAAAGGCCATGCTGCACAGCCTGCCTCCAAGCGGGCTGCTCAGAGGCCAGGGTTTCCCACTTGTTGAGGTCCACTCCTAAGGCCTTCAGATTACAAAAAATATTCTATTACTTTTTAATTGACTTACTGATGCAAGTAGAAGCAAGGGAACCCATAATAGTTGATCACTAACTGGTCCAAAAACTCTTTGTACTCATAGTCAAGTACAAATTTGGACTCCCTGATTTGAGTCTCACCTTTGCAAGAGTATCCTACAACTGCTAAGCACTGTCATTACTATTAGATCTCTCAGGTTTTTTACCCAAGATCGTTAGGAGTGGGAAAGAATACCAAGTCCACAAAAGCTTAATTTGCAGTAAATTTTATTTGCCTAATTAAGATTCCAGAAAGCAAATCTGATATACACACATGAATACATTTAAATTAAAAAACATGAACTATACACATTTACAAATGGAAAATACAGGCAATATAAGATTTAACCATTCGTCCTTTGAACCATGCACCCTCTTACTAAGCCAATATCACTTACCCTGAAAACAAATTCCAAGTGCTTGAGATTTTTGTTGAAGATGTAGATAATGTATGCTATTTAAAAGTTAGCACTACAAACTGCATGCTTGACAGTCAGAAGACCTCTCAAACTTTAGCGAAGCTTTTCAGAAGTATTTGAAAACAAATACCGCTAAACAAATACTACTGAAAAAAACAGTTTCATGAACTAAACCGTACGACCTTCTTTAGACTAGAAGAGTACATTGATATTCATTTCCTTAAAATTCCTATAATTTAGCGCTACTTCTCCAAGACAGCTACTTGCTTTATCAATATTGTTTGGTGCTTAAAAAAGATTAGATATATTAAGTGGATGTTTGCATTCATTCATTTCTAAATGACTCTATCTGGGATGGGTTTTACCATTTATTAGGAGAGGGTTATCAAAATTTTAAACTAAATTATTCATTTTTTTTAACCCAAAGTTGCCCCTAGTCTGAGAGAGAAGTAAAAAGTTGCCCATGTAGTAGTTCTAAAATTCCAATATAATACAATTGTGTTTACATGTCTTCTCAGTATCACAGGAATTGCACATCATTCAGTGGATCCCCAACAACTGGGAATTGCATCTAAATGACCCCAACTACATGGGCGGGTCACTGATTATCCCTTGAGATGAAATCTCCAAATAGAACAGTTCATAGCTAAGGAGCTCCCATAAAAGTGAAGGAACATTTGAATGGTTCTTACATCTGTCAAAAGTTAAATAAAAATATTTGTATTTTATTCTACCATATCCAAACAGAGGCTTCTACAGCTCACCCCATAAGTCTTCTAATAAATTAATGTTGGGCAAATATTCTATTGAAGTTCTCCTTTTAACACCATTCACAGCAGTAACAGAATTGTTACTATTTGAGTTTGTATTATTTTAAAATGCAGTATTAACACAAACACTTCAATATTAACGCAGTCATCATAGTTGTATCATGCATGGATCAACTTGTTGCATACTAGGATAGTTAACTTTTTCCTTCTGCCTGTTTTTTAGAATATTACTAAGAGGACATTTGCATAACCAGTGAAGTTGGTGTAGCCTGTGCAGGTCACTTCCGACTGCAGAAAAAAGTAGTGATCTATTACAAGGAAGCTTCCAGTTATGAACTACAGAACACAAGCATGGGTCTATGTTCTGAACTTGTGGCTACAACCCAAGCCAAATTGTGCTAAATATGGGAGAAATGTTCAAGTATTAAATTTCATACTGTACAGTTTTGAACATCTTTAAGTGGCAAAGCAGGGCAGCAACTACTTTGGGCCTTTTAATTATTTTTAAAATACGCTTATTAGGAGAACAAGAAATGCAACTGATGACACACTTAAGAGTGTAATCCTGTGTCTGCTTACTTAGAAGTAAGTTCTGCCATCTTCAACAGGGATTACCATTCAGTAAGCATGTTTAGGATTGCATGCCTGTGTTTTGGGCATGCCCGTATAGCCATTTCACATTCTATCCTTAATATTTAAAAGGACCAAGACAGCACCTTACAATAGCCCAACTTCACTTTTCTTCTTCTTTTTTTAAATGAGAGAATTGGGGTGTGTGGGTGAGCTTCAAGTTACAGACGAGTAAACAGTGTACATGCCAATTTGTTTGCAGTGGAATATAGCTGTAAGGAGTCAAGTATTTTCTACAACAGTCTTGGTGTACTGAGCTGATTAAAAAGATGCATGTATGGCTACACACTTCAGTTCCCGTGGAAATGCAATGGTTTTCACAACAAGGGAAGCCTGCCATGGAATAACAGATAGTGATTGGATTCAATTCTTATAGCAAACTAAACAAGGTAGTACATTTTCTAGTTGCTTGCCACTTTTACTGACATCATTGTCATGATTACTCCAAAGTCTTGAACAAACAAAAGCACATTCATACTCTTCTTCTTTCTTTAAAGTAGCAAAAACATTCTGCATAAGTTTCATTCACGTGTGGCAGAAATGTGGCAGAGTAACAGCTTTTGGGACAGGACATCCAGTTCTTTGAATGTTCATTGGTCTAGATGCACCATAAAGCCAACTTGCTGGTATGAACCACACCATAAAAGCAAATTTAGACAGGACAGGTACTTAAAAAGGAAAATTAAAGAATCCACAAATCAACTGTCAAATCTGGGCATAAATATGATATGTAATCCCTTGTTTGCAGAAGTAGAAGTTTATGATGCATCCACAAAAGTTCACTGTAAATTTCTAACAAGATTATTAAATTCTATATATAAATTGGATGATACTGTTTATAACCAAGTTTCTTTCTACAAGTTGGACAAGAGTTAACATTTCTTAGAGAATCACGGAGGCACTGACTACAGAAGACATGACCACACTTTGTTGATACAATGAGTCGTCCACTCTGCACAATCTCCGAATAGCCATCCATGCAGATTGGACAACTCACAGTTCCTGAACGTCTTGAACTTGCAATTCCATCTTCTAATAATTCCAATTCTCTGGGCAATGTACTAGTCAACACCACATCATTATCTCTTGGTTCATCATCGTCGCTACTTAATACACAGCTGTCAGGTAGAAGCTGGCTTCTTGATTCTCGGTTTCGCCGTTGCTGAATGTTCTCTTCAACAATCACCACGGAATCATTGTGTGTCAGATCAACAACTACTGGTTCTGAAGACTCACAGGTGAGGTCAACTACTTCTTCACAAGCATTTTCCTCAAGGTCAATTGGCTCTACTTGTGAAGCTATTTCTGCAGCTGAAGTAGCCAATCTACTTTGTTTGCGAGTTTGTCTAGAATTAATTGTTCCTCCACAACGTTTTTTTTTAACCTCGGCATTCTCCGTTCTTTCACTAGAAGTCAAGGGAGAAGCTGCTACCAGGAGATCATTCCCAGTGCTAGGAGAAGGAGTGGCAGCAGCTGTTTGCAAAGAGAATACTACAGAGGAAGTGGATGGGGAAGAGGAGGAAGAGGGGATAGTGGCTGAGGAAACAGACCCTGCAGTCTTTATTTCCAGGGCACTGACTGGGCTTGATGGGCCAAGATGACCCTTCTTATTCTTCCTGCGCTTGGTACCATTGCGCTTGGCATCAGTTGGGCTCATGGTACGTGGAGGCAGGAATAGGGAAGCTCCCAATCAATCTGGTGGTCTTCTAGGAATAAGATAAACAAGTGAAGGATCTTGACACATAAATACAAGTACCCCTGAGAGACTGCCTGGGACAATGGTCTTCAACCTTTCTTGTGTCACTGCCTGCCTGCCTAAACAAAATAAATAAATCTAGGGACCCACAACTGATCCCAGCCCCTCTTGGGACTGATCTGCCCACCCTCTGCCCTTGTCACCACCCTGCCTCTTATGTCTTCACAACAACTCTGCGAGGTAGCAGCCTGAGCAGTCAGCCTTAAGAACAGGGCAAGAGAGCAAGAAGAGGCTATGCAGGATTATATCAAGAACTCTGTTCAGTACCGTTAGTGGGTTGGATCCAAGTTTTCTCTTGCACAGGCTTTGAAACTGAAATGTCGCTGCAACCCCCCCCCCCCAAAATGAGGCTTCACCACCCCATTGGGGTCACGACCCTCAGGTTGAAGACTACTGGCCTACAACCTTCCAAGAGGCTGCCATGCTGTCCACATTTTCCTGGGAGTAAAGGCCATTGACTGCAATTGACTTACTTCTGAGTAGACAGGCTCTGAGCACAAAAACAGGACGCCTCCCTCCACACTTCCTGTTTCTACTTATAAGGCTACAGAGCTGCTCAGGACATGCCTCCCCACCCACAACCCTCCTCACTGCTAAGTTCCCTCCCTTCCTCCCCCCCACAGGCCTGCTTAAGGAAGACCACCTCAGAGCTGCGCAGAGACCAGGAAGGGCCGGCTGGGGGTGACTGCAGCCTGAACAGGAAGCAGCCTCGCGACGACTCAGGCTGCCACCCTCCACACCTACCTGGGAGCAAGCCCCATTGACTGCAGTGGGACTTACTTCTGAGTAGACACGCAAGGCTTGGCTCTCACACCCCTCCCCCACGCCGGCTCCCACCACGACACAGGCCGCCTTGACCCCCCTTCCCAGCATCGGCTAGGGCCTCAGAGGGGCCGCGTCCCCTCCACAGGCCCTCCTCTATGCCACGGCTAGAGCGGCTTCCCTCAGCCAGCGAGACCCACGTACCTCCTCGCCCCCTACACGCTCCCACCAGCTCCCTCAGCACTCCAGCTCTCGGAGGGGGACGTCACTTCCGCCTCCACCCTACCACGGCCACAGCTCCAGCCCCGCATGCGCAAACGCACGTTCACTCGCTTGCTCGCGCTCAACACCTGCTGCGCATGCGCAAACGTACACGCGCGCGCAACGAACACTCGCTCAAACGCGCGCGCGTAAGAGAACACTCACTTCCACACGCACGCGCGCAGCTGCAGGTGCGCAGGCGCAAACAAATGCGCGCTCACAGACACGCGCGCGCTAAGCTTTAGACGCGCATGGGCAAACGCAAACGGTCTTTGCGGCTCCTATCCTATATAGGGGCACTAAAGGCGAGTTCGGGCTCGCACGCATGCGCGCTGCTGAGGGGAGCGGGGGGGGGTTGTTCCCACGTGACATGAGGCGGAAAAGGAAAAGCGACTGCGACGTCGGCAGCGGAGGAGGGGCGAAGAGCGGAAGGTCAGGGCGCCGCCAAGCGGAAGTGGGAGCCGGAGCGGGTCCGCCATTGTGGGGAAGCTGAGCCCGGAGTAGGGGAGGGAGGCGGAGCGGAGCGTCCGGCGGGTGGCTTGGAAGGCGCCGACAGGGAGCGTGC
This sequence comes from Tiliqua scincoides, assembly GCF_035046505.1. Classification (NCBI taxonomy): domain Eukaryota; kingdom Metazoa; phylum Chordata; class Lepidosauria; order Squamata; family Scincidae; genus Tiliqua; species Tiliqua scincoides. Next base: position 41,629,336 of record NC_089824.1, on the reverse strand, counting down.
GGGCTGCGCAGACAATCAAGCGAGGGCGGCTCGAGGAGGCGGCGGGGCCGAGCGGAGCTGGGTGGGGATCGCGCTCCCCGTGAAGAATGTCAGCCACCAGCGTCGACCAGGTACGGCCGGGCCGGTGGGGGAGCGGCCGGCCTCCCCTTCCCCCGCCTCCCCTCCGCAGGGTATAGCGGGAAGCCGCGCCGCTACCTGCGAGGCCGCCGGCTCCTCCCCTGCGCCCAGCACCGCCCCCTCGCAGGCCTGGAGGCCGCTCGCCCCGGCTCCAGGCCTCCGCCAGGCGCCCGCCCCTCCGCCGCCTCCCTCCGCAGGCGGGCCGCGCTCCCGCTCCCTTCCCGCCTCGGTCCCCTATCGGGGAGCGCGCCTGAGGCCTCGGTCTCCGCCTCTTCTCCCTGGCGGCGCTCTTCGTGTGGGCTTTTGGGCACCGGGTGGGGGTTTGGGCAGCGGGTGCCCTTCTCCGCGATCGGCCTTCCGCAGCCTTCCTGCCCCGTTCCCCGCCCGGTGGGTCTGTCTCGTGGCTGCAAACCACTCTTCGGCGCGGCTGCTCGCATACTTCCTTGGGAGCAGCCCCGCTGGGCTCGCTGGGCCTGGCTTCTGAGCAGGCGGGCTCCGGGCTGGGGGTGGGGGGATCATGCGGTTTCTCCCACCCCAATTTCTTAGCAAGCGTTTTCCTGTCCTGATCCTCAGTAAGTATCTCCCTGGTCCTGATCCCCACAGCCTGACCTTTCCGGGCTTGGCGCTGCTCTTCTTCCCGTGTACACCAGCCTTGGGGTGTGCTACCCCCATGGTACTCAGAAAAGAATTGAGTAATGGTGGGGAAAAGCAGGTCTCTTGGCATGCCTTGCGGGGCTAACACGGGGGGGGGTACAAGGTTTTGGAGTGCGCTGCCAAGGGGTATGCAAGTGGAAAAACTTTGGGAGCTGCTGGTTTAGCCAAAGGCTAGCAATCAAGGTCTCTAATGCAGGGGTCTCCAGACTGCAGCCCCAGGTGCAGGGTGACCAGATATAATGGAGGACAGAGTGCCTATTCCAGGGTGGGCAAACCCTGGGTCTCAGGGGAGCCCCAAGTCTCCAGTGAGCTTCTGGCCCATTGGAGACTGTTGGAGCCAGCGTTGGCCCATGGCTGCCAGTCACAACCACCAGACGCAAGCTGGGGGCCAAGTTAGAGCAAGGCCTTTTATAGTCTCCATGTGTTTTCTGCTTTATCCTTGGCATTATTATTAACCCCAGCCCACTCCTGTGAGCAACTTATGTCTCCATGTGTTTCTGGCTTGGTTTGTCTGTTTTCACTGTGCAAGAGGAGCGTGGCAAAGAATTCATAGTTCTCATGTGGTTTTACATATCTCTGTTATAATTCTTGTGTATTATAAATAAACTCAGTAATATTTATTCATATAACTTCTGTCTCTAATATATTCCTTTATGTAAATTTATTCAGATTTGATATGTAAATTCATTCTCCCCCCCCTGCCCCTGACACAGTGTCAGAGAGATTATGTGGCCCTCCTACCAAAATGTTTGCCCACCCTGGCCTATACCTTTAACCATTGTATAGAAGGGGGAATTCCAAGATTCCCTCTTCTATATAATGGTTAAGGGTATAGGCACTCTGTCCTCCATTGTATCTGGTCACCCTTCCTGGGGGCCATATCTGCCAGAAGATTTTATTGAACTCTCAGCAACTTGTCTTTTTTGTCAGAGCATTTGCTAATGTTTGGCATTTTTACTCATTATGTATCATTTCTCAGTTTAAACATGGTATTATTTCTTTGTAATTGTCACATTTCTTTATTGTCCTGAATCATATCAAGCTGCTTATATAAAAGAATCAAAGTAAAACTTACCTAATCATTTAAATTCATTTTTAGATTGTGAGCCCTATTGGGACAGGGAGCCATTAGTTATTTGATTTTTCTCTGTAAACCGCTTTGTGAACTTTTTGTTGAAAAGCGGTATATAAATAATATTAATAATAATAATAATAAATTTCATTCGTTCATAAAACTGACTTTTTTCCGCCTGTGAAAATGTATGAAATATACAATGTGTCTATGTTGTGGTCCTCATACTGAAAAGTTTTGGGGACCCTTGCTCTGATGAATGCCATGCTGAACCAAATCCATAGCTTTTGTGTTATCCAAGTTTTACCCTCTCTTAGTACAATTTCTTTTTGAAATTCAGTGTGTCGCTTTTAAATTTGTGGTTACTACCTGTCCAAAGGTAGACCAGTGCAGATTATTTTTAAGTTTTATTAGGATTTAGGTAATGTGAAAAAACTAAAGAGAGAACATAGCATGCAAATAACTGGATTATTTATTTGAGGATGGGGGAATTAACTTGGGCTGTAGATCCTAAACATACTTTCCTAGAGTCAGATCCATGCAACTCAATAGGTCTTACTTCTGAGTTTGTGCACATAGGATTGTGTTTCTAAAAATTATTTTATTTGAGTGTTGTTATTTAGTTCTTATGGTGACTAGTTGGTCTTTCAGTGGTTCTGACTGTATTCAAAATGGAAGTGTACTTTGTTTTCTTGTGCATTTATGTAACAATATGTAGTTGACAGTGTAAGCCTATATATACATATATATCTACTTAGAAATCGTATTGAGTTCAATAGACTTATTCCCATGTAAGCATGTTGGGAGTGCATCCTGAGTACCTTATTGGTACTCTGCTCAATTTTCTCTCTATAATAATGTCTTGTTTTACAAGCAACTTTCTCTAATTGAGGGGATGTTATTTCTTAAATGTGTTTTGAGTGATTAGAGGCTATGGTACTCTAAGTGTCAGCTGAAAAAATCTCACATGATGCTAACAGCCTTAGGCTGCCAAGCATAAGATACTGTATAGTCTCTGGTTTCTTTTATATTTCTCACAGATAAAATGTAGGTAGGGGGGCAATTCTATGCATACTTTTCTGGGAGAAACTAAGTTCCAGTGAACGCAGTGGGACTTATTTTTGTGTACACTTACACAGGATTGCCTTGTAAGTGCTTTTTCATTCGCTTAATAGAAATGACATTCCAAGCAGTGTATTTTAACTCACTTAGAACTTATTGATCATGCAGAACTCCAGTCTCATTGTTTCCGGTTGGTAAAATAGTTTAACGTCTCGATGTACAGTCGCCCCTCATTTTACATGCAGTTGACTTAACACAAATTCAACTTTAAACTTTTGGCAAACCCCTCTCCCCCCCACAGAGAAACAGTTTAAACAGTGATGCTGATTCCACTTATTAAATCCATGCCTGAGATCTGAGAATGGAGCTGCTGCTCCCTGAGTTAGTCTCAGTTCTTGTCTATGTCTTGTAATTTTTACCTTTTTTTTCTTATGTAAGGAAATTTTCAAAGTAATTTTGAGCATATGTGATTTTTAGCTCTGTGCACTGACTGTAACCTTCATGTATGATGAGGGGTAAACGTAAATCATACTTAGTTGATCTCTGAGATGGTTTTAATGTTTGATTCCTCTAATATTTATTTTCTTCTGCTTTGTTACTAACAGAGACCTAAAGGACAGGGAAATAAAGGTAAGTTGCTTAGTTTGTGTTTATTGTCCCAGTGGCTATCCTTGAGTGCACAGTTCTGGAACTGTAACAGTTGGTGACAGTGTAGTTCTCTGACACCTTATACTGGTATAGTCATTACTTTTATTAGGCTGATCCAGTGTAAGTAGGCAGTAATTCATTTTTATGTGCTTCTAAAGTAGAATTTCCCAACACTTTAGCATGTTATAACATTGTTAATATCTTGATCTTGCTGAGTAAACTGAATGCCATGGGTAATCTTTTGTTAGCTATCTCCCAATGGAAATCATGTTGGTCTTGCATCTGGAGTACCTTTAAAATTTAAGTAGACTTTCTAATAAGATCAATATTCAAGTCTAAATAGTTTTGACAGCCTTTGATTTGTCTCTTATTCAAATGGTTTTCTGTTTGAAAATTCAGTAATGGAGCTTTCTTTGGGAATTTTCTACATATCCAGCTGCTCCTACTTTGTATTTCTTTGTGGTTGTTAGGCTCTGATTTTTTTCATATTATACCTGTGATTATGAGCTGTATATGGGTTGCCTTCTAGATTAGATCTGATGAAGGTGTTTTCCAGACCGTGGCTTGGGAGCTGATTGTTGATGGGTGGTAAAACTGTCAAGTTGATAGCTGACAAGAAAAGTACATTGAGCTCTATGGAAAGCATGTCTTTACTTGTGAGTAAGTGAATGTGCCTCAGTCCATTTCAAAGGGCAGGCCAAGAAGAATGCAGCACCACCAGAATGGTCCGAATGGGATAAACACAGCCTCAAAAAAAAAAAAAAAAGCACTATAGAAGGAAGTTCCATCTCCCAGCAGACAATGTATTGAGCCCTATGGGAAGCAAAATTGAACCATACAAGCATGTAGGCAAATGTGCCTTGATTGCTGTTGAAGACCAGGCAAAGGAAAATGCAAGAACAGTAGAATTGTTGCAACCTGATGAACCTGAGCTCAGCTAACACTCCAGAAGGCAGCCCCCCTTCCCCACCATAGTAAAAGAGATAAAAAACAGATGCTTGTGCAGCTGGTAAAGTGAAACCTTTTTTGAGTCTTGTAAAGCTAAATCTGTTCCAATAGTGTCATTTTAAAAAGTTGTTCCCAGTGCTAAAAGGTTTGGGAACCACTGCTCTATAATGTGGTAAAGGAAGTTCTATGAAGTGGGAGGACCCTTGCATCCAGCACCAAGAGTTATATGTTTAGTTTCCTGTGTGGATTTGGGCTTTTCATGCACATGCCCGCTATGCAGTGGTTACACTGGCGAGTCAAGGAGGGCAAATACCCCAGGGTGTCACATCTGCAGGGATGGCGCCCTCCTCCTGCCTTCCTCAGCCCCTATATGGAGGCCTTTGGAGGGTCAGGGAGGCCACATGTGGCCTCCCCAGCCCTTCTAAGGCCTCTGGGGAATCTTCAAACCATACCTCTGGTTTTCATCCTAAAACCGGAAGTGGCGTTTTAGGCCCTTGGAAGGCCTTTTGAGGGCTGGGGAGGCCCTGGGAGGCTTCCCCGGCCCTCCAAAGGCCTTCTATGGGCCTAAAATACCACTTCTGGTTTTAGGACGAAAATCAGAAGTGTGGTTTGAAGGCCTTCAGAGAAACAGGGAGGCTGTGTGCTGCCTCCTCCAACCCTCTGAAGGCCCCATGGGGGCAGGGCAGCATACTTCTCATGGGGGGGGGACATTCTGCAGACCTGCTCTAAGTGGCACAGGGGCCAGGCTAGCCATTCTGACAGTGCTTATAATTGGTTTGAGGACGACTACTTTTTTCAACAGCCCTTCGCTACAGCCAGTGATCAGACTTGTCCAAACTAATGTTGCCCACATTAGTTGCTGTGATAGTGTTTTGTTGCTAAATTAATTACTTGGTATCAAGTAATTCATGAAGCATATAACATCTTCCATTTGTGTGTGAAAAGGCTTAGCAGGAAGTATATGTAAACTGGCATAGTTGTGTAGGAATTGTTCTTCAGTTGACATAGTCAGTGTCTTAAATTTGTTTTGGGAACAGGAAAGAAGATCTGAACATGACAACTTGAATGCTTTTCAAACCATGATAAATGTAGTTCAAACAGGCTCCAATATCTCTTTCATTTGGAATACCCCTTGGTAATAAAAGATATCATACGGATGCTAAGTTGTAGTTATACAACAGTTATACAACAATGGGTGTCTGCTTTTAGACTTAGAGCCAACGTTCCAGCATAAGAACATAAGAACAGCCCCACTGGATCAGGCCATAGGCCCATCTAGTCCAGCTTCCTGTATCTCACAGCAGCCCCACCAAATGCCCCAGGGAGCACACCTGATAACTAGAGACGTGCATCCTGGTGCCCTCCCTTGCATCTGACATAGCCCATTTCTAAAATCAGGAGGTTGCACATACACATCATGGTTTGTACCCCGTAATGGATTTTTCCTCCAGAAATTTGTCCAATCCCCTTTTAAAGGCATCCAGGCCAGCTGCAGTCACCACATCCTGTGGCAAGGAGTTCCATAGACCAACCACACGCTGAGTTTTCTTTTGTCCTAACTCTCCCAACACTCAATTTTAGTGGATGTCTCTTGGTTTTGGTGTTGTGTGAGAGTGTAAAGAGCATCTCTCTATCCACTCTGTCCATCCCCTGCATAATTTTGTATGTTTCAATCATGTCCCCCCTCAGGCGTCTTTTTTCTAGGCTGAAGAGGCCCAAACGCCGTAGCCTTTCCTCATAAGGAAGGTGCCGCAGCCCAGCAATCATCTTAGTTGCCCTCTTTTGCACCTTTTCCATTTCCACTATGTCCTTTTTGAGATGTGGTGACCAGAACTGAACACAATACTCCAGGTGTGGCCTTACCATAGATTTGTACAACGGCATTATAATATTAGCTGTTTTGTTCTCAACACCTTTACTAATGATCCCAAGCATAGAGTTGACCTTCTTTACTGCCGCCGCACACTGGGTCGACAATTTCATCGACCTGTCCACCACCACCCCAAGTTCTCTCTCCTGATCTGTCACAGACAGCTCAGAACCCATTAGCCTATATGTGAAGTTTTGATTTTTCCCCCCTATGTGCATGACTTTACACTTACATTGAAACGCATCTGCCATTTTGCTGCCCATTCTGCCAGTTTGGAGAGATCCTTCTAGAGCTCCTCACAATCACTTCTGGTCTTCACCACTTGGAAAAGTTTGGTGTTGTCTGCAAACTTAGCCACCTCACTGCTTAACCCTGCATAAAAGCATTTGTACATGGAATGCCCTAGGATGGGCTGCTTATTAGCTCCTTTATCCTTGAATCCTCGCATTGTGCCAAACTGTCTTATCATATCCCATCGTGCTACCATTTCCAGTTTTTTCTCCTACTCTGTCTTTACCTTGTTGTTCTCTAACCTCCCCATCCTCGTCCCATAGGGATGAGGAGTCCTGAACCGGATGCCCCTCTGCTCCTGTCGGCTTTCCCCCAGGGATCAGTTTAAAAGCTGCTCTGTCACCTTTTTAATGTTATGCACCAGCAGTCTGGCTTCATTCTGGTTCAAGTGAAGCCCGTCCCTCTTGTACAGGCCCCACTTGTCCCAAAACGTTTCCCAGTGCCTAACTAATCTAAACCCTTCCTTCCTACATCACCGTCTGATCCACACATTGACACCCCTGATTTCCGCCTGCCTAGCTGGCCCTGCGCGTGGAACAGGTAGCACTTCAGAGAATGCTACCTTTGAGGTCCTGGCTTTCAGCTTCCTACCTAATAGCCTAAATTTGGCCTCCAGGACCTCCTGGCTACACTTGCCCATGTTGTTGGTGCCGACATGCACCACAATCGCTACCTCCTTCCCAGCACTATCTACCAGCTTGTCTAGACAAGAAGTGATGTTCGCAACCTTCACACCAGGCAGGCAAGTTGCCATGCGATCCTCACACCCGTTGCAAACCCCCCTATTTATGTTTTTAATAATCGAATCCCCCACTACAAAAAGCCCCTGATCCTTCAGCCGAGGAGTATCTTGAGTGCGTTCAGATACGGGCCCGTCCCCTGGAGAAGGGGTCCCCCCCTAGGGGATTGTTTCCCTCCTCTCCAGGATGATGTCCTCCAGCCCCGGGACTTCCCACCAAGGCAGCTGAGGAGCTGCACACCTGAGGTTGGGATGAAGCCTGATTGTTCCCGGAAGTCTCCCCATGGTCCTTCTCTGCCTGCCTCTGCTTCTCCAGGTCGGCCACCAAGGCTTCAAGGGAGTGGACGTGTTCCCTGAGACCCTGGAGCTCCTTGCACTGAGGACACACCCATGACTTATGCCCCAGAGGCATATAGTCATACATGTGGCACTCGATGCAAAACACTGGATAGCTCCCACCCACTGGATAGCTGGCTGTCTGACTGCATAGCTTTTTTGTTTGTTTGTTTGTTTAGGGGTACTTAAAAACCCGACACTGGTTTGCTGCCTTCTTCTCAAGGGAAGTGAAGGGCAGTTTCTGGGGCCCTGGCTTCCTCGCCCTGCTGTCGAACTCGCACAGAGGCTAAACTCTTGGTACCTTACCTGGCACTTTGTTCCTGAGGCACTTGGTGTCCCAGAGGCCTTGCGTGTTTCTGCAGAAAGGCTCATGTAGTGGCAGGCACTAGCTTTATACTTCTAGCTGGCTCCTCCTCCCTCCCTCCTTGCTGATTGAAAGGGGGCTGGTCTTCTCAGGTGAGATTTCCCTGAATGGGGTGCTTGGATTTGCCTAATGGGGCTCTTATCAACTCCTAAAGGTCAATTTCTATGACCTAAAGGACAGTGACTATGCTAAACTGCCCTGGCTGGGTGGAAACTGCTCCTTCCTAGGTTCTTACCCTCCTACTTCAGTTCTCTGAGGCTGGACTGTTTTTTAACCTCAAGCTGGTTTTTTATTTGAGTTTAAACTGCACTGGTTTAAGAGTTTTTTGGGCTTGGCAGAACTTACACACTAAGGTTTAAATCCTGTTTAGCCCTGCTAAAATCCTGCTTTTATTAAGTGTGCACCTTTATTGATTGACTGATTGATTGCTCTCACCTAGATCCTGTGTCCTAATTTACTGAACCTTTAGATTACAGGTATTTTCTAACTTAGGTTAAGTTTGACTTGGGTTAAATATAGGATTAATTTAAATCAAGTAGAAAAACTTGCTTTCTACTTTATCCTTCTCTGTCTTTATTTTTTCAAGTACCTGTACCTTGGGCTCTTACTCACAAGTAGGACTCTTCTGCTCAGAGTGTGCACACTTACTGATTTATTTTTATTGCCCTCTCCTAGCTCCTGTGCCCCAACTTGCTGGACCTTAGAATCCCTCCCTCAGCTTACATTAGTTGCTAACTTAGGTAAAGCTTAGGTAAAGCTAAGCTAAAGGTAAAGTTAAATTTCTATGTTGATCTAAGGTTGATTTAAGGTTAGAAGACAAAGAGTTAGAAAGAGTACACTTACCTTCTCCTTCTCTTCCTCCTCTCCTCTTCACAACTCAGGGAGTCTTCCCTCTCCTTCTCCAAAACTCAGAGGTCCACTTGCCTTCCCCTTCTCCTCGCCCAGATGCTAAACTCACAGTGCCTTCCCTGGCACTTCGTTCCCAAGGCACTTGGTGTCCACAGCATAGCTGTGCCAGTGGGGCATATACTGCATCCTGCAGATGGGGGACAGTCACAGAAACCTCCTCAAGGTAAGGGAATGTTTGTTCCCTTACCTTGGAGTTGCATTGCCCTTATGTTGGTGCTGGAAAGGATTGCACCCTTAATACTATTGCAGGCTACGCATTGAAGAGCTACAAACCTGGGTTTAGAAACTGAATACTATAGTGTTAATGGTACTAATAGACTTAATACTATCTTAAGCTACATGTTGAAACCTAGGTTTGTAAGAGGGGAGTGATAATACATGTTAAAATAGTTTTGGATGATTGTTTACAGAGGATGACATTAAGTTGATATTCATAGGCTCAGTGTTTTATACTGGGGCTCAGCTGTTGGATTCCTAAAAACTTGGTTGCTACACATGTTGCAGCATATTTGAATTAGAATAGTTTACTATGCTTGATATTTCTAGAGAGCACCTTCTAATAGAAGCATCAGAGAATTTGTCAGTGTTAAATATATTTGTTTTCTTTTAATGCTACAATATTAGAAGAAAATCTTGGCAGAAAAATAATTTCTATCATTGTAAAAATTTTTAACTTCTGAGTTGTACTTCTGAAATCTTGCATCTCAGGTATTCATATTTGTTTACTCAGAAATCACACTTAGTGGATTGATTTCCTTGTAAGTGTGTATAATGCTGCAACCTTAAATGTGTACACTTTAATTCAAGATGATTTTAAGTTTATTGTGTGTTTTTAATATTGTGGTTTTTTTTACAAAGGAAGAAATGTTTAAGTTAAGGCAAATCTTGCAAGGGGTTCTGGATAACAGAATATTATAAATGTACTGCTTTTCCTGGGGTCAGATAGTTAGATGAAAGGAAATATTTTCAGAGAAAAAGATACATATTGGCTGAGTATATTCTTTGTGCCTCTATATATTGAGAACTTTTACTCTACTAGCACATAACTGTTGCTGAGTTGATAAATCTTTTTAAAGCACTTTATTAGCTGAGGACAGTCAGCGGAATATGACTCTACCAAGTGAGGCTTGATTTCCTTTCAAACATGCTATCAATTGAACTACAGGGAAAAGTGCTGTTGACTTTCTATTGAAATATTGGGCTGGGGCGTTCCCAGCAAACGAAACACAAATTAAGGTTTTCTTTCTTAACCCTTTGTTCAGAATGAACTATACAAATTGAGTGACGTTTCATACCTTGTTTAAAAATTAGTGTTTTCAGACTTGTAGATCTATGTAAGAAGAGTTGGAGTAATGTCACTCTTTGCAAGCAACAAGATCCTTTTGAGCTCATGTCAATATAAACTTGTAGTTTGTGGTTCCACCCAATTTATGTTTCCGAACTTAACTTACAGTAGGAAATGTCATGTGGGAGATCATAATGCAGTAGTTCCTCCCCTTGAAAAAGAAAGTAAATGTCAAATATTTGTAAGATACAGTTTTGTTGAAAACTGGAAGTCTTTCTGGTACATCCAGAGGCCTTTCTGAGCCCCACAAAGGCTGTGTGCAGCCTCTGCAGTCTTCAGAAGATCTCTGAACACAACAGGAGGGCATCTCTCATTGCATCCAGAGGTCCTATGGACCAGACCCGCAGATTCCAGATGTGTGTGATTCCAGACCAGGTATGTGTGTGTCCAGGAATGGATTTGGACTGAGGCCTCTGCAGGCCCCAGGAATGGATCTGTACTGCCTCAGACAGCCTCCCAGGTGTGGCCAGAAAACACCTCTGGTAACGTCTGGGAGCTCAGGGTCCAGCTGTTCACCACAAGTTCAGAACCCACGGTGACTTGAATTTGTGGCTAAAAAGGCCAGTTCTGTACTGTGTTTGACTGGGGCAACATTTTCAGTCTCTGACTTGCAGAAAATGTACAGATAGCAGTAAGGAAATAAAATATATTGAGAAATGAGTACAGAGTTTAGATTAGGTGATTACATTCGAATGATGGGAATGTTGTGATTACAAAGTCGCACAAAGCATTCTATTGAAAGTTATTGATTAAATCTTGTAGCCTCAAAATGGGCAATTAGAATACATGAATAGGAAAACCCAGACTATTGATAAGCAAAGATTTTTTTCATGGAGATTTGTTACTTGTGGCAGTGCACAGGATTGAATATAGACTTCTTCCTGTTGGTTTTGTATGTTAAAATCCTGGGCACTGTACTAGATGTTTCTGACTGCTCTACAATTTTATCTAGAATTATGACTTGGAAAAATTTATTTCAGTTGCATCTTCTCTGAGCGCAGTAGTGGGTGAGATTTCTGTGTGTGAAGACCAGAGATTCATAGGGCAGGAGGTCTGGCTCAGTTGGTAGAGCTGCCGCCTTGTATGCCTGAAGATCTGAGGCTGCCAGTTCGAAACAACCAGAAGTACCCGAGAACTGACGACACGCTGATATACTGATGAGCTGACCCTAGGTTGCAGAGAAGAGTTGCTGTCAAGTGGAAGGCGAAGGGCCAGAGAGAGGCCAGACAGGGAAGGAATCCACCTGGAATGAGGAGTTCTATGAAAGACTAGAACTATTCAATTGTAAAAATCCTTATGGGGGTTTAAAATAGCCTGCCTATGTAAACCACCTTGGATTAAAGTCTGAGGAGAAATCTGACGACCAAAGAAAGGCGGTATATAAATACATGTATAAATAAATAGTTTCTCACTCACTAACTCTAACCAATTATGGGATCAGGTAGCAGTCTTCTGCTAGTCCATCTTCTAGCAGAATTCGCTAATGGATTGTGTTGTGTTGAAGAATAAAGCCCCCCAAAATGGAAAGTGGTCTCTTTTTAAAATTAAGGATGAGGACAGACAGAAACCTTTATTGGCATATTGGATGAGGACTGAATGGCCTCCAACTCTTTACTACTAGTTTTTTACTCCCCCCCCCAAAAAAAAAAATCTATGGATCTTTGGTCAATATGGGTTTAACCACTTTAAAAATTAATATTGGTACTGTGAAAGCTTAAATACTTTACTTGCGAGAAGAATTCCTGCTCATGAATGCTTCTCGAAAGAGTGCATCTTCAGCGATCCAAATGTGAGCCAAAAAAGGGCAGATTCAAGAGTGATTAATGCTGTAACATAAAAATAAAACCCAAGGGGAGACCAAGGGCCCTTATCAAAATAGATTCTTGACCTTTGCCCCCATCCCTTTGAATGGATAAAGGGACAAGGCCCTTCAGCAGCTATTTTCAGGCAATAGCTTCTTTCCAAGAAGCATGTAGAAGGGCAGGTGAAAATATTCATCGTCTAGGTGACAGTCTCTTTCCACAGTCTTGCCTTGATGGAGAGAACCCCAAATTTGAGGAACTGTCTTTTTAAAATTAGAAATGAGGCAAAGATTCACTTTGGACTGATTGGGCTTTGTGCTTACAAAGTGAAATTGGAAACTTCTCTATTAGATGGAACTGGAAACTATTAGAAAAGGAATAGATTTTAAATGCTTGGAGCATTCTGGTTTGGGGCTTGTTGAACATTAGAGAAAAAATAAGCATGTATCTATTTTTTCCCCTGTGTATATAGCATATTATAGCTGCAATATCACATAGCCCAGCACACATTTTGGAGCCTTAAGACCTGTTCTTGGATGTATTTGAGTGCTGATTCAAAAAATGGCATCAGTTGTGCTTTATTGGCTCTAGTTTTGGCAATTTGGCATACGCACCTTATATGCTGATTAAACCGACCGCCTGCATGCCATCGTCCACTCTAAGGTGAGTATGCTGTATCTCCAAAACTAGAGCTGATAGGGCAAAATCAATGTCATTTTTGGAATTGGGGCCTCAAATATATCCAAGAATAGGTCTAGCTTTTGAAGCACCAGAACAATTTTTTTTGTTGTTGGGCAGTGTTATCCTTATTCTTTCCAGATTAAAAAGGAGAAACAGCAAGTAAATATTGGCGTTTAGAATTGTTTTGTGGGCTGTGGTGAGAGATCCACTTCTGGCAACGTAAACAGACTTAAATATTGTACTGTATTGGAAGAGCAGGTTCTGTCAGGCAAGGTTCAAGCTTGTATGAGAATATTTACCTTGAAAGTTGTTCCAGTGTGCCCTGTGATTCTGTTGCAGAGACAAGCACACATGGCTTAGAAATGGGAGTGGAATTCAAGTATAGAGTGTAAGGGATCCATCTGTAGAGCAAGTCTGTGTTTAGTTTGTAGATTGGCTGAATGTCTCAGGAATTGGTTTACAGAAAGCCATCAGTTGCATAAAATGTCACTGTCTGCCTTCTTTGTTTAAGGAACTGGGTCTTGTGTACAGTAAATGTAGAATATTAGGTAAAGAAATCTGTTAATGATACCTGCAAACTTCATTATTTTAATAAGCGTCTATCACAGAAATAGCATTTCTTTAGCAGTGTAAGAAATGACACTTCACTAGTTAAGCACTTATATATGGTTTGTCTGTTCCTTCAGTAGGCTTTTTGGCATTCTATCCTGGGATATTAGCTTGCTGAATGTACCTGCAGAGGAGTTGTATTCTTGAGTGAGTGCTTAGTTGAAGTTATTTGTTCAAAGTAATTCATGTAGTGTTGATGTTTGCATATAGATCCATGAAGCTTTGACAGCAGTAGTCATAACTAGACAGAAAAGTATACTTTGCTAAACTCGCATTCATTGGGAGGTTTCTTTAAAGTAATTTTAATACAATCTTTGTCTTGGTATACTATAGTTTATGGTCTCCAAAGAATCTGATTAATAGCTTTATTCCTCACAATGGGTTGTATCCTAAATCAGTGTTCACTGATTGTGTCACTATTATTCCATACCTGGCTCCAAGGTAAACTGGAGCTGTAAAAACAAAATGCAGTTCATTTGGGGAGTTGCAGCAAGCTTTCCAAGCCTGTGCAAGAGAGAGTTTGGATCCAATCCATTAACAGTATTGCCTTATCAAAACTGAGTTCTTCATATAATCCTGCATAGCCTCTTTTTGCTGCCTTGCCCCGCAACACCCAAGTCTGGCCCTTGTCAGGCTGCTACCTCTCAGGGTTGTTGTGAAGACACAAGAGGTAGGAGGAAACAGGGCAGAATGGGAAGTAGGTCTCCAGTTTCATACTTTAGTTGTTTTGGGGAGTTTTGGGGAGCCACATGAAAAAGTGGATCAGGCTAAATTCTTTAATTAAGTGGATCATAACTAACTAAATTTAGTTTACCACCATTTTAGTTATATAATCCATTTCATATTATAGATGTTCTTATAGGTACATTGGACTGTTGGTTTGATGGCCATTTGTTTTTTCTGTTTTAGCAAGTTGTTTCTGGTATAATTACCTACCAAAGAAGTAATGTTGTTCTGATTTTAAAATATTTTAGTTTCTATCAGGTATTGTAAAAAAAACAGCATTTCTAAAAGATGTTTAATTCTCGTTGCATTTCAGTTTCAGTGCAAAACGGTTCGATTCATCAAAAGGATGCAGTAAATGATGATGATTTTGAGCCATATCTAAGTAGCCAGACTAATCAGGTGAGTATTGTACATGTTTTTGTTGCCTAGTCCTGTGAATTAAACAATTAACATTAAATTGCTGTATGTAATTTTACATCTGACCAGTATGATGTTTTGAGCACAATATTTGTACATATTTCCAATACATGGTTACGTGTATATCTTTTTAGAACTGATTTTTCTGCTTAAGTTCTAATACGTGGAATAATTTCATGCTAATTATTTGTGTATGTTTATGGAACTTGAGATTTGTGACTCAATTGATAATATGGTCTATATTTGCAAGCTTTTAATGTCCTTTGTGGCCTCACATTGCTGTTACTGTTTGTAACCGTTTTTCTCTATGTATTTCTGTGGTTAATGCATGGCAAATGACACATGGGCGTGATGACCAAAGGGATGCTAGACCCTCCATTCAGCACTTGGTATCTCCATTGTATTTGCTGGCTTTTTGGATTTTTCTATCAGAAATGGTTTAGTGTTGGCTGCTAGTGGATAAAGGTTGACAACAGAAACAAGAATCATTGGCATTAAATTCATTAACAAGTATTAGCACTATAAAATGATCTAGAATAAGTACATGTTATTACCCACTAGAACTGACTGAGGTTTAAGAGCCTAATCTGGATCTCTGCATGCAAGCTTACTACCTGCACACTCTGTCATAAGCATGCCATAAGGCATGTTTGTGGGGCTTGGCGCCAGCCCAACACTCAAACTAGCCCAGTGCGAGCTTATGCTGGGCTAATACCGGTGGAAAGCCAATGCCCCGCTGCTTGCTGAGCAGTGGAGAGGTAAGTGAGGGGAGGCGGGGAGGCAGCAGGGCAAGACTGGTGGATCTCAGCTCCACTGGATTCTGAGCTCTGTGTTAGGTCACGTGACCTGACATGGAACTCTTTGATTCTGCAGCAACTCCAGAGCTGCCGCAGAATCAAGTAGCCCCATGGTGGGGCTACTTTCCTTACCTGGGAGAAGGGAACAAATGTCCCCTTCCTCCGAGGAGCTGGCGATGGTGCCCAGTTGTGCTCAGGATGCAGCGGCAGCCATTTTTGGCACCACAGTAGCCCTGCACTCCAGGCAGCTCAGGATTAGGCTACCCATCTGCTAGAGCAGTGGTTTTCGAACTGGTGGGTCCCTGTAAGGGGCAGGGGAAGGGGAGAGGCAGGGAAGCAATTTCCAGGATTGCATCCCTATGGGGTGTTAGGGGGTGGGTTGCTTTCCACTTTTATGTAGGTAGGGCTGCTGGAGGTTGCAGGCGGTTTGGGGAGCCCTCCGCAGCCCTCCGCAGCACTCCCTGAGGCTTGGAATCTTTAGTAAAAGTAGGTGCAAAGACTTCTGTTTTGCAGGAGGTGTTTTGCATCCACTTTTGCTGACTGCTCCAAGCCTCGGGGAGCAAAGCAGAGGGCTGTGCAGGGTTCCCCACACCTCCTGCAATCTCAAGCAGCCCTACCTACATAATAGTGGAAAGCACCCCCCTTCGCCCCCCCCACAATGTGATCCTGTGCCCTAGATCCTCCCCCACAAGGACTTACTGAGGGAGTAAAGTTTCCTCAAAGTTTGAGAAACACTGTGCTAGAGTTCAATGGATGATATTCCCAAAAGAATAAAAACATTTGTGGGACCTTAGACTAACAATTTATGAAATTATATGACTGGATCCTGCTACATTAGAGGTATTCAATTGAAGTTACTGCTCTCCTACTAATTGCTCATGTTTCTAATACTCATACTGGAATTTCTAATGGAAAACATGCAGTTTTTCAGAAAGACTTTTCAAGAAGTTGAGGTTGGATCTTTACAGCTGTTTGGATTGAAGCCCTGTCAATTCCATGTATTTTTTCCCTTCTTATCAGAGCCCCATACAATATCCATGCCATTCTGAGAACTTTGACCCTTGTGGGGATGGGAAAGGCAGGAATTTACAGCAGAAAATCTTTTTTCTTAAGGTAACATTTGCTTGCAGTTCTTAGGATCCAACACTTGATTAGGTAACTGTTACCTGCTTCCCTTTTTAATTTTTATACAACTCATGCTGCCATCAAGAATTTCTCAGGATATGTGTTTTGGCAGTATTAAACAGTGTAGGCTATTCAGGATAATAAAGAATGCTTGTAACATGTTGTATATGTGTACTATGAAGGCAGAAATGGAGTTTGAATGAGTACACATCCTTCTGTTTAGCTGGCAACTGTATGCTCTAGAGCAGGGGTCTCCAAACTTTTTGACCAGAGGGCCGCTTGAAATATCTGGCGCTGTGCTGAGGGCCGGAAAAATTTTTAAATATAAAATTTAAATAAATAAATTAGAGATGGAACTTAGATGAATGAATGAGTGGGCTCATTCACTCAGCCTCTCCAGCCCTCAGAACGCCCTCCAGATACAATCAGAGCACAGCTCTGGTCATGGTCAGTCGAGTGGGCCAGAGGCTTTTAGGGGACAAGAGGCTGGCTGCGGGCTGGATAGAGGCTTGCTGTGGGCCGCATCTGGCCCCCAGGCCAGGGCTTGGAGACCCCTGCTCTAGAGAAACAAAAGTGAAATAAGATATTTGTTGGTCCAGTTTCTGTTAATGTAGAACAGCCCTGCACTAGGGTACCCGTCAACCAAGTAACTTCCTCAATTATTTTATTTAATAAAATTTTATCCTGCTTTTCTTCCCAAAGGGCCCTCAGAATGGTTTAGAAAAAGTCATAGAACCACATTTTAAACCATCAGTACAGTACATCATAAGATATCCTAAATATTTGTTAAAAACCTTTTAAAAATTGCAATTTTTGAATTGTTTGAGACAGTGCCAACACAAATGTCGTTTTCATTATATAGACTGAGATCCAAAGCTTTTCTGCTTGCAGTAACCATCAGTTGCTTTTGGTTACCACTCAGACCACCCTATGACCCATAAATAGTTTTGGAGAGGTGATAATAAACAGTGGTGGCATAGTTCTATGCAAGTGTTTGAACTTAAACAGAAGTGTTCCACCAAATGAAGTCTTGTGTATGCCTAAAACATATATTGTCTTTTCTATTGTATTTAGCAGTGTAAATACTGGTAACAAATATGGGCAGAAATTAGCCAAGAGGCTAAAGCAGACTCGGATAACAAGCCAGCATCTAATACCAGTAAACCATAAAATAGCATACATTTATACAAAAGCATGAAACACAAAAAGAATCTCTTTATGCAATAGAATTTTGCTGGTGCAAGAGGGGTGTGTAAACATCAGGCATATGCTTTTCTTTAATGCTTGATCACCATGTGGTAGGATTATCCAAATGCAAGGAGGTTTCTCATGGGAAGCATGACTTGGGTTTTTTGGTTCTTTATGGCTGAATCATTTTAAGAAATCTTTGCTATGTATTACGCATGCTCCATTGCTGCTGCTTCTGTGTATGTTCAACTCTTCTCCTTCATGGGTCCTGTACATTTTTGTGTTCTTTATCCTTGCCTTTAAAAAAAGAAACAGAGCAAAAGGTAAATTAATCAAGAAGTTACTTGCTACCCAATTACTCCCCAATAATGACATGTCTGTCTAAGTTATTAGACTTTTATGGCACGTGGACAACTTGAAAAGAAGAGAATCTGTTTTGCAAAGTTTATACAAACAATCTCTTATTCTCTGTTGGGAGCTAGTAGAGTACAAGCTGGGTCAGTTCTTGTCTGTCTTGTTAAGTGAACTCATTTGCACTTTTCATAAGGAACACAGTGAGTTATTAACCATTTTAGATGCTGTGATTACTGATCCAGAGCCAAATTCTTCAGGAGAGTGTTAGTGTATATATACACACTGGACAGATAGGCAGTACTATCAGTACTATCAGTAGTGATTACACATGGTAGAATGTTTTTTAGTTTCTCAGAAAATGTTTAAGCAATTGATTGCACCAGCTTAATTAAAATTAATTAATTTAATTAAATTAATTTTTAATTAAAATTATGCAATCTTCTTCAAATCCAATGGTCTATCTCATCAACTACCACCTTAACCATAGTTATGTAAGTAGGTTTAAAGATGGCAAGTGTTAGCCTTTTCAGTTCGTTCTCTTTGACTTGTGTTCTGTTTATAAAGCTAATTAAAGGAAATGAACAATGTTCAGCATTTGTATTTAAAAAGATCTGAGACAGTTTGTCATTAACACTGTATCTGTTGCATCAAAATGTGTTTCTTATGCTGACTTTTGTTTTCCTGCAGAGTAATAGCTATCCACCAATGTCAGACCCATACATGCCTAGTTACTATGCTCCATCCATTGGTTTTCCATATTCTCTGGGTGAAGCGGCATGGTCCACTGCGGGAGATCCTCCAATGCCATACTTGACAACTTACGGACAAATGAGCAATGGTGAACACCACTACATCCCAGATGGTGTATTTAGTCAACCTGGCGCTTTAGGAAATACCCCTCCATTCCTTGGTCAACATGGATTTAATTTTTTTCCTGGGAATGCTGACTTCTCTACATGGGGGACAAGCGGATCTCAGGGACAATCAACCCAAAGCTCTGCTTATAGCAGCAGCTATGGCTACCCACCTAGCTCTCTTGGTAGAGCAATAGCTGATGGACAGGCTGGATTTGGTAATGACACCTTGAGCAAGGTGCCTGGCATTAGCAGCATTGAGCAAGGCATGACTGGACTGAAAATTGGTGGTGATATGACAGTTGCTGTAACAAAAACGGTTGGTTCGGCACTGAGCAGTGCAGGTATGACAAGCATTGCAGCCAATAGTGTGCCCGCAGTTAGCAGTTCAGCCCCTAAACCAACCTCATGGGCTGCCATTGCTAGGAAGCCTGCCAAGCCTCAGCCAAAACTTAAGCCTAAAGGTAATGTGGGAATTGGGGGTCCTGCTGTACCACCACCCCCTATAAAACACAACATGAATATTGGAACTTGGGATGACAAAGGGTCTGTGGTAAAAGCTCCCCCAACCCAACCAGTCCTGCCTCCTCAGACTATAATTCAGCAGCCTCAGCCATTAATTCAGCCACCACCAATGGTGCAAAGCCAACTGCCTCAGCAGCCGCCGCAGCCACAGCCGCCGCAAGGACCTCAGCAACAGGCCCCGCCTCATCAGCTGCAACAGCAGCAGCAGCTGCAGAATCGCTGGGTGGCTCCTCGCAATAGGGGTGTGGGCTTCAATCAGAGCAATGGAGCTGGCAATGAGAATTATGGTCTAGGTGTTCTACCAGTTAGCTCTTCACCTTCTGGTGTAGAAGTGCACCCAGTGTTGGAGAAACTAAAGGCCATAAATAACTATAATCCCAAAGACTTTGACTGGAGCCTGAAGAACGGTCGTGTGTTTATAATCAAAAGCTATTCAGAGGATGATATACATCGTTCCATTAAGTATTCTATCTGGTGTAGTACTGAACACGGTAATAAGCGCTTGGATGCCGCCTACCGTTCCCTGACTGGAAAAGGCCCACTCTATTTACTTTTCAGCGTGAATGGCAGTGGACACTTTTGTGGAGTGGCTGAGATGAAGTCTGTCGTGGACTACAATGCGTACGCTGGTGTCTGGTCTCAGGATAAATGGAAGGGAAAGTTTGATGTTAAGTGGATCTTTGTTAAAGACGTTCCGAACAACCAGCTGCGGCACATTCGCTTGGAAAACAATGACAACAAACCCGTCACCAATTCAAGGGACACTCAAGAAGTACCCCTAGAAAAAGCCAAGCAAGTACTTAAAATAATTGCTACTTTCAAGCATACCACCTCAATCTTTGATGACTTTGCACATTATGAAAAGCGTCAAGAGGAGGAGGAAGCCATGCGTAGGGTAAGAGCCTGTTAAATTGAATTCAGGTTTTGGGGTTGGCTTTTTTAAATGGAACTGGACTTGGTCTTCTCCTACTGTAATAATATTTTAAAGCATTAAGTGCTGTTTTTTAAGCTTAGAAAACCTTTAGTATTTCAGTTTGGGCATACAGTTATGTCTGATATTGAGCAAGTTAACTATAGTCTTTGAGAAACCCAAGGTTTTCAGTTGGTGTGCTTTGTACTTGTTAAAAACTGTGCAATTCTATGCATGACTACTTGGAAGATAGTTGTCGTATTAATGGGATTTCAATCCTATGCATACTTTCCTGGGAGTAAGTTCCATTATTCTTAGTGGAGCTTACTTCTGAGTTTGACATTGATAGACTTGCACTGCAAGTTACTTAATTGTTAAGTTTGAAATTTCATTATTTTAATGGTTTCAATGGCAAAATGGACTGGTCCTCAAATGTTGTGGTAGAAATCATACTTTTTATACATGTTTTGAAGCAGGTGGGGATAGGATTGTTTAGGAACTACTGGTATCTTTGGAGTGATTTCATTAGATCAGCAAGAGTTTGACTGCAAGTAACAAGTTATTCCCCCCCCCCCCCGGCAAAAAAAAAAGGCTTCTGAGAGAATCTCTGTTCTATAGTAGCTCAGATATAGCCTGGCACTTAAATAGATTATCCCGTTATGTGGCTCATGAGGTGCAGAAGATCATTGACTGCATTCTGCCAATTTTTTAAAAATTCTAATTGTGTCACTACTGTTCCATACCTGGCTCCAAGTGGTGGCCCTGGGTTTCTAAGTAAAAACAAAGTGCAATTCATTGTCACATAGTAGCAATAATAATGGGACATGTTTTAAACATTAGGTTTTCAAAAACTGCTTGTCTGGTGTCAGAATTTTAGAGGTGGTCAACCATAACTCTTAAATGTGCCCCATTGCAACTGCTACAAAGTACTAATGGATAGTATCCCAAATTGCCTGGGTAGGAATCTGTTTGTGGATTCTATTTGTGGAAATTTATTTATTTATTTTTCACATTTTTATACCACCCTTCCTCCAAAGAGCTCAGGAGGTAGGTGAGGCTGAGAGAAAGTGATTGGTCCACAGTTATCCAGGAAGCTTTGTGGCTGAGGGGAGACTTGAACCTGGATCTTCCAGGTCTAAGTCCACCTCTCTAACCATTACACCATCCTGGCTCTCTGCCAGTTCCTGCAGGAAGTTGTCTCTGCCCAACTTCCTGCAATTTTTTCCTGTCCCCTGCAACCTTCATGCTCCCCTTTCCTCAGAGGCTTTCTCAGGAGCGGGGGGGGGGGATTCTGGAGAGGGGTGTATTGGGAAAACTGCATTGTGAAAATATATTTCTGCTTGTGCAACTTTCGGATATGATCCAATATTTTTTGTAAAATGTGCTAGGTCATGAGGAAGGACAGGAGAACATACGAGGCAGTCCAGTTCTATGCTTCCCTGGCACTGCATGGTGCAGCGGTGCCGAAATATATCCTGCAGGGCCAGAGCAGCTGCCAGAGGTCTCCTTGGGGTAAAGGAACATTAGTTCTCTTACCCTGTGTAGCTGTCCCAGTTGGATCTCCTTTGGATCTGTGCCAGCTCAGGAGCTGGTGCAAAATGGAGGAGACACATATCGAGTTCTGTGACTTGGGAAATGGGATAGGATACTACAGCAGCCTCTGCCCTCCTGGGTCTGATCTGCCCTTGGGCCCACTCTCCCTTTGCCCAGTTTCACTCCTCCTTGCCTTCCCCCCGCCCTGGCATAGGCCTTTCTGCCAGCGCAGAGTGTCTCCTGCTGGAGGCAAAGTACGGCACTACTGGAACATCCAGCGCCACAATGTTGGCATGGAAATCAGTCGGTTTGGGCCCTAAGTTAACCTAAGCCAGTGGTTGTTCTTAAAGTATGATACAATTTTCCTAGGACAGTGAAAAGAGTTACAGGGGAGACCTGCGCTTCTCCCTTGCCTGTTCTAGTGGGCATCCTGAGCATGTCCCAGATATTCCCCCACCCTTAACCAGTTTGCATCAAGAAGACTAGTTTGCCCTGTCTGGAGTGTTATTGAGCTGATTGCAATAAAGGACTAACTTAATTTTGTCCTTAAGTGATCAAAAAAAACTTTAGTTGCCTTACAGGCAAACACCTGGTGAATTATCATTTTTGGTTGGTGAGGTATTATAACTTTTCTTTGTTTAGAGTATCTTGCTGAGAACCTGTTTTTGCAGTACAGGTAAAGGAAGGTCTTGGACCATGAAATTAAAACATGGCAACCTTTACCTCACTGCATTCCTCTTGATTCTCTCCCACTTTCCTCTGCCCATCCTAGTAACTTACTCAGACTATAGACAGTAAACACATCTGTATAAAAATTTAAATGTCATTAAGTTACTCCCTTTGTCCCCCTGCTCCAGTAGAAAGATATGATATGTTTCTAAGGATAAGAAACCTTTTAAGGATAAGAAACCTTTTAAGAGATTTGTTTGTTTAGTTCTGCTCTTAAAACTTAGTCATATAGGGTGTTCACTTTTACATTAAAGAGAAAAATTTGGCTCAGGGTCCCTGAAGGGCTTCAAATGCAGTTCCTATTCTGCTGTGTTTCAGATTATATCCTCCACTAACAGTCTTCCTTCTCCCCTGCTTTATTTTTTATGAGATAGTTTTGTGAGATATTTTTGGCACGTAGTTGGTAGTTTATACAAACAGGATGGTACCTAGATTTTTACAGTCTCTTCTTGTCAGCTATACACCTAGCTGTGTGTGTCTGATGGAGTCTGCATTCTGAAAGGAACAAGATATAATACAGGTGCTTAAGCTACACCAGGTGCAGTCCAGAAGAAGACAAATATTATGTATTTGCATGTGACATGGCTGCGATATAATAATGAATCTAGAGTGCTTGGATGCAACTTGGTCATGGAATCTTTACTGGTAGCTATTAGTACATAATATATGTAAAAATTGAGATTAATGCTGAGTCTACTGCTTAAACACTTCATCCTAACCCTGAGAAGTGCTTGTAGTTAAAATGAAAGCACGAATAAGCATATTAATTTGTATTTAAAAATTGACATGCCATTTTTCATTTCTAACTTCACTGTAAAATTTTTGTGCACCATGTTGGCAAGATTTTGAAAGAATATGCACATTAACAGCTACTGTCAGCTGAAGAAATGGACTATGGGTATGTTTGACAGCTTGCTGAGGTTGCTTCATATTTGAGCCACATCCAGTTCACAGTAAATCATTAACTGCATCATAATAAATAAACTTAATGGGGTTGCATCCCAAGTGATTGAGAGGCGCTGCATGCTCTATGGTTCTGTAGTCAGTTGGTTATCTTCCAACCTGTTTAATTACTCTTCAAAAATTTCCATATAGAGAAACTCTTCATCTTCTTTCCATCTTTCCATTGGGGTGCCTCAGGGCTGCTATTGTGTCTATGTACAGTATCCCTAGGTGAACTCTTTACTACCCATGGCCATCAATACCACCTGTCTGCTACTTCCCACAATACCTTTCTGCAAGCCATTCCTCAAAATTGCTTTTTCTGTGAAGTCTTTAGCCTACCCCTTAGTTCTCCATACTTTTTTGTAATAAAGTCTGTATGTGAAATAGCACATCCTACATAAGAACAGCCCCACTGGATCAGGCCATAGGCCCATCTAGTCCAGCTTCCTGTATCTCACAGCGGCCCACCAAATGCCCCAGGGAGCACACCAAATAACAAGAGACCTCATCCTGGTGCCCTCCCCTACATCTGGCATTCTGACATAACCCATTTCTAAAATCAGGAGGTTGCGCATACACATCATGGCTTGTACCCCATAATGGATTTTTCCTCCAGAAACTCGTCCAATCCCCTTTTAAAGGTGTCTAGGCTAGACGCCAGCACCACATCCTGTGGCAAGGAGTTCCACAGACCGACCACGAAGAGTAAAGAAATATTTTCTTTTGTCTGTTCTAACTCTCCCAACACTCAATTTTAGTGGATGTCCCCTGGTTCTGGTGTTATGTGAGAGTGTAAAGAGCATATCTCTATCTACTTTATCCTTCTCATGCATAATTTTGTATGTCTCAATCATGTCCCCCCTCAGGCGCCTCTTTACTAGGCTGAAGAGGCCCAAACGCCATAGCCTTTCCTCATAAGGAAGGTGCCCCAGCCCAGCAATCATTTTAGTTGCCCTCCTTTGCACCTTTTCCATTTCCACTATATCCTTTTTGAGATGTGGCGACCAGAACTGGACACAATACTCCAGGTGTGGCCTTACCATCGATTTGTACAACGGCATTATAATACTAGCCGTTTTGTTCTCAATACCCTTCCTAATGATCCCAGGCATAGAATTGGCCTCCCTCCTGCCTCCTCCCCACCCTCCACAAAGCCTTGCATCAGCCGAGCTCAGCTAAAGCAAGGCTTGCTCCCTCTGCTGGTGCAGTGGCTGAAGTCAACTTCCATGGGCTGGCATGCCTCAGTGTGCTGGCCTAATCAACTCTTGAGGACGTGCAAACGTGCCTTATGGCACGTTTGCGACCCTCGTGGGCCTTGCGCCGGCCCAAGGACAAATCAGGATTGCGCCTGTAGTCACAGTTCTGTAACTGGACTAGTGATTTTACTCTCTGGTATGAATTTGATTTATCAGTAAACTGCTCTATGAACATTTTTGTTGAAAAGTGATACATAAATATTCTTAGTGTAATGTTTAATCACAAACACTTTTTGAATAGAGCAAGTAATTATGTGTTCGGTAAAATCTAAAGTTGTGAAAATAGTCTTAAGGGCCTTTAAATGCAAATACATTCTTGGTTTTTTACATTAACTGAAAAAATTTCCTATAGCAACTGTTACGGGATAGTCGTTTGCTTAGTTTCAGCACAAGGCTAAACCAATTGTGTATATGACCAGGCATGAGCCTTGGGCTTGCATGCTTCCCCTTCATATTTGAGGAGAAGAGTTCACGGTTTGAAGCAAATGGCAGTTTCACATTTCACCTGAATTCAGGATAGAGCTGTATCAGTATAGAAGTGGGTCAAACTGTTAATTGACCAAGTTCAGATCCTGGTTTAACTTTGGTTTGAACAGATCAGTTTTCCATAGTTGAATAAGACAAACTGGGGGTTGTTCCAAACCATGAACAGAGGTATTAAATCTCCCTGCCCATCTGAAGAGATTGGTGAGTATGTGAAACCAAAGCTCAGGCCTGCTCAAGTACACAGCACAAAACCATGTTATGTTGTTGCATCTGAATTAGGCTGTTTATGTTTAAAGTAGATGCCGTGGTTCATTTCTAGTCACAAGCAAGGTGA
The DNA here is from genome assembly GCF_035046505.1 of Tiliqua scincoides. Classification (NCBI taxonomy): domain Eukaryota; kingdom Metazoa; phylum Chordata; class Lepidosauria; order Squamata; family Scincidae; genus Tiliqua; species Tiliqua scincoides. Next base: position 41,603,710 of record NC_089824.1, on the reverse strand, counting down.
CGCAATCCTTGTAAGTATTCTTAAGCGATCCATAATTACTGTAGATTGGGGCTCAACAAATTTGATTTGGATTTAGGAACCAGTAATTTTCTAAGATTTTTGTTTTAAAGCTGTGCACCAGCCTCCCTGTGCTGATGTGGGCCCCAGACCGGGTGAGTTTGCATTGGCCTAGCTTGACTGGCGCAGGACTCTGGGGGAGGGGGGCATGGGGAGGGCAAGGCAGGAGGGGAGGCATTTTGGTGTGAGGGTGGGTGGGCAGCGGGTGTTTCCAGGGGCAGGCAGGTGGGGAACAGGAGGTGGGGCCAGGATCTGGTACTTAAGCTGGATCCTAGCTCTGTCATGGGCTGCTCAGATTCGCCCCACCTCTTTAGGTGGCACAGTTCTGAGTAGCCCTATTCCCCAGGATAAGGGGAAAGTCTCTCCTTGCCTTGGTGTGACCCATGAGCAGCCCAAAATTTGTGCTGGATACAGCGCAGGTCTGCTGCCCTGCCTGTTTCAGTGCAAGTTGGGATTGGGTTGCCTGCTGAACTCGCTTATCTGGGTGTCAGTCCCCTTGCATTCAGTGGACTTCTGAGTCCATGTACTTCCTTTCCTGCAAAGAGAGGGGGGCACACCTAGAGTGCTGAAGGGAAGGAGAAGTGTGCGTGTGCTCACATGAGAAACTGCTTCACCTTGTTGTATGAGACAAGCTCTCTGCAAAACCAAGTCTGCTTAGAGTTCTGCTTCTGTCCTGACAAGTTTCCATTTCACAGAAGAAAGCTTATTTGTATTGCATCTGCAGTAAGCAGATTCAATATTAATCTGTATGACGGTAACCACACTTCAGAAGTCCCCCAGATTAGGAATAAATTCAATAAGGAGGGGAGGAGTTGACACCATTAAAAGCCCCCTGGCTTCAATATCCAAACCTTTTGTGCCTTCCATGCCACCATTCTTTCCCCAACAACTTCTTCCTCTCTCTGGGCTTCCTTAAGCACTTCCAAATTCTAATTTGGTAAGCTGCTACAACTGTATACAGGTAATTATACATCCATAGCTCCAGATGCCTGAGCTAGGACACCTTAAGAATTTACTTTTACCTCTTATTACAAAGCATATCCAAGGCCATCAAATGTAGACTGAGTGTCTTTTTGATCATCTCGGGCAATACACTCCACCAAAATGCTCGTGTTTATTTAAAGATAAGATTATATAAGAGAGAACTTAAAGCTCTTAGTAAAGCTCTCAGTAAGCATAAGGACAGGCGTACAATACAGCAATAAAACAAAAAAGATATCTAAAACTAACTCCCTCATACCACTTTATTAGCAGATTTTCCTAAAGAATGTTGCGAAGTCTTAGGTTAGCAGTGGAAGCAATCCATAATTCACAGGCTGCTGCCCACAGACAACCAGTTCTAAGCCCCCCAAGAGGTTGGAAAAAAGCAAAGGGCAGCAAGCAATAGAGCAGACAAATACAAACTCCCAAGCCTTCCTTTTTTATACCTTTTCCTGTTCTCCTGAAAATGTATCTTAATCGCATGACTGTGTTAATGAGCTCCAGCTGGCATTAATGACCTTTCCTGTCCAACTCTGTTTCTGGGTGCCACAGCCTGGCAGGGCAAGAAGAAAACAGGTGCTGATCCTAATACTTACTACTCTTCAGTCTTCTGATGCTGCTCCTTGTTTGCTCCAGGACTACATCTAGTCACTGACCAGAGAGCAAGAGTAATGCAGCGTTCCATGAACTCTGCCCCCCCCAGTCTCCAGTTTGGAGTCTATAAACCTAAGCCCCCCTCAGTCTCTGTTCTGATCTCCCAGATTGCGTCAGGTGTCCCCAATTTCATCTATTTGACCTGGATTTAGAAACTGTTTATTCTCACAGTTCTCCTACAGTTTTCTGTATAGTCCTGTTTGCCAGTCTGAAACATCTAAAACCTTATATCCAATTCTCGTATCTTTACCGTCTGCTAGATAACACATATACATAAGAAAATTCTACAAACTGTACAGAAAGTTGAATGTAATGGAGAATAGGGAAGATATGCAGGGATTGAGTTACTTCATATGTAACCTGAAGTCTGAGAACTTGCATTGATAAATGAGATGACAAACTGATGCTGTTGAACCAGAGTTCAGCTGGGTGATAGGGTAGAGGGGATACTTATCAAATTTGCAGCTGGAACAAGGTGGTAATAGCAAGACCGAATTAGGATTCACAATGTTCTTGATGGGTTCCACCAGTGAGCCCACACCAACAAGATGAAGTTGAACAGAGACAGATGTAAAGTATGTATGGTTCCTTTGAACTCTAGCCTTCTATGAACCTTCTTCTGCAGTGATCCATAGTAGGCAAATTACTATCAACCAGTTGTTGGATTGTCAAGTCCATTTAATATAAATGCTAGTTGCTTGTCAGCAATCAGTAAAATCCACCATGAGGTTTGCTTGTTGATTTCTCAAGAAGTAATGCTAAAATCATGTGTGACATTGTGTTGCCTGTTGGACAAAATCCTGAATATATTGAAGTTTGTCCCTTTGGATGGGGAGAAATTGACAAAGCTTTCTGTGCTTTTTTCATTTTGCTGCCTGATAGGTTTTGTAAATAGTATACAAGTAATGCAGTATATTAGGAAAAGTAGCAGCGTGGAAGTGCTTTCATATTTCAGTAGTTGTAAGCTGATTATAAAGTATTTTATAAATATTCCGGAGACAATATTATCAAAATAAATATCTTTTCCCTTCTAAAGGATTGTTAAGTAGAATGCTGTTATTCACTAACTAAACTTCAGTTCTCATAAAATAGTGATGTCTGCTGTTATGCTCACATGGAAACTGGGTTTAAATAGTCTTCCATTTGCTTTAGTGATCAGAACAACATTTTGCTAAAAGTATTATGGATTAGCGTGCATAACACCATGGTATGTGTCTGTACAGTAAATATGCCTAATGTTAAATACTGGTGCAAACACAGTTCATGGTTCATTTTTCTGCCGTATAGAACCTTGTGGTGTTCTTATTTTTTCTCCAAGTTTGCATGATGCTGATTCCTCATCAAAGAGAGAGACTGTTAACCCACCAAGTTGTTTAAACTGCCAGTCTTCACAGGCTGGATTCAGGAAATGAACCTTTGCTCAACTAATAGCCTCCATGTTTCTGTAAAATTGACTACATACTTATATGAAATATTTATAGTAGAACAGCTGCTCTATTCTGTTACACAGAGCAGAAGACTTTTGTGACAGTGCTATGCTAATTTTCCTTTCTTCTCTTCTGCAGGAGAGGAATAGAAACAAACAATAACTATATGACGATGGTCCTGCTAGAATTACAACACTAATGATGTAGACTCTGGAAATGCCTAATATGTCTAAGAAGACGTTATTAAAGCTTTGTTCCTGCTTAAGGTGACATCTTTGAACACTTTAACACAAAATTGACTTTTCTTGTAATGGTTCTCATCAGTGCATCTACCCTTATACTCTCTCACCAAACACACTTGAGAACTGTAACTTCGTCAAGCACTTTCTGTCTGAAGCTTTTACCAGTATCTGCTGTCTTTTGTAATTATGCATCCTAGCTAAGGCACAGGAGATGGAACGAATGCAAGGATTCATTAACTCTTTGAATTTGTTAAATACTAACAATTAACCATCATAAGTGGTTCAATGATGTGAGATTCACATTGCTTCAACTTATTTTTCTTTGATGTAGTTTTTTAATTGTCAGTTTTTAGCTATTCAACAGAATTAAAGCAAAATCATGCCATATTTAGTCCTGGAGTAAAACTCAAGTCTAAATGTTCATGTGAAAATTATTGTAGTAAACTTTTACTATGGCAAAGCAACTTTGAGCTGCAGTTTAGCCAAATGAATTATAACATGAAATTATATTAGAATGACATTTCCCTTGTTTCAAACTGTTTGGTGTAGAGAATATTAATATATGCAGCTTGGTGGGCCGCACCAGTTAATGCACATTTTCTTTTTTTCTGTAACATGTATACTGAAAAAGTGCATTTGTCTGAGGAACTGTTTGTTTGCTACCACTCAATCTCAGTTTTGAGTACATGTACCTCAGTCTAAATCAGACTTTTTATGACCTTTATAACTACATTTAAAATCTTTAATTCCTATTTCTGGGTGTTTGCAAGCCTGAAAAGATTGCTTATCATGGACGTGAAAATTTACTCCTCTAGGTGATTTCACTAGCTAAATAAACATAATTCTTGTTTTAGCAAGCATTTACTGTTTCTCAGATTTTGTTTGTTCCCAGCTCTGCAGAATAGTCTGATATTCAATTCAGAACACTTTGGGAAATAAACGTTTATCCATGGTTTTGGTTTGTATGCTCATGGCTGTGTTTACATGTTATTTGTTAGTGCTATATAATAAAAGCCTAGGTACCATATTCACCTGAATATTCTCTATGCTACTTCTTAAATTTTTCTTTTAGCTTCAAATTTCTGCTTGCACAGCACTATGAATAATGGCCCGATGGTAATGTAAAGCAGTTGTCTTAGTTCATAAAATGCTGAACAGCCTTGTTCTGGAGTTCGCCAGTGTTTTTAGAAGATCAGGATGGAAGGCAGATACGAAGTTGAAAATAACTATTGTATGAATGCTTAATATATCTGTCAAATGAATGTTTACATAATGTCTCAAATTTTTCATTGACATCTCTATTTCTGAAACTTGGAGGGATGCTTAAAACTGTTTCATTCCATACCTAGAGGTGGAGACTGTTTATCAGCGAATTTTATATCCATGGATCTGGCTCAATGTGGGTCCCCTGTTGGACCCACACTGACCCAGACTCGGCCCAACCTGAATCCTCTGAAGGTGGCTGGAACCTTTGGAGGGCTTTCTGAAGCCTACAGAGGCTGCATGCATTCGCCTGCATCCTCTGTGGGAGAATACCTCCTAGAGGCAGAAAAACACAAAGCCCACAGAGGCTGTTGGTGAATGTGTGCAGTTCTGGTCACCTTCGGAGGTTTTAAGCAAAGCTCTGATCGCCTCTGAAGGTTTTAAGGGGCCAAAAACCAGGCTTATCTTGTGTTTTCAGTATCTGTGGAGGGTCTGAACAGATTTCCCACAAATACTGAGACTTCACCTGTATTCTCTTCTACTTTGTGCTTATTACACGAGCTTAAGAAGAGAAATAACATATTTGAGAAGTGTGAGCAGGCATTTTGCCACTGAAAACTTTGCATCATATTACTCGTCTTGAGCTTTTGTGGAAAGCTACTTGCTCCACTGAGCTCTCAGAGACTGATTTTCAAGTACATAAACTATGATTTAGGATATTTTATAGTTCTAGTGTGAAGAATTTGCTGCAGCAAAACAGTGGATAAGCTAGTAGTAAGACTACCTGACCTCCAAAGAAAGCTATAACATCCACCTGACTATTTTAAAAGGTTATGTAGTACTGAACTTCTTATTCGTATCCAGCACAGAATTAAAAGTTTTGAGGTCTGATGTAGACCTGCAGTATCCCACATTGTGTTGCCACTTGCAGAACAATCATGTGCACCAAGGTTGCTAGTGATAACTTTGAGTCTCGATGTGAATTTTTACTGTGCCAGTGCAAACTTTAAATAGAGGGGTTTTCTTGATGTTGCCGAAATTGGCTTGACTGACACAAGGAGCTACTTATTTGACTAAATGGACCCCAGACCACTTGATGGTGTTACAGGTGGCATGTGTATGAGTGAATTGAGTTGATGTTGACACATGTGTTCAGTGTTAGTGGTGATGGTTAACAAAGCTTCAGTGGAATGCCAAGATCGATAAGCTAACTTCTCCATGTTGTACACAGTTTTGGGGCAACAATAGTTACTTGGGATTCCTTCCTGTATCGTCTTCATCATGCACCACCATTGTTCAAGACAGGACCTCTGTAGGGGCACATTTTCTCAGCAAGTCTCATAAGTAGCCTGTGTTGAAATTTTGTTATTTAAAGACACGTGGCTTATTATAAAAGAGAACCATATTTTAAGGCAGTGTTATGTATATAAAGTCCAACACACATATTGGATGCACTCTGCACTTGCTGCCTGAATTTGAGAAGTAGTGACTGTACATTTTTGGCATGTGTGCTTTGGAATGAATGTGTGTATCTTCTGTGGCAACTTGCCGGGGAGTGCAATCCCATTTTATCCATGCTGCAGACTGAGCCCCAGTGATGGTTCTTAGACACCACCTATTGACGTGCATCTGAACGTCTGCTTGCAGTTAACTCTGCACCAAGAAAAAGCCAAATTCTGCAAATGAGGATGTCCTTATTGGTTTGCTTAATTTTATTCTCCTGTTATGGGAAAAGAGCAAGGAGGTGCTCATGATACCTGAAGATCTGCTTTTTGAGCAGTGGAAGTCTACTCTACCTTTTTTCTGGCATCAGAATCTTAACCAGAGTTGCCTTCATGCTTTCAAGCCTTTCTCTGCAGCTATAAACTTCAAACTTTTGCATTTTTCCCGTGTTTGAGATTTTCTTGGTGCTAAATTCTGCACCTGGTACCAGATTTGGGCACATGTGCAGGATTGCATAATATCATTGCATTGGATGCAGTTCTTCACACAAGAATAATTTCAGTGAATCTACTATCCATGATGGTGGCTTAAGATTTGCCCTCAGACGTGAATCGGAAAATGGTTAAGTTCTGTTAAAGCTTTCTAAGTTGTGTGCTGAATTACTTTGTTGAACAGTAGTTATGTAAACTTGCTAAAGCTTCTGTGTGTGCTACAGTGATTCTTTGTGTCCAATTGATTGTGTATCATCTATTTTTAAGTAAACTTGAAATATGATACTGGTTTTCTTTCTTGAATTAAACTTTTAGAGTCTACTGTTAGAATGAGGAATGAGAATGAGCAGATTCCAGACTATAGAATATACATGTATACGAAAATGTAATGCAAATTAAATGGTTTACAAAAGGAGAACCAAACCTCATCCAATCACTTCACATAGCTAATACTTAGTTTGAGGCAATGGGAAGATTGGCACTATAAGCGAAATGTTTGCCTTACTGTATGATTTAAAATGTAGGGACCTTGTAATTTAAATAACATAAGCAGCTGTATGCTTCAGGGATCTCTCAATCTGTAAGGGTAAAACTGTTTTAGTTTTCTTTCTATCATACTGATACAAAATCTATTACTGCAAACTCTGTCCTTTGCTGTTCCATTCGGCTTCATGTTGCTAGTACTTATGATTCATCAGTATAAATGAGAGCCCGCATATTTAGATATCCGAATGGAGTGTTCAGAAAAAATATAGTTGGCTTGTGGGCCATCATTTTCAGGGAAGGGAGGGGGTGTTAATTTTTGGTGGACTGATAATAAGCATCAAATATATTGTGCTGAGCATAACAAATAGGACAATTTTGGATATATAACTCTAAAACAGGGGTGTCAAACATAAGGACCATGGGCTGGATGTGGCCCTCGGAAACAGTTTATCCCCCTAGTTATAATTGGGCTCTCCCAGTTTGATGTTGAGATCTCTCATATCTTGAAAATATGAACAAGATTTGCACATTTTCCCTTATGCCATTTGCAGCTAATGAGTTTTCTATGCGAGAACAAAGTGCTTATTTCTGTCCATCATCTGCTTAATGATGTCACTTCCAATCCTCAGTAGGCACCATGAATGCTAACTTTGACCCTTGCATCCCTGCCCTAAAAGTTCACTCAGGGTTGATCATTTTGGTAATGAATCTGAAGTCACGGTTATGGCAATATGTCACTCTGGCTGTGATGAAAATGACTTGCACTTTGTCATTCTAACTACTGACACTGGATGGGATCTGAAGCCCTGTGTATTGTGATATCCACATGCCTAGGGACTTTTCAACTTCCCTTTTTAGTGACTGCTCTTTTAAGAATTGTCCCTAGCAGATTCTGTATGAGGAATACTCACTGTTTGGAATTATGGGGATAAACATAAATGTCTGTAAATTTTATGCAATGTTATCAATTGCAAACTTGGCTAAAGATTTACCCATGTTAAAGAAAATGAAACCTGAGGTTTTTGAGGTTCTGCTATACTGTCAATTCTACATGAAACTCTTAAGGTTTGTACTTAACTCATCAAGTACAGAGAACAACAAAATGGTAGAGTTCTAATCTCATTTGCCATAAGCAGTAAAAGATGGAATCATGGAAAAAGTACTTGTGAAGGTGACAAATGTATGTTATCCAAAGTTTTGAATTTGGAATTAAGGTTGAAGTATATTAGGTTTTGGTTCCTGAGTAACTGTAATTGTGGGGCTTGTATTTTGAGATGTCACATTTTTTGCTGATACTACATAGCTCAGTATTCCAGCATGGGAAGTAATAAATACTTTTTTGTAGCAGTTGCCTACAAGAGTTGAGATGCCCACTCTTCACAGGAGTGGCATATGCTAGAGTGTAATAAATACAGAGGAAATTCCATTTGACACAGATGGAGTATTAATAGATTTGGACGCGATGGAATTTAAAAGCATGAGAATTTTAAGCAACATTACTCGTGGAGTAAATATAGCCCCTGTGATGGACACTGCATAAAAGGAAGGCAAAAGTAACTTCGTAATCTGTCATCTCTCCTGAATAGAACTGAGGTCACTAATTGCTTTACCCTTAAGTTTTTGGGACCACATGCTAAATCGAAGTAAGCTGGGTAATTCTGTCTGTCATGTTGCATTATGTACTAGCTGCTGCCCTCACATATTTTCCAAACTGATCCTCTGGAGATTATCTGGGATTCCTCCAGGAGGAGATTGATAATACTTGATGAGTGGCTGGGAGCCAAATTCATAGGAGAAGTGTTGGATGCATTCTATGATGTGCTCAGTTTGAGCATGATCACTGGACCAACAGGTTTCAGTTGTGCCACATATAAACACAGTACTAAAATACCTTCCTTGCATACAAGGATTTGATGACAAATGCATAGTATCTCTCAGCAGATATAGCAAGAACTGATGATATAGCAAGAACACCATCCTGATGGTGGATGTCTGAAAAGTAATGCACTGATTAACTGACCACTTTTCAGTCTCATCAAAGGTGCAAAATACCTTTTTCAGGGAAGTCATGAGTTTACAGGAATATTGTAGAACTTTAATGGAACATAGTTATGGGTTAAGGAAATCTTGTTCATCTAAATTCATAATGTTAGGCTTATGTTATCTCATGTCACAATAAGTAGTATGTGTATATCCAGATATTTAAATCTCCAAGTACTTTGCATGTCTCCCATGCCACCTGAAACAAACTCTGTATGCATTTCAAATGACTCATGGTTATTCAAAGCTAATAGGTTTGCTCAGTTGAGAAGGAGTAACATTACTACATCAAATGGATCAAGAAATTGGTTCAGCCAATTGCTAGGTATTTCAACACAGCTGCAACAATTACTGCAGGCTTAGTGGAGAAGGTTTCTAGTATCCATGCTGTGCAAGACATAATGAAGTCTGGTATTATTACATTCTAGATTAGATTAAGCAGTAGAAGTGGGGGAGGGAGAGAATTTAAGCAGTAGAACAGGGTGAGGGAGGTTGTGTGTGAACAAAGAACTGAAATGTAGTTTTATCACTCCATGACTACTGACAATACCACCAAAGAAATTGTGGGCTGTTCCATCCCTGTGCATAAGGCAAGGAGGGGAAAATGATGGATGCCCCATCACAGTAATGGGGGGGGGGGTCACAGGGGTTGCAGGTCCCTGGGCAGTACTCTTCCAGGGGGTGGCAATGCCACAGCCCCTAGTCACATCTGGAGGGTGTTCTGAGACCTTCAGGAGGCCTTAGAAGGTCACTTCTGATTTTGCAAAAAAAAAAAAAAAAAAAAAGGTGATGTTTTAAGGTGCTACAAGGCCTTCTGAGGCCAGGGAGGCTTCTAAGACCTTAAAATGTTACTTCTGGATTTCCAGGAAAACCAAAAGTGATCTTCTAAGGCCTCCTGAAGGTATCAGATCACCAGATGCGACTGGAGCACTGCTCCGGTAATCTTGGGGGGGGGGCACAGGGGCAACCCTGGAAGGTGTGCCCCGGGGTGGCACCCCTTCTGGCTATGCCACTGCCCTATCATTGACTGGATACCTTAGGGGAGGTATCTATATAGCTGTTAGGACTGCTTCTGCTCAGTGCACATTTAACAAAGGAGTACCACACCTAGGAAAGCATCATCATCGATATTTATATACTGCTTTAACAGGCTATTTAATTTTAAAATAAAGTAGATGGAGATCAGCTGCTTGCCTTTCAGGGGCTGAGTAAAAATTTTTGCTCTTTTCCTGATTGACCTGGGTTTAAGGTATATTCTCATCTACTGCAGGCTGAGGGGGCCTGTGCTTTAAGTTTGGTCACAACTGGTGTGTTTAGAGTGGGGTTAAGACTAGGGCATTTAGTTTGACCAATCTGCTTGCCAATCTCCAGAGCTTGGGAAGGCTGAATGGAAACCCACTGAGAAATGGGTGTGGCTCACTTGTAATCCAGACTCCTTATGTGCCTCAGTAGGGTATTATGTGACCAAAAAGAACGAGACCTCAAACTGGCCAATTTGCACACAGAAAACTCAAGTGAGTAGCAGAAAAGGAACAGTGGCTGCTGTTGGAAGGGGTTTAATTTCAAAGCTATATATGTATATGCTGCAGAAGTGTCCATTGAGTGAGAGCTTTGGGGATGGAGTGACTCGGGAACTTGAAACTAAAAAAATTAATAAATGCTTTTCATGATGGGTGGTGGATGTGGATATATTTGTTTTGCTTGGATGCTACACTGCTATTCTGTAGGCAGGATTTCCCCCCCTTTCCCTCCCTGTGAAATCTCTATCAGCAAAGCAAAGCCACCCAGTGACAAGTGTGGAAAGCAGGTTTTATATTCATGGTGACAGTATTTTCAAGTGCTGCACCCTTGCACTTCAGAGTGAGTGACTGCCATTTGCAGATGGGAGAAAATAAAGGAATACAACTGGGGCTGTTATTGGAGTAGAGGCTAAATCAGTACATAGGTTTACCAGTAACAGAGAGCCCACAAATATGGAATTTGGGGAGGGCCTATGGCTTAGTGGTAATACGTTGTATTAGCATCCCAGGTTCAGTTCTTGGCATCTTAGGCTGGGAGAGACCCTTGTCTGACCCTGGGGAGCTGCTCCTACTCAAGGTACGCAATAAGGCAGCTTTATATGCTCCAGCAATAAAACTTCTTGCACGTCTCTTTCCTGGGCTATGATTTATTTGGTCCCCGGAGCATAACAATGGTCTAGATTATTCTCATGCCTGTTGTCATGACTTATAAATGCAGGGAGGAGAATGCTTCCTATGCTACCCATACTTGCTTTGGTAACTTTCCATGATTAAAACTTGTCATAGTTTTAAATGCTGGTTCTTAAATATTAAGCATGTCTCTTGTTTTTTTAAATATATAAGCATTCTACCAAATTGCGTTGCTGAATGATATGGAATGCAACAAGGATAATTACTCTGCAGCGGTGCTCATTCTGCATATGCTTACATTAGTAAGTTATTATTCGCTAGGAAACGGAAGAGAGAGACATGCTTGATTTTAGAACTTTCCGGAGTTTTAAAATAACCACTTTAATCATGGAAAGTTACCAAATCAAGCATAGGCAATCCAGGTAGGAAAGGTTTGAAAAAATATATATGGCAGCCATGAAAAAGATAAAGATCTGATTGAATGGCTTTCCCTACCCTCATGCCATCTAGAACAAGTACTTTGTCAGTGCTTTTCAACCACTAGTACTTGTTCACAGTAGAGAGTTCACAGTAGAGAGTGAACAAGTAGAGAGTACTTGTTCACAGTACATAGCCCCACTTCCATGATCTTATGGCACTTGCCCCACCTGGCTGACCCAGCTGGATGTTGAAATGGCTGGGTGGTGGTGCACCAGTGGGCAGGATGTGGCTGTGTAGCTGGCTAGCCCTTCAAAAGAAGGCATAGTATACAGCAGCGGTCTCCAAACCATGGGACCATTGCGTTAAGAAAAAGCCTTGCCTGCATGGCATGGCACTTACTGTTCTGTGCCACAGCCTCTTATGTTTCATTTGATCTCTGCTGCCCATTCACCCCAGCAGACGCTGCACCCAAGTTTCTGGGTGGACACAGCTGCCCACCACAAGTTTGTGAGGAGATCAGATGGAAAGATAAGAGGCTGCTGCATGGAGCAGTAAGTGCCATGCCGCGCGGACAAGGCTTTTCTTAACCCCAGATCCAGGCCACGGGCCGTAGCTTGGAACTTGCTGGTGTAGAGGAGGAGAGTACAAATGAAAGCTCCAGTTGTGGGGCAAGCTGCCATTCCTGTTCGTAGCTGCCATTTCTGGTGGCAGTGATTGTACTTGGAAGTCTGCCTCTGCAAAAGATGGTGGTTGGAGAAATTGGTGCTTGAAAAAATAAGTTTTAAGAGTTGAAAACCCCTGTTTTGGATAACAATGACTTTCTCCAAGCAGTGTTAAGGCAAGAACAGATTCTAATGATGTTTTGTATACTGTATTAGTTTGACTGCTATAACTATTTCCTTTGGATGTTTGGTGATGTTTGGCCTAATTATGTTTGGCTGTCTTGAGTGCCCTTCGGGAAGAAAGGCAGAATATAAATCAAATAAATATGTAACTGCTAGCAAGTTATTCTGATTTTTTCAAAAGAATATTTTTATTTTATTATATTTATATACCACCTCTCTCAATAGACTCAAGAATATTGTGCTTCCAGGCCACTTTTTACACATGGAAGTAGTTTTGGGTTGTGACTATGCTTCCAAAGTTGCAAGTCAAATGCATGGTAAGTCTGATTTGTTATTTAACAACAATAAACACTTTCTAGTATGCTTCCTAGCTTGCAGACCTCACACACCTCAATGAAAAAATCTTCATACACAGAGCGGCAAGATGCAATACTCCTGAAACTGGAGTCGTTCATCAGTCATTTGTGCCTTCTATAGTTTAATCTCCTGAGCTAGGCTACAGTGTTACTTTTAAACCCCAGGGAAGAGCATTTGCTTTACTAAATTGCTTAGGAAGTGGAAATGCCTGCCCACCTGTGGTTTTGTCACTTCTTATAAAAATTGTTCTGAATTCAGGTGCCATGTCAAACAAGTCAGAGAACCAAGACTCTGTAAGAATCCATTTAAGGGTCAATTTCAATGTTTATGTGAAGAGTAATTTTGAAGTGGTAACATTCCAGTTCTTGAGTGTGTAGATCATAACAATGGGTTCTGAGTTAGAGGTCTTGGCTTTTAAATGGGCATGGAAAGCTTGCCTTTTCTGTGATGTGATCCAGAATGTCCCATCTTCTCATTGGCTTCCAATGAACCAATGATTTTAGATTTATGTTCTTCTGATAGTTAGATTCATGTCATAAACCTCTGAATGCCAGCCCTTGTCCTCTGTTTTCATCTGTGAAGACTTGCTGGTCTAACATTGGCCTGATAGTATCATGCTAACTACAACCTAGTGGTCAGCTTTGTCCTTATCAAGACCTGAGATTAATGTGAGTAGTTATTCTTTATACAGATTCTGCTGATGTGATAGGATTTGCAGGCACATAGATTGCAGTCCTGGTTGTCCACATGCAGGATATGTACAGCACTACGGCTCCCACATTTTAGTCACCAAACCTTGTCAAACTTATTTGTGATTGTTTCAGAGAGCTTGGATTTGGAGTCACTGGTATTACCAGAACATGTCTGAAAGAATGCCTTCTTGCATTTGAGAAGTTGGGGCAATTTCACTTGAGTGTACTCTCATTTCTTTCTGACATAAATGGGGAAAATGAATCTCCACTTGCCTGAGAATGTCCTGGAATGAGACATGAGAATGAGCAGAGGCTGTTTGAACAAGTTCTGAGAGCAGTGACACCTTGTAGATCACACCACCAGTTGGTTGTTACAGGAATGCTTTAACTCAACTCTTGCTGAAGCTTTACGTATTAGGTATTCATCTGGTGGATGTTACAAAAGTATGAAATTGCTGCTACTCTTGTTTAAATTCTTCAGCATAGCAGTGGCCTTTTGGGGCACAATTACTAGAGGTGTTTGTTTCTGATGAGCAAGATAGGGTTACGCTGTGATCCCTAACCTATTTTCTGCATGAATTAAAAACTTGAGACAAAAAAAACTTGAGCTGTGCAGTTTGTTCCTATTAAATGTACACGACAAGCATGTAAGAGGAAATTAATTGTGCTTTGGAATGAAATCCCCAGCTTGGCAAAATTTCACAAAATTGACTGACAGTGCAATCCTAAGTCAAGGATCCATTGGTGCAGTGGTCCTTGTGCTGGCAGACAATGATGCAAATAAGCTGTAAGGCATGTCATGACACACAGAGTATGCAGTGCTGATGGGAAGGCCTTTGCTGACAAATAGGCCAGCATGTTGCAAATGTTGCAAGGCAAGTCATGACACATGGAGAGTATGCAGTGCTGGCAGGAAGGCCTTTTCTGGCCCACCAAGGCTGTATCCAAACCCCCAGCCACCAGCGGAGGTAAGTGTCCTATCCCAATTTTCCCAATCCTGCCAACTACGCCAATTCGTCCTATCCCAATTTTCTCTATCCTGCTGACTAGGCCACTTTGTCTCGTCCAAATATTCCAACTCGCTTCTAATGCCCACTTTTTGGCTAATTAACACCCTCCTTTTCCAAGAACTACAGCTGTGGTGTGCAAAGAAATGACCAGAACTCCTTATCAGTTGAGCAGTTAACAAGAATTTATTGCTACAAACACATACACTCCTTCAAGTCCTCTTGTCCTGAGGCTTTCCCTCCCCAAAACTCCACTTAACTCAGTGGGTAAAGGTCCAAAACCTCCAGTCCAAGTCCAATCTCCAAAGCACAGTCCACTCTTCTGCAGCAGTATCTCTCCTCTCCAGCAGAGTGTCTCCTCCAACAGGGTCTTGGCAGTCCTCTCTTCTGTGTCCTCCAGCAGAGTCCTGGCAGTCCCCTTCTCCCGTAGGTATGGGTCAGGTTCCCTCTGCGTCAGGTAGCCTTGCTCCTTCTGAAGCTGCCTTTTATCCTTGGATGTCTCATAATGCAAAATGCAGCTCACCTGTGAGCTACCTTGTTAGCCCAAATTAGGCTCAAGTGAGCTGTCTCTTCAGTCCATGTCCATTCAAAGTCCCATCAAGGTCAAATGAAGCTCAGGTGTCCAACCAGGTCTCCATTGGCCTTGATTGATTACAGCTGTGGAGCCAGCCCTGCCCTTCCCAGAGCTGTCAAATAGCTGTCAAAACATGGAATCGCTGTCAACACCACATCATCTACCTGATGATCTTCTGATCTTCCATTACAGTAAGTGAAGTGCCGAGTGGCAGAGGGGCATGGGGAGGGTGGTAGGGAGGGGGCGTTTTGGGGTGGGGCCTCCTACTGTTACACCCAGGCTGCTTGGACCTCTGCCTACTATGTAGCTGATGGAGGTCTGAATAGGCCCATAGGGCAGGCTGGGATGCTACTTAGGATAAGGGGAAAGATAGCTCCTTACCCTGAAGAGATCTGCAGCCTGCCATAAAGCTGTGCTGTATGCAGCGGAGGCCATGTGGTCCTGCTGTGTCAGCACAGCTTAGGATAGGGCTATGAATCCTGTATTTCTGTTGTAGTAGTAGTAATTTTTCTGTTTCAAGGGAAGTGCCTCTAACAGGGAAGCTTAAATGTGCTTTCACCAACTCAAAAAGCACATATTGCTACCCATTTCAGGTTTGATTAGACTGAAATAAGACAGTGGAGATTTTGTTCTGAAATAGTAATATAAGAAACTTCATGTATGTTTTTTTAAAAAATGGCTTTACTTTTTAACCAGCAGATGGCAGTAGAGTAGGAGTTTTAGACTGTTACTGACTGTTATTCCCTTGTTTGCTAGGGAATATTGTTTGCTCTACATAAGCACACTGATGGGAGCAAACTTAGAAGTATTGAATTTTGGAGGAACCCCAATTCCTCAATTTTGGAAGATAATACTGACTTGAAAAATAGTTACAAATTATTGTGAGTTATGTTAGTATTTTTCATATATTACTTCCAGTTAGTCCAAACTGTTCAATGAGTCCAAAGCTGCTAATCCTGCAGCTTTTATTGAATATGAATATATTACTGACATGGCCAGGGAGATAACTGAAAAGGAGGGGAACCCTGCAACTTTTTTTACCTAATGAGAGGGCATTTGATATGTTGTTCCTCCCCTGCATCACTTAGATTATTTCTGTCTTAGTCCTGAGCTATGAAGAAAGTGACCATAGACCACTCTTGCTGTTTTCCTGGAACAATGTAGAAGACACTGTCTGGTCACTTAGTCCCAAAGTTTGTGATCTTCAGACTTGTTACACTGGGGTATGTATGAGTGGCCATTACCAATGAACCCTTTGCATTTTAATTCTATGCCTGTTTGCTCAGAAGTAAGCTCCACTGAATGCAGTAAATTTTTTCCGCCAGCTAAGTGTATAGGGTTGTAGCCTCAATCACTCTTCTATTAATGTGTGTGTGTGTGGGGGGGGGTGTTGGATCCAAAGGTGCCCTTCTGTATGTGAGAAAAGTATTCTGACAGAAGGGAATAGTGCTTGGGATGGAACTATAACTTGGGGGTAGAATGCATGTTTTATGTATAGGTCACAACAAAATCTGAAAAGTCTCAACACCTTCAAGTAGGTGCTGGGAAAGAGCCCCTGCCTAAAAATTCAAGTTACTGCTAACCTCTGTAGACAATATTGACCTCAATGGACTTAATGGCCTGAATCAAGAGAACATAGCTTCATTATTTTAGACCTTGTGTTAGAGTTTCATGGGGTGGAGGGAATCCAATGTTGATTTCAACAAATTGTCTCTTAAGGAAGCACACTACAGTTTCAGGGGGGGTGACTTTCGGCATTAAATGGGACATAAGAAGAGAATGAACCTCCCCCTTCTGACATGTCTCAGTACTTGCCAGGGTGATGTAGTGGTTCAGGGGTTAGACCTGGAAGATTCAGGTTCAAATCCCTGCTCAGCCATGAAACTTCGTGGGTGGCCTTGAACCAGTCACTATCTCTGCCTCACCTACCCCCTTGTGAGGACAAAAGAAGGGAAGGACTGTCCTGAGCTCCTTAGAGAAAGTGTGCTATAAAAATGTGAAAAATAAAATAAAAAGAGGCACTTCCAGTTGGAAGCATGCTTCCAGCATGCACACTTGTGTGGACACGTTAAGGGTCCAACTGGATGTTGTGTGGAAGATCCATGAATAAGGATGTGTTGTCCTAACATGTTAGTAGCAGTTGTAGGAGGCTGGAATTTGAATTGAGACTGCTGCTCTGGGGCAAAGTAGTGAACCCTTTTTTCCCCTCATGCCGTATTCCCAATTAAAATCTCCCAAGCAGCTCCCCCCCCCAATGGGGCTAAATATACATGTATCATATAGGTACATATAAGTTTTGTCCTACAGGGCAAATAATTCAAGTGAGGGGTGGGGGAGAAGGATTATTTTAATGAGAAAATGGTACTGAAGGGAAGAGTGACTATCCTCCCTCAATGCCATGATCCTGATCTGAACACTGTGGCTGCTATTAACACTGAGGGCGAGATTGTACAATATTGGAAACATGTATTGTAGTCCCTTGTTTTATTTATGTTTATCCCTTTGCACACTTCTGTTTACATATATTAAGAAGCAATGAAAGGACTTCATTGCTTCGATTTATGGATCTCTAGCATAAAGCCTAGTTTGAGCAGAATAGTAGCAAACATTCCAGGAATTTTTGTACTTCTGTTACCTCTGAAATGTGCTCCCCTCCCAGAGAGTTCTATCTCATAGTTTGTGAGAGGATTTTTCAGGAAATCCTTCACCCCACTAGCTTGTTTGGGGTGGACAAAAGTTAGATCCTGATCTACTGGTAGATCTTTGGATGATTTGTAGTAGATCAGCAAGAGCTTCTGGTTCTTAATTTTTATCAGTAAAAAGACTTATTTCCCCAAATTAGGCTGCTGAAACGAACAGATTTTACAGAAATAAGCAGCAATTTCATTGTGTGAAAGGATTGTGAACTCAGTTGTGGTATGGAAAACAAATGCCTGTGCTAAACATGTGCTGAGGGGTACTTCGTTCTTTGATTCTGAAGGTATGTCACTTCCCTAAAGTACTACCACAAGGCTGGGCTAGACCCCACCTGAAACACTGAAGTGCTATTGTTCGTCACTGTGGACCAGGGATGGCCAAACTTACTTAACATAAGACAAACTTCAGATGCTTGAGAGCCGCAATATTTAAGAGGCATTTAAATTCTTAAATATATTTTCTCACCATGAACATTAAACATTAGGTTTTAATCCAGAGGGCTCTGAGTTTATGCCCAGTAAATTTATGAAGCATGAAAATTTATTTGCATTTTATATTAATTGTGATGCAAAAAGGAGCTCAGCCAGCATATTCTGTGAATGGCACAAACTGGTTTGGCCACCCCGGTGTAGACGGTATCGATCTTGATGAACCAATGGTCTCACTTGGAATAAGGCAACTTCCTTATGTAGCAGTGTAGGGATTATGGCATGCCTAGCCCTGGCCATTGTTACCCTGCACATGCCCGATCTCGTCTGATCTCGGAAGCTAAGCAGGGTCAGGCCTGGTTAGTACTTGGATGGGAGACCGCTTGGGAATACCGGGTGCTTTAGGCTTATACCATAGTCTTTTGAGACTGAAGGTTGCCAACCAGCCCTGGCCCATATGCAGAGCTGGGCCAAGTTGCCTTTGAAGCCATGTCCTGCCTGTACTGTACTTTGGTTCCCATTTCAAAGTTGATGAGCACTGCAAACAACTGCAGCAAGAGACTATCTCACCAGAGCAGACAGGAAACTGGGAAGCACACCTCGTCACCTGAACAAAGACCTATACGCTATTATAGTCATGTCACCTATACTTGCTGAGGGGATACAAGCTGCAGATTTATGCAAGTATTTAATAGTAGCTTGCCAAGAACGTCTGCGCGAGTCTTTTCAGCAGGAATCTTCTTTTGTGTCTTTTGATATTTAAAGAGCTGTAATTACAATGGCAAAGCTTTGAATTCTTTTCCCCCTTTCCCTTGCCCCCTTATACACATTAATTTATGGACCAATCCAACTTTACAGACAAGCTAATGAAAGAACCACACATTCCTTTTATATATAATATAGAAAATTTCTTTGATAGTTTCATTTGTGTTGCTGAATGCAAAATAGATAACGCTATAAATATAATGATGCATCTCCTCAATTGCTAGTTGTTGATACTGAAGTCTTGCCGAACAGAAGAAAGGAACAGAATTTAAGTCTTCATCTTTTCCCTGTTTTTTCTCTTACCCCAAAAGATGAATCAACTCAGGTTCCCCCCCCCCGTTTCTTCTCTAAAGGCTCATAGCATGTTCTCTTTCTTTTGTTTGCATATTTTTAGCAGTGAAATGAAAAGCAAAGTTGTAAAACTGGTAACTGTGTCTCCCGCATTGCACATCGCAAAACTAGGTTACTCTTTCTAAAATTATATTGTGGGGTTTCTCAGACGGGTCACTGTTTGCAGTGAGAATCTATTACAGTGGGTATGACAGTTCCTACTGTGATATCCTTTTCACTGAAAGTGCAGTTTTTGAGGAACGTCAAGTGCCAGACCATACAAACGCACACTCATACACTGCTATTTTTGTTATTTGGCCCCATGTGTATTTGGGGTGTTTGATGTAAATAGCAGTAGGATACTCCAATTCACGGGGGGCTAGGGAGTTGCAGGAGCAGAGCTGAGAAGTCCAATTCTGATCTTCCCGGTGCCCACTGGAGCTGTGGCGCCAAAGTGGCTACACTGTATTCAGTGGGTGCCAGGAAACAGCTGAAGGTCTCCTTGGAGGAAAGGGACTTTTGTCCCCTTTCTCCAGGAAAAGCCCCAAGCCCTGCAATGTTTCTCACATCTCAAAGATGGGGTTTCTCAAGCTATTTTGCTGGTGCAGGTTTGAGGCACTCCAAATTCAGGATATGGCAGAGCAGAACTCCACTAATCCCACCCCATATTTTATACCACCCTTCCTCCAAGGAGCTTGGGTGGTGAACTCCTTTTGTCCTTATAACCACCTGTGAGGCTCAAGGTCACTCAGAAAGCTTTATGGCTGAGTGGGGATTTGAACCTGGATCTTCTAGGCCTTAAGTCCAGCTTCCAAACCACTACACCAGTAGGGGTATTGCAGTGCCCCAGCCAGAGTGCCCTGGCTTCTGCCCCCTTAACAGACGGAGTGGGGGGAAGGCAGTAATGCGATCTGCTGGATTGCGCTGCTTTGGAGGGGTGCAGGGGCTTGCTGCCACTTACCAGAGCCTGCAGCAGCCTCCCAGGGATGGGGGATCCCAGCTGCCACAGAGGGCTGTGTAAGTCAGTAAAAATCACAAACGTGATCACTTCTGGTTTCGCAAACACAAAACCAGAAATGGTTTTGATTGTGATTTTGAGGGTCTCCGCAGCGTGGGGAGCCCTGCTGAGGCTGACGTGGGGACTCCTCCAACCCCGGGAGGCTGCTGCAGGCTCTGGTAAGTGGCAGCAAACCACTGCACCCCTCCAAAGTGGCATGATCAAGTGGATTGCGTCGCTGCCTTTCCCTTCCCTTGTGCACACTTACTGCAGCTCAAACTCTCCCTGAGTTTGAGAACAGCTGCACTGTGCTATCCTGGCCCTTATTTTGGTGAATGAGGAAGTCCTAATGCATGCATAGCAGGACTTCCACAGGAGCTTCTACAGTGGAACATGCAACAGGCGTTTCCTATTAAGAGCGTATTTGTAGTGCAACTTTGAGGTTGTCTCTACTGCTGTTTCTATATTGGTACATTGCCATCTCCTCCTAACACACAGAACATAAGAACAGCCCCACTGGATCAGGCCATAGGCCCATCTAGTCCAGCTTCCTGTATCTCACAGTGGCCCACCAAATGCCCCAGGGAGCACACCAGATAACAAGAGACCTCATCCTGGTGCCCTCCCTTGCATCTGGCCTTCTGACATAACCCATTTCTAAAATCAGGAGGTTGCACATACACATCATGGCTTGTAACCCATAATGGATTTTTCCTCCAGAAACTTGTCCAGTTCTCTTTTAAAGACATCCAGGCCAGATGCCATCACCACATCCTGTGGCAAGGAGTTCCACAGACCAACCAAAAATATTTTCTTTTGTCTGTCCTAATCCTCCCAACACTCAATTTTAGCGTATGTCCCCTGGTTCTGGTGTTGTGTGAGAGTGTAAAGAGCATCTCTCTATCCAGTCTATCCTTCCCATGCAAAATTTTGTATGTCTCAATCATGTCCCCCCTCAGGCACCTCTTTTCTAGGCTGAAGAGGCCCAAACACTGTAGCCTTTCCTCATAAGGAAGGTGCCCCAGCCCAGCAATCATCTTAGTTGCTCTCTTTTGCACCTTTTCCATTTCCACTATGTCCTTTTTGAGATGTGGTGACCAGAACTGGACACAATACTCCAGGTGTGGCTTTACCATAGATTTGTACAGCGGCATTATAATATTAGCCGTTTTGTTCTCAATACCTTTTCTAATGATCCCAAGCATAGAATTGGCCTTTTTTACTGCTGCCGCACATTGGGTTGACACTCATTGACTTGTCCACCACCACCCCAAGATCTCTCTCCTGATCTGTTACAGACAGCTCAGAACCCATCAGCCTATATCTAAAGTTTTGATTTTTTGCCCCAATGTGCATGACTTTACACTTACTTACATTGAAATGCATCTGCCATTTTGCTGCCCATTCTGCCAGTTTGGAGAGATCCTTGTGGAGCTCCGCACAATCACTTCTGATCTTCACCACTCAGAAAAGTTGGGTGTCGTCTGCAAACTTAGCCACCTCACTGCTCACCCCTGTCTCCAGGTCATTTATGAAGAGGTTGAAGATCACCGGTCCCAGGACAGATCCTTGGGGCACACCGCTTTTCACCTCTCTCCATTGTGAAAATTGCCCATTGACACCCACTCCTGGTCTTCAACCAGGTCTCAATGCAGGAGAGGACCTGCCTTCTAATTCCCTGACTGTGGAGTTTTTTCAGTAGCCTTTGGTGAGGGACCGTGTCAAACGCCTTCTGAAAGTCCATATATATAATGTCCACGGGTTCTCCCGCATCCACATGCCTGTTGACCTTTTCAAAGAATTCTAAAAGGTTTGTGAGGCAAGACTTACCCTTACAGAAGCCATGCTGATCTCCCTCAGCAAGGCTTGTTCGTCTATGTGTTTTGAGATTCTATCTTTGATGAGGCATTCCACCATCTTACCTGGTATTTCTTCTCCTATTCTGCCTTTACCTTGTTGTCTAAGCTCCCCATCCTCGTCCCATAGGCAGAAGTATCTCTTGCTGAGTTACATTGTTGGAGTCCAGTTGCATTTTTTTGGTGCGACAGCATCCGCTGCGCTGATAGCATCTGCTGGCATCGCATCTTTTTTTTTGCACTAGCGGTTTTAAATAATTTGTTCGTAGATGGGCACATTAACTTGATTGTGTTTTTACAACCTCTTTATATGAGATTTTGTAAAGACGCTGCCAGTTAGCCATTTCCTTGCCTTTGCCTTTTGGCTGTAAATAATAGATGATTTCTTTGGAAAATCCATCACTTCTTATTTGATGGGAAATACTTGAATAATTGTACGAGCTCTTTGAATGTTTTGTTGGTGGTGTAAAGGAAGCCATAATCGGCTGCTAAAGAGAAATAAACAGAGAATGGTGCATTTTTCCTCTGTGTGCCTATGAGATTAATGCTAATCATGATCATCAGAGGAAATTGTACAAAATGCCTCCTATATCTGCAATTTGATAAGTCTTTTAACATCTGATGGGAACAACACATCAAATAACAGACGTATCCCCTCAATTGCAAATTGCAAGAAATGGTTGTCTTGCTGGGTTCTGACAGCTGCTTTGATAAAGTTATATTTAAAAAAAAATATTTGCGTGTTGGGGAAAGAAACCGGGTGACATCCAAGACTTGGATTCTCTGCCTCTGTTCATATTTTCATATTGAAAGTGCAGAGGCCAATGAACAGTGTACGAATGTCTCTTAACTTCCGCTTGATGTTGTCCTAAATGTCTGACATTTTCTTCAGACCCCATGGATTTCGGTTGATTTTTTTCCTCCTTGGGCATTGGGTCATGTGCAGTCCTAAGCACTACAGTTAGGAATAAACAAATTACACAGGTCTGCAAAAAAAAATTTTTGGACAGCTGTTTTGGTTTTGTTGACTGATTCTTATGTTTTTTGGTGTGCTGAATCCAAAAATGATAGCAGTTTTGTCCTGGGACATCAGGTTTTCGAACAATCGGGTGGTCGAGATTAAAAAATCGGGTGGTTGAGATTAAAAAATCGGGTGGTCGAGATTAAAAAATCTCTTAACGCAAATATTTTATTTACATGAAAAATATTAACTCATTTGCACAGGTGACAACAAAATTAACACCACACTCAAGTGGTGCTTGTGAAATCATCTTTTTTTAAACTCTAAACTTCTTTTTGAGCTTTTCCTCTTGTAGGTGGCTTCCGGAAGATCCCTATACAACATCCAGCAGTAGTCAGCCATCATCGTTATACTCCATTTCCCTTGGTACCTTCTTTCCATTTCTTTTATATCTTGATGGAAATGTTCTCCCTGCTCTTCACTCACTGCTCCCAAATTTTCAGGAAAATAGTCAAGGTGTGAGTTGAGAAAATAGACTTTTAAGCTCATGGAGCAACCAAGCTTGTGGAACGCTTTCAACATTGTTTCCACCATTTCCTTGTAATTTGGGTCCTTTTGGTTTCCCAAAAAGTTATTGATGACCACAGTAAAGGCAACCCATGCTTCTTTTTGAGATGGAGTCATTGAACTGATGAAGTCTTTGTCAGATATGAGTTTTCTAATATCCGGGCCAACAAAAAACCCCTCTTTCAGTTTTGCCTCCGTTAAACCTGGAAACTTGGATCCCAAGTACTTGAAGCATTTGCTGTCTTTGGGAAGTGCCTTAACAAATTGCTTCATTAATCCTAATTTTATATGGAATGGTGGTAATAAAACCTTCTCAGGGGGTACCAATGTATCTCTGAGAACATTGTTTTCACCAACAACTAGACTTCTTGGTGGCCAATTTTTTTGCTTCCAGTGATTTTGTCGGTCTCTACTGTCCCATAAACATAGAAAACAAGGGTATTTGGTGTACCCAGCCTGTTGTCCCAGCAGCATACACAATACTTTTAAATCCCCACATACCAACCAATTTTGGTTTTGATAACCCACATTCTTGAGTACCAACTCCAAGTTCTCATAAGTCTCCTTCAAGTACACCGAATGAGCAACAGGAATGGATGTATAACAACCACATTGTGAAGTAAAACTGCTTTTAAGCTTCTTTTGGAAGAGTCAATGAAAAGCCTCCATTCAGAAGAATCATACTGAATGTGGAACTGAGCCATCAACCCCTCTAAATCAGAGCAAAACACCCAATTGCCCTCATGAAAAAAGTAAGACAGAAAGTCTTTTTCCCGATGTCTGTACCATGCAAAAGATGTACCTTCCATCAACAAATTTTCGCTTTTAAGTCTAGAACATGTATTTTCATGTTTTTGGGAGCACTGGCAGTGAAAATAAATTTGTTTTTCCATGTTCAGTTTTTTTTCCCCAAGTATGATGAATTTGAAATTTAGTGATTTCCACCTACCTGTTTGACCAAGGCACATTTCGATTGTGAAAAAACCTGACGTCCCAGGAAAAAACGGTGGTCATTTTCGAATTCAGCGCACCAAAAAACATAAGAATCAGATAAAATTATGAAAACAGCTTTTTGGTTGCAGACCTGTGTTATTAACTGCTTTCTAAACTTGTGAAAATTATTAACCTGTTTCCCAATGATATAACAAATCTACTTGAACACTGTCTAACCACTGCATGTTTCCTATATAATCAATCTACAAGCAAAAAAAGAGCATTGCAATAGTAGCAATTCTCTAAATTGAGGAATTTTAAGGATTGGCTATGAATTTGACAGTTTTTAAACCAAATTTTTGGGTTAGGTATGTGGATGATATATTTGTAATTTGGGACCATGGAGACCATGAAGTTGGAGAACTTTCTCAACCATCGGAACAAGATAAATCCAGCTATCAGGTTCACAATAGAGAAGAAAAAAAAATGGAAGTCTACCATTCTGGAAGCACCTGGAGCTTCTTCACTGCTATTTCTGGCTTTCTCTCTAGCAACATGTCGTTCCTGGCGAAGTTCTGAAAACGTTGCAGAATAAAATGTTGGACCTTTTTTTACAACAGGGATTTTAATCCTTTGACACAGTCATGATCTTCTTACCTGGATATGTTAAATTGTTGCTGGGCTGTCTTTGAGGACTAGATCTGAAAGGCAGGTGCAAGGGAGTGGCAATCAAATGCAGGTATCATGGTGTTTTGTGTGTTCCCTGATGCATCTGGTGAGCCACTGTGAACACAATCCTAACCTATCATTCTGCTGGTGCAGTCACTGGTCCACCATGGTCCAGAGTGTTGCAAGTGTGCTGTAAGGCACATTTGCAGCTATTTGGGAGTTGGCCATACCAATGGGACAGCCCGTGCCAGCCTGCCAGCATAACATCCCACCTCAGGGCCACCAGCAGAGGCAAGTATGTGGCTGAGCAGTGCAGGGCCTGGAAGAAGATGGATAGAGGAAGCCTTGAGGCACTTCTGGGTGGGGGAAGGCAGAATGGGGTGGATTGGTGGAGGCCTCCTACACCCTATCCTAACCCCCTTCCTAGGCCAGCTGGTGTTACACCGGGCTGCTTGCAGAGATCCAAGTAGCACCATAGAGGCAACTGGGGTGTTACTGAGGGTAAGGGGTGGAAATTCCTTTACTTGAGTAGACCTCTTGCTGCCTCCTAATCTGCACTGGATACAGCACAAGCCGTATGGCCTAGCTGAACCAGCGCACATTAGGTTTGGGCTGTATGAGATACAGGAAGTTAGACTAGATGGGCCTTTGGTCTGATCCAGCAGGACTCTTCTTATCACTGTCTGGATCAAAATATGGCAGCCAGGTTATTGTTGGGAGCTTGCCACTGATTGTATCTTGCCTAGCTGAGCTGCCGATTTTTTTCTGGGCACATCTGAAAGTTCTGCTTTTAATATTTAAAGTCTAAAAGTTTGGGTTCTGGGTACTCAAAGGACTCTCTTTCCTCATATGAGCTTGCTTGATTTATTTTTTATGTCTGCAGCTTTACAGTTGCTCCCTTCTTGGTTTATTTCTATTTAACAATGACCACATGTTAGCTGTACTATACTATCCATAGGGGCCTCTGTTAGCCTGAAGATAACATCTGAAGGTTGCCCGTTTGAGGCCACCGGCAGCTCCGTGAATGGTGAGACCTTGAGGCAGCTGACAAGCTGAGCTGAGTTATTCCGCCTGTTCTGTGGTGTGAACGAAGAAGTGTCTTGGCTGCCCTTCAAGTGAGAGATGAAGGAGCTGATTGTCAGCCAGTGTGGGAGGCAACTGGGGGCCAGAAGTGATACCAGACCATGAAAGATCCATCTGAAATGTTGTACGGTTCTTGAAAGATAGAACCTTTCTGTTGTTGTAAAAATCCCCTCGGGGGGGTTTAGAGATAGACTGCCTATGTGAACCACCTTGAATAAAGTCAGAAGAGTAAGCCATTTAGTTATTTGATTTTTCTCTGTAAACCGCTTTGTGAACTTTTAGTTGAAAAGCGGTATATAAATACTGTTAATAATTAATAATAATCTGATGACCAGAAAGGTGGTATATAAATACCAGTATTATTACTGAAAAGGAGATACACTGGGTTCTGTATTAGGGTATACTCTTTTATGATGATCTGGAACAAACTCCTATATAACACAACCCAAAAATGTTTACTCAGTAATTCAAAGCCAATTCATTGAGCTCTGTCATATCTAAGTTTTTCAGAAATACCAAGTAACTCTTCTGTGATCACTTTGACTGATCTATTTCACTGCTAGGCTTACTAGCCTAATGATTACTGCCGCCACTATATTTATAAAAAATTATACCACCTCTTTACTCTTTATCTATCTCACTTTCTCCATCAGTTTCTGGCACTCCTCTGTCAGTGACATTAAAATTAACAAAACATCATCAAAAGATGAAATTGTTGTCAGCCATTTCTGTTTTACACTTTCTAGTATCACAGACAAGGCCTACGTTAAAAATGTCTGTTCAAACAATTAAAGTGACTTGTGGGTAACACACAATAAAGCACCTAAACAAAACCAAAAGTACTTTCCAACCACAGTTGCACATTTTGAAGCTTTGGAGCCCAATTCTCTGCATGCCTACTCAGAAGTGCTAATAGTCAATGGGGCTTACTCCCAGGTAAATGAGGGTAGGGTTGCAGCCTCAGTGAAGGAAATAGTAGCATTCTGGGGTGGGGGCGTAGTGCTAGGTTTGGTAGGCACCTTGCATTCGGAGCCATTCTGGCAGCGAGAACAATGCAGAGGCATCTCCTCCACATTGCTCTCACTGCCCACAATGGCTCTGAAGATGAGGGGCCACTTACACAGCATGTTCAGGTGCCTGTAAAACTTGCTACTGATTTAAGCACATGCTTAACTTCCCATATGAGATCAAATGAACTTCATTCTGTTGGAAGATCCATGGTTCAGCCTTGAGAGCCTGGGCCAGGACATCAATTCAGAGTACTTCAGAGTAGATACACTGACTACCGCCATATTTTTTTAAACAATGCTGTGTGCTTGTGCCACCATTGGGGGGAGTGGCCCATTGTGCTGGGATTTGCCCCAGGGTCCACTGAGACCTGATGCCTGCCCTGAGGCTGCTGCAGAGTTTACTTGGCAACTGTGTCTGCCATAACCCTAATATTTTCACGACCAAAAAGTGAACAATTAACTCACATCTGTAAACCTGAGCAGTTAGGCTGATTGGGCTGTTCCTTTGTACTTGAGAGTCTAAGGCGAAAAGAAAGTGATCCACATTATATGAGCACCTATAGCAAACACAATTGCTACATAATGTATGAAATTACGCTAGCCTAGCAATCTTCCCAGGTGCTTCTTTTTCTCTAAGTCTTGTACTATCTCTACCTTGCTGCCTGTGATGCCTATTTTCTGCCCTCTTTTCAACAGCCATCTCTTTTATACGGCCTTTCATGTTGTTGTCTTGTGTGCTCTCTGAAGCATTTGGTAGGCCACTGTGAGATACAGGAAGGTGGACTAGTTGGGCCTATGGCCAGCAGGGCTGTTCTTATGTTGTAGTCAGCTAGGATCCTGTCCTAAGTCTAAAATAAATAGCCAGTCACTGCCAACACACCAGAACAGGAAATACCAGCAAGGTAAAGAACAAGTTTTTTTTTAATAGGTTCAGATGACTCAAGCAAGCAATAAAAGAAAGTGAACAAAAGTTGGGGGTCACCAGTGAGTCAGATCTTGAAGGTGGAGGAGAACCAGACCGCAGGAAGCAGTGACAGATGTGGAATCTTTCTTCCCAAAGAACAGATTACAAATAATGTCCTTAATAAATGTACCCACCTTAGTTTTAAAATTTCTGTTCCAGCACCACAACATTTTTCCAGCTTTTGAAGAGTACTGTTGTGAACGAAGGACTATTTCTCTATATGTTAGAATGATGCAGGTGCAAGGCAATATCGTTTTCTGTGCAATCCTATCTTTGAATGACACCTGCTGGGCAAGGTTATGTTTGTTATGAAGTTTGCAGGCACCCAAAGGTATCTTTCACGTCACGTAAGGAGTCAGCCTCTGGAGGAAGGGTGCCATTGGATGTACACCATTGTGATTCACCAAGGACTAGGAAATAGACAATTATAAGGACTCACAAGGATCAGGAAATGGGGACAGTTGAAATATGAGCCATGGTAGATTTAAAAACACTCTTCCTCCACAAATCCATGGTGGGTGTACCGTTAGCAAACCCAGTCAAAATGCTGTTCCTCTATTTTCTTTGGCAAACCTGAACCATAACACTTGTTTAACATTTCCTTATAGAAGTTGGATTGTTGAAATTCATTACATAAATTTCTGAAATAAATACTCTTCCAGCATGGCTTTAAAAAGTCCTAGGGGTAGCGTTTGCCATCTATCTTCTGAATCCTTTCCAGCTTGGTGATATCCTTCTTGAACATTGGCACCCAGTACTCCAGAGTGCTCCACATATGGCCTTAACAGTGCTCGGAAGATTGGGGCTAAAGGTTCCCAAGTCTTGCAAATGCTGCTGAGGCATCAAATAGCCTTTGAGTTATGATCAGTGTCAGAGACTCAGCAACAAATCCACTTGAAAGTGTAACCAATCCTTCAAATGTATATTTCTATATAGGTCACCTGGATGTCTTAATTTGGATTTATTGTTATCTTCACCATAGCTGTTTTCTTGCTTGTTTGTGAATTCTGTCACAGAGATGTGTTAATTACTGGTGTTTCTGTCAATATCTAATTTAAGACCCTTGTCTGAGATTCTGCCTATCACCATGAAAAACTGTTCTTACTTTTTACCCAGACTGATAAATATTGGTCAAGGGAAAGCCCACATCTGTAGACATCTGAGGCGAAGGAATGTACACTCAGCTAGCATAAGATGATGGGAAGGGAAAATGGGGTTGGTCAACAATTTGTCAGGTGAAAATAATCGGAGACAGACAATGAATGGAATAACTGAAAAAGATTCTGATTTGACTCTTTCAAAAGGCTGTTACATGCTCTTACATACTCTGTATTCTGAGAAACTGGAAAGCTGTTTCCAACGTGCAAGGAAGGCTTATTTGCTCATTTACCAGTCTGAGCAGATTGGAGGCTAGAAGTACAACCAGAGGCATAACTTGGGTGGAGCCTGAGGGGCATGTGCCCTGGGTGCTATAACAGGGGGTCATATGTCTGCTCCCAGGTGCTGCTCTAGTTATGGAGAAGGCTGGTGGCTTTGCATGCCTGATTCTTTCTCCACAGGAACAGGGCATGTGAAGCTGCACTAGTGAGTGCTCCACCCTCTGGGAAGAACCTGGAAGTGACATCACAGTGTCATGTGGCAACAGGACGTCACTGCCACGAGCACCGGGGCAGCATGTTACACCCCGAGTATAACTATGAAAAGTAGTTCATTTGTTTTTAACATTCCCATAATTTACTATCTAATGACTCTTACAGCTTCTTTTTCTTTGACACTTTGTAAAGTTGGCTATGGCTTTTTCTTGGTATTCCAGACTCCTCACACTATTTCTTGGCAGAGATTGGCTGACCACTTGGCATGTGAACTCTAGGATTAATCCTGGGTTGCTATTAAGCAGAAGTCAGCCATATGTATTTCTTATTTCCTAGATCTGCCTGGTCAGCAAAAACGCACTTGGGTAGTGGCATGGCAATCATTCATCCAGACTCCCAGTTGAAACATTTTCAGGCCAATAGGCAGAACAAGCATTCCGCCAGCACAGACAGCCTTGTGGTAGTCATGAAAATCTCTCTGGCAGCTCTCAAAGCCACATGCTGGCAGGGTGGCCTGAGAGGCCTGGAGCATGACAATAGATTACAGAAGGCCCACCAACCCAAGTAACCTGGGAGGTGGTCAGAATGGGGTGGTGACAGGGGCAGGGAGGAGGGAGGATTTGGTCTGGGAAGGGGGTGGGTTCAGCGGCAGTGGTGTCTGCTAAATCTAAACATTCTTCCTGGACCCTATCTTCTAACTCAGGCCCATGGATTTGCACCAGTGATTTTACTTGTGCAGGTCCAAGTAGACCTATCCAGGCATTGGGCTTGGGTAAGGGAACAAAGGAAACCTCAGGGTTTGCCCCCTGTAGAATGCAGCATAAACCTTTTGGTGTGGCTGCTTTGGTAGGGGGAAGGATAGGATTGGGCTTTGAGACACTGTAAGCTTACTGCTTTGTGGCTTGGGCCACCTACCTTCCTGTTTGTTCAACCTTATCATGTTCTAGGAGACAGGTCAGAAGATGTTTGGAGTAACTGAGAAAGTAATATAGCATTTGAGGTGTTTGTATGCAATATGGAAGATCCAAATCCAAATTCCACCAGCCATAAAAACTTTCTGAATGGCTTGATTAATGGATCTGTTGTGATGTGCAGATGTCACAGGAAGACTCTCATGATTTTCAGAGCAACTGTTCCACTGAATTGTTCAGCCTCCATTTCTTACAACTTGCGTATGTTTAGGAGTTGTGGGTTGTTTGTACTTTAAAAGGTGGTTCTCTTCCCTGGTTATCTCCTGTCAACTTGTCTTAATGACAATGTCATTTTTGTTGAGACAGTCAGACAAAACCACTACCTCATCAAGCAAAACCATTTCCTTAAATTATGCTTTTGGAGTTGGTGCCTCCACATTAGATTATATCATCTTGATTAAGTTTGCTTTTACATCTCTCTCTTGGCAGACCTTTCTGTGAGTACAATAATGGTTGCTTAAAATCAGTATCTTTTTTTGAACAAGATGTGCCGCTGTTCTTTTTTTTCCCCTCTCAGTTTTTGACCAGGATGTAGGCTACTTAATTAGGAGCAATCAGAATGTCAACCCAATCTAAATCAGATTGTCAATGCAGTTACTTAAAACAAAGTAGCGACTGCTCTCCATATAAGGGAGGAATAAAGTATTTTTATTGCCATTTATGACTTAGAACTGAAGTAATTACCACTCCAGGGTAATTTAATACTCTTGCATTAATTCTGACGCATTTTAAAGTGGCATTCTGGGATCCTCAGAGATGTCTATTTTCTATGAAATACTGTCCGGCCCAAGGATTTTTAACAGCTATCTCGGGTTTATTATACATGTGTAATGTAATAAGGATGGATCAGAATGTTTACATGGAATAAAATGTGAGGACCTATGGCTGCATTGTTGGTGTGGATTTGGTTTCGTTCTAATTCAGTGATACATTTGTTTTCATTATTGCTTGCTTAGCATACTCCATTTTCCTGGGGGTATCGGAGGTCATGTTTGCAGGGAAATTTCAAGACTCTTAATTTGTTGCAGAATGCAAAGCTACAAATGTAGGACATGATGGAAAGGCTAAAAATGTGAATCCTGTTATACAAACTCTCTTATGACACTATGTCCAGGCTTTTAACTGTAGTTGTCTTACTATACCTGTACTGTTACACTGTGCTACAACATCGTGTATGTACCTGTCAGTCCTGTTCTGTGTGTCTGTACTCCTAGGTGCCATGTGTGGGGCTGGTAGGGGGGATGGACATTCATGGGCCGGGAACCTGGGCAATCCAATGAATGTGCCTTTCGACTGCACCAATGTTTCAAAGCTATGTGGTTTGGGAGTTGCTTTGTAGCTGGTATATTTGGGTTTTGGTTTGGCTGTCCCATTTTGTATCCATTCTTCTTGCTGGTAGGACATCCAAAATGTTAACTTTGCTTTATGAAATGTTAGCAGCAGTGCCCTTTAGAACGCATGTAACATGTGCACTTGTGGGGAAAAACAACCATGTGCAGGGACCCCATGTAATGGCTCATGGTACAACTGTATAATCTGGTGGTAAAAGGAGAAAAGAGGCAAGGTAAAAGTGCACAAAAGTTTACTATAGTGTTCAAAAACCAAAAGATAGGGGAGGGATATCAAATTGGACCTAACTAAAATAGCTCACTCTCACTTACTCTGGACAGGGGCAACACTAATGCACAACGGAACTCTGGGAAAAATGGTTTGAAGGAGGAGAAATGGGGAGAGGGGAGAAGCAGATGGGGCAGAAGGAACACAGGGAGATTAGACGGGCTCCCCAGAGAAACACAGAGGAAGAAAGTGAGGTTTTAGGGGTCAGAGAAGGAAAGAGAAAGGGCGGAAATTGCTGAGGTGAGTGAGAAAGAAGGGGAGAAGGGTTACATAAGAACAACCCCACTGGATCAGGTCATAGGCCCATCTAGTTCAGCTTCTTGTATCTCATAGTGGCCCACCAGATGCATCTAGATTCTGGTGGTTCAGACCATGGCAAAACATTGTGGCTAGAAACAGTTCTCTGTAATCTGAACTGAGGGCTATAGGAAAGGGGTGGGTCTAGAGACGGACTGTGAATACACTTCACCCAGTTGCTGTGGGGGAGCTGGACTCCCCATCAAACAAGCATGCGTAATCAGTGTTTCCAGTCTCAGGAGGGAGATGTAACTAGAACCTTCAATGGAAAATCCCTGAAAACAACTTTTCCTAGCTCTTGTGTGGCTTGAGGGATCCGTTATGGATATCTGTTTCTGGAAAGGAGGCCTAAGGGCAAAGCAGAAAATCCTTCTCCTTGAGGGGCCTACAACAGTATTTCTCAGCATTTGCCCCCCCACTGTATCACTTCGAATGTTCCACCTACTGGAAGTACCACCAGAAGTAACTGGCAGTGATGTCATTGCCGGTTCCAGATTGTGAGGCCAGATGTGATGCAGCAAACACTGGTAAGAGGCTCAGGGCAGACAGGAAGGCTTTTTCAAGCACACAAAAAGTGCATGCTGGAGGTCTTGCCTGCTGAGCTGAGCCTCCTACTGCTGCTTGTCACATTGCATTGCTAGTCTTGCTGCCAGGCAAGCAGGGGTCTGAGGGTCGTTTAAGTACCACTGGACACCAGCTGAAGTACCACCACTTAAAAAAAACAACACTGGCCTACAAGTTCTTCATGCTTGTCTCCATGCCATGTTCTCCATGCTTACTTGTGATTCATTTGAACATGAAACTGGCTGGATGCTGTGGCTGGAATGGGCAGACTTCCTTTCCTGTTTAGCTCTTGCTGCCTAATTTTATCTTGTGTGTGTACTAGGTTGGGTGTGCATTGATTGGTGCTTTCCTTGCACATAAAGTGTTGAGGGCCAAATCCTATCCAATTTTCCAGTGCTGGTAGAGCCATGTCAATGGGGCATGCACTGCATCCTCTGGTGGGGAAGCAGTCACAGAAGCCTCCTTAAGGTATGGGAACATTTGTTACCTTGGGGAAGCATTGCAGCCACACTGGTACTGGAAAATTGGATAGGATTGGACCCTGAATCATCTTCATGTAACACCATGATTGCTGGGTGGCAGTGGAGTTGTCAAGGTCTATTTCTTTATTCATTTATTTAAGAATTTCTACCCAACATTCAACGCCGCAAAGGGTTGTCTTTCAGTGTTCTTCTTGTGACTTTGTTTCTGCAGCTATTGTAGTGGGGCAGCCCAATCCTGAGTTGCCCGGGGCGCCCAGGCTCAGCGGCACCGAGAACGGCTGCCACCGGAACCTGCATGCCCCGGGCTACCGCGGGAGGAGAAGGGGACTTTTGTTCCCTTCTCCTGGGTAAGAGAAGCAGCCCCACAAAGGGGCTACTCACTTAGGTAAGATAAAGGCGCTCGTGTAGGGCACGGAGCCCTTCAGGAGTGCCTTGGATCCTGCAGAGCAGAGCTCTGCAGATCTGCTTTCCTCCCTCCCCCTGGCACGCCTCCAGCCCGCCCCCTTCCCCAGGCACGCCTCCAGCCTGCCCACTGCCCGCATCACGCCTCCCCTGCCCTCTTTCTGCCCCCTGCCGTACTCCCCCCTCCCCGGAACACTTCCTCCTCACCCCTGTCCCCGCTTACTGTGTCGTGGCTCGGCAGTCCATGAGACCGCCGAGCCACGGAGGCTGGGTGACCGCCCTGCGCTAGCCCAGCACTGGCTGGTGCTGGGCTAGCACAGATGGCAGCCCGGCGGTGAGGTTCACAAAGCACGGAGCCGTACCAGCAAGCACAGGATTGGGTTCTTAGTTGCCTCTGGTTGTGATTGCACATAGGATCATGATTACCGATATATACTTGTGTATATGTCCATCTCATGGATAAGTTGAGGGCTAGTCTTAAGCAAAAAAAAAAAAATAGAATTTGCTATGATCTGTGGATAAGCTGATGGAAAAACTTAGGGGTGTGTGAAATTCTTTGAAAACGACTTACCAGGAATTGTTCTGAGGCAGCAACAGAAAGCCAAAAAGGAAAAACAAAAAACGGAGCGATTTTCCCTTCTTCTCCAAACAAAAAGGGAGATGAAGGCGCTTATGGGAGTTATAGGCTTGATGCTACCATAGTATGTGATTGCATTTGGGGAAATGTTACAGATCTTAACAAGCTACTCTATATATTCTTTTAACAATGATAGTAAATGGGACTTACTCCAGGGTAAGTGTGGGTAGGATTGCAGCCTAGGATTGTAAAAAAGTTCATGTTTGATGATGTCACTTCTGGTCATGACATCACTTCCAGTGGGTCCTGACAGATACTAATTCTAAAAAGTGGGTCCCAGTGCTAAACGTTTGAGAACCACTTCAGTACAGTACTTCCACAGCAGCAGCCCTCATAAAGACTACTATTCCCATAACCATCTTCACCTCTCTTTCTATTTGGAGGAGGTGAAATGTCTCCTTTTTCGTTGCTGTTGCTGTCTCAGAACAATTACTAGTAAGTAAAATGCCTTTTTTTACCCCGCCATGTCCTGGTTCTCAGCCCAATTAGCCCCACCCACCTCACCAAGCATCTGTTCTTAGAAGCTTTATTGATCATATTGACTCATGTATTAGCTGACCCAGGTTTTCAGGGTAAATTTTAAGGCATTTTTAAAATGTATATGAGTATATATACAGTATGTTATGCAATGTCCCAGGAGTAAACGGGCCATATGTCTATGCTGCTAGAGTTGGGCCAGCCCAACCTGATCTGTGGCATGACACCACCCCTAACGTCTTCACCAAGGTGGCATGAGCATCCACCTCCTGAAAAAGCTTTTAATTCTCCATCCTTGCATGGGGTTAAAGGGAAGTTTGGGAGGGAGACGGATGATCTGATTTTTGCTCACCTTTAGCAATTAGGGAGTGGATCAATGAGGCACACATCTGTGGTGGGCTGGAGGAGGCGGTTGCAGTCTTGGGGTGAAGGTCATTCTGTTTTCCCCTTGCTCCCCCCTCCACTCATCACAAGCCACATCAAATTGCTTCCTAGGTGGGCCAGCCATGTGCTGGAGATGAAGCAAGGAGAAGAGAGAGACTCCACCCTCCTTGTTTAGTCAGCAAGCATTCTCCAACTTTCACTTTATAGAAAGAAGCAAAATATTAATTAAGCAAATGGCAACTTCTCTGGTCTTGAGCCATTTGCCTTCCAGGTGCCTTTCTGTGGTCCACATGCTCTCAGACGGAGGCACACTGTGACTTTGATTGCGTGCCCTGATCTGTGAGAGACTGAGGCCGCAATCCTATACACACTTACCTGAGGGTAAGTCTGATTCAACTCAGTGGGACTTACTTCTTAGTATACACGTATAGGCTTGTGCTTTAAGAGTGGATAGATCTGCTGTGTGTTGTGGAGCATTGGTCTGCTTAGTCCTTTGGTCATTTCCAGTTGTGGGATGAGTGACACCGTGGTTCAGATGAGAACCCAACACAATTTCCTGGCAAATCCAAAGACAAGTACAGGGCTTCTGAGAGCTGGTATTGAGCCTGGGGCAAGTTACTTGATTATCTCATACATGAAGCCCAGGCCATAGGGATTTTGCCCCTCCTGTCCCCCTCTCCGCAGCCTTGGGCAAGTGAGCTGCTGTGGTAGCTAACAACACAAGCCTATGCATGTCTACTCAGAAGTTGTTGGCATCCTTCAGTCTCGGAAGGCAATAGTATTGTGCTCTGAATGGTGACTCTGAAACAGTGTCTAGTGTGGCTGAAAAGGCCAATTTGGGAGTGACAATCCCTTCCACACTGAGAGCAAATGTAGTCTGTCCCTGGTCTGTCTCCCTGGCTACAGGCTTTCCTTCTTTGCCTCTTTTCCGCAATCTCTTGCAAGTGTCTCTTCAAACTCATGGGAGAGGCCATGCTGCACAACCTGCCTCCAAGCAGGACGCTCAGAAGCCAAGGTTGAGCCATCTGTTGAGCCATCTGTTGAGGTCCACACCTAAGGCCTTCAGATCCCTCTTGCAGATGTCCTTGTATCGCAGCTGTGGTCTACCTGTAGGGCGCTTTCCCTGCACGAGTTCTCCATAGAGGAGATTCTTTGGGATCTGGCCGTCGTCCATTCTCACTACATGACCAAGCCAATGCAGGC
This sequence comes from Tiliqua scincoides, assembly GCF_035046505.1. Classification (NCBI taxonomy): domain Eukaryota; kingdom Metazoa; phylum Chordata; class Lepidosauria; order Squamata; family Scincidae; genus Tiliqua; species Tiliqua scincoides. The sequence continues at coordinate 41,566,755 of NC_089824.1, read as the reverse complement.
GTCTCTGTTTTAAAAGTAAGGCCTCAGGAGTAAGGCCTATTCAATCCAATGAGACTTTCTCGCAGAAAAGAGTGTGTGTGGGATTGCAGCCTAAAAAACTATGCCGTGTATCAGGACTCAGTTTGCATCTGACCTCTACCAGGAACTCACCAGGTAGTCTCAGACAAGCCACTCCCTCTTTGACTTCAACGCTCACAAAACGGGCATAGTAATGCTCAGCTTACAGTGTGATGGTGATTGTCAGGATAACAAGACTTCTTATGGGAGGTGCCTGCCACATTCAGAAAATGCTACACAACTGCTAGGTATTACTGAAATACATAGAATATGTCAGTTTATCTCTTAACAAGGTAACATCTTCATAATTCCTCTTTTGTATGCCGATTTTCCCCATGTCCTGAGCAAGCCTCTTACCAATCTGCTGCTTCAACCGTTTTGAAATGGTGTGGTGTTGGAGCTGCCTAATTCACATAACAGGCAGTCCTATTAAAAACAACAACAACAACAAAAAAAAAAACCATAGGGGAACATTAATTGTGCCAGCCACATGTGAGACAATTTGAAGTCATTTCATTTCAGGAAGTGCATTAGCTCTCAGATGAATGGGCATGAAAGGGCCTGGCAGATTCTTTCTTAAACTGCTGCTGTTGGGCTGGGACACACACGGTAAACAGGGGAGGCTTCGCAGCAAGCCTGAAACTGTAGCACGGACACAGAACAAAGTTTTGGAGGAAAATGCTGCATTGCAGCTCTCCGCCTGCTTTGTAGCAAATCTCTGCTGGCAGAGACCATACAGAGGAGTGGCTTTGCACAAGAAAGCTGTTTTCAAGCTTCATTATGCAGCTCTACTGTCTGTGCTATTATCGCCCTTAAAAAAAATTGACTCTCTTTTGGAAAGAAAGAAAATAAGTCAGTTCCCTTGGTGCTATTGTTCTGAGAGTTCCCAATGGGTCCTCTTTTCTCTGTATACAGATGTAACACTTTCTGACATCCACATAGCTTAATTTGAAGAATTCCTTCTCCCGGACTTTCATACTTCAGATCTTCAGCCTGGGTTTCATGCAAGGCTGGGGGGGGGGGAAGATTTTGCAATACTTCACCAAAAGGTCTAACACCTATTTTGAGATTCACTGGCAAATTTGGAGAGGAGGAGACGGCAGAAAGTCACGATGCGTCCGCAAATCACCTTGAGAACCACATTGGCTGACCCATTTTTGAGCAGCAATGGAATGATGGCTGCCTCCTTTAGGAATTTGGGAAGAGGGAATAATTATGGTTTGAATTATCAGGGGAGTGAGAGATGAGGGCTTTGTCTTTGGTTCCTGTTCGGCTGTATCTTGGAGGGAGGGAGTGTCAAAAACCCTCTAATCAAGCACTGGGTATAACTGGCAATGCTCTCCTAGGAGAATTAATTTCTTCCCTGAGAATGTATAAAAGCCTAATTCATTAATATGAATTAGAGAGGGCTCTGAAAGGAGGTAGGAAAACATTGTATGTAGTAAAGAAGGCAGGTTGTTAGATGGGGAAGAAAAATCTCAGGAGAACAGCTCCTGTGCAGCTCTGGAGTGCAGCTGTGAAACCTACTCCTACTTGGGTAGCTGGTTGGTCCAGGTTGCTGATGAGGCCAGGTAAAGCGGCTGCTTTGAGTGGTGGGTTGGTGGCAGTACACATGCCCCATGCACACTCCCTGCTTGCTTCCTAGTCAGCTCTACACATGTGGCCTAGGACTGAGGTGGTCTAGCTTGGCCCAGTATCAGCCACTCCTCCTTTGCTTCCGTGGCAGAAATCCCCGATTCCCCCTACTTTTAGACACTTCAAAGCCCCTAAAGGTGTCTGTGATGCCTCAACATCCCCCAAAAGGGATGTTGATGAGACATCCTGCTGCAAAAGACATTGTTCTGGGATTGTTCCCTGAGACTCTTGGAATTCAGCGCCTTTGCCTGAAGGGCACATGGCAAGGAAGCAGAGTCATGGTGGACTGGTTGTCTTCCTGCCAAGCCTTCCCCCAGAACAAGAGATCCTAGCCAGCCCTCCTGCTGCGGTTCATGTGCAAAAGGCATTTGGGTGCCCAAGCCCACTTGACAGGTCAATGGGCAGGCAGCAATGCCCAGATGGTCATAAATCAGATGAACCTATGACATTATCACTCCTAAGATGAATTTTTAAGGTCATGCGCAAAGATACTTCTGTGTTCTTGCCTGGTCAACACTGGATACAGCTGCTGTGTTGGCATGGTGAATGGATGTCCCTTTCACTATCTTGTGAGAGCAAGGGACCAGGACCCCGGAAAAGCAGGAATAATGAAAATAAGGACAGCATTCAGTTTGCCACATCTGGGGATTTATTTACTTTGCCACCAGCATTTTAATCTCCTTGCCAACCATTGCCTACTTCCTCGTTGCTATTCCTGTTCTGCTTTTGTATATGCCTTATTTTGACCACTTGCAACTGCCCTATTGTGTTGTCTCCACAGCCTTGTGATAAACTTTTTATATTGTGTACTGCTTTATGTGAAGTTTAGCAGGGAGGAAGTGGATTGTCATATCTACCAAATTGCTTAACTTCTGCTACCATTTTGCTTCAAGGGGGAACCCGCAGAGTTAGGGACCCCTTGGGTGATGGCAGCAGGAAGACAACCAACTTTCCAGTAACCCCAGTCTGACCAGTAGGATGGGTGGAGCAAAGCAAAAGTCACTAACTGCTAGTCCCAGTGCTTCATCACCTTCATTCCACCACTGCTTCTAAAGAGGAAATGAGAGAAGAGAGTGGTGATGGCCTAAAAAGCTATTTTCAACCTTTTTCATCTCATGACACACTGATAAGGTGCTAAAATTGTCAAGGTACACCATCCGATTTTTTTGACAATTGACAAGGCACATAAAGCTGATAGTGGACAGCTCACATCCCCCACTGGCCCTACTAATAAATGACCCTCCCACAAACCCCTGCAACACATCTGCTAATCAATTGTGGCACATCAAGGTGCCACAGCACAGTGGTTTAAAATCACTGGCCTAAAGCACCTCTGTATCGAGGGAAACTCTGCCATGGGGGAGGAGAAGGAAGAGAAGCAATGATGTACCCCATCCCTACTTCTGGGGCTAAATGTTGGAGTCCACTTGCCTGTCCCAACACTGGGGAGCGGAGGTAGTGATGACTTGCTACCTATGGCATGGGGGAGGGGGCTTGAGCCAGGTTTGTAGAGAACATAAGATTTATTTGCCGAAAGCATCTGGAAGCAATTATCCTGTCCTGGGCTTTGTGCTCCTCATGTTATTTGTGCTATCCTGTAGCATAATAGCATATTATTGGTAAGATGGTTATTGTATGATTTTTACTCCACCTCATCTCACATAATCTCAAAGGTTTTCAAGAACCAGATTAAAACTGAAAAATAAAAGCAACCACACTTAAAAAATGAACCCATAAAGGTTGGTTGGTTGGCAACCTTCAGTCTCTAAAGACTATGGTATAAGCCTACAGCACCCGGTATTCCCAGGCGGTCTCCCATCCAAGTACTAAGCAGGCCTGACCCTGCTTAGCTTCTGACATCAGACGAGATTGGGCATGTGCAGGATAAGAGCAGCAAAAAACAAACCCAGCTAAAACCAATTAAAATGTCAAGGCAACAGCTGGCAGTTCAAACAGTCTCAAATACTTAAAACTATTAAAGCCACAGGAGACAAAGAGGATCTTCACCTAAAATATCATAAAGAAGGTATCGGATCTGGGATGGCCTTTCCATGAGGCACACTGAAATGATCACCTCAGGCACCAGATCAGAGGGGGCACCTATGTATTGTCCACCTATTTGCCTCCACTGTCCCTACTTCTCCTTCTGCTTCCTGGAATGGAAAAAGAGGAGCGGGACAGAAAGGAAGAACAAATGTGGAAGTGAGAAGAGTGGTGAGCTAGAATATTGGAGAGTGGAAGAAACAGAGGGTGGTGCATTTTGGGTAAGGGGAGGTAGCATTTGGCATTCCTCTTCCGGTGTGAGGGCATCTTGGACTGGCCCTGTATCAGGTATATATGTATAGGGAAGGAGATCCGTAGCTGAGTTGTCACTGCCAATAGGTTTTTCTCTTTAGTAGCCACTTGGCCAAACTCCGAAAGCAAAGGTATCCAAAGAAGAGCCCCTGAAGCAGATCTTAACTGGCACACAGGTAGGTTCATGTTGATTTGTCTCTAATTTAAAATGAATACTGATAGAGAATGAGCAGAATCTGGGGCAGTTCCCCTCCCGCCTCTCCTTCATATTGTCATGCACAATACAATTCAGCATAGATTTGCACATACTGTGACCCCATCACTGTATCAGCTTCCTTGTGTGGTAATGGGAAGAGCTTATCATTTGAGGGTCAGAAAGAATGACATTCATTCCTGGTTGATTAGCAGCCCAGGCCTTCAAGAAGCCCCTGTGAGTTCAACTTTTGCATTTGAAACCAAGTGCTGAATCCATTAAAAAGACTCTGGTGAGCCTGTTGTGAATACCAGGCATTCCTAGGAGATGCAAGTGGCTCAGTTAACAAGGTTGAAGTTACATGGCCTTAGGCTATATCATCAGTTGGGATGGTGCCTATGGTGGAGATGGGCAGAATCTCTAAGCTGAAAACACTTTCTCTTCCCTGCCCCCTCCACCTCTTAACTTTTTCTTGAGAATTTGTCACTGTTGCTGTCCTCCTGCAACGTTTACAGAATGGCTGAGAAACAGATGAAATTTCCAGTCAAAATATTCCACAGTCTTTGCAGAGATGCTATTTACAGCTTTTAACATTGTATTAATTAAACAAATTGTCCGCTAGGCTTGACAGATAATGATTTCAGTGTTGATCTCTTAACTCAGCAAAGGTACAGAGTTATTCCCAGGATGCAGAAAATCTTGCTACGATCCTGAAAATCTAGGCAAATTGAGCTACATTTTTTTGACTTCATCATTGCTGTGAACAAGTGGAAAGTCATGCAGAGAGAAGGCTTATTCTCTCTAGAGTAGAGCACAGGACAGGAAGCTAAAAGATGTCACTTTCATAGGTTTTTGTGTTATATTTTTCCATCTAGTTTCCTGTTGTTAGTTTCTCTTTGGTCACTTAGCTATTAGACAAAGAAGCACTTTCCTACAGGAATGATTTAAGGATAAGATACCTAAATAATCAAGGCTAAATATAAATTCATGTGATTAAATTGAATAAGAAATGTTACCTATTCCTATCATTTTCAGTTTAGCAAAATCTGCTTACAATTTTGCACTGTCCAAAGTAAGAGGAGTTAACTTCTGAGCATACTTTGGATATGTTTGGGTTGAAAGAAAATCCAATGTGCATTTCATTTTTCCTGTGGAACTCCCTTTCCTGTTGCTCCTGCTGCTTCAAGACAGCCAGGGCCTGCATTGGTGCTTAGGGGGGGGGGGGGGAGGCCTTAGGGTATAGTTTGCAGTGGGCCCTTCCCTCTTTTCACATCCTTCTCTCCAAGATTGCTGTCTTGTTCTCTCAGATGCACTTGAATATAAATATTAGGGAGCTCAAGCCAGTCAAGTACAATCAGTTCTCGTTATCCACTGGGGTTAGGTTCCTGAACACCCCAGCAGATAGTGAATCTGTAGATAGTGACTCATTGATCCAAGGGTCAATGGGAAGGGGGTAGCTTACTTGCGAGCAAGAGACCCTGAAGAAGCCAACAAATGTTAAGGAGGCAGTAGATACCTTCCAAAGGCAGCAGAGGCCTTCAAAATGATGCCCACAACTAGAAGCTTCCCTCTTCCATTTTAAAAGGTTGTGTGCGAGTTGTGGGTGCCATTTTGAACATATCTGCTGCCTTTGGGAGGCCTCTGCAGAAACATCAATTGCTAATGATTTTCTGACTAAACAAATTGTTCCTTATCCGATTGTACCTGGGTGATGGAAGCACCACTCGCATCCCTTGAGGTTTTACACTGTTTACACTTACATCCCACAAGGCTGGTAGGCTCTCCGACCTGGAGCACTGGTCAGCTGGAGGCAGGAGAGGGAGAGCTTCTGGCCAGGAACTGTTTTCTTCCACTGCTGGAATTATGTCATCTGTCCCTCTGATTGGGGGAGTGCTATTTGCCTGGCCACCTACCCCATCTCCTTGAAACTGGTTGAATCAGCTTGGCTGGTTGTAATCTGCATCTCACCTCTGAATCAAGTTTGCGTTCCCCACCCCCACACTCTTGTCTAGCAGCTTGGCAGTGGCAAAGGCATCAAGGCACCTGGTCAGATGGTCAGAATTTCTCTCTGGGGATCTGAAGTGGGTAGTAAGAGTTCTACTTTTTTGCCTCCAGTCTTTTCTTGCTTGTATATTTGTAAAAATGCAAATAATTTTGTCAGCTTGGCTAATTTGCCAGCTGCAGAGTTACCTGGAAGGGTCTCATCTGTGGCTGCAGTTATCCATGCTTGGGTGACCTCCAGGCTGGAGTGTTGCAGTGAGTTACACATCCTTGTGAGAAAAGTGTACTGAAACGTCAGCTGGTCTGAAATGCAGCAGCCGGGATTATTATTCTAACGCTAGTTCTCTGCACCGGTTACCAATTTCTTTCTGGGTTCAGTTCAAGGTTTGGGATATGATTTGACATCCCTACATGATTTGAGATCTGGATACCTCAAGGACTGTGTTCCTATATGTGCTTTCTTACATGATCTGATCAATACTGAATGTGTTGCTGCCACCCATGACCTCTGAGGTATGGCAAACATCTACTAGGAACAAGCCTTTTTTAGTGGTGCTCCTTATTCAGTGTAATTCTGTCTGCAGAGGCCCAGTTGACTTGAGACATCACATGCTGTGGTCAGACCTGGCTTTTTAATTTTGTCTTGGGGGAGGGTAGTACCTGGTTAGTGGGTGGAGGTATTGCTTGGAGGGATTTGCTGTGAATTTCTGAGTTCTTTAGCTGCCATTTTACAGTATGTTAACTTGATTGTGCCTTTATAAATTTGTTCTCTTTTCTTTGTTAGTTGACTTTGAGCACTTTGGGCAAGAAAGGCAGAACTTAAATGTTTCCAAATAAAATGAATCAAGTGAATGCTTCAAAAATGCCATATCTCCAGGTCAGAGGAAACCAAACCCAGTACTGCTAGCCTTCCCTTGGAACGTCTCACTGCTGGGAGAACATGTAGCAGTTCAATGCTTTTAGTGATTCCTGGATATCAGATTCCTGAATAGCTTTCCTGTGACGTATTCACACCATAGCCAGCATTGGAGTACACTTGTATTCATTGAACAAAGGGGTATTTGAAATTCATTTTCACCCTATGTAATGCAAAGCACCCATCACAAAGCATTTGCTGTCATAAGAACCCCTAACTGGCTCAACTGGGCATTATGTCAGCAAATTGCCTGATGGGGTACAGTATTACATAGAATGAAAATTGTGTTTGAAATGTCCCTCTGTTCAATGAAAGCACTCTCCAATGCTGGCTAACTCTGTGAAGGCTCCAACATGTAATGCCTTTTACTTGAGTTTTCATTAATGTCGCTAGCTTGATGGTCACCGTGGAATGTTAATTATTGGAAATCTATATGCCTATTGCTCTTTTACAGTGTGGCTTAAGAGTCTTCACTAATAACAGCGCTGCTCAGCAAATCAACATCTACATCAGCAGAAACTGGCCCTTTCCAGTGTTGACAAATTAGTAATATGAACAGATGACTTGATTAAAGCCATTGGAATGCAAAGCTCAGTGCTGAGCAAGTAATTGGCAACATAGCACAGAAGGGTTGGTGAAATGTTCTGTTGGGTCACAGGAGTACATCCCAGCAATCAGAACGAGGGATGCATTAGCATTCTGGAGGCTTCTCATCTCCAGAGGAGCACCCCATGCATAATGAAAGGGCAAACCCAAAAGTTTTCATTTGTGAACCCAAATCTGCCCTTCTTTAATTTCAAATGTAGCCAGTACATAGCTCAAATATGATTGAAACCATGTGGTTACATTCTGCTGCCAAATGGATGCTAATTAACATTGATATTTATATACAGCTTTTCAACAAAGAAGTTCACTAACTGATATACATAGCAATATAAATAAAAAGAAGTTTCCCTGTCTCAGAGGGCTGGTAATTGAAAGAAAGTTGCAAACAAGACATCAGTAAACAGTCACTGGAAATGATGCTCAGCTAAGGAAAAAAGGGACAGTTATTTTCCCCCTCTTAAATGTAAGAGAACCATCACTTAGAATGTTGGAAGGGATCTTAGAGCTCACCTGCTCAGTGCAGATGACTACAGAATCCCTGACAGATGGCCATCTGACCTCTCTTGGAGACCTCCAATGAGGGAGAGCCCACAACTGTATGAGGCAAATCATTCCAATGCTGGACAAAAATATGTCTCTGCGAATGCATTTCTGCATTGTAGCTGCATCACGCTGGAGATTCATGCTCAGCTTGTGGTCCGCTAAGACTCCTGGACAGTGGCGTAGGTAATGATCATGTAGCCCAGTGCCAAGCTCAAAATGTTGCCCTGGAAGTGATGTCACAACTGGAAGTGACATCACTCCTGGGCTTTTAAAAAAGTGAAAATTGGGAGGAATCCACCTCCTCCCCCAACAGCTTGCTACCCACTTGCTCTGCTGCCTTCCCCCAGTCAGTGGCATAGCTAAGGCATCTATCTGCTACCTAGGGTCAAAGAAGATTTTGTAGCTCCCCCCAACAAAATCAAATTTAATTAAGTAAATAAATAAAACTTGTGCTCCTGACTGGTTCAAGACATGATGCTCGGTTGAAGAGGGATCCTTCTTCTCCCCCTGCTAAATATAAGAGGAGCACCACTTGAAAAAGTGCCTTTTTACCCGGTTAGCAGGGGTAACTATATTATGATATATGGAAATGAGAGCTGACTCATATTAACACCTTATTGGTTTCATGCTATTTGATAATAACCCCTGAGATTACCCCTGCTAACTGGGTAAGAGGCATGTTTTAAGTGGGTGGTCTTCTTTTCTTTAGCAGGGGGAGAGTAACTGGCCCTCCTCACCCCAGCAGTGTCTTTTCTAGTGGCTGTCTGCAGGTGTTCTTTTGCATCTTTTTAGATTGTAAGCCCTTTTGGGACAGGGAGCCATTAGTTGTTTGTTTGATTTTCTCTGTAAACCGCTTTGTGAACTTTCCGTTGAAAAGCCATATATAAATACTGTTAATAATAATAATAATAATAATAATAATAATAATAATAATAATGACGATGATGATGACGACAACAACAACAACATCATCTCATTGGCTCTCAGAACAATCAGTCTCATAGGTCAGCTTTGAGTTTTAAAAAATCCACTTTTTGTTCCGTAAGGCAGTTGTGCTTTCAAGTTCTGGTTAATTGGCCATAACTTTTGATAGAATACAGATATTCCAATGCAGTTTGCTTCATTGCATTCAGCATTAAATTACCTTTCCAATGATATATAACATTATGGTATTCATACATGCCAAGGTTTTCACAATTTTGGTCACTAATGTCAAGCTCAGCTAGTTGCCCCCCCCCCAAAGCTTGATTCCTGGTGCAACTGCTACACTCTGCACCCCCTGAGCTATACCACTGGTCCTAGATCTTTCTCATACGTACCACTGCCCACATTTTAACATTTAATCCACAAGGCTATCATGGAAGACTTAGGGCCCAATCCTACACAGTGTTCACCGGCTCACAACTGGTGTGCAATGTTGCAAACATGCTATAAGGCATGTTTGTGGCCCTCAGCGCTGGTGGAGCACCAAACTAGCACCACTGACTGGTGGAGCACCAGAGCTCCGCCACTTGGTGGTTACGCGGACCGCTGGACAGCAGAGACGTAGGTGGGAGGAGGGCAGAGGGAGGGCAGGGAGGACGTGTGCCGGGGGTGGAAGGGAGGTGGAACTGATGGAGCAAAGCTTCACCGGATCCTGAGCCTCCGTGTCGGACCACCCACCTGACAAGGAAACTTTTCATTCTATGCTGACCCTTGGGTTGCCGTAGAATTGAGTAGCCCTATTGCAGGGCTACTTGCCTTATCCTGAGGGAAGGGGATGAAAATCTGCTTCTCCTGAAGGGATAGTGGTGGCTGCATGGGGTGCGCTGGATACAGCAGCAGCCATTTTCTGTGCCGCTGCAACCCCATGTGCTGGGCAGCTCAGGATGATGATGATGATGATGATGATGATTAACAATATCTATATACCATTTTTCAACTAAAAGTTCACAAAGCAGTTTACAGAGAAAAATCAAACAACTAGTGGGCTGTTAGTCAAAGGCTTTGCTGAAATCTAGGTATACTATGTTCACAGGCTTCCCATGGTCTACCTGACATATGGTCTACCAGACCAACATTCTATAAAAGGAGATGAGATTAGTCTAGCATGACTTATTCTTGACAAACACATTATTTTCTAAGTATTCATAGGTTTACTTCTTAATGTGTTCTATGATCATTCCAGGTATCGATGTCAGGCTGATTTGTGTGTATTTTCCCAGACCTTCCCCCCCTTCTTTTAATAAAAAAAGAAGGGCAATTGTTTTCTTGTCTTCAGTCCTCTCCTGTTCTCCAGGAAGATTACAGACAGTGGATCTGAGATCACATCTGCTGGCTCCTTTAGTACCTTAGAGCAGGGGTGTCGAAAGTTTTTGGCAGGAGGGCCACATCATCTCTCTGACACTGCATCAGGGGCCGAGGAAAAAAAAGAATTAATTTAAATTTAAAATTTGAATAAATTTACATAAGTTTACATAAATGAATATATTAAAGATGAACTTATATGAATGAATGAAGGTCTTGAAATAGCTCAAGGCCTTGCACAACGCAATATAAAGGCCTTGCACAACACAAGGCTGGCCTTTCCTTTGCTGCCGCTACTGCATCGCAGACCTGAAACAGCAAGCAGTGGAGGAAGCCCTCATCCCACAGCTCACTTGAGAGGTCAAACAGTTGCCCTTACACTGAGAGCAGTTGCATCGGGCCAGTGAGGGCTCCAACAAATCTCCAGAGGGCCAGTCTCATTGGACTCATTTAAAAGGTGGCTCTTTGCCAAATTAGCAAGGACTTATATAGACCACCAGCAATGCCCACATTAGGCTCTAGCTTCTTATAATCATTGGGTTCCATTCAATTGTGTACAGGGGTCTGTACCTGTGATGAGTTGTACCGATGTTTCTGTCCTCCGCATTATGGGTATGTGGATCCCCTTATGCTTGTGGCACCATGGGTACACTCATTTTGAGCCAACAAGCCAGACAGAAAAGCAATCACCATAAGTGGTTGTATGAAGTAGAGTTGCGTGTAGACACAGGATGATCTTCCTTCTCTACCAGTGGGATAATTAGCAGTTCTGAACATGTGTGATGCTGCAATCTACTGAATCAGATGGTTCATTTACCTCCCTGCATAGACTCGTAGTGACTCTCCAAGATCTCAGACAGGAGTCTTCCCCAACTCTGCTACCAGAGATCTCTGTGAGCTGGAGATGCTAGTCATTGGACATGGGACAGATGGCTCCTCTGAAATGGAGTTACGAGTTTATGTGCATTTATTTGGGAGTAAGTCCCATTGAGCTCATTGGGACTGAGTATGGTGCTGTAAGAGTCTGACACTACAATCGATTTTCTTGTAAAGAATCAGGTTACTAGAGAACAACTCCATTCACATCAGACAGCCTTTGTACAAGTTTTGGCGCTGGTGTCACCTGTTGGTCCATCCAATTTAGAATATGAATGGGTGAGAAAGACTGAGGACACTTCTAACTACAAACAAAAAAACCAATTTGAACTGATTTTGAAAAGTTTGACTGCAACAATATCTTTGCCTCCCAGCCCCAAAAATAAACCCAACAAAACAGGGAAGTATATCTCTGAGTGCAAGTGCTTACATAAGAACATGGAAACATAAGAATAGTGCAACTGGATCAGGCCATAGGCCCATCTAGTCCAGCTTCCTGTATCTCACAGCGGCCCCACCAAATACCCCAGGAAGCACACCTGATAACAAGAGACCTGCATCCTGGTGCCCTCCCCTGCATCTGACATAGCCCATTTCTAAAACCAGGAGGTTGCACATACACATCATGGCTTGTAACCCGTAATGGATTTTTTCTCCAGAAACTTGTCCAATCCCCTTTTAAAGGCATCCAGGCCAGATGCCGTCACCACATCCTGTGGCAAGGAGTTCAACAGACCAACCACACGCTGAGTAAAGAAATATTTTCTTTTGTCTGTCCTAACTCTCCCAACACTCAATTTTAGTGGGTCTCCCCTGGTGCTTAGAAACAGATTTAAGTACCTTGAAGCCCAATCCTAAGCAAATTTCCAGTGCCAATGCAACAGTAGTGCAGCCCTGAGGTCAGGGAACAAACATTCCCTTGCCTTGAGGAAGTCTCCATAACTGCCCCTCTACTGCATTCTGTTGGCACAGCTGAATTGGTGCTGGAAAGTTGGTTAGGATTGGGCTACTAGTTTCTTTGTACACAACAGTTCCCAGGCTCTCTTGGTTGGGGAATCAAAGCAATGAAAGAAGTTTGAAACTGATTAAAATCTGTAGTGTACAGACACCCTGAATAACAAATTATAATCTCTAACAATATCAACTACCACCTTAAAGCTCCATTGTTTAGGCAGTTTCAATTCTTCTTCTTTTTTCTTCCCCGACCATGCAGACTGATCCTCTACCAAATTATGAATATGTTGAGAATCCCTTGGAATAATTTTTTTTTTCCTGGCACAGTGATATTCTTTTAATTTTTAGTTTTTCATGTTCCTTTTTATATGGGTTACTTTTTTTATCCCCTTATCACCCCCTTTCTTAAATTATGGAGTGCTTGCAGTCTTTTGATGACATAAAACATGATATTTGCATGCTGTTTTCTAGTATGATAATAGGCTGCTGAGCTCATTAATGTAGTACATAATTTATTCTGTACAGGTCCCAGGGAGATATTGCACAATAAAAGATTTCAGATGTCATGCCCATTTACTCCTAAGTTTGTCACTGGGGAGTATGGAAGTGGGGAGAAGGATGGAGAATCTGTGCTGTAAAAGTGACATACTTGAAGTGTGATGAGGATACGATTGTGATATTTGTTGTGTTAATTTCCATTTCATGTTATAGTTGATGCTCCTTTATAGTATTATGAAAGAGGATGTGTTGGGGAGGGATAGCCTACCCGGGGCTGATTTGTTTCCGAAGCAAGCTTGCCAATTTAGTTATCATATGGCATTAGTGTTCATTGTCAAAGAACTGGGGAAAACATTTGTCTTTGGGAGGAACAGCTAACTTAAAATTTCTAGCACAGGTTTTGCAAAGTATAATTCCATCATCAGAAGCTTATGTTGCATTCATGCAAGAACTCCTTCAGGGATGGACACTTTGCATGGCTGCACTGCTCCTTCTGAGTTTGGAAGGAGCTCCTGACAGCGAAGTTGGGCTCCACCCAATCTCAGGATGTCTCTAAGCCATGTTGAGCCTTCATGTTTCATGGGTATGTGAAACAACCTGTTCATACGGAACAACCTTTGGTCCAAGATTCAGATGTGTGTTCACGTCAAAAGGTGTATCCAGCCCAGTATTATTATTATTAATTATTAACAGTATTTATATACCGCTTTTCAACTAAAAGTTCACAAAGCGGTTTACAGAGAAAAATCAAATAACTAAATGGCTCCCTGTCCCAAAAGGGCTCACAATCTAAAAAGATGCAAATGAATACCAGCAGACAGCCACTAGAACAGACAGTGCTGGGGTGAGGTGGGCCAGTTACTCTCCACCTGCTAAAAAAGGAGCATCCACTTGAAAAAGTGCCTCTTACCCAATTAGCAGCAGGTTGAACCTGCTAGTAGTGAAGCTAGACAGGGGCAAAATGGTAAGTAATGCAGGTGCCAAAATGCACAGTATAAGTGGCCCCTCCCACTTGCTGTCGGAGCCATTCAGGCAGCAACAGCAACATGCAGGAGACACTGTTTGGTCTGACAAGTACCTGCACGTTGCCAACACTGCCTGGAATGGCTGGCAAACATGAGGGACCACTTACACAGCACATTGTGGCATATACAGTACTTACTGTTTTGCCCCCCTCCCAGCTATGCTACTGATTCAGTCTGTTCCATAATGCCTGGGTGAGGACTATGATGCTGATAGAGATACACATGCAGGTGAATCAGGTATGCACAAAACTGAAAGGATGCGGAGACACCCAACCTTTGGCACTTAACAAAAGAATGCTGAGGCACCCCTTCCTTGCTGTATTGGGGCCTCTGTTCATGGATATCCATGATTTATGTGCAACTGTCTTAAAACAGTTAAAGAAGCAAACATTTGCTTCAAGAACTTCTGCAATTTTTCAGCTTTTGTTGTGGTGCCTAGTGAAATATGGAGATAGCAGCAGCATGGAGTATTAGCTCACTTTACTGGCCCCATGACAAGAAAAAGAAAACAACCAAACCCAAACAGGTTCACTTTTATTTCCAAGGTGAGAAGTGTAGTGCAGACTCTAACTGCATTACCCACAGACAGACACAAGAGGGGGTCTGGAGAACACAGTCTACTTGGAACGTCCTCCAGAGGCCTCTGTTTTGATGCCTTTATACAGTATACGACTCAGCAGAGGCATACATTGCGTTGTCGTGGTTGGTAACATGTATCCTCATGCCGTGGGGGTATTATTCAGGCCTTTGTATTTTATGTCCTGCCTGGTGGGGTGGGTGAAAGTAAAAGGAAAGGACAAGAGGAGGGTTGTGTGTTAGAGCCATCAAAGATATACGTGCTGTAGAAACCTAAAATAACACCATAAAGATACACTATAGCATCTCCCAAATTGAAATACGGCACAGAGTCCTGAATGTGGTAAATATTTGATGGTAATTTCTTTTCAATGCAGTGCCTCATTGCAGGCCTGCAGACACTGAAAAAAATAAATTATCCAGGTTTTGTGATATTTCACCCTGTGCCTATGATTTCAGAAATATGATATCTGACAACCTTCGCTGCTACACTTTGAAAGGAATAATAAATATATTTTTTGTTTTGTCTGTAGCAGCTCATTCATGTCATCACAAAGCATCCAATCAGGTCATGTTTATCCTTTCTTATAACCACATCTGTGTTCAGCACTCCATCAATATATCCTAGTTAAGATACATAGTTTTCCCTGCATTCTTTATTCAGGTCTTCTGATATTATGTTAAATAACAATGTAGAAGCAGAATTAAAATCTACTTGCATGGCTGTGACCTTGGCTCCCTTTTCCCATTTAGAAGCCTGAACATGAGCAGGGGATGGAAAACAGTTTCAACTGAAGAATTATATCCAGAACTATAATCTGCCTGAATATCTGCTCATAGTTTCATAAACTTGCACAGAGGGAGTATTGCATTTGCATTACACATATTGACTTTGAATAGTGGTAATGTAATACACACAATCAATTATATTGCCACTGGCTGAGACACTGTACATGTAGTTCCTGACCCAGACCAACAACTGAAGACAGATCTTGTGTGAATGGACTTGTTATAAGATTTGCAGCAAGAACAGTGGTAGAAATAAAGCTTCTTCCCAAAGTTCCTTTGAAACAGATGAACAGGGATGGAGGAGGTGGAGGAGGTGGAGGCTTAGTAATCAGGAATAGTCTTTTCTTCCCTTCCCACACCCACTTGCTCATCAGATTGAGATTAATGGAGAATTGTTTGTATTCTGCTGCCACCATCCAAAGTTAGGAAGCCCAGGTAGAAGAGAGGCCACCTTGGAAATCCCCAATCTCTGAATACCCAAGGATACCTAAAATCCAAGGGAACAACCTTGAACCCAACTAGTACCAAAATTGGGATGGTCTGGAGAAATGGGATGGAGAAAGTTCATCTCTCCTGAACGAACGGAAATTAGGCAAGTGGAACCATGAAAAACAGGAAGACATTTATTAAGAGATTAACAGAACAATGAAAGGAGGAGAGGCAAAGGATCAAAGCAAGGCACATATCAAAACAAACAGGTTCAAATGACAGGAAGAAATTTTTTTATATATATATTGGTTGGCAAGTAGATTAAGGACCCAATCCAACTTTCCAGCATCAATGCAGCCATGATAACAAGGCATGCCCTACATCTGGAAGTGGGGGGAGGCCAATCATGGAGGAATCCTCAAGGTAAGGGAATGTTCATCCAACTACCTCAGGGCTGTATTGCAGCTGCATCAGCACTGGAAAGTTGGACAGGATTGGGCACAATGTCTCAGCAGCCTGGTTCAGGATGCTGACGCAACATAGAAGTTCTTGGTCAAAAAATAAGGAAAAATAGACAAAAATAGGGGAAAATCAAGCATTTTCACCACAAGGACTGTCATCTATGTTTAGATCTAGCCATGCCTGAGTGTATGTGGCCCTGACGGTTGCACACATGTACAGTTACATCTGATGATTGTGCTGTAGAATCTGACTCCAAGGTTAGGCCATCTCTGGTCTATAACACTAATCTTCATTTCATGCAACCTTAAGAACATCTACCACAAAACCAATATCTAGGCTCAGAAACAGATCACCCATTGGATTAATAGAACAGTAGCTGATGGATAGGCAAAGTTGTTTATTCATGCAGCCCCCAGACACACCACCACTTGTAAATGTACTTTATCCCTGGTTGTTCATTGTCTTTTTTGTCTGGGAAAGTAACACACTCAAAAGGTGAGTGGTGACTAGAAAGAAAATGGTGTTAATTAATGGTGTAACATTACCCCATAATCTAGGAAGACAGGAATCCATAGAAAGGTAGTAGAGATGCTGCAGAACCAAATGCCCATGGAGGGTTCCAAATGCTATGGTTAACTTTTCTGTACTTGAGATATTTAGTAACCTTCATAAACTTTGGAGGTTTGTGAGCTTATACAATTGAGGGAAGAAAAACAATCTGTATATCTAAAGGTTAAACTTGTAGCAAAGTACCATGACAGATAATAGCTCAGTTAAAAAATATTCCCATAGGTTCGTTCTTGAACTGGAGCGAGCACATGTGCCAATTTCAAGAACTCAATATCAGTATTTTTGCCCCAAATCTCTGCAGTGTACTAGACAGGATCAACTTGTTCCTGGCACTGAGGACAGAGTCTTTTAATTTTTAACTCTATAACTTGTTCAATGTCTAGGGAACAGAAAAATAAATCTAATTGCCATTAGATGATGTTCTTTTAAGGAGGCAAAAGGGAAGTTTTTAAAGGAGAGGAGCAAATTACAACAAAGGAATCAATGCATAGGCATTGAAGGAAAGGTCATAGGAATTCTCCCTTAGCAAATGATCAAAGGAAATGGGCTCGGGCAATTTCAAGATGATGATCCACAAAGGCTACAAATATTTTCTACATGTCAGATTTGCTACCTAAGTAAATAGTGTCAACTAACCGATATGGACACCTCAACCACTACTGAACCCTATCTATGCAACTAAATAAATGCCTTCATTTACAATCCATTGCCAACTCTTCCAACCATACGCATAGCCTCAGCATACACAAACATGTGCTACTCTTTTGACCTTAACATGGGGTAGAAGTACTTACACAATCTTCTCTCTTATCCCTTTCCATACTGAAAAGCACGCATATCATTGCCGGTTGAATGAGGGTGTGTCCCCAACTATACTGGAGTATCACATATTGATTCAGTAGGAAGAGCCAGACCAAGACCCTGAGCCTGACTTCTTTCCCATCGAAGTCACAAGATCTCTGTTGTTGAATTCAGGAAATCTTCTGTCACACATTTTTATTTACAAACGCATGCTAAGCATGGGTAGAACAAGCAAACAGGAGGCGGGGAGGGCAAGTCTTTAAAGCAGCGCCTCTTGAGATTCATTCTTGACACCCAGATGTCCTTCCTTCCTGACACCCATTTCCTCGCCATATTCTAGATGCCAAGCCATTTTTCTCCAACTGCTGTTCAAGTTGGTGGGGAGTTTGCAACAAGCTAGTAGTCATCATTTTTCATTGAAGCAATCAAATTTCTAGTTATCAAAACACACTGAGGAAGCAGCTTTAGCAATTCACTAAAGTAGTGGTTCTCAAACCATCTGGGAGTCTGAGAACCTCTGGTAAGTTTTGGCAGCGTCAGAGATGGGGGCTGTGTGTCCTGATGGCAAGTAGTGATTGCAGTGCCATGGGGGACCAGGGGTATGTAGACATACCCAGGGGAGGGTTGGGAAGCCTCCCAGTGGGTGTCGGAGGCTCACAGCTCTCTCCGCGAGCTTCCCCTCTGCTGCAGTGAGCTTGGATATTGGAGCTCTGCTTGAAAACTGGAAGTGAACTCTGATTGGAAATTCGAGCTCAGCACAGTAGAGGAGAGGCTTATGGAGGGGGCTGTCAGTCTCTAGGACCCTCCGGTAGGCTTCCCAACCCCCACAAGTATTTCAGCTTACCCCTGGGTCCCCGCGGTGCTGTGATCACTGCATCATCATAGGGGCACTTGTTCCTGCGTCACTCCCCTTAAGGGACAATGGCCCCCTTTTCCTTCCTTTTTCCTTCCTATAGTGGTGAGAAGTGCTGCACTAGAGAAGAGGTAATTTTTAACATTATTACTACTATTATTTTATTGTTAATGAAGACAATGATGTAAACTCAGGGAGATGGATATTAGCTTGGATCCAAAGGCACCCTTCTCTTTAGTGGAAAGCCACCCCATTCATGAAAAGGCTGCTTCTGAGTTAATGAAAGATTTGTGTGGGAGAAGGGATTCCAAGTTCAGAGCAGCTCCTCTGTCTACACAGGCTCTTGTGCAAGTCTTTACGTAAGTACACGTCTCATGCATACAGTTCTGGATACCACAACTCCAAAAGGATAGAGTGGAACTGGAGAAGGTGCAGAAGAGAGCAACCAAAATGATTGTTGGGTTGGGAGCTACAGCTTTTGGGGCTCTTCAGTCTAGGAAAAAAGTGCCTGAGGGGGTCATGACAGATGTACAAAATTATGCAGGGGATGGATAGAGGGATGTTCTTTTCCCTCTCACACAATGCCAGAACCAGGGGACATCCACTAAAATTGAGTGTTGGAGAGTAAGGACAGACTAAAGAAAATATTTCTTTACCCAGCATGTCATTAAACTGTGGAACTTCTTGCTACAGGATGTGGTGATGGTGTCTGGCAGAGATACCTTTATGAGATTGGACAGATTTCTGTAAGAAAAGTTCATCACAGGTTATACATGTCATCCTGGGTATACACGTTCTAGAAGTAGGCTAGCTCTGAATGCCAGAGACAAGGGACTGGCACCAGGATACAGGTCTCCTCTTTTCTTGTGTGCTCTCTGAGGCATCTGGTGGACCATTTAGATACAGGAAGCTGGACTAGATGGGCCCTTGGCCTGTTCTAGCAAGGCTCTTTTTATGTTCTTAGGTTCCTTCACAACCTTGTAATGGCCCACATGAATCTATATGGGTAGCTCAACCAAGGGCCAGCTTAGATGCTACTTTCCCTATCCAAGAAGCCCCATGCAATTATCTATCTGTCTGTCCTGTCCAGTCCACTTTACTCCACTCCCTCCCTAAGAGGACCCAAGGTGGCTAAAATTAAGAAATGTGTGTCCTCACAGCTGACACTTGCCCTAAATGGGGCTGGGCTAGTTTCATTAATTGCGGTTTCTAACCTGCCTCCTTCCCACATGAATAAGGGCACAATCCTAGCCCCTTACATCAGCGCTTTCCAGCACTGACAAAAGGGCAATGCAGCTCTGAGGTAAGGGAACAAACATTCCCTTACTTTGAGGAGGCCTCCGTGAGTGGCACCCAACTGCAGGATGCAGCACATGTCCCATTGGCACCGCTATGCCAGTGCTGGAAAGCACTGACATAAGGGGTTAGGATTGCACCCTAAGGAAACTAGCTGCATGCAAGGAGAGGAGCCAGGACCAGTGCTCACCATTAGCATGTGTATTCTTAATTGAATTGGGTCAGGTCAGCAGGGAAAATACCTTCCAATCCAGCCTTTTCATCAAGTTTATTGTGCTGTATTTGTCCTACTGCAAGCCTTCATACTTTGTGGTTCTGCACTATGAGAAGTCTTCCACTCGTACTTGCAGAAAAGTTCTCAGTGCAATATTAAGACATTATTCTAATTCTGTTTATGGTTCTTTGAGTCAGTACTGATGTCCCTACAGTTACGGATAATTCCAAGTGTACATGTCAAATTGTGTCCATGATACTCATGCAAACTTCCACACTTCACTCCCACCTGCAGTTGTGGCCCTGTCATCCAAAGTCTGCCCCAGTAGCGCAGGTATCCTTGGGAGTAAGGGGCTCCTCAGGAGTAGGGGATAGGTACTGCCAGGATTCAGCCCTGAGGCAAGATGTAGGGCCTGAGAGCTCTCACCATCTGTGGCTGATGACAGAGCCAGAAGGGGTGCAGCCCTCAGTTCATAAGGAGCCCATCAGTTAGAGGGGGCTGGGGTTCCTGGGGAATGGCAGGAGTTAGCCTTGGTGAACCCATGGCCGGTCCTTACCTGACCCTTGCCTTGGAGGAGCAGGAGTTGCCCATCAGTCAGGGGAGGAGCATCCATCTCCACAGGTGATCAGAGGGTGGGCCCTACAGGGGCAATTCCAGCCCCCAGCCCCTGGGGGGAAGAAGAGCTCAACCACTTGGACCAGCAGCAGGGCGCCCTGGTGGATCCTGGGAGCAGCTTGGGGGGGGCAAGAGGCACTCCTGGCTAAGGGTGTAGGGCTACTCCAGAAGGCCCTAGCTGTGGGGCTGTAGGGGCAGGGCACAAGGATACCAAACCAGCCCACCTTCCTTCTGCTAATCTCCAAGAGGACCAAGGACCTGACCCATACCCTGCACTCCTGGGGTGGCATCATCATAGCGCTTACTGACCCATGTCTTTTCAGCCTTCCGAACCCCTTGCATCTTGGACTGATACCTTGGCCAACTGCGCCAGATGAATTATGGACTTCTGAACTGGGAATAAAGTCTATTTGAAGGGCGAAGGGCCTAGTGATGTAACTGGGTTCCAACGAATGTTAAATACTCGACAAAAATAAATCACCTTTGCCAGTACCATCAGTGCTCCCAGTGGTTCTTCTCAGGACAGGGTCAGTCTTCTGCCGGTCATACCTTCTTGCAATCGCCCTTGCCACCCTGGGGGGAGGGGCAAGGGGCAGCTATGGACATACAGGCCTTCTTTGACTGAAATGGAGAAAATAGTTTAGTGGCTAGTAGTTAATAGAAAATGGTTAATAGTGGGGATGCCCTATAATGGGAGGGGACTGGAGAATGGCTCATATTCTCTGCAGCTCTTCAGCTAATGCTGCTCAGGACGTAATGGTCAGAGTAATCATTTCTGTGAGAGTGGAAAATTACTACCATAGACAGTAAGTCTCCTTTCAGTATGAAACTGCCTTAGTCAGACCATTAGTCTACCTTGGCCTGTGTCTCCTGCTGTGCTTGGGGTGTTCCTGAGCCCTAGCTGGAGATGCCACAGAAACAGTGGCTTTTTGCATGCTAAGAATCACTCTTGACACGAAGCTATGACTCCTCCCCAAACAATAAAAGGCCTCAATGGCCCAGCTCTTACGATGGCTGGAATGCATTGCCGGTGCTGGTGCTTTCAGAAGATTAAAAACAACTGTTTTGTCAACAGCTTGGACACGCCAAGCTTGCCATTTGAAATATTGTTACCTACTCTGCAGCTTCTGAGATTTGAGCGGTGTTCCGTAATGACTTGACACACCTTATAAAGGTATATTTTGTAGAGAATATTGAGCTTTGCTTGTTTAGACAGTTGGAAGCAAAGTAAATTAGTGTTTACTCTTTTTCTTCTCTTCTGACAAGTGGGGACAACATGGGGCTGCTTCTCAGGATCCTGGTAGCAATGTGCTGTCATGTTTTTGTCTTTCTTCCTGGCAAAGCAGACACTGTGAGGGAATGCCAGTGGTCCATTATTTGTATTTTAATAGGAAATCCAATTCATCTCCTCAGAGGGGGAAATTTTACACCAGCAGTTGTTCAGTCAAGCATTAATTTGTCATTGAGTTGAAATGGTGCTGGCTTGTCTCAGAGATGGCGATTCTCTCTCACTCTTTCCACTTCTTCAGGTTGCAATGAATGTGTGGAGAGAGAGTCATGTTGGTGACAGGTTCATGGGGGCCTCAGGCCAAGTGCCATTAGGGCCCCCCATGTATGTAGCATGGAGGGCTTCTGCCCTGGCATTCACCTTTTGGTTTGCCTATTATCTAATAGCTCTAGGGCGCAATCCTATCCTACACTGGAACAGGCAAGCCAAGAGGCTTGTGCTGTATCCAGTGCAGGATAGGGGCCTGAGGCGGCTCAGCCAGAGACAAGGGGAAACCTTTCCCCTTATCCCTGGGTAAGGCACCTTTTCACCTATGGGTCTCCTTGGACTTGTGCCACCTGAAGTGGCACAAGTCTGAGGAAAGTGGAGCGGCTTGAAGCCGCTCTAATCTCCCTGGGAATGGGGGTTGGGATCCTGCATAACTGCCGGATCCCAGCCCCGCCCCGCCTCGCGCTCCCGCTCCTTGCCCACTTTTGGGGCCTCCCATTGCCCACCCTCCCCCTGCCTAGGAATGCCTCGCTCCCGCCCATCCCAGAGCCTTGCATTGGCTTACTCCTGAGAAGGTGCAAATGTGCCTTATGGCATGTTTGCGACTCTCCTGGGCTGGGCCCAGGGACTTGGGTTGGCTCATGGGTGCTTCAGGATTTCGCCCCTATTGTTGTATCATGGGTGCTTCAGGATTGCACCCCTACTGTTGTATTGGCTCATGGGTACTTCAGGATTGTGCCCCTACAGCAGCAGCAGGGATAGTGGCATTATATTATAGGTAAAATAAGGATGGTGGACATCAACATAGCTACCAAAGAGCGTACTGGGTACCAAACAATGGCACTAATAAGGTAAACTTTCACACAAGTTTGGGAGAAGCTTTCCTTGACTCAGAAGCAGCAATGGCCCAGAGAAGTTCTTAGTAGCAATCACCTTTTTCCCACTAAGTTTTCAGGAGTCAGTCATAGGCACTTTGATAACCCTGAGTCCTTAACCAGTGCCCCAGTTGGCTAACCCCTGATGCCATCCCTGAGGTGGTATTAAGGTTGTACCTACTGGCCCCATACCTGATCACTATGTGTTCAAGGGTTTGATGTGAATAGAACCCATGCACATATACCCAAACTTGTGTTAGAATCTTGGACCTACTCTAGGATGATCTCACATTCAGTTCCTTCCTCCAATCGTGTTCCTCAGCTTGGCCATTGGAGATGGGCTTCAGAGCAAGTGGAGTCTTCAATGAGGGCATTCCAGGCCAACTGTATCCTATAAGGCACTATGATCCTTCTGATCCTTCTGTCACTTCTGTCTGAAGATGATCCTTCTGTCACTCTGAAGGTTCCTGGCTGGACTTGCAAAACTAGAGTATAGAAATTGATAACAGTAGACATGTGAATAGAATTGGAACCCCTCTAACTTATGTGCTTCCTTCAGGGTCAAAACAAATCTAGCTTAAAGTATGTGATCCGAGCTACTATACTAGTTTTTTATTCAGTAAATTGCAACCATATTGCAACCCCTGTATGAATCAGGTTCATTCTGTAGGAGGAGGTGGTGACATTAACTGTCTACCCCACTGTGATCCTGATCACTCCCCCCAGCTGCTACTTGCTCTGGAAAGAAAGCTTTCACAGGTGCCAGTTCTCTGGTCAGCCTTCCAGCAAATTTTGAATATTGGATGCAGGCAGTATGAGATCTAGAGCGCAGTCCTAACTTGCGCTGGAAACAGGCTGGCCAGCGTGCTGCCTGTTTCAGGCAGCCAGAGGCTCAGCCAGGGATGTGTGCCAGCCTATCTGTCCTGTGAGTGGAGCAAAAGTACTTTACCGCACTTTTGCAACACTCCTGCAAGGGATTTGCGTCAGCCGAAGTGCATTGCTGGTCTGAGAACGTTAAATAAACTACTACTCCTTGCCCAAGCACAGGTTTGGATTGGGCCCCTATCCACCAAAATGAGGGGCACGTTGTTGGATAACAGTATGCCATCATATATATTGCATATATAGAGAACATGCACTTAAATGTAAATATACCTATATTGTAACACATAGTAACTTCAAATGTTTAAAAATTGCCTCCTGTACAGATTTATCCCTAGCATGATTTTGTGAAACATCTAATATAATTAGACAGGGAGGATTTAAACACGCAACGAGAGAGCAGGGAAGATTTTGTAAATATGATTTTAAAGGAGGCCAAGGAAAACCAATATTGTAATTGGTTTTAGCATTTAGCTAGCTGGAGCCCTGGAGCCTCATGAGAAAATTGCTGATTATTGATAAAACAGAGAAGATACACTGCCATTTAAGAAGGTTGGTGAAATTTCTTTAAAATACGTGGTGAGGGTAAAAGTACCCCAAATAAGACCTGTTTAGGTTTTCAGACATTTTTGGAGGGCTATTTTAATGTAATTAATGAGAAATCATAGGTTAATTGCCTCACACTTTAATGTGAGAGTATTATGCATGCAGGCATATTTTACCCATATCTTAACTGTTTGATGTACACAATCAATTCAAAAATGGATAATGAAGAAATGTTCCACCCTGTGTGGAATAGTAATTAGGGACTCTAGCATGGCTTTTTCTATTAATTGTGCAGTTCGGTAAACATGTTTGACATAATGCCAGGAAAAGCATTTGTCAAATTTCCATAACTTTCTGAATTCTGCCTTGTTCTCCTGTTTTGTTTGTTTTGCTTTAATATTGTAGGCCATTCATCCTCACTATTCTGGCACAGGCTAAACAGCCTCTCTAAACTATTGGGATTACATCAGGTAATTGTAAAGGTGCCACAAGCTTGCAATTCCTAGAATATGTTTTTAACAAAAAAAAAAAAAAATAACCCCCAAGCCCTTTGAGCTCTATCGCACTCGCAGGGCCAGGCTCTGCTGGTGCTGGTATGTTGGTGTCAGTCATGTGTCCAGGTAGGAAGAGGGAGGGCAGGTGTCTCCAGCTTGTGCCAGCATCCTAAGCCCTCTTTTTGATCCTGGCCTGCCCCTTTTCTCTCCTCGGGCTTACACCAGTGATATAGCTCGCATAGGATCAAGAAGACCCATAGGCCACCAGGAGGCCTATGCAGATATAAGTAGATTTTTATTTACCTCTGGCAGGCCTCCTAATTGCCCCCCTACCATTATGTGCAGTGTGCGCTCTGTCAGTACAGCTGCACTGGCGCTAGTAGTGGGGATAGGATTGGGCGGTTTGACCGCTAACATGTATTGTCAACGACTTCACAAGTCAATGATGAGGTCACATTTGGAAGCCTTTGTACAATTCTGCTTTCCACACCTCAAGAAGAATATAGCGGCTGGAGAAAGGGCAAAAGAGGGCAACCAAAATGATCGGAACACTTGAGTACCTTCCTTATGGAAAAGCTACAATGTTTTGGGCTTTTTAGCTTGGAAGAAACACAATTAATGGAGGTCATGACCGAGATATAAAATTATGTACATGTTAAGAGTAGACAGAAAGCTTTATCCCTCTTTCACAATACTAGAATCCAGTGAAAGATTAGTGGGGGGTTTATGACAGACAAAAGGACCCACACAATGCATAATTCATTTTTTGTGGGATTAATTGGCACAGGGCATAGAGATTTATTTAAAAGATTTATATCCCACCTTTCCTACGCTGGAGCAAATGCTCAAGTTGGCTTACAATTCAAGGCTAATAATGTACAATATATAAAACAAATAAGGGCCATGACAAATTGAAGGAAGGCATGTGTTTATAACCAAAGCACAAACGCAAGATGGAACAAAAATGTTTTGAGCCCTCACTGGAAGGGAGAGGGAAGTTATTAGTTTGGCAGGGAATTCCATAATTGTGGCTCCACTACAGAGACAGCTTTCCCCCCGCCCATGCTGCCATCTCTCTAACTCTGTCTCTCTGGGTGTCCAAACCACCGTCCTCGGGCCACTTGCGGCCCTCGAGGACTCTCAGTGCGGCCCTCAGGAATCCCCCAGTCTCCAATGAGTCTCTGGCCCTCCGGAGATTTGTTGGAGCCCGCACTGGCCTGACGCAACTGCTTTCAGTGTGAGGGTGATTGTTTGACCTCTCGCGTGAGCTGTGGGATGAGGGCTCCCTCCACCGCTTGCTGTTTCATGTCAGTGATGCTGCAGTGGCAGTGAAGGAAAGGCCGGCCTTGCTTTGTGCCAGGCCTTTTATAGGCCTTGAGCTATTGCAAGACCTTCATTCATTCATATAAGTTCATCTTTAATATATTCATTTATGTAAACTTATGTAAATTCATTCAAATTTTAAAGGTAATCCCCGGCCCCCAACACAGTGTCAGAAAGATGATGTGGCCCTCCTGCCAAAAGCTTTGGACACCCCTGCTCTAACGAGTTCAGAGCAGCACTTGATGATGGCAACTCCTCAAAAGGGAATTGAACAAATTCATGGAGGATAGATGGCTACTAGTTATGATGGCTACTTCCAGGTTCAGTAGCAATTGCAGAGGAGCAATGCTGAAAGAAAAAAATGCCTTTCCTGCTTGTGAGTGTCTGAGAGACAGCTGTTGTCAGCTGTGGAAAGCAGAGTGCTGGACTAGACAGGCCTTCTGCTTAGTCCAGCAGGTCTTTCCTTCTTGTCTTGCATTCTTATGACTCATCCAGCACCCAGTACTGCATGCATCCTGTAAATTATGGAAGAAAGGAGCATTTGGAGTTGCATATGCTCAGTGGGGTTTTTCTTGGAAGGGTTTCTGGTTTATTTTACTTTACACTGGTTATATTATAGTGGAATTTTGGTCCAAGCTAGCTTGAAGGAACTGTTTGAAGATTATAATCTTGAAAGTATGACTTGAGTAAACGAAATACTTTGGATGAAAACATTCTTATCTGTGGTTGTAGATTGAGTGCGCTCTGCCGCAGGTGCGTTTTCATTTGTTGCGGTCATGCTTCTTTGACATTCTACCTTTCCGTGCCATTGCCTTGTCTACACTTGTGGTTCCCAAACTTTTTAGCACTGGGACTCACTTTTAAAAATGAATCTCTGTTGGAGCCCACCTAGTTTTTTGAAACTTACAAAAAAAGTTTCACTTTATCAGCCACTCAAGCTTCTGTTTTTATCCTTTTTGCTATAGTGGGGAGGGGTCTGCCTTCTGGAGCACTGTTGAACTCCATGTTCATCTGATCAGGACCATTCTGGTGGCCTTGCATTCCCCTTTGCAGTGGACTGAGGCACAGTCACCTACTCATGAGTAAATGCACGTGTGTGGCTCAGTTTTGCTTTCCACAGGGCTCAATACATTTTCCTTGTCAGCTTGGGACTTCCTTCTTGAGAGTTTGTTGGAGCTTGTGTTCATCAGATTAGGACAATTCTGGGGCTGTTGTGTTTCCTTTGGTCTGCCCTTCAGAGTGGACCAAGGTATGCTACCTATGCATGAGAAAAACATGCACATGCTGCTGTTTCAGTTTCCACAGGGCTCAATACACTTTCGATGTTAGCTGTCAGCTGGTTGGTTTTGCAACCCACCAAAAATCAGGATGTGACCCACTGGTGGGTCCCAATCCACAGTTCAGGAACCACTGGTCTACACGTTTTCAGTGCTAATTGCTGGACAGAGTAATGCCAATGTGGATAATTGTTTCAAGGACATCTGCATTGTTTCTGTTGAGTAGCTAAAACAGTGAGATGTTACA
The DNA here is from genome assembly GCF_035046505.1 of Tiliqua scincoides. Taxonomy (NCBI): domain Eukaryota; kingdom Metazoa; phylum Chordata; class Lepidosauria; order Squamata; family Scincidae; genus Tiliqua; species Tiliqua scincoides. The sequence goes on along the minus strand of NC_089824.1, from coordinate 41,539,126 downwards.
ATGGTAAGACTTTGGGGATTTGAAAGTGGAAATATATTTTGTACTTCTGTGGTGTGTGCCTGCAAGAGATTTTGTAATCAAAATCTATAGTGTGGGTCCTGTAGAAAATTTTATAGTTGCACTAGAACTGGTTTGCCTAAGGAGGGAGGGGCTAGGTATGTTAGACTGGGAGAAGTGGAAAGTTTGCTACAATCCTACTATTCTTCGTGTAACATCATTTCCAGTATTCATTCCTTTTATTCAGAAGATGTAAGCACAGGAAAAAGTTGGGTGCATTTCTTGCTTTCTGAACCTTTTGCCACCTTGCCCATTGCTGCGCTCCTTCCAGCTACCTGGATCAGAGCCTGAGGTGGGCTTCAGAGGTCAGCCGTAACATAAATTCCCCTGTTACACAGCTTGTGTCAACAGAGCAGTCAGTTGTGTATTAAGTTGAACAGTATGTATTATTTAAGCCCATTAGGTTATAAATATTTAATCCTCAGGGGCACAGAATGGTTTGATCAAGGCTGCCAAACACAAATGAAACAGACAGCTGGAAATGTCAGAATATCCACCTCAGAGGAACTGGTTAAAATCTGCTATCCTTATGGTTTCCCTACACAAGGTGAAGCAGGCCCATGACTGGATCTCTCATCTCCTTACATTTTTGTAAAACATAACAGTGGAATGGCCATACATTGATTTATTCATATAGAACTAGAGATATCTAGATCGTATATGGTCATATAGATATAGGGTCCATATAGAGACACTATATAATTGAAATGGTTTGGAACCTTGGCTCTGGGAGAAGTTTTTTAGCTCTCTCTCCTTGAGATGTTTCCTGAAGAAAGTCAGCAGCATCAGGGAAAATGTATATGCCCCAATGACTTTTATCTAATGGGGCAATTGACAGATTGGAGCCAGACAATTTTATTTATGTAAACAGTGTTGGGGAAAAGATTACACCTCCCCCATGCCATCATCTTGATCTGGATCTCTCCAAGGCTGTTTTTTACATTTAAAGAGACAGGAAATTTGATCACAGCTCTCCATCATCTCATCTATTTTGATTCATAGAAAAAAATAGTTTACATAAGAATAAGGAAAACTGCTTTTTTCAAGTGAGGTTATGGAATGAAATATCCCTGGCCGCTAGATATAAGGGTGGGGTAACTTTTTGTAGATCAGTCAACAAGACCTGCCATGCTGTAAACAATCCCTTGATTTCCAACATCCCTACTAGTGCATGAATGAGTTATAGCTATTCAGTTTTTAATAAAGTGTTTTATGATACTACCTTTCAGGTAGCTTTCAATAATCTTGGTACTCTGCAGTAATCTCAATACCATGGAGTTTTGGCTTCCCAAAGTACACAAGAAGACAGAATTATTATTTTTTCCCCATTGGCTAGTAACCTTGCAAAAATGATGTTCCAGAGAAATGATTCAAAAATAAATTGGGGCCCAATCCTATCCCCTTTACTATATGTGTGTGGCGGGGGGGGGGGGGGGGGAATCCAGGAGGTCTCCTCTGTGTAAGGGAACAATCGTGTTGGTAATTTCATTACACTTTGGAGATGTCGGAGAGAAATACAGAATCAGTCTATCCTTAAGACAAATGAGGATCAAATTATCTTATACTAAGTACATCTTTTTGTTTCCTTCATTTTTTTTTCTTTTCCAAAATTGGAGCCATGGAGCCAGAGTAAATGGGGTGGTGTCATGTAACTTTCTTCACATTATGGTTCCCACAAAAATGCCTCTCACACAAAGCTGGTATAAACCCTGGAAGGAAATTCACCATAAGTGCATGCTTCTACTGAAGCAGAAATATGGGTGCCAAAATAGTGGACCGCCATTGGCGATGTCAAGGCTTCTTCATTTCTTTATAAAGTTTATACTAAATACAGTTAGAACTTTCAGGGTGAATCATGTAGATAAAATGCTAAAAACGTTAACTATAAGAGCAACTATAAATAGCAGAAGAGCTTAAAAAAAGGTGATAATTAAAACAGAAGCAATTAACATTAAAGGATGAAAAAGTCTGGCTAAAAAAGAAAAAAGTTGCTGCATGGTGCGAACAGATTACTCAGTGTCAGGTGTGCATCTCTAGAGAGGTGCCACCACTGAAGAAGCCATTTCCTTGGTGACCAGCCACCTTGGTTCGCATGGTAGGGCCACCAGAGGAAGGGCATTTGAAAATGCTCTTAGTAATTGGGTGTGTTCTTGTGAGAGGTGGTGGTCCTCTAGATCAGTGGTCTTCAACCTTTTTTTGTGCCACGATCCCAATATATAAAGTATGAGACTGAGGACCCCACTGTTGATCCTGTCCCCCTTCCAGCATCCTATCTGCCCATCCCCACCCTATTGCCACCTATTCCCCACCCCTGAAATGCCCTGCCAGCACTGTTCACTGTAACCAAATATTTTTATACTTGAGAACCAAAAAAGCTATCATGAAGCCTGGCACTCATGAAATCTATTTTAGCACAATTACTAAGAACCTGAGCAGGACTGGGAAACAATCTCCTGGTTCCTGAAGGGGTGCACCAAATGCCTCCTATTTATCTGGTGGTGCTTCAGTTCAGTGGTCTTCAACCTTTTTCATTATGATAAGTTGCTGGGACCCCACAACCGAGGCTTGGTGACCCCATTGGGGTTGAAGGACGCTGCTCTAGATAGCCTTCCAAAAGATAAAATGGGAAAAGTACTGCCTCCCTGAAAGTAGTGCTCTGAGAGAGACAACATGGCTGGTGCCTAGAACATCAGGGCTGTTGTTGTGAAACTTTGCTCTTCCTGCTGTGAACACAGGTGGGAAGGTGAGAAACCCATCACATGCAAAAGAGCTGCAAATGGGTTCTAACATGGGCTAAAAGAGGAAAGTGTGAGAGCCACAAGCTTAGGGGACCAGTTTAATTGTTATGGGGAAAGAGATGAGAATTCACGGGATGGGAAGAATGTGCAAGCTCTCACGGCTTGGGTAATTAGATAGGTGCAGCAGCCGTTATGAATGGCTTACGTCTCCTGATTAATGTCCCACTTGTGCACAGATGTGATTTAGCTTGCTGCTGAATAAACACAACACGGAGATGGCAAGGTGATAACTACCATGCTCAGCAAAAAGCAGCAGCCTATAAATATGCCAGTGGGTCAATAGAAGTGATTTCATTCTTCCTTCGTGGAACTGCTGATGAAGTCTGACAGGGCAGCTCAACTTCATTAATGCATCACAATGGCTAAGAAAGCCTGAAGGGCAAAGAGAGCTCTGCTTGCAGCAGCCTGAGAAGAGCCAGGAAGGGGATGAAGAGAGTTGCAACAATGGAAGGAGGGAGATGGTATTGTCGGTCACCTCCCACCCCCTCCCACCTCTGCCTAGGTTGCAAGCATTCACTGCATCCTTCTGGCCAGTTTTAATTTGGATTGGGCAACTAAATAAAGATTTATTGGGCCAATAAATAGAAAAGGAGGAAAAAGATCACATTAGATGATGAACGTTGGGCATTAAGACAGAAAACAATAGGCAGAAAAGGTTCCAAAAGAAATTGGTAGCGTATGTGATTTGCTTGGCGAAGGTGCCAGTTTCAGTCCCTACCTTCTCCAAGTGAGGGCCCAATCTTATCTACTGGCCAGCTCCGGCCTCCATGACATTGCCACCGCCACCACCCCCAGCTACCTGCGTGGCGCCAGTCATGGAAATGCAGAGTATCAGGGCAGGGGGTCAGCACTGCAGTAACTGGGTGCCTCCTGAGGCTCGTGCTCCAGGGGGAAGGCAGCTTTAATCACTTTCCAGTGGCCATGGAGCTGCCCCACAGCCTATGCAACCCACCTTCCCTACCATCACCACCCTGGTGGCCTGGTTGCAGGCAATGGAGCTGGAAGATCTCCATACTGCAGGGACATGAGGGCCTTTTGGAAGGCAGGAGTACTGCTCTGGATGTGATATGGGTCTGGGGTCCATGAGCTGATAGAGTTCCTCCGCTATCCCCGTTTAGGCAGTATGCCCGGCTGCAGGCACTGTTGGTTAGTGGTTTCACAGGTCTGCATGGGTGGGATACTCATGTAGGTAGGCATGTAAGAGTAGCACATACAGGATGCCCCAGCATGGGGGAGATGGGAAGGGTACCACCATGTGGATGGGCATGGCATCCAATACACCAGCTCCATGACCTATATGGTAGGATGGCATTGCCTGGTTAGGGTCTTGAGCCTGCATCCCCTGGCACCCCAGGAACATTCTTCCCTGTGCACCCCAAGAGCACTCTGCCTTCCCCCACTACTTCTTACTTCGGGGATTGGGGTGCCCCACTCACCCACCAGGCTCCTGCTCCTCCTCAGCCTCATCAGGGCCACATACTGCTGGGGAAGCCTCCATTTGGCAGGGCTCCCCCTACCTGATGGTTTAGCTGGCTCCCCTGGTCTGGCTATCAGGTCGGCCTCCCCAGTCTGGCCATGGACCTTATCTACACCCACATACTGGGGCAAAACCCACCCGAGATTGTGAGCATGCCCACATGCAGGAGTAGTACCCATCTGAAATTGCTTGGGCTTCAATTGCAGGCCTTTGTAAGACCTACATCTGGCCTTTTTTGCTATTCACTGTCCTAGACAGTGGTGGAAGCCATGGGTTGCATCCAGTGGGGGCTGCTGCTACAGTTGTTGCTGCTGTTGTGGCAGAGGGGATTCCTGTTTCCCAGGTCCCAAACTGGACTAGAGTCAAGCTGGCTTGGCTCTATGAGCTGTCTGCAAAGGACTCTGTCCTGGCCCTAGGCTAGGGTGAGGGCTCGAGTCATGTGAGGTGCAGCAATGTCTACTCTGAAGCCATTGGCATGGCATTCATGTCCAAAACAGCCACTTTGTATATGGCTGGAGCTGCACAGCTCACTCTGCAGCCTCCTGTTCTTGGGCCCTCGCCTTCAGGGCTATCCAGAAGCACAGGGTAGCATGCCCAGGATGAATAGGGCAATGGGCACTGGCAAGCTCCTGGCCTGCAGCTTTGCATGGGCAGTATACATATTTAGATCCCATGTGTATCATTGTGGAGAAGAGACATTGGTCTTTGCTTTACACATTCACCAGATCCACCAAAAAATGGGCACAGAAGTCAACTGCATGCTTATAGCATCTGAAGCTGCCCTCTGAATAAGTAATCAATTTAAGCTATTAAAAATTACAGCTGTGTTGAGGATTGGCACTCAAGGTAGGGAAGTCTTGGCACTCGAGTCCTGGGTTGGAGAAGACTGTAAGCCATTGCTGCAGGCTTAGTCTCCACTGCATGCAGGATTCGATCTATGAAAGGAAATCTCAAGGGATGCCTCCAAAATCTCAGCACAGTGAATCTGCAAGTTCAGCTCTGATCACAGCTCATGATGCAACAGCAGAACTCTACACTGTAAGCGCACACATTGGTGAAGATTCAAAATGGCTACTATAGCCAGGATACTTGCAGAAATATTACAAAGTATGACTCTAAAACTCACTCTGTGTTTGGTTTTTGACAGTATTAAAATGATAGGAGGCTATGCTAAAATTAATATAGTTAGCTTTGATATTCCTACAAATGCACTTCAGTAATAAGAATGCAAAATAATTATTTACAAAATCCCTTTCATCAAATGGCTGTTTTTACTAATTAAAAATGAAGTCATTACTTTATCCAAATCATGCTTACCAGTTTGCTTTAAGCTTAAATGAATAATTATCAGTTTATTGACCTATGAGACAAACTGCAAAGGAACGCCTCTTTATTCCCAGTAACAATGCATACATTAGAGAGTATTCAAAGAATTCTAAGGAAATATGGAAAAGTCTCATGATTTTAGCAGTTTGTAATTTGAACATAACTTTTAGAACTGGATTTTTATGTAAAAAGATGAACAAACAAAAAAATAGATGATACAGCCCTTTGGGGGCTGTGTCACTTCTGAATGCTGATGCAGAAAAACCTGAGCATGTAATTTCTCTTCCTGAAACATAGAGGACCAATTGTGTGAGCAGAGCCTTCTGAGACATAAACTGGATGCTTATGTAAAGAGGGAGGGTGAAACAGAGCAGGGGAGGGTGGTGATGGGCAAGCAGAATGGGGGCAGGGAGGGGTGAAATAGGGTGGGGGGAGGGTAGAGACAGCTGGAAAAGTCTTTGGAGCCCTGTTATACCCACCCATGTGACATCGGCAACTAGATACAGTAATACGGAAAACCAAACACACTCCTAAGTCTTTCTAAAATCTTTCAAATATAGAAATAGTGCAGAAAACTAGCATTATCTTATTTAGGCTCACAATAGAATGGAGAGTGTCCTGTGAATACCAGAATTTGCTTCTGCAACAGCTGTAGTCCTGCAGCTGTGTCCATGAGCTCCTATACACTCCTTCACGGTAAGCAGATCCACAAGCCAAAGAGCTACTGTAGCAGGCCAGTTTCCTCCCAGATGTGACACTGTTAAGGGGTGTCATGTGTGCATTCCTCAGGCCAGCATATATGGCTTGCCAGTAGCTGCAGCCACATGCTCATGGTAGTGTCCCCAGCATTCCATGAGGGCAACAAGTCTGAGTAGGAAGGAAAATGTAAGATCCCAGGAAATTTCCTTTGGCTCATGGGCCCCCTAGAATGGAACTTCCAGAGGCACTGGCAACTGTCTGTGTGGTAGTTGCTGAAATCCGATGCTGTAGAGCAGGGGTATCCAAACTTTTTGGCAGGAGGGCCACATCATCTCTCTTACACTGTGTTGGGGGCCAAGAAAAAAAAAAAGAATTAATTCACATTTCAAATTTTCATAAATTTGCATAAATTTACACAAATGAATATATTGGAGCTTATATGAACGAATGAAGGTCTTGCAATAGCTCATGGTCTATAAAAGGCCTTGCATAAAGCAAGGCTGGTCTCTCCTTAGCTGCCATTGCTGCATCACAGACATGAAACAGCACGCAGTGGAGAGAGCCTTCATCCCACAGCTCACGAGAGAGATTGAACTGTCGCCCTCATGCTGAGATCAGTTGCTTCAGGCCAGACTCCAACAAGTCTCTGGAGAGCCCAAGCTGAAGCCGAGCAATTCCATCTGCTCTGAGCGTGGGAGGATGGAGGCCAGAATGTGAAGCCAGATCAGAATGAAACACCTGAATGTAGTGGTTCTTGAAAGAAAGTACCTTCTTTCAATTGTAAAAATCCCTATTTAATAAGGGATTTGGATAAGCCTGCCTATGTAAACCGCCTTGAATAAAGTCTTGAATAAAGACCAAGAAAGGCGGTATATAAATACCTGTTGTTGTTGTTGTTGTTGGCTCCCCGTGAGCTGCATTGGGAGTCTTCTAGGGCCACAAGTGGCCCTCTGGCCGTGTTTTGGGCACTCCTTCTGTTCAGTACGGGTGGGCAATAGGTCACTCTGGAGTTACTGGTATCTCTGATAGGGGTCTAAATTCATTCTGGAACCTTCTGCCTTCTCCTTGTAGCTTGATTTGAAGTGTGTGTATGCACGCGCCCTCTGGCTCTCAGGAACTCGCGTTCCATTCCGAGCAGTAGTATAACTATAATGGGTGTCACAGCACTAAGTTTTGCAGGGTGCCTCAACACACCATGCAAGCTGCTCTCCCCCTTGCAGATTGGAGCCATCCCCTGCAGCAAGAACAATGTGGAAGTTTCTCCTCTGAATTGCTCTTACCACCTGGAAATGTCTCCGATGTTGAGGCGCCCTGCAAAACTTAGTGCAGTGAGCCCCTGTAGCTATGCCACTAATTCCAAGCCCAGCTCTGTAGGGAGCATGGGTGGAATATTGAACTGAATGTGCGTGTGTGTAAAACAACTCCAAATTATTGTACAAGTTGCCATTTTGTGATTGGCTCTGAATTCCAGAGCTGCCATGTTGTGCTGGTAGCTCCCAACACTGGCAAAAAGAAGTAGCTCAAGGAAGCCTAAAGCGTGCGTACCCCTGCTCTAGACAGACAATGAAACCCTTTTTAGATGCTCACTGAATGCATAAATGGAGCTGTGGGAGGGGGAGATAATTGGATTGTGCTCACTGTTCTAACTCCCAACCGTGCATTTGTCCAAACATCTGATCAGAGGTTCCATGGACAGTGTCTGCATTGGCAGGGATGGGCGACTCGACTGAAAAGATTCGGACTCCAGTTGCCACACATGCATCCTGCTTCCCACAGTGGTTCATCAGATGCCTGGTTGAAAGTCTAGGTGTGCATGTGTGTCTATGCGCAGAGTGTGCAAGTGTAGTCTTCCTTTAGCTTGAGTAACACAAACTTGTCCTTCTGGTGGCAAATGCCTGTGGATCATCATGTCTCCTTGAAATATGTTCTCTCCACACGTTTTGTGAATAACAGTTTGCCACACAAGTCTTTTTAATACGTCTCGTCTCTGCTGCAGCCAAGCAATTTCCTCCTGCGCCTTGATAATTGTATTAGATATTAAAGGGGCTGAGATATTTATCTCAATGTAATTGGTAATACATGACATAGTTTTAGCTTGTAAGAGTTGCTCATTTAAAGTTCATGGGAAGTCTCTAAATAATCAGGTCTCCTGTACAAAGTGATCGAAAAGTTTATGGCTAGTGGGATGAAAATCCTGGGACGTGAAAATCCCTCCATAACGCCATGGCATCCGAAAATTAAATTTCTGCAATAACGAATTACGATATAATGAGGTCACATTAGAGGAATAAGAGGCCCAGATGCCTCAATGATTTAATCTATCTCTTCCTGTAGGCCTGCACCTAATTTTAATGAGTATTTTGATAGATAACATATTTAGTTCAAAATAGGTCTTTGAAGACAGTTGTGAGTGTATTACATTTTAAAGATGCTGTGATAGAAATTCATTTCATTAACTAGCTGATAAGAAAAAAATGACTCTACAAATGCATTGGTATCTGACACACTATTATGACCCATCTGCTCTAGCAGAATAAAGTGACAGTAATATATCTTTATTGGGATGTTGTCTTGAATGTTGTAGAGGCTCATTTTCTTTGGCTAATGAAAAACCAAATGACATTAATGAAACAGGTATCATATAAGCCTTAATTCTAGAGCAGAAGATGGAGGACAACAAGGAAAAGATAATGCTCCAAGTAAGGAGAATGCAGGGAAGGTCACTTGTGGAAATGCATAGAAAAGAAACTAAACATTGATTCCTGTAGGAAGTGAAACAAAGATTTGGGGGTCATAGGAAGCCCTTCCATCCTTTGCCCATCCACACCCAGATATGATTTTTATTTGAAAACACTTTACCCAAATTTATAAAGATGACTATGATAATTATTAATACATACAATCCAGTTATTTTAATAAGACACAGAGCTAATGTGCATTAAGGTCATATGGAGATTTCCAGCCCAATTTTATTCATTCTACCCCTTCTCCCCCATTGATGCAGCAGTGCCACACTGGCAACCACTGCATCCTATGGTGGGGGGGCAGTTGCAGAGGTGAGCTTTCCTGGCACCGAGGGGTCCACTTGGATCTGCGATAGCTACATAGCTGTCGCAAGTCTTTGTTAACCTGCACTGCAGGATCAGGAGTGGGAAGGGGTGAGGATATTGGTGGTTCTAGCACCACCAGTCCCACATAACTCCTGGGAACCAATCCACCCCATCCCATCTTGCCCCACCTCATTCACCCCTCCCTGTCCTGTTCCATCCTCCCACGTCTCCCACTGACTTACCTTAATTGTTCAGCAGAGGGAGATACTGGTGGAAATGCAGAGGTGATAATGTGCAAGCCTTCTCACTGGCGCTGGAGGTGGCACATGGATGGAGCACCTTTTGTGACTGGTGCTGACTGCTTTATGGCAATCAATGCCAGCGGAGTGTTGGATCTGAAGGTGCCTGGTAAATTTACAATTGAACTCTTCTTTGGAGAGCAACCTATGCTTCATTCAACCTCTATAGCAGGGGTCTCCAAACCCCAGCCTGGGGCCAGATGTGGCCCGCAGCAAGCCTCTATCTGGCCTGCGGCCAACCTCTTGTCCCCTGAAATTCTCTGGCCCATTCAACCGAACACAAACAGAGCTGTGCTCTGGTTGCTTTTGGAGTGTGTTCTGATGGCTGAAGAGGTTGAATGAATGAGCCCATTCATTCAATTATTCACTCATCTAAGTTCACTCATCTAAATTTTTTTCTGGCCCTCAACACTGCGCCAGATATTTGATGCGGCCCTCTGGCCAAAAAGTTTGGAGACCTCTGCACTATAGGAAGTGGCCCAAAAAGTCATTCCATGGGACCAATCACTCATTTTACTTACAATAGTTTTGGAGGAAAAAAACATACCAACTTTGTTTAAAGTTTTTGATCGGTTACTCTAACCGCTTGATTAGTTAAAGGTTGTCGCGATACTTTTATTTAAATAAATAAAAAGAAATAAGACCCTTAAAAACATTTTAGCCAGTGAGGCTTAGGTCTCAGGTGCTAGGGTGCTCAGCACATGTAACTGAAATTCATTGTAAACACTAATGGTTTTTAATGTACCAAGAAACACAAAACAACAAAAATACATATGCAAAGTCTGAAGACCTTATTTTCCAAGGTAATTTCTACCTTGTTTTACCATTTGAGTTGGAGATTTTGTTTTAATGTTAAATCTGTATTACTATACTAAAGGGGAAAAAAAACTGAAACTGAGTCCTAACACGTTTCATGATAGCATTCAAATGCTATTACTAATGAATGGAGGTGTGATTTTTTCAGTGATAACAAAATAAAAATGCATAACACTTCTTTCTGCAAATCTCCTTTTTGTAAAAACAAACAAAAAAACCACCCCCAAATCTGCAAAAAACAAACCAAAAAAACACCCTCTAAATATTGGTCACTGTAGGCTGGTTGGGCTGGACTGGGGGTGCATGGGTAATAACTGGCTACATTTGCTGACACTATACCACCTAATGCAATTATAATTTATAAAAATGTTCCCTTGGAATAAAAATGCATAACGCCACTTTTCCTCCTTTGGGAGAGGGGGAATTGTGAAAAAATCAAAATGTTTTATGAGATCTCTAGTAATGAATATTGTGGGGGACATATAGATGATACATTTAAAATCCATGGTCAAAGATAGTGCCAACTTTTGGAGCAAATTCCCCAAGCAATATGGGAACTGTTTTCTCAAAAGCTGCTGTCGTGTTGATCTGCTGTATGTTGTTGATAGCAGTGTGTGTACATGTGTGATAGAGAAACTCTGTTCTAGTCGTTATCATTTCTGATAGTAATCCTGCCTTCATATTTCATTGTGCTCTATATTATAAACCTAATTTACTTTGCGCCTATCTGCTGTAAGGCTTCTGAGACTTGCCATTCATATGGTAATGCAATAAGATCAAGTTGACAGAAGAATTATGCTCATGCTTGAGTATTTGCCTATGAGTGATGTTTGTTTGCTGAAATGGTATGTACTTGTTTAGGCAGAAAATCTGCATTATCTAGCTGTCTGGCAGGGTACTAAAAACCCTTTGCACTTAGCATGGCATAGAGTGTCTGTGTTTAGCACCCATATAATATTAATGAGCAGATTATTCTGCACACTATATATATGGCTTCACTTAAAATTTGGGGGGAGCCTTGGTACCAGGGCTGGGAACTCAAGTCAGTGACTCAGATTCGAGCTGTGAAAATGTGTGATTTTGGGTGACTTGTTGACTCATGAGTAGTGTGCATGGAACACTCTGAAAAACACTCGAGTCAGGGCCCCCCATGTATGCTGACTCGAGTCTGCCTGTATCTGAGTGTGCTTGCTTACTGTTTTCATGGTGTAAAAAACCTCATGGGGCCAGCATTCCAGCGGGGCAAGCAGCAGGGAGGTTACAGCTGGGAGGCAGGAAAGGGTTAATGTTTTCCTCTTGCAGTGAATGGGGAGGGGGGCTGGGCTCTCTCTTCCAGTCTCTCACAGGAAGGAAGGAATGGATGATCATTGGACAAAGGATGGGCATTCTGATATTTTCATTGACTGAGGGAGGGCAGGAGGAGGAGCCAAGGGGGTTCTTTCCTGACATTTGGTTTGAGAAGTCCAGGGAGGGGGAGGAGGGAGTTAATAACAATCACAATTTGCACCACATAGAAAGGGAGGAGGAATTCTCATTGAGTGACTGACTAAAGTGGGACTACTTCTGAGTAGGATTGGGTTGTCCTGGTAAGCCTTGCAGCCACTGTGCGTAACCCTCGAGCATCCCCATTTGTTTCAGCAGCAGGCTTTTTAAAGGGGGGGGGGTGACTCAATTCAAGTCCTTTAGAATCACTAAAGGGTGGCTTGGTAAGTGCCTGTTATGACTCTTTTTCAAGTCAAATCATGGGGGGGGGGCAGAGACTCTAGATTCAACTTGAGTCAAGCCCCTCTGGACTTTCCCATCCCTGCTTGGTACTGAACTAAATGAACTGAACTCAGTCCTGAACTTTTGCTCAAGCATTTCCCAAATAATCACAGAAGGCAAGGCTCCGATTGAAACTGGGCCACATTTATTGAATCAATGTTAATTTCAGCAATGGTAAATTTTGCACCACGTTCTGTCTTTCAGTACTTCTCCTGCCCTAGTAGTTCAGTCCTAATCCTGGAGGAGAAAGCATGCGACCCTTTTACTTACAGCCCAATCTGAATGTGGACTAGCACAAGTGCAACAACTGTAAACTTGTAAAGCACTTTCATCCATTTTTATTTAACACCAGCATCCCCTTAAAAACAGTTTTAGACTGCCTCTACATATGAGTAGGCAGCACCAGTGGGAAGGCCTGCACCATCCTGCTGATGCAGAATCCAGCCTGATGACTGCTAGAGCAGGTAAGTACTGTGCTGAAGGTGTGGGGCAGAGGCAGTGAGGGGATGTTTCAGGGCAGGGGTGTTTTGGAGGCTCTGCCGTATCCTAACCCCTTTCCCAGATCTACATGGGGCTACTCAGACTTGCGCCAGCAATTTGGCATAGATCTGAGTTTGTTGGGCAGGTTGGGTCTTGACACAGGGTAAGGGAATAAATGTTCCCTTGCTGTGAGGAGACCTCTGGCCTGCTCCATTTCAGTGTTGGATATGGTGTGGGCTATGTGGGCCTGCTGCGGCGGCACTGAATAGAATTGGGCTCTTAGTTATTTTATTCCCCTTCAGCATTCCTACCCTAACTCAAAGCAGATCATCTGCGGCAAATTTACACCTCTCAATATCAACTCCAATGGAGTAAAGGAAGCTGAATTGCACTGCTTTATTCTCCTCAAACTGCATCGACTTTGAGTTTGATTTTGTAATCCAAGTCTGAGGGGTCACCAGCCAGCATCTGTATCCCCCACCTGTTCCTATACTCTTAGAGGAGTCGCATGAGCACGCTGGCAAGAGGGCCCCCCCCCACTGCTGCCCTGCTTTAAAAGGCCCTCTCATGCCCTTCCCCTCATCAGAATTTGTCTGTAACAACAAACACTGATCATGGGGAGAATTTCCCAGGTGGGATAGACACTGTTGTTGGTGTTTGTCAGTGCAGGCAAATGCTGATTATGAGACTAAGGGTGGAATTTCATGACTGTGTCAGTGGAGGAGACAGGACATGCTGGTGTCTCACCACCAAATACAGGAACATGTGGGAGGCAATGAATAGGGCTTGTATGTTCATTCTTTGTATTGCAGTGCACAGTACAGCTGTGGTGGGGTACAGAAGCAGAGTGACCAGATATAATGGAAGACAGCTTATACCTTTAACCATTGAAGAGGGAATGTTGGCAGGTGCAGCTCAACATGGAAGGGTTTAAAAAGCTGCACCTGCCAAAATTCCCTCTTTCAGTGGTTAAAGGTGTAGGCACTCTGTCTTCCATTGTATCTGTCACCCTGTACAGAAGGAGATTGGTTTCATTTCAGAAACTTTTCAAGGTATGCTTTATTCAATGGTCATTACTAAGTTATGGGCTTAGATGGGCTGGGGATAAGAATAGGCCCTCAGTTTGGCTGTACTTGTCGTAAGAAGCGACTAAACAGACACCAGGTAGATGGGACTCATCAGCCTGGGAAGGCAGCTCATCTGAGAGAAGGAAAACTCTGATCCCAAACCTCCACTGCCTTGTGGCTACATCCAGTTATGGAAAAGGCTTCAGGAGTCAACCTCGAGGCAAAATCCGGAGCCGGAGTCCCTGAGGCAGTTCATGGCTGAACACAGTCAACTCCTGCGATGCCGCTGGAACCAACCGTATTGGCTTCTGTCTTTCCATTGGACCATTTCAACAACGTGGAGAGGGGGGATTTGCTCCATGGGAAACAGCCTATCCTCCATACCTACTTTACCCAGGCTTCGCGCACTGGAGAGGACACTCTGTTCCAGAACCACCATTCAGAGCGGGATATCATAGTCTTCCGAGACTGAAGGATGCCAACAACAACAACATTACTAAGAAAGTAGGATGCCCCAAAACGAACAAGAAACTAAAGAAAATCTGCACTAAAACAAACTTTAAGGCTGCAGTGCTATACAAGGTTAACTGGACATAGATCCTGTTGGACATAATGGAACTTACTCTTGAGTAGACTTGCATAGGATTGGGCTGTAAGAACATCTATAATGGAGGAATTTTTAGTCTAATCCAGTCCCAACAGTTCCATGATTCACAATTTTTGTAAAATTGAACAATTGAAATTTTCCTGTATAATATTTTCATGCAGTATTTTTGGTCATCTTCTCGCATACTGAGATATTATTTTATTTTAAAAGCACATTAAAACAATTTAGCATGTTGTTGTTTTTTAAATTTCTGTTTTATGGGAAAAGGATGTTGTCTTGATTTACCATTTTTCTTAACAGGGAAGTTACTTGGATAATGGTGAGCTCCAATGTGGCAGGTGTGCTCAAACCCCATAGAGTGTATTTATGTTGTGTATTTAATTAACCTTTTCTTTCAAGCCGGTGAGGGATCACTTTTGCTTATGGTAAAATGCAGGCATTATAAGACACTTCATTAAAACATTTTTTAAGAGCCTAATTTAAAAAGCAGTGCTTGAAAAGATAACTTTCAAAATATTTGCTGTCTTGAAGCTGCGCTATTTAAAAACGTGTCAGGAGTGAGTTGGACTTTAATATTTTAATGCATTGTGCTGATTTCAGGGTACACAACCTTTAAAATCTTTCTTAATGGGAAGCCTAGGGACATAATTTTATTCTTCTTTCCAATCTTCGTCCATATTTTTGAGTCCTAGACAAAGCAGATGTCTTTTTGAAAATGCAGATTTGCAAAATGCTAAAAACCAGCCTCTTCCATAATGCTTCTATGCTCCAGTTCAACTCGCTGGTAGAAAATGTGTGTCAAGAATACCAATTATCCTTTTAGTACCATAATATTTTAAAGAAACAGGAACAAATTCAGAGCAAAACCATTTTAGATGTAGAAGTTGCTCATATGTGCATGGTACAACTGTTATTGTTTTGATGGCCCAATCGTTTCTGGGCCTTGGGCCCCCCCCCATCAATGGTGGGGGATAAGATTGGGCTGTGAGTCTTTGAACATCCATATGTGCACTAATTCACAAATATTTCCCTTTGAAATATTTCAAAGGGCCTTGAGTTCCTGGAACTTACACTTTTAGTTTAAAGCCCTTTACAGTGATGAAAACCTGGGACACTGTCATGTGTTTCTAGGCTGCTGACGCAAATGGCCAGAGTTCCTTACCTCTGGTTGGCCTTCTGGTCATCTCTGCCCCACCACGGGATGCAGTGCACAATCTGTCAGCACAGCTGCATCGTCATCAATGGTGGGGGGTAAGATTGGGCTGTGAGTCTTTGAACATTCATACGTGCACTAATTCACAAATATTTCCCTTTGAAGAAAGGTCATTCCAGATTACTGTAATACCACATTCAACCATTAGTTGGTGTTGGTACAATATATTGCCCACAGCAAAAATTCTGTACCAATGTAATACATCTTGGTCTGCATGGGCTAGTATTATTAGGGCACAATCCTAACCAGGTCTACTCAGAAGTAAGTCCTATTTTGTTCAATGGGATTTACTCTCAGGAAAGTGTGGTTTGGATTGCAGCCTTAGATTGAGAAAGTGTACATAACTATATGTACACTATATGCAACCCCTGCTAATTGGGTAAGAGGCACTTTTTCAAGTGGGTGCCCCTTTTCTTAGCAGGGGGAGAGTAACTGGCCCACTTCACCCCAGCAGTGTCTGTTCTAGTGGCTGTCTGCTGGTATTCATTTGCATCTTTTTAGATTGTGAGACCTTTTGAGACAGGGAGCCATTTAGTTATTTGTTTTTTCTCTGTAAAACTTTGTGAACTTTTAGTTGAAAAGCGGTATATAAATACTATTAATAATTAATAATAATAATATGAAAGAAGTAAGAGTCTGAAAGATGGCAGGTTATTGCTGGGAAGAAAAGCAGAAGATTGCTGGGGTTTTAAGGGCATATGAATATTGAAGAGGACTGAGTCAGACCATTGGTCCATCTGGCTCAGGATTGTCAACCCTGGCTTGTGGGGGCTCTCCAGAATTTTTGACAGATATTTTTTTTCCTGTGCCCTTCCTGGAGATGCTAGAGATTGAACCTATGGCCCAAGCACCACTTAACACAAGTGCAAATTCTGCATGTGCCCCCCAAAACCATGTGGAAGGTGGTGATCCGGCTCCCTACCCCCTTACTTCGCTCCATCTTTGAGCTGTCTTTTTAAAACATCAGGAATGCAGGACACACTGCGTTCCACACATGGAACCATGTGTGGAAAGAGTGAGATGAGGGGAGAGGGATCATCACCTGCGGTGCATTATTTTTGGGTGTACATGTTGGCTGTGGCAATCTGCTTCCCAATACCATTACCCTCCCCCCTCCTTGTGTGATCCTTTGAAAAGTCAGGAAGTACGGAATGCACTGGCAGCACACTTAGCATGCACCACCCTTGCTGCTTATAGGGACTGTGCATGAAGGGTATTCTGTTTGCTGTTCACCACAATTTACTGCTCAAGGTAAGCCATGTTGTCCACTTCATGGATAGGCCGAACATGTCTAGGACCTTCTGCATGCAAAGCTCTGCCAGTGAACAATGGCCCTTCCCTTAATAGATGCTTAAACAGATCTGTTTGTTGATCTATTTGATCTGTTTGGCACAAGAGCTAATCATGTTATTCAACTTCAGCCGGGTTTGGGGTGCCTTAAATAAGAAGGCCACAGAACCGTTTCTTAATGTCTACCTAGATTACAGATAACCAGTACAGGGGATTTGGGAGGCAGGTCTGTTAAACTGAGAGATGTCTCAGAGCACTCTTGACAAAGCAGTGGCCTTAGTTCATTCCACTGTCATCTCTCATACTTTTAATCCAGAGCAGAGAGTCAAAGAGGCAGCACAATGGATTGATCAGCAAGTTCTAAAAGTCTGTGTGTATGTGAAGTAAGGAAAGTGTTGATTCTGAGCATAGATGAGTCACAAAACAGCCAGTTGGAGGGCTAATCAAAAGTACAGCTGGACCTGCTGTTCATCTCTGCAAATGCTATAAACCAAAATAATAAAATAGAGTGATGCACATTTGCAGGCATGGGTTTGGTGGACATGGCTCAATGTGCAGTAATGAAAGGCTTTCTTATATACACCTTGTCAAAGGCATTCTAAATATATTTTTAGCTCCTTACTTTGCAAACTAGGAAGGATTTCCAAAGTACTGTAGCTTACAAAGGCTGTTTGCAGATCAATAAGTCACCTGGCCCGGATGGCATCCACCCAAGAGTTATTAAGGAATTAAAGAATGAAGTTGCTGATCTCTTGATTAAAATATGTCCCTCAAAACGGCCACGGTGCCAGAGGATTGGAGGATAGCAAATGTCATACCAATCTTTAAAAAGGGAAATAGGGGGGACCCGGGAAACTATAGGCTGGTCAGCCTAACATCTATACCGGGTAAGATGGTGGAATGCCTCATCAAAGATACGTAGAATCTCAAAACACATAGACGAACAAGCCTTGCTGAGGGAGAATCAGCATGTATTCTGTAAGGGTAAGTCTTGCCTCACGAACCTTTTAGAATTCTTTGAAAAGGTCAACAGGCATGTGGATGCGGGAGAACCCGTGGACATTATATATCTGGACTTTCAGAAGGCGTTCAACACAGTCCCTCACCAAAGGCTACTGAAAAAACTCCACAGTCAGGGAATTAGAGGGTAGGTCCTCCCCTGGATTGAGATCTGGTTGAAGACTAGGAAACAGAGAGTGGGTGTCAATGGGCAATTTTCACAATGGAGAGAGGTGAAAAGCGGTGTGCCCCAAGGAACTGTCCTGGGACCAGTGCTTTTCAACCTCTTCATAAATGACCTGGAGACAGGGGTGAGCAGTGAAGTGGCCAAGTTTGCAGACGACACCAAACCTTTCCAAGTGGTGAAGACCAGACATGATTGTGCGGAGCTTCAGAAGGATCTCTCCAAACTGGCAGAATGGGCAGCAAAATGGCGGATGCGTTTCAATGTAAGTAAGCGTAAAGTCATGCACATTGGACAAAAAATCAAAACTTCACATATAGGCTAATGGGTTCTGAGCTGTCTGTGACAGATCAGGAGAGAGATCTTGGGGTGGTGGTGGACAAGTCGATGAAAGTGTTGACCCAATGTGCGGTGGCAGTAATGAAGGCCAATTCTATGCTTGGGATCATTAGAAAAGATATTGAAAACAAAACGGCTAATATTATAATGCTGTTGTACAAATCGATGGTAAGGCCACACCTGGAGTATTGTGTCCAGTTCTGGTCGCCACATCTCAAAAAGGATATAGTGGAAATGGAAAAGGTGCAAAGGAGGGCAACTAAAATGATTGCTGGGCTGGGGCACCTTCCTTATGAGGAAAGGCTATGGAGTTTGGGCCTCTTCAGCCTAGTAAAGAGGCGCCTGAGGGGGGACATGATTGAGACATACAAAATTATGCATGAGAAGGATAAAGTAGATAGAGAGATGCTCTTTACACTCTCACATAACACCAGAACCAGGGGACATCCACTAAAATTGAGTGTTGTGAGGGTTAGGACAGACAAAAGAAAATATTTCTTTACTCAGCGTGTGGTAGGTCTATGGAACTGCTTGCCGCAGGATGTGGTGACGGCATCTGGCCTGGATGCCTTTAAAAGGGGATTAGAGAAGTTTCTGGGGAGAAAATCCATTATGGTTTACAAACCATGATGTGTATGTGCAACCTCCTGATTTTAGAAATGGGCTATGTCAGATGCAAGGAAGGGCACCAGGATGCAGGTCTCTTGTTATCTGGTGTGCTCCCTGGGGCATTTGGGGGCCCGCTGTGAGATACAGGAAGCTGGACTAGATGGGCCTTTAGCCTGATCCAGTGGGGTTGTTCTTATGTTTTCTTTGTCTTATGGGTGGCTTGTGGCATTTTCGATATCTGTTTGCTCACACATGCAAAGAAGCAGAAAGTTCCTTTCTGCTAACCATAAAGCAGCACCAACCTTTTCCCCACAATCACTCCCAAGTATATATAATAACTAGGCCTCTGTATGGGACTGTTTCCCTCCTCTCCACAACACCAATACTGTCACATGTGAGTGAGGAGGACACCAAGCTGATGCACAACTGCACAGATGCCTGTGCATTTGTTGGCTGTTGTGGCAAGGTAGCACCCTAGAATGCCTTGCGGCAGCCAGGTTACACCCCAGAATGCCACCACAGCCAGCACCAGCCCATGACCCACCAAAAATGGGCTGTGACCCACTGGTCATAGCTACACAAGGCTACACATTTACACAAAGCCACAAAGTTTTTCAGCTCCATTATAATCTTATGTGACCACCATCGTGTATGTGGTCCATCACTGACCAAAACGTCATTATGTGGCACATACCTGTATATTGTAAAATAATGTTTTGTGATTTTTAAAAATGAATAAGTAAATGAAAAGAGAACGAAGAAATTGTGCAAAGGAGATGCCCATGTAATCAAACACTGACATGGTGCACCTGGCCCCCCCTTTAGGACATCATCTGCCCAGTGGAAGAAACAGGAAAATGTTACTCCTTCCCCAGGAAAAGGCCAGGTAGAGTATGAATGGGGGCAACAACAGTGTCTTTGCAACCCTGCAAAGGTGCTTTTGGCCAGCAACTCCCAACGTTCTGTTTCAATAGCTAAATTCAACTTGTCTCATTTCCACCTGCCCCCAGGTCAAAGTCCAAACCTGTTTCAGCTTCCAGCTAGGAATGACAACTCTCACTCACCTTGATTAGCTAGCAATTGCCATTAGTTGTCACACCACCCAAATCTAAGGGAAATTTTTTGGAGCAGGAGGACAGAGTGACTCACATTTAATTAGCAATGTCAGATGAGTGGTATGTTCCGAAGCTCTTTTGGGTGATCTACCTGCTAAGATTCCTGCTGAAATATGTATAAACCTATACCTCAGGGGATCCCCAGAGCATTTCCTGGAGAGCAATGATGCAACAGTTTCCTGTCCTAGTAATGGCTGTTGTCCCAGAGCACCTCCAATTCCGAACTAATGCTGTGTTCCCTGAAAGCTGCTGAAGTACCAGGATGTGGCTATAAATGGCTGGTGTGTGATGTAGTCCCTTTCCCCACCCCCAGAATTTCCTCCTACATGGCTAATGGAGATTAAGAGCCATTAAGAGCTCTTTGCTGCATGTACAGTTTCTATTGATCAGACTAACTCAGTTGTTCTAGCCAATGATCTGTTTACAAGTGTTGTCCCTTTCCAGGGCTTTACTGGCAGAAGGAACCTATAAATGTACCATATCCTTCTTGAGCCTTCTGTGTCCTTTCCAGTGGTGCCAAGTTTCCAATTGTGCATGTATTTTTCTTCAATTTACACCTGCATCAGGAGATGCAGTTTTACAAAATGGAAGCACTTCCTACAGTTCTTCTTCTTACCATTCAAAACTGCTGATTAAGCCTCTTCTCATCAGGATGACTCTGCGCCTTGAGATTGCGCAGCCTTCTGTGTGTGGATTTCCATTCCCCACGTTTGTAATTGATGGAATGCCACACAAGACTGTTCAATTGCACATGCAATTCAAATGGTCACTTTTGGCCTCAATATTTCTCAAGTTGTCCGTGAAGCTGTGTGAGATCTTGCAGATGTGTTTCAGGATCTCTTCTAGTACCATAGAGGGTATTGGGACACAACTGTTACCCTGCACATGCCCAATCTCCTCTGATCTTGGAAGCTAAGCAGGGTCAGGCCTGGTTAGTACTTGGATGGGAGACCGCCTGGGAATACTGGGTGCTGTAGGCTTATACCATAGTCTTTCGAGACTGAAGGTTGCCAACCACTGGGACACATTTTTGAAATGGTTGTGTATGATCTAAGGTATCCCACCATTTTAGGGTACAAAAGGTCATGCATACAATTACAAAAGGTCCTGGTATGCATGTCTCCAATTGTGCACTGAAATGCTATGGGCCACCAGGTAATGATGAATAGTCCAGGAAGGATGCAGAATTGCCTAATGCTTCCCTCTCTCTGCCAGGGAATGGCAATCATGGTTAGCCTTACATGACCCTGTTAAATTTAGCTTTGAACCAAACAAGTTAAATTGCGCCAACACTCAACCCCAGCTCCAGGTTTTGGGAGAGTGTTGAGCAAGATGTTCTCAGTGTGGACTCCCCTCCAACAATGCTCTTTCATCTTCTTTATTATTATTATTACCAGTATTTATATACCGCTTTTCAACTAAAAGTTCACAAAGCGGTTTACAGAGAAAAATCAAATAACTAAATGGCTCCCTGTCCCAAAAGGGCTCACAATCTAAAAAGATGCAAATGAATATCAGCAGACAGCCACTAGAACAGACACTACTGGGGTGAGGTGGGCCATTTACTCTCCCCCTGCTAAAAAAAGGAGCATCCACTTGAAAAAGTGCCTCTTACCAAATTAGCAGGGGTTACTTTACTGCCATTGCAGTCATTGCTACAACTTGCTTGCCAGGAAGAGAGCTGAAGAGAAAGCAGACTGCAGCAGATGGAGTGGCTGTGCTTGTGCTCATCACCTCTGGACCGGATGGTGGGTGAATAAACATATAACAGCTGTGTGGAGGAAGAGCAGTAGGACCAGGGGCTCTCAGCAGTGGCTCCCTTGTATGCTGGGGCCCAGCACATGCCTGATCGTGTCAGTCTGGCAAAAAGTGGTTGATGAATGTGATTCATAAACTTTCTGTTGCCTGACTGCTGTGTCCTGAGTCACATCTGGAATACCAACTAGTAAGAACAAGGTTTCTCCCCTAAAGAATTCCTGGATTTCATAGTTCTCTGTGCTTTGTGGTACACTTGCTAAACCTATTTACTCACACTAGATGATGCCAGGGCATGGGATTTCAAAGTCCTGATGTCCTTTCCCTTGAGGCTTGGCAAAATTCTCCCATCTGACAGTGCGACAATCTGGAATCTGCACACATTTCGGGTCAATTAAATATAGCTAACATTTCCATGGTTCCAAATTTCACACGGTTATTTAGAAGGTGTCCTATCAATTTTGTAAATATTATACTGCTGTGTTCCACGGTTTAGAATTGAAACAACTACACAGACCGCTGTGTCGTTTTGCATCTCCTTTTTTGAGGCATTTAATTGTCCTAGATTTTATATCCCAACATCAACTCAATGAAGGCCCTTGCCCATAAAATATGTGACTTCCAGATTGTACTCTTGGAAAACATAGCTGAATATTTGCTCCCATGGGGATACTCCAAGTGGCAGTGGACTGAAAGACAACAGAGTCCACAACAATTCAAAACACAAGAAGATTTGCATGATCTACTGCCCTATCAACCTTTTGTGATAATATATTTCCTGATAGACTGTTGCAAAAGCCCCAGGACAGCCCAAAAATTGTGCCCTTGCCAACCTATTGCAGCTCAACTGCAAAGATGTAGCAGCTCCATCCCCCTGCCCCCACAGAACCTAGGCTGCATTGACTCTGGTAAGGCAGACTTGGGGATGTGTCATGGGCAGGGAGAGCGAGGGCAGGGGGAGTTTGGGGTAGGAAGGGGATGTCAAGGGTCAGTTTGGGGGAGGGAGGCGGTGGATCCTGGTAGCAGCGACTTGAGCCAGAGTCATATCCCCCCATTCCCGTTCTGTTCTGCCCCTTTCCCCTCCTCAGTTGTATACCAGTGGGAGTTCAGGAGACCTGCAGATGGCTGTAAGCCTACATGGTGGTAAGTAAAAAAGTTTTACTTATCTCTGTTTGCCTCCTAGTTGGCCCCCCCTGTCCCTACAATAGCATGCCAGAGCCTCTGTTGGCACAGCTGCATGTTGTGGACTGGCAACAGATAGGATTAGGCTGTAAATTGTGTGGTGTTTTCAGAAAATGAATTCAAATGCCTGGTCATAACTATTCCGAATCAGCTACTTCTGGATAATAAAACTATGGGTAAATAGCAGCAGTTCTCAGCTTATTGCCATAGTTTCAAATATCTGAGGGTTGTTTCTTGTTTGTAGAGGAATGTATAAATTTTTTATGTGTCTATTACTCTGCAGTGTTATTTGCTGCATGAATAAAATAGATTTTTAAAATCTCTCTTTTTTTGTAAGACACCCAGGAGCAGATGTGCAAAGGTGCGTTAGACAAGTGCAGACAAGTTTGCATGACCACCAGATACATGGAGGTCCCATGCAGTCTCTTGAAATGGTGGCACCCTGTCTGTGCATCGTCTGCGCCATGCGCTGCTAATATCCAAAGCAGGATTGGCCTGCCGTGCAAAAGCCCTTGCTTAGGTGTTTCATAACCACATGTTAAAAGTCTGATTCTGCACATGGCAACAATGCACACCAGCAGGGGTGGCCCATCCCAGTGGTGAGATGATGTGGGTTGCATCAGTGGTGAATTGTGGGATGTGACTGCTTTAGTGACAGGAGCACCTATTGGATAGCGTCTGTGTGACATTGCTGGACATATTACCCAGCACCCCCCAATAAAGACACAGGCAAGGGTATATGGTACAAAGGGCCACTTTATTAACTATTTAAATATACTTCAGATTGCAACAGGGCCTAACAAATAAGTCATGCGGGTTCTACATGGGGGAAACGGAGCTGCCCGTCTACTTCCCCCTATAGTGATTTGGGCGACCACACCAGACTCAGGGCAACGTCAGTACAAGCCTGCCACCCCCTTCATTGTCACCCCGAAGGGGCAGGGTGGCAGGCTAGCTCAGGCCACCCGAGCGAACCCGCGGTGCGCCTTTACCACCAGGCCGAGGTTCATCCAGCCTGCGCCACCCAGCCGGGAATGCCAGCATGACCAAGCGTGGAGTCCACCCGGCCCTTGCCACCCTGCGGTGTACACCGATATGACCTTACCTACCCAAAACCCGCACGACACCTGCCTAAAGTGACCAAGAAGACCTATGGAAAACCCCCATTCCGCCCCTAACTCCACAGTCTGGGGTAGGCAAAAAACCATCAACCGATGTGCCAATTAGGCTGATGGCAAAAATTCCTACCCGGCCCCAGAAGGCGACCAGCTAGTCTCGGACTGCAAAGGGTGGGCGGGTGGGTGACCGCTGCCTGGTCCCGACTGCGCGGGCTTCTCTGAGCAGCCTGCACGTGGCCCCAGACCAATTAGCCCCCAGCCAATCGGCTGCGAGGCTGGCCCTTCCTGTGTCTCGTGGGCGGGCAGGGTAAACGCCGGTGGCGTGCTAATACACGTGCCACCGGAATTACCCAGCACCCCCCAATAAAGACACAGGCAAGGGTATATGGTACAAAGGGCCACTTTATTAACTATTTAAATATACTTCAGATTGCAACAGGGCCTAACAAATAAGTCATGCGGGTTCTACATGGGGGAAACGGAGCTGCCCGTCTACTTCCCCCTATAGTGATTTGGGCGACCACACCAGACTCAGGGCAGCGTCAGTACAAGCCTGCCACCCCCTTCATTGTCACCCCGAAGGGGCAGGGTGGCAGGCTAGCTCAGGCCACCCGAGCGAACCCGCGGTGCGCCTTTACCACCAGGCCGAGGTTCATCCAGCCTGCGCCACCCAGCCGGGAATGCCAGCATGACCAAGCGTGGAGTCCACCCGGCCCTTGCCACCCTGCGGTGTACACCGATATGACCTTACCTACCCAAAACCCGCACGACACCTGCCACCCGGGGGGTCAGCCTAGCGCTTGGCCCCACCGCCCCACACGGAAACAAATTTCCGCAGGCCCAGTTGCAATTCAAGAAGAAAAGTATAATTGCCCAACACCGAAAGGTGTACTCCATCGCTTCTGAACAACTGGGGCACATCATAGCTGATGCCTGGGTGATAAATGACACCGACTCCGTAAAGGGGTACCGCCCGCCTCACATACAAATTTACCTTCTTCCTATCCAGTTCAATCTTTTTAACATCAGAGGCATAACACCAAACACTGTGACGCAAGAGGTCAGACCATAAGATGACCATCCCGCAAGATGCTGATTAATGTGGAGAATATCGCTGTAGGCCTGAAGCCTCAAGGACAGAGTCGTCCTCTGGCCCAGGTCGTTCTCTCCCAAATGTATAACAACGATGTGAGGCTGGGCATGGGCATGCACAAACTCATAAAAAGCAGGAAGAAGCTGATCCCACAGCATTCCCCGCCGTGCAACCCAATGCACAGTAGCCAAGGAACCAAGCTGCAACTGCATGCCAAAGCTACTGGATGCCGCCCTCTTCCTTGCCCAGAAAACGATGGAGTGGCTGAAGATAATGACCCGAACTGCTCCCGCCCTGGAACCTGTGGACAGGAAAACAGGAATCACAATTCCAGAAACATGCATCACTTAACCATATAGCACCTGGCAAAGCCAGTGCAAGTGAGCGCCCAACCGCTGTCACGGGACGAGCCCGGAAATATAGCATGCAAAACAGGAACATGTGGCAGTGCCACGATAAACTTCTGGCAATGCCAGTATAAAGAGCGCCCAACCGCTGTCACGGGACAAGCCCGGAAATATAGCATGCAATACAGGAACTTGTGGCAGTGCCACTATAAACACCTGGCAATGCCAGTATAAAGAGCGCCCAACCGCTGTCACAGGCCGCGCCTGGAAATTTCTGTGGTATCTGCATCACCCCTCGCCCCTACCACCAGGGCGAGGGGGAATAGCTGAGCGAATCCCGCTCAGCGCTTGTCGGGCTCTCTGACATAATACGAAAAATGCGCAGGAGCGCCAACGGCCAATCCTCTGAATGTCCCGGGCTGGGAGGCCGATATCAGCTGCAGCCGATGCAGCCCCAGTCCTGAAAGAGTGCAGGCCGTAATCTTCCGTCCGACACCCAAGGTCCGCCACTGCCCTGCGAAAAAGGACCCTAAACTGGAAAAACATAACAGGTGAGGCATCAACATGACAGAACAAGGCATCCCAAACCACAGGACGTGCAGCCAAACAAGACCAGCATCAGCAAAACTTGAGGCCTTGGCACAGAACGCCAATGCCGCCAAGTACACTGATAAAGACCCACACGATACGTTAATGCCCTGCAGGTATAAAAGAACCGCATCAGGTGTTCTGGCGGAATAGGCCAGACTTGGGGTACGGCCAGGGCTGCCCAAAAGGCCTCAAATTCCCTTGCCGCCCTTTGATAGCTGTGAAGGTAGACGGCGCAAGCGCAGACAAAATTACATGCTGCGCTCTGCACAGCCAAGGGTCCTAAGCCAAAGGGGCATCGGGTCGGGATCCCGCCGCACCCCTGGAGCCAGCTGCCGGAAATGCTCCACCTAAAAAACAAGATAGGGTGTCGGCTATGCCGTTATCAAGACCCTGGATGTGCCTAATGAAAAACAAGGTGTTAATCTTAAGGCAATGCAAAACAAACACCCTCACCAGTCCCATTACCCGTGGGGACCGGGACGTCTGCTGGTTAATGACAAAAACCACAGCTTGGATGTCGCACCAGAAACGCACAGTGGAGTTGGCAAATTCCTCTGCCCATAATTGAACTGCCACCGCAAGGAGGGGACAGCCCTAAAAATCATGCCTACAGTAACCCCTTCTGAAACCCTTGTATCCGGCCAAGGGGCAGAACACCATCTCTCTCTAAAATAACTCCAAATCCAAAACCACCCTCAACATCAGAGTGAACCTGCAGCCCCGCCCCAAGTAAACACTCCTGCTGCCAAAAGGATACACCATTATAAAACTCCAAAACTGTAACCAGATTACCCAATCTGCCTTCATGTCCTGGGTGATCCGCAGGCGATGGTGAGGCCTCTAATACCTGCCATGCAGGCATGCAGCCTCCTGAAAAAAGGCCTGGCTGGGGACAACTACCCTGCAGGCAAAATTCAGATGTCCCACGAGAACCTGCAAATGTCTCTAGGACAATTTCGGAGCCTGGAGGCCAGCACGTATTAGCTGCTGCAGCCTAACCAACCTGTTGCCAGGCGGCCTACTGCACCGCTGGACAGTGTCTAATTCAATACCAAAAACGTAAGGGTAGTTGCGGGGCCCTCAAAATAATAGACCATTGAGGCGAGTCGTGCTCTGCTCACCACTAACCACTCCAAAAGGGAGGCAGATTTCTCGAAAGGGCACAGGAAATTGCGCATCCCATTGGTAGCGCTTTATCCAGATATAAGGAACCATTAAACTGAAAACCAAGCAAACAAAAATCATCAGGGTGGACAGGCAAGAGTCTGATTGTAGACACAATATCCGCCTTGGCCATAAGGGCGTCAAGGCCACAGCCACATACTACCCTGATAGCTTGGTCCAAAGAATATATCATAATGAACTAAGGTGTGCAGGGATCCTATCACTAACTGAACCCCCATAAGGATAGGACAGATGGTGAATGAGATGGAAGGTCCAGGACCTTCTTGGAACTACACGTAACGGGAACACCTAAACATTGGGAAACAGAGGAGACTTAAAGGGGCCCGCCAGATGGCCAGCTCCCTATTCCTTATCTATCTTAGCTTAAACTGTTCCTTCCATACCCTTTACCGACAGGAGATTCCTGGCCCAGGTAGACCTGGAGGGAGGGGCCGCAGGAATCTGAAATCCCTTGTCACTACCTTCAACTAATGATTGAGCTTCCGAAAACTTCGGATACCCCTACAAAATACAGCCAACACCTCTACTCTAATCAGGGTGGGCCACCTTCCCAGCTTGAGGGGGCTGACCACCCCCACTTTTGGCCTGCCCAGCTCGGAGCCTGGGACTCCTCCTAAATCCTGCCAACTTGGGGCACATGGACACCGAGTGCTGGCCGTTGTACTGCCCGCTGACATGTGCAAGGGTGCAACCTGCCCTGCCGCACCGCCCCATGGAGGTAAACTCATAGCAGGAGCGGGGGGGGGGGTGAACGCATCACACTCCTAACATCCCTGCCACTGGCCCGGCTGCGCCCAGAGCAAATGCCCACTAAGGATCAATCGCCCAAATTTGACCGGGCCGGCCAGATAATTTGAACCCACAATCCTGCTCTGAAACCTGCCAGTCGAGGGGATAATATCCAGGTACTTAAAGTGCAGCTGCCCGTGCTGCCTACATTTGAATAACTACTGCAGCATAAATAATATATCAGGTCAACCAATTATTCTAATTTCTACCAATTTTTCTGCCTTCACCCCACTTGGGGGACAGGCACTGGGTCACCCACCTTCAAGGCTGGCTCAGGTTGCTCACACAATAAACTAAACACATTAACAAACTCGCCCCGCTAAATTTTCCTTTAACTGCCAAGGCGAGTTGACCACCCAAAGGCAGGGCCACATCCCACTAGGCCACTCGTGGACATTCACCTGACCCTTCCGTGGCTCCCTGAGAGAAAACACCATACAGGACACCGGCATAAGGAGCTAGGCTGTAAGGGACACCAGAGACCATCAAGATCCGATGCCTGTACCTGAACAGCTGGAGGTCCCAGAGCCTGCCGCTCAATGAGCTTGTCCAAAGTGGTTAATCTCTTCTGTGCCCAGAAAATGATGGAGTGCCCACAGATAAGAACCTGAACTGTCCCAACCCAGGAACCTGGGAAGATGCCACCTGTGGCTGCTGCTGCTCATCAGGGTCCCACTGTGCTTGCACAACCGGAGGTCTGGCTGGAACCTGTCACTCCTTAAGCTCCTCCAATGGTTACTCTGGAAGAGAGGATTTGCGTTAGGTTTGCCCCACGTCCCTTCCTGGTAGACCTCCCTGGGAAGGGAAACACCTGATGCATTGACCATCACCCAAAGCAGCGTTTGCACCTTGCACTCTCCTTCTTAAAAGCTTCTACCTGTGCAACCAGAGCCCACAGCTCAGCTGTATCATCCTCCTCCTCTGAGGAAGAAGTCAGTGCGAGCTGGGGGGGAGCTTTCCCCCCTGATTTCTTATTCCTCATTGGGCATACAGACGTCTCAACAAAAAACCTGGGGGGGGGAGTGGTGGCAACTGACAGCCACCTCTCACCCCTCCAATATATTTCTATTAGAGAAATCTATATATTATTTCTGAGAGCCCAGACCTATGCATGTCTACTCAGAAGTAAGTCCCATTATAGTCAATGGGGCTTACTCCCAGGAAAGTGTAGACAAGATTGAAGTCTTATTTATCATGACCGTCTTATTATTTAACAATCATTAATTAACAACAATTGTATTTTTTTTTAATTATTATTATTAATAGCCAAAAGGGGGGGAGGGTCAAGCGGGGGGCGGTTTGCAGTGAGTACTGCTCAACCTTGCTTCACAAAGCAATGATCCCCTGCTGAACCACCCCGGGCTCCGCTCAGGGCACAATCCCCACAAGGTCTACTCAGAAGTAAGCCCCGTTCTATTCAATGGGGCTTACTCCCAGGAAGCGTAGCTAGGACTGCTCAACTCCAAACAGCCCGCACAGCTTCAGCCAGCAGCAAACACTGCCTGCCATTCACTCTCCACTAACGTGGGAGGCAGGAAAACAAGCTTGGGGCAGGAGGGCAAGCGGGAGCCACGCACACACACGGCCCACAGTCCAACCCAGCCAGGGGGGAGCTCAGGCAGTACACTCCAGCTGCCCCCAACCAAGGCGCAGCTGCAAGCAGCAGGCTCGCCCCTCCGGCCAGCGGGAGGATGGGTCTCACGCCCACACAGCCCCCGCAAGCCAGCGGGAGGCTTAGGTTGGGCTCAGGCATGCCTGGCCCCTCGCCAGGCGCAGCTGGTCACCGCAGCGCTTATCAGCGTGCCCCAAAAGGCGACAGCAGGGGCGGGGGAGAAGGCGGGCGCAAGCAGCACCAGCCTGGCTCCACTGGTAGCTGAAGCCCAGCAGCCAGCGAGCCCGAAGGCGAGGACCTCAGGTCCCGCTCTCACCACCCGCAGAAGCGTGCCAACCCCAAAACCCCGGCACCACCCTAACCACCCAGCGGGAGGCTCAGGTCGGGCTCATGCACGGCCCCTCCTCAGCCGGTTGCCAGACTTGGCGGGGTGGGGCAGGACACTGGAGGCGGCACCAGCCTGGCTCCGCTGATAGCCACAGCTCAGCAGCCGCTGAGCCTGCGAGCGAGGCGCTCAGTCCCGCTCGCCACCCACGAAGCACACCAACCCCACCGGCTCACAGCCAAGGGGAGCGAAGAGTCACCCCTGCTTGAAAGCAAGCGGGGGGGGGGAACCCCCAAGCCACACTAAGCAGCCTCCGCCGGGCACAACTGCCTGATACTGCTCACTGCCCTCCGGTGGAACCCTTGAAGGGCAGGTGGGCAGGCAAGGCTCCCACAGCAGAGACGGTTGAGCTCGGAGGCCACCCCACATGGCCTTCAGTTGGGGAGCAGCAAGCAGGGATCCTCCCTTGACCGCTGCCTG
Source organism: Tiliqua scincoides (assembly GCF_035046505.1). Taxonomy (NCBI): domain Eukaryota; kingdom Metazoa; phylum Chordata; class Lepidosauria; order Squamata; family Scincidae; genus Tiliqua; species Tiliqua scincoides. The sequence continues at coordinate 41,508,460 of NC_089824.1, read as the reverse complement.
GTCCCGACTGCACGGGCTTCTCTGAGCAGCCTGCACGTGGCCCCAGACCAATTAGCCCCCAGCCAATCGGCTGCGAGGCTGGCCCTTCCTGTGTCTCGTGGGCGGGCAGGGTAAACGCCGGTGGCGTGCTAATACACGTGCCACCGGAATTACTTGTCTCTAATGATACCATTTAAACATGCTTAGTGTTCTTTTTTCCCTTGGAGGCTGCTCTTTTATATTCTCCTACACTCAAGCTGAAGTTCTGAAAATTAGGAAAAATACAATGGGCTTCCTTGACCAAAATCATTTTGCCCAGGTTCATTCAGATAGGAGATGTTGCACACTAGTTAGCATTAGTACAGTACTAACAGATGGGTATAATATCCTTGGGTTGTGGGTTGGAGACCATAATTATATGAAGAATCTTTGAAAGCAGCCATGTGTATACAGGAATAATTTTCTGGTCAACTGAAATGAATTATTCCCTATAGCACAGTGGAGCCCTTGGAGAAGATGGAAACACAGACATGGGGAGCGGGAGGAGTCATGGTTCATGGGCAGCCCAATCATGAGCTGCCTGGCACCCGGGGATGCCGTGGTGCCAAAAAGGTTGCCGCAGCATCCTAAGCATGCCAGGCAGCTGCCAGTGGCTCCTCGGGGGAAGGGGACTTTCATCCCCTTCCCCCGGGTAAGGGAAGTAGCTCCGCAATGGGGCCACTTGATTCTGCAGCAGCTCTTTAGCAAGCACAGATTCAAGGAGTCCCATGTTGGGCTGCACAGCCTGACATGGGGCTCTGGATCCGGTGGTGAGCCGACTCATGTGGCTCAGGATTGGGCCCCGAGAGAGCATGTCCCATTCATGCAGAAGATCTTGGGTTTAATCCCTGACATCTCTAGTTAAAATATCCCAGTTACATAGAATGTCCAGATCCCAGAATTCGATGTGAAGCTCCAGGATTTGTACCTCCTTGTCAGAGCTTCTAGGGGAAGAAGAAAAATGATCAGAAATGTTTTCTCTAGGATTGAAAAGTTTAGCAATTTGCTCCCTTCTCCCAATTAGGTTCCATGCAGAGGGAGGAACAGCTAGGATCTCTCCTGGCTTGTCAGGGGTCTTCTGTTCTCACCAAGGACCACTATGCTTTCCGCAGACCCACTAAACTGCACTCCCTCATTTGCCTAGCTTCACCTGTTAGCTCCTATGAGTCAACCCCTTGCACTGAGCCTGAGCCTCCGGAGATGTGGCAGCTATACCCAGATGGTAGAAGTGACAAAGCCACCTGCCTGAGACTTTGGAGTGCCAGTCAGAGAATGCAGTGCCATCTGAATCTAATGGACTATTGCAGTGGTTCTCAAACTGTGGGTCTGAGACCCACCAGTGGGTCATGACCCAATTTTTGGTGGTTTGCAAAACTGACAGGGCAGATTCAGCTTTGTACATCAAGGATTAAACAAGCTGCTACTTTGCGGGGTGGGTGGGAGCACAATACCCAATCACCATTATAGCCACACTCCTTGGCATTTATAACTCAGCTAGCAGCTTCTAGGGCAGCAATTTTCAACCTTTTTCATCTCTTGGCACACTGACAAGGTGCTAAAATTGTCACGGCACATCATCTGTTTTTTGACCATTGACAAGGCACACCATGCTGCTGGTAGGGGGCTCAAATCCCCCAATTGCCCAATAGTGGAGCCCAATGGTAGTCCCCAAATGACCTGATATTAACCTATGGTGCCTGTCTGTCTGAGAAAATGCTGGGGAAACGGGACCATTTTAAACAATCTAGTAACCTTAGTTCTGGGATTGAAGCCTAGGAAATGAACAGATGGTGGGGGAAAGCCTTCATGGCACCCATTCTAAGAAGCAGGCTCGTGGCTCAAATGAGAAACTGCCCACAAAAGACCTCTTTTGAACATTGCTTCACAGAGATAGATTCTGAGTTGCTACCTCAAATCAACAAATTGCTGTAGATTCATTTGTGTGGCCAGGGAGTCTTAGGGCATTTTAGCCACAAGCCATTTCCCAGTATCATTAGCCGTTCTAAGGATATTGCATTTTTGCAGAGAACTATGAATGCCGCTTGGCATCTTGGTGGTCCATTCATAATTTAACAGGACTCTCATTAACTATAGTTTAAACTGACTTGTGATCGTGTTTGAAGCAAATGTGAGGCAGAACATTTACTCCTGCAACTTGCCAAGATATGCTAAGCACATAAAATGAAGCAACCCCTTTTGATCAAGATGTAGAAAATTATTATTCCTTCATTGCTTATTACCATCAGCATGACACTTCTGTTTGAACTGATAAATGCTTCTTATTTGATTCTCTTTTTTGAAGGTGGATTTAGGTTAAACCCTGTCCACCGTATGCATAGAAAACTCAAACAGCTCAACAGTTGAGAAATATTTAATTAGTCACATTGCAGTGCCCAAGTTTTAAAATATAATAAATGTTCCATTATAAGCTTTATGGCACATTTGCGACACTTGGGAGCCGGCATAGCTAGCCTGCACTGGCTCAAGTGAACTTTAGGATTGAGTTGTAAGGGGCCTTCGATTCCATTACTTCTCCATTGCTCGTCATCTTGTCACCTCATGTAACATTCACTCTGAGCTGCATTGCTTTGTAATCAAGTTTAAATTACCAAGCATCAGGTTTGTTTGAGACCAACCATCACTTGACTCTTCCCCTCAAAGACCTGTGTGTATTGCAGCAGAGAAAGAGAACTGACAGCTAGGCCTCCTTCATCAGTCTCACTGAAAGCTCCTCCCTTCCAAGAACTGTGTCTATCTGCCCCTGTTCCACCTGACTGTAGCAGAGGGAGAAGTCAAACAATGTTTTTTTTTTTTAAATTTTATGTGATTATCTGTGTTTTTTTTTAACCTGACGTGAGATTTTTAAAGTTGAAAGTGGAGTAAAAATAACTCAAAACGAACATATCAAAACAGATACCACATGAACATGAGGGTGACACCATAACAAAACACTGAAGTTCATCAGAACTTAGCAGTCTTAGCACCCAATCCCTTGCCTGTCCCTATTGATGCCACAGACTGGAGTAGCACCAAGAAAAGTAAAAGACATTCATTGGACAGTGAAAAATGTATCATACTTTTTCTGTGAGTACCATTTCCCCCCCACTTCTTCCACTTTTACTTTTGCATTGGAGGAGGAGCCATTGTCCCTCCTCCAATGCATACTTTGCATGCCAGTCCAATCCCTGGCATCTCCATATAAGGCTGTCTAAAACCCTGGAAAGTGGTAGCCTATCAGTGTGGTCAATATTAGGTAGACCAGCAATCTGACATAGTAGTTTAAGGCTGCTGCATATATTCCCTAAAGCAGAAAATGGACTGCATAAGAAATCCACGAGTCACTGAAGTGCAGAATAAAGGCTTTTGCAAGAATTCTGAGAAGTAAACATGGAAAAATGGGGAAAAAGTGTGCATAAGCAGGCATAGATCTGACTGGCATGTGACAGTATTGCAGAATGCTTCCCAGCTTTCCTCACATGCCCATTTACCAGGAAGGTTTAATTAATGGCATCCTGAGAATCTTCCCATGCAAGATCCCTCGGGAAAGCTTAGCTCTTATCAGGCCAAGCCTATTGATTCAGAGGCCGGGCATTTGGGCAGCATACACCACCTCAGGGATGGAGTTGTATCAGAGATAAGGCAAGGGCGATAAATAATAAAAATATTATTAGCCCCTTGTGGACCACTGAATATGGGGAACGCATTTTTGTCTTTTAACCTACATCCCTGTTGGGTAGAAGTGGAACTAGCATAGACAGGAAAGGTCATCTCCTCAAATCGGCGAGCTAAAAAGAGACGGTCACAGATTGCAAACATTAGGAACGTTCCCAGAGCTCAGCATTGTCTATGGGCTGAATTGTATGTGTTTATAGAGTTCGATATCATAAATCTGTACAACTCAGCTTATTTACTGCTTATCCCTCTAAAATGATAGTGACAACATTGGCATGGCTTGTGTTGACACCATTATGAATAGAGAGGGGGGGAGGGCTAATCTCTCTCTCTCTCTCTCTCTCTCTCTCTCTCTCTCTCTCTCTCTCTCTCTCTCTCTCTCTCTCTCTGTGGTTTGATTTTGGCTTTCTGCTCTGCTGAAAAGCCAGGACATTTTTGAGGTTCATGTTCTTTGCTTTCTGAGCAGAAAATAAGAAATGGCTTTGCTTCTGGTATGCTATTTATATATAGCTTCTCCACAAAGATCCCAACCCCTCCCTCCCCCTCCCCAAGGCTAGTCATACCACAGTTAGTCACCACCTGATGTCCTATTTTTTCATTGGCTCATGCTGTTGTTGAATTGTGTGAGCTCAGCTAGCCCCAGTACTGCCTACAAATTTCCTGTAGTGAGACCTAATCTCTCATCACCCCCCCCCACCTCTTTCCATGTTTTCCCAAGGAACTGGCACCTCCCAGCAAGACTGTATGTGCACTCATACAGTCCCACAACTTCCAGTGCTGCTGTAGGTGACTGTAGAAGCATGGAGACCACCAATTAGCTGTTCTGCAAAAGCAATAGTATAGTACCAAAATCCTCAACTTGCTGCCTCTGTGAAAGGGAGCTGGGGGGGGGGGGCTGTAAATTCATAGCAACCATTTCCTGGAGGGGCACAGGTAGCCTTTCAATGAGTACCTGCTATTTTTTCCCATTGCTGGATGCCTAGTGATGATTATGCAGAGAGGCAAGTACATCAAGGTCATGGTTAGCAAGAGCAGGCAACAGTGCTGGTTTTACTGTGATGGAGACTCTGCAAGGAGCTGTGTTGAGGCTGAGTGAAATGTCACACTTCTGCAAGCGTAGCCTTAAATATCAGTGCCTGGGTGAGGTGATGTTATTTCACACTATCAGGGTTTTTTTTTCATGAAATATGTCTTGTTTGGTGTGTTCCTCCAGGAGCCGCTCTCTGTTCTTACATCTCAGTGTGTAATGATAAATAATGCATCCTCTTCCAAACTGCCTTGATAATACCACTTCCTTAATGGTACGAGGGATACATTTCAAAAGGAGAACGAGAGGGGCACAGACGTGAAAATTAACCCCATTACCGCCAGCTTTCGATGTAGCAATAACAATGACTGACAATGCCAGGGTTAAAAGGAGAAGTAGGTTGGACTTTGTTTTCTTTTTTCCCTTAAAAAAAAAAAGGCCTGCTCTTTGTTCTTGCTTTTTCCATGTGTCATTGTAGCAACTGTCATGTAAGGTTAACAACAGCCTCTCATTACCCTTGTCAAATTTGTAATAATGTACCCCAACAACAGGACTGAATGGCTCCTGCTTGTCAGACCCCTATGTTTTGCGGAGCAGATGGTCACTGTATTTGGAGAGGCCCTGCTCAGATCCATCAGCACTATCTCGGACACGTGTGTACCAAAAAGCGTTTTTCTCTGATGGGACAGCTCATGGATGGAATACTAATTGGGCACAGCAAGAAAACCAAGAGTGTGTTCTTTAAAAAAATAATAATCCCTCTTTGTATTGTGTTGTGGTCAACAGAAGGAGAAAGAGATGCAAGGGTCAGTCCTTTTGTCTAAGCTCTCCCCGAGCCTGATCTTAAGAACAGATCAAGTCAAATCAGTGGGACCTCTTCCGTATGTTTAGAATCAGGTTGGAAAGATGGCAAATTTGCGAAAGCCTTTCATTATTTCTGACATTTACTATCCACCCTCCCCAAAACTGGAATGATTCCACAACATTCAGATATTCTTGTGTAGTTTAGAATTGTCTGTTGCAGTGCTTTTAATAAAAAGAAATCAAAATTTTGCTTCAAGGAAATTCTGCATAATGGTAAGAGAAAATTATGACTCACGCATTAGCACCAATGCCCTTTATTTGCATAGTTTAGTTGGATTGCATACTTATTTCATGCAGAGTTCAGACTATTTTAATGAGTGTTATTAATGGGAGGGGGGAGAGAAAAAAGGGATTTAAGGAAGATGGAGCCACAAGGATGCTGAAACAAAGACCAAGAGCCATGAAATGTCAAAAGGCACTGCAAGATAAAGGGGGCAGTTTCTGTGATTATTGGAAGCCAGTGGTTTGCCCATAATTCACTTTTAGTTTTTTAACTCTTCAGTGGGCTTAGATCACACTGTCTTGGTTTTTCCAGCCATATGGTCTAGAAACTTCAGAAAACAAAAATGAGACTTTATGACCAATTTCAGATTTTTTACTGCACTGTCTAATGTAAATAGCAGTAGGCATGATACACTGATTTCTGTTTTATTGCAAATCAGCCCAACAATGAAGAACACTAATTGATTCTTGTGCTTTAATATTGTTTGGCTGATCACACTGATCCAATAATTTATTCCTATAAATTGAACTATTTCTTCCTGCTATAAATAGACACATAGGGACATCATACCCTCCACCTGCAGATATGGGTGGGGTGTTTTTTGCCTAGTCTTCACTTGCACCTGATTGGTGCTGAAGCAATGCGGGTGGAGCCAGGGACCATGTTTTTGGTTCCTGGCCCCCACCCTGGTCATTCCAACACTGGGCAAGAGTATGAGTGGGTGCATGTTGTTCTGCTCCAGCTCAGCATGGAGCATGGGTCTACCTACCGGCCTACTACCAGTACCTACCTACATAATAGGGATCCATGAATGCAGAGGTGATCACATGATTAAATTGTGTCTGCAGACTATCCCAGAGGACTCAGTGTCTTCCTGCTCAGTGGGTAAGGCTGTTGTGACCTGGGGGTCCTCTCTAACACCCAGCCCAGTTGGGGGGGATGGGCACTGTATCTGCCATGGACATCACAGGCACACAAAACAACAACAAAAATTAAGGTAGAGAGTTGTCTTGGGAGTGGGGAGGGTTCTGGAAACAGGGGCTAGGGTAGGAAGAGTGGGGAGCCCACAGGGCTTCCTTTTTTGTGGGCATAGTCAAGGGGCTTCAGGAATTCAGTAGACCAGCTGACTCCAATGTTTGGGCATTTCCTTGTGAAGGGGTGGGCATATTTTTGACATTCCCAAGTCCCAATCAGGAATTAAAAATACAACAAACAAATATACAATGTAGAAGCAGCAGGGATAATGAAAGCTAAGGGGGTAATGAATTGAGAGTATACAGTGTAACTTAGAATCAGAGAATAACACAATACATAGTGTACATTGAAGTGCTAATCTTTCATTAGAACCTGTGCAGTATAATGGTCAGAGTGTCGGGTGAGGAGCAGGACAGCAACCCAAGTTCAAATCTCCACTGAGCCATGAAGTTTAATGGTTCATCCTGGGCCAGTCACTGTCTTAGCCTAACTTACCTCACAGGGTACTTGTGAGGTTAAAATAGGTGGGTGGGTGGAGAACTTTGTATGTCACCCTGAGATATTTGAGTGGTATAAAGGTAACTAAATAATAGCATGTTGGAGATAATTTGGTGGTGTTTCTTGTAACCTTTTCTAGGCAACAGTAAAAAAAATGGAGGAAAGGATCTGGTAGGAGTGAATGAATGCAGTGCTAGCAGACCATTTTCAGCACAAACATTCACGGTAGAGAGGATGCACTTGTGGTCATCTGGGCTGCAATATAGGCCATCACATTTCAAGCAGTCTTTCTTGCCTCAACACCCTTCGTTTCTGGTTGAATTGTGGCATTTTCTTTTCCTTTTCCTTTCTAGAGCAACCCATGCACCAACCTTTGGAGACTTCAGTCATAAATCTTTTATTGGCAGTGAAGAGCCTTTGCCAAGCATTTTCAAAAAGTTCACTGTGCACATTACGCATGGTGACATCATGTTTTCTTTTCAGTCTCCAATGGGAGTTGTCAGGAAATGAGGGCAGTCATGGAAGAGGCTGGCTCAGCAGAACTCTGCCTTTCCTCAGAGCTTCTCTCTGTGCCCCCCTCCCCTGCAATAATCTGGCAAACAATTCAGCCTCCCAGAGACCAGGGACAATTTCAGGGGCTTCCTGAAGGAAAGCAAGTGACAATTATTCTTTTAAAAGGACTTGGATCATCCCTGTATGTCCTACACATGGATGATGCTGAAGCACTACAAGTACCACCACTTAGTGTGCATTCAGTTTAATTTGGACATGGACAAATGCACTAGTATACATTCCAGTCAGAGAAACTGCTATAAATGTTAAGACATGGGCAGCCCCATCTTATCGAGGGCTTCCAACAGTGGATCTTGAGTCCTCTTACAGCATAGTAAAAGGTGTGTCACTGTTATATGATGTGGGACCCTCAGTGTCAATGAGTTGAGGCCCAGTATACATTCCAGTGGTTCCTGGATGCTGTGCCAGAGCAGGTAAGTGGCAGTGGGGTTGAATTGTGGGTCGGAGGAGGAGAATCAAAAGGGTAGGTCCAAGCCACCAAAAGGGGATGGGATATTGTGTGTGCTGCTACCAAGACCCACCCATCCATCCCCTGAACTGCCCTGTTCCTTCTCCTGAATCACTCTGAGACCTCCCCATACTGCTCACATCCTGTGTCCCTGCTGCTGGGTGAGCTGTTGGCAGGTGAACAGCGCATCCAGCTGTTTGCGCTCCAATGGCATTGTGCTTTTTGCACTGCTGTAACAATCACAGTATCTGCTGTCATAGGCCCAGGATAGGATTGGGCTGAATATAAAATAAGCAAATGCGTCTCCAGGATTTCTTTGGTTAACCCAGAGATTGTTTGTTAAGGCAAACAAATGCAAGCTTTGGGGAAAAGAGGTGTGGGCAAAAGTGCACTAAACAAAAGTGGCAGTAAGGCTGCCATATGTTAGTTTTCAGGTGGACCAAATTCTATAATATTGTGGGGGCAACATGGCTATGTTGTGTTTTTTTTTAAGCTCCACTTCAGTGCTAGGAAATGGACATCTACAAATTACATCCAGTTTAGTGAATTAATGTATGCAAATGATGAAAGTTCACCTACCTCATCCTCAGTACAGAAGGTAAATCTATAAGAAAAAGCAAGGAGCAGACATTGTATGTTGCTGGAATAAATTCCTTGGGCTGCTTATTTCTTGCTGCTGATTTTTGCTGATCTCTCAGTTCACCCAGAAACACCCAGAAACACCGAGAACAGAAGCAAACTAGCTTCTGAATTGAATGAGTTCCTGAGACAAGAAGCCGAGAAGGTGATTCCATACCTTAAAAATAAGGACACAAAACGTCTCACTCTTCCAACTAAAATAGAAATAAAATGTTGGATGTTTAGGCCACAGTCCAGTCATAGAAAAATACATTCAAGTCCCACTGCTTTAATGGCAATACTAAGCAAGTGTTTAACTGACCTCCCCCCATTGAAATCAATAGGGAATGAAAGCGCTTCAATCTAGATGCACTGTGCTGTCAGTGTAAAACATTGACACTATAGTTTTGTTTATGCAGCATCTCTTCCACCTGTGATGAATGCCCTATCTCCCCCCCTTTTTTGTCCATTTCCCCTTATTTTTGTACACTATTTAACTCCCCAGAAACTCCTATACATGTTCAGCAGCCTAAAAATTGATTGGTAAGCAGCATTTGGCCTGCGTTTGAAACTCTGTTATCCATCAGTCACGTGTAGATATGTATTCAGAGAAATCCTTTGCTGTCTGGGGTAGCTAGTCTGCCTAGAAATAGACTTGCATGGCCAATTGGGCAACAAAACTATCTAGGTAAAGGATGAAGAGGCTAAGTGGGATCCATTCCTCCAATCAGACAACTTGATGGACTTAAACCTTGGTTACTTAAACACAAGCACAATGAAGCTCTGTGTGGTCTTATTTGTCTGTGCAGAACCTAATACTAGTACCTGGAAGATTCCCACTTATTTGCCTGTATGCATAGGGACCTGGGTCAATGTGAAGAGCTAATGCTAGGCTCTGTAAAATTAGTCAGACACATTAAGGAATTTTACATAATAAGGAATTTTATTTTGCTTTTGTTGCCTTGTTTCAGTCCAAGCCAGTGATGCTACACATGGGGTGGGGGGAGGAGCTTATGGACTTTGTTCTATGTGTTCTCAGCATCCCCACATACTGGTTACTTTCCTGGTGACCATTTGACCCAGCTTGCACACTTTCCAGATGCTTTCAGGCTTTTTCCATCAGCCTGCTTGTATTTTTTTCTATCCTCTTGTTTTGTCCACCTAACTTAAGGTGGTTAAGGAAAAGGAAAAGAAAAGTTCCTTTTCTTTTGGACTTTTAATCAACTAATGACATTGTGACTCTTTGCCTGACTACTTCATGTTCTCAGGTAATTCAATGGGTTGTCACATCTCTTTGTCCTGCAGACACTACTGTGGGTTTGATTTTTAATAAGAACCCCTGGGTTTCAGTGCTCTCCGGCGAGAGGATGTTTCCCAGATTGTTCCCTCTGCCTGATCTCTGTAGCTTTGGATGGTGCAGTGCTTAAAAACTACCAAGATTCTCTTCTGTTCAACTCCTGTTCCTGTGGGAAAGGAAAGTATGCATGCATATTAACCACTGGGCACCACTCCCTTCAGTCAACCTTTCTTGTCCTAGGTCCTTTTCCCTGATACCTGTGATTTAGGCTAGACATGAGGAAGAATTTTCTAAATTTAACAGCTGTCTGGCACTGCAATAATCTGCCATATACACTAATGCAGTGTTTTCCAAACTGTGGGTTGTGACCCACTGGACAGTCATGACCCAATGGTCCCTGCTACTTTACAAAGCCTTACTGGGAGCCCCTGGAGATTGCTTCTGGTTTGTGGCTGGTTCTGCCTCTTGCAGGGTGAATGCAGGCCAGGCATGGCCAAGGAATAAAGCAGTCCATAAGGGAGCCTTCTCACGAGAGCCCAGTCCTATCCCTGGTGGCACCACTGGGTGCAGCGGTGCCAAAATGGCTACCGCTGTATCCAGCAGCTCCACCAGGGCTGCTGGAGGTCTCCTTGGGGGAAGCCCCAGGCCCTGCAATGGGGCTTCTCAAGTCTGTGCCAGCTATTTTGCTGGCACAGACTTGACAGCCTCAGTGTTGGGCTTTGCAATACCACATGGAGGATAGGATCCAGTGGAGCAGGGCTCCACAGGTCCTACCTCCCTCCTGGGCTGGTCATTCCCCCTGCCCTGCCCTGCCCTGCCCTACCCCGCCCTTCTCCCACCGCAGAATACCACCCCCCAAGGCCCTTTTCACCACCTGGAGCTGTTGCCTTGCTCCAGGCAGCATTTGTCTGTTGCTGGGCCCAGCGCTGTCTGGCATTGGCCCAGTGCCTGTGGTCCCTCCTCTCCAGATGTCACAGATGTGCCTTATGGCACATTTGCAACTCCCAGTGCCAGCTGCTGGAGCTCAGTGCTGGCACTGGTGGCCCAAAGGATTGGGCCCTGAGAGTCCTTCTCATGAGAGCATGAGAAGATATCTTCTATATGCAGAAGGGTATTCTTGAATCATACATTTTATTTTTATTATATTCATTTTCAATTGTATTGCCTGCTTTATTGTCTTGGCAATCACACAGTGGCTTACATGGAAGATGTATGAAAAATATAATCAAGTCAATCCTAATTATATGCATTAATCCATAAAAATTACAATAACACTATAACACATAGGAGAAAAAAATAAGAAATAAGAGAATCATTAAAATACAGTCCAGAACCTTCCCCAAGGCCAGCACATTCTCTTCTAAAGTGGAAACCAGAGTCTGTACAATTTAGGCATATTTAAATGCATAATAAAGGTATATTTAAATATCAAAATAACCCATTGAACTGGGCCTGGAAAGTAACTGGTAGCCACTGCAGAGTTCCAAGGATACATGTAACATGATCTCCATGACATAGCTCAAGAGCTGGGCCACTACAATCTGGATTAGTGGAAATCAAAAGCATCCCAGAGTACAAACAAGCCTCTTCTAAGAAGTTCATCAAAACTAGAATGCTCTCTTCCTCCCTTCCTGGGCAGTAGTCTGGAAAAAATGACATGCAGTTGAGCACAAATGTGCATTGAATTTTGTTTTTTAATGTGCATTGACCTTTAAGGAACATGCACACTGCTTAAGAACTAACTCAGCCACAGGCAATTATAAAAATGCTTGAAGTCTGTTGGAAATTCAGTGGTGCCTTGCTGCATTTCTCTCAGATATTTCAGAAAAGATACGTCGCAGGAAAAAATCAAGAGATTCCGAATCCCACTCTTGGGGATCATCTGGTGACGTTTGACCTTCCTCATGAAACTGCTTCAGTATTGCTATTGTAGTACCACCAATAACTGCAGATAGGAAATTTCAGTGGAATTTCTGCACTGGAATTAATACAGAGGATACTGTGCCCTGCATTGGCTCGGACTGGTCACAAGACTAACGGGGACCAACAAAGGGCTGGCCTGAGTTGTGCTGGTTGCCTAAAAGAGAATTCCATGAATGAAAGACCTTGAATATGTAGGGGGGAAAATGTAAGAAAGTCCTTTCCATACTTCCACAGGGCACTTTCTGTTTTGAGAAGTAGCTAACTAGATGCCCCTAGAAATGTTCAAGGGCAACCTTGGCCAGGTTTTGGGAACATTCCATGTCATGATAGGAGCTGGCATCAGTTCTCTGAGTGTTTTGGAGGAAAGTCTTGCACCAGTCGTTGTCTCCCGTCCCCCCCCCCCCGGCCATGGTGCCTCTATCTGCCTCCTGGTGGTGCATTGGGAACTACAACTGCCACCAGTATTCAAGCTTAAGGCATCAGCTTGGCCAGGCGGGCCTTTTTATGGGTGTGGGCCCTCAGCCTGTGCCTGTTCCCTGGCTTACCTAATTTCCACAGCAATAAGCCACTTTGGCTGCAATCCTAACCACACTTTCCTGAGCGTAAGCCCCACTGAATAAAATAGAACTTACTTCTGAGTAGACCTGGTTAGGATTGTGCCCTTTATCTTTTGGATAAGCAATAGCTGAACTCCAAGGCATCATGGAAAAAACATGGTGGATCCTAGTGATGACCACCATTTTTCTCCCTACCATGGGGGGGGGGGATACATGTAACTTCAGACTGATGCAGCATCCTGGGTGTTATACAAAAAAACCATGGTGGGTAATGGCAGGAACTAAACTGCTACAGGAGCTCCAATTTTTTTTTTTTCCACCTTAAAAACAGTTTAAAGAAATGAAAATGAATTCTACTATGCCTTCTACCTCCCATGTCATGAAAACAAATGTGGCCCTGAGTGGACTGCATGGCCCATATGTGATTTCTTGGGCCTTGTAGGCATTCATTTTGTGGCAAATGAAAACAGGACTGATTGGCCCTAATTTGATTCAGTTTTCCATTTGTCCAGAAAAAAAAATGCACCCTCCTCAAAAGGAGCTTCCTTTTGATTTGAGCAGCTTTTCCAGTGCTATGTGAGAGAAATCACTTCAAAGCCAAAATGATTGCTCTAGCATAACTTAGGCCAATCTCGATTTGACGATTTAGCTATAGGTATAAAAATGTGGTCCTAAAAAGATGTTTCAGCAAGTGGAAACTGGAAGTCTTTCTGACTGGTTGGTCTTTTTTTGCAACTGCCTCTGCCCGATTATTAAATTTCTCTTTCCAGATGAACTATCTGTCTCCATGGTACACCTCCTGGTTTTGATCTGAGAGGTGCTTTGTTCTGTTTGCCCCCCCCCCCCCCCGCCTGCTGGATGTTGTCTTGGGGTTTTTGCAGTCTAATGTGTGGTATTCTACCTGCATCAGAAGGGGCACAATTCCAGGGAGACTTTACCTCACAGTTTCTCTGCATGTATTTATTGGCCATCATTTATTGTTTGGGGATCTTTCTGGGAAAATATTTTCTGTTCATGTGTAACATTTTCCAAATGTAAACAGATAAATCTGTATGCGTCCATGCACATTATTTCAGAAGCATTCCTATAGAACAGAACCGCTTTGACTTTGGTAGTTCTGAGTATTTGAAAAGTAGACTCCTTCCCAGAACATGCAGTCCTTCTGATCTTAGGCTAACCATCTAATTCACAGTGCAAACCCATGCATGTCATTGAACCCACTGAGTTCAATGTGCCTCCCAAGTAAGTATGTATAGAATTGCATATGTAGCCCAATGCCACTTCTCCCCTTGTGCTGATGCAGGGGGAGTTTCAGGTCCTGAAAATCTCCTCTGGATAAGGGAGCATTTGTTGCCGTGCACAGATATAAGCCCTCACTGCCCCAATAGGTCTACCCAAATCTGTTCCAGCTATGTTGCTCGTGCAAGTCAGAGAAGACCAAGGAAGGTGGATTAACGCCAGGAAAAGGGATAGGATATCTGTGCCTCTGCTGCCGCTCATTCCACCTCCTCTTAAGTCTTGATCTGCCCCTGTTCCAGCCTGTCCTCACTGCAGTCACATTTCTGGGTCCAGCGGCAGATCTCCTGTGCTGCCACAATTTGCAGCAGTACTCCTAAAATGGCTGCCAGTGGCACACTGCATGTGCCACCACAAACCATTTTACAACTGTGTTTCACTGTCATAAATGCCTCTATGTGCCAGCCCAATCCTGGATAGTGAGTCACAATCCCAAAAGGCTAAAATCAATGGGAAATTCATCATGACTGTTAGCAGGATCTCGATGAGGCTACATTTGATAGCCACAATATCTTCACCCTAGTATTCTGTTCATGTAAAAGGAATAAATGATCACAAATGGTATTTTTAAAAAATTATTTATCCAAAAATGTATATTCTGCCTTCCAGTCTGACAAATCTGCAAAGTCCCCAGAACGAAGGCTACAGTGAAATGTCACATGGCAGGCCCAAGGTTTTGATTGTATTGGAAGGAACGATACCTTTCAACCAGGGTGCTTTGTCTCTAAATATCATTGCTAGACCTTTTCTTTTGATTTCTCTGGGGATGAAGACCTTTTTCCAGTTCACTGTCTCTTTGTTCTTTTTCTGCCAAATACAGCATAATTTTGTCAGCTGAAAATGTGACTGAACATAAGCTGCACAAAGCAAGCATCTTTATGGCATTTTTGTGAGACATAAAAAAAAGCAAAAATATTTTAGCAATGCTATAATGTGGAATTAATTTTTCAAAGTACACCATGTGATCATCTAGCCACGTGTATTGCATGCTATGGATTTACCAGCCTTCCAGTGCTCCACCTGAAAGTGAGTTGAACTTTTGAGCACATTCCCAACAAAAGTCCATGAATGCTCCTGTTTTTGCAAACCATCAGTTTGACCTTTTGCCTAGGTTCATATGTACCCACTCAAGGTCAAACCATTGCAAACATCAACCACTTGCCCAGGTTTAAACGAGAGTCCTCTGTTTGCTGAGGGAGGCTCAAGCTTTTGCAGGCACTCTTGGGTTTCTTGATTCTGCTCAGAGAATCAGTTGAGCAAGGGTGTGCAAGATGTCGTGCTCCCCTAGTAAAATGCTTGCCACATCTCTGCTCCACACTATGAGAAACTCACAGCATGCCTTTAAGGGTGAGGGATAATGGCATTCCACATTTTGAAATTGTTCAGCAGGAGAAAAAGTGTGTTGGGGAACGCTTTTGGAAAATCCTGTACACTCAGCAATAAAATAATCTATAATGGTTATCACAGACTCTGCTTTTATGAATTCCTCTCCAGTTTATTTTTCAGAGTTTTTAGATGGCTTCCCTCAAGTCTTTGAAGCATTATTTTCCATGTAAATGATGAATCTCATCTGCAGTCTTAAAGTGAATGTATTTTTCATCCTCATTTTTCATAAGACTGTGGGTGTGAAATTACTTTCTGATTTCCCTTTAAGACTGTTTTTATTGCATTTCTTGTCACACCCACATCATGCCCTTACCAACCTCCCACCATGGACTCCCTGTGCAAATAAAGAGGAAAAAATGGTGAATTAAAAAGTGCAAGTGCAGTGCTCCTAATGGGCTTACATGTAACCAATGGGAAGTCACTTCTCAAGAGCTCCCTGTTAAGGGTGGCAGCACACACTGGCTTTCAGGTGAACACAGCAATTAGATCCCTTTTACAGGTTAGGGTGTTGAAGAGGCTGTGCAGTAGGCAGCTGCCAGATTCATCTATTTATAGTGCCAAGCACTTTAGGGAGTAAGGCAAGCTGTTTATAACACACTGACTTTTCTCAAGTCAAATCACAGCTTATAAAAATAAAAAAGCCATTGTTTCAGCTCTGGAAGGTAGAGTGCATTATTATTCCATCTCCTAAGAGTGCAGCTATTTTCATGAAATGTACCACGATACAATCTCCAAGACTTGAACAGTCAGAAGTTCCTCTTCAGGCCAACTTTTATGCTGCTGATAAAATGGGGCACAAAATCAATGAACAGCATGAAAAAGAGAGGGAGAGGACAACATTTTCACAGCAGAGGGAAGGACAGAATGAAGCACATCAATCAAACACCGTCTATCTCCTTCCTTATTTCCACCTGTGCTGGAGGTGAATAAAAATATTGCTTGATTGGGAAATGCACTGAAATCCGCTTGCAAGTCTGGATGAGACTTGCTAACTGCCTGACACTTATCTGTTGTCAGTTATCAGCTTGTACTGCGGTAATCAAGGCCGTATGTCTTTTGCTTCTGCAACCTTTTGTATTTTCCTGTGAAATGCTTTGTGTATTTCCAAGCGGCAAGCGGCTAAAAGACACTGATTGCAGTCATACTTAACCCGCTCGGATGCTTCTAGCCCGAACTTGTGCCCTTGTGTCAAAGGGTTCTGTTGCACCGATGCTCATCCCCTGTTCTTGTGATGGGGGGGGGGTCACACAAGGGAACTAGTAGTAGTGGGAGTGTTGATGGCTCTGCAGCCGAACAAGAGCCCAGTTAGTGGTTCTGCTAGTGGTTCTTCTTTTTAAATTGTAAGAGTTTTTTTTTATGACAAGAGAGATGAAGCTGAGTAGCTCTTGCCATCCAGTCCTGCACAGAAGTCCTTTGAGGAGCAGAAACAATCCTGCTGAACCATACTAAAGATCCATCTAGTCCAGTTTCCTGTGTTCTGCAGTGGCCAACCTGAAAACCAAAAAGTAGGAACTGAAGGCAAGTGCTCTCTCCCACGATAGCATATGCACTGAACCTAGAAGTTCCATGAAGCCTTCATCAACACTAGTGGCCATTGATCTATTTATAATAATAATAATAATACAGGTATCTATATACCGTCTTTCATGGTCGTCAGATTTCTCCTCAGACTTTATTTCAAGGCGGTTTACACAGGCAGGCTATACTAAATCCCTATAGGGACTTTTACAATTGAAGAAGGTTCTGTATTTCAAGAACCACAACATTTCAGATGGATCTTTTATGATCTGGTATCACATTCTGGCCTCCAGTTTCCTCCCACACAAGCTGACAATCCTTCATATCTCACTTGAAGGGCGGCCAAAGAGCAGATGGAAAAACTCGGCTTGGCTTGTCAGCTGCTTCAAGGTCTCGCTGTTCACGGTGCTGGTGGCCTCGAACTGGCGACCTTCAGCTCCATTTATCCTCCATGAATTGGTCAAATACATTTTTTAAGCCCTCTTTAATGTCGAAATGCACATTACTATAGGCATGTGCTATGTAGCTGCCAGCTTACTGATGCTCTGTAAAACAGCATCCATGGGGACCCTGATTTCAGTTAGGACCATGGTGGGGATAGGGGACTTAGGGCCCAATCCTATCCAAATTTCCAGCACCAGGGCAGCCGCAATGCAACCCTGAGGTAAGGGAACAAATGTTCCCATACCTTGAGGAGGCCTCCAAGACTGCCTCCCCAACACAGGAAGCAGTGCATACTCTATAGATACAGCAGCATCGGCACTGGAAAATTGGATAGGATTGGGCCCATAAACTCTTTGCCTCCAGCATGGTCTCAATTCAGAGCATCCCCTTGCATGCACTATGTTAGCAAAAACACATACGCAGCTGCATAGAATATGCTTATAGTAACATGTAGGACAAGCTATAACTAATGACCATCACCACATCTTGTGGCAGAGAATTCCATAAGGTAATGTATGTGTTTTGGAATGAAATACAGTCTTTTGTCTATTCTGCATGTAGTGTCAATTTCATTGGATGACACTGAGTGTCAGTCGGGAGAAGTCTTCTCCATTCAGGTGTTCCAGGACTTTACTCCCTTTTGTATGAAGAACTCATGTTGAAGTAAATCATAGAAATTCAAAAGTTGACAGATTTTTTAAAATTTTGCCAAACAAATGTTTTGAATCCAAAATCCAAATACCCATTTAGAATGTGAAAATTATATCTCAAAATCTGAATGTTGGACTTGTTGACATCTCCTGTTTGCTCTGATTTTCACCAGAGTAAAAGACAAAATTTCTCACTGTCACCCCATCAATTGCTGCTAGATAAAAAAATTCCACAAAATATCAACTTCAAAGTTGGTCATATAATTAAATGCTTCTCAACTCTCAATACTGTGAAATATGATCAGTGCTTGTTCTATTGTCAAATACTATTGTATATCATCTCTCAGGTACTGAATATTATTTGTCTGTTTATTTTATATCCCACTCTATTCCATTGGCTCAGTACAGTCCCCCCCCCCCCTACATTAATAGTTTTATCCACAAAGAGATAACAATCTAAAACAGTGGTTCTCAAACTTTTAAATCCAGGACCCACTTTTTAGAATGATAATCTGTCAGGACCCACCGGAAGTGATGTCATTAACCTGGACGTGATGTCGTGACTGGAAGTGACATCATCAAGCAGGAAAAAATTTTAACAATTCTAGACTGCAATCCTATCCACACCTACCCAGGAGTAAGCCTCATTGTCTATCATTGTTAAAAGCATATGCATTATAGCCTGTTGAAAGTACAGATCTTCCCAAATGCGGTCACATACCATATAAGTATCAAGTCTAATGTATTAAAAATAAAATATTGAAATGAACGGGAACCCACCTGAAATTGACCCGCGACCCAACTAGTGGGTCCTGACCCATAGTTTGAGAAACAGTGATCTAAAATAATGAAATTAAGTATCACAGGATGTGAAATACAAAATATTTCAGAGGAGATCTAGAAAATATTTAGCATCAAACATCTCAAAAGAGAATTCCAAGGAGAACTTTAGGGAGTAATTAATGTCTGCTCCAGAAAGAACCCGCTTTAGTGCATGTAAGACTTACCTGTACAACAGCTTAATGCTAAGGGAGATGGAATAGCTACATGACATGCCACAGGCAAATGATTTTCTTAGTACTTAACTGTTGTTAGCAACCTTTGGTGACTCAAAAAAAGCTGTATCAGATGGGTGGAAATGGAATGAGATACATGAAGTGCGTTGTGCAAAATATCACCTTGTGTTTGCTGTGACTCAGGTGACCTAGACCAGCGGTTCTCAAACTGTTCAGTCTCATATCTCTTCTTTACACTTAAAGGGCAACTTGGTGAGCCCTGCTGGTACATGCGTGGAGCCACAGAGTACCAACACGTGTACAGAATGGTGCACCACCAAGCAGATGGCATTCACATGGCGCGATTGGGCAGCCCCAGGGCTCCTAGGAGCATACTTTGAGAATTGCTGGCCTAGACTTTGTGTAAAAACTAAGCACCCTGAAGGAGTCAGGATTGCCCTTAAGCACTGATCATATGTCTTGGGGAGGGGCTATACCTTAAGAGTGTATGCTTGGCATGCAGATGGGCCTAGGTGCAATCTCTAGCAGCTCTGGAGAGTCACTGCAGTCAGTGTAGGCAATGGACCAATTACACAGGCCCACACACATTTTGCTTCCTTAAACATTACACCAATTCCTGGGTATATTTGGGGTGCTGATTCCAAAAATGGCATCCGTTTTGCCCTATCATGTCTAGTTTTGGAGACACGGCATAGCCTCTTTAGTGAATGGTTCAAGCAGCTTCCTCATGAGGAAGCCTACACCATGGCTTTCTCAGGAGGAAACTGCTTGAACCATTCACTAATGAAGCTATACTATATCTCCAAAACTAGACGTGGTAGGGCAAAACGGATGCCATTTTTGTAATCAGCACCCCAAATTCATATCAAACCACCATAAAGTTTGGGAAAAACTTTTCTCAGTTTTGTAGTCCTGTGTCAGCTGATTCAGTATAAGACAGATTCATATGCATATTGTTTGCCTTGACTAAACTTTCTGGTCTGAGTCCTAGCATTATGAAATATGTAGTAGTCACACTTATCTGCATGTTTCATAACATGTACACTTGTACTGCCTAGTGTATTGCCCTACTCCAAAGTATTTTCAGTGTAAGTGTTAAGTAACATGTGAAATGGTCTTGTCTTTTAAATGTACTCTAATCAAGTTTTGAATTAGTTGGACAGGCTAAAGTGACTGAACTACTCTCTCTCTCTCCCCCCCCCCCCCCCACAGATCCTAAAAACTGGATCTTAGATCTGAAGGAGGATGCTGGAGCAATGCAAGGCTTCCTGCCAAAGGTTTACATTATTTTTAGAAAAGTGATTGCATCCATTGATGTTTCTGGAAAAGGTCTATTGTGTATCAACAGCAGAGCTTTTTCTTACTCTTAAAGTTTAGAGCCAGTATTGCAAAGATGTCTCGTATCAACTGAAAAATAATTCCTTTAGGAACAACTGATGGCACTGTAAAAAGTCATCCGCTGTTGAATGGGGACAGAGAATTGCAATTGATTTCAACGGCAGTAGGTTTGGGGAAAGTAGCACTTTAAGTTGTATTAACACAGCAAGCTAGGACAATTTCAGCTACAACCAAAAGAGGGCTCCAATGCTTTGATTTAAGCTGCAGGAAAAGGGGTCCTAGATGATTTGGGATTTTATTGTGAAAGTCAATCTCCTGATTTGACTCTCTAGGATTTTGTGGGATATGAATTAGAAAGAGCTTTTTAAAGCAAT
The DNA here is from genome assembly GCF_035046505.1 of Tiliqua scincoides. Taxonomy (NCBI): domain Eukaryota; kingdom Metazoa; phylum Chordata; class Lepidosauria; order Squamata; family Scincidae; genus Tiliqua; species Tiliqua scincoides. Next base: position 41,487,745 of record NC_089824.1, on the reverse strand, counting down.
GAAATAAAGAATGTGCTTCCTCAAAATATAGCTGAAGTGGCATCTTCATTCTCACAACAGGGTAAAACAAGAGTGGCCCAGTGGCTGCTGCTTAGATCAGAATAGGCTAGACCAGCGAGATTCAATTTTTTTCATCTTATGGTGCACTGACAAGGTGCTAAAATTGTCAAGGCACACCACCAGTTTTATATTTTATCATTTAAAGAATGAGTATTAAGATTTTGTTTAATGTTCAGTAACTAAAAATATTAATCACTGTGTTGATGGGTAGATGTTGGGTGGCCTCTGTTATTTCTGATTTCTGTCAGTTCATCTTCTGCAACAATTAAATATGCTGCCTCTCACGCATTGAACGCAAATGGATCTCAAACCCAGCCCATGGAAGATACATCAAGTGATGGGAAAATACTTTTCAATGTTTTCACTCACCAATGGCAAAACTCTGCAAAATTAAATTGTCAGGCTTTTTGTCCAGTTTCTCAATACAACTAACTTATTCCAAAAGGTCACAACCATGCCTCTTTTGGTGTTTTGATTGGTCTGCACAGATGCCACTCATGTGTTTTCTGACTTTGTCTGGGTATATTAAATAGCCCCAGCTCTCCCTGTTTGGATTGGAACCTGGTGCTGCTAAACCACCTGGAATTTCACCCAGGCTTGGAAATAACATGATGAGGCAAAGAACCCACACTGGTCAAAATGTGTGCATGTTCTTTTTCTAGGAAAGGTCACAGAATGTCCCACAAATAGAAGGGAAACAACATTTAAGCTTTTGGCAAAAGGAAGTAGCTTGTAATCTATGAAAATGGAGAGCCTGGTGGCCAGCAGCGATGGGTGAATTTCAGCTAGGTGCAGTGGCACAGCTAGAGGGGTGTCAAAATGCTACGTTTTTCAGGCACCTGAACGCCTGTGTAAAGCGGCTTCTCCCCCTCGCTACTGGAACTGTACAGGGCAGTAGGAGCCACACAAAGGCTCTCCTCTGCTTCACTCTCGCTGCTTCAAATGACTCTGAAGGCAAGGGGGAGGGGCTGCTTTACATGGGCATTCAAGCACCTGAAAATCTTAGCATTTTGACCCCCTCTAGCTACGCCACTGACTAGGTGGGACCCCAAACTCTCACGACACACCTGCAGTCCATTTGCTGCACATCTATGTGTTATGGCACAGCGGTTGAAAATTGCTGGGTTAGACTGTGGCTACTAAACTGTGGAAAGAGTACAAGTGATGAAGAGTTCCAAAATTATTGCTTGGAAATAGGCCTTCTGTGTGCTATCCCTGTGCCCATGGCAGTTGTTCCTCCCACCCAACGTTCAGGCCTTGGTGACTGCTTTGTTCGCCACAAAAGGGACTCGTCGCTTTGTACACCAACTCAGCCTTTCTAAAGCCACAGTCCTGTGCACACTTTCCTGAGAGTAAGATCTACTGAACGTACAGGTAAGGCATTGCACTACATTATTGTGTACTCAGCAGAGTACACAACTCAGCCATGTCATGGTTGGCTTCTGTTTGTCATGAATGATACAGACACCAAACAGGGGAGGACTGAGAAATGACCACTAAAAATGCATGCAGAAACCACTGTTCTGAGCTGGATCTTGGCTGAATACCTTTCCACATTATACAGTATATTTAAAATTAGATGCTCCAATCCAGCTATAGTATTCTATAGAGGGTGCGAACATAAGAACAGCCCCACTGGATCAGGCCATAGGCCCATCTAGTCCAGCTTCCTGTATCTCACAGCGGCCCACCAAATGCCCCAGGGAGCACACCAGATAACAAGAGACCTGCATCCTGGTGCCCTCCCTTGCAGCTGGCATTCTGACATAACCCATTTCTAAAATCTATTTATTTGTTAAACAGTGTTTATGTTGCAGATCTAGAGCAGCTGCTTAACAGCCGAATATGAGATCTTTACAGCCCACTATGAGATCTTGACTTGTTCAAAAAGAACAACTGCATTATCTTTTGCATACAGAAATCCAAATGGGAACCTATTATTTGTGTGTATAGGAATAATGCCACATGGATTGGTTTGAAAAATATTTTTGTGTAGGACAGAAATTATAATTTCTGTCAAATTTATTTTGATATTTCCTTCATGCCACACAGGGCCAAGCTAGATATACATGGGAGATCCATGATTAACATTTCAGGTGTGTTTTATTTTTTGGAGGGCAGTAGTATTTATTTTCAATTTGAACATTCTTTCCTCTTACTCTAGTTATTGAACATGCAGGAATGGGTACGGTGGCGATTTTTAAATGTTTGTTTTAAAACACATTTAAAAAAAAAATTTAAATTTATTTTTAAAAACATTATCTAGCTTTTTTCATGACAGCTGACCGGAAACAACATATGAAGTGCAACCCGATGGGCATCTTATTATGGAGATTGTACCATAGAGTTGATTGGCAATGGAAAGTGAAATAAATATTGCCATTGGATGGCAAACTTCAGCTCCACGCACACAAGCATGCACACATGCACATGACTGCAGTGTGAAAAGTATAAAGCAACCATTCTTTAAATATAGATAACGCAAAAGATTTCAAACCCCTTCTCTCCCCACAAAATTGCAAACAGTGCCTTTCAGCAAAGTAAAAATATTGCAATAACATAACATACCAACTAACATAAAACAATATGCCTAGATAGATGGTTCTCCCAGACTAATTAGCCACATCTTAATACAGGACTAAAAGTCTACCCACAACAAAATATTATGGTGGTAGTAACACTTTGGGTGCATGAATGTTTTGAGAATGAATTGGGAACTTGGGGAGGTTGAATAGTGTAGCTACAGAGCACCAAACTAGACTCATGATGGGAGAACTGTATTTAACTTTTCTCCCCCTCACTCAGGGGCAGATCTAAGGGGGGGACCATGGGTTGTGGCCCCCCTAAACTGTCTGCCAGCTCAGCAGGGAAGGGCTCCAGCCAGGCTAGGGAGCAAAATTGGGTGCCAGGAGAATGCCCACTAGGTGGGGCGCCAGCGAGATTGGCTGGAATAAGAACATAAGAACATAAGAACAGCCCCACTGGATCAGGCCATAGGCCCATCTAGTCCAGCTTCCTGTATCTCACAGCGGCCCACCAAATGCCCCAGGGAGCACACCAGATAACAAGAGACCTCATCCTGGTGCTCTCCCCTACATCTGGCATTCTGACTTAACCCATTCCTAAAATCAGGAGGTTGCGCATACACATCATGGCTTGTACCCCATAACGGATTTTTCCTCCAGAAACTCGTCCAATCCCCTTTTAAAGGCGTCTAGGCTAGACGCCAGCACCATATCCTGTGGCAAGGAGTTCCACAGACCGACCACGCGCTGAGTAAAGAAATATTTTCTTTTGTCTGTCCTAACCCGCCCAACACTCAATTTTAGTGGATGTCCCCTGGTTCTGGTATTATGTGAGAGTGTAAAGAGCATCTCCCTATCCACTCTGTCCATCCCCTGCATAATTTTGTATGTCTCAATCATGTCCCCCCTCAAAAGCGTCTCTTTTCTAGGCTGAAGAGGCCCAAACGCCGTAGCCTTTCCTCATAAGGAAGGTGCCCCAGCCCCGTAATCATCTTAGTCGCTCTCTTTTGCACCTTTTCCATTTCCACTATGTCTTTTTTGAGATGCGGCGACCAGAACTGGACACAATACTCCAGGTGTGGCCTTACCATAGATTTGTACAACGGCATTATAATACTAACCGTTTTGTTCTCAATACCCTTCCTAATGATCCCAAGCATAGAATTGGCCTTCTTCACTGCTGCCGCACATTGGGTCGACACTTTCATCGACCTGTCCACCACCACCCCAAGATCTCTCTCCTGATCAGTCACAGACAGCTCAGAACCCATCAGCCTATATCTAAAGTTTTTATTTTTTGCCCCAATGTGCATGACTTTACACTTACTGACATTGAAGCGCATCTGCCATTTTGCTGCCCATTCTGCCAGTCTGGAGAGATCCTTCTGGAGCTCCTCACAATCACTTCTGGTCTTTACCACTCGGAAAAGTTTGGTGTCATCTGCAAACTTAGCCACTTCACTGCTCAACCCTGTCTCCAGGTCATTTATGAAGAGGTTGAAAAGCACCGGTCCCAGGACAGATCCTTGGGGCACACCGCTTTTCACCTCTCTCCATTGTGAAAATTGCCCATTGACACCCACTCTCTGCTTCCTGGCCTCCAACCAGTTCTCAATCCACGAGAGGACCTGTCCTCTAATTCCCTGACTGTGGAGTTTTTTCAGTAGCCTTTGGTGAGGGACCGTGTCAAACGCCTTCTGAAAGTCCAGATATATAATGTCCACGGGTTCTCCCGCATCCACATGCCTGTTGACCTTTTCAAAGAATTCTATAAGGTTTGTGAGGCAAGACTTACCCTTACAGAAGCCATGCTGACCCTCCCTCAGCAAGGCCTGTTCGTCTATGTGTTTTGAGATCCTATCTTTGATGAGGCATTCCACCATCTTACCCGGTATGGATGTTAGGCTGACCGGCCTATAGTTTCCCGGGTCCCCCCTCTTTCCCTTTTTAAAAATAGGTGTGACATTTGCTATCCTCCAATCTTCTGGTACCGTGGCCGTTTTGAGGGACAAGTTGCATACCTTAGTCAAGAGATCTGCAACTTCATTCTTCAATTCCTTAATAACCCTTGGGTGTATGCCATCAGGGCCCGGTGACTTATTGATCTTTAATTTATCAATGAGGTCTGAAACATCTTCTCTTTTAACCTCTATCTGACTTAACTCCTCGGTTAGGAGGGGCCGTTCGGGCAGCGGTATCTGCCCGAGGTCTTCTGCCGTGAAGACAGATGCAAAGAACTCATTTAATTTCTCTGCCATCTCTAAGTCTCCTTTTATCTCCCCTTTCCCTCCCTCACCATCCAGAGGGCCAACCGCTTCTCTGGCGGGTTTCCTGCTTCTAACATATTTGAAGAAGCTTTTATTATTCCCCTTAATGTTGCTGGCCATGCGTTCCTCATAGTCTCGCTTGGCCTCCCCTATCACCTTCTTACATTTCTTTTGCCACAGTTTATGTTCCTTTTTATTCTCTTCATTAGGGCAAGACTTCCATTTACGGAAGGAAGCTTCCTTGCCCTTCACAGCCTCTCTAACTTGGCTGGTTAGCCATGCGGGCACCCTCCTGGATTTAGTGGAACCCTTCTTTCTTTGCGGTATACACCTCTGCTGGGCCTCTATTACTGTATATTACTCTGCTGGGCCTCTATTACTGAATCAGAGCCCAGGTCTACCCAGCCGGTAGATCTGGGCTCCAAATCCAGACAGGACTCCAAATTCCAGCTGGACTTGGAGCCCAGATCTACCAGCTGGGTAGACCTGGACTCCCATTCCAGTCAATGACTCAAAGTTCAGGCAGGAGCCTAGGTCTACCCAACTGGTCTATCTCCCCCCCAAACACAAACACAGGATCCGCCCCCTACCCTCACCCTGTGGACTAATAGCCACTTGAGTGGGTGTGTTTAGATCATGGAAAGGGTGAGGGAGGAGAACTGGCATAGCTAGAGGGGGGTGGGGCACTAAGTTTTGCAGGGAACCTCCCCACAGTGTGCAAGTGGCCCCTCCCCTTGGGAGCCATTCACCTCCATTCCCCCCTGCCCAAATGGCTCCAAAGGGGAGGAAGAGGGGCGTTCCGGGGTGGTAGAGGGCAGGTGGAGGGTGGACCCGGGGACAGACTAGAAGCAGGAGGCGGGGCTGGAACCCAGCAGTTATGCCGGATCCCAACTCCATTCCCCAAGCAGTGTGGAGTGGCTTCAAGCTGCTCTGTTCTCCTCAGACTTATTCCACTTCCTGAGGTGGAGCAAGTCTGAGGAGACCCAATGGGGCCATGGTGGCTTACCCAGGGGTTAGGGGAAGAGTTTCCCCTTGCCTCTGACAGAGCCACTTCTGGCCCCAGTCCTGCACTGGATACAGCACAAGATAGGATTGCGCTATCCTATGTTATTGACAGCTCTCAATGTAAAGGCAATGTGGAGAAATATTGCATTTCCTTGGGAACTCCTGCACCTCCCTTAATGAAAAAATTTCAAGCAACTTTCCAAGAGCTATCTTTGCATTTCTGGTAACTTCGCTGCAAACTGGGCACAAAACAAGTTCAAATCTCTAATACTGTTTTTCTAGATGGTTCCAGAACCCCTACACCCATCTTTTTGAAGTTTAGCAAGCAAGGGTGTCTCTACCTGTGTGCTCCATGCAGAGACATGTTTCTGCACCAGCAGAAACCTTTTAAAATGCTCAGACTTAAATTGCCCACAGAATGAACATGTCGGCACTTATTTTATTGGAATATCCTGCCCATTCCATCTGTGCTGCCAAAACTTGGCAGGGCAGCATGGTTTGTGGCATTGCAAAATGTGGCGTGTTCTCATATGAGCACAAGAACATAAGAAGAACTATGCTGGATCAGGCCAAAGGCTCACTCAGTCCATCTTCCTGTAGCTCACTGTGTCTCACCAGATGCCTCAGGGAGCGCATAAAATACCTGCATCTTGTTGCTACTTCCTTGCACCTTCCTTGCACCTGGCATTCTGAGGTAGCCTATTTCTAAAACCAGGAGGTTGCACATACTCATCATGGCTTGTAACCCATGATGGACTTTTCTTCTAGAAATCTGTTCAATCCCCCTTTGAAGACGTCTAAGCCAGACGCTATCACCACATCCTGTGGCAAGAAGTTTCACAGACTAATCACACACTGGATAAAGAAATATTTTCTTTTGTCTGTCACATGTTACTGGACCACTGCCACAAACTAGAAAGTTATGTGGCAGAAAGTTATCTGGCTCCCTCAGTGCTGGTACATTAGTGCAGAGAGTTTGTCAGTGTTCAGCGAGGGGGAGGATTTGGTGTGGATTGGGACCATGTGAGGTGTATCAGAGCAGGCAGGGGACATTTGTGGCAAAGGTGCTGCTAATATCCTATACACCCTTTCCAGTCTTATCATTCCTCCCTTGGGTTCACTTGAACTTGTGCTTGTGAAAGAGCTTCTGGAGACTCAAGTATCCCCAAAGGGCAACAGAAGGCTTACTTGGAGGTAAGGGAACAAACTTTACTTTGAGGAGGTGATCGCCACCCTACAGGATGCAGAGTAAACCTCCATGGTGCGGCTGCATTGGTGCAAGTAGCAGGGAATAGTACTGGAGCATGAATTTATTTTTGTCCTTTTACGGACAAATTTGAAATTTGCCAAATTTAATCCATTTCTGAAAAGTAATCAAAAAGTAGCACAAATTGAAATCACTAAATTATTAAAAACAGAATCAAAATTGAAATGAAACAACCATCCAAATCAGGCTTGAAGTGAAGGAAATCATTGGAGTGAGCCTATGAAACAAAGCAGGCCACTGAATGGAGCAACATAGCAAAATCTGAAATGGATAACTTTCTCTTTTGCAGATCTCCCAATTACTTCGCTAATATATATAAAAAATACATTAGCAGATTGATTTTTCCCAAGACTAAGCACACCCACACATGTTTAAATATAAGCTAGGGCTCTAATCCTGCACATGGTTAGCCTCCTTCACTGCAATCCTAGGCACATCTATTCAGAAGCAAGCCCTATGGATTGTAATGGGACTTACTTCCAGGTACGTGTGCATAGGATTGCAGCCTAATGGCTAATATATAAGCTACTGCTGTAAGACACTTTGCAACAGTGCAAAAATTGTGCAGCTGTTGTGTACTACGGAGCTGATGGTGGAAACAGCCAGAGGTTCTGCGCGCATGAGTTGACCACCCGGATCCTCTTCTGGTGCAGGTAAGGTGATGCGGGGGAGGATTGGGATAGGGAGTGAGCAGAAGCCGGGGAGGGGTGATTTGAAGGTGGGAGGGGTGGATCTCAGTAGCAGTCACACAAGATGGATCATATCCCCCTTTCTCAGCCTGGATCCACCTATTCCTGTCCTTGGGCGTATACTAGCAAAATAGGTAAAATGTGTCTTAGAGGACCAATTGGTAGCCAGGTGGCATACCAGGAGATAAGTAAAAAAAATATTTTTACTTACCTTTCACGGGTTATGTGATTGCCCGCCCAACCCCCACCATAGCAGGCAGCACATGCTGTGTTGACGGCGCTACATTTTATGGACTAGAAGGGGGATAAGACTGGGCTGTTGGTCACGTTGATTTCACTGCACACAGGATTGAGCTCTGTGTGAATAGTTTCCTTGGATAGTGCGATAACTCTGTGACATTTTTCAGCCATGAAGAACGTAGCAATTGTGAGAAGAAAATTTCAGGTAGCAAACCAAGATGTGCCTCATAATATAGAAATGCTTTGTGAAAATGTTGTGGTCAGTTGCAAGCAAAATAGCTGCATAAATGTACGTGCACATCTGCATATGTGGAAATAAGGTGTGCAACGCATACACTTCATTAGGGATCTCTGCAAGAGATTCCTTGGGCAATGGAAAAAGTCCTATAAAATAAATATGGCTTCTGGGCGACAATACCTCATCTTTCTGCACTTTATATATTTTAAAATAAATGAGAACTTTACCCTGGGAAAACAATACAATGCAAAATGATCCTCCTTTCAATATAAATGTCTCCCCCCTAAAATCAATTTCAATTTCATCTTTGTTTCAGCAAAAAGAACAAAAGGATCTACTGGGCCATAAGTAATGGCTACCTACAGTTCTTTTAATAAGTATTTCTAGTGTGGCAAAAACAAATATACCAGCAAAACATATTACTTTTATATGTGTGTGTGTATGTATATATATATGTATATTGTATATATTGTATGTGTATTGTTTATATATATACACATGTGTATATATATGTATATTGTATATATTGTATGTGTATTGTTTATATATATACACATGTGTGTGCGTGTTTAAATATAATGTGTGTGTATTTGTGCATATTGATGTATTATAAATATATAGATATGCATATATAATGCATACATATACGTATATTTATAATATATAAATATACACAAGTGTGTATACATACACACACAGACCTGTGTGTATTTATATATTATAAATATATAGATATGTATTATATATGCGTATCCATGCATTTATGTGCATGAAGGGTTTCTTTTGAATGGTCTGTCTCATTAATTTGACATACCATAAAACATATTTAAATGGATGTCCAGTATTGTCTGGATCCTGATACCACCATTTACTTTCTAAAAGAAGACCACTCCCCCCCACCCCAGTTCATTCTTTATGTTATTGAAGCTGCAGCTTTTAGGAATGTGTAAGGGTTTACGCAACATTTCAGGAAAAGCTGTAAAAATGCATCCACAGGTACAGCGATGCCCCAAACTATAAATCACTCATCCTTTGTGTTCCAATAAACATCACAGGGCTCTCTAGTAGAACCTCCTTATCTCACCTAGGCAGGATTTGAAGATCTGCACATCAAAGCCCAACTTGATATTTGCTTGCAATTTTGCTTGAATTATCCTTGCTGGATACAAATGTATCTTTTCCTATCATTTTGGGAAGGGAGAATGATTTCCTTGTTTTAGGCTTTATAATCCAGGGTCCACCCTTGCCTGCGCCAGTTTGTCGCTCTAACCAAAATATGCTGTATTGCTTTTGAACCTTTTATTTAAACAGCAGCCATGATGGCGAGTTGAGGTGGGACATGTGCAGGCGAGATTCATTAATTAAAGGTGACAGCAAGGAGGAAAGTACGCAGCCCTGTTTTTTTTTTCCCCTGCAGTGATGCAAGCACTCTCCTGGCAGAGTCAATGCGACGTCGTTAATGTAGGTGAGATATGTACAGGAGCCATATCACTGTCTGCCCTGTTACATTTCCTGGGAGCGATGCTGTTGCGCTATTTGTTTCTTTTCATGTGGTGTGATATAAAACCAGGGTGGGGGGAGAAAACCAACCAGATTAACTGATGGCGTGGTTGTGAGCACCTGGTTTTTAATGAAACCGCACACTGGAAATTCGAGGTTCCAGCAATGGTTTATGCTTCTCTTTTCTCCAGGGCAGATTGGTTCAGACTGCACTTTCTTCTTGATCCTATATTCAGGCTAAATGGATTGCCATTTTAATGCTCTCTACCCAGTGCTGCTGACTAATAAAACAGAGCTTTATCCCCCAGATTCCTCCAACGCCCTCCTACCGTTCTGCATCTACCATCAACAACACGCGAGCTCGGCACTCAGCTGCAATATTGGAGATGTTTTGCTTTGCTTGATTAGGATGAATATTCAAGGGGGGGGGAGAGGAATTGAGCATGCCCCCCCCCAACACACCCACTCTCTCTGATGTTGTAGAGCAGGGATTGTCCTACCAGATGAGAAGTGTCAGAAAATGCAGTAAATTGGAATGTGTTCAGGGAATGGTGTTTGTAGCTTGCTAGTTTTCTTTCTTTCTTTCTTTCTTTCTTTCTTTCTTTCTTTCTTTCTTTCTTTCTTTCACCTTTGTATTGTATTAGCACTGTATAGATTTAATAATTAGGTGATTGAAGACATTTTGATGATGGAGCAGTTTCTATGATCTGTAAAAGACAGCATCTGTTTTGTCATGTACTAATTAATTATTGATGCAACTGAAAATGCAGTAGACTTTTCTTTCTTTCTTTCTTTCTTTCTTTCTTTCTTTCTTTCTTTCGGAGAAAGGTTGGGTGTGTTTGTAATATGGAATGGGAATTATATCACCCTGACCTTGAGAGGGTGAAGTAATTCTACATATCAAAGAAGCAAGTCATCCTGTGTTCATTTCTTTCCAACTCCTTTCCTGCTGAATTGGGCCTTGCAGTGAAATCTTCCTTGTTTTCTGTCTTTGTTTTCTGTTTTCAACTCCTATTTTATTAACGCCTTTAAAAAAATTAGTCACATCCTACTCACCATGCACCATCTCACCAGCTTTTTGTCCCAGCGCCTCTTCAAGTGAACATCCTTTTGCTTTTATGAAATGTTCACATTACAAGGGTGAATGTTTTATGCTCCAATTCATGCTTCCCTTGGCAAACAGAGGCAGCATTCCCAAAACTAAGCTCTCTGAAGTTATCTGAACACGGCTGTTGTTTGCTGGGCATTGCTCAGTGTGCTTCCTTGCCCTTGTGACAAACATCATCATATGCCTGACACCCTCCAAAGGCTTTAAATGCCTTAAAAAGAAAAGAAAAGAAAACAACAACACAAAGCCCATGTATATATTTTATGCATCTGTATAAGGGTCACAGCTTGTAACCACCTCCTTTGCCACTGGCGATTAATCTAAAAAAGATCGAATAACTCACTGCCCCATGCCATTCACATATCGCCTGCTACCATCTGTTCTTCTCAGCAGCAGTAAATGATGGGTAATTAACTCAGTACCTTTGTCTTTCCCTCGCTGAATGTCTGACACATATAGATTTGGTTCTCTCTCTCTCTCTCTCTCTCTCTCTCTCTCTCTCTGTGTGTGTGTGTGTGTGTGTGTGAGTGTGTAGGGGAAGGGCAGAGGGAAAAGAAGAAGGGAGGGAGAGAAATGAATGATGTTGCATACCTGACCTGAGGAAGAGGAGAAAAAAATTAAAGCAAAAATATTTTGCAAAGGAGGAAGCAGAATCCCCTTCCCAAAATGCTAAACCTGAGAAGGGGAGCATATTGCATGACCTTTCACTCACCTTAATATCAATAGAAAAGAGAAGTTGACAGTGGACAATGGCTGTTTCAAATGCAGGCAACCTTCTCTAAAGCTCTAGGGTCAAGGTCAAGATGCAGCCATGAAGAAAAGGCTTCACAAGCTCCTCTTGTCAGTCTGAGTGTGAAGCAGAAACATAAAAGTAAGGCCATATACAGGGAACAGAAGACCATTTGGTTTCTGAATTCAGAAGTTCTTAAATTATTTTGCAATGGTGGCATGGCTTCTCAACGGAGGGCATTCTGTGGATGCCCTATGTTGCTTCTGAAGGAAAGATAAGGAAATACTCAGTGTCGTCATTTAAATATTCCCATAGCACTTAAACATCCCCTTAAAATACTTAAATACTGTTTGGCGCACACACATGCACACAAAGGAGAATCACAGATAAAAAGGAATCCACCGTCTGGAAAGCTGCTACTATGTGACCCACACGTATGGCACAAAATCGTTTGACCTCAGACTGTGCCTGAAAAATACTCTCTGAAAATGTATGTGGTTCTGTTTCTTGGGTGAAAACCAAGAAACATGAAAACCAACCCAGAACCAGTTGAAATCACTGCTCAGTCACAAAACTCACTGAGTGACCTTCAGTCAGTCACCATCTTTCATTTGAACCTACCCCACAGGGCTGTTGTGAGAATAAAATGGGAGGGGCGAACACTATGTGTGCTGAACTGAGTTTAATGGAAGAAGAGGATTAAAATGTAACCAACAGAGACACGTACCATTGACTGTATTTGTTCCAATGGTTTTCACTTGCTGAAAAATAGCGTGGGTATCTTCTGCTTTTGGTGCTTGTGTTGCACCATTTGTGAGGGATGAAGTTCTGTGTATGGTGACAACTGCACTAGCAGAGAGTACTGTAAGGAAAGGAATGAGCGATCGACAGGTGAGAGCTCAAACCTTCCTTGGCTTAGCTGACAGCTAGTTTTCTGTTGGCCAATATGGCATGAAAAATTCAACCACCAAGCAGCTGCTACCTTGTGACAAACTGTTCCAATTATAAGTGAGCAATCCACACCATTCATGCCATCAGAAAGGTTTCAAGGGGAGGTCAGCATGTGGTGAAGCGGTTGCTCCATTATCAGTGGTTAAGGCCTGCCTGGTTCACCCATGCAGTGTTGAATATGGAGGCCGTAGAATAGATTGTGCCACTCCAGTCTGCAGGTAGGTGAGACCACTTTTGAATTCTCCTGTGTGTGAAAACTTCCTGCTGGTAGAAAAAAATCAGGAAGAAAATGGTTCTAGCTGAGCCCTCTTTCTATGCTAGTTTTCTATTCACAGGAAAGTGTTTTCAGTTTTTGTTTTACACAGGCAAATATTCCGAAATGGGACCCCTTCTGCATTTGGAAGTGGTATGATCGATTCTCCTAGCATAGCATTGTACCACCTTATTGCATTGCATATATATACCCAACATAATTAATAAATATTATACAAAGGGAGATGCAGGAGCTCATACCTAACCCAAAAACAAGCCACGGTACCTACCCAGCTACCAGCATGGGTTATTGTTTTGAAATTCTAAAGCTACGGCTATGTTTACTCAGGGCCAAACTCCATACTATGTGAAGCACATGATTGGCCCATAAGTTCTCTTCCCCCATAGCAGCTTTAAGTTGTTTCCTTAAATAAGACTGTTAGAGTCGTGGAATAGGTAGTGCATTGACCAAAGGTCCATTTGAGACTTCCTTCTTGTTTCCCAAATGTCCAGTCAAATGCTTCCAGGCAGCCCAGAAGCAGGACAGAAAGGCAGTAGCTCTCCTGCCACAGCTTGTTACCCCAATACCTGGTATGTGGTGGTTTTTTTGCTGATGGATGCTTTATTTAGTTCTCCTAGCTATTGGCTGCTAATATTTCTCCTCCATGAAATGTGAGAGTCCTGACAAACTTTGTGAAGTTGAATCATGGTGCAGTGAATGTGGGCTGGGTTGCACACGGGGCACATGATGGCTTGCATGTATTCACCTGTAGGAGAATGAGTTGATAGGTGACAGTTGATGGTAGTAACAATTGTATGGACTGGTTTCATTCCATTTGTTCAGGTGCACCTGCTTGAAAGGGCCCAACCTGAGAATTCCAACATATGAAACCTGCAGCCATTTTAGACATGACAATCCTGAACTGAGTGCAGATGTTGGACTGGGATTGGACAGGATTCTGCAAGTCATAAATAAATAGAAGCCAAGGTTTCTGAATCCAGGAACTTCTGAATATAGCAGAAAACTACACATCCCTGTCAGTTCTGATAGACAAGGAGGCAGAACGTTATGGCAGCACTGATGTGCTTAGTTAATGCAGGTGAGCTAACTTTTGTGGTCCCAGTAAAAGAGACCTTTGGATTGAAACGCATTCCACTAGGCCAGTGGTTCTCAAATTTTTAGAGGCCCAAGAGACTGCTACCTGATTCATAAAAGCTAAGGGGTGTGGCTATAATGGTGATTGGGCGGCAGGGCTCCCATCCAAGTAGTAGCTTGTTTAACCCTTGATGCGCATAGCCTAATCTGCCCTGTCAGTTTCTCAAACCACCAAAAATTGAGTCACAACCCACTAGTGGGTCCTAGACCCACAGATTGAGGACCTCTGCACTAGGGGATCACCTTCACTAGATCACGTGGCTATTCTCCCAAAGGAAAGAGCGACTTTGAATGTTTGACTTGAAAACTGGGGCAAAGCTTACAGAAATAATACTGTATTGCCAGACCAATAGACTCTATGGCCAATAAACCTTACCATATCTAAGTGCCTTGCAATAGTAATATATGCACTGCAAAAACTCTACAGAAATGCACCTTGGTTTTTTGGAACAAAAGAAGCATACAAAAATGGACATCTGAAGGGAATTTTCAAGCTATAGATTGTGCATAACTTATGTCTGCATTTGTCAAAATGTGTACTTTGATCATCGGCACAACTGCATTTATAGCACTGTAAATCTCCCGCAGCATTGCAGAGACTCATATGCACATCCTCTGTCAAGCTAGCTGCACTGTTCCCAATCCCATTGCCACTATGCAGCATGATGAAGCTGAACAGAGGGCCCCACAGTCTCAATCCCAGATGAGCTTGCAGTGCTTTCTTCCAAAGAAGCGTAGTAATGATCAGGGAAAATGAAGACATAATGTCCTCTCCCAAGCCACGTGCCAAATCTCTAACTGCAGTGCGGACTTCTGCTGCATACATATCTTGTGCCAGTGTTGCAGCTTTGTGGAGTGGCTCACACAGGCAAGCCATGTCCCTTCCGTTTTGTCTCTCGAGTGGTGGCTGTGAGCAGCTCCGATTCCTTCGACTACAGAAGCCCCACGAACAGAAATAAAGTCACCGCGTGGCCATGCCAAAAACCGATGTAGACAGCTGTGCGATCAAACCATATACATAATTTGTATTACCTGTCTACAACTGTAGCCACTTCCTAGTCAAATGAAGCTTTATAATAAAAGCTTTCCAAGCTCATTGTCCGATTTTGCCCTCGTTAGAAATGGGACCCTTCTGGGTAAGGTTGTGGTGACCCTGCCATCTCGCCGGAGACTTCTAGCTAGCTCTGCATATTTTGTGTTCAGGGTTTTTTTTTTCCTCCCTGGTGAAACAATTGATAAGTAATAAAAGGCTGTTTGTACAAATTGCGCTTTTAATGGAAGAGAGATGTATTGCACTGAAGTGGAACTCTAATGTAGCTTCTCACAGGCAGAAGACAGGCTGCGGGAGCGAGAGCAATAATTCCCTGGGAGAAAGCAATACGCTGGATGTTGCACTGAGTCAGTAAGGAGAATTTCTGATGACCTGGCATCTTTTCATTGAAAGAAAGGGAGGGAAGCATGGAAGATTAATGGATTGTAGAAAGACACTATAGCCACTGATATGGTTCAGCCCAGGATTTTTTTCCCCTCGTTGATTAGCTACATGAAACCTTGAACAGCACTGGCATTTTTGAAAATGGGGGGAGGGGGAGAGGTATTTCTAGATTGCAGTTATTTTTGGAAATAATGTGTGACCAAGAAAGAAAAAAAAGGTAATAGGTTGAATTTAATGGTCTTGGAAAACCATATAGGAAGAGGAGACAGGGTCATAGCAGATTTCATCCCTAGGTGGGGCTGCCACATTTCCTGAGAGGGCTTTATAGAAATAAATGGAATTCAGCTGTTTTTCCCATTAACCAGTTGAAATATCCACAGTACTGAACTGGATCCCTGTGCAACTCAGATCTGGCAGTTGCAACTACAGATCTATGTTACTCAAGCATGTTCGTGCATATTTATTTATACATATTATCTATAAAGGCACCAAGGGTGTGTGTGGAAGGATAGGATTGGATCATAAGTTAGGATTGGACCAAAACACTCTTATTTTCAACAATGAATAGAAAGAAAAAGCTGCTTATTGTCTTGGGACTAAAGCCGGCATTATGGGAAATGCCTGAAAACTGATGGAAGCTTCCCCCCTTTTTTTCTTTAAAATAGCTCATTGGGGGCCTGATCAGGAGTGAAATCACAGTGAGAGTGAAGCCCTACACGCCCCACCATAGTTCTTCTTTCTTTCATGTCCTCCACCAGCTGTTGTTTAAAAACCAAAACAAAGCAGTGGACCATGTTGTACATTTCATGTAATGCCTGTTATGTATTTCATGCTAGGCAACATGTCACTACCATCAACATTTAACATAATGCATTTCATGTAATGTCTGGTTTGACCCTGCAGATGACAATCTTGAGGATCAGGGAGATCGGAAGTTGATTCTACCTCCAGATGCTCCTGTGTTACCATGAAAGGAATGAGTAGGAGAGACATGATGCACTCTCACATATGGTTGAAAAGTAACAGAGAAGCATGGGAGGCTACACCAGCATTATGTTCCCCTACCCTACCCCTCCGCAGATGGTGACCATGGAATCCTATCAGTGGTCATGTTGGGCTGCCATCTGGCTCCTCCACCATGACACCAGCTTCAGGCATGGATTATCTGGGCTTGGTTGCAAAGCTGATGAAAACTTGAGAGATGCATTTCCTATGTTGAAATGCCCTGAAGAGCTCTACCATGGCATTGTTCCCATGAAGTATTATGGAAGTCCTGGCTTTGCCAATGGTTTAGCAAGTGTCACAGTTCTTTCACAGAAGGATCTGCGGAGTCTGAAATAGAAGTGAAGATACAGATCCTGTTGCAGTAAATGTTGTGGCCTGGTCAATATCAGTGTGTGAGCTTTTCATCCTTGAAACATACGTACAATAAAAGATGTGACATGAAAATACCAGGAATAGTAGGAACACAATGTTTTTCAGTGTTGGAATCTTATTATTAAGACTCATTTTTAAAAATCTTCTCATTCATTATTTCATGGTTTTAAAAAAATCCTTTATTTAGAGAAGGGGTGAGCTCTCCTTGCGTGCTCAGAAATGACTGGATTTCTCCTGCCTGTTCCCCCCCCTCCGCCCCGCACAAGTAGTTCTCAGATTGGATTGTTTTCAGAGCCAGTCTGAGACTTTCAACATGACTCTCATGCAATCAGCCCCTCTCATTCCCAGCTCCACTGCCCCAAATACACTCCCTGTGACCTTTATCAGTCCAGCAGCAGTGAGAACAGCAGTGGCACAATGCAGGAGCCAAAGGTTTTTCAGAGATTGTTCAGGGATGGACCTTGTTTCTGCCTTGCTGTTGGTCAGATTTATGGCAGGCCTAGCCTGAGTGTGCCAGAGAATGGGACACTGGGAACCACAATAGCTCCACCTACATCACTTCTGGGTGTGCTGGAGGTCATTGTGGCTGCAGCATTGGGTAGGGCATTGCAGAGGATGGTTGGGTGTGGGAGAAGCCTGACGAGAAGGGCAGCATGGCTTAAAGAACCTGCCCATGATGAGGAGGAAGGCTGAGACTGGGGAGCTGAAGGCCCAAATGAGGCATGAAGGTGGTCTGGAGTGCACAGGGAAGCAGACCAGCATATCGAGGGAGGAGGAGGAGTAGGAGTAGGTTGGCCCTGTAACCCCTTCCTCTCCCCTGGCCTTTGAGGAGCTGCAGCCTCACCTGAAGGAGTACACTCAGCCTACTTTGTGTCACAGGAATCCCATCAGCCAGATGCTCAGGAGTCACTTTATCCTTCCCTGCCTTCCTGGGCATCACAGAGGTTCTCCCTCCTTCCCTCCCAGCCTGTCAGCTTGATGTTATATTCCAGAGTGTGCCAGGAGGAGAGCAGAGAGTGGAGTATTTTTTTCCTTCCTCCTTTTCTCCCTGATGAGCTTCTCAGGTGGTTGTGTTTCAGGAGAAACAGTGTAGAGATTCTTGGAACATGGAACCTTCTTTGCTACTTTAAAGTCACAGGCATCTGAGTTTCTGAAAGGCACTTTCCCTCTTTGCTTCCCTTCAAGTCACTCCAACCTGGGTATATGAGCTGAGGGACCTTGGCCAGGAAGTCAGCACCTTTTTCTCCATTAATGAAGCCATGATGTCCTTCTTCTCAGAAGTTAATAGGAAGGCAAGGAGGAGGCCTAGTAGTGCTGCCTGGAGAAAAAGGAGGGATCCTGGCTCTCTCAGGTCTAACTTGCAAGGAGGGATCTAAGTTCGCCACACTGCAGTTTGTGTGTCTGTGTGTGTACAAACAAGTGTGTCTGCACTGCTCTCATTTTGTGACCTTTTTCCTCCTTCTTGCTGACCAGTTCCCTTGGTGGTGCTGTAGAGCAAAGGAAGGCTTTGTTCTAATGTCCATTGGAGATGGTAAGGAGAGAGAGAGAGATGGTTCTTGAAGGATTTAAAGAGCCAGGACTAGAACTCCAGCAGATAGCAAAGCCTTGAGCTCTTGTCCCAGTTGGCTCTGTAGGTGACAACCGCTATTAAGGGAGAGTGTTGGGGCAAAGGAGATATGATGTGAGTCACAGGTCCTCTGTAAGCATCCCATGCTCATTGCATCATATTTAAATGCACTCTCCTCTTATTTATTTTTCACATTTTTATACTGCCCTTCCTCCAAAGAGCTCAGGGCGGTGTACACAGCTGCCCTCTCCTTTTGTCCTCACAACAACCCTGTGAGGTAGGTGAGGCTGAGAGAAAGTGACTGACCCAAAGTCACCCAGGATGCTTCATGGCTGAGGGGGGATTTGAACCTGGATCTTCCAGGTCTAAGTCCACCTCCCAAACCACTATACCACCCTGGCTCTCACTCTTGTGTGAGTCCATTCACATGTGGCATCAGTATACCAGCAGTGCATCTGCTAAGGTCTGCTAATTACTGATGGGGGAATGTTACAATAGTAGGGCTCCAAGGATGACCCAACCATTTCTACCATCCAGCACCATCCCTGACCCACTGCCACAACTCCCCCCCCAAAACCCAGAAAGACAGATGCTACCACATATCTTGCTCTTTCCTTTCTGACAAAACAGAATGTGTAGGCCATTTTGTGAGCTCCCAGCGTGTCCCACTCTTCCCATTTAAAGAGAGCATCTGAGGAAGGAAGTGGATTCGTGTGACTCTCTAAGTGGTGAGCTGGGGAGACATGGAAGCAGGCCTCAGGCGCAGGGCAAGCCAAATCTGCCACTCCTGCTGCCACTGCCTCTTGATGCAGGCTGCGTCATCCACTTCAAAAATTGGCCAACCCTGTATGGCCCAAACATTGATGAGTGCATATTTTCAGCATAATAGTTGGCAGAAAACATTCTTTGACTTGGCATAGCTGATTGGTAATTGGTGGTAGTTGTGGCCCCATTGCAGTTTCCCTGCTGTGCCTCCTGGTATGTCTGGTTGGTCACTGTGGAAAATGAGAAGCTGGCTTAAATGAACTGTTGGTCTGATCCAGCAGGGTTCCCCTTGGTTTCTTCTATTCTCATGGTTCTTTCTTGGGGAATGAATGAAACAAGTCTCTTTAGGAGGGCTCTTCTCTCCTTGCAGGGTCGAAAAATGCAAGCCATCTGCAAGTCTGAACTTTTTGCTTGGCTTTCTCATTTTTACGATTATAGATTTTGGACATATTTTTAAAATAGTATTGATGAACATTGTGCGTTTTTGTGTGGTGCGTTGTTCTGCAGGCTGCTTCAAGGGCACGGGGCTAGCAAGAGAATTAACAGCAACAACAGGGACTGCTGAGTGGTAGCGGAGGAAATAATTTATATTCGTTGTTACTGAAATAAAATTGATTTATTTCATGCATGTTATTATAAATGCATATTCTGAATAAGAGTTGCTCTCCCACCCAGCCTTAGAGCACAGTGGAGTGCTCAAAGTATATAGCTCCTCTGAGCAGCTTTATTGTTCTTTCGGACTTTGGAAGTCACTGAGCATTGATTTTCCTGAATGTTTTGTCTTGCATGTAAGCATTTGTCTTGCATTTTGAATGTTTTGGAGCAAAATTCCATCAAGTCTACTTAGGTGGGAACCTAACTGACATTACCTCACTTTTGGGCTTGTTCTTTCCATGTTCTTTCTTTGCCTGGAACTCTTTTTCAGTTTGTCAAGTCTGCATAATCAAATATGTAGTTAGGTGAAATAATACTGAACATTTGTATAGCACTTTCTGAAGGTGCAAACCACTCACATGTGTTATTCCAAAGTAAGTTTTACTACTAAAGCTTACTTTAGGTAAGGTAAGCAAGTATTATTATTCCCCTATTGCAGATGAGGTAGAGTGGCTTATTTAAGGACACCCAGCTAGGATGTCTGACGGGAGATTCCAACCCAGGAGGTCCTGTTTCACAGCTCAGGGTGCAGTCCTAACCAACTTTCCTGCACTGGCATAGCTGTGCCAGTGGGGCATGTACTGCATCCTGCAGTTGGAGGCAGTCACGGAGGCCTCCTCAAGGAAGGTTCCCTTACCTTGGAGTTGCAGTGCCCTTATGTCAGTGCTGCAAACTTGGTTAGGATTGCGGCTTCACAGCCCAATCCTGAGCTCCCATGGCACGTGGCTGCGGTAGCATCGAAAACAGCTACCGCCACATCCTGTGCACCAACCCCTTCTTCCGAGTAAGGGAAGTAGCCCTGCAAAGGGGCTACTCGATTTTTGGTCGGCGGTGAAGTAAGAGCATTTGTGTCAGGCGCCAAGCCCCACACAAACATATAGGATCCAGTGAAATGGAGCTCCAACGGTCCCGCCTCCCTCCCTCCCCGCTCCCTCCCCCCAGCACACCTCCTGCCCGTCCTCTCCTTGCCTCCTGCCTCCCATCACGCCTCCTCCCTACGCTCTCCCCACCACCCGCCCACTTCTCCCCTTCCCAGAACGCCTCCTCCCTTCCTCCCCCCTGCCTCCGCTTTCCTCTCTGTGGCTCGGCGGTCCATGTGACCACTGAGCAGCGGAGACCAGGCACCTGCCTGGTGCTAGCCTAATGCTGGCCAGCGCTGGGCTAGCACAGCACGTTGAGCCCAGGATTGGTTTCTCAGTCTCTTAACCACTACACAGGTCTCACACAACTGCTTTCAGTACCTTCACTGGGCTTATTGTCACCTAATGTTTCAGTGGTGACACCGCATAGCCCCACCCCTTCTGGTCTCACTCTGGTCCTATCCACTCGTGAGAATGGGGACTGCTTTCCAGACCAGCTCCTCGCCGTGGCGCTCCTGGATCAGCCACCCACTGTGGCACCTCTGGCGTCACCTTCTCCAGAGGTGTAACCCAGTGCAATCCACACCTCCCACATCCCCCAACTATGTCACTGCCTGCCTTATGAATTCTTTACATTTAAAAAAAGGACACTGGTTTTTCACTCTGGCTGCTGTAATGGTCAGAACTCCTATTTCCTTATAATGAGATGTTTTCTTCTTGAAAAAAAAGAAGCAAACAGCTTTGAATTGACACAAAATCAGGTGATCAGTTGTGTAGGGGGTGAAACAAAGTCATAGCACACTAAGCTGCATTATACACAGAGATGCTACCTTGTTGATCTCCAAATAAGCATTTGGAGAAGCTAAAGAAGTGAGAAAAAGAATCACATAATCCTTGCTTGGCATTTTCAAGCAGAAGTTGCTTCTCTCTCTCCTTTATATGAGTCATGAACTGCCTCGAGTTTAGCACAGAAATAGCTCATCCACGAAGCCTAAATATTGTCCAGGAGACACACCAGATTATAGTTCCATCATCATGACCAAAATGTGTTGATGTCAAGTCATATTGTGATAAAACCATTGCTGGATTCCATTCCTATGGGAGGGTACAGTCAGAATTGGGATCTGCATGAAAGTTGTTTGTCTATTTCGAAAGGTTCTTATCCCACTTTTCTTTTCTGTGGGAACTCTGAAAGCAGCTAACAACATACTGACACATGAAGCCACTTTCTTCTTCAGAGTCAAATGCTTGGTCTATCTCAGTGCTTCTCAGACAGGTGGGTCACAAGAGGAACTGGAAGAGGGCCATTCCCCTTTAACGGGAAGTGACTCAGAAATGAGTGTCCCAATGGCACCACAGTGATCACGGCACTGTCAGGAGCTAGAAGCTTTTATACTTACCTGGGAGGTCGTGCTGGCCTCCAGCAGATTGCCGGGGGCCTCTGCTGCAAAGAGCTGCTACAAAATAGCTGCTGCAAAGAGCTCTGACCAACGGCCTTTGAACTGGAGGACAGAAGTGGACACCACACCCCCTGTCACTGAGGTGAACTCTTTGGTTTGCCTCGTGGCTGGCCATGACTGTGGGAGTGTATTCATGGTGTTAGACTACCACTTTCTTTCCATGTGCAAGCAACTATGGTGTCACAGATACACCCCCTGTCCCTGGAACAGGTTTTATTCCCCCCCCCCAATTCCTAACAGTACGAAGGTGCATGAACTTTTACATCCAAAAAGATTCAAGTGGCACTGTAAACAATATCAACAATGCAGTCAGTCCAGCTGAAGCATTGAAGAAAGGCAAAACTAAAGACCAAATCGGTAGTGGCACTGGAGACAAGGATATTTTTCATCTGTGGTATTATTATTATTATTATTATTAACAGTTTTTATATTTTGAACTAAAGTTCACAAAGCGGTTTACAGAGAAAAATCAAATAACTAAATGGCTCCCTGTCCCAAAGGGGCTCACAATCTAAAAAGATGCAAATGAATACCAGCAGACAGCCACTAGAACAGACACTGCTGGGGTGAGGTGGGCCAGTTACTCTCCCCCTGCTAAAAAAGGAGCACCCACTTGAAAAAGTGCTTCTTACCCAATTAGCAGGGGTGAAATGGTAAAAATGAGAGGAGGAGAAAAAATACACTATTTACAATATATCTATGTTCAGGAATGTCCATCTGCACCTTGCACTGAGGAATTGGACCAGGCATATCTCCTTGACCCTGGCACACTGAGGAAGCACCATATACCTTTCAAATATATGAAAGCTGATTGGAATGGCTTATCCTAAAAGATATGTTCTAGTTTGGACTTCCCATATGCATGGGTGTTTGGGCAGTGTTCAAAATATAGGGGGAAAAGTAGGGGGCCCTTGTGGAAATGCTCAAGTTTCACGCCTGGCCTGCTGTACTTTTAGCCAAATTATGCCCTTGTAGCTTTCGAAAAACTGTAGCTAAGAGGGGATCACCAAAAGTATGAAGGGCCAGGCCCCTCTTGACCCCCCCCCATAATTTGACTACTTCTGAGAATCATAAAAAACAAAAGGAATGAAAAATGATTAACAGCACAATCCTATACATGTCTACTCATAAATAAGTTCCATGGTGTTTGGTGGGACTTGCTCCGAGGAAGGGATCATAGCCTTAGCTTTCTACAGCTTAACAGATGTATTCATATACGTATAACTACCTGTATCCATTCACCCATACATTTATCTAGCATATATGCATGTAATATTATGCACATCTCTAGCAAGATGCATACATAAAGAGGGGTATGCACTTAAGCACAAATGAAAAAAGGAATTTTGTGCTGACTGATGCAATTTTATACACTGTAATAACAGAAATTTAATTTAGCGCCGATCTGTTCAAAACATGACAATGACTGGCTGCTGGTGAATGAATGAATGGATGAAATAGAAGATATTTTTGTTTATTATTTGCGCTTTTATCACTTGATCGTCTCTGCAATAACACGTTCCTAACAAGGTAATTTCTTTTCGGTAATATAAATGTTGTTATTGCCATTCCGGGTGGGGGTCTGTGGTGAAACAACACATTTTCAGCCTGCATCAGGATTCCTGGTTGGCCTGCAACAAATGTGATGCAGTGAATTCGTAAAAGCATCCTTTGGTGAGAAATCTTATCCTCATACAGCTTCACGCTGCATAGGGAAAAGGGTGAGAGTGTTATAAATAGGATGTTTCTCATGCATAGTGATTTCTCTCCATGCCTCTGCAGATGTGCAAAATCAAGTTTTAGAGGGCCCAGCTGATGCCTGGCACGTACGTGTGTGTGTGTGTGTGTGTGTGTGTGTGTGTGTGTGTGTGTGTGTGTGTGTGTGTGTAATTTACCAACCCATTTTCTTTGCTGCTCTTGATGTACTGACACCTTGGCTCATTCTGATGGCTGTTTCAGATCACTTATTCATTCCATCAGCCTCACATGTGATGTTGACTGTAAGCACAGGAAGGCAGGGTTATGTGTTGCTGGTAAACAGGAGATGGAAATAACCAATGTAAGATATCTCTCATGGAGTCCTAGCTTGCTGGAGAGACAATCAGAGAAAGCAAATTCCCAGTAGGCTGCCTGATGACTTATGTGTCTCCTCAGACTCGTGCCAGCTATTTTGCTGGTTTAAGACCAATGAGAGGAAGGGGGCAGGATGGATTTAAAATTCCTAGGGGATAGGATTCAGCATGTACTTCTGTCACTGAGATCTACCCCCTCCAGGTCCCTAACTGCTACTGTTCCTCCTCCCACCTTTGACCCTTGAACTGCCCCTTTTACCACCTTACCTGGGACAGTGGAGCATCTGTGCTATACTGGGTGCATGCAGCACTGCTGGCCTTTTCCACCATGGCTCTGACATGCACAATGGCATTGTGGCCTTTGTGTCGCCACAACAGGGCCTGTAACAGTGGATTGCAAGATCCGCCACCATAAGCCCTTGATAGAATTGGGCCATAAATGAATCTTATGCCTTCTTCTCCTGCTTGCCAATGTCTGGTGAGTGGCAGTCAAAGAAACAATGCTACTAAGAGGTCTTTGAACTCTAGCTTCGGTGGCTTATGGATTTGGCCAGTGTCAACAATAAAGTAGAAGCAAGGGGAAAAAATTCTGATTCTGGGCTTCTGCAGCACATATGAGGGGACCTTGAATTGCCATATGGGAGTACTTTTTACCTGTGAAGAATGGAGTGTAAGTCAAACTAGGTCAGGCTATTGGTATCTTTTGAAATGGTGTGACATTATGATCTCCCAGTGGAAATAGGATGCCATTTAGTGCCAAATAGTGGTTGTGTGATAAGTAATAATACTGCCCATACAGGGATACGGCAAGTTACAACATCCCTATACCAAGAATGTGGGACTCATGGTGGTTTCTTTGAAGTTGAGGGTTGTGTTACACATTAGTTTTTTTTTTTTAATGACATGGTGATCAATCATTGCAATGGTTAAAAATGTTGTGAATGTGCAACACTATGCTTGAAGCTCTAGTACCCTCATTGCATCTCTTAATTCATTCTCAAGGAATGTGTTAGGTTCTGGACATCCCCAACTGTGATGATGTGAAGGTGATGCAGAAATATGGAATATTTTGCCTAGTATAGTTTTGTCTCTGTTACAGTTGAACAGAGAAGGAGCACCAGCAAAAGTTGTTTTTCTTACTTGAACCCACACATGAGGAAGCAGGCACTGCTTTTGTCAAAGGATGAAAGAGGGAGAGAAAGAGAGAGAACCAGTGACTTGCATGTTTGTCAACATAAACAAGATCAAATGGTGGCTCAGTGGGAGGACACCCCAGGAGATTCAATGATTTTTGTTTTTTTACTAATTAGGAAAATAATAATGTTGGCTTAATGATCACCTTGTTCAGGCTTGTGGTCTCTTATCAGGCAGCTGCAGAATGGTGCTGTGGATAGGAAACCTGCATTTTCCTTTGAGACAGGTGTCATGAAACTGATGGCTCTCTGACACATCTTCTGAGGGGCTCTTTAATAGTAGGATCATTTCAATAATTGGGAAGGAGAATGAGGTCTACTTGCTTGAAATCAAAGCTGACTTTCCCTTCTAACTTTTACTTGAAGTTTTGTTAAAAACTGCGAAAGTTTATAAGCTTGCTAACTAAAATCATGCTTGCTCTTCAGAAGTTAAACCTTTTCCAAAAATTGTGAGTGGGTCATTTTTAAAAATAGAGTTACAGCCCAATCCTCTGCATGTCTACTCAGAAGTAAGTCCTACTGAGTTCAATGGGG
The DNA here is from genome assembly GCF_035046505.1 of Tiliqua scincoides. Taxonomy (NCBI): domain Eukaryota; kingdom Metazoa; phylum Chordata; class Lepidosauria; order Squamata; family Scincidae; genus Tiliqua; species Tiliqua scincoides. The sequence continues at coordinate 41,461,840 of NC_089824.1, read as the reverse complement.
CTTGCTCCCAGGAAAGTGAGCATAGGATTGCAGCCTTGATCCCCAATTTAAGGATGTCCAACTTACAGACAGCCTTGCCTGTGCTTTTATTCAGCTGCAGTCCATCTGGTCTTGTGCATTCATTTATTGCATGATAGCACAGAGCTAGCAAGAGGCAGCTGGATGGCCTGCAGGCCTTGACACCCCTGCCCTAGAGGATGCTGCATGACTTATACATGCCAAGGGGTGTGGCTATAATGGCGATTGGTCAGCAGTGCCCCATCCCCAAGTGGCAGCATGTTTAACTGTTTTTGCATGTTTACAAGAGCATTTGTAGCTTCTCCTTGCCTACCTGATGCACTGCTCTCACCACCAAATGACCTTATAGGTACACACACTCACAAAGGGATGGACTATCCCAATGCCACTTAAGCATGTGATGCACTGAGTAATTTCACCCCAGTAGCATAATCTACCTACCCGTCCTCCATTGATCAGTGAATGTAATTCAGACTTCAGTGTGCCACCAAAGGGGAACATTCTCCACACAGCACCTGATGATCAGCAACACCATTATTCTACAGTTATTAGTGGAACTTTTACAATGTCTATGGAAGCTGATAGTATCAAGCAATATCTCACGATGTACCATAGCTTCATTACTGAAAACTGGAATTGGGAAATGGCATATGTGATGAAAACTGGTAACTGAAGTCACAATCCAGCACTGGCAAAGCTGTGCCAGTGGGGCATGTGCTGCATCCTACAGTTGGGGGGCAGTCACGGAGTCCTCCTCAAGATATGGCAATGTTTGTTCCCTTACCTCAAAGTTGCATTGCCCTTATGTCGGTGCTGGAAAGTGGGTTAGGATTGTGCCCTGAGTTTCAAAAACCATTCATTCCTAGGAGGACTTGTGTGTACAGTAAATACACAACAGTAGAATCAAAGCTACAGTTCTTTTGAACTGTAGAATGTAAATTAGTCTTATCTTTCTTTTCCCATCTTGTTTTTAATCCAAATAATTTATTACTTTCAAAGCAAAACTGTCCTTGTTTTTTCTGAAAGAACTGGGTCTTCTTAACAATGCCAGCTTTCAAGCTGCCAATGTTCTCACACGGTCTGAAATGCATTTTCAAGCTTTTTAGCGAGTTGGGGAGGTATAAAAAGACGCTTCAGGTAGTACAAACTTTTGATTGTCCGTGACTGAGATTTTTTAACAGCCCTAGTGCTCTGTCTTTCTCTCAAATGAAAATCGTGTGAGGCAGAGTTAAATGTTTTTGAGTCATGTTTAGAACCGAATTTTTTAATTCCTTGCCTTGGTGTTTTGTATTGTACCTAGATAGCCCTCCGACAGACACAGGATCATATAATGGCAGATTTCAGAGCTCAAAAAGAAAGCAGAACTTGCACAATTATTTCGAAAACACTTTTTCAGGCACAAAGTACTTGACAATTCCTGCTTAGGGTTTCAACAAACCAGAGAAATAAGTCAGGCAGTTGGGAGAAAATATGTTGCCCAAGGCAGCCCAATTCTAATCTGTGTCATCACAGCCAGGCCACATGGGTTATGCTCAGTGACCTCACTATGGTTTGCACCACCTAGTGCGGGAGGCCAGTGCATCAGCCCCATGAAGGATCTCCTAACTTGCAGTGGTGAGGCAACACTCTGAGGGGTGGGCATGGTGAAGCCTGCCCAATGGTTCTTTTGCTATAACTTTTGATAGAATAGAGATACTTCAGTGCAGTTTGTTTCATTACATTTTGCATGAAATTACACATCAAATGATATACAACTGTATTATTTGGGGGTACCATGGTTTTCAAAATTTTGGCCACTAATGGTGTCACCTCCCCATGCACAAAACCCAGTGCAACCCACACCCCCCACACTCCCCTAGCAATGCCATGGCTCTGTCCAGCACTACTTCTGGACGTAGTTCCAGTGGGCCAGCGCAGGCCTCTAAGCCAGCATGGTCCACACACAAGTAGTCACAAATGTACTTATGTACTTATCACATATTGCTGCAGCAGTTCAGGCAGAGGTTTGAATTGTGCTGTGAATGACCATGATTGACCAAGAGCTCAAACATGTATGTCAAACTTCCTGGCTCAACTGGCCCCATTTTTATGGTTTTGGGAACCCCATGCTTGCTGAGACATCTGCACTTGAATGGGTGAAAGAAAAGAAAGAATGACAGTGCAATCCTATCTTGTGCTAGAACAGGCGGGCCAGAAGGCCTGCATTGTATCCAGTGCAAGATTGGAGCCTGAAGTGGCTCAACTGGAGGCAAGGGGAAACTTTTCCTCTTACCCCCGGGTAAGCCACCACAACCCCAATGGGTCTCCTCAGACTTGCACCACCTCCAGCTTCGAGATGCTCTGCACTGCTCAGGGAACGGGGTTGGAATCTGACACAACAGCCGGGTCCCAGCCCCGCCTCCCACTCCCTAACTGCCAGCCCCAGGACCACCCCCTATTGGCCTTCCCCTGCCCCAGAATGCCTCCCTCCCTCCTCCTCCCCACCCTCCCCAGACCCCTTTCCAAGTGGGCGCTGAGGCTGGATTCAGCCTCCACGAACCTGTGCGTGTCCCTGTGCCAGCCCAGCCCGATTCTCCAGGAGGCAGAAACATGTTCCTGGGCTGGTGCAAGGAGTCAGGACTGCACCCTGAGTGGCACCCAGAACACCTTTGCTGCATGGAAGTACACTCTGTCTTCAAGAATGTCTTCAAGCTGTCTTCAAGAATGGATAGTTCTGCTCATCCAAGTGGCTGTTGCATGAGCTGAATGCTCTTTCCTTACTCAGAGGGGATTTGTGTTTGTGGAGTGCATTTCGCTTCCTAGAAACATTGCTCCAGATGCCACAGAAGGTATTTATGATTACAAATTCTGGTACGTTGGCCACGTATTTAAATTTATTGATACAATTTTGGGAGCTAGAAAGTTTAAAAGATACAATAAAGTCAGATATTCTGCCTTTAGTATTTAATGGGCACCTGCAAGTTCCTTCCCCGTGCAATGAGACGACACAAGAGAAGAAGAGACCAGATGGCTTCTGAACAGGGCTACTTCACAGTGGTTATTTAATTAAAGCAAAGCTACCCTCATCTTTTTTGTTCTCTTTAAAAGATTTGCAAAATATCCAAATGCCCATCAACGTGACTTGACCTTGATTATTATTTGAAATGAGCAGCTTTTACATTTCAGCATTTTAGACCTCGTCCTCAACGTTTGCCGCGTATGGTGGGCGAAAGGCCTCCACAGCATTACTTTTCTTACAACTTTTCTACAAATACTGAGAAAATAAAACTTTAACGGGATTGCTTTCCAAATGTAACTTCCCTGACAGACTCCCCTACCATTGTCAAATGTGAAAACAAGTTAAAAGCTTGTGTTAAATGGCTTGTGACTAATACACTGCCCCTTTAAATAACTGAGCTTAAATCCATTTGAATGAGCAATATTACCTGTCAGATGGAACTACAGCTTTCAATTCCATTGCACCTGGAGTAAAACCCATTACTTTTTGCAAAATGCCATTTCATTCATCCTCGCAGCAGCAGCAGCTATGAAGTTTGCATTTAATTAGCCTGGGCCTTTTCAATGTTTGCATTGCTGCATCATCCAACTGCAACTGTGGACGTAAATGCCTCAGCCAAACTGGGAAGTCAGCAAGATAAGGAGCAATGTGTTCTCCTAGGTTTCTTGACAACCTCCTTCCTCCCCTTTCCCCTGCAGCCCGTGGAAGGGCTGAAATGAGATCATTTTGTAGCTTTGGCTCATTTCCTGTGGATTAGTTAGTGGTGAGTACTCTTGGGGGGAAACAAGGATGCCTGCCAATTTCTGGAAACACCACCAGAAAGCTGCAGCTCAATCGGAAGTCACGGCTGCTTCCGTGCGACTGTATCTCGATGCCTTTGTGTCCGATGTGTTTTGGGTTGCAGCCATTAATAGCCCTGGCAAAGGGGAATGCAAAGGGGAAAGCAGCAGGCCAAAATTAAATCACAACCACCTTGCGCTTTGCAGTAAAACCTCCACTAAGTGATGGAAGCTGGTAATCATCCCAATTTTCCTCTAAGACAATGGCCCTCCATGCAACTGACTCCATTCAGTTCATTCCTGTTTTCCTTTCTTGACTGGGGTGAATGCAGCAGCACTGATTCTTGAACTTTGCAGCAGCACAAAGAACTACTGGTGCATGGTCAAAATGCAGCAATAAAACGAGTCTGGTAGCTCTCGAGAGCAGCTGCCATCATTCCGCTGCTCAAACAAGGTCAATTAAAGGACAGTGCAGTACAATATAAATAGCATTAGCATCCCTCTTCAGCGGGGATGATATCACCCTGGCACGTTGACAGTAAATAAAAGGGAACCTAATGCTGAGTCATATAAAGGAATTTGATGTAATTTAATTTCCAGCCTTGCATCATTTTGAAAGTGCTTTTAATAGCAAAATGCATTCTTCTTTCTGTAGCAGTTGGGGATCTCTGTTGAAAGTCAGCTCATAGTTAGAAAGCTCAGCGTAAATTAGCCCCCGAACAATATTCACATGTCAAGTGGTAAATGTCCTGTTCGGAAAAGACTAGGCTACAATGCTGGGTGGTGGTGGTGGTGGTTTTTAGTGCTCATTTTTAAGTCTCCTTTTTCCTAGTTTCAAATTACCTTAATAATGAAACAAATATTGATCATTTTAGCTCATGAAGTGGACGTGCGCCATAGTGCTGTGGGGTTAAAATGTGATTTGCATTAATGTAGAAGATGGTTGCTATTGAGAGCTGACAATTATAATGGAAAATACTTCATATGCTGGGGAGGGGGTGTCTGTGCATGTATCGTGCTGACACTTTTTAAAGTGCTCCTTAGCATTCAACGATATCTGTTTTGCTGGGCAGAGGGGCAAATGAAATATTTGTGAAATCACTGACGTATTGGAAAAGACACATAGGCCCCACTTCACAACATCTAAGTGGATCTCATGTGGGCATTGCTCTAGATCAGCGGTCACCAAACTCACGACTGCTGTCGACCAAAAAAGCGACTCCTATTCAGACCGTCTCCCATTCAGACCCATTCATTAGCATTCTGCCTCTGTGCTGTGTGTATTCTGACTAGATCTGCCCACTGAGACGCTCTGGGCACTCACATCTGTTCCCAAGCATTCCAGAAGGCTGTGCAATAAGACGTCCAAGCAGATGTGACTGCCCAGAGCATCCCAGTGCTCAGATCTACTCAGAATACAAGGAATGTGGAGGTGAAATGGAAAGCTCTGCTCACAGAGCGGAGGGCTTTCCGCAAACCCCAGATCTGGCCCCCAGGCCAGGGTTTGGAAAGCCCTGCTTTAGATTTGAGCAAGTGATCCTGATTTAGGGAACTGTGAGCAAAGGAAGAGTCTCTAGTGCATGGTGCAAGGTTTTCAGATATCAAATCCCTCCAAGATTCTTCCAGCAAGATTGGAGCATATTTAACAATACTGTACCCATAGTCTCAGATAAAATGCATTCCTCAGTTTAAAAAGGGTATTAATGAATCCAAGAGGTTGCCAGCATGGTCAACAGTGTCAAAGAAGCTATAAAATACTTCATTAAAAAAAATATTTCTGTGAAAAAGTAGGCCTTCACCAAATGAATAAAATGAACCATTCATTCATTCATATCTCACCTTTCCAATGCTGAAGCAAATGCCCAAGGCAGCTATACACAATAATACAGGTCTGGTAAAATTTATGTTAATGATGAGCCAATCACAATACTTTGTTTAAAAATAAATAATTTTATATTTCAGAGAGGTGAAAAAGAACCTCTGCATCAATCTCTGCTGTAGAAGAGGGAGACATATCCAGATACCAACCAGTGTTTTGGAGAATCACAACTGAGGAGCTATATAGGGTAAGTTGTATAGGGAATTTAGGGCTGCAAAATTTGCCTCGACTTTAGTCCTGCAATATTAACAGCGGACTATAGTGCAGGGTTCCAAGCAACAAAGTTCCAAACAACACAATCCTGGAATGTGCTGGAATCCCTAGCATGTATGCACTGCTGAAACAGAGACGCCTGCGTTGGCTCGGTCATGTCGTGAGAATGGATGATGGCCGAATCCCAAAGGATCTCCTCTATGGAGAACTCGTGCAAGGAAAGCGCCCTACAGGTAGACCACAGCTGCAATACAAGGACATCTGCAAGAGGGATCTGAAGGCCTTAGGGATGGACCTCAACAAGTGGGAGACTCTGGCCTCTGAGCGGCCTGCTTGGAGGCAGGCTGTGCAGCATGGCCTTTCCCAGTTTGAAGAGACATGTGGCCAACAGAATGAGGCAAGGAGGCAAAGAAGGAAGGCCCATAGCCAGGGAGACATAAGAACATAAGAGCATAAGAACAGCCCCACTGGATCAGGCCATAGGCCCATCTAGTCCAGCTTCCTGTATCTCACAGCGGCCCACCAAATGCCCCAGGGAGCACACCAGATAACAAGAGACCTCATCCTGGTGCCCTCCCCTACATCTGGCATTCTGACTTAACCCATTCCTAAAATCAGGAGGTTGCGCATACACATCATGGCTTGTACCCCATAATGGATTTTTCCTCCAGAAACTCGTCCAATCCCCTTTTAAAGGCGTCTAGGCTAGACACCAGCATCACATCCTGTGGCAAGGAGTTCCACAGACCGACCACACGCTGAGTAAAGAAATATTTTCTTTTGTCTGTCCTAACCCGCCCAACACTCAATTTTAGTGGATGTCCCCTGGTTCTGGTATTATGTGAGAGTGTAAAGAGCATCTCCCTATCCACTCTGTCCATCCCCTGCATAATTTTGTATGTCTCAATCATGTCCCCCCTCAAGCGTCTCTTTTCTAGGCTGAAGAGGCCCAAACACCGTAGCCTTTCCTCATAAGGAAGGTGCCCCAGCCCCGTAATCATCTTAGTCGCTCTCTTTTGCACCTTTTCCATTTCCACTATGTCTTTTTTGAGATGCGGCGACCAGAACTGGACACAATACTCCAGGTGTGGCCTTACCATAGATTTGTACAACGGCATTATAATACTAACCGTTTTGTTCTCAATACCCTTCCTAATGATCCCAAGCATAGAATTGGCCTTCTTCACTGCCACCGCACATTGGGTCGACACTTTCATCGACCTGTCCACCACCACCCCAAGATCTCTCTCCTGATCTGTCACAGACAGCTCAGAACCCATCAGCCTATATCTAAAGTTTTGATTTTTTGCTCCAATGTGCATGACTTTACACTTACTGACATTGAAGCGCATCTGCCATTTTGCTGCCCATTCTGCCAGTCTGGAGAGATCCTTCTGGAGCTCCTCACAATCACTTCTGGTCTTCACCACTTGGAAAAGTTTGGTGTCGTCTGCAAACTTAGCCACTTCACTGCTCAACCCTGTCTCCAGGTCATTTATGAAGAGGTTGAAAAGCACCGGTCCCAGGACAGATCCTTGGGGCACACCACTTTTCACCTCTCTCCATTGTGAAAATTGCCCATTGACACCCACTCTCTGCTTCCTGGCCTCCAACCAGTTCTCAATCCACAAGAGGACCTGTCCTCTAATTCCCTGACTGTGGAGTTTTTTCAGAGACAGACCAGGGACAGACTGCACTTGCTCCCAGTGTGGAAGGGATTGTCACTCCCAAATCGGCCTTTTCAGCCACACTAGACGCTGTTCCAGAACCACCATTCAGAGCGTGATACCATAGTATTTCGAGACTGAAGGTTGCCAACAATAAAATAGTGCAGGGTTAGTATAAGCTATTCTTAGCTATAGCTGACTGCTACATGGGGAGAATGAGCTGTGATGGCATTCACATGTGTGGGTCCAGTTTTTAATGGTTCATAAACTCAACAGAAACATATTTTCCACAGAAAATAAAACCTAAGCCAGAGGAGGAACTTTGCTGCTACTTTTGAGTGGAGGGGATGGGGGAAAAGAGATGAAGACACTGCCCAGTTACAGTGAGGTCTGCTTCCCTCCCCCCCAACTGAAATATTGTCTACTGTTTTGGTCATTCCATATCAACATGGATATTGTAATATCATTGGAGAAGGTATAGGAAAGAATAACCAGTATGATCAGGGATTGGAATATCTTCTCTATTAGAAAAAGGCAGAAGCTGGTCTTGCTGCAATCCTTGACATGTCTGCTCAGAAATAAGCCCCACTGAGTTCAGTGAGACCTAGGGCCCAACCCTGAGCTCCCTGAGCTGAGCCCTAGCACTGGCCGCCAGGTGCTGTAAACTACATTTCCAGCATCTGGGGAGTAGGGCGCACTGAGTGCCGGGCTCAGGTGCTGGATCCTGCACCAACAGAAGAAGGACACACTGCCACCAGGGATACGTGAGACTACTGGGTGGCATTGGGTCTCTGAGAGCAGGTGGAACTGGGTGGGGGGAGGGTGGGGTGGGGGAAGAACCGGTCAGGGACAGGGGCAGGACTGGCGGAGCCCTGTTCCGCTGGATCCTGAAGTTTGTGTCAAGCTGAAAAGGGCACAATCCTAACCAAGTCCTATTTTGTTCAATGGGGCTTACTCAGGAAAGTGTGGTTAGGATTGCAGGCTGAGTCTCTCAAGTCTGTGCTGGCAAGATAGCCTACACAGGCTTGAGAAGCCCCATTGTGGGGATTTAGGCTTTTCCCAGGGGAAGGGGATGAAAATTCCTTCCCCCGAGGGGACTCCTGGCAACTTTCTGGTGCCTGCTGGATACAGTGGTAGCTGCTTTGGCACTGCAGATTCAGAGGTCACCGGGAAGCTTAGAAATGGGCTGCCCCTCTTCATTTAATGTAAAGAATTTGTAATCATGTTCTTTGGTTCACACACGAACACAAGCAACCTACTTGCTTTCTGGCATTTCTTAAAAATAAAAATCCAAAATGACTTATGACAGTACTTGGCTATGGATTTGCACTACAGTTGACCTGCACTGCAGACTGAAGCAATACAGCTACAAACCGGTTAAAAATGTTTAAATGCTACTATAAAGTATTGGACAAAGCACTGAAGTGGGCCGAATGGCAAGTGCCTATGTATTGCCACTATAGCCCTGAATGGCTCCAATGGCAAGTGAGAGAGGCCAGTTACATGACATTTTGCTGTGCCTGCTGTATTTACCATGCCAACCCCCTCTGGCTATGCTGCTGTCATGATGCAAGAAAGATGAGATACAAATGTAAGAACAGTGGTGGCTTCCATTAGTATGTTTCAGACCAGAGGAAACAAAAAAATCAGAGACCCCAAACAGTTATTATCTTCTCTGTTCTATGGTTTGTAATGTAAGAAAGTGATACCTGAGTGAGAACCATTGAAGCCAATAAGACAAGTTAGCTGCCATTAATGTCATGGGATATGGGAATCTGACCTTTCTGGGGATACAACCCCAAGTTAATAATATATATATTGTCCTGTGTTAATTGTACATTGGTTTTTTGTGGTGATAGATTCATTGTCTAAGTCTGAAGGATGGAGGCAATCAGTTAAAAAGCTTTGAAACAATGACCAAGGACAACTTTGCTTGCCATGGAACAAATGATGGAACAGATAATTAATGGCTGTCATCTACTACAGAAGAGAATTTACATTCCCCGTTTTTAGAACAAGCAACTACCTCTGACACCAGTAAGGCTAAGTAGTTTGTACCACACATCTGTGCTTGTTATGAATTTCACATGCTGGATGAAAGCTTGCTAGCGTTATCACAAAATTCTAAAATCCTCTATCCTACCCCTTTTTTAGAAGGTAGGGTACAGTTTGGCCAATTTTTAGGCCAATCTCTCACCTCCTGTTTTGAAAAATGATACCGGGAGTTTGTTCCAGGATTAACTTTATTATGGTTTCCCAAGCCATGTCTTTATAAGGTAAAAGCCTGAGCTTTCTAGACCAATGCACAAAAAAAAAAAAAAAATCAGTTGACGTCTCCTATATTTTATTACACAGGCCTGTGAAATTGAGGGTCAGAAACACTTTTTTCAAAATTTATGGTGGTTATATATCAATTTAGGGTGCTGATTCAAAAAATGGCACCAGTTTGCCTTATCATATCTAGGTTCAGAGATATGGCATGGCCCCATTAGGTCAAGCAGTTTCCTCATAAGGAAGCCTATACCACGGCGTCATCACAAGGAAGCTGCTGGGCAGCCCAATCCTGAGCTGCCCAGGGCGCACAGCTGCAGCAGCACCGTGAATGGCTGCTGCCACATCCTACACGCCTCAGCCTGCCGCGGGTGGTGTCTCGGGAGAAGGGGACTTTTGTCCCCTTCCCCTGGGTAAGGGAAGCAGCCCTGCAATGGGGCTACTCACTTTACTGCTGACCAAAAGGTTGGCGGTAAAGTAAAGGCGTTCGTGAAGGGTGCTGAGTACTGCACAAATGAACAGGATCCGGTGGAGCTCTCTGCTCCACAAGACCCACCTCCTGCCTCCCTGCTCCCTCTCCCCTGCACGCCTCCCACCTGCCCTCTTTCCGCCCTCCCCATGACTCCCCCTCCCCGGAACACCTCCTACACGCCCCCTCCCCATCCCCGCTTACCATGCTACAGCTTGGTGGTCCATGAGACCGCCGAATGGAAGAGGCTGGGTACCCGCCCTACACTACCTCAGTGCTAGCCCAGTGCAGCTGGGCTGCACTTTACTCACCCAAGTAAAGTGAGTAGCCCTTTACTTGAGCTACTCACGCTAGTAGCATGTCTGTGACACTCACCGTTGGGTTACTAGCACCCAATGGTGAGTGTCACAGACATGCCTTACGGCATGTTTGCAACAGTGCACGGTGGCAGGAAGTCGCTACACCAAGCTCAGGATTGGGATCTGAACCATTCACTAACGATGCTATTCCATATCTCTGAAATTAGACATGATAGGGCAAAACTGATGCCATTTTTGCAATCAGCACCTCAAATATACCCAGGAATAGGTCTAACTTTTAAGGCAGCAAAATGTGGCCCCTTGCAGGCAAGCATGGAGTTAACACGAGGGCCTTAGATTGCAGTGAGTGTGCTGCACAGCTGCAGCCATTTGGAGGTCCGTAGGCCTTCCTTCCTACTACAGGAAGGAAAAGCATGGGGATGTAGAAGGAAGGAGCTTGGAGGAGAGAGGGGACTGATGCACTTGCTGACTGACCAATAGACTAACTGACTGGTTGACTGGCAGATAGGTGAATGGTCTTCTGAAAATTGCTGGAATGGGAACTGCTGGAGACTCATATGTGGCTGCCATGCCCAAGATGTGCTGAGGACCAAGGTGTTGCTGTGGTGGCTGGAGAAGCTGCTGGCAGGAGAGGAGAGGAGAGGAAGGAGGACTTCTGCAGGTTGAACAGGTGTGCTGCCCTGGTGGTACAGAACTAGGGCCACTGTTGGGGAGCATAGGAGAGCTAATTAGCTTAAAGTGGGCATAGGTTTGTGAGGCAAAGCTTGGACTGGGAATTTGGCAAAACATATTCATATAACAACAAACATATAACATGTTGCAAACAAATAACAACAAAGAAAAAGTTCATAAAGGGTTTACATGGTTTAAGAGTTTATAATCATATAAACTAAATGACTCCCTATCTCAAAAGGATTCACAGTTTTAAAAGGATGCAGATTAAGTAATTTTAATCATTTAACTGAAATGTTTGTAGTGTATTAAAAAATACTGCTTTTAGCATTCTAACTACAAATGTGATCTCCAGGTGCATATTCTGGAATGTGCGAATGAAAAATGGCCAAAAGAAAAAGGAGTAATAAAAATGAATTCCTTAGTCACAGCCCATCACAGAGTTAAAGGTTCAACGTTCTGGTACTTTTATTTTTGTATCTTCAGAAGCAATAAGCTGTTTCTGACTGGCACAAGGAAGTCTATTCATTGTTATGCGGTGGGTGGGGGAGGCAGGTAAGGCAAGTGAGGCAGAGCCTCCCTGCTGGAGTCCTTTGAAAAGTGCTGCCACCATGTGAGGTGCCCAAGCACCCACAACCCATGTGCAGAGCAGGGAGCACAGAGGAGCAGGCAGGCAGAGCAAGTGGGTTGTGGGTGCTTGGGTGCCTCACATGGTGGCAGTGCTTTCTGAAGAACTCCAGTGCTGCTCTTAGTCACCCGGGACTGGGAGACCTTATGGCACTTTCATGACACCTCTGGGCCATCTACAGGCTGGGATTGTGCCCAAACGTCCTGATGCAACATGGTCGTTTTGTGTAGGAGGAAAGGGGAGGGATTCTATTCCGGTATTCCTATACAGAGTGGGTGAGATTTTCAACAACAAACAGATGTGGCACATCAATGAGTGAACCAGATGCAGCAACCCAGAACACCTTCCTGCATGAACTTAAAACACCTAGAGTTGCTGATGCCAGAGGGTCAGTCACGGGAAGGGTCAGGGTCACCTGGGGCATTCCATTCCACCCCTTCTACCAAGCCAGGTGGGCTTGGTTGCCCAATCAATGGGCACATGCCAATCTCCACAGGCAGGTTATCTGGCATCCTTTGTATCTGGGGAACTCCAGACAGGAAGACAACAAATTTATTTTGACATATAGCTCTTCAGTAATGGCACCACATTCAGAAAAAGACACTGCTGGGAAATGCCCCAGTCACGTTTCGGAGGCTGAGGCATTACAGAAATTCTGCGGGGTTAGAAAGGTCCAAAGACGGAGGGAGATTTGCAGACAATAGATTTAAAAAAATCCAGGGATTTTTACCACAACTACAATTACTGGGAACCACCTCTAATAACTCTTTCTCTTCCTATTTTTAAAATCCATTTTCAAGCAGAATGCTAATTCATTTGGGGTTCTGAGTAGAGCTGCTCAGTGATGGCCTATAAGTCTTATTCTCCTAATGGTGACTCTTCTTGATGCTGTGCCCTCTATCAAGACTGTAATCTTGAAGCCACTTATGTGAAGGGTATTGGAGGGACAAATGCCCAACTCTAATTAAGATCATTATTTCAGAAAGAGAATGAAACTGAGTTCTCCCAGGTAATATTAGGGGCAGGAGGGTATACTATTCTCAGGCTGCTAAAATTACTAGCTGAAATGGAAATAATAAAAGTGAGGCAAAAAGTGCTTTCTCACCTGAGCTGGACCCACTAAAAAGAGGTAGGTACAACAATTTCAGTTCTTCAAACCAAGTTTCTAGATCAGTGTTTCTCAAACTGTGGGTCAGGACCCACTAGGTGGGTTGCGAGCCAATTTCTGGTGGATCCCCATTCATTTCAATATTTTTAATATATTAGACTTGATGCTACCATGGTATGTGACTGCATTTGTTGAAAGTTACAGACCTGTACTTTTAACAAGCTACTATGTATATTCTTTTAACAATGACAATGAATGGGACTTACTCCTGGGTAAGTGTGGGTAGAATTGCAGCCTAGAATTGTAAAAAATTTTCCTGCTTGATGATGTCACTTCCAGTCATGACATCACTTCCGGTGGGTCCTGGACAGATTCTCATTCTAAAAAGTGGGTCCCGGTGCTAAATGTGTGAGAACCACTGTTCTAGATGTTATTTACTGTATCAATCTCCCATTTTTCTTTAATCTTGTAACTGAAGATGGTATGCATCTTCCTGGTATACCAGGCAGTCACCCTGTGGGCATGAACTTCATGACCTAGCTTCAGCAAGGTCATTAGATTTCGTGCCCAAGGATGCTATTAAAGTCAGTCATGGTACTCCTGAGATAAAAATACAGGTGACATTTTTGGAGATGTGCTCAGTGCATTTGAATGTACCTTTGCTCGCCAAGTTCAAGCTTTGAAAACAAGTTTGAAGCATGGGCCCAGATGTGCATGGTACTGATTGGCTGGATCCCAATCACCAAAAGATCTCCCCTCATTACCACAGTTTCTTTCACTTTGAAAGGTCGCTTCCAGGAATGGAACTGAGCCAGGTCTAGCGCCTGATCAAGCTCAGTTGTCCCGCCCCCTCAGGCCAGCCAGCCAATCAGCTGGCAGCAAAGCCCTGCTGCCTGCTGATAGGGGGTCAAGCCTGGCAATCATTGCTAGCATGCCATACAGGCACGCGAGCTGCCTTCCCTTTTAAAAACATTGATGTGGCAAACGAACAGATAGATGCATGACTGTTCATTTAGACGTCCACATGAAGCATGGGGAGAACGGAGAGGGTGACAGCTGAGTCAGAGCCCAATCCTATGAATGTCTACTCAGAAGTCCCATTACAGTCAATGGGGCTTACTCCCAAGGAAGTGTGGATAGGATTGGGCTGCCAGTCTTTGATTTACTGGTATACATATCTGTTGTAAAAGCATGGCCACATTGTGGGTAAGAGATCTGTGTGAGATCTTTTTCTATCTGTCTTCACATATATATGTCAGTTATGGAGCACTTCCCCTTCCCACTTGCACCAGCTTGAATACTAGGATGCACTCTCCACAAGCATGTGTGGTTGGAGTGCAGGCAGGCAGCCAGGCTGCTTGCAGACTCCCTGCCCAATCCTAACCTGCCTTGGAGCAGGCAGGCCAGTAGGCCTGCCCTGCAATCAGAGCAGGGCTGGGGTTGGCTGTGACGCAGCTTGGGTCAAGGGGAATTGATTCCCCTTTCCCAAGTAACGTGACAACAGGCCGAATGGGCTACTCAGATCTGCACCACCTAAAGAGGATCTGGCCTAAGTGCAGGATGCTGGCACCACTCCATTCCCAGACCTGGCCTACCCACCGGCCCAAAACGCCCTCAGAATGCCTCCCCCACCTTCCCGAAACCCCTGTGCCAGCAGTCTGCTGCCAGTGAGAAGGTGAGTAATGGGGTAGCATCTGGCCCCTCCTGACATTCTTCCTTCCTTCCTCTGTTCTACCCCATTCCTCCCATCACCCACCTGCCATTGACTCACAGTTGTCAGCAGGTGCACCGTCATCCTCCAGCGTGCGGTGGGCCTCTGTCTTTATGTGCTTTTGGAGAGGCTTTTGCAACTGCTATAATGCAATATTCACTGGTGAACATAAGAAGAGCCCTGCTGGATCAGGCCCAGGGCTCATCTAATCCAACTCCCTGTATCTCACAGTGACCCACCAGATGCCTTGCGGAGCACACACAAAACCACAAGATACGGTACTTGCATCTTGCTGCCACCTCTCTGTGGAATGCTAGTTCTGCCAGCAGATAAGCCCACTAGGTTTAGGCTGTAAGTAGCCTTGCATGTTACTATTCTCTTATCCTCCTGTGCAATATGGGAACATGTTGTAAGATTGATGTAAGGATTACTGAGAGAATGTATGTGACAGAAGACAAAATCCTAACCAACTTTCCAGCACTGACTTAGCTGCAATGCAGACCCAAGGTAAGGTAACAAACATGTGCTTAGCTTGAGGAGGCCTTAGCTTGACTACCTCCCCACTGCAGGATGCAGCACACACCACATTGGCCCAGCTATGTCAGTGCTGGAAAGTTCATTAGGATTACGTGCATAGATTGACCATTCTTCTCCTTTTCCTTCTTCTAGACAACATAACAGATACAACAGGACCCATTCTATTAGTTATCACATGTGCACAATTAACTACACCTTTGAATGGGCACAGAAGTAAGCAAAATGACATGAAAAAGTAGTAGGAACTCATCCCTTGGTTGTGTATGAAGACTGAAATCTTGAAGAGTTATGTATGAAGATCTGGGCCACTTAAAGTTCTCTATGAATGAATCAAAATGTAACAGTACAATTGCAGAATGCTATACTTCACATACTTCTGTAATTAGCAAGATCCAGAAGATCTAGCAAGGAACCAAGAATTCCTTGGTTCTTATCATGGGGCAATTCCAGGATAAGTTATGTGGGTAAACTATTCCAGCATAACTCCCATCCATCTGTTAAATGCCATGGAACTGCAATGTCCTCACCACAGTGTTGACTTCAGTGTTTAGAAGATTTTTTTTTAAGCTTACTTGTACAAGAAAGGGGAAACTGGACCTTTAATATGCACTTTGACAGCATAACAATATGGAGATAGTACACTGCAGTGAAATCACTTCTTTACTGGAGATGTTCTTTGCATTATTTAAGTACACAATATTTTAAAGTTTGTTGTGGAAGTTACTCCTAAAAATGGGTTTACTGAGACTGTGTATGAAAATACAGGGTTTAAGACTAGAAAATGACTCATTTAGACAGGTTGACTAGTTTCTCCCAAGGCACTCTTCTATTAATATCCAGTGATTCACTCTTTCAATACTGTCTGGAACTCACAGAATTTAAACAAGTATTTTGCCTTAATTTGAAAATTATCACTATAATCAGCCACAATGTTAACGTCAAGTGATCTCCGTATCACAGAAGTTTTCTCTAAAAATGAATTGTCTCTAAAACATTCAGTCAGCTATTGTACCAAAACAGAATATTATCCAAAAGGTACTAACCATGAGCCAGTGTGCCAAAATGGCAGTGATGAGATATATATTCCAATCTTGGCACTGGACACAATTCATTGGGAAAATCTCCTGCATAAGTCCCCACTGAAGTCTGGGTTTGCATAGAGGAGCTTCCTAGTGAATCATGTCCACCATGACTGAATGCCTACAGAGAAGCCAAACAGTTTTGGCAAGGCATATTGGTTGAATCTTGTCCAAACAACTGCATTCATTTTCTTGCTGTGAGTAAATTTAGATTTTCTGAGCAACACACATTGTTGCAAGGATTTGTTTAATTTATCTTAAAAAAAATCAACAAGGAAGAAAATTATTCATGTTTAGCAGCACAGGGCCAATCTTAGAAGCTGCAAAACGTTTTTGCAGGGACCCCACTGCCACAGACCTCCAACTGCGTCTGGTGTGTGTGGGTGATTTCAAGTCAATTGGACACAGGGGAGGGAGGGAGGACTATCTAGCGGCAATGCTCCACTCCTCAGGCTCTCCTCACAATGCCTCGGTATGGATGATTCCATGCAGGAGTGTCAGCTACAGAATGAGGTGTTGGTTGTGGCTATGGGTGCTCTGCTTGCCACCCCAGTTCAGGAGTCCCTCTAGGCACAGGGCCCAATTTGACAAAATTGGTCAAATTGCCCTAAGGCCAGCCCTGTCTCTTTAAGCTGCTTGGTCTCAAATGGGTCTCCTCAGATGTATGCTAGTAAACTCCAGAGGGGGGGGGGCGGGGTCAGGCTGGGAAAGGGGGATAGGATCTCAGTGTTTGTGGCTGCCACTAATATCCTCCTGCTCCGGCCCCTGAACAGCCCCCAGCTGGGACCATTTTCTGCCCATGATCCTCCCCTGCTGCTGACTTGCAATAATGGGGGATGGAGGCAGTTCAGTGGACCGCTGTCACCCATGTGTGACCTCCAGACAATTGCCCTGCTGGCCATGGCATGCCAAATGGTGGAGGGGCCCTAATAGGATTGGACAGTTAATCTCTTCCAATTCAATTTTAACTGCATAAAGAACTTTCACTTTTAAATGCCCACTTTTTATCATATCAGACCTTCCCCCTTTTCCTTCTACCTTCAATCACAGTGATAAGAGTGATATGAGCACATATGTCTAATGTGATATCATAATGTGATAAATAATTAGTCTTCCAAAAGAGATGAAACAATATGATGAATCTGTACAACAAAAAATGAAATTAAGCAGACACACATGCTAAAAGCTTGTACTCATATTCTGCACTAGTTCTTGCAATCAGTGGATATTCTCTGTACCAAGATTTTTCAGGAGCAAACCTTTAGATGTCTGGTTTTCAAACTTTCTTGGAATTTGAGCCCCAGAGTAAGTCTTTGTGTGTGTGTGTGTGTGTGTGTGTGGGGGGGGGGGTGATGACAGATACGCAATCCTCACGATCATGCCGCTGCAGGGGAAGAGGGGGCTTTTTTCCAACACCTCTTAACTGCTGCTGGGGTCCGGGGGGGGGGGGGGTTTGCAGGGAGCCCCTACAGGACTCCCCGTGGCTTGCAGAAAGTAAAAAAAAAAGCTATTGTGACCCACTTTGGGATTGCAACTGCAAAACCAGAAGTGGGTTGTGATAATTTTTTTTTTTACTCCCTACAAGCTGCAGGGAGCCCTGCAGAGGGGTCCGCAGAGGGGTCCACAGGGCTCCCCACACCCCTTGGACCCCAGCAGCAGATAAAGGATGTTGAGGAAAAGCCCCCTCACCCCCCCCCCCCGCAGCAGCACAATCCTGAGTATCACATCGCTGCCTTCCCCCTGCCACCACCAATTAAAGGGAAAAGGGCAGGGGTTCTCAGGCTGGTGGATTGTGACCCACAGTTTGAGCACCACTGCTTTAGATAATCCTTCTGTATTATTTTGTCTTGGGTGTGTGACTATTGCCATACTATACATCATTTAGCAAGTTATGATGCAAAATAATGTCAAAATAAGAATGCTGATCTTCCAATAACTCTTCTTCTTGCCCATTACTAAAAATATTTTCAAGCAAATTTAAGACCAATATGCAGTGTCTAGATTTCCAGGAGCACAAGCCTATGCATGTCTACTCAGAAGTAAGTCCCATTGTGTTCGATGGGGCTTGCTCCCAGGAAAGTGTGTAAAGGATTGCAGCTCAGGCCATCTTCGATTATCTCTTCTTCATACAACAATTGCACAATCGTGGATATATACTAGCCAGGGTTTAAAAGGGGAGGTACCTGAGCATAGTACCAGGAAAAGAGCAAGTGTATGAGCAGCCAAGTATTGAATCAAAGGACTTTAAACATCAATTTCACATATTTTCAAATCTTTGTAAAGTTTGTTTCCACTTATATTTTAAACAGTTCAATTATCTAAATTTGGTGTGTCTCTTGTCAATACAATACAATACAATACAATACAATACAATACAATACAATACAATACAATAGCACCTTTATTGGCATATATGTGTCTCTTGTCATTAGGGAACAATACAAAGGAATTTTAGGCTCCAGTCCTAAGCACACTTATTGGGGAGTAAGCCTAAGTGAGTGAGTCTTAACATTTCAGCAAAAATGTATAGGATTGCTTTGTACTTCTTAAGTGCTAAACATTTCCAAAACATAAATAATAATGTGTTACGCTGGGCCCCTACTGGGCCAAAAGTAGTTAATAAATGAAGCACTGTTTCCAAATGTGATTAGCAGGGAAGGCATATTTTGATTGTACTTCCTGAAAATATAATAAGAGGTTTTGAGTGCTGAATAAATGAGACACAGCCATAATGCCTTGATTTGCCTTCATTTTCTAACCACCTGCTTTAGCCCATCATTTCAGTTGGGGATAAACCACAAGGGTGACTTCTGGTATGTAAATGAATCAAAGTGCAATTTGTTGGCCAGATTCCTCCACCTGAGTCTTGCAGAATGGAAACAAGGTGTTTTTCTTGCTCTTTCGTTTTTTTGGAAAAGCAATATTGCTCCTCATGCTATAATATAGTTGTTTTAAGATAGGTGACTTCCAAACTAATCCATCTCTCTTGGTTAAAAGAGAAGGGGATTGCCACTTCAGTGCTTGTGAAAGTCAAAAGGCTGGTTAATAATGGCAAGGTTAGTAATTTGAAAACTCCTCCTTTTTCAACAGATAGTTGTGCTTCTGGAAATGGGATAGGCTGTTCATTTTTGCATAGAAAAATTATGGAACATAGAATTTTCTGAATATTGGTGATGTGAACAGTTTCATTCAGGTCTCTGTTGGAATATACCAAACAAAGTAAAATATTAATTCTGATTGTGTTAATGTTATTGCTCAAAGAAAAATTTAATTCTAAACAGTTTTTCAAATCTAAGGTTGTTTGGGATAGCAGCCTATCTATGCTAACCTGTATTATTCTATTCCTTTGTTTTTTTAATCAAAATTCCTAAATATTTCGTAGCTTGTATATGAGCATATTAGTATGTATATGAGTCCAGAAGCCAAATAATTCTGATAATCCCTGGTAAAATAGACAGACAAGGATAAAAGTCTGGTGAGCCACAACAATTCATGAATAGATTTGTCATATTGCTGAAATTCATAGTTACCTGGTTCTGAATGCTAATTTATGTAGTCCATAATGCTGAGAAGCAATACAAATCAACCACCATTTCCCTCAAAATGATTCTACAGCTTGCAATAGGAAATAAGATTCTGTAAATGCACAGCAGGGGTGGTGTGTGTGTGTGTGTGTGTGTGTGTGTGTGTGTGTGTTTAATTTAAATCTATTTCAGCTTAGATCTAAGATATCAATTAGTGTCCACACAAAGCTAAGCAAACACTCCCACCACCGCCAAAACAACACAAAACCCAACAATTTTAAGGTTCCAGATAAAGGTGGGCTATCCCAGTGGTGCTCTCAAGCCTTGTGGGAAGGGAAGCTGTACAACCCCAATACTTTCCTCACTGTGTTAGACTGCCTAGCACCTTGTGGGCAGCAAGTTGATGTCTGGGGGCTAGGACTAAACATAGACAAGTAACCAATTTACCAGAGTACAAGCAACATGATGAGTGAATTGAGAACTCAACATGAAACTCAACATGACGAGTGAATTGAGAACTCACTCCAAACAATTTTTCCCCCTCTAAGAGTCCTCAAAAAGTACTTTTAATTACAACCAATCCTATCGACATGGTACACTGGCTGACTGAGGACTACTGGTGTACTGCATGGCCTGCTGATGTAACAGTCTCTTAGCTGGTTTACAGAGTGCTGCTGCCAATTCTGGAGGGTTTCAACCAGTGGTGGGGGTGGATGGGGACAGGTTAGGGCAGATCAAGAGCAGGACAGGGGAGGATCTCAGGGGTGTTGGCATCCACCATAACAAAATCCCTGTCCTGGGCTTGACATGCCCTGGGCTGGCTCATCAGATCTATGCCAGCAAAAGAGCTGGCATAGATCTGAACAGTCCCATGGGGACTATCTGAAGACCAACACAAAGGTAAATGATTTTCTTATTGGTCTCCAGTCAGCCCACAGGATTCAGCAGACTTTGTGTCAGTGGCCCTGCAGCCTGTGTACCAGCACATAATAGGATTGGGCCATTAGTGACCCATTTCTAATCAAACCACACAATTCTATGAATGTCTCTTCAGAAAAAAGTCCTATTGTGTGCAGTGGGTTTACTCCCAAGGAAAGGGTGTATGGGATTGTGGCCAACAGTGTTGGCCCAGCACTGTGAGACAGTGACATAGGGTTAAGATTCAGACTTGTTCTATCATACTTCAAGTGTGGATCAGGAGATTAGTGTATTTTCAAATAAACCCCAAACACATAAAAGTAGTTCATGTCTATATTTATGACATGCCAATTATGTGTAATTAGATAAAATTCATTACCTCAAGACCTGTTCATTTGGATAAATAAAAATGCAGTTTTATTCATTAAATCTCAAGAAAGAAAAGAATGGCTAACAATTATTATACCTTTGATTATTTCAGATGTTGTCCGTGCTGCAAATCGGAAGTTCAGATAATGATGGTAGGAGAGTCAAGAGCGTTTTGGTTAGGATCTTTGTGTACATAATTCTGGTCTGTAGAATCAACAGATAGTGCCTTAACATTATTAACATTATAACAGTATTAACATTAACAATGTTAATAAAGAGCATCAATTACTTCATAACAATAACTCTTTATATGTCCAAAGTGCCATGCAACACAGAATCTATAAGCAGTGGAACGATCATGGACTTTGGTAAATTTACAGTGAAAATCTATGCATGTCTACTCAGAAGTAAGCCCATGGAGTGCAATAAAACTTACTCTCAGGTAAGAGTATATGGAATTGCAGTGTAATATAGTTTCTATGACCCAATCCTATCTGGTTTGGCCACCACCAAAATGCTTATGGCAGTCGTAAAAGACACTCTGGCAGGGGACAGAGCCTCATGCTGCAGGCCCATCAGCAGGAAGGCCAGGGCCGTCCCACATTCACAAGAGGGTTGCCAGTCACCTACTGAGGCAGGTAGGATGGCAGGGGAGGTAGGATGGGTGGGGGAAGGGTGAAACAGGAGTGGGGGAGGGAAGAACAAGATGGCAATAGGTGCAGGGGAGGGCAGATTGGGGGTCTGAGAGTGGGTCTGAGAAGAGCAGTGGCACCAGCCGAATCCTAGGGACTCCCCTGGAGCTGATCCCATGGTGTGGCTTCACATGGGCCTGCACCAACAAATTCATAGCCTTGCCTTGTGGAGCCTTTTGCTGGGTAAGGGAATAAATATTTCTGACCAAGAGGGGACCTCTGCAACTGCGCCCCAGCCCTTGCGGGATGCAGATGTAGCCATGCAGATGTAGCTGCTGCCTTGGGGGTGAAGAATAGAATTGGACTGTGAGTAATTTATTTTGGGGTTTGCTTGCCCATCAAAGCCAATCATCGTCCACATACCACATAACATGATACATGTGTGACCGAAAAAATTATAAGCAGCTTCTCATGCTCTGAAGTGCTCTCAGGATAATTTAGGACATTTAAAAATATCTTTTAACATTTGGACAACCTTGCACTAGACATTTTCTAAGTGATAGGTCGAATAAATTTAGCGGCAATCAAGTTTCAGCCTGTTTCCATGCAACTCACTGTTTCCTCTCCTCCAGCCTTCTCCAAATCGCACGTCACGCTAGTGCAATGCCGCATCTGCATTGCGGAATATGTGCGAGGGACATAATGAGACTTAACTTTTTTTTTTCCATAGCACTTTTGAGGGTTTGAGACAATCTCTTCGTATACGTGAACCTGAAAACCTCAGACCAGCTTGTGAAGCAAGTCAATAGAATTATCCCCATTATGTAGATGGACTGAGGCTGACCAAGAGAATTCATGGGGTAGGTTAGATTTATAGAATCATAGAGTTGGAAGTGACCTAAAAGGTCATCTAGTCCATCCCCCTGACTGTCGTAGGAAATTCTCCTAGAGCGTCTCCAGCAGGTGCATACCGAGCCCCTGCTTGGATCTCCCATGAGGAAGAATCCACCACCTCCCTCAGCAATCTGTTCCACTACTGAGCCGCCCTTACCATCAGGAATTTTTTCCTGATATCCAATCAGAATCTCTTCTCTTGCAGTTTGTACTCGTTGGATCTAGTTCTACCTTCAGAGGCAGTTGAAAACAAATTTGTCCCTTCTTCAATGTGACAGCCCTTCAGGTATTTGAAGAGTGCGATCATTTCCCCTCTCAGCCTTCTCTTCCCCAGGCTAAACATACCAAGTTCCTTAACCTTTCCTCAATTGAGACAGAAACTTCTTGATTTGGAGCTCAGTGTCTTCTGGCCAAACTATGTCTGGGCTGGTCTTCCTCCTCTATATTGCAGGAGGAAGAGGTGGGGGCCAGGCTGCTGGAAGCCCTGAAGCCTTACTGGGTCTTGCCCTGCACCCTCCATCCCCCCCCCCCCAATGGTGCATTGAACACTAATCTTCCCACCAAAATGGTGAGTCAGGGATTGGCCTTGCCAGGTAGACTCTCAGTCAGTGCCCAATCTAAGTGTCCCCTAATGCCCAAGTGTCCCCTAGTGGTGATGGTGCGGAATTAGGCCTACAGTAACTGAACTTGTCATCCAGATCTCCTGATTTATCCAGGTTCAGTGACTTGAATTGAAACATGCCTCTTCTGCTCTCAGGAAAGTTGTTATTGGCTTAGCAGATATTGTGTGAGCAAAGTGAGCCCAAATCTAGAGTCGTTTCTCTGTTTGTGACAGATCTTGTGGAAGACTTTGCACAGGCTCTTTTCAAAACCCTCTAATGGTCCACTTGAATTTATTTTCTACAGCTTGTGTCTTCCTTATGCAGCATGTTCCTTGTACTGCAATGCAAGCCGCGCCACATTCTGGCTTTGCAGTGTGAGAAGTTTTACGTTGTGGGCAAGAATTCACTGAACCGTACTGTGTTACTTTCTCATTCTGCTACTCCTTTTGTCTGACTAGAAGACCTCTTGCCGGTTGGGTAGCTAGAGGGGGCAAAACATTAAGTATTGCAGGTGCTGCAACTTGCAGTGTAAGTGACCCCTCCCACACGCCATTGGAGTAATTCCAGCAGAAATGGCAACATGCAGGAGATGCAGTTTGGTTTGGCTAGCACCTGTGCCTTGCCATTGCTGCCTGGAATGACTCCAACAGGGGGTGGGAGGAGCTGCTTACAAGGCGTGTTGTGGCACCTGTAATACTCACTGTTCCTTTCTCTTACAAGTCACTTCCTTTGGCATGTATGTATGTATGTATGACTACTACTGCACAGGCCTACAACCCCCCCCCCCTTTTTCAGTTGCCAAGGATGTTTGAACAAATTTAGGATATTTCTGGGGTACTGAATTAAAAAATGGCATCGGTTTTGCCTGATTGATTTTGGGTTGGGTAGGGTATGGCATAGCCACTTTACATGCTGATTCAAGCAGCTTCCTCGTGAAGAAGCTGACGCCGTGGTTTCCTCACAAGGAAGCTGCTTGAACAGCTTGCATAATAAGCAGCCCCTCCTGAGGCATTCCATGTACAAACACTTTTATGCAAATGCCCGAAGTCTCCAAGCAGAAGGGAGAACTGGAATGTCTGGTGACCAGGGAAGACATTGACATAGTGGGCATAACGAAAACCTGGTGGAATGCAGAAAATCAGTAGGATACCGCAATCCCAGGCTATAAATTCTACAGGAGGGACAGGGAAGGGTGGGTTGGAGGTGGGGTGGCCACTTACGTTAAGGAAGGGACAGAATCCAGCAAAGTAGAGATTGAAGGCGGGTCCGACTGCACCATAGAATCTCTGTGGGTTAAATTACCAGGCCTGAGGAGTGATGTAATACTGGGGGCGTACTATCGTCCTCCAGACCAGAAACCAGAAGGGGACCTTGAAATGAGGAAACAGATCAGGGAGGTGACAAGGAGGGACAGGGTTGTAATCATGGGGAACTTCAATTATCCTCACATCGACTGGGTCAATTTGTGTTCTGGTCATGAACACAAGGAGACTGGATTCCTTGACATGCTAAATGACTGTGCCTTAGAGCAGCTAGTCATGGAGCCCACCAGAGGACAGGTGACTCTGGATTTAATATTGTGCGGTACTCAGGACCTGGTTAGAGATGTCAATGTTACTGAGCCATTGGGGAACAGTGATCATGCTGCGATCTGTTTCCACATGCACATCGGGGGAAGAATACCGGGCAAATCTCTCACAAAAACCCTTGACTTCCAATGAGCGGACTTCCCTCAAATGAGGAGGCTGGTTAGAAGGAGGTTGAAAGGGAAGTTAAAAAGAATCCAATCTCTCCAGAGTGCATGGAGGCTGCTTAAAACAACAGTAATAGAGGCCCAGAGGAAGTGTATACCACAAAGGAAGAAGGGCTTGACTAAGTCCAGGAGTCTTAGACAGCTGCAGGAGAAATGCAAGGAGCAACGACAGCCACTCTTTATAGCCTTCATAGATCTCATGAAGGCTTTCGACCTGGTCAGCAGGGATGGCCTCTTCAAGATTCTCCCCAAGATCGGATGTCCACCCAGGCTCCTCAGCATCATCAGATCTTTCCACAAGGACATGGGCACTGTTATCTTCGATGGCTCCACATCAGACCCCTTTGACATCCGAAGCGGAGTGAAGCAGGGCTGTGTTCTTGCACCAGCCTTGTTTGGGATTTTCTTCGCTGTCCTGCTGAAGCAGGCCTTTGGAACTGCAACAGAAGGCATCTATCTCCGGACCAGATCAGACGGAAAGCTCTTTAACCTCTCCAGACTGAGAGCAAAGTCCAAAGTCCAGCTGAAATGTCTGCATGACTTCCTCTTTGCCGACGATGCAGCTGTCACTACCCACTCTGCCAAAGATCTCCAGCAGCTCATGGATTGTTTTAGCAAGGCCTGCCAAGATTTTGGACTGACAATCAGCCTGAAGAAAACACAGGTCATGGTTCAGGATGTGGACTCACCTCCCTGCATTACAATCTCTGAGCATGAACTGGAGGTTGTCCATGACTTTGTGTACCTTGGCTCAACGATCTCCGACACTCATTCTCTTGATACCGAGCTAAACAAGCGCATCGGTAAAGCAGCTACCACGTTTTCCAGACTCACAAAGAGAGTCTGGTCCAACAAGAAGCTGATGGAACATACCAAGATCCAGGTCTACAGAGCTTGCGTCCTGAGTACACTTTTGTACTGCAGCGAGTCATGGACTCTTCGCTCACAACAGGAGAGGAAACGCTTTCCACATGCGCTGCCTCTGACACATCCTCGGCATCACCTGACAGGACAAAGTTCAAACAACACAGTCCTGGAATGAGCTGGAATCCCTAGCATGTATGCACTGCTGAAACAGAGACGCCTGCGTTGGCTCGGTCATGTTGTGAGAATGGATGATGGCCGGATCCCAAAGGATCTCCTCTATGGTGAACTCGTGCAAGGAAAGCACCCTACACGTAGACCACAGCTGCGATACAAGGACATCTGCAAGAGGGATCTGAAGGCCTTAGGAGTGGACCTCAACAGGTGGGAAACCCTGGCCTCTGAGTGGCCCGCTTGGAGGCAGGCTGTGCAGCATGGCCTTTCCCAGTTTGAAGAGACACTTGGCCAACAGACTGAGGCAAAGAGGCAAAGAAGGAAGGCCCATAGCCAGGGAGACAGACCAGGGACAGACTGCACTTGCTCCCGGTGTGGAAGGGATTGTCACTCCCGAATCAGCCTTTTCAGTCACACTAGACGCTGTTCCAGAACCACCTTTCAGAGCTCGATACCATAGTCTTTCGAGACTGAAGGTTGCCAACATGAAACTGTGGCAAATGAAATGTAAGAAGGTGATAAGGGGAGGCCAAGAGAGACTATGAGGAACACATGGCCAGCAACATTAAGGGGAATAATAAAAGCTTCTTCAAATATGTTAGAAACAGGAAACCCGCCAGAGAAGCTGTTGGCCCTCTGGATGGTGAGAGAGGGAAAGGGGAAATAAAAGGAGACTTAGCGATGGCAGAGAAATTAAATGAGTTCTTTGCATCTGTCTTCACGACAGAGGACCTCGGGCAGATACCGCTGCCCAAACGGCCCCTCCTGACCAAGGAATTAAGTCAGATAGAGGTTGAAAGAGAAGATGTTTCAGACCTCATTGATAAATTAAAGATCAATAAGTCATGGAGTTATAACTCCATCCAAGAGTTATTAAGGAATTGAAGAATGAAGTTGCTGATCTCTTGACTAAAATATGCAACTTGTCCCTCAAAACGGCCACAGTGCCAGAGGATTGGAGGATAGCAAATGTCACACCAATTTTTTTAAAAGGGAAGGGGGGGATGACCAAGAAAACTATAGGCCAGTCAGCCTAACATCTAAACCAGGTAAGATGGTAGAATGCCTCATCAAAGGTAGAATCTCAAAACACATAGAAGAACAAGCCTTGCTGAGAGAAAATCAGCATGGCTTCTGTAAGGGTAAGTCTTGCCTCACAAACCTTATAGAATTCTTTGAAAAGGTCAACAGGTATGTGGATGCGGGAGAACCCGTGGACATTATAACTCCACAGTCAGGGAATTAGAGGACAGGTCCTCTCATGGATTGAGAACTGGTTGAAGACCAGGAAACAGAGAGTGGGTGTCAATGGGCAATTTTCACAATGGAGAGAGGTGAAAAGCGGTGTGCCCCAAGGATCTGTCCTGGGACCTGTGCTCTTCAACCTCTTCATAAATGACCTGGAGATAGGGGTGAGCAGTGAGGTGGCCAAGTTTGCAGAACGACACCAAACTTTTCTGAGTGGTGAAGACCAGATGTGATTGTGAGGAGCTCCAGAAGGATCTCTCCAAACTAGCAGTATGAGCAGCAAAATGGCAGATGTGTTTCAATGTCAGTAAGTGTAAAGTCATGCACATTGGGGCAAAAAATCAAAACTTCACATATAGGCTGATGGGTTCTGAGCTGACAGATCAGGAGAGAGATCTTGGGGTGGTGGTGGACAGCTCAATGAAAGTCAACCCAATGTGTAGCGGCAGTGAAGAAGCCAATTCTATGCTTGGGATCATTAAAAAAGGTATTGAAAACAAAATGGCTAGTATTATAATGCCGTTGTACAAATCGATGGTAAGGCCACACCTGGAGTATTGCGTCTGGTTCTGGTCACCAAATCTCAAAAAGGACATAGTGGAAATGGAAAAGGTGCAAAAGAGAGTGACTAAGATGATTACTGGGCTGGGGCACCTTCCTTATGAGGAAAGGCTACGGCGTTTGGGCCTCTTCAGCTTAAAAAAGAGGTGCCTGAGGGGTAGCATGATCGAGACATACAAAATTATGCATGGGAAGGATAAAGTGGATAGAGAGATGCTCTTTACACTCTCACATAACACCAGAACGAGGGGATATCCACTAAAATTGAGTGTTGAGAGAGTTGGGACAGATAAAAGAAAATATTTCTTTACTCAGCATGTGGTTGGTATGTGGAACTCTTTGCCACAGGATGTGGTGATGGCATCTGGCCTGGATGCCTTTAAAAGGGAATTGGACAAGTTTCTGGAGGAAAAATCCATTACGGGTTACAAGCCATGATGTGTATGTGCAACCTCCTGTTTTTAGAAATGGACTATGTCAGAATGCCAATGCAAGGGAGGGCACCAGGATGAGGTCTCTTGTTATCTGGTGTTCTCCTTGGGGCATTTGGTGGGCCACTGTGAGATACAGGAAGCTGGACTAGATGGGGCTATGGCCTGATCCAGTGGGGCTGTTCTTATGTTCTTATGAACCAGGGCATAAGGTGGCTATGCCAGAGCCCCAAAACTTGAGCGAATTGGGCTAAACCAATGTCACTTTTGGATTCAGCACCCCAAATATACCCCAAAATAGGTCTAACTTAAGGCAGTAAAATGTGTGTAGGCCTATGCTTATATAGTATTCACATTTTATACCACCCTTCCTCCAAGTTGCTCAGGTTGGTGCTCATAGTCCCCCCCCCATTTCTCAGCATGTATAGAAACAGTGTGATGCCCCCCAGCCACCTGATTAAAGGAAGTTGTGGGATGTACTCATATATATATAAATATATCTAGTGCTGTTTTCAACAGCAACAGTATGGCAGAAGAAAGAGATTTAAATAAGCGATTACATCATTTTGCTCACGTTCGGGAGCTTAAGTGAGTTTGGTGAGGGAAAGCTGTCCCTCCGATAATCCCTTTGGGGATGCTTTGGTGCATTAACGTACATCGTATTACCAAAATAATATTTAGAGCTCCAGCTAGCTTATTGTACTCTGTTGTAAAAGGAAGAAATTAGAAAGGCCCTCAGTGTCGGCAAGCGATGATGAAGGGACTGCTGTTGGGCTGTAATTGGTACTGAGCATTACAGTGCATGTGTAATTGGGTCTGTGTGCTTATATACTTCAAGGGTTCCATACAATTTCTATGTGAACCCATTCCTCCCCCCTTCCTGATATGGCTCAGCTCAGCAGGGCTGGCTCCCCTCTTGTTATGCAGTTGAAAAACTGTGGCCATTAAAAATAGGATGCGGGGTGATTTTTGTTTTGTGGTACTGCATGGCAAATCAGCTGCTGTTCATAACAGCTCTGTGGTTGGTTGATTTAAAGCAGGAGGGTGACTCCAAACTGACAAGCAGACAGTTCATGAGAGAGGATATTGTATCTCTAAGGCTCTCTGACTGACTGTGTTTTACCGTGCTACTCAGCAGGCAGTAATTAGACTGTAGCTTTGCAGAGAGACTTAAAGTTAGGGTTTTTTTTTTCCTCCGCTATACACGTGGATTTTCTTAAATAAGGCACAAAAATGTTCCGGATTTGAACAAATGTATTTCCCCCCCCTTACTATATTTTAGACAGTGTAGGAGCCAAGAGAAAGCAGAGCCCTAGAGGCTCCTATAGTTATCTTCCCATGCAGATAATCTCTAGGGAGCAATGGCTGCTGGAGAAAGCAAGCGGTGAGAGCCATTAGAGAAGCACATGACACGATAGCTGAAGGTCAGAGTGGTATTGGAATAAATAAGAGGCAGCTGATACAAAGTGACATGGTTTGCCACATCTTCTGGCCTAGTTCACAATTTTGATTAGAGAGTGGAGTTCAACATTCATTGCAAATGTGATTAATAAATAAAAATGCATAATGATGGTGATGGGGCAAAGCAGGGCTTTTCTGGGATGTTGGGATGGGGAGGGGGGCAGAGTAGGTGGGGAAGAAAGGCCATATGAGATAAAAGAGAAGCAAGCTTTTGAAACAGGCAATGGGCAGTTCAGCCCCAAGGACAGATTTAACGTGGGGATTTTAATGCAATTGTGGAGAGAGCAGAAGTGCAAATGATATGGCAAGGAAGCGATGGGAGAATGTGGTGTTTTGGACTACGTGTATCTGAAGTGGAGTACTTCCACCATCTGCAGAATCTGAAACAACAAATGCTCCCTTGCAAAGCACAGAATGTTAGATTACCTCTCAGCCCTAGTGGTTGTGGACTGGATTGTGTTTGCTTCTCATGCCTTGTGTTTGACCTTTTGTAACAATTAACATTTTATGGTACAAGAAAACACTAGGCCTGCTCTGAATTTTAAATGTTTTTTTTTTTTTTCCTGATGGTCACTCTAGGTCAGGGGTGCCCAAACCCCGGCCCGGGGGCCACTTGCGGCCCTCGAGGCCTCTCAATGTGGCCCTCAGGGAGCCCCCAGTCTCCAATGAGCCTCTGGCCCTCCAGAGATTTGTTGGAGCCCACACTGGCCCGACGCAACTGCTCTCAGCATGACGGCCAACTGTTCGACCTTTCGCATGAGCTGTGGTATGAGGGCTCCCTCTATTGCTTGCTGTTTCACATCTGTGATGCAGCAGTGGCAGCAAAGGAAAGGCAAGCCTTGCTTTGTGCAAGGCCTTTTATAGGCCTTGAGCTATTGCAAGACCTTCATTCATTCATATAAGTTCCATTCTCTAATAAATTCATTTATGTACTTATGTAAATTTATTCAAATTTTAAATGTAAATTAATTCTTCCCCCCGGCCCCCGACACAGTGTCAGAGAGATGATGTGGCCCTCCTGCCAAAAACTTTGGACACCGCTGCTCTAGGTAAACAATATATGGGAAAGTAAATTCTAGCCCTTCCAGTTCATTGGGCTGTCATACTAGTACTAGTGCCAGGATGCTGAGGGCCATGGGGCAAAGCCCTGCATTGGACTTCCATAGTGTTCTCACCCACCTCCTGATGAGGATTCAGACTATTTAACATAAGACCCATATTCAACAGAAAAGTTCCACTGGCACATTGGGTGGTAACTCTGCCACCAGTAATGAGGGTTCAAGTGTCAGCCCAGACATGTGGACCCACTGATGGGCATGAGTCCTTAGCCAGTGCCCAAACTGACCATCCCCTGATCCCACCTCTGTATCATCTTACAGGCCCATATCTAAAGAAAAAGAAGCTAACTTCTTTTGTGGAACTCTGGAACACGTTAAATCCAAATCTGATCAGTGATGGAGCAAGTTGTCTTCTGTGCAGGAAGTGAATTAATGTAAAAATGGGTGGGCATATTGCAATGAACAAGTTTTTTTTTGTCCCTAGAAAATGTGTGTCTTGATATTCTCCGTTGGAAGGAAGGAAGGTTGATAACACGGGCCAACACGTATTTTGCTTCCTTAAATGTAACACCAATTCCTGGGTATATTTGGGGTACTGATTCAAAAAATGTCATCCGTTTTGCCCTATCACGTCTAGTTTTGGAGACATGGCATAGCTTCTTTAGTGAATGGTTCAAGCAGCTTCCTCATGAGGAAGCCTACACCATGGCTTCCTCATGAGGAAGCTGCTTGAACCATTCACTAATGAGGCTATACAATATCTCCAAAACGGATGCCATTTTTGGAATCGGCACCCCAAATTCATATCAGACCACCATAAAATTTGGGAAAAAACTTTTCTGACTCTCAATTTTGTGGGCCTGTGTGGGCCTGTGGGCCTGCTAAATAAGATTTTCTGCACTGAATGATCACAAGATCAAATACTGTTCTACATTTTCAGTACTCACAACATCTCCAGTGGTTTCAGCACTTGTGTCTAATGTTCACCTATTTGTCTAGACCTTTTCAGTTGTTCTATAAATGTCTACACTCTCCATGCATACAGAATATTAGGTGTGTACCAGTGAGCCCTGTCCTGGGCTCCTAATCACTAGCCGGATCTCTCCCCCAAGCACAGTGTTTGTTGCTGTAGACACATGCTATACTTGGAGCTGTAGGCAGTGGGGGTGTGTGGGGGTGTACATGCTTATATAACGTCTGAAAAGGGCTCATCTTCTCTTGTTTATAGGATTGGTTTTTCCCTGCATAATATAACTTTGGAATCAAAAAACATAGAAGACCAAGTATTAAATTGCAAAGTGCTTCCCCTGCCACACGTGACAATGATCCTAATTCCCGGTCAGTTAATGCAGGTGTTCCTCCTACTAACATTAAATTCTTCAAAAACTGTAGCAGAATAGGACACCATTTGCAGAGGGCTTAATGCGGGCTAGATAGTGATTGCTTTACATCGAATAATATGAATAATTCATAACATCACGTTTTATAATCCCAGAGTTAAGGATAAAAAAAAAAAACCACCACCACACACTGACTTTGTTATCAGCATGATGTTTCTAATATCATTAAAATTAGCACATAATACAAAACAATAGGTGCTTATCCAGTGCGGGAAACCTTGTTAAGAAACAGTGCTTCTCCATTTCAGTGCTGCTCTAAAATCTTAAATCGAATTTTAAGACAGTGTTTCAGGTTTTTTGTTGTATCTTTGAACTTCCTCTTATCAAAAGATGAACTGGTTTTTTGGGGGAGGGCAGTTGTTGAAATGGATTGCTCCCAATCTTTGCAACCAATTAGAAAAGCAACACTTTGCCTCTTCTTATGAATCTATCAGTGCCTCCACCTTCTTACCCAGAGAGCTTTTTCCTGTGTCTCAGTACACAGAACAAACAGCACACAGTGAATCCATCTTTTCCATGACCCCTCCTACCCCTGCCTGCCTCTTACATACAACATAAAATGCTGAGAATAGGATGATGGTTTATTGACTGAAATCTAGAATGAAGTTGCATTTGCTCTCCACTGACGTCAAGATATTTCATCCTAACATTGATTCATCTCTTTGTGGCATGGAAATTTTATTGAGGTAAACAGAGGAAATTTCGAATCAAATACTCTCTGGTGTTTCTCAAAGCATCACAGTCTGAGTCAATGAGATTAATGACGTGAGATGAGATGATGGCGGTTTGGTAGCGTCTCTGTCCTAGTTGCATGGCCAGAGCCAGCACAATGCCGGTTTTACGGGGGGAGAGCTGAGAGAGTTCATTATGCTGCTGTATTCCAGGCTAAAATAATTGTGTACCTGGACCATCTGCGCCTCCCTGTTACAACACCTTCCTGTGAACAGATTAAGGGCCCTCCCTTGAGTCAAAAAGAACTCCTGCTGTGTTGTCCCCATGTTCCCCTTGCAGGCAAAAAGAAAATGTAACAATGCATTTCAAAGGCGTTAACAAAAACCTTCATTGATTCCAAACTTGTGCTTGTGGCTCAGAAAGGCAACATGGCATTTATATGCTACACTCAGATATCACCAGTACAGGAAATATTTTTGTTCATCATGTTAAATGGAGTGGTATTGGACCCATGGTGCAATGTTTGGTCTCGTTAGCCCATTCATCCATTAATTGGTTCAAACTCTTTGGATCTACACGCAAATATAAACCTGGCCATTATTTTAATACACGAATATACAAAAACAGTAGGTGGCAGGTATAAGAGCATAAGAAAATGGCGCTAGAGCTGGTCCAAAGCCCAGCACCTTGTTTCCCATAGTGGCTTGCCCTCTGGGAAACCCGCAAGCAGGAGATGAAGGGAAATTCATCTCCCACCATTTTTCCCCTGGAGATGGCATACTTGGAAACATACTACTCTAAGTTAGGAGTGGTACAGCAGTAGTAGCCACTGATAAAGACTGGGGACTCACAGCCAATCCTACCCCCCTCCTGGGACCCAATCCACCCACCCCTTGCCCATGTTTCGACCATTCCATCCACCTGGCACCCCGTACATACCTTGTTCAATGGAATCCTTGGTCTTGATACATATATCTGTTTCTGTATCTGTTTTGATAGTCAAATTGTCTATTGTCAACAAGATGCACGAGGCAAGACTCTGCTGGTACGGTCATGTTATTGTCATGTCATGTTATTCAGAGCGATGAGGCAAGCATGGCGAAGACAGCATATTGGCTATCTCCAACTGGATGCTGTCCACGAGAAAGATCAGAGAGGCAGTAGCTTGACCAGTTAAAAGAAGACATGTGAGTACTCGACATCGCCCCAGAAGACTCCCTGGACCGTGCCAAATGGCACGTGGCTTGCAGAATAGCGGACCCTGCACCAACATGGGAAAATTGCTAGGACGAAGAAAAGGTATTTTGGTAGACACAAAATTAACTGACACTGTCAGCATCCATATGTGAATGTCAACACTCACTGTGATTAATTGGGGAGGACCTATTTTTTCTTATTTTCAAAATCTACTAACTCCCCAGTCTAAGATGTTGAACCTGTTCAGAAGATTCTGGGGTGTTAATATTGTTATAAAATCAGTTACTGCAACCCCACAAATGAGTCACAACCCACAGGTTGATGATCTAAGGTAGTGGGCATCTCCATATCTCATGATGGTGAGTTCCATACATTAATTATGCGCTGTGTGAACAGCTACTTTTTTTTGTGCATCTTAAACTTCCCATTCATCACTTTAATTAGAGGCCCCAACTTGAAAGAGGTTTTCCCTGGTCTCTTTCAAAGAAGAGAATAACTTCTGTGATGGTACCTCCTCCAATGTGCACCATATATAACGAAGTGTGCTTTATGCAGTTGTCTTGTTTTACTCATATACAGATTGATGAAGATATGGTCAAACAATTGATGATTTGAATGCAGCTCTCATGATTAATCAACTTTTAATTGGGTGACAGTCCTAATTTTAACCTGCTTTAATGTTTTGGAAACTTCATTACTGGGGGTGAAATACTTCAGTGAAGACTCCACAGCTCTAATTAATGAACTTGTGAGGTCAGAATACCTGGATTTCAACAGGGTTAGATGAGGGTCAGTTCACTGTTCTTTTAGGCTGTTCTTTCCCTGCTCCGATTGCATGCACCATGCATGTTGTGCGCAAGTTGCCTATGGGCCACATACCAGGCATGGACATGTAATTGCTTCCTGTGGTGGGCCTCCATGTGGCAATTGTATGTGTATCAGTTCATCATGCAAGTGTAAGGCTCTGTGTGCTTCTGGATAGCTGTTTACAATGGCCATAAAGCATGGTCCTCTGCCAGAATGCTTGTTCTGATGACAGCAACACCACATAGGATTGGGTAGTAGGTATTATCCTCATTTTGTGGCTGGGGAGCTGATGCTAAGAGGGAGTAACTTGCCTAAGGCCACCTGATGAGTTCATGCCACAGCAGTGGTTCTCAAACTTTTTAGCACCAGGACCCACTTTTTAGAATTACAATCTGTTGCAACCCACTGGAAGTGGTCATTAACCTGGAAGTGATGTCACGGCCGGAAGTGACATCATCGAGCAGGAAAAATTTTAATACTCCCTCAGATGACAAAATCAAATCAAATTAAGTAAGAAAATTAAAAGTTTACAATAAATATAAGTTTAAAAATTAATTGAAAATAAAGCACCCTCCTAACCCTCCAAAGCAGTTGCTGATCTATTTAAAAAAAATTAATAAAATATCCTAAAGACTGCAATCCTATCCACACTTAACTGGGAGTAAGCCCCATTGACTATCATTGTTAAAAGCATATACATATTCTTGTTGGCATCCTTCAGTCTCGGAAGACTATGGTATCGCACTCTGAATAGTGTTCTGGAACAGAGTGTCCTCTCCAGTGCGCGAAGCCTGGGTAAGGTAGATATGGAGGATAGACTGTTACCCATGCAGCAAATCCCCCCTCTCCACGTTGCTGAAATGGTCCAATGGAAAGGCAGAGGCCAATACGGTTGGTTCCAGCGACGTTGCAGGAGTTGCCAGAACGTGACTGTGTTCAGCCATGAACTGCCTCAGGGACTCCGGCTCCGGATTTTGCCTCGAGGTTGACTCCTGAAGCTTTTTCCATAACTGGATGTAGCCACAAGGCAGTGGAGGTTTGGGATCAGGAGGTTTTCCTTCTCTCAGATGAGCTGCCTTCCCAGGCTAACGAGTCCCATATACCCGGTGGTTGTTCAGTCGCCTCTTACGACAAGTACAGCCAAACTGAGGGCCTATTCTTATCCCCAGCCCTCAGGGGAAAGGCTACTATATACATATAGTAGCCAGTTATAAGTACAGATCTTTAACATTTCTCCAAATGCAGTCACATACCATAGTAGCATCAAGTCTTATATACTATTAAAAATAAAATACACATTGAAATGAATGGGAACTCAGCTGAAATTGGCCCATAACCCACCTCATGGGTCCCAACCCACAGAAACACTGTACCAGAGAAATACAAACCTGACAAGCCTCGATTCACAGCTCAGTCTTTTAACCTTCTAATCACACCATGTTACTTAACATCACTTAGCATAAGGTAACAATTTCCCTCTATATCCACATAGGCAAAACACTTATGAAACAAACCTTAGTATGACTAAGATCCAGATAGTCAATTAATTCAGTTTGATTTCGCCACCACCATGTCCTGAGTGCTTAGAGCAGGTAGATTACAGCTCTAGTTTTAGCAAACTTTATTTGGTTGGTTTATTGGACTGAAACTTACCCAGCTCTGAAATTTAACAGCATATTGGTATTTGTTTGGTCTTCTAAAATAAATCTTTAACATATGGGACATTTTCCATTTTCCCAAACCTTGTGGAATGAGGTTTGGCTGTCCTGTGGAGATCAGGGTTTTATTTATTTTTTAATCCCCTTTAAATTTTATTAGCAAGCATGTTTCTATATAAGGAAAGCTTTAATATTTTTTTAATGTTTCAAATAGTTTAAATATTTAATGATTTTAATTTCATCTTTTATGTCAAGAAATATTGTTGCACCAAGTTCCTAAAATAGGAAGGGTTGAATCATATTCAGGCTAAATGTAATAGAGTTAGACTTTAATCGTACTGTTCTGTTAAGCGTTATTAATGGAAAAACCTGATGACCCAATTATTCAGGAGAAAGTGGAAAATCAGAACCCAGTATCTGGATTTGAATATAAAATGCTGAGATGCATAATACATTGGAGTTAGATATCCATTCTGTTTCTATTTCTTGTCAAGAAGATATAAAATTATCCTGAATTAAAGGGAGCAAAACCCAGATTGCAACGAAGCAATAGGAGCACTCGGCAGATGAATATAAATGCATAGTTAAAATCCCATCCAGTTTCGTGGGTGGAGGAGGGATGGCGAATTCAAGTATTCCCTCCTATCGCACTGGCCTCCTGCACTGACCAGCCCTGCTCTGCACCTACCCAGCGTATCACTGAAGTAAGTGTCGTGGTCAAGGAAGGGCCAGGTCTGCTATTCCAAGCCTAGTTCTTCCCTGTTTCCTCAAAATGAACTGCTTCAAATTGTGTAGCCCCCATTCCAAACTTAGCTCTTATTTGGGGGGTAGGTTGGGGGTGCATAGTGGAAGTATTCTGTGCCTCTTCGCTACACCCCTGAAGCTGTTCTCTGAATGGACATTTCTCCCTTTGATTAATCCTTATTGTAGGTAACTGGACCATGTGGCGTTAGGGTGAGCAAGTTTTGGTCCCCCACTGCACCCTAACATGCAGCTGCCTGAGGTGACCACTTCAGTTGGCCTCATGGATGAGCTGACCTTGCAGACAGTCCAAAACTGTCAGGCAGAAAAGCCTGGCCACAGTCAGTGGCATTAAAGGACAAGGTGAACCACTAATTGCGGCTTATATGCACCAATGGAGGCTGCACTATGGGGGGCAACCTGAAGGCACATGTGAAGTGAAAATGTTTTTACTTACCTCCATGTAGGCCTTCTGGCCACCTATGGCTCTCCTTGGACCCGTGCTAGCTATAGAGCTGGCATACCTTGAGGAGAACCAGGGGGCTTTTGGGGGGGGGGGCTTATGGGGATAGGATCTGGTATGTGTCATTGCCACCAGATCTTCCCCCTCCCTCCCCAGTTCCTCCCCCAATATGCAACATCTTCCCCTCCCTGCCCACAGCCCACCCCCACTGGCACTTTAACCCACACCGGCAGAGCATCCAGCAGTCTCTGTGGTGTTTGATGGTAACATAATGTTTCTGAGGCCCATAGATCAATTTGTAAGCAACAGTTACAGTACAATCCAGTTTACTCTGAAGTCCCATAATATCGCTAACTTCCAGAAGTGTGCATAGCCTTATGTCCTTAAATTTTCCTGTAGGAATTGATAACAGCTGGTTTTCGTTAAATCCATTTCAATTACTGATTCACTGTTATTCACAGGTGCCATTACCACCATTACAGTGTGGCTGCTGAAGTTGTCCCTGACATTCACACTGTCAAGAATCAGAAGGTGGCTTTGCTCCCACTGCTAGCTGTTCACCAAAGTATAGCCTCCTTGGTCAATCCTGTATTGCTTGTTAGGAGTCACCCTCTGTGTACACAACCCAGCATTATCATGGTCATGGTAGCCATATGCAGACATTTCTTTGCCCAGGAAAAGAGACCATGT
Organism: Tiliqua scincoides; assembly: GCF_035046505.1. Lineage (NCBI taxonomy): Eukaryota > Metazoa > Chordata > Lepidosauria > Squamata > Scincidae > Tiliqua > Tiliqua scincoides. The sequence continues at coordinate 41,423,374 of NC_089824.1, read as the reverse complement.
GAGGGGCTTCTCCAGTACAAGTGCAATGACTTCACACTGCCAATTTTGCATGTGATAGCCACACTCCTACTTTCCCCACCTTCCTTGTTTGCACAGGTGGGGAGAGTTTCTCCCATGAATGGAGCCCTGGAGTGTCCCAGGGTTCCAGTTCTTGGAAAAAAATATCCCCACATCCAGGATTTCCCACACACACAAGCACAGGAAGAACAGGAGAGGTTATTGCACTCATCACTGGTGGGGTGTGATGTGTGCAATATCCTTCTGAAGAAGGTGTCATATGTTCCCTTTCCAAAGGGTGAACTCCTGAAAGGGAGCTTCTGAACAGGGCTTTGTGGATACTGGGTTTCCTTTTCAAAACTCCCTAGAATGGTCAGTTGTGGACAGAACTTTTAATTCTGGTGCAATATGGTGGATAATTCTGGCACTATTAAAAAATAAATAAACCTTTCATTATTTAGCAGTATATAATCTGATAGCTTCAAAATAGGCAAGACAGCAGGGTGAAGGAAGCAGTGGGAAGCACACATCTTTCAGAAACAATCCTAATTAGCAGAATAGTATGAATAGGAATTAAGAGGCAAAGTAGATTTTCTGTGCTGCCAGTCTAGGGACTGTAAACACTACCCAATATTTGCTTTTCCATTTTCAGCTGCATCCAGAACAGCAACAGAATTTCACATTTTGGCAGGTATCACAGGCTTCCATTAATGAAGACCTTCCCTTTTATGTGGTTTATCATGGCTCCAGCTTCTAAATGCTTTTCCACTCTATTGCTCCAACCAAAATGAATTATGAAGCCAAATGGACTGCAGAGTATCTCCAGGTACATTTGGTGCATCCCATGCCTGGGGCCTCCCTCCATCACAGAAAGGACTGTATTTTCATGGTACTTTCCCATTCCAAAACCCACATACATGCAAAGTGGAGGTCTGCTGCAGCCCAAAGATGTTTTAGGATGGTGCTCAAGGTCTTCCAAGTAGACAGGGGGAGACAAAATCACCTCTTTCTCCTTCCGTTGAAGGATTCTATATTTATTTCTGAAGTAGACCGGCTGGAAAGCAGTGGGTCTTTGTTGCATTCTGAAAATGCTTCTGACACCACTGGAAACCACAATTATGATCTGGCTTCTAGTGAGGTCCATCCTACAAACAATCAGGCACCTGCTCTCTTGTCCTTTACCACTATGGCAGCTGGTTGGAGGAGAAAGATTAGCCTTCTCTCTGATGCACTGCAGAGCCACCAACTGTGAATGGCCAAAGAGTGTTTCAGCTGTCAACTAGCACAAGTGGCCATTAGTAGCTCGCTTTGTCCTTTAATGTCACTAACTGCGGCCAGGCTTTTCTGCCTGACAGTTTTGGACTGTCTGCAAGGTCAGCTCATCCATGAGGTGAACTGGGCACCTCAGGTAGCTGATTAGCTGCATGTTATGGTGCAGTGGGGAATAAGATTTGGCTGCTTGTGACAACTGCAGTAGGACCAAAACCTGCCCACCCTGACACTGCATGGTCCAATTACCTACAATAAGGATTGATCAAAGGGAGAAATGTCCATTCAGAGAGCAGCTTCAGGGGTATAGTGAAGAGGCACAAAATGTTTCCAGGATACTTTCCACCCTTACCCAAAAAATAAGAGTCAAGTTTGAAATTGGGTTTATACAATATGAAGCAATTCATTTTGATGACATTGGGAAGAATTAGGTTTAGAGCCTGCGTTGGCTCAGTCATGTCGTGAGAATGGATGATGGGCGGATCCCAAAGGATCTCCTCTATGGAGAACTCATGCAAGGAAAGCGCCCTACAGGTAGACCACAGCTGCAATACAAGGACATCTGCAAGAGGGATCTGAAGGCCTTAGGAGTGGACCTCAACAAGTGGGAAACCCTGGCCTCTGAGCGGCCCGCTTGGAGGCAGGCTGTGCAGCATGGCCTCTCCCAGTTTGAAGAGACACTTGGCCAACAGTCTGAGGCAAAGAGGCAAAGAAAGAAGGCCCATAGCCAGGGAGACAGACCAGGGACAGACTGCACTTTATCCCAGTGTGGAAGGGATTGTCACTCCTGAATTGGCCTTTTCAGCCACACTAGATGCTGTTCCAGAACCACCTTTCAGAGCGCGATACCATAGTCTTTCGAGACTGAAGGTTGCCAACAATAGGAGGTTTAGAATAGCAGACCTGTGCCTTCCTTGACCATGGCACTTACTTCAATAATACACTAGTGCAGGTGTGTCAGACATAAGGGCCGAGGGCCAGAGGCAGCCCGTGGAAGCTTTTTATATGGCCCTCAGCTGCTGAGCAGTGCTGAGGTGTTACTGCTGAAAGGGCAGCCCACATGAAAATTGGGCTTTCCCATATCTTTAAATATGATCATAATTTGTGTATTTTCTCTTCAGTCATTTGCAACTAATGAGTTCCTAAGTGAGAAAAAGTATTTATTTTTGACCTGTTTAATGACATCACCTGTTTATGACCTGTTTAATATCACTTCCTGCCTAATGACATCACTTCCTGCCCTCAGTAGGCATGATGAATGTTCCTCTGTATGAAACAAGTTTGACACCCCTGCGCTAGTGGGTACAGAGCAGGGTTGGGCAGTGCAGGAGGCAAAGGTGATGGGAGGGAATTCAAGACATTCCTCCACTTACTCACCCAGCAGAGCATTCCCCACCAGCTTGTTATGCCTTGATTCTATATGTCTCTTCTACATATAAAATAAAGAACTAACTCTTCAACCTCTACTCCACAATGCTAAAATTGACCTGACAGGAAGCTATGTTCCTTGCATGACCTGCACAGCATATAAAGTGTGCCCAGCTTTTCATAAGCTCATACACAATGTTGCCACTCCCTATTTTATATGGTTGAGTTATATTACATATGCCCCAGGAGGTTTTTTTTTTTGGAGGGGGGGGGAATATTACCAACCCAGAGGCCAAAATCTCATAGCCCTTGTCCATATCTTTATAAATGCGGGATTGAGAACACAAAGCAAGCTTTTCCTCGAAGAGCTCAGATATGGTTACAAGAGTGATATGGTTACATGACTCCTCAGAGGGAGAAAATAAAAGAGAGGAGAAACCATTAATGGATTTGGAGAAGCAGCCTGTCTGAGTAACCAGAGTTTGATGTGCTTTGCAGCTGCCTCTTTTTAGCAATCTTGGGAGCCTGGTTCAAAATCAAATAATACAATTCAAGAATCCGGACAGCAGTGCTCACTCTCTGCTCACGTCAACACAGGGATTGTCACTGCGCTAACTGAAATATATGTATTTTTTTTTAGTGTCTGCAAAGAGAAGGAGATTATCCACTGTCTCATGAAACTGCCTTCTATCATTAAAAGTACTTATTACCATTCTGTAATCATAACTTCAAATACAGCCTTGGTTGCTATAGTAGCAAGCTAAGTAACAGGAAGAAGTCAGGGAGATCTACCTGGACAGCTGCAAAAGGGATGTCCTCGAAGGGCATAATCCTAACCAGGTCTACTCAGAAGTACATCCTATTGTGTTCAATGAAACTTACTCCCAGGAAAGTGAGGTTAGGATTGCAGCCTAAAGGTGTAACCCGTTATAGCGTTTAACCAAAGAGTGAAGAACTTTCTTCAAAAATGTCCAGTGAATTAATGTATTCACTTGAATTATACTACAGTCTTATGTAATAGCACAATCCCTCTCCAAGTAGCTATATTTAATAGTTGTACAACTGTTTTTTCTTGCTGAGAGAGGATGAGGCACCACTGAGGAAGAGAATAGCAAGTGGCAGGAGATGAGCAAATGAAGATTGAAAAGCTGGGACAGTAATGGCAGGAGACCTGTTTAACAGTAAGATACCTAAATGTTTCAGGAATAATGAACAGTGCATATATAATCAACCATAAACTGCAAACAAGTGGGTTTGGGATCATACAAGGATACTCAAAGGATATGGAGAGTAAATTACCGGTAGATGTAAAAAATGTCAGTGACCAGTGATAGTTTAAACATTTTTAGTCAAACCAGCATTTCTCAGACTGACCTACTAAGGGCACAATCCTAACCCCTTATGTCAGTGCTTTCCAGCACTGGCATAGCGGTGCCCATGGGACGTGTGCTGCATCCTACAGTTGGGTGTCACTCACGGAGGCCTCCTCAAATAAGGGAATGTTTGTTCCCTTACCGTGGAGCTGCATTGCCCTTATGTCAGTGCTGGAAAGCACTGACATAAGGGGTTAGGATTGTGCCCTAAGTGAGTCACAAGCCAATTTCAGATGGATTTCTCAGTCACCATTGAAACTACAGAACTGACAATATAGGGTGCAGAGCTGCTGGGTAGGGCAGGCTCCCAGTGGGAGAGAGGCGTGGGGCTTTTTCCTGTATAGGTGGGAAGATGGGGTGCTGGAAATGGTGGAGGGTTGTGTGGTTGGAGAAGAATCCAAGTCTGCATTCTGCTTTGAATTCCTAGCTGACATGTTTGAATTCAGAGCTATGCAAAATAAGAGCACAAGTGTGTCCTGTAATGGGACTTTTGGCTGATCACAGGTTTGAAGCCTAAATTGATGGTGCCATTTCCAGCCACAACACCACTTCCAGGTTAATGACATCACTTCTGGTGGGTCCTGATAGATTGCCATTCTAAAAAGTGGGTCCCGATACTAAAAAGTTTGAGAACCACTGAGTTAAACAGTTCGGCTTCTGCTTTCCTCAGTAACACAGCTGAGGATCCAAACTAACATGGGAGGTCCTGTGACAAAAAGCTGCAGTATGCACCACATCTTGTAAGTCAGGCTGTAATCCACTTACCTGGGAGTAACATCCTTGACTATAATTGGACTTCTAGCAGTTAGAGAAAGGGCGCAATACAGAGGCACCCATAATGTAAGGCATGTTTGCGCCTCCTCGGAAGGAAGCTAGGCTGGTATTCAGAGGTGCGCCGGCCTTTGGAGGCTGACACAAGCTTCCGTGCTGACACAAGCCTCTGGGGTGGGCAGGGAGGAGGCTGTAATAGAAATATGTAAGATCCTTCAAGGAGATAGGGTGTGGTGTCAACAGTGGCCCCTTGCTCTGGCAGGCAAGCGTGGGGTTAACAGCAGGGCCTTAGATTGCAGTGAGTATGCTACACAGCTGCAGCTATTCAATGGCAATAGGGCCCTCAGAGATAAAAGCACCTACAGGAAGGAAAGGTCTGTGGGTAGTAGAAGGAAGAAAGCTTAAGGTAGGGGAACTTATCTGATGAGTTAGTGGACTGAGGAACTAATGGCTGATGGACTACGGGAAATGCTAATGGTCTAACTGACTAAAGGACAGATGGGTGAATGGACTGCTGGAGACTGGTGTATGGCTGCCATGCCCAAGACCTGCTGAGGACCAAAGTGTTGCTGTGGTGGTTGGAGAAGCTGCTGGCAGGAGGAAGGAGGACCTCTGCAGGTTGAACAGGCAAGCTATGCTGGTGGTGGGATCCAGCAGTGCAGAACTAGGGTCATTGTTGGGGAAAGAAGGGGAGCAAATTAACTTAAAGTGGGCATAATTCTCTAAGTGAAGTTTGGACTGGGAATCTGGCAAAACAGAGGTAGGTGGGAGGGAGGGAGGGAGGGAGGGTGGGTGGGTGAGTGAGTGGCGGGTGGCCCTGGGGGTAGGTGAGTGGGCAGGGAGCAGGAGGTGGGGTTGGAATTCAGCACTAATGCTGGATCCCAACCCCTGTTCCTGGGGAGTTTGGAGTGGCCTAAAAATGCTCCACTCTCCTTGGACTTGTGCCACCTCCTGAAGTGGTGCAAGTCTGAGGAGACCCATAGGGGCAAAGGCGCCTTACCTGGAGCTAAGGGTAAAGTTTCCCTTTGCCTCTGGTTGAGCCACCTTGGGCCCCTATCCTGTGCTGGATACAACACAAGCCTCTTGGCTTGCCTGTTCCAGCGCAGGGTAGGATTGTGCCCACAGAGACTGAACCCCAGGAACATTGGGCACAGCTCATCACAGAGTCAAGTGTGTTTACGTCCATTGATTTCAGTGGTTCTAGACATGTCTCATTATGTGCTGTATTGTGAAATCATATGAATACATTCTGAACCAATACATACAAGAAGAGAAGAAGGAATGGGAACCCTGCAGTGCCCACCTGCAGAATGAGTGCTGAAAGACAAAGGCAATAGTGGTAAATATACAGGGTGAGCCAAAAGTAGGTGGAATAGGGTTTGTGTTAGGGTTATACTATAATGATGGTGTTCATTATAACTATGGCGTTTGTGTTATATTATATTAAATTATGTTTAACTGTATTAGTAAATATAACAGTATATGTAATCTCAAAATAAATGTTATCATTTACTGTCCACCTACTTTTGGTTCACCCTGTATTTATTTTTGACTGGTAAATGTCGAAGGGAACTGGTACTCAGTTTTTTTCCCCACCTAAAGCTAATTGTGGGTACAATCCTAACCTATTTTCCTGCACTGACATAAGGGCAATGCAATTTGGAGGTAAGGAAACAAACATTGCCATACCTTGAGGAGGACTTCGTAACCACCCCCCCTAATTGCAGGATGCAGCACATGTCCCACTGGAACAGCTATGCCAGTGCTGGAAAGCTGGTTAGGATTGCGCCCTGTGTCTCTTTAATATAAACATATGTGACTTCTAATCTCTTGCATAATCACTTACTCATTCATGATATTTTGCATACCATGTTTCCCCAAAAATAAGACACTGTCTTGTGTTTTTTTTGGCTCAAAAAAACATGCTGGGTCTTATTTTCAGGGTAGGTATTATTTTTTTCTAATGTACAACAATTCATTCCTGTCATTCATGTACAAAAATATATCTTACAAAAATATCCCCTCAGCACCCAGGAGGATGCCTGCCTAACTACTCAGAAGTCAGTCCCTTTATAGTTAATGGGACCTACTCCCTGGAAGGTGTGGAGAGGGTGTTCCCTAATTGCCCAGGAGGATCCCTGCCTACTCACTGGCATCGCTAGGGGGTGCGGACCACTCCAGGTGATGTGGGGGGGGGGGACGTGCCCTGGGGGAGGACGTGCTTCGTGGCTTTTGGAGCTACCCTGTCATGCCATACACCGTTGGATCCGGAATGTCCAATCCTATGCATGTCTACTCAGAAGTATGTTTGTCTTTAGGGGGGAAACGCATAAGAAATTTATTTCTCCAATAAAAAATGGCTTTAAAATAAATAAATAAATAAAAGATTAACAAGTTGTGAGTTCCTGCACCTTTTTTTGTAAAAAAAAAAAAAAAAAGCACTGGGTAAAATAGTCTTTGCCCTAAAGTGTAACCAACATATATGGGGACATAGTCATCATTAGAAGTAAGTCTTAAGCAACCTTTGCTGCTTGATTTTTAGAAGAGTCTTAAGAACAGACAAAAGCTTTAACATAGCAGGAAGGCTTCACAGGTGTTTCTGTGTTGACATTAGCATAGGAGAAAGGTTTGCAGAGAGAGATAACGGTACCAGTCGAAGTACATTGTGTCATCTCTTTAATGATGTTGATAAAAGGACCTGTCAAGGCAGTCCTAATTGGACTGATGGATGCGAGCAAGGGTCAGTACTGGATAAAATGATATTATAGCACTTCCTGCTGGCTTTTGAAAACTTTGTAATTCAATATGTTTAATTGTTTAATTTTACCATTTATGGGATCTGTAACCTGAAACAAGCCCATCAGGTGTCTCTAAAGTTATCTATAGCCTATTAAGCGTCAGCCCCATCTATGATGTCAAACTTCAGCCAATGGGAAGTCTAAATTTTCAAACAAAGAACCCAGAACGCTATAAAGGGTCCAGTTAATATTGGGAAATTGATCTCAATGCTTTGGATGAGTCCCTTGAGATGCCCATTGCTTGCAATGAAATAAAGCCTGCAGACTTTCACTCCTGAATACCAAGATTTCTTGAGTTGCCTTCTTTCTATCCTGCAACAATACAATCATGTTATATATCAATTAATGCGTAATTTCATGCAGAATGCAATGAAACAAACCACATTGAAATATCTGTGTTCTATCAAAAGGTACAGCCAAAAAACCAGTGGGGGCAGGATGATGGTACATCACCATGCCCACCACCTGGGGTGTTGCCCCGCCCACTGCATGGGGTGACATGCAGACCTCCTGCACCGGGTGATGCAAATCCTAGTGATGCTACTGTGCCTGCCTGTCTACTCAGAAGTCAGTCCCTTTATAGTTGATGGGACTTACTCCCTGGAACGTGTGGAGAGCCTCAGAGCCTGGTAGGCAGGGTTGCCTCACTTGCGGCTTCCCGCCTCAGCTCCTCCTTGGCATTCTCTGCCCAAGGCAGTACAGCAAGAGCTTTCTAGGTGGCATGTGGGAGTGCATTGTTCTCAGTCACATTGTCCACCTGACCTGCCCGAGGACTCCTCCTGCCTCCCCCCCTCCTGGCCTTGATCACAACTAGGTCTTATTTTCAGGGTAGGTCTTATATTTTAGCAATTCTCAAAAAAACACTAGGTCTTATTTTCGGGGTAGGTCTTATTTTTGGGGAAACATGGTATTATCTGATCAAATTCAACTCTCTGTTTCACTTTACTAATATAAGGGGCCAATCCTAGCCCACATTCCGGCACTGATGCAGCTGTGCCAATGGAGTGTGTGCTCCATTCTGCAGTGAAAGGGTAGTCATGGAGGCTTCCTCAAGATAAGGGAAACTTGGAGCTGTATTTTGACTGCATTGGTCCCGGAAAGTTGGTTAGGATTGGGCACTTAGGATAGGTTATGTTTTGTAATAACTCAGGGTGTCTATTTAATATTTAGAAACATGAAGCTGCTCCATTTGCTAATCAACTGGGAGGCACAATTCACACATGTCCATTAATATCTGAAGCTTGTGCACATGCCTTGGTTCCTGGAGATGGAGCTATAGTGCAGTGGCAGTGCACATGCAGAAAGATCTAGGTGCAATCCCAGGCATGCTTTCCAAGTTGGGATGGGAAAGATTTTGCTGTGAAACCCTATGAAGCTCTTGCCAGACACCACAGATAGTAATGAACTCAGTGGACCAGAAGTCTCGCTCATTGCCACATAGCTTCCTGTGTTCATATGTAATGAACAGTGAACATGCATGGGGAAGCCATGTTTTCTGGCGGATTTCATCATGTGTACTTGAAGCAAAATTCATTTTTCCCTCTATCCCTGTGTATACCCATAAAATCAAAATGTAAGTGGCTGGGGGGGGGGGAGTGTGAGAGAGAAATGATCTTGCCAACCACATGAAGAGTATTTTATTCGGTAACTAGAGCATTTTAAATCCTCTTGAGAAAACTGTGTTGCTCTCTGCAGCACCAATTGGCTACTAAAGGAATATTTTTATGAAATTAATAATATTCTGGACTATTGTTTCTTTCCTTTTTTGAACTATAGCTTTGTAGAAAAAAACATGCACGCACACTGTCAAGTCAAATATAATGTTACGGTGGTTATTGCACAATATTCATTTCCCACCGGGAAAAAATAAATAAATTTGCAGGCAGGGATTCCAGTTGCGGAAACAGGAACATGAATGTGTCTCCCTTACCTTTTATGATTCACTTTATGAATTAGGCCTAGTTTATTCGTTTTTATTGCTGTCAACATATTTTTGAATACTATTAGCATAGCAATCAGGCCTGTTCTCAAGTTTTTGAATGGTGTGTTAACTTCCAAAATAAATAGACATGCGGTGTGAAGGACAAGCTGTCAGTATGGGCGAGGCTTACTGATCAAAATTCAAATACACTTCTAATTGAAAACTGTAATAGTGGCAGAATTAGGAGAAAATAAAATCACTCTTCTCTCATCCAAGCAGATTTTCCAAGCATTCATGGATAGGAGGGTTATATTTGCTGATAAAATTTAAACTGATGCAGTGGCCTAATGTTCCAAAAAGGTTCTTCCTTTGCTGTGCAAAACACCATACACAGTGACAGGGCTGTATAAATAAGCAGTAATGGAGGGGTACATATGTGTTGACTGCTCAGCTCACACCTATTCCTATGTCCTTTATAATTGTTGCAAGAAGTTGACCATATGGCATAGATGGATACGAACCACAGTATACTGAAAGAGTTTTGCAAATAGCTATGTTTAATCAATGAACTTGTCACCAAAATATACTTTGGAACAAACTAGTTCATGGACATGTTTAATGTCAGTTCTACCTATATAAGTTTAATACATGCATGATTTCAGCAGCTTAAAAGAGTATGAGTGTTCTTCAAAATTCTGGCTCTCTAAGGGTTAAAAATTGAGGCCTGTCTATAGCTCATTTCTATAGTAACTGCAAGACTGAGACTTTTTTTTTTTAATGGGCACCTAATAATTAGAAAGTGCTAGAAGGTATAACAATATAATGAATCAAAACTGATAGACTTGTGGGTTTCCATAGAAACATGTATAATTATGATAATCGGTCCCTGGCGTACCCTCAAAATCGTATACATTCAGTTAAATGCAATAAACATTAGACACTATTTAGTGAGCTGTGATGCAAATTAACAGTGTGAGATACAGGGAGGCTATGAATAAAATTGCTGTACAGTTTATCTCAAACTAATTTCCCAGATTGCTTTAATAGGTATGCTATGTGGCTGGGAAGAGAAGAAAAGCGTGTTTTGTTCATGGTCGCACTAACAACAATAATATTTCAAAAAGTGGGCTGAGTGAGTGTTATTTTTTTGATGTAGAACAATATTCAGTGCGGCATGTTCTTACATGGGGGATCTGAGAACCCACAGAGAAAATGGCCTGATCTGGAAAACAAAATTAATATTTGTCTGTTTCTCCTTTTCTAACCAACTATATTTTCATCTCCAGTTATAGACTTCAGAGCACTAGAGGTAGGAAGGGTGTCTTGTCAGATTTTTTTTCATTGTTTAACAATCAGACATGGGAAAATCCAGTGTGGTTTGATTCAAGTCAAATCGCCGAGTCACTGCCCCCTGTGACTCAACTTGAAAAAGAGTCATAACAGGGGCACTTTCCCAGTCGCTGAGTCACCCCTTGGTGACTCTAATGGACTTGGACTTGCCCCCCCTTTAAAAAGACCACCATGGAAAAAAAATTGGGCTGCTGCTAGGGAATGTGTGTGTGCCAGAGTTCTCTTTAAACTTCCCTGATGTCCCTACTCATCTGTAAACGGGGTGGGAGGGACTGCGTGAGAGACCGGACAGAAGGGGCAACAGGGAGGAGGGTCACTTGTAGCAGTTGTAAGGCTTACCAGGATGACCCAATCCTTTGCAGCCCTACTCAGAAGTAGTCCCACTGTAGCCCATCATTCAATGAAAATTTCTTCTCCCTTTTCATGCAGTGCAAAGTGTGATCACTATGAACTCCCTCCCTCATTCCTGCCTCCTCCCCCTCCCTGGGCTTTTGCAGGCAATTGTAAGGCAAGAACCCCCCATGGCTCCTCCTCCTGCTGTCCCTCAGGCAATGAAAATCTCAGAATGCCCATCCTTTGTTCAATGATCCTTTCCTTCCGTTCTATCTGATTTATTTGTTTAATGTATGACATATAATATATGGACTTGTATATCAATTAGACTAGATCAAATGTCAGTGTCCAGTTTGTCCAGCCATTCAAGGACAGCATTACCTTTATTGGAAAAAGTCAGACCATGGGCCAGTATATGCCCTCAGTTTGCAGCCAGACACAATGTGGTATATGGTTTGGTGGGAGAACTGGCAATCTGCCTATCTGAGATGGGGAAAGAGAGGCCAGTCCCGCCTCCCCATTCCTGCTCACATTAATTCTTTCCTGCCTCCTGGCTGGAACTTTCCTACTGCTTGGCCCATTAGAATGCTGGCCCCACAAGGCTTTTCACGCCACAAAAACAGTAAGCAAGTACACCCAGACACAGGCAGATTCAAGTCATCATGTGTGGGTATGAGTGCCAAGGCAGGGGGGCCCTGACTCAAGCTTTTCTCAGAGTCTTCCACTTGCACAACTCACCAGTCATTGAGTCGCCCCAAATCACACATTTTCATAACTCGGATCTGAGTCACTGACGCGAGGTTCCAACCCTGTTAACAGTGTAGTCATTTATCATATGACAACAGGACACCGTGGTATCTTTCTTTCATGATTCTACTGAACATTCCATATTCTTAATGCTTCAGGCCTTGCTTGATTCTTATCAGTTCTATCCAAAGAAAGTTAGTCATGGCTAAACCCCTTTGAAATCAATGAGGCAGATTAACAGCGCAATCCTATGCATGTTGACTTAGAAGCAGGGTGTATCTGAGATGTGGACGATGGGGCATTTACTCTGGGTGCCATTTGGGGGGGGCACTGGGTGTAGACTTACTGGGTGGCAAGTGGTGGTGATGGCGCACCTGTCCACAGTGCTCTGTGGTGCTTCCGCTTGGGGCAAACTCATGTCTTGCATTTGGACATGAGGGTTTATTCCTGAGGGTCTGTTTCGCTTCAAAATGGAGCCATTCCAGGAGGGAGGTCTTCTCAGGTGCATGCCATATCACTTCCTGCGGTAAATCTGAAGAAACCTTCCCTGCCTGGGAGTGGGTCTAGGCTAGAAAGGAAGGATAGGTTCTTGGAATGCATGGCTGCCACCGAGACTCTCCCCCTCCCACCGCTGAGCAACAAAACACTGAGAAACTGAAACACAAAAAAAGGAACTGTGTCATATATGTCATGAATAATAATCTTGACAATAAATCCAAAGAAGGTTAACATCATCATTGGCATCCTTCAGTCTCGGGAGACTGTGGTATCGTGCTCTGAAAAGTGGTTCTGGAACAGCGTCTGATGTGGCTGAAGAGGCCAATTCGGGAGTGACAATCCCTTCCACACTGGGAGCAAATGTAGTTTGTTCCTGGTGTGTCTCCGTGGCTACGGGCCTTCTTTCTTTACCTCTTTGCCTCAGTCTGTTGAGCAAGTGTCTCTTCAAACTGGGAGAGGTCATGCTGCACAGCCCGCCTCCAAGCGGGATGCTCAGAGGCCAGGGTTTCCCATCTGTTGAGGTCAATTCCTAAGGCCTTCAGATCCCTCTTGCAGATGTCCTTGCATCGCAGCTGTGGTCTACCTGTAGGATGCTTTCCCTGCACAAGTTCTCCATAGAGGAGATCCTTTGGGATCTGGCCATCGCCCATTCTCACAACATGACCAAGCCAACGCAGGCGTCTCTGTTTCAGCAGTGCATACATGCTAGGGATTCCAGCTCGTTCCAGGATTGTGTTGTTTGGAACTTTGTCCTGCCAGGTGATGCCGAGAATGCGTCGGGGGCAGCGCATGTGGAAAGCGTTCAGTTTCCTCTCCTGTTGTGAGCGAAGAGTCCATGACTCGCTGCAGTACAGAAGTGTACTCAGGACGCAAGCTCTGTAGACCTGGATCTTGGTATGTTCTGTCAGCTTCTTGTTGGACCAGACTCTCTTTGTGAGTCTGGAAGACGTGGTAGCTGCTTTACTGATGCATTTGTTTAGCTCGGGATCAAAAGAAAGAGTGTTGGAGATCGTTGAGCCAAGGTACACAAGATCATGGACAACCTCCAGTTCATGCACAGAGATTGTAATGCAGGGAGGTGAGTCCACATCCTGAACCATGACCTGTGTTTTCTTCAGGCTGATCGTCAGACCAAAGTCTTGGCAGGCCTTGCTAAAACGATTCATGAGCTGCTGAAGATCTTTGGCAGAGTGGGCGGTGACAGCTGCATTGTCGGCAAAGAGGAAGTCACGCAGACATTTCAGTTGGACTTTGCTCTCAGTCTGGAGAGGTTGAAGAGCTTTCTGTCTGATCTGGTCCAGAGATAGATGCCTTCTGTTACAGTTCCAAAGACATGCTTCAGCAGGACAGCGAAGAAAATCCCAAACAAGGTTGGTGCAAGAACACAGCCCTGCTTCACTCCGCTTTGGATGTCAAAGGGGTCTGATGTGGAGCCATCAAAGACAACAGTGCCCTTCGTGTCCTTGTGGAAAGACCTGATGATGCTGAGGAGCCTGGGTGGACATCTGATCTTGGGGAGAATATTGAAGAGGAAGTCCCTGCTGACCAGGTCGAAAGCCTTCATGAGATCTGTGAAGGCTATAAGGAGTGGCTGTCGTTGTTCCCTGCATTTCTCCTGCAGTTGTCTAAGGGAGAATACCATATCAGTGGTGGACCTGTTGGCTCGGCATCCGCACTGCGATTCTGGATAGACGCTCTCTGCTAGTACCTGGAACCTCTTTAGTGCAACTTGGGCAAACAGCTTTCCTGCAACGCTAAGGAGAGAGATGCCGTGGTAGTTATTGCAGTCACCCCGTCGCCTTTGTTCTTGTACAGCGTGATGATGTTTGCATCCCTCATGTCCTGTGGTACCCCACCTTCTCTCCAGCAGAAACAGAGGATTTCATGCAGCTCAGTGACGATGATCTCTTTGCAGCACTTTAGGACTTCAGCAGGGATGCTGTCTTTCCCAGGTGCCTTGCCAGAGGCAAGGGAGTCCAGGGCCACGTGAAGTTCTTCTAGGGTTGGTTCACTGTCAAGCTCCTCCAACACAGGCAGGCACTCATGTTGTTCAGCATTTCTTCGGTAACTATATTTTCTGTGGAATACAGCTCAGAGTAGTGCTGCACCCAGCGTTCCATCTGCTGCGCCCGGTCCTGGATGACCTCGCCTGTGGCAGACTTCAGAGGGGCAATTTTCTTCTGTGTTGGACCTAGGGCCTGCTTGATACCATCATACATCCCCTTGATGTTGCCTGTGTCAGCTGCTATCTGTATCTGGGAACAGAGTTGGAGCCAGTAGTTGTTAGCACATCTCCTGGCATTCTGCTGGACTTTGCTGCGAGCAGCTCGAAGGAACCTGCAGGTTGCGCTCACTGGGACAGGCTTTGTATGCTGCTTGAGCTCTCCTCTTTTCCTCAATGACTGGTGTCAACTCCTCAGAGTGGAATTCAAACCAGTCTGCCGTCTTGTTGGTCTTCTTGCCAAATATGGACAAGGTGGTGTTGTAGACAGCATTCTTGAAATGTTCCCATCTGCTGGATCCATTTGTGTTGGCTGGGCCTGGAAGAATTTCCTCAAGCACTCGTGCAAATTCCTCCACTTTTCTCTGATCCTGGGTCTTGCTGGTATCAATGTGAGGTCTGCCTTCCTTTTTCATGTGGTACAGTTGCTTTGCTCGCGGTTTCACTCTGCTGCACACCAGGGAGTGGTGAGTGTCACAGGCAGCACCCTGATAACTGCATGTGATCTTGATGCTGGGAAGGCTGGAGGATCTGATGAGAATGAGGTCGAGCTGGTGCCAGTGCTTTGATTGTGGGTGTCTCCAAGAGACTCTGTGTTGGGGCTTCGTGTTGAAGAATGTGTTGCTGACACAGAGACCTTGATGAAGGTTAACAACACATTCATGAACAATGCAGTCACAATAAGATCACAATTTAAATCGCCAGAACAATATATACAGGTTGATTTTCGTTATTCATGTGTTTCATTCCCAGAACTCACATGGATGGCAAAAATTGCATTAAAGCAAATCCATTTAAAAAACAATGTCCCTTTGTGAGGTGATTTAAAAACAGCCTTGCTGTCTTTTGTGATGCAAGACAGAGTCATTAGGCAGGCAATCCATCAGTCAGTCTCTCTCTCCAAGTACTTGGAAAGGAGCCAGCAACCCCTCCCTTTATCCAGAGCAAAGTGAATATCTCTCTTTCACATGCACAGAGGGAAGGGAGGGGGTCGCTTGCTTTGGAGTGAAGCTATTCTAAGTGCCTGGAGAGAGAATGATTGATGGATTGTCAGCTGGCTGTCCTCTCTCACATTAATGAGGCTATTTTTAAACAACTTTTTTCCTTTAATTGCAAGGGCCCTTCTTATCATGTTGAGATAAAACCACAGGAGAAAAATTCATGGATAATTAGGTTTTACCTGTACATCCACAAAACAAAAGCAGTTGTTTTAGCAATTACTCTATTAAACTTTGTATATTCATAGTACAGGGTTGACCAGAATAGCTTATTTAATATTTTTTTAAAAGTTCTTAACATGGTCTGTATTTTACCCCCTCTCAAACACCAATTAATTTGTTTTGGCATATGGTGCAATATCTTATGTATCACAATAAAGGCTGCATTTTTAATTAAAAACATGGTCTATTTATTCATTTCATGGGCTTAGATTTAGTTTTTTTTTCCCTCCCCCCAAATTATGTCTAACAGTAAATCATAATAATGACAGTTTTTAAAAAAGATACGAATCAAAGCTCACATCATAAGTTTCCTCTTATAGTCTCAGAATTATGCAAAATAAATGATAAAAAGAAACCCAGAATAAAATTGCCATTGTAAATGGAGACATTGTATGAGAAAAGGGTGAACAGTAATTATTGTAATAGAGTAGTAAATATACAGATAAAAAGTTTCAGCCATTATTCACTATGATTACCACACTCTTTCTATTATTAGAACCAATTTACTGCAGTTTTAATAAACTATAGAATCACCACTGTGGTTTTTAGTCCAATATTACTGTAGTTTAGTTGTAACATTATGAAATGTAATTTTATTATGGAGTAATATAATCCTTTCAGTAAAGGTATAAGGGATAATATCAATAAAAGTAGAAAAGCGATTTAAAATAGGGAAATGTGAGCTTTTATGTGATTTGTACTGACTGTGGTTTGCGGTATGATATCATGACAATGGAACTGATTCATTGTTGGGTCAAGATTTGCTCTGCTTTCCTCTATATTCTTTTTTCCCACCCCAACACTAGCCCACTGAAATAAATTAGGCTGGTATGAGAGATCCAGCCCAAGACCACTACTCTTTTATCTTGCTGAGGTGAGATCTGAAATTAAACTGAAAGTTCTGAACTGGGTAGTTTTGACATTAGGAAGATGGTGGAAAAGAGGGCTGAAATACTGCCCTTTATCTTTTTCACCACCCCCACCTATTTTGTCATGGTGGTGCAATTCTTGGTAGGTATCAGTGGCTGCCATTTTTCCCCCCAGAACCACAGTGTCATGAAAATTTCCATGAGGCTTCTGGGAAAAATGGGGAGACTAAGCTGTAGCCACTGGGAGGGGTGCTGCTGCCATTGATAAGTTTTACCCCATCACAATAAAGACTTTGTTACATCACAAGCAAAAAGCCAGTCTATAGGCAGCACTTGCCTAATCTAAGGGGCAGTAGAATAGCTAGCAAAATAGGGGCAAAACTGTAAGTACGGCAGGTGCTGCAACGCACCGTGTAAGTGGCCCCTCCCACTTGCCAACAGAGCAATTCTGGGCAGTGACGACAATGTGTAGGAGACGCTGTTTGGTTTGGCAAGCACCTGTGCATTGCCACAACTGCCCAAAATGGCTCCAATGGTGAGTGGGAGGGGCCGCTTACATGGCACATTGTGGCACCTGCAGTACTTATTGTTTTGCCCCCCCCTCTAGCTACACTACTGCTAAGGGCTTTACTATTTTTTTTTTTAAATTACATCTCTATCCTGCCCTTCTTCAAAGGAGCTTGGAGTGTGGTACATTATTTTCTCCCTCACTGATTATACATGACTTTCTTTTCAACAACTCTGTGAGGTGGGTTAGGCCATGAAAGATGGTAACTGGGCCAGGTCACTCAAGGAGCTTCATGGCTGAGTGGAAATCTGAACCTGGGTTCTTCCAGTCATTGTCTGCCACTCTAAAGTTACAAAACTCACTCAGCTGCCAAGATGACAACTTCTACTGATGATCTGAGAGAACAGGCAGGAGAAAGTAGTCTTTCAAATGTTCTTGCATCAGAACATTTATTGATTTGCAGATGAAAACCAGCAAGTTGAATTATGCTTGGAAACAAATTACTCCCAAGCAATTTGGGAGTTTGGGAACAGGTAAACTGTTCTGGTATCACTTTATGACACAGTTAGGGTACCTTCTCTTCCTAATCCCACATCTTGGGAAGTGCTTGGGCACTCAAGAGTTCCAGCTGACCTGCCCTTTTTTTCTCCCCCCTCCCCATCTTCTTATAACACTTCCAGCAGTCCTATATCAGTAAGGAATTTGCAGCATTTGTAATTGTAAGAAAAATACAGCTTGCATTTTCTGGTGCTAAGAACTTCATCAGAATTAATTCATGCCAGGTTTGTCTGGTTTTGAGCATGCTGTCCAGGGTATTTTCCTTCAACAAACGATAATAAAACACAACTTTCATGTAATTCTCACTACCTTAGACACTTCTAAAAAAAGCTTTATTTCACTTTCCAAAATTGTGACTGAATCTTGAATTTGACACCATCATAATTCATATTTTAAAAATTTGTTATTTTATAACCTTCCGTAAGACTCAATTGTTTTTCAGAAGCAGATTATAAAACCGGGGGTGAACATAGGATTAAAGAAATTCACCATGTGAATTCTCAGCCCTGGCTTGACACATCTTTTTCAAAAGTGTTCTGGGCTAAACCTTTCCTTCTGTGTGCTCTGTTACTTCATTCTGCAAGGTTTTGTGCACAAAGAAGCATTTTGAAAAGTGACTTACACCTTGTCTGACACAAGCCCCATCAGGGCAGGCACAGATGCCATTGTTGCTGGATCAGCTAGTGTCAAAACTGATGCCATTGGGGTGGCTGGTAGCTCTACTCTGGGTCTTGTCCAAAGTCAAAGAAGCCAATGATGTGGGAGCTGCTGAAAGGAGAATCAGCCACACTGATGTTTGAGCAACATGAGTGTGGGGACCTTGTGGGGGAGCACTACACCCTTTGAACAGTCCAGAATTCTATCACCTCATCTTACAATCTCACCTTGTATGATGGATGGATTCTTAATATGGCCAAGGAGTTTGTGGATATATATTGAGTGTATCATAGCCTTTCACCAAATCATGGCATATTTCTATCCATATAGTTCTGCATCTATCTGAATTAGATCTGGAAAGGATCACCAGTGCACACTAGCAAAATTCAGGGTGTTTGACCCTGATCAGAAATATATTATCTTTTACCTACTTCCTCTTTTGCCATGGATCCAGAATTCTTGGCATCCAGAAGCTCTCAAGAAGTAGTTTGATTAGATTTCTCCAGGAGCAATCTCTCTTTTTAGGAACTATCACAACAGATTTTGCCTTTGGGGCGATATAACGCGAGTTGTAATGAGTTGTTCATGAGCATTTGTTATGCTTCCAACCTGTAATTAGCTCCAACAATGCAGAACTGAAAATACAAGAAGTCCAATCAACAAAAGCTATTTATTGCAACAGTGCAAGGATATGTTTTGTTTTCTGCGTTGCTGAAGTCAGATGCCACGTATAACATGTTTTACTGGAACATCACAAAAGCAACATTCTTAGCCAGTTTGAATAATGAGTCAAATGTCAAGGAATGACCAATCAAAATTTCCACTGGTTCTGATGTGCTGTTATCTCAAAGCTTGAGGTTATATGGCTACTCCATTCAAGAAAGAGTGAGGCTTTGTTGAATGACAAACCACTAGCCAAAAGACCAGGGCTGACTCTCTAGTAAAATCTGCAAGCCAAGTGGCACTTTTGAGGGGGAGCAGAATGGGTCCCAATGGGCTGTCACCATCCTTTTTCCATGCCACACGTCCCATGTCAATCATGCCTTTCTTCTTCTATCTAGTGACAAAGAAAAAGGATGCAGAAGGAAAAAGAGCAGCAGTGGGCACTCAAGATACTGCAGTTGTCATGACTCTTCCCCCCCCCCCACTTCATTTTTTTCAGCCCGAACTCTGCCATGCTTTCAAAATGGGAAATGAGGATCCAGGGGAGCAGGAGGTGGCTGCAGAAGGTAGAAGCACTACTGATGGAAGGGAGCGTAGTAGTGAAAGCCAGAGAAGACCAGAGGAGCAAGTCTGGTGCATTCTGTATACCAGAGGAAAAACATTTGGAGTGGCACATAAGAACATAAGAACAGCCCCACTGGATCAGGCCATAGGCCCATCTAGTCCAGCTTCCTGTATCTCACAGCGGCCCACCAAATGCCCCAGGGAGCACACCAGATAACAAGAGACCTCATCCTGGTGCCCTCCCTTGCATCTGGCATTCTGACATAACCCATTTCTAAAATCAGGAGGTTCCGCATACACATCATGGCTTGTACCCCATAATGGATTTTTCCTCCAGAAACTTTTCCAATCCCTTTTTAAAGGCGTCTAGGCTAGACGCCAGCACCACATCCTGTGGCAAGGAGTTCCACAGATCGACCACACGCTGAGTAAAGAAATATTTTATTCTGTCTGTCCTAACCCGCCCAATACTCAATTTTAGTGGATGTCCCCTGGTTCTGGTATTATGTGAGAGTGTAAAGAGCATCTCCCTATCCACTCTGTCCATTCCCTGCATAATTTTGTATGTCTCAATCATGTCCCCCTCAGGCATCTCTTTTCTAGGCTGAAGAGGCCCAAACGCCGTAGCCTTTCCTCATAAGGAAGGTGCCCCAGCCCCGTAATCATCTTAGTCGCTCTCTTTTGCACCTTTTCCATTTCCACTATGTCTTTTTTGAGATGCGGCAACCACACCTGGACTCCAGGTGTGGCCTTACCATAGATTTGTGTGACACAAGACTCCAGGTGTGGCACCACAAGTTGGGACTTACATAGGAGCAAAAGTGTCTTGGTTGGGTCTGCAAAAGAGTGCCTCTATTACAATAAAGCAATTAGAAGTATTGGGACCGTACCTGCATCAAAGATTGACAAACAATCTTGCAGAAAATGGTTTGAGAGGGACTTCTGGGCAGGCCGGTAGGGGTCTTTATCTTCACCCCATGGTGCTAGATGCCACTGCCACCCGCTGCCAACCAGGTCCCAGCACGTTTGGCAGCTCCAGCAGTTCAGCAATTCCAACTCTTGGCTCCCACTCTTGGTTGCAGGCAGCTCCAACTCCCATGAGAGTCAGGGTGCAGCAGCAAGACTGGCGGCCATCTCGGCCATTCCTGGGGGGGGGGGAATCATTACCTGCCAGTCATGCCAGGTGAGTTACTGCCCAAAAAGTTACATCATCTTGTATGTGGATAGCAGCATTAATGCACAGCCTGGGATTTCTAATGTATGTCTTTTGGACAGCAGAGGCTCATGATAGGCCATACACAACACAACACAACAAGGGTTGCAGATCATAGGTGTATCGAATGAACATCTCAGAAAATCAAAATCAGTTTGTTTTAAAAGACCCAAGATGTCTTGCCGCTCAAGCAGCTTCACAGCATGATGAATACACTCACAATTTATAATGTTTCATGAAGGCATCTATCTCCGGACCAGATCAGACGGAAAGCTCTTCAACCTCTCCAGACTGAGAGCAAAATCCAAAGCCCAGCTGAAATGTCTGCGTGACTTCCTCTTTGTCGACGATGCAGCTGTCACTACCCACTCTGCCAAAGATCTCCAGCAGCTCATGGATCATTTTAGCAAGGCCTGCCAAGATTTTGGACTGACGATCAGCCTAAAGAAAACACAGGTCATGGTTCAGGATGTGGACTTACCACCCTGCATTACAATCTCTGAGCATGAACTGGAGGTTGTCCATGACTTTGTGTACCTTGGCTCAACGATCTCCGACACTCTTTCTCTCGATACCGAGCTAAACAAGCGCATCGGTAAAGCAGCTACCACGTTTTCCAGACTCACAAAGAGAGTCTGGTCCAACAAGAAGCTGACAGAACATACCAAGATCCAGGTCTACAGAGCTTGCGTCCTGAGTACACTTCTGTACTGCAGCGAGTCATGGACTCTTCGCTCACAACAGGAGAGGAAACTGAACGCTTTCCACATGCGCTGTCTCCGACGCATCCTCGGCATCACCTGGCAGGACAAAGTTCCAAACAACACAGTCCTGGAACGTGCTGGAATCCCTAGCATGTATTCACTGCTGAAACAGAGACGCCTGCGTTGGCTTGGTCATGTCGTGAGAATGGATGATGGCCGGATCCCAAAGGATCTCCTCTATGGAGAACTCGTGCTAGGAAAGTGCCCTACAGGTAGACCACAGCTGCGATACAAGTACATCTGCAAGAGGGATCTGAAGGCCTTAGGGATGGACCTCAACAAGTGGGAAACCCTGGCCTCTGAGTGGCCCGCTTGGAGGCAGGCTGTGCAGCATGGCCTTTCCCAGTTTGAAGAGACACTTGGCCAACAGACTGAGACTAAGAGGCAAAGAAGGAAGGCCCATAGCCAGGGAGACAGACCAGAGACAGACTGCACTTGCTCCCGGTGTGGAAGGGATTGTCACTCCCGGATTGGCCTTTTCAGCCACACTAGACGCTGTGCCAGAATCACCTTTCAGAGCGCGATACCATAGTCTTTCGAGACTGAAGGTTGCCAATACAATACAATACATGAAAAGAGGGATGGAAATGTAAAAAATGAAATCAAATGCAGAAGTTGCAGCACAGGTGAACAGCAAATGATTCATGAGTTGCATGACAGCATCTTCTGCTGCATGGCTCAAAGATCCTGATCAACCCTAAAACATCCTATATATTGTCCCTTTCATATATCTATATGCACAAGCCTAGGCATGTGGCACCAACATTATGGAACTCCTTTCCTCTTGATTTGAGAATGGCTCCCTCTCTTGAGAGTTTTCGGCGAGGCCTGAAAACACTGTTGTTTATACAAGCCTTCTGATTTCTGGCCTTCTTAACATTTTTATACATCTTTTAGCTTTTTACAGGCTTGAGTCCTCTGTGACTTGCTCTTTTATTCTGTCTTTTAATCTGACTACTGTTTTTATGGCCCCTGTTAATGTGTTTTTAAATGTTTTTATCTGCTATGTGTTAATGTTTTTTAAAATCTGGTTTTTTTTACATGTTGTTAGCTGCCCTGGGTCCCTTTAGGGAGAAGGGCAGGATATAAATAAAGTTTATTTTTATTTTTATTTTTATTATGTCTGCTCAAAAGCAAGCCCCAATGGGTTCAATGGGGCGTACTCTCAGTGTGCATAGGTTTGCAGCCCAGTGTATTTCTGGACCACTTTTTAGGTGACCCTCACAAAATAACTAACAATGGAAAGAACAGTAGAATCACATGAAACACAGCAACACAAAACAAAGCCATAATTAGAAGTAAAAACAACTTTAACAGCTGGGGAAATTAAAAAAGCACTTTTTGTCTTCTGCCAACAAATACGCTTGGTGGCAGGGGAGCTCTTTTGGGAGAGTATTCCAAAGATGAGGTCTCACAACAGAAAAGCTATATATATATATATATAACTCACCACTTGACTCACCCCAGATAGTAGGAGAACCCATAAATCAAGTCTAAGCAGGATCTTGATACCCAGGCAGGTTCATGTGAGCAAAAGTTGACTGCATGTGAGCATGAATGTGCATTCATGCGTTACCCTGGGAATACAGGCTTGCCTCTTTTGCCTATCAGAGTATTAAGAGTTTCTGGGTGGATGTACCACCAGCAAGAAGCAACAAGTCCCACCTTGATGTCCATGGTTGCTAACAACTCCCCAATTTCTTCTGGCATTCTCAAACTGTCTCTCTTTTACCTTTTCACTCCTTTCCTTTCCTTGTGTGTCTTACCTTTGCATCTGCAAGCCTAAGGACATGACCTATATCTTATTTTCATTAATGTACCAGTTGTCTGACACCAGGCGTGCATATTGAATGTTAATTGCTGTGAATGACCTTGGGACACAATTGTTGTGTGAAAAGTGGAATCAAATATAAAGCAAACAAATAAAAATGCGGATTGCAATGTCTAAGGTCAAGAGCATCCATATGGCAATGCCTGCTTTTTTCTTGAAGCATTATTGATATCTTGGTGTATGGAAAAACAAAATAGGTAACAATATTAATTAAATGAGTCACTTTTAATTTGTATTTCTTGTATTTATGCCTGACTATATTTATCTATTTTTCCTTCCCATATATTAAAGTCTCTCCTCAAATAAATTGTTATCCATGATAATCCTACTGCTTTATTGGCAGACCAAAAGTTGATCTTAGTCATCTTCATGCATATCTTTGAACTGATATTGTTTTTGCAGTTCAAGCTAAGACTCGGGCAGCACAGTCCTAAGTTGAACTGGAATAGGGAGGCCGGCAGGCCTGCCCCATATCCAGTGCGAGTTTTGAGCTGCAAGTGGCTCAGAAAGGAAAAATGCTTCCCCTTACCCAGGGGAGAGCTGCTGCAGACCTATTGGGTCTATTTGGATCTGTGCCACCTCAACAGGCGGCGCAGATCTGAGCAGCCCAGAGCCACACTGCGCAGGAACGGGGTCAGGATCCGGCACAAGTGTGGGTCCTGGCCCCACCCTTGCTCTCCTGCCACCCGCCCATGGGCCCACCAGCTACCCGCCCTTCCCCCCTGAAATGCCTCTTTCCTACCCCCATGTCCTCCTGCGCCAGCTGAGCTAGGCTGGCGTGGATCTACCTTGTTTCATTGGTGCAGAGGCTGGATGCAGCTTCCAGGGGCCAATGCACATTCCTGCACCAGCCTGGCCAACACTGGAGCAGCAGGTGCAAACATGCTTTGCGGCATGTTTGCGACCCTCCCAGGCCAGTGCAAGAGACTTGCGCCGGCCGAGCATACTGTTAGGATTGCGCTCTGAATAGTGTAAAGATTATGAATTCCTATGCACTGCTTTATGTCAATTTCTTTTTTCCTTATAATAATGTAAAGTTGTGGAAAGTAACACCTCAGTGATCTCTTAGGTCCAGAAGGGAAATGGAAGCAAGCATGTATCAGAGAACTGAGCAGGGAGGCCGAGGATACAGATATTTTCACTCTCTGAGGAATAACATTTTGAATGGAAGACCTCTGCATTTGACTCCTTTGTAGGAATTATTATTTTATTTGTAGAAACACGAGATAATATTTAGGATGACCATTGCAAAATGGTCCAAATCATTAAAGATATGCCTCAGCACTGAAAAAAAAATTTAATTGGGGAACTATATTGTTTTTGTCTGTGGGTGTGGTGGGAGAGTGCACGGCTTTCTTTTGCTAAAGAAGAAGCATTTTATCTAACCTTTATTTTCAGCATTCTAAACATAAGGGAAAATGTTTATCTAGAAAGCTAAAAAAAGTCTTTGATTTATAACAATGGGAATTGCAGGTATTTAAATCATCCCCTTGTGCCCCTCTTATTGTTCAATGAATCCATTATAAACTTATTCTGATGTACAAAGGAAAAATAATTAAAAAGTAGAAGGACTACTGAGCTGAAATTTAGCTCCCCTGGGCTCAAACTAAGATGCCTGCAGTATAATTCACAGTATAATTTTCTTCTCTGCTAACAAGAGGAATGCATAGAATAATGATTTTTATTTGTTGGTATTCTGTGGCATCAATCACAATTCATACTGCTTCAAGATTTACATTAGAGGATGCACAGCTTCATGGAAGCACAAAACGGTCCGCTTTTGATCAAACGATAATGATCATCCTGGAGAGAGATCATCACAGCAGACTTTATTACAGGAATAGCCTAAGCCATGAAGTAGTGCAGGGCTATTTTGGTGGGCAGTGCTTATGGTTAAGGGTCACAAGTCTCAACTGCCATATGGGAAAATAATATATGATTAATAACTGGGGCAAATAATTTGGGAAAATCCCCCTATTGGGGAAAGAACTGAGAAGTAATGAATACTGGCCACTTTTCCTTCTTAGATAAGTGTAGCAGATGAGATTGTAAAGAATTAGCATGGATTTACAGGCCTGAGATGGGGGGCAGGGGGGCAAAATCCCCAGCGAGCCTGGGCCATGACAAAACAAACTATACTATACAAAACAAATTAATAAAAAAAGTAAATTTGGGTACCTCAGTCTCAGCCTATCTAGGGCTGCATTTCCACTGCAGTTTTAAACCGCTTTCAATGCACTTCTATTACTCCAGTGCATTCTGGAGACTATAATTTGCTAAAGATAGCTCTAACACAGCGGTGTCAAAAATAAGGCCCGCAGACTGAATGTGCCCCCAGAAGCCATTTATCCAGCACCCCGTTATAATTGGACAGTAGGTCACCCAGTTCAGTTCACAGAATTCCAAGGACCCAACAGTAAGCTCCATCCCTTCTTCTAGTTTAGTGTGTGTCTGGATTTGAATCAAGCTTATGTGTGTTTTGGCGTTGTTTGAAGGTGAAGTTAGCAGTATGGAGTACAAATATAAATCTGGAGCACAGAAAAGAGGAAAAAAATTAAAAATGGCCAGCAAATTTATTTCACCGGGGCTTTGTTTCAAAATCATCAAACAGTAATGAGGGAGATACTGAAAGTGATAGTTATAGTTCTTGGATGTCAGTGCATTATTATTAGAAGAAAAAGCAAATGAGGAGGACTTTGCTGAGGTAGAAGAAGAAAAATGCATTACAACTACTCAAAGTAAGGAAATTATCCCATTCTGATAAACGTTTTCATTTCATTTCAATCTTGCTCATGCTCAGTTAAAACAGTCAACGAAAACTTGTTTTTAAAAAAGTAGTAACATCTGGTTTGTTTTAGAAATTTAGGAAGGGGGGTGGTGGAAATCAGTCATCTTGCCCTGGGTCCAATGCCAGCTCTCAGTGGCTCTGTGGATTTACCATAGTTCCAGGCTTTATTATGTTCAGGGCCATGTCTTCTTTGTTGTGACTAAGGCCCAATCCTAATGAAAGCAAGTGCCGGAGGAACACATGATCTGCTGGTGCTGGCTACCGCAAAAGTCCCTTAAAGAGCTTTGCAGCAGTGCAGGGAACTGTTAAAGTCTTCCTGTGGAAAGGTTAAAGTCTTCCTGTGTGCAGCAGCAGAGGTTCGCCAGAGCTGGTAAGCCCAGCGCAGGGGTGGAATGGGGTGGGGGAGGGCAGGGAGGGAGTTGAATGGGGCAGGGGTGGGCGGATCAGTCTCACATTCTTGCTGTCCTGCTTCCTCTGCTGTCCACATTCTGTAGGCATTCTCAGTGTTGCCTCCTCTTGCATTCCTCTACAGCTACAAGCCTAGGCCAGTGGTTCCCAAACTGTGAGCCATGGCTCCCCAGGAAGCTGCAGAAACCAGCCAGGGGAGTCACGGAATCCCCACAAAAAAACCACCACCCTATACAATGTATAGAATTGTAGCCCTAATGGGGAGCCACAGCCAATGGCCCAGTAGGTCAAGGAAGCTGCCAGTCAAAAAAGTTTGGGAAACACTGGTCTTGACTCTTGCTGTTTCCTTCCTTTTCCAAAGCATTCCAAAACATAAGGAAGAAAAAGCTGCCCTTTTCAAAGCATTTGCAAACTAAGAGAGGTGTGTCATGAGCATAATGGTCGGAATTGGAGAATCACAGATAAGGGAAACTGTGGATATTGGTCCCACAGATATGTGTGTGTGTGTGTGGGGGGGGGGGGGGCTCCTGTACATTTATTTCAGCATCAGCTTTGTGATTTTGAGTTTGCTCATTGGAGGCAAGAAATGTATGAATGTTTAATAGAATCCTTAGGTGATAGAAAGGAAGGAGTCTTAGGGCAGGGATAGTACAGTAGCAATACATTGTGTATGTTTATTTTCATGAGTGGGCTCCAGAATCAAGGGGTATCCACCACCCCATTCCACTCCAAGTAACAAGGATCTGGAAAGCTGAATGAAACCAGAATTTAGATTCATGTGTGTGCAAAGTAACAACCCCCAAAATAATTAAAAAACACCTCCCAGCATCTCCCTCCAAAGGCAAAATAGACATCAAATTGGGATGGTGTTTACCAGGGATATGAACATGATTGTCCCTGTTTAAGGGGCAGTTGGAGCATAGCACACATGCACCTGACAGCATTCGAAAGCGATTCTTCCTCCTTCCAGTTCCTCAACTAGTGACTTCCTCGTCAAGCCAGCAGCTTGCTTTTGATTCCAATCACATTTTATACAAAACTTTCAATTAACTGCTGGGTTTTCCAGAATATTAGAAAAACAAGGCACACCGACAATGCCTGACAAGATTGCATGCTACATTCTCTGCGCCATCTGGAAAAGTACGTTTCAACCGAAAGCAAAGCCTCAGGCTTTTGCACAAAAGAAGCGTGAATTTACCCAACATGATATACACTCCCCAATGGCACTGATAGTCCCCATGGCTTGACTCCAGTCAATTATTATATTACCATCATTTGACTATTGTGACAATCTATCACACACACCTTCTGCAGATGCTCGTTCACTTTATTTTAGACCATAGTAATTTACTACATGTGCCTTGGCAGCTGCCCACTAAATCAGCACAATGCAACAGCCTTTTTTTCCCGGAGTGTGGAAAAGCTTGATACTTACACACCACACATACTTATTTTCCTGCTTACTTGATATTGCCTTGAAAGCAGGACGCTCTCCTATAATTTCCTAACACACTGTTAGCATTTTCACTTACAAATAGATGCCACCTTTGTGAAAGTGCCTTTGCTGCATTGGTAAATAACAATCAAACAAATTATGTTATGAGTAGGAATGTCTGATTCTGGTGTGGAAGCTCTTCTGAGGATCTGCACAGTAAATGTTACAGTTCCCATGTGTTGATACACAATGAAAGAATTGTCCAGAGGCCTTCAAGTATACCTGCCTTCTCCTCTGACAGTCTTCTTGAAAGCCACATATTTAAGTCCTATCTCCAGAGGTAGCTTTACAGGTCCTAGACACACTGAATGAATATCTCATCTTGGCATGTGCCTATCCTGTTCTTACTTGCAAAGAGTAGGAGAAACTACAGGTTTTGCATAGGTGTTACGAATGCCAGATCGCTGGCAGCCCTGTAGCACAGCCACGCACTGGAACTCACACTGCTCCACATGCACCCCTGATTGTGCATTGGGCACAACCACTTCCAGTAGATAATGAGGGTTTAGGGATCCACCCAGTCAGTGGACATTCTGGTGGGCATGGTCTTTGGCCCATGTCTGACTTGGCCAGCTCCTAGATGCTCAGCAGTGATTTTCAATGGGTGTGCTGTGGCACATCGGTGTGCTGCAAATGGTCCACAGGTGCGCTGTGGGAGTTTTGGGGATGGTCATTTATAGTAAGGCTATTGGGGGATGTGAGTGCTATGCTGTGTACCTTGTCAATTGTAAAAAAAAAACAAAACACCTAATTCTCTTGCAAACTGGTCAAAAGGCACTTTTTCAAGTGCCTCTTACATTTAGCTCTCTTACATTTAGCAAGGGGAAACTGACTGTCCTTGTTCACCCCAGCAGACCATCCCTCCCAGTGACTGGTGTCTCTCTGTTTATTTTTACATTGTGAACCTTGGGACAGGAGACTATTTGCGCTTTCTTCTCCCTACATAAATCAATTGGAGAACTTGTTTGCTTTGAAAAGTGTTCTATAAATATTCCAAACTATCTTTCTCATAATAAAAAGTCCTGTGCAATATTGTACTATGAGCTGCTTTTGTGCATCTGGCTTTATGAAAGTAGAAGCTTAGAAAGTTCCTGTGCCAAGATGCCCTTGGAAGACACAGTCAATCCAGCATTCAGTGCTTTTGCTTCAGCACATAGTGTGCCAGCATGTTTCTGTATGTCTAAAATGGAGGCTAAGGAGAGGAAACTTTCCATATGATTCTCTAATGTAGCTATTTTCAACCTTTTTCATCTCACCGCACACTGAGAAGGCACTGTAATTGTCAAGGCACACCATCAGGTTTTTGACAGTTGACAAGGCACACCATGCTACCAGAGGGGAGCTCACATCCCCCATTGGGCCTACTAATAAATGACCTTCTCCCAAATTCCTATGGCACACTTGTGGCACACTAGTGTGCCATGCACAGTGGCTGAATATGGCTGCTCTAATGTTTTGGAAGGCTGTTAAAGAATTTTGTGAAATATTTGGGGATTTGTTTACTGGTGTTTACTGCTGGGCAGGTTGATGGTGATCTGGGTGTGGAGGAGATTAAGATCACTCCTTTGTCATGGACAGATCATTTCCTGGTAGGATTTAGGCTTATCCCAGCCTCTTGCCTTTGCAGCAGCGGCGGACCACATTGTATGGTCCACCCCTGGAGGTTGATGGTTCCGGATGGATTCCTGAGGGCTCTGGGGGACTTTCCTGTTGCCAGAGCTGGCGATTCACCCGGCGCCCTGATTGATCTCTGGAACGGGGAGATGACCAGGGCCCTGGATGAGATTGCTCCTGAATGACCTCTGCCCAACCACAGAGTAAGAGCAGCTCCTTAGTTCTCTGGGGAGCTGCGAATGATGAAGCGGCGGCACACACATCTACAGCGACGGTGGCAGAAGACTTGTGCCAAGTCTGACCTCAGAGAGGCTACAGCCCATCTTAGAGTCTACTGTATGGCAGCAAAAAGATCCTACTTCTCCACTGCCATCATGTCCGTGGAGAATCATCCAACTGAGCTCTTCCGTGTGGTTCATGGTCTACTCTATCTTGGCCCCCCTACTGATGGGGAAGAGCACATGGAGTCTCGCTGTGACGAATTTGCTAAGCACTTTGCAGACAAAGTTGATCAGATCTGGCACAACTTGGACTCCACTAGTGATATCCCTGGGGCATCCATCTTGTGAGATACTTTCCAGCTTGTAGAACCTCAGGATGTGGACAGGATTCTCTGGAGCATGAGGCCATCTTTTTGCCTGCTCTACCCTTGCCCAGCATGGCTAATTAGATCCGCCCGAAGGGGGCTGGCCAAGTGGACAGGGAGGGTGGTGAATTCTTCTCTGAGGGAGGGGGTACTGTCACCGACCTTGAAGCAGGCGGTGGTTTGCCCTCTCCTGAAGAAACCCTCCCTGGATCCTACTAACGTGAACAACTTCTGGCCAGTCTCAAATATTCCATTCCTGGGCAAGGTGATTGAGCGGGTGGTGGCATCCCAACTCCAGAGGGTCCTGGATGCCAGAAGTTGATTTTCTGGATCCTTTTCAGTCTGTCCTGGGACCAGTGCTTTTCAACCTCTTCATAAATGACCTGGAGACGGGTGAGCAGTGAGGTGGCTAAGTTTGCAGTGAACACCAAACTTTTCCGAGTGGTGAAGACCAGAAGTGATTGTGAGGCGCTCCAGAATGATCTCTCCAAACTGGCAGAATGGGCAGCAAAATGGCAGATGCATTTCAATGTTAAGTAAGTGTAAAGTCATGCACATTGGGGCAAAAATTAAAACTTCACATATAGGCTGATGTGATTCTGATGTGATTGTGATGTGATGTGATTCTGATGTGATTCTGATGTGATCACATATAGGCTGATTCTGAGCTGTCTGTGACAGATCAGGAGAGAGATCTTGGGGTGGTGGTGCACAGGTCGATGAAAGTGTTGACACAAAGTGCAGCGGCAGTGAAGAAGGCCAATTCTTTGCTTGGGATCATTAGAAAAGGTATTGAGAACAAAACGGCTAATATTATAATGCCGCTGTACAAATCGATGGTATGGCCACACCTGGAGTATTGCGTCCAGTTCTGATCGCCACATCTCAAAAAGGATATAGTGGAAATGGAAAAGGTGCAAAAGAGAGTGACTAAGATTATTACTTGGCTGGGGCACCTTCCTTATGAGGAAAGGCTATGGCGTTTGGGCCTCTTCAGCCTAGAAAAGAGGTGCCTGGGGGTAGCATGATTGAGACATACAAAATTATGCATGGGAAGGATAAAGTGGATAGAGAGATGCTCTTTACACTCTCACATAACACCAGAACCAGCGGACATCCACTAAAATTGAGTGTTGGGAGACTTAGGACAGACAAAAGAAAATATTTCTTTACTCAGCATGTGGTTGGTCTGTGGAACTCCTTGCCACAGGATGTGGTCATGGCATCTGACCTGGATGCCTTTAAAAGGGGATTGGACAAGTTTCTGGAGGGAAAATCCATTACTGGTTACAAGCCATGATGTGTATGTGCAACCTCCTGATTTTAGAAATGAGCTATTTCAGAATGCCAGATGCAAGGGAGGGCACCAGGATGAGGTCTCTTGTTTTCTGGTGTGCTCCCTGGGGCATTTGGTGGGCTGCTGTGAGATAGAGGAAGTTGGACTAGATGGGCCTATGGCCTGATCCAGTGGGGCTGTTCTTATGTTCTTATGTCTGGCTTCAGGCCGGGGTTTGGGACAGAGACTGCGTCAGTTGCCTTGGTAGATGACCTGCGCCAGGGAATGGACAGGGGGAATGCGTCCCTGTTAGTCCTGCTGGACCTCTCAGCAGCCTTCGACACTATCGACCATGGTGTCCTTCTGGATCAGCTGGCTGAGTTGGGGCTTGGAGGCACTGTTTTGCAGTGGTTCTGCTCCTTCCTGGCTGACAGATCCCAAAAGGTGGTGCTGGGGTATTCTTGTTTGGCATCCTGGCGGCTTAGGTGTGGGGTGCCGCAAGGTTCCATTCTGTCTCCCATGCTGTTCAACATCTTCATGAAGCCGCTGGGAGAGGTCATCCAGAGGTTCGGGGTAGGGTGCCATCAATATGCTGATGACACCCAGCTCTTTCTCTCCTTTCCTCCTGATTCCAAGGAGGCAGTCAAAGTCCTGGACCGCTGTCTGGGGGCTGTTGGGAGCTGGATGTGGGCGAACAAGCTGAAATTAAATCCTGATAAGACAGAGGTTCTCATGGTCCAGACTCTAAGTCTAAGACTCGGGTATTGGACTATTGTCCTGCTCTGAATGGGGTTGCACTCCCTCTGAAGGAGCAGGTCCGCAGCTTCGGGGTGATCCTGGATCCACAGCTGCTCCTAGATTCCCAGGGAGAGGCGGTGGCCAGGGGAGCCTTTGCTAAACTTCAGCTGATTCGCCAGCTGCGACCATACCTGGGTCGCTCAGACTTGTCCACGGTGACCCATGTCCTAGTGACATCCAGATTAGATTACTGCAAAGTGCTCTACGTGGGGCTGCCTCTGAAGACGGTCTGGAAACTGCAACTAGTGCAGAACGCGGCGGCCTGTGTGGTTGCTAGGACTTGTCGGTTCGACTCAGTCGGGCCACTGCTTCGGCGGCTACACTGGCTGCCAGTTCATTTCCGGGCTGAATTCAAAGTGCTAGTTTTGACTTTTAAAGCCCCATATGGCTTGGGCCCAGGGTATTTGAGGGATCACCTCCTTCCATACAACCCAACCCATCCTCTCAGGTCATCAGAGGGGGCCTTTCTAACTGCGCCGCCACTAGTGGAGGTGAGGGGGATGGCAGCAAGTAAAAGGGCCTTCTCGGTGGTGGCTCCCCATCTGTGGAACTCCCTCCCCCTGGAATTGAGAACAGCTCCCTCTTTAGAGTCCTTTCAGCGGGGGCTTAAGACCTTTTTATTTAGAGAGGCCTTTTATGCTGACACCAGGGGGCATGGCGCTTTTTGAATGCATTTTAATTTGGGATCCAGGTTTTTATTGTGTTTTATTGCTTTTAACGTCTTTTATATCTGTATATGTATAGTTTATGTTTTTAATTGTGAGCTACCTTGAATGTCCTTCAGTGGATAGAAAGGCAGGATATAAATCTCTAAAATAAATAAATAAATAAATAAATAAATAAATAAATATGCAGCATTAAATTAAAAAGGCATCATATTAAAACACCAGCTTTAATCAGTGTTCCCTCCAGTATTCAGGAGCTGAACCTTCTCAGGAACACCGGCTGTTAATGGCAGACTTACTTTTGTGATATGATTTTCACTATTTCCTTCCTGGTCTTTCTCTTTCTGCTTCTCTAACCTGTTTGTAAGAGATGATGGTTTTGATGTTGCTCAGAAGAGAAAGGTTAAAGGTAGTTTTACATTCCTCTTTTGTTTGCTAGCATTGGTTTCAAAAGCTCAGATTTCAGCAGTAGTTTCTTGTTTGTGTGTGTACATGTGTACACAATATTACTGTATTTGGATCATCTCAAATTTCAATCCTTACTATAGTAATACTATAAAGTAAATACAAGATTCCCTGCTCCTTTGAAAGTACAAGAATTTAAAGTCATGCACAAGTTTTGCCTTTACTTCATGCCAGTGCATGCCCCATAACTTGTGAAGCATATGCCACAATGAAATAAATGCATGCACTGCCCTCATTGCAGGATCCAATAAGAATATACATTATGGCTGCTGCAATCCTAAACACTCTTATCTGGGAGTGTTTGAAGAACATGAAAATTCAACATGAGAATTATATGTTAAAGGTGGTGACAGACAATGGTTAAGAGAATCAGAAGCGGTTTGGGAGGCAATGCTTCCTAAGATGTACATGCTTTATTGTTGTCCTATCATCTTGGAACAGTCAGGTTTTTTTGAAACAATACAAAAACAGTTTACCAGAGGAGAAAGTAGAATGACGCCATGATAAGAGCTCTCTTTCAAACCACCTTCAGTTCTAAAAACAAACAACCCTATTGCCTATCCCTAGGGAAATGTTTATATTTGGCATTAACTTTTGCAGGGCGCAATCCTACCATGCGCTGGAACAGGTAAGCCAAGGGACTTGTGCTGTATCCAACCTAGGATAGGGGCCCAAGGCGGCTCAGCCAGAGGCAAGGGGAAACTTTTCTCCTTACTTCCGGGTAAGGTGCCTTTGCCCCAGTGGGTCTCCTTGGACTTGCACCACCTCCTGAGGTGGCGCAAGTCTGAGGGGAGTGGAGCAGCTTCAAGATGCTCCGAACTCCCTGGGAACAAGGGTTGGGATCCAGCATAAGGTGGATCCCAGTCCCACCTCCCACTCCTCCTGCCCACCCCTGGGGCCACCCACCGCCTGTCCTCCCCCCACCCAGGAACACCTCCCTCCCACCTCCTCCCCACCCACCCCACCTTTGTCAGCCTCTGCAGGCTGGCACACCTCTGAGTGCTGGCCCAGCTTCCTTCCGAGGGACTTGCGCCAGCCCATGGGTACCTCAGGATTGCGTCCGCAGTCAGTTAACAAAATGGCATCCTTTATCCCCTGATAAAGTTGGAGAAAATACTTGATGGAAAATACTTCAGAGAAACCAATAAGTAGTCTCTTCTGTTCTAAGCATAGTGATAGATGAGATTTGCTTTCTTTCTAATGTGTTACCTAAATTTCATTTTGAACATCCAAGGATATGCTCCTATAATCTGTTTATGAATCCATTTCAGCTACCTCAGCGCAAACAGAAACTTCTGCCCCTGCAGTGAAAGCAAAATCCCAGTGGGGAAGAGCAATCTGGATTGCATACAAATTTCCAATATGTGTATTTTGACTCTACCCAGTTCTGATTATAGGCTTGGCCTCAACATTTTTCTCAGCGTGAGCTGGGCTTTGGATCTAACAGAAGGGAACTGTGGTAGTTAATCTCAGTTAAATTTAGCAGACACGATGGAGGAACATCCAGCAGAAAAGTGTTGTGATGTCTTCTTCCATATATTCACCTTAACTTTTGTTTGTGACTGTTCACAAAGCACTACTCCTATCATAACATCACTGTGTTAAGCCCAGTTGTGTGAACAGACATAGTGATTGGGAAAAACTTGTTATCACATCTGTAATCGTACAGTTGCTTGAATTTTAATGAAGGTGAACTTCTGTTCATTAGGTTTTGATCATGTTTTGATGATGTTGTACAGTGCTGTAAACCCCTTGCTGGTGGTAGCGGGGCATTATAAATAAGTTATTAATTATTATTTATTTAGCTTCTGGAAGGGAGATGCTTCAGAGGCAGAAATAATCTTCACTCTCAGAACTGCTTTCATGGGAAAGTCGTTTTAGTGGAGTATTTAATGTATTTTTTAGCCCTTTTTAATGAGCTTTAGCTGCTGGAAGCAAGGAGCAGTGCTCAAAACACATGACCCATTGACTCCCAACAGACTACAAGGAAGTCTTGGTTTGATCACTGGTGGGCTGTTGAGTGACAACTTTGCAACCACTGCTTGGAGGGGTGCTTGCTACACATCACTTGAAGCCACATTGTTGCCCCCTCCCCTTTCAGGACCTTTAGTTCGAGCCAATGACCCCAGCCACACCTTGGATTTATTTTCCAAACAGTGTCACTACTCTGCTAACCAAGAATGGCTGTCAAAGTGGCAAAAAAGTCATCTAAGAGCTTGGATAATTTTGAAAATATTGCAGAAACCAGAAGATTCAATGAAGCACACTAAATGCTGCTGTTATGGAATAGGGCCTCAAAGCATTGCGGGGAGTTCGCATTTTGTCTCCTCCTCCCAAAGCCTGAGGCCGGAAGTAAGGTGGCAGTCTATTGATGGTGCCTGGAGGGTCCCCCCCCCCAAGTTTGAATTGGCCAAGTGGTTTTGTAGTTTTGCTGGTTTTCTCTTAGCAATTGGCCACACCTGGCAGGTATGATGCAAATAGGAATGATGGTTAAAGACTGGTGTGCATCCTGGGGAAGTGGAGTGGGTTTTTTTTGGGGGGGGGGGGTGATGCAATCCAGATCTTCCCTGATACCCTGCTAGGGTTGGCATTGATAAATTGTGATTGTCTTAGGTGATTATTTGCTTAGAGCCAAGCTAGGAACACTGATAGGAGGAATAGATCACAGCTGATGTCCCCGCTCGAGAAAGAGAACCCACACTAAAAGCAAGTGGAGCGGCAGTATAGTTAGGTTTGCTGCAAGTCTTCTGTATACAGAGGGCACCCTTATCTGTGGATCCCATACCCACGCTTTCCCGGTTGGATCAGAGCATAGGCGTTTCTTGTTTTAATTGTATTTCCGTTCAAATTTTCAATATTTGAAACAATAATAATTGAATAATAATAATTGAAACACCCAGTAGACCAGTGTTTCTCAACAGTGGTACGGGTGCTACCAGTGGTGCCTGAGGTGGTGTCTGGTAGTCCTCGCAGGACCCCTGGATACCTGCCACCTGACAGTGAGACTTGGAAGGCAAAACAGCAGTAGGAGGCTTGGCTCATTGGGCAGAGCAAAGCATGTTTTTCTGCACTCGAAAAGCCCTCCCATCCACTCTGAGCATCTTACTGGTGTTTGTCGTGTCACATCTGGCCTTCCAACCCAGAAGTAACTGGTGATGATGGGTCCAATCCTACCCAGTTTTCCAGTACTGGTGCAGCCGTGCCAATAGAGTGTGTACTTCATCCTGTGGTGGGGAGGCATTCACAGAGGCCTCCTCAAGGTATGGGAACATTTGTTCCCTTATCTCGGGGCTGCATTGTAGTTGCACCAGTGCTGGAAAGTAGGATAGGATTGGCCCCGATGTCATTACCACCATTCTGGTGGTACTTCGAATATGTGACCATGTGAAGTGGTAGGGGATGAATGTTGAGAAACACTGCAGTAGACTTCATTAAGCTGGTCCTGGTGCATAAAGATTATAAAAAAACCATCACTGGAATCAAATTCAACTCTTGCATCAGGATGCAAGAGAAATTGTCTAAGCTCTAAGTAACAGCCTCCAAATGTTTATTGGCTGGCGACTGGCAAACTGGCATCCCTGCGTTGAAAAAGAGAGCAGCTATACCACGTGTGAACAGCTAGTGGATCACATGTTGAAAAGCTTCTTTCTACTTAACTAACATTGAAAAGGCTTGTATGTTTTTCTTTTTTTTTAAACATATGACTGAAGGAAATGATTGGGCAAAATTTCCAAATTTTCCGTTTGGAGCATCTGAGGCAATGCTTAGGAGTTTGTAAAAAGCTCTTGAAGCATACTTCATAAAATGTTTGCAAAACTTGAGCACACAAAAGAGATTCATGAGGCATGCTGAGGAACCTGTGTGTGCCCAGTGCAACTTCCAAGCCTTTTTCTTTGGACTAAAACCATCCTAGACCCACTGCTTCAGCATGACATGTGTTTGAAGTTTCAAATTTGGCGACCGTACAGTAGGTTGCTTAACATGATTTCCTTCTTCACTACAATCCCATAAGCTAGAGAAGCCTAAGTCAGATTTTCCAATGTGGCTTCAAGAATCTTTCATTTACAGGCTGGATCCAGGCCTATAGGCCTGTGTAGGAGTGAGGACTTCATTGACAGGGTGGCATCCTTAATGAGGCTGTACTAGGCACATCTATGACTTCAGAGCCTTGCTAGGAGTTGGAATTGTCTCCCAGAACACCAGCATGAAACATCCGTCTTGAAATGTCTTTCAAATTCCTTCTGAAATCCACTGTTTTCCCTAAATCCTTTGGCACCACCATGCCTTGGCCCCCTTTTTCGACTGTAATTAAGCTTAAAAAGGTGAAATTGAAATATTTGAAAATTGCATATGCTTCTCTTTTTTTTTTTTTAACCCTGCCTCCACCTCTTCTCTTTCTACCTTGCCTCTCTTTAGTCAATATCATTTAGATATTGTAAGCCCCTTGGAACATTCAGCGTAAAACACTGTGTATACTGATGACACCGTATAACGAAGCTTTTAAAAAAAGTGGAAGGAGCATCATTTATGCCCAGAATCCAGAAACACTACACATGCCCCACCTAATTTTAATCATCCCTCCCCTAGCACCTCCCTAGTTTCTCATGCTATACCACATGCTGATGATTATACCACATGCAGCTTCAAAACCAATTTAAAACATGACAGTGGGGAAGAAAAGATGAAAGAAAGTCCCACTTGGTTCACATTATCCCTTCTCCCTTGCTTAAAGGGTCTGTCTAGATCACAGACATACCACAAGCAAAAGACAACTAAATGACACTAAGGTTCAGTACAGATAGCCAATATTTTGTTGTCTTTAATTGTTGGGATTTTTGTTATTTTAAAAGACACTGAACATGTTTTAGGATTCTTTTAAAAAATTACAGGCGGTATTATTATTTGCTTTTAAAATCAAATATCAAAGCACTTTTTAGCAAAAATGTAAAACAATTAAAAGTATACAAACATATAACCAAGCATAAAAACTAGTAACAGCAACTCAAAACAGCAAGTTAAAACCATAAAGA
This sequence comes from Tiliqua scincoides, assembly GCF_035046505.1. NCBI lineage: Eukaryota > Metazoa > Chordata > Lepidosauria > Squamata > Scincidae > Tiliqua > Tiliqua scincoides. The sequence goes on along the minus strand of NC_089824.1, from coordinate 41,384,756 downwards.
TCAGGCTCAAGGAACAAAACACATTTAGGCCATACAGGAAAGCAGAGTCAGAAGGCTGGAAGTCTTCAATTTCTACTGGAAGAGAGCAAGAGTATTCTCTGTAGGAAGAGAATTCCAGAGCTGAGGAGCTCCCATCAATAAAAGATCAGGCCCTGATCCCTGTCAAACAGATATCTGTTAATGGTGGGCCAGAGAGATGAGACTCCATAGCTGATCTTTAAACTTGAGGTTCATACATGAGATACCATGGTATTGGGGCAGCCCAACCATGAACAATCCAGAAGTGGCTTGCAAAAGTGACAAATGGCAAGGGGAGCAAAGGGATGGTGGAGGGAGGTCACCAGGATGAGGTCTCTTGTTATCTAGTGTGCTCCCTGGGGCATTTGGTGAGCCGCTGTGAGATACAGGAAGCTGGACTAGATGGGCCTATGGCCTGATCCAGTGGGGCTGTTCTTATGTTCTTATGTGGATTTGGGGTGCCATTCACCCTCTCTGCCACTTCCCTCCAGCCCACCATGGATGCAAGCCGCATTGATCTATGCAAGCCACATTGGTCTGGATAATCTGCTTCGTTACCATGCTCCTTGTGTGGTTTCTCCAAACCTAAAAGACTTCCAGTTTTATTTCAAAGACCACGTGAGCGAGGGAGCACTTTCATTTGCCTGGTCCCTTTAAATAAGATCAGAAGTCCTCCATTTCTGGATATGAGAAAACTGCACAAAGAGCATGGTAACGGCCTTTCCCCCCCCCCCTTTTTTTTTCTTACAATGCACCATGGCAGAGGCTGCAGTTTCTGGCCCACATGGTATGATATCAGGATTGATTTTCAAAACTGTTGATTTTCAGATATCAGTTTTAAAAGTCTCTCTCTCTCTCTCTCTCTCTCCACACACACACACACACAATGGAAAGTTGAAATTGAACGAAATGTATTTTTGAGAGGGAAACTAAAAAATCCATTAAAGGATCTGTGCACTTCTTCCATGTTTGTTAAGTTCTTATGTAAGAACTTTAGGTGAGGGACTCTGCTTAGCTGCATTGTGTCTGCTGCACTGCATCCATCCACAGACCTGTTGATGAGTTGGAAGAGGAAGCCCATAACCTTGCAACTGCCTGCCACCTTCCCAGGCACAGTGACCCCAGAGAGCAAACAGGAGGAGGATGGGGATGGTCTACTTCCTGTTCCCCTGACCTCCAATTCCAGCATTATTTCTTAGGAAATGGCTGGTGGACAGAACTTCTCTTTGAGTTTGGGCCACCCTTTCCCCAAATCTATTTCCTTCCTTTACATGGAGATTGTATTCTGGCTCCATTCCATGAGGTTTCTGTTATGCTCATTATATTGACATTCTCCTTTGCAGCCAAGCACTTCAGCTCAGTTTTCTTGGCTTGGAGGTTTCTGGCACATAAAAAAACATTTCCACTGTCTCGGTGGAGCAGAACGGTGGCTTCATGGATGACTATCCAGGCACTTCTTTGCTGGGAAAGCTGTTTTTCTGTTGATCCACAGCAGAGCAGTTTCCTTATGGAAATCAAGTCATTGCTGGAGGCTGAAACTTGTGTTGCTTCATGTTCTGCACAGATTCCGAGATGAGCTTGAAGAGATAAGGTAAAGAAAAACAGGTGGCAAGTCCCCTCCAGCAATTTTTGGTTTCACAGCATTCGGAGACTTTAACTGGTACGCGGCAGGAGAGAGTAAACACATTTGGGCTTCCATTTTGTGTTGTGGCGAGATGTACAGGAAGTGAATATTGTGGCACATTTTGGCATGACTTGTTTGGCAAAGATTTCACTGAAATAAATGGAAGTATACTGGGGATTACCTGAAATAAAGAGAGCAAAGACAAACACAAAATTTCAAATGACGGGTTGGAGGAGAGGGAAATTATGCATTTGTTTTAAAATATTTGCATCCCACATTTCCCCTCTCAATTGGGAGGTCCTCTGGGTGGCTCATAACAAGATTTTAAAAGCAAATGGTAATACAATAAGAGTTAAACAAGGAAAGTATTCATATCATAATGGCAGGTGGATTATACAACAGTATTGTAGAATTTTTCCTACCAATGCCATGAACTTCTACAATACCCAGGTAAGCAAATGCAGGTAATAATAATAATAGACCATTAAATACTCAAATGACTATCATAACAGGCAAAAGAGAACCACAGTGGAATTGCAAAGCCAGGTTTACAGGGGTGTTGTAAGGATAGCCTTACATAAGATAAGTGAGGTGCTGTGCACCTCACTATACTATAAGTGAGTAATATACAAGTATTATACAAGTACTATACAAATGTTCAGTATTATTAGGTCAAGTATGTTATCAGTAATCGTTAAACAAGCCCTCCTACATTCAGCTCTGTCCCTTGCAGACAAAGGCTGAATGCACAGCTGCCAGGGCCAATGGCTGCAACAGTGTCATAGTGTCTACTAGTAAGTGAGATTCCACTCCTACCTCATGTGTTCAATGAACTCTGAGGAGGGGGTATATTATGTGAAAAGAAAGCTTCTCTCATCTCCTTCAGGCTCTTCTTCAAGTGCCCCTGTGTGGATTGACCAAAAATAGGAAATACGAAATATATGAAAAGGGACCAAGCATTTCTCATTGTGATGGACATTGTGCATAGAGCTATGTTTCTATGCTCTTCAAGTGGTGATACATTGATGAACAAGGGTGAGAAGACAGACATGCAGTACAGGTTGAGACTAATTATTTGCGTGGGTTCCGTTCCAAGCACTCACGTGGATTAAAAAAAAACGCACTATAGCAAATCAATTTAAAAAACAAAGTTTCTTTGCTCCAGTGATTGAAAAACAGCCTTGCTGACCTTTTGACTCTAAGATAAGGGTCATTAAGAAGACAATCCATCAGCACTTCACTCAGCCCCTCCCTTCACCAGTGCAAAATGAGAACCTTTCTTTCACTTTCACCTTCTTTGCTGGGGGAAGGGAGAGGTCCGCAGGAGAGAGAAGGATTGATGGATTGTTCGTCTGCTGCCCCCCCCTGTCTCTGTCATTAAGGAGGCTGTTGTTAAAGGACTGTTCAGTTTTTAAAACTGATTTTAACGGGATGCATTTTTCCCCTTCTCCAGGGATCAGCACATTCTTTCTCATTTGCAGGGGCCATTTGTGTTGAGTCAAATCCGTGTATAAAAAATCCGTGTATAAATAGGCTGGACCTGTAGTTAGTTGTAGGGGATGGGAGAGCTAGCCTGTTTACTAGATACTTTCTCCCCTTTGGTCTATCATAATCGCTCAGATAATCAAGAGCACTCACTTCAGAATACCATCTGTGCACTACATTTGACTGACAAGGTGAAATAGACAACTGTACTCAACATTTACTCTCCAGGGCTGCAATGCCCTTCCTCTTGTCTTGAGGTTCACCAACCCTCCTCTTGAGTATCTCCCAGAGGCCATATAAGAAGTTCCAATTTGAGCAAGCCTTAAGCAACTTGGAATAAACAAGGATTTATTTAGTCAGAAGACAATTATATATTTTTTTCCTTTCCTCTATGTATTTTATATGCTGAAACTTGTCTTTCTGTAGGCCGTTTTCCACCCAAACCATCTCTTGATAAGACTGTTCATAAAGTGAACAAAATAAAAGTGTGTGTGTGTGTGTGTGTGTGTGTGTGTTTTACCTCCACTGAGGGACATGTGAGAGGAATGAGACTGCGTTTATCAGCTTAAAATGTTGAAATGTTCACTTAGACAATTTACCCTTCACTTTAAATGAAAGTCTGTAGCCTAAAAAGCCACCTTTCCAAAATACTCTGGGTGACAACAGCAAAATAAGCAAGTCAGGAGAGTGCAGTTTAAATCTCCCTCAGCATGTCATGATTAAAACAAAAGCATGGCTCCCTAAGTCTGGATGAAGAAGGGAAACAAAAGAAATGTGTCAAAACAATATAGTTTGACTAAATCCTTTTGTAAAGGTGTAAATTGCTGATCTGACAAAGCTGCCTGTCTGAGGTGCTTTGTTTAACAATGAGTTTTACCATAAGAATTCCTCCTTGAAGAAAGACGACAGATGTGCTGTAGGTTCCCAGGGCAGATAGAACTCAGACCCACTACAGGCTGCAAGTTAGTGTCAAATATGCACCACATGCATCCTGGGGCATCATGTTGCCTTCATGTTGCATTTTATTGAGACAGATTTTTAACGTTTCAAGATGCAACCTCCAAAAAAATCCTTAACATTCTACTTTTTCACCAAGTAAACCAAATGAAAAGTGAAAATTATTGAGAGATAAGGGGATTTAAACCCCCTTTCCCTTCCGAAATGTCTCTATCCACCCCCCCCCACCCTCCACAAGCTGGCTACGGCCAGAAGCGAACCTAGAGGGGGTGGCATGGTAGTATAGCACACTCCACAACCCACCACACTCCACAACCCACTGTGTTAGCGGTACCTCCCGCTCTTTGTCAGAACCATTGAATGGCTTCAATACTAAGGGGGAGGGGCCGCTTACACGGCACACTGCGGAGCATTTATTTTATATTTTTCACATTTTTATACCGCCCTTTCTCCAAAGAGCTCAGGGCGGTGTACCCAGCTGCTCCCCTCCTTTTGTCCTCACAACAACCCTGTGAGGTAGGTGAGGCTGAGAGAAAGTGACTGGCCCAAAGTCACCCAGGATGCTTCATGGCTGAGGGGGGATTTGAACCTGGATCTTCCAGGTCTAAGTCCACCTCCCAAACCACTACACCACCCTGGCTCTCAAGTATGGAGCATGCCATACTTACTGTGCCTGGCTACAAGGTGTGCCTTTTTGGTGCAGCTGTACCAGAGAGGGAGGAGGAGGGAAGGATTGGGTGTGGATTTCACATGCCTGATCTCGTCTGATCTTGGAAGCTAAGCAAGGTCAGGCCTGGTTGGTACTTGGATGGGAGACCGCCTGGGAATACCGGGTGCTGTAGGTTTATATACCATAGTCTTTCGAGACTGAAGGTTGCCAACCATCTGGACTTTGAATGAGTCAGTTGGCCTTTTGACTTCACCTTGCTTTCTTCCTTGCTGTGTTTGATCCTACCAAATGCATGGTGCTGGTGATGGTAACCCCTCAAGGGAAGAACTGAGGGTTCATGGAAGAGCATCTGCCTTGTCTGAAGAAGGCTCTTGGTGCAAGCCTTAGAGAGCTGCTACCAGTCTGCATTGACAATACTGAGCCAGGTGAACCAATAGCCTGAGTCTGTATAAGGCTGGTTCTCGTTATGGTAGTATTATATGCCTGCATTTGTAGTAATGAAAATGCTGCATCCAAACCAATAATCAATGGTTGCAATTACATAAAATAAAAGGTTTGCATCTTATTTCATTTAAAATTAATCCAGCAACGGCAAGCTCTTTTAAAGGTGTCTCTTTGTTTCCCACCAACACGTAAAATGTCACTTTTATTTTTTCTAGGAAAGTTCTGCTTCCCCCCCCCCCCAGAAATGACAGCATCTTCAACTTTTTATTTTTGAACGCTTTTTATGTGATGAGCACCGTTGCATCCTCTCCAGATATAAATAAAGACAAGGTTTATCCCCCACAATCTGTAATTACTTTAATTACGGGATAATTATATAAATAATGCATTTGAATACAGACTTCACTTTCTTCGGTTTCTAAATATTATTATCTTTCAGTGTTTTCAGAGGCATAAACAAAAAAACATGTAAGTGTCGATGAAGAGCAGGTGAACTGGCTGTCAGGCAGGAAGAGACAGCGAGAGGATGATTATGCCTGTTGCAAACCTGCCGGATTTGTTGGTTGTCTTAAGCAGGCAGGTGCGTTTACAGTTTTCAGACTGACAAGATAGCAAACTTTAAGGGGTGTGGAGCAGGCTGAAAATACCTGATGGCATTTTGAACTAAAGATGAAATGAAATGATAAATTCACGTCATGCTAGGAGTAGGCTAGAAGATCTCCTAGCCATATGAGTCCAAGGCACAGATTGGCAGCTAATTTTAAATTTTGCTAATTGTGGCTATATTTTGAATGGGGCAGAGTCTAGAATGTTATCACTGCCTACTGACTCACTCCCATGTACAGACAGCTGCCTTGCGCTGAGCAGCAAAGAACTCTTTAACTCCTTACTGCTTACTGATGACTATCAATTGAAAATTCCCTGCATAGATTGAGTACCAGCTGAGCTGTCCTCTGTTTACACTATGCATTTATTCATTTATTGGTTTCAAACGTTGTTTTTAATACAGCCGCTAATATAAAAGTTCACATTAATTTACAAGTATTTTTTTTTAAACGTCGACAAAATCAACAGTAATTTAGCACACCTGTACACAAGAAAACAGCAATACCTAAAAACCAGGGAGGAGGGATCAGCTATATATTCTCTGAGGTTTTTCTGGAAAAGCACAAGTTTTATCTGCAGCTGAAAGACAGCATGGAGAAGCTAGTATCAGTGCCTCAGAGCAGAGAGTTGCAGACTGTTGGGGCTGCCACTGAGAAGGCCCTGCTCATTGTGGAGGCTAATCTGGCTCCTAGATATAGACCAGGGCCTCATCAGAAGTCTCAAGTGCTGGGTTGGAAACTTATATGTGGAAAGATGTTTCCTGAGATAATCAGGATCCAAGTAATTTGGGCCTCCCCACCCCCTGCCTTCAACTGGCAGCAGCTCTGGCTCTGGCCCTGGCCCTATCCACAGTTCTATGAGCTGGAGCAAAGATTTGTGGTACTCTCACATGAGGAGCACAAATGGAAGCAGACACTCAGTTTGACATGAGGGTCTCTCTAATTCTGGCTCTTTAGAGCCAGCTGAGAGACTTTTCAGCTCCTATTGAGAACATCCTCAGGCTTGACCTTTTGGGGCTCACTCCAGGAATTTGCATTGCCTGTATGAAAGAGTATAAAACAAGTATTGATTTTGTTTGTGCATAACTTGGCCACAGATTTGATTAAAGGGTTTCATCTTACCTGAAAGGGCAAGTTCTTTGTGATGCATTAGTGTTCCAGCCTACTATAAAACCTGTTCTCCAAAAGAACACCCTGCTGCTAGAGAAAGAATGATTACTATTAATATGCTTGGTTGCATTGCAGCTTGGGAACATAGACAGTGACCAACAGTGTGGAGCAGATCTAGAATAAGGAAGTGAAATGTCAGACCTTAAAGAGGAAATAGGGTTACCCAAATTTCCCTTAAAGAGGAAATAGGGTTACCAAATAGGGAAATAGGGTTACCTACACTTGCGTGATCATGCACTTGGACTCTGACATTCTACAGTCACAAGCTTGCATATTGTAGAGCAGTAGCATAGTTGGAAGGCTGGTATCTGGGGCCGGGTGATGCAATGACCCCCCCCTTGAATCATTGCATCATCCGCTATGCCTGCACTGTCACCCCCTCCTCCATGCATGTGCGATCCTGGCCCCGGAAACAGCTCCATTTGGAGCCATATGGGCACAAGGGCAGGTGGGAGGACTGAGTTTGCTGCGTGCTTTTGATGAGAGCTGTAACCTCTGCCCCCTCAGCAGAGACAGTGGAAAACCGCTACACTACCATGGGCGGTAATAATATAACCCCCTGCCCCACCTTAGCCATGCCACTGTTGTGGAGCTGGGATGGGCAGATTCAGGCTTGTGGGATCTACTCTGGTTTTTGCTTCTATTTCATAGGCAAGGAACTCTGAACCTGAGAGATAAGTGATTCACACAAGGCCAGCCATGGCAGTGGAGCCCCCCCCCCATTTACTATTAAACTATTGGCAGTCAGTAATCCTTGCTGATCTACTGCAAATCCCACACAGATCTACCAATAGATCCTAAGCTAGCTTCTGCTTGCACAGTGCTTGCAGTCATCCACAGAGACTGTGATATAAACGGGGTCTGGTTGGGAAGAAAAAGAAACAGCAAGAAAAGGCAAACACTCCTCTAATTGTTTGCTGCTGATGTCCCTGCTGTGTTCTCTCTGAGCTGGCAACTTGAGAGCAAATCAGGTACCATTACTAGAGAAGAGTAATTTCATAATGTCAGAATTAGAGGCAAGAGGAGACTTTTTTATTTGTTAATAAGGCTCCCCTGGCTAGTGTCTGAGCCCAGCTGTACTACGTACATTTGCATAATCCCCATCAGATCCAGTGGAAATACTCCTGATCTAGCTAATGTAAATCAGGAATAAGACACTGCTCTTCACTGAAATCAGTCTGAACAATTATCACTGCTCAATAGTTCAGCCTGATTTTGCTCCTGTTTATTATTTGGTAATATGGAGGATAACAGTATAAAGAAAAAACAGCTGAAATTTTTTTTATTCTTAAAAGAAAAAAATTCCTATTTCATTCTGTGATCATCTTAGAATGACCACCTCATAGGATTGTTGGACCAGTGAAAAGTCACTTGGACTTTTTTTTTCTTCAGATACAAACCTTTTAAAGCAGGCAATTTGACAATCATGGTTACAATATTTGTGAATGGACACTACTCACCACAGTCAATTGGGTCAAAATAAGCTGAGTGAAAAGGCTAATTATGAGCCAAACTAAATGAATTTGGGCCCAGTCATGCCCTGGGAAGGGGAAAGGGGTGAATTCTTTTCTACATCAGATAAAAATTGGAGCCACAGAAGAATTCTGAGATTATAATGCTTGCCTTATATTTAAGCTGGGCATTATGAATTCCCCAAGTGTCTATTTCCAGCTCAGGAAATAAGAGTTTTAGGTTCAAATCCTAACCAGCTTTCCAGCTCTGACATAGCTGTGCCAATGGGGCATGTGCTGCATTCTGTAGTTGGGGGGCAGTCACAGAAGCCTCCTCAAGGTAAGGGAATGTTTGCTCCCTTAACTTGGAGCTGCATTGCCCTTACCTCAGTGCTGGAAAGCTGGTTAGGATTGTTCCCTTAATAACATATCCAGCGTAAGATTATTCACGTGTTTGGGTTTTCCTGTTCAGTAACATGTCGAAGCTTGTTATATTTGGACATGATGTCACAATATGTATTGACAAAGTACAAAATGTTCTTCTCAGGGGCGTCACTAGGGTTTGTGTCACCAGGTGCAGGAGGCCAGCATGCCACCCCCGTAATGGACTTCCTCCCATGCAGTGGATAGGTGAGTTTGGTGATGCATCATTGCCGTGCCCCATTGGTTTTTGGGCTATAACTTTTGATAGAATAGAGATATTCCAACGTGGTTTGTTTCATTGCATTCTGCATGAAATACACATTGTGTGACATATAACATAACAGTATTATTCAAAAATACCAAGATTTTAAAAATTTTGGTCAGTAGTGGTCTCACCCCCCCCCCTCCGGTGCATGTCACCCAGTGTGGCCCGCACCTCCCTATTAACATCACTGGTTCTCCTTAAACAAACATCTTAAAATACAATAGCTAAATATGTCATATTCTGTGTGCAGGGAGCCTGTTATTCTGTGCCTCATTAGGCTCATTGACTCAAGTCTCATAAGTTCCACCCCAGTCCCCATCTTGGATAGCACCTCTTGCTTGGCTCTGAAAAGCTATGGCTCATCCTTTCCCATTGGCCCTAATGACTCAGGAACCATCTTTATTATGAGTGGAACCCTTCCCAGGAGGAAGTTATCAAAATTCTCTTGATTCTTGAAGCAGAATTCGGCAGCTCCTACCTTTTCAATGTCTTTGACATTGAAGGCATCCCAAACTGGCCAGTATTATTATTATTATTATTATTATTATTATTATTATACCGCTTCTCAACAGAAAGTTCACAAAGCGAATGGCTCCCTGTCCCAAAATGGTTCACAATCTAAAAGGATGCAAAAGAACACCAGCAGACAGCCACTAGAAAAGACACTGCTGGGGTGAGGAGGGCCAGTAACTCTCCCCCCACTAAATAAAAGAAGAGCACCTACTTAAAAAGTGCCTCTTACCCAGTTAGCAGGGAGTAACCCACTTGCTCATTTGGATCAATCCGCACAAGATGATAATGATCACATCAATATGTGATTGTAACCACGGCTTTGTTCTCTGTGTGCAGTTATAGCTAAGCAACTCTGCTAAGACTCTATTGTGTCTACAATACTTAAATGGTAGTTAAATTGTGCCTGAGCTCCTGGAAAATTGGAGCTCCTTTCTGTACTCCAAAGGCTGAATACTCTGCCACTGTCCTGGTCGGGATGCCCTGTCATATTCAGAGCAAAGACAAAAAACTGATATCAAGTGGAAATCACAGTGAGGCTCCCTGCCGCATCCACCTCCTCTGGTCCCCAATAACCTCCTCCCAATTTCTACCAGGTTTGTTTTGCCATCAAGTGTGTGGTTGGTGAATTTCTTAGGCCTACAAATATATCAAGAGAAAACAAGATCTATCCCGGCTGGTCAAATTTTGCAGTACTTGCAGAAACTCTTTATCTGACCTCTGTGATAATTGGGCTCTCATAGCACCACCATCAGTTGCTCTCAGCTGCTGAGCTGTGAAGTGATACATGTAGAAGTGGCCCTGCTGAAAGGACAGTACTGGGAGAGCCCAGTTTGCAGGCCACTCTTTCAGCAGCATTGCTTTGGCCAAGGTGCTGGGAGCGGGAGCTGTAAGGGGCTTCAGAGAATGAGCAATGGTAGGGGGAAGAAGCAGACCAAGAGGCTACTCTTTGAGTAGCTGGTGTACATTATTGTGATTGACACAACTGTCTTCTCTCTCTTAGCACAGTCTGTGAGCAGTATGACTCTCTGGCTCAGCTCTAACCTGAGACTCTCTCTCTCTCTCTCTCTCTCTCTCTCTCACACACACACACACACACACACACACAGAGCTCCCCCCCACCGTTACTTCACAGAGACACACACAAAAATGTGGGGAAATAGGAATTACATTTCAGAATCAAAAGTATATTGATCCATCCAGGAAAGACTTGTCCATTAGCAAGGTTTGTGCTGGATGGCTTTTGCATTTAAGCACTGCATATTTATATGCAGCATGATAATTATTTCAGATGTAGTTACGGTAGTGAGCTGGATCCAGCGCAGAGCATCTTCACTTAGCCATGCTTGGCTTCCTATCCTCTAATGGGCACTTAATATAGTGCAGCAGCAATCAGCTCATGAATAATTCTACTATTCACTTGTATGGAAGATCTTAGGGAATATGTTAAAGAGAAAAGGGCAGGAGGTCTGGTCTGGGCAGGAGGTCTGGTCTAGAGGGTAGAGCCTCCTTAAGCCAGAAGATAACATCAGAAAGTCGACAGTTCGAGGACACCAGCAGCTCCCTGAACAGCAGCTGAGAATGGCAAGACCTTGAAGCAGCTGACAAGCCCAGCTGAATGATTCCACCTGCTCTTGGTGTGAGCAAGAAGCGTCTTGGCTGCCCTCCATGTGAGAGACGGAGCTGCTTGTCAACCTGCGTGGGAGAACTGGAGGCCAGAAGTGAGACCAAACCAGGAAGATCCATTCTGAAATGTTGTTGGTTCTTGAAAGAGAGAACCTTTATGGAAACTGCCTTCAATAAAGTCAGAGGAGTAATCAGATGACCAGAAAGGCGGTATATAAATACCTTATTATTATTATTATTATTATTATTATTATTATTATTATTATTATTATAGAAGATATATAAATTTCAATTTCAATGCACAATGCAGTAGTTAAAGGTAGTTCTCTTGTCATGCTTATATAAATATCAGGCTGCACGGTCTCCTCAAACATGGAAATATAGCATGCAGAAGACCAGTCTCACTGTTTGATAGACACTAGAAGGGGGGCGATGGGGAGCAGCACCCCCCCCCAAGAAGTAGTAATCCTCTCCTGCCATTCCTCTGCTTAGTCCATGTGAAATCCTGTCTTAGAAAACAATACAATTCACACATGCATGTGTTTTACTTGGTGCCTTGCAACTGATAATTGGCAGCTGAGAACTTGGCAGGGTCAGCCCATCCATGAGGCCAACTGAAGTGGTCAATCGGCTCATGCAGCAGACAGATCGGGGTGCTCATCTGTGTCCACCTACTTGCCTCACCTGCTCCTCTTTATCCTGCCTGGATTGGAAAAGGAAGCTGAGGACAGAGAGGAAGAGGAAATGTGGAACGGAGCGGAGTGCTGAGCTAAACATTGGAGCTTGGGAGGAGCAGAGGCTGGCACAAGGCCGGTGGGGCAGCATTTGGCATGTTGCCTAGGGCATCAGGTGGTCTTGGGCTGGCCCAGGCATGGGCTCTCTCTAAAAGCATTGAATATGAGCTGATAGGTGACACAAAATTGATATCTGTGGTGGCCTAATCAAGCATGGAAGTAATCCAGCTGTTTTCAAACGTTCTGGGAGAGTTTGAACCACAGTAAGTTCTTGCGGGGATGGGAGGGAGGCAGCAACACAATCCCTAGGATTGGGTCACTCAGGGAGCTGCAGGGACTGGAATGTACTCACCAGTCCCTGCAGCAGCCTTCTTGGGGTGCGGAGAGCCCTGCTCGAGGGTCTGCAGGGCTCCCCAGGTGTTGAAAAGTTAAAGCACAGTGGACACGCTCAACTGCCGCAAAACTGGAAGTGGAGCACAATCGCTGCGCTTTCACTTTTCAAGACCTGGGAAGCCCTTCGCGCAGGGCTGCCCGCACCCCAGGAAGGCTGCTGCAGGGACTGGTAAGTAAATGCCAGTCCCTGCAGGCCCCTGAGCAACAAGATCCTGGGGGTCGCTTTGCAGCCTTCCCCCCGTCCCTTAAGGGGAAAGTGGCCAGTGCTCACAGGCTGGTGCATCTTGATGCCCCAGTTTGAAAAGCCTTGAAGTAATCTCTTAACTTTGCAGTCATCAAATGATAAAACATGAACCTGTAAACCTGCCCACAGATAAAATGGACAGAGATCTTTGCACTTAGGAATTGGAACTCTTCTCTTGGTACCTCTGGACAACAATCAATGGAACCTGAGAAGAAGGGTCTTCCAGTGTTTTGAGTTCCTTTAATTATGCAGCACTCACAGAAGTAGGAATACAGCTATCCCTTCCCCACTATTTTTTTTTCTGAGCTTCAAAATATAGATCACTAGCTTATGTATTCCTTTCCACCTCCATAGTCTCTTAGATAAAGATCAAATAGCAATCACACAACTGTCACTTATTGACAACAGGTCTGGCCTCTCATGACTTCCAAAGGCATTAATAATGAAGGTGGTAAAGAAGGAACTTCACATCCTTTGAAACTCTAAATAAACTGATAGTGTGTTTACTACAGGCACCTTGATTGTCCTATAACAAAATGAGAACTAGTTGAATGACAATGCATTTTCTGTAAAGTATCCATAGGAGAACTATGATGCTATAATTCGTACAATTATTTCAATTTCACTGTAAACTGCTGCATGATCAACTTGAATTGTAAGCTGACTAATGGCCCAGTCCTATCCTCAGCTAGCTTGTAGGTGCAGTGATCCTAGTGTGGGTTTGGCTGTATGCTATGGGTGGCTGGGACCATGATGTGATGGAGAGGTAGGTAAAATAATGTTTTACTTACCTACTCTTCTGTGCCATGATCCTTAATGGGCCTACTCAAATCTGCACCACCTTTGGCTGTCACTGATATCCACCCCATACATAGCCTTGAAACATGCCACTCGCAACCCCAATCTTGCCCCATCCCTACCCTCCCTCTTCTGCTCAACTCCGCCCACTGCCCATCCCTATCTGTGCTGGGGGCTGTTCAGGAGGGTGATGGTATGCTGCTTGCAGTGACACCCCAGCTGTACAGAATGATGAACTTTGCAATCATCATAAAGCATGCCATGCAGCCAGAACTTGTGTTCTGGGCCCATAAGTTTGTGCTGTTACTTTGTTATAGCCCTTACAAGGTGATTAAGCATTATGATGTCCATATTGCAGCTGTAAAGACTGAGGCTGAGAGGGAATGGCTTGCTGTAGTGACATTGCGGAAGATATTACCGAGGAGATAGGGTGTGGTGTCCACAGTGCCCCTTGCTCTAAGTGAATGCAGGATTAAGGCCCAGGTGGTAGCTGGAGGTGTGCTGCACAGCTGCAGCCACTAGAGGCTAAAGGAGATCCCTCAGGATATAAGGAGCATCTGCGATAGAAAGGATTGTGGGTTGTAGGAGGTGTGAATGTTGAGAGGGCTGGCTGACTTTGGACTCTGACTTGGCACCTTTGACTGATTGGACTGACTGACAAACTGGACTGTGACTTGGCTTACTGACTTGGCACCTTTGACTGATTGGACTGACTGACAAACTGACCTTGGACTGTGACTTGGCTTACTGACTCTGGACTCTGACTTTTGCTTGCTGTATGGGTGAGTCAACCAAGGAAAACTAATCAGCCTTAAGTGGGCACAAGGCCCAGTGGGGAGGAGCTGTGACAAGACACTTGCCTAGTGGTAACTTGAACCAGGAAAGTTCTGATTCACAGCTCAATCTTTTAGTGTCAAATATGCTACACAGCTCTCAAAACATAAATACATTTCATATGTTCCTTCCTGTTTTTTTAAAAACAATCTCTTTACTTGTGTATATACATGTTTTATTTTTAGATACAAGTGAGTTTACTTATATAATGCAATAATTTTTTTTCTTGGCAACATCACTCCATTTTTTAATGCCACAAATAATAAAACGCATACCAAGCAATTATCAAACTTCAAAAAGGGAGATAAGAGAATTGGAGTCCAATCCTATGCCTGTCTACTCAGAAGTAAGTTCCATTATAGTCAAGGGAGCTTACTCCCAGGAATGTGTGGACAGGATTGCAGCTGTATTCAGGCAAATAAAGTGTTTTCTTGCTCTGTCCTTGCTCTGTCCTACATAGCATTGTCCCAAAGCAACGAGCACAATTTGTAGAGAATGAGGGTCCAATCCGATCCCACTTTCCAGCACTGGTGCAGCCACAATACAGCCCCAAGGTAAGGGAACAAATGTTCCCATACCTTGAGGAGGCCTCCGTGACTGCCTCGCCACCACAGGATGCAGTGCATGCTCCATTGGCACGGCTGCACTGGCACTGGAAAATTGGATAGGATAGGATATTCTAATAACCCTAAGTTATTAGAATATATATTTTTTGTCATGTCGAGTGCTGGGGAATGGAAAAAGGATGGGTGTCTTCAAATCTATGGATTAAAGTAGGAATCCTACTGTTACCTGAAATGTAACCCTTCAGTTCAATGAATACCAATATAAGCTCTAGGAAGATAAAAAGGCAGTTGCTTTTATTTTGAATTACACATTCAATGTTAAAAAGAAATGGACAGGAAACAACCTGTTTTTGGTTTGTTGTCTTTTGTTTAAAGACATCAAATGAAATCCTGAGATAATTCTACATCTATTATTGAACAAGCAAATATTTGCATCCAAAATATATCCATGTTATGCAGACATTTGAAGATTCAGATTTACTTAGGATAGACAGACTCCCCACTGCCATTCCTTCTTTTTCTCTCCTCTTCCATTTCTTCTTGTGCAACTTTTCCTTGGTTTTCTGGCATGCTCACATCTACCCAGGAGGGCAGGAGGTCTGGTCTAGAGGGTAGAGCCTCCATTTGACTGAAGGTAACATCCACAAGGTCGCCAGTTCGAGGCCACCGGCACGTGCGACCTTGAAGCAGCTGACAAGCTGAGCCGAGCTATTTCCATCTGCTTGGAGCGTGGGAGGATGGAGGCCAGGATGGAGGCCAGATCAGAATGAAACATCTGAATTGTTGTGGCTCTTGAAAGATAGAGCCTTCTTTCAATTGTAAAAATCCCTATGGGGATTTAAATTAGCCTGCCTATGTAAACCGCCTTGAATAAAGTCATGAATAAAGACAAGAAAGGCGGTATATAAATACCTGTATTATTATTATTATTATTATTATTATTATTATTACCCTAAATTTAAAAGAAGACTCTTGCCTGCAACTCTTCCTCCAGCTGTTTCCCTTCCTTTCCCAGCCATGTTTCTTGAATCACTGACCGATGATTAGCTATGCCTTGCTAATTGGGCTGTGAGGGTCCTTCTAAGGGGGGTTGTCTTATTTTTAGAAGGGAATAGAGCAAATGTCCCACACCCACTTTAGCATCTCTTACTGTGGCTGTTTGGTTGTGTCTCTTTTGTGTCTTTTTTATATTGTGAGTTCTCTGGGACAGGATGTTATCACTTTGTGGTATAGACCACTTTTGGCACAATTCTAACCGGCCCCTGTGCCAGCCAAGCACACACTCTGCTGGCATATGCTGTCGCAAAAGTGCTGTAAAGTTGTTACACTGGTTTATTTTCACTGGGAAAATGGCACAGGAAAAGAGTTATTCCCTTCCTCAGTCCCATGGGCTTGGTCCAAATGAGGTCATCCTCCCCCGCTCCTGCATGGTGACTGTCCTTTAAAAAACATTAAGATCAGATCACTGATTTCCATTGTCTAGTTTTTCTCTCCATATCTAAGTCTTATAATCTGGTTAGCTGAGATTTATCAGTGTCCTGCCCATGAGAAACCAAATTTCAATTCCAGAAGTGTGCAGTTGTGCTATCACTCACTTTCAAAGATCAAGGGTACAGATGCTTTCTACAATTTCTTTTAAAACATTTCTATTCTGGGATAAAATGTCAGACTAAACAATAATTTGATAGGTTGTTTTCTCTTTTAAATCACAGCAGCAACACCACCCGACTACATAAGGGTTTTTCAGCAGAGGACTAAGATATTGCCTTATCTGGTAAGGTTGTTTATTAAGGAAATGCAGCTATTCTGAAAGATAGTGAGGGCTTCTTTTTGTTGTTTTCTCCCTAAATTATTTAGAAGAAAGGAACTGCTGATCCTCTGATAACCCATGTTGTGTTCAGCACCATCCTGCTTCAGTATCTTTCTGCTCCTTTCAAATGACTGATTAAAGGGGGAAAAAAGACTTTTTTTCTCATGTAAGTAGAGTGTAGCACTTTAGATAATATCATAGGCAACAATTCTCCATGGTATTCAAGATAAGCAGCCTCTCCTTGCGTTAAGGATATTCAAACTCTTCCCATAGTAATGGAATAATTCAATAACTTCACAGTTTGCTGGGTTTTTTCTTTAAAAAAAAAATAACTGGATAATTAACTGGGTTCTTGTTGGCATCCTTCGGTCTCGGAAGACTATGGTGTCACGCTCTGAATGGTGGTTCTGGAACAGAGTGTCCTCTCCAGTGCGCAAAGCCTGGGTAAAGTAGGTATGGAGGATAGGCTGTAACCCATGCAGCAAATCCCCCCTCTCCACATCGCTGAAATGGTCCAATGGAAAGGCAGAGGCCAATATGGTTGGTTCCAGCGGCGTTGCAGGAGTTGCCGGAATGTGACTGTGTTCAGCCATGAACTGCCTCAGGGACTCCAGCTCCGGATTTTGCCTCGAGGTTGACTCCTGAAGCCTTTTCCATAACTGGATGTAGCCACAAGGCAGTGGAGGTTTGGGATCAGAGTTTTCCTTCTCTAAGATGAGCTGCCTTCCCAGGCTGACGAGTCCCATCTACCCGGTGGCTGTTTATTTGCCTCTTACGACAAGTACAGCCAAACTGAGGGCCTATTCTTATCCCCAGCCCCCAGGGTTAACTGGGTATACCTGGATAATTGTAGGTATGGCTCTCACTTTGGTCACCTCTGACCGTACCAAATAGATACATTTCCACCATGTGACCACCATAATAATCGAAAATGGTGCTTTCCAGCCCTCCTTGTGCAGGATGGAGCGGGATGGAGCATAGGGCGAGTTGATTAGCTGTCTTGCTTCAACAATCAGCTTAACCAGCTCATACAGGGCTGCATCTGCTTAAGGCAGCTGTGTGTTCCTTCAACTATAATTCTTGGTCATGGGTCACACCACCAAGTCCTGGTTATGTGAATTAGCTGGATGATGATGATGATGATGATTTCAAGCCATTCAGCTTAGCTGTAGCAGGAGGTGAGGCAAGATAACCCAATGGGCAGCCCAATCCTGAGTTGCCCGGAACTCCTGGATCTGGTGGCTCCATGGAGGGCTGCCATTGGATCCTGCACCTCCCGCGCTACTGCGGGAGGCTCCTCGGGAGAAGGGGATATTCGTCTCCTTCCCCCGAATAAGGGAAGCAGCCCTGCAATGGGGCTACTCACTACTCCGCAGTGGGGCTATTCACCAAAAGGTCGCCGCTAAAGTAAAGGCGCTCGTGTAGGGCAAGCAGCCCTGCACGAGTGCCTAGGATCCTGCTGAGCTCGGCTCTGTGAATCCGCCTCCCCACGCCCCCGGCCACACCTCTCCCTCCCCAGAAAGCCTCCCCCATGCCCCCGGCCATGCCCCCGCCTCCCATTCCGCAGCCTGGCAGTCCGG
The DNA here is from genome assembly GCF_035046505.1 of Tiliqua scincoides. Classification (NCBI taxonomy): domain Eukaryota; kingdom Metazoa; phylum Chordata; class Lepidosauria; order Squamata; family Scincidae; genus Tiliqua; species Tiliqua scincoides. Next base: position 41,366,549 of record NC_089824.1, on the reverse strand, counting down.
GGGACCGTGGAACCTGGGCAACCACTGGGTGCTAGCCTAGTGCTGACCGGCGCTGGGCTAGCTCTGGCGGAAGCCCAGCAGTAAGCCCCACAAACGTGCCTTATGGCATGTTTGCAACTGAGGTCCGCAGCACGGAGCCATACCGCGGACCCCAGGATTGGGCTCTCACTCACTTGACTTGGCTGGTGAAACCAACCACCATTTGGTTTCATTTCTCCTGAGCAGCCTTCGCACCTGATCATTACATAAACCACAAGACTGGGTACACAAGTCTCATTTTCCTCTTCTCTCTCCATCCCTTTTCTTTTTACACGTGTCTATTAGATTGCAAGCCTGTGAGCAGAGCCTGAGTCATGTACAGCACCTTGAACAATTTAGGCCCAAATCCCAACCAACTTCAAGCACTGCCACAGCTGTACCACTGGGGCATGTGCTGCATCCTGCTGTAGGGGGGCAGTGACAGAGGCCTCCTCAAGGTAAGAGAAACTTTGTTCCCTTACTTTGGGGCTATATTGCCCTTACCTCAGTGCTGGGAAGTTGGTTAGGATTGCACTCTTAGGCACTTTTAGCACAGGGCAAAGAATGCTTTCCTTTCTTTTAGACCAGGGGTGTCAAACATAAGGCTCGGGGCTCGAATACGGCCTGTGGAAGCTTTTTATCCAGCCTTTGGCCTTTCCTAGCACCACCACCAGCTGCTCCTAGCTGCTGAGGTGTCACTGCTGGAAGAGCAGCCGGCATAATAACTGGGCTCTCCCATACTTTGAAAACATGATCGAGATTTGCATATTTTCTCTTCTGACACTTGCAGTTAATGAGTTCCTAAGTGAGAAAAAGGTACTTATTTCTGGTCATGACATGTTTAATGACATCACTTCCTTATTAATGACATCATTTCAGGCCCTCAGCAAGCGTCATGAATGCTATATGCTTGCTGTATGAAATGAGTTTGACACTCCTATTCTAGACCTCTGTTTCTCCTTTTCCTTCTCTTTTTGCCTGGTCTCTCCCCTCACTCTGCCAAGTTCTGTATTGCCTTAGGTTTTCCACTGTGCTTCCATCCTAATTTTCTCTCTTGAATTGTGTCCATGCCTCTCCCTACCAGGCCTTGCCCCTCCAGGCCACTGCTTCCACTAGTAGGAATCTCTAGATGACATGCTGTTCATGCATTTTACATTAGCTCCAGATGCCCTTAAAGCCTTCTGTCACTAAGGGATTGCAAAGGATAAAATATGCAATAACATACCTGGAACATACAATGAGAGTGAGGAGAAAGCAACAGCTAGCACAATAGCCAGGAAAAGAAATACCATTTTTGAAGAATCATCTAGCTTGGTTTAATTTAAAAAAAAATGTCAGAAACCATATTAGAATTAAGAAAATATTCATTGGTTAAAAAGCTGAAGGTAAACTTAGCTTTAAAACAAAATCACTACTCTGAAAGAGGAAACTGAATTTGCTGGAATAGTATTTATTTCAGTCACAACAGCATAGCTCTCAGATTTGTCTTGATAGATGCATAAATAGCAATTCATGATTTATGACCTTTAGGTAATACCAAAATTATCATATTTTCTGCGGGTACTGATGTTTCTTTTCTAAAAACTGGGTGACTATAACTGGGTGACTATAACTCCACCCTTTTCCCCCAGGCAATGACTCTTGTTAGCTTCATGAAGTCAATTCTTCAGGTTCACAGTCTGGAAGTTGTCCTGGATCCCTGGATGCTATCCCTGGATGCTAAAGTGATGTCTTGGGCCCAGCTTCAGCTGGTGTGCTGGCTGAGGCTGTTCATGGATCAGTTGGATCTGGTGATGGTGGGCCATACCCTAGTGACAACTTGTTTAGAATACTAAAATGCACTCTACTTGGGGCTAACCATGAAAACAGTTTGGAAATTGTAGTTAGTGCAGAATGCGGCAGCTTGGTTGGTCACCGGAGCTCAGCACAGTAGCATTTGGGGCTCGAAAATACCACAAAATGAGCCCGTCTGCTTGCACCGGCACCCATGTGGCTCCAAATAGAGCCATTTCTGGAGCCGTGGCTGAGCGTGTGCGGAGGAAGGGGGTGTCTGCGGAGATGCGGGGTGTGATGCGATGATGAAGGGTCTTCATCACATCACCCAGCCCGTGTTCCCGTCTCCCAGCTACACACTGGCTCAATGCTGATTTTGCCATGATATTGTTCCAACGGCTACACTAACTAGCCTTTCCTTTTCTCTTCCTCTGATTCAATTATCCATCTGTTGTAAGCAGAGATCTCACCAGGCTATTCCTGGCCAACTTCCTATTAGGGCCCTGTAGTGGACTCCACTTCCTCAACTGAGGCTGCAGAGTCCATGAACAGACCCCAGTAATTTAGCTTACTTCTCTGAGGATGTCACTTCTGAGCCAGGCTCAGATTTTGGGAGCATGAGACACACGTGCAGGTTTGCTCCACCCCGCCAGCAAGCCATTTGTCTCTCCTTTCTTCAGCTGCATCTTAGCTGCACTCACCTTTGCAGCCTTCCTGGTAACCAAGGTCATGACATTTCTCCCAAACTCTACCATATCGATCCCTGGCTCAATGTGATTTTTGAAACTGTACCGGCATACACTCATTAAATATCAATAGAACGAAAAGCGGAAAATAGCAAGCAAAAGCTCTTTGCAACTTTCCCATCTGCTTGAAAGAGTTCAGTGCCGCTCAAATATTAAACAAGGGTATGCTCCTGTAGGTGGGCTACAAATAAATTATTAAGTGTTATTTAGAGGCTGGTGGAACATTTTTCACATAGACTGCAACACATGTCATCACATACAGCAAAAGGATAAGCAGATTGACAAAGACCAATGATGACTTTTCCCTACACAGAACCAGTCCTATCCAGATTAAAGCAGTTGCAGCCAGTATAATCCTCCTCCTTGGCACTACATAATCATTAATATGTGTATATTGGAAAACAGCTTAAGTTTGCTGATTTGAAGACTTTTTTTGAAAGGCATATTTTAAAATGTATTTTAAAACTATTTCCATACTCATTCCAGTGTGCCTAAGGAAATCATTGAGGTTTGGCTACATTTGGAGTTATTTATTGCTGAAGTCACCTTTGACAGTTACTTGAGTATTGCTTGTAAGGACAGAACTAAGCATTCATAGCACACAAGAGACCTAGGGCCAAATCTTATCCAACTTTCCAGTGCTGATGCAGCCGTGCTAAAGGGGTATGCACTGCATCTTGTGGTGATGGGGCAGTCAGAGAGGTCACTTCAAGGTAAGTGAATGGTTGTTCATTTTATTTAGGCAATAAATCTAGTCCTATCATGTGTATGAGAATATGAGAAGTCTTGAAAAATATGGATTAGAAAAAGTTATTTCTGTTTATTTGTATAAATAACTTTTCTTTAGAGCCTTTTCTTTAGGAAAGTTAGAAAACAACCTTCTTTCGTTATTTGTATAAATAACTTTTCTTTATAACTTTTCTTTAGGGCCAGGTATGTACAAGGTATGTACAATCATAAGGTGAATACATAGTTGGCTGAAAGACATAGAGTAATAATTGATGATTCAGCATCAACCTGGAAGGGAAATATCAAGAGACATGCCACTGGGGTCATTCCCAAGTCTGGTGTTGTTCAGCGTGTTCATTATTGACTTGGATAAAGACACTACACTTATTAAATAATGTTGTACAAAACTGGGCGGAAACAGTTAACCGTTTAGGACAGCATTAAAAAAAATCTTGATACATTGGAATGGTGGCTTGATTAAAAAGGACATTTAACAAGGACAGAAAATCAGACACTAACGTAAGACGGGGAGACAACAATTAGATAAGCAATAGCCAAAGCAAGAAAAATCTAGCAGTTATAATATGAGATGTGCTTCAAGACATAAGTATCTGTACTCATATATTATCAGAAACCTTGTAGCTAATGACCCAATCCTATTCTCGCAGTATGTGGGCATACCGTGAGCTCTGTCATCATGGCTTCTCCACTGGTCTGTGTAGCACTGCCACTGGTGCAAGGGCTAGAAGGTCGTGTGCTGCCAGAAGCATAGCACAGATTGGCTGGTCAGCAGAAGGCCAGGAATCAGAGCAGATTGGGGTGCATTGGGGGGCAGGATGGGGGCACATCTTATAGGCACTGGTGTTTGCCATATCCAGAACCATTAGTTCAGGGGTGTTAAACCTGTTTCATATCAAGGGCCGAACATCATTCATAGTGCCTGTTGAGGGCCAGAAATGATGTCATTAGGCAGGAAGTGATGTCATTAAACAGGTCATAACCAAAAATAAGCACTTTTTCTCACTTAGGAACTCATTAGCTGCAAATAACAGAAGAGAAAATATGCATACCTTGATCATATTTCAAGATATGGGAGAGTCCAATTTTCATTTCGTCAGCCCTATCAGCAGTTAACACCTCAGCACTGATCAGCAGCTGAGAGCCTGAGGGCCAGATAAAAAGCGGGCTGCATCTGTTCCCCGGACCCCAGGATGTTTGACACCCCTGCATTAGTTCTTTCACATTAATTAGGGTGCAATCCAGAGGTGCCTATGGGCTGGTGGATATTTCTTGCACAGGCCCAGGAGGGTTGCAAATGTGCCATAAGGCACATTTGCGCCTCCTCAGGAAGAAGCTGGGCTGGCTCTCAGAGGAGTGCCGGCCTGTGGAGGCTGACATAAGCCTCCGTGTTGGCTTCCTCGCTGAGGCTTCTGGCAGCCTGGCTGGGCCGATGCAAGCCTCTGAGGTGGGCGGGGAGGAGACGGGGAATGAGGCATTCCTGGGTGGGGTAGAGTGGGCGGTGGGTGGCCCCAGGGGTGGTTCGGCAGGGAGCGGGAGGCGGGGCTGGGATGCAGCTCTTATGTTGGATCCCAACCCGCATTCCCAGGGAGCTCGGAGCGGTTTCAAGTCGCTCCGCTCTCCTCAGACTTGTGCCACCTCAGGAGGTGGCAAAAGTCCAAGGAGGCCCATAGGGGAAAAGGCGCCTTACCCAGAGGTTAGGGGAAAAGTTTCTCCTTGCCTCTGACTGAGCCATCTTGGACCCCTATCCTGCGCTGGATACAGTGCAAGCCCCCTGGCTTGCCTGTTCCAGAGCAGGTAGGATTGCACCCTTAAAGGCATGTGGTGATTAACAGAGTAGTGTAGCTGTTGAGGACCCTTTTATAGCTATGTGCCTGGAATCCTCTTCCCTAGTAAGTGGTAGCACAAGCTGGATCAGAATGGGCCACGGACATTTTGAAACTAGTTTTGAGACAAGGAAGTTTTGCTTGGGGTAGGAAATGCAGGTTATTCCACTCCAGACCAATTTTTAGATTAATTGTCAGTGGATTCTTTAATAAAAGCTGTGGCCTATTTTACCCTAATTTTTCTTTGATGCCCCTATGTTACTTCTGTGAACTATCTTTGTTTCGAATGATTTGAGTAGGTCAAAGCCCAATTCTCACAAGCTTTCCAGTGTTGATGCAGCCATACCAATGGGGCACACAGTGCATTTTGCGGTGGGAGGGGGCAGATGTGGCAATCTCTTCAAGGTAGGGGAATATTTGTTCCCTTACCTCAGGTTTGCATTGTGGTTGCACTGGTGCTGGAAAGTTGGTTAGGATTGGGCTATCGATATAGTTTGAACCAGGCCACTGGTCTATCTAGCCTAGTACTGTCTATTGTCACTGGCAGTGTTCCTTCAGTGTATCAGGCAGGGATCTTTCCCAGTCCTCTTACCTGAAATCATTTTAATTGGAGATTTCAGAGATTGATCCTTGGACTTCCCAAATGAACCTCTTGTACTGCACCACTAAGCTTGAGTTTTCCACTGGTTCAATTAGAACAGAGAATGTTGGTGTAATGCAAGCTATCTTTCTCTTTCTGTGACTAGCTCTCCTCATTATATAGATCACACTGAAGGTCCTAACAATTAGACCCACTGGCCACATCAATATGATGTGGTTAATAACTAATTTGAACAAAGTGCTTAAAAAAATCAGACAGAGTTAGAGGGGGTTAGAATTTTAGACATAGTTGGAACAAAGAAAACCAAATGTCCTATCTCTATATTGCCTTTTAAAGGAAATATGTAGGAAACCAATTAAAAAAATATGTGTACCGAATTGCTCTCTTGCCAAGAATAAATTGTAGCAAAAGGCAGATCAAGGAGAACTGTCCACTACTCGGTTGAGAGGAATAAAAACATCCAACACGATACCTTGGGGCCAGTAGCTCTAGAATTCCGTTCGTCATAAGCACCAATTCATTTTTCCTAACTGTGTCGTGCTTGTGAATCTTGAGGTTAATTTGTTAGATTATTCTAATATTCATCAAAGACTTTTGGGTGTCCCAAGTCTTTACAGTTTAATGTGTTCATTTTTAAAGAACAGGTAGGAAGAAATGAAAACTAATTAAGTGATTTATTAAAAGTCTTTTAAACATTTCAATTTTTCTTTTACAGTTTCACTCACTGGATCAGCTCAGCAATGCTAAAGGAAGTAAGGGTGAAATCCTACCCTGCACTGGAACAGGCAAGCCAAGAGGCTTGCACTGTATCCAGCGCAGTGTAGGGGCCAACAGTGGCTCAGGCAGAGGCAAGGGGTAACTTTTCCCCTTACCTCCAGGTACGGTGCCCTTGCCCCAATGGGTCTCCTCGGACTTGCGCCACCTCCTGAGGTGGCACAAGTCTGAGGAGAGTGGAGCGATTTGAAGCCACTCCGAACTCCCCGGGAATGGGGGTTGGGATCCAGCATAAGTGCTGGATCACAACCCTGCCTCCCCCTCCCCTCCCGCCTGCCCCTGAGGTCTCCCACCACCTGCCCCCGACCAGGAACACCTCCCTCCTGCCTCCTCCCCGCCTCCTCCCTGCCCACCCCAGAGCCTTGCGTCAGCCCAGCCAGGCTGACGCAAGGCTCGCTGCAGAAGCCACCACCTCTGTGTGCCGGCGTGTCTTACTACTGAGGAGACGCAAACTGGGACAGCACAAGGGACTTGCATCAGCCCAAGTGAAGGGCAGGATTGCACCCTAAAGTGCACTTCTTTTAGCAAGGTCTGAAATTAGTGAGATTTGCCAGTTTCCAGCCCTTGCAATGATAGTAGAGGGACAAGGCCCTAGGGCAGTGTTATATCAATGTATAAGGCAGGGATCTTTCCAAGCCTTGCTTTCTGAGATTATTTCCACCTGTTTTCAGCAGGTGGACCTCATTGCACAGTCACTGAAACCAACAAGCATCTTCCCTCTCAGGTTCTTTCAGATCAACTGATGCTAGATTATAACCTTTTTTTTTTTTTTTTTTGCCCAGTACAAATAGAACTTTGATACAATCCTATGTATGTACGTACTATGTTTCCATATCAAGGATCCACAGCCGAGGCAGGCATTGTGCTAGATGGCACATGTATTGAGAGATGACCAGATTGAAATGAGACACTGGGCATATCCAGTGCTGCATGGGTAATTTTCTTCCTAATGTAATTAGATTCTCTGAGCACTTTTGAGTGGAAAATGTACCTGTTTTACTGGGTTTGGGGCAATGAACTCATTCTATTATCAAATTGACAGCCCAGTCCTAACTCCTTGTGTGATGAGGCAGCAGCGACAACACGGGGTCTGCTGTATCCTGGGGCTGGGATTCAGCCTCCAGTGGCTTTCATGGGATAAAGAAATAGTTGTTCCCTTGCCCCAAGGTAAGCTTGTGGCAGCCTGCTAGGGCTATTCAGATCTGCACCTGCGATAGCACTTGAGCAAGTCCGCATGTTGCATAAAGGCAGATCGTGCCCAGGAAGGCAATTTGGATTTTGTGGATGCTGGTGCCACCAAACCCCCCTTCCTGTTCCTAATCTACCCTCCTCCCCGCTGTGTCACCACCAGAGATATAACTAGGTTAGAGACTGAGGATCACCTGCCCCAGGCGCTACAGCAAGGGGATGCATGACTGCCCCCCAGGCTCCACCCTAGTTACGGAATAGGTGCTGGTGGCTTTACTCCGCTCCCCATTCATTCTCCTTCAAAGGAGAAGGAAGCTGTCACAGCGTGTGTCACTTCCTCCGAGGAGAACCAGAAGTGATGTCACGATGTCACATGCTGTCATGGGTTTGGTCACTACCCTGTTCTGCCCACCCCACCCCATCCCATTCTGCACTCTCCTCTTCCCTTCCACCCCTTAGGCTTACTTACCAGTGCCAGTGGGCATCTGGGGGTCACTGGCCTGTGGAGCAGTCCACTTGCTGGCGTTGCTGGTGGCCAGCCTGTGTTCTCCAGTATGTTACATTTTGTGATCTCTGGAAAGCGCCAAGCACCATTGGAACACTAGGTCCAGTAGTGCTAGCCATTTTAGGATTGGGTTAAAAGGTTGCTATTTTGTACACATTTTCTTGGAGTTAAGCCCCATTGACAGGGGTGTTTGAAAATAGTTTTATTTTTTCACAGATTTCATGATTTGGAAAAAAAAATGAAAAAGGGCAGAAAGTGGTGTTATGTGTTTTTATTCCAGGTTCTCAATACACGTTCTCATTTTTATTCATTTTAAACACTTTAAAAGTATACTAGGTAGGTGATAGAAATGATAGTGTCAGCAGATGCAACCATTGTATTATTTCTAGTAACCTATTTTAATTTCTGGAAAATATCTTAAACACCAAAATGCGGTGTTTTGTGTTTTTATACTGATATTTCAAACACAAAATGCCATGTTTTGTGTTTTTAACAAAAACAAAACTCACCTCAATCCCAATGAATACAATGGGACTTACTTCTAAGTAGATATGCCTCTTATTGCATACGTAGATGCCCTCACACCTTAATGAACATATGGGCTGACAAAGCTGTGGTAGGAGCTTTTTAATTTGCACATTTAAATTCCTTTAGAAGTTTTGAAGTACTGTATACTCTGTTCTTTGAATAGCTTCCAGCAGACAAAATAACCTTCCTCTAATTCAATTGAATTAGCTTGCAACATACTCTTCCCATCTGTTTTTTATTTGTCCTTTCCTTGCAAATTAATATTCTGATTCTAAACTGCTGTGGCCAAGCACTATGTAAATAACTCCATGCTGTATTAAGTCATGGCATAGTTTTTGTCTCCCTACAGGGTCAATGCTGCCCCAGTTCTAGAAACAGTACTCAACACAGTATAAGGAATGGCAGAACTACATTCTGTCACAGTAGAGTTGAATTGTTGGGCTTAACAGCAACAGGATAGCTGTTGCTTCTGCATATGTGTTCTATGTAATTGGGAAAGAAGCAAGTGTGGGGCTCTGGAATGGCTCAGTGCAGAGCTACATTCATTTATCTAGCACTAGATTCAGTCCTCATGACCAAGTCTATTAGTATGTACAGTGAGTACTGTGATATCAGTGCCACTGCAGTAGGAGAAATTTTCCTTGTGCCTATGTGTGCTGAATTTAGCTTTCAGTGATGTTTTTTTTCTCACCCTGAATGTCTGGCATGCCTTTGACAAAATAAGAAACTGTTTAACCTTTCTGTGCTCCTCATTTCAAGCATACATAATGAGCATTCATGACACTACCTAATTATGTTTAGTCCATAAACCCCAGTCTTGCCCTAAAGTGACTCTAATTTCCATTGGGTGCTGAAATATCAAATTCATAGACTGCTCAGGTTTTTGTACACAAAGCTGCTGGAGCAAGCCTGCACTATATTACTTGGCTTGTCCACTGTGATCTGAGACTATCACTTGATAGAACTCCAGACAAAATGATGCTGCAAGGATGCTGCTGAAGATTGTAATTTACAAAACACACATTACATGTAAGTGGTCCATGTGAAGTAATACAGCCTAGAAGTACAATTAGTACAGGGAAGTACAGTTAAGATACACAAGGAGTCCCTCTGAGATGGTTGCACCCTTTGGGGTGTGCTACAGTTCCAGATGCCACCTGACCACCCAGGACGTGGGCACTCCTGTTCATAACAGGAAATTGTAGCATTGCTGTACCTCTCAAGGATGATGCACTAGCCCCAAACATACCCAAATGGCCTCGAGTGGGCTGCTAGTTCACTCTCTTGCCCCATATTCTCCATGTACTGTCTCTTTTCGAGGTGGCAAGGAATTTCAGTCCCAATCAAGATAAACTCCCACTCTGGAATGGCATGCCAAGATCAGGTGGTCCAATTTCCAGATCAAAAAACTTGTGCTGATCTGTGTACCCTTCTGTTATAATATCCTGGTGCCACCTGCCATCCCCAAGCCAGACTGACTCTTGACAGCACTGGGGGAGCAACAGTACTTGAGGAGGAGAATGAACTCTTCCTCTCTACATCCTTTCCACTTGCCCTTGCCTAGTACATGTATTTTTCTCCGCTATGAAGATACTAGCAGCTTCAAGAGTGATTTGCAATCTTTTCCCTCCTCATTGGCAGAGATGTTTAATCCACTCCTTGTACTAGAGCAGTGTTTCTCAACATTTGTCCTCTGCTGTACCACTTCACATGGTCCACCTATTTGAAGTACCACTGGAAATCATTGCCAGTTACTTCGGGGTTGAGAGGCCAGATGTGATATGCTAAACACCAGCATGCTTTAGAGCCCCCTACCACTGTTGTGTTTCTGGGCTTGCTGCCAGGAGGCATGTGTCCAGGGTCCCATGAGCACCACCTGACACCACCTCAAGTACCACTGGTGGTACCCGTACCATGAGTTGAGAAACACTGCACTAGAGCTACTCCTCTTATTCCATTTGGATTCCTCCTGCAATTACTTTTAAGTAAAATGGAGAACATCAGGAAATCTGATGAAGCACTTGTCATTTGTAGTTTGGGTCTTGAAGATGTAAAGTAGGAGGAATTGCTGTTACAGTCTCCTCTTGAACATCTTTATCTATTCCATATGCTCTTCCCAAGAGCTTCTGAGTCCAGGAAAGAGACTTTAATAAGTCAACAAATGCACACACAGTGCATGGATGCAATAGGTTAAGCCATTTCTGCCCAACATTGCATATACGCAACAGGGGTTAAATGTGTACACCTGTGGGCTGGGCAGAAATGGGTTAAATTGGGATTTGACTGAATTGTCTGCTGTTTCAGGGCTGAGCATGTTAGATCTGTGTTCTTCCTCTCTTGCCACATTCCTAAGTGTAGCTTTCTTTACCAGAGAATGTAGCTTCTTTGATTTACTGGAACCTCTCTATACTTCTACAGCTAGGGTGAAATATGGTATCACCATCATCCTAACCTGTGAAAATGAGGTCACTTCTCAGTTACTTGCATGCCACAACATAGGCTTAATAACTGTTGCATTGCCATCTTTGCTGGCAACTGCTGTCCCTTTGCAGTTTGATCTACATCAATTAGGAGGTTTTTTTCTGAATTGTACTGTACTGCATTGCACCTTGATCTGATCATTGTTATGGAATGAACCTCATTTAACACAATGAGATTTGCTTCCAAGTAAACAAAAGCAACCCCTTCCCCACTGCTGGTCTCCTTGTTGGGCCAGTAATCAGATGTTGAAGATGTTGAGCAGCTCTCACTATCACCCAGCCCAGCCCCAAAGATTTCACAGTAAGATGTGGATTCCTTTTTAAAAAAAAACGTTATTGGTGAATAACATACAGTAACATATAGTGATAAAATCTTAAAACAGAATATTATATAGTATATGCAATATAACAAAATACCGTATTGTATTACAATAGATTCAGGTCCATAATGTCCATGGAGTGTATGGTGAAGAGGGTCCCCTTGCACCTAACCCCATTTTTCCCATAGGCTCAATGATTCAGTATCTGCTAATTCGGTATCCACTAGTTTTTGAGGAACCTAACCAGAGCAGATAAGAATGGTATAAAAAGCCTCAGTTTCTGAACAGAGAAACCCCTCCCCCTTTCAACAGTAGGGGAAGTAATTCACTGCTGTTCCCCACAATTTAGATAGTATCATTTCAACAACAAGGTTTATACTCCTGTATTCTTTGATCTAGATGCAAATGACTTTATGCAACAGCCTGCCTTACCCTACAATTTCTGCCCAGTATCAGGAAAACTAAGCATATGCTGTTGAAATTCTCTGCCTCCAAATAATATGTCCTCAGCTACCAGAACCTTAATAATTTAGATCTCAGTTGGTCTAGTTACACTGCTGAACTAAGCACACTGGGCATGAGACCTATAGATAAATGACAAATGGATAAACCAGATGTTTTGTGGCACAGAGAAGGAGACCAAATACTATGCGGCCTGCACCACCTCATATTGATTTGATGAATATGTCAATTACTTCTGGCACCTGTTTTCCTCAGGTCACTTCTCAATTGAACCTCTGGCCACCTGCTTTCTCTCTGCATTCTTTTTGGCTGTATTGATTGCATTCATTGCCATAAGGCATGCATGGGGTGCAAACACCCTTCCCGCTTGCTGTGGAATGGTTAGAAGGACCGTATTGTGGAGAAACACTTTCAAGCACCACCCACCAGCACTATTCATACAAAAGGACCACTGTGCAGGGTTGGCACTGAAATGTTAAAAAAGCAAAATTCAGTCTGAACTTCATGGTTCCTCCCAAGCTGAACTGTGGGAGAACTTGGAAGGAAAGTCAAATAGAACAAAGAAAAGTACTGTATTCCTCCAAATGGAAAGAATAGCTTTCCCTTACCAGTGAACCACTGCAACTTATCCTTGCCAGCTCAGAATTAAGGCTCAGGGATTTCTTCAGGATTGTACTTTTACAGGATTGTACTTTGTCTTAGTGTCTCTTATAGTTTCTGCTCCAGCAGCTTCCAAAGTCCATTCACACATCAGCCCTCAATTCCTCTGTCCTTCCTCAAGCTTTGCTCCTTTGCTACCCACACCAAACTCTCCCTTCATCAGGTGCTTTTATGCCTGAGAGCCCTATTACCTTCAAGTGGCTGCAGCTGTGCAGCACACTCTGCTGGATGCCCAGGCCTTACCCTTAAAGGGGCCACTGCTGACACCACATCTACCTCCTCGCCAGATCTTCCGAGATTCCAATACAGCTCTCTCCTTTCTCAACAGCATTTCAAAAACACTTCTACAGCCCAACCCTAACTAAATGCTGCCTGCAGGGCACAGCAGCGCTGGCATAAGAACATAGGCCCATCTAGTCCAGCTTCCTGTATCTCACAGCGGCCCACCAAATGCCCCAGGGAGCACACCAGATAACAAGAGACCTCATCCTGGTGCCCTCCCCTGCATCTGGCCTTCTGACATAGCCCATTTCTAAAATCAGGTGGTTGCGCATACACATCATGGCTTGTACCCCGTAATGGATTTTTCCTCCAGGAACTTGTCCAATCCCCTTTTAAAGGCGTCTAGGCTAAACGCCAGCACCACATCCTGTGGCAAGGAGTTCCACAGACCGACCACATGCTGAGTAAAGAAATATTTTCTTTTGTCTGTCCTAACCCGCCCAACACTCAATTTTAGTGGATGTCCCCTGGTTCTGGTATTATGTGAGAGTGTAAAGAGCATCTCCCTATCCACTCTGTCCATCCCCTGCATAATTTTGTATGTCTCAATCATGCCCCCCCTCAGGTGTCTCTTTTCTAGGCTGAAGAGGCCCAAACGCCGTAGCCTTTCCTCATAAGGAAGGTGCCCCAGCCCCATAGTCATCTTAGTCGCTCTCTTTTGCACCTTTTCCATTTCCACTATGTTTTTTTTGAGATGCGGCGACCAGAACTGGACACAATACTCCAGGTGTGGCCTTATCATCGATTTGTACAACAGCATTATAATATTAGCCATTTTGTTCTCAATACCCTTCCTAATGATCCCAAGCATAGAATTGGCCTTCTTCACTTCCTCCGCACATTGGGTCGACACTTTCATCGACCTGTCCACCACCACTCCAAGATCTCTCTCCTGATCTGTCACAGACAGCTCAGAACCTGTCAGCCTATATCTAAAGTTTTGATTTTTTGCCCCAATGTGCATGACTTTACACTTACTGACATTGAAGCGCATCTGCCATTTTGCTGCCCATTCTGCCAGTCTGGAGAGATCCTTCTGGAGCTCCTCACAATCACTTCTAGTCTTCACCACTCGGAAAAGTTTGGTGTCATCTGCAAACTTAGCCACTTCACTGCTCACCCCTGTCTCCAGGTCATTTATGAAGAGGTTGAAAAGCACCGGTCCCAGGACAGATCCTTGGGGCACACCACTTTTCACCTCTCTCCATTGTGAAAATTGACCATTGACACCCACTCTGTTTCCTGGTCTTCAACCAGTTCTCAATCCATGAGAGGACCTGTCCTCTAATTCCCTGACTGTGGAGTTTTTTCAGTAGCCTTTGGTGAGGGACCTTGTCCAACGCCTTGTTGAACGCATGAGCACCATTGCACCCTGCAGACAGCTGGGGGCACAAAGGGAAGTAAAAGAACGTTCCACTTAGCCTCTTCTGCTCCCACATGGTCCGCAATGGTTGTACTCGAACATGCACCAGCTATTTAGCTGGCCCAAGTTTGAGAAGTGTGAAAGAGCAATCAGGGACAAAACAGGAGTTAGGATATCGCTGAGCTCTCTCCACAGAGACCTACCCCATCTGCTCTCAACATGGCCCCCTATCCGCCCACTCCTGCCTTGTTCAGCCCACCCTCCCTTCCCCATCTGGTGGCTTACCATGGGGGCAGCAGCGCCTGGCAATCTTCTTCTGCTACTGCTGCCTCTTGTGTCAGCACTTGGAAAATGGCTGCCACCTGCCATTTTATGGCAGAAAACCTTTCTGCTGTATAAATGGCTCCTAGTGAGGATTGGGCCATAAGTCTTTTTAAAATAAGTGACAGCACTGCTAAACCATATGTCATTACTCCAAACCCAACCACAACAGAATCCTTTCAATACTGGGCAAGGAAAGCTCTGAATGATTCTCTAGCCAGGACATACAAACCTAAAACCCTGTAAACCCAGAGAGAATTATGCCTCGGTTATAATTCTCATTGATCAAGTGATTTTTACCTAAATGTTTAGGGCATGAATTGTCATATTAATGTCCTCAAACATAGATTCTGGTTTTCCAGTGCAACAGGCTTGTGAATATAAGAATTTGTGTGTTTTTTAAAAATTCCCAGACTTCTTTCAGGAAAAAGAAAAAAGCAACATCCTAGGTTTTGGCAGGCCGTATTCTTAAGAGTTTCTGCTCCAGTTGTCATCCTTTCACCTGACTTGTGAACAGCCCATTATCTTTATGGTCTAAGGACGCTGGCTACAACTTCATGGTCCCAAAGCAATGAAGCATATCAAGCTATCTTTTATTTATTTATTTGGATTTTTTGCTCTGCAAAGAGATGTAAGTGAGCGAAGTGTTCTGTCAATCAGAGTTAATTACTGTAATGCTTCTTTGGCAGGTCCTTCTTAAAATCTGTGGTCTTGCATCCAAAATGATGTTGATTCTTACCTGCATAGGACTTCATCAGTGCATGTCTTCCACTCCATGCAAACTGAGCACTTCCAATTTTAAAGTGGTACAGAAACTGAGCCAGTTTTAGAACTGTCAAGAGTGCTGAGAGACAGAATGTTTATATCTTTCTGACATTGGTCAGAATTATTGGCTTTCCATAACATCACTTCATTATGTTTGGATACTTGCATATTAAAACCTTCTATATAAAAATGCAATGCCTGGTTTTTCATTTTGAATATTTATTTTTAAATCAAAGATATTTGATGGAAGTGGCCTCATTAAAAATGAATATCCAATGACAGTTTTGTGATAGGGAAACTTCTCTTGCTTTTAGCATCTTTGTATCTAGTGATCTCTTGCATGTGACATAAACTATTACACCACTCAAATGCTGTAGACAGGTATTTCCTCATCTTGCATCAAAAGTTCATGGTTTGTGGTATAAAGCCAACCACCTGACTGATGGATGGGTGCGAGGACCATCATCTCACACCAGCTCACAGAGATGGAAAAACACTGAGGTGGCTGTTATCCAGCACAGCCCTGCCCCCATTCCCATGATGGCTCCAATGAGCTGTTGCCTTTAGGCTCACCTGCGCTGTGGGAGAAGGAACATCACACCTTAAGAACAGTACGGGATAGGCAAAAAAATTTCCCCATCAATGGTAAATCAGGTAAGAAGTAAAAAAAATTCCTACCCAACCCCAAAAAGTGACTGACTAGACTCAGACTATCCTGACCAGTAGGTGTGGAATACGTGCAACAGCAACAGAATGCTTGAATTGTGAGTTGAGGCTTGCAACAGCAACATCTGGCTAAGCTTCACCACCAGCTGACCCAGACACCCAATCAGCTTGCCTTGCATGGGGGTGGGATGGGGCAAGGGATCTCATCAGTGCTTTTTTCAGTGCTGTCTTAATTAAGCATGACATAGGAAATAACCAGAGATATTTATTTTCTTTCTTCATTCCCTTCCTGACCCTCAGAGTAGCTAACAATAAATCCAACATCAAATATTAAAAACGTATTGTAAACATACACTGTCATTACAAATAAAGGACCAGTCAGAAGAATTCAAACCAAAGCAAGACATAAGCCCTGACAAGAAGATCTGAGTGTTAGTAAGTTATCAGCCAGTTACTGGTCCAAAAGCACATTGAAATAGCAGTGTCTGGACCTGCACAATCCCAGAACTAAGGACTTGTTACAGAAATTTGTATCATGTAAGGTTAGCACCACACATACCAAAACAGAGAGGACATGATCCAGAACCACAATGGAATATTCAAGGAAATGAAAATTCTCAGCTTGGTACAACTGACAGTGCAATCCTATGCATGTCTTTTCAGTGCATGTCTCATTGAATTCAGTGGAACTTACTGCCAGATAAGTGGGTGTAAGATTGCAGCCTTATGCTCATCCATAGTCAGGGGAAGGGATCGGAATAGGACTTTTTTTAGACCAAGGATCTTCCATGCATAAGTGCTGTACTCATGGTAGACTGAACTGTGTCTGGACTTCTGCAACTTTATGTCCCAAACAGTCCTAAGAATCATTGGTCAAAACGTATATCCCCACTGCTTGCATGTCCAAAGTGCTGCTATAAGCATATACAATCCCAAAGCACCATCTCTTCATCATGCTGAATGTGAAGCCAAGCAAAAGCTGGTGGAGAGGGGGATGTACTGCTGAATATCCAGATGAAATCTGCTGCTCAAGACCATATGCTATTTTGTTTAATTCTAACAAAGGTATTACCAGGTTGTGGCCTTTCGCTTTTTGCTAATGGCCTTGCATAATAACCACTGCTGGCCCTGCCGTGATGTGAGCCTAAGGTCAAGAGGATTGCTTCAGTGGTGGGTTATGAGGGGCTGGTGTACTTGAAATACACTTCACCCTGAGTCTGTTGCTGTCTTCTTCCAGCCTGCTGCTAATGCAAACCACAACTCTCTGCTTTGGATCATCTACTTTCTTACCATGCTCCCTGTGCAGTTTCTTTAAAACGGGAAGTGCAAGACTTCCAGTTCGACTTACAGGGAAGAGTGCACCATCCCTTTTAATGAGGGGTGCCCAAACCCTGACCTGGGGGCCACTTGCAGCCCTCAGGGGCTCCCTATCCTGCCCTCAGGGAGCCCCAAGTCTCCAATGAGCCTCTGGCCCTCCAGAGACTTGCTAGAGCCCGTGCAGTCCTGACGCAACTGTTCACAGCATGAGGACAACTATTCGACCTCTCATCTGAGCTGTGGGCTCCCTCTACTACTTGCTCTTTCACGTCTTTGATGCTGCAGTGGCAGTGAAAGAGAGCCTGGCCTTGCTTTGTGCAAGGCCTTTTATAGGCTGTTCTGCCAAATCCCAATCCAAGCTCTGCCTGGATTATTATACCCACTTTAAGCAAATTAGCTCCCCTTCTTTCCCCCAACAAATGACCCTGGTTCTGCCCTGCAGTCCTGCTGGACCCCACCTCCAGGGTAGCTTGCCTGTTCAACCTGCAGAGGTCCTCTCTCCTGCCAGCAGCCTCCCGCCACTACAGCAGATCCTTGGTCCTCAGCAGGTCTTGGGCACAGCAGCCACACACTCCAGTGTCTCCAGCAGTCCCTTAGTCAGTCCTTTAGTCACAAAGTCAGTCAGAGTATCCAGGGCAAAGTCCAAAGTCCATAAGCCAAGTCACAGTCCAAGGTCAGATTCCAAAGTAAGTCAGTCAAATCAGTCAGAGTATCCAAGTCACAGTCTGAGGTCAGATTCCAAAGTCAATAAGCCCAGTCAGCCTACACTCCTTCTACAACCCACACCCCCTTCCTGCCTCAGGTGCTCCTTATATCCCTGAGGGCCCTATTGCCTTCAAGTGGCTGCAGCTGTGCAGCACCCTCTGCTGGATGCCCAGGCCTTCCCCTTCAAGGGGCCACTGCTGACACCACATCTACCTCCTCGACAGATCTTCCCAGATTCCAATACATAGGCCTTGAGCTACTGCAAGACCTTCATTCATCCATATAAGTTCCATTCATTCATATAAGTTCATTTATGTAAATTTATTCAAATTTGAAATGTAAATTAATTTGTTTTTTTCCTGGCCCCTTGACACAGTGTCAGAGAGATGATGTGGCCTTCCTGCCAAAATGTTTGGACATCCCTGCTCTACACCAAATTGGATGCTTCACACTTCTGGGTTTGACAAAACCATGTGAAAATCACAGTAAGGAGCTTCTTGTTAATTTTCTACAGTGCATTGGTAGAAGCAACACCGTGGCATTGGCATGGGACAGCCCTCTTGGTCGTGCCATCCCTACCAATGACCTATGATATTTAGGTTGGTGGAGACATTTATTTCATTCATCTGTATCTGGTGACAGCCTGCCACATCCAGTCTTATACGGGATCTGAACAAAAATAACTGCATTGCAATGAATGTGCATTTAAATAATGAAGAAGTGAAGGATACAATGCAACAGTTCCTCTCAATGCCATTATAACTTCAGTAGCTGAAGACACACATGCAAACTCACCTTATCACTGGCCACTGTTCAATCTTCTAAATATCATGTGACTTCACTACTCATGCGTTGGTGGACTGTAGGAGGACAACTTCTCAGGAAGCTTCCTCTTCTGATCCTCTTTTGTAGCCTTATTGAGGATGGGGAAAAAAATGACTTAATAGCAAAACTTTGGAACAGGAAAGCCATATTTGGCATCATTGGCAGCTTTTGAACCTACTCACATTTTGTGATGCACTATTCCCTGACTCTTTCTAGCAATCTAAACTGGGGGGGGGGGGGGTCACAATTTGTTTTCAGAATGAACTAGGAAAGCAAATATCACTGAGGCCTCTGGTACAGATGGATGATCCATAGTTCATCATTGATCCAAAGATCATTACTATGTATACTGTGAGGGCACCCCACCCTTTTCATATTTTGATCTCTGGTTGATCAAAGACTCTTCCATAATGTTGAAAAAATGATGTTTACATGACAGCTTATTTTCACAACCTGAGATTCTGAGGCTGCAATCCTACATTCACTTTCCTGGAAGTAAGATCCACTGAACACAATGGAAATTACGTCTAAGTAAGCATGCATAGGATTGTGCTGTAAGGCTTAAATTCTATTCCCATTTACCTGGAAGCAATTCACATTGAATGTTGGGACTTTTGTTGGGCAATAAGTGGGACTTATTTCCGAGTAGACATGCATAGGATTGCACTGTTAGAATACACTATGGATATATTTGATCTCACTATTAAACAACCTCTCAAAAATATTTCAATAAACCATCAACCCCACTGTTGTTATTCACTCTGTGCTACTTTATTTTCTCATCTTTTGGGAGCAGTGAGTGAGAGAGAGAGAGAGAGAGAGAGAGAGAGAGAGAGAGAGAGAGAAAGATCACCCAGCAGTTCGTTTCAAACAAAAAGTTTGTTCTTTTCCTTTTTCATTGGAGACATTCATGATAATTATTCTTCTGCACCTGCCTAATGGGGCTGAAGTAATTCAATTGTCATATTGGTGTAGATTGTTGCTTTGTGTAATGTATCACCCCTGCTGTTTCTCTTTTAAAAAAATTCTATACGCTTCCATTATTCAGCAAGGCCTAATGATTACTCCAGCATTTGCACAGGCTGCAGTATTTTGATTTTAATTGACTTCACTCTTTTAATTAAATACATTTGGTTTTTAACGCTGTTGTTGACATGCATGGTTTTGTCTTTATCAGTTGTTTCCTCCATTTGCTTCCTAGTGTCTGTGGACACTGTTTAGATTCATTTTAAAAGAAGAGAGATTCACAAAATATGCTTTTCCAAATATCAAAGGCTTAGAATGACTTAGGGCCCAATCCTACCCAATTTTCCAGTGCTGGTGCAGTTGTGACAGTGGGGTGTCAGCTGTATCCTGTGGTGGAGGAGTCTTAAGGTATAGGAACATATTCTCCCTTACCATGGGGCTGCATTGTGGCTACACTAGAGCTGGAAAGATGGATAGGACTGGGCCCTTAAACATTACATTGAAAAAGCTGATCTTGGTGAGATTTTAATTTCATTAAACCTTTAAATACTATATTCTCAATGGAATTGTCAAATCTACTTTTTAAAACTTTTTATATAGTTTCAGTTATTATTTATCATTTCAGTGGAATCTTTACTATATGCTGTGCATGGTGGAATCAATGCAGATTTTTCAGATTATATTTTAAAAGGACTTGTATTTGAGTTTGGCTTCCATTGCTCATTGTTTTAAAAGTATACTTCACATTTCATTCAAAGAAGCAGATTAGCCCCTCCCCATCACCATTAACAAACAAAATAATACTGTAAAATAAAATAATAATGTAAAGTAATACTAAAATCAGTGTAAGGCTGTAAAATCAAACGCATCATCATGAATGAAAGCTAAGCCAAAAAAGACTTAAAACAAGTTATAAAACTTTTCAAAAGCATTGATAAAAATTGGGGAGGGGGTATGGGGTCTACAATAACATGCATATAATTTTTTTAAAAAATAATAACTGACAAAAATGGAAATAAGAATGATTTCTAGTTATTAAAGAATTTATTAGAATACCTTTAAATAAATACCCACCATCTTTTAAGAATGCAGTAATGTATATATTTCACAGACGTTACAGTTACACCATTTAAAAATAGCTCATAATCTGAAATATTTATTTGAGAATAGATACTCTCTTTTAAAACATTTTTGCATTATGCATTGTGACAATTAAGGACAATAAGAATAGTCTATAAATAAAATTGATTTTCTGAAGATGCATTATGCCCTCATCAATGGGTCGGATCTGCTGTCAAACCAACTAATGCTAACTGCCTGAGTGTCCATGATGATATATCCAAGAAAAGAAACAACAGCTACAGTCCTGGATATTCAATAACATATAGAGAGGCACACAGCGCCCAGGGATGTTCTTGTGGCAAATTCATATGATGGTCCATATTGGCTAAGAAAAATATTTGCACTTCTGTGAGAGCATAACCACTTACTTTTCAATAGCTACTAAAGGAACCCTCTTGCCCAAGCAGTCCGGCAGATCAAGATTACTAACAGAACGGGCATGGATCTTCATACATTTAGACAAGACACATAATCAGTTAAGATAAAGTATTTACTTACATCCCAAGCTATTCAGGGTGGCAAACATGATGCGCGCATGTATGTCACACCCTCCATTTCATCTTCTCAACAATTCTGTGAGTTAAGTGAGTGGCCTAATGTTGTCCCATGAGCTTCACAGTTAAGTGAGGAATTGAACCCTAGTCTCCCCAGTCTCACACTCTTATCTACTATGGAACACTGCTTTTCTGAAAACTCTTCCAAGCCAGAGAGGAGTTGAACCAACTACTTTTAATTCATAGTCAGACATTATTCCACCAGCCCAGCGCCAAGTACTTAGATTTAGCCTGTTGAGTCCCTGTCCATTTGGCACAGCTAAGCTGCAGTACTGAGATGTATGCCAGTTTTGACTTCAATGGGACAAAATGGTCTTAAATACAACTAATGTGTCAGCTTAATTGGGCTGTAGGCTGGGCTGCCTGACCCAATCACCACAAAGGGAAAGAAATTGACTTCAGTCATCCTTCAGTTTAACTGAGTTGAAGAACAAACTATGAAACACTTAACAGGCTTTTGCTGGATGTGCAGCTCCAATGCCTAGGAGACCCAGGACCTTGGGGAAAAGAATGTCTATGGCGCATGGCCAGTGTGTTCAATAACTGTGAACAATCAAACTAATTTCATCTGCACAAAAGGAATGAATCCATAACGAGAATGCCTAGGCAGGAACTGGCAGGCAGCCAGCAAAACATGGAAGCAGGATGAATCAATCTGAGCTTGTACGTCGGGGAAGGGGGGTGGCAGGGGAGAGGGGGTCTGGACACAATGTATGTGTAACCACTTGAAAAACATATGGATTCAGAAAGACAACATTAACATTTGTCCAAGGGAATCATGAAGAAACCTGTTGAACACCATCTCATTTCGTGTGTGTGTGGTCAGGTGGGGGGGGGGGAAGCAGACACAAGGTGAAGTGCTTGGATGAGTGAAACTCTCTCTCTCTCTCTCTCTCTCCCCCCCCCCCCCAGGTCACAAAATGCTGACATAAATTGGTAAGGTTGCTATAATACCACTTTTGCATCAGACCAATGGTTCCCAAACTGGGGGTCAGGACCCACTGGTGGGTCACAACTTGATTTTTGGTGTGTTTTGAAGGCTGAGCAGAGCCTCCATTGTAAACAAGGGTAATGGCAAGATTGGATAACTAATTGCCTCAAGCCTTGAGGTGTTTCAAAAATCAGATACCTCTTCTTATTCTCCGAGCAGCTCAGGCTCAAATCCTAACCAACTTTCCAGCACTGGCATAGTGGTGCCAATGGGTCATGTGCTGCATCCTGCAGTTGGGCGGCACTCATCAAAGCTTCCGCAAAGTAAAGGAATGTTTGTTCCCTTACCTTGGAGTCGTATTCTTTTTATGTCGGTGCTGGAAAGTGGGTTAGAATTGCACCCTCAGCTCCTGGAGTTTGCAAGATAGCAGCTAATTTCCTGCTAAGAGCTCAGCTGTTGGAGTTTGCAAGGAGCTGAGCGCCTGCAATTTGCAAGCATGTGTAAATATAGGGCAACAAATGTGTCTTAGTTGATGCCTCCTAACAAAGAATTCCAAAAAAACAGGTTTTATGTTGTTATGGTGAGTGTCCCCCCCTCCCTGGAGAAATGTGGGAAAGGAAGGAGAGCATTCATTAAAGTTCATTAAGGCTGCTTCATTATGAGAAATGAATTGAGATTTTTTGTAAATATATAAATAAAAATATTCTTACTTGTAATTAAATAAATAAAAATTCATTCATTCATTCATTCATTTAAAAGGTTTTTATACCATTTTTCTAAAAATCCAAAGCTGTTTACAACAAACCATAAATATATCAAAGTGACAGGATAAAGTATTAAAATAAAAACCATTTAAAATCATAAAACAATTTAAGCAACAACAATAATAAAAGAGCAGATAGGAGATAAAATAATAGTAGCATAAAAGTTTAAAACAGTGGTTCTCAAACTTTTAGCATTGAGACCCACTTTTTAGAATGAGAATCTGTCAGGACCTACCAGAAATGATGTCATGACCAGAAGTGACATAATCAAGCAGGAAAATTTTTAACATAGGCCGCAATCCTACGCACAGTTACCCAGGAGTAAGTCCCATTGACTAACATTATTAAAAACATATACACAGTAGCCTGTTAAAGTACAGATCTGTAACATTTCTCCAAATGCAGTTACATACCATGGTAGCATCAAGTCTAATATATTAAAAATAAAGCAGTGAGATGAATGGTGACCTATCTGAAATTGGCGTGCGACCAGTTTGAAAAACACTGATTTAAAGAGTTTATCCCTAAGGAGGCATCTCCCTCCCCAAAGGCCAGACAAAACAGATGTGTCTTCAAATCCCACTGGAAACCATGTACCAAGGAATCTGTTCTCAGATCTTCTGACAGCTGGTTCCAGAGGTGTGGTGCCACAACTGAGAAGGCCCTACACCTTGCCGCCATCCCCCTGGCTTCAGATGGCGGTGGTATCCTGAGAATGGCCCATTCTGATGACTGCAGGGGACACCAGAAATGTATGGGGGAAGGTGATCCCTGAGGTATCTTGGTCCTATGCCATATAAGGCTTTAAAGGTGATCACCAACACCTTGAATTGGGCTTGGAAAGGAATAGGCAGCCAGTATCGCCGCTGGAGCAATGGCATAGCACATTCTGCATGCCGAGTCCCAGCGACCAACTGAGCCCCATTCTGCACCAACTGCAACTTCTGAACTGTTTTCAGGGGTAGCCCCACGCAGAATGCGTTATATTAGTCTAACTGAGATGTGACTAGAGCATGACCACTGTCACCAGATCCAACTAACACAGGTACAGCTCTCTCTCTCTCTCTCAATCTGTCACACACGCACACACACACATACACAAAAGAGAGAGAGGGAGGGAGGGAGGGAGGTACAAGTTGCTGGTATTCTGAGATGTTTCTCAGTTCTATTATTTGAATCCTATCTCTTTATATTTTTCTATTTTAAATAGGGGAGAAAATATAGCTCCCATTGAAGACTTCATGGGACAGAATGATAATTAAGCTAAGACATTTCCCCTTGTTTCCATTTAATTGTCTGCAGTGTATTCAAGTAGGGAAACTGCAAACTGCACTGAATGATTTTTTAATGCTGACTGTGTATTTTATATATTCCGCTCTTTGCATGCACTTTAGATCTTTTATTCTATACTCTTCCTATTCCTTTTTATGTATTTTTAAAAACAAAACTTGACTTGGGTCTTCTGTCTTCTAGATTAGATCCATTTGCCTTTGCTGTAATATTGCAAGCAAAATACCATTCTCTTTGTTAATATGAATTGATCAGAATTTCATGTGTAGCATGAAATTCTATTAGAATTCTAAATCTTATAGCGAGTTCTATCTTCTGCACATCCAGAGAAAGCCTACAGATACATTGCTGCATAATTCTGAATTCTGTTTCAAGCCAAAGTGTTGCTTTGAGGAAAAGACTTATTGTGCTCACTCAAATACATGTTTTGCCTCAGCAGCAGACTTGCCAGCCCCGCACCCAGGGCAAAGGTCTGCAATGGCACCACCCCTCCCACGAAAAAATCCACTCCCCCTACTCACCTGAGGCTCGCAGAACCTCGCGCAACCCAGGGCCGCATTGGGGAAGTCTCTCTGAGGTTCCTTGATGCTATAAACTCAGCCTCAGAGAGGCTTCTGCGGGATCCTAGTGGCTTGTGCCTGGGGCTTTTGCCCCATCTAACCTAATGGTAGGTTCGCAACTGTTTTGCCTAACTGCTAAGTTAAAAAAAAACACCACACATTTAGATTTTTCAAAAAGAAAAGGCTTGTGGAGGCCAGCAGTTGAATATCATTGACATCAGTGCGCCATCAGCATTTGATTTCTTCTGAAGTTTCAGGTGCTCTTAAATTTCTCTGCTTTGCCACCTGTTGCTCTGATTCAGTAAGGGGGTGCCACATTCAGACACAGCATTCTACACAGCCTCGTCTCCTACCTGTGCCCATGGTTATTGCAATAATAGAAGAGAAATCTTGCAACTACCACCTGGGGGAGCTTACATGAAGTTCCTGTTGAGGAGCTGATCAACACTATAAACTTGAACAGAAGTAATAAATCCTTGTGCCCCCTCCCCTTCTTCCATCATGATCAACAGGTGAAATATTCCTGGCACTGGCCCAATATAAGTTAGAGCACAATCCATAGCTCTCGTTGAGCCAGTGCAAGTCCCTTGCACCAGCCCAGGAGGGTCACAAATGTGCTGTAAAGCATGTTGACGCCTTCTCTAGAGTTGGCTGGATTGACACAGAGGCCGGCCCACACAGGCTCTCAGACACTAGATCCAGGTCCCAGCCTAATAAGTTAGCGCTGGCCCAGGCAGGCTGATGTGGGGGGTGGAAGAGGGTGGCTGGAGGGTGAACGGAGGTGGGAAGGGAATGTTTTTGGCTGGGGGAGGGTGAACCAGGAGATCAATCAGGCCCGGGAGGGGAGTGGGATTGGCCATGGCAGTGCAGGCCGAATCCTAACCCCCATCCCTGACCCGATCAGCCTTTCATGGGCTACTTGGATTTGCACCTGCAAAATTGCTGGCACAGATCTGAGTAGCCCCTTAAGGCTGGCTGGGATGTTGGTCAGGATAAGGGGAAAAATATCCCCTTACCCTGAGTTGGCCTCCAGCCAGCACCTACCTTGTGCTCGATACATCGCAGGTCACTTGACCTGGCTGTTTCAGCGCATGATAGAATTGAACTGCCCATCACATTATTGCTTTTATAGTAGATACCAGAAGAATTTTAATCTGTGATGACATTTACAAGATTTGCTTATTTCATTTGCAAAAAGCAGTCAACCTACTATACAGCCTACTATAAGATCATCTTGTGCTCATGTATGGTATTCTGTTCCTAATCTAATGAACAAGCAACAGTAGTTCCCACTGAGTGCTATTGGACAAATTAGATGGCTGCCAAGTAGGATACAGCTGAGAAGGGTCAAAATTCACCACTCCTTCCAGTCATTGATGCCTACAGCATCTGAAATATGTGGCCATGCCAACCATTTCCTAATAAATCATAATGGCCTTGGACCACTTTTATGGGAGGAAAGTTGGGATATAAATATTTCAAATAAATAATTAAAATATGAGTAGATCATCAGAAGTTGGCCATCCAATCATCAGGTTTCATGGCAAAGCAATCTTCTTAAGGAATGCGAGTATTCAGAAAAAGCAACCAAGGTAATCGTCTTTTGTTCCAAAGTGGAGCAGAAACTCTGAGGCAAGTCCTACCTGTAACCCTTGATACGCATAGCCTAAACAACCTGCTACTTGTGGGGAGCACTTCAGTCCAATCACCATTATAGCCACAGAGGCTGGAGCAGTTGGTGAAGTGAAATTTTTGTTTAGGTTAGTCCCAATGCTACAGAATTTGGGAACCACTGATATAGAAGAACCAGCTTTGCTGAGAATCAGCATGGCGTCTGTATCTGTAAGGAAAAGTCTTGCCTCACAAATCTTTTAGAATTCTTTGACAAGATCAGCAGGCAAGTGGATGTGGGTAAGCCCACTCATATTATATGTTTGAACTTCCAGAAAGTGTTTGACACAGTCCTTTACCAAAGGATCCTGATAAAACTCAATCGTCAAAGAGTAAGAGGGCAGGTCCTTTGATAGAGTAGATCAGCCATTTTCAACCACTGTGCTGTGGCACACTGGTGTGCCGCGAATGGTCCCCAGGTGTGCCGCGTGTCCTTATCAATAGGACCATTGGGGGATGTGAGCCCCCATTGACAGCACAGTGTGCCTTGACAATTGTCAAAAAACTAATGCTGTGCCTTGACCATTTTAGTGCCTTGCCAGTGTGCCGCGAGATGAAAAAGATTGAAAATCACTGGATTAGATACTGGTTAAAGAACAGGAAACAGAGTGTCAATGGACAAGTTTCACAATGGAGAGAGGTGAAAAGTGGTGTTCCCCAAGGATTGGTTTTGGAATGGTGCTTTTAAATTTGTTCATAAATCACAAGGAGTTGGGGATTTGCAGCAAGGTAGACAAGTCTGCAGATGAAACTAAACTTTTCTAGGTGGCGAAGTCCATGGTAATGCATAGCTTGATAAAAGTAGTAGCTGTGAAGAAGGCCAATTCCATGCTCAGGATAATTAAAAAGGGATTGAAAATAAAACTGCTAGTATTATTATGCCATTGAATGAAATGATAGGTAAGGCCACATTTGAAGTATCATGTCCAGTTCTGGTCACTACATATCCAAAAGGTTAAAGTAGAACTGGAAAAGGGCAGAAGAGAGCAACCAAAATGATCAATGGGTTGGGGCACATCCAGGGCCTAAGACAGGGGATAAAGGAGGTAATTTGTACCCAGGCCCAGGGTCAGAAAGGGGGCCCAGGAGCCAAAGGAGGGGGCTCAGAAAGTTCCTGGGATCTGACATTTTCCTATCTCACCTGATCGTACTGTCTGCACATGAGGCTAGGGCATAACCATGTGCATGCAGTGTTAACTGCTGCTGCAAGCCATACACACCAGGCTCAGGAATGCATCCATGACCCTCCTGATACAGTGTCAAATCTGGGAGGAAACTGGCTTGCTACAATAGCTCTTTGGCTTGTGGATCCCATAACCATGAAGGAGTGTATAGAAGCTCAGGGACCCAGGTGTGGGGCTGCTGCTGCAGAAGTTCATTTTGGTCCATTCTAGTATGAGCCTTTCCCCTGGGGGCTGGGGATAAGAATAGGCCCTCAGTTTGACTGTACTTGTCGTAAGAGGTGACTAAACAGCCACTGTGTAGATGGGACTCGTCAACCTGGAAAGGCAGCTCATCTGAGAGAAGGAAAACTCTGATCCCAAAACTCCACTGCCTTGTGGCTACATCCAGTTATGGAAAAGGCTTCAGGAGTCAACCTCGAGGCAAAATCCGGAGCCAGAGTCCCTAAAGCAGTCCATGGCTGAACACAGTCACGTTCTGGCAACTCCTGTGATGCTGCTGGAGCTAACCATACTGGCTTCTGTCTTTCCATTGGACCATTTCAGCAACATGGAGAGGGGGGATTTGCTCCATGGGTAACAGTCTGTCCTCCATATCTACCTTACCCAGGCTTCGCGCACTGGAGAGGACACTGTTCCGGAACCACTATTCAGAGTGCGATACCATAGCCTTCTGAGACTGAAGGATGCCAACTAGTATGAGCCTAAATACGTTGATGCTAATTTTTTGCAATCAATTTTCTATGTTCAGGTAGACCTGGGCTCTGCATCAAGAAGCTTAGTAGAACTGGGCTCCAAAGTCTATTGTGGCTGTCAGATCTGCCCCCTGCCTTATTTTGCCTCCCATTCTGCCTGCCCCCATTGCCCCCTCCCCCTTCGGAAAGGGGCCCAGAAGAAACTTTCTGATAAAATCCCTGATAAAATTCCTCTCATAAGCCCTGGGCACATCCCTCACAAAGAAAGGCTATAACATTTTGGGCTAAAACAAGACACCTGAGAGGGGCCATAATTGAGACATATAAAATTATGCATTGGATGGATAGAGTGGCTAGAGGGAAGTTCTTTTATCTCTCTCACAACACTAGAATCAGGGGACATCCACTAAAAGTGACTGGTGGGAGAGTTAGAACAGATTAAAAAGAAACATTTCTTTACCCAGTGTGTCACTAATTGGTGGAACTCCTTGCCAAAGGGTGTGGTGATGGTGTTACCAAATGAGGGCTGTTTTGTTTAGGGGAATCAGTACACTGCCCTTATTGGAAACTTCAGGACCATAGGCTGGATAACAAAACAGCGCAATGCAGAAAAATTCCCTTTTAGCTTAAGGAGGAGACTGGGAGAAAGATAACTTTCAATAGGATTATATTTTTATTGCAAAAACACACAGGTATACATAATGCACTTGGAAAAATGGTAAGTATATGTCTACTTGAATCCTAGTACTTGGATCTAGTGTACCTAACTTTCATGGTGGTTGCGTGTGGAGTGTATTTGGTGCATCCGAGGAAATCAGAAAAGGATAGGTTGTAGGGAAGGATTTTAGGGGTCCCTGATCTGCCAACCCAGTTGCTGACTAAAGATGGGGTGAGAAGGGGAGAAAAAAAGGGGGGGAAGAAGGGAAAAGGTTCCACACGCAGATATAGTTACCTGTCTTGTGGAGCAGTTGGATGGGGGGGGGAAGAGTCCTGGGAGGAGGACCTTCTGCCTTGGGGGGGGGAAAGAGTCAGAGAGAAAACACATGGCCAGAGCCCTCTCTTAAAAGGGATTTTGCTGTGACGGAAATGGGCTGGGCGCTGAGCTGGGGGGAAAGCTGCCGCCCACCAGGGTGTTTGAGCTGGGGAAAGTGCCATCCACTGGGTATTTGGGGTCCAGATGTCCCTTATCAGCAAAATTCAATGTGTCTAATGGCTGGCTTCCTACCTGGCGGACCTTATACAATAACCAGTAAATACAGCAGCTCAGGAAGGCAATTCAACTTTGCATAGAGTACTTAAGCAGTGATTGAGTTAAGACAATACAAAGAATAGGCGATCTTCCTCAGGAGGTGCACACCGACTTGTTTTGCATACACAGTGATTGGATCAGGAGACACTTTTGCATATATCTCTTAAAACAATACAATGCATACATTGACCTACAGGGAAGTGGGGGTTGTGTAATCCATGTGCTTGTGGCTTGACCAGGGTTTTTGGAAATTGGGCCTGTGAGAAGTTTGGCCTATAACCAGATATAAAATCACAACTTAAAAGGAAAAAGGGGATTTTCACGTAACAGTGGCACCTGGCCGAGATGCTTTTAAAAGGGGATTGAACAGATTTATGGAGGGAACATCCATCCCAGATTACAAGCCAGCATGACTACATGCAACCTCTTAGCTGTAGAAGTAGCTTATCTCTGAATGCCAGGTGCAAGGGAGTGGGAGCAGGACACAGGTATCTTATTGCCTGGTGGGCTCTCAGACGTTTTTTGGGGGCTACTGTGAGATACAGGAATCTGGACTGGATGGGCCCCTGGCCTGATCCAGCAAGCCTTTTCTCATGTTTTTATGTAATACAAAATCCTTGCTATTGCACATAATCGTGTCTAGGCATATTGAAAAAAAGTCAGGATTTGAGCATGCCGATGATCGATTGCTAATGGTCAATGCTTTTACTTGCTTTCAGGATAGTATAAATTCAAAAACAAAGTTATAAATAAACTTTGTTGTTTCTGATATTTCCCATTTGATAGTGTCCTGCACTGTGCCCATAACATTTCCTTTTATTTGCCAACAAGCAAAAAAGGAGCATTTTTGTCGCTGTTAGGCAAACTATCATGATTTGATATTTTCTTATTCAACAACATAAGATATGAATATTGAATGGGTTGAAAAGTTACTAGTCTCCATTCACTATGGAAAGCCTGTCTTGATTCTGGGAACTTGGCTCATCTGGTCTGATTCTGTGTGAGACATGGCTTGACTCAAATGGCAGTGCTGTCTTTTGGATCAGTCTAGCTTCTTTGTTTCTTCTACCTACTGAGGAATTTGATATTTTAACAATGCTCAGTTTTCATCCAAGTACATGCCATAACCAGGAAGAGATGGACCCTGCTGCAAGTAATTAAGGCTGCGGGAGCAGCCCTGGTTATTTTTCATTGCACAGATAATCAGAATGCTGCTGCTCAAGTGTAAAATGTAAAAATTAATGATCCCATATAATACAGATTAGAGATTTTTGTTTTGAAGTCTAGAGGTGGGGACCCCGGCACCACTGTGAAAACTGTTCCTATAACGGATTTGGAGAGACTGTATCAAGATGCAACCCAGTTGCATTAGTATGCAACATAATTAAATATTACACAAACAATGGGCGCTTGATCAGAATTCTAGTCCAAACCTTGCTTAGATGCACTTTCAGAAGAATTCACACAGAATCTTACACCAATGCTTTCTTTCTTTTTGATTCACAACAAGCACTTAAAACTGGGCTCCACTGTGATCCAGAGGAATTTGCATATGACTCCAGGACAGTCAGAATGCTACAGCTATGTCTTCAAATCGTGCAAGGCTGATTCCTTAATAAGCAGAGTACATTTAAGACAACATCCTTTCTTTTTTTTTAAAAAAACCTACTATTTAGAATACCTAACTTGCCTTATAGGATTGCTAATGAATCGATTTTAGAACAACGTTGCGTTAACTCTCACATAATGAGAAGTGTAGGTTTTAATAAACTATCTTATTCAACTGGAGTCTTGAAACAACATCATGATTTGCAATACCATGGCAACCCAAAGGTTCAAACAGCAGCGAGTCCTATTATGCATAGGCTTAGATAAAGATGCTGAACAATCTGTTTAATCTGGAAGGAATGTATGTCATTTGGAAAAAAAATGCAGCATAAAAAGAAAACAAACAGGTTTTACTTGGGGTCACAGAATGGAATGATCACTGCATTGGAGATCAAGAACTACTGGCCTGTATTCTTAATGGAAGTACCTATTCTCAAATACACTTCCTGCATCTGCATAATGATGCCATGCTGATTCTCATGATGCATGATTCTCTTATTAGCATTCTGGCTCGCTTAGAAATATAATGCCATGCCCATCATTGTCTAGTACAGGGATGGCACACTTTTTATAGGGTGAGGACAAGAAATTCTCACTGTTATGTATCTTTTGAGGAAAAAAAAAATGGTGATCAGTGTGAGTGATAATGCATGCCTCTAAGGTTGTGTCTGTTCACTGGAACAGAAAAACATGCTTCAAACAGATCAGTCAAAAGAACAGCCACATTTCCAGGGATGATTATTTGAATTTGAAAGTAACTGCATCCTGTATTCTATGCCACATTAACCATCTTCACAAGATTTGGGGGGGGGGGGAGAGAGTTAAAGATGACTGTAAAAGTGCCTTTACTGCATAGCATGTAACTGTTTTCTTTGTACCTAACCCTTAAGCACTGGAATCTTGCATAGGGCCTTAGAGGGGGGGAAAAAATGTGTTCTATTAGTTTCTACTACTATACCTGCTACTAATGGAACCAGTAATTTCCTCAAAAGTGAACTGAATAATAATTCTGCTTCATAAGAAAAACATAAGAAGAGCCCTTTCGATCAAGCCAAGGGCCCATCTTGTCCAGCATTCTGCTTTTCACACTGGCTAGTCAGCTACCACTGGGAAGTCTTCAAGCTGGAAATGAAAGGCATATCCTTCTTCTCTTAAATCTGTGATATGATTTGGCTGCTTGATCCATCTAGGAGCATTCTATCAATATACGAACAGGAATGTTGGATCTGACCGAGGGTTATCTAGTGCAAAATCATGGTTCCCATGGTGACCCTATATATTTATATAGTTAAAAAAAAAAAAATCTGCACATACCTATTGTACAAATCTTACTCTAGACTCATCCTTCACTCCACTTGTGGTAGTCTAATCCCTTCAAGCTAATCCCTTCACGACATTGGATATGGAGATTCTTGTTTTGATGTGAATCAGGGCCTAGGAGAGGGGATAAAGTGGGTAATTTGTACCCAGGCCCAGGGTCAAAAAGGCGGCCCAGGAGCCAAAGGAAGGGGCCCAGAAATTTCCTGGGATCTTCCATTTTCTAATCTCACACAGATTCACTGCCCACATGGGATGCATTATCGTGGGTATACTGCCACAAGCCAAACACACCTGGCCCAGGCATGCATACATTCCTTAACAGTGTCACATCTGACCAGGAAACTGACCTGCTACAGTAGCTCTTTCCCTAGTGGATCTGCTTATCATGAAGGAGTATAGAGGAGCTCAGAAGTCAGTTTTGGTGTACACAGGACACTGTCCATTCTATTGTGAGCCTAAATATAATGATACTGATCTACTGCAATGATTTTCTCTATTTGAAAGACTTTTTGAGAGACTTAGGAATGTGTTTGGTTTTCCGTATTACTGTATCTAGCTGCCAAAGCCAGGCAAGCAGGTAGAACTGAGCTCTGCACTGGGAAGACTGGTAGACCTAGGCTTCAAAGACTGTTACCATTCTCCCTCTGCCTGTTTTACCCCCATTCTACCCACCCCCATCGCCACCCCTCACTCTGTTTCACCCCCTCCCACTCTGGGAAGGGGCCCCAAAGAAACTTTGTACCCCCTGATAAAATTCCTCTCAGAGGCCCTGATGTGAATGACTTACATGACCTGCAGTTACCTCCCAGTGTTTGGATTTTTTAGAATAACATTAAGACGAAGACGTTTAGGAGATTTCGATATCTTTGCAGTATCAAGAGGTTCAAACTACATTCAGTTCATTAATTCTGACCCAAGTTCATCATGCAAAGATTGGAGGAAGGTATGGAGCAAATATATACTGTATAACAATCTGTGAGCTAATATATACAATTCATAAACAATAAATGTCCATCCAGTGCTATTACTAATCAGTAAGAAAGTGCCAATTCTATATTCCAACAATATTCTTGGTTCTAGACTGATGTAAAAACCCTCAATAAGCTAGCTAAAGATCCTGTGGTAATTTAAAACGTTGCAAGTGTCACTGTAATTCAAGATGGCAATAGAAGCAAGCTGGTCTTTTGTCCATTGCTTCTTCACGCTTAATTTACAGTTGCCTTTCTGGGCCCATTTCTCTTTGGTTGTTTCCCTTCTCTTTCATTTGGCTCAAGCATTGCTTTCCTATGAATCTGTCACCTGTTTCGTTTCCAATCAATAGTACATGAGTGTACTTGCTACAAGATTAATTCAGCTATTCCTTTTCACTGGAGCCATGGTGTAAAGGCCAGTAACTCAGTGGGCAAGATCCCACAATAAATTGCATCAAGATGGAAGGAATCATCCACAAAGAACCACTTCAAGGCCAATGGTAGTAGTTTCTATTTAATGTAATGTACGTTAGACACAGGATTTTCATTGCATCCTTCCGTTGTACTTCTCCTTAGAAAATCTACAAAACGTAGCCAAACAAGAAGGTCAACATATATGCTTGGCCCATCTAGTGTTATCTATAGAGGGGAGAGGTGTGATAGAGAGATGACCCAATTTTATTTATTTATCTAAGGATTTATAGGTCATCTTTCTACCCCAATGAAAGATGCTGTAAGGTGACTTACAATTTCATTATAACAACAACCATAACAATTTAAAATCACTAAATAGGAAAACAACCAAACTAGCACAGTGCACAAAAATGCAAATTAAGAAAAGGTCAAACATGGAACAAAGGTTTTTTTACTGCCCACTGAAAAGTGGGCAGCACTGGGGAAAAGTGAAACTCACAGGGCAGGAATGCCAACATTGGGGTCACTACCAAAAAGGCTCTACCAACTGTACCTCGTTACATTGCAGGACCTAGAGCGTGGCCTGTGATGGTGGGTGCAATGTGCAAGCAACAAACTTCTCCATCTCATGTGGAAGAAGACAGTTTTTCTGTAACCTGTGTCCCAAACCATGTAGGGCTTTATAGGCCCCTTGAATTCTGTCTGACAACACACCAGAAGCCAGTGTGCATCATAGGTGTAAAGGCACAATTAAGCAGTCATATAGTGTTTCTATTCTGACAAGCTTTTGCAGCCCAATCCTAACCAACTTTCCAGTGCCAACATAGCTGCAATGCTGCCCCCAGGTAAGGGAACAAACATTCCCTTACCTTGAAGAGGCCTCCATCCCCCCCCCCCACTGCAGGATACAGCACGCACTCCATTAGCATGGCTGCACTAGTGGCAGCATTAGCATTAGTGGGCGGGCCCATAGCCAGGTGGTGGGTAAGGGGCTGGGTCATGATCCACCACTTATGCCACTTATGCTGGATCCTATTCCCATTCCCAGGCAGCTCGGGGCAGCTCCGGGCTGTTTGGATCTGCGCCACCTCTTTAGGCGGCACAGATCCGAGTAACCCCATTGGGACTGCTGCGGCTTTACCCGGAGTAAGGGGAAGCGATTTCCCTTGCCTCATGCTGAGCTGCTTTCAACCCCAACCCTGCTGTGGATGCAGGGCAAGCCCGCTGTTCTCCCTGCTCCAGGGCAGGTTCGGATTTGGTTGTTAGTGGCTCTACAGCAATACGTATATCTATAAGTCTCAAGTCTTCATAGGACTTGTTCCCAGGAAAGTGTAAAATGGATTGCAGTGATTAACAAGTCCTTTGTTACTGGAATTTAAGTGCTCTTGTTGGATTCAGCTGTCTTGGTTCTTTTGCTATTCTTATTTCTGTTATGAGGTGTGTTTTGGCTCTCTTTTGATTTTTCATTGCATAGCTGACTGATTTATGTTTTGTAAGTGGACCTCAACAGGTGGGAAACCCTGGCCTCTGAGTGGCCCGCTTGGAGGCAGGCTGTGCAGCATGGCCTTTCCCAGTTTGAAGAGACACTTGGCCAACAGACTGAGACTAAGAGGCAAAGAAGGAAGGCCCATAGCCAGGGAGACAGACCAGGGACAGACTGCACTTGCTCCCGGTGTGGAAGGGATTGTCACTCCCGAATCGGCCTTTTCAGCCACACTAGACGCTGTTCCAGAACCACCATTCAGAGCGCGATACCATAGTCTTTCGAGACTGAAGGTTGCCAACCAATGTCAATATAATACACACACGACAGACAGACAGACAGACAGACAGACACAGACACACAGACACACACACACACACACACACACACACACACACACACACACACGGTACGCCGCCTTCAACTTCCTTTTGGATACGGAAAGGTGAAGGTAATTTTAAAAAATAATTAGAGGGGAGAAGGGAGTTGAAATAGGAGAAGGAGAAAGCCCCACCCCTCAAACTGATTAGATCGGAAGTTTACTGGCTCAACAGGAAGGGACAAACTGGTGGACTTGGATGTCACTGGAGTGACGAAACAAAAAAACTTCTCCTTAAGGTTTTTCAAGCCCACCTGAGCTGCCTGTCAAGGAATAGGGCTTGTTCAAATCAAGCTTGTTGGACTGTTGTTATACCTGTGATTAACAGCACTTCATCTCTTTTCACTCACAGTACACGTGGGAGTCTCTATTCTTTTTAACAGTATTTCTAAATTTAACTTGTCACCAGCTGTTCGCCGCAGACGATTTTCAGCCGATTGTGAAGTGGAATCTCTCAAAAGAAACTCTCACATGGAACAGCATGGTCTCTCGGTTAAAATAACAACAAAATAAAACCCAAACAAAAATGCTCATTTGCTCGACCTGGCAACACAAAATAAGAGGACAACTTGATCAAAAATAGGAGAGGGGATTTGTATCGAATTGTTAGCTAATTTGCCAAAAGCTCACACATGAATAATTCAATGGAGATCAAGTGACAAAAATATTGTCACTTCCACCTTCATTTTAGTTGCACACTGACATCATCATCCTGTACTGGGAGACATTTTTTCAAAAGTTGTTTTCTTCCATAATGCCAAAAGTGGCAAAAGGTGATTTTATGCATATAATTTGTCTTCCTCGGTGATGTGCCGAAAATTGAATAAAGAGGATAATAGGTGATTTTTTTCCCCTTCACTGCAGCTGTGATAGTCTGACATCGTTCTAAATCTTATTGGGAAGAGTTCTGCTCATTTTGAATAACGCTGGTGCTGGAGTGGCAGCTAGATTAGCAGATGTCTTGTTGAAGGTACCAAGAAAAATCTCTTTCTTCTGACAGAGTATTTTCTGGGGATGGGGTTATTTAAAAAAAAAAATTATTAAAACCCCAGTATGTTAGATTTTCACATAATCTATGGTAATTAATTAATTAATTAATGTATAGTGATTAATTTATACTGACAAATTGCAAAACACACACACCTATCTATCCATCTGTGTGCAGATAGGTCAGTGGGCGAGGTGAGTGAGGGGAGGGTAGAATGGGGGAAGGTGAGGAGGTTGCAGGACAGGGTGGATTCAGTGGCAATGGCACACATCAGATCCCATCCCCCTTTCTGGCACCCTCCCCACCCCTTTCTCTCCTCAGACATGCGTTAGTAAAATTGCTAGTACGAGTCCAAGGAGACTGCTGCAGGTTGGGAGGAGTACGTTACAGAGGGGTACATTACATTAATTTCAACTTCCCTTTTGCCTCTGAATTCTCCCTATCACCTCTGAAGCCTCCCTATTCGCCCCCTCCCTCACTGGATATTGGGGCTTTTGGTGGGCCGCTGTGAGGTACAGGAAGCTAGACTAGATGGGCCTATGGCCTGATCCAGTGAGGCTGTTCTTATATTCTTATGGATACAGTGCACCCATTTTTGATGTGGTTGCACCAGCGGGGGAGGGGAGGATAGGATTAGTGTGTTAGGGCCCAATCTTATCCAACATTCTAGTGCTGAGGCAGCCACAGCGCATAAGGGAACAAATGTTTCCTTACCTTGAGGAGGCTTCCATGACAGCCCGTCCACCGCAGACTGCAGTGCTTACCCTGTTGGCTTGGCTGCATCAGTGACGAAAAGTTGGACAGGATTGGGCCCTTAGTTTTACAAAAGGGGAATCTAAAACTGAATGAGAATAATTTTTCCATGGCTGCATTCCATCGTATTTATTGGAAGGTAGAGCTTCACACTTGTTCAGGAGGGAACAGATACCATTTCCCTCTGTTGATGTGAATGTTGAAGCCGTTATCTGCTTGGTTACTTAGTGCATGCATGTGTAGTGCATGTGTGTAGTAAAAATGTCTAAAGACATTTACGAGTCATTTTGTTTATGAGATTTAAGTTACGGACTGGGAAACAAAAGCAATGCCTTTTTTAATTTTGCACATTTACGTGTTGAGCACTGTTGGACAGAGTAACTGTTTCATATACTTATGGTTTCAGTTCATCAATAAGGTGCATAACAAAATAAATGTACAGAAGAAAACAAAACAAAACACAAAAGTTCAGATTTGTTTTATTTTTCATAAATCTTCCAATTAAAATGCTTTCAATATTAACAGTATTTATATACTGCTTTTCAACAAAAAGTTCACAAAGCGGTTTAATATCTGAGTTTTAATTGTGATTCACCATCATGTAAGTTCAGAAAAACTAAACGCAGAGAAACTTGAAACAGTGGTCACTTGTTTGTATCTCTTAAAGATAGGGTTTGATGTTGGAACTGCACAAATGATTCAGCATCTGCCATTCATTTTACCGAAAACTTCATTGAATGCTCCATTTGCAAGCTGGAATTTTAAAGGCCACTTGTAGGGAGAAAAGGGGATTTTTGCATGTCACGCAGTCAGCGTCAATATGAGCAAAGTCAGAATTTATACACTGTCAAGAAGATGCTGCGTGGGTGTATGCGTAGGATCTGCCTATAATTTCAATTAGGACCAAACAACTGTCACCACATCATAATCTTTACAGGTTCATAAACCATGGTGCCACCCAAGATGTTAACAAGCTGGCATGGTTTGAGTATCAAAGGCAGAGAGGAAACTGTGTTTGTCTGTTTGGCACACAAACTAATGAGGAAAGTCAATTGGTCCTTTGTCTTGAGGGTCTGAAGAGCTGTGCTTGAATGTTTGGTTTCTTGGTTGGCACTTGTTCAAGTAATCGCTCATGGCTTGACAAAGCCGCATTTGTGTTTTATTAGTGGCCACGCTGAACTCTCCTGCCTGGGCTGTGTTGTCTCTCAATAGAATGTTGCACCAGAGGGCACACTTATTTGAAAACACTAAATCAGAGCATGATGATCTTTGCCCAACCAATGTAACTAAGACAACAACAGAAGTGAATACAGCAGCTTTCCTTTTGTTAAAAAGCAGAAGGCCACTGCATAGAGGCTATGAGAACAAAGATTGCAAACAGTGGTGAAGGTTTTGGGTTGCAATTTGCACCCTGACTTCAGGACCTGTCACTGTGTGCAATACAGTAGAACCTCTTTAAGTTGACCACCCAAGGGACTGGAGGAAATTAATCAACATAGGGAGGTGGTCAACATATGGGGAAAAAAGGCATTTAAATATTATCATGTTTAACTCCCAGGACAACAAATGCAAGGCCAAGTTATTATTTAGATTTGATTTTTAAAAAGTTTTATTGCAAATATCAATGAGAATTGATCTTCTTGTGATGCTTACTATATATCATCTATATCTATATCAAGAGACAAAGAATAATCAGCTTACAATCAGTGTTTTAAAAAAACCCTGAAAATTCATAAGCTTAAAAAAATGGTAAGTTAAAAAAATACTTGGTTTCATAGCAGACAGGCAGACCAATGCTATCCCTTGCCAGCCCATAGCATGTAGCATGTTACATAGCCTCAACAGCTAAAAAAACAACACTTTTTCACTTAGGCTGCCTGACCTCCACGGGATCTCCTCAGATTCACTAAATGCCAGAAGGTGTTTGATATGGTCCCTCACTAAAAGCTGTTGAGAAAACTCCACAGTCAGGGAATAAGAGGACAGGTCCTCTCATGGATTGGGAACTGGTTGAGGATCAGGAAACAGAGAGTGGGTGCCAATGGGCAATTGACAAAAAAAGTGGAGAGAGGTGGAAAGTGGAGTGCCTCAAGGATCTGTCCTGGGACTGGTGCTTTTCAACATCTTCATAAATGACCTGGAAACAGGGATAAGCAGGGAGGTGGACAAGTTTGTGGATGACACTAAACTTTTCTGAATGGTGAAGACCAGAAGGAATTGTGAAGTGCTCCAGAAGGATCTCTCCAAACCGGGAGAATAGGCAGCAAAATAGCAGTTGTGTTTCAAGTAACTGTAAAGTAATGCACTGGTGATGGGAACCAAAGTGAAAGGACAGTGGCTTCACTATGCACAAGCAACCTCATGTCCCTCACAACTTGGTACATGTCCCAGGTACAATTGGCAGCCGGCGCAGGTCTGTCGGCTATGTGCAGTGTGCCCACCTATAAAAACCCTTTCGCACATGCGCTAACAGGCGTAGGGGAGGGATTGTTGCGTGACTTCTTGCTTTTCCAAGATGGGACAAACCAGACAAAACACAGGCCCACAGTATCGCATTCAGTGGGCAACTTACGGAGGGTAAATTAATACTTTGTGCAATGGTCAAAGTGGTCAAGATACAACTTACGGAGGTGGTCAATATAGAAAGGTTGGTATCCCATAGTGTATATGCAGTGCCTGTCCATACTGTAAAAATTAGGTCACCTTAAGGAGGTGGTCATTATAGAGAGGTGGTCAACTTTGGAGGTCCTACTGTATATGCACAAAGGAAGGTGGCAAAAAATCAAAGTGGTTGAGAATCAATATATCCTATTCTTTCTTTACAAAAGTCAAAGCTCCATACAGGGTTGCCCAAATGTCTCCCATCCGGGCACTATGCTTTAGCTTCAGCAATGCTGTGGCATCAAATTTCTTTGACTTCAAAGAACAATTTTTCTAACAACCCAATCCTAAGACCACAATCCTAACCACACTTACCTGGGAGTAAGCCCCACTGACTATAATGTGACTTACTTCTGAGTAGACATGCATAGGATTGGGCTCTAACTCCCTGCATGGCGATGCAGCAATGCCAATGTGGTACCTGCTGTATCCTGCAGTGTTGACCTCTGCATGCCTTTGTTCCCTTGCCTGGGGCTAAGCCTCTGCTGCCTTCATGGGTTTACTTGGACCTGCATCACCTGTATAGCTAGTGCAAGTCTGCAAGGACCTGGACCATTTTCAACAGCTGGAAATGCTTGTTCCAGCGGTGCTTGGTGCCAATAGGATTGGCCGGTATACCATCTGGACTGCACTACGTATTTCATCAATATAAGCGGCACTGACAATTTATGGGTACAGTGCACGTAGATGTTATGTCAGCATGTAGGAAATGGCACATCAATTCCCTGCTTTCACTTTCCATGCTTTCTTGGATGGAGAGTCTGCACACTCCACCACATTAGGGGAAATGTTTGCATTTCTTGTTTGTGTTTTCTTGGTCTTGATTATATTTGGCATGAATTCAGCCTCCATATTCCCTTTGATGCAAAAGGATACTGAGGCAACAGAAGCAGAACTAATAACAGTTTTTTTTCCCCTGCGGTTTGTTTTCTTCTTGATTGTACATGACACAATTACAAAAATCCAAATCCAAAACTCCAAGTTTTCTGTGATGAGAAATGAAATATAAAAAGACATGTGAAACGCATCATTCTTGCCAGAGGTGATCTGATTGAAAAGCAGGGCAAGGAAACAGATTGAGGCAAAAACTAGGAATCAAGGTCAGACAGCCAGAACAGCATCGTGTTTCTTTTTGAATGATCCAGATGTGTGTGGGAATAGGATCCACTTCTCAAACCTAGCCTACCTGATAGATGTGCTTGCAAGATTATAAGGTCTCAGCAACAAATGGAAGTTAGTAAACGTGATCAATAGAGTACCTAGCCGGGGACACAGAAGGGCGGGGCATCACAAATTCAGTCCCGGAACGTCATGTGGGGAGGTTCCAGGGTGGGCCAGTCAAGATGGCAGCCACCACCACTCTGTGAGGAAGCCACATGACCCAGCTCTGAGTGGCTGCTTCTTTGTGCTCTCCTTCTGAAGGTGGCCTGAAATAGAAAGCACAAAGAAGCCCGCACAAAGAAGTGGCTGCTTGAAGCTGGGCCAAGCTGCTTCTTCCTCATCAGCTTCTTTCCAGTTTTTCTTTAGATTGAAAATGAATACTGGCAAGACTGAGGATTGACAATCCTACTAGGCCAACATTATCACAGGAGTTAGTACAGAAAAGGAGGGAAATGTAAAGAAAATAGCTAAAATTCTATATTATAAAACTCTAAAATTACTTTATATTCTAAAATTTTCATATGTGAGGTCTCAAAAGAAACCAAAGCAGTCTACACAAAAGAATTAATTCTGGGACGTCTGGAATCCATCTTCCTTCCAAGTAAATGGTTGTTTAAACCAGGGGTGCCCAAACCCCAGCCCTGGGGCCACTCGTGGCCCTCAAAGACTCCCAATGCAGCCCTCAGGGAGACCCCAACCTCCAATGAGCCTGTGGCCCTCCAGAAACTTGCTGGAGCCTGCACTGGCCCAACACAACTGCTCTCAGCGTGAGGGCAACTGTTTGACCTCTCGCGTGACCTGTGGGATGAGGGTTCCCTCCACTGCTTGCTGTTTCACGTCTGTGATGCGGTAGCGGCAGCAAAGAAAAGGCCAGCCTTGCTTTGCGTAAGGCCTTTTATAGGCCTTGACCTATTGCAAGACCTTCATTCATTCATATAAGTTCCATCTCTAGTATATTAATTTATGTAAACTTATGTAAATTTATTCAAATTTAAAATGTAAATTAATTCATTTTTTC
The DNA here is from genome assembly GCF_035046505.1 of Tiliqua scincoides. Taxonomy (NCBI): domain Eukaryota; kingdom Metazoa; phylum Chordata; class Lepidosauria; order Squamata; family Scincidae; genus Tiliqua; species Tiliqua scincoides. The sequence continues at coordinate 41,323,938 of NC_089824.1, read as the reverse complement.
CCTGGCCCCTGACACAGTATCAGAGAGATGATGTGGCCCTTCTGCTGAAAACTTTGGACACCCCTGGTTTAAACTGCAGAATACCCACCCCCAATATACTCAGGATGATTGAGATATATTTTCTAAAGTACCAAATCTAGATTTTCTACCCTCTGCCCACCATTTAATAAGTGCTACTTGAATAAAGACTTAACAAGCTTTTGACTAAGAACCATTCGTGATACTTTATTGACAGAACTGGGACCACAAGTTTTGGTTACAGGATCGGAACTTTAATAATATCTTTAGAAGAATTCTTGACATAGCAATCAACAGACTGGATATGTTCCAAGTATATTTTTGCACAAAAAAGTCAAAGTGTGTCCTGAGCCATATGGCCGATTATTTTTACCAGCCATATGGTCTTCCACTTTTTAACAGAATAAACACTATCCTTAGTTTGTTTGGTTCATTTTTTGAGGCTACTTTGATTGCATTTTAGTATTCTGGATAAATATTGTGGTTTGTCTAAAGTTTGGAATCTATTCATAGAAACTTGTAAGTTACTTTAAAAAAAATCTTCCTTGCAATATATTATGCTAATGTTTTAAATCAGCAATGGTAGGACAACAAGAGCTCAGAGATGGGCCTCAGTGTGCCCGGTGAAATCTTTGACTTTTGAGTGACAGATCCTCAAGCCAAATCACAACTTGCTTTGTTTTGCAAACTTTCTTTGAAGTCTGAAAAACAGTTTGTGATATGGCATGGGGACCTGTCATTCAAAAAAGGAAAAGGTAAAAGTCAAAGATTTAATGTCCAAACACATCTTTGGATCCAAACTAAGGTCTGAATCCAACCAAATACCTAAAATGTATGTGCAACCTACCAATCAGTGGTGTCCCTGGAGTTAGAGGCAGGGGGACACATGGTACCAGGTGCAAGGTATTCTGTGGCATCCCAGAAAACTTGGAAAGTTGTCTGAGCTTCCAGAGGGCTCTTTAAACAGCACTTCCGATTTTCCAGAAGTACTGCTTAAGGAACTCTCAGAGGCTCAGTAGGCTTTTCGAGCGCTCCAGAATGCTCTGTGAAACTCCAGAGTGCCTAGGGAAAGGGGGGTGCTATTCTTGGGGGGTGGATACCAGCTGGGAGGGGTGCACTCTATGGTCTTGGCTGTGGGCATGATGTCGCCCAGGGTCACTACTGCTGCCAACAGCTGAAAAACACATTCCCAGATTAGCATCTTACACGTTTAGTCTCCCTGTTCCATTTCTCAACCCGTCCCATGCAATCTCACCTCCCTCTCCACCCCTGCCACTGCCTTACCATTTGTCTGCATCCTCTGCTGGGCTCAGATTGAGCCACAGAGCTAAAAAGCTCACTTCCAGTTTCTCCGTGAAACCGTAAGTGATGTTTTTAATGCCTTATGAGGCATTGGGAGGCCTGGGGAAGTCCTGGAGGATATGGGGCTTGCCTGTAATATAAACACAACATTTGTATATGAGCATGCAGCATTTCATGTATATTATATTGATGTTGCCTTTACAACAATATTGTAAGGTAGATAAGATTGCAGTCCTATACATTCCTACCTTAGGGCACAATCCTAACCAGGTCTACTCAGAAGTAAGTCCTATTTTGCTCAATGGGGCTTACTCTCAGGAAAATGTGGTTAGGATTGCAGCCTTAGTGGAACAGCCCAAGCCAACTCTTCCCCCTGCCACTGGAATAAGTGTTCCAACAGTGGGACATGCTTTCAGGATGTCATGAACAGCCTTCTGAAAGCATGTACAGCCACATGCTTCCAGAACACTGGTGGAGAGGTCAGAGCAGCTCTGTGCATGACGAGAGTATGCACCAATAAGGTATGTCAAAAGGGGAAGTGGAACTGAGCAGTGGGTGGGCAGAATGGGGCAGTGACAGGGATGGGGAGGAGGGGGCAACTCTGCCAAGAAGCAGGATCAGACCATAAGAAGCATCAGGAAAGCAAAAGTCTTTTGGTCTCTCAGTATCAGCCACTGGTCATCTGCAATGTGGTGGTAACAACACTGACCTACCTTACACGGTTGTTACAAGGATTGGATGATATATGTGAAACACTGTATCAGTTTTAGGTATTATTAAGCATTTGCTGTACATACACCAGTTTTGGCTCCTGGGACATCACATTTTCTGAGCAATCAGCAAATTGCTATAGTTCCCTGGCATGATGCATTCGCTGCTAATATGATAGCATTGTGGAATGGATTTGAACAACACTGTCAAAAGCTTTCTGCTCCAACCTACTAGGATCAATCAGCAAATTCAGGTAGAAAATTCTGTGACTTACATGCCGAAGACACAGATTTCCTGAAATCCCAGAGTCCTCTGTCTGAACTAAGCATAAATGGTGTTACTAAATATGCTGCACGGTCCTAGGATGTTATTGCAGAAATAGACAATACAGCATGTGTAACCATTTGAAAACTGCATGTTATTTGTTCGGTCAATTCATCTCTAGTGGGCTGAACTGAGCATTTCAAACAAAGAGCCGTATATGATATTCAGCAACAGATCATGCAGTATATAATTGAAAGGAAAGGACTTCTTTAAGAGGGCACACTATCTAAACAAGATTCATATGTGTGAAGAAGATCCAGTGGGGAAAGAGATTGCTTTCTCATTGGTGCTAATATAGACATCTTTGTACCAACCTAGCTGAGTCTTAACACAGAAGCTTGTCATCCTTGACTGCCATCAGTCACAGATATCTGCTCACAGATGCAGAAAAAGTAGGTTATTTTGGCTCCTTCCAGAAAGTCTGCACGGCAAGTTCCCTGGACATAGGGGTCGTTGACAGTTCCATAGACATAACCCCATTGTTGGTGTCACCTATGCATGAAATGACAAAATGGGAAATGTATGGTTTGCTTACTCTATTTGCTCTATCATTCGAAGAGAATTCCATTCATTAGTGCCCTGAACAGGTTATGTCTTTTAAAATAATTAGGTGTAAGGATGAAAGACGAGAGATGACTTCACCCACTAATTCCAAACACTTTCCAGTGCCCCACAGAGATGGAAGATAATGCAAATGGACCAAAGCACCAAGCCAGGATTCAGCACTGAAAAACAACATCCTGTAAGTTCAAATAAGCCAACTAATTTCCAGTCAAACAAGGTAATTTCCAGGCAGATTCTTCTGATGTTTTTCTCTGTTTGTAATTTGCATAATTAAATAGCTTGGTGTTTCAAAGCAGCCACAGCAGTAAGGTCAGAGGGTTATATGTTAAATAGCAACAACCTCAGCTTTAAAAAAAGAAGAAGCAGAGAGCAGCTGATCTGCTGTCGCATAATTCTCTTCTTTTCTCCTTTCCTCCTCCCCTTTGGGGTGAGTGATCACAGACATTTTACTTTGGCGGTGGTAGTAGGAGCTCTGTGGACCTTTGTGCTTTTTCAAGCAATACAGGATCACAGATGTCCTTGATTATTGAGAAATCTCTTTTAATGATTTCTTTGCACCCTCCCCCCCCCCCCAAACAGCAGGTCATCTTTCTGACGTGAACATCTCATTTTAAGAGGTACAACATTGTGTCTTTAAAGCATACCAAAAAAAAAAAAAAAAAAGTAAAATAAAAAAGGTCATGCATTGAATTTTTAAGGCTAAAATTAAAAACTAAGGAAAAATGCTCCAGTGCCCTTAAAAGTGATTTTGAACCAACTGGTCCTTATAGATAAACAGATACTTCACAGACGTTCATGTTACGTTTTACCTCATACAAGGATCAGCCACAACATAAAAGGTAGTGTAAGGACACTATCTCCAAATTTAGTCTTCTGTTTTGTTTTGTATTGATTTATCACATTTGCATTGCAAATCAAAAGGGCCAAAATAATTTTATTCTTTTACATCCTTCTTTCAAGACACTTAGTGCAGCATCCACAAGGTTCTGTCATTTTATCCTCTCAAGAAAAGCTTTTAGATGGTTTTTTCAGAGACTGACTTTTCCAAGGGCATCCAGTAAATTTCATTGCTGAGGGAGGACTTAAACCTAAACCTGCCTAGCATAAGACTAGCACTCTATTACATCATCCTGGCTTTGCAATTTTCACAAATTTCACAAATTTTCACAAATCTTGGACAAGTTTCTGGAGGAAAAATCCATTACTGGTTACAAGCCATGATGTGTATGTGCAACCTCCTGATTTTAGAAATAGGCTATGTCAGATGCAAGGGAGGGCACCAGGATGCAGGTCTCATTTGATGGGCTGCTGTGAGATACAGGAAGCTGGACTAGGTGGGCCTATGGTCTGAACCACTGGGGCTGTTCTTATGTTCTTTTGCTCTGAGTCATTTTTTTAAATTTTTTAGTTTTATGGAAACCCAAAGTAAGATATAGAAAACAAGCATTTAGAAAAAGTAAGTTTTCTGTCTCAGGATACTTGTCAATGGTCTCAAGTCAAGCCTAAATCATCAGTTCCAAGAACTCTTGAGAGGCCATGACACATAACATGTAATGTTATATAGACTTCCCCTTGAGTCTGGAGCCATATAATCTGCACATCTTAGTACCACCAGAATGAGTTGCACAAGGCTAACTACTACATTTCCCACTATTCATTTCATGTGCCAAGTGTAGGTGACAGTGAACTACTAATATCCATAATTCTGCTCCATAGGCTGGCTCATATGTATTAGCTGGATGCTTATATGATTCCTCTCTAGGCCATCCCTCCTGAGTATAGTGGTCATTTCCATAACCATGCTAGCATTTTATTCAGCTTTAGTACTCATGAAAATGGTTATGATTGTGGCAGCTTGCACAACTGAAAAGCCCAATTGTAGCTTTATCCGTCTCTTGACCCCTTCTTTTATGCTTCTGCAGATATGACAGTTTCTGTGCAACCAGGAGAAGTGGACATGTACTTTTACTCAAGCATATAACATTAAAATCTTATAGCACAATCCAATCTTGCACTGGAACAGGCAGGCTAGGAGGCCTGTTCTGTATCCAGCATAAGATTGAGGCCTGAAGCACTGGCATTACTAGGGAGGTGCGGGGGGTGCAGGCCGCACTGGGTGACATGCCAGGGGTGTGTGACGCGTCCTGGGGGGAGGACGTGCTAACATCGTGGCTTCAGGAGCTACCCCATCATGCCATACAGCGTTGGATGCGAAGTTCCCAGCGGAGTGCAATGCATAAAACAGAATTGAAATAGCTCCTTTCCTTCAAAAGTTATGGCCAAAAAACCAGAAAGAAAAATGCATGGAGCCCTAAGGAAACCGAGCCATATTGGGCATTTACTCGCAAATAGGCATACTTGCCATAGTCCGTCAGAAAGAGCAGGCTGAGAGAAATCCAACAACACCAAAATGGTCCCAATCCAATGAATGCAGCCCCCCAAAAACACATGAGAAGTTCCCTCCCTCCCAGCTGCAAGTCCAAAATGAAGCCACGTGACTGCGTTTACTCATGAGTAGGCGAACTTGGCTTAGTCCGTCGGAAAGGGCAGGCAGAGAGGACTCCAAGGACTTTGAAATGGTCCTGATTCAATGGATGCAGCCCCCAAAACACCTGAGAAGGAGATTCCTCCCTCCTGCAGTCTACTGAGCTCTATGGAAAGCAAACAGCCACATGGTCATGTTTACTCACGAGTAGGCAGACGTGCCTTGTCTTTTGGTCAGGCCAGGCAAAGGGGAATGTGAGGCCACCAGAAGGGTCCTGATCCGATGGAACTGGAGCACAACAAATGCTCCAGAAGACAGCCTTCCCCCCCCCCCTACTAAGAAGGACAAAGAAAAGAGGCTTCAACTGGTAAGGGGAAAGTTTTCTATTTTGCACTTGCAAAGCCAGGAGGGTCTATCTTGATATGCTTGAAATAGAAGAACTTTAAACTGGGCACTGGGGAGGGCTGGAAATATCACTGATTCTTTTTTTTGGGGGGGGGGGGTATTGCAGGCAGTCTACAGCAGGGGTGCTCACACTTTTTTGGCTCGAGAGCTACTTTGAAACCCAGCAAGGCCCGGAGATCTACCAGAGTTTTTTTTACAATGTTCGCGCCATCATAACATATAACATTTATGTGTACAATGTACGTTGGTGTACCTTGAGCCCACTGAGTATAACAGGACTTACTCCTGAGGACATGCCTAGGATTAGGCTGTGAGGCTGCAATCCTAGCCACACTTACCTGGGAGTAAGCCCCATTGAGTACAATGGGCCTTACTCCCGGAGTTTCCTCCCAGAGGCACCTGAAGGGGGGGTCGGCACTCCGCAATCTACTCATTTTGCCTCTCGATCTACCAGTAGATCGCGATCCACCTATTGAGCACCCCTGGTCTACAGAGTAAGCTCCATTGACCACTATGGGACTTACTTCTGAGTAGACATGCATAGGATTGGGCTCACAAGCTGCAATCCCACCCACACTTTCCTGAGAGTAAGCCCCATTGACCACAATAGGACTTACTTCAGAGTAGATTCACTTGGTGGAAAAGGACTGGCTCCCCCTTATTTAATTATTTCTTTTAATTTAATTATTTATAATTATTTATTTTAATTTGCTTGATGATGTCACTTCTGGCCATGACATCACTTCCAATGGGTCCTGGACAGATTGTCATTCTAAAAAGTGGGTCCCAGTGCTAAAAGTTTGAGAACTGCTGCAATAAGTTGTTAGTAAGTTGACATGGGTGTGTGTGTGAGACTCTACAAGTGTTCAAAATCACTAAAATCAGAGTTTGCAGGAATAATACCATCATGTTATATATCAATCAATGCGTAATTTCATGCAGAATGCAATGAAACAAACCACATTGAAATATCTGTGTTCTACCTAAAGGTACAGCCAAAAATCCAGTGGGGGCAGGGTGATGGTACATCACCATGCCCACCACCTAGGGCATTGCCCCGCCCACTGCATGGGGTGATGCCTAGGCCTCCTGCACCAGGTGACGTGAATCCTAGTGACGCCACTGGCCTGAAACTCATCCCCTTCCCCCTGGGTAAGCCACCACAGCCCCAATGGGTCTCTTCAGACTTGCACCACCTCTGGAGGTGGCATAAGTCCAAGGAGAGCGGAGCAGCTTGCAGCATAACAGCTGGGTCCCAGCCCCACATCCCACTCCCCGCCTGCCCACCCCAGGGACTGGCCTCTGACTTTCCTCCCCCGCCCTGGAATGCCTCCCTCCTGCCTCCTCCCTGCCCTCCCCAGACCCTTGTGTCGGGTGATGCAACCCTCCCTGCCCAAGTCAGCACGGAAGCTGGATTCAGCCTCCACAGTGTGCAACCCTGTGCCAGCCCAGCCAACTCTCAAGGAGGTGCAAACGTGCTTTATGGTACATTTGTGATCTTCCTGGGCCAGCACAGTCAGAATTGCATCCTTAGGACACAATCCTAAGCAGGTGTACTCAGAAGTAAGTCCTATTGTGTATAGTGGGACTTACTCTCAGGAAAGTGAGGTTATGATTGCAGCCTTAGGGAGCAATCCTAGGTGCGCCTTATGCGGCCCAAATCCCGCATGTTTGCGCCTCCGTGGGAGGAGGCTGCATCGGTGCATTTAGATGCGCCGACGCGTGGAGGCCAGCAGAAGCCTCCGCTACAGCTTCCTCACCGTTGCTTGTGTCGGTGCGCCATGGTAGGTGTGGGGGGCGGGAAGGAGGCGGGAGGGGGGTATTTCTGGGCGGGGGAGAGCGGGTGATGGGCAGCCCCAGGGTTGGGCGCGTGGGGAGGGTGCATGGGGAGCCAGGGCGGGGCTGGGACCCGGCAGTCATGCCGGATCCCAACCCTTGTCCCCGCGGAGAACAGAGCGGCTTCAAGCCGCTCCACTCTCGTCGGATTTGCGCCACCTCCAGAAGTGGCATAGGTCTGAGGAGACCCATTGGGGTGAACAGCCCTTACCAGGGGTAAGGGGAAGAGGTTCCCCTTGCCCCTGGCTGAGCTGCTGCATCCAACAAACCTGCGTTGGATGCAGTGCCAGACTCCTGGCTTGCCTGCTCCAGTGCAGGTTTGGATTGTGCCCTTAATGTCATAACTTAATCTCAGCTTAAGTCTTTGCTGAGTTTCCATACAAAATTGATTCATTACTTATTTTCCTGAACAAGTAAACAAGCTATTTGCATAAATAAGCAGCTGCTTCTTCCCAAGATCGCTACAATTGACCAAGAGCATTATTTTGACCGTGCAGCCACATGTTAAACTCAAAAGGCAAAAATGGAGAAAGATATCCACAATGACTGATGTAGAATTCCAATATTACTTTCTGCTTTATCTGCTGTATCCCTAAGACATCAGGGTGGGCTACAACTATTGCCTTGTGAGAACAACTGAAGGTACTGCTTTTGAGATCTGAATAGTTATGGGTCCATGTACTATTGAGTTATCATCATGTGCTTCTTTTTCTGGAATCATTTTCATGCATTTCCTGTGCATGAAATGCATGGATGTGTATGTGCAAGCATTTGCATGAGTGCGTGTGCACATGCACATTAGAGTGTTTCAAAATTTTCCTCTTGTTTTCTTTCGCCTTCCCCCAAATATCACAGGCAATGACAGGAGATTATCTTCACATTTATCAGTAGCCCAACAAATTTCAATGGTGTGGGGGGATTTGGGGGACAGCAGTTCTTTCGTTCTTAACACTTCAAAAGCCACTGCTCTGAAGGTGGCTGAATGCCATCTTCAGTCCCAGAGTGCACTGGGACATCACATAAGATCAGTGACAGGATTAGAAGGGGTGGTAATTGATAGAGTTGTAAGATATTAATAAAGTTTACATAGGAAGCCACTTTGATGCCTGACTACGCTATATGCAGATTTATTCAGTTGATGGTGCTATTCCAGCTAAACTTGCTAGGTTAAATATATATCTTGGGATAATGCCATCAAGGGGCAAGAGGATGCCCATCATTCTGTTATCATTGCCATGGTTTGGCTCTCCCTCTCATCACATATCACTGTTTATTGAGGTTTGTTCCCTTTCTTGGGGCTAAGCCCTGGCAGCCCAAATGGGTCTACTGGGACCTGCACCAGCAGTTTTGTTAGCTGAGTGTACCTGGGAAGGCTGGGAAGATTAAGATTAAGGCTGGGAAGCAGGGTAGGAAATTGGCAGTGTTGCTGGCCTCAATTCCCCCCCCCCAGGTCTTTTCCTCTCCATCTCCCCATCCCATTCTGCTCACCTCCTGTCACCTGCCTGCCCCCCATGCTGACTAACCAGAGCTGGGGCTCCTTGGCAGGCTGCTGGCGAATGGTGGTGGTTTGGCCATGCTGTATAGAGTGTCACCATTTGAGATAGCCATAAAGCATGCGCTGCCTCCGATGCATTCTCGGCATCACCTGGCAGGACAAAGTTCCAAACAACACAGTCCTGGAACATGCTGGAATCCCTAGCATGTATGCACTGCTGAAACAGAGACGCCTGCATTGGCTCAGTCATGTCATGAAAATGGATGATGGGCGGATCCCAAAGGATCTCCTCTATGGAGAACTCGTGCAAGGAAAGCGCCCTACAGGTAGACCACAGCTGCGATACAAGGACATCTGCAAGAGGGATCTGAAGGCCTTAGGAGTGGACCTCAACAAGTGGGAAACCCTGGCCTCTGAGTGGCCCACTTGGAGGCAGGCTGTGCAGCATGGCCTTTCCCAGTTTGAAGAGACACTTGGCCAACAGTCTGAGGCTAAGAGGCAAAGAAGGAAGGCCCATAGCCAGGGAGACAGGCCAGGGACAGACTGCACTTGCTCCCAGTGTGGAAGGGATTGTCACTCCCGAATTGGCCTTTTCAGCCACACTAGACGCTGTTCCAGAACCACCTTTCAGAGCGCGATACCATAGTCTTTCGAGACTGAAGGTTGCCAACAACCAAAGCATGCTATGCTGCTAGAATGCAATTGGGGCCTAAATGTGAGAATGAGGTAGGCCGAGAATGACTCATCACCAGTTCAAGAGTCACATGGGATGCGAGATGCAATTAATCAATTTACAGCGGACTCCTATGCATGAATACTCAGAAGTAAGTACTATTGAGTTCAACAGGGCTTACTCCCAGTAAAGTTTGTAAAGAATTGCAGCCTTAGGAATTAAGCCTGTTGCAGTTTCCTTAAATCAGTGGTCCTCAAACTAGTGGGTTGCAACCCATCAGCCTGAGAACCACTGCCCCTTTCCCTTTATGGGGCGGCGCAGGGGGAAAGCAGCGACGTGATCCCCAAGGTAGAGCCACTGCAAGGATGGGAGTGCTGTTTTTAAATTAACTTACCTGCTGCCCAGGTCCGGAGGTGTGAGGGGCCCTATAGAACCTTCTGCAGGCATGTCCGTGACTTGTAAAATGTAAAAAAAAATAAAAAATTGTGACCAACTTCTGGGTTGCAATTGCTAAACCGGAAGTGGGTTGCAATAGTTTTCTTACATTCTACAAGCCACAGGGAGCCCTGCAGAGGGATCCACAGGGCTCCCTGCACCCCTTGGACCAGGGTAGCAGGTACATTAAGTTAAAAACAGCCCCCCTTCCTCAGCAGCAGCACCATCCTGGGGATTGCGTCACCGCTTCCACTCTGCCCCCGCAAAGACTTACCCTGGTTCTCAAAGTCCTAGAGAGTTTGAGAACCAGTGCCTTAAATGACTGGTGCAATCCTATAAACACTTACCTGGGATTAATCCCACCTAACTCAATGGAACTTACTTCTGAATAGTCATGAATACAATTGCACTGTAATGAAGTTATGTCATATGTTATGTCCAAGAACGTGTGTATAATCTTTTCTTCCTTGATCCAGATGTGTGGGTTTGTTATCATTTGGCTGTTATGAAATGGATATGCATTTCAAGTTACTGCCATGAACTTCAAGCCTTTCAGATATGACAGACTTGTATATCTAAGTAAAACAACAGAACAGATTCAATCCAGTCCTATGCAGAATTAGCTGCTCCAAACTCTATTGACATCAACAGGCTGAGACCACTTTTGCACAGGATGGCAGCCAAAAATGATTACAATCATGGTGACCTGAAATAAAATCTCTCCAAACCTAATCAAGCTGAAAATTGTCTACAAACAATTGACTTTGTAGTCAAAGTCTGAACCTGAGTGACTTGCAAAAATACTGTAAATAGGATGAGGTGTGGCAGTTTTGGTATTTCTATGTGTGTATTAAGGAAAAAAAAATAGATAAGTGTTTCTCAAAGTGCGATCCCGGGAGCCCTGGGACTCCTAGAGACACCTTCAGGGGCTCCATGAGCACACCATAAGTGGCTGCCACCTGACCCTTGCTTGATTTGTTCATCTTCCCCTCCTTCCTCTTCTGTGGCTCTCTCCTTCCTCATTCCCCTGCTTTCAGGGCACCAGAGATCAAAAAGTTTGAGAGCCGCTGAATTAAATTATCAGATATGCCACCAAGCATAGCTTCCCAATTGTTTTCTTGGACTATACTGCTCCCAGGTATTACTTGCCAGTACCTCACATGCCCCTGAACCATCATCATCATGTCAGCACTTCCCTTAATCTTTTATCTTCTTCTTCCCATTGAGCATTTCATGTTGATTTCCCAACCCACTTTACCATAAATAAAGTATTATGCTAACTAGGCCACACAGTGGTCTCCAGTATATATGACTGTACTTTGTCTGCTTCTACTGGAACAATAATATATAAATATGAAAAATCAACCAACAATCAATCATGATAGCTGAAACAGTAAGACGAATGTCAAATACTCCCAAACTATTTTATGAACAGGTTCGGTCTTTTGGATCTGCCAAGAAAAGCACTGGAATTTGGGCTGATTTTGGTCCTATTTAAATATCATACTAAGGGCACAATCCTAACCGATGTTTGTGCCTGTGTAGTGACATAAGCATGTTGTGACCGTGAACATCTAGGCCTACCTGTGGGAAGGCTGAAGCCTTCCTGCTGGCACCAGTGAAAGGAGCGGCACCCACCAAAGCAGGTAAGCTCCTCACTGAGCAGTGCAGAGGTAGGAGAAAAGAAAGGGGAAAGGAGAGGTGTAATGGGGCAGGGGGAGGGTATAATGTGATGGGGGGTGGGCAGATTGGGCTGGGGGATCAGCGACACCAGTGTACAACATATCTTCAACATATCTGTATACGTGTGTGTATGTATGTGCGTATACATATGATATACACACACACACACACACATACGTACATACGTGTGTGTGTGTGTGTGTCGATAAATAAACCAGCAGCCACAGGGACAAGCAAGAGTAGTGCCAAGGACAACAACCTTCTCCAGGCTTTTGCCACCTGCCAGCCAGGACCAGTCTCGACCTAGCCTGAATGTCACCATGAAAGCTCTTGATCAGGTCATGACCAGAGAGGAGGGGTGAGTTTAGTCGCCTTCCTACCTCTGCGGTTGGGCAGCCAGGACCGGGCTGGGAGCCCTGCCCATGGCAACCAGGGAACCAATCGGCGGCACGCATCGGTTGCTAAGCACTCCTGGAGAGGACCATGGCGGCCTCCAGGCCTGGGTCTCGCCTCAGGGCCGCAAAGGAGCTGCGGCGCGACGGTGAGAAGGGTGGCAGCTCATGGGCTTCCTCAGACCAGGGCAGGCGCACCATGTCCTGCTGAGGGGAAGCGCCTGGCCACCGAGGCCAGAATGGAGCCTCCTTGGGCAGCAGCAGTCTACCTGTGGGGGACTGCATAAAAAAGGTGCCGGAATGCCGTTCTGGTGCATTCCATTAGAAAAAAAGCCCTGGTCTTATACTGGAAAACCTTTAAGACAGGGGCTTGACCTTTAATGTGTGGGCTATTCAGTAGTAGATTAATATTTTAGGGTTTTATTGCATATAGTTTTTATACTTTATTCACGCCAGCAGTGTCTTTTCTAGTGGCTGTCTGCTAGTGTTCTTTTTGCATCTTTTTAGATTGTGAGCCCTTTTGGGACAGGGAGCCATTAGTTATTTGATTTTTCTCTGTAAACCGCTTTGTGAACTTTTAGTTGAAAAGCGGTATATAAATACTGTTAATAATTATAATTATAATTATAAGCTTTAGCTTTGTTATCGATCGTAACCTTTCCTGAATTTTCAGGAAAGACAGATACATTTCTAAATAAATGAATGGTGTTTTCTATGAGATAAAAACCTGCATTGGGATCTAGTAAGCAAATGTAGAGACGGATGCTGGGAATATGAGAGAGTAACCAAAAGAAAAAAAAATGATTCGATTATAAGAGTGTCACTTTAGAAAGGTTGTCATGGTATTCCTGGAAAGCACAAAGATGCATGTATGTACATGAGCTAAAGAGACTTAATGCAATGAATATGGTGACCTGTGCTCATGAATAAAAGATAAATGTCAAATTCGGGGTGCAATTCTGCACATTGGTGTTTATTTGGAGAAAATTGCAGTTTGTGCTGCCCTGCAATTTCCCCTAATATGCTACTTTATTTACCACCCTTCGAAAAAGAGACTCAAAAGAGGACACACTTTAATTCATTGCACATTTACAATGCCATCCTCTGTGTAGCAGTGAAGAATATATATCCTTCTCTACAATATTGGTGGGAGAAAGTATCGGCCAGAGAGCAGTTTTGGAGACAACAAATGACATTTTCTCCCCAGCACATAAGAGCCCAGCACAACCAAGAGCTGCAGCTCTGAAGGCCAAACAACATGGGAACAAGGAAGAGGATTATATGTAACAGACACTACACCCCCCCTTTGCACACACGCACACGCCCACACACACCCACAATTAGTGACTATAGAGATCAAGGTGAACTGCTATTCTCAGAAATCCAAGAATGTTAAGAGAACCCGAAAAAATTCTCTTTGTCATTTAGATGCTCCAGAACAGAAATATAGTACAATAAGGCAAAAAGATCCAACAGCACATTATGGTGTGTGCAAACATGACAAATTTAATTAATATTCCACTCTTTTTCTTTATAAGCCACCCAAGACTTGAGAGTGGATAATTACCTTTGAACAATGCACAGCTGCTAAATTTCTCAGGTAAATGGTATCCTGTGTACACCACAAACAACTGCATTTAAACGTGAACATTTGTAAATGTCAGGTCACAGAAGAGAAAAAAAATAAAATAAAACTTGTGTGTGTGTGTGTTGCCTTTTTTTTTTTTTAAGGACACACTTGGAATTCTTTCAGATACAGCAAGGCCTCAGCATCTCACACCTATGCAGTAATCAAACATGATTAAAGCCAGAACAAACAAGCAAAACCAGCATTAAATAGATCATGGATTTGCTTGTGGGCCTGTAACAGATGCTTTGTTTATCCAGTTGCAAGTCTGTCAAAACGATTCATGCCCTGTGATGGTGCTTATCGCGCTTTTAATTCTGCTCAGGCAGAACGGTTTGCCTTGAAAAAGCAAATTTTTGGCCCCATTCTATCTGGCTGCCCAGAATTTTCAAAGCAGCAGAATGTTGTTTAAAAAAAATGCCCTTTTAATCAGATTACCCTTGGCGAAGGTCCCAAACTCGGGCTGAAGTGCAGTGCTTGTGGTTTCTCAGCAGCTTACACTAAGCCTGCACCATGGAAATAATCTACTTTTAAAACCCAGGAAACAAATCGACTGCACTAAGGACATAAGTCACTGTCATTAGGGAATGATTAGGCTAAACATTTTTATACAGTCTGTAGCCCAGTTTCATGTTATGCTTCATCTCAGGACACAGGCACTGGCCAAAGATGTATTTTTTTTTTTTTTTGACTGACCAAAAACTTTGATCTTCGCACAAATTCATTTCAGTTTCTTTCTATTCCAGATTGCGAGAGTAAAACACACACAAACAGAAGCTATCAGATTTAACACATAACAAAACACTAGCTTTTTAAATTAGTTGAGCAGGTGTGTGTGTGTAAGGGGTAGTCTTTTGTAAATGTTAGGCACTATGTACATAATAATTAAAGTCTTAACAATCATTTCTGTTATTGCTCTTAACATTACAGTCAAACCAAAGTGTTACGGTTTCATTAAAAACTATGCTCCCTAATATTTTTAGCAAGCAAAAAAAATCCCTGTCAACCCATACACAATTATTGTTCCTAGGCATTTCCTTTAAAAAAAACAAAACATTATTTAGGAAACATTTTCTTTTTTAGAATGAGTTGACCATTTTCCATTGTAACACATTGCTTCAAATTGTGCTCTATCAGATTCCCCCCACGTAATAGCAATGAAAATATTTGTGCAGAACTTCTTTGTTTAAGGAAATGTATAGGGCGGAAAAAGATCTGATGTGGCTGTCTCCTCTAATTAAATTTCATTAAGAGGCAAGTGCACTATTTTTGTGTACAAATATCCCAAAGAAGAAAGAAAATAAATGGCAAGCAGTAATGATCATGAGGTCCTGTTTTCCTCAACAAGACTCAGGTCTGACATAGATGGGATGCTCACTTCATCCAGTGGGCAGCCGGCTGGTTCACTACTGTTTTTCAGTTTGGACAGTCTGCAGAAAGAATCATTCCTAATTTTTGAATCATGTCATTAATCCTTAGTTTGTCAGAACCTTCTTGACAATAATGCATCACGACAGTAGAAGGATTAATATTTATTAAAGCGCTGATTCTTTGGACGTTGCGGAAACATTGCTGCATCAATGGCAACTACCTTCCACACCATCTCTAGCCTCTAGTACAAGGAAGAAAGACAGAAAGAAAGGGCTGGTCGACTTGATGGAGAAAGTACAAGAGAAGGACCAATGCAATTGCGTGGCGTAATCCTTGAAGAAGACTTTGGTGTCGAAAATACTCCTCGTTCTAAGCATATGTTTTTGCACTCTTTCTACCCCTCCTTCTTCCCCCCTTCCAAGCTCATAAATAATGCATAGCCTGATAAATATGCAATTTCCAAAAGTGCAGACACCGCAGCATGTCAAAAAAGGGGGGGGGGAAGGTCTGTGCTTTTCACACACAAGACCTGAACTGCACTTAACGGATGACACATTTTCCAGCATTCAAAAAGCTTTAATATGTATCTGTACACACACACGCACACACCTTTGTTGCATTTCCTTTTGAGCATTACACACATACACACAAACACACACAAATACATACACACAAGTGTATTTCTGGCCTGGGCTCTTGTCTGATATGTTGTGAATTATACATGGATTGATGTAGTATAAAACAAAAATATTTTTTCTTTCTTTTCAAGAGTGCTCAACCTGCTCTAGATTTTCACGTCATTGCGGATATTTAAACATATATGCATGACTGCCAGTCTTCTATATACCACGCACGGTTCAGTAGGCGAAATCCCAGAAAGATCTCCTTCTGCTAGTCTCCTCCTGGTCATAGCCATTAATTTAAGATCTATTGGAACTTAGTTCAGAAGCAGTTTGAACATGATGTACGTGGCGTGTTTTGTTTGTGATGCTCAAACAGGTAAACGTCTCTGAAATCAGTGAAGTACCATTTGAAAAAAAGAGCAGAGGACCTCCATTTTGTGGACTGATTACTTGATTACTAGACTGAAACAAAATGGTGGAGCATCTTTTCTACCCCACAGCAGCTTAATGCTGACGCAACAGATAAAGGAAAATGTACACAGACAGAAATAGCATTTCAAGAACACTAGCCATAAAATCGAAGCATAAATATAAAAAAGTGGTATGAAAACTACCATTGTACATAACAATGCACAGTGCAGCGCTACGCTGCAGGTCTAGTGTGGATATGGCAATTTTAGGTTTGCAACAGTTAAACATAAAAATGGTTTCATTCTGTGAAGGGTAACCTTTTGGATGACTACTTAAATTGGAATCACCATGGGTAAGAAATAGACCACAGCATTTAATTTAGACTGGCTAGTTGGATGCCTATGTGTACTGTACAATAATTTCAGATTTAATTAAAACACACTGCTGATGCCAGTCATCCCAACACTGTAAAGATGATTAATTGCCTGATTAAATGAAATATGAAAACTGCCTTAAAAGTAACATCAATGCATAGTCGTGAAAAAGGCAGCCTCTAATAGATTCAAGAGCAGGAGCCTACCTGTGTCTCATGCCACTGAGAGAAAATGGGCCTTGCATAGCAATATAAGCATTGCACCCGCAACATAGACTTTTATGTGGGGATCCTTACTGCAAAGCCATGGGGGACTTTCCACACCTCCAGACAAGCCATTCCTGAGCCGACTTCCTATCTTGCAGAACACCCTTTTCACAATTCGTATTGTCGTCGTACAGAATGGCCTACACCCAGTATACAAACAAGGTCTGACACAATGTAATACTGGGACTCTCCTGTCACAGCAAAGCAGCTGGACGGTTATATATACCACTTTCCTTCCATTGTATTTCAATTCAGAGCAGCAGCAGGACAAAGGGCCTGACAGGGCTAACCATGGATTGTCACCTTGATTTGTCCAGTCGAGCAGATATGCAGAAATGAATTATATTCTCTCACTGATGAACGCAACAGAGAAGCAAGTAAGCTTACAGACAACATTTTCCAAATTACAGCCTTCTATCTGAGAAACATCATGCAGCTGTACAGATGCTACATACCGAAGGGATCGACAAGGAAAGAAAAGTGCGGTGAACTTTCAGAAATAAGGAAATCCCACTATAATGATATGTTTTATGTTATAGATGGTGGTAGTAGACAACAGGGTCTTTGAAAGCCAGGGAGGAACCAGTTGTACGGAGCCTAACGCTGAACTTGGAGGAGGAGGATTAAGGCAAACTGGACTGCAGTTTTCTCTCAAATGTAAGCTCTTTGAGGCAAAGAGTCTGGTCACAGTCCAGAGAACTATGGGAGGAGCACAAGGCTGCAAGAGCAAATGTGCAATGCTTAATGCACAAGCGTAGCATACACAGTTGTAAGCAGAGTTCTGTGTGCATTGCCAGGTTTCTGGATGTTGTCATTCCCTCACTGGAAGACTTTCATGTGTGGGCTTGCATTCACACAGGCGCACAACCATGCACTAAGTGCAAATGACCCGTGTGCGGAAATACATGGTGTTGTCATCATTCCGGTTGCATGTCTTCCACTGTGTTGTGCATGTATGTATGCTTCTGCCCCCAGTCAAAGATAATGGGCTGGACACATGCTTTCTCGAATGTGGGTTTGTGGTCCATCCACATAATTGACATAGTAAGAAGTGGATGATGTACTGAAGGTGAAGAGAAAAGAAGTGCCCCAAATCAGCCCCCCTTCCCTGTGCCCCAAGCAGACAAGCAGGACGACAGCATTAAACAGCTGTTTGGAGGTGCATGTACAGTATGGCAGCAATGTTTACAGTTCTTAAACACCCACTGATGACTTTTACTCTCCCCCTTTTCCCTTTTTGCAATATATAGCACCCTTTTGTATGTACAGATCTGGTGTAGATGAGCAATCCATGTGCAAAAGCCTATTTCTCTTTTCAGATCAGCCTTGCTGAATCGGAGCAGTAGGATTTTGCATGAAACATACATGTAGGTGGAATTCAACATAGTATGCTATGCTACTTAACAAAAAGCAGTCACTATCTACAGCTCGTTGCTATAAAAATAAGATTGCCATTGAAAACTTGAACCCCAAATGATTTTTTGGAAGCAGTGTCAAATGTATCACCGGTCAAATGTATCATCTGTGTATTGCACCTCCAAACAAAATATTTTTTTTAAAAAAAATTCCTGTTCTACCCATTTGTATTTTTCTTTTTCCCCTGAAAGGAAAATGTAAAAGTTATGGAGAGGCAAGTGCTGTGAAGATTACAAGTGGCAGACATTTTTTTCTCGAAGAATAGGATTCCATTTCCAGTTCTGTGAACAGGACTGTTTTCAAAACACGTTTGGAAATGTACAGAATTTTTGAAGCTCCATTAGCATAGCTTGCATCTGCGCCATGTGCCCCAACATCTGATGGCTTCAAAATTGTCTCCATTTTGTGACATCTAAAAGAATATTTGGGAATGAGTCCATGACCATTCACTCTAGCAAAAGACCACAGAAATGTATGGGATTACACCAGAGTAGGCAATTATTGAACTGCCACTTTGAGTGTATGAGGTCTGACATCTGCTGCTTATCAGCTGCGTCAAATTCTTTCAGTAAACGGCTATGAGGGACACAAAAATAAGGAAACTGGGGGGAAAAAAAGATGATAAGAAAGCCTATTATACAAATACTGGAAGGAGTATTTTTTTTGTTTTGTTTTACAAATAAGAAAGCAATCAGGGTTCTCTACAAGTACGCGTTGGTTAAATAAATGAAAAGCATAATGAAAAACCTTCATTTAGCATAGTTTTGCCCTAAACACTTGTCTCTTAAGAACAATACTTTCAGAAATACCACATTTATACATCCCTTTGTTCACAAAGTACACCTGATCAGAAGATGCACTGTTAACACACTGCAGTCAGGGGTTCGTTTCTGAGTATGCAGCATGCAGCCATGGAAGGCTCAGCATATGTAATGCTTGTCAGGTTCCAGCACTGGATCAGAAATGGTGTGATCTTGCAGACATCTATACATTTGGCTCTTCCATTCCATGTACACCTGGATCTATTAACAATGGCTAAAACACATACCAAAATGCTACATGCGCCTGGTTCGCTTCTAAGCCATACAAGATAGACAAGGAAGAATACAGACAAGGAAGAATACAAATAAAAGCTTACCCAGATATGGTAATGCTAACGTGTATCCATCAAAGAGCTATATATTCATGGTAACGGCTTCAGCCCAAACAAAAGCCCTCTACATTTTGGGGTGAACGTGTAAAAAATGAAATAAATAGCCTCGTGATTTCTATAATTGTTTAGGAAAACCCTAAAAGCACCAAAAGAATCATTTATTGTCCAAGGAGAAATTGTACAGATTTGTCTTTCCTCTGAATTCTAGGCAACCAACCATAATAGCTCTTTGACAGTTCACCTGACTGCAGCAGAAGTGGGGGTGTGATGGTTACGGTGGATGACAGAAAGGGGCCATCGGAAGTGCTAGTACACAGCTTACATAAGAAGATTTCAGCTACATTATCTATATTTGGAGCGATTCCTCTAATTGTTCATGGCTCATACAAATAAAAAGAAAAGTTGCATTCTGTTACAAGATGTTTACATTTCATGTTTAACAAAAGGAGTGTCTCATTCTTGTTCCTTAGAAAAGTCAGACAGGCTTGCCCATGGTCTTTATCTGAAAAGGCTGAACTGTTTAATCTTAATCCATCTGGGTGATGCTGTGATTTCACCTAGACATCTCTGTACCCGTAGCTATTAATGCAATACACAGGTTGAATAACATGCAAATTTTAGCTGCTTGTGAAAACATCATGTACGGAGACACACTTTCTATTAAAAATAGATTCATACTCACACAAACATACACACAAGAGGAAGCTTCTGATACTGGCTACTCCTGTATATCTAATTGGTTTGGGTAAGGCCTGTGACTCTCCTGAGGAGCATAATATGTTCTCACATGATTTAGGGGTTGCAAGGTCAGATTATTAATAGACTAAAATGACTCCAGTATTATTGGTGGGCACCTGTCTCTTTCAGTATGGCAATAGTTTGCGTAGGTAAATATTTAAACAAAAAGAGTGGGTTAATGTTTTCTAAGGAGATCTTGAAAACAATAAACATAAGTGATGGTGGTAGTGGGGAGGGCAGAGAGGTTTTTGTTTTTTTACCCCCAAATACTCCATGAAGCACAGTGTTTTTTAGGATTACATATACAGCCAGATCCTATAACACTGGAAGCAGCATGGATTTCATAGATACAAAACTGTATCTCTATCTATTTTATCTGTTACCCAGTCTCTATTGCTAACCTGTTTGTCAGAGTGTGCAAAGCAGGAATGAATGGGAAATGCTAGGCTCAATATGCATAAAGATGAACAGAAATCACTGTCCGTTAGAGATAAGTATGACAAGGTCCATTTTTTATTTTTACACCAGGAGACAATTTCATCATAAAATGGAAAGGGAAGGATGAGATCAAATCTCTTGCCAATGAAGACGTGAAAGCGAACCCTTAATCCTGTGTTTTTAAAAATAATTATCCATAGCTTTATTTAAAAAAAAAAAATTAAATAAAAGTGACTCAGTATGTGTTTTCTTGAGTGTATTTGCATTTGAAAGGTCATTTTCCTATGATGTGACTTCAGGTGGATCAAAGATTTAAAATACACAGCAAACACATTGTTCAGCAGGAATGAATGTGAAAACCATGTAACCCAACAATCTTTCAAAGATGCTCTGTTGTCTTTTAAAAACAACCTCTTGCAGAAGATAAAACAGGGTGTCTGCAGCCCATGGGCAGATTAATAATAGTTTTGTTCCTATCAATGATAAATAGTTAATATCTGCATCCAATATTTAGAATGTTATTTAAAGCTAATCTTTCATCATTTTTGTACTTAAAAAACTATTTTGGTCAAAACAGGTCTTGTATTATTTATAATATAAATGATGTACATTTGATCTCTCTCCAGGTGTAGTAATATTAAAAGCAAAAACTTTACAATATGTTTTATTCATTGTCTGTACATATGGGGAAAACACTTAGAAGCATTACCACACTGCTACCATAAAGCATTTCCATAAACAAAAAAAATGTCATTCAAGTGGTGAATAAGTTCAAATTAAATTTATCATGACTTACCATGATAAGCAAGTTGATTAAGGAATTAAGTAAAGTCATAATTAACTATCCAATGGTTTTTTGTCTAATAAAAATAAGTATTCCACAGTTTTTTAAAAAAATAACTATATGCTTATATAATTTGGCATATGGAATTAAAAAAATGGGTTTCAGGTTGTTTGAAAAACCTACTATTGTCGTCCCCCTTCCCCCCCAAAAAAATAAAAATTTAAGCAAAATATTTAATACCAGTTTTCTAGTTGGCCTTTTTATGGTGCTGCGTGCTGCTAAAGTTTTGCTTTCATGTAATTTTTTAAAATTAGTAAATACACAATTAATTGGGTCAAAAGAGTTCTAAAGTATGCAATGTGCCAACTCACTATCTTGAGGTTTACTAACTATTGTTAGTACCTAAAGAGTAAGTGGAAGACTTTGGAAAAATTGAAATAAATATCTCAGAAATACATGCAGTTCTTCAGAAGAGGAATCAGTGTGATTCAATTCACGAAAACTTCAATTCACAAATACAGCTGTAGCTGATCTGAACTTAATTTTACATTCCATTTGCTTTGCACTGTGAGGTCTGAGTGGAGAAAATTTCCCCCTTTGCCACCCTGTTTTCAGGCAGCATTCTTGTAGGGGAGATTATGTGATTTTCATGGAGCAAAAAGGGGAGAAGCCTGGGATGAACTTATCACTGGTAGCAACAGCACTCCTTAGAGCAGCCATTTTCAACCACTGTGCTGTGGCACACTGGTGTGCCACGAATGGTCCCCAGGTGTGCCGCGGGAATTTGGGAGAGGGTCATTTATTAGAAGGGCCGTTGGGGGATGTGAGTCCCCACTGGCAGCATGGTGTACCTTGTCAATCGTCAAAAAGCTGATGGTGTGCCTTGACCATTTTAGTGCCTTGCCAGTATGCCACAAGATGGAAAAGGTTGAAAATCACTGCCTTAGAGTCCTGTCATCTGGCAGTTACCATTTTTCTTCCCCAGATTTCTAGAGTGCAAGTATGATGATGCAATCAGAGTGAGGACAATGCTTCCTGCCCTGAATCTGGGGAATTCAGGAGAAGGGGAAAAAATGGTGTCTGGCAGGTGCTAGGACTCCAGAGAGCACAGTAGCAGCAGCAGATGTTGCCACTCCTGCCACCAGGACAATAAAATACATGATGACAGAGAGAGAGAGAGAGAGAGAGAGACAGAGAGAGCGAGTGCATGCCTGACTGATCCTTTGGGTCACTATTACCCAACATCTGTCAAAAAACATCAAGAAAGAACTTTCAGGTCAACTTTAAGCTCCAGTGCATGGAATAAACTTATTCATGCAGTTGCTGGTTTCTGATACATGCACTTCACACACATGCAGAAACAGTTTACTGCATGCTCATCACATCCTTCCCATGCCCAAGAGGCTATTTAACACTTTTATCATTGTTAGTTTTAATTAAACAAATGGATGAAAACAAAACAAAAAAACTAACCCAAAAACCCCACAACATAAATCCATAGTTAAATACAACTATCATTTATAAGAATATTATACATAATAATAATGATAAACAATAAGAAAAAAATAGTTAAGGAAATCAGCTTAAGATGCTCTTTTGGGGGAGTTTACAACATGGATGTGCGGTGGGGGGCAGGTGTGGCAGGTAAGGCAGAACTGGCATACTGTAATCTACAAGAAATAGCTGCAGCTACTTCTGCAACTATGCATGCACATCAAGTGCACATGCTGGGTCAAAAAGGGGATACAGCATGTGTGCAATTACAGGGAAGGCTGCAGTTATTTTCTGTGGACTATGGTAGCATAGTTCTGCTTCACCTGCTGCCCTCACACTTTACATCCCTGGTTTACAATCTCCCACATCCATTAGCCTTGGAGAGTGTACCGCCTTCCAGGGAACCATGCATGCAGCAGCATAATGCATGCCATCTGCTATTTGTGACATGCACACTCCCAACCAGCATTATTATTAATACAAGCATTTATATACTGCCTTTTAACAAATAGGAGCTCACAAATGCGTTTTTTCAGAGCAAAAATAAATACGTCACCCACCTGTCCCCAAAGTGCTACAATCTAAAAAGAAACAAAAACACCATCAAACAGATACTAAGAAGAGACACTGCACTGGGGTTGAATAGGGACAGTTGGTCTCCCCTGCTAAGACATCCACCAGTTTGGTGCATCTTTGCCTGTCAATCAGAAAGCCAAGTACCTTGAACAGGTAAACAACTAGCAGAAGTTTGGGAAGATAGAGACAAAAGACAGGCAGAAAGCCAGCATTCTGATGAGTAGACCCAAACCTGGTGGATGACCCTAGCAACAAGCTGCCCAGTCTGGGTGAAGGGAACACGATACCAGTCATTGTATCCATTGTGTCCTCTGGTGCCACTTTTTCCCATTATCACCTGACACCTCTGACTTAAGCCATCCCAAGCTTATGATAGCCTTGGACTCTGGTCTGAATTTCTTTGCACAAACTGCTAGTACATCCCTCCTTTGACCAATAGCCCTGTGATGGAGGAAACAGGCTAAATATCTGGTAAAGATTCAAGGAAAGCCATTGAAGGTCAGGCGGCCTACAGAGATGTAAGTGAAGAAAATCTTTACTTATCTCATCCCAGCCAACTGGTCATCATCATCCCGCTTCCCATAGCATGCAGCGTTTTCAGGGGAACTGGACTGGGCCCTTACTTTGCTAGTGCCTTTTCCCCAGAAAAGGCCAATCCATTTCAGAGTTAATCATGGTACTTTAGTATACCTTCACATTTTCCTATGTGTATTCAAATCCAATAAATTCAGGAGACAACTATTTAGTTAAACATAGACACTTGAAAGGAGAATACAAGGCTTCGGTCCTGTCATTTGAAATTCTGGAACACTGAATCCTGAGGCACTTCAGGCTGCCCACACTGGCCCAATACAATTAGCAACACATGCATTCATGTTGCAAGCACATTCTTTCACTAGGGTTTGCATCACCTGGTGCTGGAAGCCAGCGTGTCATCCCCATGAAGAACCTCCTCCCATGCGGTGGGAGAATGAATGCCCTGAGCAGTGGACATAGTGATGTACCATCACCCCACCCCCACTGGTTTTTTGGCTATAACTTTTGATACAATATAGATATTTTGATGCGGTTTGTTTCATTGCATTCTGCATGAAATTACACATTGAATGATATGATGGTATTATTCGAAAGTACCAAGATTTTAAAAATTTGGGCCAATAGTGATGTCACCCCCCCGTGTGTGTCACCTGGTGCATTCTGCATCCCCTGTACCCCTTAGTGGTGCCACTGCCTGGACCCTTCCTTCACTTCCATGATAGTTTGATAGTTGTCCAATTGTCTGAGAAGAGTGGTTTAGTGGTTCATTTGAACTTGTAGAAAAATCTATGCAAGGGGGGCAGGGCCTGATTGTGTGCAGCTGGTTCAGTGACAAAAGTATCATCTTGGCTGTAATCTAGAGCCGCAATTATCACACTCTCAGGGAGAGCTGGAAAACTGGTGTTTGCGGGGGAGGGGGCAGCAATGTGATTGCCATGATTGCACTGCTGCCAGGAAGGAAAGGGGTTTCTCAACTTACTTGGGGCTGCTATGGCTCTCTGGAGATTGTTAAAAAAAAAAAAAAAAAACACTTCCCATCAGTTTGAGAACCACTGATCTAGAGGACCACGCGTGTATCATCCAAACAGATGTGTAACAGTAATGTTGTATCTAGCACTAGTATGGAGCAAACTGGAGATCTCCTCAGGGTAAGGGAACATTGGTTCCCAAAACTCATGTAAAGCCCCAGCCTGCTCAATGAGTCAGTTCGAATCTGTGCCTGCTAAATAGCTGTTTAAAGTCTGAGCTGCCCTGTGTTGGGTATTCAGGCCTGGGAAGGGGGGCAAGATTTAGCATGCACTAGTGCCACCAATCCCAACCCCTCCTGGACCCAATCCTCCCTATTCCAGCACCCTATACAGTATTGTGCTCCTGTTTACAAATATAACCAATGCTAGTCCCCTGCACACTGTCCAAAGAAGGGGAAAAAATTATAGTCTCCTATTTTGTATTCAAATGAACGGGGGTTTACAAATGAAAGCAGGGCCAACGCAGCAGTGCTGAGAATTTGTGAATTCTAACAAAGAAAATTGGTTGCCCAGGAACTGATGTTTAGGCTGCATCATAAGAATATAAGAACAGCCCCACTGGATCAGGTCATAGGCCCATCTAGTCTAGCTTCCTGTATCTCACAGTGGCACCACCAAATGCCCCAGGGAGCACACAAAATAACAAGAGACCTCATCCTGGTGCCCTCCCTTGCATCTGGCATTCTGACATAGCCCATTTCTAAAACCAGGGGGTTGCACATACACATCATGGCTTGTAACCCATAATGGATTTTTCCTCCAGAAACTTGTCCAATCCCCTTTTAAAGGCATTCAGGCTAGACGCCATCACTACATTCTGTGGCAAGGTGTTCCACAGACCAACCACACTCTGAGTAAAGAAATATTTCCTTTTGTCTGTTCTAACTCTCCCAACACTCAATTCTAGTGGATGTCCCCTGGTTCTGGTGTTATGTGAGAGTGTAAAGAGCATCTCTCTATCCACTCTATCCATCCCCTGCATAATTTTTTATGTCTCAGTCATGTCCCCCCTCAGGTGTCTCTTTTCTAGGCTGAAGAGGATGAAATGCCCTAGCCTTTCCTCATAAGGAAGGTGCCCCATCCCAGTAATCATCTTAGTCACTCTCTTTTGCACCTTTTCCATTTCCACTATTTTTTTTTATTTTTTTTGAGATGCGGCGACCAGAACTGGACACAATACTCCAGGTGTGGCCTTACCATCGATTTGTACAACGGCATTATAATATTAGCCGTTTTGTTCTCAATACCTTTTCTAATGATCCCAAGCATAGAATTGGCCCTCTTTATTGCCGCTGCACATTGGGTCGACACTTTCGTCGACCTGGCCACCACCACTCCAAGATCTCTCTCCTGATCTGTCACAGACAGCTCAGAACCCATCAGCCTATGTGTGAAGTTTTGATTTTTTGCCCCAATGTACATGACTTTACACTTACTGACATTGAAGCACATCTGCCATTTTGCTGCCCATTCTGCCAGTCTGGAGAGATCCTTCTGGAGCTCCTCACAATCACTTCTGGTCTTCACCACTCTGAAAAGTTTGGTGTCTTCTGCAAACTTTGCCACCTCACCGCTCTCCAGGTCGTTTATGAAGAGGTTGAAAAGCACCGGTTCCAGGACAGATCCTTGGGGCACACCGCTTTTCACCTCTCTCCATTGTGAAAATTGCCCATTTGATACCCACTCTCTGTTTCCTGGTCTTCAACCAGTTCTCAATCCATTAGAGGACCTGCCCTCTAATTCCCTGACTGTGGAAGCTATCAAGGAAGCTTCTGGACTCAGACTGTCTCAAGCATGAGGAACAAGAAACTAACTGCCTTCTTACCACTAGATTAAGAACCGCAGGAAGCAATAGTGATCTGCATGTTCCATAGTGAATTTACTATACTCAAGATACTCAAAACAACTTTTTAGTAGCTGCCTCCCACAACCCTCTTCCCAAGAATAACCCTGCATCAAATCCTAAGAATCTGCCTCGGCCTCCCTACATTGCCTATAGGTTCTCAAACTGTGGGTCGTGACCTGATTGTGGGTGGCAGGGTCCATGGGGGGGGGGTTAAGGGAGTAATTTGTACCTGGGCCCAGGATCAAAAAGGGGACCCAGGAGCCAAAGTCAGGGGTCCAGAAATTTCCTGAGATCTTACATTTTCCAGTCTTACCCAACTTACTGCCCACATGGAATGCTGGGGGCACTAGGGTGTGCAGCGGTGGTTGCTGCTGTGAGCCATGTGTACTGGACCCAGGAATGTACACATGACAATCCTAACACAGTGTCATATCTGGGAGAAAACTGGCCTGCTACAGTAGCTGTTTGACTTGTGGGTCTGCTTGCCATGAAATTGTGCTGTGAAGGACACAGCTGTGGAATTACAGCTACTGCAGAACACGCAGGACACACAGAAGACACAGGACACACACAGGACACTTTCTATCCTAGTGTGACTCTAAATACAATGGTGCTAATTTTCTGCAACGACTTTCTATATTTAAAAGTTTTTAGAGAGGAGTGTGTTTGATTTCCGTATTATTGTAGCTAGCTGCTGATGCCATGCAGACAGGTAGACCTGGCCTTTGCATTGGGAAACCCAGTAGACCTGGGCTCTGAAGATTTTTTGGATGTTGCCACCCTCCCCTTGCCCTGTTTTGCCCCTCCCTGCTCCTGCTCTGACTGTCCCCATCACTACCCTTCCACCACTCTATTTTCCCACTGCCCTCCCCCTTGGAAGGGGGCCCCCCAAGAGAAACATTGTAACCCCTGATAAAATTCCTCTCAGAAGCCCTGGTGGGTGGGTCATGAAGCTGAAACTGACAAGCGGATAGCTGAGAAGGAAAATGCATGGAGCCATTTGGAAAGTGAAACTGAGTCACACAACACTTTTACACGTAAGTAAGCGACCGTGATTTAGTCCATTGGAAAGGGCAGGCTGAGAGGAATCCAACACCACAAGAATGGTCCTGATTTGATGAATGCAGCCCCCAAAAACACTTGAGAAGGAAGTCCCTCCCACCAAGCTGACAAATGTATTGAACCCTATGGAAAGCAAAACTAAGCTCCACGTTTGCGTTCATTCGTGAGGAAGCAAACATGCCTTGGTTCGTATTGAAAGTCAGGCAAAGGGAAATGTAAGGCCACCAGACTGGTCCCAATCCAATGAACGTGGAGCTCAACAAATGCTCCAGAAAGCAGCCAGCCCACCACCCATAAAAAGAATGAAAACAGAGGCTTGAGCTGGTAGGGTAGTGCAATTCTGCCTGCACTGAGCCTTAGGATCAAAGCTGCCATTTAAAAATCAAAGCTTCCAACTATCATGATTTTGACAGCCTGGTCTTTGAAAATGAATTGGCTTGATCAGCAATAAGTTATTGTACTGAGGGTACTCTGCTGCTCCCTGTCAGTCCTACTCCTAAATATATACTCCAAAGCAAACACACACACACACACACACACACACACGCAAACTCTTCCCATTTCCAATTTAGGAATCTGCCCACTGCATTCAGTTTTCGACTCAAGTAGAAAAGCTTTATGATATCTCATCAATCTCAGCAGCACACAAGTATTTTTTAAACGATACTATATAAAGACTTTTGAATGAATATTTTTATTTTTTTTAAAAACAAGGATTTTACTCATATTGCTAAAATGAATCTGCCCTAAGTTGTGCCCTCTTAGTTGTCCTGCTGATTTATTTTAATATGAAAAAATCTAATCTCTGCTTGTAAAGCCGATTATACATTTATTACATGCTTTAAAATTAGAATATATTTATTGCCACATTTGTTCCAGACATGAAAAATAGGCTCCTAAACAAAAAGAAAAGGTTTTGTGCCTGGATTTCTGTTTCGACTCCAATTGTAATTTGGACAAATAAAAAGATGAACTATCTGCCATTTAGTGAAAAGCTATAAAGATTTTGTGTTCGCAGCAAATCACAAAATAAGAGAATTAAAATAACTAATGATTAATAGCTGGGAAACACAATGTATTGTCCTGCACAGCCATTTGGATTTGAGAATATTGCAAAAAAAAACTTTCAAAAATTTGATATCTTTCATCATGAATGACACAATCCAAAACTTTGTCAAGGAGTGAATTTGCATATTCACTCGAACTAATCACAGGGTGAGTTAACAAAGATTACTCCTTCTTGTTCCTTCCTGAATTGGCTTCCAAAACAGCTGTTGTGGGGGCATAGGCCAGTGGTAAAATGGTTCTGGTACTGGACATATACTTGGAAGGTTCAAATTCCTGCCCAGTTGGATAGGTTCCTCATGGAGATAACCATCTTCTCTGGTGTTTGATTCACCACACAAGGACAAATGCCAGAGGTTTCATAGGGCTAGCCAGAAGAGTCAAAGTGAGGATGTAACATCCTAAGTCCAAATTAAAGTTCCAATAGCCATTTCTGGCTTTCTTCAATACATGGGCCCAATCCAGGTAAGTGTGCCCAAAGGAACCTCACTGTGCTCAACAGATGCCCATTACTGTCCACTCTCTACCCCACCCCCCGATAGGAGTGCAACAGCATTTATGTGGGCAGCATGAGAACTGCAAAGGATTCCCATGTATTTGCATTGGTAGGGGGATGAGGGAAACAGAGCTCTGTTGAGCCCATGGGACTTTGTGCTTGAAAAGACTAAAGGACAAATCCTATCCTTCATCAGCCCATAGCACACAATGCCACTGCCACAGCACAGGCTGCATGCTATACAAGAGGGTGACCTGATGGCCCAGGAGAAGTAAGTGAAAATTTTTCCTACTTATCTCCCTGTAGGCTACTTGGCCTCTCTTTGGACTTAGCAGAGCGATTTTGCTGGCATAAATCCAAAGAGACTTGGGGGGCAAACTGGAAAGGAGGATAGTGTCTTGATATGTGCAGCCACCACTGAGCTCCTCCTCTCTCACCCTCCAAACCACATCCTGCCTGGGCCAATCCCCATGCCAAACCATCCACAATCCATCCCTGAATTGCCGCCACTGCCAAACTACCTGCTCCAGTGGGGCACATAACAGCCACTATTTTGTGTGCAGGACCTCTGGCTATTTGCACCAATAACCCCAAAGTATACAGTGGTGGCAAGGCTTTTGCACTGTCAGTTCAGAGTTTACAGTGACAGATCACAAGATCCACCACTATAAACCCTGGATAGGATTGTCGTATTTAGGGATATATCTCTAGTCTCTTTTATTTAAATGCAGTGAAATGCTGCTCTCATTATATATTTAAGAATATGAGACTCTTTGTTTTGATTGGTCAAAACCCAAGGCCTACCAGCAATTTCTTCAACTTCAGCATTATGAACAATGAGCAAGGGAGAGTGATAAAACAGCCCTATTTAACATGAGTCATTTTAGACAGCATTTTTAATTAACCACTATTATACTAGGCTGTTTCATGTGTTTAAATTCTTACCTTTCAGAATGAATTAATGAACAAGTTCTAGAGCAAATATAATTCAAGTCTGATTGAATTGAGTAAGGGAAGGAACTACACATTCTTTAATCAATTCACAAAGTAAATACATACGTACATACATACGTGTGTCTATGCATGGGTGGAAAAGAATCTTAATGGTAGGATACAAAAAGGTTTCCTTACTTTATCCAAGTCTGCATACAACCAACCACTGCATTCCTGCCACAATCCAAGGCCACCTAATCACTTTGAAAATACTACTAGGCAGCCCAGTCCTATCCAGGCGGCTCCACCAAGTGCAGCAGCACCAAAATGGCTACTGATGAATTCAGCGGCACTGCTGGAGCCTCTGGAGATCTTCTCAGGAGAAGGGAAATTTCATCCCCTTCCCCTGGGGAAGTCTCGCAATGGGGCTTCTCAAACCTGTGCTATTTTGCCAGGGCAGAGTTGAGAGCCTCCACGTTGAGCTTTGCAGCCTGACACGGAGGATAGAATATGGTAGAACAGGGATCCACCCGTTCAACCCCCTCCCCGTCCAATTCCTCCCCTTGCCCTCCCTCCCCCGCCCCGTTCTGCCCACTCCCCACCTCCCATTGCCCCGAAAATACTCACTAAAAGCCAGTGCTGCAAGAGAACCAGCTGGCCCTCCACGTGACACTGAGGTTCAGTGCCAACTGGCACTTGTCCGGCACCAACAGCCCCTCCTCTCTGGGTGCTGTGGAGGTGCCTTTTAGCACATTTGCAACACTCAGTTTCATCGCTGGAGCTCAGCGCTGGCACTAGGGCCAAATAGGATTGGGAGTCCCCAGTACTTGGGGTGCAAATGTAAATATTACTAACAGAACCAGGGATGGGTGATTTGGACTCAAGTCAATAAACATGCATTTCCTGGACTCTTGTGGACTCGAGGCACATGTGCTATAACAACAAGTGTGTAGGGGCTGGGATCATCACTCTATTGTCCTCCTTCCAATCCATGTGTTTACCCAACACTGTCAACATAACTTACGACTTATATGTTTACATAGGTTTTGTTCGCAACTCGGGATAAATCCATGGATGGAGGAAGGAGCAAAAGGTGTAATTCGCTTATTGATATCTCCATCAATGTCATCTAAACAGGGCTTCTGTGCTGAGAGAATGCTCCTTGACCACTTCAGCCCAGTTCTCCAACATTTCATCACACAGCACTCTGTGCCTAATTCAAACTGCTTCATAGGCATATTTACTGGAGACAGATCTGTTAAATGGAATAAGAGTATGGACCAAGTTACACAGAGATTTTTGGAATCAGAACACATACTTCTAAATTACTGCTAGTGTAGAGGTTCAATAACTTTAGGTCTTCCAGCTCTGGTATCCTGAAATCACTGCCTGCTAAAGACTTGGTCTAAAATGAGTGTGCCAAAAATGTATGGGCCCCAAGTGCCAAATGACCTTCATACGCCTCTGCAGCTTGGTTTCTCAACCTCCCCCGCCCCCCATTTCTCTGCCTTCCATATGCAGGGGCACCGTTTGCATTTTCATGTGGATGTTCTAAGTAGGCAGGGAAACTTACCAAATAAAGCCTTGCACATATTGGAAAGGACACAAATTTCAGATAATTTATGGCAAGTCTATGGTGGCATGCAGTGCTTATCTTGATTAATGATGTTGCCAAAGTTCATAATTACCTGGTTGATATGTGAGGCAAGCACTTTCACACGAAAGCAAGAAGTTTTTCTTCACCACAGAATAGTAAATAAGTATGGGATATATAGTCACAGGATACAGGTATCTTGTTGTCTTGTGGGCTCCCTGGTGAGATACAGCAAGCTGGACTAGATGGGCCTTTGGCCTGATCCAGCAGGGCTCTTATTGTTCCAAACACTTCCCAGCCCAATCCATTGAGCCAAGAAGCATGGAAAACTTCATTTCATAGTGATCCTATTCAATGGATGCACTATCAGTTATAACAAGTACATCTGTCATTGCTGGGAAACATGGACTATTTAGTTCTAAGTGCTATCTGAAATGGATTGGGCCAGAAACCATTAGAGACAAAGCATCATGGGCAGCCTAGCCCAGGGGCAATGGAGCTCTGTAGTCTTCCTCTGCTCTCTGCTCATACACATCAGCTTTGAAAATGGAGTTGCTAAGGGCTTCCAGAGAGTACGAGGGGATAGTTCTCCAGACCATGCTCCTGATAACATAATCGGGAGAGTGATGAGACCTTTCCCCTGAATGGGCCAATTTTAAACAAATCAGTTTCAGCCTGAATTGAACCTGAATTCTGTTGGTTAAGCAACATGCTTTTTCAGTGGATTCAGGGGAAGTGGGAGGAAGCTTCCCCATCACTAATCTACAATTTAATGAAAAGCTATAAACAGCAGCATAGCCAGGGACCATGGCACCCAGGATGGCAATGTTGTGACATCATGTGATGTCACTTCCAGGTTCTGTCAAAGGAGGAGGCCTTCTCCTCTTCGTATTCCTGACTTTAGCAGTGACTGAAGCGCACACTCACACTCAGTCCCACCAAGCTTTCCTGAGTTGCGGTTTCCAGTTCTCACAAGTGCTTGCAAGAACACGGCACAGTGACTTGGAGCAGCCACTTCTTGGACCTGTTCAGTGGCGCCCCCTTTAAGTGGGGCACATGCCATGGCTGTCATACCTCAGAGGCACGTGGTGAGAGGAGAAAGCATGATGGGGAGGCAGGAGGTGGGGAGAGGGCGGGTAGGAGGCATGCCAGTGGAGGGAGGGGGGGGGTCAGGTGGAGCTCTGCTCCACCAGATCCTGCGTGTTTGTGTGGGGCCTACACGAACACCTTTACGGGGCTACATTTACATTGCAGGGCCACTTCCCTTACCCAGGAAAAGAGGACAAAAGCCCCTTCTCGCGAGGTGCCACCCGTGGTAGCACATGGCGCGCAGGATCTGGCAGGAGCCATTTTCAGTGCAGCCGAAGCTGCGAGCCCCGGGAACTCAGGACTGGGCTGTAAGGCTGCAATCCTAACCTCACTTTCCTGGGAGTGAGTCCCATTGAACACAATAGAACTTACTTCTGAGTACACCTGGTTAGAATTGTGCCCTTAAACATTTTAGTGACTTAAATGTTATATTCCATGTGCGCCACCCTGAGCTTTGGAAAATACAATATAAATATTTTAAATTTACTGAGATAGGGTTCAAAGCACTATGTATGGTGTTCAAATGCTTCAAGGTTCTCTGTCTCCAAAGCACCTACAGTTGGAGGCCCTTCAGAACAGTACTTCATGCAACACAAGGAGGAACCAGCAAAGATTTCTGTAGATGTACAAACATGGGCCTCACTGGATCTCATCTTACATCTTGAATTTTTTTTTTAAACTAGGATCAGATAGGTATATGCAACCTTGTGAATTATTATACAGTTCCATAGTTTGCAGGCTAGTTTGATGTTTGAAATTTATACAGGCATGCCCCTGTATTCATGAGGGTTCCATTCCAGAACCCCCTGCAGTTGGTGAAATGTGGGATAGGTGAATCCACAGATATGGGATCTGCGGATACGACCCCCCCCCCCATGTTTGTTTTTAAATCTTCTATGAAAAGTCAAAGTGAGTTGAAAAACATATGAAAATGCATTCATTCTTGTGTGCCTGTGCTATTGGGAGCAATGTTGTTGGTGAATTACATACAGTTAATTAACCAGTTCAATATTAGACATTTGATGAGCATTTTTAATCTCTAGAAGTAAATATGTAGTTTACCAAAGCTTATCACATTCCTAGCAGTATGGTGTTATGGCAATACCATCATATTAGCATGATTTGCAATTACCGTAGCCTTGCTTTGAAATTCTTGCAACATGCTGCATTTTCTTAGCTAATCGGTTGGACAGATGTAGTCATATAGTTCGTGGCTGCCTGTATGTGGTAATAATAGCAACTGTTTCTTATCTGTGAGACTTGGCCACTAGAGAGAGGACTCCACTTCCTGTTGGTGTCATAATTGAGATAATTAGCTGCTCTGCTTTTGCCACTGGTTCTCAGACATAAACGTGTATTGACTGGAGTGCAGAGTGTACTTGATTGTTGATTTAGCTCCATTAGCTGGTCCATTATGGCTCAAGCTGTTAGTCTTCAGGGCCTGGGATGATAGCTTCACTTCAACTTCCCCCTGGATAAGGAAATGGATTGTAGAATGGAAGCAGACTTCTCAGTGGGAGCAGGTCCATTTGGACAGATGTGCCTAACAAGTTGTTTATTAGCTTAAAACTGCACATGCAGCCACTTCTTCGCTGCATACAGCTAAAAAGTCCCTTCTTAACAACCCTTCCCACCCACAGTGCACATGCCTCACGCAAACCGAAACTAATCACCATTTTGAAACGGTGAAGATTTACAAAACCTTGAGACATAAAAAGTCAGTGCTCGGCCCTACCATCAATGAGACTTTTCTGTCCTCCTAGTGCAGAATACTTTTCTGCAATGCTTCAATCACACACACTCACTATCCCATTACAATTATTTCATATTGGCCCTACAGCTGATGGAACAACACTGTCCTACAAACTATCAGGGTGGGAGGATGTGCAATTCAAATGTGGAAAGCAACAGAAGGGACACTAGTGAGGTTGTGCTGGTCTCTGTGCTAAATTAGCACTGTGATAAAAAAAGGACAGAACTAGCACTGGCCAGGTCTTCAGTAAAGGTAGCATCAGGGGTTGACCAGATGGAACACTGTTTTACACCTACTGGAAGTTCCACTTGGCCAACCCCTGAACAGGGATGGGACTCGACTTGTAAAGTCTCGACTCAAGTCATGAAAACATACATTTTCTATTACTTGTGCAAACTCGAGTCATGGGTGTCACTAACTCAGATGCAAATCGCAACTCAGGGCCAGTGTCTTGGAAAGAGTCATGAGTTGAATTAACTCAAGTCACAACTCTCTGGGTGTGCTTGTGCCTCCATTTTGTGTGCGTGCATGCTGACTATTTTTTTTGCCGCTTCCATGTCACGCCAAAGACTTTGAAGGGCAATCCAGAAGCCAGCATTCAGATCACCAGCAGCAGCCAGCACGGTGGGAGGAAAGTAGGTTGGCGCCAGGTGAGGGCCGGAGGCTGGAGGGGAGGAGTCTTAGGGCTTTTTTTTTTTAAAAAAAAAATGTTTGGCTTCATAAGGCTGGTGGGAGGAACCAGAGAAAGACAAGGGCAGCCAGGAAGACACGGGGAGGGGGCTTTCTTGGTGATCTGTCTGTCCCCTCCCACCTTGCCAAGCTAGGATGCATCTCTGTTGGTCCGTGATGTGCTGCTTGATGCACCTTCTGAAGAAGGAATCCGGAGTTGTGATGTGAATGGAGGTGTAGCAGAAAAACTGCTACGCTCACTTGAATGACAGCATGGCTTTTGTTTACATAAATGAAATGAAAATGGTGGTTGAAGTAAAGGACTTCATCACTTTGCTGATGGCAGATAGGATGGGAACATCAAGGGAGTGTTGAATGAGAACTCTGACACCTGCACAAGCACCTCCATTTTTTTCCGTGGAGTTGCACCTGACTCACACCACGACTCATTTCTTGTAATATTCAGACTCAAGTAAAAAGTGACTCTATAAATGGCTCAAGTCGAATCATGGTGGCTGCCCATTATGACTTGCAAGTCAAGTCAGGGGTCAGCAACTTGCAACTCGACTCATGACTTGGGCTCAGAGATTCCAGCACATCCCAGCCCCTAAAAACCCAGTTCCCAGGAGCGGTGATGGCCATAGGTATGGGTAGTCCCAGGACTGACTGTAATTTGGTGCTGTCACTGTCCACTCCCAGTGTAGAAAACCACCTTCTCATTGCTTAGGATGAGAATACTCCAACATGAGTTGACCTGACCAATTGTAATGCTCTATTGCCACATGCTTAACCCATTTTTGCCCAGCCCACAGGTATACACATTTGATCCCTGTTGTGTATATGCAGTGTTGGGCAGAAATGGTTTAACCAATGCCTAGAAATTGCTCACATGGCCAATCTGTAGAAAGGCCACTGTGGTTATTATTATTATTATTTTATTATTTATTCAATTTGTATTCTGCCTTTCAAAGGGCACCCAAGGCGGTTCTCCCACCATAATCTTTGTCAGCTTCTCCTGGCAAGTATCTGCCAGCCTAAGGCAGCCATGTCTCCCAACCTGTGACCCACAAACAGCCATTGCTCTCAAAACAGCAGCAAGTCTTCTCCTATTTTTCTGGGACAAACAAGTACAGTACCTAATCAGAAACATCCAGCTAACTGAAATTCTGTTACAGTCTGAAGTCTGTCAGAAGTCGTTGGAGCACCCCAAATAATTAATTTTTCGATGAAACCATTAAAAAACCATAAGAAAAAGCCTGACAAAATGATCTCAGTTCCCTTAACTAACTCTGCTTATCTTAGTACAAGCACCTTCCTTTAAAAAGGATTAATCTCTTTACAATTTATGAGCATTTTTTTACCACTGGCTTTAGTACTGGATCGCTATTTGATCGTTCTCTCGGCACTGCCTAAATTATAATTTAACTGGTGTAATATAAAAGTAAATTTAGTGCCTTAAAAATACACATAGACAACATCATAAAGCAGATGTTGTATTGTTAAGAAGGCTACTTCCTACTAAGTCGCTTTCCATTTTGTTGAGATATTTATAGCTCATGCCTATCAATCAATACAATCAATTTGCCTCTCATATTTGTGATCCTTTGTGCTCTTCATGCCTCATTAATCACATCAACATGTTTGTTTTTAATTCACTAATTTAGCCCAGAGTCCTTGCAAATGAACTGTGTGCCAAACTAGTGGAAAATGAGACAACTTTGGAAATTCTCTGGGCTTCTGACAGTTACCTCAGAAGTACTGAAAGGGGAAATCTCATTGTGGTTTTGTGGTGATCTCGGGTTCAAAGGGAAGAGATGAAAGATTGCCAAGGAATTCTGCAGGGAAACAATGGTTCATATACAGTAGAGTTCACAAAGCAATTTACATACAAAATCAAATAATGAAATGGCTCCCTCACATTAAATGGTTTAAGTGAGTCCCTAAATGGCTCACCATCTAAAAAGATGCAAAACAGCCACTAGGAAAGATACTGTGGTGGGATGTCCAGGTTAATGTGTTTGGGCCTTTGGTCTGAATGCAGGTGCTGAAGCAACCTTGCTGAGAGAGACTACTTGGGAGCCCTCTGTCGACATCAGTCACAAAGGAAAGGCAAATAAGATAGTAATTAGAAAATCACCTCTTTGAGAAGAAAATGGCATTTTGGACAATGGTTTACATGCAATGTAGGGATGTACTGCATGAGTGTTCCTGAGTAATATCTTAGAATCCCTCCCTGCCTTCTCATGTTTCTTTTTGTAGTCTTAGAAGGTGATATCACCCTTGTGGATGGTAGCTGTGGTGTTTTTGGCGAGTCCCTTTCTCTAATTTTTAATCCCATAGTCACTGTAGCACAACCATGAAACATGCTGGGCAATTTTGAAATAATTCCATGAAATATTTTGCCTCTCCGGGAATGGGAAAAATGTGATCACTATATAGAACAAATTAAATCTTTAATTTGGTACAGAATTCTTCAAACTGTTTTGTGTGAGGGTAATTTTGGTAACGGTCTGAGGGTCCAATGGTATCCAACATTTCAGCACTGAAACAGCTATGCCAACAAAATGTGTGCTGCATCTTGCGATGTGGGGGGGGGCGTGTGTGTGTTCTTCAATGTAAGGGAACATTTGTTCCCTTACCTCAGGGCTGCATTGTGGCTGCATCGGAGCAGGAAAGCTGGATTGGATTGGGCCCTGAGGCTGCAATCCTATGCACACTTTCCTAAGAGCAAGCACCACTGAACCCAGTAGGACTTACTTCTAAGTAGACATGTATAGGATTGTGCCATTAATTGCACCAATGAAAAGGTAGGATTTAAATCTAATAAATACTTATGA
Organism: Tiliqua scincoides; assembly: GCF_035046505.1. NCBI lineage: Eukaryota > Metazoa > Chordata > Lepidosauria > Squamata > Scincidae > Tiliqua > Tiliqua scincoides. The sequence goes on along the minus strand of NC_089824.1, from coordinate 41,285,435 downwards.
ACACTACTACTGCTTCCTTGCAACCTTTCACAATGCTTTTAATATTAACATATACAAATGCAGTTCCCTCTTTTACAGATTAGCTTTATTCTAAATTGATCCAGTGTGGGATATACATGTGCAAGACAAGAGCATGCAAGAAATGTGAGAGAGCAGAAAAGCTTATTTTGGTTCAAAATTCTGTGTTTTTCTAAAGTACATGAAGAAGTGGATGCTTCTGACAGTTATTTGAGGTTAGGTATGCAGGCATTTGAAAGTAATAAGAGTCCTCAGTTATAGTGCTCTATTGCTAATTTTCTCAAACATTATTAAACATACATATTGTGTTAAAGGTCTGGCAGTATTCTTGAATATTTCATATATCTACTTCGATTTACTATATCAGTTTTACAGCTGAGTTTCTGTTGCATCCCCCAGCTAATGTCAGGTCAGGCCTACTCCATTCGGTCATCTTGAATACCATTTTTAGGATGGAAAGCAGAATAGAAATACCTTCAATAAATGAATGAATTCTAAGTAGTACTTCTACCCCGTGTTCCATAACAACCAAATTTGGTACTGACAATAGACTAAACACTGGAAAGATTCAATTTTGTTTTACAATAGGTCCCTTTCAAAATGCATTTTTAAAATTTTTTGTCTATTTATTTTTATTTTTAGTTGCAGAGTCCACAATCTTGTTTACCAAACACACTGCAGACAAGCGCTGCTAAGTTCCTTTCATGAGTTTTATCTTGTACTTGTTATACCCAGAAACCTAGCATCTTGTTCAGGATGCCAGTGGGTCAGTGGAATGAGGAGATGAAATGTTACATAATGCTAAGGCTCCATGAGGTGATTACAGTATTTTTTAACCCATACCCTCATATGTAGAGTTACTAAATTATGGGGGCTTTTTCAACAATTTTGCATTTTTAGTGTAAACTGCATTGTAGCAATGATTTCAAAGTGTTCTCAGTCACAAAATCTTTCAACAAAAGAAACATTTTGTTTGCTTCTTTAAAATACCATCCCCCCAAAGATATGGGAACAGTGTGGTGCCTTTGTTCAGATGATAATTATTTCATACAATATCTCCCAATGTCTAAAGTCTGCTTAATCTTAACTGATAGGTCTAAGTAAACTCCTAGTTGCTCCTCCCTGTATCTAAAGAAGTCTCAAAAGTAAACGGGGGGGGGGGGGAAGAATCTCTCTTGCAGAAATTAAGAAATAAAATACAAGGATTAACCTCTAGTCATATGTGCCTTTATCTCTAGTCTGCCTTGCAACCAAAGGGAGACCGTTTTACCATTAAGAAAGATTAGAGGTATTAATTAGGTGATGAGATCGAAACCTATCACCCTGCTGTCAGAAAAGACCAGAAATAAACCTTCTACCAGATTAACAGCCCAATCCTATCTAAATCCCTGCACAGTGATACAGTGGTACTGGCACAGCTACTGCTGTATCCCACAGGGGATTTTGGGCTGCTGGAGTTCTCCTCAGGGTAAGTGGACATTTGTCCACTTGCCTCTGGGTAAGCCCCAACAGCCTCTAAGAATCAACCGAGACCTGCACCAGTGATATCGCTGGTGCACGTCTGAGTAGATTCATGCAGGTAGATTGACCGAGGAAGGGGGTTAGGATATGGCACACACTGGCACTGCCGATACTGCCTCCTTCCTGAACCCAATCCGCCCAGCCCACCCCATCTCCTCCCCATTCCATCCCACCTCACCCACTCCTGTGCTGGACTTACCCGGTCAGGCAGGTGTCCCAATGGCTGCTGCGGCGCACAGAAAGGCTCCAGCCTTTCAGCCAGCGTGTGACTCTTTGCATCATCACAAAGTACTCTATGGCACGTTTGTGACAGTGGCAGAACATATGTTCCAGCAGCGTAGCACTTGAATGGGACTGGATAATAAATATATAAATATAGATTTTAAAGGTTTGGCCTAAGCAAAAGTCTCATGGATCGCTTTTTTTTACTGTTGTCTAAAAGATTACACGGAAACTGAATAAACATTGTGATGAATTTGTGTACAAGAAGCAAAACCCACTTCTTTCTCTTCATATCCAAGTACTTTATAACACTTCAAGCAAACAAATATAATCACATTGGGATTTCATAAGTGTATGTAAACAAAACAAAGATTAACTGAAAGCTCCTGGAACAGAATCTTGAACTGCCTCTTTCTCTAAGATGACTCTTACAAACTACATTTTAATTCTACAGAAACCCTTATTAAAATATTTTTTTGAGGTTACATTTATTGGCTGCAACTAGAATCACAGGACAGATTAGATGTCTTTTGCAGCAGATAGCTAGTGGAAATAATAAAAGATTATTCACTACAAAAGACAGTTTGGAGAACATGTTATTTTGTAATTTTAAAAAGCCAACCAATTTTGTAGTTTTTATGCCACATGGTATTTTGAAAAGTATTTCTTGAGGATTAAAAAGGGCCACCTGAATTTGTCTATTCTCCACTTCAAATTAGACAACCTCATAAAAAGGATGAATTGTTAATAAAATACATTAATCTCATTCTGTGCTAAAGGTGACCTCCTTAGAAAAATAGATTATGATGAAGCTGGAGAATTACAATGGACTATATTAAATAGCTCTATCTGTAATATGTTAAAGGTTGCTTCTAAACAGCAAATTGAAAAAGTGATTGTAAAGGTCAAAGTAAAATAAATACTTTGAGGTCAAACGAAGAACTGAGCTGGGGTAAGAGGCCATTTTTGCATAAAGGAACCAATTCTGATTATTACACAACACAAACGTTTTTGTGGAATGTTTCATCAATGACCAGTGCAGAGCAGCGGCTCTATAAAATGCCAGAGATCAAATCCAGATCCCACTACATTCAGTGATATCTGAATTTTTAATTAATATCTGATCACAGTATACTTATAGAGCAAGTTTCAAGGTGTACAATCTAGTGAAGACCTGTGTGTGACTTGATCCAATCCTATTGGACACTTATAGTGGTGGAACTTCCAGTTCACTGTCGTTAAGAGCTGCAGTGGTGTTATAACAGTTGAGCCACTGCTTTGTACTTTGAGGCCACTGGTGCAAATATCTGGGTGACCTCTAGGCACTGCGCTTTCCACCACCTTACATTTTCCAGTGCACTTTGAAGGCAAGGGAGGGGGATTGCGTACACTATAAATAAATAGTTCTCCATAGTCCATGGTCTCTGGACATGGATCGGCTCCACTTGGTCGGAGTTTGGTCAAGCTTGGAAGTCAGGAGTGCCTAGAACAGAGAACCACAGAAGGACAGAACAATTCTTGCCACTAATAAAAATGTGTTTTTCTCTGACAGTACTTCTCCACCTGTAACCCAATGACACACCAGGGAACTTTTGAGTACCTGGCTCCCTAAATGCCATCAGTGCTATTTTTGCAAAAACTCTGGACCAATGTGAAGGCAATCATGTTTGGCTGCTGAATGAAAATCACACTTTTTGACTCGTTGGCAACCTTCAGTCTAGAAAGACTATGGTATAAGCCTACAGCACCCAGTATTCCCAGGCGGTCTCCCATCCAAGTACTAACCAGGCCTGACCCTGCTTAGCTTCCAAGATCAGACGAGATTGGGCATGTGCAGGGTAACAGTTGCTGTCTGTTGAGAGCCAAACTGATTAACTTTTGTTTAAATCAGTGATCTTCAGCCTTTTTCATGCCATGATCTACCCCAATCAATCAATGAATCTCAAGACCTTATCCAACGATCTGCACCCCCATTACCGCCCACTCCCTGCCCCAGTATTACCTTCCCAGCACTGTTCATTGTAACCCAATATTCTTATTAGAAGGAACAGAAAAAGTTACCATGAAACCTGGCACTAGTGAAAGCTATTTTAGCACAATTGCTAAGAAACCGAGCAGGGGTGGGACACAATTTCCTGGTACCCGAAGGGGTTCACCAGTTGCCTCCCCCTTTACCTGGTGGTGCTTTAGTCCAGTGGTATGCAACTGTTTTTATTCCCATAAGTTGCTGTGACCCCAGAACTGAGGTTTCACGACCCCATTGGGGTCCCAACCCCAAGACTGAAGAATACTGGTTTACATCAAGACATTGCTCTTCACCCAGTCAGGTTCTTTGTCTTAGCCTTTGTCTTGGCCATATAGGGCCATTCAGAATCTTTTCATTTTCTTTTGTCTTGGAGAGTATAACTGACTCTGCAGTTGCCATCTGCAGGAGGTCTGGTCTAGAGGGTAAAGCCTCCATTTGCCTGAACATCCGAAGGTCACCAGTTCGAGGCCACCGGCAACGTGAACTGCGAGACCTTGAAGCAGCTGCCGAGCCGAGTTATGCTGAGTTATTCCACCTGCTCTTTGGCAGCTGTCAGCCTGTGTGGGAGGAAAACGGAGGCCAGAATGTGATACCAGATCATAAAAAGATCCATCTGAAATGTTGTGGTTCTTGAAAGACAGAACCTTCTGCAATTGTAAAAATCCCTATTGGGATTTAGTATAGCCTGCCTATGTAAACCGCCTTGACTTAAAGTCTGAGGAGAAATCTGACGACCAAGAAAGGCGGTATATAAATACCTGTAGTATTATTAATTATTAATTATTAATTATTATTATTATTATTATTATTATTCTGCACTGCATTCCCCCTGCATTTTGGAACTGCAATCTCCTGTGTGTCTCCTGGCCCCTCCTTGGACTGGTGCCCAGGCATACTTTCCCTCTGGAACTTCCCTCTTCCCCTTTTCCTTGTGGATTGCTCTGCATTTTTTTTTTTTTGCTGAGAACTGCTGGTAACTCAGCTTTTTACCTTGAGTTTCCAGTCAAGGTCTACAGAATTCCAGCATCCAACTTCAGCTCTGCTGATATGGAAAGGTATAATTGGTGCTAACCCCCCTATGGCTATCTTCCTTTCCTGAATGCAGTCCATTAGTGATGCAGCTTCTTGTGTGTTTCTCCCATCTAACCTCTCTGCAAACCTATTTGAAAAATCTCTGTGGGAAACTCTGTTCCAAAGTTCTTACTTTTCACTTGAATCTCTCTTGTTTAGGCAGAATCCCAAAGTATTTCCTCCAGGTCCCTTTTGGTGCAGAGCACTAAACCAGTCCAGCACGTTCTTCAAAAGACCGAAGAACCGTGAACTTTGATGTTATTTTTGGGTAGAAACCTATTCAGAGTATTGGGATACCTGTTAGGAATTCCACTTTAATTCTCTTGCTTGTACTAGAACCCCCTTTTCACCAAAATCCCCTGTTTGCCTCCTGGGTAGAACAAGAATCTCCATAATAATGTCCTTAAGATGCTAGCTTTGCATAAGAACAGCCCCACTGGATCAGGCCATAGGCCCATCAAGTCCAGCTTCCTGTATCTCACAGCGGCCCACCAAATGCCCCAGGGAGCACACAAGTCAGCAAGAGAACTGTATCCTGGTGCCCTCCCTTGCATCTGGCATTCTGACATAACCCATTTCTAAAATCAGGAGGTTGCGCATACACATCATGGCTTGTACCCCATAATGGATTTTTCCTACAGAAACTTGTCCAATCCCCTTTGAAAGGCATCCTGGCTAGACGCCATCACCATATCCTGTGGCAAGGAGTTCCACAGACTGACCACACACTGAGTAAAGAAATATTTTCTTTTGTCTGTTCTAACTCTCCCAACACTCAATTTTAGTGGATGTCCCCTGGTTCTGGTGTTATGTGAGAGTGTAAAGAGCATCTCCCTATCCACTCTGTCCATCCCCTGCATAATTTTGTATGTCTCAATCATGTCCTCCTCCCCCCCTTCAGGAATTCCTGCTATATCCTTCCATCTCACATCTCCAACTACTATCCTCCCCCCATCTCTTACATGGCAATTCAGGCTTGTCCTTTTCTTTCCTCTCCTATGTCCTCCAAAATCTATGTGTACTAGATCAAGTGGCATTTTACAAACAAACGTTACATTGATTATACACAGCTGTATTGTTTTAGCTTAATTGAAAGGATTGGTATGCTTTATTTTCCTCCTCTCACTTATTGTAAATTTATTCCCCAAATAAATTATATTGTGCTTACTCCTTTGAATGCTATTTTCCATTGGGGTGTACCAAGAGCCAATGCTCAAAGTTCTCTTAGACTCATATGTTTCAGTACACTGCAGGAGGTATTTTTTACTTACCTCCTGGTAGGTTGGTGATTGTCTATGGTTCTCCTCAGATCTGTGCCAGCCACCTTGCTGACTCAAGTCTGAGGAAAGCCAGGAGGTCTGTTGAGTTGAAAATGGGGGATAGGATCCAGCAAAAGTTGCTGCTGCCAGATCAAACCTCCTCTTGCCCTCAGTGCATACTGTGCCTCCCATATCAACCCAGAGGCTATCAGGCTCAGAGAGCTAGTAGATGATCTCTCAGGCTTGGATGGCAAAGACAATCTCAAAAGTTTTCCAACCTAGGGGAGGCAGTACAGCCCCTTTGGGGTTGGTATAGAGAAGTTTCAGTTGTTAATTGATGGGCTGCAGTTTTGAGTCAGGGTGAGAATGCCAGGAAGGGGAATAGATGGTAGTTTGCTGCCTTTGCTAGGTTAGATGCCCACACTCAAAGGGGAAGGAGTCCTGAGACTTTGCCTGCTGCAGAGTTGCTCAGGTTTGTGACTGACTATCAATAAAGTGACCTAATTTATATTCCAAGCAACTTGTCTCATGTACTTCCTGGGGTGCCCAGGCAAAGAGCTTACTCTTAAATCTAGGTCAGCGCATTTCAGTAAACAGAGATGCTCGTTTCACCATTAAGTTACACATATTTCCAACCAATAAGAAAACATGATATTCATAAGCACCAAGAGCGTATTCCAAACAGTTCACTAATCGCATTCAGCTACCAGAGAACACTTCCTTCAGTCATAGAGAAAATGCTGTATTCTGTAGTCCTTTGAAATGTCTCCCCTTAGCCCCCCTGCACTGCTCAAGATTTTGCAGTACTGTACTTGATTTTAGATGTCAGCACAGTCTGTGGGGGGGGGGGAGCCTTGGCAGTCATGCTTTTTGTTATGTCAAGACATTTTATTTAGCACCAACATGATGATATTTTCAGCTCCTTACATGTGTATTTTAAATATGCGGTTCTTCTTTGCTTACACAAGACTGAGCATATTATAGCATTGATCAAATTTTTAACCAGTTTTAGTAAGCTGATAATGAACACTGATAATTATTCAACTCACCCTATGCAAAGCAGAAAAAAAAAAGAATGCTTTCCCCTTTAAGGTCTGATTTGGGGCTTTTCCATATAAGCCAAATGCTCCTTCCTGGCCAATAGGCCATGTCATTAACAATTATTACAAAGCCAGATTAAGCACCCTGTCAGCTTTTTCAGGCAAGCAACTCCTCCAATCAAGGTAAATGGCTGTGGTTTCCACCTTAAGCTCCCAACTCCTCAGTCTTAATGTCACATATATAACACAATATTATTTTAATGTAAGCTCTTAATGCAAATGAATTCAAAGTACAATTTTAAAAGCAGGCCTATTGTGACCATGTAGTTCAGCAGATACGAAACCTATGGATGTTTCCTGTGAAAGAAATCCTATTGAATTTACCACTCACAATGCAGGCATATACTCCCAGGTTGCCTCCATTGTTTGAGCACCTTTCCAGAGGATTGTTTTGCTATTCAAAAGAGTCTAATGAGGTTTGATAAGCCAGGTGGAATGTGATTGAAGAAGTCACGCACCTATTGGCCTGCATCTGTGATAGCACAGTTGACTAGCAATATAACCTCCCCATCCTCCACCCCAAGCTCAACCATTCTATCTGGGCATGGTCTTCCATATGGAGGACTGTGGTGCTGGTTTGGGAGACACACACCACTTGCATCCACCTTAGCTTCCTTGTCATTGTTCTCCACCAATGCCACTTCTGCCATCACCACCACTGCCGCTCCTTCTTCTTTACTCACTGTATTTGAAAAATAACATACCAGAAGAGAATGTTACGGAAGTGGCCTAGAGTGCTTCCCACAAGCTTCCCATTTAGTGCCCTACCTCAGGCACCAGCACACCTTTGACTACTTCTGCTATCTGTGATTCACAACCCAATCTTGCCAGCCCATAGCACACAGCACTACTGACAGAGTGAGCACTGCATCCTACAGGAGAGGTGACCAGATGGCCCTGGGAAGGTAAGTAAAACTTTTTCTTATCTACCTCCTTATTGGCTGCCTGGTCTCCAATGGGTCTCCTTGGATCTATGCCAGCTATTTGGCTGGCATAAGTCCAAAGAAATTCAGGGGGAATATTAGGGAAGGGAAAGGGGGATAGGATTGTGGAGTGTGCCACTGGTGCTGAGATCCTCCCCTTCCTGCCTCTTGCCCAGCCTGTTCTCTGCCCTGAATCACTCCCAAACCATCCCTGCTACCAATGGATCTGCTTCAATGGGGTGTCTGGGAGGGCCTTCATCTTATTTGTAATAGCAGTCCCAAAGCACATGATGGCAGCACAGGTTTTGTACCAGCATCTCAGGCTTTAAGAAGGTGGATCATGAGATTCACATTAAAGCCCCCATAGGATTGGGCTGTAAGTTGCCATTTCTTCACCCAGTCATCACATGCCATCCTGTAAGATCCCAATGAGTGGAGGTGGGGGGAGCGGTTATGGCTCCTTCCTCATTTTGTTGCCTGCCCACTTGTAAGTAGGCAACAAGACAAAGGCAGGGTAGGAGAAGAAATTGGGAAAGGTAGGGAGATGGGATGTGATAGACAGTTTGGCACAATGAGAGGATGCGGGGACAAAGGAGCGAATAAGCAGCCCATCCTGGGGCATTCCGTGTATAAATGCTTTTATGCGAATGCCCGAAGTCTACGAGCAAAGGTGGGAGAACTGGAATGTCTGGTGACAAGGGAAAATATTGACATAGTGGGCATAACGGAAACCTGGTGGAATGCGGAGAATCAGTGGGATACCGCAATCCCGGGCTATAAACTCTACAGGAGGGAAAGGCAGGGGCGTGTTGGAGGTGGGGTGGCCCTTTATGTTAAGGAAGGGATAGAATCCAGCAAAGTAGAGATTGAAGGTGGGTCCGACTCCACCGTAGAATCTCTGTGGGTTAAATTACCAGGCTTGTGCAGCGATGTAATACTGGGGGCGTGCTATCGTCCTCCAGACCAGAAATCGGATGGGGACCTTGAAATGAGGAAACAGATCAGGGAGGTGACAAGGAAGGACAGGGTTGTAATCATGGGGGACTTCAATTATCCTCATATTGACTGGGTCAATTTGTGTTCTGGTCACGATAAGGAAACCGGATTTCTTGACGTGCTAAATGACTGTGGCTTAGATCAGCTAGTCAAGGAGCCCACCAGAGGACAGGTGACTCTGGATTTAATTTTGTGCGGTACGCAGGACCTGGTTAGAGATGTAAACGTTACTGAGCCATTGGGGAACAGTGATCATGCTGCGATCCGTTTTGATGTGCACGTTGGGGGAAGAATACCAAGCAAATCTCTAACAAAAACCCTTGACTTCCGACGGGCGGACTTCCCTCAAATGAGGAGGCTGGTTAGAAGGAGGTTGAAAGGGAGGGTAAAAAGAGTCCAGTCTCTCCAGAGTGCATGGAGGCTGCTTAAAACAACAGTAATAGAGGCCCAGCAGAGGTGTATACCGCAAAGAAAGAAGGGTTCCACTAAATCCAGGAGAGTGCCCGCATGGCTAACCAGCCAAGTTAGAGAGGCTGTGAAGGGCAAGGAAGCTTCCTTCCGTAAATGGAAGTCTTGCCCTAATGAAGAGAATAAAAAGGAACATAAACTGTGGCAAAAGAAATGTAAGAAGGTGATAGGGGAGGCCAAGCGAGACTATGAGGAACGCATGGCCAGCAACATTAAGGGGAATAATAAAAGCTTCTTCAAATATGTTAGAAGCAGGAAACCCGCCAGAGAAGCGGTTGGCCCCCTGGATGGTGAGGGAGGGAAAGGGGAGATAAAAGGAGACTTAGAGATGGCAGAGAAATTAAATGAGTTCTTTGCATCTGTCTTCACGGCAGAAGACCTCGGGCAGATACCGCTGCCCGAACGGCCCCTCCTAACCGAGGAGTTAAGTCAGATAGAGGTTAAAAGAGAAGATGTTTCAGACCTCATTGATAAATTAAAGATCAATAAGTCACCGGGCCCTGATGGCATACACCCAAGGGTTATTAAGGAATTGAAGAATGAAGTTGCAGATCTCTTGACTAAGGTATGCAACTTGTCCCTCAAAACAGCCACGGTACCAGAAGATTGGAGGATAGCAAATGTCACGCCTATTTTTAAAAAGGGAAAGAGGGGGGACCCGGGAAACTATAGGCCGGTCAGCCTAACATCCATACCGGGTAAGATGGTGGAATGCCTCATCAAAGATAGGATCTCAAAACACATAGACGAACAGGCCTTGCTGAGGGAGAGTCAGCATGGCTTCTGTAAGGGTAAGTCTTGCCTCACGAACCTTATAGAATTCTTTGAAAAGGTCAACAGGCATGTGGATGCGGGAGAACCCGTGGACATTATATATCTGGACTTTCAGAAGGCATTTGACACGGTCCCTCACCAAAGGCTACTGAAAAAACTCCACAGTCAGGGAATTAGAGGACAGGTCCTCTCGTGGATTGAGAACTGGTTGGAGGCCAGGAAGCAGAGAGTGGGTGTCAATGGGCAATTTTCACAATGGAGAGAGGTGAAAAGTGGTGTGCCCCAAGGATCTGTCCTGGGACCGGTGCTTTTCAACCTCTTCATAAATGACCTGGAGACAGGGTTGAGCAGTGAAGTGGCTAAGTTTGCAGACGACACCAAACTTTTCCGAGTGGTGAAGACCAGAAGTGATTGTGAGGAGCTCCAGAAGGATCTCTCCAGACTGGCAGAATGGGCAGCAAAATGGCAGATGCGCTTCAATGTCAGTAAGTGTAAAGTCATGCACATTGGGGCAAAAAATCAAAACTTTAGATATAGGCTGATGGGTTCTGAGCTGTCTGTGACAGATCAGGAGAGAGATCTTGGGGTGGTGGTGGACAGGTCGATGAAAGTGTCGACCCAATGTGCGGCGGCAGTGAAGAAGGCCAATTCTATGCTTGGGATCATTAGGAAGGGTATTGAGAACAAAACGGCTAATATTATAATGCCGTTGTACAAATCGATGGTAAGGCCACACCTGGAGTATTGTGTCCAGTTCTGGTCGCCGCATCTCAAAAAAGACATAGTGGAAATGGAAAAGGTGCAAAAGAGAGCGACTAAGCTGATTACGGGGCTGGGGCACCTTCCTTATGAGGAAAGGCTACGGCGTTTGGGCCTCTTCAGCCTAGAAAAGAGACGCTTGAGGGGGGACATGATTGAGACATACAAAATTATGCAGGGGATGGACAGAGTGGATAGGGAGATGCTCTTTACACTCTCACATAATACCAGAACCAGGGGACATCCACTAAAATTGAGTGTTGGGCGGGTTAGGACAGACAAAAGAAAATATTTCTTTACTCAGCGCGTGGTTAGTCTGTGGAACTCCTTGCCACAGGATGTGGTGCTGGCGTCTAGCCTAGACGCCTTTAAAAGGGGATTGGATGAGTTTCTGGAGGAAAAATCCATTATGGGGTACAAGCCATGATGTGTATGCGCAACCTCCTGATTTTAGGAATGGGTTAAGTCAGAATGCCAGATGTAGGGGAGAGCACCAGGACGAGGTCTCTTGTTATCTGGTGTGCTCCCTGGGGCATTTGGTGGGCCGCTGTGAGATACAGGAAGCTGGACTAGATGGGCCTATGGCCTGATCCAGTGGGGCTGTTCTTATGTTCTTATGTTCTTATGTTCTTAAGTATGGGCTACCTAAATTTGGACCAAGGTAAGTACCTCAGTGGAGCAGCTGCTGGGCCAGCTCCATGATGTTCAAAAGATCCTGTTCTTCAAAATATTGACCATTTTAATTTTAGACTGTAGATCAGGGGTGCTCAATAGGTGGATCGCGATCTACCGGTAGATCACGAGGCAAAATGAGTAGATCGCGGAGTGCCGACCCCCCCCTTCAGGTGCCTCTGGGAGGAAACGCTGGGAGTAAGGCCCATTGTACTCAATGGGGCTTACTCCCAGGTAAGTGTGGCTAGGATTGCAGCCTCACAACCTAATCCTAGGCATGTCTACTCAGGAGTAAGTCCTGTTATACTCAGTGGGGCTCAAGGTACACCAACATACATTGTACACATAAATGTTATATGTTATGATGGTGTGAACATTGTAAAAAAAAACTCTGGTAGATCTCCGGGCCTTGCTGGGTTTCAAAGTAGCTCTCGAGCCAAAAAAGTGTGAGCACCCCTGCTGTGGATGGTAACAGGAAAAGCTGGCTGCTCAGAAACATCGGATGTCCTATTCAGAAGTTATTATTCCCCATTCAGAACAGAACAGAGGAACACAGAAATGGGGAAATGTCAGCTAGGCCCACTCCCCACCCTGACACTCCTTGGTTATGCTCCCAGCCCTGCACTCCAACAGCTGTCTGCAGAAGCAAGCACTAGACTCAGGAACAGCTTCTCCACCTGCTTTATCACTCTGGGCAGCCAGAAACTCTCACGCTTGTGTCCGCAGGCAAGTTCTGAATGCAGAGGATTGGTGTCATGGCCAAGTGGAGGCAAAGGTACTTCTGTTTCACTAGCTCCTCATTAAGTGAGCATGGGGACAATAACCTTTGACTAGGTTTGAGTCAGAGCTAGTTTCTTCTTGAGGCAGTAACTTCAGAGGGCAGGGGTAGCTACCACTATCACTGCCACCCAACATGCCTGCCACCCCTTGACAACAGCACGCAAAAAAAAAAAAAACCACTGGAGAGAGAGAGAGTGGTAAGGAGATGTTCTAGCCCACCATGCTTCTCTCCTTCACTTCTTTGCCTGCTTCATCCTCCTCCTTTTGAAATTCACCCAGAAGAAAGAGGAGGAAGGACAAACAGATCTTCAGCAGTGCAGGGTAGGCAGGTCAGTGCTGGGCACTACCAAATAAGGGGGCAGAGGCCAGTATTTGGCACCCTACTTCAGATCTTGGGCTGCCTCTGTTCTGTGTTTTCCAGAGGGATTTTTTAAAAATGATGACCCAAGAAGGGTTGCATTTAACATGAAGTTGACTAACGGAGGCTGCAATCCTATGCACGCTTAACTGGGAGTAAGTTCCATTGAACAAAATGGAACAAAATGGAACTTACTTCTGAGTAAAAAGGCATAGGATTGTGCAGTAAGGTTGATACTGGGCTGCCAAAAGTTACCCTTGGGTTTGGGGCATGGTCTTGATATTCCGCATCTGCAAAGGATTTCAGTGGGAATGATTTTTTTTTTTAATACATGTGGATCTTTGTTCACTGGAAAATTGACAAACAGCACCAATTTATTATCCATTATGAGGCAGACCCTCCTTTATGCAGTTCACAACACTAGATTTAAGTCTGTGCCACTGTTGCTGACCTTTAACAATTATTGTCAGGATTATGCAAATTGATTGCAAATGCTCAGTAGTATTTTTAATTTAATATGCACTCTTTAGCCTGTGATCAATTATCATTTGCAAACAGAAAAAGTGCATTTTTAATATGTAAGAATAAAAAAAATACAATAATCATTAGATATGGTTTCATTTCCCCTGATAATAAATAATAGTTTGCAAGTCATTATTTTTGTTACTTTTGTGTACATACAAGTACATTTATTCCTTTTTTCAACCTGCTTTTTATATAGCAGCAGTGCTACCACACTACAATATTTTTCAATGTCATATATACTGATGTTTATAGCTTGCATGACCAAAAGGTTGCATTTTCCTCACTTTCCAGAGGAGTAAGAAGAAGGGAAGTGAAAGGAGAAACAAACACCAAAACTGGAGTTTTAAATGGGACACAATTTCAATCACAACAAGGCTATGACTAGGACCAGTGTGGCATGGATAGCCCTCAAATCTAGCAATTGATAGGGGGGTTGGTCTGATTATCCCATCGCAGTTGTCCCTTTCTGCACACCTGCCCCAAGCCCAGGCAACCAAGCCAGAATCAACAGCCCAATTTCAACAAGGAGGCACACAAGAGGGCTGGCCAACTCTTCTGAATGTAAGCAACCCAAGTCAACACAAAAAGAAGTCCCAAGCCAGTCTCCTCCTGCCCTGAGTTGTGATCTCCTGTTTTTAAAACATGCACATATCAATGAAAATCTCAGGCACCTGTCTCATGTTCACCAGGCCTCACTGGTCCTCCTGACAAAATTGTGGCAAAATATGTATCAATCAGGCATGGTGGACCCAGCCATAAAGCTACACAATGCAGCTTGCATTAGAAAGGCTGGTGGGAGGAGCTGTGAATGCATGGTACCCTTCACTCCAAGGTGGTTGCTGCCTCCATCCAGCCCACCACGGAGCACAAGCCACGTTGATCTACCCTGCTCACCAAATGCAAGTGGGAATGGGATCATCTCCTTCCTTCTCCATTATCCTTCCTTGCAGAGAGTTTCATGTTTAAACAGAATGTGCAAGGAGGGAGCACTTCACTATCCTCTCCCCTCACTCCATAATTGCATGGCATTTAAAGTTTAAAGGGACACATTCTCTTTAAATTCTACATGATGATGGAAAACAGTGAGGAGATGGGGGCATTCCTGTTCCTCTACTTGTTCCAGTACTGCTGGAAGAAGAAAGGTAAAAACTGCTGCATTCCAGCTCTGAATGAAACTCCAGTAGGCAGGAACTGGCATTTTGGAGCCTGTTTTCCCTTCTCTTTAGTTTACTTACCAAGAGCACAGCCACCCTGTTCCAGGCCACTTCTATTTGATATGAACAGAAGTGGTTCAGGCTAGGAAACTGTCATATCAGATAGAAGCTACATGGAGCAGGTATTCAGACTGCATACCTGATAAGTAAAGGGAAAGGGGAAAAGGGCACCCCACTTGTTTGCCTGTGTACCTGCCCTCCTCCATATCCATGGGGGGAGGGGCGATGTGTGCACACACAAATATGACATTTGGAGGATTGAAGCAGCATGGGGACACTCCACCTCAGGAGATCTTGGGCCAGCCCTGCAATCAACCCAATTAAGGCACCACATTTGTGTTAAACAGGAGCACCTCAGAAAAGGCAAAAACCCTACTGGTGCTATGAGCCATCAAAAATTCCTTCTTAGCCTCCATAAAGGGCAACCAGCTGAAGCCTAGGGTGTGCCCAAACTTAGAGGGTGGCTGTAAGGGTAGCGTTGCTTAATCCTGACTGACCTAGAACAAGGTGGAAAGTCTTATACCGACCATGTTCTCACCTATCACGAGAAGTCCTGTGAAAGCCCTGATCTCAAATTTGGCTCTCATGTGACCACAAACCCCCAATCAGCCTCAAGACTTCAGGCACGGCCGAAGAGTCCACCTACTGTATCCAACTCTGGTGCCAGGTTTTTGGGGCCCTGGGGCAAAGTCTAAACTGAGTTTCCCGTGGCACCTCCCATTCATACTGTAATAATCCTTTGGGTCTTGAGGGCTTAGGACTGGCCAAATTCTGATGCCGCACCTTACTGGGAGATACTCAATGAGGATAATAGAAAATGCCCATGAACAAGTATGAAAGATAAGGAGCTTCTGTAGGCATGAGGCTCTGGATCAGTGATTTTCAACCTTTTTCGTTTCACGGTACACTGACAAGGTATTAAAATTGTCAAGGTACACCATCCATTTTCTGACAATTGACAAGGCACACCATGCTGTTTGTGGGGGTCTCACATCCTCCAGTGGCCCTACTAATAAATAACCCTTCCCCAAACTCCTGTGGCACACCTGCAGATCATTCGCAGCACACCAGTGTGCCACGGCACAGTGGCTGAAAATGGTTGCTCTGGATTATGGCCATACGTGACCATTTATAACATTCGTCTATTTCTCAGGAGAGAAGAAAGGGAAAAGGAGGCAAGATTGCTCTGCACACCAGATATGTTGCAGATGGTATTTCTGACTGTTATTAATATCACTCTATTTCTTTTTTACTATTAAAATGCAGACATTTTGCAGGTGGACTTAATTTTTGTCATGTGTTTGCATAGTCTGGAGTTTCTGGCTTGGAAAAACACTGGGCTGCGATTGTCACATTTGCACAACATTTCAACTACATGTCAAAAATATCACATTCCAGAAAAATAATGAGTTATCAAAATAAAGATAAAAGACGCTCTACCGCTTGAATGTCTCCCAATAGACCTATTTTCACTTTTCAAACTTATATTTTGATGCATTTCTCAGAATTCAAGTAACAGGTCTTGAAATGTATCTTTGGGCCCAGTCCCATCCAGCACTCATGCAGCTGCAATGCAACCCCAAAGGAAGGGAACAAACATTTTCTGAACTGGAGGAGACCTTCATGACTACACCCCACTGCAGGATGCAGCGCATGCCCCGTTGGCATGGCTGTATTGGCGCTAGAAAGTTGGATAGGATGGGTCTTAAATGTGTAAAACCTCACCTCCCTCCAACCCTCTGCACTAGTTCACCTCCTCCAGCAGGTCCCCACTGATCCACTGGTAAATGCAGGAAGGCTGTGGTCTTCCGACAAGCAATCTGGAAGCGTGTGCTGATGGAGTGCACTTTACAGCAGCTGGCGCTGGTGGAATGCGCATTCCGCCAGTGCAGGAGCCCAGCAGGGCTGCCCAGATATGTCTTGACTTCTCTGGATAGCAGATTCAACATTTGTTCTATGTTGAATCATTATATTCACTAGAGCAGGAGTAGTCACTGTCATCCTATTTATGGCTGTTAACTCTCTAATGAGTATTTTAACTCTGAAAGAACTAAGCCACTTTGGGGATTCTTTGCAAAGCTGCCTCAGCTGGCCAGCTCACCTTGCTTTTTTCATCTCCTTACTCTTACTGGGCATGTGACCGTTTCATATGTTCCATATGTTTCAACTTAGTTGCTTTTGTGGCTCAGAGCATCAGTAGCCTTCAATGGAATAATATACACAGGCAAATTTGACTTGTCTGCTGTAAACATGAGGGATGAAGGGGATCCATTTGCCGACATTTGGTACTGTGGCTAAGGCAGTGTGGCGTATTTGAAAGTGGTGAATGGTGGGGGTGGGGAAGGAGCCATTGCTTTTCACCGAATTGTCCCCAGTTGACCCTGCAGATTTCCACATAGAAATCTGATCAACGGTTAATACAGCTTGAAACAGCTTTGGCTTCTGCTGGGTGCTCCCTGCTGCTCACGCTGTTCAATAGAAGGGGATTCAGTCAATGACAGCATGGCTCCCATGGGACAATGCTCAGTGCCAGTAGCTATAGATTAACAATAAGTAGTGAAGAGTAAAAAGAAGAAGAAGAAGAAAGAAAGCAGCGGAGGAGGGAGAACTGCTGCAACACGTCAACATGTTCATCATTGTGCTGTGCCTATTTGATAATTTTACAATAGGAAGGTTCTTACTAAGGAAACAACACAAAATGGACAATCCGTCTGCTAAGTTCTGATTATCAAAGCAGCAGTAAAACCACTAGTTGGCTACAATGTCATATAGGTGACCCGCCCAGAGTCCACCTTTTGCACCCCTTCTGCTCTGCTTGTTGTAAGCAGGGATTTGCCTTTTCACATCAGGAATGAGGAAACCCCATTATGTGAGGGAACACTCTGGGAATTTTTCTCAGCATTTTAGGAATTCATGAGTAGGGAGCCTGGCAATGCTATTTCCCCTCTATACAACTTAGTACTCAAGGAGATTGCCTTGGCTCTGTTCCATAATTACATTATTGCACTTCCAATAGCACCAAGGACCCCAAAACTAACAGCCACAATTTGCCCCCCAAAAATGGGGATGAAATTCATCATCACAACAGTGAGGTGGCTGGGGGACAGCCAGGCTGGTGTATGGGAGTTGGACCTAGCCAGGCTGACCTGATGTCAGAACCCCAAAAGAGGACCAGGCACCCCCAAAAGTAGGATATCCGAGACAAATATAGCACACGACCAAATAAAAGCTAAAAACACTCATGGGGCACAATCCTAGCCAGGTCTACTCAGAAGTAAGTCCTATTTTGTTCAATGGGGCCTACTCTCAGGAAAGTGTGGTTAGGGTTGCAGCCTAACTGCAATTTCCAGCGGTTAATTTCAACACTAGATTACTTGTGATTTAAATTTAAAACTATATTACATAGAATTTATTAAGGACAAGAAGGCTGTGAGCTAACTACAGGGTCACTGAAGTTCTTTTCCAGGACATAAGGCTAAAAAAGAGGACATGTCCTGGAAAAAGATGACATCAGGTTACCCTGGACTTAGACCTGGAAGATCCAGTTTTAAGGAGCTATGTACACTACCCTGGGCTCCTTGGAAGAAGGGCAGTATGATAGCTATTTTATTTTGGACCTTCTTGTCCATCCAAGCCACCAAGGGTGGCATGCGCAATTGTAGACTTACAACAACCTTGTGCAAAAAAAGATTGGTGAATAGAAAATCTTTTTTAAAAAATAAATAAATAAAAGATTAACAAGTTGTGAGTTCCTACACCTTTTTTTTTTTTTTTACAAAAAAAAGCACTGATTATAAGTACTACTTACGCTATTCTGTATGACCTCAGTTGACCTGCAGCAGGTATCTGCTGGCTGATTCCACAAATGTATTGTAGGCACATATTATTGGTGTGCCCCAACCAGACACTGCCAAAATACTGAAACGTACTGATATTGGTAAATACTTTGTGTGATGAATACTTGTACCTGGAGGTAAATGACATGGTCACAGGTTTTTGCCAAGTTTTGCAAGCTATTACCTCTTTGTGATGCATTTTACAAGCTATTACCTCTTCATGGGGCAAAGCTGGATGGAGACAAGGGCTTCTGTGCAACCTGGAAGAGGATGGAAGAAGCCAAAGGGACTGCCTGGAGCCCTGCAAAAACAGCAAAAGCACTGTGCTTCGATCAGGAAAGTTACTAGGGTTTTTTAAAAAAACTTTTCTGAACACTTTTGGAGTATGTCCCTGGTATCTGCGGTTTCTGATATCTGTGCGTGGGGGGGGGGGTCCGGAACAGAACCCCCGCAGATAAGTCCTATTTAATCCATTTACTTCTGAATAGACATGCTTAGGATTGTGCTGTGAGACAGGTTTTTGCAGATACAACAGAGATGCATCAGCATCCCCAGGCGCATGGCGGGAATGCAATGTATATAAAAATAATCTAACTACAGGCAGATCAATGATGGCCGGATCAATAGCTGCAGAATCCATCCAGCAGTCATGAATGTGTCTGCTGGGAAACTCTGCATGATAGCTTCACACATTGCATTATTCCCACATATGCAGAATAAAACATGACTCTGATAAGGATCTCTTAGCAACTGCACAGCATCAAACCACTCTGAAAAATATACTATGAAGTACCCTAAGCATATAACAAGATCTAAAACACAATGCAAATTTTGGTCCACCAGGCTTCGACTGCCTCTTTAATTAATTAGTTCATTTCATAAATTTTCCTCTGCCAGACACCTTCTGCTTTCTCCTTGTTCATGGGATTGTTGTCACTCAGGTCTGAGGTGCTTAACACAGTTGGCAGGGCATTGATAGTGACCTTAATGTCTGACACAAATCATTACCACCAGCACATTTTTTATACATATTTGTAATTGCTCCAAATACTTTATCTGTGAACACTAATCACAAGTGCATGAAACATCATTTTCTCCTGTAATGGTGGCATACTTGAGGAAATTAAACATTTTTAAGTGCAGAAGCTTACAAGCATTGTAATTAAAGGTTTCAGATAGAAGTTGTGCTGCTGTACATGATTGCCCATGGAACAGCAAAGTCTTCTTCCTTCCAATGAACCCGGGATATGGAGATCAGAGGAGAGGTCATAATAAAATTCATCGTTACCAACAACCCACAGAAGAGGAAAGGATCAAAAATAAACACTTACAGTACGAAGTCTTCCAACTTTACTATTGTCACTCACAAGTCATTCAAATTACAAGCATCAGAATACAGGAAGCTCAGTTACTCCTATGTCTGCTTGAGAAAATGAAATGAATGTGCACAGCATCCAGGAAAACAGAACAGCTTATCAAGAGTGGTAGTGGAGGCCAGACCGGGCCCGGGTTCAGGGTCTACACCCATCAGAAGGCCCTCCTGTTCAGGCTGACTGCCAAATTCTTAGTACTAATGACAGTGATGCTCCATTCATATTGGTGACCAGTGCTCCATCAGGAGATGGTGGTAGTGCCATGGGGGGCTTTGCCTCAGGGTCCCAGCAACCTTGTGCTGGCACTGAGCATATCCAAATCAGATTCATAAGTACAGTGCAACCTTGTTATCCACAGTGGATCAATTCCAGAACCTCCCAGGGATATGTGAATCCCCTGCTAACTGGGTAAGAGGTACTCTTTCAAGTGGGTGCTCCCCTTTTTAGCAGGGGGAGAGTAACTAGCCCACCTCATGCCACCTCACGCCAGTCTTTTCTAGTGGCTGTCTGCTGGTGTTCTTTTGCATCTTTTTAGATTGTGAGCCCTTTTGGGACAGGGAGCCATTTAGTTATTTGATTTTTTTCTCTGTAAACCGCTTTGTGAACTTTTAGTTGAAAAGTGGTATATAAATACTGTTGTTGTTGTTGTTATTGTTGTTATTATTATCATCATCCACAGATACATGAATTTACACCACTTCCAGCTTGACGAGCAAACCAGATATGGCTTCCTGAGGCCTCTGGCAGACCTTCTAAGGCCCACTGTGGCCCTCAGAGGCTTGCACAGGGCTCAGAAGGCCTGCTGGAAGCCTCAGAAAGCCAGTTTGCTTGTCAGACTAGAAGTGGCTTTCCCCAGGTATCCATGGCATCTGAGGTGAGTCAAATCCATGGATGCCGGATTGGCGGCTACCAGGGATATACCTGTATGTCCTTCAGATGTTCTAGTTTAATCATAGAGATAAAATGCCTGGCCCTAGACTTACCAGGAACTGATTCCTGTGATGAATCAGCTGCCTGTTGCTACTGGAGGGTCTAACAATGCACCTCCTGAGTGCAGGTAAGGAGGCTGAGGTACAGGCTCAACAAAAACAATCCAGAATAGGCTGGGTCCTTACCCTGGGAGGTACATGGGACAGTTTATGGGGCCAGATCAAGCCAGCTAGGCAGACAAAAGCCCAGGCCTGTGATGGGCAGATTGCTGGCTCCAGACTTACGAGCTGAGGAGGGTGCTCTTCTAATGTAAACAAATGTAGGGGGTAGCTTTCTGTTTTGGATCTAGGTCTTTTTTCTTCATTTATTTTTTTAACAATTATGAGGACTCTCTTCAGGGGATTTTTATGTGTCAATTCTATACTTCCTTGTGTTAAATGAAGTGAAACCACTGGGACCTCAGGCAGCTAACTGCATCACTAGACAAGGATTGAGTTAGTAATTTCCTTTGTAAAAAAAAAAATCTAGACAGTAAAAAAATTACTGTGTCGCCATAACTTATAGCTTGAGATAAGGAAAAATTTTGACTCCTTGCTTTCAAAGTGGGTCATCGCGTAATAAAATACAAAATATCAAGTTGGGTTTGGATTTAAAATAAAAAACACTATGGAGATTAAGACTGAACTAATGGATTAATGCACAGCTTCTTTTCTATCCTTCATTATCTCCGCTGACATTGGGCGACAATGGAATCGAATCTTGAATAGTAACAGGGCAAAATAAAACAGTTCAGCTTCGGTAACTGTTAGCTTTTGTCAGAAGCCACAGGCAAAGACTTCACAATAACTGCATAGAATACGGTGGTATTTATTTAAAGCCCAGGATCATTTTGCAAAGCATAAACAGCATTTTTTTTTTTTATCCAAATGTGGATGTGGAGTGCAAAGCAGCTGAATCAGAATGATCACCAGAAGTCCTCCTACAAAGCTTTCTTCCCTACTTGCGCTGAATGAAGGTCCTTCTTGTAGGCTTTCATACTGACCTTCAATTCACTTGGTTCTAATTTGTTTTCAGCCTATATCCCAGCTACCTTGGCATTGGTAAGCAGATTGTTGGAGATTGTTCCCAAGTGTTTTCTAGACAAAGAGTAATTTCATACCCGCCACACATGCTACAATTAAAATGGGGATATGTGTATGATACTTGCATTCTTGCCCAAAGAATCACTTGCCCAAAGAATCACAACCGCACATTATCAAAGACTCTATTCCACCTGTTCTACATTTAATTGATTTATCACCCAATCCTACAGAGGATTAGTCCTTTAGAACAGGGGTGCCCAAACCCCGGCCCTGGGGCCACTTGCGGCCCTCGAGGTCTCTCAATGCAGCCCTCAGGGAGCTCCCAGTCTCCAATGAGCCTCTGGCCCTCTGGTGATTTGTTGGAGCCCACACTGGCCTGATGCAACTGCTCTCAGTGTGAGGGCAACTGTTTGACCTCTCGCGTGAGCTGTGGGATGAGGGCTGCCTCCACTGCTTGTTGTTTCACATCTGTGATGCAGTAGCGGCAGCAAAGGAAAGGCCAGCCTTGCTTTGTGCAAGGCCTTTTATAGGCCTTGAGCTATTGCAAGACCTTCATGCATTCATATAAGTTCATCTTTAATAAATTCATTTATGTAAACATATGTAAATTTATTCAAATTAGAAATGTAAATTAATTCTTTTTTTCCCCGGCCCCCGACACAGTGTCAGAGAGACGATGTGGCCCTCCTGCCAAAAACTTTGGACAGCCCTGCTTTAGAGGATTGGGCTGTTTCACACAGTCTCTTGCAATATCGGAAGCAAGTTCTAATGTTGAGCAATGGCTGCCGAAAGAGAGCGCAGTGCTCCATCAACAGCCATTTTGGGAGCTGTCATGCAAGGTAGCAGTGCTCCCAGTCTGTCGTCAGAGTTGCCTACACCTGCCGGAGCAGGTAAAGCAGAGGTAGGGCAGGGAGGAGCTGAAACAAGGTGGGAAGACTGTGAGAGGTGGGGCATGTGAGCTTGCCAGGCTGGGAGCCAGAGGAGAGGGAGCTGTTGGGGGATGTTTGCCACTCGCATCATCATAAAGATGAACCCTGCAGCTCAGTCTTGGGACACAGTTTTGGATGCCCCCATGAGGCAGAGCTATAGGCCTAGATGCAAATATTTATTTTATGTACAGAGGATAAATAAATAATGCACACAAGGCACGCTCAAATCTGTATTTCATCCCTCTGTTTTTACAAGCCACGCTGCAGAACCTATATAATTGTCCAAGGATGAAATCCAATGGGAGGTTCTTCCTTAGAATTAAATTCCCATTGGACTTAAAGTCATTTCAGTGATGCAAATTGTGTTCCAAGTCTATGTTTGGGCAGATTCCAAGTGCTGGGAAATATGTGAATAGCTCTCTACCAACTCCGAGGCCCTGGATCTCATCTGAGATCATAAGACAAGGTTAAAACTCAGATTGGAATCTTGCATTAAAATCCTGCCTGCATATATGCTCAACATCAGTATCCATGCCTGACTTGCAAGAGGAGATAATAAACATGGGACTGTATACAGGATCACAAGTGGCTTGATAGAATAAAATCAAAAGGCAGAGGAGAGTGGACACAACTTAATTAAAAAAAACAGAATCTTGTTGAAAATGTGATGGTTGAGAATCCAACCATTTATCAGAACAATTGTGATTCTTGAAATATCACCATAGTCTTCAGAGATGGCATCAGATATCAGTCAGTCTGGGTACTGGCTGAGGTCCACTCCCACAAGTGAGTCCCCCTTACCAGGTCAACCTCTAAACTCTCAGTACCAGTTGCAGTGCTCAATGCCATCAGGAGGCACTGGGGGGAGCTTGCGCAGGATCCCCACCTGACATCATCCCTGAAATGCTTGATGCCCAAATTAAGTCTCAAACAAATCCTTCTTGATGGCATCCTCAAGGCTTTGGTTCATGATACCTTCACTCCTGGTCTTCAGATAGCTGTTGAATATCTTTGGAGTGCACTGAAAGGAGAGTTCTTTTATCTCACTATGAATTTTGCAAGGAGGGGCACCAAGGGTTGGGCAGATTGGGCATTGACCAAGAGTCCGTATCCACCAGACGGCCACCTGCCTGGATTGATCCCTGAAACCTCAGTACTAGTGGCAATGATAGCACCTAGCATGTCATTAGGTGGTGCAATGGAGAGCTAGTCCAATACTTTGTGCCAGGGTGACACCAGCCCTGGTTTTTGCTGCAGTTTAGAATGCTGCTAGTATTTGTATGCTGCCCTTCCATTGTGTTGTTGTTCTGTTTGTGTTGTATTGTATACTTAAAAAAATTGTGCTGCCCCCTTCAGGCTATATCTTACTGAGAAAGGCAGTACTGTATATAAATAGAAAATAAACAGGGAAAGAAACTCCTTTTCGTAAATCTGCCACTCTTGTCGCTGTGCCACTCTGCTTCAGTCCAGCTCTGTGGCCAGCTCTGTTTGCACCATTCCTTCACTTAGCTTGAAACTGAAGTCCAAGAAACTTGCCGGCAGCATAACAGTTTTGACTGCCCATCCCTGAAGAGCTGAAGAAAAATCCTTGATTCTATCCACCTTAGGGCAAGTGGCAGAAAGAACCCAATATTAAGAGATGTTCTCTGCCCTTTCCCAAGAAGTATCCCCCAATTCGACACGTAAGACTGGCTATGATGACATACATCACATCATGTCATATTGTGCACTAATAAAGCTTCAGGGCAACACAAAATAACCATTCATGAACACTTCCTTTATGTAGTAGCTAGAATGATAAAATGAAAAAGACTTGAGAGCCCTGTGAGGAAGACATGACTTAACTATAACTTTCCCCCCCTGTAATTACAAAAGATCTATTAGCAAACCTCACCCTTTTTTCTTTCCAGAGGAAGAAATCAGTGATGTGATAATAAAGGGTGACCTCATTATGCAAGCAAGTCACAGACAAGATGCACTCAATTTATCATAAACATCCAGAGGACAAAGAAAGGGCAAGTTTACTCTAGAATTACTTGGCCTCTGTTTTGTTTTTTTCCATAGACACATTTTTTTCCTATTGAAATATTTTATAACAAAAATGTCCATATTTGATGAAGGGAAAGTCAAAGTGGTTACATATAATACTATTATGGTGATCAAGTCTCAAACACAGGGAGATTTGTCACCACAGTTCCTTCCCTGTTTTTTCAATAGAGCAGCCTTGAAAATACATCAAATGAAATAAATGATTTTGTTTCATCTTCGGAAAACATTGCAGTGCTGTTATATAAATCTATGATGTAGCCATATCAGGAATACTGTGCAATGTTCTGGGCCAACACACCGCCAAAAAAATAATAATAATTGTAGATCTGGAAAAGGTAAAGAAGGGGGTAAGCAAAATGTGATCAGAGCCTGGAGCTCCTTAATTCTTTTAGTGTAGGAATTCTGTCATATATTATTTTAGTATAGAAAAAAGGTGATAAGAGGAGACACGAATGAGGGTTATAAAATTATGCATGGTGGTATGGAGAGATACATATTTCCAGGGTCTAACAATGGCTACTAGTCATGAGGGCTATGTGCTACCTTCGGGTTCAACAACTGTATGCCTTTGAATATCAGTTGCAGGGGAGCAACAGCAAGAGGGGAGTCTGCCTTCATCTCTTTCTTGTGAGCTGCCCAGAAGCATCTGGTTGGTCACTATAGGAAAGAGCACGCTGGATTAGACAGGTATTTGACCTGATCCAGCAGGGCTCTTCTTATGTTCTGATGTGAACAAAGAATAAGAACATCTAACAGCCGTCTTCTATCATCTCAGCCCTGCCATATCAGAGCATTATGCAGCAACATAGAAGATGATGATGTAATTGCATTTCATGCCTTTGCTATTGAGTAATCTAGAGATCCAAGTGAGAATGTGCCTTCAGCCACTAAGAGCCCAGTCCAGAGCTTGGCGTGCTGGTTTCCTGCTGGTGTGCACCAATGCAAACGTGCCGTAAAGCACGTTTGTGAGGGTTAGCACTGGCCGAACACCAGAGCTCACCAGGGCCATCAGAGAGGTGAGTGGGGATGTAGGGGGTGACATTCTGGGCGGGGGAGGTGGGGGAAGGGTGGGGATAAGGTGTGGCGAGGGGAGGGAGCAGGTGGAACCAGTGGAGCTCAGTTCCACTGGATCCTGAGCCCTGTGTTGGGTCTCACAGTCCGACACGGAACTCCTTGATTCTGTGCCGCCTCAAGAGCTGCCACAGAGTTGAGTAGTTCCATTGCAGGGCTACTTCCCTTATCCAGGGAAAGGGGACGAAAGTCCCCTTCTCCCTAGGGGCTAGTGGCAGCTGCCTGGGGCATGCTGGATACTACAGCAGCCATTTTTGTTGCCATGGCAGCCCCATGCTCTGGGCAGCTCAGGGTTGGGCTGTAAGGCTCAATGCATGCCCTACAAGTTCCACAGATAGATAGAAGTAGTGTCACTTATAGGTGCTCAATATCTCTCACTCCAAGAATTACAACCTGACAACCTGTCCCCTCCATCGCTAAAGACTCTCTTCCACCTGTTGTACATGGTATTCATTTACTCTGCAGTTGCCTTCTATACAGTCACTTTTGAAGCTGAAGGGGATTGACCAATACTTGTTTAAGTTGTTTTCTATTCAGACATGGTGAGGCATGTTCTTTTAATCTTCCGCTTGCTTCAGACCAAAAGGAATATGCTTACTGTGTCTGTGTAATGTAAGTTATGGGTGCTCTGTAAATGGTCCTTTGTCATGATTTATGATAGAGAAGGATGGGAACTGTACCTGAAGCTTCCATACCTTCCCTTGCTAAGGGTTTCTGGCATGAATTGTGAAATGGGGGATATATTCAGGGAGATTCAGTTGAATGATGTGATCTGGACTGGTTTAGTCAGGGGGCAGGGCCTCGGAGAGCTGGCATTGGGCCTGGGGAAAGATGCCTGATTGGGAACCCCCTTCCTAAATTTTGAAATAAATCTGTTTTGTACTATATAGTTACTTCCATCAGGGTCTGGGCCCCCTGGAAGGCTAGGCCGTGGGGAGTTTGCCTTTCCACCCACTCCCCTCCTCAGTGGGACAGGGTCTGGAACACCACATAGCCTCTGCCTCTTTTCCTCTTCCCACTTCCTGGATCTGAAAAACAAAGAACTGATGGAAGATAGAAACAGAGCAGAAGGGAAGAAGGGAGAGGGATGGAGTGGAAGAGGATGTTTGGAGGACAGGAGACCACTCAAGACCAGCATTTCCCACTTTTCCTCTTCCGTGCTGCTTTCCAGGGAATCGGGGGAGTCCCAGCTGAGATAGTGGCTGTCCCACTACCTGGTAAGATGGGTGAAATTTAATGTGCCCCTTGTAGTGCAAAGAGCTTTTGAGGCAGCCCTTACAGTGGCTTCGCACCCTTAACATACTGCACAGTTTCATCCTTGCCCTGCAGTTTTTGTGCTGAAATTGTAACCACTTCTTGTTCCTAAACTGTTCTTTCCCTGACTGATTTTGTCTTTTGTATGCAGCCATGAGGGAAAGGGGCTAGGAAAAAGTGGAGACACTAAGGAGCGATGCAGTAAGTGGGGAGGGGAGGAAAGGTGACTGCCTGGGCTTTTAACTGCCCTTTAATGGGTAATGTTGAAAACTGCAGCACACATTCATACCTCAGCAACATTTTCTACTGTGATCAGCATTACTCCTTTAACTATTCTTAAAGGATACCACTCCATTGTGGAGAGAGATCATCTGCCCCCCCCCCATCACAAATGGATTTTGTATGCCACAACACAACATAACTGACAATGCAAAAAGGTTAAAGAGAAGCCTGCCAGTTGCCGAGCCTCTTCTTCTGGCTCCCATGAGAAGAGAGAGACATAAACATCCAGCAGAAGAGTCATTCATCTGGAGTGGCAAGCGGAAATGGGATCCCACTGTCCCTGTCACTCATCTCAGCAGAAGTGGCACTGATAATTAGGGCCACACATTTTGCAAATACAAGAGCCACTGAGGAGAAACGGGAGTTGGGAAGGATGAATCTACAAGTAGGATATTGATCCTTACAAGTGGTCAGGCTCAACTCAAAGATACTTATATTTTCATCAAGAAAAATAGTATTATACCATTTTTAAATAATGAAAATAGTAATATTTTCTTTTTTCTGGGTTTCATCTAACCAAGGGTCAGGGTTTACTAGGTAAATTATTCTCAGCGTTCTAGCCTTGGACCATGCAAGATAATAGAGTGTATCTGAGAATGTGTAGAGTACCAGGAATTAATTGCAATCTATTTTTCACATGAACCGACTCTTAGACCCAAATCCTAACCAACTTACCCTGCACATGCCCAATCTCGTCTGATCTCGGAAGCTAGGAGGGTCAGGCCTGGTTAGTACTTGGATGGGAAACTGCCTGGGAATACCGCGTGCTGTAGGCTTATACCATAGTCTTTCGAGACTGAAGGTTGCCAACCATTTCCTGCACTGACAGAGCAGTGCCAATGGGGTATGTGCTGCATCCTGCCACTTGGTGGCAGTCACGGAGGCCTCCTCAGGGTAAGGGAATGTTTGTTCCCTAACCTCCGAGCTGCCCTTACCTCAGTGCTGGAAAGTTGGTTAGGATTGCGCCCTTAAGGTCTGAAAACCAATGAGGATGAGGCTATCCTGGTCTTCATATGAAAACATAATTGCTGGTTCCAGACCAGTAACTTTAAACATAAACAAAACTCTAAACCTTAAACTGGAATTAAGATATCTGAAGGATCTCTTTTAACTATATTAGCCTGACTTGTCTGTCAGGTGAACATCAGAAGCCCGGTTAGGGACACAAAATGTTTGGAAGTGAGTTTGATGGCTACTAAGGACTGGGCTTCCTTATTGGCAGCCCCATTTCTGAGTAACTTCTTGCTTGTGCTTCCGTGCCACATTTAGAGACAGTGGGGAGGATCCTGCATAAGGTGGTAGCAAAGGGTAGCCCCACAGATGCCAGTAAGTCAGCAGGGTGGGCATAACGGGGCAAGGGTGGGAGGACCGGGGCAGAACAGGGGCACGTTGGGGGCAGCAGAGGGTGACACCCTGTGCAGGTGACTTGTGCTGAATGCTATCCCCTCTGGACTAACACATCCCCTTTGTCTCTTCAGGTTTGTGTCAGCTAAAGAACTGGCTCACGTCTGAGCAGACCCATAAGTGGATGAGGGGCTTACCAAAGGGTAAGGGAAAATATTTCCCCTTTCCCTTCGCAATCACCCCACCATCACAGCATGCAATGCAACCTGTTTTGGCACAGCTGCATGCTATGCCAAGAATAAAGATAGGACTGGAACTGTGGTATTTTGAATCTAGTTTTGTGGCCACATTTCTTTGCCATTTTAAAGATTTGCTGTGCTTATTTTGATTTGATCGGATGAGGTTTGCTCTGTTTTAATTTGTTGTATTGTCAGCTGCATGGAAGGCCCATTGTCTGGCAGAAAGGTTGCGCATTCATGTTTTAAATAAATAAACAAAGCAACAGTGCCACTTTGATACGTGGATGAAATGAAATTATTCATGATACTTGTTCATTTGCAATCCTAACACGCCAGTGACATATTATTAGAGGAAAACGTATTAAAGGCAACTCATCAGAAGACAACAATAGCCCCATGTTCTTTGTTCAGCCCGCCAAATCTTTCACTGTATACTTTACTAAATAAATAAATAAATAAATGTACCTTTTACGTGGAGCTTAAAACAAAGTCTATTTTAAGAAGATTAACTGACAATATAATGGATTGCACCAAAGATTGTTTTAATTTGCAAATAATCTCCTAAATATAATGAAATCTCTAAAGCAACATGCAGAGTATTCCGGGTCCACAAATAATGAACTATTGATTCTTTTGTTATGAAATCATTCTGCCGGGGGGCAAGATACCTTTAGGCCACAGTGTATTACATGAGCAAATTATGGTACCTGATGCTGTCAGTGAAGAAATGACAGCAAAGTTTTTCTCATTAAAATCCAAGCTGGAAAAAAAAAATGGAAAAACTAAATTCACGGTCTTCTCATTCCCTCCCACTAAACCGTGTCCTTCTATATATGTAGCACACACCTGAGAAGATCACAATATCAGCTACCGTTTTCAGGGTGTAATCCTGAGTGTCACTTGGGCTGACACAAATCTCTCGCACTGGCCCAGTGCTGTTGCGAAAGTGCTGTAAGGCACTTTTGCACTGACTTGTGAGTCGGGGAGGCCAGCATGAGGATGCGCACCAACCTCCCTGCGTTGGAGCAGGCCCCAGGCCTGGAAAGTTTGAGGTGGTCTTTCGAGGCCAGCACAGGGGTCTGTGGGGGCATGAGGAGGGTGGGAGGGAGGCGTTTCAGGATTGGGGGAGGGCAGGCAGTGGGGTGACAGGGGATGGGGCCAGAATCCAGCACTTATGCTTGCTCCTATCCCTGTTTGCGGGCAGACTGTGGCCCCAGGCTGCTTAGATGTGCGCCACCTCCTAAGATAGCTGCACTGGGGCTGCTGCATGACACAGGATTAGAAGTGATTCCCCTTGCGCTGGGTTGTGCCACTTTAGGCCCCAAACCCTGCCCTGGATGCGGGGCAGGCCTACTGGCCTGCCTGCCTGCTCCAGGGCAGGTTAGGATTGGGCTGCCAAAGGTTTAATCCTGTTCTGTGTGCAAAAGCACCTAGAAAATGTCACCAGTACACATGTGGTGTTGGGACTGTTGCTTCCAATAGTTAATTACACTTGTCCTATTAACATCAATGGAACAAGTTAGCCATAACTAACTTTTGGTCCATTCCTTTTGAGCCACGGTGGCCCCAGAATGTGTGTTCGGGCAGCACAGTGTGAATTATGGCAATCGCAAAATGCAACCCACCATTCTGCACAGCTGGGCGGCTGCCACAAACAGTGAGTGGTGGTGGCCAGGCAACAGGGACTTCCCTAGAACCCCCCACCCCATGACAGTAAGGCAGTGGCAGGGGTGGGCCTTGGACATGGAGGGAGAGTGAGATGACCAGGACATTTCTAGGCAGGGAGATACAGTGGTGGTCCTGGGACACACAGTCCTGGGGCAAGCCTGAAAGAGCTGCCCCCCCCCCATGCCTTCTAGGACCTCCAGAAGGCCTTAAAACATCACTTTTGGTTTTCCCTAAAAATTGGAAGTGGTATTTCAGGCTATCTGGAGGCCCTCAGAACATCTCCTGAGGCGGAAGCAGTGGGAGTGGGTGACCCTTGGATCAGCACGGCTGGGATGGTGGTGCCACCCCACCAGGCATGCTGCTGGAAGCACTTGCACCTGTGGACCCCCCAAGTATGCCAATGGGGAGTTGGGAAGGACTGGGGCAGGGAGAAGGTGCGATGGGGTGGATCCAGCGGCAATGGTACATGCAGATCTTATCCCCTCTTTTTAAAAGCTCTACACCCCTTTTCTCTCCTTGGACATACGCCACCAAAACAGGTAGCATTATGTCCAAGGAGACTCATTGGTGATCTGGCAGCGTACTAGGCGTAAGTGCCTTTTCAGGAGAAATATGGTGCTGGGAGAAAGTGACAACCTCATCCCTGCTTGCCATGGTCCTTAGCCAGTTCAACCACACTGTGCCTGCTTTTTTTTTTTTTTTTTTTTTTACATAAAAGGGCTGCTTCTGACATACTTGTGTTGTCCATCAATTAAGCCATTTATGCCCAACGTTGCACATATGCCACAGGAATCAAATGTGTACACCTGTGCACTGGGCAGAAACGGGTTAATAGAATGCTCAATGTACCATGCACTTTGGCCCTTAGGTCTGGTGGATTTGGCCTGGATTTGGATCTTATAGAAAACAAGTGTGAAATAAAGGCTTGTCTTTCACAGGCCAAGTGGAATAAAATTGCTGGCTTGATACACTGATATTAATACTGCAACTTGAATACATGCAATGACATTTATTCAGAGCTCCTTTTTAGTTGTTGTTTCACATTTGCATGACTTTCAGAGTTGGCAGTGTCTGAAAAAGCCCTGAGTGGTAGTGAAAGAGACGTTGCATCCTCTCATCCATTATTCTTTTTGCATCAGAAGTACTGAGAAAGTACATTCCATAGATTTAAAGATCTACATACGTTGTTAAAACTCAGGGTTTGTGTTTTTTTTTTAAGTGCACGAAATAACAAAGTATTCAGTCTTGAGTCAGTTATCCGAGACATTTGGAGTGTCCCCAGTGATTATAGGGTATTTCCATATAGGCTGACATGTTAAGATGAAATATTTGCAAGGACACTCTCACCATCTGTCATCAGCTGAGTTTTCATGGCACTGGGGATGCTCTGAAATGGTCAGTGGGTGTCCTGCATAACAAAGACCTTGCACTTCTGCATTGTTTATATTTGACTTGGGCAGATAATCCTTTTATGGTTATATGAGAGAGAGAGAGAGAGAGAGAGAGAGAGAGAGAGAGAGAGAGAGAGAGCACTTTAAAAATTGCAGCTTAAATCTAGCAGTAGCAACAACAATAATAAATGAAATATTCTCTGTTACTCAAACTCTTCAGCTAGGACACTTGAACATACTCTAAAGAAAATGTTTAGTGTTTAAATGCAGAATCAGCATTTCAAGGTACTCCAAGCCTCTGGATTTGTTCTTAGTGCTTCATTAGCCCAGATCTATTGCTACTCATGTCTTGATACCACCCAAAAGCACAGGACAAGTGCAATGGGCAGCCCAATCCTAACCTGTGCTGGCATAGCCAGGTTACATGGCCTATGCTGTATCCAGCTTAGGTTAGGAGGCAGCTGTAGGTCTCCTCAGGGGTAAGGAGATCTGTTTGCCCTTTACCCTGAGTTGAGTTCCAAACTGCCCTACAGATTCATGAATCTGTGCCAGCTATTTAGCTGGTGCAAATTTGGGAAACTTGGTGTGACTCTGGAAGGGCTGGGAAGGGGTATGGCGGAGGAATATGGCGGGTACTAATTCCACCCCATCCCAGGCCCAATCTGCCCCTATTCTGCCACTGCACCCAGAAGCAACCCTCTCCACCTCCCTGATACTCTCTCCATGCCTTTGGGCTGCCCAGCATGAGCACACCTGTTCTGTCTGTTGCTGCTCCTGGACGCAGTGCCAGCAGGTTGGTGTAGTCCTTTGAGCTAGCACTGCCAGATCACGAGTAGACACAATGTGCTTTACAGAACATTTGTGGCGCTCTGAGCCTGCACAGGGACAGCTGCGCCAGCTCAAGCCGATGTTTGGATTGCACTGTGAGTTGAAAACTGCCACAATTTATTGATAAAATACAAAGACATGCAGCAGTCCTAAACAACTGGAACTCCACCGCCCTTTAATGTCAGGTTCCCTTGCTTGGGGGGATAGAAAAGCTACTGCCTGTTCCCCCAAACTGGGGCATTGTGACACCCCAGCCTGAGGGCCCTGGCTTCTGCCCCCTTAAGAGGCAGGGGCAGGGGGAAGGCAGCTAAGGGGGGCTGCAGGGACTGGGATGTACTCACCAGTCCCTGCAGCAGCTTGTTGGGGGTGCGGGGAGCCCTGTGTGAGCGCCTGCAGGGCTCCCCGACATTCCAAAAGTGAAAGTAGAGCAATCGCACTCCACTTTTGCAAAACCGGAAGTTTCACTTTTACTTTTAGAAGGCTGGGGAGCCCTGCAGACTCTTTCACTTTTAGAAAGCTGGGGAACCCTGCAGAACCATGGGGACTCGCAAGGGGCTCCCGGCACCCCTGACAGCTGCTGCAGGGACTGGTGAGTACATCCAAATCCCTGTAGCCCCCCTTAGCAACGTGATCCTGGGGATCACATTGCTGCCTTCCCCCCGCCCCTTCCTCCCCTCCCCTGCAAAGACTTACTGTGGTCCTCCAACTCCCTGAGAGTTCAAAAACCACAGCCCTGTGGGCATCTCAGCCTGGTTCCGACCTAAAAATTACAGTTATCAGTACCTACCCTTTTCAAGGGGGCTTGAAGAAGTTCTGTATTGCACCAGCCGCCAAGCCTTTGAGGTTGACTTTATAATCCAAGGACATGGAGTTCCCATTCAGTATACCTGAGCAGAGAAGCCTCTAAGGTCCAGTTCTTGCTCCCTACCCATGCAATTTCTTCTGGATGTACTCCAATCCCTAACCCTAAAGCCCAACCTACAGTTACCTGGCAGTTGTGACCACCTGGCCAAACAACAACCAATCCATTTGGTCACACTAAAGTGGGGAAAAACTCCCAAGCCAAGGCCAATTCAACAAAGGAGTCAAAAATCCTTACTTAAAAAATAACCAGTTAATCCCAGACTGACCTCCCGGGTAGGTGGAAGGGCCAAGGCCTCACTCTGACTGAATGAGAGGAGCAGCTGTTACTGCAGCTCAAGACCCACCTTCATTGTCCCAGTAGCTCCAATGAGCTGTTTCCTTTTAGGGGGTGGGGCAAAATGCTGACCACTTAATGCCTCATGCCACCATAAAAGGTGAGGAAATGGGGTGGTAGATAGACATGTTATTGAGAAAGTCAAGTTCCTTTTTTTACTCTCTTTAATTATAGGAGATAAATGTACATGCCAGTGTTGAAGAGAAAAGAATATAGAGCTTTGAACTAAAACAAGGGGGATTGTTGCAACAGAAGAGGAATCCATATTAGAATTCATTAAGGCAGTGGTTTCCAAACTTTTAGGTGCCATGACTCACTTTGTCCTCCAGGGCAGGATGGGGGCATGATATGATGCTCCCTATAATGCTACAATGCCTTATTGGAGCCCTAGCAGGCAGCTTCCAGGGTGGACTGGGCCTGTGACTGACTCCATCTGCCTCTGCAGGCCCCAGAATGTCCTGCGGAAGCGAATAGAAGTGAATTCCAGTCAAAACAGAACTAGTGTCTGCAAAGCGGAAGTTGCTTTTGGTCCCTTCCACAGGGCATTCTGGGGCTCACTGAGACCAATGGAGTGAGTTGCGAGCCCAATACAACATGGAAGTGGCCACCTCCGGCTCCCAAGAAGGGATTGCGGTGCTATAGAGAGCATCACAACGTGGCTCAGCACATGGGTTCACAACCCACCACACATTAGGTCACAACCCACAGGTCATGACCCACATTTGAGAAATGTTGCACTAACATATTGTTTTCCCTGCCAAAATTTATGAACACATGAGTGTTTCTAGAAAATAGTAGAGCGGGAAGCACTTAGCCCAGTGGTTTTCAAACTCTCATGGAGAGTTTGAGCCACTGGAAGTGCTTGCAGGGGCAGGGGGGTAGGCAGCAGGGGCGGGTGGAAGGCAGCGGCACGATCCCCAGGATCGCGCCACTCAGGGGGCTGCAGGGGCTTGGAAGCACTTACCCAAGCCTCCTGCAGCCTCCCCGGGGTGCGGGGAGCCCAGTGCAACCTTTGGCAGGGCTTCCTGCAGCAGTGAAAGTAAAAGTGGAGTGATCGCGCCCCACCTCCTCTAAAACTTTCACTGCTGCGGGGAGCCCTGCCAAAGGTCACATTGGGCTCCCCACACCCCGGGGAGGCTACAGGAGGCTTGGGTAAGTGCTCCCAAGCCCCTGCAGCCCCCTGAGTGGCACGATCCTGGGGATCACGCCGCTGCCTCCTCCCTGCCTCCAGGTTGCTCCCGCCCCTTAAGGGGGCAGAGGCCAGGGCCCACAGGCTGGGGTATCACGGTGCCCCAGTTTGAAAAGCCTTGACTTAGCCTCTAAAAAAGGAGTCTCCAAACCCTGGCCCAGGGGCCAGATGCGGCCTGCAGCGAGCCTCTATCCGGCCCACGGCCAGCCTCTTGTCCCCTGAAAGCCTTTGGCCCACTTGGCCAAACATGATTGGAGCTGTGCTCTGGTTGCATCTGGAGGGCTTTCTAAGGGCCAGAGAGGTTGAATGAATGAGCCCATTCATTCATTTATTTACTCATCTAAGTTCCATCTCTAATTTATTTATATAAATTTGATATTTAAATTTTTTTTCTGGCCCTCTACACCGTGCCGTATATTTGATGCGGCCCTCTGGCCAAAAAGTTTGGAGACCCCTTTTCCAAAACAACCAGAAAAATGAAAGGATTAAAACTCCCTTTTTTCAAAAATAATAGAGACGTCGAGGGGAAAGTAGTGTTATAAACTGTAGCCAATCGTGCTTGTGCACATATGGTCAAATATATTCCATGCACATGTTACATGTATCTCAGAGTGCACACAATAGCAAGGTACTAGATAGCAGCCAGGTCCTCATAAGAGTTGAAACATAACAGGTTCAGACTGAAAGGGGTATACTAGGAATGGGAGATGCATTTCCCTAGTAATAATAAATTGTGATTCAAATCTGGAAAATGCATCTTCCTACAAAAAAAAAATTATAAGTCTTTGGATTCTCTGCGACAAAACCTCTTTGCTCAACAAAATGCTCATCTACTTTGATATAATTACTCAAGTAATGGTGTCAATATATGTCAGACGTAACTTGATCTTTACTCAATGCTAGGAGCTTTACTGCTTTATTGCTTGGAGCTTACCACTACACTGCGGTGATACTGTGGGCTATTCAACTGTATAAGGATTGTAGTTTAAACTACTTCAGAGCTTTTAGAAGGAATTAGGGAAAAAATTACAAAAAGTCAAATAATAGCAGACATTTTCTGCTCTTTAGTACGTAGAAAATAGGGGACTAATAAAACACATGTCCTTGTTTCTAAACATTCAGTTATTAGCAGATGGTCAGCCACTGTCAGCAACAAATGAAACTACATATAGAATCTTTTTTTTCTTTTTTTTTTTTACTCTAATCTATAATTTTCTTTCCTTGCTAATAAACAAAGGTTTGAAATGACCTAAGGGTCAATTCTTCCTTCAGCACACACAAATACTCTTGATGAGAGGGGGAATTACATATATAAGGAATGGTGAATAAATCCCTTAGGATGTAGCTTTGCTTTCAGCTGTGTACCCCATCTTGAGAATAAGTCAATCATTGACAAGCTCACTCTGGTTTCCTTCTCACATGTTTAATTCCACTGAGATATTTGCCTCTGCATAAATCCCAAGCTCCACAGTTCTTGCTCTGTATATGCAACTCCAACAATCTCCATGTACACCAACCTGAGTCTGTGGGGAGAAGTGGCAAGGCACCTGCTTTGCATGTAGAGCAGTGGTTTTCACATATTTAGCACCGGGACCACTTTTTAGAATGTCAGGACCCACCAGAAGTGATGTCATGACCGGAAGTGACGTCATCAAGCAGGAAAATGTTTAACAATCCTAGACTGAAATAATACCCAGGAGTAAGTCCTATTGACTAGCATTGTTCAAATAAGATACATAATAGCTTGTTAAAAGTACAGATCTGTAACATTTCCCCAAATGCAGTCACACACCATGGTAGCATTAAGTCTAATATATTAAAAATAAAATATTGAAATTTCAGAACCCCCCTGAAATTGGCTCACAACCCAGCTAGTGGGTCCCAACTCACAGTTTGAGAAACACTGATGTAAAGAGTCCCAGACCCCATCCCCGGTATCTCCAGGTAGGGCTGGCAATGTTTCCTGTCTGAAAGCTTGGAGAGGCAATGCTGCTCAAGATAAACAAGCTTGACCAATAGGCTGACTTGGTATGAAGCAACTCCCTATAGAACTGGAAGATCTTTGGCAGGGGTGATGTTTTGCAAAGGCAAGACAGTGTCAATCTATGAATACTGTCTAATATGTCAGAAGAATATTATGAACCACTAAAACTGAGATAACATACAGTTGGAGAATGGTATCCACAGGGATGTTCTGTTTAGGAACCCCCACCCCGATACTGGAATCCACAGATATTGGAATTTATTATTATTATTATTATTATTATTATTATTATTATTATTATTATTATTATTATTATTATTATTATTATTATTATTCATCCAAATTTAAATCCCTTTAAAAATGAAAAGGCAAAGCAAAATTGGGGTTCCTACCTTTTTGTGATCAAACCACGCTGTTTCCAAGCCTGCAGAGCTGTTTTTTAGCACTGAAAGACCCACTTCTGAATTGCACTGAGGTTTCTTTCTTCTCCTAGACTTTCGTCAGAATGCATCATGCTTTTATGGTGCCTTTTTAAAGGGTTGTTGTTGTTGTTATAAGGACTTAAATTTAATCTTCCAGTAACTACTAGCATCCCCAGTGAATCAAGATGCAGGACCTGTGGATACTGGGGTCCGATTATACTTTGATTAATATCCACTTCATATGATTAGACACAGTGGGATATAAATGCACTGAATGAATGAATGAATGACCATTTTGAGCATCTGTGTTGAGAACATCTGATTCTAAAGCTACCAATAGCAAATATGATTGTGTATTTAAAGCACAGGCACCTCTGCCCACAATCATCCCTCCCCCTTCCTGATAAGGACCATATAAGTATGGATACTTTTGGTCATGATAGCACATTTTAGATACACTTCAGAGGAAAAAGATCTACCAGAATTACTGAAGAGCTCATTGACTCACTATTTGCAGACCCTACCTGCTGTTTGGCATGCCTGCCTGTCATGAATGCCCATTCATATGTTTTCTGTCCAACCTCCTACTAAGTAAGTTCTAGATGTCAAGGTTAGAATGATGGGTCATAACAGAAGAGCATAACATGGAAGAGCACAGGCCCAGAATTCATACTAGCTGGCAGCAGCTCTGTTATTAAACAGAGGTCTTCCCCAGCCCTTTCTGAAGATGCTAAGGATTAAACTGAACTTTCTACATGTGCTCAATCACGGAGCTCGTCACAGTTATAGACCAGGATATCCCATGATGGAACAACTATCCATTGAATTTCACTGATTGACAAAATGACATAAATTCCATCAAGCACCACTACTTGGCACTCTTCATTTAAATCAGTGATTCCCAAACTTTAGGAGCCCGCAAACCACTGAAGCAAAAATTGAAATTGTTGTGGACAACATGCAAACCCCGACCCCCCAGCACACAAAAAATACATTTAAATTTGTAAAAATTAAAGGCTTATTAGAGATTTATTAGATTTATTCTTTATAGAGAAGATTTGTGATTTGCTGCTTTTGTTGCCTGCTGTGGCTGAGGGTGGTCCATTCTCCCTCTGTAGTCTGTTGGGAAGTGCTTGCTTGACAAGATGCTGGAATGTTACGTGAAAATCCCCTTTTTCTTTTTAAGTTGTGATTTTTATGTTATTATGGACTAAAATATCATACAGGCAAAACTTCTCATACAGGCCACAAAGGAGTCAAGTCACAAGCTCACCTATTTCTCTAGGTGAGAAAATGATTTACTGGAAGAGTAAATCATTGTTTAAGTGTCTCTTAATCCAATCACCTTAGGGGAGGAAGGCTCTAGCAACAAAGTCTAAATCATTGTATTGTTTAACTTAATCACTGCTTAAGTACCGTATGCAGAATTGAAATGGTCCTGGCCTACTGAATGTTTCAGTTACCCCTTTCCCCTCCAGGAAGCCAGCCATGGCTGATAGCTGACTTCCTGATCTTTGCATGCTTCAAGTGCCCCACTGTGTGTAGTGAGCAAGCACATCCAGATCAGCTCTGGGTCACATCCGGGTCATCCAGGTCAGCATCCAGGTCAGCAAAAACCCTTTTAAGAGAGAGCTCCGGCCACGTGCTCGCTCTCTCTGGCTGCCCCTCCAAGGCAGAGGTCCTCCCCCCCCCATTCATCTGCTCCTCAGGACAGGTAACTATATCTGCATCTGGAACCTTTTCCCCTCACCCCCTTTTTTTTCTCCCCTTCTCTCCCCATTTTTAGGTAGCAACTGGGTTATGCAGATCAAGGACCTTTAAAATCCTTCCCTAAAATCTTTCCCTTTTTCTAATCTTCTCGGATGCACCAAATACACTCTACACGCAACCACCATAAGCTAGGTACACTAGATGCAAGTACTAGGACCAAGGCTCATCGTTTTTCATGTGCATTATGTTTACCTGTGTGCTTTGTAATAAAAATATAATCTTTTACTGAAAGTTATCTTTCTCTCAGTCTCTTTTCAAGCTAAAAGGGAATTTCTCTGTATTACGCCATCTTGTTATCTAGCCTGCGATACTGAAGTTCCAAAAGGGTAGTGTACTAATTCCCCTAAACCAAAACAGCCCTTTTTGGTAACAGGAATTGTTGGCTGTCCAAGAGGTCCATTCTCCACCTTCTCTGGTGGTGTATGGGGAAGCAGTGGCGTTGCTAGGAAGTGCAGGGGGTGCGGGCCGCACCGGGTGACATGCCCTGGGGGGTGACGCGCCCTGGGGGGTAATGCACTAAAATTGCGCCTTTATGAGCTACCATGTCATGCCATATGCCTTTGGATGCGAAATGACCAGTGGAACACAATGCAAAAAACCCCGTGGAGATAGCTCCTTTCCTGCAAAAGTTATGGCCAAAGAACTGGAAGGAAAAATGCATGGAGTCCTATGGAAAGTGAAAGTGAGCTGTATCACGCGTTTACTCGTGAGTAGGTGTGCTTGCCTCAGTGCATCGGAAAGGGCAGGCTGAGAGGACTCCAAGGACACCAGAATGGTCCTGATCCAGTAAATGCAGCCCCAAAAGAACACCCAAGAAGAAGGTCCCTATTCAGCCCTATAGAAAGCAAGTGAAACCACGTGGCTACATTTACTCGCGAGTAGGTGTTGGATGTGGTGAGCCGTACCACACATTTGAAAGTTGTGTTAAAAGTGAGCCGTATCGTGCGTTTACTCATGAGTAGGCATGCTTGCCTTAGTCAGTCGGAAAGGGCAGGCTGAGAGGACTCCTACGTCAGAACACTCCCCATCCAATGAGTGCAGCCCCCCAAAAAACATCAGAGAACGAGGTTCCCCCTCCCAGCTGCGAGTGTGTTCAGCTCTATGGGAAGGGAAAGGAAGCCACGTGACCGCGTTTACTCATGAGTAGGCGACCTTGCCTTGCTCCAGCCAAAAGGCCAGACTGAGAGGACTCCAATGTCAGAATGGTCCTGATCCAATGAATACAGCCCCAAAAACACCTGAGGAGGCAGTCCCTCCCCCCCAGCTGCGAGTGTATGGAGCCCTATGGGAAGCGAAGCAGCCTCATGTAGCATTTACTCGCGAGTAGGCAGACTTGCCTTGGCTGGTGGTCAGGCCAGGCAAAGAATGTGAGGACACCAGAATGGTCCTGATCTGGTGGGACTGGAGTGCAACAAAAGCCCCAGAAGGCAGCC
The DNA here is from genome assembly GCF_035046505.1 of Tiliqua scincoides. NCBI lineage: Eukaryota > Metazoa > Chordata > Lepidosauria > Squamata > Scincidae > Tiliqua > Tiliqua scincoides. The sequence continues at coordinate 41,244,477 of NC_089824.1, read as the reverse complement.
TCCCGCCCCCACTAGAAAGGACCAAAAAAGAGGCTTGAACTGGTAAGAGGAAAGTTTTCTATTTTGCACTTGCAGTTTCCCTCACAGCCCAATCCTACCCACACTTTCCTAGGAGTAAGCTCAACTGACTCTAATGGGACTTACTTCTGAGTAGACAAGCACAGAATTGAACTCTGAGGCTGGACTCCTATCCCCACTTTCCTGGGAGTAAGCCCCATTGACTCTAATGGGACTTACCTCTGAGTAGACAGGCATAGGATTGGGCTTTCAGACTTGTAAAGCCAGGTGGGTCTTTGTATTGATGTGCTTGAAACAGAAGGACTTTAAACTGGGCACTGGGGAGGGCTGAAGATCTCACTGATACTTTTTGGGGGGTGTTATTGCAGGCAGACCACAGAGAAAACTCACTTGGTGGAACAGGACTGGTTCCCCCTTATTTAATCATTTCTTTTATTTTAATTTAACTATTTATAATTATTTATTTTAATTTGCTTGATTATGTCACTTCTGGCCATGACATCACTTTCAATGGGTCCTGGACAGATTGTCATTCTAAAAAGTGGGTCCCAGTGCTAAAAGTATGAGAACTGCTGCAATAAGGTGTTAGTAAGTTGACACCAGTGTGTGTGTGTGTGTGTGACTCTACAAGTTTTCAAAATCACTAAAATCAGAATTTGGAGGAATAATACCATCATGTTATATATCAATCAATGCGTAATTTCATGCAGAATGCAATGAAACAAACCACATTGAAATATCTGTGTTCTATCAAAAGATACTGCCAAAAAACCAGTGGGGGCAGGGCAATGGTACATCACCACGCCCACCATCTGGGGTGTTGCCCCACCCACTGCATGGGGTGACGCGCAGGCCTCCCGCACCGGGTGACGCAAATCCTAGTGACGTCACTGTGGGGAAGTGTCACCAGAGCAAGCACTCCTGCACAGAGTACCAAAGAGGGTGGAGAATAGACCACCCACAACTGCAGCCAACACGTCAGTGCTGGCTTTGGCTATGGGAAGTTTGTTCTCTGCCCTCTCTTGTGGTCCATGGGGGACTGCTTGCTCAGTCAGAAGCTGGAGGTGATCAAAGGTGATTTTTTTTCCCAAAGAGCCTCGCAGACCATTTCACAGGGTCTAGTAGACCACCTGTGGGCCACGGACCATAAGTTGGGAACCAGTTATTTAAATGAATGGAGCATATGCAGCAGTTTTGGTGTTTTGCACAAACATCAGTATGTTTCAGGTAATAGTGATCCCAGCAAGGGTCATAATCACAAACCACATGGAACAGAACAACTAAGAGTTGATTTTTTGTGCTTCAAAGGCAGACATAACTTGAATGAGGGGAAAAAAATAACCTTGCTATAGGGCTTGTTATTTTCTGAATACTGGTCACTTATTTTCAAAGTAAGAGTTTACAACCTCCCTGCCTAGGTCACAGCTACAAGAAAGAACATTCTGTGAAAACTCCAACAAGGTATAATTTAGCAGCAGTGCCATTGCAGCTCACTGTGTGATCTATTGAAATTGTCACCAGAATTGCTTCTTTCTTCTAAGAGGTAGCACTTTCCCCAAAGTTTTCCCCCTTCTGCTGTACTCACAAACATTACTGAGACATTCTTACAAAGTAAGCAAGATGTACCTCTTGGGGGAAAAAATAAACCTAAAGAGCACTGCATGCAGCAAAAATAAGTGTGTGTGTGTGCGTGTGTGCGTGTGCGTGCGTGTAGAAAACCTTCACAAATGCCCTACAACATATCATTTACATGTGATTTAGTTAGGGAGTGCATAGTTTGAAGTGAACCTTTTGTCTTTGCTAAGAATGGTCATCCTCCGACAGCTCTGTATTGCATAGTGATTCTGGTTCAGATTCTGGCCTTTTCCCAGTAGGGGAAAGTAAGGCCTCTGTATGAAAATGTCCAGAGCCGCTGCTAGCCAATGGAGAGGATGCTGAGCTAGGAGGGCCAAAAATATGGCTTAAGTTCCTATCACTTGAAAATATCTTTACCCACTTCTCTAATTGTGCATTTAAGTTTTTAACAATTTGATCTTTCAAACGAAAACATGAATAGGAATTTAAAAAACAGCCTTATAAATAAATTGGGAAATTCTTTACAAGCACAAAATTTTATCACCTCAGTTGTCATTGACAATCTTTAAGCTTTGCGTAACAGATAACTTTGATTATTAAAGAATACAATGGGATTCATATTTTCTACAAGTCTAGATTCAAATTACACTTTTCAGAACATGAATCTTGCTCGTACTAGAGTGGAACATCGTACCTGCCATTACAACATCAAAACACTGATTTTTCACACTCTAGAGAAGTAACAGGATTGCTACAGTGCTTTTCATTTAAAAGTAAGGCCTCACACATACCAAATAATGTACCTAAGTGTTCGCTCTTCTTCAAACATACTGAAATGAGTGTCTGGGTTAATATTAGGGGTGTAGTTCCCAACAAAATGAACTTTGGAGAGATGTAAGATTTTTGTCTCATTTGAGGCTGACAACTCAGAATTTCAAACATCTTAAAAATATCAGAAGGTTATGGGAAGCATTTCCAATCCCCAAGTCACATTTTAAAACATTTGTTAAATTATTACTACAGCTAGATTCACTTGGCGCATTACTTTAATCACAGCCCAATCCTACCCCCCTCTGCTGCTGGTGCAGTTGTGCAAAAAAAAAATGCATGTGTTGTATCAAGCAGGAGGCAGATACTCTTTAGCTGGTGCAAGCCTGAGGAGAGAAAGGGGTGGGAAGGCTGCTGACAGAGGGGACAGGATTCGGCATGCACTGTCACTGCCAGATCCACCCCCTCCCACAGCATCCCAACCCTATTCTGTCACCTCTCTGCCCCATTCTGCCCTCCCTCCCTCACCCCACCTCCCCTGACATCCTCCTTGCCAGTAGGTTCAGAATGCTCCCCCAGTTGGCATGGGAAGACTCTGATCTTCCAGCAACTTTCTGGCTGTTTTCAGTAAATGCAGCTGGTGGAACATGCATTCCACTGATGACTGGGCCCAATGGTCATTAATAATAATAAAATATATGCTATTGACTAGCTCTGCAGTACAATCCTATACATGTCTACTCAGTGAAGCTTGGACCTAGGGTAAGTGTATAGGATTGCAGCCCTAGACACTTTTAAAACAGTGATTTAACATATCCCTTGGAGAAAAGCATTTCCAACCTGAAATACATGAGGGAGAGACCATTGATTGATTGATGGTATTGATGCATCAATACCATTGCATAGTAAATATTTTTGCCCCTTTATGGCTGTCGCTTGCTTTGGTTTACTAATGGTGCAACCATCCTTTTCAGACACTGAGAGAGGTAGCTCATGGTGCAGTGGACCTCACCAACCATTCATAAGACTGATTGGTTGCAAATTGCAATGCTCTGGAAAACATTTAGACTGCTCACAGTTTCCTACCTTCAAGATTCCTTCTTCCTTTTCCCATCAGGCAGGAGGCCTGGTCTAGAGGGTAGAGCCTCCATTTGCCTGAAGATAACATCCACAAGGTCGCCAGTTTGAGGCCACCAGCACCGTGCGACCTTGAAGCAGCTGACAAGCTGAAGCCGAGCTATTCCATCTGCTCTGAGCGTGGGAGGATGGAGGCCAGGATGGAGGCCAGATCAGAACGAAACATCTGAATTGTTGTGGCTCTTGAAAGATAGAGCCTTCTTTCAATTGTAAAAATCCCTTATGGGGATTTAAATAAGCCTGCCTATGTAAACCGCCTTGAATAAAGTCTTGAATAAAATCCAAGAAAGGCGGTATATAAATACCTGTATTATTATTATCACTTTAGTGGGTGTAGATTGAGAGATGTCCCTGTAATTTCATGGTCTGGAGTTGACCCTTGAGGGCATTTCACACAGTCAGTTTCCTCTATATGTTGGCAGTCACAGCCTGCTCTTCTCCATATCTGTGCTTGTAAGCACATGGGGAACCATTAGTGAAAACCTAACTGGAACACAGAGACTGCCAACAGCCATTTCCTGAACTACAAAAATACTTTTTCCCCAGTTGATTTTTCCCTGCTGGATGCATGTGAGTGCCTCTTATTTTGCGCCACCATTTCATCATGCAAGGCTGCTTTGTGCTACTATGTTTCAGAAGAAAAGTCCTGTGTGGGTCAGTTCTACCGCATTCTGAAAACATGGCTTTAGTTTAGAGATATGCTGCCGTATCAGCCCTACAGAATGATTCAAATAAAGTGATATCCTTCATTAGACCAATTTCTATCAGTAAAAGTCTATGAAAACTCTTGAGTAAAAGAGCTATCAGTCACATAGAGAAGGTAGCTGACAGCCCAATCCTATTCCATGTGAGAGCAACTGGAACTAGAGTTTCAGTGGCAGAAAGTGCTTCATGGCATTGTGAACATTGTTCCAGAAGCACACAGAGATGCATGCTTCCTGGCTGCAGCTACGTACAGCCTGGGGGGCCCTGTGCACAGTGACAGTGGCAAAAAAAAGCCCCACTGATGTTGATAAGTCAGCAGGGTGGGTGGAATGGGGCAGGGGTGGGAGGATCAGGGCAGATCGAGGGAGGGCTGGGAGGAGGTGGGAGGTGGGAGGAGGTGGGAGGGCTGGGAGGAGGGCTGTTGGAGGTGGGAGAGGTGGCACCCAGTGTCTTCTGCCAGATGCTGTCCCTTCCATAACCATCAGACATGCCCCCTCTGTCTCCTTTCCCAAGCATCCCAATCTCCCCCACCAGAACATGCAGCGCAGCCTGTTTAGGCATGGCAGTATGCTATACTGGGGGAAATTGGGCCGCCATTCTTAAATATTTACATTACTTCTAACCCATTCAGTTCTTATCATTTAAAAGAAAGAGCTGACTTTTTGTTTTAACAACTCTAGGAATTTGAGACCTCTCTAAACAGAAAAGTCAATGAGCGGAAGAGAAACTTGAAGCCACTTGAGCTTAAATGTATAAAAGTGAGACTTTATGTCCCCAGATTGTAACTCTTAAGGTGGATCAGGGATAGATTTCAGTGGATTTGGCAGACAATAGGTTAAATCCAAGCTCCCTTGCTCCATTAGGGAAAACATCTGGAGAACATCTCCATTAGGCAGTTACTCTGGAGGAGCCCAGCTGGGGGACTGACCAGCTGAGGGGTGGAGCCTGCAAGCCGCCCTGCGTAATTGCTCTCCTCTCTCCCCAGGTATTTAGAGCTTGCTGGGCTTGCCAGAGGCGTGAGCCTTTGGCACGAGCCGAAGGGGCTCTTAGCCTGGGGCTCGTGCCCGGAAGATCGGGTGCCCTTTTGAACAGTGGACCAATTCAACAGCGGTCAGATTTCCTCCCCTTCTGTTGCGGCAGGGGAGAGAGGAGCAACAGCTGTCTTATAGCAGAGGATCTGCCTGCAGGCCAGTCTCAGAAGGTGGGCCTCGCCACATGTCTGTTTTCTCGGGAGGGAGCCCAGGGGAAGGGAAGGGTGTCACTATCAAGAGTGTGACGGGCCAGGGGAGATATGGTGGTGGGGGTCAGACAGGCCGTTATAGGAGAAGGAGAGTTCATCGCAGACAGATCATCTCCCCTTCTGGTCCTTCCCCCAATTCTCGGATACCTGGTGGTCTTGGCGGTGAGTCCCTGGATCTGAAGCTGCTGCTTTTGAATGCCAGGTCGGTGAATAACAAGACCTGTATCATTCGGGATGTGATCCTGGATGAGAAAGCCGACCTGGTATGCATTATGGAGACATGGTTGGACGTGGAGGGAGGCGTTAGTCTCTCTGAACTTTGTCCGCCAGGTTTCCAGGTGTTGCAGCAGCCAAGATTGCAGGGACGGGGAGGGGGAGTTGCAGTGGTCTATCGTGAGTCTATCTCCCTTACCAGGTGCCCTGTCCAGCAGTCTCCTGGGTTCGAGTGCTTGCATGTTGTGTTGAGAGGGCTGGACAGGATTGAGATTCTGTTGGTGTACCGCCCGCCCTGCTGCCCAACAATCTCCCTGCCCGAGCTGACTGGGGTGATCTCGGGGGTGGCATTGAAGGCCCCCCTCCTGTTAGTGCTGGGGGATTTCAATGTTCATGCCGAGGCCCCTGCGGCAGGTGCAGCTCAGGATTTCATGGCTGCCATGACAACCATGGGCCTGTCCCAGAAGATCAGGACCCCAACACATACAGCAGGACACGTATTGGACCTGGTGTTCACAGCTGGGCACGGGGGCAGTGATCTGGTGTAGAGGAGATCAAGATCACTCCGTTGTCATGGACAGATCACTTCCTGGTAGGGTTTAGGCTTGTTGCGACTTCCTACCTCCGCAGAGGCAGGGGACCGTTTTCTATGGTCCGCCCCTGGAGGCTAATGGATCCTGAAGGTTTCCTGAGGGCCCTGGGGAATTTTCCCACTGCCAAGACTGGCGCCTCATCTGTGGCCCTGGTCGACCTCTGGAACGGGGAAATGGCCAGGGCTCTGGATGAGATTGCTCCGGAGCGACCTCTGCCACGTCGCAGACTCGGAGCGGCTCCTTGGTTCACTGAGGAGCTGCGAATGATGAAGTGGCAGGGCAGGCGTCTAGAGCGATGGTGGCAGAAAACTCGCGATGAATCCGATCGAACACGGAGTAGAGCTCATTATAGAGCCTACTCCGTGGCGGTGGTAGTAGCGAAGAGATCGTTCTTCTCTGCTACCATTGCGTCTGCTGATAGCCGTCCGGCAGAGCTGTTCCGTGTGGTGCAGGGCCTCCTCCATCAGGCCCCTCTGGTAGTCCAGGAGGAATACACGGTCAGCCGCTGCGACGTGTTTGCCCAACACTTTGCAGATAAAATCGATCATATTCATCGCGACTTGGATGCCACATTGACAATGTCTGATGATATCCCCTTGGCAAGTGCTTGTCCAGTTTTGTGGGATTCTTTTCAGCTTGTGCAGCCTGAGGATGTGGACAGACTCCTTTGGAGTGTGAGGCCGTCTGCCTGCCTGTTTGACCCTTGCCCAGCTTGGCTGATTAGAGCTGCCTGGGAGGGACTGGCTGAATGGACGGGGAGGGTGGTCAATTCTTCCTTGGTGGAGGGGATGTTGCCGCTCGCCTTGAAGCGGGCGGTGGTTCGCCTCCTCCTGAAAAAGCCCTCCCTGGATTCCACTGTGTTGAATAACTACCGGCCAGTCTCCAACATCCCGTTTCTGGGCAAGGTAATTGAGCGGGTGGTGGCGACCCAACTCCAGAGGGTCTTGGATGAAGCGGATTATCTGGATCCTTTTCAATCTGGTTTCAGGCCGGGCTTCGGAACGGAAACTGCCTTGGTCGCCTTGGTGGATGACCTACGCCGGGGACTGGATAGGGGGAGTGCGTCCCTGTTGGTCCTGCTGGACCTCTCGGCGGCTTTCGATACCATCGACCATGGTATCCTTCTGGGCCGACTGGCCGAGTTGGGAGTTGGAGGCACTGTTTTGCGGTGGTTCCGCTCCTACTTGGAGGGTCGGTCCCAGATGGTGGTGCTGGGGGATGCCTGTTCGACACCCTGGCCTTTGAGGTGCGGGGTGCCGCAGGGTTCAATTCTGTCCCCCATGCTATTTAATATCTACATGAAACCGCTGGGAGAGGTCATCCGGGGTTTGGAGTGAGGTGCCATCAATATGCTGATGACACCCAGCTCTATCTCTCCTTTCCTCCAGATTCCAGGGTGGCGGTTGAGGGCCTGGAGCGCTGTCTGGAAGCAGTAAGGATCTGGATGGGGGCTAACAAGCTGAAATTAAATCCGGATAAGACAGAGGCTCTCCTGGTTCGGAAATCCTCGATACAGGTGCTGGATTATCGGCTTGCTCTGAATGGGGTTGCACTCCCTCTGAAGGAGCAGGTTCGCAGCTTGGGGGTCCTCCTGGACTCGCAGCTGCTCCTGGATTCCCAGGTGGCGGCTGTGGCTAGGGGGGCCTTCGCTCAGCTTCGGCTGGTGCGCCAGCTATGGCCGTACTTGGATCGTGCAGACCTGGCCACGGTGATCCATGCCACGGTGACATCGAGGTTAGATTATTGTAACGCGCTCTATGTGGGGCTGCCCCTGAAGATGGTTCGGAAATTGCAATTAGTGCAGAATGCGGCAGCCCGTGTGGTCACGGGAGTTAGGCGGTTTGACTCTGTCAGTCCGCTTCTCCGGGGGCTACATTGGCTGCCCATTCGTTTCCGGGCCCAATTCAAGGTGCTGGTTTTGACCTTTAAAGCCCTATACTGCTCTGGGCCAGGATATCTTAGAGACCGCCTACTCCCATACAATCCGGCTCGCCCTCTCAGGTCATCAGAGAAGGCCTTTTTACAAGTGCCGCCACCAAGGAAGTCCGGGGGGCGGCTGCAAGAAATTGGGCCTTCTCGGTAGTGGCACCAACATTATGGAACTCCCTTCCCCTTGACTTGAGAATGGCTCCCTCTCTTGAGAGTTTCCGGTGAGGCCTGAAGACACTGCTGTTTACACAAGCCTTCTGATTCTTTGGCCTTTTTAACATTTTTTTACACATTTTGTAGTTTTTACAGGCCTGATTCCTCTGTAACTTGCTCTTTTGTACTCTTTTTATTCTGTCTTTTAATCTGACTACTGTTTTTTAAGGTTGCTGTTAATGTGTTTTTAATGTTTTTATCTGCTATTTGTCTTAATTTATGTTTTTAAATGTGTTTTTTTATATGTTGTTAGCCGCCCTGGGTCCCTTTAGGGAGAAGGGCGGGATATAAATAAAGTTTATTATTTTATTATTATTATCCATCAGAGGAAAAGGCCTTTCATTGGCAGATGAATACCTTTGAATCCAAACCTATTGGGTACAAAGCTACATTATAAATGGTATACTCCTTTGTCATCCAGACAAAAGTTTTAACATGTTACTACTCTTTTCACTGTTTTGGTAAATCACTTGGAAGACTAGTGCAGAGAAGATACCTAATGAGGTATTAGAAGAAAACAAGTAGGATACTTCAAACCACAAATTCAAAAGCAAAAAAAAAGGTTGGTACTTGATATGGCCTATTGTTTTATCTCACAATCTTTTCAGTTAATGCAAAATGCCCATTACTAAATTACTTTACTATTACTAAACTTCCCAACACCAAAGTCCTCACTTGTAGTTTGGAACATGAGGACTAACAGCCCAGGCCTAACCTAACCTGCCCTGGAAGAGGCAGGCTGGTGGGCCTGTACTGCATCCAAGGCAGAGCTTGGGCTGAAAATGGCTCAGCCTGGGTCAAGGGAAATCACCTGCCTGGATAAAGCAACAACAGCCCCAATGGGGCTATTCAAATCTGTGCTACCTCAAGAGGTAGCGCAAATTCAAGCAGCCAGGGACTGCCCTAGGCTTCCTGGGGATGGGGTTAGGATCCCCGCACCCCACCTCCCGCACCCCACCAACCCGCCCCCAGGAACAGCTGCCATCCACCCTCCCCCTGCCCCAAAACACCTCCCTTCTGCCTCCTCTCCATCCTCCCCACGCCCCCAATCCCTGCGCTGGCCAAATTCTTACCTGGCCCAGAGCTCGGGTCAGCACAGGGAGGCCAGCATACATCTGTACGCTGGCCTATCTCCCCGCCCCCCCAAGAGTGGCACAAAATGCTTGATGGCACTTTTGTGACACTCCTGGACCAGCATAAGGGACTTGCATTGACCCAAGGGCGCATTAGGATTGCGCCCTAAGTGACGTGGCCCCCATCATGTGCCTTGTGGCTGTGGAAGCGGAAATGGGGGTGGAAGCAGTCACCTGGGGTTCTCTGTTGAATAATAGAAGCATTTTAATTTATGCCTGCTGTTTTGTTGGCATAACATTATGCAGTCACAGGGAATGAGGGCAAGCCCTGGAAAGAGGACTTGTGGTCCTCCTTAGGGCCACATCCACATGTCCCTGCTCTGCAGACTTTTTTCTTCTTGTGCTTGTGGTGTCCTGCTAGTATAAAGCTGCAAGTGTAACGTTCACCAGTGCAAGCAGGTTGCCATATTACCATTGATTCTTCATCAGCTTGCATAACTTTGGGCTCCACTGGTTTGGGGGGAGGATTTAAGAGGAATCCGATCACTTTCAGGTGCAACTTGGAGACATGATAGCTCAGTAACTGACATATAAATGGAAGGTACTGCGGGAAGAGGGGGATAACGAATTGCATATTTCTTAGGACCATTTTTACTTTCAAATAATTCTCAGTGTGAAAGGGAAACATTTAGGTGCATTGTAATACAATGAAGACAAATCTCTTCAAGGGCATACCTGCAGACTGACAAAACCAGCAGGCTATTAATATACATTCAGGTACTCATGTCAGAGTCAACTTGCATATAAATCTTCTTGGATAAGCACAAACATCACCTGCTCTGCAACACAACACTGGACAAACATTCTTCGGCAGTTTTGCTTGCCTAAAATATACAGAAGGACCATTTTCCAAATGCTGTAGATCGTGATCTCTGAATCCATGCACCACTTTGGGACGGAATCAAGTATTTTCCTCTCAATACAAAATGCTGATCTACAGTTCAATGCTGAACTGTCCAGTGCCCAAGCACCAAAATGGCTGCTGCAGCATCCTATGGCTGTTCAGGCAGCCACAGGCTGCTCCCAGTGCCTCCTCAGGGGAAAGGGATATTCGCCCCCATGTCAAGACTGAAGGCCCAATATGGGGCTTTGGAGTGGAGTGACCTCTGCCGGTCCTGCCCCCTTCTGCTCTGCCCCCTCCCCCGCCATGCCTTCCCCCCAACATTCCCCCTTCCCTGGAACACCTCCCCCCATGCCCCCACTCATCTCTCTGCCGCCTGGTACTTTGCATGAAGTGCCGAGAGGCGGTCGGCTGGCCTCTGACCAAACCTGCTCTGGGCAGGTGCTATCTGCAGCAAACGTGCTTATGGCATGTTTGTGACAGTGCTTGCCAGTAGTAAGCCGTTGCATGTTCTTCAGGATTGAGTCCCTCGTAGTTTATAAGAATCCATCTTTAAAGCTTCATCACATTTAAATTGTGGAAGCAGGCTTGGTATGTAGTGTATTGTCATGGTTTTGCGGAGGTGAAGCGCAATCGCTCCACTTTCACTTTCAGAAGCCTGGGGAGCCCTGCAGATGCTCGCACAGGGCTCCCTGCACCCCAAGAAGGCTGCTGCAGGAACTGGTGCGTGCATCCCAGTCCCTACAGTCTCCTGAGTGATGCAATCCTGGGGATCTCATCACTGCTTACCCCCCTGCCTCCGCCCCTTAAGGGGAAAGAGGCCAGGGCCCTCAGGCTGGGGCGTTGTGATGCCCCAGTTTGAATACCATTGAAGTAGACTGATTTAAAAATACCACATTTCAGTAGTGTTCTCCATTTGTGTGTGTAGCACTCAAGTTTACATATACAGAGCCCACTTTAAAAAAGCAGAATTGCCCCAGTCAGCTGTTTAATGGAGAGAGGGAAGGAAATACATACAAGCCTCTCCCTCTTTTCAAACATAAGGGGGCATGATAACAAATTTATTTATAGGCCATGACAGAATGAATGGGGAAAGACTGCTATGGAATGAAATACTAGGAAACTACAGTCAGTGGTGTCACTAGGGGGGTGTGGGGGTCGACACATTCGGGGGGGTGACATCACTACTTGCAAAAATTGTAAAATTTCGGTAATTTTGAATAATACCATCATGTGATTTATTATTTGATGTGTAATTTAACGCAGAATGCAATGAAACCAACTGTGTGGAAATATCTGTATTCTATCAAACATTATAGCCACTTAACCAAAAAAGGAAAAAAAACAACTGCCTTCTGTAACTAAAAGAATATTCCTTTAACTCAAAACTGACCCATGAGACTGACTGTTCCAAAAACCAGTAAGGTATTGTTATGACACAGCAGAGAACCAATATGGTGTAAATATGAGTCAGCTGTCATTTCCATGTCTCAGAGCTAAAACTAGAACTCTTATTGGTCACTGGTGTTTGGTTGGTTACTGATTTGTTGGGCGACCTGTACTGGTATATAATAAAACAAAGTCAATGGGGGTTACACCAACCTTAGTGGTGCCACTGCATCTAGTTTGTGCGTAGGATATTTTAACTTTTTCTGTATGGTCTAGTATGGGAGGAGATCCATCATGGGGGTGACACAGTGAACTCTCGTACCAGATGACACAAACCCTAGTGGCGCCTCTGAGTACAGTTTAAAACTGGTGCTTCCACACAATCCCTGCCAAATCACAAGTACATTGGCAACCTCTCATATTCACCCAGGTGATTATGCAGGAGCCACCAAACATCTGATCTAGACCTAAGATACATTTGCTTAAATTTCATTTCAATGTCTCACAACTACCATTCCCTAACTTTTTGTAATCAGCACACATATACAGCCTATTGAACACTAAAAGCTTTTTATTGCTCTAATAAATGCTTGACAAATTTAGCGCTAATATTGAACAATATTTGATCAAAGCGAGTAAATCCATTGTTTGAATATCTCAAATGTCCAAGCAACTGCAATTCCCATTGTTGCTGCTACTGTGATGCCAATGAAGAAGATGAAGATGGAGAATGATTATGATGAAGCGGATGGTGTTGATGAAGACGGAGATGATCAGAGGCATGAGAATTATACTGAGCGCCAGAGACAAGCCAGGCATTTCATGGAACATAAAACAAATATTAGTTCCTGCATAGAGAGTTTGCAATTTGTAAGAAATACTAACAGCTCAGTCCTGAGCTGCCCGTTACACCGGGACTGCTGCAGCACTGAAACGGCTGCACAACGGGGCAGCTGCCGGTGGTTCCTTGGGGGAATGGGACTTCCCAGGTAAGGGAAGTAGCCCCGCAATGGGGTTATGTGATTCTATGGCAACTCTTGGCTCTGGAGGCAGGGGGGCAGAGCTCCACTGGTCCTCCCTCCCTCCCACACCACTCCTTCCCCCAGCACACCTCCTCCCCCATGCCTCCACTCACCTCTACGCTACCCCACAGTCCATGTGACCGCCAAGCAGGTGATCCACTGACACTAGCCCAGCACTGACTGACGCTGAGGTACCTCTGGTGCTGGGCTGGCATTGAGGGCCATAAATGTGCTTTATGGCACATTTGTGACACTCACCACTGGCCGAGCGCCGGCGATACGAGCTCAGGATTGGACTCTAAAGGCTGCAATCCTATACATACTTACCTGAGAGTAATTTACATTTAACTCAGTGGAAATTACTTCTGAGTAGACATGTTTAGGATTGTGCTGTGGGTGGAAGGGAATGGCAAGGGCTAATAGAGTGGTGCCAAATTTTCAGGATGGGTAGGAATTAATGTCAAAGTCTTCAGCAATCACATCTGAATAATAAAACCTTTTCCTGAAAACTTTGTGAAACAGTTCTGGGAAGACGGTCCTTACATGCTGCAAAAGTTCCTCTTGTCATAAAAAGGGCCATATTTCATAATTAAAGCAGTCAGCCTCCCTGTTGCCCTTTTTCTTTTTTCCATTTTTTCTAAGGTACTAATCACTGAGGTTTACAAAGAGGGCTTTGGTAACTATCAAAGAGTATGGAAGATGTTGCTGCATGACAGTCTGTAAAAACATGGTTTGCACCCTACTGTTTTAATCTTAAACCTGCTTACAGCTGTGTGAGACTCTCTGGTAACAGCTGCTTATTGTGCAATATGGATAACTGACATCTGAAGATTGGTTCCAGGCAAAGAGCACATTCACTGCATGCAACTAAATTCTGCATTGTGAGTGCTGCATATTCCACCTTAGCCTTTCCATCCTTTTGTGACTGCATAAAATATCAAATGTATCAGTGGCTGAGCCGTAACCAGGCATCTTAAGTGACAGCCCAGCAGGCAGAACAGCCTTTATTTGTCAATGAAAGTTAATGGCATAAATAGAGGTTCTTCTCTCCCATCACCTTCTTCTATAAAAGGAACTCTGAGTTGCTGATTAATATGCAGTCCTATTAATTCTAGAGGCTCTGAGGGAGAGAAGACCGAATGGAGAAAATTAATGACCTCCTGTCTAGGGTATGCCCCTTACCTAAAAAAAAAAATGAACTAAAAATGACACCATGAAAGGTGACAGAATCATCCAATATTTTATAGTGATCTCATACAGGAAAATGTTGTCAAGGCCAGCAGCCCTGATAACATTTCATTTTCATACATCTCATTTTATTGAACTTTTTTTACTGGCTGGCGTGGGCCCAATTGTTTGTGGCTTCTTTCCTTGTTAGAGAGTTCCTGGAAATGACACATGTCCCAGTTCCAACAGTTTGCAGAAGATAGGCATTGGTGTTAATTCTTAAAAAGAGATCAAGGCAACAATCCGATACCAATGAGCACACAGCAGGACAACTGTATTTATGAAAGTACTTCCAATAGTAAGGATGATCACAGGTTGATAGGTCTTACCTGCAGACTTACAACCAAAAAGAGATTTTAAAGTACTACTAATGTCAATGGGACATAATCTGCATGTGCAAGGAGAGGGACACATTATGGACCAAAGGGATCTGCAACAGTTCCCTGATTAGCAGCTTCCCACAGTGCCCTGATAAAGTCACTGTAAGTGTATTTTAGAAACTACTTTGCAGAGTCGGTTCAAGCATTATGAACAGGAAGACTCTGTATATATGTGTTGGGTGTGCATGTGCTATTTTGTCACTGAGTCTGGAGTTCTCATAGACTTGATTCACTGCATTCTACCATGTCTTTTCTGTCTGAACAGTTTTCATTTTAATATTATCCTTTGCCTTTGTCATGAGCTCAGTCTCAACAGGAGGCAATGCCCATGCCTGCTATTTTCCCCATTTCGGTCTTCTGTCGGCGCTATGTTTTTTTTCTTTGTTTTCTAATTAAACAAAGCATTTTGAAGTTTCTCAGTTCTCTAAATGTTGCAAGTATTATAGAATTTTGCTGATAAGGCATATCGCTCATAGAAGCAAGGATTTGCTGTTACAGACGTAGTACATATTTTTTCAAGTGACTTTTTTTTTTTACCTCCATAAAATGTGGTCTATTTAATTATTGTTTTTCTTCTTTAGAAATCTGGTATTTTTACTTTTCTTTTAAAACAAATATCTTCATGTTATTCTACTTGGCAGCTGTACTCAGTCATAAAAGGCCACTTGGTATCAGAAAACTCATACATATTTGCCTAATAATGCCTTTTAAGTAATCTGCCCCTTTGTTAATGGTTTTTTTTTTTTTAAACACCATGCCATACACCAGGAATCAAAATTAGCATCTAAATGAGGATGTTTTAAGCACATGCCTAGGGGTTGCAGTTTTCACCTTTTTTATACTTTGCCATGTTAAATTATGTAAAATAGAAATTGTATTTTAGTATTTAATAAGCTAATGTAGCCCTATCAACTTTTCCTTCCTTTTTATCTCCCTAGTTTTCATTTAAATCAAAAGTGTCTGGGAATTGTTTTTCAGGTATACATTTATATGGATTTTTAAAAGAATGAACAGTAAACTACACTATGTTCCTAAGTAGCCAACATAACTGTTCAGACTCTATGGAAGTATTTGTTTGAAGTTTCCACTGAAACAGAAAATTACTTTGTTATTGTTTATAATACATTAAAAGCAGCCATTTTCTATATTTAATTTCAGAAGATGAGAGTTGATTATTGTTATGGTGAAATTGCTTCTCGATTTAATTATGGAGAAAGATTAAAATAACGAACTGTGTATCCTGTAGGGATGACACATGAAATCTAGAAACCGTGGGGGCCACATGCTGAGAATACATAATTAAAGTGACCAATAGTATTGAAGGAAAAGAATGCTATCTACTACTAAAAGGCCAATGAGAGGCGGGGGGGGGGGGGAGTTGGAGGCACCAGCTTCTATTGACAAGTTCTGGTACCTTGATCCTGATGCATTACTTGGATGTAAGTGCCACCAAAGCAGTGACTTTCATTTTCAGGGTCACTTGCTTAGCATACGTGTGTGTGTGTGTGTGTGTGTGTGTGTGTGTGTGTGTGTGTGTGTGCATGCTAAAAAAAATCCTGAGTCTACCTCCATGGATGATGGATGATGGCCGGATCCCAAAGGATCTCCTCTATGGAGAACTCGTGCAAGGAAAGCGCCCTACAGGTAGACCACAGCTGCGATACAAGGACATCTGCAAGAGGGATCTGAAGGCCTTAGGGATGGACCTCAACAAGTGGGAAACCCTGGCCTCTGAGCGACCTGCTTGGAGGCAGGCTGTGCAGCATGGCCTTTCCCAGTTTGAAGAGACACTTTGCCAACAGTCTGAGGCTAAGAGGCAAAGAAGGAAGGCCCATAGCCAGGGAGACAGACCAGGGACAGACTGCACTTGCTCCCGGTGTGGAAGGGATTGTCACTCCCAGATTGGCCTTTTCAGCCACACTAGACGCTGTGCCAGAACCACCTTTCAGAGCGCGATACCATAGTCTTTCGAGACTGAAGGTTGCCAATACAATACCTCCATGGGCATTACTTTATGACATAAAGGAAATCACCTGCATGACTTCTAGGAGTACAGCCAGTTTAATTTGTTTCAGCAAAACAGCAGAGTTTTTGAGGTTTTCTCCCAGAATCTTTAGGTATCGCAAAATATTGTAATTGCCCCATATTCCCTTGCAATGAGTAATGGTGCATGGAAATGGTGGGGTTTTTTCTTTTTCTTTTCAAAGAATGCCATAATTTGTTTGTACTGTCAGTGTGTCTAATATATACTGGATGTTCTACAAAACATAAAGACAACTGGTTCCCAAGCATGACTCATGATTTAACTTTTTTTTTTTAAAAAAGAAAAAAGAACAAAAGTAGTCAATTTGAATTGCAGAATACACTGTTGATTTAAAGACATTTC
Organism: Tiliqua scincoides; assembly: GCF_035046505.1. Lineage (NCBI taxonomy): Eukaryota > Metazoa > Chordata > Lepidosauria > Squamata > Scincidae > Tiliqua > Tiliqua scincoides. The sequence continues at coordinate 41,227,708 of NC_089824.1, read as the reverse complement.
TCTTGGAATACTACCCTTTTACTGCCAACCTGATGACAGAAGCATCTTTGCCTTGCTCCTCCTGCACCCAAGGCAGACGCAGGCAACTGGGAGCACTCTGTTGGGTGCCCTATGCGAAGGGGTCAAGTTTAGGGCAGCCATAAGTTCAGTGTGCCTTCCTGATTGCCTCAGTATGCCTCGAGCCATCTTCAACCCCTACCACCCACCCTGGGGTGTAGCCTGAGGCTAGCCAGTTGCCATTTGGGGCTGGGTAGGATTTTTTTTTCCTATTCGTTTGATTGGCATTTGAAGAGCAATTTTTTTTCACTGACCCCAGATTGTTTCTATGATGTGATGGTTTTTCTTCTAGCCAGGTCTGACACAACTGGCAGGTGTAGTACAGGGCAGGGAGCAAGAGTAAGGATTTTTGGTGTGACTCCTGATGCAAGCAAGAGACAGTGAGGAAGCTGGTACTAACTTCAAGAGGATGTGTGGCTTGGGGATGCTGGCTAGTAACTCCTCAGACTTGGATTGCAAATTTGACATCACAGGCTGTTCAGTATGGGAAAGGCAATGCAATTCAGCTTACTTGGCCTTGACTCTTCAGAGTTTGGCATTAAGAAGCAGGGATAGTCAGGGTGGGTCCCCAGCTTTGAGTCAGGGTGGGAATGCTCAGTTATTTGCTGTCTCCTCAGCAAACACACACTAGGTGTGTTTTCGGTGACCACACTAAAGGAGAAGTATTTGGATGGTCCAACCCACTGCAGGGTTTTGACACCACCTTGTCAACTGGCATTGATTTAATAAATGGGGCCCAATTATAATCCATAAACTCTCTCTCTCTCACTCTCTCACTCTCTCACTCTCTCTCTCATTTATTGAGGATACCAGGGCAATGCTGCAATCTGTTTATGACTCTAGTGCTAACAGAGAAGCTTCGTAAGTCACAATCAGTTTCTAGATTTCTCGAACATTGGAATTTATAGTGAAACAGTAACATTGCCCACCATCAGGCCTTGGGACTTGTCAAGCAGCAAAAATTGTTCACACTGTCTCAGCTTAATTCTGTCACTTTTTTTTGTTTTATTACAGTGGCTGCCAATCTATTTCTGGGTGCAAGTCAAAATGTCAGTGATGAGCTTTAAAGCCCAATAGCTTAAGACCGTAAGTGGCCTTGCCAGTAGAATCAACCAAAGAATCCCTTCTGCGGGTGCTACCACTATTTAAGGCTCAGTTGGGGGTGATGTGGTGGAAGGGTCTTCTCCACAGTGGGGCCACAGATACAGAATTTTCCTGCGAATTGTGGTGACCCTTACTTTGCAGGTGTGCCAGCAGTGCTTGAAGACTCTCCTGCCCCACTTAAGTTAGGCTGACATCAGGAAACACCACACACATCAGGAAAACTCTGAACACTTCCTATCCAATGATGTCAGGGACATCAGCCACTGATGGACTCAAATGCAAGCCTTCCAGGTGTTGGACTGAAGCAGGGGTGACCAGTCTTTCAGCTTTAGGGCTCCTGGACCCAGGGCCTCTGAGAGGAATTGTATCAGGGAGGACAAAGTTTCTTTTGGGCCCCTTTGCAAAGGGGGAGGGGTGAAACAGAGCTGGGGTGGTGGTGACAGGTGAGCAGAATAGGAGCAGGGAGGGGGCCAAGCAGGGTGAGGGGAGGGTAGAGATAGCTGGAAAAGTCTTTGGAGCCCAGGTCTACCCACCCATGTGGCATTAGTAGTGTCCCCAGCATCCCTAGTCATGGTAGTGTCCCTAGCATCCCATGAGGGCAACAAATCGTAGTAGATAGGAAAATGTCAGATCCCAGGAAATTCCTGGGCCCTCTCCTTTGGCTCCTGGGCCTCCCTTTTGACCCTGGGCCGGGGTACAAATTACCCCCTGTACCCCCTCTCCTAGGCCCTGCCTGGACCTTTAACAATTGTGTAGAACAGGGGTGTCTAAAGTTTTTGGCAGGAGGGCCACATCGTTTCTCTGACACTGTGTCGGGGGCTGGGCAAAAGAAAAGAATTAATTTACATTTAAAATTTGAATAAATTTACATAAGTTTACATAAATGAATATATTAAAGATGAACTTATATGAATGAATGAAGGTCTTTCAATAGCTCAATGCCTATAAAAGGCCTTGCACAAAGCAAGGCTGGCCTTTCCTTTGCTGCCACTGCTGCCTCATAGACGTGAAACAGCAAGCAGTGGAAGGAGCCCTCATCCCATAGCTCACGCAAGAGGTCAAACAGTCACCCTCATGCTGAGACCAGTTGCATCGGGCCAGTGTGGACTCCAACAAATCTCCAGAGAGCCAGAGGTTCATTGGAGACTGAGGGCTCCCTGAGGGCCACATTGAAAGGCCTCGAGGGCCGTAAGTGGCCCCAGGGCCGGGGTTTGGGTACCCCTCGTGTAGAAGATGAAGTTTCAGCAGATACCCTTGTCATTTCACAGATGACAAGTTGCACCTGCTGAAATTCTCTAGTCTACACAATTGTTAAAGGTCCAGGAGCCCTAAAGCTAAAAGATTGGTCAGCCCTGAATTAAAGCCTTGCTCCTTGAGCCACTATATCTGTGCAAAACATTATGGAATTTCTTTCATTCTACATTATGCACAATAATGTATTTAATTAATTCTAGATGGCGAGATATAGTTTCACTTTCTAAATTTTCTTTTTGCAGTTTTTTCCTCCTTTATAAAATCCTTTTTTTCCCCTTCTTATGCAGTTTCTTATTTTCCCCTCACTTTCATGTTTGTTGTTCTAATGGCCAATAGCCATATTAAAAACTCATCACAAATTAAATGTACTTTGGCAGCAAATAGTTTCCCATCATTACCCATTCAATAGTACCTGCATGATGGGGAATGTGACAAAAAGAGATTAGACTCTTTTAATCTTTTAAGTTTATTAGGAAAATATTTGTTACTCCCATGAAACCTCTTAAAATACCTTCAGCCCCATCATATTGGGCTGCTACCCTGCTATTATTCACATTCAGGTGGCACAGTGTGCTTTATGACTGTCGCAAAAGGTAACACACCACTCAGCGAATCTGAATCAGCATAGGGAGGTGGGAAGGAGGTGGGGGTGGGTGGAATGGGGCAAGGAGGGGAAGGAAAGGGACAGAGACTGCAGCAAGGAGGGAGGTGAATTGAGGCCAGGAAATTAGTAGCAGCAGCAGCAGTGCTGTTGATATCCTATTCCCCCTTCCCGGCCTCAATCTGCTTTCCTGGTTTCATCTGAACTTGTACCAGCAAATTTGCTGGTGCAGGTCCAAGTAGACCACAACATCCATTTTCCCATTTAAGCCATTTCTGCCCAACATTGCATATACACAACAGGGATCAAATGTGTACACCTGTGGGCTGGGCAGAAATGGGTTAAGGCAAGTGTAATGTTTGGATTACTTTCGCTAGGTGTGAGTTAATAAACCAAGATGTCAATGCAGGCCATAAAATGGATGGATTAAACAGCATGTTGACTGTATCACACTGTTATAGAATCGGAATGCGTGAGCAGCATTGTGGAAGTAACAGTGATTTTAGGATGAAAGAATGCTCTGGATAAGGAGCTAGTGGCCTCTTCCACTCTTATGCGTGACCACCAAAGAGTTTATGCTGAAGATTGCTTTGATATGCATAAGAGTGGACATGAATTGAAATGCTTGGCTAACTAAATAAGAGCTTGTGTCAGCTAGGGATTCAACCTTGTGCAAGTTTGGCAGTCAGCCAGAACTTGAAGAGTATGCCCCACAGTGCCAGTACACAACATAGCATACACTCACAGTGCCAAGACAATCTTTACTTATTTATAGCAGCTATACCCCTCCCTTCAGGTGAACTTCTCAGGGCAGCTTACAAATAAGTTAATGAAATCACAGTCAGGACAAAGATGAACACTAAACAAAAACATAATGTCACAGAAGCTGCATCAAAAGTATGAAGTCAGTAAAGCAAACACAATGAAAAGTATGGCCCGTAAAAAGATTTTCATTTGGTATCAAAATGAAAAGAGACTCAGCTTGAACGGTGGTGATGGACAGGTCGATGAAAGTGTCAACTCAATGTGCGGCGGCAGTAAAGAAGGCCAATTCTATGCTTGGGATCATTAGAAAAGGTATTGCAAACAAAACGGCTAATATTATAATACCATTGTACAAATTGATGGTAAGGCCACACCTGGAGTATTGTGTCCAGTTCTGGTCACCACATCTCAAAAAGAACATAGTGGAAATGGAAAAGGTGCAAAAGAGAGTGACTAAGATGATTACTGGGCTGGGGCACCTTCCTTATGAGGAAAGGCTACGGCGTTTGGGCCTCTTCAGCCTAGAAAAGAGGCGCCTGAGGGGGGATATGATTGAGACATACAAAATTATGCATGGGATGGACAGAGAGATGCTCTTTACACTCGCACGTAACACCTGAACCAGGGGACATCCACTAAAATTGAGTGTTGGGAGAGTTAGAACAGACAAAAGAAAATATTTCTTTACTCAACATGTGGTTGGTTTGTGGAACTCCTTGCCACAGGATGTGGTGATGGCATCTGGCCTGGACGCCTTTAAAAGGGGATTGGACAAGTTTCTGGAAGAAAAATCCATTACGGGTTACAAGCCATTATGTACATGTGCAACCTCCTGATTTTAGAAATGGGCTATGTCAGATGTAAGGGAGGGCACCAGGATGAGGTCTCTTGTTATCTGGTGTGCTCCCTGGGGCATTTGGTGGGCCGCTGTGAGATACAGGAAGCTGGACTAGATGGGCCTATGGCCTGATCCAGTGGGGCTGTTCTTATGTTCTTACGTTCACACCTCCCTATGGAGGCACCATCACCAAAAAGACCCTTTCACAGCTTCCCAACCACCACACCTGCATAGGTTGGGATCACAGATCAGGGCTTCCAAGTCAGATTTCAATACCAAGGCACCCATTATCTCAAGTGTGTGAGTGCTACAATATGACTCATATGTAGAAAATTCAGATGGTTGAGCATCTATCAGATTGCAAGCAAAACAGGGCAGACACGGTAGTGCAATTACAATCTTGGTCCTGGTGCTGTCAAGGGCCAGGAGCACAAAATGCTGACCCCCCCACCTGAAAAACATCACTTCCAGTTTTTATGAAGAACCAGAAGGGCCTTTTCAGCATTTTGAAGGCCTCGAAAGGCCTTATGGGCTGGGGAAGCTGGGGGCAGCCTCTAGGTATGCAGAAGAGCATTAAATTTGTAAATTACAATAGAACAGACTGACATGGCCAAGCATGCCCAGTGGCCTAAGGAGTCCTAGAATGTTGAGGTGCCAGTTGGAAAAATCCAACAGTCAAGCACTGTGGAAGCACAGCAGGGAGAGGGGACTGGTCTGCTTCCATTCCTGAGACATTTGGGTTGAGGAGCACCACATTTTGCTGTAGGTCCCTCTTGTGACTACTAATTCTAACTGTCTAACTTAGCGACACAAACTGTAATGGCCCCACTGTAGCATGAACATCTCTCAAAGCATGTTTATTCCCCGAACACTTAATCCTAAACACGTTCTCCATCCCATTCTGTGCCAAGTAACAACATTCTGTCCAGCATTTACTGAGGGTGACTGCTCACATGTATCTTAAACACGGCTTGTATGGTGGGCTTTGAGATTACACAGGATATGGTGGCTACAATTTTGATCAACCTCCGTGGACTTTAGGTTGACTACATGCTCCAGGCTTGTGTGGATTGAGAGGATCATTTTTTCCGCAGCATGGCTAGCTCCATGGTAGTCAGAACAGCTACATCTGGAGCAGAACCCCATGATCTGAACAATGTAAAACAGCTCTTGAATAAACCTCCAAATGAAAAACAGAAATCATTACTAGGGTTCCTTTCTTCCCCAGATACTGTCAGGTAAAGGAAATTGGTCAGATCATCAAAAGATCCTTTTTTTGTCAGATAACAAAAGTCCAGAAGAGCCACTTAAGTCAGCAATTTATGCCTTAGGACTATCCAAATCTTGTACCAGCTTTACTAAGAGGCATGTTGTGAATTTCCATTACGATTACTGTACTGAAAACTAATGACTGTATTTGGTTTAGTTCCTACCCACTGGAATAAATGGTAAATGTACAGTTTCTCTTACAGTGTTTCTGCTCTGTATTTTGCATTTCTATCCTACCCCATAGCTGAGAGGGAACGAAAATTAGACTTGACATCTTCCTCATTCATTACAGTGAAATTTTTTTTTTACATCTACATTAGTAGCCATGTTCAATGAGATGGCACCACATTGCACTGGACCTTTGGATAATGCCCTGTTTGGGTCCCTTACATGTATGTAAAGGGCCCCACAACTCAACGAGCCCCTCCATGGCTTTTCCCTCTCCCCCATTTCTCAACTTTTTTTTTTCTTTCTCCACTCCTCATCTCCCTCCCCTCCCTCTTTCTTCTCTACCCTCATCCTGGCACAGTTTTTCTTCCCCCTTCTCCTCCTTAGGCATTTGTTTGGCCTTCCCCTCCCAAACGCTCCTGCATTATTGCAGGGAGAGCTGCTGACATGGGACAGCCCAGAGGTTTTTGGAGTGGGAACTGAGTCTCATCTTACAGGTACTTCCTCCTCACTCCCATTGGCCCACCGAACATGCTCTCAGAGGTGTCCTGTATTATCATATAACGCGTAGCAAGCCTAAAACTGGTGTATAAGAAAACACAGAATCACTGTACAGCTTGATATTTTCTTCTGCATCAGTTTGAGGCTTGTTGCAACTTCTGTGGCAGACAGTGACCCAGATCCCACCACATGGGCTCTTGCATGGGTGGCTCATGCCCTATGGGCTCCCCTGTGGGATACCACCCATGTATGTTTGTCAGTTGCAGCAAAAGTGCAAAACAACGAGGGGCGCAATCCTAACTCTGTGTTAGGCCATAAAGCACATTCGCACTTCCTCATGTGTCAGCTGGGCTGGCGCAGGGAGGCACGCTGGCCGACAAAGGCTGCATCCAGCCTCTGCGTCAACCTGGGGAGGGAAGGTTGCATTGGCCAAGCTCAGCCAATGCAGGGGTCTGGGGAGGAGGTGAGGCAAGAGGGAGGCATTCCAGGGAGGGCGAGCAGAGGTCATTCCAGGCGGCAAGCGGGGGGGGAGTGGGCGGGGGAGCAGGAGGCGGATACCAGGAGGAGGATCTCAGCAGGAGGAGAAGTTATAATGGATCCCAACTCCGTTCCCCAAGCAGCACAGAGCACTCTAAGTCATTCCATTCTCCTTGGACTTGTACCACCTCCTGAGGTGGCGCAGGTCTGAGCAGACCCATTGGGGCTGTGGTGGCTTACACAGGGGTAAGGGGAAGAGTTTCCCCTTGCCTCCAGCTGAGCCACTTCTGGCCCAAATCTTGCCCTAGATACAGCGCAGGCCTCCTGACCTGCCTGTTTCAGCACAAGTTAGGATTGTAGGTGGCTTAAAGACGAACGTATTTATTGCACCATAAGCCAGAGCCAACTTAATCATACAGTCTTCTGCAGGGCCCTTTCCTGCATCTGACCCACAAAAACTTATGCTACAATAAATGTTAGTCCTTCAGTCGCCACATGATGCTACTTTGATTTCTTCTGCAAATTTTAAAGGGATAGGCAGACATATCTTGTACATTGAAACACATCTAACTCATAGCAGTCATATTCACTTTACTAACTGGTCACAAAAAAAGTACTTATTTAAGACTGTATTTATTTTCTTGTATCTAAATCTCCTCTATTACTTCAATATGTGTAGGTCCTTCCTGCCTCCTTAATTATATAGTAAGATACAAATGCACAGGGTGATGTTGTGGCTAAGACAATTGCACAGAGCCATAGCTCATAGTCCATCAAGAACACCAGAGGGTCTCATTCAGCGTTGAACTCATCTAATAACCTAAGTTACTGCACTGCAGTCAGACTGATTAGTGGTTATGTGATATACAGTTCAAGGAGTCTGTGCCTAGGGCCACTGCTTGTTAGGTAAGAGAAGGAAAGCCAGCTAATGACAATCTTAACAGGAGACAATCTCAGGAAAGAGACTTGATTTTGACTTTTACATCTAAGTCTGCAATTTTAAGTCTACTTTCTCACTAATCTTATAAGTTCCAAATCCAGAAAGTAACTTGACCAGAATTATACTAAGTTTTCTGATCACATCTCTATGCATGTAAGGTGTCACTCTTCGTAGCATCTGCCATCATTTTCCCCCTCACAAATTGACATAAAATGTCTGAAATAGTCAGTGCTCTGCCCATTCTGCAGGTTGAAAAATGTAAACATAGCAAGTTGAAAGTGTATTCATAATCAGCAACATGTCCATCATATCTCCACAGGTTGTAAATGGAAGGAAAGGGGACATTGTAATGTGAATTGGGAGGGCCTACAGCTTAAAAAACGAAAAACCAGGAGTATACTTGGCTACCTTGGAAAGGGAGAAGACTCATGGTCTCCCTGGTCCTCTCAGCAGTTCTAGCTCTCAACGCTTTCACTGGTGTGAGGGAGGATGTGTGGATGGGGGATAGGTGAAACAGCTAGGTTGGGTAGAGCTTACCATCTCCCCTGTCTGTGAACCCTCTCCCAAAGTTATTTAAATATCCGAAGGGGATTCTAAAAATCTCTTCTCTTCTTCAGTCCTCAACTGGCTCTTGAAGAGCAGGTTGTCTTCTCAGCCAATATGCTGCTGTAGTCACCGCTGGGATCTGCTGGGCCGCTCTAAAAATGCTTTTAAAGCAAATTCCTATTTAATGGAAATGGGTAAAGGATTCTGACAAACACTTCGCTCCTACTTTCACCATGATGGGCTCCTTTGCAAGCCATCCACTACCATCATATACTAAAAACCTTTCCCCTAGTAATTAGGGGTGTTGGCTCAGAAGCTCCCACGCCACTTGTGCAGAGCCAGTCCAATACCTCCCGCCACCTGAAGGAGCATGCCAAATGCTGACCCACTCCCCAATGTTCTCACTCAGTAGTCTCTTCCCCTCCACATTTCCTCTTCCTCTATGTCCCCCTCTTCCTTTTCAGTCCAGGGAGTGGAAGGAGAATGAAGTACAGTAGAGGCAAGTAGGACAGAAATGGGTGCCATCCCACCAATCTGCTGCCTGGTGACCTTTTCAGATGACCTCATGGATGGGCTGGTCCTGCACTAACATTAAAAGCCCTCCCCCCATTGCTCCCCTATAAGAAAGCACTAGAATATATTTTGTCTACTGTTGTATCTTTCTTGGACTAAGATTGAACTAAAATGAATCTACAGCTACTGACCTTCTGACCAGTCTCAAATTCTGCCACCCTGCTAATCCTTAGGAGAGATTTCAAGCAATTGCTCTAGAAATGACCCATCTCCAATGAACAATCCTGAAAATAAACATGCCTCCCTTCTCAGGCATTAGTAAATTAGCATTCACTAAAGTTTCTAGGGACTCTTGAGTCTTCTAATCTTTATCAGATATCCAAGATTGCCTCATTTGAAGATTATGGTATTTAATGGTAAAGCCATCATTTCCCTTATCGCTATGCTACACCTTTATTTATCTCAAAACTACCTTATTATTCACCGTGGATTTTGAACCAATCGTGCTGGTATAAGAACAGTCAATCAGTAATTAAAAAGGGCAAACCAGCTTAAATCTGTTCCCCTTCCAGAATTTACATTACAGAAAAACATTCTATTGTATGATCGAAACAACAGATATCAAATGCAGTGTGAATATGTTTTGGGCAAAAACAGTCATCCATGTTTTAAATGATGGTGTTCCTCAATGAGGCCAGCACAAGCCCTCTGCAGATGTACAATGTATGGAGAGTGAAGGTGTGTGGTGGGGACATGAACCTGGCACCTGCTCCTGGCCCCCAATCTATGTTCATTCGATATACGCGTACAATGTATGCAGTCCAGTTTGCAAGCATTTTGTGCAGGAGAGCACACATAATTCAATGAGCACATATAGGAATGGACTTCAGTGCTCCTGCTCCTCCTATATCCATTCATTCTCCATGCATTGATTGTCTGAAAAACACTTCTATTTGCCAACATTTTTGAATTCCTAAATCTAAGCTCATTGTTTACCTGACCTATAAATCAGAGTGGCTATGTCTCAAAACCCTTTAATCGTGGCTGCATGGGCAATAAGCAGCAGATGTAGCCACCAGCAGTTGCTACTGTAAGCGAATTCAGAGATACAGAAATTAAGAATCCCACCTTCCAGCCTGGAAATGGGACTATTCAAAAAGCTTAAGCCAAGGCTGCTGGAGATATGATTGTTCTGCTTCCTCATATACACTGCCAATGCCGAGTAGCATTTTGCAGGCAAGGATGTTCATGGGACTGCAGATCATGCTGTTGGAAGAACTGTGCTCAGACGCTTTTAAAAACCGGCGTAAAAGCAATCTAATGATGTGTGCCTGAGGGCAAATAACTTTTGCACATGCACAGGTCGCTAGAAACCTTGCCCAAGTGTTAGTTCAGACCTGCAGAGGAAGGATACAGAGGCCAGGTCAAGGGTTGAGGTGGGAGACTGTAGGACTGCAGCAAGGAATAGAATAAGGAGGCTGAAGCTAAGGGAGTGGGCCAAAAGCAGTCTAGACCAGAGTCCTGGGAATCAGTGAGACAGAAAGCTCCCAAGTTGAGTAGCTGCTCCAGCAAGAGCCTAGGACTTACTGAAGGCTTATAAAAGAAATAGAGAGCCCTACTTCTTGGATCTAATCAAATCCTACCTCTAGATTTACACCCACCTCCTTCTAAGTAGACCCATTGGAAGTGAAGTCTTGGGCAGCCAGATTGGCACTTCACCATTGTCTGCCCTGATCATCACCACTTCTCCTGTGTTCCAAGGGATAAAGCTAGGGTGATGGGATTGGTCCAGAGATCCAGAGGAGGTTGTCAGATCCCCTAAGTCAGATAGATTATTAATATCAAGGACACCGCTATGAGCACAATCCTAACCCACTTTTCAGCACCGACATAAGGGCAATGCAGCCCTGAGGTAAGGGAACAAACATTCCCTTACTTTGAGGAGGCATCCAGGACTGCCACCCAACTGCAGGATACAGCAACACATCCTATTGGCACAGCTACGCCAGTGCTGGAATATTGATTAGGATTTGGACCTAAGTTGCTTAACGGGAGCTTGTTTTATAAAATGGCTGTTGACCACATGCAAAGAGAGATCCCTTAAGTTCTCGGGTTCTTCAGGAAGAGGAGCCATGAGAGAGTCATGATCTGGCTCATGTTGGACCAGTGACAGGGACATCGGATCTTGCTGACACTGCTACCACTAAGATCCACCCAGACCCATCCCCCAGCTGAGCCTGATTCCCCCCCTGATCTGCTATCACCACCTTACCAGCTCTGATGGCTGCTCTGTTGCCCATCGCTGCCAGGGCAGGGCTTACCAGCCACCATGCTCATGGCAGTGAGTCACCCACCAAGGGTGATGGTGGCCTGTGCAAAGTGCTGCTTGATGAAGAAATCTGCCAGCTTTCTGCATGGATCAGATTGGGCTTAACATGACTACTCTTCTCTGCATGCTTTCTAAAAATCCTGACTCCTTGTGCTTTTTTCCTTTCTCAACTTGTTTTCCCCACACAGTGTGACATCCCTTGGTTATGTCTTTTCCTTATTTCTAATCTGCAGGGTCCTTGAGATATTGTTTCTCTCCCTTCAAAACAACAAAAGCCATTACCCGTATTAACATAGCCATGCTAGTCATCTTCAATAAGATTAAAATATTAAATTAAAATGGCTAATATTTTAACACTTTTTACATGGTTGCTATTTATTATTCTGTTGAGCTCTTTATTGTTGCATTTTTTATCCCACCCTTCCTCCAAGGAGCTCAGTACATCATCATAATCGTTATCGCCATTGGTGTAGCACTTTCAGAGCAGGCAAAGTAAATCACTTGTATTAGCTTGATCTTGTCCTTAGAACAACCCTGTAAGATAAGTAAGAGCCCAATCTTATCCCCCCCCCCCACTGGTGCAGCAGCACCAAAAAGGAGCACGCTGCATCCAGCGTAGGCAGGTCTCCTTGGATCTGTGCCAGCTCTTTAGCTGGTGCAAGTATGTGAACAGAAGGGGGGAGCTGCAAAAAGAGGGGTAGGATCCAGCATGCACCATCACCGCCAGGTTCACCCCCTCTGGCAAGCTCCCTGCTCCCATTTCCCCCACCCCATTTTGCCCCCTCCCTACATCCTCCACATCCTTACCTGCTCTGGCATCCACGGACAGGTCCAGCGATGGATGGGGAGCACTGCTCATCCAAAGGGGGGGTGCTTTTACTTACAGGTGGCTGCAGGACATTGCAGGAGGTCCACAGGGCTCCCCAAAGCTTAGAACAGGGGTGTCAAACATAAGGCTCAGAGGCCGGATATGACCCTCAGAAGCTTTTTATCTGGTCCTCGGGCTCTCGGCTGCTAAGCAATGTGGAAGTGTCACTACTGAAAGGATGGCCTGCATGATAATTGGGCTCTCCCATATTTGGTAATATGATCAAGATTTGTGTATTTTCTCTTCAGTCATTTGCAATTAATGAGTTTCAACACAAGAACAGAGAGCTTATTTCTGGTTTTGTCCTGTTTAATGACATCACTTCCTGCCTAATGATATCACTTCCAGCCCTCAGCAGGCATCATGAATACTTTTCGGCCCACTTTAAGAAATGAGTTTGACCCCCCCCCCCCAGCTTAGAGTGTTGAAAAAAGCATGCGCAAAGCACTTCTTCATTGTGAACGCAAAGAGGAAGTGCTTTGCGCCTGCTTTTTGCAACATTCTAAGTGTCGGGGAGCCCTGTGGAGGGCTGCGCGGGGCTCCCTGAACCTCCTACAACGTCCTGCAGCCACCTGTACGTAAAAACACCCCCCTTCCACCCCCGTTAGTGACGCGATCCTGGGGATTAGATCACTGCCCTCTCCCCCTACCCAGCAAAGACTTATCCCAGGAGTAAAATTCCCAGTATGTTTGAGAACTACTGTATAGGCTATATTGGTGTTTCCATGGTTGATGGGAGTGTGACTGGAAAAGGCTGCACTAGTATCACTTTGCCAGGACTGGGTTTGCATATGGCATTGTTGCACAGCGTTAGTGCAGTGGGACAGGACTCGATATGATGGACGCCTCGCTGGTACCTGTATGCCATTGATGCAGCATCCAAATAGGACTAAGCCACAAGGTGTCAGCTCCCAAGGTGTCACTGATTGTTTCTTTTGCTACAACGGACTAGGGGCATTTTCACATTTAAATCCACTTTGTATTAAACTGCCTTTTTAATGCAAATATAAAGCCAACCCAGCTGGGGTGCACGTTCTGTTTCTCTTCTAAATTGTTTCACAGTCATCACTTTCATACTTGACAGAAAAGAACGTTAAGAGAAGCTGAAATGTCCTTTCACTCACAAAAATCAGCTACTACGGCTGCTCTTCTGAAGGTTGTCCTCTTCTGACAATTACCTTCAGAAATCTCCATTACTTCTAGAATTTAAAAAAAGGTCAGTCTAGAAGGGAGATCACAGGTTATAAATAGTATCATTCACCCTGTAGCTCTTTCTTTCCAGGTCCTAATTTGGAAAGAATTTAAACTCTGAATGCACAGTAAAGACCAGCCAGTCATGTGACCAATAACCAATATCCTATAGCTGGGGTCTCAAACATGGACATTTTGAAGCACCTTAAACATTAGTGTAGCAGTGTCTGCTTAACTTTTCTGTAAGAGCTCCTATTTATTCGCCATCATGTTTAAAAGACACAATCATGCAGGCAAGGGACAAATGCACAGGCCTTTCTCATGGAATCAGCAACCCTCACCCCAGAAGGGTGCCAGTTCAGTGGTTATGTCCTGCATAATCAACAGGGATGGGAACCTGGCACCACGGTGACACTTGAGTCGAGTCCCAAGTCTCCAACCCCCACAACTTGACTCATGCACGAGTCCTAGTGGGTGCCCTTTGCTGACACCCCCCCCCCCCGGAAAGTCATTTTGACTAGAAAGTCTATTGGATTAGGCACACCAGGGTCAGGCATGCCCTGGTACAGACCAAAAGGGACTGAGAAGTGTCTGATCTAGGCAAGGGGAAGGGGGGCAGGACAGACAGCAGGAGAGGACAGAAGCGGCAAGGCAGGAGAAGTGTTGCACAGTAGCAGCTAGGAGGCTTACTTTAAGAGTATGACCCAATCATTTGCAGCTGTACTCATAAGTAGACCCATTGCCTGTCATTCAGTGAGGCAACTTCTTCCTCCAAAGAATCAACGGATCATCAGAGCCATGAAAAGCCAGCCCCCTTCCTACTCCTTAGGATTGGCTACTCCAGCCAATCCTAAGGCAAAAACTCCTTTAGGATTCTCCTTCTGTCCAGAGGGGGGAAAAAAGACCACCCATTCCTTCATTCAATGATCATCCGTTCCTTCAGAGATGGACAAGAGAGCCTGTTCCTGCCTCCCGCACCCTGCCTTCTGCTCGATGCAAAACATTAACCCTTCTCTGCCTCCTGGCTGGGACCTTCCTGCTGTTGCTCACCTGGTGTGAATTATGGTCTCACAAGGTGTTACATGCACAGAAAAAATTAAGCAAGCACACCAAGACAGACAGACCCATGGGGACTCATTTCGTAGTAAGTGGCTCAAACCTGAATTAGTGCCCGAGACAGTGACATGCCTGGCACAAGTTTCATGAGTCAGCAAAACGTGTGTTTTTGTGACTCAAACTCGAGTCATGTGACTTGAGTTCCCATCCCTGATAAACAGTCCCTGCCCATGTGTTGCATTCCTACATTAATTCCTATAACCACAGCCTTATGGAAGTCACTCACAGAAAAAGGCTCAATTGCTGATAACTTTTGAAGAGTGCTAAACTTGCACCAGCTCAACTAATAAACATAATCTTACCCAAATCCCCCAGTGCCAACACTGTTTAGCAAGCATATGTCCAAGGCATGTAACAGTGGTGGTAAGGGAGACAGATGGAGTTAGGATATCGCCACAGGTGAGTGCCACCGATATCTTCCCTGGACCATCTAACTCCTCACCCTGTTCCACCCGCTCTACTCTCCTGTTCCACTCCCTCCCTGCCTCATTCCATGCACACTGCTGTTGCAACTATCTTTGTAGGTCTGGTAGTGGGCCTCCAGTGCTGCCACCCGGTATGGTAGTGCACCTAAAATGGCTGCCCCCAGAGACCATTTTATGACAGCAGAACTGTGTTTCACTGTCGTAAAGCCTTCTGTGCATTGACCCAGTCCATGACAGGATTAATTTAAGAGCCTTTCTGTGTTTTGGGCGTGGGAATAGATAGCTCAGCAGAAAAGAGAGACTATAGGAAGAAGAGCTGATCATAGGAATGGCATTAGCAATTGACCAGACTGGGCACTGGTTAAGGTTCAGTGCTCATTAGAATGCCTATCAGGCTAGGCCTGGGGGCCAGATGTGGCCCGTGGCGAGCCTCTATCTGGCCAATGGCAAACCTCTGTTCCCTTGTGGGCCTCTGGCCCACTTGACCAAATGCAACTGGGGGGGGGGGGTGTTCTGAGGGCCAGGGAGGCTGTACACAGTCTGAGGTATTCACTCCTGTATGTGTAGATAAGCTGCTTGTGGGGTGGGAGAATGGGGGTCAGTTTGAGTGTGTGGTTTATTTCTGTGGGGTGTGTTGGCACTTGGAGAAATCCTGGAACTTTAAGCCCATTTATTCATTCATCTACGTTCTGTCTCAGATTTTATATTTCAAATTTATTTATTTTTCCGGCCCTTGACACCCTGCCAGATATTTGATGCAGCCCTCTGACCAAAAAGTTTGGAGACCCCCTGGGATAGGCCAACCCAAACCTTCAGTATGGTTATAATATAGCATTCAGTACATCATCAGGAGCGGGTGGGGACATCAGGGAGGCCATTGCAGGGCTTTGTTCCTGGGCCCCCAGCAACCTGGTACCAACACTGGCAAACAGGTCTATGGCAAGAAGATATATGGCTCCACAGAAATTGCTCAGCCTTATCAGGGGAGACCCACCTCACATATGACATCCCAGCTAAGCTGCACATGACCAATCAGCTCCAATGTCCTTCATCAAATGTTCCTTTGCTTGTGGTGGGCAGGTAAGAATTTGTTTCCTTTGCATGCTGCCAGGAATTGGCTGTCTGCTCTGTGTTCCAGCTGCGCAACAATAGCCAAGCAGGGAAGTTCACAGACAGCATCCCATCCTGTTTCATTTTCTAACAGCGTTGACCACAAGTGGGTTGTGACTGCTATTTTTAAACATTCTGAGGTTTGGGGAGCCATATGGAGGCTTCAGTGGGCTCCCCACACCCCCCAGGAAACCAACACTGCCAGGGGTAAGTTCAAAACACCCCCTTTTGTCCCTGGTGGTGGCATGATCCTGGCAATTGGGGCACTGTCTTCTCTCCTCCTCCGCAACAACTTAGGGCCCAATCCTATCCAATTCTCCAGCACTGGTGCAGCTGCAATGCTGCCCCAAGGGAAGGTAACAAGTGTTCCCATACCTTAAGGAGGCCTCTGTGACTGCTGCCCCACCACAAGATGCAGTGCATGCCCAAGTGGCACAGCTGCACCGGCCCTGGAAAATTAGATAGGATTGGACCCTTACATGATTCCTAACTTCTCTGTAAGAGTTTGAGAACCACTGGACCAAAGCATTACAGTCAGTGAGAAAGAGAAATGGAATTATAGTCCCAGGGTATAATATTTTTCAGAGTGAAAAGAATTGTATATGATTTCTCTTTGAATAGGAACTTTCCCATCCATTTCATGGCTGTCTTGCTGGCCAGCACTTTCAATAACATGTTGTTGTTGGCAACCTTCAGTCTCGAGAGACTATGGTATCGCGGTCTGAAAGGTGGTTTTGGAACATCGTCTAGTGTGGCTGAAAAGGCCAATTCGGGAGTGACAATCCCTTCCACAATGGGAGCAAGTGCAGTCTGACCCTGGTCTGTCTCCCTGGCTATGGGCCTTCCTTCTTTGCCTCAGACTGTTGGCCAAGTGTCTCTTCAAACTGGGAAAGGCCATGCTGCACAGCCTGCCTCCAAGCGGGTCGCTCAGAGGCCAAGGTTTCCCACTTGCTGAGGTCCACTCCTAAGGCCTTCAGATCCCTCTTGCAGATGTCCTTGTATCGCAGCTGTGGTCTACCTGTACGGCGCTTTCCTTGCACGAGTTCTCCATAGAGGAGATCCTTTGGGATCCGCCCATCATCCATTCTCACGACATGACCGAGCCAATGCAGGCGTCTCTGTTTCAGCAGTGCATACATGCTAGGGATTCCAGCTCATTCCAGGACTGTGTTGTTTGGAACTTTGTCCTGCCAGGTGATGCCGAGGATGCGTTGGAGGCAGCGCATGTGGAAAGCGTTCAGTTTCCTCTCCTGTTGTGAGTGGAGAGTCCATGACTTGCTGCAGTACAGAAGTGTACTCAGGACGCAAGCTCTGTAGACCTGGATCTTGGTATGTTCCATCAGCTTCTTGTTGGACCAGACTCTCTTTGTGAGTCTGGAAAACGTGGTAGCTGCTTTACCGATGCGTTTGTTTAGTTCGGTATCAAGAGAAAGAGTGTCAGAGATCGTTGAGCCAAGGTACACAAAGTCATGGACAACCTCCAG
The DNA here is from genome assembly GCF_035046505.1 of Tiliqua scincoides. Taxonomy (NCBI): domain Eukaryota; kingdom Metazoa; phylum Chordata; class Lepidosauria; order Squamata; family Scincidae; genus Tiliqua; species Tiliqua scincoides. Next base: position 41,210,152 of record NC_089824.1, on the reverse strand, counting down.
TTCACGCGCAGAGATTGTAATGCAGGGAGGTGAGTCCACATCCTGAACCATGACCTGTGTTTTCTTCAGGCTGCTCGTCAGTCCAAAATCTTGGCAGGCCTTGCTAAAACGATCCATGAGCTGCTGGAGATCTTTGGCAGAGTGGGTAGTGACAGCTGCATTGTTGGCAAAGAGGAAGTCACGCAGACATTTCAACTGGACTTTGGACTTTGCTCTCAGTCTGGAGAGGTTGAAGAGCTTTCCGTCTGATCTGGTCCGGAGATAGATGCCTTCTGTTGCGGTTCCAAAGGCATGCTTCAGCAGGACAGCAAAGAAAATCCCAAACAAGGTTGGTGCAAGAACACAGCCCTGCTTCACGCCGCTTCGGATGTCAAAGGGGTCTGATGTGGAGCCATCGAAGACAACAGTGCCCTTCATGTCCTTGTGGAAGGATCTGATGATGCTGAGGAGCCTGGGTGGACATCCAATCTTGGGGAGAATCTTGAAGAGGCCATCTCTGCTGACCAGGTCGAAGGCCTTCGTGAGATCTATGAAGGCTATAAAGAGTGGCTGTCGCTGTTCCCTGCATTTCTCCTGCAGTTGTCTAAGGGAGAATACCATATCAGTGGTGGACCTGTTGGCTAAGAATTCAACTGGGAACTGTTAACTGTTTGATCCCAGAGAGAATAAGCTTCAAAAAAGTTCTCAAAACAAAAATATGATGATTATGATATTAATTGGGTATACCTCTAGTGCAGGGGTGTCCAAAGTTTTTGGCAGGAGGGGCACATCATCTCCCTGACACTGTGTTGAGGGCCGGGGGAAAAAAGAATTAATTTACATTTAAAAATTTGAATAAATTTACATAAGTTTACATAAATGAATATATTAAAGATGAATTTATATGAATGAATGAAGGTCTTGCATTAGCTCAAGGCCTATAAAAGGCCTTGCACAAAGCAAGGCTGGCCTTTCCTTTGCTGCTGCTACTGCATCACAAACATGAAACAAGAAGCAGTAGAAGGAGCCCTCATCCCACAGCTCACATGAGAGGTCAAACAGTCACACTCATGCTGAGAGCAGTTGTGTCGGGCCAGTGTGGGCTCCAACAAATCTCCGGAGGGCCAGAGTCTCATTGGAGACTGTGGTCTCCCTGAGGGCCGCATTGAGAGGCCTCAAGGGCTGCAAGTGGCCCCAGGGCCGGGGTTTGGGTACCCCTGCTCTAGTGTACCAGTGTATTAACCTACCCAAGCATCATTTTTGTAGCCTTTTCTAGTAATAATTATTTTATATCCAATCATGTTTCAACAAAGTCTCCTTCAATTTGTAAATAGTCTGTGGAAGGCTGAGATGAAAAGAAAGCCCCCAAAACATTTGAATTGCAAGCTCTGCTGTATTCACTCAGGATAATAGCATAGAATGTCTGGGCAAGAATCAGAATTGTTATGAGGCTCTTGTAAAGCCTCATATTAAAACAGCATTTACCTTTGTGGGTGTTCATGGGATGAGGCTATGATTTAGAAAAGTGTGCTTTGAAGCATGCTGTCTCCCCTGTATTGAATTTCTCTATAACTGGAATGTTTCCAACAGAAGGAAGAAGTTCTACCTTTACCTCAATAACATCTGCTGAGCAGCACAGCACTTTTCACACTATCCAAGAAGAGCAAATTGGCTACCACTGGTCTGCATCTCTGTCAGGACTTAAGGCAATGGTTTCCAACCTGTGAGCTGTGGCTCCAGAGGAGGGGAGTGGAAACCAACCAGGGGATTTCTGGAATCCTTATGAAAAACTCATCTCCTTATACAATGTATAGGATTGTAGCCCTAATGGAGAGCTGCAGCCAATGGCTCAGTGGGTCAAGGGAGCTGCCAGTCAAAAAACTTTTGGAAGCACTGACTTAAATGTGTAGCCTGCTCTACACAGATGCCTGTGCCACTGCAGGTGATAAAGTGGCACTCTATATACGCTTAATCAGTGGAGTTAGGCAGGCAGGGGTATGGGAAAACCTCATTTGGCCTCATCTTGCTCTTACTTGGGGAAATGCTGCAACGTTGCACTTGGGATCAAGGGTTTTTTTGGCTGCCCTACATAGAACCACTGGGGAGCTGACTCCTCCCACCCAAGTCCTTCACATTGTACTTCCCTCTCCTTTTCTTGTGATGCTGGAATGCCAGCACCCTGGTATAAGGCTCAGAAAACAGATCTCTAACTTAATCCAATATAAATATGTATGAGGGCTGTTTAGCCCATTAATTGCTTAGATCAGTGGTTCTCAAGTATTTCAGTCTCTGTAACCCTTTACACTCCTAAACAGAGTCTTGGAGAGCCCTGGAAGCACATGTGCAAAGTCTCATAGAGCCCCAGAGTGCCATGGCATGTGCAGAGTGCTCCAGCACCAAGCAGATGATAGCTTCTTAACGGTGTGCTCATGAAGTTCTTGATGGAGTCTCAGGGAGCCCCAGGGCTCTGAGGAGCACTGAGAAATGGTGATATAGATTAACCATTTAAGAACATTTCGGTTGAGGTGCCCACAATTACATGCACAACATTTTTTTTAAAATGCTCTTAAAACAAGTGTTTATCAAAACTGCAGGTGGCAAAGGCCATCTGAAAAGAAGCATTCCCTCCTGTGTGTGAGAGAGAAAATGCTTGTGGGAAGCGAAGGCAGTGTTTGCTGAGACACATCCATCCATCAAAAATAAAGAAAGCACATGGTATTCCCCCCCCCTTTGGGACTTTTGTTTTTCTCATTAACAAATATATGCAGATATCATTGATTAATTAATTGATTGACAGAGGGCGCAATCCTAACCCCTTATGTCAGTGTTTTTGAGCACTGACAAAAGGGCAATGCAGCTCTGAGGTAAGGGAACAAACATTTTGTGACTTTTAGGAGGCCTCTGTGAGTGCCACCCAACTGCAGGATGCAGCACATGTCCCATTGGCACCGCTATGCCAGTGCTGGAAAGCACTGACATAAGGGGTTAGGAATGCACCCTAAGGGTCAGGTGAGCAGAGATATTTACTCTTTGCTTAGCAGCTGTGTACCTTTTCCTTTCTAAACAGCAGACCCACCAGCAGACCCAATCCAGACTGGGAGCACAGTGAGGAGGAGGAAAGAGCACTACAGCCTCCATCTGCAACACTCTTCTCCCCACCAGCTGCTATTTCCCTTGTAAGGTAAGCTCCCAATGGAGGCCTCCCTTCTGAGACAATGTGCAGTCAAAGAGATGATTGGGTCGGGACTGTGGAAGGGTGAGAGGGTGAACACCTCCCTCCACCATGGCCTCACTGCCTATGAGTCTCCCTATAAGCAGGGCTGGGCTTGGACAGTTCCTGGAAAGATACCTGCCTGAGAACCCTAAGAACATGGCCTTAAATTCCATCCTGGAGGAAAGATACAATATAAATACTATGATGATGATGATGGTAATTGTGATGAGCACATGCACAGCTAAGCCCTATGTCAACTTCCCAGCTCCTATGACCCTCAAATGCATAGGAGTCAACATGCTCCACAAATCCCAGGCATGTCTCCTAAAAATATGTTCTGTATTCAGTGGGACTTTGTCCTAGTTAAGTATGCTCAAGACCACAGCCCAAGTTTTCTTAAGCAACAGCCATAGTATTTACAGTGACCTAGAGACAACCAAATGTGCTATCTCCACAGAAGCAACAACGCTTTACTTCAGTGCTCACAATGATGCAAACCTGAAGAGCACGAGCAGGTACAGAATGTCACAGGTGGCCTGTGTGACTCAAGCTGCAGCTCTTATGTAAACCAAGAGATAACTGAGATCACTCCAGTGATCAAGCCCTGTCAGCCTCACAAATTATTTGCAGAATGCATGTTCTGAAGCATTTTAAGATAAAATGGTGCAAAGGCTTCCATAGGTTTTCTGTGCCTGGCAGAGGATTCAACAGGAGTTTTGGCAGTCGTAAGAGGAGGCTGAGATTAAATTCACAGCATTACCGCAAGATCCAATTCCAACACATTCTAATCATGACGGTGCTGATTTGCAGCTCTAATTTCATTTCAATAAGCAATTAGTTCTGCAAAGACAGTAAGGGACACAGTGTCAATCCTCAGGGCAGTCAGAGGTCACACTGGCAACATACCAAATATTAAGTTACTTGGCAGGGATCTCCACATTTCTCCATAGGGTATTCAGGACATCCAAACTTTTTACCTTGAAACCAGGACAAAATAAGCAATTCTTTATTTCTGTGCCACATTTTTCCCCGCCAGGATCTTGAAGTGAGACCATTAGAAATACATAGCAGAGCTGGATGGTTTAGCAGAATTTTCCAACTAGCATAAAATTCTATCCTAAGGGTAAAAACATGCCCATCCGTTTCCACCTGACTGATGGTTGTGACCATTTGCTGGTTAATCTGTCAGCATCATACTCAAGTGAAAAGGGTCTGATTTTTTTTGTGAAGGGCTCCAAAAAGATCACTCCAAACTGGGTGAATGGGTAATCAAATGGCAAATGTGGCTCAATGTAAATCAGTGTTAAAAAAAACAACCACACAAACCTCAATTCCACATCTACACTGAGGGGATCTGAGCTATCACTGATGAACCAGAAAAGAACAGAATCCTGGTTTTGTGGTGGACAGTATTAATGAAAACATGGATCCAATGTGCAACAACTATGAAGAAGACTAAGGGCCCAATTCTATCCAATTTTCCAGTGGAGCTGTGTCAACATTGCATCCTGTAGTGGGGAGGCAATCACAGAGGCCTCCTCAAGGTATGGGACCGTTTGTTCCCTTACCTCGGGACTGCATTGCAGCTGCACTGGTGCTGGAAAGTTAGATAGGATTGGGCCCTAAGGCTACAATCCTATCCACACTTTCCTGGGAGTAAGCCCCATTGACTATAATGTGACTTATTTCTGAGTAGACATGCATAGGATTGGGCTGTAAGGGCCTGTTCCTCGTGGACCCCCACCAACTCCGCACCGGCACACAGTGTCACAAACGCGTTGTAAGGCACACATGCAACACTTACTAGGCAAGCACTGGGTGAAGAACTAGTAAGTCAGGGCATGGGTTGAGGTGTTCCAGGGCAGGAGGAGGGCAGGGAGAAGCGGATGATGGGGGGAGGGATTGGGGCGGGAGGGGGCGGAGATGGCGGCAGAGGCTGCTTCCATATTCTAACCCCCCCCTCCTGGCCCAGGAGGCCCTACTCAATAGGAGGCGCAGATCCAAAGAGACCCATTGGGGGTCACCTGGGGATTATACGGGCTAAGGGAGTGTAAGCTGAGCTTGACACTAGTGCCCAAAATTGTGAAAACCTTGGTATGTACAAATAAAACCATAATGTTATATATCATTGGAAAGATAATTTAATGCAGGATGCAACTTAATGCAGAACCCACATTGGAATCTGTATTCTATCAAAAGTTATGGTAAATTAACCAGAAAATGAAAACACAACTGCCTTATGGAAAAAAGTGGTTTTCTTTAAGTCAAAACTGACCTATGAGAAGTAAGCCCATTGTGACTTGGGCTGTAATCCTATTTTACTCACAGGAAACAAACACCTCTACTTTTTAGCTTGGAAAAAGGTGTTTAAATGGGGGACATGCTCGAGACTGATAAAATTATGGTGTGGAGAAAGTGAAGAGATATCAGTTTTTTTTGTCTCTGATAATACTAGAAACTGATTGATGGAGAGTTAGGATGGAGAAAAGGAGGCATTTCTTCACATAGAGCGTAAGTAGTCTGGAATTCACTGCAACAAGATGTGGCAATGGCTGCCAGCTTGAATGGTTTTGAAAGGGAATTAGACAAATTTAAGGGAGACAGGTTTATCCATGGCTACCTGTAATGGTGGTTATGTGCTACCTCCAGGTTTAGTAGCAGTATACCTTTGAATACCAGCTATACAGGTGCAAAGGCAGGAGCAAGGTATGTCTTCTTTCCCTCTTGCTTGTGGGCTTCCCAAAGGGAGCTGGTGGGTCACTGTGGGAAATAGGATGTTGGACTAAATGGGCCTTTGGCTGTTCTTCACAGAGCTGTTCTTATGTTCTTATCTTTTTTATTGGCCAGCACAGACAAAGCTTGCAAATTCTCCAAACAAGCACAAAACGACTTCATAAAAAAGAGAGATGGCCTTGCTGAGATGGCTGTTCTCTGTGATTTTCAGTAATAGACTTCAGTTTGCCATGAAATTAAATTTATAATATACCTGCTAGACATGAAGGGCCTGATTTATCCTCTGTACAATTCCATTGAACTCACTGGGCTTCCACCAGATTTTGGAATAGAAACTCTAGCTCAGCTTTGCTACTCCTTGACTTGACATTAAAGGCAGCGTTTTCCTGGGAGACCGTTTCAAGCCAAAGGACTGGGTCTGGGAATGATTTACACGAGCATTTCTTTCCTCTCAGTAATGGAAATGATGCATATATGCTCTTGATAAGGGAAACAGCTAATGAAAAGGCACTCACTCAATTGTTTAATTCAAAAACACATAGCATCAAAACATGCTTCATTATTCTAAAAGAAGCTGGAATTTTTCAGCTGACATATTTTGGAAGTAGAAATGTGATTTCGAGTTCTTATTCTTGCATTTGGGATTTTTTTTTTAAACCTGTTTAGTAAAGATGGCACTGCAATAGTTACAAAGCAGCCCAATCGGAAGAACTACTTATCCAAACGCTGCAGTGTAAAGATGGGGAGTAGTGGTCCCAGTGGTGGCACAAGGGTTCAAGTTCAGTGCTGGCATAATGGTCAAATTGGTTTAACCACTGTTCTCTGCCCTGGGGAATCCTAAGTGCACATGGTTCTGGGGAGAGGAGCAAAGCCTTCCAACAACAGTTTTAAGCTTCCCCACAAAACTCTAATTGCCAGCATTTTTGGAAGGAAGCCATGACACTTAATTTGGTAGAAATGACATAAGGTTGTAATGTAGCTATGGCCACAGATTGTGTGATCTGCTTTCTCTTCTTCAAAACAAGTAGAGGGAAAGAAAAATAAAGCATCCTGGTTTGTTAGCATCATATTTTAGGTGTCACCATAAATAGTATCACATAAATAGCATCATAAATACCATCACAATTTTAGCAGCCAGGAGCAGTATCAGAGGTTGGCCACACTGAGCATCAGTTCAAGGTTCACAACCATTTAGACGGCCTATATATATTATTAAAATGTTTTGCAATCATCTTTACACTGCACTCAGCTGTCCCCATCCAGGGCTGGCCTTAGGAGCTGTGGGGCCCAACGCAAAACATTTTTGCGAACTCCACCCCACCATGTCCCTTACTCACCAGGATGATTGGCAGTGATAAAGTACCCCACAGCGGCATCACACCAACTGCTTCCAGAGTTGGGGCAATTTTGAGTCAATCAGATTCAGGGGTGGGCAGGAGGAAGGGCCACCTAGCGGCAATGCTCTGCTCACTACTCTCTCCTTTAGATGCCTTGACATGGAAGATTCTATGTTGGAGCATCAGCTACAGACCAAGGTGGTCAAATTGCCCTAAGGCCAGCCCTGTCCCCATCCAGCTCTAGTTCTACTTTTAAAAGCTCTTTATGTTGACTCCCTGTGCCAGAATCAGTGTCAGCCCCAGGTTGCTGGAGGCCCTATGGCAAATGCCTGCACTCCTCCTCTCCCCCCCCCCCCGACCAAAGTTTATTGGTGGTGAAGAGCAGCAGCTCATCCTTCACACCAGCCAATGGAAGTATTCTCTAGAACAGGGGTCTCCAAGCCCCGGCCCGGGGACCAGATGTAGCCTGCAGCCAGCCTCTGATCCCCTGAGAGCCTCTGGCCCAGTTGACCAAACACAACAAAAGTTGTGCTTGTTGGGTGGGGGAATGGGGGTCCATTTAAGTGAGTGCTTTGTTTCTTGGGCTGTGTAGGTGCTTGGAGAAATCCTGGGCATTGGAGCCGATTCCTTAATTCATTCATCTAAGTTCCATCTCTGATGTATTTATTTAAATTTTATTATTTAATTTTTAATTTTATTTTTATTGACACTTGACACTGTACCAGCTATTTTATTGACACTTGACACTGTACCAGTTATTTCACCGTTCGACTGAAAAGTTGTGAGACCCCTGCTCTAGAGACTCCACTGTGAGCTACGAGACTCTGGAGAACACGTCATTCCTAGATGGAGGTGCCAGGCACTGTGGGGACAAGAGTCTCTTGGCCAGCTCCTTGGCACCACTGCCATCATAGCTGGCAAGTTCAAAGGTTCAGCCAGGCCAGGTGGTCTTCTCTTATGGGTGTGGGTTATTGGCCACTGCCTGACCCCTGATGCCACCCCTGTCCAAGATGTGGATAAGGACATATACTGGAATGCATGACCTAAGAGTGGGTAGAGCACATTGCCACTACACCTCACAGTCTACTAGATCACATTCCAGCACATGATTCTTGATCCAGTAAATAATACGCTGAAGCCCTGTTTATACATTTTTATGTCCTTCTGTTGAAAAGTATTATCTAAATATTCTTATTATTTATTGATTGATTATGAGCTGGACAGTTCCCTTACCATGCCCTAGAGAGGAGAATTTCACAACAGATGTGAGCAAATATATTTCACCAAAATGTGATAACTCTATAATAAATGCAGTGTAGATTTTTTTTTTTTCTTGAAATTTTTGAGAAAGGGCAATATGTTCTGTAATCGTTTTCCTTGGGGAAGATAACAGGAAGCCTACTGTCCGATTCAGAAAATGATTTCAAAGGGGAGGCAAAAAGATTTATTTATTTTTTATCTTGTCCCTGTAATCAATTTTTTTCCCCTTCTGCTCAGTTCTCTGTCTGAATAACAAGAATGGCAGCCATTTTCTCCTCGCTCAACATCAAACCCCCTTTCATCTGCTGTCTACATGCAAACAAAGCAAATCTTCCACCAGGCCTTTCTTTCCAGATAAATTAAAACTCTCATGTCCTGGGGCCTAAATCAAGCCTACAGGCCTTCCCTAGATAAATCCTTTCTCAACCTGAAATCTTCTTGCTACACGTGCTCCTTGTAAGATAATTTTGCAGGAGCTAATCAATAATGCAACAGTAAATTGCATTTAAATAAACATTAGCAGTCCTCTTAATGAATAAAATCTCATCTGCAATTTGTCAAAGTCAGAAGTGCTGGACTCTTTTGATATTCATTAGAATATTGAAAATTAGAGTTTGACAGGCTTTATGTACACTGCAATTAAGGGTTTGTTTTTTTCTCTCCCTTTTTTGCAAGACACATGGGTGTGCTTTATTTTCACAAGACGTATTGAATAAAAACAGAGGTATACACAAAGAGCTTGAGACCATCAAAGTTATATCCCCGGAAACCAGTTTGGGATTTTTGCATGTTTGTTTAAGTTATAGCCATAGATTAGAAACACTGACGCATTCACACGCTCACATGTACGCACTCTCTCTGTGATGTGGGAAGCATTCAAATCAGTTTTGTAAAGAGCCTGAAAAACTTCCATCCTGTTTTGGAATCTTGCCTTGAGGAGCAAGACATTATGACTGTGGAATTTCATGAACCTTTGACATTGTTAAAAGACACTATTCTGTGCCCATCTTTAGTAAAGAATTTCTTAAAATGACATTTGTTCATGAACTGTCATTCAACTGTACTTCCAGAACTGTATAAACATACTGCACAGTTTGGGAAATAACAGTTATTTAGATGTGAAAAGCTCTCTGTTACAAGGAAGAAAATTCGGCTGATGAAAACCATTAAATTGTAGATCATCCCAAGAAGCAGATGCTTCTCCTCCTAAGCTAAATCAGGTGAAGACTGACTACCCAATGCTATACTCCACTGTAGATGCCAGTGCAGCCACATTACGCTGTCAGGGTGTGCACTGTATTTAGTGGACCAGACAGGCAGTAGGAGGTGGGTGAACTTTGTTTTTACTTTCCCCCCATCCAGTCACCTATGGGTCTCCTCAGACATACTCTGGCCATTTTGCTTGCCTAAGTCGAAGGAGAGAAAAGGAGCGGGAAGGCTTGGGAAAAAGGGAATAAGAGCTAGTGCCCCCCGATGCTGCCAAGATCCACTCAGTCCCTCCCCCCACCCAATCCTCCCTGGAACTCCCGCTGCCCCCCTCTACCCACAACATGCCTCCACTGAACTTACCTATGCCAATGGAGTCCTCTGAAGCCACGATTTCACACTCTGCATGTCTGCAGCAGCAAGCAGCCAGTGGTCACAATCAATGTCCTGTCTTTCACATCGCTGGAAAGAGTTCTGGCAGTGTACAGGGTGACCAGATACAGTAGAGGATAAACACTGTTTAGAAGAGGGCATTTTGGTAGGTGCAGTTCAGCATGGAAGGGTTGAAAAAACTACACCTGCTGGGCAACCCAATCCTGAGCTGCCTTGTGCGCGGGGCTGCAGCAGCACCGAATATAGCTGCCACCGCATCCTGCGTGCTCCATGCAGCTGCCGGAGGCTCCTCGGGAGAAGGGGACTTTCATCCCCTTCCCCCGGGTAAAGTGAGTAGCCCCACAATGGGGCTACTCAATTCTATGCCAACCCAAAGGTCGGTGTAGAATCAAGAGCCCCCTTGTCGGGCGGTGAGCCTGACACGGAGGATCTAGATCCGGTGGAGCAAAGCTTCACTGGTTCTGCCCTGCTACCTCCACCAAGAAGGCCTCCTCCCCGCCCTCAATCCGCCTCCCCCTGCCCCAGAACACCTGCTCCCTGCCCCATACCCATACCCCCATACCCATATCCCCATACCCCCACCAACCTTGGCAGTCCACTGCTCGGCAGTCTGCTCAACCACTGAGTGGCAGAGCTCCAGTGCTAGCACCAGTGGAGCACTGGCACTAGGGCCCACAAACATGCTGGTGCATGCCGGCAGTGAGCCAGCGTGCCGAGCTCAAGATTGGGCTCTAAATTTCCTATTCTATACACTGGTTAAAGGTATAGGCACTTTGTCTTCCGTTGTATCTGGTCACCCTGGCAGTGTAGGCCAATCATAGGATTGGGCCTCAAGTGATATATATCAGGAAAGTAACATTAAAAGCACTGAGACAGTGCTACATTGGTTAGGCAAACAGGCTCTCATATCTTGGGAAAAGGTATATAACTCAGTGGTAAAATACATGTTTCGTATACAGAAGTCCCCCCTGAACTGAAATCTGGTCTGGACTGGGGGGAAAAAACCTTTGTCTAGAATCCTGTAAAACTGCTGCCAGTCTATGTTATTGGTCTAGATCAGGGGTGTCAAGTATAAGGCCCGCAGGCCTAATGTGGTCACTGGAAAGAAATTTATCTGGCCCCTGATGGGCTCTTGATAATTGGGCTGTCTCATATCTTGAAAATATGAATAAGATTTGCACATTTTCTCTTCTGTCATTGTAGCTAATGAGTTTCTATGTGAGAACAAAGTGCTTATTTCTGGCCATCATCTGCTTAATGATGTCACTTATGGCCCTCAGTAGGCGCAATAAATGCTAACTTTGGCCCTCTGTATGAAACGAGTTTGACACCCCTGGCCTAGATGGTCCAGTGGTCTGCTTTCTCTCGTCAGTTGCTATAATGCTATGGAACAAGCAGGTCACGTAGATGCAGAATATTCCATGCAGAGATTATGGCTGTTGCGGTAAGAAGAACATAGATCGATTCACCCACCCATCAAACCACCAAAATGATGTGTGAAGTACAGACACTACTCTGTCTACCCAGAAACTACGTGTTCTGCACATTACTGTGAACTCCTTGGATGACAGATGCTAAATAACTATGGCCCATTAAATAAATAAATAATGCTCTAAATGCTATTCTGAGTCAAGAGGCATATGTAAAATTATACATAATGACAGATAATGTTGCATTATATCTTGTGGTTGATCTTGATGTAAATCTATGCCATTAAGTTACTTAAAGAAGTGCAAGAAACTTAAACATAGGTGCTGCTCCCCCACACAGACACATACATGCACAAAGAGGGTATGAAAAGGTTGCCATATTATTTTTCTCTGTGATGTAGTTCAATGGGATGGTCTGAAGGCCAATTCATATGACCAAACTTAGCATGGTAAAAACTGGGTTGTGTGACTTTGCAATGAACACCACATGATCCAAGCTGTACTCTGTTGCTGCTCAACCAGTTTTTGTGATGTCACTCACAGGGTCAGGTTTTAAACCCAGATCGAACAAATCCCACCACCAGCACCACCTGTAAAAGCACCATCATGCTTTTACAGCTCATTCTGTAAAAGAGAGCTATAGGAAACAAGCTTTACCACCTAGGAAGCCTCCTTGTTCTGAAAGAAAAGAGCAAGGAAGATGACACCTCCTGACCCCTATAAGAGCTTCCAGGTCAAGTTTGCTCACTGTTCTGAATAGTGAGAAGAGACTTCTTCACACTGTATGCATCTCACCTCTGCCTTATCTATCTTTGCCAAGTCAGGGATGTCCTGACTTGAGTGTTTTTCAGAGTCTTCCACATACGCGACTCAACAAGTCACCGAAAAATGTGAATTTTCGCAACTCAAGTCCAAGTCATTGACTTGAGTTCCCCTCCCTGGGTATTGGACTATCGTCCTGCTCTGAATGGGGTTGCATTCCCTCTGAAGGATCAGGTCCACAGCTTGGGGTTTCTCCTGGATCCACAGTTGCTCCTTGATTCCCAAGTGGCGGCTGTGGCCAGGGAAGCCTTTTGCTCGGCTTTAGCTGATTCACTAGCCGTGACCATACCTGGGTTGCTCAGACCTGGCCATAGTGACCCATGCCCTAGTGACATCAAGATTAAATTGCTGTAATGCACTTTACCTGGGGCTGCCTCTGAAGACAATCTGGAAACTGCAACTAGTGTAGAACCCATCTGCCTGTGTTGTTGTTCTGGCTCACTGGTTCAACTCAGTTGAGCTGTTGCTTTGGTGACTACACTGACTGCTGATTTGTTTTCGGGCTCAATTCAAAGTGCTAGTTTTGACTTTTAAAGCTCTTTATGGATCGGGTCCAGGGTGTTTGGGCGCCACCTCCTTCCTTATAATTCTACCCGTCCTCTCAGTCATCAGAGGGGTCCCTTCTAACTGTGCTGCCACCAATAGAGGTGAGGGGAATGGTGGCAAGTAATAGGGTCTTCTTGGTGGTGGTGCTCTATCTGTGGAATTCCCTCCCCCCAGAACTGAGATTGGCTCCCTCTTTGCAGGCCTTTCACCAGGACCTCAAGACTTTAGGGAAGCTTTCAAAAGCTGACAGCGAGGTGCTGGTGCCTTTTATGAAACATCATTTGAATTGTGATCCAATTGATTGGTCTTAATGTTTTTATTGTTTTAATTTTTTAACATTAATGCTGCAGTTCCCCAACTCTCCATGAGTTTGGGAGCCACAGTAAGACCTTGCAGGGGAGGGGGGAATGCATTGACATGATCCCCAGAATCACACCGCTGCCAGTTGCTTTGTTTTACTTATTGGATGCAGTAGCAACCTCCCAGCAGTGCGAGGAACCCTGCAGAAGATCCCACAGGGTTCCCCAAGCTTCAGAAAATGTAAAAAAATAACAATCGCTACACACTTCTGATTTCACAATTGCAGTCAGTCTTTTTACATTCTCCAAGGCTTGGGGAATCCTCCAGAGGCCTCTGTGGGACTCTCCGCACCCCCAGGAGGCTGCTGCTGCATTCAGTAAGTAAAGCAAAGCCCCTGGTCCCTCTGGCAGTGGTGCGATCCTGGGGATTGTGTCACTGCATTCTCCCCTCCCAGCCCCTTAAAGGGGCAAAGGCACAGGTTCTCAGACTGGGGCATCTGCCCCAGTTTGAGAACCTCCGCATTAATGTTTTAGTATTGCTTTACGCATCATTGTATTGTTGCATCATTTTGTAAGCCGCCTTGAGGGCCTGAAGCAGGGTGGAAAGGTGGGATATAAATTCCTTAAATAAATAAAATAAATAATAAAACCTCATAAAGTACTCATATATGAACCCTGCATGGATGCATGGGTTCTGCAGATGTGGGGTCAATACACTAGGATGGCAGGTGCATTCATGCTGCTTTCCAGATTGAGAAGCAAACAAAATCTGATCTAACTCACTGTTTTCTGTTCAACCTTAACTGTTGAATTAAGGCTCCACATAGAGCTGATAACTAAACAGAGTTACACCTGGCTGGAGTCTTATCGATGGCCCACAGAGCATTTCTCCTAATCCAAATGATGCGAGGGGTAGAGTCCGGAGGTTTGTTAGGGGGGTGCACGGGGAATTTACTGTGCCTGGCTTACATTATTATTTATCCCAGATTTTAAAAAAATTCAGTTTAAAAAAAAAACTATTTTAAAAGATCTCTTTCATTTCTCTGCCCCAATGTGATCAACTCTTCAATGTATCCGTTGCACAAAAAAATCAGAGGTTATAGTATGTTTAAGAGTCACCAAGGTCAGCAGGTGCTATAAGGAAATCCTTTGTTATTTAAAGTATACCAGAGGAGGTGGTAGTTACTGTTAGCTGTGGATGATATTTTGCCATTATATGCCAGTTTGCATCTGCTAAGAACCTGGCCTAGGTTTTCATAAACAGATATTGAAAACAAAGTCAAAATTCTGGTGATTTTCTATCACCTTCCAAAATCAACCATAATTAAAGTTTGTGAACAAGTGCTCAGTGATTGTTTTGTCAAGTAGAAGCACTTTTTTTTTTTTCTTAACTTTAAATTTAAGGAAAAGCCTAATTTTCCTCAAACTTTCCTAAATGATCACCTTTTGGCTAAAATCATGAAAGTGAAATGTCAACCCAAAGGGGGAATTTTTTTCTGAAACAGGAAAATAGTAAGCTATTATTGAAACCATCTATTTAATCTTAACTGGAGAGGTATACACAACAAAATGCCACAGATAAAAAGTGGTACAGTATTTCCTGGAAAAAGGACAGCATACTCGAGTAATGCATACAGACAGATCGATCAATACCACTAATGCATCTTGAAGGTTGTTTCTTTCCCTGCAGTCGTTGCAGGAGAATTAATGGACTACAATGGAGATTTCTCTTGCTGCAAGCATAACAGTGATAGATTAGAGAGTCTATTTTATGTTAAACGTGATTTAGACATAGAGTTGTATCCACCAGGAAAATTAGTAATACAACTTTCTAAAACCTGCCGCAGTAGTCCACCTGCCTTCTTGCAAACTCTTCCTGTCCTTCCCCCGATCACAGGAATAATCATTGACAAAGAATATATTAATACCTCTCTTGTGTTTGCCACTATTGACTCTCCCTCTCTGCTGTTCTCTCCCTCGCTGACTTAAGTTCAGGTTGTAAGCTCCTTGGACTTTTCTCACAATGGACCTCTATAAAGAGTTGTGCATATTAACGGTGCAAAATATAACAACGTACTATCACAGCACAACCCTGTGATAGTTGGATTGCTTTCATTTAAGTGAGAATAAGACTGCAGGCTTACATAGGTGAATTCCTCTTACAACCTAAATGAAAGCATCTATACTAAATATAAGAAAATAAAAGGATTGTCTGCCAAAGTTATTGCTTAGAATGCTATGCCCCAGAGGTGATCCTAGGGTATTAAATCAAAATTATCTTAAATCCCCCAATAATTGGACATAAATATCACATGCTACAGAAGGCCTTGGAATGCATGGGATTTGACCAGATTTTTGCCCCTGATGGACTTGATAAATAGATTGATACACTACTGTATTTTCACATCTAAACTGGACACCAGGACGACTTGCAGCTCACCCATCCCCTGATATTTTTTTCCTCCTTCCTTCCCTTTTCTGCTCTATCAGTCTCAGTTCTTAATAACCAGGATGTGTTTGTTTTCTAACTAGAACAGCTAGTTTGAACCACTGTGCCATGGCACAATGGTGTGCCGCGAATGGTCTGCAAGGGTGCCACAGAAGTTTGAGGGAGGGTCATTTATTAGTAGGGCCATTGGGGGATGTGAGCCCGCCCCCCCAGTAGCATGTTGTGCCTTGTAAATTGTCAAAACATTGACAGTGTGCCTTGACAATTTTAGTACCTTGTTAGTATGCCATGAGACAAAAAAGACTGAAAATCACTGAACTAGAAACGAGTAGGAAGTGACATAGCTAGCAGGTCTCTAGCATGCTTCTAGCTGGATTAAAAAACAAACTGCAATGAAAATGGCATCAAAGTTACTTCAAGGTGCTTTTGCAAAGTTAAATCATTGCCTTATAGTTATTAAAGTGACCTTAAAGATATTTTGTATAGTGCTTTTAAAATCTTGAGAATGGATGGCTCCTTTCGTCCAAACCCCCTCCTTTCCTGCCTCCCCTCTTTGCCATACAAGAAGGCTGAACCCAGTTGTTTGCTCGGAACAGAGCAAATGATCGCATTATGCACAAAGGCCTCCATGTTTAAAAGCTTCAAGTTTGAAGGAAAGACTGCAAACGTGAGAAGTGTGCTAGAAGCTGAAAAAATATATGCAACCCTAGTGTGCTAAGAGGAGATTTACATGCACCTTTCGACCACTACTGATGCTGCTAGCTGAAAAAGAAACAGCCCCATTGTAATCTACCATGTAATTTCCTTTTCCCATAATCCTCCCAACTTCCCATCATTTCTGCTTTCCTTCTGATGAACCACTCACAACTTTCATTCTCCCTAACACCCTCCATTTCCTATTTTAAATATATTGCAAATTAAACTCTGCTCAGGCATTCATATTCCACAGATATTGAGCACACATACAGTAGATCCACCCCCCCTCATCTACACATGGTCAGCCAAACACCTGAAAAGCTGTGTAGTAGGAGCCCCTGAAGAAGCTTCCTGTCATCTTGCATCCGAGCAGACTCTGTTGACTTTGTAAGAATGGAGGAGTGGACACTTACAGGCAGTGTAAGAGATATGTGTTCTGTGCTAAACAGCCCAATCCATATCCCGCAATGGCAGGGGTGCCCAAACCCCAGCCCGGGGGCCATTTGTGGTCCTTGGGGACCCCCAATCCATCCTGCAGGGAATCCCCAGTCTCCAGTCAGCCTCTGACCCTCTGGAGATTTGCAAGAGCTTGCACTGGCCCATTGCGACTACTTTCAGCCCAAGGGCTGACTCTTTGACCTCTGGTAGATGCTGCAGGCTGAGGGCTCCCTCCACTGCTTGCTGTTTCACATCTGTGAAGCAGCAGCAAAGGAAAGGCTGGCCTTGCTTTGCGCAAGGTCTTTTATAGGCCTTGAGCTATCATAAGACCTTCATTCATTCATATAAATTCCATCTCTAATGTATTCATTTATGTAAATTTATTCAAATTTTAAAGGTAAATTAATTCTTTTTTTCCTGGCCCCCAACAAAGTGTTCGAGAGATGATGTGGACTTCCTGTCAAAAAGTTTGGACACCCCTGTGGCATGCTGTAGTATGCACCTACACCAACAGAGCGCTCGTCGCATGCTCATTTGTTTCCATCTATATCAGTGGTTCTTTTAGCACCAGGACCCACTTTTTAGAATGAGAATCTGACAGGACCCACTGGAAGTGATGTCATGACTGCAAGTGACATCATCAAGCAGGAAAATTTTTAACAGGCTGCAATCCTACCCACACTTACCCAGGAGTAAGTCCCATTTACTATCATTGTTAAAAACCTGTTACAGAGTAACAGAGTAGCCTGTTCAAAGTACAGGTCTGTGGTTGGCAACCTTCAGTCTTGAAAGACTATGGTATAAGCCTACAGCACCAGGTATTCCCACCAGGTATTACCTTGGTCTCCCATCCAAGTACTAACCAGGCCTGACCCTGCTTAGCTTCCGAGATCAGATGAGATCAGGCATGTGCAGGGTAACAGTTGCTGAGTACAGGTCTGTAACTGTTCCCCAAACGAAGTCACATACCATGGTAGCATCAAATCTAATACATTAAAAATAAAATATTGAAATGAATGGGGACCCACCCGAAATTGGCTCGTGACCCACCTAGTGGGTTTGAGAAACACTGATCTATATTGTAAGCCACTCAGGGCAGAGACCTTCCTTCTCATTCTGTTCACTGAGAGTACTATAAACATTTAATGATAATAATTTCTTGTATCAGGAAATTTTTCTGTTTCCTTCCCTCCCTCAGACTATAAAACTGAAAAGCAGTGAGTTTTTGATTATATTAAGCAACTTTGAGTAGGCAAGCATTTCAGAAAATATTAAGAGAATGCTAAAAATATCAATTCCCATAGACACTGAAAACAATATCAGAATTAGAAACATGAATCCACCTATTAGTTGTCGGTCACAATCCCTTCTTTATCTTAAAATCCTACTCATTCCCAATCAAAAAATGCACTTGCATAGCAGCAGGCAGTAAGGTAGCTTACTAGTTTTAATGGCATGTCAATGTAAGTCAGCATGCAGTGTGATCTTAAGCATGTTTACTCAAAGGCAAGACATACAAACTTCATTGTAATTTACTCCTAAATCAGCAGATATAAGATAGATAAGATTTGCAGTCATCACTGCTGAAACTATCCCTACACTCTGTGAGTAGGAATAGGCTGTGAAGTGCTCGATTCATCATTCTGGTTAGTACATTACTTATTTACCACAGAAGAGAGAAGGAATTTGATTTGTCTGTATTGCATTTTCGTTTGTACTCCATATCTTAAAAAATGCATGAAGTTGTAATATTGGTGTATATGTAATAGACTGAAGGGCCTCCACCTGGAGGTAGTGGAAGAGTTTGGGTCTGTGGGATAACGAACGTGCAGAGAGAACTTAATAATAAGCTACTGGACCCGGAGCAGTAATTTGCTGATGGTCATCCCAGTTTTTCATAACCAAGCAGGAATTTCATCCAAAATGTTCTTCTGCTGATGACCACTCTCTGGTGATTGTAATAAGCTGCAAAGATATAACTGCCTGCAGTGGATATTAAGTGCCGATATCAATGATAAAATACATTTAAATAGAGGCTTCATCTGCATATTTAGTAGTTAATTCCAGGAAGCATCATGAAGGATAGAAGAACTTCTGTTGTGAAAATTGCAGTGTTGATTTTCATCTACTTTCCCACCCACTCACCACAGGACAAGAGAAGGGGTGGCTTGCCTGAGACTCATGGCAGAGCCCTGTTTCTTCATTTCTGTGAAAAGGAAATTCATCTGGATAGGAAGGTTCCATTGTTTTGATTTTACATTTGTGTTTTGTTTGCATGGGCAAAATCAATCACGTATACATTTGTAAGAAATCTTTAAAATTATATGTGAGGGCAAGTTACTTCAGGAAAACAACACATTACAAAACTTTTATGAAAAGTTTTTTTAAAATATAAATGTCCAATATGATCTTTAAAACTACACTTTTATTTTGTGAAAACAAAATAAATAATATTTATTTATTATTTATCAAAATGCGTTTTGATCTGGCTACTCAGCACATTTAATTAATTGACACAATTTGCTGAATTGAATATGCCATCTATAAGATCTTATACTTATTATCAGTATTTAGAATTATGTGATTGCTCTTATCTAAACTGTTGTACACTTTGATCAAAGTATTGTATGATACATTTTCAAGTATTGTGTGATCATTTCTCAAATTTCCTTTGAGATGTTATTAAAAATGATTGTGGTTTATATAGTTACAAAATATAGAAACATAACAAATTTGTTAAGAATATAACAAATTTATGTGTCATTCTTCCTTAAAGCATTCTGAGAAATCCTTTTTCCAGTGAAAAATGATTGCTCAGACAATCTGTGCCAGAAAGATGTCATTCAAAAGCCCTGATGTGGACACATAACATTTGCTTTTTAATTTGCCAAAAGCTAGTCATGGAGCTCAGGATCTAGGAACAAAATTTTCCCCAATGCTGTAAAGCAGCTAGCTTATGGTCCCTGGCTTTCCATGGCATTAGAGTCTGTGTGACATCAAATTTCAAAATGATATCCATGTTAATCTACGCTACGGCAACACAAATAACAGAGTCTTGTGATACTTTGAAAATTAACAAATGTGCTGCAATATAAACTTTTCATGGGCCAGAAACTGCTTTGTTAGATGCATGAAAATACTCATTAATATGGCAATCAAGGAGTGTCTGATAGAACAATGTCTGGTTCACAAAAGCTTATATAGAAAATGATAGTCTTTAAGAAGCGACAACAAGACTTTGTTGTTTTTGCTGCTACAGATTACTTTGCCTACTGCTTTGAAATCTGATGTCATAGTCTGTGATGTCATGGAAAGCCATGGGCCACACTGACTCAAGCTGGCTGCTATGGAGTAAAGGAGAAAGTTCTGTTTCTACATCCTGATCTCCATGACTAGCTTTGTTGGTTCCTGACATCAGAACAGCTGAGCTAATAACAACCAAAAGGACACTTCCATCATGGCCTCACTTGCAAGAATAACAAAGACTCACTGGGATTCTGGTGGGCCTGAAGTAGTTCATTAACTTTTATTGGCTATAGGGACTTGCTGCGTAAGAGAATAAAGGAAATTAGTGCAGTTTCTCTTGAGGCCATTTAATGTTAATTAGCTTCCCAAATCTAGAAAATGCTGCAGAAGAGACATGGTTGTATCCTCCTAATTGGCAGAAAGAGTTAAAGAACATTGTGGAGAAGTTCTTTGTGGACAACCCATCAAACACAGTAATTGTGAACGTTCATGTTTACAGCAAAGGATGGTTTTTTGTGGTTTGTTTTTTTTTTTGTTGTTCTCCTGCTATGCTGGTTTTAATAGTGATGAGATCACTCGGACATAAGCAGGGCAAGCTGACACAACAAAGGCAGAAGAGGAAAAAAGCATTCATGGGCTACTGTACTGGTGCAGCTTCAGTAGGTTAACATATAGCAAGAAATGTGATATCTTTGGTTTATCTGCCCCCCCCCTTCCTTTAAGTAGTTCAGAGTAATGACAAGGCCAGGTTGAACATGATGTGTCTTCAAATCCTGTGTAACACTTCCATCCATGGAAAGGCATCCCAGGAACAGAAGCTCCAAGTGTTGCATTCCTCATGCGTGAAGGGACTCTTACACAATTGGAATGCTGCTTCCATTTTCGAAAGCAGCTTCTGTTTATGGAGCGTACCACCATTGATGGACACATTTCTCTGGATGCTATCCAAAGGAGATAAGAAATTGTAGTTTGAAAAATAAAAGATGTATGGTATTCTGTGCACAAATGTGGAGGAGAATGTAACAGTTAACAAAACATTTATTTCATTGTCCTGAACTAGCGTTTCACTCCTTGCCACTGTGAGCCTGGAGCCGCAACAGTATCGCCATTCATCTCAATCGAGTGATTGTTCCTATGGGATGAATAGCCCCATAGGACCTACTGAACTGAACAAGGAAGCCTGCTTGCATTGCATTAAAAAAAGGATATGGACTGGGCTAGATTTATATTTCAAAAGAAGCATCTCCACTGCATGTGTGTACACATAAAATCACATGGATCCTCAGTTGTAGATAGCAAAAGAGACAGTTGTTTGTATTAATTTGACCTTTGATTATAATCTAATAAGTCAAATTCTTTGCCAGCCTAGCTCCACTGAAGTCAATAGAATTGTGCCCACAGTAAATGTTTTAAATTGTAAAAGTAAGTGGAGATTTGTTTCAATTTTCCTTGTTGGTTATCAGATCAACAGACTAATATGTTTCAAATGGAGATATAACAGACACTTGTTCTGGAAGCACAGTTCTCTAATACAGTTTCCTGAGGGCAAACACAGTGTTCACTGAAAGATGCAGAAAATCATGTTATGTAACTGGCAGAGACTGCCTACTACATTTGTACAAAACTCCTATGAACACAGTAAACAACACACAGAAGTAATGGGCCACTACCACAATTTGGACAGATATATACAGAGAAAACCTAATTGTATTTCCAATTCACATGGGATAGCTTCATTTTGCACTTTGCATTTTTATGGGATATGATTGCCATTTTCAGGAACCTTAACTGCTATAGTTTTTTTTTTTTCTTTCCAGAACAGCAGATATATGTACTATAAAGATGAACTCTAAAATCTCATCATTGCTTTAGAGATTCTTCTATAGACCATAATAATGGTGGGAGGGCTGAAGGGCCATCAAAACCTGCATTAGCTGGAACATGGGAATTCCCAGATGAATCACCAACCCCATATTCTAGACTAATATTTTTCTATAACTAACATTCAGTCCAAATCAGTTGAAATTGCACAGTATCATACCTTCATGTATGATACTGTGGTCCAGACATTAAAAAACATTCTGTCAGATGGAAGGCTAGGAAAGGTGGCACGTCAGGGAGAGATGCCACATTCTTTCTGCCAACTCATCAATTCTCCCTACTTGGTGGTTGGCCCTGCCCTCTTCTCAAATACTAGTACACAAAAGAAGGATGGGTAAGGCTTACCTCTGACAACAATTTCCAGTGCCATTTCCTCTACTGGCTGATGGAGGGAGTACTCTGAGCATGCAAGAAGATGATGGGGTCACCAGGCAGGTACACAAGCACCCCCAATATGCACCATCAATGGTGTGCACTTGAGGTGGTCCGTGTTATGCAAATTCAGGATCTAGTGTGGGCTTGGAGATGTGTGCCCATACCCTCTCACATGCTGGGGGGGTGGAATTAGAGGGTGAACTCCAGCCCATTCCTATCCCCCAGTTATGCTACCGGAACATGTGTTCTAGCAGTGTAACACATTTCCCAGCTACCTAAGGAAAGATTCATTATCAGGTTCTAAGGTTACAATCAAAGTCTGGATCCTATCCCAATATTTTGCCCTAACTCTGTAGAGCTTTCTCAAGGGAATAAAATAAAACTAAAAGCAGTAAGCTGACACCTAAAATTACTGAAATTCACTTGAAGTAGAATGCCATGCTCTACTGCCTAAAAATATATATACACCAAATATTCCTGCCTAAAGCTCAAGGAACTCTAAGCTAAGACTATTGCGACCAGGTCCAGTACAGCTTATCCCCATCTAGATGCCAAGACAGGAACAAGAGTTTTGTGTTTTTTTTATAGTCAGCCAGCTTTTCCAATCAGCCAGATGTTAATCTGATCCCAACCCCACTTACCTCATTAGCCATTCCATACCTAGTTATCTGTTTCTTCTACTGGGGCAGACTGCATTTGTCTTAGTTTCCCAGTGCTGGGGCTTGCTGAGTGCAGGGTGATACTGCAGTGGGGTTACATTATATTTTTTAGCTGTTGCAAACATGAACACACGAGAGAGCATGGCCTGGTCACCACCAGAAGCAGTGAATGGCCGGGCCCATATGGCGATGGTCAGGATCATCTGTCACTGCAGGTAATACGAGTGACATGAGGATGACATCCTCGTACTACATGAGGATGGCAGGGAGGGGTGGAACAAGACAAATAGTGGGCAGAATGGGGTAGTGATGGGGCAAAGAGGAGAGTAGATCAGGCCTGGGAAGGCAGCAGGCTTGCCTTTATGGGTCGATGCGGACTTGCATCAGTGATATCACTGGATCAGGTCCAGAGAGAGAGAGCACTTCCCAAAGGACTAAGGGTAAAAAAAAAAAAAAAAAGAGTACTCTTAACACATGTGTTGAGCCTACAGTTTTTCAATTTTTTTTTTTTGCAAATAGCGTGCGCAGAGGCATGAACTGGGTTTAAAATCGATGCAGGGGGCAGGGAGATTTCACACTTTGGCTCCACCACAGTTCCAATATACATCCTGCAGCTTTCTGAACACTAGTTACTTTAGGAGAAAAACGTCCATTGGTGCCAATGGAAGCCTTTTGTCCTAAGGTAAATAGCATGTGACCCTTACCCCCACCATGAGTCTGATCCCCTTAATGTACCTTAATGTCCCAAAATAATAAGAAAAATGCCAACTCAAAACATGCTCGAAAAGTAACGTGTTTTGTTCCTAAATCAAAATGGAAAAATGAAAAAGAAGCAAAAAGGTCCCTTGCTTCAGGGGGCAGGAAGTGAGCTTGCTGACGTTGACCAGGGAGGGAGAGAGTTTTATGCCAGCCATTACTATCTGTCACAGGCACTACCCAATAGATGCCTACAACACTTGTGCAACTGCAGCCTCCCATATTGCAATAAATATTCTAGCCGGGGAATGGAGCAGGAACACATTTTTCTGACTAGAAAATACTGCAGTGTCAGTGCCAATAAAAAAAAAAATGCAGACTTCCCTGCAAGAAATGTAATAGCTGAGGAAAAGATGGTTGCATCCCTGGCCACAACTGTGCAGTTATTGCACACTAAAGCCATCATCTGGAAAGGTCCTAATCCCAAGGGAAAAGACACTTTAGTTGAACAATCAGAAAACTGGCTTGCTCCGTCGTGTTTACACTGCTGCTTGCTAATGGATCACCATAAAGGAAGCAAAAGGGCTCTTACACAATTGAGTATGCTATCATGGGAGTCTTCTGAGTGTGCCTTTTTTTTATTTGCTGCAGTCAGGTTAATGAGCTCACCAGCCCACTTGATGTTGAGGACTTTGTAACAAAGCAATCTCTCATTAAATGCTGCTTGGCACCACTCTCTTGAAGCAGAGGGACATTCGGATTATTGAATGCCTTTGTATTCTTCCTCCCTACCAGGCTATGGAGTCCAGCAGTGGCATCAGGCCCACACACTTCCTGGCAGTCATCCAGTCCTCCGCCTTCAAGCTGCATGGGCATTTGCCAATCTAAGCAACACTGGTAGGCAAACAAGCATGGCACACGACTGCTTTGGCAGAGAGCCAATGGTGCAGCGGAACAATCGCCCTTGTTTCTAACTGTACAGGGGAAGACGCATGCCTTCCCTATTCTCTCCCCGTCAGCTGATTTACATGTCAAAGTTTTGTTATGATACAAAAGGAATGTGCATTTTTATCTCCTGTCTCTGTCTCCGTTTACACCTTCATTAGTTGAAGCAGTGCAGGTCATGAATTCATCAGTGGATCTATTTAAACACCTGCTGGCTGACAGTTTCTTCAATGCAATGACCCCAGAGCATTATCAGTTAGCTAGCAGGTGGGTCCAGTTTTTCAGAATCTCCCTGGCAATAGTGCATCATGGATGAAGAGCAATCTATGCATGATCTGGCAATCTGTGACATTACTCACGAGATTTTTCAATTGTTCACTCTGATGGTAGAATGTGTGTGTGGGGAGGATTCTTTCTGCTCAGCATTGTACAATATGGTATGTTGACCCCCAAAATCACACAGGTGAATACACATTTCAAACATTTCCCTTTATAAAAACATAAGAAGAACTCCGCTAAATCAGGCCAAATGCCCGTCTAGTCCAGCTTCCTGTATCTCACAGTGTGCACCAGGTCCCTCAGGGAGACAACAGGAGACCTGAATCTTGGTGCCCTGCCTCACATCCAGCATTCAGAGACAGCCAATTTCTAAAATCAGGAGGATAGGCATCATACACATCATGGCTCTGAAACCTGTGATGGACTTGTCTTCCAGAAATTTGTCCAATCCCCTTTCAGAGGCATCCAGGACTGATGGCATCACCACATCCTGTGGCAAGGAGTTCCACAGACTAACTACATGCTTCATTGAGGGGGAAAAAGAACTCTTGACTTTTGGGGAAAAAAGTCCTTTTTAGTATAGTATATAGTAAAGGCTATAAATCATTTACTTTAGAAAAATAAAAGAGATGCCTATTCAAAGCACATCCTCAATATTATTTGTTCTTTTTTCATACTAATGCATTTTCTGTTAAGGAGAAGGATGTTATCAAAAATAAGGAAGGAAGTCTCATGTTTGCCAAATAGACATGAACTCTGTTTTGTTAATCAGTTCAATTAGAACACTGGGGGGGGGGAGATTTTGCTGTCTTGTTATCAGTTGCAACAGAGTGATCTGGATTTGTTCTGAAGCATAGTTTTGCCACAGTCCTTCATTTGGCCATGATGTCTAAGGATGCCATTTTTGGAGATGATTTACACCCTCAACCAATGTTATTCAAATTGAAACAGTCATCCAGGAGGCCAACTGAGGCAGTTGCTTCAGCTGGTGGACTGACAAGTGGCAACCACCTACCTCCACTGCTCCTCCACCCATTCCCTGTACAGTAACCAGAAAGGGAGGGGCGAGCAGAGCAGAAGCAGAAATGTGGAGGTCAGTGCATCTCTGACACTCTACAGCATCACTCTGCTCTCCTCCACACTCCTTCTATTGCTCTATTCCCCTCTTCCTTTTCAAATCCAGGAAGTGCGAGGAAGGAGGAGGAGGTGGAATCTGGTATATGTTGGGCCATCTCCAGGAGGTCTTGAATTGAGCGGTGCTTATTCTTTTTCAAAAGCAAATGGAAGCCTGTTCAGCTACAGGCTTTAGCTCAAGGGTAACAGAGCACATGGTCTGCATTCATAAGTTAAACTTCAGCATTTCCAGCTGAGAGGTCCCCTGGTTGCTAAGAAAGATTTCTGCCAGAGACCTGCTGTCATTTGATGTAGACAGTACCAGAATAGATGGCCCATCCTTAGGGCTCAAACATATTATTTTAGACATGGGATTTGTCCTTGCCTTAGCGCTTTTTCTTTTTAAAATAGCAAACTGTGGGTGGGGGCCCATCCAGGGGTCTACCTGATGCGGGTTACATCAGCAACAGATTGCAAGAGGTATGAAATTACAGAGGTGAAGGGGTAGCAGATCTGCACAGGCAACAGAACTACTTGGACCACCCCTGCTGTAAGCACATCCTTATAGATACATATGATCCATGCTGAAGCCTCACATTTTCAATTTCTGTGATATTTTCAGAATTGCTGTGATATTCCAGATCACGTCTTATATGATTACATTGACTGGACTTCATTTGGCAAACTGAGAATTAAGATATTGATTCCAGGCCTGATCAAAGATCCTGTGGACGTTTAGAGAGTTTGGGGGTTGTTAAGCTTATGATCTTCATATCGTTGCCTGAGCGTGCAAATCATTTCATGTGTATCACCTGATGCAATTCTTACAACAGTCCTATAAAGTAAGTGAAGAGCACCTAGTCCTAGCTACTGCTGCAATGAGGAGTGTCTGGAAACTAGATGCAGCAGTTCCTTAATCGAAGCTCTCTAAATACTAGCGTTGCAGATATACAGGATTCTCTCACCATAATGACCAGAGTTGTCTGAACCTTGGCAATGACTTTCATCCCACTTCCAAATTTTCATGAAAGCCGACCTGGTAGCACACAAATAAATCAATGGTTTCCTTTCCCCAGAGGACTTGCAATCTAAAATAAAGGTGCAAAACGGACACCAATCACTGGAAAAGACACCATGCTGGGGTGACAAGGAATAATTGCTCTCTCCCTGCTAAATGTAAGAAGATAAAACTCCAATTAAAGGAGTTTTATCCTCCATATTTGTTTCATAGCTGTATGTCCTAGAATATTACACATTAATATATTTTACATATATTCTTTTATAGATTAGGTGGTCTATCATGTTTGTCACTTAGTCCCATGCATTATACACACCATAGAAACTCAAGCAGTGATACATGTAATCAAGTCCATCCAAGCTATGTCTTGTGCAACAGAAATTTATATTTAAGGCACTATTTTATTTTATTTTATAACTGGTACATTCAATGGATACGAAAAGAAGCAGCACTACATCCAAAACTGAGCTGCTTGATGGAAACAGTCATGTGATTTGAGACTAAGTGAGATTCAAGTCCATATGAATCTTCTCATCTGGTTAGCAGTCTCAAATCTAAATCATATTGCTGTTTTAAGATGGCCAAAACCTTTTCAGTTGACTCCTCTCTCCTAGGTTTGTGTATATGCTTTTACATAACAAAGAACCTGATTTTCCTTTAAAAAAAAAAAAAGGATGCTGAATAAGCACAATTAGAATTTCAACTAATGACTTTTGGAACTTGTTACCTGCTCAGCATGACTCCCCAAGAAACCCACACAGCAATATTGTGCTCCTAGAACAAAAGCTGCAAAGATGGCTGGCTTCTCTCATCTATCATGTCCTCCTCTCATCTGCCTCCTGTATGCATCATGAGATTAGCAAAGCAGTCTGCTAAGTATATGTGGCACAAAGCCTTGCGGGGTGTGTGCATTGTATCAAATCAGCATTGCCATTAATGGCAAGGGCTGGGGTGTGCTTTTATTGCCTATAGATGCCCATTTTCTGCATCTAGACCAGGGGTGCTCACACTTTTTTGGCTCGAGAGCTACTTTGAAACCCAGCAAGGCCCGGAGATCTACCAGAGTTTTTTTTACAATGTTCGCACCATCATAACATATAACATTTATGTGTACAATATATGTTGGTGTACCTTGAGCCCCACTGAGTATAACAGGACTTACTCCTGAGTAGACATGCCTAGGATTAGGCTGTGAGGCTGCAATCCTAGCCACACTTACCTGGGAGTAAGCCCCATTGAGTACAATGGGCCTTACTCCCGGCGTTTCCTCCCAGAGGCACCTGAAAGGGGGGGGGTCGGCACTCCGCGATCTACTCATTTTGCCTCGTGATCTACCGGTAGATCGCGATCCACCTATTGAGCACCCCTGATCTAGACAATATGCCGAACACACGCTTCCTATTTCCATAGTATTCTTTCTAAAATTCTCCAAGCAAACCTAGTTTACAAAGGTCCAGCAGGCTTCCAGGCAAGATGTCATTTGTTAATCCTATGAAATACATTTCAGGCTGCATACTGATCTGGCTCCCTTGATTAGCTAAGCAAAAGGGGGATGAAAATAATACTTTCTAGCACTCCTTTTGTCCCATTTTACACAGACACTTATCATTTGTTCATGTAAATAGCCCCTGGATAGCAATTGTCCTAAAAGTTTACATTGTAATGATTCAAATAAGCATACTCAGGTTGGGCCTGAATTGATCAGCCATGCAGGAACTCAAATATGGCAAACCCCACTTTTTTTCCCCCTCTCCCTTTTTTGTCATTGAAATCTTAATGCATTTTCCATTTGAGATGGATGGTAAGTGAAAAAAAGTGATAATGCACCTATAAATTACATTAGATTCCATACACCCACAATGCTCACATTTGCAGCACCATGTTAGTAGGGCTTAAAAAAAAAGAAAAACGCAGCCTGTCTTATGTGACTGTGATCAGAAGATAGGTTTTTATCGGGCTATTTATAGCAAATGGCAAAACAGCTGAGCTGACTGAAGTGATGTCACATTTGCTGATAGAATGGCAGGCACGCTCCGGGGCTGTGCTACTCTGCCGGAGAGGCCTGGCTTGGGATGCAGCCCAAAGCAATGAGAAGGCGTAAGCATGGGCATTTTTCAGCTCCGCTAATCAATATTGCATTGATGACTCTCCCGTGACCTTTCACCTGACATGAATACCAATAGTGCCAGGCTGCATTGCGCAGTCTGCAAGGACCACCTAGCCTAAGCTACCAATTTTACAATCGATCAGGAGTCATCTTGGTGAATAAAGCGGGAGATCTCCAGAAAGAGCAGGCAATTTTGGAAAGGTCGGGGCTGGGGTTTTATTTGCTTGACCTCCGCTTTCAAACTGGCAGACCAGTTCTTCATAACCATTAAAAGTAGTAAGAACAATTTTAAGATGGTCCCCCCCCACCCACCCCCTGACTTATTTTTAGTAAGCCTTTGGGCATTTTCACTGTCCCTAAAAGAATATGGTTGCATGGCAACCTCACTGGTTGCTATGGAGACTCCATGTGTAAGCAGCTGCTGCAATCAGAATTAACTCCAGGTTTGTCATTCCAATACATGGGAAGGGGGAGACAAATAGGACCGCGCACTGCCATAAAGGGGAACTCACCTAGATAATGTCACTCACAAACATATGTTCCACAATTATTCTTTCCACTGTTTTATTGCTGCAATTAGAGCTCAACTAAGATTGCAAAATTATATGGTTTTAATTTGCTTCCGTTGCACTTCCATTCGAATGAAGCCAAGCCCTGGCCCCAATTTTGGAGCAAAATGAGTACGGGCAAGAAAAGGATTTCCCATTTACACCATGCGCAGGGCAAAATAAAAAATCATCATCATCATCATGAGACTCACAGGAAACCCTATGTGGTAGAAGATGTGGCCAACATCGAAATGAGCATGTGGTGCCCAAACCATCTCCCAAGCCTCTGCTTCAGTTCAGTCTATTTCTGCTGTATTTAATTTCATGACAATCTCTCCTAATGCTGACAAGAGCGCCGAAGGAGCAAAGGGCTTCCGTTTTCAAATTTCATCTCTTGCTCACCCCATCATGTGCTGGGTCACGGATATGTGGACATGGATAGGTGGTTGCGGATATCTGTATTCAAAGATGCTTCGAATAAACGGGCACAGACAAAACTGACTTCCAAAGGAGGCACTGATTCCCGATTCCCTTCTAGCTATGTTTTGGCGTTAACTCTTTAACAATGTGTAGGTCTACTTTAACAACAGAGTATGCAACTTGTTCGGCAAGGTGGGAATTATAAGCCAAAGGGCGATAATTGTATTGCATTTTCTACCTGTATAGCATTAACATAATTTACATATCATTTTCGTAAACTGTTGGTAGAAATTTTGCATTTTCTTCTCTTGCTCTGTAATACTCTTCCAAAGACTGAATTGCCCTCAAATGTGAAACTCCTTATTTATTGTCTCAATAAAATCTCTTGATGTGGACAAACATTTAAATTTGGTCTACTTTTTCAGTGCCTAAGACCACATCGTCAAGCAAAATTTCTGGCTAGGATTAGTTTTTTTTAATAACATTTTCAAGAATTGAGCAAAAACCTGGAGGTCAAACAAAACGAAATAAAAAAGTCTTCATCCTATACATTGTGCAAGCTATTTATGGTTTGTGCAAGGCATTTGCCCCGCTTTTCCAGATTTCGTTGACACAGAAGGCAAGATTTCATACACTTGTATCCTTTTTGAACCTAATCATATACAAATCAGGTTTTGAAGTAATAATTCCTCCAGTTGTAAGAATTGCATCATATAAACATCTAACTTAAAAATCTTGTGCACTCAATTGGAAAAGCCACACTGGTTCAGCAGAAGCAAAGGTGTTTAACTTAAAACCAAGATCAAGTTATTTCTCTACCACACAACCATTGTGTGGTATCTGGGCCCATCCCAATATGAATGTCCTGTTTCTCAGGCTTGTTTGGAACAATGCACAGGAGGAAAAAATAATAAAGCCATTTGCAAATTGAAGGTTCTGTTAGCATTATAAGTAGAAGTAACTAGCAGATGAAGTATCATTTATTTCAATGAGATGTACACAAGTGTAATTGACTACGAGGCCCCCGCCATTCTCAGTGCAGTATTTAAAATAGTAAACCATAGAATCATAGCTGCTATATGGCATGGACAACAAAAAGATTCACTATTCTACGGATTTTTTTAAAAAAGAACAAAACAGATTGAGAAACAGAAATAACAAAACAGAAATAAATTCATGTGGTTGGTAAGATACATTGCCTGCACCCATATTTACATTACCTTATAAAACAGTCCATTATTTTTTAAACATACAGAGTTCATTGATTCCTATGCAGAAATTACTGGCTCATATCAGCTTCTAATATAAAGGCAGTGTATTAATGTAGATTAACATAATTAGAACGCGCACACACAACAACCAATTTTCATAAATTCTATCTATCCAGGTTCTTATTAAAACCTACATTTATAAAATCAACCCATTTAGATGTATTTTTAATTAAAAGACACATATGCAGGATAATGGTCTTTAACAAAATGAAAACTTTATTATCTATATACAAATATAGCTGAAAATCATGTTTGTTGTTCCTTTGGATTCAAAATGGTTGAACCAATATCTGCTGAAGGATTTTTTTGTTTAAGGAAAAATGGGCTCCTTGCTATAAAAAAAAAAGTCTGCTGTGCCACCATTTAGAGAAGATTTTATTCCTGCAGACACATTACAGTCCATAAACCCTGGAAAATAGGGGTTAATAATGAGAGCACGGATAGACCTTTAACTATAGTAATGCTGGCAGGTGCTGCTACAATAAACAAATCCTCACAGCATACAGTGACCTATTTTTTAACCAGGCCATGCAAAATGACATCAAGGAATTGAATTCTTCACCCCCTCCCTTTAATAGTGTCTTCTCATGCAATCTTCAGAGCGGCCAAGAAGATGATGGTAGAGAAGCAAACCTTGCTCGCCTGTGTCCTTGGCAAACAAACAACATAACTATCCTTCAGTCCTACAGCAGTTAAGTTAAAATTGGGACAGTTTTCTGTTCCAGCTAATTGTTATGCGTTAGGAACAATGCACAGCAACATGAAAAAAGCAGAATCTTCTCCAAGTATATAGCAGAGTGCAAAGTGCCTGGTTATTTGAAATATGCCATTTGGTTGCTCTGCTGTTCTCACCTCTCTGATGCCTGGAGCCAGGCCCTCCTGAAACCCCACTGCAGTATCACTCTGTGCTCAGCTAGCCCCAGCACTGGGAAACTAAGCTGCAAAAGGTTTGCCTGATAAAACAAGATTACCTGCTGCCTCCTTTACCTATTGACAATTAAGGAAGTCTTAAGGTGGTTTAATCTGTCTTTGATTTTCTAGAACTTTTTGTTTTGTTCCCTCTTTAAAGCTCAGGCTTTGCTCTCCTGAGAGATACCACTTATTTCAATGGAATTCACCTGCAAAGGTCTAAAGGAATAGGGCTTTGCATTGCACTGATTAGATAAAAGAGACCAATATCACGACCTAGTTAAATTGAAGGACTAAGATTATTTTTTGTATTAAAAAAGCAAACATAAGAATGCTGCTGGTTAAAAGAACAGGCAAATATGGGCTTTCATTCAAACTGGACTTGACTGTACTATGATTGGTTGTGATTAGCTATGTAGCTTAGTGGGATATATGCAAATCCTTCCAGTTAAAGCTCAAAAGTCAAAGGGGGAGATGGTTCTAGTTGAACTTTAAAACTTCTCCACAGCTTAATGCTGAAGTTGAACATTTGTAAAATGTACATTGTTTTGTTGGGGGGGGGGGGGGAGAAATGCAAGTCAGTGCTTTATTCTCTTTTTGTTTAAACAAACATCTTTGATCAAAATGCCATGAATTTTTATTTAGATTGCTTCATGGTCAATGAACTTCCAAATTCTTTTTTTTTTTTTTCCTAATGTGAAAATTGTGCTGAAACTGCATACAGTAGCATTTTGAGCAAGTTTCTGGGGGAAGATGATACAAAATGAAAGAAACGTTGGGGTGCCTGGGAAGATTGTGAAGCAGTAGAAATATATTTTAGACTTCTTCACCATTCTGTCTCCAGTCTATTTCAATTGTTTTGCCTCTTACAATATACAGAAGTGTAATTAAACAATCCCATAATTAAACCAAGAGCTCATACACCTTTGGAAAACCAGAATGTCACTCTCTCCCTCTCTCTTTAATTGATTAAACATACTGAAGATAGAAGTGAGCTTTTGGTCCTTTATAAACAGTGAAGTTTTAATATGAGTATTTAATATGACTATTTTAAAGATTTATCAACTTGCCAAAAGGGTAGGACAATTTTAATTATTTGTAGAACATAATCAACCCCACACACACACGAACACACACTAAGCACGTGCATAAATAATTCCTTGGAGGGCAAGAACCCCATATAGGTAAAGTGACTATAATAGTTCATTGAATGATAGAACAAATTTAAATGGATGAGTTTGACTGGGGAGGAGCTACTTGTCACTTCAGCCAGCACTATTCCAAGATTGTTGCCCCAGATTTAGAATTAGCCAGTTGTTTTAGCTTCACAACTAGATTTTGAACTGTCATTTGCTATTTTATATATATGCTCCAATCAGGACACCTCCAGTGGGATACCTTTTCCAAAATGATGTATTGGACATTTTCAGTCAATATAGTGCCTGCAAGGCATTATCCTAAATAAAGAACTGGAAATAGGAATAAAATATTTTCCATAATGTCAATTTTCCTATTTTCTATATTTAGAACTTCAGAAGTTATCAAAATATACTAGTCAGGAAGCTTTTCACATTGTGATTGGTCAAATACACTTTCTTTCAGTCCTATCGGCATTTGACAGGCATCTTTGTTTTCCTGGGCACATTCTTTTATGTTCAGGCAAAGGGAAAAAGCTATTTTGGGGTGCACAGCCATTCAAATGGCACTAAACATCCAGTGGAATTTTTGCTAATGAATAAAACAGTCTCTTTGTCAGCCCATTGCACAGAGGTGTAGTACATGAAATCATGTGTCTACTTTTCTGCAGCATAGGTGGTTTAGATTAAACACTTGGGAGATGTGTTCATAAAGCTGCCAGGTGTTGGTTGTTACACTCTCTAGTGTTTGCATGGAAAATCTGACAATGGTCACTGCAGTAGCCATAAAAGCATAGTGGTGGCATTGCATGCTTCCTCAGTCTAATCATCTGTGGGTGGATGGATGGAGATATAAATGGTGGATTGAACTTTTTACAGTCATGGTGGAACCAACTGGCTACCAAAACCTAGAACTAAGGCTTAACTCCAGATGTTTTATATGACTTTTGTTTTGGTATGAAATACTCATATATTAATATGTAATTCATAATGTATTGTGTAATGTAATTATTACAATGAACATTGTAATGTCTTGTTTATCTGACATCAGAGGAATAATCCCACCACAGCTACAATCCTAGACACACTTATTGGGGGGTAACTCTTATTGAACAAAATGGAACTTCAGAATAAATATGCATAGGATTGTGCTGTAAGAAACATTTTTTAATACAATATTCTTGGCTGAAGGGGGGAAAAAATTAATTGCCCGAAAGGCAACTTAAAGAACTGGATGGCATTATTGTTTTGGATTGCTGACAACTCAGTCATATTAATCAGCATCAAATCAAGCATTCAGACATTTCCTTCTCAATCATAACTGAAATGTCAAATGAAAAATCAACAACAAAATAATGTGGTCAATGATGTTAATGGACTTTTTTAAAATTCCTGTGGGAAAAAATCAACTCCAAACTCCTCATTTAAAAGAAAATGAAAGACATTTCAAAGGGTGATATGAAAATATATTTTCTCATTTTAGAAAGTTAGATCCTGACTAGATGTGCAGCCTGAAACTAATGACAGAAGTGAATCTCACTCATTCAATGGATGTGACTCCCAGAAGTTTTCATAGGATCTTATCCACCCACCCACCCACCCCCACTTTTTTTTTTTTTATACATTACCTTGGTCTATTTTAAAAGTGAATATATGTGGGGGATTTCCACAATGCCATACAATTGATTTTGTTCTTGTATATGATCAATCAGTCTTAAAACCTGATTCTGTTAAATAACAAGACTCAATCCTACAGGCAAGCCATGGGAAAATAATTCAGTGCTCTTAAAAGGTTGACTTTGTAAATGTGTGTTTACAAATGACTAAAAAAATTAGGGAAGAAAAATTAAACTACTGTTGCATATGAAATTATGTATACACACATACATTTTACAACCCCTGTATAGAAATAAACCAGGGAAATACCGCAAATCAGTCGCCTGAACTCCTATAAGTATTTCATAAAGTGCAAGGTATAGATTAGAAAGGAACAAGCATTCAGCTTCTAAAGATTTGAATATGTCCCAGAAATCTTATTGAATGAACTGTCCTACTATTTGTAGGCAAGTAGCATTATAGCCATAAGAGAACATTTGTTGTTGTTCCTTTTCTAGAACCACAGACTGGCAGCAAATTAAATATCACAATTAAAAGAAGTCTTAAATAAACAGTGAAAGAAATATATATCCAATTATTTAGTTGCTTATTTTCATGTGCAGTTAGCAAATGATTTTGTACAAGAAGAGTGAGAGGAGTTAATCGCAGTTAAGCTGATAGTACCATTTTATTAAAATGATATTGGTCACCTTAGAAAACGTAATTATATAATACAACCCAGCTCTTGCAATCTTTTGTACACTGACCAGACATTACCCATTTCAGAGCAGAAAAAAAAAATTGGAAATGAAACACAAGGCAAGTGCTTCAGAAGTTCTAGATATACAATATATTTATGTTGCCACAGAATCATATAGATATTCCCACTATTTTCATAAAAGAAGCAGTCTCGTGGTTTAGAAGAAGTTTTTATATTTCACAGACTTGGCAAAGAAAATCACAGGTATGAAACACAAGAATGTATTTGTTGAGTTGTAGCTTTAAGAATATCATTATATATGGTAAGGTTTTGGATGAGGATAAGAAAAAAAACACCTTAAGTTTCTTCTTGATATAAAGTGATTTGCAAAATAACAACAAAGAACAGCTATACAAATCAGTGGTAACAACCAAACATATTTAATATAATTTCTAGGAATTTGAATCTTTTGTCACTAGAATAATAGTTCAAGGAAAGGATTAAAAAATAATTAATTACTTTTATTAACTAATGCAGACAAAAATGTGATTTCTTTTTTCCTTCAGACATTCAGAATATTTTACTGGGAAAATTGAACTCTCTTTATAATCAATTCTGAATTGACAATTACTGTTTTAATACACTGGAAGAAAAAAAAAACACTTTCAAAGGGATTGAACTCTAGGTGTTTGATCATTTCTCCATTCCCTACCTTTAAAATAGTTTGCTTGGTAGGTGAATTTTTTTTTTTTTAAAGAACAACATTTATTTCTTTATTTTAGGAGGATTGTGCTTTCAAGCTGATTTCTGGTCTGCTTTTGCAAATATTTTATACAGGTACTTCCAATCCAGCAAGGGATTAAGGACATGCAGAGACAGGTTTCAAGTACACACAGATAACCCCTTCTGCATATGCAAAGTGTGTTTGTATGTGCGCACGAGTGCACATGCGTGTGAATATATACGTACACCTACATCCAGTAAACATGCAGAGATGGCCATATTCCAGATATCTTAATGCACAGAAATATTCATATCCACTTTCGTGCTCATATAGCCTCTCCCCCACCTTCACTACTGTTAAGAAAACAGAGCACAGTCGTCCAGCCTTCTTGTTCCCTCTCCTGCTTAACTCCTACTCCAAACTAAAAATAAGCCACAATTTATTCACGAGTGGCATTTACTCACAAGCAAATGCATTTTAAGTCTGCAGCATAGAAAGAATAGCAGCATGCCTTTATCATGTCCCAAAAGAGGCAATTCTGTATTTCCTGGCATGTTCACATTTAACATCATATTGCTGTGTACAGAATGACTCAAAGGTCAGAAATTCAGGGTTTAGCTTGAGAGCAGTGGGTCTCCAAACACCTTCTGAGTTACTTACTCATGGTATATACCAGTGGTTCTCAAACTCTCTGGGAGAGTTTGAGAGCCACTAAGTTCTTGTGTGGGTGGGCAGCAGGGGCGGGGGAAGACAGCGGCGCGATCCCCAGGATTGCGCCGCTCAGGGGGGCTGCAGGGGCTTGGGTACACATACCCAAGCCCCTGCAGCTTCCCGGGGGTGCAGGGAGCCCGGCACAACCCGCAGCAGGGCTCCCCGCAGCAGTGAAAGTAGATGCGGTGGGATCGCTTTAGCGGCGGTGGGGCGCAATCTCTCCGCATCTACTTTCACTGCTGCGGGGAGCCCTGCTGCAAGTCGCGCCGGGCTCCCCGTACCCCTGGGAGGCTGCAGGGGCTTGGGTACGTGTACCCAAGCCCCTGCAGCCCCCCTGAGTGGCGCAATCCTGGGGATCGCGCCACTGCCTCCTCCCTGCCTCCAGGCTTCCCCCACCCCTTAAGGGGGCAGGGACCAGGGACCGCAGGCTAGGGCGTCATGACGCCCCAGTTTGAAAAGCCCTGGTATATACCATTATACACAACTAAAGGATTATTTACTATTTATATACTGTACGTATCTGCTTCTGATACTGTTAGTCCATAAAAATAGGCACCTAAATCTTAAACATCTTAAACCTATCAAATGGACAATTTTTTCCATTCAGGTTCTAAATATTTGCATCTCACATTAACATTGCTTGAAAAAAAAATCTGTTATCCTTGGTATCTGACATCAAGTTACTGAATGGTAGTATCCGATGAGGGTGTGGTCCACAAATCTAGTTTGGTGGACTTGAAATCTCAATCCACAGCCAGCACACCAAAATATGCAACCACTAGTATCTGCTCCAATTAGAACCACTGGAGTAACTCTTAGCCAGGATTCACAAGCTGTCCCCATGTCTCCAAAGAACAAATGTACCAATAGCAACGATCACATGGAGTCCTGGATCAAGGTGTCAGGACACAAATGGTGAGATAATGAGCACATGCACAGTATGGGTGGGGAGGGCAGGCTGAGGTAAAGTCTCACCTCAGTCAAGAAGCCTTTTATAGTTCTTCCTTCCTAGGAGGGAATAATGGCCAGTCTGAGTGAGCAGAGCGAGACCACAGCCTGAGGATCATTTGTTACTCAGAAAGATGCTCTAACTCAGGGGTCTCCAAACCCTGGCCCGGGGGCCAGATACGACCCGCAGTAAGCCTCTTTCCAGCCCGCGGCCAACCTCTTGTTCCCTGAAAGCCTCTGACCCACTCAACTGAACATGACCAGAACTGTGCTCTGATTATGTCTGGAGGGTGTTCTGAGGGCCAGAGAGGTTGAATGAAGGAGTCCACTCATTCATTTATTCACTCATCTAAGTTCCATCTCTTATTTATTTAAATTTTATATTTACATTTTTTTCCAGCCCCCCCCCCCCCCCACACACCACGCCAGATATTTGATGCGGCCCTTTGGCCAAAAAGTTTGGAGACCCCTGCTCTAACTCATAGTCCTAATGGCTCACTACACAGGATAGATGCCATTCCTAGCAAGGACAGATCCTTGAAATGCTGTGTGCCCCAAGGATCTGTCCTGGGACCGGTGCTTTTCAACCTCTTCATAAATGACCTGGAGACAGGGGTGAGCAGTGAGGTAGCTAAGTTTGCAGACAACATCAAACTTTTCCAAGTGGTGAAGGCCAGAACTGATTGTGAGGAGCTCCAGAAGGATCTCTCCAAACTGGCAGAATGGGCAGAAAAATGGCAGATGCGTTTCAATGTAAGTAAGTGTAAAGTCATGCACATTGGGGCAAAAAATCAAAACTTCACATATAGGCTAATGAATTCTGAGTTGTCTGTGACAGATCAGGAGAGAGATCTTGGGGTGGTGGTGGACAGGTCGATGAAAGTGTCGACCCAGTGTGCAGCGGCAGTGAAGAACGCCAATTCTATGCTTGGGATCATTAGAAAAGGTATTGAGAACAAAATGCCTAATATTATAATGCCGTTGTACAAATCGATGGTAAGGCCACAACTGGAGTATTGTGTCCAGTTCTGGTCACCGCATCTCAAGAAAGACAGTGGAAATGGAAAGGATACAAAAGAGAGTGACTAAGATGATTACTTGGCTGGAGCACCTTCCTTATGAGGAAAGGCTATGGCGTTTGGGCCTCTTCAGCCTAGAAAAGAGATGCCTGAGGGGGGCATGATTGAGACATACAGAATTATGCAGGGGATGGACAGAGTGGATAGGGAGATGCTCTTTACACTCTCACATAAAACCAAAACCAGGGGACATCCACTAAAATTGAGTGTTGGGAGAGTTAGAACAGACAAAAGAAAATATTTATTTACTCAGCATGTGGTTGGTTTGTGGAACTCCTTGCCACAGGATGTGGTGATGGCATCTAGCCTGGATGCCTTTAAAAGGGGATTGGACAAGTTGCTGGAGGAAAAATCCATTATGGGTTACAAACCATGATGTGTACGTGCAACCTCCTGATTTTAGAAATGGGCTATGTCAGAATGCCAGATGCAAGGGAGGGCACCAGGATGAGGTCTCTTGTTATCTGGTGTGCTCCCTGGGGCATTTGGTGGGCCGCTGTGAGATACAGGAAGCTGGACTAGATGGGCCTATGGCCTGATCCAGTGGGGCTGTTCTTATGTTCTAGCCTTGAATGACTGCAGGTCCCACTCCTAGCCTTGGTGTTTCCTGAACAGAGTTTCCCCGTTTGAATATTTCAGGGGGGAACATTTAAACATGTAACGTCTAAGTAGTATGTGAAGCAGTGAAATCCAAGAAAATGATGTTATCACTTGATTCTGCTGTTTGTATTGCAGTTGCCCATAAACTTCAGTTCCTCGTCTATCTGTGGGCAATATGGTGTCTTACTTTAGAAGACTGTTGAAAGGGATAACACAATAAAGATTGAACTCTTCTTTTTACAAATTACAAATTCTATAAATGGAGACTGATGGGGGCATTTCAGAGCTGAAGGGAAGAATTGGCTTCAGAAAATACATTTCCTCTGTGTTCAATACTTTCTCCCCTCCTGGAGTCTTTTAAACGGTGAAGGACAACTCTAACTCATTGGGCTTAGCATACATGCACCTGAGGGCACATTATCTCTAAGGCAGTGCCCTTCCCTGCCCTGACAATCCTTTATGCCATTGCTATTCAAACTGGTGTGTCGCGGCGCCCCAGCCTGAGGGCCCTGGTCTCTGCCCCCTTAAGGGGCGGGGGCAGCCTAGAGGCAGGGGGAAGGCAGTGGTGCAATCCCCAGGATTGCACCACTCAGGGGGCTACAGGGGCTTGGGTGCACTTACCCAAGCCTCCTGCAGCCTCCCTGGGGTGTGTTCTGCCTGATTCCCACTCTACTGGGCCTCGTGCCCACTTAAGGCTGATTAGTTTCCCTTGTGAAACTCACCAGTGCAGCAAGCAAAAGTCAGAGTCCAGTTCCAGTCCACAGATTCCAAGTAAACCAGCTCAATCAGTTAGAGTTGCCAAATCAAAGTCCAAAGTCAATATGCCAAGTCACAGTCCAATTCCAAAGCCAATAAGTCCAGCCATTGTCCTCCCCTACCTCCAACCTGCACTCCTTCTGCTGCCCACAAACCCTTCCTGCCTCAGGTGCTCCTTATATCCCTGAGGGCCCTATTGCCTTCAAGCTGTGCAGCACACTCTGCTGGATGCCGAGGCCTTACCCTTAAAGGGGCCACTGCTGACACCACATCTACCTCCTCGCCAGTTCTTCCGCAATTCCAATACAGGGTTCGGGAGCCCGGTGCAACTTCTGGCAGGGCTCCCCGCAGCAGGAAAAGTGGATGTGGTTGCACCGGGCTCCCCACACCCCAGGGAGGCTGCAGGAGGCTTGGGTAAGCACACCCAACCCCTGTAGCCCCCTGAGCGGCACAATCATGAGGAAGCTGCTTGAACCATACACTAATGAGGCTATGCCATGTCTCCCAAACTAGACGCGATAAGGCAAAACGGATGCCATTTTTGGAATCAGCACCTCAAATTCATATCAAAGCACCATAAAGTTTGGGAAAAACTTTTCTGACCCTCAATTTTGTAGGCCTGTGTAATCTAACCCAGTGGTTCTCAAATTCTCAGGGAGATTGAGAACCGAGGTAAATTGTTGCAGGGAAGGGGCGTAGGCAGCGACGCAATCCCCAGGATTGCAGCACTACTGAGGACAAGGATTTTTTTTCCCTACTTACCTAAAGCCAGCACCAGCCTCTTTGGGATGCGAGGAGCCCCACAGAGCCCTGCAGGGCTCCTCAAGCCTCCAAATGTGTAAAAGTCATGATCAGAACCCACTTCTGGTTTCATGATCAAAAACAGGAATTGGATTCCGATCATGAGTTTTAAATAGCCTAAGAAAGGGATACTTCAAGGAGCACCTTCCCTCATATAATCCTACACATCCCCTATGATCAGATAGGGCCCTGCTTAGGATACCACTGCCATCTGAAGCCAAGGGGATGGCGCCAAGATGCAGGGCCCTTTCTGTTGTGGCACCATGTCTTTGGAACCAGCTTCCAGAGAACCTAAGCATAGCCCCCTTCCTATATGGTTTCCCACAAGGTTTAAACATTTTTTTTTT
This sequence comes from Tiliqua scincoides, assembly GCF_035046505.1. Classification (NCBI taxonomy): domain Eukaryota; kingdom Metazoa; phylum Chordata; class Lepidosauria; order Squamata; family Scincidae; genus Tiliqua; species Tiliqua scincoides. The sequence continues at coordinate 41,168,485 of NC_089824.1, read as the reverse complement.
ATTTCACATGGCTTTCAAGGAGAGAGAAACCTTTTAGGGATTCCTTTTTAATTTAACACCTATGGATCCTGGTTGCTGTTTTATACTAGTTTATACACACATGCGCGCATATAAAGTAGTTTTTACACCTTTAATTTATTTATTTAAGAGATTTATATCCTGCCTTTCCACCCCGCTTAAGGGCCCTTAAGGAGCCTTAAGGCCTAATCCTATCCAATTTTCCAGGGCCGGTGCAGCTTTGCCAATGAGGTGTGAACTTCTTTCGGTGGTGGGGAGACAGTCACAGAGGCCGCCTCAAGGAATGGGTGCTGAAAAGTTGAATAGAATTTGGCCCTTAATCTGCTCCACTACAGAATTAAATGGTTTTATTTGATGTTTTTATTAATTATGTAATTTTGTAAATTTTATTGTTGTACTCTGCTTTGAATGTTGAAAAAGTGGCCTAAATTTTTTAAAAATGTATTGCTTTTCAACCACAAAAGAAAAGTTCAAAAAGCTATTTTTGAACATAGCAAAATAAATGAAAATAATGGTTCCCTGTCCCAGGTGGGTGTATCTTAAAAACTCACACAAATGTGAAGCACCAATTAGGTGTCACTAGGAGGTACACTGGAGTGAACTGAAACAATTGTTCTCCCCCCCCCATGGGGCACCACCCAGTTGTAATGAGCTACTTACAATGTTCATACCTTGAGTGCCATCCCCACTTGGGTGGACCCACTTCATTCCTTCCCCCGTTTTCACACCCACTACATTAGCATGTAACATGTTCACTTTCATCATTTATGGAATGATAAAGGTGAATAACAGACTTCTTGATACCTCAGAGTTACCAGCCATTGCTATTGCTTGACAACCTCAACAAAGCTGGCTAAACTCTTAAGAGGACCGTTCATTAGACAACATTTGCTGCCATTAGATTGGGGAAAGAAACAGGCACCTTCCTGTAGCCAATTATAAGGCTAAAGATATGTCATCCTCTCTGGAGCCCTTGCAAGTAAAAACAGTTTCATACTCTTGTCATTGTTGCCCTTTCAAATTACACAAATGAAGTCCTTTGTAGCCTTAATGACCACCATGCTCGCTTGCTCTCTCTTATTCATGTAAATGTCCCTTATACTATCCAGCCTAGTTAAATTAAGTCAGTAGGAAAGACACTTGTGGGACACTGACCCCAGGCCCATCAACATATGCATAGCAGAGGCCTTAATCAGCCTTCCTGGACTTTCATAGAACTACGTTTAATGTGTGTGTGTGTGTGGGGGGGGGGAATTATATGCACAGAACACCAGTAGTAAGCATGGGAAGACAAGACTCACCAGGAATGGAAATTCAACCACAGTTCAAACCAAATGCATTTCTCTTCCCCTCCCTTCCTTGCATTAGGTACCCATCAAGAAAACCTCCTGAATCAATTTCCAGGCCTGATTCTTTTCAGTGCTGTTTTTAAATGAATGCTGCTTTCTAAAGTTAAATATATAATAATTTATAAATGCAGTAGGGACGTCTTGCCAGTCACAAACTCAATTCAAATTGCAAGCTGGAAGATTTTTTTTTTCCTAATTCTTAACTTCTTTCCTGTGAGAAGTGACAGGAATATTACAGGAGGCTGGCCATATATTCAATGTAATCTACTGCCCAGTGAGACTCTGCCAACTTCCAACTGTGAATCGGAGGTAGGAGAAGAAAAAGACCGAAGACAGGTGAGAGAACATGATTTCATAGACAGTAAATATGCTTTTGCGAGCGAGACTGAGCTAGAGAGATAAAAAGAGAAAGTACTACTAACTTCATATTTATTTAGAATATTTATAGATACGTTCACTTTAGTTAAGAAAAGGAACTTAACAGATCAGCATATAGTACTGCACTCCAGTTTTATGGGTAACTTTCATCTGAAATCTACTTTTTCATTTTTTTAAGTAACCAGCGAAAAGGAAGGTGTGATCATATTTTAATGTTTTAGATCAGTGTTTCTCAAACTATGGGTCGGGACCCACAAAGTGGATTGCGAGCCAATTTCAGGTGGGTCCCCATTCATTTCAATGTTTTATTTTTAATATATTAGACTTAATACTACCATGGTATGTGATTGCATTTGGGGAAATGTTACAGGCCTGTACTTTTAACAAGCTACTATGTATATTCTTTTAACAATGACAGTAAATGGAACTTACTCCTGAATAAGTGTGGGTAGGATTGCAGCCTAGGATTGTGAAAAATTTTCCTGCTTGATGATGTCACTTCTGGTCATGACATCACTTCTGGTGGATCAGATTCTGACAGATTTTCATTCTAAAAAGTGGGTCCTGGTGCTAAATGTGTGAGAACCACTGTTATAGATAGAATCCTCCAAATTAGTGTCAAATCTATTCTGTTTAGTAGGGTTTGCATGGACTAAATTACTCATAACCTTCAGGGCCCATTCCTTCCCAGATTTCCAACAGGTATGCCAAGAGGGTGCACACTGCATTCTGCGTTGGGGGGAGGGGTCATGAAGGCCTCCTCAAGGTAAGGGAACATTTGATTCCTTACCTTGGGACTACACTGCAGCTACATCAGAGCTGGAAAATTGTAGAGGATTGGGTCTTAAATTTATCCATTTTTTTTAAAAAAGCAAGCATCAGAGACTGAACTGCATAGTATAGTTGTTGCAGTTTCATTGGAAGGAATGACACTTGTGTAGTAATAGCACCTAGTATATTAATACTTCATACAGATACAGATTTTCATCTGTAAGATGACAAGCTGCACCTGCTGAAATTCCCTCTTCTATACAATTGTTAAAGGTCTAGGATCTCTAAAATTGAAAGCTTGCCTACGCTTTAACAAACGTTGTTGGGTTAAAAACAAAATTCAGATACAACTGTCATATTACCATTATTTAGTACTCTCCTTTAATGGCTGCACTTAACAAAACAAAAATGCGTAGGAACATTATAACTTTTTCATCTTGAGTATAATGGAAATAATTAGTTGGAAGAAAATAAAAATGACTTGAGGAAATTAATATTAAGGGAGGGCATTTTTCACCATGATCCCTCCCCTATAGAGATGTTCCTGCTGCAGACAAGAATTAATTGTGGAATCAAAAGCAAGGTTAGCCCAGTACTTGAGTCCTTCCCAAGAATAAATCATGTCTTCATTTTTATATCTTGGTATCCTTCTCATATTCTCCAGCTCATTTTAGAAAATCAAATGATTGTGTAACTGTTCTCAATCACACCAAATTATAATTATTAATGTTTCTCCTTAGGTTTAGACTCCAAGAGGACCTTATCAGTCAGCTGCAGTGGTATTACAAAAATCAGAGGAAAAACTCAGTTATTAATTGCAGTCGCGGATATCATTTTCATATACAGAATATCATTTCTTTCTATATATCATTTTGGCTAGGTTAAAATTCCATGCAGGGATTCTAGGAATCATGGGTAAACAACATCAGGTGAAATAAAGAACATAACTATAAAACTATCAAAGATCTGTGAAGTTATTCTGTTCATAAAATAAAAACTTTAATTCTTCTAGAAAGTTTTTTGGAGGGGGAGAACGTAAATTCTCTCTCTCTCTCTCTCAAATCTTTGGAGATAGTTCCAAAATGCTTATCTTGTATTTGTACCTTGTGCATATACAAGCATACTAGACATCACATCAGGTAGCTTTCTCCCCTGGAGTGCCAAGAAAGCCACACATACATTGGTTCTCGCAACAAATCTGTATATCTGAAAAGAAAGGGCCACATGAATAGCAAAGCTCTTTATAGAATAAAAAGCATGGGGTGTTATTAAGGAGGACTGTAAGCCCTATTCTATTCAGAGTAATTATAGGATCAGATCAGGTTAATGTGAGGACCTAGGTCAATAAAGTACTGTAGGTTCACTCTTTTTAATCCCTTTCAATCCTATAGGCTGGGTTTTCTGACTGCTCTGTTTAACCTCCTGATGAAGCCTAGCTAAACGGCAGAAAAGATGCACTGAGGGATTCTTTACAAAAGTTGATGTTTGTATTAACAGACCCTACATTTCTGGACATGAAAGAATACTTTCCTCATCAGACTCTGTTTGTGTGTGTGTGGTGCTATATGCTTTTGAGTTGTGATTGTCTGAAAGTTAGTTTCATAAAAGTCTACACAACAGTGTCTTCAACAGCAATATTGTAACTGTCTTAAAAAAACATTATTTCTCTAGGAGTTTGATGTTAATTCAAAACTCAATCAGAATGTTATCTTGCACTAATATTATTATTCATCATTATTACTGGGTAGCATCCCAAGTAACACTTCTTCCAGGCAGATCTCCCTCTGAGAACAGAAAATTCATTCCTGAACAGAGCCACCAATGGTGGAAGCGCTAGTTGGGATAACACCCATAGTTATTATTATTAATACTTTATCATGCATTCATACTGCAGTCCTGCAACCATTTATATGCGATTAGTCACTTTCCAAAAGAGGAGATTTTTGTGCTTGATTTCACTGCTGCTACCTGATCTGGAGCACCATTTCATTCATGAGGCACTCCAAAGATTTTCTGTGGGTGATCAAAGAGCAGAAAGGAACATGTGTGTAGATGTGCTTCCTCCATTGAAATGAAGGGATTACAAGTTGGGGAGCTCTCATATCTACTACAGTTGTAGGGTGTATGGATAGCAATGCTACTTATATAGGTACAAGAGGTCTCATCCTTCCTGGGCTGAATTATCCATCACATTGTAAATAGTACCAACTTGTACCAACATAGCTCCAAATGGCCTTCTGTATGGGCAAACAGAACCAGCAGAACCACCATGCTGACTCTCTACTGCACAGTAATCCCACTGGAAAAGGATGCAACCAAATGTTAGGGTCATAATACAGTAACTGTTTGTGTTTGTTGTGGTGACCAGAACAGTAACTGGCTGTGAAATGTCTTAAGAACATAAGAACAGCCCCACTGGATCAGGCCATAGGCCCATCTAGTCCAGCTTCCTGTATCTCACAGTGGCCCACCAAATGCCCAGGGAGCACACCAGATAACAAGAGACCTCGTCCTGGTGCCCTCCCTTGCAGTTGTCTTTAAGATGTTACACAAGACACTCACAAGTAGCTTATAATGGCAATGGCCATTCCCTGTTGGTCAACCCGGCACCTGGTACTGAGAAAGAATAGAACTTCTGAACATGAAAATTCCCCTTAGCTTTCAAAGTTAATAGCCACTGGTAGAGTGATGCTGCATGAATTAGTCATGCCTTTCTAATGGGAATAGTTAAAAAAAAAAAAAGCAGTCTTGAGTTCAGTGGTGTCTCTAGGAGGGTGTGGGCCTCACCAGGTGATGTATGGGGGGGGAGGGATGTGACACCACTACATGACACCAAAATTTTTAAAATCTTGATGTTTTTGAATACCATCAAGTTGTATATCAATCAATGCATAATTTCATTCAGAACGCATTGAAATAAACAGTGTTGAAATATCTCTATTCTATCAAATAGGAAAAACCAGCAGGGGCGGGCAATGGTACATCACCACACCTACTGCCTGGAGTGTTGGCCCACCCACTGCAAGGGAGGAGGTCCGTCATAGGGGTGATGTGCTGGTCTCCTGCACTGGGTGACACAAACGCCATATCTGCCCGAGTTCTAGTCCTGAAATAGCTTTGTAGAGTCAGCATCTAGTGATGAAACTGCTTCATCAGAAAGTTCAGTCGTTTCTGATTGGACCATCTGATTGGTCCAATCATTAGTCCATCTAGGTCAGCACTTTCTAATAGAAGCTCTCAAGTGTTTGAGGCTAGGGCCTTTCCCAGTCCTGCCTGGAGATACTTGCCATTCAAGATGGAACCTTCCACATGCAATGTGCACCTTTTACCACTGAGCCACCATCCCCTTATTGACCTGTTTGTCTTGCTTTTCCCCACCCCATTGGGAGATACTTAAAGTTGCTTACAGGGTTCTTTTCCACATATTTGTAGAATACAAAAGGAAAGGTGGGTATGTGTGTGTCTGGCTTCTATTCATAGAGCAGCTGGTGCTTCTCACTCAGGGGTAGAGGCACAGTTCAGTTTTAAATGGCACCAACAGGTGGAGGCATTTATGACTTTTTGCTGGCTTTCCCTTCTAATTCTGAACAGGAGTTTCAATGGTCAAGGTTTTTCTCCTTCCTGGTATCCCTGGATCATCTATGAAAAGGTTAATGATCTTTATCAGAACATTCTTGGACAGTGTTCGCTCCAAGCAACACAGTAACTTGGCAGCACAGCTAGAATCAGAACCTCCTTCATGGCACTCTAGAGCTCCCCCTACATAGCCCCAATGGGCTCCGCAGAGACCCTGAACTCTTTACAGGGAACACTCTTCTCCACACTCCAAAAATGCTACCTTTTCAGGAATACTCAGAGCGAAAAAACAATGTCAGATCGTTAAACTGAGCTATGCAGACCAGGAAGTCTCTAGTTATGCTTCTGCCTTGAACTCACTAGATAGCTTGAGGCAAGCCACTGTTTCCTGGCCTCAGCCCTTGGTCCCTGCAACTATGATGGGGGATATTAATAAAAAAGGCTTGTTTTTCAGGACTATTTTAAAGTGCAACAAAATAGGATATGAAGCAAGTTAAACACCCTCACTGTCCAATCCGAATGGGACCTAGCATTCCAGCAGCACAATGTTCTTTACAGCTGTCACAAAAGGTGGCATCCTACAGAGTGTGGCCTGGCTCTCACAAATGCCCCCCCCCCCAAGAACTCTGATGCTGGTGTGTCAGAACAGGCAAAGGGGAGATGAAACAGAGAGGAGGAGAGGTACAGAATGGAGAGGAGACTGGGGTGCAGTGGGGGCAAATCAAGGCCAAGAAAGGGGTGCTATCAGCAGCAACACCACCATCACCGCCAATATCCTACCCCGCTTCTCAGCCCCAATTCACCAACCCAGTTCCACTCTGACTTGCATCAACAAAGTAGCTGGTGCAGCTCTACGTAGACCCATTGGAGTAGCAGAGTTTTGCCCTGGGGCAAGGGAACAAATATTCCCTTACCTCAAGGACGCCTCTGGGACCCCAAACTCCCCTGTGGGATGAGGAGCATGCCCCAGTGCAACTGCATCCGCACACGAGGATATAGGTAGAATTGAGCTGTCCAGTGCTACAGAAATGCTGAATACTATATTTTTGAAACAACTGAAACTTATAGGAGGGATTCTTGTATTCAAGTCCCTAACCCCAAGTCTCTAGTCAAGTCTCAAGTCTCTACCTTCAAGTCTCAAGACAGATCTCAAGTCCTTGCTCAAATTCCTGAGTCAAGTCTTGAGTCTTAAGTCACAACTCATGTCTCAGAGCCCAATTTAACAAAAAAGGGAGATAGGGGTGTGGTCTGCGGGAGTTGTAAAACCCCCTTGGTGTTCCCATCTGCACTTCACTCAGCAATGGGTTGAAGCTGTTAATCACTTCCAGGTGCCTGCCACCCAGCTGATTGGCAGCAATCGAAGTGTCACAGGCAGCCTGAAGCCATTGGCCACAGCTGGAAAAACATAAGCAGGAACACACAAACAGAGCAAATCAGAAGCAAAAATGGCTTCAAGACCCAACTTAAGTCCCAGATCGCTGAGTCTGAGTCAGAGGCTTCCCTAGCCCTCATAATGCCTTTTAAAGGCATAAAACCATCACTTTGGGTTTTGCTGAAAAACCAGAGGTGACTTTCTTTGCTCTAACAACCATTCTAAGGCTTTCAGAGGCTGCAGGTAGACGTACACAGACTCTGTGGGGCTTTGAAGAGACTCCAAAGGCCTCCAGTGGGTGCGGGATGGGGCAGATACGGGATCCACGGATATGGAATCAACTGCAATCAACTTGTGAAAGTGCTAGTGACACAATGGCTTACCTCCCATCCTGCTTTACCCTGAACAGGAAAGAAGCTCTGCCTACACTCTCCATTGCTTCTCCCCACGGAACACGGGCCATGTTTTTCACTCCCAAACTGCCTGTGATAAAAATGGGTAAGCTGATCATCTCACTCTTCATCCCATTTAAAGCCCGTGCTGTAAGATGGACACCTTGCAGGTTCTCTTGGTGCTTGTATCACACAGGCCTGTGAAATTGAGGGTCAAAAAAACTGCCCCCCCCCCAAAAAAAATAATTTTATGGTGTTTTCATATGAATTTGGAATGCTGATACAAAAAATGAGATCAGTTTTGCCCTGTCACATCTAGTTTTAGAGATATGAAATAGACTTTTTAGTAAATAGCTGAAGCCTCTTCCTTATGAGAAAGCATAGGCGTATTCTGTAGAATACGTAACATTTTCAGACACAGTACATTTTATCCCAACCTCATATACTTTGCCTAGGGATTTAAATACAAGGCCTAGGTATTCTATAGAATGTCTACCGAGTGTTCTGCAAAGTATTCCACACCCTACCTCAGTTTCTCACAATGCCAGGAACAAACTTGGTAACCTACAGAATACATAGGAAATGTGCACAGATGATTTTATTTTATAGATTGTCTTGAAGTTTTTGACATGCTATAGAATACTGAAGCATTCTATACAATACCTTAGTTTCACACAATGCCAGTAACATACGCATTACTCACTTCTCTGGACTCTGGCCATAAAGTTTGAAAATTAAAATGAAACTTGGACACATTTTATCCCTGTTATTTGCAAACTATTGGAGCCTATTTGCTACCAAACCACAAGTGTCTCCTTTTCCTTTCATGCCCTTTTTGTTCTGTTCACTGGGGTCCTTCTCTAAGCCGCATGATGTAACGATGGCCTAAGGATGATCCACCAGGGACAGCTCATCCTTCAGGCAGGACTGCCAATAGAAAGAAAGCCATGCAGCAGCCACAATTGTCTATTAGAGCACATGCTGTGCATGCAGAAAATTCCAATTATTTACTTTTTTTTTTTTAAGTGTACCTTGCTTTTCCCCAGAGAAAGATGTCCCCAAAAGCAGCTGAGAGAAAATATCCTTGGCATTTCCAGCTGCTGCCAGTCAGTGGAGACCATTCCAAACTGGATGAACCACTGGTTTGATTCAGTCGAGGGCAAATGGTCTGATGGATCTTTGTCACCCATAACATTTAAAGGGTGTCTGTTTCACCGCACTCTGCCTCTGGAAGATGTTTATTTAATCATTTGTTAGGTTTGGGTATTCCTGTTGGGCATTCCTGCCCATGATCAGCACGGAACTAAAACTTAATCAACAGAAGGTTGGACATGCACGTGCTATTCCGTCTCTTGAATTTTGTCCCTTATCATGTTTCATTAGTTCCTCTCTTATTAAATCTCTATTATGACTCAGGAAAGAGAAAGAGAAACAGTTTGCTTGGGGAAAATACTTATTTCCTTCAGGATTAAGGAAACAAGAACAAAATGAGGAAGGCAGAGGTCATTCTTCGCTAAAGTGGAGAAGCACCAAAAATGTTAATGCTTGAGTGACGTGAACCCTGGTAAATGCCAGCATGCAATATGGCAAAAATGAATCCATCAGTTCAGCTTAGTTTGGCTTCTGTAACTGGCCATCTGGCACAAAATCAACCAAATGGATCTCTGCATATTCATCTTCATTTTCACAAATACTCAGGAGAATGTCATTCTTGGGCAAAATAAAATTAAATCACCATAATTTTTAAGACATCCTTTCCTCTCATTATCTCTGGAGACGGGTGTGTTTATGCGCAAATACTCCTTGCTGTAAGGTTAGTGGGGAATTTCTGTTTTGGATGTGTGCTTTGTTGTTGCAAAACAACAAAACCTGGTTGACTGTTCCTAAAAAAAAAAAATCAGTGCTAATGTAAGCACAACATATATTGCAGGGAGCATCTGTTAAAATAAGTCAATGACTTCCATACTAAGTATACCTGAGAGTTTACTTAGGGCCCAATCCTATCCAATTTTTCAGTGCCAGTGCAGCTGTGCCAATGGGGCATACACTGCATCATGGTGTGGGAAGGCAGTCACAGAGGCCTCCTCAAGGTATGGGAACATTTGTTTCCTTACCTTGAGGTTGCATTGCAGCTGCACCAGTGCTGGAAAGTTGGATAGGATTGGGCCCTTAGTCTTCCTGAAGTAATACTTGAGTGTTTCTCAAACTGTGGGTTGTGAGCCAATTTCAGGGGGGTCCCATTCATTTCAATATTTTGTTTTTAATATAATAGACTTGATGCTACCATGGTATGTGACTGCATTTGGGGAAATGTTACTGATCTGTACTTTGAACAGGCTACTGTGTATATGCTTTTAACAATGATAGTAAAGGGGGCTTACTCCTTGGTAAGTGTGGATAGGATTGCAGACTTGGATTATCAAAAATTTTCCTGCTTGATGTTGTCATTTCCAGATTAATAACATTACTTTCAGTAGGTCCCCATAGATTGTCATTCTAAAAAGTGGATCTTGGTGCTAAAAAGTTTGAGAAACACTGATGTATGGTATATTTTTTCAAGCTTCCCATTGGCCAAAATTAATGCTGAAAGGAATGTTTACTTCAGAAGTTTCAAACACCAACTCCCCAAATGATGATTTGGGGTGATGTTAGTGTGACACTTCAGATTTTCAAATGCTGTATTGCAGAAAGTGACCAAAGTCTATCCCAGCAGATGAAGGCCATTCATACATGAACATTTCTAATTATTTCTTACATTTATAATCTACCTGTCTTTCATGGTAGAACTCAAGGTGGCATATGTGGGGTTCCCATATGGTTCCTATCAAGATACTACCCAAACCAAGACCAGTTACTTAATACTCCAGTGTATAGGAAACTGCCTTATGCTGATACAGGCCACTGGCCTCCTAGCTCAGAATTGTCTGTGCCAGTGGTCTTCAACCTTTTTTGTGTCATGACCCCAAATAAACAGGCAGACTGGGGACCCACCAGTGGTCCTGCCCACTGCTGCCTCCATCGTTGTCCACCCCTGCCCCCATTACACCCTCCCAGCCCTGTTCACTGTAACCAAATATTCTTATTAGAAAAAATTACCATGAAGCCTGGCATTAGTGAAAGCTATTTTAGCACAATTACTAAGAACCTGATTAGGACTGGGATACAATCTCCTGGTACCTGAAGGGGTACACCAGATGCCTTCTCCTTTACCTGGTGGTGCAGTGATCTTCAACGCTTTTCATTCCTGTAAGTTGCCGCGACCCCACAGCCAAGGTTTCATGACCCTGTAGGGGTCAGGAACCCAAAGTTGAAGAACACTGGTCTGTACCAACTGGCAGTGATTCTCCAGAGCTGCAGATAGGGGCCTTTCCCAGCCTTACCTGGAGATGCCACATGTAGAATCTGGGGCATCCTACAGGCAAATTATGTGCTCAACCACTGAGCTATCGCCCCCATCACCATTTTTATGTGGGTGGATTGAAGTATCCTAAGCTCCCCTGAATTGTCAAGTTGCTTAACAGCACAATACTATGCATGACTACTCAGAACTAAGCCCCATTGTGTTAAGTTGGGCTTACTCCCAGGAAAGCATGCTTAGGATTGCAGCCTAACTTTAGCAAAGCAGATGCATCATGTGCCTTCAGGTCATACCCTGGGACTATGTTCATCTAGATGGCAATATAGAGATCTTATTTCATTTAATGAGAGTGTACATGGCTTTCATGATACATGGAACTTATCACAAAGTAGGTAGGTAGTAGATGGCATATATAAAGCAGCATTTCAGGGACTATCAGTAAAAGCAGCCAGTGAGCAGTGCATGCCACAATAATAGTAAACAGTAAAGTATACTATTCTCTTGTTTGTAGTGATATGTACTAACCCTGAGGTTCTCAAACTCAGGAAGGTTTCTTACAATTCTGGCTTAGAATTTGGATACCAAACCCTCATTAGCTAACAGTCCCCAGTTCTATTGAGTTCTATGTTTCAGTAGTGCATACATGCTAGGGATTCCAGCACGTTCCAGGACTGTGTTGTTTGGAACTTTGTCCTGCCAGGTGATGCCGAGAATACGTCGAAGGCAGCGCATGTGGAAAGCATTCAGTTTCCTCTCCTGTTGTGAGTGAAGAGTCCGTGACTCGCTACAGTACAGAAGTGTACTCAGGACGCAAGCTCTGTAGACCTGGATCTTGGTATGTTCCGTCAGCTTCTTGTTGGACCAGACTCTCTTTGTAGATTCAATGAACCTACTTTTCTGATATTGGTGATGCTTTATGGCTGTCACAAATGGTGCTGTGAAAGGGTGCAGAGCTGTGTGCACTTCCAGAGCAGCACCGGAGAGGTCATGGAGGCCCAGCTAATGACGACAGAGAATGGAGCACCTTCCTACAAAGGAGAGTTGGCAGGGAGGTCAGATCAGGGTGTTCAGGCATAACAGGGTGGAATGGGGCCTGTTGAAGGCAGGAAGGGGTGGCAACTGGATGCTTTCCCCTCCAGTAGCATCTGACTGGCCCTCCCTTTGTCTCTTCAGATTTGCAGCAGCTAAAGAGCTGGTGCAGGTTCATCCGGACCCACCTGTGGATCATGAGCTGATTGGTGATGGGTAACAAAAAGTTCCTGACATTTTTTTTTTTTAAAGAACAACTGTGCAAGCACCCTTGCCCAGTTTGCAGAAGAAAATTGCAGCAGCGGGTAGTCTGGATAGAGAGACCACTCTTTTGGCTGGAATGCTAACCTGTGGTATGGTTCTGTTGGCAACCTTCAGTCTCGAGAGACTCTGGTATCGTGCTCTGAATGGTGGTTCTGGAACAGTGTCTAGTGTGGCTGAAAAGGCCAATTCGGGAGTGACAATCCCTTCCACACTGGGAGCAAGTGCAGTCTGTCCCTGGCCTGTCTCCCTGGCCATGGGCCTTCCTTATTTGCCTCTTTGCCTCAGTCTGTTGGCCAAGTGTCTCTTCAAACTGGGAAAGGCCATGCTGCACAGCCTGCCTCCAAGCGGGCCGCTCAGAGGCCAGGGTTTCCCACTTGTTGAGGTCCACTCCTAAGGCCTTCAGATCCCTCTTGCAGATGTCCTTGTATCGCAGCTGTGGTCTACCTGTAGGGTGCTTTCCTTGCACGAGTTTTCCATAGAGGAGATTCTTTGGAATCCGGCCATCATCCATTCTCACGACATGACCGAGGCAACGCAGGCGTCTCTGTTTCAGCAGTGCATACATGCTAGGGATTCCAGCTCATTCCAGGACTGTGTTGTTTGGAACTTTGTCCTGCCAGGTGATGCCGAGGATGCATCGGAGGCAGCGCATGTGGAAAGTGTTCAGTTTCCTCTCCTGTTGTGAGCAAAGAGTCCATGACTCACTGCAGTACAGAAGTGCACTCGGGACACAAACTCTGTAGACCTGGATCTTGGTATGTTCCATCAGCTTCTTGTTGGACCAGATTCTCTTTGTGAGGTCATCCAAATTACCCCCCCCCCCAAATTAAAATGTCACATTTTCCTATTTTCTCTTGTAACTGTCCTGCCACAGATCACAAGTGAACCTAGTTTTAGCCAGTTGTCTGGCCTGGAAGACTCTAATTGCACATCCTGCTCTCCTGTTCAACCTTCTGGACACCCTGGATAGACTATAAAGGTTTGGGGGAACAGTCCTTGGCCTCCATTTCTAGGGAAAGTCCAGCAAATGTCTACATACACATACTATATTTGCCACAGGATGTGGTGATGGCATCTGGCCTGGATGCCTTTAAAAGGGGATTGGACAAGTTTCTGGAGGAAAAATTCATTATGGGTTACAAGCCATGATGTGTATGTGCAACCTCCTGGTTTTAGAAATGGGCTATGTCAGAATGCCAGATGCAAGGGAGGGCACCAGTATGAGCTCTCTTGTAATCTGGTGTGCTCCCTGGGGCATCTGGTGGGCCGCTGTGAGGAACAGGAAGCTGGACTAGATGGGCCTATGGCCTGATCCAGTGGGGCTGTTCTTATGTCTCTAGAAATCTCAGGAACACATGTCCCTGATTACTGGGGGCTGGGGGATAAGAATAGGCCCTCAGTTTGGCTGTACTTGTCGTAAGAGACGACTAAACAGCCACCGGGTAGATGGGACTCGTCAGCCTGGGAAGGCAGTTCATCTGAGAGAAGGAAAACTCTGATCCCAAACCTCCACTGCCTTGTGGCTACATCCAGTTATTGAAAAGGCTTCAGGAGTCAACCTCGAAGCAATATCCGGAGCCAGAGTCCGTGAGGCAGTTCATGGCTGAACACAGTCACGTTCTGGCAACTCCTGCGACGCCGCTGGAACCAACCGTATTGGCTTCTGCCTTTCCATTGGACCATTTCAGCGACATGGAGAGGGGGGATTTGCCGCATGGGTAACAGTCTATCCTCCATATCTACTTTACCCAGGCTTTGCGCACTGGAGAGGACACTCTGTTCCAGAACCACCATTCGGAGTGCTATACCATAGTCTTCCGCGACTGAAGGATGCCAACATGGGATGTTGTTAATAAAATATTTCTTTCTAGATCCTTTTTTTTCCTCCGGTAAAGCTATGTGGATCATGACAGATAGTCATTTTAAAAAGTGGGTCCTGGTGCTAAAAAGTTTGGAAAGCACTGATCTGGAGGCTTATGGGAATGGAAAATAATTTCCTTGTTCCCCTCCCAAGCCTCCTGATTGCCTGCCTCCCCCACCACAACATGCAAAGCAGTCCATTTTGACATGGCTGCATGCTATGGCAGGGAAAACCATAGATGAGGCTCTGAATCTCCTTTACCAGCATTGGGTCAATGCACATGATGAAGCAGCCACCAAGCGATGCCATTACATTTCTTTCTTTACAGTGGCCAAGTTGTACTGAAAGCATTGTTTTGTGCAGCAGTTTACTGCAAGGGTCTGGCAATTTTCTCTGTACACTCACAAGTCCTTTTGCTGCACTCAGCCATTACACTAACTTGCTATATGAAGCAACTGCCATGTGGCAGAATTGAAAATAGACTCTGAACATTTTTTTTCCGTATGCATTAGTATACACAAAACTGGATTCTCTTCAGATTTGTGGCAATCTTGCGGCATTTAAGAGTTAGATGTGAGCAGATCAAGTGTTAGTCAACAAAACAATTGAACCAAAGATTGATTAGGTCTTGGTGTGTTCAGTGCTCAGGTTTGCCTGGCTGGCTATCACCTTGACAGAAAAATGCCTGTGGTTTATATCACTGGTGTCTGACATCCGAGAGCTGTCCATTCCATAAGGTATATACATATGCCCTGTCTCATTTGAATAAACATACCAAGCAAATGTTAAACATGACACATCAAAAAGGCAGCAAATGATAGTACATCTCTACCGACTGCTCACCCTGTACAAAGACACATGTTTCCTTTCAAATGGTGAACTTAAAGCCTGTTAAATCCATTTCTATCTCCTTGGATTCAAAAAAAAGTTGTCATCATATGGATACCTTCACCTATTTATCTGCTTATTTTTGTAACTTAAAAATACCTTACAATAAAGTCTTCAAAGGAGACCTACCTTATTAAAGTGTGATTTAATAATAATACCAGGCTTAGCATAGAAAGAGAATATTTTGAAAGGCTTTTGTCAGGGTGTTTATGGCTTCTTGTTACATATTTGTGTCTGCCTCCAGGAACCTCAAAGAAGTGCCTCTGGTCTCACAGTGATCCTTTGAGGTAGATTAGGCTGAGAGATAACTTACTCAAAAGGTAACCCATGAGTTTCACAATTAAGTACGTACCGGAATCCGACTTTGCCAGCTGCAAGGCAAGCTCATTGTCTACTGGTGTATTCCCCCTAGTTTAGCACTCAATGGGTATTCTAACTTTAGCTGGTCAAGACTTCAGAAACTAGTCATGACCAAGCCCCACTGGAATAATTGACAGATATGTCCAACTAAACTGCGGGCCACTGGCATGTCTAAGATATGGAAGGTAGGACACGTGTCCTGGCACCACTTTAAGGGGGCGCCACTAAGCAGTTTCTATTAAAGTCAAGCATGTGGAGGCTTTTGTTGTGCTGCAAAAGGAGGTTTTTTTAATGAAAAAACCAGAAGTGACTTTTTTGGCCTGAACAGCCATTCCAAGGCATGCAGTGGCTACAGACAAATGCGTGCAGCCTCTATTGGGCTCAGAAGACTTTCAGAGGGGAGGGGAGCACATCTGCAGTTAAGTAAAACTGCAGATACGGGATCCCTGCGTATAGGGGCCCCCCTTTATTACTTTTCAACAAGAGAAGTTCACAAAGTGGTCTTGTTCTGCCAAATTCCAAGTCCAAGTTTCACCTAGAGAACTTAAGCCCACTTTAAGCTAATTAGCTCCACTTTAGCTCCCAACAATGGCCCTAGTTTTGCACGGCAAGATCCCCATCACCGGGGTAGCTCACATATTCAACCTGCAGAGGTCCTCCTTCCTCCCCTCTCCTGCCAGCAGCTTCTCCAGCCATTACAGCAGCACCTTGGTTCGCAGCAGGTCTTGAACATGGCAGCCATACACCAATCCCAGTATCTCCAGCATCTCCAAAGTATATTTACCAATCTGCCCTTTAATCAGTCCATCAGCAGTTCATCAGCCATTAGTTCCTCAGCCTATTAATCCATCAGTTCAGTTCCTTCCTTCAAGCTTTCCTCCTCCTATTACCCACACCCCTTTTCCTTCTTGCAGGTGCTGCTTTTGTCCCTGAGGGCCCTATAGCCTTTAAGTGGCTGCAGCTGTGCAGCACACTCACTGCAATCTAAGGTCCTGGTGTTAACCCCATGCTTGCCTGCCAGAGCAAGGGGCTACTGTTGACACCACACCCTACCTCCTTGAGCAGTGGTTCTCAAACTCACTGGGAGAGTTTCAGAGCCACTAAGTTATTGCGTGGGCAGGAGGGGGGCAGCAGGGACGGGGGAAGGCAGTGGCACGATCCCCAAGATCACGCTGCTCAGGGGGCTGCAGGGGCTTGGGTACACGTACCTAAACCACTGCAGCCTCCCAGGGCTGCAGGGAGCCCGGCTCTACCTACAGCAGGGCTCCCTGCAGCAGTGAAAGTAGATGCGGAGCAATCGCGCCCCACCTCCAAGTGGAGCGTGTACCCAAACCCGTGCAGCCCCCCTGAGCGGTGCAATCCTGGGGATCATGCCACTGCCTCCTCCCTGCCTCCAGGCTGCCCCCAACCCTTAAGGGGGCAGGGGCCAGGGCCCGCAGGCTGGGGCATCACAGCATCCCAGTTTGAAAAGCCCTCTCCTTGAGGGATCTTGTGCATTTCCATTACAGGTCTACAAAGTAAACTAAATCAATACATGATTCCCTGTTTGAAGAGAACAGCTGCTCTATAAACATTAAAAGACACCACTTTAAAAGTGCCTCTTTGCCCAGTTAGCAGGGGTAAATAGTTTGGAATTAGATTCTAGGTACTCTTAATTGGGCTGTGAATTGTGATTGTGAGGAGCTCCAGAAGGATCTCTCCAAACTGGCAGAATGGGCAGAAAAATGGCAGATGCGCTTCAATGTAAGTAATTGTAAAGCCATGCACATTGGGGCAAAAAATCAAAACTTCACATATAGGCTAATGAATTCTGAGTTGTCTGTGACAGATCAGGAGAGAGATCTTGGGGTGGTGCTGGACAGCTCAATTAAAGTGTCGACCCAGTGTGCAGCGGTAGTGAAGAAGGCCAATTCTATGCTTGGGATCATTAGAAAAGTTATTGAGAACAAAACAGCTAATATTATAATGCTGTAGTACAAATCAATGGTAAGGCCATAGCTGGAGTATTGTGTCCAGTTCTGGTTGCCACATCTCAAAAAGGACATAGTGGAAATGAAAAGGTGCAAAAGAGAACAACTAAGATGATTACGGGGCTGGGGCACCTTCCTTATGAGGAAAGTCTACGGCATTTGGGCCTCTTCAGCCTAGAAAAGAGACACCTGAGGGGGAACATGATTGAGACATACAAAGTTATGCATGGGAAGGATAAAGTGGATAGAGAGATGCTCTTTACACTCTCACATAACACCAGAACCAGGGGACATCCACTAAAATTGAGTGTTAGGAGAGTTAGGACAGACAAAAGAAAATATTTCTTTACTCAGCATGTGGTTGGTCTGTGGAACTCCTTGCCATAGGATGTGGTGATGGCATCTGACCTGGATGCCTTTAAAAGGGAATTGGACAAGTTTCTGGAGGAAAAATCTATTATGGGTTACAAGCCATGATGTGTATGTGCAACCTCCTGATTTTAGAAATGGGCTATGTCAGATGCAAGGGAGGGCACCAGGATGCAGGTCTCTTGTTATCTGGTGTGCTCCCTGGGGCATTTGGTGGGCCGCTGTGAGATACAGGAAGCTGGACTAGATGGGCCTAAGGCCTGATCCAGTGGGGCTGTTCTTATGAATTCCCACTGTATGGGACTTCTAAGCACACATACATATGATCAGACTGAAAGTTTAAAATACTGTATGCTTTTGTAAAAATGAGTCATCAGATTGACTTAAGTTGAAGCATGTTTCAGCTTCATCCACAAGTCGGTTGAATCTGTTCTGCAGCCAAGAACATCCTGTACCTAAATCAGGCCTACACAATTTGTGACCCACCAAATGTAACACAGCCCACCAGCCATGTATGACTGTCTAGTCTACCAGGGGCATAATTAACCTCCTGCTTTTACCATCTGCCTGGGACTGCAAAAAAGAAGTTGCAGAGCTCCAGAAATGCCACAGAAGATGTCTGGTGGGTTCTGTTTGTCTTGATGGGTCAAACATTGTACAGACCTGACTGAAATGCTTGTGATGCTACAGTATATGGAAACAGCATAACATTGCACTGATCATGATGCTATAATGGTGAAGCAGGCTGGAAGGCCAGGATATTGCTGGCAAAAGCACATGTCATAACCCATCCCCAGTTCTCCAGCCCACACTGCTCCCTTCTTGTCATTGAACGTATGCCAGCAAAGCAGCTGGCATGGGTCTGAGGAGACCCACAGTCTACCAGATGGCCTACCAGGAGGTAAGTTAAAATGCTTTTTTACTTACCTCTTCCTGGCTGTCTGAACATCCCCGCACAATAGCATGCAGTGCACACTCTGTTGGCATAGTTGCAGGCTATGGAATGGTGAAGATAGGACTGGGCTGTTGAAATTGTCATTACAAGATATGCTTTGAACTTTGCAAGTCTGAAACCACTTAATAATAAATACAACTTGCAACAATAATTTTTTTTTTTAATGAAGGATACAGTGCTGAGCTAGATGAAGCAACAACCTGACTTGGTCTAAGGCAGCTTCATCTGTTTATTGAAAGTGGCATGAGACTGGTGGGGTCTGACCTTGTGTGACAAAGAAGCATAAACCCATCACTGAGAGCAGTTGAAGCTTCCTACTACAAATGTGTGGAATTCTAATCTAAAGCAATGGCAATGAATGCCCTACACATGGATACCTTAACCTATTTTCAGTCTGTTGCTCATCTAGCACAGTACAGGAGCAGCTCCCCATGGTCTCATCCTGCGGTTTTCAAACTCTCAGGGAGTTTAAAACCCACAGTAAGTCTTTGCTGGGGTGGGGGGAGGCAGCAGGGGCAGGGAGGAGGCAGCAGCACGATCCCCAGGATCGTGCCACTCAGGGGGGCTGCAAGGGCTTGGGTACAAGCTAGTCTCTGCAGGGATCTCCAGTTCAGGGAAAGGGAGAGTGGAGAAATCATGCTTCGCTTCCGCTTTCCACGATCTCTCCACTCTCCCTTTCCCTGACCCAGGGAGCCATGCAGGTGCTCGCACCCAGCTCCCCACATCCAGGGACGGCTGCTGCAGAGACTGGAGGGTGCACCCCAGTCCCTGCAACCTTCTCAGAAGGGGAAGTGGAGCTTTTGCGTTCCGCTTCCGGTTTAGTAGAGCAGGGTGCTATCACCCCACTCTCACTTTCCCTGACCTGAGGAGCCCTGCCGAAAGTCGCGCAGGGCTCCCTGCACCCCTGGGAGGCTGCAGGCGGCTTGGGCAGGTGTACTCAAGCCCCTGCAGCCCTCCTGAGCAGTGCAATCCTGGGGATCGCCCCACTGCCTCCTGGCTGCCCCTGCCCCTTAAGGGGAAAGGGACCAGGACCCTTAAGCTGGGGCATCGTGACACCCCAGTTTGAATACCACTGGTCTCATCTGAAGGTCTTTCCCATCACCTGCTAAGTGAACCTCTTCAATGAGATCCTGTGCTTAAACCTGGACTCTGCTTCACAGAAATTAAGTACTCTACCATGGAGCTACAGCCCCTTCCCTGTACATTAATTGCATATCATGTAAAAAAGTAACTGTCTGTCCTGAATCTCCTGCCAATGAAATGATCTGGGTGACCCCAAGCAGTATGGGAGAAGGAGAAAAAGTTCTTTTTCCCCATTACCACTCACAAATTTGCTCCCTGGGGCATTTGGTGGGCCACTGTGCAATACAGGAAGCTGGACTAGATGGGCCTTTGGCCTGATCCAGCAGGTTTCTTCTTATGTTCTTAAATTTATACATATTTGTCCCTAGTTTATCCCTGTCACCTTCCCTTTTGACTCCCTTGTATCAATTTTAGATTGTAAGTCCCTTGAGGCAGGGACATAGTCCCATTTCTCTAAAAAGTGCCATGCACATCAGTGGTACTCTATAAATAATAAATATTTCTGATTGGGGTGTCAAATGGGACTAGAGGGAGGAAATAGGAGGTTTAGGATGATGCATTTTGAAATGCATTGTTTGTTCATTTGTTTCCAAATGGTGTGACACACTGCTTCAGATTCAGTGGTACCACACTACTGTGAAAAAGTAGTTAGAAGATCCATAAAAGTGCATTTACCATGTGATGGGGTGATACAAACCAGGTTCTTGCATGATAAAGGGCAGAAAGCCGTTGAACGTTGCAGTAGCATAGCTAATGATCGTGTAGCCTAGTGCCAAACTAAAAACGATGCCCCAGAAGTGACATCACACCTGCCATCTTTCCCACAGCAGATTGCCACCCACTTGCTCTGCCACCTCCCCCAGCTAGTGGCATAGCTAAGGCATCTATCTGCTACCTAGGGTCAAAGAAGATTTTTAGTCCCCCTCCAAAACAAAATCAAATTTAATTGAGTAAATAAATAAAAAGTGCGTCCCTGATTGGTGTAAGACACTGTGTTGGGGTAAAGAGGGGCGGTTATTCTCCCCTTGCTAAATATAAGAAGAGTATCACTTGAAAATGTGCCTTTTTACCCAGTTAGCAGGGGTATTATGACACATGGAAATGAGAGCCGACTTATATTAACACCTTATCTGTTCCACCTTATTGGTATCATAACAACATCTCATTGGCTCTCAGAACAATTAGTCTCATTGGTCAGCTTTGAGTTTAAAAAATCCACGTTTTGTTCCATAAGGCAGTTTCCATTTTCTGGTTAATTGGCCATAACTTTTGATAGAATACAGATTATCAATGCAGTTTCATTGCATTCTGCATTAAATTACCTTTCCAATGATATATGATGGTATTATCATACATACCAAGATTTTCACAATTTTGATCGCTAGTGTCAAGTTCAGCTTGTTGCCCGGCACCACTGCTACCTCCTACACCCCCTTAGCTATGCCACCGGGCCATTTCACAACATGGCCGATGTCTGACACTACTCCTGACCCTGTCTCCATTTCTACAAAACTGAAATGGGGAAAAATGTGAAACATCTCAAGAACCAATCCTGAGAAACTGATGGAGTAGTTAGAATGTTGAATTTAGATCCAGAGGTTCCACTCTCTCCCCCACCATGAAGCTCTTTGGGTGCACTTGGTCCAGCCACCATCTCTCAGCCTAACCTACCTCACTGCATTGCTGCAAAGCTGAAATTGGGGAATCGGTGTGTGGGCATGTACACAGTCATGAGCTTCACAGAGAAATGGCAAGAAAACAATGCACCGCAGATACCCACCCATAAGTCGAGGGCAAGTTTTGAGCAAACAATTATGGAATTTTCTATGACCCTCAGATAAGTTGGGGGTTAAACCTAGGAGGGTGTCTGACTATAGTTTTGTCTGATTTTACCCAAGACCAGATCCTGAAAAATAACTTACCACTAATTGTTACCTAAGAACTATAGTCTCTAATTTATTAAACTCACAGTAAAAGATCATAAGATACATTTTTATTCTTTTTTTAAATTCTGGTCTTCACCACCTTTTTGTAAACACTATCAGAGTAAGTGCACTGTAAACAACATACCAGTGGTTCCCAACCTGGTATTCATGTACTCCCAGGGACACTCAACAGGACCTTTAGGGGCACTTGAAAAAGAATGGAATAATTCCATGATTGTTAGCTAAAAACTTGCCCTCAACTTATCTGTGCGGTTGACTAATAGGAGAGTATCTGTGGTGCTTAAAAATGATGGCATTCACTACTCACTTATCTCAATATACATTTAAGGAACCATACAGAGTGCTTTGCAGGAGGGAAACCTTTTGCTAGAGTGCATTTTGCTTTCACATACTCCAAGCCTAAGGTCAATGATGTTTCTTAAGATCCTGAACTTGGGCTATGATCAACTCAGCTGAACTGAAACTGGAGTAAGAATGAAGGTAGAGGTGCAAGCCAAACAACGAATTTGGTACCCAATGGGTTGCTTTCCTCCCAAACTTTTTGTTTTGCTTTTTTCAACATGAGACCCATTGCTAGAGGCACTCTTTGCCTGACCTTGGTCTCCTGCTGTTCCTTTGGCTTTTTGTCTGAACTGGCCCCAGGGCCCTCTCTCGAAAGCCACGGCAGGGGGCCTCTGAACTGCTTGTAGCAGTTCTCTGGTCTGAGGCAGGATGTGTACAGAACACACTTTGTTTAGCCAAAGATCTAGTAACTTTCAGTTAAATGGGACTTGGCACAGAGGTGGAGAGCTGTCCATCTTGAAATAAACTAGTTCTGCAATATGCACACCAATATCAGAATTTAAAAAAAAAACCACATGGCAGCTTGCGGTTAATTTAGTTTATAGCACTTTACTTACAGTGGATCCCCTAGAACAGTGTTTCTCAAACTCTAGGTGGGACCCTCTGGTGGGTCACGAGCCAATGCCCATTCATTTCAATATTTTATTTTTAATATAGACTTGATGCTACCATGGTATGTGATTGCATTTGTGGAAGTGTTACAGATCTGTACTTTTAACAGGCTGCAGTGTAAATGCTTTTAACAACAATAGTAAATGGGACTTACTCCTAGGTAAGTGCGGGTAGGATTGCAGCCTAGAATTGTTAAAAATTTTCCTGTTTGATGATGTCACTTCCGGTCATGACATTACTTCTGGTGGGTCCTGACAGAGTCTCATTCTAAAAAATGGGTCTGGTGCTAAAAGTTTGAGAACCACTGCCCTAGATATTTTCACTTGTGTTGTTCAGTGTCATACTGTATAGAAAAGCAGCAAGTCATAACAGAGGCTAAGAGATTTTGGACTTCCCACAGCTGCTTCTACCTTTTTGTACGCATGTATTGGGAAATCTAGGCAGCCAGTCTGGACAACGTTATTTGAGACCAAAGCAAGACAGAATCTCATTGTACGGAAAGATGCCAAATTACTACAAGCAGAATCTCAAGGGTCATTCTCACTCCCTTGTCTTTCCTTCTGAGGAATGTTCAGACTAATTGAGAAAATACAGGTCAAAACCAGAAATAAATCACAGAAATCAGGCATTCTGGTTCTCCCTCACCCTGTCCACAGGACTAACAAGCTATCCCATCAGCATTTGGCTTCTTGATGTCAAACATGGGAGTGTACCACTGAGAAAGATGCCTTTTTTTCACTAAGTTACTTTCTTTTGTTCACATGTGTGCAATTGAGTCTAACTAGGCAAATTGGTAGCTGTGGGTGTCTCTTTATAACCAATAGTAGGATTTCTGTTCTTCTCTTCATGGCCCTTGCTCTTCAGAAACCTTTCTGCTACCAGCTCATGCATGTGAGCCTAAGCCTCTGCAGATGAGCATTTCACCACCCAAGGGCATCTATGAGAAAGAAACACCTTCTTTACCTAGTGTTTTGCCAGATTCTAAGGCCAAGCTTTGCCTAAAGAATTATGTCCACTTTTAACTAATTAGCTCCCCTTCTTTCCCCAAGAATGACCCTGGTTCTGCCCTACAGTACTGCAGGACCCCACCACCAGGGTAGCTTACCTGTTCCACCTGCAGAGGTCCTCCTTCCTCCCCTCTCCTGCCAGCAGCCCCTCCTACCACTTCAGCAGCACATTGCTCCTCCATGGGTCTTGGGTATGGCAGCTAAACATCAGTCTCAATGTCTCTAGCAGTTTCTACTCCAAAGCCCACACACACCAGTAGTTTAGCCATTAGTTTTTCAGTCCATTAATCCAGTCTCACATTTTCCTCCTACTACTATCCACACCAAATTCTGCTCTTCATCAGGTGTTTTTATGCCTGAGGCCCTATTGCCTTCAAGTGGCTGCAGCTGTGCAGCACACCTCTGCTGAATGCCCAGGCCTTAATCCTTAAAGAGGCCACTGCTGACACCACATCCTACCTCCTCACCAGATCTTCCGAGATTCCAATACACCCACTCAACAGGATGATGAACCAGATGACCACATGAAGTTATCATCAGTATGAGCCCCTGGGCTGCAATCATATGCAAGCTCACTTGGGACTTGTAATGGAAGATCAGAAGATCATCAGGTGGATGATGTGGTGTTGACAGCGATTCCCTGTTTTGACAGCTGGTTGACAGCTCTGGGAAGGGAAGGGCTGGCTCCACAGCTGTAATCAATCAAGGCCAATGGAGACCTGGATGGACACCTGAGCTTCATTTGACCTTGATGGGACTTTGAATGGACATGGACTGAAGGGATGACTCACCTGAGCCTAATTTGGAGCTAATGAGGTAGCTCACAGCTGAGCTGCATTTGGATCATGAGACATCCAAGGATAAAAGGCAGCTTTGGGAAGAGACAGAGCTACCCTGACCCAGGACCAAGAGTGGGGTGCTGACCCAGCTGGAAGCTGGACCCAGAGCCAGCAGCAGGATGCTGACCAGAGGGAGGACCCTGATCCAGAGCCAGCAGCAGGATGCTGACCCAGAGGGAAACCTGGATGGACCCACACTGGGAGAAGGGGACTGCCAGAACTCTGCTGGAAGACACAGAAGAGAGGACTGCCAGGACCCTGCTGGAGAGAACACTGCTGGAGAGGAGGAACTCTACTGCAGAAGATTGGACTGGGAATACTGGACTGGGAAGACTGGACTGTGCTTTGGAGACTAGATTGGACTTCAACTGGAGGCTTCAGACGTCTACCCACTAAGTTAAGTGGAGTTTTGGGGAGGGAAAGCCTCTGGACAAGAGGACTTGCAGGGAGTTTATGTGTTTGTAGTAATAAATTCTTGTTAATTGCTATAGATAAGAAGTTCTGTGTTTATTCCTTTGCACACCACTGCTGTGCTTCTTGGAAAAGAGGGGTGTTAATTAGCCAAAAAGCGGGCATTAGAAGGGAGTTGGGCTATTTGGCAGAACAGGACTAGGCCCCCATTAAATACAGGAGTTTGCTTATCAGTAAGCATGCATAAGATCAGGTTGTTCCCTTGGTTTAATAGCTATTGGTGCTTCATTGGAAACCCTAGGTACTATAGCCTTTTAAGGGGACATAATAATTTCTAAAGGAGAACTCTCAGCGGCCTCACCAAACTCCAATTCCCAGAATTCTCTGGGGGAAGATTTGGCAATTAGGTGGTCATGGAACATACATACATTTGCAGTCTAGGTATGCTTTAAGGTTGCAAAGGTGGGCAGGTTTGAAGCTCACTGAGTGGCACTTTGCAAGGCACAAAGCCAAACTACTTGCTGGAGTTGTTGTGATATTTAAATGTGCCTCTGGAGGACTAGAGTGCAGTCCTATGCATGTTAACTCAGAAGTAAGGACCATTATATCCCATGGGCCTTATTTTCAGGTAAATGTATATAGAGTTGCAACCTTAATTTATATAAAATGTTACCATTAGGTGGACTAAATTAAGGAAAATTAAATCATGCCTATTTGACACAATTCGTTGATGATCAGTGTGTGTGTCAGGAATCATCAGATCATAGCTTCAAAACAGGACCCATCCTAGAGACATTTGAAGTAATTGTGACATGCTTTAGAGTGCGTTCAGAGTACAGCACAGTGTCAAATACTGCAGCTCTCCCTCATACATTTCAATTGGAATCCTATGCAGACTTACCTGCATTTAAAGTCCCCTTGAATGCAGTGATTGACTTCTGAATAAGCCTGCATAGGTTTGCACTGTTTGAAGTTGAGGACAAGGCTTTGAGGGCTTGTGAAACAAAAATGTCAGAATTTGGGGGAGGATACAATTTTCAACCAGGAGTGGTGCTCGGTTGCCTGGCTCTAGTGCAGACATTTCACTTGTTCCTTCCAGAGCTGTGAGTTAGTGACAGATTATATGACAACGGCATCTCCTTTCCCTCTGTTCAGTGGTCCACTCTTTTCTGTCACTTGCTCTAGCAAGAGGATTCTGGTATCTATTCCACAGTATGCAGCTGAGTCAGTGGCATAGCTAGAAGGGGTGCAAAGCACTAAATTTTGCAGGGAGCCTCACCATGGTGTGCAAGCAGCCTCTCCCCCTTCCCTTTGGAGCCATTCCTGGTGGTGGGAGCAAAATGGAGTCATTGCCTCCATTTTGCTCCCACTGCCAGGAATGGCTCTGAAAGTGAGGATCCCTGCAGAAAACCTAGTACTTTGCACCTCCTCTAGTTGTGCCACTGAGCTGAGTGAAGTGGAAATCAAACTGCATTCCAACACTGTGCTTGGTGGCTACTACTAAATAATATTGTCTTCTCCTTCTTTTCCCATCTTCCTTCAAGAGCTGCTTCTACCTGGAATGTCCTTCACATTGTCAACTTCCATCAGGCTTGCATGTATGGCCAGATTAATGAATGTATGGCCATTAGTAAGGGGGGAAAAAACACACTTGGAAGAAAAATTAAATGTCATGAGTGTAAAGCCCAGAGTTGCAATGTAGAAAAGCTGGGTTGGGTGAGAGGCATGCGAAACAGAGCACATCAAAATGACCATTGAAAATTCCGTCTTCTCTAATGAGGCACTCAGGGGTAGCATGCAGGCATATAGAATGTCCCAGGCTCAATCCCTGGCATCTCCTGGTAGGACTGGGAAAGACCCCGCTCTGAAATTCTGTAGAGCCACTACCAGTCAGTGTTTGTGGCATTGAACTCTATAGCTCAATAAGCTAATCTGATATCAGGCAAAGTTACAGGATGCCTTCTTGTGACTTATCTGTTCTATAAGGTAAGTGTGTCACCTGACTAAGGGCACAATCCCAACTGAGTCTACTCAGAAGTAAGTCCTATTTTGTTTAATGGGGCTTACTCTCAGGAAAGTGTGGTTAGGATTGCAGCCTAAATAATCAAGTCATTCTGTTTTAATGTGCAGGTGAATGAAACAATCATCCTGAAGAAATAAGCATTGTCTGTTTTATGATAGAAAAATCAGCTGGTAGTCACCATTGTAAAAAAAGACACTTGTGTCAATTTTATATCCTAGGGCAGTGTTTCTCAAACTGTGGGCCGCAAGCCAGTTTCAGGTGGGCCCCCATTCTTTTCAATGTTTTATTTTTAACGTGTTAGACTTGATGCCACCATGGTATGTGACTGCATTTGGGGAAATGTTACAGATTTGTACTTTTAACAAGCTACTATATATTATTTTAACAATGATAGTAAATGGGACTTACTCCTGGGTAAGTGTGAGAAGGATTCCAGCCTAGGATTGTTAAAAAATTTTCTGCTTGATGATGTAACTTTTGGTGGGTCCTGACAGATTCTGATAGATAAAAAGTGGGTCCTGGTGCTAAATGTGTGAGAACCACTGTCCTAGGGAGAGATCATAGAATATGACTGCATAGCATGCAAACCTTTAGCAGGGTGGTGGGGCCCCATTGTCAAAACTCCCCCCAGAAGGAATATTCTGCTTCCACAAGGGTGACTTCCACTCATGCAAAGACCATTCCATTCGCAGATAGAGATTCCAATGGCAGCATACTGTTCCACCAAAGAATTGATCGCAAACCCATTTTTTTTTCTAGGATAGCAATAGTTCCCTATGGTTTTTTTGTACTAGTATTTAGAGCATCATTAATAATGTTTCCATCATCTTCTGCTAGATTGAAGGATTTTTAAATCAAATACAAAACCTTTGATGAATGAGTTAGTGGATTCACTCAATGTTAAAGCTCTGCCATCCCACATAAACCAAATTTTTCCACCAAAATTCATGCCACAGTCTTTAAAAATGCTGAGATACTCAGATGATTCACATCTAAATTCAACATTTGGTATAATCACCTAATTATGACTTTGTGCAAATCTTTATTTCAATACTACTTGATTAATGACATCTCCCAAGAATAAGAAATGGGTAATTTATGTCGTTAGAGAATTGTGTAAAGATATTGTAATATATGATCAACCTCTCTCTCTTTATACTACAAGTTCTCCCATATATACCCCTGTGAGACAGGTGTTGCCATTCCTTCCAGCATCAGGGGTCTGCACTTTGAAGTTGATGAGACTGCTGTTAGAATACAGTTCTCCACAGCTGGAGAAAATGTGGTAGACTCTGACCTTATAAAATGGCATAGTTATACAAGTAAAGGGAGCAATCTTACTAATTTAGGAGAACAGATGAAGGTTATTCAAATATAACACTTTGCAAAACCTAACCTTGACATTTTCCTTTTCTCTGTCAGCAAACCTGGGGAAAAAGTTGCCCATTATCTAAGATAATATTAGCTGTAAATGGTATGTCAAAGAGAATATCATTCTGGTACCATGAATTAAATTCACACCAGGATCCACTCCATTTAAATCTATTGCAAGATTACAACATTGCAGAATGAATGGAAAGGCATGTGCACCATTCTGGTAGAGCTTACTGATAAGGTAACTTGTCTTTAAAAAAAGAGTATCTTAGTTAAATAAACACATATTCACCCATCCAAAGCAGCATGCTGCAATAGAATTGGGCGTTTGTCAACATTAAATGAGAAGGTTAAAAATTGTGATTAGCCATCACAGTCGTTCTGTGGTACATATGAGAGGGAAGTCAGTGGGAGTCTGGGAAGACAAGGGAGGTGGGATCAAAGCCTCCAAGTACAGAAGATTAACACTGAAAATATAAGGATTTGCTGAATTAATGCACACTCTGTATACTAAACCAAAATGCCGTTTCAAAAGAACAGGGCTATTTTTTAACAAGTACCCTGTGAAAGCAACAGATCAGGTGCCACAATACCCTGCATGTAATAGGTTTGGGCTGTATTTGGAATCGTCTGATTAATTCCATTGGAGAATGACTTGTGAAAGAATTATTCATCCTCTCTGTGCATAAATTCTGAGAACAATTCACAATACATTTCCAAATTATTTTCAAAGTATACAGACAGGAAAGAATAAAAAAAAGTTTTTTTCTCCCCCCCCCACTACATTTGAAAGCTTGTCAGCACTCAGCTCTAAGGCCTTTAATCCCCAGCTCTAAATAATTTAGAGAACACTTGATTACTCTTTTGCTGAAATGTCAAGTTCTGCAAAATCTGAGGAATACAATCCCAAAAGGACAAAAAAAAGAAAAAGAACCAGAAATGACTACACTTAAGCAGGAAGGAGGAGAAAAGGATGCCATCTAAATAGGGAAAGTTCTGGATTTTTCAGTGCAGGCAATGGTGTGGTATTCCTGATGTGGTATCATAGCAAATCAGGCTTGTCTTCATTAGCAAAGTCCTGAGTGTGGGTTTCAACAGCCCAGAAAGTTTTAACTAGCAATATCACAACAAATCAGAAGCATACACTCAAAGAGGCAAACAAAATTTAGTGGTGTGTAAGGGTTAATCTATTTATCAGCCAATCACCAAAATGTACAGTCTGTTATTTTGTTGTTGAAAATTGCTCTAATTTCCTGAAAAGAAAAGAAAAAATCCTCCACACATTTTAGTCAACTCCAACACCCCCCCCCCTTTAAGAGAACTATTCATTTTTTTTCAACAGACCCACAATATTTACTGACTCTTCACTTGTTATGGATAAACAGGTGCAAATGGCTTCTTTCACTCAGGTAGGTCTGTGCTGGAAAACCCAGGCAATCTAGTACTGAGAGGGGAAACAGAAAATAATTTCCCTTTCAAAATAAGTTAAGTCTCAATCAAACTAATACCCAGTCCTCTGCACATGCAACTGATTAGCTCCACTGAGCTGAATGGGGTTTTGTCCCCGAAACTGTGCAACTGTAACCAGGCAGCTCAATTCTATGCACATTTACTCAGAACAAAGTTCCACTTTGTTGAACTAGAACTTCTTGTCAAACAAGTACATTGTAATGCTATGGAAGTTGAGTGATGCAATGGAAATCAATCACACAAAAACTCTTTAGGAGGAAAAACAAATAATTTTTTTAAAAACTGTCATGGCTCTTAGGTACTCACAGGTTAACATAACCATACATAGAAGATAATATTGAAGCATTCTAGACTCTCAGAGCTGCAAGCCTGAGCTTTTTTGAGACCCAGTCTATCCTAAAATTAGATCTAAAAATCAAGCACTCCAAATGTATTTAAGGAACACAGCATAAGCCTAGGCCTCAGAAGTAACCCCTTCAAGTGGGGCTCACTCCTACGTAAATGTGTATAGGATTGCAGCCATAATCATGTGTTTTTTTTCTTAAGCATCTCTTCAAATGGCTAGTTTGAGCTTCAAAGAGCTCTTTGTTTCTAATTTTTTGCACACACAGAAATAACATTTTCCTCCCTGAGAAACCCAGCACCAGGAGTGAACACGCAATACTAGAAGACACCAAGAAACATCCCCTGCCACCAGAGCCCGTCTACGCAGCAGATTTGACTACCCTGCTTCACCCCACTTGGAAAGTAGTCTTCAGACCACTGCAGACCTGACACCTCATCCATCAGTTCGGAAGCATATGGAAGCATACAGCGCAAGGGTACCCCCCCCCCAACTCTTTCCCTTTCTAACCCTTTGGCTGAAGCCCTACTTTCACTTCCCACATGGCAGTACCATTTACAGCTCAGATCCAGGCCTGGGCCATTTGACCTAAAACCATGTCCTTACTTGCAGCCAAGTCTCCATCATCTTCAGAGGCAGGGAGAGACGGAAAGAATGAGCAGGCCAGAAGCAGGGGGACAAAACTTCTAGTGGTCTGATTTGGAACCTTTGTTATGATAAAGGGAAAGGGGGGGTGGAAAACTTTGGTCCAAAGTGCCAATGGGTGATCTTGCTTCAGGAGGGCCTGTTCAGGGTTTCTCTCCCTCTCTCTCTGCTCCTCTTGTTTCCAAAGGGGGCCTCTGGTCAGTGCTGATTTTCAATACACATTTTCTTTTGGTGGTTGTTGTTGTGTAGGGTGGAATAATAGAAGATGGCCGGTGACCCAGCAAAGCCTTCAAGCCTTGGGCTCCTTTATTGTTGGCAAGCTGAGAAAGGGGGCTTTAGGACAGCGACCCCAAGCACTGACCCGCAAGCATCCCGCGGATTGCCTATTCATCCCCCCAGCCTCCCAGTCGCCCATTGTTTGCCAAACAAGGCCTGAGGTTTCCCACAGAATCCCAAGCTGCTTTTCACACCCTGGCCAGAAAAGGGGACTTTTTTGCAGGGTCAGTTCTTAACATCTCTCTCTGCCCCCCCCTCCTCTTCTTTAATGCCTGTTAATGGAGGTTTTCTAGTGACACATTCAGATGGGGGGGGATTTCCACCACCACCCTCATCTCTCAGGCCTTCTCTGCTTTAAAGTGCAGCACATGGGAACACTCTTGTCCTTCCAGGTCGGAGGCTGCTTCATTCACAAAAGGCCTCTCTGAAGACCTGGATGCAACACACTGACCAGGAGAGAAGGGGGCCCTTGGGCACTGTTTCTCTCCTGCACTTCCTCTAAACAGCCTAATCCTTTCTGAGCTGCAGCTACTGCTCGGCTACTGTTGAAGAAAGAAAGGAGGGGGGGAGGAGAGAGAGTTCAAGCCTTCCTTTTCTTTCTGTCCTTCTTGGACAAGAAACCTGGGATTTTTCCCCCCTTCCTCACCCCTGTGTTGTAGTCCACAAAGGGGACCACCAGTCACTTCGCCTCCTCGTTTACTTGGAAGTAAATCCCACAGATTGACCTCCAAGAAGTGGCGTAGCTAGAGGGGGTACCAAGCGCGAAGTTTTGCAAGGAACCTCACCGCAGCGTGCAAGCTGCCCCTCCCCTTCCGAGCCATCTGGGAGGGGGGTGAGCAAAATAGAAGCTTGCAGTGGCGTAGCTAGAGGGGGTACAAAGCACTAAGTTTTTCAGAGCCTCCGTTTTGCTCTCCAAAAGGGAGGGGCCGCCTGCACGCTGCGGTGAGGCTCCCTGCAATACTTACTGCTTGGCACCCCCCCAGCTATGCCACTGCTTCCAAGCCAGTGAGCCCCGGAACTACAGCCCAGGAACTGCCCCTATGGTTGCAAAATCCCGAGTCTGAATTCTGAGCTGCTTTTCAGGACTGCAGGTCCGCGTCCCCTAACTCGGGAGTCAGTTCCAGTGAACTTACTCCCGGGTATCCCGCCTGTCTCTGGCTGCTCATGCGGAACTGGTGTTGTTAGTACGAAGAGGTACGTTCACGCCTTCTTCCGAACGTGTGAATGCTCTGCGAGAGGAGTTCTCCACCCCTGCGGCCCGATTCGGTGAGCGATCGGCTTGGTTGGATGGTTCAGGTTTCGATTCGAGGCTCGTGTGGAAACCACCGGTTCCCTTGAAACCCACTGGGCTGATTGACTGGCAGCCCCCTCTCCAGGCACACTGGCTTGGGAGAAAACCCACTGAACTCAGGGTTTTTGAGTGCCTGTCCATAGGCCTTCGGTGGTGCTGCCCAATTGGAATCCCATGTGCGCTTACCTGGGAGTACACCCTCCCCATGTACACAGTGGGTCTTACTCCCGAGTAAGCGTGCCTAGGAGAGGCATTTCCTTCGGTTTTGCTACGGGCTGCCTCTGTTGGCCGCCCTCTTCCCTCGCTGCCAGAATCTGCTGGCGTGTCCGAGCACCCTGGCTCAAGGCGTGTCAGCTGCACGTGTGCAAGCAGAAGACCGCAGCGGCCCCATCCTCTGAACCCGCGATAGCCAGCAAAGAAAGTCGCTTGGCAGAGTGGTCCACTTCCGAGTCCTTGGACAAAAGCAGTGTTGGAGTCAACCGCGGACCAGCGATCGCTCCTTTTCCAATACAAGGGTTGGAGTCTTGTCTTGAGGGCGGCCCTCACGGGACCTGGGGCCAAGGAGGGGTGGAAGGGAACCATTTCGGGACCAGAGGCCAAGGAAGAGCCAGTGGGGTGATGATGTCTGAATGACGGCGCCGAAGAAGCCACAATCCTATCCACACTTTCCTGGGAGTAATCCCCATTGACTATAACGGAGTTTACTTCTGAGTAGGCATGCACAGGATTGGGCTCTGTGGCTCACGACAAGGCGCAAGGAGGGAGGTCCGGGGAATCCAGCATCTCCATTCATTCGAGCTCGTCCCATTCCGCCTTTCAACGCTCCCCTCTTAGGGCGGCTTACAGAAGCCATCAGATCAAGCGCACCCGTTCTGCCCTCTCAAGCCCCACTCCGGGGGCTCCGCGGACCGAAGATTTCCATCCAACGGAGGAGATCTGCAATCCTAGCCACCCTTACCTAGGAGTAAGCCCCACTGACTCTAACGCGACTTATTTCTGAGTAGTAGACATGCACAGGCTTGGTCTGTAAGTCTTACTAGAACCCTGCCCGATAATTTATGACAATAGGACTAACGGTGAGTAATTTGCTGTTGCACTACAGCAGGTCTACTCTGATGTAAGCCCTATTATAGCCAGTAGTGGGGCTTACTCCCAGGTAAGTGTGGATGGTATGGCTGTCTTAGCGCCAAAGCCTAGGCCTTTCTACTCAGAAGTGAGTTCCATTAGAGTCAATATGGAGCTTACTTCCTGGCAGTGTGGCTGGGATGGCAGTCTTAGAGCCCAATCCTATGCCTGTCTACTCAGAATTAAGCCCCATTATTGTCAGTGCAGCTTACTCCCAGGAAAGTGTGGCTAGGATGGCAGCTCCAGTCTTTCCCTGCCCCCGGACTCTTGCAACGGAATCGTGAGGACGGGGAAGGCGAGAAAGCGAACAGGCTTGGTAGGGGACGCTGCTGAGAGAGGATGGCGGGCCTAGCTGGCCTCCTGGGGACGTGCAAAGTGCCTTACAGCCCTGCCTTCTTTCCAGAGGGGGCCGTGATCCAGATGGGCCTTTCTGTGTCCATTTTACGCAGGGGAAGCGGAGTCTTTCCTGGGCAGCACCCAGAGCAACCTGTTCGGTCCTGGTGGTGCATGCCACTGACTCCAGAGGAGGCCGGAGGGGGCTTCGGGCTTGGGAAACAAAGGAAAGGGGCTGGAGGTGCAGGTATCGCCTTGCGCTTCTTTCCTGGGTGCAAAGGGGACCTTCGCGGCCGAGTTTCTCCTGAACCCCCCTCCCCCAGGAGGAGTGCAGGAGATCCACCGCCTTGGAGGAGCCCTGGCGGGCCTTCCAGGGAGGGAGACCCGAGCTGCCCTTGTCCCGAGATGCTGACGGCACCACCTCCGCCTTTGCTAACTCCGCGGGCGCGCACAGCCTGGTGCCGGCCAGGGAAAAATGCCTAGCTGCGAACTCCGCGCTCAGCAGCGCGTGTGACCCCGGGGTTGCGCGTTCATCAGCCAGGCAGCGGGACGCTCTCTCCAGGTTGGAGAGGGAGGGAGAGAAGGAAGGAAGAGAGAGAGAGAGAGAGAAAAGAAAGAGAGAAGAGAAAGAGAGAGAGAAGAGAAAAGGGAGGGGGAAAGCAAGCAAGCAAGCTAGTCTGGCTGAATAAGGGAGGTGTGTGGAGGAGGGGGCTGCACTCTTGCTGCGACCCCCAGTGCAGCTCTTCTGAGCGAGGGAGAAGAGAGCCTGGAGTCTACAGGAGGATTTTCAGCCCCCCTCCCCTTCTTCCCTCCTCAGGCGCCTCCGATTGAACACAACGGCGATCAGGTATGGAGCGCTCCCCGTTTACCTACTAGCCTAGTTTCTGCTGCCTGTGAGCCCAAGCCTAGGCCTGTCTACTCAGAAGTAAGTCCCATTATCCTCAGTGGGGCTTACTCCCAGGTAAGTGTGCACAGGATTGCAGCCTATGTCAGGTCTGCCTGGCTGGGAAGCCCAGGACGGAGCCTTCAGGGTCCAATCCAGAACCTGTCAATCCAAGCGAGGCCACTGCCTTCAGGAGGAGATGATTGACACCCCAACAGGCCAGAATCTCCACGTGTGTGCAGCTGTATCAGACACACAGATTTTATTTGATTCTTGAATTGCAATCCGGGTCAGATCACACCATTTCCCCAAACCAGTCTCTCTATTGAGATTGGCGCTTCCCATCGG
The DNA here is from genome assembly GCF_035046505.1 of Tiliqua scincoides. Classification (NCBI taxonomy): domain Eukaryota; kingdom Metazoa; phylum Chordata; class Lepidosauria; order Squamata; family Scincidae; genus Tiliqua; species Tiliqua scincoides. The sequence continues at coordinate 41,133,224 of NC_089824.1, read as the reverse complement.
AGTGAAGGCGCTCCTGGTGTTCGTAGCTTCTCAAATAGATCTACGTCCCATTAAATGAAGGCAGGTGTATTTAACAATAGACGCGATCCGGATTCCCCCCCCCTTCATAAACCCTGGGGGAAATCCCACCACCCTTTCCGGGTATTCTCCTGTTAGGCCTTCGGGGAGTGGCAGGGATCACTGGGACAGCTGAAAACCTCGCCACGAACCCCGTCCTAATCCAGAAGGTGGCCCAGTTACTCGGACCATTCCGAATATGCCGCTTGTCCCCAGCGTTCACCAAGCGGTCCAGGTCCAGCGAGATCAGAGTTCAACCCTGCGCATGTCTACTCAGAATTAAGTCCAGTCACTTTCTGGCAGCCTCACCTACCTCACAGGGTTGTTGTGAGGACAAAAGGAGGAGAGGAGCAGTGAATTCTTTGGAGAGCGGTATAAAAATGTGAACAATAAATGAATGAATGAGTGAATGAATTATATTCAATGGGGCTTACTCCCATTTAAGTTTGGATAGGTTTGCAGCCTGAATCCATCCCTGTCCCCAAAGAAAGGGCTCGGGAGCCACCATCTTCAGGCCCGCGAGGTGGTCCACCCGTGGAAGTCAGCTCCCAGCTTGAGAATCCCACCTCCCCAGATCCATTCTGAGCTTCTTTTTTTTTGGCTTGAACAGGCGGGTTCTTCCCACCACCTCGCCTTCCCAGAGTCTCCTCTAGCTGAGGGGAGACCTCCTTCTTCCCGAGATGTCATCTCAGTTACCCAGGAGTCTCCAGAGGTGAGGTGAGGTCTCCGAGAAAGACAAATAATGACCCAAACCGGAAAATGCTGGGGGGGGACGGGGGGACAGGGGACAGAGAGATGGGGGATTAGATGCCTTCATTTCGCTCGGATAATCCTAAATGCAGCTATCTCTGGCCCTTTAATCTCCTCTCCAGTCGGATTACAACCCATTTGAGGCCGGGCAGTTGGAATCGGGGGCGCCAAGGAAGCAGCACCAAAGGGAGACTTTATGTAACCTGCCATGGGGAGGGGGGTCTCCCTCCCTAGGGAGCCCGGCTTCTCCCAATCCACGCACGACCCTTGGAGGGGAGGCGTCACCTCGAGATCATCACCCGTCCTTTGAGTGCATCAGGCTTGGTTCAGAAGCACGAGCTGCCCCCCATATAGAAAGTCCAGGTATCCCACAGCCGAGTCTTTTCCACTTTGTCTCTCCTCGCCTGATGACGGAGCTCGCCAGCCAGTCCTGGAGATCCCCGCCTCAGTGGCAGGTCTGCGGTCAAATCTATTGGGGGGGGGGGAATCATTGACAGCGGCAGCCAACCGACCTGGAGGAAGAGAGATGGGTGGGGGGACGACTCAAGGGCGCGCTTACCTTCCACTCTGTGCACGTGCGTGGCGGGGGGGACGACAAATCAACCCAGCAGGCTGACTCAAGCCATTTCCGCCCAACGTTGCGTATACGCAACAGGGACCAAATTATGTGCACCTGTGGGCAGGGTAACAATGGGTTAAAAATACATTGTTTTTCTCCTCATATACTGTCGCTCTGGAAATGCCAGACAACGTCCTGTTCATGCGGATCTTTTTTTTCAAAGGGAACATTTTATTCAAATAGGATGGGGAATTTTTTTTGGGGGGGGGTGGGTTTGCAGGTGTTTTCCCCAAAAGTGAAAAATGCCATTGAAATGCTCTGATAAAGTGTTTGAAGTGTGAGTGTGTGTGTGCGTGTTGAGTAAAGAAATCTTGCAAGTAGAACTTCAGTGTTGACATAGAATTGTGTGTGTGTGTGTGTGTGAGAGAGAGAGAACAGACATTAGATTTCCATTAACTATTAGGGATTAGAAATATATTTATTAGTCACACACAGAGAGAAGGGGCTCGTATTTCAGATTCCACCTTGCTTTTGCAAAGCTCGTGATCCTGCCCAGTGAGGCTGCCATCCTATCCACGCTTACCTAGGAGTAATCCCCATTGACTCTAATGGGACTTATTTCTGAGTAGACATGCCTAGGATTGGGCTGTGCTTGTGCTGCTCTCTGGAGTTTACTGAGAAGCAGTTGTGGGGGGTGCGGTGCTGTGACCTTTGCGGGCTGAAGGGAGAGAGAGAGAGAGAGCAGGAGCCCTCCGCAATTGTAGTGTGCGCGTGTCCGCGCGCGCGCTCCCGCGCTGCCTGTTTCTGCCTCTCCGACTGGACGTGATCTTTGGGGGGGGGGCATCGCCCCCTGATTTCATTCTGCCGAAGGGGAGGAAGGGCAAGAGGAGCCCTCCCCCCATTGCTGCCAGGCGGCCAGCGAGCCTACAAGGCAGAGCAGCCGCGCCCTCCCGCTCCTCCTCCTGAGCCTGCAGCAGCCGGCGGCGCTGCGAGGGGGTGCCAGCGCCGGGGAAGGGGCTGATTAGGATGCAGGAGGCGCCCTGCCCTCTGTCGGAGAGCGGGGGGACTGAGGGACGGCACGGCTGAGAGGGGAGGGAGGGGCGGCAGAGGCAGAGAGGCGCCCGCCTGCCTCCCCTCCCTCCCTCCCGGCTGCATGTCAGGCAGAGCGTGGCAGGCAGGACGGAGGCGCACCGCGGACGCGCGCCTCTTCTTCCCCGAGCCCGCCACCATTTTCCCCGCGCTCGCTCCGGAGCCTGCCTGCCTGCCTCCTCCGGCTGGGGAAGCTCCAGCCCTCTCCCGCCAGCCTGCCTGCCTGTAAGTGCCTCCGCTGGCTTGTCCGCCTGCCTCCGGGACTGTGGCTGGGCTTGGGGGGTGGGGGCGCGCGGGTGGGGAGGAGGTTGGGACAGTGGCGGGGGGAGCCCGGGCCAGGCAGGCATGGAGAGCCCGCACGTGTCTGGGGCCGCTGGAAAGATGGGAGCTGCGCGCCGGTCGCGGGCTGGAGGGGGGAGGCAGTGGACGAGGCTGCCTCTGGCGAGATCCAGCCGGCTTTCCGATCGTCTTCTCTGCGTGGCGGCGGCGATGCGCCTTTCTAGAGCTGCAGTACTGCTCACACTTTCCTGGGAGTAAGCCCCATTGACTATAATGGGATTTACTTCTGAGTAGACATGCTTAGGATTCTGCCCCAAGGCACCTTCGCGTGGATCCAAAAGGACGCGGGCTACAATCTATCAACACTTTACTGGGAGTAAACCCCATTGACTGGAATGGGACTTACTTCTGAGTAGACAGGCATAGGATTGGGCTCGCGGACCGCTCAAGGAAGGTACGATTTGTGTCTTTATTGTATTGTATTTGATGGCCTAACAGTACCTGCTGGAGGACTCGATCGCCTGCAAGAACCCCCGCCCCCAACCCCCGCTCTGCTTTCTCTTCCTGGCCTCGCCGAGATGGTCCTGAGATCTCTTCGCATCAATGGCTGCCTCCTTTCTGGGACCCCCCCCCCATGATTCCCCATCAGCCCCCCCCCAGCGCCCAGAGGAATTCCCCCTCCCCCAGCGGGGCGTGTGGGCGACCTCAAGCCCGGGAGGGCGAGGGCAAGGCGAGCGAATTCCAGCGGCGGGCCTCCTTCCTTTGTGTGGTGTTGAAGCTTTGTGCTGTGCGGATGCCCGGGGAAGATGGCGAGGAGCCATTGTACGGTTCTTCCGGGAGGGAGGGAGGGAGGGAGCGAGGAGGAGAAAGGGGGAGAGAGAACGGGTCCGTCGGGGATCGTTGGAAAGAGACCTCTGGGTCGCCAGGAGTTGCAAGTCTCCCCCCAGCCATTGGGAAAGACTCCCTTTGCCTGGAGCTGGTGCGCTCGATGGCCAGCGACCCTGGGGCCAGTGCGTCTCCCGCAACCCACAACGGGTTCCAGTCAATGGGCTGGAGAAAGTGGAGCTGGGGAGGGGGCTGCAAGGCAACAATCTGTCCTGCCCGGGTCGCCAGCTGCCCCTCTCGCCCAAGGAGGGCCTCCGTTTGAAAGGATCGCTCCTTCCCATCACTGTCCCTGGGTGGAGAATGGGAGTCCGCTCCCCACCCCCAGCACCGGGCTCGGAAGCAAACTTGTAGGTTGTGGTGGTTGAGGTGGCTTCTGCGTCACTGATTGCACAATTTAATGGGGGGGGGGATCAGCACCCTGAGGAATGCCTTCCATCTTCCAGAAGGGATGGAGCCCTTGCAGTGAATGGCGCAGTGCACCGGACAAAGGCATGTGTGTTGTGGTCCTTGTGGTTGCTGTTGCTGTTGTTGTTGTTGAATTGTTGTGGACTCAGGTCTGCGGAAATAATGGCAATCAGGCAGAGGGTTCTTCCGGATTCGTAAAGTCTGCGAAATCACGGCAGAAAATGAGTGCTCTCTTAATAGAATGTCGTGTGTGTGTGTATGCATTTGAATATATATACTGTATATATGTATATGTATATATACACACAAACTAGATAGATAGATAGATAGATCTCTTTAGAGGTTGGCTGGCGACGTTTTGTCAAAGGTACCTCTATTTTTGGAATCTTTCAGTGCGTCTCTGGTCTATGACCGCATCTATTTGAGTGTCGTCTTCGTCCCTGTAGTAACTAGCGCGGGTCTCTTAAGACTCCTGGCAAATGGGAATCGGGTAGATCCGCGGTGGAGAAGCGATTGTCAAGTGCTGTCCCGAACACGTGTGTAGGCAGACGTAGAAATGCTCGCCACATCTCGCTGAAATCTATTTTTATAATGTACACCTTGCTTGTCTACAACTGTGACTGGAAGGGAATGCCTGGGTTCACTTTTTTTTTTAAAGTATTTAATATATGTTGGCTAAGAGGACATCAAAATAAAAGCTTTTCCTTTAGGTTCTGCATTGTTACTTTAAACACACACACACACACACACACACACACACACACACACACAGAGAGAGAGAGAGAGAGAGAGAGAGAGAGAGAGAGAGAGAGAGAGAGAGAGAGAGAGACTTTCCTAGTAGAAACATATTTGTTTCTACTATCTCCATATGATTGCCCCTTAGAACGAATAATCGAAATTCTGCAAACAAGACCGCTTTAAAATGGACGCTTCTTCTCGCTGATCCTAGGGATCAAAACCATGGACAGCGAACGGATCTTAAACTAGAATTATCTAACAATAATAATAATGCTGATATTATCGTCTTGGAGGCCATCGTTCCAAAAAAAATGCACAAATCTGTAGGTATTTCATGGGACTGCCTTCTCGAATGCCTTCCTCCTCCTCCTCCTCCCATCTGAAGTTATATTCTGTGTGCAAGCCGGCACCATTCCCCCTTCCAGCAGTAACTACCCCAGTATATATGGCTTTCTCAGCTACACAGTTCTGGTCACCTCCTCGAGAAACCTTCTCTCTTTCTGTGTGTGTGTGTGTGTGTGTGTGTGTGTGTGTGTGTGTGTGTGTGTGTGTGTCCCATTCGGAGACAAAAGATAAAGCCCCAGTTCAGTTTTTCCATTAACTGAGTGACACTCGTGTAAATGAAATTGATTTTATCAGGGGCCAACTTCTCCGACTGGAAGAATTAAATGCCGCCCCACCAGACACAGATAATGCAGCAGCCCCCACCTAGAGGGAAAGCCTTGGTCATGCGAGCAAGGACCGCAGCCTCCCTCAGTCCTGGAGACCTTCCTTCTCCTGGCCAGGGACGAGAAGGTCGAGCTTGGCCCAGTTCTTGGGAACGGCGCAATTGAAACCATTGTTCGATACGGAGAGCCCTGCCCGAGCTGAGCTGCGTGGTGGACTTCAGAGCCAAGCCACAGCCCTGGCTTGAAGGCAGACGTTTCTCTTCGGGTTCAGCCAGGTTTTGGGGTGGGTCTTCCACGGACTTGGAAGCTCTTCCCCCCGCCCCCTCCCAGTCCTCCTGCTCACCCGCACAAAGGCATCACCAGATCCCGAAGTTGCCACGCAAGTGTCTCTTGCTATTTGTCACGGGGGTGAAAGGCCTTCGGTGGAGGAGAGGGGCGGAGGGGAGCTACTGCCATTCTGAACTCTGCGTGAAGAGGCGGCGCAGCTCCCCCCCCCCCGGCCTGAGGCAGGGTGGCACCCGCCAAGGACACTGTGGTTCCTCGGGATTAAAGAAACCAAGGAGATCGTGTCGCGATTTGCTCGATTGTGGAGGATCTAAGACCTACTGGCTGCAATCTCTGCCCCCTTACAGTCCTCCTGGTGCAAGGAGCTGAACGATCGCAGCCAAAGACTTTCTTTACTTGGGGGTTGACTATCCGAGGCTGCCACCCGCAACCCATTTCCCCGGGTACAATCCCCCCCCCATGAAAAAAGACGGTGGCGACTCGCAACTCTGATCCGCTTGCCTCACTCACCTCGCCCTCCCTCCCTCCCTCTGAGGGCTGGCTATAGACCACCACTGACCAAGAGGTAGCCTTTTACCCGGTGCACGTAACCCCTGAGCAAGCCCACAGAGATAACTCAACCACCCTCGGCGTGCACCCCGGAGTAACTTGGTCGTCTGTAAGTGGAAGCAGGAAGATGATGAAATGTGAGCGAGATGGTCCCTGTCTCCTTCTGCCAAGTGATCCAAGAGACAGCAAGTCACGTGTTTGTAAAACGCGTGTCAGAATGGTCTTCTGCATCCTGCACCCGTGTATACAGGGACTTCTGCCCTTCACAGTCTGGCCCACCACTTTGGGTGTCTGCAGAATTCCTGGATAAAAGGATGACCAGTAATCCTTCTTCAATAATCTGGAGAATGGACAGCACAGCCAGATTAATTCCTGTCCAAAAAAAAACCTCTGCTTTGCTGGGTTTTTTCTTTGCTGCGATGAGGAAGGACTCGGGATTTTATATAACGCGAGCTTAGGCTGCGATCAACTCTGCCCCCTCCTCCCCCCCACCCCGCCTCTCTCTCTCTCTCTCTCTCTCTCTCTCTCTCTCTCTCTCTCTCTCCTGCGCCTGGAGTATTTAAAGCAAATCTGTTCTCATTGCATGGAAGGGGTGGGGGCAAAGGATGGCTCCGTAGACAAGCCTTCTGTTGCTGCTGCTCAGCGAGGACGCAGTGTGGAGAAAGGTTCTGTGCTGGGCGGAGGGGGGCCGCACGGAGGCCGCAGGGGAGGTCCAGCCTTTGCCCTGGGCAGGGCTGGGGCGCCCATGGGGCTGCCAGAGGCTGCAGTCCTCTCTACCCTTACCTGGGAGTAAGGTCCATTGGTTACAATGGAGCTTACTCCTGAGTAGACATGCCTAGGAGTGACCCGAGCTGGGCTGGACGCTGCTGCTGGCTTCGCAGCCGGGCTGTACTCAAGAGGTGGACGCTGGCTTGACCTCCGCGCTATGCTCTGCTGTCGGTCCCGCGGGAGAGGACGCTCCGGAGGAGCTGGGATGCCGCCCGCCCCGGCTGGGGCTCGGACTGGGACTCGCTGCGGGGCTCTGGCCGCTCTCAAGGACACGGGGAGATGAGCAGGACTTTGGGAGCCAACATCTGCCTGCCGGGTGACGTCAGCAGCCCCGTGTAATCCTCTTGCACTGGAGGCAGATGCCTTATTTGTTTGGCTGGAGAGCCATTAATCCCTAATTCGGGAGAAGCCAGCGAGGGGCGCGCACACGCCTGCCGGACCGCTCCGGACTCTCTGCCCTCCGCAGCGCCCGGAGAGAAAGGCACCTGCTGAAGGTTGGATGCGATCCATGGGCTTTTCTAGCCGATTCGTTGAGGGGAGGGCGGAGGGCGGGGGGGCATTTTTCTGTGGCTTTTTTTTAAGGCGTGGATCTCTGTTGGCGTTCCCACCCGGATTCCCCCCCTCCGTTACCTCTCTGGGCGTTTGCGTGGCCTTTTTCCCAGGGGAGAAACCTCAGGGCTGGCTTGGGGGAGTTGGTGGAGTCTTGGGGCAGACCCAGCACCAGCGATGTCCTTCGCAGCGGGCGGAATGTCAGCTCCTTCCGAGCGCGTCCCGTTGAAATCGGTGCCCCCCTCCCCCATAAAACCTGCCTTTGATCCGCATTGGCTCCGGATCGCGCCCACCGCTCCTGCCAATCGAACGAAGCCCAGGCTCTTCTTGGCTGAAATGGGGCAAGTCAGGACCCCAGCCCCCCCCCCGCGTTGATTCCCCCTCTGTGTTTCCCTCCCTCTAGTTAAATCCCCCTCTGACCTCTGTCCTCCCCCGCTCCAGCTCAGCTGCCTTTGTCACTGGCGGCCGTCAGACGCGCTCGGAGGGGCTGCGCTCGCCTGACCCTTTCTCCCCTAACCTCCGGGCTGTGCTTCTCTTTCCTAGGACCTCCAGGGCGATCCACCAGGCCTCGGGGGCGCGATCTGCCTTCAGTCTCCTCCTCCTCGCAGAGGGTCACTCAGCCACCACCGCCGCTGGAGTCCTTGGAACGCCCCGCCAGGCGAACCACCCATTTGCCATCCGAGAGGAGCAGCAGGCGACCCTGGACAAGAAGCTCCCCGCCCGGTCTCGTTTTCTTTGGCCGCTGACAGCACTGAGACCCGGTCAAGTGTTCCTGCACAGCCGCTCTCCCGCCAGCAGAACCTACTCCGGATTTGATGCCGTGTAAACGCTTCAAAACCAAAACCCGAGCGGTGTTTCTGTTGTTGAATTGTCTCGCTCTTCCTCATCCTCCTCATCCTCCTTCTCCTTCCTCCTCCTCCTCCTCTTACCGCACAGTCACTGTAGCCAGACCAGATGGGCTGTCCCAACCCTCCCGGGAATGGGCAGGTGCTATTGAGTTAATGTTTTCCGCTTTACAAAGCCAGGCGTCACTCAGCCTTCTTGCCTTTTTCATTGGTGCAGATTTCTCTATCCGAGATGGATATATATGTATGGCGATTATATATATATATACAATCTCCCTTCCTTAACCAGGAGCGTCGAAGATGCTTCACCGTCTCTCTTTCCTGGTGCACGGGAATGGCCGAGAGCAGCAGCTCTGGTGACGGAGCGGGGGGGGGGGCAGGCAAAATCCGGTATTCAGGAGCGATCAGAGCCAAATTGTGTCATTCTGCGGACTTAAATCATGAGAAGTGGGGGGAGGGGGAAATTCACGCAATCCCAAACTCGCTACATTAGAGCAGATTAAGGAGGTGACTGGAGAGAGAGAGAGAGAGAGAGGAGATGGGGGGCTCAAGGGGAAGCTGGCAGATGGACTAGGAAGAGGCCTCGGTTTGAAAGCCAGGCCTGCAGGATGAATAGTGGGAGAAGGAGGGGGGTTGCTTGCCTCCACCCCCCCCCCCCGGTCGCTTGTTATATTGTTTGCAGGAGAGAAAGAGATCCGAGGCCCCGTCTCTCCGTGTTCACAGCGGACCTTGATTTAATGTCATACAATTAAGGCACGCGGTGAATGCCAAGAGCGGGGCTAGAAGACGTCATTAAAGAACACGCAGACCCCAGGAAGAAAAGAAGGCTTCTCGACTTCCTGCAAAGGCTTCTCTGCTCATCCAAGTCAATGCAGATGAATGTAATGGAAAGGCGTCGCTACATGGCGATCCCCGCCTATGTGGTGTCAGGTGTCGTCGCTCCTCTTCTCTTTTCATGAAAGGCGCCACGGGATCTCGTACCAAGAGCAGGTAGGTTCGGGTTTGGGGTTGGTTTCCCTTACCCTCCCAAAAAGTTTCTTGATTGAAACCTGTAAAGATGATGGAAGGGAAATAAATACGTTTGATAATATTTTGGCATCCCGATGTTTGTTGATTACCCCTTCTCCTCCTTTAATCTCCGTCAGCCAGCTAGTGTAGAAGGCCCTGGGTGAAGACATCTGGGGTCTCACCATTGTTCTCAACCAGACTGTTGAGCCGAGAAGGAGACATTTGAGCACGAGAGTGCCTGGCGGCTGGGGTGAGGTGGAAGACCTAAGAGATCGTGATTGCACTCCTTGAAAAGGGTACCAAAAATATGTGGGATGTTTAGGAAAGATGCCCCCTCCCCCCTGCGACAGAGGGCTGGAGAGAGAGTCATTGAGCATCACGTTTGTTGGACGTCTTTGTTCAGCTTTGGCCTAAGGTTGCAGGGAACAAAGGGAGACAACCATCACTGCCCATCTATTGGAAACCCGAGCGCTGTCCGTGGTGCTGAAGTCAATTTCCTAGCGAGCCTGACTCGGGAGTATAACCAGACATTGACTGAACAGCGTGGTAGGGATTTATACACAGTCGACTTCACTACTCCGTTTTATGTTCTGGTATTTTCAAAGAGAACCATGGCCTGCAGTTTACTGAAGTAAATGGCATATCTTCCATGTATTTGGGTGTGTGTGTATACGTGTCTGGATTTCCCTCCTAAAGTTATCTTGCCCCACCTTGGAAAGTATGACATACAATGTATATAAGAAGGTGTTGAAAGGGAAAGACCCGGGGGGGGGGGAAATAATCACGTTGTAGAACTATCAATAGTACAATTGTAAAAATTACTTTGATGGACACACTGAGAGCGGGATCCTCTGCAGAGTGGATGGCCACTCCATAAAATGAGGAATACCTCTAGGTCTAGTTATAGACTGACAGACATATAACCAGCAGTGCCACTGTTAATTCTCAGTGCATTCTAATTCTAACGCATCTACGGGTCACAGAGATGACAATTTACCAAATTGCAATTTGCTGTGGTCTACATTTAAGCCTCGGTAAGTGGGTTGCCCACACTCTCCTGCTACGTGGAAAGGAAACTCTGGATTTTTCTGATCAGCTGTGGAAAAATTTTCTTCACCACTTGGCAGGACAATGGAGACAACTGTTTTCTGCACATACCATGCTAAAAAGAAATTGCCAGTTGATAAATACTCAAATAATCTTGTATTCACCTTATGTTTCCTTTTTCTTGGACTGGGAGCAGTACTGTCAATTCACCTGCAATGCTTCACTGTCTGAACAACAGCCCCAGAGGTTGGCCAGAGATGCACTGGTAACCCCAGTATGCATGGCTATCAGGTAATGGAAGGCCAGGTGCCTCTGGGACATGCTGTTCTTTAATCTGGATTAAAACACAGGAAAGCGGATTACTGCCTACCCACAGTATGAATCATAACACCACAAAAGCCTGCTGCAAGTTTCTGCTGCAAGTGCAACTAGAGGCTGGCTGGGAGAGGAAAATCTCATAGAAAGGAAATGGGCCTATCTGATGAAAACAGCCACTGTGTGCCTGGGTCATCTTTTTGCTACCATTGAATTTGTCTGCTGGCAATCCTATCACAGCCAACCAGCTCAGAATGTAGGCCACCCAATTCGCCATGCACTTTCTCAGGAGTAAGTTCAAAAGTCATCAATGGCACTTAGGTATTGGCCTGTTAAAGACCTGTGGCTGTAAAATAAAAAAACCCCTTGTCTCAGAATAGTCCTATATGAACCTCAGTGGGACTTACTCTTGAGCAAATATGCTGAGCAGTGCACCATTTAAAAATCTGCAATTCATATTGCATTTACTTGGGAACAACCCCATTGGGATCCGTAGAACCAGGTAGGAATAAAGAGAGATTGTGGGTTGCACAGATGAAGTAAACCATTATATACGTGTGTAGTCACACACCAAGATTTTCAGTAGTCCTGCAGTCTATCATAAGTAAATACCTTTTAAAAAATGCAACTAACCCACTAATTGGACAGCACCAGTTGTATTATCAGCCCTCAATTCTGCTGCCTCCCATTGCTTTCCATTCTCTCCTTGGCCCCTTCCCCTAATTTTGAAAACAAGCCTCTTCTGGTTCATAACATCCAAATGGATGAAATGCATCTGAAACACACACACACACACACACACACACACACACACACACACACACACACACACACACACACACAGACAGAGTCTTTTCTTCCCATTGTATCTAGTGCTTTGCCAATGTTTCATTGCATTTCAGCTTTGATGAAAAGACTTTGATGCATTCACAAGAAGCATCTTCTTGTCCTCCTGTCCATATCCTTCACCACACTGCGCTCAGACTGTTACAATAAAATGCATGCACAACCCAGAGGGCTACATTGACAAGGTTCAAATGACAGCAGCAGCCATCAGAAATGCATACTGAGGAGCGGGTGGGTAAAAAGAAGCCAACCATCATGAGGTATCCTCCATGCTGGGAAGCATTTGAAAGGCTGAAGCTCCTTAAGTACAGGAATCAGGACATGGTTTTAGGCAATCCACAACCTGCTGAATTATGGAAACCTTGGAGGAATAATTATGCATCCTGGGATCAGAAACACAAACCTATGCATTGCTGCTCAGAAGTAAGTTCCACTGTGTTCAGTAGGATTTGTTCCCAGGAAAATGTGGGTTTTCGTGCAACTCAGAAATAAGTCCCATTGTGTTCAGTGGGGTTTGGTCCCAGGAAAATGTGGATTTTCCTGTTACTCAGAAATAAGTCCCCTTGTGTTCAGTGGGGTTTGCTGCCAGGAAAATGTGGATTTTCCTTTTACTCAGAAGTAAGTCTTCTTGTGTTCAATGGGGTTTGCTTCCAGGAAAATGGTGACTAGGGCTACAGCCTGAGAACTGAGACGCACGCAGGGTGACTTCTTCTATGTGTGAGAGTGTTGACCGCAGTGATGTCAGCAGGCATCGACTTCCCTCTCTTGCTGAGTGAGCTGCTGCAGCCTCTATGGAAAAGCATCTCTTTGTGCAGCAAGGAACTGAGAACGGTTGGGACAAGGCGACCCACAGCCAATGCTTCCATCTTGGGCAGGGAAAGGGGGCTACAGATTTCCCCCCAAATGATTTAATAGCCGGAAACCAAGGCTCTTAAACGTCATCTAGACGTGGGGGGGGGGGGGGAGGATGTGCTAAGCTTTTAAACCCAGAGATTTATTCTCCTCGCTTGCCCCCAGTTTGGGATAAATGAAGGCCCCTTTGCTTTGCTATTGTCATGTTTAACATGCAGCACCTTCCTTCAAGCTTCCAACACAGAGTCAAACATTCTTCACACAGCCATCCCCCGCCCCAGTGCGGTATAATCTCCTCCCTCCCATCCCACCTCCTTCTAGGCGCCCAGCTGGAAGGTGAACAGGGAGATTTCTGCAGGCAGAAGAACCTTATTAAGAAGGAACCGCCTTTCACCACTGCTGGATGGACAACTTTGCCCTTGACTTGCTGAAATGAGGCAATGTTGCCCTACTGAAGGAGGAGGTGGGGGGGAGGACGTAGCGTGAATGTGTTGGCTTTGTTTTTGTTTTACTTTGCACTGCAACGCTGGGAAAAAGTAAATGGGATCTGCAGCGTACGGGCGAGTTAAACGAGAGGATGGCGCCCTCTGCTGCCCAGCAGGAGGAATGACACCGCTTAAGACGTTGGGCATTAGGCCACTTGGAAGAGATTTAAACCCGCCGCAGAGCCACACAAATGGGAGGCTGTGCAGCTGTGCGCGGTTCTCTTCGGAAGGGCCAACACAGATACGGACGCTTCTCCTTCTCCTCCCTGCGCTGCTGCTGACGCAAAGCATGTATGACGCAAAGAGTTCTATGACGTCATAGAACGCGGCAGTCGAGAACGCGGGCGCTGCGGTAGTTCAAGGAGGGCCCGGGACTGCGGATTGAGCAGGAGAACCAAGCTCCGCGCAGTTCTTCCCGGGGGGGGGGGGGTGGACCTTTTTCCTCTTCTCTTAATTCCTTCAGCAAAGCGAAAAAGGCCCCCAGCCAAGGGGAAAATGGGCGATAAGTGCTGCTTCAGCCACAGAAAACAAAGAGGAGGGGATGTGGCAGCGGAAATGGGGGACATCAGAGTGCAGCAGGGCTCTCCCCCTCCCTCGCCTTCCCTCTTCTTGTCTAATTCATGAGCTGGTGCAGAGGGAGATGCACTCAGTGCTGAAGCACTAAATTTAGTTCCAGGAGGAACTTCCTTTCCACGTTCTGTTTCCAAACAAACACCAGGCAAGCAAACCACCTTCTCAGAATGTTCCAGGCAGTGGCATAGCTAGAGGGGGGGCAAAGCACTAAGCTTTGCAGGCACCTGAATGCTCTGGTGCAAGTGGCCCCTCCCCATCCATTTCAGAGTCATTCCGGGTGGTGGGAGCCCACCTGGAATGGCTCCGAAGGCGAGGGGCCTTGTACGACGCATTCAGGTGCCTGCAGAACTTAGTGCTTTGCACCCCCTCTAACTACGCCACTGGATCCAGGGCCAACCTCCATGCCTCAATTTTGCTCCCACCACCTGGAATGGCTCTGAAGCGGAGGGGGAGGGTCAGCCTGCACAGCATGGTGAGGCACCTGCAAAACTTAGTGCTTTGCACCCCCTCTAGCTACACCACTTGTTCTAGGGCCAAAGTCTATCTTCTCACTCCATTCAGTTATGTCAAAAGGGTTCTTTCAAAGTGAATACCTAATTCTAAAAGGGCTCAGTCCTAACCAACTTTCCAGCACTGACCTAGCTGCAATGCAGCCCCAAGGTAATAAACATACCCTTACCTTGAGGAGGCCCCCTTGACTGCCTCCCCACTGCAGAACGCAGTGCATGCTACATTGGCATAGCTATGTCAGTGCTGGAAAGTTGGTTAGAATTGCACCCTAAGCCCATTACATAGTTGATGTGATGTGACATATTTTTTGATGTGGTTTATTGTCAGAAGGAATAGACAAGAATACTGACATCATGAAAATGTGCTCCACTAGTGGGCTGCAATCCAAAAGTGATTGTTGTCCAAGTTGATACAACTGGTGAGCAAAGATGTGTTCTTTGTGGCCTTTTGAAAATATGCTAATATGTACTAAGGAAGCCTCCCCCTATGCTTCTAATATATAATATTTTATAGTATACAGTATTTTATACATGATAATATGCATCATGTTCAACCATAAGGCGTTTTGGAGCAGCTCACAATAAAAAAATTGTAAGGTTTATCAGCAACTGATATTGTTTCCCTACCTTAGCAATTCTGTCATACTTGGCTACTGTCAGGTGGAAGAAGCAAAGAAGGTCCCAGGAGGCAAATGTTGTTCAGAGGCCTCCCCCAGTCCATTTTGTTCTTGCTGCTGCTACAGCTATGGCTGCTATGGGCAGAGCCGGGCCCTGATTAAGCTAGTGCAGGGTCTGTTGCATATGTTATAAAGAGGCTCTTGTTACCACCATCCTCCACCCCATCATATCCCACTCTGCTCCTCCTTCACCCCTCCACTGGTCTGCGTTGTAGCAGCGCAATGCTGCTATGGGAAACAACCAAGGCTTCTGGGGCCTTGTTGTTTGATGGGAGTGCAGAGGCACTGAGAAAGCTTAGACTATAAACAGGAACAGCGAGGCGCAGAGCAATGAATGAGAGCCGGGAGACAGGTCTCCGAAGGTTGATGCAGAGAGGCTTGAAGCTGGAGCAGATCTGACTTCTTTGCCCCACTTCTGCAAGCTTTATTTATTCTTAAACATGTTGCAGTCCCTTGCAATACAAATTACACTAACAGCTTCTAGCTGGCCTGGCTAACCGCAACACATTCTTAAGATAAAGCTCTTTATAACATTCTGTTGTTTTCTAGCACTGGCTTTCAGACACTCAGCATATCTCAAGGCTGCTTTCCAAAGAGTGTGCTCTTTGCGCAGACGCAGGTGTGCCTGAGTTGTTGCCACATATGCTAAGACATCTCAAAGCTCAGCGCCTGTGCACATAAATACTACACGCATGGAGTTAATCTGCTCCAGCACTCACTGGGCATCCGTGGGCACTGGCAGGCCAGCACAGGCCTTCCTGCCAGCACCTCAAATTCTTCCACTGTCACAATGTGCTTTCCAACATGCTTGTGACAGCCAGTGCCGGCAGAGTGCGCACTCCGCTGGTTCTGAGGCACAATAGAAGTGTGCCCACAAAGTTAAATATGAATGAAATTATTTATTCATACCATGTTATTAATAATGTCCATAATGATTATGTACCATGCAGCATGCAGCTCCCCCAACATGTAAACAACAGCGCTGCCAGATTGTGAGATGCTGATTTCACCAGAGACAGCTCACAAGCATTTACTGCGGGACCCTCAAAAATGCGAGGCCAGTAGCATTTGCTACTAGGTTAATCCAGCAGATAGCATGCAGCTTGACTCATGACCAAAGTCCATGTTACAGAGAAAGTACAAGTTGGTCTGATCATTTTTTCCTCCCCCCCCCCTTAAATAGGGGCAAGGACCCTTAGTGCTTTTCCACATCACTGTTTCATAACTCAGTGGTACAGCACCTGTTCTGTGTGCAGAAGAGTCCAGGTTCAATCCCTAGATTCTCCCGCCAAGGCTGGGAAGTATCCCTGCCTGCATCCTTTGAGATCCATTGCTAATCAATACAGACAATACGGAGCTAGAGAGACCAATCATCTGACCCCATAGCAGGCAGCTTTGTATGTTGGCTCCCTGCTGCCAATTCGGGGATGGTTAAAGCATGTGATCAATGAACTCTCAGCAGCCCTGCATTCAGTCAGAGAGCTAGCATGGGTCACTGTTTGTTGCCTGCTGTTATGAGGTGGAGGTGGCCTTGGATGCATTTGGCAAGAGAGATCCAAGCATCCCATGTCTGCACTTTTTTCTTTTTAGTCAAGTACAGTGTATATTGTGCATTGATAACTGTTGACAGCCAATTAAATTTTGTTTGATCAATTCTGTGTCTGGATTTTAAGTGAGTCACATTTATTTACATAGACTATTTCAATCTCTAATGGAAGCACCATTTTTAAACTCATTTTGGCCCGGCCCTCAGGTATACACACTTGGTCCCTGTTGTGTTTATGCAACATTGGGCAGAAGTGGCATTAAGGTTGCCAAGTTCTCACTTGGACACAGTGCCTGTCTCTTTACATTCTCAGTGGCCTCAAGAAAAGATGCAACCAACTGCTTCCCCTCCCACCCATTCTTTTACTGCTGTCTTCACCCATAGTCTCCCCTACACACAGGCTAGCCACAACAGCTGGGGAGAAGGGTCAGTGAGAGATCAGTGAAGCCATGGGAAGCAGTCAAGTGGCTGTATTTTCTGGCTGTCCTTGATTTAAATGTTCATTTAAAGATCTGCCCACTATCTCTGGCTGAGGAGTTGGCAACCTTCAGCCTTTCTGAAGATCCTGGAAGAATAGGAAAAATTTCCTTTAAAAATGTCTCATATTTTAATGAGTACACACTGCCTTCCACTGCGTCAGATCATTGATCCATCTAGCTCTGTATTAACTTTATTCACCAATGGCAATACTTCTGGATTTGAGGCAGTGGTCTTTTCCAGTCCTTTCTAGAGGTGCCACGGATTGACCCTGAGACACTGTGTATGCAAAGTAGATTCTCTGCCACTGACCTATGGGCTCTTCCCACCTAACTGTAGACGAGAAGATCTTCAGATTTTATTTTAATTTATTTTGGCATCAGGTCTGGGAATATGGAACACACCAAGGCCCACAGTCCATACAAATAAAGAGTCATTAATTGTGTATGATGTCTACATCTATCTAGAATAGATATAATGATCTAATGGTGGTTGTTTAAAAGATGAATGACTAAGCAGGGCCACTTCAGTTGCTTATGACTCATATTGCTAGAAGGAAAACTATAGTGCGTTCACCTTGAGTTGCAGGCTACCTGCAGGCTTTGTATAAAAGCTAGAAGGAACAATTGGTGCACAGCCCAGTCCTGAGTTGCTAGGCATGCAGGGCTGCAGCACGCCAAAAATGGCTGCTGCTGCATCCTTCACACTTTGCAGGCTTCACCAGTGGCTCCTCCGGAGAAGGGAACTTTCATTCACTTCCCCCAGGTAAACTGAGAAGGCTCGCAGTGGGGCTAATCGATTCCAAGCTGACTCAAGGGTCGGCGCAGAAGTCATTAGCCCCACCATTTAATCAAAGTATAAAGCTATTAAAGTAGTGATGTAATGAATTAAATAAAGAACATCCCTAATGGTTGTCAAGGCCAGTGCTTCACTGGGCTCAGTACCCCATCCCTGAAGTTATCATTAGAGGCATAAAGGCCAAGTGCTGTCACAACATCTTGTGGCAAGGAGTTCCACAGATTAATTACACACAGGGTAAAGAAATACTGGGATAATTAAAAAAGGGGGGATTGAGAATAAAACTGTCCAAATTATTATACAATTGTAGAAATAGATGGAAAGGCCATAGTTGCAGTGTTGCATTCAGTTTTGGTTCTCACATCTCAGAAAGGATATAGAGGAACTGGAAAAGGTGCAGAAGAGAGTGACCCAAACTATTTGTGGTCTGGCAGCCCAATCGTATATTTGGTGCTACTGCTATATCCAATGGCATTGCTGGGGCTGCTGGAGGTCTCCCTGAGGGATGGGAACTTTTACCCCCTTCCCCCAAGGAAAACCCCAAGCTCTGCAATGGAGCTTTTGAAGTCTGCACTGGCTATTTTGCAGTCCTATACATATGTATTTGAAAGCAAGCACCATAGAACAGTGTGGGATTTATGTCTGAGTAAACATAAATGTTCTCACAAAATAGACATAAGAAATAGAGGATTGAATGAGAGGGAAGGAAGAAAGCAAGAGAATTCAGAGTTCAGGTACATTCACCTTACAGGATTAACAGTAAGGTGTTAATTGCTAAGGTGTTAAGTAACAGTAATAATTGCTACTGATGGCATCTGTTCTGAGAAGAGCCAAAGGATATATGGCCCCAGTAAGGCCAGTGGAGGATTTCACTGCCTCTCCCTCTAACAGCTATTGGGTAGAAGTGGCATCATTCCTTGTCCTCCATTTCCAGTTGCTGGTTTTTTGTTTTAAAGAATATATATTTTATATTATTATTTGAACAGTAGAAAAAAGAAGTACTTAGTTTAGATAATATAAAACAAATATTTGCATCTCTAGATATTGTCATCATATATATAGCACTTTTCAACCCAAAAAGTTCACAAAGCACTTTATAGAACAAAATAAATGAGAAGATGGTGTATTGGAATCCTGGAAGATCTGGCGAGGAGGTAGATGTGGTGTCAGCAGTGGCCCCTTTAAGGGTAAGGCCTGGGCATCCAGCAGAGTGTGCTGCATAGCTGCAGCCACTTGAAGGCAAAACCCCCTTTTCCCTTCCAAGTTGTGATTTTTATATCTGGTTATGTTATTTTGGATCATACAGACCAAGCAAGCAGGCCACCCCACCCCCAGCACATGTTTCTAAGGGCCATGGCCAAGCTACAAGCACATGAATTACACAACCCCCACTTCCTTGCAGGTCAATGTATAACCTAATCACTGTGTCTCCTGATTATGCAAAACAAGCATGCACCTCTAGAGGATGAAGTCTATTGTTCTTTTGTTGTAGCTTAAGCACCTTATGCAAATTGCCTCCCTCCCCCAGAAGGTCAGCCTGGCTGGTAAGCTGACTTCCTTCCGGTTCATCACATACTACACGCGTACCTGTGTGTATACTGAGCATGCGCATCTAGGACAGCTGTAGGACACATCCGGGTCATTCTAGGTCAGACACAAGACTATAAGAGAAAGCTCAGAGCACATGCTCTCTCTCTGACTGCCCTCCTGCGGGAGTGGTCCTACACGGGACTCTTCCCCCAACTGCCCCTCCCGGACAGGTAAATATATCTTGCGTCTAAACCCTCTCCCTTCTTCCCTATCTATTCCTCCCTTCTCCCCCATCTTTAGTTAGCAAACTGGGTTTAGCAGATTAAGGAACCCCTAAAATACTTCCCTACACCCTATCCGTTTCTGATTCCTTTTCGGATGCACCCAAATACATAGCACATGCAGCCACCATAAGCTAGGTACACTAGACACAAGTACTAGAAATCTATACTTATCAATTCTCCATGTGTATTATGTTTACCTTTGTGTGTTTTTGCAATAAAAATATAATCCTTTGATTGAAAGTTACCTTTCTCCCAGTCTCCTCTTTAAGCTAGACAAGGGATCTCTTTGCTTTACGCTGTCTTGCTATCCAGCCTGCGATCCTAAGAGTTTCCAAAAGGCTAATATACTAATTCCCCTAAACAAAACAGCCTTTTTGGTAACAATAGGGCCCTCAGGGATATAAGGAGCACCTGAGGCAGGAAGGGTTTGTGGGTTGTAGAAGGGGTGCAGGTTGGAGAGGAGATTGACTTGCCTTATTGATTTTGGACTCTGATCTTAGACCGTGACTTGGCTTCTTGACTTTGGACTTTGCCCTGGATACTCTGACTTTGTGACTAATGGACTACTCAAACAGGCTGTGGAGAGCTGGAGAGCTAAGGACTGCTGCCTTAGGAACTGGGTCCCTGCAGTTTAAATAGGCAAGCTATCCTGGTGGTGGAGTCTAGCAGTACTGCTGTAGGGAACCAGGGTCATTTGTTGGGGGAAAGAACGGGAGCTAATTTGCTTAAAGTGGGCATAATTCTCCAGGCAGAGCTTGGAGTGGGAATCTGGCAGAACAGATGGTTCCCTGTGCAAAGGGGGGCTCACAATATAACAAATCACAAATGAGGGAGCCTGTGACAAAAGTTTGATCACATCTTCCCAACTATCCTTGCCTAGAACTGTCCTGTTAACACTGGGTCAAAATTCAATTCTAGCAATTAAGAAATCAGGCTACATTTTTTGCCCTTTCAGTACCAAGGTGATCAAGAATTATCTGAGTTTTTACAAAGGACCAAATTGTTCGAGAGTTACAGCACCATCCTGTCCATGACTTCTTAGAAATGAGTACCATTGTGTTCAATGGGACTTACTTCTAGGAAGGTGTGTACAGGATTCCAACCTGACAACCCAATCTTATTAAAAGTGCTCCATTAATTCAGGTACATTCGCCTTACAGGATTAACAGCCATAATTGTGTGTGCCTCCTTGACACCAATGCTTCAGTGGGGAGGGGATTTAATTAGGATTGGGGCTTTAAGAATATCATAAAATGTTATACAAGGTTAGAGGTCTTATATATTCTGTTTAGTAAACCTACAGCACAATCCTATGCACATCTACTCAGAAGCAAGTCCCTTATGGTCAGGAAGTCTTACTGCCAGGAAAGCATGTACAGGATCTCAGTATTAGTTGCTTCTATCCTACATACACCAGACTGTTCCTTGGGGGGGGGGGGGGGGACTTGGTTGTGTTTGGACATTATGTTTTCAGGTGGACCAGAACAAGTTCAACAGTGTACTGTGTTTAAAAAACAAATAAAAAAGATCATTCTTCTAATCTGCTGCCATGTTAACTTAATTGCAAAGTATGAAACAGTTAATACTTAGAAATTGAATGGATGTCTGAAGAAATTGTGTTCTAGTCATGCAAGTGCTGAAAGTAATTTACCATTTGGAACATATGTGGGGTGGGATGAAGAACAGATCAAGTCAGAGAAGCTTGGGCGGTGAGAAGCATTTGGAAGATAGTTTCATCTCGCAAAGACCCTGTGAAGATTCCTCAGATGGGAACACCACATTTCTGTTGCTTACGTAGGTACAAGATTGGCTGCTGGCTCTGAAAGTAGAAAGAAGACCATAAACTATCATAGTTTTGTAAAGGTGGAAGGAGTTCTAAGGAGTTGTTGTGAGTTTGGAGGCAAAAATAAAGAGTGAGTGCCGCAGAAGAGAACATTCCAATGTCATATTCCAAGTTGAGAGCTGAGCAGTGGGCTCATTGATGCAACAGCCAAAGAACTGGATTCCAGCCTTAAAGGTAAAGCCACAACATCCTACTGGGGTGCAGCATGGGTACCAGTTTGATCCCCTGCCCTGTGATTTCTCACTGCTAAGAAGGCAGGATGGGCCTTCAGCCAACTCCAAGCATTACAAGCCAGTTGAAGATCAACTTTTTGTTGTCCCTAAGAACTGTGGTGGGTTAGCTGTACGATTATGTCCTTAGCTCCTGACATCATGATCACTAGAGGGGACTAGAAGTTTAACCAACACTATTATTGGCAATGGCCGCAATTCTAACCACACTTTCTTGAGAGTAAGCCCTGTTGAACAAAATAGGGCTTACTTCTGAGTAGACCTGGTTAGGCTTGTGCCCAATGTGTTTTAAGCTGTATGGATTAACCTTATTCTGTCATGGAACCACGATAGACAGAGAGATGAAGGAGAATTTCATCTACTCAGTAATTATTTTCTCTGCTGTTCCAAGTCCTTTTAGGGGGATAATTGCCCTGGGTCTCACACCTGGAGGGGGCTTTATCAACCTTGACAAATAATAATACAATAAAGAAAAAAATGGCTTTGATATAGAGCAGGGGTGGCCAAATTTGCTTAATGTTATCAGCCACAAATGATAAACTTAAAACTTCTGAGAACCGCAAGAGAGATGTTTGAGAGCCTCAGCAGATATTTAGTCACCATGAACATTAAACTTTTGACTTAATCCAGTGGGCTCTCAGTTTCTACCTGCTAAATAATTATGAAGCTTTAAAATTTTCTTATTTACCTTTCATAACAGGTAAGAAGAAAAAAGATCAAACAAAGCATTAAAACATCAGTTTTAACATTTAAAAGTAAAGCACAAACAAAACAATACCTAATACATATTATTGAGCCAGTGGGGGAACAAAATGTCCAGGGAGGCAATCCCATAGAGTTGAATTGAGTTGAATTGATGAGTAGAGGCTGTTGGGGCTTTCCCCAGAGCAAAGGGACAAATGTTCTGCAGATGCCCGATCGCATCTGAAAGAAGCTAAGCAGAGTCAGGCCTGGTTAGTACTTGGATGGGAGACTGCCTGGGAATACCGGGTGCTGTAGGCTTATACCATAGTCTTTCCAGACTGAAGGTTGCCAACCATTCCCTTACTCAAAGGAGAGCTCCAGCAGTTGAAAATCCCCTGTGGGATACAGCAGTAGCTGTGCCGGCACCAGTGCATCACGGCATGGTGATTTAAGCAGGATTAGGCTGCCATAAATTCTATTTCTATTCTATTGAGAACCAGGATATTGTAGTGGTTTGGGAACCTGGAAGTTCAAATCTCCACTCAGCCATGAAGCTTCCTTGGGTGACTATGGGCCAGTCGCTGTCTCTCAACCTCACCTACCTCACAAGGTTGTTTTGAGGTCAAAATGAGGGAAGGAACCACATACACCACCCTGAGCTCCTTGGAGGAAGGGTGGTATAAAAATGTAAAAGATAAATAAATATCTATATAAAGGGAGATGATGATCACTTAATGAATTTAGGATTGGAATACTAGCATAATTCATATACTGAAGGAGTCATATGTTGAGTCATATGTTGAATGAATGCTGCATTTTTGCAATGGCATAGCTAGAGGGGGTGCAAAGCACTAAGTTTTGCAGGGAGCCTCACCATGGCATGCAAATGGCCCCTCCCCTTCAGAGCCATTTCAGGAGGTAGGAGCAAAATGGAGGCATGCAGGCTACATCACTGCATTTTTGCTCTGGCTGTTTTGGTCTCAACAAGACCTGGGTCAGCAGGGACTATGTACAGAAGACGTTTCAGAGACCTGAAGATTTGACCAAAGATTATAATGGGACCATAAATATGAACATTCAAGCAACATACAGATGTACATTTTCAGTTACCACACACATACTGGAGCAGGGATGGGCAACCTGTGGCATGTGTGCCACTAGTTTCACACAGACACTTTCTATGTGGCATGTACAAAATTCCTATATATTTTTGAAAAAAACCCCAAACGTTTAAGTAACACAAAAAGCACCACAACAGTTTACAGTTTGCTTGATGACTTTGCTCCTCCTTACACAGCATGCCCGCAGGTTTCTAGCACTGCAATGGGTGCAATCAGGGAGGCCACACCTACTTGTTACGTGAAAATACCCTTTTTCCTTTTAAGTTGTATTTTTATATCTGGTTATGTTATTATGGACTAAAATATTATACAGGCCAAGCAAACAGGCCCGATTTCCAAAGGCCCTGGTCAAGCCACAAGCACATGAATTACACAACCCCATTTCCTTGCAGGTCAATGTATGCATTGTATTGTTTTAAGAAAGGGTCTCCTGATCCAATCACTGTTATGCAAACCCATTAAACCTCAACACACAGGACAGTCAAGTCAAGCTCACAATGATGACAAGGAGTCTGGCATAGCTCCTATTGTTGTAGCTTAATCACTCTTAAGTACCGTATTCGAACAACCAGCTACCCCCTCTCACAGGAAGCCAGCCTTTGCTGATAGCTGATTTCCGGACCCTTCCACTGTTTTACATACTCCACTGTGTCCCACTGTGTGGTGAGCATGCACATCCAGGAGGCCACATCTGGGTCATTCACATCCAGCTTCCAGGTCAGCAAAAAAGCCTTTTAAGAGAGAACTTTGCCACACGTTCTCTCTCTCTCTCTGGCTGCCCTCCAAGGCAGAGATCCTCCATAGGACTCTTCCCCCCTCCTATCCAACTGCTCCTCAGGACAGGTAACTATATCTTGCTTCCGGAACCTTTTCCCTTCTTCCCCTCCTTTTTTTCTCCCTTTCTCTCCCCATCTTAGTTAGCAACTGGGTTAGGCAGATTAGGGACCCCTAAAATCCTTCCCTACAACCTAACCTTTTCTAATTTTTTTGGATGCACCAAATACACGGCACATGCAACCACCATAAAGCTAGGTACACAGGATCCAAGTACTAGGAATCAAGAAACATATACTTACCATTTTCCATGTGCATTATGTATACCTGTGTGTTTTTGCAATAAAAATATAATCCTATTGAAAGTTATTTTGTTACGTGAAAATCCCCTTTTCCCTTCCAAGTTGTGTTTTTATATCTAGTTATGTATTTTGGACTAAAATGCAGGCCTAAAACTTCTCTTTCAGGCCACAAAAGGAGTCAAATCTTAAGCTCACTCATTTCTCATGTTGTTTGTCAGTCTGGGAAGACTCATTTTTCTCTAGAGACACTGGAAATGTCTTTATTGTTTAAGTCAATCACTGAATATGCAAACACCTTAAAGGAGGAGGACTTTGGCAGCAAAGTCTATCACCTATTGTTAATTAAATCACAGCCAGTAAACCACCTCCAGACTCCAAAATCCAGTAGCAACAGGAAGTAAGCTACTCCCCCTCCCCCAGAGTCAGGCTTTGCTGATAGCTGGTTCTGGACCCTTCCACCTTTACTTTACATACTCCACATATACTGAGCATGTGCAAAGCTCTGGGATACTTCCGGTCAGTTTAGGTCAACTTCCAGGTCAAAGACAACTCTTATAAGAGAGAACTCAGAGCACATGCGCTCTCTCTCTCTCTGACTGCCCTCCTGCCGGAGTGGCCATACTCTTTCCCATCCAACTGCCCCCCTGGACAGGTAAATATAACTTGCGTCTAAACTCCCTCCCTTCTTCCCTATCTGTTCCTCCCTTCTCCCCCATCTCTAGTCAGCAACTGGGTTTAGTAGATTAAGGAACCCCTAAAATACTTCCCTACACCCTATCAGTTTCTGATTCCTTTTCGGATGCACCCAAATACATAGCACATGCATCCACCACTAGCTAGGTACACTATACACAAGTACTAGAAATCTATACTTATCAATTCTCCATGTGTATTATGTTTACCTTTGTGTGTTTTTGCAATAAAAATATAATCCTTTGATTGAAAGTTACCTTCCTCCCAGTCTCCTCATTAAGCTAGGCAAGGGATCTCTTTGCTTAACGCTGTCTTGGTATCCAGCCTATGGTCCCAAAAGTTTCCAAAAGGCTAATATACTAATTCCCCTAAACAAAGCAGCCTTTTTGGTAACAATCTTTCTCCCAGTCTCTTTTCAAGCTAAAAAGGAATTTCTTTGCATTACACTGTCTTGTTATCTAGCCTGTGATCCTGAAGTTTCCAAAAGGGTAATGTACTAATTCCCCTTTAAAACATAACAGCCCTTTTTGGTAACCTCTGCTTGATTTGTTCTGCTTGGAAAATGAGGAGAAAGACAGGACAAGAATGATGAACAGAAGAGCAATAGGGAAGATGCTAGTGAGTTGCATTCCACTAATTGGTGGGTCACTCGCTTATCCGAGAAGTCCAGACTGGTGGAATGCTGAAGAGGCAAGGAGCTGGCAGTAGAAGATGGCAGGGCAAGCATGGCAGCACAAAGATTGGCAGCACAAAGAAGGCCCAAGTGGGCCAGCCAACAGAGATACCATCCTTGAGAAATTAATCTACAAAGAGATCTCAGCTATTTTTGAGGATGAGAAGGTGGACAGGCAGAGGGGGGCTGTGCTGTGCAGAAGGCAATGAACACACCTTATATGGACCTGGGAATGAGTCCTACTGGGCCAGAGTAAAGGTCCATACAGGCCACCTTTGGGGCTCATCAGCAGTCAGTCAAGTGTCTTTGGAAAGCCTCAAATAGACAAAAGCACTCCTGCGTTTCTTGTTTTATAGCTTTGGGCACCTGATGATATAATAAACATAACATAAGAACATAAGAACAGCCCCACTGGATCAGGCCATAGGCCCATCTAGTCCAGCTTCCTGCATCTCACAGCGGCCCCACCAAATGCCCCAGGGAGCACACCTGATAACAAGAGACCTGCACCCTGGTGCAAATACCTTCAAATGTGCATACTCTATTTAGCTATCACAGTAGATACTAAAGGTGATGATAAAGTGGCACATTCTCTACATAAAAAAGTGGCATGTGGCATGCTGTGGGTTGACCACCCCTGTATTTCAGAGAATAGTGGCCAAACCTATCCTGGCCTCCACTGATGGAACTCAACGGAAGACCAGAGTCGATGGTACAGCAGCAGTACATGGAATGGGGCTGCCAGCATGCATGATTTGTGACCACATCTGTGTGCCACCAGAGTACCTAGCCGCTGCTGGTGCCTAGCTAGTGTTGGAGAGGATCAGGGCAGGAATCTGGGCTTGTTGGGTCATGTCAGAGGAGGGCAGGGGGCAGATATTGGTGGCAGCAGCCCCACCAATATCCTATGCCCCCGTTCCGGCCTCCCTTAGGCCCAGTCGGATTTGGGCCTGCCAAAGGGCTGGTGCAGACCTGAGTATGCCCATTGGGAACCATAGCAGAGTGGATAAATAAAAAGTTATTTTTCTTACCTCTTCATAATTTCATGGTCCCCAACTGACCCATGGCATGTAGTGGAACCCACACTGGCACCTCTGTATGCTACAAGCTAGCCCAAGATAGGGTTGGGCTGCAAGTCCTATTGAATGAGTGGAACTTGCATATGAAGAAAGATGCCAAGGATTAAGCAATCACACCTAGGATTAGTGTTCAATGATGAGTTAGTTCAGGGGTGTCAAACACAAGGTCCAGGGACCAGATGCGGCCCCTGGAAGCTATTTATCTGGCCCTCAAGTTCTCAGCTGCTGAGCAGTGCTGAGGTGTTACCACTGAAACAGCAGCCCACATGAAAATTGGGCTTTCCCATATCTTGAAATCTGATCAAGTTTTGCATATTTTCTCTTATGTCATTTGCAGTTAATGAACTTCTATATGAGAGCAAGATTTCTGGCCATCACTGCTTAATGATGTAACTTTCTACTTAATGATATCACTTCCAGCCCTCAACAGGCACCCTTAATGCTAACTTGGGCCCTCTGTATGAAATGAGTTTGACACCCCTGAGTTAGTCTATAACCAGAGTGCCTCAGAATTCCATGGTGATTGTAACCACTTCTTTATAATATAATTCTTTGTTTCTTTTCATCCACCCACCCCTACACAAAATCTGCTTTTTGGAATGAGTACTCCACTTTACAACATTTCTTGAGATGCAAGTATTTAAATGTCAACGGAAAGAGTACTTGCCAAATTGTGTAAATTAAACATAAGCATGATGGAGCTGAATCACAAGCGACTTCAGTTTTGTGTTCTACTTGAAGTCAACTTGAACATTGTGTTACTTGGTTTGTCCTCCATGTCAGGCTGACATGAGAATGCAGGGGGAATACAATACAAATTCAGAGAGAGAGAGGCTGGCAGCTAGCAGTCACAGACATATGTAGAACACACACACACACACACACACACACACACACACACACACACACACACACACGTAGCAGATGTAGATTGCAGGAACATGCTACCTAACTCCATCCAAGTATTCAAATCTGTACATTTGCAAATAATACAAATACCACAGAAACCTTTGGCCTCCAATGCTCTGTCATCAGAAGGAAACACAAACTTGAGTACTGCTGCAACTTCTGGAACTTCTCACCACTTTGGAGAAATAGGGCATGAGCACATATTGTATTTCATTCACTTCAGCAGGTGGACAGAGATTGCTTGAAGCATGTGACTAAATGGCTTTTGGAAATTTTGCCAGTAGTCTCACTGAAGTCGTTTTACCTGCTAAGGAAATATTGGCACCAGCAATGTCCAATGTTGAGAGGTATTTTTAATGGTTTTAATGGTTATAAAAGCTTTTATTTTGAGGTTTTTAAAGTACCATTTGCAGAAAATCAAGTCTCCCTAAAATACATATCACTAATTGCTTTAGGAAAAAAAAATTGCTTGCATTGTATCAATGGCAAAAATGTATAGTCCAATTTTGCTGCAAAACCGTTGCACCAACATTCTGAACATCAATTGAGATCAATCTATGTGATTGCTATCACTTCTAAAGATGCTTGCTTTTACCTTTTAACACCGATTTTGGAGAATATAATTTGAACGTCTAAGTCCAGGGTTCCCAGGCTGTCACCCAGCCAGGCTCTTGTCAAATGCCAACCTGCGTAGCTTCAGCAAAGTGGCTGCCTCTCAGACCTTCAGATCAGATCCTGGGACAGGGTTTCCAACCTTTTCTAAGCATTCTAGAAAGGTTACAGCTTTGAGAACAGGTACCTGTGCTCTTTTCTAGTTAGACTGTAACTGTTTTCCAGTGATCACAGAATCTGGAGTCTAGTAGCGGCAGATAAGCAGAGCATTGCACTCAGTGGCCAATCAAGGTAGGCAAGCTACAAGAGTCTGCAGGAACACTAGGAAGACAGGAATGTGCTAGAACAGGGGCCTCCAAACTCCAGCCTATGCACCAGATTGGGTGCGCCTGATGATCGTGTCCAGATGCGGTAGTGTTGGAGACTTACTGTTGCAGCATGAGGTGACTCAATTTCACACAATGACTTTGCAGAACCTCACATGGGGTGGTGGCTTCTGCTGGGAAATCGGTGCGTGGAGACTTCCGGGGCAATTGGCAGTGGAAGCAGCCGCCCCATGTGAGTCACGGTGCAAAAAGGGGTCACTTTGAGTCAGAACAATAAGGTTCTAGCACCACCGCACCCGGGTTTGATTGACAGGCGCACCGCAGGCCATGGTTTGGAGTCTGCTGTGATAAAACATGGAGAGGGCTTGTGAAACACAAGACTGTTTTATGTTTCTTTTGTTTTTAGCATATTCCTGGATTTCTATTTTATTTATACTAAACAAATAGTTTACAGCCCAATCCTATTCAACTTTCCAGCGCTGGTGCAGCCATGCCAATGGGGCACATGTTGCATTCTGCGGGTGGTGGGGGGCAGTCATGGAGGCCTCCTCAAGATAAGAGAGGGTTTGTTCCCTTACTTTGGGGCTGCATTGTGGTTGCATCAGCACTGGAAAGTTGGTTAGAAGTGGGCCGCTAGTAAATTACATTTGAGAGTTTCTTTGTTTTGACTTGACAGAGCAAAACTTATAAGAATATTTATGTCCTGCTTTTCAACAACAACAACAGCTGAGCAGTTTGCATAACAAAAGGAAGGAGAAGATGATTCCAATGGTGGGGCAGCCTACCTATGAAGCCTACCTATGAAGCAGTTGCTTCTAGAGAAGGGCTGGGAGAGGCAGTAAACTGAAGGGGATGTACCATACACCAGCTCTGCCCACTACTTCCCCTGCCTGCTCATGCCACCAGCTACTGCTCCATTCTTTTCTTACTCACTATTTGAAACACAAGCAAGAAACAGTTGGGGGCAGACCGTAGCATAGCTACAGGGGCGGCAGTGTGGTAAGTATTGCAGGTACTGCAATGTGCCATGTGTGCAGCCCTTCCCGCTTGCCCTTGGAGCCATTCTGGGCAGCAACAACTGTCACTGTCCAGAATGGCACTGATGGCAAGTGGGAGGGGCCGATTACATGGCACATTGCGGTGCCTACAATACTTACTGTGCCACCCCCTATAGCTATGCTACTGGGGGAAGCTGACCTTCTCCTCCAGTACTGCTGCCGAAGATCATAATGGCAGAGCTGGAGAGGGATGTCACAGCCCCTGCAGTCCTGTTCCTGATCACACTCCAGAACAATCCAGAAGAGGGTCACCAAGACCTCCTCCCTCCAGCTCAGTGATTTTCAACTTTTTTTTTTTTGGTCTTGTGGCACACTGACAAGGCGCTAAAGTTGTCAAGGCACACCATCAGTTTTTTGACAATTGACAAGGCACACCATGCTTTTGGTGGGGGCTCACATCCCCAAATGGCTCTACGAATAAATGACCCTCCCCAAATTCCCATGGCACACCTGCAGACCATTCACAGCACACCAGTGTGCCATGTACACTGATTGAAAATGGCTGCTCTAGCGCTTCTACCAACTAGGCCAGGTGGGAAGGATCCTAGGAGGGAAAGAAGGTCTGTTTCTGCTCCCAGGAGAATCCTCCCCCCACCCCAGCCAACTTAGCAAAAACAGGAGAGAGGGGGAGGAGAAGGCAGCAGCAATGATGCAAAGGTGCAGGAAAAAAGCTGCAAGGACCATTTCAGGGGCCAGTTCTGTTCAAAGATGCTCACAATCTAAAAAGAAGCACATCAATTGGGAGACACCAGCAACAGCCAGTGGGAAGAATGCTGCACTAGGAATAATAGGGACAGTTTCTATATCCCTGTTCTGTATGAAAGAGTCAGCACAAACATCACTTTGTTTTCAATCAAAATCAAGATCACTGTTTAGTTCTGTCATGTAGATATCTAAATACAAAGAACTGCAATACATGCAAAAAACAGACCCTAGTTTGTGGGCGGGTATATAGCATCCATTCTCTGTTCCTTGTTAGCCCTTGCACTTGATATACAAACACAACAAGGTTGGAAAATGCCCAGAGGCCTTGAACTCTCTGCCTCCTAAGCATTTCATCCTGCTCAAGAGAATTTTAAATATTTGTCCTGCATGGATTGTATAGAACACCCCCAGAAGCTACAAACTCTTTCCCAATTCCAATAAAAAGAAAGGAATAGTGATGGGTTTCAGATGATCGAACACAGTTTCGTAAATGAATACATTTATTTTCAGTCACTGTTTCAGTCTATTTCAAATGATGCGCATATTTAAGAAATACAGATTTCCTCATTCATAAACATCATCAGTATGGTGAGTTAGCAGAAAGCTATTACATTTCAATTAGTCAAGTCTGTTAAATTAGTCAACCAATATACACATCTGGCATAAAGTTTTCTTTAAAAAAAAAATCTTTAAAATTGCATGGGAAACTTAATCTAAGGAGTTGCACACACCTCAGCACACATACTATTTGCCATTTCCGCACCTTCTTCACAACAGGTGGAGATTTTAAATTCAGGAAAAGAAAGATTAAATGAAGATGTTATACTATACACCCAACCACTAGACAAACAGGCCTTGCTGAGGGAGAGTCAGCATGGCTTCTGTAAGGGTAAGTCTTGCCTCACCAACCTTATAGAATTCTTTGAAAAGGTCAACAGGCATGTGGATGCGGGAGAACCCGTGGACATTATATATCTGGACTTTCAGAAGGCGTTTGACACGGTCCCTCACCAAAGGCTACTGAAAAAACTCCACAGTCAGGGAATTAGAGGACAGGTCCTCTCGTGGATTGAGAACTGGTTGGAGGCCAGGAAGCAGAGAGTGGGTGTCAAGGGGCAATTTTCACAATGGAGAGAGGTGAAAAGCGGTGTGCCCCAAGGATCTGTCCTGGGACCGGTGCTTTTCAACCTCTTCATAAATGACCTGGAGACAGGGTTGAGCAGTGAAGTGGCTAAGTTTGCAGACGACACCAAACTTTTCCGAGTGGTAAAGACCAGAAGTGATTGTGAGGAGCTCCAGAAGGATCTCTCCAGACTGGCAGAATGGGCAGCAAAATGGCAGATGCGCTTCAATGTCAGTAAGTGTAAAGTCATGCACATTGGGGCAAAAAATCAAAACTTTAGATATAGGCTGATGGGTTCTGAGCTGTCTGTGACAGATCAGGAGAGAGATCTGGGGGTGGTGGTGGACAGGTCGATGAAAGTGTCGACCCAATGTGCGGCAGCAGTGAAGAAGGCCAATTCTATGCTTGGGATCATTAGGAAGGGTATTGAGAACAAAACGGTTAGTATTATAATGCCGTTGTACAAATCTATGGTAAGGCCACATCTGGAGTATTGTGTCCAGTTCTGGTCGCCGCATCTCAAAAAAGACATACTGGAAATGGAAAAGGTGCAAAAGAGAGTGACTAAGATGATTACGGGACTGGGGCACCTTCCTTATGAGGAAAGGCTACGGCGTTTGGGCCTCTTCAGCCTAGAAAAGAGACGCTTGAGGGGGGACATGATTGAGACATACAAAATTATGCAGGGGATGGACAGAGTGGATAGGGAGATGCTCTTTACACTCTCACATAATACCAGAACCAGGGGACATCCACTAAAATTGAGTGTTGGGCGGGTTAGGACAGACAAAAGAAAATATTTCTTTACTCAGCGCGTGGTTGGTCTGTGGAACTCCTTGCCACAGGATGTGGTGCTGGCGTCTAGCCTAGACGCCTTTAAAAGGGGATTGGACGAGTTTCTGGAGGAAAAATCCATTATGGGGTACAAGCCATGATGTGTATGCGCAACCTCCTGATTTTAGGAATGGGTTAAGTCAGAATGCCGATGTAGGGGAGGGCACCAGGATGAGGTCTCTTGTTATCTGGTGTGCTCCCTGGGGCATTTGGTGGGCCGCTGTGAGATACAGGAAGCTGGACTAGATGGGCCTATGGCCTGATCCAGTGGGGCTGTTCTTATGTTCTTATGTTCTTATGTTCTTAGTCCCCATTGCCTACCTTAACAATATCTAAGTACATCTAAGTAAAAAGAATGCACATTCATCTCCTGCCTACACCTTCCTCTGTCTCCACCTTTTCTTTTGTTGTATCTTACATCACATTTTCAACTGTAAGTTCCTTGGGGCAGGGACACATTTTTGCACTTTGCTTAACTTCCAGACCAATGAAGAGTTCAGGAAGAGCTTGGAAGCTTGTTGAAGAATTGTTTGGATTTTTTTGGTTGGTTGTATTATCGGCATTACCAGATTATGACTTTCTGATATATATTTTCCCTACAAAAATGTAATAGATATAAAATAGGCATCTTTGAACTGCATGCTGTAGAATAGATTAATTGGCAATAAGACTGTACATGCAAGTGCACAGTTGTACAGTTCTGCAATTCAGTACCAAGAGCTCCTTTGAAATGTTTGACTGTTGCACAGGTGCTATGTCAGCAACCGTGTACCTAATATATGTCACGAGGTTCTGTTGCTCCACTCCCTACTGTAGTGGTGGCACCATTTGGTTGTTAAAAATGAATGCTAAACAAGCACTGCTTTGAGGCAGTAGATCACCTTCTCCATCTGAATGGTCATCTTACACCCATTGCAGGATGAATGGAAAATTCATGAATGGAAAATTGGATTTGTCATCCTGAGGCTAAGAAATGTTGAGCCTCTGGGCCAAGAAGCCTGCAAGGAAGACATTATGTGACTGTTGCAAAAAAACAGAAGATGCTTTCAACTTTATTGCTGGCTGGGAAGTCTTGAGAAAGTGCAGGGGCTGCAGGGGGGGTAGCAGAACAAGTGGGAGGTGGACTGATGGGGTAAGAGGTGGATTCCCCCTCCATTTCATTTTTTTTTTAATCTGGGCAGGACATCACTTCCAGGGCAACATTTTGAACTCAGCACCAGGCTACACAATCATTAACTATGCCTTTGGGCTACAGTTGCTTTTTCAGATGTTTGCTGGTTTAGGAGTCATGTCACTGCCTTTTCCATTCTGCTCAACATCTAAACGTATACCAAACCAATTTATTACAACAAGGCATAATTCATTTCCTTATTATTCTCTTTTCCAAAGTAAACTTGCCCTGAAGAAGCTACCTTAGAACTTCCTATGACTTGGGGACACAGGAAACAATATTGGACCAATGAAACAAAATGATACACAGGATGCCACACTGTACTGATGTTTCAAGGCTCCTAGCTGGAAAAAGTCTTCATGGAATCAGTATTGTCATAGTCTTCCACATGAAGATAGTTTGGGGTATAGACCTCAGAATGCATGCTTTATGCTACTCAAAACAAACTGTGTCTATTTAATGTGTTGGAGTTGGGTCTGCTAATCTGGCTGTATGCTGCCATCTAGTGACCAACACTTAAAAACTCAGCTACATAAAATCACACTGTTTAACACAAAATGTTTCTGTTTAATGTTTCTCATACAGTTCAGAGTTGCTGATTCCAGAGGTAACCTTTTTGTATTATCAGAACTTTTTTAGTTATATTAAATTTTGTATCTATTAATCTTAGTGTCTAATACATTGTAATACATGTCATATCACACAACTACATAGATTTTGGAGTGGTATGACTATTGATGCTGTGCCAAAAATAGCAGCATTTTTGAAATCCTCACACCAAAATTATCACCAAAATATACAGATAAACACAAAATTGTTCAAATAACACAGTGTTATGCTAAACTAAATTTAAAACTTTGCCTTAGTTCTATAGGTCAAAGAACAATTGCACAAGTACTGTTACCAAAAAGGGCTGTTTTGTTTAGGGGAATTAGTATATTAGCCTTTTGGAAACTTTTAGGATTGCAGGCTGGATAGCAAGACAGCGTAAAGCAAAGAAATCTTAAAGAGGACACTGGGAGAAAGGTAACTTTCAATCAAAGGATTATATTTTTATTGCAAAAACACACAAAAGTAAACATAATACACATGGAAAATGGTAAGTATATGTCTACTTGAATCCTAGTACTTGGATACAGTGTACCTAGCTTTATGATGGCTGCATGTGCTATGTATTTTGTGTATCCGATAAGGAATCCGAAAAGGATAGGTTGTAGGGAAGGTTTTTAGGGGTCCCTGGTCTGCCTAACCCCATTTGCTAACTAAAGATGGGGGAAGAAGGGGAGAAATAGGTAGGATGGAAGGGAGAGAGTTGTAGACGCAAGATACATTTACCTGTCCCGGGGAGCAGTTGGATGGGAAAGAGTCCTAGGAAGGACCACTCCCTTGGGAGGGCAGCCAGAGAGAGAACATGTGCTCGGAGCCTCTCTCTTAAAGGGTTGTGGCTGACCTAGAATGACCTGGATGTGTCCTAGTGCTGGTCTAGATGCGCATGCTCAGTACACACAATGGTACCCGTGGAGTATGTAAGAAAGACATGATGAACCTGAAGTCAGCTTACCAGCCAGGCTGACCTTCTGGGGGAGGGAGGCAATTTGCATAAGGTGCTTAAGAGTGATAAAGCTGCAACAAAAGAACAATAGACTTCTTCCTCCAGAGGTGCATCTTGTTTTGCATAATCAGGAGACATTCCTTGACTGGAGAAGGGGATGTAATCACCCTGAGCTTTGCAAACTTGTGACTTCTACCAGGGCCTTGGACTGGGGGAAGGGTGCCCTGTATTCTGAGGTTTGACCTGCATGAGTTTTTAGTCCATAATACATACAAAATCACAACTTGGAAGGGAAAAGGAGATTTTCACGTAACAGTACCTAGAGGTTAACTTAAGGCCTGACAAAAAAGTTCTAGGTTTTGACCTAGAAGGTCATTTGACCCTTGTATGGCTTCTTAGTTCTTGAAGTCTTTGAATAAGTGTTCTCCAGCTATCACGTCCCATCCATAAGGGACATCCTCAAAAGACGAAACTGTCCCTAAAGCCTTGCACCTCAGTCTAAGCTGTAGTGGATTTATCAAAGGTTTCAGTAATTGTGGGGGTCTGTAGGAGTTGACATGTGATGAGGAATCTAGGTTATCAATTCTAAGAGATGGCTTGCACAAAGAGTCTGAAGAGTTTTGGGTGTGAGGTACCCCAACTAGTCAGACCTACAAGCTCAACGCTTCCACGCAACCAGGACTTTAGGAGCAGAGATAGCAGCTGTTACATGAAAATCCCCTTTTCCCTTCCAAGTTGTGTTTTTATATCTGGTTATGTATTTTGGACTAAAATGTAGGCCTAAAACTTCTCTTACAGGCCACAAAAGGAGTCAAATCATAAGCTCACTCATTTCTCATGTTGTTGGCCACCTTCAGTCTGGAAAGACTCATTTTCTCTAGAGACACTGGAAATGTCTTTATTGTTTAAGCCAATCACTGAATATGCAAACACCTTAAGGGAAGAGGACCTTGGCAGCAAAGTCTAAATACCTAGCCTCCACCTATTGTTAACTGAATCACAGCCATTAAGCTACATCTCCAAAATCCAGTAGCAACAGGAAGCAAGCTACCCCCCCTCCCCCAGAGTCAGGTTTTGCTGATAGCTGATTTCTGGACCCTTCCACCCTTTTTTTTTTACATACTCCATGTGTACCATTGTGTGTATACTGAGCATGTGCACAGCTCTGGGATACTTCCAGGTCATTCTAGGTCAGCCACAACCATTTAAGAGAAAGCTCCCGAGCACATCTCTCTCTCTCTCTCTCTCTGGCTGCCCTCCCAAGGGAGTGGTCCTTCCTAGGACTCTTTCCCATCCAACTGCTCCCCGGGACAGGTAAATATATCTTGTGTCTAAAACTCTTTCCCTTCCATCCTACCTATTTCTCCCCTTCTTCCCCCATCTTTAATTAGCAAACTGGGTTAGGCAGATCAGGGACCCCTAAAATCCTTTCCTACAACCTATCCATTTCTGAATTCCTTTTCGGTTGCACCAAATACATAGCACATGCAACCACCATAAAAACTAGGTACATTTTTCAAGTACTAGAACCAAGAAATGTGTATTATGTTTACCTTTGTGTGTTTTATAATAAAAATATAATCTTTGATTGAACGTTATCTTTCTCCCAGTCTCCTCTTTAAGCTAAACAAGGGATTTCTTTGCTTTACGCTGTCTTGCTATCCAGCCTGTGATCCTAAAAGTTTCCAAAAGGCTAATATACTAATTCCCCTAAACAAAACAGCCTTTTTTGGTAACACAGCAAGTCTAAGCCAAAGACCAAACCAGTAAGTATTGTGTACAACTGACAACATAAGGTTTTCCACCATTATCCTACTTGGGAAAAGGAGTCACAAACCCAAAGAGCCTCCAAGTCAGGTCTCCACTGATACTCTAGGAAGGGCTAGGTCAGGAGGAGCAGCTATAATGCAACACCTTTGCTGACTACCTCCTTGGATGTAGACTCCATCCTCCAACTATATTACCTACTTGGACAGCTCCACTGTGAAACCAGCAATCCTGCCCCTGAAAGTTGCTCCTTTCTTTGCTGGACAGTTTTGCTGCCTCACCAGTGGATAGAGATTCCCAGCCTCTCTACTCCTGTACTGGCTAGAATGAAAACACTTACAGTCCAAGCTTATGCATGTCTATGCAGACGTAAGTACCACTGAGTTCAAAGGGACTTACCAAGCAAATGTGCATAGGATC
Source organism: Tiliqua scincoides (assembly GCF_035046505.1). Lineage (NCBI taxonomy): Eukaryota > Metazoa > Chordata > Lepidosauria > Squamata > Scincidae > Tiliqua > Tiliqua scincoides. Next base: position 41,095,975 of record NC_089824.1, on the reverse strand, counting down.
ATCAACCTGCATAGTTATCACACCCTCAACATCTCTTCCTCAACATTTCTTTCTTCATCAACTTTTCTTGTATTAGCAGGTATCCAAAGATTGGTTTCATATTGGCTGAGGTAACCTCCATATATTTTTGGTTGAGACAACCTATAGTAATTTTGCAATTGACAAGGGTACTGAGAACAGGGGGTACTGAGCTGCAGGGCCCAATCGGAAACACTTTTGCGCAGCCCTATCTAATTTTGCACGGCCCCCTCTACTAATTTTTTTTAGCTCTTAGCTTGAATGAAGCCAGACCAAGAAAAAACATCTGTTACTTCTGTGCAGGAGGATAGGATTCCTGTACCTCTAATGGTACAATGTGCGCCCAGCGTGCAGTGCTCCCCAACTCTCGCCCTTTGCAGCTCCATCTGCATCAGCATGTTTCGGAGTGGGACGGGGAGAAGATGGTGCTGGGAGCTGCAAGGGTGGGGAACAAGTGACTATCCAACTTCCCAGCTTCAGTGTAGCCACACTGCAGCCCCGTGGTCAGGAAACAAACATTCCCATGCCTTGACAAGGCCCCAGTGATTGCCCCTCCACTATTGGATGCAGCACTCACCCCACTGGTAGAACTGCACCTATGCTGAAAAATTGGATAGGACTGGGCGCCAAGATGTGTATGCTGCTGCCTGCACAGCACCAATTTTGTGCCAGTTGGAAACAGTGGTGGGCAAGAGCTGCTTCTGAAGTGACCCAATTTCAGGCCAGTTGGAAGCAGTGGTGGGCAGATGGGCGGTGTGGGGCTCCCACCTTGTGCAGGGCCCCATTGGGTGAAGTTGCCCTAGTTGCCTAAAAGCTGGCCATGCAGTCAGGAGATGCGTGTGGGATGGGGATCCAATGCAAGCCTGGGAATCAAAACTGCAAGCAAACAAGGCATTCTACATATACCACAATCAGGTAAACAGAATTGTGATTTAAGGTCCAGAGATAAGCAGCCAAAGTCTAGATCCTCTTGTAGAGCCAGCTGAGCTAAATCTGTTCCACTTCTTTCATGTTCCTGTCTAATTAGTCTTTTTGTTTTCCCGCTGACATTTCTACAAATTGAGCCTTCATTTGCTATCCTCAGCTGTGCATTGCAAAGCCAGCAGAAATACGAGTCTCTTCCAGCTTTTGTTCCAGAACAGTTTTTTTTTCTTCATTCCAATGCTGTAAATGTTACAACTATGTTCATTTTGGTCACACCCCATCTGTTGTTTATTCAGGAGATAGGAGTTTTTCAGGTTACCAATATGTCAAGCAAATGTCAATTTAAATGCAGAATAAAAACTTACAGCAATGTATACAGATTCATTTCAGTACTCACAACTGCAGTCCTGTGCACGCTTACCTAGGAGTAAGCCCCATAGAACACAATGAACTTTACTTCTGAGTTGTTACACCTACAGTTGCACCGAGTCATTCAACAACAGATCAGAATAGCTTGATTTGTCTGAGTTCTAATGTATTATTTCATATTTATTCCTTGCATTTATTATTAATTAATTATTATTAACAGTATTTATATGCCGCTTTTCAACTAAAAGTTCACAAAGTGGTTTACAGAGAAAAATCAAATAACTAATGGCTCCCAAAAGGGCTCACAATCTAAAAATGCAAAAGAACGCCAGCAGATAGCCACTAGAACAGACACTGCTGGGGTGAGGTGGGCCATTTACTCTCCCCCTGCTAAAAAAAAGGAGCAACCACTTGAAAAAGTGCCTCTTACCCAATTAGCAGGGGTTGTAATTACATTACATTAAGGGGGGTACATTCACATTACCTTATCCTCAATTCACCTTTAAAATCCAGATCCAGTGGCAGCAAATTATACCCTCATCCAGGTTCTTTCCATCTGTTTCACCCAACCTTACTCAAACAGTGAATTTGTTTGACTGTACAATATAAAGTAAATGATTTGTAAAATACTCCAACAAAAAAAAACACACATACAATATTTGTGGATCAAGATCACCAGAACATGCTAGCAAGGAGTCATCCTAATTATGAAAAAGAAATTGATTTAAGGTTAAATACAATTCTTTCCTGAATTGCAGCCCAATCCTATGGGACTTTTGCAACAGAATAAGAGTTCGGCTGTCACAAAAGGCTTGGAGATGGCATGAGGAATGCACTACTGCCAGGCAAGTCTGAGCTGTGACCACAAAGTGGTTGCAGCCGCAGACCCACAAGGCGACAGACCCTGGGCTGCAATACTTCCAGTAAGTCAGTGGCAGGAATGTGTAGTGTGGAGGGTGAGGATCCAGGTAGTTTAAGACATTTCTGCCCAATGGTGCATATACACAACAAGGACTAAATGTGTACACCTATGGGCAGGGCATTAAACAAGTTAAAGAACTCATCTCCAGGTCTAGCTGACATGTTTGTATTCACTTGATTAGTCCCACTTACTTCTTCAAACCTATGTGAAACGTAGTAGCTTAGCTAGAGGGGGGGTCAAAATGCTCAGTTCTGCGTGGTACCTCAACACGCCATACAAGCTGACCCTATTTTTGCCATCAGAGCCAGTCCTGGAGAGGAGAGCAAAACTGGCTGGCTCCGACAGCTTGTACTGCATGGTGAGGTGCTGTACAGAACTTAGTGTTTTGACCCCCTCTAGCTATGCTACTGGTGTAATGTCCATCAAATCAAAAGGACTCAGGGCTCATTCACAAGTGCATGTATGTAATTTGATTGCTCAGGATTAAGTGTGTGAACAGAACAGTGGGGGTGCTGGGAGGGTCTCAAACAGGGAATTTTGGTAACCAGTTGCCAGTACCACATCTCTTGCACTCTGGCTCTTCATCTATTCAAGTAAGATTAGTCTCTATAAGGCAAAAGGTGCTCTCTAGGCTGTGATGCTAGCCGCCGTTGATTTGATGACTAACCTAATGTGGTCATCTGACCCCACAATCCAATGCATTGGGCACTATAAAGGCCTTGTCTGAGCAACTGTTACACTGAATAGCTGTCTAACCCAACCTAACTTTCTGTGGTGCCCAATCACCAGCCCAACTTCTGCATCTGTGCCTCATCTCCCCAATCTTGGACCCATCCCTGGGCGAACTCCAACCATGTCTCCTGCTTCTGGCTTTCTGTTCCTTGTCTTCTTGATTCAGTAGCCAGCTCTGATTCTCTACTCCTCAACTGTCTGTGCCTGATCTGGACCATCCCACCATAGCCTGTCTCAGCAGTTAGACTGAATCAGAAACATTGGAGGCAATGCAGAAGTTCTGTGCAACCAGTGATGGCTCCTTTGCATATGTTCTTCTGATTATGCAATACTCACACGTATGCACGTTTGTTCTTACTTCTAAGTAAATGTGGTTAGGACTAGTCACAGGTGATCACATCACAGTTCTGGCCTGTAATGAGTTTGTAAGTTGAGGGGAGTCTGAAGCATCACCAATATCAGAAAAGTAGGTTCATTGAAACCTACTGATAAGGTGTGTTTTCAGAAGTTATTTACATTGCCAACAGAAAAGCTTCATCAAATCAAATTCAGAATCAAGATCAAGTTCATGACTTTGATCAGCTAATGAGTGAAGACTGCAATCCCAAGCATATTAACTAGAGGATAAGCCATGTCTTCAGGGGAACATCTAAATAAATATTCTTTGAAATAGGATGCAAACTTGGTAAAACCAAGCTTTATACCTGCTGGAAGGGTGCAAGAAAGCCTTGATATTCACTTACTATAACAAATAGAGTGCAACTTGAACGATTCCACGTGGTTCTGAAAACCATCTTAGAAGGCCAAGTATCATTGTCTCTGATGATTTGCAGCTTTCACAACAATTTAATGGATATATTTCAGAATTTAAAAACTGATAAATCCAAAAGACAGTTTTTACCTGCTTTTGTAAGTTCAAAGCTGCCTCAGGACAATAAGGCAAAAATATAGCTTCTAAATTTGCATTAAATGCAAGTTTCACAGATGGGCAGCACATGGTTCCCATAAGTCCAGTGTGAAAATGGCTCCATCACTTGTCATTGTACACAGTCTTTTCACATTGCTGGCAGCACACACCCTAAACAAACAGGAATTGAGACAAGTAAAACAGATGGTCTCACCTCCCATCAAGATTTGTTAAAAAAGTTGCCGAGAAACAGTTTCTAAAATTCATGCTATGAATTGAGAATAGTTGCTTTAGGCCTGGGACTGCGGGGGGTGGGGGGGGGAGTATGTGGACCTCTTGCATGAGGCCATTCTGATACACACTGGGGCCACAATGGAATCCAGAACTCCATGAGAGGGGGAATCCCAAGCAGAGTCTTGCTTGCAGATTGTAACTGGTTATGTAGGAGGAGACACTCCCAGTGGTAATTAGAACTCAGGACATTTACAGCTTACAGCTCAGTTCAACACTTTGAACTGAGCCCAGAAATGAATTGGCAGGACATGACAGGTGACATAGGAGTAGGCTGACTTGAACCTGTCAGTAGGGGAACCATGGCATTTCACACAAGCTGGACTTTCTAAGCAGCTATCAAAGGCAATCCCTGGTGTAGTCTGCACTGTTACACACCCCAGAAGTCCTTATAGCCTGAATGCCACTGTCCAAGTGTCTGTCTTCCAGTAGCAGGAATAGCTGGATATAATGCAAAATGGAGAAAGGGCACTCCAGGTCACAGCCACCACTCGAGAATTTAGAAGCTATACAAGAACTAGGAGCACCCCAAACTAAGAACTTGATCCTTACAGCAGTGTCCAGAACACACTGAATATATATCTATTCTTAATATGTCATCAAGAAGAAAAAAAGTATCACACCCAATTGTTTTGCATTACACAAGAACAGACAGACATTGTGTTTTGTACCACAGTTGCAACATTCCACTATTACAGTATATTAAACATACAGCTATTCTATCCTTTGGAGGCTGCCTGTAAGTGCAAAGCTGTCTTGTCAGGTAAACTAAATGCACTTAATGAGCTATGTACGTAACAGCAATACATGCCTTATACCTGCAGTCAAATATTTCCAAATTCTAGAACAGTTGAAGCAATTCAAATTAAATACTATTGCAGTTCTAAGGATGGGTGACTGGCACTCCAATACAAAACGGAAGACTATTCAAAGTCTGACATCTAGTGGCAAGGAGAATGATACTGCAACTTTCATGCACCATTCCCCTCCCCCATTAAACAATTTCAGAATTTCTCAAGGGTTTTTGCACATCACACACACACACACACACACACACACACACACACACAGAGAGAGAGAGAGAGAGAGAGAGAGAGAGAGGAGATAAGAATCAAATGTGCATCACAAACTGAAATTGTTTCAAATTGACTGGATTAATGTAAATCATTGCATTATCATGAGTTCTGGATGATCATGAGTGGATCTGGATCATGAGTTCATCTACACAATAAATGTGTTTCTTGTTCCTGCTCAGCTTGATCAGAAATGTGGCGATCAGAAATGAATACTGTTTATTTATGTAATCTATTTATCCATATCTTACCCATCAGTCAACAAACCTGCCTGAACATCTTACATAAAATAAAACACTGGAGATGTACTAAAACTTTAAAGATATCTGTGGGATCATGTCCTGCCTCTCTACCCTCTCCCCATAAATGCTAAATGAGGTACTCTTTATCTGTCTCCTGCTGCAGCAGACCTGCTCCCCTCTCTTTTTTTGCTCGCTGCCATGGGTATTTCTGGCCATCCATGCAAAAGGTGAGTGCCTTGCTAAAATAGGCCAGTTCCTCTGGTTGGGCAGAAACCTGTATCACCTGGTTCCCAGCCTGCATCTTTATGCAGTAAGCTACCAGGAATCTGTTCTGCATGCTCTTGAGACTCCCCTTGCAACCTGTCCCAGTCCCTCTGATAAAGTGGATAGAGAGATGCTCTTTACACTCTCACATAACACCAGAACAAGGGGACATCCACTAAAATTGAGTGTTGGGAGAGTTAGGACAGACAAAAGAAAATATTTCATTACTCAGCATGTGGTTGGTCTGTGGAACTCCTTGCCACAGGATGTGGTGATGGCATCTGGCTTGGACGCCTTTAAAAGGGGATTGGGCAAGTTTCTGGAGGAAAAATCCATTACGATTTACAAAGCCATAATGCGTATGTGCAACCTCCTGATTTTAGAAATGGGCTATGTCAGAATGCCAGATGCAAGGGAGGGCACCAGGATGCAAGTCTCTTGTTATCTAGTGTGCTCCTTGGGGCATTTGGTGAGCTGCTGTGAGATACAGGAAGCTGGACTAGATGGGCCTATGGCCTGATCCAGTGCGATTGTCCTTATGTTCCTCCTTTAGTAAAAATGGTCACTCCAGGTGTTGAATGCCCCCACAGATACTTGAACCCTCATTATGAAGAGACTAATGCGTTTTGGTTCAAGTCTATCCAGGTGCACACAGGACTTTATAACAGTGGAACAGACAGCCAATAGGTGCCAGTGAGGTCTGGCCACACCAGTTGGTTCACTTTCTGCCATGGAGTCTGCAAAAGCCTAGGGGGCTGACTGGAACAAGTAAAGCAACCTTACTGAGCAGCAGCTGGGCTCTCACTTATCCAAGTGAGGGCTGGGTTCTCATGGGGGGGGGGCGCAAGCAGGCCATAGATTTCCCTTGGGGTTTGCATAATGTCCTCACTAATGGGACAGTGGCCTTTGGGGTGCAAGGACACAGAGAGCATACCAAGGAATAGACAACAGCATCCACCACACCTGTGCTCTGACTTGAGCTACATACTCCACATTTGTGAGGGAGAGTGTTGCCACCAGAGTGTACATGCAGCGGTTTACTGCTGGAGGAGAGAGCACAGTGGCTTGGAACATTACCCTCTTTGTGGGGTAAGAGGGGGTGGAACTCTGCAGAAGACCAGCGTTCAACCTACTGTGGCAAAGATGCAGTCCTGAAAAGCATTCAGATGCATATCTGGCCAGCAGTAGCAATACTTGGAGCCTCTGACATTGACCAAAAGGGGGAAGACACTCCCTATTGCTAAGAGAAAGGATCGTTAGGCAACCCAGTTGATAACAGAGGCAAATAAGTGTCGCATATGCTAAAAACTGAACCAATAAAAACCACAACACCACAGCAGGAAGGAAAATGGTCTACAATTTTATGTGCTCCCGATTCAAAACAATTACCATTAAAACAATGGGAGGTTTACAAAGAAACATGGACAAAAATGGTTGCAAATTCCTATTTAGTGATAGGTACCAACTACACCTCTGAACATCACCAAGATTACAGTAAAGTTTGGGCCCTGTAACTCACAAGCCCCCTTCCCACTGTCTTGGCCTGGGGGTGGTAGCAGGAACAGCAGCCTTCCTCCCTGGTAGCTCCAGGAATGCTCCTACTGCAGCACCCCAGCTGCCAGCATTGTTAAGAAAGGTAGTTTTCCTGAGCCATCTGACATCCATACCAAGCACCCCTGAAAAACGGTATATTGCAGATTCCCTACCATGCTGCTGCAGAAACATTCCTGCAGGCGCCAAGCAAGGCAGGAGAAAGAAAGGCAGGAAGTTATGGGAAGCTAGGAGAGAGACAGAAATTATTTTCTGACTGTGATCAAAGAGGAGGATTCTGGGTAATGCACCTCACTGAAGACAAGCATGACAAGTTGCCAAGGTTGAAATTTCAAACCAAGAAATTATACACTGTGGCAAAATCACGATGTCTAGCGCTCATCTAGTTCTGTTTTCCAGGCAACCCATACTTTTCAGGGATGTTGCTTATACAGCATAAATTTATGAGTAAGAGTGCCCTCTTCAATGCCAACCCTTTATCAGAAGATATGCAAACATTCACTGGTGATAATGCTGATTATCAAGATGCAGTGAAAATGTCTCCACCCCTGCAGAGCCCTCATCCTGAATGAGCAGCAGTGGCAAGGCACTTGACAGTGGCATCACCATCAACTGCTTGGGGGGGGGGGGCTTTGCAGCAAATGGGACACAGGGGTGGGTGGGTGGGAGGGCCATCCAGTGGCAATGCTCTGCTCCCCATATACTCTTCATGTCACCCCAGCATGGAGGATTCCATGTTGGAGCATCAGCTGCAGAGCAAGGGTGCAGCTACAGGTGCTGCACTTGCCACCCCAGTGTGGGGCCTCTCCAGGTGCAGGGCCCAGTTTGACCAAATTGCTTTAGGCTGGCCCAGCTCAAAAGCACCAGAAGCTCCCTAGGGGGGATAGCCCCAGAAAGTAGTGCAACCTCCTTCTATTTCATCCAAAGAAGAAACCACACCCCTTTCCTCTGACTTCAGGGACTTCTCTACAGAACCCTTTGCAGAGCAGAAGGGCATCCTTTACTACCATGTCGTATCAGGGATAGGAAGAGGCACTACAGCTCTGCCAAAGCTTTCATTGTAACTTGGCTCCTTTAAGCCCCGATAGTGGCACTTAAAGGGGGCCAGCTTTGAAATACCAACCTAACTGCAGGGCTACTAAATTTCACAGCTTGTTCGACTATTGCTGGAGCAACGTTCAACTTACTGCTTTGGGTTGCCTGAATCCTGTATAGCATTGACATCTATCAGTAGGGTCTGTGTGTGTGTGTGATGTTTTTTCCAAAATTTCTTGATTAAAAGAGCAAATTGCGGTGTTGTGTTGTTAATCCAAATCCTTATTCAAAATTGTTCAAACAGTGCAATAAAACACAATAAGCATCTCAACTGTGAACTCTCTCATTTTAGACCATGACCAAACATATATACCAAATGGACATAGAAATGGACAGAAAGTGATGAGGTCAAGGTCCAGCACACTACAGAAGAAATAAAACCAGAGAAAGGTTTTACTGAGCCTTGCTTGGTTTTCCAAGCTTCTCAAAAGTGCAACACCATACAGACAAGCACCACAAAGGCAAGTCCTAGAAAAAAAACATTACAGAGTGGCTTGGGGCAAAGGAGAGATCCAGATCCAAGCACATTCACCTGATCACAGATCACATACAGTTTAGAACTCAATCGCCTCACCTCCAGATTACAGTACAGTGCTTGTACCCTACCTGGGGATCCCACTTGCATCTCTTTCTCACCCCCAGATGCTGCACATGCACACACCCTAGAAGATATTTTTCTTCATCACACCCTAGAAGATATTTTTCTTCAGCTGCTCCACCATCAGAAACACCTCAGGAGCTCACTGCCTTAGTGATAACGACTTATGGATTCCTCAAAAGCAGTGTTATTTCGTGAAATGAGTGGTTCTGCGATATGAAGATCAAAACACGAAATTGAGCAGAAATTCTCATCGTTTCGTGTTCTGTGCTGGTTACTAAAAAACCCTACCTATTGGATCCACAGCGAGTTGACCATGGTATTGATCTCCTGTGACTTTATTCTTGCTGAGTTAGAAAGCAAACCCCTGCAGCCCAGCCTGGAATAGAATAAACTAAGGAACGTGTATTATGTCTAAAAGAAGAATAATCAAGTATGAAGTGCTTTTGACAAAGTCTGAACATTAGCTCTTGACTCATGCAACACCTTCATAACAAGATATTCAGACGCCAACAGGGAACTATTGTTGCTGGTGACTGCAGTTTAATTAACATACTTGTAAAAACATTTACCTGCAACATTTTAATGATGAGAGGACACATCATATTCCACCTATTATAATTAGCACGGGACAAACATAATTGAATGACTTAACCTTACAATAACTAGTAAAGTTCAACCAACCATTGAATGGTTAATTCCTTTCTGATTAGGATTGCCAACTGGGGGGGGGGGGAATCTAGCCTGGCCCACTCCAATGCCTTTAACAACAGCTTGATATGCTGAATAGCAAGTAAAGACTTTTTATGGCATGGAATTAGCAGTATATCAGCTGCTGCTAATGTCTGCACATCAAACTGTTGTTAAAGGCAAAGGGCAGATGCTGGTAGTAAGAGTTAGCAACCCCATTTCTGCTGGACAGAAATATTTACATAGTTAAAGGTATTTGCATTTATTTTCAGAATGTAAGCAATCAAATACAAATGAGCCTCCAACAGGCCTGCTGTTCTGAGCTTCTTGTTGAGACTTGCAACCCAATCCTCACTATGTTTCCTTGGAAGTAAGTTCCACTGTACTCACTGGAGCTTACTCCCAATGCATAAGTATGCATTGCATCTCATCCTTTCATAAGCTCCTCATTTTGGCGCTTTCCTCCTTTTGCCACTCTTGACCAGGAGCCCATACAAACCTAGCTCAGATGCGTTTAGTCAAATATACAGAGCATAAAGGCCCAATCCTATCCAATGTTCCAGCACCGATGCAGCCATGCCAACGGGGCATGTACAGCTTTCTCTGTAGTCACAGAAGCCTCTTCAAGGTAGAGAAACATTTGTTCCTTATCTTGGGGATGCATTGCAGCTGTGTTGGCACTGGAAAGTTGGATAGGATTGGGCCCTTAGTCTATAAAACATTGGAGATTCCAAATCTCCAACTACCTGTCTGACAGTTCAACCTGGTGCTTCACCAGGTGCATCTCAGCCTCAATATGTCTAAGACAGAGCTTCTCATTTCCCCCCAAAGCTTTCTTTTCCTGAAACTCTCTCCTTGTCATAGACACTCGATCTTCCTTACATGGTACCTAAGAACATAAGAACAGCCCCACTGGATCAGGCCATAGGCCCAACTAGTCCAGCTTCCTGTATCTCACAGCGGCCCACCAAATGCCCCAGAGAGCACACCAGATAACAAGAGACCTCATCCTGGTGCCCTCCCTTGCATCTGGCATTCTGACATAACCCATTTCTAAAATCAGGAGGTTGCGCATACACATCATGGCTTGTACCCCATAATGGATTTTTCCTCCAGAAACTTGTCCAATCCCTTTTTAAAGGCGTCTAGGCTAGACGCCAGCACCACATCCTGTGGCAAGGAGTTCCACAGACCGACCACGCGCTGAGTAAAGAAATATTTTCTTTTGTCTGTCCTAACCCGCCCAACACTCAATTTTAGTGGATGTCCCCTGGTTCTGCTATTATGTGAGAGTGTAAAAGAGCATCTCCCTATCCCTCTGTCCATCCCTGCATAATTTTGTATGTCTCAATCATGTCCCCCTCAAGCGTCTCTTTTCTAGGCTGAAGAGGCCCAAATGCCGTAGCCTTTCCTCATAAGGAAGGTGCCCCAGCCCCGTAATCATCTTAGTCGCTCTCTTTTGCACCTTTTCCATTTCCACTATGTCTTTTTGAGATGATTGATAAATTAAAGATCAATAAGTCACCGGGCCCTGATGGCATCCACCCAAGAGTTATTAAGGAATTGAAGAATGAAGTTGCAGACCTCTTGACTAAGGTATGGCAACTTGTCCCTCAAAACGGCCATGGTGCCAGAACATTGGAGGATAGCAAATGTCATGCCTATTTTTAAAAAGGGAAAGAGGGGGGACCCAGGAAACTATAGGCCGGTCAGCCTAACATCCATACCGGGTAAGATGGTGGAATGCCTCATCAAAGATAGGATCTCAAAACACATAGACGAACAGGCCTTGCTGAGGAGAGTCAGCATGGCTTCTGTAAGGGTAAGTCTGCCTCACGAACCTTATAGAATTTTTTGAAAAGGTCAACAGGCATATGGATGCAGGAGAACCCGTGGACATTATATATCTGGACTTTCAGAAGGCGTTTGACACGGTCCCTCTCCACAGTCAGGGAATTAGAGGACAGGTCCTCTCGTGGATTGAGAACTGGTTGGAGGCCAGGAAGCAGAGAGTGGTGTCAATGGGCAATTTTCACAATGGAGAGAGGTGAAAATCGGTGTGCCCAAGGACCGGTGCTCCTGGGACCGGTGTCCTGGGACCGGTGCTTTTCAACCTCTTCATAAATGACCTGGAGACAGGGTTGAGCAGTGAAGTGGCTAAGTTTGCAGACGACACCAAACTTTTCCGAGTGGTGAAGACCAGAAGTGATTGTGAGGAGCTCCAGAAGGATCTCTCCAGACTGGCAGAATGGGCAGCAAAATGGCAGATGCGCTTCAATGTCAGTAAGTGTAAAGTCATGCACATTGGGGCAAAAAATCAAAACTTTAGATATAGGCTGATGAGTTCTGAGCTGTCTGTCTGTGACAGATCAGGAGAGAGATCTTGGGGTGGTGGTGGACAGGTCGATGAAAGTGTCGGACCCAATGTGCGGCGCAGTGAAGAAGGCCAATTCTATGCTTGGGATCATTAGGAAGGGTATTGAGAACAAAACGGCTAATATTATAATGCCGTTGTACAAATCGATGGTAAGGCCACACCTGGAGTATTGTGTCAGTTCTGGTCGCCGCATCTCAAAAAAGACATAGTGGAAATGGAAAAGGTGCAAAAGAGAGCGACTAAGATGATTGCGGGGCTGGGGCACCTTCCTTATGAGGAAAGGCTACGGCGTTTGGGCCTCTTCAGCCTAGAAAAGAGACGCCTGAGGGGGGACATGATTGATACAAAATTATGCAGGGGATGGACAGAGTGGATAGGGAGATGCTCTTTACACTCTCACATAATACCAGAACCAGGGACATCCACTAAATTGAGTGTTGGGTGGGTTAGGACAGACAAAAGAAATATTTCTTTACTCAGCGTGTGGTCAGTCTGTGGAACTCTTGCCACAGGATGTGGTGATGGCGTCTAGCCTAGACACCTTTAAAAGGGATTGGACAAGTTTCTGGAGGAAAAATCCATTATGGGGTACAAGCCATGATGTGTATGCGCAACCTCCTGATTTTAGAAATGGGTTATGTCAGAATGCCAGATGCAAGGGAGGGCACCAGGATGAGGTCTCTTGTTATCTGGTGTGCTCCCTGGGGCATTTGGTGGGCCGCTGTGAGATACAGGAAGCTGGACTAGATGGGCCTATGGCCTGATCCAGTGGGGCTGTTCTTATGTTCTTAATTTCGTAATCACCTGAATAACAGAGAAGTTGCACCTCCAATGTGTCATCAGTTTGGCTAGATAGAAAAGAATGAGTAATCACCTTCTCTTTACAACCTTAATGCTTACCTATGAGCTGCAGTATGGTATCTTTGTAGAACAAAAAGTGAAAGGTGGCTTTTTTCAAAGTCAGAGGGAGAGAGAAAGCGCAAAATTAAGCATATTTTTCTATTTGTATATCTAATTTTCTATTTGAATACCTAACCCACTAGATGCCAGAGACTGATGGCTGGGACCTTCTGCTTGCAGTGCAGGTGCTCTATCACTGAGCTACATCCCTTCCCCATGACGTTTCTTGCTTAAAGCCAGTGTGGTGCAGCGGTTAGAATGTTAGATAAGAACCAGGGAGACCTGGGTTTCAATCTCCAATCAATTGAGAAACTCATAGGGGTCTCATCTGACCTGGGACCAGACACTATCACAGCATCAGAGTTATGAAGATAGAAGGGATGGGCAGCCTAATCCTTACTTGCACTGAACAGTCAGGTTGACGGGCCTGCACTGTACCTAGTGCAGGGTTTGAGGTTGATCCTTCATGCAACTCAGAGTAAGGGGATTTATTTCCCCTTAACCCATGTCATGCGACAGCCATTCCAGTGCAGCTACTCAAAATCTGTGCCAGAAAAATTGCTAGTGCAAATCAAGGAGGCTGGTGCAATGCTGGGCTGTTTGGGTGTGTGTGGGTGGGTGGGTTAGAATTTGGCCTAAGAATCGGAGGCCAGTCCAATTCCCCTCCTGGGTCCAGTCCGCCTCACCCTCCTCCCACCCTCTGTCCTACCTCCCCCTTTCTCAAAACACCCCATTCCACCCTCCACAACCCCCTGTACCTGCCACCATGAACTCACCTTAGCCAGGGGCCGAATTTGGTGTGGGAGGCCAGCACATGTCCTTGAGCCAGCCTCTCAAACTCAAGAGGTGGCACAAACATGCTTTACGGCATGTTTGCATCACCTGGAGGCCATGCGCAAGGACTGGCGCCCCCTCAGGCATCTCTTTTCTAGGCTGAAGAGGCCCAGACACCGTAGCCTTTCCTCATAAGGAAGGTGCCCCAAGCCCCGCAATAATCTTAGTCGCTCTCTTTTGCACCTTTTCCATTTCCACTATGTCTTTTTTGAGATGCGGCGACCAGAACTGGACACAATACTCCAGGTGTGGCCTTACCATAAATTTGTACAACGGCATTATAATACTAGCCGTTTTTGTTCACAATACCCTTCCTAATGATCCCAAGCATAGAATTGGCCTTCTTCACTGCCGCCGCACATTGGGTCGACACTTTCATCGACCTGTCCACCACCACCCCAAGATCTCTCTCCTGATCTGTCACAGACAGCTCAGAACTCATCAGCCTATATCTAAAGTTTTGATTTTTTGCCCCAATGTGCATGACTTTACACTTACTGACATTGAAGCGCATCTGCCATTTTGCTGCCCATTCTGCCAGTCTGGAGAGATCCTTCTGGAGCTCCTCACAATCACTTCTGGTCTTCACCACTCGGAAAAGTTTGGTGTCGTCTGCAAACTTAGCACTTCACTGCTCAACCCTGTCTCCAGGTCATTTATGAAGAGGTTGAAAAGCACCGGTCCCAGGACACCGGTCCCAGGAGCACCGGTCCTTGGGGCACACCGCTTTTCACACTTTCTCTCTCCATTGTGAAAATTGCCATTGACACCCACTCTCTGCTTCCTGGCCTCCAACCAGTTCTCAATCCACGAGAGGACCTGTCCTCTAATTCCCTGACTGTGGAGTTTTTCAGTAGCCTTTGGTGAGGGACCGTGTCGAACGCCTTCTGAAAGTCCAGATATATAATGTCCACGGGTTCTCCTGCATCCACATGCCTGTTGACCTTTTCAAAGAATTCTATAAGGTTCGTGAGGCAAGACTTACCCTTACAGAAGCCATGCTGATTCTCCCTCAGCAAGGCCTGTTCGTCTATGTGTTTTGAGATCCTATCTTTGATGAGGCATTCCACCATCTTACCCGGTATGGATGTTAGGCTGATCGGCCTTAGTTTCCCGGGTCCCCCCTCTTTCCCTTTTTAAAGATAGGCGTGACATTTGCTATCCTCCAATCTTCTGGCACCGTGGCTGTTTTGAGGGACAAGTTGCATACCTTAGTCAAGAGGTCTGCAACTTCATTCTTCAATTCCTTAATAACTCTGTCATGATAGCCTTTGCTCAAACAGGAATGCTCATTCTTGATAGTATGTGCTGTCCCCAATCAATTATGGGCCAAACCGTATATACTGGTAACTTTAAATACATAGTTTGACACTTAAATCTTGCCTTTTAAAAGCAAATGGCAATGGTGGGGGAGGTCTTGAACTGCAGCACAAAGAAAAAGGCACTTAATCTGTCCTGCTCTGCCCCCAATCAGGATTGATCCCCTGAACATGTTTTTTAACCTGAAGCTCTCGTTGTGCCGATTGGAGTTTTTCTTTCAGGGTATATAGAATGGAGGTGCTGTAGTCTGGATTAGACTACAGAGGGGATAAGGAATTATAATCCTCTACCTGTGCTGTTTTCTGAATCCGGACCAATCCCTCATTTGCTACTTACCTTTAAAAAAACAAGTACACAAAGCGCAAACAACAGTTTAAAATAATGTACAATTTGTCTCTAGTATATTTCTACACTTGGGCAGCCCAGTCATAAAGGCAGCACCACCGCTGGGTGCAGTGGTGCCAAAGCAGCTACCACTGCGTCCTGAGACTCTATGGCAGCCACCAGAGGTCTCCTCAGGAGAATGCCCCAAGCCCCGCATTGGGGCTTCTCAAGTCTGAGCTGACTATTTTGCCAACACAAAGAGGCTCCATGTTAGGCCTTTTGGCCCAACACAGAGTTCAGGATCCAGCAGAGCAGAGCTCCATCTGTCCCGCACCCCTCCTACCCTGGTTCTTCCCTGCCCTCCCCCGCCCTGTTATGCCAATTCCCCACCTCTCTCCTGCCCCAAAACTATTTACTGCCAACAGGTGCTCTGGAGCGCCAGTTGGCCCTCCAAGTGACGCTGAGGCTCAGAGTGGCAGTCTCGCCTCTCTGGGTACCACAGATGTGCCTTATGGCACATTTGCAACACCCAGTGCTGGCAGTTTGCTCATACCTCCAGTGCTAGAGCTAGGATCAGGCTCTTATCTGTCATCCTTTTCCTCACCAGTTCCTATAGTGAAGCACCTGGTAGCTTCTGGGCTAGCTTTTTAAAAAAAATGTCCTATAGCTGATGAGCTCAAATATCCCTGGGTTCAGCCTCAGGAATTATATATACCTGTCTAAAAATGCAGTCTTAAAAAATGCAAGAAATATCAAGAAGAGAACTTGATGCTTTCTGTGTGGCAGTTGGTGCCACTGGAGGCTTAAGGTCACTCTTGCCTGCTTTAGAAATTTGCACGTAATTACCTTTTTTATACCTTTTCCAAACTTGTCGGTTCAACATCAGCTGTCATGAGCTAAAGTCAGCTGCCTCAGCCCAGAGCCTGTGATTGATAGATTCCCTGTGGTACCTGTGTCAAAATGGAACAGTATCCTGCCAAAAATCTTTGTCTCCAAATCATAGAGTGGCTGCAGCCCTGAGGAGGGGAAAGTGCTTTCCTCACCCACCCACCCCTCCTTCATCATATTAGGCATGTGCAGAAGTTCAGTTAATTATGGGCTCATACAGTGATAAGTGGACATTCAGAATTGCCTAATGTGGAGTCCAGAAATGGACCATATATGGTCCAATTCCACAGTAGTTCTCCAGTGTTTCAGACAGGCACATTTCCCAGTCCTATTTAAGGACACCAGAAATTGAACATGGAACCATCTATTTCCAAACAAAATGCTCTACCTTTGTGATACAACCCATTCCTTCATGAGGACTCAAACATTTAGAACACCAAACTCCTGAATTCAGGGTGACCCGATACAATGGAGGACAGAATGCCTGTACCTTTTACCATTGCATAGAAGAGAGAATTTGGGCAGGTGCATCTTTTTAAACACACTGAGCCACACCTGTGAAAATTCCCTCATCTATTCAATGGTTAAAGTCATCGGCACTTTGTCCTCCACTGTCAGCCCAATCCTATGCAGGTCTACTCAGAAGTTAGTCCCATGAGAGTCAATGGGGCTTAGTCCCAGGGAAGTGTGGATAGGATTGGGCTGTGGATCTGGTCACCTTGTATCCAGTGGCATAGTGTATTTTACAGCTGTTGCAAATAGCAGCACACCATTTCATCCAGCTAGGGTACCACCATAAGTGGCAAGTGGCCACAGCTGCATGCCAGCAATCTTCTAACAAGCCCCAGCACTGGTAAATTGGCAAAGGGGTGGACAGGATGTGGGGTTGGTGGAACAGGGTGAAGAGGGGGGGGAATCAAGGCTGGAAGGGGGGTGGCAGCAGCACTGCTGATACCCTGGCCTTTTTCCAGCCTTGAACCACTTTGCCAGATCCACTTATACTTGTGCCAACTAAGTTGCTGGCACAGGAACTGAGTAGACTCATTCAGGCAGCAAAGACTTATCTGACAGGGCAGGCAGGAGGTGGAATGAGAGAAGGAGGGGGTAGATCTTGGCAGCACTGGTCTCCACTGGATCCTAACCCCATTCCCTGTCCCCTTCCCTCTCCCTTACTCTTCTTGGACTTGTGCCAGCAAGATAGCTGGGGCAGCATTGGGGCAGCAGAGGCTTGCCCCAGGGTAAGGGAACTTACCTCAAGGAGGCCTTCAGGCTTAGGATTGGGCAGTTGGTTTGGCCAACAAGGCAAGATCTGATTGTATCTTTGAAACTGTTAAGGTGGTCCTTGCTCTTGAAGGGTAACCCCTCTCTTCTTATTAAATCAACCCGCCATTCATATTAAATCATCTTTCCTTTTATTTCTCCAAGTGATCAGTTTGTCATATTTTATTCTAATAATAAATGCTATTGTAAGGAAGACATCCCATTCACCAAGTGACCATACACCATATGACAAAGTGACTGAATGCTTCAAAATTCTCCGAAAATGTTGTTGCATCTTAATCTGATTTGAGTGGGCTGTTGTTTACTGCAGTGAATGCTGGGAAATGATGCAACTGTGTGTTTAGGACAGAGACATGAACCTAGAAATTAGCTGCACGTTAGGGGAAATTCTGGGTTCAACAGCCGAAAGGTCGCTACAGTCAGGGGTCAAAGAAAGATAGTTACTCTGGGTGGAGATGCAAGGTCTGTTATTTGCTACTATGGTCCAGTCCCCATCCTGCATTGTGAAACTCACTTTTTGACACTATGGAATACTTTTTTGGATGTGTCCAAGGACTCTGTTCAGAGTCACACATGCATGCATGTGCACACTCAAAACTATGTTTTGTTTTTGTCTTTGTTTATTTTATTTGTTGGGGTTTACCTTCCCCAGGCAGAGGTGCACCAGAGAGCTCCTTCTCCTGAGAACTAGATGAATACCATGGTAGAAGAAAAATACACGAGCAGTGATTCCAGTGACCCTCCACAAGCACTGATTCCAGTGACCCATTACATGCAGCAGAAACGGTGTTGTGGTGGCACTGCACACTGCAGGCCAGCCCTGGGTAGGACGGGCTGTAAGACATTTGGGCACAATCCAAAAAAGGTAATGGGCTGGTGCAAGTCCCTTGCACCAGCCCACAGGTGTCACGGAATTGCCATAAAGCACTTTTGCCTGGCGCATGGAGGCCAGCACATGGACATGGGACCTGCTCAGCCCAGGCAACATATAAGCCCGCACCAGCCGAGCTCAGCTGGCACGGAGATCTGGAGGAGCATAGGGAGGGCAGGAGGGAACCATTTCGGGGCAGGGGAGAGGGGGTGGTGGATGGGCCTGTGGGTGGACAGCAGGGAAGTGGGGCAGGGCAGGATCCAGCATTTATGCTGGGTCCTATTCTCATTCCTGGGCAGCACGGGACAGCTCCAGGCTGCTCAGATCTGCGCCACTTCTTTAGGCGGCGCAGATCCAAGTAGACCCATTGGGGCTGCTGCCACTTTACCTGGGACAAGGGGAAGTGATTCCCCTTGGCCTGGGCTGAGCTGCTTTCAGTCCCAATCTTGCCTTGGATTCCACATCCATCAAGCCTGCCCATCGCAAGCCCATCAGCCTGGCTGCTCCAGGGCAGGTTAGGATTCGGCTGCCCATTTAAAAAATCAACTTTAAATGTCTTCATTAGAGTTATTTCTTCTGCTACTGATTTCTACTTAGGAATCATTAATGATTGAGTTCATTTCATCCCAAACTCTTTGAATGAGTTGCAGTGAATTAAAACAAATGCAAAAAAAATGAAAAATGAAAAATAAGATTTTAAAAAATAAATATAAATGTAAAAAGTATTGTATTGTATTGGCAACCTTCAGTCTCGAAAGACTATGGTACCGCGCCCTGAAAGGTGGTTCTGGCACAGCGTCTAGTGTGGCTGAAAAGGCCAATCCGGGAGTGACAATCCCTTCCACACCGGGAGCAAGTGCAGTCTGTCCCTGGTCTGTCTCCCTGGCTATGGGCCTTCCTTCTTTGCCTCTTAGCCTCAGACTGTTGGCAAAGTGTCTCTTCAAACTGGGAAAGGCCATGCTGCACAGCCTGCCTCCAAGCGGGCCGCTCAGAGGCCAGGGTTTCCCACTTGTTGAGGTCCATCCCTAAGGCCTTCAGATCCCTCTTGCAGATGTCCTTGTATCGCAGCTGTGGTCTACCTGTAGGGCGCTTTCCTTGCACGAGTTCTCCATAGAGGAGATCCTTTGGGATCCGGCCATCATCCATTCTCACGACATGACCAAGCCAACGCAGGCGTCTCTGTTTCAGCAGTGAATACATGCTAGGGATTCCAGCACGTTCCAGGACTGTGTTGTTTGGAACTTTGTCCTGCCAGGTGATGCTGAGGATGCGTCGGAGGCAGCGCATGTGGAAAGCGCTCAGTTTCCTCTCCTGTTGTGAGCGAAGTGTCCATGACTCGCTGCAGTACAGAAGTGTACTCAGGACGCAAGCTCTGTAGACCTGGATCTTGGTATGTTCCGTCAGCTTCTTGTTGGACCAGACTCTCTTTGTGAGTCTGGAAAACGTGGTAGCTGCTTTACCGATGCGCTTGTTTAGCTCGGTATCGAGAGAATGATTACAGTGCAAGTCTATGGACTCAGAAATAAGTCCCACTGTGGTCAATAGGACTGACTCTCAGGTAAATAACCATAGATCTGTAGTCTTAACACAAAATGAACAAGTAACATAATTTGTCTGAAGTACCCTTTGGGAAAGATGATGATCTTCTAGATCAGTGTTTCCCAAACCTTTAAGCACTGGGATCCACTTTTTAAAATGACACTCAATCAGGACCTACCTAGGTTTACCAGACTTTTAAAAAAGGAGATCTTGAAAGAGAAAAATATTTCATTTATTCATAATAATCAGAAAAAAGACCCTTAAATATTTATCTCTCTCTATTATTATTTATTGGACTTGTAATCCGCCTTTCTCTCAGAAGGGCACCCAAGTTGGCTAACAGCATTTAAAAACCATAAAATACATAAAAATGCATACAATTATAAAATACAATAATAAAATAAATAGTAAAACAGCAAGGCCAGCAGTGTTAAAACCAGCAGTATAAAAGCAATTATTTAAAAAGCAGCCATCATGCCCTCTATCAGGCATCAAATGCTTTCTGAAATAAGAAAGTCTTCAGGCCTCACCAGAAGATTAACAGAGAAGGAGCTGTTCAAACCTCAAAGGGGAGGGAATTCCACAGTACAGGAGCCACCACCAAGAAAGCCCTGTTTCTGGTCGCCATCCCACTCACCTCTTTCAATGGTGGCAAAGCCACCCACCCTCCTGATGAGCGAAGAGGACAGGCTGGACTATATGGAAGAAGGCTATATGGAAGAAGACTATATCTACACATGCTTGCAAACTGCAAGAGCTAAGCTATTTGTAGGGTAATTAGCAGCTACATTATCTGATTTTTGAACAGCGTTGGGGCTTGAGGCAATTAGTTATCTGATCTTTCCATCACTCTTTGGGGACCCACTAAAAATCAGGTTGTGACCCACCAGTGGGTCCCAACACACAGTTTGGGAACCACTGTTCTAGACAGTAACATAGCTCCAGAGGCAAATTTCTAAGTTTCCCTCCTACACAGCCTGATACTTCCCAGCTAAAGCCTTTGAAAAAAAAAAAAAGTCTCAAAGGCAGCACCTGAGTGCTCCTACCGAAGGCACCTCTGCTCTGGCTTTAGGAGAAGTCTCACTTTCCCTGGTACTGCTTCAGTGGTAGCATAAGATCTGATCTGATGGGGTACAAGCCATGATGTGTATGCGCAACCTCCTGATTTTAGGAATGGGTTAAGTCAGAATGCCAGATGTAGGGGAGAGCACCAGGATGAGGTCTCTTGTTATCTGGTGTGCTCCCTGGGGCATTTGGTGGGCCGCTGTGAGATACAGGAAGCTGGACTAGATGGGCCTATGGCCTGATCCAGTGGGGCTGTTCTTATGTTCTTATGTTCTTATCTAATGTCTTCTCTCCCAGATAGATTTACAATCTTAGTTTTTCATCTCTGTCTACCATGACAGTCGGACTCCACAGTATCAAGAAGCCTGGAACCTAATCAGCAGTAGCAATTGCACATCCTATCAGTCTCATGAAAAAGGCCATAACTGGGCTAAGCAGATTCCTTCATGTCCTGCTTCGCCTTTCCTTATTCTAGAGATCAGATCCTTGGCAGTTTAAGTCCCGCTGTACCCCTATTGCTGCTTATATATATATATATATATATATATATATATATATATATATATATATATATATATATATATATATATATATATATAAATCCTCAACATGTTACCAAAAAGTCTGGATCTTTTCCCCACAATGTAACTCTGTGACATTATTTCCATGATAATTTACACTAAGTCCAAAGTACACAAAGGCCTCCTTTTGTTGGACACACTTTTGTGTGTCTACATTTGCACTGAGGCTCCTGCCTGGTTTAAAAGACAATTTTATCTAACTGAGTTATACATCATTAAGCTGGAAAAAAAAAAGTTTGCCCATTACTGCTGTTTTAACATCTTGCCCCATCTTGTCTCATTAGCAGGAACTGATTGAGCATGAAGGTGTTCCCTGGCTGTCACGAGATAAAGTAGGTGCTCTTGGCTTTCATCTGTTCTGAGTTCTCCTTGTCTCATTATCTTCACAAGGT
Source organism: Tiliqua scincoides (assembly GCF_035046505.1). Taxonomy (NCBI): domain Eukaryota; kingdom Metazoa; phylum Chordata; class Lepidosauria; order Squamata; family Scincidae; genus Tiliqua; species Tiliqua scincoides. The sequence continues at coordinate 41,073,927 of NC_089824.1, read as the reverse complement.
CAGTTTCTTTGACACAGGGACTGCTTGCATAGCACTCCATTCTGGTAATTACTTGCCTGGCAATCTTTACCATAACGAGATTTGCAGGTATATCACAGCAACAAAAGCCTCTGCATACATACCGAAACAAATCCCGTCCTTTTTCCTTTTCATTCAAATAATAGAGTTGAAGAAATCAGTACAACTACCATCAGACAATATTCATATTTGTACAAGGTGACAAATTTATTGTACAAATAACAGGCAATATCAATAAAACAACTCAAAATCTCAATAAGGCTACAGGTATATTTTGGTCATAATCATTATTCAAAAATATTAAGAATGCACTTAGATTTTCCCAGTATACCTTGATCTGATTGGCTTTTCCCCTGCCTTCCCAAAATTTAGCTAGATGTATAAACCATATACAACACATCCCAATTTCTTTTTAACTAGTCCTCTAAACCATATTTCTCAAAGTGTACCCCTAGGAGACTTGGAGCTTCCGGAGAACCCTTCTGTGGCTCCACGAGCACACCATAAGTGGGCTACTGCCCAGCTCGCTCATCCATCTCTCCTCTTTTGTTTGTGGCTCTCCTTCCTCATTCCTTTCCTGTTCAAGTTCTTCAATGGTATTGGGCATTGGGCTCGGCACTGGGCCACTGTGTGCATGCGCTGGCTCTTTGAGGCTCCTTTTAAGAGTGTAAAGGGCTCTGAAGACTTTGAGAACCGCTGCTCTAAACCAGGGGTGCCCAAACCCCAGCCCTGGGGCCTCTCAATGTGGCCCTCAGGGAGCCCCCAGTCTCCAATGAGCCTCTGGCCCTCCAGAGATTTGTTGCAGCCCGCACTGGCCCGACACAACTGCTCTCAGCGTGAAGGCAACTGTTTGACCTCTTACGTGAGCTGTGGGATGAGGGCTCCCTCCACTGCTTGCTGTTTCATGTCTGTGATGCAGCAGCGGCAGCAAAGGAAAGGCCAGCCTTGCTTTGTGCGAGGCCTTTTATAGGCCTTGAGCTATTGCAAGACCTTCATTCATTCATATAAGTTCATCTTTAATATATTCATTTATGTAAACTTATGTAAATGTATTCAAATTTAAAATGTAAATTGATTCTTTCTTTTCCTGGGCCCCGAAGCAGTGTCAGAGAGATGATGTGGCCCTCCTGCCAAAAACTTTGGACACCCCTGCTCTAAACTATCACTATTTGTCATATTTCTATCCCACCTTCCTCCAGGGAGCTGTGGGTTAGAAAGCAATCCAGGTTAAGGCTGGCACCAGTCCCTTGCGCTGGCCTCCAGGTGATGCAAACATGCCGTAAAGCATGTTTGTGCCACCTCTTGAGTTTGAGAGGCTGGCTCAAGGACATGTGCTGGCCTCCCCACACCAAATCCGGCCCTGGCTAAGGTGAGTTCATGGTGGTAGGTACAGGGGGTTGGGGAGGGTGGAATGGGGTGTTTTGAGAAAGGGGGAGGTAGGACAGAGGGTGGGAGGAGGGTGAGGCGGACTGGACCCAGGAGGGGAATTGGACTGGCCTCCGATTCTTAGGCCAAATTCTAACCCACCCACCCACACACACCCCAAACAGCCCAGCATTGCACCAGCCTCCTTGGATTTGCACTAGCAATTTTTCTGGCACAGATTTGAGTAGCTGCACTGGAATGGCTGTCGCATGACATGGGTTAAGGGGAAATAAATCCCCTTACTCTGAGTTGCATGAAGGATCAACCTCAAACCCTGCACTAGGTACAGTGCAGGCCCGTCAACCTGACTGTTCCAGTGCAAGTAAGGATTAGGCTGCCCATCCCTTCTATCTTCATAACTCTGATGCTGTGATAGTGTCTGGTCCCAGGTCAGATGAGACCCCTATGAGTTTCTCAATTGATTGGAGATTGAAACCCAGGTCTCCCTGGTTCTTATCTAACATTCTAACCGCTGCACCACACTGGCTTTAAGCAAGAAATGTCATGGGGAAGGGATGTAGCTCAGTGATAGAGCACCTGCACTGCAAGCAGAAGGTCCCAGCATCAGTCTCTGGCATCTAGTGGTTAGGTATTCAAATAGAAAATTAGATATACAAATAGAAAAATATGCTTAATTTTGCGCTTTCTCTCTCCCTCTGAACTTTGAAAAAAGCCACCTTTCACTTTTTGTTCTACAAAGATACCATACTGCAGCTCATAGGTAAGCATTAAGGTTGTAAAGAGAAGGTGATTACTCATTCTTTTCTATCTAGCCAAACTGATGACACATTGGAGGTGCAACTTCTCTGTTATTCAGGTTGATTACGAAATTAAGAACATAAGAACAGCCCCACTGGATCAGGCCATAGGCCCATCTAGTCCAGCTTCCTGTATCTCACAGCGGCCCACCAAATGCCCCAGGGAGCACACCAGATAACAAGAGACCTCATCCTGGTGCCCTCCCTTGCATCTGGCATTCTGACATAACCCATTTCTAAAATCAGGAGGTTGCGCATACACATCATGGCTTGTACCCCATAATGGATTTTTCCTCCAGAAACTTGTCCAATCCCCTTTTAAAGGTGTCTAGGCTAGACGCCATCACCACATCCTGTGGCAAGGAGTTCCACAGACCGACCACACGCTGAGTAAAGAAATATTTTCTTTTGTCTGTCCTAACCCGCCCAACACTCAATTTTAGTGGATGTCCCCTGGTTCTGGTATTATGTGAGAGTGTAAAGAGCATCTCCCTATCCACTCTGTCCATCCCCTGCATAATTTTGTATGTCTCAATCATGTCCCCCCTCAGGCGTCTCTTTTCTAGGCTGAAGAGGCCCAAATGCCGTAGCCTTTCCTCATAAGGAAGGTGCCCCAGCCCCGTAATCATCTTAGTCGCTCTCTTTTGCACCTTTTCCATTTCCACTATGTCTTTTTTGAGAAGCGGCGACCAGAACGGGACACAATACTCCAGGTGTGGCCTTACCATAGATTTGTACAACGGCATTATAATACTAGCCGTTTTGTTCTCAATACCCTTCCTAATGATCCCAAGCATAGAATTGGCCTTCTTCACTGCCGCCGCACATTGGGTCGACACTTTCATCGACCTGTCCACCACCACCCCAAGATCTCTCTCCTGATCTGTCACAGACAGCTCAGAACCCATCAGCCTATATGTGAAGTTTTGATTTTTTGCCCCAATGTGCATGACTTTACACTTACTGACATTGAAGCGCATCTGCCATTTTGCTGCCCATTCTGCCAGTCTGGAGAGATCCTTCTGGAGCTCCTCACAATCACTTCTGGTCTTCACCACTCGGAAAAGTTTGGTGTTGTCTGCAAACTTAGCCACTTCACTGCTCAACCCTGTCTCCAGGTCATTTATGAAGAGGTTGAAAAGCACCGGTCCCAGGACAGATCCTTGGGGCACACCGCTTTTCACCTCTCTCCATTGTGAAAATTGCCCATTGACACCCACTCTCTGCTTCCAGGCCTCCAACCAGTTCTCTAAATCCACTAAAATTGAGTGTTGGGCGGGTTAGGACAGACAAAAGAAAATATTTCTTTACTCAGCGTGTGGTCGGTCTGTGGAACTCCTTGCCACAGGATGTGGTGATGGCGTCTAGCCTAGACACCTTTAAAAGAGGATTGGACAAGTTTCTGGAGGAAAAATCCATTATGGGGTACAAGCCATGATGTGTATGCGCAACCTCCTGATTTTAGAAATGGGTTATGTCAGAATGCCAGATGCAGGGGAGGGCACCAGGATGAGGTCTCTTGTTATCTGGTGTGCTCCCTGGGGCATTTGGTGGGCCGCTGTGAGATACAGGGAGCTGGACTAGATGGGCCTATGGCCTGATCCTGTGGGGCTGTTCTTATGTTCTTATGTAGGTCTGAAACATCTTCTCTTTTAACCTCTATCTGACTTAACTCCTCGGTCAGGAGGGGCCGTTTGGGCAGCGGTATCTGCCCGAGGTCTTCTGCCGTGAAGACAGATGCAAAGAACTCATTTAATTTCTCTACCATCTCTAAGTCTCCTTTTATCTCCCCTTTCCCTCCCTCACCATCCAGAGGGCCAACCGCTTCTCTGGCGGGTTTCCTGCTTCTAACATATTTGAAGAAGCTTTTATTATTCCCCTTAATGTTGCTGGCCATGCGTTCCTCATAGTCTCGCTTGCCCTCCAGTATCACCTTCTTACATTTCTTTTGCCACAGTTTATGTTCCTTTTTATTCTCCTCATTAGGGCAAGACTTCCATTTATGGAAGGAAGCTTCCTTGCCCTTCACAGCCTCTCTAACTTGGCTGGTTAGAGAGGGCACCCTCCTGGATTTAGTGGAACCCTTCTTTCTTTGCGGTATACACCTCTGCTGGGCCTCTATTACTGTTGTTTTAAGCAGCCTCCATGCACTCTGGAGAGATTGGACTCTTTTTACCCTCCCTTTCAACCTCCTTCTAACCAGCCTCCTCATTTGAGGGAAGTCCGCCCGTCGGAAGTCAAGGGTTTTTGTTAGAGATTTGCCTGGTATTCTTCCCCCAACGTGCACGTCAAAACGGATCGCAGCATGATCACTGTTCCCCAATGGCTCAGTAATGTTTACATCTCTAACCAGGTCCTGCGTACCGCACAATATTAAATCCAGAGTCACCTGTCCTCTGGTGGGCTCCGTGACTAGCTGATCTAAGCCACAGTCATTTAGCACGTCAAGAAATCCGGTTTCCTTATCGTGACCAGAACACAAATTGACCCAGTCAATATGAGGATAATTGAAGTCCCCCATGATTACAACCCTGTCCCTCCTTGTCACCTCCCTGATCTGTTTCCTCATTTCAAGGTCCCCATCCGATTTCTGGTCTGGAGGACGATAGCACGCCCCCAGTATTACATCGCTGCACAAGCCTGGTAATTTAACCCACAGAGATTCTATGGTGGAGTCGGACCCACCTTCAATCTCTACTTTGCTGGATTCTATCCCTTCCTTAACATAAACGGCCACCCCACCTCCAACACGCCCCTGCCTGTCCCTCCTGTAGAGTTTATAGCCCGGGATTGCGGTATCCCACTGATTCTCCGCATTCCACCAGGTTTCCGTTATGCCCACTATGTCAATCTTTTCCCTTGTCACCAGACATTCCAGTTCTCCCACCTTTGCTCGTAGACTTCAGGCATTCACATAAAAGCATTTGTACACGGAATGCCCCAGGATGCGCTGCTTATTCGCTCCTTTGTCCCCGCATCCTCTCATTGTGCCAAACCGTCTATCACATCCCATCACACTACCTTTCCCAATTTCTTCTCCTACTCTGCCTTTGTCTTGTTGTTCTCTAACCTCCCCATCCTCATCCCATAGGGATGAGGAGTCCTGAACCGGATGCCCCTCGGCTCCTGTCGGCCTTCCCCCAGGGATCAGTTTAAAAGCTGCTCTGCCACCTTTTTAATGTTATGCGCCAGCAGTCTGGTTCCATTCTGGTTCAAGTGGAGCCCGTCCCTCTTGTACAGGCCCTGCTTGTCCCAAAAAGTTCCCCAGTGCCTAACGAATCTAAACCCCTCCTCCCTACACCACCGTCTCATCCACGCATTGAGACCCCTGATCTCCGCCTGCCTAGCTGGCCCTGTGCGTGGAACAGGTAGCACTTCAGAGAACGCTACCTTTGAGGTCCTGGCTTTCAGCTTCCTGCCTAAAAGCCTAAATTTGGCCTCCAGGACCTCCCAGCTACACTTGCCCACGTCGTTGGTGCCGACATGCACCACAGCCGCTACCTCTCCCCCAGCACTGTCTACTAGCCTGTCTAGACAAGAAGCGATGTCCGCAACCTTCGCACCAGGCAGGCAAGTCACCATGCGGTCCTCACATCTGTCACAAACCCCCCTCTCTATGTTTCTAATAATTGAATCTCCCACTACAAGAAGCCCCCGACCCCCCTCCAGCTGAGGAGTATCCCGAGTGCGTTCGGATACGGGCCCATCCCCTGGAGAAGGGGCCCCCCCTAGGGGATTGTTTCCCTCCTCTCCAGGATGACGTCCTCCAGTCCCGAGACTTCCCACCCGGGCAGCCAAGGAGCTGCACGCCTGAGGTTGGGACAAAGCCTAATCGTCCCCAGAAGTCTCCCCACGGTCCTCCTCTGCCTACCTGCGCTTCTCCAGATTGGCCACCAAGGCTTCAAGGGAGCGGACGCGTTCCCTGAGATCCTGGAGCTCCTTGCACCGAGGACACACCCATGACTTATGCCCCAGAGGCATATAATCATACATGTGGCACTCGATGCAGAACACTGGATAGCCCCCACCCTGCTGCTGGCTGTCTGACTGCATAGCTTTTTTGTTGTTGTTGTTGTTTTATTTAGGGGTCCTTTTAAAAACCGTACACTGGATAGCAGCCCTCTTCTCAAGGGAAGAGGAAGGGCAGTGTATGCGGCCCTGGCCTCCTCGCCCTGCTGCTGAACTCGCCCAGATGCTAAACTCTCGTGCCTTACCTGGCACTTAGTTCCCAAGGCACTCGGTTCCCAGAGGCCACACGCGTATGGAGAGAGCCTCCTCACAAGATGGCCGGCCTAGCTTTATACTCCTGGCTGGCTCCTCCTCCCTCCTTCCTTCCTGATTGAAAGGGGGCTGGCCTTCCCAGGTGAGTTTACAAAAGCTCAGGAAGGCAAATGGCTGCTGATGGGCGTAACCTACTCTGCAGGCTCCTGAATGGACTGCTTGGATTAGCCTAATGGGGCTCTTAATGGGTTGGGAATTGCCCCTTACTAGGTTCTTTCCCTCCTGTTCTCTTAGGCTGGACTGTTTTTGTAACCTCAATTTACAAACAAATTGTGTTTGTACCTCAATTCCTGGCTCCTTCACACAAATGAAAACATTATTGCACTCCTCACTAGCCAGCTGTAGAGATGGTCTACCCCCCTGCATGTCTGTCCTGCAGAGCAGACAAAACCCAATCTGAATAAAAAAGAAGCGTCTTCAAACCAAGATTTTAAAGTGGGGTAAGAGCCTACTAGCAGGCAAATGCAGGAAGGAAGCAGGTGTTTCAAGTGCATTTATTTCAGTATCATATGAAATAAACCTAGACTATCACATGAAGTATCACATGAAATAAACCTGAAACCTAGACTTCATTGCAGTCAAGAATGGGGCCAATGGATTCTGTGAAAGTCTTCTCTGAAAAGGTGGGAATTGAAAAGAGATTGGAAAGGAGAGGCAGCATGTAAATGTCCAGTCATCTCAAAAAGATACTTAGGAAGTTGGCTATACATTGCACATTCTGAAATAAAACCAATTTTTTTAATGCTGTTCTGAGGGTCCAGTCCTATCCAACCTTCCAGTGCCGGTAAAGCTGCAATGCAGTCTCAAGGTAAGGGAATAACCATTTCCTTACCTTGAGGAGGCCTCTGTGACTGCCTCCCCACTGCAGGATGTAGCGCATACCCCATTGGCATGGCTGCATGGGTCCTGGAAAGTTGAATAAGACTGGGTGCCAAAACATTTAAGGCCAAATTTAACGTGAGGTTAAAAACACTGTCACCTTTCAGTTTGTGATAAGTTTTAAAAAAAAAAATCAGGGGAAAGGAAGAATCCATAACAGAATCATGGTATGGTTCTGAAAAGGGATTAACCCTTTCAGTTTGACAAAAATCACACACATACACAGACACACACAGACACACACACACACACACAACTTTAAACTCATTTTCTCTGGCCCACAGATGTACACATTTGGTCCATGTTGTGTATATGCAACATTGGGCAGAAATGGCTTATATTTATATCCTGCCCTTCCACCCAGGAACTCCGGGTAGCACACTTGCCAGTTTATTTCCGAAATAATTATGTGAGATAGATAAGCCTGAAAGATAGCAAAAGTGGCCTAACAGCCTAATCCTATGGGCTGCAGCACCACTGGCCCAACTGTCGTGAAAAGCCATGAAAAGTACCATAAGGCACTTCTGCACTCGCAGTACTGGTGCACCACTTGCACCAGGCCCAGTGTCAGTTGGTGCAGGCCAGCTGACAAGCGATGAGGGCTCCCGGCAGTAAGTTCTACCACCAGCTGGTGGCAGGCCTTTTTGGGGCAGGTGGAGAGCGGAGAGGGGGCAGAACTGAGTGGGGGGAAGAATGGGGCGGGAGAGAAATGGGCCTGGGAAGGGGCAGAGACAGTGGCAGGCTCTGCCACCATATCCTAACCCCCCTCCCGGCCCAGAAAACCTGACATAGATCTCCTCAATTAAGTGCCCGTTCAAGAGCAAGTGCAGATCCAAGGAGACCCATTTCGGCTTCCTGGTTGCTACACTGGGTAAGGTAACTAAAGACCTGGTGCTGCTTCCCTGCCCATTGGATGCAGCAGTTGCCATTTCAGTGCCACTGCAGCCCTGGGTGCTAGGGAAGCATAGGACTGGGCTGTAAGTTTCCCAGTAAGCTAGTCCAACTCTAGCCATTACACTATTCTGCCTCTCAATGAAACCTCACCCATAAGACACTGCAGCCATATGAGAAGCCAATCCTATCCAATTTTTCATTGCCAGTGCAGCTGTGCCAATGGGGCATGCACTGCATCCTGTGGTGTGGAGGCAGTCACAGAGGCCTCCTCAAGGTATGGGAACATTTGTTCCCTTACCTTGGGTCTGCATTGCAGCTGCACCAGTGCTGGAAAGTTGGATAGGATTGGGCCCTAAGTGTCCTATCAGTCCAAAAGGCATTACATTTGAACAACAACCTCCTTTGACATATGTACCAGATCATACATGGACTAGAACAGGGGTGCCCAAACCCTGGCCCTGGGACCACTTGCGGCCCTCGAGGCCTCTCAATGTGGCCCTCAGGGAGTCCCCAGCCTCCCATGAGCCTCAGGCCCTCCAGGGACTTGTTGGAGCCCACACTGGCCCGATGCAACTGCTCTCGGTGTGAGGGCGACTGTTTGACCTCTCGCGTGAGCTGTGGGATGAGGGCTCCCTCCACTGCTTGCAGTTTCATGTCTGTGATGCAGCAGAGGCAGCAAAGGAAAGGCCAGCCTTGCTTTGTGCAAGGCCTTTTATAGGCCTTGAGCTATTGCAAGACTTTCATTCATTCATATAAGTTCATCTTTAATATATTCATTTTAAATTATGTAAATTTATTCAAATTTTAAATGTAAATTAATTCTTTTTTTCCCCAGCCCCCAACACAATGTCAGAGAGACGATGTGGCCCTCCTGCCAAAAACTTTGGACTCCCCTGGACTAGAATATAAAACATGCGGCTTGGTTTTTATGTATCACTATATAAATGATAGATAGCACCACTAGGTGCAAAGTCTGCACACCCACAAGCAGATAATTTTATAAAGAGGACATAAGAGTCATATGTTGGATGAATTCTCAAGTCCTTAGATATTTTTATCAGAAAACTAATGGCCCAATGCTATCCCGCCCCATCACCTGCCCCCGCCAATGCAGCCAAGTCAAAAACAGGCATGCTGTATCCGATGGGGGGGGGTGTGTGGATCAGGAGGCTTTGGAGGGGAAAGGCCTCTTACCCCTCTGTAAGCCTCCCACAATGCAATCATCTCCTTGGACAAGGACCAGCTCTGTAGCTGGCTCAGGTCCAAGGAGACAAAGGCAGCAGGAAGTCTTGCAAAATGACCAAAATAAAATGAAAAAGAGACTAAATCTAATGAGAGAGAATTTCATGATGTGATGGTGCCACTACTGAGAAAGCCCTATTTCTTGCCAATGTATCTCCCACTCTTTAAACAATGGCACATCTAAAAGAGTCCTTTCTGATGACCAAAGAGGGAAGCCTGGATTATATAGAAGAAGGGGGTCCCAAAACGTTTAGGGCTTTAGGTCAAACGCAGACAGGACTTCTGAGAGGAATTTAATCCGGAATTTATAAATTTTATCATGAATTTACAAAGTTTCTTTTGGGCCCCTTCCCAAAGAAGGAAGGGGAAGTGGCCAGAATGGGGGCAAAATAAGCAGGGGGAAAGTATCAACAGCCAGAATGGTCTTTAGAGCCCAGGTCTACCTGTCTTCCCAATGCAGAGCTCACATCTACCTGCCTGCCCAGCGTTGGCAGCTAGATACAGTAATATGGAAAACCAGACACACTCCTAAATTTCTCTAAAATCTTTCAAATATAGAAAATCATTGCTGGAGATTAGTATCATTGTATTTAGGCTCACACTATGGATAGCGGAAATGGAAAGTGTCCTGTGTGTACCAAAACTTGCTTCTGCAGCAACTGTAGTCCCTCAGCTGTGTCACGGAGCTCCTCTACACTCCTTCATGTAAGCGGATCCACAAGCCAAAGAGCTATTGTAGCAGGTCAGTTTCCTCCCAGAAGTGACACTGTTAAGGAATGTATGCATTCCAGGGCCTGGAGTGTAAGATCCCAGGAAATTTCTAGGCCCCCTTCTCTGGCTACTGGACCCCCTTTCTGACCCTGGGCCCAGGTACAACTTACCCCCTTTACCCCCTGCCAACAGAGTTGAATCTCTGACCTCCTTGATGTCACCATGGCATGGATCACCACAGTACTGCACATGTTCTGCTGGTTTTTAATGGACATACTTTACTACAGCTCTGTATGTTATATGCTTGTTCTTTGCAGATAATCAATCCATCATTCTCTCTTCAGACGATTAGAAAGGCTTCACTCTGAGACAGCGAAGAGGAGGTGATAATTACTTCCACTTTGCATTCTTTCACTTACTTAGGTGGAAGGGAGGGATCACTTGACTGGACTGAAACTGTTCTAAGCTCCTGGAGAGAGAATGATTGACGAATTGTCTGCAGGCATTAATGAGGCTACTGTTTAACTGCCTTTTTTCCTCTAAAGGGCTCCTAAATTGAGATAAAACCACAGGTGAAAAATCTGTGGAACATTAGGTTATACCTGTATTCTTTGTTTTATAAGCTGCTTTGTAAGCTGGGTGCTCATTTGGGAGAAAAAGTGGGATATAAATTGAATGAATGAATAAATAGAATTTGGCATCCTTCAGTCTCGGAAGACTATGGTATCGCGCTCTGAATGGTGGTTCTGGAACAGTGTCCTCTCCAGTGCACGAAGCCTGGGTAAAGTAGGTATGGAGGATAGGCTATTACCCATGCAGCAGATCCCCCCTCTCCACGTCGCTGAAATGGTCCAATGGAAAGGCAGAGGCCAATACGGTTGGTTCCAGCGGCATCACAGGAGTTGCCAGAACGTGACTGTGTTCAGCCATGAACTGCCTCAGGGACTCCGGCTCCGGATTTTGCCTCGAGGTTGACTCCTGAAGCCTTTTCCATAACTGGATGTAGCCACAAGGCAGTGGAGGTTTGAGGTCAGAGTTTCCTTCTCTTAGATGAGCTGCCTTCCCAGGCTGACGAGTCCCATCTACCCGGTGGCTGTTTAGTCGCCTCTTACGACAAGTACAGTCAAACTGAGGGCCTATTCTTATCCCTCAGCCCCCAGGGGTAATGAATAAATAATACTATGTATAAATCATCCCTAATGCTATAAGAACTATTGGACTAAAATAGTTCAGTTGGAAGGCTGGATTTGATCAGTGTAGATTTTCCTGGTTCTATAACTACAGACCAGTCAACAGAATTCCTGCGCAATAAATCCGCATACCATACAAACTATTCTACACAGTGTAAATGTTCTATATTCAGTGTGACCGCAAAGGAGGACAAGGCACCTCAAAATGCCTCAATGCACACCCAGGAAAAATGTAGTACATGACAAAATAAAAGATAAAAACATTTGTATATGGATTTCATGTGGATATTTTAAACACTTTATTACTTACTATTAAATTAAAACTACATATATTACATATAATTTATTAATTACATGTAAGAAGGCTATGCACTGCCTATAGGATCCCGCTCACAGTTTAAGTTATTTTCCAGGACAAGAGGCTAAAAAAAGAGGACATGTCCTGGAAAAATAGGACATCTGGTCACCCTGTCTATATTATTCTGCCAAGTCCTGTCCAGTAAGCTGGTGTCTCAAATGACTATTGAGTTATCTCCTTATATCTAAGAGGGAAAAAAGTCTACCTTAGTGTTCTATATAGTAAACAGTACATAGTCCTTAAGGTCAAGCAAGTACAAAGTCTCCAGAATAAATGATTAATAAAGATATACAAGAACTAGTTCCTGAGATTTGCTAAAATACAGATAAATTGGAATCTGACAAAAACAAATTGTGCTTAATAACCCTTAAAGACGTGATCCCTGAAGCATTCTGCAGCACTCCAGTTTCCCCTTGTCCAACTACTTTCATCTTAATTTATAGGAGACAATGAGTAGTAAAAATAATGTTAGGGCTTTAAGTAATAAGATCAGTTATAAAATCACTCTCCTTATCACATAATGAATTTTCTATTTTTTTTTCACCTAAAACTTTCTGATTATATTATTTAGCAATCACAATTTAACATCAACTTGGAAAGTGTGCTGTTAAATAGGGAGTGGTGCCAAACCCACTTAGAAGAAAATTGTAATGTAATCGAAAAAGAGGTTGGACAGGACTGCTGTGAAACCACCCAGAGAACCTCAGGCATGGATTCATGATAGCAGGAAGAGGGGCTTGAAATTCCATTGGTACTGCAGTGCCTGTGCCAGTGGGGAAGAACCTGGAGACCCAGAAGGAAAATAGAGATTAGGGAAGAAGCATAGTTGACTCTGGAGAGGGGCAGTTAGATTAAGCTTTGTAAAGAGGTTCTTCTCCTCCGGGCGCATGAGAGGGGAGTTCAGGGTGTAAATTATTCCTGAGTCCTGGGTCAAAAGGGGGATCTGAGAGCCAAAGGAGGGGGCACAGAAATTTCTTGGAATCTCAGTGGGCCTTGTGGAAAGACCATCAGGCTGAGTGGAAGACCAGGTCTACTGGATGGGTAGACCTGGGCTTCAGAGTCCTTTCTAGCTGTTGTCACTCTCCCCTAGTTCCTCCCCACCCCTGTTCCACCCACCCCCATCACTGCTGTTCCCTCATTCTGTTTTGCCCCTCCCAAAAGAAACTTTGTACCCCCTGATAAAATTACTCTCAAAGTCCCTGCCACTCCAAGATCTCTAAACTGACATGACTGGGACTTTAGCCTAAGTTGCACACATACCCTTCCTAAGAACAGAGGCGACATGGATGTGAACCTAACTGTGATGCACCTCACCCAGCACTGTTTACTCAGACTACCACCAGCTCTTCAAGGTCTCATGAGAGAGTCTTTTCCGTGGCTTCTGGAAATCTTTTTAACTGACAAGGCCAAAGCAGAAACTCTAGGCACATGAAGCATGTACTCTAGCCAGCCACTTTCTTATGGTGTTTACTGAGCTGGGAGTGGGAGGCAGACTTTTTTCTCTCTCCAGACTCCTCTTAGGGAAAACAGCTCTGTCAATGTGCCTCTGGCAGAAGGGAGAAGAGAGTTCTGTGCTCCCCATCTGTCTATTGGCCCTTTGCCAGCAGATATCTCAGTGTGCATTAAGGTTCCTCATTGTCCTTTGCCCCTTTTCATGCTCTTCTGTCATCAACATCCTGCTCTTCCCTTTAATTTCCCCATCATTATGCTCCCCTCTGTTCTGCAAGGAACATTATTCGTTCCCACATCTTTTATGAGACCAAGGAGCAGGAGACACTCTTGCCATTTGTGCAAGGGGAAGAGGTACATGAACCTTGAGCCATTTCAAACATATGCACACTATACTAAAAGGAGTTCAGAAGGTGTTCACAGTGATCCAACAATGCCAGCATCCACTTGCCCCACCCTACGGGGACCTCACACTTTCAAAAGATGCCACAACCCCTGTTAATTGAACAAAGAGGCACTTCGTCAAGTGATGGCTTTAACAGGGGGGCAGCCACTTTCCCTTTCCATTCCAACACTGTGTCTTTCCCAGTGGCTGCCTGCTGGTGGCTGCTGAGTGTCTTTTCAGATTGTGAACTCTCTGGGAAAGTGAACCACCTTTTCATTTATTTTGCAGTGCAAACTCCTTTCAGAAATATTGTGGTTGCTGCAAAGTGATATATCAATAAGCTAAAGATGAATGAGAAGTCTTCCAGCTGTCACTTAGTTTTTCATCTTTGTTCAATGATGATATCAGTGTCATAAGAGAAGCAACTGAGAGATAAATATCAGGAACTTTAATACAGAAGGTTGTCAGTTTACCTAAAATCTTGTTCTTTCTCAAACTTTTTTCTTTTATCTCAAGAGATCATGGGAGCAGCTGCTGGACTCTCTAATTCTCAGTTTCTCCTTTTACTGCAAGGCTCCATTCCCTTACTGCTGGGCTGTACTGCTGGGTTCTGCTCCAGTATCAGATTCCCCCTCCCCTTTTAAGTCTTGTGAATTACCAGGCTCTATCTCTGATCACTAAGGTTTTTGGGAGCATCTCACCTGGAAGGCCTATTAATCCATGCTGAAAAGTCACCCAAGGCTCTAAGAAAGCCACAGACCTACTACTTTGTATTGCCCTAATTCTTCCCATTTGGTTTCCCAGTTCCAGCTTTCCAATTAATTTACCTGTAATTGCCTTGTTGATCTCACTACTGGGGAGTCACTACACTAACAGTAAGGATGTTGGAATTGCAGGCAGCCTATTAACCTTTTGCCTTCCACAGTCAGGCATTGCTTGCTGCTCAATTCGCCGGTTTCCTCATTCCTGCCCCGATTCCTCATTCCCACTGCGCAGTCTGACTGACTCTTGCTCATCAATTAAGGGCATTGGGGAACATTCTGGATTTTGGATTTCAGAGGCCCATGTGATACTGCCAGCAAGACCTACCCTCCAAGATGCTTTTGAGATTGTTGATGTTACTTGCTTGCAGAAGCACTTTGCTGATTAGGCAGAGCTGTCTATGTCATGCAACTGTCAGCAATTCTTTATTTCTTGATAGTTTGCTTATAGGGGGTTAGTGGAAGGGAGAAGGAGGCAGGTCCTGTAATTTAATTTTTTCTTACAAACGTTTTTTTTGTGGGAGGAGGGGAGAACTGAACACCTCCAGTTGATAAAAATGTGCATATAGAATTCTAGGCCCAAACCCTGAAGATGTTAATAACTATTGTGCAGGTGAAATCAGGGTGTCTTAAGTTAGATACAAGTCCTAAATTAAGGTCCACTTAATTTCACCCAAACTAATTTTCTTTGAAGTGAATCTAGGGCTGGCCCAAGACTTCCTGATTCCTGAGGCGGTGCGCCAAATGCTGCCCACACTTACCCAATGAAGTGCCAGCTTCTGCTTCTTCCACTTTCCAAAGTTCTAGCTCAGCACCTTCCTCTCCTCCAAATTTCTTCTTCTTCTCTGTCCCCCTCCAACAATCCAGGCAGTGGAAAGAGAAGATGGAGCAGTGGAGGAAAGTAGGCCATCCGAGAGTGATCCTCCACCAATCCACTGCCTGAAGTGACCACTTCAGTTGGCCTCATGGATGGCCAGCCCTGACTGGATCTGTGGTGTTGGAAGGAACCAAAAGGCCACATATAGCCCAATCCTATTCTGGGCCAGCCCAGAGCATGCAGCAGTACTGGCGCATCCTCTGCTACTGATTATGGGTCAGGCAGTGATGGAGTAGTAAAAAACTTTTAAATGTTTTTTTTTTAAACCTATTCTGCCCCTGTCAGGTCTCCATTGAGCTATACAGAGCTGAGCCACCTCTTTTCCTGACATAAAGCTGAGCAGGTCCAAGAGGGTGTGTTAAGCCTGGGCTGGGGGCAAAGAATATTGAAGCTGCCACTGAAATCGCCCCCCCCCAAGTCAATCCTTGACATGCTCCACAGTTGGTCCTAATCCCCACCCAGATCCTACCCAGAATGCTCCAGAACTCCCCTTCTGCCAACTTGTCTGCTCTGGCAGGGGCTCCTGAGGTCATTGGCATGTCAATAATTGCATGGGTGGCCCTGGCTACCCATTGCAGTGGTAGCTGTGCCAGTGGCCCAGACCTTTCATAGATAGAATGTGAGTTCTATCAGTACAAGGCCTGGATAGGATTGGGCCATCAGTCCATTGGAATTGCCTCACTGGATCAGACTAAGGGCACAATCCAAAGTGGCCCTTGGGCAGGTACAGACTTGGCCCAGCGCACTTTGGCCCGGAGGTGTCATAAAAGTGCTTTCAGGCACTTTTGTGCAAACTCAGGAGGCTGCCTCTGGCGCCATTGCATGAGAAAAGGAAGGTTTGCACAGGCTGTGTTGGGCCAGTGCAGAGGTCTGGGAGCAGGAGAGGGTGAGCGGTGGGCAGGCCCATGGGTGGGCCAAGGTCGAGGGGTGGGACCTAACCCAACTCCAGGGCAACCTGGCACAGCTCCAAACTGCTCAGATCTGTACCACCACTTTAGGTGGTGCAGATTCAAGTAGCCCCATTGGGGCTGCTACCACATTACCCAGGGTAAAAGGCATTAATTCTCCTTGCCCCAGACTGAGCTGCAGGCAAGCCCAACCCCTCTCTGGGGCAGACCAGCTGGCCTCTCCATTCCAGCGCGGGTTAGGATTGGGCTGTAAGACTCATGTAGTCCAGCATTCTGTACATTTTTAGGATGACCTTTGTCAATTGTTTGCCCATGACATCAGGAGTGTCTTAAAAGGAGTTTTATGCCCAGATAAGCATGTTGGGAGTGTGCAAAATTTAGAATTAGACCCTGAGAGATTCCTACTTCCAGGCTTTCAGAATGACTTGCATCTAAGAACAATTCTGTTGTCAGCAGCTGTTTTTTTAGCCCAGCCTTCAGATTTGGACTTTGAACCAATGATGTGTGGAAAATGCAGCAACCCTGATTGGAAATCACATTGACAGGAAGGGAAGAATAGCATAGCTGGATCCTAGTTGGATCAAGGGCTGGTTTGGATCCCACAAGTTCAGCAATAGGAGCAGTTCTCATACGACCATATGGTTAAGAGGCTGCACTTCTGTGACAACCATCCCCCCCCCCCCCTTGGAAAAGATCCAGTGAATTTAGCACTACATATTTGGTGGTAGAGGAGCATTCATGTAGAGAAAGTCAGTGTCTGTAGGGTGACGTTAACTTTATTTTAATGCTACTTTTTCTCCCTGCCAGTAAGTGCTCCTCTTGTTCCGAATACAGGAAAGCTTTTAGAACAATGCATCTTCCAAAACTAAACTTTTTAACCTAAATCAGAGAACGTTGACTTGCAAATCCACATTAGGCATTTGTATTTATTTTCATTAATAGAGATGGAATTTACCCATTGAAAGCAAAACAATACATATACAAGCTATAATTCACAGTTTTAGGTATCGACTCCAAATCAAAATAAGCACCATTTGCAGTCGGCAACATTTGCATGCCACATGTATGTATGTACAGCTGGTGCAGAATTAAATTTGAACACTCTTTGCATGGCACGCATGCTGCATATAAAGCAGTTTGTCAACTGTTCACGTCCCAAAAAAGAAACCAAAGGAAGCACAATGAAATCTGAAAAATCCAAGGATTAATTGTGTGCAATGAAAGAAAGCAACAAAGGCAACTACGACTATGATGACGAAGACCCAAATGTAACATCTCTTTGGACCTTTGCGCATTTGAAAGAGCCATTCAGTGAATTTGGAAAAGCGTTGCCAAGTTATAATAATGTGTTCAAGGCTATAAAGTTCTCGTTCTTTGTGAGCGAATGCATGCTCATGTTTTACACTTTCGGTGTTAAACTATAAATAATAGTTTTCTGTCATAAATATTGTACTTATAGGACGTAGGAGGATACAAACTTTTTTTAAAAAATGATCCTTTTCTGTTTAATCACATAATCAACTTAACAAAGAAAAAGTCAAGGGCAGCCCAATCCTAATCAGTGCTAGCGCAGTGAGGCTGCACTGTCTATGCTCTAGCCAGCACTAGTTGGGAACTGGCTTGAGGTCTCCTTGGTGTAAGGGGATATTTTCCCCCTTACAGAGTATGAGGCTCTTAGCCTGTCTAACAGCCCAATCCTATCCACGCTTTCCTGGGAGTAAGCCCCATTGACTCTAATGGGACTTACTTCTGAGTAGACATGCATAGGACTGGGCTGCCAGGCTGTCTGCCCAAGAAGGGGATTCATATAAGGCAGAGGAGACCTTCACCAATCACACCACCTTCCAGGCCTGATCTGCTCCCATCCCACCCTCCACCAACTGTGAAACACCCTCTACCCACCTTCAAAATGACTTCCTGCCAACCTCTCCCAGCCTCTGCACTGTTTAACCATGTACTTACCTGTGTAAACCTGTGTTGACCGGGTAGATGGGACTCGTCAGCCTGGGAAGGCAGCTCATCTGAGAGAAGGAAAACTCTGATCCCAAACCTCCACTGCCTTGTGGCTGCATCCAGTTATGGAAAAGGCTTCAGGAGTCAACCTCCAGGCAAAATTCGGAGCCGGAGTCCATGAGGCAGTTCATGGCTGAGCACAATCATGTTCTGGCAACTCCTGCGACGCCGCTGGAACCAACCGTATTGGCTTCTGTCTTTCCATTGGACCATTTCAGCAACGTGGAGAGGGGGGGATTTGCTGCATGGGAAACAGCCTATCCTCCATATCTACTTTACCCAGGCTTCGCGCACTGGAGAGGACACTGTTCCAGAACCACCATTCAGAGCGCGATACCATAGTCTTCCAAGACCGAAGGATGCCAACCACCTGTGTTGGCAGTTCGGGGTCTGAATGTAGTGCTGACAGGGTGGGGTGGGCTTCCCTGCCAGCGCTGCTTGTTCATGCAGTAAGATGAACATGCTTTGTAGCATTTGGTGACACCTTCAACTGGTGCCGCAGCCGCAATCCTGGCCGAAGCAGGATTGCACTTTGAACCATTTTGGACGCAATCCTAACCAACTTTCCAGCACTGGCATAGCTGTGCCAGAGGGGCATGTGCTGCATCCTGCAGTTGGGGGGCAGTCACAGAGGCCTCCTCAAGGTAAGGCAATGTTTGTTCCCTTACCTCAGAGTTATATTGTCCTTACCTTGGTGCTGGAAAATTGGTTAGGATTGCGCCTTTTGTGAGTCTTTACCCTGTACTGTACACCATTACCTGATGATGTCTCATCTTTCATTACTATCAATCAATCAATCAATCAATCAATCAATCAATAATACCATTATTGGCATATAAGCAGATAAACAAAATTACAATGGTCACAAAAGGATAAACATGATGGGGAGGAGAGATGAGAAATGATTCAAGAGAAGAGGGAAGAAGAGAAAGTTGTTCACTTCCTTTCTTTCCCCTCTCCCCCCCTCTCCTCCTCTCCTTCTTTCCCTTCTTCTTTTTTTTTTTTTTTTTTTAAGGAAGGGGATATTTTAATAATTTGAGATAGAAAACTGGCAACTGCTATTGTAATGTTTGCCTGATTGTCACTTAACAAAACAAAAAAAAGGATCAATAAATGGGCCAGTAGGATGCCGTAAAACGGGATCCAAATACAGCTTTCGAAGTGAACAATGCGCTGGACAATGAATCAGAATATACTCAAGTGTGTCCGGTTCGAGGTGGCAGAAGGAGCATAATCTGCAGTTCCGAAGAATGTGGGAAAATCTGCCAAGATGATACGAAGAGAGGAAAATATTAAAACGCGCAAGCATAAAAGCCCTTCTAAGGGAGGGGTTTATTAGGGTATCAAAATATTTAGAGGGCTGACCTGATAAAGGACAGAAACCAAAGGAAAGAGGGGATTTCATTACTACAAAGGAAAGATAGCTACATCTCATGTGTGGATTAGGAGATGTAACGAAAATGCTGTGCATTGACTGCTCAGAAACTGCATTTAAAAGAATCTGAAATTCCAAATAGTTGTTTATTTTACAAAATGTTTCTAAACTAAAGTTTTTGAGGGTCATATTTCTTGCCTTTGTTGTCTAGCAGCACCGCAGTCTGTCAAATTGAAAGTGAGCCTGGGACTTTACAATCTACACAGTCTACGTGCAATCAGAATTCATAATCATCTCAAGGTACAGAGGAAGAGCAATGTGCAACGTCATTCCCTGTGACCAACAGGCAGCATCAAGGCTCTGGATTGGCTAGGCCTGGTATAAATACAAAGTGCCAGTAATCACACACATTGACTACCTGACAGAAAACTGCATGGGCAGAGCATAACCAAGCCATAGACTACAGGTCAAGTTACATGTGTAATATAAGGCCAAATGATTGATTGATTGATATAAAAGTATAATAGATAAGTGTGACTGGACCTGTAGTCTGTATCCTGAATTCACTGATTGTCCTTGCTACTAATCTCATGTTCAGTTTTACCATGGGTTCATTTTTTTTCCAGAACCTAGAAGTCTGTCAAATCTAGATACTTGTTTTCTTGTGTGTGTGTGTGTGTGAATGTGATGTGATGTGACCTATAGTAACTGACCTGGCTCACTTCCTTGAGCTATCTGTTGTGCATGTGAGTTATTTCTTATTTTCTGATTGTGACACAATTGTGTCAGAATTGTGCTTTCAACTGCAGGGGTCTGATCGTATTGTGGGGAGCACTGCATGATACTAGGGAACCTGTAGGCATAGGGGTAAAAACCTGAGATAAATATAGCTGTTCCTGTGGGCTGTATCTCTGAATCACGCCATCTTCTCAGGCTCCATTCCTAGGCCTTGTGCACAAGTAATAGAATGTTTTTATTGAAGAGTTCATAACTCTCACTGAGCTGGAGAACACATCCTCCAGGTCAAAATGCAGGTATGGTCTGGGCCCAACAGAGCCTTGGTTCATTAAGAAATCTTCTAGAAAATGTTTTCATTGCTTGGTTTTTAATAATATCTAGACAAAGTAGCACACATAGATTTAGTGCAACATGGATTTTAATAGTGCGCAGAACTAGTTGGCAACCTTCAGACTTGAAAGACTATGGTATCACGCTCTGAATGGTGGTTCTGGAACAGCGTCTAGTGTGGCTGAAAAGGCCAATTCAGGAGTGACAATCCCTTCCACACTGGGAGCAAGTGTAGTGTGTCCCTGGTCTGTCTCCCTGGCTATGGGCCTTCCTTCTTTGCCTCTTAGCCTCAGTCTGTTGGCCAAGTGTCTCTTCAAACTGGGAAAGGCCATGCTGCACAGCCTGCCTCCAAGCAGGCCGCTCAGAGGCCAGGGTTTCCCGCCTGTTGAGGTACACTCCTAAGGCCTTCAGATATGCAGAACTGTATATATGCAGATATGCAGATGTGCAGAACTACTGTATATATAAATATTTACTGTATATATGAACAATAGATATAGACAGTAAGCCCATTATTTCTGAATATGTGGCAGTAACACATAAAAGGAATTAGCTGCACTGGGTGCAATGAACTTTATTTAACTCTTATAATGGGGAAACAAGTGCTTCTGGACTCATCACCAACACCTCCATTTCCCTGAAGTTATATTAAGAAATAAGCCTGATTCACCATATTGCCACTTTAGTTCTATATGGATACATTTAACATGATATATTATGCATTTAAGCAACAGCCATGGAAAGAGAATTTCAAGTGAGCTATACTGGTTAAAACTAGTGAAGGGTAGTGATAAATCAGACCAAGAAAACTAAACGCTATCTCTCTCTCTGAAGCCATTTTCAAAATCTATTTCAGAATTATGTCCAAGCAAGCAGAAGGACTCCCAGATGGATACAATGACCTCAGAGGTCTTTTCTGTCTTTAATTTCTAAGATTTGAATACACCTTATGGTCCACTGGATAAATAAGTATTAAGTAAGGATGTGTGAAACATGTTCCTTTATTTCCATAGAGTTTTCTGTTTAGCCTCCCCATGCTTTCAAATATCCATTGAATATCTTTAGGAAGCTTTGCTTTTCCAGACAACTTATGTGCTTGTGGACTCCCCCCCCTCCCCCAAAAAAGTAGTTTTAATTTCTTTAAGCAATGGACATACTGCCAAGATGCACCAATTTTGCAAAAGGGGGTGCAGAGTGGAATTGCATCCCATTCAATGTAATGCAATTCTGACAGATATCTGTCACGCATAGGCTGTCTGTCTGTGGTAGCCCACACAGATGTCTGAGGGTAAAGTGCAGCAGGTAAGAGCAAGTGGAGCTTCAGGGCCTTGGTCAGCTCCCTGTAGACAACTTGCTCTTACAGTCACCCTGCAGCTCAGCTGAGCCTGAAAGTATTTCTTTGACCTGACTAGCCCTCCCAGGCCTCACCCCCTCCCAGAAGAGTGGTAAGAGGAAGATTTCTAGCCTGGAGCTTGGCACTTTTCTATCTCTCTGCTAACTCCCATCTAGTGTATTGTCTGCAGTGATGAGCAGGTTAACTGTGAGGATCTTGAGGCAAAGGGACCAGTCCATCTGGGGAATCAGGCTCAGGAGAAACTGCACCTGAGTACCACAGCTCAGATGACTCTGGTTTTCTTGCCAATAGACTCTGTGTTGGGGCCTCGGTCAAGCTCCTACATAGCTGGTGCTCCAAGTCTTCCAATGCAGGTTACCTCTCCATCCCTTGTGTCAAAATCTTGGTCACTTCCCAAGGCCAAATCAATGATATATGCTTCAAGTAGCATTTTGATTCACATTCAGTCTTTTTTTCTTCTTCCTCTCTCTCTCTCTCTCTCTCTCTCTCTCTCTAGCTTACGCAAGAAGCTGAGTATAAGCTACAGTTATTTTTCCCAACATGAAGTAAATTGAACAGAAGAGGACATGCTGAAGTTTCATGATACTTGTTTGTACAAATGAGCCAATATTCATGTCATATAACAAATCAAATTTATTATTGTGTGTATTATTAAGATCTTTGTTTTTAATCTGTATTATGCCATTTCTGTCAAGGAGTTGTAAGCTATCTACAGCTTTTTAACCAAGAAATTAAAACTTTACAATCCTTCAAATGTTGATCTAGAGTGGTTTTCTCCAAACGTTCTAAGTAAGGGTATAGTTTGAAAATGCATGGAACTGCATAGGGTTGAACCAGACATGAAATCTGAAGCTTTCAATGCATCAGTTCTACACCCATTCAAATTCTGAGAATTTCAAGTACCATGAGATGCAGCAGTTCCAAAACTGTGGGTCTGTGACCCTCCCATGGGTCACAACAAAATTTTTATTGGGTTGCAAAACTGACAAGGCAAATCAGGCTATGTGCATCAAAGGTTAAACAACCTGCTACTTGGGTGAAACACTGCTTCTTAATTACTATTATAGCCACAGAGTCTTGAGTGGCTGGTAAAGTGAAATACTTTTTTTACGTGGGTCCCAGTGCTAAAAGGTTTGGGAACCACTGATAGACTCTTCTACCTTTCAAGGTTGCTTCACCAGAGCCTCCTTTCTTTCATTAACATTTTACCATTCCTTTCCCCAACAGCCAGAAAATATTGCCTTGAATCCACTGAACATCAGACTATCTACCTTGGGAATTTGTTTAACCATGAGCTCAGCCATCTCAGCTAGGCTGTTTCCTTCTATGGGATTTCCTGGCCAAAACTGCAGTAGTCCATCTATCAGCCCAGTCCCAACTTGCACTGGAAACAGGCAGGCCAGCAGGTATCCAGCACAAGTTTGGGGCTGACTGCACATCAGCCTGGGGCAAGGGGAAATCCAAGCATCCCGGGACTGTCCTGAGCCACCCAGGAAAGGGGTCAGGCCCCAGCATAACTGCTGGGCCTAGCCCCACCTCCCGCTCTCCACGCACTTGCCCATTGTTCCATTCCCTCCCACCTCCTGCCCACCCTCTCCATGCCCCCCCAGACCCCTGCATTAGCCAAGCTCAACCGATGCCACTCACCCGATTCCCGGGGC
Source organism: Tiliqua scincoides (assembly GCF_035046505.1). Taxonomy (NCBI): domain Eukaryota; kingdom Metazoa; phylum Chordata; class Lepidosauria; order Squamata; family Scincidae; genus Tiliqua; species Tiliqua scincoides. The sequence continues at coordinate 41,050,320 of NC_089824.1, read as the reverse complement.
CAGTGGTGGCACGAGAAAGCTGACACACATCTGTGCACTGGCCTATCTCCCCAACCAGTAGTGCAAAAGTGTTATGTGGCACTTTTGCAACACTCCCAGGCTGGCACAAGGGACTTGTGTCTGCCCAAGTGAGTGTTGGGATTGTGCCCTATGTTGCTCTGGACATCCCAACCATACTTACTGCACTTTGAAAACCAAGATTGCAAGGGCTTGTAGGGCATTGGAGCACATTGATTTATTAGATACAGTAAAAATATTCACAGCATCATATAAAACAAATTTCAAATTTAGGGCCTAATACTAACCAACTACCAATGCAGCTGCAAAGCAGCCCAGAGATAAGAGAGCAATTGTTTCCTTACCTTGGTGAGGCGTCTGTCTGTGACTGTCCCCTCACTGCAGGATGCAGCACACATCCTGTTGGCATGGCTGAAACAGCAGTAGAAAGTTGGGTAGGATTGGACCCATGTAAAATAATAAATACCATAATATAGATGTATTTGTTTTGAAAGAGGTGGTCAAATTTCCAAATGGTTCTCTACTAAGGCTATCATGGTGGCAACCTTCAGTCTCGAAAGACTATGGTATCACGCTCTGAAAGGTGGTTCTGGAACAGTGTCTAGTGTGGATGAAAAGGCTAATTCGGGAGTGACAATCCCTTCCACACTGGGAGCAAGTGCAGTCTGTCCCTGGTCTGTCTCCCTGGCTATGAGCCTTCCTTCTTTGCCTCTTTGCCTCAGTCTGTTGGCCAAGTGTCTCTTCAAACTGGGAAAGGCCATGCTGCACAGCCTGCCTCCAAGCAGAATGCTCAGAGGCCAAGGTTTCCCATCTGTTGAGGTTCATTCCTAAGGCTTTCAGATCCCTCTTGCAGATATCCTTGTAACGCAGCTGTGGTTTACCCGTAGGGTGCTTTCCCTGCACAAGTTCTCCATAGAGGAGATCCTTTGGGATCCAACCATTGCCTATTCACACGACATGACCAAGCCAACGCAGGCATCTCTGTTTCAGCAGTGTATACACACTGGGGATTCCAGCTCGTTCCAGGACTGTGTTGTTTGGAACTTTGTCCTGCCAGGTGATACCAAGGATGCGTCACAAGCAGCGCATGTGGAAAGCATTCAACTTCTTCTCCTGTTGTGTGTGAAGAGTCCGTGACTCGCTGCAGTACAGAAGTGTACTCAAGATGCAAGCTCTGTAGACCTGAATCTTGGTATGTTCCATCAGCTTCTTGTTGGACCAGACTCTCTTTGTGAGTCTGGAAAACATGGTAGCTGCTTTGCCTATGCATTTGTTTGCAAGAGAAAGTAGCAAGAGAAATAGTGTTGGAGATTGTTGAGCCAAGGTACACAAAGTCATGGACAACCTCCAGTTTGTGCGCAGAGATTGTAAGGCAGGGAGGTGAGTCCATATCCTGAACCATGACCTGTGTTTTCTTCAGGCTGATTCAGTCCAAAATCTTGGCAGGCCTTGCTAAAACAGTTCATGAGCTGCTGGAGATCTTTGGCAGAGTGGGTAGTGACAGCCGCATTGTCGGCAAAGAGGAAGTCACACAGACATTTCAGCTGGACTAGTTTGGAGAGGTTGAAGAGCTTTCCGTCTGATCTGGTCCGGAAATAATTGCCTTCTGTTACAGTTCCAAAGGCCTGCTTCAGCAGGACAGCAAAGAAAATCCCAAACAAGGTTGGTGCAAGAACACAGCCCTGCTTCACGCTGCTTTGGATGTCAAAGGGGTCTGACGTTGAGCCATCAAAGACTACAGTGCCCTTCATGTCCTTGTGGAAAGACCTGATGATGCTGAGGAGCCTGGGTGGACATCTGATCTTGGGGAGAATCTTGAAGAGGCCGTCCCTGCTGACCAGGTCGAAAGCCTTTGTGAGATCTATGAAGGCTATAAAGAGTGGCTGTCGTTGTTCTCTGCATTTCTCCTGCAGCTGTCTAAGGGAGAATACCATATCGGTGGTGGACCTGTTGGCTCGGTATCCGCACTGCGATTCTGGATAGACACTCTCTGCAAGTACCTGGAGCCTCTTCAGTGCAACTCGGGCAAACGGCTTTCGGACAACTATCATAGGGAAGTACAATTCCAGAGCAGGGTATGTTAATGTATGTGCATGTGACATCATCAGTGTGCATGCATTATAAACTGAAGAATAAGAAAACATATAATTTTTAAAAGAATGTTTACTGAGAAAGTTCATTATTTCCAAACTGATTTCAAATTAATCCAAGAGAGGTTCACTGTGCCACAAGACCTCATGTGGTCTTGGACCACAAGTTGTCATGAGCGATTTGGAAGCAGGCATTCTGAAGGGTGGAAGCAGACATGGTGGGAGGGTAGGTTACATAAGAACATAAGAACAGTCCCACTGGATCAGGTCACAGGCCCATCTTCCAGGAGGTGGGGCTGGGAGGAGATGAGGGAAGGAGGAAGACTTAAGTTTTTGTTTCTTTGTTTTTTTGGCTGCACAAGACTGTGGGAGGGACCAGAAGGCAGGTCAGCAGGACATGGGGGGGCAGAGGCTCTTTACATATATGAATGATTGGCTTAAATCTTTTCTGGACAAGGGAGGGCAGAGAAGGAGGCACCCAAAGGATGGGGAAAGGAGGTTCTTGCAATAGGAACAAAAACATCTTTTTTTTTCTGCAGAAGCCAGGGAGGGGCGAAAGGAGGCAGACAAATGAGGAGGGAGATGGTTCTTTTCACATAACTGACTGGAGTACAAATGGGATAGGAACATCAGGGGGTGTTAAATGACAACCCCCTCCCGACACACACACACACACCACCACCACCACCTCCTTTTTTCTGTGAAATTTGGTTCAAGGACTTGAAACTCATGAGTCTGAGTTATTCTGAATCACGACTTGAAAGACTTGACATTTTTCTCAAGTCAAGTTGCGACAGCCATGCACTATGACTCACAAGTCAAGTCACAAGGTCAATGATTCGTGACTCAACTCGCGACTTGAGCTTAGTAACATAAGCACATCCCTGTTGACTGGTCAGATCCAGCTTTACTGTGCCTTATGTGGGACTGCCTCTGAAGAGTGGTTCAGAAACTGCAGCTGGACCAGAAGTTGACTGTTGGGCAATTGACATAAGGATCTTGTTACTCCCTTGATCTTCATTGGTTTCAGATGCAATTAAAACTATTGGTGTTGCCAATGACCTCATTTTCCAAAAAAGTGAACCATCTTTCCTAACTCCATCTTTGTTCCTGAGCTGTGACTCCTAAGAGCCAGGCAGGATTTCACTGTTGAGAGTGAGGCACAGTTCCCTTTAATCAAATAAAGAGCTATTGATCTGAATGGAAAGTTGTAGCTCTGGTGGACATCTGTGTGTCACCTTCCTTTAAGGTCTTGCAAATTTGGTCTCCCCGCTTTGACAAGCATAAATCTTCCTGCCTAATAAATTGGGCTTAACTTCCCAATGGCCAGGTCAACTGGACAGGCTTTTCAGATTCCTTTTCCAGGAAGCCTCTCGCACCAATGAGCAAAGCACGCACCCTGCAATACCCCTTGTCCTTCAGGAACCTCTCCTATTGGGGTGCAACTAAGCCTTTGAGCCCTCCATTCAGTTAAGGAGACACTGTAACTCCATCAAACCCAGGAAAATCCAGGCTGCACACCCAGCAGATGTTCCAGATACTATTATTCACCCAGGAATATCTTTGTAATTTGTTCAAACTCCTATAACTATTCTTGCTCTGCACACAGAATTTTTGTGTTTTCTTCCCTACTGAAGACATCCACCTCTACTTCAACAGAGACTACTTCTCTATTTTTGGTAAGGTCTTTGCTGCTCAGGAAAGCCTTTTCCTTTGGTATCTACCCTCACCTCCAGGGGAACTGCTTTCCTTGTCCACCAAGGGGCACTTCTTTGCGTGAATTTTTACTTTTTCTACAGGATCCAAAGTCATGCAGCCCAGATGCACTTCACTTTACCCCAGGTAATGCAGTAGCGGCCCGGATGGGACTGCTTGGATCTGAGCTACTTAAAGAAGTGGCACAGATCCAAGTAGCCCCGCAGTAGGTCAGGCAGCCCAGGAGGGAGGTTAGGATCCAGCCTAAGTGCTGGATCCTGGCTCCATCCCCCTTCACAGGCCCACCCGCTCTCCCCAGACCCTTGCAGCATCAGAGGCAGGTCAGCAGTAATTTACCTGGCGCTAGTGTACTGGTGGTCAAATTTGGCCTCCAGAGGTCAGCGCACCTCCATGTGCCAGCCTGCCTTCTCCTGCTGAACTTGTGCCAGCTGAACCAAGCCTTTGGATTGTGTCCTCGCTTACTTAACCTGTGCTTAACCGTACAGAGCTATTGACAAGAATTTTTTTTCCACTTACAACCACTTAAACCTCTGTGCAATGGCTCTTACAAATAAACATGGGCTTTTCTTTGTTCTTCTATATCTCTTAATAGACATATATTCTTTTGCAGGGGGATTCTCATGGCTATTGTTAGCCAAACTTGAGGCACTTTGAGGTTTTTCACTCTACTGTCCAGTCAGTTTCTAAAACAGCCATAAACTGCATTTTGGTCTCTCTCAGACATAAATTCCCCAATTTAGTTTAATTCTGAGTGTGGCAAACTCTGACCCGGGACTGTGTATGTTTGTACACGAGTAGTGGTAGGTGTATATGAGTAGGGGTACAAAAGCAGTGTTGCAACAATACTTTATCACTTTCAAACCACTATTCAGTTGGAGCCCAGGCTACATTGATAATGACTGCCTCGTATACAGTAATCTTCAGTACTGTCACATTCTGAGGTGTGGATGGCAATGCAGAACAGGATCTTCCTAGTGGCACCTAGACTGCAGAACTACCTCCTCCTGGAGGCCTGCCTGATCCCCACACTGCAGGCTGCGGAAACACTTTTTAGGCCAGTGCTTGGTCTTCATTGAGCTGCTTGCTGGAATCCCTTGTTATTTTACAACTTTTTTTTTTTAATGAAACTGCTACCTTAGTGTTTTACAGCCCAATCCTATTCCCACCCCCTAACGTAACTTGCATCATGCTATTTAAGCTTGTTTTACAGCATTCACTCCACTGACATTCATAGGAGGCCTGCTGGTGCGGAGACCAGAGTAGCCTCCTGTGTTCTGGCAGACCTATGTAGACCCACTGGAGCAGGTAAGCCCACACAGAGAATTGGAGATAGGTGAGGAGGGATTAAATGGAGCAGGCGTGTGTCCTGTCCTAATTTTCGACTCCTGCTGACTATGCCAATTTGTCCCATCCAAATATCCCAACTCCCTTCTAATGCCCGCTTTTGGCTAATTAACACCCTCCTTTTCCAAGAAACAACAGCTGTGGTGTGCAAAGGAATGAACACAGAACTCCTTATCTATAGCAATTAACAAGAATTTATTGCTACAAACACAGACACTCCCTGCAGGTCCTCTTGTCCAGAGGCTTTCCCTCCCCAAAACTCCACTTAGCTCAGTGGGTGAAGGTTTGATGCCTCCAGTCTAAGTCCACAGTTCAAACTCCAAAGCAGTCCAATCTTCCCAGTCCAGTATTCCCAGTAGCAGTCCAATGCAGCAGAGTGTGTGTCCAGCAGAGTCTCAGCAGTCCCTTCCTCTATCTTCTCCAGAAGAGTGTCTCCTCCAGCAGGGTCCTGGCAGTCCTCTCCTCTGTGTGTCCTCCAGCGGAGTTCTGGCAGTCCCCTTCTCCCAGTATGAGTCCCTCCGGGTGTCCCACTGGGTCAGAGTCCTCCCTCTGGTCAGGGTCCCACTCCTGGCTGGGTCAGCATCCCCCTCTGGTCAGCCCTTTGCTCCTTCTGAAGCTGCCTTTTATCCTGCAGCCCCTTGTTAAGTCCAAATGCAGCTCAGCTGTGAGCTACCTCGTTAGCTCGGGTCCCATCAAGGTCAAATGAAGCTCAGGTGTCCATTCAGGTCTCCAATGGCCTTGATTACAGCTGTGGAGCCCGCCCTGCCCTTCCCAGAGCTGTCAACACCACATCATCCACCTGATGATCTTCTGATCTTCCATTATAGGGTGCACTGAATGGGGTGGTTAAGTTGCAGGTAGGAGGGCAGGTCAGGCCCAGGAGAGGGGCAGGATCAGCAGGCACATGCTGAATCCTGACCCCCTTCCCGGGCCTGATTTGACGTCCTGGGTCAATACAGACTTTAGGGGCTGCTTGGGCTTAACCTGGGGCAAGGGAACAATGTCCCTTTACCCCAAGGAGACCTCCAACAGCCAAAAATTCCCTGTGAAATACAGCCGTAGCTGTGCTGGCACTGCTGCCTGTCTCACTGCAAGGGAACTGAGAGCCCAATCCTATGCATGTCTACTCAGAAGCAAGTTCCATTAGAATCAATGGGGCTTACTCCCAGGAAAGTGTGGATAGGATTGGGCTGTCGGTTATATAATATTGTTTTATTGTTGCTTTATTTTCTATTAATTGTAAATAGAAGGGCTGTTGGAAAAGCTGCTTAGAAATATTATTACAAATAAAAATTAACAGAAACACATTGAGTGAAAAAATACTTTTGATTATGTTTTAACCATCCTAATTATAGAAATAAAAAACTGGTTAAGTGTGAAAACTCAGTGATTTGCCTTTTTTCTTCTCCCCTTATGCTTAAACTATATCTAATGTCTGGGAATTAACCCCATTGTTTCTTATGCAATGCTCAAATTGCACATATGCAGCCTTAAGCCAGGTTTGTCTCACATTTGTCTGCAAAATCTATATTGATGAGAATGTAAATTTGATTGAGCTTCCACATTTTATCCAAAAGTGTGCATCCTATTGTATTATTTTGTCCCACCTTTCCCTTCCCAAGGGGGGGAGCGATTCATATATGGCACAAATACTGCAAGAAAAACTCAAAGATGCGTTTAAGCCTCGTGTGTGAAACTGTTCTGACTGCCCAGTCCTATTGAAAGGAAGTTCTGGCAGAATTCATATGCTGCTGGTTCTGGCTGCTGTGTATAGCTCTTTGCAGCTGTGCAGAGAACCAGTATACTACCAAGAATACCAGAGTCTTCCTGTACATTCTGGTGGATTGACGGAGGCCCAACACAGCAAATAATCCCAGTACAGGGGACTGCATCTGCAGGAAGAATTTATGGCCCAGTCCTATCCCCCTCCCTCACTGGCATAGCTAGCATTGTACTACCAAAGGCTGCTTTATGGCAGTCTTTCTTACAAGACTAGACCCAGGGGTCAACCAACAGAACTGACTAAGGACTTCACACAATGCATAATTAGTCAGTGGAATATATTGTCACAAGATGTGGAGAAGGCCACTAGCTTGAATGATTTTAAAGGAGATTGGACAAATTCATGAAAGACAAGACTATCAATGGTTCTGCTCTACCTCCAGATTCAGTGGCAATATATACCTCTAAATACCAATTGTAGGGGAGCAGTGGCAAGACAAAAGTGCTCTTTTGTCTCCTTGTGATCTCCTCAGAAACAGCTATTGCACAGTGCTGATCTTGGGGGTGGAGTGGGGGCAAGGGGTACAAAAGTTCCTGAGTGCCATGTCTGTGGAACCTGTGGGAGCAGCATTGCTGTGTCCACAGCACCACCGCTGCCACCTCTGTCCACCCTCCAGAATCCTTCTGGAGAACTGGAAATACTGTTTAACGGCCCTCCTGGGGCCTCAGAAGGCCTTTGGAGCACAAGTGGACATCGCACGAGACTCCAAAATGGAGGTAAGTCTCCTCACCGGGGTGTTGAGGGTGGCATGTTGCAGTCCTGTGCCCCATGACACCATAGGGTCAGGTTGCAGCTACTGGTACACCAGTGTGGGAAACAGGAGTTTGGATTGGCTGGGCCTTTAGCAGGGCTTTTCTTAGGTCTAATGAAATATGCAATACACAAGGGAAAGATTCAATACATCTGAAAGATGCAGTTCCATCAGATATAGCTGTAAAAGATGACCTAAAATGTCTCTTTTCTGCTCACCAGCTCTCTTTTAAAGGATACTATTTCTGTACTTTCTAAAAGTGTGGTATAAACAGCAAAATCTAATTATTTAAACACACACACATTCACCACAATTGACTACCATGAGGCAGAGCACATACATTTAAATCAAAAGTCAGTTGACTTGGAAAAGGTTTTAAGTTTTTTCAATAAATTATTTTTATAATAACTATAAAAATTATATAGGGCCCAGAGACTTGCTTGAGGGAAATTTGAATTCCTGGTAGCACTTCTTGAAATATAAAAGTGACAATCAGGCATCTGAGAAACATGACATACTAAAAGATTCAAAGGTGAATTTAGCAAAATAATCCAAAACAAGAAAATCCACCATTTATTCTTGTTATTTAGTAAGACACTACGAGGTGACATGAGAGGGAATATAACTAAATTTAATTTTAAAAAGTAGTTGAGCTGAAAAAAGAAACAAAAAGTCTATTTTTGGATGAAATATATGATTCTACAACTCTCCAATAACTGGATTTTATTGTATGAATATTTTATATATGTAATCTCAGTAAATTATTAAACATATAACATGTTTTTATAGAGTTGACTAACACCTCTGAAGACTGAAATTCTTCCTTCTTTTCTTCCTTCCTGATGTTCCATGGAAAAATGTAGAACATTTGTTTGTTTAAAAGATTCCCTGACTTTCCCTTCCTTTGATAATGGGGTGCCCAGTGTGGCTTACAATTGTCATTTGAAAATAGTACACGGAGATAAAAAGATAAAAACAGTAAAATGTAAGAAAAGGACAGAAGCCAGCATACAAAATCATGAAAACATACACAATGCAAATAATAATAATAAAATTCTGCACAAGCAGCAATAATAATAGTCATCTGGCCAATCTAGGCTTAGACATGATAACATTTGAACAACTGCAGCTAATGGCACTACTAGGAACATCAGACATTATATGGCAATATCTCACCAGTTCTTAAACTCTTGGGTACAGTTCAAACTAGTGAACACACAAAAATCCTGGTCCAAACATCTGGTGGACTGTGACACCACTATAAAGGCATTTAAAAATAACAAAAACAGTCATATACAAACCAAAACTAAGGTGGGAAGGTCAATGGGAAGAGACAGGTTTTTAACCAGAGACATCAAGAAAGGGGGCACAGTTAGTTTATTTTAATTTATTTAGGTTTAAGAAAGTTTTAGATTTTACAGATGTGTGAAGCTCACATACAGAGAAGTGTATGCATTTTAGATTGAATGAAAAACATGTACCAGACGGAGTTAACTTGGTTCATTTTTTTCATTTACTCCAAAATAAATGAAAAATGAAATGATTAACAAATCATGTCTGCTTTTGTCATTCTTTTTTGTTTTCTTTTTTCATGGGGGAGGGGGCACTTACATGACCTGTCGATAGCAAAGCTAATTTCAGCTAATTGTATCTGAATCATATCATATCTTACTTGGCAATCATATCTCTTACCCAGAAAATGTGGATATGGTGTCATTGTAAACCATTATAAAGGGGGGGAAATAGTAACCACCAGTGGCTGCCATGTTTTATGCAAGCCTCCAGTTTATTGTACTGGTATACAAATTAAAGAAACCCTAATTCTAGTCAAATGTAATTTGACCTTTTGATTTTAGACATCAACTGACTTTTCCCACTGATTTCAGTGGGTTTTAACCACAACTAACCTTCTGGACTGGAAGTCTTCATGTTTACAATATAGTACCTGCATGACTCAACAAGGTCTATCTTTATTCAGTGGGTGTGGCATATGAAGTGACCATATGTCCTGATTACTCATGTCTAATACACTCAAATGACACTGAAGTTCACTGGAGTTGAACAACCTGTGTTCAGGTCTGCAGCCAGACACTTTACAATGAGGTCATTCAGGGAAGGTCTACAGTGATGTCATCTAGGTTCCTATGCTGGCCAGGTACCAAGGGAAGGTTGGCAAGAACTCAAGGCAGAGCTTTCTCAGTGGCCATGCTCAGGCTATGGAACTCCCTCTCTTATGAGGCCTATCTTGCCCCTTCATTCTTAAACAGTTTGTCAAGACCACTTTGCTCTAACAAATCTATGGCCCAGTAGTATAGCTAGAGGGGAGGGGGAAACCATTAGTATTGCTGGTGTCACAATGTACCATGTAAGTGGCCCACCTCACTTGTCATTGTACTTGTAGCTACACAACTGGTATGAGCGGAAAGGATTGGTTTTGTTCTCCCACAGTACATACTATTGATTTGTTGCCTTTAACTTGCCTTTAATTGCTTTGATGGTTTTACTGAGAGAGAGAGAGAGAGAGAGAGAGAGAGAGAGAGAGAATTTTAATGCTGTTATGCACTGCTGTGGGTACATCTTATAGAAAGGCAATTTATATATATTATAAAAAATAAAAAGTAGTAACCTAATAATAAAAAAGCGTTTTATGCACATAATGCACATTTCTTGGTTTTAGTTCTTGAATATATTGTACCTATCTTTCATGGTGGTTGTGTGTGGAGGGTATTTGGTGCATCCGAGGAAATCAGGAAAAGGGAAATTTTTAGGGGAGGATTTTAGGGGTCCCTGGTCTGCCAATCCAGTTGCCTGACTAAAGATGGGGAGAGAAGGGGAGAAAAAAGGGGGGGTGAGAAGGGAAAAGGTTCCAGATGCAGATATAGTTACCTGTCCTGAGGAGCAGAAGAATGGGGGGGGGAAGTCCTGGAAGGAGGATCTCTGCCTTGGAGGGGCAGCCAGAGAGAGCAAGCATGTGGTGAAGCTCTCTCTTAAAAGGGTTTTTGCTGACCTGGATGACCCGGATGTGTCCCAGTGCTGATCTGGATGCGCTTGCTCACTACACACAATGGGGCACATGGGGCATGCAAAACAAAAACAAAAAACAGTATGATCAGGAAGTCAGCTATCAGCCATGGCTGGCCTCCTGGGGGGGACGGGACGGGACTGAAACATTCAGTAGACCAGGACCATTTCAAATCTGCATACGGTACTTAAGCAGTGATTAGTTAAGACAATACAAAGAATAGGCAATACTTAAACAATGATTTAAGATGCTAGACTTCTTCCTCCGGAGGCGCATGCCGACTTGATTTGCATACACAGTGATTGGATCAGGAGATACTTTTGCATATATCTCTTAAAACAATACAATGCATATATTGACCTACAGGAAAATGGGGGTTGTGTAATCCATGTGCTTGTGGTTTTGAAGTTTGGCCTGCATGAGTTTTAGTCCATAATACATAACCAGATATAAAAATCACAACTTAAAAGGAAAAAGGGGATTTTCACGTAACAGTTCAACCCAATGGGCCACTACCACCAGCAGACAAGTTATTTGAGTGAGTCACAATGAAGAATTGTTACACACACATTGCAGGTATTTATTATTTATTTAGGCTCCACTCTGGAAAAGCTGAAGTTTGATTCCTTGCAGTTTTCACTTCTGGGACACAAGACAGAGAAGGTACCAAGTGTAGGCAAGTGAGGTCAACTCCTTGCTGGAGAAAGTGCTCTCAGGCTATAATCCTATCCACACTTACCTGGGAGTAAGGCCCATTGATTATAATGGGACTTACTTTTGAGTAGACATGCATAGATTGGGCTCTGTGTGAGCTTATCATCCTAAACCAGGGGTGCTCAAACTTTCAACTTTAGGGATGCTGGACCTTTAACAAGTGTATAGAAGAGAGAATTGCAGCAGGTGCAACTTGTCATCCCACAGATGACAAGCTGCACCTGCTGAAATTCTCTCTTCTATACACTTGTTAAAGGTCCAGCATCCCTAAAGTTGAAAGTTTGAGCACCCCTGTCCTAAACTGTTAAAAAGAGCCTTGACTACTGCTTCCATCTGAGACTCCTGCAACCAACTGAGAGTACAGAAATACTTCCAGACTGTAGTCCCTGACAGTTAGGGGGGGAAGTAACCCCCTTCTAAAACAAACACAATGGAAACATACAGGGAGACCAAGATGTGCCACACTGCTGCATTTCAGATAGCAGGTTCCAATTTAAATTGCTGCCACTGGAGGTTAGCTACACATAGCCTAACTATAGTAAGTTGAAAGTTCACTAACCGGTCTAAAAGGTGTTGCTCCCTTTTCAAGAAGCCATTCCCCGATTTGGCCAGGAGATGGCGCTGTGGTTTTTAAATCGCAGACTGCAGCAGATAACCCAAAGAGGCAATTTCTCATCCACGTTCCTTTCTGAATTGAGAAGGAAATGAAAGAGAAGCTGAAGTGCTACTACCAAACTTTGGTTTCTGAATCAGAACAGACACATTTCTATCCTGTGCGCCGCAAAATGCAATTAACTGGAAATTATTCTCTAACCATCATCACACCTTCTCTAAATATGGTGGTTTGTTTAGTTTTGGGGTTGTATTTTTTCAAACTTGAGAGCGCGGCATTTTGCTTATATGTGTTTAGCACACCCAGTGCTGTTTTATTTCTATGCAAGTATCAGCAGCCTCTGATTTTCACACGGGGCTTACGGGACAGTTTGTCTAGGGTCAGATCTCGGTGGACGTTTTTGTACCTTCTGCGAGACGTGCACTGAACAGGTGGGGAAAGGGATGGTGACGTCACTTCTTATTCTTCCCCTGAGGACTAAAGAAGAGTCTGTGCCCAAATCCCCATCCCCCTGATTCACATAATTCTAAATGAACCCTGGACGGCTCTTCTGTGCAGTGGCATAGCGTGGGAGACCAAAGCACTAAGTTTTGCAGGGAGTCTCACCTCGAAGCCATACCTCCGTTTTGCAGGGAGGTGAGCCTCCCTGAAAAACTTAGTGCTTTGCACCCCCTCTAGCTACACCACTGCTTCCTTGCCTCTTCCCCTCCCCCCCCTTGTGAATTCATCTGCAAGAATCTCAATGAACTGCAACACGAAGTCTCCAGTGAGGACTCTGGGGTTTGGTTCCCAGTTGGGAAGAGGCCAGTCCGACGGTCTAACACCTCTTCTTACTACTCGGCGGTAAACGCAGTTAGTCTCCCCCTCCGTTCAATCTCTGGTGACTTCTGTCTCGGTCCCTGGATGGAAGCTCACAACAGAAGCGGAGGGACCCCACCACCGATTCCCTAGTTCCAAAGGAGTTACAGCCCAAGCCTATGCATGTCTACTCAGAAGTAATTTTCATTATAGTCAATAGGGCTTACTCCCAGGAAAGTAAGATAGGATTGCAGCCTTAGGCAGGAAGTTTCCATGCGACCTCAAAGAACTTTGTTGACAGAAGAGAAGCAGACCTTTTCAGGAAGAGAAAAGCCAGCCGAGCCCAGCTGATCTGGATGAGGCGTTTGGTGGATCGGACGGCGGAGAGCCCCCTTCTTTTTCAGAGATGCCCTCGGCCGCCTTCTGAGGCGATTCCTCACCCTGCACGGGAGGAACGTCCGCTCGCCCCGCTCTCTCGGCCCCTCCTGAAGTCGTGCTTGGGAAACTGGGAAATGAACAGCTCAGGAGGATCGTTGTAATTAAGGAATCAGCCCCCGGGGGTGGTGTTGATTTCACCCTGCTTGGGTAGCCACATCACGAAGGGGGAACCCCCGGGAAGAAAAGGTGTCACCTCCCCCCCCCAATATTTCCTTCCAGCAACCCTCCACTCCCTCCCTTCTTTCCCAGACCTCTTCCCTTCCCAGTTTTCCTGCCTTTGAAGCCACCATGTCCACTCATCCTGACCATCTCAGGGTCGGACGTACGTCGAACAACAGCACGACCTTTCGTCGGAAGGGGAAGTTTTCCATCAGACGCACAAAACACTCGGAGCAAAGCTGGGGGGGGGGGAGGCGTTTGATTTGGGGGCTCCCAAGATACAGAAGTTTCGACCGCTTCCACACTTGACCCTGTGGGTCTCCTCCTCTCTCTGCCCTGCTTCTCGTCCCCTGCTGTTCGGATTTCGTGAGACGAGCTTCTCTCCCTTCCCCCCCCCCCCCACAAGCTGATTATACAAACTGATTTCCTTGGAGTTAAGGCCCCAATTCAGCTTAAAGTGAGTTACAGGTAGAGGTGTTTGTTTCTGGTGGGTAAGAGAGGGTTACAGCCCAAGTCTTACTGAACACAATGGGCTTACTTCTGAGTAAGGTAAACAAACACCATTTTCAGACACTATTGAAAGCCCTGGGTCTCCCATTGGTGCCGCCAACTGTTGCCCAAGTTTCACGGGGAAGCTTAGCGCCTGGTCCTGCACTCGGAAGCCCACGGAACTCCATGCCACTCCCAACAAAGCGAGAGTGTTTTCACGTGGCAGCTTCGGCGGCGACGGACTTGTCACTGGGTCGGGGCCAGAGATATGCCATAAGTACGTTTGGCAACGTCGGAGCTAAACTCCGAAAGTGTCTAGAAAGTGAAAACGAGGAGGAAGAGGGAACTATTCGGGGCTTGGATCGGGACCAGAAATTTGGCGTTGGCATTCACTCTACCCCCCCCCCCCCCAAGTTTCAGTGAACTAGGCAGCAGGAATCGTGGCGTTTAGGTTCGGATAGTAGCAGTGGCGTAGCTAGAGGGGGTGCTGCAAAGCGCTAAGTTTTGCAGGGAGCCTCTCCGCAGCGTGCAAGCGGAGCCATTCCGGGCGTGGGGGAGCAAAACGGAGCCATGGCTCCGAGGAGGAGGGGCCGCTTGCACCCTGCGGTGAGGCTCCCTGCAAAACTTAGCTCTTTGCACCCCTCTCTAGCTACGCCACTGGATAGTAGCTGCACTGAGAGGCAGCCCGATTCAAAGATGAGTTTACTCGCAAGTCATAGGGGCAGGCAATGGGGCTTACTTTCTACTTTCTTTCTTACTTACCACTTACTTTCTTACTTACACGTATGCTTAGGATTGCAGCCCCTCGGTTCCTCCGCTGAGAAATCTTTGACACGTCTTCCAGGTCAATGAGATCAAGCTTCGAGGGCCATGTTTCATTTAGGAAAGAATCCAGATGAACTGGACTCACCCCCTGAAATGCCCAGATGAGATTGAACTGGTGCGCGGGGAAGGGGACCTCGGATCAACAACCAACCTTAACAGCAGCTGTTCTGGGAGTGTCAAAGAAACGATGAATATTCCGCAGGGCTTTATGAGTTTAGGATATGCTCTACTACGGATATTGTGAAGCTGTCTTTAATGGAGAAAATATGCCCCGGATCAGTTAAAATCTAGATCCACCTCAGGGAGTTTTCGTGGTGATAGGAAGCCCAACTTTTTGTACTGGCTGGAGGGGGCAGGCTTGTTTGCTGGCCAGGTCACTCTGGAAAGCAGAGGAGGCGTTCAGAGTTGGGGGGGGCTGCCACCCCCAAGCGCAGCAGGACGCGCTCATGTCCCACTGAAAGCTTTGATGTTCCTGTAAGACTGAGAAAAGGGTTTGTGGCCGGATGTCTTGGCTGCGATTTGAACCACACTCCGCTGGAAGCCAGTCCCCCACTGAAGAAGCGAAGATGCCACTTATAGCCCAATCTTATGCATACCTACTCAGAAGTAAGTCCCATTGAGTTTAATGAGATTTACTCCCGTGAAAGGTTTGGATTGTAGCCTTATTTCAGTGTAGCATCTAAGGGCCCAATCCTATGCATGTCTACTAAGAAGTAAGTCCCATTATAGTCGATGGAGCTTACTCCCAGGAAAATATGGATAGGATTGCTACCAAGAGCAGTAACCAGTCCGTCCGTCCCGTCCCCCCATTAAGTAAATAATGTTGGCTTAGCTGTGGAACGCAACGTGAACTTTGCAAGCCCCTTGCTCTTGTGTCATCGACGTCTACTAAGATTCTCACAGGCGTGACTCGGGGTCTCACTGGGACTATGCTGACCCTCAACTGAACGTGTGAACGGAGTCCATTGTAAAGTGAAGTGAGCAAACGTTTGAGCTCAAGCTGACCTCAGGAACTTGTGGTCGATTCAAGAGAACGCCTGACTTGTTGGTCAGGGGAGCGGTGAGTAAACCCGGGTGAGGTCGCCCTGAGATCTGGGTTTACCTGGAATTTCCATCCAAGTCGAGTAGAGTATTACTGTAGTATTTAGGGTGTTTTAAACATTCGGGTCCGAGTTTGCTAGAGATACTTTAGCAAAAGATTACTTGCAGCGTTGGGGCAGGGTCACCAGATCCAATGGAGGACGGGGTGCCTCTACCTTTAGCCATTGTAGAGAAGAGGGTATGTTGGCAAGTGCAGCTTTAAAAACCCTTCCGTGTTGAGCTGCACCCGTCCAAATTCCCTCTTCTGTACGTTGGTTAAAGGTAGAGGCACCCTGTCCTCCAATGTATCTGGTCACCCTGCGTTGGGGACTTTGGGGATGGAAAGGTTTCTGCTGCTCACAGCTCGGCCTCCTGAGAGCCCAATCCTATGCATGTCTACTCAGAAGTAGGTCCCATTATAGTTAATGGGGCTTACTTCTAGGAGAGTGTGGATAGGCTTGCAACCCCAGAGCCCAATTCTATGTTTGTCTACTCAAAAGTAGGTCCCATTAAGTCAATGGGACTTACTTCCAGGAAACTGAATAGGATTGCAGCCTCAGAGCCCAATCTATGCCTGTCTACTCAGAAGCAAGTTCCATTATAGTCAGTGGGGCTTACTTCCAGGAAAATGTGGGTAGGATTGTAGCCTGAGCCTCGTGCAGCGTCTCGGCCTGTCTCCTGAATGGCCTCTCCAGCTTTTGTGCTGGGGCATAATTCTTCCAGCCCCAGCCCTGCCTGCTCGCCCCCCGTCCCTTGCAAATTGCAGCACCGCCCCGCAGTCTAGGAAAGTTCAGCGGCAGTTGACGTTCCCGGATGGCCAAGTGGCTTGATTTGCTGGCTTCTTCCCCTGTGGTCAGCCCCCCCCCCCCGCTTGCGGGAGAGCGAGCCGGACCCCCAGTCACAGGGGCTGCGCCACAATTAAAGCAGGTAACGAGACACTGGGCAGCTGTGTTTTCACGGCGCGGGGAGATAAATGCCGTGTTAAGTGCCTGACAACTTCCCCGAAGCAATCAGCCAAAGTTTACGAGGGCATCAACCACACAGACCGGTCCTCGGGCGTTTTTTATCAGCCCAGCATTTAAAGTATCTATAAATTCTTCCGCTGGCTTCCAAACGAAAGTTAGTGGCGACTATTAAACAGGCCACCTTTCTCCAGGGGAGCCGGGAAGTGTTTATTACCTGGAGGAGCTGAGAGATCAGGAGCAGGCAGGATGGAGATGGAGATCTCTCTCTCTCTCTCTCTCTCTCTCTCTCTCTCTCTCTTGAAACTGACAGGGAGTCGATGGGGGGGACAGGAAAGAGATGATGCCACAGACAGGAGGGGGGGACTATGTTCAATCAGGAAGTCACTGACCCTCTTTATGATGAGGAAGGAAGAACAGACCCAGTGGGGGAACTGAAGAACACGAGGCGCCTTGAATCTCATTGTTGAGAAGACGACCTTACGCTCCCTCCACCTGTTCCTTGTCGAGTGGTCCACCTGTCCAGTCAGTTAGGCGGCATCAATCATTCCTCTAACCAGCCCCTCTTTCTACAAGCAATCAGATCGGCGATGATGATGAAATGCCTTCAAACCCAGGTCACCCTTTGAGCTAGTCATTCTCTCCTTTCCCAAACTGCTTAGTGGGCAAGGTGTATAGCACCTATCTGAAAAGTTTCAAGCAAAAATTAATTAAAAGATGGGGGAAGGGAAAGGGGTTGAATCGATGAAGCATTTGACGACGAAGCCCCCTGCCTTCCAAAAACTGTGGCTGTGAGCAGCAGAGAAGGTTCGCCGTCTCTATTGCGTCATCATCACAAAATCTCTTATCCTTAAGCGATCCTAGGAAGTTTTACAAGTAAGCAGGGAATAAAATGTGGTCCTGCTGCTTTAAAAGAGCTTTTTCTGGGTCTGTTCCCCGCGAAGATGAAGTTGCTAACTGGAAAAAAAAAAATTATGTAAGCAATGACAGAGGTGAACAGAGCCACGTGAAATAAGGGTGTACATGTGAAAGATGGGGAGTTTGGGGTGCAAGCAGAGAATGGGGGGTCTTTATCAGGCTTAAATGTAGGGACACGGGGAGACTGTGGCTGCAATCCTATCCACGCTAACCTGGGAGTAAGCCACATTGACTTACTGGGACTTACTTCTGAGTAGACATGCCTAGGATTGGGCTCTGAGTATCGTGCTCCAGCCAGCGCTAGATGGAAATCTCTAGTTAGTTGTGGGGGGGGGGGGGGGAGTGAAATCTGCAACTTGGCTTCTTTTCATTCTTTTCCAGGTGAAAAATTCAAGCGAGCCTGTTGTCGCCTGCGCCTTTTCTTTGCTGAAACAAGACACCCAACTGTTCTGATATTACCATTCAAAAACAAGGTTCTGTGGCAAACCTCATTTGTGAATCTATTACAGAGATTAATAGATTATTTCTTCTTTTTTTCCACCAATTCTCAGTGGGGAAATTTAACCATATGGTAAGGAGAGAATTAGAATTTCATCACATTAGAGCGAAATGTAATGAAAAGAGTCCAACACCTGGGGCCAACTGTGAAAGACACAATTAAAAGGTTTTTAATGAAACCAGAGAAACCCAAAATTTCATCGCCTTCAGTTATACTGTCACGTAAGAATGATTTAATGGCAGTGTTGGGAAATATTATCTGGTGATGCAAGAGTGTGTGTGTTTGTGGGGGGGGGGGATTAAAACCCATGCCATTCTATGACACAGGCTGCTAAAAAAATAGACACAGTAAAAAATAGACATGTCTGCTTAATCCCTGTAGAGAATCAGATGGACACACTTTTAAGAAGAATGGTCTCTAGTCTCTCTTCTCCTTCACTGGTCCCCTCTGGCTGCTCAAAGAGTATGAAAGAGTCACAGGAGGGAGGCAGAGGATGACAAGGCGAATGAAATACAGATCTGAGACAGGATGACCAGATGTCCTCTTTTTCCAGGACGTCCTCTTTTTTAGCCTCGTGTCCTGGAAAGAACTTAAATTTCCTTCTTTTCCTGGTGAGCGAGTCCTTGCAAGGCAGTGTATAGCCTTCTTGTAATTAATAAATTATATGTAATAAATTGTGTGTGATAATTTTAAATTTAATAGTAAGTAATACAGTGTTTAAATTAACCCCATGAAATCAATATCCAAGTGTTTTTAGCTTTTATTTTGTCCTGTCCTACATTTTTCTTGACTGTCCTACATTTTGGGGGGTGCCTGGTCCTCTTTTGCGATTATGACATCTGGTCACCCGGATCTGAAATCAGGTAGCTATTTAACATCACACAGAGAGTAAGTGTTCCTTGTAGAATAACTACGAGGATAATCTCAGGAGAATATCTCTCCTGCTGGAATGAGAAGTCCCACCCTTAATAAGGAAACGATGCCACGATTTATTCACAAAAATCCTCCAGTCTCTGGCTTAAGGTGATGGGAGACCTCCTGACGTCAAGGGAATTGGCTCTCCTGTCGTTGGTTTGAAGATCAGCCCTGGATCCTACTAGAGAAAAGCCATTTCCAAGCCTAGAATGCTTTGGACGCAGCCAAGGGGGAGAAATTGTCTTGGGTGGACGTTGAGCCCCATTCCTTCCCTCCCCAATCCGTTCTTCAAAGCCAAACTGTTGCTTGGACCCCATCCATCCCCTCTGTGGGAGTGAGGCGGACGAAGCAGCAGTAGCCACTAGTGGTTAGAAGGCAGAGTGAGAAGGTGGTGAGGGTGAGTGGATAAGGGCGGAGGAGGTGGGAGACAGAAAGGAAGAAGCAACACGCCTCGCCAAAAAGGGGGGGACGGACAGAGAGAAGCACTTGCACTCCAAGCGCAGCGCGGGGAGGGGCCAAAGGCTGCAATTCAATCCCCACTTTCCTGGGAGTAAGCCATATTTGACTATAATGGGACTTACTTCTGAGTAGACAGGCAGGCATAGGCTTGGGCTCAAAGGGGTTGGCGAAGGTGAAGTTCGGTGGCCAATAAACGAGCCACCCCTTCGCAGAGAGGCAGAGCTGGACGTCGGCGAGGGGGGGGGCCGGCGTGAAGGGGCGTCGGCGCAAAGTTAGCAGAAGTGCACTGAGAGAGAAAGTGGGAGGCGGCAGCAGCAGCAAGCCAGGCAGCAGCCCCCCCCCGCCTCTTCCCTCCCCCCCCCCTCCGCAGCGCCGCTCCATAAGCCGCTGCCCAGCACCCTCGCCCTCAGCCGGGCTTTGAAGTGCGCTCACTGCGGAGTGAAAGCCGCCCCCCCCCCCGCCAGGCTGCGAAGGCAGGCGCTGCCGGGCTCCTCCTCGGACTTCGCCAACATATGCCTGGAGCGGCGCCCGCAGATGGCGGGGAGAAGAATAGAGGCGCAGGCGCCCGCCTTGGCCGCGTGAAGAACTGGGCAGAGCGCCGGCCAAGCCTGCTCGCCTGGGCTCGTCGGTGACCGCGCTCATCCCCTTAATTAAAACGTTAACCTGATTGGGTGGAGAGCCGCGGCCCCCGCAGGCGGCGCTTCCTCATCAGCACCTTCTGGGGGAGATAATGAGGTAGGGGGGCGCTCCCCCGGCCGCGGTGCTGGAGGAGGCGCTGCTGCTCCTGCTGCTGCTGGCGGCTGCGGCGGGCAGAGCCAGTGTTGTGGCTGCTGCCGCTGAGGCGGAGTCTCCCCCCTCGCCTGGATGGGTCCCGGGAACCTCTGGAAGGTGAATGCAAGCAAGATAAACGGCGCGCGAGGCTGGCTGGCGGCTCACAATGCCTGAGCCCTGGCAGAGTGAGAGGAGAGGGCTGCGCTGAGAGGAGGAGAGAGAAAGGCGCGCGCTGCCTGCGAGAGGAGAGGAGAGGAAGGACGCGCGCGGAGAGGCCGCCTGGCCCAGCACTCGCCTCACAGGGGCTCCGGCGGAGGAGGAGGAGCCCGGCTCAGCCCCAGCCTCTGCCTCTGCCAGGGTCAGACCCCGGCCCTGCCCGGGAGAGGAAGGACGCGCGCAAAGAGGCCCCCCCCCGGCCCAGCAGCCTCGCCTCACGGGCTCCGGCGGCGGCGGCGGAGGAGGAGCAGGGCGCACGGCTCAGCTCCAGCCAGACCCAGCCCGGGAGAGCAAGGACGCGCGCAAAGAGGCCGCCCGGCCAGCAGCCTCGCGGGGCGCACGCCTCAGCCCCAGTCAGAGTCGGAGCCCAGCCCGGGAGGGAAGGACGCGCGCAAAGAGGCCGCCCGGCCGAGCAGCCTCGCCTTGGAGGGACTCCAAGGGCGGGAAGGAGAAGAAGGAGCGGGGCGCCCGGCTCAGCCGCAGCCCGGGTGCGAGCGCTCTCAGCCCGGCGCTTTGGCGGAGCCGCCAGGGGGAGGGGAGGGGGCGCGGGAGGAGGGCGGGAGGGGGAGGGCGCCATGGAGAGGGCTCTGAGCCTGAGCCCCTCAGACGAAGACTTGTTCCACAAGACGCTGGGCGCCTCGGCCAAGAGGATGGAGTCCGCCTTCCGCTCGCCCCCGGGGCTCGACCTGGCCGCCCACCAGGCGCAGCAGCAGCAGCAGCAGCCCCGGCAGGCGCCGTCCCCGCTGGGCTGCTACGAGCCGGGCGACGCCGAGGTGCTGCTGCGGGAAGGCGCGGCCGGCGCGCTGGTGCCCGGGGACCCTCTCGGCGGCTCGGTGTGCGTCAAGTACGGGCCGGCGAGCACGGCCAGCCGCAGCTCGGTGGCGGAGAGCAGCGGCGGCGAGCAGAGCCCCGACGACGACAGCGACGGGCGCTGCGAGCTGCTGCTGCGGGGCGGCGGCGGCGGCGGGGGCCCGGGGGTGGTGGTGGGCGCGGGGGGCGCCCTGCTGAAGGCGCCCGAGGGCGGCGGCGGCGCCTGCTCCAACAGCCACCACGGAGGGGGCGTCGGGGCCAAGAAGTCCAAGGAGCAGAAGGCGCTGCGCCTGAACATCAACGCCCGCGAGCGGCGGCGGATGCACGACCTGAACGACGCGCTGGACGAGCTGCGGGCGGTGATCCCCTACGCGCACAGCCCGTCGGTGCGCAAGCTCTCCAAGATCGCCACGCTGCTGCTGGCCAAGAACTACATCCTCATGCAGGCGCAGGCCCTCGACGAGATGCGCCGCCTCGTCGCCTATCTCAACCAGGGCCAGGCCATCTCCGCCGCCTCCCTGCCCAGCTCCGCCGCCGCCGCCGCCGCCGCAGCAGCAGCCTTGCACCCTGCCCTGGGAGCCTACGAGCAGGCGGCGGCCGGCTACCCCTTCAGCGCCGGCCTACCGCCCGCCACCTCGTGCCCGGAGAAGTGCTCCATCTTCAACAGTGTTTCTTCCAGCCTCTGCAAACAGTGCACGGAGAAGCCTTAAAAGGGGGGTGGGGACACGCGGACTCCAGCAGCCTCCACCCCACTTCCTTTCCCCGGCAGGACTTCTGCTGCAGCCGCCTTTGGAGGGGGGGTGATCGTGGAGCAACAAGGGGGGAGACTTGAGTGCAACCGAAACCTCAGCGAAGTTTAACACACACAAACAAACAAATTGCAGTGTTTGGGGGGGTGTATGTTTTTTTTGGGGGGGGGGTGAGTGTGGACACAGAGAAATGCCAGATCGGGAGGGAACTCCTCTGCCCCCCTCCCCACCTAGTTTCTTTCCAAGCTCCAAGCACTGGAGACTTTTTTGCTTCAAGGCACCCAAGGACTAGGAAGGGCTGTTGGCTGGGCTCGGGCACAGGAGGAGATGCGGTGGTGGTGGAGGAGGCAAGTTGGATGGTGAACTCAGACAAATCAAGAAGGGCACTTAAAAAAGAAGTTTTGTTTGGGTTTTTTTTTAATGTTATTATTTTATTTTTGTTGCTTCTGAGCCAGGAAACGAGCAGACTTGAAATGTAGTCTTCTTGAGATGAGACACGTGCAAAAATTGCTCTGAAAATACTTGCATTTGTTTTTTGTCCTCTCTTAATTTCTCTCTCTGAAACTTTGGAGCCTGTGAAAATGCGCAGAGTTTTGGCGGAGAGCGAGAGCGTCAAAAGAGGTGGCAAACTTCGTGTGGCTGAAGTGTGGCAGGTTGAGAATTCTTTTCAGAAAAGATGTGCACCTTGTTTCATTTCACTTTTGCGATGCTGTGTACCGGAAGAATTTTATCTTCGTTTCAATGGCCCTTTCACGCCAACGAGATTCACCATGTGTTCAGGTCATCTGGGTCTCTTATGTGACTTTTATTTTTAAATGCTTCTTAAAATTCCCATTAACTTAAACTTTGTGCCAAGTGTTTTAAAAACGTTGATTCGCCAAGGACATGTGAACCAGAAATCTTGATGTATCCGAGCTGCTAAGGCTTATGAAAGATCATCTGGATTTTAAGTTGCATCATCCCTGTATTTATAAATTGAGCTTTAATAAATTGCTTCAGTCCAAAAATGACAGGAGAGGTGTATTCTTAATTGCTTATGAACTGGGCTGTTGGTGACTAGAAACTCTTTGCAGCGTAAAGATATTTCTGTTTCTAGTTATTTACTGTGACAAGGCACCAGGCAATACTTCCTATCCAGAATTTGCAAGCAAGGTGTGTTTTTTTTTTCCCCAGATGGTGGTGTTTAGTTTCTCAAACAGAGAGAATATGTTGAGTTATTCCCTTTGGATTCTGAAAGTTATTTTGACTGAAGGTGGTCATCTTAGCTGTGGTTTCACATACATGTTCCCCAATGAGACTGAGGAGTTGCTGTTTCCCTCAAAGGTAGATTTTAAATTGACTTTGTACGATTCTTCTCCCCCCCCCCCTTTTCTCAACCAGTTCATAATCCATTCATGCCAGAGTACTGGGTTTTAACAGCAGGTACACAACCCAGTTAAGTCAAAGTAGGTTATACCATGATCATGGAGATACATGATGCATGGATGTGGAGATACTTCCCATTGATGTCAATAAAATTTTCTTCCCAGTAGTTGTAGGATAAACCTATTTCACTCAAACAGGATTGTGGATCGAGGGGCTAGTTAGTCTCTGCTGGGACTAAA
This sequence comes from Tiliqua scincoides, assembly GCF_035046505.1. Taxonomy (NCBI): domain Eukaryota; kingdom Metazoa; phylum Chordata; class Lepidosauria; order Squamata; family Scincidae; genus Tiliqua; species Tiliqua scincoides. The sequence goes on along the minus strand of NC_089824.1, from coordinate 41,026,577 downwards.
AAGCCTTGGATGTCAACCTGCAGGCTTGGTCCCATTTAATTTTATCTGAAACAGATTTTTAAGGCAAATTGTTTTTTATGGTCTCAACCATAAACACCGAGAATTTAAGCTTAACTGGGTTATGATATCAGTACCTTCAGGAGGATTTGAGAGTTCTGAAACCTAAGTACTTGGGAAGAGTTGGATTGTGGATTATGTGCCAATCAAGTGTAGATCCCTAAAATCTTTATCTCGCTCCCCCTCCCCCTCCCAGTATTTTCCACTACTTGCAGATAATCCAAATTCAGTCTGTCAGCTCTGGATGGCAAAATGAGAGCCGTGATGGGTCTGTTGGCAGGTCATGGATGTGTAAAGAGTGATATATATTAAAATAGGTCAGTCAGATGATGACAGCGATGTATGATGGTCTGTACGTTCTCTATGTCGGAAAGAATCTTTATTAAAATATTTTGAACAAATCTTTATCACGCTGTGCTTTGTAAGAGGGGCGAAAGACAGGCAAGACCTCCAGCCCTCTTCCTATATGTTTCGCTCCCCCCCCATCAAATCAAATTTAAAAAAAAAAAATCTCGAAAAGGTGGGAAGGGAGCCTTGTTTAAAGGAATAAGAGCCCAATCCATTCCACACTTTCTTGGGAGTAAGCCCTATTGAATGCCATGAGACTTACTTCGGAGTGGACAAGCATAGAATTGTGCTCTAAGGCGTTGAAATTACTTTGTGGTTTATTTTTTATCGATGTTTAGACGGTGAGAAAATCAGTAGTGTCAGGGTACAGTCAGGTGTGGGGGCGGGTGGGAGGCCGTCAGTTTCTTGCTTCTAGAATCTAGGAGGACTGAAGGTTATGCTGCCTGTCGGAAGAGGAAGCTAGGACTCAGGGATGGAGAAACTCCAGCCCTGTAAGTGAATTGCTTGATCTCAAACGTTCTGAGGGTCTATCAACGTGGATAACTCTCTGGCATCCTGTACAGGTGTGGAAGGAGATCCCTTTACCTGTCGCGTCCAGGTAGTTGTCAGACTCCCTTTCCCCACATTGCTACCGGAATTGCCTGCGTAGATCTGGGAGGGGGAGTCGTTATAGGAGAGCGCGGTGGTGGGGGCCTTTGCACAACAAACCCCTGCTGTGGGCGCGGGTCAGGGGCACCCTCCCGGTTGTGCCACCCAAGCTTGATCGGGGTCTGGTCTTCTTTGGTTTCCGCCTGCAAAAGCACTAAGTGGCTCTGGGATGGGGGGGGGGCGATATGGCGAGGAGAGAGGGGGGAATATTTTCTGCTCCACTTCGCATCCAAAAGCTTAATCAGAACCTGTAACTTTTCCAGAACCAGCCCTGGCGGTGCAGTGCGGCGCAGGCAGGGTGGGCAGCAAGAAGCCCACCCACCACCCCCAGGCGAGAACCGTCTCTCAGCATTTCCCAGACAAAGCCTGGGTGCGTCTAATTATGATTATTAAAACAATTTCCATGACTATGTCTAATATTATGTTAATTTGAAAACAACTGTGTATGAAACTGTCGACTATAATACCTAAATTCATTTAATGAAACACATCGTTAAGGCAATTAGGCCTCCTGGATGTGATTAAGGAACATAATTACGACACTGTTCTGCGCCGTAATTGGGTGTCTTTAATCAAGGGGTAAAGTGATCAGCAACACAGCCATTAGTTTGTATTGTTCTGTCTCTGCTGTCCATCATCCTGATTAGGAATTAAACACCATCAGAGGCCTGGCTACTCTCTCCCTCTTCCCCCCCCCCTTCTTTTTAGATGTGTGCATACGAACAACGTGTGTTCTTTGGAGTCCAGATCTCCCACCACTGAGCATTCCCCACTGCCCCTGTGAGGGCCAGGCCACCCCCTTCCCTAGCTGAGGAGGCGGCTGAGATGGATGGAGGGCAGCAGTGGAGAGTAAGGAGGGCAGGAGAGGGATGCATCGTTTGGGACGTTCGATCAAAGTGCACATGGAAGTACCAGCGAAAAGGATTCAGGGGAGAATCGAATCTAGAGGTTTACAACCAGTTTACACACCGGTTTAACAAAGCGGTTTAGCAGCTGGCTGACGACCCAAACACCCTTCCTTGGGAAGCAAGCCATTGAAATCCGTGGGACGGGCCTTCCTAGAAATCTCTTTCAGAGCAGGGCACCCCGATTTCGGGAGTAACCCCTTACACCAGAGTGGAGCTAGTGGTCAACTGGCCCTGGCGCCAACAGCCTGACTCCGAATGCAGCAAAGGGGAGTTCTCACGCTTAGGCACTGGTTTCCGTTCCTTCTCCGCTAGTTGGGGCAAGGAAAAGTCTGCCGAAGGAATCCAGCCTCCCGATCATGACTTTGGACGGGGGGGGGGGGGGGATGGATGGCAGCAGCGCGGATTCAACCCAGCGCTCGGAATATCCCAGGGCTTCTTGCTCTCGCGCTGGGCTGTACCTGCTGCCCCAAGGTTTAGGATGCTGGTGGTCCAGAGCGGCTCCCAACTAGCACTCACCCTCTCCCTCTCCATCTGGGAACAAAGTGCTGGAATCACCTCTTGGGCACCCCCTTAGCGATCGCCCTTAGGGACTGCCTTGGATGCTGACATTTCCGCGATGGGGTTGTCAGTTGACCGAAGAGAGGCGCTCCCTGGTAGAGACTTCCAACCTGGTGTAATGCTGGCGAAGTCCAGGAAGTTTCATTACGGAGTGAGAGGGGATGGGATCGGGAGGGGCTGTGTGTGTGAGAGAGAGGGGGGGGGTGCTGAACTTCACCAGGAACTCTAGCTCATCGCTGAGCAGACCGATGACACCCCCCCCCCCCACCCAAGAGCGTGTCTTTTCAAGGGGTGACACGCGTTTCCCTTCTTTTTCCGGGGCCTGGCTTGAGGTTCGCTGTAATGATTCCTGTTTAGGTCCCTGCGCGTGAAATCTGAGACAGTGGCAGGGACTGGGGTGCTTTTTAACACTTAGTTCCTACTACAGAGTGTAAGCAGCAGGGTCTCTGGGAATTGACGAGGAACCAGAGCTCTGTGTGTGTGTGTGTGTGTGTGTGTGTGTGTGTTTCTCTGTGGCTTCTCCTTCTTCTCTCTCTATCCCCCTCCCCCCCCGCATTCCCTCCTTGATGAATCACTTAATCACAACTGAATATTCCCCTCTTCGCCTTCTTTCCAGCCACCCCTCCAAACCGGGACCGTTTAGCCCGTCCAAGAGTCCGTCCCGCCCACTCTTCCCTTTTTTTTTTAACCTTGCTTGCCAAGGCGATCTCCTCTTCCCCCCCCCCCACTCACCCTCCCCTCCTCCCTCCCTCCCTCGCCCCGGTTCTCATCCCGCAATTGTCCCAGCATGAGTGACATTGACTTTCCTAATGTAATGACTTATGAAAGATATAATCATGTGTTAAATTGAATCCTCCGTTTAACTGTTAATGGTGTGCTCTGGGCACATTTACGTATTAGATGCTATGGTAACTAATTACCACTAGAAAAAGGGCTAATACACTTTGCGGACTTTGACAAATCGTGATGAGCGTCCCCCAGCCCTGCTCGCAGTCACTGGCGGCGGCTCCGCGGGAACGAGCCAGTGAATAAATGAACGGATGGCTTAGTGAACCTGTGCGCGTGCAAGGGAGGGAGATAATGGATGGCGGTCAAGTGAGTTTTCTTATTAAAAACCTTTAATGAAAATGTGATTTAGGATGGGGGGGGGGGAGGAGAAGGAGATCTGCAGAACGCTGCCCCCAGCTGTAATTAAAAGCCCAGCATCAGCATCAGAACATAAATATATTTGCTTTGAATGAAAATAAAGAACCAGCAGCAGACCAGGTGAGTTTATCCACCTGCTAGGAAACTTGGGAGCAGTGGCTGATTTGGCTGGGGAGGGGGTGGAGTGGATCGGTTGTTTGTGGGCATCGCCCGGACCAGGCGCCAGCCCTCGTGGCTTCTGCGAGATCGTTTACTAGAGCTTTACGTTTTGCTGCCCTGTGTCAACAGCCGGAAGGGTTTTTGTCTTCAATGGGCTTTTAATCAGACAGCCCAGGGAGAGAGAGAGTGCCTCTTAAAGGGGAGAAACTGCAGAGAAAGCTCCAACCTGCTGGGCAAACTGATAGCGTTGGGCTAGGGGTGGTGGTGGAAGGGGGTGGTGATGATCTTAACTTAACCACTTCTGGTCACTCAGTGTTGGCCACAGCCTTATCTCTGCTCGGCTGTGAAGCGTCAAAAGCCAGCGAGTAGAGTCAATTTCCTCTGGCTCCGGCTCTCATTGAAGCGATTAGTGGCTTCTCTCTTCCATCCCCCCTCCCACTGGAGACGCTACTAATTGTCCTGGGATTCGGAGATTCCCTTCGGGGTTCCTCCTCCTCCTCCAATGAGGTGGCCGAAAGGCTCCTCCTCCCCGCCCCTTTGGAACGTTCGCCTCGCCAGCCAGCCACCCTTTCGCATCCGTAACCCCCACAGATGGCTCGCTCATTAGCCTTTTAGCCGTGGTTTAGCCTGCTCTCTCCCCACCCCCTTAGCAGGCAGAGCGGCCACCGAGTACAGGAGGCTGCCCGGCCCAATGAGCACTTCGCTATGGCTCTCTCCAATTTTCCACCTGCAGGTTGACTTCAGACCACCTTCAGCCATTCAAAGCGCAGGTGATCTCAGTTTCTGCCGTTAATAAAGTAGTAGTAACTTAGTAGTAAACTTCAGTAGATCTCTACAGAAAACCGATAATCCTATCTCATCCTCTAAAGTGTTTCTCAAACTGTGGGTCAGGACCCTCTAGGTGGGTCGTGAGCCAATTTCATATGGATCCCCATTCATTTCAATATTTTATTTTTGATATATTAGACTTGATGTTCCCTTGGTAAGTGACTGCATTGGGGGAAATGTTACAGATTAACAAGCTACTATGTATATGCTTTTAACAATGATAGTAAATAGGACTTACTCCTGCATAAGTGGGTAGGATCGCAGCCTAGGATTGTTAAAAATTTTCGTGCTTGATGATGTCACTTCCGGTGGGTCCTGACAGATTCTCATTCTAAAAAGTGGGTCCCGGCCCTAAAAGTTTGAGAACCACTGTTCTAAAAAATCAATTTAACCCTTTTCTGTCCAGCTCCCAGGTGTACACATTTGGTCCCTATTGCGTATATGCAACGTGGGGCAGAAATGACTTAACACCTCTCCATCCAGTCTAATACTGTTTGATTATATCCAGGAACACCTCTCTCGCTCCTCAAGTACGTTTACATGGCAGTAAATACACCTGATTGTAAAGCAATTCGTTTCTATACTGACAAGGACGAATACTGAGGCACTGGATGGGAAAGCCCATTGGCAGCGCCCCCCCCCGTCACAGTTCCAGTCCCCTCAAAAGCCTCCTTGGCTTCCAGGGGATTGAAAGTAGTCAATGTATGTTTATTTAAAGCTTCCTTCTCACCCAGCAGCTGTTGCGTTTTATCTCGCCCAACTATAGTCCATCAAAGATGTCGCTACAAGCCTAAGTATTAATTAGGTGCCCCCCCTTGAAACTAGGAGGTCTCTCCCTCGGGTTCAGTCTAAGAACCTCAACGTAACTGGCCTGCTGTGGCTGCAAAAGCCACTTGGCTAAACGAGCAGAGGTCGTTTAGAGAAGCTCATGAGGGTATCTGTCCAGGAGCATTTCCAGAGATCAGCTCCATAGCAGGGCTATTAGGAGAAAGCGCTTCCTAATGGGCTTAGCTCTCATTAGAGATGCCCAGCCTGGGAAGGAGTTAAATCTGTCTTCCACCCCCCCCCCCCCAAGCCTTATAGTTGCCCTTGTCCTCTCACCAGGATTCAGGCTCTGTGTGTAGTAAAATAGCGAGTAAATTTATGATGTGTTCCAAGCACTTTTATGGCTGCATTTTAAAATTCATACATACACACAGAAGAACTAAGATGTGTGAATAATTTCAAATGGTAGGTGGCAGGAGGAGGAGAAAAAAAAGGCTAAAAATAAAAGTAATCACCTCTTACATAATTGTTTAAATTTAAAAATGCATTTTAAAAAGATCACACAAATGAAGCAGTCTAAAGCCACAATCTGGTGCTGCCTTAGAGCCCAATCCTATGCATGTCTACGCAGAAGTAAGTCCCATTAAAGTCAATGGGGCTTACTCCCAGGAAAGTGTGGGTAGGATTGGGCTGTTACTTGGGAATAAGCCTTACTGAACTCAGGCAGGACTTACTTCTGAGTGTAGATGTACAGAATATGATTGTACTTAAATTTGCCTGTGATTTTTTTTTTTTTGCATCAGATTTAAACAGCAAGCAGTTCTAAATCCATTTTTTGGCATTTTTTTTCCTTGTTATTGCCTTATTGTAATTATTATAATTAGACCACTTCTCATCATCTATGTTTATGGGTTTCGACATAAGACATGGCTGGTTAAGTCCATTTAAGTGTTTCCATATCAGTGAATATTGAACTTAGGATGAAGGCCAGGGACACCTTTCCCTAATACTGGAGGACATGGTACAAACTGTAAAAGCAGTGTAGAAAACTATAAGGGGTACTTTTCAACCATACCTTGACATTAGTAGAAGATGGACAATGTACTGTGCCTTGAGCAGTCTCTCTGTGTTACAGATATTACAATTTATAAGTGAGTTATATTTTTAACTATTACTTGGGTCCATGGAACCAAGAATAAAGTATAGTGCATGTGGAATTACAAGTTTAAACGTTTCCTCTATTAAAAAAAAGGATAGTATCATGCCTGAAATTCTTTTGAAGGTTAAGAATTCTTTTTGAATGTTCAGGTCTGAAGTTTTCTGTGCTCAACTTAACTGTGTTGAAAAGTTGATTTTACTCCTTCATTCGACTCCCTAATTCAGCCTTAAGAAATGCAAAGTCAAAAATGGCAACAAGGGGCATTGACTTTCTGTCTGCTTCACTACAACTATTCAGGGGAATTGGGCAATATATCATCTGTTATGGTTGCAACATTACTGTTATTACTTAAGTGTACTTACTGCCCAATCCAAAGCTGCCTGGCACCCAGAGAACCAGCAGTGCTACCTGCTACTTTTCAGCCCAACACAGAGCATTGGATCCAGTGCAACAGGGCTCTACTGCTCCCACCTCCCTCAGTTCCTCCCCCTGCTCTGCCCCCTACCTACCTCAGAACACCTACCCCACACCCCGACAAACCTTACACCACCTGGAGCTCTTCCCTTGCTTCAGGCAGCGTCTGTCCAGCACAGGGCTCAGTGTCAATTGGCGCTGGGCCAGCGCTGGCAGTCCCTACATGGAGGCTGCTTTATGGCACCGTTTACAGCACCCAGCACCAGCGGCATGCTCAGACCACCAGCACTAAAGAGCTCAGGACTGGACTCTTAGTAATCTACATCAGGCAACTTTAGATTTGCAATTTATTTAACAGAGCAAAATACACATCTCTTCCCATGTGGAAAAGATGAGCAAAACTTCCTTTCAACTTTGGCAGGTCAGGCTGCAATCCTAAGCACATGGACTAGTGAGTAAGCCCCACTGAACACAATGGGACTGACTTCAGCATAAACATACATAGGGTTATGCTGCATGTTTCAAATGACATTTTCTTTAATACAGTTGCCTCTCAAGTTCAGAGTTGAGGTTGAGCTGAGTTTGAGTTTTCATGAATTATAATTCATGACGCAGGCACAAATAACTGGTATTATGAAGAAGCTGCATGCTTGACATTTTCATTCAGGCACAGATTAAGTGTTCTAATCTGTGGAAATGCAGAAACATTGTAAAACTTTTAAAGAAGTACAGGCTAGTTGTGTACCTACTTGCCACAATATGTTTGATAAATGTAGATAGAAAGTCATCATTTTGAGGGTAAGAACTGAACTGAGGATGTTCACAGTTCTTAAGTATAAATAGACCGCTTGTAATTTTGCAGACAAGATGTTAATATTATCTTATTACATTCAAACCGTTTATGATCTTTAGTGTCAATGAAAGGAAGCTAAAATGTAGTTTAGGAATGATAAAACATGTAGCATGCATTTATTAAAAAGTTATATACATTTTGTATTGTTGAAGTCAAGGCAAATATTAGCTACTATCTCATAGGAGAACTGCAGTTTTACCCTGACTTCCACCTTGGTCATATGAAAATGTACAGTTTGTATAAAACCACCAGCATTCCATATGTTTTAGGTGGAGTTCACTGAGTGATTGAGCTTTAAATGGCTTTCAAGATTGACCAATTTATTAAATAATGCAAATGTATACAAGTTAGAGCCCAATCCTGAGCTCAGTATGCCGGCTTACCACCAGAATGCACCGTCAAAATGTGCCACAATGCACGTTTGCAAGGGTTAGTGCCAGTCAAGCGCTGGAGCTGAGCCAGTGTGAACCTTTGCTGGGCCAGCAAAGGTGGGAGGCTAGAGCACCATTGCCTGGTGCTTGCCTGGACCACCAGGTGGTGGATTGGTGAATGGGGAGAGGCAGGGAGGAAGTATTCTGGGGTGGAAGGAGAGTGGATGGAGGGCGAGGAGGAGGTGTGGTGGGGGAGGGGACAGAGCAAGAGGGGGTGGGACAGGCAGAGCTCAGCTCCACCAGATCTTAAAAGCCCTGTGTTGGGTCACATGACCCAACAAGGGGCTCTTTGATTCTGCGCCAGCTCAAGAGACGCTGCAGAATTGAGTAGCCCCATTGCAGGGCTAAGTCCCTTGTTCAGGGAAGGAGACTTCTCCCAAGGAGCTGGAGGCTGTTGCCCAGGTCACGCTGGATATCGCAGAAGCCATTTTTGGTGCTGCTGCAGCCCCATGCTTTGGGCAGCTCAGGACTGAACTATGAATTCCTAATCAAATGCTATTCCTGTAAAACTCATTCAGCATACCAATGTTTTGTACACTTTTAAATGGCCAGTGGACAGCCATGTCTTTCTTTGTGACTTGATGGGCAAAGCAAAACTCAGGTTATTTTTTATAATGAATTTCATGGAATAGAAGCCATGGGAAGAGCTACTAAATAGGCCGCCAACACTCTGTTCCGTACCTTTATCCTGTTGGACTACCTGGATCTATTTTTCATCAGTTCTGTTAAGTAAGTGAGATTAAACTGGTTAACGTTTTGGGTAGCCCAAGCTGAATTACAGCCCAATCCTACCCTCCAATACTCCATAGCATGTTGCCACACCAATGGAAGTGTGCACTGCATGCTATGGGGGAGTGATCAGACAGCCAGCAAAAGGTAAGTAAAAGACCTTTTACTTATTTCCCAAAAAGGCCACTTGATCATCAATGAGTCCTGCCCTGAATCTTCCCCAAACTGCCCATGAACCTTCTCCTCTGCAGAGTGTCCAGCTGATTCTGGCATGCACACAGAGCTGCTGGCAGTTTCCACAGTGGCTCCACCACATGTGATGGTAGTGCCAAGTTTGTGCTGTAGATGGGCCATTTACAACAGCAGATCTATATATTGGGCCCTTAGGATTGGGCCATTAGTCTGTAGGAAGTCTCATTCTTTTTTATGTAGCAAAATGTGATCCATATACCATCATTGCAAAATACCCACATCGACAGGTTACGGAAATACCCACATCGACAGAAAGCGAGCCTATGTATTGCAAATGCAGACTCTTGGAAGCTGCAATATACAGGCAAATTACTATATAACTGATCTATACAAATGATATATAAATGATCCTATGAGGATCATTTCAGGGCAACCTTGACCAACCAGCATCCTTTATTCATAAGAATAGGCCCTTGGTTTGGCTGTACTTGTCGTAAGAGGCAACTAAACAGCCACCGGTTAGATGGGACTCGTCAGCCTGGGAAGGCAGCTCATCTAAGAGAAGGAAAACTCTGATCCCAAACCTCCACTGCCTTGTGGCTACATCCAGTTACGGAAAAGGCTTCAGGAGTCAACCTCGAGGCAAAATCTGGAGCCGGAGTCCCTGAGGCAGTTCATGGCTGAACACAGTCATGTTCTGGCAACTCCTGCAACGCTGCTGGAACCAACCGTATTGGCTTCTGCCTTTCCATTGGACCATTTCAGTGACGTGGAGAGGGGGGATTTGCTGCATGGGTAACAGTCTATCCTCCATATCTACTTTCCCCAGGCTTTGCGCACTGGAGAGGACACTGTTCCAGAACCACTATTCAGAGCGCGATACCATAGTCTTCCGAGACTGAAGGATGCCCCCTGATGTCCCTAATGAAGTTCTTTTCCCTCATAGCACTGAACTGAATGGCAACTGAAGGGATCCTCTGCATTTATGGAACAATATATTCCTAAAGTACTTGGCTAAAGGGATGTAATAAAGAACACTCAGATGGTGGGGTGGGGAAGATAGTTTGATCACCAAACTATACTTCACCATACTTCACCAACAGTCTCAACTATTGCAGCCCATGTATTTTGTCTCTCAAAGTTAATGGGAGCCATCAGAAATTAAGCATACTCCTACCTGCTTATCTCCATCTGAATTCTTTTTCTTACAGCCCAACTTTTACGGGCTTTATGCTGCCAGTACAATTGCTGTGGAAGTGTAAGGTCCTTAAGCCATTCTTGCCCAACGTTGCATATATGCAACAGGGACCAAATCCTGGGCAAAAAATGGATTAATGGCTATTGCAAATGCAGCATGTCATACAGTGCAGCCTGGCCATCAATGCAAGTGGTGAACAGCCATATCTGCACACCACTGGCCTTCCATCAATCCTTTGTTAGCAAGGGAGGGAAAGGGGGGATGAAGAGAATGGGGATGGGAGGAGGGCAGATGGAGGCCAGGAAGGGGCAGTATTGGCGATAGCAGCACCGCCACCACCCTATGCCCTTTCCTGGTCCTGATCCAACTTCCCAGGTTCACTTGTACTTGTACTAGCTATATAGCTGGTTCAAGTCCAAGTAAACCAAGTGGGGCAGTGAGAGATATCCCCTTGGAAAGGGAACAAATGTTTCCTTACCTTGAGCAGGACGTTGCAGTTCAAAACAGGATGCAGAAGGATACAGCATGTTTCCCCATGGCATGGTTGCATTGGCACCTGGGGAGTTGGGTAGGATTGGGCTGCCCATCATAATGGTGTGAGAGCCAGGATAGTGTAGTGGACTCCGACCCAGAAGACCCAGGTTCAAATCCTCGCTCAGCCATGAAGCTTCCTGGGTGACCCTGGGCCAACCACTATCTTAGTCTCACCTCACAGAGCTGTTGTGAAGACAAAAGGAGGAAAGGAACCATGTACACCACCCTGGGCTCCTTTGAGGAAGGGTGCTATAAAAATATGAATAAATAAATAATTAGCATGATAGAACTGAGGAATGTGCCTTTCATATATGTATTTTGCTACTGTATATATTTTATAATGGTCCCTTAGCTTGCTCTTCATTTTGGATAGATGTTTAAAATAATGGTAAACGTTAACACACCCCTTAACATTTTATTCTTGAAAGAGGCAGCTGAAAGAGGTTTGACCCAAGTATTAAATATTCTAAATCTAGTTACCATCTGTTGTAATTATTTCAGGACTGGAAATGTTAAAAGTACTGACTTCAAGAAGCACATAAAGGTATTTGTGTACTAAAGAAATTCCATATCAAACATACCTGAGAATAATAAAAAAGAAAAAGAAAAATCACTATCCTGAAGCATAAATAAAATAGCCAGGAAGGAAATGAACAACTATTTAATATTGGTAGAGTTTATTGTCTCTGAAATTATAAATCTACTATAACAATTAAGTTACAATTTTCTTTCAATGATCAACAATCTGAGAAATGTCTGTCATGCCTTTTTTGTGATCAAAATGCAAATAATGAAATGTCAGGTTGTGTGGTTCAAATCACAGTTTTCTTACAACATCAAGAGAGTTAATAATGGCTAATGAATATTTGAGTCAAAAGTTTATATTGCAATAAAGGTCAAAGAACCTTCATGAGTATACAAATACCAAATCAGAGACAAGAATTGCATTAATTGACTTTCAAGACAACTGAAATATCCTACTAGAGATGTGGCAGAAAAACAAGCCACATCACTTTGGAAATAATTCCACCAAATGTAAACCCTGCTAAGTTCTACCGCTGCCAGTGGGAGAGAAAGTAAAGCATGGAAAACACTGCATTTTCCTAATGAAAGCAATGAGACTTAAATGTGCTAACTTATTGTGTCTCTGATTTCCAGAGGGTTTAAATTTTAAGCTTTCTAGAGTATATTTGCTGTTGTGTAATTCCATGAGAAGTTTCAGGATCACAGATTTCACATTCCTGAAATGGGCCTAACCATTTCATTAAGACAATTACTCATTGGTAAGATTGCTAAACAGGCTAGTAATTTGTACTTGCTAATTGTAAGTATATACTTTTATTCATCATTGTTCATAAGAGGGGAAGAATCAACAACCCTTAACACGGCTGCATTGTGATTTTTTTTTCATTCACAAGTGTTGAAGCAATGACAGAATGCAGTCACAAACTACTTTTTTTTTAAAAAAAATTGTTCAGTCATTGTTAAGTATTACTATAAGACATTATTCCTGATCAGGCTGAAGTATTGAGGTTAAGTTGGAAGTTAAAGTTCCTCAAATATGGGACTTTTAATTTTTGTGAGTATTCAAAAGATATGTTTATTTTATATGCACGTCCATCACTTTGCTTCAGTGCCTTGTAAACTGGCAAATGGTCACCTGGAATGCATCCCTATTTCTTTAAGAGGATATACTGTACATAGTGGGAAGGAGCATAACACCTCCTAATTCCTCCCAACATACCAGTTCCATGTAATTTACCCCCATCCCCTGGAATGCGAGGAATCCGATTCTTGCTATGAACTACCTGCTACAGAACTCTGAACAAAATAGAAGTCCTAGCTAGGCGTAGCCATCAGGCATATTGAGAGAATGTCCAGAAACCAGTAGTTCACCAGCAAAGTAATAACAGCCATGAACAATTCAACATCTATTTTAAGATCTCTTCGCTTTTAAGATCCCATTAGTCTATTCTGCAAGGTTGAGGGCTGTCTAGCGCTTTCTGGCATGCTTGTGTGTGCATAAAAAGTTTGAATGGCAGCTGGGAACCTCATAGCCAATTGTGCTTTTGAAGGTCTCTTCCCTAGATTTTTTTTGCACATTTACAAACATTCGACTGTTGGTTCTGACAGAGACACTTCCGCAGCAGATCAGTGATTAATCCGATGTGTGCTTTGCCATTATGTTTGACACACTGCCATTACATCCTATCATATTATACTCCAACACATGATATTTAAATTCAACGTCCTAAAAGCACAGCATGAATCAAATTATGGGTTGTGTTTAAAACAAATACCTTTCATTTTTCACAGTTGCTACCAAACTATGCCAAAGAAGGATTTATCGTAAACTGTCGCATGACACATTTTATACTTCTGCAATAAGATCTATAGTCAACATGGTATTGATGGTACCATTTTCTCTTGCTTCATAAAACAAGCTAGAACATTCAAGCTGAATTGTGAGCTATGACTGGGTAGCTGAAATACTTGTCCGCAGACTTAAAACATTCACGGCCGAATCCTAACAAAAGAAAGCACAGGTCAATGTGTCTTCCGCCTGTGCAGGTTGCTGGAAAGTACTATCAAGTGCTTTGTGCAATGGGGGGAGCCTTCCTGTTCATGCTGGTGGATTAATGGAGACCTGCCAGGGGAGGTGAGCCCACACAGGAAGGGGTAGAGGAAAGATGGAACAGAGGAATAGGTGGGCAGAACAGGGCAGTAACAGGGATGAGGAGGTGGGTGGATTCTTCTGTATTGCCACATGGGGATTTAGGATGGATTAGGCTGTCAGTTGTCGATAGAGTGGTATGAAAAACAAAAGATCGTTCCATGTGTGGGAACACGGATAGCAACAGAGAGTTTATTTTAGATCAGCACTTCTTAAACCTTGCTTGCTTGTGGGTGTTCTTTTCAGACCACCACATTTTCTTAAATTGCTTCCCACATGGGGCAGCCAGCAGAGTTAATTAAAACTTCACTTCTTCCACGGTACTGCATACATGCAAGCTGAAGGGAAAAGGGAAGCACTGTCTGTCGATAGGTCAGCATTCCTAGGTTAACATAAATTCTATGTTACTACACTATTACTGAAATCAAGTTTTCATTCCACTGTTCTATTTGTCACTGTTTGCACAGAAAGGGGGTTTAGCGTCTCCCCTACATTCTACTACCTTTGTCATGACCTTGCAGATTCCCTGAAAGCACTCCACAGACCAATGATGGTCTGTGGACCAGAGTCTATCACCTCCATGCATAGAATGGTAAAGAAGTCAAGGCATTTTATCTTTGACAAATCTGAGTCCATGGAAATATGGCCCATGTTTGAGTTCTAAATGGCAAGGTCATATTCACGCATTATAACCAACAAAGTCACATATTTACTTCCTGATACTCTAAAACAGTGGTTTCCAAACTTTTTTCCCAACTTTTTTAAATGTCACTCTACTGGGACCGTCCTAGCTTTTTGAGACAAAAAACCCCAAAAGTTTCACTTTACCAGATGCTCAAGCTTTTGTGTTTATCATTTTTACTGATAAAAATGTGTGTGGGGGGGCAGCCTTCTGGAGCATCTGTTAAGCTCCTTGTTCATCAGATGGGAACCATTCTGGAGGCCTTGCATTCCCCTCTGCCTGGCCTTCAATAAGAACTGAGGCACGCTCACAAGTAAATGTCACATGTGGCTCTGTCTAGCTTTCCTTAGGGCTCAATACATTTTCCTTGTAAGCTTGGAGAAGGGGGACTTCCTTCTCAAGAGTTTGTTGGGACCTGCATTCATTGGATCAGGACAACGGTGGTGACATTGCATTCCCTTTGGCCTGCTCTTTGAAGTGAACGGATGCACATTTGCTTAGTCATGAGTAAATGTGGTTCAGTTTTACTTTCCATAAAACTGATATTTTTTTTGTCATCTATCAGCTTGGCAGTTTCATGACCCACCAAATATTGGATCACGACCCATAGTTTGAGAACCACTTCTCAGTGCCTTTCTAGAGATACTAAGATAGTAAATCATTTTTTAAAAAACTTTTCTTTGTTCTCACAATCATTGCCCAAACAATTCTATAACTTTCCCAGGTACAAATATAATGAATGTCCAGGCAACACACTTTATCAATACGAAGTACCAAAAATTAAAGGATGTGTATTGTCTATAGCAAATTTACCCATTTTCCCCCTACCTCATACTCCACTTTTTCCCATTTCAGAGTGATCTTATACATGTTTCCTTTGAATTAAGTCCTATTGAAATTCAATGGGGCTTAATTCCAAACAAGTCTATTTAGAACTTTGGCACTGAGTGGCATGTTTCCTTAAGTAGGGCAAGGATTTCATAAATAGGTCAGTATTCTAAATGTCTGAATTCATAAAATAGCCTATTGTTCCCTTGTTATAGTTATGGGCAATGAAATGTACATTAGACCTGACCCATACAAGATTCTGGGCCTGTTCTGCAAATGTCAGAATTTGTGACACACATTTACACCACATATTTTGCATGTGCATGCAGTCAGCATGTAGCAAGTTTCATTCATAAATGCAAAGACCAGCAACAGATGAAAACCACACCATAATTAAAAAAATAGAACCAATCTGAAGTAGGACATTTGGTAATGTTAACAACTGAATTACTGTGCTAAGGTCTTAGCCTGTAACGAAAGAGAATGTCAGAGTCAGGCAAGAGGATCCCAAGGCCCAGTCTACTTTTGTCTAGTCCAACTTCTTTTTCTTCGGCTATTTCCACATCAAAACGAGCCAACAAGAGAACCAGAAATAGCTTGATTTCATTCATTGCAAAGAACCTGCCAGGACACATGCTGCTTCCATAGCCAAAGGGCATCAGAAAATATTTCAGCTTGTTTTCTTGTTTGTAAAAGGTGGTCTTCTTCTTGCCATTTTCAACATAACGATCAAATTTATATTTCTGGAAGATAAAGAACATGAAAAACAGAGTGGTTACAAAGAGATGTCAAAATCGGACCGATAGGCACAAATAAAACCACTGCTTATTCACCTGTGTCCCTTTCAGAAGGCATGGCTGTATTTGTGCTTTAAGAAGTGGAAAAAGGTAATATTTGAAAATAAAATGTAAAGTGGCTTTGGACATTCAGAGCATAATTCCTATTCATTCAGTTGGACTGTGTCTACTCAGACACAAGCCCCACTGAGTTCAATGGCAATTGCTACCATGTAAGTGCATAAAGGAGTGTAGCCTAATGTTATAATGGACAGGAGGGCCAAGTCCATCCAAGAGGGCAACTGAAGCAGTCACCTGAGGCAGCACACTGACAGGGGGTGCCCTGTCCACCTGCTTGCCTCCACTGCTCTTCCTTCTCCTCCCACTCCCTGGAATAGAAGAGTAATAGCAACTGTTACCCTGCACATGCCCAATCTCTTATAATCTTGGAAGCTAAGCAGGGTCAGGCCTGGTTAGTACTTGGATGGGAGACCGCCTGGGAATACCAGGTGCCGTAGGCTTATACCATAGTCTTTCCAGACTGAAGGTTGCCAACCACCACCAAGTGGGACAAAGTGGAAGTGCTAAAGTGTGGAGGAGGTGCAGGGTAAGGTACACCACCAGGTATGGGGACAGCATTTGGAAATCTACCCCAGGCAGAAGCTCTTGGGCCAGCCCAAGGTGGGAAGCACATTTTCTACACATTATAGCTCCAGACTAAATATCCCTTAAAATATTCCTTTGGAGGGTCTTCTCCCCATTTCTTTCAAACTCCAAAGCAATTGGGGGGGCCCTGATCTGAATGGGACAGTCTCCCTACTATTTTCTGCTAAAATTCTCACACACACATACCCCCCCCCCCAAAAAAAAAAAAAAAAAATTTTTCTGCTTCTTGCAACTCTAGCATTATTGGCTAGAAAACAGCAGGGGAAAAGCATTCAAAAAAATCCACACTGCAGCATCACAATCCCGGTACAGATAGGACTCCTACCACCAAACTGCCTTGCTGCAGATAATCAACACATGTTGATTTCTCACTGTCTTTTTGCCTACTGATTTGGAGTTCAGCATATACACAACTGACAACATGCCTTTGCGTGGTTCACCCCCTATTCAAGTATTTTGTTTGGCTATACTGTACTATTCCAGAAACTATGATAGAAAGATGTTAGATAAAGGCTTATTTGAGCAGCGATTCTGTTAGGTTCTTTCCAGCTCTGCAAAAATGGGATTTTAAGAATTGCGTTTCCCAAATAATTATGCAGCCTTCTAATGAAAATGACAGAATCGACCCTGCTTAATGTCACTAATTTGAATTTATCTCACACTAAGTGATAGCACATCAGAGCCAAACAAGTAATAGAAACAATTCCAACAGCTGTGTACTCATGCACTCATAAACACACAAGGATTTTTAATGTGAAAATAGTATATTTCTATATTATATTTCGTTGAAATATGTTTCAAATATATATATAGTATATTTCGTTGAGAAGCGGTATATAAATACTGTTAATAATAATTAATAATATTTATGTATTGGGAAACTCAAGGTGCCTCTGTGGAATTGTGAAGAAGCTAGGATAAAAAAAGGGCTAATCTCCTGCAGTACCCCAAGTCAATTCATTTCAAGTTAGGCATAGTCAGCAATGTGTCTGAAGAATGAGTAGATTGGTGCAAATAAGAAATTTATCCAATAATAAAGGATTAGATGAGGAACTCTGTGAGACTTTTGATTGCACAATTTGGTTGGAAATACATAGTGAGGGATATACAAAGACATGAGGAAAAGAAGAAACTGGAGAAAGGATGTTACCAAAAAGGGCTGTTTTGTTTAGGGGAATTAGTATATTAGCCTTTTGGAAACTTTTAGGATCGCAGGCTGGATAGCAAGACAGCGTAAAGCAAAGAAATCCCTTGTCTAGCTTAAAGAGGAGACTGGGAGAAAGGTAACTTTCAATCAAAGGATTATATTTTTATTGCAAAAACACACAAAAGTAAACATAATACACATGGAAAATGGTAAGTATATGTCTACTTGAATCCTAGTACTTGGATACAGTGTACCTAGCTTTATGACGGCTGCATGTGCTATGTATTTTGTGTATCCGATAAGGAATCCGAAAAGGATAGGTTGTAGGGAAGGTTTTTAGGGGTCCCTGGTCTGCCTAACCCCGTTTGCTAACTAAAGATGGGGGAAGAAGGGGAGAAATAGGTAGGATGGAAGGGAAAGAGTTTTAGACGCAAGATACATTTACCTGTCCCGGGGAGCAGTTGGATGGGAAAGAGTCCTAGGAAGGACCACTCCCTTGGGAGGGCAGCCAGAGAGAGAACATGTGCTCGGAGCCTCTCTCTTAAAGGGTTGTGGCTGACCTAGAATGACCCGGATGTGTCCTAGTGCTGGTCTAGATGTGCATGCTCAGTACACACAGTGGTACACGTGGAGTATGTAAGAAAGACATGATGAACTGGAAGTCAGCTTACCAGCCAGGCTGACCTTCTGGGGGAGGGAGGCAATTTGCATAAGGTGCTTAAGAGTGATAAAGCTACAACAAAAGAACAATAGACTTCTTCCTCTGGAGGTGCATGCTTGTTTTGCATAATCAGGAGACATTCCTTGACTGGAGGAGGGGATGTAATCACCCTGAGCTTTGCAAACTTGTGACTTCTACCAGGGCCTTGGACTGGGGGAAGGGTGCCCTGTATTCTGAGGTTTGACCTGCATGAGTTTTTAGTCCATAATACATACAAAATCACAACTTGGAAGGGAAAAGGGGATTTTCACGTAACAAGGACACCAGAAGAGGGGACTTCACCAGCTCTTTGTGCTCTTTACAGTGACCAGTTGTGTGAAAATGAGCGGGTCCAGACATATCCACTGGCAATCCTGACCTGGGCTGCCTGGAGTCAGGACTGCAGAATGCCCCCACCAGGAGAACGTTGCCCTCCACCACCTCTGGGGAAGCCTTCTGAGGGCCAAAGCATGCGACCTCCCCAACACCCAAAGGTCTTTTAAGGCCACTGGAGGGCCTCTAAACCCCACTTCTGGTTTTGGGGCAAAAAAGTGATGCTTTAACTCCTGAGAAGGCCTTTGGAGGGCGGAGGAGGCCCAATCCTCCAAAGGCCTTAAACATCATTTCTGGTTCTTGCCCCAAAACTACCTGAAAACCACAAGTGATGTTTTAAAGACCCTCTGGAGGCCTTAGAAGACCTTTGTATAGGGCCAAGGAGGGTGGGAGAAGAGGAAGCAGCTTTTTTTTTAGAAAAAGGGATTGAGGCGGTCAGCACTCAGAGCAGCTATGTGCCTCTATCCCTTTAAAAAAATGGTGAAAAAGATGGGTGCTGCTGTGGGGGAGGGGACGGTGGTGTGGGGGAGTAGATGCTCAGATTAATGAAATAAATACATAATTGTAGTCCAAAGTCTGGAAATACTAAATATGTCTTAAGTCAATTCATCAAGTCCATTTATTGTGTTTTCGGAGATTTTATTTACAAATCAATCCTGCTATCCAGAAAGCCAAATTTCTGCAAGCTTACCCTAAACACAGTGAGTTACAGAAATAAACATATGTTATGTGCCTTAATATATTTCCTGGTAAATCCAATGTTATTTATTAAGCACAAATTCTTATCAAAAAGTAGAAATGACAAAATTCCATACAGAGCCACTTGTACAATGCGCCTTACCAGATTCCTTTTGCCATATAAACACTGCACAGCCATTAGGTTGCTGTGAAGGATTCTCAAAGAATTACTTCTGGAGTGGATAAGTCTAATTTTTCCTAACCAAAAACCAGTGCTTTATTGCTTAGAAAATGCAATTTGTCTGCCAGTAACAGTTGTTATTGCGATCCTGATTGCTATGTGGACTGTTGTTGCATGAGATTCATTGGTTTGTAGCATTACTACAGCATGACAAAATGCAACAAAATCTGGCTATGGCCACTGTTGATTGGCTGGAGCCAGTCACAAAGCCATTCCTATCAAACTCCATATTGGTTGCACAAGGGCGTAACTTATTCAATGAGGCTACAGCAACACATCTGGTTTCCAACTGAACATGGCCACTGCAGGGCAGAAGAGCCACGAGGAATGATGCAGGCTTGAATATGGCCATGATAAATTAGGAAGAAGTTTTATGCTAGTTTTACTGACAGCCCAAGCCTATGCATATCTACTCATAAATAAGTCCTATTATAGTCAATGGTGTTTACTCCCAGGTAAATGTGGATAGGATTGCAGCTTAAGGTTACAATCCTATCCACAATTCACAGGGTGTAAGCCCCACTAAATGCAAAGGGATTTACTTATGAGTAGACATGCAAAGAATTGCACTGTGGGTCTGTGACCTCTTGGTTGAACACAGTAGCGTAGCTAGGGGGGCACAGTACTAAATTTTGCAGGGTGCCTCAATGCGCTGTGAAAGCTGCCCTTCCCTCTTGCTGGTGGAACCATTCCTGGAGGCAAGAGGAAAGTGGATGAGTCTCCTTTGCTTTGCTTTTGCTGCTGAGAATGGCACCAACAGCTAGGGGAGGGGCACGGTGCATTAAGGCACCCTGCAAAACTTAGTGCTGCCCCCAATAGCTAAGCTACTGGCTGAACCAGTACTCAGTCTGCTGGCAAAGTGTGAAGTGGACTCACACAGTGGTTGGTAGTGGCAATGCTGGTGCTAGTGAAAGATGCTTTGTGACTTCTGCTTTAAATATTGCATCTGACTTCACCTTTATGGTTGCTGTGTGATAAATGCTTTGTTTTATAAGACTATTTGTTGCTTGAGCAAATAACTGTTCCTGATTGGGTATAAGAGCTATTTATATGCCACTGAAAGTAGTATGGTTGCCAATCACTCCAACTCACTTGGGGAAATAGTGTGGTTTGGCACGATTGATTGCTATCAACATATTACTCCAACGTTAAAAGATTGTCACCAACTTCTAGCATGTTTCCAAGTTCAATTTAAAATGCTTTTCTGTTTAAAACTTTTAAAGCCCTAAATTGCCTTTGCATTGGGTATATACAGGACTAAGGTTCCAATCCTATCCACGCTTTCCTGGGAGTAAGCCCCATTGACTACAATGGGTTTTACTTCTGAGTAGACATGCATAGGATCGGGCCCAAAGGCTGCAATCCTAACTACAATAGGACTTACTTCTGAGAAGACCTGGTTAGGATTGTGCCCTAACTGCTTCTACCTGAACCTGCCTATCAGTTGAGAACTACAGAGCCTCTGTAAGCCTGAAGATAACATCAGAAGGTCACCAGTTCGAGGACACTGGCAGCTCCCTGAACGCTCAGAATGGTGAGACCTTGAAGCAGCTGACAAGCCAAGCTGAGTGATTCCACCTGCTCTTGGTGTGAGCAAGAAGCGTCTTGGCTGCCCTCCATGTGAGAGATGGAGCTGCTTGTCAACCTGCGTGGGAGAACTGGAGGCCAGAAGTGAGACCAAACCAGGAAGATCCATTCTGAAATGTTGTTGGTTCTTGGAAGAGAGAACCTTTATGATTGTAAAAATCCTGAGGAATTTAGAAACGCCTGCCTATGTAAACCGCCTTGAATAAAGTCAGAGGAGTAATCCGATGACCAGAAAGGCGGTATATAAATACTGAGATTATTATTATCTATAGTAATGTACAGGGATATCTTTCTCTCTGGTAGTGCTCAAATAATGGAACTCCTGCTAAACAGCCTGGTGCTGTTTGATTTCTTATCCCTTTTAGGAGCCAAGCATAGTCCATCCTGTTCTCTCATGCTATTAACTGTATTTAAGATCCTTTTAATGATTTTTATCATTAATGATTTTTTGTCATTATAATATTATTTTTTTTAATCTTTATAGGGTTATTTTTTGTTTCTATTCTTGTTTGGTTTTTTTTTATTGTTCCTATTTTGTGTTATTTTTATCACTTTTTGCAAAAAGGCCCCCAAAGCAGTGTTGTAAGTTGCCTTGATGGCAAGCATTCATTTTCAAGGGTGGAGTCAAAATTCTATACATGAAGAAATAAAATGACATATTGCATGGTAACAGAAGTAGCAGCAAACCAAGAAATGGGCAGAGATATTATGGTACGGTAAGGGCAGAGGGGTAGGGGAGATAAGTCACATGACATTCTGGCTAGAATGGAAAAAACAATTGCAGCTCCACACTTCAGGCATCTGTTGCGGACACATGGCTAAGAAACAAAGTTGTAGCCATTTCAACACATGTTAATAACTTGTATGATAGGTAGTCCAATCCTATGGTTCCCAGTGTCCATGGCTCCAGCAGCACCAAAACGGTGACTGCCAAATCCTGTGGGAGCCAGGACACTGCTGGAGATGTCCTCGGGGGAAGGAAGCATTTGTTTCCTTACCCCGGGTAGACAGCAACTGACAGCGATGGAACTCCTTAGCACTGTACCCACATTTGAGCTGGCGCAGAGCTGAGGAGACCCGTGTTGGGCTCCCTGGGCTGGGAGGGAGGATAGAATATGGCGGCAGGGCATCTTGCCCCACTCCAGAACACCTTCCTCCCACCCCAAAAGCTCTTATCACCACCTGGAGCTCTTACCATGCTCCGGGCAGTGTCCATCCAGAGCTGAGCCCAGTGCTGACTGATGCTGGCGCAGTACCAGTGCTCCCTCCTCACAGGGTGTTGTGTTTTCCGGCACATTTACAACATCTAATGCTGGAGCTCAGAGCTGGTGCTGGAGGCCCGTTGGATTGGGCCCTTATAAAATGACCCTGAGTATAGTAAAACTAAAATGTACGAAGCAGAATGCTTCATGTGCGACACTATTTTCTTAAAAAAAGCATACCAACACAGTGATGTTCCTGTTTTTTTCATGGTTCCTGGCAATTGTATGTAATACAAAATAATCAGAAATAGAGACAAAAATAACGTTTATGAATTATCATAAATACAGGTCCTCAGCGCTACACATGGTATCAGTACAACCGCATTGGACATTTTACATCTCACTTTTGTAAAATCCCCCTTTCTGCATGGTATCCCCAAGCCAGCAACAACTGTCTTGACAAAAATCTAGGCAAGGACTGTTCAATCTGCATGCAGGTGATGACCTTCTGAAACCATATTAAGGCTCAGCTAGGGTGGATTAATTTCCAGCCTTTGATATTCATTAACTTTAGCTTCTGAAAGGGGAAAAAATACAAGGAGATGACACAATTACCCTCAAAGCTTCACGGCAGAGCAACAGCTTTACAATCTAGAGTTCACAACGCCATACTAATTGACCACAAAAGGGCCAATCTTTATAAAAAGAGAGGTGAAAAAGCATATGGGCTCAAGAAGACACTGCTATTATAGGGGCTTTAGAAAGTCAATGATGCTTTGGGGGCACTTAACTAAATGGCCCACATTATTTGCTCTTTAAGCTACCTTCTATTATCCAGCCTTCTTTGGGCATCCAATGATCCACTTCCAAACAAAGCCCTCATTTAGCCTTGAGTTTATGGTCATCAATGTACAATTGTCATTTTTCCTCAAAGGAGAGCAAGTCACTCTCATCACCATATTTTCTCTCTTCAGGTCATGCATCTTTTGACCTGTAGGCACCTCAAAAAGATCTAAAAGTAGGAAGATTTGTTCCACAAGAAGGAACAGCCATTTGTTTCTTCTTGAAAAAGCAAAAAGGATACAGATCTCACAAGATGCCTGGCTGTGGAAATACGCCTGAAGTGGTATATGTAATTCCAGATGAATGTTTACCTTAGGATCTTCGTAGATCTCGGGGTTCATGTGCAGAATTGGGGGAAAAATTGCTATCCAATCTCCTTTTCTCAAACTGACTTCTTGATTCTCTTCAAGCTTGAAAATACAATCTTCCTTGACGAAACGGATGCTCATGGAAGACGAGCACATTCGGAGACTCTCATTTATAGCACTCTCTAAATTTAAAGAAACAGAAGGGGGGAAAAATAAGAACCCTAAAGCATGACAAATATGGAAAGTGATTAGATGCTATAAGCTGCTACAGCTGCCAGAGATCTACCAGTTCACTAGAGCCGGCTAGCAAAGGAAGCAAGAATGTGGAGGATTGGGGGTGGGGGATGGGCAGGGGAAAGACTAAAGAGGTAATAAACTTTCCCAGAGGGCTGGAAGAAAAAACTCTGAAATTCTGAACTTGAAGCATAATCCTCATGGATAGATCTGATGAATTTAGTTTGACTGTAGGCAATGCAGTGGATTTTGGGTGGAAAACCATTATCGGACATCATGTTGAACACACCATAATCAAAAGAAATGAATGCTTAATTTTATTTCATTTACATAAATGGCAAGAAAATACCAGCCACAGCATCAAATGCTCCATTCAGCCTGCTTTATAAAAGCCCTGTGCTATATGTCAACCATGTATTATGAAAACCATTTACCCGAACAACTGTACAGTCAACTGCGAGGTAAGAATATTGGGAATTAAGGAACCCATAGCAATATCATCATCATCACAGAATAATTTCTACTGTTGGCTGAGCAGATTCAAATTATGTGCAATGCTTTGACGAGTTAATGGGGGAAAACCCATATACTGTGCAATATTTTGACACAAATCCCAAACATTTTCCAGAAGGCCCACCATACCTTGGAAGGCTCTAGAAGGGAAATGTCCTTGCTTTCCCAGTGGCCTTCACCTCTTGCTCCTAGCACGACAGATTTTATGGCTAATTTCCGGCAATTTATCCTGGCAGTTTGAGAAGGAATTCCTCTGGGAATAATATGCATAATTTGCATAAATCATTCTGATAGCACACATACCAGCATGTAGCTCCTGTCTGGGGCTGCATCTCTCACTTTGTAATCAAAACTGACTATTTTTCCACCAGCATGGCTGGGTGCCGTAACAGGCGGCTTGACTCCTTCAAATCATCAGTGTGAAAATTAGCCCTTAAAAAAAAACCAAAAACCGCACAGCTCCCTTCCTACAAAAGACAAATAGCGGGTTGCTTTCATGTGGATTTAAAAAAAATATATATATGTGAACCCCTCCCTAAGTGGGAGGTGACCCCCTCAACCCCAAAGGTTAGTTGACGAGCAACCTAGAAACATCTGAAAAAGATAATAACAAACGTTCTTTCACTAGAAATTAAATCTGTTGCAGTTTGCATAGCAAATAAAGTGGCCTTGGATGCTTTCTCGCAGGAGTTTTTTCCTTAAGCGTGCATTTGTCTAAAGAAATGAGGCTGCGGTCAGCTTTGTGTGGCCAGCACCATGATTCAATGTGACGTACAGTGAGGCTGTGCATATTCTTTTGGACTGCCTTCGTTACTATAATCAGGGAGAGTCAAATCGGCTTGTTGGTGACGAAGCCAGAAAAGAACTCTGGTTCCAGAACATGGCCTCTGTTGTGGATAGCCACAAGGCACCTGACACGATAGATTTCAACTGGCAGCGTTCTGGCCACAAAAACTTTACATGGTACAAAAGAATGGTCCAGGCTCCATTCCTGAGCTGTTTTCCGCCCGGGCAAAATGAAGCGCATGACACCATTTTAGTCTCCAGGGTGGAAATGGTAGCTGACATATGTAATGCCGGCATACACCAAAGGAACCAAAAGGGTGAGGGGAGGGGGAGAGTGAAGGAAGCACAACAACAACAAGGAAGCCAGCCAAGTAATCTGGGAAGTACCGCTGCTGAAATAGCAGGTTTACAGCAAGCGGCATAAGCAAGACAGTCACATCAGATTGGCTGACATTTTCCCAGGAAGCCTGGCAGTCTGTGCCCACTGTAGTATCACAAATGACAATTGGGCAAGCATATCTTATGCAGAAGTTAATCACAATAATGGAGCTCCAAGTGTGGCTTAGTGGTCAGATCATAAATGACAAATCTGTTTTACCTTCCAGTACCAGCTAGTGGGGGGAAGGCGAGCCCTGGCTCTAGCTCTGAGCAATCATGCCGATAATCCGTAGATGACAAAAGTAATGAGTCACATTATGATCAACAAAGCAGGCTAGAGCCTGTGTGGGTCTGCGGCAGTCTACCACTAAAATAAACAAACAAACCAAAAAAGGCATTCATCATCTCCCCAGCCTGCACCCGCCAACCGTCCCTGTATCAATGCTGGAGGTCTATGCTGAGAAGAACGACAACTGCATGATAAAACTGCAGCCTGTACTTGCTGTTGTCATACTTCAGTAGGCACAAGCCAGTGCTCCTGTCAGACCAGCTGGGTAGCTTGGGAGGCCTTCCATTCTGCACCATGAGGTACAGTAAATTATCCAGCACGCAAGTGCAACATCTGTTTCTGTGCTAGTGCCGAACAAACAAGGCAATTTAAAGCATACCAAGGGATAACCAAGCAGCAAATGAACATGACCCTCATTTTTCCTCCCTTCTTACACACAGGAGATGCTGAAACTTCACTGCACAGAAAAGGGTTGTCAGAAAAGTTGACAGATTTTCTATGCACAGAGAAAGAAGGGAGAGAGAGGCATCCCATAGTATTTGTTATTTTTAGAATCCTCCCACCTCTCTTTTCTCTTACATACCAGGCTTTCAATTCACCCTAGATCTCTTTTTTAAAAAGTCGAAGTCGTTTCAATATACTTATAAATATTCAGTCTTTAAACCTAATTTGCTATACTTAGTTCACATGCCTTCAAGCATTTGTCTTCCAATTTCCACTGAATAAATGCGTACTAATGAGAAATAGAGCAAGCTGCTGAGGCAAAGCTGGGCGACTTGAGTCTGGCCTGCCACCAGCTTGTGATAGGCAGGCAAATTGAGTTAAAATGAAAAGTCTTGTCAGCTGAAATACAACATGGTAGCCAAACAGCAAGCTGTCAATCATCCAGCCAAAACAAGGGACTGCAGGTAATAAAAGGTCATTGGGAATCATTAGTGCATTTGGCTTTCATAAGCAAGTAAATTTTAATTAAACATGATCTCGATCTGTGAGTGTTTAATAATAATAATAAAAAAACTTACTGCACATAATGGATTGTTAATTTTATGCTAAGCATTTAGGAAGTAATATGGCCCTTGAGTATCAGAGGATGTGGAAGAAAAATAGTTGTTGGGTATGCAAATACTTTGGGTGTGTGTTATTTACTCCATCTAGGTTGATGCAACTATATAAATAATATCTACAGAAACAACAGTGACCTGTTAAGCCTCAATGAGCCCTTAATAGGCTTAACATCACAGGGTATAGGTGTAATCCTTTGCATCTCTATTGCATCTTTCAAGATTACAGACTGCAGCCTCACACTGGTTAGTTTTACATCTTCTGCTACTAGCAGACAGTGATTTTCCTAAGCAATGCTCCCTTTGTTGCAAACGTCTGGAATTAAATAAAATTCCAAACACAAGGATCATACACAACAGGGATGTATGCACAAATTAGGAAAAAAATGAAAACATGGCCACAGTGCAAATGCGTAATTGACACATCTCTGTTTTAACCTTTGTATCTCTGGGGTAGACAAGACAACTGAGAGAATGTTCCCCAGCATCAATTTCTGAATTGAAGCTCCACTGTGAGCTGGAAAGGGTAATAATGCTGTGAACACACATGCAATCTTATTCTTTTTCGTTTGAAAAGTCACAGGTAGTACCAAAAAGTTGACAAGTTTGTTATCCTTAAGAAATGGAAATGTGGGGATGAGGCCTGATGATGCAATGTTTTCCTGGAATTTGAATTTTCAGTTAGGTGGTAAAGCTGGCTACATCATCTTCTGACTGATCGTGAGATCAACATGGAGAAACTATGTGAGCTTCAGTAATGTGTATTATCTGCACCAAGAGACAATGCTGCAGTGGTTCCCAGGCAACTGGACGGGCCCAGAAGTAGATCATGAATGGAAAATGGTTTTTTATTACCCATTCAATACATGACACATGTGGCACCACTGGTGATCCACCCAAAAGGCTCCTGAAGTTCAGTGGTAACTACTGACCATCCCTTCAGTAGTATCCTTTCCCATCCCTCCATATCCACGATTGAGATGAAGGAACCATAGTATGTAAAACAGGAAGACAAAGGGAAAAATAAAAGTAAATCCCATATGGATTTATACAAGAATATTTATCCACAAACCATGTTGTAAGGATGAATTGATATAGAAGGTAAGCTCATTTGTGAATCTCTGAATGAAATCTTTTAACATGTTTTGCAACCTGGGAATCAATACTTTAGATAGGAATGAATGATCTGCAGAGGAATCCTCCAGCATTCAGCTCAAACCTGGCTCCATTTATATGAACAGGAGTTTTGCTACTTACCGCAAAGGATTTTTTACCTATTCAGAAATCTAGATAAGAATGTATGTTTGAAAATGACTATTAGACACATTCTCCATTTAAAAGTAAAAATATTTGGAGTCCACACACCCCAATAGAGAGTCCCTTCCACACACTTGCTCCTTCTGGTTATAAAAGTGCCTTCTATAAAGCAGAAACATGTTTTTCAGTGTAAAGGAAAACCCAACCACAGTGATGGTATGACGTTTTCATGCAAGCTTTATTTGGATGACATTTTACACTTTACAGAATTGGTGCAATTCTTCTTTTATAAGAAGCTAAGATACTATGAGCTATAAGATACTAGATATAATACGAGCTATAATATATTTCATTTATATTGAACCGATGCCAAAATCCTTAACTGAGCACATCTTTAGATTCTGATCATGTTGATTTTTTTTTTTTTAAGAACACATAGTAACAACATTGTCAAATGAATAGATAATCCGTTCCATGCAAAACTTATCCTGGTCCAATCTCCTTGCTTACTATGAATCATTCACTGAGCGCAATCCTACCTTGACATTAGGCCAGCACAAGTTCCTTGTGCCAGCTTGGGAGTGTTGCAAACATGCCGTAAGGCATGCTCGCTCCTCCTTGTGAGCTGGTTGGGCCAATGTGAGGACGTGCAATGGCCTGCAGAGGCCACATCCAGCCACCATGTCCCCCAGACCTGGTAAGTTTGTGCCGGCTGAAGGAGACCAGCGCGGGAGGGTTGGGAGGATGGGAGAAAGTGTTTTGAGGAGGGGGAGGGCAGGCAGTGGGCAGGATGGTGGGTGGACAGAGTCTGGGAGGGGGAGAGGACTGGTCTCCGGCACTTAGGTCAGATCCTAATGCTCCTCCTGAAGCCCAGCATTACACCTGGCTGCTCGGATCGGCATCAGCGATTTACCTGGCGCTGATCCAAGTAGCCTCATTGAGGTGGCTGGGGCTTTTCTTTGGGTAAGGGGACATGTCCTCTTACTCCAAGCTGTGCTCTTTTCATCTCTGACCCCATGCTGGATACAGCGCAGGCCAGCTGGCCTGCCTGTTCCAGCACAGGTTAGGATTGGGCTGCCAATCCCTCTCTAGTGATTTTCAACCAAAGTGCCGAGGCACATTGGTGTGCTGCAAATGGTCCAGAGGTGTGCTGTGAGAGTTTGGGGAAGAGTCATTTATTAGTAGTGCCATTGGGCGATGTGAGCTCCCCACCAGCAGTGCAGTGTGCCTTGACAATTTTAATACCTTGTCAACGTTCTGTGAGATTAAAAAATAAAATTGAAAATTGCTGCTCTAGAGCAGGCATGTCCAACTTCAAACAGGTCGTGATCTACTTTTTCCGGTCAAAAGTGCCAGTGATCTACCACCAAGAAAATTAAGCTTCAAATTAGTTTCAAATTAAATTTTAACCCAATAAAGTTGGAGGATTCCCCCACCCTATTTTTAATGAACTTTCTGTCATTTACTTGGACGTGATCAGCTGTTAAGCAAATTAAGCAAAAACAAAACAGAGAGACGAAGATCCAGTAAGAACTGTGAGGGGAAATGGAAAGTACATTTTTTCTAAAAGTTTTATTGAGTAATAACTTTCTTTAACTGTCTTAACTTTCTTTAACTTTTATTGAGTAGTTTGTGTTAAATATAGGTCAAGTATTGATCCAGGTTGATCTTGCACAATCTTTAATATTTCGCTCTTGCTCATTAGTGAGACGTCTGAGCCTGCATTTCATCCACCAGCTTTTTGAAGTTGGGTGAATATTGCATGAGGGCCAGTCTCAGGGAATCCTGGAGATGTTCATCTGTCATGTTGGAATGTTGTGTACTCTGTGTCATTTTCAGATGGGAAAACGCAGATTCACACAAATAAGTTGAACCGAAACAGGAGTGTACAGCTTCACTGCATCTTCTTAAGTTGGGAAATTGGTCTCTAGGCACTAGCTTCCAAAACGATTCTTGCTCAGCACGGGTCTTGAGAAAAATGTCATTTTTAAGGGTTAATATTTCGTTTTCAAGAGATGGCTTGTTCAATGAGTAATTTTTACTGATAGCAGCTGCAGTTTCTTTAATGTCCACATCTACTTTGAATGGGTATGACAAGTACTCCACAACTATTTCAATTTTTTGGAACTCACAGAATCTATTTTCAAATTCCTGGATAACAGAACAGATTTCTGTCACATACTTCTCGTTCTGAAAAACAAAATTTGGATATTGTCCCAGATGGTCCTGCGTATTAGGAAAATGATCAAAAGTGTTGTTTGCAAGGTCAGTCATCATTAGCTCAAATTTGCTCTTGTAGCATGAATTTGTACTCATCATCTCGCCAATGCATTTGTTTTTACCTTGTAGTTCAAGGTTCATATCACTTAGTTCGCCTGTAAAGTCAGCGAGAAATGCCAGATCACATAACCACTCCTCATCTTCCAACTCTGCTTGGTCATCTCCCCTCTCCTTCAAAAAACTTCTTATTTCATTCAGCAAATCATGAAATCTTTGCAAAAATTTGTACCTACTTAGCCACCTTTCATCTGTGTGCAAAATGATTTCTGCTGCCGCTTCATCAAGAGTAAGATTGAAAAGCCGTCTTTGAAGTGATCTTCCATGAACTGAATTTACAATTTTGAAAGTGATGTCCATGACAGTCTTTGTATTGAGTCTCTTGCTTGCCAGAACTTGCTGGTGAATGATGCAGTGGTAAGAAAGGAAATCTGGGAAGTCGTCATGCTGTCTACAGAGCGCTATGAAACCATTAACCCCACCTGTCATTGCTCTTGCTCCATCAGTAGTGATGGAAACAGTCTATGCAATGGAAGATTACACTTTGTCACAAAAGAAGGAAAGAACTGAGTATTTCCTGACCAGTAGTTCTCCCTTTCAAAGAAATCATTCCAAGTAGTTCTTCTTTAACAGTGAAGTCTTCAAAAACCATCCGGATAAAGACTAGTAACTGGGCTATGTCTCTTATGTCTGTAGATTCATCCAGTTGGAGTGAGAAAGCAACACAATTTGAAACATCTTCCAACAATTGTTCAGTTGTGTCCCCACACATCATTTCTATTCGCCGCACGACGGTGTTTCTTGACAATTGTACATCTTGAATAGCAGCTATGATCTCTTTCTGATTTTTAAATCCTTCAGAAAGACTGTCAGCTGCTTCAAGAAAACAATCTTTTACAAATTCCCCTTCAGTGAAAGATCTGCATTTCTTTGCGATCAGATTGCTGACCTTGAAGGATGCTAAGGTTGCATTGACCGAATGTGACCTTGGCTTCGCCATCAACTGTTGCTGAGTAGCCAATTTCGACTTAAGTTATTTGAGCTTCAGTTTACGAATTTCACTTCTGGGTGGAAAATCAGCATCAAACTTATTGCTATGCAGAGCCTTATAATGACTTTCCAGATTACCCTTTTTGGGCAAGGATACTGGGGCGTTACAAATTAGAAAACAACACTTGTCTTTCACCATGATGAAGAAGTAGTCCATTTCCCATTCATCATGAAAGTGGTAGGTTTTGCTCTTCTTTGGAACACTCATCTTCGTTATACTGGGGTGGCTGGATGTAAGAAGGTCAAATCTGCTAAGTTAGTATAAACACTGGCTGAATCTGGTCCAAAACTGTCACTGTCCCAAAGTATTAAAGATCAACAAGAACTGAAGACCTCTGGATGATGTGCAATACCAGGACTGGAGACGCCAAAAGCACACATAGAAGTAAAAATAAGAATTCATCATACTGGCACCAATAATCAAATACCACCAAACAATCATCCAAAAAAACTCAAACACCTGTCCAGCAAACCAGATAAAATAAAATAACGCCAAACAAGTTCAAATACCACCACACACAATTTAATAAATTCTGCACACAGTGTAGAATCAATGCAAAGGCAAGGCAAAATAAAATTGCAGTGTAGAATCAACGCAAAGGCTAGGCAAAATAAAATTGCAGAGGCAAGCAAAAGTCACAGTGGTTTGAACCAATTCGAAGGCAAGGCATAGGCAAGTTAGAACAAAATTGGAAAAGCCCACCAAAATCACGAAATTCTTGACACTTTGTTGTGTTTGCCCGAAAACGTTTAATGAAAGCAAACTATAAAGCGACCAACGACCAGCACACGACACAACTAATACGGTAAGTGTATTCAGTTAAAGCCCATGCGAATGGATATCGCCCGGTATATAACACACTTCTAAGGGGTGTTGGGGCGGGGTCAGGAATGGGTGATTCTGAGAGGCAGGAGACCAGGTATGACCCCAGGCCTGTGGCATTTTGCTGCGGGGTGCGGGCGGCGGCCCCCTGGGGTACCCACAAACTATTGGCACGAAAACAACAAGTGCCCCCAGTACACCCGCAGGCAAGGAAAAAAGACAGGCAAAGGATCAGCGGTGGCGGCAAGCCCTCAGAAGACGACCTGCCGGCATGAGCTCTCTCCCAGCGACAGGGCGAGCTGCTGGAGAGATGGAGCCAAGTGGGGCTGGCGATCTACCTCTGACCCCTCCGCGATCTACAGGTAGATTGCGATCTACCTGTTGGACATGCCTGCTCTAGAGCATCCCCTTAGCCTACTTATACTTCTAATTTTACCACTTCCTGGAAAGGCTTCCTATATACCTATGAAGTTACGTGAAATCACTTTATGTAAAGTTTCCATACAAGATATATTTTATGTTTAGCAAGTTGCTTCCCACATTGTTATTTGTGACAAAAATTGCCCATCTTCAGTAGAAAAACCATGGCTTGCAGCTGCTCTGCGCTGCTCGGGGAATGGGATTAGAAACTGGCATAACTGTTGGGTTCCAACCTTGCCTCTCGTTCCCCGCCCTCCCCCGGGACCACCCTCCGCCCACCCTGCCCGCTCCCTGGAATACCTCTCTTCCACATCCCTAACCCTCCCCAGACCCTTACATCAGCTGAGCTTGGCTGTCGCAACCCTCCCTGCCTGAGTCAGTGCAGAGGCTGCATTCAGCCCCTGCGGGCCATCGTGTGTCCGTATGCCGGCCCAGCTGACTCTGGAGGAGGCGCAAACTTGCTTTAAGGCACATTTATGACCCTCCTGGGCCATCGCAATGGACTTGCACCGGCCCAAGGCACACTCTGGATTGCGCCCTTAGTTTTTTTAAATGGTTAGCTCAGACAAAAATCAGACAAGGAACTTATTCTTTGTCTACTGAACATGCATAGTATGAATAGTAGCAATGGAAGTTTTCCACGATCATGGCTGGCAAAATGGTTCAATGTGTGGAGGCAAAGCATTGCTGTGTCAGCGAAGTATGCATGAGTCTGTTCACTTTAATCGGAACCCTATGGCTGCAACACCATGCCTATTCATGAGCATCTAGGCAGAACTGTGCTATACACAATATGCACAGCCAATCATAGTCAATATTTGCTTAGTTGATGGGCTGTATTGTGTACTTATAGCTTGGCGCCAGAGATGGTTGTTTATGAGATTTATCTGAGCATTTTGAATAAAGTTGTACTCCTAAATTATTTCTTGTAGTTCTTTTAAAGCAGGGGTGTCCAAACTTTTTGGTAGGAGGGCCACATCATCTCTCTGACACTGTGTCAGGGGCTGGGGAAAAACATTAATTTAATTTCAAATTGAATAAATTTACGTAAATGAATATATTAGAGATGGAACTTATATGAATGAGCGAAAGTCTTGCAATAGCTCAAGGCCTATAAAAGGCCTTGCACAAAGCAAGGCCAGTCTTTCCTTTGCTACCACTGCTGCATCACAGATGTAAAACAGCAAGCCGTGGAGGAAGCCCTCATCCCACAGCTCATGTGAGAGGTCAAACAGTTGGCCGTCACAATGAGAGCATTTTTATCAGGCCAGCGTGGGCTCCAGCAAGTCTCTGGAGGGCCAGAGGCTCATTGGAGACTGGGGGCTCCCTGAGGGCAGCATTGGGAGTCTTTGAGGGTTGCAAGTGGCCCCGGGGCCGGGGTTTGGGCACCCCTGGTTTAAAACAAGGGGAAAAATAAATTCATGTTTGAATTCATTAAAAAAAATTCATATATTTTCAGAAGTGGCATGTGATACAGTCCTTCTGGGGCAGTACCACTTCCGAATATACATGGTCACTTTTTAAATGAATGATTTTTTTCTGCCCATAGATATCAAAATCTCCCTGCACACTGAAAGCTAACATATCTCAGATAGGGTTCATAGGTTAGTTTTCATCATGATGCATTAGATTTTTCCTATGAAGATTTCACTAGAGAGATTCTTTCCAGTATGACTCTTTACACTTGCATTTCAAGGTAAGTACAAGGTTAGTACAATCCTGTGGGAGGGTCTGTACCTCATATCTCCAAACATTTTAACTGCCTCTCTTTGCCAACTACAAAACATCCCAGGATTATGTACACTTTATTTTATTTAGAAAAGCTTCTCGGCAAAGAAAATAAGTTCCACTGAAACCTGTTCTTTCAAGAAAATGTCTTTAGGACTCAGGTGCCAATCAGCTTCCTAGCACTTCACAGGCGCCTTATTTTGGCCACTATGTATTTAAATTGGAAAATATCTGCCCCTCTCTTTGCTCAGCTAGTGAACCGCCCAATCAGTGGATGAATGAGAAAAGTGCATGTTGATTTATGCCTTAAAGGAATAAAAGCTATTGTTGCAAAATGTAATTATATTTTGAGGATAAACCGAATATCCCAACTACAGTTCTTTTCAACTTGTGAACAAGCCTGTCTTTGCAAAATAGCACTGATGCCTTTGAAATAAACCACCACTTCAGCAGATGTTTAGAATCAAACTTAATAAGCACAAACATTTTTTTGTAAATAGCTGCAAACTGATTCAGCCTTTTCCATACCTTGCCTAGTTAATTACCTGGGCTTTTTATGTTTACATGCAGCCAGTGTAGCTCCTGCTATAAACTACATAATTTATAATTGATGTAAATGGTTGTTATTATGTCAATTAAGCAGCTGTGTTCTCCACCTTCTCACTAAATAGAATGAGTGATAAACGGAGTTTACAGGGAGATACCTACTTTTCTTCAGGAGGGATAAAAGAAATTACCTAGGTAGACCAGGTTGTCCAATTGTTCTCTGGTGAGGCGGATGCTGTATCCAGGCCTCCTCTCTTGACCTGTTGACTGCAGCAAATGGTCAATTTCGTCACGCACCACTGCGAGAGCTTCTGGGTGCCGCAGAAGATGGTACGTGGCCCAGAATGTAGCTGGAATTGTGTTTCCCACAGAGGCCCACATGAAGGCGAAATGATGTGCTGGGAGAAAATAAGTGAAAAGGAAGATTAATAGCGTTTATTACACTGATTAGATTTGCAGTGTGCTAATTAAAAGATGTTAGGACACAGACCCAGCCAAGGATCAGTGAATGCTAATGAGGACCAATAGGCTTCTGAAGTCTAATTTTCTGCTTAATGAGAATAGTTTGAAATGTAATTTCAGGGTGGGGGTGGGGGTGAAATAAAGGAAGGGAGGAAATACAGCACAGTTATAATCTCTCTCATTATCACTATTAAGTATCTTGTTTTACCACCTCAGCCAAAAAAAGAGAGAGAAAATCAATTATCATACAGGGTTGTTTCAGACTAAAACATTTTATCATTAGCCAATTAGAAAAAAAACATTAAAAATGTTCAAGGTCACCATTTTGCCATTTAATTTCAAAGGACTCTAGTAAATTACCAGATTCTAGACAAGCAATCATTCAAAAGTTTGCTACCTGCTTTGTCATAATCTCCAAGCATTTCATACATCTCGAACAGGTCTTTTCTGGCTTGGACCAGTTCAGAAACTTCCAGCCACGTGGCCATCTTTTTGGGTAAGAAATAATGGATGAGTTCTTTCCGAATCCTCTTGGTGGCGCCTAACAGTTCAATGGGTATATTTGCAACCAGGTAGGAAAAGTTGGCATCAAACTTGGTAAATTTGTCTCCAATGGCATCCACAACACTGTGGTCATCTGCACAAGGGTTCCTTCCATACAGCGTTATAAAGCTGGCTTCAAACATTGCCGTAAAGCAGAACATGTTCATTTTCTCTGTTCTCCAATCCAGAGTACCCGCAAACCGTTTTTCAAATACACCTTGGAGGTTGCTCATCATGCTGTCAGAGAGCATATTCAATGGCTTGCCTTGAAGGTATTGATACTGCCGATGTACGTTTTCGTTCAGGTTTGGGTAATTCTCGCTAAAGATGGACGGGTAATCAAATACTTTGGTAACAAATTTATCAGAAAATATATCAAAATTGAAATACTTGCCATATTTGGTCAAAGAACCAAACTGTAGGGGGTTTGTTATAAATGTAATATATTTGCCTGGAAGAGGAAAAAAAAAATTAAATTTGGTCAAGTTCAGCATTGCAATGCGAGTCAATGATTATTTTCTGAGTACCTCACTCTATTAGAAAGTGTATGTTACACATTGAAACATGGTGCTCATTCAAGAAATGAGATTTTTTGAAAATACTTAAATATAATATATGCCGAATCCCCTAAAACTAGTACAGCCCAATTCTGATACCAATTGATTTATGATTCAACATCAGTCCTGAAACACTGTGAATAAAATTAAAAATTGTAGGGAAAAAAATTGTGTTTATGTTAATTATAATGCTTTTTAGAACATTCTTTAATTTAGAAAAAAAATGTAAATTACAAAAAAGATTATTCAGCTATGCATACATATAACTCAACAGTAAATTGACTTAGAGCCCAATCTTATGCATGTTTACTCAGTTCTAAGTTCCATTATAGTCAATGGAGTTTACTTCCAGGTAAATGCGGATAGGATTGCAGCCTTAAACATATGAAATAGATTATGCTTATACGTCAGATTTACAACACTAATATTTGTGGATATCATGAGGGTTATAGTTATAAATGATATATGGTTTTTTCCCCACAAGTTTCAGGAAAATGAGTCACAGTTCTATCCTTAATTTGCTTTGCACAGTTCCCCTCATTCATTGGAGGAAGACTCCTTCTGAAGAAGGAAGGGGATCTTTGAATGCATTTGTTTATACTGAATCTAAATTGCCAGTCTTCAGTCTTGGGATTTCCAAAGAGACTTGCAACATTTTTAACTCACACACAAACCAATAAGGAAGCAATTAACAAAATCACTAAGGTCTAGCAGTAGCAAATGAATACAACTGAATTAAGACTAGTTAAAAGAATTGTCGTTAAGTAATTAAGGGCGCAATCCTAACCCCTTATGTCAGTGCTTTCCAGCACTGGCACAGCAGTGCCAATGGGATGTGTGCTGCATCCTGCAGTTGGATGTCAGTCACTGAGGCCTCCTCAAAGTAAGGGAATGTTTGTTCCCTTACCTCAGAGCTGCACTGCCCTTATGTCAGTGCTGGAAAGCTCTGACATAAGGGGTTAGGATTGCGCCCTAAGAATACTAAGCAGTCTGGAATAATGGCACGCTTTACTTCAACTATAACTGAAAATGTAACAGACTTAGTACCAGCCAAGACACGCTGGGGAGAGAACAAAAATTGGGATGCCACCACAGAGAAGACTCTATCTCTAGTCACCACCTTTCTCACTTCTGATTGCGGAGGGACTGACAGAAAGGCCTCGGGGGCAGTTCTGAAAGTACAGGTGGGCTCATGTGGGAGAAGGTGGTCCTTTAGGTACCCGTGCCCCAAGCCATTTTGTAGCAAATTTACACATTATATTCCAAAGTTTTGTGAGAGGCATTCTAATAAATTTCAACAGTTGTTCAATGTCTTCTCTTCACACTATTTCTTAAACCATTTAACAATAATCCCATGGGATAAACTCTAGAACATTTCCTGTGATGTTTTGATTACAGTATTGTAAAATTCATCAAGCTCAATCTACTGGAATGCTTATGACTGCTGCAGCTGCCTGCTGTTACTAGCTAGAGAGTCACTAGCTCTACACTGCTAGAGAATGCACCTGAAGTCAATCAAAGAGAGACACAAAAAGGTCTCATATTGAAATGTTATCAAACATAAAAAGCTGAATACTCTCTCCTGGATATAGTAGCTTTCTGCAGGCAGGAAACCTTTTCCTCCATGAATGAGTTTTTTTACCAAATAAGAGAGCCAGGATGGTGCAGTGGTTCTGTATTTGGACTTAGATCCGGAAGATCCAGGTTCAAATCCCTGCTCAACCATGAAGCGTTCTGGGTGACCTTGGGCCAGTTACTGTATTTTTCAGCCTCAACTATTTCACCAGGTTGCTGTGAGAACAGAAAAAGGGAACTTCGTGGCACCTGCAGTACTAACCATTTTGACCCCCTCTAGCTACACTACTGACTGTTCTCTTCAGTTCTAAAGATGCATGGGTGAGAAGAGCTGTTCCAGGTGGTTCTTCTGAAAAAGTCGGTGAGCATCAACTTCATCTGCAGTTCAACCAGCAAGCCAATTCAGCAGTACTGGTGTGACTGCACCAAGTCCAATGCACTGAGTGCAAGTACCAAACCATTTGGACCTGAACGACTGTCTTTGATCATATACGCCTCCCTATATACTCTGTCCTACATGTGAGGAACTGCACCAGGTACCTTTGCATACATCTGACAGGAACATGGCTTTTTTAGTGGTGTCCCTGACACTATGGAGCTTTCTTCCTTAGGTGTTCTGCATGGCCCCTACCTTATTTTCTTTTAGAACATGAGTCCAAACTAGCCTTTTCTGAAAGAATTTTTTTTGGGGGAGGCTTGATTATTGTATCTTGATGTCGATTTTGGCTTTGTTGGTTCTTGTTGGGTCGTTGTCATTTGATCGTTCCCAATATGCCTGTTCAGATTTTCATTTAATAAATTCACAGGTTTCAATTTCTTGTTTTGATCTCTACTTTTTTTTCTGCACATTTCCTCTAATTCAGAGCACCCTGCTGTGAAAATCACTGGTGTTTTTCCCTAAGATATACTTGCAACTTTCTGGAGTTCCTTCACAAAACAAGGACAGCTGGCAATGATCAGATCCCTCACTTACCATTTCTCCAGTCACAGGGCTGAGCAAAAGTACTGGCTCATTTCACATTCATTAAGGACTCTCTCTCTCTCTCTCTCTCTCTCTCTCACACACACACACACACACACACACACAAACAGAGTGTGGATCTAGAACTATAGTATTCAAGACTTAAGTAATTGAAGGGAAAAGTCTTCCCACAACACTGCCCTTTTCCTTATGCTCCTGGTTACCTCTTGTTTAAAATCAGAGTAAATAAGGTTCACCCATAATGATATAATTCAAGTTTTAGATAGAAGAAAGAAGAATGAAAAGGGCTAGGCTTTCAAATGTAATCTTGCTGGATATTTTTATGTTTAGACAAATGATTGTATTAGCAGAAGTCTGCAAACCCCACAAATTGTGTAGTGAGAGTTACTCAAATTGAAAGCAGTAAGCTCTTAAGTATATTAAATGTAATAGCAGCTAAGTGCTTCAGCAAAAAATAAAAAAAATAAAAATCACCTGTGAATAGTTTGCAGATAGGACAATAAGAGTTATCATTTAAGTTTTGCCCCAAACTGTTTAGAGACTTGACTATTTTTTTCTTGTTGGTTTCTTGGCCATAACCCAATCTTTTTACAATGAAATCATCTTGAGAGGCACTTCTTATCACAGGCATCAAAGTTATGACCAAAAACCTGAAAATACTACATTCTGCTCTGGTATTTAAAAAGCTGATTTTGAATGCTATTAACCTGAACATGTCAGCTAGCTTCCCAACTCTGAGCATTCAGGGTAAACAATTTAAGATTTCTTTAAAAATTAATTAATATTAATTTAAACCATCTGTCCACCATCTGCTATTTTCGGATGAAAAATATGAGCTGCTTTCTTTGTGATCTTCACTCCAACATTGTGCAAAACAATTACAGTTCTTATACATTTAAATATCAACATAATTTCAAGCAAAGCATCTTGCAAACATGGACAACTAGTCTACTAGCACACCCATTCTAAATGCATTTCCTTGGGAAGTTGATGAGGCTGTAATGTAAGGCCATAAACTACGCTCCCCTATTTAGCTTTGCTTGTGAGTACGCCTAGGACTGAGCTCTCCGTGACTTAATACACTCATGCAGTGTAAGCACATTGAAAAGAAGGGGCTTCGTTCAAAACACGCCTGACAAAGAAAGTGTCAGACATCAACACTTCTATTCGTTGCATGATTTTTAGTTTGATATCTGCCAAAAGTGCACCATCATTTTGCAAAGTCACAGCTTTCAGGCTCAAGTCAACACAATCATTGAAATGGAACAAGAAAAAATGCAATATGTATTCCAGTGTGAAAAAGGACGATTGTACCTGCATGCTGAATCTAATTGTGCTAATTTTCAAAACACAAAAAGTACCTTATTTGGACCTTTCCTAACAAATTGCATCCAGGAAGCCAACATTTTAAAATCTCTACTTTCAGTGGGGATTGGAAAGATAAAGCTTTGCAAGATGGAAGGGCTTTTTGCCATCTTAAAATCTGACAAGTCAGAGCAATTGCTCTGCACAAGGAAGAACCAGATAGTCAATCTCTTACTATTAAAAAAACAAACACTTTGATGCTGCAATCCTATGCATTCTGCCATGGGAACAAGTTCTTTCAAAAAGAGTGAAACTTACTTAGTAAAAACACATAGGACTGAGCTTCATGTTCAACGGATGTCAAAGGAGATTATTTCGATATAAAAAGGCTTAGATCCAAGTATAAGAACATAAGAACAGCCCCACTGGATGAGGCCATAGGCCCATCTAGTCCAGTTTCCTCTATCTCACAGCGGCACCACCAAATGCCCCAAGGAGCACACCAGATAACAAGAGACCTGCATCCTGGTGCCCTCCCTTGCATCTGACATAGTCCATTTCTAAAATCAGGAGGTTGCACATACACATCATGGCTTATAACCCGTAATGGATTTTTCCTACAGAAACTTGTCCAATCCCCTTTTAAAGGCATCCAGGCCAGATACCGTCACCACATCCTGTGGCAAAGAGTTCCACAGACCAACCACACGCTGAGTAAAGAAATATTTCCTTTTGTCTGTCCTAACTCTCACAATTCTAGTGGATGTCCCCTGGTTCTGGTGTTATGTGAGAGTGTAAAGAGCATCTCTCTATCCACTTTATCCTTCCCATGCATAATTTTGTATGTCATGACTGTATGTCATGACTGTAGGCACATAACCTAATTATCCACTGATTTTTCTCCTGCAGTTTTATCTCCACAGGATGAGAAGGGTCCTTTAAGTTAAAAGAAAAATGTTTACAACAGCCTCCTTAATGTGAGAGAAGGCAGCTAGCTGACAATCCATCAGTTATTCTCTCTTCAGGTATAGCTTCACTCCAAGGCAACTGACACCTCCCTTTCACCTGAGCACATGAAAGAAAGATAATCACTTTACATTCTTTCCCAGTGCTGCGCTCTGCGTGAAGGGAGGGGTTGCTGGCTTGGAGTGAAGCCTTTCTAAGCGCCTGGAGAGACCTACTGATGGATTGTCTGCCTAATCATGGCTCTATTTTATATCACAAAGGCAAGCAAGGCCGTTTTTAAATCGCCCAGCAAAGGGTCATTGTTTTTTAAATGGATATGCTTTAATGCAATTTTTGCCTCCAGTGAGTTCTGGGAAGAGAACCCTCAGGAATAACAAGATTCAACCTGTAATTGTACTTGTTTTGACTTTAGAAGCAAACTTCACTTTATCCCAACTACAGGTCTGAAACACGAGACATGTTAAGGCCTATAGGTTTGTAAACGTGAATAACACAGGCCAACACACATTTTGCTTCCTTAAACGTTACACCAATTCCTGGGTATATTTGGGGTGCCGATTCAAAAAATGGCATCCATTTTGCCCTATCACGTCTAGTTTTGGAGACACAGCATAGCCTCTTTAGTGAATGGTTCAAGCAGCTTCCTCATGAGGAAGCCTACACAATGCCTTCCTCATGGGGAAGCTGCTTGAACCATTCACTAAAGAGGTTATACCATATCTCCCAAACTATAGACGTGACAGGGCAAAACGGATGCCATTTTTTGAATCGGCACCCTAAATTCATATCAAACCACCATAAAGTTTGGGAAAAACATTTCTGACCTTTAATTTTGTAGGCCTGAGTAATGTACACCCTATAGTACATGTAGATCTTCCTGACATAGTTTTCTGGATTGCGGCCAGCACACTGAGACACAAACCTGTTTAAACTGTGTCCTTCACTCCAACACGTTGACCATTCTGCTTTCATGGAGTTTACTAATCATCCCTGGTCTCTCAGTATATTTTTAACCAACGTTCATATCTCACCAGCAACTTCTATCAGCCAACTATGTTTCAGTTTTCTGTCCATTCTGTACATTTTTATTTGCATGCCCCTACCTTCCCACAAGTTATGACAGCTCACAAACACAATAATACAAAACCAGGACCATCATTTCAAACCAAAAGCAATATCCAATGTTGTCTATTCTTATTGGCTGTGAGAAAACTTGGTCCCTCTACATTTCCCCCCAACAGTGTCAATACACCAGGTTACAAGTGTAACCTTCCCTACACTTTAATTTTGCCAGTTAAGAACAAACCCCATTGCTTTGAATCTCATTCAATTGCACAGTTAAGTGAGTCAGAAAATAACTCACAAGAGTTTTGACTGCCTGCCTTAAACACCAAAAGCCAAATCATCCCTGCAAGCTCACAAGCCAGAGTGTCCCATCTAACCAGCTGGTGATTGGCAACCTTCAGTCTCGAAAGACTATGGTATAAGCCTACAGCACCTGGTATTCCCAGGCGGTCTCCCATCCAAGTATTAACCAGGCCTGACCCTGCTTAGCTTCCGAGATCAGACAAGATTGGGCATGTGCAGCGTCTAACCAGCTGCAGAAGCAATTCTCACATCTGCCTAGGGGTTCAAGGGATCAGTCCACAAGACTTCCTAAAAGCAGCATGCTTTCTGTATTAGATCCATTTATACTGAGCGCACAGTGACAGTTTAATGAAGTTCTTCTTACAAGCCCGGCAATTTCGGCTGATGCTAACTCTTTTCCCCCCAATGGAATGTGAAAAGACATACCTCTATTGTGAAAATTCCTTACTGCCTAATAAGCAAAGTCAGCTCCTCTATTTAATTGGATGAAAAAACAAAGGGGACAAGAAAAATACAATCCTGAAGATCGAAAGGTCCTTGGATTTTTTTTCTTCCTGTTTATTGATGACATTGTCTATATTTTCCCAAACTCTTGACTTCTGTTATACCCTCTATTAATAATGCCTTAGCTCTTCATTCAGTCTGCATTGCATCACCGCAGCAAAGGAAAAAAGAAGATGTATAAGAAAAGAAAGAATCATCAATGACAAGAGAATTCAGTTGTCCTGGAAGGAGTCAGCATAAAAATGACGTTATTTTGCTATTGCTAAGACGATACACTTTCGTGTGGTATTTAAGAAGGTTTACTGTGAAATGTTTACTTTGGGTTACAGTATCATAAAGAAGAATTTTCTACATAAAGAAGGTACTTTACTGTTTTAATTATATTACCATTATTGCTTTAAACCCCACAGGCAGACAAACCCACCACAAAAATTTATGGATTCAAGGAGTCTGAACAAGTTAATGGGATGAATTCCCTGGCATGAGGTACTTGAAAATGCATCTTAATTAAAATCACTAGGTTTGTTTTCAAGTTCCTGTTCAAAACAGTGCAAAGGGTTCTATATTCACGTGTTACCCTTAATTGACTTATGAATTGCAACCCAGTGGCCTCTTAAACCTGTGAAGAAAAGTTCAAAAAAGGGCTAGAGAGTTTTGTGAGAGCAGCATTTCATCACAAACCGTAGCATTCTACTAGGGTCCAGACTGATAGGCAGGGTTGTTTAAGAGAGGGCAAAAGGATTTTGTGGAGCTCAACGAAACAAACATACCTTATTTCATTTGTACCTAACTCATATTTATTTTAGTGCAATTTGCTTCTGAGTGAGAACTGTAGAGGACAGCAATTGATTTGTACAGACAGTAAATGAAAGGATGGTCTTTTCAACAAAGCATGCAATAGCATCAACAAATGTTGTCTGACCAAATGGGCTCTAGTACATGAAAGCTTATGCCACAATATATGTGTTAGTCTTTAGAGTGCCACCAGATATTTGGTTGTTTTTGTTACAACGGAATAACATGGTTGCAATTCTTCACAGTATTTCATTAGAAGGAGACATGGCTGCATGAGTAACCTCGAAAAGACTTCATAGTTTACGAGGCAATTACCTAGCTAGATACAAGCAAGTTGGGTTTTGAAGTACTGTTGTATAGAAACAACTCCTTTTTGGGGCGGGGGGGGGGAAGAAATCACATTTACGTAACAGTGGTCTTATTAGGAAGATTTTGCTGAATAGCTGACAATGATGTACAGTAGCGATGCGCCGGAATGACGTTTGGGGAAAACGATTCTGCTGCACCACCACACAAAACCAATTAGAGAACTATTT
The DNA here is from genome assembly GCF_035046505.1 of Tiliqua scincoides. Classification (NCBI taxonomy): domain Eukaryota; kingdom Metazoa; phylum Chordata; class Lepidosauria; order Squamata; family Scincidae; genus Tiliqua; species Tiliqua scincoides. The sequence goes on along the minus strand of NC_089824.1, from coordinate 40,982,030 downwards.
TCTGCGACAGGTCAGGAATTTACATGGTTTCTCATGAAAAGATGTGCTTTTTAATTTCTTTATTAAGATGACATCCATGTCCCTTGAGACTTCGCGGGATGACAATCATTTGCTCATCACATGGGAAAGTACAATCAGTGGAATCGTGTTGCCGGTCCAGGGCAATGCCAGAAACTCCAAGCATCGTTCTGAATTTTCCAAATGAATTACTCCGAGAACCAATAATTAGCACAATATCTATTGGCAGAGTTTTTGGACAGGACCTTTCACCTCACACCGGAGGGAGAAAGCAGTGATAGCGCATAGATGACAGTAGCGCAATGGATATTTTGAGAGGTTTGTACACCGTATCAATTTTGTCAATTCAGAAAGAAACTATGAAATGCGGCATATATTGGCATCTGGGATAACTATGAATAGACATTTTAAAAACAGTGCAGTCATTGCTGTTTCTCCTTTGTGGACTTCCAATATCCAACACTTTCAGTAGTAACAGAAAACAGGAAGGTTAAACAATAAGTGTGCCACAAAGTCATAAAAAGTATGGCATACCGAAGAAAGAATACAACCTATAAGTCAGTCCTCCATTTTATTTTATAATGCAAGAGGTTACAAGGTGAAATCTGAGCCATAAATAAGGCTTGCTACTTTTAACTTTTGTGCACACCACAATTACCCTATGAGACAAATGAAATAATTAGCTGTCATACATTTGAAGCGTGTAATGCTTTTACAAGCACACAAAAAGAAGATCACTGTCACACCTAGAATGGGTTGGACTATTTATTATTTGCATTTACCTGTATTCAAAAAGAGATATTACTCTTGGAGGTGGGAGTCTCAAAGCAATTTTTTGACTGCCATTTTGTCATGTGCAATTATAAATCAACTTGGAATCTATTTAGAGTAGATATTAGAATATATTTAGAAGGATTACTACGGGTTTTCAGAGGTGGTTGGCCTTTTGATAATATTTGTAACAGGATACCTTAGGCCAGGGGTGCTCACACTTCTTTGGCTCGAGAGCTACTTTGAAACCCAGCAAGGCCCGGAGATCTACCAGAGTTTTTTTACAATGTTCGTGCCATCATAACATATAACATTTATGTGTACAATGTATGTTGGTGTACCTTGCATAACCACATGAGCCAATATTGCACAACACAACATAATTAACTATAAACATTTTTTGTAATTACTTGAGTTTACTTTGATGACTTGCACTGAAGTGAATCAGCCAAGGATGCATCGCCCGGACAGTAGCTGCTGACAGCCAGTTTCAAGCACACTTCCAAATGTTCATCAGTCATGGTGGAATGGTACTTGGACTTAAAGATCTTCATGTAGGAAAAGGCTGACTCACATAAATAAGTGGAGCCCTTCCTGCCTCAGGTGCTCTTATATCCCTGAGGGCCCTATTGCCTTCAACTGGCTGCAGCTGTGCAGCACACTCTGCTGGATGCCCAGGACTTACCCTTAAAGGGGCCACTGCTGACACCACAGCCTAGCTCCTCACCAGATCTTCCTCGATTCCAATACAAGTGGGGGGGGGAGCAGATCTCTATACAGACCAGTGCAAAAACAAGGGAAAGGTGTGGGGGAGGGAATATCTCTGTATAGACATCACAGCAAGACCAGTGCAAAACCCCTTGCACACAGAACCAACAGATGGAAGTTGGGGGGGGGCAGATCTCCATACATACCAGTGCAAAAACAGGGGAAAGGTAAGTCATCCCCAGGAGAGTCAACGGGGCTCACTCCCAGGGATGCGTGGACAGGAGAGAAGCCTGCCAGCGGCTCCTCTCCAGGTCTACTCACGAGTCACCCCAGTAGAGCCAACGGGGCTCACTCCCAGGGATGCATGGACAGGAACTCACTCCCAGGGTGGGGCTCATTCCCAGGGATGCTTCACTCCCAGGGCGGGGCTCACTCCAGGGCGGGGCTCACTCCCAGGGATGCTTCACTCCCAGGAATGCTTCACTCCCAGGAATGCGTGGACTGGAGAGAAGCCTGCGATCTACTCATTTTGCCTGGGGATCGACTTATTGAGCACCCCTGCCTTAGGCTATCCTATACAAAAACTTACATCGAGTAAGTTCTATTGAATACAGTGGGACGTACATTTTAGCAGACATCCTTAGGATGGTGCGGTTAATTGTTTAAATAAATACACTTATTTATTTCTAAATATTTCTATCCTGCCTTTTCATCCGAGAATAGAGACCTGTTATTTTTATCTGTTATGTTCATAAATCGTTGAATCAACCTAAGATATAAGGGGACAAAGAGAATGAGGGAGAGAGCAGTATTCAGTTATTTCTCATGGCAAAAGTACATTGGCATAACGGTTTTCAGTTTGCATCTATAGGGAGGGGCCCAGATGCCCCACCCTCTCCTGGCAAGAGAGCTCCATGGCTTGGGAGCCTCAGCCAAAAGCCTTCTATTCGGCATACCCACCATTCACACCTTTGACAGCAGGAGGACACAAAGCAGGACTTGCATTTAAGACCTAAATGAATGAGCAGAGTCATAGGAGGGAAGAGAGATGGTCTTTTTATATTTAAACCTGAAAAATTGGGTTCTGATCTGAAAAGTAATGATCATCACTTTGAATGAAATTCACAAACAGAAACCAATGAAGATAGTTCCGTATCAGAGTCGTATGTTCTGATATTTAGGGTGCAATCCTAACTTGCACTGGAACAGGCAAGCCAGGAGGCTTGCGCAGTATCCAGCGCAGGATTGTGGCCAGCAGCGGCTTAGCCAGAGGCAAGGGGAAACTTTTCCCCTTACCCCTGGGTAAGGTCTTGAAGCCGCTCCGTTCTCCCTGGGAACGGGGGTTGGGATCCGACATAACTGCCGTATCCCAGCCCAGCCTCCCTCTCCTCGCCTGCCCGCCCCCAGGGCTGCCCATCGCCATCCCTCCCCCCACCCAGGAACGCCTCCCTCCCTCCTCCTCCCCGCCCCCCCATGCCTATCTTTTTCGCTTGCGTTGGCCCTCCGGGGCCGATGCAAGTACTGGAGGGGAAGCCGGCGCGGAGGCAGCCTCTGCAGGCCAGTGCTTCTTAGAGCGCCGGCCTGGATTCCCCTTGAGGAGGCACAAATGTACTTTGCGACCCTCCCAGGCCAGCCCAAGGGACTTGGGCCAGCCTATCTAAAGGTTTGGATTGTGCCTTTAGATCTCAAACTGGACAGAATTACTAGATATACATTCCTTAAGATATGATGATCACACTTTTCAATGTGTACAATTTGGGCATCCCTTATCTGAAGTGCTTGGGACCAGAAGTGTTTTGGATTTTTCTGTACTTTGGAATACTTGAGTATACATAATGGAAGGTCTTGGGATGAGGCACAAGTCTAAACACAAAATTCATTTATATTTAATATACCCCTTATACACATAGCCCGAAGGTAACTTTGTACAAGATATTTAAAATTTTGTGCACAAAACAAGGTTTGTGCATGAAACACAGTTTGTGAATTTATTTTTTTTAGGCAAAAAAGTAAAAAGAAAAAAGAAAAAAGGAAGTGGCAGGTTAAAATTACCAGAAGACCAAAATGATCCTTAAAAATATAAAAGACAATGATATAGAACGATTAAAAGAATTTCAACTACAAATAACAAAGTAAAATATCTAGGAATTCTAATCACCAAAAAGACAAGTACATTAATGGAAGACAACTATATTAAATTAATGAAAGAAATAAAAAAAGATTTGGAGAAATATAATAAACTGCAATTATCCCTAATGGGAAGAATAGCTCTATTGAAAATGAAAATATTACCAAAATTAATGTTTTTATTCCAAACTATTCCAATTATTTTGAAGAACTTTTTTTGATGAATAACATTACTACAAAATTCATCTGGCAAGGTAAAAACCGAGAACAAGACGGAAAATACTTCAAGAGGATAAAAAAAGAGCAGGGTTTGGATTACTAGACTGGGAATTATATTATCAAGCGGCAGCCCTAAACTGGATAAAAGATTGGGGACTCATAGCAAATTCCAAAATTTTAATTTTAGAAGCACATGATTTACAAATAGGCTGGCACGCATTCCTGTTTTATGATAAAGTCAAACAGCATGGATATTTTAGACAACACATTTTAAGAAGATCTTTAATTTGGATATGGGAACAGATAAAATACAATATATAAATTACCCAGATGGATAAAACCGCTTGAAATAGCAACTAATCCGAACTGGATTTAAAAAGACCAAAATAAATCATACAACGATATGTTGAATATTAAAGGAGAGATCTTAAGTAAGTTTGAGTTAGAAGAGAAAGAAATAAAATTGGACTGGTGGAATGAAATGCAAATAAGAACAAGATTACGAGAAGACCAAAAAATAGGTTTTTATAAAGAAGATATAAGTTTTGATAAAATATTTTTGATTGATGAGGGGAAATATGTAAAAAAAATGTACAATTTTCTCCTAGAGATAAGAATGGAGGATGAAATATTTAAAGATGCAATGGTGCGGTAGGCAAAAATTTTTGGATATACTATATCGATGGACGACTGGAAACAAATTTGGAATATAAATATTAAGATAACTAAAGCAGTGTCTTTTAAAGAGGATTTATATAAAATGTTTTATAGATGGTATTTAACTCCAGAGAAATGAGCAAAAATGTATTCTGGGTCATCAAATAAGTGTTGAAAATGTAAAGAGGTTGAAGGAACCTTTTATCATATGTGGTGGACATGTGAAAAAACAAAGAAATACTGGAAAATGATACATAAATTCTTGCAAGAGATATTGAATTGTGTATTACCATTCAAACCAGAAATATTCCTCCTAAATGTGACATCAGAAATTAAAGACCAATATAGAAAATACCTTATTGTATATATTGTTACAGCGGCAAGAATACTGTTTGCGCAAAATTGGAAATCTACAGATGTGCCAGCTAGAGAAAATTTAACAGACAAAATTTATGAAATAGCAGAAATGGAAGTTCTAACAGAAGGAATGAAAGAGAGATTTAGGTAGAGTAAGAAACTATTGGAAGCCTTTTTATGATTGGATAGATAGTTTTAGTTAAACAATATTGAGTGTTTAGATAAATTTAAATTTTTATAATAGTAAATATGATAGCTTTTGTATTGAAGATTATTGCGCGTGTTTTTCAGTCGTTTGATTGCTTTTTTTTTAATAATGCATGTTGTAATCTATGAGGGCCATATCCTCATGTGTAACCTGTGTAGTACCTGCCCAAAGTTTAACCCATTTTCCTCACCTGTATCTGTAATAAATAAATAAAATGCTTAATTAAAAAAAAAAAAACAACTCATGATGGCGTTCAAAAAAGTTCCATATTTCAGAATATTTCATATTTTGTAATTCCGGATAAGGGGTACTGAACCTGTAAGATAGTGAAAAAGTACAACTGAACGTTGTGCACAGTCAGGATGCTTAAATCCCACTGAAGCCCCCATTTTACGAGTACAACCCAGATATACTTCTTAGAACCCAATCCTATGCATGTCTGCTCAGAAGTAAGCCCCATTATAGTCAGTGGGGCTTATACCCAGATAAGTCTAGATAGGATTGTAGTCTTTAGTGAAACATTCATTGAAACACTGAACCAGTAGCAAACCAGTAGCAGCACCTTCCAAATACCAAGAGCAGATAAGTCATAGTGGGATAGAGTTATGCTTTCTTTCTCAACTGCTTGAGGGCAACCCACTGGTGGGCTAATGTGGGAAGCAGAATGCTGGGCTAGATGGGCCTTTGGCCTGATCCAGCAGGGTTTTTGTTTGTTTGTTTGTTTGTTTTAAATATACTCCCATGAAACTGTGGGCACAAGATCAAGATATTTTGGCAGCACCTGTGATTCTGCCTGTATGAAATTCAAGGTGCCCCAACAATAATCCAGTGCATGGCAGTGGCAAAGCTTTATCATTCTGTGCCACAGTATGTTTTATTTGCCCATTCTTTGCAGCAAGTTGTACCAGGCAGTTACTTCCACTGTATATCGCCACAGAAAGCTCTGCAACCCAATATCCGGGAGGAAGCTGCTGCCTTGCACAACTTGCTACAAAGATTGCATGAAAAAAACAAAGGCTGTGACACAGAAGAGTAAGGCTCCCTCATTGCTGTGCCCAGGATTATTATGTTGGGGCACCGTGGGCCGCAGTTTGGAGAACACTAACCTAGATGAATCTTGATCTGTTCCATCCAGGCAGCACTCATGTTCTTAAGCAGATAAAACTTAGCATTAGCACTTTTGTTACTTTACTAAGATGTCTCAAAGAAACAACAACAACAACAACAACATGTTTCTCACCAGCCATATGCAAGGTAAAAACATCCCCATGTTTTTGTTGCAAGGACAATAGAAGATTGGAAGCATCGTCTCTAAAATCCAGGGCCACTCCCAAGAAAGGAATCCAGCCATTCACTAAGGGAGGCTCTCCAGGTTTCCTTTATTTAAAAAAAAAAAAAAAGAGTAGAAAGTACAGTTAATTCAACAATTCCTAATAACATAAGCATCTATCACCATCACTATTTTCATATGCTGGTGGTTTTGAAAGCTGAATTGTACCCCTCCTCCCTCACACAGGAAGGCTGACTGGTCTATAAGAAGAAAAGCCAGTAAGGGAAAAAGGTCCACCACCACCCCACATGTAGTGCTTTTGAAAGCTGAGCTGCATGACCTGTGTTTAACTCAACCTGTGGGCCTCTTAGGAGGTGGAAAGACCACATGCAAAGAACAGCATCTTAATTTTACAGATTGGATTGAGAAGCGCCAGTCCAATTCTCTTTGTGTGTTCTGCTATGTAGAAGGGCTCTCTCATTGACTTTGAGAAGGACACTCTCATTGACTTCAGTGTCTAAAACCACTCTGTGCATACTGCTTCCAACTGTCATACTATCGAGGGAAGTCCTTGAGATTACAGGAACATGTGCACCGAAACTGCTGATTGAGACAATCATCTTCAGTGTATATAATCATTAAAAAGAAAGAACTTCATTCCCTAGGGCAGTGTTTTTCAAACGGTATGTCATGGCCCACTGGTGGGTTGTGACCCAATGGGCCCTGTTGCACCACAAAGCTTTACTGGGAACCACCAAAGGCCGCTTCTAGGACGCGCTGGGCCACTGGCCTCCAACTTCTGGCTTGCACCCACAACTTCTGATTTGCTTCTGCAAGGCATACTGGGGGCCCATAGAGATCAATGGAATGGGTCGCAGGCCTGGCGTGACCTGGAAGTGGCACCCAGTGGTTCTCAGTAATGCTTTGCAGTGTGACAGGGAGAATCAGGTTCCAGCCCAGTATGAAGGACGAAGTGAATCGCTACCAAGTTTGAGAAACGCTGCCCTAGGGAACTGATTCAAGGATTTCTTTTAATCATACATGGCTTCCTTTCTGGATTCTTTCTAGGCTTTCCAACTTAAAGTACAATTTATGCATGCAGCTATTCAGATTTCATGCTAGTTCCTCCTCTTAAAAAAAAAAAACAACTGGTTTTGTGTTACATTGTTTAAGCAGTTACAAATGAGGACCATACAAAAGGGAGCTACAACACAATGTTCCATTTCTCCAACTGTAGTGTCCAATTGACTCAAAATGCCCAGTTGGATAAAGTAGGCCAAGTCCTCCCTCTGCCATAAAAGGTTTCTCGCCCCCATGACATCTTAGTGTTCCAATACAACAGAGTGAGTGGGTGTCTATCTCACCCACCCAAGCTGATATTATCCACAGAAAATCCAACACACCAAATAGTTTATACTTGTTCTTTATGCATTTGAATGTATAACTTACTGCAGATGAAAACAAATAAAATATCTGCAAGATTTCCCTTAAAATCAAATAACAGTTACACATAATGTTGGTAACAATAGAGTCTAATCCTATGCAATTTCCAGTGAAAGTGCAGCTGTGCCCATGGGTAGACTGCCCTCTGGTAGAGAGGCAGTCACAGATGCTTTTGTTCCCTTCCCTCAAGGCTGCACTGAGGCTGCACCAGTGCTGGAAAGTTGGATAGGATTGGGCCCTTATCCAATAATTACATTCACAAATGCAAGTGACAGGTTTGTCTCTTAACTAGCCCTGCCCAGCTTCCTGAATCCACTTTCATTCAAACAAATAGAAGCCAAGCCCATTACAGAAAGGATTAAATGAAAACACACTTTTAAAAAAATCGCTCTGATGCTACAGCCCCATCTGGGAAGGTGACTCACTCCGTAGAGAACAACTAGTTTTGATTAATCGCAAGATATTTACTAGCTTGTATCTAATCAAAGATCAAGGGATCACAAGCTTTATTACTATCATACATGGCATAGATGTTTATGTGGCTGGATTAACCCTATCACAGACTATTATGAAATGCGAGATGTTTTGAAATAAAAATAATCCCTTTGCTCAGAATTATTTTTTTAAACTGCTAACTTGCACAGCATGAATAGAAAAGTCTTGCACAAGGGCTGTTAACCAAAGAAATTTTACAGCCCAATCCTAATTTGCACTGGCCAGTGGGCCTATGCTGTATCCAGTACAAGTTTGGGGGTGACTGCAGGCCAACCTGGGGCAAGGGGAAATGTTTCCTCTTACCCCATGTCACGCTGCATCAGCCCCAATGAGTCTACTCAGATCTGCGCCACCTGACGAGGTGGTGCAAATTCAAGCAGCCCGGGACTGCCCTGGGCCACCCAGGAATGGGGTCAGGATCTGGCATAACTGCTGGCTCCTGGTCCTGCCTCCTGCTCCCCGCCTGCCTGCCGACAGTCCCACCTGCCTGCCGTCCGCCCTTCCCTGCCCCGAAACGCATCACTCCCGCCTCCTTGTGTTGGCCCAAGTGCACTTCCGGACTGTACCCTTGGTTGATTAATTGATTTCCATTTAAAGAGTAATCTTCTAAAATCTTCTTTAATTCTAAAAATTAAAAACACTTTGGAGATGCGTATACACCTCTCAGCACGTCTGCTCTGAAGTAAGCCCTCCTGAACCGAGTAGGACATACTCCTAGGTAAGAGTATAAAAGATTGCAATCATATAGATTTTGGACAGGTGACAGTATGCGAGCTGAGCCATCCAGTATATAGTCAGCAAGTGTGCAGATGTTGGCCTCCACCAGTAGGGAGAGTTGGTTTTTGTTAAAAGCAGGGGTAGCCAACCCGCAGCTTGCCATGTGCTACTTTTTATGCATAGAACTTTGAACGTTCCACTCTAGCTGCCTCTAGCGACATCTCTGCTGGGTGCAGCTTGGTGAGGATGGGGCCCAGTGCCTCTTGTCTTCAGTGATGGCTGGACTCACTGCGCTTTAACTCACCATGCCAAATGCAAAGCCAGGGAGGTAGCGCCCCAACATGCCTTATGAACAGGTGACTGATGGCCAACCAGCTGGTGCTAGCTCCAGTTTGTCAACTGAGTTTGCTCCAGTTTGTCAAGCTCCAGTCATTGCACTGAACCAGTTTGCATGTTTGGGCATGGAGGTTTCGTCCAGGCTGCTGACAGGGGCGGGGTGGAGATGGGTTCTGCTGCATGTGCCATTTTGAATGTGTCCACATGCCACTTGTGGCACATGTGCTGCAGGATGGACAACCCTGGTTTGTGAGTTGCTTCTATTTGGGTTTTATTCCCTGTTTCTGCCTTCGAGCGACCATGGCTGCAGTTCTCTCTGTGTCCTACTAAAGTTCTTAACAAAAGTCAGTTTGCTGTGAGTCAGCTCTGCTAAAAAGATGACTTTAGATCATCTTTTTCTTTTACAAATCCCTCCCCCAATCAGCTTACAGTTGTAAACTGTGACAGTGGAGGAAACCACAGAAGCAAGAAAAATAGGGAGAGAGAGAAGGAGTGCAGCAGAAGAAGAAAGGATAAGAAGAGAATTTTGTTACACATGTTTAGGATTTGTCCATTGAGGAATAGGGACAAAGGGTTAAATCAGTGGTTCCAAAACTGCGCGCCATGGTGCCTGAGGGGTTCCAAACTCACAGGGGTGCCACAAGATGTCCCCAGTGGCCTCTTCCTCCCAGCAATCCCAGGTGCCGCCACCTTGGATTGAGCAAAATCTCACAAGATCCAACATGGTGGTGCCCATCTTCCCAGCTCTCCTGGGGGCTGCCATCTTGGATTGTGTGAGATCTCACGCATCAAACAACTGGCAATGCGCTTCCACCACCATCATCTGGGGCAGTCTCAACAATGCCTCTACACAGACACACAACCACAGTCGATCAGTGCTGAGAGCTGCTTCAATTAGAGCTGTGCATAAGTCCCATTTTGCATTACAGACTCAAATTCCATAGTACAAAATACATTTAACACACTTTGGGCCACTGTGCATGAAGTACATCTGGAAAGAGCTGGGAAAAACCCTTGCCTGAAACCTTGAATAGGTTGAATTGCTAGTTACTATCGACAATACTGAGTTAGGACACAATCCTAACCCCTTATGTCAGTGCTTTCCAGCACTGGCATAGTGCTGCCAATGGGACATGTGCTGCATCCTGCAGTTGGGTGGCACTCACGGAGGCCTCCTCAAAGTAAGGGAATGTTTGTTCCCTTACCTCAGAGCTGCATTGCTCTTATGTCAGTGCTAGAAAACACTGACATAAGGGGTTAGGATTGTGCCCTTAGTCTTATAAATTGTCTGTGTAAACATAAAGCAGTTGTGTTTTGTGCTTACAGAGTCTCTGAAAATATTTCCGTTTTTAATGGATCCTCCAAAACTGAAATGTGGCTTTACAGTCCAGAAACTGGTGACCAGGTGTGGGAGGCAAACTACAAGAAGTTTCCTGGTCTTTGACACTGTTTCACAGAACGGATATACAAGAAACCTCTAGCAGTTACTGTTTGTTGAAGTGGCACAAAAATTGCCCTGGATACAGAAAACTTGCTAGTGGTTAATTCTCCATGAAATGACAAAACGGAGGAAGCGAAGCTTAGACAAAAGCATCTCTGCAGCATTATGGCAGTCCGTACCCGACCCGCAATTAGCCTCTCAAAACGACTAACTTATTTTGATAGCATACCTGTTATCTTTGTATGCATGCCTGTGTCCGGCTTTCACTTTTGGGCTTGGACACTAGATTGCTTAAATAACACGGTGACAGATATTTAGATAGGCTCTTGGTAGTATTCTAATTTAATACACCTAATTTCAGCCTCCCTGCTCTGTCATTTGGTCAAAAGCTGTATTCTTCACTGGCTTTCCGTGGGGTAGAAAGGACGCAGCTCAGAAATCCAGGAGGAAATTAATTTAATGCTTTGAGTCTAGGGGATCACATCAGGGAGACATCTTGCCACTGAAGAGACGCAAGGGTCATCATTTGCTTCAGACAGGTTTCGCTCAGTGGCAATACGCTTAATACTGCTAAATACCTTGTCAGGGCTTTGCGTATCGCAGAGAGAAGTATCACAGTGGTGTCACTTATGACCCATCAGAGATGGATAACAGAAATGCATCTTTATTTCTGTCTTTACTTTGCTCAGGAAGATAGAGGTCATTTTAATGACTTATGGCTCTCTGCCAACTGAGCCGAGGTGGCATGCCACTAGATCTATCAATAATATATTAATATATTAGCCTCTTTGTGTGTGAATGGAATGTCTCACTGCACAAATTGTTAAACCGCATAATACTTCTGATCCGAGTGTCTTATAAGCTATTATTTCATATGCCTTTAAAGGATAATGCAAAATCCATTTATTTAACATGGAATTTGGGGAAAGGAGTTGACGTCATCTGCCTGTTTTTTTTTTTTTTTACTGCAAATGATTAGACAATTGTGGCTTTAGAACCTACAAATACTCTCAGAAACAAAATAGAAACCTCTACCATGTACAAGAATGCATTTCAATGTAAAATGGTCTTGCTTGTTCCCAACAGGATGGAAAAGTGCATTTCAACTATAAACTATGTTATCTGTGTAAGACAACTTGGGAAAATCATCTGAAAAATCTGTGTTATAGACTTTTGTCCTGAGCAGTTCTTTGTCACAATTCAGGGTACAGAAGTCATCCAGCAATAAAGAGTGAGAGTGATCCAAAGCTTCAATATACATACTAATTTAAATATTATTTAAATATAAATTTAAATAATTAAACCTGACTTTCCTTGTCAGAATTATGAAGTTAAAAATGGCTCACATTGTTCTGGAGTATCTTCTTGGGTTTTTTTTAAAAAACACAAAAAGTGCTTAGAGGGCAAGGTGGTGAATTGTTTCACCAAAGACTTCAGAGGTGCTTTGAAACAAATATCTGATTTGTGTAGTTAAAGAAACACATGCCTAATAAACAGCATAATTTTTTGGGAGCGGGGGAATGGCTATGCACAGTTTCAGTCTAGATTTCCATGTACAGGTACATGGTGATATTTCTCCTGCAAATTTAAGGTGTGATCTTGATTTGTATGAGAGCAACTCTGGTGGGCCAAGTTGCTCCAATGTGTGAAAAAAGGCATTAGAGTATTGTATCACAACACAGCATAATCTATAACTAGAGAGTCTTTTTGAGTGGAAAACTGAGAAAACCTGGCTAAAATCAACAGGCAATTAAGACAGATGCACTTCATCTTTCATTAGGAGGGGAAAAGAGTTCAGGGCTCAGTTAGCTAGAAAACAGAAGTCACTGGGATTTTAAAATCCTTAAATTGCCACTGGATTAAGTTACAAAACTTAAACCACAGAAGTAACACAGACTGTCATAAACAGTACCATTGATGCTAGCCTGCTTTTATTGGCTTTTAACACAGGTACCAGAAAACATCTTTTGTTCATGCAGATGGTTTTAAATGTGTATGTAAAAAAAATAAATAAATTCACACACGAATACCACATAGCTTAAAGATGGACACTGACAAAAAGAAGCAATTAAGACACTTTTACATAAAATAAGCAAAGCACAAAACCCCAGGATGCCAAGGCTGATAGTAAAGTTGCATTTTTATCTTGCCATAACCAAGTGTAATATTTAAAAATGAACATTGGTACATGAATCCAAGGTAAAGAGGATCAAGGTTTGGTCTGCTACCATTGTGAGTTTCATGAAGGAGAACAGACATCTCTAATTTGCTCCTGATTCAATCTTTGGGGCAAGAAATGAACAGGTGAAGTCTTATCTTGGAACATAATAAATCATAAGTGCGCAACACCTGTAGTTGCATTTCACGAACATAAACCTTCTGTTTAATAATGTCTGTTTACAACCAGAAACAGACATATAGTAATCTCTTGTTTGGGATAAACATTAATCCAGATCTGTCTACAAAAAAAATATACAATTCATTACAATACATAATCTCTGTAGTGGCCTGTTCTTAACCTTCATTCTCCATTCTCCTGTCCTAAATCTAGCAAATCCACTACTAGTGTGCAACCGGCATCTGCTCCTAACATCTCGTTTGCAGCATGCAGAACAATCAGAAAAGCCTGCCAGGAAGACATTGCCTTGCTGGGTATGAGTAATTTTGCTTTTCATCACTTTCATTGAGAAAACACAAATCTGAAGGGTCTGAAAAGAAAAGAGTAGGACTCCACTGAGTTCTTTTTCATTTTACGAAGTGTCATTGCTAAAACCTTTTATAAGAAATGGACGTAAAATAAAGTTTTATTGATTTCCAATGGCACGGCCAGGCATTTCACTCACTCTCCTGGAAAAAAAAAATGATGCAGTATTTTTACACACTCACACACACACAAAAGGAGGAGCAACATTTTAGCACAGATGTAGAGCCAAAGCTAGTATGAATATGTCAGAACCATCTGTGTGTACCTACTCACTCTATCCTAATATTTAAACAGCATTCAATGTGACATGCAGGGCATTCCTGGGCGCTTCCAACATTACTGAATACTTGGACTGTAATATGTACAATGAACCCAGAAGCTTCACGCTCCAGAAAGGTACTCTGAAGAAACATGGTGCAGAGGCTTTTGTTCTTAAAAAATTATTTTTTGCAAGCAATAACTGAGAACAATGGATTTTAGCAGCCTATGCCCAGGATGGTGGTCATGGGCAACACCTAGACCATCTTGAAACTCAACTGCTAAGAAGAAAATACAGTGGACCCTCTTTATCCACAGGTTCGGCATGCTTGGACTTAACTAAACACGGGTGCTGAGCCAGCATCTGGAAGACCTCAAGGACCTCCCTGACATGACTGGAAGTGCCTTCCGGTTGTGTGCACGAGGTGTTCTGAGGTGCTGGGAGCCTACCTCGGAATGCCCCCTGAATGCTTCAGAAAGGCATTTCCAGTTGGAAACCACTGGTGTAAGAGGAGCCTGTGATCTAGCAGAATGCTGAAAATTCAAAAATATAAGTAGCAGCAATATTTGTAAATGTTGGGTTTTTTCCTCTTAAGGGTATTTTTACAAAATAGCACACAAGTGCAGACTAAAAAGAAAACAGGCTCAGGTAGAAATCAATCAATAGGAAGTTTTCAAAGAGGCAGTTTCTAATATAGCATTTGGAACCATCAGAAGAGATCTGAGGAGGTCAAGGACCAGGAGAGTTGGGGGGGCAGGAGGGGGCCTGAAACTGTCTGGAGATTCTATGGGTTCCTGGTCAAATCTCTATCCTCCTTAAGGGGGCAGAGTCCCAAATGAAATTGGGAACACCTGTCCTAGGGAATCGTGACCCCCAGATTGGGAAACAGAATTAAATGGCACATCAGGACTTTCATTGACACCCCTAAACAGCATTAAATTAAGAGACAAAAAAAAGTGGTGACAGTTCATCAGGTGATATCTAAATGCTTTTGTTAACACATAAAAGACGACCATCACTGCTATGTTAAATAATAAACAGGGCAATTTCAACTGCAAGGCCCAAGATAGCAAAAACAGCTAATGATTCAATGGTTCCATTGAATCTCTCCCATGCTTATGAGAAACAGACACGTGCATATATTACATATAGTAATCAATTAAAGGCAAGCAGTGCAAGAAATGTTAATTACTAGTAATTAAAGGAATAGGCAATGTACCTAGTTTCACAGAGCAGAATATATGCGGAGACATCAACAGAGCACAGTGTCAGACAGACAGATAGTCATCTATCATCATGGAAAAAGTCAAGCTGATAAAGAATTACATACTAAATTCTCACCCCTGCTATAAAAACAGCAAATATTTATTTACTAGTTTCATTGGAGATCTCTATATAGTAACAGAAGACTATCAAAAATAGTACCATAGACAGGAGCAAACAAGTGGATAGGTGCAAAACTGAGGAGACCCACTGATGATTCTAGAACACTGGTTCCCAACCTGTGGTCTGTGAACCACAGTTGGTCTACAAGACCCTGAGAAGTGATCCATGAGGTTTCAGGGGGAAAAAAAATAATCTTTGATCACTTCCAGTGTCTTGCCAAGCAAGCATTCCCACATGGACCACCAGAGAGGGTGGAGAATGGCCTGTCTGCAACAGGCACTTCAGTGCCAGCTGTGGGTGGTCCATTCTCTGCCCTCTATGGTAGTCTGTGGGGGAGTGCTCATTTGGGAGAAGCTTCTCCACAGACCACTAGAGAGGGTGGAGATACTGAAGACTATGGCTACGGATGGTCCATTCTCCACCCTCACTGGTAGTCCGTGGGGGACTGGTCACTTGGGAGATGCTTCCCATGAACCACTAGAGACAGTGGAAAACAGACTGCTCACAACTGGCACTGCATGTGGTCCATGACAATTCCAATTTTTGCCTCAGTGGTCTGTGGGCTACTAAAGGTTAGGAAGCATTGCTCTAGAACTTGTCCAAAAGAACCCCTCCAAAGCCAAGATCTCTGGTAGCATTAACCTGCTATTCAAACTTAATGGGCTGGAGCCTCAAAACAAAATGGGAGCAGCAGCATTGCTATTACCCACTGAGGTGGGGTCAAGACCCATATTCAACTGTTGAAGGCATCTGTCCTAGATGACAACTATTCATGGTAATATCCTCCTATATGGTGGTTCCGTACTACATTGAAGGTCAGGAACTGAAGACGGATGATGAAAAACAAACTTATGTCATAACCGATTATAGACAAAATGGGCAAGCAGCCAGAAAATAAGCATATTATGGTTTTGCTTAATTGTTTCAAAGGCACATTAGGTTCGCCTTAAGCCTGGCAGGTGCTAAATAATCATTTATTGCATCATCTCAATTTTTCTGATCAACAGCAAGCATGAAGAACATCTGTTCTCCAAGCTGCACTTTCTCTTTAAACGCACGACAATAGAAATAATATAGCAGCAGCTGGAATAACTGGTTAGTGTGTGGATTCGTTCACAGGGCCACATCTGGTTTGCCAAAAAGGCAATGCCAACAGAATAGCTATCGATGTACAGGCTTAACTCCCATTTATGATTTAGCTGCTGGCAAGCCCAAAGTGGCCTGTGGTTACATCACACTTTGTTCCAGAGTGAAGGAGCTGAAGTTTTTGATCCAGCCTCATCACAAGGGAGTTTCTAGATGCTAATGATGTGCAGTCTGAATTTCAACTTGAGATTTAAGTGATTACGCCTGGATGAAGTTAAATTTGAAAACAGGTGGCCTGGTTGTTCTAGCGCCTACTTGATCACACACTTGTTTGTTAATGCACACTACATTGAGTTTTATGAACTGCAGAAGGGAGTTTAATCGAGTTGCCTGACCGGCATCAGAGTAAGGAAATGAAGGCAGCCGCTGCACACTATATTGAAAGAGGAAAGCACCTAAGCTTCCAAGCAGAATCTTCTCTTGTTCTTTTTGGACCAGAACTTCTAAAGGTACCAGGGAATCCTAGTTCACTGAAGTCTGCCAGCAGGAAGCCAGGGTGAACACATGGAGTGCAAGCACAAAAGTGCTCTTCACATGCTACCGGGCCGGGGGAGGGGGGGTCAGAAGAAATTCACTTGGCTCTTGTTAGAATGCCGTGTTTCATGCAACAACATGATGGTCTGCTGCATTCCGGGAAAGAAAAGGGAGACGCTGGAAAGCAAAGCGATAGTTTGAGCACTGTTTCCGCCCAGCTAGCACATTTGTGAGTTAAGGAGGACAATACTTTCACTGCAGTCCCTGTAAGGACCTCCCCATCCAAAAATTGTTGATTTTTGTGGAGCTAAAAAACAGGGTGGGGGGCTATCCATGAAAGTTGTGAAACTCTCACTTCATTTTCTTTGTAATGGGGGAGGCTGGAGCAAATGAGGGACAGATTTGGATCAGCTTGAATTATTATTATTTATTTAAAGAGATTATGTCCTGCCTTTAAGATTGAAAATCTGACAAGGCAGCATATACTGGAAAGGGGACCCAGGTCTTAAACAGTTTAGGGCTCCAAAACTAAGAACCAGCACCCTTAACTGAGCACAGAAATGAACAGGTAGCGAAAGAGATCTAATAGAATTAGGGCAATATGTTTCCAACAATCATTCATAAGAACATAAGAACAGCCCCACTGGATCAGGCCATAGGCCCATCTAGTCCAGCTTCCTGTATCTCACAGCGGCCCACCAAATGCCCCAGGGAGCACACCAGATAACAAGAGACCTCATCCTGGTGCTCTCCCCTACATCTGGCATTCTGACTTAACCCATTTCTAAAATCAGGAGGTTGCGCATACACATCATGGCTTGTACCCCATAATGGATTTTTCCTCCAGAAACTCGTCCAATCCCCTTTTAAAGGCGTCTAGGCTAGACGCCAGCACCACATCCTGTGGCAAGGAGTTCCACAGACCGACCACGCGCTGAGTAAAGAAATATTTTCTTTTGTCTGTCCTAACCCGCCCAACACTCAATTTTAGTGGATGTCCCCTGGTTCTGGTATTATGTGAGAGTGTAAAGAGCATCTCCCTATCCACTCTGTCCATCCCCTGCATAATTTTGTATGTCTCAATCATGTCCCCCCTCAAGCGTCTCTTTTCTAGGCTGAAGAGGCCCAAACGCCGTAGCCTTTCCTCATAAGGAAGGTGCCCCAGCCCCGTAATCATCTTAGTCGCTCTCTTTTGCACCTTTTCCATTTCCACTATGTCTTTTTTGAGATGCGGCGACCAGAACTGGACACAATACTCCAGGTGTGGCCTTACCATAGATTTGTACAACGGCATTATAATACTAACCGTTTTGTTCTCAATACCCTTCCTAATGATCCCAAGCATAGAATTGGCCTTCTTCACTGCTGCCGCACATTGGGTCGACACTTTCATCGACCTGTCCACCACCACCCCAAGATCTCTCTCCTGATCTGTCACAGACAGCTCAGAACCCATCAGCCTATATCTAAAGTTTTGATTTTTTGCCCCAATGTGCATGACTTTACACTTACTGACATTGAAGCGCATCTGCCATTTTGCTGCCCATTCTGCCAGTCTGGAGAGATCCTTCTGGAGCTCCTCACAATCACTTCTGGTCTTTACCACTCGGAAAAGTTTGGTGTCATCTGCAAACTTTGCCACTTCACTGCTCAACCCTGTCTCCAGGTCATTTATGAAGAGGTTGAAAAGCACCGGTCCCAGCACCGGTCCCACCATTCCCAGCTAAAATCTTGGCAGGCGTATTCCGCAGAATTCTGAACATTCTGCAAGGGCAATCTATATAGTGCAGTGGTTCTCATAGCACCCACCACCGAGGAGTGAGACTGTTATGGGAATTTCCAATAGTGATAGGAAGCTAGAGCTGGCAGGCAGAGCTCTAGCGTGCAGTTTTTGAGTGCAAGAAAAAGTTCTCCCACCTGCCATGGGCCTCTTACTGACCTAGGAAGCTCCCATCACAGTCTCCAAACCCAGACGTAATTGGCGATGATGTCATTGCCAGTTACTTCTGGTGGCACCTTCGAGGACAGTGCGACATCAAGTCATATGTTGGGGGAGAAGCTTTGAGAAATGCTGATAAATAGCAAGTTGCAGTAGTCTAGTTCAGTGGTTCCCAAAGTCATGACCCACCAGTTTGGGAACTGTTGGTCTAGTATGGAACTGTGCAGGCAAGGGTAAGGTCAAACTTTTACCTTTTCTTAAAGTCACTCCTAGCCATTGCTACCACTTGGCCTAAAACAGAAGCCCCAGATCAAGTAACAAGTCTTAGACCTATTTCCAGATCAGCTGAACTACCAACCAACAGCACCTTCACTCTGTCTGAAATAAATTTCAGCTTCTTCTCACCCATGCTTCACAAGAGACTGACAACAGTATAGGGCAGCGGTTTTCAAACTCTTAGGTAGAGTTTGAACTGCAGTAAGTTCTTGCGGGGGTGGGGGCAGCGACGCAATCCCCAGGATTGCATCGCTAAGGGGGCTGCAGGGACTGGGATGCACTCACCAGTTCCTGCAGTAGCCTGTCGGGGATGTGGGGAGCCCTGCATGGGTATCTGCAGGGCTCCCCAGGTCTTAAAAAATGAAAGTGGAGCGATCATGCTCCACATCTGCAAAACTGCTGGGAGGGCTGCCTCCCTCCTGCCCCCACCCCTTAAGAGGAAAGTGTCCAGGGCTCTCTGGTTGGGGTGTCGTGATGTCCCAGTTTGAAAAGCCCTGGTATGATACAGGATCATGTGGGGGCATAAACATGGCGGGCTGAACTTTCCTGCTTGGGAAAGCACCAGGAGACTTAAACCCAGCTGCTGTTGACAGCTTGCAGTCAAGGACTTCCCTGGATCAAAGGGATAACGAGAGATTACCTACAACTCTTTGGAGGTTGCTCCTTTTGGGGGGTGTATCTCTGGCAAAGGCTGGGGAACCCCTCTTTAGTTCGAGCGATGGAAGAAAAGGACAGACATCTAGCTCAGGTCTTCTGTGGTGAGACAAAGCCTGACCGTTCCTCTGAAATTTACTGCTTTCGCTTTGGCAAGTGGCAGAAAAATAGTGTAAAGATTTATAGAAGTTGTTTGGACATTCAAGATAAGACTGCCAATTAAAGGAACTTGAAATAGTTTTAATGAGATGAAAGTTATGTTTATCAGTCAGAAGGAATAGAATGTGGCACAGCAAGCGTTGTGACAAAGAGATGTGTTTCAAAAGTTTCTAACGGGCGAATGGTCTCCAAATGCTTTATTAGGATGTTTTTCTACCGATTAATGACTTTTTATTGACTTTAATGATTATGATATCGAGGATGTTTATATTTTACTTTTATGTGACACATCATTGCTTACGAAATTTGACTGAATGAACTTTAGAACGGAAGAACTTTAAAACTATAGAGATTTTGAATTGCTCAAATTGAAATCTGCTGGTGAAAACAGGACTAAAGAGCCAATACTATGGAGCAAATAAAAGTACAAACAAAACAGCCAGTATTACCAATACAGATACAGAAGAAAGAACTGAGTGTGGAATTTCTGAAACATGTTTCAGCAGTTTCAGGTTAAATTTGAATTAAAAATAGACTCAGTTGAACAAGAGCTTAAAGACCTGAAACTGGAATTGAGACAAGATATCATGCAGCTGGAAGAATCTGTCAAAGATATTAAACAAGAGACACAGGAGATCCAGAACAGAGTCAATATCACTGAATGTAGTATGGAAGTCATGAGTTTAGAACGAGAGAAAACATTGGATATGATATCTTTGATTGAACAAGCAAATAAAGAAAAAACATGGAAATTAAGAGCTGCACCAGAGAATTTCAGAAAACTTGGAGTTTTGAGACAACGAATGGTACAGATCCTAGCTTAGTATTTACAAACAGATGAACACATCATTGGTTCAGAAGTTGACCAGGTTTATACACAACAAAAAATCTACTGGCTGGATATGGTCCAAAAGGCAAGAGACTTTATGCAGAAATGTAAAGAAGAACAGGCGGACTTAGGAGGACAAGAGGGAAGATTAGAAGACATACAACAGGATCAATGTCAGGAGGAAGTGGTCTTGATGGATAATGGATAAACTTAAAATTGTTATTAAAGACAAGTCAGTAAAAACTTTTATGGATAACTGGAAACTATTCATGGACTTCCTGCGCACTGAGGGGAAAATGGACCAAAAAACCTATGGATTTGATGAGTAGATAGGGAAGTTAATTTTCATGTTTCTTATTTTTTTTGTGGACAATAAGTCTAGACTGTTTAAGATCTGATAACTAATTTTTTGTATGATTTTGTAGTAGAATAAGGAAATGTAGTTTGATATAATGGGCCAAATAATCTATAGATGTGATGAATAGATAGGGGACTTAACCTTTATGCTTTTCTTATTTATTTTTGTATTGAAAATGTATTTTTCAATGTGTAGATTGTTTAAGAATCAATAACTAATCTTTTGTACGATTTTATAGTAGAACAAAGAAATGCAGTTTGAGATTTCCACATTTGCCACACAACCTGCAATATCTTTATTTTAAAAAAAATTGTAATTTAAACTCGTACTTGTGTTTAATAAAATAAAAACATGGGAAAAAAGCCCTGGTATAGGGAGTCCATTTGGATAAATGGAAAAGGCAAATAGGACTAGGCATAATCTGCTATTCTGGTCACTTAGCAGTCCAAATCTCTGGGCAACTTCATTCAATAATTTCATGTAGTTGTTGAATAGTACGGGGAAAGAATGGAATCCTGTTGGACTCCATAGGCAAAAGGGTGAAGCAGAAGTCCACTGTTTGTTTCTTTAACAATTTGTACCTTGCCATTCCCTGCAATGGGGCATTGAAGGCAACTTACAATAAAAACCATAAAATGCAGCATAAAAATAAAGCAGCTCTGTAAGACAATCAAAAAGCAACGGCATAAATAAAACAGACAAAGCAGCAGCATAAAATACAAATAAAAACAGCACATAAAGTAAGAAAATAAGAACAGCCCCACTGGATCAGGCCATAGGCCCATCTAGTCCAGCTTCCTGTATCTCATAGCGGCACCACCAAATGCCCCAGGGAGCACACCAGATAACAAGAGACCTCATTCTGGTGCCCTCCCTTGCATCTGGCATTCTGACATAGCCCATTTCTAAAATCAGAAGGTTGTACATTCACATCATGGCTTTTAACCAGTAATGGATTTTTCCTCCAGAAACTTGTCCAATCCCCTTTTAAAGGCGTCCAGGCCAGACGCCATCACCACATCCTGTGGCAAGGAATTTCACAGACCAACCACATGCTGAGTAAAGAAATATTTTCTTTTGTCTGTTCTAACTCTCCCAACACTCAATTTCAGTGGATGTCCCCTGGTTCTGGTGTTATGTGAGAGTGTAAAGAGCATCTCTCTATCCATTCTGTCCATCCCCTGCATAATTTTGTATGTCTCAATCATGTCCCCCCTCAGGCGCCTCTTTTCTAGGCTGAAGAGGCCCAAACGCTGTAGCCTTTCCTCATATGGAAGGTGCCCCAGCCCTGAATCATCTTAGTTGCTCTCTTTTGCACCTTTTCCATTTCCACTATGTCTTTTTTGAGATGCGGCGACCAAAACTGGACACAATACTCCAGGTGTGGCCTTACCATTGATTTGTACAACGGCATTATAATATTAGCCGTTTTGTTCTCAATACCTTTTCTAATGATCCCAAGCATAGAATTGGCCTTCTTCACTGCCGCCGCACATTGGGTCGAGAAAAACTCAGCTTGCAATCAAAATAAAGAACAATCAGTACATCCACAGTTCAAAGGAGGGGCAGCGCATGCCCCAACTCTGCTTGAATCCCACCCGGAATGCCACCATTCCATGCGCATGTGCTTTTGTATGCATGCACCACCATAGATGAGAGGGAAGGGCAGGCAAGCAAATGGGTGTGCCCCTGCCTCTGCCTCCTTTTAATTACAATGAATAGAATGGGCAACCCCTGTACTCTGTGCCACTTCTCTCTGAATGACCAGGAGTGGGAAACACTGAGAACCCAAATCCCTGCGCCCATTCATTCACACAAGCAGAAGAAGCACAGAGCCTGAAACCTGCCTGTACTCATTGTTATAAGGAGGGGAGAGGGAAAAGGAAATGGGCAGGCTCCAAATTGCCTCTCCTTGCCTACTTGGTGCTAAGTGAATGGGGAGGTGTGCTTTGAAGCAGTGGCAGATTTTTTTCTCTCTACTTCTTCCTACAGTAGTGCTGGGGAGAGGAGGCTGCTGCAGTCTTCTTCCAACTTGCTCTCAGCAAGTCAGATTGGAGCCCCGAGTGGACCAAAGGGCTGGACAGGGTGATGTCCATTCAGGGCCCTTCTGAGAGTGCAGCTTCACCCAACTGCTTCACATCAAGGCCAGACCTGGTTAAAACAACAGTAGAAGAACCTGGTTAAAGCAACAGCAGCAAGAAAAACACAACAGTGGGGAAAAGCTGCATGACTGCAACTGCCTAACAGAAAAGGAACATTGCAATGTTCTTATGAAAAGAAGTGGGGACTGTATGACTGTCCTGTGGCATGGAGTTCCAAAGACCTGGTGCCACGATAGAGAAAGTTCTTCCACCTGTTGCCGCCAACTGAAGCTATATAACTGATGGAAGAAGCAGAAGAGCCTCTCTAGTTGACTTCAGGGGACAGAGAGACTTGGATGAAGAGATGGTCCCTTCAAGAACCTAGGTCCCAAACTGCGTAGGGAACAACTAGCATCTGAAATTGTGCTCAGAAACAAAGCGGTAGCCGGTGTAGATGGAAGAACAGGGGGACTGACATGGTCATAATTGTTAACAATCTGGTTGCTGCATGTAAATAAATAAATGAATAACCAGGGCAAGTTGTCCTTAGGGTTAGATATTTTTGCATTCCAGCGATGCAAAACAATATGCTGGAAAGCCATGACAAAAACCACCCTCCAGGCACATGCATGCACATGCATACATGAGAACTAAAATGCCACTAATTCCAAAACACCCCTGCACACATATTAAATGCAGATAATAGTTAAAATTAATTTGCGCTAATAGAACATCGCTGTAAGCTCTCACATCACTAAATGGGTACGTGGCTATCAGAAATTATGGTCATTTTAAAATGGTCTACGCTCTGGATATTTTTTTTTTCTTAACACATCAAGGATGATAGAAGCTTCTTTTTGCTGTCAAAGTGATCAGAGAGATTGGGAAAGAATCTATAAACAGATGCTGCCCAGTGACAAACCTTAAAGAACAAGATTGCGGGGCCAGATGTTTGAGTGACCTTCGGACTACAGAACATGTTGGCATGGTGTTGATTTAGATAGCTGTTGGCAGGCACTTTTGATCCAGCAGCTGAAAAAAACCCTAAATTATGGAAATTTTTTTCCCTTCTTCTCATCCCCTAACTACAGAACCTGAAACTACTGGTCAGTGGGGCTGATGGCTGTCAAAGAAGTTGAATCCACCACACAACTCTGCCAGTAGGTATCACATCAAAAAGGAGTTAGCCGAATGAACAAGAACATCTCCAGGCTGTGGCATTTCACATCCCCTTCAACTTTCAACAGCTGTTTCTTGAGTGAATACAGATGCAAATTAATTATAGAAAATGTATTACATCTTCAATATTCAACACCATGTAAATATTGGTTCAACCTGCCCCAACTATGCAATCTGTACACAAACAAGACATCATAAGACAAGCAAGTCCACAATGCAATTTCAGCACACAATTAGGGGGGTACGAACTAGCTGGGAACCGTTTTTTGAGATTACACTCCTGTGACCGGTGAATGCATTTCGGTGGATTAAGATACTCAAAACCAAATAGAGATCATCAGATCCAGAAAAATAAAAAATCCTATTGTCACTAAGGCTGCAATCCTATTCACAAAATCCGGGGAGTAAGCCCCATTGACTATAATGGGACTTACTTCTGAGTAGACACACATAGGATTGGACTCTAAAAGTGTTAATTGTTGTTTGTTTTTTAAAAAAGATGCTTATTCTTTTCAGTTCCCACTGCAATAAAAACTAAGCTCTGTTAGTAAAGAATGCAAAAAAGGATCAGCATCTCTAATCTCAAATTCCAACATCCTCTCCAGGACAAATGGGTACAAATGACTAGAACAAATACGGAAAGCAGAAAAGG
Organism: Tiliqua scincoides; assembly: GCF_035046505.1. NCBI lineage: Eukaryota > Metazoa > Chordata > Lepidosauria > Squamata > Scincidae > Tiliqua > Tiliqua scincoides. Next base: position 40,957,167 of record NC_089824.1, on the reverse strand, counting down.
TTGTGCTCTGTAACATTAAATGTGACTGAAGACTACAGCTCTTCTTACGCTTTTGGACGTTTTGTCACTTTACCTGGAGAAATATACACTGCTTATTCTGAATTGCTGCTGATGTCCAGCACTTGTCAAAACCACTCTCTGTCAAGCATTTCACAAAGTGTCGCAAAATGACAGATCAGGATGTCTGAATAGATGAAGCCCCAGGAAAAACAGAACAGATAGAAAATTCATGACTCTAAACTACATCAAAGCGACTTCTGTCAACATCATGTCAAAAGAAGAAGGGGAAAGAAATGAACTGTTCATTTTAGACAGTTTTTTTAATATTATATAAACACTTTTCCAAGTATGAGCTAAGTGTAAGGAAAAATTAACTTCACATACAGTATGATCTCCCATATGTGCCAAAAATACACTTGAAAAATAATCTAGGAATAACAAAGTTCTACAAGTAGATACTGTCTGGCAGTTAAAATCAGTGACATCCAAAAGAAATGTATGAAGTATCTATCAGTTTAAAATAGGACAAACCATCTGGCTATAGAGAAATAGGAGTAGTCTTGTCTGTATGTTTGCTGGATTCTCAGAAACCCTTTCTACTGTTTTACTGTCAGTGAGTCAATTTCCCAAGATTAACTCAAGGCTCTATTTAAGGAAACTAACTGAGCAACTTTTTAATTTAAGCAAGAAACATGTAAGGCAGGGGTGCTCACACTTTTTTGGCTCAAGAGCTACTTTGAAACCCAGCAAGGCCCGGAGATCTACCAGTTTTTTTACAATGTTCGCGCCATCATAACATATAACATTTATGTGTACAATGTATGTTGGTGTACCTTGAGCCCCACTGAGTATAACAGGACTTACTCCTGAGTAGACATGCCTAGGATTAGGCTGTGAGGCTGCAATCCTAGCCACACTTACCTGGGAGTAAGCCCATTGAGTACAATGGGCCTTACTCCCGGCGTTTCCTCCCAGAGGCACCTGAAGGGGGGGTCGGCACTCCGCGATCTACTCATTTTGCCTCGCGATCTACCGGTAGATCGCGATCCACCTATTGAGCACCCCTGATACAGTTTTTGTTTTGTTTCTTTAAAATGATTTACTGTATATCCTGCCTTACTCCAAACAATCAAGGTGCTCACTATAAAGATTAAAGCACAATAAAAATCATACGAACAAACCAGCAGAGCCCACACAAGGAACATCACTCATTTAAAGGGAAAGAGAAAAATCAGAGAGATAAAAATAACAAAATAAAATGGAGAACACAGGTTTGAACAACACATTGTTTCCACCTCCATCAGGAGGGAGCAAAATGAATCTCCTTGGGAGGGAATTCCTGAGGGAGGGCACCAACGTAAAGAAGACCCTCTTGCACATTCCCAGCAGTCAAACACAACAGTGGGTCATGCAAGAGAGCCTCCCCCATTTTAGAGGGCACGGAGAAGGATGGTTTTCCCTTTGCACCTCCGAAATGAGCACGCCAGACAAAGGTTTGGGATAAAGGGTCACTTTATTAATACAATCAGAAAATCTGCAGCAGGGCATAAGCAATCTAAAACACCCCCCCTCCCCCATGTGTGGGCTACTAAATTTGGGGGAAATGGCACCAGCCGTCTACCTCCCCCGGGCTACACAGGAATCACATCCTGGCTCTAAGTTCCCTCAGTCATCACCGGAGAGAGCTTATCAACACCAACCCCTAGGGGTTGAGGCAGCTGGATGAGCAGATACCCCAGAGGCCACGCCAACTGTTATCCTCTGCCCAATCCAGCCTGGGGGTTGCCAGCCAGACTCAGTGACCCGGACAAGTATCATCTGAGCAGACCTGGATCACCCCCTGACTTTGCTGACCTCAGAATGGATGCCGGATTCCCTACCACCCTGGCTACCCTGCCTGCACATCACTTGCCCAAGTGACCAAAGGCAAATAACTCTAAACATATAACCCAACACCCTACCATACCAGTCTGGGGTAGGTGAAAAAATCATCAGCCAAGGCCAATCAGGCTGGAGACAAAAAATTCCTACCCGGAGAGAGACCAGTTAAACTTAGACTGTTTATGGGAGGGAGGCTGGGGCTCGAAAATTCTGGCAGACTGACTCCAGAAGGCCTTCAGGACAACTTGTGCAGCAGCCAATGAGGTGCTCCCATTTTCCTGCCTTAGCCTGGCTTGCCTGGAGTGCCGGGTAAAGGGGGGCGAAGTTCTTATGGGGCTTCACCATCTTTTTCACATATCTTGGTCCTAAGCCATAAACAGCACCTTGACAATCAATGGATAATCAATGCAGCTGGAGCAACAGAGATGTGACATGATCATAGTATTTCATACCTGTTAAAATTCTTGGGGTTGCATTTTGTACCAGGTGACACTTCCAAAGGGCATTGAAGGGGAGCCCCACACAGAGCACATTACAATAACCTAAACAAGAGGTGTACAAGGCATAAATAGCTGAAGCCAAATCTGACTAAGACAGAAACAGGTGCAGCTATTGCAGAAGTACCATAGGTCACAGGTGTCAAGATGAATGCTATTGAACACTAGTGAAAGGTTCAGCAGAATAAATGGAGACACACTCCTGCTGTCCAGTTCCTGGTATAGATAATCCACAAGACCAATCAAAGCTGTTTCAGTCCCCAAATGAAGTCAAAAGCTGGACCGAAATGGGTCAAGGATGATCCTTTCAGAATATCTCATGCTGAGTTGCCATCATGTGCTCTAGCATCTTGCCCAAAAATGGAAGGCAGGAACCTGGCCAGTAACTATCAAATACCATGGGATTCAGGCAGGGTTTCTTTAGTTGAGGCTGCACCACCACCAATTTAAGGCATAAGGGCCCTTTTGCAAGAAATGAATTTATTACCCTTTCTGCCCACTCATCCAGCCCGCAGTCCATCAAGAATACAGGTAGACAACCTCACACTTCAAGGACCCTGTTAACATCCTCAGTTTGCACAAACTGAAAATAATCCAAAAACGGGGCAAGCAGACAATGATGGCACCTCAGCTGGAACTAACTTCAGTTTTAATGGCAGGAAAACCCTTTAGAGCTTAAGGGAATCCATTCCATCAGCCTCTTGGGTGGACCATCCTAATAGATCGCCCACCCTTGCAGAGGTTAAAAGGTTGGCAACCTTCAGTCTCGAAAGACTATGGTATAAGCCTACAGCACCCGGTACTCCCAGGCAGTCTCCCATCCAAGTACTAACCAGGCCTGACCCTGCTTAGCTTCCGAGATCAGGCATGTGCAGGGTCACAGTTGCATGGTGGCTCCTGAAAAACCTAAATCTACTAGGTGACCAGGTCAAAGGAGTGATCTTAGGGATAGGGCAACTCCTCATTCCATCCAATCAGGTCTTAGTGACAATAAGTTTCCCCAATTATTTTCATTCCTTTTTAAAGTTTTGACCTGAGGTATGAAAGTTTTGAAGGTCCATTTTTTCTGAGGTCTCCCATCCACGTCCTGGTTGGAAACAGTCACAAATATACATAACTTCAGTGACCGGACAGGCCCAAGTGCACTCATCAAAAAGGCACCCATGATGAATGTTTCGCTACATCCATATACAGTAAAGAGAGTTAGGATTTTTAACTTTCTTGTGCAGTACCTTGTGCTGCATTGAACGCTGCTCTGAAAGATGCCATGAGCTTCAAGGAGTAGCTGGGCATGGATTCTGAAAGCAAAAACTCTGTGTCCAGCACACTGGATCCCAGCTCACAATATGCCATAGAATTATTGACTGAAAAAAAAAGATCCTTCTTGCAAAAAGTAAGTGGTATCTAGAACAGTCAGAAACCTGCTTCTCAACTCCTGAATAGTGGTGCTTGGTCAATTTGCATTATAATAAAATTCACAACCCTGAAAAGCAAGATCTTGCAGGCTGCCGAACCAAGACAATTATAACCACTACAGGTCAGGAAAGGACAGACATAATTTTTTCCTATCTCAATGTCATGGTTAAGAGAATTATGGCATCTGCTAGGCTTACAGTCTCCTATCCTGCCCTCCTTTTTGACTTGTGGTTATCCACCCTCAAACTCTTCTTCCTGAAAAAAATTATGGTCACTTTTATGTGTGTATCCAGTTGAATACTAATAACTAACTGTGGTCTGCTTTCAACCAGAATTTAGAAACTGCTCTTTACCATGTTTTCAAACTCTGGTTTAAAGCAGATGTCGGATAGCCTTCAACTTGATGAACACACAACCACAGGTAACATTGAGGTAAAAAAGGGAAATGGAAGTTGTTAAAGGGAGCAGTTCATAAGCCTGGGGGATGGAAGGGCATGAAAAAAAGAGGAGTCAAGAAATGGACAGTCCAATCCTAGCCTGCGCTGGCACAGCTGAGCTGAGTGGCCTGTGCTGTATCCAGTGCCAGTTAGGAAGAGGCTGGAGGTCTACTCAGGGTAAGGGGATATTTTTCCCCTTATCCCGTGTAAAGCTCTAGCCTGCTCAATGTGACCACTCGGATCTGTGCCAACTGAGGACCCAATTTTCCAGCTCCGGGACAGCCACAATGCAGCCCCGTGGTGAGGGAACACCAGTTCCCATACCTTGAGGAGGCCCAAGTGACTGCCCCTCTAATGCAGAATGCAGTGCACACCCCACTGGCAAAACTGCACCGGCACTGGAAAATTGGATAGGATGGGGTCCTAAATCGCTAAATCTGAGCAGCTTTGTGCAGGGCAGCAAGGCCTGGGAGGTAGGATAGGATATGGTGGAGGCCTTGTACACTGATCTACACAAATCTCCTAGGCCTGTCTCACCCCCCCTTTCCACCCTCCTCCCGCTTTCTTACCATTACACCCCCTTGGCTCTGTTCTGCCCTCCCCAAAACCCAGCATTGCTTGGCAGAGTACTCACCTCCGCCAGTAGCCAACGATTCGGATGCAGTGCCGGCAGGCTGGCTCAAGCCTTACCACCGGCACTGCTTGCACTAGAGTAGTCGCAAACATGCTTGATGGCACGTTTGCGACAACCTAGGCTTGAGCAGCGACCACAGCACTGGTGGTGTCCCAGGTTATGATTACGCTGTGAGAAAGACAGCACCTGTACAAAGCCAATGGCATAAAATAGATAGAAATGATAATCAAAGAAATTAGCCATTGGTCAGAGGAGTTTCACTGGATTCCAGTGCATTTGTGTGATGTATGGTTCCAAGATTTACAAAATATATACTTCAGAGTATTGAATGTTGAATGCGTAATATGCAAAGGCATTACTACCGATTAATACTGAAGCTTTGTAGAAAGGATGGCCATTTTACTGTACATGGATTTTAATATATCTTGCTTCCTACTTATGAAAAGATGTTTATTACCTGTAACTGTACAAAGGTGTGTACTTCACAGCAGCAGCGATTGGTAATAAGCCTCCTTTTCTCATTTACATTGATAGCAAGCATTAGTGAAGATATATGCATTTCATTTCATGGTTCAGAAAGAACAAAGTATATGTATATGTGAGAGCAGTGGGTGGTTAATGAAATGGTCTGACAAACATAAGCTAATACATAATCATACTAGAATGTGGACGGGAACACCTGTTCCCGTTTCCCAGACTTACGGTTCTTCCAGAAAGTTACTGTTTGCAAGAACTGAAACTGCTACTATTTAGACATCAATATGCTCCAAGGAAATTTTAGTCATTTCTTTACAAAACACTAAAGGAATGGAGGGAGGGGGGATTTTAATGATATGAAATCTCTTTTGCTTGTATCCTAAGAGTAATGAAAACTTCACACATGCATGAAGCTCCAGTAATTATTTTAAACTGCCTTCTGTTGTCCCCCTGAGGAACACGGTGGTATTTGTCTGATGCAGTTTAATTAGTGTCAGGGTAATTAATGCTACACTATCTACATGAGATCAAAACCCTTCCTTTGTAACATTCTCGTAAATGAAAAACCAAGGCAAGGCTTAGATTTCAAAAATAGGGAAAGTGAGGCAGGAGAAATTCAAGAATCACCATGTTAAAATCTGCACTGACTTGGAAACATTAAACTTAGCTACCAAGTTCGCAAACCACAGTGCACTGCTGCTATATGACCATGATTCATTTCTTGCATGGAGTACCCACTCTTGCCCCACATAGGTGCATAGTTGTAGGCACTCAGCATTGCTATCTTCCAGTTAAGAAGGCAAATTGCACCATAAAATCTCAAAGACCTACTGCTTTCAGCATAAGTCAGCTTCTTTTTCTATGGCTATAATCAAATTCCAAAACATTCATGGATACTCTGCACTTGCCAATTCTCAAAATCCCTAGATTTTCAAATTATACTTTAGCACAGTGGTTCTCAAAGTTTTTAGCACCGGGACCCACTTTTTAGAATGATACTCTGCTGGGAGCAACCGAAATTGATGTCAATAACCTGGAAGTGATGTCATGGCCAGAACTGACATCATCAAACAGAAAATTTTTAACACCCCCCCGCAACAAAATCAAATCAAGTAAGTAAATTAAAAGTTAACAATGCATGGGGACTTGCCTGAAATTGACTCGCGACCCACTTAGTGGGTCCCAGCCCACATTTTGAGAAACACTGCTTTAGCAGAACTGGATCCCCACAGCTATTTGTAAGAAATATGTGGTGCTACAACATGGAGGCTTGAGTTAGTCAAAAACCAAAGAGCCCTTACTGTGATTGCAATTTCAGTTTAATGCCTGAAGAAAATCTGTATTACATGAAAAGTGGGCATGTGTACAGTTCCTGCTAAAAATCCAAACCAGAATGCTATCAGTATAGGAAGAAAACATTTTTTAAAAATGAAACAAACATGTACACAAATATGCATTTCATAAATTATCCCCCCCCCCCACCCATGACCACCATTTGGTTACCACCAACTGCAGTCTAAATCTCAGAACATACAAATGCAGGCTGATTACAGGCTTAAAGAAATAGCTGTAGCTATCTTGACTGGATAAATTATATCCTAAAGGTTGTTCCAGTTTTTCTAATAAAGCTCCAGTTTATGGAAAGGGGGGAGGAGGGAAAAGCAAGGGGAAGAATGGACAATGCTTAAGAATTTCACTCCCTTTTGTAACCATGAAATTACAAGCTTGACATAATGCTTTTGTGATTGCTTTGACATCAAAAGAAAAAAAAAAAGAGCCCTGAGATGTTTAAAGGAAAAGAGCGGCTGATCTAACACAAAAATGATTATTGGAGTGAGAAATAATATCATCGTTAATACAGTAATAAAGACTTCCTACAGTGGTTAATTTCAGCTGTGTAAACCTTATCGATTTTAAAATCACATAAAAGGATCGGTTTCTACCCTGGAAGCATTCTAGGATAGAAAACAACTGCAGTCCTAACCAGATTGAGCAAACATCTTTCTCTAAAGCTAAAATATCAGCTGTTGAAAAGGCACATTGGCATCCTCAGCCATGGCATTAAAGGTTTATCATCATTCTTAACAAAAAATTCCACCTTGGCTCGCAGCATATATCATTGTCTACAAGGAAAGCCGACACACCAAACACCTTGACTTCCTAGTCATTCATTACTGGGTGCCTGCTGGGATCAGCTGACTAACAAAATATGCTTTTTCACATCTTTAGTTCTGCTTCCTGCAACCCAGTTGTTTATCAATTAAAGTGATAAATATAAGTGACTTTGATAACACAAGCAACACATTATGGAGTAAAGTAACCCCTGCCATAAGAACTGTATGCAAAGTTCAACAACTGTGAAAGAACTATTAAAGAGGACACACAAACAAGTGACCTTGACTGACAAGCGCACTTCATTCCGGCAATAAACAGTGGCGGTGCTGATAAGTGTTCATTGGCGCAGAGAGTAATTACCTATCTGTCAGCGTTGCTGGTGTATGCGAAATAGTATAAATGAAACATACATAATGTACAGCAATAATATCAGGCATGCAGAACCTAATGTATTATCATCATTCTCAGGGCCCAGGTTTATGTGGCTGCCACCACTGAGTAAATGCCTCCTAGCCATGATAATTTCATTCTAATCTCTGTTCCATATTATAATTTTCATAGCTAAAAGATACTGAGAAGCAATACATTTCAATCAAGGGCTAAATAGAACACAACCTGTAACCGGATATTTTATATACATACCACACACACCCCCACACCCACACATACAGACATATTGGCCTTTAAAAAAAATTAGTCAATTTATGAATAGAGCCGAATAAGCTGTAAATTCACGGACGACAAATACTGTCTGCAGCAATGTCACAATGTCTGGGGGTGAGCTTTACGTATCTGTAAGAGAAATACCAGCTTTCTCCTTCTCATATCTGTACAAGACTATTCTGTTTTTTTTGGCGGTTTCAGCCTTCACTCTCACTCTATTTTTCAACCCAGGTTAACCCTGGCCATGACCACTCCCCCAAAGGTGCCACGGGGGAGGTATTGATATCAGTGGCTTTTAAAGACTGACAGAGAGATTCGTTGCATTCCCACATTCAGCGCAGCCCATTCACACAGCTGCTTCTACGAGCAGAAGCATCAACAAATCAACCTCGTACCATCAACAAATTCATGTATATCTTTACATAGAGATATCAAAATACTGCAGTAGGCAGGATGTTAGACAAATGCGCTCCCAATTCCCTTTCTACTGTTCATCAATGACATATTTGATGGGATTTTCCTCATTTTTCTTATATGGGATACAAATCCCATATCCTGGTACCCAAGCCTAATCTCATGATCTGCTGCATCCACCAAGACAGTGACATTTGCTGATATTACTAGTTGACCCAAGATACCGCAATGCTACACAGCCAAGGAGTCCATTATCAGATGTGCATAAAATGTTGTGTTATGAGCCTCCTGGATGTGGGACTAGGGATGACTTACTCATATAAATATTTTTTTGGATACCACTGAACATATTTTGTCGGCACAACCCGACACACCTAGTATTCCATAGTATCTTTAACAATGGAATCACTCGCAACTAACAGGCTTGCCACCACATCTACAAATATCTATAGCAGTGTTTCTCGAACCGTGGGTCGGGGCCCACTAGGTGGGTCGCGAGCCAATTTCAGGTGAGTCCCCATTCATTTCAATATTTTAAATATATTAGCCTTGATGCTACTATGGTAGATGACTACATTTGGGGAAATGTTACAGACTTGTACTTTTAAGAAGCTACTATGTATATTCTTTTAACAATGATAGTAAATGGGACTTACTCCTGGTTGTGTGGGTAGGATTGCAGCCTGAGATTGATAATTTTCCTGCTTGATGATGTCAGTTCTGGTCATGACATCACTTCTGGTGGGTCCTGACAGATTCTCATTCTAAAAAGTGGGTCCCGGTGCTAAATATATGAGAACCACTGATCTACAGGATTGGATCAAGACCTTATTAATTGCCATCTTGGAAGAGCTACTGATGCCACAAACAGTGCTTAAGGGGAGACATACTAGAGAAGTGTCATATGAGAAAATGGACCTATTAGGCAACAGACTGGATCCTAATCACCAAATACATTCAGTGCAGAGAAGTTATTGCAGTTCAAACACATTAAACATTGGAGTTGTGATAATACAGCGGCTAAGAGCTTGAACTACAATCAAGAAGTTTTCAGTTCAGTATTTTACCTCTGACATGAACTCACTAGGTGGCCTTATACATGCTCCTCCCTCTCAGCATCAACCTCTCTCCCTCATCTGCATTATGAAGATTCAACAATCCCGTAAGGCAGAGGTTCCTAAAATGTGCATTGTGGCACCCTGGGGTGCCACAGTACACTCACAGGGGTTCCACAGGGTATCCCCAGTGGCCCCTCCAACTGGCTTTCCCAGATGACACCACCTGGGATCATGTGAGATCTCATGCCACTGTCTTGCACCACACCCACGAGATCTCATGAGATTTGGGCACCATTTTCTTGGACTGTGTGAGATTTCCCAACTGAGCTGAGATGAAGGGGCTGTGGGGGTAACATAACCCTAGTAAGTTTGGAAACGCGTACTATAAGGTTAAGGATTACAAGAAGATAGTACCTAGGAAGCACTTGAAAGCGCTGTACCAATGTTAAATATTACTTTTGTGTAGGCAAAACCATGTGAAAGCTAGAGCAGAATTGTGAGGATGCTATTATCACGTGATGTTTGCAACCACCATGCAATAAGCACAATTGTGGAAATAGGAATATTTCTTCAATCCATCAGCTGACTCCATCAACCACGGGAGACATTGGAGATGACAAAATCATTTGGTAAATTGACACCTCCACTAATTGTGTGAACTGCCCTTAGGCTACAGGGACCTTGCTACTTCCATGTATTCACATGGAATGTGCTCAGGTTTACACAAGTTAATTCCCCTAGCAGCACTCACTGTTTGACTTTTGGAGAGGGAAAAAGTGTTAGAAAAGGGCAGGTTACCTTGAAATAAATTTTGATCTCAGCCAAGTGCAGCCAACAAGATTCAAGAGTAGGGCAAGTCTGCTGGACAAGGTCTGAGTTTATACAGAAGCCTCAACACAGGTTGATTGTGCCTAACAGGGAGTTTCATTCTGAGGTTTTCACCATCACCATGTATAACTCAACAGCAATACTAACTTCATTTAAATGTTTCAGAACATCACATTTGACAGAAGACAACAGACTGGAAAATGGCTTATACAAAATGCAAGAGGGAGTCCCAGTATTTCCGAGCACACTGCATTTTTTTACTCCACTGGTATTCACATTACCAGCTGCAAAGTATCTTTAGTCCTGCTGCTACTGAAATTCAGCCATGAGTTGCAAAGCTCCAAGGGGATTAACCTTCTCATCATGGGACTGATTTCTGTTTAAAGTCCGCCCTCCCCATCACGAAGTCCGCCCTCCCCATCAGGGTGGGGCATGAATTAAAAGCAACATATAATATTATATTTTTAAACACTTACTACACATGGGATAAAAGGCATCAAGAACCCCCATTCCTTTGCCAGACCAACACCCAAAAGACAGGTCTTGCAACATTTCAAAAAGCACTCAAGTTGGGAATTTGGAGAGCCTCTGGGGAGGGGATTCTATAACTGATGGATGGTGTTAGCACTAGATTGTGTTGGGCCGCAGGTAAAACTCTATGCTGGGCTCTCTCTCCCATGGTATGCTAGGCCTACCCCCCTCCCCAATGGCATGCTGGGCCTAACCATCCTCCAGATGACCTGGAGAAGTGAGGGGGGCAACAGAGTGGGGTCGTGCCACCACTGCCAATTTGCTCAGTAGTTACTAGGTAGGTAGTATTCCTCTACCCAGAGGAGACCTGCAGTATTGCCCCTCTCCCTGGTAATGCAGCTGCATCAGCAGGGAATGGGTTTAATAGGACTGGGCTGTTAGACACTTTAGGAGATTGTGTGCCTGCTTGTAAATTTGCAACACACTACACTAGTACCAAAGCCATTTGTCAAGCCCGCTTGCTTTATTCTTCCCTCCACATATTTTCCAACTCCTCACATGCATATTTTTAATAAAGTGTCTTTTTTGTTTTTAATAAAGTGTATTTTTAATAAAGTGTTTTAATAAAGTACCTGTATACACTTCTGTACTGCAGCGAGTCATGGACTCTTTGCTCACAGAGGAAACTGAACACTTTCCACATGCGCTGCCTCCGATGCATCCTCGGCATCACCTGGTAGGACAAAGTTCCAAACAACACAGTCCTGGAACAAGCTGGAATCCCTAGCATGTACGCACTGCTGAAACAGAGACGCTTGCGTTGGCTCGGTCATGTCGTGAGAATGGATGATGGCCGGATCCCAAAGGATCTCCTCTATGGTGAACTCATGCAAGGAAAGCACCCTACAGGAAGACCACAGCTGGAATACAAGGACATCTGCAAGAGGGATCTGAAGGCCTTAGAGATGGACCTCAACAAGTGGGAAACCCTGGCCTCTGAGCGGCCCGCTTGGAGGCAGGCTGTGCAGCATGGCCTTTCCCAGTTTGAAGAAACACTTGGCCAACAGTCTGAGGCAAAGAGGCAAAGAAGGAAGGCCCATAGCCAGGGAGACAGACCAGGGACAGACTGCACTTGCTCCCAGTGTGGAAGGGATTGTCACTCCCGAATCGGCCTTTTCAGCCACACTAGACGCTGTTCCAGAACCACCATTCAGAGCGCGATACCATAGTCTTTCGAGACTGAAGGTTGCCAACAACTAAACTGCATACCTGCCTGTGATTGGTTGGCAGTTCTTGGCCTAGGCGGCCTTGATCCTAGATTCCATGCTATTGGGTAAGGTTTGGGGGATTTCTCCACATAACTGGAAGGGAGGCAGTCTTTCATAGCTTGACTCTGTACTGATACTGGCAACAGAGTTTACCAGTTTTGGCCCTGACAATACAGAGATGAGTTCAGGAATACCAAATCTTCAAGCCAAGGCCAAATCCCACTGGTGACAGGCATTCTTACTGTTCCATTACTTGTGCATCGTTGTTGCTTCAGGCATGTCTGCACTTAGCTCACATGCATTGATTTACTCAGTGTAGACACCAGTGTGATTCAGATGCCATCCTTTTCGCACTGGTAAAACAGAGGACTGAAACCGATCCAAATGAACGTGGCAGGACTGAGCTTCCAATACCACCATTCCGATTCTATTTACGCCAAGGATTACGAGGTCTCTCACGTTACCAAATGATCTTCAAGGGCAGCACCACTGAAAGTGCATTGCAAGAACCTAATCTCCAAGTCACAGGCACAACATAGATTGTATTAAAATATGTATGTACCATTGCAGGAATGTTCAAAGCAGTGTACAGCACAGCGAAAATGCAACCTAAGTAGGCTAGAGCAAAAGTATAATTGGGCGTTTAAAGACTGAGAAATTCATTGTGAACAGTTTTATGCAAAAATGTGTACTTTGTCCAAGCTCCGAACATTTTGTTTTACACATTTTGCTTCTTGAGCCCATGGCTGCCCTGCCACGCGTGCTCTGGGAGTGGACTAGGGCAAATTACAGTGAAGCCAAGAATATGCTTGCTCTGGCTATAAACTTAACATTTTAGGTCAAGGACATTCTAAAGAGTAGCTGGAAGCTTAGTGTGGAGATGCCAAACAGTTGCATTTTGTCAAACATACAGAACACACACGAGGATGTAAATAACTTGAGCTCCCAACTCCTCTACCACACTCACGTAATTTTTAGAACCAGAAGCAATTCACCGTCAGATTGTAGTTTTGCTAGGTTTAGAAAGAATAGCAGTATTCATCCAGGACAAATAGATTTGCAGAATTTGAAGCCCACACCCCACCAATCGTGGTCAAGCTTTTACCACTCACACATACAAGGAATCCCTGTTCTTGGACAGTACTGGCCACAGTCCAGCGGAGAATTTAATGCACTTAAGCCTAATGAAACTGATGCATTGCAAAATGATTTCAGTCTTTAATTATAATGCTGTGAAGAAGTGGCTTTGAGCCAACTGCTTGCAAGTCTATGGCTAAGGACATTATTTAGGCCCACCTCTCTCTGGTACAAATCCAGAGATTTGGATGGGACTGGGGTGGGAGGGAGTGGGACCAGCGGAGCTAAATAACCAACACAGACTGGAGTAGCCCTACTGTGGAGCCTGCTCCCTTACCCGGGAGAAGGAGATGAAGGTTCCCTTCCCCTGAGGAGAAGCCAGTGGCTGTCTGGTGAACACTGGATGCAGAGGCAACCATTTTGGACACCAGGCAGCTCAAGATTGGGCTGTAAGTCAGTAGACCTGACCCCCCCCCCCAAATTGTTGTAAGACAAAATCCACTGAGGAGAAGTTAGGGGGATTAATATTAATAGGAAGGTTCATCAAAAGGCTTGCTCATGCAGGTATGCGAGCCCAACCTTTTTCAGTGGCAACATTAACGAACAGGCATCAAAGTATAAAATGTCTGTCTAATCCTTTTGCCGTCTCACTGTATTGAGGGACAGACCTTTAAAGCACACCAATTCTCTGAGGAGTAAGGATTTCAAGCTACTCTAAAGCTTTCAAATGAGATATCCAGCCCTCTTCTGTTCAGCTACCGTCTTCGGGGCCTTGTGTGTCTGCCAGATTGCAGTTTGCCTCTGGCGAGAAGGCCATTATTTGAAGGAGAATAAAGGAAAATATTTATATCTAAACTGGGTTTGAGATGAAATTCATTTTCAGTGTCTCTAAGTTCAGTGCCCAGTCTCATGTTTCCTCAAAGTAAATAAATTCGAGGTTCATTCTTTAGTGCTTTTGAGAAGGGTTTCTGAGATGAATGTATTATATACTTTGGTCTGAGAAAAATTAAACAAACTCATACCAAGGAGGAAAATGATAAAGGGCTTGAAAAAGACTCAACAAATGACAGAGTTTGAATTCTGACAGTGTGGGAGAAACCTCAAAGAGTCTGAAGCAAACTAGCATATGGAAACCCAGCTTGTTTCTGGGTTAGAGTTTATGTTATATTCCTGAATTATTTACAGCGCAATCCTATCTTGCGCTGGAACAGGCAGGCCAGGAGGCCTGTGCTGTATCCAGTGTAAGATAGGGGCCCAAAGTGGCTCAGCCGGAAGTAAGGGAAAACTCTTCCCCTTACCCCTGGGTAAGCCACAGCAGCCCCAATGGGTCCCCTTGTACCATCTCTGGAGGTGAAATAAGTCTGCAGAGAGCGGGACTGCTCGGGAATTGGGGGCTAGGATCGATCATATCTGCCGGGTCCCAGTACCACCTCCCGCTGGCAGACATGTGCTGGCAGACACACTCCACAGAATGGCAGAGAGGCTGCCATCCCAGCAGCCTGCGTGGTCCACCAGCACAGCATGCCAATACAATTGGGCTGAAAGTGGTGTATAGACTTCATTAAAGTTGCTGGTAAAGTTGTTTGTGTCTACCTGCACTAGATTCACAGTTACCCACTTGTTGGAGCAAAGATTTTTCCACCAGAGCAAGGAAATGCTAGAGTCTGCCTCTGATATCTTGCCTTAACTTGAATATAAACGTGCAGTAAAGTAGTGACAGCAAAAGCCACTGGGGAAACAGGATAACCTAAATCTGGCTGTGTATGCTAAGAAATCATTCTAGGAATGGTTCTTATCTGGAGAGTGTATTTGCTCTACTCTCAGTAACTGGTCTTGTGACAGGTTCATGTCCATCTCATCTTATAAACGTAGGAAGCTGCCTTACACCAGTGTACTTCAACCTTGGGGTTGCAACCCCAGTGGGGTCAAGAAGCTTCATTGGTGGGGTTGCAGCAACTCCTGGCAACACACATGAACTGAAACGGTTTCCTGTTGGCTCTGAGATTTGTATGGAGTTCTCCCCTCCCTTCCCTCCTTCCTTGCATTCTCAGTTTGGAAGTGCTTTTGGAACGTACAGAATGTGGAGGGGCAGAACAGGAACAGAAAATGGGTGGTGATGGGATGGGATTAGTTGCTGTAGGTCTAAGGAGTCTCACAGGCCACCAGAAGGTTCACACAGAGGTACATGTTCCATCAGTGTGGCTGTGTAGTCCACAATAGTGAGGGATAAAATTGGGAAGTAAGTCAAGAAATGCATCTTTCAAAGCAATCCTATCTTGTGCTGGAACAGGCAGGCCAGGAGATCTGCGCTGTATCAAGCGCAAGATTGGGGCCAGAATCCGTTCAGCCGGAGGCAAGGGGAAACTCTTCCCTTTGCCCTCTGTTAAGCCACCACAGCCCCAATGTGTCTTCTCAGACCTGCACCACATCAAGAGGTGGCCCAAGTCTGAAGAGAACAGAGCAGCTTGGAGCTGCTCTGCCATGTTGGCAACCTTCAGTCTCGAAAGACTATGGTATCGCGCTCTGAAAGGTGGTTCTGGAACAGCGTCTAGTGTGGCTGAAAAGGCCGATTCGGGAGTGACAATCCCTTCCACACCGGGAGCAAGTGCAGTCTGTCCCTGGTCTGTCTCCCTGGCTATGGGCCTTCCTTCTTAGCCTCTTAGCCTCAGACTGTTGGCCAAGTGTCTCTTCAAACTGGGAAAGGTCATGCTGCACAGCCTGCCTCCGAGCGGGCCGCTCAGAGGCCAGGGTTTCCCACTTGTTGAGGTCCACTCCTAAGGCCTTCAGATTCCTCTTGCAGATGTCCTTGTATCACAGCTGTGGTCTACCTGTAGGGCGCTTTCCTTGCACGTTTTCCAGACTCACAAAGAGAGTCTGGTCCAACAAGAAGCTGATGGAACATACCAAGATCCAGGTCTACAGAGTACACTTCTGTACTGCAGCGAGTCATGGACTCCTCGCTCACAACAGGAGAGGAAACTGAACGCTTTCCACATGCGCTGCCTCCGACGCATTCTCAGCATCACCTGGCAGGACAAAGTTCCAAACAACACAGTCCTGGAACATGCTGGAATCCCTAGCATGTATGCACTGCTGAAACAGAGACGCCTGCGTTGGCTCGGTCATGTTGTGAGAATGGATGATGGCTGGATCCCAAAGGATCTCCTCTATGGAGAACTCATGCAAGGAAGCTGCTCTGCACTGCTTGGGGAGTGGGGTTGGGATCCGGCATAACTGTGTTCCAGCCCCGCCTTCTGCTCCCTGCCCACCCCTTGGAATGCCCTCCACCTGCCCTACCCCCACCCTGGAATGCCTCCCTCCTGCCTCCTCCCTACCCTCTCCAAACCCCTGCAACAGCTGAGCTCGGCCAGCACAGCCTTCTCTCCCTAGGTTGGCACGGAGGCTGGATGCAACCTCCATGGGCCAGCATGTGTCCCTGCGCCGGCCCAGCCTATACATGAGGAGGTGCAAACGTGCTTTAAGTTTCTTGTGCCAGCAGCTTAACACAAGGTTATGATTGTGCCCTTTGTCCTCCTTCTACTGAACAGACTCAAAACCAATTCTTTAAGCCAGTGGTCAAGATGGTACTGCAGGCATCTCCTGCTAGGGAATTTGGAATGTGTTGGGGCAACACGGTTCCATAAAGGAAAAACAAGAACAAAACCCCTGCAATTCTATAGCCTCAGATCATATGAAAACATAGCCAAATAGTTTCCGACAATCCATGACTCAAGTATATCAAGTATTCCTCATGGGCATAATCATGAATTCATCTAAAGCATTAATTCTGCAGCACTGGACTTATCCCCAAATTATTAGGCACAGCCTATCATGCAAATGCAATGAAATAATAAAAAGCGTCTGCATGGAGACAGAGGAAAAAGTCTAAATAGCAAACGGGTAAATATAGACAGGAAATCTAAAATTCTGCCCCTTAAGTCAACAAGGGAGAGTTGCAGCTGACATATGCAACTTCTGCTTGCCCTTTGTCATGTATGTGTTTCACCTCAAAAACTGTCATGACTTGTCAGAATCAATCAGAAAATCTGATGCTGTTCTGCAGTGATGTACAAGGTTGGACAGCATGACACCAAATTTCTGGTGGTGTGTGTCAAGAACCATATGAAAACAGATGTCCTCAATACTCCATTGCTGGGGTACAAAGGAATACCAGCCATACCTTTATGACCCACATTTGGCAGCCATAAGAGCAAAACAAGAGAAAAAAACAGACAATACATTTTTAAAGCTGGGGGGAGTCCACACATCAATTTTTTTTATTTCTCTTTTTTATAGTGTGGTCAGCACAACATCATGCTAGCCTGTCAAAGGTTTTCCTGGATAAGACCGATAATGAAACTCATGACCCAATTCTATGGGTGCATAGCACCACCAGAACATGTGTTTCCACAGTATTAGGTGCTTTTGGGTAGTCACAAAAGGTAACATGCCAAAGCATGACACCTACCTGCTGCTGTTAACAGCCAGCTCCACACACTAGCAGTCACTGGACGTCCACCAGCATGGGTGAGTGTGTGTAGGGGGTGGTAGGGAGACTACAGATGGGAAGGCAATGGGGAGGAGAGTAGTGTGGACTGGGACCAGAAAGGGGGCAGGTTTTGCAGCACTGGTGTCTGATGAATCCTAACCCCCTTCCTGGCCTCAAACCCCAGACCTGAATCTACACGAACTTAGATATGGAGCTATGGAGATGATGCAGGTCTGAGTAGACCTGGTAGCTTGGCACAGGGTTACCTGGAGCAAGACAACAAATGTTCCTTTACCCCGAGTATGTAAGAAACTCTCCCACAGTAAGCACTGCATTGGCACTGCTGCATCGCTGTGTGGGAAGTTAGTAAGGTTCCTGTTTGGGAATGGTTAGCCTCAAAGGCAGAAGGAAAGGCAAAGGCTGAAGGAATCCTAAAGCTTTTCTCGGTGAGCCCCTTCCTCATAGCTCCGAATGCAGCAGACTCAAGTAGCCTGAACCCCTTTAGTTGGAAGGAATACTACATCTGAATTTGTCCCCATACAAGAACTTCTGGCAAGTACAAAACTAAAGTATCAAAGAGATAACTTCAAAGTTCAGTCTTCTCCCTACTGTGCTGGAGCTGGGTTTGTTTTTTTTCCCCTTTTCAATGTAAGTAGTATTGCAAAACTGTCCCTCCACTTTCAGTCTGAAGTGGTACACCCCATTGTCTCAACTCATTCTGCAGTGCATATGGATCAAGCCCTGAACTTTAAAGCCATTCAGATTAGAACTTTGGACGAATTCAGCCCATTGCATGGAGCCGAGTGACGGTGCATCTTTCCTTCCCACCTGCCTTGGCATATCCACACAGAAACTAGGTGTCTGAAATCTGCTTATGTGCATAAAATTCAATGCCCAAAGGTCTCTGTGCAACTGAAAAACATAATATTGTTATTTCAATGTTATCTCATCATATTTTAAAAGCACAACAGAGACCTCCCCACAACGCAGTTCTGAATACACAGGTAGAATGTACAAATGGGACCTGGAGGCGGGAAACAGGTAAGGAAGAATAAGAAATGCAGCTTTCCAAAGTAGGTATTTAGTGTACTGATTGCCTGGAAAGCAGAGCAGCTCAAAATTAAATTGCATCTTAAAGCGCTCCAGTTAAATTGTAGACCAAGGAAATGCCTGCAGCCACCAAGCTTTGAGAATTAGGGACGAGGTGGTCCCCATGGCTGGGATATGTCTACTAGAGGAAGGTGAGTGAGTGACAGAAAAGGGGCCTAAAGCTATGGAGTTATTCAAAGGCAGCCACAAAAAAGATTTCACCCTACTTACAACACAATCTCTTTTATTATTATTATTTTTATCCCCAGTATATGAGCATTTGAACATCATTCTCTGTGCAGCACTTTTGTGCCATACACCTTTCTATTGTTCATGCCCCACCGAACAAATTTAACGTAGGGAGCAAGAAAACAGGTGGGGTGATCGAATGGCAAGGCCCATCGCCAGTGGGAAAACTGCACATTTCCTTGAATCTCTGCCCTAGTCCCAGTATTGCCAGTTTGTGGCTATAATCAACACTCTCTTTTGACTCCTGCATACATAGCCTTGCAAAGAGGTGAACTGGGCTGAAATGGCCACAGATAGCTCTTTGTGCAATTAGATAAAGGGCAACGGTTGGCCCCAAATCCCCACACATGAGAATGTCTTGCAGCATGCTCTACTCATCCTGTTTGTTTCAAACAGGACAGCATGAGGAAGGAGGTGGTGCTCAAAGTAAGCGGGGAAGCCACTAGATCACCACATTTCACTTCTCCTTGCCCACCTAGCTGCTTTTCTAAGGAGGTGGACTGCTGCTGGCCAAATCCTCGAAGAGAGAGTTGACTGAAATGGCTTGCCTGGTGGTGGGCTGGAGGGACAGGAAGGCAAAAGCAGGGTGAAGGCTACCCTTTGTCAGTTCATGGCTCCTCCCAAGCTTGCTGCTTAGAATGGCTGCTTCAGGACCCAATCCTATGGTCCGCACTGCGCCTCTGCGGCACGGACCACACTCGCAAATGTGCCATAAGGCACGTTTGCAGGGCTTACCGCCGGGCTCCCGCTGGAGGTGGCTCAGCTCCAACTGGCACTGATCCACCACCCAGTGGGCGCCTGTGTTCCGCAGCTCGGTGGTGCCTGTGACCACCCGGCTGCGGAATGGCAAACGGGACAGGGGTGTTCCGGTGAGGGGGGAGGCCAGCGTGGGGCGGGAAGGCTGGCGTGACGCAGGGAGGGGGGCGTGCTAGAGGCGTGCCTGGGGGCAGGCGGGAGAAGGATCAGCGGAGCTCTGCTCTGCAGGATCCTAGGCGCTCGTGGAGGCTGCGTGCCTTACACGAGCGCCTTTACTTTAGCGTCGCCCTCTGGGAGCCCCTAAAGAGAGTAGCCCCATTGCAGGGCTGCCTCCCTTAGCCGGGGGAAGGGGACGAATGTCCCCTACTCCTGAGGCGCTGGATTTGGCGGCAGCCCTCGTGGTGCCGCCGAGCGGGGGCGCCCCCGGGCAGCTCAGGATTGGGCTGCCAGTTAGGATTGGGCTGTCAGTCAACTTCATCATTAGTATGACCTTGGGCTGGATTTGGACATAATGTGAAAACATGTTATGTGCTCATGATCCAGCCACATTGTCATTCTTCAATATCCGTGGTCTCCAAACAGTGGCCCATGGTTGCCCAATTATTGCATATGGGTGCGGCAGTGCCAAAGCCTTAACATTCTGTTGCAAAGCAACCCATTTTCACGACCCAGGAGACCCTGCACACCAATTTCCCGGCAGAATCATCTTCCTGGTACAAGGTTCTGTAAAATGGTGCGAAAATAGTTCACTTCATGCCAGAATGGCAAGGCTTCAGTACTGTCGCACCACACCTGGACGCGATCGTAGGGCACACTAGATTTGGCCCATGGGCTGGAGTTTGGAGGCCCATGTTCTATATTAACAAGAGGGCAACAAGAGCAGATGCCCTAGGAAACACCAGGTCTTCGGAAGGCACTGTGTTGAACCATGATTGAAGGACAGAAATAACACATTATTCTTAGGTAGCAAACAATCAAGAAATGTATTCATAGACTAAAAACATTAGAAAGGTTCTGCAGTAGATATGACAGAATATTTGAACTGCATTTAGATTTGCCCTCTTGTCCTCTGTGATCTATTCAATCCAAGTGACAAGCCAAGTTGACCAGCTCCAGCACTGCCGCCTCTCCAGAATGAATTGCATCTATCACTGAAAAAGTAGGTTAACCTTAGGATTTCTTGCTGTAAGCAGAGCAAATCCAGTTCCCCAATGGGTCTTTGCACTTCCTCTGTTTGTTGATGCCACCACGGAAGCTATTTTACTAATTTCGCCTCAATGCTTTAGACAGCCTTGCAAGGGCTAAATTGTTCATTCTGCTGTTTACATCATTAAGATCCTGTCAAGGGCAAAGCCAATTTTACTTCTGCAAACACCCAAAATGTTTCTGCTAAAAATCAACAGTCCAACAGACATGTATTATGAAGTTAATAGTCTGTCAAGACATTAACAATGTTGATTCCTGAAGAGAAGTCGAGAATTTTAAAACACAAAACGGTGTTTATCGGATGGGACAGATTGCTGCTTGTCTGACTGACTTAGTTTGTGTGACAGAGCTATGAGCTGCCTTTGGGTTCACAAGTCCTTCAAAACCAAAGATTCATGCTAATAGAAAGCTTTTCAGCAGAAAGCACCCAACAATCTGAGTTAAAGTTTTATTTATTGGCTTTGACCACCTACTTCTGTTATCAACCATAAGGGCCCGCACACTTCATCAACTCGCAACAATAGCCGCAAGCTTGGACAATCTGTCTTGTGTCTTCATTGGGGTAAACCTTCAATGGAGCAGCATCGATTAAAGAGCAACCCACGCATAAAATGGAAACTCATTAAAATAGACTTTCTCAAAAGGGGGAAAGCCCTCCATTCCAACTGAATTGAAGTATTTTTATTTTGGAGATGAAAGGTCCATTACCCAGCTATACATTCATGCGCTCTTGGCTTAAGTGTTTTTTATTTGACTTAAAAAACTTTGGTTCCTTCCCATGTCTTTTTCAGGCTTTAGAAACATAATAGGAATTCAATCCTCATGGCAGACAGAAGATCCGTGAACCTTATAACAAGTCCTGGACCTTTTATGTTTTATCATTCCAATGACATCTCTTTTATACGGACAACTGCGACAAGAACAACGGGGCTGTCTTCACATATATTTGTCGAGGTTTTTCAACATTCTTTTTAAAGTAAATGGATGTCCTCTAAATAAGAAAGAAACTCAACATAATACAGGTAGAGTCATTTGCATTCTAGATGGAAGACCGCATAAGCAGTAGACGTCAGGATAGCTTTTCTAACATGTTTATATGCAAAGTGACTTGCAGCTTACTGCCTGAAAACCTCACCTTGAACTTATTATGAGGGCAATAATAATATAAAAACCACACTCAGTAACCTGAGCTAGCTGGAAACTTTTGTTTAAGCACACGGAAGGCCTGTGCATGTGTAGTCTGCAAAGGATGATCACAGCTAAGTAATATTCCAAATGCCTTGAAAGTAGATGATTGAACAGTAAATGAAATGAACTATATTCTCAGTTACATACATATACTGAATGTCAAGGGAAATTTGTTTAACATTGTGGCGCTACAAAGCAATATCCATTGACTCTGCTACTGAACATCCTGGCACTGAGGGAAAAAAATGAATTCAAAAATATTTATCTAAAAAAACTCATTTTTTAATGCATTCAAACGCTTTAAACACAGGCACACTCCAAAGCCCATAGCAAATAATTGTAACATAACTACATGATGGCTTTTTAACGCAATGACAATCTTTATCAGACATTGCTTTGAAACCTCCCTTGCTTACTCTCTTATAAAAAATACACTTCAAACGAAGGTGCATTAGCCCACAAGATGAATTCAACAGAAGGGAATAAGTCATACAAGAATGAAGGGTTAGACAAGATTTGCTACCTAGCTCGTTTGTGCATCTATTCAGAAGTAAGTTACACTGTGTTCAATGTGTTCACACTAACTCCCACGAAAGTCTGTACAGGATTGCAGCCCAACAGCCCAATCCTAACTAAATCCTAACTAAATCCCAGCAAGGTGATGTAGCAGCATCCCATAGGAGATTTTTGGCAGCTCCTCAAAAGTAAAAGGACAATTGTCCACTTGCCCCTTGGTAAGCCCTAGCAGCCACAATGGGTTAACTCAGACCTGTGCAAGCTATGTCACTGGTGTAAGTCCAAGTTGATCTGTACAGGTGGATCAGGACTGGGAAAGGGGTTTGAACATGATGTGCACTGACACTGCCAGTCCCGCCCCCCTCCCAGGCCCAATCTGACAATTTCCCCGCCCCTTTGGCCACGCCATTTGCCCTCCTTCTACCCCATTCTTGCAAATCTAATATGGATCAGTGATGATTCTTCTCTGGGAACATTCAAAACTATTTAGGCATAGTTGATGAGAGGGAACAAACATTCACCCCTGCTAAGATGCCATCCTTCCTGAACCTTGAGCTCACTCCTTCAGGTGATATGTAATCTCTTGGGGGGGGGGGAGGTGACACAAGGAGACTCCTCCCCAATGTATTCATTGCATCCCCCTCTCCCATTATATAAATGCAGAGGCAGTAAAGGGATTGGCTCAAAGTGACAAAACCCCCAGCAAGCATCAGAAATCAACAGCCTCCAGAAATTATTGGTCAGCTGCTATAATGCCTCGATCAGCATGAATTCTCAGTTTAACTATGGATGCACATGCCATATACTGAGCCTGCTCTAAAACTATGATATAATCAGGAGGATATAGAATTGTTCCAATATTGAAAGGTGTACCTATTACTAAGACAGGAAGAAAGGTTTCCCTCTTTGCCCGTTTATCAACTTCATCTTTTATTGTCAACTGACCCTCAGTCCTTTTTCACAATCCTTCTTCAAATGTTGTGGTCCCCACTACATTTCCTCCAACATGAGAAGCCCAACTGGCTCACAGTTATGCTTTGAAAATGTAGCAGCTTCATATAGGCTCTGAGAAAACTCCACAATCAGGGAATTAGAAGGCAGTTTCCTGTCATGGATAAGGAACTGGTTGAGGACTAGGAAACAGGGAGTGGGTGTCAATGGACAATTTTCACAATGGAGGGAGGTGAAAAGCTGTATGCCCCAAGGATCTGTCCTAAAACCGGTACTTTTCAACCTGTTCATAAATGACCTGGAGACAGGGTTAAGCAGCGAGGAGGTCAAGTTTGTGAACAACACCAAACTTTTCCAAGTGGTGAAGACCAGAAGAGACTATGAGGAGCTCCAGAAGGATCTCTCCCGACTGCAAGAATGGGCAGCAAAATGGCAAATGCGTTTCAATGTAAGTAAGTGTAAAGTAATGCACATTGGGGCAAAAAAACAAAACTTAACATATAGGCTAATGGGTTCTTAGCTGCCTGTGATGGATCAGGAGCAGGATTTTGGGATGCTGGTGGATGGCTCAATGAGATCCAATGTGCGGTGGCAGAGAAGAAAACTGATTCCATTCTTGGGATCATTAGGAAAGGTATTGAGAATAAAACAGCTAATGTTATAATTCCATTGTACAAATCAATGGTAAGGCCACACACCTGGATTACTGCATCCAGTTCTGGTCACCACATCTCAAAAAGGATATAATGGAAATGGAAAAGGTGCAGAAGAGAGTGACCAAAATGATTACTGGGCTGGGACCCCTCCCTTATGAGGAAAGGCTACAGTGTTTGGGGATCTTCAGTCTAGAAAAAAGGTGCCTGAGAGGGGCATGACTGAGACATACAAAATTATGCAGGGGATGGATGGAGCGGATAAAGGGATGTTCTTTTCCCTCTTACACAACACCAAAATCAGGGTACATCCACTAAAATTGAGTGTTGGGAGAGTTAGGAGGCAGGAGGTCTGGTCTAGAGGGTAGAGCCTCCATTTGCCTTAAGATTAACATCCACAAGGTCGCCAGTTCGAGGCCACCGGCACCGTGCGACCTTGAAGCAGCTGGCAAGCTGCAGCTGAGCTGTTCCATCTGCTCGGAGCGTGGGAGGATGGAGGCCAGAATGTTAAACCAGATCGGAGTGTAACAGCTCGAATGTGGTGGTTCTTGAAAGAGAGAACCTTCTTTCAATTTGTAAAAATCCCTGCGTGGATTTAATAAGCCTGCCTATGTAAACCGCCTTGAATAAAGTCTTGAATAAAGACCAAGAAAGGCGGTATATAAATACTGTATATTATTATTATTATTATTAGGACAGACAAAAGAAAATATTTCTTTACCCAGTGTGTAATTAGTCTGTGGAACTCTTTGCCACAGGATGTGCTGATGACATCTGGCCTGGATGCCTTTAAAATGGAATTGGACAAATTTCTAGAGGAAAACTCCATCACAGGTTACAAACCATGATGTGCATGTGCAACCTCCTGATTTTAGAAGTAGGCTACATCAGAATGCCAGATGTAAGGGAGGGCACCAGGATGCAGGTCTCTTGTTGTCTTGCTGTCTCTTGTAGTCTTATGTGCTCCCTGAGGTAACTGGTGGGTCACTGTGAGATACAGGAAGCTGGACTAGATGGGCCTATGGCCTGATCAACAGGGCTCTTATGTTCTTATAAACAGCTCTCAACAGTGATCATTCTCTATATATACTGAAGACAAGTGAGCCATCATGGACTTGGTGTTGGCAGTGATCATTCAATTATTAGGTACCCCTCAAGAATTTGAGTTTTGTTATGAAAACCATAGTAAAGGGTTACCTTTTAGGTATCCTTCAGTTAAATGTCATGTAATAATATCATGATAGATAATCCTTTGTTCCAGTAACTTTCACCTTCCACAGAATGTAATTCCTGTATCTTGCTTCAGATAACAGCATTACCAAAAATACACCTCAGAAAGTTCATCACTAATTCTAGGTACATCTCAGACACTGGCTCTCAAGCTACCTTTGTAACATCTACAAGTGAACAAAATTACCCTCTATGAAACTGTGCTTTGAAAAATTTAGGTTTCCATTGAGAAACGACATACCAACATGCACAATTATGCTCAATTGCACAAGTTTTTTGGCAGTCATGGTCAAGAAAAATGCATTTCCAGAGCATATTTCCAGAGTATAGCAAAACCACTGAGTAGCACTAGCTTAATCAAACTGAAGAACATCAGACAGATAGGGTGTTTTTTTAATTGTCTCATTTAACTTTGAAACATAAGGCCCTGTTCACTTCATTTAAGTCTCACAATGAAGGGAAGCCTGATCAATCTGTCTTGTGTCTTCTTAGGGTGAGACTGCAATTGAGTGGAAGCAACAGATGAACAAAGCCCACATTCAAATCCGTAGCTCATTAAAATATGTTAAAATGGGGTTAAATCTCAATTGTAAGAGAACAGTGGTTGGCTCCTTTCAGAAACATACATTTGATTAATAAACCATACATTCATTAGCTCTGAACCAGTGGTCTTTGGGGTTAAATTTGAACAAATAGCCCTGCTGTTTAGACCTTTAACCAGCCTTGAAAAATATTTATGAAGTTGCAGTTTTGGTTTTGGTTTTTTTTTAAAGTGTTGGGAACTCTATGCCATACAGATGGCAAGATAAATTGCGGCACACTAAATAATCAGTTCAGAAAATCACAGAACTTAAATAACATGAGTGGCTGCTTCTGCGAATATTCAACACTGAGACAATGTTTACAACAGAAAGCCTTTTTTAAAAGTGCCTTCATTAGTAATCACTCTGATGCCTTTATGACAGTTCCAGGGATACCCTACTGTTAATACAACAGCTGACATCAACAGTTGATATCAACATCCTCAAACATAGGAATGGAGTCCAGAATGAGGACAGAGGGTAAAGACAGTGTTCCAGGTCAAGGGGTGAAAACACAGAGAGCAGTAGCCAATCACAGTGTCACTAGGCATATATACCTTCCCAGTTGAGGAAGAAACACAAATTTTAAAATTACCCCATATGAACAAAATCAAATCAAATCAATAAATGAATTATGAAAATAAAATTTTACAATAAGGATAACTTTTCAAAAATTATTAAAGAGAGAAGAACACTCCTAACCCTCCCAAGCAGTTGCTGATCTGTTAAAAAAAAATTCCCCAAACATCCCAAAGGCTGAAATCCTATCCACACTTACCCAGGAGTAAGCCCCACTGACTAACATTCTTAAAGCATATACATAGTAGCCTGTTAGAAGTAAAGATTTCTAACATTTCCCCAAATACAGTCACAAACCATAGTAGCATCAAGTCTATTAAAAATAAAAAAAACATTGAACATAAGAACATAAGAACAGCCCCATTGGATCAGGCCATAGGCCCATCTAGTCCAGCTTCCTGTATCTCACAGCGGCCCACCAAATGCCCCAGGGAGCACACCAGATAACAAGAGACCTCATCCTGGTGCCCTCCCCTACATCTGGCATTCTGACTTAACCCATTCCTAAAATCAGGAGGTTGCGCATACACATCATGGCTTGTACCCCATAATGGATTTTTCCTCCAGAAACTCGTCCAATTCCCTTTTAAAGGCGTCTAGGCTAGACGCCAGCACCACATCCTGTGGCAAGGAGTTCCACAGACTGACCACGCGCTGAGTAAAGAAATATTTTCTTTTGTCTGTCCTAACTCTCCCAACACTCAATTTTAGTGGATGTCCCCTGGTTCTGGTATTATGTGAGAGTGTAAAGAGCATCTCCCTATCCACTCTGTCCATCCCCTGCATAATTTTGTATGTCTCAATCATGTCCCCCCTCAAGCGTCTCTTTTCGAGGCTGAAGAGGCCCAAACGCCGTAGCCTTTCCTCATAAGGAAGGTGCCCCAGCCCTGTAATCATCTTAGTCGCTCTCTTTTGCACCTTTTCCATTTCCACTATGTCTTTTTTGAGATGCGGCGACCAGAACTGGACACAATACTCCAGGTGTGGCCTTACCATAGATTTGTACAACAGCATTATAATACTAGCCGTTTTGTTCTCAATACCCTTCCTAATGATCCCAAGCATAGAATTGGCCTTCTTCACTGCCACTGCACATTGGGTCGACACTTTCATCGACCTGTCCACCACCACCCCAAGATCTCTCTCCTGATCTGTCACAGACAGCTCAGAACCCATCAGCCTATATCTAAAGTTTTGATTTTTTGCCCCAATGTGCATGACTTTACACTTATTAATTGTATGAATTGAAATGAATGGGGACCCACCTGAAACTAGCTCGCGACCCACCTAGCTGGTCCTCACCCACAGTTTGAGAAGCACTGCCTTAGGCAACTGTTTGAAGTAGTCAGGAAGGAGAGTTAGAGTGGTCCCAGCTTGTGAATGGTGTCTGTACATTCACAAGCAAAAGAGAAAAAAAAGCAGATACCAGCCTAAAAAAAGATCCCTTTTCCATCTACTTCAGAAACAACTCTGTTTAAATACTCATTAATGAAGGATTTTAACAATTAGAACAGGATCTTCCTCAATGAAGAGCTCATTGTTTTTACAGATAGATGCATGTATACCCCACAGTAGCTTAACACCACTTCGTAGTTTGGCCTATGCTTTACCCCCACTGAACCAGCCCCCAAGAAAATGGATGTGTGTGCTCACAATGCCTGTACCTTTCCCCTCCCCTCCCCTCCCCTCCCTTTCTGGTTACTTCCCCTATTGCATGGCAGAATGCTTTGCCCAAACCAAACCACTTTGCACACCGCGAATCCACTTACAGGCAAACCTACTGCTTAGAACAGCATCACACAGAACTGCCTCTTGCCCCAAAGTCGACTAGATATATTTGTTTTATCCAGTCAATGCTGCACTTAAGAATGTACTGTTATGGAGAATGAAAAATCTAGATGCTGTTCATTTAATTTCCTTTATAGTGTTAATTAATTTGGCGATTGGAGTATTTTTCTCTTTCATATCTTGTTCAAGTACAGTGGCAGAAACGCTAAATCAGTGTCTAGAAGCAGTAATATCTTGAATGACAGCCAATAACTGAAGATCCCCATCCTTTGAGGTCATCAGCGGGGGCTCTTTTAACCAAGCTGCAAATGATGGAGGTAAGGGGGATTACAGTGAGAAATAGGGCCTTCTCAGTAATGGCCACCTCCCATGCCTTTCTCTTCTCATCCACCCCATCCCCATGCACATTTTTTCCTCTGCTGAATGAAGCAACTGCTGGACTGGGTCACTCTTGGTGACAGTCCAGGTTTTTCTGGGGGGGAGGGGAGGAGAGACAGTAAGCAATCCTGCATTGCAAGTATTTTTTTCCAGTGTGAAAATTCATAGAGTTAAGTATAAAATTGGTATTTTATTTTCTATAACTGATGAGATCCAGCCCACAATAAGAACAAGACCGAGTGATGTGACCCTGACAGCTAAGAGTCTGGGGACCTCTGCTTCATGATTTGGAAACCACTTCAAACCATGGCTTCAGTATCTGGTTTCAGAGGGAGCCATGCTTTGCATCACTGCTTATGTAGCACAAAACCAGGGAGAAGTATGAGAAGAGAAAAACGACTAGAGAGGGAAGAGTGCGCATTCCCAATTTGCGAGCCATACGGTTTCCAGGGCATGAGTATTCCATCTGCACTAGATTTTCTGAAGCTGCAGACAGATGGGAGGGTGTCGTGGCTAGAGTAATATCTGATAAGGATTGGCACTCTGTACAATTAGGCCTACTCTGTATTTCATTCTCAGCACCAGGATGAAAGCCTCATTTGCTTTTCTAAAAACCAAACAGGAGAAAATATGATGCGAAAAAATATGATTGCTTGTTGCACTCGGCTGGTAGTGCACAAGTCATTGCAACTTATACACAAGCTTTAGCTACTAGCTTTTAAATAAAAAAAATACTTTCTATTTAGGAGGGAGAGGAAATGAGAGTCAGGTTTTGAGACAGACATGAAGAGAAGGGTCGCTAAAGGGAATTTTCTACAGACAATTATGAAGGCAAACAATTCAAGAGAACTTAGGATGGCAGAGAAGGAAATGAAGAGAAAAGGGGTTAAGGCAGAGGAACTGGGAGAAAGGAGCATCTCAGGTAACAGCATATACAGTATTTCAGCATTGTATTGGAATTGAGGAAGATCTGGCGAGGAGGTAGATGTGGTATCAGCAGTGGCCCCTTTAAGGGTAAGGCCTGGGCATCCAGCAGAGTGTGAAGGCAATAGGGCCCTCAGGCATAAACCCACCTGATGAAGGGAGAGTTTGGTGTGGGCAGCAGGAGGAGGAAAGCTTGAGGAAGGACAGACTGGACTGAGGAATTGATGGCTAATGCGTGAATGGACTTTGGAAGTTGCTGGAGCAGAAACTACTGAAGACACTAAGAGTGGTGTTTGGCTGCTGTGCCCAAGACCTGCTGAGGACCAAGGGGCTACTGTAGTGGGGGGAGGCTGCTGGCAGGAAGGAGGACCTCTGCAGGTGGAACAGGTGAGCTACCTTGGTGGTGGGGTCCAGCAGTACTGCAGGGCAGAACCAGGGTCATTTTTGAGGAAAGAAGGGGAGCTAATTAGCTAAAAGTGGGCATAATTCTCCAGGTGGAGCTTGGACTGGGAATCTGGCAGAACAAGCATAGGATAGCACTGCTCCCTCAACAGTGTAGTTCTGGAATCACTTGATTACAATTTCATAGAATCAGTACTTCCATGGAGAATATGGATGGGCTGAGAAGTAGAAAAACTATTGGTAGACCTTAAAATGCCAACCCTTTCAGAACACGATCAGAATGTGAAACAAACAACACATGAGTTTGCAGAGTGTCTAGTACCTACTGCTATACACGTTTTTCCCTAAATGCAAGCGTACATTAAAAACAGATTTTTAGAGATTTTTTGCAAGAGATGAAAGAGGAGTTCATGAGTGGAAGGGAAAAGGAGGGAAGAAGAGGGTGAAAAGGAGCTTGAAGGACATTTCTGATTTCTTAGCCATGGTTACAGGACTGGAAACATAACATCTGCACTGATACTGGAAGTTAAGAAGAGGGGTCCACAAAGTTTGGCTGGCTTTGGTGGCCAGCCATTAACTCTAGTAGCTGAGGATTTCTCAATTCCTGCTTCACAGCAAAGTAAGCATGCCCCTTTTATACCCAAAGCAAAGGGCTTTTTACAGGGGGGAAAAACAATGGGTGAGAGGGTTGCTTGAAGCAATCTCTCAATGCCCAGCATGGGTTCCATATTTAAATACAAAATACAATCTGGCATCACTTTGAAAAGATGCATATTCTACCTCCTTTTGCTGCCAGGTTGATACTCTTATCTTGGAGAATGCGGGCTGATTTTTTTTTTCTTGGATGGCAGAATTAAAAGCATGGCTGCTAGAGACAATCTGGTGACTGTATTTGTGGCCCTTTTGTTCATGAGACAGAAAGGAGCAAAATGAATGAATGGAGTTCTCAACTAAATGCAGAAACTGGTAAAAGTAAAAACAGACAATCTACTCTAGAAATCCTGTGTTTCAAAATGTCAGAGCGTTTGAGACAAAGGGCTTTATTGATTATTGAGTTGTGGAACAGCTAATATGGCTACATCAGAGGATTGTACATTATAGTGATCAAACCTAAATGTACCATCAAACAAAGATAAACTGATCTGTATAAAGGTGAACAAACCATACAATGGTAAATAAAATAGAAGACACTTCTAGCAGGGGTTAGAGCAGTGGTGGGCAAACTTTCAACTTTAGGGATCCTAGACCTTTAACAATTGCATAGGAGAGAGAATTTCAGCAGGTGCAGCTTGTCCTCTGCAAGATAACAAGCTGCACCTTCTAAAATTCCCTCTTCTATACAATTATTAAAGGTTCAGGATCCCTAAAGTTGAAAGTTTGCCCACCCCGGGTTAGAGCATCACCAGTTTCAAAAATCTCTTTGGAAGTCCCACTGGTAACAGACGAGGCAGGTGGGAAAATGGTGCACAACCAATGGAAACAGACAAAAGAAAAACCCAAACCAATCTGCAACACATGATACTATCTCTATCAAAACTGATATAAGCAGACTAGAAAAGGCAGAAAGCATTTGCAAAGATATTTTCATGCCATGTAAGCCAGTGGAGATGGCGATCATTTCAGTACATCCTACCTTTCTTAATTTTTTTTATACCAACACAATGTTGCCAACACTTTTACACTTTAATTTTGCTTAGCCGCCAGTTTTTTCCTGTGGCCAGGCTAGAGCTGATCTAGACCATGGGAAGTTCTCTTCTTGATGCACATTCAAATATGCTATCCATCACCCCGCATTCTGAAGAGGTACATCCCAGTAAGTCCTTACTATGAATATTTTCCAAATGCATAGAGTACCTAAGAGAACAGATACTAACATTCCATAAGGACCCCTCAGAGGCATGTTGGGTAACTGTCATGAGGAACTTGGCAGTGTGGTAGTCACAAAAGTCCATCACTGTTTCCAGCTCTGGAGCAGCAAAGGGTGAAGAGGGCTTGTAGGTTTGGTCCAGTAGCCAAACAAGCCTGTCTGCCAACACTGGAGCTAGGGCAGTTATCCTTGCGCAATTGTGGGTACAGTCCCCAATCTTCTCTCATCTTCCATGCCTGGAAGCAAGGCTGGGGCTTAGACTCACCAGAGGACAGGAACACACTCTCATGGCAAGTGAAACTCTCATCTTCTTATACGGCAACGTTGTCAAGATACATAACTTACACAATGAAAATGGGAGTGTTACACACTCATCTCTGCCTTTGTTTTCCCTTTTCAAATCAGTGTGCGTCAAGAAATCTGTGAGAAAAATTATCATTTTGGGATTGTTTTTTTTTCAGTTTAAAAGGCAGCTAAATGGAATCCATTCCAATGAGACTTGTTGATAGTTATGGCATCACTACCAAGTTGTGGCTGCCATTTGAATTTAAGCTTAGAATGTGAATATTCAAACCTAAATAAAACACGATGTCCTCATGTATAGTAATTGGCTGATCATACAAATACTTATTAAATATAAACACATATGCTTTTGTAGATTTGTTAGAAAGATTCGTTAATTGCTTAATGAAAGATGTCTTTCAGATACTAATTCCTTCATTTAGTTCGACAGATTAAATTTTATATGAGGAGACATTAGTATGCATGCAATGAAGTGACAAGGCCAAGTGAAAAAGCTTAAATGTTAACGGATGAAGGGTAGCCTTATTCTGAACTAAAAATCTATAATCTTACACTGAAGATGCTCTTTCATGGAATTTTTATGTATATAAACAGTCATATTTAATAGAGCAACCAGCATCGCAATATGTTTTGATTCAGTTGCTCTGTTTCCATCATTAATAAATCAGAAAATCTTTAAATTGTGCATGAAGCTGGGGCAAATGATTCTTAACAAGCAATAAAAATGTCAACTTCCTATGCTACCCAACTCCCTACTTTGCTGACATTTCAGAAGTCTAAGCAATTATATTTAGCAATTATCCTGTTTATGAACAATTCCAGTTTATGCTAAGCAAAACCAACCTGCTTTAATTGAATAATGAATGGGAGCACAGTGGTAATGTCAACAATTTTTGCGAAAGCAAACTCCTGGCAAGGCCAACAGACCTGCGTCTTCATTTTTTGCTCTAAGCTATAGCTTAGTTTGGCATGATCTTTTCTTTTTCCCCCCAGTAGGGTGCATAAGCCCTCTAGCTTTCAAGTGCTTTTCCTACTGTGGTTACATCTTGGCTGGCTTACAGCTGCTCTGAACAAGTCTTTACATCTACAATGGGGTCATCCCACCACCTTCTTTTCAGATCAATATGATCGGTACAAACAATAGTTTGATTTTGATTGCTCTATAGCACGCTTGGGTAGAGCCTCTGAATGCAACAGAATCGCTTGGAAACAATGGTCTGGTTCATCATCCAAGGCGTCCCTTTCAGACAGCTGCCTTTGCCACACTCACCCTGACAAACGTCCAGAAAAACAGATGGTTTCAGCATTCATGGGCAGTTTAGTGAAAACCCCAGAGTCAACTATTCAAGACGTTGCATCACCAAGCTGATAAAGGGAGCATTTCTGATGCTAAAAATTAAAGATACATTTAAAAATTCGGTCCATATGTGGTGACATCACAGAGTTGCCTTTCCACTGAAATTCCAACCTTTTTTTTTAAAGTGGTAAGAATGTAACAAAATATTTTAATACATCCACAGTGCTCTGTATTCGGTGTTGCCCACAAAAGCGCCTTGCATGCAACACGACTGCAATGGATACAAAGAGCCTAGTTAAGAATGCAGGGTACATCTGCCTTAAACATATTGCCTTTTGCCCATTAAACAAGACTGCCATCTTTTATAGATCTGCATTGAATGGACTCTGCTTCATATGGGGGGGGGGAATTCAGGTCACAGATTGTGTTTCCTCCATCCAAATGATCCTTTTGGGGCCTGTGCTGCCACAAGGAACTACAGAGGAGGGTAATCTGGGTGCCTAAATCACAGGATGCCTAGCCCCTGGCAAACCAATCCCCCCTCCCCTCTTGATTCTGTTGAGAGCAAAGGGGAAGCCCCATCTTGTCATGAAAAGGAACAGCAGCTCAAATTTCCACCTGGGAGTTCTCCTCCCATCCCAATCCTTCTGGGGGCACAAAAAAGGCATTCTCTTGCCATTCCCAAACAGATTCTTGTTACCTGGCAGTTCCAGGGAACCAGCAAGCAAAAGGACACAGAAGAAGCTCTCTGAGAATGAGATGGCCAGTCCTGGAGCCATCCTGATTGGCAGCTCCCTATCCTAGTGCCAGCACCCACCTGCATGCTGCCTCTGCTACCAAGAGCATTAAGCATACATGCACAACCTTCATTAGGAACAGTTTTGATGGGGCTGGGGGAAAGTTGCCAGTGGTTCGCAGATGTTTTCAACTGGTGGTTCCCTTGACCTACTGAGCCATTGGCTGCAACTCTCCATTAGGGCTACAATCTTAATCATTATATAGAGCAGCAGGTTTTTGGCGAGGATTCCGCAGCTCCCCTGGCACCCCTGGGGAGCAACGGCTCACAGTTTGTGCACCACTGCTTTAACCCCATGGGAGTTTTCCTGCAAAGAGATCACTACTGTTGGTACAGACTCTGACCAACTGTGCAGAACCCTCCACTTTTCAAATCTCTATGTCCAATGTCCACATGATGGCACTAGACTTGAATTATAAATAGCCTGTATGTATCCATAGACTGATTGCTCTAGTTTAGGAGATTGGAAATAGAGCTCCTGACCCTTGAAGTAGCCATGTAGAAGGTTCAGCTCATGCAGATTCCCCTCTGTTGCCCCCCCTTCTCCATGATTGACAGCATTTAGCACGGTTCCTGAGTGCAAGGGAAGATACTTGCCTTCAAAGATGCTTCTTACAGTTTTAGTCATGTGCTACAATTGTGCCATCAAATGCCCTAAATGAGACTTCAGCATAAATGTGTAAAGCACATTGACTGCATTTCTTTAAATGTCTTAAGACCCTTCTGGAAGACCAAGAGACATGGGGCAGTCAGTAACTCCTCCCCTCAAAGCAGCAGGAGCGAGAGTTCCAAAGGCCAGCCACCACATCCAAAAGAGCC
This sequence comes from Tiliqua scincoides, assembly GCF_035046505.1. Classification (NCBI taxonomy): domain Eukaryota; kingdom Metazoa; phylum Chordata; class Lepidosauria; order Squamata; family Scincidae; genus Tiliqua; species Tiliqua scincoides. The sequence goes on along the minus strand of NC_089824.1, from coordinate 40,921,870 downwards.
CTGCTGCAGTTGCCCCAACCACACATCAAAAGAGTGATGGTGCCCATAACAGGATTCCTTGAGATTCCCTCGCAAGATGGGAAGATCCATGTGGGACCTTCAAATATCTAGGTTCCAACCTATTTAGCACCTCACAGGCTATCATCAGCACTTAGCATTGGAAACATGTAGCCAATGTTTTTCCAGGTTTTCCAAGGGTAAGACATTTTGAAATCAAAACACACTTTTTTTCTCTTTCAACAAAGTTGCTCAAAACCTGGCAAAATCTGTTTATTTAACCCGTACATGTATAGGTGGACATACGAGTGATACACTTCATATAAATGTGATTCCTCAATTACTGGGGAAAAAAAAAAATCTGGTTCCAAGGATATAACAGGACACTTTTCTTAGACCAAGATCACCACTGTAGATTTGTTTGCATGACTGAGCCAAGATTTTTCAAAACAGCATTGTCTCCTTGTGATTTCACAGTGCACATGTATTGGGGGGGGGGGGGAGAGAGAAAGTGGATAAATTAAGAATGCTCCTTTAAATCTCCACCATTTTTTCCCCTTGTTGAGTTAATCACATGTGACATTGATTTGAGCCTGTTTTCAGAACTTGTTAAGTATTCTGTCCAGCTGAAATACAAACACTGTTTCAATTACTACAGGAGGCAGGTACATATTAAAGATACACTGGCTTCCTTCAACATCAAAATAGACTTTTGAATTTATATGCATATACCCAAGGGTGTATGTGTGCGCAAAGCTTGTGTGTGTATAGACAGGCTGGTGATCCAGCAGTGATAAACACTTTCTGCGACTGTGACTAAGATTTAAACAAACAATCAGGACTTTCCAGAATACAACCCTAACCCATTAGTGATATAAGAGTTCTCGGCAGGAAGAACTATTGCATGTTACAGAATTCAATAGAGAGATAATAATTCTCATGCTATAGCAGCACTTCAGGTTGGTTTTTTTTTTTTTTAAATGCCATGGGTTTTACAATCTAAACAGAGAAATTAAATTCCCATAGTCATAACTCATACCCTCCAATTGCTCCAAAATGGACATTAAGCTCCTCAAAGGGGTTGACAATGTCCTTTGAAATTATAGCTGCTGATTTAGATCACTGTAATCTGACAAAATAGACTTCGGGTTCTCATGCTCATAGACAGGACAACTCCAAGCGGGAGGATCCCTGTACAAACTGCCCTCTGCCGTTCATCCAAGAAACGGCTGTCATGGCTACTGATCACCATTTATATAGTGCCAGGAATGTGCTAGGCGCTGTATAGAAAGTAGGAATTTCTTACCGGAGAATTCCAGTTCTGGGAAAGGAAGGATGGCATTCCTACTGCCGGGGATGCCCTTCCTCCTGGGAGGCAGGACTGGGACCTTGATGGATAGATACTCTTCCCACGTCGGGGGCGCATCCCTCTGATCTCCAGTTCCAGACTTGAGAAGCAGAAAAGAGAAGACCTGAATGCCCCCTGTGCCTCGGCCGTGGCCTGTCCTTAACTGTACGGTGTGTCCACTGCAAGGTCTGATTTGGTAGAGAACCTAACCAAACTGTAGATGAAAAAAACTACAGAGAAAACCAACAACTACAACTTTGTAATTTAACTGTGAACCACTTTCCGCCCCGGGGGGATGACGACGTTCAGGAAGTTTGAAGTAGCAGTGCACCCCCCCCCCCGAGCTGGAGAAGCGGTGGGCGGAATGCCATCCTTCCTTTCCCAGAACTGGAATTCTCAGGTAAGAAATTCCTACTTTCTCTGGGAAGGAAGGCTGGCATTCCTACTGCTGGGATATACCAGCGAGGACTAACTCACTGCTTCACCACCTGTTGCAACACCTTACGCCCCATGGTGGCGTCCGATGAAGCTGCTGAGGTTATCCGGTAACGTTTGGCGAAAGTGTGGATCGAGGACCACATCGCCGCCCTTCAGATTTTGAGAAGGGAAGCGTAGCCTCCAAAGGACGCCGTAGTGGCAGCGCTCCTGAGGGAGTGGGCCTTGATGTCCTCTGGCGGAACCTCCCCCCCTAGCCTGGTATGCCATTTGACTACATGCTCTCAGCCAGCATGCTATCAAGCTAGTTGAGGCTTTGTGTCTCACGCTGGAGCCCTTGTAGGTTACGAACAGGGCATCCAACTTTCTGAACCCCTTGGTGCGCTTGGCGTCATAACGCAGAGTTCTGCGCACGTCCAGTGTATGCCACACTTTCTCTCTGGGGTGGACTGGTTTGGGGCAGAAGGATGGGAGAATGAGCTCCTGTGCCCTGTGGAACAAGGAGTTATCCTTCGGAATGAAGGTCGGATCCAGACAGAGGACCACCTGGTCTTTGTGGAAAATACAGAGCTTGGGGTTGATGGAGAGCAACCCAAGCTCTGAGACCCTCCTAGCTGAGGTGAAGTTCCCTGGTGGGGACTGAGTCCAACGGCTCAAAGGGGGCCTGAGTAAGAGCCTCAGGGACCTTGTTCTGATCCCAACTAGGGAATCTGTGAACCGTCGGAGGGTTCAGTAGAGTTACCCCCCTCAGGAACCTGCAGACATGAGGGTAGGGTGATAGGGATTCCCCTGAGCCCGTTCCCAAGATGCTGCTTAGGGCTGCCACCTGTCTCCGTAGAGTGTTGGTGGACAGCCCCTTGTCCAGACCCTCCTGGAGGAAGGCCAAATGTCTTTCACTGTGGCTCTGACCGCTCTGACGCCCCTGGCCTTCGCCCAACTGGTAAATGTGCGCCAGGTGGACTGATACACCTTCTTAGTGGAGCACCTCCTTGAGGCCAACATGGTAGCCATGACCCTGTCAGAGTACCCCAACTTGGCTAAGCTCTGGGAACCACGGACGTCTGGGTCACCTTGGGAAGATGAGGATGATCTCCGCCCGAAGATGCTTGACTCTGTTGAGGACACGCTGTAGTAGGGGTACCGGCGGAAAAGCATACAGTAGGCCCTGCAGCCAAGTACTGCGCAGAGCGTCTATGGCCTCTGCTCCCTCTTGAAGGCCCCTCGAGAAGAACCTTGGACCTGCGTGTTCTCTCTTGTGGCGAAGAGGTCCACGAGCGGCAACCCAAATCTCTCGCTCACTAGAGTGAAAACTCATGGGTTTAGTTGCCACTCCGTCTCCAGTATTTGGCACCTGCTCAGCCAGACCGCTGTGGAGTTGTCTACCCCAGCCACGTGCTCCGCCCGTATGGCTCCGAGGTAGGCTTCGGTCCAAGTGATGATGGCCGCCGCCTCTTCATATAGAGCGGTGGATCGCAGGTCTCCTTGCTTGTTTACATAGGCCTTGGCGGTCACGTTGTCCGTTTTTACAAGTACTTGTTGGCCCTGGATCAAATGAGAGAATTTGTCCCGTGCCAGACGGATGGCTCTGAACTCCGGCAGAATGATGTGACTGAAGGACTCCTCCCTGGTCCAGGTTCCTTGGGCCACTGCACCTTTCGTGTGGGCTCCCCAGCCCAAGAGGCTGGCGTCCGCGGTTAATACTGTCCATTCTGGATTGGAGAAGGGGAGCCTGCTGCCAGCCAAGAGCGGCTCCGCCACCACATCAACTCCTTCCTGACCCTGGGGGGGATGGAGGTCCTGGAGTGGGAGTTGTCCTCTATCTCTTGTTGGAAGTGCAAGAGGAATCTCTGAAGTGCCCTGGTGTGGAGACATGCCTAAGGAATAATGATCTGGCAGGACACCATCATGCCCAGCAGTTTGCCTAGAATCAACACATCCTGTTGTTGTGTAGAGAGAAGTGTTCCCAGAAGCTGCCACATGTTCTCACGTCTCTCTGGAGACAAGGAAATCGTGGCTTTGGCAGTGTCTAGGAGCAGGCCCAGATGTTCCAGCTGTTGACTCAGCTGAAGACAGCTCCTTTCCCTGTTGACCACAAAGCCCACCTCCTCAAGGGTCTGTACCGAGATCTTGGAGTAGGCTCCCTTGCCCCTCTGCACCGGTGGAACTGGCTCCAATGTCCAGCAGGTGCTGTATCGCAGCTTGCATGCACTGGTGCTTTCCTTGGGCCTTGGACCGTGGGACTCTCCAGAAGCGGTTCCTGGGCTGCATCTTGAATTCCAGGGCATAGCCCTTGGTAACTGTTTCCAGCACCCAGGTGTCCGTGGTGATCTTGCTCCAGTAAGATGCAAAGTGCTGGAGACGCCTCCCAATCTGAAGGTTCCCATCCGAATCCTGGCGTCAGGTGGAGCGGTTGGGCTTGGCGGGCCTGTGGGAAGAGGAAGAAGAGTCTCCTCCCTGGGAGGGGCAAGACTTTGGAAAAAATTTAGATTTGGCCCATCTGGGCTTGCGGTTGGAGGAGTCCCTGAATGAGCCCCTGGACCTGAAGGCTGGGGGCTGTGAGGGAAAGGGCTGGCCTGGTCTGGATAAATTACTGACCGCCTTGTGCGCCGTGGGTAGCACCTTACGTTTGTCCCTGCTTTCTACTAGCAGGGGGTCCAGGGCCTGGCTGAACAGTCTAGACCCCATGAAGGGGAAAGCCACTAGGCATGCCCGGGAGCCTTGGTCTACATCCCAGTAGCATAACCAGATGTTTCTCCTTGCAGCTACATTGGCTGCCACAGCTCTAGCACTGAACTGCATGGCCTGCAGGGATGCATCTGCTGAGAAGGCCACAGCTAGTGACAACTTCTTGAGAGTGTTATGGGTGGGTTTAGACAGGGACTTATCTGTTGTCAGCAGGTCCTCCACCCAAGCCATAAGGGCCCTTGACATGATAGAATTAGATGCTGAGGCCCTAATGGCTAGGGCAGAAGCCTCAAAGTCCCTCCTGAGGGTGCTCCCCACCCTTCGGTCGCACGGATCCCTGGGTCCCCCTTCAGAGGGCAGCATGGCGGAGGAGGACAGTGCTGCCACAGGGGAGTCTATGGCTGGGACCCTAAGTTGATCTATAATATCAGCTGGCAGTGAGTAAAGTTTATCCGCCAAGCATGGGGTGCGCCGGGACCTGGTGGGGGCCACCCATGCTGCCTCTAGAACCTGCCTGAAGGGTTCAGGGAATGGAACCACTGCCTTGGTGGAAACAGCTAACTTTGAACCAGGTTTGTGAGGCTCTGCGGCTTCAGGTGCCTCGGTTTCCCTTTTGGGGCCCAGATCCAATATGCCTGCTGCCTTGGCCAGGAGGCGGGGGTATATATACAGCAGGAAGAGCTTGCCCCTGCCCTCCTCTGGGTGTTCCTCTTCTTCGCCTGTGAGCTCCCCTTCCTCCCTGGAGTCCTCCGATGGGTCAGGGGTGACTGACTCCCAGGGGTCTGACAAGGCAGCCCTGCTAGACCCCTTAGAGCGCTTGGTCTTGCTCATCTTGCCCTTAGTGCTCCTGCACTTATGTAGCTTGCAGGGGTGGGTGGGCTCCCTTTCAGGGCTACTAGAATCCGAGGTGGAAGAGGGGGCGTCCTTTTATGCTTTCTCTTCCCGTAAAACAGGTCATGAATGGAAAGAAAGGGGAGGAAATGACAGTAAACAGCAAAGATGTGTTGGGAGGGATCCACTAGTAGGACAGCAGGTAGATCAGTTCTCCGGAGGCTTTCTTCCTATGCCATGAGGGTAGTTTCAAAAGCCAGGGAAACTCAACTCATTTCCTCCAAGACCAAACATCAGGTTTTAGCAAGCTGTAGGCAAGTGACATTCAGAGAATGAGTGGTCCAGATTCTTGATGCTGGCCACCATGTACAACTTGCAAGAAGACACAAGTCAAGTTCCAGATTCAACCACCACTGCTCATGGATTCCATTTCCTCTCTCTTCCTTAACAGGTGCTGGTGCCCTAGGCAAGTATCGCAGAACAGTCTCTTAAAGGAGATGGGATATGGGTTCCTTGACTTGCAGCCTTATACAATCTGATTATAAAGCACATGTTCTGGCTACTATGTAATGGATAAAAATCACCAAATACTACATTATTTTCCTCATTTGCACAATATGTTGCATATTTTTTTAAAGCAACCATCCCCACACTGGGCCTCTGGGAAAAGTGGTTAGAGAAGCTGCTGCGTTCCAAAGTTCAAAATCTGACTGTCTGCCCAGAATTTGTAATGCGAAATCTCCTTTTGTTTGCAGCGGCTGCTTACAAATCAAAAAGCAATTATGTTTTCAAGATATGCACTGCGTGACTTTTTATCCTAAAGGGAATTAACAAAAATAGCTTTTTTAAGAGATCTGGTGCGATTTTTTTTTCTTTTTTGGCAAAATGTACCAGAACACAAAATTGCCTAGAACAGAATAATCTTTTCAACAGAAATGTTATGCTTCTCGTATTACGCAAGAAGTGTTGCCTGCTGGATTGTGAAAGAGATACACAGTGGAAATTCCAAGTTCTAGGCAGTTGCATTGTTCTTCTGACCCACCATAATCCTCAAGTCCTACACAAGAAGAATCCGTAAGTCTGAGGTTCTGCACCTTTCGGTGATTCTTTATTACTCATAAGATGGGAAGAAGCAAGATAGCTTCATCACACTGGGAACTGATTAAGGGCCCAATTCAGACCCGTGCACGCTGGCTTACCACCAGCGCACACTGTCGCAAACCATCAGGCATCTTTGTGAACCCTTACTGCGGGCCCAGTGCTGGAGCTAGCCCAGCGCAAGCCCATGCTGGGCCAACTCTATGGCAGGGACAGTGCAGGACTTTACCCCAGGACCTCCAGCATCCTGATGCCAACAGTATGCCAATTTGACTTCCCAAAGAAGAAACAGATCAGGAGGGTCCAACACGCATGCATGCAGCCCCCTGAGACCTTTTGGTGGCCCTTGAAAGCCCAGCCACAGCCCACCTACCTGCTCCCGCATCAGAAGCTTTAAGGACTTTCTGCTGCACCATTCCAGTTTCATCTTTGGAGAAGGAGAAGCCGGACTGGTACAGCAGGGAGATCAAACAGCCCCACCACACCCACCTCCACTGCTTTCATTCTGAAGGCATCATGTTACTGCCAATTACTTCCATGTTGACTCAGCCAAGATCACACAAGGGCCATGTGGCCCCCTGGCTGCCAAAAGTTAGATTGCCCTGACATAGACCATGAAATAACTCATGAAAGAGGAATATACACCAGCAACTAGCACAAATACCACATTCACACAAAAACTCTTATACATATGCTCATACAGAATCCACAGATGACAATTTCCTGTGAAACATTATACAAACTCTATATTGAACTGGGGTCTTATTGGTAACCTATTCGCTTCTTTTTAACCTCGTTAAGATTTCAATTAATATTCATGCTCATCTCAAGAAACAAAGGACTGTGCTTGGAGTTAACATATCTTGCCCAGGAGAGCAAGGCAAATTTGTCTAAGCTCAAGTATTTAAGAAAGACAGCCTCCTTCAGACGAAGCACTCACCAAGGAAGAAGTAAATTATACTTGTGGCTAGGATTTAAAAAGACAATCAAAAGAGGAGGAGGAATGTTAATAAATCTGCCCTTTGATGAGGTTATTCTATTAGAAAATCATTTGTAAGTATATTAACCTGTAAAAACAAATTGCTGATGGGTTCATGGGTTGAATGAAAATATTATAGAGGCCATTAAATACAAAAGAGAATGGACAGAGCACACACAGTCAGTCTCAAGACAGCCAAGTTTAAAAAAAATAAAAAATCTACCACCACCATTCACTTTAGGCTTTAGGCTGCAATCCTATACACACTTACCTGAGAGTAAGTCCCAAGAAACCTCATGGGGCTTACTTCTAAGGAAGCATAGGATTGCACTGCAACTGAGATTAGTAGATTACAGCGATGTTCTGACCAGCAATGGGCCACATATGTGATGACGACGCTGATCCCTGCGTGCACCCCCCCCCAGCCTCCAGAGGGAAGGGGAGCACAGCTTCCCCTTGACTTCGGAGGGTTCGTATAGTATCAAGCCTTGCTTGATGATGCGGGTGCCAGTCAGCATCCCTGCCACTAAGCGATGGACAACTGTTAAGTGCACAATCCTAACCTGATTTGTTGCCGCAACTGCCCTTCCCCCACTCCTCATCACTTCATTCCACCCTCCCCCACTGCATTCCAACTCCCCCACACCTCCCCTGCCATCTGACCTCCCTCAGTGGGTTTTGTTGCTCCTTTGGCTCTGCCCTTCCGGCTGGTGCTCTGGAAGCACATGACTTCATGCGCTGCCAGAGTCTTTTATGACTGCTGTAAGGCAGTTAACACTATTGATTTGGAACACTATCCAATCGGAACACTCAATTCACCAGTGCTGAAGCCCCAATAGGAATGAGCTGCTGATCTACTACAAGAGGTGGAAGATATAAACCAACTTTAGAACTTCTTTTACATACTTCTATGGCATAATCATCATTCTTGCTTCCAAGCCAGGAAGAGTCTGAATAAAGACCGCCACCCATATGGTTCATCTCTATTTTTTTTCTGTCAGGATTCATGCTCCAAGGACCACCAAGGAAGCAGCATAAGGGAAACTGGAGAAAACAGAAAACAAACCCACATCAACAGCATCAATACATTTAAATTGCTGTTCAGTGGTCTGACAATGGCACACAAATACCAGAATCCCTCAAAAGTCACCCTTCTGCAGCACGCATCTTATTCTGTAATCAATCTTTTGATATGTGGCTTGTTCTTATAAGCTTTCAGTGGAATAAAACGCTCGCCAACTATTGTGTCTTGTAGCAAACCTCCAAGAATAATTGAAAGCTGAAAGTTCCACCTGGAACATATCCTAATCTTGTGTAAGATAATAAATTTAAAAACAGGGTCATATGTGTGTGGTCTTAGTGGAATGTTAAAGATTTTTGATGTTGCTGAAGCAAGGAGAAAACAGAATATTCATTATCCATTCCTCCTCCTTTGTAAAGGGGTGCAGACAGATTGCCCAGGTCTGCCCTGCCCCAAGTATTGAATTCATCAGAGGTAAACTGCCTTGGTCTCTCTTAGCTATCACGGTTAAAAGCTGCCAATAGGACTGTCCACCGTGAAAATATCAGGCAGCCCAATCCTAGTCAGTGCTGGTGCAGCAGGGATGCACAACCAACATGAAACCCAGCACTGGAATTGTGGAGGCTGGAGGTCTCCTTGGGATAAAAGAACATTTGTTCCCTTAACCCTTGTCGAGCCCCAGCCTGCTCAATGGGGATACTCAGATCTGCACCAGTGAAATTACTGGCGCAAAGCTGAAAAGCCCCGTGTCGAGCTTTCAGTCTTGGGACTGGGGTTAGGACAAGCAGAGGCTCCTCCGTTGACCCACCCCCTATTCTGCCCTCCTCCTGTCCCATTACACTCCTCCCCACCCTCTCCTTGCCTCTGTGCCACTCAGCATAGAATTTACCAGTGCCTGTGGCCACAGGTTCGGATCTGGTTTTGGCAGAATGGTGCAGGCCTTCTGCCAGCAATCTTTACACTGGAGTCGTTGAGAAGCATTTTACGGTGAATCATAGGATTGGGCCATAAATCGGATAGAAAGTCCAGCAAGACCAGAAAAAGCCCAGCAAGTTGAGCCAGGGTCTATTAAAATATTGCTCTCATAAGCCCTTCAAATTCGACCTGTGCTAAAGTTCTCAGAGCAAATGCAAAAGTGGAAGGCAGAAAAGTTAAACTCTCCAAAGAATCCTTAACTGAGCGTGTCCAACTTTATTTACTCTCTCCCTGTATATTTAGTGCCAAACAGCCCAGGGCTACACAAATTCTGCACCAGGCATGGCACGTCAAAACATGTGATTCCAGTGCAATCCTTTCCACAGAACAGAAAGCACAACTAAGGAAACAGCAACCATGCAGCTCGAGATCCACGGAGAGGGCAAGGAGGGAGCTTCATTTTCAGCATTGTGCCCTATACACATTCACTTCAATGCAATGTCTCCCATCATGAGTGCGTCAAGCATTAAAAAAAATAAATCAAGAAGTTGCATAGAGCATAACTGTAATTAATCAGGATGCAGCAGTTTTTCTTTGGAAATAATTCCTCACAATACATTTTCTCATATCTATTTTATTTATTTATTTATTTAGGAAAAAACATTAAATATGTTTTAAGAAACCACGAAAGACAGAAGGTCTCTGACAAACTTTTGTGATTCCAAAAATAAACAACAACAAAATGCAACAAAACCAAACATGCTTTGGTCAAGAAGCATCACCTTTCTTGAACCCACTGCCAGCTTCCTAAGTTCTTAAAATATTTTTATCAACTCACATACAGCTCTGCACCATATGGCATGATACGCTAGCAAGGGAAAAAACAAACTAGGTTTAAATATTCAAGGAAATAAATAAATGGTATATCTATACAGGCATTGCAAGGAAAGATTAGGGCTGATCGGGTGCAATTCCTAGCAGGCAGTGATTGGCACCTGTTCCTGCTCCCACCTCACCCTTTAAACAGGGACAAACTGGGAATAACTGGCCCTAGTCCAAAACTGTGCTGCCACCTGAAGTTTGGCACTTGGCTATTGAAAGGGGCTATAGCTCAATGGCCCAGGCTAAACCTGTAGAAAATTCCACGTTCAGTCCTTTTCTCTCCAGACAGAGCTGGCAAAGACCTCATCTGAAAACATGCAAAGGCACTGCCAGTCAATAGTGACCTAGACCAGGGGTGCCCAAACCCCGGCCCTGGGGCCACTTGTGGCCCTCGAGGACTCCCAATGCGGCCCTTAGGGAGCCCTCAGTCTCCAATGAGCCTCTGGCCCTCTGGAGACTTGCTGGACTCCACACTGGCCTGACGCAACTGCTCTCAGTGTGAGGGCGACTGTTTGACCACTCATGTGAGCTGTGGGATGAAGACTCCCTCTACTGCTTGCTGCTTCGCATCTGTGATGCAGCAGTGGCAGCGAAGGAAAGGCCAGCCTCACTTTGTGCAAGGCTTTTTATAGACCTTGAGCTACTGCAATAACGTCATTCATTAATATAAGTTTATCTTTAATATATTCATTTATGTAAACTTATGTAAATTTATTCAAATTTTAAATGTAAATTAATTATTTTCTTCCTCGGCCCCCGACACAGTGTCAGAGAGATGATGTGGCCCTCCTGCCAAAAACTTTGGACACCCCTGACCTAGACGAACAAACCAATGGTATTACCCCGTACAGGGCAGTTTCACAATTGAAGCTCAAGGTCAGGCCTTTTTGGTTATGGCACCTTAACCATGGAATAGGTTCCTCTGAGAAGTCACTTGGTTCCATCATCACTCGCTAGCCCACAAAATTATGACAACATGGTTTGGAAGGGGCCTAAGCAAGTTGGTACTTCTAAGTGTGATTTTGTTTCCTGTTGTTGGAATGCTTTCGCTGTGGTCCTTCTTATTTTGTTACTGTAGATTTATATTATGCTTTATTTGGCCTTCTCAGCATTGGTAGCAGCCTTCGGTTTCTTACAGGAGAAAGATGGGATACAAATATTTCAGTTAAAAAAGGCAGCATAGGTACTCTCTGCTCTGTCTTATTAGACTCTTTGTGGAATAAATATGGGGCAGCTTAGAAAAATCTGATGCATGTATTCACTTGTTACTTTAACAGTAGAAACCAGAAACTACGTGAAGTGTTTTCCTGTCCTAAGACTGCCACCACAGTGCCAAAAGGGTGTTCATAAAATGTGTTTCCCAAATTGTGGGTTGTAACCTGATTGTTGGTGGGTCATGAAATTGACAAGCTGAGAGCTGGCAAGGAAAATGTACTGAGTCACACACGTACATATATATTCATGAGTAGGCAAACATTCTTCAGTCCATTTCAAAGGGCAGGCCAAGAGGAACACAACACCACCAGGTTGGTTCTGATCTGATGAACACAGACCCCCAAAAATTCTCAAGAAGGAAGACCCCCTTTAAGCTGCCAAGGAAAATGTATTGAGCCCTATGGAAAGTAAAAATGAGTCACACATGTGCATTTACTCATGAGTAGGCAACTCTTACTGAAGACCAGGTGAAGGAGAATGTGAGGACATCAGAATGGTCTCAATTTGATGAATGTGGAGCTCAACAAACAGCCTAGAAGGCAGCCCCCCCCATCCCCCACCATAGTAAAAAGGATAAAAACAATGGCTTTAACAGCTGGTAACAATAATTTTTTTTCAGTCCCACCAAGCTAGGTTGGTCCCAAAAGAGTGTTTTAGTGGGTTCCAATGCAAAACAGCTTGAGAACTACTGTGCTAGTCCATATGGAGGAGTGTTCATGGGGCATGTGCTGCATCCTGCCATTGGGGGGCAGTCACAGAGGTCTCCTCAAGGTAAGGGAATGTTTGTGCCCTTACCTTGGAGCTAAATTGCCCTTACCACAGTGCCAGAAAGTTGGTTGCACCCTCTGTTTGCCAACGGTCAGGAGCCACCTGCACAGATATGTGGCTTGTGTGACAGCCTCTTGGCTAAAGAGAACCATAGCCCTCTCTTGTTAAGGGGATGGGACAGATAGATAGCCTGTAAAATCTGAGCCTATTCCTGTTTTCATTTTGCACTTTTTCCAGATCTCATTCTTATATCTGTTTTCAGAAGAATTGTTGGAAGTTGAAGCTCTCATTCAAATAAGGGGTTATCACTCAGGACAATTCTACAGGCACATATGATTACCAAAAATGAAGAAAATCCTTTTCTTAATCTAACTTGTGCCATCAGAAACAGCAGAGCACATAAAAACGTGCTAGCTAAATGAATAAACTTAGGTACTTTATTTGAATACTAATTTCTTGAATGATAATATTTCCTGATGCTGTTATGATCAGAATGATAAAAAATATTCGCTTTCCTGTACACTTCAAAAAGAGGCTGGTTAAGAAAGTACAGAGTACATGAAAGTGTGCAAGGGTCATTACAGGTGTGCTAATTGTATAAGGTGGCATGAAGTGGGTAAATAGCACATCGGAGGATGTGAAAGTAAATATGGACTCTTCAGTTCAAACTTAAATCTTCACATGCTACATGATAATCAGTACACATCACTAAATGTAATGTATGTAATAAAACATTAACTGATAAACAAGGCTAAATAGAATATTATGGACAGCACTACTGGTATCACTTTCTAGATATAAATAATCTATTTTGTAGTTGGTAGCAGAGATAAAAGCAAACTGAATTAAAAAAAATATTTCTTAAATAAGCACCTTAATTACATTATGGTAATATCAGCAGCATCAGATTTGAGAGAGCAGTCCAGAGATGTGTGAAAGCCCTCCAAGTCTTATCAAAATGTCTCCTTCCCCAATTAGGTGACATTTGAGCATTTTTTCACAAGGATGCTCCATTTTTTCTCAGTAATGCAAAGTATGCTGGTTTCACCATATGAGATTAGGACATATATTATGGAATACACTTTCATGGGCCAGAACCCATTTTCTGGGATTGATGAAGAGTTGAGACTGGTTCACCCAGAGAGAAAACATCTTTATTGGTTGGAGCAGCACACATATAGGGTGCAGAGATTCCTTGATCCCCTCCCCCCCCCCCAAAAGGGGAAAGACAGCTGACTTAAGGACCCAAGCCTCTGGAATGAGGTTTCATCAGATGTTTCTGAATCTGTGAAATGTACAAAAGCAGTTATAATTTCTCTTCCCCTTCAACTGCTCTTCAGTGAGTTCTTCTAGAACAGCTCTTTTCAAACTGTGGATCACAACCCACTTGGTGGGTTATGACCTGATGATGAGGTTGGTCACAAGCTGAGCCCACCTGCTTGCCCTTGCATCAATTTGGTTCCAAATTTGAGCCAAACAACCAGAGGCCCCTTCTGGTTGCAACCCAGCTCCAGCAGCCACCCCAACGTCATGCCTGCCCAAGAAGGCCTCCAGAAGCCTCAGAAATGGCCCCGGAAGTTACTTCTGAGAAGACGGTTTGCCCAGTTTTGCGAACGCAACTGGAAGTGTCTCAGAAGTCATTGCTGGAGCCATTTCTGAGGCCTGCAGAGGCCTCTGACGGCCATCCTAGGCTGGGGCAATGTCGGGGCAGCTGCCAGGGATAGATTCCAGTGTCAACCTTCAAGGACAAGGTAGGTCGCGGCCCCAGTAAGTTTGAGAACCATTGTATTAGAAGATTATCCTGCAGAATATTCTAACACTTATCAGAGCATCTCTATCCTAGCCATATTATATGTGCAGCTCGTAGCAGTCAATAATTCATACATCATTAGACAGAGAAAGTTACACGTGCTTGCCCTACTTCATGCATGAGGAGAAGTGAGAACTTCTGCTTGAACATCAGTTCTCGGTTGTGTCTGACAATTAAGCATAAGGAAAAGAGCACCCAAATAAGTCCGTTGACTCCCTTAGCGCTACATGAATGAGCTTCATTTGTGACTTAGCATTGCATCTGCACCAGGACAATGTCTGTTGAATCTTGCATATTTCAGAAAACCTTTTAAAAGTTTTTAACCTACACAGCTTAGTCTTTAAAAAGTGCATGTTACTAACCCACAATTCGCATTTAATTTGCACACATACTCAATTTGCACTCATACAGATTGCAACCTTCGCTTCCTCCTCCCTCTCTCTCTTTCCCTTTTGACCAAGTTAAGTTAAACATTACGCCCTGACTAAACATTGTAACAGAAGAACAAACTCTGACTTAGAAAATAAAGGCCCAATAGCACGGGTGCTACAAAATTGGCACATGGGTGGTAGATGAAATCATGAGAACCAAGAATACCAACTCACCTAAACATTTATCGTTACCCTCCAACCCCTTTAAGGAAGGTTGAGAGGAAAGTTTGACAGTAGACAATTCCCCCACCCCACCTCTTTGAGCATTGTGTCCCTCTACCTGTCCCTTTATGCACTCCTTTCAAGGTTAGAAGTAATGTTGATGCACAGTTAGGCACATGGGGAAGGGTTTTGGAATCTGCAGATACATACCAGCTGGGAATACTCAAATGGAAGAAAGTACAGTAATTTTATTAATACAGAGGAATATAAAATACAGGCATCTATAGAAAAATGTAAAATAAACCAACATCTATATCTGTGTAGTTGTACACAGATGTCAGTACAAGTCAGTTCTAATAGTCTATTTATTTATTAGATTTATACGCTGTCTTTCTCCCCGAAGGGTACCCAAGGCAGCTAACAATCAATAGATAAAAAATACAAAACACTAAAATACAAATAAAAGCATAAAATATAATAAAAACAGTGTAAAAAAATAAAAACAAAGTTAAAACAGTATAAAACAGAGCAATAAGCAATATAAACGCCAATAACGAACATTAAAATAGATTCAAAAAGCAGCCATCATAGAGCCTCAAAGGCTAAATTAAAATGTCTTCAGGCCTCTTCATTGTTTCCAGTCAAATGTTATTGCTTTTCTTCAATGAAAGTTAAATTCAATGAAATGGAAACAAATCCAAAGACCAGAAGACACAAGATACGTATATCAAAAGGTGCTGACTACATTCAATCTTAAATCACTCTTCATAGAATGAATCCTCTGTCTCTGCTGGAGAGAAGGTGGAGTACCTCAAGACATGAGGGATGCAAACATCATCACGCTGTACAAGAACAAAGGTGACAGGGGTGACTGCAACAACTACCGCGGCATCTCTCTCCTTAGCGTTGTAGGAAAGCTGTTTGCCCGAGTTGTACTAAAGAGGCTCCAGGTACTTGCAGAGAGCGTCTATCCAGAATCGCAGTGTGGATTCCGAGCCAACAGGTCCACCACTGATATGGTATTCTCCCTTAGACAACTGCAGGAGAAATGCAGGGAACAACGACAGCCACTCTTTATAGCCTTCATAGATCTCACAAAGGCTTTCGACCTGGTCAGCAGAGACGGCCTCTTCAAGATTCTCCCCAAGATTGGATGTCCACCCAGGCTCCTCAGCATCATCAGATCCTTCCACAAGGACATGAAGGGCACTGTTGTCTTCGATGGCTCCACATCAGACCCTTTTGACATCCGAAGCGGAGTGAAGCAGGGCTGTGTTCTTGCACCAACCCTGTTTGGGATTTTCTTCGCTGTCCTGCTGAAGCAGGCCTTTGGAACTGCAACAGAAGGCATCTATCTCCGGACCAGATCAGACGGAAAGCTCTTCAACCTCTCCAGACTGAGAGCAAAATCCAAAGTCCAGCTGAAATGTCTGCGTGACTTCCTCTTTGCCGACGATGCAGCTGTCACTACCCACTCTGCCAAAGATCTCCAGCAGCTCATGGATCGTTTTAGCAAGGCCTGCCAAGATTTTGGACTGACAATCAGCCTGAAGAAAACACAGGTCATGGTTCAGGATGTGGACTCACCTCCCTGCATTACAATCTCTGAGCATGAACTGGAGGTTGTCCATGACTTTGTGTACCTTGGCTCAACGATCTCCGACACTCATTCTCTCGATGCCGAGCTAAACAGGCGCATCGGTAAAGCAGCTACCACGTTTTCCAGACTCACAAAGAGAGTCTGGTCCAACAAGAAGCTGACGGAACATACCAAGATCCAGGTCTACAGAGCTTGCGTCCTGAGTACACTTCTGTACTGCAGCGAGTCATGGACTCTTCGCCCACAACAGGAGAGGAAACTGAGTGCTTTCCACATGCGCTGCCTCCGACGCATCCTCGGCATCACCTGGCAGGACAAAGTTCCAAACAACACAGTCCTGGAACGTGCTGGAATCCCTAGCATGTATTCACTGCTGAAACAGAGACGCCTGCGTTGGCTTGGTCATGTCGTGAGAATGGATGATGGCCGGATCCCAAAGGATCTCCTCTATGGAGAACTCGTGCAAGGAAAGCGCCCTACAGGTAGACCACAGCTGCGATACAAGGACATCTGCAAGAGGGATCTGAAGGCCTTAGGGATGGACCTCAACAAGTGGGAAACCCTGGCCTCTGAGCGGCCCGCTTGGAGGCAGGCTGTGCAGCATGGCCTTTCCCAGTTTGAAGAGACACTTTGCCAACAGTCTGAGGCTAAGAGGCAAAGAAGGAAGGCCCATAGCCAGGGAGACAGACCAGGGACAGACTGCACTTGCTCCCGGTGTGGAAGGGATTGTCACTCCCGGATTGGCCTTTTCAGCCACACTAGACGCTGTGCCAGAACCACCTTTCAGAGCGCGATACCATAGTCTTTCAAGACTGAAGGTTGCCAATAGTAGAATGAACCATCATACAAAAGCCATATAGTCTTAGCTAATTCCTAAACAATCATATGTCCTCCAACAGCAAACAGATGGGAATCTCACCAACATCTTCACCAGGCAGAAATCGCCTTTCAGAGATCTTCAGAAACAAGCCTCTAGGGCACTGGCCCAATCAGTTTCTGTGGGCCAAACCAATTTAAGAAACTAGTTTAGGCCCCAATCCATGTTCATGAATTCCCACACTCAGGTAAATTACAAATACTTCTGAAATCAGCTTTCACTGGGCAGAGCAAAAGCATTTCAATGGGACAGATGGGTCCTTAAAATAAGGAGACACAATTGTTGCAAGCAAGAGGTGCATTTCCATTCGACAAGCATCTTAAGCCAGTTTTTTCCATACCAGAGGACATTTATGTAATTACCTGGAAACACACATTTCCAAGGGTTTACAGCACTGCCTCCTTGATTCTTTATGGAGGCTGATTGGTTTTATAGAGAACTTAGGATAATCGGCAGAAGTAGATCAAGATGGTTTGTACATCACAGATGGTAAACATTACTTTCTGAGACAGAGTTTGCTTCTGTGTACATAAGAACTTATGTCACAGTTTTATTGGTTTACCTTTGGTGGCCTTGGGCAAGTGGACCTCCTCTAACCTTCAAGTTACTACCCAAAACACGAATACAGATCTACCCAACAGAATTACGACAAGGATAGTAGAAAAATATTGGGCTGGAAATCTAAATAAATAAGAAATATCCTTCGTCTCTGCTCACTCTTTTCCAGAAATGAGAAAGATGAGAAATGAGATGAGATGAGAAATTCCTTGAGGAACCTTCAGGGCTTCCTCTGAAACACTAAACCAGTGGTTCTCGAACTCTCAGGGCGTTTGAGAACAAAGGTAGGTTGTTGCAGGGGAAGGGAGAAGCCAGCAACACAATCTCCAGGATCATGCAGTTGCCAAAGACAAGGGAGGGTTTTTACACTTAACTACAGCTAGCACTGAGCTCTGGGGAGAGCAGGGAGACCCATGGAACCCTCTGCAGGGTTCCCCAAGCCTCCAAAGGTCTCAAAATAGAGAGCGGAACTCAATTTTGGTTTTCAGCTGCAAAACTGGAAGAGGCTTCCAATGGATGTTTTGGGATTCTGGGGATTGCATCGCTACCTTTGCCCCTCCCCGCCCCTTAAGGGGGCAGAGACAGGGCTACATAGGGTGGTGGGTCAGTTTGAGAACCCCTGCACTAAACTATAGCCACAAGCATACAACTAGCCATAGCATTCAGGTGGGAGGTTTGACGGAGAGCTCTCTCCTGAGCACAAACAAGCTAACATTGAATGCAATAAGCTACTGAATGAGCATGATCATGAAAAAGCATTAAGTAGGGTACATTACTATGAAATGGCACTATAAGCTAGTGTTTTCAAAACACCACCTTCTCTTGTGCCGTTAACATTTTTATAACCCACTAAAACCTTCTTGCTATTTTCATTCCAATTAAAACACATCCAGCAACCCTTTAGATATAGAATTAGACATTTTGCCATTTACCTCTTTTCTCTAAATGGCCCTTCCGCGCCTCTGAAGATGAAAGACACAATTTTAAGGTAACACACGGCAGAAGCGTTCCTGGCTCTGAAGGAAGACAAATAATCCAGACCCTCTCCAAGGAGCGCAAAAACATATAAACAGGATTTTCAAATGTGTGCACTAAAGCAGAATGAGGCAATGGTTTATCTAACTCACACTAATACTCTCCCAAAATGGTTACACATTCATGGATTCGATTTTCAGAGACCCTGGCACCACAAAACAAAACACAGGCACAGAATGTGGTTATCCGCCTTACATGAAGATGAAGACTATAAACAATCCACATGTTTATGCACTTGCAGGAAAAGTCTATCCAAAACATGTAACTGTGGTCTGACAGGCTGATTGAGCAAACTTGTGAGAACTTGGAACCATCTCCTCCTTTTCCTTTACAGTTGCTGGAAGAGGCAGAGATTTCCAGAATCTGGCAGCAAGTGCTGGCCTCCTGGGCAGAACTTCAGGAACTATCACATCTGGGACTGAACACTTGTTTCCACTCAGCCCAGCCTACGCTGCAGGACTCTTTCCCATGGTCACCACCGACAAGGGCTGCTGCTGCTGGAAGAGGAACAACATTGCAGGAATTGTGAGTTTATCCCCCCCCCCTTGAGCAAAGCTCTATATCAGGGGTGCCCAAACCCCGGCCCGGGGCCACAAGGCCCTCTGGGGCTCCCAATTCGGCCCTTGGGGAGCCCTCAGTCTCTAATGAGCTTCTGGCCCTCTGGAGAGTTGCTGGAACCCGAGCTGGCCCAATGCAACTGCTCTCAGTATGAGGACGACTGTTGGACCTCTCACCTGAGCTGTGGGACGAAGGCTCCCTCCAGTACTTGCTGTTTCACATCTGTGATGCAGCAGTGGCAGCGAAGGAAAGGCTGGCCTTGCTTGCCCCAGCAATGCCACTGGGGAACAGTACTATTAACATGTATTAAAAAAACCTGCTGGAAGTCACTCTGGGCCCGTGGGATACAGCTAGATATCCACAGTACATCTAAGTCTATTCTGACATCTAAGAGAGATGGGAGAGGCTGCAGTGCAGCTTCTTCTTGAATAAAGCACTGGCATACATAAGGAGACCATTCTGCAGTTCCTTTCCATGCAAGGGATGCCTCAGGTTTTTAGAGAGATGGTGCCAGCATGGATAGGAGCCACATGACTCCAGGTTTCTGATAATACTTGGGACAACCCAAACAAAAAACGTCCTGTAGCATCTCCCATGTCATTCAGGAAACCTAACAGGTCATTTGATGTCACTGAAGCAACCATGTCAACAATTATGGTGTCAAAAGTAGGAAGCCCATAAGAGTCAGAGTGCAAAAAACCCAAAGCTCCCTACATGGTAGTGCCTCCAGGCAACAAGTCTTATCTACAGCCTCCTCAACTAGAAATGACAATAAGAGGTAGAGCCAAATGTCATCCACATATGGATGACACTCCTGGATGACCTCTCCCAGCAGGTACATGTAGTTGTTAAGACATGTAGGACATAACAGAACCCTGTAAGATACATGGGTCAATAGTCAAGGCACCAACAAGAGTCTGCAAGTACCTCCTTTTGGAATCCACCCTCCAGGATCAGAGCCATCACAATACTGTGTCCCCTACTCCTATCACAGCAAAGCAATCCGGAAAGATACCAGGGTCAATGGTATCAAAGGCCGCTGAGAGGTCCAGCCAAACCAACCCTGTTCAGCTGCTGGCATAGGTCATTTGCTAAGGAAGCCAAGACTGTTTCCATCCCAAAACACTGCCATGTTGAAAAGGATCTAAATAATCAATTCCATCCAGGAATTCCTGGAGTTAGGTCACTACCACTCACTTCAGCACTTGCCAAAAATGCCAAATTTGACACAGATCAATTGTGATCTAAAATGTGGGGTTTGAGGGAAGGCTTTTTAAGTAGTGACTGGACCAGAGTCACCCCATTTGGCTGCCTTCACAAGCCAGGGTGGGAAAGTGTTGAGGCTGGATGCAGACAACTGCATACTTCCAAGGATATCAACTAATGCCACACCATCAGCATCCAAGTCATGATGAATGTGAACAATTATATCCAGAAAATGCCTTGCAAACCGGTCACAGTGGGCAACTGATAAATCCACCTCATCTCCTTGAGGGCCCAGATGCCACAGGCCTCAAATGAAAAAGCCCTGCCAGCCAGTTCTGAGCAGATGCAACAACAGCAGAGACGTACACCTTCTTTGTTACCATCACTGCCATGGAGTAGTCCTTAAAACAGAATCTAGTCCAAGTTCAGTTGAATGTGACATGGGTTTTCTACCACTGTTGCTTCACTTCCAGCTCCACATCACCCCATCCTACCTCATCCCCTAGACAGTTGTCTCTGAACTGGAAACTGCTTTTGTGTTCCGAAAAAGCCCTCCTCTTCCCATGAGCAGCACTTACCGTTCTGCCGCGAAACTGTGTTTCTTTCAAGCTGGTCTGGACACAAGGATGCAGAATGGTAAATGCTGCTCACGGGGGGAGTGCTTTTTCCAAACTCTGGATCTGGCCTGTGGGCCAGGGTTTGGAGAGCCCTGTCCTAGAACCACTGATGAGGCCCTGCAACACTCCCAGTGTAGTGCAATGGCTAAGGGACACAAGCTGTGAAACAAGACTCACCTGTTCAAATGTTGTCTCTGCTATGAGCTCACTGGGCGCCTGTAGGCAAGTTATTTCACAATCCTATCCTCCTTCTGTGCCGGTGGAGCACACATGCTGTAAAGCATGTTGCAACAGCACACCATCTAGGTACACCGTGGGAACCTTTCTGCCAGTGCAGAGAGCCACGCACACTGAACAAGGTAAGTTCCCCACCAAGTGATGCAGGGGTGAGGAAAGGGTGGATCGGGCCCAAGAGGGGGTGAGATTAGCAACACCAAGTGTCATATCCTAGCCCCCTTTCCAAGCCTGATCCGCCGACACAGATCACCTTGGACTTGTGCCAGCAATTTTGCTGGTGCGGGTCTAAGTAAGCCCACACTGGCAGGGGCTTTGCACAGACCTTCCTTGACAAATGTCGAGGAGATACTCAAGGAGACCTCTAGCATGCAAAATTCCCTTGTAGGATGTAGTACAAACGTGCTGGTGCCACTGCATTAGCATGGGGGAACTTGCACTGGACTGGGCTGCCCCTCTCTCCCAGCCTCCCTGTACTAGGAGAATAATACCATCCACTTATTTTACAGTGTTGTTATAAGGATTATATTAAGATAAGGTATGTGAAATATTTGGTACATTCAGAAAACACTACTACACAAATGTTATCCTATAGCAGCAGAAGCACCTTGTTCCCTTCAAATACTTAAGAAATTCTATCCGGCTTAAGATTCTGATCTCGGCCAAGTGCAGGGAGGTAGATGGAGCCCAGGGCTGCTGTACAGCCTGGTAAGACAGTATGGTTTTCCTCTACCAGTATGAGATTCAGAGGAAAGGCTGGTTAGTAGCACTGTACTGTACTATACCGAGTAACAGCATTCCTTGAGTAGCCCTGCTGTGGGAAACAACAGCAAGAATCAAGAGAAAGAAAAGACTGGTATGGCCCTGGCAGAGGTCAGGAAATATAACCAGTTTCATGCTTGGCTTGAAGCACAGGTGACCTACTTCAAGCCTGGCACAAATCAGAATCCCAACTCCATTCACAAGAGGAGTCAGGGCTATCTCGACTGTTTTATTTTTGTTTTTGCTCTTCTGAGTACAGCACTGAATCGTAAAGAAGACTGCCATGGCCCTTCTCCAAAGCTGTACTCTGGCCAGGCTTTTCCCACATGACAAAGTTGAACATCTCAGGCCACTTCCCTTTTTAATCGAAAATATTAACCATCAGTGCCACTGAACTGTTCACAAGAAGGAAAAGGGTGCATCAAGGGAGCCAGACCTAAATATATCCAGCTAAACATTCTATGAGGGCATCCTCAATTCTGTTTCAACCAAGAGAGGGGTACTCAAGCCATTTTAGTACCACACTGTAAAACTCATAATGGTTCTTAACTTCAAAGGCCTAAAAATTTTGGAATCAGGATACTTGAAGTACCCACCCATGATCCATCATCTGAGCCCCAGCTTTGAGCTCCTGGTTCTTCAGTAGGTCAAAAGGCATCCACAAGAGATGGGGGCTTTTCAGAGGTAGCTCCATGCCTTTGAAATTCCCTCCTCCCGCAGACCATACAGGCACCTACATTGTACGTCTTCAGGCAGATGGCCATGACAAGGCCATTTCAGGTCTTCACACAGATTAGTGCTGTTTTTGTTATTGTTGGACTATTTATGATTTGGTTTGGTTTTGATCATTATATTGAAATTTTATTGATTGTCATTTTGTTGCACAAGTCCTGGCTCTTTTGAGGACAGTAGGCAAGCTTTTAAAAATATGTTTCTCCCAATTAGTAGCCATGGGGGTGCAATCAGGATCTGGGCCATTAGGGATAGGGTATTTTAAGACTTTCCCATCATTCCACAATCCCAATGAAGGGGTCTTTCCCCTCAGCTGCTATTGGCCCAGGAAGAAACTTCCGTTGGTGCCCCACTAACGTGAAAACTCTGCAGATGCTGTAGTCAATTGCAAAATCTGATCATGTGCTGAAAGGCAGGCTCCTGAAAGAGCTTGCGTGAGAAAACTGATGTTAATAGAACACCAACAGAGTTTATTTCAGGAAAAATCAACCCAATTAAAGTTTTATTGGCAACATAACCATAAGTCTTTTTTATTGATTGGATTACCCACAGGGGTTGGGGGAGAAGAGTACTAGGTTCTTGGAAGAAACAGGATCTGTTTCAAAAGCATTCCAACATTTTTTTTAATCCCCTAGTGACATGTACTAAATGGAAAGAAAGAAAAGAATCCAAAGAACCTGGCAGTTTGCTAAAGAGGACCATTTCCAAGTGGCCACAAGGTCACTTCTGTAATGTGGATCCCTGAACAGCCAAAAATCTTCCAAAAGAGTTTGTTGACTTTAAAAGGTTACACAAGTTTTGAAACAGAACATGAGAAAAGTGTTCAACCAGACAAAGAGGGACTTCTACAGTGGTTTCCATTTAGCAGAGGGGAAGCAATTGCTCTATTCACCCCAGCACAGCCTCTTTTCCTATGGCTGTTTGCTGTGTTTCTTCTGCATCTTTGAAGACTTTGGGGGCAGGGAACCATTCATGTAGCTAAGTAAAGCACTTCATTTAAAAGCAGTATATAACTATTATTTATAGTCCACAAAGAGAAGGCCTACTTAGTGTGTCAGTTTGCTAAATTGGGTGATCCTGTGTTGAACATGCCTGGTGCATTAAAATCCACGGCAGGGAAGTTCTTGCAAATTTTATTCTATTGTCTTGGATAGAGTATTATATTCAACAGGTTTCCAGCACTTAACATGAAAACAGAAGTTCTGCAAAATCCCAAGGAAGCTTCTGTACACAAAACATGGAGCGCTAGCCTTGGTAAAGAAAACCACCAGAAGCCACGTGTACACACAACTGTTTTGTCAAAACTAGGCGGGGGGGATAAAAAATGTAGATGTGCAAAATACCACATGCAAACTGACAGCTACTACCTAGATCTGACTCTACCAAGTTTTTATAAAGGAAACAAGCATGAAAAATGTTGTTTAAAGACTGGGAGAGAGTGAACTCACAGTTCAACCAAGCTGAACATGCTGCTACTTTTTAGATTTCTCTGCATTGGTTGTAGTGCTGTTGCTTCTTTTGATGTTTGATTAACTCCCATGTAATCCTCCCCTGCCGATGGCCAAGGAGCCATGCACTACATTCTGGGGGGGGGGGTACTTGTCTAGGACTCCTCAGGACAAGTGAAAGTTTGTTTACTTGCACTGGGGAAAGCACCCACTGTTCCTCAAGGACACCTTGGTCCTGTTCCAGTGATTTTCCTGGCAGAAGGCATGTAATGGTGACAGAAAGGTAGAGCAACAGGATTTGGTGCACACTCATGCCACCAAACCTGCCCCCTCCCTCTCTTGTTCCACCTCCCTCCCCATCCAGAAACTCTCCTGTTCCTCCTGCTCCCTGCCCCATTCCGCCCACTGCCTGCCCCAGTGTCACCTTATTTTATGCCAGCAGATGGTGGCCTGGCTGCTAACCAGCACTCTGGGCTACCAGTAATTGTGTTGGCAGCCTCACTGCGCTAACAGGTGGCACCAGAAAATGCAACATCACATGACTTCATACAGAATCCAGGCACCTCTGACTAGATCCTCCTAGCCAGAACACACATTCTGCCAGTGGAAGGTTTAGTTTGGATTGGATTTTTTTGTTGTTGTTCTGTTGCTGTAATCCTTTTAATAGTTGTCAGCTGCCTTGGGCTTCTTGAAAGAGAAGGAAAAGCATGATATAAATGTTTAAAGATAAATAAAAACGGCAGTCAGTTAAATGGGAATATGGAAGTGTGACAGCTCACTATGCATCCCACCCCCACTGGACATGCTTCTTGGCCACACCCCGGGCTCTGTACATATTCAGTTCTTCCCATGTTCTGCAGTCTTGACTGTTCAGAGTTCCAGAGCATAAGGAGAAACTCCCAGCATTCAGTAATGATGCAGAGAGAGCAAGGGGTGTGCCTAGCTGGTGAGCTCCCCTTCCACTCACTTCTTTTCACATTCATTTGAATACCTAAGAGGTCTAGGAGAACTCATGCAAGGAAAGCGCCCTACAGGTAGACCACAGCTGCGATACAAGGACATCTGCAAGAGGGATCTGAAGGCCTTAGGGATGGACCTCAACAAGTGGGAAACCCTGGCCTCTGAGCGGCCCGCTTAGAGGCAGGCTGTGCAGCATGGCCTTTCCCAGTTTGAAGAGACACTTGACCAACAGTCTGAGGCAAAGAGGCAAAGAAGGAAGGCCCATAGCCAGGGAGACAGACCAGGGACAGACTGCACTTGCTCCTGGTGTGGAAGGGATTGTCACTCCCGAATCAGCCTTTTCAGCCACACTAGACGCTGTTCCAGAACCACCATTCAGAGCGTGATACCATAGCCTTTCAAGACTGAAGGTTGCCAACAAACCTAGGAGCACTCATCTATCCATCCTTCCAGAAAAGCAACATTCAGGAACTGCTTGCATATGCAGATGTAAACACTCCCAGGCTAAGAACATGGTTAACTGCAATTCATTTGGTTTAAAAAAACAGTTGGAGGACTTTTGTCACAGGAAAGACACTATGGGCCCAATCCTGTCCAACTTTCCAGCACCGATGCAGCCACAAGGCAGCCCCATGGTAAGGAAACATTCTCTTACCTTGAGGGAGGCCTCCATGATTGCCCACCACCACCACAGGATGCAGCATATGCCCCATTGGCATAGCTACATCAACATTGTAATGTAGATAGGATTGAGCCCTAAGGTTCTAAAATAGGCTAGTCTTTCAGAAGGCATATCCTTGTTCAAAGAAATGATACCTTGGAGGCCAGGTGTAGGCAATCCTCTCTCTTTGATTTCAGGCTTATGTTTCACAACAATCCTCAATAGTTCTCCAAAACCAACATCACTCATACATTCCACCTCAAGGCTGTGCCTAGAACAGGCCTACACTTGCCAGGTTTTACAGAAACAGATGTGCAATTGTTCAATGGGAAGACAGCAATACTGAAAATGCAAAGATACACTCATTAGCAGGGATGGTTACAGGGGCTGGCTGGGTCAGGCAAAGAATGGGTCAGGCTAAGGGCCTACTCAGCAAGGCTGATTCTTGAACCTTCCATACTGAGGATAGCAGTAATGCCAAACGAGCCATCAGGGATGGGTAAGAGTGCCAGGGGGAGCCTAGTGCAAGCAAGGTCTTGCCCCAGGGCCTCCCCAGCCAACTGGTGTCAGCACTGACCATTAAATACTCAATCCTTCCATTTGAACAAGCATGTTGTCTTGCATGTCACTAATATGATAGATATACAACAGAAAACAAGAAACCTTCTAAGATGAGGACACTGGTCTCCAAACAATTAAAAGGTTTTAGCAAAGATCCATCTCTCCTGGACAGTTTGTTACTCAGGTAACAACTGTATGAGAAATTAGACTGGTCTCCAGTAGACACTAAATTTTTCCAGCACAACTGTATGAGAAATTAGACTGGTCTCCAGTAGACACTAAATTTTTCCAGCACTCTGGAATGGCCTCCATAGTGAGATCCAGTACACGTGTTCAATCGCAAGTCTCCAGAAGCAGCTGAAAATGTCTCTTTTCCACCAGGCTTCTTATTGCTAAGGAGCTGATTGGTTTTAGCATGCTCACACCACTTTTAATGTTAGTTTAAAAATTGCACTTGGCAGAATTTAAAACAGCATGTTTGTGTATCATTTCCTGTATAGGTTTTGTGTTTATGCTTTACTCCAAGTTGCTTTGAGGGCCTCTGCGCCCAGAAGTAAGACAATAGAGCAGTACCTCCAACAACACTGGGGGTCTGTTCCTTGAAAGCCAAGAACTGCCTAAAACAGTGCTAAATGGGACTCACTAAAAGACACTGGTGCAGGTCGGCCAGAATGTGCTGTTCTACTTGGCTATACTAGTTGTCACTCAATCCAGGACAAAGAGTACTGTAACAAGACAGCACTAAAGAAAGCAGCATTATTAGAAGGATGACTAATCAAGAAGTTAATAATTCTTCAACATGCAGTGCACAGAAGACAATGGAATCATATCCTGCATTTATTTAATCTGACCACTGCTGGAGGCAGAGCTGCATGAACCAGTGCTCTGCCCCCATATAGTCCCTATGGAACGGCATCTAATTTCGACCCATTTCTTAGTCCCAGAAACAGCAGAGGGCCATGATCACTTTGGCAGCTCACAGAGGTGGAACAAGTTGCAATGCTATTTCCAGGGATTTGGCAATGACATCATATCATCCTCAAACTTCCAGGTTGGCAAGTTCCACACTGTGCAGAGCTCAATTAGGAGATAAGCAGTTGAACACTGTTTTTTTTTGGGGGGGGGGGCAAAATTATATTTGGGCACTATTTGGTGTTGTGCTGTGGTGGCAATAGCTGGTGTACTCAGCATGGCCTAGTGCTGAGAGATTCTGGCAAGGACAGCAAAGACTCTTCACTTCTCACAAATCTTTCTACTGCTCTCAAATATGATGAATTTTCTACCAGCCAATCCTCTGAAATCCACACTCCTGTTGCTTCCTTCTCCTCCCTGCATCCCAGCATTAGTTGGTGCCGAGAATACAAGTTGCTGCAAACCTCCAGGGAAGCATACCCACTCCTTGAGTCAATCCAGGAAGGCAGGGCACTGGCGGGTTCCAAATATGGGGATGGGGAGGGTATACTTTATCAGGGGTCCAGAGGGGCTTGGTCCAGTCACAACCCTAGTCTGCTAAATTATGAATATGCTTCTAAGGCCCAAATCCTAACCAACTTTCTAGCACTGGCATAGCTGTGCCATGGGACATGTGCTGCATCCTGCAATTGGGTGGCACTCATGGAGGCCTCCTCAAAGTAAGGAAATGTTTGTTCCTTTACCTTGGAGCTGCATCGCCCTTCTGTCGGTGCTGGAAAATGGGTTAGGATTGCACCCTAAGTTATAAAACTTCAGGAGTTGTATGTTAGAGCAAGAACAGGTAATAGAGCTGCCTAGCTATTTTGTCCATTGAATTCAAACTTGCAAGAAAAATTGACTTCGGGGAGACAATTCATGATTTCACAGTGAAAAAGGCCAGAAAATATACATCTTTAATGTTAATTTTTCTATTTCAGCTTTCAGCAACGCTGGTCCATTAGAAGATTTTTAAAAAATTAGAACATCAGCAGAATAATAAACTTTATTAGGACCAACCAAAGAGTCACAAACAGCAAGTTTGGAGAACTCTTCTTCAAGCTAGCAAAAAAGCAAAAAGGGGGGAGGGATTGGGGCATGGTGGAAAACCCCATGGTGTTGATGTAACTTCAGAACTAAAATATAAACTTTTCTTTCATGTATCATGAGATTGGCTGCATATGGGAAGGGGCTCATGTTTCAAGTTTTAGTGGGACCCAACATTTGCTCTAAAAGCTCCATAGTGGTGCACAGATCACTTTGGCAGCTCACAGCGGTGCAATGAGTTGCAATGCCACCTCCAGGCAATTGGCAATGACATCATCATGCCACGGCCAACTTCCAAACTTGCTTTCAAACTTCCAAACTTGCCGAGTTCCACACTGTGCAGAGCTTGACTGGGACAAGCACAGCCAAACACTGGCAGGTCCCCCCAAACTATAATGGGCTCTGGGTCCTGGGCTGTGGTGGCAGTAGCTGATATACTCAGCATGGCCCAGTGCAGAGAGATTTTGGCAAGGACAGCAAAGACTCTTCTGTTCAACACTGCTGGTGTAGAGATGACCAGAGAATCCTCCCCCCTTTTGTTGGATAATCAGTGTCTTATTTTATTATCTTTGCATCTTTCTCTCCACTCCTTAGGTATTTTGCAGCCTTTTTAAAAACACCTGGAACTTTTGCCATTTTACATGCCTGGTCTCAGCACCCAGGGAGGAATGCATTGCATTATCTCCCCAGGCTGCACACATTCAACTACCATTTGATTTGAAAAGGACTCCTTGGATTTGGGGGCTGCCTGGGGCTGGAAAGAAAGGCCTTCCCAAGGCAGTATCCTACTATCTCGTCTCTAGTTTTGGGTGTTGGAAGACATAATTACCTTTCCCTGGTTTGTAATTAGCTTTCATTTATTTTGCTTATGATGATTTAACTTTATGCAAACCACTTTGAGAACACATGTGGCAAAATGTTATATATCTATATACTTGGCAGCATAACCTGGAGTGCAACCCCATACTTTGGCTGTGGTGCTCTAGGAAAGAAAATCAAGCACCTAACTATGCTTCTCCCGGAGTTTAACCAAACCTAGAAGAGTGTGAGACTTCCCAGTTTTATTTACAGGAATGGCGTGAACGAAGGAGCTCCTTCATTCATGCAGTCACTGTAAATAAAGTCAGAAGTCCGGTACTTCCAGTTTGAAGGAAACTGCTTAAGGAGCAAAGTAAAGAGGAGGATTATCCACTTCTTCCTGCGGTGAGCAGGAAGAGGATAATTGCAGCTCACATCAGCAGAGATGGAGAGTGAGGAACAGCCTAAACCCCACCACCCCCTTAGGCACCTCACAATCTGCTACGGAAGCAACTCACTTCAGCTTGCATCATGGTTGGGCTGGCAGTACACATACTGGTCAGAAGGAGAAGTGCACCCCGAATATAATCTGAGACACAGTCAGTGGTGTAGCTAGATGGGGTGCAAAGCACTAAGTTTTGCAGGTGCCTGAATGCTCCATGCATTCAGCGGCCCCTCCTCCTTGGAGCCATTCCAGGTGATGGGAGCAAAATGGAGGCGTACACCTAGAATGGCTCCAAAGGGAGAGGGGCTGTTGCACAGCACATTCAGGCAACTGCAAAACTTAGTGCTTCGCCCCCTCTAGCTACGCCACTGGTCACAGTCCTCTCCTAGAATAGGTGAAAAGAGCAGGCCTTTAAAAAGGGACGGCCCATCCATGAGGCAGCTGAGGTGGTCACAAACAAACACACACACCCATTGCTCCTTCCTCTCCCACGCTCTCTATTGGAAAAGGCAAAAGGGGAGGGAGTGGAAGAGGAATGAGGAAGGTGATGAGTGAGGTGGGCAACAGCACCCACTGCTCCATTCTCTGCCACACTTTCTCCCCCACTCCACCCTGTCTTCCTTTCCCAATCCAGCAAATGGGAGATGAAGAGGTGGCACATCAGCAGGTAAGGGGGAGGGCAACATCTGGAACATCACCTTCAGTGCCAAGTGGTCTTGAACATGGCCTGCCTTGAAATGTGCATAATGGGATAAACATGCACTGCTTCCACCACCCCTCTGGTCTAGAAAACCCCTGCTAACTGGGTAAGAGGCACTTTTTTAAGTGGGTGCTTTTCTTTTATTTAGCAGGGGGAGACTAACTGGCCCTCCTCACCCCAGCAGTGTCTTTTCTAGTGGCTGTTTGTTGGTGTTCTTTTGCATCTTTTTAGAATGTGAGCCCTTTTGGGACAGGGAGCCATTAGTTGTTTGTTTGATTTTTCTCTGTAAAACGCTTTGTGAACTTTCCGTTGAAAAGTGGTATATAAATACTGTTAATAATAATAAAAGAAAATGCCAGAAGGCGAGCTGGGCCAGTCTGTCACAGCAGCTGCAAGAGACCCAGCAAGTCAGAGGACACTTTACCACTGGGCAGTGCAATCTCCTGTACTGGATGTCTACCCCTGGTCTCCAGTGGGTCTTAGGCTGCAATCTTATCCACCCTTTTCTAGGAGTAAGTCTCATTGAACTCAATTACTTAGTGTCCAATCCTATCCAACTTTGTAGCCACAATGCAACCTGGTGGTAAGGGAACACATGTTCCCATCGCTTGAGAAGGCCCCAGTGACTGCCCCTCCACCACTGGAGGCAGCGCACGCCCCACTGACACAACTGCACCAGCACTGGAAAATTGGATAGGATTGGGCCCTTCCTTCCTTCTTTACTTACTGAGTAGACATGCCTAGGACTGGGCTGTTACTCCCCCTAGTAAGTGTGCTTTCAGATCGTGGCCTTCCAGATGGAAGAAGCGCCAAGGCTCTTTGGCTTCTTCTCTGCAGAAGTTCACCTTTGCGCTGCGCTGCCTGCTTTCGAGTCGACTTGGAGCGCCACAGAGAGGCGGGGAAGGAAGCTGGCTTTCTCTCTGCCCGCTTCCCCCGCCGCGATCGGCGCCAGGAGGGTGCCAGCCCGCCGTCTCCACCCCCTCTTACCTTCTCCTCTTGCAGGAGGCGCTCAGCGCCCAGAGCGCCAGGACAGCGGCGATCAGCAGCCCGTAGGCGGGAGAGGGCAGCAGCTCCCAGAGGCCCATGACGGCGCAGCGGCGGCTCCGACAGTGGCGAGCCCGGGCGACGGGGAGGAAAGTTCAGGAGCCTCCTCGCCTGGCGCCTGCGGAGAACTCCCGCCCCTTCTCTCTCCCGGGGAGGCTGCTGCCCTGCGGGAAGGCGAGAGAGCGGGGCGCATCTCTCCCATTGGCCGCCGGGCAGCCCCTCCCCCGGCAAGAGGGAATGAATGAGTGAAGTTCAGGGGGGAATCCCCATCGGCCCTTGGGGGGGGCTGATAGCCGCCCCTCCTTGGAGGTGGAGAGCTGCGCACGAAGGAAATTACTCCGGCGAAGGGGGGTGTTCCGGGAAGGAGGGCAGGGAAAGCCTCCCGTTCGCAGAAGCCGCTGCTGGGCACAGCTCAGGGAACGGGAGGAGAGTCGCTCATCGCATCCTTGGGGGGGCAAGTGGGAACCCGGCCCCTGGCATTCCAGTACTACCCGCGGGGGGAGTGGCACTCAACCCAAGCCTAGCCACAGTTTCCTGGGAGTAAGTCCCATTGACTCTAAGGGGGCTTACTTCTGAGTAGACCAGCCTAGGCTTGGGCTGTGATTCAATTCACAGGGGGTGCTGTTCCCCGGGAGGGCTCTTCTTCACACTAGGTTTCCCCTAGCCCAGTGCTTCTCAGCCAGTGGTAGGGGTACCAGCAGTGGCACTGGAGCTGGTGTCTGGTGGTACTCACGCCCCCTCCCCCCCACACAGGGCCGTAGCTAGAGGGCGGCCAGGGTGGGCATTGCCCACCCGGAGTCAGCAGTTTGCCCACCCTCTCATTTATGGTTCTTTGATGTTTCTCTGTATTTATCCTTTGATTTTGCATGCCAGTATATATACCCAACATAACTGCCCATCCTGAAAAAAATAGTCACTCACCCACCGGTAGAATCCTGACTCTGGGCCTGCCTGAACAGAGTGACCAGGCGTCCTCTTTTTTAGCCTCGTGTCCTGGAAAATAACTTAGGGTCCAATCTTGTCCAACTTTCCAGCACAGGGGCAGCCGCAATACATCCCCAAAATAAGGGAACAAATGTTGGCCTCCTGTACCTTGAGGAGGCCTCTGACTGCAACCCCAACACAGGAAGCAGTGCATACCCTATAGGCACAGCAGCACCAGCATTGGAAAATTGGATAGGATTGGGCACTTAAATGTCCTCCTTTTTCCCTGTGAGCAGGAGCATGTGGCCTTCTTGTAATTAATAAACAATATATAATAAATTCTATGTAATAATTAACCACATGAAATCAATATACAAGTATTTTTAGCTTTTATTTTGTCATATTCTACATTTTGGGGTGCCTTGTCCTCTTTGTCAATTACAACATCTGGTCATCCTGCCCTGGACACCTGGCAGCAGGACCAGGAATGCTACACAAAAAACAGCCGTAGAAGGTTCCAAAGTGTGCTTTTCCTCACTTGAGAAAGCCCTCCCATCCACACTGAGTCTCTTACTAGTGTTTGTCATGTTGCATCTGGTCCCCCAGACTGGAAGTAACTGGCAGTGACATCATCACCAGTTACTTCCGGTGGTACTTCCAGCAAGTGGGGCATGTGAAGTGGTACTGAGGAAGACAAACGTTGAGAAACACTGTCCTAATCCAAAGGAGGCATCTGGAGGCTGGGATACACTTAAGACAGTGGTTCCCAAGCTTTTTAGTACCAGGACCCATTTTGTTAAATGACTATCGGGACCCATGTTGGTTTGCCAGACTTTAAACCAAGTCTGTTGGAGCAGCACCCGCCAATCTGAGTATGGCAGGTGCTGGAGAGGTGGGGAGGGTGGGTGTTTCAGGGTGGGGGTGGGCAGAGATGAGGGTGGTTGAGAACTGGGATGGGAAAGAGATGGTGAAGGAGGCCTCTGCCACATCCTAATACACACCCCCCCCCCCAGACTGAAAACCCTACGTGGAGATACTTGATTCTGCACCAGCAATTGAGCTGGCGTGGTTCCAAGTAGACCCATAGAGGCTGCTGGAGCTCAGCCTGGGGTAAGGCTATTTTTTGTGTATTGTGTAAGGGTAAGGGTATTTTTTGTGCCACTGTAATATGCCGCAGGCAGCCTGGTTAGAATTGAACTGTTATTGTCACTTTATAGAGTGAGCCAAATTATTTTTGTTTCTGAAAAAGGTTTTGTTTCTGGAAAAGTTATGGAAAAGTTGTGTCTGTGTTGTGTGAGTGGCTAGAATATTGACAATCTTTCTTTTTTTGCAACTCTCTTCAGACATTTCCCTCCTCTGAGAAGGAACACATGAGGTATTTCTCAGGGATGTGTGATGCAAATGTGCAATAGCCACATCCCCCACTCTGCTCATGGTGAAATGTTTGTTACAGGGACAAATGCAGATCATGAAGAAAATTTTCCCCCTGTGGTTGGAACCCTGGAATGCTATAAGGAAAAGCTACAGGATCAAGTCTTTCTAGTTAGGGGAAAAAAAAAAAAAGACACTGAGGGTGGCATGATTCAGGTGAATAAAATTATGCATGATTTGGAGAAAATGAATTTTTTTCCTCTTTTTCACAACACTGGAGCCAGTGGGTCATTGTATGAAACTGACTGGCAAAAGATTTTAGGATGAACAACAGGAAATATTGTCTTCAAGCTGTGCATATCTGTGAAATTCACCTCCACAAGATGTGATGGCCATTAACTTAGATGACTTTGATGAGGAATTGCACACATTTTCGAGGGACAGGTTACTAGCTACTAATCACAATGGCACAAGAGCCATGTGTCTCTGAAAACTAGTTGCGGGAGAGAAGTATACCCTTTTCTCCTGTTTGTGGGTTTCCCAGGGGCAACTAGTGAACCATTGTGAGAAACAGGATGTTAAACTAGAAGGACTTGTGGCATGATCCATCAGGGCTCTTCTTATGTTCTTCTGATAAGCCTCTTTAACAACAAACTTTGCATTTTACTAGTTCTGAGCAATATGCTATTTTTGTATATATTTATTTAGATATTTAATCCAGCCCATATAATTCCACAATTCCGAAACAACCACTGAGAATGACTTTCTGTGTGTCACTATCATGCAAGCATGATGCATATAGATGATATTGACAGGAAATCAAGTTCTCTTGATCCAACATCCAATCTACATTTTCAACCAAATAGAATTGTCAGTAGATTCCTTCTGAGAATATAGAATGTTAGACTGCAAATGTGGGAGGGGTCACAATTTGAATGCTCACATTACTGCCCCACATAGAAAATTGACATCTCAGGAAGACGGTTAGGCTAAAACGGTTTTCCTTGATGTGCTAGTTTTCTGCATACATAGAGTACTTAGTGCTGGAGATAATTAAAAGGGAGTCACTCACCTGAGGTATGAAGTTATTCAGTTTGTGGTGCAGAAACCGGTAGCATTTTTCTTACAACTTGTTTTTCTTTCTGGCTATGTGTGATGAGCCTTGGAGGTTTGTCTCTCCCTTTCCCGCCATTTTGCAGAGTACTAGCAACACCTGTACATTAAGGATTTGTTCTGTAATTTCCTTCCTGGGGCAATTGCTTCCTGAGTTCTTGTTCCTCTGTAGCAGATTGGTTTCTCTGTTCTTCTGTCACCCTGTGTTTCTCTCTTCCAGCTGTAAGTCAAGTTTCTGGTCCTCAGCTTGCACTTTACTGTGCCACCTTGATGCAAGTGGACAGAGTGACCTTCTTCCTCTCTCACAACACTAGCAGTTTTGCTAGTGGGGGGGGGGAGCAACAGTTCAAAGTTATTTATGAGATTAAGAAATGCAGCAATTCTCAGTTCTAAACTAAACATGGAAATTATGTTATGTGAGACAGCAGGCAACTGAGGCTCCAAGCTACCTTTCCTGCTCTATTTTGTATTTATTGACCTTCTAAGTTTCCTGCCATGGTGTGACTCTCATTTAAAACATTACAATACCCTTTTCTCCATCTTCTCTTTGGTCCAAGCTTCTCCCTCACCCCCTTGCTTCCTTTTATGCTCCTAGTTTGGCCATGTTGTTTTTGTGATAAGATAAGAAGTCAAATCCAAACTCTTCTTCCTGAGGAAGCCCCTTCCATCGGAGGAAAGGAGACTTTGGATCCAATCCAATGGGTGAATGGATCCAGAAGTGAGGCTGAACTGCTAAGTTATTCAATGATGGTGTGCAGCAGGACTAGGACGGGAGACCCTAGCAATAGACCCGTTCACACCCAAATTCTCAAACCGGAATCCATAGGTTCTGAGTGTGAACCAGAATTGCATCCCCACCAGAGTTTCTCACACTCTATCTAGTGACCCTCTCTTAAGTCAAGAAACCAAAGAATAAAAATTCCTTTCCTTGACATGAAGCCTTCCACCCATAAAGTTCATGATAAGAGATGCTCCTGCTTCAACAGCTCTTACAGTGCAGCTCCATTCAGTTCAGTGGTGTTTACTCTCAAGTAAGTGTGCTCAGAGTAGCAACCTTATTTAATTTGTTTTGAAGAAATTTTTATCCCACTTTTCCCATCAAAGAAAATTCAAAGCAGCTTAAGTACAATGATTCAGGGTCCAGTCCCATCCAACTTTTGAGTGCTGATGCAGCTGTGCTAATGGGTCATGTGCTTTATCCTGCAGTGTGGAGGGGGGGAGTAGTCACTGAGGTCTCCTCAAGATAAGGGAATCTTTTACCGAAGGGCTGCATTGAGGCTGCATCAGCACTGGAAAGTTGGATAAGACTGGAATCCAAAACAAACAAAACAGTTCAAATTAGGTTGAAGAATTGCAGTGCAGCAGACAAAGCAAACATGAGAACCAGCAAATACAATTCAGCAACAAGTTGTTAAAGATCTGTTGGGGAAAAAAGTGAAAAATGTGTAGTTGCATAGTGTAAACGAGGTTATCTGATGCTTGCTTCTAGCTACAGGTGTGACTGTAGTAACCTCCTCTTAAAAGCACATGCACACTGTTGAAGGATCTATAACAAGCAATGTAAACCTGAATAAGAAATGGAAAAAAAAAAACTTTTTTGTACCTTTGATCTCATTTCAAAAAATTGTATGCCTACAATTCACATTGTTTTTTATATATTAAGCAGAGGGGAAAGAACCAAATAAGTACACAGGAGCTTCTCTTGAACTTGCTTTCACCATGAACTTGTTATACACAGTAAGCAAATAATTAATTTGCTATAAGGCTTCCTCTCCAATTCATCATCCCCAGAACAAAACTCATTACTATATTTACTTTGGACCCTTGCAACAATGATTGTGTTTGTGCTGGTTCCCTTTATGAGTTCAACCACAATTCTATCAAGTTGTCTCACACCTTTCCTGGCAGCTGTCCACACCTTTCTAGGCAGACCCATATCATCACACTTAGAAATGGACTTCCCAGTCCACAGATGAAAGCCACAGATTAAAGACACCAAAGAGATGAGTGGAAAAGAAGATGATTTCTAGGCTTCTGTACCAGGGACAGCCAGTTCCCCGTCTTCTGATCTCCACTTCTCATTCAAGAGATTTTTGGCAGCTCTGCTCTGCTGTTGTTACTGCAGCAGTAGGTGGAGGCAGTGGGAAGAGAGGTTTGGGCTTGCAGCTCTTTACATGTTTGTGGTTCATTGAATATTTTAGCAGGCTGCCAACATTCCCCTGGGGAGCCAACGAGAGAGAAGGGAAACCGAGGTTAACACCTTACACTTGATGTAAACCTGAATGAAATGTTATGGGGCAGGAAGAAAGAACTTTGTGTCAAATATGAAAGGTCAGCTGCAAACAACCACTGAGTGAGTGTTTGGAGAATTTTTCATAAGAGAGAGGCTTTAAACGTTGAATCCCAGCTTAGCTTTTGTTCTTCCTGCTATTTCCCCCCCCCCCCCTGATTTGAATGGTGTAATATTACCTGTACTTACTTTTAGTCATATGGGTAGTATATTTCCAGGCATTTTAAAAAATGCAAAATATAATATTTTTTCTTTCTTTTTGGAAATACAGTTGTACAACTACAATCAGCCTGTAACATCTCTAGAGCCACAAGATACTGACTACAAATAAAGACATTAGCTCAAACATGGAAAGATCTTCTGGTGTATACTTTGGAAATTCTAAGGACATAAGACGAGTCCAGCAGGATCAGACCAAAGGTTCTTCTAATTCAGCATTGTGTTTACCAACCAGATTCCTTCAGGAAGCCCGCAATCTAAGCATGGAGTCATAGTCCCCCCCTACTGTTTGCTCACCAGCAACTGGTATTCGAAGGCATACTGCTCCAAAAATTCTTCTGAGCAATCCACTGAAATACTGGTAGCTGCTCAAGAGCCCAGAAACCCTGTTCATTTCAATGAATGAGTCTCCTGTGCTCTTGTGCCACATCTGTACTTTTCAGTGGAATCTGGGCACAAGAACTTTCTGTGGGATGACTTCCCAAACCCTAAAAGCACAAAAATTACAACAGTCAAATATTAAATTGGGGGACAGGGCCGAACCAGATATACAGCACAATACATCTGCAGTAACCCTCCAAAGACTTTCCTTTTAAACCTTGCATATGTTCCTTCTTCTACAGGTAGTACGACCAATTTCCTTGGGGATGATGGTTCTATAGTCTGAGAGACAGCTGCAATGCTCCCTTCTCAAGTATACTTTCTGTGATGTGGATATTTTTAGCAGGGCATCTTTTGCTGATCTCTACAGATGTGTAAGTTTGTATGGACAGGCCTGAACTAGATGTTATGGGCTCAGCCACATTTGTTCAAGTGTCTGCCCTGTCATATAAAATGGGAGTCAGAGGTCTATTGTTTACCAGCCCTGTGCCCCGGGGCACAGGTCCACTGTGGTAATTATATGCACAGGCGCTGGGCTTAGTCTCAGTATGTGGCAACAACAACAGCAGGCACACCTGCGTCTGCACAAAGAACGCTTTGCTGCCCTTGGAAATACTCTGAGACCTCAAGCCCAGTACCGGTAAACAATAGAATGTTATAGAAAAGCGCTTCTTATCTATGTTGTGGTTAGCTAAAGAGCCAGCTGGTTACAGCCAGTGTGAATCTCAGCAACCTTCAGTAATTTTACCTATTGCATAGCTTTGCATCATGTGTTTTGAGAATGAATAAAAGTCTGAGGAGGCTGGCCGGGAGGACGAACGTCTCCCTCAATCTCACAGCATTCCGTTTCCGGCTCAGCTCTCTCTCTCTGCATCTCTCTGAATCTATGCCTGCCATCTCTCATTTATTTGCTCTGACTCCCTGCTATTTTAGTTTCTTCTCCCAAAGTACCCTCAGAGTGCTTCTGCTTTTAGCACTCTCCCTCAAGCACAAGGCCTAAAGCCAAAGGTGCTTCCCAAGTAACATTCTACTGCTACAGTCCATGATGGCACCCCCATGGGCTGTCATCACCCCCCTGTGTGAAAATCCCCACCTACTCACCTGAGGCTCACTGAGCCTCACGCAACCCAGGACTGTGTTGTGGAAGCCTCTCTGAGGTTCCCTGACGTTATAAACTGTACTTCTGGGAAAACCGGAAGCACAGTTTCCAACCCCATCAGGAGCCTCAGAGAGGCTTCTGTGGGATCCTAGAGGCTCACACCTGGGGCATTTGCCCCATAGAGTCCAATGGTAGGTCCGCAACTGTTGTTTACATCAAAAAATACTTGTAGCAAAGGGAAGCTGCATCTCTTCCCACCTCATCACCCCATACTTTGTCACTTTGGGTACTTTGCTTCTAGCCTAGCTCTGATACCAAAAATCAAACCACATGGGAACAAAAATTGTCCAAAGTGATGGGGAACAGGGAGGTATGGTAGTTGGATCAGTCCCCCTCACCCGTGCATCTTTCTTGATAAAAATAGATATGCCCCCCTGCCTTATACAAGTACAGAGCAGATGTGAATAAATAAACATGGATCATCTGGCAGATCAAATCTGGTTGATATTAGACCAAGCTTTAAGCATCTCCATGGACTATGAGTTTCTGCATCCCTTCATTTCGGCCTCACTGCTTCCTGAAGTTTTGTGCCTGTTTTTTAATTACAACACATAAATTGTCTGTGACTTTGAATTACACCCTTCCAAAAACTCTGCAGTATTGGCCATTCTCCTAGAGCCACTTGTGCTGTCAGAACCTCATAAGCTTCGGTGGGATTCTGCCAACCTAAGTGCTTTTAGACGTGCAGACTCAGAGTTCAAAACTTAAAAAAACCCAATATCTAGTAAAAATTATCAGTATTTTGAAATATTTCTGCAGTGCAGGAATCAATAGGAATCGTAACCGTCCGTCCCGTCCCCCCAGGGCTGCACACATACAGCCTCTCCCTCTACAGTGTTTTGAAACTTTACTACCAAATGTGCAAAAAAAAAAAAAAAGTGATTTGTGTTTTGGGATGCTCATTTGTTTTTAGGAACTTTTTTTTTATCAACTGCTAGAAATGGGCTGGAGCCAGTTGTGTCTGAAATGAAACCAAAGGCCTCCAGAGCAGATGGCCTAACATGTTCAGCAAAAGTGCTATCTGAAAATGCGATACATTCTTCACTAATGAAGAACCTCAAGGACTAACCACTCTGCTTATCATCAACCTTTGTGAATCTGCCCCATTCCCTTATCCTCATAGGTCCGATTGCAAATGAGAAAGAACAAGCAGCCAAACTGATATGAAAGTCACATCTTTTTTTTTTACCCTATACTGTTGCAGTTGACTTTTCCAAGTACTTAGTAGTGCAAACTCTTAAAATAATTAACTATTTTTGCCTGCAGAGAAAGAGAAATGTTTGTATAAATAATAAAGGCCCCCATCCACAGATTCTCCTGCACGGCAACAGGTTGCGTGCACATAAATGCTACACACATGAGGACTTTGGTACATGCACCTGCCAAACAGATGGTTAATGCTGTCAGCTCTGATAGCCTCCCTCACCTGTTGGAGGGCAGAAGTGGGAAGGGATTCAACCCAACCCCACAACCTCCCCAAACAGGTGATTAGCACAGGCAGAGCTGACAGTGCCATCTGTTAGGGGATAGTAGTAGTGATTGGACCCAGCAAGAATTTGCACATGTGCAACCAAGGGAACTGAATACAGATATGTTACACATGTTGATCATATTCTGCGTAGCCATCTGCAGTCGAGGCTTGCTTCTGCACGTGAAAGGTCTTTGCGACTGAGAGCTATTTTTTACCTCTGCCTTAAATATTGATATTTGGACACTTCCAAAATATCAAATTCATCTTTGAAAATACCAACAAATATGTAGATATGCAGAGTGATCTGGGAGACATTCTCAGGATTTTCAAGGAAAACTTTCACAAAGTCCCTCACCCTTATCAGTCATGGGATTGACGGACTGGGCCTGCAATCAGTGGCATGTCTAGAGGGGGGCAAAGCACTAAGTTTTGCATGGACCCTCACCGCAGCATGCAAGGCTCCCCTCTCTCCTTTGAAGCCATTCCAGGCAGTGGGAGCTAAACGAAGGCGTATGCCTCCGTTTTGCTCCCGCCACCTGGAATGGCTCCAAATGGAAGGAGGGGCCCCATGTGTGCTGTGCTGAGGCTTCCTACAAAATTTAGTGCTTTGCACCCCTTCTAGATACACTACTGCCTGCAATGAATCAGCAGATGGCTGAAGAATGCAAAATACAGGTAGGAACACCGGAGCAGAGAGGTTTCCCCTTGCCTCAGGCTGCGCCGCTTTTGTTCATCATCTGATGCCCCATGCGAGGGCATTCATGAAAGGTTTGCCCACCCCTTGTTGGGGTACAGGAACTAGACTCCTTTCCCCCTTTATCTCAGGGAATGTGAGTAGCTTAGGATAAGTAATATCCAGTTATCTCGTATGAGGAACTTTTTTTTCTGCTAGTCTTGTAAGCATTAGGCCAACTTTACCAAACTCTGTTTTGGGACACGCCTTCTTTCTTCTGACCTGTGTCTGGTGTTTTTGATCATCTGTATTCCCTCTCTGTTTCTATTTATTTTGCGTTGTTTATCCAGCTTATTCATAAACTCCTTTTTGTTGCTCTCTGTTGCCTGCTTGCTCTTGGTTCCTCAAGTTGTGGATTGTCACACTTTTCTAGACTGCTCAACCCTCATTATTGTCTTGGTTTTTGTGCAAATACAGGTGCCCCAGCTCCTCCATGATTTACAGATCAGGGAGGGAGGTTTCCAAGATTGCCTCTCTCTGCCTGGCTTTTCCCCTTCTTAACAGCTGCAGCTGTGATCTACCGAAATTCTCCAACCTCCTCCAATCAACCAGTAGGGTGAGTGAAAGGGTAAGAGTGCTGTCGCTAACCACTAGGTGTGCATATTACCTCTTCCACCACAATAATAAATAGTTCAAGATGGTGGAATCCAAAGCAGACTATGAAGAACTCCAGCAAGAGGTCTCTAGACTGGGTGAATCTGCAGTGAAATAGCAGATAAGGTCCAATGTAATGTCAGTTGTTGTTAAAAATATGAGCTACAAACAAAAATAAGAGCCATCAACA
Organism: Tiliqua scincoides; assembly: GCF_035046505.1. NCBI lineage: Eukaryota > Metazoa > Chordata > Lepidosauria > Squamata > Scincidae > Tiliqua > Tiliqua scincoides. Next base: position 40,880,057 of record NC_089824.1, on the reverse strand, counting down.
ACAAAAATATTTGCAAAGTGGTTTGTTTAGTAAAACAAGTTCAGTGATGGTTCCCTGTCCCAGAGGGCTCATACTTTTAAAAAGATGCAAAAGGGTCACTACCAAACAGCCACTGGAAAAGATGCTATGCTGAGATAAATAGGAACAGTTGCTTTTCCCTGCTAAATATGAGAACCATCATTTAAAAGATGTCATTTCACTCAGTTTTCGGGGAAATGAAAAGTGCAAAGCACTGCATATTGGAGTGACACACACACGGCAGGCAGGTAGGCAGCTAACTGGGAAAGAAATCTTGGGGGTGATGGCAGCTGGCACAGAATCAAGAGGACCTCAGTACACCGGAAAGTCATCTTTTGCTGACTGGCTTTGATGACATTGTGTTGCTGCTTGCTTATGTCTCTACTATCTACCTACCCTTGCCCCTGGCTTTCCTTGAATGCTAAACTGTGTATCTATTTCTTTCTCCTTTCTCTATTTGCAGTTAGTTCTTGTTTTAAAAGAGCATAGATACTGGCTGCTCTTCTGGACCACCTCTTAATGTTCATCCAACCTGTCTCTTGCCCATCATCAACTTAATCTCCATCACCATTCTTTCTCCAGTTAAGTCTCATGCACCTGTGAAGAACAGGAAACACAGAGCCTATCAGCTTTCCTTGGGAATTCTCCCATTTGCTGCTGAGATCAGCACTAACAAGCATCGACTCAGGACCGCATGTCACCACTGATTCCAGCAGCTACCAACACATCTGGGACAAAGCCAAACAGTGGGGGTTCATCTTCCAGGATCTCATCAAATCCACACTCCTCTGCTCCCTCTGTTTCTCCCTACAGCTATATGATTTGTTTATGCCTGGGTAAACGCTACCTTGTGTTCCTCTTTATAATCTGATAGAAAACAGGAAAAGACACAAGCTGCCCTTTCATGCCACATTCATATTTAACTCCTACTCAACAGAACAGTCTGTCCTTTCTAACTTGCATCTGGATGAACTCTCTCTCTCCCTCCCATTTTGTTATTTCAATGGATGTTGCCAGCAAACCCCCAATAACTACACAAGACAAGGTGCTTGGAGTAAAACAGGGACATCATTTATTAAATAATCCATATAGCCAGATCAATCATATACTGCAGCAGGTCCTATCTCTTCACACCCATCACCACTCCCTTTAGTGCAGGCTCCTAACTTGGGGGAGAAAGTAATCATTGTCTTTCTTCCCATATTTGAGTGATCCCACCCTGACTTGAAACCACACATTGTCAGCTGAGGATGCTGGGTTGCACCACTTACCCCACTCTGGACAGTCCTTTTGAGATTTGCTTTACAACCCCAGCCAAGGGGCCCCAGTGAGGCATACTAGACAGCAGCTATGTGCCTTCTGCTGGCTGGATGTTTGCTGCAGGGAGCACAAATCCCGGCTCAGCCATAAAGCTTCTTGGACCAGCGACAATCTGTCTCTCAGTCTCACCTGTCACAGGGTTGTTTTGAGGACACATGGAGGGAAGGAACTATGTACACCATCCTTGGCTACTTGGAGGCCTTATTTATTATGAGAAATAAATAAATAATCTTAAGGCCCCCCCATGTCATGCTATTCCTGCAACTTGGGGGGCTAGCCTAGCTATGACTCAGTGACACCAGCCTCATAAAGGCCCTCTCTAGTGCCACAACTTTGCAAGTCTTTTAGCAATTAAAAATAGCTTCAATTTTTTCCTAATTACGTCCAGTTCATCCTGTGGTAGGCACCGTCAGCCTTGAACTGAATCTAGGTCAATGTCCAGGAACATGAGGCATGTGGTTGGCCCTTCCATCTTTTCCCTGGCTGATGGGACTCCCAAATTCCTGGCAAACCACAGAAAGCCCTTCAACAACTTCTGAAAGGATTAGAATGCCCCGCACCCATAAGAAGGAAATCATCAACGGAGAGGGCAGTGGAACACAGAGCAGCGCTGTGTCAAAATGCCCACTCAAGCATGAAGCTGGATCTTTCAAAGGCAGCACAAGACCCAGAGTACTGCATAGGGAGGGCCCTGTTGACAGATGAACTGCAGACTCTACATTGCATACTGCCTTAAGCAACCTGTCAGGGAAAATGGGGGGGGGGGGGAGAGAAAGAGTCTCAGAAGAATACAGGCTGACCACAGGGAATAGTGTCTAATGGTTAGCGCACTTGCACCCCTTTCTGCTTCCTGCTTTCTCTTTATTGGACCTGTAGCTGAATGGTGAAAATCCGTGGCTACGTGGTACATGCAGACGTACCATGGCATATACCGCTCAGACTGGCATGGTGTCAATATAGGATTGGGCTGCCACCCTTAGACTACACCAGCTCTAAAAGTTGAAGTGGTTTAGATTTGTAACGGAAATCAAAGTCAGCTGATGTGCTCAGCTTGTCAGTAAGGTCAGCTATGTTGACCCCACAGCTTCTGTAGGTAAGCAGACCTGTCAGAGGGTGTGCTCTTACCGAAACAGGCAGAAATTTCCGACTTGAAGCAGACTCTTAAAAACCAGCTCTCTTACGAAACCCTTTGGGAGCCGCAGCTCCTTCAGTTTTCCAGGGCATTGATAGTTAAGCAAGGTAAGTTATCTTGACACAAACCCCTGGAGCGGCTCATCTTTTTGGAAGGGATAAACAAAGTGTTCAGTAATGCCAGGCTGGCTCATTATCAGAATGTGCCTGGTGCCTCCTTGAAAAGTACAACTGAGGTGGGGGGGGGGGAAGTTCTGTAGACATCTTTTACATCTATTTACATGCTCCAAAGACAAAGCAATTTGTTGGATTTTAGAACATATGGACTGCAATCACAAACCATTTAAGTGGGCATATTTGCCCTTAAACTGATGGACAGTGTGGGTCTCTCCAATTGCTGGTGCAGGTTATCCCTGCAACAATGGACTGTAGCAGGAGACAGGAGAGCATTTTTGTTAGACATTCTACCAAATTACTGGACTTCGTGGTAGTGTGACTTGCCAGTCTGGAATTATATAGAATCCTGGATCCAGGATAAAAGCTTTCAGCTATTTTGCCTTTCAGCCTCAAGCCTGGCTTTCCAGGGAATAGTCACCAGGAAATGATATTTAAGAACATAAAAAAAACCCCTGTTGAATCAGGTCAAAGGCCCAGCTAGTTCTGTACTCTATTACAGGGCTGCCCAAACCCCGGCCCTCAGGTCACTTGCGGCCCCAATCTGGCCCCCCAGGGAGCCCCCCATCTTCAATGGGCACTCGGCCCGCTGAGACCCACTGGAGTGCTCACTGGCCCAACACGACTGCTCTTCATAGCGACAGTGAGGAAAAGGGGGGGGGCGGGGAAGGCACTGAGGAGGGACAGGAAACTGTGGGTCTTGAGTGTGCTGGGGCGGGCGCTGCAAGGGAGAAATTGCGGGATGTTTGAATGCCGCTGGAGAGCATGTCTACTCAGCAGTAAATCCCATCAGATTCAGTGGGGTTTACTCCCAGGAAAGTGTGGATCCAATTGGGCTGTGAGTGTGCTTGGGGTCGGGGGCTGGCACTGCAGGGGAGAAGTCCTGGGGATGTCTACTGGAAGCTGGAAAGCATGTCTACTCAGACGTGGAGAGTACTCAGACATGGAGTCTACTCAGCTGGAGAGAAGCTGGAGAGCATGTCTACTCAGCAGTAAGTCCCATAGAGTCAGTGGGGCTTGCTCCCAGGAAAGTGTGGATCTGATTGGGCTGTGAGTGCTCGGTGCTGGAGGTGGGCACTGCAGGAGAGAACTCAAGGGATGTTTGAATGGGGAGGAAACCTACTGCTTTTGCTTGTTGGGGTTGCTGGCAGAGAGGGAGGAAGATGGGGGTCCGTTTGTGAAGGGGAAATACACACAGCTCTCTGCCTGCTTCTAAGTTTGTCTGGTGCTGGGTGCAGGCTGGGGGAGGGGGAGGGACTGTGAGAGGGAGTCAGGCAGCTGAGGAGAAACAAACTCCTGTCCTGAGGAGGCAGGTGCCCACCTGCTCCCTGGCTGACTGTGTTCCTTTGCTGCTGCTTGTTGCCAGGATGGGGGGGGGGGAAGAGAGTGAGAGAAAAAACATGCTCCTGCATGGGGGGGGGAGCCCATGCTGACTCCTGTTAAGTTTGTTCTGTCCTTTTCCCTAGGAAGAGGTGTGTTATATATGTCAGGAATTATTTTAACAACCCCCCTTTTCTGGATCTCGTGTGTATTATAAATGGTTGTTGGCATCCTTCAGTATCGGAAGACTATGGGATCGCGCTCTGAATAGTGGTTCCGGAACAGTGTCCTCGCCAGCGCGCAAAGCCTGGGTAAAGTCAGTATGGAGGATAGGCTGTTACCGATGCAGCAAATCCCCCCTCTCCACGTCGCTGAAATGGTCCAATGGAAAGGCAGAGGCCAATACAGTTGATTCCAGCAGCAGCGCAGGAGTTGCCAGAACGTGACTGTGTTCAGCCATGAACTGCCTCAGGGACTCCGGCTCCGGATTTTGCCTCGAGGTTGACTCCTGAAGCCTTTTCCATAACTGGATGTAGCCACAAGGCAGTGGAGGTTTGGGATCAGAGTTTTCCTTCTCTCAGATGAGCTGCCTTCCCAGGCTGACGAGTCCCATCTACCCGGTGGCTGTTTAGTCGCCTCTTACGACAAGTACAGCCAAACTGAGGGCCCATTCTTATCCAGCCCCCAGGGGATTATTATTATATTTAATATAATATAATTATAATAATATATAATAATATATAGTATAATATACATATAATATAATATATATAATATAATAAATAATAATATTATTATAAATAAGCTCAGCAAAATTCATTAATTCATATAAGTACCATCTCTAATATATTCATTTATGTAAATTTATTCAAATTTAAAATGTTAATTTTCCCCGGCTCCCAACACAGTGTCAGAGAGATGATGTGGCCCTCCTACCCAAAAGTTTGGACACCCCTGCTCTATTACCCACAATGACTCACAGGCTGCCTTTCTAGGAAGACCATAAGCTGGAAAGAAAGGTATGCTGCTCTTCCTGCATTGCTTCCCGGCATCTGATGTTCAGAGGCATCCTGCCACAAAACCCAGAGGTAGCACATTGCCAACATGACTAGTAGCCATTGATAGACCTGTCCTTGCTTTCATGAACTTGTCCAATCCTCTTTTGAAGTCATCCAACCTAGTGGCCATCATCAGATCCTGTGGCAATAAATTCAACAGATTGTTGTTGGCAACCTTCAGTCTCGAGAGACTATGGTATCGCGCTCTGAAAGGTGGTTTTGGAACATCGTCTAGTGTGGCTGAAAAGGCCAATTCGGGAGTGACAATCCCTTCCACACTGGGAGCAAGTGCAGTCTGTCCCTGGTCTGTCTCCCTGGCTATGGGCCTTCCTTCTTTGCCTCTTTGCCTGTGTCTGTTGGCCAAGTGTCTCTTCAAACTGGGAAAGGCCATGCTGCACAGCCTGCCTCCAAGCGGGCCGCTCAGAGGCCAGGGTTTCCCACTTGTTGAGGTCCACTCCTAAGGCCTTCAGATCCCTCTTGCAGATGTCCTTGTATCGCAGCTGTGGTCTACCTGTAGGGCGCTTTCCTTGCACGAGTTCTCCATAGAGGAGATCCTTTGGGATCCGGCCATCATCCATTCTCACAACATGACCGAGCCAACGCAGGCGTCTCTGTTTCAGCAGTGCATACATGCTAGGGAGTCCAGCACGTTCCAGGACTGTGTTGTTTGGAACTTTGTCCTGCCAGGTGATGCCGAGAATGCGTCGGGGGCAGCGCATGTGGGAAGCGTTCAGTTTCCTCTCCTGTTGTGAGAGGAGAGTCCATGACTTGCTGCAGTACAGAAGTGTACTCAGGACGCAAGCTCTGTAGACCTGGATCTTGGTATGTTCCGTCAGCTTCTTGTTGGACCAGACTCTCTTTGTGAGTCTGGAAAACGTGGTAGCTGCTTTACCAATGCGTTTGTTTAGTTCGGTATCAAGAGAAAGAGTGTCAGAGATCATTGAGCCAAGGTACACAAAGTCATGGACAACCTCCAGTTCATGCGCAGAGATTGTAATGCAGGGAGGTGAGTCCACATCCTGAACCATGACCTGTGTTTTCTTCAGGCTGATCGTCAGTCCAAAATCTTGGCAGGCCTTGCTAAAACGATCCATGAGCTGCTGGAGATCTTTGGCAGAGTGGGTAGTGACAGCTGCATCGTCGGCAAAGAGGAAGTCACGAAGACATTTCAGCTGGACTTTGGACTTTGCTCTCAGTCTGGAGAGGTTGAAGAGCTTTCCGTCTGATCTGGTCCGGAGATAGATGCCTTCTGTTGTGGTTCCAAAGGCATGCTTCAGCAGGACAGCGAAGAAAATCCCAAACAAGGTTGGTGCAAGAACACAGCCCTGCTTCACGCCACTTCGGATGTCAAAGGGGTCTGATGTGGAGCCATCAAAGACAACAGTGCCCTTCATGTCCTTGTGGAAGGATCTGATGATGCTGAGGAGCCTGGGTGGACATCCGATCTTGGGGAGAATCTTGAAGAGGCCATCCCTGCTGACCAGGTCGAAGGCCTTTGTGAGATCTATGAAGGCTATAAAGAGTGGCTGTCGCTGTTCCCTGCATTTCTCCTGCAGTTGTCTAAGGGAGAATACCATATCAGTGGTGGACCTGTTGGCTCAGAATCCGCACTGTGATTCTGGATAAACGCTCTCTGCAAGTACCTGGAGCCTCTTTAGTGCAACTCGGGCAAACAGCTTTCCTACAACGCTAAGGAGAGAGATGCCACGGTAGTTATTGCAGTCACCCCTGTCGCCTTTGTTCTTGTACAGTGTGATGATGTTTAACAGATTAATATTTTAGTATTTGTCGATAATATACAAAATAAGAACATGATGGTTTCAAACACATTCAGACTGAGAATTCCACACTGCAATGGCAATAGAGTCTGAGTAAAATGGTAAATATAGATACAGGTAGGGCCTCTGTATCCATGGATTTTCTTCCTGCGGATCTGACACAAGGCAAGTTCCCTGGACCTGTGTTGAGCCAGACTTGGCCCAACCTGAACCTTCCAAAGGGAACCAGAACTGCACTCCAGTTGTAGAAAACAGAAGTGATGTTTTTATGCCTTTTACAGCATTCTGAGGCCCAAGGAAGTGATATTTTTTTTTTGCCTGGAGTGGCCATTCTGAATACTGCAGAGGCTGCAAGCAGACACACACCACTTCTGCAGTGTTCAGAAAGCCCTCCGGAGGCAACTAGAGTGCAGCTCCAGTTGCCTTTGGAGACTTTAAGGGGAAAAAACTGTGGATTTGCTTATCAGCAGTTTTCAGTATCCATGGTGGGTCCGAGAATGGATCCCCCATGGATACCAAGGCCCCACCTGTACATCATGGCAAAATTATCAACAAAGAAATTAGGGCAATGTTTGAAATAAATCTAATGCAATTAGAAATTGGGGTACTTTTCAGCCAACATAGGGAAAATATACAATGCAGTCACATTCACATTTACTTGTAAGTGAGTCCCACTGTGTTCTCTTGCAAGTATGTTTAGGATTACAGCCTTAGGAAATCTTACTAGTGGTGTCACTAGGGTTTGCGACAACCTATGCAGGAGGCCAGTGCGTCACCCTCCTGATGGACCTCCTCCCATGCACTGCGAGAGGCAATGACCTGGGTGGTGGGTGTGGTGATGTACCATCAACCCACCCCCGCTTGACTTTAGGCTCTACATTTTGATAGAACACAGATATTTCAACATGATTTTTTTTATTGCATTCTGCTGTAAATTACACATCGAATGGTATATAACATGATGGTATTATTCCTACAAACCACGATTTTAGCTATTTTGGTCACTTGTGGTGTTACCCCCCCCCAGCACATCACCTGGTAAGGTCCACACCCCCTGCGCCCCCCTCACGACACCACTGAATCTTACAGCCCAATTCCATAGAAGGCCTACAGTAGCAGATCTCCCAATCCATCTCTCAATCCAAATCTCTTATGGAATTGTAAATGTCAAACCACTGTCATGTGCATTGGAGCCTCTGGTGCAAATGGCCAGATGCTCTGCATGCCTGCCAAAGACAAATCCAGCCCACATCAGAGCAAGTAAGCTGCCAGAGGGTATGGGTCATGGATAGTACAGTGGGAGGAATGAGGTGGAGAGCAGGAAGGTCAGGGGACAGGAGGAGATGGATCAGGTGGCAGCAGCACACAACTAGATCCTATCCCCATTTTCCTGTTCTGTCCCTCTACCTCTCATTGGACTAAAGACAGCAAAATAGTTGGCATAGTTCTGAGGAGACAGACCCATTGACATCCACACAGCTTCTGGAGAAGTAAAAAAAAACAACATTTTTGCAGTGTGTGTTCTGTCAGCAAGGCTGCAAAGCATAAAATGCTGGGGGTTAGGACTGGGCTGTTGCACTGCAATCCTGTGCATGCTTTCCTTGGAGTAAGCCCCACTGAACACAGTGGGATTTATTTCTGAGTAAACCTGCCTAACTTGTTTCAATTCATCTGGCTATGCTGAAGAAAAAAAGGGGAATCCTACCAGGATTAGAGCTGTTTAAAGAAGGAAAAGTCTTCTTCTGTGTGGTCTGTAGGCATCCTGATCTCTGTAGGTTGTTCTTTATAGCCAAATCGCAAATATGTTTCTCAGAAATCTTAAGAGAGTTTCATATAATGCAATCAGAACATTTACCACAATTTAACTACAGCTAGCTTGGCAAGGTGTCTTAAGTTGACAGATGTATGCCCTACCTTGAACTGATATACTATCCCTGATGCACCTCCTACGGTTTTAATTTAATACACCCTTCCATTTTACATTCAGCTTACACCAATGTACCTGTAATATAAGTTAAGATGTACTGGTGTGAGCCTGAATACATTCTAAAAGCAAAACATAAGATTACATAGCACAGAGTAGGTGCGCTGGGGAAACAGTGCACTTGCCAGTGGACTGGATCCAGGTTTCTAGAAAGGGATTAATTACACCTTGGAGCAGCAGTTACTGTCACCACAACCTTGAGGCACACAACCTCCTGCGCAATCCCAAACCAGCCCGTCAGGCAGAGGATCAAGTTAAATAGTCATTCTCATTCCTTTGCCTTTCTGCATCTTGACTCCAGGAGGCCTCTGCTGGTGGGTGGAAAGCTACTGATGCAGACAACATGACTAGGGCTGGGACAGCAGTTGTATGCATATATGTGTCATGCCACTGACACCTGGATGCAATCCCAGAAACAACATGCGAGGTCAATGCAGGAACTACGAGCCTTCCTGGAGGGTGTTCTTTTCCTTACATGACTTTCATTTATGGCGCAAACAGAAAATAAAGACACATTTCTTCCAATGTTGAGGAAGCTTTACTGTGATGAAGGAAATTTCACAGCGCACCACCTGGCACTTGATAAAACACAGTAGTCAGAACGCAGTGCGCTTCGGGAAGCTGCCAATGTTCATAGGGTTCTTGAGCTCGTTCTCAAAAGTGCCTACGCTAACAGCATAATTTCATGCACTTATTTGCATGCCTCACTGTCTCTAATGGAGCATACTCCCTAGACAGGCATTTTTAGGATTGCAGCCTAAGCTGCTCATTAAGAAAGGGGTATATTCGTAAGCAAATACCACTAAACTATGAAATAGCAGGAGAATGGGATGAATAAGAGACATAACAAGGTCTTCAATTTTAGTCCAACAGATAGGGGTTGCATTGTACACTCTGCACTGTACAGAACTGCTTAGAACACTTTGGCCTTCTATAAAGAGACAACATTAACAATAATACCCTGACATCATTTTCAGACAGCCCAATCCTTTGCAAGGCAGAGTTCTGCTGTCACAAAATGGTTGCTGACAGTATGCGGAGCACTTTTTGGGAGCGCCGCAGGAAGAGGTGGAGGCAATTTATGCTTTAAACTTAAAAAGGGATTTTATATTTTTCAGATTCTTCTTCCTCCAGCTGTATGTAGTTCAGAATGTGAACTGTAATGACAAATCCTACCCTTGAAATGGAAGATTATGATGTACATGAATCCACGCGCTGTATGACCTCATGCAACTTAGAATATTTATTGCATTCCAACACAATTTTCTCAACATCCCTGCAGTCACATGTCTGAATCCAAACAATACCCAATTGACCAGCTGGCCAAGAGAAACAAATCTGTAGCGCAACAAGAGAAACAAAGACTTTTTATCTTGGAGTTCTGATTTCTCATTAAATAGTAAGTTCCTTCTGACAGATGTGCTGTAGCTGTATTCATTTTTAATCTCAGCCATATGGTGGTGCAGTCTAATGATATTTCAGACATCCTTTCGATTTGTTATTAAAGATTGGAGAGTGCAACATCCAAGAAAATTGATAAAAGGGGGGATTTTCTACAAATTAGATTGAAAAATCAAACCAGATTACCCCTGATCCATAAATAGTTGAACAAGATGGCATCCACTTTCCTATAATGCAAAGAAATGTATCCTATGTTACACTGAAAAAGAAGCAGTCACACCATTGCTTTATTAGCACTGTCTGACAGTCCAATCCTGAGTAAACCACACCCTGCTAATGTGGCTATGACAATGGAGCACACATTGTATCCTATGGTGGGGGGGGGACGACAGTCATGGAGTCCTCATAGTAAGAGAACTTACTTGCTGCCCAAATGAGTCTCCTTAGATCAGCATCAGTCTTTTTTCTTTTTTCTTTTTCTTTTTTTTTTTTGCACAGAACTGAATAAGGGAGAGGGAAAGAGGATAGCTTACTGCTGCACACCAGTGTGGCCAGGGTCCACCCCCTCCCTCCCCTGATCCACTTCCTACCCTGAAACTCCTCCATTCCTGATCCACCTCCTGCCCTGTTCCTCTCACCACCTGCCCCCCCCAGCTTACCTGTGTTCCCATTTGCAGTGGTGGTTCCAAAATGGCCACCAGTGGCATGCTGTATGTATCACTATATGGCCATTTATAACATCAGAAAATCTGTTCTACTGTAGTACACCTTAGTTAGGATTGGACTTTTGGTAGCACTGTTTCCAGTGACTCAGAAGAGGTTTCATTCTCAGCACTGCTACGGCAGGTTTTTTTAATGGAAGATACCAAACATGTCAGGCAAGTGTGAGGACAGTGGAAGATGTGATGGTTTTTGTACTCCCATGAGTAGGAATAGGTGATACGTTGAGAACTAAGTAAAGGTTTCGGGTTTAGCATACATCTGCCTGACTGGGGTCCCTTATGGGCCCCTGTTGAAGCTTAATGGATCCTTCGGGTTCAAATAGAGCCTTTAGCCTTCAGGTTCAAATACAGCCTTAGCCTTTAGAGGCTAAGTGCTACCCCAAGGTCATTTGGCTAACCAAACCTCCTCCCTGCTACTCACAACTGCCTGCATCTCTTTTGTGACATAACAGTGTAGCTGGAGATTCTTCTGCCACGGTAAAGGCTGCTGACTGGGAGAGGAAATCCATGGAGGGCAGCTGCTCTTGCTTGACTTTTTTGCCTCTCTTCAGAGGCCATGATCTGAAGAGCAGAGGCTGGAGACTTATACAGCAGGCAGTCCAATTCTAACCCATTCTGGAATGGGGAAGACGGCTGGTCTGCCCTGTATCCAATGTGGGGTTGGGGCTGAATGTGACTTAACCTGGGGAAAGGGGAACTCCTCTCCCTTATCCTGGGTAACGCTTATCCAACAGGGATTATCCAACGGGGCTACTTGAATCTGCACCACCTTAAGAGGTGACGTGGATCTGAGCAGCCTGGAGCTGCACCAGACTGCCTGGGACCAGGGTTAGGATCTGGCACATGTGCCGGATCTTGGCCCATCCCCCACTTACCTGCTCACTGCCCATAGGCCTGCTCACTGCTCACCCTCTTTACCCTCTGCCTGCCCTCCAGGCCCCCGTGCCAGCCTGACTTGGCTGGCGCAGCCTTACTGGTCTGCCAGCACTTACTGGTCCACCAGCGCTTCCCTTCTCGAATGGCGGAGCGAAAGTATAAGAGTTCTACTGACAGGACAACTGGTCTCCTTAGGGGACTGATATCTTATGACACTGACCATTTTTTATTTTAAGAAAAGGGAACAGAAATTTTGTGAGAAGCGCAGCAGAAACAAAGAGCTCTGGCATCCTTCACAACCACAGGGGAGCAGCCATACTTTGGAGGTTGTGCATACGTTGTTCAATCCCTGGCTTCTCCCAGTAGGAAAGAAGCCCTGCCTCTGCTAGTCAGTTTAGATAATATTGAACTAGAATTTCCTATGTTTCCTGGTCGCACTGACATTACTTGCTCTGCTGAAGCAGAAGTTGAATAGAGTGGCAGAGTCTTCCTTTCTAAGGAAGGTGGAATAGCGTGGCAGAGTCTTCCTGCACGGGAGAACATTCATATGGGTTTGCAAGGGGTACAGGAAACCTCATAGTCCCAATTAGACACCACTGAAACTCCAGTATTGGCTTATAGAAGTATAAGAACATAAGAACAGCCCCACTGGATCAGGCCATAGGCCCATCTAGTCCAGCTTCCTGTATCTCACAGCGGCCCACCAAATGCCCCAGGGAGCACACCAGATAACAAGAGACCTCATCCTGGTGCCCTCCCCTGCATCTGGCATTCTGACATGACCCATTTCTAAAATCAGGAGGTTCCGCATACACATCATGGCTTGTACCCCATAATGGATTTTTCCTCCAGAAACTTGTCCAATCCCTTTTTAAAGGCATCTAGGCTAGACGCCAGCACCACATCCTGTGGCAAGGAGTTCCACAGACTGACCACACGCTGAGTAAAGAAATATTTTCTTCTGTCTGTCCTAACCCGCCCAACACTCAATTTTAGTGGATGTCCCCTTGTTCTGGTATTATGTGAGAGTGTAAAGAGCATCTCCCTATCCACTCTGTCCATTCCCTGCATAATTTTGTATGTCTCAATCATGTCCCCCCTCAAGTGTCTCTTTTCTAGGCTGAAGAGGCCCAAACGCCGTAGCCTTTCCTCATAAGAAAGGTGCCCCAGCCCTGTAATCATCTTAGTCGCTCTCTTTTGCACCTTTTCCATTTCCACTATGTCTTTTTTGAGATGCGGCGACCAGAACTGGACACAATACTCCAGGTGTGGCCTTACCATAGATTTGTACAACGGCATTATAATACTAGCCGTTTTGTTCTCAATACCCTTCCTAATGATCCCAAGCATAGAATTGGCCTTCTTCACTGCCGCCGCACATTGGGTCGACACTTTCATCGACCTGTCCACCACCACCCCAAGATCTCTCTCCTGATCTGTCACAGACAGCTCAGAACCCATCAGCCTATATCTAAAGTTTTGATTTTTTGCCCCAATGTGCATGACTTTACACTTACTGACATTGAAGCGCATCTGCCATTTTGCTGCCCATTCTGCCAGTCTGGAGAGATCCTTCTGGAGCTCCTCACAATCACTTCTGGTCTTCACCACTCGGAAAAGTTTGGTGTCGTCTGCAAACTTAGCCACTTCACTGCTCAACCCTGTCTCCAGGTCATTTATGAAGAGGTTGAAAAGCACCGGTCCCAGGACAGATCCTTGGGGCACACCGCTTTTCACCTCTCTCCATTGTGAAAATTGCCCATTGACACCCACTCTCTGCTTCCTGGCCTCCAACCAGTTCTCAATCCACGAGAGGACCTGTCCTCTAATTCCCTGACTGTGGAGAGGGACCGTGTCAAACGCCTTCTGAAAGTCCAGATATATAATGTCCACGGGTTCTCCCGCATCCACATGCCTGTTGACCTTTTCAAAGAATTCTATAAGGTTCGTGAGGCAAGACTTACCCTTACAGAAGCCATGCTGACTCTCCCTCAGCAAGGCCTGTTCGTCTATGTGTTTTGAGATCCTATCTTTGATGAGGCATTCCACCATCTTACCCGGTATGGATGTTAGGCTGACCGGCCTATAGTTTCCCGGGTCCCCCCCTTTCCCTTTTTAAAAATAGGCGTGACATTTGCTATCCTCCAATCTTCTGGCACCATGGCCGTTTTGAGAGACAAGTTGCATACCTTAGTCAAGAGGTCTGCAACTTCATTCTTCAATTCCTTAATAACCCTTGGGTGGATGCCATCAGGGCCCGGTGACTTATTGATCTTTAATTTATCAATGAGGTCTGAAACATCTTCTCTTTTAACCTCTATCTGACTTAACTCCTCGGTTAGGAGGGGCTGTTCGGGCAGCGGTATCTGCCCGAGGTCTTCTGCCGTGAAGACAGATGCAAAGAACTCATTTAATTTCTCTGCCATCTCCAAGTCTCCTTTTATCTCCCCTTTCCCTCCCTCACCATCCAGAGGGCCAACTGCTTCTCTGGTGGGTTTCCTGCTTCTAACATATTTGAAGAAGCTTTTATTATTCCCCTTAATGTTGCTGGCCATGCGTTCCTCATAGTCTCGCTTGGCCTCCAGTATCACCTTCTTACATTTCTTTTGCCACAGTTTATGTTCCTTTTTATTCTCCTCATTAGGGCAAGACTTCCATTTACGGAAGGAAGCTTCCTTGCCCTTCACAGCCTCTCTAACTTGGCTGGTTAGCCATGCGGGCACCCTCCTGGATTTAGTGGAACCCTTCTTTCTTTGCGGTATACACCTCTGCTGGGCCTCTATTACTGTTGTTTTAAGCAGCCTCCATGCACTCTGGAGAGATTGGACTCTTTTTACCCTCCCTTTCAACCTCCTTCTAACCAGCCTCCTCATTTGAGGGAAGTCCGCCCGTCGGAAGTCAAGGGTTTTTGTTAGAGATTTGCCTGGTATTCTTCCCCCAACGTGCACGTCAAAACGGATCGCAGCATGATCACTGTTCCCCAATGGCTCAGTAACGTTTACATCTCTAACCAGGTCCTGCATACCGCACAATATTAAATCCAGAGTCACCTGTCCTCTGGTGGGCTCCGTGACTAGCTGATCTAAGCCACAGTCATTTATCACGTCAAGAAATCCGGTTTCCTTATTGTGACCAGAACACAAATTGACCCAGTCAATATGAGGATAATTGAAGTCCCCCATGATTGCAACCCTGTCCCTCCTTGTCACCTCCCTGATCTGTTTCCTCATTTCAAGGTCCCCATCCAATTTCTGGTCTGGAGGACGATAGCATGCCCCCAGTATTACATCGCTGCACAAGCCTGGTAATTTAACCCATAGAGATTCTACGGTGGAGTCGGACCCACCTTCAATCTCTACTTTGCTGGATTCTATCCCTTCCTTAACATAAAGGGCCACCCCACCTCCAACACGCCCCTGCCTGTCCCTCCTGTAGAGTTTATAGCCCGGGATTGCGGTATCCCACTGATTCTCTGCATTCCACCAGGTTTCTGTTATGCCCACTATGTCAATATTTTCCCTTGTCACCAGACATTCCAGTTCTCCCACCTTTGCTCGTAGACTTCGGGCATTCGCATAAAAGCATTTATACATGGAATGCCCCAGGATGTGCTGCTTATTCGCTCCTTTGTCCCAGCATCCTCTCATTGTGTCAAACCGTCTATCACATCCCATCATCCTACCTTTCCCAATTTCTTCTCCTACTCTGCCTTTGTCTTGTTGTTCTCTAACCTCCCCATCCTCATCCCATAGGGATGAGGAGTCCCGAACCGGATGCCCCTCAGCTCCTGTCGGCCTTCCCCCAGGGATCAGTTTAAAAGCTGCTCTGCCACCTTTTTAATGTTATGCGCCAGCAGTCTGGTTCCATTCTGGTTCAAATGGAGCCCGTCCCTCTTGTACAGGCCCCGCTTGTCTCAAAACGTTCCCCAGTGCCTAACGAATCTAAACCCCTCCTCCCTACACCACCATCTCATCCACGCATTGAGACCCCTGATAAGTAAGTTCCAGCACTTGCCAAAAAAAGAGAAAAATTGTGGATTGCTGAGAAAGAAGCTTTTAGGACTTAATAGGAGTAGGGTCGGCATACAGTTGCTCCCAAGTCCCATCACAGCAGACACAGCAGTGTAATTGCATGAATCCCAACAATTTTAAATCAAAAATTTTCCTGTTTGTTTACTACATCCAAGAGAGCAGTTTTCTCAGTTGTTTGTTAAACGAAACAGCTGTCTACCAAACAGCTGTTCCCCCTCCCCAAATTAGCAGATTGTGCAATAAAAGGTTGGGAAAGCTATTTAAATATAGAAGTCGTTAGTGAGCTGTATTTATCAAAGGGAAGAAGAAGAAGCAGTTGTAGTATTTTCCCTGCCTTCTGCCTTGTCCCGCAAGATGATCTCAGGTGAAGCATGTTAATTTCAATCCATCACCATAGCTTCTAAAGAGGTCTTGTGTAACCTTCATATGATAGCAAGGATCTACCTGGCTATGACAGCATAGGTACTTCATACACTGTGGGGTCACCAGGCCAGAGGAGTTCTGGTTTGTCAGATCTTTGAAAATAGTGAAATACGGTGGCCCAGGCATGTGATCCATAGGCAGTGCTGGCATCAGGTGCCTTCTTTGGCACCCTTCAGTGGTGCATTCAGCACCATCACTAATGGCAGCACTGAGGGTTAGGGGTCACCCCAAGGAGGACCCAGCCAAAGCTTGCATCAGTGCTTCCATCACAGCATGGGTGGAGCATTTGTGTGCATCAGCATCAGAACCGATCCAAGGTGTCCAATTGTAAAGAGAGGCCACAACCAGCAGAGCACATGGAGAGCTGAATCTGTGTTTGTCAGCAGGACAGAGATTGGAATTTCATTGATGTGCTGACAGGACCAGCTCAAAACCTCCCGATGCCTGAAGCAGCACCCAATGATATGACACCCTCTGCACCTCCCACTCTCCAATGCAATCGCTTACCACTTTCCTTCCCCTATATTTCCTAGATGAGGCTAGAGGAAGAGCAGGCTAAGGGCACAATCCTAACCAACTTTCCAGCACTGTCTTAGCCACAATGCAGCCCCCAAGGTAAGGTAACAAACATGCCCTTAGCTTGAGCAGACCCCCTTGACTACCTCCCCACTGCAGGGTTCAGTGCATACCACATTGGCACAGCTATGTCAGTGCTGGAAAGTTGGTTAGGATTGCGCCCCAAGACTCATAGAACAAGACTGGGGAGCCAAGTAAGTACAGGCAAAGTCTACCTATTGCCTGGACTAGGGGTCAGCCACCTAAAGCCCATAGGCCAAAGTCATCCAGCCTGCATGGAGCTAGGCTTGGGAGGTAAAGCCTCCTCTCTAATTTGCAGAGTTCCTGCAGTGGCACAAGGACTCCATGAGCCTGGGCAGGCGGCTCTGACATGCCATGTCTGAACATGTGGCCTCCCAAGCTGAGCTCCTTCCGGGAGCTCAGTAACCTGAATGTTCAGCAATGGTGCCATTGCCAAATGTACAGCTCCTTTTCCTGAAAAGGTTGCCTACCTCTGTCCTTGATAAAGACAGGTTTGGCATGAAAGCATTTACAGATAGTTTCTCTTGCCCTGACCTACCAGGAGAGACAGGCTATGCTACCCCTTTCTTCCTTTCTTCTAGTGTTCAAATTATATAGGAAACAGGGAAACCATAATGAAATCCATAAGAACATAACATAAGAACAGCCCCACTGGATCAGGCCATAGGCCCATCTAGTCCAGCTTCCTGTATCTCACAGCGGCCTACCAAATGCCCCAGGGAGCACACCAGATAACAAGAGACCTCATCCTGGTGCCCTCCCTTGCATCTGGCATTCTGACATAACCCATTCCTAAAATCAGGAGGTTGCGCATACACATCATGGCTTGTAACTCGTAATGGATTTTTCCTCCAGAAACTTGTCCAATCCCCTTTTAAAGGCGTCTAGGCTAGACGCCAGCACCACATCCTGTGGCAAGGAGTTCCACAGACCGACCACACGCTGAGTAAAGAAATATTTCCTCTTGTCTGTCATAACCTGCCCAACACTCAATTTTAGTGGATGTCCCCTGGTTCTGGTATTATGTGAGAGTGTAAAGAGCATCTCCCTATCCACTCTGTCCATCCCCTGCATAATTTTGTATGTCTCAATCATGTCCCCCCTCAAGCGTCTCTTTTCTAGGCTGAAGAGGCCCAAACGCCGTAGCCTTTCACACGCTTCAACCCCTGGCTATTCTCAGTTTTAGACCCAATCATGATCCCTGTAGCTGTATAAAAAGGGTAACTGAGGGAACCAGCACACAAGCTAAAGGAGCCTGGCCATCCCCCCCCCCCCCAATTTTTGAGTACTGATTTATTGCCTAAAGAATTCACCCAAGTGCACAGATCAGAGGACTCCTGGATGGAGGCTGATCTCATAGTGATGTTAATCAGGCTGAACTTAAAGCCATCAGAAAGTAGGGTGGTACATGCACCAGTCTTCACTTTGCTTGAAGTGATGGGACTAAACTGTCTTCAACAGTGTTTAATTTGCTTTTTTAAAAGAGCTGCATTTGTTATTCAATCTAGAATGCCAACCAACGTCAATGGGACAAGAGAATTGTAGAAGTGACCAGTTAATGCACTTTGAATTCATCTGGTTATTCTTTCCTGCCTCCTACGGCGCTGTAGAAACATTGCTGACTAACCACAAAGACATAAGCAATTTTCTGCAAAAATTAAACTTCGCCCTTTTGTCATGGAAAATTCCCCCAAATCCTTCACTTCCCAGGGGGTTTTCCAGGCATGTCGAGTGAAAGTTTCACAAAGTAACAGCTGTTTAGTCTTACCAACTACACAACATCTTCACAGCAATATAAATTCAGAGTACTGTATATACTTTTGAGCTTTCTAGCCATTAATTACAGAGTGTATTACAGTCTCATTTGACTCTGCATTAAACATCTGGTGCCAACCAAAGGAACAAGGAAAAATGCATGATTATATTGTCAGACTTAATATTTCAGAAATATTAATCAGTCCTCATAATCCTCAGTAATATTTCACATGCAAATAGCTCTAGATATCCATTTCTCCCTTTTATGTACTCTTTTCACAAAACAATAAACACATTTAATGAACAAATATTAAATCATATCAACAGATTTTTAGCAGTCTCCAGGAATTTCTACCAGATGTCATTTTACAGCATCCATTTGGGCCATGATCCAAAGATGCCGGCTGAGTACATGGAAAAGAACTGTGTGGCTAGGACTTTTCAAAGTTTCCTTTAGAATATGGGCTTAGAAAATGAACTTATCAAGATGACCCTTGTACCTTGGCAGCAGGGAACACAAGTACCATAAAGAGGTCACAGGTAGCTTAGAAGAACCCAGGATTGCAAACCAGGTTTTTGGCTACAGTTCTTCTTTGTTGGCATGGGTCCTTTCTACAGTGCTTCAAGTCCAGAATGATCAAGATGCTGTGGTCACAGACCTATGGTGTTCTTATTCCCACGAGATTTCACAAGCTGCAGTCACATCCTTGGGCTACTCTCTGCAGCTGCAGATACTGGTTCTATGGCTTAGAGCCATACTTGGGCCTGCAGGCTGGGCTGTGTGGAATCTTTAAAGAGCAATGGACAGGAGACAGCTTTGCAGGAGGAATTATAGACATAATGAGAAAAAGGCCCTTGGACAAGTTTCATGTACAGAATTAGACCCACCTGTCTGCATGGAACCTCAGAAGGCTTTCTGAGTGGGGGCTTCAAGCAATACCTTTCTCAATATTAAGTATATTTATATACTCTTATCAAAAGGAGTAGTTCCCAAAGTGGTTTACATAGTAAAATTAATTAATTAATTAATGGTTCCCTGTCCCCAAAGAGCTCACAATCTAAAAAAAAATATAGAAGAGATGCCAGCAACAGCCACTGGAAAAGTTGCCATGCTGGGGTGGACAGTTGCTCTTCTGCTAAACAGAAGAGGACAGGACACCACTTTGAAAGGTGCCCCTTTGCCCAGTTAGCAAGTGTTATCTTCCCTGTCACTAGGTGACAAAATGACAACAATGGTTTACATGCTGCCATAATCACATGGATAAAACCTGAAATCATTTCTGTGCTATTGCCACAGCCAGGAATGCTGAGCACCATGTGGATCTTCCACATCACATGGTGTATTTCCATCACCAGCACCTACTACAAAGAATATGCTTTATACGCTTTACCAAGGATCTCCAAACTATCTGCTGCCCCTTCTGGTGTTCTGCCAAATCCCAATCCAAGCTCCACCCGGAGAATTATGCCCACATTTAGCTAATTAGCCCCCCCTTTTTACCCAAGAATGACCCTGGTTCTGCCCTGCAGTACTGCTGGACCCCACCACCAGGGTAGCTCACCTGTTTAACCTACAGAGGTCCTCCTTCCTGCCAGCAGCCTCCCATCACTACAGCAGCCCCTTGGTCCTCAGCAGGTCTTGGTCACAGCAGCCACACACCAAACTCCAGTGTCTCCAGCAGTCTGTTCCAGCAGACTCCACAGTCCATTCACCCATCCATGGCGTCCGCATCTCCAACTCTCCTCCTTCTGCTGCCCACACCAAACTCTCCTTCAGCAGGTGCCTTTATGCCTGAGAGCCTTATTGCCTTCAGTGGCTGCAGCTGTGCAGCACACCCTTTGCTGAAAGCCCAGGCCTTAACTCTTAAAAGGGTCACTGCAGACACCACATCCTATATCCTCGCCAGATCTTTTGCTATTCCACTACATCCGGCCCACTGCAAGTTTTCAAATGGCCTGCAATAACTTAAAATATTTGCCACTTTTACTCAATATATATCATTTATCCATTGTTTCTTTGTAATTGTCACATTTCTCTTTTGTCATTTCTCACATTTCTCAGTCATATCATTCAGACTGCAAAAAAGTTCCAAGCACAATGTATTCATTCATTTAAATTTCATTCATTCATAAATAAATGGATGTGGGGGCGATCTGGCTGCAACCTCTGTTACCCCGTTGATTGCCAGGATTGATTCAGCTAATCTGGCTGTCTAGGCAGGTGTCATCTTCCTCCCTCACTGCTCCATGTGCGTCCCTCCTGAAGTTGTGTGCTCAGTGGATGACCATCCCAGATGGAAGGAGTGTACCATTCTTCAATCAAAGGGATAACTGTGCTCCCCTGCTAGAACCGCCAAATAAATAAAACTGATTTTTTTTTTTGAAAATGTGTAAAATATATGTGGCCCTCATATTCAAAAGTTTGGAGACCCCTGCTTTCTACCATGACCTGTGGGACAGTCCTGAAGGGTATGAGTAACACTCTGGATGTTAGTGTTGTAGGGAGGGGTGGGCAAGATTCATAGCAAGGTTCAACATTCTACCTGTGGGTTTATTCCAGGTGAAATGGCAAATCGCAGATTCTATTAAAAGAGTTGTTGGTTTTTATGGCAACATAACTGTACTAACAAGTCTATGCACACATGGCATTACATAAGAACATAAGAACATAAGAACAGCCCCACTGGATCAGGCCATAGGCCCATCTAGTCCAGCTTCCTGTATCTCACAGTGGCCCACCAAATGCCCCAAGGAGCACACCAGATAACAAGAGATCTGCATCCTGGTGCCCTCCCTTGCATCTGGCATTCTGACATAACCCATTTCTAAAATCAGGAGGTTGCGCATACACATCATGGCTTGTACATGTTTAGCCAATCCTTTCTCCAGCTTGCTCAGAGCAGCAGATAAGGTGCTCTCATTCCCACAGCAAGTAGATGTTGGAAGTAGATTAGGCTGAGAGTGACAGGCCCAAGCTCACTCAGTGGCTGAGTGAAGAAGTGAACATGGGCCTTGCCTTCTCAATCCTCATTCAGCATCTCTGACAGACACATCCACAAGAAAGTCAAGGGTTTTGTGCATCTGGCCTGCACACCTAGGGCATACACCAATGTCATTGTTTATAATAATTGTTTAGTGAACTGGCCACAGATTTAAGTACTGCTGATGAATGAGCACATGGCTCTGAAATGCTGGGAAAGTTTAAATGGTGACCCTGTTTAACAGCCCCATTTACAATGAAGCCTGTGGCCATCAAACTGTAGCTAAGTTGCAAAGTCCACTCTCCTGAATCAAGGGTAGCAGGAGAGTCCCCCCATGCGATGAATCTCATTGTTTGAATTAGTTAAATATCCATGCAATAATTTGAATCCTGCTTGAATTAAAGACAGAGAAATAAAATGTGAAGATCCATGGATTTGGTACACAAGATTGCCCCCTTATTGGTCTACAGCATCTGCTTTTCTACATTTGGAATTACCCAAAGCAGTTTTTGTACCATTTTGCAGTACGTTGCTACCTTAAAATGGTCTTCTATTATGCGGCTACGTTCTGCTGTGCATTCAACATCTGGTATCAACAGCTTAAACAACAAAAAGGCATGATTATGCTGTCAGATTTAATAATTCAGAAATATTAACCAGCTCTCATACCATCAGTGGTTTTTCATGTGTAATTGGCCTTTGATGTGTATTTTGTACTTAGGAGACTCTAAGCCTACCAGCATAAGAGAACAAGTGTTCCATCTTTCATGTAACTAACAGGGATCATTTCAGCTAAATGAAATCACTTTATCAGCAATAGTTTTTTGCCTTGGGGTAAGGGGAAAAAAAAGGAGAAACTTCTAACCACTTGAACATTTATTTAGAAAATACAGGGGGGTAAGGTGCTATGAGGAAGCCTTTTTGTGGGCAATTATAGATTAAGAAATCTATTTAGAGCTAAGCAAACTTAAGATCTAAGAAAGACGAACCATATATATGACTACAAAGCAACTTGCTTATTCAGTAATGAAATGTCTGCTGCTTGGTTAGCTGCAAGCTTCCATTCAAGACATTTTGCTCCTGCCTTTAATTAAAACATCATTGTCATTTTCTGTGAGCATTGAGCTAGAATACAGCTTGCCTGTTCCAGAGCTGCTGCTTAATTTATCTTAAGTAGGTTAATTGCAATTCAAAGGACAAGTGATTGCCAGTTGAAAGCCAGTGCATGATGGTGAGATAAACGTGTGTGTGTAGAATGGATGTGTGTGTGCAAGTAAAGATCTGTGAGAATTCATGGATGTTTCTGTCTGTAATATCATTTCAGGGGTAGGGGAGCATAAGTTCAGCGGGAGAGCACATGCTTTGTTTGCACAAGGTCCATTTCAGTCCCCAGCATCTCCAGACAGGAACTGGGAAAGGTCCTTTTCTGAAACTCTGGTGAGCTGCTGAACCATTGGCCCAAATCGGTAGAAGTCGGTTGTTGAGATGCACTCATTCTGAATTCACACTGCAATTACATAAGCACTTCACTCACACACAGCCAGTAACCCACCCACTGTGGCAGTGTTGCCTCTTTGCTGCACATCTTCCCACCAACAGTACAGAACCCTTCTGACCTGTAAAAACTGAATGTTAACAACTATTGTTACAAGATGTTAAAATTGTTACTGAAGTTCAGCTGTCCTTCATGGATCCTACTGCATCTGGGTGGGCCCCAAGGCAGCAGCTCCACCACCACCATTCCATGAAAGCTTTGTCTCAGAGATAGCATCAAGATGAACCAAAAAAAAGAAGACTTTTTATATTTTTGGGCCCTCAGTAGTTGCCCAACAATGCTGACTTATGATGCCAGCCCCACTGCTATCCATTAGACCACAAGGTTAGATCACCCTATACATACTACATATACAGTACTGAAATGCCTCCTTATGAACAGACAACCCCAGTGAAGGTCAATATATATATTGCTTTTTACTGGGGATGTTTGGCCTTTAAGGAGATGGTTAGGACCCAATAAAGACTACCTGAGGCTGTTCTTCAACACCAGTGTACTACCACGGTGATTCAAAGGAGAGTTTCAGTTGTGCTGCCTGCCCCATACAGACAATAGTCAGAGTGATGTTGAGTGAATAGCCAGTGACTCCCCATAGACAATAGCCAGAGTGATGTAAAAGGTTCTTCTTCATTATCAAAGAGAGACAAAGTAGCAGAGGTGAGGCATGTTGAATGGTGGTTGCTTGGGCGGGAACTGTACTGATAGCTGCGTGGCCCAATTCTATCACTGCCAGTCCATAGCTCACAGAGCTGCTGCCAGAGCATGTGTTGCATGCTATGGGGGGCTGCGGTGGCAACCTGATGGTCTGGGAGGGGTAAGTAAAGATTTTCCTTACTTACCTCTCTGTAGGCTGCCTGGCAGCCAATGGGTCTCCTCAGACCTGCACCAACTATTTACCTGATTCAAGTCCAAGGAGACCAAGGGAGCATTTTGGGATGGGGAGAGGAGGGTAGGAGCTTAGCATACACTGCTGTCACTCAGGTTCTCCCTCTTCAGTCCCCAGAAGTGCCCCCTGTCTGGCCACTCCCTGCCCTGAACCATCGGTGATCCTCCCCCAAAACCACTCTTAACATCAGTCTACCTGCTCTGATGGGGTGTTGGGGAGCTGCTGTCACATGCGTGGGGCTACTGGCCATTTGTGCCAGCTGCCCTGGGGAGCAGAATGGCAGTGCGGCTTTCTTTCTGCCAGTCCAGGACTTAGTGCCAAATCACAGGCCTGTTGGTGACAATCACAACCGTAAAGTGAATAACATTTTACAGTGAACCCTGTTTGACTATGGAGAGTCAATTGTAAAATGATGGGCAGCCCAATCCTGAGCTGCCCGGAGCTGCAGGACCCAGCGGCTCCATGGAGGGCTCCCGCCAGATCCAGCGCCTCCTGTGCTACCATGGGAGGCTCCTTGGGAGAAGGGGATGTTTGTCCCCTTCCCCCGAGTAAGGGAAGCAGTCCTGCAATGGGACTACTCACTTTAGCGGTGACTGTTTGGTTGCCACTAAAGTGAAGGTGCACATGTAGGGCGAGCAGCCCTGCCTGAGCGCACTGGATCCTGTGGAGCTCGGCTCCGCGGACCCGCCTCTTCCCCGCCCCCGACACACCTCCCCCACACCCCTGGCCATGCCTCCCCCCTCTCCGGAACATCTCCCCCATGCCTCGACCATGCCCCCGTCTCCCGTTCCGCAGCCCTGTGGTCACGGAGACTACCGGCCTGTGGAAGCCGGGCACCCACCACGCACTGGCTCAGCACTGGCCGGAGCTGAGTCAGCTCTAGCGGGAGCCCGGCAGTAAGCCCCGCAAACATGCCTTATCGCACGTTTGCGACTGTGGCCCGCGGCGCGGAGGCGCGGCGCAGACCACAGGATCAGGTTCTTAATTTGTAAAGGGAACTCATTGTAAAGTGGGCATCCACTGTATATTGTTTTCCTTTTGTTTTATATGGTTTTTTTTTGTATGCTGCCTTGTGGCCTTGGTGAGAAGACATCATACAAATGTCAAATATAAAGATTTGCTTTCATTTGTTACCCATCCCAAACGTTAAACATAGTGTCAACTCTAGATTTAAATGAATCAATAAGGAGTTGTGTCTGTGGGTACATTTGTGAACGTTTCAGAAACCAAATCTGGCTTTTAAGAATAGGTTTTCCATTTGAGAAGGAACCAAAGCGAACTTTTAATTAATTGCAGCTCACAGAATTTTTGAAAGTGTTAAAAACACTTTGGGCGATTGCACGGAATGTGCTTGTAGCCTATAGCAAAGCTGCTGTCTCCTATAGGGAGCGCCAAGAGACGGTGTTGCTGTTCTAAGGATCCTCTAAAGTGCCAAGTGAGCACATGCTCACTGCTCTTTGCCTGTAGGGCGTGCAGCTCACCCTTTGCTCCAGGACTCGAGAAGGAATACACTCTCCCTTTCATATTCCCAGAAGGGCTTTCTGGCATTTTCCAAAAGTCGGTGAACTTGGAGTTCTTACCATCTGTAACACAAAATATTTAAGGCAGAAGAGTGGCTATGAAGGGGAAAGTATCATCAAGACCATCACAATCTTCCTTGTTGTCACCATCAGGGTATATCTTTGTGGCTGCTTATGCATGTCTATTTGTTTTCAAATAATTATGTTCCATCTTTCTTGTTTGCCATTTGTTTCTTTGTGGCAAACAAAGACAGCTTACAAAACAAAATAAAAAGTAACACATCAGTAAAATGAAACTATAAGATTCTGAAAGTGCATTACAACAAAAAAATCCAAACTGAAGGCATTCTAGTAACCCCACTACTATTACGAGGGTCGCCCAGAAAGTAGAACCTGTACTGTTCTCCTCCAAGAGCAGAACAGCAAGCCAACTTTTAACCAGTCCCCTGAAGGAACATAGGGTAGAGGCTAGCTGGACAGGGTCAGTGCCACCACTGAAAAGATCCTGTTCCTAGTGGATGTCTGTTGTTCTTCTGAGCACAAGGAGACTCGGAGCAAAGCTTGAGTTGACAATTACAGCATATGAGAAATCATGTATGGCAGGAGACCCAGGTCTCAGACATTTTAGGACTTGGGCAACCCAATCTTATTGAGCTGTCCCACAGGTGGAACTCGCATTCTGCCAGCACTGAAAAAGCAGCACTGAAAAGCAACCGTAAAGGGATAGTGGGCTGGGGTGGTAGCGGATTGGAGAGAATCCAGTAGTGCCTGAGAAACTTCAGGCTGTGCCGAAGTCAGGCCAAAGTTAATAACTGTATCAAACTAGATAAAATTCTATTGGCTCCTTGTTGCACCTGATCCCTACTGGGTTGGTGAACATATGAAACAACCTGCCGTCACTGCTGCTGCCTCCACCATGCACCACCATCCCACTGCACAGAAGGCAGTGAGCCTGTCTCATACCACCTTACCCTTCTCCTTCTCCCCATAGTCCCTGTTATGTATGCAAGTTATGCAGGATTTCGATCCTGCATAACTGATTGGCCCAGACTTATCCTACCATCCGATTGGCCCAGACTTATCCTACCATCCGATTGGCCCTCTAGTTAATGTTTCAATTGCACCAATCATAGGGAGTCTGGGCGGAGCTAAAGGGTATAAAAGCCAGAGGTGTTTGCCTTGTGTCAGATTCATTCAGATTCATTGCCAGGTCCTGTTCTGAAGATGGAATAAACGTACTGAGCTGTTATCTCTATGCCTTCCTTTATTTGTATGGACCCACTATATAACAGTCCCTTTAAACAAAACAGGAAGTGTGAAATGTGCTGGGAATATGTGTTTTGTACTTCCTGTTTTGTTCCTCATGAGGAAGCTGCTTGAACCATTCACTAATGAGGCTATACTATATCTCCAAAACTAGACGTGATAGGGCAAAACGCATGCCATTTTTGGAATCGGCACCCCAAATTCATATCAAATCACCATAAAGTTTGGGAAAAACTTTTCTGACCCTCAATTTTGTAGGCCTGTGTTATTTACACTATGATTCTCCTGCCAAATGCCTTGTTCTCCAAAGTCAATCCCATTTGCTGACTCTTTAAAAATATATTCGTACTATCTTACTTATACTGAAAATTTAGTTATATAATCTTCAGAGAGTGAAAGCAATTAAAGCATTGAAGATACAGATTTCACATGAATTTTAAAAAGAGCTGCATTTTTAATCCATCTATCCTGACATCTAGAGCTGACAGGCACATCACGTAAAATGAAGTATTGCTTGCTCAATGTCCAATCTAAAGACATCAACACTTTGACTCACTGTGATGTTTCTAAGTAATTATTCTACTAGCGTATGAAATGTTCCATGTCCACATGGGAAACTACAAAATATCAGAGATGGGAACGTTTATCTTTTTGGTGGTAGAGTGCTTAAAGTTCAATCCTATACACAGTTTCCTGGGAGTAAGCCCTATTGAACACAGTGGGACTTACTTCTGAATAGACATTCATAAGATTGCACTGTAAGAGGTCTCATAAACATTTGAAAACTGTGATTTGGATTTTTACAATTCTTACATTTGATCAGAAAACTGTACTTCTAGTGTGGTAAGTCAAAGTCAGTTGGGAAGGAGATTGGCCATGCTTACTGCATGATGTTGGCTATCAACAGACTTCCTAAATTCAGCCCATGCAGCTATATACTATGAGTTAAAGTGACATGTTCGGTTAGTGTTTCAGACTGCGATAAGGGAAATGTGGGTTCAAATCTTCACTTAACCAGTTATCTTATTGGGTGGCCATCAGGAAGTATCAGATTAACCTACTTCACAGGATAGTTTTGAGGATAAAATGTACAGGGCATGAGCTATGTACAGTCTGTCAACTGGAGCTCTTTGGAGAATTAGTAGGATGAAATTGTAATTAAAACTACTTTACGGCATGACGTTTCAATACATTATAGTGCTTTTGAGCTATGAGTCAATCCACAATAGGCTGAAAATCCCCAAAGAAAAACTTGGCAAACCCTATGGATCACTTGTCATTGGACAAGTCTAACAGTATGTATGTAGATGATCGAATATGCCAACCAATTGCTAAGTGCACTTGACCATATGGCCTCAATAGACCTTGGGGAAGGTTAGCTGCTTCCCATGATTCACATGACATTTAATTTGGCCACAATTCTGGAAAAAGTGGGACATATATATTTAAAAATAAAATTGAAAATTAATAAAATGAAATGCAAATATTTCAAAGCATAACACATAAGTATAAGTATAAACATAAGTATGAATTACCAATGAAGGTAGTAGGGTAGACTGATGTTGTCATCCCTCAGCACCCACTCCATATCCTGGACAGCTGCCCTGAGCAAAGGTGTGATGAAACTATATTAATGAAGAGGATCTACTCCCATTCCTCATTTTGCAAAGCTGAAGAAAAAGTATTGTATTTAACAAGAGGTTTGCAAATACAGCTCAATAAGAGCTTAATCCTGAGTTCTTCAGCACCAGTGGGATGAGCATACAACCTGCACTGGGTGTCATAAACATGCTATAAAGGTTGTGGCACATTCTGTATAGGGACCGCTGGCTCCAGCACAGCACTAGTCAACGCTGAGCCTAGTACTAGACAGACACCACCTGGAGCAAGGGAAGAGCTCCAGGCAGTGGTAAGGTTTGTTAGGGCCAGGGAAGGTGTTCTGGGATGGGGGGAGAGCGGGGGAGGATGGGGCAAGGGGTGTAACTGGGGTGGGAGTGGAACTGACAGAGCCCTGCTCTGTGTTGGGCTGAAAAACCCAACAAGGAGCTCCTCCAGTCTGCTGGCTCAGTCTGGAGGAGACCCATTGCGGGGCCTGCATCCTTTCCTTGAGCTGCTGTGTGGTGCCCATAGGATGGAGTGGTAGCCATTTTGATGCTATTGTTCCTATGGGCTCCAGGCAGCTTAGGATTGGACTGTAAAGTATCAGATATCAATCAATACAAAATTGATAGCTTTCACAGAACATGATATTTGTGATTATGTGTGTAATAGATGATGGTACATATTGTTAGGTTGTACGGATGGTATTAGATTTTACTCATATGGAAATGAAAATAAAAGAGGAAATTAAGCACACACACGCACACACACACGCACGCACACACACACACACACACACACACACACACAAATATACTTCTTCCTACTAACAGCCTGCAACAAAAATGCAAAAATAATGAAACAAAGAGTGGGGAACTTGAACAGCATTGAAAATGGCCTACTTTGGAAGCTTTTTGCAGTAAACTCTTACATGTTTTTGTATTTGAGGGTTCCGTGCCATATTATTCCCCACATCTGGGCTTTGGCAGGTGGAGAGGTATGCTGAACTTCCTCCATTGTAGTGCCATTACGTTGTATTAGTCTTCGGCGTTTGCACAGATGTAACTGTAAAACTTTATTCTAATGAGAGCTATGAGAGCTGGGGAAAACCCACCTGGAAAACCAGGCTGGGGTGTGTGTGTCTGTGTCTGTGTGTGGGGAGAGAGAGAGAGAGAGAGAGAGAGAGAGAGAGAGAGTTTTGATTTTTGTTTTTTGAGAACAACTTGCAGTAGAGAATGATAAAATACTAAAAAGAAAATGGAGTCAGACTGATTGAGACCACTTGACATTCTTTGGTGAAAACAATGTATGAAGGATTAAAAAAAAAGTATTACTAAAACTTTTTCGTTTAGCATTGCAACATCAGAAAGAAGAATGTAATCTACTCTCTGGCTGTTTCGGCTGGCAAGTTAAGAGTTTGAACTATGAACAAAAGTGAGGCCAAAGATCGCTGGGTTACTGTGGTTCAGTGACTGTATTACCCATATGGACACTGGTGTTCCTGGAGGGGGTGCAAAACAATACGTTTCTTCAGGCACCAGGACACCCTTGTAAAGCACCCCCTTTCCTCGTGACTTCTGAGCCAGTTGCAGCTGTGAAAGCAAAGCAGAGGCATCTCCTTCACTGTGCTCTCACCTTCTTGAATGGCTCAGAAGCTGAGGGGGAGTGGGCGCTTTACACGGGCGTTCCAGCACCTGAAGAAACTTTCTGCTTTGCCCTCCCCTCCAGGAACGCTGGTGCATATGGATACAGACCAAAGAAAACTACTGCACAAGCCTATGCATGTCTACTAAGAAGTAAGGGCCCACTCCTATGCAACTTTCACAATGCACCCCTGAGGTAAGGGAACAAACTTGAGGAGGCCCCCATGACTGCCCTCCCCAGTGCAGGATGCAGCCCATGTCCCATTGGCATGGCTGCAACAACACTAGAAAATTGGATAGGATGGCCCTAGGTCTCACTGAGTTCAATGCAACTTCCAGGGGAATGAGCATAGGATTGTAGTCCTAGGGGTTTTGGTTTGTTTGTTTGCTTTGCTTAATTGTGAGCCCCTTTCCATTGGGAACCATCTTTTCATTTCTTGTTCTTTGTAAACTGCTTTGAAAACCTTTTTTTTTGCTGAAAACTGGTATATAAATATTTAGAAATAAGATTTCTAAGTACAGATAATAATAGGTTGAAGCCCTGCATTGAGCACAGAGTTGGACTAGATGACTTTCCAGATCTCTTCCAATTCTAATGTTCTATGATGCTATGAATCTCCTTGGAAATGCCACACTGTGACCCTCAACTCTCCACTCAGTCTATGGTAATGGAAGTAGGAGAGAGACTTACTGATCATCCCCTTTATTAGGGCAGTTCGATCAATGCGTTGCAGAGCCTTGCGTGAAATGGCCCCCCAAATTGGAATCCATCCAGCTGTGAGATTCATCTTAATCTGTGAATTTTGCTGCTATTTTGCAAGCAAAAAGCCAAACAGCATTAAGGAGGAAGGAGACGGTCTCCAAACTGCTGCAGAAAAAGGACATTTTATTTTAGTAATAGTAATGCTGCCACTTATTATTGGCAACCTTCAGTCTCCAAAGACTATGGTATCGCGCTCTGAAAGGTGGTTCTGGCACAGCGTCTAGTGTGGCTGAAAAGGCGAATCTGGGAGTGACAATCCCTTCCACACCGGGAGCAAGTGCAGTCTGTCCCTGGTCTGTCTCTGGTCTAACCTGGTCTAACCTCCTGTCTCTGGTCTTTTGCCACTGGTCTAACACATTTCAGTGTGATGCCTGGAATTGGACTAGTAATAACCTTTTATGATAAAATTTCTCTTTCCTGCACCTGTTTGGAGATCACATATTCTTTCCTTGCTGCTGTTTTGGGGTTTTTTTGCTTTTGTTTTCTAAATGATTTCTAGATTTAGTGAGTTACACTCAATGAAGGAAGGAAGATCCTGTCAAGTAAAGTCATATACAGAAAGCAACTGTGCCTCAAACACAATGCAAGAAAGGCTTTAAAAATGTTCTTTGAGGCTCTGTAGGCATCCGCATTGTTATCGCTTTTCAGAGCACCGTTTGCTCGTTTGCAGAAAGGCTTTTCAACCAGATCCATCTTCGTTGATCGCTGATATTGGTTGACATGTTAACATGATTCTGTGTTTGCCAAAGCATCTTCCGGTGCCACTTTTAATATCAGAGTCGACGGCGAAAAACATTTGAATGGTTTTGCAAACAAACTTTCTCCCAATGAATAATTGAACAGAGGAACAGCTTGTGGTGTGTGCTTGGAACAAATTTTACTATATATAGTTGGAAGCAACGAGAGTGCACAAAGATGCAACTGAAGCCCGCTACCATTTAAATACTCAGTACTTCGTCTGTTACCTTGACTGGTGTAAAGTTGGTTCCCAAGGTAAAAACTAAGTGGTCTGCTGGCATATGGTATAACCTCCATTTGAGCGCTAAAAGCTGGATACTGTTTTTGTGAAACAGATGTTGTTGAGTGCAGCAATGCACAACTGACTCTATCTAACAGCTGGGAATCCTCCGTGACCCATATAGCTGGAAATAAACATGGCCCTATGCTTGGCAAAAGGAGAAGGAGGCAAATTTTCATTTGTTAAAAGGGCTTCTCAAAATGAAGAATAAATGTTTCCCGCTCTAACCTGATTTTTATTCACCAGAGCTGTCTCTCCAGCCGTTTCAGGCAATGGCCTCATATTATTAGAGTCCCCCTTTGCCAGTTGAAGGCTGCCGTCGCACTGACATATAGTGCAGATGGAAAATAAACATCTGCCTCGATGAAGAGAAGAGACCAAAAGACAAGGCTGACGAATATTCTCTGGCATGGTTCACTCTTTCAGGAAAGCACATAAATGCTACAGGACCAAAACCACTGGCATCGTCTGGTGCTGTCCTTATGTGGTTACTGACCATGAAGAGAGATGATTAGTATGCGCTCTCCAAGGAGGAGTGGTGCAGATGCTCAGAATGAGTCGCTTCCAACTCACTAGGACGGGGTTCACTGTAGCCATGTCTGCTAAGCTGAAGAGCAGCTTGGGTTTGTTTTGTGCAGTGTTTCAATGACATTTAGCACCCATAAATCCTCGCTGACTTGGGGGGGGAGGAGGGGAGAGGAGAAGTGGGTTTTTTTCAGCAGCAGCAAAAGGGAACAGATACCACAAGTTACATGAGCAATCTCTCCCCACTTAACTCCGAGAGGAAATTCCCTTCGTACAACAAGAGATCAGGCATAGAAAGAAAGAAAGAAAGAAAGAAAGAAAGAAAGAAAGAAAGAAAGAAAGAAAGAAAGAAAGAAAAGGACACTGCTGGACACAGGCTTTCAGCTGCCCACACCAGGCTGGCCAGCAGCACCCACCCAGTTAAACCAACTCTGAAGCCTCCAATACCAGTGGCTACAGCGGTAGAAGGCTGAGAGAGTCACTGCAAAAGTGCAGTGGTTTTGAGGAGAAACCCCACTGGCCAATGGGGAGGGAAGGACGATGAAGGAGATGCCATCACCTGTAGG
The DNA here is from genome assembly GCF_035046505.1 of Tiliqua scincoides. NCBI lineage: Eukaryota > Metazoa > Chordata > Lepidosauria > Squamata > Scincidae > Tiliqua > Tiliqua scincoides. Next base: position 40,847,147 of record NC_089824.1, on the reverse strand, counting down.
GGGCTTGACAGGGGCAGCTCTTCTTTTTCTCATTCTCCATCCTATTAGTGAAATGGCAGCATCCTCCCTGCATGGAAGAGGGAGGAACTATCATGAAGATTTTATTCATCCAGTGATAGGGAGGATTGGAGGGGCCTCTGCCCTCCACCAATATCACAAATTTTCCGTGTTCATGAATGGGGAGAGTGGGAAGAGCTCTTGCTGTCCATAAGGTGAGGAGGCAGTGCAGGGCTTTGACATCCAACAACCTAACACTGCTGGCCAGGGTTCTAGAATGCAGGAAGAAGCTCTCCACGCATTCAGCACTTGCCTCTGCAAACAAGTGGGAACAGGGTAGAGCTATAGGGTATGGCCACAGAGCATGTCCATGCAGGAGGTATGGCTAGCTAGTATGTTCCTGTTCACCCCCCTCCCTTCACATATTGGCCATAGTCACAATTCCTGAAGAGGGTTTGAGTCGTTCATCTGTCCCACCCACATTGCCTATTCCATGTCCATTGGAGGATAATTGCGCGCACATCTGAACTTCTTAACAATGGTATTACAACATCTTGTGCCATTTTAGCTTTTCCTATCTCTCCTGATTTGAGGATACATCATCTCCGGCTTACAAAGCAGAACAAGAAACTCACTGACCACATCAGCTGGCAAAGTTGATCTATCACATCCTAACCCTTATCTGCCAATGCATTGGGTGTAAACTAAACTATTTGATGGCACTGCTATCAGAAATTTGTATTCTCTAGAATTTAACAGAAAGCAGGATGCATGTATTAAAAGATTCTGTTGATTATAGTTTGTTGCCTCCCTCCCACACACTGTAAAAATGGGGTGTGTGTGTGTTTTGTTTAGAGAGCCTCCCTTATGACATTTCAATTTCCTGGCCTCCCTACTGTTGCCCATATTCTCGAATGCTCCAGTGTTAAAAAATTAATTCACAAAAATAGACCAAAGTAAGCTTGAAAATGTGGAACTAGTCCAGCCAGTGACTTAAACTACATTTTGAGTCTTGCAGAAAATAAAGTTGGACTTTTTTTTCACAACTGTGGCAGAACGACAGGAGAAAATTACTTTCTGCATAGTTATTGTTAATTGGTTAAGGAGACATTTTAAGTGATGGTTCTTGTATACATACCAGGGCAAAAGCAGTAGACTTTTTTTTGTCACAGAATAACTTTATGTGTGTGTGTGTGTGTGTGTATGGGCAGTGGAGGGGGAGGGGATCATAGTGGCACCCTCTGCCAGTGGCATCCTGGGGCATTTGCCCCCCAGTACACCAGTGATTTTAACTTTCCAATACCACCAACATTCCATGCTGAGGAGTATATAATTGTAGCGCAATCACCCAAACAGTTTTAAAATGCTAATAGAGCAATTCTAACTATGACATGGATCCAAAGAACTATAAGTGGAAGAAGAAAATGCCTTGCAGTGCAATCCTATTTGTGTCTACTTGGAAGTCCTCCTGAATTCAGTGGGACTTACTCCTGGGTAAGTGCATATCAGATTGCAACTTTCATGATGTTCCATGAATTCTTGAACAAGAAGCGGTGGCAGCCATCTTGTAGTGTGGGGCCACAATGTGTTGAGGCAAGAGGCAGGATACCCTACAGTAGAGATCGGCAACCTACTGAGTGGACTGCATGAGTGGTCCTTATCCCTTACCTCAATGGTCACCTCAATATTGAATACCTCAATATTGAATTTGGTCATGTGTACTAACCCTGACTCCATGAATAAGATTAAAGCCATTTAATACACCCCAAATATTTAATAACTAGTTGTAGAACATGCTTAATCATTTATATAATCATAGAACTGTCATGGACATACATTTAAAAAAAATCTTTGCTTTTATCATATTCACTCTGACTTCTGGTTGCTGCTGTGGAGAAGCTACTCATGAGTTGTAAAGCAGCTAGCGTGTGGAGGTAAATCAATCAACCCTTATCTACCTACAGTTTGCAGGGCATGCTGACTGAATCGCAGCTGTGTTTTGATTGGACACAGAGGTAGTGCACCACTTTCACAGTCACTGTTGTGTGCAATCATCACATACCTCGCTTCACATGGCCTTGCTTTATGTGCATATCACTTTAGTAATACTGGCAGGAAAACAAACTGCATAGATGGAAACCAGTGGAATCTGGCAGTCCTGTGCATGGACAACAGTACACAAAATGTCTCACAGGCCGCACATAGAACCCTGTTGGACCACATGTGACTTGTGGGCTGAAGGTTGCCCACTGCTGTATGAGAAACATGGTGTATAAGTAAAGTATTGATTGTGGTGGCAGCATTGGCATCCTTCAGTCTCGGAAGACTATGGTATCGCGCTATGAAAAGTGGTTCTGTAATAGCGTCTAGTGTGGCTAAAAAGGCCAATTCGAGAGTGACAATCCTTTCCACACTGGGAGCAAATGTAGTCTGTCCCTGGTGTGTCTCCCTGGCTACAGGCCTTCCTTCTTTGCCTCAGTCTGTTGGGCAAGTCTCTCTTCAAACTGGGAGAGGCCATGCTGCACAGTCTGCCTCCAAGCGGGACGCTCAGAGGCCAAGGGTAGTGACATATCACATAATATCATAAGTGGGCAGAAAAAGTTCTTGAGAAGTCCTTGCTCAGATGTTTGCAGAAGACCTTGAGCAACCAAAGAACGTCTCTGAATTTGAGGTCTCTTTTCTCATGAAGAGCTTTCCCATTGAGTCAGCAATAGCCCTTCTGTGAGAAGAAGAAGCTTGTGACAGGGCACCTTTGGATCCAAGCCAATGTTTTCTTGGAAGTAAAAGTGAAACTAGACCATATGTAGATAGAGTAAATGAGGCCTCTGTGAATGTATTTCTGATTTAGATCATGAGAGATAGGGAGGTTTTCCTGCCCCACGACAGTCCCAATCTGGATGCCCCTCTGCAGGTGCTATGTTATAAAGGAAAAAAAGAGATTCAGCTTGAGTTAAAACTCTTTTAACATTCTTCCACACAGTAGTGTAGCTAAGGGAGGGCAGGGAGGTACATTGCTCTGGATACCACGCCTTGAGGGGGTGCCAACTCACACCCACAACGATGGATCCAAAGACAGGCAGGGTCATTCAGCAGGCTCCCCGAGCCTTGGAAGGCTTCAGAAGGGCTGCAGAAGGCCTTAGAAAGACACTTCCAGTTGTAGCTAAAAATCTTTCTAAGGCCTCTGGCAGGCCTTCTGAAGCCTTCCAAGGCTTGGGGATGCTGCACACAACCTCAGCATCCCCAGACACCTCAGGAACTCAGACACCTCCTGGACACCCCCAAGAGGTGTTCTGGGCATCTGCTACCCAGGGGGTGTCTGGATTCAGCTCTGGCAAGCCTTAGGGCACAATCCTAACCCCTTATGTCAGTGCTTTCCAGCACTGACTTAAGGGCAATGCAGCTCTGAGGAAAGGGAACAAATATTCCCTTACTTTGAGGAGGCCTTCGTAAGTGACACCCAACTGCAGGATGCAGCACATGTCCCATTTGCACTACTATGCCAGTGCTGGAAAGCACTGATATAAGGGGTTAGGATTGCGCTCTTAGTGTCATTAAACTTATTTTGTTTATTGGTGCATTTGCTTCATTGGAACCTTCCTTCATTATGTTAATTGTTTATTAGCTTTTCCTTGTGCAACAAGTACATTCTAAGAAGGATCTTGCTTTGTTCATATCTTCTGAGTCTGATAGATATGAATTTAACTGGAACCATTATATTCCACTCTAATGAAAGTAAATATGCATGGTGCCCCATGAAATGAATGCAGAGCTCTGTGAGACTCAGAAAGAAAAGGAAAGTAGCACTTGAAAACATAATCTTTTTTTTATTTTAAAAGGAAGTGTCATAGATCTGTCCATGCAACACCTGATTAAGCATACTTATTGAATAAGGTCTATTATGCTTGCTTGAAAAAGCTGTAAGTTGGAACATTTTTAGCATAATCAGATTGTAAAATTGCACTAAATCTTCACAATTAAGTGGCTGTGTCTTCACTGAATCCCAAATTCTCATTATACCTAATCATATTCCAAGTGAAGTAAAAATAATACAGGCACTTGAAACTAGAAGGGCATAGTCTACTGTCATTAGCGGTAATGGAATTTACATATAAACTGGCAAAAAATACCCAAAGCTACATATATATAGCAGATAGTATGGTCCTCTGAAAAATCATAACAGACTTTAACACTTCTTCACTAGTCATTAACATTACTAGTCATTAATATTATTCAATATTACTTGAATAAAAATATAAACAATTGTATCTAGGTGCCTTAAACTAACAATCTTTTCATAATGCAAATTCATGGGGAAACCAGAAAATTAATTTCATTTCATCTTGTACATTGCATGCCTCAGTTGTAGTGATGGGTTTAAAATTCAGATGTTGCTGCGAGTGATGAGGGAAGGATGGACAGAGAGCTACTGGCTTCTGGAGGCTGTGTTGACTGCCATCATGCCAAGAGAGAGAGAGGGGGGGAGGGGGGTGCTGCTAAAATGGTTGGCAACCTTCAGTCTCGAAAGACTATGGTATAAGCCTACAGCACCCAGTATTCCCAGGCGGTCTCCCATCCAAGTACTAACCAGGCCTGACCCTGCTTAGCTTCCAAGATCAGACAAGATTGGGCATGTGCAGGGTGGTGCTGCTAAGAGAGGAAAGGAAGAACCACAGATGAGACTGACAACCTCCTCCCTTCTCCCTCTTGTCAATCTGAGATGCCTAGTTGGGAAATGGGAGGGGAGAGCAGCTGACCCCCTCATTTGTTCCTTTGCCCATCCTCTGATGGGCGTCTTCACACGCCAAGGCAAACCTTTCCCCATTTTCAGGCTTCACCCACAGGCCATTATGTATGCTATGTAGTTCCACATTACTCCCTGGTCTCCCGTATCAGACTTCCGGACTGACTTCCTAACCATTATGACCCTGGTGGCTTTTTGGTTTCCTTTGCCTTCCCTCATAATATGTGGCACAGCCCACTTCCTTAAGCTGTCGAACTGATTAAAATTGATCTTTCCTGCTCTCCACTTTGGTCCTTTATGAATCATATTCAATAAATATTATCTTTCAATGAAAGCGTTTCCTATAGGTATCTTATGGAAAATTCAACTGATGCACTTTTGCGAGCCAAGTTTTTGCAAAAAATCTGGCGCAAACACAAGCCAATAAAGAACATATCCGGAAGTTAATTCCATTGAATATTATGAGACTTACCTCTGAGTAAACGTGCATTGTTAAGGAGTTGTACAAGCACATCATTCTGTATCCTAAAGTGCTTTCAGTCAAAATTTAGAATCTGTGTTTAGTTGAGATTTAGAGAAAGTAGACACTGATTCCTCTAGCATAAGTACGCACATTTTAGTAATTGAAAATTTCCACTAGGAAATAGAAAAGTTTATTTGACTACTTTCCCCATGATTTAGGCAATGAAAGTTATGCATGGATGTCACCCAAGAGGCAATTTCAGCGCAAAGCAATGCAAAATGCATAACTTAAAGTAGGAACGTATTGTCCTCCCACCGGGCCTTAGCTCAAACACTTGGAATTGCATTGGGTCTTGTTCAAATGTGCTAATGCTCCATAAGAGATCTTGAAACGATATCTGCTTTGGAATCAGGCAAATCTTTTAAGTGTGCTACAAAATCTTTCTTTATCGGTGAAGGCTAATCCCTTTGTTTCTGTGATGTCCTTGTTTGCCAAAAAAGAACAGAGGGAAATGAAGGAGTGGACTGTGATGTTATGATTTTCAAATATTCACAGACTTAACTCGGGCAGAAATCAATGTGGTGCAGTAGATAGTGTTCAATTTGGGCCAAGGAGACCTGTTTGAATCTCTAGCCAAGAAGCACCTTGTGTTAGTTTCTGAGTCTAGCCCTATGCAAACATTAAGGCCCCAATGCAGCCACGCAAAAAAACTGCACCCTAGGCTGGGAAGGGGAGGGGAGGAGGAAACAAAGGCAAATGAGAAGTAAGTAAAGTTTTTTTTACGTACCTCCATGTAAGCTCTGGGGCCGACTGTGGGTCTCCTCAGACATATACCATGTATTTTGGTCGTGCATGATCAAAGAGGGGAGGAGTGGTATACATATGTAATTGAACATTAAAGCCAGGAAGAAATGCACACACACCCCTTTTATTTAAGGCCTGTCTTAGAGCACTGGCTGTGCAACAACTTTACCTGTAATACTTCTTACGCGCATGGCATCTCATATAAACCAGTTTACCTTGCAGGTGCATATAGTGCAACCACACTGGGGATCTATGACCAGGCAGATGTGCTCACTAAAGCTGCAGCAGGCAAGGTGATCTGGTTTAGATGAGATGCCTAGTGTGCCTTATCACCTGGATAAGTGGTTTGTGTATGGTATGTCTTGCATCGTGTTTAATGTGAACCTTGGTGTCTTGCATAAAAGGCTTAGGTAGAGGTTACCTGGGTTGCATTTTCATACTGATTGGTGAGATCTGTGAAACCAGCAAAGTCTAAAAGCCATTTTCCTGATCATTCTCTGGAGCCTATCACTCTGGCAGACACTAGCTTAGAACATTAGTATATTTTGTAATTCTTCCAGCTATGGGGAACTGCTTCATTATTATTTAATATTATTTTGTCTCAAATTGCTATCATCGCTCAGCTGTGGCAAACAAATTTTTGTTAAAAAATGAAATCAAATGTTCTCTTGGTCAGAGAACAAAATGCACATGCAGCCTACTTCCTACCTCACCTGAAGCCCCATGAGCAGTCCTACCTAAATCAGCAGTCCTACCTAAATCCCCACGTGGCGATGCAGAGATGCCAGTGCTAGCTATGCTGCATCCCATGGGGGATTTTTGGCTGCTGGAAGCCTCCTCAGGGTAATGGGACATTTGTCGCTTTACCCCAGGTTAAGCCCCGGCAGCCACAATGGATCAACTCAAACCTGTACCAGTGATATCACTGCTGCAAGTCCAAGTTGATCAGTACTGATGGATCATGCCCAGGAAAGAGATTTGGATATGCCGGAACCATCAATCCTACCCCCCTCCCAGGATCAAGCCACCACCTCAGGACCTGATCCTGAACCCTCAGCTCTGCTCCACTGGATCCAGTACCCCATGTTGGGTCTCCTGGACCAACATTGGACCTCTCAAAACTGCACTGGCTCAATAGCAGGCGCAGACTTGAGTAGCCCCATTGCTGGGCCTGCTTCCTTAGCTGGGTTGGGGACAAATTTCCCCTGAGCAGCTGCCTCTGGCTGCATGACATGCTCAGAACGGCTCCTCTAGGTGCCATACAGCTCAGGATTGGGCTGCCCTTTCGTCCCATCTCCTTCCTTTCCTCCCCCAACCATTTCTCTGGACTTACCAAGTTCGACAGGCATTCTTCGCTCTGCCAACACATGCAGGAAGGTTCTGGACTTCCTGCAAGCATGCCAGCAAGTAACACTGTCACAAAGAGCTTTACAGCACTTTTGTGTCAGCAGAACATGTGCTCTGCCAGTGCAGCCCAACCATTGGATGGGCCGTAACTTCACAAGTAGAGAAATGATGATGAAAATCCATACCTCTGTTCTCCAGAGCACAAAAGCCATTGGGTGAAATCCATTCCAACTTGTCTTCCTTGTGAACAGAAAGCACTTCACTTGTATACATACAAAGAAAGGTGAAAAAGTTCTTTCTGATGACACTCCATCTCTCCTATGGTGCTGCTTGGGAGGGGTCCATGACATTGGAAGAGGGCTTGGGGGGGCACATGGAGCTTGCTGGCCACTTGAGAGCAGGCATTTAAATGAGGAACAGAACAGTTGATTCCTCTGGACTGCGTCCCAACCACTGTAAACAGATTACCAAATGGGAGGCAAACTATTATTTTACACTGTTGGAATCAATCATAATACTTTTTAATAATAAAAGGCTGTCCAGTGAATAATGATATGGGCAGCCCAATCCTAAAGGCAGCACCATCCCTGGGTTCAGTGGCACCAAAGTGGCTAGCGCTGCATCCTGCAGCTCTGAAGCAGCTGCTGGATGTCTCCTTGGGGGAAGGGGATTTTTGTCCCCTTCCCCCGGGAAAAGCCCTAAGCCCTGCAATGGGACTCTCAAGTCTGCCAGCTATTTTGTTGACACAATCTTGAGAGACTCCATGTCAGGCCTTCTGGCCTGACACGGAGTTCAGGATCCAGCAGAGCAGAGCTCTACCAGTGCTTCCCCCTCTCACCAAATTCACTGCTGCCATCTGTATGGCAAGCAGGCCACATAAATCATAAGTGGCATTCATCGTAAGTGGTATGCAAAAGCATGATGTGGTTCTAAATCTCAGCCAATGAACTCTAGTGGAAGATTTCCACTGCCAGAACACAAGGAGATTGTTTTCACACGTTCATTCAATAAGTTTTATTTTTTTTCTGAACATTTTTCTGCCCTCAGGTCATAATTGCATTTCATGGTCCAATACAAAGTACCTGCAAGTGCCTCTTTTCCTCAAATTTAGTAAGTGTTGTGTGCTTAAAACTAACAGTTCCAATTAAACTGGAAGCTATGAGAAATATTCACACACAAGTGTATGTTATAGTGTCCCATTTTTATTTCATAAGGCGATGGTCTCCAAGTGCTCAAATTACATTGTTTTATGGGACTAGATCTGGAAGATATCACAGTTGTTGTGTTTGTTAGATAAAGACACTCTTGGGAACATGGAACAGCAAGGGGCCTTGGCCTGTTTTGGGGAAATGTGATTTCTCCATAGAAAACAAATGCCCCAGCTGCTCCATGGGCACCAAAATGGTTACAAGAGGAATGAGCAAGAGCGGTTGTCACAGATGGGATCATACCACACGGTCAATGGAATGAGCCCATTTTACTCCTGCAATAACTAACTCAAGTACTTCACATCAATATTTTAAGACCCAGTGTCATCGTGTGTTAACAAATGATCTTTGAGAAGCCATGTTATTAATACAATGAGGTTATTATAGAGTATCATGCTATATCTACTGGTATGATACATCTATGAAATAACACTGTCAATTACAGCAATATTTTATTCTTTCTCTTTTTCCTTTTTTTGCATGAACTAGAGCTAATCACTGCAGTGTTCAACTGGTCCTTTATAAAACGGAACTACACAATTAGTCTGTTAATCTGAACAAGTACATTAGGGAATTTTTTCCCCAAACCTATTTCACTTTTCCTTTCCTTTGAAATTGAAAGCTGGATAATACAGATAATTTCTTGGCAACTTTAAAGAATGAGACTGAGTTGATTCTCAGTATTGCTGCCATTGACCTAATAGAACTATATGGCAGAATCTGGAGGTCAAAGTAGATGTGACACTAATGACAGTATAATTTTTCTTAAATTGGAACTGTGGAGGGGTCCAGTCAGAAGCTTGCTATTCGTGTTCAGAAGAAACCTGACTGTGTGTCTCTCCCAATGCACAAGTGAGTTGGAAGTGGGAATTTTCACCCAGACTGCAAAGTGCATAGGTCAGTGCTTCCCAAACCTTTTAGCACTGGGGCCCACTTTTAAAAATCACAATCTATTGTGACCCACCAGACAAAAAATTAGATATAGAAAGATATAATATTTCATGTATTATTTTTATTAATGATGATAATATATTATTAATATATCATCATTGATAATAATACATGAAATATTACTTTATATCTCTTTTTTGTTCTCTTTTCCAATTAGTATACTTCCAATTAGTAGTAGTAGTAGTAGTAATAGTAGTAGTAGTAGTAGTAGTGGGTAGTGACAGCTGCATCGTCGGCAAAGAGGAAGTCGCGCAGACATTTCAGCTGGACTTTGGATTTTGCTCTCAAGGCCTGCCAAGATTTTGGACTGACAATCAGCCTGAAGAAAACACAGGTCATGGTTCAGGATGTGGACTCACCTCCCTGCAATACAATCTCTGAGCATGAACTGGAGGTTGTCCATGACTTTGTGTACCTTGGCTCAACGATCTCCGACACACATTCTCTCGATACCGAGCTAAACAAGCGCATCGGTAAAGCAGCTACCACGTTTTCCAGACTCACAAAGAGAGTCTGGTCCAACAAGAAGCTGACGGAACATACCAAGATCCAGGTCTACAGAGCTTGCGTCCTGAGTACACTTCTGTACTGCAGCGAGTCATGGACTCTTCGCTCACAACAGGAGAGGAAACTGAGCGCTTTCCACATGCGCTGCCTCCGACGCATCCTCGGCATCACCTGGCAGGACAAAGTTCCAAACAACACAGTCCTGGAACGTGCTGGAATCCCTAGCATGTATTCACTGCTGAAACAGAGACGCCTGCGTTGGCTTGGTCATGTCGTGAGAATGGATGATGGCCGGATCCCAAAGGATCTCCTCTATGGAGAACTCGTGCAAGGAAAGCGCCCTACAGGTAGACCACAGCTGCGATACAAGGACATCTGCAAGAGGGATCTGAAGGCCTTAGGGATGGACCTCAACAAGTGGGAAACCCTGGCCTCTGAGCGGCCCGCTTGGAGGCAGGCTGTGCAGCATGGCCTTTCCCAGTTTGAAGAGACACTTTGCCAACAGTCTGAGGCTAAGAGGCAAAGAAGGAAGGCCCATAGCCAGGGAGACAGACCAGGGACAGACTGCACTTGCTCCCGGTGTGGAAGGGATTGTCACTCCTGGATTGGCCTTTTCAGCCACACTAGACGCTGTGCCAGAACCACCTTTCAGAGCGCGATACCATAGTCTTTTGAGACTGAAGGTTGCCAATACCTATAGTAGTAGTAGTAGTAGTAGTAGTAGTAATCTACTAATAATTGGGATCCTGTGCCTCCGAGGCTGCTAGAGATCTTACATACAGTATGTGTGTGTGGACTTCAAGGACTGTTCCCCCAAACTTTTACAGTCAATCCCAGGCACCCAGAAGACTGAACTGGAGAACAACATGTACAGCTAGGGACTTCCAGGCCAGACAAAAGGCTGAAACTGCCATATATCTCACATGATCTATGGCATGCCAATTACTTGTAAGGGAATGTGAGATTTTAATTTGGGGGTATGAAGATTACCTCATACCAGCTAATAATTTTGCAATTTTTTTTTAATGTATCAAAAACTTGGTGACCCACCAAAAATTGGCTCATGACCCACTGGTGGGTCCTGACCCACAGTTTGGGAAACAGTGGCATAGGTGAAGAGTTTTAAAAAAAAAAAAAAACCCTCTTCACACCACAGTCCCAATACTGATCAGTGCAACCACAACTTGTGGCTGTTATTTAAGAATGAAGGCCTTCAAACACAAGGCAAACTCTGTGATTAATCACATCTCATTTGGCCCTGAATACACTCAGAACAGGGATTTAGGAACAAAAACCAGCAAACTCAGTGAAGCTATCTTATGCTAACTACTTCTACAGTATCAGATCAAGAGAGGTTGTTTTTTATTAGTCAGCGGTCATCTGTTAGATTGTGAGCCCCTTGCTTAATCCACCTGAGAAACCAATTAACCAATGAGACTGATTGTTGCAAGAGCCAATGAAATGTTTTTCTATGACACAGTAGGGAATGAATAAGAGTATGAGTCAACTCTCATTTCCATGTATCAGAGCTAATTCTGGAACTCTTACTAAGTTGTGTGAATGTCATCAAGTTGGTCACTGATTTTTGTTGGTCACTGATTTGTTGGGTGACCTGTACTGTTATATAGTGAAACAGTCAATGGGGTTTGCATCAACCCTAGTGGTGCCACTGCATTTAAGTTGCACATATGATATCATCATTTATTCCGTATGTTCTGGTATGGGAGGAGGTCCTTCATGATGGTGACACGATGAACTCTTGCACCAGGTGATGCAAACCCTAGTGACTCTTCTGACTGGTTACCTGGAGTTCGGTTCTGCTGCTGAGATCTACTGTTGAGATACCATTGAGTAGTCCTTCAGCATTCACAGGCATGTTACCAACATTCACAGATTGCTACTACCTGGCAACATTTGGTGGTGGTGGAGGAAGAATGACAGTGTATGGGATTATTTAGGAACCATTTTAGACTCACCCTTCCAAAGACATACAGATCTCGTCAGCTTCCCAAGTGATGCCTCAGGGCTCTGTTGCTGTAGCCCCTTAAGGGCCCTGGTGAATTTCCATGTACCCATCTTGCAATTGTCGACATTGTCCCTGTCACCATCTTTTCTTTTGAGTCAATCTTGTTTGACAACCACAGAACATGACATAGCTCTTCCTGTGGTTTACTCTGGGAGGTTGTACATCACTGAACTAAGACAACAGAACTCCTTGCTGAACCTTGTACTGCCTCTCTCTTTTTTGCTGTAGGGATATGTGGCTTCCCAGAAGTCGCCTCCTTTATCTTTTCTAATGTCAGGTATGACCTGAATTTCACACTAGCTGCACCTCCTTGCATTGCTCGCTACAATTCCCCTAACTTGTAAGGATGGCATCAACAGCATGTGCTTCTACCAGTGTGAATACCACCATCAGAGTCATCAAGAGCAATGCACATGTGTATATCCAAACAAAGTTAGACAGCTGCAGTAAAGAAAAGCTGTGCCGATCAACACCTTTCCTGTACAGAGTTAGATGCCAAGGCTGCTGATTGTTCTGGCTGCTGCTTTCTGCCTGCTCCATGCCTTCCGACATGTGTAAAACTCATCTTTTATGTTGGAACTGGGGGTGATTTTTTTTTAACAGCCATGTACTAAGCATTATGTCTGTTAGCACAAATGTTTATATGATTCCAGTGATGGGCCAGCTACCTCCATTTGTTGTTCAGTCATTAAGTCACGTCTGACTCTTCATGACCCCATGAACCACAGCACGCCAGGCTCCTCTGTCTACCCTAACTTCCAGAGTTTGTCCAAATTCAGGTTCATTGCCTCCACGACACTATCTAACCATCTCATCCTCTGCCGTTCCCTTCTCCTTTTGCCTTTAATTTTTCCCTGCATCAGGGTCTTTTCTAAAGAATCCTCCCTTCTCATGAGATCACCAAAGTATTTAAGCTTCAGCTTCAGTATCTGTCTTTCCAATGAACAGTCAGGGTTGATTTCCTGTAGGATTAACTGATTTGATCTCCTTGCAGTCCAGGAGACCAGTGGCATAGCTAATGAACATGTAGCACGGTGCAGAGCTCAAAATGATGCCCTGGAAGTGATGTCACAATCAGAAATGACATCACACCCAGGCCTTCTAAAAAGTGCAAATTGGGGGGGGGGGAAACCTGCCTCCTCCCCCCAGCAGTTCACCACCCACTTGATCTACCACCTCCCCCCAGCCAGAGGCATAGCTAAGGCATCTATCTGCTACCTGGGATCAAAGAAGATTTTGTAGCCCCCCCCATGACAAAATCAAATTTAATTAAATAAATAAAAAGTGTTCCCCTTATTGGTTAGAGACACTGTGCTGGGGTGAAGAGGGATGGTTATTCTCCCCCTGCTGAATGTAAATGCTAAGTTTGCAGACGACACCAAACTTTTCCGAGTGGTAAAGACCAGAAGTGATTGTGAGGAGCTCCAGAAGGATCTCTCCAGACTGGCAGAATGGGCAGCAAAATGGCAGATGCGCTTCAATGTCAGTAAGTGTAAAGTCATGCACATTGGGGCAAAAAATCAAAACTTTAGATATAGGCTGATGGGTTCTGAGCTGTCTGTGACAGATCAGGAGAGAGATCTTGGGGTGGTGGTGGACAGGTCGATGAAAGTGTCGACCCAATGTGCGGCGGCAGTGAAGAAGGCCAATTCTATGCTTGGGATCATTAGGAAGGGTATTGAGAACAAAACGGCTAATATTATAATGCCGTTGTACAAATCGATGGTAAGGCCACACCTGGAGTATTGTGTCCAGTTCTGGTCGCCGCATCTCAAAAAAGACATAGTGGAAATGGAAAAGGTGCAAAAGAGAGCGACTAAGCTGATTACGGGGCTGGGGCACCTTCCTTATGAGGAAAGACTACGGCGTTTGGGCCTCTTCAGCCTAGAAAAGAGACGCTTGAGGGGGGACATGATTGAGACATACAAAATTATGCAGGGGATGGACAGAGTGGATAGGGAGATGCTCTTTACACTCTCACATAATACCAGAACCAGGGGACATCCACTAAAATTGAGTGTTGGGCGGGTTAGGACAGACAAAAGAAAATATTTCTTTACTCAGCGCGTGGTCAGTCTGTGGAACTCCTTGCCACAGGATGTGGTGCTGGCGTCTAGCCTAGACGCCTTTAAAAGGGGATTGGACGAGTTTCTGGAGGAAAAATCCATTATGGGGTACAAGCCATGATGTGTATGCGCAGCCTCCTGATTTTAGGAATGGGTTAAGTCAGAATGCCAGATGTAGGGGAGAGCACCAGGACGAGGTCTCTTGTTATCTGGTGTGCTCCCTGGGGCATTTGGTGGGCCGCTGTGAGATACAGGAAGCTGGACTAGATGGGCCTATGGCCTGATCCAGTGGGGCTGTTCTTATGTTCTTATGTTCTTAAGAGAAGTACCACTTGAAAAAGTGCCTCTTTATCAGTTAGCTGGTGTAGCTGTATTATGATACATGGAAATGAAAGCAGACTCATATTAACAACTTATTGGTTCCATGTTGTATCATAATAACATCTCATTGGCTCTCAGAATAATCAGTTTCATAGGTCAGTTTTGAGTTAAAGAAATCGACTTTTTGTTCCTTAAGGCAGTTGTGTTTTTGTTTATTATTATTATTATTATTATTATTATTATTATTATTATTAACAGTATTTATATATCGCTTTTCAACTAAAAGTTCACAAAGCGGTTTACAGAGAAAAGTCAAATAACTAAATGGCTCCCTGTCCCAAAAGGGCTCACAATCTAAAAAGATGCAAATGAATACCAGCAGACTGCCACTAGAACAGACAGTGCTGGGGTGAGGTGGGCCAGTTACTCTCCCCCTGCTAAAAAAAGGAGCACCCACTTGAAAAAGTGCCTTTCCCAATTAGCAAGGCTTAATTGTTTTCTGATTAATTGGCCATACTTTTTGATAGAAAATAGATATTTCAATGCAGTTTGTTTCATTGCATTCTGCATTAAATTACCTTTCCAATGATATATAACATGATGGTATTATTCGTACATTCCAAGATTTTCACAATTTTGGCCACTAGTATCAAGCTCAGCTTGTTGCCTCCCTAAAGCCTGTTGCCCAGTGCGACTGCTACCCCCTGCACCCTCCTTAGCTACGCCACTGCAGGAGACTCTCAAAAGTCTTCTCCAACACCATAATTCGAAAGCATCTATTCTTCGGCATTCACCCCTCCTTATGGTCCAACTCTCACAGCCATACATTACAACTGGGAAAACCATAGCTTTGACTGTATGGACCTTTGTTGACACGGTGATGTCTCAACTTTTCACCATAGCTTTCTCCCAAGAAGCAAGCGTCTTTTTAATTTCATGGCTATAATCTCCGTTGGCAGTGATCTTGTAGCCCAAGAAGATAAACTCTGTCAAGGCTTCCATTTCTTCCCCTTCTATTTGCCATGAGGTGATAGGACCCGTTGCCATGATCTTAGTTTTTTTTAATGAATTGTCTTGGGGCTTGAGTTACTTACTGAGGCTATGAGCTATGCCGTGTAGGGACACCCAAGATGGTCATAGCGGAGGGCTCTGACTAAAACATGATCCACTGGAGAAGGAAATGGCAACATACTCCAGTATCTTTCCCCTGGGGGCTGGGGATAAGAATAGGCCCACGGTTTGGCTGTACTTGTCGTAAGAGGCGACTAAACAGCTACCAGGTAGATGGGACTTGTTAGCCTGGGAAGGCAGCTCATCTGAGAGAAGGAAAACTCTGATCCCAAACCTCCACTGCCTTGTGGCTACATCCAGTTATGGAAAAGGCTTCAGGAGTCAACCTCGAGGCAAAATCCGGAGCCGGAGTCCCTGAGGCAGTTCATGGCTGAACACAGTCACGTTCTGGCAACTCCTGCAACGCCGCTGGAACCAACTGTATTGGCCTCTGCCTTTCCATTTGACCATTTCAGCGACATGGAGAGGGGGGATTTGCTGCATGGGTAACAGCCTATCCTCCATACCTACTTTACCCAGGCTTCGCGCACTGGAGAGGACACTCTGTTCCAGAACCACCATTCAGAGCATGACACCATAGTCTTCCGAGACTGAAGGATGCCAACAACAACATCCTTGCCAAGAAAACCATATGGACTCCCCCCTTACTCTGGCTCAAAATGAATTGATCCCAAACCAGTCATCTCCTAACACCTTGAGCATTTTTTCTGAGTCAATCTGAGTCCCTTTTTCACCTGACCCCTACCCCTTCCAACCAGTCCAAACCAGAGAAAAATTAGGGATGCTCATGATACTCATCTTGTATTGGTAGCAAGTATTATGAGCCCCCAAGATTTGTATTCCTGAGCAAGGAAATATTATTGTTATTGTTACTACTACTACTACTACTACTACTACTACTACTACTACTGTACCACCCACATATACAATGCTTCACACAGAGTGAAAAAAGAGTCCCAAAGATTCACAAACTAAAAATGTATCTAAACATTTTAAAATTTTTCTTTTAATTATTTTGGCAATTATAAATGCAGGAAGATAAAGTCCCAGGAGCACTAGTACACAAGGGTAAATTTGGCCAATATCATTTGCTGGCCCTGCCTGCCACATGATGCAGTTGTGGACCTACCATTAGGTCTGATGGGGCAAATGCCCCAGGCGCAAGCCTCTAGGACCCCACGGAAGACTCTCTGAGGCCCCAGACAGGATCGGAAAATGTGCTTCTGGTTTTCCGGAAGCACAGTTTAAAGTGTTGGGGAACCTCAGAGAGGCTTCCCTGATGCTGGCTAAGGTTGTGTGAGACTCCATGAGCCTCAGGTGAATGGGGGGGGGCAGCTTCGTGAAACTTTGCCCCAGGCCTGGGTCTGGGGAGGTCCGCCGCTGACATGATGAGGCATGTAAGTGCAAGCTTCATACTCCCTCCCTCCCTCCCTCCCTCCCTCTCTCTCTCTTTCTTGATGTTGTTCTGTTCCCTGTAATTGCACTGGGGATGAACCATCTGAAATTTTCTTCTCACAGGATGCCAAAGTAAATGCTACTTTGGATGCCCCCCATGCAATTGCACAGAGCAGAACAGGTCCCCAAGAGGAGGGGGTGATATGCATGCTCATGTTCTTCAGTTCATGGTGGACAAGGCTGGATGGTATTGTCTGGAGTGCCCATGGGTTTCACACAATATCAAGCTATGTTTTGTTGTAAGATTGGAATGTATGCATGAGCATGGATGTACAAGCCACAAGGTAGTAGATCATGTGCTTTGAGGGAGGAGCCTTTCACATAAAAAAGAGTTTGTGACGCTTCTGCACTGTCTTCAGGTAATGAAAGCAATCTTGAGGTTTTCAGCAATTTGCTACAGATTACCGTGCAGTGAATTGAAGCTTCCTGTGTGCATCACATCCTCCAATGACTATGCAAACTTCATGTTCCACCTTCTGATTTTTTGATGTGTAAAGTTTATCCTGCGTTACAGGGATCCAAGTTTTTATGCATTTGGTTTCAAAGGATGACTTCTGCTGTTCTGCATCTTAGCCATTTCCCCAGACTTCATGTTAAGAACATAAGAACAACCCCGTTGGATCAGGCCAGAGGCCTATCTAGTCCAACTTCCTGTATCTCACAGTGGCCCACCAAATGCCCCAGGGAGCACACCAGATAACAAAGACCTGCATCCTAGTGCCCTCCCTTGCATCTGGCATTCTGAGGTAACCCATTTCTAAAATCAGGAGGTTGCACATACATGTTCACTTGTTTGCTTTTTGTAGAATCTTTTGATTTTCTTTAATGGGTGAATATGACCCAAATTCTTATCTTACTTGTCTTGAGATGTTAAAGAAACACCAACACCCTTGATCAAATCAGAGAGCAGACAGTATTCTCATAATATGCAATGTCTTAGGCTGAGATCCTATGCACATTTACCTGGGAGTAGGTCCCACTGAATTCAATGAGACTTACTTCTGAGTGGACATGCAGCAGCCTGCGCTGTTAAGACATGTTGCTTCAAATGCCAACTCATGGCAATTGTATTAAGTCACTCCTATTATCCTAATTATCTTTCAGAATCCAGGTGATTACTAAAACAAGCTTTCACACCAGCAGGAAATTAACCTTTAGTAGGAAGGAAAAGCCCAGTTCAGAAATTGCCAGTCACTTATCTGAAATAGCTATAATATCAAGATTTAATCTTAGCCTGCAGTTATTAAACCTTTTATCATCAAGTCAGGACTCTGCTACTGTCCATACACCTAAGTGGATTATACAGTTAATCAGAATATAATTAAGTAGAAGCCAGCTACAACTCAAGTACATTATGCAATCAGGACCTTGTGAATATTGTATGCAGGGGTGTATAGGCATGATTCCAGAATATTTAGGAAACCATATATTACTCCTAGAGTACTTGTTTTTACCTCTGCAAGACTTCATGTCCACAGGCAATTATACTAAATTAATTCACACACAACCCCCTTTTGAGGACTACTTTTTTTCTACAAATTAGTCTCACTGGTCAGTTTTGAGTTAAAGAAATCCACTTCTTGTTCCTCAGACAGTTGTGCTTTCTGGTTATTTGTCCATAGCTTCTGAAAGAACACAGATATTTCAGTGCAGTTTGTTTCATTGCATTCTGCATTCAATTACGTGATGTATAACTTTATTCAAAAACATCAAGTATTATTATTGGTATTATTCAAAAACACCAAGATTTCACAATTTTGGCTAGTAGTGGTGTCACCCCCCTGAGTACGACAACCAGTGCTGTCTGCATCCCCTTGCACCCTCCAGTGACACCACTACATAACTTCCAGCCTGGCAAGATTACTGAAAAGTCTACTGTACAGCAGCTTAGAATGAGGTTGCTCAGACATCTACTGGATAGTACCTTTGTCATCACTGATCATGAGCAGGGCCAATGAGGGTAGGGGGAACTGGTACAAATTACTGGGGCTCAGTGATCCGGAAGGGGTGTTGCATATTTTTTTGCACATCAATTCAAATACCATGTAAAAATTTTTAGCTAGTCCATTCTTGCTGGAGGGGGGGTGGCAATTTTTTTTTTTTTCATCTCCACATGCTGCCTATGAAAGCTTATGTCACAATACATTTGCTTTAAAATACTCTAGGACAGTGGTTCCCAAACTTTTTAGAGGACCTATAGGCTACTGCCTGATTTATAAATGGCAAGGGGTGTGGCTATAATGATGATTGGGCAGCAGTACTCCCCCCACAAGTAGCCGCTTATTTAACCCTTAATGCATATATAGCCTAATCTGCCCTGTCAATTTCGTGACACATCCCGAACCCACAGTTAGGGAACTGCTGCTCGAGGATTCTTTGGCTGCAGTTCCTTCACATGAATCTGCTTGGATTCACATTTTTTACGCTAAATTCACATGAATCTGCCCACCTGAAAGACCACCTTTCAAAGCCCCAGTGCGGGCTCAGTGAAATGAGTGGTGACCAGAAATGGCCTTTCCAATTGCAGCACGCCACATGTGACATGTGCTCCTGAAAAAGGTGGCTCTGGAATCATCCTTACCTTATCATCTAAAAATCATCAGTTTTTAGATATCAGGTGAAAACATTTTTATCTGATCAGGCTTTGAAGATGTGATTTAATGGTGTCACTTTCACTTTTATCCAGGGGTGCCCAAAGTTTTTGGCAGGAGGGCCACATCGTCTCTCTGACACTGTTTCGGGGGCCAGGGGAAAAAAAGAATTAATTTACATTTAAAATTTGAATAAATTTACATAAGTTTGCATAAATGAATATATTAAAGATGAGCTTATATGAATGAATGAAGGTCTTGCAATAGCTCAAGGCCTATAAAAGGCCTTGCACAAAGCAAGGCTGGCCTTTCCTTTGCTGCCGCTACTGCATCGCAGACATGAAACAGCAAGCAGTGGCGGGAGACCTCATCCCACAGCTCACTCGAGAGGTCAAACAGTCGCCCTCACACTGAGAGCAGTTGCATCTGGCCAGTGTGGGCTCCAACAAATCATCGGAGGGCCAGAGGCTCACTGGAGACTGGGAGCTCCCTGAGGGCCGCATTGAGAGACCTCGAGGGCCGCAAGTGGCCCCAGGGCCAGGGTTTGGGCACCCCTGCTTTTAGCTGTTTCACTGCTCTGTATTAATGGTTCTCTATGTTTTGCATGACATTGTTTTCAGTTGTGTTATTTATGACCTCTAGTCTCAGTAATCTTGACAGGTTCATAACCTGAAGAGCTGGGTATAAATTAAAACAAATAAATTTGGATGTCACCACCCTCAAATGAAGCAACATCCCAGTGACAGCCAATTGGGAGGCACCCAGCTGCTTGTGTGATTTTGAGGGGCTGCTGCCTTGCACACAGTTGCCATGCAAAGATGAGACAGATCAATGTCCATTTCGGACACCTGGGAGATGCTTGTGCAAACCGTCGACGAAGGACTGGAGATGCAAGCAAAGGAACTCTGAGGGGGAAATCTGAAAACACAAGGCAGCACTCACCACTCGCTGTGACGCCACTGGACCTGCCTTTGTCTCAAATACTGTGCTTGAGCTTTGATGACAAGAGGTCTTTTCCTCCAAGCAGATGTCCATTGCGGAGGTCACACTGTCATGGTGACTAAGCGGCAAAAGCGCTTTAGGATTATACAACATTGACAACACCAGACACAAGCATAATAGACTTAAATGGCTGTGTTTAACTTATTGGATTTAGATGGCATTAGCCCTATTGGTAGCAGATGTGATGTCTCATGGGAGTGAAACGAGCCATTTCTTTGAGCTTCCATTCTTTGTTTCTCTCTCTCTTTCATCCACTGCCACCACCCTGGCGAACAGAAGCTCAGGACATGACAAGCAAAGTATGTTCCCTATGATGTGATATAATGGAACTTAATATTGTTTGTACATGCATGTTGGGTATGGAGGCACCCTTTGAGCTCCCACAACACGCTTAGGAAAAAAAAATCCAATTATTCCCAAGAGACTGTGATAGAACTACTGATTAGATCAAAATGAAAGATCAGTGAAGTGATGTTGAGTCACAACAGGAGACATTAGGACTGTTAGGTGTATATTAATAATTAATCACAATTCTACCACTGAGCAACCAATTATGAATGTTCACTAAGTAGATTAAATGTGATCTGAAAGGCTTTGCTATCAACTTTTAAATCAAGGATTAGTTAAAACATTTTAATAGGGATATGGATAAAAATTAATTAGGGGGTTAAATTCATATTTGAAGGTAATGTTCAACAGAATAATTTTCAGTACTTGCAACTGAGTATTTCTCTTGCAGAATGAGGTTGTATTTCTATATACAGAAATACGGGCAGGAGGTCTGGTCTAGAGGGTAGAGCCTCCATTTGCCTGAAGATTAACATCCACAAGGTCGCCAGTTCGAGGCCACCGGCACCGTGCGACCTTGAAGCAGCTGGCAAGCTGCAGCTGAGCTGTTCCATCTGCTCGGAGCGTGGGAGGATGGAGGCCAGAATGTTAAACCAGATCGGAGTGTAACAGCTTGAATGTGGTGGTTCTTGAAAGAGAGAACCTTCTTTCAATTTGTAAAAATCCCTGCGTGGATTTAATAAGCCTGCCTGTGTAAACCGCCTTGAATAAAGTCTTGAACAAAGACCAAGAAAGGCGGTATATAAATACTGTATATTATTATTATATTATTATTATATATAAATACAAAGGTTGCCATCCATTGAAGCAATGATTAACCCTGGGTAGATGTTGAAAAATGAAGCCAGAACATTATCTAGGAAGTGAATTATGCAGAGCCTGACCACAAGATCCAACAAAGACAGCTGCAGCAGCTAGTCCATTTCCTGTCTTCACTGAGCATCAATTCAGCAACACACTAATGACACTGGGGAAAAATACAATAAATGCAGTAATTGAAACAACATTACCCAAATCACAGCCCACTCCTAACCTGTGCTGGCATAGCAAGGCTGTGCAGGCTGTTCTATATCCAGGTTAGGATGCAGTTGGAGGTCTCCTCGGGGTGGGATATATTTCCCTTTACCCCAGTATATTTCCCTTTATCCCAGCACCCCTATGGGGCTTCTTGGATCTGTGCCAGTTATTTAGCTGTTGCAAATCCAAGAAACCTGGCGTAATGATGGGTGGGCCAAACTCACTCTCGCTTTACCCTCTCCCACCCAGAAATGCCCACTCCCACCTCCCTGCCACCCTCTCCAAGACCCTACACCTTGACTGGGATTTTATACTCCTAGGAACTCATTTTGGTTCTCTATATTTGTCATCAGAACCAATCTACACTAGTACTTATTTCAAAACAATGCCTTTTTACATCAAATCGTTTCTGATATATGGATGCTAGAATCCTAACCTCATTTGCTTGCAAGTATCTCCCACAGCTTTCAATGGAATTTACTTCTGCATCATTACACTTACTAAGAACTGCACCCTTAAGTAGGACCTCCCTGAGAAATGTGACACAGGCTACAATCCCCAACACACTTACATGAGAGTATATCCCACTGAGGGCACAATCCTAACCCCTTATGTCAGTGCCTTCCAGTACTGGCATAGCGGTGCCAATGGGACGTGCGCTGCATCCTGCAGTTGGGTGTCACTCACGGAGGCTTCCTCAAAGTAAGGGAATGTTTGTTCCCTTACCTCAGAGCTCATTGCCCTTAAGTCAGTGCTGGAAAGCACTGACATAAGGGGTTAGGATTGCGCCCTGCATGGAATAGGACTTACTTCTGGGTAGAGATGTCTAGGATTGAGCTGGCAATAAAATATCTTGGTTTAAACATACTTAAGAAAGGTCAG
This sequence comes from Tiliqua scincoides, assembly GCF_035046505.1. Taxonomy (NCBI): domain Eukaryota; kingdom Metazoa; phylum Chordata; class Lepidosauria; order Squamata; family Scincidae; genus Tiliqua; species Tiliqua scincoides. The sequence goes on along the minus strand of NC_089824.1, from coordinate 40,824,350 downwards.
CTTTTGCCAGTGCCTACTCTTACGAATGTTAACTCTGTAAGTGTTCTATTAAGGTTGCAAATGTGAATCTACACCTGAACTACACTGCTGGGATTACATTTTCTATCCTGTGCAGTGCACTGCCTTTCTTTTCCTTGTTATTTCTTCATGATCCAAGGATGAATAATGTATAATCAGGATGGGAATCTCATATTTGTCCTTTATATTTTGGGTCCCCTAAGACATATTAAAACACTCCAGTGGGTGTGAAGCCTGATAGTCTCATATCTACTGTAGTGCTATAGTTAATGAATAATTCTTGGGCATAAATTTTAATTATTCTCATACTTTTAGAGAACCTCACTAAAGAGATTATCCTCGTCTCCTGCTCTTTAACTTGACAAGTCCTTGGGGAACAACTAAAACTTTCCATCTAGTATAGCAAGACTTGTCCCAATGCCTTCTTGACCATTTGGATCAAGATGGCGGCCAGTGTCCTCAGCCTTTCCAATAACCTAGTTCAGTTTGTTTTTGTGTTTACTTGCTTACTCAGTGGCATCTCCCTGATACACCTCAGGCTACTGGCATAAAGAAGCATCGCTTAAAAAGTAATTTAGCAAATAAGTATGGTTTCCCACGGGTGCAAATAAAAGGGAAAGTTGTAGTAAATAGCTAATGTAGGCAAGAGGTGCCTTGGGGGAACCCAAAGACTGACTTCTTTCAAACTCGCAATAACTTCTGGTGCTCTTGGTCCTGAGGCAGCAGCAGTTGACATTGTTTAAAAAGCTCCCTTATGGTGTTCTCATTAATTAACTGCTCTGTTTGTTGATTCTAGATTGATTCAGTTTTGTTCTCTGGAGAGCATTTTTGGAAACTCAGTAATGCCTTGATGCAGAATTTCATCTTCAGGCCCTCCATTCTCAGGATGCTGCTTTGCTAGGGTCCTGTAGAAGATGAAGCAAAGAGGAGAATTTGTGAGAGGGAAAAAGAAATGATAATCAAAATATTTTAAAATTCAGATGTAATTTTTGAAGAGTCTCCCCACAGAGCTCAAATATTACCTGAAGCAAAGTCTGACTGACAGGCAGCCTCTGACAAAGAGAGAATCTGACAAACGGCATGCATAACTGATAGGAAAGTATTTGCTTCTAATTATTGGAGAAAGCATTTTAATTAAGTTATTTGCCTATTAATACCGCATTGTCAACATTTCATAAATATTTTAAAAGGTTTCAAAAACTTTTTTCTTCCTCGGGCAACCCTTGATTCCTGTTCTTGTGGAGGCTCTCATAAGTTGTTGGATAAATTTATTTGTCCTTATAAACCAAGAGGCAAAATAAAAACAAAGTGGCAAACAAGTTTCCTTCATTGCATCTTCCATGCTTTTAAAGGATATTTTGGATATTATCCCATCATATGTGAAGGACATGTAACATATATTAAATGTGTGCTGATAGCAGTGAATGGGGAGAAAGAATATGGTTAATTCTCCTACATTTCCACCCTGATCATTCCTCATTTATGTATATCGGCTGCTGTCTAGAGCAGGGGTACCCAAACCCCGGCCCTGGGGCCACTTGCGGCCCTCGAGGCCTCTCAATGCGGCCCTCAGGGAGCCCACAGTCTCCAATGAGTCTCTGGCCCTCTGGAGACTTGTTGGAGCCCACACTGGCCTGACACAACTGCTCTCAGAGTGAGGGCAACTGTTTGACATCTCACGTGACCTGTGGATGAGGGTTCCCTCCACTGGGATTGTTTCACATCTGTGATGCAGTAGCGGCAGCAAAGGAAAGGCCAGCCTTGCTTTGTGCAAGGCCTTTTATAGGCCTTGAGCTATTGCAAGACCTTCATTCATTCATATAAGTTCCATCTTTAATATATTCGTTTATGTAAACTTGTAAATTTATTCAAATTTTAAATGTAAATTAATTCTTTTTTCCCCCGGCCCCTGACACAATGTCAGAAAGATGATGTGGCCCTCCTGCCAAAAACTTTGGACGCCCCTGGTCTAGAGCAATGATGCCACAATTGGGTCCCTTTTTAGCCGCCCTGGGTCCCTTTTTGGGAGAAGGGCGGGATAAAAATAAAGTTTTATTATTATTATTATTATTATTATTATTATTATTATTATTATTATTATTATAATGCTAGGAAATCGGAGTTGGATGCTGCCAAAGATACTTCTCTGGTTAAACAGGCTTAGGAGGTATTACAACCCCATGCAAAAATGGTTAACTTCAATGACCATTCAACAAAAGCTTCCTTCAGCTGCAATCCTATGCTTGCTTACCTGGGAGTAAGCCCTGTGGAACACAGCAGGTCTGACTTTCCAAGCAGTCTCGCATAGGCTTGCCCTACTGCATGCGAGACTGTTAAGTCAATTATTCATATAATGAATATGATTATTAGCAGCCACTATGCAACAGAAGCTCACATTTTCTCCCATTTCTTTCCTGACCGACATATTTCAATTGACGTGTTTGGGAAAACCACCAGCAATATTTATTCGCTGAAGCTGAGGCATCTGTGCCTTTGGTGCTTTATTCTCTGACCTGTTTTTTTAGCTGGGAGCAGTGACAGTATAGTCCATTTCTTACCCACGTCAAGAAGATTTCCGTCAGTGGGCAGACAAGCAGGTTTTTGATGTTAGGCAATGCCTTGTTGAAGATTGAGGTTTTTTCCTTAGCTTGGTCACTTTTCCCCCCCTAACAGCTGTAAGAAAAGAAAACTTACCTCTTGGGTCTTTCTTTTTACAACACTGTGAAGCTATTATGCTGTGCTTTAGGTTTGGGGGAGGAGCAATTCAGGGAAAAACTAGATGTCACAACAGTGTGGCCTGTATACCAGTATGTGCGTCTCACTCGTGTAAACATCTAAAAATCGAAGTCTTAAAATTTACCCTGAAATCCTGGGTCAATTTAACCATGGGTCCACATGAGGCCTCCAGCTGGGGAAGAGAGATGAACCAGACAGGAGCGTCAGAGCCGCAGATACTGCCTTTTCCACACCAGTAGTGCACATGCCTAGTTTTCCCTCTCACATGCCCCTTCCTCCCCTCGTGCCACTTATTTCAAATAAATTATAAGCTAAATGAAGTCTAAAATTAATGCATGAATGACTGACAGCATTCCCCCTAAGTTTTATACTCGACATCCAAGGGTCATAGCAAATTTTGGGATTTTTGACTCAAAATGTGCTCTTGGCTTATCTACGAGCTCGACTTACACATGCGTATATACCAGGGATTATAACTCATGGAACTGACTTGCCAAAACGTGTGCTTTTAGCAACTCATAGCAACTAGAGTCACATGTGTCAAAATCTCAGGCACTGACTTGGGACTCCGGGGTTTTACCCTAAAAATGTAAAGACTTGAATAGACTTGAGTCAAAACTCATTTTTGTGTGCGACTCTGTTTTGTGTGTGAGCTTGCTTGCTTTTTTTCTCCACTTCCAAAACTCGTTTCTCGAAAAGACTTGGACTCAAGTCAAAATGATTCAAAAAATGGCTCTGGACAAGACACGATGGCCATGACATATGACTCGGGGGCGACTCAAGTCAAGAGGGGGTAGAGACTCAGGACTCGACTCAGAACTCAGCGCTGTAACTCCAGCACATCCCTGGTATATACAGTAGTCCTGAGATCAGTTCATCATATCCTGGATTTCAAAAAAAGAAAAACAATCCACATTTGCTGCAGAAAGCAAAATGCTTTTTGGCCTTATAGTTCATGTCCCAAAACATTAAAGCCTGTACTTTTGCAAGTCTAATGAGAAGCTACTATATTAATAATCAGAGGAGCAAACTTTTCTGCAAACATAGGAACCAGCCAGATTAGCAAAGGGCAAAAGAGAAGGCGAATCTGACTCTTGACCTCTGTAGCAATCAAGGTGTCAGTTGCAAAACCTAGGCCCAAATCCTAACCAACTTTCCAGCAGTGGCAATAGCTGTACCAATGGGATGTGTGCTGCATCCTGCAGTTGTGTGGCACACATAGAGCCCTCCTCAAAGTAAGGGAGAGCTTACTTTCTCTTCTCTCGGAATCGCACTGCCCTTATGTCAGTACCAGAAAGTGGGTTAGGATTGCGCCCCTAGTTAGTTTTAGGATCAGTGGCTACTGCGTGCTTGGATTTTTGCAACGTGTAATAAAGATGTTTCAACCATGTCACCGTGAATAGAAGAAAAAAATACTGCATTTAGCAGCAGAGTCCTCCAGATCCCAAGAACTTAAGAAGACACAGAGAACTAGGAAGCTGTTATAAATGTGGCACTCTATTTTTGAATCATTTAGAACCCATGTAATAACTATCTTCCATCCACACAATATGGCAGGTATATAAATGAATACATGGTTTAGGGTCACAAGAGATGTTCTTCCATGTGCCATGGAAATCAGAAAAATACACACTCTTCGGGTGCCCCAGGCCAAGGGAGGAAAGCCGTAAGGGCACAGCAACCATTCAAATGTGTAGTCTTTGCCACCATCTCAGCCAGTACTAGCCCAAGCACCATGAAAACGTCCTTTATGTGTCTGGTACTCTGCAGCTCTGGAAGTGCACAGCTGGTGCAGAGACCGAGCGGGAAACAGCTGCTCTCTGAGGTATGCTGCCCTTGGGAGCAAGCATGTTTCTAGTTAGAAATATGTTGCAAAGTTGCTGCTAATTGAACCAGAAATAACTTCTCCTCTGCAGCTGCCAGTGAGGACTTCAAGGCACTCTGTATCTGGCTCAGATTTCATTTTCAGGGAAGCCAATCCAAAGGGAAATGCAGAAAGTCCCCATACTAGGGCTTCCCAAACAGGGGTTCATGGTGAGTAGAAAACTCAGTGGCCCTGAAGTGCTTAGTTTTTCTTTGGAAAATAGCAGCTGTAGGGGGGCATTGTGGAACAAGACCACAGTAAGGGCACAAGACTAGAGTGTCCCCCCATTCTAATCCAGATTGAAGGATTCCACAACTGTTATTTGCATCCTAAATTTCCATTTTGCTAACATTATAGCACATGCAACTTCTTAAAAGTTCAGATGCTCCAGAAACAACATTCACTGCATCAGTATTTGCAGTCCAGGCTGTGCTGTGTCTCCCTTGATGAACATGCATTAAAAAAAAAAAAAAAAGAAACCAAAAAGCCCACCTCCTGAGTGTGTTTTCATCTGTGAGAACATGACACAACTTGACTTGGAGCACCATTTAAGAATCACTGATTTAAAACAAACTCTGATACAGAATGTGTTAAGTTACAGATATCTGAGGGACCGATCTCAGAATAGTTACCAATTAATCACAAATCCTATTTCTCTAGTTCTTTGCCTTTTTCTCAGGTAGGCAGAATAGGGAGAGGGAAAGGTTAAACTTTTATTAGGCCGAGTTCTGCCGTTTTGCTTACTGGATTTTCTCCACCCTCCCCCAGGTAATGGCCCAATCTTATGGTCCCTTAGCACTGGCGCTGAACTCCAGCGCTGGCACTAGGTGTCATAAATGTGTCATAAAGCACTTTATGGCACCATGGGAAGAGGGAGCGCTGGTACTGGGCTGAAGCCTGTTGACACTGGGCGCAGTGCCAGGGAGAGGATGCCACATGGCTGCCGGAGACAAGTTAGGGTGCCGGGCAGCAGTGTGGGTTTTTGGGTCAAGGGGAGGTGTTCTCAGGCGGGGAGAGAGTGGGGCAGTGGGAGAAACCAGCCCAGGAAGGGGGTAAGACCAGCAGCAGCTTCCTCCACCAGATCATATCTTCTGTGTTGGGCTGCAAAGCCCAACAGGAGGTTTTAAAGTCTGTGCTGGCAAAATAGATGGCACAGATGTGAGAAGCTCATTTGCGGGGCTTGGGGCTTTCCTTGGGGAAGGGGACAAAAGTCCCCTTCCCCAATGGAGACCTCCAGTGGCTTCTCCACAACTGTAGGCTACAGCAGTCACCATTTTGGCGCCACTGTTTCTCCGGGTGTCAGGAAGCTTAGAATTGAGCTGTCCACCCGCATTTTCCAAGGGTTTGCAGTCTCATGACATCACCAGGTCCTGCCTCAGAAATCTCAGGCTTTCAGATGCGTCTGATTCAGCAATGCTGGTCTTTGGCACTAGCACAAAATACTATGCTAGCCCCCCTGGCTAGAACTCAAGCACTTATTGACACTGAGGTAGACGGCACATTCTTTCTTACCGGGGGACCCTTCTTCAACAAAACAGGTCAGTATGCCAGGACTGACTCCAATAGCTATAACTTTAGGGACAGAAGGACAAAACCATTACTATGTGTGCTTATAAATTCTCTAGTGTGGTAAGAGCAAAGCTCAAAGTCTTTAATATTCTCTTTTTTGCACTCCTTAAATAGGAATTGGTACTAAGATCCCTATCAATTTTATTTGATTATGGTTCATATAAAGTTTGATTTGGATAGATAAATAAGCTTTGACAGCTCTCTAGTGACTGAACACTTGGGATCATGGGAGCACTTTGAAAACAAGACTTGTGACTGATTTTAAAGGCCAATCATGTTCACATTACCCATGTGTCTGTTTCCTGACAAATGTGTGGTTGCAGCTGTTTCTTTTACCTATACATAGCAAAAGAACTAACATGATGTCAACTAGCCTTTATGAGCTACTTATTGGCTGAAAATGCTATTTGCTAGCATTTTTAGACTACAGATCCTAAGGAGACCTAGTGTTGTGTAATTGCTATGGGCATTTTCATACATGACACTTCAGTTGTCCTTGAGCTTTCTGTATCTCTTTATATTGACAGCAGATTATTCTTCAGAAAAGAAGCATTTGTAATGCAAATGTGTGTTCTGGCCAATGTTGGTGTCACATTTTCTCTGCATTTACAGGTATTTTGATTTCACGCCCACCTCTTTCAAACCTCTAGGAAGCTATCAACAGTTTACAGGGAGAAAGGAATATGATAAAGATAGTATACAGTACACCCAATTATACACCATTAAAAGGAAACTTCATGCCATATCTGGAATGCATATAAGGGTCCAATCCTATCTAATTTTTCAGTGCCAGTGCAGCCAATGGGGCGTGCACTGCATTCTGTGCTGGGGAGGCAGTCACAAAGATCTCCTCAAGGTATGGGAACATTTGTTCCCTTACCTTGGAGCTGCATTGCAGCTGCACAGGTGCTAGAAAGTTGGATAGGAGAGCCCCATGCAGACAACCAGTGTTTAAGTAGAGGAGGGAAGTGTAGTCATGTTCACTGGCCCCTGTACTCCACACCCCCACGGTTCATGCATATAGAAGAGAGGGTGTCCAATGGCACACATGCAATAAGTACACTGCATTTTATGATCACAGCATTCATAGCCATCTTTGTACCATAGGGCCCTGTGGAGATGTTATTCTCTGTGCTAGAGATACTATGGGGTCAGGGAGTCTGATGGACATGTTTGCAATTCTTCCGTCGATGGGGACTGGGCCAGTCAAAGATAGTTTTCGGCGTGTCTCTCCTCCCATCCACTTCTCTGTCCATCAGACCCTATTCTGCACCAGCCCCCTGTGTGCCCACATCCTAGCTCTGCTGAACAGAGATAGATGGGGACACAGCAATGGACCACCTGCCTGGCTGGTGGCTCCTTCCACTATCCCTTGAAGAATGGGGTGGGCAGCAGAATGAGAGGCAACAGCAGCAGCTCTTTCTCTTCCTGGAAAAGTGGAAGAAGTTGCTGTTATCCCATTCACTAAGGGGGGGGGGGGAGAAGCCTCTACTACCCTGTTCCCCTCTCCAAGAATAGCCCTTCCTCCAAGAGTCCCCTGCCTGTTTCCATGCAGTTGGGAACCCCGAGCCTTCTGTTGTGCTCCTGACCACAAGATCAACCTATACATGAAGTAGGCTGAGATGGTTGCATCAGGGGGTAGCATAGTGAGGGACAGGAATTGCCACCAATCTCTGTTGTCCACCTCTTTCCACCCCTGCCTTCTGCTCTCTGCTGCTATCACTCCTATTGTAGCATGGCCAGAGTGGGGTAGCACTGTAAGTACTGCAGGCGCTGCAAAGCACGCTGTAAGCAGCTCCTCCCAGTCTCTGTTGGAGCCACTCGGGGCAGCAACAGAGCCTGCACATAGCCATTGCTGCCCTGAATGTCTCCAACAGTGAGTGGAAGGGGCCACTTACACAATGTGTTGTGGTGCCTGCACTATTTACAGTGCTGCCACCCCTCTGGATATGCTACTGCATTCTGGCACCTCCTAATCCTCCCATGCTACCTGAATCTGAAAAGAAAAAGGAGAGTGGAGTGGAAGAGGATGGATGGAGAGAAGAGTATGGTGAAGAGCGTGAGAGCAGAACTTCTTCTGCTTTGTTCCTCCTTCCTTTTAAAATTCAGATAGTGGAAGAGGAGGAGTAGCAGGAGAAGTCGCATCAGTTACTGTTGTGCCTACTGTTATATCACTTGGTGAAGGGAATGGCATTTGGCCCAGCAAGGTGCCACATACCACTGGGTAAGAGTGTCATGGCATTTGGCACCCCATCTAGATAGGAGATGATCTTTGCCTGGTCACCCTACCCCAATGGCATGTTCATTTGCCTGTCTGATTCGGTTCTGTTGTGGTGGGCTACTGTGAACTGCTGGAGCCTCAGAAACCTCTTCAAGAACAGAAGCATGTCACAATAGTCCCTACCACTGGCAGGAAGTGCATAACCCCTGGATTGGTCAGGCCCTATATACAAATGAGAAATACACTCTTCAGGTCTCTTTTCAGCTTCCATCTCAGGCCACTGACTTTAGGCACCCTGAGGAAGAAAGTGCCTTCTCCAGGTCCAGATTCAGGTGTGTCTCCCCACAGCTGTAACCTGACAGTGCTCTCCCACTAGAGCAGGGCTGCCCAAACCCCGGCCTGGGGGCCACTTGTGGCCCTCAAGCTCTCCCAATCTGATCCACGGGGAGCCCGCGGTCTCCAATGAGCCTATGGCCCTCCGGAGACTTACTGTAGCCTACGCTGGCCTGATGCAACTGCTCTCAGACTGTTCAACCTCTCACGTGAGCTGAGGGATGAGAGCTCCCTCCACTGCTTGCTGTTTCACTTCTGTGATGCAGCAGCAGCAGCAAAGGAAAGGCCAGCCTTGCTTTGTGCAAGGCCTTTTATAGGCTTTGTGCTATTGCAAGACCTTCATTCATATAAGTTTCACCCTAATTTATTCATTTATGTAAATTTATTCAAATTTGGAATGTAAATTAATTCCTTTCCCCCCCCCCCCCGGCCCCTGACACAGTGTCAGAGAGATGATGTGGCCTGCCTGCTGAAAAGTTTGGACACCCCTGGCTCTGGAGTATACATCTATTCAGATTTTTCACCAAGGGTGAGAGTAGTATTCAGCATGGTTGAGTATCTCTCTATATAGCAAGGCTGTCTTCTCCCAATATATTACATGCAGGCAGGGAGTTCCATGATTGCCATTGCAAAAATGACTTGCAGGAGTTATGTGTCAAGGTGACCGTCTATTTGGGGCATGGAGAAAAACCCCTCAGCCTTACTCAGGCCTGAGCAGCATCAAACACATTTACACCACACAAATGATTTAGAAAGGAAGACCAACAGCCACAACAGCAAGTACACTGTAGAATATGGCAGAGTGAATGTGGAAATTAACTCCGGGCACATCCTTTGTTCCAAGCTGTAATGCTGTATATTAAGACTGTCCTTTTTTAATAGCTTTCGAAAGAATTCCTTGCATAATGGCATTTTAGTCATTATGTTAACGTCAACAAACAAGGCAGATTAATGTTTCAAACCCGGAGCTGTCTCGCGGAGGGCTTATTAGAATGGTAGGCAGATCTTCATTAGAATGAATGACATCTGATTCTCCCAGCTCGTCACAACAGAGGCACCTTCTTGCTTTAGTGTCGCCCTGCAGATGACAATGTTGGCCATTATGAATGACACTCCACAATTCGTTACTTCCTGCCTCAAATTGTAGTTAATCTTTCATCCAAACTGTACACATGTGCAGCTTTAAGTGGGCTATCGCAGCAAGTACCCAGTAATGCTGCAAGCACATGGAGACTGACAGAAGGTAAATTGCTTGTCAGGAGGTCTGTATTTCAGTTCACAGCGTATTCCAAACACGTAGCGGTGAAAGCTCTCCACAACAGCTGCTTTCATTGCTAACTATTTTTGATGTAAATGTCAATAAAGCTCCAGGCCCTTTCATATTTTTGGCCCAGACTGTCCATCTTTCCCTATGCAGGCTGGCAGGTTGAGTTCCATTTATCTACTCTTAGGACCAGGCCTTATAATAATGATTGTCTCCAGAGACCGTTTAGAGAGCAATTGAAAGAAGTGATTGGGACAATAGGCTGCTGGATTTCATCACTGGAGTGGGTTGACAGGTGACTGTGTTGATATCCTCTCATCTGGGGGAGGAGGAGATCTTGAAAAAAGCCCCACAGGTTTTTGTCTGATGAACAGACAGATCCAGATTGCCACCCTGAGGGTACCTGCCTTGCAAATTAAGTAACAATTATTAAAATGCACCTTCATAGCTGGGTCTAGATTTATTCTTTACAAAAGGAAGGTGCCCTTGCCAGTGAATGGGAGCCAAGGAACCATTTTCAGTTTGTGCCAATATGAAAGTTGCATATGGTAGATTTACAATCTAAGCGTGTGCCGCTTAACAACCTTCCACTTAACGACGGACCACATATATGACAGTGGTCAAAGCACAACAAAAAGGCTCTTATGGAGGCAATCAGGTCTCCCATACCCTGCAGTAGAGTGTCAGTTTACACAGCAAAGAGGCTCTTAATGCAAAGAGGCAATCTATCTCCAGTAGCCTGTGCAGCCAGCTAGTTTTTGGTAGGGAGTGTCTCTTTACACAAAAAGGCACTAGATTGGGCTGAATGTTCGCTTAACGACCTAATCACATAACAACAGGGATTAGAGAATGTATCCCTGTCATTAAGTGGCACACATCTGCATTTAGGCATGAGTCCTTATGAACCTGTAGACAATTTATATTACAGTTATAGTATAAATCCAGATTTGTATTACAGCTCTCCTGTAGCAACCAATTATCATCCTGACGGAAGCATAAAAGCTGTACATTACAAGTGGCAACCAAACCCTGTCTTCTGCAAGTTCATGATTCCCCCATCCCTCTCCTCCTGTTCCATACACCATCTTGTTCCTCCAATCCTCAGGGGTTGATCTTGGAGGGAATACAGTGAGTTGGAAAGGGAAATCACTGAACATTGCACCCCTCCCACTCTTGGGGGACAATTGTGAGTGCCATTCATTTCAAGACAACTTCACACCACGGCCCATTCATACCCAGCTACAGTAATTGAATGGAGAAGGGCTGAAGCTCCTTGACATCTCCAAGTAGGGTTGGCATGAGACTCCTATCTGAAGCACTGCTGCAAATGTGTACAGACAACCACACTGACTCAGTAGAAGATATGTTCGTATGCAAAGTTCCCATTGACGTTATTTATATGAGATTTCAACCAGAGGCCTTAACAAAATATCCCAGATCATAATATGCCATTTATACACAGGGAGACATAAGGAAATCCAGTGTCAGTATTTTTTTCTTCTTCTGGTGAATGGTATTCTAGCCCAAAAGTTATGATGCAATGCAATCCCTATGCACAGTTATTCAGAAGTAAGCCCTTCTGAAGTCAGTGTGTAAGAGAATTGGGTGTAAGTGTGTATAAAGAATTGTAGCCTAATGGCCCAATCCTAATGGACCTTTACACCAGCGGAATATGAAGTTGCAAATGCGACTAGGCCAGTGCACGGAGTTGGCCACTGCCACAAATCGCAAGCAATCAGGTCCGTGCGAAGATGGATGTCCAATGGAGCAGGCAAGCCAGTGCTGGAGGGTGGAGGAAGACAGGGTGGGGATGGCCGGGGCAGTGGCTGGGGCAGGAGGAGGGCAGATCTTGTTCAGCAGTGGCAGCACACACTGAATTCTAACCCCCTTCCCTTACTAATGTCCCCTTAACCAGTGGCCAAAAATCCTCCCCCCCCCCCCAACTTGGAATACAGCAGAAGCTGCGCTGGTACTGTTGCATCACCATGCAGAGATTTAGTTAGGATTGGACTAAAAAAGACAGGCAGGCAGGCAGTCTGGTGTGTAATAATGGTTTTCCCTTAATTATTGGATTACATGATTATCCTAAGAAGGCAGGTACAATCCTGGAAATAAAATGGCAAACTGCACAAAATATTCACTCAGAACCAGCATCTGGCTCCTTGGCAGACCCCAAAGGCAGTTGTGTTGGCACCTTTGAAATTCCCTATGAGTCTATGCAGTTGCCTATGGTTACACTGCAGATGGGATCTGTCTGGGCTCCTTTTTGCCTTCCCTGCTACTACATTCCCCTCCATTCACTTTCATTTCTCCACAACGTTCAGTCATTTGACCCACGTTACATGCATTTTGTACAATCCTTTAATGCAAGGGGTGGAAAAGCAATTTTTAAATGTGCAAGAAGAAGAAGATTAATCAAAGGATGAGAAAAAGTACACAATGTATTTCTTTGGATGCTTGCATTGCTATCATTTGTTTTTTTCTTTCATGGGCATTATTGCATGGTGCTGATTTATTACATGCTTTTTGGCACAAATTATTCTGAACTTTTTTTCCTACTTTACACATACTTTCTCTTCACGTCCATAGATATTCTCAACAAAGTATTGCTTCATTTAATCCAAGCTAGCCAACCCTAAAATGTCATCTTAGGGTTCAACAAAGGTCTCCATGGTGGATTAATAAAGATGGGCATTCTGCTCTGATGCAGGCTTATGTCCCAATCCTATCCAATCCTATCCAGCGCAAGCCATGCCAATGCAGCCAAAGCACAAGTTGCATCCAGTGGGCATGGGGTGACCCAAGGGCAAATGGGAGGTAAGTATAAAACATTTATAATCTCCCTGTTAGACCTGGGGCAGGGTGGCCAGATACAACAACAACAACAACAACAACAACAACAACAACAACAACAACAATAACAATAATAATAATAATAATAATAATAATAATAATAATAATAATAATAAAGGTATTTATATATAGGGCCCCTTGACCCTAAGCCATTAAGGGCTTTAAAGATCAATGCTTTTTGACCTTTGCATTGCACCTGAAAACAAACCAGCAGGTAGGGCAGCTGAGGAGCAGCAGATTGACAGAGTTCAATTACCTTGCCCCCACAAACATGGGTCACCACATTCTGCAGAAATTGCAGTTTTTGAATGGTCTTCAGGGTAGCCCCACCTAGGCTGTGTTGCAATACTCAACTTTTGATGCCATCAATGAGTGGACCATTTGAGTGATTAGGTTTGATAGATTTGGATATGATACAGTTAGTACATGCGTCTAGTAAAAGGCCTTTCTTGCCGCTAACAGGACATCCAAACTACTAACCAGATTTCTAGTACATGTTTTCCAACCCTTTTAGAACAGGTTGCTCATTCAATATCTGCATGATAGGTCTTCAGTTCAAGAGGACCTCTGTTTTGCCTGGATTTAATTTCAACTTGTTCTCCCTCATCTAGTCCTCCACCAACAGTGATTTGGAATCACCTCTAGAAAAGTGATTTTCAACCTTTTTCATCTCATGGTACACTGACAAGGCACTAAAATTGTCAAGGCACACCATCCGTTTTTTGACAATTGACAAGGCACACCACACTGACAGCAGGGGCTCACATCCTGCAGTGGCCCTACTAACAAGTGATCCTCCCACAAATTCCCGTGGCACACCTGCAGACCATCCGTGGCACACCAGTGTGCCACAGCACAGCAGTTGAAAATGGCTTCTCTAGGACTTCTTCAGCTTCCCCAGCATTTGGTGGAATGGAGAAGCATAGCTGGGTGTCACCTGCACATTGGTGACACTCAACTCCAAACCCTTAGTGGTTTCATGTAGGTGTCAAATAACGCAAGGGACGGAATAGAACCCTGTAGAATGCCAAAAGCCAGAACACACCTGGTTTTTGAGAATAGAAAAGATATGTTTTTGGGGTTTCTAAATGCTGAACCCTAGATTCAGGATCAACCCATTTATGTCAACTAAGGCAGCAGCTTGGCAGAAGAGGCTCATCTCTGTCCACCCACTTGCCTCAACTGCTCCTTTTCTTCTTTTCAGTTCCTGGACTGAAAAAGGAAGAGAAGGCTGAAGCAGAAGGGGAAGTATGGATTGCTAGAGCAACACTATCGCACCACTTTCCTCTCCTCCACCCTTCCAGTCCAACCTCCTCTTTCTTTTCCAAACCAGGGAGTGGGAAGAACCAAGGCTGGTACATATCAGGTACGAGGTAGTAGCATTTGGCGCACCACACAGGTGCCAAAAAGACTTGGCTCAGTCCCGCTCAAATCTGAAGCATGTGTACTATTGGAATGCCAACATCTGTAACATCAGAGTAAGATCAAGCTATTGTCCTGGCAATGTGTTTGATACCACTTGCCGGTAAATGAAGACTTAGGCTCAGACTTTTGAAAGTGTTACTTAATTAACAGAGAAAGCCACAAAGCATCCTGTGGCATCCTGAAAGTTATCCAGAGAGAACCTCTGGTTTTCTGAAAGTTATCCAGAGAAAACCTCTGGTTTTGGTGGTATTTTGGTGGTCATGCAATACAGTTCACTTTATCAGATGCATGTAGCCTGTGACCCGTGAAAGCATATGCTCCAATGAATTTGCCAGTTTTTAAGGTGCCGCAAGCCTCTCTATTTCTAGTGCCACAACATGGCTGCCCTTCTGGAAATAAATAACAGGAAGTCTCAGAAGCCAACAGGCAATCATAACAGTAGATTTCAGACAGGAGTCCCAAGTGGGCCATTTTTATCTGCCCTCAGTGCTGAAAGATCCACTGATTATCTTACTGATGGTAGAGCAGAGGCAGAGAGGAGAAAGAGAGCCACTTCCTTCATTTTTATATGATATATAAAAAGAAACCCATGCATAACACTTTAGTAAATGTATTTCCAACACAGCAAATGATGTGTAAAATACAAAAGGGCTACTTTGTAATAATATTCATTAATATTTCCGTTAAATCAACAGACTATGAAGGAAGGATAAGGCAGGGGAAAAGATAAAAACTGAAGTATAGGGATATATTAAACATTCCCCATATTTATTAGCACAGCCATTTGCTTCTCCAGCAGTTATTGGCTAAGCATAAGGAGAACTGTATCATGTTAACAGTTGAGTTGGAAAAAACCACTGGGAGCACCCTTTGTCCCTCTAGTGATAGTATAGTTGTCGCTCTGGCTTTGTGTCTTCTGCTGCCTTCAGACCCCAGCGTATATTCATGTGTTTGCATCCAAGCCTCAGAGCATTTCCTTTCACTGCTTCTTATGCATAAAAAGTTGCAATTTATCATTAACAAAGAAAATAATATGAAACCAAAGAGACAAAGTCAAAGATTAGGCCAGTTATTTTGAACTTTCTTTCTTCTTTTCAATGCACTTATCCTCACCAAGAAGCACTCACCTCCCAAGCTTTGTGGATACTTTACCACACATTTCTGTCCTGTCTCTTTTCAAATTATTGATTGCATTTATTTATACATTACATTTCTGATTCAGACAGGACACTTACAGCCCAATCCTAGCATGTGCTAGAGCAGGCAGGCCAGTTGGCCTGGGCTACATCCAGAGCAGGGCTCAGCCAGGTTGCAGTGCAACTCAGAGTAAGGGGAATGCATTCCCTGTGCCCCGTGTTGCACAGAAGCTGCCCCTATGGGGTTACTTGGATCTGCACTACCTGAAGAGGTAGCACAGATCCGAGCAACCTGGTGTAAGGCCAGGCTACCCAGGAGGGGTGTTGGGATCCAGCATAAGTGCAGATCCTGACTCCACCCTCCCAGGCCCAGTCCTCCTGCCCAGTCCCCAGTCTGCCTGCCATCCACCCTCCCCGCCCCATTCCACCCTCCCCAGATTGCCGCACTGGCCTAAGTTGACCAGTGCAAACTCACAAGTCTGCTAGTGCAATGGCACTGAATTCAGTCTCCCAACTCCTGAGGGGGTGCAAAAGGTGACACCTCTGGGCCAGCACAAAACACTTTCACCAACCCAAGAGTGTATCTGGATTATGCTCTTACAGCTCAATCCTATCTAAATTCCTGAGTGGTGATTCAGCAGCGCCAGCACTAGCTATGTTGTATCCCACAGGGCAGTTTTGGCTGCTGGAGGTCATTTATCCCCATTTGTGGGGTAAGTTCCAGCAACCACAATGTCAACTTTTGCCTGCATCAGCTATATTACTGGTTCAAGCCCCCATTGATCCATGCAGGCAGATTGGGCCCAGGAAGGGGTTTAGGATATGGCACACACCAGCACCATTAACCTTGCTCCCTTCCCAGGCCCAATCCACCTAACCCTGCCCCGTCTCCTCTCCATTCCATCCCCTCCCCCCTACGCTGGATTTACCTGGTCCAGCAGGCATCCCTGCTGGCATCCAGTAGCCTTTGCCACTTGCTTGCACATGAAGGCTCTGGCCTTCCTGCCAGCATACCAGTTACGTCACAAAGCATTTTATGGCTTTATGACCCTTTTGCGATAGTGCCTCTGGCAGATTGCAGGTTCTACCAGTGCAGCTTATACACAGGATTGGGACATTAGGATGATTTGCAATTCTTTTTTTTTAAAAAAAATTTTTATTATTATTTTCCAAAATAATAACAAACAACAAATATAAACAAACACATAACAAACACAAACTCAATACACAACACACACACACAAAAACACAAAAACACACCATTGGAGGGTGCAAGAAATCATATATCAATATATCTAATCAATCTTGTTCCTCTTCTAGTTTAGCCTCTTAATATCATTTATCTATCATATCATATCCTGTATAATATATCATGTATACAATATACTCATCTAAATGCCCTATCTTATACATCTACAACTTCATTTTCAACCAAGCATAAAATGTTCTCCATTGCTCTATCTGTGTCGGTTTGCGATATTGATCCAAAATCTCTGTAAGTCTATCCATTTCCACCTCATTCATTATTTTCTCTATTAATTCATCTTTCATTGGAATTTTAATATCTTTCCAGTATCTAACATAAAATCCGTGCAGCAGTTAATATCATAATAACTAAATACACATCATTTTCTTTATCTATAATATCTAAGGTAAATATTAAGCAAAAATAACTCTGGTTTCAGCGATATCGTAAATCCAACAATCTCTTGTGTTGGATTCCTTACCATTTTCCAATATACTTGCATTTTTTTTACGTCCACCACATATGATAAAACGTCCCTTCTACAAATTTACAATTCCAACAATTTTTTGATATGTTCTGATTCATTTTTACCAGTTTTACTGGTGTCATGTACCATCTATAAAACATTTTATATACATTTTCTTTAAAATTTGTTGCTCTAATAAATTTTATATTATATTTCCAAATCTATTCCCATTGCTCTAATGCAGGGGTGTCCAAAGTTTTTGGCAGGAGGGCCACATCATCTCTCTGACACTGTGTTGGGGGCCAAATTAATTTACATTTCAAATTTGAATAAATTTACATAAATGAATATATTAAAGATGAACTTATATGAATGAATGAAGGTCTTGCAATAGCTCAAGGCCTATAAAAGGCCTTGCACAAAGCAAGGCTGGCCTTTCCTTTCACCTCACAGACGTGAAACAACAAGCAGTGGAGGAAGCCCTCATCCCACAGCTCACTTGAGAGGCCAAACAGTTGCCCTCATGCTGAGAGCAGTTGCATCGGGCCAGTGTGGGTTTCAACAAATCTCCAGAGGGCCAGAGGCTCATTGGAGACTAGGGGCTCCCTGAGGGCCGCATTGAGAGGCCTTGAGGGCCGCAAGTGGCCCCCGGGCCGGGGTTTGGGCACCCCTGCTCTAATGTAATATTATAACCTATCAATATTTAACTTTTACAGTTGAAGGAAGACTTTCTTTCGTTTTTGAGGTGAATTTAAGCCATTTGTGTTGACAGAGTAAATACTCCATCCTCCCTTAACCATCATGTTTCTTTTTACTATTCACCTTCTCTTTTTGTCTTCTTCTTGCTGCTATCAGTGAATGCCTCCTTCCCCCTCTAGTTTCTTCCTTTTCTGATTCCTCAGTTATCTCTGAATCATCTGATTTCTTTTCTTCCAGCTCCATTTCTACACTTTCTAGTTCTTTTCTTCTCAGTTCCTCTTCCTCAGTTTCTTCATTTCTCATCTCATCTTTCATCACTGTACTCAAAAAATTTTCTGCTTTCATTGTTGAATTTATATTATATCTCTGTGACTGGAATTGAAAAAACAAACCTTCCAGGAGAAGCCATCTATATGGTATTTGCTTTCCTCTTAAGAATTTTGCTAGCTCTTCATATTCTTTTCTCTTCTTTCTCACTCTCCATGGGACATCTCAGAATTTTCACTTTTCTACCCTCCACCATCCATTCCTTTTCCTGTGAGATCTTCAATATTTTATCTCTGTAAAAGGTTCTGATGAATTTCATATGGATTTCTCTTGGTAGTTCATGTTTTCTTAGATAAAAAGTGCTCACTATTCTCGCTGAGTCCAGATCCATGAGTATCTCCTCTGTTAGTGTGTCGATCCACTCTGATATTAAATCACTAATCAGATGTCATGTATCTTCCCCTTTCTGTTCTGGTACATTTTGTATTCTCACCACTCAAGCTGCACTCTCCATCTGAATTTCCATTAAAGTTGCCTCTCCATCATATTGGTTCTGTTCTATCTCCAGTATTCTACATTGATCTTTTGTTGTCTTTTCTTCTAATTTTCTAATCTTTTGCATATTCTCATCTGCCTGGCCTTTAACAGCTTTCAGTTGCACAATGATATCATTTAGTTGTGTAGTTAAAACATCCAGACTAGCTTGAAACTGCAAAAATTGATTTGTGTGCTGCTGTCCCATCGCCACTAATTTTTCCATATTGTCTTGTATTGTCTGCTTCCAATCTTTCCCTTTCGGTTCCTCTTGTGTTAGTTTTCCCAAGCTTGACTCCAGGGCGGAAGAGCCCCTAACTTTCGCTCCTTTTCCTGTCATCCTTTTTCTTCCTTCTTATGTCTTCTTTCCTGTAAAACTCAAATATCTGTTATCACATATATGGCTATCAGTTACCCATATATCACATCATCAAGAAATCAACTGTTCACCCATAAAAACCAACACAAGGACATTTTAAGTCAAATAAACCTTTGCCTTGCAATATTTTTAACATCACTAGATGTCCTCAGCGTATTGTCCTCCTTACTTCACTTGTCAAATACTGTTCTTGTCCTTGCAATGTCTTTTTAAGTCCACTAGATGTCCACAATGTTCTATTCTTATTCTGTTGTTTTGATTCTATTGCTTATGTTTGTTACTATATCAACCACATTTCGTTCTAGGAGATAGTGAGAGGAATTCAAAACAATAAACCATTTTTGCAAAACAAAGAAATGCAGATCTCCAGCCCTCTCCACAGGCACTCCAAGATAAGAACATAAGAACAGCCCCACTGGATCAGGCCATAGGCCCACTTAGTCCAGCTTCCTGTATCTCACAGCAGCCCACCAAATGCCCCAGGGAGCATACCAGATAACAAGAGACTTCGTCCTGGTGCCCTCCCTTGCATCTGGCCTTCTGACATAGCCCATTTCTAAAATCAGGAGGTTGCACATACACATCATGGCTTGTAACCCATAATGGATTTTTCCTCCAGAAACTTAAGATCTCCACAGGAAAACGAAACCAAGCATTCCAAAGCAGAGTTTATATTCCAAAATGATTAATTTGCAATCCAATGAGTTTTAGATTTGTAAAGTTACAGTTATGCTCTCATATTTCCATAACAAGCTTGGCAAATCTCCTCCAAAGCTTCACAAGTGAATGGAGCAAACACAAGCAAACAAGTGAATGGAGAAAGCCTCCCCCCTCTTTCCTCTTCCCAGAGGGGGGGAATCTGCCCCTCCTTCTTCTTCCCTCGGGCAAAAGCTTAATCAGGCAGTCAATCAATCAATCAATGCCAGGCACACACAACAGAATAACACTCACTTAGTTCTTCCAAGGTCTTTCCCTGCTTGGGGCCTTCAGCTTAGTTTCAAGATGAATCCTCACCAACACCAACATTGATTGCTGGGTTCTCTTGGAGAAAAACAGCCCCTGGCTGAACCCTTCTTCTCAGAAACCGTACACCATCTGTAGGATCGAAACTCTCCTGATCACAGATCCTCGGATCTCCTCAGACCCACAGTTTTTTGGTAGGAAATAGCATGCTTTTCCAAGAGTTTTCAAGAGCTCAGAAAAACACAGCCATTCAGTTGCCTCTGGCCCCGCCCCCCTCAGGATGATTTGCAATTCTAACTGCTCTGTTTTAGTCTGTTACACTGTCATAAATGACTGCGTGCACTGCCCCAATTCTGGATAGGATTGGGCAGTTAGGATGATTTGCAATTCTAATTGCCCAATCCTACCCAGGATTGGACTAGTGCGCACAGTCATTTATGACAGTATAACAGAGTTCCATTGTCATGATACGGCTTCTGGCCTCACATGGAGTCCACCATTGGTGGTCATTTTGAGTGTGCTGCCACAATGGACCAGTAACGCAGGAGGTTCACAACCAGACCAGTACAGATATGTGCAATGATGACAGGGGCAGAATGGGGTGGAAAGGGGAAGGAACAAGTTTTGTCCTGGAGGGGCAAAGCATGGGGAAGAAGGCGAACCGGGGGTGGTATCAGCAGCATTCATGTGTGCCAATATCCTGTCTTCCTTAGTGCTGCTGTTATATTCTTTGGACTTACACCTGCTAAACAGCAGGCATAGATCCAAGCAGTTCCATGGCAGCAGTGGAAGCGTACCCTATGGTACGCTTGGTATGGACAGTATGGACAGTATGGTAATGAACAAAAGTTCATTAACCGTGATGTGTGCTCTATTCATTCGGCTGCATCAGCAGGGGGCGGGGGGATTTCAGTAGAATTGGGCTGTAAAGCAAACAAATTTTACAAAATTGAAAAGCAGACTTTGCACAGGCTGTCGATGGTGTTTTCAGGAGCTAATCATAGCAGCTCCTTGGCCTGGGTCTCTCTTTTCTTCGGCAAGCATAGTTCAAAGGCATTTGGTAGAACAGTCTTGCTGAAGCTGAGCAGAGCTTGTGTGGCGCAAGTTGTCTGCACTGGGTGCCACTCCCACCCTTCCCCTGTTCCATCCTGTTTTGGCCTCTTCTGCCCCATTTCTCCCCCCTCCCCGCCCCTGTGACTAACCTTCATTGGTAGGTGCTCCTTTCCCTGCCACCACACACAGAGCCGCTTCAGCCTCTCCAGTGGTATTAATGATACCTGCATTCATTATGACAGGCAATAATGCAAAAAGTAGCTGGTTTTGCAGGACCAGCTTGTGTAAAGTTATTGCATCTTGGCTGCTATCTTTGTTCCCTGAGTAAGGAATGTGATAGTTTCCAAGCATGGGAGGTGTTCTGTGAAACAAAATCAGCAATCAATTGGCCTTCTGCTGATGGCACATAACACATAATAGAACCATATACTCTGACAGGGTATGTTTCTGGTGGTGACCAGTCCTGTGTACTGCACCTCCTTTGGCCTGACCAAAGTCGGCATACAAAAATGGAGGGGACAAATGCGAAGTTCAATCTCAGCCTGCAGGCTTGTGAAATTTCACTGGTATCTCCTGGTATGTTCCACTTAAGCATGCAAAAAAAAAAAAAAAATCCCTTGCATTGATAAGTGAGGATATGTTGCCACAGAACGATATAAGGTGTAAAGACCTCTTAAGAAAATGTGGCAAAAGTCTGTTGCTATTGGTGCAAGTGACAACAATTTGTCAAATGAATATCCATGGATGCTTCTGAATTTCACAACGGTCTGTCTCTCTCATGTATTTAACAACACTTCTTTGTCTGTTGTTTCCACCCAGAGATTTGGACGGCCAAATACAAGACAGTAAGGCTTGTATGGAAATGAAGGATACAGTTGTTTAAAAACTGTCTGAAGTGCCTCTTGTTTTACACCAGCGATGGTGCCCTGCCAGGACTGAACAGCAGGTTCGCTGAACAATTGAGAACATTCGTGCAAACGCTTCCCTTCTTTCATGGGCCTCCTTTGATGCTGGATCAGATTTCCTCTTGGACTCCGAGACTCTAACACCTCTTCTGCAATCGGCTCCAACTGACGATGAGCTACATCTGGCCTGTGAAATGAAAATAGCAAAACCTTTGATTCAGTCCAAGTTAAGTAGATCTTCATCATCTGCTCAGTCAACTTTTGCCAAAATGGATGATACCATGTCAGAATCTGATCATTTCAGAGGTGGAATCCCATTTTGTTTTTTATCCAGCATTACTTTCCATGTACATAAACACTGATAATATTGACTCCTTTGTATAGGGACCCTTTCATCTAGACTTCTGTCACAGTCCCATTCTTAACCAATTGAAACAATAAAAGTGGCTACAGTTTATTTGAGATCATGCTACCCAGAGCCAAGATCTCTGTGCTACTTAGAAAACAGGACACTAGCAGAGGGATTGAAAGAACAGCACTTACAAGATGCTGTCAGGGAGCTTTCCCCAAAATCTCAGAGCATCTTCCTTCCCTACAGAGTAGCTCTACTGGGCTATCCTTATAAGAATGTGAGAACTGTTTTTGTGGGTCAGGCCAAGTTAGTTCATCAACACATCGCACAAACAACACATGATGGAGACAACCAGTCATTGTTGTATCTGTTTCCTCCTAGTAATCAGCTAATCAGAGCTACACTGTCTTTGAATATGGAGGTTCAATTTTTAGTTATCATCCCTAATATTTACAGTTCTTGCTACCAGTTAGTTTTTATTTTTAATTTTATGTAATTTTGTATTTTCCTTATATTCATGGAACCTATGAGCTATACATTACTGAACTGTTTTCCTAACAGCCCAATCCTATGGGCCTTTTTTGACAGCTAGACCAGTGTCCTGCTGGCATAAAAGGCTCTGCAAGAGCACAAAGATCAAGTCACTGCCAAGCCATCTGAGGCAACAAGGCAGTTGCAGAGGCAGATTCCTGCCACTGTAGAACCCAAACGGCACCAGGACAAGTAGGCTGGCATGGGGATGGTGGGTGGTGAGGGGAAGATAGGGGGAACATAAGAGCATAAGAAGAGCCCTGCTGGATCAGACCAAAGGCCCATCTAGTCCAGCTTCCTGTATCTCACAGTGGCACACCAAATGCCCCAGGGAGCACACAAGACAACAGACACAATCTGCGTCCCAGTGCCCTCCCCTGCCTCTGGCAATCAGAGGCAGCCTGCCTCTAAAACCAAGAGTTTGCACATACCTAATATGACTTGTAACCCGTAATGAACTTTTCCTCCAGAAATTTGTCCAATCCCCTCTTAAAGGCATCCAGGCAAGATGCCATCACTACTTCCTGTGGCAAAGAGTTCCACAAACTAATTGCACGCTGGGTAAAGAAATATTTTCTTCTGTCTGTCCTAACTCTCCCAACAACTTTTGTGGATGTCCCCTGGTTCTAGTGTTATGTGAGAGGGAAAAGAGCATCTGTCTATCTACTCTGTCCATCCCCTGCATGATTTGTATGTCTCCATCATGTCCCCCCTCAGATGCCTCTTTTCTAGACTGAAGAGGCCCAAACACTGTAGCCTTTCCTCATAGGGAAGGTGCCCCAGTCCAGTAATCATTTTGGTTGCTCTCTTTTGCACCTTTTCCATCTCCAATATATCCTTTTTAAGATGTGGTGACCAGAACTGGATGCACTCCAAGTGTAGCCTTACCATCGGTTTGTACAATGGCATTACAATATTAGCTGTCTTATTCTCAATGCCTTTCCTAATGATCCCAAGCATGGAATTAGCCCTCTTCACTGCCGTCACACATTGGGCCGACACTTTCATCGAGTTGTCCACAAGGACCCTGAGATCTCTCTCCTGATCTGTCTCAGATAGCTTAGAACCCATTAGCCTATATGTAAAGTTTTGATTCTTTGCCCCAATGTGCATGACTTTACACTTACTTACATTGAAACGCATCTGCAATTTTGTTGCCCAGTCTCCCAGTTTGGAGAGATCCTTCTGGAGCTCTTCACAGTATCTTCTGGTCTTCACCACTCGGAAAAAGTTTGGTGATCTGCAAACTTGGCCACCCCGCTGCTTAGTCTTGCCTCCAGGTCCTTTATGAACAGGTTGAAAAGTACAGGTCCCAGGACAGATTCTTGGGGCACTCCACTTTCTCCATTGTGAAAATTGCCCATTGACACCCACTCTCTGCTTCCTGGTCCTCAACCAGTTCCAAATCCAGGAGAGGACCTGACCTCTAATTCCCTGACTATGGAGTTTTCTCAACAGCCTTTGGTGAGGGACCTTGTCAAACGCCTTCTGAAAGTCCAGATATATAATGTCCATGGGTTCTCCCGCATCCTCATGCCTGTTGGCCTTTTCAAATAATTCTAAAAGGTTCGTGAGGCAGGACTTACCCTTACAGAAGCCATGCTGATTCTCCCTCAGCAAGGCCTGTTCATCTATGTGTTTTAAGATTTTATCTTTGATGGGGCATTCCACCATCTTACCTGGAATAGACGTTAAGGCTGACTGGCCTATAATTACCCAGGTCTCCTCTCCTTCCCTTTTTAAAGATCGGTGTGACATTTGCTATCCTCCAATCTTGTGGCAGCATGGCCATTTCAAGGGACAAGTTGCATATTTTAGTCAAGTGGTCAGCAACTTCATTCTTCAGTTCCTTAGTTACTCTAGGGTGGATGCCATCAGGGCCCACTGACTTCGTGATCTTTAATTTGTCAATTAGGTCTTAAACATCTTCTCTATTAATCTCTAGCTGAATTAATTCCTTGAGCAGAGGGGGTCGTTTGGGCAGTGGTATCTGCCCGAGGTCTTCTGCCGTGAAGACAGATGCAAAGAACTCATTTAATTTTTCTGCCATCTCTAAGTCTCCTTTTATCTCCCCTTTCCCTTCCTCACCATCCAGAGGGCCAACCGCTTCTCTGGCGGGTTTCCTGCTTCTAACATATTTGAAGAAGCTTTTATTATTCCCCTTAATGTTGCTGGCCATGCGTTCCTCATAGTCTCGCTTGGCCTCCCATATCACCTTCTTACATTTCTTTTGCCACAGTTTATGTTCCTTTTTATTCTCCTCATTAGGGCAAGACTTCCATTTACGGAAGGAAGCTTCCTTGCCCTTCACGGCCTCTCTAACTTGGCTCATTAGTCATGCAGGCACCCTCCTGGACTTAGTCCTTTGCAGTATACACTTCTCCTGGGCTTCTATTACTGTTCTTTTAAATAGCTTCCATGCACTCTGGAGAGATTGAACCCTCTGTACCTTCCCTTTCAACTTCTTCCTAACTTGCCTCCTCATGTGAGGGAAGTTAGCCTTTCGGAACCTGGACAGGAAGAGTAAGGAACCAGGGGATATTTTGAGGGCAGGAGGGGGTGGATCCTGAGGTAGTTTGCCTTTCGGAACCTGGGCAGGGAGTACCTGGGCATGGAGGGTGAGGAACCAGGGGACATGTTGAAGGCAGGACGGGGTGGATTCTGAGGTAGCAACTTTCACCAGGTCCTATCTCCCATTTGGGGACATGGAGCTCCTTCAAGATAAGCACTGCCCCAGGCGGTATCCTCCTCAGGGACACCTCTATCTGAAATTCCCTGAAGAGGATGCTGTCCTTGCTACAGGATGATGGAATGACACCTGGCCTAGATGGTTTTAACAGGAATTGGAGAGGTTTATGGAGAAACAGTTCATCATCGGTTATGAGTCATGATGACTTTATGCAACCTACATGTTTTAGAGGTAGCCTGTTTCTGATCGTCACATGCAAGGCGGTAGCAACAGGATACAGGTGTCTTGTTGTCTTGTGTGCTTCCAGAAGCATCTGATGGCTCACTGTTGGATACAGGAAGATGGACTAGATGAGCCCTTGGCATGATCTAGGAAGGCTGTTCTTCTGATTTGGAATGGAGCCAGGTTGGTGTCACCCAAGGGGGTCTTAAGAGGTTAGCTGTCTTATCTGGTGTAGGTGCTACCGTGCCTGCACGAAAGAAGTCCTGTTTTATCTCTTGTCATCTTGTCTCAAGTAATTTGTGGTGGGCAATTAGCTGTTGGTATCCATCTGATTCTTTCCAAATTGCTATGTCCCAATCAAGAGCTTTTCTTACTTGATTCTTCTGATAATAGTCCTTAATTTTCAACTTGTTTGTATAACACACTAGAAGTCTGTCCAGAGATGTCCAAGACTGAGCTACGTTGACTGTAGACTAAAATCTCCTTGCAGTTGAGTTGCAGGCTCCTTGCAGGCTGAGTTGTCCTTCCAATTCAGGGTTGAGGTCACTGGCAGTGCAATCTGAGAAAGGGAGCATCTGTCTGAAAAATACCTGGCCTGTGGATGTATTCAGGAACACTCTTTCTAATGCTGCCAATCTCTTGACCTTCACAGGAGCAAATACAAACCAAACCCAGACAAACACTCAGGTATTTTTTTTTAATCTCAGTTTCAGCTCTCGTTTCTGCCAAGTGGGATCCTGGCCAAGAAAAAAAAAAAAAAAACCCAGTTGGCAGGTCACGTATAGTGCAGCCTGGGGGTGGCTAGGGAGGACAATGACATAGTCTTTGAATTTTAGCAGACACAAAACGTCACTTTGCCATCACTGCTGCTACTTCTGCTAGAATTTGATTTCCAGTTACAGCTGTCTGATAGCCCTTGAATAGGCAAGGCACAGAATCTGCACCTATTCCAAATTGCCACACTAAACGTGCACACCCAGAAGATTGTTTTTGACTGTCGTGTGTTGTTCAGATAATCTGCCTATGTTGATTAAATATCCAGCTTTACCTGCCTAGGGAGTCACTGCCCTCTCACAGCAGACCACTGTGATCCTCTCCTAGGAGACTGCAGTGCTCCAGAGGGGCTTCTTCACGTGGGCTACCTGCTTCAGCTTGCCTAAGCAACATTGATAGCCATATGTGAAGCTGCAGGAAAGCAGATGCTGTTTTTCCATTTGTGAAATCAAGTTGTTGGAGCATAGTCAAATTTCCAATGTATGAAAGGCTCATCTAATCAACCTACACAGAGACAGTGCCTACTTTTTTTCAGAAATATTTGACATTTCCCATGACTGGTGAGTACAGCCGTAATATTATGGTATATATACAAAATCATGGTGTATAGAGATGGCCACTGCCTGCCTGCTGTAATTTCATGTTTCGACAATGGCCAATGGAACACCTCACTTGCATAAATGAAGAATGTCTATGGTACTATATATGACTGCCATGACAGCTTTGAGGCAGAAATCCCTACTAGTCCTGTAGAAGTAATGGAAGCATCTCAATTAGATGCCATTCTTTCCTGTGACATTTCTCCTCATTCCTTGCCATAGCGTACTGTATCTTGATGTTTAAAGGAGAAGGAATGGGGGCAGCAGCAAGTTCATGATGAAGCTGCCGCCAAAACTTGAGGAGGAGGTAGCAGCAGCTTCTTCACAGTCTTGCTGCCATCTCTTATTCCTTCTCCTGTGGATGCATTCGTTGAACCTCTAAAGCAGGAGTCGCCAAACTTTTTGGCCAGAGGGCCGCATCAAATATCTGGCATGGTGTTGAGGGCCGGAAAAAAATTTAAATATAAAATTTAAATAAATAAATAAGAGATGGAACTTAGATGAGTGAATAAATGAGTGAATGGGCTCATTCATTCAACCTCCCTGGCCCTCAGAACACCCTCCAGACACAACCAGATCATAGCTCTGGTCATGTACAGTTGAGTGGGCCAGAGGCTTTCAGGGGACAAGAGGCTGGCTGTGGGTCAGACAGAGGCTTGTCGCAGGCCACATCTGGCCCCTGGGCCGGGGTTTGGAGACCCCTGCTCTAAAGGAAGAGGAAGGTGGACAGCACTAAGATTGTGAAGCCACCATCACTGTTGCCTTCTCTTCTGGGAGAAACTGGAAGTGACTCAGGACATCACCGCTCTAGGTTCCATTGCCTCTGGCAATGCCTCTGGCGCAAAGAACTTCATGTGAAATCTCTTGAAGTTGACCTTCCAGCAACCTTCTAAAGCTAGTATTTCCCCATCCCACCCCATATTGCAGTTGGGGAGTGGAGGTTGAGCTAGAGAGAGCGGTTCACCAACTTGGAAGCCATGCAGACAGTCTTGCTTTGCAGTAGGACATTGTACCCTGGGCTACCCAGCAGATGATTAATTTCTCTCCTCTATTCCCTTCAAAAATCCTCTGTACTAGTTTTAAACCTCCCACTCAGCGGCCCAGCTAGAGGGTGTGCACTAAGTTTTGCAGGGCACCTCTACACAGCATGCAAGCGGTCCCTTCCCTTTGGAGCCATTCTGGGCAGAAGGAGCAAAACAGAGGCATCTGTCTCCATTTTGCTCCCACCACCTGGAATGGCTCCAAAAGGGAATGGGGAGGAGCTGCTTGCACACTCCGGTGAGGTACCCTGCAAAATTTAGTGCTTTGCACCCCTTCTAACTATGCCACCGCTCCCCCTAATTTTCTTCTCTCTCATTGGGCCATTTCTGGTGGAGGAAACTCAGCTGAGCCCAACATTACCCTTTCCTTCCTTCATTTAACCTGTTCCTGTCCAAATGGAACTATTTACATGTCTAATTTTGCCCATGACCACTTAAATCTCTGAGCAATGGATCTTAAAAGTGAACTGTGCCCTTTTCTGTTTCTTCTGTCTCTTAATAAAATCTGTGTTTTGGGGGGGAAACGGTCTTGTGGTCATTGTTAGCCTAATTAGAGGCACTTTAAGGCTGTTTACCCTGCTGTCAACCATCCCAAATAACCCATACGCTCCATTTTGACCTCTCACATTAGAAATTCCCAAACTGAGCAACTGTGGGCAAGGCAAACCTGAGCCTGAGAGTGTGTGGGTGCACATGTGTATTGGTAGACATGTGTACTTGTGTATAAGAGAAGTGTTGACAACACTTCCAACCTTATTAGGCAGTTAAATTGAGGGTTCACTGTAATTGTACTTCTCTTATTTTTGAAAAAAGGGTCAGTTCTTTTTTCTTTCTATTTCACTCCATGATACGTATTTAGCCGAGTGAGCTGACTGCTAAGAATGGGATATGGTGTAATCATTGCATATCTTTTCTTTCTGATGTTCACTTTTGCCCCTGAAGTTCTGTGTGTGGTATTCTGATTCACTGTTTCCTGAATTGATCTTTCTCATTATAGTGTACTACCAGGATAATGGCAGCCCAGTCCTAACCTGTGCTGGCACAACTGGGCCAAGTAGCCCAGGGAACATTTGTTCCCTTACCCCTTGTAACACTCCAGCCTGCACAATGGGGCTACTTGAATCTGCGCTGGCACAAATCCAAGTAGCCTCATGTAGGGCTTTCAGGCCTTGGACGGGGTTTGGGATATAGCTGGAGCTTGCAAGACCACCCTGCCTCTCCCAGGCCTGAATTGCCCCCTCCCCACTACCCCCACCTCAGAACACCCCCTCCTTGTCTTCTTTTTGCCCTCCTGCTACCCTTCCCCACTCCTCCCCCACTCAGTGGAGCACTCATCTCCACCAATGGTCCATATTCTCCATTGTTCAAGCATTGACAGTCTTGTGACATCACCAGGTCCCACCTCAGAACTCTCAGGTTTTTGGGTACAACTGAACTGGTAACCCTATCAGCAAGTTTGTAAACAAACCAACATAGTCAAACAGTATGAACTGGGAAATGTCATTGCCAGCATCATATACCAAAATTAGTAAGGTCCTGAACATGTTGGCCAGACCTATTGATAAGATCTGGGCTGCCATCAGTACAGGGAATTAAATGTAGGAATTAAGTAAAGCATGCTATAATGAATAAAAGGTTGCTGTAATCCAAATGCCTTGAAAGTCGTCACATTCAAGTTGTTTTTGGGTACAGATTGTTTTCCCAAAAGCAAACCAATCTTTGTGTTTTATTTAATTATATTTTTAGTTTAACCATGTAAAATATGGCACAATTTTTATTTTGATAGGGGGACAGCTAATGAATTTGAGTGTTATAGCCTGTTGTGGGTCATCAGTTAATTAAAAGTCTGATGTATATATACAGCTGATACTTTTCACCCTAATGAAGAACATTAATTCTAGAACATGTGTGGCTGCAGTCACATTGCTACAAATTACTTGAGTTTTTCCTTTATCTGTTTCCAAGAAAGTCTCCCCTGGTTAGTTAGAAGGGGAAAAAGAAGAAAAAAAAAATGATGCCTTAGTTCTAAGCAGCATAAATTACATGTATCAATCAGAGGAAGCTTAAATTAAAATACACATTTGGCAAAGTGATATGAATATGTTGATCTCATCTGTGAATCAAAATGATTTAATGCCAAGACTGACCCCCCACTGATCAACATGAAGGTCACTGCAAACTGATTGATTCTCATTGAGAAATGTTGTTCTGTCTGTTAAGGGTGCAGTTTTATAATGTGTAGCTAACCAGTAATTCTAATGTTTGGCAGACTGATTTATTTTTACAAAGGAAAATAGAATTCATTGCCTTATTTATGTAATGTAAAACAGATAGCTAAATTAAAAAGTAAAAAAATATGCAGGTAGTTTATGGTTCCAGGCCAACGGCTTTCCCATGTGTTCAGAATATTTTCCAATCCAGAAAACTACAATTTGATAAATAGAATGTTACACCTTTCAGGTATGGAAGGACCATAAATCAGCCTCCCCTTATCATCCCCTACATGCTTTCTGAAGATGAGGATAACTACCTGAGTACCATACATTATGAGCCAAACCTTTCCAGCGTCTGGATGAGGGTTGCCTATTTGGTTAGGTCTCCTGCAGGAAAATAGGCAAGGCATTGACCTTATTGAAAATTGACTTGGGTCTTCAGACTTTACAGTTATTTTTCCAATAGTTGAAGCATTTAATAGCACATGAGCAGGGGATGCTGGGAACCAAACAAGCAAGAAGGCTATCTGTCACCCCATTGTAAGGAAGCAAAGGAAGGGGGGGAAAGGAAGGGGGCAGGCTCCAAATTGCCTTTCCCTACCTGTTAGATGCATCATAGGCAGGAGCTATGATTTGATTTGGAGCTAAGGAAGCTTTTCTCCCCTACCTCTTCCTCCAGCAGAGTGGAGCTGGAGGGAGAAGGAGTCTGCTGCTGCGGCAAGCTGGAAGAGGATCTCAGCCCCAGTAGAGTGGCAGGCCGGAAAAGGTGGTGGACAGGTGGCCTGCATGCTGATCAATTTTCCACCCCTCTGAGGGCTTTACTCCACATGACTGTTTCAAGTCACTGCATAACAAGGCCAGTCCTGGGCCAATGCACAACTGCTACAATGGCAGACAAATGGTTAAAAACCCCTCTTCCTGCCACAGTCGTCATATGGATCAGGGGCCCTATGAATGATATTTAGAAAAATCACTTGTGCCTGGTCTAGTTTTTGGCAGAGGAACTTATGCTATGAATCGTGCACAGTGTTAAGTGTCCATAAGTTGGTTGAAATCAACTGGCTTCAGCAGACCGAACTCTGTGTTGGATTGTGGCCTTAGCTTGTGGCCTCACCTTAGCTTGGTGACCCATAGACAAGCACATCTCTCTCATTTCCATCAATGAGTTCTCTGGTTCAATGTCATAGACTGGTTCAGGGTTCTGTGAATCCCCTTGGTCACCGTCATCGGCTTGCTCATAGGTCATTGAGTTCTCTCTCTCACAGACAGTCATGATGTGAAACACAAGTGGGGGTAGGACTTAATATGATGTAAATGGTTGTGCCACACACAAGCGACTGTTGATTGTTTTTCCTCATGGTGTGCTTAAAGTCAAATAAGAGGAAGTGGTCACTGAGTTCGTACACTCCGAGTTTTTGGAGACACAGAAAAATTGCGCAACGATTGGGAATGTGGAAGTGGTTTTTCTGCAGCATGGATACAACTCATATTTCTAGAAGCAGACTGCAGAACCTTTTCCTTACAGATCACCATTTTAACATGATGAGGTGATTTACAGTGGTGAGAATGGAATGTGAACATTTCTCTGTTCCTGGCATTCAAGCAAATTTGCCTCCTACCCCTTCTTAGAAGCCATTGGCCCAGCCATAGGCCTGATGAGAACAGTGCAGGTTTCCATCCATCACAGGCTGATTCCATAGCCCTGCAGGACCAAGTTCCTGCTTAAACATTCTGATGCTGCACAGATATTGTGGCATATCTGGGGGGGGGGGAGGAAGATTGCATAGACAAGGCTATCAGATTAAGACTGACCTTGTCATAGTTTTTTTTTTAGCAAGTGTAGCTTCTCCATCTCTGCATGCCAAAATTCCCTTTTTCATAGAAGGAAGGAACAGGAATCCTGCCCTTGTCACATCAGGTATTCTTCTTCGTGGACAAATCTCTGGTGTCCCCAAATTAATTTGAGGGATTGAAGAACTCAGAAGCCTCTGGACCTGTCCATTCATGAAGCCTCAGGACTACCAGTCCATCCATGCGGAACGGAGGCAGTTGCTTGAGGTGGTGGATTGCTGGGAACCATCTGCTGCCCACTTCTGCTGCTCCTCCCACACCCTGGGTATGAAAAGGATGAGGGCTATGAAGCAGAAGAGGATGTGAGGAAGAGTGGAGTGCTAGAATGGCTCCAATGTTCCTACCCAGCACTCTCCTGTCCTCCACACGTTCCCTCTTCCTTTTTTAATCCAGAGAGTGGGATGAGATGTACAAGGGCTGACATACCACTGGGATAGAAAGAGAGGCTGCATTTGACAGACTGTCTCAGGCACAGGGAGGTCTTGGACCTGGGGCTCTATATTCAAGCATGAAGTTTACATGCATGCATTTTATTCTGAACCGTGTACTCGCTTATTTTCAAGTGTGTGCCTTTGGAATGCAGAAAGTGTTAAGGGGCAACAAGAAAGGAAGGTGCTTACTGGACCATACCTGCTGGTTGCTACAGAGGACCAGCAACAAGCTAAGGCCACTGTTATATAGTGGGTCCATGCGAATAAAGGAAGGCATAGAGATAACAGCTCAATACATTTATTGCATCTTCAGAACAGGACCTGGCAATGAATCTGAATGAATCTGACACAAGGCAAACACCCCTGGCTTTTATACCCTTTAGCTCCACCCAGACTTCTCATGATTGGTGCAGTTGAAACATTAACTAGAGGGCCAATCGGATGGTAGGATTTTGATCCCTCATCTGATTGGCCAACAATAAGTCTGAGCCAATCAGTTATGCAGCATTTCGATCCTGCATAACTTGCATACATAACAGCCACAACCCAGCACAGAGTTTGGTCTGCTGAAGCCAGTTGATTTCAACCAACTTATGGACACTTAACACTGTACACGATTCATAGCATAAGTTTCTCTGCCAAAAATTCTGGAGAAGGTGACAGAAAACTATCTTTCATCCCTCCAAGCCTGTTCAACGCAGTGGGCAGTGTAGAATCTACCCTGCTGTGTCTGCTACAGTGAAATTGGTCAAAAATATCTGGGCACAGATGGTAGGTAGGTAGGAAGACACACTTTGTCACTTGTAAGGGAAAATGATTGTGCATGTGAAAATGTGTGCTCAGATTACTAATTTTTTTCTTTGCAATATGCAATGCAATGTAAATATTCCATCTACACATTCAGTGCAATAAGAAAAAGCCATTTCTTAATCTCTCTCAAGCCAACCATCAAAAGTTTCAAAAGCTAGAGGCACTTAGGACCAGATCCAAATGGAACTAAGCAGGCACTGGGCCAGCACACAGTACCACACACATGCCTGCGACACTTACTCTTTGGCCGGTACAGGTGCTGGGTCAGCACCAGGCAGAGGAGCAATGACCGCTGCCCAGAGCTCTGGGCAAGCACTGGGCGGTAGATCAGTAAATCAGGGTGGGGAGAAGCATTCTGAGGTGGGGGAGGAAGGAGAAAGGGCGGAAGAAGATGTGGCGGAGGAGTGAGTGGCTTGTGAGGGGGCAGAAATGGCAACAAGCCCTGCCACCATATCCTAACCCCCCCTTGTGATCAACATGGGTCTTCTCAAATTTGCACCCGCTCAATGGCAGACGCAGATCTGAGGAGACCCATTGGAGCCGCCTGGGGATTACGCCTAAACTCCCTTAATCCGAGTAGACCCCACAGTGCTTCCCAGCCCTATGGGATGCTGCAGTAGCCATTTCAGCACCGCTGCAGCCCTGGGGGTTGGGAAGCATGGGATTTGACTGTTAATCCTATAAATTGCTGAACTGGCAAATTGTTGAGCTGGCTACTAGGGCAGCATGGTGCTTGAGATTATGACCATTCAGAATGCTGAACTGTTAAAGCATCCTGGACTCAAATCACTGGGCTAGCAACAGCATTCAGCTGAGCTGTCAAACATTGCTAAATTTCCGGAGGCTCAAACCATTTGTTCTCACATCACAAGTGAACAGTAAGATACAACATGAAAAATATTTGTCTGTCGAACATGCACACTTTCTGTTGTGGTGATACAACAGCCAAGCATGTGACATCCCACCAAACTATGCCCCCATCTCCAACAAAATGCTCCTCCAAGCAAGATTCATCCCAAAATCTAAAGGGCTATTTGGAGAACAGGGTGGTGTTCAACCATATAGAACCAGTTCTAGGAGTGTTTATCAAAATATACCTTCCTTTTGAGAGAGTAGCATTCACAGCTTGTCCACAGAATACATGAAACAAAATGCATCAAATCACTAGTACCCGCAAGACACTTTGCATAGAGGTGTGTGCATTTCCTTCTCCCGTAGCTTTGTGCAGTGTTTTTGTACTTCTCTGTGTAACCCTCACTATTTTAATTATCAGTCTTTTTTTAAAAACCGTGTCTAATTAGAAGAGTTTAAATCCCTCATTATAGCATATTCTCATGCAGAACTTGAGATGGGAGTGATTATGAACTGTTCTAATAAACACCAGATTTCCACTCTTAAAAGACTGGAATTATTGTTTATATCAGTATGCATATTAGTTTATCTCAAGATGTGTTAGATTACATTCATTAACTTCACATCTGCAACAGCAGACATTAACCATTTGCGCGACTTGAGTTCTTTTTGAATGTTTTAAAGCTTGATTATTTACTTTAGCTAGAAATCAGCTCTGAATGTGGAACATTATCTGACCAAACCCAATGAGTGAGATTTAAAATGATAAATTATAGATAATTTCAGTGCCTTTGTGGATATCTATCACATACAGAATCTATACATTGTAAACAGAAGCAGAGTCAGGTTGTTGTCCCACACTAGGGCCACTTCAGAGCCCCTGCCTACCTTCTGAGGGCTTGTTGCCCTTGAACCCACAAAAGCAGCGTGCAGTTTGTTACCCGGAGTGCTACATCCCAATTTAACACTCTGAAGGAAGGTATAGCAGAAAGCAGCTTGTTTATTGCTGGTATCAAAGCAAGGCAGCAAGGAAGCCAGTTGTATCAGATCATGCACAAGTGTAGCTAGACACAGCTAGCTTTTTATACTCATTTCAACTCATAGGCGTGGCTGGCAAAGTTAAGGGGACAAGGGTCCAATAACTTTCCACTTTCACTGTCCAGTCACCCACCCACTGGCCTATCCTTCCACTCTTTACCATAGTGAGCTGGACCATACTGGCGAGATAAGACCACAGGCACTTTGACGTAGGTTGCCCTTGCTCTAAGGTATTGTTGTTGAAGACTGACTCTTGAGGTCCAGCTATCTCTAGGACAAGACTCTGGGTGAGGGGTGGCTTGTAGCTTCTTGCTAACAAACATCTTTAAGGTCAGAGTCAGAATTGATATTAAAATGGCGTTACTTTGGCCAGAGTTTAGTGAGAGCTCTTGGCTCACGGCATCAGGCTCGTTAGGCTGCACTAATATTAACCATGGGTTAAAAGACATGTATCTAATGCCTCATATGAGAACAGAGGAATTCTGTAACACCACTTAGATAGCTGATTGGACTCCTATGGTGGTGTGTTTATAGCCTGCCCGTCCCCATAAGAGAAGAATGTTTGGTACAGTGGGATCAAAAGGTCAAGAAAATGCAAGAGGGAGCAACAGGTGTGACATTGTCATTCATGTGCAGAGTGTTACTAACAATCCAATTATAGTAGGAGTACACTCCAAGTCCCTCGTCACCGATGATCACATAGCAAGAAAGCAAACGTGTCTAGCATTATGAGATCACTGCTCTCGATATTAACAAAGCCACTTCCATTCCCAGTTGAGTCAGAGTTCTGCAGCATGTAATTTTCCAGTGAATCCTTGACTGTTTCCTAACTTTTTAAAAAAAAAACTGAAATGCAATTGCAGGAGCTGCCAATTTGTTTGGATCAGTGGAGGGCAAAGGGGTTGCCAAAACGGTGTGTTTTTGTTTTTTCATGTAAACAGCAGCTCCTCAGAGGCAAAGGAGTTATGGCCATGGTAATCCTACAGTGTTGTATAAGATATACCAGATAGGTGGCTGATATACTTTATTGGGCCACCGCTATCTGGTAACCATTTCTGTCGCTGCATAACTGCCCAGTTCTATCCTAGGATTTATGACAGCAGGACACTGACCTGCCATTGTAGAGCAGCTGCTGACGATGTGTGGAGTGCGCCATTGGCAGCCATTTCTGAGCCATTACCGCAAAAACAGCAGCAGTGGAGGCCCACTGCCATTGCCAGTGTGGCCTGCTCCACAGCAGGTAAGCCAGCATGGGAGAGGGGGGTTTGTGGGAGGGGGAGGGGGTGGATCTGGCAGAAGTTGTGCATGCCAGACCTCATCACCTCTTTTTAAAACCACACTGCCTCTTTTCTGTCCTTGGATATACACCACCAAAATGGCTGACATATGACTGAGGAGATCTATACAAGATTGGACAGTCAGCCACTAAGTGAAAAATATTTTAACTTACTTCCTGCAGGCTATCTGATCACCCCTCCTCCCAATAGCATGGAACACAGCCTCTGTTGGTGTGGCTGAATGCTATGATGTGGATTGAAGACATAGGGTGCAATCCAGCAAGCACCCTGAGCTGGCGTAAGTTCCTTGCGCAAGTTCATGACAGTGGTACAAGTGCCATAAAGCACTTTTGCGCAATCTCTGCAGGAGGGAGGCCAGGACATGGACATGCACCGACCTCCAGAAGCCGACATGGGACCTGCCCACATCAGCCAAGCTCGGTCAGCATGGGGCTCTGGGGTGGCATGGTGAGGGAGTCATTTTGGAGCAGGAAGAGGGCAGGCAGTAGGCGGGCCTATGGCACTTATGCTGGATCCTATCCCTATTCCCGGGCAGCCTGGGGCAGCTCCGGGTTACTCAGATATGCGCCACCTCTTTAGGTGGCACAGATCTGAATAGAACCATTGGGGCTGCTTCGGCATTATCCAGGATAAGGGAAAGCAATTCTTCTTGGCCCGGGCTAAGCCACTTTCAGCCCCAACCCTGCCTTGGATGCAGGCCTGCCAGCCTGCCTGCTCCAGGGCAGGTTAGGATTGGGCTGTTAGTATTTTAAACCCGTGGTTCCCAAACTGTGTGTTTCAAACCCACTAGTGGGTCATGACCCAATTTTTGGTGATTCACGAAACTGACATGGCAGATTAGGCTATGTGCATCAAGGGTAAAACAAGCTGCTACGTGGTGTGGGGGAGGACTGCTGCTCCCCCAATCACCATTATAGCCACACCCCTTGGCATTTATAAATCAGGGAGCAGCTTCTTGGGCCTCTAAAATGTTTGGAAACCACTGCTTTAAACAGTGTAACAGACCCAATAGCAGATACTGACCTTGATCCAAAATCAGCAATGTGTGCATTGTGCATACAGAGCTTGATATAGGTAGCAGTTACCTACAAGCAGATTGTATACCAATCATTGAGGTAAATGAGAGAATCTTTGCTCCTTATGATAATCAGATCCTCTGAAACTACTAGAGTAGTGAAATAATCAGTACCGATTTGCATGGAACAATATAATAGCAGTAATAATATTTAGGGTGCAATCCTAAACCCTTATGTCAGTGCTTTCCAGCACTGGCATAGCAATGCCAATGGGACATGTGGGTGTAACTCACAGAGGTCTCCTCAAAGTAAGGGAAAGTTTGTTCCCTTATCTTGGAACTGCATTGCCCTTATGTCAGTGCTAAATAGTTCATTAAGAGCGCAATCCTAACCCCTTATGTCAGTGCTTTCCAGCACAGTGCTTTCCAGCACTGACATAAGGGGTTAGGATTGCGCTCTTAATGAACTATTTAGCAGTGATCATAGAAGTCTTTCTGTGTCCTCTCATTTATTGCATTCCTATCAGGAATAAATGCTCTGTAGAAAATACCAGATCATGTGGCAGTGCTGTGTAAGGCGTGCCAATATCTGTATCAATTAGACCACACATTAAGTGAAAACATATGAAAGGAGATTCTGACAGCCTCTTCCTTCATTGCAAAGTGGTACTGGGAGTGGGTGATTTGGGGTGAAGAAGTGTGCTCTCAAACCAACATCTGGAACACTACGGGGGGGGGGGATAGTTAAGAGTTTCGATAGACATTACTGCAAGGAAGCAACCTGTCAGGGTTCTTTTCCCCATATATCCACAAGTACTAATGTGTAGTTGAGGTCTCTGAGAAAAGCAGGCATGAAGTCCCCCTTTTGTTTCTTGCACAGTGAAGTGAACCGTCATTTCTGAGGAGATGGCGAAAACGTGCTAAATAATAGATCCATTTTCTCAGAATGTACTTATCTCCATAACAAGAATCGTACCAGACGAATATTCATGGGGAAGGCATAAAAACAGTTGAAGAAAACACGTTTAAATGTTGTATTTGTTGTCAGACGGCAGAAAAGGAAACTGCTAGCAGATGTGATAATTTATTATAAAAAAGATTTTTTGAAATATTCAGCATATTTACCCCAGCGTATTTCAAAACAAGGAGTTAGCGCAAGTGTGCAGGACAAGCATTCAAGTGTCA
This sequence comes from Tiliqua scincoides, assembly GCF_035046505.1. Taxonomy (NCBI): domain Eukaryota; kingdom Metazoa; phylum Chordata; class Lepidosauria; order Squamata; family Scincidae; genus Tiliqua; species Tiliqua scincoides. The sequence continues at coordinate 40,785,519 of NC_089824.1, read as the reverse complement.
GTAAGAAAACAAACACATTGCTCATTCTGTCAACATTTTAAAACCATGCACTTAAGACAATGTGAAGTTTCTAGCAGGTGCTTCTTGCGACACTCGGTCATGGCTTTTTTCTCAGGCAGGCTGGTCTGGTTCTTAAGGCTAACTTACACCTATGAAAAAAGCAGAGGTGGTATGTGATAAAACACACATTGTTTGCCAAAGTTGGGATTTTTCAGAATATTTCAATATTGCTCTGCCACCACAGACCAACTCTCACCATTATGGTGGGTAAGATTTCCCAGTGTGGTGGTGTTGAAAAGTCCTGTGATGGTATTGAAAGTCCTGACCTTTCACCAATCCCTCACCATGCTGGAGCCTTCTGATTTTTCTGGCCCAAAATGAATTTGAGAGTTCTGCCATGCATGACCCTGCCTTATTCCTTGGGTCCATCTTGCTCAGTATTGTCTACTAACTGGTAGTGTTCCCCTAGGGTCTTCGGCTGAGGGGTCTTTCCTAGGGATCCATTTACCTGGGGCCATCAGAGATTGAAGCTGAGACTTTCTAGATGCAAGCCATGTGATTCTGTGCACTTTGCTATGGTCCCTCTCCAGACATACTTACTCCGGCTGTGTTGGCTGTCATACCCACAATCCGCTCAGCAATTTTGACAGAGCAAAACTGATTCATTCCAAAGTCTACTCAGACCTGCCCTATTTCTATCCTTTGCTTGAGTTATCAAGGATATGATGTAAATGATGGCGTGAGAAGACTCAAATTAAAATGCTTGTGACTGATAAACATTATTTGTTACGGCTTGGTCGGTGTTGATCTGCTTTAGACAACTTGCTTAATATTGTTAACATTTCATCGGACAGAACTAGGCTTCAAACTTAACACCCCATTATGATGAATGGCAGGAATTCACACCTTGACTGGTGCAGTCTGTCTGGAAAGCAGTGCACTTATGTAAGTGATAAAAGGCAATATCGTCTTCGGAAGGGGAAAAAAAAGGAATTTCATTTCTTTCATTGGGAAAGAGCGAGGGACAACTAGAAACATTTATGGGAGTACCAAGAATCTCAGAACTGCTGGTGGCTTTCTTATGTTGATAATGATAAATAACTTGGTTGTAATTTGGAAATATTTTCAATCAATCAACACACACTTTAGAGAACACAGGTGGATATACTGTGATGAAGATATACTGTTCTTTGCTGAAGGACATGTACTTCCACCAATGCCTAGTGGGTTTACATATCCAGGGGGCAGTTGATTTGCATGTCGCAGATGGAGTTATGCCCAACTGAAGAGACAGTTCTGCAGCCTAATGGTGCTTCTTGAACTCAGCTTACAACTAGATACTCAGGTGATTGTAGTGCATGGTGCATGGAACCTCAGAGGTGAATCAGTGCCCTAACATGTTGTCATTTCCCACAGGGTTGCTTTAATGGGAGGCAATCCACCTGATTCCATGCCATAATGTTTTTGGGAATTTTGTCCTATTGGAGTTTTCAGAATACAGACTTACACTGTGCCTGTTCAAAATGATGCTGCAAGTGGGGGGGCACCCATGCACTTCACTCAATCCAGTGTTTATGGGGCTCCTGACTACTTGCACACCAGCTAATAGATTTTCAGTGAGACCAATAAAAAGAACAGGACTTACCCATCACCTCCAACAGATGGGCAGCACCTTGAAAACTGACAGCACCAGTTTTTGTTGGAACAACAGGCCCAGAGCCCACACCACTGTTGTATGCAAAGGTCAGCACCAAATATGGACGGACAGATGACAACTAACACTTTACATGTGAATGTTGCACTGTCACTTTTGTTAGATCTGTTTTTGGGGGGAAAAAATTGAGGAGTTTCTTTCACAGGAGTGATCACCTTCAGCACCGGAAAGAAAGCAGAAAACTGAACAGAAAATCCAGCTATTTTATTGCCCAAAGGCATTATTCATTTCCCTGACACATTATGTTTTTAATTAAAATTGCACACGAATTAATTAAAATGTTCATTCAGCCACTTTTTTTCCTCATGGATGCTTTGTTATCCTCCCAGTATTTGGCTAAAACACAATGTCTCAACAACCGACTGCCTTTATCAGCCTAGACTTCAGCTGACAGACTGTCATGTTCTCTACACCTTTATCTCTCAGATGTTCTAATTTTTTTTAATAGATCCCTCAGTGTAATTTTTATTCTTCTGCCACCAGCACCCTCCACTGGTTATTCAGGCTTATTAAGTAGACATTGTCAGGAACAGACAGAATGGTTTCACCAGAAGACATGTAAAAGATGCAATTTTTTTTGTTCCAGTTTCTTGAAGTGTTAGGAAGCCTGACCACCAAACTGTACGAGCTACAACCTGCACAGATCAACTAGCATTCTCCTAAACCAAGGTAAGGATTATGGTTAGGATAGTGGGCTTTGCAGAGGAGGGAGTTTCTTAGCTGGCATTCTGCTTACAGGACTAATTTCATATTAAAGACTTGAGATTGCACTCTGAACTGTAACACTGTTCGATCATCATAGTCATGATCTCATATGGAACAGTGGCTAAGATTGACTGAGAACTTGGAAATCCTTGGTAAAAATCTGCCCGTACAAGGGGGCCCTAACAAGCTGCTAGCCACTCAACCTCAGTCCCACCCCCAACTGCAATGTGAGGGTGTTATGATTTAAATCGTACCTGTGGGAATTTTCAATGTAACGCAGGTGAAATGTGTTCAGTGCTGAAGTACAGGCAAAGGATTGAAAAAAATAATTATTATAAGGGGGGGGGGAATCAAGACTTGATCAAACATGGAGTTACTTGACGCAGAGCTTAGCTAGGTCAGTATATACTGACCATATATGGTATAGATCAGGTATGGGCAAACTTTCAACTTAAGGGATCCTGGACCTTTAATAATTGTGTAGGTGAGAGAATTTCAGCAGGTGCAGCTTGTCATCTGTGAGATGACAAGCTGCATGGGCTGAAATTCCCTCTTTTATACACTTGTTAAAGGTACAGGATCCCTAAAGTTGAAAGTTTGCCCACCTCTGGTATAGACCAGGGGTGTCCAAACTTTTTTGGCAGGAGGGCCACATCATCTTTCTGACACTATGTTGGAGGCCAAGGAAAAAAATAATTAATTTACATTTAAAATTTACATAAATTTACATAAATGAATATATTAGAGATGGAATTTATATGAATGAATGAAGGTCTTGCGATAGCTTAAGGCCTATAAAAAGACTTGCATAAAGCAAGGTTGGTCTTTCCTTCACTGCCACTGCTGTATCATAGACACGAAACAGCAAGCAGTGGAGGGAGCTCTTGTCCTACAGCTCATGCAAGAGGTCAAACAGTCACCCTCATGCTAAGAGCAGTTGCGTCGGGCCAGCACGGGCTCCAACAAGTCTCCAGAAGGCCAGAGGCTCATTGGAGACTGGAGGCTCCCTGTAGGGCAGATTGGGAGTCCCCAAGGGCCGCAAGTGGCCCCCGGATCGGGGTTTGGGCACCCTTGGATGTCTATACAGTTCCCCAAGGTTTCAGACCAGGGTCCTTCCTGTTTGCCCCCATATCTGCAGAGCCAGTATCCGCAGATTCACTTATCCTTGGATCCACAGATCCAGGGAGACCCCTGCACCCCACCCCTGCATGCCCATGACAGTACCTTTTGATTTCCATAGTAGCACTTGTAGTGCAAGTGTTTCTTGCTTAAACATTCTTGCTGAACTGAAGAACCCAACATTGCCTGCACACTACAGAGCAACTAGGAAGCAGGAGTTTATTTATTACCGCATTATATATCACTTTTACATCTCTTCAGAGTACTGGTCAAGGTGGATAACCTAAGCAAGCTTCCCAGGTCTTTACAATGTTGTTCTATGTGTATAGAACCCTTCAAACTCCAGCTGTTATCTTTCAATGGTGTGGCCAGCTTCTTCTTTGCTGCAGGACCCCTCCGAGCTTTCCTCAGGTAAGCCACACAAATCATGCTATCCTTCTAGTCACCGACATTCTCAACGTTCCAAACTGCTCTTCCACTACAGCAAGCACCTCTCGGCCACCGAGGGTCACGACAGCTTATCAGTGACTTTTCTGGTCTCTCCTCCAGGCACAACCCAGGCTATGCCTACTTAGCTTCTGGTAGTTCTCAGGCAACTCTTCCCCTGGACCGCACCTCCTGCTCCAGACAGTTCCTGCTTTCTGTTAGTCTCTCTGTACCATGCAGGCTAGTTGCCCGCCTAAATAGAAATAGTTCAATGTCACAGCACATATATCTTATTTGGAAGCCTAACCCTCCAACTGCAAGGGGAGAGAGAAAAAGTGTTGAAAGTCTGAGACAAATGCTGCAAGTCTGCAGTGCAGTTTCTTTTTCTCACCTAGTGTGAACAATGGACAGACTACCCCAGAGCTGCAAGTGTCCTGGCTTCTGTTAGGTGCGCTGTTTGCTCCTCTCCCTCACAACCTTAATATTTATTCATATGAGATACTTCTATTATAGTCTCTGAAGCCTTTTGTCACTCCGAAGAAAAGTGCTGAAAGGTCTGAATACGGTAACTAAACATTTACTTGCAATTCTTAACCTTAAATATGTAGCTGTCTTTTCCGTCAGCAGTTTACAATAACAGTGTTTAATTTTGCACACACAAAAAACACTCAAGGTTTAGTTCCTTTATTTTCACACTGAAATTATGCTCGGTAGGAAGCATGTCAGCAATTGTCACAAATTATGCTAGACCTATTCTAGATGGCATATTGGGTGCAATTAGTGTTTTAATTTGTAAAATATGGTATGCCCTCTGACCTGGTAACTGTTCTCTCCAATCCCAGATGGATAGGGGCTAATTGTGATCACTTAAGGGCTAACATTACATGTAGAAGAACAGAGTGCTGACACTAGTAAAAGATAAGCAGCTTCAGGAGGGGGAATTTGGAGCAAAAAAAACTATGATGAGAGGCAGTGGTGTCACTGGGGGTGTGGACCACACTGAGTGACACTATTAGGGAGTGACACCAAAAGCTCTAGAGCAGTGTTTCTCAAACTGTGGGTTGGGACCCACTAGGTGGGTCGTGAGCCAATTTCAGGTAGGTCCCATTCATTTCAATATTTTATTTTTAATATATGAGACTTGATGCTACCATGGTATGTGACTGCATTTGGACAAATGCGACAGATCATACTTTTAAAAAACTACTATGTGTATTCTTTTAACAATGATAGTAAATGGGTCTTACTCCTGGGTAAGTGTGTGTAGAATTGCAGCCTAGGATTGTTAAAAATTTTCCTGCTTGATGATATCACTTCCGGCCAGGACATCACTTCTAGTGGGTCCTGACAGATTCTCATTCTCAAAAGTGGGTCCCAGTGCTAAATGTGTGAGAACCACTGTTCTAGAGCCCAGGTCTACTCACCCAGTAAACCTGGCTGCCCTGTCAGACTTTTCCTCCATTAGCCCAGATCTGCCCATCTCTAGAGCCCAGGTCTACTATGCTTTTCTAGGTGACACCCAGGTCTACTCTCTCAGTATACCTGGCTGCCCTGTCAGACTTTTCCTCCATGAGCCCAGGTCTGCCCGTCTCTGGTGGTGTTTCTGTAATATCAAAGGCTACTCAGAGAACTAAGAGTTTCAAACCAAGTTTAGGTGGGGTATGTGATAGTTGACCAACTACTTCTTGATGTGGCAACAAATGGTTGACACATCTTATTTTCAACACACTCTAAACGAAAATTGTTTTGTGTGTTGTCTTCAAATGCATTAATTCTCCTGAGATTACTGAGATCCTAAAAAGTCTAGTTCTGTTTCCTAAAACAATTGGTTTACAGCCCAATCCTGAGCTTCCCAACACCCAGGGCTGCAGAGGCACAGAAATGGCAACTGCTGTATCCCAGTGGGCTGGGAAGCACAGCTGGGGCTACTCAGAGTAAGGGAGTTTATGCTTCCTTATCTCGTGTAAGCCCTAGTCAGCCCTGATTTGAGCTATTGAGCAGGCGCAGATTCAAGGAGGCTCATGTCAGGTCTCCTGGGCCCGATGGGGGGGGGGGTCAGGATATAGCAGTAGAGCCTGCCTCCATCTATGCCCCCTCCTGCCTCGCTCCCTCCCTGCCACACCTTCCCCCACCCTTCCCCTGCCCCTAAATGCCTCCCTCTGCACAGACTTACTTACCCCTCCGCTGCCCCTTGCTCGCCTGGAGCTCTAGGCAGTAGTGCTCTGTCCACCAGCCGCGCTGGCCCAGCATGGGCTCACGCTGAGCCAGCTCCAGCACTTGGCTGGCACAGACTGCTGCAGGCATGCCCTATGGTATGTTTGCAACAGTGCGTGTTGGCACTGGGTCAGCGCGGCCTGGATTGGATCAGGTCCTTAATCCAGCCTCTTGCTACTTGTTGAGAATATATATTGGCAATATGGGCAATGCAAAGAGCTTGTATGGAGACAGCTATCTGTCATTTTATCCTCCTCCACAGTCTCTCGGGCTCCTTCCTAACTCATCTAACCATCTAAGTCAATTGAGTTTAACTGAAGACAGTTCTGCTGAAATCCAGACTCTTTGTCTCAAATTGGTTGTGGATTAACATTGTAAAGCTGCATAAGAAATATTTCACTGAAGCCAATTCACAATCAGTATAAATAGCTTCTCCCATTGCCAAGAAAATGCAATGTCATTTCAGTCCCTAAGTTATTACCACCTCCGTTAAAAAAAGTAAAATGAAAAGAGATCTATGAATAATTTGCATCTTTAAAGGAACATTACGTTCTACAACAGATCATTTCCATACAAGTTTAATTGTTAGTACTCACTGAACATCTCTTTTTAAAAGTAACAGTAATTTTCCACACTCCAGGCAGAGTCATCAAATATCTTCATGTGAAATGTACGTATTTTTAGACAATCTGCAGCAAATGGGCAGCTATAGTTTCAAACTCTGAATCACAAGCCACTTAAGAACTGAAGTGACAAATGAACTGCCCAGTATCAAGCTGAATGCTTTAATTGGACTAGTGAGTGGCACAGTACTGGCTCCGGGTTTAAAAGGACCCTTGGGCAAGCTGCCCTCAGTAGACTATCTCACCTCCTTCTCACCACTGTTACTTATTCAATTGCCAGGTCAGATGCATTCAAAAACCTGAGGTATCTGAGGTGGGGCCTGGTGATGTCACAAGATGGGGTCTGGGAATGTCACAAAATTGCCAGCCCTTGAAAACTGGGGAGGGAGGAACCTGGTTCTGATATTGTAGGCATCACCCAGTGGGAAAGAGGTAGGGCCCAGTGGTGACTCCCAAATGACCTGAGAGTACATCCATTCACTTGAGGAAAAGAAAAAAAAAAACCCTGGAGAAACAGTCATTTTTTGGCAAACTGGAAACCCTAATTGTTGGGCCCAATCCACAGCACCCAGAAGAAGACTGGAGGCTGATGTTTCTGCTCTTGTCTTGTCACAGACCACATACTTGAATAGGGCATGTAGTTACGCAGAAATAACAAGCAGGAGCAACAACAAGGTTGCTGTCATTCCAGTGGTTGACAGTGGGCCCCTCCTGCTAGGATATGGGCTTTGGCGGATATTCAACAATGCTAATTCCTATGCTGGTCCTGTTGTGGCCTTTCAGAACTGCCCCAAGTCTAGTTCCATCCATCCAACCATTTATTTCTAACCTGCCCTTTGGCCCTAATAATAATAATACACTCATTTAAAATACAACAGGACCAAATTACATAAAATAAAAATAATAAAACAATGTTTCTCAACCAGTGTTATGGGTACCACCAGTAGTACTGGTGGCGGCGGCAGAGATACCATCAACACAACATGACAAACAGTGGTAGAATGTTTGGCTCCTTGGACAGAGCTCCAAAGCATGCTTTTCTGCATTCAAAAAAGCTCTCCCATCATCCTTACTAGCGTTTATTGCATCACATCTGGCCTCCCAACCTGGAAATAACTGGCAATGATATCATCACCAGTTACTTCCAATGGTACTTCCAAAAGGTGGACCATGTGAAGTGGTAAGGCAGAGGACAAATGTTGAGAAATGCTGTACTAGAAAAAAAATGTAGGAATTATGTAGGAATTTAGCAGTGTGAACCAGCCCCCAAATATTCCAAATTAGCAACAAATTTTGAACTTCCCCCCGCATGACAGCTAACACTATGGTAGTTCATAAACAGATTTTGGAATACTTATAAGATGTCAATGAAAGAATGGAAAAATTTGAATTAGGGCTATTCTCATTTGCAGAGCTGATAACTGGGTATCTGTGTGAATTTCCTTGTTGCCCCACCCATGACATCCCATCATAGTTTTGCCACCACAGATAAAAGACATTTCTGTCTGCACCATTCTTATCATTCTTAAAGGATGTATGAACATTGTATGGCATGAATGTTTTACAACAAACTTGGATGATTTAAGTGAAAACAGCTTTGCTCCTATTTAAAGACACTTGCTCTTTCCATAGTCCTGTGCAGTCACTGTTGGTTTCCATGGTTAAATGTAGCAGATTTACATACTGGCTTGCCAATTGTCTCTCTACAACTGCACTAAGTCAACGACATCATTTATTAGAGAGATAAATGAGAGCAATTAAGCATCGTGACTGTAGCTGCTGAAACTTTCTGGAATGAAAGTGTTATTAAAATGACAAAGTGCCCAGCAGAATCTCGTGAAGACAAGTTATTTAATCTCTCGTCTCTAGCTGGTCGAGTGACCTCTGGTGGCACTCTTCAAAGGTATGCTGTTGTCAAACACAGGTATACAGAACCCCACGTACAAAATGACTCTGATTGATGAGTCATCTTATTTTTAAGAGCCATATTATTTAGAGTTGGGTAGACAGGTGATAAACATTATCCTTTCATTCATATTTTTAATGTATTCACTTTATGGCCAGGCCAGATCAAATACTGATAAATGGCATTTTCGGGAAGAATAACAGTTACTTTTTTATATGCCGTGCCCTAAGGGTTATATTTTTCAATGGTGCATCAACTGTTCCATAACATTCTGTCAATCAAAAACTGGTTGAAGTTGCATTAATACTAACTTGCTTTGGAAATGTGTTGTCTCAATTTCCCATGATTTTCAAAACCTGTTACAGCAGGCTGAAGTCAACTTTGGAAATCGGAAAGAAGCAATGTTGTTTTGCTTCTACCAAATTTCATTTTTCGTGCAGCATTTACATAGTGCAAGAAGGAACAGCAACCTATATGAAGGCAAGGTCACTTTCAAGGTGTTCTTTGTGGAATAGAATGTACAGGAAAAAGGAGAAATTGTGCAGGAACAGAAGGACTAGAACGGCAGAAAATATTGTGATCGAACCTAGGTCCTGCGCTAGCTATTTAAATGGCAAGGACCCTCTGGGGGCAAGTCAGGCAGAGAAAAGGGGGATAGGGTCTTGGAGTGCACCACTGACATTGATCTCCTCCCTTGCCAGCCCCAGAACTACCCCAAGATTGGCTCACTCCCCACTCCAACCCTCCCCCAAAGCACCCCCTGCCACCTTATCCACTCTAGTGCAAGCTAGATGAGTGCTTGAGTGGGTTGTGAGATCTGAATTGGGCTTTTAGTTTATTAGTTAAAGAATCCTTCAGGATATAACTGCAAAGGAGGCAAAGAATATTACATGCAATATTAGAATTAAATTGATTAAATTAAAATTAAGCCTAAAACTCTCAAACACAATATGACTGAACAACAGCAACACTAATAATGCAGTCAGCCCAGATATGCTGAAAGATCTGAGCAAATAAACAAGTAAAGGCAGCTTGGTGGAGCTGTTTTTCAGTGGGAAAATTATCAGAATGAAAGGGTTTTTAAGCATCTGTTCCCATTGGTTTAAATGCTAGTATAAGTTCATGGGCAGCTACATTTCAGAAACCGACACACTGTGGGATATACTCTATGCCCTCAGACGCTGGCATAACTAAAACTGTCACTGCTGACACACAAAATGATGCAATCATGGTGTGGGTGTTGCTAATCATTGACACTCTTCATTATCCACAAAGTGCTAATGAGATACACAGCCCAATCCTACCCTGTGCTGGAACGAGGAGGCTGGCTGTCCTGCCCCTTTTCCAGAGAGGAGTTGGTGCTGCCTGCGGCTTAGCCCAGGGGAAGAGGAATTCATTCCCCTTACCCCGGGTAACGCCACAGCAGCCCCAAAAGAGCATCCCAGATCTAAGCATCCCAGAGCTGGGAGTGGGGTTAGAATATGACACAAGTGCCAGATCGTGGCCCCACCCTTGCTCAGCCACAGCCTGTCTACAGGCCTGCCCGCCCTCCCCCCACTCTGGAATGCCTCCCTCCCGCCCTCTCCCCCCCCGACCCTTGTGCCAGCCCAACACAGTGGGTGCAAACTTACCCTTCTCTGTCAGTGCAGAGGATGGATCTGGCCTCCATGGACCAAAACACAGACGTGTGCTGGCCCAGCTGACTCAGGAGGAGGTGCAAACGGGCCTTACATTCGCACTCCCAGGCTGGCGTAAGGGACTTCCGCCGGCTCAGTGCAATCTCCAGATTGCATCACAATCACATTCCCCACCCCCACCCCATCAACAGACAATGTAGCTGCACAGTATGTGTCATATTTCTGAGATAACAAATATTGTGGTTTGAGTCATGGAAAAATACCACATCTGTGCAACAGAAACGCTTCTTTCGGGAAAAATCCCTACAACAACAGACTAATAATAATTCATTTCTTCTCCTTAGAAAGAAAGTCATCTGTTTACCACACTGCTGCTTTCATTGTATTCCTTGCTAAGATGTGCAGTGTGGGGCCTTCTCAATGCAGTGCTGATGGAACTACTTGATAGGAGGCAGGAAGAAGCTAGTTAGTGCTATAGGATACCACTGGTAGTTTCAACGACCAAGGTCAAACCTACGCAGGTTCCAGAAACACAATTACACTTCCCAGAAAAGGGTAGCCTGAGCAGGTAACTGCTTGATTAGAGAATAGTCATTAAGAGTGGAAGTGCTAACGTGCTGCAACTATTAACAGGAGAAAGCTGGTTACTTCCATTAATAATTCTGATAGATGCACTTATTTGGGGAGTAAAATGTTTGTAATCTTCTTTGTAATGAAGATATTGTTAACCTCGAAATATGAAAATGTGCATTCTTGCTTGCAAGTAAATGATATTTTGAAATTAGTATTTTAAAAATTTGTTGGCAGGTTTTGTTATGAAACCTTTTTAAAAAATTCTTTTATTAATAACATAGTGCAGTCACAAATTCATTAAATTCAGGTTTTGTTGCCAAATTTGATGCAAGTAGATCCCTTCTTTGTGTTGGTTGTTGCCATAATATGCCGCTATTACACACTTAATATTACACAAGCACGCTTTTATTTTATTCTGTCACACGTAGGAATATTTCATTCTATTCTTTAGGCGGAAAGCCTAAGTGCACTTACTTGGAAGTAAATCCTGTAAAGGAATAAAGAACTTCATGGGATTCCAATTTACTTGCACGGAAAAAATATGAGAATAGCTAAGTAATAATCCTGTGATTTTCTATGTTTGGGAGCCTATCTAAATCTTCACTGTGTAAAAATTCAAAATTTACATTACATACAAAACATATTTGAGTGCTTTGCATTTTAAAAACAAATACCTCCTTGCTTTCTTATGAAAATAAAGAGGTGAACACACATATGTTGCATCTCACCTTCATGTCACCTTTGTGCATTCTGATATAATATGGCAGAATGGCTGCCACTATTTAATTAAACAGAAATCTGGATTAACTCCAGCTGCAGGCCGTGTAATCTGTCATGGTGTGTTCAGAAAAAAAAGGGGTGTGTGTGTTTTCCCCAGGCCCATATTTCATTTCAACATGGAAATCTGTTTACCCTCAGACTGATCCACATACTGCAGTTTAGTTTTCTTTTCTCCTGAACAAGATCAATAAGATCCCTTCCAAATGTCTTACTAGTACCTTCTGAAAATCAATGAGGATCTCACAATGATTTCACTTAACTGTTTATGATATGTCCTTGTTAATGAACAAGCATCATACTTACTGATGTAAGAAGTTACCGTTTAACCCATGTTTGCCCGGCCAACAAGTGTGCACATTTCATCCCTGTTGTGTATATGCAACACTGGGCAAAAATGGCTTAATCAGGTTCAACAGAGGAAAGAATTCATCTCTGCAGACTCTCAACCATAGGCTCAGAAGTTCTGCAATACTGCCAGCAGATGGATGGGATAAGAAGACCATGCACAGGCAGGAACACTACTTGCCACACTGTTTACCAGCGGACCAACTTCAAATGTTGGCACCGTTTTCACTGGTGCAGTGACTAGAATGTTGGACTAGAACCAGAAAGATCTAGGTTCACAAATCCCACTCAGGAGTTACATTCCTGAGTGGGGTTTGTGAATCAAGATCTCCCTGGTTCTGGTCACTGCACCAGTGGAAACTGCCCCTTTTCTCTCTACCTGTATAGCTGGTGTGGATCTAATAATAATAATAATAATAATAATAATAATAATAATAATACAGGTATCTATATACCGCCTTTCTTGGTCGTCAGATTTCTCCTCAGACTTTAATTCAAGGCGGTTTACATAGGCAGGAGGTACTAAATCCCAATAGGGATTTTTACAATTGCAGAAGGTTCTGTCTTTCAAGAACCACAACATTTCAGATGGATCTTTAATGATCTGGTATCACATTCTGGCCTCCATTTTCCTCCCACACAGGCTGACGGCGGCCAAAGAGCAGGTGGAATAACTCAGCATAACTTAGCTAGGCTTGTCAGCTGCTTCAAGGTCTCGCCCATTCACGGTGCCAGTGGCCTCGAACTGGCGACCTTCGGATGTTATCTTCAGGCAAACGGAGGCTCTACCCTCTAGACCAGACCTCCTGCCCAAGAGAGCCATAGGACACCAGGAGGTCTACACAGAAGTAGAAAATATTTTTACTTCCCTTTGGTAGGCCTCCTGGTCCTCCCATCACTACTACCACTGAAGGCAGCACACTTTTCCTTAGAACAGCTTCATTGCCATTAATAGTGGGAAACTGAATCAGGCAGTCAGTTTCATACATCCATTTATGAATGGATACATTTACATCCCTCATTCATCTGATTATGAACATCAGCTCAAATATATTTCAAGTTAGCCCTCAAACCTACTCCCAAAGGCTAAATCCTATTCTGTATTTAAGACTAATGTTCACTGTGCCCGCCCACTTCTGACACTCTTCCATTGCCCTTCTTGACCCTGAATGATGAGGCACCTTTCAAAAGCTGGACACTAGTCCCTTTAAAGAGGAGACTGAAGACTGGGAAAGGGATAAAAGTGTTCTTGTACAGAAAGGCTGCAGTTAAAATTGTATCAATATTCCTGTTATAAACTGACAAACACAGAGCTCAGTGAGGTCATGTTGTACATGCTTGAGCTGACATGCCAATCTGCCAGCAGTCATATGGTTCTCATATGGCAACACTCCACAGATGCCAGCAAAATGTGAGACATTTCTGGCTCATTTCATTCCATTCTCCTGAATGCCATGTTTTCCTGTGTAATATACATCTAATATATACATACCAATCTGCTCTTCAGCAGTGCTGCTAAAGATCTCTCACATATCTTTCCTAGTATATATGCACACACATTTTTCATTCCGGGGTTTAACGTGACAACATTCTTCTCTTCTAAATGATATGAACCATTGTAAAAGGGTTCAAAATACTCCTATGACCTCGCTTTGGTACATCAGGATTGATACAGTAAATATGATTGATGTGGCCACAGTTGGTCATGCCACTGTGTGTGTTTTAAGGTAAAATATTTCTGCTGACTTAACTCCAACAATGAGGATCTTCAGAAGCGTCCACGAAACGGGGATCTGATTAACGTTTCAAGATCTGACCAATGTGTAGATTCAACACCATGGCCGTTCACTTGCGTCTCTGTATCAAAAGTGCAACAGCTCCATTTCGCAAACCAATGTGATCCAATCATATCTGCTAAACAGACCATAGTAATTCGCTGAACTTCAAATACACAATTTACAAATTGTGAAAATATGTATTTTTGCATTTCATCGTATTTGGAGCTGCTTGTAGTTTGCTTTTATTTCAAGTCCCGTGCACTGCAAGAAGAACTCTTTCTTTTTTCCTCCTTTTTAACAATTGGAAAAATGAGAAAGGATAAACAGAACTAAAACAAACACATTAAAATAATGTTTAGGATGTGATTTGATTCAACCAAATAGGTTCAGCTAGCTAGCTAGTTTGTTCCAGTGACTGTGTTATCTTGAAGCTGCTTTTTGGACCCATCAGCAGGGCCAGCCTTAGGGTGATTTGCCTGGTTTCCTCAAATTGCACCCCATGCTTTAGGACCCACCACACTGGGGCAAGCAGGAGAATTGCCCACTGCCACAGCCTGCATCTCAATGCCTGGGAGGGTGGCGTGGCAAGTGAAGCATCCACTCACGTGGACTGGCTCTCCTCTGAGTCCCTTTGGCCAGAAATGGCCCTCCTGGAAGCAATATCGCTAGCTCAGGTCCAAGATGACCCATGGCAGCAGCTGCGGTTTAACCCAAGGCAAGGGGACAAATGTTGCCTTACCCCGAGGAGACCGAAACATGCTGAAACTTCACTGCAGAATAAGCAGATGCCATACCAGTGAGGCTGCATCACTGCACAGTGAATTACAGTGGATTGGCCTGTTAGAGTGCAACCTTATGCTTGATGGAGCTCTTTGGCTAAGTCCCCTGTGCCAGAAATGTTGCAAGCAATATCATGAAGACAACAGGTATTCTGCTATAATGCCCATCTTGCCTATCTTTTGGGTTATGCAGTCAAATGGATAGCACACCTATCCAAATGGATAACAAACCAAACCAAATGGATAACAAACCTATTGATCAAACATGTCCTGGGCTTATGGTAGCAGATCTCACAAGTCCAGTTACAGCACAGCATGAAAGGAATGCCACTATCAGGTGCTCTAGAGCCACCAGCTCAAACAGCCAGAGGCTCAGTGCACCTGCCAATGGCCCAGCCAGGCCACACTGGAGCAGGCAAGGTGATTGCCAGGGTGAGACTTTGGCAGTTTGGGAGAGCATTGGGATGGTTCAGGAGAGGAACTGGGAGGGTATGGTGGTTGAGGTGGATTACAGTAGCATGGGCCAGATCCTATGCTCCTTTCCCGGCTCAGATCTCTAATCAGACTAATGTCAGCAAAAGAACCAGACTTTGATAGCCAGGCAACCTATGGAGAAGTCAGTGTTAAATATTTTTATTTACCTTTCCCAGGCAGCTTGGTTTCCTCCCCCTTGGTGCTGCATGCTATGGTAGGGGACCAGATTGGGTTACTCAAGAAGTCTATAGACCTATTCTTGCATTTGTTTCCCTTTGGAGAGAAACACATGTAGGCTGTCACTGCAGTGCGCCAATGACATGCACTGAGCGCATCCTTCGCTCTCCCTGTGATCAGTATTTGTCTGCAGCAACAAAGGCTGATCACAGGGAGAATCCAGGGTAACAATCACTGAGAAGAACTCCCCATTTTCAGTGTTTGTCATTGCAGACAAATGCTGAACATGGCGAGGACGGCGGCAGGTCTATGGACATACAGGTGGACCTGCTGTATTCACAGATTTGGGACCCATGGATTTCAGTATCTGCGGGTCCCCTGACCCACAGGTCAGACACACATGGACCCTCCAGAGGCAAGGGGAGCTGTGCTTTTTTTGAGGTCTCCCAGAGGCCTTAAAAGGCATTCTGAAGACCCCTGAAGCCTGCAGATTTCATTATCTGCTTGTTTCCTTATCTATGGCCTGTATGTCATAGTGTGCTCTAGAAGTAGTCCACAACCATTTGCACCCATGGGGAGATGAATGCCTGAATAGGGCTAGTGTGTGTATGACTAGTATAAGGAAGTTCAAGGTACAGCATGCAATCTTGGAGTCCCTCATTTATTGAGTTATTGCTGCCAGTCCATGCAGTGAAGATCACTATGGCTGTCCCTGTGTCTGGCATCCTGTTGGGGTGCGTGACATCTTACAGGCATCTCCCTGTCACCATGTGTGAACTCATTCAGTCCATACATAGCTAACATGGGGGCGTCATCCACACTTTGTGACTGATGTGTGCTGTCAGTGTTGCCATGGATGCTGGGAGAGAGTGGCTATTGGGGCTATAATTGAAGTTTGTGCCACTGTTGTTTTCTTCTCGGTTTTGCTGCTGGAAGTACATGGGAGAGTGTTCCGTCCCCTCTAATGTCAGCAGCTCATGCCAGGGACTGCTAGGAAGTCAGAAACCGTGCTCCCTCCACTGCCTCCCATCAGTTTCTGGTAAGGGCATTCCCTTCTTTCTTCCCTTGATCACACCATGGGACACCCAGCATTTCCCAGCAATCAAATGCCTTACCTACTCAATCACTGATCAATTATTTGGGTGTGCCTTGGTTGCCCACTCCTTGAAAGTGAAAGATGCTGTGAGCAATCAACCCTGAGTGAGAGGCTCAGACACTCTTAGGTACATGCATTATTGAAGTTAACTCCCAGTGGACCCCTTTTGCATATGCCTGGTGGTAACTGAGATGCTACCTGCCTCCACTACCCAATTGTTTGCATAGGAGAGTAGGAATTCCCTTCTCCCTCAATTAACCCTCCACCAGCCATTACTGTGCCTAAAATGGGGTGGTGGTGGTGTCAGCCTCATCACCAGTGGCGTAGCTAGGGAGGTGCAGGGGGTAGCAGTTGTACCAGGCATCAAGCTTTAGGGGGATAACAAGCTGAGCTTGACACAAATGACCAAAATTGTGAAAATCTTGGTATGTATGAATAATACCATCATGTTTATGTCATTGGAAAGGTAATTTAATGCAGAATGCAATGAAACAAACTGCATTGGAATATCTGGATTCTATCAAAAGTTATGGCCAATTAACCAGAAAATGAAAACACAACTGCCTTATGGAACAAAACATGAATTTTCTTAACTCAAATTCGACCTATGAGTGATTGTTTTGAGAGCCAATGACATTCTGTTATGTTATTGACATGTTAATCATGATACAGCATGAAACCAATAAGGTGTTAATATGTCAGCTGTCATTTCCATGTATCATAATACAGTTACCCCTACTAACTGGGTGAGAAGGCACTTTTTCAAGTGGTGCCCCTCTTATATTTAGCAAGGGGAGAATAACCGTCCCTCTCCACACCAGCACAGTGTCTTGAACCAATCAGGGGCACACTTTTTATTTATTTACTTAATTAAATTTGATTTTGTCTGGGGGGGGGGCTACAAATCTTCTTTGACTCCAGGTGGTAAATGCATGCCTTAGCTATGCCATTGACTAGGGTGAGACAGAAGAACAAGTAGGTGGCAAGCTGCTGGGGAAGGAGGTGGGTTCCTCCCAGTCTTCACTTTTTAAAAAGCCTGGACGTGACATCGCTTCCGGTTGTGACATCACTTCCAGGGCAACGTTTTGAGCTTGGCACCAGGCTACATGATCATTAGCTACACCACTGCTCATCACATCCCTGGTAAGGTGGTAAGATTCAACAGAGAGAGAGAGAGAGAGAGAGAGAGAGAGAGAGAGAGAGGTTTATACACCATCTGATAGTATGGACCATCTCAGTGTGCTCCTTATCAAGGGACTAGGTCAGTTTCATAGCATACTTTGCAGAGGCAAGAATCCCAAAATGCAAGACCACCTGCTAGTAGATTCAAAATCCAACCAAACCAAGATGCCCTCATACACATATATTCAGTGATAAGGAGGATTTTTATTCAGTAAAATAAGGAGGAAAAAAACATTCTGGCAGACAACCAAGAGGTGAAAAGAACTGGCCTAGCCTGGCCCAAAATAAAACCAGCCTTGCTCTCTGCTTTCCTTTGGCCTACGCATGCTATCATAACACAAACTGGTATATACTTATCATACCATCTGAAACTGGTATGTCATTAACATGTAGTATTACATTGTGACCTTTTCAAAATACTTTATTAAACCAGAGTACTAATCAGGTCACAGTAAAATACTTACTCTTAGTAAAATGTAATAGTTACACTGAGAGTGTAATACAAAGCTCAGTTATTTATATCTCTCTTTTTAACACTGCATAATGACAATTGCATCAAGTAATAATTTACGCTAACCCAAATGCTCTTATTGTTGCTTTTTGCAGGTTTTGGCAAAGTTTGTAGTTGCAAATGGATTTACTGTTAAGTGCATCTTCTGTAACATTTATAGTCAAACCAGGTGTGACACAAAGTAGTGTATGAAATATGAGAGCTCTGTAATCTTGTTGGCAGAGATTCTAAATGGCCTGATGCACAAAAAGGCAGGGAGGTGCAACTTTTCCTCATTGAGCACTGCAGAATGAATTCATAACATTAGCCACTATGATCTGCTGTCTCACTGAAGAATCCAGAATTGTGTTCCAAAAGTTTGGGATGAAATTTTTACTGAAAACCACAATTTGTTACAGAAATGGAAGGTACAAAAAAAAATTAAATTATAAAATTTAAATAAATACATTGGAGATGGAACTTAGATGAATTAATAAATGAATGGGCTCAAATGCCCAGGATTTCTCCAAGCACCAACACAGCCCAAGAAATAAAGCACACACTTAAATGGCCCCCATTCCCCCACCCCAGAAGCACAACTCCAGTTGTGTTTGGTCAACTTGGCCAGAGACTCTCAGTGGATCAGAGGCTGGCCGCGGGCTGTATCTGGCCTCCGAGCCAGGATTTGGAGACCCCTGGCCAAGAGGATAGACACAACCCATGGTGAGCACCTCCTGGACTAAGGGTGCAATCCTAACCAACTTTATAACTTCAAGGTAAGGGCACTGCAGCTCTGGGATAAGGAAACAAACCTTCCCTTACCTTGAGTAACTGTGACTGTCACCCAACCACAGGATATAACACAGGCCTCATTGGCACGGCTGTGTCAGTGCTGGAAAGTTGGTTAGGATTTGAGACTAAGACAATTGTACATTGCAAGGGGAAGCGCCTCCTGGGTTGTACAGCCAGTAAGTGTAAATCCTTCTTCCTCTGAGGGATTGATCATTTGGTATCACCTGGGGTCTTTGAATTTGAATCAGCAGGTGGGTGCCAAGATCCAACAGGTTTACTCAGAGTCATGTTTGTCTGGATAGCAGTTCCTGTTCCTGCCAAACAAAGGATAATGACAATTTACACCTACAGCAGTGCTCCAAAGACCAGTGGAGAGGCTTCTGCAATGGCAGACCACACAGTACACCAGTAGATCTCAGGGTTTGCCACTCATGTAGGGCCCTTACAGCTGGCAGCTGTGTCATGATCACTCCTTTTTTGGTGAGGGAGGACCATCACTTCTCTTATATGGGGGCACCTCTCCCTTGAGGCTGTTCACATGGCCCCTCGGTTTAAATATCATAATGCCCAAACAGAGGTGCTGATTCCATGCAAGTCCAGTTGAGCCACAAGCTCCCCACAAACTCCCAGGGCTAATCATGTAGGGACTATAAGAACCAGTTCTTACAGCATCCGCCCAGTAGTGAATCTTTGGAATAAAATTCCCTTGTTGTATCAGGCTTAAATGTTATCTAGCCCAGCATTCCGTCTCCAACCACTTACCTCCATCAACCAGTTCAACCAGGTCAACCAGTTACCTCCATCCAGTTCCTGAGTAGAGCATGCTGGCAACAACCATCTTCTGTTTTTTTGCTCTCAGAATCTGGTGCTCAGAGCCAGGGTGCCTTCAAAGATGGCCATTCCATTTTTGCTTTCATGCCGAACAGCTCTGGTCGAACATATTCTTCATAAATCTGTCACAAACGCCATCTAAGTGAGTGCTCATCTCTGCATCTTATAGTAATGATTTCCATAAACTAATTATGCACTGTAGTAAGGAGTGCTTCCTTCTGACTCTCCTGAACTTGCTGTCAATCAGTTGCTGAAACCCACAAGGATCAGTCTTGTGCTCAACAATATGGAGTCTCTTAGCAAACATTTGTCACATTGTATCTAAACTGCAGCCTAAGCCAAATTACCCTGTTGTACTGTCTTGAATTCTTATGGCCACTGTGTGCAATGTCAGTTTTTATTATTTTAATTCCGTTTGATTTTTGTATCACTCCCAGCCTCTTCATTGTCGAGCTGAGTCGACAGCAAAGCAAGGGGTCATTTTAAATAATTATTACAAGCAGATATGCACATTCTGCCCTAGTTGTTGATGAATTAAGTACACAATTCTCTCTGTATATAGATTTTATATGTGAAAAGGATCGGCGGAGGCGGGGTAAGAAGAGAAAGGTTGCTGCATTTTCCTTAATTTTGCCATATTGCCTGGATCACAGCCTCACTCAAACTGAAACAGCCATCTGGTTGATGCGCATAAAAAAGAGGGTTTTCTCAAACAAAGAAGCTACCTTTTGATTATTCCTCACCATACATCTCCCTTCCTTGCTTTTCTGTTCCAGTCTTTGGGTGCTATTGACCGGCAAGTTCTCCTGCACAAGCCCCTATATAGCTTCTGCTTCTTTCATTGGGCTTTATGCAAAGGCAGTTCCCAATTAATGAATTTTGATATATGTAGACTTGGAAGATGAACCCTTGCCAGTTCTCAGCTTCTTTATAGTTGCAGCATTGCCTTTCCTGTCTCTATGCATCCCAATTGTCTGATACCAAGTGAGATATTACAATCAATTGGAGCGAAAGTTCTGAATAATAAAAAATATATATTTGGGGAGGAGGGTGAAAACATTTTTATACAGTACTGCCTATCTAATCCCTGTGTCAGGTAGGGAACAAACTTGGGCACGAGTAACAGCTCAATCCTGCTATGGAACAAGCAGGCCAGCTGGCCTGCGCTGTATCCAGTTCAGGGTAGGAGATAGCTGCCGCACAGCTCAGAGTAAGGGGATTTTATTTCCCCTTACCCCATGTCACGTGGCATCCACCCCAATGGGGCTACTTGGATCTGCACCCACAATTTCAGTGGCATAGATCCAAGCAGCCCAGTGTTACACCAGGCTGCTCAGGTGTGAGATATGGCCTAGATTGTCCACGTCAGCCCCACACCCCTCCCGGGCCTGGTCCACCCACAGTTTACCCTCTCGCTCCCCAAAATGCCCCCATACCGTCCTCCCTCTACCCTCCCCAAGCCCCATGCTGGCTGCCCTTAGCCGGTGCAAACTCACCTTTCACTGGTCTGGATCTGGCATGGGGAGACCAATATGCATCCTTGTGATCCTGGCTCAAAGGAGGTGCAAACTTGTCTTACTTGTGCCGTCCAAAGACTGCGCCTGGATTGCGCTCTATGACTCCAAACCTTCAAATTTATAAGCGCAAAGGCAAACACATGCATAAAGTCCCAAATTGACCTAAAGAGCAAAACTAGTGGAAAAAAATCCATCTATGATCTCAGAAAGCATCAATGAATCGATTCTTTGCATAAGGCTGGCCCAGGACTCAACTGCTCCAGGAAACCCAACATTTTCCCTCTCTTCTTTCAAGGCTTCGTAGTTTTCAGAGATCACCAAGCCATCCCTCAGAAAATCAGGTTTTTGGATGCATTTGACTGTCAGCCCAGTCTTTCCACATGCTCAACCAATAAAACTGGAGTTTCAGTGGCAGAGTGCAGTTGACAACGTCATAAATACCATTCTGGAAGTGCTTGTAGCCACATACTTCTGGGCTGCCACTGCAGACAGATGAAGGACCTCAAGGCAGTGGTGTTGAGGAGAGGCCCTGCCAATGTTGATAAGCTGGGAGGGTGGGTGGAATGGGGCAGGGGTGGGAGGATCTGAGAGGAGAGACAGGGGCAAGTCAGAGGTGGGATTATTACTATTACTCAGCATGAATGACTTGCACCAGATGCTATCCCCTCAGGAGCCTCCCGACATGCTCCCTTTGCTAAAGAGTTGGCGTAGGCATGGGTGATCAAGGGGTTTACAGAGGGTAAGGGGAAATATTTTCCCTCATCTCTCCCAAGCTTCCAATCACCACCCATGGCAGGAAAAAGAATAGGATTCAATTGTGCGTCTCCTTATCAGTTAGACTATTATTAGGGCCCCATCCTATCCAACGTTCCAGTGCCAATGCAGCTCTGAGGTAAGGGAACAAATGTTTCCTTAACTTGAGGAGGACTCTGTGACTGCCCCCCCCCCCCACTGAAGGATGCAGCGCACACTCTCTTAGCACGGCTGCGTCAGTGCTGGAAAATTGGATAGGACTGGGCCCTAATCAAATAGTTGTTCATCTGAGTCTTAGCAAAGGAGGCGATAATGTTGCATTGTTTGTGTAATAAAGTCACAAGCACCCAGTACAACAGGATTTGGAACTTTCAGTAGAACCAAAGCAGGCCCTGCCCTGGTTTATGCTAGGACATAGCTAAGAACTGCAAAACCAGAATGGAAAGTGAAAGTAATATCAAACCAACTTTGCCCTAGGAACCATGTCAAAATAAGTCTCCATTTCAACAAGGGAGCTGAAATCCACAACTGTACAGCCCACAATAGATCCACTCCACAGTATAACAGATTGGGTTTGATTTTAATTATACACCCAGATGTGTAGATAAATTTGCTTAAATTTATTGCTTCACTTGCAATGTGGACTGCTGGTTTTAAAATAAATCTGTCCACTTCTAGTTTCCACGTGCAAATTGTCCATTTGATCACAAGCAGTGAAGGCATCTGCTTTCAAACAGTAAATTCTTTCTCCCTCTCCAAAATGTCTACATTCACTTGTGGGGAAACAGAGTTACGTTTGTAAACTGGGTATTAAATATGGAGAATATTATTCCTGGAGGTCCTCATTTGCTGCATACTAAAAACTGCATTTACCTGAATTTCCAGAAAATATACAGATATGGGAAACATCCAGTCTGCAGGCACTTCCCTGGACTGGGGGTGAGGAACACCAGTCTCAAGAGACCGAATGCTATCTTGGAAGTTTTGGCAGATTGCAGAAGTGGTGAACTGCTTCTAAAATCAGAGATAGCACAAGAGAACGTGGCATTGACCCATCAACAGAGCACACTGTGCAAACAAATGGGTTTGTTGTGAATACTGCTGTGCATTTTGGTACAGTCCAGCTCTGTTTGTGCATATTTACTGAGATTTTAGGGGTTCTGACATGGAACAATCTGCTTCCCTCTGATATGTGCTTGGGGTGGTTCAGCCCTATTGAGTGGAGCTCTTGTTCTGCTCTAATTCTGGACATGAGGGCATGTTAATAAAACATGCTAGTGGTTAAATATGTTCTGGAGAACTGTTTTTCATAAACAGCCATTGTTTGCAAGCCTTCCTGCCCCTGCTGAGTGCTGACCTGAAGGCAAACCTAGCAGGGCCTGGGAGCCTGAGTTATTATCCTATCCTTAGAGCCCATAGGCAAAGAGGAAACATTATGCTACTGGAATTGTTGGCAGTGTGGAATATTGAATATAATTTGATGTGGCATCGAGCAGGGCCTCAGATGTATAAGGGAGATGGAAACTGTGACAAAGGTCTTTCCCTGACACAACCAAGGCAAAGGACCTCTTTCCAATGGCTCTCTGCACCTTTGCTGGAAAGGGTGTCACAGGAAAGCTTGCCCAATGGTGGGAAGACAAACTGACCATTTTGAATCAGCAAAGTCAGCAGGTCACAAAGACACGCCTGCCTTGCATCGCAAGATCAGGAGCAATATGGCCCTGAGGGTAGGAGTACATTGGGAAGGGTCTCAGGTTTGGGGGAATCAAATGAAGGACTCCTCAGGGTTTTGGATACCTCGGGGTTTTGGACCCCTAGACATGTGTTCTATCCCCTCTTATTACTCTCCTGTCTCCTTATTGATGTATTGAATGTTTTACCTACTACCAGAACAAGGGACATGATTTGGGAGGTATTACTCCTCTGCATCAATTTGTACAAATTTTCTGGAATAAAATGCTGATCTATTATATTTTGAAGTCTGGTGTTTCTTGACCCTACTGCGACAGAATGAACAGCAGCAGCAGCCAACATCACTTATTGAGTCATGCAGACTGCATGCTGTACAGTCACCTGACTGCAGGCAGAGAAGCAAAGTGTAATCTAAAAGTCTCATTACACCCCCTCGCCCCATGCATTACAGAATCATTACTAATCATTGCTAATTATTATGTTCTCTGATTACAGGGTTATTGACAGGAATAAATCTTGCCAACAGCCATGTTCATTAGATTTTTGTCTTCTCTGTTCATACGAGATTGATACAATGAGAGTTTGCATGCATTTAAACTATCTATATGGGGGTGATGGGACTTTTGGATTACCCTGTACTGTCTTGGCTAACAGTCTGGGTGTAAATGAAATGTCATTTTGGATATGCAGTGCATATCTCAATCCCTTCAATGGTTTTGTGTATACACTTAAAACACGGTGAGCACAAACCAACAGGAAACTCCCCATTGCACAAGCCCCATTGCAGTTGAAAATAAGAGCTAGTCTGTTTAGGTTTTGTGCTCCCTCATCCTGCTATGCTTGCTGACTCATGTCTAGTTTCATGAGGACAGAAAAAAAGCACTTAGCATTGGCCCAGAAAATGCTGGCACCAGATAAACGGAGTATTCAGAAGTAGGTACATATACTGATGTGAATTCAAAGGCTAGTGCTCGGTTTCTGCTAATCCCAGGACTCCCTCTGGCTCTGCAAATGTCAGGATCTAACCTGCTACTGCTGGGTACTGAGCACCACCAACCTTTTGTGAAATCAGTGCTAATGCAGCGTTCACAGACCCTCCTAAAACCCTTCTCCATCCCTGAATAAACAGAGATTGAAAAGATATTCAACGAAAGTGGGCATAAAGATTGCCTCGATTAGCAATGGATACATTATATGGCGAATAACAAAAACAAATCCAGCATTCAGAACATGATGCAGTGTGTTCATTTCCAGTCATATAAATGCTGCTGGCTAATGCCTTTCCTGTTCTGCATAAATTAGAATTTTTATTATCGATCGCCGCTTTAAATCGGATCAAGTCGATTGAACTTATCCTGAAGGCGACGGGTCTGTTTTCCTGCATTTGGGTGTCCAAAACACCTGCCAGCTGTTTGTCCGCTGAATTGAGGACATCATGTTTTCAATTTCCTTCAATAAAGCTATGAATCTGGCAATTTGCTGGCCTGCTTCAGCTAAACAGTAAGGACAATTTGAGAAAGATCATAGTTCAGGTTCAGTCAGACGGAAACGATTGAAAACAGAGAACTGGCCGCTATGTCGTCGTCGTCCCCCACCCATGCAGCTTGCTGTCGCTGTTTGACTGACAAACTGACTTTTTTGAGGTGTTCATGCCCGTTTCAGTCAGAGTTTATTGAAGGTGATTTTGATCTTCTCCATGAGGCCACAGCAGTGGCCATGCCATCTGTCACCTGGATTGCATCGTGGATTCTCTGGAGAGAGTGCTATGGCTCCTGATCATTTACAGATTGTGCTGCTTTCGCCTCCATAAGGACCACATGCACAGAGCCAGATGGTGAACATACACGCTTATTATAAGTCTTTATCTCTGTGCAGGAAGGAGAGGCACCATTAGATCTCCCTCAGGAACCCCACTCCTCTCGACCATCATGCTGCTCTTCAGCAAATACAGTCTTCTTCAGCTGTCATCAACCTACCTCTGAAAATTAAAAAAATAAACAATAATTCCATCAGCTGAAGCCCGAGACAGGCTCACAAAGCTGCTGCTCCTGCCCCCTCCCTTCCCCCACTGTCAGCACAAGGTAGAGGCAAGTTTGTTTGCAAATAGATCACATTAGCAGGGGCTTCTGATTAAATATAAAACAAGGTTATCTAGAGGGTTACATGCTCAGTTTATTACATTCTATATGGATCAAAAGGCTCTTTCGCACCAATTGCCTTTAATTTCAATTTTAAATGAAGGGGGGGAATAAAAGGAGACCATTTGTTTCCAATTCAAACAAAAATCCCACCAGCATATCAAAATCAGATGTTTAAAAGGGCAGCTCTGGTGGTACTGATTGTATGAAATAAGAACCGCTATTTGAAAGCAAATATGGCAGATCTGCCCCCTCCTGCAAAGTTTGGTCTTGGTAGGTTTGGCTACAGGGCACAATGAAGGAATGGCAGTGGGATTTTCAACTGGGGGAAGGTTTTGCATAGCCAAACTTTGCAAATGAATCAGAGAAGTAGTTCTGAATCAGCCTGTTGCATCCCACCTGTATTGACAGAAATGTCCTCTATTCAGGCTGTCTGAGGAAGGCAGGCATAAAAAGGCCATTGGCATTTTTCACATAAAAGGGGCACACAAATATGCAGATATCTGTATTTATACTGGAAAATGGCAGGTTACTCCATACAAAACCAAAACCCACATAGCCATTTATAGAGCAGAACCATTAAGTCCAATAGCATTACTCTAAAGTTAAAAGAAAAAAATGATTGAGATTGCAGAGCACTCTGTTCTCTCAATCAAGACTCCACTATAACACTGTATATTTGTGGATTATATATTTACTCATAAACTGTGGGTCCTAAACTATAAAATACTGGTAGTATTATGTGCTGCTGTTCACTGTTGCCATATCTCACAAACACCACCATTGCTGACACACATTTTGTTCTCTCTCTCTCTCTCTCTCTCTCTCTCTCTCTCTCTCTCTCTCTCTCTCTCTCTGTGTGTGTGTGTGTGTGTGTGTGTGTGTGTGTATTGCCAAGCCTGGAACGTCTTTCATAGTGGAAGTCTGGCTTCTGTCCAATTTCAAGCTCCTTCCGTAAAACACATAGTGATTATTTCCCCCCCTCTTATTTCCAAAACAGGGATGTTCCTGAAGACAGACTAAGAGAGAGAAGAAAGAATTTATGTTACTATCCCCATTAATAATGCTAAGAAAAATCTGTAAACATTAATATGATCTCAAATTTAAATTCCAAGATTAGTCAGAAAACATTACTTAGAAGAGGATAGGAGAATGGAGTCGTTTGATTAAAAAACAATGCAAATTTTGCTTTCAGCATGCAATCAAGATTATGTTTTTTGTCATCTGTCAGAAGTAGGTTAGCAGGGAAATCCTATGGAAATCCAATTCCAATAGGATGGTCATTGCTAAACTGAAACTGATGCCAGTTTAAGTACTGAAGTAGGGATCCTATGCTTTTTCAGCAGCAGCCTTTGAAAAAAACAATTATATCTAGGAAAAAAGCAGAGAATATTTCAATGGCCACTCCCCCAGATCCTGTAGGAAATCTGTTTCTGATCACCAATCACAATATCCCTTCCCACTACACACCCACATTCATCGTTATGTCTAAAAGGCACCAATCAACATGTGGAAACAGTATCACGGCTCTGATGACATCACTCAACCCAGTGTTTCTTAACCAGTGGTACTTGTACCATCAGTGGTACTTGAGGTGGTGTCTGATGGTGCGTGAGGACCCCCAGACCCCCGCTGCCTGCCAGCAAGACCAGCAATGCAATGTGACAAGCAGTAGTGGGAGGCTCTGCTTAGTGGGCCGAGCTCCAGTATGCACTTTTTGCGCACTCAGAGAAGTCCTCCCGTCTGCCGTGTGCCTCTTACCAGTGTCTGTCATGTCGCACCTGGCCTTCCAATCCGGTAGTAACTGCCGATGACATAATCTCCAGTTACTTCTGGTGCTACTTCCAATAGTGGATCATGCAAAGTGGTACATGAACAAATATTGAGAAATGCTGATTTAACCCATTCCACACATAGCTCTTCAAAAGAGCTCATAGTGTCCACTCCACCACAGGCAATGCCCTCCCTCAGAAGTACAGGGAATCAATAAGCTCCAGAAGCCCCTCCTGGCAGAGATTTCAATCCCTCAGCAGTCCAAAAACAAATGGCAGCAAAACAGCCCTTCTGTTAGGGAAACAGCCAAAGTCACAGAGAAAAGAAAAGAAAAGAAAAAAGAAAAAGAAGACTGCCATTCGAACAAGGACAACTAACCAATATAATAGTCCAGTAGCTGGCAAGGTGCCTGCAGGTAAAACTCACAGCTCCCCCCCCCAAAAAAGGAGGATTCAATTCTCATTGTGGGATGATTGCTGTGTCAATGCTAATAATGCTGCATGCAACATCTCTAGGCTGGTATCAATGTGAGGGAGCATGTTTCTTGGAAGGGTAGTTTGTTTCTGCCCCTCGGCCAATCTTGGCAGGCAGCAAAAAATTCCTACCCAGCCCCAAACAGCGACCAGTTAAACTCAGACTGCCTCTAGGGAGGGCGGGTGCATATTCCCACGGTGCCCACGTGCACAAGGAGGAAGAGGGCTGGGTCTCGTGCCTTTTTAAAAGGTCCACCGTAGCTGCCAGACCCAGCCCCCTTCCCCTCCCCCTTGGGGAGGGACTCTCGTGTCCCGGCCATGCCAAACTAACTCCAATCACCTCTTTAATTGGGCAATCGGGATAGACAAAGGTAAATGAAAGCTGAAAGAGCAAGTTCACGGACAACATCATGGGTTACCTGGTATCTAAGTGGGAAAGATGGTTGAATCCCATTCTGGGGAGATGAAAATGAAGCCTACCTTGGAAGGGGCAGGGCCTGACTGGAAACAAAAGATGGAAAAGGGGGGGGGATAGCAGGAACAGATCCCAAGGCTGCCACATCACAGAGTAACGCTCTAACCAAAGAGGTACAAATAGAACAGATATAATGACAGGCTCTTGTAGTCTCGCCAGTACCCAACCCATGGCATGATCCCCTTCCCCACCAGCTGCATGCATGATAGGATCCTAACCATACAGCCTGCTATCAAAAAGACCTTATATGGAGGCATTCGGAAGAAAGGAGATTTCAGCTTGCAAAACTGGGCATGGACTTTCAGAGGAAAAGGCTGCAAAGACGTGTATTTACATATCCGAGGCAGTGTCCTAACTCAAACAATCTGAGTGGCACAAGGGCCACGGCCCACACTTTATTTGCTTAACACAAATGGTCATACCCTGCCTTTCCGTGGCTCAAACAACACTCCAGGGCAGCATAGCAATTAGGGCATGACACAGTTGTACAATAAAAGCAAAAGAACCAAAGTTCAGCAGTTTAGACAGTCTTAAGGGCACTTCCTGAAAAACAGATGTAAAATGACATTTAAAACATTTGGGATCAACCCTCAGCCATCAGGCAGTTTAACAACCTGCTGAAGTAAGAATGTTTTTCCTGAAATAGGTCCAAAAAAGCCAACAGGAAAGGGGCAAAATGAGTTTTCCTACAGAAGTCCAGAGCCTGGGCATGACCATATAGAGGCCCTCTTTGGCATGCCAACCAGATGAACCTCAAGCCTGACTGGGATGCAGAGAAAAGCATCTCTGGCAAATCTAAACTCTTAGTCAGGTTTGTATGGTAGGAAGTAGTTCATCAGATAGATAGGTATCTAACTATAGCTTATTGTACAATCCTATCTCCCTTCTGAAATGGCGAGGCACACACATGCAGACTGTCACAAACATGACAGAATGTGACAGTGCAGCTTCCAGGCCCACCATCAGGAAGGCCTGTGTCATCCCACCAGCACCAACACAGGCAGCAGCACGCATCAGAGCAGGTTCCACCATGCAGCACAGGGGCAAGGGAAGTGTGAGGGTGGCGGGGAAGAGCAGAAGGAGAGGCAGCAATGGGACAGGGGAAGGGTGGATCAGGCCTGGGAGGGGGTGAAATCAGTGGTGCTGGAGCATACCATATCCTATTCCCCCTTCCAGAATCTGATCTGTCAACATGGGGCAACGCAGACTTGCGCAAACAATTTCACTGGCGCAGGCTCAGTTAGCCCATTGTGGCTTCTGGGACTTACACCTCAAGGAGACCTTCAGAACTCGAAATTCCCCCATAGAATGCAGCAGAAGTCATGCTGGCACTGCTGCATCAGCATGGGGGAATTTACAGACCAAATCTAACCAGCGCCAGTGCAGCAGGGCAATGTGGGCCATGACTTATCCTGTACTGGTTAGGAGGAGACTGGACATCTATTCATCTGCCCTTTCTATGTTAGCTTTGGAGGATGTGCAAAGTGCCTCTCCACTGCTCATTCTATATGATTCATTGAAAGCATTCATATCCCTTATCCCTCCTATGCGGCCTGTAAAGCATTAATCATAATAAATTCTAAGTTAGTGCTTTGAAAACCATTCAAAGGCTAAATTACAAAAATGAAATAGTAGCAAGAGGCAGCCGGAAGGAGGGACAAAATAACTTCCTCTCACCAAAGTCCCCCAGAAGTAGACACACCCCAGTATTCTCTTGCTAAGACTTACATAATATTGGTGCCAAGACTGGCTCCTGAGTTAATCAGGTAGGTAATACTACAGTGTTCTCATAAAAATGCCAAATTCGCCATAGTAACATATGGCTATTAATTTTTATTTTCAGTGTCCATAGAAACTATGGTTCCATTATTGGTGCACTACACAACACTCCCTGCAACAGACGGCACACACATTCTTGAGAAAGGATGGGAAAATATGAAGCTGCCTTATGCTGAGTGAGAACATTGATCCACATAGTCAGGAGCGTAGCTAGCAGGTGGGGAGATAATAAGTACTTCAGGTGCCCCAATGTGCTGTGTAAACTGAAAGTACGGAAAAATGGGAAGATGGGCATGCAAGAAGTCCATTTATGTTATTGAATGTGGGGTTCATGGCATGCTAAGTGAGCAAATCAAATGAGGGACCCACTAGAGGGATGTTTTGTCCAAAAATTTCCAGCACGTTCATTCCAAACATAACTTTTTCTTTCTACAATCCAGAAAATACTTGTACATTCAGGTATCATGCATTTCTACATTTTTATTGTCACATATCTTCCTTTCTGATACTCAGACCATCAGAAATAGCTATGTCTACACTTGCACAGCTGTGAGTTCCAGTCCCATAATGTGACAACCATATGACTACAATGGGTAAACTTCGGTAGCGGGAACACATTCAGTTCTCACCACAATTCTGCTAACAGGTTGTAATGCAACAAAGTAATTCGCATGGGAAAAATGTTGCTCATGTGCATTCTGGGGCTATGGGTCATGAAAGATGTGTGGAGCCTTCATGTTCAGAGGCACAGCAACCCATTGCTGGGGAAGCAACAGCATAACATAAGAACATAAGAACAGCCCCACTGGATCAGGCTATAGGCCCATCTAGTCCAGCTTCCTGTGTCTCACAGTGGCCCACCAAATGCCCCAGTGGGCCCACCAAATGCCCACTTCATGCCCATGATTTAATTTTCATGATTACAACTGTTTTGAAACAAACTATATATGGGAACATTTATAGATTGGGTGGAATTTATCTTTTTTCTTTTTTTAATACTTAAGGCCTTAGAAAATGTGGGTAATACAAATTCAAATAGGAGCATTTCTTCAAAGCAAGCTGGAGAGAGCCTTTCAGCATGTAATAGACCGAAACAAACAAGCAGCCATGGCTAATGCATTATGACCTCATTTGCATCAGCAGGTCTGCCCTGAACACCCTCTTTCAAATTAGGCTACCATGTGGCCATCAAGTATCCCCTCTTGTAGCTAGAATTATATACTGTGCTCAAAATCTCTGATTAATCTGATTAAGATGGCGAGTGACTAATCCGTTAAGCTCCACATAAGTGCTGTTATGCCCGCTGAGCATCAGATTTGTAGCTACTAATCAGCTAAGTAAATGTTAAAAGTTAAACAATGAACTCTTCATAGCTACTCTACGTAACGTCTTTGCCTGGTGACCTTTAGAGTTAAAAACTGAAATGAGAACATTAATAAAAATAATAAATTATCTGTGATGGCAATTTCACTTTTACAGGCATATCAGTCACCAAGGACCTGTTAGCACTTCTCTTTCTGTAACTAGATTAATTAATAAATTAATGGCTTTGATTCATTCTGGCAAGCCAATAGAAAAAGGTGCGTCTCACACACTCAGAACCCAAAAATCAAAGTATCCATCCAGTTTAATGAAAAGGAGCTGATTTGGGCTCTGTGTCTTTCTAAAACTGCAGTATGCCTGACCTTTAACATCACAGAGAGCAGACTGACTTTTTGCATTTACATTATACCTTAATTTGCAATCCATTTTGGAACCTTCATCATTTCTGCCTTCCTAACAATCTTGTAAGGTAGTTCTCTGTTATTTCAATTGTTGTTGGAAGGGAACTGAAATAGCAAGACTATCACTCACTGAAGAACCTGTAAATCCATAACAGATACAACACTTAAACCCTAAGCTAGCAAGTGAAAAGCAAAGCTATGCAAGCTTATGCATGTCTACTCAGAAGTAAGCCCTCTTAAATTTTGTGGGGTTTACTCCCAGGGAAGTAAGGGTTGCAGCCCTAGTAATATAAAACTAAAATATAATTATTTATTTTCATTTTTACAATTATAGCTCACCATATGGCCCTAAAAAGCCTCTCCAAGAAGCCTGTAAATGCATAAAAATTATCCAAAAACATACTTACAACAAAAAAATTATCAACTAATTAAAGTCACAACCATTAATTAAACTAACCAACTTTTTAGTTGTGACAATTAGTCACAACCAACTAATTAAAGTACAACCATTAAAGTCACAAAGTAATAAAACACTGCAGCACAAAGAACAAAATAACTGATCAACTTTTTTTTTAAAAAAAGGGTGTTTTTCTCACCCTCTGAAGAAGATTTAGAAACTGCTGAAACAAGAAGCTGATGACTAATCTGTAAAAGGTAAAAAGAAAGCAAGCCTAGTGGATTTCTTGAGAATGAGGAGTTCCAAAGGTAAGGTACAACTATTAATATGGTCTTGCCCCTCATCCCAGTCAATCTAATCTCAAGGAGGGAACTCAGAACAAACTCTGTTCTGAGTATCTCAGTGAATGTGGAGGCTAGTAAGGGAAAGGTATACTTTCAGATAACCAGACCAAGGACCCAATCCTATCCAACTTTCCAGCACTGATGCAGCCACACCAAGACATGCACTGCATGCAGTCAAGATGCAATCACAGAGGTTCATGCTGAGCAGTGCTGGGGTTGGGGGTGGGAGAGGGTGGCAGAAGGAAGCTTTGGTGGTGGTGAGGGGGTGCTTTTGGGCAGGAGCGGGTGGGATCAGCAGCAGCACATACTGAATCCTAAGCCCTGGCCCCCTGCTTTGGCAGCCCTATACAGGCTTCCTGGATTTGTGCCAGCTAAACAGCTGGCATGGAGTTGAGAACCCCTATAGCAGTGACTGAGGTTTTACTTGGGGTAAGGGGAAAAATCCCCTTACACCAAGGTGACCTCCAGCTGCCTCCTAAGCTGCATAAGATGTACCACAGGCCATGTGGTCCGGCTGCACCAGTGCCACTTAGGATTGGACTGTAAATAATTTTATAAATAATAAAATTCAATAAAATATAAATAAAATTCAAGACTGGAATTCATTATATTAAAAAATTGAAACAAAAGAAAGAAAATGTGAGTTCTCGTTTCTAAAGCAAAAGATTGGTAGGATAGGCAGGAAGGTTTAATGAACTGCTCACTGACTCCCAGACCCTGAGAAACAGTTCTGCTCTTCAGTCAATCAGCCCAGCTGATCCCCATCGGAAATTCTGAGGTTAGAGTTCACAGTCAAAGGTGGAAGAGGTTAAAGATAATATGACTCTGAACATCCACAGAGAGTTCAGGTCATGTTCAAAGTCCTAATACATATACCATTCCCATTATTTGGATGATCTGAAACAGAGCAAGCAGAAGATACCAAGCAAAGGCCAAGAAACACCTGCAAATACAAGATAGGAGCACTGAAAATATAAGACTTTCTGAACCTGGTGCATTCCTTTTTGGGTTGGCTCCAAAAGGAGAAACACTCTTCTGCTTCATCCAGCCAGATCCCTAAGCTGACTCACATAAAAAATAACCAGTAAAATAATAATTTAAAAAAAAAAAAGCATTACCAGTGGCAGACCTAGAGGGGGCAAGAGGGACAAATGCTCCAGGTGCCAACTTTCCAGGGGTGCCATCGTCAACCTTGCCCCCTCCTGCTGCCCATTTTTCTTAAGCAAAAAAAGCCGGAAGCTCCACCGGCTTCTTTCTTTAAAAAAAAAAAAAAAAAAACCTTCTCCCAATGAAGGAGGGGGCAGACCAGAATGCTGCCAGAGAGACAGTGAAGTGCTGCCTTTCTGGGCGGAGCTGCCACCCTCTCCTCCTCCTTTATTTAAGGAGCTTCAGCACGCCGGGAGTCACAAATCCCAGCGTGCAGATGCTCTAGGGCTCCCCTTTCCTCTCATTCTATAAAGGAGGAGAGGGGGTGGCCTGGCAACAGCACACCAGGAGTGGCACCACTCTGAGGGCTGCCCCCTCCCCTTCAAGGGGAGGTGTATGGTGCTCAGAGCAGCAGACAACTGCGCTGACAGTGGCTGTGCTCCTGCATCCATTCTTGGCGCAGTTCCCAGCCCCATCTGAGGGCCGCCCCCCTCTTCCCTTTTGAGGAAAGGGAAAGAAGAGCCCTTCAGATTGATGTGGAAGCAGTGTGCACCTCCTCCAATTTTAGAGGAGATGCAGGCCATTCTCAGGCCTCAATGGAGCCTTCTGTGCTGCTTGTAAGCAGTGTGAAGGGCTCCATCGGTGCACTTCGGGGCGGCTGGAAAAGGTGCTTAGAAACAGCATGGAAGTCTCCATCAGGGCCTGGGCTGCCTCCTCCCTTCCCCGTTTTCTTCAAAGGGGGAATGGAGGAGGCAGCCACGTGGAAGTAACTGCTGTGACGATGATGTCACCTCAATTACCTCCAGATCAGGGGTGGGGGGGATCAGCAAAGGCGGAGGTGCCCCTAGGCGCGGAAAAGCCCAGGACCGCCTCTGCAATTACGTCAACTTTTGAAGCCATAAATAGGGAAAACACCTGTGCAGGTTGCAGTTCCATCCCCTGGGGTTATACCCCACTTCCCTTTCTCATTGGCTAGTTCTTTCTCACTGAACTAGCAAAGGGTTTACTTAGAGCAGGGGTGTCCAAAGTTTTTGGCAGGAGGGCCACATCGTCTCTCTGACACTGTGTCAGGGGCTGGGGCAAAAAAAAATAATTTACATTTCAAATTTGAATAAATTTACGTAGGTGTACATAAATGAACATATTAAAGATGAACTTATATGAATGAATGAAGGTCTTGCAATAGCTCAAGGCCTATAAAAGGCCTTGCACAAAGCAAGGCTGGCCTTTCCTTTGCTGCCGCTACTGCATCGCAGATGTGAAACAGCAAGCAGTGGAGGGAGCCCTCATCCCACAGCTCACTCGAGAGGACAAACAGTTGCCCTCATGCTGAGAGCAGTTGCATCTGGCCAGTGTGGGCTCCAACAAATCATCGGAGGGCCAGAGGCTCATTGGAGACTGGGAGCTCCCAGAGGGCCACATTGAGAGGCCTTGAGGGCCGCAAGTGGCCCCAGGGCCAGGGTTTGGGCACCCCTGACTTAGAGGGCTGTCACCTACTAACATAGTGCTATAACCTCCATTCTTGCACATCTAAGAAGCTCCCTAATTTCAAGCTTGTTTCTCTCATGTGGCTCTTGATACAGCTGTATTTGCAAAATTCTGCTGTGTGTTTAAGGGACAATCTACATGTTTTGATGAACATGGATATTGGCCCAGTGTTTGTTTGCTCTTAGTATGGGTTAGCCAGGGACCATGGTGCAACAGAGAGGTAAGTAAAAGAAATGTTTGCTTACCTACTCTCCCATGGTCCCCAATGGGTCAAGTTGGATCTGCACCAGCTCTTTGGCTGGTCCACATAGACCCAAGGCGGTGTGGAGAGGCCAGGTGGGGAGATCATAGATATAACTGGTGTCACTGCTGCCAATAACCAACCTTTGTTGTCCCTGACACACCTCCCTAGCAGGTCTGATTCCCCTTCTTCCCTCCCAAGCTTCCCCCTCCCTGTCCACGGCCCACTCAACTGCCGACATACCTCCTCAGCTTATGTGCATTATCACTGTGTCTGCAGCACCATTGGAGGGGGTGCCTATAGAAAAAAGACACTTTCCTTTAGTAAACATGTTCTGATACCAACTTGCCTTACCTTACCTAAGGACTCCCGTACTCAGTTATTGGTTATCAATCCTTGGCACCTTGCTGTTCTGTTGATGATGTTTGTGGTAGTAGTTGCAAGGTAAAATCCCACTCCTACCATTTACCTGGCTGGTGTCAGACATATGATGTGGCCCTCCTCCCAAAAAGTTTGGAGACCACTGATGTGGTGACTGGTCCACATCATTGGGACATCCTAGAGAGAAATGTCTACAGTAACTTGTGTGTGATTGTAAATTGAGCAGGTGTTCCCAACAGCTAGCTGACTATTTGACCTACTTGGACCTATAAGCAGCTCTAATGTACTTTTCAACCCAATCCTATGCATGTCCACTCAGCAGTAAGTCCCATTATCATCACTCCTGGCTCACTCCCAGGTAAGCATGCATAGAATTTCAGCCAGAGAATCTGACCTCAGCTCTATATGGGGGGGAGGGGTTCTAGTCCAAATTTTTCCCTGACATACATTTCTATGGGCATAATGCCTTTAAGTGAGGGAATATTCAAATGTGTGCTCCTCCACTAGCTGCCTGAAAACGTAAGGTCCTACCGCTATGTGCCACTTCTGAATGCATAAACTGGCTCCTACCTTTTCCAACATCATTGTGCAACACAGAAAGTATTCTTATTGGACAGCACCTTGCATATGTGAGAATGAATTGCTTTGGAGCACAATCCTATCCAATTTTCCAGAGCCGGGGCAGCTATATCAATAGGGTGTGCACACAGGCTTCCTCAAGGTATGGGAGCATTTGTTCCCTTACCTCAGGGCTGCATTGCGGCTGAACTGGAGCTGGAAAGTTGGATAGGATTGGGCCGTTAGTGGTCTAGAACAGGGCTCTCCAGACCCTGTCCTGCGGGCCAAATCTGGTGCCCTGCCGTTTCCCTCCCCTGCATGAACGATGCTTACTATTCTGCAGAGGAGCTGACCTTTCCTGTCACCGATCTCCCCCAAACTGAGCTCCAGCCCACCATTTCCAAGTTCTGTTGTCCCAGCAGCCACTGCACCCAGATTTCTGGGCAGGCGCAGTGCGCTGGAGCTCTGTTTGGAGCAGATCATCAGCAGAGAAGGATGGCTCCCTGGCAGAACTGTAAGTGACAGTCATGCCGGGGATGCCTTTCCCATTGCGCAGCGGTTTCCAGGTTGAAAAGTGCTGTCTTGAAGAAAATGAACTTGTTTTCTAATGTCAGGCAGAACATTATGTTGCTTTTCGTACAGTAGCTGCTTTAAGTATTCTAAGAATTATGTGAATGATATAATTTTGTGTGCACGCACACATACACACGTAGTCACTTGGTATCAAGGCCTTTCACTACGCAATTTGATTTTGGTCCCATGAGCCAAACTCTAGTTGTCAGGGGACTTGTTGTAAGTAATGGTCATTTGTGTTTCATAATTATCTTGAATAAACACAATTAGTTCCACATTCTGCTGTTTTCTTCCTAAGGCATCTGTAAACATTCTGTACTATCCTAGCAAACAGCTTTTGGCAATCATTAAAAAAAAAAAACCCAAAGCAAAATTGCTCTCTGTGGATCCTTTTAATTTATTCTAAGGAGCATGCCCAGAGGAGTAATGAGACCTCCTAGAGAAAATAATGATGAAGGGTTATTATCCCCTACTTGGTTAACTAATGTAACCCAGTTTAAAGTATCTTGCATCATGATCTGAATTTAGTTAAAGTAGAAATCACTGACAAATACAAAAGAAGTAACTGAAGATTTGGGATATACAGTACTGAAATCTTGGGTGTCATTAACCCAATCCTAAGCATGCTTGCTTGAAAGAAAGTCCATCTGAATTTAATAGGGCTTTATCGTAGTAAGCATGATGAGAGACTGTATTTTATATATTCTGTGTGGTTCTGTGGCTGGAGTCTTCAATGTGGAATTCCAGAGCACAAAATCCCATACTAATCCTGTACTGTATGGTCTTGGGTAACAAGACTCCAACAGTGGAAAAATATTGCCAAAATGGAATGGATTGGCTGGATGGATGGATGGATGGATGGATGAGCACTGGGTGTTGGCAGCAATGTGGAACAACGGACAAAGACGGAGGGCCAAATTCTGGAAAAGGTGCTAAGACCAAAAAGTGAACTGTGATACAGATGGAAAACCAGAGTTGTGTTGCATTTGTTCTATAAAATGTAAGTGGGTTGAACAATGATTGCATTTCTCATAGACTAATCCTAACCTGTACTGGTGCAACCAGGCTGCATGACCTGTGCTGTATCCAGTGCAGATTAGGAGGCAGCTGGAGGTCTCCTTGTGGTAAGGGGATAGATATTTTTCCCCTTACCCAGAGTAACACCCCAGTCTGCTCTATGGGGATACTTGGATCTCCACCAGCTATTTAACTCGAGGAAGTCCAAGCAGACCCATGTAAAGCTGCCTGGCCCAGGAGGGAAGATAAGATACAGTGGGGAAGCCTCTGCTGATCCCACCCTTTCCTGTGCCCAATCTGCTCCCACATTCCTCCTGCCAGAAACGCCACCTCCAAAATGCCCTCCTGATGCCCTCTCTCAGCCCCTGCACCAGTCGGCATGATACTCCCCTCTGCCAACGGCCAGTGTGGGCTGGCTCAGGCTGTCCTGCCAGTGAGGCCTACTCATGCGGCACTGCAAACACACTTTATGGCACATTCCAGCAGCAGACCTAGCACTTTGTGAATGGGCAAATGCCCTGGGAGCTGGGTCCACGCGCCTCTAGAACCATGGGGGAAGCCTCTCTGAGGCTCTCAACAAGGTCAGAAACTGCACTTCCGGAGAAGCCTCAGAACACTTCCCTGGTGTGTCCTGGAGTTGTGCGAGGCTCCATATCATTGTGGTGAGTGGGGGGGGGGGGCTTTGCATGCAGGGGGACAGAATATCATGGAGAGGTGGCATCACGGACCTTTGGCCCAGGCATGGGACTGGGTAAATTTACCACTGGCACATTCAGCTGCTGCCAGCCCAGAGCAGAAATAGGATTGCACTGACAGTGGTTTAATTGTACTGGAAAAAGTCTTCTCTGGTTTCAACTTGTTAATTAAATTAGAGTGAAGACCTGAGGGCCGGAGCTCAAGAAAAGAAAAACAGCGTAGACTTGAGTAGGTAGCTGGAAAAAGGAAAAATAATCACACATACAAAAAAGAAGAGAAGTTACAGCAACTTTTGTCCTACAGTTGGACTATCACATCTGAAGCAAAGTTTTGAAGGCACACTGCCGAACACTGCCAAGTTAACAAGCTGTTCTGTGCTGTAAGGGACATATTTATGGACATACTTTCAACAAGACGTACCTAGTGCGACCAAGCTGTGCTGTACTAAAGAGCAGAGAATATTAGAGAAATAGATTTTTTTTTTCCATAAATGATTTCACACATGGGAACTATTACATTCAGATCAAGTACTGTATACAAAAAATGCAAATTAAAAAGACAGATTTGTCATCATCAAGATCTGGGGACACACATTAGCCAAAGCTAGAAAATAAAGCAGATTATTCTGTGGTTACCTCATGCTGTGACAGAGACACCTCAAAATCAATTAAGGGCAGTCTTGGCTCCAACTTATTTTGATTTGTACTGCTATAACTTTAATGCCTTAAGTTTTTTGCTTTTTCAAGCAAGAATTTGCCGGAGGGCCTTGCAAAAAGTATATATAAGAGAGAGAATTAGATAAGAAGAAAATTCTAAAAGCATACCTTGAACATTTCTTCATAATGCAATGAGCTTCTCTTTTTCTCCCTCTCCTATGACATTCTAATTCCTGAAAGTTGATAGTTAATTCAGCCACACTGTACTCCAATATAAGCACTTAATATGCACGTATTGAAGTAGTATATATTTCAAATTGGGGGGCTCGAATGGAAGGAGATAATTTATATTTTGGCATGTCTGTGAACTAACACCTTGTATGCTAATATACTGGCTGCCACACATGATGTATAATAAGCCGGGTAGTCCAATCCTATTGAATTTCCCCCACATTGATGCAGCAGGGCCAGTGCAGATTATACTGTATCCCGTGGGATAATTTTACCATCTGGATGTCTCCTTGAGGTAAGGGGACATTTGTCCTCTTGCGCCAGGGAAAGCCTCAGCTGGAGCAATGGGTCTACTTGAACCTGTGCCTGCTAAATCGCTTGGTGCAATCTGAGTGGATCTGTGTCAGTAGATCTGGCCCAGGAAGGAGGATAGAACGCAGCGCACACCAGTATCACCAATTCCTCCCCATTCCGAGACCAGATCTACCCCTTCCCTCACCCTCCCCATTTCACCTCCTTCCTGCTATCCTTGCCCTTCTGCTGCTTGGTGCAGAGCTCACCTACTCTTGCCCCAGCAGGATAGTGCAAGCCTTCCTGCCAGTGCTACTCACACTGTTGCAACATGCTTTACGGCACATTTGCTACAGTCTGTGCCGGCTGAGCACTTGCTCTGCCAGCACAGAGGCTCACAGTAGGATTGTGCTGTAATTCACGTTAGCTTAAGGTAGCTGATGAGTAGGTTCAG
Source organism: Tiliqua scincoides (assembly GCF_035046505.1). Classification (NCBI taxonomy): domain Eukaryota; kingdom Metazoa; phylum Chordata; class Lepidosauria; order Squamata; family Scincidae; genus Tiliqua; species Tiliqua scincoides. Next base: position 40,745,081 of record NC_089824.1, on the reverse strand, counting down.
ATCATGCATTTCCTTCCACACAAGGCTTGATTATTTCTCAAACTTGATTATTCCTCAGACCACTGAGTCATGAATTTGGTGGTACTACCAGGTTATCGATGCACCACACCACAGTTTCAGCAAGCTTTAGAACTGATAATGATCAGCTCTGCTTCTAAGATCATAGGAAGCTCCCCTATGAGAGCATTGGTGCATCTAGCTCAGTATTGTTGACACTGACTGGCCGAAGTACTTCCAGGATTCAGACAGAAATGTATCTCTATCCAACAGAAGAGCAGCCCCACTGGATCAAGCCATAGGCCCATCTAGTCCAGCTTCCTGTATCTCACAGCGGCCCACCACCTGGTGAGGCATAAACTCAGGTAGGCAACATCCTACCTGGTGAGGCATAAACCTGGGACCTCCTGCATACAAAGCAAGTGTTCTACCATTGAAATATGGTTCCTATTAACAGGCCCCCTCATCCGGGGGGAAAAATTAAACATTGCATTGTCCCTTATAAATCTCTTCTCTCTCCAAAACATTAATTGTGACTTTAGAAAAGGCTTCAGTCTTGTAGTTTGAACACTGCCATAACAAAGCGGTTGGCTGGCCAACAGTAGTGATCATGAGTGCTCTCCAGAGGAAGTTGTGCACTAGTGAATCCCATTGAAATCAATGGCGCTTAGGAGCATGTTTAGGCTGGTGTATAATTGTACCCCTGCTAATTGGGTAAGAGGCACTTTTTCAAGTGGGTGCTCCTTTTTTTTAGCCGGGGGAGAGTAACTGGCCCACCTCACCCCAGCACTGTCTGTTCTAGTGGCTGTCTGCTGGTGTTCATTTGCATCTTTTTAGATTGTGAGCCCTTTTGGGACAGGGAGCCATTTAGTTATTTGATTTTTCTCTGTAGACCGCTTTGTGAACTTTTAGTTGAGTATATAAATACTGTTAATAATAATAAATAATAATAGTCCACAGTGGTTGAGCTCCATATAAAGTTGGTGGTGGTGACATCGGCCAAGCCCACCACAGAACATGGGATGCACCCACTGCCTTTTACTGAACAAACTAGAGACATCATGTTCCCTACAGCCTGACTTTACCCTGCCCTCTTGGAGGCTGCTTTCATAGACTTTCAGCAAAGGATCTTTAAACAGATAGAGCAGCTTGTTTCCTTGACAGCACAGAATGAACTATTTTGGTTTTTTTTCGGTCTGTGTCTGTTCAGCATACTGTATCCATAGAAATAGCTTCTGTCCCAAAAGTACAAGCATGTTGTACTAGTATATATGCCCAAAATAGTGTGCTAATACAGCATTAACTTGGCACGGTTCATAGCCCAAAAAGTCGCTAAAAGCAACTTTGAAGGTTCCCAAAGCTGTACTGCAGAGCCTGTGTGTTTCATGCCTGATTAATCAATTAAATATTAGTGTCATAATAATAATAATGAGCTACAGAGTTTAACCCTGAGGAATCCAAAGGCGCAAGCTACCAAACGGTGATGCTAGGATGCTTCCATTCATTTAAATGGGGCTTGTGTAGGAATCCTATATAGATGTCTGAGACAGTGCTAGAGACTGAGGCTGCAATCCTATACACATATACATCCCATTGAAATAAATGGAACTTACTTCTGAGTAGACCTGCATAAGATTGGGCTTTAGGTACTTAAATGAGGGTCTTTAATGACTTCTTGAGAAGCCAGATATGTGAAAACTGGATACACAAATGGTTAACATTTAGCATTCTCTACTGGGATGGGTCAAATTCTCAAAGAATTTGGTTTTCCATTCAGACTCTGCACTTCTGAAATTCCTTCAAAGGTGTCTTGTGGCTTGCCTTGCCTTACAGCCCAATCCTATCTGGGCCTTGTGCTGATGGACCTTGAGTTCTGTCAGCACAAGGTCAGGGCCACTGGTGCAGCGTTCTCTGCAATGGTGCATGGGCCAGGGCTACCAGTATAACTGGCTGACCACTGTGGGCATGTGCAAATGATCTTCAGACTCTCTGCTGGAACAGGTAAGTTAGTGGAGGGGGCATTCCTGGGGAGGATTGGAACCAGCCAGGTGTGTGACAAGGGCAGGGTAGGGGTGGATATTGGCACATATTGGCGGCGGCAGTGATGCCAATATCTTATGCCCCTGGCCTGGGTTCAACATGCCCCCTCGGACCCACTTGGATTTATGCCAGTCAAAGAGCTGGCACAGATCTGAGTAGACCCATTCAAGGCAATGGAAGAGTAGGTAAGTAAAACTACTTACCTCTGGTTCCTGCTGCTCCACAGCTTGCAGTGGAAGTTGCAGCAGCACCACTACAAACTCTGGCTGGCCTAGGATAGGATTGGGATGTTATTGTCTCTTTGGTTACCAAGCCAATTACTTTCTCATCTTGTCAAGGTCATCTCCTCACCATGAGAACTAGAAGCCTTTCCTGTGTCCTGCCTTTGGTTTATTAACATTCAAAAATCATAGTGGGAAAAAGGTAGCTGGGATGTCCTGGTAGATCTTTGGGTGATATGCAATAGTTTTGACTTCTACTTATACAACCACAGCAACAATGAGCAGTGGCATTGTTAAGAGCGTGCGGGCCACACTGGGTGATGTGCACACGGTTGACACCACTACTGGCCAAAATGTTAAAATCTTGATATTTTCAAATAATACCATCATGTTATACATCATCAGATGCATAATTTCATGCAGAATGCAATGAAGCAAACCATGGTGAAATATCTCTGTTCTATCAAAAGTTATAGCCAAAAATACCAATGGAGGGGAGGAATGATACATCACCACTCCTACTGCCCAGAGTATTGCCCTACCCACTGCATGGGAGGAGGTCCATTGTGGGGGTGATATGCTGGCCTCCAGTACTGGGTGACACAAACTCTAGTGAGACCACTGACAATGAGACACATTTTCCCAAGTTAGGTTGCTAGAACTAAGAATGGGGGCGGATGGACAGGATTGGATTTATCTGTGCAAGGATTGCAAGGACAGGTCTGTTGCTGAACACAAGTTCTTGGGCTGAGTACATGCCCAGAGGCACCCTTGTCCTTAATGTGCGCTCACTCCTTTGGGCCACTGTTTTGCAGCTGGCTCTGAGAGGTGGTCTTTGGGTTCCCAGTAGAAAATCAAATACATAGTTTCTATAAACCTGAAGCCCACTCCCGTTCTAAAAGAAGCTTCAAATCTAAGCCAAAGTGTAGTGTGGAAGCATGGATATTAACATTTCATTCATCCCAGACGTAATCCCAGACGTATACTCTGGGTTATTCTACCGCATAGCATTTGCTCCTAGCATTCACTTTCCAAAATGCGTGGCAGCTTCATGCATGGCTACAGCGTTTGGGCCTCTTCAGCCTAGAAAAGAGACGCCTGAGGGGGGACATGATTGAGACATACAAAATTATGCAGGGGATGGACAGAGTGGATAGGAAGATGCTCTTTACACTCTCACATAACACCAAAACCAGGGGACATCCACTAAAATTGAGTGTTGGGAGAGTTAGAACAGACAAGAGAAAATATTTCTTTACACAGCGTGTGGTTGGTCTGTGGAACTCCTTGCCACAGGATGTGGTGACGGCATCTGGCCTGGACGCTTTTAAAAAGGGATTGGACCAATTTCTGGAGGAAAAATCCATTACGGGGTACAAGCCATGATGTGTATGAGCAACCTCCTGATTTTAGAAATGGGCTATGTCAGAATGCCAGATGCAAGGGAGGGCACCAGAATGAGGTCTCTTGTTATCTGGTGTGCTCCCTGGGGCATTTGGTGGGCCGCTGTGAAATACAGGAAGCTGGACTAGATGGGCCTATGGCCTGATCCAGTGGGGCTGTTCTTATGGGAAGAACTCCTAATTGCTAATGAAACTGTGACTGATAAAGCCTTCCAAAGCATTGAGAAGGGTAGAAAGGAAACAAGCACGGTTCAGGGGAACTTCTTTGAAATGTCGACTCAGCATTTTTAATTCCTTTTTAAATTCTAATTCGCCTTCCTACAATGGCTTTTCTCACTTTTCTTTGTAGCGTCCTTATGTACAAGGGTAAAGACAATTCTTCGGCTTTCCAACAGTAGTCTGCTAGAGTGAGGATGAGCAGTGGGGAGCCCTGCCTGTGCCACTGTCCTTTGCCTGTTCCTGATTCCATGGCCCGAGGCAACGGTTTGCATTTTTAGGACAACAGCCGGCTATCTGCAAGCAGGAGACCACTCGTCAGGCTTCATTACTGCACAGAAAATGACACAAGTGAGCCTGTGGTCACAACTGTGCTTATGGTGTGCTGAAAAGCCATTACATCTCATTGCAACAAAAAAAATCCGGCACAAACATAGAGGCTGACCAGCTCCATAAATTGCCCAAAACCTGACAGGTCAGCTTATTTATGCAATGTACAATGGACACAATGCCATTTCTTGATTGAACCAAGAGCCAACAATTGCGTTCTAATGAGGGCTTCAATCAAGACCGTGCTGTTTTCACGGGAAATGCCTCGCTTTTCCTTACATTAAAAAAATAAGCCATTTGTCTCCAACACACTCACAGAGCATCAGGAACTGTCAGCTGAACTATCTAATTTTTTTTCCACGTTAATAACGCTGAGAGCTTCGTTCAAATCAAATTGACACAGTCCTCCATGCTTCTCAGTGATAACAATTCCCATGGCTTGATTGTATTAAGATAGTGAATTTGCCATTTTTTTAAATTCTCATTTTCTTTACAATAAGTCAATGTAAATGAAAACACTCTGTTAGTGTTCTTTTTGCATATTATTTTTCTAATAGTATAACCCCATCCTCGAGTGATGTCCACTGGACCAAACAGTTGGGTCTTTATGAAATCTTCTTGTACTGGTGAAGTACAAAGGTATGTTCACATAGAGGATTTATGTTTGAGTAGCAATACTGTTATACTGATATAATACCACCAGTGCAAGGGGGAAAATGAGTAGAGGTTGGAGCAGATGGAAGAGGAAAATTCAGAGGTCAGAACTGATGGCCTGATGTTAGCTAGCACCATGTATACAAAAGAGGTGGTGGAGGTAAACAGGGTTGGGAACTCGAGTCAGTGACTCGGACTTGTGAAAATGTGTGATTTTGGGTGACTCATTGACTCATGAGTCTCGCACGTGGAAGACTCTGAAAAAGACTTGAGTGCACTCATCCCCACACATGCTGACTCAAGTCTACCTATGTCTGGATGTGCTTGCTTACTGTTTTCACAATGTGAAAAACCTCGTGGTGCCTGCATTTCAATGGGGCAAGCAGCAGGAAAGTTGCAGCTGGGAGGCAGGAAAGGGTTAATTTTTGCAATGAATGGGGGAAGCGGGACTGGCCTCTCTTTTTCAGATTCATGGGAAAAGCCATGGGGCTACATGGTTCTATGTCACCTTATGTCTAGACTAGAGAACATACAGAACACAAACAGAAACTTGGGTGACTGGATCACTGCTAAAGGAGAATTTTGTACAAAGGGAATACTTTGCACAAGTAAAATAGCCAAGGATAACATCCACTATAGAAAGAGGAGTTGCTAACAGTTGTCTCCACAGAACTTGTTAGAGGTATCCTGCTTCCAGGCACAAACAATAACATCCACCAGAATCCCAGCTTCACCACCACAACCACAAGGCAGGAAGGACAAGACTCCTCACATGACTTGCACTGAAAATTCTTTATTTCCCTTTTATTTTCTGCTTGCTTTTAGCATCCTGGCCAACCTTTGCTACAGCACCTTTTTTTCTCTTTCGATAGTCAATTGGTGCTGTATTTTCATCTCATTTGTGTTTTTCTCTCCCATTTTTGATTCTTCAACCTTTTAATAAAAAAGTTAAACTTCCCTCGACTTTTCAAGGTTATCTGCCTGGTCTCTGTTCACTTGAAAGGGAGAGGGTTGCCCCATCTACAAGACCACGAACATTCTGCTGCTGTTTGAATGTAAGGAGATCTATTGGCTTTCTATTAAATGTAGCAAGAGTTTTTTGAAGGCAGCATGTCGGTGCTTTCTAGTTTTGGGTGCCAGCAGCAAGTCTTTCTTTCCTCAGCACAATCTCAGTCTACCCAGTTAAGAGAATGAAGCAGAGAGTGAGGAGCCAGTCACAACTGCTAAGTGTATTGCTCTCCAACTTCTCTTACACAGATGAACAGGTAAACTTCAAAGTACGGTACCTACATTTCCTTCATCACTCCCCTAAACCTTCCGACCCCCAAAGAAGCCAGGTTCCAACCCATCAGCTGGGGCAACTTTGTGCCCAGCATCATGTGGCAGAGGGGCTGGAAGGAGGAGGCAGTCACCCACCCAAGTGGACTGGGGCAGACATCTCCCCTCCAGTCAGGGGTGGATCCAGTGTTTGTGCTTGGGCAAAAGGACTACCTTAACTACAGAGCCCAGGTCAACCAGGCAGGTAGACCTGGGCTCCCAGTTGAATTTTTGGTCTCTGTAGCTGAAATTTGCTAAGCGGGTAGATGTGGGCTCCTACAGTGTTGTAGCTAATGATTGTATAGCCCGGTGCAAAGCTTAAAATGTTGCCCCGGAAGTGATGTCACAACCGGAAGTGATGTCACGCCCAGACTTTTTAGAAAGTGAAAATCAAGAGGAACCCACCTCCTCACTCCAGGAGCTCATCACCCACTTGCTCTGCTGCCTCCCCCCCAGTCAGTGGCATAGCTAAGGCATAGCTAATCAGTCTCATAGGTCAGTTTTGAGTTAAACAAATTCACTTTTTGTTCCATAGAGGCAGTTGTGTTTTCATTTTCTGGTTAATTGGCCATAACTTTTGAAATAATACAGATATTCCAATGTGGTTTGTTGTATTGCATTAACAACAACAACAACAACAACAACAGTATTTATATACCGATTTTCAACAAAAAGTTCACAAAGCGGTTTACAGAAAAAAATCAAACAACTAATGGCTCCCTGTCCCAAATGGGCTTATAATATAAAAAGATGCAAAAGAACACCAGCAGACAGCCACTAGAAAAGACACTGCTGGAGTGAGGTGGACCAGTTACTTTCCCCCTGCTAAATAAAAGAGGAGTACCCACTTGAAAAAGTGCCTCTTAACCAGTCAGCAGGGGTATTGCATTCTGCATTAAATTACCTTTCCAATGATATATAACATGATGGTATTATTCATACCTACCAAGATTTTCACAATTTTGGTCACTAGTGTCAAGCTCAGCTTGTTGCTCCCCTAAAGCTTGATGCCCAGTGCAACTGCTACCCCCTGCACCCCCTTAGCTATGCCACTGGGCTCCCGCACAGATTTGGAGCCCAGATCTACCTGCTGGGTAGAGCAGGGGTCTCCTTCTGACTCTGCTCTATTGTTTGGGTATGGTCTTGCCACCAATGCCCACCAGTTGGCATTTCCCTGGCACCTGACTTTGCTCCCCACCCCATCAGTCACCCTACCCCTCTGGTGCAACAGTTTGGGGAGGCCACGCACCCATGGTCTTGAATCCGCTCCTGCCTCTAGTGCACTCTGGGCTAAGATAGAAGCTGGAGCAGGGGAGAGGGTCCACACCCAGGGCCATCAATTATCTTTCATTCCATACTTGTAGTTCAGAACAAGTCACGCTGAATAAATAAAGCAGTGTGGGTGTATATTCATGAGTTTTCTTTTCTTTTGGCCTCAGCTCTTGAACTATTTAGCCAACCCACCTCAACAAGCAGTACAATTATACACCAGCCTTTTCAACTTATCTAGCTTCTTAGATGGCAGACTGGAATAAGACATGCGGTACGTCTCTATGAGGAAGGGCATCCTTCTGTAGAAAATACTTCAGGGAACTTAGCCATGTGGATTGAACTTTACCTGGAAGCCATATTAAGATTTCCCAAGGCCTCTAGCGTTCAAAATATGTATGATGCTGTCACACTGATTAAATATCTGAGATTTGACAGACGATCCATCAACTATAGTTCTGAAGAACATGAATATAACTGAGCTAAAAAGTAATCTATAGATAGACAATTCCATTGCTAACCCAGGGCCCAATCCTATCCCCTGCCAGACCATAGCATGCAGTGTACACTATTTACACTATGGTGAGGGAGGACAAGCCTGGCAGAGGTGAGTAAAAATTATTATTATTATTATTATTATTATTATTATTATTATTATTATTATTATTATTATTATTATTATTATTATTATTATTATTAATAAGCATGATTAGGAATAGGAGCAAGAAACAGAGCTGCAGGATTTTCATGAATACATCCATTGGCTAAGCTGGCAAGGTAATATGAAGAAAGACAAGGTCATGCAGCACGGATTGGTTCGCTGGCAGCATGGCTCATCTGGATAAGGTCACACGCCCACTCCCCCATAAGGATCCACATTATAGCTTAGAAAGCGTGCTGGACTGAGCATCCAGAAACGGCTGGAGTTTCTGGATGTGGCTATGACCCACAGTTCTTTTTGTCAGCTTTTGTGGATCTTTTGGCTTCCTGCTGACAGAGAACTGGGCACTCTCTTTCAGGCTTTGATGACTTCCAGCATAGGCTATTGCCATATGCATTACATGGGAATAGCTTTGAGAATAGCTGAGAAAGGTGATGCAGAATGCTTCTCCCTACTTTTTGATAGATATTATCATCATTATCATTATCATGATTGCTGAAAAGTTATACTGAGAAGTGGTACCGAGAGGATCCTTATCATGATGAAGGTTTTAATGGTTGGCAACCTTCAGTCTCGAAAGACTATGGTATAAGCCTACAGCGCCCAGTATTCCCAGGCGGTCTCCCATCCAAGTACTAACCAGGCCTGACCCTGCTTAGCTTCCAAGATCAGACGAGATCGGGCATGTGCAGGGTAACAGGTTTTAATAGGTAAAGGTGAAACTTGTTGCATGCTTTCCCTATCTAATTCAGGGTCCCTCTTCTCAAAATCTCCATTCTCCAATTATCTTTTTTGGGCAGCCCAATCCACAGCAACAACCTATGCAGTCATGAAGTGGTGCCACTGAATCCCGCATGGGAGTTTCAGTCTCGGGAAGCCTCCTGTGGGCCCAATGGGTCAACACAGACCTGCGCCAGCTCTATAGCTGGCACAAGTCTGCATTGACCTTGATCAAGTCTGGGAAGGGGTCAGATACAACATGCACTACTGAATCTGCCAAGCACCCCCCCCCCCCCCGGGCCTGATCCACTCTCCTTCCCACACCTGACTCAGGACAGATTTTTCATTATTGCAATCACCATTATGCTTAAGGGAACCTGAAACAATCTCCTTTGCCTGAGCAGAGTGCTGAAGACAAGATTAGAGGATGGGGGGGGGGGGTGGCAGAAGATTTGATGTAATCCTTCTACTACCCAGTTGCAGATAGCAAACTGACAAAAAATCTCCCAGATTGGTGCCATTGCTCAATATGGAGAGTTCTACTGATTCCAGGATACACCCAGAATCCTGGAGGATCCTATGAGGAAGTGAACTCACCACATCTCATTAGTGGGCTGGTTGTGGCCCAGAAATGTGGCTGCTCCACCATGTAGGAAGCTTGGCTAAGGCCTTGCCTTCCAAACTCTTAACATACTGGGTCACAACTATCTCCTCTGGCACAAGGTCTTCTCTCCCCCCCCCAGCACCTAAGATCTCTCCCCCCCCCCAGCACCTAAGCAGTAGCCCCAATGGGCTTCCAGATTCAGAAAGCCTTTCATCACTGTTTTCTGCTTCGCTATTTTGTCATGCTATGCTGAGCTTATTTATTTATTTATTTATTTATTTATTTTTGATTTAATGAGTACCTTGCCTTTCACAAGCAGACCTCAAGGTGGCTAACAGCATCAGACAAAATACAATAAAACATCATTAAAAATCCAGCAGAAGTTGCTACAAGAATCCAATTCAGAATTTTAAAAAGGCATGACAGAATTGATGGCTCTTTTTAAAACTATCTGAACATTTAAAACCCTGTCTTGCTTACAGAATTGCTGAGAGGACAAGACAACCTAAGGATGAAGTTGTAGCTGATGATGATAATTGCAACCACTAGTCTCAGTCTGGGAGGTTTTGTACTGAGGCAGGCCATGGCTGTGGTTGGCGTTGGCTTCCTGTATTCTACAGTTCCAGGGAGAAGATACAGAGTGGAGAACAGAAAACAATTCCCACTTTAGGCTACCTGGGATCCCCCCAAGTCAGCTAGCAGCAGGTGATCATTTCCAGTATTCTGCTCTTCTCATGGGAAAATCATAAATATTCCCTACAAGGAGAAATTCCAACTTAATGTATTATCTAGCACTGCCTTTTCCGGGAATCTCTGTGATGCAATGAAGCACCTTAATCCAATAATGCTGGAAGGGATTGGGGTGATATTCACAGCCCACCTCACACTCAAGTACTTTGCTAACACCAAGGCTTCAAAACAACCCAACTGCTTAGTGCTTAGAACAGGGGTGCTCACACTTTTTTGGCTCAAGAGCGACTTTGAAACCCAGCAAGGCCCGGAGATCTACCAGAGTTTTTTTTACAATGTTCGCGCCATCATAACATATAACATTTATGTGTACAGTGTATGTTGGTGTACCTTGAGCCCCACTGAGTATAACAGGACTTACTCCTGAGTAGACATGCCTAGGATTAGGCTGTGAGGCTGCAATCCTAGCCACACTTACCTGGGAGTAAGCCCCATTGAGTACAATGGGCCTTACTCCCGGCGTTTCCTCCCAGAGGCACCTGAAGGGGGGGGTCGGCACTCCACGATCTACTCATTTTGCCTCGCGATCTACCGGTAGATTGCGATCCACCTATTGAGCACCCCTGGCTTAGAATAAAACAATAAAGAAGGCAAAAGACTTTTTGCCCACAAAAAAGCAGCTTGCATAGTAAGTCATAAACTATAGGCAAGCAGAACACAGCCCGTGTGTTCACCTTATGTAGGGTGAGGTGTTAGAATTCTGGACTGTTCCACAAGTAAATTAGCACATTACACATTTGGTGTAGATCTCTCACTGACTTGCTGATTTACTACATGCATGATGTGTTTGTTTGCTTGTTTGGCCTGGAGAAGGATTAAAACACGTTACTTCCCTCACCTGCAGTCTGAAATTAAACAGTTCAGAATTCTGCCACCTCTGAGTTTAACTTCTCACTCTGTGTAATCCATTGAGACCTGCATATTTAAGGATATTCTGAAGTAGTTGGGAAGAACGATGTCCTCCCATTCTGAAAACTAAAGGCATATAACAACCCTACCTCAGAACATGCAGAAGATCTAAATCATATTTCAATAATGTGCCATGTGTACATATTTTATTGTTACCATTCTATCTCACCCAAGACATACAAGAGCTTTACTGAACACTTTCCTGTTATTATCAATATTTGACATTTCAGAAACTTTTTTTAAAGACAGGGTGCAAGTTCTGATGCACTTTAATCCAAATGAGAGAGAAACTATAAGTTGGAGACTTCAATTAAGTTTTTCATCTCTCAGCAGAAGGTTTTTTGGTGGGGGTTTTTGGTCCATATTTTCATTTCAGCTGGGCTGAGTGGGAGAAAGAACTCTAAGGGAGGTCTTAGCAGATGGTTGTCACAAACTGCATACGGCAATTGAGAATTAGTGTGCAAGCATATGCAACCTGGTAGAGTATGAAACATTCCAGCATATGAATGCTGAAAAAAACCTGCATGTGCAGGATTTTTCTTATTATTAATATCGGAATATAGCTTTTCTTTCCTTTATGTATTTAACTTCATATAAGCATTAAAGCAAAGGTCCGCTATAATGATAACTGAAATTAAGGCTGCACACTTACCTGGGAATAAGACCCATTAAACTCATTAGAATTTTGTTCCAAGTAGATATACATAGGCCTGCATTGTAAGAAAAGTATTTGGGATATGAAGTTTGAAATAGAACATAATAATTATGAAATAAAAATGCATCTAAAATAAAAGTCATGGAAGACATAGCATTTGAGATGTATATTGAGCTTGGCATCCTTGGTCATGGTCATTCTCCATTTAGAAGAGCAATCCTCAGCTCAGCATATTTACTTTGACTCAGAATAAGTTCTACTGAAGATCATTACTCTCAAATAAGATCCCATAGGACTGAAGTATGCATAGGACAAATATGATACAAAAGTAAAAGGACTTATATCCCAACTTTTCCAATTAGTAGTCTCTTGATGCTGATTTTTTACTTCAAAATATCTATATAATTGTTCTTTACTATGTCGTGAGAATGGATGATGGCCGGATCCCAAAGGATCTCCTCTATGGAGAACTTGTGCAAGGAAAGCGCCCTACAGGTAGACCACAGCTGCGATACAAGGACATCTGCAAGAGGGATCTGAAGGCCTTAGGAGTGAACCTCAACAAGTGGGAAACCCTGGCCTCTGAGCAGCCCGCCTAGAGGCAGGCTGTGCAGCATGGCCTTTCCCAGTTTGAAGAGACACTTGGCCAACAGTCTGAGGCTAAGAGGCAAAGAAGGAAGGCCCATAGCCAGGGAAACAGACCAGGGATAGACTGCACTTGCTCCCAGTGTGGAAGGGATTGTCACTCCCGAATTGGCCTTTTCAGCCACACTAGACGCTGTGCCAGAACCACCTTTCAGAGTGCGATACCATAGTCTTTTGAGACTGAAGGTTGCCAACACAACACTAAGCAAACCCAAAACAAGTGAAGGTACTTTTCTCACACATGACACAAAACACCTCTGAGCCTATTTCACTCTGTTTGTGTCCCTAAATCAATGTTTCTAATTTGAGAAAGAAAGAGGAACAGAGCAGTTCTTACAATGTATCTACTTTTTAGCCAATGACATTTCCAATTCCAAGATATAAATGCGAAAAATGAAAAATGTGGAAAACCACTTAGCTGCTTTGCATGCCAAATGGTTGAAAAGCAGAGTATAAATTGAATTATTAGTATCAGTATTTTAGCATTATTAATAATAAACCTCTTTTAGTGCCATACATAGACATGCCATAATTCTCAAGAAGAAAATGTTAAGAACACTATTATACTTTTCACAAAATACCAGCAATGCAGAGGACAATATTTGGTGCGTTCATGGGACCATGTGTGTCCCTGTGTCCAGGTGTGTCCAGGTGTAGTGGGAACTTGCTAAAGACTGACTTTCCAAAGCATGTACATCAGGCCAATTGGCACTTTTGACACGGGACAAATGCACTGGGTAAACACATTCTCCCTTCAAACCCACATGCTTGGAACGGCAATTAGTTTTTCAAACCAACCAAGTTTATTCCTGAATTTTTTAATTCCCACAGATGATTGGCTGAAGACTCTGAAAATATTCTGTCATCCTCTAGCCTGCGGTAGAACTATCTTGCTTGAGCCATCTTGCATAAAAGACATTTTTGTCTTAGCAGGCTTGGTCTTGCGTTCTGGCTATGTCCTATGATACAGATTTGAGATTCTATTTTCTCGGTTATGAATGTTGGATATGAAGGCCACCTTCAGGTCACCTTCAACCCTACTGTTTTTGGATGCTTCCAAAATTATCCAGTGTGCTCTCCCAAGAGTTCTGCTTTGTAATAAAGGGAGGTACCTATGAAGCTTCTCCGGGGCTTCTTAATCTTCCTTCTTTCCCTTTTCCATGGGTCATGAAAAAAAGAATCAAGGAGAGCAAGGAGAAAGTGTAAACATTGGCACACAAGGCAAGACAGAATTACATACTGGTCGACCAAAACACAAATCAACTCAAAACTACAGGAGTCCACCAACATGCACATAAATCATTTATAATGATAATCCAAGACTAGGTCCAAATCTCATTAAAGTATATGAATCCTTAATCTATTTTGGCAAAAGAGAACCAATACACATTTTTTCTTTTTATCATAAATTACAGTTCTGTGGCACTGTGCAAATATTACCAAGCTGTAAGACAGCTGTGCTCCATTAAAACGTGTAATGGTCGCTGATTTCTTACAGCACATGGTCATCAGGCTGAATCTACAGCCAGTAATTAGGAAGATGAAATGTTTAATTGTGCCTTAATTTTGATAAAATTTATCTGTCACACATCCCGTAGTCGAGCATTATGCTCACAAATCAATGTCATCAGGCCTGAGCACCAGACTCTTGTTCCTGACAGATTCATTTGAATATCAAACTACACACAACCAGCAAGCAGAGGGAAGGAACCAGCAAAAAAAAACCAACTTTCCCTGACACAGCACGGCTCTGGTGACATATGCCTCATCACCTCTTTGAAAAACCAGAGAGGTCAAAAGCAAAAGGCTGCTAATGCTTCTGTCATGTCTGGCAAAATGTGTTTTCTTTGAGCTTCAAATGTGGTACATGCGAGTGCGCTTTCTTTTGACTCTTTTTTTTCCCCCTCTTAAACTTCACACTATTTGTTGAACCTCCAGGGTCTATTTTCCACCCACCCCCACCTCGCCCCCATTTACCAAATTTGTTGTTCTGCTGCAGCCTGAACCCAGGCAAAGCTGGGGTCCATTGTGTGTGCCAGGAGTGATCATTTACTTCCCTGCTGGCATTGCCGTCGCAAGCATTACAGCAGTCACTCATGTGCAGATTATTGCCACACATACAGAGCCGGAGTCGTTGGATACAAAATGTGGGGAGGATTACATGCAGCCTCTGTTCAATATGGCAGAGGGCCGTTTCAAGCATGCCTGCTGCTATTTCAGAACAGCCTATTTTTTAACAGTGCGGCACAAGCCACTTATGTTCATATGACATTCAGGCACCTATGCAGAACGGTACGGATGAGGTTTGCTCAGTGACCCAAATACCACACTTTTTTGCTCTCTTACTAATTGGGGCTGTGGTTCAGAGACAGAGCATTTGCTGTGCATGCAGAAGGTTCCCATTTCGAATGTTGACATTTCCAGGCAGACTAGGAAAGACTTGGCCTGTAACGGAGGAGAGATGCTCGTAGACGGTACAACGCTAGCTGGACCAGTGGCCTGACTTTGTAACAAGCCACTTCATTTGTATATGTAATGCTGAGAACTTAGTATTGACCTTGCAATGGGCAGGTAAATATCTACATTGCCCTTGCTCCTTGATGAATGGCCTCTGGTCTTTTGACTGACATCAAGATGTTGAGCATTCAGAAGGAATCTAAGGGAATCTCTTTGTAGCTTGCTTCTGGCAAGGAAGACATGCTAGGATTAAAATACAGATGCCATTTCTGTTTCTCAATTCCTTTCCACAGCCCTTCTTCTCCTGCCATTTCTTCCTTCACTCCTGCTGAGAATACTGGTTGACGGTCAGCCCGTCATTCCTCCGAGGAATTAAGAGCACAATCCTATTCATGACCATTCAGAAGTGCCATGCTGTTCAGTGGGGCGTACTCCCAGGAATGAGGCTTAATTCCAGAGTATAAAATGACAGCCAAAGAGTTGCATTTAGCCACACAAATACTGTGTGGAGTAAGTGAGCTCTGCCTGCTGAGCCTCCTACTGCTGTTTGTTGTGTCACCTTCTTGTTCTTGCTGCCAGGTGGCAGGGGTCCAGGGGTCCTGCGAGTACCACCAGAGACAACCTCAAGTATCACTGGTGGAATGCACACTACTGGTTGAGAAACACTCATCTAAAAGAAATATTGTATTTATTAATAATAAATAATAGGGATCCTGTGTTTCTGAGGCTGCAGGAAACCACACAATAGTGTGTGTGTGTGTGTGTGTGTGTGTGTGTGTGTGTGTAGACATTTGCAAGATTCTCTCTAACAATAGAGTTCCTAAGAAACTCCCTAAGGACTGTTCCCCCAAACTGCAGTCGTTCCACGGATCCCGAAGGCTGAACTGGAGAGCAAGATGTGTAGTTTAGGACTTTCAGGCCAGATAAAAGGCTGAAACTGAGTTCACATGTGATCTATGGCACACCAATTACTAGATAATTACCTAGTTAGTCTCTGGAACTCCTTGCCACAGGATGTGATGATGGCATCTGGCCTGGATGCCATTAAAAGGAGAATGGACGGATTTCTGGAGGAAAAGTTCATCATGGGTTACAAGCCATGATGTGTATGTGCAACCTCCTGATTTAAGAAATGGGCTACGTCAGAATGCCAGATGCAAGGGAGGGCACCAGGATGCAGCTCTTTTGTTGTCTTGTGTGCTCCTGGGGCATTTGGTGGGCCACTGTGAGATACAAGAAGATGGACTAGATGGGCCTACGGCCTGATCCAGCAGGGCTGTTCTGATGTTCTAATAGAGAAAATCAGAAAATGTCACATTTTAAGTTGGGGGCTTGAAGATTACCTCATACCACAGGTTAGCTTTCCAGCTAATGATTTTCTTCTGCAAACTGGGCAAAGGAGCTTGCAAAGTGTGTGATATTTTTAAAAAATATTTCAAAATCTATTTGTGACCCAGCAAAAATCAGCTGGCGACCCACTAATGGGTCCTGACCCACAGTTTGGAAAACACTGATCTAGAGTAACACTGACCTATGCTTAAGTTGTTGCACTGGAATCAACAGAGAGTGCATCACCTCCTCCAAATCATGTTGGGTTTGATAGGCTTTACGCTCAGTCAAATGTGTGTTGCAGCCCAACCCTAAGGGCCCACTATGCTGGGGGTTCTGCCAAACTGGAATTACAGGAAATCAAGTAGTTTAATCCTATGTTATCCTAACATCAAAGTAGAAAGTTAAACAATACAGGTAGAAACAAGACATATAACATTGCTACACCAATGATCACTCTGACAAATGATCCTGGCAACACTGCCACTGCACACTGTCATCTTAAAAGCCCTATATGCATAGGGGCCAAGGTACCTTAAGAACTGCCAACTGCCTCAGGATTCTGCCTGCTCATTGAGATCTGGGAGCAGGGGAGGGCTGTTTTGTATGCTGTTACTAACAGTCCAATCCTAACCTACCCTGGAGCAGGCAGGCCAGCAGGACTGCCCCACATCCAGAGCAGGATTGGGGCCAGTTGCAACTCAAGCAGTGGCAAGGGGAATTCCTTCCCCTTACCCCAGGTAAAGCTGTAGCAGCCCCAATGGGGCTACTCTGATCTGTGCCAGCTCAGGAGGTGACACAAATCCAAGATGCCTGGAGCTTCTCCAGGCTGCCTGGAACCGGGGTTAAGAACTGGCACAAGGGCCAGATTCTGGCCCCACCCCACCCCCACTCAACCACTGCCCGTCCATGGGCTCACTCACTGTCCACCACCCCTCCACACCGAAACACCTCCATTCCGCTCTCCACCCACTCTCTCCAATCCCCATGCCAGCCTAACTCAGTCAGCATGGTCTTACCTTTCCACTGGCCCAAAAGTGCTTTACGGCACTTTTGCAACACCATTGGGCCAGCATTCCATGGATCGTGCCCTTATTGAGACTCAGTTGATGAACATAAAAGTTAGGGCCTTTCCTGATGACTCCCCCCCCCCCAGGTTGCTGGCATTTAATAAAGCCCTAAGGATCCATCTGTTCTTGTTCCTTTATGGTGAGTAAGTGCTGCTGTGGATGGCAGGGTGCCCAAAGGTGCACAAAGACATTTTAAGACATTTTGAATTTGTTGTTGCTAGCCATCTCTTGGTCTGGTGATCATGTGGGATATAAACCCAAAAAGAAAGAAAATGCATTCATCGACAATCCCATAAATTAGATTTGCAAGGCATCAGTGTACAACCATGGGTGAAGCACTCCATGACAACAGTCACCTCAAGGTACACACACACACACACACACAATGCACAAACAAATGAGCAGGAGAAGCTGGTCTTAAATACAACCACCAGGGTAGGATCACTGGTCAAAAAAGCAGCCAAAAGGTAGCAACGTAGCGAAAAACGGTGTCAGGAGAAATTCCTCCTCCCCCAACACCATGTTTGTAAGTCAATTCAGAGCCCCCTTGTATCAAACAAACAAATGCAAGATCCTATAACGAATCTCTCACATCTCACTTTGTTTGTCCCAAAACATCATTCTCATGTGACAACAGAATGTTTCAAAATGTATCCCCAGTTCATATACAAAACTACAGACATATTGCACCTACATTTCTATTGCATATACACTACCTTCTTATTTAGAGTTTCTCCAGTCTACGGCTCCAAAAAGAACTTTAGCTGTTTGTAAAAGCCCACCTCAAATGAGAGGTGAACTTTTGAAGTACCCAAATTCTTCTCCAGTGTGGATCAAGATTTGGCCAGAGAAGAAGGTTCTCTGTCCTCATTCCTACAAGCCCTTGTCATTCCACAAATGCTTTTTCATCACCTCCCATCTGCCAAAAGTCTTTCCCTACTTCACTTACTTGCCAAGCAGCCGCTGCAATACAAAATGTGAAAAGGAGAGAGTTTTGTTCCCTGTCCTTCCCCCTCTCCCTGATACCCTGCGTAGCAACATGCTGGACTGCCAAGCCCAAGCGACCATGGGGGAGATGCATTTCTCCCAACTGCAGTTGGCTGCATTTGCAACTGGATACACAATTGCACAGATCCACATAGGGCACAATCCTAACCAACTTTCCAGCACTGGCATAGCTGGGCCAGTGGGGCATATGCTGCATCCTGCAGTTGGGGGCAGTCAAGAAGGCCTCTTCAAGGTAATGTTTATTCCCTTACCTCAGACTTGCATTGCCCTTATGTCAGTGCTGGAAAGTTGGTTAGGATTGCAGGCATAAGGACATAAGAAGAGCCTTGCTGGATCAGGCCAAAGGCTCTTCTAGTCCAGCTCCCTGTATCTCACTGTGGCCCACCAGGAGACTGGACAGTTGTATGCGTGGGCAACATTCTGTGTGAATAGCCATGAAGTTTGACTGAGTTCTGGGGTATTCTGATATCATGTCTGATAGAGCAAATATTGAAGATAAATCCAAATCACATGTAGTGTTAACAAATTACTTTTTTATTAAAATAGCTCAATATTTAAAAATGTTTTAAGAGCTATTAAAATAGCTTTTAAAATATTGAAATGACTCATGGCTGCACCAGAAATGTCATTATTCTTACGCTCTTATCATTGTGTTCCAAAACTGCGAAGGGATTGCAAAGTGGAAAAGGTTTCGTAGCTATCTGACACAAGAGTCATTGGCGTTAAGGAACAATACATGACTGAAATTTGGCTTGGACTGCACTCCTTAGCCTGATAGTCTCCTGCTGCGATTCTGGGTGCCAGCCAGGTTGGCGCAAGAGGACCTGTCGTACTGCAATGCCAACATACACCACCTTCTCAGGGAGGCCTGCCCCTTCTGCTCCAGTTATGCCAGACAGCATTTGGAAAAGCAGGGCTAATTCTGGCAGGTGGTGGCACAGGAGGCAGTAAGTGAAAGCAGCACAGCGTAGCTAGCCCTGGTACGGCAACAAAATGTTCACCTGGCACAAACCAGAGAGCCAAAGAATGCTTCTGATTTTCCGTCAGGTGAATATCCCAAAGCACCTGACTTCTTGGTTTTAAGCTCAAAGGGAACAAATGGGTTATGGCTGTTAGAGACAGGAAGGCAGAGGTGCAAGCCGTCTTCCTCACCAGTCCTCTAGATTCACACCAGTATTAATTCTCACATGCAGAAAGCTGTCCCGTGCCATTCTTTGCATGTTATTCAGCTAACAAGCACAAGCCACAGGAATCCACACCAGGCATTTCATGTCATGATGAATCCCTCAGTTATTTGCGCATCAGAATGTAAACCTAGTATTTGTAGTTATTTGTAATAATGTTACATATGCATTGCGTTATACAGAATGGATATATGTTACATCCTGCCTTTATAGGCAGCTTGGAATAAAAGGATTTTTGAAAAATACAATAAAAGCCAAAAAAAAAAAAAAAAAGAGGGTGTAACAGAAATATCAAATTAGCTGCATCACATCAAACAAAGAGGGAGAGACAAAGAAAGTGTAGTCAGGAAAAGCCCACCAAAATAAATATGTCTTTAGTTTTCCCTGAAGCACTGGAAGGGATGAAGGAAAACGATGGCACAATCATACCCCTTCTGTGCTGGCAAAGTGCACAGAAGTTTAGAATGGGCTGTAAGTCTCCATTGAAAATTATTCATCATGACAAACTTGCTCCATTAGTCTCCAACTTACAGAAATTTACAGCAATGAATTCAGTGCTGTGTGCATGTTCTGCCAGCGCTAACTGCTGCAAAAGTGTCATAAAGCACTTTCCAGCAGCACACTCGGTAGCAGGCTGCGAGGATGTTGGCGGGAAGGCTGGAGCCTTCCCACACGTGTCTTCAGCTCTCTTGCCACCTGCTGGAGCAGGCAAATCAGCAGGAGAGGGTAGGGAGGGTGGAACAGGGGTGAGGAGGGGGTGCAAGGAGCAAGGAGAGGAGTAACAAGGGATCAGGAGGCTGCAAGAGGGGGTGGATCCAGCAGCAATGGCACATATCAGATCCTATCCCCCTTTCTTGCAGTTTCTCTGCTTCCTTTCTCTCCTTGAACCTATGTCAGCTAAATAGCTGGTGCAGGTCCAAGGAGACCCAGGCTTACAGAGGCGTAAGGGGATTTAAATCCACGTTTGCCTTTGAAGTCTCCCATCTGCCCCCCACCACCACCACTCGCTGGATACAGTATACCCATTTTTGAAGCTGATTCACCAGTGTGGGGGAGCATAGGATTGGGCTCAGGCAGCCAATCCCAAGTTGCCCACTGTGTAGGGCTGCCATGGTGCCAAAATGGCTGCCGCAGTATCCAGCACGCAATAAGGCAGCCGCTGGTGGCTTTTCGTCCCATTCCCCCAGGTAAGCGAAGCAGCCCTGCAATGGGGTTACTTGATTCTATGGCAGCTCTGGAGCTGCCGCAGATTCGTCCTGTGTCGGACTGCATGTTCCCACATGGGACTCAGGATCCAATGGAGCTGAGCTCCACCAGTCCCAACCTCCATCCATCCCACTCCCTCCTCCTGCCATGCCTCCTCCCTGCCCTCCACCCCCCTTCCCCCACCTCCCCCTACCCCAGAACACCTCCTCCCCGCCTCTCCCCACACCCCCTCTCACCTCTCTGCTGCCAGGCAGTCCAAGCGCCTGCCAGGTGGTGGAATGAGGGCCCAGCGCTGGAGCTGGCCCAGCATAGGCTTGCACTGGGACAGCTCAGGCAGTGGGCCTGCGGGCTTTACAGCACGTTTGGGACAGTGTGCACCAGCAGTGACTCGGCGCACACTGTTCAGGATCAGGCCCTAAGTCATGGGTAACTTTAGCTGGACAAGGACCATTATATATGGATGGTTTGGATGGCTCATGGCACACAGGTATACCTGGAGAGATTTCATGGTGTCAACTAATCCTTCTTGCAAACTTCTCCTGAAGTGATCCCTGGGACCTCCACCTGCTACATACAACACTCTCTGCCCTTCTGACAAATACTTATCTTGCCTCTTCAGGCACCTTATCATAGAATGTATCTGAAGCACTTCCCCCACTCTTCAGGCAATGAGGCTCCACAAGTAGCTCACATAAAATTGGTAAAAATAGCAAATGGTTAAAAGTAATAAAGTGAGGAGGTGTGTTGTCTTGATGGCTTCTCCTTCTCCTCCCAGAAGAGTTGATGATTCTCCTGAGTGCAATGAGGAAAGAGAGGCCAAGGCCAAGCTGGAGAAGCATACACAACGATGTGTATGCTAGGATCACACTTGTTTTGCATTTGGGTCTTCCTTCTGTAATCTGTTTGCTGTGTCCTGCATAGGAATCCAACTTTCTGGCACCCACCCATTTCCCCCCACATACTGTCTACCAATAAGTCTTTCAGATTCATTATTGCTTTGCAGACAATGCATATTTTGTCATGCCATCAGTTCAGTGCATTTGACTGGGGGATTTTGCAAAGAAGGTGGTCATTGAGAGAACGCCGATTATCCGGCCACACACCGTCACTGATTGATCTTGTTTGGTATTTGAGGAAGCACTACATTCATCGGGCGCTGAAGCCTTGCAATAAAGAGGAACTAATGGAAGTCATTAGCGACGAACACCTGTCGGTGGAAGACGGCAACCTCTATATTGACCATAGCCAGAAATTGTTCCCAGTTGTTATTCACAACAATGGAAGGTATCTGGACTGTGAATGGAAGCGATGATGGACTGTCATAAAATGTGCAAATGAGTTTTCACATTGTCCAATAAAATTCTATGACTTTGTCAATCTGTGTTGACACAGACCAACACACAGCTAAACAGTAAAATAATGTAATTGTGGGGCTACTTGTCACTAGGGTTGCCAACCAGAGGAAAAGGCCCAGGTGGATTTTTTTGTTCTGTTCAGGACTCTAGTGCTAGCCAAGAGAGGGAGAGCTGTTTTCTCTTCACTGGTGTGCCACTCTGCCCCACAGTTTATTTTTATTTGTAATTTTTCCTATTGTGCATGCCAACTATGAGAAGATCATGTACTGCAAAATTTAAAATGGCTGCTGCGCGCTGGTGAAGGTGATGCTGTATTGTATCAAGCAAACAGTGCCATGGAGGAACTTGCCCTACTTGTCTGTGTGAAGATATGGGTATGCATGCAAGAGACAGAAAAACAGTTAAATGAATGTTCCTTGGACAGCCCACTCCTAACCTGCCCTAGAGCAGGCAGGCCGGCTGGCTGCATCCATAGCAGGACTGGGCCAGGCTGCAGCGCAACTTGGAGTAAGGGGAAATCTCTTTCCCTTGCCCCATGTCACATGGCAGTTGCCCCCTATGGGCTACTCAGATCTGCACCACCTGAATAGGTAGCACAGATCAGAGTGGCCCTATGTAAGGCTGGAGATAATTCCATCTATGTGCAGATCCTGGTTCTGCCCCCACTCCTGGGCCCAGTCCTCCCTCACCCCAGAAAACCTGCCCTCCCCAGACCCCCATTCTGCAGCAGGGTTGGATTCAGCCTCTGGAAGCTGGGGCATGTATGCCAGCCTCCTGATTCCTGTGGTGCGCCAGCCTCCCAACTCATGCAATGCTTTACAGCACTTTTGCAATACCTCTGGGCTGGCGCAAGGGACTTGCACTGGCCCAAGAGCGCTCCTGGATTGTGCTCTAAGGCTGTAATCCTGTCCACACTTTCCTGGTAGTAAGCTCCATTGACTGTAATGGGACTTACTTCTGAGTAGACAAGCATAGGATTGGTCTCTTAGTAGGGCAGGAGGTCTGGTCTAGAGGGTAGAGCCTCCATTTGCCTGAAGATAATATCCACAAGGTCGCCAGTTTGAGGCCACCGGCACCATGCGACCTTGAAGCAGCTGACAAGCTGAAGCCGAGTGATTCCATCTGCTCTGAGCGTGGGAGGATGGAGGGCAGAATGTGAAACCAGATCAGAGTGAAACACCTGGACTGTTGTGGTTCTTGAAAGCTAGAACCTTCTTTCAATTGTAAAAATCCCTATGGGGATTTAATCAGCCTGCCTATGTAAACCGCCTTGAATAAAGTCTTGAATAAAGACCAAGAAAGGTGGTATATAAATACCTGTATTATTATTATTATTATTATTAGTAGTAGTAGTAGTAGTAGTAGTAGTAGTAGTAGTAGTACAGAATTGGATATCCTATCTTATTGTGTGGGTGGGTGAACACGTGCATGAACACACTGATGAAATAAACTCTTTTATGCAGCTAATTCAATGCATGGAGGAGGAGCAATGCAGGACCATGCATACCTGATTGCCACACTTCCAATATGTAAAGTCAATGTACATGCACAGCTGTTTGTACAGATGGTTTTCTGCACATGATCAGGAATCCTAAGAAAGCAGGATTCCCAGTCACATTGGAGAAAGCCACCTGCATCTACAGCTGTATGCACAGGCACTTTGTCAACCTTTATACAAAATGTACAGAACCTGGGTAGGAACAATCACTCTTCCTTCCTCTTCAAGTGTTCAAAGGACTACAATAGAAGTGATCCACATCCTTTATTTCTCGACAGAAAAAGTTTGTGTAACTTACATTGCACTGAATTCCTTAACTAATCTATGCATACGTACGACTTGGCCTGTAGAAATGTTTGGCTGGGCTCACTGTCTGAGCGATCCTCTCTGCATTTAGGCCAGTGTTTCTCAAACTGTGGGTTGGTACCTGCCAGGTGGGTCACAAGCCATTTTCGGGTGGGTTCCCATTCATTTCAATATTTTGTTCATTTCAATATTTTGTTTGGGATTCTCTTCGCTGTCCTGCTGAAGCAGGCCTTTGGAACTGCAACAGAAGGCATCTATCTCCGGACCAGATCAGATGGAAAGCTCTTCAACCTCTCCAGACTGAGAGCAAAGTCCAAAGTCCAGCTGAAATGTCTGCGTGACTTCCTCTTTGCCGACGATGCAGCTGTCACTACCCACTCTGCCAAAGATCTCCAGCAGCTCATGGATCGTTTTAGCAAGGCCTGCCAAGATTTTGGACTGACGATCAGCCTAAAGAAAACACAGGTCATGGTTCAGGATGTGGACTCACCTCCCTGCATTACAATCTCTGCGCATGAACTGGAGGTTGTCCATGACTTTGTGTACCTTGGCTCAACGATCTCCGACACTATCTCTCGATACGGAGCTAAACAAATGCATCGGTAAAGCAGCTACCACGTTTTCCAGACTCACAAAGAGAGTCTGGTCCAACAAGAAGCTGACAGAACATACCAAGATCCAGGTCTACAGAGCTTGCGTCCTGAGTACACTTCTGTACTTCAGCGAGTCAAGGACTCTCCGCTCACAACAGGAGAGGAAACTGAACACTTTCCACATGCGCTGCCTCCGGCGCATTCTCAGCATCATCTGGCAGGACAAAGTTCCTAACAACACAGTCCTGGAATGTGCTGGAATCCCTAGCATGTATGCACTGCTGAAACAGAGACGCCTGCGTTGGCTCGGTCATGTCGTGAGAATGGATGATGGCCGGATCCCAAAGGATCTCCTCTATGGAGAACTCGTGCAAGGAAAGCGCCCTACAGGTAGACCACAGCTGCGATACAAGGACATCTGCAAGAGGGATCTGAAGGCCTTAGGGATGGACCTCAACAAGTGGGAAACCCTGGCCTCTGAGCGGTCCGCTTGGAGGCAGGCTGTGCAGCATGGCCTTTCCCAGTTTGAAGAGACACTTTGCCAGCAGTCTGAGACAAAGAGGCAAAGAAGGAAGGCTCATAGCCAGGGAGACAGACCAGGGACAGACTGCACTTGCTCCCAGTGTGGAAGGGATTGTCACTCCCGGATTGGCCTTTTCAGCCACACTAGACGCTGTGCCAGAACCACCTTTCAGAGCGCGATACCATAGTCTTTTGAAACTGAAGGTTGCCAATACAGTCCCATTCATTTCAATATTTTATTTTTAAGATATTAGACTTGATGCTACCATGGGATGTGACTGCATTTGGGGAAATGTTACAATTTGTACCTTTAACAGGCTACTATGTATATGCTTTTAACAATGATAGTAAATAGAACTTACTCCCGGGTAAGTGCGGGTTATAGGATTGCAGCCTAGGATTGTTAAAAAATTTTCCTGCTCGGTGATGTCACTTCCAGTCATGACATCACTTCCGGCGGGCCCTGACAGATTCTCATTCTAAAAAGTGGGTCCTGGTGCTAAAGATTTGAGAACCACTGATTTAGGTTATTTCTTGCTTTGTGCTCGTGGCAAAGATATTCCCTGGATTGTGTTAAAATTGGTGGGCACAAATGAACATATGAAGCTATGATCTAATGAGTCAGACCATTGATTCATCTAGCACAATATTGTCCACATAGACTAGTATTAGCTCTTCAGGTTTCAGTCAAGGTTTGACTGAGTATCACAGAAATTGATCCTAGGACCTTCTGCATGCAAAATAGATGCTCTACCACTGAGCAATGGTTCACATTACTCTGTCATACATTATTGTATGTTGGAACAACTGAATGTGAAATCGATATTGGCCCTGGCAATTAGACCTTTATGCCTGACCTGCCATTGGCTGACAGTGACCCAACATGGTCATGAGATCTGGTTCATGTTCTTATGCATAGGGCTGGATATTGATGATGTTGTTTCCAGAGGATCTCCATAGAACCACTGAGTGCAGGAAGGAAATGGGGGGAAAGTATACCTCTGTCTTCCAGTTGAAAATTTACATGTTTGTTTACAAGTGTGCATGGTGTTGAGTGCCTGCCAGAAGAGCAAGTCCAGGGAGGAGATTGGGGACGGAGGGTGGGTGGATCAGCCCTGGGAGTGGGGTGGGTTTGTCAGCAGCAGTGCACAGCAAATCCTGAGACTCTTCCTGCACCTGCACGGATCAATGCAGACTTGCGCCATCGATATTGCTGGCGCAGGTCTGTGTTGACCTGTTTCAGCTGCTGGGGCTCACCCTGGAGCAAGAGGGCAAATGTCCCCTAACCCCAGAAAGACACCCAGCAGCCAAAAAATCCCTCGCAGGATGCAACATAGCCTGCTGCAGCGCTGCATAGGAATTTAGGTTAGATTGGGCTGTGCATTTTCTAGTACAACAGAAACAGAATCCCATTGCTGTAAAGTAATCAATCAGCTGGCTCTTCTCACCCCTGCCCTCCAAATTTTTCTCTCTTAGCACATTTTTTGCTTTTCATTTCAGGACATCTTCTCTGCTCAAAGATTTTGTCTGTACTTGTTCGTGTGGCTTTCTGCATATGTCTGCACGTCATTCTCAGGGAAGCTGCTTCACACTACCTCAGGTTGACGAGTTGCTGCTTTTCACACTCACTAAGAAATAAGTGCATGTGAGAAGAATACCTTTACAATTCTGAAATGTCCTTGGACTTTTTAATCTCCAGGCCATCAGTGCCTGTGAACTCTCCTCCTGCCTGTTCACACTTCTCAAGAACAGGAATCATGCAACATCCCCGTAAATGTGAAAAGAAACATGAAAGGACGGGGTGGGAGGGAAGTCAGGGTGCATTCTTTCATCTGCATAGAGATCCATGCCTTTATAAGATTATACAGAAAGTTGATTAGTGTGGATTAATTCATTACCATCTATCATGCCATTAAAATAATGGCACAAATAACTTGTGGGTGGATCCTAAGTGTGACATGGGCAGTCCAACAGTATGCATTTTTACTCAGACACCATTGGGACTCAATGGGGCTTACTCCCAAGTCACCAGGAATAGCTTTTGCAGACATCCTTTTGAATATTTGTCATATGGCAAAGCAGCTGAGAAAGTTTGGATCTTGGTAGTTACTGATACTTTCCACCTGACCCCATGTCTCATTTTAAAGATTAAACAAAGAATGACACTTGGTATTTGAATAGCACTTCCTGAATGTGCAAAGCCCTTCACTTATATGGTTTTGATACTATCTTTACAACAATGTGTGTGTAGGGTCCTTGCCCTGGAGGGGCCTGGAGCAGGCTTGTTCCACCCCCAGGGAGGCCTCAGATTGGCTGAAGGGGGGAGGGGGTTCCAGCACCCTTGTCCTCCTCCCTAGCAGAGCTGCCAAACCTGGCCTAGGAGCAGGAGCTGTTCATCTTACAGCTCCCTGCTTCACACTGACTGCTTCTCATCCCTGGCCTTCCTGCTTTATGGAGCAAGCCTGCCCACTTTGGCCCCTTCCCTTCCTCCAGGTGGGGCAGAAAAGGCCTCTCCTGTTGCTGGCTTGTTTCCTGTAGTGTTCCTTGTTTGCCCTGCCAGCTCCCTCTGGCTGGTTGGGGTGAGCCAACCTGCTTTGTCCCCTTCAAGGGCAGGGAAGCCTCCCCACCCTGGGCATGGGGTGCCTCTTTGCCCCAGGGTATGATACCTGAGGGTTGGCAGACGTTGTTCCAGACTCAACAGTTCACCAGCCATTTCAAGGGTAGGAGAGAAGAAGAGTGTTGACTAAGGGTGTGACTTGGAGCCAAACCTCAGGGACCCTGTGACATGGTGCAGTGTCCTGGAGGGGAGTGGAGAGCCATCTGTTTCCTCCTCCTCTGAGGTAGATTGAACCTGCCTCCCTAAGCATTGCTACTTGTTTGCCATTCAGGAGGGGACACCAAATTAGTACCTTCCATTCCCAATCCCAGATAACTTCATTGATGGCCTGCTGCCCTTTACACATGCTCTCCTGGTCT
Source organism: Tiliqua scincoides (assembly GCF_035046505.1). NCBI lineage: Eukaryota > Metazoa > Chordata > Lepidosauria > Squamata > Scincidae > Tiliqua > Tiliqua scincoides. The sequence goes on along the minus strand of NC_089824.1, from coordinate 40,717,186 downwards.
CTCTCTGCCCCTTTTGCTCTCACAATACCCAGATATGGCTCCCCAGTCTTCATGGCAGTTCAGACACCATTCAGGACACTCATGAGTCACACAGTTGTCTTCATGTGGCTTCTGTCACTTGTCCAACTGCACTATCAGGTTGGGCATCATTGAGCTTGGGCCGGGGCTGGAACAGACTTCCTCCAGGGTGCTGGGTGAGTCTGACCTTGGGACCACAGCCACTGGAGGCGATGCTGGCTCTAGAGCTGAAAAAGTGACCTAAAAATACACACAGAGACTCACAGACACATACAAAGCATATAAACATAGGCAAATAAAGAGACCCCCGTTTTACTTGCAATATTTTGTTGTTATTATTGATATTTATGAACCACTTTTCAATGAAAAAAGTTCACAAAGTTTGCATACACAGTTTAGATAAGAGTTTAAAGAAAAGCTCAAATAATTACATAGCTCCCATCCCTAGAGATCTCATAATCTAAAAGAGGGGTGCCCAAACCCTGGCCCTGGGGCCACTTACGGCCCTCGAGGACTCCCAATCCGGCCCTCAAGGAGCCTCCAGTCTCCAATGAGCCTCTGGCCCTCTGGAGACTTGCTGGAGCCCACGCTGGCCTGATGCAACTGCTCTCAGCATAACAGCCAACTGTTCGACTTCCCATGTGAGCTGTGGGACAAGGGCTCCCTCCACTGCTTGCTGTTTCACATCTGTGATACAGTAGGAGCAGAAAAGGAAAGGCTGGCCTTACTTTGTGCAAGTAAGACCTTTTATAGGTCTTGAGCTATTGCAAGACCGTCATTCATTCATATAAGTTCCATCTCTAACATATTCTTTTATGTAAATTTATTCAAATTTGAAATGCAAATTATTCCGTTTTTTCCCCAGCCCCCAACACAGTGATGTGGCCCTCCTGCCAAAAAGTTTGGACACCTCTGATCTAAAACGATGTTAGACACAGCAGCCACAGCTACTAGAAAAGACACTAAACTGGGGATGAAGAGGAACAGTTACTCCCTGCTAAACAGAAGAGCACCACTTGAAAAAGTGCCTCCTTGCCCAGTTAGCAGGGTATATTTTTGTATTCCGTATTATTTGATATTTTGTAATGCATCCATCCTTTATATTACCTATGCTTTTTAAAAAGTAGCCTTGAAGGAGAGAATTCAAGATTGCTAGAATTACATCTTGTATGGCTTAAATGCTCTGAGTGTACTGAAGGGGCCCCAGATAGAACTCTAGGAGCTCTTATCTGCCTCCTGTTAAGGGCATTGGGGGTTATTGTATCCAAACCATATTTAAACATATTTTACAACAAACCGTCACCTCTCTTTAACAAACAATTAGGACAGGCCACATGGAACCTCACAAACAGACTGTCTGAAAATCCTTCCCCTTCAATACATGCTACAGAACAGTCATCCAAACAACCAGACAAGCTGTCTCTCTTGACATCTGTTCTCTTTTCAATACGTGAATTATCCTCTTGGGTAATTCCATCTTCAGCTGTTTTAGCACTGATGCCATCTTCGACACATTTACCTACTCCAGTATTTCTGCCATCAGCTGCAACTATTTTCAGATGGAAAGGTCCATAAGAGGAGGGAAAAAAATCTATGTGTCACTAACCAATGTTGTGTTACATTAGAAGTATGATCAACCAGTGCAATCTGGGACACAGCTAAGAAGGGGCAAATATCTGATTCAACCCAGCAGAGACCTCAGTAAGAGCTGGGAGGTGATCTATGGCCCAATAGACTGGGCCTTGCCACCAGCGGAATGGACATTCCATTGGGGGTGACTGCTGAAAAATGGTCATGAACAGCACTCTGGCAGCATGCCAAGTAGTACACTGCCCAAGTGTTGGCAGGAAGTCCAGAACCTTCCTAAAGGATCTGCTGAAGCAGGTTAGATAACAGGGGAGGGGGTGATACTGGGCAGGGAGGGGGAAGAACTGGGAGCAGGGAGGCTGCAGAAGGGGGTGGATCCAGCAGGAATGGCATATGCTGGATCTTGTCTTTTCATTTTCAAACCTCCCTGCTCCCCTTTTCTTCTGGAACTTAAATTTCACTGGTGCAAGTCTGAGGAAACCCATTGCAGGAGGCTTATGGAGAAGGGAAAGGATTTAAATCCCCTTTCCCTTCCAAACCGTCCCACTCTGCCCCACCCCCACTGGACACAATACATGCTTTTTTGGTACAGCTACACTAGTGAGCTGGGGGAGGATAGGACTGAGCTTCTAGCCCCCTCCCCAAGCAGTCCTTTACTTTACCTGATACAAGTGAAATGGTGCTGCAATAAGACAAGGGCCTTGAGGAGAATGCTGTTGGATATGGGGGGAAGAGCTGGCTGGCTGCTACCTGTTGGAGGAAATTAAAATAGTTTCCTCTTTGGTGATGGCGGAAGCAGAGTAGCTTAAGCAGCGGACCCCCCCCCTTTGGGTATCACTCCAGGGAACCTCCCTCACCCGGCTGACTGTTAATCAATAAAAAAAAAAACAGACAAGTTTGTTCAAGTTGAAAAAGAAGTTATTTACTTACAGTTCCATCAAATGTATATTGACAGCATCTGATGAGGATCAGAGGTTTAACTAATACTTAAAGATAGAAAGGCCCTGGAGCTGCCTTGTCCTGCATGCCTTGTGCTCAAGATGGCCTGGGCATCAGAGCCCTGGTGTGCACATATTAACAGGTCGGTGGTCAGAGGACAAGAGGAAGTGCTCAGAAGAGAAGGGAAGGATTAAGGGTTAGGCTGCCTCTGTTTTGCTCCCTCCCCCACCCAAAAGGGGAGGGAAAGAGCCGCTTGCACGCTGTGGTGAGGCTAAACGGAGGCGAATGGCTCCCAAGGGGAGGGGCTGCTTGCACACTGTGGGGAGGCTCCCTGCAAAACTTAGTGACCCGCCTCCCCTAGCTACAACAGTGACTGGGTCATAGTTTGACCCCTTCTGGACAGCAGATGGAGTTGCACCAACAACAACACTACCAACGTAGTGAGTTCTGGAGGATGTCCTGCCGGGTCCATGAACGATAGGGGAAGCCCAGTGCCCACTGTTGTCCTACATTCCATAGAAACCTGGCAGGATGTTACAGGAAGTGTATTTTATCTCTGGACACAGTGCAACCAAAAGAAAGCTTGCCCCCAGTAAGAGGTTCTTACAATATAAAGACCCTCCTTCCACAAACCCCCTGATTATTACAAGATAGGCATTTAATTTGTATTCCAATAATACCCAAAGAGACGTGGAGAGAGATCATGTTTACAAGAAATAAGCAGGGCTTTTAAATAAATTAATGAAATGCTCAATAAGTTAGGACAGTTAAAAAAAAAATTCTCTGAGCCCAAGAACCAAATCAGTTTCTTCCTAGCTATGCCTAGAAGCAAACAGGGATATTCTAAACTCATGGGACAATGAGACCAGCTGTCTTGAGTGCTGTTTTAATAGCAGAAAGGTGGGGTGTAAATATTTATAATACTAATAAATAAATAATACATGAAATGAGGGAGTGAGCCAATTCTGGTTTATTCCCCCCCCCCCAGCAAAATATTTTTCCTTATCTGTCCAAAAAGCCAACCATGGCCCATTCAGTTGTATTCCACAGTATACACGAAGCTGCCTTTTCAAGTGAGGCAGGCCACTTTCCCATCTAACTCAACATTGTCTACTCAGGGCCCAATCCTATCCAACTTTCCACTGCTGATGCAGCTGTGCCAGGGTGATGTGTGCTGCATCCTGTGGTAACGAAGCAATCATGGGGGCCTCCTCAAGGTAAGGGAACACTTGTTCCCTTACCCCAGGGCTGCATTGTGGCTGCACCAGCGCTGGAAATTTGGATAGGATTTGGATGTCAACTGTCCAAGATCTCAAGCAAAGGTCCAGCTCTGCCGCTTGAAATTCTTTTAACTAGAAAAGGCCAGAAATTGAACTCAGAACTGTCCACATATGAAACAGATGTTCTGCTACTGAAGCATGACCCTTCTCATTTAGGGGAATGTTTCCCCCCTAGACTGTGAACTCTAGCATGTTCTTTCACAGATCTTGAGGTACAACTGCAAAGTGCAATAATACGGTCTATAGTCATGCCCACAGTTTCAGATTCCAGATAATGTAGGGCAGTGGTTCTCAAATGGTGGGCCAAACAGCATTCATAGCACCTTCTGAGGGCTGGAAGTGACATCAAGCTGAAAGCCCAATGATAACAGGGGGCCAGATAAATTGCTTCCAAGGGGCTACATCTGATCCACGGGCCTTATGTTTGACACCCTTGCCCTAGTGACTGCTGCCTGATTTATAAATGCAAGGGGTAATGCTATAATGGTGATTGGACAGATCGCTCTTTGTCCCCCCCAGTAGCAGCTTGTTTAACCCTTGATGCACCTAATCTACCCTGCCAGTTTTGCAAACCACCAAAAATTGGGTCATGGGTCCAAGACACACAGTTTGGGTCCAAGACACACAGTGGGTCCAAGACACACAGTTTGAGAATCACTGCATGTAAGACACAAATGCATCTCTTTCCCCCCCCCCCCATAAGTTCCATTTCACTGGCCTGTTATCACAGGAGGAGGTTTTTATTGAGCCTGTGAACGCTGTGTGGTGTCATGGGTACAGAGTTGGCATTGATCTGGGGCAATCATGGCTAATAGTTCAGTCCTCATACACTGACCTTTTGGAAATTGTCAAATATTTATTTTCACAGCCTGGCTCCCATAAGTGTCCAGAGCTGTGACATTATAGCTCTCCATAGTTTTCTTTATATTTATCGCTATTTATTTTATTAATCCTCCAGACATTAAAACACTTTAACAATGTTCATGCAGCCAGCAGCTTTGGTGATAGTAAATATATACTGTAGTCACAACTGCTACTATAAAAAGCAAGTAACACCAGATCTCCCTATTTACTATAAATAGTAAACAATATCAGATAAAATGCTTGTTGGGTTTCACTGAAGTCCAGTCATGATTTTTCTGACAAGTTTATACCGAACATTGAAAAACAGAGGCCACATGAAAAAAGACTTGAATTCATCAGGAGATATAAATATTGTTATACATGCAGTGCCAAAAAAAATGCACAAATATTTGTACACATTGCCCTATGGAACAAAAGCTCATTGGTAACCAAACAGATGTTATTGTAACAAAGCACCTCTGTTCAAAGTGGTGATCCCAAGATTGCAAGTGATTACAAATTGAAAGCTGTATGTTCTAAGGTATAACAGACAAAAGACTGTCAAATGACAGCAAAGTTATCAGGATTTGCCATTGAGATCTATGCAGCAATAGCACAGGCATTTACTATTTCCTTCATTTCTGCATGGCTTTACTCATGCAGGTAAGTGACAGATTTACAGTATACAGTAAAATCAACTGCAGTGTCATTGCATTGCTGTTGATGTATTTCAGCAAATACAGTTACAATGAATTTGAGCAATCAGCTTTCTCCACAAGCATCAACACTCTCCAAAATGCCCACAATGTTGCAGGTGACAAAATACCAATGGAATTTCCCCTTGCCTTCCAAAGTCACTAATGAGTTTTATTCACTGCAAGTGGGTGGTGCTCAGGGATAACGTATGCGATCGATCTCTTTGCAAGCCAGCCTTTATGGGAAAAGACTGTTCTTGTTTTGTTTTGACATCACGAAATGGGTTCTTCTTTGGTTCCACATAAGAGGGCAATGGAGGTTTTGATTTCATGACATGGCTGCAAAGCGTTGGTCAAATATGAGGGGGAAATGTGGCATCTAGTAAGGCAAACTTTTTAATATTAAATGGACCCTTGAACTGAGTTTTGCCTTTGAGTCAAATCTGGAATTGATTATGCATACAATTTTTGCATATTGCTTTATACCACTAGATCAAGGGTCTCCAAACTCTGGCCCGTGGTCACTTCTGGCCCTTGAAACAATGCTAAGATATATGATGTGACCCTGGGGCCAAAAAGTTTGGAGACCCCTGCACTAGATCATTTGCCCACCTTGTACAGCATTGTTTATGCTGACTGGTGGCTCTACAAGGTTTCACAGGAGTCCTCTTCAGCCCTACATAGAGATCCCAGGAATTGAAGGACCTTCTGCTTGAAAACCATGTGCCCCACCACTGTGCTATAACACATCACCCTAAGATGATGATGTCAGCTATCAACACGGATAGATGATGTAAGACATTCTCAGTGGACGTCCCCATCTGTGGAGTTCCCTGCCCTGTGAATTTCAGGCACCAGTGTTACTTCATCAGTCTGCTTTAGCATGCTTCATAAAGTTGGGACTGTAAATTTTTTTTCCCCCTGCAGATTCTCTTTCTATATTTTGTTCTTGTTATTTTTGCCACTGCTCTCATTTCTGATTAGTTTTCTGGTAATATACTGTTTTGAATCTTCACAGCAATTGCAGGCCATTGTGAACCTTATGAGAAGGGTGGGACAATATTTTCAATTAAATAAGTAATGGTCCAATCCTATGCTCACACTGCACTGTCACAGCAGCAGCGGTGCCGGGGCTAGGTGTCGCAAACATGCCATAAAGCAAATTTGTGTTGCTGCAAAAGTAAGCTGCGCCAGCGAGAAGACCTGCGCCATCCCACCAGCGCTGTATCCAGACTGATGGCCACCAGTGCTGGTGAGTACAGCACCAAGTGGTTCAGGGAGAGAGTAGAACAGAGGCGGAAGGGATGTTTCTGGATGAGGGGAGGGCTGGTTCCCCCCTGGGAGTAGGTGGGATAGACAGAGGAAGCATCCACCAAATCCTATTCCCCCTCCCAAAACTTTCCCCCCAAAACAGGACTACATGGACCTGTGCCAGTGATTTCACTGGCACAGTTCCAAGTATTTTATTTATTTTTCACATTTGCCTCCACAGAGCTTGGGCTGGTCTACATGGTTCCTCCCAGTGACAGGGTAGGCAAGGGAGGCAGAGCCTCACCTAACCCAGCAAGGAAAATAAAGGACCCCAACAAGCTTAAAAAATGTACCTTTTCCCTTTCCAAAACTGCTGCTTTCTGCTCAGCTCAGTCTGTTTAAAGCAATGCACAGACACAGACACAAATAGAGGGAATAAGGCGAGCTGCCAATCATCCCAGGTATTATGGCTTGCAAGGGACAAAATAGGTAGGAACACCTATGCACTTAAACTCTGGAGAGGAGGAGCACCAGGATGAGCTGTTTCAATTTGCCCAGTAATAAAAAAAGACAGAGCTTGTGTTATCAGTCTCTGGGAAGGCGTTAGGAAGACTTGCCTTCTGCAAGTTAGCTTCAAGGGGCAAAAAAGCAGGGCTAGCCAATTAAAAAAGAGCAGGATATCTGTATCATTAAGTTCTGGGGAGGCGGTAAGAAGAGTTACTTCTCTTCTGTTTAAAAAAAAAACACATGAAAAAAGCAGAGAACCTGCACAGTGAATGGGCTCTCCAAAATGCCAGGAGCAGCCATATTTTCATTGCTTTAGGAGCCCTGTGCTGAGATCTTCCTAGCTCTGAGTGGAGGAAGAAGAGGTGAGTTTAAAAAAAAAAATTGGGAGGGGGAAGAGAGAGAGAGAGAGAGCATGTATGCTCCAGAAACTGACATTATTTATTTATTTTTATTTAATTATTTAATTATTTATTTCTGAAGGGGAGGAGAGAGTGTGTTTCAGAGACTGAGCTTAAGGGGGGGTGAGGGAGTGTGTTTGCCTCCCCTGGCCTGGACCTCACTACACATCTCGGTTCCTTCCCTCCTGTTGCACTCATAACAACCTTGACAGCAAAGGCGTTCCTGGGGGTCCCCGCACCCGGGGCAACCCCCAGTATTCCGCCCCCACACCCCGTTTCACCCCCCTTCTCTGCCCCCCCATGCACCTGACCCGGAAGTAATTGTGGTGACGTCATCGTCATTGCAATTATTTCCGCGCAGCTGCCTCCTCCATTCAGAAAACAAGGGGGAACGGAGGAGGCAGCCGAGGCCCCCACGGAGCCTTCCACACCACAGGGGTCTCCATGGCAGCGAACTGGGGCTGCTTCCAGTGGCCCCAGACCACTGCAGTGGAGACCTCTGCGCAGCTTACAAGCTGCGCGGAAGGCTCTGTGGGGGGAGAGATGCCCTCCAAGGCAGAGCAGGGGCAACCCAGGCCAGGAAGCTTCCCCTCCGCCTCTGATGGACACCCTCCGAGACAGAGCAGGGGCGACCCTGGTCGGGAAGCTTCCCCTCCACCTCTGAGGGATGCCCTCCGAAGCAGAGCAGGGGCAACCCGGGCAGGGAAGTGGCACGCGTCTCCTCCAAAGTCGCCCTCAGAGGCGGAGCAGGGGTGCCTAGGAGCGCTCCTGGGAGGCAGCAGGAAGCTGCCTCCCAGGCAGCTTCTCAGCACCGACTGGGCCACCCCGCTCCCCTCTTCCTTTATAGGAGGGGATGAGATGGGTGCCCTAGAGTGTCAGTGCCTCTCTAGGGTGCCTGTCCTATCCTCCTATAAAGGAGGAGGGGAGGGGGCAACTCAGTCGGTGCTGAGGCACTGACGGAGAGGCAGCAAGCTGCCTTACCGCAGCGCTCCTGGGCACTCCTGGGGGGGACAGGGGCAAGTCTCCGAGAGACGCCCCTGGAGGGTCAATGCTCGGGGCATTTCCCCGTCTGCCCCCCCCCCAGATACACCAGTGCTTGAGAGGTAGCTGAGGCTGAGAGATAGTGACTGGCCCAAGGTCACCCAGGAAGGGCTGAGCAGGGATTTGAACAAAGATCTTCCAGGTCTACATCCAACTCCTAAACCAGTCCTATTGGGCAGGCTGGGGCTCAACACAAGGTAAGGGAACAAATGTTCCCTTATCCCAAGAGACCTCCAGCCCGCAAAAACCCAGCTTGGGACACAGCGTAGGTTGTACTGACCCACCACACCAGCACTTGATAGGATTGAGCTGCCCGTTGTGTATAAGTATGGTAAACATGAGGCAAAGTAACAGCCAGATAACAAGTGCCATCATTGATCTCTTTTGTTAGTTTGTACTTATAACCTGCCAAATATTTTTCAAAGATAAATGGAGGCATACCCCCTGCCACAGGCTTATCTTGTAACACACACAAGACACAACAAGGAAGAAAAGACGGAAAGAACTGAGCAAAATGAGGAAAACTCATGCACAGAATGCATTCTTCACTCTCCAGCAACTTCTTTAACCCATTTCTGCTCAGCCCACAGGTGTACACATTTGGTCCCTGTTGCATACATGCAAAATTGGGCAGAAATGGTTTAAAGGCGTACTGAGATTACCCATATTTAGGGTAGGATAGGCAAGGGACAAGCTTCCAAAGTAGAGAGAAGTCAAGCATATGCTCAAACACCATTTATCAATAATTGGTTATAAGTGCTTTCTTTAGCTATTCGTTTTGCTTTATCACTGATGTGGTGATGCCTGGGGGATAGGGGATAAGAATAGGCCCTAGGTTTGGCTGTACTTGTCATAAGAGGCGACTAAACAGCCACCAGGTAGATGGGACTCGTTAACCTGGGAAGGCAGCTCATCTGAGAGAAGGAAAACTCTGATCCCAAACTTCCACTGCCTTGTGGCTACATCCAGTTAAGGAAAAGGCTTCAGGAGTCAACCTCAAGGCAAAATCCGGAGCCGGAGTCCCTGAGGCAGTTCATGGCTGAACACAGTCACATTCTGGTAACTCCTGCGACGCCGCTGGAACCAACTGTATTGGCTTCTGCCTTTCCATTGGACAATTTCAGCAACGTGGAGAGGGGGGATTTGCTGCATGGGTAACTGTCTGTCCTCCATATCTACTTTACCCAGGCTTCACGCACTGGAGAGGACACTGTTCCAGAACCACTATTCAGAGCACGATACCATAGTCTTCCGAGACTGAAGGATGCCAACTAGGTGATGCCAGCATTCGTGAGATACTAGAAAATCCTAGAATAAAAAGCTGAAAACATAATCAAGTGTGTGTGAATCCTTCAACTGTTACATAGATAAAACACATACATAGGTCTTTCAACTCTTTAAAAGTTATGGCTAGAGGCAATCTAACAGTTTGATTTTTTCATGGATGGCAGTGTTATGGTGGTGTTATATGTTTTTATTCCAAATTAAGATTTATTTGATTTAATTTGATTTAATTGATTTAATTTGATTTATTTGATTTATTTGATTTAATCTAACCATTTTATTTTTTCATGGATGGCAATGTTATCCTTAAAAAAAGGGCAGTGTTATATGTTTTTATTCCAAATTAAGATTTTAATCAACTTTAAAGCATTTTTATCAAGTGTAATTACAGTCATATAGGTGGCATATAAGTGTTTTGTGCCTGTGGCTGTAGCACACACACAACCCAGAAGAGCACAACTACTTGAATTAAACTTACAGGAGCAGTTTAAGATTTGCACACTATTTGTATGAACTACAATGAACCTAATGCTGCCAAATACAAATTAAGACATTGCCAAATTAAAACAATGAGAAGACAGCAAATTGAAACAACAGAATTGAACACAGCATTAAATTGCTATGGAAACAAACTGGTTTTAATGTGCAGGGGGAAAAACACACCAACATAGCAAGGAACCATTAAACATTTGCTTACTCACAAGTAAACACGAACATGTAGCTCAGTTTCACTTTCCATAGGGTTCAATACATTTATCAGCTTGGGGGGAGGGACTTCCTTCTCAAGTGTTTTTGGGCCTACGTTCTTTGGATCGGGACCTTTCTGGTGGCGTTGCATTCCTCTCAGCCTGCCCTTTCCAATGGACCAAGGCATGATTGCCTACTCATGAGTAAACACGCTCTGTGGCTCAGTTTCACTTTCCACAGGGCTCCATGCTTTTGACTACAGCCAGTTCAAGTAAGAGCTCCCTAGGGAGTTAGGTGCTTCGAAACACAGTCAGAAGCATTCGGGACGTTCCACAGATGCTCTGCAGCCACTTTAATAGGTACATGGCAGTGTTATTTTGTTAACTGAGCAGGATTTTGCGTTTCGTCGTTTTTTAAGCCCAATTTTGCAATATGGGAGTGTTATTTCGCAAATACTATTTTAGACTGCCCCTAGTTATGGCACTTCAGAATGATAGCTATTGATAGATCAACAGGTCCAAGAAAGGGCCTGGCAGCTCAGAAAAGATTTACCCCAGCAGCCATATTGAGATCATCTTTAGAGATTCATTTTTACAAGCTGTACCCATAAAAACAAAAAACTGTAAAGGAAAATTCTGTCTAACAGACCAATCTTATCCAGGATTGGGCTGTTGGGGCAGGGGCAACTCGGGACCCACCAACCAGGTAAGACAGCAGTGGGGGGGACGCACGCTGAGAGAGTGTCGAGGGGTAAAACAGGGCAAAACAGTGCAGGGAAAGGGAAGGACGGAATGGGTAGGTGGAGGGAGGGATGTATCCAGCTGCATGGTACACTCCAGATTCCATTCCCTCTATTCCAAGCCTCCCTGCCTCTTTCTTCTCCACGGACTTGCTCCAGTTCCGTACCTGTTGCAGATCTGAGGAGACCCAGTTTTGGACAGGAGGTTTACAAGAGATAAGGAGAAATAATTTTCTCTCCAAAGCCTCTCAATCTTCTCCTCCCTCCCCACTGGATAGAGCATGTGCCTTTTTGGCATGGCACCATCAACAGCGGGGAACAATAGGATTGGGCTCTAAATATCCTAAGGCTCTCAGGGGCCTGAAATGCACCAATACACAAATGCTTATATGGCCAAGTTGTTCAGCATCCGTAGCTGCTAAGTCGGCGATCAGCTGCTTTTGGTAACATAAAACCTTTGTTCTTTATTGCATTATGAAATTCTTGTTAATGAAATCAGACAGAGAGGATAAGAACCAGTATTGATGAAATCAAAGTGTTTCTCTTCATTTCTGAGAACTATACAGTTTGAATACTTCTGCAGACAGCTCTGTGGTTTAATGCAAAAGTCCAGCATATGAGTTCCCTTCATAGGCTGAAACCACCGAAAGGAAGCTGGCAATACACCAGCAACCAGCTTGGTTGGAAAGTTTAACAGAAGACGGTCAAGATGGGCGGCTAATGGGTTCCCAATCCAGGCAGTTGTGTAGCTGGGCTGGCTCCTGCCTGGGGCAGGGTGATGGGATGATGCCCCCCCCCGTGTTATCGCATCACCCTCTATGCCTGTGCTGTCACCCCTCTCTCTCCCATGCACGTGCAGCCCTGAAAAGGCTCCGTTTGGAGTCATATGGGGCTGAGGCCAGCGGGGAGGACTGATTTCACAGTATTTGCCATGAGCCTCAGGCAGAAGCTGTCATCACCCCCTCCCACCAGAGACAGCAGAAAACTGCCACTCTGCCACAGGGGGCAATGTACCCCCTGGCCCCAGCTTAGCTATGCTATTGAATCCAGGTGTTTGTTAGGACAGAGGAGGAGAAGAGAATTCACTCCATAATTAATTCCCAAAGAAGGGATGCAGCATACTTATTTCTACTCCACCATTACATTCCACAAAACAGACCCTCAAGGCAGCCTGCACATATCATGACATCATCTAATTATGTGAATATTTAAAAAATATTTAAAAAATTGTACCACTCAGGTGACTATTATGATCTTCTAGTTGCTGCTGGTGGTCCATACTGGTCGTTCATGACTCCCCACTTAAGACAGACAAGGCTGCCTCTATTATTACTGTCAATGTGTTTTTAATTTGCACATTAACCGTGTGAAAATAAGATTCCCTGTCTTAATGTTTACTTTTAACACTAGCAAAAATGAAATGTTACCCAGATAAAGAAGCAATTTCTCTTCCATATATCTGCATGCAATGAATATTTTTAACACATTTTACTGCAAATTTGATGTATTTGCCATATTTATTTTGCTATTAATAGGGAACATTATTTTTTTCATTACTGCAGCAATCCCAACAACATGTTGCTGTAATAGAAAAGGAAGGTGATCAACCGAATGTGTCATTTCTTAGGTTAAAACTCTGCCTTAGGAAGAATAATTATAATCTTATACTGTGGGTGACACGTAGTGATATAATGAGTGTCACAGTACTGGGACTATTACAATAGTCTAAGCAAACAGAACAAATAATTGAAAACACAGTACTTTTTATGCTTCATAGGGGGAAAAACACCAATATTTCATGGCACATAAAGTTATTTAGTCTATTTGTATGAAATCAGAATGGTCTGTACTGACCAACGATAGCACAAACAAACAAGGATAGTACTTTGATTTAAGTAACAAAGAACACACATAAATATTCTTGGGAAGCAAGATCTACCTACATTTAATCAGCTCTTATTAAAATTTTATTCCCTATAGTTATTCAACAGGATCCATGGTATAAGGACATAATTACAAAAATCAGATTTGAGCTCATTTGACAACAGAAGGGTTTTTATGGTGACCTATCTCCAAATGTTCCTATTTGTAATTAAATGCAGCAATCAGCAGTAAGGATTTTGAAGCTGTTTTAGTAGTTCCGCTATTCTGCTTAACATGTGGCACCCGTAATAATTAAAATGATACTAACACATGCACAATTTTATGGCCCTTATGGTGCAACCCATTATGCCAAATAAGGGCCTCTGTTTTCACAGCATACTGCACATGGTCTCATTACACCCACTTTTCTTTTCCTGTCTTCACACTAACAACTGTTAAAGTGAATCAACACACAAAACGTACTCTAACAGCTTAGTGTTTATGATATGTGTGCTGTTAGTCAGTGAACAGGAAAATCTAAACATTTACTGTTTATGTAAAGAATAGCGCCAATGTTAGTGAATTGCTTGGGTCTGCTTCTTTTATTATCCAGATCAAATGTACCAGTGGGTTTCAGCAGCACCTATATTTTCCCCTAGGTCTTGCTTTTCTGTGCAGGCAGACTGTTTTTAAAATTTGCGGAACCTCAGTGAAACTTATCCCCTAAAAAACCAATGATTTCTGGACTAGCATGGGTTTTTTTTAATCATGAATAATTTTGCAATTACGCAGCTACTCAAAGACCCCCCTACACTCATTTTACAGTCATCAATTCTGAATGGTTTCCAGTCTCTCTGGTCTGGGATCCATTCCAAAGCAGGTCCCCCAGGTGGAACTCCAATGGATTGAACTGAATCTAAGCTCTGCATTTTCTATTATGGTTCTCTGTGAACATTAGTTGAAAGTTCAGATAAGCAGCATAACTACCCATCATTTAGTTTTGTCACCTTTTCCCCTACTGCCGATTCCCACCTAAACTGAACAATTTCTGAAATTTCCCACATTATCATAGTAATAGGGCGGAATGCAGGCTCTGAAAGGCACTTTACCTCAATTGATTTCAGCATTATGCAGGAAGTATGCCCTCAGTAAATTATAGTGCTCCTTTTAGATCTCAGATATCATGCAGAACTATCAATGAGAATAAAAATAACACTAGGCATTATATGAAAACATTTTTAAAAACCATTTTTTTGTTGATCAATGCACACTAAAAAAAAAATCAGCTGTGCAAATTATGTTAACAAACAGAGGGTAGCAAAACAGTACAACCCATGCACAGAAAACTTTGCAACAGAATTCTTTCAAAATTGCAATTACCAAAATTCACAGGCTACTCCTAAATATCTGTCTAGCACTACACTAGTGTCATTATACCATACTGGTTTTAATGCAGCAACATCCTGGTTATTCTGCCCACGTTTGCTGGTGCAGCAAAATTTAAGATGTATCTTCTGGGCAGTCCCCCCCCCCCGATACTCTCTCCACTTCCCAAAAGACGAGCCACCTTGCTGCCACCCAGCAACGCTAGCCACGTAGATTGCACAATGAATCCTGCTCCACCTAGCACCCCATCTGCCATACAAAAGGAGATCAGATGAGTATTTAGGGCAAAATCATAACCAACTTTCCAGCACTGGCATAGCTATGCCAGTGGGGCATGTGCTGCATCCTGCAGTTGGGGGGCAGTCATGGAGGCCTCCTCAAGGTAGGGCAATGTTTGTTCCCTTACCTCGGAGTTGCATTGCCCTTAAGTCAGTGCTGGAAAATTGGTTAGGATTGCGGCCTTAGTCTGCCAGGCAACTCAGGCTACCTGCTACCCTCAAGTCGCAAGGCTCTCTGTTCATTGAAATCTCATGGTCCCGTGATCTGAGGCATGATGTCCTAAAAAGCTTGAAGAATGCTACCACCCAGTTTTGCCCTAGTCTCATCATCTTGCTGAAACAAGCAACCATTGAGTGCAAGCCAAATACATAATTCCATTAATGCTTAAAGAAAGTGGAGAGTCTTGATCCTCCCCCCCCCCAAAAGAAAAAAGAAAAAAGAAAGCATCTTGGATGAAAAATGAATGTCTGTGATCAGTATAACCACTTGCTAACCCATGATCAAAAGCAAATAACCTACTTTGTTTCTTACTGCAAATGAATTAAATTAGACACCATTAAGAGAACTAGCTGTTTATATCCTTGTTTCAGCAGTGGTAGTATTTGAAGTTTCCTGCGGTAAGTTCATTACTCCTATTTTGTCCAGAATTAGTGAAGCGTGCTGAAAATTGCTAATGACAGATGTTTCTCCACTCTGTCACACTTCTTGTATCATTTGATTTGGAAAGCAACATACGGTGTTCTGCTCTATCAGTATGTCACAGACTGTCTGTAAACAGCTGGTCATAACTCAGTTCAGTGAAAACCATTACTTTCCAATGAAGTGCTGGACACCCTCCAAATTGCATTTTGGCATGGCCTGGGCTGCATAATGCAAAGTTCTTCTGTTTTGAGGTTACCTAAGGAAGGATTTCCACTCTTTCTCCCTTCCCCCCAAACCTCCTCAGCTCATTTCATGAAAATTAAGTAGCTTTGAAAACAGTAGCTAGAAAGTAAAGCCACAGTGCATTTAAAGGCCTCTTTTCTCTCTCTCTCTCTCTCTCTCCATCAAGAGCTCAGGAAACTGCTCTGTTCATCATATTTATTACTTGCAGAGTGTGTCACATTTTCTAGGCACTGTATGTGGTAGCTTAAGCACAGGGCCTGCTTACAATCTGATAGACTTGCCACGAAATGAAAAGGAATGGAGAATCAATTCAGCTGCCAAAAGTTCCAAGTATCAGTGCGGCATACAATAAGGTAAATCAATAAATTATGTATTATAAAAACATTGTTACTATTTCTTATCAATAGATATTTATTATGCCCCACCTGTTTTTTGTTTGCATCTCAGGTTCCAAGTGGTGTTTTAGCATGCCCAGGGCACACAAAGGGCAATCATAACTATCTCCTGTTGAGTAGTCATTCAAAAATTCAGCATTCCATCTAATTTTATTAAACACAACTGCAGAAAATATGAGGAATGGATTGCCATCAGACAGAAAGCCAAAAAAAAAAAACCTCAAGCATCCTATAATTGGGTTCTCTTAGGAGACTCAAGGTCCAATCCAATGCAGCCAGCACAAGCTTAGCACCAGTGCTGAGCATCACAAACGTGCCATGAAGCATGTCTTCAACACTCTATGCCAGGCGAGTGCAGATTGTAGCTCAACGCAGGCCCTGTCTACTCAGAAGTAAATTCCATTATAGCCAATGGAACTTACTTCCAGGCAAGTGCGGATAAGATTGCAGCCACAGCTATTTAGATTTAATTCAACAGGAAAGCCAGCATATATCTACAAAATAAACCTTGCCTGTACAGCATGTTTGAAACAGAAATGCTCAAAGTATAGTTAATTACTCATTTAAATATGAAAACTGAGGGCGAGTTCTTCCATGTGTGTTCATCAGTCTTCATTCTCTTCTAGCACAATCCTACTGAAGCTTTGTGCCTGTGGAGCCAGTGCTCCATCAGTGCATGCAGTCACAAATGTGCCATAAAGCACCTTGTAACAGTGCACCATCTAAGCCCGCCGATGGGAAGGCTGAAGAAGGGCCAAGGAGGGCAGATTGAACCTAGGAAGGGGGTAGGATCGGTGGTGCCAGTGCATTCTGTATCCTGTCCTCCTTCCTGGGTCTGTTCCGATGACACAGGGAATGTGTAATTGTGCCAGGATATTGCTGGTGCAGACCCAAGGAGCCACAATGCAGCTGCAGGGGCTTGCCCTGGGGCAAGAGGACAAATGCCTCCTTACTCCACAGGCACCTTCAGCAGCTAAAATTCCCCCCACTGGATGCAGCAGAAGCTACTCTGGTGCCACTGCATCAGTATGGGGGAATATAGGTAGGATTGGGCTGTGTCAATCAAGTGATGTCTTCCATGTGTGAAGATTCACCAAGCATAGATTCAGTTATTGGAAGGAACTCTCATCATCACATGTTATTTTTGAGCAAACATGTTATTTTTGAGCAAGAGTATGTATACTCACTTGGGAGTTACTGAAGGTTAGGATACACCACAACTCACTAAAGGGATGCCTAATGCCACTATCCATTGTATGTGGTTCCTTCACGTTAACATATAGAAGTATTTACCATATCGATTTCTATAGTGGTGTAGTGGGGTATCCATGCCTCCATGAGCACCACTAAGACTATATTTAAAAAAATCAATTTAATGTTTGCCCATTACAGTGTTTCTCCTGCCAAATATTCCTACTTTGAAAGTTACTGTATTTCATTTAAGGCCCAGTCATATCTGGGCCTCATACTGGCAGATGTCACAGAATGCTAGTGTAAAGTCAGGATCACTGTAGGCCACAGAACCTCCATTGCAAGAGCCATGTACATTGATTGTACTGTATCAATTAATAACTAGAATGCTCTTTTTCCAAAGAGAAAGAGTAACATCTTGCCATCACAATGACATTTTAGACAGGCTAAGAGATCATGATTAGTCCAAGAGGAGCCACTATTTAGCAATCTCCCCGGGAGCCCCCGAGGTTTGCTGCTACATCACAGAGTGTTGACTCCGCCCCCCCCCGGAGCCACTGAGGTTCTCGTGATGAGGAGCAAGGTTGACCTCATTGTGGCTTTTGCAGAAAAGACACCAAAGAGATTTAAAGCCTATCATCCCCTAGCAACAAGCAGAATCTCTCAAAAATAGTTCAAGCACATCTTGCAGTTCTCACAATCATCTCACCAACTCCTTGGTGACCAATGATGCCAAAGGCTAGTGAAAAATTGAAGAACATCAGATCATGATGCCCCCTAATGTAGGAGAGCATCCGTGGCCATATGTCATTTCAGTTCTATACCCACATAAGAAGCCAAGCTAACATGGATCTAGGAATCCACTGTAATCCAGTTATGCCTAAAACTTCTTCAAGATAACCCATTCCACAATTTTACCCTGGAATGAAAGGCTGGGTATTGGGTAATAGCTTGTTAGGAATCCATGAAATTTTTTAATAACCAAAAGCTGTGCCACTTTCAGTTTTTGAAACTTTCCAGAAGGGAGATATTAATAATGCCAGCCAACAGATTCAGGTTGTGACTGTCACATTCAAGTTCATTCTGGTCAGCCGTACTAACTGTAATGGAGCCACATCAAAAATAAATAGTAGTTCCTCCCATACTCCACATTCTATATATCAGAGCTTTCCAGACTCTGGCCCATGGGCTGATTCAGCCCGTGGGCTGGATTTGACACCCTGTCTAATCCCTCCCCCCCCCCACAAGAGCAGGGCTTTCTGGGGTGAGATTATTGACTGCAATGACAGAGATCAACAGAGTGAACTGAAATCATGCAAATACAGACTTAATTATTTGTGCCATAGCTGACAGGTAAATCAAAGCATTGTTCTTTGAACAGAGCTGACTTTGCAAAAAAGCAAGCGTTTGCAAGCTTGAGTGAAACATGGCTTCACCATGCAAAGTGTCAATGAAAAAAAACTGTCACACATAAAAAAATTAGTCAACAAACAATGGAACTCCGAGCTAAATAAAACGGCAATGGAAAGCGTACAGTAGAAGTGCTGCCAAACATTTGCCTCGTGCATCTATTGTAGAAATAATTCTGTTCATCTCCGCCAAGCTAAGAAAATGTAACAAAGAAATATAAAGAGATGAACTGCAAGACAAAATCATTTATGAATGTATTGAACTACTAGAAGAGAGAGAACAAAGCCCTGTTTGCTTTGGTACCGAGAAGCAGGTCTGCTGGGACTAAGGAAGCCAATGCAAATGCAGCAAAGCAAAGATACCCACAATCATAACCATTTTCTAATGATAAAACAAATGGTGGGGGTTGGTGTCCCAAATGCCATGGATCTAGAAAGGGCAATCCCAGATAAAAGAACTCAGGACCAAACTACACATTACATAAAACATGTAGTGTGGTCCATGTGTATTGTTAGGGGGACATTCAACTGCAAAGCAGCCCAATCAAAACTGGGATGTGCATTAAGGAAGTTTTAACCCTTTCCCCCTCCATCATACCAGTCCTGAGCAGCTTCCTTTCTTGAGGAAACTGCATTTTAGGGAGCATTTTCATCTGGAAAACGGTACAAATGGGAATCTTCCTCCTGTGTGCTACACTTTGTCCTGTCAAAACCTTTCTTTGGAGAGCTTATGCCCACTTTAGACAAATTAGCCTCCCATCTTCCCTCAAAATAGCCCTAGGTCTGCAGAAAGCACAGCTGGACCCCACCACCAGGGTAGCTCCCCTGTTCAAACTGCAGAGGTCCTCCTTCCTCCCTTCTCCCATTAGCAGCTTCTCTGGCCACAGCAGCCATACTTTGGCTCTCAGCAGTCCTGGGTGTGGCAGCCACACACCAGTCTTCTGCACACTCTTTTCCATCAGTTTCCGTTCATCCATCCATCTGGCCTACACCCTCTGGCCATGATTCTCTCATCTTTATCCTCAAAGTTCTCATTACCCCTACTAAGGTGCAACTGTGAGCCACACTCATTGCAAGCCAAAGGCTCTGAGGTTAATTCCCAAATCTGTCAACACAAGGGGCCACTGCTGACACCACACACTATCTTCTCAAGAGCAATCTTCCACATTTCCACTAGACAATTCCAATCCTGATCCCCTGGGGCTGCTGTGTTAAATAAAAACACAGAGAGGGCTGAGCTGCGCATATAACCTAATGTATAATTTGGCCATCAGGTGGCAGGGAATGCCCCTGCCTAAGGCCTTGAGAGCTGCCAATAGTCAAAGTCACCATATTGGACTCCACAGCTTGACCCAGCATATACAACTCCTTACTTCCAATTTTCAAACAATAAAGTTTAAAGTGGAGGAGAAAACTATGCCATGGTTTTGTGAAGGCATGCCTAAAAATAATGTTGCTGCTTTGGAGGATCAAAAAGGAAGTCAATTGCATAATTTTTCCATATTTATTTTGCTAATGCTGCAGGACTTCAATGGGAAGATCAAGATCTCAGATGCGCTAAGCTTTACAATGACATATAACAAAAATGTTGCCCTCATTGTAAAGCAGGTAATAACCCAAAGCTGAAATGAACGATGTTCAGTTCTGAAACAATAATGCATAATATCACGATAAGAAATGAATTCCTAATCATATCAACAAAAAAGAACATTACATGGGTGATTCACTGGTCATTTACTACTGTAGGTTCATTATATGGATGGATATCCCATGGATACTTCACTGAGAAGTGGTCAGTGAATCACTCGCCACATTTTTTATTTCCATAGGTGTTTGATGTATGAAAGGTATGCAAAACTTGTCTATGAAGTGCTTCTGGTTCAATCAAGCTCTATGTGCTCTAGGTGGGAAGCCCAGCAATGATCCATTTCAGGAGCACAACACTGAAGTAAACAGGAAGAAAAAGGAGAGTTACATGTCCAGAGTGGCCCACAAGCTTGGGGTACGCCATCCTTAAATGTCCCAAGCAGGGTAGATCAACACTATTTCCCAGGGCTCCAGAATGGCCAGCAATGGAAGCCACACAAGGGGCTGTGCTGATCTTATCAGTGCAGTCTGTTGCCTTGGCAACTGGTATACAATATCCAAGTTGTACAGATAAGGAAGGGCTATACAGGTAAGTAAATGACTATGTCCTAGAACAGTGTTTCTCAACATTTGTTCCCTGCTGTATCACTCTGCATTGTCCATCTATTGGAAGTACAACCAGAGGTAACTGGTGATGGTGTCATCACCATTTACTTCCAGATTGGGAGGTCAGATGCAACACGACAAACATCAGTAAAAGGCTCAGGATGAATGGGAGGGTTTTTTTGAATAATCAAAAAGCACATTCTGGAGCTATGCCCGCCAAGCCTCTTACTGCTGCTTGTCATGTTACATTGCTGGTCTTGCTGCCATGCAGGAAGAGTTTGGGGGTCCCATGAGTACCACCAGACACCACCTCAAGTACCACCAGTGGTACAAGTACTATGGGTTGAGTAACGTTGTCCTAGAACTCTTGATCTTGGAACCCAGCAGAGGGGAGATGACCCTAGAACGGGCTGTAATCTTACCCAAATGAGAAAAGTAACGTAAACCCTTGCAAAAGAAATATAAGCAGACTATAAGGGATGTGAAAAGAATATGAGGAGTACATAGCTAAAAACAGCATGAAAAACAAGAAAAACTTCCAATATATAATAAGTAAGAAACCTACCAGGAAGGTAGTGGGACCACTAGAGAACAAGGGAATAAAGGGGAAGTATAAAAAGGCTATGAGGAATGCAGAGGAACTAAATAAATTCTTTGCATGTGCCTTCACTACATAAGATGTAGGTCAGATACCTATGTCTGAAATTATCTTCTCACAGAGGGAGTCTGAAGAACTGAGTCAAACAGAAGTGACAAGGGATGAGATTCTAAAGCAGGGGTGTCAAACTCATTTCATACAGAGGGCCAAATAGCATTCATGATGCCTCCTGAGGGCTGGAAGTGATGTCATTAAGCAGGAAGTGATGTCATTAAACAGGTCATAACCAAAAATAAGCACTTTTTCTCACTTAGGAACTCATTAGCTGCAAATGACAAGAGAAAATATGCAAATCTTGATAACAATAACAATAACAGGTATTTATATACCGCCTTTCTTGGTCTTTATTCAAGGCAGTTTACATAGGCAGGCTTTATTTAAATCCCTTATTAAATAGGGATTTTTACAATTTGAAAGAAGGTTCTTTCTTTCAAGGACTACTACATTCAGGTGTTTCATTCCGATCTGGCTTTACATTCTGGCCTCCATCCTCCCACGCTCAGAGCAGATGGAATAGCTCGGCTTCAGCTTGTCAGCTGCTTCAAGGTCGCACGGTGCCGGTGGCCTCGATCTTGATCATATTTGATCTTGATCATATTTCAAGATACGGGAGAGTCCAATTTTCATTTCAGCAGCCCTTTCAGCAG
Source organism: Tiliqua scincoides (assembly GCF_035046505.1). Classification (NCBI taxonomy): domain Eukaryota; kingdom Metazoa; phylum Chordata; class Lepidosauria; order Squamata; family Scincidae; genus Tiliqua; species Tiliqua scincoides. The sequence goes on along the minus strand of NC_089824.1, from coordinate 40,695,011 downwards.
TTAACACCTCAGCACTGCTTAGCAGCTGAGAGCCTGAGGGCCAGATAAAAAGCTTCCAGAGGCTGCATCTGGCCCCTGGGCCTGATGTTTGACACCCCTGTTCTAAAGTGTATTGACAAGTTAACACTTGCTATTGTATTGCTATTCTATAATTTGTTGAAAGCTGAAAAAAATGTAGTTTGCACCCTGCTTTAAATTGATTAACAGCCCAATCCTAACCCCTGCAGCACTGCCGAGTGCAGTGGTGCCAAAATGGTTACCACTGGATCCAGCTGCACTGTTGGGGCCACCAGAGGTCTCCTCAGGGGAAGGAAACTTTCATCCCCCTGGGGACAGCCCCACAATAGGCCTTTTCAAATCTACACTGGTTATTTTGCCGGCGCAGACTTGAGAACCTCCATGTTAGGCTTTGCAGCCCAACACAGAGGATAGGATTCAGCGGAGCAGGGCTCCACCAGTCTCACCCCCCACCCCTGTTCCTTCCCCCACCCACCGCCCACCCCAGAATGCCTCTCCCCTGCCCCAAAAGTCCTTACCGCAGCCCGGAACTTGCTCCAGGAGATGTCTGTCCAGAGCTGGGCCCAGTGCCAACTGGCACCAGGTCAATGCCAGTGTTCCCTTCTCTCTGGTATCATGGACATGCCTTATGGCATGTTTGCAACATCCAGCACTGGCACTAGAGTCCCATATGATTGGGCCCTAAGGCTGCACACTACCCCTCGGGGATCAGTTGGTAGAAATGAGAGGTCATTGCAAACTGATGACATCTCAGCCCAAATCTCTGGTTGCCTTCTCCTGGTGCTTTCATGTAGATCTGACGTTGCCAAACTGGGGCATCATGATACCCTAGCCTGAAAAGCCCTGTCTCTGTCCCCTTAAGGGCAGGGGAAGGAGGAAGGAAATGATGCAGTCCCCAGGAACACACCTCTACTGGGGCTGATCAGGGGTTATTTAACTTACCAATCGCCATGCCAGCCTTTGGAGGGGTGTGGGGTGCCCGTGGACCCCTCCACAGGACTCCCCAAGCCTCCATTAAAAAAAATTTTTTTTAAGTGATAGGAAACCACTTGCGGTTTCTCCCCACATCACCTTCTGAGAACAACCTTTCAGGTAAAAGAAGGGCCACTGCCCTCACTTCACAGGCCAGGAAAACAACTCAGAAGGATACTATGGTCAAGGGTGTTGAAACCTGCTGATTTAGAAAAATCAACAGTGTCATACCATCTAGTTCCAGGAGAAGGTCATCCACTCAGTTGACCGCAGTAGTTTCTGTCCCCAAAATTGGCCTGAAACCAGATGGGAAAGGATCCAAATAATCAGTATAATCCTGGACCATCTGGAGCTGAGATTGCTATGATGCACTCTAATACCTTGCCCAAAAAAGGGACATTGGAAACTGGGCAATAATTACTCAGGGAGCCTTGGGCCTGGGTAGGAATAATCTTACCACCACCTTTCTAAATAGACTTTCTGTGAATAGCTCCATCTCATTTTCTCTTCCTGCAAAAGGGAGGAGGGAGATGGGAGTCTTAAATTTCCAATTCCTTCTCATCCACCCCCCCCCCATTTTTTTAAAAATGAAATAGCAGTAAAGGCAACTACTCAGAAGGGACTATTTATTACTCAGCAATCCCCCAGTCAGTATTAACAGAAGCAATAAAATGAGCTGAACCTACAAGCAATAAACTTATTTGAAGTTGGCAGAACTTTGCTTTACTTACTTGCGAGTAAATATCATAGAAGGATTGTGACCACGGAGAAGAGTATTGCTAGGTGATACAACACTATATTATTCCTCATTCATTCCAGCTAGCATCCCTCTCTGGGGCTATTTGCTGGTTCCTCCCTTGTGTCTTCTTAGAGCAGTGGTTCTCAACCTTTAGGAGTCCATGGCCCACTTAGGCAAAAATAGGAATCACTGTGGACCACATGCAACCCCCTATCCCTTTTCCTGAGACCGCACGGATCACTTCTCCATGGACCACAGGTTGGGAACCAGTATCTTAGAGCAGGGTTTCTCAAACTGTGGGTTGCGACCCTCCTGGGAAGTCACAACCTGATTGTTGGTGGGTCGTGAAACTGAAACTGACAAGATGATAGCTGAGAAGGAAAATGCATAGAGCCCTATGGAAAGTGAAACTGAACCACATCACACATTTACTCATGAGTAGGCAACCATGCCTTTGTCCATTGCAATGCGCAGGCCAAGAGAAATCCAATGCCACCAGAATGGTCCTCATCCAAACTCAGCACCCGAAAAACACCTGAGAAGGAAGTCTCTCCCTCCAAGCTGACAGACTGAGCCCTATGGATCCTGACAGTCCTATGGAAAACAGATGAATTGAACCCTATGGAAAGTATAGAGCACTGTGGAAAGTAAAACTAACCAGTGGCATTCCTGGCGTTAGTGCCAACGGGTCATGTGGTGCTGGGCAGTGAGTTGTTGTGCAGCATCCCAAGTGCTCAGAAAGAGACTTCTCTTCTCTTCTGAGAGAGACTCAGAAGACTTTCCAAGCACTCTGGGATGCCGCGTGAGGCTACGGAGCACCCAGATAAGCAAGGGAGGACACCAGTCTTGGGGGAATGGGCACAGCCTGGAGGAGGGCACTCTGGCACTGGGCATGATGTATTTTTCAGTTCAACCTACCTAACAAGGTTGTTGTGAGGAGAAAAAGGAGAGGAAGGAATTACCTGCTCTGAACTCCTTGGTAGAACAGTAGTAAATAAATGTGAAAAAAATGTGTTGTTATCGCCAATGAACCAGGGCAGGCAGTCCAAACAAAACCTTGGACAAAAACATAAAGAGGATCCTGACAGTTTACAAGAACAATTCAATTAGGATTTTAAAAAGCTTTTTATTTCACTCTCTCGCCCATCAATATGAATAGGATTAGTGCTTCACACTGTGGGAAGTTTCCTCTTAATGATACTTACCAGCAGGGGCTTTGTTTGCTGATGCAAATTAGAAACAATAGTTTGGTTCTTTATTGTAAAGCAATAGAAATCAGGGAAGTGGGAATTTTTGCAGACTCACTTTTTTCTTCAATCTTTAATTGCCCAAAAAGTTTGTCGATTACCACCGAACAGATATGTCCTCTTCTAATGCTTTAATATGGCCAATATCCTGTCCCTAAACAAACTGAGTCTGCAGCAAGGCTCTACTCTCTCAATTTAACTGCTAGGCACAGTTGGTTTCTTCACCCTTCCCAACGAAAAAAACTTTCTTGCTCCCTGTAGGGTTAATCCATCTACTGAAACCTCTAGATGTCAGCATACAGTGACCATAAAGAACGGATAATTGGCACAGTGGACAACCATGATGTTACAGAACTTCTGCTTTTGTACTGGGCACTAGACTTTTGATCCACAATAAAGGAGGACAGAATTATTTTAACATCTTCCTTTCTGCCCCCCCACCCCCACCCCAAAGCAGAACAGTTCATTTTTCCATTTGTATTTTACTTGTGTTGGTGGAAGTTGGGTTTCTCTGATCACCTTTTGACTTATATGAAGAGGACCCAGTTCTTTCTTGCTCTACTTCTTGACCATGGAAGAGGGTGCCCAAACCCTTGCTCAGTACTTTCTCCCATTATCTGGTGAGCTTGACTGACATCAAAAGACCATCAGCCATTTTTTCTGAAACTTTACAAATAATTTCATTCAGAGAGCTTTCGAGTGTTGATCAAGACTACCAAATAGGGGAGCATTCTCTCCAGCAACAGAAAGGCTTTTCACAAAGTCAGGAGTGATAACCATTGTGCCTCCCAGGCAAGAGATACAGATCATCTCAACCCCTGTATGTCACAGTAATTCCCCCTGAAATTAGCCATCGCTGTGTCTCTACAGCTTGGTGATGAACTATAGACCAAGGCTCCCATAAAGGGTTTTGAACAACTTTTCACATATGCACACCCCTTTGCCTTCTGGGTAAATTGGTTCATGTCCATACATGGCAGCATTGTCTCTCTCAAGTTTTCCTTTCACCTTTGTTCCTCCCCCCTCTTCATAGTACAGTGCTTATTCTCTCTCTCTCTCTCTCTCTCTCTCTCTCCCTCTCTCTCTCAGAGAAGGCCAAGTTAGTGGCAGCTAAGGGAGGGGGAAGTGCTGGAGAGTTCTGCACTGAGGGCATTATCAAGATTATCAAGTCCCTTTGGTAATTATCAAGTCCCTTGGTCCCTGAGAAAGATTATTAAGTCCCTTTGGTCTCCACTGGCTGCTCTGGAGAAGGGTAGTGAGCAGGGAGGGGCCACGGGGCCTTATGGTGATGTAGTAGCAGTTGGAGAGACATGGATGGTGGCAGAAGATCAAGAAGCAGCAGCTGGAGTGTTGAGCAACCGTCTCCTCCCATTGCTCATCTGCACTGGTATTCAGAGGCTTAGTTAGTTGGCAACCTTCAGTCTCGAAAGACTATGGTATCGCGCTCTGAATGGTGGTTCTGGAACAGCGTCTAGTGTGGCTGAAAAGGCCGATTCAGGAGTGACAATCCCTTCCACACTGGGAGCAAGTGCAGTCTGTCCCTGGTCTGTCTCCCTGGCTATGGGCCTTCCTTCTTTGCCTCTTTGCTTCCGTCTGTTGGCCAAGTGTCTCTTCAAACTGGAAGAGGCCACGCTGCACAGCCTGCCTCCAAGCGGGCCACTCAGAGGCCAGGGTTTCCCATCTGTTGAGGTCCACTCCTAAGGCCTTCAGATCCCTCTTGCCTCTTCAGAGGCACACTACCACTAAATCTGTTGGCAGCATATAGCTATCATAACTAGAAGCCTTGGATAGCCATTGAAGGGTTAAGACACCTTGCAATTTGTTTTGCCAGTGAGCAATCCCTGCCTCCATAGAGCTGTATGATTCTCTCTTCATCTTTAGTGCATTTATATTCCACTCTTTCTCTGAGCAGTTCAGGATGCAATCATGGTTTTAGTCCCACCCTCCATTCTGTCCTCACAAACAAGCTTGCCAGCTAGGCAGTTACACTGCATTTTCTCAAACAAAAATCAGGTTGAACCCCACAAGTTTTTGGATTACATAGCCATGTTCACAGAGTTGACAGATAATCATATCTTCCCATTTATCTGGGAAGAGGTTTCCCATGTAAATGAGTGATTGAGTCCACCTAAATGAGTTGAATGTTGGTACTGAGAGTTCAGCGCAAAACAAAGTCCAATGAAGATTTGAGGATTTCCCTAAGCCAAAACATCTGAGAATTTTCAAAAAAAGACAGATTACTCAGGGGAGGGGGTTCCTGAATATCCATAGTTAGAGAACAGAATTAAAATTTTCCACATATTAGACTGCAGTTTTCAGTCATCAAGCTCTGCTTCCCACAGTATCAACCTACCATACAGGTGTCACTCAAAACTTCCCCATTTAAGTGTTTCACTTTTAAATGGTATTTTCAATTCAGCAAAACTTATTACAAAACACCACAGAAAGGAATAGGCTTCCATTTCATTCATTTTGATGAGAGTTAGTTGTGACCAACTTTTGCTGGATTTTGCCCCACACACTTAATTTTAAAAGATGACTTCAGTTTAGTAATGAATTTAATTAGCTCAGTACGGCACCAATGAAGCTACCTGAGATATAGCTATTAATAATGTCCCCAACTATTTAGCAGGAATTTTATCCCAAATTAGATGGCTCAGATTCAGGAAAAAGTAATTAGTCAAAGATCTGGGCTCATTATGGAGATTCCAATTAAAGCCGCTTTTCAGCATGCAGTGGCAGTAAAATAAGTAAATTTTAAAACCGAAAATGAATGTGACAGGGAATCCTGGAATTATGCAGTTCTATTAGTATTTTGCCCTCTGCCACAATGACATGATCTGTTTTAATTGATCTACAGACATAAATATATAACAAGAGCATCAAATAAAATGAGTACTGCTAAGGAAGCCTTGAATGGGCTCTGCTTACTCTCAGAGTTAGATAGGCATGCAAACTAGCGCTGTAAAGTAGCCAAGCTTGTACAGGATAACACCTAGGAGACTATGCTATGAAGAAATAAGCCTCCGGTTCAGATCTTACCTTGCCATGAACTACAGAGGTGGCCCAAAGCAAGTCTCCTTGCAAGGGCAAGGCAAGGGCTTTAGCAGCTGTAACTGGCTCTGAAGGTCAGGAAGAGGAGCAGCTTTACATTAGCAGTCAGGCACCTAAAGAAATGTAGTATTTTGCCCCCCCCCCCGAACACCAGTGTTCATTGTAAGGATGAGACAATGAAAACTATGTGCTTTTAATATATTTAGTAGATCTGCTGTAAATCTACCTGATCAGCCAGGCAGTTGACTCACTAATTACAGGACTCCTTTCCTATTTAAATACAATTCTGAGCGTTTTAAGTCTCCAAAGATCCACCAAGCTAATGCTACAACTAAACTGGGTAGCCAGTCTCAACATGTGCAGTGTCAACAGGCCACAGTCCAGGACTGTGCTATTAGCACAGGTTGAGACTAATTATTCACGTGGGTTCCGTTCCAAGCACTCACATGGATTTAAAAAAACCACTATAGCAAATCAATTTAAAAAACAAAGTTTCTTTGCTCCAGTGATTGAAAAACAGCCTTGCTGACCTTTTGACTCTAAGATAAGAGTCATTAATTAGACAATCCATCAGCACTTCACTCAGCCCCTCCCTTCACCAGTGCAAAATGAGAACCTTTCTTTCAATTTCACTGTCTTTGCTGGGGGAAGGGAGGGGTCCGCAGGAAAGAGAAGGATTGATGGGTTTAGCCTGCTGCCCCCCCCCTCTCATTAAGGAGGCTGTTGTCAAAGGACTGTTCAGTTTTTAAACTGATTTTAAAGGAATGCATTTTTCCCCTTCTCCAGGGATCAGCACATTCCTTCTCATTTGCAGGGGCCATTCGTGTTGAGTCAAATCCGTGTATAAAAAATCCCTGTATAAATAGGCTGGACCTGTACTTGCATGCTATTACTGCATGACTTACCATGGCAACCAAGTTGAAACTGATCTCCATCAGTCAAGGTCTCTGCACAGGCTTAGTTTACCTTCCCAGAGTTATGTTTAAACCAAGCTGCAGTTTGCTATCATTCCCTGCCATGAACTTGCCCTGGCCTATCTGGGCCTCACCTTGCCTTACCCATCCATTGCTAGTTCATCACTTTAGCTCCCATACCAAAGACTCAGTCCTAATCAGTTTTACTCAGAAGCAAATTCCACTGCTGTTAATATAACTTCCTTCCAAGCAGGGGCATTATGTCCTGGAACACTGTCTGGTGCCCCCCTCCCCAGTTCCCCACTGCCACCTCTGCGCGCGCGCACGCACACACACACACACACACACGCCCCTGACTTTACTCCTGGCACAGTTTCTTCAAATGTGGAATTTCAAGACTTGCAATTTGATTTAAAGGAACTGCACAAATAAAGGAGCTCCTTTGTTCATGTCATCCTTATAATTCAAACGGGAAGGCCCACACTTCCATGTTTGAAGCAACCATGCCAGAAGCAAGGGAAAGAGGCAGCCAAGCCACTTTCCAGTCTCTTTCAGCAGGCAGAAAGCAGATCCATATGGATCACATCCACAGTGGGGCTGGAGAGAGGTTCTGGTGGCAGTAGAATCAGGGTGAAAGGCACCCCGAACCCTCAACCCTCTTACCCCCCTGCAAATCCACCATTGTTGCAGCTTAAGAACATAAGCACCCTGCTGGATCAGGCCAAAGGTCCATCTAGTCCAGCTTCCTGTATCCCACAGTGGCCTACCAGATCCCTCAGGGAACATGCAAGACAACAAGAGACCTGCATCCTGATGCCCTCCCTTGCATCTGGCATTCTGAGGTAGCCTACTTCTGTTCTAAAATCCACTTGCATCACCTAACCTCATGGATGGGCTGCACAAGCATCCAAGTAAATGCATCCAAGTAAATGGGACTTTTAGGACTGTAGCCTCAATATAATACAGGCCCACACAAAAAAAAAATCAAAGCAAAATATACTATTTTTTAGTTGCCAGGGATGTTTGAACGAAATTAGGATATTTTTGGGGTGCTAAATCCACAAATGGCATTGGTTTTCGTGATTGGTTGTAGTTTTGCGTATATGGCATAGCTACCTTATATGCTGATTGAAGCAGCTTCCTTATTGAGGAAATTGACACCATGGCTCCCTCATGAGAAAGCTGCTTGAATTCGCATATAAAATGGCTATGCCGTACCCCGTACGCTAGAGCCAGTGGGGCAAAACCAATGCCATTTGTGGATTCAGCACCCCAAATATACCCAAGAAGAGTTCTAACTTTTAAGACAACAAAGTGTGAATAGACCTGTGTAATCACATAGAACCTCATGTTATTACACTACAGAGTATGCAGGTACTACAAGGTGTGGGTATTCATTACAGCCAAGTGTAGTTGGAGTTGGCAGAAAGAATAAGAATTGTCCAAAGACATTTCTAAATGATGGGATTCAAAACAGATCTTCATTCAATAAAAAAGAAATTGTCGCCATTGTGTGGCGCTTCCGCCAGAGCAACATATGGTAGCACAGCTGATGAATATCATCTTTTCTTCTTTTTTTCTGTTTCACATGCACATTGCATTTTGCAGAATATGAAGCCTTTACATAATTTGTGTGTTAACTCCTTCATGTTGTGTCATGCATGGCTCAAGAAGCATTGCCTTTCTCTAGATCCTGAATTCTGACATTTCAGAGTTAATGTAGCTGGGGAATTAAATGAATGGTCTGAGGCCTTCAACAGCAGGGGCCTCCAAAATCTTCAGGGCTCTCTTGCTTCCCCACCCCCACCCTCTTAATTGTTGGTATGGTCCTTTTCTCTCTCTCTCTCTTTTTTTTTTTAAGGCGAAGCTGTCTTCCTTTTAAGAAAATCCAAACACATTGAGACACAAATGTACCAACCCAGGATTCTGCCTGCAAGTGTTAGTAAGTTCCTAGACAACCTTATTTGCAAGTTGCTGGTGACCACCCACCAGACACATTTGCCTGCACCTTATGAGCACAAAGCAAGGCTAGATGCTTTTTCATCCATCTGATTTGCTCGCTGACAATCTGTAAAAAGGGAGGGCAACACAGTTGCTTTGAAAAACTGAGAGCACCCTCATCTAAAAGGAACGATGGGGGGTTTTCAACGGCCAGCTTCCTACGCACAGTTCAGGTTTCAATTAAATAAACATTCATAGAGCATCCTTTACAATCTGATCAATTAATCAACAATTACTGTTTGTAGCCGAAGAGGACTAAACAGATCAACCACCAAGAGTTGCAATTCTATCCACATTTATCTGGGAGTAAGCCCCATTGACTATAATGAGACTTTCTTCTGAGTAAACATGCATAGGATTGGGTTCTCAGTCAAATATCCATTGGACTCTTTACACAGAGGCAAACCTGCATTTGTGACAGACTATTATTATTCATCCATCATGGCTCTTCGATACACATGTTGGTGAATGATATACATACTTGTGAAACACCCATCTGCTGCATTCAAACTCCTTAGATGTGTGAAGTGAGCTATTCCATTTGCTCCTCCTGACATGGATAAAAATGAGCAAACTTTAGAAACTATCTTATCCTATGGAAACTAAGATTGTTCAGATTTGTGCCTGAGGCTGCGGATGGATTGAGGGCTGGCTGTCCCTACCACTCCCACCACCCACTTTCTACCCCATTTTCCAGCATAAGTGCCAGGGTCAGCTACAGATTTTAAGGCCCTTGGAAAACAGTCCTTCCTGAGTTCTCCTCCTACCTTGGGTGCCCCCTGAGAGTGTTATTCCGCTGCCACCATCACATGAAAGCTATGGACACAGAGGTGGTTTCTAAGGAATCCGCAATGGGCCCTTTGGGGAGCTCTCAGCAGCCCACCAATAGAAATGTCCAATGCCAGCCCCGCGTAATGCCTCAGCAGTCTGGTGTCCAAGATCTCTGATGCATGGGTGCACATTATAATGGCACCAGCAGTGGGAAATATGCAACTGGGGCTTTAATGTAAGGCTGGAGAAGGTGGCAGACTGTGGCTGATTGGTGCTATGGAGGGAACCAAACCATACTGTGTGTGCTTTTTTCAGGGGCTTTGGTAGTTAAACCATTTAAGTCAAATCAGAAGCACTGTGTGCACTCCTGGTGGAAACCTCTGTCCCCTTGCTTCTGAATCTACAGGGGACATTCAGGGTGCTGAAGATAAAATCTCCCCCCCCCCCCAATAACTGTAACCAATCTCAAAGCATTAGTTCAGTGGTTCTCAAATTTAGGGAGAGTTCTACTCCCTAAGTAAGTCTTTGCGGGGGAGGGGCCAGGGCAGCAACGCAATTCCCAGAATCACATTGCTAAGAGGGGTGAGGGGGTGCTTTCACTTACGGTGGGCTTCAGCAAGCAGCAGGAGTTGCAGGGAACCCTGCGCAGCCCTCTGCAGGGCCCTCCAAGGTTTAGAATCACCTCCTGGGTGCGACACAAAACCGGAAGTGGTTTGCCTACTGATTGCTGAAGCCTGCCATAAGTAAAGCACCCTCCCTCGCCTCCCCTCTTCCACCCTTAAAGGGACAGAAGAAGCTTTACACAAGCTGATGGGGCACGACCAGTCCCGCCTCCCTCCCTCCCGGCTCCTTCCCCCCAGAACACCTCTTCCCCACCCTCCCTCTGCCTCCCCCCACCTTAGAATGCCTCCTCCCCACCTCCCTCCATGCCCCACCTACCACTGAGCAGCAGAGCTCCGGCCAGCACCAGCCAGTGCTGGGCTAGCTGCGGCAGAGCACCAACGCTAGGGCCCAAAACGTGCCTTACACGTTATGTGACAGTGGGCGCCAGTGGTGAGCTGGTGCTAACTCTTTAGGATTGGGCCCTTAGGGCACAATCCTAACCAGGTTTATTCAGAAGTACTATTTTGTTCAGTGGGGCTTACTCTCAGGAAAGCGTGGTTAGGATTGCAGCCTTAGTTAAGTATGGCAGCCTAATTGATATGGCTTTTGTTTTGTTTGGAAGCCCATGTCTCCAGTGTAGCTTATGCATCTCAAACACAACAACATGACAAGAAGAGTTACTTATCATTGTAAGAGTTACTTATCATTGTACATACACACACAGAGAGAGAGGTTTAATACTTCAGTAATATAGCTAAACAAATGGTAAGAATCTGTCACTAGGAAAAAGTGCATGAGATTTTATTATAGACTATAAACAAAAACATTGGAGAAACAGCACATTATGTCTTTTACAAATCACTGCATTTTTCCAGAAGTATGGTATGTTAGGAACCTGACACAAAAGATGTGAATCAAGTTAACGAGCCCGCCTGCATTTTTGCCCAAAATGTGCAGCTGATTCATTTGAATAAATTTGACCTTTTCTGTTTATTGCCTTCTTGTTGGGGAAAAAAAAATCCAGCCCATAACCAATCATTATGATGACCACAAGTCCACTCAGGCACCTTGACAGCTGAATCACCACCCCATCAAGAGATGTGCCCTCAGGCAACTGGCTGAGCTGGCACACATTAGTTGGTTCTTTTTGCACATTAAATATCTTTACAGTTTTCATATTTTTGCTGTTTTTACACTTTTCACTTCTGCTTTTTATATCGTTTGCAGGCAAAGATGCATGCAGCACAACACACACCATTAGCGCTTTGCGAGCCTTTGTTGTACAGATGCCAAGCTATGTGCAAGACTTTCAAGTTTGTATGGTGGGGGGGGAGTGGGTGATTCTTCCTAGGAGACAGAGGAAAGAAAATATTGACAGAGGGCTACATTTAGTTAAGACAGAAAGAGCAAAATTATAGCACTAGGATCAAAAACCATCACAGTTCAGATGTTGGCCTGGCTCCAAAGAACAGTGCAACTAAATCCATGTACCCAAGAAGAACTTTCTGTTTCTGAAACAGCAGCTCCACATGCTACATGGCAAACTTCTTGGAAATAGGTACATTTCAGAGGCAGTTTGTGGTACAGCAATTTGTGGTAGTTTGGTGTCCAGACAAAAAATTCAATTGCACTCAATATGCCCAATTCAACTCTACAAGCATGAGATGAGCCACAGCAGGTAAGGCGGAAGCATCAAGGTAAGCAGGAAGCCCCCCAACTGCAGGATGCAGCACATGCCCCACTGGCACAGCTATGTCAGCGCTGGAAAGATGGTTAGGATTTGGCCTTAATTAATAACAAAAAAAGGCCAGGCAACAATTGTCAGCAATTGGATCCCAGGGAGCTAACTCTGTAGAGAGATACAGCTTTTCAGCAGTGCTGTAGCAGCAACTGTTACCTTGCACATTTCCAATCTCATCTGCTCTTGGAAGCTAAGCAGGGTCAGGCCTGGTTAGTACTTGGATGGGAGACAGCCTGGGAATACCAGGTGCTGTAGGCTTATACCATAGTCTTTTGAGACTGAAGGTTGCCAACCATTTGTAGCAGTTAAGGCTGAGCCGTCATAAAACTCAACCAGAAATATAGACTAATCCTAAACTTGAAGATGAGGAAGCTGGAATATAGATTATCACTGAGACGGTCATAGGATAGATTTAACTAGAGAAAATTTCAGTAATTCAGAAGACCATCCTGGCAACAAAACACTGAGGTGAACGGGAAGCCAACAAACACAGATGAGTTGTGTGAGTTGAGCGAAAAGACAATGAGGCCAGGACAATGATGCCTGCCACTCCTCAAAACCAAGTGCCCTAAAATAAATAAAATACAGAAATAAAATGAAAAGCAAAGGCCCCAGTACTATTCCCCCACCTCCAGCACTGATGCACGTACACAAAAATTATGCATGTTGCATCCTATGTTGGAAGGTACTGGGGCAACCTGAAGGAGATAAGTAGAAGTATTTTCTACTTACTTCCTGGAAGACTGTGCAAGTGGTGTATCCACTTTCTTGATGGTGTATATCCAAGGAGAAGAAAGGGGCAGGGAGGTTTGAAAAGTGTGCCATGGACATCAGATCCACCCCTCCTTCCTCCTCCTCACCCCCCCTAGTTCCTCCCCCTCCCCACCCAGAAACACCCCCAATCTTCCCACTCCCTTCCCGGTCCCTCCCACTGCCCACTCCCATCACTGTCTCACCTCTCACCAGCAGACAGATGCCCAACCACCAGCAACTGTGTTGGCATCCTCATTGCACTTGCTGGCAGCACCAGAAGGTGCAGCACCATTGGGAAGAGGGCAGGGAGGGAGTTAACAGGATGGGGGAGGGTGGCAACAGGGCAAGGGTGTGTGGATCCAGCCCTGGAAGGGGTAGGAGCAGAAGCACTGGCACATGCCAAATCCTGCCCACTTCCTGGGCCTGATCCACCAGCGTTGGTCAACGTGAACTTGTGCTAGCGATATAGCTGGCGCAGGTCTGAGTTGACCCTTAGTGGCTGCTGGGGCTTCCCCTGGAGCAAGAGAACAAATATCCCCCTACCCAGAGGAGACATCCCACCTATCCTGCACTGGAACAGGCAAGAGGCTTACCCTGTATCCAGCATAGGATAGGGGCCAGAATCGGCTCAGCCAGAGGCAAGGAAAAACTCTTCCCCTTACTCCTGGGTAAGGCGCCCTGGTCCCAATGGGTCTCCTTGAACTTGAGCCACCACCTACGACTTTTGCCCCATTGCCCTTAATGGGAGGTCCGCCACTGAACTGAAGGAGAAACTAGAGGGCAACCCTAAGTTTGCAGCTGCAACTCTTCCCTCACCCTTTGTAATGTTTAGTACACCTTAGCCATAAAGTAATCACATGGTATTCTGCATTCCCACCACAGCTCTGCATTGATGGATGTCACTGGCAGCAAGGGCAGTAGAGCATTATGGTTTTACAACAAAGTTCTGATACATGCAAGAGGGAAACAGGGAAGTAGATGCTCAGTTGCCATTTCAAGCTACACCCACACATTTTAAGGTTGCCTCTAATTTGGCCCCCTTGTTTGCTCAAGATTATAATGCATTTTGGGTTCTTCCAGCAATTCTAGATCTGTGCTCTTCATCCCTTTTTTTTTGTGCCATGACCCAAATAAATAAAGTATGAGACTGGGGACCTACCGTTGGTCCTGCCCCCCTCCCGAGATCCTATCCATCCATTTCCATCACCACCCATTCCGCAACCTTTTTGTGCCCTCCCAACACTGCTCCCTGTAACCAAATATTCTTATTAGAGAGAGCAGAATAAAGTTACCCTGAACCCTGGCACTCGCAATAACTGTGTTAGCACAATTGATAAGAACCTGAGCAGAACTGGGACACAATCTCCTGTACCTAAAGGGGTACACCAGATGCCTCCCCCTTTACCTGTGGAGCTCTAGTCCAGTGGTCTTCAACCGTTTTCATTAACTTAAGTTGCCACAAACCCACCACTGAGGCTTGTGACCCCACTGGAGTTGAAGAAGTAGCTTGAAGAACACTGAGCTAGACTATCTCTTCTCTTTTCATCTTCAGTTCTTGAAAACTGAGGTGGATGAGGAATTCCTGTCTTCATAAAATGGTAAGTTCAATAGTGATTCGTAAAAACATTTTCTAGCAGTGTGCTAGATGTACATGCCTTAGATTCTGGATTACTTGTTCCCCTGTACCAGTATTTTTGTGAGTCTGCTACAGCAAACCAAGTCTAAACATTCCAGAGATCAACATCCATTAAAAAGAGAGAAAAATTAACCAATCCTGACTCCTCTGCAGTGAAATGAGAAAATAATTCCTCTACCTGCCACCCTGTCAAGGAACAACAGTAAGCTTTGCTTGGCATTGCGATCACAGAGCTCCAGTGTCAAGCAGAAACTGCTATGTATATTATTAATCATCCACACAGCACTTTTACAGGGAAGAGCATCAGAGGTGTGCCAACGCAACATCTCACAACTGGGCCACACATACCAGCATCGCAAGCAAGCAGTGCTCATACATTGTGCATGGTGAAGAATGCATACAAAAATACGGCAACAACATCTGTAACATTAGCAACATTTAACAAATTCACATATTTCACTAAGCTTTCAGAGCACTTCTTATGAATTGTATCAGTTTTATTTGCAACACTCCTCTAACACAGAGCAGATTATGCCGGTATTGTAATTGAAGCTGACAGATACTGGTTTGCATAAAACAGAACAGGGTAAAAACCTCATTTCAATTGTTACAGATAACACTTTTTGGAGATGTGATTAATGTCTTGTCCCCCTCCCCTATTTTTTGCCTATTTTTCCTTATTTTTGAACACTTCCAATCAGTATTGTAGCTGGGGGACAGGTACCCAGGGCTGAGTGATGCAATGAAACCCCCCAGCGACATCGTGTCACCTCTGCACTTGTGCTGTCACCCTTCTGTTCCGTGCACGCGCAATCCTGGCCATGGAAATTGCTCCATTTGGGGCCATACAGGGACAAGGGCAAGCAGGAAGGTCAATCTTTTTTTCCTGTCAGGTCAGGAAATCTAATGCTGGCTCTCAGAAGGCACAACCGCTTACTCTCCAGTAAGTGTTGGGACCAGAATTCCTGGGGAATTGTAAGTAGCTGGCAATGCTGCCTGTATTTCGAGCTAGATGTGCTTAGGGAATTTATCGTCTTGTTTGCTCTGTTCAGTCCAAGCCAACCTACAAAGTCCACTAGTTTACCAATGCGTTAGGGCAGTGGTTGTCAAACTTTTTAGCACTGGTACCCACTTTTTAGAATAATAATCTAATGGGACCCACCAGAAGTAATGTCATTAACCTAGAAGTGATGTCATGGCCAGAAGTGACACCTTCAAGCAGGAAAATGTTTAACACCCCTCCTCACAACAAAAAAATCAAATCAATTAAGTACCGTATTTTTCGCTCCATAAGACGCACCTCGTTTTTAGAGGAGGAAAACAAGGAAAAAATATTCTGAACCAAATAGTGTAATAAAATATTTAATAAAACCATAACAGAATAACATTTGAACCATGTAAAGTGAACAGCAGTCAACAGTTGCATTAAGAACCATTATCACTGTCATTAACAAATGGAGAGACTTAAAGGTTTGAGTACTCTAGTTTTCTGGAAACCCCAAGAACTCATCATCACTAGAGTCAGAATTTATGAAGCTCACAAAAGCAGGTGCACACAAATAGGGGATCACATCTTTCTGCTACAATGATGTTCTGCTAAATTCCAATCCACTGGGCCTCGTGCCCACTTAAGGCTGATCAGTCCCCCTTGTGCAACTCACCAGTGCAGCAAGCAAAAGTGAGTCCAGTTCCAGTCCACAGATGCCAAGTAAATCAGTCCCATCAATCAGAGTTACCAAATCAGAGTCCAGAGCCAATAAGCCAAATTACAGTCCAAGGTCAGGTTCCAGGTAGGTTAGTCAAATCCGTCAGGGTATCCAAGTCCAGTCACAATCCACAGTCAGATTCCAAATTCAATAAACCCAGTCAGTCTCCTCTCCTGCCTCCAACCTGCACTCCTTCAAAACCCACAAACCCTTTCTGCCTCTGGTACTCCTTATATCCCTGAGGACCCTATTGCCTTCCAGTGCCCAGGCCTTACCCTTAAAGGGGCCACTGCTGACACCACATCTACCTCCTCGCCAGTTCTTCCGTGATTCCAATACAAATGAACAAGTGAAAAGTCCAACCACAACTTGAATTCTCAAGACACAACAAACCTCTGGATTTATGGTGAAAACCGAGCCTTACCTGGGGCTTGTGCAATAAGCAAACACTGGCATTCTGACCAAGGAGACAGTTTTTTCTTTGTGTTGGGGGGGGGGGGCTTACATTCAGATGCTGGATGAGGTGAGTGAAAGTGCCCCTCCCCTGCTGTGTGAGTGGGGGGGGGCAGAGCATCTGTGTGTGTAAGTGAAGGGGGCAGCCTGTGTGTGTGAGAGAGGGGGAAAGTGTTTGTGTTGCAGAGAAGTTGTGATGCTCCAGGCTTGGGGGGAGGGAAGAGTCTGTGATGCTCTAGGCTTGGGGGGCGGAAGAGAAAAGCTGTGATGCTCCAGGCTTGGGGGGAGAGCAAGAGTCTGTGATGCTTCAGGCTTGGGGGGGGGGAAGAGAGAAGCTGTGATGCTCCAGGCTTGGGGGGAGAGAGGATGTGATGCTCCAGGCTTGGGGGGCGGAGAGAGGCTTTCCTGGGAGTAAGCCCCCCTGACTCTAATGGGACTTACTTCAGAGTAGGCATGCACAGGCTTGCGCAGTGAGACTGCCACCCCACCCACACTTTCCTGGGAAGCGGAGCAGAGCGGGCAGGGGGCGGAGTTGTTTTTTTTGTTTTTTTTTTTTTGCAGTATTCGCTCCATAAGACGCACGCACTTTCCCCCCCACTTTTTTGGGGGGAAAAAGTGCGTCTTATGGAGTGAAAAATACGGTAAGTAAATTAAAAGTTAACAATAAGTTTGAGTTAAAAATTTATTTAAAATAAAGAACCCTCCTAACCCTCCCAAGCAATTGCTGTTCTGTTTTTAAAAAAATTTCCCAGCATCCCAAAGGCTGCAATCCTATCTACACTTACCAGGAGTAAGCCCCATTGACTATCAATGTTAAAAGCATATACATATTAGCTAACATCCATATTGGTTAGTTAAAAGCACAAACCTGCAACATTTCCCCAAATGCAGTCACATACCAGGGTACATAAGAACATAAGAACAGCCCCACTGGATCAGGCCATAGGCCCATCTAGTCCAGTTTCCTGTATCTCACAACGGCCCACCAAATGCCCCAGGGAGCACACCAGATAACAAGAGACCTCATCCTGGTGCTCTCCCCTACATCTGGCATTCTGACTTAACCCATTCCTAAAATCAGGAGGTTGCGCATACGCATCATGGCTTGTACCCCATAATGGATTTTTCCTCCAGAAACTCGTCCAATCCCCTTTTAAAGGCGTCTAGGCTAGACGCCAGCACCACATCCTGTGGCAAGGAGTTCCACAGACCGACCACGCGCTGAGTAAAGAAATATTTTCTTTTGTCTGTCCTAACCCACCCAACACTCAATTTTAGTGGATGTCCCCTGGTTCTGGTATTATGTGAGAGTGTAAAGAGCATCTCCCTATCCACTCTGTCCATCCCCTGCATAATTTTGTATGTCTCAATCATGTCCCCCCTCAAGCGTCTCTTTTCTAGGCTGAAGAGGCCCAAACGCCGTAGCCTTTCCTCATAAGGAAGGTGCCCCAGCCCCGTAATCATCTTAGTCGCTCTCTTTTGCACCTTTTCCATTTCCACTATGTCTTTTTTGAGATGCGGCGACCAGAACTGGACACAATACTCCAGGTGTGGCCTTACCATAGAGTAGGGTAGCATCAAGTTTAATATATTAAAAATAAAATACACATTGAATTGAATGGGGACCCACCTGAAATTGGCTCACAACACACCTAGTGGGTTCTGCTCCACAGTATGAGAAACATTGCATTAAGGTTTTGCGTGCTTTGCTCTTGAGTGTTTTGGTATCTCTGACAGGCATTACTCATTACCCATTTAGTAAAGCTATTTCTTTGTGTCCATTCAGCCAAATTCAAGTATTTTCCATTAGCCTATTTGTTGTACTTTTCTGCACTTCCTTCTTCCTTCTGGCTAATAAACAAGAAAAGCAAAATACAACTGCCACATGTAATAAAAGTGGATTTCTATAACTTAAAACTGACCAATGAGACTGATTCTTTTGCGAACCAATGAAGTGTTGTTATGTTCCACAGCAGGGAACCAATAAGGTGTTAGTATGAGTCAGCTCTCATTTCCATGTATCAGAACGAATACAAGAACTCTTATTCAGTTGCATGGGTGTCATCAAATTGGTCACTGGTTTTTGGTTGGTTCCTGATTTGTTGGGTGACCTGTGCTGTTATATATTTAAATAAATAAAGTTAATGTGGGTTACACCAACCCTAATAATGCCACTGCATTTAGGATGCCCATATGATATCTTAATTTATTCTATGGTATGGCACGGGAGGTGGTCTGGTATGGGAGGAGGTCTGTCATGGGGGTGACGCAATGAGCTCTTGTACCGGATGATGCAAACCCAAGTGGTGCATCTGATCCTACCCCCATCTGAGCCTGATCCGCCGACACGGATCAATTCGGGCTTGTGCCAGTAATATCACTGGTGCGAGTCTGAGCTGACTCAGCGCACACTTTGGGGCTTACTCTGGGGCAAGGGGACAAATGTCCCCTTTCTGCCATGGAATCCAGCATACCCTGTGCCGGAGCTGCTGCATCGGTGATTAGGCTGCCCAAGAAATTAAAACTAATTATCTTAGTGAAATTAAAATGTTTTTACTTCAGCAAGAACAACTCTGAGGAAGGGGACATTTCCTTGACTTCCTGGTATGCAGGATTGGCTAGTTAAATTTGGGGACATTGTTCATTTGGATGATTTGACAAGCTTAGTGCGTATATAAGTAAAAGCATAGACAAAGATGCATTTCCAAGGAAACAAGTTTATATTTGACTTGAAACTCTATGCATGATAAACCTCTGACTCTATCAATGTGTGGTTCATGTTTTTTAAAAACATTATTACCTTATATGTTTCTGAATAATAACAGATATTTCCATGTTTAAAAAGAATAAACTTTGCTAATTCAGATTGTTCAACCCAGTTATACCTTCTTGAAAGGAAATATCCAAAAAATGAGAAATGCAGAATTTGTAAAATCAGAAACATACGTAATAAGTAATTAGGGCTGTGATCCTGGAAATAAGTACTATTAAATTCGGTGGGGTTTACTTGTGACTAGACATGTCTAGAATTATGCTGCAAATCAGCCCTAGAGTAGTCTGAAGCATTATTAAAGATTTGCTTTTCGCATACATATTCAGGAATATGAACTAACATTTATAGCACAATCCTATGCCCCCTTAATCAGAAGTAAGGGTGACTGTATTCAAATACAGCTTATTCCCAGCTAGGCATGCATGAGATTGTAGTCTCAAAATACTTGCCCAAACTTTCTTCACAAGTGAACTGTTATGAATAAATGTGTAATCTACTTGGTCAAGGAAAGCTGCAATCCTAACCATGCTTTCCTGGGAGTAAACCCCATTGAACAAACTAAAACTTACTTCTGAGTAAACCTGGTTAGGCTTGTGCCCCAAGAAACATTAATCTTTATGAGCAAGGCAAGCCCTTGGAATAAAACCAATTCTGATGATTCCTCCAATCTCCTACCCCTTGCCTTGCACAGGGATGGGTGTAGCATACCCACTAACCCTTCATGCATAACCACCAGTCTAGAAAATACCCAAGAAGAAGATTTAAACTCATCCTTGAGTTTCCTCCCTTGAGATGGAAGGCTTTTAGGGTGCAATCCTAACCCCTTATGTCAGTACTTTCCAGCATAGACATAAGGGCAATGCAGCTCTGAGTTCAGGGAACAAACATTCCCTTACTTTGAGGAGGCCTCCATGAGTGACACCCAATTTCAGGATGCAGCACCTGTCCCACTGGCACCGCTATGCCAGTGCTGGAAAGCACTGACATAAGGGGTTCTGATTGCGCCCTCAGTCTCCATCAGCCACTTCCAGGGTCTTGGCTCCTCTGTCAAGTTGCCCTTGTCTGATGATCTCACCAGCCTGTTTGTAACTTCTAGTCTCCTAATGGCCTCCCCAGGACCTTCCATCTCAGGCAGGATGTTCAAATAGCCAGAATCAACCTGCCCCTTGCCCACCTAGCCTACAACTTTAGTATTTTTAAAAGTTGGCTGCTGCACACTGCCGTGATTTAAAAATTAGATTAACCACCCTTTAGGATCATTACTAAGTTGGGAAAACTCTGCCTAATATAAAGGACGACTTTCCCCCAATCATGCCTAAATAGCCACTTTTTAAAAACAGTTGAGCTGTTAAGTTCTATACGAAAGCACGTATGCACTTTGGAAAGGTAATTTGAAAGCGAGTTGAGCCATGACAAATAGGGACAGCTGGCCTAATTGAATCATTTGATCTAAGACAGCTCAACTTGGTTATCCTCACTGCAGCCCACATTGATATTAGCGAGTGAATCATTAGCCATGAAATCATGTCGACTTTCCCAACTGCAGCGTTCTTGACATGACAGGGAGCACGAACTGACTTTCATTATAACCCCAGAGTTCTTTAGTCTGTCAGAAAGAAGAAGAAAAAGGAGGAGGAGGGGAAAAGGGTGCGGGGGGGGGGCGTTTCGGCATAACAACAGAAAGCAATTTGCTCCAACATGCATCACACAGCAATTCAAAGAAAGACACTTTTGTTGCGATTCAAGTTATCTGTTAGCCACAATGGAAACCATGTGCATCCAAGGTGGTTCTGGGTTCTGTCAGCCTTTTGCCTGTATATACAATCTGCTCCTACAGTATGGGCAAATGCATTGAATAACTCTTTGGGAAGTGGGGAGGGCTGCAGGAAGGTGACGATCTTGATGTTGCTTATAAATGCTTGCATTTGTTATGTGCAGCAATACTTTGTACTTTCAACTGGTTAGGGACCAGAGCATGAATGAAAGTCACGGAAAGAATGAATGACAAAGCAGAGCCTTATTTAGCTTGCAAATATATTCTGGGTAGCAGAAAACATATACTTTATAACACATGCAAATGCATGCAAAATCCAAATAAATAAAAGCAAACATAGGAACACTGATGAACATCGTGGATGAAATTGAAAGCGGCTGAAAGAGCAAAGCGGTGGAAGTCAAGTGGATGAAAGTCAAGGTATGCCTGTATCGACACTGCTTTTCTGGAGCAGACAGAGATCAGAGAACAACAACTACATGCTGTGAGCTTCCTAAATAGGAGATAAGTGTCTAGAGGCAAAAGATGCCATTTTAACCTATGCTTACACCACCACAGCTAAAGCCAGGGACAGGGTTGGAGTATACATTACACATATGCAGCTAATTGCTTTGTAAAACTTTTGTCATTGACTTCCACAACTAACCTACTAGTCACTGTTAAGGGAACAAACAAGGCAGAGAGACCGTGATTTATTGAGCTCACTGTGATGTAAAGAAGCTCAATCCTAACTGGAGTCAGAGCATTGGGGCAGCTTACCTACACTGGATCCAATGCTGAGAAGGAGCAGGCTGGAAGGCTCCTTGAGGTAAAGACACATTCATCCCCTTACCCCAAGTAAAGCTGCAGTCTGCACAATGGGGCTACTTGGATCTGCGCCAGTCAGGATTACTGCATGAATTATCGTGTGCTGCACAGTGTAGCACAACTATTATATTATAATATCCTGTTACCCTGAGTAGACATCCAGCGTTCTAACTGGTTTTCTTGTTCCCTTTGTATTTAGTTTAATGCTTTCCTGATGAGACTTGCAAAGTTCTTGCCAAATTCATTCCTCGCCATCACTGTGAGGCGCAGCCTATATCTTGCCAGGAATCCTATATAGTGCAGGGGATGGTCCAAAATACCAAAGGATTCTCAGTAACACCATTTTTGTAGCCCGCTGTTCACGTGAACCTGTTTTCTCTTGCTTTTACCTTTGACAGGTAGGATAGATGAAAGCACCACTTGAGCCCTCAACGTCTTCCCTTCCCAGGGTCTCATAGTAGCTCAAGACCCATTCAGAGCTACTTCTAACAATAGCATTTGTTCTCAGCTCTACCAGATCCTGAGCCCCATGTCGGGCCTTGAGGCCCAACACAGGACTCCTTGATTCTGCACGGCTCAAAAGCCGGCCAAAGTCCCCTTCCCCCAAGGAAGGGAGACTTTCCCCTTTCCCCCTTCCCCCAAGGAGCTGCTACAGCACCTCAGCAGCCCCGTGCCCGGGGCAAAGACCTCAGCAGCCCCGTGCCTGGGGCAAAGCTCTGAGATGGTGCCCCCCCACGGGCTATCAACACCCCCCAGGCAGAAATACACCTCCCCTACTCACCAGAGGCTCACGGAGTCTCGCGCAACCTTCTCCCTCATTGGGGAAACCTCTATGAGATTTCTCAACGCTATAATCTGTGCTTCTAGCAAACCAGAAGAACAGTTTCCGCCCCCGTCGGGAGCCTCAGAGAGGCTTCTGCGGGGTCCTAGCAGCCGGCACCTGGAGCATTTGCCCCAGTGAAGTCTATGGGAGGTATGCAACTGAGCTGTTGCGGGCTGCTTGGTGTGGGTGGGATGCCGTGGTAGCCATTTTGGTGCTGTGGCAGACTCAGGCACTGGGCAGCTCAGAATTGGGTAGTGATTCCACTTTTTACAGGTGTTGTCCATTCCTTACAGGTCAGGCAGTGGGGAACAACCTGCACCTGCTAAAATGCCTCCTTCTGAAACCACTTTTCAAGGTGCTATTTTGTACCTACCCACCCCACTGTATCAGTGGCATTAGCAAATGTGTAGAAGTCAGTGGAACTAGCACTAAGGTTATTGTTCCACTAAGGAATCCAAAGGCTTAACCAATGTGGGAGCCCTTAAATATTCCTAAGCGCTCCAAGAACCTGCACTCAGAGGTACAAAATGAAATCATGACATACCACAATTGCTATCCAGTTGCACTTTGATTTAGTGGCTGGCCTCAATTAGAAATGTAGCAATAAAGTGTTTTTTATTTGCTGATGAATTTCTCCACCAGAATGTTTATCATACTCAGTACCTTATGTCACCTGAATCATTGTAATGATCATTCCTTCAGTGATGCATGGACCCAGAAAATGTGATGCACCGTTTATTAATTATCCAAAACTTGTTTATATGTGATGTCCTTTATTTCCTCAGCAAAAAAAAGGGAACTAACCCTAATACTGCAAATTGATGATTGCCGCACCTTGGGTACTTCTGTGACTAATCTCATATTCACTGCAGCTTGCACCACCTTGAACACAGAATGGCCACAATCCAGCACAGAGAAAGGGCCCAACCTTTTAGTCACACCTAATTCTGTGCAGCATGATGACCATAACAATAATTGGCACACGATTATTAGTACACAGTCCTAGAAGTGATGTGGTTCGTCTACCACTGACGTTTTTATCATGCCCTGCCACTTTTGAAAAGCTCCTTAATGATGACTTCACTCTGATATATCATGTGGCTAGAGGTGTTCTTAAACATTTGCATTTTTTGCAGATTTTGTTTTTTCCCAAGAAGGAAAAGTTCAGAAAGCAGTGTTATGTGTTTTTATTCCAATGTTTTATAAAATTATAATTATACATTATAATCACTTTAAAAGAGTACTGGGTAGTGTATGGGTAGTATAGTGTCAGCAAATGCAGCCACAGTCATTACCCATGCACGCACACCTCGTATAGCACATTATTTATTTTTTATATTTCATAGGCTTCCCACTGTATTTTTTTTTCCAGATTTTGGTTTTTTGCACGCATACCCACTTAATAGGTATGGGATGGGCAGAACAGGGCAGAGAGGAGGGACAACAAGGGAGTGTCCAGGAATGGTCACTAGTGAATGGGGTGGAATGGGGGACAGAAGGTAGTGGATATCAGTGGCAGTGACTTGTGCTGATATCTTTGTCTCTTTCCCCATCCTTATTCCCTCTCCGTTACCTCAGACCTGTGCCAGTAAAGTAGCTGGTGCAGATCAGAGATGCCCCATTATGCAGAATAAACTTCAAAATGCTGAGAAGCAGTGTGATGGGGGTTAGTGGCATAGCTAAGAGAGTGCAGGGGGTAGGAACTGCATCGGGCAACAAGCTTTAGAGGGCAACAAGCTCAGCTTGACATTTTTGGCCAAAATTGTGAAAAGCTTGGTATATATAAATAATACCATTATGTTGTATATCATTGGAAAGGAAATTTAATGCAGAATGCAGTGAAACAAACTGCATTGGAATACCTCTATTTTATCAAACGTTATAGCCAAATCACCAGAAAATGAAAAACAACTGCCTTATGGAACAAAAAAAACTGCCTAACTCAAAATTGATCCATGAGACAGATTGTTCTGAGACCCCATGAGATGTTATTATGATACAGCATGGAACCAATAAGATGTTAATATGAGTCAGCTCTCATTTCAATGTCTCATAATACAGTTACCCCTGCTAACTGGATAAAGAGGCACCAATATTAAAGTACCATTTATCAAGTGGTACTCCTCTTACATTCAGCAGTGGGAGAATAACCGTCCCTCTTCATCCCAGCACGGTGTCTCTAAACAATAAGGGGTACACTTTTTATTTAATTAATTAATTAATTAATTAATTAATTAATTAATTAAATTTGACTTTATTGTTGGGGGGGGGAGCTACAAAATCTTCTTTGACCCCAGGTAAGAGAAGAGATGGCAGCATTGAGGATACTGCTTTCTGGGTAAGGGAGCAGCAGCTCCAGAAGGAGAAGATGGAAACCCGAAGAATGAAAAGAGTGCAACAAGAAGACAAAGGTGGGTGCCAAGATGCCAGAAGCAACAACCATCTGGGATTGCTAGAATGGAAGTTCCAGGGAGTTAAAAAATAGAGAACATTATTGACAGCTTTTGGATAAGCCAGAAACTTCCTTTGATACTATTTATCTGACGACTGAAATACTCACACAGGACTCAGTCCACTGAAGAAGCACTAATTTCAATGGAACAACACAGATGTGGCTAAACAATTTGTGGTTTTAATCCACCGAAGTCTTATCTAAACATCATTTAAAATGACTTTCATTCACTTCATGTTCTGATAAGGTTCTTCTGAAACTCACAAGCTTGCCTTCTATTTCTTCAACAGAAGTTGTTTCCAATAAAAAAGTATTGCCTTACCTATCGTGTTCCATCCCAAAGACTGAGAGCTTCATTAGATGTGGAGATTAATTTTAATGTTTTTCAGATTAATTTGAGATTAATATGCCTTCAGGCATTTGTGCAACTCTCTGGCAGTATCTTTCCTCTCTGTCATCTCCATCATCTTGCAGACAGTGGAAAAGAGAAAATGTATAGTTAAAGATGTGTCATGATAAAGCAAGTAGAGGAAGATTTAATTATAGTAAATCATTACTTCTCTTATCCTTGCAAACATGGAAATGTTAAAAAGAAACATAAATCTGCTGATAATGGGAAGGTGTTAGGAAGCCACAGCAAACAAAGTTTGTACTTTTGAATGACAGTAGAATGAATATGCATGGTGGCGTAGAGATTGGTATGCAAGAGATAGGGAACTGGAAATCATGGTTTCACATTCTGTCATAATACAACAGCATTAAGATGACTGGCTTTTTTTCTGTACATGGGCAAATCCTAACTAAAACTCTGGAAATTAAGATATACCCTACCTGCTTTCAGAATCTCAGTGTTCTAATTTAGGCAGTTCAAAAAGGCTGAAACCAGACATTATGAAGGTCCCCGCCTGTCCCAAGCAACAAAGTGGGTCAGTGTGGGGAAACTCACAATACAATGAGAGGATATGGATGGGTTTGTAGCTCAGTGGAAGAGTATACACTTTGCATGCAGAATCCCGAAATTCAAGTTCTGGCATCTTCAGGAAAGCTTGGGAAAGGGGCTCATGTGCCAAAGGAGGGGGCCAGTGATTTCTGAAGATCTTACATTTTCTTATCTACTCAGACTTGTTGCCCACATGGGATGCTGGGGACACTTCCAGGAACTGCAGCTGCTGGCAAGCCATTTCTGCTGAGCCGAGGAATGCATACATGACACTTCTTAACAGTGTCAAATCCGGAAGGAAACTGGCCTGCTGTAGTAGCTCTTTGGCTTGTGGATCTGTTTACCATGAAGGAGTGTATAGGAGCTCAGGGACACAGCTGCAAGACTACAGCTGCTGCAGAAGCAAGTTTTGGTATGCACAGGACACTTTCCATTCTAGTGTGAGCCTAAATATGATGGTGCTAATTTTCTGCAAGATTTTCTGTATTTAGAAGATTTAGAGAGCATGTTTGGTTTTTCATATTGCTGTATCTAACTGCTGATGCCACATGTGTGGGTAGACCTGGGCTCCAAAGACTTTGAGTACTGAGCTACATAGACCAATGGCCTGTCTTAGAAGGCAGCTTCATTTTTCTTTGCTATCATATCAAACACTTTAGTGTACCAGATGTTAGACAGAAGAGAAGAGGAAGACATGCAAAAATGTTGCTTTACATCATGTCTGTAATGTCTAGCTTTAGTCTAAGCAGCAATGGAACACCTTGAAATGCTACCTATGGATTGAAACGTAATTGGCCATGGATCTCATTCGAGCTGTTATCAGTTCCAATTTATTCCGTCTACCCAACCATTCCTGAATCTTAATGATTGAACAGGCAACCAGACAAGTGTTCCATTGATGAGTACTAAGTGCTATTCGCTCCAAACCATCTACCTGCTTTTAGTTTTTCCTGTTAGAAATCTAATCTTGCATGCATGCTGGAAAATTGATCATGCTCTTAGATTCTTTTACACCAGATAGCTCAAAAATGAACGGGTGTGTTCAGCTGCAGGTTATGTTTTGTTATCCTTTATGCGAGTTGTGATTTTAATCCCAAGTGGACAAACATCTTTTTTCTTGATTCTTGTTCTTTATGTAGATTATGCCTCAGTCCATAAAGAGTCTCTGACAGGGAAACTGAGATTTGCAGCAGTGCTGTTACTTGTAGCTACAGGTGAGAGACAGTCAGTTACTACCTGGGCTGCACAACTGCAAGTACCGTACTTTCCTGTGAGTCTTGTCAACAAAGAAAATAGTTGAACCTGCTTGCACATTCTTGGAACATATGAAACTATCTTCTAGTGGGTCAGACCATTGGTTCTGCTAGTTTGGTGTTGTCTATATGAAAGCAGCGGCTCGACTGGGGTTTTAACAGAGCACCACAGATTCCAGGGAAACTTTATTTTTCCTGCAGTAGTCAATGTGGCTACAATCTTATACACACTTTCCTGGGAGTAAGTCTCATTGACTAAATGGGACTTACATCTGAGTAGTCATGCATAGGATTGTGCTTGTGTCTGAGTAACATGAACTTACTTGACATCTTATGTCTTACATCAGGGATGCTCAATAGGTGGATCGCGATCTACCGGTAGATCGCGAGGCAAAATGAGTAGATCACGGAGCCCTATCTCTTCAAACTGTTAATATGTCAGTTATTATTATTAACATTATTAACAGTATTTATGTACCATGTAGTGACTAGACGAAACTGACATATTTAGCTGACACTAAACTGAAACTGACACTTTAGCTGCTCTTCAGGCATGCAGCAACAAAACTGACCAAACTGACTAGACTCCAGCAGGGGCTCCATACATTAAAGGGGGTATCTGTCAGACGCTTCCTTCCCCCCTGGTAGATCTCCAGGCCTCGCTGGGTTTCAAAGTAGCTCTCGAGCCAAAAAAGTGTGAGCACCCCTGTCTTACATCTTATGTAATTTGTGAGGCTTACATCATTTAAAACCTCTTCTAAACATCCTATGCTACTTTCCTTCTTGCATTTCAGCAGAAAATATTGCTGTTACTTTCTAGAAATTTCAGGTTAAAAACCTTCCCAACTAAAGCCAATGCCAGTTCCCACACAGCTCCAATATTCCACCAAGATACATGAGCCTCTTCCTAAATCATCTGCCTTCTTAGTGCTGTTCTACTCTCCTTTGCTCTTGTGTTAATTTATCTGGCCTGGGAATATCCTAGGCTGCTTCAGTGATGCTCATATCCCATTAGAATGGCAACCACTCGAATGAGCTCCAGTTCCATACAAATAGCCTAAACAAAGTGTCCACCTAAATTTCAGATTTAAATGCACAAGTGGCTCAAATAAACACGCAGTTACCAGCAGGGCTGTTCAAGCAAGGTTAGAAGGTGAACTGTCTGACAGCCTTGATTGCCAGGGCACAAAATGGACTGCTAAAAATGAATGAGTACTGTCTGAGCTCCTGTGTTTTTCCTGGGGCTTAAATCACTTCCAGAAAGATAGCAGGAGAAGAACCTAACAGTAGTCCTGCTTGATCAGATCAGGGTTCTATCAGAAATATGTGAACCACAGTCCAATCCTGTGCAGGTCTGCTCAGGAATGAATCCCACTTAGTTCAATGGAGCGCATTAATTGTATAATTCATGTGAATAGCATTTCAGCCTGACGTATTTCTATTGTTAAGGAACGACTTATTTAGTTACCAAAAAATTGCCTGAAAGATTCTGAGAAAATCTTGTATTACCAAACCTCAACCCGCCCTCCCTTCCTGTATTCATGAGATGACATTGCAAAACTAACTACTGCCTTAAGCAGTACGTATTTTAATACACATAAATTGTGCTGAATCCACTGAAAAAAGACACTCTGTAATAAAGCAGAGATGCTGAAAAGGGCAATGAGACACAATGGGAGTAAAAAACTCAACAAAAGTCCTGAAGGGAAGGTTGTGAAACATAAGATTTAGAGCCTGCAGCACCCCTGCTAAACTCTAAACAAATCAAACATTTCCACGGCCCAGAAGCCAGAAATGGCAAGCTGGTGGGATTATACACAGGTGGTTCCATATAGGTAGCTAACGTCAAATGAATCAGATCATTGGTTCATCAAGCTCAGTACCATCTACATTGGATGGTCAAGGTATTTAGATGGGTATTTCCCAGCCTTACCTGAGGATCCCAGAGAGTGAACCTGGAACTAGCTGCATGTGAGCTATTCTACTGATCTATACCCAGACACCTACTGTTGAAGTGACCTTAGGGCCAAATCCTATCCAACTTTCCAGTGCCAGTGCAGCCATGCCAATGGGGCATGCACTGCACCCTATGGTAGGGGGGCAATCACAGAGGCCTCCTCCAGGTAAGGGAATGTTTGTTTCCTTTTGGGGGGCGCTGCATTGCTGCAGCACCGGCACTGGAAAATTGGATAGGATTGGGCCCTTAGTCCGGTCATTGAAATCACCTTTGTGATTTGGGGAAGGGAGCAAAAAAGGCAAGCTTTACTTTTTCAGATAAACAAATAAGGGTGCAATCCTAACCAACTTTCCAGCACTGACATAAGGGCAATGCAGCTCCTAGGTAAGGAAGCAAACATTCCCCTACTTTGAGGAGGCCTCTGTGAGTTTCCCCCAACTTCAGGATGCAGCACATGTCCCATTGGCACAGCTATGCCAGTGCTTGAGAGTTGGTTAGGATTTGGGCCTAAATGTCCAGGATATGACAAACCCAGAAGAAACCAATTCAGCACTCTAATCTATGAATGAATATATGTGTGGGGATTTGAACTTGGGTCTCCCTATCAGAGCCCATCACTCTAACCACTAGGCCACACTGGCTCTCCATGTACTCTTCCATTTATCCATCCTGGCTTTCATCCCTAAAAGGTGCACCAATCAATGATCAAGTTGTAACTGAAATTTTATTCTCTACCAATCCGGCAGTGGCACAGGAAGTTGGGTCAATGTGGCTGAGGGGGGAATCAATATGGCTGGGGGGAGAACTGGGACTTTAAGTGTCTTCCCTGTATCAGGTCATCCCACTGCCACTGAAGTACCTGGTACTTCACCCTGCTTGTGACTACTGTTATAGGGGCACATGTTCTTCCCTCTTCACAAGTATGTTCACTAAATTTCCCAAGCCTATTGTTGGCATCCTTCAGTCTCAGAAGACTATGGTATCGCTCTGAATAGTGTTCTGGAACAGAGTGTCCTCTCCTGTGCGCAAAGCCTGGGTAAAGTAGATATGGAGGATAGACTGTTACCCATACACATAGTGTATATGCACATAGTGTAAGCACATAGTGCTCAACAATACAAGTCAGATGGATTTTAGCACAAGTTAATAGTAAAGTGTCAACTGCAAATGCCGTGATTGCTAGTGAAAGTGCCAAATGCTATATTGGAGTGATGAGATTTGTCCTGGCCTTTGGATGCTTCATCTAAATATATGCTAAACAATGAAGTGTGTTGAGAAAAATCCAGGTGTTCATACCAGCAGTGAAGAAAACATTGTTAATTCCTAAACCCCTAAGTGACCCACAAAGGTTTTCTGTATGGGTAGTCTAGAGCTGACAGCTGTTCTATCACATTCCATTTGCTCAAGTCAACAAACCCGTGTTAATAGTTTGTTGATTGTCGGTACAGTTGGCAAATATTTTAGTGCTATTACAGTGTTTCCATTTATTACTCAGAGCGGCAGAGTTTTTATTGGAGAGTTACGAGACAATGAACTGGAGATCAGGTGAGGAAGGATTTCTTCTGCCTTGCCAGTATTGGCAGAATATTTCACCTTCACGTGCAGCCAGGCTCAGCCTAAACTTAGCCAGCACCTGAAGCAATGTCAAAGTTCCTACTCCTTGCTTTTTCCTGTGCGTGCATGCTTGCACCCCAGTCTTCTCTGCCTCCTCACCCTCCCACGCCCACTAGTCTTCTTCCTGACTGTCTTACTTGAAGCAGCTGGGTGGGTACAACCTGGGGAGATAACAGAAGCAAAAAATTTTCCATTCTCTCCCCAGGCTCCACCTGCTCAGTTCATTTAGAAACAAAGAGCCAGGAAGTGGATCAGTACAGGAGAGGATGATGTAAACATTGCCACCATGACCCCTCTCTTTCTTGCCTCACTCTCCTTCTCACAAGGGAAGGGAAGTGAGCAAGAAGCACTGCTGCTGCTATCCCTCTCTGGCTCACTTTCCTTGCCTGTGTAAGTGAGATTGCAGCAGTAACACTGGAGAAGGAGAAAGTATGTTTCCACAGTGATCTTCTTCTTGCTTGCTTCCCTTTCCTTGTAGGAAAGAGAGCAAGCAGGATGAGAATAGTGGCTGTAGCAAGACCAGCAGGTGAATAGGCTACCAGTAGGCTGGTGAGAAGGGTGGTGGAGGCAACTCAAGGGTGTGAGTTGTGTGGCATTGCCACAATTTCTCTACCACCACCACCCCAACCAGGTCATAACTGGACCAAATGTCATAACTGCAAAAGACGACAAGGCACCTCCAAAATATAGAACATCCAAGAAAAATGTAGGGTATGATAAAAGCTAAAAACACTCATATATTGATTTCTTGTGGTTAATTTAAACACTATTACTTATTAAATTTAAAAGTATACTACATATAACTTTTTAATTACAAGAAGGCTATGCACTGCATGATCACAGGGAAAAGGAGGACATTTAAGTTCTCTTCCAGGACACAAGGCTAAAAAGAAGGATGTGTCCTGGAAAAAGAGGGCATCTGGTCACCCTGCTCCCAATCCACTGGTCAAAGCAGCTGATTCACCCACTCTCTTAAACAGGTTAGCCCTGGGTATAGCAAGTTGTTTTTCTAGAGTCAAAGTTGCTTCTGAGTTCTTTGTTGTGGATCCTTGCTCTGCTTCTGTCTGTGAGGTTTTCCTGAACTGAGGACCCAATCCAATCCAACTTTCCAACACTGATGCAGCCATGCCAACAGGGCTGCACTGCATCCTGTGGGGGTGGTGGGAAATCAAAGAGACCTCCTCAAGGAAAGGGAATGTTTGTTCCCTTATCTTGAAGCTGCACTGTAGCTGCATTGGTACTGGAAAGTTGGATAGGATTGGGCTCTCAGTGACTTTTCTTAGCTAACAGTGGCCAGTGAATTATCTCAAGTGTAGAGCTGGATCGTCTGGTGAAAGGAGTGTAAAAACCTAAATGACTTGGAGGACCACCTTTTCAATCGAGCAGATGTTTAGACACTGCATCTGCAATTTTTCACCAGAAATGCCACTTACAGCTCAGTTCCCCAGACTCTTCTTCCTGATTCCCATCCTCACTCAATTCTTTTTCTCCTGAAATACTATCCCTGGCAAAGTAGCACTGCCAAGGCAGGGGGACAGAAAAAAAATAATCTTTAGAAGATTAGTAGTTGCCAAAATCTGCTTCCTAGTGCTTTGCCTGATCCCTGTGCCAGCAACATTTCTGCAAAATTTACCTCAAGCACATTAGTAAAAAACAGGTTTTGGCTAAGAAAAGGTTAACACCATTTCAATTCCGCAGGGGCATCATCTCCAAAATATTGCTGTCATGTGTCTCTAATATATCCTGCTGCATTTTGCATGATACTTGAGTTAGAAAATGTTCCAACATGCTCTGGATGAGTCCTGGCTGGGAAGGGGTTAATAAAGCATGCTTTTGGAATGGTTTCAGGTCTAAAATATGGTTGTCAAGTGTCTCTAACATATCCTGCTGGTTTTTTACCTTCGTTTTATGTACTAATGGCCTATTCCAGCTTGTTCCATTCTGGCTTTTACATTGTCCCTAAGAAAAACACAGAAATGAATGAGAACTGAACAGAAAAGGCAGAGAGATGAAAAGCAGAGTCCCCAAAAAATAAAGGGTGGTGGAAACAAAACCAAACATAGTGCCTAAATAAAGGTTCTAGTATCCATGATGTGAGGTGTTTACTGAAGGTTGAGTATCCTTTATCCAGACTGCTTGGGATGGGAAGTAGTCAGGATTTTGGATTTTTCGGGGTTTTAGAATATTATGGATCACTGGAACTCAAACTCCTCAGGAGTAAATCTCCTGAGATATGTCTTTGTGGAGGAAAGGGGAAGGTAGCAATGCAATCCCCAGGATCTTAAACTTAACTTGCGTGTTGCCAGGGTGTGGGGAGCCCCACAGAGCGCTCTGCAGAGTTCCCTGCAACTTGTAAAAAGTGAAAATTGCGATTGCAACAAAACCAGAACTGAAAAGGGACAGGGACAGTGTTACACAGGCTGGTGGGTTGCAACCAATCAGTTTGAGTACCATTGTTATGGATGGATGGATGGATGGATGGGACCCCAAGTGTGTTCACACATCAGAAAACACTTCACAAGTGCTCCTTGCATTCACTTCATAAGTGCACTTCAGCAGTCCTCAAGGTGCTGCCTACTCAACTTGGCTCTGCATTGCCTGCTGCACCTCCTAGGGTAACCAGCTTCCTCTACTGCAGTGTTTCTCAAACTGTGGGTTGGGACCCACTAGGTGGGTTGCAAGCCAATTTCAGGTGGGCCCGCATTCATTTCAATATTTTATCTTTAATATATTACAGTTGATGCTCCCATGGTATGTGACTGCATTTGGGAAATGTTACAGACCTGTACTTTTAACAAGCCGCTATGTATATTCTTTTAACAATGATAGTCAATGGGACTTACTCCTGGGTAAGTATGGGTAGGATTGCAGTCTAGGACTGTTTAAAATGTTCCTGCTTGATGATGTCACTTCCAGTCATGACATCACTTCTGGTGGGTCTTGACAGATTCTCATTCCAAAAAGAGGGTCCCAGTGCTAAATGTGCAAGAACCATTGCTCTACTGATTCACACTGAGTTGCACCCCATATGGCCAGGCACCCAACAAATCTGTGCCAGTTTCCTCACTGGGTGAGTAGCAGCGCTATGCTAGCCAAGCATGGAAAATGTTTTTTTAAAAATGTCACACCCTCCAAAATGCCTGGATTTGGAACACTCCAAAATTCAGATGCCCAAATAAGGGGTAATCAACCTGTACCAATAAAAGGAATTTGACTTTAAACAAAACTGCTCTACTTACAGTAAATCTTACCCATGTCTCGTCAGAAGTAAACCCCATTGAGTTCAGTGGGGCTTACTTCCAGGTAAGCTGTATGCCAGAACAGTCGCACCCCTATTGCAACTTATTTTCCTAACAAAATGGGTTTTCTCCAAAATGTCAAACAATAGGCTTATATGTTTATGAGGGAACTGAAACCTTTTGTGTCAGCAAAGGTCATGTAAAAAATGGAACCCTGAATGAAATTTGATCAACATTAAGCACAGCTTGCTAACTAACTATCACAGGTATTAAATTCCTGGCTGAATTAAAATAGAGGGTAACAGTCCTGTACACACTTACATATAAATCTGATTGTGCTAACTGGGGTTTGACCGTGCATTAAAAACAAACAGGGCTGCTACCAGTGTGGCCAACACAGTACAGCATCTATTCACACAGCACAGTCTCAGTTATTCCTGTTGTCTGATTATAGCTGAAATCTCTGGATAATCAGATCAGATAAATACGTGTTCAGACCTGGAAGAGTTAAGCTAGAAAGAAGCTATGGGAGCACACCATAAATTCAGATAATCAGACAATCTAGATAAGCAAGATTTGAATAAACCTTGGGTTCCTTCTTTATTGGTAGCAATAAGAAACCTATTCAAGCAGTGGAGAAATGCAATGTATACTGTTAAGTCATTGTAATTATTCTTGTAAGTCTCCACTGATTTTTATTGGTTCTCAGTGGAAGAGCATGAGTTCAGCTTCAGCATACTGAAGGCTTCAGTTTCAGCTTACTATAGGCAGTTGTTGCTGTTGACCCAGAAGAAACAAAGCCAATTCTGAACTTACAAGAAACAGAACATGGCAGTTGCAAAGACTCACAGTGATGGTCTACAAAAGAGGGAGTCACGAATCTCCTGGTTGTGGTAAGACCCATGAACATAATATTTCACCGATACACATTGCATCCTCAATTCCTGGATGACAAATGCGCAGCTGGACCATCCAGCAGTTGTGGTGGGACTCAGATTTCTTCAGATGCATCATCTCCAAACTAAGGACTATGAAACCTTCTGCATGGAAAACTACCACTGAGGAATGGCCCTTCTCTAAAAGGATGATGTTTGATTTTTGGGAAGAACCTGGATTTCCTGCAACAACAGATGTTCCATGCAGAAGGGCCCAGCATCCTGTTTAGAGATCTTGGGTAGCAAGACTGACAGTGCAATCCTATTCTTCACTTTGTGCAAATAATTCTCTGAATTTCTGGCTTTCCCTTTTTTGTTGTTGTTTTTTTGTGTTGTAGGAAGCAAAGAGGGCAGCAAATGGGAACTTGTGGAGAGAGGGCAGGAAAATGACATGATACTGGTTGCAAGTCTCATAAAGTTGAAGTGAAAAGCAGGTTGGGAGAGCTGAATGCCTAAAGAAATGGACAGTAAGGAATGAAAAGGCCCAGCTGAACAAGATGGTTGGCATGGTCAAAACTGGTCAAAAATGGGTGATGCTCTTTGGCACCAACCTTAAGCTGCTGCATTTGGCAGGAGACAATGCAGTCTCCAAGTTCAAGCTGAGCTCATCCTCTTGGTTCAAGCCCAGGTGAAGATGGTTGGTTGATGACCTTGACAGGAGGAGAACAAATTAGGAACACAAACAGCAGAAAATGCATGCATAGCAGGGATCAAGAATACTTGAACCAGCCCAGAGGAAAGACTTGAACCTGTGTCTCCCAGCTTCCTATCTACTTCAACCACACTAACATGCAATGCCTTCTGTTGGCCTACTGACTATTGCAGGGGTGTCAAAGTCATTTCATACCGAGGGCCGAATGGCATTCATGATGCCTGCTGAGGGCCAGAAGTGATGTCGTTTGACAGGAAGTGATGTCATTAAACAACTCATAACCAAAAATAAGCACTTTTTCTCACTTAGGAATTCATTAACTACAAATGACAGAAGAGAAAACACGCAAATCTTTATCATATTTCAAGATATGGAAGAGCCCAATTTTCATGGGGGCTGCCCTTTTAGCAGTAACACCTCAGCACTGCTCAGCAGTTGAGAGCCTGAGGGCTGGATAAAAAGCTTCCAGGGGCCGCATCCAGCCACTAGGCCATATCTTTGACACCCCTGGATTATTGGCATAAAGAGTTTGCTAAAAGCTCATACCCTCCTACCAATAGCTGATGTTCCCAAGAAGAGATGTTGCCTTACCTGTTTTGCACATCTGGGTCATTTCAGGACACAATGACAGGACAATCTTTACCTGAAGATTGTTCAGTTACCCAAGTGGCAGAAGTGGGAAGTACGCTTGCAAGATTCCCTTTAATAGAGCCATACTGTTGAATGTCACGTTCCAGACAGGCAGCGTTTCCATGGGATAGTACAAAAGTAGACTGCGTGCTGTTGCTAAGCAACAGCACATGCCAACTTAACTTGAATGGAGGCCAATGGAATCAATAGGAACCAAGGGGCTTAAGAGGAGACGGAAGGCTCACACCTAGAATACCAAGTTCTGCCCTCTGTGGCTGTCATTGTGCCACACTGCCATGTTGTCCTTGCTTGGGCTGGACTCCATACAAGTTGGTGCCAACTCTGCCAGTTATTCTAATCCTGCATTCAGTTAACACTGATTGATAATGGCAATATGTTAATTATAGTATTTGTTCATGAATTGTGAATTCAGCAAGGAGGAACACATTGCTGCACAAAATGTTCTTCTCCCTCCAATATGCGCCCACCCACTTATTTTCTTTCCTGTTTAAATATTACAATCCGCTTGTCTCTCACAGCGCATACTTTTTATTAGACTTCCCAACTAGCCTTGAAGACGTCAAGAATTTGGTTTTGCCTCAGTTAAAGCTGGTTGATAGTTCTTGGGGTTTTTGGTTTTTTTTCCAATTTATTCAGGTATTCTGTGAAAAAGTATAATTTTGTCCACAGTGTTTTCTAATACAAGTGCATTATTTTAAGGACAATAATACAGGAAACAGTATGTTAGGAAGGGAAGGGCTGTAGCTCAGTGGTTGAATGCATACAGAAGGTCCCAAGCTTGACACCTTCAGTTAAGAATGTAGCAGATGCTGGGGAAAACCTTGGATGGAGGCCCTGAAGAGCGGCTGCCAGTCAGTCACTGGGCTAGATGGATCAATATTCTGACTCACTAAGAGGCCAGCTATCATTTGTTAAATGTCAAAAGGGACAACTGATCCTTTCCACCCCCTTGACCTATACAAAATATTCTAATGATAAATAGCTGGAGAAGCCATAGAGCATTAGAGCAAATGTTTTGACTATAGAAGGTCCTAGCCAGGGCCCACAAAAGGGGGAGGATGCAGTGGATAATTCGTACCCAGGCCCAGGGTAAAAAGTGGGACCCAGGAGCCAAAGGAGGAACCCAGATTTTCCTGGGATCTTATATTTTCCTATCTCATCTGGGCTCACTGCTTGCATGGGATTCTGAGGGTGCTACCGCAGGCATGCAGTTGCTGCCACAAGCCATATGTACTAGGCCGAGGAATGCATACACAACGCTCCATAACACAGCATCAAATATGAGGGGAAACTGGCCTGCTACAGTAGGTCTTTGGCTTGTGGATCCGCTAATCATGAAGAAGTGTATACTAGGAGCTCAGGGAGACAATGCAGGAATACAGCTACTGCAGAAACAATTTTTGGTACACACAGGACACTTTCCATTCTAGTGTGATTTCAGATCCCAGCAACTCTTCTCCCCAAAGGGAGAAGCATTCAGATGAACTGGAAGAGAGGTAAGGACAACATGGCAGCCTTCTTTTGGACATCATTGGCCTGTCACTTTATGTTAGAATATTTGGAAAATCCTTAAATTAAAGGATAGTTTCCCTGTGAAACAGACAGGCCATTGTTTCTATATGACATGGGTGACTAGAGGTGATTTTTTTATATGTCAACATCTATTTGTGGTTTGACTGTTCTACCTACAGGAACTTATGTTTTTATAGACTTCTCAGGGTCAAGACAGACATCGTGTATGAAGTGTCATGGAAGTTGTTTAAATATACATTCATTGGATTTCAAAACATTTTAGTTCAGAGCAGAGCATTTGCCTTCAAGCAGGGTTCCAGGGCTTGAAAACATGTATTACAAAATGCAGCCACTTTGCTGAAGCTGAGAGGTTTAGGTCTGGACAGTGCCATTGGGAGACCAGTGAAATCCTATGTATGCTGCCTTGAGCAGTAGCGAACCTGCCATTATCAGAAAGGAGCAATAGCCCCATACATGGAGCCTTGCATACCATTAGGACTGCATGGAAGCCTCACGGAGTTTTGCCGGAAGCACCATTTAAGACCGCAGGGAAGCCCCAGACGACTTCCTTGGTTCATCCTGGAACTGCTCAATGCTCCGTTTTGCTCCAGGTGAGTTGGGGGGATTTGCATGTGGGGGGGGGGCTGTAGCATAGCGCACTTTTGCCCTGGGCAGGGGGCTAGGGAAGTCCGCCACTGGCCTGGAGTTCTGATAAAGATGACAAGATTTAAATAAACCACAAAGAGCCCAATCCTATGCCAGTCTATTCAGAAGTAAGTCCCATCAGAGTCAATGGAGCCAGGAAAGTGTGGATAGGATTGCAGCCAGAGTCCTCAGAAGCAAGTCCAGTAGGACTTGCTTTAGATTGTATAAGAATGTCTGCCTTCACCTTGATTTACTCCAAGATCTTCAGGCAATTCTTATAACTTCTTTTTTTTTTTTTTTTTTAAAGGACACATTTCCTTATCGGGACTTATTTCAGAACCTCTTTTTGAAGTTGTACAGAATTTCCAGCTAATGAGAAGACTTCTTTGAGGATGCTTTTGTAATTGGATTCAGCTAGAAAAGAATCCACCACAAAGGGATCTTGATTCTGTTCATCATTAGTTCAGACTACAAGATGCAGCCCTCATTCCATTGTCACTTTCACAGTTTGCCTATCTGCAACATGAGGCTACCTTGATTAACTGATTCTTTAATTCTTCAAGTAGCTCCTTTCATCATGGCATCTACATCAACTCCAGTGAGTAGACCTATAAAGCATATCTTGTTTCAGATCATAATAATGAGATTTCCAGCATCCACAATATATGAGGATCAAAACATTTGAAGCTCATGATGATAATAGGAGGTTGAATCTTATTTAAATGCAACTTAACAGCAACATTTAAGATTTTCTACTGTGTATCAACACTATTGACGCCCTATGAAGTCTTGTAGGCCAATTCAGAGCTGTGTACATTAAAATTCTGAAACCATACTGCACAAGCCAAGAAATTCTTATTGAGTATAGAATCTCTATTTCTACTGTAAATAGCATATTATTTCTGCCAAGAAAAGTTTCAAAGTAAGTGGATAATGTTCAGTGAAATTTTATAAGTCAGAGGGGGCTGAGCAAGACCTTGCACTGTTAGATCAACTGCGCAAGCAGAAGTAGTAGAATAGAAGCAATGAAAGTAGCTTCAACCTAGTGCTTGATTCCCAGCACAAGCATGAAGTGAGACAGCTATCGTTTTATGACAATTGCAATCACCGGTAAGCTGTTAGCACTCTTCTCAAGTAATGCTCCCTTTGTTTATTGAATGGAGGTTGGAGAAGGACCACACTCTTTGGCCTCACCTCCCTGAAGTCAACATGTCCATCAACCATACGTTAGGCATTCTTGATCATACCAATATAAACATCAATTGTGAGTCTGCAGGGTTCCTGCTGGATACAACCACATTTTCACTCATGCTGAATGTGCAGGTGCTAGAGGTATGGCTGGCAGACACATGAGTGTAGTGAGGTGGGGCCAGATGGTGTAACCCCTCCCCTTTCTATTGGGTGTACATGAGGAAGATTACTTCAGAAAAGAGAAGCTGTCTTGCCCAGCTGTATGCAGGACCAGGTTGTTAGCTAAATTACTATGGAATATTTATGTGACTCTCCCCCCCATCCCCTGAATAAAGAATTTCAATTTAATAATGTGTTAATACAGCGATTATCAAACTTTTAGCACCGGGACCCACTTTTTAGAATAAGAATCTGTCAGAACCCACTGGAAGGGATGTCAGGGCTGGAAGTGACATCATCAAGCAGGAAAATCTTCAGCAATCCCAGGCTGTAATCCCACTCACACTTACCCAGGAGTAAGTCCCATTTACTATCATTGTTAAAAGCATATACATAGGAGCCTGTTAAAAGTACAGATCTGTAACATTTTCCCAAATGCAGTCACATACTGTGGTAGCATCGTGTCTAATATATTAAAAATAAAATATTGAAATGAATGGGGACCCACCTGAAATTGGCTCACAACCCATCTAGTGGGTCCCAACCCACCGTTTGAGAAATACAGTGTTAATAGATGTGTTTGAAACAAAGGACTTGAAGTTTGAAAGAGGTTCTGGGTCTGGCAGCTCAGACATTTTTCTAAGTTCACTAAGTATATGTCAGCTTCTGAACCATCTCTCTTCTTCAGTATTTTGCAAAGTCAGAATGAGTGAGGATCACTTGAGAAAGAAGGGTGAATCTCACAAGGTCTGGCAGTCTTATTCAGATAAACTTTGATGTGAATAAAATCAAACCTTGAAGGCTGATCAGAATTCATTTGTCCTAGAAATAGTTTGAATCCCCTCCCTACAATAGGCCTTTTTGTTCTAACCAAGCTGGCGACTCAAGAATATCCCGTTTTCATATATGAAGATAGTTACTTTCAGTCCTAGAAAAAGTCTAGGACTGTGCACATAAACATAGCTGAATTTGCAAAATAACAACCAACTCCCTTCCTGTAATAAATTATCATTTTCTACCAATGTTAGCCCAAATTATTGTTAAAAGTATTAGTACTTTTATATATTTTCTTAAAAAAAATTACAGTATGACTGGAAACTGCATCCTATTCCCCATCCATATTTGGAACTGATCCCAGATGAAAGATCCTTGTGTGACATTATGTTATATCCAATTGTATTTCATATATATGTTTGAATCATATCTTCCTACCACAATGAGAATGATCCTGCTTCATCACTGTCTGAAAGTTTATGTTCACTTTGGGAATGTAGTCCCTTATCATTTGCTTTCTTGGTAGTCAGATGGCAGTTGTGAAGAAGTTACTTAACTGTTGCATGGTACCCTAGCTGCCCAATCCTATTCCCCACCAGCCCATAGCATGCAGCACTGCTAATGGAGTGCATGCTATCTCCCAGTAGGCTTCCTGACCTCCAAAGGGTCTTCTCAGACCTATGCCAGATCTTCAGCTGGAATAAGTCCAAGGAGAGTTGGAGGCATACTGGACCAGGAAAAGGGGAATAGGATCTTGGAATGCACCACTGCCACTGAGATCCTCCCCATCCTACCCCCCGGCTTGGCCCACTTTTCACCCTGAACCATCTAACATAAGAACATAAGAACAGCCCCACCGGATCAGGCCATAGGCCCATCTAGTCCAGCTTCCTATATCTCACAGCAGCCCACCAAATGCCCCAGGGAGCACACCAGATAACAAGAGACCTCATTCTGGTGCCCTCCCTTGCATCTGGCATTGCATTCTGACATAGCCCATTTCTAAAATCAGGAGGTTGCACATGCACATCATGGCTTGTAACCCGTAATGGATTTTTCCTCCAGAAACTTGTCCAATCCCCTTTTAAAGACGTCCAGGCCAGAAGCCATCACCACATCTACAATCCTTCCCTATTCTGCTCCCTGCTGACTTACTAATTAGCCTGTCTTGCATTGGCAGATCTTGCCCACCCCTCACCAGGCATGTGAGAAAAAGGCCGGAAAGCAAGGCACTGATTGGTGCCTTTGTCATGAAGGGGAGGAGCACAGGGGTTCAGTAAGCTGCTAACACCTGCACACAACTACCAGCCATTTCTCCTGGCAGTTGTGGCTTGCAGAACAATGGAGTAACTTTCACACTGTTGATTCGGAATGTACACTGACAGATCATGAGATCCATCAGCATAAGTCCTGGATAGGATTGAGCTATAACGTGTTTTGACACAAGATTACTGAGAGCCCACTTCTGGGCTTGACGCGCCGGCTTGCTGGCTTACCATAAGGCACGTTTGTGAGGTCTAACACTGGGTGACCACCCATACTAGCCCGGCACTGGGCTAGCACCAGGCAGGCACCCGGCCTCTGACGCTCGGTGGTCGCATAGACTGCTGAGCCACAGTAAGATAAGCTGGGGCCGGGGGGAGGCGTGGAGGAGACGTTCCAGGGAGGGGTAAGGCAGCGTAGGGTGGGGAGGAGGTGGAGAGAGGGTGGGCAGGAGGCGCGCTGGGGGAGGGAGCAGGGAGAGAAGGAGGCGGATCCACTCCACCGGATCCAGACCGTTTGTGTGGGGCTCAGCTCCCAACACAAATGCTCTTCCCTCACTGCCGACCTTTTGGTTGGTGGTGAATCAAGTATCCACATTGCAGGGCTACTTCCCTCACCCAGGAGAAGGGGACTGTCATCTCTGTGGCAGGGGCCTGCCTCTTTTCCCCCAGGGGTGGGACTTCCTCTTGCTTGTTGAGGACCCTCTCAAACTTACTGCACCGAGGAAGAAGACGTCGAGTTTGGAAGAGGGGTTGCGATAGGCAGTTTATTGCGGTCAAGGATTTTACATTCATGAGGGGACCTTATTACATCACAAGGACTCCCCCTCCTCACAGTCTTTATGTTGTGCGATGGTGATGTCACGGCAGAGGAGAAATGCCTTGCCCCAGGGGTTGTCTGCTTGCCACCCCACAGCTGCAGGGCCACAATGGTTGACCTGGAGCTGATGGCAGTCTCTTGGCCCAGCAGGAGGGCTCCCCAACCCAGGGGGCCAGGAGATCCAATGCCTTGATGAGGCTCTTGCACCCTCCAAGTATGCCAGGAATCTTCCCCTCCTCAAGTTAGGGGCCGGGTATCCCTGGTTGAGCTTCTCTGCCCCCTCCAGGGCTCGGTAAGGGCAGCTCAACAGGCCAGGGACTGCTTTTAGCTCCCTGAGCCACCCTCCCTAAGCAGGAGTGATCTCTTCCTATGCTTGCTGGGCTCCTTATGAAGCCAGTAGCAGGTCCAGCCAGTCCCACCCTTTCCGGCCACATGACTGGCCTGAGCTCTCGTGAGATCTCAGGCCGTACTCCCTGCCTGGAGGCTGGATCCAAGTTATACTTACTCCTACTCCTGAGGAGCCCTTACTCCTGAGGAGCCCCTTACTCACGAGGATGCCTGGATCACTGGGACTAGGGCTGGGTCCAGGCTACAGGGACGAAAGTCCCCTTCTCCCGAGGTGCTGCCCGTGGCTGCCATTGGTGCGTGGGATGCAGCGGCAGCCATTTTTGGTGCTACCACAGCCATGCACCACAGGAGCTCAGAATTGGGCTGCCCCATAGTAAAGTTGTTTCGGCAGTACCATTTTGGGCAGCATCCCTACGGCATAAATAATACATGCTCCATATTTCATTCATGCTCTCCTAGAGTTTTGCTCCAAGCTCTGTATGTATTAAAATCTATTTCATAAATATGTTTTGTAAAGAAGCATTAG
Organism: Tiliqua scincoides; assembly: GCF_035046505.1. Taxonomy (NCBI): domain Eukaryota; kingdom Metazoa; phylum Chordata; class Lepidosauria; order Squamata; family Scincidae; genus Tiliqua; species Tiliqua scincoides. The sequence continues at coordinate 40,651,296 of NC_089824.1, read as the reverse complement.
AACAAACGCGCTCTTAAAACAAATGCTAGAAATTTCATAGCATAAGAAAGAAGTTCACTGAGTGTCATTGGATATGGGTTGTATAAAAGTAATTCATTACAGTAATTGCCTTTTCCTTCTTTTTTTAAAAAAAAAAAAGCATTTTTTTTAATGATGCTGAAAGTGAAATTAAAAATAAAATAACCAGGAAGACATTTGATACTAAGAGTTGTCTAACAGGAGGAAGTACACCACCTACAGTGTGGCTCTCATTTACCACAATCCGACACTGAGCAAGAGGTACAGTTAAGCAACGCATCCCCTGAAATGGTAATGAAGTGCAGCCAAAATAGAGATAATTATTTTAATTAATGGTAATGATTTTAACGGTTGAACATTTTAACTAATTAATTATGATTGATTGCTTGTTCCTAATCAAGGAATGTGATTCAAAGTTCTAATTGAAAAGCTGATAGTGGCGGGTACTAAATTGACTATGATGTACTTCTGCTCAGAGAACTGGTATTCCGTCAGATATAAAATATAGTTTAAAATAAAATTCCTCTGCAATATACTAGAATGCCCTAACCACATTATAAGTGGATTTCATTTTTATATCCTTGGCCTCAATAAGCATTTGAGCCCCATAATAACAATATACAGTGAACTTATCCCCACAAAAACTAGGCCAAGCCTGTTACAAGAGGGGTTCGGTAAATGCTAAGGAAAAGTGACCTTATGGGGAAAAGACATTGAGGATATATGCAGCAGTTTTCTGGACGGCTGTCAGTGTTGACCACTGAGCACCATGATATGGCTCAAGAGCTGCTGCAGAATCAAGAAGCCCCATTGTGGGGCTATTTCCCTTACTCGGGGAAGTCCCCTTCTCCCAAGGAGATGATGGCAGCTGCCTGGGGCGTGTTGGATGCAACAGCAGCCATTTTGGTGCCACGGTAGCCCCACGCTCCAGGCAGCTCAGAACCGGGCTGTAAAGCCCTTACTGGAGAGTATTGTAAAGGAGCAGCAGAAACATATCAGACATTAAGACCCTATCTTAGTATTACAATATTACACAGTGTGAGCTGATAAGTCAAACTAGCAGAATTCTGCACCGCTCCACTGCAGGTAAGGAGACAGCTGGCCCACCAATGATCCCTGGGAAGGCCATCAGTTCATGTGACAGACTGATGGAGTTGGCACTCTGCTCCATTCACCTGTTGCTGGTCACCTCCTCATGGTTTGGCCACCAAGCAGTAAAAGGCACCAGCACCAGGTGTTTGCTCCTTTCCCCCACCTTGCTGAAAAGGCAGATGGCAAGACCTGGAACTAGAGCAAGAAAGGTGCAGAGTGGCTTGTGAGGCAAGCACATCTCTCCTCCTCTCCTTTGTTCCATTCCTATACCCCCCACTGCCTTTTCAAAAGGCAGTATGGGTAGCTGGGAGAGGGGTCAGGAGAGAGGAGAAATTTGGCAGTGTTGGCTGACAGGACAGGGAAGAGGGGAGGGAAAGTACTAGGGACTAGGCATGCTCAGTATACCTGGGGGTGGGAGGAGAAAGGGTGAATGAGGGGGGAAAAGGTTACTAGGGTTTCAGAATATTATTCCAGCAAATAGGGCAAGAAAGAGTGTGCCAGATCCTCCTCTACATGAAGCGGATCCACATCCCCCGTAAGTGATGTGTATGAATTAAGCCCTAGCAACTTTGGTTCAAGACTAAGTAGTATAGTACCACCACCACCCCCACGCTGATCAGCATTTCTTCTTTCAGGTACTTCCTGTTTCATTCTCTGTTTGGGCATTACCAGCAGAGTTTCAGCCCTTCAGGACTGGCCTGGAGTCTCCAGAAATCAGCATCAATCTATGGGTAACTTACCCTGCACATGCCTGACCTTGTATGATCTTGGAAGCTAAGCAGGGTCAGGTCTGGTTAGTACTTGGATGGGAGACTGCCTGGGAATACCGGGTGCTATAGGCTTATACCATAGTCCCTCGAGACTGCCAACCATCTCCAAAGCAGTCCAGCAGATTCTCACAGGGCCTACTCAGCAAAATGACATTATGCATGTTGGGGAAAAAAAATAATTTAAGTCAAAGTTGGTAACGCTAACTATGAACTCTCTAGAAGTTGCTGTTTGGAAGTGCCCTAACTAAGCTTTTCCTTGCTTGCAGCCATCTTTCCTATGGAGCATCTAGTTGGCTCCTGCTCTCTACTCAACAAGACAACTGATCTTCCTGATGATGGAACTCAGTTTGAACAAAACAACTGATATAGTCTGAATGAAGTTGATTAATTTGGGGGCTTCTTGTTTTAGGGTAGATTACATCCAGATCCTTTCCTGCCCCTGATTGACAAAATCAGGTCACAAGAAAAATTACAAATGGGCCCTTGACCTTCCTAGTCTTGGGAATCAGGAGGATTTCATGATCCAATGGGCCAGCTGCATGCCAAGATTTGTGTTACCAATCAGTGAAAGTAAAAAAGTAAACAATTAACATCAGCAGCAACAGGAAAAACATGGTTACTGCATCTGAAAGACTCAACGACCCCTTCCAAGTGCTGAGGCATCCTAGGAGCCTCTGAAATGATACAAAGGCCAAAATGGATAGGAAATAGGAAACAGTAGGATAAACTCAGGGACTGTTCACCACCTATACCAAGTCTGCACCCAAAATTATTCTGCCATGAAAGTGGATTTAAAAAGAAAAACAACAAAGGTGAATTAGGAGAGAAGTGTATGGTGAAAAATATGGGTCTCTTTGAGAGTTTAATAGATAAGAATGAATGTTGCTGTTCAACAAAATCCAGCCTATGAAATATCTAATTAAAACTGATGTGCTTATTTAGTTTCCAATTCATCACAGGTGGGCCCACATTAATGTGAAGATGAAAGTGAATTACCAGCATTTGGCAATCTCACTGAATGTCATTCACATTATTAGTTCAAATCTCAAAATGCATTTTAAAATATGGTTCATAGGTACAGCAGCTCCCTACAAGCAGAAATCCTTGCTGTTCAGAGTATAGCGTTTTATCTGGATATATCAGCCCTTAACACTGCAGCAAGAATTGCCAATTAACACCCTTCATATACTCTTGCCAGTTAAATGTGCCTTTAGGCAAAACAGTCTGAGGGATCTTCACCCACTTACCTCGACTAATACCACTCGGGAGTGGTTGTTTAGCTTGGCCCACCTCTTCCTTGCCCCTCCAACTAGAGTCTCATAAAAATTTCAGATCACTTAATTGTAACCAGCTTTTGCAATCACACTTCAGAGAGTTTGCTCCCGCCACTTTTCATTTGCTTCTTAAACCCTGCGGAATTCATACAGATTTCCTCTGGATCAAAGGGATCTTTTGTGCTTTGCCTGTAATCTTTTTATAAGTGTTGTAACCATACATCAAGTCAGGACAAATTACAAAGATTTATATATAAATATATAATTTACACACCCACACACAGACATTCGAATTTTATTTTTATTTGTTTAACAATTTAGGAGCACAATCTTCCAACTTCTGTCCTCCTTGATATTCATTTCAATGGGGCTTGCACAGTACTAGTACTTAGTGGATTAAGCCAATGAATTATGCCTTACTTTTCCCAAATGTAAACAGCAAACAAAAGATAAATCCTGAAACTGAAAGCTCCATGTTTCTCCATTTGTACAATTATCAAACAGTAAGCAAGAACTGCATAAGAGCTCACTGGAACTAGGACAATAAGGAAATGATAATCACACCAATATCCCACCCTCCCTCTAGGACAGCAGTGTCCAAACTGCTGTGTCCTGAAAAGGGCTCCCCGTCCCAAACAGCACTTACCGTTCTGCCATGGCTCAGCAATTTTTTCAAGCTGATCTGGGCACAGGAATGCAGAATGGTAAGCACTGCTCTTGGGGGGGGGGGATCCCCACAGGCCAGGGTTTGGAAAGCCCTAGGAGCTCAAAGTAGAATACATTGGGTTTTTCCCACTTTAACCTCACCACAACATTGTGAGTAGGTTTGGCTGAAACAGGGCCAGCACAAGAACTCCCAGTGCCTGAAGCAATGCACCAAATGCCACCTCATTACCCAGCAGTACACCAGCGGCCACATCCTCTCATCCCACACCCTGGATTCAAAAAGGAAAAGGTGAATGGAGTAAAAGAGGACTTGTGTGGTGTGTCTGATGCTTCAGCTCACCACTCTCCTCCACATGTTCTGTCATGCTCCATCCCCCTCATCCTTTTTAAATAACAGAGAGAGAAGAAGCAATTGAGGCAAATGGATGGTTTTAGGCAGTAGGTGTAATCTGGAGTTTATGCTGCCACCTTGTCTGAAAAGTAAAGCAGGATCAGCTCAGATCTTGCCTTGGTTTGGTGACCGGAAGCCACTGGCTAGAGACAAAGGAACGTGAACTGGTAAGAAATGGATAACAGCCTGAGGCATGTTTTGCAGTTGCCTGTGGAAGCTTGGAAAGCTCATAGAATAACCCCACTTGAAAAAATGGGGTTTATGGTCAGCCTGCCTATGTAAGCTGCCTTGAGTCTATGCAGTGACACAGCTGAGGAGGATGGGGGGGGGGGTTGGTTGGCCCAGCTACCATGCCTTGAGGGGGTGCCAACCCACACCTTTAATGGTAGATCTGAGGCAAGCCTTCTGAGGCCCAGAAAGGCCATGCGCAGCCTTCCCAACCCTCATAAAACCTCAGTTGGCCTCCTGGAGGACTTAGAAGGGCACTTCCGGTTTTTGTGGGAAACCAGAAGTGCCTTTCTGTGGCCTTCTGAAACTGGGGTGGGGGTTGTTAAAAATTTTTGTACCCCCAGAGCCAGATGGCATAGCTGTGCTACTGTCTATGAGAAGTAATCTATATGAAAGGTGGTATATAAATACTGTAATAAATAAATAATAAATCTCTGCCAATCCACCAGCTAAAACAGATTTGGCCCAAATCCTTCAGGTAACTAAGGCAGCGCATACTAACTGGTCACCACTCTTCCTGAACTGTGCCATTCTAGCCCATCACTCTCCTCCTCCTGCTTCATTCTCCTCTTTGAATCCAGGGAGCAGGAGGAAGAGCATAAGAGGAAATGGGCAGGTGAAGGTGGGTGCCCCGCATCAATCTGCTGCCTGAGGGAACCACTTCATCAACTCATGGATGCCCCAGCCCTGACCTGAGACAACTGCTGCAGTCAACCTCATAGGCAGGTAGGCCCTGGCTTGAGGGGAAAAAAATGACTGCCCTAGTGAACCTCCTTGTAAATATTTGAACCCAGGTCTTTCTAGTTCAAGTCTGGCACTCTGCCTACCAATCCACACTGGACTCCATTCAAGCAGACTTGAGCAAGATATTATTTTTGATTCTGACACAGACCACCTTGCACACAATAGGGTAGAATGGACACAGCGTGTCACTTCTGTCTTAAGTATAAGTAACTCTTTAAACAGGTGCCATGTTGTTTTATCCAGAATTCTATTGCCTTTGAAGACCTCACATGCACTCTTTGACAGTTGTGAGTTGCCCACCTCTGTTCCAGAGGCTCCATCTCTGAACATCCTTGGTAGAGGGCAAGAAATATGCTTTCAATGACAACAGACTCAATGAATTTCTACATCCGAGGAAGCAGGAGGAGGAAGAAAGATTCACCCTACTACTAGCATTGACAGGCCACTGATTAGGGATTAAGTTTTCTCCAATACTGTGTCCACCCAACCACGGAGTGTCATTTTGAAGAATCATTTGTGGTAAATGAAGGGAGAGGACTGATGAGGCCCAGAAATTGGTAGGAAATAATAGGGGGGAAACTCTGTAATCTGATGAGGGTAATAACCTCTCCAAACTCGTGTCCTACTGCATTAGGTTTCCCATGAAATTATTTAAAACAGCAGGGAATCAAACATCTCCACAGTATTAACCTCTAGCTTGTGCTTATTGAAGGAAATCAGAAGGATATTTATGGGTCTTGTTCAGCCAAGGAACCTGATGTCCCAGACGATGTCAGATGGAGTCATGGGATTCAGGGACATTATCTCCTCTTGATAAAGAACAGAATTCCAGTTGCTCCTTGACTCAGTAGAGTCAGAACTGATCTTTCAGACCAATGCCTTAGGCTGCATGCCAACCATCCCTCACCGCTTTGTTCTTTGTTCAGTTGTGTAAGGGCTTTCCCTCTTCCTAATTCATTCTGATAAAGGAGCGATTTAAACCCAACCAAGCTTTGAAAAGAGAACCGCTTGTACTCTATAATCTCTCTCCTGTGGTGATTCTGCATAGCAAAGCGGAGAGCCAGTTATGACTTACATTTGTCAGAAAGGTTTTTCACTGCAGCTATGTGTATGTGCCATTAAGGCTGCAAGAAGGATGCCCTAATATGACAAATCTCATCGCCCTGTAAACATTACAGATGCACTAAATGTCATCACTTAAATTTCTAGTTTGCCCATCAAGGGCTAAGTGCGCAACAATATATTTAAAAAATAAGGAAGTATAAAGAGCGATTGTCCAAAGACGGAGACTGTCTAACAGCGCTCCAAAAGTGTTTTGTGTTTCTGTCTTGTTTTATCTTGCACTTTCCTCCTTCTTCATATTCTACCTTTGATGGCCCAATCCCATCAGGCGTACTGGCAACAGAATACGCGTTCCACTTCCAGCCATTGATGAAAAGGTGCACAAAGAGCTTTCCAGCAGTGCACTGAGTAACACACTGCTGTGACTCCAATGGGAAGACTGGAGCTGGAACACCAGCAAGAAGACCAGAGCCTCCCCATGCATGTCGTCAACTCTCCTGCTGCCGCCAGAGCAGGTAAGTTAGTGGAAGAGGTGGGGGTGAAGGAAGGGCACAATGGGGGAACAGAATCCTCTGTAAGAGAGGAACATCCCCCTTTCCTGCAGCCTCCCTGCCCCTCGGGATCGCTAGCATAGACCCAAGAAGACTCATTGTGGAGTGGGAGGCTTACAGAGGTGTAAGGGAATTTAAATCCACTTTCATATCTGAGGTCTCCTCATCCACCTCTTCCCCCCCCCACCTCGCATTCAGCACACCAGTTTTTGGAACAGCTGCACCAATGGGGGTGAGGGGGAAAAAGGATAGGATTAAGCTGTTAGTGTGCCAGCTACTGAAAATGCTAATTCCTCCCCTTGTTACGGCTTTAGCTAATGCCAGCCCAAAAACCTCCTGGCACCTGAGATGGCACACTATATGTATCCCCCCTCCTTACCTGACAGAATGCTTGCTGATTCAGCTCTCCTCCTTCCTGGATTAAAAAGGAAGAGGGGAATAGAGCACAAGAGGAAGTGTGAAGGAGAGAAGAGTGGTGGTTAGACTGTCAGAGGTGGTCAAGCAGCTAGTGTACTTCTGACAGTCTAGCCCAACACTCTTCTCCATTTTCCACTGTTTGCTCCATTCCCTCTTCTTTTTATAAATCAGGGAGCAGGAGGAGAAGGATGCAGAGAGGGAGCAACTGGCATGCCACCAATTAGGGGGGCAATATTGGTGTGGCAAAATACTGTGCAAAGGAGAAAGTGGCATTTGATGCACCATTCCAGGGACAAGAAGTTCTTGACAACTCTGCTCAAACATTGGGTATTTATTTAAAGTAGATAAAGTAAAGTAAGGTCTGCCTTTCCAAAAGCTCAAGGCTGCTTACAAAATTCATGATGAATAAAATAAAACAAAATTTATAGCAATTAATAAAATAAAGGGAAGAAGGAACAAACCAGTGCATAGACCTGACCAGACCACACTCAAATCCCAATAACAGCATATAAAATCACAAATCAGGGTAGCAATATAAAAATTATTCCTCCAAGGAAACAAAAATAAAACAGATAAGCAACAGCTGTAAAATATTGTAAAAGAAGTGGGCAGTGAAAGTGAAAGCAACTCACTCACCCCAAGCCTCACCCACTCTCAGAAAGTCAACCTAAATAAAACCGTCTTCGGTCCCCACCAGAATATCTCTAAAGAGGGGGCAGTTCTTACCGCATAAGGCTGCGGTTTTCAAACTCTCAGGGAGTTTGAAACCCACAGTAAGTCTTTGCGGGGGCAGGGGGGAGGCAGCAGGGACAGGGGGAAGGCAGTGACACAATCCTCAGGATTGTGTCGCTTAGGGGGCTGCAGGGACTGGGGTGCACTCACCAGTCCCTGCAGCAGCAGTGGGAAAGTGAAAGCGTAGCGATTGCGCCCTGCTCTGCTAAACCAGAAGTGGGGCGCGATCGCTCCACTTTCTCATTCCCTGACCTGGGGAGCCCTGCAAATGCTTGCGCAGGGCTCCCTGCACCCCCAGGACACTGCTGCAGGGACTGGTGAGTGCACCCCAGTCCCTGCAGCCCCATCAGAAGCACAAGTGGAGTGATCGCGCCCCACTTCTGGTTTAGCAGAGCAGGGTGCAATCACTCTGCTTTCACTTTCCCTGACCTGGGGAGCCCTGCAGAAGGTCGTGCAGGGCTCCCCGCACCCCTGGGAGGCTGCAGGAGGCTCGGGTAAGTGCACCCAAGCCCCTGCAGCCCCCCTGAGTGGGGCAATCCTGGGGATCACGCCGCTGCCTCCTCCCTGCCTCCTGGCTGCCCCCGCCCCTTAAGGAGAAAGAGGCCAGGGCCCTCAAACTGGGGCGTCACAACGCCCCAGTCTGAAAACCACTGGCATAAGGGATGGAATTCCATAAATGCGGTACCACCTCAGAAAAAGCCCTGCTTCTTGCTGCCACTACCAACCTCTGTCCTCTGTTCCACTATCATAAAACCTAATTAGAATTGGGCTATAAATATGTGAGTTTAGTTCTTTTCCCTGCTTTTTTCTTTTGTTAAATAATGTGTGGATTTCATGAAATGCCCCAAGTTCACAGGAGGGGTAGGGGGGCTGGTTACCAAGGGAGCTTATATGGGGAATTATTAATAAATGGTCATCTCAAAATGGACACAGAGTGGCCAGTCCTGCTTCCTCCTTAAGAGAGTTGCAGCTAAAGTGAAAACGAACAGTTTTGTTGATAAGGGATCAGATGAGGTGCAAATCAGCATCTAGCAGAAAACAACCCCCTTAATAGACTGAGGGTCCAACCCTATCCAACGTGCCAGCACCTGTGCAACCACAATGCAGCCCCAAGGTAAGGGAACAAATGTTCCCATACTGTGAAGAGGTCTCTGTGACTGCCTCCCCACCACAGGATGCAGTGCATGTTCCATTGCCACAGCTGCACCTGCACTGGAAAATTGGATAGGATTGGGCCCTGTGTTTTTTCAAAAGAATACAATTTTATTCCAAAAGATGGATGTAAATATAGTTATAAAAATACCCTTTCACTAATATTTTCCTTTTTTTATTTTTTACTCACCCCCAATAGGCTGCCTGATCACCTGACTCTCCATGTTTTCTGGCATACACCCAAGAAGAGAAAAACGGTGGGGTGGCCTGGGGAAAAGGGGACAGGATCCTGGCACATGCCAATGCTGCTGAGATTTACCTCTCTTCCATCTCCTTAGAAATGCTTCTAATCCAGGGGTTCTCAAGCTTCCCCTGCCACATCTATTCTGCAGCAGAAGGTGCAGTGACCCACCTGCTTCTCTGGCGTTGGGCCTCCACACACCTCAGAAGGCTTCTGCAGGCCTCTGGAAACAACTAGAATTCACTTTCGCAAATCTGGAAAGAAAGATTTCCCGCTGCTTCTGGAGGCCTGCAGAGGCCTGCTAAGGCTCAGTGCAGCCTCCAATTGCATCCATAGGACTCCAATCTGGAGCCAACTCAATGCAACGGCAGATTGGAGGGCCCACTGGACATTGGGCCATGACCCACAGTTTGAGAAACCCTGTTCTAATCAAAATGGAATTCAGATGGAGTGTGTGATGGATAAGTTAACATGGGGGTTAACAAGGTAAAAAACAGAGCAAGGAAACTCTCTGCCTTTGGCCATGTTGCTAGGCCCGAGTTGCAAGGACCAACCAAGGGTGCTCATTAGCACATACCAAGTCTGGGAGAACTGTGGAGGCAGCCGATTCACAGGGCCCTCAGATAAGGTACCAGGCTCCAAGGCCGCTTGATTAACAACAAGGTGCAGCTGTTAACTTTTCAGGTTGGGCGGAGGAAGTCCACCATGAGGGAGAGGGCCTGTGGCATGTCCAGACCTAGAATATTCGACTGGATCTGAGTTCTAATTGGTGGATGGATCAGAAGACCTATAAAGGTAGAAAGAAGTACCTTTCCTTTGTCTTAGTTCATCTCTGGCCAAGGGGGGGCCTGAGCTTTGACCATTCTGACAAGATGGACCTGCCTTGACTGCAGCAGGGATGGCTTGGACTGGAACTCTGAAAGACTTTGGTGAGTGATAGTTAGAATTAGGAGTTAGCTCTTTACTGTTTTATTATTGCTGAGTGTTGTAATGATATACTCTAATCCAAATTCTTAAATCTATGACTGATGCAGTGCCTGTCTGTATAACTATTTCTTTAACTTTCTGTTCAATAAATTCTATCTATTACAGCTGACTGGATTATTGGGACTGATGGAACAAAGGGACTTGGTTGTGGGAGCTAATCCATGGTTGGTTGGTATGTGAACGGGATACGCCAATAAAGGAGACCTGCTTCTGGGTTCAGGCCTGAGTCAGGGAGCCTCAGGCTGGAGCATGGCTCAAAGGGGTTTGATAAATTGACCTGACTATTGAGTTTGGAAGCTCTTCTGATTGAAGAGCAATTGGCAACTGAAACAGGAGAAGCCTGAGAGGTGTTAAGTGGCTGCATAGATTTATGGCCGGTTAATTACCTCTGGAGGCAATAAGCAGATGGCACGACACTCTGGGGGAGGTTGTGAAGCCTGTGGCAGAGCTGACCATGGAACAGAGCGCAAGCCCACATAACAAATAGTAAAAATTCACCCAGTCCTAACACTGAGGAAAGTCCTTCTTAGTTCTCAACATGCATTTCCACACCACCAGGGATGGGCACTCAAGGCAGGTGACTCAGACTCGAGTTGCAAAAATGCACGTTTTTCGCTGACTTGTGGACTTGTGAGTCGCATGCGTGGAAGACTCAGGAAAACACTTGAATCAGGGTCCCCTGCCTCTTGACTCGCATTCCTCTCTGACAATTCGAGCTGCATGCCAATGGACATGGGTTGCACAACCTCACTCTCACACAAAAAACCTCTTGAGTTCATCTAGGAAGCTGTGTTTTGTGTGCATGAGCTCCAGCACCAGCAGCTAGCAGTGTATGTTCAGAGATGGGCTGGGGGGGTGGAGCGAAAGGCTAACCTTTTATTTGTTTGCACTCCAAAAAATTGTTCTATTGAGTCACAAAAGGGTGACTTGAAAAATGCCCCCATTGTGACTCGCTTTTGAGTCGAGTTGCAGGGGGGTGGTGACTTGTGATTTGACTCGAGTCATGTCACACTGAACTTACCCATCCCTCCACTCCACTGAACAAAAACATGGCTAAGGGATGATGTCAAAGATGCTAGAGAAGAATTGAACAGAGCAAACAGGGAATACTTCCCAACTTAAAATCTATGAGCATCTTATTATACAGGCATCCTCCAATGAGCACACGAGACAGAGGTTTCAAACAATAACCTGCAGTGGGGAAAACTTAGCTAAGCGGGAACCCCCACAACTGCTGGCTGCTAGTCATTTGGGGGAAACAGCCTGGCCATCTGCCTCCCCCAGAGATAGACATGACATACTGACTCAAAGTGTCACCCAATCAGAGACTGGGTTATCTTGTCCCAGCCAGCCCCAAAGGGTCAAGGCAGCTGGTTAGCACTGACCCACACAGACAAAGCCTTGAGTTGGCCTTTGCTCAAACCAGCCAAAGCACAGACTGAGGCTGGGCACCCAAACCGGCCCTACCAACAGCCACACCACACCCACCTGGCACCCAGGGGCCAATGGACTCCCGGGATTTTCCTGCATCTGCCGCACATGCCCACAGGGAGCCATGCAATGGGCATTGGGGCTCTATGCACCCCAGTGCAAATATGAAATATATGTTGTTGGCAACCTTCAGTCTCGAAAGACTCTGGTATTGCGCTCTGAATGGTGGTTCTGGAACAGCCTCTAGTGTGGCTGAAAAGGCCGATTCGGGAGTGACAATCCCTTCCACACCGGGAGCAAGTGTAGTCTGTCCCTGGTCTGTCTCCCTGGCTATGGGCCTTCCTTCTTTGCCTCTTAGCCTCAGACTGTTGGCCAAGTGTCTCTTCAAACTGGGAAAGGCCATGCTGCACAGCCTGCCTCCAAGCGGGCCACTCAGAGGCCAGGGTTTCCCACCTGTTGAGGTCCACTCCTAAGGCCTTCAGATCCCTCTTGCAGATGGCCTTGTATCGCAGCTGTGGTCTACCTGTAGGGCGCTTTCCTTGCACGAGTTCTCCATAGAGGAGATCCTTTGGGATCCGGCCATCATCCATTCTCACGACATGACAGAGCCAATGCAGGCGTCTCTGTTTCAGCAGTGCATACATGCTAGGGATTCCAGCACGTTCCAGGACTGTGTTGTTTGGAACTCTGTCCTGCCAGGTGATGCAGAGGATGCATCGGAGGCAGCGCATGTGGAAAGCATTCAGTTTCCTCTCCTGTTGTGAGCGAAGAGTCCATGACTCGCTGCAGTACAGAAGTGTACTCAGGACACAAGCTCTGTAGACCTGGATCTTGTTATGAAATACGTATATAGCTTGATGATATTGGTTAATTGTCTCTAGTTCCTTTTTTGTCTAGCTCCTTTTAGGTTGGTTGGTTGGCTTGGAAAGGAACAAGATTTAGTACCTGTGGAATATTGCATTCCTTGGCAGGGAATTCAACCATTGCACTGTTTTAAAAAGGCCACTTGGATCAACATTGTAATTGTTTTTTTACAAAACTCATTATAGCGGAAGTGCTATATAAAAGAAATTGACATATTACAATCATTTACATTGTATATTAATAGAAATGTAAATAAATAATGCAAGTATTTCAAACTCTGGCACGCAACTACCATGTGTTTAGCTTCCAAAGTGTCCACTGTGCTATATTTATGCCAAGTCTACATAGTAGCTGGTTATATTTGTAAAGCGCATTGGGACCCATTGGAATGTGAGCTGCTATATCCTGGAAGCATATGATATTTAGACTCATAATGAATTGCTTTTTATAGAAAAAAAAAAGAAAATATTTGGATGGAACAAGAAAGGATAGCTGTTTCTCAAAGGAGTTACATTTGCTTTGCCTAGAAACTTACATACCCCAGTTCTATAATGGTTTGTTGTTCTCCTCTCTCTCTCTCTCTCTCTCTCTCATGGAGGCCTCCTCAAAGTGTCCCTATTTACCTTGTTTTTTTCAAAGCTTCCACTGAAAGCTAACAGAAACATTTTAAGAACTGTAAACAGTGGTATACAGTTGGAATGCATAGCACAGTGGGAGCGCAGAGCAAAAGCCCCCTACCACCAAGGTTTGTGGTGTTTTATGTGCCTTTGAACATGCTAATTAACCCCAAAAAGAAAAACAAATGTACTTACCATTGCAAAATGCACCATCAAATATTCTTTTTAATACATTTTAATACTTTCCCCAAAATTCTGCTCTAGTCTATCTATAACGATGTATATTTAGCATGCATAATAATAATCTCTCCAACCTTCTGAATTCTTTTGTTCTCATATAAAAACAAGACATGCCGCGACAAGTTCATTATGTGTGTAAACTGAATTACACACAAAATTCAGCTCTTCTGACTGTAGGTACAGAATTTACCAAAAAAACAAAAACCTGTTTATGTAAAACTGTACTGCTTTTGAATCATGAGGAATATGGAGACAGAGAAAGCCTCATGAACTTAGAAAGTGTAAATGTGAAGAAACTGCTCCAGAGCATTTTGAGTTTCTTGAGGAAGCCATAACATTTAAAATGCAATTTGAAAGTTCAAGATAACAAAATGGAAAAAGAAACTACAGAGCAGCTCCCAGAGGAAGGAAAAGGATGCGGTAACTGAATGAATGAAAAGAGATTAAATTAGGAAATTTCTGTTTCAAAGATCTCGGCATATCTGCCTAGTAGTAACTAGTATTTTGTCTTTTCTTTAAAAAAAAGAAAGAAAGAAAAGAAAAGATGAACAGAGATCATTCTAAGCATTTTTCTCCCCTGGAAATGAATTAGAATCCATTTAATGTGTTCCACAATAGATTTGCCCTGTTAGGAAAGCAACAAATAAGCATTGTTGAAAACTGATACATGTAACCATAAACATAAAAAAGCTAAAAGGTAAGGTCAAAAAATTAATCATGATATAATGCAATATCTGCATAAAGAAAAGACAGCTTTCAACATCCCATCCTACTCTAGCGTGACCAAGAACCAAAAACCCAGGAGGGGGTTATGGAGCTGAAGAAGTGGGGCCAAGCAGAGAAGGGCAAGGCACTGTATGGGACACATTTAGTGAACAAGTTCTCCTCTGGCACAATGCACTCTTTACTCCTTTGAAATCTTTTGGATCGCAACCCATTGCCTCACTCTCCCTTCCCACCCTTGGCACAGCTCTTTTCCCTCCCTTTCTGTCCATATATGAGTGCTGCCCACCAGCTACCACCACTGGCCTGGAAGCAGCATCTCATCACCCTCCTATGGGAAGAGAATGTGGAGGAGAGTGTAGTGGAGGGTGACAGTGGCATAGCTACGGGGGGGCAGCACTGTACGTAATGCAGATGGTGCAATGAGCTGTGCAAGTGACCCCTCCCACTCACCCTTGGAAGCATTTTGGGCTGCATCCCTGCCTGGAATGGCTCCAACAGCGAGTGGGAGGGGCCGCTTACATGGTGCACTGTGGTTCCTGCAGTAATTACTGAAATGCCTCTCTGTAGCTACACCACTGGTGAGTGACACAGTAGCTACATCATCTCTCTGCACTACTGTCTCCCACTCAGAGGAGAGGAGCAGTAGCACCAACGTAGAGCAGACCAAGAAAATTTTTAAAAATGGTGTGTGAAAGGAAGTGCTTTGGCTGCCTTGAAGTCCTTGGTTTTTCCAGCAGAGAGAATCAATGTGGGAGAAATGATGTGCAAAAGAGCCCTGATCATCTATTGTGCACAACAGGGCACAACATGTGCCATCTAGGTGCAACTGACTCTGCCTCTCTCTGCTGTTTCTTCCATGGTTTGGGCTGCAGCAAAGCTGACCTCTGGTTCTGTGAGCCAAGTGCCAATTTCACCAATATGGGTAAGGGCATTGTGAGCGGCAGCATCAAGAGCTCTGGGAAGCTCCACATATTGTACAGACAGCTCAGACGTTGCCTTTGGATCTTGTCAGATGGCACGCACAGATGCTGATGCGCCACATGAACTGTTTTGACCTCCTCTATGCCATTTTCCTTTGGCTTTCCTTGGAAGCGGAGAATATGACCTCCTGCACAAAGGATATAGGATCATAACACTAGGGGTTTTTCACCCAAGCTTCACCCTCAGAGAAGGAAAGGTTCTTTTTAAAGGAATAGTTTATTAAAGCAAACGGCCTTCAAGAAAGTGGGTGTCTGTATGTTCTAGACTTGCCAGACATACAGGCCTGACCTGAAGAGGCTGAGCTTTGCATCACTTTCTGCACTATTACACAAATCTGCTATCAGAATTCAGATTTAATGCATCTGCAAAGCCTACTGCTGTACCAAGAATGTTGTGTTTTTGTACAGTCCTTGCAGAACCATTAGGCTGAAATTTCAGAAGCAAAGGATAGCTGCAGGATTGCCTGTTTTATGGAGTTCTACGCAGCTGCGGTGCTCATTTTCTTTCTATCCATCCGAACTGTGTTATTTGTAAAATGAGAGCTGGTGCAGAGTAGTAGTGGCTAAGGGTGCAGTCCTATGCACACTTACCTGGGAATAAATCCCATTAAATTCACTGGGGTTTACTTCTGAGTAGACATGCATAGGATTGCACTGCCCAAGACTGAACAATGAATCAGGAAGTCCAAATGAACTCATGAACTCATAAGCCATCAATTCACTGGGAGGCCCGAGACCCTGGGAGAGGAGACGAAAGCTAAAATACAAGGGATAGCTCTTGAACTTGAATGGCAGGGGTTCTCATCTGTAAAGAAAGAAAGAAACCAATCCCTGCAGCCTTGGAGAGGAGGGAGAAGAGAGAGAGGGAGGGTGTTTTGGTTTTGTAGTGTGTAACCCTTTGAAAACCTTTGAAAATGCAGTAAGAATCTGCTAAGAGCATCACTGATGGATCGACAGGTCACTGGGATCGACACATCACTCAAAACGGCCATGGTGCCAGAAGATTGGAGGATAGCAAATGTCACGCCTATTTTTAAAAAGGGAAAGAGGGGGGACCCGGGAAACTATAGGCCGGTCAGCCTAACATCCATACCGGGTAAGATGGTGGAATGCCTCATCAAAGATAGGATCTCAAAACACATAGACGAACAGGCCTTGCTGAGGGAGAGTCAGCATGGCTTCTGTAAGGGTAAGTCTTGCCTCACGAACCTTATAGAATTCTTTGAAAAGGTCAACAGGCATGTGGATGTGGGAGAACCCGTGGACATTATATATCTGGACTTTCAGAAGGCGTTTGCCATGGTCCCTCACCAAAGGCTACTGAAAAAACTCCACAGTCAGGGAATTAGAGGACAGGTCCTCTCATGGATTGAGAACTGGTTGGAGGCCAGGAAGCAGAGAGTGGGTGTCAATGGGCAATTTTCACAATGGAGAGAGGTGAAAAGCGGTGTGCCCCAAGGATCTGTCCTGGGACCGGTGCTTTTCAACCTCTTCATAAATGACCTGGAGACAGGGTTGAGCAGTGAAGTGGCTAAGTTTGCAGACGACACCAAACTTTTCCGAGTGGTAAAGACCAGAAGTGATTGTGAGGAGCTCCAGAAGGATCTCTCCAGACTGGCAGAATGGGCAGCAAAATGGCAGATGCACTTCAATGTCAGTAAGTGTAAAGTCATGCACATTGGGGCAAAAAATCAAAACTTCACATATAGGCTGATGGGTTCTGAGCTGTCTGTGACAGATCAGGAGAGAGATCTTGGGGTGGTGGTGGACAGGTCGATGAAAGTGTCGACCCAATGTGCGGTGGCAGTGAAGAAGGCCAATTCTATGCTTGGGATCATTAGGAAGGGTATTGAGAACAAAACGGCTAGTATTATAATGCCGTTGTACAAATCTATGGCAAGGCCACACCAGGAGTATTGTGTCCAGTTCTGGTCGCCGCATCTCAAAAAAGACATAGTGGAAATGGAAAAGGTGCAAAAGAGAGCGACTAAGATGAATACGGGGCTGGGGCACCTTCCTTATGAGGAAAGGCTACGGCGTTTGGGCCTCTTCAGCCTAGAAAAGAGACGCTTGAGGGGGGACATGATTGAGACATACAAAATTATGCAGGGGATAGACAGAGTAGATAGGGAGATGCTCTTTACACTCTCACATAATACCAGAACCAGGGGACATCCACTAAAATTGAGTGTTGGGCGGGTTAGGACAGACAAAAGAAAATATTTCTTTACTCAGCGTGTGGTCGGTCTGTGGAACTCCTTGCCACAGGATGTGGTGCTGGCGTCTAGCCTAGACGCCTTTAAAAAGGGATTGGACAAGTTTCTGGAGGAAAAATCCATTATGGGGTACAAGCCATGATGTGTATGCGCAACCTCCTGATTTTAGAAATGGGTTATGTCAGAATGCCAGATGCAAGGGAGGGCACCAGGATGAGGTCTCTTGTATCTGGTGTGCTCCTTGGGGCATTTGGTGGGCCGCTGTGAGATACAGGAAGCTGGACTAGATGAGCCTATGGCCTGATCCAGTGGGGCTGTTCTTATGTTCTTATGTTCTTATTGGGAAGAGAAGGGGTAGCAAATGCAGATGACTGAGTGGGAGGGTGAGAAGACAGCAAAGAGCAAAATGGAGCTGTCGGCAAACTGCAGCTTGGAAATAAAGAGAATTGAAGCTTCCCCTGCCCCTCTGCCACCCAGGACCACATGGTCCCCTGGACTTCCCCAGGTATGCCACTGGAATATATGTTTTTTAAAATAAATAAATTAAACTAAAATTATACTTCTGCCATATACTTCTGAATTATACTTCTGCCATATTTACTCCTCCTGTCATAGATCATCTACCAGGGTGACCAAAGCTGTCTTGGTCTTAAAACCAGAACAGCAATCATATCAAAATGGATCTAAATAATCAGTACAATTGGAAAATGACTGGAATTGTGCTGTCATCACTAGCTAAACCGCCTTGTTCCAAAATGGAATATCAGGTGGCTGGAAATTATGCCAGACAATGAGATCAAGAAAAGGTTTCTTCAGAAACGGAGAAATTTGCCTCTTTTGAAAAGACTGGTAACTCCTCTTTCCCCAGAAAGGCATTTTCTTCTCTCTTGGCCCACTTGGCTAGCACCCACTCGGTCATGATTGACAGGTCTGAGCACACAGATGGCCCTCACACTCCCAAGCACTTTGTCTATATCATCAGGCTGTATATATTGAAAGATATCCAGAACAGGACAAGCAGCTTCATCACATGCATCTTTCAAAACAGGAAAAAAGAACACGGGTAGCTTCTTTATGCTAAGTGAGACCATTGGTCCATCTAGTCTGCACCAGTCACTTTCTAAGACTTCAGACACAGGTCTTCTCCATCCCAGATACCCTCTGTCTTTTAAAGTGCAATCCTAAAGGAGCACTTAGCTTGTGCAAGTCCTTTACACTGGCCTGGGAGGGTCACAAACATGCTGTGAAGCTTGTTCGTGCCTCCTCGTGCATGGCTGGGCCAGTGCAGGAATGCGGGCCAGCCCACAGAGGCCAGATTCAGCCTCCATACAGATAGGAACCAGTAGGGAGTCTGGGGGATGTGGGGAGGGTGGGGAGGAGGCATTTTGGAGCAGGGGGAGGGCAGGCGGTGGGCAGGCCCTTTGGCAGGAGGGGAGTGGAAGGCTGGGCCAGGATCCAGCACTTATTCTGGATCCTGCTCCATTCTGCTCAGATCTGCGCCACCTCAAGAGCTGAGTAGATCTATTAGAGCTGCAGTGGATCTGCCCAGGGTAAGGGGAAGTGATTCCCCTTGCCCCGGGTTTAGCTGCTTTCAGCACAAAACTTGCACTGGATATGGAGCAGGCATGCTGGCCTCCGCATTCCAGTGCAAGTTAGGATTGCACTGCCCAGTGGAGATGCCAAAGACTGAACAGGGTCACCACCCTATGCATGGAAAGCATGACCTCTGCTATGAACTATGTTTTCTCCCTAAGGCCTTTTCGCCTTTATCAGTGATCCTATAATAGTGATTAAATGCAGGGAGAATCCAGCTATGTGTGGTTCTCCATTTTCTGATACCTTCCAATTGCAGAGTGACAGAAACAAGAGACAAAAATGGAAGTGGGGAAGACTAGAAGCAAGACTGCAGAAACTTGTGGGATTGCAGAAACTTGTGGGGCTACCAGAAGAGACTGGAAAGATATGATAGCTATCATAAAAATCTCCATATGAAGGCTCATATTGTACAACTGATAGAAATGATATTGATATAGTGCATCCACTACATTCAAAATGATCCCTTTATTAACTGACTAAAGAACAAATCCGTCAAGTGTTAAGCAGTGGAAGATCAAGGGATGTGCATTTGCCAATATTCATCTGTGTAGAAATATAGTTGCCAAATAACTAGATAAGAGATATAAACAGTAGCAACAGAGTACACCAAAGAAAATAAAACTACTAATAAATATATCTGATAAACAGTGATGATGGTCTCCATATTTCTTTGTTTAATTCTCAGTTTCTTGCAAGACCTTCTTGAAGTTTGGCTGTAATGGATCATTACGTCCATAATGTGCTCAATGTTGAGAGTGAATTTTGAGCAGTTTTTAGGCTGCATACTGTTTTCTTCCAGATAATTTACTGGATTAAAATTAGCAGTGTGAAAAGCTGTAGAGAAATCTAAATGCCTGCCAAATCAAAGAAATAATCACATTTTTATGAATATTTAATATCATAGTCATGGCAAATAAGGCAAGTAATTAGTACTTACCATAAATTTGCAAAGTATTATTTTATGTAAATGCTACATTCTACTAGTTTGATATGAATTATTCATTGTATTACCCGACACTGACACAAACCAGTAAACATTTAAATCTATGTGTTATTCGTTTACATTCTTTTAATGATATTGTGTCGAGTGAATTTTTGGAGTGGAGATTACTATTTGTTTTCCCAAAGGAGATGAACACAAGAAGGTCATTTAAAGTCACCTATTGTACATCCTCATAATAAAGAAACTCAAGATGCAAATGTACAAGACGCAAATTCTTTCATGTGTACTGATGAAGAGTTCTCAGCTATGCCTCAGCCTCCGAAGACCGCACAGAAATTACTTTTAATGAGATATGGGATGGGCTGTTTATAGGAAATAATGGCTGTTAAGAGATGAGGAATTACAATCTTAGAAAGATTTTTTTTCCCCCAACCCTTCTGAAGACTGCACAAGATCTTGAATCAAGGGGGGGAAAAGACAATAACGTTCTCAAACTACATCTTAGTTAGGGAGGACCAGCTTCACATGCCAAAGTGCTATGTGCACACTAACCTGGGGATTCACTAACCCACAAAACCCACAGTCCAATTCTGACTTGCACTGGCACAGCTGGGTCAAGTGTCCCCCTCCTCATTGCAGGATGCAGCTGTAGCCAACACCATAGGATTGGGATGTAAAAGTAGCCCTCTGAAAAAAGAATCCTGTGAATACTCAGAGACCTACTTTACTGGGAAACATGTTGGGTCCTCTGATAACTTCTTCCTAGTGAGTCATGTGTTCCATTAGCTCTTAATCCAACTGTCTGAATGGGGTTGGTTTCCTTTTTTTCCTGTTTATTAAAATCATATTAAAATATACTACTGCAGACAATAGAATTCAGGCTGTTTAAATGCTATGATACTATTTTGTACTGGTCACTATCAGTGTTTTTTAAAGATACTAGGGAAGAGCCTAGCAAATCCACAATTAATGGCAAGGGATCTAGGAGAAATCAGGAGAGAAAAAGTAACCTTGGTGAGTGGGTCCAAGGAAGTGGGTTGTGGGTGGAGACCAGATTTAACCATCAGATTTTTGAGTCACTACTGCTAGGATCACAAAAGTAAGGAATAGCTAAAGGAAGGCAGGTACCCGAGAGGGAAGAAGATAACTTGAAATGCAAAGTAGATATTAGCTTTATGTGGAAAAACCAAGACCCACCACCGGGTAAATCTGATCTCCATTCCATGTTTGAGACTCAGACTACATGATTACACTTACCAAGATGGTGAATGTACAGGAAAGTCAGCAGACTGAAGATTTAATAGTTCAAAAGTAGAGTCTCTTTATTCATTACTGGAATGATAAAGTACAGAGTAAAATTTAAACACTTGGTTTGTTACAGACAACATAATGAGTAATGCAGTGTAAGGTGGAAAATATTTCCAGTTGAATGGTCACTGCTATTTTGTTATCATCTCGGACTTGTGCTGAAGCTCTTACAGGTCATAGGGATACAACTGATTGCATATTATATATTCTGGTTTCATGCATAAAAGAAAGTTATTTAAAATATGTTAAAACGTATCTTGCAAATTATATACAAGCATATATTTTGTACACATTATGCCCATGTGCACAGACATATCAGGTTCGTGAATAAGGAATTTCTCAATTCTGTAGCCTGTTTAAACTATTTTTATATCTTAGTCAGATCTTGGTAGTTTCCTTCTTCGACAATCCTTAAGCCATTTCTGTCCGATGTTGCACATATGCAACAGGAACCAAATGTGTACACCTGTGAGCCAGGCAAAAACTAATAGCTGGCTGGCTTACATGGACAATCTGGGGAAGTCAGTAGGGTAAGTATTTCTGGCTTCAGTTTTCAACCCAGAGAATTAGTAAACCTTGGGAATTAAGAGACCATCTAATAACCAAACAAGTCCTTAAAGAATCCTTCAATCTACCTGTAGTCCTTCCACATCTCCCACAAAGCTCCCTCTCACTTTCTGCTCTGTGTTGCCACAGGTGCCTGCTCTGAATAGCTATTGCAACTGTGACCAGGGAAGAGTGAAGGGAACGTGATTAATTTTCAAGGAATGTGATTCAAGATGAGACATAAGGACTCACTGCAGTGGACACTAAAAATGTTTGTTTTTAGCTTTAATATTTTAAGGAAAGATTTCACTTCACTTAGATTCATCCTGATCTGCCATCTCCACCTGGTGTTCCTCCAGCCAGATGGAACTGTAAATTATTTAAAATCATGAATTTCCATCAGCAGTTGCATCTAAATGCTTGGAAGAAAAAAAAAAGGTTTCTGGGATTCTAGAAAGTAATGCCAATATGTTTCAGTAAGATGTGGAGGAGAGGAAGAGGGATAATGACTGACCCCACAACATGGTCCTTGAATTCTTGGTACTGATAGCTGTGCCCATCTTAACTATGACATTGGAGAAGGTTAGAGCAGTGGTTCTCACACATTTAGCACTGGGACCCACTTTTTAGAATGAGAATCTGTCAGGGCTCACCGGAAGTGATGTCATGACTGTAAGTGACATCATCAAGCAGGAACATTTTTAACAATTCTAGGCTGCAATCCTACCCACATTTAGCCGGGATTAAGTCCCATTTACTATCATTGTTAAAAGAATATGCATAGTAGCTTGTTAAAAGTACAGGTCACATACCATCAAGTCTAATCTATTAAAAATAAAATATTGAAATGAATGGGGACCCACCTGAAATTGGCCCGTGATCCACCTAGTGCGTCTCAACCCACAGTTTGAGAAGCACTGGGTTAGAGCATGTGCCATTCCTAGACATAGTGCTAGATCCCCTGTGTAAGGGATATTGGTCACAGTTGAAGAGTAAGCTATATACGCTTAGGAAGACTAAGGTTCAGTTGGTTTATGTTCTGAAGGCACAATCCTAACCAGGTCTACTCAGAAGTAAGTCCTATTTTGTTCAATGGGGCTTACTCTCAGGAAAGTGTGGTTAGGACTGCAGCCTGACATTCTTGCATCCCTGGGAGTGGAATGGACAAGTTGTCATTCCTCTGCCCCATCCCCAGGTCATCCCCTTCTGAACAGGACAACGTTTATGGTTTTCATTTTCTGTTTGAAAAGCAATCACAGACTACTAGCTTACAGACTATTCACAGAAATTGACACAACAGAGCCAGGCTTCCTGAGTGGGGAGAAAATTGGTTAAGAAACATTCAGCTGCAGATTGGAAAGAAGCAAACATAGCAATTTACTTTTCATACACATAAATAATCTGAAGTTTAAACAATACACAAAGACATGTGGAAATGACAGTCACACTGCCTTGAACATTATTTTTGCATCTGCCACATTTTCTCATAATTATATTAAAACATCTTTAGTCATCTAGAGTTTCAACTGGTAGAAGAAATAACAGGCATCCACAAGTGTACTAAATATGGATCATTTACTACCAAACACACTTTTGGTATCCTTTAGCTCAGGGCTTTTCAAACTGGGGCATCGCAACGCCCCAGCCTGCGGGCCCTGGCCCCTGCCCCCCTAAGGGGCGGGGGTAGCCTGGAGGCAGGGAGGAGGCAGTGGCGCAACCTGCAGCAGGGCTCCCCGCAGCAGTGAATGTGGATGCAGAGCGATTGCGCTCTACTTCCGTAGCGGAGGTGGGGCGCAATTGCTCCACATTCACTTTCACTGCTGTGGGGAGCCCAGCTGCAGGTCGTGCCAGGCTCCCCACCCACCCCCCAGGAGGCTGCAGGGGGTGGGTGACCTGCAGACCCCCTGCAGACCCCCTGCAGACCCCCTGAGCGGCACGATCCTGGGGATCACACCTCTGCCTTCCCCTGCCCCTGCTGCCTCCCCCCCTCCCACCCACGCAAGAACTTAGTGGCTCTCAAACTCTCCCAGAGAGTTTGAGAACCACTGCTTTAGCTCATCTAATCAGAGAGGCTCCCCCCCCCCACAAGATTTTGATTCAAATTATCAGTGGTGAGTCTCATCTGTTTTGTGATACCGAAAGCACTAGTACTGGTAGAAGCATCTTTAGTATGAAATTAACAATAGAATTTGGAAACATTGTTGTGAGCACACACACCAAAGATAAGAAGATCCCAGCTGGATCCCAGTTGGATCAGTTGGATCCCAGTTGGATCAGATCCCAGTTGGATAAGTGCCATCTTAGTCCAGCATCCTATAGCTAACCCAATGCCACTAGGAACACCACCAACATGAAGGCAACAGACCTACCCTCTTATTACTCCCCAGCAATCATATTCAGAGGCATCCTCTGAACAGGGAGGTTCTATTTCAGTGCCATGGTTAATAATTGTTTTTTACTGCTTTCTTCCACGAATTTGTCTCAACCCACATTAAAGCTCTGAAAGCCAGTGGCCATCACCACATTTTGTGAACATGAATTCTAGAGGTTAATTATGTATTGTGTGAAATACTTTCTTTTGTCCCTCCTAAGTCTCCTGCCACCAGATTTCATTGGCCATTGTGATGCCTCATGGTCTGGCTAGAGCTCCATCAGTCATCTCTCATTAGGGGACATCCACTAAAGTTGAGTGTTGGGAGAGTTGGGACAGACAAAAGAAAATATTTCTTTACTCAGCATGTGGTCAGTCTGTGGAACTCCTCGCCACAGGATGTGGTGATGGTGTCTAGCCTGGACGCCTTTAAAAGGGGATTGGACAAGTTTCTGGAGGAAAAATCCATTATGGGGTACAAGCCATGATGTGTATGTGCAACCTCCTGATTTTAGAAATGGGCTGTGTCAGAATGCCAGATGCAAGGGAGGGCACCAGGATGAGGTCTCTTGTTATCTGGTGTGCTCCCTGGGGCATTTGGTGGGCCGCTGTGAGATACAGGAAGCTGGACTAGATGGGCCTATGGCCTGATCCAGTGGGGCTGTTCTTATGTTCTTATGTTCTCTCAGCCCAATCCTATGCACACTTTCCTGGGAGTAAGCCCCATTGACTCTAATGTGACTTACTTCTGAGTAGACAGGTATAGGATTGGGCTGTAAATCTCCTAGGCATCTTGTGGAGAAAACACAAGGAGAAGTGGGAAACAGACATAGGTCAGAGGGCAGGTTGGGAAAAGGCAAGGCAAAAAGAAAGTGAGGAAAACATCTGGGAGGGCAGGAGAAGAAGGGGAAGCTCCCAGAAGGATAAAAGGTCCAAAGCAGAAGCCTGGCCTGTCTACCCCACAAACAGGAGATCAAGGTTGTCCATAGGGTAGTTGTCCGCATATGCCAGCATACCCAACCCTGGGAGATTGTCACCCAAGGTTTTTCGGCATCAGTTCACAGAAGACTTTTGCATGTGCCTCAGGGTGCCAGGTAAGAGGCTTCTCCCCCTTGCCTTTGGAACCATCCAGGTGGCGAGAGCTACACACAGGCATCTCCTCCACATTGCTCTCACCACCTGGAATGGTTCTGAAGGTGAGGGGGGAGGACAACTTATATGGTGTGTTGAGGCACCTGTAAAACTTAGCACTGTGCCCCTCTGGGAATGCTACTGGGACTGATCTAGTCCTGGCTAATTACCACTCCCCCTTTTTGTGGACAGTAGACCAATACATCAGTGCTGCACTCAAGTGTATTTCTGGAAGACTTTCTTGGGGCAATGAGGAAAATGTCAACCCCCATGCCCTATAATGTAGAACCACCCCCCTTGGGATGAGGTGGAACATCACAGCCACCTAGTGAGTTCTTGGCAGAGATAAGATTTGAACCAGAGAAGTGCTGGTTCATACCTCAGACTCTTAGTCACTGCACTGGCTGAAGCGCTTATTGTCTTCCTTTGGACAAAGGCACTTGGCCAAAGGTCTCACTAATCCAGCAATACAATGTGGAGTGGATGGCTTTTGGTAGGAAAGGGCAGCAGGAAGGAAGGGGCAGAGAGAGATCAGCTATGAAATCTATAATAGCCATATGATCAAACAAGCGGCTGTCTTCCCTGTAGCTGCTCTCATTTTGCACATTCTTGTTTGCCATGTAACTGTGTCAGTCCCAGAAGCAGGAAGGAGGTGGGCAGGAAGAGGAGGAGAAATCACTTTATTTCTACCCTGATGCAGTAAGATATAAATACAATCAAGAGGGGGTTAATCTAATCCTTTTGTGAAGCACTGAGTCAGAGAACAAGACAAAAACAAATCTGTGATCTGGAACTTTCTGAGCACCCACTCAGGGTGGATTAATGAGGACTACACGGCTGTGAAATTACGTGCCCTCTGAGTCAGGAAAATGGTCCTAGTGGTGCATGACCTTGAAATGAGGGGAAGCAAACTTCACCTGATCCACAATTATAAAGACTTAGGAGGAGGGGGGTCTGGGGAGCAAGAACATACGTATTAAGAAGAGCTGGGAAAATGTTCTGAATACGAAGGCGACACAACACTCAAGCCTTAGGCTGGGATAGATGCACTAAATGCAGCATTTTTAAAAAGGAGGAAAGAAAATCAAGGGGCATTACAAGGATACTGGCGGTTGAGCCCAAGCATTACAAAGAAAGCCTGTCCTCTTTATTTACAAGAAGTGGATTTTGGTTGCTGTTGTTGGGGACTTAGTGATGTTTGTCTCCGTTCAATTTTCTCTCTGCAATGAAAAATTGTTGCGAGATGATTTCCAGCCTTAGCTGCTTTACATGACAGTATTATCAAGGATTCATCAAGAGGCCATCTGTCGAATTTATGAAAAAAAAAAAATGCAAAAAAAACAGATGAAAAGGAAAGAGCAAGACAGAGACTGGTCCCGGGGAAAGATAGATGTGGCAGCATGTGCCTGAGTGTGAAAATTGCAGCATTTAAATACTGCGGAATAAATTACTCTGCTTGAAAATTAGTTATGCTCTCCCAATTTAGATTTCCCCCTTACTCTAAGAACATAATGAAATACATCACATTCCCATGACTATTTTTATATCCTAATGAAAAATTAAAATGGGGGAAAGCATAGACCCTGTAATGGGAATCAAATAAGCTTTGCAACTTGAGTCACAGAATTAAACAACTTCAGGTTATGGCACTTGTAGAGATGTACATTAAGGCAGATTAACGTATGTGTGGAAAAAAAATGGTAAGGCTGTACCATGCTCACAAACTGTTACACACGGTGGAAAAATTCTAGATGAAATAGAAAGATATTACATTGGTTTTAGCAGATATGGTAAATGGGTATTTATAGAATGTATCAAACTTGGCCACTTTTAATATGATCGGCACTTATTACTTTTGGTGCTGGCTAATTCTTATTCTAATAAAGCATATGGGAAAAGAGGCTGAATATGTTACCAGTTTATAAAACATACATTGTATTACTTTAATCACAGTTCATCTTGCAGTATGCATTGGACATGCAGGGATTTATATCTGCAGATTGAAAAGTATTTTTCTCTTGAAAATTTCAAGAGAAAAGTATTTTTCTCTTGAACACAAAGTTACTGCCTTTTCATAACCCCAGCCCTTTTTTCCATGATTGCATTTTTGCTCCCTGCATTGCAAGAAAGCAATGAAGTGAAATGAAAAGGCCAAATGTTTATTAATGAACAAGGACAACATCAACTGATTTTGGCCAATGAGTTGGGGCCCTCTGCCATCTGGCCTCAAGGTGCTCCTGTCCCAGGAAGGGCTGGCATGGCTTCAGTGCAGCGGGCACCTGTCTGCTAAGTGGGCCCTGACTGTCACAACCTGATCACTTGGATGTGAGGCAGTGTCTGAGGTTGGAGACATTCACAACCTCCATTGGGATAATACCACCCTAGAATAAGGGTTAGCCTTGTGAGCCATTCCATTGATGTGTGTCTAACCAAACCCTCTTGGTTAGGACACATCCCCCTCCCCCTGAGTATTGCTTCTTTTCTTACACACCCTCTTACACACCCTATTTGTTCTCTGTTCCAGACTGGGTCTGAACATAGCTGGGCTCCCTTCCTTCCCCCTGGCTTTTCAAATATATTTTGCAAGACCATCTGTCATGTTTCCCAAAAAGAGGCTACATGCTGTTTTTGAAAAGTGAACCCTGTTCTCCCTAAATAGCTTGGCTTAGATCCAAAGGTGCCTTTCTGTAACCTTGAATCTTCCTTAATGCCATCGTTCTCACACTGTTAACGCAGCCCCTGATACACTACGGTATTACGCTGCAAGTTGTCCACTGGCATTTCCACACAAGCACACATATACATGTATATTAATGTACATGTATGTGTGTGCTGTATGTATTTATAGTGCTATTTTTATCCTGCTTTTCTGCCTTATTAAGAAAAAAATGTACAAGGGACACATCAAAAACAATAATAATCGCATAAAAATTATAGCAGAAAGCTACAAAACATATGCAGAGGGCAGCTAGGCAAATCAAAACACAGAGGGAAGCAGACAAGAATATTAGATCAAATGCCTTCTCAACTAAGGTGGTCTTCAGGTGTTGTCAGAACAGTAGCATAGCTATAGGGAGCACAGCACTAAGTTTTTCAGGGTGCCTCAATGCACCATGAGAGCTACCCCTCTCCTTGCCGTCAAAGACATTCCTGGTGGCGAGAGCAAAGGCACTCTCCACTTTGCTCTCGCCACCAAAAATGGCTCCTATAGTAAGGGGAAGGGACTGCTTGCACAGTATGTTGAGGCACCCTGCAAAACTTAGTGCTGCCCCCCACCCTCCGTAGCTACAGTACTGTGTCAGAACTGCAGCAGAGATCTCCTGAGGCAGCAAGTTCCATAATTTAGGTATGACCATGGAAAAAAACTTTCTTGCATGTATCCCACCCTACCACACTTCAGATGACACCAGGCAGGCAAGATGGCCTCCAGGAGGAAAAACCCAGAACCATTTTCTCTGTCCACTCTTGGTCTTATGGATCCAAGTCCTCTATCTGTGGACCTCTAGCTGCGAGGTGTTTGAAAATGCTGTTATTTATTTTACTCAGAAGTAAGCTCACTGTGTTCAGTAAGACTGAGGCTACAATCCTATCTTACAGGAAACAAACACCTTTAATCATACTGTTTTCTGCCCCAGTGTTGCACCCTCGCCAAAGGACTAAACTAGATTTTATGTTAATTTCATCACTGGTCTTCCTATATTCATTCTACAGGATGGGGAGCAGTTGAGATCATGGTAAGTGTTTTTGTGTTTTTTTTTAACCTCTCACCCCATGCCATGCCTCATGGCTGATAGTTCTCGGGATGAGAGGCTGCGATCCTGATTTCACACACACACACACACAAGCTGCTATTAATAGTTAGAAAAAAATGAATGTGCAAGGGCCAATAATGTGATTAATGTCACTTAAGAAATATCTCTGACTCTGAGAAATATCTTTCTAGTTTTCCCATTGTTCAGCCTTGCCCTCTCAATACTGACCAGACTCAAAGCCCCTCACAACTCACAAATTTCCCCCATAACTTTTTAGGTATGGCTAACAAATTTAGTTTAGCTAACAAATTCTTTAGCTTCCTAAAACAAAAAAAAGTTGTATATATCACTGTTTGGGGCTTAGGGATTCTTTCTAACACATGACTGAAAAATCAGAAAGCATCTAATTGAAATTTTTGGGCTATCCACTCTCAAACAAACCACACATACTATAATACAATAAGCATGGAGCATTATGATTCTGTTTTTAGTTGGGGGGGAACACATGATGTTATGTCTCTATTTATGGGGTCCCATTTGAGTGACTTCTGGCTGTCTTGTCATGTTTTCTCCACCTGTTTATATTTGCCAGTAAGATCTGTTTCTGTGTGCCCATTGTGTGTGACTAAACAATCACGCCATCACTATTTTGTCTCCACCAGAATCATGGCATACCTGAGCATCTCTGGACAGGTGGGCCCTCTTTACCCACGGATTTGGAACCTGTGGATTTGACTCACTGTGGGTTCTGAACCTGCCGTGAAGGGTATCACCTGATCTCCCAGAAGCAACCTCTTTAACACAGTGTCAAATCTGGGAGGAAACTGGCCAGCTACAGTAGGTCATTGGTTTGTGGATCCACTCACTGTAAAGAAGTGTTTAGGAGCTCTGGGACACAGCTACTGCAAAAGAATGTTTTGGTGCACACAGGACACTTTCCATTCTACTGTGAGCCTAAATGTGATGATGCTAATTTTCTGCAAATATTTTTTTATATTTAGAAGATTTTCGAGAGACTTGGGAGTGTGTTTGGTTTGCCATATTACTGTTATCTAGCTGCTGACACTGTATAGGCAGGTAGACCTGGGTTCTGCCTTGGAAAGCCTAGAAGACCTGGGCTCCAAAGACTTTTCTGACGGTTGCAACCTTCTCCCTGCCCTGGTTAGCCCCTTCCCTACCCCTGTTCTGCCAACCCCTGTAACCACCTTCCCCATTCTGTTTTACCTCTCCCCACTCCCTTTGGGAAGGGACCCAAAAGAAACTTTGTAGCCCCTGATAGAACTCTTCTCAAGGCCCTGGTAAGCAGTGATTGGGAATCACCAGGAAATTTGATAGTGAATGTGGTGCATGTGACTGAAACATCTCAAATCTGATAAAAGAAAAAAAGCTAGCAAGTTTTTCTTTTTAAAGAAGCAAATAAACATGCATGCAATGCCATGTCTGTTCTGACATGAATAGGAACTTCGGACAAAGCTTGGAATATCCCCAGTGTTCCCTTTCTAGAGAAAGCCAGTATTAGTACTGCATCAGAGAAAAAAAATCTTGAAGATTTCCGCTTGAAGATTTCTGTAGTTACTGATGAGTCAAAGGATATTGGCATGCATGTGTGCCTGGATACACATGTGTGCACAAACATTCTGAAACAGTATTTCAGTCCCAATACATTAAGAACATTAAAACAGTCCCGCTGGATCAGGCCAGAGGCCCATCTAGTCCAGCTTCCTATATCTCACAGCAGTGGCGTCACTAGGGTTCGCGTCACCCGGTATAGGATGCCAGCGCGTCACCCCCCATGCAGTGGGCGGGGCAACACCCCAGGTGGTGGGCGAGGTGATGTACCATCACTCCGCCCCACTGGTTTTTTGACTGTACCATTTGACATAACAAAAATAGAACACATTCTGCATGAAATTACGCATTGATTGATATATAACATGATGGTATTATTCCTCCAAATTATGATTTTAGTGATTTTGGTCACTAGTGGTGTCACACACACACTCCCGGGTATCAACTTACTAACACCTTATTGTAGCAGTTCTCAAACTTTTAGCACTGGGACCCACTTTTTAGAATGACA
The DNA here is from genome assembly GCF_035046505.1 of Tiliqua scincoides. Classification (NCBI taxonomy): domain Eukaryota; kingdom Metazoa; phylum Chordata; class Lepidosauria; order Squamata; family Scincidae; genus Tiliqua; species Tiliqua scincoides. The sequence goes on along the minus strand of NC_089824.1, from coordinate 40,620,170 downwards.
ATCTGTCCAAGACCCACCAGAAATGATGTCATGGTGATAGTGACATCATCAGGCAAATTAAAATAAATAAGTATAAATAATTAAAGTAAAACAAATAATTAAATAAGCAGAAGCCAGCCCTGTTCCACCAAGTGAATTTACTATGTACCCTGCCTGCAGTAACACCCCCCCCTCCAAAACCAGTAAGGTTTTCAGCCCTACCCAGTGCCCAGTTCAATTGAAGAACTTCTGTTTAAACCAGATCACTGTCAGGATCGACCTGGCTTTGCAAGTCTCAAAAAGGTTCACCTTATCAGCTGAAGCCTGTTTTGATCCTTTTTAGTGGGGGGGGGGGGGCGGAGGCTGCCTTCTGGAGCACTTGTTTAGCTCCAGGTGCATAGGATCAGGACCATTCTGGTAGCCTTGCACTCTCCTTCACCTGATCTTCCACACCAGCCAAGGCACGTTTGCTTACTCAAGAGTAAACTCGACCCTGAGGCTTAGTTTTGCTTTCCATAGGGCTCAATACATTCATCTGCTTGGAAGGAGGAACTTCCTTCTCAGGTATTTTTGGGGGCTGCATTCATTGGATCAGGACCTTTATGGTGTCGTTGGATTCCGCTCAGCCTGCCCTTTCCGATGGACTAAGGCAAGTTCGGCTACTCGCGAGTAAACTTCTGAAACGGCTCACTTTCACTTTCCATAGGGATCCATGCATTTTTTGTTCTCCGGTTTTTTGGCCATAACATTTGATAGAAAGGAGATAATTCACTCAGGTTTTTTGCATTGCATTCCACTCGAAATTCCACATCCAACAGTATATAATATGATGGGGTTACTCCTAACCACCACAATTTTAGCATGTCACCCACCCAGTGCGCGTCACCCCCCAGTGTGCGTCACCCCCCCGTGCGCGTCACCCGGTGCAGCCCGCACCCCCCGCACCCTCCTAGAGATGCGACTGTCTCACAGTAGCCCACCAAATGCCCCAGGGAGCACACAAGACAACAAGAGACCTGCATCCTGAGCCCTCCCTTGCATCTGGCATTCTGACATAACCCACTTCTAAAATCAGGAGGTTGCACATACACATCATGGCTTGTAACCCTTGATGGATTCTTCCTCCAGAAATTTGTCCAATCCCCTTTCAAAGGCACCTAGGTCAGATGCCATCACCACATCCTGAGGCAAGGCGTTCTACAGTCCAGGCAGAATACATGCAACACTTATGCCAGGGCTCAGTCTTAGCATTTGTTTTCAATATCAGAGCTTTATTCTAAAAAGTGTATTATGGTGGGGGGGGGGGATTAAATACAGAGTACATTTTTCTCACCATTTAGAAACTGCAAGAGAGACCTCATGCTTCAGCGAATAGATGGAAGCACTTCCATGAGAGGATGAGGCTTCCAGGCAGGCTGCAACCCCAGCATCTTTTTTTTTTTCTAGAAATTAAGCATCTGATATATATTATGCCTATTTTGTACCAGCGGCACCAGGGACCGATTCATTTCCAAGCCCATTGTAAAGTGCTGTTCATGATCTCTAAAGCCCTACAGTGCGTGGAGTCAGGTCAAGATCAGGAAAATCAGGGAAACAAAATAAAATATTTCTTTACTCAGCGTGCAGTTGGTTTGTGGAACTCCTTGCCGCAAGATGTGGTGACGGCATCTGGCCTGGATGCCTTTAAAAGGGGATTGGACAAGTTTCTGGAGGAAAAATCCATTACAGGTTACAAGCCATGATGTGCATGTGCAACCTCCTGATTCTAGAAATGGGCTATGTCAGAATGCCTGATGCAAGGGAGGGCACCAGGATGCAAGTCTCTTGTTATCTGCTGTGCTCCCTGGTGCATTTCGTGGGCCGCTGTGAGATACAGGAAGCTGGACTAGATGGGCCTATGGGCCTGATCCAGTGGGGCTGTTCTTATGTAGGGGCATGCACAGATTGGGCACTGGACAAGGCCCATACTCATCAAAAGGGCCAACTTGAACCCTGAACCCTCAGGACTTGTGGCAGTAAAACAAAGGGCAGACTGGAGGTCCCTTTCAAAGTCCTATAACTATCCCTGCTCTGAAAGCAGAACATTTGCATTTTCTTCCCCACTGAATGTATCCACGCTATCCATTTTGGTTGTCTCTCCCTCCAACAGAGGCCTGCATTCTATCCATTTTTGTAAGGCTTTTTCTGTTTGGAAAGCCTCTCACCTCAGCAGCTGTCCTCACCTCCAAAAAAGCTACTTTCCCTGCCCATTGGCTCGGGGTATGCTTTTGGCTGGGTTTTTCCTTTTTCCCTGGGATCTGAAGACATGCAGTCCAGTCTTGCTTCATAGATGGACGCTGTACCACAGTCTACTCAGAAGACCAAGAATAGCTTATCTACTCCCCTCCCTTTCTAACCTTTGTAACAATTCCCCATACTTCCTAAAACCTTCTATTCCTTGGTGCCTAAACCTCTCCTTCTCTCCCATTGGGTCATCCCTGCACTGATGTTCATGGAGGGGAGGCAGAACAGTGAATGCTGGTGAAACATGGTCCCTCCACCTTGTCTGCAGAGTCATTTGGAGCAGTGAGAGTGAAGCAGAGGCTTTAAAGGCAAGGGGGAGGGGCTGTTTTACACCAGCATTCAGGCACCCATCATTTTGGCCCCCTCCAGGAATGCCAATGCATCCCTGGCAGAGAAAACTTAGTCCAGCTGGCAGGCTGACACTCACTGACAGTCTTCCCCACCTTCTTTTAATCCATGCCTGTCCAAACAGAGCATGTACTCCTTCATTCACAGCGACTTAAATCTCTGTTGAACAGGTCTTACAAGTAAACATTGTCTTTTTCCTGTTTTTCAATATCTCTTAAATCTAAATTAATTTGGAAAATTCTGTCTCATAGTTACTGTTAGCCTAATTATTTTGAGGTTCTCTCCACTCTCCGGTCAATGATCCCAAGACAGCCATTCACTGCATTTTGGTCTCCTTAGTTATAAATTCCCCCAATTGAGTTTAATTTGAGCCATGCAAACCCAGGCCCAAGAGTGTGTGTGTGTACACATATAGTAGTAAACACATGTGCATGTGGCATAAGCACTGGAATTCCTAGGGGGGGGGGTCAAAACACTAAGTTTTTTCAGGCACCTGGCCACTGGTGTAAAGTGGCCCCTCCTCTTCACATTCAGAGCTTTTGCAGCTGCAACTGGCTGTGAAGGCAAGGAGAAAGAGCCACTTTACACCAGCGACCAGGCACCTGAAGAAACATGGCATTGCCCCCCCCCCCCGAATGCCAGTGTGTATGACAGCAGAAATGCAACAGCGATCCTCAAAATTATTTTTATTTCTCTTGGTTTTAAAACAATTGACTTGCTGATTTCAATGGGATGCATATCTGCTTCAATGCATCTTGCTGTAATAATTCTCAGTCACTGTACACTTCGTAGTTATGCTGCTTCATTTTGCTGATCCCCATCTTTGGAAAGGAATGATTTTTAAAGGTGTCACGTCACTATAGTGCTGTGATACTCAAACTTTTCGGGCCAGTGGTTCCCTTGACCTCCATGGCTGTTGGCCATGACTTCCCATCATGTTCCTGAGGGCTGGAAATGACATCATTAAACAGGAAGTGGCCATAAATATTAACTATATTAATATTAATTACATATATTAATCACATCATTAATTAAATGCAGATCTTAAAAATATATTATTAATCCACAGCAATATACATGCTTTATAAATGATCAGCTGCTGATCATTGTTGGAGACAGGATACTGGAGTAGGTAGATTTTGTCTGCTTCAGGAAGACTCTTTTTTTTTTAACTTTGTAAGCATACCAATAGAATTGTTTTATCAAATGAACTTTGTGAACAACCAGTCTGACCAACATTACACACACACACCCCTGTGGACCCCAATCCAACTAGTCATTTCTTCCATTCTCCTTGGATAGGATTATGGATAGGTTGGATAGGATTATAAGGAAAGGCTACGGCATTTGGACCTCTTCAGCCTAGAAAAGAGGCGCCTCAGGGGGGACATGATTGAGACATACAAAATTATGCAGGGGATGGACAGAGTGGATAGAGAGATGCTCTTTACTCTCTCACATAACACCAGAACCAGCAGACATCCACTAAAATTGAGTGTTGGGAGAGTTAGAACAGACAAAAGAAAATATTTCTTTACTCAGCGTGTGGTTGGTCTGTGGAACTCCTTGCCACAGGATGTGGTGATGGCATCTGGCCTAGACGCCTTTAAAAGGGGATTGGACAAGTTTCTGTAGAAAAAATCAATTACGGGTTACAAGCCATGATGTGCATGTGCAACCTCCTGATTTTAGAAATGGGCTATGTCAGAATGCCAGATGCAAGGGAGGGCACCAGAATGCGGTCTCTTGTTATCTGGTGTGCTGCCTGGGGCATTTGGTGGGGCCGCTGTGAGATACAGGAAGCTGGACTAGATGGGCCTATGGCCTGATCCAGTGGGGCTGTTCTTATGTTCTTATGATTGAACCCTTTATTAATTTAAGGAAATTAAATTTTTCCAGCAGCTGGTGGGGAAAACAAAAATATACCATGAAAGTATCAGAGCTGATCAGGGTTTGGTTAGGAGGCTGATTTGTCTCCTATACTAGGAGATGCACAGCTCAAGCCTATCCATGTCTACTCAGAAGTAAGTCCCATTAGAGTCAATGAATTTGAATTTGAATACATGCAGAAGGAGTGGAGGGAGAAGAGGGCGGGGTGGCAGCAGCCACTCTTGCAGATGAGCAGCTGCGAGAGGGAGCAGCTGAGCAACTCCTGTTTCTTCTGCTTTAAAAAAAAAGCGCAGAGACGGGCAGAAGACAAGCTCGTATTCTGCTCAGGGGTGTGACTGTATCGCTGTGAGAGGTCATCCCGCACCTCCCCTTTCAGTTCCTGGCGCCTCCCTAACGAGCCGTGTGTCACAGTTTGAATAACACTGCTACAGTGCATTTAGAGCCCAATCCTGAGCTTGGCGCTCTGGCTTTCCGCCGGAGCACACTGTTGGCATATTTTCGAGGCTTACCGCCAGGCCAGCACCCATGCTAGCCCAGCGCTGGCCAACGCTGGGCTAGCACTGGGTGGGTGCCTGTCCTCCGCTGCTCAGCAGTCTCATGGACCGCTGAGCCGCAGCACGGTAAGTGGGGGCGGGGAGGGGAGCAGGGAGGAGGTGTTCTGGGGAGGGAGGAGACAGGCAGAGGGCGGAGAGAGGGCGGGAGGCATGCCGGGGGGAGGGAGCAGGGAGGCAGAGAGGTGGGTCCGTTGGATCCTGTCCGTTCATGTAGGGCTTGACGCCCTACACGAACGGTTTTACCTTACTGACTACCTTACCTTTTACTGAGTAGCCCCATTGTGGGGCTGCTTCCCTTACTTGGGAGAAGGGGACAAAAGTCCCTTTCTCCCAAGGTGCCACCCGCAGTAGCCCAAGGTGCACAGGATCCGGCAGCAGCCATTTTCAGTGCAGCTAAAGCTGCGCGCCCCGGGCAGCTCAGGACTGGGCTGTAAATGCTAAATGAATTAGTAATAATAAATACTTCTATTTATTCTACCACTGGAAAAAGATGACTCAGATAATTAGAATAACCAAGCCGAAGTGCTAAGTATCCCACAATGTATTACAATCATGCCTTAAGAATTGAAGCCTAAACAAGGAAGTTTGAGGGCTTCCTTCTATGGAAGGAATACTGTGCAAATGATATGCAGATGTGTATCTAATACATGATCCTGATAGCCATACCTGTTTCTCTCCATATGTATGCAGATTCACATGCAATTCTCATGCACAATGACCTACACACTATTTGGATGTTATTTCTTATATGAAAGGGCTTCCTGTGTAGAAAGTTTGATACCAATACCTTTGGAAGGGGCTTTTACCCAACTCCCATTGGCTAAAGGGGATGGTGTTGATCTTTCTGTGTCTTAATTTGGCCAAGGAAGAAGTGAACAGCAGATTTTCTAGGGATGCTGAGTTTGACCTTTCAATAGTACAAACAAAAAACCAAATCAGATATAATAAAAATATATCTTAATTTAATATTATGCACAGAAAATTCACAGGTATTGCTACAATGAAAACAACAGATGAGAGGGATGAAAAGAATTTTGTGGCAAAACACTTAAGTATTCAAATGTTGATAAGAAAATTGTAAATGGGTTCAGATCAAGGATTGTTAGTATAATTAAGGTGGTACCAAGATGAAAATAATTGTTTCCATCAGGAATTTTATTTGCAATTCTGCCTGCTGTCTAAAAAGTCTTGGGATGATCAATATTAATACTTGAAGTCTTGATATCATCAGACATTTGCTTTTCTTTCAGTTGCTTATTTTTATGATGAATATTCTTTCCCAGCAGATCCATTTCTCTGACCATAAGTTTCCAACATAGTATCTCTCCAGATGTTTGTTTCCTGGTTTCAGTTTTGTGTTTCTTTTTAAGACTGGGAGCCTCATTGGGACAAGGAAATATTAATCCATCTTTTACTGTGTAAACCATCTTGAGAACATTAATTAACATAAATTAATTAAACATTTAATTAAAAGAGGTACAATATATAAATATTCTAAATAATAATATTTTACAATAAATGTGTTATAATTTATTGTTTTAAAATAAAATAAATGCATGATTTATAAATAGATAAGTTCCATGTTCACATTTTGTGATAATATAAGTTCCATGTTCACATTTTGTGAAACACAAAACTAGCCTCTTCATTCTGAACCTTTGTTATTGGATCATAGGTGATAGTATTGGCTAGTTGTAATTTATCAGAGGTCAAATATTCCTATAGATTTTCTTTCAATATAGGTGAATAACTGCAAGTTATAACCTCTAACCTAGGTATGAATTGAGAAATCAAATCAAAATATTCCTCATCCAATATTAGCTTAAGCTAAAATGAATATAGCCATGAATAAACATCAACACTATAATAGTCTAAAGGCCATGTTAAAAATCATATGCATTGTAGTGATTAAGAAATCATTACATTGATGCAGCCACAGTGCAGCCCCGAGGTAAGGGAACAAATGGACCCTTACTTTGAAGAAGCCTCAGTGACTCCCCCCCCCCCCGCACTGCAGGATGCAGTACACGCCCCACTGCATCAGAACTGGAAAGTTGGATAGGATTGGGCCCGAAGTTGCTTGACTCAGCAAAAGCCTTGTTGAGTTCAGGGATGAATCAATATTTTGCTTATTGCATGATTTAAGTCAGTTTAGCAGGACCACCCCTGAGTTCAGTTAACTTAGTAAGAGTTTGTCCACACTACATGGAACCTGGGAAGTTCAGAGTTTCATATCATGAGGAGGAATTGTCCCCACATTTGGAGCTTTACTCTGCAGATAAGCACGAAATGTGTGGAGATCCAGAGGTACAGTCTGCATTTATGTCTGTGGGGGGTGGCTAGCCAACATTTGCCCCCTCCTATTTGTCTCTCTCCATATATGGCAAAATATTTGGTGTGTGTGTAAGAGGCATAGTTTGGTTAAAAGTGGGGGAGCATCAGGGGTGGGCTGGTGGATTTCCTTAGGACCCCAACTTTTCCTTCCTCAATTTGAACACTGCTTTAATACATACATGCTGGTCTAAAGAGCCGATCTCTGCTGGAACCCAACATTGGAAGCACTAGGAGATTTGTTCATATTTACCTCTTTGAAGATGTTCAGTAAGAGTAGTTCAACTATGTGGACCTGAATACAGAGCAAGAATATTACCCTAGTCTAGGGCAGACATGGAACAGATGCACGTTAGGTGTTTTCATTAAAATTATCAGCAAAAGCTTTGAGGAACTCCAAGAATAAAATGCCTTCTGGGTAAGAGACAAGACTAGTCTGTCTAGGGATTAAACAGACTTGTGGTGAGTTACTGAACTTAATTTGTTTTGGAATCTAATTATCTCATCTATTGACAATTTACAAATGCATATCTTAAATCTGTCCAACACAAACAGTTAATATCCTACTTTCCTTGGACATAATTAAGGAAGCATTAATTTTTTTATGCTTTTCAGTTGAACAGTGGTAATTTAACTGACTGTGTATTTCACTGAGATGTAATTTCATCTGTATATGTGCTTTTGGTCCAGCACAGGTTTGTCTCCTGGGTTATGGTCAGTCATTGCACTAAGAAGCAAACCAGAGGTAACTCATTCCTGACATAAAGGGCACACGAAAGCAAATGCACTTCAGTTGCTTCCTACCTATCACTAGTATAATATCTGAACATGAGTTAACAATGTTAACTACAGGAGAGGGGATAACTAACTAGTTTCCATATATCAAGGGAGTCACCCCCAGGTATATTAATCCCTGGGTTGAAATATCCAGGAATAATGTACCTCCTTTGCAATGTCCGTTTGATCAGACCTTTGAAAAGTAATTAACTTGTAAACTACAGGACAATGTTAGCACGGGCCCAAAGGGGTGTTCAGACATTACAGAAGAGGGAAATTACACTGGCAGTAATGGCCTGACTAAAGAATCATGAAATGCATCTCATTAAATGTTCAGGTGCAACACACTTCCATACAGAAGAATCCCATCAGTTCTTACTTGCTCCATTCCTTGTCATCATGAGTCAAAACCCAGCACACGTAACAAGCAGGTGCGGCAAGAATGTGTTGAGAAAGGACATAAGGTATCTGCAATGCCGTGGCCATTAAGTGGGAGCAATATTTTCCATAGGTACATTTTATTAGAATAATCTTTGAACTATTCCACTACATGAACTCCAATATTACACAAATATCTCTCCAATCTGTGCAAACGCAGGTTCTGGGGAACAAGCTGGGAATAGATGGGAGATGGTGTTATTTTAAATAGCTGCTCAACCAAATAAATACTAAGCACAGAGTTCAGCATTTCAAAAATTGTAAAATAAATCATCATCAAAAGGCTTATTTTATGAACCTATAAATCTCCTGAAAATAAACGTTTTCTTCATCTCCCCGTGTTTTAATAAAGAACTCCCCCCCTTTTTACTCACTCAATTACAATATCACTATCAGTTCAAATTACAGGTCAAAGATATGGGGCTTAATGTATGTACAGCCGGTTCTCTTCTCCTAATAACCTGTCATTCCTGGGATTTGAATGTCAGAATGCAGTCTGCTGCGGTAATGCTCTTCGGCAGTGCTGTGATGAAAACTTTGGACAAATCATGAAGAACATTCCAGATCCAAATCATCAGAAGGTTACTGGGGAGAGCCTTTCATTCTGCTTTGACCCCTTGATCTGACAAGTGACACCTACAAAATGAACAGCCCTCCAACTTAAATTGTTTAACTGTAGCCTGATCAGTTTTATTATCTTGCTAATCCGAATATCAGCCGTTTCATCAGAATGGAAGATATGCATATCATGAATTATTTTGACACCAAGACCTTTTAATTTTTGCCAGCAATATTTCACTGCACCAATCAGGGTCTGCAGTCAGTGATGCCTCTCACCTCCTGGGATGTCAGAGGACAGTGCACTCCTGACAGCATCAAATCATCTGGGAGCTGTAACGAGCTATTGCTGCAATTATTATTATCTCCTGTAGTCATGCATTTCATTACAGCACAGGCAGGCAGAGGCTTCTTTTTCAGGCTGGTCTTATTTAGGAATTTCTGCCGTTTTTATGTGCTGTGGGGCTCTGTCGTGTAATTTCTTTTCTCCTCGGCAGACAAGGCTAGGTGAATTTCTAATAAAAACAAAACACTCGGTAGGTACTGTCGGAAAAGAAATGATCACAACACAGTACATTAACCAACGGTGAAACAGTTTAAATGGCCCACTTGTAGTTTATGAAAGCAGTGGTTAATCAGCAATATGGTTTGCTACAGAGAGAAATAAAACGCAGTTTATTCTTAAAATATATGTTACACACAGACTCACCCACACGTGCTTTCCTAAAACCTTTCTTTTTGCAGCAATAGAGATGAAACGTTTCAGGGATGGCGCCGCTGTTCAGAGAGTGTTTGGCCCGCTGTTGTACATGAGAAACTAGAATGTTTCACTTGAAAATTAAGCTATTTGGAATGAAAAGGCATCTCCTTCCAATTCATTCAAATATGTTCTGAGGGAGTTGTGTTTATCAAACAACTGTTGGTGAGAAGGGGGGATTTGTATGTTTTTCACATGATACCCATTGCTGTATTTACCTTCAGGTGCCTCAGAAAGCCTCTCTTTCTGTGCAGATCCTTTCCTTGCCTTTTCTCCCTCAAAAACAATTTTCTTTTTTTTCTTTTCTCATTTTGTCAAGCATCCTGCAGCCAGCATAAGCCTCATGTGCATATCATTCCGCAGTCTCCCTTCTGGGTAGCCATAGATCTTTTAAAGTGCTCTTCCCTTTCTCATTTTCACTAGGTGACCTGTCTGACAACAATGTCACAAAGAGCCAATAAATCTGATGATAACCGGTTGACCAGAGAGGTCTTGGAAATCTTGGTAGTTATATCTGCCTTGTTTGATTTCCTGGGTCTAGAACTTCACTCTCAAACGTCCGCTTCACACTTCATGAGTTTTCTACATGGCTATCATTTCCATGTAGGTCATTGCGTGTATTCTGACGTATAACATCATGTATTTAATTTGCTGTACAAATGTACATATGAATCCCCCCTTCTCACCCACAGTTGTACTTGTTTGATAAACACAACCCCCTCAGAACATTTTTGAACAAATTGGAAGGAGATACCTTTTCATTCCAAATAGTTTAATTTTCAGTTGAAACATTCTAGTTCCCCATGTATAACAGTGGGCCAAGCACTTCCTGAACAGCGACGCCATCCCTGAAGCATTTAAACTCTAACGCTGCAAAAAGAAAGGTTTCAGGAAAGCCCACGTGGGTGAAATTCTAAATGGCAGCCAGTTACCACAGCGTACACACACAACAAAATAAGCCCTTAAGAGTTAAAGGGGGAAACGAATGTAACTGCTGTTAAAAAAATAAGTGGTTAGAAAAGTTATTATTTATTTTATCTTGGATCATGTAATTCATAAAAGGGAAAATAAGCCATATAAAGGATTGCAATTTCCAATATTTCACTCAAAGGTCTCAATTTTCTTTCATGTATTTGCAAAATAAAGTTAGGCAACAAGGTTGGATGCTCACACAATACATCTGCACACACATCACTGGAAACAAATCACTAACACAAGCACATGCAGTGCATCAGTTGTTTCAACTGATCAAACAGCTGGTTTTAGTTTACCGAGCTATCTATTTGGGGTTGATCTACAACAGACATTGAGGTAGCGCTGCTTGCAATCCACCTCCATCTGAAGTGAATGACGAAACTCCCACTGACTTTCATTGAGATGGATTGCATCCCAAATTCTTTCATCAGATTGCTTTTCTCTGCAGGAACAAGCTTCTGCCAAACATTTCTGAAAAGTACTTATATATTTATATTCTCCCCACCCAGCTCCAATAGAACTCTCTCAAACAGCATTACAACAAGGCCTTGTCTTAAGCTTGAGAACTTTGACACCACTCTATGCAATGAGTAAAATCAAACAGTAATCTATCTCTGAACTGTACCACTTAATGATTCTAGTGCGGGGGGGGGGGGCCAGTGGCATGTTTAAATGTACCCCTCTGTATAAAAGGAAACAGACAGCCCAATCCTATACTGCCCTGGCATCATGAAGTACAGTGGTGCTAAAAAGGCCGCTGCTATATCCCGCTGGGCCAGAGCGGCCGATGGATTTTTCTTGGGGTAAGGGAACATCGGTTTCCTTATGCTGGGTAGAACACTGCTGTCCCCAATGGGTTTCCTCGGATCGGTGCCCGCTATTTAGCCAGCAAAGAACCAAGTAGACCTGTGTCAGCTTGTTCAGTTCAGGAAGAGGTATAGGATTTGTTGGTAGCTTCTGGTGCCTTCCCTCCCCCAGGCCCAATCTGCCCTCCAGCCCTCCCCAGCCCAGTTTTGCTCCACTCCGCCTTTCCCCACCCCAAAAAGCCTCCCCGCTGCCCAGCAAGGGGAACTCACTACCAGTGCTCCTCATCCACGACCTTCTGGCGCTGAAGCCCAGTGTGACTGGTACTGGCCTCTCCACTGGCACTGGGAGTTTCCTGCTGACATTGAAGTGCACTTTTATGATGCCCAGCGCCAGCAGTGGGGCTGGAGTGCCGACACTAGTGAGCTCAGAACTGCGCTCTAAGATGCTTGAGAGAGGGGCTAGCCAGCCTGAAGTAGTAGAATCAGAAAAAGGCTTTACTATTTGATTATACTGATGGTAGGAATCAGCCCATTACAAGGGTTGATTCTGTGGGAACACTTTGCTTTCATTGGAAACAACCTTCTGCACCATGTTACATCAGAATCACCCCACTCTACCTAATGGCAGAGGCCCTTTTATAGTCATCTCATTCTTGTGATAAGTTTAATATAGTTCTGAACATTAAAGCAACATATTCTGCTATTTTTAATAATTTTTTTTTAGTAAAGAGACATCTGATACCGCTTGAAAGTTTGGCATGAAAGATGCAGGACCATTTTTTGGTAACCATCCCCGCACAAAATATTTTAATAAGATAACTATAGAAAACTTGTCTGTTATACTTTCAGTCATTTTATTTAGCAACGTCTAACTTGCAATACCTGGGCTAGATTTTGCAGAAAAAGAAATAATCTAAGGATCTGATCTCTGGGAAATGACGAAGGTGGGAAATTATCAATTATCACCATTACATTTGATGTCTTAAAACAATGATTTTCAACCTTTTTTCCTCTTGCGGCACACTGACAAAGCACTAAAATGGTCAAGGTTATTGACCATCAGGTTTTTGACAACTGACAAGGCACACCATGCTGCCAGTGGGGGGGGGGAGAGCTCACATCCCCCACTGGCCCCACTAATAAATAATCTTCCCCCAAATTCCTGTGGGGTTCATACCTGTGAACCACTCGCGGCACACCACTGTGTCACAGCACAGTGGTTGAAAATGGCTGTCTAAAAAAAAGAACCAAATGGCCCTTTTATGTGTCAACAGTATATACTTTTTTATAGTTTTAATGCCACTTGACTGGCACATGTGAGTCTAAACAAAATTAAGATAGTTGGGTTGAGTCCCCTTGGTACTCTTTGATCACCACAAGGTGGCTTTCTACCTCATTCTCACATTGGCAAATACTTCATTTGGACAATTCTTGACACACTGAGATCTGCTATCAATTCAGGGCAAATCCGTTTTCCCAGGAGAATCTATAACATGGTAAATTCCAGATCCTGAGATCGAAATGGAGGCAGGAAGTATGATAAGCATGCTTTTAAGATAAAGTTTTTAACTCATCTACTTAATCAATATCTTGGGCATACAGGTGTTATACTGGCAACCCAATCCTAACTAAATCCCCATGTGGCAATGCAGCTGCATCCCACAGGGGTTTTTCAGCTTCTAACAGTCTCCCTAGGGTAAACCCCAGCAGCCACTATGGGGCAACTTAAACCTGTCCCACCTCAATCACTGGCACATGTCCAGGTTGCTTTGTGCAGGCAAGTCAGGCCCAGGAAGGGGCTGGGAATTGGTGTGTGTCACCACTGCCAATCCCGCCCCTCCCATGCCTGATCTGCCCTCTATCCTGTCACTGCCCCATCCACAGGCACTTCCCACACCTTGCTACCTGAGGCAACTGCCTCAGGGCCAATCCTGAACAGTGCGCACCGGCTTACCACCAGTGCACACTGTCACAAACGTGCCATAAGGCATGTTTGCAGGCCCTAGTGCAGGGTGAGCACCAGTGGTAGCCCAGCACTGGCCAGCGCTGGGCTACTGCCAGGTGGCCACCAAAGCTCTGCCACTTGGTGGTTGCACGGACCACCGAGCAGTGAAGAGGTAAGTGGGGAGAGGTGGGGAGGAGGCATTCTGGGGAGTGGGGAGGTGGACAGAAGGTGGGGAGAGGGCGAGGAGGAGGCATTCTGGGTAGAGGGAGATGGGTAGAGGATGGGGAGGAGGCATGCTGGGGAGAGGGAGTGGGGAGGGAGGGAGACCGAACCAGTGGATTGAAGCTCCATCAGATCCAAAGCCTCTGTGTTAGGCTCACCGCCCAACACGGAGGCTCTTGATTCACTGACTACCTTTTGGTTGGCAGTGAATCAAGTAGACCTACTGCAGAGCTACTCACTTTACTCGGCAGGAGAGGATGAAAGTCCCCTTCTCCCGAGCCACCAGCGGCTGCCTGGAGCACACAGGATGCAGCGGCAGCCATTTTCAGCGACACTACAGCCCTGCGCCCTGGGCAGCTCAGGATTGGGCTGTCAGTAGGCCTCATGGATGGGTCAGCCCTGACTGCAAATATCCTCCCCCTCCTGCATTATTGATATGAGAGAAGCATAGCGTTGGGAACCTTGTGTTTCTCTTACAATATGAGATTTGGTGCTCATCTGCACAGCCTTTCCAGCTTCATTGATGCATCCTCAATTTTCCGTGGCTCTCAGCTGCTAGAGAGTTCTTCCTTGACTTGGCAAAGCCCGTCTGACCTTCCAAAGTTCACCCCAGTTGATTCCTGCTGACCTACCCTTGGAAATGTAAAAACATGTGGTGCCTTTCTATCTTTATGTCCTTTCTAGGGCTGAGATGCAGCAGGTCCTCACATTTTTCAAGTAGGCAAACCACAGAAGAATTTAAAACAGAGGCTGTAAAAGTTGTGCCATCTAGACGGCATATAAAAATGTAATAAAACCATTTTTCCCCCTGATATTTTGCAGCTCATGTATCACTGAGACATGGGAGCACATTTTAAAACAGGATCAATAATCAGCAATGCTAACACACTCTGAAATGCCATTATCCAAAGCTTTCAAACTTTTTGCCCAACGTTAGATTCCCCTAATAACATATTTAAGGTGCCTAAATAAGAGTGGCACGTCAGAGCCCAGTGTGTACATCTCCTGCTAATACATGCAGGATTTGTGATCCAGAGCTTTGCATAGGTATGGGAGCTTTGAAGAAGACAGAGCTCCCTTGCACATGAGTCCCACTGAAACCACACAGGCTACCCACATAAGCAAGAAGATCAGTTTCCAGGGTTTTGAATCAGGGCAAGTGTCTGCAATGTCACTGCAACCGTTGACTTAGAATTTCCCATTTGATATGAGTTACATAATACACTAGGCCCTCCATCAGCAACTGGTTTTTCTGGAGGGCCTCTTTAACAAGCCAAAGCTCCTTTTCCCACTCCCATTGCAAAACTTGCCTGCTTTGAAGATCCATTACCACAGATGTTGCCCATCCATTTCTGTCTTTCCTCTTTGTGTTCATAGATGGAGGGCCACATGATACCACTCAAGACAGACAAATCTGACCTGGGGGTCATAGTTTGCTGGCCCCTAAACAAGGAACTCTGGACTAATTTGGGGCTGTAGTTCAGTGGCAATGCACATGCTTTGGATCCCAAAGGTCCCAGATTCAATCCTTGTCAACATCTCCAGGGAGGGCTGGTAATGTCTCCTGTTTGAAATCCTGCAGAGCTTTCTCCAAGTTAACATTTGCAGACAATAGACAGTACCAATAACCTGACTCAGGGCCCAGTTCTAGCCAACTTTCCAGTGATGATGCAGCCACAATGGAGTCCCAAGGTAAGGGAGCAACCATTCTCTTATCTTGTGGAGGCCTCCATGACAACCCCTCTCCACTGCAGGATGCAACACGTACCCCATTGGCACAGCTGCATCAGTACTAGAATGGGCCCTCACTCCTGTACCTAGTGGAAGCAACAATGCCAGTACAGCATTTCTCAAACTGTGGGTCAAGACCCACCAGCTAGGTCATGGGCCAATTTCAGGTGGGTCCCCATTCATTTCCATGTGTATTTTATTTCAAACACATTAAACTTGATGCTACCATGGTATGTGACTGCATGTGGGGAAATGCTACATATCTGTACTTTTACCAGGCTATTATGTATATGCTTTTAACAGTTATTGTCTGTGGGGCACTCCTAGGTAAGTGTGGATAGGATTGCACACTGGGGATTTTTTTTTTAAACAGATCAGCCACTGCTTGGAAGGGTTAGGAGGGTTCTTTATTTTAAATAAATTTCTTAACTTATTCTTAGTGAATATTTTGAATTTACTTACCGTACTTAATTAATTTGACTTGATTTTGTCAAGGGGAGGTGATAGAAATTTTCCATATTTAATGATGTCACTTCCATCCATGACATCACTTCCAGTGGGACCCAACAGATTGTCATTCTAAAAAGTGGATCCTGGTGCTAAAAAGTTTGAGAACCACTGCCTTAGTATAAAACAAAACAGCTAGAATAGAATGTTGCACACACACACACACACACACACACACACACACACACCCCAAAAAAAGGTAGACTTTCCTTCTGTGGAAGGTACTCCAGGCCCCTAGACATTTTGGCTGCCCTGTTCTGCACCTTTTCCTATTCTACAATATATTTTTTTGAGATGGAGCAACCAGAATTTCATACTGTTTTCCAAGCATAGCCTCACCATAGATTTGTATAAAGGCCTTTAGACTTGTTGGCAACCTTCAGTCTCGAAAGACTATGGTATCGTGCTCTGAATGGTGGTTCTGGAACAGCGTCTAGTGTGGCTGAAAAGGCCAATTCGGGAGTGACAATCCCTTCCACAATGGGAGCAAGTGCAGTCTGTCCCTGGTCTGTCTCCCTGGCTATGGGCCTTCCTTCTTTGCCTCTTAGCCTCAGACTGTTGGCCAAGCGTCTCTTCAAACTGGGAAACGCCATGCTGCACAGCCTGCCTCCAAGTGGGCTGCTCAGAGGCCAGAGTTTCCCACCTGTTGAGGTCCACTCCTAAGGCCTTCAGATCCCTCTTGCAGATGTCCTTGTATCGCAGCTGTGGTCTACCTGTAGGGCGCTTTCCTTCCACGAGTTTTCCATAGAGGAGATCCTTTGGGATCTGGCCATCATCCATAGACCTTTAGACTATGATTAGGTATATAGCCTTAGTGCTCTTTAATTAATCCAAGATTAGGCTTCTGCCATCCAAATAGCCTTTCTGGCACATGTCAGGGCTTGGATGTCTTTATCGGCATTTCTGCACTTTTTCCCACTTGCTGCTCTTTGTGCAAGGTTGGGGGCAGCTTCTCCATTGCCCCCGTCTGGAGCATGGTTAGTCTCACAGTGCACAGAGTTACTCCCAGACAGGAAGAGTTTGAACACCTCCAAAGCCCTACAACAAATTTCCCATGGCCTTGTGGAATAATCATGTTTTACCTTTGCAAATCAAGCTGCTATAAACAGAACAATTGCCTAGCTCAGATCCAGCAATTTACTTTGAGTGAGTCCAATTTTTTTTCCAGAGCACAAAATGGTTTCATTCTATCCAGCAAGCAATTAATATGTTCGACTAAACAAATCAGTGCTAAAGCACCAAATTAACACCCTTCAAAAGTGATACATCAGTGCCTGATTTCACAGAATGTTTTATGACCCTTCCACCTAAACTAATGGATAGATTTCAAACATAAAAGCCCCAACATGGCTTGAATTTGAATTCTTGGATTCCTCGTGAGTGCATTTAAAGCCTTTTATCAAAGTCAGTTGCTGCCTTTTTCATAAATATGAAATATTTATGCCTACTTTTTGCAAGAGCTATTCAAAATAGGATTGTTTCACAGTTTCTTTCAAGAAAAAAAATTGGCCATCACGTTAAAACTGTCCAGCCTCTTAAGAAAATATTTCAGACATGTAATGGCAGCTTTATGACAAATTAGTTTATTGTAATATTTCCTAAAAGCAAAGCAGAAAAAATAGGGTTTAAGTATAAACTCAAAAGGCAAGGATTACAGTATGATTATCCAGGGTCTCTGACTTGCTTATTCACAAACTGAAAAAAAGAGAAGCAAATTCAGCCTAGCAGTTATCTTCCACTTGTTGCAGTTGGAGTCCCAAGGACCCTTATGAATGAGAACCCTCCTAACTGGATTCCTTGTAGTGCCAACCAGTCATTTTTTTCACTTCCTCATATAGGATATTTGGTATAGACAGAGCATGTTTTGGGGACAAAGCAGACTGACCTTCACCCCTTCTGTTTTTGCTGTGTTCTAGCTCAGCATGTGCTTTTCAAAAAAGGTGGAAGAGCAGCTAGCCATCATCCACACATGAGGTTATTGCACTCCTATACCACTGTTGTCATTGTCACTGATGGATTTCTTCACATTAATTTGATGATTTAGACCCAAAGGAAATGTGAGTGGGCAACAGATGGATGACCATGTTTTGTGAACCCTCTCAGAAACAGTGAAAAAACAAAGACTAAACATACATCTGGAAGTGCCTTGAGATTCAGGATGCAGAATAACCCAAATGAATTCAGAGTGTAATGTTCTGGTTCTCTTTCTACGTATAGCTAGCCTTCCCTCTACAATTTCCTTTGTCCATTCAAAGACCTGGGGTGAACTATCCTATATTAATCCTATAATTAATATATTATCCTATATTAATAGGGCCAAGGTCAGAGGTGGGCCAGGTTGGGCATTGGCCAAGGTCTCGGCCTCCCTGGGGGCCCACCCAATCCAGTAGCATAGCTAGAGGGGGTGCAAAGCACTAACTTTTGCAGGAGCCTGAATGCGCCATACAAGCAGCCCCTCCTCTTTGTAACCATTCCATTTGGTGGAAGCAGAATGGGAGGTATATGCCTGGCTCTGAAGGGAAGGGGGAAGGGCCGCTTGTGCATCACATTCAGGAGTCTGCAAAACTTAATGCTTTGCACCCCCTCTAGCTATGCCACTGACCCAGCCAACCCTTGAAGTTCCTTTAACCTGTTAGGGCAATGGCAATATGGAGAACTCTTCTCCACCTCCACTCTCCTCCACCTCCATCCAACATCCACAGTATTTACAGCAGTGACACCTGCTGCTTCCCCTTTCATTGCCCTATAGGTTATCTCATTGGTTCCCAACCTGTGGTCCATGGACCACAGGTGGTCTGTGAGACACTGAGAAGTGGTCTGTGAGGTCTCAGGAGAAAATCATGTTTGATCACTTCCAGTGTCTTGCTGAGCATGCAATCTCCTAATGACCATCAAAGAGGGCAGAGAACAGACTGCACACAGCCACGGAAGTGTCACCTGTGGCTGTGGATGGTCCATTGTCCATCCTTTTTGATAGTCAGTGGGGGAGCACCTGGGAGACAGACTACCAGAGAGGGTGGAGTCCAGACCACCCACAGCCACATGTGGTCCATGACCAATCCAATTTTTGTGGTCCGCAAGATTCTAAAGCCACTGGGTAATCTGGTGAGTGGAAAGACCAGCAACTCTTGAGTACCAGCAGTTGATACAGCAGTTGATAACATCAGTTTATATATGGTACTGGTCATTTCACAACCAGCACAGCTTATTGTAGCATAGTTAGAAGTTAGCATGGGTTTCTAATGGCACAATCCTATTGTACACTGGTGCAGCAACCACTGTGCTGGCCTAGGTGTCACAAAAGTGGCATTGTGACACCTGAAGAGTAAGCAGAGCCTGTGGAAAGGCTTGCACCATCCCACCAGTGCTGGATCCAAAAGGAATGCCTGACAGAGCAAGAAAGCTCCCATTGGGCAGCTCAGAAGCTGGGGTCACAGGGGAGGGTAGAGACGGGGCAAACTGGGGCCAGTAGGTGGGCAGGATCAGCAGAACTGGTGCACACCAAATCCTTTTCCCACTCTCGAGCTTCAAAGCACAAGAAGGGGCTTCTTGGACTTTGGCAGGTGCAGGTCTGAGTAGCCCCATTGCTCAGACTGGGGCTTTACCCGGGGTAAGGGGACAAATGTCCCCCAAAGGAGACCTCCTGCCTGCTCCTTCCCATCATTGGATATAGCATGGGCCAAGTGGCCCCACTGCACCAGCTCTGGTTAGCAGTAAGAGCAGTAACAGTTACAGAGTACAGAAGGTCACACAAAACCAGGCCTACAGTCTTTCTTGCAACTCAGTCAAGCTGTGGTTCTTAGTGCTGGAGTCCCAAGAGCGCTCACTACTGGATTGCTGTCCATCCACAAAGCCAGATTGCTCCTGCACAATTGCCAAGGGACCATCAGGATAACTATTCTAGCCTTACAAATGGCATAGCAGCAGAATGAAATTCATTCAGGGGATTTCACAGGCTGGAATCACTGGACCTATTGCTAGGTCCAGTGTCAGGTGTCCATTCTATGTGTCTACACCATAGAAACTGTGGGAAGGAAACGGTGAAGCCAACTCAGGCAGAGATCATCAGCAGGGCTCCCTCTTCCTCCAACTCTAAAGAAAGAACTGCCTATTTCACCATCATGTAACCCGGCAATGTCCAATCTAGGCATGTCTATTTATGACACATTACATTTTCTCATGTAGTCCTGTTCTCTAGTTCTGGGGGGGGGGGGGAACTTTCAGGTTAATGCAGACCAGAGTGTGTAATTCCAGCATGCATTTCAACCATATATTTTACATGCAGTAATGAAACATGGCCCCATTTCCTAGTTCTGGACCATTTTTGCAGATGAATACAAGGAGGTGCAATTCTGGAATGCAAGTCCATGATCTATTTAACAAGTATTAGAACGTATATATTCTGTTCCTACATCTAAACAGACAGAAAGCCCGATGACATTTGCAGTCATAAACCAGAACTGTCAAGGCCAGCCCAATGCAAACAATACTACTTGCATCAAGCAGTAAGTGGAATGGGAGAGGTAGAGTCAGGGTACCCTTTACTTTGAGTCAGCCACAACTTTCTTCCTCCAGACTGCTGAGGACAGAGCCACATCAATCACTAAAAATGAGCTGGAATCTGAGTTATGACTGTCTACTCACCTTGCTGCTTCCTTGTACAGTCTCTTCCTGATTTGTTTAAGGAGAGCACATGAGGAAGTAGCAAGGTGAATTAGTAGTGATTGCTGCTGCCCACCCAAAAAAACTGCACAGGCAGTGGCTTTATACTTGCCTATCCATTCACCTTACTCCTTCCTCACAGGGTCCCTTTAAATAAAACAGGAAGCACAAGCACATACTTCCTGTTTTCAAGAAAACAGTCATACAGGAAAGAGTAAGGCAAGAGAATTCTTTTGCAAGTTTTGTAAATGAGCATAAGAGGAAGTTATGAGTATGAGTTATGAGTACTGAGTATGCCTAGCTCACTGGTGCTCAAAGTGGTGGGTTGCGACCCACCATAGAAACAAAAAATGGACCATTCCCCCTTAAGGGGAGTGACCCAGGAATGGGTGCCCTGGCTTCCTACAGAGGGGGGGGGGTGTCAGCTAGCCTCAGAGAGGGTTTGGAAGCCCACAGTCCCTGCCCCATAAGCATTTACCAGCGGTTCTCAGACTCCTGATGACTTTGAGAACCATTGGCCTAGATGATGTGAACTTCATGACTTTGAGAACCATTGGCCTAGATGATGTGAACATTCATGCAAACAGGGTGTTGCAGAAACCATCCGGGACTCTGCACAGTTCTGCTGCTTTTTCTTGACATACATCACTCTATTGTACCTGTTTCCACGATCATTTCCAGCAGTCTTTTCTGCAACTATCCTTCAACTTAACCCACAGAGTCTGTGCTACCAGGAAGCAGGGGGAAGCAGGATATAACAGCAGACTGTGGGCTAGTTTCCAGGAGTAGCAGAGTGGCGCACTGTGCATTTCCCTATGAATGGCCTGCAGAAGAAGGAAAGCAAAATGGCACCATGCAGTTTTCTCTTCCTTTCCTAACAGGAAATGGTAGAAGAGGGAAAGATTTAAAAGGAGGCAGGAACTGAGAGTGAAATTTTCATAGAAAAATGTGCTAAGTGGAAGGGAAGAGAGGGGTGCCATCTGGTGCCATTAGGCAGCAAAATGCCACAGGCCAGCCTGGCTAATCCAGCATCTCCACCTCATTATGTGTCTTCCATTCTTCCACTTTGAAGGAAGCCCAACTTTGTTCAGAGAGCAGTTGTAACTTACCATTTCACAGTACAAGACGAATTAAACTATTACCAGTGTCATTTTACGCTTTGTAAAAAATTCACCAAACATATCCAGATCACAACATTTTGTCACTCACAGGAGATGAGTGAGCATTATGTGATACAAATCTTTTCCCAGTCAGGATTTATCTGGGCAGAAATTACTTTGTTAGCCAACTATAACTTGTTTTATTAGCATCATTTACTTCTAAGTAGACTGAGAAATGGAAAAAGGAACGGTTGTTCAGCCTCAACATTCCTCCTTCAGTCAGTATCCATCATGAATGGGAATGATCAGTTACATTCACACATCGCACAGTATTACTTCAGAAGTCAAATCAAGTTCTTTGAAACAAATCTCTCCTTATTTTTTTTTCCAGGAAGGTCATGATCTAAGCATGTTTGGCATTGTTTCACAATAGAACAGTGGCATATGGCGGTTATGTGCTTAGTCTTGCTATGTTGTTTGTGTTATTTTTTCTAGCTTCTCTTCAGACTTTTCTGCAGGCAGTCACTGTCCAATGCATTTAAATTTCTTTTGTTGTGTATTATCTGACTGCTAACACGCCTCTCTTTACATTACAGGAAGTTTTTGTTCTGAGGCTGGAGACATAGTACCAAGATGTATACTGCAAATACATCTCTCTCCTTCTTGTGTGCTTAAATCTCTCAGGTTATTTTTGTCACCTACTACACAAGGGTCCAAAAACGGAGATGTGGACAACCCTGGATACTTTTTCTTCCTCGGTACACTTTGCAGTACTGAGGCAAACTAGTGGATTTATGGCAGAGGTGAGTTTCAAGCTGAGGAATCTTAGCCAATCCTATCCAACTTTCCAGCACTAGTGCAGCCGCAATGCAGCCCCAAGGTAAGGGAACAAATAATCCCATACTTTGAGGAGGCCTCTGTGACTGCCTTCCCACCACAGGATGCAGTGCATGCCCCCCATTGACACAGCTGCACTAGCACTGGAAAATTGGATAGATGTGGAAAATTGGAAGATGTGGCCCCCAATTGATTCTCTTTGCTACTACACGACACTAACTCTAAGCATCTTGAAGTGGTCTGTCTTTGTTACTCATGACACTCTACGCACACCATGTACATTGACAGTGCCCTATGAACAAAGCACAGCAATACCTCCCATAATCCTGCTTTCTTTAGAGCTGATTCATTACAGTTCTCTCTGTCCTGGAGCTATTACAACCAATGGAAGCAATTCATTCTGGGAAACCCAGGGCCAATCAGTGCTAATTTCCTGCCTTGACTTTTGTCCCCTATAGCAGTGGCTTCTAAACGTTTTTGACCGGTGGCTCCCTTGACCTACTGGGTCATTGGCCACAGCTCCCCTGTAGGGCTACAACTGCATACATTGTATAGGGCAGCAGGTTTTTCATGAGAATTCTGCTGCTTCCCTGGGTGGTTTCCACAGCTGTCCAGAGCACACAGTTTGGGAACCACTGCCCTATAGCAGTGTTTCACCTAGCACTTGACTCTTTGGTTACATATCCTCTGCATCATGGTAAGTATTACTGTACAGTGAACCACCACACACTTAAGCCAATTTGAAGTAAAAATGCTCACCCAGAGTATTGAACCACCAGTCCAAAGTTGCTGTAACAGAAAACAGAAGCTAATTCTTCAGCTAAGAGACAAGAGTAAAATCTAGTAATTGGGCTTTTTGCACCCACATCCTAAACAAGATTTGAAGGATAAATAACCCCCCACCTTTCTGCCAAGTGATTCCCAGTGAGTAATTCCCAGAATCTCCTTTGTAGAAATAAATTTGTTCCAAGTGCAAAAATGCAGTGTTATTAAATTTTTGTCTCTTTTTAAAAAGTGTATTTGGCAATTAAAGTCCAAATATAATTTTAAACCCTGCCTATCAAAATTAATATATACTTACCAGAAAATGTTTTTAAAAATTAGAAGGAAAACCTACATTAAGAAAATATAATCTTTAAGTGAGGAGTCAAAAAACATACTGTGTTCCACACTAAATGTGAAGGTTTAAATGAACAGGCCTACATCCTAAGCATTGATTTCCTGGAACAGTTCTAGTTAAGTCTGGAATAAACTCCCACTTTTTTTTTTCTTCAGATGCAGGCAATTTTCAAAGTGATTCTCAAATGATCATTCTAGGCAGCTCCTCTGCAGAGAAATCAGACTACATGGTACTGAAAATGGAAAAGACTGGGGAATTTCTTCCTGTTTATTAGGCTGCACAATAAAATAAAATAGGTAATGAGCTATCTAGAAAGGTTATGGTAGGTTATGATTCTCCAGGATTTAGCCAATGAACAAAATTGTCACTGATTGTTGAAGGAATCATTTAGCCAAAGAAATGGCCAAGTGGCTGCCATAGGACTGCAAGGAACATTTCAGAAAGGATTTGAATGGGAAATTTTGCCAAAGGTGATGACAAATGCAGGGTACTGGACCCTATTAATGAATCGCAGTCAGGTTTTTGGGTAATCCAATTGGAAACCATCATTCCATTTCCAGAGTAACAGATGTGGAAGTTTACATAAGATGCAAAGCCTCGGAAGCTGAATCACATCATCAGTTTTGTGCAAATGAGACAGCGGATAAATGTCTTATTATATATCCAAAGGGTGAACATCTGTCTTAACCAGAAAGCTTGCTCAGCCTCAGTCAAAAGCTCTCATAGACAGGGACACATGTCATAATTTGAGGCTACTGAACTGAAGCTATGTAGAAGGAGAAGTATGCCATTAGGGAATGCCTGAGCACCGTAGAGATTTGTTTTACACAGAAAGGACACCAAGAGGAAAAGCTCCCCCCCCCCTCCTTTTAGCTTCATTTCTCTCCTCCCTTCCATTATCTTTCTGTATGAGTCAGTATGTGTGTGCTTCACCGGTCAGACTAGGTCTGGGAGACTTGAGTTCAAATCCCCACTCAGCCATGAAGTTCATGGAGTGACCTTGAGCTATCAGTATCTTTCAGCCTAACCTACCTCAGTTTCCCAGAGAGAACTTTTGGCTTTAGAAGGCCAGGATAAAGGAAGAGGTGAACGTATAAAGCCAAATGCTCTATACTCAGGAGCAGCATATTGACAGCACTTCTTGGTGGATATCACCATTCACAAGTGGGTATCTTTTACTTTGCCTGTTTTGATCAGATGCGCTTTTACATGTTATCCAAACGCCATCTATATGGGGAGCTACAGTCCACAGAAGTCTCTGACCACTCCCCATGAGCAGCTGGTTCATGGGCAGGATCAGCAGAGCTCTGTAGGTCAAACTGGTGACTTCACTTGCTACACCTATTCCCTCCTTCTAGAATGAGCTGCCTGTGTGAACATGGCCTCAGGGGGAGCAATATACATTCTGCAATTCCACTGCACATGTGTGTGGTTTGCTAATTGTTACAGAATTCAGATTTCCAACCATCTTTTATTTTATTCCAATAATGTATGTATTTTTGATTTCAATAATATATATGCTCATTGTGCTAATGTTAAGGTTTTGCAGCATATGAGCTGTGCTTGGTGAAGTCTTGGGAGCCTGAGGAAGGGGATGTGATGGAGACATTTACCTAGTACTGTTTATCCAGGTTGTTTTCCTTTGTGCAGAATTTGATTTTTTTTTTTAAGGCACAGCATATACGTAGACCTGTCCTTAGCAAGGATTACTTAGGCCTATCTCTTCTGCAGATAATATTTCCAAACCTCCCCCCATTTTTGCATCCTTCTCCTTCCCAGAAATTGAAGAACTGCAGAAACAAGGATCATGGTTAATAAATTTACAGAGAACTTATCATGTGCATTTGATTCAGAAAACAAAGCAAGGTCCCTCTGAGGCACCCATCTGAAACAGCTTCAGATGGCTGGCTTCTTGGTTTGGCTTTCCTCCCTCTTCTTTTCTTGGTCTGCCTAAATCTAGAGAAGTGGTTCCCAACCTCCCGCCCCTTCAAGCAGGGTGACCAGACATCCTCTTTTTCCAGGACATGTCCTCTTTTTAGCCTCATGTCCTGGAAACGAACTTTCCCTGTGAGTGGGCCCTGCTGGCAGTGCATAGCCTTCTTGTAATTAATAAATTATATGTAATATAGTTTTACATGTAATAATAAAATGTTTAAATTAACCACATAAATCAATATACGAGTGTTTTTAGCTTATATTATGTCATGCCCTACATTTTTCTTGGATGTCCTACGTTTTGGGATGCCTTGTCCTCTTTTGCAGTTATGGCATCTGGTTACGCTGCCTTTAAGGCAGGGTTGGGGCCCGATGGAAGACCCATAGGTGAAAGTGCCCGTCACTTCCTGATTCTCCCTGCTGCTGCTGCCACCACTGCCAAATACCTGGAAGAATCTGGATTAGTAAGAAGCCCCATATAAAACCCTTTCCAACCTCCCTGTAGTCATCTTTGGTGAGGAAAACCCAGAAGTGATGAGTGTCATTGCCTGCAAGTCTCCAACGGATCACCACTCCTCTTAAGGGGAAAGGATTATTCATACCTGGGGGAGGGCGCAACCCCTAAACTGGGAACCACTGATCTAGAGCCTGTTCTTCCATACAGGGCTTGCCCAAGACCTCTTAATTCCTGAAGCTGCATGCCAAATGCCCCCATACCCAATTATGTGCCAGCCTCTGCTCCTCTCACTCTTCAGTGTTCTAGCTCAGCACTCTCTTTTCTTCAGCATTCCTCTCCTCTCTGTCTTCTGGGTCCAATCTGGAGAGGAAGAGCAGTGGAGACAAGTAGGCAGACAGAGGTGGACATTCCCCAACAATCTTCTGTCTGAAGTGACTGCTTCACTGGGCCTCATGTATGGGCTGTTTTAAACTTGAAACCAAGTAGCTCCCTCAACCAAGCAAGCTGTAGAACCAAACCAATAAAAGGAATCAGGCCACCCAAAAAATTATTTGGGAGGAGGGGTGTTACAGAGAATATTAATGGCCTAACTGCCCAATGTTGTATTACTGAGATAAGGATGGAAAAATCACTTGCATACGTGAGAAAGCATCTCAGGCGTAAAAAATAAAAGGAAAAGGATTTGCATTTGCAAATACATACCATTTCCAGGAAGCTCTTTAACCAAATTACATCACAGAGAAATTCAATAATATGGTGGGCTGCTGATTCTCAATCATCAAAAAATGAAAAGGGTTAACAACTTGCCCATGTAAGTTGCATGCCATGAGTTCAGCTTTATTGAATAGATTTATCAATAGAGTTAGCACTCTAAATTATGCAATGTGTTTGGCCTAATAAGGTTGCTCGTGCTGTAATTGCTGTTCTAGGATTAGGTGGTTAATCTTTTAAGCGAAGGCACTGAACTCACCTTCTGAGAGACGATCTAGAGCACAGCAATAAATCATTCATGGTTTCATGCCTCCCATCCTGCACTTAAATCAATGTCAACTCTTTCCAAAAGCAAAGAATCCAGCCCCATGTTCCACTCTGATCAATTAGGTACTGTGGTTAGAGATCAGAGACTCCAACTCAGTAGGAGAAAGCTTTTTTAGATTTAGTGGGAGGTAGAACAGCAGATGGAATTTGCCTCTTTTATTCAAAGTTGTTTACAAGACTCACTGGCATAAGGAACATTTCCCTGGGGCATTTGTTCTTCAGGGGAGACAGCTACCACGATTCTGTTGTTTTTCCCTTGAAAACAATGCATGCCAGACCACTCTTGCTTTTGTAGCCTGTCCTGATCCTCAGAACACTTCGCTCAGATGATCGTACATATTTCAAAATATGAGTGTTGCACTCTCAGTGCAGCTATGACCATCAGTATGGAGCTTGACTCCATTCTATTGACTGCAGTGAACTAACAGAGAGCTGCATCCAAAGAATATTAATCATGACTGATCACCAGTGAAATCAGCAAGACATGTTAGTCATGACTGACCAAAGTCTCATTCATTGCAATGGGATTAAGTCATGACTTCTTTATTTACAACCCAGTAAGATGGTAGGCTAAGCTTCCAATATCTCAGTAGCTCTATAGGACCACTCCTGATCATCTTTTTCCCTTCAGAGCATATTTGTATATAGTTAATAGCAATGGAACGTTTGTAAAGTGGAAGAAACCAGAAGACTGTTTACAGTTTTATCTTCCATAAGTCAAGCAAGTTGTTTCCATTTTAAGCACACTTTTGATCAAGAATTTACACCTCAATGAAGGAACTCTACATTTACCCTGAGCCTATTGTATATACTAAAGGCATTTGGATCATAAGATTTCTTGCTACTGTTGGTAGCTGCTGCTGCTGCTGCTGCTTCTTCTTCTTCTTCTTCTTTTTCTTAATAATTGGTATATTGGAGCATTACAGGAATTGTGGACTGCCACAGTTTCCCTCTACCCAAGGGCAGAGTACCCCAAATGCCACCTGATGCCATCTCTGCACTACCAAAAATAAAAATAAAAAATAAGACCTTCACCATGCTCCACGCATGCTGCAGTGAAACCCAGAAGTACTGGACTTCTGATTCCATTTACAGGGACAGCTTGAACTCTCATGTGGTCCCTATAACATTTACAGGGAAATTTTCATTTACAGTGTAAATGAAACTGAAGTCACCACTGCCAGGTTTCATGGCAGCTTGCGAGGAGTATGGCAAGAAGGGGAATAGTCTCCTTCTCAAATCAGTGCGAAGATCAGTGCGGCTTGGAGTGGTACCAAGTTGATGGGAGGCAGAGGCAGAGACTTGGGGGCTAAAGGCATTCTGGATCCCCTGCACCTCAGACCCTTTGCAATCTGCCCTGATACAACCCGCATCAGATGGCAGCATGGATGGACCAGCACTGCCTCCACTCATTGTAGCACCTGACCACACTCCCTCATCAGTAATACCAGACCATCTGTCTTAGAAATCTCTGCCTTACGTCATTGAGGATACTAATCTCAAAGTATTTCAGATTTTACATTATATCTTACAATCATTATAATCAATGTGGAAAAACAACACAGTGCTTAATAGTTTCTGTGCGGCCATCCCAAAAGTACGTTCCCTTATAATACAGGTTTACAGGAAGGGAAGAAATGCCAAAGTATTTTATGTATTCATAAAGAAATGTGAATCAATCACATCTGACATGAGATGCGGACAGCATGAAGACTTACTCAAACTGACTTCACGGTGCTGCTTTCTAGCTTACTGGTTGTTGTGAAATGAAAAAATAATTATGATTTTTGCAAGTAAGATCTCATGAACGTCTATGGTGTCAGTAATTTTCTATCCAAGGTCTGACATATCCTATCAAATTCCTCCCTTTCCAGTGATAAAAAAACAAATAAATCTTGTGTTAAATTGTTAAAGAGGACTTGGGTCTTTTTACAGTAACTGTCTGAGGCAGTGTTATTCAAACTGTGCGGCGCGGCTCTTTAGGGAGGCACCAGGAACTTAAAGGGGAGGCGCGGGATGTCCTCTCACAGCAATACAGTCACACCCCTGGGCAGAATACGAGCCCGTCTTCTGCCTGTCATCTTCGCTTTTTTTAAACCAGAAGAAATGGGAGTTGCTCAGCTGCGAGAGTGGCTGCTGCCACCCCGCCCTCCACTCTGAGGCTGCCGCCTTCTGTGTTCGCTCTTCAACTCCAACCCCCATCTGGCAAGTACCGAGCATGCTCAGCTTGCAGTCCTTAACCCTCGCTGATCCTTGTCTGGTTGGTTCCTAGTTCCCAGCCTGGGATCGCTCCTCATCAAATGAAATCTCTGTTTTCAACCCCCTCCCTCTTCCACTCCCCCCTTTTGATCTCCAAACCTTCCCGCTTTCCTCCCCCTCCCCAAATAAAACGCTTCCTATTTTACCAGTCACCAGGGCTCTTAAAGTTGCTTCCATGCAGTTGGCAAAGGGGGAGGGGAGAGAGAGAAGCACACACTTTACTTGGCCAGGAGCAGGAAAAGGGTACTGTTTTTAAAGTGATTTACGAGTATTTCCTTCAAATAGCAAGATTCATCACTTTAAAAATACAGCCTTTCCTTTTCAGGGTCGCCCAGAAAGTAATGCATCACATTTTTTTTCTTCAACAATTACTTATTGAACACAATGAAACTTACACACAAGAAAGAATGATGTTTCTTCTACACTCCCTATTTTTCCACGTAATCTCCGTCCAGTTCTATGGCCTTCCTCCAGCGAGACACAAGGGCATGTATGCCCTGTCGGTACCACTCCTTGTTCTGGTCACGAAGCCATTTCTGCACTGTGCGAATCACTTCCTCGTCATCCTCAAAATGTCTTCCGCGAAAGGCATACTTTAATGGCCCAAACAAGTGGAAGTCTGAGGGAGCTAGGTCAGGGCTGTAGGGTGGATGGGGTAACACAGTCCAACCCTGTTTAGTGATGTGTTCCGAAGTCCTCAAACTTGTGTGAGGCCGAGCGTTATCATGTTGAATCAAACATTCACCTGGGTTGTTATGGCGCCGAAGTCGCTGGAAGCGCTTCTTGAGTTTGGTTAATGTCTTCACATAAGCTTCAGAATTAATGGTGCTGCCTCTTGGCATCACATCAATGAGTATGATGCCCTCACAGTCCCAAAACACAGTGATCATGACCTTACTGGCGGAAGCAGTTGCTTTGAATTTTTTCTTCTGTGGAGATTGAGGATGACGCCATTCCATCGACTGTCGTTTTGTTTCGGGCTCAAAATGGTGAACCCAGGTTTCATCACCTGTCACAATCCTGGACAAGAACGCTTCCCCCTCATCTTCAAAATGTTTCAGCAACTCAGAAGAAATGTTTTTTCTGAGAGATTTGTGGTCCACCGTAAGACAGCGCGGAACCCATCGTGCACACACTTTTGAGTAATCAAGAGCACGGATGATTGCATCCACACTTCCTTTGCTGATTGACAGCTTCAGCGCCAACTGCCTAGTCATTATGTGTCGGTCCTCGCGAATGAGCACATCAGCAAGCTGCATCTTGTCAGGTGTGACAGCCGTGGATGGCCGCCCCGAACGCTGCAAATCTTAGAGCTCTGCCGAACCGCCTTCTAATGGCCTCACCCTCTGTGCTCAGCGACTAACCGTACTTCTGTCGACTGCAGATTCTCCATAAACTGTACACAAACGTTTGTGAATGTTCCCAACAGTTTCTTTCTCCGCAGTGAGAAATTCAATGACGACACACTGCTTGTAACGTACATCACTTACAGACGCCATTTCGAAACATTGCTGCAGCTACGCTATCTGTCTGAAGAAACCAAAAATTTGTGTGCGCACTCCTGAAAATTCAAATAATGTATATCTAAAGTTTCACATTCGTACCATTACTCTAGACTGAGAAAAAAAAATGTGGTGCATTACTTTCTGGGCGACCCTCGTATATCAGAGCTGATCAGGGTTTGGTTAGGAAGTTGATTTGTCTCCTATACTGGGAGATGCACAGCTTAAGCCTATGCATGTCTACTCAGAAGTAAGTCCCATTAGAGTCAATGGGGCTTACTCCCAGGAAAGTGTGGATAGGATTGGGCTGGCAATCACTTCATCAATGGCTGATAAGTACGTATTTTCATGGTCTATTTTTGTTTTCCCCACCAGCTGCTGGAAAAATTTAATTTCATTAAATTAATAAAGGGTTCAATCCTATCCAAGGAGAATGGGAGAAATGACTAGTTGGATTGGGGTCCACAGGGGTGTGTGTGTGTGTGTAATGTTGGTCAGACTGGTTGTTCACAAAGTTCATTTGATAAAACAATTCTATTGGTTTGCTTACAAAGTTTTAAAAAATGAGTCCTCCTCTACCAGACACAATCTGCTTACTCCAGCATCCTGTCTCCAACAGTGATCAGCAGCTGATCATTTATAAAGTATGTATATTGCTGTGTATTAATAATATTTTAAGATCTGCATTTAATTAATGATATGATTAATATAACTAATATTAATAATAGACTTACAGAGCCTGCCCAATTACTGATTCCTTGAGACCTTCCTCCTCCCTTTCTTTTCTTTTTTCCCCATTGAAAGCCACTCATAGATAGCAGAGAAGTCTGTATTCTTAGCACTGCTGTGACTGGACAGCAGCAGCAACAGCAATATCTTCTCCCAGAAACAAAAAGCTAGCTGTGAAGACAGAGATTTCTCCAGACAGATGACATGGATTATAATATCTTTTGTTTTTTAAATTCTCAGCATTCTCAACTCTCAACATGGTAATGTCTTACAATGTCCAAGGTGGTTGCAGTAAGGTTACAATGCATTTTTCTTTTAAACAGAAGCTTATCAACTCTTGCATGCCAAGGGCATCGCCTGAATATGTAGAAACCACATCCTTCTTTTGAGCTAGCCCTGAAAGGAGAGAGAGAAGTGATGAAATTAATAAAAAAAATATTCTGCAGATCAAATATTGAACAAATATATTTAACAAATATTGTTAAATATTTACCCACCGCCCACTAGTATATTCAGAATTTTCTCACCCAGCACAGCTCATAAGGTAGAGTGTAGGAAGGGGTGCATTTAGATTCTGTTTTACAAGCAACATTCTGTGAGTAAAGCTCATGTGTGAACAACAGTGTTGTTACTCATCTTTATTATGAGCAGTTGAATATCTCCAAATCGACTGGCTTCCTGAAAGTACTACTATTCTGTTGCTTTTTTTTTTATAGTCTTCTAATCAAAAATGCTTCACACTGACACAGAAGTTCCAGGATTCATTTTTTATATAACATCGGGGTTGGTTTGAAGTTCATAAAATAAAGTTTGGAACTCTCATGTCGCTTTTGCTTCAGCATTACTGGGTACAGTGACAGTGATTAGCGATGGTGAATCAGATCCAGAACAAGAAGTCTCCTAAATAATGGGAAACCATGGACACAGCTGAACTGCAAATTTGTATCAGATTTGTACAAATTTAACTGTCATGGCTTCGCCCAAAGAATCTTGGGTATTATAGTTCAGTTAAGGGGTTGACAATTTAGTGGACTGATCTGAACAATATTATTCCTCCTGAACTAGCCCCACACATGCAATTAATATGCATGCTCTTGCTCATAGCACGGGCACATCTTGGCCCCTCCATTTGCTTTCCCCACTGTCATTTTAAATCGCTGTAAGGAGGTACCTGTGATACTAAACCTACTTTAAAAAAATTTAAAGTAAATTTAAAGTAATTTTTTTTTTTTTACTTTAAAATAAACCTGCTTTAAAAATTTTAAGGAAAGCAAGACAAATGAGAGGAGGGACCTGCCATAAGCGCAATTGTCAATTGATGCATGGGACCAGTTTTGGAGGGAAAATTTGAATATATTGAGATACAGTAGCCGAACATGAGAGCCATAGGACTCTCATACAGAACCTCATACAGAAGAGATTAAAGAACAGAATTGCCTTACTCTGTCAGGTCAAATAAGCCCACCCAGCATATTATATCTAGATTCTGAGGCAGCTGTGCAATGGCAGTTTGACATTCCAATCACCTGAAGTCTTCATCTGGCAAGCTATTTACTTCTTGTTTATTTTAAAGATTTATATGCCACCACCTTTCAATCAAACAATAGCCAAAGGATAAAAAATACAAAGAATTACCCCTGTTCCTCTGATTGG
The DNA here is from genome assembly GCF_035046505.1 of Tiliqua scincoides. Classification (NCBI taxonomy): domain Eukaryota; kingdom Metazoa; phylum Chordata; class Lepidosauria; order Squamata; family Scincidae; genus Tiliqua; species Tiliqua scincoides. The sequence goes on along the minus strand of NC_089824.1, from coordinate 40,586,777 downwards.
CGGCAGAGGGCAGAGTGTCTTTGCCCTCACTTCTCCAATCCTTGGTCAAGCGGCAGTTAGAGGAAACTTCTTTCTAGTAACAAGGAAGATACAAGTTCAGTAACTGATTATGTTCTATGGCCTATGGTTGGGACCAGGCTGGTCTTCCTCTCGCCATGGAGGAAGGGTTGGATGGAGGTAGGGTTGCAACCTCCCTGGGAATATTGGTCATATTGCTGATGGCAGAGGCCAGCATGTCTTCATCCTCCCTTCTTCAGGCCCAGGGCAAAACAAAAGTTCATGTGTAGGTCATCCACTAGGTCAGGGCTGCCCGGGCCACTTGCGGCTCGCAGAGGGCCCCAATCCAACTCCCCAGGGAGTCCCCTATCTCCAATGGGCACCCGGCCCACTGGAGACCCACCGAGCCCTCACTGGCCTGATGCAGTGATGCAGTGTCTTCGCAGTGACAGTGAGGAAAAGGCTAAGCACTAACAGGAGAGCAGAAGCCCTGCCCATCCGCAACCCTCCCATTAGGTTGGGGAGGCTGCAGCAGAGTCCAGGCATTCGATGGGGGTGAGAAGTCCTGGGTCTGTTTGTCCTGCTTGAGTTTGGCAGGGGGGCAGGGGTAGGCACTGAGGAGGGACAGGAAACTGCGGGTCTATTGCTTGAGTGTGCTGGGGGCGGGTGCTGCAAGGGAGAAATTGTGGGGTGTTTGAATGCCGCTGGAGAGCATGTCTACTCAGCAGTAAATCACATCAGATTCAGTGGGGTTTACTCACAGGAAAGTGTGGATCCAATTGGGATGTGAGTGTGCTTGGGGTCAGGGGCTGGCACTGCAGGGGAGAAGTCCTGGGGATGCTTGAATGCAGCTGGAGAGCATGCCTACTCAGCAGTAAGTCCCATAGAGTCAGTGGGGCTCACTCCCAGGAAAGTGTGGGTTGATTGGGCTGTGAGTGCTTGGTGTTGGAGGCAGGTGCTGCAGGAGAGAACTCAAGGGCTGTTTGAATGGGGAGGAAACCTACTGCTTTTGCTTGTTGGGGTTGCTGGCAGAGAGGGAGGAAGATGGGGGTCCGTTTGTGAAGGGGGTAATACACACAGCTCTCTGCCTGCTTCTAAGTTTGTTTGGTGCTGGGTGCAGGCTGGGGGAGGGACTGCGAGAGAGAGAGAGAGAGAGAGAGAGAGAGAGAGAGACAGGCAGCTCCCTTCTCTGTGTGAATGAGGAGAAACAAACTCCTGTCCTGAGGGGGCAGGTGCCCAACAGCTCCCTGGTTGACTGTGTTCTTTGCTGCTGCTTGTTGCCAGGATTGGGGGGGAGAGAAAAAACATGCTCCTGCATGGGGGGGGGGAAGGAGCCCATGCTGACTCCTGTTAAGTTTGTTCTGACCTTTTCCCTAGGAAGAGGTGTGTTATATGTGGCAGGAATTATTTTAACAACCCCCCTTTTCTGGATCTCATGTGTATTATAAATAAGCTCAGTAAAATTCATTAATTCATATAAGTGCCATCTCTAATTATTCATTTATGTAAATTTATTCAAATTTGGATGTAGCCACAAGGCAGTGGAGGTTTGGAATCAGAGTTTTCCTTCTCTTAGATGGAAACCCCTCTCGTGCCCCTCCCCCTGCATCCCGTCTGCCTCACCACTGCTCCCTATTCAACTTCCTGATACACACAAACCCTTCTCGTGCCTCCGACGTATTCTCGGCATCACCTGGCAGGACAAAGTTCCAAACAACACAGTCCTGGAACGTGCTGGAATCCCTAGCATGTATGCACTGCTGAAACAGAGACGCCTGCGTTGGCTCGGTCATGTCGTGAGAATGGATGATGGCCGGATCCCAAAGGATCTCCTCTATGGAGAACTCGTGCAAGGAAAGCGCCCTACAGGTAGACCACAGCTGCGATACAAGGACATCTGCAAGAGGGATCTGAAGGCCTTAGGAGTGGACCTCAACAAGTGGGAAACCCTGGCCTCTGAGCGGCCCGCTTGGAGGCAGGCTGTGCAGCATGGCCTTTCCCAGTTTGAAGAGACACTTGGCCAACAGTCTGAGGCTAAGAGGCAAAGAAGGAAGGCCCATAGCCAGGGAGACAGACCAGGGACAGACTGCACTTGCTCCCAGTGTGGAAGGGATTGTCACTCCCAAATCGGCCTTTTCAGCCACACTAGACGCTGTTCCAGAACCACCTTTCAGAGTGCGATACCATAGTCTTTCGAGACTGAAGGTTGCCAACACATTATTCAAATTTGAAATGTTAATTTTCCCCACCCCCGGCACAGTGTCAGAGAGATGATGTGGCCCTCCTGCCAAGAAGTTTGGACACCCCTGCACTAGGATCTTCCAGTCACCAAGTAGATGTTACCATGCCACTGCAAAAGCATTGATGAAGCTCTGTGTGCTGAACTCACCATAAGAAGCCACTAAGCAGCTACTCATTTGTGAGACATGACAGTCACCAGATCCAGATGCCCAAGAAAGCAGCAACAATATTCTTATCTGTATCATCCATTTTTCACCTCAAGTCATTTCAGGTTTTTGGGACACAGGACAAGTTGTTTTCAAGGACTGGATATTTTATATAGCCATTACCATGACTGAACCAGCCACAAGGTGGCCTGATGATGCTTGCATCAGCAGCAGGTGATGAGAGGGTATGGGGTGCACTTTGCCCCAAGTCTGTGGCTACTTTTCTCCTGCCTACCACAAATGCAAGGTGCATTGATCCATTTCCCACTTGCTAAAAATGAAGGCGGTCCTTCATTCATGCAATCTTTTTAATATAATTGCAAGTCCCAGATTTAAGGGTTTGTGAAAACCATGCAACAGGGTATGGTATGGGGTACTTTTAAAAAAGTGCACCGTAGCACAGGGGGCAGCAATTGACCTCCTCTAGTAATTGTGCCAGCTCTAGTAATTACTACCATAGCTCCTATTCAATGAAGAAAAAACATATGTAGTAATACCTCACATAACACAGCAGATATGTTCCTGAAAGTAACACCCTGAGCAAAACAGCACAGTACATCCTTAATCTACTAGGCAGGAAACTGGAGATAATTGGCCCAGAATGCACTGCTCCTATTGGCTAGAATAGCAGTCCATCACATTGGGATAAAAAGTGCTGTAACAAAGCTGCATGAAAGGAAGCAGTGTTATGGGAGGTATTATTGTACAACTATCCTTGGTGACAAACACATATAGTGCATGCATTGCCAACTTTAGACATTACAGCTTGCACAGGCTTCCTGCACAGTTTCCCCTCCATAGACATGTGTAGCATACTAACATTTTCCAACATGGAAGCAATTCCCTTGGAGCCAGCACCAGCAGTCAGGCATACCAGGGTATTGTGGTCCTTGAAGGACCCGCCACTGGATAGCCCCAACCCACTGGCCCACAGTGAAGAAAGGGAGGAGGAAGGAATCCTGCTTTCCCTACTTCCCACTGGTCAATGGGGTGATACTGCCAGTTGGAATAAACACCCACCTCACTGACTGGTGAGGAAGAGGAAGGAGGAAGGAAGAGGGAGGACATAGTGGAAATGGAAAAGGTGCAAAAGAGTGACTAAGATGATTACTGGGCTGGGGCACCTTCCTTATGAGGAAAGGCTACAGCGTTTGGGCCTCTTCAGCCTAGAAAAGAGGCGCCTCAGGGGGGACATGATTGAGACATACAAAATTATGCACGGGAAGGATAGAGTGGATAGAGAGATGCTCTTTACACTCTCAGATAACACCAGAACCAGGGAACATCCACTTAAATTGAGTGTTGGGAGAGTTAGGACAGACAAAAGAAAATATTTCTTTACACAGCGTGCGGTTGGTCTGTGGAACTCCTTGCCACAGGATGAGGTGATGGCATCTGGCCTTTAAAAGGGGATTGGACCAATTTCTGGAGGAAAACTCCATTACGGGTTACAGGCCATGATGTGTATGTGCCACCTCCTGATTCTAGAAACGGCTATGTCAGAATGCCAGGTGCAAGGGAGGGCACCAGGATGCAGGTCTCTTGTTATCTGGTGTGTTCCCTGGGGCATTTGGTGGGCCACTGTAGGATACAGGAGGCTGGACCAAATGGACCTATGGCCTGATCCAGCGCGGTTGTTCTTATGAGATTGTGCACATGTGCTTTGTCCTACTTCATCCCCTGGAGGCCAACAGGGACAGTTCTTATTTTCATTCCTATGGGATGAGCAGACATAACTCACTAGCTGATTTGCTCTCCTTGGCTACATTTGGCAGGTAGGAAAATGAACACGTGGAGGAGAGAAGAGAGAAGCAGGGGGAACTGAGGGAAAAGGTGCCTTGGGGCCTGGCACAGTCTAACACCATTCCTGAATCCCCATGCAGGAAAATCACAATCTGAGCCCCAGCCTCCAGCACTTGAGGTCTTCTGATGAGGTCCTGCTCCAGGTTCCATTTTATGGAAAGTTTAAATTAACCTTGAAACAGGAATGGAATTCATTTTGGGAGACCTACAGCCCCCTGTTTTCCATCTTTCTGAGGACTTTTCTTTTTCAGAGCATCTTTAAGCACTGACTGACTACTACAGCCTTTTTCAAGCACTGTGCCACAGCACATTGGTGTGCTCAAATGGTCCGCTGGAGTGCTGCAGGAGTTTGGGGGAGGGTCATTTATTAATAGGGCCATTTGGGGATATAAGGGAGGGCAGAACCAGTGTCATTCTTCAGTGAGCAGTTGTTTGGTGTGTTATTCTGTGTGTGCTTGTGGTAATGCATTTTGTTAGTTCTATAACTGAAGACTCATTTTTAATGATATATCTTTAAAAAACTGATGGTGTGCCTCAACAATTTTAGTGCCTTGTCAGTGTGCCATGAGATGAAAAGGGTTGAAGATTGCTGGTCTTCTGTTATGCTCTGTGCTGTAGGTTCTTTTGTTGGTTGTTTTAACTGTTTAGCTTTATTGTACTGTTTTATTTTATCTTAGGCTTTGTGAGTGTTTTTAATGTAAACCACTAGAAATTGTAAATGAACATTTCCATAGAAAAATTTTCAGACTCTGTGTGTGTGTGTGTGTGTGTGTGTGTGTGTGTGTGAGAGAGAGAGAGAGAGAGAGAGAGAGAGAAACACTAGAGGATAGTGGAGCAAACATGAGAAAGAATATCTAACGGCAGACACAGTAAACCCTTTTTTTCCTTTGCTGGGAATGGTTGTAACTCAATCTAGCCAAGGAGAGCAAATCTGCTAGTGAGTTATGTCTGCTCATCCCAAAGGAATGAAAATAAGAAGTATATTACATTGCCTATTATTACACATTACCTTTAATGAAACCATGATCCAAGAGGGATTTCTGTATTACAAACGCAGACCTAATGTTTTCGCTAATACTGATGGAGAAACAATATCATTTATCATTTATTTTAAAGTCCATTGGTAAATTATGTATATAAGAGTGAAATTAATGTATGTGTCTCTGAAAAACAGACACAGGGAGGAAATGGGTAGAAGTAATTTCAAAGGGAGCTGCTGCCAGTTTATTTTGTATCTAAGGCATCTTCCTAGTCCATGAACCTCTGTGAAAGATTAATGTAGTTTGAACTTTTATTGAGGAATATCATTTGTGCACTGTCACATTTAGCACAAATGGTGCTTCAGTCACAGTTCAGTAATATTCCAGCATATTATTTCCAAGGCATTTGAGAGTTTAGAGAATTATTGAAGGGCATGCTGTACTCATTTGGTAATAAGGCAGAGTGCAGTTGCAGTCGCCATATGATTTCAAAAAAAATGGAATCTCTGTTAATTTTGTTCCATGCAGGGAATGGCTGCAATAATCACCCAGGTGAAATAAACCCCTGCTGGAGAATATAGATGGAATACAGTGTTCTACAAGGTCTTTACAAAGGCAGGGAAGTGTCAGGAAACCAAGCCAACCTAGGAAGCGAGGAGGTATCCTTTCTAGGGTATGGGCCGGCTCAAGATACATTATGTGAGGCCCTTGGCCTGGCTTCAAACCAGGCTTCAGCTAGAGAGGAGTCCAACTGCAACATAGGCAGATGAGAGTCAAAATGGTCAGAGGCAGCAGACAAGATCCAGGAAGGCTGTGGTTAAGTGTCAGACCATGCAGGTAATAATAAGAAGGACCAGAGGTAGAAAGTATAGCCTGGACCAGGCTGGAGTCAAGTACTGAAGTGGGCAAAGAAAGGTGAGTCTGTATGACTACTCTGACCAGTTGTTCAGGCTGAGGAACGTGCACCTGGGAAAAGTGTTATGTAGAGCCAGCTAGGCTTTGATGAACCTTCTAACTCATCAAGCAGGGCTGTCCTTATGTTCTCTCTTCCTGGACAGCTGTTTCCAGCCAGTGTATGCTAAGGCACCGTCCATGGGTAGCTGCACTGCATATATAAATACTTTAATGAATGTGTTCTAAAATAATTAAATATAAAAGCAAGAAGTCCAAGGGGACCCTCACTACCCCTTGAATTTTTGGCATTCCATGCCATCCTCTACTATGGCATTATACATCAGACACTTCTGGGCTCTGGTTTGCTATATTATGATCAATGCTATTCCTGATTGGTTAAGTAAAACTGGAAAGGTAATTGTCCTGGGCATTTCTATCTACATTAGAGCCAATTTTAATCTTGTTCATCTCCTTTGTTCCATTTCTTTCAAAGCCAAATCCATTTGATCAACCAATCAGACAATTAATCCATGAATCAAGTAATTACCCAATTACTTCAGTAGAAACTGAATGGAAATCAATTTCCCCAATATTAATGCAGGATTAGGTTCTGTTCCAAACTGTTTGGTTCCCATACATCTAAAATGTTTCTCTTCTGGAGTCAGAAATGCACCATGCTAGAGGAAGAACATACACATATATCTTCATACATGCTCAGAATTATTGCAAATGCCCAATTTGATTCAAGCTCTGATTTCTCATTGTACTTCAATCACACTTCCCTCATGGCCTTGAAGGGCTGTTATTCTGTTTTCAGGCAGAAGATCTGGTGAGTCTGGCCACAGTGCATGTGTTATGTACCCATGGCAGATTTCTGAAGTCACAAATGGGCAATAAACAGGAAATCTAGGAAGTATTCCTTGAATAAGCAGATGCCGTGTGGATATTCCTGCACTGACATAGCAAAATCTTTATGGTAGACAAGTGGTTCTCAAACTGGTGGGTCATGACCCACCAGCTTGAGAACCCCTGCCATTGCCCCTTTAAGGGGTGGGGAAAGGCAGCAATGCAATCCTCAGGATTGAGCCCCTGCAGGGGACATAGGGTCTTTTTAAAAACATACCTCAGTCCCTGATGCTTCCTTCTCTGTGCTGGCTATCCCTCAACTTGTTGAAGGTTGCTGGCCCAATAACAAGGCCTCAGATAGCAGTAAGGAGGGGGTTGCTTCACCCCTCCTCCTCCACCTGTCCCTTGGCTCCTTGGTTTGTCCCAGCCCCAGAACAGCCCTCAGGTAGCCTTCCAGAGACTTCATCAGCCTCTCATCATCGCTAGGGTTGTGAAGGTTCAGCTGGAGCCCCCAAGATGGTGCCTGAGATGGTGGGGCAAGTCTGGAAGCAGGCACAAATAGGTCCAGTGGTTCTCCACAGACCAGTACCAATGTCTGTAATGCAGAAAATTGACCCAATCTGGAAATCTTTCAAAAAAACAAAAAAAGGAGTATAAATGGTTGGACGCAGTTACTGCAACCCCTTCCCCCATTGGCCATATACTGTAGAGGCATCTCTTCCTCTCCCCTCTCCCACTACTGACCAAATTGCAAAATATTGGTATTTTCAAATAATACCATCATGTTATATATCATTCAATGCGGAATTACATGCAGAATGCAATGAAACAAACCCTGTTTAGAAAATTATATTCTATCAAATGTTATGGCCAAATAACCAGAAAAGGAAAACACAACTGCCTTCTATAACAAAAAGTGGATTTTCGTAGCTTAGAACTGACCAATGAGACTGATTGTGCCAAGAGCCAATGAGGTGTTATTATGTCAATAGCAGGGAACAGCAGGGAAGCAGTCAGGTATCAGTATGAGTCAGCTCTCATTTCCATTTATCAGAGCTAATACTAGAAGTCTTATTCTGTTGTGTGAGTGTCACCAAGTTGGCCGCTGTTGGTTACTAATTTGTTGGATGTTTAAATAAATAAATAAATAAAATGGGGGTGACATCAACCCTAGGAATGGTTTAGGTTATGCGTATGATTTTGTAATTTATTCTATATGGTCTGCTACGGGAGGAGGTCCGTCATGGGGATGATACAATGAACTCTTGCACCAGGTGATGCAAAGCCCAGTAGCGCTTCTGATTACCACCCCAAATCTTTAGAAGATTGCACAAATTCTGATCCTTTACAGAAAGGAAGGATATGTTTGCTTACTTACCAAACTTATATCCCACTATCTTCTTGAAGAGCTCAGAGAATCTTTGTGAGTGTCTCCACATGGTCTCCCCTTCAGGTACGAATGAATCCAGGCAGACTTTGCTCCAGCAGTGCTGCTCCAAGCAACTTCCCAGATATTCATAAAAGCTCCACTGATTGCTAGCTCTGTTCACAAGTTGTTGTTGGCAACCTTCAGTCTCAAAAGACTATGGTATCGCGCTCTGAATGGTGGTTCTGGAACAGCGTCTAGTGGGGCTGAAAAGGCCGATTCGGGAGTAACAATCCCTTCCACACTGGGAGCAAGTGCAGTCTGTCCCTGGTCTGTCTCCCTGGCTATGGGCCTTCCTTCTTTGCCTCTTAGCCTCAGACTGTTGGCCAAGTGTCTCTTCAAACTGGGAAAGGCCATGCTGCACAGCCTGCCTCCAAGCGGGCCGCTCAGAGGCCAGGGTTTCCCACCTGTTGAGGTCCACTCCTAAGGCCTTCAGATCCCTCTTGCAGATGTCCTTGTATCACAGCTGTGGTCTACCTGTAGGGTGCTTTCCTTGCACGAGTTCCCCATAGAGGAGATCCTTTGGGATCCGCCCATCATCCAGTCTCATGACATGACCAAGCCAACACAGATTCCTCAGAAGAAAGCAGGGGCAGATCCAGTGTTTGTGTTGTGGGGGGGGGGGGCATGAGCACTACATTAACTTCAGAGCCCAGGTCAACTAGGTGGATAGACCCAGGTTCCTGGTTCAACTTTGGCCTCCATGGCTGTGGTTTGCTGCAAAGGTAGACCTGGGCTCCTGCCCAGACTTGGAGCCCAGATCTACCTGCCAGTGGCGCTGCTTCTTCCAGGTGGGTAGACCTGGGATCCTGGCCATGCTTGGGCTGCTCCCCAACCCAGTAGGAACCTTCCCTACTGGCGCAGCAGTTTGGGGGGGCCATGCACCCACGGACCCCCTTGGATCCACCCCTGGATGAGAGTATTACCATATATACTTATGTATAAGCAAAAAAATTATGCCTAAAAATTGACCCTGAAAACCTAGATTGACTTATACATGGGTCAATACAGTAAACGAAGCTTCTAAGAGCAGCTGCCTGGTGAGGTTGGGATGCTACTGGGCTGAGAAGCAGAACAGGGGGGGGGGGAAGAGAAGCAATTTTACTTACCAGCAATTATTCAGACATAGCAACAAAAAAAGTTGCCATTTTAGCTTCTTCTCCAAACAGGCAGAGAAGTGAAGGCGCTTATGGGAATGGAAGTTGAGGGCTGCTATGCAAATGCACACTGAGTGAGTTTCCCTTCACAAAACCTACAACTCTCATAAACACCTTCGTCTCCCTTTCTGTTTGGAGAAGAAGGTAAAATAGCTCTCTATTTTTTTTTTCCTTCTTGGCTTTTTGCTGCTGTCGCAGAACAATTCCTGGTAAGTCATTCTCAAAGAATTTCACACACTCCTAGGTTTTTAACATCCTCCCCTGAACTTATCCGACGGTCTTAGAAAATTCCATGATTTTTGGCTCAAAACCTGCCCTCAACTTACCTGTGAGATTGACTTATGGGTGAGTATCTGCGGTGCATGTTTAGAGTGGGCCATTGGATGAGTTTTTAAAACATGGGATTTTATACATTTTGCAAGTTTAAAAAACAAACTCATTAGTAATGGAGTGCTTCCTTGACTCAGGATGCCTGCCTGCCTGCATGTATTCCTTTCAAAGAGGAAAGTGTACGGCTATTTAGAAGGCTATGCTGAGCAAAACCTCACCAATTCCCAACCTTTCTTTTTCCTCCCTTTTCTGAATTTTGCTTTACTGCACTGCACCTTTCCCTGGCTTAATTTCAAAAAGCAATAGATGGGATCCCTTTGCCCTATCCATTGTCTGGGATATTGTGCTACTAGACATAAGATCAGGGCTAGGGGATTTTACTCCTTTAAAATATAAATATCTAGGTTTTGAGGCAGGTAGTCCTTTGATTTTCTTTTATCATCTGGAAAGGCTCTGAGAGCTCCGTTTAGCAGGTGTGAGTGCTTGTGTGTCTTTAATTTTTCTCTCCGAGTGGTACAGGGAATTTGAAACAGTTTTTCTGCTTTGTATAAGACCCAGATGGAAAACTGTGAAAGCTCAATTTTGAGGGCATTCGGGCTGACAGCTCCTCAAGCAGGAGGCTTCATCCAACTTGTGTGAAGATAACATTTGTGCAGGGCCCTTTATGAAGCATCCCAAACTGCTTCCATCCATCGAGGAGGCTCTCTTCAGCCTCTAAAAATAAAGTACATGACAACCATTTAACAAATACAGGACAGGATGCTGTTGTCTCTTTGAAGCTGCAAGGAAAGCTTTAAGGAATACAGGATGAAGTTATCCAAGCTGGAGTGTTAACTGGGATGTAAATGCAAACACTTGCTTCTCTTGCAAAAAGTGCAGTAGGTGCTTCAATGACCATGGCAATCATCAGCACTTTCATTGATTAGATGTACTTTAAAATTGGTTCCCCACCTTTTCCATATTTGGGTCCTCAAGGCTGCTGACAAACTGATTTTATACAAATATAAAGTGACACAACAGAAGATCCAATATGAGAGAATGAAAATGCACAAAAAACAGTGCAAGAAGGGGAAAGAAAGGAACATATGAAAATCAGAAGATATCTGTTAAAAGCAGTTTAACAAGCACCAAAAGCTTGGCTAAAGAGGATGGCTGGCATCTAAAAGATCATAATAATGATGGCAGGCAAAAATGGGACACCACCAAAGAAAAGGCCATATATCTAATTGCAACACACCTAACCTCTTAAAGGCAGAGCAACCCAAAGACGGGCCTCTGCTCTGATGATACCCTCAGTCAGGGGTGGCCTTTCACAGGCAAGTGCTGATACAGGTTGCAACAGCACCAGATTGTGCTGAGTTGAGAGGGCAGTGGATTAGATGTGTGTCATCACCACCACCTCCCTCCAGCCTACAGCAGGTGTGACTTATACTGATTCACATTCCACCTATTGAAAGAGAGTAGAAAGCAGATTGCCTGCCTTCTTACCTTGCTTCAGGCACAGTATCTTCAAACATGGAAGTGCAGGACTTCCTGTTCGATTTACAGGCACCATGCCAACAAAGGAGCTCCTTCCTTCACTTGGTTCTTTTAAATCAGGGGTGTCCAAAGTTTTTGGCAGGAGGGCCACATTGTCTCTTTAGATTGTGTCAGGGCCAGGGGAAAAAAAGAATTAATTTACATTTCAAATTTGAATAAATTTGCATACATTTACATAAATGAATATATTAAAGATGAACTTATATGAATGAATGAAGATCTTGCAATAGCTCAAGGCCTATAAAAGGCCTTGCACAAAGCAAGGCTGGCCTTTCCTTTGCTGCCACTACTGCATCACAGATGTGAAACAGCAAGCAGTGGAGGGAGCCCTCATCCCACAGCTCACCGAGACATCAAACAGTTGCCCTCACACTGAGAGCAGTTGCATCGGGCCAGTGTGGGCTCCAACAAATCACTGGAAGGCCAGAGGCTCATTGGAGACTAGGAGCTCCCTGAGGGCCGCATTGAGAGGCCTCGAGGGCCGCAAGTGGCTCCAGGGCCAGGATTTGGGCACCCCTGCTTTAAATCAAACCATCTATTATCTAGATTTTCTTTTAGGAAACCTTGTAAGGTAAGTAGTAAAACTGCAATCTTACCCATAGTTACCCAGGAGTAACTGAATTAAATGGAACTTACTTCTGAGCAGACATGCACAAGTAAGTTTTAATAAGAGGAAGCCTTTGGTGCTCCACTTCAGGTCGCAAAATGTTATGGGCTGGCTCTATTTATAGAAAACACACAATTCAGCTGCGGAATTGTCTCCCTCGAAATATTTGACAAGTTCATAACTCCTCTGTTTTTAAGGGGGCGGCTGAGACCTTGCAGTTTTTAACACTTTTAACTGCTGGTTTTAACTGGGATTTAGATCTGCCTGCCATGTTTCTATGGCCATTTTATTTCTGATAGAGTATTGTTATTCCTTGAATGTTGTTTTATATTTTTGTAGTCGGCTGCCTGGGGAGGAGTTAGTCCTGAAGGGCAAGGGTGTAAATGCGAACAAACAGAAAAATCTAAAGAAGTGGTGATGCAGATATGGTGGAAAGGTGCCAGAAAATCTATCACTCAGAGACTGCCTACGGCTTCTGGAAGAGATCCAAAAGTAACCTATGAAAAAAAAACTTCCGCATAGCAATAAGGCAGGTCTTTATTAAAAAGAGGTCCATTCAGATGACACCATGGGAAACAGGGAAAGGCAACAGGCTCTCTTTCTCATGATAAAAACATGAGAGGCTTCAACAGGCTCTCTCTCTCATGACAGAACAAATCATGGTACCCATTGAGGGGAAGGCTGCAGTTGAGTGGTAAAGCATCTGCTTTGTATGCAGAAGATCTCAGTTTTAATCTCCAGGTAAGGCAGAGGAAAAAAATGTGTATGAAACCCCGGAGAGCTGCTGCCAGTCTGTGTTGGCATTGCCAATACTGACCCAGATGGACCAATGGACTGACTCAGGAGAAGGCAGCTTCCTAACACCTCCATATGCAAGACATGCCATCACAATCTACATGAAATGCAATGTTGTGGCTGGACCCTCTGACTCATCCTGATATACATGAGTTTCTTCTGTTATACATCTGTTGTGGTACCCGAGATTTTCGACACTTTTCTGATCTGACTCAGTATTTGTACTTCTGTCTCATAACTGTGCTGAAAACATCCCTAGCTGTACCACTCTGTAATTGGTATCAAAATATTTGGTAGCAGAGTCAACAACACCCACCATTTTCCTCTGTGCCTTCTGCCAGTGTAGAACATTAGTATCTTGTACACTTTCTCCTCTCTTTTTCATTTCCTTTGACTTACTTTATTTTGGGGAACTGTCAGAATTATATAGTCCCTGTGCAATAAAGAAAGCTTTATTCATGCTTGCTGCTCTCATAACCACCTTTTCCCAAAAGATTAGGTTTGTAGGGAAGCCACAAAAGGGCCAGGAGTCCTCACTTAAGGGTCACTGCAGCAACCAAGCCCTATCAAAAAGTTTGACTTCAAGAATATTAATGACAAATGTAAGGATTTCTCATTAGGTTAAGGCTTTATGGGGTGAAATGCTTGCGGGCTTGCAGCAGTTTAATAAAATGGAAAACGAGATTGGGAATCCAGTAGGTGCGGGGTAGGTTAGCATAGCTCACCACTTGTAGGTCTTTCCTACCATCTAAGAATGCTAGCCTAGCCTTCTCCCTGAAAAACAAAATTAACGGTTGCAAGGAGTTTTTTTTCTTCTTCTTCTTAGCAAAACATTCATCTATGTGATTTGTCTGCTTGCCTTGTGAAATGGTATTGTCCATCCCAACAGTTTTGCCACCTATCTGCTGATTGTGTGAACGACACTGAGACTTAAGTCCCTATGGGTGCAATCCTAACCCCTTATGTCAGTGCTTTCCAGCACTGGCATAGCTGTGCCACAGGGGCATGTGCTGCATCCTGCAGTGGGGTGTCACTCACTGAGGCCTCCTCAAAGTAAGGGAGTGTTTGTTCTCTTACCTCAGAGCTGCATTGCCCTTATGTCAGTGCTGCAAAGCACTGACATAAGGGGTTAGGATTGCGCCCTATGTGTCCTTATGTATCGGGCAGCTCAGTCCTAACTTGCATTGGAACAGGCAAGCCAAGTGGCCTGCAATGTATCCAGTGCAAGGTAGGTGCCAGCATTGGGTGCAACTTGTAGTAAGAGGATATGAGCTAAGGGCTCATTCATCACACAGATAGTTAGAGATAAGAATCAAACAGTGTATCTGCATTTTAACGTTTACAGAGGCAGGTATAATATTAGAATGTTAAGACCTGTCAGTAAGGATCTGCACCACCCACTTCCATCCTCCAGGACAGCAACATTATCATCTAGTAGGAATAAACTACTAGATGTACTCGATTTTTTTTCTGTGGCAGCCTGGAGTTCCAGAAATGCAAGAATGCACTCCATGTGCCTTTTGGATGGTCTCTTTTCAGAGGCAGGTGAACATTTGTGTGGCAGAACACACATTTAGGAATTCATATGAAAAGTTTTATTGTTGCTTTTGTGGGTTTTAATTAAGATTTATGTGTGTATTTATAGTTCTTTGGTAAATCACCCTGTGAACACTTTTGCTGAAAACATGTTTTCGTCTGAAAATATGACCAAGAAATAAGACATTTAAAATACAACTCCATGGTTTGGGGCACTAAGCCTGATGCTGAGACCAAGCAAGAGGGATTACCGAAAGTATCACAAATTCTCTGCAAAGGCTGGTGACTCTTAAAAGAGAGAAAGCTTGGCTAGATGAAACTCTGGACATTCTTAAGTGCTTGATCTGATATGAGAGTCTAGTTGTTTCCTCTCCAAAATAATCCAGTAGTGCTACCAAATATATAAGACAGGGCAATTAATAACAGAGTTGTGGGAAGGAGAAGAGAGGGCTTTACCTTTCCCGTTCAAGGAATCTTCGATTGTCCACTATGGAAACAAGATAACCAAAGAAGCAGTTGTTACCTGGATGCATAAGATCAAAGAGGGTCTACGAGAAAGAAAAATGATCATGTTCTGAAACAGATAGATCAGTGATTTTTCAACCTTTTTCATCTCATGGCACACTAACAAGGTGCTTAAATCGTCAAGGCACACCATCAGTTTTTTTTTTTATCATTGACAAGGCACACCATGCTGTTGGTGGGGGGCTCACATGCCCCAATGGCCCTACTAATAAATGACCCTCCCCCAAACTCCCATGGCACACCTGCAGACCATTCATGGCACAGCAGTATGCCATGGCACAGTGGTTGAAAATGGCTGAGATAGTCAATCCTAGGAGAAACAAAAGAGCGGTTCTTCATACAGTACTTCATACATCACCTCAAATTAAGTGATGCAATTTCTTGCATGTGACTTTTTAACAGGGATTGCATGAATTACAGATAACACTCCACTCATCATATCCAAAAGTGCCTTCATCTTCAGGTACAGCAAGCTAGACTAATCAGATGTTGGATACTAACAAGAGACAGATATTGTCATCATAACCTGTGACATTTGCTGATAGGAGGCAGGGTCCTGGGCTAGCTAGCCTGCTGGGTCAACCCAGCATTGCAATTCTTAAAGAGGTAGAGAGGCTAATCCAATATTTCATAACCAGAAGGGGAAGCAAAACATTTTAGGAATCTAGTGACGGTGTTACACCACTTGCCATGCAAGCCATTTGGTCAAAGGAATTTCTTTCAGTAGAGGTGACGCTGCTAACCTTGAAGTTCACAAATTAGAGGTTATCAAATTGTGCATTTAAAAAAATCAAAAGCAATAAAATCTGGTCACAAAACCTCTTGAGGTTGAGTCAGGGCTGAGTCAGTATCAGATGTGTTATTCTAAGTTACATTGGAGTGAGAGCAGAAAAATGCTATCAAGAAAAGCAGATGGAAGTGAGCTTAACACAATATGCATTTCAGTCTGGCTGCCCCTACCATAGAGAAAATAATTGTATCAACTTTGCTGTACAACTCTGTTTAAAAATGTATTTCTTAGCTGCAAAATAGTGACATGCAGAAGCCCTCATATTCCAGAAGAGGTGCTCTTTTTCCTGCATCCAATTTTCACCTTTGGCTCACTAAAAGTGGAATTATGAGTGAGAGCACTGTGGTGTCGTTTTTAATATCCCACATGCATCCTTTACCCTTCGAGGAGCTCAGCAGTGCCATTCCTAGGAGTGCCAAGAAATGAAATGAGGAAGCCTGGCCTCTTTTTGTTCCTTCAACCAAGTTGGACCACCCATAAAGGCAACTGAGGCAATCATCTCAGGTGAGGAATTGGCAGGGGGTCACCTGCCTCTACTGCACTTCTTCTGACAGGGAGAATGGAAAAAAGAACAGATGGATAACCACTGTGGATGACCCTGGCTGCTATGTTATAAACACTTTTTAAGAGTACATAAGGGCAAATCATTTGCTTAAAAATAAGATGTAAGAACATAAGAACATAAGAACAGCCCCACTGGATCAGGCCATAGGCCCATCTAGTCCAGCTTCCTGTATCTCACAGCGGCCCACCAAATGCCCCAGGGAGCACACCAGATAACAAGAGACCTCATCCTGGTGCTCTCCCCTACATCTGGCATTCTGACTTAACCCATTCCTAAAATCAGGAGGTTGCGCATACACATCATGGCTTGTACCCCATAATGGATTTTTCCTCCAGAAACTCGTCCAATCCCCTTTTAAAGGCGTCTAGGCTAGACGCCAGCACCACATCCTGTGGCAAGGAGTTCCACAGACCGACCACGCGCTGAGTAAAGAAATATTTTCTTTTGTCTGTCCTAACCCGCCCAACACTCAATTTTAGTGGATGTCCCCTGGTTCTGGTATTATGTGAGAGTGTAAAGAGCATCTCCCTATCCACTCTGTCCATCCCCTGCATGTAGTTTGATGCTAAGTTATATCATTAAAAAACAGAGCAAGTAAGAAATCTATTGCCTTGCACTGAAACCAGAAAGAAAGTTGTGGGCTATCTATTCATAAACCCAGCTGTTTATCTACCTATTGCAAAATACCTTCCAGAAGCAAGCCTAGGTGCAATTCAAAACCTTGCAATCTGCCTCAACAATAATATTTCTATGCTGCCATCTAGTGCATAGCTCAGAGAACAACAGGCATGAGATTTCAAGATAGGTTTTAAAAAAAAACCAACTATGAAAATGAAAAGGGCAGTTGCCCTTTTGGAAGCATTTCACACATGCCACTTCCTGAAAGGAAAGCAGTTCCAGGAACAAAATTAATGTGAAAGTAGTGCCAGAGATGTAGCAGGCAATGACCGAACAGGAAAAGTTTTCAGTGCACTTTCTCCAGGTAGGTGCATACTGCAAAGCAAAAATATTGTATATAAAATGGTTTCCCAGAGTTTGATCAATCCATGGGCTTTACATTCTTTCCTACACAGACGTGTAAGGATATGCAACTATTATGTAACATGCAGATCGATCTGGAGAGTGGGTTCTCCCACATACTTGGCAGTCACATCATATTGTTTGGTATTGTCTTTTGCAGGTTGCTATACTGCGCATTATCCCAGGCATTGTATATTCAACCCCACTTCCATACTGATCTTTGGAAAGAAGGAAAAATTAGAGAGATTCAAAACCAATAACCAGTCATTAGTCTTCAGCTGAGCACTGGAAAACCTGTGTCAAAACACCAGGCTGTAGAGATGTGGTAGGGCCATTGGAAAGGGTACTTCCAGTTCACATCTTGGTGTGAGGATGGAGAAGACCATGGGAAATGCTGTCAGTGTTCAGATCTCAGTGGCAGAGGTTAACATCTGCAGGACATGCTACTTCACAAGACTTTCTGCACATTTCAAACTCAGAGGTGTACACCTGCTGTTGAGAACAATCCAGAATGCATTTGTCTGGGCATGTACAGTATAAACATTCTTTTTTTAATTTTTAAGTTTTATTAAAAGCAAACACACACTCAAAGATTTAAAAGATATTGCAAATTATGTGACAAGTGCGGAGATCTTGAACTACATTTCTGTGTTCTACTACAAAACTATACAAAAAATTAATTATCAAATCTTAAACAGTCTACACCAGGGGTGCCCAAACCCCGGCCCTGGGGCCACTTGTGGCCCTTGAGGACTCTCAATGTGGCCCTCAGGGAGTTTCTAGTCTCCAATGAGCCTCTGGCCCTCCAGAGTTTTGTTGGAGCCTGCACCGGCCCAACGCACCCGCTCTTAGCGTGAGAGCAACTGTTTGACCTCTCGCGTGAGCTGTGGGATGAGTGCTCCCTCCATTGCTTGCTGTTTCACGTCTGTGATGCAGCAGAGGCAGCAAAGGAAAGGCCAGCCTTGCTTTGTGCAAGGCCTTTTATAGGCCTTGAGCTATTGCAAGCCCTTCATTCATTCATATAAGTTCATCTTTAATATATTCATTTATGTAAACTTATGTAAATTTATTCAAATTTTAAATGCAAATTAATTCTCCCCCCCCCCCCCGGCCCCTGACACAGTGTCCGAGAGATGATGTGGCCCTCCTGCCCAAAACTTTGAACACCCCTGGTCTACACCTATTATAAAATTCATTTTCCAGACAAATGCATTTTCCAGTATAAGCATCCCTAATACAGTCTATCGTTTACTCTTCAGTTCCATTGCAGAGGGCATGGCATATTTACTCAATTGGTGCCACAACCTGACGTTCAGAGGGACAAGCTTTGCAAGGCACCATGTCCCCCAGTGATCCAAACATCACAGAAAGACTGCGGCAAAGTGAGTACGTCTTGAATGGCACGCCTGCAACACACCTGGCACTTGCACAGAATTGCAGAATGCACACAGCCCTGGAAAGGCCCTAAATTTAAAATGGAGATTATATCATTTAAAGAAATGAAAGTCCTCCTAGAACAGATCTAGAGGACTCTGCTCCAAAACAGTCAAAGACAGTATCAGTGTCTTGGTTTCTCCTGCCAGACTTTGCAATTCCATAGCCCAGTGGTTCTCACACATTTAGCACAGGGACCCACTTTTTAGAATGACAATCTGTCAGGACCCACCAGAAGTGACATCAACAAGCAGAAAATTTTTTAACAATCCTAGGCTTCAATCCTATTCACACTTATCCAGAAGTAAGTTCCATTTATTGTCATTGTTAAAAGAATATACATAGTGGCTTGTTAAAAGTACAGGTCTGTAACATTTCCCCAAATGCAGTCACATACCATCATAGCATCAAGTCTAATATAAGAAAAATAAAATATTGAAATGAATGGGAACCAAACTGAAATTGGCTCACGACCCACCTAGTGGGTCCTGACCCATAGTTTGAGAAACACTGCCATAGCCACATGGATACACTGAACATATGAGTCAAGCCATTGGTCCAACTACTTAATATTTTCTACACTGAGGACACAATCCTATCCAACTTTCCAGTGCAGATGTAACCACAATGCAGCCCCAAGGTTAGGGAGCAAACATTTCCTTACCTTGAGGTGGCCTCTGTGACTGTCCCCCATCACCTTAGGATGCACGTCTCTGACACAGCTGCAACGGCACTGGAATGTTGGATAGGATTAAGCTCTGAGTGGGCACAGCATTCTGAGGTTTCAGACTTCCCAGACTTACAGCCCAATCCCATCCACACTTTCCTGGGAGTAAGCTCCATTGACTCCAATGGGACTTACTTCTGAGTAGACATGCATAGGATTGGGAAGTTACTCAGATGCCAAAGATTGAAGAATAATAATAATAATAATAATACAGGTATTTCTATACCACCTTTCTTGGTCCTCAGATTTCTCCTTAGACTTTATTCAAGGCGGTTTACATAGGCAGGCAATTTTTAAATCCTAGTAGGGATTTTTACAATTTGAAAGAAGGTTTCTATCTTTCAAGGAACCACAACATTCAGGTGTTTCTTTCTTGATCTGGTCGCACATTCTGGCCTCCATCCTCCCACGCTCAGAGCAGATGGAATAGCTCGGCTCAGCTTGTCAGCTGCTTCAAGGTCGCACAGTGCTGGTGGCCTCAAACTGGCGACCTTCAGATGTTATCTTCAGGCAAATGGAGGCTCAACCCTCTAGACCAGACCTCCTGCCCAGACCAGAATCTGGCATCTTCTGCATGCAAAGCTCCAGCATTAAGACACAGTCCCTTACCATATACTGGAATACAGCATATAGTTTACTGCTGGATTGGTCCAACACAGAAAAGTGTATAGTATTTTCACATTACATTTCTGTGGCTGGCCAACATGCATAGGTAGAAGAGAGGAATACAGTTCATCGCTCTATTTAAATTGTAGCGCACCTAAGAACATAAGAGCCTCCTTGCTGGATCAGGCCAATGGCTCTTCTAGTCCAGCTCCCTATATCTCACAGTGGCCCAGCTGACACCTCAGGGAGCACACAGCATACCTGCATCCTGTTGCCACTCTTTTGCAACTGGCTTTCTGAGGTAGCCTATTTCTAAAATCAAGAGGTTGCAGAAAACCATCACAGCTTGTAACCTGCGATACACTTTTCTTCTAGAAATCTGTCCAATTTCCTTTCAAAGGCATTTATCTAACAGATTTCTACCCCGCCTTTCCTCTACTGAAAGAAGATGCCCAAGGTGGCTTACAATTTATAGAGTTAAAATAAAAATACAATATACAACAGAGGTAAAAAAATATGCCATCACCACAGCCTGTGGCAAGGGGTTCCACAGAATTACATGCTGAGTAAAGCAATATTTTCTTTTATCTGTTCTCACTCTTCTGCCAGTCAATTTTAGTGGATGTCCCCTGGATCTGGTCTTATGCGAGAAGGAGAAGAACATCCCTCTATTCACTCTATCCCCTGCATAAGTTACAGCAACTATCACAGAAACCATTTTGGGAGGCCAGATTCAAAGTCTTGTTTAATACATACAATATCCAGGAAGAATATCTTCTTCCTTCTCTGCAGGTTGATTCTGCCTCCGAGCATGGACACCACTGAGAAATCATAATCAGAGTCCAAGCATCTGAAATTGACAAGGGGTTTAGAGTCTCCCACTAAATGGTGCCCTGCAGGCAGTTGAGCTATACAATGAGGACCTGAACCACTGAATTGGAAGATAAAAGCTGCTGAATAAAATGATGGTTATTCCACTTCTGTGTGCGTTGCAAGCTACAGAAACTGACAACTTTAACCACACTGCCTGCTTATGGACTTCCAAGAGGCATTTGTTTGACCACTGTGGGAAACAGAATAGTGAACTAAATAGGCCTTTAACCCAGCAGGGCTCTTATGGGTTATGAGCAGGGCTCAATTCTTTCCAGGGTTTCAGGAAGAATTGGTTTAGGACACCAGGAGCAACAGAAGAGACTGTGGGCTTGAGAGATTTTAGGAATTCATGGGAGAAATTGATCCAACACTCAGTTTGCTTTGTTTTTGTTTAGATAGCCTTTGCTAAGGCTATCTAAAATTAACATGATTTTTAATATTAAAGTTTGAAATGCAATTTTTCTGCAAGTGTAACAGAAATGTTTCCAGGCTACACTATTGCATTCTTCTGCAGCAAAGGATATGACAAAATTCCCATTGGGGAAGATTAGGTGTGGACCTACAATGAACAAAACGGATATTCTTACCTAAAAGTGCACATAATGTACACTTGACTGGGTACCTTGCTTTAGGAACTACCTTCCATAGGCTGTGACCAAAGCCATTTGAAACCTGCCTTATAAATCTGCTGTGTTTTAGCTGCTGCTGATTTCTTTCTGTGATTTAATGTTTTATTTTAACGTCTTTGGGAGGACCTTGTTCTGGAGGGTGGGATATAAATACTTTAAATACATAAAGCATCTAACCCTTTGTGCTGCAATTTGTTCAGTATGTGAACCAAATGCATACATCATTTTTACTAGTGGAACCCAATTGCATTTCAGAGCAGTAAGTGTTTCATTAAAGTCAGTGTTTATGTTGTATTAGAGGTTATTGATAAAGTAGCATACTAACAGCTTGGTTAAGGGGGATTACAATACTGGCCTAGATGGACCCATGGTCTCTTAACCCAATAAACAGCAGCAGCATAAATTCATACGTACTTCCAACTACAGATGAATAAGGCACAAGCTCTAAAATGGTAGCAAGTCTTTCTGAAGGGCCTTCATTGAAGTGCTAGATCAGGAGCTGGGCTTTGGTGGCCTGCTCAAATGAGCTTTGCCATCACCAGTTTCCATATTATAATTTGGAAAGGAGCTTTTGAAATGGGTCTGACAAGCATCATTATTGGCTAGATTTAATCCACAGTGTGGGCAGCAAGGAATAAAGTATATTTTAAAGCCTATAATCACTTCCATCTGTTATCTATCTATATAGTACCATTAACGTGCATAATGCTTTAGTATGGAGGTTGATATCTGCCTCTTTTACAATTATATTTCAGTGGGGAGGAGACATAGGAAGAAAATGTGCTTCTTTGAATGTATCTTGATTCTTGTATCAATTCTTGGTTTGAAAGCTACAGCTCTTGGGTGCAGACAAAATGCTAAGCTGTGGTTATACATGTTCCCTCTATAAAAACTTTGTGCCCAAGCAGAGGGAGGGTGTGGAGTCAGCACACTTCTTTGTCTTGTGCTCCCATTCCAACAAGTCATAGAGAGATGGTAACATGAAGATATCACATAATAGATCCATGGACAGGGATGTGTCTTGAATTCAGGAACTTCATGAGTAGAGTCCAACTCTTAACCACCAGAGCTGACTGGTTTTTGGAACAGTTTTAAGTGTAAAAGAGCATCATGACCTAGAACAGCTGTTCCCAGCCTCCTGTCCCTTTTTAAGACAGGGCTGGAACCCAAAGGACCCATAGGCAACAATGCCCATCACTTCCAGGTTCCCTCCACCATTGCTGAATACCCAGAAAAACCTGGGTAAGTAAGAAGTCCCATTTAAAAAAAAAAACACCTTTCTTACCTCCCTGTTCACAGTGGTGAGAACCCATAAACGGAAGCAGTTGCCTACAGGCTTCCGCCAGATTGCCACCCCCTTAAAAGGAACAGATTTTTCAAATGCCATACCCGGGGAGTCGTGACCCCCAGGTTGGGAACCACTGACCTAGAACTACAGAGTAATGCTCGCAGTGCTGAATAAAATCAACCATATAGCAGAACCCATACACACCTTTTCTGCCATGAAGATCACGGCGGCTTAAGTTTTGCAGTCATGGAAAATGGTGGCCATTCCTCATAATTCTGAGTGAAGCCCAGATTTCACACACTCCATTTGTAGCCCAAGGCAAAATGGCAGCCATGAAAAAAAACTTACTGCTGTTCCAGTTATGACTGGATCTCATGTGGATCTTTACAAACTCGCAAAGGAAAGAGCACAATATTGAAAGGAAGAAAACCCTCAAATCTTTATAGAAATCAAAATACTACTCCTCAGTTATATTACACTTTTATTTTACAGAATTTCAAAAGCTCTTGTACAGATGCTTTAACTGGGAGATCTGCAATACTGACCCAACGAAGAGAGCATACCTACAAATTAAACACACACAATTTAATACCTACTTGTACTGAACCATTACTATCCAAAGGGGTGTGTCACGTAGTTAAGTTGTGCGAAAATGCAAATGCAGAGAGAGATGTTAAAAACAAAGTGAACACTGAGTTTAGGGTTATACAATGGAGGGCTTTGCAAACACATATGGGTGTAATTGTAACATTCTAGACAGCAATATGCTTAGTAATACATCTTTAATGCAATACATGCCTCAGAAAGCTTGTATTTTGTGCGTGTAAACTTCAACCACACAAACTAAATACGTTAAAAAATAGAAATAAAATAATCTAATCTGAAAGTAAGCTCTTTATCTCAAAAGGACACAAAAGTGAACTTTGACTTAAGGTTGGTGTACACATTTCTGCCGCTTCCCTGCACACTGCTTTTTTTTTTTAAATTATTACTGTAACCGTGTTTGGATGCTACTTAATTGCTGCTGCAGTGCAAAAGATGGAGCTAAGACCCTCAAAATATGTTTAAGCCACTGATGTATCCAATATCATATTGATTGCACCACATAAAGCAGCACTGCAGAGACAGCTTTATAGCAGAATTGCTGTTGCACAGCTATATCGTCCTGTGGTGCAAAGCAGGACCAGAGCTGCTTTAAGGACAGCAAAAAAA
Source organism: Tiliqua scincoides (assembly GCF_035046505.1). Lineage (NCBI taxonomy): Eukaryota > Metazoa > Chordata > Lepidosauria > Squamata > Scincidae > Tiliqua > Tiliqua scincoides. The sequence continues at coordinate 40,562,751 of NC_089824.1, read as the reverse complement.
AAAATCTCAGTGCCACTGATAACTTATTTGCTATGCTTAATATTGTACCTACTGAAGGTTTCCCTGTACAGAACTTTCATTGCATTTCATCTCCATCTAGCTTTCAGAATCAGGCACCTCTGAACATTTAAAAAACTATCTTCACTCCAAGGTGAAGCCAACTGTTCAGGAATGGTTTGGTGTGTGTGGTTTTTTGTTTGTATCTAGTCAAGGCCAATGCACTTTCAGAGACTGTTTCATTTTTACAAGATGCCTGCTCTTTTCTGGACATCAGGCACATGGTGGTTGGTGCCTCGCTCTTGGCACAATGGCCAGCTCTCATGCTGCCCCAGAGCTCAGGCCTGCTGCAACAGGACATAAAAAGTGGATATCCAAAGGCAACAAAGAAAATATATCATTTTCATCAAACAAAAGTTTAAAGGGAAAGTGTATAAACAATGGCACCTAAGGCATATTAGACATTCCATTCCCACCCACCCACCCCCATGTTATTTAAATTTTCAGCTCTCATTAAAGTTATTCTGATGTTTACTAAATAAGGCCAAAATGACACTTTTAACCACAGATGTCGACTGCAACAATCTGCCTGTGTGGATTGCAACTTTTGAAGCCAGAGCTTCTTAACCAAACCTGCAGTCAGCAGGATCTGATACCATTTACAAAAAGTCACAGCCATAGATTCAAGCATTGTCTTGTAGCAGATTTGCTACAGAAATCCACACATACATTTCCATCTTCACTAATCCATTATTATTGAAGTTTAGATTTCTCAGGCAGCTAAGAGCCAACTTTTTCTTTGCTTAATCATATTAAGGGCTATAAAGTTCAAGTTCCAAAGCACATCCCTTGAAACACAGCAAGTGGAATATGCCTTGCTGGCTTTGGAGAAAGTTAAAGAATAAAAAGGAATGGCAAACAAATGGGCTTTCCCCTCTGGCATGAGCTTCCAGAGGAAACATATAATCTGAAATAAGGCAAAACAAAAAAGGCATTTCAATCCATATAATTATTAGGCCTAATAATTTCCTTGTACAGATGTCCTGAGATGTGCTGCATGAGCTCTGTGTGAGTGTTTAGCATGAAATTTAACTTAAAGCTTTATACACTAAACATATTTGGTTAATTATGGACCCATTTTAAAAAGTGAAGCAATAAAACATAGCAGAACCAGGGCAGGTTGGGGACAGGAAATGAACAATCCTTGATTTGAGACCTCCATTCATCTGACTGACCCCAAAAGGTCAAATGTCCAATAAAATCTAACACACAGCATATGTTTGTGTAGTCTAAAATCTTGTTGTGATAACTTATTGCAAATTGCACTTGGCAGTTCACCACACCAATGGAAAACTGGCCCCCAGTTGGTTCACATAGTCCTTCAATGTCAACTCCAAGTCACCAGTAGAAGGACCTCGAGAGAAAGTTTGCGGCTGTGCTCAGCCAGCTGGCAGCACCTTCTGGATGCGACCCAACACGAGACACAGCTTTGTCTTGCTCCTTTGAAGGGCTTTCGTCTTCTGGCAAATATTCAGGGAGATCCGTATTCTGTTCCACTTCTACAGGAGTATCTTGGAATGGAACCAGCATCTATTTAACAGGTATATGGGACAATAGTGTTATCATGGGGCTCATAGAGTTATTGTAGAAAGCCTTTGGTTTGCTGCCAAAGGGGTACCTCAAAGTTTCATGCATTAACACAACTGCAGTTTTAGACATCAGCTCGTGTTCAGAGGTTTAACAATTCTGAGAATTCAAGCTATTGAGAAGTACATGAGGCAAAGTTCTTTTAAAAAGAGTCTCCAGTTTCAACTGATTAGCACTTTGCTCAAACAAAGGAACAACATGCACCACTTTATCTGCAATGCAGAGTTTTTCTGATCAAGTTCTCAGAGATTGGTGTGATTTGTCAGTTCCCTGAAGTTCCTGCTTACATGACCAAACAAGTAAGGTTGTATATGCTAACAAGAAGTTCTGATTCTTCCATTGCACTGGATTATTTTGGATCTTGTACAGGGCAACTCTTGTACATTAACAACTTGGAACCGTAGATTCTAAAATGCTAAAATTTAGAGTCTACACCTGTTGCTTCTACTTGGCTTTCCACAAAAGGCACAGAAAGTTTCACATATACAGAAACTTCCTGTTCTCTTCTTTGAAGAAGGGAGTTGCCCTTCCTTTCCATGCACACCCTGCTTCCCCATTAAAGGAATATTGCATTCCCTTGATACACAGCAACAATCTGTGATGCCCCTGCCCACATGGATTTTCATGTAGGCAACCACTGGACTACCGTTGCATCCAATGAAGGTGCTATTTTTATTGCCAATCCAGCTTGCTTAGCCATTCTGAATGGTTCTCACCTCTTCTCCACTTTCACTTTTCACAACTTGCTGGGCTTTCATAACTTTGGTTGATGCTATTGCTGTTGCCAATGCCTACACGAAGGGAAAAGCAGAACAGAGTATCAGGGTAATTGGTCTTTATCCAATACTGCAAAAACACAAAAGCCAACCACAGAGATTGCTCACCTCTGCTTTTAGATCGGATCTGATTCGGACAACACATCTTTGAACTGCCATTTGAAAAGTAAAGCTGATAACTCCTTTAATTTTCAGCAAGGCCTCTTCACACAAGTTTCTCCGAGACTAAAAATCAAGGACATGGGTTATGAGCAAATGCTAAGTAAATCATCAGGAGTCCACACATGTTTTTGGCTGGTCTTAGCTATCAAGTCAAAAAATGTTCCATCAGCATGATCCTTACACTATGCTTCTGTGCAAAAATAGGCACAGCATCTCCAAGTCTAGAGCTAGAAAAAGGGGCAGAGACTGTCCTTAGAGTTGAGAAAGTCCAGTACAACTGTAGGGACAATTCACTCCCCTCTCTCTAGCTCCAATCTCCAAGCTGGGGCAGAAAGAAAGGGATTGTTTGGAAGGTGGGCTGCCAAAAAGAAGTCTGGGCAGCTGAGCACCTATATGGCAACTCCCAATTTTCCCCTCTAGCTCAGAACTGAAAGGGAGAAGTGGGAATCTTCTCTGTAGTTCTGTTACACATGGTAACTGAAGGGACTATTTCCAGCCCCAATGTACATGTTGAGGTTCCTTTTGCCCCACCTGATACAAGGCAATGAAATACTTATCGTAGCAAGCTGAATTATGAATCACTATGAAAAATGAATTGTGACCACTGGCATAACATATATGCCATACCCCAAGAAAAAAATTCTTCCCCACCTGCCACACAATGAAGAACAATGACATTTCTTTAAAGGTGTATCACTGCCCTGAATTTAGCCATACAAGAATTACCAACTACATTTCTGCTTACATTTTTGAAGCTAAACTAGGATGGAATCAACTGTAAGTAATGAGGGGAAACTGCTGAAAAGCAAAGACTGCTTTTCTCCGTATGATCAGCTAAACAGTCCCCTGTGGTTAAGTTCTGACTGACTGAAATGCTCATTGATGAGCAGTTAGTGTTTAAGTTGCTATTTATCAGACACCTTGTATCCATACTGACTGAATGCATCAAAGCAGCTGTTGTATCCTTCAGCTTCCTCATCTGTGGCAGCTCACGGACATCACTGCACTTGCTGAACTCTGATTTAAAAGGGAAAGATGCCTGCTCACCCAACACACAAGAGACTATTAAAATGAAAGCAAGCAACAGGACGACTGTGCGACAACATGGCAGTGCCTTGTTCTAGGTGCACCTGCTCAGCATTATCCCAGTGTGCTTTAATGCATCTATGGTGCTGAAAGACAATGATACAGCCAGATGGCCTCTCCGAGCTATCAAAACTACACTGTAAGACCTTCATTGTGGCCAGGAATTCCGATCTTCAGATAGCACTGACAACTGAGTGATGTCTTCGTGCATTCAAGCTAGCTTGGAGCTGGCTGTTTACAGCAGTGGCATATCTAAAATATGGCAGGTTGGGCATGCGCCCTGGGTGCCACTTGAAGGGAGGGGCACCCCTAAGCAGTTCCTATTCAGGTCCAGCAAGAAGATGGCTTTTGTTGAGCATCAAGAGGAGGAGGAGGAAAGCGGGCAGCAACCAGACTGCAAGGCCACCAAAACACAAGGAGGTGATCTAGAGAAGGGCAGCGGGATCACAAGGCTACCACCACTAGCAACACAACCTTAACAGAGGAGAACCCGGATGTGACGTCAATGTCACCACCCCAGGTGCTGGGGTCTCTAGCTATGCTGCTGGTTTACAGAGACGCAAAAACAAGATTTGCAAACGCAGGTGTTTGCTTGGTGACTCAGGTCATTTGCAGATTACATGCAAGTGAGTGACCAAGGCAGTGGCTCAATTCACATGCAATGCCAACCAGTCTAAAACACCGATATCCTGCCTTCCTTGCAGCGGCAAGCCAAGGGGGCTTGCACTCAAAATAATACAAATGACAACAAAATATTAAACGCACTGTACAATATGCTAAAATACAAACACCAAAAGAAAAAATCCTCTTCCCAAACCATGGTTTGGCATTACCAATGAGCCTCAGGGCTGAACACTTCTCGCTCTCTCGCTCTCTCACACACCCCACAATTCCTTGATATGCTCTCTAGTTTTTACCAAACTACTGTTTGCTATTACATCCAAGCTAGACAACACAGTTTAGCACTTCTAAACTGATCTATGAAGTGAATAGCACTTATGGTAGCACAAAGCTAAGCAAAGCCCCACCCCTCATAACTTCCAATCGCCTTCAACCATGTTATAGAATCCAATTGTAAGTTTACTGCAGGCGTCCCCCCATATCTGACATGGATACGTTCCAGAGCCCCCACTGAAACAAACAGAGGATATGGGGGGATCTTATCGCCACACCTCATGCACCCATTAACTTTGTTTTTATTCTTACTGATAGTGCCAAGAATGAATTATCTTGCATTTACAGGATACTATAAACATGAAGAGAAGGGAGGGGATGACTCAGCAAGCATTAACAGGAAGCAGGAAGCTTCCTGCTTATAATGTCCTGTAAAAGCAAGAGACATTCATTCTTGGCACTATCAGTATGAATAAAAATGAAGGTAATGGGCACACGGAGGGGGCACAGAGAACCATGGATAGGTGACACCAGATCCATGGATATAGGATACATCTGTATTTCAGAAATATTGGCTGTACAAACACATGCCACCATGTGCCCTTCAATACTTCAGGTATCCTTCTGAACACACAAGAACATACATTTCATCTGACATCCTGCCCATTTAAGCTGCTTCCTCATTGCCCTGAAAGAATACCATTGCTGGTTGTACGGAGACTGTTACAAAGCAATTCATTCAATGAAAGGCTACTCCCTCAATTACTCATTCCACGGGATGCAAAACGTAACCATGGTTTTGTCTGTGCCTACGTATTTGCTTATTCTGATTTTTAACTTCTTGAAATAAAAAATGTGTGGGTGGGGGGGGAATATGTCTATACTAATATAAAAAAATTAAAGCCTATCTAAAAGGACTAGGATGGAAAAATGTCATGGATGAATACAAACGCCTATGTTAGAAACATCTCCTTGAAACTCAAAATTGTGGCAGTGTTGACTACAGGTTAAGACAGAGCCAGGTCTTGAAAGTCAAAGTGATTTACAAATGGGGTTTTTCCATTCACCTTCACAGACCTGAGGTGACAGGCCGTCAAAATCTGACTTCTGTATGTGCAGAAGGAACCTTTGCTAGGAACACACATAGTTTGGTGACCATGCATTTGCTACTGGTCCCGTTTATATGCATCTCTCCTCATCTGCCATGCTTGAAGTATGATAGTTTGCTACCAGTAGACAGGGAAAGAAGCCCTCTGAATTAAGGGACTACGCTACTCTATACTAATTACTAAAAACAAACATCTTTACCTTGACACAATAGCCAGAAATTGCAAGGATCTGCATTAGCTCTGTATAGGGGAGTATACAGGCTGCCTTAAGATGTGCTGACCTAAAACTATTTAGAGAGAAATGTGTACTTAAATTGGCAGGCAAAAGAGAAACAGGCAGCATTTTTCCTGGCTGTAGAAAAGCTTCAGAGACAGTGATGGGCAAATAAATGAGCTACCCAGTCAGTAAACATAATAGGGACAAGTGAGTGGAACTGATTAAACCTGGCTTAAAGAAGAGGCATGTGGGGGAGAGGGAAGCAAAATGGTGGCAGTGGTGGTGCGGAAAGGCCAGAAAGAAAATTTCTTAAAAACCAAGGGGTACTTATGCTCATTATTCATGATTATCAGCTGCTGACTTTATTAGGGGAAAATAGGATACACAGAGACCTGGTTCTTCAGCAGGGTTACTGGGCACAAATGTAAGTCAGTGCAGGAGAAGATCAGGTTTGATCATTTAAAATGGCTACAAAACCGAAGCACAAAGACCCAAGGGCACTTGTGGATAACATGCTCAAGTAGTCTTACATGCTGTTTGGCAGCCATAAAGAGGCAAACATGGCCCTGGGGTGTTATCTACAAGGGAATGGAGGATAAATTTATAGAAATTATTCTGACATTGCATAAAGACTCCACTGAGACCTCATTATCACAACGGTTATCCAATAGCCAAAGAAATCTCAGACAATGAGTCACAAAAAGCCAGCAAGAGAAGTTCAACATTTCCTTAGGATTGAACTGTAAAAAGAAAAAAATCAGAGCTGGGAAACCAAGATAATCTAACAATAGCCAAGGGATGAAACAAAACAGATACATCAATTCCAATGGGTAATATCACTGCCAAATCCAAAAATGAATTAAAAACAACTAAGAGAGTCAAATATACTGAGTACATTAAGGCTACTGAGCCACTACCGACCTTCCACAAGGGAAGATTTTCAGCAACACAACCTCTTCCTGCTGCAGTATCCCTGTACAACATGCTGACCTGCAGGTCCCCTAGTTCTAAGGGAAGATACAATAATAAATAGGGTGGGGGAAGGAGAGTGGGAAAGCCCCACAGTGTGAGCAGACCTCCATTCGTTGGGATCCAAGTCTTTATATACAGGCAGGCAAGATCTTTCTGAAATTAGCTTCCTGGGACAAGTTAAATTAATGCATCAATATTTACTAGAAACAAATTATATATATCACCAACACCTGAAAAACACATGAGAGGCTTAATGCAGATATAAAGTATATGGCATATAGCATTCCAGGTTTATGTTTGAAGTATGCTTACAGAAAATAAGGAGTCACACACACGCTCCTTCTATACCCATGTAGGTTCCCAGCAACACCACACTTACCGAATCATCAAGGCCATCTATATGTAAAACCACTGTTTTAGCACGTTTATTTGTGCTTCCCAGGAAAAACTGAGCTTTCCGACGCCGAGAATTCATCTCATTCACATTGTCCATGTCTGACATGCTGGAAGACTGAAGGATCTCATAGATTTCAGAAGCTAACAATTTTGTCTCCCCTGGTGTTGTGGTCCTAAGGCAAAGCAAATTGAGATTTGAATGAATTTAATTGTTTGCAATTCTTTTTTTCAAAGAAAAGCTACATGCCAGGCCAATATAGAAACATTATTTTAAAAAGAATCAAACTTTAACAGTGCAGTGTCAACTTCCTCTGAGACCATGTTACTCTTAGTTGAAATTAGGAGTTACCAAGCCTAAGCTAATTTTAAAATCCAGATTCCTATTTGACCAGTAAACATTTGCCTAATAATTAAGAGGCTTCTACAGTTACAATTAAAAAAATTTAATTCTATATCAAAAACAAAAAATATTACAGTTTGTTTTCTGTAACTTACTTTTTATAGAAACTTGCAAAATATTCTTTTCTTGTTTTCTTGCATCTATCTTAAGATTGCATTGCATCTTGCATCTTGTTTTCTTTCTCTATCTCCCTTTGTGCTGGTATTCATGGTATACTCATTTTAACAACAATTTATTCTTGTATGGATTCTTTCATGCAAGTCTCTCAAACAGACACTTGCAAACAAACAAATCATGTTTCACCTACCACATGGGACCTACACAGTATATTTTTCCTTCAGCTAGGACTATTTACTGTGGAAGGTGATTTCCCAAGAATCGTTCATTAAAAAGAGATTGGGTCTGTGTTTTCATCAAAAAGATTGTGTTCCCAATCCTAACCAGCTCTACTCAGAAGTAAGTCCTATTTTGTTCAATTGGGCTTACTCTCAGGAAAGTGTAGTTAGGATTGCATCCTGGGTCTGTGTTTAGAAGAATGGCCTACTTCAAGGGCTGCTAGTGAGCAACCCCATGATATGAACATAGGAACGGCTCAAGACCTCTCAATGTCTGGCAATAATGTGCAGCTTCTGCTTCTCCCATTCTCAAATGTTCTGGCTCAGTACTCTGCTCCACTCTTATTTCTCTTCTTCCACTTTCCCCTTCTTCCTTTTTCAGGGAGTAAAAGAAAGAGGAGGCAAATAGAAATGTGCCAATTTGCTGCCTGAGGTGACCACTCCAGTTGGCCTCGTGGATCGGCCAGCCCTATATGAACACATTTCAGAAAGCAATAGGCTGCATAGACAGACATGTTGCTATTACTTCCAAACACCCTCATAAACTGGACTTCTCTAGGACATGCATTCTACATATTTGAAACAGGATTTAGGAGTAGGAGATTCCACAAAACTCTTTGTCCTGCTTGATGACCTTCTACATGTTACCCACCAAACACCCTAACATAAAATTATTACCACCAGCCACTGAATCATGATATACTTCAAATTTTTCTCTATGGCTGGTTCCTTGTCACACTAGACTTCTGTGTGAAGTGAAGAAGGGCATACAACCCAAGAGAGCCTAGAGCAGGGGTGCCCAAATCCCTGGCCGGGGGCCAACTGCAGCCCTCAGGGACCCCCAGTCTGGCCCTTAGGGAGTTCCCAGTCTCCGAAGAGCCTCTGGCCTGCCGGGCATTTGCTAAAGCCCACATTGGCCTGACATGACTGCTCTTAGCATGAGCCGACTGTTCAATCTCTTGCATGAGCTGCGAGCCAAAGGCTCCCTCCACTTGCTGTTTCACATCTGTGAAGCAGCAGTTAAGGAAAGGCTGGCCTTGCTTTGAGCAAGGCTTTTTATAGGGCATGAGCTATCGCAAGAACTTCATTCATTCATATAAGTTCCATCCAATATATTCATTCATGTAAATGTATTCAAATTTTACATGTAAATTAATTTTTTCCCAATCCCTGATACAGCGTCAGAGATGATGAGGCCCTCCTGCCAAAAACTTTGGACACTCCTGGCCTAGAGCAACCAGAAGTCACATACTGAAATATAGTTTGATTAGGACTACCACAAAACTAGCAGAAAGTCACAGGTGGGAAGAAAAAATGGGGTAAAGAGATGATCCTAAATCCCTGGACCCTCCCCTTTGTGTTCCATTTCCTCAATCCATCCCTCTTGGCTTCAAGTCTCCTATCTATTCTTCCCAGAAGGAGTCCGCTGTATCTCTCCCCATCCCCCCCAAAAAACACCCTTCCTCCACATCTCTCTGGCATTCTCATCCTCTCCTCCCAACACAAACACTTAATTTTAGCCCACCTTTCCTCAGGAAATGAGCACAAGGCAGAAAACGTACTTCACAATACAATATTCAAAATTCGACAATCTGGTTTCATTGATCAGATAAATACCAAGGCTTTACAGAAGAGAAATATCCTTCATTGCCATTTAAAAGCCATCAAGAAGGGAGCCTGCTGTGTTGTCCTAGGGCAGGGGGTTATGCCCAAAGTTATGACCGCTGCGTTCAGAAAATGCGAACCCGTCCAGATTGCAGCTTTCTGTTCCATTCCTGCGCAGCTTGTTCTTCTGAAAGATCTGGGCACCAGAGCGCTCTGGGACGTCATGTCTGTTGCCCAGCATCCCAGAAGGCTGCATGGCAGGACGTCCAGACAGATGCAACTGCCTGGGGCATCCTGGTGCCCGAGTCTTCCAGGAGGATGAGCCACGTGGAAGTGAAACCAAAAGGTCCGCCCACCACACGGAAGGATTCTGCCAAACCCTGAATCCAGCCTTCAGGTTGGGGTTTGACCAGCCCTGTCCTAGGGACATAGTTCAACAACTGTGGCACCAGTACTAAAGATGCCCAGTCTCTGGTGCCCACCAAAGAGATCTTGGTTACAGGAGGGCCAGAGGAGACTTTCCAATTCCAATCTTGACATTGATAGGTTAACATGGAAGAAGGCTGCCCTTGCATTCTCTCCAATTTTATTTTCCCCTAAGTATACTCATTGCCTACAGAAATGAATGGCAGCCATTCACTTATAAAGCAATATACTCTAGGGCAGTGTTTCTCAAACTGTAGGTTGGGACCTACTAGGTGGGTTGCGAGCCAGTTTCAGGTGGGTCCCCCTTCATTTCAATATTTTTACTATATTAGACTTGATGCTTCCATAGCATGTGACTGCATTTGAGGAAATGTTAGGCATGTACTTTTAACAGACTACTATGTATATACTTTTAACAATGATAGTAAATAGGAATTACTCCTGGGTAAGAGTAGGTAGGATTCCAGCCGAGGATTGTTAAAAATTTTCCTGCTTCATGATGTCACTTCCAGCCATGACATCACTTCTGGTGGGTCCCGACAAGATTCTTTCGCTAAAAAGTGGGTCCCAATGCTAAATGTGTGAGAATCACTGCTCTAGGGGATTGACAGAGTGGAGACTAAACCCAATTCTCAAGAAGCAAATCAGATCTTTTGCAGGGAGCCTCATCTTTGGCTCCATTTCTGGGTCACTCAAGAATGGTGAAAGGTTGGAAACTGCCTTTGTCCATTACATACAATTCAAAAGCATTGCATTTTTTCCACTGTCAGAACTTTCAATACTGTACAATTGTTGGAAAATATTTAATATGTTGGTAACACAAACAACTTTTTATATCATCAACACATGCATCAGTAAACAGAGGCACCAAGGCAGCAGGCAACACTCTTCACTGCAGGATAGCTACAAACAGCCTCTGACACAAAGAAATGAGGACAAGGAGGAAGTCCACTGCCACTCCTATTATTTCTCACAGGTACTAACTTCAGCCAGCAATACTGCCAGTCTGGCATCTTTCACATACACTAACATCAAATTAAAACTGGCTGCCCCTTTTTAAAATAGCATCTTGAGCAATCCCTGCTTTTCATTCCACCAAGCTGTCAGGAAGGGTCTGCATATCACATGAGAGTCTGTTTCAGCAGTTTGCCTTCATAGCTTTTCAGCTAGCAGTGCCTAAACACAGTAATGACATATTTCAGGGAAGAAGAGTCACTGAAATGCCTAGCTAGCTAGCAAGAAACCCCAAGTTAATGTGAAATGGAGGCCTTTTGCTTCCTTGACTCACTGCCATATTAACTCTCCAGTTTCCATTCTATCCCTCTTGATCTTAGACTGCAGGTTAGGAGCCTCCTCTAAGCTCTTTACTGACTGCTTCCCTTCACCCACATCTCTTCAGCTTACCATTAGCACAGCCAGCTTGCAAACCCACCTTTCATGTGATCACACCAATGCTCCAACTGTAGAGCCTTGCTCACATTTTGTGCAGGTCACTAGCTAGTTTCTGAAAGCTACAATGTGGAAAGCCAATTTGCCTACAATGGTGTGTGGGGGTGGGGAAGAGAAGAGATCAAAGCATGTAGATTTCATTGAACACTTTCCTACATTTGCCCCCATAATGTCAATATACTTCTGCTCCAAAAGTATGAGTAGGACATGAACAGTGTCAAGCTGGGAAAAATGAAGCAAATTTCTAATTCATTTTGCCATGTCATGATTAGATAAAAAAGCCTACTTAGCCTGACTAAATGTATGATCTAGAGCAGTGCATCTCAACAGCATGTTCTCTGGACTGATGCCAATCTGCAAGTCATCAGCTGCTAGTCAATGGCAAATCTCATGTTGTACTAAGCGATATGCAACTCCCCACCTAATGCAAGCAATCCTCCGCTTCCTCTTTCTTGCATGCAACACACATGCCAAACTTCTCCAAGGCTTTCAACCCCCTCGAACCTTCCCTCCCAGCTGAAAGAGCAGTGGTACTCAAACTGGTGGGTCACAAGCCACCAGCTTGTGTAAAGGTCCCCCAGTTCCTTTACAGGGCAGGGAAAGGTGAGAGGCAGCAAAGCGATCTCCAGGATCACGTGGGTAGTGGGGGTACTTATACTCAAGGGAGGTCTGCTGCAAGCTGCAGGAGGTGCATGGAGCCCTGCACAGCCTTCCACAGAGCTCCCCAAGGCTTAGTATGTTCAAATTGAACGATTGCAAAGCACTTCCTAGTTGCATTGTAACCAACAGCAAGACTCCTGTGATATTCTTAATTATGTTTTCTTTGACTTGATTTATACATGCATTATAAGATCTTGTCTGATCTCGGAAGCTAAGCAGGGTCAGGCCTGGTTCGTACTTGGATGGGAGACTGCCTGGGAATACTGGGTGCTGTAGGCTTATACCATAGTCTTTTGTGACTGAAGGTTGCCAACCAAGCTTCGTGTTTATCAAGTATCTCTGACCTTTAGTGAGCTGGGAGAAAGTCAAAAGTGACAAACCATTCATTTATTATTAATGCATTAATACTTCTGAAGATTAATTTGCAGCACCAAAGATTGTCCTTTCTCAGATGCAAGCACCATCAGTTCTATCTGATGAGCAAGAGTCTTTTCTTGTGAATCAGTGTGCCAAAATAAACCTGATTATTTTTGAAGTTGCCAGATTATGTAAATACAACAACATGGCTCAAACATATAGAAAAGCAGGTTATAAATCTTTTAACTAAATAAGACACTGGTCCTTGACACACAGGAAAAAAAACTGCTAGTCTACCACATCATATAGGTTGTAAAGAATTGATCTAGAAAACTGAAAGCCTAATCCTATGCTGCCCAAAGCGCGGGGCTAGGGCTCTGCCAAAAATGGTTGCTGCAGCATCCTGAGTGCTAAACGGGCAGCACCAGCGGCACCTTGGGTGAAGGGGACTTTTGTCCCCTTCCCCCAGGTAAGGCAAGTAGCCCAGCAATGGGGCTACTCGATTCTACAGCAACCCTTGAGTCACCGTAGAATCAAGAGCCACCATATCGGGAGGCGGACCCGGAGGCTCAGGATCTGGTTGAGCTCCGCTCCACTGGTCCTGCCTTCCCCCTGCTCCGCTCCCTCCCGTCACACCTCCTCCCCACCTTCTCCCGCACCCCAGAACACCTCCTCCCTGCCTCCCCCATGCCCCCACCTACCTCTCCTCCAACCGGTGGTCCGCACAACCACTGAGCAGCGGAGCACCACTGATCCACCAGCACTAGCCCACTGCTGGCCGGCAATGAGCTAGTACCAGTGCTCCGTCAGCACTAGCGGCAAGTGTGAGCATAAGAACAGCCCCACTGGATCAGGCCATAGGCCCATCTAGTCCAGCTTCCTGTATCTCACAGTGGCCCACCAAATGCCCCAGGGAGCACACCAGGTAACAAGAGATCTGCATTCTGGTGCCCTCCCTTGCATCTGACATAGCCCATTTCTAAAATCAGGAGGTTGCACATACATATAATGGCTTGTAACCCGTAATGGAGTTTTCCTCCAGAAACTTGTCCAATCCCCTTTTAAAGGCATCCAGGCCAGATGCCGTCACCACATCCTGTGGTAAGGAGTTCCACAGACCAACCACACGCTGAGTAAAGAAATATTTTCTTTTGTCTGTCCTAACTCTCCCAACACTCAATTTTAGTGGATGTCCCCTGGTTCTGGTGTTACGTGAGAGTGTAAAGAGCATCTCTCTATCCACTTTATCCTTCCCGTGCATAATTTTGTATGTCTCAATCATGTCCCCCCCTCAGGCGCCTCTTTTCTAGGCTGAAGAGGCCCAAACGTCGAAGCCTCTCCTCACAGAGAAGGTGCCCCAGCCCAGTAATCATCTTAGTCGCTCTCTTTTGCACCTTTTCCATTTTCACTATGTCCTTTTTGAGATGCGGCAACCAGAACTGGATGGAATACTCCAGGGGTGGCCTTGCCGTCAATTTGTACAACGGCATTACAATATTAGCCGTTTTGTTCTCAATATCTTTTCTAATGATCCCAAGCATAAAATTGGCCTTCTTCACTGCCGCCGCACATTGGGTCGATACTTTCATCAACTTGTCCATCACCACTCCAAGATATCTCACCTGATCTGTCACACACAGCTCAGAACCCATCAGCCTATATGTGAAGTTTTGATTTTTTGCCCCAATGTGCATGACTTTACACTTACTTATACTGAAACGCATCTGCCATTTTTCTGCCCATTCTGCCAGTTTGGAGAGATCCTTCTGGAGCTCCTCACAATCACTTCTGGTCTTCACCACTCGGAAAAGTTTGGTGTCGTCTGCAAACTTAGCCACCACATTGCTCACCCCTGTCTCCAGGTCATTTATGAAAAGGCTGAAAAGCACCGGTTCCAGGACACATCTTTGGGGCACACCGCTTTTCACCTCTCTCCATTGTGAAAATTTCCCATTGACACCGACTCTCTGTTTCCTGGTCTTCAACCAGTTCTCAATCCAGGAGAGGACCTGTCCTCTAAATCCCTGACTGTGGAGTTTTTTTAGAAGCCTTTGGTGAGAGACCGTGTCGGACGCCTTCTGAAAGTCCAGATATGTAATGTCTATGGGTTCTCCCGCATCCACATGCCTATTGACCTTTTCAAAGAATTCTATAACATTCGTGAGGCAAAACTTACCCTTACAGAAGCCATGCTGATTCTCTCTCAACAAGGCTTGTTCGTCTATGTGTTTTGAGATTCTATCTTCGATGAGGCATTCCACCATCTTACCAGGTATAGATGTTAGGCTGACCGGCCTGTAGTTTCCTGGGTCCCCCCTCCTTCCCTTTTTAAAAATCGGTGTGACATTTGCTGTCCTCCAATCCTCTGGCACTGTGCCCGTTTTGGGGGACAAGTTGCATATTTTAGTCAAGAGATCAGCAACTTCATTCTTCAATTCCTTAATAACTCTTGGGTGGATGCCATCAGGGCCCAGTGACTTATTGATCTTTAATTTATCAATTGGCTCTGAAACATCTTCTCTTTGCAAATATATTTGCTTTGCAATACAATTGCAACAGTGTGGGCAGGCAGTAAGTCAGCACGCACTGTTTAGGATTGGGCCCAAGATTCTTATCAAGAATGTTGGTTCAAGGGGAGGGGAGAATGTGTACCCTAATTTACAATCAGACTGCAGGAACTTAATCTCATAGGGCCCATCAGTTTTTAAATGATTTTAAGTTTCCCATGACTCTCAAACATCTTTCTATTAAAAATAATGTTACATGACCCAGTTTCTCATTTTATAGATGTTTTTAAAACTGTGGTAAACCCACCTTTCTAAACATGTTCTCCAGTTTGCAAATTTTTAAAATAGTTTATGAATTTCTTCCTGACTAGGAATTTAGTCAAGATTTGTTTTACATTCTGCAGGGGCTCAAGTCATTTTGCAGTCAGCATATAATTCTTAATGACAGACTGTTTCTAACATTTGAACCTTGATAATTTGCATTTGAGCCATGTCTTGCACAGCTACAAGTTAAATATTTTGATCTGTTCCAATGATGGACGCTAGGTGGCATTGTTCTCTTTTCTTATGCACATGGGTGATTTCTCTATTTTATCTGTTTCTAAAACATTTTTTAAAAAGTTCAAAGAGTAGTTTGATCACCCAGATTGGGCGTTGCCCACTTATGATTTGCTTCCAATCCACTAAAAATTCTTGTTTGCTTCTCTCAGACACGGACACTCACTCACCATATCATTTTTAACAAGTTAATACTCAACTATTTTCTTAAGCCATTTCTGCCTAATGTTGCATATACGCAACAGGGACCAAATGTGTACACCTGTGGGCTGGGGAAAGAGCCTAACCAAAAGCCTCTAAAACAGGGGTGTCAAACATCAGGCCCTAGGGCCGAATGCAACTCCCAGAAGCAATTTATCCAGCCCCCATTATAACTGGGCTCTCTCATATCTTGAAATTATGAACATGATATGCGTGTTCTTTTCTTCTGTCATTTGCAGCTAATGAGTTTCTAAGTGAAAACAAAGTGCTTCTTTCTGGCCATCATCTGCTTAATGATCTCACTTTCTGCTTAATGACAACACTTCCAGCCCTCATCAGGGCCATGAATGCTAACTTCGGCCCTCTATATGAAACAGATATGACATCTTTCCCTAAAAAATTTACATTGGTGTCTTCAGTAATGCATCATATTAAGCTGCAACAGCTATTAGTTACTAGCCAATTTTTAAGGTGCATAGTGTGGGTGCTATTTCAAAATCAAGCATAGTTATTTTAGTTTTCCAACACCAACACATTTGCTTCAAATCACCCACAGCTATTCCCAACAATGAAGTTAGAGACAAGAATTCTGACTCCTAGTCAGCTTTAAAATCCGACATATGATCCAGAAAGACAACCTCCAATTCTCTTCTAATAGGTTTTTATTAGAGATTGAGCCTCCACATCATCAAGCACAAAAGTATTATGTAGAGACCCATCACTGGGGCCCACCAACTTACCGTTGTTCTCCAACTTACAGGAGCAAAAACTAGGACATGGCATGGTCAGAAAGATGTTCAGCCCCATCTTTCAGTCTTAGTAAGGCTGAAGTATAACTTAGTTTAAGGGCAGCCCAATCCGATCCAGTGCTGGTGCAGGAAGGCCACATGTCCCATACTGTATTCAGTGCTGGAGCTGAGCAGACTAGAGGTCTCCTTGGGGTAAAATGAGAATTTGTTCCTTAACCTGTGTTGAGCTCCTATCTGCCAAATGAGGCTATTCAGATCTACACAAGCAAAATTGCTGGCGCAAGTTCAAGAAGCCCCATGTAGGGCTTTCAGGCCTAGGAAGAGCGTTAGCCACCACACCTTCCAGGCCTGATCCACCCCACCCCCGTTCCATCCTCCCTACCTCTGTTCTTCCCTCCCCCCACCCATGCTGCTCAGCAGCTGCAGCTCCAGATTTCAACACCAATGGGACTGCACAGGCCTTCCCACTGACCCATTCCTGCTTATTCCTGACCCATCACAAATGTGATTTACGGCACGGCTGCGCCAGTGCTAACAACCCTTAGTATACTTACAGCCCAAACCAATCATTTAGTACAACATCACATAATATAACACTATGTCGCTTCCTCCTCCCCATCCCTGTAGATTAACTTTCCAAAGCAAGAAAAGTTTAGATTGTGCATCTTTAAAAAGTTAATTATCCACTAGAACTTGAGGCAATTAAATTTGCTGTAATTAACTGGTGTGCATGTGACTGACTTCACACTAATTGTGTGCATCTTGCCATATGTACAAGGGACTCATGTGCAATTAAATACTATTAATTGAACTGATCATCTTAGGCAAGTAATAAATTGGAAATGCTGTGCTGGATTTCATTCAGCTAGTTCCACCTGACATTCTGGCAAGAGCAGGCTCTCTTGCAAAAAGAAAGTACTTCTAGGTAAAGTAATTAAAATTTTGCTTTCATTAGTTTGCCCTCTTCATAGAGAGCTACTGTTACCTCAATTTGCAGCAATATACGAGTACTAAAAGTATATGAGAGAGAGAATGGTAATGAAGATCATGGGTTGTATCAAAAGGTGCCTTGTGAAGCAGACGCTTCTACTTGACTTCTCATGTTCTGCCTCCATTGCAGTCCCTCTGCACACCATTCTTCACCCCTGCTGGAGTGTCCCCTGACCCTCAAAACAAGATTTTCAGGTGTGGAGCAAGCAGCAAGAAGCAGAGTTCCACTAACACCACTTTAGAGCCATCACTATGAAAAAGGTCTAGGCTTCGACCTTTGCTATCTATGATTACTATTTACTATTACTCATACTACTACTACCTACCCACACATTCTATGAACATGGAATCTACATGGAATCTACTTACATGTAGATTATAAACTATAACTGCCTAAAAGGGACACACTACACAATAATAGAAATAACCTACTTGTTTCATTGTATTTAGGATCTTCATGTTGTCTTGTACAAAGTTTTGACAGGTTACACTGAAGTCTTCTTTTGCTGCCATTGCACATCCACAATGCCAACCTCAAATGTGATCAGGACCACAAGCCAGAAGAATAAGAAAATAAATATTCTTTTGAAGATTTCAAGATCTGAAAGAATTACTCACCTAGTTGCTTCTGGCAAGCAGAAGTTGCCTTTGGGTCACCTGGTGGTTCTACCCACTGCTACAGAGCCAGAAGTCTGTAGCTCTCACCTCATCCAAAACCAAAAGTTAACTGTAAGTAAACTGGCATTTGAATCTTGAATGTTTACACTAGCTTATCTGACTCTAGTATCTCTGTGCCATTTCGAGACATTGTGCTCCTGCACAATGGAATTGATAAATTCCATTCTAAGCATTCGTGCGAACGTGCGTGTGTATGAACAAAATAGGCAGCTCAGATATATCTCAGATTTTTGCCAACACTTGGGCTACAATCCTAGACACCAAGAGTAAGTCCCAATTAACACAGTGGGATTTACTTCCTAGTAAACATGTAAGGGTTCTGCTGTAGGACTATTAAGGCAGCTTCCAAAAACGTTCTGACTCAGTGTAAAGACTTACAAGCATTTACACACAGAATACATCAGTAGATTTAAACTCGCTCCATTTATCGAATTCTAACAACATAAATCAGCAGTTGTCAACATGACGCAGTCTGAATTTTTAAAATTAACCACACACCTACAGCAAACAGTTTAGAAACATTAAAAGCCACAAATGAGTCCCTTCAAAAGGAAATCACCTCCTATCAATTATCAGGATAGTTACATCCATGTTTTATTAGTGGTCAGGGAGGCTTTTAGTGCAGGGAAGATGACCTGCCTTATTATGCACTTTATTTCATAAAGTACCATGCACTCTGATTGCATTATACAACCAAACACACATACATCTTCACCACACTGTTCCTTCCAGAGAATGGACACCTGGCTCACAGTTAACTATGCACATGTCTTGGGACACGCACAGATTCCAGCACTGTATCACAACAGAACCGACCTGCGACTGTGACCAAAGGTATTGGATACTATAACTACATAAATACAATGGATCTGATGCCAGCATTAAGCACACCACCACCCTCAACTTCTTTCTCACCTAAACAAAAACTTTATCAAAAAGTGTGGCTTGATCATGGTCAGAACCTTTTTTCCTCTTCATTTTGAGTGACAGATTTCCATAGATGTTCAAACTGACTGCAAACTTTCCTCAAAGCTTGAAAAGTGGTTTGAGTTATGACACTGGGATCTGTCACTGCAATCAGAGATTCTACTGAGTGCGACCAAGCATATCTTTGGATCTTTATTGGGTGTCTGGGGCCCAGCTCACCCACTTCGGAGGAAGGTCAGGAGGAAGGAGTTGGTCTTAGGAATGAGGCCCAATGTGTCTCTATTAGCCACCAGGCCCCAGACACTACTCCTTGCTGGGCTACTCCATTGCTTCTTCAAATGCTGGAAGAATTTCAGCATTTCAGACATCCGCTGATGCCTTTGTTAGCTGCTTCAAAGACCCCTGAAGGTGGAACTAGGATCCATGCATGCCAACACCCAGCCTGTGATGCAATCAGCCTCATTGGAGACTTGCTTACCCCGCCCCCAGAAGCAGGAGGAAAAGTCTCTAACCCTTAAAGGCCCAGACACTAGGGTAACTGGGGTGGGGGAAAATAGAGATGGGTGAACAAGCCACTCTCATAAAATGACTCTCAGTTAACAGTTCTTTCAAAAGAACTTTAAGGGAAACCTTAATTATTATGTATGGTAACTGCAGATAGCATGGTACACTTACTTTTGTACGACAGTTTGTAAGCTCAGCATCATACCCAGTTCACTTTTCATCTTTTCTCTGTTGGCACGACATTCTGCCAAATAGCGGAGAGCCTATAAGAAAGCGCAGGCGACAGTAACGAACACATGATTTACACTCATTTCCACCACTCAGTTATTCTTCCAGTTATCTCCCAAGTACACTAAAACATTTTAAAGATCAGCAAGAGGTTTCATGCAGTTGTTGGAAGAGCCCTGCTAGATTAGACTAAGGGCCTATCTAGTCCAGCTTTCTGTATCTCACAGTGGCCCACCAGATGCCTCTGAGATCTCATTCAAGTGATCGCCTCTCCATGTAAAGATCAATGCGGTGGCAATGCAACTTTCAAGATAATCACTTGCTTGTTTTAATACAAAACACATTAGTATATTAATATAAAATATTTTACTATGAAAATATTTCATACTGAATATTTCAAATGTAAAGTACCACTTAGACAGTCAAGGTGTAGAAAATCTACCAAAAATCGCAAGAACAAACAACCAAGAATACTTACAAGCAGCGCTGAATGGACAACTGGAGGATTGGGATGGTCCAAAAATAAGATAAGGCCTGGGAGACATCCCTGATCCTGGACAATGGCTCGTCGATTTAAGGGGTCAGCTGCCAGATCCCTCAGCTGATTAACTACAGCTAATGCATCAGGCTCCTCGGTCATGGTGGAATTCATTTCTCCTTGTCATACATAAAATCCTGCAGTAATATAGTTATAATATATAGTGAATTAACAATTATAGTAATACAAAAGACTCTGAGAATTGCTTTCAATTGTTCATGTCAGATTTTCTCATGTAGGTTTTTAAACCATCTTTAAATAACCATTAAAAAAACAAAAAGCCTGGTTTATATACTGTACAACCCCGAACCATAGTTTGTTGTCAAGAGCCAGTGCAAGTCACAGGTTCATATACTTCATCCACCACATTTTTTCAGAGGGGAGGGGGAGAATATTGAAAGCTCTCTGTTGTGGTTTGCAATAAATTGCAGTGTCCCATTACATCCAAACTCAGGAAATGATGACTCGAACAAGTTGATTAACAATGACCAGATCCTCGTTAGTTAACTAACAGCGATTTGTACAATCCATGGTCTCTAAACTTCAGTCAAAATGAGAAACTGTAATTAGCTATTAAGTACTAAAGGAAGCTTTCAATTCACTTTCCTCTCATACTGCTGTTTACACTCATAACCAACCTTGGTTTGTCATGTTTCAATCAGGTTTACCTTTAAGTAGCTATCAGAAAATGCTGTTTAGATCAGCAATTTTCAACCATTCTCATCTCACAGCACACTGACAAGGTGCTAAAATTGCCAAGGCACACCATTGGTTTTTTGACAATGGACAAGGCACACCATGCAGCTGGAGAGGGGTTCACATCCCCCTTTGGCCCTATTAATAAATGACCCTCCCTAAATTCTCATAGCACACCTGTTACATAAGAACATAAGAACAGCCCCACTGGATCAGGCCATAGGCCCATCTAGTCCAGCTTCCTGTATCTCACAGCGGCCCACCAAATGCCCCAGGGAGCACACCAGATAACAAGAGACCTCATCCTGGTGCCCTCCCTTGCATCTGGCATTCTGACATAACCCATTTCTAAAATCAGGAGGTTGCGCATACACATCATGGCTTGTACCCCATAATGGATTTTTCCTCCAGAAACTTGTCCAATCCCCTTGAAAAGCACCAGTTAGAACACCATGGAAAAAACCAATAGTTTTTGAAGATACAAGACTCATGCCAAAAAGTACAAGTAGCACATTCATAAATGCAAGTCTTTAAGAATGTTCTCCAGGTGTTTGTTTTAGCACAAGAATGATCATTTTAATGTATTAAAAACCAAACACAGCATTGCTACTTGTTCAATTCAAAAACCTTTATTAGGCATTGGCAGACAAACAAAACAGACAGACAAAAGAAAATACAAACAAACAGATTCTGTCTAAGAAACAGAGTTGTTAGGGTGGATGGGGAATATGGTTCTAAGTCTAAGAATATCATGTAAAAGTTTAACCACCTGGTTTATGACGAGTGCGTCAGTAGGACCTAGAAGCAAACGTAGGATTTCATCAGCCCATGCCCATAAAGGGTCACCTGAAAATAAGTTTGCAAACTTACTTCTAATATCCATATAATAAGGGCAGTACAGTACTATATGAGCTACGGATTCAAAAGCCCCCAGATTACACACGCATTTGGTTGAAACCTGAGAATGCCGACAAAATCTAACTTTTAACTCATGGGATGAAAACACATTACACTAAGCAAGTGTAAAAGCTCAATGGATCTGTGGATCATTTCGCACAGGGGTGCCCAAACCCCGGCCCTGGGGCCACTTGTGGCCCTCAAGGACTCCCAATCCGGTCCTTAGGGAATCCCCAGTCTCCAATGACCCTCTGGTCCTCCGGAGACTTGCTGGAGCCCGCGCTGGCCTGATGCAACTGCTCTCAGCATGACGGTCAACTGTTTCATGTGAGCTGTGGGACAAGGGCTCCCTCCACTGCTTGCCGTTTCACATCTGTGATGCAGCAGTGACAGCAAAGGAAAGGCCAGCCTTGCTTTGTGCAAGGCCTTTTATAGGCCTTGATATATTGGAAGACATTCATTCATTCATACAAGTTCCATCGCTAATATATTCATTTCTGTAAATTTATTCAAATTTGAAATGTAAATTAATTCTTTTTCCCCCAGCCCTCGACACAGTGTCATAGAGAGGTGATGTGGCCCTCCTGCCAAAAAGTTTGGACACCCCTGATTTAGCAAATACAGATATTGGGACGACAACCAAGGACCAATGGTAACTGCAATTGCTAGTTGTTCTCAATGAAAATGAGGACAACATGCCAAAGAGTATACAAAAATTATTAGCAGGTCTCATCAAGATGGATTTTCCACTTCAAACACAAAATTCAGTCAGTAGCCAAACCCCCCAGGAACAGACCAATTCCTGCTGGGTGAGCAGTTTGCCAGATCCACAATTATAGCCACCATGTAACACTGAGAGACATCTAGGGAGGCAAACTGCCATTTGGCCTATCCACTATGCAAGAGATCTCCGTTTCAATCAACAGCAGGCAGGAGATGCGAGTGGGCAAAATGACCATTAGAGTGAGAGACACCATTTCTGCAAAGTATCTCACCCCCAGAGCTGTTAAAGAAAGGCTCATCCTCTGGGTGTTAAACAGCCCTATCTGCAAGCCTTCAACACTGGCTAACACTTCAGTTTTTCGAACATCTGAAGTGCAGAATTCTATCACTCAAACAATATTGGCCATCTTTAGTGGGTATTTTTGTTATGTTCTGTCTCAGTGTATCTCTTTCACACTAAATTTAAATGCCAGAATAAGACCATACTGACAGCACTGGATGCACAAAACATAGTGACCACCAGACCTTAAATAGCAAGATAATCCCTCACATCACTTAAAGTTAACTGAGATGGAGTTTTTGGAGAGAGGACTAAGGGCCCAATCCTATACAGTGTGCACCAGCTCACTGCACATTTGTGGCACTCAGCGCCAGTGGAGTGCTGGTGCTAACTCAGTGCTGGTGGAGTACCAGTGCTACACCACTTGGCACTCCCGCGAACTGCCAGACAACAGAGAGGTAGGTGGGGACATGGGGGGGCGGGGAGGAGGTGTTCCAGGGCAGGGGGAGGTGGGAAGGGCGTGCCGGGGGAGGGAGCAGGGTGAGAGGGAGGCAGGATGGGTGGAGCATCCTGAGCCTCTGTGTCGAGCTGCCCGCCTGACAGAGATTCTATGCTGACCCTTGGGTCATCAAGTAGCCCCATTGTGGGGTTACTCACCCTACACAGAGGAAGGGGACAAAAGACTCCTTCTCCCCAGAAGCCACTGCCCACTGAGTGTACAGGATGCAACAGCAGCCATTTTCAGCTCTGCTACAGCCCACATGCTGGGCAGCTCAGGATTGGGTTGCCCATCATCATTACTTCCAACTTACAGCCAATTTCTCACCTTCCTTCCACATACATATATTCAAATACATGATACACATAAAAAGAAAGTATAAAAAGTGGCAGAAGCCCAAGTAGCTCACATATGTATGTACAGGTTGAGACTAATTATTCTTGTGGGTTCCAAACACTCCCAGTGGATTAAAGAAAACAACAAACAATAGCAAATCAATTTAAAAAAACAAAGTTTCTTCTTCCAGTGATTGAAAAACAGCCTTGCTGACCTTTTGACTCTAAGATAAGAGTCTTTAAGAAGACAATCCATCATCAGCACTTAACTCAGCCCCTCCCTTCACCAATGCAAAATGATCACCTGCTTTCACATGCTGGGGGAAGGGAGGGGTTCGAAGGAGAGAGAAAGATTGATGAATTGTTAGTCTGCTGCCCTCTCTCTCTCTCTCTGTCATTAAGGAGGCTGTTGTTAAAGGACTGTTCAGTTTTTAAAACTGATTTTAAAGGGATGCATTTTTCCCCTTCTCCAGGGATCAGCACATTCTCTCTCATTTGCAGGGGCCATTCGTGTTGAGTCAAATCCATGTGTAAAAAATCCGTGTATAAATAGGCTGGACCTGTAACTCACACTTGAAAGTGTATACATTATATCACACACAAATAGAAAAACTACAGAGAGGGTTGACCCTTACTTATCAGTACTGTCCAGCCCTGTATCAGGATCAAAAAATGTTTTATTTTAAGTTAGTCTAAGGTCTTGCTTCACCCAGTGGGAATTTTTACTTTTGTCTTTGAACAACGTATCTCTATGTTATACACAGCTTTCAAAAGTTCCTTGAGTTTCCAAAATGGTTGTCCATGGGTCACAGAGTACTGCTGCTCTAAAATTTTCTTGGATGCTCAAAAATAGGTACATGCAGTGGTTCCTACACTGTGTGCTGCACTACCCTTAAGCACCACAGCAAACTCACAGGGATGCCACGGGATGTCCCCAGAGGTCTCTTCTTCCAGCTCTCCTGGGCACTGCCATCTTAGGTGGCCCGAGATCCTGCACAATTTTGGAGGAGTGTTGACTGCTGGTACCATCACAACAGAGTGCTGTGGAAGAACAGTTTCATGACCCCAGTAAGTTAGGGAATCACTGGGTAAGTGGTTCAGACACCTATATTTGAATGCCTTTCATAGGGATGTAACAGTTGTTTCTGAATAGAATACTGGACTTCTGACATTCTGCAACCCTTTATCCAAAATTACAAATTGGAGCTTATCATGGGGACATAGGGAGTTTTAAATACCACTTTGGCATGAGTAGAGGAAAGGTAAAGCTCACTGACTATTGCCTGCTATCACTATATTGCTAAAGAAAGATGCCAGAACAGGCATTTCCTCAAACTTCAGGAAGAGACGAACAACCCACAGCAAGACTCCAGTGTATACATAACAAATATAGTATTTTAAAACACTGAGGCCTGAATCAAAACTACAGTATTGCATGTCAACTCATGAAAGACTATTGAAATTTCAGAAAATCTCAAAAACATTCTAGTTTTTCTTTGGATACAAGTCTGTATCTTTGAAATATACATAGATAAAATGTGTAAGATTCCACTCTCCATGTTGCATATACATTAGATACAAACCTGAAAGCAGGATCTTTAAAGATTCATCTTATTCTTAATCCATTTACAATTCTGAAGACATAGCTAAATGAGCAGTTTCAAGCTGCACTTCTAGGAATCAGAGTTTATTTGGTAGCTTATCAGGGATTCTTCACTGAGAATACCAGCAATGGCAACCAAGTTGACTTGCCCATCACTATTTCCCTGCACATTCACAGGACAGATATTATGTTTCAGAGTGAGCTCCCACTTCACATGAGGAAACAAGGAAATCCAACAGGATCAGTGCTCCTTGTGAAACTCCTGTAAACCCTAGAATGTGGCCCAGACATTTCTATAAGCCACAGAGTTGTATGGCATGGAAGTGAAGGTGGGAAAGGTTCTCTGAAAGTGGAAAGTTAAAAAGCCACTGAACTAACACACGTTAACCATTCCAGAGTTCTTGGTTACCCCACCTGACTGGAAGAGTCACCACGATACGCACTAACATTCCAAATGTATTCTCTTGTGGAATTCTACCACCCTTTGAAAAAGTCAGAATAAGCAAACATCAGACTCACTAAGGTAATCTATTTGAAAAATTAACAACGCATGACACTCAAATCAAAGGTGCAATTAGGATCAGACCTGAAAATACAGGTCCAGCCTATTTATACACGGATTTTTTTATACACGGACTTGAATCAACACGAATGGCCCCTGCACATGAGAAAGAATGTGCTGATCCTTGTAGAAGGGGAAAAATGCATTACTTTAAAATCAGTTTTAAAAACTGAACAGTCCTTTAACAACAGCCTCCTTAATGACAGAGAGAGAGGACAGCAGGCTAACAATCCATCAATCCTCTCTCCTGAAGACATAAGAACATAAGAACAGCCCCACTGGATCAGGCCATAGGCCCATCTAGTGCAGCTTCCTGCATCTCACAGCAGCCCACCAAATGCCCCCGGTAGCACACCTGATAACAAGAGATCTGCATTCTAGTGCCCTCCTTGCATCTGGCATTCTGACATAGCCCATTTCTAAAATCAGGAGGTTGCACATACATATCATGGCTTGTAACCCATAGTTTTTCCTCCAGAAACTATCCCCTTTTACAGGCATCCAGGTCAGATGCCATCACCACATCCTGTGGCAAGGTGTTCCACAGACCAACCGCACGCTGAGTAAAGAAATATTTTCTTTTGTCTGTCCTAACACTCAATTTTAGTGGATGTCCCCTGGTTCTGGTATTATGTGAGAGTGTGAAGAGCATCTTTCTATCCACTTTATCCTTCCCATGCATAATTTTGTATGTCTCAATCATGTCCATATATATAATGCTTTCCAAATGTAACATATATATAATGCTTTCTAAACATTCAAAGCACATCACATTGTATAATTTTGATGCTGACTTTACAACAAGCCCACAAGGTAAGTATTATCATCCTCATATTGCAGCTAGGGAAGGGTAAAGCCAAGTGAGAATGGCTTGCCAAAGACCACCTCACAAGTTCATGGTAGAGATTCAAACCCTAGATGTTTCCATTTATATCTCAACTACTATACTACATCAGCTTTATTCATTTCATCACTCATTCATACACAATTCATTTAAACAATTTTGCCTCTTCTATTCACTGTGTTTCTGTGACAGACTTCAGCACTCAAGGCTGACCTGCACAGCTACAATTCAAAGCACACTGGCTAGGGAGTAAGCACCTTTGAACTCAGTGGGACTTACTTCCAAGTATGTTATAGTAAACATGCCCAGGATTAGGCTGTTGATCAAAATGAGACTTTTACTTCCAACCATTTGCACAGACCTGCCACCAAAAAAATAATATATGACACCAGAGGAAAACGCTGCTGTTCCCCTTTAGGAAAAAGAAAGAACCTCATCCTATGATGGGGTGACCAAACTTGCTTAATGTAAGAGTTACATATGATAAACTTCAGATGTTTGAGAACCACAATATTAAAGAAGCAATTTACTTCTTACTTACTGACCATAAACATTAAACTTA
The DNA here is from genome assembly GCF_035046505.1 of Tiliqua scincoides. NCBI lineage: Eukaryota > Metazoa > Chordata > Lepidosauria > Squamata > Scincidae > Tiliqua > Tiliqua scincoides. The sequence continues at coordinate 40,535,382 of NC_089824.1, read as the reverse complement.
CGTTTTAACCCAAAAGGCTCTCAATTTATACCCAGTAAATATATTATACCCAGTAAATAATTATATAGCTTGAAAATTTCTTGTTTACCTTTTATATTAATTGTGATACAAAAACGAGCTCAGCCATATTTTTCAGAGCCACACATTAGATATCAAACAGCCACATGTGGTTCACGAGCTGTGGTTTGGTCACCCCATCATATAGCATTGTGGATTTATACAAGCATCAAATAGAAACCGCAGCAGCAACAATTCTTCTAAAACAAGTCAATCCTATGCCTAATCTTATGCATGCTTATGCTAAAGTATATCCAATTAAGTACAGTAGTTCTGGTTCTCTCACTTCCAAATAGGTATAGCCCAGCTGGGACTTCATCTTCTGTTTGTGCTGCAAACTCAGTCTCGCACACATCAATACAATAATACATGCTTAAAGGAGTGTATACAATTACAACCCAACTGGTGTACACTTAAAAAAAATAAAAACTAATCCCTAGTTCTATACCTCTAAGCAGCACCAGACAACTGAAAGTGACCAACTCTGTGCACCCTTGCTCCAAAAGTCACTGACACTCCCAGAGAAGAGTGCATAAGATCCCCATGCATCTCTGCTCCAAATGCTATGGTCACTAGCACAAGGGAAGTGTGCGTAAGATCCCTATGCATCTCTGCTCCTAATGCTATGGTCACTGACACTCACTCCCAGAGTGCCCTGCAATCCTCTGCCAGTGACCTTATGCACCTTTGCTCCAAAAGCCATACCCACTGGGCACAATCCTAACCAGGTCTACTCAGAAGTAAGTCCTATTGTGTTCAATGGGACTTACTCCCAGAAAAGTGAGGCTAGGGTTGCAGCCACCAGCACTCACTCCCAGAGAAGTGTGTATTAGGTCCCTATGCACACTGGCACTCACTCCCAGAGTCCTAGGCAACCCTCTGCCAGTGACTTGATGAATCTTTGTTATGCATCTATGCTCCAAACCCCATTCGATTTGGCTGCAAATGCTATGGTCAGTGGCACTCACTGCCACAGAGGCGTGCACAGCATCCCTATGTGCCTCTGCCCCCAAAGCTGTGCCCACTAGCAGTCCCCCCAGAGAGGCTGTGCAGGATCACAGCCTACACTCAGAACAGGCGCTGCCCCTGCAGCCCCTGAGCAGAGAGAGGTTTGGAGAGCAGACTGGAGGTCAGGAAGTCAGGAGGCTCCCTTCCCCCCCGCCCTCCGACCCACTCCGACCCACTGGTGTCCTCCCCACGCCCCCCTCGCTGCTCCAAGGCGCCCTCACTTTCATAGGACGCAGAAGGGGAGGCGCTCTGCCGCTCCCGCCCCGCAGAGGGAGAAGCAGGCAGCCACGTCTCCGCCGGCCTGCGCCCCCGCGCCAGAGGAGCCTCCTCAGCAGCGAAGGCACCGGGCAGCCGCGTCACAAGGCCGGCGGGCTGCAGCCTTCCGCCCTCACAGGCAGCATTCACCCAGCAGGACAGGCGCTCGCTGATCCCGGCACCCCCGCCTTCTTCGCGCCCTCATTGGCTGAACCCAAGCACGCCTGCTCTCCATTCACAGCTCGCCTTGTTCCGCCGCTCCCTGATTGGCTGGGAGCTGGACTTCAGCGGCATTCTGGGTTAGAGATGCTCTCTGCTGATTAAAAAAACTAGAGGCGGGGAACTACCAATCCCAGGAAGCCCTGCTGGCACAGTATTTACGAGGCCGCATTGCACGATGGGATTTGGAGGCGTGAGGCTCTTATAGGACGCCAAACTTCTGATGATGGGTACATGACTCATTGACTTGTTGAAAGAGCAGTGGTTCCCCAGCCTCATGCAGAGCTCTTACTCAGAGCTGTTTTTTCTTACCCCATAGTTTTGTATATTTGTTTTATTTACTTGAATATTTGTTATATTGAATGAATGTTATATGTTGAATATTTGAATATTTGTTTATTTACTTACGCCCTAGCACAGTGTTTCTCAGAGTGTGGGTCAGGACCCATTCATTTCAATATTTTATGCTGATGCTACCATGGTGTGTGACTAAACTTCTGGAACTGTTACAGGCCTGTACTTTTAACAGGCTACTATGCATACACTTTGAGTAATGGTTATCAATGGGGCTTATTCCTGGGTATGTGTGGGTAGGATTGCAGCCTGTTAAATTTCCCACTTGATTATGTCACTTCTGGTCATGACATCACTTCTGGTGGGTCCTGACAGATTCTCATTCTAAAAATTGGGACCCAGTGCTAAAAGTTTGAGACCCATGGCGCAAGTGTGCTTATGCTGTGCTGTGCTCAAGCCTCTCTGTATGTTTACATAGAAGTAAGACCTTCAATGGAATATAGGCATCCTATACATACTTTCCTAGAAATGTCCCTTTCAACACAATGAAACTTATTCATGATTAGGTCATTTTAAAAAACGAGATAAACATGATTTTGTTATAGAGGCTGTGTCTTTGGTGAGCAACAATGAAGCAAAAATGACTGATAGCCCAATCCTATTAAATGTTCCAGCACTGATGCAGCCAGGTCAGCAGGGCACATGCTGCGTCCTGCAGTGGGGAGGCAGTCACAGAGGCCTTCTCAAGGTTAGGGAACATTTGTTCCCTTACCTCAGGGCTGCATTGCAGCTGCATCAGCGCAGGAAAGTTGGATAGGATTGGTCTCTATGGCTACAATCCTATGCACACTTTCCTGGGAGTAAGCCCTACTGAACATGGTGGGACTTACTACCTTTATTTGGACAAATCAAAAGGTTGTAAAATACTCAGCAAGCTTCATAAACTAATTATAAAGACTGTGTGTTACTTTAAATCAAAATAGCAAAAACAGTGTGTTTGAGGCATGGTAGAAAAGCCCAGTGTGAAAAGCAATTTCAGAAACATAGAAAATGTAATGTTATAATTAAAATAGAAACTTTTTCCCCATATGTATACAGTATATGGAATGGGATTGTGGTATGTATATGAGAGGAGGCCCATATGACAAGTTTGTACTAGGCCCACCAAAATGATACTGGGGTCCTGAAAGTTCTAATTGGCTGTTCCACTAGGCTGTTGTAAGACTGAAAAAGGCTATGGATTTATGGAATCATTTTCTGACAAAAAAAATATATGAGCACAGGACTGTGGCCACAGAGAAGCATGTGGGTGCCTAGCTCCCTTAGGACTTCAGTGGTGGCATCAAGGCTGGCCAGGTCAAGCACCAAGTGAGGGCTTATACCCTTCAAAGTTCACCTGGCAAGTTGATTCCTGAACTCTCAGTACCAGTGGCATCGGTAGTACTCAGCAGGGTTGGGAACTCGACTCAGATGACCCGGTTGCTAAAATGCATGTTTTTATCGGACTCATGGAAGACTCAGAAAAAAACACGAGTCAAGGGCCCCCTACTTGGCATTCATCCCCATGCATGCAGACTCAAGTCTGTCTGTGTCTGGGTGTACTTGCTTACTGTTTTTTGCAGCATGAAAACCTCTTGGGGACATCATTCAGACCAGGCAAGCAGCAGGAAAGTGTTAATGTTTTTCTTTTGGGCAGGAGGTGGGCGTGAGCTCTTTTCTCCATCTCTGATAGGAAGGAAATGATGGTCATTGGATGCAGGATGGGAGGTTTGATATTTTCTTTGGCTGAGAGAGAGGGCAGAAGAAGGAACCAATGGCATTTCTTGCTTTATGTTTGGCAGTAGAAGCTCAGGGAGGGAGGTTTTTTTCCCTAGACAAATGAGGGAAGACTGTGTGGGGGAGGCAGTTCCTAGCAATCCCGGAGAAATTCATGGCATGGCCCTAGCAAGTTCATTGAATGACTGGTTGCAGTGGGACTACTTCTGAGTAGAGCTGCCAAGGATCAGGTCATTCTGGTAAACCTTGCAGTTGCTGCATGTGACGCTCCTCCCTCTTACTGCTTCTCTCCCGGCTCTCACGCAATCCCTCCCACCCCCTCTTGCCGTTTTCAGATGGGAGGGGACTGTTTAAAGAGAACTCTGGCACACACCCCTCAGAAGCATCCCCATATTTTTTCATGGTGGGCTTTTTAAACGGGAGGGGGGGTGCAACTCAACTTGAGACCTTTAGAGTTGAAAAAGGGTAACTCGTCAACTCAGAAAGTGCTTCCATTATCACTTGTTTTCAAGTCGAGTCACAGGGGTGTGGTGCCTCACAGGGGGGTGACTTGACTGGAGTCAAGCCGTGCTGGACTTTCCAAACCCTGGTACTCAGTGCACCACTAAGGGGCAGGTGGTTGTGTCACGGGGCTGTAGTGGAGGGGTCTGTGGCCCCCTTCAACCAGACATTAGCACTGGACATGATCTTATGGGTATTCCAGGCCTCTTCTCTGAATGCTCAGCTTTTGCTTTTTCTTTATTTTTAAAAGTTAAATAAGGCAGAAATCCTAAATCCACTTACCTGGGAGTAAGTCACATTGAACTCAGTGGGGCTTACTTCTGAGTAGATATGAATAGGATTGTTCTTTAAGTCTGTAGTTCTTTAATTGGTGAGGCTGTAAGGGCAAATATGCAGGTAGTGACCCTAATCCTACCTTTCAGTAGTCTAGCCACCAAAGCCAAATCCATTGGAATGACAGACAAGGACTAAGCACTTCATAGAACAGCTTTGATTGTACAGAACTTGAAAATATTTAATCTAATTAAAGTGTTAAAAATATCTGACTGCTGTTCCTGTATTTGGATTCTGTTATGTATTGATTTCCCCAGTGTCCCTTTAGGCCCCATCCCCATAGCATTTCTGACTGTGGCTCTTCGGGAACCTAATACATCATTCAATCCTCTGTTGGTATGACCCATTGTAACAGGTTTTGCTTCTCTCATCCCTCCCTTTAGAGGCACACTGTTGACATTGTTCACAATAATTCCTCCCTTGTGCAACCTAGTTTTCATGAGCAAGGACACAACATGTTGACATTTATCTGACATTGAGCTAGAATTTCAAGCTCTGGACAAAAGCAGGCAGGCAGTCACAGAAATGTCACCTGAGCAATCTAATCTCTTTAGGATGCAATCCTATACACAGTTTCCTGAGAATAAACCCCACTGAGTGCAGTGTGGCTTACTTCTGAGTAGAAATGCCTCAGATTGTGCTGCTAGTGGAGGTTTTTCAACCGAAAACAGAAATTAGGTTGCAATCCTACCCACACTTACCTAGGAGTAAGCCCCATTGACTATAATGGGATTTACTTCTAGGTAGATGTGCATAGGATGTCTACTATTAAAGATGTTTCACTACAGGAACATTACTCAGTGACTGTGGCACCACTGCCAGTCACATATTCTGCTAACCAATAAGAAACACAAGGTGGGTATTCACAGGTTTTGGTGAAGCCCTCTACATGCCTCTGTAATTTACAACTGTGAAGGAGAGGCAGGTGCCCACCATTTTTCAGGAATAGCAATTAACAAAAAAGTGCAATTGCCTGCAATGCTGTGCAATTGCATCCCAAGGATTGCAATCCAAGCAATGCTATGTATGCTTACTGGAGGGGTGGGGAAGGTCCTCAGTAGAGCTAACTACTCTATCCTATGCACTGTTGCCTCATGTAAGTCCCATTACAGTCAATAGGGTTTACTCCCAGGTAAGTATAGATGGGCTTGCAGCCTTATTCCCTATGAATGCCATGTGAGCACTTCCTTGGGAGAAAGCCCCATGGAGACTTATACCTGCGGAAGCAAGCATAGGAATATAGACTGCCGCCATTTACTCTCTTAATGCAGAATTTGTGGGAGAAATTGAAAGTGTTTCGTTGCATCAGGTAAACACCTTTTTTTTAAAGGTACTGTATAGAAATTACAAGTCAGCTATTGGCAGGTACATTTAGACAGCAATCCTATCCACACTTACCTGGCAGTAAGTCCTATTGACTGTAATGGGACTTACTTCTGAGTAGATCTGCCTAGGACTGGACTCTGAGGCTGCAATTCTCTCCACACTTCCTGGGAGCAAGCCCCAGTGACTATAATGGGGAGGGACAGGCAGGGGCGTGTTGGAGGTGGCCGTTTATGTTAAGGAAGGGATAGAATCCAGCAAAGTAGAGATTGAAGGTGGGTCTGACTCCACTGTAGAATCTCTGTGGGTTAAATTACCAGGCTTGTGCAGCGATGTAATACTGGGGGTGTGCTATCTTCCTCCAGACCAGAAATCAGATGGGGACCTTGAAATGAGGAAACAGATCAGGGAAGTGACAAGGAGGGACAGGGTTGTAATCATGGGGGACTTCAATTATCCTCATATTGACTGGGTCAATTTGTGTTCTGGTCACGATAAGGAAACCGGATTTCTTGATGTGCTAATTTACTGTGGCTTAGAGCAGCTAGTCACGGAGCCCACCAGAGGGCAGGTGGCTCTGGATTTAATATTGTGCGGTACACAGGACCTGGTTAGAGATGTAAATGTTACTGAGCCATTGGGGAACAGTGATCATGCTGCGATCCGTTTTGACATGCACGTTGGGAGAAGAATACCAGGCAAATCTCTAACAAAAACCCTTGACTTCCAACGGGCGGACTTCCCTCAAATGAGGAGGCTGGTTAGAAGGAGGTTGAAAGGGAGGGTAAAAAGAGTCCAATCTCTCCAGAGTGCATGGAGGCTGCTTAAAACAACAGTAATAGAGGCCCAGCAGAGGTGTATACCGCAAAGAAAGAAGGGTTCCACTAAATCCAGGAGGGTGCCCGCATGGCTAACCAGCCAAGTTAGAGAGGCTGTGAAGGGCAAGGAAGCTTCCTTCCGTAAATGGAAATCTTGCCCTAATGAGGAGAATAAAAAGGAACATAAACTGTGGCAAAAGAAATGTAAGAAGGTGATACTGGAGGCCAAGCGAGACTATGAGGAATGCATGGCCAGCAACATTAAGGGGAATAATAAAAGCTTCTTCAAATATGTTAGAAGCAGGAAACCCGCCAGAGAAGCAGTTGGCCCTCTGGATGGTGAGGGAGGGAAAGGGGAGATAAAAGGAGACTTGGAGATGGCAGAGAAATTAAATGAGTTCTTTGCATCTGTCTTCACGGCAGAAGACCTCGGGCAGATAACGCTGCCCGAATGGCCCCTCCTAACCGAGGAGTTAAGTCAGATAGAGGTTAAAAGAGAAGTGGTTTCAGACCTCATTGATAAATTAAAGATCAATAAGTCACCGGGCCCTGATGGCATCCACCCAAGAGTTATTAAGGAATTGAAGAATGAAATTGCAGATCTCTTGACTAAGGTATGCAACTTGTCCCTCAAAACGGCCATGGTGCCAGAAGATTGGAGGATAGCAAATGTCAAGCCTATCTTTAAAAAGGGAAAGCGGGGGGACCCGGGAAACTGTAGGCTGGTCAGCCTAACATCCATACCGGGTAAGATGGTGGAATGCCTCATCAAAGATAGGATCTCAAAACAAATAGACGAACAGGACTTGCTGAGGGAGAATCAGCATGGCTTCCGTAACGGTCAGTCTTGCCTCACAAACCTTATAGAATTCTTTGAAAAGGTCAGCAGGCATGTGGATGCGGGAGAACCCGTGGACATTATATATCTGGACTTTCAGAAGGCGTCCGACACGGTCCCTCACCAAAGGCTACTGAAAAAACTCCACAGTCAGGGAATTAGAGGACAGGTCCTCTCATGGATTGAGAACTGGTTGGAGGCCAGGAAGCAGAGAGTGGGTGTCAATGGGCAATTTTCACAATGGAGAGAGGTGAAAAGCGGTGTGCCCCAAGGATCTGTCCTGGGACCGGTGCTTTTCAACCTTTTCATAAATGACCTGGAGACAGGGTTGAGCAGTGAGGTGGCTAAGTTTGCAGACGACACCAAACTTTTCCGAGTGGTGAAGACCAGAAGTGATTGTGAGGAGCTCCAGAAAGATCTCTCCAAACTGGCAGAATGGGCAGCAAAATGGCAGATGCGCTTCAATGTCAGTAAGTGTAAAGTCATGCACATTGGGGCAAAAAATCAAAACTTTAGATATAGGCTGATGGGTTCTGAGCTGTCTGTGACAGATCAGGAGAGAGATCTTGGGGTGGTGGTGGACAGGTCGATGAAAGTGTCGACCCAATGTGCAGCGGCAGTGAAGAAGGCCAATTCTATGCTTGGGATCATTAGGAAGGGTATTGAGAACAAAACAGCTAATATTATAATGCCCAGGGCTTTTTTTTCTAATGGAACGCGGGGGGACGGAGTTCCGGCACCTTTTTGCAGTGGCCCCTCCCCTTCGGAGGCATTCCAGGAGGAGGGGGAGCAAAACAGAGGCATTTGCTGGGTGGGTGCTGGGGGGTGCAGGGTGGGCAGGTGCCTTTCCCCTGCCTGACCGCACAACGACCCCCTCCTGCCTCCATCTCCAAGCTCTCGCCTGAGCCCAGCCCTTCTCCCTTCCCCCCCGCGCTCTGCTTCCCCGCGCAGCTTCCAAGCCGGTGGAGGGCACAGGGGACATGCGCTGACACCGAGGAGGAGGACGGACAGCCAGCCAGCCAGCCAGGGAGACGGGCTGCGGCACCCACGGAACGCCCAGGTACTGGCTTGGCGGAGGAGGAGGGGAAGGAAGCTGGCTGGTGCAGCCCCCGTGCCAATCTGCAGCATGAGTCTAGACATGTCTACTCAGAAGTAATAATAATAATAATAACAGGTATTTATATACCGCCTTTCTTGGTCTTTATTCAAGACTTATTCAAGGCGGTTTACATAGGCAGGCTTTTATTTAAATCCCTTATTAAATAGGGATTTTTACAATTTGAAAGAAGGTTCTTTCTTTCAAGAACCACTACATTCAAGGTGTTTTGTTCTGATCTGGCTTCACATTCTGGCCTCCATCCTCCCACGCTCAGAGCAGATGGAATGGCTCGGCTTCAGCTTGTCAGCTGCTTCAAGGTCGCACGGTGCCGGTGGCCTCGAACTGGTGACCTTGTGGATGTTATCTTCAGGCAGACGGAGGCTCTACCCTCTAGACCAGACCTCCTGCCCAAAGTAAGTCTCATTGTGCTCCATGGGGCTTGCTCCTGGGAAAGAGTGCATAGCCTTGCAGCCTGACAGGCAGAGGAGGGGCTCTGAGGCTGCAGTCCTCTCCACACCTTCCTGGGAGGAAGCCCCACTGCCTCTAGTGGGACTGACTTCTGAGGAGACAGGCAGAGGAGGGGCTCTGAGGCTGCAGTCCTCTCCACACTTTCCTGGGAGGAAGCCCCACTGCCTCTAATGGGACTGACTTCTGAGTAGACAGGCACAGGATTGGGCCCTGAGGCTGCCATCCTATCCACAGTAAGCCCCATTCACTATAATGGAACTTACTTCTGAGTAGACATGCACAGGATTGGACTCTAAGGCTGCCATCCTATCCACAGTAAGCCCCATTCACTAAAGTGGACTTCTGAGTAGACATGCATAGGATTGGGCTCTTAGGCTGCAATCCTAGGCACTTTCCTGGGAGTAAGTTCCATTGACTAGAACAAGACTTCAGAGTAGACATATGTAGGATTGGGCTCTTAATCCTGGCAGATATATATCTGCACCCGTTTTCACATGCTAAGGGCAGGTGAAAAGGGATTCTACATGTGTACAGCGTGCTGTCCAGCCTTGCCAGAGGTCCTCCTCATCCTTCCCCCACAAGCATGCCCTCCGACAGCCAGCGTTTGCAGCTCCTCTCCAGCAATGCACAGCAGCTGCTCAGGGCAGCAGAGAACATACTACTGCATGCCAAGCACCTTCCCAAAGACACAGAGTATTCTGATACCTGAATTAAACCATATTTAATCGCTTATTTGCAAACGTAGCTGTTTCTGTGTGCACCTAAGGACCCCTCTCATGTAAGAATTCCTTTTTTGTTTTTACTCCCACAGTTGCTTAGAGTAATTTTACTACATGGAACTCATATAAGCCATTTTTCGGAATCCATTCACTGCTTCCTCTCCTCAGAGTAGTGCCACACTACATGCTACAAGTGCACCTGTACAGTATTTTTCCCCATGTGTAGAAAAAGTAGCTAGGGGGAAGGGGATGTGGAGACTGGCAGCCCAATCCTATGCATGTCTACTCAGAAGTAAGTTCATCTTTAGGGGGCAAGCACATAAAAAATATTTTATTTCTCCAATAAAAAATGGTTTAAAAATAAATAAATAAATAAATGATTAACAAGTTGTGAGTTCCTGCACCTTTTCTTTTACAAAAAAAGCACTGATAATGCCTTTGTACAAATCGATGGTAAGGCCACACCTGGAGTATTGTGTCCAGTTTTGGTCGCCTCATCTCCAAAAAGACATAGTGGAAATGGAAAAGGTGCAAAAGAGAGCGACTAAGATGATTACTGGGCTGGGGTACCTTCCTTATGAGGAAAGGCTACAGCGTTTGGGCCTCTTCAGCCTAGAAAAGAGACGCCTGAAGGGGGACGTGATTGAGTCATACAAAATTATGCAGGGGATGGTCAGAGTGGATAGGGAGATGCTCTTTACACTCTCACATAACACCAGAACCAGGGGACATCCACTAAAATTGAGTGTTGGGCGGGTTAGGACAGACAAAAGAAAATATTTCTTTACTCAGCATGTGGTTGGTCTGTGGAACTCCTTGCCACAGGATGTGGTGATGGCGTCTAGCCTAGACGCCTTTAAAAGGGGATTGGACAAGTTTCTGGAGGAAAAATCCATTATGGGGTACAAGCCATGATGTGTATGCGCAACCTCCTGATTTTAGAAATGGGCTATGTCAGAATGCCAGATGCAAGGGAGGGCACCAGGATGAGGTCTCTTGTTATCTGGTGTGCTCCCTGGGGCATTTGGTGGACCGCTGTGAGATACAGGAAGCTGGACTAGATGGGCCTATGGCCTGATCCAGCGGGGCTGTTCTTATGTTCTTCTGAGTAGGCATGAACAGGCTTGGGCTCTCAGAGGGCCATCTATCCACCCTTCCCTGGTAGGAAGCCCCTTTGGCAACAGTGAGGCTTACACCTGAGGAGACAGGACTAGGCTTGGGCTCTGCAGTGCACACTTTGCTGGGAGGAAGCCTCATGGAGTGCGACAGGACTCGCTCCCGACTGAACACCCCTAGCCTGGCACAGCCATGCAAAGCTCTCGAGCTGAGGGCGCTCTTGCGAGCTCCGCCAGCGCTGGGGCCCGCTCCTCGGCCTTGTCACGAGCCGATGCTCCGTCACCCGGATGAGGCGGGAGGCTGATGTGGCCACACTCCCTCTCCCAACAGTCGTCGCCGATTGGCCAGAGCCGGCGCCGGCGCCGCTCAGCGATTGGCTAGTCGGGGAGACAGACGGGAAGACGGCGGTGAGTGAGCAGGTTGAGCCGGTGGGACCCGTGGGCTGCCGAGGAAGGCGGTTTGCTGGCCGGCCGTGCCGGGGGTGAGTGAGGCTGTCCCTGTCAACGGTTTTTGTTCCCGCCGAGCGGCCCAGGCCGAGTGCATTTGGGCGGGAGGGGGAGCCGTTTGGCGCCTTGGCCTCGAGGACGCCTGAGGGGAGCCTCGACCGGCCGGTCCCGCTTCGCCTCGGTGGTGGGAGGGGAGTGAGGCCAGGCGAGGCTTGACAGCGACTTCCGCGCAGGCGGCTGCTCCCCCGCCGCTCTTCCTGGGGGCCTGAGCAGAGCCCCAGAGGGGGCGCCTCTGAGCGCGTGTAGCGGCGCCTCTGCCCCAGTGCCCGCCCTGCCTGCCTGAGCAGCCGTCGCCTTCCCTCGCCCAGGGCAAGGGCACCTCCAGGCAGGCAGGCTGGCCTACCAGGGAAGCCTCCACCCAGCCCCTGCGCCTCTTGGCCCGAGCTTGTGTCACTTCTTTTCAGGAGGGCCTTTGTTGCTGTTTGGCCTAGTGCTCCTGAAACTGTGGGTCGGGACCCACTGGGTGTGTCGCGGGCCCTTTAGGTGGATCCCCATTCATTTCAATGTGTATTTTATGCTTCATGTACTAGAGTTGATGCTCCATGGCATGTGATTGCTTGTGGGGACATGTGATACATCTGTACTCTCAATAGGCTACTCCAGTGGTTCTCACACATTTAGCACTGCAACCCACTTTTTAGAATGAGAATCTGTCAGGACCCACTGGAAGTGATGTCATGACTAGATGTGACATCATCAAGCAGGAAAATTTTAATAATCCTAGGCTGAAATCCTACCCTCAGTCCTACCCAGTTCCATTTACTATCATTGTTAAAGGTTATTCATAGTAGCCTGTTAAAAGTACAGATCTGTAACATTTCTCCAAGTGGAGTCACATACTATGGTAGCATCAAGTCTAATATATTAAAAATAAAATATTGAAATGATGGGGACCCACCTGAAATTGGCTAACGACCCACCTAGTGGGTCCTGACCCACAGTTTGAAAAACACTGGGCTACTCTATATTAGCTTTGAACAATGGTAGTCAATGGGGCTCACTCCTGGGTAAGTGTAAATAGGATTTCAGCCCTTGGGATGCATAGGATTGGTCTCAGACAGCAATCCTATCCACACTTACCTGGGAGTAAACCCCACTGACTAAGTGTGGATAGGATTCCAGTCTTTGATAATGTTTGGGGTTTTTTTTCTAAACAGATGAGCAACTGCTTGGGAGGGTTAGGAAAGGTCTTTATTTTAAATAAACATTTAAACTTATTGTAAGTTTCTTTCAGTCCTTTCAATCACTATGAAGCCACAGTGCAGCCCTATGGAAAGGGAACTCCTGTTCCCATACCTTAAGAAGGCCCTAGTGACTGTCCCTCCACCCAGGATGCAGCGCACACCCCACTGGCACAACTGCACCAGCATTGGAAAATTGAATAGGATTGGACCCTTGATTGTTCTGATTTTGTCAGAGGGGGGTTTTAAAAATTTTCCTGTTGATGATGTAACTTCTGGCCATGATGGCGCTTCCAGGTTAATGACATCACTTCTGGTGAGTCCCCACAGATTACATTCTAAAAAAGTGCGTCCCAGTGTAAAAAGCTTGAGAACCAGTGGTCTAATCAGTGGTGTTTCTTCCTGGGTCTGATAGCTGTATTTTGTGTTCATTTTATTAGGTGCTGTTTTTATTCTGGCATATAATCTAAGGCAGTGGTTCACAAACGTTTTAGCATCGGCGCCCACTTTTTAGAATGAGAATCTGTTGGGAATCACCAGAAGTGAAATATTTTTTGTTCTAATAATCCTAGGCTGCAGTCTACTCATTCTTACAGGATTAAGTCCCATTTACAATCATTGTGAAAAGCATATACATAGCCTGTTAAAAGTACAGATTTGCCACTTTCCCCAAATGCAATCACATATCATGGTAGCATCAGGTCTAATACAGGTGGGGCCTTGGTATCTACAAGGGATCCATTCTTGAACTCTTTGCTGATACCAAAAATCGTGGATAATCAAATCCACAAATTTCCGCTTCTTTCTCCCACCTTTGGCGGTTTCGGGTGGAGCCAAGTCTGGCTCAATGCAGATCTGGGGAACCTGCATTGAGCCAGATCCATGAATAAACAGACTCCACCTACATATTAAAAATAAAATATTGAAACGGGACCCACATGAATTTGGCTCGTGACCCATCTAATGGGTCCCAACCCACATTTTGAGAAACACTGATCTAAGGCTTTTGTGGCTGGTACTATTCATGTTATAGTAAGAAATATTCCAGCTCTTTGGCCATGGTCTGAAGATTTTTCTTTCCTAATGTTTCACCCACAACTCTGATGGGCATTTTCAAAGGTGAGAACCACAGGCTGTTTATCTCGCTCCAGAGTAACTGACAATAATTGTCCACTGGTCTTGTTCACTGTGTGTTTCTCAAAGGATAATGCGCTTTCTTTCCACAGCCCAGTTCTTTTCTTATTCCAAATTCCTGGATCCTAACATTTTTATTCTGTTTGGTTGCACACTTTTTTATTTGCCGGGGGGGGGGGGCTTTTCTAAATGCATTATTGTCAACTTTAGTGTACATGCATTGGTTTTCTCTTTTTTTAATATAATAGATAACATGGAGAGTTTTAGTTCTTAACTGCTCCTCCTCCTGTCCTTTGGCCCATCTGCCCCTTCTAGTACACAAAACATGACCCCTCTCATGCTTTCTTTTCTAGCACTTTGGAACTTGCCAGAACCAGCTCTTGTGGTAGAGGTTATAAACATAAAGAGGGGGTGGGGAAGCAAGGTTTTTTACTCTGGCCTGACTTCTTCATTTGTACTGATATCTGGACTTGATGTTACTATATTTGACTACAGCAGTTGACTGTATCTAGCCCTAACTAGTTGTTTTGAAACTTGAACTTGAAAGGTCACTGGCACTCAGGGTGTGAGTTGTAAGTACAGGCTTATGAAATAATAGTTTTACTTTTTCCGGAATTTGGATCTCATTGATCTTTTTTATGTTGCTGGGTGTAAAAGCAAGTTATGTGGAGGATGATATAGTTAACCAAGACAATGAGTATTTTGGAAACTTGATCTGGATGTCTTCCATAAGTTGGGTTGCTTGGGAAACTGCCTTATGGCAAATTGAAAAAGTGTCTCCAAGATGTCATATGAAAAGAGATGAGATGTACAGTAGTTTTGTTTAAACAAGATTGTATAATAGCATACTTGGTCAGTTTTCCAACATGAGGACACAATGGAATCTTTGTATACTACTGTATTGTGGTTGTGATGACAACGATTTGCTGAGCCCTGAAGGAAAGTTCTGTTTGTATTGTTATGCCTATAAAGTACTGTTGCAGTTGTCTGAGTGGAGATGCAAAACTGGTGTAAGTGGAAAAAGAAGCAAGAAGTGCATCAAATGGCCACAACTTCTAGTGCTTAACATTAACCTTTTTTACCTGCTGTTCCTACTGGTTGGACTGAGGGCTACTGGGGGAAAAGCAATCGCTTTTGCTGTGATGCCAAGGACTAGGAAAGACCACCTTAGGAAAGGGAACCAAATCTGAAGGAAAACCCACTAACCAAATGGAGATGGGAACTGAATGACCTGAGAAAGCATGGCCACCTGCTGTTTAAGGAACTGAGACCTCTTTAATTGTAATTGAGAACAATTGAAATTTTGAATAAACAAAAAGAAATAGGGGGAATGCAGAGGATCAAAAAACGGATGAATCAGAATTTTTAAAAAAGAACTGATTCAGGCAAGTGACTTACAAAACAAGGACATAGAGCTTAATAGACAAGTGAAAAATAATGTCCCTAAAACAGGAATTGTTGGATATCTCTATTCCTCACTATTTGCACTTTTCTAGGAAAGAAGATTCAAATTCTTCTATTCCTAAAAGAGCATCCCTGTATGTGAACTTAAAAACCTGGGGTTGCTGGTGGCATTAGGTCATCTGAGTTAGGATCACTTGAGAGTTCCATTCCCTTTTAACTAATCAGGTGGACTTGACTGCCCAATCATAGGTAGTACCAATTGTAGCAAGGCCAAAATCTTATGTTTCTGGAGAATTCCAGGCATGAAAACAGGGAATCCATATTCTAATGCAGCTATCCTGTAATGTAGCTCTTTGGTAATGGTGTTGAATTCCAGAAGAACAAGAGCTACTGTAGAAGCGTGGCTCAGTAGGTGTTAGTCTCAGAGACATCACAGATGCCTCTTGGGCAGTGGTTTCCAAACTTCTTCTCGGAAGTTGAGAACCACATAAGTCTTTGTGGGGGCAGGGGGATAGCAGTGATGCAATCCCCAGGATTGTGCAGCTGCTGGGGACAGAAGGGTTTTTTTAAACTTACCTAAGTCAGCGCTGGTCTCTGGAGATGGGGTGCGGGGAGCCCCTAAGGTGCTTCCACAGGGCTCCTCAAACATCAGAGTGAATAAAAATAGTGATTGGAATGCACTTCCAGTTTTGCAGTTGCTATAAAATCCATTGTACTGATCAGAAGCTTGCCTAAGGTAACCCAGCTAAATCAGGTTTTGAACTAAATCCAGGAAGCCCATGATCTAACACACAGGACTGTTAAAGTATTTCAGATTTCTAAGGAGCCTGCCTAGTCCTGTACGGGCTAAAAAACATGCTAGGTTCAACATTTAATTTCAGGTTGCCCCAGGGATCCAGGCAAATTTCAGGTTGCCCCCCCCCCCACTCTGCCTAATTTCTTATCCAGCTTAACATGTCATTTTCTTACTGCAATGGTTAGGAAAAGTATAGACAGAGTCTGCAAACAACACAGGTCTTGAACCTGTGTGGTTAGAAATCTGAGCTTCTAGCCCCTATTCTTGTTCCCCATAACCAAGCCTGCTTACCTCTTTTCTGTCATCATTATTCATGGGTTGCTATACTGTGTTTTCTCCTTCCTAGCCAAAGGTTTTCAAAGGCTTGAAAAGAGGTTCATGATAACTGCCATAATATTTTTCTCAGCAATACAGCCTGGTCAAAGCTGATCTGAGTTTTAAAGGACTGTAGAATAGGTGATCAGGGTCAGGAGAACTGCTCAGAAATAACAATGAGGCCACGTAGGCACCCAGCATACTTGCTTTGGAAAGGAGTCAAAAGTACTTAAAAGCTTGCAAGAAATAAGTCTCTTTCTGATACATGTGTTTTTCTTCCTATTTCCTGAATGGGGATATGGAATACTGTTGGCAGTGCCTGAGACAGGTTTGTGAGTGGTGTGGTGTATGCTTTCTTTACCTGTTCAGTGAGCAGCTTACACATGACAAACATTTGAACATTCTTAGGAAAATTAGACTTGGTTCTAGAAAGTATCTGTATCAGAAAAGGATTATAGAAAAAATAGCAGCCTAAAAAGCTTGCCGTGAACTATTTGTCTGAACAGTCTCACCAGTGTTTAAAACGTGTTCTAAAGGGTAAACTTCAAAGGCAGTGTGACTGAAATTGCCTATTCCAAGTTTCCACATGAAGGTATTATTATAATCTAGGAGTGATAAACTGTTAAAGAAAATGAGCTTGTAATAGAAGCACTGATGCAGCATTAACTACAATAATTCTTGCTAAAACTCTCCCAAGTGTTTTCCAGTCCTCTGACATGCCACTTTTTCCCCCTGATATCCTTCAATTTTTCCATTATGCAGTTGACTAAATAATTTGACTAGCTTCCAAAAAATCAAAACTATGTCCACATGATCAAATTCCTGTTGATCATGTGGGACTAAACTGAGAACCAGTATGTTTTTGGTAATACGTCTAACTCAGAAGAAGTTTCTACATCAAACATAATAACTTGCAAAACTTTCTGCTTCTTGAATCAGAATAGCCTAAAATATATTAGCTACAGTAGTGAAATATAAGATTTACCAACATATTACCTAGTTGCTTAATGGAATAGGTGATCCTGAATGATAGCACTCCAGGACAGGCCTAGCCATGAAGTGAGGTGAAGTGGGCTGTCTTAGGGGGCAGGTGGGTACAGGAGCCTTTAGCTGCCTTACCTACATCCCATTGTGCTCTTACCATTTCTCCCCCACTCAATTGCTATATATTTTTAAATGTCTCATGGACATTTAAAAGGGGGGGGGCTTTATTGCCGTGGAGGTTTGCATATAGATACTCATTGCTTACATTTGTTTCCCTTAGAGTGACTATGAAATACTTATATCCCACCAAACGGAGGTCGTTGAGTTACAAGTTTGTGAAGACGTTTCATCGTTTCAGATAATCTGCAGGACTACGCATCTTATCAGAGTGATATTTGAACAAGTTGGGATGACTATGGAATCGGTACATTATACTTTTTGTAGAAGCTGGAATTATTAACAATATATAAGGATGGGCATTGTTGGTGAATATCAAGCATGTTTAAAGCCCAGTGAAATAAGTAGAATTAAACATCCTGAGCTGTATCCTCAGGGATGTTCAGAAAAGTGAACTTCTCCACCTCATCTGTGCCCTCCCCCAAAAGATCAGGATTCTAAGGAATGGTCCTGCAGAAATTTGCAAAGCTCATTCCCTTCCCTCACATGTGTGGAAGTTCCTACTGTTTATGGAAAAGCTGGTTTAAGTCCTCAGTTCAGCACTTAATTATTTATAGGCTAGGGCAGGTATGCCCAAACCCCAGCCCTGGGGCCACTTGCAGCCTTGAGGACTCCCAATCCGACCTTCAGGGAGCCCCCAGTCTCCAATGAGCCTCTGGCCCTCTGGAGACTTACTGGAGCCCGCACTGGCCTGATGCAACTGCTCTCAGTGTGATGGCCAGCTGTTCAACCTCTCACATGAGCTGTGTGTCAAGGGTTCCCTCCACTGTTTGCTGTTTCACATCTGTGATGCAGCAGCAGAAAAGGAAAGGCCAGCCTTTGTGCAAGACCTTTTATAGACCTTGAACTACTGCAAGACCTTCATTCATTCATATAAGTTCCATCTCTAATGTGTTCATTTATGTAAATTTATTCAAATTTGAAATGTAAATTCTTTTTTTCCCAGCCCCAGACACAGTGTCAGAGAGAGGATGTGGCTCCCCTGTCCAAAAGTTTGGACACCCCTGGGCTAGGGGATTTGGCTCCTCTGCTATGTAGGTTTGCCAATAAGATTTAACAAAGGGAATTATGTACGCTATAGTACATAATTGGGTACATAAACCCCTGCTAATTGGGTAAGAGGCACTTTTTCAAGTGGGTGCTCCTTTTTTTTTTTTAGCAGGGGGAGAGTAACTGGCCCACCTCACCCCAGCACTGTCTGTTCTAGTGGCTGTCTACTGGTATTCATTTGCATCTTTTTAGATTGTGAGCCCTTTTGGGACAGGGAGCCATTTAGTTATTTAATTTTTCTCTGTAAACTGAAAAGCGGTATATAAATACTGTTAATAATAATAATAATAATAATAATAATAATTAATATAGTGTTTTGATGGGTTTTTGAACAAGGTTAGTAAAGTAGCATCTTGCCTGTGAACCTGACTTCCTTGTGATGTTATTCTGTCACATAGCATGTGAAATCTCTGACCTATCCTTAGTGTTAAAGATATTGTGAATGTCTCCCATATTATCCTTGTTGAGTCATAATGTCTTTTTCTTTCTATGTAGATTGAGTCTGTATAGCAACACTTTCAACCAGTTTTTTGTTATAGTAGGCGTTTTGTTCAATGCTATTATAAAAGTACTCTTTTTTTTCCTTCCAGTTGCTTTGGACAAGTAAACCTTATGGTCCCAATAGAAGTATTGTAAGAAAAATTGGCACCAACCTCTCTCTGATACAATGCCCAAGAGTTCGGTTTCAGGTAAGACTTGTTCATTGTAATCTTTGTTTCAATTGGAGCAAGCTACTGAGAATCTACGTTTGGGCTTTATTTTTGAGCATATGAATTTGCAGGCTGTGTCAGATATTTCAAGTGACGAGCATCACTGCTGTTCAAACTGACCTTTTGTCGGTATTATAGTAGTTTAACAGCCTAAATGTTCTGCCTTCTGAGCAGCCTGCTACCCCCAGTGGGCAGGTTTTTCTTTAGCTACCTTATAAACTGCTTCTGATTTCATGGTTCATGTTTAAAGTTGTTGCCAACTCTGGAAAACTATTAAACATATTTTAAAAAATATTTATCCAGCAAGGTATTATCAGTTTAAAAAACTGACCTCTGGGGTAAAAGTGGGTGGTGGTCATTAAATTTCTGTCCCATAGTGTACGTGAGCTCATCAAATTGATTATGAAGGCTTCTGACACAACATATATTTTGAAAAGATAAGCTAACTATATTGCTAGGTTTTCAGTTGTACTTCTACAATAAACCTATACTTTAAAAAGGTTTCCTTCCAAAACAAGGTATAAGTATGCAGTGTTAACTTTCAAAAGGGCCTTTTTTCTTGATGTTCTTAGTACTGGAGGATAGCTTTGCATGTTGTTGTGTTAACTTGCTGCAGGGTAATTTCAGTAACACAGCAGGATCTCTTGCTGCAAGTGTTACTGTAAATATTATCTCAGTTAAAGTTGACTTCAAACTCCAGAAATTAATATTGAAAGTGGCCACTTTATCTACAGCCCAAGAATGACTTCTGTGACTGTTTTTAGGTTTTGACATGGAGCCTGAACAAATGGCATAGAGATTGTTTTGTCACTTAGGTCTTTCATTGCATGTTCAACTTTCCATATTTCTCTACAAAGCTCTGAAAAATGAGTTCAGTAGTTTGATAATGTGATTGAAAAATCAGGATCTGGATATGTGGCTCAAGTGTTGCAGGCAAGAACTTGAACTGCATTTACTCTCAACTTACTTAACTTAAAGGCTGCCGTGAGATCTAGCTCGATGTTGGGCAAGTCAGACACAGGTTAAAAATAACTGAAGGGTAAATACACAGAGATTCATGTTCACTCCTTCCAGATGTTATAAAAGTGTGTAGGTGTATTTCTGAATTTTGAAAACCAACTAAAGCAGAATAGTAGTGGGAGCAAGTGTCCTAGTAAAAACCCTTGGTTTTTTGGGGAGAGTGGCCAGAGCCCCATATATTGTAGAAAGGAAAAGCATATAAACATTAGGCCAAGCAAGTGCATTTGAATGATCTGTTCCTACAAAAACAGTACAGTATTTGCTTTTAAAGTAGCATCTGTTTCTTCAATATAAAATTTGAAGCTCCTTGGGGTCTCAATTCTTCAGTAACAAAAATCATTTGTCTTGAAGTCTGAGCCAACAGTTGCCAGCTTAGGGTGCCATTTACTACCAAAGGTCTGGTTTTGCATATGTTTGTTCTGAAGCATAATTTTTCCAATGGCAGGCCCACAGATTTTAAATAGAACTGCTTCTTTCTGATGCTAAGCGGGCAGCTCTGAAGTGATTGTGTTTTAATTAATGTGACTTACAATAAAATTTATTATTCAAATTTAAAAGTGGGAAGGAAGAAATCTTTCTGGGAAGGTTACATTAGTCATGAATTCTGGCTTTCTATTGTCTTTATGTGACAGTAGCAGTTAACTTTACTGAAATGTTGTGGGCTGTAATTTAACTTGTACTTAACTAATTGAACAGCTTTGAAACATGCTGCTTGGATTTTTAAGAAGTGAGTGTGGGTTTTACAGTTTTTCTAAGGTGGAAATCAAGTGTCTTCTTATATTCTTGCCACACACTTAATTTAGTATGAAATAAGGTTGGCAGCAATCAGCTGTCAGGGAGGTGTGAATACAATATTTCTGATTAATTTGAGCAAGGGAGAGTTGGGGGGGCTGTTTGAAGAAAGAGAAATATAGGAAACCAGGAATAGTGTTCCCTTCTTTGTTTTCATTGTTCCCAGCTTTTTCATTGGATGGGCTCTACAACTCCATCCATCAAGGGCAAGAATGTCTAGCCTTGTAGCAAGTCTAGACTTCCAGTAAGATGCCAATCTGTCAGTTGAACTATCTGAGGCTGCAATCTGTACATACTTTCCTGGTAGTAAGCCTCATTGAACAGAATGGGACTTCTAGGTAAGCATGCATAGGATTGCACTGTAGGCTCAGTGTGAACATTTTATAAAATCCTGCTGCTCCAAAACTCAGTATACTGTGAGACTTCCCCTCAACTTCATAACTGAGGGTATCTAGAAGGGGAGGTTAAGTGGAGAGAGTGTGCATGACTGTTTGTTGCTAACTTGCCAATTTAAATGGATGCTCTGGTTCCCAGACCAAAAGGTTCTCCACCTCAGCCGTTTGCTACACAACAGCACTTGGTATGTAATGAAACAGTTGGATATGCCACAGTCATAGAAACAACTGCTATTTTTATCAGAACTTCAAGTGTGCCTTGACTGTTCTTTTGCCTGTTCTGTTCTTGTGCTTGCTAATAGATTGTTGCTACACTGAAACCTTTCTATAGCATTCTCTCTCCCTTTTTTCTTTGTTGCTATCTGTAGCTATTATATCACAGGATCGTGCACTGAATTTGCTGTAAGTCAGTTTTGTCTTCTTTGCTTTAAATTTGTTTAGCTCTTAACGATTGTATTTAAATTAACAGTATCTACTAAGAATCGTAAATCAGACTAACTTCAAGACCATCCTCTTATTCTTGAGCTTATATAGTGAGCTGAATGTGTGGGGAAAGAACTCCACTTGCTACTTTCTTACACTGTTTTGGAAAGTAAGGCTGACTACTCAAACCTGTGGACACTTTCTTGTAAGGTGGGCCCATTTTCTTCAGTGGGATGCTTCCAGACTAGCATGCATGGGTTTGGAGCCTTAATTTGGTTTGTGTTTCTTAAACACTGAAACACCTTAATTTGGTTTGTGGTTGTTAAAAACTGGGCAAGTTAAGGTGTGGAGAGTGATTGTGATGCTTTCAGGGAAAGACCCAAGTATGGATCCTAGTCTTGACACAGTGTTTGAATAAATTGATGTATCATGCTTGTCCATATGGGTGAAGAGTCTAGCCAGGTTCCAATACATGTATTCAGGTATACTGAATTTGTGCTGTAACCTAATATGTTTGGGTCATGCAAGAATTGATATTAAAATGCACTGATTTTTTTATCAGTTTATTTTGGTAACTTTGAAATGCACATCATTTAATTCCACTTTTATGCAGAATTGCTTCATAAGCAGGGCTTCATGCTTGGGTTCAATTCAGAGCTTACATCAGTTAGCTTAAGTGTGGTATGGTATAATGTCTGAAATGACAAATCATAGATTTGTTGCTCCACCTCTGGTGGCCAGTTAGAGTGCCAAGTAGCCAGGTAACCCATGATTCGAGCTGCCTTATATTTGGAAGCTTTGAGCCATGGCTTGGGTTCTTAATCATGGCTAGTGCAAATAGTGGTTTGTCTGATCTGAGCCTTAAACATAACATTTAAATCTATCCTGCAATTTACTATCTTTCCTGGCTCAGACACCAGAATAATCCAGGAACAGCCAAGATTGGGCATATTGGTAGCATTCACATGATGACAAAAGCCATGCAGAATATGTGATGGCAAATCTGGCCTTAATCATTAGCAGGACTTGTTTGGATTTAGATCCAGGTCTATGGGCTTAAAAAATAAATAATAAAAAATTGTGTATGCTTTGAAACTGGCCCAGTGCAAGGTTAGAAACATGTCAACAATTGCTAAACAATAACATTTACCATAACCTGTTTTGTCTTCGTGCATTGTTAGCTGCATGAGCAGCTTTCTGGTGTAGGTTTTGCATTTTTTTGTCTCTTGAGATTAGTCTGACTCCCTGTGGGCCATGGCTGTTGTACTCAGCCTATGCTGGAGCAACACGATGTTGCCCCAAGCCAACTACTGTGGCACACAGCAATGATGTCACTGCTGAACTGCAATGGGAGAACGGTGGGGACAGAGCAACAGCTGTCAGCTTTTTTGCTAACAACTCGGCACTTGGTGCATGACATAAAGAGGCCCAGGGGAAGGGGCAGATAAGTAGGGTAAGGTAGCTCTAGGACAGAGGTGTCAAATTTGTTTTATACAGAGGGCTGAAGTTAGCATTCAGGGCACCTGCTGAGGGCAGGGAGGGATCTCATTAAGCAGAAAGTGACATCATTAAGCAGCTGATGACCAGAAATCAGCACTTCGTTCTCACAAAAAAAACTCATTAACTGCAAATGACAGAAGACAAAATATGCAAATCTTGATCATATTTCAAGATATGGGGGTGCCCAATTTTCATGTAGACTGCTTTTCAGCAGTAACACCTCAGCAGTACTTGGCAGCTGAGAGCCCGAGGGCTGGATAAAAAGCTTCTGGGGGCCACATCCAGCCCTCCGACCTTATGTTTGACACCCCTGCTCTAGGAGATGGAAACGAAGATAGGAAAGGAGAACCTGGTGGAGGCAAATAGAGAGAGAGGGACACAAAGGAAAAAACAAGAGGGAGAGAGACAAGCTGCAAGCTGCCCCACAGGCAAGCAGGATCAAACATAGCCCTCCCCCCCCTCGGGCAACAAGGAGGGAGTCTGAAAGGGACCCTTCTCCCAGCTACAGCCTCCTGTAGGGGTCAAAGCAGAGCACCACCAGCTGCCTCAAGGGCAGGGCATCTGGGAGCTCTCTTCCCACTGATTGAGAGAACCCTTTGCTGAATGACCTGGCCCTACTCCTGCAGCAAGAGCTCAGCTGGGCCCTGAGGTACGCTTATTGTCCCAACTCTTGAGAGATGCGGAGAAGGTTCCCCTTTTCCCAGGGAAAGTTTGCATTGAGAGCCATTTAAGGGCTACAGTCAAGAAACACATCAGAGTCTGAAGACTAACTTGTTTTCTGTTGATGGAATCAAGCCCAATTGTTTATAATTTGCTTGCCAATAATGACAGTTTCACAGCATCACATGTCCCCTGAATCCAGCTCATTTACTCTCCCAAACTGGAGCCATGTCCCACCATAACCCTTTGGTGGGAGACTGAGCTTCCCCTCCTGGTGTGAGGAGGAGGAAACCCCTATGGGCACACTCCCTTATTGCTTTTTTGCAAAGTATTAGCATTAGTAAGACATTGGTGACCAGAATGTGTTGAATGGCCTTCAGCAAGATGGTAAGATGGGTCAAAGATAGGATCTCAAAACACATAGAGGAACAGGCCTTGCTGAGGGAGAATCAGCATGGCTTCTGTAAGGGTAAGTCTTGCCTCACAAACCTTTTAGAATTCTTTGAAAAGGTCAGCAGGCATGTGGATGCGGGAGAACCTGTAGACATTATATATCTGGACTTTCAGAAGGCGTTTGACACGGTCCCTCACCAAAGGCTACTGAAAAAACTCCACAGTCAGGGAATTAGAGGACAGGTCCTCTCATGGATTGAGAACTGGTTGGAGGCCAGGAAGCAGAGAGTGGGTGTCAATGGGCAATTTTCACAATGGAGAGAGGTGAAAAGCGGTGTGCCCCAAGGATCTGTACTGGGACCGGTGCTTTTTAACCTCTTCATAAATGACCTGGAGACAGGGTTGAGCAGTGAGGTGGCTAAGTTTGCAGACAACACCAAACTTTTCCGAGTGGTGAAGACCAGAAGTGATTGTGAGGAGCTCTAGAAGGATCTCTCCAGACTGGCAGAATGGGCAGCAAAATGGCAGATGCGCTTCAATGTCAGTAAGCGTAAAGTCATGCACATTGGGGCAAAAAATCAAAACTTCACATATAGGCTGATGGGTTCTGAGCTGTCTGTGACAGATCAGGAGAGAAATCTTGGGGTGGTGGTGGACAGATCGATGAAAGTGTCAACTCAATGTGCATAAGAACAGCCCCACTGGATCAGGCCATAGGCCCATCTAGTCCAGCTTCCTGTATCTCACAGCGGCCCACCAAATGCCCCAGGGAGCACACCAGATAACAAGAGACCTCATCCTGGTGCTCTCCCCTACATCTGGCATTCTGACTTAACCCATTCCTAAAATCAGGAGGTTGCGCGTACACATCATGGCTTGTACCCCATAATGGATTTTTCCTCCAGAAACTTGTCCAATCCCCTTTTAAAGGCGTCTAAGCTAGACGCCAGCACCACATCCTGTGGCAAGGAGTTCCACAGACCGACCACGCGCTGAGTAAAGAAATATTTTCTTTTGTCTGTCCTAACCCGCCCAACACTCAATTTTAGTGGATGTCCCCTGGTTCTGGTATTATGTGAGAGTGTAAAGAGCATCTCCCTATCCACTCTGTCCATCCCCTGCATAATTTTGTATGTCTCAATCATGTCCCCCCTCAAGCGTCTCTTTTCTAGGCTGAAGAGGCCCAAACACCATAGCCTTTCCTCATAAGGAAGGTGCCCCAGCCCCGGAATCATCTTAGTCGCTCTCTTTTGCACCTTTTCCATTTCCACTATATCTTTTTTGAGATGCGGCGACCAGAACTGGACACAATACTCCAGGTGTGGCCTTACCATCGATTTGTACAACGGCATTATAATACTAACCGTTTTGTTCTCAATACCCTTCCTAATGATCCCAAGCATAGAATTGGCCTTCTTCACTGCCACCGCACATTGGGTCGACACTTTCATCGACCTGTCCACCACCACCCCAAGATCTCTCTCCTGATCTGTCACAGACAGCTCAGAACCCATCAGCCTATATCTAAAGTTTTGATTTTTTGCCCCAATGTGCATGACTTTACACTTACTGACATTGAAGCGCATCTGCCATTTTGCTGCCCATTCTGCCAGTCTGGAGAGATCCTTCTGGAGCTCCTCACAATCACTTCTGGTCTTCACCACTCGGAAAAGTTTGGTGTCGTCTGCAAACTTAGCCACTTCACTGCTCACCCCTGTCTCCAGGTCATTTATGAAGAGGTTGAAAAGCACCGGTCCCAGTACAGATCCTTGGGGCACACCGCTTTTCACCTCTCTCCATTGTGAAAATTGCCCATTGACACCCACTCTCTGCTTCCTGGCCTCCAACCAGTTCTCAATCCATGAGAGGACCTGTCCTCTAATTCTCTGACTGTGGAGTTTTTTCAGTAGCCTTTGGTGAGGGACCGTGTCGGACGCCTTCTGAAAGTCCAGATATATAATGTCCACGGGTTCTCCCGCATCCACATGCCTGTTGACCTTTTCAAAGAATTCTATAAGGTTTGTGAGGCAAGACTTACCCTTACAGAAGCCATGCTGACTCTCCCTCAGCAAGGCCTGTTCGTCTATGTGTTTTGAGATCCTATCTTTGATGAGGCATTCCACCATCTTACCCGGTATGGATGTTAGGCTGACCGGCCTATAGTTTCCAGGGTCCCCCCTCTTTCCCTTTTTAAAAATAGGCGTGACATTTGCTATCCTCCAATCTTCTGGCACTGTGGCCGTTTTGAGGGACAAGTTGCATACCTTAGTCAAGAGATCTGCAACTTCGCGGCAGTGAAGGCCAATTCTATGCTTGGGATCATTAAAAAAGGTATTGAGAACAAAACGGCTAATATTATAATGCCGTTGTACAAATCGATGGTAAGGCCACCCCTGGAGTATTGTGTCCAGTTCTGGTTGCCGCATCTCAAAAAGGACATAGTGGAAATGGAAAAGGTGCAAAAGAGAGCGACTAAGATGATTACTGGGCTGGGGCACCTTCCTTATGAGGAAAGGCTATGGCGTTTGGGCCTCTTAAGCCTAGAAAAGAGACGCCTGAGGGGGGACATGATTGAGACATACAAAATTATGCAGGGGATGGACAGAGTGGATAGGGAGATGCTCTTTACACTCTCACATAACACCAGAACCACGGGACATCCACTAAAATTGAGTGTAGGGAGAGTTAGAACAGAGAAAAGAAAACATTTCTTTACTCAGCGTGTGGTTGGTTTGTGGAACTCCTTGCCACAGGATGTGGTGATGGCATCTGGCTTGGATGCCTTTAAAAGGGGATTGGACAAGTTTCTGGAGGAAAAATCCATTATGGGGTACAAGCCATGATGTGTATGTGCAACCTCCTGATTTAAGAAATGGGTTATGTCAGAATGCCAGATGCAAGGGAGGGCACCAGGATGAGGTCTCCTGTTATCTGGTGTGCTCCCTGGGGCATTTGGTGGGCCGCTGTGAGATACAGGAAGCTGGACTAGATGGGCCTATGGCCTGATCCAGTGGGGCTGTTCTTATGTTCTTAAGAAAAAGTCAGAAGTTTCTTATATAGCTGTGGTTTGTAGACATAAGCACTACCATTTGAAAGAGATAATGTTTTTGGTTTTCCTCTGACCTGGATCTTTAATCTGAGCTTCTGTTACTTGAAAACGTTTTGGCACATTGAATATCAGTGCTGGTTACTTGGTAAGAACATTAATTTGTTTGCATATTGTTGGAAATAACTTCATTAGGCTAGGTAACTTCTGTAAGAGACTCTAGTTAAATAGTTAAAGGCAAGCTTGTCTACAATACCAGACATAGGAGGCAGGGGGAATATCTGGGTATGAAGACTTCACTGCGATGTGGGTCATATCTTGGTTTTCGTACATTAGTTGTGCTGGTACTAAAACATCATCTTTAATTCATGTGCGGTTATCCATTGTGGCCTCTTTCAGATTTATCCTGGTGAGAGCTTATTCTCACTACCTTCATCTGCTTTTCATTCGTAAGAGGATGTGTTTCATCTTTCTGCCACTGTCATTGAAGCAAGTCTTCATGCAGGCATAACTATATTTAAATTAATAAAAGATTTCAGAGGGACTTGTTCAATCACTCTAATGCAAACATTGTCCCACTCAATCTAGCTTACTTCTCAGTCTGCAGAAGGCAGTCGTTCTGGTCAGCTGAGAGAAGATGGTATAGTCTCCCTCGCAGATGTGGGATGGGTTGCTGAAGAAGAAGGTGAAGCATCTACACGGCTTAGGTATGTTTCTTAAGGTTTCCCCTCTGTGATAGATATTTTTTTTTAAGTCAAGCTGTGACAGGGAAGAAAGCAATGAATTGAACTGAAGTTGCCTGTTCAGTTGGCTAACTGGCAAGTATTGTTGCCAAGAGGAGAAAAAGATGACAGTTCTGTTGAGTTGAGTAGGCAGTTACTAGTTTCAGCACCCACGGCATGTGAAGGCAAGGGAATTAACAAAGTAAAGGCAGATACTTGCAAAATTTATACTATTAGGTGTATAAGTTTAAATAAGACCCAAAGGATTGCCTCTGGGGTGAACTGAACTCATTTGGGCAATATTATGTGGTATAGGATTGTGACATACTGGTGGGTAAGGAGATGTTGTTGCATTCATCTCCTATTTTTGGTTTTGTTTGATGCTGTTGAATGACAGCTTACCTTCCACTTTCTCCATCTGGCAAGTGATGACCTCAGAGGATGTCACTGATGTCTCCCATCTCTGCTTGCTGCTGTACAAATGGCTGTAGACCAGGAAGGACTGTGTTTTGATGTGTTCACAACAGTGATGCTTGGAAGTCATTTTTCTGCTATTGTTTATGTGATGTAAAGAGAAGACACTGATGGTTTTGATGCAGAAATTGAAATGACTAATTTCACACTAGGTGGAAATGGTCTAAACAAGCTAAATTCTGAGAGATTGATTTTATTTATGAACGGTTAGTAATCAGTGTAGACCAGGTCCCATACAAAGGAGCAGTTCCATGTAAATGAATCAGAACAAGTTCGCAAGAGGATCAGCTTCTGAAATTGGAAATAAAAGCTTCTACATAAATGCCATTTGACTTGAATGAATCTTTCTAACTGTATAAAATCTGTTTGACGAGGAGTAACTGAAATGCATTCCTCTTTCCTATATGCTGCTTTGTCAGGGCTGTATTCTATTTTCTGCAAACTTCCAGATCACAAAAGCACTTCAAATGAAGTAGTATTTAGATTCTGTTTCGGAATCTTTTAAGAGAATGTTAGTGGTACAGATTGACAGCCCAATCCTATCCATGTCTACTCAGAAGTAAATCCCATTAAAGTCAATGGGGCTTACTCCCAGGAAAGTGTGGATAGGATTGGGCTGTTAGCCTACTTATCTGAAAGACTTTGGGTGGGTACAAAAGTGAAACACACCCCACTTCAGCCTGATTAATCAAGTGTTTAACTAATTAACTTGATTAATCAACTAGTTAATCAGGCTTGATTAATTAATCTGATTAGTTTCAGAATCGAATTTTGAGATAGTTGCTCTTTCAAGAATGCTGTTTCCCAGTTGTAATGACAAGTAGGACCTGCAACAAAATGTTGCGGTACATCCTTCAGCCCAGTGGTTCTCAAACTTTTTGGACTGTGGAGCCACTTCTAAAAATTATTGCTGAGCCCCAAAGAGCTTTTATTTGTGAGTTCTACCTCCATTTGAATTTAAAATTTGAAAGATGGAGGGGCCCCAGGGGAAATTGCCTGCTGCTGTATTGGGACCTGCAGCTGGCTGTCTCATCCACTGCACAATCACTCTCTTGGAGAGGCAGTGGAAATGCTCTTCTATGCATGCAATTTAACTCCCAGCTTAGGCATCAAAACCTGTTGGGTCAGAGCTTGCATAACAAACTGCAGGGCTAACACATAAGATACTTGCTTCCACGTAATAACAACTTGACTGCAGACTCAACTGTTCATGAAGATTGCTTGAAGTCTCAAAGGATCCTTCCCACCCAACCAATGCGTTGAAAGGAGCTGGAATTCTAGCACATGTGGGGCAGGTTCTGTGGGTGCTTTGAGAGAGGTAGGTGTTTTATTGGTTCCTGCTCTGATAAGCAAGAGCCACACCACTCTCCTTGCTGGGAAGATTGCTTTCTTTTCCTGTCACTCATGTAACTGGCGGCAGCTCCTGCCTGCCTTCTTCTACAATGCTCCTTCCCCCTTGCATGCATCCAAGAGAAGGCAAGAACAGGAAAGCGGCTCTGTTAGCTGGTGCTTGCAAGACCTGCTCCTGCCCACTCCACCCCTCAACCGAATCAATTGTAAGAGCTGTTGGCGGGGCTTTTTGCACTGTACTTGCTGAACCCCTGAAGGGGAAATGCTGCTCCAACCCTTAAAAGAAGCATTCCTAATCATGGCTCC
Source organism: Tiliqua scincoides (assembly GCF_035046505.1). Lineage (NCBI taxonomy): Eukaryota > Metazoa > Chordata > Lepidosauria > Squamata > Scincidae > Tiliqua > Tiliqua scincoides. The sequence continues at coordinate 40,505,220 of NC_089824.1, read as the reverse complement.
TGCTGGCCTGGAACAGGAGTTTTGTATGGATATTCAGGCCTTGCTGACGGAAAAAGAAATCTTGATCTTCTCCTCCTTTGATACACAGCACTTGGTGCTAGCTGCCAAACCCGAACATTTTACAGCTATAGTGTGTCTGGAAAGTGTAGAAGTGAAAAGGTGTCTCTTTCTGAAACCACCCCTGTATAGCATAAGGAGGTTTTTTGTTTTGTTTTTAGATCTAACACACATTTCCACCCCTTCCAGGTTACTTACTATTAATGTGCTTGAGTAAACCAATCCAGGTTGTGCATCCCTTTTCCAGAATTATAAAATATGGAGTATTCTGAAATACAGAACTTTTTTTGAGCGCCAACATGACTTTTTTAACTTCTTTACCTAAAGAAACAAAATCACAAACTGTGTTTCATACACAAACCTTGTTTCATACGCACGTTTATTGAAATGTTGTATAAAATTACCTTCAGGCTATGTGTATAAAGGATATATGAAACATAAATTTGTGTTTATTCTTGGGGCCCCATCCCCAAGATCTCTCATTTATATGCGGGTATTCCAAAACAATATCCAAAATGCTTCTGGTCCCAAGCATTTTGGATAAGGGGTGCCCCAACCTGTTCTTTCTCTTCCCCTGCTCTCTCCCTTATGTGTGTTTTTATTTTGTTTTCCTGCCACTTGACAGCCTGGCCCACAAACCCTCAACATTCCGAAGGTCTTTGAAGCGTACAAGACCATTTTGAATCTTAAAAATGCTTTTCACATGCATACTTCTGTATTCTTAGGGAGTTTCTCAAATACATAGAAACCACTGCTGCCTTTTTGGGTGGTCATGTTTGCCTTCAAAGCGATGGGCACTAAACCACCTGAATGGTTCACAGAGACTTCTCTTAGAAGGGATGGTCATTCATTCTTTGGCAAACTGAACTTTAACATTTCACTTAACCTTAATCCTTCACTTGATTGATAATGTTTCTTTTAAGTCTACAGTGCTATATTTTTTTTTATTACAGATCGGAAATCTGGCCAAAATCTCAATCTTTCTCCAGTGCTAGACATTACTCAGGAGGAACCTCACATATTCAAGAACCTTTGCCAAAGCAATTGCAAGAAAAGTCAGTGTCTGCATCTGCAGTGGCTGCAAATGATGAAGCTTTGCAGAAAATCAGTGCATTAGAAAACGAACTTGCCAGTTTAAGAGCACAAATAGCCAAAATTGTAAGCGTGCAAGAACAGCAGAATCTGACAGCCGGTATTAAATTTTACTTTTTTATCTTAACAAAATTAGTTGTGTAGCAAGGAAGGTCATTTTAAGATAATATACAAGTCTCCTTCCAAGTGACACTGTAAAACTAAGTGTATCTCTAAGGTTTGAAATGCTGCTCTGGAGAAAATGAATTTTAATCGCTTGTTTCTTAACTAGCTAGGTGAAATGGGATACATCTTGTTTTTCCTTCTTCTTGCACATGTATTGGGTTATTTGTAGTTTAAACTGATGCAAAATCCTGAATCTCAAGGGTCTGTAGGTATAGCCATGACTTGTCTGATAATGATTCTGATGTCTGAAAAAACAACTTCATGAAAGCTTTGTTTGTCTGACAACTAACATATTTACTTACCTGTATTCCCAACTCATTCATCTCCAGTTAATGAGTCCTGAATATTTAGAAACATGACAGAAATGTAAATTGACAGTGACTGGAGGAAGATTGCAAATAAGATTAATGATTTTATTTCAGCTCTTGTCTGGCATGCCCCTTTTTTAAAAAATGGTCCAAATCCACACATGACAGTGGAAGGTATTTGAAAAGGCAACTAGAAAGGAAGACCTTGGAGCTGTCCGTTACCAAGGCCTTGGTGAATGACAATAAATCTTCTGGCAGCATTCTGTGACCCCTGCCAAAACCAACAAAATTTCTTCTGTTGTAGACTCAAACACTTTCCATATGTCTAATGAAATATCTTTATAAAAATGACTAGAGGCACTTATCATACTTAAAGTGTTCCTCTCTCATTTTTGGCTATATGACTTTATTAAAGTTATTTCAATGGTTTTATAAACCAGAATTAAAGAATGGAGACTCAAGGCCTATTATATCTATGCTCTTCCAAGACTATTTGTCTTCCAATGCATTTGAACTTAAGGACATAGTTCTGTAGGTTTGGGAGGAAGGTGCACATGCCTGCTGATTGTTCTGTCACATCTGAGACTATAGCTTCCAGGGGGATTTGCTTTACTTCCACAGATTCATGGGTGTTTAGTTAGATCACACTGCTGACCAGCATGAGTATTAAACATCTATAGGAGGGTTGAATGGTGCCTGCATAGACATCCAAGGCCGTTGCTTGTATTTTAGAAGGTCTTCCAAGGTTTGTTAGATTAGAACAGAAGCAGGAGGCATGGATTCAGACTTCTGTAATGTGTTCCAACACCACACTGCCATATTGGGGTTTGTGTTGGAAGTGGTGACTGTTTAATGAGAGTGTATAATGTAAAACGTTTAATGTTGCTACAGCTGGAATAAGTTCTGCTGCATTGACTCCTGTGCCGCCGCCACCACCACCTCCTCTTCCTCCCCCACCACCATGTCAGCAGACCACATCTGCCATTGAACTTATTAAGGAACGCAAAGGGAAACGAATAAACTCAGGACCATCTTTGATAGAGAATGATCCAAAGAAGCCTGAAATACCAAACATGCTGGAAATCCTCAAAGATATGAACAATGTCAAACTGCGATCAGTAAAGAGGTGAATGCACAAGAGTTTTCTTTTTGGGCTGTTGGGGATGGGGAAGCTCAATATAAGAAGTTTTTTCAAAAAGGTTTTTGCTTTGTTAGCACAAAGATGAACATACTTATTCACTCATTTGATCGGAGTGAACAGCAGTCGCCCCAGTGAACCATACTGTATCCTTTCGGGCTATGAGGAGCACAACAGCTCTCTTGCAACAGTAACTTTTCAAACCAGAGGGAGTACTGTGGCACTATCATGTAGAAAGACAGTCCAGGAATAAGTAGTACAGTGCATATGCCACACTTTTTATCAGATGAAGGGTCCTGGAAGGAGTATTGTTGGAACTTTTAGCTGCTGCTTTTTGCCCTTCAGGACTGCAGAGAGGAATAAAATAGGAAATGGATTTACTTTAGTGGGGAAATCCATCTGTTTGAAGCTGATTTACATTCTTGTTTACTCTTTTAAGACCTGATGAAGGTACAAAAAGAAAAACAGCAGACCCAACAGATCCAGCAGCTCTAATAGCTGAAGCTCTCAAAAAGAAGTTTGCTTATCGATACAGAAACGATAGTGCAAATGAAATTGAGAAACAGACCCCGGTGCCTGAAACAAGGCTGGTAAGTACCACGTCTACCTAACTATATAGAAACCTAAAATCAAGTCTTATAGTTTCAAATTGGCAGCTGAATTTGAGGAGCCTGCCCTCCTTTAGTTTGTTTAAACCTGTGCTATAGTTAGTCGTGTCCCTTAAGAATTGTGGAAAGTTGTTCTCGTGGCTAGGCAACAGATCATGGACAACCCTATTTTTTTCTGCCCCCTCACATTTTTTAAGGGGGAAGGGCCCCATTGATGTGCAAGCTCTATAAACTATCACCAGATAAGCAGGCTTGTTAATATTCTGCATCTTTTTTTAAATTGTAGGATGTTTTTGAAAGCTTAAGCCATTTCTGCCCAACATTGCATATATGCAACAGGGATCAAATGTATACACATGTGGGTTTGGCAGAAATGGGTTAATGTGGATGCTTTGGGGAGGGGGGGAGAAACGTTCCACTCTATTTCCAACATGGGTGTGAAAGGCCTTTCTGCTGCTTAGCTTATCTTTCAATTATTCTGAACACTTCTCTTGCTCCAAGGTTGGTGGCATCCTTACTTCTGGCTATTTTCTTTTGCCAACAAAGACAGGAGGGTTGCAAGTTTTTTCTGAGCATAATTGACATTTCACGAAATGCACTCTTTGGCCATGCCTTGGTGTGCACAACAGAGATTCTTCTTCCCATCTCTAGTATCATAACATCATAGCAGCTAAACTAATGTGTCTAGCAATGCAAGTAATGAATCGGAAAGCCAACAATTTCAAAGTTCTACAATAGCTGATAGTAGAATCTATAAGCTCTTTTCTCCTTGGAGGAGGAGGGGCAGTTGAAATTTCTTTCCTTTGCTTGTGTTGATAGCACTTCTTAAGAACTAGAAAATGTAACAGACACTCATGTCTGTGCCGTAGATGGCCTAAATAGGATGTATGTAGAAGCTGCAGCTCTTCCAAAGGCCATGGGCAGTCTCGCCCAACATTGGTCACCACCCTTTTCACGGAAGGGTAGTGGATGAATTTTGACAATGCTTACTAGAGGAGCCCCAGATACCACTTCTCAGTGCAGCAGAGTCCTGCTCCAGAAGGGGTTGTTGTGGAAAACATAGCCTGCTGGTCCAGCTTTGCACTTCATTCTCCTACTGTGGAGCAAGAGAGGATTCTTTGCTCAGCTAAAGTGCCCTAGATGCCTTGTCATAAGGCAGTCTAACAGCTGAGCCTCTCCTGCTTCCTTAAACCTAAACACTGTAATCTTGTTTGTCTACACAGAGGTAAATTCCAGGTAAGTTTGTAAGATTGCAAGGTGCTCTCTTACATGTTTCTTCAACTCTAGGCCTGTCAGTTTTAGTTAAAAAAACAAAATTCAGTGAGAGGTGAGTGTTGCCATTACCCAGACCAGCTGCAATCTTACACAGGATGCTAATCTGGGTCATGTTCACCATTGTAAATTTTGTTTTCTAAATAAACTTGACAGGGAGTTGAAGAAATGTGTAAGCCTTTTGGGTTCATGTTGCTCTAAATTACCAGTTTGTGTCATTCAGTATGCATAAATGCTTCCCTTTCTTTTCACAGTTTGGGCCACACATGCTGAAGTCTACAGGCAAAATGAAGACTCTAGTGGAAAACTGTTAAGCAGAAAAGACTTTCACTACAAAAAGACTTTTTAACTATTTTTTGGGAAATTCAGTGTTTAACTTGGGGGGGGGGCTGTATCAAAATGCACCTCTGACTGCCAGTGTGATTAAAGAACAAAACTTGTACTCTGCTAAAATAGCTTTGGAGTACAGAAATGTCTATATGGTGATAAAGTTAACACTACTTTTTTGTTTTAATATTTTATAACTGACTGGTACCATTAAACTAGTGTAAAAAGAATAATTAAGTTAAATTATTACAGCTCCAGTCTGGTATAAAGAGGAATTGTACGTGCTATTTCATTTTAACTTTATGGACATATTTTGAACTGTTCATATATTAGAATTCAGTCTTCTGTTTTCAGTTCCTGTAATTGAAGCACAAAGATTCACTGAAACTAGAATGCTTCTTGTCATGCACTATGACCATCTTCAAAAACGTATTTATTACAAAGCAGTACATGCTTCAAAACTTACCGTAGATACTTGAGTATAAGTTGATCTGACAGATAAATCAAGGGCAGGTTTAGAGCCAAAAATCTTGAAATTTTCTATGACCCTAATATGTCAGGGAGTAAAAGTTAGGGGGGTTACTATAATTCTGGGACTCTCCACTGACACCAAAAAAATGCAGGTCCTCAGGTCTCTATGTTAATTGGTATAGTACTATGTTTGTAGATGGCAGGCTCTAAGACCATGCAGCTGCCTGCCTGATTGATGTGTTGGCTGGTTATGAAGCATCTCCCTGCAGTTTGGAGCTGCTGGGAGAGATAAAGAGAAAAGCATGGCCAGCCAGAGTGTGAAATTGTGCACAGTGAAACTTTGCTGACATGCAATTTGTTTGTACATGGCAAATTGTAAGACCCAACAGCGGCAGCCTTCCTGCCTGCCTGAGTGACATGCTGGCTGGCTAGTTGTGAAACTTCTCCCTGCCGGAAGAAGCTATGGGGAGAGGTAAAGCATGGCCAGCCAAGCATAAAATTGCCCACAGTGAGCTCATGCTTGCTGCTTCTCTGGGCTTCTTCTGGCTGCTGCAACAGTCCTGACCCCTGATTGAACCACAAATAGGATGTGATAATCTATGCTGGATTTTTAGTAAAAATTTCTCACCTTATAGGTGAGTATCTATGGTGATATGCCTTATCCAATTTCATTGAAGCATTTGTTTTGCTTCAAAATTAACTGCAGTGCAGCATGTATTTTGAATGCATTATAGTAGTCACTGTTTCTCCATTTTTATGCAAGAATAAGCACTGCAAGTGTGACTTCAAAAGAAATTAATGATATATTGCCTCTGTTAGAAAGTTATAATAAATTGATCATGTAAGTTATGTATCCCTGCTAAACTGCAGGATTAGTGGTTCACAGGGACTAGAGGCTAGCTGTTGGTTCAGATCTTGCCTCACTTCATACTACATGGATATGCTAAATAGTTTAGGACGGCTCAGTGGTGAGGCACAGGCTTTCTATGCAAGATTCTGATTCAGGCCCTGGGCAACACCTGTCTGCAATCTTGAAGAATAGGCTGGACCAATGGCCTGAGTGCATATTCATCTAAGCCAGTGTTTCTCAAACTGTTGGTTGGGACCCACTAGGTGGGCCGTAAGCCAATATGAGGTGCATTCCTATTTATTTTACTATTTTAGACTTATGCTACTATGGTATGTGACTACATTTGGGCAAATGTTACAGATTGTACTTTTAACAGGCTACTATGTATATGCTTTCAACAATGATAGTGGGACTTACTCCTGGGTAAGTGGGTTGGATTGCAGCCTAGGATTGTTAAAAATTCTCCTGCTTGATGTTACCTCTAGTCATGACATCACTTCTGGAGGGTTCTGATGGATTCTCATTCTAAAAAGTGTGTCCTGATGCTAAAAGTTTGAGAACCACTGATCTAAGCCTAAAGACTAGTGTGATAGTAAAACCAGGCTGACTAGTTAAACTGCAGTTGTCCAAGCTCTTATGCAGGATGTGTGGCATAAATCACTTTAGTGACAAATACAGTCTCAGTAAAGTGATTGAAATACTCTTGGAGCAAGGGGAGAGCATGTGCTCCCTTAAGCCTATGTGAATGAGCCTAACACCACAATCCTATGCATGTCTACTCAGAAGTTTACTTTCAAGTATCCAGAGCTACTTAACCCATTTTTGCCCAGATCACAGGTGTACACATTTGGTCCCTTTTGCATGTATGCAAAGTTGGGCAGAAATGGCTTAAACTTCTCTAAGACATGGAAGAGGCAAGTCTTCTACTTTAACATGCAAAGTTAAGCCCAAAGACAAACACTACATTGAGACTAATGAGAAATATCTTGCACTGTTGTATAAAGTATTTGTTTCTTGATATTAGTTTGAAAAACTGAAGTGTTCTTTCTAGTGGTGCATAGTGAATGCTTACAGCTCTGGCTAACCTTATGTCCAAAACACACCACTAAAGGTCACATTGAAGAACTCAAACTTTGACTTTTTCTCCTAACAACTCCTTCCACTGTTTCTTAAACAAAATCATACAATCCAGCTTCAAAAATTAGCATGTCAGCTGACAAAATGAAGATTCTAGCACAGGGGTGTCAAACATAAGGCCAGATGTGGCCCACGGAAGCTTTTTATTCGGCCCTCAGGCTCTTAGCTGCTGAGCGGTGCGAAAATTGGGCTGTCCCATATCTTGAAATATGATAAAGATTTGTGTGTTTTCTCTTGTCATTTGAAGTTAATGAATTCCTAAGTGAGAAGAAGTGCTAATTTTTGGTTATGAGTTGTTTAATGAAATGACATCACTTCCAGCCCTCAACAGGCATCATGAATGCCATTCAGCTCTCGCTATGAAACGAGTTTGACACCCCTGTTCTAGCAACATTGATATAAACTATCAGTGTAATGGGTCTCTAATGTGCAGTTGGTACTTTCAAGTAATTTGGAAAACAGACTACTATACACTCACTGTTAAATGATGCAACACCTTCCTTAGTAAAGAGTTATACAAAAGGATGCTTGGGAGAGTAGGGGTAGCATAGGAACTGTAGAACAGACTGAAGGAGAGTTGTATTAGCTTTCTCTTCCTGCAGTTGCATGAGCTGTGATGGTTGCCTTTTTGAAATGCAAAGTTGTAAAACTACTCAGCATTCTAAGGAAAAGACAGAGCTTCTAATTCCTATACCTAGCTAAGCAAAAGGGAACTAGGCATAAAGAGTCTGGAGATTACTGGAGATTACTAACTTTCACTGTATTCTACATTCTGTCTAATGAAAACAGGTCTAATGAAAAATGAAAAGAAAAACTGATTTTGTTGCAAAATAGCCAGTAGTTTCCAGAATTGGTTTTAGGGCAAGCTATTCCTTCAAGTAGTTTAACACTTACAGTGCCTACCTGTGCACCCAAGCAAGGAGACTATTCAAAGATAGGTATACACAGAGACATTGGATGGAACAGCATACACAATGAGAGAGCAAGTAGTTGGGAACGCCTGATTCTGTTCTGTACCCTATGTAGGGAAACACAAAGATGTACAATATTCTTAGTGATGACCTGTACAACTGTCCTTGAATTGCATTCATATTAACCAGTTTCCTTCTACCATCTCTCATGCCCCACCAACTCTTACAGGTTGTGGGAAACAAGAAGCATTATATGAGTTCAGGTGACTATAGGACCACTTGATTCAAGAGATGCCAACTGCAGAAATCCACACATTAAAAAAGCCACTTGGTGGAAGTTCAGCTTCAGAAGTTGTACTAGATGACCTATATAAAGATTTATATTATTCAGAACTCCTATTCAGGATTCTTCAGTGCTGGCTAATTAAGGTACACAGGTTTCTGTGAGAACTTCCACACAAGCAGATGCTACCTTCACTCAACAGTTAATGTGAAAGTTACACCACTGAAAGTCACTCAAGCACAGGTGAGCATCACCTAGTGACATTTCAACCAGCAACCGTGCGCATACACGACTGCCACTGCTGGTCCCTGTTCATCCTCCCATCCTGCAAAGCCGAGGGGAGCCACATTCCCCTCACCTCCAAAGGCTTTTCTAAGCCTTTGCAAGCTGCCTCTGTGAGGCTCAAGACCTGGCCATTTTGGGTGAAAACACATAATTCTCAAGAAACTGGAAGTTGCATGTTCTTGCCTAAAATGGGCACTCTGAGCCTCAGAGGCAGTGCTCAGATGTGCACTGCTTCTGCAAGGCTCAGAAAAGACTTCAGAGCATGGCTCCCCTCGCCTTTGGAGGCTTTGCATAATGTCATGCCTCTCTTGGCGGGTGCAGGTGCCAGTCTGCATCCCTATTGCTAAGTCATGCCTGACTACTTCGATACAGAATCTGTTGAAGTGATAATCCAGCTTGTTACAGTAGTAGTTTCTTCTACCAGTGTAGAAAGTATTAGTTTCCTTTGAACTAGTTTCATAAGATTAAACAATTGAGTGAGAAATTTGGGATCTGAGAAAACAGGAAAGGTTGTTTTACTTTTATAAGTTATGATCAAACAGAAAAAAGATGAAGACATTATTTGCCTGTATAAGCAAAAAATAAAGTACCATTATCTCATGTTGATCTAGCATTTGCTTTTTTAGTTAAAATATACTTGATCTTAAAATCTGAATAACTTAGATATTTAACTAAATTTTGAAAAATTCAAAAATCCCATATGCTTGTTACAAATATGTATGCTATTGAAGAAACAAGAACTGAAAATATAGAAAAATTGTTACTCTAGTTCAGGGGTGCCCAAACCCCAGCCCAGGGGCCACTTGCAGCCGTTGGGGACTCCCAATCCGGCCCTCAAGGAGCCCCCAGTCTCCAATGAGCCTCTGGCCCTCCAGAAACCTGCTGGAACCTGTGCTGGTCTGATGCAACCGCACTCAGCATGAGGGGGACTGTTCAACCTCTCGCATGAGCTATGGGATAAGGGCTCTCTCCGTTACTTGCTGTTTCACATGTGTGATGCGGCAGCAAAGGAAAGGCCAGCCTTGCTTTGTGCGAGGCCTTGAGCTACTGCAAGATATTCATTCATATGTTCCATCTCTAATATATTCATTAATGTAAATTTATTCAAATTTTAAATGTAAATTCTTTTTTTACTGGCCCCCAACAGTGTTGGAGAGATGATGTGGCCCTCCTGCGAAAATGTTTGGACACCCCTACTCTAGTTCATCAGGCCCCAACCTATTGCTACAGACCAGTTTCGACATACAGAAAATTCCTCCCCTGCATGGTCGAGCACTTGCTGTTCCACAACACAGCCTCTTTCCAGTCTCCTCACAAAATTGCACTGGGCAGCTGTTCCTGCCCAGAAATCAGGATGCAGAGCCTGCTCTGGTGAAAGGCAGCAGAAGCAGCTGCCCAGCCCAACTTTGAGATCAGATGGGAAGAGGCTTCAGGGTGAAACAGTAAGCACTGCTGCAAAGGCTTTCCCCTCCTAACAGTGATCCCATGCTTGAAATCACTGTCTTAGATAAATATAAATTGTCTAGTGATTTGGTTGCTGTAACAGAGTAAGGTAGGAAAATCTAGAATCTTAAGAGCCTTGCTGGATCAGACCAGCGGTCCATCTAGTTCAGTTTCCTGTATCAGAGACCCACATGATGCCTCTGGGCACGCATAACAAGATACCTGTATCTTGCATCTGGCATTCAGAGATAGGCTACCTCTAAAACCCAGAGGTTGCAAACAATCATCATGACTTGTAACCGATGATGTAACCTTTTTCTCCTTAAATCTATCCAATCCCTCTTTTGAAGGCATCTAGCCCAGGTGCCATCATCTGTGGCAAGGAGTTCCACATATGTGCAGAATCAATAAATATATCTTTTTGTGTGTTCTGACTCTGCTGCCAATCAGTTTTAGTGGATGACCCCTGGTTATGGTGTTGTGTAAGAGGACTTACCTTTATCTACTGTCCATCCCATGCAAACATTTTATATGGCTCACTGGTGTTCCTTCCACCCTGGCACCTTTGTTATAGATTGAAGAGGCCCAAATGCTATAAGACTTTCCTAATAAGGTAAGTGTCCCAATCCACTAATTGTTTAGGTCTCTCTTCTGCCCCTTTTTCCACTATATCCTTTCTAAGATATGACGACCAGAACTGGACACAATACTCCAGATATTACTTTCCCATTGATTTTGGACAATGGCACAACAATATTGTATGCTTTATTCCCATTTTTTAATTATCCCAAACATCGAATTAGCCTCCTTCACAGCTGCCACACAATGAATTGACCCATCAAGCTGTCTTCCAGTACCCCAAGATTTCCTGATCCACCACAGAGCTCAGAACCCAACAGAATATGAAACCTCCAAATATTAGTGATTAAGCTGTTGACCTGGAGATTGTTCATCTTCCAATGCTTTCAAATATGTTTCAACCAGCTTTGGAAATGGGGAAATTTGGACTTACATGTGAATTCCCCTTTTCAGTGGTACCATGGTGGCTCAGTCTTGCACATGTGGAAAGCTCTTCCTGTCGACAGGCCAGATGATCCAAGTTCTTCTAAAGGAGAGGAGCTCTCCCAGCTTACCCAGACTGGCAGCTTCTCTCAAGGGAGAGAAGACTCAGTCGCCCTAGAGTTAAGATAGGGTGAAGGTTTTGTTTCAATGAGATTTGGTAATTAAATATCTTTTTTTAACTGCAAAACTAATCTGAAGATTTTTTCAAAAAAAGCACTGTTTAAAACTGGGATGTCAAACTTGCTTCATACAGAGGGCCGAAGTTTGCATTCCTGATGTCTATGGAGGACTGGAAGTGACATAATTAAGCAGATGACGGCCAGAAATAAGCACTTTGTTTCCACATAGAAACTCATTAGCTGTCAATGACAGAAGAGAAAATGTGTAAATCTTGTTCATGTTTTCAAGATATGAAAGAGCCCAATTATCAAGCACAATTATAACAGGGCTGGATAAATTGCTTCCAGAGGCCACATTTGACTCGTGGGCCTTGTGTTTGATACCCCTAGTTTAAAATGTATAGTATGGGCCTTCTAAAAATGAAAACAATATCCAAGTTGTGAAAAAATACATATTAATGTTATAGCAAGCAAGAGTGCACTTTTGTAGAACAATCACATGATTTGAGTTTTTCCTGTGTAGTGATGTGATGTAAATAATGAAAATCAAATTTATGCTGCTCAGAGCCCATACATATTTTGCCTCATTCTTCTGCAATGACATTGAAAAAAGGAGTTATGTTCACATAACTGGAACTTAAAAGGCACATTAAAAAATCCATTTCCATCTTATCTTGCTTTAAATATGAACAATTTGATTCTACACTGTAGTGACTTAGTAATTTGAATTTTTAACTAATCTCAAGGAAGAAACCAGGAATGTTCTTAAAATGTTTGCTTTGCCATTTGAATACTCTGCCAAGTTCAAGAGGCGTCTTCAATTACCGCAGACACCCGTCCATAAGTCAATCTCACAGATAAGTTGAGGGCAGGCTTTGAGCTGTAAACAATGGAATTTTCTATGACCCTCGGATAAGTCGGGAGTTAAACTTAGGGGCGACTGACTATAATTTTGCCTGATTTTACCTGAAGCCAGATCCTGAAAAATAACCTTCCAGTAATTGTTACCTAAAAACTTTACAATTTCTAATTTATTAAAAATACAATAAAAGATCATAAGATGCATTTTTGACATTAACTTTTAAAATTCTGGTCTTCACAACATTTGTGTAAACAGTGTTAGAGTAAGTGCCTGTAAACAGCATACCAGTAGAACCATTAGTCAAATCCTTCCTTAAGGTGCCTGGTGTGTTAAGCCACAGGCACTACATATAACATGCAACATAAAACATGGAGTGTGCAGTTCAGTTCACAGCAGGGAGACAAGCAGCAAGGACTGAGCATGAGCAAGCGCAGCTGCGCATAGTTGCAACCCTCTTTACTCAGAAGCAGACCCACTGCTTTCCATGGATGTTATTCTTAAGCAATGGTGAATTGCAGCCTGGGACCTTGTTTCAGATGGGAATGAGGATCACATCCTGGGGTTTTAAAAACCAGACCCCTAAACTTGGGGGGGGGGGTGAAATTCTTTGCAAATGACTTGCAAGGAATGTTCTGAGCAGCAGCAGAAGGAGGTGGCATTTCCCTTCTCCAAACTGGAAGGGAGACAAAGGGGCTTCTGGGAATTGAGGGGAGGCTTTGTGGGAGTATGTGCTGCATTCCGTAGCAACATCCCATACAGACTACAGTTCCCAGAAGCGCCTTCACTTCTCTTCCTGTCTGGTGAAGAGGCTAAAATGACTGCCTCTGAATACTGTAATTACTGGTAAAAATTCTCCTGCTTCTCAGCCCATTTCCACGCCCCCCCCCTTTCACCAGACAGCTGCTGAGCTTCCATAAGCTTCCCAGAGGACCCTGTCCCGGCATTGACCCGGATATAAGTCAACCCAGAATCTCAGGCTCCATTTTTAGGCATAAATTTTTTGACCAATAGGCAAATATATGCAGTAAGTCTTGGGAAAGCTACAAGGAGGGCTTCAAAGAAGAAGTGATTTCAGCTACCTTGCTAGCTCTAAGGCTGGACTCGGGAGATAATGTGAAAAGATTTTTTTATTAATCCAAAGTTAACAGCAACAGGCACATTAAAATGAGTATGGCAAAGCCTTTAACAAATGGCTTTACACTGAAGCTCTCTCCCAAAAATGGCTGTTGCAAACTGTAAACAGAATGGAATAAACAGTCTTTACAGTAAGAACAAGGGAAATACAAATGAACAAAAATAAAAGCACCAGTTTCTCAAAATAGATACAGTTGTGCTTACAGTACTTAAAACAATGTAAAAAACAAATTACAAAAAAAGGAATGCTTGAAGTTTAAAAATTAGTCCTTAAAAACATTTCTCCTTTTCACATCAAAAAACCCATAAAGGGTAAACGTTTCAGTAGAGGGAGGAATAAGTAAACAATGCACTTTTTCAAACAACAAAATTTGGTCACTTAGCTTTGTGCATAGTTTAAGGCAGCTGTAGCAACCTATTAGTTTCCCCCCATGTGGCTGCTCATGAAAATGTCACATTCTAAAAAATAAATAAAAAACATTGCCTTTCAAATCCATCCCACCTTCCCCCCAGTATTCTCACTCACACTCTCACGCACACGCACACACATGCACGCACAGCAGCGAAAGGGGCATTTGTACCCTTGTTCTGAAGGACACGCTTCCCATCCCACTTTATTTCAGATTGGCAAATACCCTGAGCTGTTTCTGGTGTTCATAGTCATTCCACCTTTTTTTCCTTGCATGTGCAGTTCAAGTGTACAATAGTGAAAACAACATGCAATGTTTTCACTGCAGAATCTTAACACAATTAGGACTGTTCTCCATCACATCCCATTTCCCCTCACAAAATTCAGAAGTATTCTCTGCCTACTATAATTGCATTCCCATTCTGCACGGGAGTAAAGCTTGGCTGTGCTTTATATTAAACGCTCAATTCCCAATGCGCAGCCAAGGTGACGATGTGTGGGAAACCCTTCTCTCAATCAAGAAGAAAATGAGCTGCAGTTTCAGGTTGATTATTTCTTTTCCTAAAGAAAAATGTTAGTGGTTCCTTCACAGCCATGCACAAAGGTTAGTTGAGAACCTATGGTTTCCAAGTACATTTGTAAACATCAGTTCTTGCCAGAGGCAGCCAAATATGGGAACTTCCACATTTTGGACAAGGACTGAATTGAGTCTTGCTAAATTCCAAGCAAATGGACTCGTCCATGTCGTGTGAAGGCCTCTCTGAAGGCCTTGTTTCAAATTCCTCTAAAAACAAATAAAAACCAGACAACGTGGCACATAACAACACATCTTGGCCTTTTCCCTGTCAAGGTTCAATCACTCCTCTGGTTTGCATATTCAAGGATTCATGCAGAAGTCAACTGAGGCAGGTGCATATTGCTCTATGTTCAGGTCTTGGAACTGAAAACTGGGTTCAAATGCTTTATCAAAGGAAAAACTTGGAAATAAATAATGCTGGCATTGTTTACACTGAAACCTTGGCAGTCAGACAAAAATGTATCCTCCAGTCCTGCTCTGCAGGTACCAGGCAACAAGCAGGTTGTCAAGCAGATCCTGGGGTCAGGATAGTCGATGTTCCTGAGGTATTACATCAGAGTCCATTTCCTCAAATGCAGGATCAGTGTCATCACCACTGCTGGATTGTTCTCTCTGCATGCCTTTCCAGCTCGCTTTATTCAGTCCCAAATGGCCAAGCATTGTTTGAGATAGCCTGGTGTTGGAAAATCGGGCCCACTCAGCAAACAACGGCTCCACCAAGTAGGTAATAAAACCTATGGAGGAAACACACACACTTTGAAGTTAAACACAAGAAAAAGAGACTGAGTGTTATCTTTCATATTTCAACGCTACACTTATTTTAATGGGTTTTCTGTGGTTTAATCTTCTGCATGCCTACAATTAAGTTCAAAATATATATGGTAAAAATTAAATTTTAGTACAAATACAAGTTAAGGCACCTCCCCCAACACACACAGGTACTCTTTAAGAAAAGTTTGTCATTCTTCCAACTCCTGCCCCCACCCCCAAATCTTTATTCTGGGAAATCTATTCAAGTTGCTACTGAACCATACAAAACTAGTCAGCGGCAGAAATGTACAAACCTCTTCTAGACACAAGGTTTCAGACAGTTTGGGTCTGCAATCACTAACTTTTGAAATATAATGGTGTGATGGTCTTACACTTTTAAAAACCAACTAGAAATTTCCTTTAAATTACAATCTAACTATTGCTTGAAAATCATCATGAGCTAAAAAAACCCCTATGATATTACTGTGGTGAAATGACTAGTAGCTGCAATACTGTATATGATTGAAAGAGCTAACACAACATGCAGCAGGGTGGAGTTAGAAAGCCAAAAACTAAATGCACCTCATTTGGAAAGAGTGCTTTGAGACTTTGTCCTGAAAGGCTATGCCTGAATATTATCAAGAAATTAAGATATAACTCTTGGCTCCATATGTCCAAGAACCACTTAAATGTTACAGATGACCCATGGCCGGTCCCTGGGAACAAGTTGCAGACTCATGTGCTTCCTCAATTGCACTTCCAGGTGCCTAGCAAACAATTTCCCATGACATCAAAATATCAGTTTTTTGTTCAGAGGCAAACTATAGTTAGAAGAAACCATAATCCATCCTATATGGACTTAAAAAAAGCCCCACTGGATCAGGTCAAAGGAACATCTAGTCCAGTTTCCTGTATATCACAATGGCTCAAGGAGGCACACAAGACAATAAGAGAGCTGCATCCTGGTGCCCTCCCTCACACCTAGAATTCTGAGGTACCTACTTCTAAAACCAAGGAGACTGCATGTTCCCATCATGGCTTGTAACCTGTGATGGACTTTCTTCATAAATCTGTCCAATCTTCTTTTAAAAATATCTAAGGCCAGGTGCCATCACCACTATCCTGTGGTGAGGAGTTCCACAGATCAACTACACACTGGGTAAAAAAATACTTTCTTTTGTCTGTTTTCCCAACACTTAGTTTTAGTGGATGTCCCCTGGCTCTGGTATCATGCAAGAGGGACATCACAACAAACTATGCTTACTGAGAGCTAGGTAGTGCAAGAGCAAACTGACATGCAAAAGGGGAAGAAGGAGTCCTCAACACACTCCTGAAGAAATAATAATAATAATAATAATAACAGTATTTATATACCGCTTTTCAACTAAATGTTCACAAAGCGGTTTACAGAGAAAAATCAAATAACTAAATGGCTCCCTGTCCCAAAAGGGCTCACAATCTAAAAAGATGCAAAAAGAATACCAGCAGACAGCCACTAAAACAGACAGTGCTGGGGTGAGGTGGGCCAGTTACTCTTCCCCTGCTAAAAAAAGGAGCACCCACTTGAAAAAGTGCCTCTTACCCAATTAGCAGGGGTTACACACCACAGAACAAACCACAGATTTTACTACAGTGTTTAAACTGATCAATGTTGCAAAATTTTCACCTTTGACTAGCAGTTTACAATGTCCCTGTTTCCATCCAGAAAGAATTTACTGTGTGTATGTATTTGCTTTATTAAGTTAAATTGCAACTCAATATACATGCTGAACCATCTTCTCTGGCAATTAATAAAGTTAAATCAAGCAAAGCAACATAAGTGCCAGATGGGAAAACACAAATCTGATGCTATCAGTGATTATGCAATCCCTATTTCATGGATACAGAAAGATTTTCAATTTACAGGAGCCTTGCTCAAGCACCTCTGAAGAGCAAGAAATGTCAAAGGAAGTTTGCTTAAACACTATCAAACAGCATCAGACTTAGCGCTGGGTGAAGAGAGCAAATGTGCTCCGTGCTAAGTCTGCGTGGCTCTAGGGCCATGCGGGAAGCTTCACTGAGACTTCTGACGCGATTGAAAACTGCACTTTTGGTTTTCCGGAAGTGCAGTTTAAAACTGCTGGGAAGTGTTGGAATGCTTCCCCAGTCAGTCTAAGGGTTGCATGAGACTCCATCACGTGCTGGAAAGGTAGGGAAAGGCTTCGCACAGGGTGCAGCATTTCCTGGGGAAGCAGCATCTCAGACCTTTGCCCTGGGAGTGTGGTGGGGTAAGTCTGCCACTGCTATCAAAGATATTCAAGCTGATCACACCATTTTCTTTTACCTCCCTTCAACATATATTAATAAGAACCTTAAGAATTTTTCATATAGATTTGTAGTTACCAATCTGGATGTTGGCAATGGTTTCTGTCTGTCGATCACATAATGGACTCACACCCAAATGGTACTTTTTTTCAACATCTCCTGCAAACAAAGTATTGCTTTAATAAGCCATTTCCTACAATTCAACATGTATGAAAGTATCAACTTCACATTTGAGACAGATATCTAATTCAAGACTGGTCAAGAAAGTGCAATATCAGCTTTAAAAATCTGGAATATATAAGGGAACAGTATCATCTGTATATTAATTTTACTGTAGTTGTTTGCCAAGATAAATAATTTATTGGAAAAAACCATCTAGCCGAGCTAAGAGTACTGTATTTTCTCTTCAGCAGCAACATTAGCAATTCATAAAAGCCTCACTGAGCAATTATACCCTGGCAAGTTTGTAGTATATTTCCCCAAATGAAATGCATTATCAGGAAGACATATGGAACACAGTGTTATAAACTACTTCACAGTAACCTCAGAACAACCAGTAATATTATTACAATAATCTCCCAGACTGGAAGAGTTTACAGTATCAAGGTGAAGTTTCAGGTACAAAACAAAAACAGAGTACCAAGTCAGCTGCACAAGGTTCAGAATCCATTAGGTTTAAAGGCATTATTGCCGAACATATATATATTGTAAGAGAAAAAGCCCAACTAACACTAGTGCATTTTAATGATCATTTTGCAAGAATCCCTAAAAGTTGAGGTACTGCATAAGCATTAATTGCTACCAATGGCATGATGGCTTTCAAAATTGTTAAAATATAGTCCTAGTGGGGATCTGCACAAGTTATAGTACAGAAATATTAAGTAATTGAGCATTCAGTCAAGGGTGTAATCCTGCAGATATTATTACTACACAGGTGGAGCCTATTTATCCGAGTTAGTTCCGTTCCATGACCCAGCACGATTAACAAAAAACTCGTTGTGCTAAATTCCATAGTTACGCAAATAGACTGAAGCCTGACACTTCCGGATGAAAGGAAACTAAGGCAGCTGTTCTCAATCTCCTCCCCTCCCCCGCCTCCTTCCCCTTTCACAGGTGAGATGCTGAGCTTGCTTGGGAAGCCTCATCCTCTGTGTCCTAGGCAGCCTCCCAACAGTGTTGCAGGTTCACCTTCTCCTCTTCGCTGCTGCCACTCATGCAGCCCTCCCTGGCCGCTGCCAACATGGAGGCTCCTCTGCCCCAGAGCATTCTGGGACTTGTAGTCCGGTTCTCTGCTCACCCTCACCTGTCTCTCCAAGGATTCCCAAGGCTTGCTTGGGAAGGCTTGCTGGAGCAGGACAGCCTGCATCATCTGGGGGGGGGAGGGGAATTTGGCAAACACTCCCTGGGTTTTTTAAAGCAATCCCCTCTCCTCCCCCTCCGTATTCAGCCCTCCCCGTTGCCAGCTGTCATGCCTCTTTCACAGTTGGGATGCTGATCTTTTAAGAGTCCAGCCCTATACGTTTCTACTCAGAAGTAAGCCAATTGTAGTCAATGGGGCTTACTCCCAGGAAAGTGTGGAGAGAATTGTAGGCTAAATCTCAGGCTTTGCTTGCTAGAAAGGCTTGTTTGTGTCGGTGACTGCCTGCACCATTGGGGGGGGGGTAATTTGGAAAACACTCCCTGGGTTTTTTAAGCAATCCCCACTTCTCTTTCAAAGCAATCCCCTCTGTTGCTATTGCACCTGCACCTACCCCGTGTGTGTGTGTGTGTGTGTGTGTGTGTGTGTGTGTGTGTGTGTGTGTGTGTGTGTGTGTGTGTAGGAGAGAGAGCTCCACCTTCCTGCATGCGTTCTGGCTACAGAGGTTTTTGGTCCCATAAGAACAGCCCCACTGGATTAGGCCATATGCCCATCTAGTCCAGCTTCCTGTATCTCATAGCGGACCCATCAAATGCCCCAGGGACCTGATAGCTATTTTGAATAGCTATTCAAAAATTCAAAGAGCTAAGCTTCTGCAATTTGCAGGATAGCTGCTAACTGCCCAGAAAGGAACTGAGTACCTACAGTTCTCAAACATGCATAAATATTGGGAAATAAATGTTTTTCTGGTTATTATTTGTAAATAAATTATTTTTCCTTTCCAATTTTTTAAAAGTATGTTAAGCCTAGTGGAGTCCTGATTGAGTGTCATTTTAAAAAGTGGGCTCTGGTGTCAAAAAGTTTGGGAACCACTAATCTAAGGAAAATGTGAGGAAACCGTTCCAACAGTACACAATAGGAGTTCCTGCAAGTGAGTCAAACAATTTTTCTATCTCATGCAAAAACTGCACTTATTACAAAATCAAAAAAGTCTTATGACACACTAGAGACTAACATTTATTATAGAACAAACTTTTGTGGACTAGAACCCATTTCTGTTTATTTAAAAGATTTATACCCCACCACTGTTCAGGTTAAAAGGCTCAGAAGTCATTTAGCAATAATTACAACAAATCGATAGAAAAGCCTCCTCCCCGCCTCCCCCCATGCCCCACTTACCTCTCCACTGCTCAGCAGTCCACGTGACAGCCAGGTAGAGGAGGTCGGGTGCCCGCCCAGTGGTAGCCCAGCGCCAGCCAGCGTTGGGCTACCACTGACACTCACCCGGCATTAGGGCATGCAGACATGTCTTATGGCACATTTGTGACAGGGTGTGCTGGCATTCAGCCAGCACACTGAGCCCAAGATTGGGCTCTAAGCTAGCTTGTCTAGGGAGCAATGCTTCATCTCGCCCATCTGCCCCTCTCTCCCACAACAGCAGGTATTCCTGGATGACTGGGGTCCAGGAATAACCTAAGACAGTAAAGGACAGACCCAAAAGAGAGGCAAAAGGTCAGTGGGGCCTCAGTATCCACAGGGGATCCATTCCAGGGCCCCTGTGAATGCCAAATCAGCGAACAATGAAATCCACAGGATGGGGCTAGCACTGGGGCACTGGAAAGCTGTAAGTGCCTTTAGTTGCGTCCAGGAGACCTGCTGAAGTATGGGGAGGACACACAAACCCAGATGCCGACTATGTCCACATTATTATTATTATTATTATTATTATTATTATTATTATTATTATTATTATTATTATTAATTGGATTTGTAATCAGCCTTTCCCCCAAAGAGCTAACAATAATTCATAATATACAGCATATAAAAAACAATAAACTACAGTTAAAAGCAATATATAAAATAAGCAATAAAAACAGATAATATAAAACAAGCAGGCAGCAGTAAGAGACATCAAACAAAATACTAAACAAATTTCTAAGAGCAGCAATTATAGGGCTCATAGGCTCTGCTAAATAAAAATGTCTTCACATATTCACTCAGGCAACATTATAGAACCAAACATCAGCTATACCACCAGCTCATTCACTTGTCACTCATGCAATACACCTGATCAACCACCAACAACGCTCTTTGGAAGTCTATATAGGACTAACAGGTCAATTTCTACCCAAGAGAATAAAGGAACACAAATGTTTCTTAGAGTATAACATTAAAAAAAAGTGAGACAACATTTCAGGTTCACAGGACATTCTGCTACTGACCATGGAACCAGTATTCTGTAACAAAAGAACCTGCACACAGAGATTTAGAGTAAAACTGCTAAATTAGGATCAAATGTCCTGTTTTAATTATATCAGTTCAAACATAACTACATACAGCCATTTGGCTACACCATTCAAAATATTTTGTACACATACATCTCTTTCTCACACACACACACTCTCTCTCTCTCTCTCTCTCTCTCTCTCTCTCTCTCTCTCTCAATCCCGCTTCAAGAATCTGATGAAATAGGCTTTTATCAATAGCTTTCAATACATCTGTTTGCGTGTTAAAGTGCAACAAGGCGTTGTTGCTTTTCCTATAACAGATCAGCATTGCTGCTCCTCTCAGAAGTGCTACAATTCTTGATCACATCACTTTTCACTACTTGCCTTGATGAAAGAATTCTTCAGTTACTTTTTCACTCCACTGCTTGCTCAGTTCCCAAGTCCGGCAAGGATTGCAAATATCAGCGCATTTCAAGGCCATCTAGCAAATGCATATACAGTGTCATTACTCCCTACACAAGATACCATGAATTGCTTAGTACAACACACTTAAGTTTTGCTATTTACAACAAGTATACTAAGCAATGCTTTTTATAATTCCTAAAAACAACCAACAGATCATGGAGTAACAAGGGGGGCCAGAATTCTGTGCATTGAATTCAAAAGAATTTGAGTACCATCATGTTATGGAAAGGTGACATCCTCAGAATTGTCCGTCAGATGCAAGCCAATCTCTTCCAGAAACACCAATACAACCTTAGAAAACTAAGAAAATGGGGGCGGGGCCTGAGGTGGCTGAGTAGTCGTGTTTTTCTGAGCTCCTGGAAAGCTCTTGGAAAGCACGCTATTTCTTCCCAAAATCGCGGGTCTGATGAGATCCAAGGATCAGTGGTCAGGAGAGGACTTGATCCTACAGATGGTGCATGGTTTCGGAGAAGAAGGGTCCAGCCAGGGACTGTTTTTTCTCCAAGGGAACCCAGCCATCGATGTCGGTGATGGTGAGGATTCAATGTTGAAATTAAGTCAAGCAGGGAAGGAAGTTGAAAGAAGCAAGTGAGTGTTGTTCTGTTGTGTGTGTCTGGCATTAATTGACTACTTGACTGCCTGATTAAGCTTTTGCCCAAGAAAAGGAGAAGGAGGGGAAGACTTTCCCCCTTCTGGGAGATGAGGAAGGAGGGGGAGGCTTTTTCTGCTTATATGTTTGTTGATCTGAGAAGAAGCTTTGGAGGAGATCTGCCGAGCTTGTTATGGAAATATGAGTGCATAACTCTAACTTTATAAATCTAAAATTTGTTGGATTACAAATTAACTATCTTGGAATACAATTATTGTTGTGGAGTGTTCAGTTTCGTTTTCCTGTGGAGACCTTGTGGAGTGCCTGTGGAGAGCAGCTGGAGACCTGCATTTTTTTGTTTTGCAAAAGTGGTTGATTGTTTACATTCCTTTGATTATCTCCTGGAAAGGAATGTGGTTGACATAGGAACAGATATAAACAACAGAAATAATATATAAACAACAGAAATAAGAACATCAGGGACATCTAGTGGACTAAAAAAGACACTACAAGGACAAGAACAGGACTTGACAAGTGAAGTAAGAAGAAAGAAGATATAAGAAGGAAGAAAAAGGATAACAGGAAAAGGAGCGAAAGTTAGGAGCTCTCCTGCCTCAGAGTCCAGCTTGGGAAAACTAACACAAGAGGAACCGAAAGGGAAAGAATGGAAGCAGACAATACAAGACAGTATAGAGAAATTAGTGGCGATGGGACAGCAACAAACAAATCAATATCTGCAGGTTCAAGCTAGTGTTAATTACACAACTAAATGATCTTAGTGTGCAACTCAAAGAAGTTATATTCGAATTACATGAGAAAAAACAAAGGATTATGGAAAAAGTACTGGAAATGGGAAAGCAACAAGCAAATTGAAATTTACAAATCCAAATTAGCCTGGAAATCTTAATTCAACAGACAAATGAGTCTAATACGCAACAAACAGGAGAGGATCAACAAAAGAGCAAAGAAATGGAAGATAAATCCAAAACACTGGAAACAGGACAAAACAAACAATTGGAAGAGACTATGTTAATGGAGATAGCTTGGGAGATAAAGACTCAAAAGTCACCATATCAGAAAGGAGAAGAACTACTTTGACTAACTGATGCAGACTGGACTGATCAAGTGAAGGAAGAAGAAATACTTTAACCAACTGACATAGATTGGAATGATCAAGTGAAGGAGATGACTCATCAAGATGTTGATTTAGCAAGAAGAGCGAGTACATTAAACTGTGATCTGTTAAGAGGAATTCATGTGAAAACTATTAGAAAAAAAGATGGAAAGTTAAAGCCTAGAGAAGAGAAGAGATTTGGCAGACCTGTGGATGTTTAGGTTAAAAGAAAGACAGTAATGTGTTAATTTTGTATGTTAGCTTATTAGATGTCAATGAGAATTTATATAAGCTTTATAGGTGATATGTAATATGTATAAAAATTTTAGTTAGCTTGATATTAATAGATGTTAGAATTTTAGAGGATAATTTTAATGAATTAGAATTAATTTTAGGTGATATTATTTTGGATGTTTACATATATGTTTATGTATTTAGTCATGAGGATATATTAATTTTGGATGTTATAGAGAAATGATATATGTAATTATTAGGATATTAAAAGTTCTTAGAATTTAGTATGTTAGATATTGGATTATGATATTAATTGTTGTGAGGATTTATATGCTAGAAACTGGAAAGACACGAAGAACCCAATGCAAGATGAATTAATAGAGAAAATAATGAACATGGCGGAAATAGACAGATTTTCTGAGAGCTAGGATCAACAGCGAAACCGATATAGATTGAGTAATGAAAATTTTATACTTGGTTGAAAATAAAGTTGTAGAAGTAAAAGACAGGGTATTTAGATGAATGTATTATATATATGATATATTATACATGATAATGATAGATAAATGAAATTAAAAGGCTAACGCAGAAGAGGAACTGGATTAGGAAATATGTAATGATTTATTAGTTATAGTGATGTACAGTATCTTGCACCCCCTAATACGGTGTTTATGTATTGTATTATGTGTTATGTTATGTGTGTTATTTTTGTTTTTGGAAAAAAGTTTTAAAAATTTTTTAAAGAAAGAAAACTAAGAAAATATGAGTATTTCCTTAATACAGTGGTTCTCACACATTTAGCACCAGGACCCACTTTTTAGAATGAGAATCTGTCAGGAAGTGACATTACCCACAGGAAGTGATGTCATGACCAGAAGTGACACCATCAAGCAAGAAAATTTTTAACAATCCTATGCTGCAATCCTACCCACACTTACCCAGCAGCAAGTCCCATTTACTATCATTGTTAAAAGAATATACGTAGTAGCTTATTAAAAGTACAGCAAAATGTTACAGACCCATACCATTTCCCCAGTCACATACCATGGTAGCATCAAATCTAATATATTAAAAATAAAATATTGAAATGAATGGGAACCCACCTGAAATCGGCTTATAACCCACCAGGTGGGTCATGACCCACAGTTTGAGAAACACTGCCTTAATAGTATTTAACTAGTCTAATAGTTGGGATCACTGTGTGGCCTGTCGTTCATCATAGAGCATAGTATACACGCATCTCCACAGTTCAGTTTACCATGATTACATATGAACACTTACCTGAAAGTTAGGGTTTGATGTTTTGCTTTTTAAAAACAAACAGAAGGACTCCCATCACTGTGTTACTTTTGATCAATTCAGTCAAGGATAGAATTTGAGTAATTCTTCCAGGATCTCACCTACTACATTGTTAAACTATCTTCTCTTAAAGGCCAACTGTTAAATCATTGTCTTCCATACCATAACAAGCTTCTGATCATTGGAAAGAATGGCATGGGGACAGAATGCTGCCTTAACCAAATAAAAGTGGCATTGTTTTGCTTGTTATCTAGCCTCATAAAGAGACTATGAATTTCAAAATCACATCTGATCCTGTAGCAACATGGCCTTAATCAAGAATCAGGCCTCTGACAGATTCCACCCAACACTTGACCACTTGCACTATCATATGCTAAAAATTAAATAGTGGTTACACAAGCAATATTAGGGAAATAACTCAGCAAAAATAACTGAGTGAACACCAATCGTTTCATTTACAAAGACAGTTGCCAGTTACATTCTGTTTCACAGACCAAAGGTTTTTGGACTGAAAAAGCAAATACTCCTGGTGGTGCCTCTCTATGTAGTTCCACAGAGCAAAGAGTTAAAGAGGCCTAAAGACAACATACCCTCTTGCCTCTCAAGATGGTCCCACCAGAAAAAAAGGCAAGAAATATTGGTGGATTAGAATAAGGGAACCATTTACCATTGCGTTGCACCAGTTCTGTGGACAAACAGAAGATCTTAGTTTTTTAGTATGGGCAAACTATGTTTGGATAAAAACTACATCATAAACAATCCTTTAAACTGATGTATGGCAGCCAAAAACAATAAATGGGAAAGAGATCCAAAACCTTTTGGGTTTAAAAAAAACAAAAGTTACCTGAAGGATGAGATGACGATGACTCTCTTCTTCTAAACACAGATCTCCCTTGTCCAAATGAGTGCGAAATAAGGACAGATATTCATTTTGCCGACTAATATCTGTGGCAAGAATCAATGCCCCTATCTGGCTTTCCATCAACTGCCTGAAATTGGGAATACACAAGCAGCAGCATGATATGCACCATAGCCACCTACTTCTAAAGCCAAGTATGAATCTGTTAATCAATCCAGACAAAGTTCAGACCAACTGGTTCTCCACTTGTATTTCTGTGAAATGCATACAGTTAACCACTGTTGAACACCGGAAGCCCCAATTCAGTATTTCAACTTTAAAAATCGTTCACACCATTGAAACCTTTTGTAAATGCAAGTGAAACATATTTTACAAGCATGGCAAGTTGGGTATTAAGCACTGTACTGATAGCCAGGATGATGTGGTGGTTCAGGAGTTGAGCTTAGACCGGGAAGATCCAGAATCAAATCCCCACTCAGTCATGAAGCTTCCTGGATGACCTTGGACCAGTCACCCTTTCTCAGTCTCACCTACCTCACAGGGTTGTTGTGGGGACAAAAGAAGGAAAGGAACTATGTACATCACCCTGAGCTTCATGTGAAAAATACTTTGCCAATCAACTCTACATCTTTTGTTTGCATACTACTGCCTTCATCATACAGTGAATAAATGTAGTGAGTAGCACTTGCACAGTGAGTGTCAAAGCAAGGTATCTTTGCTGTTCCCTTCTCCATACTGAAACTTCCTAATCCCCTGGAAAAAGTTACTGCTGAGGGTTAGGAAAGCTGCAGCAATTATGTGAGATGTGGCCTAGAGAGATGAAAGCAATATCCAGAAACCATCAGCATAGATGCTGCTCCACTCATGATTTCCTGGTCCCCATTCCCCCAGTGCTGAATTCCCAAGCTGTTTTAAGGTTCTTCCAACTTTCAAGGATGACTTTTCAGAGGAGATCAGCAAGCTACAGAAGGGAGGCGGGGAGAAGAAAACAGCTTGTACTAGTAGTTGTATGAAAGCAACTCTGAATGCTACTCATTGCTTTGAACATGTAATACATTTTATTTTATAAACTTATACCTTGCCCTTCAACAGGTGTTTTCAGCAGCCGTTTCAATCTAACACCAATTTAAAATACTAATTCTGTAATGTACTTTTACTATACAGTATAAAGCATGTTGTATGGCAAATCTGACATTTACCTGCTTTCTAGTGACATATGTGCAAATAATCCTGATTCTCTCAACAACCCCACTGCTGATCTCCAGTGGTGATTTTCTAATACTGAGGTATTCTGAAAAGAAAAAAAAATCAAATAATCCTTGAATCTGGAATTGCTCCATACTATTTTCTTGAACAAATCCAGCATGCTAAATCACAGCAACACTCTCTTCTTACGGATTCATAACTAATTAAATAACCATTTTAACACTTGCTTACATTTTTCCAACCAGAAGTTTATTTTCCCTCTACTTACCTTGTATAATGTTGCTAAATAATGGTTTGTTTTAATCAGAAAAGGTTGATTAACACCTGGGTGATCCAAATCATGAGTGGCAGCTGCAATTAAACTGAGCAGAACATCCCATGGAGTTAGAGATTCGGAAAGCTGCAAAACATAAAAAGCATATCCACATGAACATCATTACTGACATGAACCAAATTTCTTAGAAGCATCTAGTGTACCTATAAATAAAAATTAAATTTAATCTCCAAATGAATCAAATTCTTCTTTCATTTATTTTTAGCCTGTGCTAATCTATAGATTTGAAGAACTCTCTATAGGAAAAATACTATTTATTCTTACATGAAACTGGTAATTTAAGAAGTAGGCCTCCAAGACACATGTAATCTGCTTTTGAAACTCCAATACAAACCTTCAAAGGCATTTTACTGTGACAAGGCAGTCTATTCGAAAGAAAACCAAAGTTCCAAAGGGCCTTGATCCATTGGAATCCAAGGTCATTTTCCCAATCAGTAAGAAACATCTAGGATTTGAGATGTCGTTTAAAACAAATCCAGAATGAAATGGACAGTGTAGTACTACCAGAACAATGCCATTGCACACTACCAATTTATTTTTAGAATATATTTTGCAATAGTCAAAAGTTAATGACACATTTTTACCTTAGGTTCTTTTAGGTAACAGTGCATGGCCTGAGTCACATCAGCAGCATGAACTGAATTGTGATATGGGTTTTGACTGTGGTAGTCTTCTTGAACCATTACTGCAGAACAGAAGGAAACCGTGTGTTAATCTAGCATTGATATTAGCACATTCTTTTACACATTACTATTGAAAAAATGCAATCTCAGCTATATATTCAGCAAGGAACAGTGCTGCAGCAGTACAAGCCCAACCTCTCCACCTCACCATCCAGACAAAACTTGGTTCATTGTGAGAGCAATGAATTAGCATCTGACAGAACAAAGAACCAGTTCATGGAATTCCTTTCCCTAAGTAATGGAAAGATACAATGCAAACCAGGTCTTTGCATGATTGTGTGCTCATGCAGCAAGTTTACACTGAAATCTGTGTATGAGGATGATCTTGCACTATTCAGCCATCACTCTACTGCAGTGGTCTTCAACCTTTTTCATGCTTCAGGACCCTATCTGCCCACCCCTGCTGCTGCTGCTACTGCCCAATCTCCCCCTCCCAGCACTGTTCACTGCAGCCAGATAGTTTTATTAGAGAGACAGAGCAGAAAAAGTTACCATGAAGCCCTGGCACTAGTGAAAGCTACTTTGGCACAACTGCTGAGAACCTGGGCAGGACTAGGACACAATCTCCTGGAACCTGAAGGAGTATACCAGATGCTTCCCCTTTACCTGGTGCTCTAGTGCTCTAGTCCACTAGTCTTTTTCACTGCTGTAAATCGCCATTACCCCACAACTGAGGCTTTGGGACCCCAACGGGGTCCCCACCCCAAAGTTGAAGAACACTGCCCTACTGCAGTACATTCCAGTTTAATGTATAAAATGGGACATATAATCTGAGTAGTTGAAGATGGCTTTACTTAAGATATAGGATGGTCAGTGGCAGAGGGAGGCAATTGCACAAGTATGTAATTACAGTGTCTACATCTTTGACACCATTTTCATTCACTTATAACCCCAATCACACAGTCACATATGTTCAACGTTACACATAGAAACAAAACATTTAGCAGATGCACACTGAATTAATGCATTAAAAATGAGGCTTCTAGATAAGATAAACTATTCTAAATCTATTGACAAGCTTTTGTTTTTTCCTCTAAACCAGTGATTCTCAAACTTTGAGGGAACTTTACTCCCTCAGTAAGTGTTTGCGGGGGAGGGGCAAGTGCAAGGAAGGAATCCCCAGGATCACATCCCTAAGAGGGGGCACTTTCACTTACTTGGACTCAGTGAGGGCTGCTGGAGGCTGCAGGAGGCACAGGGAGCCCAGTGCAGACTTTCTCAGATGGTATATCTATCTAGGTGGTATATCTATTGCAGCCTTAACGTTAATCACTTGCCCAGGTTGCCACTGACACTTTGAATTTCCAAAAGGTGAGTGGTGGCAACAATATTTTTAAAAACATTTTTAGTGATAGTTTCAGCAACACTACAGTCACTAATAGCTGACTAGCAGTCAGCTCCCGTCAGTCACTATATCTTTCCCCAACACTAGAATGTATCAGCAAACAGCCCTCTGTCATGACATACAGCCAGATTCTCGCACATTCTAGACAAATAAAGCTGGCAACCAACACGAGCGATCTGCAGAAAATCCTATTAGTGCCTGAAGTATACCTGAAACCGCCACCACCCACAGAAGGGGCAGAAGGGCAGCAAAACAGTTTTAAAAAGAAAAAAGTTATCACTGCTGCCATTGTCTGCAGAGCAAAAGCTTAAAGAGAAAGAAAAATCCCCTCCCTGTACGTTCCCAGAAGCAAGTGAAAAAAACATTTAGTGGGTGGATAGTTTTGTTCTGAACTTTAACAATACTACCTATGCATTCTCCTACGTGGAATGTGGTTGCAGGAGAGGATCTCCATGCAGGACTGGATCCAGGGACCCTGGGCAAAACTATCTGGTGCCTCCCTCCACAACACTTCCCATTCTCTAGGCTTATAAGGCAGAGGGGACAACACTACAACACCAGGCGATAGCACTCCTCTCACCATAGCTAGGGATAGGCTCACTTCAGGGATTAGAAGAGCGACAGGCACTCGTTAGATCTGGAATCATTGCTTAAAATACAGGCACAAAGTTAGACCTGGCAAACTTGCTGAACAGGGCAGCAGGCCAGGGCCAGCCTTAGGAACTGCAAGGTCCAAATGGAAACATTTTTTGCATGGACCCAGGTTCACAGTCAAATTATGTAGAATCTTAGAGATATAAAGACTCTGCTTTCTATTCTATCACAGAGAGAAAAAAAGTGCAAAATGTGCGCTTAAAGAATGCATGTGAGTTAATGGACCAAATGGACCCAAGTACGTTTTAATATGAGATTGTATGCAAGAGTAGAGTATATTACCCTAGTACTAGGTTCCTTAGGCATGGGGCCCAATTGGAAGCAACTGGTCCAATAGGCTTCAAGCCGGCCCTGCAGCCAGCCACAAACCACATTCCTTACCCTCAGCACCAGTACAATAGCTGGCAAGGAGGCACCTGTGTATTAATGAGGGAGTCTGATGTAGCAACAGTTAGGAGGCAAAGCTATTCTGGCGAAGTGGATCCTTAATTTGCAGTGGCACAGACTTTGATCAAATGTGAGGAAGGAATTGGCTACGCTGGCTGCCGGTTCATTTCCAGGCTGAATTCAAAGTGCTAGTTTTGACTTTTAAAGCTCTATACCAGGGGTGTCAAACTTAAGGCCCGGGGGCCGGATGCAGCCCACTGAAGCTTTTTATTCGGTCCTCGGGCTCTTAGCTGCTGAGCAGTGCTGAGGTGTTACTGCTAAAAGGGCAGCCCCTACGAAAATTGGGCTCTTCCATATCTTGAAATATGATAAAGATTTGCGTGTTTTATCTTCTGTCATTTGTAGTTAATGAATTCCTAAGTGAGAAAAAGTGCTTATTTTTGGTTATGAGTTGTTTAATGACATCACTTCCTGCCTAACTACATCACTTCTGGCCCTCAGCAGGCATCATGAACGCCATTCGGCCCTCGGTATGATACGAGTTTGACACCCCTGCTCTATACGGTTCGGGATCAGGTTGAGGGTTTGCCTTATGGAATTCCCCTGGAATTAAGAACAGCTCGCTCTCTCGCTCTCTCTCTCTGGAGACCTTTCAGTGGGGCCTCAAGACCTTCTTATTCATGAAGGCTTTTAACCGATACTGGAGGCTGACGTTTTTTTAATGATTTATATTTTAATTCTCGTAATCCTGGGTGTTTTGTTTTTAATATATATTGTACTATCTATTATAGTCAAAGATGTGCTCTCTTCTTCCTTTATCCCTGGTATCAGGACTACTCAAGTGGCCTTCAAAAACAGGAAAATAAACTGGCGGTCATCAGGAAGGCTACTAGCTCTTGCACAGCAACATGCACCACTCTATGAACTTCATTCTTTCCTTCTCAGCCCTTACTCTTTTGGAATGCTGTGCTCTCCCTTTCTCCATGTTGAACCTTTCTCCATGTTGAAGATTAACTCAAATTTAGAGTGGCAAATACAATACTTCCCCTGAAATACAACTATCCCTCTCATTCTTTGTGAGGACTCCTGATCAGTGCTAAGAACGTCTGTCAACTAGGTACACCCTTAAAGAAGGTTTGCATTTACAAAATTGATTTACCCAAGGTGTTTAAGCCATTTTAAGAATGATAAACATGCAAGTCTTACCTAAAAATCTGCGGAGCTTCATTGTATCCAATTGGA
The DNA here is from genome assembly GCF_035046505.1 of Tiliqua scincoides. Lineage (NCBI taxonomy): Eukaryota > Metazoa > Chordata > Lepidosauria > Squamata > Scincidae > Tiliqua > Tiliqua scincoides. The sequence continues at coordinate 40,473,660 of NC_089824.1, read as the reverse complement.
AGTGTTCTACAAGTCCATGAAGATTAAACAGGTGGAAGGTTAAAGTGACTAAGCTGTTTCCTAAGAAAATAAAGAAACCTTTAATGGGCTGTTTTTAAAAGGTACAGTGACAGAAAGTTTGAGGAAATCTATAAAGGTTTGAACTTCAGTTCATACAGTATGCTTCAACCACCCAGTGGAAAGAAAAGGAATCTAACTTTGGCAAGTGAATGGCAGGTGAATATTTTATTAGCCCCATTTCTAGCACAAGCTGTCACTTAACTTTCTCTGAAGCCACAAGACACACTTGCATTCACTAAATATAATTAAAAGTTTTTTTTAAATCTTTCCTTCTGGTTGTTTTCTTACCTAAACCATTACTGAAAACTAAGACAGAATACAGGGATTCCTGCATTATCTGTGGGGGGGGGGGGTCCTAGAATGTAACCCCTCAAATAAAGAAACTCACAGATAATGAAATCTGCAGGTTCTGGGGGCCCTGCAATCCTCCAGAGGCAAGGAGCTGTGCTCCTGTCACCTCTGGAGGATGTTCCGAGGGTCAGGGAGGCCGCACTTAGCCTCAAACCACACACAGCCCTAAGAGTAGCTTCAAAGGCCTCTGAAATGCCTTAGAAGATCATTTCCAATTTTTCGTAAAAACCAGAAGTGACATTTTAAGGCCTTAAAACATCTTTGGAGAGCTGAAAGTTTTTGTTTTTTTTAAATATAAAACCAAAAGTGACCTTCTAAGGCCTCCTAACACCTTAGAAAGCATTTTGAGGGTTGGGGAGGCTGTGTGTAGCTCTCCAACCCTCAGAACATCCTCCAGAGGCAAGGAGAGCACACTTCATGTGGGTCCAACATGCAGATAATGAATCTACGGATACAGCAGGCCCACTGTATTTTCATTTCAATGTTTAAACGGAACATAGCTCTACAACTGTGAACTTATATCAGAAAGCTCTCCAAATATTGAAATGCAAACCCATCAGTTTTCAATGTACTTTTATCAACTCATTATTACTTCCAGAAACTTAAAAAAAAACAAAACACCAGTCATGTTCTGAAATGCTATCAGTGATATTTCTAAGCCGAAACAGGATGCTAGCATGTCCACGGTTCTCTTCATTAACCCATTACATTACATTTAACATGCATATTGCAAAACCTCAAAGGTGGTTCTCTCAGGTTTTCAAGAACAAGAACTTTTTCTCAAAATTGTCGAATATAATCACATTTCCTTCTAATAATTACATTTTATTTATTAAATTGTAAGTTATCTCTCACCACATTTGAGAATTTGAAACACATAATATTTCCCATTAAACACCACAGCCAAAATGGTTCTAAAAATACTGGAGTTGAAGGTCCAACAGTACAATGGAAGATTTAGATCTAAAAGATGCAGAATTGCCAATGTTCGATTCAGTTGGTTGTGATTCTAAGGAAAACAGTAAATATAGCCAGAAATGAGAGTATCTGCTATTTTTGCACAGGCAAAGGAAAGACAACCAATTATCTGGTTTGTTTTGTGAGAGGGTATTAAGTTGGGGAAGGAGTCAGCATATCTCTGTGTTAGGGAAGCCTTGGAAACTGTGTGGAATTGTGCCTAAGGGTGTTGGGTAAGGTGAAAAATAGCTGAAAAATCACATGAACAGCAAGTTCAAATGGACTACATCCTGTATAAGCATTTAAGAGATGAACATTCGTTCACAACTTGAGAAAAGCTGCTTCTTAAAAACAAAGAAGGGAAAAAAGAATTGTCTTGTGTACAACAACTAATTTAAAGATTATATAAAAATAAACTGCAAACTTACCATTTGTTAACCTATCAAAAAGGAAGACATCAAAATTCCAGTTTCCAACTTTCTCCAACATACACTGAAAGGAAGACAACATTTTACTATGAGTCAAGAACATTTCCATATACCATAGATTTGGATCATACGGGTTTCTCTGGATGGTCTCCTTCAGTCTAGGCAAGATACTGAAAAAGTTGCTGGCAGGGACATAAAAGCCACCAGTAGCATGTCTGTGATCACATCATTTCTGTTTTACAGCCTCCTCCTGAAGCTGTCATGTTTTGAACTACTTAGGGCGCAATCCTAACCAACTTTCCAGCACTGACATAGCTGTGCCAGTGGGGTATGTGCTGCATTCTGAAGCTGGGGGGCAGTCACGGAGGCCTTCTCAAAGTAAGGCAATGTTTGTACCCTTACCTCAGGATTGCACCCTTAACGGGTCATACAGGTACACACACACACACACACACAAACAGAGAGAGAGAGAGAGAGAGAGAGAGAGAGAGAGAGAGAGAGAGAGAGAGAGAGAGAGAGAGAGAGAGAGAGAGAGAGAGAGAGACTAATGGGGGAGAAAGGGTGTCCATTAATGCCAAAAGTCCATTAAATATGAATGCACTTAAGTTAATGGAAATGCACATATGTAAAATGTATAAGACTGGAGCAGAAAACATCAGTTGTTTCTGAAGTCTGTTAAACGGAAGAAAAAAAGGAAAAGTGCCCTAGAGTTGCAGTAATGCCATAGCATCCTTTACTATTGCCTCAATCTTCCAAAGTCTCATTCACCTACAGAAATGGTGACCATGTACAGATAGTTGTATTGTGTTAGAACAATAATTCTCAAACTTTTTAGCACAGGGCCCCACCTTTTAGAATAACTCTGTTCAAGTCCCTTGCGCTGGCTCCCAAGTGCCACAAACATGCCAGAAAATATGTTCATGGCTACCCAGGAGCAGGCAAGGCCAGTACAAGGACGTGCGCTGGCCCAGAAGCGCCAGATCTGTGCCCAGATGGGTACATTTGTGCCAGCCTGGCCAAACTGGTGCAGAGGGTGGCAGGATGACGGAATGGAGGCAGGCAGGGGCATTTTGGGGCGAGGGAGGGCAGACCGAAAGGCGAGTCACGCCCAGGAGGGGGTGGGACTGGCCACGGCCTCATCTTGATTAGCATTTGGGATGGTCGGGATAATCCCCATCCCAACCAACGTTAATGGGCCGCTTGGATTTGCACCCACAAAATTGCAGGCACAGATCCGAATAGCCCCATAGGGCGAGCTGGTGCACAACATGGGGCAAAGAGGACAAAAATTCCCTTACTCCAAGTTGCACTCTATTCCGCACCAATCTTGCACTGGATGGAGCACAAGCAACTTGGCCTGCCTGTTCCAGCGCAAGTTAGGATTGTGCCCTCAGTATCTCCAGAGCTATCCAATATCTGTATGTGAAACTTGAAACAGAATGTTAATTCTAGAGACTAAAGACAACAAGACAGACCAAGACATAGTACTTTCAACGCAGTCAGTCTTATGACAATTGACAATGGAAAAACGTAACTAAGTTTCAAAGAGCATTGGTTTGAGTTACTCAGAATTATGCTTAGCCTCAGAGTCATTTTGGTAACGGATAACTACAGCTGATTGTAAGAACAAGACAAACATTTCTGTTCTCCTGAAATAAGTTTGAGCAGATTTTTAAACTATTTTCTATACTGCTAGCAGCAGTCATCTTGCTATTCATAATATTTTCATAACTTTTTCACTTTGAATTTGTTTCTATGTGGGGATAAATTTAAGTACAGAAAGCTCTAGTAGTTGCAATACCAATATTTACTGTAAGTCAGTTACCTGCAGATTTTAATACACTATAATAAAGAAATATCTATATTTCTTTCAGGAAAGAGCGATTATACAGTTTAAACACAAACCTTAGCTTGTCCATTATAATCATCATCTAAAATGTTTGAAGAATTTGGAAGAGTGATACCACGGAAGAAACGGGAAGATCTCAAGTACCGCTGGAAACTCAGCAACCTTCGGATATTTCTGGCAGACACAGACACTTCAATTTCAGAATTTGCTGGAGGAAAAAAAAAGAGACAAAACGTAACAATAAAAATTAAAACAATAAATGATAATCTAATCCAGTGTTTCCCAAAGTGCCAAAAAACTTTGGGAACCACTGATCTAATTATCAATGAAAGTTCTCTTTTCTGTACTGGTTGGCAACCTTCAGTCTCGAAAGACTATGGTATAAGCCTACAGTACCCGGTATTCCCAGGCGGTCTCCCATCTAAGTACTAACCAGGCCTGACCCTGCTTAGCTTCCAAGATGAGACGAGATCGAGCATAAACGAGATCCATAAATTAACCTGATCAAATTTTTTTGTAAGTAAATATCACCTATAAATAAACAATTTCTTTCTAAATTCTTTCTAAATTTTTTTAAGTCTTAAACCCAGGTGGGTCTCAAATTGTTGTTTAATAAGTGGGCCCCAGTGCCAAAAACTTTGGGAACCACTAATCTTATTATCATTGAGAGTTCTCTTTTCTGCACTAGTGAGCCCATAAATTAACCTGGCTATTTACAAAAGCCAATAAAATAATTAAAAATGTGTTACATTTTTAAAAGCCTTCACGCAATTGAAAAAGCTTTAGGATTTTAATTTCTGAACTGTTTTTACCACACAACTGTCATTTTATTAATACAGATTTACAAATTATAATCCACTTTTATAAATTATACATTCAAAACCTAAGTAGCGAGTCACTACTCTGGTGTAGCCAATATGTTCCAATCACTGGATATAAAGAATTCATGAATAAACCTAAAGATCCAGGGAAGACAAAACACCATGTGGGATTAAAAGGATTAGGAGTGGGAATATGCCAAAATAGCATTTCAGAACTCTGATTAAGTCTGGGTTCTAAAATTAAATCGAGGGAGTATCCTCAGGGTACTCTTAACCAGTTATCACCAAAACGAGCAGCAAACCCAGGCAGAAATGGTAGAATTTATAATGTATAAAAGGATATGTAGTGAGAAAGGGAATAAGAACAGCCCCACAATCTGCTTCCAACCCTTGATCCTCAGTATAGTATCATTATGCCTACACCAACTACAATAAAATTTCATTCCAAAATGTACTTCTCATATTTCTATTTATACCTGCAATGTAATACAATGAGCACTCTGTCACTGGTAACTACGAAACTCTTTAGTATGTGTACAACAACACCACAACTATTCAAGATAAGTGTTCTATTTTCACCTTTTACTGAAGTCCCTTATGCTAGTTTTGCAGGGTTGAAGTCACTGCAGTTCAACTCCTTTATGGGTTCAGTTAATGTGAGAAACTATGCCATCAGAGGACCTCACACTATGGCTCCTCCCAATGCCACTATCACTTCTTCTAGAAACTGACCTTTCTACAGGACCTAGGGTTTCTCACAATGAAAAGAAGCCATTACCAAAAAGGTAATATGAGAAGGGGTAGAAGGTATTTTGCTTCCTCTGTTATGCTCTTTCACTGCACAATTTCCCTTATTAATCCAGAAACAAACATGTTCTCTTGTTCAATGCACTAGTCTTTCCCACGTTTCTTCACCAGTCCAACAACCTTCTGCTTGAAGAGTCATAGTCTGCTTCATTAGTTAGTTGTCTCTGATTTTCACACTTTGAGGAGCAAGTATCTGAAAAGTTTACGGGTGACGTCTTCATCCTTCCCAGAAAGAATTCAGTAATAAAAAGTTCTCAATCTAACACAACCAAGTGTATTTATGGGAATAATTTACTTTTAACCAAATCAAAGTTACAGGGATTTTAAAAAACAAGCATGCTTTCTAGTAATAACAGTCAATTCCAATGAAGTTATTCATTGCCATCAAGACATGTGACTTAACAAGGTCATAACCTCTCAGCCTATCCCCCAAATTCTCCTTTTAAAAGACAGTCTTGGCACTTCCAGAGGATTAAATCTTTCACCTGTGCTTAAAGATGCCATGATGACTAGAAAGAAAAAGCAGATTGACAGTTTGTTTTTCCAGAACATGAGGTTTGAGAAATTCTCTTGTCTTCATTCTAGAACATGTTTCAAAAGAACTGCAAAACTGAACAATCATGTGTTCATGGAGGGGGGGAAAGCTTGACTGACTCACAATTTCATGACCCATTTTTCACAGTGTTTTCAAATTAATGGACTGATGCATGGGGAAAGGGTTTTCCATATTTTTCAAAAAATCAGATTAAAAAAAATTTTAAACATTGCAAAAGGGAAAAGGAAATTCTTGGAATGAAATAGTCATCAATTATGAGGAAAGAGATGTACTTATATACACAATATCTCAAACACAGTACACTTCTGTACTGCAGCGAGTCATGGACTCTTCGCTCACAACAGGAGAGGAAACTGAACGCTTTCTACATGCGCTGCCTCTGACGCATTCTCGGCATCATCTGGCAGGACAACGTTCCAAACAACACAGTCCTGGAACGTGCTGGAATCCCTAGCATGTATGCACTGCTGAAACAGAGACGCCTGCATTGGCTCAGTCATGTCGTGAGAATGGATGATGGCCGGATCCCAAAGGATCTCCTCTATGGAGAACTCTTGCAAGGAAAGCGCCCTACAGGTAGACCACAGCTGCGATACAAGGACATCTGCAAGAGGGATCTGAAGGCCTTTAGGAGTGGACCTCAACAGGTGGGAAACCCTGGCCTCTGAGCGGCCCGCTTGGAGGCAGGCTGTGCAGCATGGCCTTTCCCAGTTTGAAGAGACACTTGGCCAACAGTCTGAGGCTAAGAGGCAAAGAAGGAAGGCCCATAGCCAGGGAGACAGACCAGGGACAGACTGCACTTGCTCCCGGTGTGGAAGGGACTGTCACTCCTGAATCGGCCTTTTCAGCCACACTAGATGCTGTTCCAGAACCACCATTCAGAGCGCGATACCATAGTCTTTCGAGACTGAAGGATGCCAACTGAAGAAGTGCTTTAAAAATAAAGTTCTTATTTCTGTGCTCCAACTTGTCTAGTATTCCAGAAGTCAAAAGCAGATATTGAACAACTTTATTTTATTCACATGTAGTTCTGCTTACTAACTGTAGCTAGTTTTTACACCATTATAAACCCAGTTTTCTGTAGGAGAAAAAGTAGGAATTTCTTACCTGAGAATTCCAGTTCTGGGAAAGGAAGGATGGTATTCCTACTGCTGGGATGGCCCTCCTCCTGGAAGGTAGGATCGGAACCTCTATGAACAAATACTCCTCCCACGTTGGGGGTGTCCCATGGTATTCCCCAGTCCGGACTCGACAAGCAGGAAAAGACCTGATGCCCCCCTGCTCCTCTGCAGTGGCCTAGCCCTTGATGTGTGGCGTGTCCACCGCAAGGGTTGACTACGGCAATACCTAGCCAACTGTAGGAGTAACTACAAACAAACCACAACAACCAACCAACCCCAACAACCGCACAAAGAATACCCGCTAGGGTTTCCTGCCCCCCATGGGGAGGCCTGAAGTAGTAGTTCACCCCCCGAGCTGGAGAAGCGGTGGACAGAATGCCATCCTTCCTTTCCCAGAACTGGAATTCTCAGGTAACAAATTCCTACTTTCTCTGGGAAGGAAGGCTGGCATTCCTACTGCTGGGATATACCAGAGCCAACCAGAAGGGTGTGCCAGCGAGGGGTCACTCACAGCCTCACCACCTGTTGCAACACCTTACCCCATAGTAGCCGTACCCTAGTAGCGTCCGATGAAGCGGTTGTGGTTATCCGGTAGTGCTTGGCGAAGGTGTGAACTGAAAACCACGTCGCCACCCTATAGATTTCAATGAGGGATGCATACCCGTCAAATGCCGCCGAGGTGGCAGTGCCCCTGAGGGAATGGGCCATGATCCCTTCTGGGGGAACTTCCCCTCTGGCCTCCAGCCGTACGCGCGCCTTTAACCAGCTTACTAGTGAGCTGGTTGAGGCCTTGTGGCCTTGGTTGGAGCCCCTGTAGGTTACAAACAGGGACTCCGACTTCCTAAACTCTCTAGTGTGTCTGGTGTAATAACGTAAAGCCCTATGCACGTCCAGAGTGTGCCATGCCTCCTCCCTGGGGTGCACCGGCTTGGGGCAGAAGGATGGGAGAATCAGTTCCTGGGCCCTGTGAAATAGGGAGTTGACCTTTGGAACAAAGGTCAAATCCAGGCGGAGTACCACCTGGTCCTTATGACGGTCAAGGCCCCAAGCTCCGAGATCCTCCTGGCTGAGGTAATCACCACCAGGAAAAGAACCTTGAACGTGAGGCCAGAGGCTCGAAGGGTGCCTGAGTGAGGGCCTCCAGAACCTTGTTCAGGCCCCAGCTCAGCAGTGCCACCCCTCTCAGGAACCTACAGATGTGAGGATGGGATGACAGGGGTTCCCCTGAGCCTGCTCCCAGCATGCTGCCGAGGGCCGCCACCTGCCTCTTAAGTGTATTGGTGGACAGACCCTTGTCCAGGCCCTCCTGCAGGAAGGCCAAGACGTGCTTTACCCTAGCCATGACTGCCCTGACCCCCCTAGCCTCCGCCCACCTAATAAAGGTGCGCCAGGTGGACTGGCACCTTCCTAGTGGAGGACTTAAGTGAGGCCAGCAAGGTGGCTGTGACCCTGTCAGAACACCCCAGCCTGACTAGCATGCTCCACTCAACCTCCATGCTGTCAGATTGAAGAGGTGTGGCTGAGGATGTGCCATCGGGCCCTGGAGCAGGAGGTCCTGCTGTAGTGGGAATGTCCAATGGTTCTGTGTTGACAGGTGTAGGAGCTCTGGGAACCACGGACGTCTGGGCCACTTGGGAGCAATTAGAATGACTTTGGCCAGGAGTTGCTTGATTCTGTTGAGGAGACGCTGGAGTAGCAGAACTGGTGGAAAGGCATACAGAAGACCCTGAGACCAGGGGTTGCTTAGAGCATCTGTGGCCTCCACCCCCTCTTGTGGGACCCTTGCAAAGAATCTTTGGATTTGCGCGTTCTCTCTCGTGGCAAAGAGGTCCATAAGTGGGGACCCGAACTTCTCTCTCACCAGGCTGAAGACCCACACGTTTAGCTGCCACTCTGTCTCCAAGATCCGCCACCTGCTTAGCCAATCCACTGCAGCATTGTCCACTCTGGCCATGTGCTCCGCCCAAGATGGGCTACGAGATGGGCTTCGGCCCAAGTGATGATGGCTGCCACCTCTTTGTGGAGGGCCGTGGATCGTAGGTCTCCTTGTTTGTTCATGTAAGCCTTGGCGGTTATGTTGTCCGCCCTCACTAGCTGGCCTTGGATCAGGTGGGCGAATTTGCCCAGCGCCAGATGGTTGGTTCTTAGTTCCAGCAGGTTGATGTGCATGCGGGACTCCTCCCTGGACCAGGCTCCCTGGGCGACCGTCACCCTTGTGTGGGTTCCCCACCCCAGAAGGCTGGGGTCCGTGGTGATCACTGTCCACTCCGGGTTGCAGAGTGGGGAACCCTCTGTCAGTTTGGAGGGGCTTTTCCACCACGCCAGCTCCTTCCTCACCTTGGGAGGGATGGAGGTCTTGTAGTGGACATTGTTCTCTATCTCTTGCTGAAAGCACAGGAGGAATCTCTGAAGCACCCTGGCATGGAAGCGTGCCAGGCATGGTATAATGTCCTGGCAAGACACCATCATGCCCAACAGCCTGGCTAGCATCAACACATCCTGTTGCTGTGTCACGAGCAGTGTCTCCAGAAGTTGCCACATCTTCTTGCACCTCTCCGGGGACAGAGAGACCCTGTACTCTCTGAGACCCTGTAGTGTCCAGGAGCAGGCCCACGTGCCCTCTTGAAACGGTGCTTCCAGAGGAACTGGTTCAGCCACTTGAAGTCAAGGATCAATCTCATGCTGCCGTTCTTCTTTGGGACCAGGAAGAAAGTGGAGTAGACTCCCCTGCCCCTCTGTGCTGGCGGGACTGGCTTGACTGCTCCAATGTCCAGCAGGTGGCGAATCGTCACTCGCATGCGCCGGTGCTTCTCCTGCACCTTGTACTGCGGTACCCTCCAGAAGCGGTTCCCAGGCTTGGTCTTGGACTCCAAAGAGTAGCCCCTGGTCACTATCTTCAGCACCCAGGCGCCTGTGGTGACCTTGCTTCAATACGCCGTGAAGTGCAGGAGGCGTCCTCCGATCTAGGGGCCCTCCGTCTGCAGTCCGGAGTCGTGCAGAGTGGGTGGGCTTGGCAGCCCTGTGGGAAGAGGAAGAAGAATCTCCTCCCGTGGGGGGGGGGAGACTTAGGGAAGAATTTAGACTTGGCCCATTGGGATTTGCGGGGGGCAGAGTCCCTGAATGAGCCTCTAGGTCTGAATGTGGGGCGCTGTGAACAAAAGGGCCGGCCTGGCCTTGTTGACTTGCCTGCCTCCTTGTGTGCCGAGGTCAGCAGCTCACGCTTGTCCCTGCTTTCTACCAGCAAGGGGTCAAGGGCCTGACCAAACAGTTTGGACCCCGTGAAGGGGAAAGCTACCAGATGTGCCTGGGAGGTCTGGTCTGTGTTCCAGTGTCGAAGCCAGATGTTCCTCCTACCCACTACATTTGCAGCCACCGCTCTAGCGCTGAACTGCATGGCCTCCAGGGATGCATCTGCTGAGAAGGTTGCTGCTAGTGACAACTTCTTGAGGGTGTTACGTGTGGGCCTAGACAGGGACTTGTCTGAGGCCATCACGTCCTCCACCCAGACCATAAGAGCCCTTGTCATAATGGAGGTGGCGGCTGATGCCCTAATGGCTAATGCAGAGTCCTCAAAGTCCCTCTTGAGGGCACTCTCCACCCCTCGGTCGCCAGGGTCCCTGGGGCCCCCCTCCCCCTCCGAGGGCAGCACAGCTGAGGAAGATCGTGCTGAAACTGGGGAGTCCACGCCCAGGACCTTCAGCTGCTCCATAACGTCAGCTGGCAGACAACAGAGTTTCTCGCAGAGCGTGGGGTATGCCTGGACCTGGTGGGTGCCCCCCATTCAGCCTCTAGGGCTTGCCTGAAGGGGTCTGGGAAGGGAAACACAGCCTTGGTGGTGGCCTTCTGGGGATGGAGGAACTTGGAGCTGGGTCTGCGAGGCTCTGAAGCTTCACTTGCCTCGGTTTCCCCTTCGTTACCTAAGTCCAGGATGCCTGCTGCCTTGGCCAGTAGACGTGGGTACAAGTCCAAAGGGAAAGGCTTGCCCCCACTTTCCTCTGGAGGCCTTCGTCATCACCAGTGAGCTCCCCCTCCTCCCTGGAGCCCTCAGACAGGTCGGGGGTGACTGACTCCCAGGGATCTGAGGTTCCTTGGTCCGCTTTCGGCAGTTGGGCTTATCTGACTCCCCCTTTGCACCCTTGGCCTTACACCGCTTGCGTGAGGAGGGGCTCCCTCTCGGGGCTGCTGGAATCGGAGCTGGATGATGATGGGGGGCGTTTATGCTTCCTCTTGCCCCCCCGTGGGCCCGGGGCTGCTGGCTTGCCCCAGGATCTGTCGCACCATGGCCTCAATTTGGACCGGGGCAGCACAGACATCTCCCCCTTGGACTGGCCCATACTGGCTTATGGTAGGCCCATGTCCCCTGAGTTAACTGCGGTGCCAGGTGGGTCCTGGAACTCCTCCTGTCCACCTTAGGACTGTGGCCCCAGGCACTGAGGTTCCCGTCCTCCATGGGGGGGGGGTCTGCGAAGCTGTAAAACTGGAAAAGGTGGGGGGGTCAGCTCAGCCTGCCTGGGCGCTCACCATTCCTCCCACCGTACTTCCCCCCCTTGCCTAGCAGGCCTGTCCTGTGGGGTAGGGCAGGTAGCCCGCATGGGAGGTGCTGCCTGGAGGGGGGGGGCCTTCGATGCGACCCACCTGGGAGGGGTGCCTGCCCTAAGGTAATCGCGCTGTGAGGGGTGCTGCATTGCTGCCCGCCTGGCACGCTACCTGTTGGTGTTCCTGCTCCCCCCCACGCGCTCACCCACCGCTGCAGAGAAGGGGTGGTTGTGATGTCTGGGGGCTTATTGGGTCCGCCGCCGCTGCCATTACTGGAAGTCTGCAGGGGGCCATGCCGGTTGAGGGAGGGACCCTGCCGCCTGCCGCCTCCTTGCCACCGCCGCCGCCCCCACTTGGGGGGGCGGCAACCGGTGGGAGATTCACCACCTCGGCGAGCCTCTGCGGTGCGCACCACCACTGGGCTGCCACCAGCCTGAGTCCCTCCCGTGGGGAAGGGGGGGAGGGCCCAAGATGGCGCTCACCACATGGCTCTGGTGCTCCTTGCTGCAGCTGCTGGTGTGGGTCTGCCGCCGACTCCACTCCAGGGAGGGGGTCAGAAGCCTCCCACGCTGCCTTAACCCGCTGTTCCTGCCCGCTCAAAGTGAAGCGCTGAGTCCCACCAGCAGACAGGCTCTGGCTGCTGTTGAGAGCCTGGGAGGTGGGGGGGAGTTCAACCCCCCTGCGCCAAGGAAGAAGGCAGAAGAAAAAATTTAAAAAATAAAAGGAAAAAGGAAAAAATACTGATGTCGTGCCAGAGCACGACAGAGGTCCATCTTCGTTCCTAGAAGATAGAACCGGAACTGGGGAATACCATGGGACGCCCCTAACATGGGAGGAGTATTCGTTTACAGAGGTTACAATCTTACCTTCCAGGAGGAGAGGCATTCCAGTAGTAGGAATGCCAGCCTTCCTTCCCAGAGAAAGGAGCAACAGGACCCACATCATATCTGATAACTTTCACTCCCCCCCAGGTCACATGCTTCTTTCCAAATCAGAGAGAGCCATCCAATGCTAAAGAAAACAGAGTTATTACCATTATTGTATAAAGTCAAATGTTCTAACTACAACTCTAATAATGTGATACATAAACTTTTAAAAAATCCCCAGGATTAAACACCTATACATCAGTGGTTCCCAGATTGTGTGCCATGGCACCTTAGGGTACTGTGCTGAACTCACAGGGGTGCCATGGAATGTCCCTGATGGTCTCTTCTTTTGCTGTTCCAGGTACTGTGACTTGGATCATACAAGAATCTTGCATAATCCAATATGGCGGCACCTGGGAGAGCTGAGAAGAAGAGGCTGCCACGAAAGAAGGGTGTTGTAACCATGCTAAGTTTAGGAACCACTGCTATACATAGTGTAGATACTCGCCTACAAGGTGAGAAATTTCTACCAATAAATCAAGTGTAGATTGTCTCCTCCTCTTATAGCCAGGAGACGCCCAGAGGAGCTTTAAAAGTGCCTGCAGAGGATTTGTGAAGCATCTGAGGAACACTTTGAGTGATTGCAGACAGCTTACAAACACACAGCTTTGTTTATGTTTATCAGAGCTTTGTTGTAGAGTCTTCTGAGCATGCTCATTATCCAGAAGTGCCTCTTAAAAGGACAGTGAACAGTACAAAAAGTTGTCCGGCAGCAATAGAAGCAGGATATTGTGCTGAGGTGAACTGTAAATGTTGCTTTATATTTGTTCTGTATTTGTTTTGGAAGGTTTCTAAAAATGCAAATGCTTTCCTGCAGATTTTTTTGGTTTTGTTTTTTCTGGGTCTTTTGCAACTCAATACAATGTTCAATTCTGTTGCTTTAAGGGGGAATGGAATACGGTACTACATAAAGCAGCTTGTTAATGTCTTCAAGACACTGGCATGGCTCAGATTATTTCCCCCCTTTCAACAGGCTCCAGGGTAAGCTGCTGCTCCTCCGCACAAGCATCGTTCTCTCAGCTCAAAATCTGCCTTCAACTTATCTGTGAGATCGCCTTATAGACAAGTATCTACGGTATTTTCTGCTTCAGCAGATTAAATACAAGTCAACATTTCCACTTATGATCTGGTGAATGGGACAAAAAAAGGACCAGTACATTTAATTTTTTTCAAAATAAACCAAAATAGAATTATTCTTACTTTAACTGAAGATAATGAGTTCCAGATACACCTTCCAGAGAATCTGAAGCCACACACAGACATCTGAAGCTACACCAGTTAATATTTTATAATTTTATTTCCCCCATTCACTTATGATAGGTTTTTCTTGCACTTTTTCAAAGCCAATTTTGACTTAACTTCAGTCAAAGATGCACCACATTTAGATGCACCAAGATGCATCACGTTTAGACAATTATTATTATACCAATTGAATTTAAGCAGAAGTACCAGTTTTCTTTAAATTGGCAACCGAGTCATCAATTTATAATCCATCTGTATCATCAGAAATATTCTAAACACTAGAATAGTGCCTGAAGAATTCAGGGTAAGTATGTCAATTAACTTCCACACTGCCTACTGATCCCTGATCAAGTCAACAACTATGAGAAAGTATACTCGTGAGTTGCTTAAAGACAGGGATGCGTTCCCACATCCCTATTGTCAAGCAAAGTTTTGACATTAAGCAAAGCCTCAGAAACTGAGGGGTACTGCTATCCCCTCCCCACTGGGGGCTTTTCTGAGCCTTGAAGAGGCTCAGAATGGCTGAAATGGGCAAAAAGACGCAACTTCCAGTTTCCCGATGGACACATGAAGCGACTCGCCTTCTAAGGCATTCGGAGGCCCAGGGAAGCCATCCAGGGGCTTTCCCAGGCCTCCGAATGCCTTATAAAGGCCAAAAAGGTCACTTTTGATTTCCTCAGGAAACCAGAAGTTGCATCTTTTTGCCTGTTTTGGTCATTCTGAGCCTCTGCAAGGCTTAGAAAAGCACCCAGAGGCGAGGGGATAGCAGCTTAAATCAGTCAAATCTTAAAATCAGTTGGAAATTTCAAGCTCTAGTCTCTTTGTCCAATTTTAAGACTTTAATGTAGTACATAAATAAGTAGCTGCACATTCCGAGTTCCATTACTTTGTCAATAGTTGCTCAGGCAAATTTCATCTGAGTTTAAAGCACATTAAATTCTGCTATGCTGTTGAGATTCCTATATTCCAAGCAGCCATGTATTAGCAAAACAGTCACATGTATTTGGGTACGTATGTAATGAACTTGACTTCAAGAATAGGCCCAAGTAAAAAGGAAGAACCAAAATGTGTTTTGATCAGTTATACAGCAAATTGGCAACCATTTTCTGACAATATTCATCTTTGAAATAATTCAAACAGCTCAAGAATGACATACACCACTTTGTTATTTATAGAGTGTCCAATGCCCAACATTAATTGTACACGTCACAACACTTCTGGGCCTCAGTTGTTGACATCAGACTGATCCATCAAGATACACTAAAAGTACACCATCAGTAAAAGTAAAGTTACTTTCTGGACTGAAAACTTGTATTCCTGATGTTATTATCTGTCCTATCTTTCTGTCACTAACTAGTAGTTTTAATATCATCCATGTTTACAATTTTCATTTACAAAACTGTTGCCAGGAGCCACTGTTGTGCTATAACCACAATGAGAGCCAGATTTAGACAAGTGATCACTCATAACAGAATGCAGGGTTATACATAAATCCTTGCCTACCACACAATTAGTCAGAGGTAAAAATACTCATTATGACTGTGCTTATTACAATGTAATGTCTTGCAGGAGTACTACAGAGAACAGAACAAAACATTTAATATAAGAAGCTATTATTCAGTAATAAAGACAGATGCTTTCCATCTGGAATATGAACCAGAAACTAACAACCATACATTGAAATTATGGCTTAACTTGTGCTTGCTATTTCAAAGATCTAATTAGCTAGCAAAACCAACATCGTGATAGAGCAGGGATAAGAAACTACCAACCAGATGCAATCCAGTCCTCAGGGCTTCTCACTGCCCCAAACCCATACCCATTAGGAATTTCAACTGAGGTTTCTCTAGGAGCTTTTGCTTAAAATGGTTTTTCTAGCTTATTGTTCAGAGTTATCCCCATTTTTACTGGAGCTGCCTCATGCTCAGTGGGTTTTTTAGCTCCCACCCCCACACCACATATGATCTGAACATGAACACTGCCTCTGCTAAAGTTCTTCCTTTATGCAGCTAAGCTGCTTAAGTTCAGTTCTATGTCTTGCCTTCCACATGGAAACAACAGAATGTTTTAAGGGGAGAACCCTGAGGAAGACCTCTGCCGCTATTCACATTGAGAAAGAAGGTAGATATTCCACTGCCTGTGTCTCAGCCCACAGAGTTAATTTTGCAAAATTTTGTTAATTTTGAACTTTGCCAAGTTCAAAATATGACTTGCCTTTAAAAATTAGTGACCAACTGGAACATTAGAGTAATACCCTTGTTACAAACATCTAAGCAAATAATAATAATCTTATTATTTTTAATTTTATTAATAAAAATAATAAGATTATTATTATAATTAAGAAAAAGAATAAGACTACTTGCATATTGCTTTTCAACAGGAGTAGCTCACAAAATGGTTTATACAGTAAAAATAAATTAATAGGCTCATGATCTAAAAAAAATTAGCACTAGCAACAGCCACTGAAAAAGGTGCCATACTGGAGTGAAGATGGTTGCTCTCCCCTAGCTAAATATAAGAGGACACTACTTTAAAAGGTGCCTCTGCTTTAACTGTATATTCGTTACATGATAAACCTCAAGCTTTGTTTAGCTCATTTCTGTGATTGTCCTGATATTCTACATAACTTTTCTGGGAAAGTTTGGAGAAAAATGTTAACAAAAATATAATATAGGACTATAAATCACTTTATCCACAGAGAGAAATCTTTCTAGAACACTCTCCCTAGAAAGGCTCACCTGAAGCCTACTTCTCTATCTTTTTTCCTGTTATCAGCTAAATAAAACATTTTCCCGGGCCCTTTCTAACTTCAGATTAATGTGATTTCAGTTTGCCCCTTTGTTTTCACCACCTCTACCGGCTGAGAGCCCAATCCTTACCACAGGCACGCACTGTCGCAAACTTGCTGTAAGACAAGTATGCGAGGCCTAACGCTGGGCCAGCGCCCATATTAGCCCAGCGCTGGCCGGCACTGGGTTAGCACCGGGCGGGAGCCTGGCCATTCGGCGATCACACAGACCGCTGAGGCGCGGCAATGTAAGCAGGGGTGAGGGGGAGGCGGGGAGGAAGTGTTCTGGGGAGGGAGGAGGCAGGTGGAGGGTGAGGAGAGGACAGGGAGGAGGCGTAGTGGAGAGGCAGGAGATGCGGGGAGGGCGGTCGGAAGGTGTGCTGCGAAGGAAGCAGGGAGGGAGCTAGGCAGGTCCAGTGGAGCTATGCTCCACCAGATCCTGCGCGTTTGTGTGGGGCTCGGCACCCAACACGAACGCTCTTCCCTCACCGCCGACCTTTGGTTGGCAGTGAATCATGTAGCCCCATTGTGGGGCTACTTCCCTTACCCAGGAAAAGGGGCCAAAAGTCCCTTTCTCCTGAAGTGCCACCTGCAGCTCCCGCTGGTACGCAAGATGCGGCAGCAGTTTTTTGTGCCGTCGAAGCTGTATGCCACGGGAGCTCAGGACTGGGCTGTGAATCTTGTTACTTATTGATTTGTTGTTGCCCTAAATGATTACAAGCCAGTGTATTTTCTATGAAAGACGCAACCAAAGTTTTGGTTGCCAACCTTCAGTCTCAAAAGACTATGGTATAAGCCAGGGGTGCCCAAACCCCGGCCCTGGAGCCACTTGTGGCCCTCAAGGACTTCCAATCCAGCCCTCAGGGAGCCCCCAGTCTCCAATGAGCCTCTAGCCCTCCAGAGACTTGCTGGAGTCTGTACTGGCCTGATGCAACTACTCTCAGCCAACTGTTCAACCTCTCACATGAGCTGTGGGACGACAGCTCCCTCCACTATTTGCTGTTTGCTGTGATGCAGCAGCTGCAGCAAAGGAAAGGCTCGGTTGCTTTGTGCAAGGCCTTTTATAGGCCTTAAGCTATTGCAAGACCGTCATTCGTTCATATAAGTTCCATCTTTAACATATTCATTAACGCAAATTTAATCAAATTTGAAATGTAAATTAATTCTTTTTTTCCTGGCCTACAACACAGCAACAGAGAGATGATGTGGCCCTCCTGCCAAAAGGTTTGGACACCCGTGGTATAAGTCTAGAGCACCTGGTATTCCCAGGCGGTCTCCCATCCAAATACTAACCAGGCCTAACCCTGCTTAGCTTCCGAGATTAGACAAGATCAGGCATGTTTTATGAAATGAATAAAACATTACATGTAACAAACCACCAATTTCTGGAAAGTGTCTGGTTCTCCACTTTACAAGACTCCAAATGAAATTATTTACAGGAGTGGAGCAAACAAGTTTCCTTCCTTTTAAATCACTATCTTAACATCTAGTATTCCTGAGACACATTTTAATAACAGTTACAAACTTCACATTACTGGAAGGCAAATATATCCCTGCAGTGGGCTCTCCAGAAGCATGCTTTCAAAGACATCCTTGCTCCAACCTTCCCCAACTCTCAGGCAAGACTCCCTCCAACTCTGCACACACAAGGGCACAAGAGACAGAGGAAGTAAGAGGGAGGGCAATCCAACCCATCACAGACTGCGCAAAGACATGAATAGTAAAAGTGGAGAAAACTCAACAAAGTCATCACATTCCAAACCATGGCTTATAGAATGGGTCTCCAAACCCCGGTCCAGGAGCCAGATGCGGACCACAGCCAGCCTCAATCTGGCCTGTGGCCAGCCTCTTGTCCCCTGAAAGCCTCTGGTCCACTTGGCCGAACATGAATGGAACTGTGCTCTGGTTGAATCTGGAGGGTGTTCTAAGGGCCAGAGAGTTTGAATGAATGAGCCCATTCATTTATTCACTCATCTAAGTTCCATCTCTTATTTATTTATATACATTTTATATCTAAATTTTTTTTCCGGCCCTCAACACCGTGCCAGATATTTGATGTGGCCCTCTGGCCAAAATGTTTGGAGACCCCTGGTTTAGAGATAAAGGAGCATACAAATCTGTGGTTAACTATCTTTCCCCTCTCCTCTACTGCATAAGTTCTCCCCTTTTCATCCATGGATTTATGTAATCACAGGACTGTGTTACTTCTGCGTCATGGATAGCTTTGTTATCCTAACCAAGATTGGTCATAATTAAAGTTTGTTTAAAAACCATGACTTGAAGGAGGTTTGCAATCTGTATTTCTAAACACAGTTACGCTAATGCAAACATCAAAAACTATATTTTCAACAGATCACAGAAGGAGTACCAAGAGGAGAGAACCATGCACAAGAGGAGAGAACCATGTGTAAAGCCTGCAACATATTCTTGATCATGGCTTGGAGATCAAGAATGTGTTGCAGGCTTTATACATGTTTTCTCTAAACTTTAGAGAATAGGAATATGACAGCAGAATTGATTTAATTGACAAAATATCCAATATTTTTCCAGTTAACTATTCCAGTTCATCACTAGCATCAGCAAATAAAGTTCTTCAGAAAATATGAATGAAAGATCATGTGGTTATTTTTACAATTTTGTTTACCCCCCTTTTAACAGCAAGAATACCCCCTGAAATAGTCCCATGCATAATGCAACTTCCTTAGACAAAAGTCTAAGTGAAGCTAAGCCTTATCAGAAACATTGTCAGTCTATGTAAGAAAGCAGCTTTCAGTCCTGTTTGATCATTTTTAAATATTTGTGGAACATGAATAAAATGTCCTCAAAACTAAAATCTAAGAAATCCAAAGATATATCTAAGAATTTCTTTCAGGTATGCTCAAACCTCATTCTTTGCGACTACTCATTCTCATGCTACTACTAATGACTCAGTAGTCATGCTTTCGAAAGAACCTTGTTAATTCTGTGCTGCCTCCATGCCATGCCCAGAGGAAATATCTTCCCCTAGATATAGTGGTTTCTTAAACAGGCCAAGGTCATTGATTCCCTGCCATCAAATATTATACTTCATAACTGTGGGAGGGGAGTAGAACTCACAAACATCTTCTTGCCATTAGAACAGGTAACTGACATGACAATGTGGATCTCCAATAGGCCAATAAACACAGAGATACCTTTTCCAATCCCCGTTGTTATGCGATTAGATTGGAACACTCAGCCGAAGCTAGTGCCTTCAGAGTGCCTGTTGTGTAAACAGACACTCTCTGCCAAAAACTAACTGGCTGCACAGGCTACTGGAGATAGATTGCCTCTTCTTTGCATTAAGAGCCTCTTTGTTGGGTAAACGGACACTCTGCTGCAGGCTATGGGAGTCCTGACTGTCTCATTAAGAGCCTCTTTGTTATGCTTTGACCACCATCTTCTTAGTATATGAAGACCACCACCATAGACCACCACCATAGTATATGTGGTCCATTGTTAAGCAGAAGGTTGTTAAGCAGCGCATGCCTGTACTGGACTGTAAATATTGCAGTAAAGTCTGCAACTTGTCTCAAGTTCAGCTCTGGTTTTTGAAGTTCTTTAACACAAGGTTTCATTTATAGGAACAAACAGTTCACTTAAATTCAGGAAAGTTTCTCAACAGTAGCTGTTACTGGGAGCAACAGTATTTAATTTAAAAAAAACCCAGTTCTTCAGCAGCGTATTGTACTGCACACTGTATCGTCACTGGGATTTCACACTATTGCAATATTCAGTTATATAATAGAACTCCTTAAAATGAATTACACCAGCATGAAGACATGTTATTCAGTATGCTGTAGAGCAGTGTTTTCCAATTTCTGGATTTATGACCCTTTCAGGACAACTAGCGATTTCCCCTTCAGGAGAGTGGTGACCAGCATTTATGGCAGGACAGTGGCCATGGCACTTCTGGGATTGCGCCACCACCAATAAAAGGGCAGTTGCTCACTTACCTGGAGGTCACGCTAGCCCTCTGGAGGGTGAGGGGAGCACGGCCCCCTCTGCAGGCCTCCCAGTGCCTCAGAATGGCTCCCTGACACAATTACAATCCACTTTTGCTTTTGTGATGAAAACTGGAGGTGGGTCGCAATCGTGCCAGGGAGCCATTCTGACACACAAGGTGGCCCACAGAGGGAGCTGCACCCCCCGCACCCTCCAGAGGGCTGGCGCAACTCCTAGGTAAGTTGGAAACCCCCTTTATTCTCAGCAGCGCAATCCCAGAAGTGCCGTTGCCACCGTCACTGCCATGTCACCAACTTGACAAAGACTTACTGGTTCCCCAACCTTTGTATAAAGGTACCACTCCTGGTATCACTGCCATAGAGAAATCAACACTATATAACAGGGACTATGTGATGAATTACTCTTTCTTCCACCAACATATTGCACGGATGTTATTAGTTCATGGATAATGTTGCTGAAATGATTAAATGCTTGTGAATAAGATTATGAAATGATTAAGCAGAGCAGCCTCCTATCAAATTGACTATACTGGGCAGACTGAAGTATTTGGACATTTTAGTCTCATCTTAAAAGGAACATTTTTAGCAAATCATCAGATGCATTTAGAAAAACACTATACTATCCTGCATATTATGTATGTTTCATAATTTATTCAAGCAGAAATGACATATTTGGCAGAAAATTTCCATTTAAATCAGCCATCAATTACTTGAAGTCCAGCAGCCAAACACAAATGGAATCCTTCATTATCATTCTGCTATTAAATACTTACAGTGAAAAATACGGAAATCAATGTATGGATGAGAACCTCTTCTCTCTGTTTCAAATCCTGCCCGACTTCTTACTCGTACATCTCCTAGAAATAGGGTCAAGAGTGAAATACACCGTGTCGAAGAGCTATAGAGAAAATTGCAACTGAGTACAGCTGCAAGGTGTAGACGTTTTATGTATGTAGTGTAACAGTCATACAATGAACCTATGCAATGTATTTTGTTTTAGTGATGATATTGCAAAACAAAGTTTGAGGCTCTTTCAAACATGCAATTGCATAACTGTCATAAAATACTTTTCTGTCTAGGCATAGCCAAATGTATGTAAATGTACTTGAATGAAACACTTGCAAACACTAAGCTACACAACTATGCTGAAAACATACCTCAAACAAGGACAAAAAGGTAACTATTTCATCCTCCGTTGATTATAATATTTCTTGTCCAAAATGATCTTTTTAAGAAAAACAAAAGTTCCCATAGACGTTTCCTTACTTGCACCTAAATGTCTGAACATTTTACAATACCTTTCCAAAATTCTGTATTACTCTAGAGTAGGGGTCTCCAAACCCCGGGCCAGATGCAGCCCGCGGCAAGCCTCTATCCAGCCCGCGGCCAGCCTCTTGTCCCCTGAAAGCCTCTGGCCCACTTGGTCAAACATGACTGGAACTATGCTCTGGTTGCATCTGAAGAGTGTTCAAGGGCCAGAGGGCCGCATCAAGTATCGGGCATGGTGTTGAGGGCCAGAAAAAAATTTTAAATATAAAATTTATTTAAATAAGAGATGGAACTTAGATGAGTGAATAAATGAATGAATGGGATCATTCATTCAACCTCTCTGGCCCTTGAACATCCTCCAGACACAACCAGAGCATAGTTCTAGTCGTGTTTGGCCAAGTGAGCCAGAGGTTTTCAGGGGACAAGAGGCTGGTCACGGGCCAGATAGGGGCTCTCCGCGGGCCACATCTGGCCCCCAGGTTGGGGTTTGGAGACCCCTGTTTTAAAGTGACTAATCATTTGTTGCACTTTATTCCAGCAACATTTGTGTTCCCTTTGCCCAATTTTTTTAAATGAACCTATACTGGTGAAAAACTGTTTTGTTTTTTCGAAAAAAATTGATGTTACTAAAGATACCAGATGTCAAGCATACACATTTTTTGTTTGATGTATTTTACTATACTACAGTATGATTTTGCAGAACATGTTTAATATCCCTTAATGTCCTTGAGAGATTTGTTACAATTACTTCAAACATGCTGAGCATACCATAAAGCTGAACCGGCATAAAATTCCCAATGAACAATCAAATTGCGGTTAAGTGTGCCTAAGTTTGAGTTTCATGAACCTCTTCTGGTAGAGAGAGAATAAAAATAAGACTTGTAATACAAACAAGCTATAACCAGTGCTGACAGCAGTTCAAATATCTTGATCATCAGTAATAAGCCATTAGTACAAATCGCAAAAAAGACTGAACAGATTCAGTTTTATTATTTTTGTGTGCAGTGGACCAAATTCAAAGTGCCACACAGGCACTTCCAGTTTTTCAATATCATGTTCTTACTGCAAGCCATTTGTCCTATCTGTATCAAAACCAAGGTTGAAGGTTGAAATCTGCTGGAGCATCATTCAACATGGTGCAAGGGGCTACAACTGGAAGGTAACACAAGCTGCATCTTGGCCAATACTACCTTATAACAGCCATGAGAACATATAAATACAAGTCCAGCCTATTTATACATGGATTTTTTATACACGGATTTGACTCAACATGAATGGCCCCTGCAAATGAGAAACAATGTGCTGATCCCTGGAGAAGGGGAAAAATGCATCTCTTTAAAATCAGTTTTAAAAACTGAACAGTCTTTTAACAACAGCCTCCTTAGAGGGTAGCAGGCTAACAATCCATCAAACCTTCTCTCTCCTTCCGACCCCTCCCTTCCCCAAGCATGTGAAAGAAATGTGATCATTTTGCATTGGTGAAGGGAGAGGCTGAGGGAAGTGCTGATGGATTGTCTTCTTAATGACTCTTATCTTAGAGTCAAAAGGTCAGCAAGGCCAGTTTTTCAATCACTGGAGCAAAGAAACTTTGTTTTTTAAATTGATTTGCTATAGTGCGTTTTTTTTAATCCATGTGAGTGCTTGGAACGGAACCCACGCAAATAATTAGTCTCAACCTGTATGTTTCTTTTTAAATATTTTTTTCCCTTTACACATAGGACAAAGTCACAGACAAAAGGCAAGCTCACATGTAGCACGTTACACAACGTTACACCACTGATTTATGCCTAATCTTTGTAAGTCATAATTATATAAATATGTCCCTGGAAGAATGTTGTCACAGCACAACTACTCCAAGGTAACAGATATGCAGGACTTCAACAGCAGCATCAAAACTTGATACCATGTTTCCAAGATCTCAAGCAAGAAATCCTCAATCAAGAGAGGAATCAGGGAAATCATTTGATACCATTGACCATTCACACCATCATCCGAAAGTGTAAACTGCAGTTTCCTCTGAACTGACCCCAAATAGTTAAAACAAGAAACGAATACTACACATACAAGATGTAGAGGATACAATATTTGGGGCAGGGAACCATTTGTTTAGATATGAAAACATCTTGTGAACTACGTTTTTATGGAAAAGGAGAGAGATCTTGGGGTGGTGGTGGACAGATCGATGAAAGTGTCGACTCAATGAGTGGCGGCAGTAAAGAAGGCCAATTCTATGCTTGGGATCATTAGAAAAGGTATTGAGAACAAAATGGCTAATATTATAATGCCATTGTACAAATCTATGGTAAGGCCACACCAGGAGTATTGTGTCCAGTTCTGGTCGCCGCATCTCAAAAAAGACAGTGGAAATGGAAAAGGTGCAAAAGAGAGCGACTAAGATGATTACGGTGCTGGGGCACCTTCCTTATGAGGAAAGGCTACGGCGTTTGGGCCTCTTCAGCCTAGAAAAGAGGCGTCTCAGGGGGGACATGATTGAGACATACAAAATTATGCAGGGGATGGACAGAGTGGATAGAGAGATGCTCTTTACACTCTCACATAACACCAGAACCAGGGGACATCCACTTAAATTGAGTGTTGGGAGAGTTAGAACAGACAAAAGGAAATATTTCTTTAGTCAGCATGTGGTTGGTCTGTGGAACTCCTTGCCACAGGATGTGGTGATGGCGTCTGGCCTGGACACCTTTAAAAGGGAATTGGACAAGTTTCTGGAGGAAAAATCCATTACGTGTTACAAGCCATTATGTACATGTGCAACTTCCTGATTTTAGAAATGGGCTATGTCAGAATGCCAGATGCATGGGAGGGCACCAGGATGCAGGTCTCTTGTTATCTGGTGTGCTGCCTCAGGCATTGGTGGGCCACTGTGAGATACAGGAAGCTGGACTAGATGGGCCTATGTCCTGATCCAGTGGGGCTGTTCTTTTGTTCTTAGTAGTATATAAATATTCATAATAATAATGTTCCTAGGAGGGGGAAAGAGGTTGGAAAGCATGAAAGGGGAAAAAAAAACTTCCCTTTTTATTCCTCCTGAAGCATCCCTCTATAGCAGGGGTGCCCAAACCCCGGCCCTGGGGCCACTTGCAGCCCTCAATGCCTCTCAATGCCGGCCTCAGGGAGCCCACAGTCTCCAATGAACCTCTGGCCCTCTGGAGATTTGTTGGAGCCCACACTGACCCGACGCACCTGCTCTCAGCGTGAGTGTGATTGTTTGACCTCTCACGTGAGCTGTGGGATGAGGGCTCCCTCCACTGCTTCTTGTTTCACGTCTGTGATGCAGTAGCGGCAGCAAAGGAAAGGCCAGCCTTGCTTTGTGTAAGGCCTTTTATAGGCCTTGAGTTACTGCAAGACCTTCATTCATTCATATAAGTTCATCTTTAATATATTCATTTATGTAAACTTATACAAATTTATTCAAATTTTGAATGTAAATTAATTTTTTTCCCCGGCCCCCGACACAGTATCAGAGAGATGATGTGGCCCTCCTGCCAAAAACTTTGAACACCCCTGCTCTATAGTGTGGGAAGGCTTCGTGTTTGTTTTAATAACTTGATGACACACATCCTGCCCCTCAAATCCTAATCTCTACCTCCAAGCTATTTACAAACGGACTTTCCCTCTACCCTCTTTTCTGTGTGCTATTATCCCATGTCTCAACTATTCAAACTCAGACTGCTATTAACAGACATGCACAGGCACCCAACTTCTAGTTCCTTTATGGTTCTAGTTCCACTGGTTCACAACCTATGGTCCGCAAAACCCTGAGAAGTGGTCTGTGAGGTCTCAGGGGAAAAAATCCCCTCCACTCACTTCCAGTGTCATACTGAGTGAGCGCTCCCCCACAGGCCACCAGAGAGAATGGACTGCCTGCAACTGCAGCTGGCACTGGAGCACTGGCTATGATAATTGGCTGAAGTGGCAGCTGTGGCTCTGGTAGCGTATGGAAGAGCACTTGCTTGGGAGACGCTCCCTCACAGACCACCAGAGAGGGCAGAGAATGGACCACCCACAGCCGGCACTGAAGTGTCGGCTGCGGCTATGGGAGGTCCATTCTTCAGCCTCTTCCACAGTTCATGGAAGGAGCACTCACGCAGAAGATGTTTCCCCATAGATCACCAGAGAGGGAGAACAGACAGCAGCAACAAAATCAGCAACCCGCAAATTTTCTCTATAAATATTTCTTTAATTATTACAAATTTAATTGTATTTTTTTATGTGTAGGGGTGGGAGGGTGTTGCATGTGGTCCATGTCTATTTCAATTTTTGCCTCAGTGGTCCATGGCCTCCTATAGGTTGGCAATCACTGCTTTATATCCTTCCACCTGCCCCCCAGGGCAGCTGCTGATAGAAAACAATGCAACAATCCAGTTTTAGTGTAGCTATGAGTAGGAGTAGCAGCAGCATACCCTTCACACACAATAGGTATACAAAAAGACAAGTGTTCACTCTCTCTAGAAAAGGAGGTGCTCTACTGTAGTATTTTATCATCTCTTTTCCCCTGACATTTTTTAACATCCTGGTAATTCACCAAGCCTTTGGGAGCGGCAGGAGCTAAATTTTTCAAATTTACAAAGCTACACACTTCTGTATATCTAAGGAGTCTTGATTACATAGAAACCACTACCTTATTTTGAGATGGCCCCTTTTGCTTCCAAACAGATCTGCACCCAGCCATCTTCACTACTGAAGACCAACTCTATCAAGAGTTAGCAGTTCTATTGGCTATACGTGACCTCCAGGTTCAGTGACGGTGTGTCTCCCAGTGTGCAAAGGAACTGTGGTGGGAGAATGGCTCTCTCTCTTACTTGTGGTCTTCCCAGAGGCAACCATTCGGCCACTGTGGAAAACATGATGCCAGACTAAATGGGCATTTTGTGTCATCCAGCAGGGCTTTTCTTGCTGTATATGAAAGAACAAGTGCTCATCTCCTACAGTGACATGAGTGCCAAAATCTTTGTTTAGCTGCATTTGTGATCTTGTGTATCACAGTATATGGCTGTGTATATGGCTGTGTATAAACACCAGGAAAGATATGCAACAGTGGATGTTAGTCTGTGGGTTGGCGTATTGATTTCTAATGGAGAGTATAATAAAAAAGAGTAGTGTTCCAACAGCTGGGAGACAAGAAAACACAAAGCAATAGCGGAAGTTAGCATGTAGCACGTTGACTGTTCTACATCAGAGTATGTTTTTGTAGGATATGTGCATGAAGGTCTTACCTAAGCTTTGTTGATATGAAAAATCTAATTTATACTGTTCACTGATAGCATGAGGGGCCTTTTTTGTCACATTAACACAGAAAACCTAGAAAATGAAAAATTTATCTGGCTCTTAAATTTTTGGAATGACTCCTAGATTAAAAGCAAAGTTGTCAAGCCCTGTGATAGAATTTTCCACATTCATGTTCCCAACAATAAAGAGTGCAGTTTAAATTCAGATTGCTCCTAACTTTATCTAAAGTTCTATTAAATGTGTGTATTTATGCAATATATTGTAAAGAAAGTGTGGTAGGGAAGGGAACCACAGAGGAATCAAAATGATAGAGAAAGAGAAAAAGAACAAAGCCCTATAAGCTATGCACTACCACTACCTTTTGGAGGGGAGAGAAAGATCCCACAGGAGTAGGACTGCAGAATGAGACAATAAAAATCAAATGGCTTTCTAGATACTAAGTCTTGAGCAACATTAGCCCTTAATGGGCAAGATACTTGTAGAAAATTAGTATCTAACAAGAAAAGAATTAACACATAGAGACAGAAATGGGTCAAGCACTGAGCATTTACTGTAGATTACTGTAGACTACTGTAGACCTAAGCAAGCTGATGTCTAAAGCCAACAGAGAAGACAAGAAACCTTTTCCCTAGGAACAAAAAAACCTGCCTCCTTATATATATAATTTTTTAAAACAATATCTTACAATGTCCCCTGCATTAAGCATTTTCTCCTTTTGGAATGCTAGGAGAATAAACTGAAAAGTCTGTCAACCAAACTGAACTTTTTAGCAAAGGTTTTCCTAAACACTTCATATTTAAAAATAAATATATAAATATATTTATATTATAAATATATTTATATATATTCATAAATATAAAATATTTATATGGTTATTTGCTTACATATAAAAACAAAATTCATTTCTATTAAAATTTGGAACATAGTAAATATTGAATTGAGCTGTTTTACCCAAGTACAATTTAGAAATCAGGGCTCATACAATCACTATTCAGACAATACATACCCTCAACTTGCACTCATGACAAAACCAGAAAGTCTCCGGTTCATCATAACGAACAGCAATCCAAAAACAGAAACAGAGAGGCAGAATCATTGAAGAAAAAAAAAGAACATAAAACTCAAATGGGCCTGAAGAAGAGTTTATAAACTCAAAACACCTTGCCGAACACGTTTTTATAAATAATATTTAAAGTCTCCTTTAAGTCTGTAAAAATTAAGAAACACAGAATAAAATCAATACAGCAACAGTGTCAATCTATGAAAGATCAGATAATGCCCCCAAAACCGTAACAGTTCAAGATGAATAGAATAACACTATGTAGTGCATAATGTCGTTAACATTGACATAAAAGAATTAAAAACTAAACACGAAAACACCAATTTATAAAATGTCAATCTTATATGCACCTGCAAACAGAAATCTGATGTTTTTCATGTTTACTGTTTTTTTTAAAGGGTTCTATATACCATAATGATATTCATACAATTGTTTCATAATGTTAGATCTTTATTCTACCCATCTTAAAATCTTATTTATTCCCTTCCAAGTGTCTTTCAAAAGATCTCCTCCAAGTCTTTCATAGCATGTTCTTTGGACTTTTTTCCTTTAACTGATATTAACAGTCACCTCAAGGAAGACACTGAAACATGCTAGGCAATGTATTTGAAATACATTTTCCTTCAAGCATCAGTATGCAGCTCTTTGTTCCCTAAAATTAAAAGTTCCATATTCAAAAACATAGCATTTCCTAGTTAACCTGTTATAGTCTATATGTGGTTGGGATACAGTGCAAAAACTATAGTGAGTATAAGTGAATCCAAGACCCATTTCTGATTTCACTGCAAGTACACGTTCTAAGGAGAGCTATCGACTGAACAAAACCTTAGTTAAGTTACAATATGTAAACCAGGAGTGGAGAAACTTTCAAATTTTTGGATCCTGGACCTTTAACAATTGTGTGGGAGAGAGAATTTCAGCAGGTACAGCTTGTCATCTGTGAGATGACAAGCTGTATCTGCTGATATTTCCTCTTCTATACAATTGTTAAAGGTCCAGGATCCCTAAAGTGGAAAGTTTGCCCATTCCAATGTAAACCTAGGCTTTCAGTTCATCTCCCAACTTATATAAGTTACAGTACAACTGTATCATAGAGATCACCAAGAGAGATAAAGTGGGACAAGAAAAGTTGTTTCATGCTAAGGAATTTTAATACTCTCTTCACTACTCTCACAACTTTACTAACTGCTTTTATTCATTTACATGGGGGTGTACAACTTGAATGAAAGAGAGAAGTTTAATGTTTTGACTTTTCCAAACCCTCAAATACCAATTTCATCACAACACAGCTTGACTGTATGAATTTCAGTACAGTACACATTAAGCCAGGGGTTCACTTCCAAGGAATGATCTGATAAAGACAGGCTTAAATCCCAATGATTATTTTATTATACCTGCCACCACCTTCTCTGCGAAGTAACACTTTAGTCGAGGGCTCCAACACCCTCTTCTGCCAGTGTGAACAAAGGGAGGCTCTACCAAAGCCCCTCTTGTTAGGTGCGCCAACTATCCTTTTAATAAGAGTCTGCAACTACAATGCCTTTGAAGAAAACCAAAAGGAATTATTCCTGTTCACACTGGAGGGGGCGGTTAAAAAGCCCTTTGCCAAACTTTCAATCCACATAGGGTGAATCAGTGGGCACAGCCATCCTTTGCTTTCAAACTATTGCTTGACAAAATACGGACTTATAAAAGATCACTTGCTGACCCGACATTTAGTAGGTCAATGAAACATTAGGTTGGATGCTATTCTCTGCTTAAACAGATCTAGACAGTATTTTCCACTGTCCAAATATCAAAATGGTAGGGCACACTTTCATTCCTCCCTTCCAGCCATTCCACATTCCCATGTTGATACAATGTTATTTGTCTCCTTTTTATTCAAACACCAAACTACATATCTACCATGTTTAACTCAAGAAAATAGAGTTAAAATGTCTATTAAAGCTACATAAATATTAAAGTTCCCCAGTATCTGTCCCCCATTGGCATACCATTCATAGATTTAACAGCATATGTTGCTACTGAATTTTATCTTGGTATCTCAAAAGAATCTTACTAAACATTAATCTGAAATTTCCACCCTCCCACCCCATTTTCATTTTGTTAATCAGAAGGTTAAGTATTTTAATCAAAAACAAAATTCATAAAATTTATTGCCAAGAAAAAAGCCCAAAGTCCAAGTGCATGGCAATTCATAGAAATTCTGAGTGTTGTTATATTTTTATTTCAAAGTATCAGATGATAAAATTACTAATACCCTAATAACCAAAAGTTAAGTTTCAATTTCAAGGATTTTAAGAGGCTATAATAAACACAATTGAGAACTAGTGCCCAGAACTGGGCTATCTTGAAGTTAGTTGCATTCCATAATTCATTAATGTATGTATAAGAAGCCTGACACTTCTAAAGAAAATTAGCAGAAAGGTGAATGGCTGCAGGAGTATTAGACCAGCTGGGACTGCTATAACGTGCCTATTTGGATTCTAGGGGACAGTAGCTTAACTTTCCAAGACTGGGGGAGTAAAATCAGATGTAAACCTGTGTGAGTAAGTAAGCAGGATAAACACATTAACACAGACAGACATAAGTACAAGGATAACCGTATATAAAATGAAGAGGAAGGACAGCAACAGATGCATGACTAAGAACAGCACCCTCATTGTTCAAAATTTTTAAAGCATCAACTAGTTCCCATTTGCCATATGAATAGGTCTGCTCATTTCCCTTGAGAAAACCATTAATATACTAAAGCTGCAATTCTTCTTTGAACTGGAGATGCTGAAGGAATGAAGGAGGATGTACAGGCAGCAAATGTGAGTTAAATTGATTGATCAACATCTACACCAGGGGTGCTCAATAGGTGGATCGCGATCTACCGGTAGATCGTGAGGCAAAATGAGTAGATCGTGGAGCCCTGTCTCTCCAAACTGTTAATATGTCAGTTTCGTCTAGTGACTAGACGAAACTGACATATTTAGCTGACACTAAACTGACACTGAAACTGACACTTTAGCTGCTCTTCAGGCATGCAGCAACAAAACTGACGAAACTGACTAGACTCCAGCAGGGGCTCCATACATTAAAGGGGGTGTCTGTCAGACGCTTCCTTCCCCCCTGGTAGATCTCCGGGCCTTGCTGGGTTTCAAAGTAGCTCTCGAGCCAAAAAAGTGTGAGCACCCCTGACCCACACTGTTAGTGTAGTAGACGATGATCAAACAGTCAACAGTTCAAAACTAGCAATTGAAGATTTTCCTTCAGGGTCCAAGAATTCCAGAGGAAAAAGTCTGCCAATTGCTCCCTGTCAAATATGTAGGAGACAGTAACCTGAACGAAGGCTGTAGCTGGTTTTTGTTTGCTTTTGCAAAGACACAGCACAAAGATTACAAATAGTACCAGATTCTTCTTTTTCTTCAGAACATTTAATGTTTATGAAAACTTATTTCAAATAATTTATTTCGATTAATAATAATTTCTCCTACTCATCTTTTGCTATCTGTTGTAGTCATGCGACTGCTAGCACAACAGTATTTAGTTTACAGTTTAAGTAAAAACTTTCCTATACAAATATTTGCCCATCTGATTCACTCAAATTGAGTTTTAACAAAACAAATTCTTAATCCCATTAACAAAACAAATTCTTAATCCCACACGTACAGACTTTCTGCAACCACTGTGTACATGAAAGAAGAAACACACAGCTGAAACAGCTAACCTTAAAGCAAGTAAAGCTTGGTAACAACTCAAGCCTTCTTCAGTACTTTGCAATTTACATGAAACTTTGTCAGTAAAACATACTGTTTCTCTGTACACATGCACAGTTCCACACACCACCTGTGCCAGGGAAAGAGTTCCATCACCCTGTGGCAAAGCTAATGAGAGGACACACATCCTTCTTCAGGTTTTGGTGGAAGCAGAGATTGTCCTTTTATTTGTGCTGAGCTTCAGAAAACAAAGTGAAACTGCAAGAAAGTTTCCCAACCTGGGAAGGAAGGTAGGAATTGGCCATATTGGCACTGGATACCCCAGGTTCTCCTGACACCTTGCCCACTGTGGTCCACAAAGCTCACTGACATGCACATATGCATTCCTTACACATCAAGCAAGCAACAAGCACACACACACAAGCACAAACAAATTGAACCAAATTGGAGAAATTAGCAATACTTCTAGAATGGGAGGTCAAATTCAGCACTGTCTGACAATGTTGGGATCACTGATTTGTGTGAACAGCACAAACAACCTCAAAGTTCCTCACAATTAGGCTACCAGTAATCATTAAGCTTTATCAAAAGAAGACAGTTTATTAAAGAATATAGGCAAATAAGAAAATGGCACATATACTTTGTTGCTTTGCTTACGAGATCTGTTACACACAGATAATGGCTACTAGTGAAAAATATCTGGACAAATACTGTGTTTGGACAAGCAAGAGTTAATTGGAAAGAGGCAAGAGATCCTGACTAAATGAGCTGGGCTGATCTAGGTTCCCTCCCACATGGATTACAGAAGAAGGTAATTTAGCAGGAAGCTTTGAAATATGTACACATGGAGACAGAAGTTTTAGAAGGGAGGGGAGGGAGAAAGAGAAGCAGTTATGAAGACCAGAGGAAGGGGGAGATTACAAATCCTATTCTGCTGGGTAGGTTTTATGCACAGAGACCATCTAAGCAGCAAGAGCTGATTTCTAGGTTCCAAAGGGGAGAAAAATGCAGCAAAGATGTGTTCCTTTGAGCTAGAAAGGTAGCTACTACGAAGGTGAGGGCAGCTACCAGAACAAGGAGGTTCAGCAAGAGCCTTCCTGATCTCATGACAGTTTTGCCAAACAAAGTGTGAAGGATTTCAACAGGCAAGAAAGTATCAAAATGGGGGTGGGAGTCTCTATAGAGCACATGGCCCCCCAAGTGTCAAAAGCAAGCCTACTCTTCCCCTCCAGCTCTGAAAACAAAGGTTGAAGCTGGCAGTTTTAGAACTGAGCTGCAGCAGGTCCAAGCACCTCTGCTGCCAATGGCTAAATAATATCAGTCTCTCCCTTCAACTTCAAATCTGAAGCTAGATTTGGACATTCCAACAGCCACACTTGGTTTCCACAATCCTCTACAGTCCAGTGTAATTCGTGCAGTTGCAGAGATGAGCCCACCTGAGGGGAGCAAGGGTCTTTCCCCAGTGAGGAACTGTGAAGAAATGGAATTCAGAGGTAATGTGCAAACAGAACCTCAAGTTAAAACTGAGCTGGTGAAGTCTTTGAGAAAATAGATACATCACACAGGCCTTACTACTGACAGGGTATGCTGAGAGAATAAAGAATTTTATCGATCACAATACTATACATCAACTATTCTTAGACGACAGAACTATAGAGATTTGAGTGTGGCAGGGATGGGCACTCAACTTGGGTTGACTTGACTCACACAAAAACACCACTTTTGACTACTCAAGTTGTGCACGTCACGAACTCAGACTCAACTCACAACTCTGGGTCAGTGACTCTAAAAACGAGTCTAGACTCGAAATGACTCCCTATCTTGAGATCCTGGTGTGTATGTGTTCTTTCTTTCTTCACTGCTTCCACATTGCACTGAACACACATTGCACCTTGTGGGTTATCCAGAAGCTGGCCTTCAGACCAAAGGCGGCGGCAGATGTGGAAGGAGGGTAAATTGGTTCCCAAAGGCAAGGGTTGTGGGGGGGGGGGTTTAAGGGGAAGCAGACACACATCACCACCTCTCTTTTTTCTGTGAAGTTTTGCTCAGGGACGTCCTTGACACACAACTAGTTTCTCAAAGTGACTTGGACTCAGGATGCAAAAGTTAATGAGTAGAGTCATGACGGCCACATGTTATGACTCGCAAGTTGAGTTGTGGGGTCTCTGACTTACAACTCAAGCTTAAGGACTGGAGCACATCCCTGGAGTGCGGTAGAACTATTTAGATTACTCTGAAGGTATTACATACCGGCAGTTCCACGTGGTTAAGTGTCAACTTCCAATCAGTTATTCAAAATTCCCTCCAAGAGTTCTCATAAACTTCGAACTATTATAGACTAATGGTTAAGTTGCTTGGACTAGTTGCTTAAGTGAATGCATCTTATGACAGGTCACAAAGACTGAGAGGAACAAAATTAAAGGACCAGCAGAAACAGTGAGAGAAGCTGCTGTTGGTTGACTGGTATTGGATTTGTGAGGCAATGTTGCAAGGAGGAAGAAGAACACACAAAGACCAGGAGAGGAGCTTCTGACCAATGATCACTGAACAAGTTAAGGGAGACAGCTTAAGAAAGCCTTCCCAGAAGCTGCTTCTACAGGTATAGCCAACTATCTCTGGGTGATGATTTGTCAGGAGTCCGAGTGTCCTGAAGACTCTGGTGCAAGGGTCCAAAGGAAGACTCCAGGAAGGGGTTTTAAACTATCCAGAATCTGCCTGGAGCCAGTCAGTTTTCCAAGGAAGCCCTCCCACTTGAGAATGTGACTAGGACTGTGATGAAGATAGGAGGGTAATTTACTATCTAAATTACTTAGGGAATTGAATTTTTAAACAAGGTCTGATCTTCTTTTGAACAACATTACAAGGAATAAAACATCTAAGCAAATGTAGCAACCTGTTTGTTTTGTTGGTTCAATTTAATATCACATTGTGCAACCATTCCCATAGCTATGCCTTACCAAATTGCCAAAGAGAAGATATAAGGTGGTTAGTAAAGTCTCCACTATGAACTCCTTTACTAACCAGAAAGGTGTTTTTTGCTGTTACCACTAATAAATAATTTCCTTACAAATAATTAAAGCAGATGGCATTTTAAAAACTCCTCATGGTGTTAATTTTAAGATCCATGTGAGGCTGTGGAATGATATGCGAGATTGTGGGTCAGCCCTATGCCAAGAGGTGTGATTTATCAGTGATAACAAAATAAACACTGCTTTCTGCACTTCTCATTTTTGTAAAAAAAACAAAAACACAAAACAGTTTAACACTTCACATATTGGCCACTGTAGACAGGCTGCGCTAGATGTGAGGGGGGGTACATGGGTAATAACTGTAGCTCCATCTGCTGACACACTTATAAAGCTATTATTATTTATTAAAAATGCACACTTGGAATAAAGACACATAACACCATTTCTTGCACTTCTCATTTTTGTCAAAAAACGAAATCTACAAAAAAAGAAAAATGTTTGACAACATCTCTACCAATAATAATATGCCTCAGATCGACCAGCAGTGCATAGTCTGTGTCATTTTTATGATGTTGTAGATAGGTGTTGTAAACTACTTTGAACTGTGGAAAAACATTTTAAATAGGATTGCAGTCTTTGCTGACAAAAAGCCCCATCAAATACAATGGGCCTTAATTTCAGGTCACCAAGCATATAATTGTTCTGATAAATGAGGATGGGCAGGGTCTGACAATCAAGACCACCCAAAACTTGTGGAGCCTTAAACATTTGTACCATGCCCTTCAAAATCTTCCTGGTTAAATCTTAAATCTGCAATAACTATCATCTTACATATTATCCTAGACATTTTTAAGACATTAAGGCAGGGTATAATTTTTTTTTAATACATTAAATATATATTCTTCAGTGCTTTATTTTGTACAGAACCTGTGCTAACAAAACTGAAATAATTATAGTCAACCCAACAACAATCAGCAAAACAAGTTACTGTAAGCAGTGGAAGAATAAAAAGTGGAAGGGTGCTAAAATATGTTAAGTGGACCCCATCTACTTGACAGCAGACAAGTACACACACAGATTTGGGCGTTCCAACAAGTGACCACACTTACCTAGCATGCGAATGTACAATGCAGTTTGATCAGAACTGTCATAGGAAATTGCCCCACGTCTCTGGAAAAAGATACAAAGAACATTTTATTCATGTTTTTGAAATAAGTCGTCTCTTATTTGAGCTAAAGGATGATTGCCTGCATTGTTAAGTCCTTTGTTCTAGCAAGATACACTTTACCTAAAATATTTCAGCCATTTAAACTCTATCTTCACAATAGGGATGAGTTTAAAAGAAAGAAAGTCAGTAATTTTGCTCAATATTGTAGACTGTGTTGTTTCTCAAACCATTCAAGAAAAATAACAAACTTATGGAAGGTATGAACATAACTATGGTTAAGGGAATGGGTCACTCAATTCCCACACCCAGTCTTTATCATTGTTAAGGGCTACATCTGTACTGACAAATTTATCACCAGCTAAAACTCTGGTCAGCTTTAATTATGGTTAATATCACAGTTGATTCAGCCCTTAAACATGATTAAGGGCTACAAGTGACCTTGTAGGAGAGGGTAGAGAGAAATCACATTCTCTTGCCTTAAAGCTAATAAAGTCTATCCTGTATACTTCGGGTGGTCTTGTGACACAGGTCAAACACCACAAGATATTTTCTGAAGAGACTCTTAATTAGCAAAGAGCTACTGACCCATCCCACAAGTAGAGACCTATCCCATCACTAGTAACATACCATAATGATAGTTTAAAGAACCATCTTGACTTATCAAATAGGAAAAATAAAACAGTACAATACAGTACTGTAGGCAATTAGCAATCATTACTGGATGGTTGGACACTACATAAAAAGGAACAAAATGCTGATAAAAGACAAACACACACAAACAGCTTGAGACCATTTTGCATGAAGACAATGCTACAAATGATCACAAACAAGCATTTTAAAAATATACAGGTGGTGATTCAGTATCCGCAAGGGATTCATTCTCTAACTCCCTCATGGATACAGAAGGCCATGGATAAGCAAATTCAGTTTTCGGTCCCTTAAACCCTCCACGTGTCCACCTCTGCATGCTTCAGAATGCCTCCTTGAGGAAAAAAACACTACTTCCAGTTTTCAGACGTTTCCTCTGGAAACCAGAAACAGGGTTTTTTTTTTGCGCATATGCCTTTTCGGCCATTCTGAAGCCCTCTGTGGGCTTCAGAACACCCTCCAGAGGCTATTGGAGCAGAGCTCCAGTTCCCTTTGGAGGGTTCAGGTGGAGTCAAATCTGGCTCAACACGGGTCCAGGGGACCTGCATTGAGCCAGATCTGCAGATATAAAATCCGCAGATTAATAGGCTCCATGTGTATTAGTAATCCAGTGTCTCTAAGTCTTGTTGCTGCACACATTGAAAGTTTCTGCACTAACCAAGATTTTGAAGGACACATGCCATGCTTTGAGTTTATACTGAAATACCGTACAAGTGAAATGTCCACTAAATAGCAGAAATATCTGCCTGAATACATGTATGTGACTGTAATTATGGGCT
Source organism: Tiliqua scincoides (assembly GCF_035046505.1). NCBI lineage: Eukaryota > Metazoa > Chordata > Lepidosauria > Squamata > Scincidae > Tiliqua > Tiliqua scincoides. Next base: position 40,436,388 of record NC_089824.1, on the reverse strand, counting down.
GCAATTGAATAGGAGGAAGCCCTACCTTCCCAGCTGGTTTTGCACCTCTCTTTCCCTTGACTCCTGCTTGAAGTCTTAAGGGCCTCTGCCTGCTACCACAGCTGCACTTTTCCTCAACCTTTTTTCCTATTTGACCCCTTTTTTCCTATTCAGATGCAGCCATCCTCTTAAGCTATGTTGGTAAGATGCCCACAACTACCACCAAAAGCCATGGGTTTAATAATGACAGCTCAATAAATTTTCAACAACAGAAACCAAGACCATTCAACTGCTAGAGTAAAATGAGTAAACATACACATTACCATCAGACAGCAAGGGATTTATTTTACACTCCATATACTAAACTACAGAATGTCAACAAAAATCTTTTCTTAAAAACAATATATAATCCATTCCACTCAAGAAGAGATAACTTTTAAAAAGTCCTACCTTGGAATCAATCCACCCAAGGAGGATCAGGACTACACACCAGATCAAATAAGATCACACAAGAGGGACTGCACAATCTTTCTTACATACAACCAATGCTGAAAACTGCTTTGGCATTTAAGATCCTGATGAACAGGCAAGTATGGCGAACAGCGCAGCAAGACAGCAACTTGAAACAAGCAGATGTACAACTACCACTCATATGACTGTCATACAAACATATTCTGATGAGAATATTCTGCCTAGAACATGTGGCTGCTACTACAACACCAAACTAAAATTCTAAAGAGGTAGAATATTCATAAACTCTGAAAGATATTCAGTCTAGTATCCATCATACTGATTTTATGCAAGGTTTATTACATGTGTTGCTATTCAAGACAGTTTGGTACCAAACTATGCCTATGAAATATGTACAAGTGATGGAAAATGTAATAGACTTACTACTTCCTAGAATTAATCCCCTCATTTGCAGAGGGCACAGAGGAGGTCAGGGGGACCTGCATCTGTGGATATGTGAAACCGTGGATACGGGGGCCACCTGTATTAGCTGTTGAGGGCAGTGCAGCAAGAAGTTAAAAAGGCACAAAAGGCAATTGCTTGTCTTCCATTCACTTGCCAAACAGCAAAGTAATTAGAAGGATCCTGGTTGTAAAAATTGTCTGGACAGAGAAATCCTCTTCACTGGCAAGGAGCTGGCATTCCCATCTGACAAAGTGAACTGCAGTCCACAAAAGCACAGGGTAAACAAATTTGCTAGTCTAAGATTTCAAAAGACTCTGCTGACAAACAGTGTAAACCCATGACTATTAAAGCTCAGACCTTTTGATAAAGATACAGCACATCTTTAATTTCCCTATTTATTCACATGTTTTATTTATAGATAGCAAGATGACAGATAGACAGATGACAGACAGGGCCCGCATTACCTACAGTGTCAGGACCCGTGGATGCCATCCCAAACCCACAGGGTTGGCCCAACATGGACCCTCTGGAGGAGATGGGAGAAGTGCTCCCATCACCTCCAGAGGGTATTCAGAGGCCTTAGAAGGTCACTTCCCGCTTTCAGGGGAAAACCAGAAGTGACTTTTAGGCCCTTATAAGGCCTTCTAAGGCCCAGGGAGGCTTCCAGAGGGTTTGAGGGTCCCAAGCCCCATGGATTTCATCATCCACAGATTTCATTATCTGCAAGGGGGTCCTGGAACAGAACCCCCACAGGTAACATGGGTCACCCTGTACCATCTTATCTCCAAAGAACTCAGCCTCCTCCTTTTTCCTCACAATTACCCTAAGAGATAAGTTGAGAAAGAAATTTGCCCATAGTCACCTGTAAGCTCCGGGGCAAGTGAGGATTTGAACTAGGGTTTTCTTAGTTGTTTCCAAGTCATACATACTTCATTGTAAAAAAACTTGCAATACTCAAACACGTGACAGGAACAAATTAAGAGATGTGTGAAACCATCCCAGCACACACATTGCTATACAGACATCAATGTAGAACACTTCAAGCATTTAGTCCAATTCATTATTTAATTAAATGAAACAGGGGTCAAGCAACTGTTTTTCTGTACACCATGAGCAGTAAGTGTGTGAATTATAGGATAATAAATCTGATACCATAAAGTGCGTACACATTTCCTTGAGACACCCTGTATACATGTAATAGTCCTCCATCTCCTCTCTCCCATCACAATCCAAAGTGCTCAACTTGTGCCTCAAGTATTTTGCCTGCTTTTATCTTAGGGACTGTCCCTGTTTGCAGGGTAACAATGATCCAAACATCATTGTAGATCTACACAATGTAGATCACAATGATCTACACCAGGGGTGTAGAAAGTTTTTGGCAGGAGGGCCACATCAGCTCTCTGACACTGTGTCGGGGGCCGGGGGGGAAAAAAAGAATTAATTTACATTTAAAATTTGAATAAATTTGCATAAGTTTACATAAATGAATATGTTAAAGATGAACTTATATGAATGAATGAGGGTCTTGCAATAGCTTAATGCCTAAAAAAGGCCTTGCACAAAGCAAGGCTGGCCTTTCCTTTGCTGCCACTGCTGCATCACAGATGTGAAAGAGCAAGTAGTGGAGAGGGCTCTCATCCCACAGCTCACAAGAGAGGTCAAACAGTCGCCCTCACACTGAGAGAAGTTGCGTTGGGCCAGTGCGGGCTTCAACAAATCTCCGGAGGGCCATAGGCTCATTGAAGACTGGGGGCTCCCTGAGGGCCACATTGAGAGGCCTCGAGGGCCGCAAGTGGCCCCCAGGCCGGGGTTTGGGCACCCCGATCTACACTTTTAGGGGATAAGTTAGACTTCAAAAGACTGCCTTGGCTCTTACAAACAGGAATGTCCAATTATTACACTACTTTTGTAGTAAGCCCATTGGAATGTACAAACACATAATTTTCAAAAATGCTACAAGTCTTATGTTAAAGAATAAGGTTGACAGTAATAACACTTAGAGAACACAGACATTAATGCTTGCAATACTAGACAAGTTTTTAAGACTATAATATGATTACAAGTCTTTAATCAGTTTACTCTGGGCTACTTCAAATGGAATGCTGTTTGCAGTACTGCAAAGCAAATGCATCCCCTGGGGGCTGGGGATAAGAATAGGCCCTCAGTTTGGCTGTACTTGTCCTAAGAGGCGACTAAACAGCCACCGGGTAGATGGAACTTGTCAGCCTGGGAAAGCAGCTCATCTGAGAGAAGGAAAACTCTCATCCCAAACCTCCACTACCTTGTGGCTACATCCAGTTATGGAAAAGGCTTCAGGAGTCAACCTCGAGGCAAAATACGGAGCCGGAGTCCCTGAGGCAGTTCATGGCTGAACACAGTCACGTTCTGGCAACTCCTGCGACGCCGCTGGAACCAACCGTATTGGTCTCTGCCTTTCCATTGGACCATTTCAGCAACGTGGAGAGGGGGGATTTACTGCATGGGTAACAGCCTATCCTCCATACCTACTTTACCCAGGCTTCGCGCACTGGAGAGGACACTCTGTTCCAGAACCACCATTCAGAGCGTGACACCATAGTCTTCCGAGACTGAAGGGTGCCAACAACAACAAAGCAAAAGCACAAATATTCCATCTCCCACTGTTTTACTACTCATTTCAACACAGTATCACACTGTTTTGAAGAGAACCATGAACTGATTTACAGAATCACTAGAAGCTGCTACTCATTTCTATAACAAGTTTGAAACAAAAATAAGTTCCTATCCTAGAGAACCAAAGTATCCACTACAGATTCTACAATTTTAGGAATTCTCTTAATCACCAGCGGCTTGGATCCAAAAATCCCATCATGAAGGTACTTTTGCTCACATGAAAAGGGATGTCACCAATTTTCCTTTTATACAGTCCTCTGAAATGAATTAACCCTTGGGGTTAATGAATCCCCTAGAGAATTTTTTTTCCCAAAGAACAAAGGCTGTAGAAGATGAAGAAACTGGCAGCGTGCGCGCACACGCACACACCATGAAAACAAAAGTATCTTCCACTTGCATAGCAGGACCTTTGGATTCAAACCTTTACTGGGCAATATAAAAATATCAGTATTATACGTAATGATATTGTATTTTAATGCTATTCTAATACCATGTAATTTTATAAGCATCATGCTGTTTTATGCATTAACAGGAATTATCTGCCAAGTTGCTTTATGTACAAATGTAAGAGTAGCCTCCTGAATGCAAACTCTGCTTTAAAAATTCATGGTTTAAATTATTCGGGAAGGAAGGAGCAAATTCTTGCCAAAGACAATCTCCAATCTCATTAAGAAGTCAGTTCATTAAGAAACAAATCTCTAATGAGACAAATAATGCACTTTAATTGTTGTATTTCCCAAAAGTCTAGCGTTCCAATAAAAGCAGGACATAGGAAAAACACACACCATTTTACAATGAAAATGGCTTTGACAGGCAACATCTACAAGCACAATTGTATTCTGGGGTCCGCATCTGAATCTCTTGTCCATGTTTTATGAATAAGCAATCCAGCCACATGAGTTAAAGAACCAACAGACTGTGACATTGACACTGTGCATTTGGGGGAGGGAGAATTAAAGGGGGAAAACATTTTAGCAACTCAGAGTTACTTGACACAGAGTTAACGACAAAGGGAAGCATGTTGTCATTAAGTGTCTCAGAGGACGCTTCATGTCACCAGCTTGTAAGGTCACCAGAAAAAAAGGGGACCTAAAATCAATTTGGCAGGTGAACGATTGGGATCCATCAAAAAAGTGGGAAACTATCTTCCTAGGAGCCAAAGTGCTATGCTACCTTAAGACCAGCTAAATATTAAAATAGTTAGCAAGCTTTCCAGTTCTTCAGTAATCATCTTCAGGTTGAGAGACAAACAACAAGGGAGAAGGAAAAGAGGTGAACATCAAGGAAAAGTCCCCAAAAGTCTGCTGTTTCTAAAATGCTTAAGATCTTGCCCACTTTATTTTCCTCCTTTTGCTGTTTTGCCAGTGTGAAGATTTATGAAGAATTAGAAAGCTTGCTCACAACTTTGTGATGTATAGCTGGGACAAACATGGTTACCTAGAATGTTTGTGTTATCTTCCTAGAACTTACTGCAACCCACTCCTACTGTGGAGGAATTAAAAGAACCGAATTAGAATACATCTCGACTGGAAATAAAGATTTTTCTTTTTCTTATAGAAGACAGACAACTGTAGAAATAACTTTCCCAATCCTTATTTGCCTCCTCACTGCTATACCACTAACCCTGAAAATCTGAAGCATTGTTTCTTAGAGTCTTGCTAACCCAATAGTCTTTCACTAAGAATACAGTAGATCAAAACATTTATTTTAATACTGTTAAAGAAGACACCTGTATAATATAGAATCCAGTTTGGGCAACAACAGAATCATCTCACATCTGGAAAATTCTCAGGTTCCTAGTCACTCAAGCAGCTAAATGTTTATGCTAGCTGGTGAATGAAATATTTTCCTAGAGTACAGAGTTTCCTAGAGTAAACAAACAGTATAAAGTGTATAAAAACGTAAATTAACCTTTCTGCAGTTATCAGAGAATGAGTTCAAATATTATTATAGTCATGGTTTATAAAAACTATTCTGTGTCCAGTATATAAACTGAGCCAACTACCGACTTGTGTTAAAGTTTACCTTTTTTTTAACAAAAAGCTCTGGCAATAATTTAAAAACATATTTTAATACTGCAAAAATATTAAAGTTCACTCTCTCAGTGTCCTTACAGCCCAAAGGACACCTGTCTGTACTAGCAGTAGCTATGTACAGAAAACAAGCATAGCATGTTCCTGACTTGTCCAAATTAGGCCAAGCTCATCTGCATTGACATCAGTGTTCATAATTTTGGAAACTCATCAACAGAAATAACCTTATCACAAGACTACATGTACAAATTAAGTATAGGATGTAGGATAGCACAATGTTTGTGCAAAACAGAAAGGACACTGGACAATCTAATTCAACTCTATTTTAATTCACAAGTAACTCAGTATTATAGTTCAATTTTATCATGCACAAAGGTATCTAAACCTTTAAAACAACTTAATGATCTCTCATTGGCAACTTCTGAAATAACTCATTACTTGCAAGAAGCAGTTGTTCAAGGGCATTCAGGAATAAGGGGTTTGCATGCTTACAAAGACATGTGGAAGAGCTACAGCTGAGACCATCAGCCAGGAAATTCAGCCATTTCTCAATGTAATCTAGTAATTACACAGCTGTAATTTACAGCTCAATTCAGATGTAAAAGCTTCTGGTCTTCTACCACAGTTATGAAATCAGGAGCATCCCAGATGATCCTTCATCCTCCAGTCTCTTGTCCCTCTCCTCCCGCCACAAATTCTATTTTCCCCTTAATCATGCTCTAGTGTTACACCTACACAAATGCTAATGCTCACCATAATTAGCTGTGGTTGAAAGCTAATGAGCACAGACTTAATGCTACACTGTAGTTAAAGCTGAAGGGGAAGAGAGAATTTCCACAGAGAAGTAGAGGGGACAAGGGGTCAGTCTGTAGGGCGCTCCTGATCTCTTAAGCATTGTGAAAGAACAGAAAATCAAGTTTATGTTGTTGGATATAGCCTGTTCTCACTAACTTTGTTCTAAGTCAAGAACAGCACACCCAACCAAGTAGCTACCAGATTTCACATAAAGAATGGTTTTCTTTAAATATCCACACCTGATTAAGACCATGCAATTTGGAAATTTACATTTTTTAAAACAAATTTTTAGACCAAGGGCTCCCAAGGCGTGCATCGCAGCACACTCGAAAGGTGCTGCAGGATGTCCCCACTGGCCATTCCTATTCTGGGGGCTGCCATCTTGGATTTTGAAAAATCCAAGATGATGGCACCTTACTAAGCCAGGAAGAAGAGATTGTAGAGCACTGTGGCCCAGGTAAGTTTGGGAACCACTGACTTAGACTAATGTTTCTAACTCAGACTTTGGGTGAAAGTGACCACCTCATCTTGAAATCATAAGAACTTAAGAACAGCCCCCACTTGATCAGGCCATAGGCCCATCTAGCCCAGCTTCCTGTATCTCACAGCAGCCCACCAAATGCCCCAGGGAGCACAACAGGTAACAAGAGACCTGCATCCCGGTGCCCTCTCTTGCATCTGGCATTCTGACATAGCCCATTTCTAAAATCATATACATCATGGCATGTAACACGTAATGGATTTTTCCTCCAGAAATTGGTCCAATCCCCTTTTAAAGGCATCTAGGCCGAATGCCATCACCACATCCTGTGGCAAGGAGTTCCACAGACCAACCACATGCTGAGTAAAGAAATATTTTCTTTTGTCTGTCCTAATTCTCCCAAAACTCAATTTTAGTGGATGTCCCCTGGTTCTGGTGTTATGTGAGAGTCTTAAGAGCATCTCTTCCTCTCTATGCTTCCTGTGCATAATTTTATATGTCTGAATCATGTCCCCCCTCAGGTGTCTCTTTTCTAGGCTGAAGAGGCCCAAATGAGCCCAGTAATCATCTTAGTTGCTCTCTTTTGTACCTTTTCCATTTCCACTATGTCCTTTTTGAGATGTGGTGACCAGAACTGGACATAATACTCCTGGAAAAAGTCAAGGGTAGGTGGATGCATACCCTGAATTTTCAGGAAAGCTGATTTGAACAGGCTGTGAGTAAAAATACATAGCATTCCATGGCTAGAACTTCTAAAGGAGAAAAAAGGCCAAGTTGGTTGGGATATTTTGAAAAGTGAGACACTGAAGGTACAATCGCAAACTGTTCCCTTGAAAGAAAAGTTGGGAGACATCTAAGGAAATGACATACTGTGGTTGCACAAAAACTTTCTGGAAAGTTGAAGCAAGAAGATGTCAAAAAAGAGGAAGGAAGGATTTTTAACAAAGGAACAGTACACAAACATAGCCTGCACCTGTAATGGTACTATCAGAAAAGCTAAAGCAAAAAATGAGCTTGCAAAGATGCCAAATCAGCAAGAAAGGATTTTTTTGACTATATCCAAAACAAGAGAAAGGTCAAGGAAGCAGTAAATATGTTGCTTGGAACAGAAAGTGAAGTGGTAACAGATGATAGAGAAAAGGCAAAGTTGCTCAATTCAGATTTTGAATCTGATTTCCACAAGGGAAAGGGGCCCAAACCAGATGACAGATGCACTAATAAGGAAGAGAGAGGAGCATCACAGCTCAAGATAGATGGTGCAGGAAGCCGTAGTTATTTTAAGCAAAGTAAGTGACCAGAACCAGGTGAACTAAATCCCAGGTGAACTGCAGAAGCTTGAGGATATTATCTCAGAATGACTCTAGAATTTGAGAAGTTCTGAAAAAAGAGTGAGGTGCTGGAGGACCAGAAATAAGGAAATATTGTTCCTATCCTTTTAAAGAGGGAGATATCAAGTGGGGCATCTCAGGGCTCTGTCTTGGGCCTTCTGCTATTCAACATTTTTTTTTATAAATGACCTCAGTGAGGGGATAGAGATGCTTATCAAATCTGTAGATGACATGAAGCTGCAAGGGAATAGTTAACATTAGAAGACAAAAGCAGGATTCAAAATTATCAATAGGCTTAGTCATTGGATCCATATCAACAAGATGTTCAATTGAGAGAAATATACAGCCCTATAAAGTAATACAAAAATATAAAAGGCACAAGTACAGGATAGAAGAAATCTGACTTGACAGTAGCACATGTTAAAAAAAAATCTCTTAGCATCCTAGAGGACCACAAGCCGAACATGAGCCAGCCATTTGATGTCGCTAAAAAAATGAACAAAAACCCAAATAATGCAATGCCAGGCTGCACTAACAAAGGCATAGAGTCCAGATCACAAGAAGCAATAGCTCCATTCTATTTTGCCCTACTTAGCCTTTACTTGGAATACTGCATCCAGTTCTGGGCACCACATTTTAAGAATAACACTGGGAAGCTGAAGTAGACTGAGAGAAGGGCACAATAGATATATGAATAGAGATATTTTTTCTATGACCAACACAGAACATGAAATAATGAGAATTTCAGTTCAAATTGTGATATAAAACAATATTAAGATCAAAACAAAAACCCACTCATTTCACAAAATAACACCACTTTTGCTTAGAGGAATCCACAAGTAGTTTCACTATAGCAGTGAGACCATGAACCGTTTCCAATGTTGGAGCGACTGAGTAGAAGTATCTGGTCAAGGGAGTGTGCACGTACAGCAGCTGGGAGAGGGGGAATGGGTGGAATGCCTAGGTAAGATATGAGCACTGTACTGTAATCTGGAGGTGAGGTGAGTGAGTTCTAAACTGTGATCTGTGATCAGGTGAATGTGCTTGGAACTCCCCTCTGCCTCAAACCACACTATGTATGTCTTTTCTGGGGCTTGTCTGTGTGGTACAGCACTCTGGAAAACCATGGAAAACAAAGCAACGTTCAGTGAAGCCTCTCTCTGATTTTATACTGTATTGTACTGAACCTTGACACGATCACATTCTGTGGGTTTTTTTGCACATTTTACGCCATACTGGTATGCAAAGGGGGAGACTGTGATTTAAAAAATTCTGCTTGTCTGTGTGGTGCTGCACTTTTGAGAAGCTTGGAAAAACCAATGTATATGTACATATATATGTTTGGTAACAGTTTAAAATAATACACAGTTCAGTTGAAATGCTTATTGTGCTGTATTGAGCTGTTTGTACAACCATTTACTATTTTAATCAAGAAATTTTAGAAAAAATATTACCCCCCCCCAAAAAAACCCCTACCTATGAATAGAGCAACCATAAATATTTGTGTATAAGTCAAAAACTTTATACCCCAAAACTGATCCTGAAAACATGGGTCGATTTATACACGAGGCAATATAATAAAGAAACCTTCTATGAGCAGCTGCTTGGTGAGGTGGGGTGGGACTGGACTGAGAAGCAGGACGAAGGGAAGGGGGGGGAAGGAGCAATTTTACTTACCAGGAACTGTTCTGAGGCAGCAATGAAAGCAAACAAAAAAAGCAGCCATTTTAGCTTCCTCTCCAAATAAGGAAGAGAAGTGAAGGTGCTTATGGAAATTGAAGTCTGTATGAAGGCTATAGCTATGAAAGTGCAGCACTGTACTCCTCACAAAGCCTACACCTCCCATAAGCACTGGCTTTTTGCTGCTGCTTTCTAAACTGTAAAGCTAAACAGATGAGTCTGTCCCATGCCACAGTGGATTCTCCTTCACTTGAGTTTTAAAAAAGAATAGATGGTCAACTGTCAAGGATGCTGTAATAATTGCCTTCACTGGGCAGGGGGTTTGACTAGATGACTTCTAAATTCCTTCCAATTCAAAGCCATAACATTGTATGATCAAAAAAATGGCTATAGGTTATAGTTCTAATGGCTACTATTTGTCCCTGAAGTTATTTTTGTATATAGCCATTATGTATATTCTGCAATGATGAATGAATAACATTACATTACCATACCAACACTAACCTGGAATTAACCTTTGGTTTCCTTTTTTGTTGGCAACAAACCACTACCAAAAGGTCTTCTACAGTTTATCTTTGAAGAAAAACAAAACCTCCCAAATTATTGGTTTGACTGAAACATAGCTCCTCATTACTGGATTCAGATACTGCTGCTCATTGCAAAACTGCAATACTCTACAACCCCATTCCTACCAAGGATTTGGTAAGGACATTTATCTACTAAACCCACAACTACAAATTATCTCTAGTTAGTTTATTTTGGCCAGAAATGAATTGAACCACGGGGTAACTTTGTACCCTAGCTAAGTTCCATCAGTTTACCCCTGTGAACTTTGATTTCTTCATTCCAGTTAGGTTCTCCACCTGAGCTCCATCACTTCTTTATGCCACAAAAGTATTCAAAGGGACTCCTGTCATCCTCTCAAACACAAATGTGAATGGTTGCCTCAAACTGATCGCTATAAAGTGCTAGAGTAGCTCTGATTTTAGACTTTATCAAACTTAGATCTAACTGAATTCTACACATATTCACCTGAGAGTAAAGGCGTATAAATTTCAGTGGAATTATTTCCGAATACATATGAACACAACTGAACGGTGAATGTGCACAGCACAATTACACACATGTTTTATATATGTTTCTGTTTACAAGAGATGTGGTATATAGCATATATTGCTATATATATGAATTTCCACTGTCAGATCCAATTTCATTTTTATTAGTTTCATTTATAAACACCACAAAAAATTATCAGGGTAACTAGTTACATCCTAAACAAATAGCTGGGTGATGGTTTCGCCCCCCCCATTTCTGAATGAGGAGTCAGCTTGAACTGATGTACTGTAATGCTCAAAGTCACTCCTTAAGTCCAGACTTCCAAATGACCAGAAAACAGTCAACGAAAAAGATGTAGGGAACCAAAAACCTGTATACAGAGGAAACCTGAAACCTTTAACATTTAACAGTATGCCAATGTCTTTATCTAAAACAAAGAATCACATGAAGAAACAGATAATGTCTAAGACACAGAAGGAAAGCAACCTGAAAACACCATAATCCCCACAAAAATAAATATGGTCTTCAGATAGGATGACAACAGGAGATAGAAGTCCAGTCAAGCATCACTGTACTATCAAAACAACTTTTACCCATCCAATCTTATCACCTGCTTGGGTTAAAAACAAAAATTTCCCCTTATATACTTGGACAATGCCTAAAAAGGGGATCCAATCTTGGAAACAGAGTGGCTGGGAGAAACTGCTCTTTTGTGCCGGTATCATCCCACTTCTGCTTTGGCATAGTTGTAAGGGGTTGATATTCTTGAAAAAGACTTAATACACTTAACACACAAGCTGTCTGAAAGTTACTCTTAGGGACTGGACTACTTATCTGGGACAATTATGTTTAAAAAACCTTTGGGTCACTCTGCGTTTTTTTCTTAAACGTTCAATTCTATATTGCAGAACTGGTTGCTAAAGTTGATGTATAAAATGAGATGCCAAAAACATGAATGCCAGATAATATACTTTACTGTTCTGTGCAGCATACTGTATACTTAGTTTGGATGAAATAGTCCACCTTCACCTCTAGATTATGAGAACATATGCTTATAAAGACTGCTTCTGATAATGGGAAGGGCGACAAGTCCCATTGTCTCTAAACTGAAAATCAAATGGGCTTGTGAAATTCAATTCCTTAAGTTCATCAGCCTCTGAAATACATTGAAAAAATGTTAAAGCTACGTTAGGAAGAGATGTGGCACTATTAAAAATTGAATCTAATTATATTGTAATTTATTTGTCATTGTATGGAACTGAAGATTTTAAGTCTTTATTAAATATCTTCTAGAAACCCTTTTATTTAAGAAGATGTCCTAATACAATGTCAAAACAATAATAACTCAAACAGTATTAAAAGCTGGACCTTTTAATCCTTTTCTATACTATGCCTTTCTGTATGTCCCAAACTGAGCAACTAATTAGCAACTACTGACAAAAATGTGAATGTGAAAGATTTTTTTTTAATCTTAGTCAACTTTGGGCCCAATCCTACCCAATTTTCCAGCACGTAATGCAGCCCCAAGGTAAGGGAACAAATGTTCCCATACCTTAAGGGGGCCTCTGTGACTGCTGCCCCCCACAAGATGCAGTGCATGACCCATTGGCACAGCTGCAGCGGCACTGGAAAATTGGATAGGATTGGGCCTAGGAAGTGGACAGTACTTTCCATTAAAATCAGCAGGGTTATGCCCAAGCAACATTGTGGTCTCAAGCCGCTTACTATAAAGCAAGTTCCACCAAGAAGGTTATGAAAATCTGTTTAAAAGAGTGTAAAAATACTAAAACCTAGCTAAGGAGTTCCACACCTGTATCATAACAACATAAGAACAGCCCCACTGGATCAGGCCATGGGCCCATCTAGTCCAGCTTCCTGTATCTCACAGCGGCCCACCAAATGCCCCAGGGAGCACACCAGATAACAAGAGACCTCATCCTGGTGCCCTCCCTTGCATCTGGCATTCTGACATAGCCCATTTCTAAAATCAGGAGGTTGCGCATACACATCATGGCTTGTACCCCGTAATGGATTTTTCCTCCAGAAACTTGTCCAATCCCCTTTTAAAGGCATCCAGGCCAGTCGCCATCACCACATCCTGTGGCAAGGAGTTCCACAGACCAACCACACGCTGAGTAAAGAAATATTTTCTTTTGTCTGTTCTAACTCAATTTTAGTGGATGTCCCCTGGTTCTGGTGTTATGTGAGAGTGTAAAGAGCATCTCCCTATCCACTCTGTCCATCCCCTGCATAATTTGGTATGTCTCAATCATGTCCCCCCTGAGGCGTCTCTTTTCTAGGCTGAAGAGGCCCAAACGCCGTAGCCTTTCCTCATAAGGAAGGTGCCCCAGCCCCGTAATCATCTTAGTCACTCTCTTTTGCACCTTTTCCATTTCCACTATGTCTTTTTTGAGATGCGGCGACCAGAACTGGACACAATAATCCAGATGTGGCCTTACCATAGATTTGTACAACGGCATTATAATATTAGCCGTTTTGTTCTCAATACCTTTCCTAATGATCCCAAGCATAGAATTGGCCTTCTTTACTGCTGTCGCACATTGGATCGACACTTTCATCGACCTGTCCACCACCACCCCAAGATCTCTCTCCTGATCTGACACAGACAGCTCAGAATCCATCAGCCTATATCTAAAGTTTTGATTTTTTGCCCCAATGTGCATGACTTTACACTTACCACCAGTCTGAAACCAATTTGCCCCAATGTGCATGACTTTACACTTACCACCAGTCTGAAACCAATTGAAAAGCCCTGATCCTATCCAGCACAGAAGCAACGGTGCCAAATGGCTATCGTGCTGCATCCTGTACCAGATTTAAGCAGGCTGGAGGTCTCATCTGAATAAGGGGGCATTTAACCCCTCACCCCAAGTAATGCACAGCCTGCTCAATGGGGCTTCTTGGAGCTGCAGCAGCTATTTAGCTAGCACAAACTTGAGAAGTCCCATATAAGGTTTCTGAGAGGGGGGTGGGGGAAGAACAGGATTTGGTAGAGGAGGCCTAAGCTGGTCCCACTCCGCTCCCAGGCCTGTCCCTCCCAGGCCTGTTCTGCCCTTCCCACACCCTCCCACCACCTTCCCCACACTGCTCACATGGTCTCCAAAGCAGCCAGGACTCCAACTACAGCACTGACAGGGTGGCACAGGCCTCCCTGCCAGCACAGTTTGCAAAACCCAGCGCCTGTGCTAGTTTAGGGCTTAATTGCACACATTCAATGTCATAGCAGAAAGTGTACCCAAGAGTAAATGCTGCTGACCTACACTGCATTGCTTTTATAGAATAGACATCTCATTGACCACTTGAAGCAATTAATTACACGTAAATATTTTTTCCAAGTGTTATAGAGTTAGATCAGGGTGGTTCTGGTGGAAGCACTTAATGGTTTAACTACTGTACACATTGAGCATATTTGTGAAACTAACCCCAACTCTATATCCACATCCACTTTATACAAACAATTTTGGGGAAAATTCTTCCAGAGAGAAAGTGGAAGGGTGCTTATCACTTTTCCCATGTACCATTTTTCTTCTCCAACACCACAGCTTTTTCAAGTACAGGGTTAAAGTGCATGCTTACCTGCATGTTACATGAAAGCGGCTAAATCACATGACAAATTTTGATTTAAAATATTGCGTCAACAATTCTAACAGCTTTACTTTCCATTATTCTTCCCAATGAATATTCTCTAATTTGCATATTTTGCAGCAAATTTGGATATGCCATTATTAAACACTAGAGCAGTGTTTCTCAAACTGTGGGTTACAAGCCAATTTCAGGTGGGTCCCCACTCATTTCAATATTTTATTTTTAATATATTAGACTTGATTACCATGGTATGTGACTACATTTGGAGAAATGTTACAGATCTGTACTTTTAACAAGCTGCTATGTGTATTCTTTTAACAATGATAGTAAATGGGACTTCTTCCTGGGTAAGTGTGGGTAGGATTGCAGCCTAGGATTGTTAAAAAACCTTCCTACTTGATGACATAACTTCTGGTCATGACATCACTTCCGGTGGGTCCTGACAGATTCTCATTCTAAAAAGTGGGTTCTGGTGCTAAATGTGTGAGAACCACTGCACTAGAGGAAGCCACACAACCTTGGTTGATTTCCTCTTTGCTTACAAAAGGGGACCACCAACATCCACGATGCCAGAGAAAATTCTCAGTACCACAGGAAACCTATATAAAATTGTAGTTGATCCAATTCGGGAAATCATCAAGAATGAGAAAATGAAACAAATACATCCTCTGTTATACTTTTATTCTGGAAAGATGCCTTAAAATTAAGAGATGTGTTACCATTTGCAGGGAAATCTCAACAGACTGCATCAGGGCAATAACAGATGGGCAACCCAATCCTCAAAACATGTGAAGAGAGCCAAAAACGACAACATAATCTATTTTCCCCACATTGTACTGCCTACCCACATTCATTATGGTTAAATTTGTTGCCATTATTTCACAATGTAATAATTTAAAATAACATGAACATTTAAAAAAAGACTACTGCAGCTCTGACACTATTAAAGTTTCAATAGTTGAGAACAGTGTAATAATATGAATTTATTTTGTTCTAGAAAAGAAAAGCATTCTCACAAAACATTTAAAGGAATGAGTACTATCTAGTCAGTTACACACCTGTTTTAACTCTCTGCTAAAAGCAATGGGACTTAAAATGGATTAACTTACAGCCCATCATCACATCCTGCAGTTCTCACTAGTAACATTAAAAAAGATCCCTTAAAGACTCAAAAGATGTTTTGGGTGTACTACCCAGAAAAACAAAAATGCAAGTATATTTGTCAATAAGCAACAAAACATGATAATCTTCACACCATAATCAGTAGAAATCTATGACAAAGGAATACTTTGAGGGGGAAGCAGCAAGGACTAGGGCCTTCTCCGTAGTGGCACTGGGCTTTATGGAATTCTCTCCCCTTACAAAACTGCTCCTTCCTTAGAGGCTTTCCAACAGAGCTTGAAGACATTTCGTTTTACGTTCGCCTTCCAGGTTTAGGGTTTTTAATATGGGGTTTTAGAGCAGGGGTCTCCAAACCCCGGCCCGGGGGCCAGATGTGGCCCATGACAAGCTTCTATCCAACCTGCGAAAAGCCTCTGGACCCCTGCAAGCCTCTGTCTCGCTCCATCAAATGTGACCAGACCGGTGCTCCAGTTGTGTCTGGAGGGTGTTCTGAGGGCCAGGGAGGCCATGTGCCTCTCCTCAGAATGCCTTCTAAAGGCCTAAAAACATCACTTCCTGGTCTTCCTGAAAAACCAGAAGTGACATTTATGGTGCATCTGAAGGTTTGCTGATGCTTTCTAATGCATTTATTTAAATTTTATATTTAAAATTTATTTATTTTTCCAACCCTCAACACCATGCCAGATATTTTATGTGACCCTGTGGCCTAGAAGTTTAGAGACCCCTGATTTAAAGAGCTGCTTTTTTATCAACATTTTGCTGCTGTTTTTTTTAATTTTTTTGCCAGGCTTTTATGTGTCTTTTATTCTTCTATTTTTACAGTTATATATGTCTATTTTTATATATATATTATATATGCATATTTTAATATCTGTTTTTCTGTATATATGTCTATTTTTTGGAAGCCACTTTGGGTGCCCAGCAGGGAGAGAAAGCTAGATAGAAAATCTTGTAGGTAGGTAGGTAGGTAGATAAAATTTTGACAGCTGCCACACCACAAGCTGCCCTACTTTTCCTCAGCATGATATCAATGTAAAGGCAGATAGATAAAATGTTGACAGCTGTCACATCTTAAGCTGACTCAGTGTGATATAAATGTAAATGCACATAGATAGATAGATAGATAGATAGATAGATAGATAGATAGATAGATAGATAGATCCGGCGCATCACCAGCTCTGAACCTTCCTCAGCGTGACATAAATGTAAATGCAGAGAGAGAGAGAGAGAGATTTCGAAAGCCGTCACACCCCCAGCTTTCCTCAGCGTGATCTAAATGTGCATCAGCACAGAGAGAGAGAGAGAGAGAGAGAGAGCAGCAGCAGCTTAGAGGCGTCCCTTTCAGGCGCCCAAGGACAGGTACTGCAGCCGCAATGAGGCCGAGAGACAGGCTGTTCCCTGGGTGCCTGTTCCGGCCCGGCGGGGCCACTTCCACCAGCCCTCCCCCGTCGGAGGAGCGAGGGGCTCCGGGCTCCTCACCTGCGAGAGCTGCCTGGGGTTGGGGCAGCCGAAGAGCGCCGAGCTGGAGCTGAAGCTGATGGCCCCCCTGCGGCTGAGGACGTGCTGCGGGACCGGCCTGTCCAGCGGCAGCACGGGCAGCTGGCAGCATACTTCCATGAGGACGGGGCAGCGCCTTCGGGGCGCCCACGAAGGCCGGCTCCGGGAGCGAGGAGGGCCCCCACCCACGCCGGGTGGACAGGCAGCGGTCCCGGGGAAGCCTGGGCGAGAGCGCCGAGCACCCGCTCAGCCTACAGCCGGGACGGCCGCGCGCCGCCGCCACCGCCGCCGCTCATGGGTCTGGGCGAGGGGCCCGGGTGGCTGCCGACTGCGGCGGCGACGGGCTGACTTGGGTGAGACACCACTCGGCGGCGGCTGCCGCAGCGCCGCTATTGTCCGGCACGAGGCGCGGCCCCGCGCGCAAGGGGGAGGGGCCAGGTGGTGGCGGTGGCGGCCGTTGCTGGCTGCGGCTGTGGGGAAAGGGGCCGAAGGCGGGGGGAGGGGAGCGACCGCGGTGCGTGCCAACGGCCGCCTCGGCCCCTCCCCCCTCAGGCGGGCACACGCTCTCCTCGCAGGGGGCACACACCAGCCCAAACGCACTGCGGGCGTGCCCATGCGCGGCGCGCGCGGCGGCAGGCCGTGCGTCGTGACGTCGCGCACCTCAGGCCCCAGTGGGCTGGGCTGTCGTGCTGGGGCTTGTGACAAAGGAGGGGGGAACCATCTCAGCTTCCCTCTCTGTAGCTCTTCTGCCTCTCCCGGCCACAGAACAAGCTTCGTGGTGGTTTACATACAACCCAAGCCTAGGCAGGTCTACTCAGGTGTAAGCCCCATTGAAGTAAATGGGGCTTACTCCCAGGAAAGTGTGGATGGGATTGCAGCCTCAGAGCCCAGTCCTAGGCATGTCTACTCAGGAGTAAGACCCATTGGAGTCAGTGAGGCTTACTCCCAGGAAAGCAAATGGGATTGCAGCTTCAGAGCCCAATCCTAGGCATGACTACTCAGAAGTAAGTCCTGTTACAGTCAGTGGAGTTTACTCAGGAAAGTGTGGATAGGAGTGCAGTTATAGGAAAATGAATGGGAAAAGAAAATGGCTGCTTGTCCTAGAGATCTCACTGTCCAGAAAAAGACACAAGAAACACTAAAAAAGCATGCTGGAAAATGACGTGCAGGGACAAATGAGGACATTTGGGCTCCCCCCTGCCAAGTGTAAGAAGCCACCTTAGGGCCCAGTCCTATCCAACTCTCCAGCACCTGTGCAGCCACAATGCACCCCCAAAGGGAACAAATGTTCCCTCACCTTGAGGAGGTCTCTGTGACTGGCTTCCCACCACAGGATGCAGCATATGCCCCATTGGCACAGCTGCATCAGCACTGGAAAATTGGATAGGATTGGACCCTTAACAATTAGCTGGGGCTGTCCTGGTATTTTGGCAGCCTCTGAAGATATGCTTTAAAGCAGGCTCTTGTCTACAGATGCTATTGTCCTGACAAATGATAAATGAAGTGGCTTTGAAGTGAGAAAACAGCATTTGCTATTTTATTTGGGGTTTTTAGGATTTGCTTCTTTGCAGCTGTAAACAATCCATTCTTCTCAAATTCCACCTCAGAGCCTGCCCAGAGCCATCTTATCTGTAGCTGCTTATCTCCTTTCTGTTCCCTAACCCATCCTAGACTTCATGTGTCTCATCTGGCCTGCACTACAATCTGAGTCTTAAGCTGACCTCAGGAGAGAGTTCTTTTCTGAAAGCATATGGTGGTGTGACATGGCATTGTTACTTGTCATGTTTGCAATCATTCATCCCACTGTTGTCTTTGTTCATGGGTTTTTATAGCGCTTCAGAAGCCTGCAAAACCTGCTTGGCCAAAGAGGATTAGGAGGAGAAAAGAAATGTGATGTAGAGTATAGGAAATAATGCTTCTTATCATACTACCTTCAGCTTTTTACATAGTCTTCAGTCTTGTATTGTGAAATGTAAGCCTTCTCTGAGGGAGTGGCTATATTGCAAGTTGCACCTCTGTGTAGAGATTTATACAAAAAAATCTGATAGTCACATACACTTGTCAAGATCTATGAAAAGCAAAGCTTGGCTTCCTTGGCTGCTGCTTTTAGCTCACCCAGACTGATGCAGAATAAAAGTACAACTCCTCACCATTTCTTTGCCTTCATTCTATAATAGAGCATACTGTCAATATGGTGGAAAAATATTACAATCCTGCATGCATTTTCTCAAACAGTTCCTTGAAACTACCAGAGTTTCTAGGGATATTTGCAAAATCGACTCAGAGACCCAAGCTGCTAATTATGGTGCAGAAAGCCAATAGATGGGTCTCTTAGGGCACAGTTGTATCCAATTTTCCAGCGCCCATGCAGCTGTGATGCAGTGAGGTAAGGGAACAAACATTCCCTGACTTTGAGGATGCCTCAGTGATTGTCCCCCACAACCACCACAGAATGCAGCACATTCCTCATTGGCACAGCTGCATTAGCACTGGAAAGTTGGACAGGACAACCCTAAGACTAATGAAATGCCAAATAGTTCTCTGTACAGCATTGTAGTACAACTGTTGTAGCTAGCAGAGTGGCTAAGAGACGGAGCTGTGGGTCAGAATTTTCTTGGTTCAGACTTTGAGCCCAATCCTATGCCTGTCTACTCAGAAGTAAGTCCTATTAGAGTCAATGGAGCGTACTCCATGGGATTAATTTTGAGTAAACATATAGAATTGCACTGTAAATCTGTCAATCAGGTTAGGCATAGAAGCCCAAGATACCATGTCCCAAGACACCACGTCCTACCCCACTTGTTATGGGAGTATTTTTCAAAAGCATTCTTCTCCCAGGTGCAATGGAATTATTGACAGTATCTGCACAACAAGCTTACAGGGTGTTCCCAGCAGGTGATTCAAGACTATGACACACAGTCGCATGGAAACTAATACAAAAAGTGCTGCCAAATATTCACTTTCTCTTTTACATGCAAAGCTTCCCTCTTTGTTTCTGAAAATGGAAAGAGATGCAAATATGGCATATCTTAAAATGACTGAAGCTTCTGTATCATAGTGACTAAGCAACTGAGCTGTGAATCTGAACTTCCCCAATTTAAATCTAACCTCGTTGGCCTTTGGCAAACCACTGCCCCATCCTCAATATGGGGATAATAATACCTTATGGGGTTAGTGTAAGCAGAACTTCAAAATAACATGTGAAATGCAAGTGGGTGCATGTGAAACATGTGAACATGCACAAAAGGGGGAAAACTATTGGCTATTGCTACTTGTGTATGGCTACTTAGCAATGGCAAAGCTGAAAGGCTCAATAGTGCATGAAGAGGAAGATGAGGATGAAAGGTACAACAAAATAGGAAAGGGGAATCCATGTTTCTTACCCATTCACTCACAGCTAGGTGAAAGGAAAAAATGAACAGGGGCACTGAAATGAATATAATCAGCAGGTACAAAGTTTCTTTTGGACTCATTCCCTTCTCCATTAGTCATTCCTCCTGGGCCCAATTCACTCATCTTCTTTGGTTCCGGGCCCACTTTTTGACCCTGGGACCAGGTACAATGTACCCCTTTCACACCCTCTCAGAGACCCTGAAAAGGAACATGTAATAGCGAAGTTGGGGGTGGGAGAAGGGACATAAGAAGGCATGGGATTAGGAAAAAAGAGATTTAGGGTGCAGTCCTGACCCAGACTTTGTGGTGGCCATGAGGCACATTTGTGCCTCTTCAGGAGGAAGCCACGTCAGCGCACGGAGATGCGCCAGCACATGGAGGCTGAATCCAGCCTCTGTGGTGGCTTCCTTGCTGAGTCTTGCATCAGCCCAGCTGGGCCGACGCAAGCAGCAAAGTTAGGCGGGGGGGCTAGGGGAAGTGTTCCTGGGCAGGGGGAGGGCTGGCAGTGGGCAGACCCAGGAACAGGCAGTGAGCGGGAGGTGGGGCTGGGATCCTGCTGTTATGCCGGATCCCAACCCCCGTTCCTGGGGAGAACAAAGCAGCTTGAAGCCGTTCCCCTCTCCTCAGACTTGAGGTGGCGCAAGTTGAAGGAGACCCATAGGTGCCAGCGGCCCTTACCCAGATGTTTCCCCTTACCTCTGGTTGAGCCACTTATGTTCACAATCCTACGCTGGACACAGCACAAGCCTCTTCGCTTGCCTGTCCCAGCGCAAGATAGGATTGCACCCTTAAGGTGTAGGGAAGCAAGAAGAGAGAGGAAACACTGGGGGACTGGAAGGAAAAGCAGAAAGTTTCACGAATAGATTCAGCACAGCATTCACACAAAGGAAGAAAATCACAAATACTACTAAGCATGTTGTCAGTTTGTGCACAAGACACACAATGAAAGATAGCGGGGAATTTGTAGTTCTATGGCAAGGGTGCCCAAACCCTGGCCCTGGGACCACTTGCAGCCCTCAAGACCTCTCAATGCGGCCCTCGGGGAGTCCCCAGTCTCCAATGAGCCTCTGGCCCTCCAGAGATTTGTTGGAACCCACACTGGCCCGACGCAACTGCTCTCAGCATGAGGGCAACTGTTTGACCTCTCACGTGAGCTGTGGGATGAGGGCTCCCTCCACTGCTTGCTGTTTCATGTCTGTGATGCAGTAGCGGCAACAAAGGAAAGGCCAGCCTTGCTTTGTGCAAGGCCTTTTATAGGCCTTGAGCTATTGCAAGACCTTCATTCATTCATATAAGTTCATCTTTAATATATTATGTATTATATATTATGTAAACTTATGTAAATTTATTCAAATTTTAAATGTAAATTAATTTTTTTCCCCAGCCCCCGACACAGTGTCAGAGAGACAATGTGGCCCTCCTGCCAAAAACTTTGGACACCCCTGCTCTATGGTAAGGCTGCATCAAAGTCCAAGTTTATCTCTCCATGTCTGCTGGAGTTTCAGGAGCTGCACTACAAGATTGCAAATCTCCCCATTAAAGGCAGGTTGCACAGGTAGAAGGAGAGCTTTGAAGCAAGCCCCCAAATCTAGATGGTAGCCTAAATTGGTCTGAGGGAGAGCAGCAGGATAAGAAAGCCAGAGCTGTTTTCCCAGGAAGAAGATGCTTACTGCAAGGTGGTCCATAAGTATGACTGTCAAGCCCATACTGGCACAGTGGCTTGGGGAGGGAAATGGGGGGGGGGAAGGCTGGAAAGGAGAGGGAAGTGGGGGGTTACTAAACTTGGGTGCTAGCTTGGCATGGTGGTCTAGATTGTGGCTAGAATAGGGGTCGCTTCACACAGCACCAGCAGATCAATGACTGACAGCAAGGCAAGATGGAAGCATGGGATGAAGACATAAGGATTTCTGAGACCCAACTTTTTAAATACAGTTTTTAATTCAGTTTTCTACGGGATCTTTTGTGGGGTGAGCTCAACAAGGGAGTCATTCTTTACTAGCTGATGGTCTTTGATGGTTTTTCCCCAGACTTAAAGTGGTATTTGTTTTGTTTCTGCACCTGGCTGACTGCAATAACTAACCATAGAGGTCAGTTGCTCCACTAGCATGGCTCCTTGATTGAATTTAGTCATGCAGTTGGTGAGGAAAGCTAAGATTGGCAATCCTTTTGTTTTAACAATTACTATGGAACAGGACCAAAAGTGCTAACCCATGGTTCTAATTAGGATATATAAAATGATGCATGGGATGGGTAGAACAGTCAAAGATAAGTTCTCTTTCTGCTTGCAAAATACCAGAACCAGGGGACATCCACTAAAATTTACTAGTGGGAGAGTTAAAACAGATAGAAGGAAAAATTTCTTCACCCAGTATGTAATTAATCTGTGGAACCGCTTGCCACAGGATGATGTGATGGCATCTGGCCTAGAAGGAGGAGATTAAACAGATTTATGGAGGAGAAGTCCTTTATAAGTGAAAAAGTCTTGATGGCTGTATGCCATCATTAGAGGTGGCCTATCTCTAATTGAAAGGGAGTAGCAACAGGATACAGGTTGTCTTGGGTGCTCCCAGAGACATCTGGTGGGCCACTGAGATATAGGAAACTGAACTAGATGTGCCCTTGACCTTCAGTTGTGTACCTGTGTGTGTGTGTGTGTGTGTGTGTGTGTGTGTGTGTGTTTTAAGAATAGAGCTCTGGAAGATTTTTCCTTGTAATTTGAGAGCACGAAGGTGAGAGAAAAGACTGCCTCAACTGACGCAGCCCTCTTCTTCACCCTCCTTTATTTTCCTTTCTCAACTTGCCTATGCCTGTCACTTGTACCTGCTATGACGTACAGAACTCTAGCTCTGTAGAGCAAAGTGGGTGGACAAATTCATTGCAGCAGTACTGTGGCCTTTCAGACAATAATTGTGATTCATGGTAGGAATTCCCCATGCTATTGTGCTCTTCAGAGTCCCTGAGCCACACGTGGGGGTAACTCTGCATTCATTCCTTAAAAAAGTTCTCACGGAGATGATAAAAGGAAAAACCAACATTTAACCAACAGGATGAAGGATGGATTTCCTTACTGCTGCTCAGGAAGAAATCACTTTACTTGATGAGGGAGGGATTAACTATGAAGAGCAAGGGGAGGAAGAATAAAAAACATAACAATAAGGCCGCATGCACCCTATCAACAGGATGAATAGTGATGTTGTCAACAGGTATGGTGGTATAGCAGAGAAAGGAAGATTTGGCAGAAAGTTTGGGACATGTTGAATTTGAGGGAGTAATATCACATGGAAATATCAGAAGATTGAGGGGGATACAGGCTGGAAAGAGGGTCAAAGGTATGAGGCAGAGACTTATAGCTGAATGTCATAATAAGTGATATTGATAAGTGACTCTTTCTACACACAACATAGTGGAAGTTCCAGGGATGATGAAGCTAAACTTTCTAACTGGTCTAGCAAGGAGTCTTACAGCCCAATCCTATCATGGGCTTATACTGATAGATCTCACATAGGGCTTGTTCCATGTGATTCGGAGCCACCAGTGCAAATGGCTGGAAGCTCTGTGCATGCACTGGTGTCTACCGGATGCCCCACCTAAGCAGGTAAGGTAGTGGAAGGGCAGGTTGGGGGATGATTGGGGTGGGAAGCAGGCCAAACCAGGAGCAGGAGAGAAAGGATCTTAGCAGCAGCAGCAGCACATACCAAGTTCCTATGCTCTTTTTCTCAGTAAGGCATGCCCCCTGAGGCTCCTCAGTCCTAAATGGCTGGCATAGGTCCAAAGAGACCCATTGGAGGTCAGGTGGCCTACAGGGAGGTAAGTAAATCCCCTTACCTATAAGCCTCCCACTCTGCAATGGGATTCTTTGAACCAACAAAATTGCTGGCACAAGTCCAAGGAGAAGAAATGGGCAAGGAGGCTACTAAAAGAGAGAACAGAATCCACTGCACTCCATTGCCACTGGATCCACTCTCTCTCCTAACTTACCCAACCTCTGTTCCTTCCCCAGTTTTGCCCCTCTCCACTGCCTAGTCCTTGAAAGGATTGGGCTGTAAATTTAGGCATAACACCTCAGATGTAATCTGTAAATCCAGATGAAAGTGACTTTGTCCTCATCTTTGGGAACCAAATCAGTCACCTGCAGAGATCTAAAATCACCTAAACCATGTCTCTCCTCTGGTCTTACAGTCTACACCAGGAGAGGTGAACGTATGACACATATGCCCAAGGTGGCATGAAAAAGAATCTTTGTTGGCATGTAGCATGTAATGCTGTCCCCTGATTCTTTAAGCTCTACCCATAATACATGAATAAATAGTGATTATCATTACTGCCAAATGAAGCAGTAAATTGGTTGCCTAAGCATGCTTCTTTAAGAATACTTTCAATACTTGTTTTCTTTCTCCATTAAAAAACAATGCAAATATAATGATAATAAATGATCTGCAGTCAAAATTCACATGTGCATGCAAGATAATTTTTTAGAAGATTATTGCCAGTTTGGACACACACTCTCAAAAATGTTCACCACCCCTGGTATAGACAGACTTCACTTGCAGAGACAATATTATATAGGACAGTAATTAGCACTGATGTGAATTCACTTTCAGATTACCATCACTAAAGCACTTTTAGAATATATATGTGTACATAATTGTTTAAAAGGCATGAAAAATGCATTCATTAAGAACTTATCCAAAGCCATGGATAGGAACACTGTTTATGATGCCCAAATATTCTTTGCTTCCAACAGATTGCCTAAAGACTTACATTTTACAATAAATCTGAATTATCCTTTTTACCTCATTTTCAATGCCTTGCACTCCGTTGGTGCTATACAAATGCAAGATACTAATTAGAAACATACTGTTCCCAAATTAAACCTATCCTTTTCCAGCTTGTAAATTATCTGATTCAAGTTTCATGTTATTCATGAAATCCAAGAACTTGGACTAGTTTATTAGAGTGAAAATGTCTAGAAAAAATGAATAATTGTGGAAACTACTCATGTAGGAAATGATAATTAGGTTTCAAGCAAAGAGACAGCTTTGAAAATTTGATATATAGCACTAAGAGCTAAAGGCTTTGGGAAACAACTTTTCATGACCTACAACGCTACATAACTCACAATTAATCTGTCTTTAAAACAGTGGCTCCAAGCACATGGCAATTTGAAACTAGAAACTTTGTTTACAGTGACA
Organism: Tiliqua scincoides; assembly: GCF_035046505.1. Taxonomy (NCBI): domain Eukaryota; kingdom Metazoa; phylum Chordata; class Lepidosauria; order Squamata; family Scincidae; genus Tiliqua; species Tiliqua scincoides. Next base: position 40,410,659 of record NC_089824.1, on the reverse strand, counting down.
TTTGTTTCAAATAAAGAGGAAAAAAACTTGGACAATACATGTACAACAATTCAGACTGTATAGCCTTACAGTTATATTCAAAGCCTGCAGTTACTCAAGCATCAGGTGAGTCAAAATATTCAAGTGCTTCAGAAAGAGGAAGCTACCTCATACTCAGGCGTCACTGCGGTTTGTGTCACCCAGTACAGGAGCTCATTGCATTACGCCCATGGCAGACCTCCTCCCATACCAGACCATACAGAATAAATTGCAGTGGCACACTAGGGTTGGTGTAACCTTCATTAACTAAAGGCACAATCCTAACCCACTTTCCAGTACCGACCTAAGGGCAATGCAGCTCCAAGGTACAAACATTCCCTTACTTTGAGAGACTTCCGTGAGTACCACCCAAGTGAAGGATGCGCCAGACATCCCATTGGCACAGCTATGCCAGCGCTGGAAAATTAGTTAGGATTTGGGCCTATATTTATTTAAATATATAACAGTACGGGTCACCCAACAAATCAGTCACCAACAAAAAACCAGTTATAACTGTCCTTAAAAATAAAAAGTTTTACAGGCCTGGGTTTGAAGAGCCCTGGTATAGAAGATGGTATATTTGGGGCAAAGCTGCAGGCAAAGCTTCTGCCTCTTCCAGTCTAGTGAAGCACGGTCAAGCACCACTCATGAACAGGGCCTCTGAGAGGAATTTTGGCAGTGGGTACAAAGTTTCTTTTGGGCCCCTTCCCAAAGGGGGAGGGGTCAACACGGGGGGGGGGATGGCAACAATGGGGGTCGATGAGTATAATAAGTATAAATAAATAAAATATGATAACAAAGCACATTTGATTTGAACATATTTGTTTATGCTATAATGCAGATGAGAAAGAACAATACAGATAAGGAGACAGAATTCACATTAAAACATCATTTTATATTAATATGCAGATATGATCATCAGAAGACATAACTATTATTAAGAAACTTACAGTGCAATCCTATTCATGTCTACTCGTAAGTAAGCCTCATTGTGTTCAATAAGGCTTACTCCCAGGAACGTGTGTAGCTTTAGTATTTACTTTGCAAAAAGAGCTTTCCTGGCCTTTTTCTGTGAAAAGTTTTGAATCACAACATGGAAATTAATTGTTCTGGCAGCACTTGATTTGATACTTAGTCTGGCCAAATTCACAAGAGGTCCTTGAGACATTGTAGATCTTAAATAATTCTTAATTAGCTTTAGTTTGCTAAATGACTGCTCTGCAGAAGCTACTGTTCCTGGAATTGTTAACAATATTCTTAAACTAATACAAACATTTGGAAACAGATCACCTAGTCTGTACTCTGTTCACAAGTTCAACAGATCTAATGGTTTTAATTGTGCAGTTCCAAAATTTGCTTTATGCACTGATGGTAAATGTTCCATTCATAACATACTTTTCTATTTCCTTTTGAGGTGGAAACTCAGTTGTGATATATCCAGTGTCAAGGCCTATGTTATGATCACTCCTCTCTCCTTCCAAATTCACTTTCACATGCATCTATATGTCTACTTCTTTCTGTTTTTCATTTTCATTTTTTGCATCTGCCTCTTTATCAAAACTCTGTGCAGAAGCACCTAAATCAATTTGGGGATAAGGCTGTCAATGTCTTCTTCCTGTTCCAATTCTACAGGTGAGCTCAATGGAGAAGTCTGTGCACGTGAAGCTGCACCTCACCCAAACCGAAATACTGTTTGTTGACCCCTTCCATGAGTTGCATCTCATTCTTTTTTGTCTTTTCTTTTCTGGGCTCCTGATTTATGAGAATAAGACATTTTTAGAGACAGACCAGACTGAAGAGAAGCCACAAATTTTTTTTCAGACGTTGAAAATGTTGAGGGAATATTTAGGATGCCAGCAGGCCACAAGAACAGATCTCAGCCCCTCTCTTACAGCTCAGAGCACAGGTCTGCCTCCTGCACTAGTGCCCAAGCCCAGTAGGTGGCGCTACCTCTGCCTTGTGGGAGTTGGAGGCCAGTTCACAGAGCCTGCTGCTGAGTGCTGGCATTGCCTGGGATGAACTGGCCTCTGAGTTCCAGGAGGCAAAGAAGCAGCGCTCCTGCATGAGGCAAGCTCTGAGGGAGGGGCGCAGGCCCAGTAGGCGGTAGCCTGCTGCTTTGCCTTCGGGGACTTAGAGTCCAGCTGGTCAGAGCTAGCGTCAGCATCCTGTCTCCTGTGCAGCAGTCTGCTGAGCTCTCAGGAGACTGTATCGCTCTGGGCCTCCTCCTCTAGCTCCCAGGCCCCCTTTCAGACCCCGGGCCCGGGTACAAATTACCCCCTTTACCCCCCTCTCCTAGGCCCTACTCATGAACATGAACATTCCACCTTTTCATTGCTTCTCTTTAGTAACTGCAACTGAAATGTTGTCTGCAGTCTTGGTTTCTAGTAATTATACACAAAGTTCAAGAACATATAATGTGCCAAACCATAGACTAAATATTAGCCATCTATATCTTTATGATTCCATAAACTACATTTACTTATCTATCAAGGAAAAGTGATTTGGTTTGGAAATCAGCCAATACTTAGATTATTTTTACTGTTTAATAGAGTTGTAATGTTGCATTTAATCTTGCATTAAAAGATAGTCCAAGTTTTGATGAGACTGCATAAGCACCGTTTCCTCAATACATTTTTCTAAATACAGTGGGTCCTCTGTATCTGCGGGTCCAGTGTCTGCAGATTCAACCATCTGCGTATAGCTCAAGTTATCCAATGCAAAGCCACAACTTTCCAGGCAGACGTTTGACAGAATCAGAAGATGGATGCCTAAGGTGACAAGTCACTCGGCAAACTGCACACAGACTGGTGGTGGGGAAGACTGAGAAGATGCTATGTACAACTGGGCAAGCACCGCACCCCATGCGAGTCCAGAGGCATGAGACAGGTCTGTCATATTTGATTTTTCTTTGTAAACCACTTTGTGAACTTTTTGTTGAAAAGCGGTATATAAATACTGTTTATTAATACAGTATATACGGTATTGGCAACCTTCAGTCTCGAAAGACTATGGTATCGTGCTCTGAAAGGTGGTTCTGGCACAGCGTCTAGTGTGGCTGAAAAGGCCAATCCGGGAGTGACAATCCCTTCCACACCGGGAGCAAGTGCAGTCTGTCCCTGGTCTGTCTCCCTGGCTATGGGCCTTCCTTCTTTGCCTCTTTGCCTCAGACTGCTGGCAAAGTGTCTCTTCAAACTGGGAAAGGCCATGCTGCACAGCCTGCCTCCAAGCGGACCGCTCAGAGGCCAGGGTTTCCCACTTGTTGAGGTCCATCCCTAAGACCTTCAGATCCCTCTTGCAGATGTCCTTGTATCGCAGCTGTGGTCTACCTGTAGGGCGCTTTCCTTGCACGAGTTCTCCATAGAGGAGATCCTTTGGGATGTTTATTAATAATAGTGCTTTTTTTGTGAAAAAAGGTGCAGGAACTCACAACTTGTTAATCTTTTATTTATTTATTTATTTATTTATTTATTTATAAACCATTTTTTATTGGAGAAATAAAATATTTTTTATGTGCTTCCCCCCTAAAGATGAACTTACTTCTGAGTAGACATGCATAGGATTGGGCTGTCAATCTCCACATCCCCTTCCCCCTAGCTACTTTTTCTACACATGGGGAAAAATACTGTACTGGTGCACTTGTAGCGTGTAGTATGTAGTGTGGCACTACTTTGAGGAGAGGAAGCAGTGAATGGATTCCAAAAAATGGCTTACATGAGTTCCATGTGGTAAAATTACTCTAAGTAACTGTGGGAGTAAGAACAAAAAAGGAATTCTTACATGAGAGGGGTCCTTAGGTGCACATAGAAACAGCTATTTTTGCAAACAAGCTATTAAATATGGTTTAATTCAGGTATCAGAATTCTCTGTGTCTTTGGGAAGGCGCTTGGCATGCAATTGTATGTTCTCTGCTGCCCTGAGCAGCTGCTTTGCATTGCTGGAGAGGAGCTACAAATGCTGGCTGGCGGAGGGCATGCTTGTGGGGGAAGGACAAGGAAGATCTCTGGCAAGGCTGGACAGCACGTTGTACACACGTAGAATCCCTTTTCACCTGCCCTTAGCATGTGAAAACGGGTGCAGATATATATCTCTGCCAGGATTAAGAGCCCAATCCTAGGTATGTCTACTCTGAAGTAAGTCTCGTTACTTACTTATGGAGCTTACTCCCAGGAAAGTGCCTAGGATTGCAGCCTAAGAGCCCAATCCTATGCATGTCCTATGCATGTCTATTCAGAAGTCCACTTTAGTCAATGGGGCTTACTGTGGATAGGATGGCAGCCTTAGAGTCCAATCCTGTGCCTGTCTACTCTGCCTCTGTTTTGCTCCCCCCCTTCCTGGAATGCATCCGAAGGGGAGGGGCCCCTGCAAAAAGGTGCCGGAACTCCGTCCCCCTGCGTTCCATTAGAAAAAAAGCCCTGATAATAATAATAATAATAATAATAATAATAATACATTGCAACATGGAATTCCCTGCCTATGCAATATCTGTGTGGGGTGCCGTAATATGCAATATCTGTGTGGAGTCTACCTGGGGCAGAGTACCTGCCATAAAAATCCTGAGGAAACAAGTGTTAATAAAGTATTTTGCCATACATAATGTGAGGGAGAAACGATTGTGTGTGCACATGTTCCCTTTGTGTGCAATGTGCTCTTTCTCAATCATTCCTATTGTGAAGGTTCCCTTGTGCATGTTCTAAATGTGTGCTTGAAGTGTGCATAACATGAGGCCATAAAATGCTTTGGCATGTTCCCTTTCATCTAGGTTCTAGTCTTCTGGGAAGGAGCTTTAGTACTGCTGTTAGTGTGCAGTAAGAGTAGTCTGTGTCCGATATTCTGCTATAGGAAAGTAGGTGGGGCCAAAGGACTATCAGGAGTTGTAATTTTCTGGTGTTTTCCCTTACCATTGTTTTCTATATTTTTGTTTTTAGGTTTTTTTGCTTCTTCTATCAGCACTAACTTTGGTGTAGTGTTGTGCCAATATTTGACAGCTTGAAGGAGTTTAAGATATATCATCTCCCCCATGTCACTCCACCCCTGCTTTGGGATTTACACTGGCTGTAATTACGCCACCATTGAAGGTATGTCAGCATATCATTCCACTCACAGAATCAGGGCTAAAACAGCAGGACTTCATTGTCATTGATGGAGTTGTAGCTGTGTCAGTGGATGCTGTCATTTTGCCAGCATCCAAGGGAATATGGCATATATCCTATGCCACTCAGAACAGACAAAACCTGCATAGGAGTTTGCTGTTATGCTATTTGTTCCCAGAAAGGGATGACACTGCGGTTCCAAAAATATGTGTCCTAGAACATTAACAAGAAGCTGGATAACTTAGAAATATTGCCACTGTTTTCAAGAGAGAATTGTGAGCACTTGTGACTGGAAAGGTAATTAATAAACAATATAAATACATAAATATATACAGAATAAATACAGAAATATAATACAAAGAAATGCATCCATATTAATATCAGCTTCTGTCTAACCCACACTAGACATTATTTATATTGTAGAGAGAGACATTAATTTGAGGACTCGTATCAAATATAAATTATTTGCTACTGTATGACACCAGAGGGAGCCATAGGCTAACAGAACGTTATCATACAGTGTGATTAACAATCTTAAAACATCTGCAAAATGTTGCAGAAAAGTGGGAAGAAAGTCAGGACCCAATCCTATCCAACTTTCCAGCCTTGATGCAACCTCAATGAAGGCTCGAGGTAAGTGAACAAACATTCCCTGACCTTGAGGAGGCCTCCATGATTGCCCCCCCCCCCCACAGTAGGATGCAGTGCATGCCCCATTGGCATAGCTACATCAGTGCTGGAAATTTTGTATAGGATATGGCCCTCAATCTCCAGAGAGTGTGAAATCTGTTACAACTTCAATTGTTTGCAGTAGCAGCTCTGGAAGGAGAGCTGGGTTGTTACTGCCCCTAGACCTCCTCTCACTCTCTTCCACATGTAAGAAGGGATCAGAGCATGGGGTGGGAAGGGGTCTGGAGGGGGGCAGTGGACAGATGTAGTGAACAAGGCACTTCACATCAGCTCACCACCACCTCCGATCTGCCACTCAAAACAAGTGGCTTCCACTCCACCTCATGCCTAAGCCAACCCTGTAGCCATCCCCTGAACGCTTTTAGCTCTTTGTATTCTCATCTCAAATCTCTCCTTGTCCAACTGTCACTTTACCAACATTCTCTCAGCCCCTCTAAGCAGGTAGAATTCAGCAAACTGATTTACATTATCACTTTCCATACAGGAAGCTATCTAGTTCATACTACTGCTAATCGGAAATTTAGAGAAATGTTTCAAACATATTCTGTTACTGTTCTAACTAATGATGATTGATTGACCTATTATCTGCTGATTTAGCCAGTGGTTTTTTGAACATGGAAGAAACTGTTGTCTTCACAAACTGTTGAACACGTTGCCATGGAGTACTCATGAAGTTTATAACAAAGTAGGCTTCCCCATTACTTTCTTTGCCTTTGGGATCAGGGTAGCCATCAGAGATTGGCTAGGTCATACTATGGATGAGGGCCAGAAGAAAAACAGAGAAAGACCAGAAGAAGAGGGCCAGAAGAAATTTCAGAAGAAGTTGGTGGATAATTTGTGCTGGAAGGGGGTTGGCAGGGGGAATGTGACCCTGCAGATTCTCCTTGGCCTCTCAGTTGCTTTTGATACCATCAACTGTGATATCCTTCTAGATTTCCTGATGAAGGTGGACCTGGCTCTGCTCATTTCTTGAGGGCAGGATCTTGAAAGTGGTGATGGAGGACTTTTGTTCTGTCCTGATTTGGCTGGGGGTGGGTTCCACAAGGCTAATTTGTTACACAAGGCTAATTTTTAAAATAAGTTTTGTTTGACTGTATTTTGATTGTTGTTTTATTGTTTTATCTTGTTTTTTGCCCAATCCAATTGGGCCATGCCGCCAGCAGAACACATGTTCCGCTGGCAGTGACTACTGCAAAAGCACCATAAAGTGCTTCTGGCAGCACGCCAAGTAATGTGCTGCTGGGGCACCTGTGGGAAGGCCAGAGCCTTCCTGCACTTGTTGGTTAGCTCTCCTGCTGCCCACCAAAGCAGGTAAGTCTGCGGAGGAGGCAGGGGTGGGGGGAGGGTGGAAAGGGGGTAGGGAGAGGGTGAAACTGGGTGGGGAGAGGAAGCTGCAGGAGGGGTGGATTTGACAGTGTTGGCCCACTGCCCTTTCCCCCACCCCCTTTCTCACCTTGGACTTACACTAGTGAAATTGCTAGTGCAGGTCCAAGGAGACCCATTGCAGATTGGGGGGCTTGCGCAAGGGTATTTATATCCCCTTTCCCTGCTGTAGCCTCCCAGTCTGCCCCCCCCAACTGGATGCAGTGCACCCAGTTTTTGGGTTCGGCTGCATCGGGGGGGGGGAGAATAGGACTGGGCTGAAAATCGTGGTATGGATTGTTTTGGGTTGCTGTGAAGAAAGGCATGATAAAAATGTTTTGAAATAAGGGAAGATAGAAGTTTTGAGAAGTACATAAGTTGAGCGAATACAGATAGTGGATGAGTGATGGACATAGTAGCAACAGTAGAGGACATTAGAGAGAGGACAGAAGTGCATTCAATGGAGCAGAGGGCTGCAAGGCTAGAGTTTTCCCCCTCTGATGTCTGGCATAAAGCTCTGTGCTGATTTAGCTGCCAGAAGGTATTCCTCCATCCTCACCTTGCCCTGGAAAGACTGAGTATTCTGGAACTTCAAAACTGTTTCATAGGTGACACCTAATTAGTAGACCAATCCTGTCTATTTCTATTGCTTTATCTTGAGCTGAACATGAAGGTCCTCATTGCTGGAAACTCCTGCAATGATAATGGTACACAGTGGAGAACTAGCAATGGTAAGTGGTTTAAGATGCTACTGTGGGGCCTACCTGGAAATCACAACATCTCACCCCAGATACGGGGCGGGGGCACAAGCGGCAATTACTCATGACAGAGGGGAAGGCACTGTGAGCGTTTGCAGAAATGCTTCCTTTTTACCATGAATTCCCAGGTTCTAGGGCTGAGTTTCTGGTGAACTTTGACTAAAGTAAGCTCCACAGAGGATTCTACACTCTGTTTCATGGGATACTCTAACTGACCCAAAGCAAATCTTTCATTTGTGGTAAACCAACAGTTGATAATTCAAATTGCTATTCTCCCTGTCTTTTGGAAAAAGAGACATGACCATTTCAAGTTCTTTTCCTTAAGCTTTTTGAGAACCAGAAGAAGGAGGACTGCACTGCCTTTAGATGCAGCATAGACTTAACAGAGAAATGTTTATTGACCCTTAACTAGACTCAGTTAGTCTGTTACAATCCAGCAAAGCAGAGCCAGGATGAAACCTAATCAAACAGGATGTGATGCCATTTTTGGCATCGTTGGCTATCATGCTATAGCAACCTTTATGCTCATTAATGTTTTATTCATTCTTTCATGGGCCTTCAGAAGGGATAACCAATTGGCTACTAGAGTAACAAAAAAGTAACCAGACCCAACTGACCTGTTTAACCCCATATGTGAAGGAAGGAAGGAAGAGATACAGCAGCCTCCTTTCATGGAGGAATTGTTGAGGTAGAGAAGCATTTTCCATTTGCGATGTCTTCTTTCCTTTTTTCTCTCTGTCACACAGGATAAATAGAATGTGTTTATAAATCCCACCAAAGCAATACAACACCAAGATAACGTAGCAAGTTTCCATGAAGGATCCTCTTTACATATACCAGGCTTCATTTTAGAAACAGGTATGTTTTCTGGTCTGATCTGTGTGGTATTTATTTGATGAAAGCATGAACAAATTAAAATGTAATACATTTTGATACAGAATGAGATGCATAATTGTTTTTATGAATGTGATGTGTGTGTACCAAGTATTTGTGCAAGTCAAAGGATATTCTATAGAATTATAAGAATAGCACGCTTATTGATTTCACTTATAGGAGCAGGGCTCAATATTCTTTAGGTACAACTTTCCATTTTTTTTCTCCAGTAAAATGTAGACTACTGAATGCTTTTGATTAATACATTTTGTGTTACTCTTGCAGCTATTTTAAGGCTGAGATCCTATGTTGAGATCCTATGCAATCGGTAATCCCTTCTGAAAGCCCATGAAAGAATGAATAAAACAATAATGAGCGTATAGCATGATAGCCAATGATGCCAAAAATGGCATCACATCCTGGCTTGATTATGTTTCATCCTGGCTCTGCTTTGCTGCAGCAAGTGCTACCCACCCACACCCCACCCCACCCCACCTTTGGATGACTTTTTACTAACATGCATGGATTGGGCTTTAAGTGTGAGCAAATCATTAGATTTGACCTTAGCAAAGTCAAAAAGTGGGATACATGCCCTGGATTCCATTTGAGACCAATACATGCCCTGGATTCCGTTTTAAAAAACTGTATTTTGGCTGCATCCTGTCCAAACAAATATCTAGGGCAATGTTTCTCAAACTGTGGGTCGGGACCCACTAGGTGGGTCACGAGCCAATTTCAGGTGGGTCCCCATTCATTTCAATATTTTATTTTTAATATATTAGACTTGATGCTACCATGGTATGTGACTGCATTTGGGGAAATTTTACAGACCTGCGCTTTTAACAAACTACTATGTATATTCTTTTAACAATGATAGTCAATGGGACTTACTCCTGGGTAAGTGTGGGTAGAATTGCTAAAAATTTTCCTGCTAGATGAGGTCACTTCCAGTCATGACATCACTTCCGGTGGGTCCTGACAGATTCTGACAGATAAAAAGTGGGTCCCAGTGCTAAATGTGTGAGAACCACTGATCTAGGGTGTTTTGTTGTTGTTTTTGTTTGTTTGCTTGCTTTTTTGTTCCTAAGCAATCTATATTAGAACATGAAGCTAAACAGTTTGTTCCTGAGTATGTGGTTAGATTGTAACTAGGTAATTATGTTAGGTTCCAATCCTACGCGCATTTAGACTGCTTAAATCAATTGAAATTTTATAGTATTAGAACCATGAAGCCCCATCCTGGTCATGTTCAATGAGAAGTAAGTCCTTAGTGTACTGGGGCTTACTCTCAAGTAAGAATGCATAGGACTGCAGCTGTGCACCCAGTTCTATATATGTCTACTTGGATGTTTGTTCTACTTGCTAAATGAGGCCTACTCAGTGCCCAATCTTATCCAGTTTTCCAGTGCAGGTGCACCTGTGCCAATGGGGCATGCACTGCATCTTGTGGTGGGGCAGCAGTCACAGAGGCCCCCTTAAAGTTTGGGAACATTTGTTCCCTTACCTTGGGGCTGCATTACGGGTGCATTGATGCTGGAATATTGGATAGGATTGGGCCCTCATTTACTTACTACTGTTGAGAGTGCATAGGATTACTTAAACACATTTAGCAGATGTTAAGGCCCATTGATTTCGGTAAGACTTTTTTGAGCAAACATGCTTAAGCCATTTCTGCCCAACGTTGCATATATACAACAGGGATCAAATGTGTTCACCTATGGGCAGGGCAGGAATGGGTTGACTGCACTGTACGTGTTCAATTAACTGCCTATCGTATTTATAGTGTGAAATCTATCACTGAATTCTGAAGTTGGGATTTCTTTTTTAATACAGTAAAACACCACCAGAGACCTTAAATAGCGTTTGGTTGTATTTAATCAATAGGGAGTTTCACATAGGCAGCAGTGTTGTCCTGAAAAGTTGCTGTGCCTTTGTAATCTTTGTAATCTTATATTGATCTGTTATCTTGTTGCAAAATATTCTTACTAGCTTGGATCCTGTTCCACCAATTTCATTGGATGCAACACTAGCCCCCGTGTTATTGTCATGTTAAACATGTTGCAGATGTACAGTTCTTAATTAATAACATGCAATGCAGTCCACAACTTAATAATTAAGAGACCTGAAATGACCCCTCATTCTTTATGGCAGAGGAAAACCAACGTTCATTTCGCTTAATGCACATGTTCAGTTGCGACATTTATTTCCTTTGGGAAAGTTACTACCAATGAACCGCAAGCACTATCACATTAATATATTTATTTCAAGAACACAATAACAGAAAGATGTAATGAATATAAAATAACATCATATTTCCCACTGGAGATGAAATGACTGTTCCTAAAGTTATTAATTTAGCATAAACCTTGAGCACCATTTATTACTTTGCAAAAGCAGGGAGGGTAGATAGCATATCATCATGGTTTACCTTACAAACTGAATACAATGAACAAATTTCATTTGTTACAATCTGCATCCCTAGCAAAATGTGACCCAGTAAATAATGTATGAATTGGTACAGGATAGGGTTTCTTGCTGAACAATGTGGGGAGGGAGGGAGAGAGAGAGAGAGAGAGAGAGAGAGAGAGAGAGAGAGAGAGAGAGAGAGACTAACCATCAGTTTTATTTGAAATGGAGTGGTTAGTATGGGTTGTTTTCTTGATGTATTAAAAAAAAAATAATGGAGCAATCCCATGATTTACTGCCTCTCACAGAATCCCTGTGACCCCTGGCACAGAATCTCACAAGATCAAAGCTGGTATGACCATATTGGATGACCTAGAACTGTTACCAGGAGCTGAGCAGGACACAAAGTGTGGTGTCCCAACATGCTTGTCCTGATCCAACGATCCACTTCACATATACAGTGGTGATCCTGGCTCTGGTGCTGCCCAGGGCCACAACTGTAAATTACCCCCACACACACACCGGCCAGGCTGCCACCCCCTCCCACCAGTTGCACCTGTTGCTTCCCATCTGGAGGCATTCGGTGGAGAGATGTTTTTCATTTTGCAAATCACCTTGAAGCATTTCACTGTCCAATGAGAAAATAACATTACAAAATTTGACCCCTGTGGTGTTTTTTTTTCTTGCACACTAGAGCTGTTGGAAATGCATTGATAAGATGGCAGAACAAAGGCAGCGTGCTTTATCAACATCAGGACAAGCACTCTATGAACTTTTGGGCCTTGAGAAGGGAGCATCCCATGAAGAAATAAAAAAATGTTACAGGTATTTTGGAAACTTCTAAAGCACAGGCAGCACAAATGCTTGTTTCACAGTAAGACATCACACTGGGGCACTTTTGGGGTGGGGGAGGAAAGGTGGTTTAGTTGACATTTTTACCATTGAGAAGGAATTGGACTTTATTCTCATTAGGAATATTCCTACTCTGTGATGACAGGTTGAGTCTCAGTATCCATGAGGGTTCTGTTCCCAGAACCCACATGGATGCCAAAAAGCGTATTAAAGGAAATCCATTTAAAAAACAATGTCTCTTTGCTCAGTGATTTAAAAACAGCCTTGCTGACCTTTGTAATGCAGGACAGAGGCATCAGGTAGACCAGGGGTGCCCAAACCCCGGCCCTGGGGCCACTTGAGTCCCTCAAGGATTCCTAATCCGGCCCTCAGGGAGCCCCCAGTCTCCAATGAGCCTCTGGCCCTCTGGAGACTTGCTGGAGCCCACACTGGCCTGATGCAACTGCTCTCAGCATGACGGTCAACTCTTGCATGAGCTGTGGGATGAGGGCTCCCTCCACTGCTTGCTGTTTCACATCTGTGATGCTGCAGCAAAGGAAAGGCTGGCCTTGCTTTGTGCAAGGCCTTTTATAGGCCCTGAGCTATTGCAAGACCTTCATGCATTCATATAAGTTGCATCTCTAATATAGTCATTTATGTAAATTTATTCAAATTTGAAATGTAAATTAATTCTTTTGTTTCCTGGTCCTCAACACAGTGTCAGAGAGGTGATGTGGCCCTCCTGCCGAAAAGTTTGGACATCTTTGAGGTAGACAATCAACCCATCATTCTCTCTCCAGACACTTAGAAAGGCTTCACTCCATGACAGCGACCCCTCCCTTCACCCAAAGCTCAACGCAGGGAAAGAATGCAAAGAGGAGGCGATAATCACTTGCATTCTTTCACAGACTCAGGGGGAAGGGAGGATTCACTTGCTTTGGAGTGAAGCTGTTCTAAACGCCTGGAGAGAGAATTATTGATGGATTGTCTGGCAGCTGCCCTCTCCTGCGTTAACAAGGCTAGTGTTAAACAACTTTTTTTCTTTATTTTAAAGGGCCTTTCTCATTGTGTTGAGATAAAACCATGGGTGAAAAAATATGTGGATAATTAGGTTATATTTGTACATGCATCATCTTGGCAATATATCACATGGGCACAACTTTTCTAGTAAAATCAACAGTTCTTTAGCTGATGATGCCAGTGCAGAACTGGTCTTTCTGCAAAATTTTATTCTCACAACACTAGTCAACAAGAGAGATCCAATTGTTAAGGTACTGTCTTTAAAAAGTGCTACTGAACGCTATTCAGTGTGGGACACTTGAGTTCCTTCCTGACAGTTTCCCCTCCAAATCAAACACAAAGGAGCAAAGAGGAAATAAAATGTGGATAAAGCAAACAGAAGAGGCATATCAAGTCAAGGAGCTGGGAGACCTAGGTGGCATCTGGTTTCATAGCCCTTCAAGATACTGCTTCCTGTCCCTCCTGGATCTCCTGTCCCAATACACCCCCTCCCCGCCTCTGGAACTCCTTCCCCCATCTCCCTACCACCCTTACCTGCCCCAGCAGCCGTCGGGCAGAATGCAGCTCCTAGGTGTAGGCCTTCCTGCAGTGCCACTTACTCAAGCAATGTTGAAAAGTGCTTTATGGTACTTTTACAGCATCCAGTTCTGGTGCTGTGGCTGCACTGCCAGCCACCAGTCCTATGCCGGTCTACTCAGAAATCCATTTGTAAGTCCAATTATAGTAAATAGGACTTACTCCCCGGTGAGTGTGGATATTATTGTAACCTATGTCACTAACTTCTGCAGTTGGATTGGAACAATGCAGATTTCTTGACTCCTCACTTCTTTTTACACAAATGAATGGCACCTTTGTAATGTTAAAAATCATTGTGACCAACTAATGCTTGAAGCAGCTGCTTGGCTCACTAGAGATTTTGTATTCATGTCTCCAGGAAACCAACTGCTATATTAAACATGCAGAAATCTGCAGAAAGTGTCATCTTGTAGGGTTTGGTTCAGTTTGGTTTGAACAAATTGCACCTGAAACTGTATTTTTAAGTCAACAGTGTCATTTCCAGAGGTATGATTCAGGGAAGGTTCATAGGGCTGTTGTCAGACTGGCAATGCCACATCCAATCATCCTCCATTCCTCCAACTCATCGCTGGAGATTAATAAATCATTTTTCCCCCTCAAAGAAATCAATGAATAGGTTTTGAAAATCCTTCTGTCAACTTTTCCAAAAGAGCAAAGTTGGAGTCAAAGGGGAAAATTGTATATATCTTGCCTGGGATTCAAGCACAATTATTCTTTTTAGTAGCCATTATGACTTATTTATTTATTTATTTAAAAGATTTATTTGCCACCTTTCCTCTTAAAAACTAAGATGCCCCAGGCAGTTATGCTTGGTTTTCTGCTCTACAGAAGCTATGTACGTACATCCTTTTTTACCCACAGCTGGACACAGGATTTTATAATGATGGGCAGGGTGTGTGTTTAGTAATATCAACCCTGCCACCCATGCCATTGATACTGCATCCCAGAACAAGAAATAACCTTGTGCTATTTTTAAAGAGGTACTCTGCCCAGGTCTGCAGCAGCTGGTATCTCTGGTCAGTCTGGCTTGATGTGGCCAGTGTCTTCAGGTGGCTGAACAGCGAGTAGCAGCAGGCCTTGAGGAGCAAGTCTGGTCTACTTGTGAGGAGGGAGATGACTTGTTCCTGACCCTTCCTGATTGCTGTGGCAACCAGGGAACAGGAAAGAGATACAGCAAGGCTCAATGCCAATAAAGGTTCTCGAACTGGATACAGCAAGGCAGGAAGGATAGTGAACTAGGCATAGCTGGAAGTGGGGAGGTATCAAAGTGAAACCATTAACGTGCTGATGAAGGGTGGGCAAGAATGCACTTGGTGAACAGAAGATTGGTGAAGCTGCTTTACAGGGAGGAGGAGGAGAAGGGTGACCCAACCCCTTCCTGTCTTAGGAAGTCTTAGGCATTATAGAGAGTGAGACTTCTCCAAAAGCTGTAGCTCTGGGGTTGCCCTTAAAGGGTAATCCCTCTCCTTGGCTGGGTGGGGGCCAGTTGAGAGGGTAGAGATGTGTGAGGCAGAAACCTCATGTCATCCAACACTCCCTACCTCCATGTACTGTTGGCAGCTTTTTGAAGGGGCAGAAAGCATGGAAGAGGCTCAAAAACAATGGCTTTATTTAGGCAACTTAAATAAAACCAGGCTTTTACTGCACTTTGGCAAGATTTCTTCTTGTTCTTTCTTAGTACTAGTGCAGCAGTTCTCATACTTACCCTAGTCTTGGCACTCTTCTTTCACAGTGCCCTGTTGCAGCGTGGCATGGTATCATGCTAGCCACAGCACTTCCTTGAGATCTTGCACAAGATCTCATGAGAATCATGCAATTGTAGCTTGGCCATGATGATGATGTCTAGGAGAGCTGGGAAGAAGAGGCTGCTGGGGCAATCCCACAGTGCCCCAGTGAGTTTGCTGTGGCGCTCCAGGGCGCCATGGTACACAGTTTGGGAACCACTGTACTAGTGCAACTCTTTGTGTCTGGGGAAGCTTTTTATTTTAAAAACCTAGTATGCCTAAAGCTGAGTATACCAGAGACTTTTTACTGGCCACAAGCATTAAATGTATAATCATCAATAATGACCATATTTATGGAGCTTCCTGTTTGTTTGTTTTTTTCCCAACATTCTGGGGGACAAAGTTTCTCTACTCCTGGAGGACAAGAGTTGTCATGGAAGAATGCAAAGTGAACTGAGTTTGATTTTGCATTCTACATGAATAGTGATGATTTACATAGCAATCTATGGTAAAACTGCCAGCAGTGCTTTCTCCATCTTTATTAGCAATTACAGGTAGAAACAGAGGCTGCTTCTGAGTGAAGTGGAAATTATCAGAGGGACTCACACTTAATGGAATAGTTGTAAATACTTGCAAAACAAAATGATGAGTCAGACTCTTGAATTTCTTTTAATTGATCCTTTAACTTATGTGAATTCATTTCATGAATCTAAAAACCTGCTGCTGAACTAACCAGTTGGCAATGCTGGATATAATCCTATACTACCTGACTTCAAATTTCCTGTTGTTATTAGTTAGCTTGATACTTGCCAGAATGACACTACCTATGTTATTTTAAATGTTGTAAACATGATGTCACTATATGATTTTTTCCCTCCAATTTAATATGAATTTATCAATTCATAAATAAAGAGTTATTTATAAATTAATTAGAAATAAAGAGTTAGCAGTATTTCTAATTAAGAACTTTGGATAATACTATAGTACAGCAGTTCTCAAACTCCCTGGGAGTTTGAGACCCCGGTAAGTCTTTGCTGGGGCAGAGTTGGCGGCGACACAATCCCAGATGGCACCACTACCAGGGATCAAGGGGTTTTTTCCAACTTACCCCTTCCTGAGCTGGCCTATGGGGGGGAGGTGCAGGAAGCTTTGTGGAGTCCTCTGCAGGCTCCCCATGTTTCAAAACAATCAAAAAATGCAATTACGATCTACTTAAGGTTCTGTGATTGCAACCCAGAAGTGGGTTGTGATCACAATTTTTATTGTTTTGAGGTGTGGGGAGTCCTGCACCCCCCTGAAGACCAGTGCAGGTATGGGTAAGTTGGAAAAAAGCCCCTTGGTCCCTCGCAGCAGTGTGATCCTGGGGATCGCGTCACTGCCTTCCCCTTTTCTCTGGCCCTTAAAGGGCCAGGGACAGTGCTTCCCAGGCTGGTGGATCATGACCCACCAGTTTGAGAACCACTGCTCAAGTACATTCTTAGTTATGCCAGTGGAATATTCATGGGAACCAAGAGCTGTTCCTATCTGTTGGCACTATCACATTCTCTGCACCAGTGAACATGCCGTACACCATCATTCTCTGCACCACCACTGCAAACATGCCATCACCTTAGGAGTTATTACAGCATTAACAACAGGAAGATGCTGTTACATATATTTGCTGGGCAGCCGAATCCTATCCAGGACCGGGCTGCTGGCCAGAATGCGTTGCAATAGCAAAACACACTTCTGCTGTCACAAAATGGCTGTCAGTAGTACACAGGGCCTCCCTGGGTCTCAGAAGGCCTAAGGCCTTAAAACATCACTTTCTGTCTTCCCTGAAAACTGTAGGTGATGTTCTAAAGCTTCCTGAAAGCCTCAGAACACTCTCTGGATGTGACTGGAGCATTGCTCCAGTCGTGTTAGGAGGGGATGCAGAAGTGGCCCAGGTCAGGGGGCAGCCTTGAAAGGTGTGCTCACAGTGGCACACCTTCCAGCTATGCTACTGCCAAAGAGACCTATTGCAAAGTGGGAGGCTTATGCGAAATAATTCCCTTTACCCCTCTGAAGCATTCCACTCTCCCCCCTCTACTGGATACAGCACACTCATTTTAAGCACAGCTGAACTGGCAGAGGGAAAAATAGGATTGGGCCCTAAGAGCCCAATCCTATCCAATTTTCCAGGGCCGGTGCAGCTGTGCCAATGGGGCATGAACAGCATCCTATGGTGGGGAGGCAGCCATAGTGGCCTCCTCAAGGTATAGGAACATTTGTTCCCTTACCCTGGGGCTGCATTGCGGTTCCACCAATGCTGAAAAGTTGGATAAGATTGGGCCCTAAGTCTCCAGAGGGCAAGATGTTAATGAGTCTTGATTCTTAAGTTCCCAATAAGAGAAATTTCACAGAGATATTGTCATTCCCACCTTCCATATATTATTTTTAAGAATATTTACTGCTTTTCAACAGGAGTAGTTCACAAAGCTATTTGCTTAGTAAAATAAATCAATAAGAAGTTCCCTGTTCCCAAAGGGCTCACAATCTTTAAAAAAAAAATACAGAAGAGAAACCAGCAACAGTCACTGGAAAAGATACCATGCTGGGGCAAGGAGGGACAGTTGCTCTCCCCCTGCTATATATAAGAGGACACTTATATACGCTTTGAAAAGTGCCTCTTTGCCCAGTTAGCACAGGTATAAAACACCCCCATTATTTTGCCTAATTTGCACAATGGTTATTGCCCCTATGGTAGAGAAGATCAGTCAGAAGATTATGTTTAAAAATAATTCTTTGTTTGCTGCTTGCGTCATTTCATCTCTCAGTTGCACAGCTGATAATCTGTCAAAAGTATGCAAGTTAAAAACTAGCGAGCATGCACATTTAAGAAAAAGAAAAGCAAAGACTTGCATGAGCAAAACTTTCATTGGCGTAAATATAAAGTAAAACAATGATTCTTCATACCAAATCTACATTAGTGGAAATCTTTGACTATGAACCTAAAAATGTGGCCGTCTATACATTCGGCTCAAGAAAGAAACATGTATCTAAAACTATCTAATCATATTTTTCTTCTTTTTTTTCTTGCCTGTTGAAGGAAGTTGGCTCTGAAATATCATCCTGACAAGAACCCTGATAATCCAGAAGCTGCAGAAAAGTTTAAGGAAATCAACAGTGCTCATGCAATACTAACTGATGCTTCCAAAAGAAACATTTATGACCAATATGGATCATTAGGGCTGTACATAGCAGAACAATTTGGTGAAGAAAACGTCAATACATACTTCATGCTTTCTAGTTGGTGGGCAAAAGTAAGTGCTTGAATCCAAAGATGTTTCATCCTTTTTCAGAAATACAGTACTTGTATGATTCTCCCTTTCTTTAAGAGGCACTCTAAGATATTCAGGTAGGACCTCGGTTATCCACTGATTTGGTATCCACTGATTTGACTCACCACTGATACCGGTCCACCTTTAAATGCCTTATAACAAGGGAAAAAAGCACTAAAATCCAATTTCCTAACTTCACACTGTTAAATAATTATAATTTAATTCCATTAGATTCCATTATTCACCCCATTGAGTGGCTGAATGTGATATAGTGTCTATACCAATGCAATTTGGGGTGGCAATAGACATTTAAAATAGACAATGCATTTGGGGATAACTTTCCTATTCCATTGTCTTTCTATTATCTCTCCTTCCTTCCTTTTCCTCAGGTATGTGTTTATAATATAAGCCTCTGGGTAATGTTTTAGTCAATTTAATTTATAGTCTACATTATGACTTGATTGTTAGCCACTAATTATTATTATTATTATTATTATTATTATTATTATTATTATTATTATTATTATTATTATTATTATTATTATTATTGACTAAGGACGCAATCCTAACCTGCTCTGGAGCAGGCAAGCCAGCGGGCCTGCACTGCATCCAAGGCAAGATTGGGGCTGCAAGCGGCTCAGCCTGGGGCAAGGGGAATCACTTCCCCTTACCCCGGGTAAAGCTGCAGCAGCCCCAATGGGCCTACTTGGATCTGTGCCACCTCAAGAGATAGCGCAAATCTGAGCAGACCGGGACTGCTCCAGGCTGCCCAGAAACAGGGTTAGGATCCAGCATAACCGCCACATCCTGAACCTGCCTCCCACTCATCGCCCACCCCCAGGAACAGCCGCTATCCACCCTCCCCCCACCCCAAAACACCTCTTCTCCACCTCCTCTCCACCCTACCCATGCCCTCCCCCAGACCCCTGCATCAGCCAAGCTCGGCCAACTCGACTGACCTGCCTCCCAGAGCCTACATCGGCGTGAGGAGGCTGGCTCATGTCTATGTGCCAGCCTAACCCTGCTTAGGTTGTTGTGAAAGTGCTTTATGGCACTTTCGGGACAGCCTTGGGCTGACGCAAGGCCCAGTTTGGATCAGCCCCGAAAAGAGGGATAGAACAATTGGTTTGCAGTTTCCTTTGGTCTTGTTATTGCAGCTTTCACAAGAACCTGCACTGAATCAGTGCAAAATTCTAGGTACGTCAGTGTAGAACAGCATAAGGATGTGCTTTGTTGAAACAGCTACACATCCAGTGCTTTAGCAAGTACAGCAAAAATATAATGAAGCACACCTTCAGGAAAGGCTTATTAAAGGATGTTTCCTTGTTCCTTTCTTATACTAATTAAATATGCTACATGCCACTTTTATCGCCTCAAGACATTAATTATATTTGAAGCTGGAGCTCCAGGTTAATTTTGACTTTTATTTCAATAATGACTATGAAAATGACTCATTGCTCAAAGTGAAAAGTCTTCTTAGTGTGACAACCAGCTAATAAGTTATTGCGCTACAAACTTGGCCCTATTTTGATCTATATATGGCATAGCAGATGCTTAAGCAATAGTAATACATAACACCAGGTGTGATTTATGGCACACCTTGGTGCCTTGAGAAGGGGCTGGGGAGAAGGAAGTGGAAGATGTGAGGAGGAAGAGGCTGGAAGAAGAAAAGGATGGTACAAGCTGAACTGGGCAAAATGGATCTTGCGGTTCTGATGACATCAGAGTTCTTACTCATCTAGTTATGTAATCCTAATAGTTTGGCATTTGTGGGTGTATATATCACAAACACAAGCATCTGAAGCAGTGTATGGCCAAATGCGTTAGGCCTCAGGCATCAAGCATGTGTCAGATCTAACACCTTATGTGTAATTCTCTCTGCTATTTTGAGTTACAATGTCTTTGGGGCAGAAGAGATTGTTACTTTAAAAACTCACTTTCTGTGCCAAATGGCAAGTCTTGTTTGTCTATGTTCTGTTTAAATGAGTATTTTCTAATACTCTTGTTTTCATTTATGTGAATTATTTCTGTGAATATGTCAGATTTGCCAAGTGAATCTCAAAGTACAGTATCTTTAGAGAGTTCCGCATTGTGTTTTTTTTCTTTTTTCTTTCTCTCCTGATGGGTCTCTGTGTCTTTTATAACCAGGTGATTGCTGGATATTCAGTAGCTGCAGATTTCCCAAGCATTGAGATGCAATGGTGGGGTATTTGCACATTGACTATCTGGCTGTCATGTAGCTACTAGAAGTTCAGAGTCTCTAAAAGTTCAACAATTCTTGTGCAAATATTCCAATATAATAATATTAATTATTATTATCATTATTTAGAAATATAGAAAATATAGAAAATAAGTTCAAAAAATGTACTAGCCATTTCTCCACTCTCTATTTATGTTGGGCATTTGAGGCACATTGATGGCCTAAGACATGGGTCGACAACCTACAACTCATGGGCTGGATCCAGCCCATTACCCAAAGTCATCTGGCCCATGTGGAGCTCAGCTTGGGAGGCAAAAGCCTCCCACCCAGTTTGCCATTTGCTTTTGCCCAGTTTGCCATGTGCTGGACAGGGCTTGGTAGACCCACCTGCTCAGACTCACTGAGCCCCTATGCTCTGCGCAGCCGCTTCCAGGAGCTCAGCAACCCAGAAGTTTTGTGATGACATCATCAATGAACTTCTGGTTCCTTTGCCTGAAGAGGTTGCCGGTTCCTGGCCTAAGAAAAAAGAACCAAATATTTTCCAGTTTGAAACTGCTGATCGGCCTGGAATCAGCCCTTAGCCACTACAAACAAGCAGGTGTGGTCTTTGGCTACCCAATTGAGAACACTATTCACTCAATCCAGGTTCCGTCTAACTAAAACAGGAAGGGTGGGTTAAGGCTAAGCTGAGACCCACCGATTCAACAGGCCAAAATCATTTTTAAAAGCAAATTGTGTCGAGTTCATTGAGTGAAAAATGATGGTATGTATTATACTTCCCATTCAGAAGCCTCATGTCTTCCTCTTCCCACTTCCTCCAAGGGCCTGTTTGCAGTGTGTGGCCTTTTGACAGGCTGCTACTTCTGCTGCTGCCTCTGCTGTTGTTTCAACTGCTGTTGTGGAAAGTGTAAGCCCAAACCATCAGAAGAAGAGCAAGCTTTCTGCATGTCTCCTGAGGATCTGGAAGAGCAAATTAAGTCTGACATGGAAAAAGGTAGTATTGTGGTGGTACAGATGGGTGATTTAGAAAGAAAAAAAATAAGAAAGGGAAAAAAATCAAAACACTGATAGTGTCTCAAAGACATACCCTGGTTTCATTCCAGCTGTTCAGCATTGGTGGTGTTAATTTTAGAAAGGATACTAAATTGAAAGAAGTGTTAATTGAATTCCTCTCAACCTCAGGTTACTTTGTTAAGGGCTCAGCAGGTGGCTGCTTGTAATTGTCACTGTTAACCCGTGTGCTTTGCGCCCCCCCCCCCCGACTTTTGTTCTGTATTATTTGCTTAACAGCATAGTCATTTCTCCTGGTATAGGTTCTAACTTGCTTGCATGACTGTGATGCACGCCCTGTATTTTTTCTTTATTTTTTTTGCCCATTTTTTAAACGCTTTTAACACCCAGAAGGGTGTACAGGTTCAGCAGCCTAAAAAGCAGCTGCAGCATCCTTCACAAACAGCCTTTGTTTGGAAACTCTGTTCTTCCCTGACCATGTGTTGGATGTGGATTCAGGATTTGTTTTGTTGCCTGGGTCAATTATTCTGCTCAGCAACTGAGTTGTCCATTGGATGGCAAACCTGTCTGTCTAGATTCAAGGGGTGGGATGGAGTAATGTAGGTGTGTTCCACTCCTCCTATCAGGTAACTTGATGACATCAACAAAGCACAGTTATATAGGCACCAGCCCATAGGAATTCTCCATTCTTCTCTGCTAGTTGTCTGAGTGACCCATTCGCTGAGAGCTCAGAGAGGAGCACCCATCTGCTCACCTGCAAGTTCAAGGACTGGGGGTTCCTTGAGCAATATAGGTAGCTTAAGCTAGAGACTGTCTAGGTAGACTGCATTGTTTCTCAACCAGTGGTACAGGTACCACCAGTGGTACTTAAGGTGGTGTCTGGTGGTACCTGCAGAACCTCTGAACACCTGCCGCCTGTCAGCAAGACCAGGAATGCAATGCAACAAACAGCAGTAGGAGGCTCAGCTCAGTGGGCAGAGCTTCAAAGCATGAGTTTCCACACTTGAAAAAGCCCTCCTGTCCATCCTGAGCCTCTTACTAGTGTTTGTTGCATTATATCTGGCCTCCCAACCCAGTCGTAACTAGCAATTATGTCTTTGCCAGTTACATCTGGTGGTACTTCCAATAGGTGGACCATGTGAAGTGGTACAGTGGAGGACAAACCTTGAGGAACACTGCACTAAGGGATTACTTTAAATTTGGTTATCGTCCTGTGACTTCATTTGATGAGTGACACACATTAAATAACTAGGCTCCTAAACATTGCAAAAGGAAGAAGGGCATTGATCATAGCCTGGGAAGGGTGGCCTCCTGAGAAAATGGCATCAGTAGCTGAATTCCATTCTCTCAGAGTTTTCCATCTCTAAAGCACACTAAGTTTTTAGTATCCAATAGCTCACTGCACAGAGTGGAAGGTTTTAATTTGGACCCTATACTCAGGTTTGTTTCATTTTGAACGATTATGTTGCTCATGGACGTTTTTAAAATCAGCGCCAAAAAGTCATTATTTTTTCATGAGTCAGAGCTATAAAATTAAGGCCATCATTCTAAACTGCATGAAATAATTTGTGTACAAATAGTGTTTGCTACTTGTGGACCAAAGTAGGCATTACAAAGGCAATCCTTATTTCCCTCATTACAATCATTCTGGGACAGAAGAGGCATTTGGAGGGGAAACTCTGCAGCTGGGAAACAGATGCTTAAACCTTCCTTGGCCTGCTGCTTCTTCCCTGCAAATGTGTCCATACGTTTTTTAAAAAAAGATTCCCTAGCCAGATGTCAACACTGAAAGTGAGCCAAACTATGAGCCAAGCAGTGGACAATATCCATTGGCACCATTGGAAGCTTTTCCCCCCCAGGTCAAATAGGAGTGGTGGGAGACCTGATCTGGTTTGGAGCCATAGGAAGAAAAGGTTAAAGTTTCCCCTTCCTCCATGTGATGGCCCTGATTCTGTCTGGGCCCCTGCATGGCTGCTATTTACATTGTAAATCAAGCATTCAGATCCCAATCATTCTGAAGACATATTGTATCATCTAGTTTGGTCCTGCAAGGAAAATGGCTTCAGGTGGGACTTTCAGTTGGGGATGTGGCAGATGCAGGAAGGATTAAGCCCTTCCTTCTGCATGCCTATCCTGCTCTGTCAGTGTCCCCTGCATGCCCCTTATTTTGCAAATACATTTAGATGACCAATAGCAATCGCATCTAGTTTAGCCCTCAGGCTCATACCACTCATTACCAGTTTTCACTGTAGCTGAGTAGCTGAGTATACTTGCTTAGCAGAACAAATGCTCTTCTGGATGTCTGTTAGCCTAAAATAAATTCTGGACTGAACATGCGTGGCACCTTTTCAAAACATAATAATATTACCAGAATGGAATACTTGGTTTACCATAAAAGATCTGGAGAACTGGGCCTAGTTAAAAAGGTATCAGTGGAGAAATGATTCATGAAACAGCCTCTGCGTATTTAATAACTGCATAACGTACAGGCATTCAACAGATGCAGCGTTGCAGTCACTGCACCCCTATTCTGGGGAAGTTGTGCCTGTTGAATTTCTGCATGTCAAGCAGCAATGAAAGGCACAGAACCTTTTTCAGAGGAAAAAATGGATACCCCAACAGGAGGCTGGTCTAATGACTATCGGAACTTTTGCAGTACTGATTCTGAGATCATACATTTGGGGGGGGGGGAACACCCAATGGAAATCTAGTCAGATCTCAGGCTATTTACATAAATGTGATGGAAATTATAGTGTTTCTTATCCCAGAAAATCATATCTGTCAACCTTCCTCTACATTTGAACATGTAGTAGCAAATGATTCTGCTCCAGGGAAGGAGGTTCAGTTTCAACTGAAAGAACAGTTGAAAGAAAATGAATTTTAACCAATACAAGCTGATGATGGCTGAAACAATATCCTTGATTGAAAATGGTGAACCCTTTGCAGAGTGGTAAAAGATCTGTCTCTTTACCATAGTCTTATTTCCTGGGTGGTGAGGACAAGCCAATGCCAATTTGCATCTATGCTTGATGCATTTATTCAGAATTTAAATTGCTTAGCACTGAAGCTGAGATGAAACAAATACAAGGCCAGGTGGCAATCGTCTTTTAGGAACCATTCAAGCTTGAATGTCCTCGACATTCAAGTTCAAATTGTTCTGAAATCATAGAGATGACTTTCTTTCAGATCTCTATCATGTGGTTCAGAATTTGACCATGACATCCTCACATCTCTTATTATTTATGTCATAGATTTGGGGATCAGAATGGAATCTTTTTCAGGCTCCTGTTTAGAGACATTCCTCCTAGCTTGACAGGGCTGATCCATGTTCCCCCTAACACCTAAGGTGGTGCGCCAAATGTGGCCACTTTTGCAACCATTCTTAGCTAGCAGCACATCAGCTGTTGCTCTTCCTGTTCCCTGAATTCAAAAAAAGGAGAGGGGAATGAAGCAAAAAAGGAAATGAGGAGGAAAGGAAAGTGATGGGCTAGCTCAAGCCACTCCCCTCTCCTCCCCACTTCCCCTTTTGCTACATTCCTCTCTCCATGTTTGAATCCAGGGAGCAGAAGTGGTGGAGATGGAAAGACAGAGGTGGGCAACCCCTCTAATCTTCCACCTTGAGGCGACCACTTCAGCTGGTTTCATGAATCGGTCAGCTCTGCAGCTGGGAGAATAAAAATGGAACTTTATGTATGTATGTATGTATGTATGTATGTATGTATGTATGTATTTGATTTGTATTCCGCCTTTCTCCCCGAAGGGCACCCAAGGCAGCTAACAATCAAGTTAAAATACAAACAAACAAGGATACAAATAAACATTAAAAATACAAAACACTTAAAAACAATTAAAACAAGAACTTTATTAACCAAAGCTCCACTTCATAGGACTAGTGGGAAATCATCTAGGAACCATCAGTCTAAGATGGAGTGAAGAGATTGTAAAATGTATAAGTCATGCAGATTAAGCAGGGTAAGGTAAATAGCAGACATTTTCTAGATAGGCAGAGCCCAGTCCCACTGAGGTTCCTTAGGTGGGCAAAGCAGTAAGTTTCTTCAGGGGCATCCACTCCCCGTCGGCTTCTAAGCTGTTCCTTAGAGAAGGTGAGAGCAAAGCAGAGAAGACGCAAAGCAGAGAAGATGCCGCCACTATGCTTTCACAGCCACGACAGGCTCAGAGGTTGAGGAGGAGGGATCGCTTTACACAGTCATCCGACACCTGAAGAAACTTACTGCTTTGCCCCCCCTCCAGTAATGCCCCCCTCCAGTAATGCCAGTGCCCAGTCCTTCCCAGATATTTGTAGATGATGTTTTAAAAGTTTGTTGTGGTGTTCTTGTTTTTCACAAAATATCGTTTCATGTTCTCCACTTTCCCAAACAATTAGAAGTTCCGGGGCAGCGCTATCTGGGTTTGGTTTTCCTTGAATGAGGTAAAACTGGGAACTTACAAGAATCTGTGCAATGCTTTATTTACAAATACACAAGAGGAGCATAAGTGGAGAAAAACAGTATGCTCTCTCGCCAGGCAGCAAATCCAGCCTCCATATCTTCCATCAGTTTACAGGTCATTAGCTGCAAGCCCTGGTGTCCCCCAAATATTCTCATGGGGAGGTTTCCAGATGTCAATCATTAGTCCCCATTGAGGAAACATCAAGCAACTACCTTAGGCAGTCCCTCAAGAGGGAATAGTTACCCAGCAGCCCATTAACACCATCTCAGGTCACATTGAGAGGGATGTCATTTAAATGATCAGGAGTGTTATTTCAGTGGTTGCAATTCAATCCTGTTATTTCAGTGGTTGCAATCCAGTCCGGCAGCCTGTTTATCCTGGGTGATTCAACCCACACTTGTCTTCTTGTTTTCTCTGTGGCATATGGATCAAGCTAGGACCAAATGTTGACAGTATAGTCATCAGTGCTGACCTCCTACAATGACTGTAGGGGTTTCTGATGGAAAAGGTGCTGATCTCTGTGAAAATTCCTACCAGAGCACCATGCTGTAAACATGAGAAGCTACTGTCTATACTATCCTTGTGGCCAGTCCAGAAACAAACCAGCACAAGATGGACCCTCAACACAGCAAAGGCAGAACCCCTGTTCTAGATCCCTTCTGCTCTTTCTCCACTCCCTTGACTGGAATGCAGCACACAGATATAGGAACATCCCGGGTCACAGATATAATAATAATAATAATAATAATAATAATAATAATAATAATAATAATAATAATAGTACAGGTATTTATATACCGCCTTTCTTGGTCATCAGATTTCTCCTCAGACTTTAAGTCAAGGCGGTTTACATAGGCAGGCTATACTAAATCCCAATAGGGATTTTTACAATTGCAGAAGGTTCTGTCTTTCAAGAACCACAACATTTCAGATGGATCTTTTTATGATCTGGTATCACATTCTGGCCTCCATTTTCCTCCCACACAGGCTGACAGCGGCCAAAGAGCAGATGGAATAACTCGGCTAGGCTTGTCAGCTGCTTCAAGGTCTCGCCGTTCACGGTGCCGGTGGCCTCGAACTGGTGACCTTCAGATGTTATCTTCAGGCAAACAGAGGCTCTACCCTCTAGACCAGACCTCCTGCCCTATATTCCTCCAGATATAGGAACATTGTGGGATGGTGCCTAAGCCAGTGCCCAAATTTTCTCCCCCCTTTTAAAAAGTGCATGCACCCAGACCCTCCACTTCTCCCTCCGAACTTCTCCTCCATCCTGGCTACTTCTTCTAAAGGTGGGCCCAGGAGAATGTCAGAAGTAGAAGAGAATTCAGCTCCCAGCACCCTCCTGCCAGTCTAGTTTAAGAAAGTAGCCATGCAGTGGAGGAAGAAGGAGGCAGCAAGGGAGATTTCATCCTCTTTCAGTCACTATACTTAGGAACAGTACTGTGACGTCCTCCTACCAGCCTCTCTAATAGTCGTGACAGTAAACATCTTAGGCATCGGTCCTTGGCACGTTTAACACTTATGGCCCACTAAACATTTTGGGAGTATTCAAGAAGAGCCCACTGCACATTTCTGTACTTTTTTTACTCAGAAGCATTGGATTGTGCCATGAGTCATTCTTGCCTGTCATCAATGCTGGTGCCAGGCTGCTGGGGGCACTGGGGCAAATCAGTGCATTGGGTCTTCCCATCCCCTGATGGAGCACTGGACTGCCACTGTACTGAGGGTTTAGGGGTCAGCCTGGCCAGGTGGCCCCTGATGGGTATGAGCCCCTTAGCCAGTGCCCTGCCTAGTCTACCCCGACGCAATTCCTGCATGTAGTCAAAGTTTTTGCAAGAATGACACAAAAAACAAATGTGCGCTCAATGATGTCTGTTTGCTTCTTTGTTTTAGATGGGGAAATTCCAATTGTACTTCAGCCTACAAATGCAACTGAGAAGACCCAGCTTATCGGAGATGGTCGCCGTAGCTACCGTACAGATTCATAAACAAACAGCCATTGAGGCTGACTGAATGCATTGAAAAGGTCCTGAACTGTAAAGCTCAGCTGGAGCACTTTCACACATGACATGAGGGCTGCTGCTACCCTACACACATTTACTTGGGAGTGAGTTCCACTGAACTCAGCTGAAACCTCCTAAGAAAAGATGTGTGGGACTGCCAGATTGCACTGTAAAAGCATCGTTGAGTCCCTCAAGCACAGATCACTTGCACATATGAACACTACAGTGGAATATGAAGTGGAAAAGAGTCATCTTTAAACTACATGTTCAGCCTAAGCAGAGTTGGTTTTACATTCATGTTACAGACATGGGATGTTCAAAAAGTGCTGTTGGTGTCATGTGTGAAAATGTCATTAGTCTTTTGCGTAATTTCACCTGATTTGTAGTTTCGGCTTGGGGCTTACAACCCAATCCTATCCCCCACCATTGTCCATGATGCCACCGCACCGATGGAGCACACACTCCATTCAGTGTTGGGGGAGGAATACCCACAAGGCCCACCAGAGATATTTTTTCTTACCTCTGGGTAGGCCTTTTGACTGCCTATGAGTCTCCTTGAACCCGTGCCAGCTATGTAGCTAGCACAAGTCCAAGGACAGAAAGTGGGCAGGAGAGTCTGGGAAAGAGGGGATAAGATCCTGGTGCAAGTTGCTGCCACCAGGTTCCATCCCCTCTCTTCCACAAACTTCCCCTTGCCTTCTCCCCTCCCTATCCTAAATCTCCTTCTCTCCACTCACAACACACCCCCACCACTGACTTGCCAGGGTTGGCACAGGCCAGCACTTTGTGTAGGAGGCTCTGAACTGCCTGGCAGTCACATAATGATTGTGCTGTTGCTGGGCCTTTTACAACAGTGGAACTGAAGTTCTGCTGTTGTAGAAGGCCCATAGATGGCTGTAAGATACTATAAGATACTGTTTCTCATTTTATCTAGGCACACGGCAGCATGACCTGGCACAACACACAACACTGCCTCTCTCTGGAGAGAGAGGGAGAAAAAATGCTCCATGCTCCATTGTGTGGTTTTCTCAAACCAGGAAGTGCATGATTTCTGGTTTTATTTAAAGGGATTTGCTCCTTTGTTCACACAGTCCCTGTAAATAAAACTCAAAAGTCCCGCACTTCTGGGTTTGAGAAAACTGCACAAAGAACATGGTAAGGAAGCGAACAATCTGCTTTTTGTTCAAGGGAGAGATCAATGTAGCTCTGCCTGTGGTGGGCTAGGGGGAGGCATTGGCAGTGGCAGACTCAGGGTGAAGGGCACCCTAATCTGCCACTCCTTTCACCACATACCATGATGCAAGCTGCATTAGGTGGCTTCAGCATTGGGCCGGCCGTGTCCAGGAGCATTAGAAATTAATAGAGTCAACTGCTTCTTTTTCCAGCATGGACTTGCAACCATATGGGTCTATATGTGAATTCTGTTCCAATTAAAATGCTTTCAGAGCCACAGTACTGCACCTGCCACTCTTTCAGTAGCTAGGAGAACTAACTGTTTTTCCTTCCCTTAGGAAAATGTGAATAAAACAGAATCCAGAGATAAAAGGATCTTTTTGCCAGTGAATGATTGTTTCATAATTCTGTCTTAGATCCTTGAAGAAAGGGCTAAATACTAATGTAAGTAATAAATAAATCTGCTCCCTGAACTGCTGGGGCTAGGTTCTAAGGAGCAGTTAATGAATTCATGTCAGAGAATGTCAGATTCCCAATTGACTCCCAGAATTGTAAATAGTTGGAAGATTGTTATATCTTTATTCACCAGGCTGCCTTTGTGCTCTGTTTCTGTGTGTGTGTGCAGTCCAGTTCTGTTGACAGATCAGGAGATTGCCCTTCTATGTATAGAAAATCTTGCAGTAAAATAAATCTTAAGTGGTGATTCACAGGTAAATAGTTTTTAAAGGCCCAGTCCTATCCAGCCTTACTCTGGCAGATCTCATGATCCACCACCATAAGGCCCAGGCCACTGGCATGGCAGGCACTCCACTGTTCTGTGGGCCGCTGTTGCAGCACAAAGCCATATGGGTTGCAGGAGGGAAGGCAGATCAGAGTGGTGAATAGGCCAGTTTGAGGTTGGGGGGGGAGAGGATCTTGGCAGCAGCTGTGCACACATGATCCTGTCCCCTCTTCCTGGCCTAGACCTGCCCCCCTTAGACTTACACCAGCTAAAACACTGTTATAGGTTTAAGGAGTTCCATTGGGGACCAAGCAGCCTATGAGGAGGTAAGTAAAAATGTTATTTACTTACCTATCCTGGGCTGTCTGGTCTCCTGCTGACCCGTAGCATGCAGAGCACACTCTATCAGCAGCGCTGCACCCTCTGGGCTGTCAGGAGGTAGGACTGGACTATCAGCCTGTTTATTCACTTGAGGTATGCTTAAGAAATATGGAAATTTATTGAAAACACACACAACTGTGCTCACAATAACAGCCATCCAGTCTAATACTATTCATGTTTACTTGGAGCTTGAATGATGCCTTCAGATAAATGTGCATAGGGCTGTAGCCTAAGGCTGCAATTATGTGTTACTACATATGCTTTGTCGATTTCCATTAATTCTATGCATGTAAATGAGCCTGTCTGTGGTTTTGCTTTACTGGGTCCTGATGAGGAATGGAGGGTTCAGATTGCAATCCTATGCACACCTTTGTTGGAGTAAGTCCCATTTAACACAGTGGGATACATTTCTGAATAAACATGCATAGGATTGCATTGCACATGTTCCTTAGTGGCTGGAAATCTCTATCCAGTTTTTGAAATGTCACATCCTTCAGGTAATAGGAGAGACAAACAGGTTGTTGTCATGTAATTGGGGTAGAGATGGAGAAAGACTCTGTCAAAAACCCACCCCTCAAACGTCCCACTATTCAGGAACAAGAGAGCCCCTTTTTGTCATATTAGGGTATGCAAACAAGTTAGAGAACAGTTTAATTTTTGATTGCTAATTCAGATGTGTTTTGGGGGTAAAACTTTGCGTACATCAAAGGACAGTTTGCTGATCTGTTAATGGAACTGGACTGTCTGTGTACATAATAAAAGCATGCATTTCAGTTGGTCAGTACAGGCACATGAATGGCTACAATCCTGTGCATGCTGAGCTGGGAGTCGGCACCAAAGAATTTGTGGATGTTACTTCTGAGTAAGTATGCACTGGATTAGGCTATAAAACTATTATTGGGTCAAATGAATGAAAAAAGATATTGCAGACAGTAGCCAGAAACCATCTGGAAAATGAATGTAGAGATAAGCATAGAACTATAGACATAGACTTTTTGTCTTCAAGAACAGGATGCATTGTTGATATTCTGTATTTATTAGTCATTTGACAACATTGCATCAATCACTAGACACATAGCTTCATCATATTGTGTACAATCTGAGTTGATGTGTTCAAAGTTTAATACAAGTCAGGTGACCTGAAACATACCTACATAACTTAGTTTACACTTGCAATAATCTCCATGACATTTGAAAGTGTGTTGCTGTATGCTACTGCTGCATTTATCAGTGTACTAATTTCAAGTTGTACTGTGTACACTAAATTTGACTTTTGCTGTCCAACATATTATGTGAATAGTAAAGATTCCCTATATCGTAACAGCTACACATGCACTACCTGTTTTTTCTTTTTCCCCCCTCTATCAAATAAATGTTTGGGTAATCTTTGAAAGAAAAACTCTAATAGCAAAAACTCCCTAAAATATCCAAGCTGCCAGTTGCGGGGAGTCTGTACTATGGGCATATAGACAGCATGGAAGTTTAACACAGCCACCAGAAGTTTTGTATCTGGCTTATATTAAGGGATGGGAAGCGCAATTCTAACTTGCACTGGAACAGGCAGGCTGGCAGGCCTGTACTGTATCCAATGCAAGTTTCAGGCTGTCTGAAGCTCAGCCCGAGGCAAGGGGAAACTTTTCCCCTTACCCCAGGGAGAAGTGCAGCAGCTTCAATAGGGCTACTCAGATCTGTACCACCCAAATCAGTGGTGCAAATCCGAGCAGCTCAGGGCTGCTGCCCAGGAATAGGGCTAGAATCTG
This sequence comes from Tiliqua scincoides, assembly GCF_035046505.1. NCBI lineage: Eukaryota > Metazoa > Chordata > Lepidosauria > Squamata > Scincidae > Tiliqua > Tiliqua scincoides. The sequence goes on along the minus strand of NC_089824.1, from coordinate 40,378,311 downwards.
GCATAAGTATCTGATTATGGCCCAACCTGCTGCTCCCTACCTGCCAACCCCAGAAATGCCCACCGCCCGCCCACCCTCTCTCCATCCCGAAATACCTGCCTCCTTGCCACTCTCCCCACATACCCCCAGACCCCTGCTCCGGCCAAGCTCAGCCAATGCAAATTCACTCATCCCCAGGGCTCATGTTGGAGCAGGGAGGCCAGTGCACATCCATGTGCTGGCCTATCTCCCCAAAGAGTGTCACAAAAGTGCTTGTGGCACTTTCGCAACACCCTTCAGACGGTGCAAGGGACTTGCGTCTTTTGAAAGGGTGCTTTTATGTGCTCAATATGTTCCTCACTCAGGAACGTATCGAGTGAGGGTGTCGAAAGGGTGCTCAATATGTTCCTCACTCAGCTGTTGTGTTTCCATCATTCAGTCTTTGATTCTTCATGAGTTCAGCTATGCAAACAGCTTTGACATACATCTCCCCTGCTGTGCATCCTGGTCTCTTTCTTTCATACACAGCAGGGTTGGCATTGTACATTGGACTCTGCTGGGCAAGTACCAAGGGGCCATGTCTGTTGACCTACCCATGCCCAGCTGCACCCCACTGCTGCGACTCCTATTCACATTGTCCAATAAATAACCCCACTGCATCGGGGCAAGGCAGCAGTACTTTTGGAAGCACATGAAACGTGCACATAGCAGTGAGACTGCCCACAGATCAAGGTGACCTATCCTTATTTCTCAAGGCTTGAGGATGTTGAGTTGCAGGAGCTACAGTGGCAAGAGGTCATGATGAAGCAATTCTCCATGGGTAAAGAGGGGTCTCAGACAGAAAGAGGGCTATAAAGCAAGCCCTTAACATTCAATGAGGCAGTTGCCTTGTAGAGAGTAGGGCAAGATTGCCAAGCTGCTTGACTAGGAAGGAAGGAAGGAAATAAGGAAGGAACACTGGAGAGGGAGGAGAGAGAACAGCAGCCCAAAAGGTTAGCTGACTAGACTGCACTGTTTCAGTGGCTTCAGTAGTACTTAAGGAGACAGAAGCAGAGAAAGAAGGTTGTGGGGCATTACTGATCCTGGGTGTCAGCTGACACAGTGGTTTTCAGAGACTGGAACAGGGTTGACTTGATGCAGCACCAGTAGGTCAACACTCCACAGACTGGCAACAAGGTGGGGTAGTGGAATCAGTGGCGTACCTAATGATTGTGTAGCCCGGTGCCAAGCTCAGAATGTTGCCCGGCAAGTGATGTCACAACAGGAAGTGATATCATGCCCGGGCTTTTAAAATAATGAAAATTGGGAGGAACTCACCTCCTCCCTCCAGCAGCTCATCACCCACTTGCTCTGCTGCCTCCCCTCAAGTTAGTGGCATAGCTAAGGTAACTATCAGCTACCTGGGGTCAAAGAAGATTTGTAGCCCCCCCCCCCCCAGACAAAATGAAATTTAATTAAGTAAATAAATAAAAAGTATGCCCCTTATTGGTCAGAGAGACTGTGCTGGGGTGAAGAGGGATGGTTATTCTCCCCTTGCTAAATATAAGAGGGGCACCACTTGAAAAAGTGCCTTTCTACCCGGTTAGCAGGGGTAATTGTATTATGATACATGGAAATGAGAGCTGACTCATATTAACACCTTATTGGTTACATGTGTATCATGATAACATGTCATTGCAACAAGTCAATAACATAATAAGATGTCATTGCCTCTCAGAACAATCAGTTTCATAGGTCAGTTTTGAGTTAAGAAAATCCACTTTTTGTTCCATAAAGCAGTTGTGTTTTCATTTTATGGTTAATTGGTCATAATTTGTGATAGAATATAGCTATTTCAATGCAGTTCATTTCATTGCATTCAGCATAAAATTACCTTTCCAATGATATATAACATGATGGTATTATTCATACATACCAAGATTTTCACAATTATGGTCACTAACCCCTGCTAATTGGGTAAGAGGCACTTTTTCAAGTGGGTGCTCCTTTTTTTAGCAGGGGGAGAGTAACTGGCCCACCTCACACCAGCACTGTCTGTTCTAGTGGCTGTCTGCTGGTATTCCTTGGCATCTTTTTAGATTGTGAGCCCTTTTGGGACAGGGAGCCATTTAGTTATTTGATTTTTCTCTGTAAACCGCTTTGTGAACTTTTAGTTGAAAAGCGGTATATAAATACTGTTGTTATTATTATTATTATTATTATTATTATTATTATTATTATTATTATTATTATTAATAATAATAATAATAATAATAATAATAATAATAATAATAATAATAATAATAATAATAATGTCAAGCTCAGCTTGTTGCCCCCCTAAAGCTTGATGCCCAGTCCAACTGTTACCCCCTGCACCCCCTTAGCTACGCCACTGAGTGGAATGAATTAGGGAATGAACAACATGAGCTCTAAATTCAAAGGTTTTAATCTGTTTTTATGTGTTTTTGCCCCATAGAATCCTATGGGCTTCTTAGCTGAGGTGACTCAATCTGATAGTCCTTTATTGACAGTTCAGGGCCCTTGCTGGGTTCTGCTTTTGTTTTCCCATCCAGTTAAAGGTACAGTAACTTGACAGCCTTTAAGTTAAGACAGCCTTTGTCTTCTTCCTAGTTTGAAGTTCAATCAGGGATATGTGAGAACTGTTGAAAGTGTGAAATTTTTGTTTTACAAAAGTTGTTAGTCTTAAGCTCAGGAGTCCAGGGAGGTGGCTACAATCACAAAACATCAAATATGCTCTTCCAGCAGGATCTGGAGCTGTAACACTTTATCCGAAAAAATGTAAATGGAGTGTGAAATGTAAATGGAGTGTGAAAACTCCATTTACATTAGGAAGTAAATGAGTCTATGTTCACATTTTGACTCCATAGATTAATTAAGGGGGGGGCGATAACATGGTTGAATGAAAAGCATGGCCTTCTTGGTCTCTGAATCTGTGGCTTGTTGCCATTAGTCTACAGATCGCCAAGTTTTCTTCACTTCCTGCCCAATTTCAGATGGGGGGGGACCCATGAGGAGGTCCCACAAGGCTTGTTGCCCAAAGGTCCCTTGAAAGCTGGCATCAACTCTGACACAGAGATAAGGGCCACACTAGAAATGTCAACGGCAGACCCATTTATTGAAACCCAAGTCTGCCCCCCATTACATATGAAGCAGAAGGTGGGGCCAGTTTTTAGTGCAAACATAGTGCCTGGGAGAGAGAGATGTAGAACCCACCCTGTGCTTCTAACTTACCTCCTTGTGGCCTCTTTCCCCACCACCAAAACTTTTGTCCAAGTCATACACATTACCAGTATGTCAGCTGAGAAAACAAATCCCTGGCAAGTAAACTTTGGGAAGCAGAGGGTTTTGTACTCCTTACTTACATACCCCTTTGGACTGAAAATTTAGAAGTTTTTTCTCTTCTGATGAGCTAGTTGTCGCACTCAGTGAGTAAGCTGCAAAGTGAGTTCAAATGCTGGAATATGGGCAGCTGTGATCAGAATCCTATGGTGATCAGGGAGACACTGACCTCAGCACTGCCTACTACTGGCTTCATGCTGAACTTTCTTCTTGCAGTGGCCCGGTCAGGTTTTTGGAGGCCTTGGGCAAAGCCCTGTAGAGGGACCCTATGGTGCCCCCTCTGATGACATGATGGGCACGAACACCTTCCCGTATGAGCCTATGCCCAGAACCCCACTGGTTCACGTGAACCCACATTTGTGTTCATATTAAGTATTGTGTAAATGAATCCCAAGCCACAGGAATCAGAATATATCTTTTTAAAATAAAAAAAATCAGGAAAACATTCATGGTTTGAAGACTGTATTTTCCCAGTCACTGAAATATACAGCAAACCCAGCCATATTTGGTACATTTAAAAAATGCACTGCTGCCCTTTGTGTTTAATAGCTTCCTCTCCTAATGGTCACTTTTGAAAGCCCAGCCAGAGTTTTGTGCCCTTGCAGCTGATCTGATCGTTCATAGCCCTGTAAAATCTGTCTCTTAAAAAATGAAGGGGGGGGGGCGCGGTGGACATGCAAAATAGATTTCAGGGAGGAAACTTTCAGCCCAAGCCTATACAGATTTACTCAGAAGTAAGTCCCATTATGTTCAATGAGATTTACTCCCAGGAAAGCATGCATGGGATTGCAGCCTAAAACTCCAGCAAACCGACCTCTGCAATGAGATTTAGATCGGTGCATTAAAATGTAACTGGAGGGGGGGCGGAAATGCAGAGAGTCTATCCTGAATCCACAATTGAATTCCTTCCTCCCCATCAGTGAACCATCAGAACAAGCCCTGTGGACTGGTAAAGTCGGTGTAGGTTTAATTCATTGCAATAAGCAAACCAAGAATACTAACCATTCCCAACGCCCTTCTGCTGCCCCCTCCCCACTAGTTGCATAAACTAACCAACCACCTTTCCGCATTTTCCTGGGATTGGAGGCGTCGTTGCCTATTAATAATAAATGAAAATAGAAAGAAAAAACCCAAAAAAGCCTTGTCTCCTTCGAGCCGGAATCGAACCAGCGACCTAAGGATTCCCATAGCGCGTTGTTCCTACAGTCCTCCGCTCTACCAGCTGAGCTATCGAAGGGACTTGGAAAACCAGCTCTTCAGACAAGTCAAAGAATACATGCTCACAGTTCCGGGCTGAGCTGCAGCGCTTCTCCACCTGTTTGCCACCAGGTGGCTCTAGAGATCGTATGTGTTCAGCAACTGGCTATGCTGGGATGAATGCAATTGCAAGCCTGGGGTCGTGTTTGCATCTCAGAACGGGCTCTGTGGCCAGATGTTTTGCAAATACAGACGCCCTTCAGAGCCAGGGATTCCTTATTCTGCTGGCAATCATGAAGCCTGTTTGTCGGAACCAAGCCTTAGAAAGTCCCTTCCAAGCTGGGAAAAGCATGGTATTGAAGCCCAAGTTTCACTTATGCATTATGTTCAGACACACTTGCAAAGCGAAGAGACAGCTTGGGCCAGTGGCGCAATGGATAACGCGTCTGACTACGGATCAGAAGATTGTAGGTTCGACTCCTGCCTGGCTCGCGCCTTGCATGTTTTGCAGACGCTTGAAATACTCATTCTACAAATAACGCATTAAAAAAAATATGAGTTTTGGAGATTGCAATCAAAGCAAAAATAGTTTCAAAATGTATTATTGAACAGCAAAAAAAGAAAACCTTTAACTTGGTGTAACATCAAGCCAAACATGCCCACGACTCCCCATTAAAGTGTGCAAGAATAGAACACCTGAGCCAGCATCACCTAGCATGAGTAAAGGAGGAGTCACTAATGGGATGAACGGATTGCCTACATCTTGGTGCAACAGAGATAAAGCAGAGAGTGGATCTGATGATGCTCATTGATTGTTTAAACCTCACGCCTATTTAAAGCGAACACACTGCAATTTGGAAAGCAAAAGCGAAAGAGGAGATAAAACGTACGAGCCAGGCAGGAGTCGAACCTACAATCTTCTGATCCGTAGTCAGACGCGTTATCCATTGCGCCACTGGCCCCGCACTACAAGGGACTGTTTGTGTAAACTAACAGAAATGGAGGAAAGTGGTCCACCACTAAGGGATGCTTGATCTGGACAAGCAAGAGTGGACACAAAGTGTCTCATTGAAAGCCCTTCACTTGGCAAGCTTGCCTAGTGCACCGTTGCTGCCTTGCCTGGTGCATCATTGCCAACCTGCGTGGCCACGATGCACAGAATGAAGTGATGGGCGTGCAGTGATCTGCTGCCCTAAGTCGAACCCAGATCCCTGCTCGTACTTCCGGCTGTTTGCAAGGGGAAAGAAAAGTCCGGTTTGACTTGGCCGATCCATGTTGAGCTGAGGATGAGACTTCTCCCTGCGTTGCACCGGGGAGGAGGCGCTCAGGCAGAAGGCACTGGGCCAGAGAGGAAAGCCACCGAGAGGCAGTGTCGCAAGAGTGCATAGGGCAGGGGAAGCCTATAGAAGAGGTGAGCGAGACCAGTTGAGCGTCTCAATGCAGCAGTTGCTAGGATGTGGTTGCAATCCTATGCACACTTACCTGGGAGTAGTTCCCATTGAACGCCAAGGGACTTACTTCTGAGTAGGCAAGCATAGGATTGGACTGTATATGGGACTAGGGCAGCCTGCCATTATTTTAGACGTTCAGAGTCTATTTCACCTCTCCAGTCTTTGAAGAGGAATTTCTGCAATAGTACCAGGCTGTTTCTGTTCATCGACGGTTCCAGTGCTTGCAAACTTCCCAAAACTTGCGCACGACCTATTGCAAAAGTTGTTTTGGGTTACTGTTTTGCATCTCCCTCGGGAAAACTCTTTTCAGCACATCCCTTCGATAGCTCAGCTGGTAGAGCGGAGGACTGTAGAAGTATTTCAATACGGAGATCCTTAGGTCGCTGGTTCGATTCCGGCTCGAAGGAAGTGTGTTTTTTGACTTTTTTTTTCTAGTGCCCCTGTTCAATGGGGTCCATATGCGTGCAATTTGCAATTCAGGTTGACAGTCAGAAATACACGGAGAAGCAATATGTCCCTTGCTGCGATAGCAATTAATGCTCTGACTTTGCCTTTCTGAGTTATAGAACTGAATGTCACCAAGGAACAATCTAGTTTCGATTTTTAAGACCGTGAGCCCTTTTGGAACAAGGAACCATTGATTGATTGATTGACTGACTGACTGACTGACTGACTGATTAAACTATTCTTTGAATAGATTGATTGATTAAACTATTTGTTGATGAAAGGCAATATTGCCAAGTATGAATTTAGCAAATCATTATATGCCACTTTTCAACAAAATGCTCTCTAAAGTGGTTCACATAGCAAAAATTGGGCAACAATGAAAACATCCTTAAACAATTAACAGCCCAATCCTATCCACACTTTCCTGGAAGTAAGCCCCATTGACTCTAATGAGACTTACTTCTGAGTAGACATGCATTGGATTGGGCTCTAAAACAGCAGCTCCTGCCTTTTGGGATGCTCAGTGTGGAAAGCTACTGAAGCTGCGAATGTTGGCAGAACCCTCTTATTGGGTAGTGTCTTTTTAGGCCAGTGATCCTCAACTTTTTTTTGTCTCGCGGCACATGGACAAGGTACTAAAATTGTCAAGGCACACCATCAGTTTTTTTTTTAACAATTAATGAGGCACACTGTGCTGCTGGGGGGGGGGCTCACCACCCCAATGGCCCTACTAATAAATGATCCTTCTCCAAATTCCTGTGGCACACCTGCAGACAATTCATGGCACACTAGTGTGCCACAGCACAGTGGTTGAAAATGGCTGCTTTAGGCCCTCAGTAGTTACATAAGGATAGCTCCCCTTCCCTGAAAAATATGTGTTACCAAGCACCAGTCCCAGATAACACAACTGGCTGGGTTTGGACAGTCAGGATCAACTCTTCAACTCATGTTGGGAGGAGTGTGAGAATGCAGTCAACCCCTCCCCCAGCATGCTGTCCAACTGCTAGATCATGGTTTAAATATCACTTTACCTCAAGATGAGGTTATATATTAATTTAGAGTCTGAGTTACCCACCCATCCCCACACACACGATTATGGACTAGCACATCAGATGGGGGGACAGGGATGGAGCAGGAGATATGTATACCCATACTTCTCCACACGTTTGAGAGGCCTTCTAGATGTACCATCTGAGCCAGCCCAAGATGTTGGTGTCCACAGAGAGCTTCATATGTTATCAACCGCTTGTGGGTCTCAGAAGTCTCAGAACCCTGTCAGTCTTCTACAGGTAGATCGTGATTGTGTTTCACAATTGGATTATACCTTATGCCAGTGCTTTTTTTGTAAAAGAAAAGGTGCAGGAACTCACAACTTGTTAATCTTTTATTTATTTATTTATTTTTAAACCATTTTTTATTGGAGAAATAAAATATTTTTTATGTGCTTCCCCCTAAAGATAAACTTACTTCTGAGTAGACATGCATAGGATTGGGCTGTCAATCTCCACATCCCCTTCCCCCTAGCTACTTTTTCTACACATGGGGTAAAAATACTGTACAGGTGCACTTGTAGCGTGTAGAATGTAGTGTGGCACTACTTCGAGGAGAGGAAGCAGTGAATGGATTCCGAAAAATGGCTTACATGAGTTCCGTGTAGTAAAATTACTCTAAGCAACTGTGGGAGTAAGAACAAAAAAGGAATTCTTACACGAGAGGGGTCCTTAGGTGCACATAGAAACAGCTACGTTTGCAAACAAGCTATTAAATATGGTTTAATTCAGGTATCAGAATACTCTGTGTCTTTGAGAAAGCGCTTGGCATGCAGTAGTATGTTCTCTGCTGCCCTGAGCAGCTGCTGTGCATTGCTGGAGAGGAGCAGCAAACGCTGGCTGGCGGAGGGCATGCTTGTGGGGGAAGGATTAGGAGGATCTCTGGCAAGGCTGGACAGCACGTAATACATATGTAGAATCCCTTTTCACCTGCCCTTAGCAGGTGAAAACGGGTGCAGATATATATCTCTGCCAGGATTAAGAGCCCAATCCTAGGTATGTCTACTCTGAAGTAAGTCTCGTTCTAGTCAATGGAGCTTACTCCCAGGAAAGTACCTAGGATTGCAGCCTAAGAGCCCAATCGCATGCATGTCTACTCAGAAGTCCACTTTAGTGAATGGGGCTTACTGTGGATAGGATGGCAGCCTCAGGGCCCAATCCTGTGCCTGTCTACTCAGAAGTCAGTCCCATTAGAGTCAATGGGGCTTCCTCCCAGGAAAGTGTGGACAGGACCGCAGCCTCAGAGCTCCTCCTGTGCCTGTCTCCTCAGACGTCAGTCCCATTAGAGGCAGTGGGGCTTCCTCCCAGGAAAGTGTGGAGAGGACTGCAGCCTCAGAGCCCTTTCTCTGCCTGTCTACTCAGGCTGCAATGCTATGACACTTTCCCAGGAGTAAGCCCCATTGAACACAATGGAACTTACTTCTGAGTAGACATGCATAGGCTTGGGCTCTCAGGCTGCAAGGCTATGCACCCTTTCCCAGGAGCAAGCCCCATTGAGCACAATGAGACTTACTTCTGAGTAGACATGCCTAGGCTCTTGCTGCAGATTGGCACGGGGGGGGGGGGGGCTGCACCAGCCAGCTTCCTTCCCCTCCTCCTCTGCCAAGCCAGTACCTGGGCGTTCTGTGGGTGCCGCAGCCTGTCTCCCTGGCTGGCTGGCTGTCCATCCTCCTCTTCGGCGTCGGTGCGTGTCCCCCACGCCCTCCACCGGCTGTGAAGCAGAGCGTGGGGGGAGGGGAGGCAGGCTGGGCTCAGGCAAGAGCTTGGAGATGAGGGCAGGAGGGGGTCGTTGTGCGGTCAGGCAGGGGCCAGGCACCCGCCCACCCTGCACCCCCCAGCACCCACCCAGCGAATGCCTCTGTTTTGCTCCCCCCCCCTGGAATGCCACCGAAGGGGAGGGGCCCCTGCAAAAAGGTGCCAGAACTCCATCCCCCCGCGTTCCATTAGAGAAAAAGCCCTGCCTTATGCTAAGGTGGGTTTCTCTACCAACATTTTATTTTTGCTCAAATGTTTTAAGAGACATGAAAATTAGAATAGATGAGCACAGAGTGGGACGGCAAGGGAACAGAGAAAAGGGGGGAGAAAAACAGAGAGAGACCACATGGTAAAATAGATATTCATTAATTCACAATGTCGCAGTGTCTTAGGCTGGGCTAAGAGCTCATTTGGTCTGAACAATTTGAAATTCAAATTTCAAGTATTCAGATTTTGAATACTACATGAATACTATACTGTGCAATTAGCTTGGCAGATAATATCAAAGGACACTTGATATATATCGAATATCTTTTGCTTCCCAATACGGAAGGGACCTTACAAGCAGCTGTTTCTAACAACATCATTTTTCATGGTTGAAATGTTTGCTCAGGATTTCGAAACAAAAGAGGCTCTCTCCCTATCGCTTCTGCTTCTCAGTGTTTTAGCAGTGTGCTTTTATTTATTTCCTTTCATGGGTCTTGGCTAGCTCTGGTGAGCTAAAATTCTTTCCTTCCACATTACCATCCTAGCATTTCCTGTAAAACTTGCATTTTGCCATTGATTTTGTGCCTTTTGTCTCCTGAATATACCCGTTCAGATCATACATGACATCTGTGTAATGATGGATCGTTGCCACCGTGCTTTATAAATGCTAAGTGATGCGTTAACAAGAGAGCCCTGTAAAATGCACCTTCTTGGCAGAATGCTCTGAGGGATTTCTAATTGTTTTATGGTTAGACAAAATGGAGCTAATGTCTTTGCTGCAAGTGAAGTACTGTAAGCAGAGAGAACAGCTTGCTACAGTAAGTGTGCTGCATATTTGGCTTAAACTTGCAGACAGAATACATACTGTTGCTTGTACAGTTGTGCGATAAAGTACTGGCGGATAACAGCACAGATGGCTTTGCCCTAAGATTAGGCCTCACATGCCAGACGTGATCTGGGAAATCGTTGTTTTAAAAATAACTTGAGAACAAGTGCCAAGTTCTGAGAGATCCGTGTGTCTAATAAACAGATAAAAACACAGCAATGCCCAGAGCTGGAAGACAATAATCTGGATTATGCTATGGTCATGAAACCTAAGCAGAATGATCATCTAAGCCAGGGATGTCAAACTCATTGCATACAGAGGGCCAAAGTTAGCATTCATGGTGCCTGATGTGGGCCAGAAGTGACATCATTAAGTAGAAAGTGACATCATAAAGCAGATGAAGGCCAAAAATAAACACTTTGTTCTCACAGAGAAACTCAGCTGCAAATGACAGAAGAGAAACTGTGCAAATCTTGTTCATATTTTTAGTTATTACAGGTGGAGCCTATTTATCCGCGTTAGTTCCATTCCGTGACTTGGTGCGATTAACAAAAAACGCATTGTGCTAAATTCCATAGAGTTACGCAAATACACTGCAGCCTGACACTTCTGGATGGAAGGAAACTAAGGCAGCTGTTATCAATTCCCTCCCATCTGTACTCAGCCCTCCCTGTTGCTTCTTTCACATGGGATGTTGATCTTTTAAGAGTCTAGCCCTATGTGTTTCTACTCAGAAGTAAACCCCGTTCCAGTCAATGGGGCTTACTCCCAGGAAAGTGTGGAGAGGATTGTAAGCTATATCTCATGCTTTGCTTGGTGGGAAGGCTTGCTTGTGTAGGTGATTGCCTGCACTATTGGGGGGGTTGCTTGTGTCAGTGATTGCCTGCACCATCTCAATGGGGGGGGGGATTTGGCAAACACTCCCTGGGTTTTTTTTAAAGCAATCCCCTCTGTTGCTAATACACCTGCCCCTGTGTGAGTGAGAGAGGGAGAGCATGCATGCATGCACGCACGCACGTGCAAGCAAGCACACGCACTCCACCTTGCTGCACATGTTCTGGCTACAGAGATTTTCAGCCCCCCCTTCCCCTCTTCAGCCTCTTTGCTGGCTCAGGGGCTCCAGGAGTGTTACTCTTCCTTTGTAAGGGGAACATCTTCCAGGGCTCCAGGGCTATTTCCCTGCCTGGGCGAGGCAGAGCTTTTTTGCAGTGTTTTGGGCTGCCTGGAAATGGAGTGAGACAGCCAGCACAGGGCAAAGGTGTGTGTGACTTTCAGTTCCCCCACCCCATTCGTGTTGAGACAAATCCACAGATAAAAAATCTGTGGATAAATAGGCTGCACCCGTATAGAGCCCAATTATCATGCTGGGAGAGCCCAATTATAATAGGGGCTGGATAAATTGCTTCCAGGGCTGCATTCAGCCCATAGGCCTTATGTTTCCCTGATCTAGTTTCAGCCAATAAAATCTATATGTTTTCACTACTTTCCCAAGTACGTTAAACAGGGGCAGGTTAGATTATGATTTTTTTAAATGCATAGACACTACTGGAACTTAAGACAATATTTTGAAACGATACTTGGGTGGTTCAGAAGGGAGCTGAACCACCATAACCTTGGCAGTGGGCTTTATGAGAAAAGCAGCAGCTGGATCACAGCACTGAACAAATTTAATTTATTATTCCACCCCCCCCCCCCAAGGATGAGGGAGATGTACATAGTTCCTTCACCTTTATGTCCTCACACAACAACCGTGTGAATTAGATTAGGCTGAAAGATATTGACTGACCCAAGGCCACCCATGAAGCTTCATGGGGATTTGAACCTGGTTCTTCTAGGTCTAAGTCCAACAGGATGATGACAGATGCAGATACTGTAGGTCAGTCAGCAGCCATCTGCCTGCACAGTGATCAACTTGGTCACCTCTTCCATCCATTCACTGCCACCTCACAGTGTTCATGGGCAAAGGGAAGGGATGTCCTCCCTGTCGGCTACCGCTCAGCAATCCATACTAAGCTACAGCCCCCACCAGTGTACACCTCCTCAGCTGCTAGTGCTTAGGGCTGAGTCCCACAACCACTTTTGGAATCTATCATTCTTTTTCTTTCCCACCTTTCCAAATGTCATTCAGTGCATCTCACAACGAGGTTCTAATACAAAATGCACAAAATAGCAAGCTTCATTTGGATCAATTCTAAAGTAAATAAAAAGATCAATTACATATTTTAATAAAATGTATCAAATTGCATAAGTAAAGCATCTAAACCTGTCCCAGGCCTAAGATGGTGGCCTAGCTAAAGCACAGGCTTATTGCTGCTGTTGTAGCTTCACTCTGAATCCTCTATCTTTTTTTGATAAACAGACATTTTTGACAGGCTGGATTGAATGTGCTTATATACAGTGTTTCTCAAACTGTGGGTCAGGACCCACTAGGTGGGTCGCGAACCAATTTCAGGGGGTCCCCTTTCATTTTAATATTTTATTTTTAATATATTAGACTTGATGCTACCCTGGGGTGTGACTGCATTTGAGGAAATGTTACAGACCTGTACTTTTAACAAGCTACTATGTATAAACTTTTAACAATAATAGTAAATGGAACTTACTCCTGGGTAAGTGTGGGGAGGATTGCAGCCTAGGATTGTGAAAAATTTTCCTGCTTGATTATGCAACTTCTGGTTCTGACATCACTTCCGGTGGGTCCTGACAGATTCTCATTCTAAAAAGTGGGTCCCAGTGCTAAATGTGTGAGAACCACTGGTTTATAGAAACCTTTTATTTATTTATTTATTTATTTATTTATTTATTTATTTATTTATTTATTTATTTATTTATTTTTCTTTCACATTTATATACCGCACTTTCTCCAAGGAGCTCAGGGCAATATGCATGACTCCTTCTCTTCATTTGTCCTCACAACAACCCTGTGAGGTAGGTGAAGCTGAGACGTAGTGACTGGCCCAAGGTCACCCAGGAAGCATCATGGCTGAAGGAGGATTTGAACCTGGATCTTCCAGGTCCAAATCCAACATCCAAACCACTATACCTGCATGTAAACACTACACATGTACACACACTGTACACATCAAAAATACATGTACACACTCCTTGGCAACCTTCAGTCTCGAAAGACTATGGTATCGCGCGCTGGATGGTGGTTCTGGCACAGCGTCTAGTGTGGCTGAAAAGGCCAATTCAGGAGTGACAATCCCTTCCACACTGGCAGCAAGTGCAGTCTGTCCCTGGTCTGTTTCCCTGGCTATGGGCCTTCCTTCTTTGCCTCTTTGCCTCAGACTGTTGCCCAAGTGTCTCTTCAAACTGGGAAAGGCCATGCTGCACAGCCTGCCTCCAAGCGGGATGCTCAGAGGCCAGGGTTTCCCACCTGTTGAGGTCCACTTCTAAGGCCATCAGATCCCTCTTGCAAATGTCCTTGTATCGCAGCTGTGGTCTACCTGTAGAGCGCTTTCCTTGCACGAGTTCTCCATAGAGGAGATCCTTTGGGATCCGGCCATCATCCATTCTCACAACATGACCAAGCCAATGCAGGTGTCTCTGTTTCAGCAGTGCATACATGCTAGGGATTTCAGCTCATTCCAGGACTGTGTTGTTTGGAACTTTGTTCTGCCAGGTGATGCCGAGGATGTGTCGGAGGCAGCGCATGTGGAATGCGTTCAGTTTCCTCTCCTGTTTGAGCAAAGAGTCCATGACTCGCTGCAGTACAGAAGTGTACTCAGGACGCAAGCTCTGTAGACCTGGATCTTGGTATGTTCCGTCAGCTTCTTGTTGGACGTGTACACACTACACACACCAAAAACCTGAAATTTCTGAGGAGGACCCAGTAGGGCTGCCAATCCTCCTGTATTGACCTGGGGTCTCCAGGAGACAGAATCAATCTCTAGGTTACTGTAGTCATGGCAATCATGGCAATTTTAATAGGCTGGCCCATCCAGGAGGCCATCTAAAGCAATCACCTCTGCTCACTTATTTGCCTCCATTGCTCCTCCTTCTCCTTCTATTTCTTAGATTGGAAAAGGAAGAAGGGAACAGAGAGGAAGAGGAACTGTAGACAAAAGGAGCTAAAACAGATAGCTCATGAATTCTGAATGAAAGGACCAGTGGTTGGTACATCATTGGGTAAGGGGGACAGTATTTGGAATTCCACCTCGAGCATCAGGAGGTCTTGGGCTGGCCCTGCCTACCTGGCTAAGGGCCCAATCTATCCGATTTTCCAGTGCTGGTACAGCCATACCAGTGGGGTGCACATTGCATCCTGTAGTGGGGAGGCAGGCTGCAATCCTTTGCACACTTTCCTGGGAGTAAGACCCATTGAATTCAATGGGGCTTACTTCTGAGTAGACCTACATAGGATTGGGCTTGCAATCACAGAAGCCTCCGCGAGTTATGGGGACATTTGTTCCCTTACTTTGGGTCTGCATTGTAGCTGCACTGCAGCACCAGTACTGGAAAGTTGGATAGGATTGGGCCCTTAATGACAGTACATCATGTTGGTGGCAAAAATGATTAGGAATAGATTCATTCAGAGTGAACAACGCTGGGACCAAGTGATATCAGCATGAATACTAACTTGAAAAACCAAGGAAAAAGATTGTACCAGGTCAGAGTCTACTAGTAAAGTACTGGGACCTACCAACAGCCTAAAAATGGCCTGAAAGTAACTTCTGCTGCCCATCTGCCTGAGAAAAAAAGAAAAAATCATTTTTAGCAGAATGGTAGCCCCATGCATAAAACGTGATTGAAATTATGCCTTTATATCAACATCATGTATTGATTTATTTTAACAAGTAGACTGTTTTGTGAACTACTCCTTTTCTGAAGTGGTATATAAATATTCTTGATAATAATGGTATATCCCTTTCAAGATTATTTTTTATTTATTATTATGCAATTATTGCACATTTTTATGCAGATATCTTGCTTTGACATTGCATTACTGTGGGGCCCCACACTCAGGCCTCAATCCTATTGTGGGTTTGCATTGCTAGTGTTCCAGCAGAGCAAAGCATTTAACGGCAGTGTGAAAGCTGGGACACAGTAATAAAAAATGCTTACCTCTGGCAGGTCTCCTGTTTGCCCCCCACCACCATTGTACGCAGTGTGTGCTTCACCAGTGCAGCTGCATTAACGCCAAAGGTGAGGGATAGGGTTGGGCAGACAAACACACACACCCACGTGCACATTTTCAGGATATTGTGCTACTGTTGCTCGCTAGCTTGGTTCTTGCTGTTAGGTGTAAACCGTAATATGGAAACACTTTTAACTTTTGAATCAAGTGACCCACAGTTCTAATGTGGTATTCTTTCAGTCATTTGGCAGAGTCCTTTGCAGCAATGAAGCCTGAAAGGATGAAGAACCAGGATGCAGTCTCCAGTCAGTTTAACACTTTAGTTTGTCCAAAACAGTGAGTGGTGGATTTGTTGGTGGCAACTGTCAATCCCTTCCCTTTACCCTCCTTCCTTCTTCCAGCAAGGAATGTTGAGCTCTCACTCTAGAGAGTCATCACCTGTCTATATCCATCCATGTGTCAGATGCATATATGGAAAAAGTGAGCATGGCAACCAATGACGGTCTGTTTCCAAAATAGAACCAGCTCCCTTCAGTCAGTTTAAACAATGTCCTCCAGGGAAAGAACCTCAAAGGACATTTGATCACACAAGCTTTGGAATTCGTTCAAGGGACCTAACCCGGAAACTGGTTGGCAGCACCCTGATTCTGAGTCTATCTTCCTTGGAAGCACAAGGAGATGAGCACCTCTCTTAGTTACAAGTCTTTTTCCAAAGAGCAGCAAACTATGGATAACTTGGAGAAACAGCTTATTTGTCCAATATGTTTAGAGATGTTTACTAAGCCAGTGGTGATCCTTCCCTGCCAGCACAATCTCTGCAGAAAATGTGCCAGTGATATTTTCCAGGTAAGTTGTTTTTTTTAAATTCCAATGGACACCCATAATTATATCATGCTACCAGGTGAGGAGGGCATGACAAAATGCTACAGCTGGTCTGATAAATAGGACTCTTTTTTTAAATAGGATACAGATACATTTAATTAGAAAGAGAAGGTTGTTGTTTGTTTTGTGTGTGGTTTTGGATCCCTTACATTTGGAAATGTCCTTTTTATTTATATAGACTGAATTGTTATTTCAAGTATTCAGAGATATTAACACCAGCCCTTTGTTCCCCAACACCTCTAAAAATGGCAAATTTCTCTCTAGCATAAGTTGTCATTATATTATTAGCTGGCAGGCATTGAGCAAAGTGATATTAGAAGTGATTTATCTGTCTGTGTACTTTTTGGACAGACTTTTCCCCAATAGCCGGGGTAAGTTTGGCTTTGAGGACCCAATCCAAAATTCATTAAAGTCATAGGGGTGACTGCATAGAGGTATTAGATCATAGTATGATATGGACCTTGGGATGTGGAAACTAGGACAATGGTCGGAAATCATTGTGAAATAATCTATGCTTCACTTTACCACATTGTTTATTACTTGGCAAGAACAGGCCTCAAACCCATATCTGCCAACCAGAGGAGGAACCACTGTGGCATCAGGAGGTCGATTTCGTTGTCCTTCGTGTAGGCATGAAGTGGTTCTGGACAGGCATGGTGTATATGGTCTTCAAAGGAACCTGTTGGTGGAAAATATCATTGATATATACAAACAGGAGTCTGCCAGGTAATACACTAATACCAGTCTCTGATGGATTGTCTGCAAATGCAGGTTTTGACTTGGTTGTGTTTGCCATGGAAGCAAATGGGATTGAATTTCTCAAAGCCCCAAACACAGAATTCTGGGATATCCATTGTGTGTGTGTGTGTGTGTGTGTGTGTGTGAGAGAGAGAGAGAGAGAGAGAGAGAGAGAGAGAGAGAGAGGTCATAGGGTTGAGCTCCTGCTGGCCACTTCTCTTTCCCATATCCCTGCTTTTTTCTTTATCAAGCCAGTCTCACTATTTCCAATTCCAACAAGCTGTCAACGGATAGTGTTAGAAATCAGCATTAGCTCTAGGCCCCATCACAGCTATCTTTTTTATTTTTTAAATTCTTTTTAATCTTACTTTAAAATTTTTAAACAAACTCAAAGCAACTAACAGAAGAGAGATCCAATACAATATGAAAGCAAATCAGTACAAAAGTAGAATCAGTAACTCACAGCCCAATCCTATCCATACTTTCCTGGGAGTAAGCCCCATTGACTCTAATGGGATTTACTTCTGAGTAGACATGCATAGGATTGGGCTGTCATTCCCCAAAGGCCTTTTTAAAGAGCCAGGTCTGCAGTGATAAGTCAGGGATGAGGCCATGTGAAACGTTGCTAGGGGAATGCGTTTCAGAGCATTGTCCCTACTCCTGAAAAGGCTGTGCTCATCCACTGAACCTCAGTTAGTGAGGCAACCTGCAGCAGGACCTCAGATGTTGAACAGAGTGTCCAGAAGAGCACATGTGGGGGGAAGAAGGTCCTTACAGAATCTAGGCCATGAGTCATTTATCTGCCTCTCTTCATAACTATTTAGGACCTGGACACTCACTGGACAGTCACCGGTGTGTGTGTGTGTGTGTGTGTGTGTGTGTGTGTGTGTGTGTGTGTGTGTGTGTAACTACTTGATATAAAGCAATGTTCAAACAGGGGTGAGTGTTTACCTTCCATATCTGAGGTATGAATCTCCTACAGTCAATTCATCACATGCCAGTGCAGCCTCAAGGTAAGGGAACAAACATTCCCTTACCTTGAGCAGGCCTCCATGACTGCTTCCCTACTGCCAGATGCAGTACCATACCACATTCTTATGACTGCATCGATGCTGGAAGGATTGGTTCCTTAGGCTGTAATCCTATCTTACCCACTGGAAACAAACATGTCTAGCTATTGGCCATCCTTATGGACTTGCAGATTTGTATGTTGCTCCAATTTCTTCTTATATCCATTATGACAAGTTATAACATTTTAGCACCTTTAAAAATAAAAAAAAAATTGAGGACAACTGCAGTGATGTGCAGATTGCATTCAGAAACCCACATGACAGAAAATTGTGCCATGAATACTTGAAAGAATATTTCTAGGAGCATGGGTTATTCCTTGTGCTATCAAATCCAGCTCTATTTTCAAAAGGAGAAAATGAAAGAAAAGCTCAGAAATGACGATTCACAACAAGGTCCAATATCTCAAGAATCACTAAGCTGATTCTGCATGCCTGTGGCATGTGCCTCACCTGTCTCTCTGTCCCAAGGGGGCAAGTACAGGTTCCCAGGTTGTAGGAAGGAAATGTTCACCACAATGCAGGCAGTAGCCATGAGGCACAGTCTAAATCAGTGTTTCTCAAACTGTGGGCCGGGACCCACTAGATCGGTCATGAGCCAATTTCGGGTGGGTCCCCATTCATTTCAATGTGTGTTTTATTTTTAGTATATTAAACTGGATGCTACCATAATATGTGACTGGGCTTTTAATAGGCTATTGTGTCGATGCTTTTAACAGTGATAGTTCATGGGGCTTACTCCTGGGTAAGTGTGGATAGGATTGCAGCCTAGGATTGTTAAAAAATTTCCTTCTTGATGATGTTACTTCTGGTCATGACATCACTTCCAGGTTAATGACATCACTTCCGGTGGGTTCCAGAAAATTATCATTCTAAAAAATGGGTCCCAGTGCTAAAAAGTTTGAGAACCACTGGTCTAAATGTATTTAATGTAACAAAAATAGAGTCCCCCCAAGAGACAAAACACAAATATATAGATTGCTTCTCCTTTTGTTAACTTTTTCAGTCTGGAATTGGCCCTCATTCCAGTAGTTCTAGTTGGAAGGCTCCATGTTTCCAGAAGGTTCCTGGGGAATTGCAAGAGAACATCAGGTTCCACTTGGCTAGATTGATGGCTTGGGCCCCAGGTTCTTCCTCCCTCTAACAGTAGCCTCTGGGGATGTTAACTCAAAAAGCCCCTGCCCCCAGTCCTCCCACCTTGAACCTGCCTCTGTTTGGCTTCTGCTTCGGGTGACTTGACACCCCTATGGGTCTTCCCAGGTGTGGTTAACTCCCTTCTTTGCCTCTGGTCTGCTTCCCTTGCCTCCCCCTGGGAAGGGGGCAAAATCAGTTGCAATAGCTCCACCAATATCCTGACACCTTTTCCCAGTCTCAATCTACCTACCCCGATCCACTCAGACTTGTGCCAGCAAAGTAGTTGTAATTCATCATATTAATTACAGTATAATTAGTTTGTGGAACTCCTTGCCACAAGATGTAGTGATAGCAGCTGGCCTAAATGCCTTTAAAAGAGAATTGAACAGAATTCTGGAGGACAAGTTCATCACAGGTTACAAGCAATGATGACTATGTGCAACCTCCTGATTTTAGAAGTAGGCTACCTCAGAATGCCAGATGCAAGGGAGGGCACCAGAATGTGGGTCTCTTGTTGTCTTGTGTGTTTCCTGTGGCATCTGTTGGGCCACTGGACTAGAACAGGAAGCTGGACTAGATGGGCCTTTGGCCTGATCCAGCAGGTCTCTTTTTATGTTCTTATGCTCTTAGATCCAAGTAGATCCATCAAGGCCAAGAAGGCTTCCCCTGGAGCTAAAAAACAACCGTTCTCTTGCCTCAAGGAGGTATCTAGGACTCAAAACGTCCTTGTAGGATGCAGCATGTGCTCCATTGGTGCAGCTACATCATTGTGAGGGGGGGGGAGAGAGACTTAAATTGGATCGGGCTAATAAGAAGGTACATAGAAAGCGGAAGAACAACAGTATCAAACCTAAGGAGTATTTTCAGTTTACAAGTGCTGTTCTTGCTCCTACAGTCCATGTATCTTCCTGGTTCTTGCTTTCTGCTTGAGACTGTGACACACAATCCAATCCTACCTAAACTTCCCCACCCTGATACAGCAGCACCAGAAACTTCCCCACCCTGATGCAGCAGCAGGCTACGCTGCATTCTGTGGGAACATCTAGCAGGCAGAAAGCCTCCTTGGGGTAATGGAAAATTTGTCCCTTTGCTCTGAGGTAAGCTTCAGCCTGCTCAATGAATTTGCTGGTGCAAGTACATCATCTGTGTTGCCAGATCAAGCCCAGGAAGGGGGATGGTATATGGTGCACACCAGTGCCGTTGATCCCACCCTCCCACGCCCAGTCTGCCCTTCCCCACCCAGAGTGCTGCCCTCCCCTGCCCCGTTACATCCCTCTCCACCCTCCTCTGCTCTCCCCTCACCCCATTTCAGCCCTGTGCTGTTCAGTGTAGAGCTTACCTGCTCTTATGCACTTCTGTCAGTGCATGATCGATGCTGTCTAAGAGTACTCTAGTATAGATGAGCAGAAAATCAGTACAGGGTGAAAATAGGCACATTGATTTCCATTGGATCCCTGAAGCAGTCTAAGTAGGCATGTTTATCTGAATGAAGGCACGGCAGACCTTATATAGGGCCAGGAATCCCTAATTTCCAGAGTCCCCCCAGTTCTGAACCCCTATTTTCTAGTGTCCCATTTTGTTTGAGATTTGCGACACAAGCCTATACTGTACATGTTTACTCAGAAGTAAGTCCCAGTTTGTTTAGTAGTGCTTACTATCAGATAGGTGTGCTTGGGATTGCAGCCTGAGTGACTCTGACCAGACCTTTTTTCCACAGACCAGAAAGAAAAACTGAGCAGCCAATGTGCGAAGAACATGAAGACGAGAAAATTAATATTTATTGCTTGAATTGTGAAGTGCCCACATGTTCAATGTGCAAAGTGTTTGGCGCTCATAAGGATTGCCAGGTTGCTCCTCTTTTAAATGTTTACCAAAGACAAAAGGTAAAAAAACTCAATTCTTCTTTCTTTTTCCGTTCCATTGAGAAAAAGGATGACTTGTCTTAGGAGTGTTTTTACTACCCCATAGTTTTTTCCATTGAAATTGGATTACATTTTTATCCCACATAAAAGATTTGTTAGTTTGGTTAAAACTTGACCCTAAAAAGACTTTTGTATGGAAAACAGGTGTAGAATAAAATTTCGTCTGTTTTGTGCACAAACTCGGGAGGCCCACACTCTCAAATGAAATTGTCTGTTTCTTCAAAACATATTAATAAATGTTTATTAAAACATTTATTGAGACTCTCAAAAAAAACTTTCAGAAGACAAAGAGCCCAATTCTACTCAACTTTCCAGTGCTGATGCAACCATGTCAATGGGACAGGTGCTGTATCCTGTGTTGGGGGGAGCAGTCATGGAGCCCTCCTCAAGGTAAGGGAACAGAACATACAGCTGCACTACAGCTGCATGGGCACTGGAAAGTTGGATAGGATTGTGCCCGTGGTAAGTTAATTCTGAAACAAACACTACCAACAACAGCCCGATCCTAGGCATGTCCTCAGAAGTAAACCCCATTGTGTTAAATGGGGAGTTATTCTGAGGCAAGTGTGTATAGGATTACAGCTTAAATCCACTATTTTCACACTTCCTCCCCCCATAACTGGCCAGGCTTTGACAGCACAGGAATACTCAAAATGAGCTTGCTTAGGAAGCCTTTCTGTCTGACAGAGACTCTCTGCCTCCTTAACAGACAACTTTTTACAAGGCTGGCTGTGAGCTTCCTGATTTTTGAAAACATGGATTTGGCTAATCAAAGCTTCTGATGACTTTGCCAAGACCTTCTGAGGCTTAGAAATGCAAGCTGTCTATTGCAGTTAATCACTGATGGTGGAACAATTAGCACCTATCAAGGTTTCTTTAGGTGCAAAAACAAAATGGAGAAAAAAATGCTATTGAAAATTAAACTGGGTTAGTGTTTTTTTTCCCCCACTCCAAGTGCAGATTGTAAATTTCACTGGTGTTTCATTGGGTTTAAAATGTAATCCTAAATACATTTTTAGTCACAGAAAAGATACATGATGTCTAGCTAAATTTTGGTTAAATTTTGGACCAATACGTTGATGACAACATCCTGAAAGGACCAACTTGCGGCACCACTAACTTGAATATTTTCACAAATATGTCTGGTGTAGCAAAAATACCCCAAGTTGAGATTGTCACTGGTTTAAAAAAACTAAAACAAAACAGAATTGTACACAAATAAACTGAATAATATATCTCACAGGAGAGCATTCATTGATATTATGGGCTTCTAGTTTCATTGTTCTATTTTTTAAAAATTAATTAGTAAAACATGTATGCAGTTCTTTGTGCCTGAAACACCAAAGCATCATGACCCTCCCCATGTCACTACTGCCACAGCAGCATACCATAATGCAGCCATTTTCAACCACTGTGCCATGGCACATTAGTGTGCCACAAATGTTCCACAGGTGTGCCACAGGAGTTTGGGGGAAGATCATTTATTAGTAGGGCCAATGCGGATATGAGCCCCCCACTGGCAGCATGGTGTGCCTTGTCAGTTGTCAAAAACCTGATGGTGTGCCTTGACAATTTTAGTGCTCTGTCAATGTGCCATGAGATGAAAAAGGTTGAAAATCACTTCATGCCATAATGCATGAAGCATCCTCATGATAAGTATATCTAATGGCATCAGCCTTTCCTTGTATTTCATGCCAAACCAAACTCTGTATTGCAATTTTTGTTCTTGAAATCTTTTCAGTTTGTTTGTAGGTGTCTTAAAACGGATATTCTTTTTTTCATTTTGTTTTGGTTCATTTCCAAGGCCAATTTAAGGTGTTGATTTTGACCTTTAAAGCCCTTTATGGTTTGGGACCAGCATATTTGAAAGACCACCTTCTTCTATAAAGTCCAGTTTGTTTTCTTGAAGAGGGCCCTGCTCGTTGTGGCGCCATCAAGAAAAGTTAGGGAGATGGCGGCTACAAATAGGGCTTTCTCAGTGGGGGTGTCTGTACTATGGAATTCCCTCCCTTTTGAGTTAAGAACAGCCCCTTCACTGTTAACCTTTCAGCAAGGTTTGAAAACTTTTTTATTTCAAAAAGGCTTTGATGCCTGGTAGAGGGTATGAAGGTTGCTTTTTTAGTAATTTTTTTTAACTGATGGGTTTTTTTTTTCTGCTGCTGTTTCTCTTTTATTCTCTATTTTATAGTTTTATTTATATTTTATAGTTTTTTATGTACATCTTTTATATATTTTAATTGCTTTTAGCCACCTTGGGTGCCCCCTAGGGAGAAAGGCAGGTTAAAAATAAAAATAAAAAAATTCTCAAAGAACAATCCTAACTGCTCTGGCCCAGGAGTGTCACAAACATGCCATAAAGCATGTTTCTGGGTGGGGGGAGGGCAGCCCAGGAGGTGAATTGGGCCTAGGCGGGGGGGTGGGACTGGTCATGGTAGCACAGGCCATTTCCTAACCCCCACTCCCAAACCCCCCCCCCCCACATGGGCTGCTCGGATTTGCGCTAGCGATTTCACTGGTACAGATCTGAGTAGCCCCATGGGGTGGTGTTACTTGGGATAAGAGGAAAAATATCCCCTTACCCCGAGTTGCCCTCTAGCCACCTCCTAACCTGCACTAGATACAGTGCACGCCACTCAGACTGCCTGTTCAAGCGCAGGTTAGGATTGGGCTGTCCATATCTGACCAGAGGCCCATCTTTAGATTTGGGAAAGAGAACATTCCACAGTTTGGCTTTTAATGCATTTCTGTCTACAGTTAAAAGAAAAGTTTTACTTTGCCAGTAATTACTTGGGAATGGAACAGAAAGGCTGGGCCGTGCTCCCAGAGTCCTTTGCTGCCATCTGTAAAAGGTCTATTTATTTTTAACCCAGCATTCACTAAACAGCTGTTTATTTGGAGTATCCTCATGAGAAATGCAACTTAATTTCTTGAAAGCCTTAGTGGGGCTGTCACCAGAGAGAGCCAGCTTACAAGTACAGCCTTTGGATAAAGCCCATAATTATATTTATTTGTGAACACCAGAGCTGGGTAGATGCTTAGGGGGGAAAAACACATCCAATTGAATATATTGGAGAAATGTATTGGATGCTGTCCATGGCTTCCTATGCCCTTTCTAGGATAATTCATAGGAGAATGTGTTGAACAAAGATATCTGTGGAAAGTATCTTGAATATTCATATCAGCGATTAAACACACCACTATTTCTGCCAGAGATAATGTACATCAGTATGCATCCGTTCTCAAACTGAAACATTTAGGAGACAAATCCAGTTCAAATACTGGGCATTCAGTACCAAATCCCAATCAAATATGTAAGCTTTTCAGAGGCTAGCATGACCCAGAATGAAACTGTTATCCAATAGTTTCAGAAAGTTAATGAAATCCTGAAAATCAAATTTTAATCAAACAAATTAGTCATATGATTCTTAACGCAGGGAAGGAGATCTTTTAATAAAACAACAGCTCAATCTGATCCAGGGCTTACACTGATTGATCTTGCAATGTGTCAGCATAAATCTCAAAACAATGGTGCTAAAGTTGCTCTGTCATTCCATGGCCTGTGGCTGTCAGGGCAGACAGCCAGAGGCCACCCATGGGAAACAGTGTCCCACTGAATTGCCTCCATCCCACACTGTCACTGGTAAGTCAGGGGGCTGAATGGCGAATGGGGGCGATTCAATGTGAGGAATAGGCCAAGCTGGGTTGGGAGGGGGAGGATCTCGGCAGCAGTGGTGCATGTCAAGATCCTATTCCTAGCCTGACAGCCCCTGTACAGACTCTCCTCAGATGTACACCAGCTGGCATGGGTCCAAGGAGATTCATTAGAAACCAGTAAAAAGGGATTTTTACTTACTTCTCCCCAGCTGTCTGGTCACCCCCCTCTCATAGCATGCAGCAACACTGCATGCTCTGGGCTGGCCCGGGAGGGGTGGTAGAATTGGGCTATGATTTACAGTAACTAGTTTCATCAGCTGCAATGTACATTATTGGCAAGATTATTTGGTTTGGGTTTTCAAAAATAGTTTTCTTTTTGTCTTCCAATAAGCATTTCCCCAGTGCCTTTTCAGGCAACTTCTGAAAGATCGTTCTAACTGTGAACAGTAAAAGGCATATTTATTAAAGCTGTTCCATAGTCCCAGTTTATATTTATACTTATTTTACACGTGTTTATTACTCTACAGTCAGAACTCAGTGATGGCATTGCAGTACTAGTTGGAAGTAATGACAGGGTACAAGGAATTGTAACTCAGTTGGAAGAAACCTGCAAAACAGTTGAGGTAAGCATACAGGATGCATTCGTCTGAGCTAAACCATGTACTGTAATTGTGATTGTCAGTGGCGTCACTAGGAGGGTGCGGGCCGCACTGGGTGACGCGCACAGGGGAGGTGATGCGCACTGGGGGGGTGAAACGCTAAAATTGTGGTGGTTGGGAGTAACTCCATCATATTATATACCAATGGATGCAAAATTTTGAGCAGAATGCAATGCAAAAGACCAGAGTAAAATATCTCCTTTCTATCAAAAGTTATGATCAAACAACTGGAGAACAAAAAATGCATGGATCCCTATGGAAAGTGAAAGTGAGCTGTATCGCGCATTTACTCGTGAGTAGGCAAACTTGCCTTAGTCTGTCAGAAAAGGCAGGCTGAGAGGAATCCAACAACACCAGAATGGTCCTGATCCAGTGAATGCAGCCCCCAAAAATACCTGAGAAGGAAGTCCCTACCTCCAAGCAGATAAATGTATTGAGCCCTATGGAATGCGAAACTAAGCCACACTGTCATGTTTACTCACGAGTAAGCAAATGTGCCTTGGCTGGTGGAGAAGATCAGATGAAGGAGAGTGCAAGGCTACCAGAATGGTCCTGATCCTATGCACCTGGAGCTCAACAAGTGCTCCAGAAGGCAGCCTCCCCCCCCCAAAAGGATCAAAACAGAGTCTTCAGCTGATAAGGTGAACCGTTTTGAGACTTGCAAAGCCAGGTCGATCCTGACAGTGATCTGGTTTAAACAGAAGTTCTTAAATTGAACTGGGCACTGGGTAGGGCTGAAAACCTTACTGGTTTTGGAGGGGGGGGGTGTTATTGCAGGCAGGCTACAGAGGAAATTTACTTGGTGGAACAGGGCTGGCTTCTGCTTATTTAATTATTTGTTTTACTTTAATTATTTATACTTATTTATTTTAATTTGCCTGATGATGTCACTTCCACCATGACATCACTTCTGGTGGGTCTTGGACAGATTGTCATTCTAAAAAGTGGATCCCAGTGCTAAGAGTTTGAGAACTGCTGCAATAAGGTATTAGTAAGTTAACACCCTTGGGGCGGTGACACCACTAGTGACCAAAATAACTAAAATCACAGTTTGGACAATTAATACCATCATGTTATATATCAATCAATGCATAATTTCATGCAGAATGTGTTCTATCTTTGTTCTATCAAAAGGTACAGCCAAAAAACCAGTGGGGGCGGGGTGATGTTACATCACCACGCCCACCACTTGGGGTGTTGCCCCACCCACTGCATGGGGAATGATGCGCTGGCATCCCGCACCGGGTGATGCGAACCCTAGTGACACCACTGGTGATTGTTATTCAGTACTGTATATACATTTGGTGATGACAGTATATATGCTTGTACAGTCTGTGTGTGTGTGTATGTGTGTGTGTGTGTGTGTGTGTGTGTGTGTGTGAGAGAGAGAGAGAGAGAGAGAGAGAGAGAGAGAGAGAGAGAGATGACAAATATTCATTTGCACCTTTTTTCTTTGAAGAAGATTTCTGTGCAGATCAAAACTTCTACCCTATTCAACTAGTACAATCCAGTCAATAAATGGTACCATTCTTAACATTATCTGCATGCCACAGAGGCTAGTGTAATCCAAGCAATACGCCATCACAGTTCTAGTATGGCACAGGCAAAAGCCAGGAATAACAAAGGTGTCCCATGTCAGGAGAACCTGGGTTTGTTTAGTAAACAAACACAGATGACTCAGGCTAACACACTGTGCCACCCACTCAGAGGATGGAAGGAGGAGGGAGATGAGAAGGGGAGGGGAAAGAGATACCAGCTAAATGGATGAATAATATGAACCCACAATTTGCATGCTCCAGAGCAATGAAACTGACTTAAACAGGACCAGTGGAGAAATGGGACTTGGTCTCCAGGCATGGCGAAGTCTGTATCAGTCTAGACAATGAATTTGAATTGGAAGTCCATTTTTTATCATTGTTTCCCTGTCTCTCTCTGCTGTCTCTCTTGCACAGTGTAACAAAGGCCCTTTTGATCTCCCATTTAAATCATTTGGGACTTTTTGGCTGAAACAACAAAGAATCTTATGGCACCTTAAGGACTAACCAATCTATTTCAGCATAAGCTTTTGTGGATTGCTGTCCACCATCAGGAGTACTTCACATTCACTTGATGTTGTCCAGGAAAGCTTATACTGAAATAAATTGATTAGTCTTCAAGGTTGCTACAAGAATTGGTTGCTTTTGCTACAACAGGTGAACAAACCTACCATTCTGGAAATCATTTTGGCTGGGTCATGCCCATAATTATACAGTGTTGCTTTTGATATCACAAATCATATGCTTTTCTAGAAGTCAGGAATCAAAAAAACAAAATACATAGCTCTGTGCATGGGAATAGCTGTAATCAAGCATCTAAAACTCCCTTCACGCATGTAGTCACCCATGTGCAGAAGCCATTCACTATAATGAGATCCCACGCTGCAGAGGTGCATGTGTCTATGTGAATGGGAAAAATCTTTTCCATGTATGTGACATCACATTGGGAGAAAGTGTGCTGATAACATGGGAAAACTCAACATGATCTTCCCTGCCTGTATGAACATTTTATTCACATGTGTAGCCTTTCAACATGGGATTGTACTATATGGAAGTGATTTCTGTGCTGTTGACTGAGCATACTAAGAAATTGAATTCTGTCAGGATTTTGGTCCATTCACATGCCAGACCCACTGTAAAAAGACATGGCCCTTAAAGTAGATTAGAATGCAAGAAAACTCAAACTTTACTGGTTCATTCCTGTAACATTGGAAAGTATAAATTATAAACATGCTCAAATTTTCCATTGCAAAACAAGGTCTTTATCAAACAATTAATTTCCTGCTGTTGCCAGACCTCCTTGACCTTCGTTTCTGACCTGCTGCCTGCCACCATTATACATCAAAAGTCATCAGTCCCATGAGAGTAAATTAGAGAGTGTCAGTGCTTAATTGGAACACCATGTGTTTTGCTACACACTTGTTCCGGATAGGTTAGGAAGGGCATCTGAAACCTGTCGCTCCTCTCATGACATTTTTCAGGCACAAGAAGCGGCATTTCTCTTTAAACATAAGATCCCAGGATTAATGTGACGTTAATCACATGTTGTTCTCCCCCCCCCCCCCCGATATTTTCATTTTTTGGCTAAAGCAGCTGCCCAGGCAGCCTGCAATAGAAGGCTGGTGCAGTGGGGAAAGGTACCTTAGCTCTACTTTTCTGCTGGTTTTCCACCTCCAGCTCAGATAGTCTCCAGCTGATTCTGACCCCATGAGAGAAAAGAAATGGGCATCCATGTATTTTCTTCCTTCCTACTCCAGTCCTAAAATGACAGTGGCAATCTGAAGCCTGAAAAATGACAAAAAAGTTAGAACTACTGAGAAAGACCTTTTTCCTAGACCTGGAACTTCTGCCTGTTAAGATATATCATACTGGGTAATGTAAGTAACAGCCCATATATCTGACTTGCCATAATAAGGCAATTCCTTATAGCTAAATTTAGCAGGAATGCAAGGAATGGAATCTTGATTGGTTGTAAATCATGTAGACAATGCACATTATCTGCTTGCTGAGAAAGTCTCTAGGATGATAGAATTTGCATTTTTTTTTTCTACCACAGTAA
Organism: Tiliqua scincoides; assembly: GCF_035046505.1. Classification (NCBI taxonomy): domain Eukaryota; kingdom Metazoa; phylum Chordata; class Lepidosauria; order Squamata; family Scincidae; genus Tiliqua; species Tiliqua scincoides. The sequence goes on along the minus strand of NC_089824.1, from coordinate 40,349,331 downwards.
AATGGCTACTCTTTCAGAATTTATTTATTTATGGAATCAACTTCTGCAAAACCCACAGGCAGGGCTGCCAGGTGGCAATCCTGAGATCATACACTGTACTTTTAAATGACCTAATTTTATTTATTAAAATAATTTTCCACCCTGCCTTTTCCTATTAAAACTGGCATAAGGTGACTAACAGTATTTTAAAAATCAAAGAAAAAAACATGAGATATAATAACATGAAACAATACTAAAAGCAGCAGGACAAGCATAGCTCACTCGATAAAACCGATTTGAAAAACCTTCTGAAATAAGAAGTTTTCAAACACTGCTTAAACATGGCCATATAGGGAGTCTGTCACCTCCCTGGGAAGTGATTGCCATAGATGTAAAACTCTGTTCCTGATACTCTAAATTAGATGTTTAGTCAAAAATGGACCAGAGACGCTCCACAGAGAGCACTGTGTTTCATGCTGGTATCAGGGCATTATCGGTTTCATAAAAGTGGAGGCAGTCCCTGAGCAGGAGACAAGGTGTCTGGGACCTCTCCTGCTCATTCCTCTCTGATCCTATGATCCACCCCTTAACCTTGCCTGCCCTGAGACATACCTAGAGGATATGACAACATATCCCACTGCATCAGATCAGGATTTTTTCAGCAGAATCCAGCTACCTCCTGGGAGTCCTAAAGCAGGACATGAAGGCAATGGATTTCTGCTGTTGCTTGTTCCCGGCATCGGGTACACAACCTTGAACACTTTATGTCTAATTAACTGCCGTAATGAAAACCAGGGGAGATATCAGCAGGAAACGCTGCAGTTACCTTGGGAAGGAAATTAAAGATACAGGCTAGCCTTTTCTGGGTTACAGCCTAGCACTTCTATCCACATGAAGCATCAAGTAGGAACATTGACTATTGTCAACATTGTGGGGTGGGTCTCGTACATAAGAACATCCCCACGGGATCAGGCCATAGGCCCATCTAGTCCAGTTTCCAGTATCTCACAGCGGCCCCACCAAATGCCCCAGGGAGCACACCAGATAACAAGAGACCTGCATCCTGGTGCCCTCCCTTGCATCTGACATAGCCCATTTCTAAAATCAGGAGGTTGCACATACACATCATGGCTTGTAACCCGTAATGGATTTTTCCTCCAGAAACTTGTCCAATTCCCTTTTAAATGCATCCAGGCCACATCCAGTGGCAAGGAGTTCCACAGACAAACCACACGCTGAGTAAAGAAATATTTTCTTTTGTCTGTTCTAACTCCCAACACTCAATTTTAGTGGATGCCCCCTGGTTTTGGTGTTATGTGAGAGTGTAAAGAGCATCCTCTCTATCCACTTTATTCTTCCCCTGCATAATTTTGTATGTCTCAATCATGTCCCCCCTCAGGCGCCTCTTTTCTAGGCTGAAGAGGCCCAAACGCCATAGCCTTTCCTGATAAGGAAGGTGCCCCAGCCCAGCAATCATTTTAGTTGCCCTCCTTTGCACCTTTTTTTAGTTGCCCTCCAATTAAGCACCTTTGCACCTTTTCCATTTCCACTATATCCTTTTTGGGATGTGGCGACCAGAACTGGACACAATACTCCAGGTGTGGCCTTACCATTGATTTGTATAACAGCATTATAATATTAACTGTTTTGTTCTCAATACCTTTTCTAATGATCCCCAGCATAGAATTGACCTTCTTTACTGCCACCGCACATTGGGTCGACACTTTCATCGACATCCACCACCACCCCAAGATCTCTCTCCTGATCTGTCACACAGCTCAGAACCCATTAGCCTATATGTGAAGTTTTGAATTTTTGCCCCAATGTGCATGACTTTACACTTACTTACATTGAAACGAATCTGCCATTTTGCTGCCCAGTCTCCCAGTTTGGAGAGATCCTTCTGGAGCTCCTCACAATCACTTCTGGTCTTCACCACTCGGAAAAGTTTGGTGTCATCAGCAAACTTGGCCATCCTGCTGCTTAGTCCTGCCTCCAGGTCATTTATGAACAGGTTGAAAAGTACAGGTCCCAGGACAGATCCTTGGGTTACTCCACTTTCCACCTCTCTCCATTGTGAAAATTGCCCATTGACACCCACTCTCTGCTCCCTGGACCTCAACCAGTTCCTAATCCAGGAGAGAACCTGCCCTCTAATTCCCTGACTGTGGGGTTTTCTCAGCAGCCTTTGGTGAGGGACCATGTTGAACACCTATTGAAAGTCCAGATATATAATGTCCACGGGTTCTCCTGCATCCACATGCCTGTTGACCTTTTCAAAGAATTCTAAAAGGTTTGTGAGGCAAGACTTACCCTTACAGAAGCCATGCTGATTCTCCCTCAGCAAGGCTTGTTCGTCTTTGTGTTTTGAGATTCTATCGTTGATGAGACATTCCACCATCTTACCCGGTATAGACGTTAGGCTGACCGGCCTATAGTTTCCCGGGTCCCCCCTCTTTCCCTTTTTAAAGATTGGTGTGACATTTGCTATCCTCCAATCTTCTGGCACCGTGGCCATTTTGAGGGACAAGTTGCATATTTTAGTCAAGAGATCAGCAACTTCATTCTTCAATTCCTTAATAACTCTAGGGCAGATGCCATCAGGGCCCGGTGACTTATTGATCTTTCATTTATCAATGAGGTCTGAAACATCTTCTCTTGTAACCTCTATCTGACTTATTTCCTTGGTCAGGAGGGGCCGTTCGAGCAGCGGTATCTGCCCGAGGTCTTCTGCCGTGAAGACAGATGCAAAGAACTCATTCAATTCCTCTGCCATCGCTAAGTCTCCTTTTATTTCCCCTTTCCCTCCCTCACCATCCAGAGGGGCAACTGCTTCTCTGGCGCATTTCCTGCTTCTAACATATTTGAAGAAGCTTTTATTATTCCCCTTAATGCTGCTGGCCATGTGTTCTTCATACTCTCTCTTGGCCTCCCGTATCACCTTCTTACATTTCTTTTGCCACAGTTTATGTTCCTTTTTATTCTCCTCATTAGGGCAAGACTTCCATTTATGGAAGGAAGCTTCCTTGCCCTTTATGGCCTCTCTAACTTGGCTGGTTAGCCATGTGGGCACCCTCCTGGACTTTGTCGAGCCTTTCTTTCTTTGCGGTATACACTTCCTCTGGGCCTCTATTACTGTTGATTTGAGCAACCTCCATGCATTCTGTAAAGACTGGACTCTTTCTACCTTCCCTTTCAACCTCCTTCTAAGCAGCCTCCTCATATGAGGGAAATCCACTCATTGAAAGTCAAGGGTTTTTGTGAGAGATTTGCCCGGTATTCTTCCCCCAACGTGCATGTCAAAACAGATCACAGCATGATCACTGTTCCCCAACTGCTCAGTAACATTGACATCTCTAACCAGGTCCTGAGTACCGCACAATATTAAATCCAAAGTCACCTGTCCTCTGGTGGGCTCCATGACTAGCTGCTCTAAGGCACAGTCATTTAGCATGTCAAGGAATCCAGTCTCCTTTTCGTGATCAGAACACAAATTGACCCAGTCAATACGAGGATAATTGAAGTCCCCCATGATTACAACCCTGTCCCTCCTTGTCACCTCCCTGATCTGTTTCCTCATTTCAAGGTCCCCTTCCGGTTTCTGGTCTGGAGGATGATAGTATGCCCCCAGTATTACATCACTCCTCAGGCCTGGTAATTTAACCCATAGAGATTATATGGAGTCGGACCCACCTTCAATCTCTACTTTGCTGGATTCTATCCCTTCCTTAACGTAAGTGGCCACCCCACCTCCAACATGCCCCTCCCTGTCCCTCCTGTAGAGTTTATAGCCCAGGATTGTGGTATCCCACTAATTTTCTGCATTCCACCAGGTTTCCATTATGCCCACTATGTCAATGTTTTCCCTTGTCACCAGACATTCCAGTTCTCCCATCTTTGCTTGGAGACTTCGGGAATTTGCCTAAAAGCATTTGTACATGGAATGCCCCAGGATGGGCTGCTTATTCGCTCCTTTATCCCTGAATCCTCTCATTGTGCCAAACCGTCTATCACATCCCATCACGCTACCATTCCCAATTTCTTCTCCTACTCTGTCTTTGCCTTGTTGTTCTCTAACCTCCCCATCCTCGTTCCGTAGGGATGAGGAGTCCTGAACCGGATGCCCCTTGACTCCTGTCGGCCTTCCCCCAGGGATCAGTTTAAAAGCTGTTCTGCCACCTTTTTAATGTTATGCGCCAGCAGTCTGGTTCCATTCTGGTTCAAGTGAAGCCCGTCCCTCTTATACTAGCCCCGCTTGTCCCAAAACGTTCCCCAGTGCCTAACGAATCTAAACCCCTCTTCCCTACACCACTGTCTCATCCAAGCATTGAGGCTCCTGATCTCCGCCTGCCTAACTGGCCCTGCGCGTGGAGCCTAGCTGGCCCTACGCGTGGAAGCTACGAATTGTAGTTTTTACTGAAGATTTCTTGTGCCACAGTTGCAGATTTCCTGAAGACAGAAGTATCTTTCATGAATTCCTTGTGAAACCCTTTGGATCAGTAATTTAACTAGGAATAAACATTCTGGACAATTTGAGTAGCATTGTATGTTGGATCAAGAAAAACCATCCTGGATTGAAGGCCAATCCAAATGTGACACGAGAGATCAGTAATCAAGATCTCTTGTGACCTTTTTAAAAAAACGTTAATAGCAATCATAAGAGGTTAAAATCAAATTGGAACCGTGGTTTGGGTAGGGGGGTTAACCCTTTCCTTCCTTTCTGTCTTTCCAATTAAAATCTCCCCTCCCTCCATCAAGTCACCCATAAAAATAAAAAAAATTAAAGGACCACATGATATCTGTATGTTTTCCCATGTGGGGGCATAGAAGTTGGAGGAGCAATTTAAATTTTCTAACCCGCTCTGCAATGCCATGGTCCTGATCCAATGCAAGGAAAGTGCCCATGGCTGCTATTAGTAATTTCTTTTCATTTTTAAACAGTGGAAAATTCTGATAACAGGTTTCCCATGTGCCATTAGTATAAGGTCTGACAAAGTGCCATGAGAACTTATATCACTTCTGTATACACCAAAATAAAATAGAAAACTAGAACTATATGACTTCTACCCACAAATGAAGGATTATAAATCAAAATCTGAGGTAAAGAGTTTTTGAAATTAATATCTTGTGGTTCTAATTGGCAGAAAAATCCATTACAGTCCTTTATATAACCAAAGCAAAGGAGAAGAAATAATATACCAAATGTGATTCAAAGGCTCTTAAACCCTTTAGCTAAGTAAAAAAAAAACAGAATATTGGAAGTTAGAAGCCAAAACTTTGTTGTCAGGAAGGCTTTGCGTTCTGAGGATGAAATTGGTTGCTATCAGGAGTTTGCAGACAGAAATAAGCCTTTAAAGTAGGCTAACTGTAGAAATTAGAATCACACCAAAGCAGAAGCTCCTTAATATTCAAGTTTTAACAGACTCAAACAAAACCGAGACCTCAAAGGTTTATAGTGAATGATGCCTTAAGAAATAGAAACAGCCTCCAGGACTGGTGTCGTGTCTTTCCAAGGATGACTCACTTACCTGCAATGCTCACTTTTTTTGACTCTCTACTGTCCAAATTTCAGTTGAGAGACTGAGGTGCTCATAGCTCTTTCACCTTCAAAACATTTAATAGATGTTTCACTCATAAATAAAATACAAGGGACTCTGGAAAATAAACTTCACCGTGTCTTCCATAAAATATCTGTCAAAAGACTTCTTCCTTTCACATGGGCTTCATCTCATTTGCACACCAATTCAGCCTTGACAGTTATCAAGCTAACAGCCCACTCCTAAAGGTGGCGCTGCCGCCAAGTGCAGCAGCGCCAAAGTGGCTACCGCTGCATCCTACGGCCCCACAGCAGCTGCAGGAGGTCTTCTTGGGGAAAGGGGACTTTCATCCTCTTCCCCCATGGAAAGCTCCAAGTCCTGCAGTGAGGCTTCTCATTTTACTGGCACAGACTTGAGAGACTCCGTGTTGGGACATCTGGCCCAACATGGAATTCAGGATCCAGCAGAGCAGAGCACTGCTGATCCCACCCCCTCCCACCCTGGTTCTTCCCCCTGCCCCACCCTCCCCACCCTCCCCCCACCCTGGAATGCCTTCCCCCACCTCAAGGCCCTCACTGCTTCCAAGAGCTCTTACCTAGCTCCACATGGAGCTAGTTGGCTCAGCGCCAACTGGTATTGGGCCAGCACCAGTGCTGATTTGGCGCAGGTTGTCGTGGCATGCTTGCAACACCCAGCGCTGGTGGTACACTTGAACTGATGGCAATGAAGAGCTCAGGATTGGGCTCTAAAGCGGCAACCCGAAGCACAATTAGCAGGGAGTGAACACAGTGTTGAACACAGTGAGACTTATTTCTGAGTAAACATGCCTATGATTACACACTGGGAAATGACACACACAAGGACCCCTCTCTGTGATCTAGTTCAAGTCATGGATGAGAGTTAAGCACCATTCATCTCTGTTTGCTACCTTGTCTAAGACTGTAAATTTTCTGACTGTTTCTTGAATTCACTCTCTGGTATCTTTGAACATGGCAGAGCTACAAAAATGGGAAGTCTGATTTTTTTTACTTTTCATTTTGAATGGAATGGTAGATCCTTCCACGCTATATTTAGCTTCTGTAATCCGCACAGGGGGGTCTGAGTTTCCAATTTGTGGAAATATGTGTTTCAGCCTAATACAAATGTTTATGGTATAATTGAGGGGATCATGTGTAGATATAAAAATCTACCTAATAGGATTATTTTTAAAAGAAGCAATGTTTCATATTTTATAATGTGTTATATCATATAATGTGTTATATGATGAAGTAGAAATGTATAGTTCCCTGTCATTACTTTATCATATTTAACATAATTTACAATCCTTATAATTTCAGTATGTTAAACCACTGTTACCAAAACAAGTTTTTGCCATGCCATGCCATACTTAAAAGTGATGTCATTCTTCCATCATAATTTTGGAATTCTTAAGGCTAAAAGCTGGGGGTAGGTAGATCCTTTTGGACTATGAAAAAAATTGTTAAAATAGATTTCATTTAGAGAAGATGAGCTTTAAAGAACCACTATTCAGAATTTTAAAAAATAAAATAAAGCATATTTGTCTTTGAAAACTTCCTTTATCACATACTTTTTAACATGAAGCCAACGATTCACAGGAATGCTGCAAAAGGCAGAAGGAGCAACTGTGTGAAAAATTTGATTATCTGTACTCAATACTGGAAGAAAGAAAAAGTGAGATGACACAAATCATCACGAGGACCCAAGAGGAGAAATTGGACCATGTTCGCTCTCTGATGAAAAAATATGCCAACCATTTGGAAGCTGTGTCAAAACTGGTAGAATCGGGCATCCAGTTCATGGAAGAACCAGAAATGGCTGTGTTTTTACAGGTATGTTAACAACAGGTTAAAAACTACAGCCAAGGAAAAGTAGCATTTCACAAGACTTTAGGCTGCAGTTCTAAACACACTTCCATGGGAGTAAATCCTACATCATAGTGAGACAGACTTCCAAGTAAACATGTATTGGCTTGCAGAACTCGACTGCAATCATACATACACACTTACCTTGGAGCTTCAGTGCACCAAAGGAGACTTGCTTCTGAGTAAACATGCATAGGAATGTGCTGTAAGTGACTCTTCCCATTTTAAAATGATGTTCTGTCCAGTGACTGTTGTTCATGCAAACAGGGCCTGTTTTCTTTTCTTACTATTGCTTGGGAAGAAGTGCTCCATTATCTGTAGCACTGTGCTTCCTAATGGACAATCATTTTGGAGTGCCTGATTAGACGCTTGGTATTTATAGACTCTTCCATTGATTCTGGAAACATCTATTCTTATATTATATGCAGATAACATTAAGTACAGAGACACTTGTCTCAAGCGGATACAAGTCTAGTCTCCTTTAAACAGAGAACCTCTCTGGACCGGTAGAGTATTCTAACTGCTTTGAATCTACATAGTAGTCCAAAAATGAGATATAAATTAAATAACTAGATGATGATGCTGTCAGAAAGGAAGGTTAAGGCGCCCTTGTTTCCAATAAAGACTGTTTAGTAGATCATTACTTAGCATAGTTGTGCATGTCCAGAAAAAAGAAGCTGCTATGGAATATAATAGGGATGATATTAATGAAGGTTCTTGAAAATGACTTTGGTTATATCACAGTTTTGTTATTGTGACACTGCTTTCATGTAACCAAAAGGCAGATATATCAAACTCAATTATTTTTACAGCAATTGAATGCTTATTTTTTTAATCTGTACATTTAAATAAGCAATTGCAATAAATAAGCAATTGAATGCTTATTTTTTAAATCTGTACGTGACATAATTTTCACCTATTTTTTTTTTAAAAGCTGCTTTATATCCCTTCACATTATCAGTGGGGAGTGAGGGCTAAAACAGACATGGTGAGGTCAGATATCCTTCTTTTAGATTGACACCCACTTATTTCAGCAGATCTCTTATCCTACATCAGAAGATAACAAATTGGTGTTATTTCAGAACATGACAGCTCTGCAAAGAGATGCCACTACTTTGCAGTGTTTCTTATGTTTGCAATTTTGAGCTGGGAACTCCACCTACACCTTTCTATTCATAGATCTCAAAGATGAAGTCATGGCTGGGTTAACCATTATGTTAAGCACACAAAAGCATCGAGCCTATGGCAGGTTGAGTCAGTGTATATAGTTTAATTACTTTGGAGTTTCCCAAAGTGAAAAGTGTGCCTGTTCTATTCTTTTAGAAAATCTTCTGCAGCGTATCCCTAATGATTATCTCATGCATTACTTGACAGTGGAGCAGTGCCAAAATTCAGAGCTGAAGGGAAATTTAGAACCCAATCCTACCCTCCACCGTAGCCATTTTCTGCAGTGCAGCCATGCTGCCAGTGCTCACACTGCATGCAATGGGAGGGGGTGTTAACTAGATGGCCTAGCAGAGGTAAGTAAAACAAGTTTTCTTATTCACCTTCAGTAGGCTGCCTGGTGGCCAATGGTTCTCTTTGGATCCATGTGAAGCTATTTGCTGGCATAAGTCCAACACGAGGCAGGGGGCATGCTGGGCTGGAAAACCGGGGATAGCATCTCAGCATACACTGCTGACTCCAGGATCTAGCCCCTCCAGCACCCTCTCCTCCTTGCACCCTGCCCTGAACCTCCCATGACTTGCCCCCTGCTGGTATCTTGTCTGAATCTGTGTATGACAGGTGCACTGAGCCTCCAGCTATTTCTGCCCACAGCTCCAGCCTGTACCAAGGCAACACAGCAGTTGTGCACAATAGTAGTGTGACAGTTGCACCACTGTTAGTGGATTTATGGCCACAGATTGAGAGGTCTGTTGCTGTAGGATCTCTATACTGCTTAGCCTGAGGAACTGGATGTTTATGCTTTCTATATTGGGTGAAAAAGTATGGCATGGAGTAGATAAGTATGGCATGGAGTAGATAAGTGTAGCAGCCATTTGTTTCTATTTGTGAGTGTGTATGAGTATATACATTGATCTGCTTGTGTGTGAGTTCTTACAAAGAAATGGGGATTTCCTCACAAAGAAATCAAGGATGTGACCTGTTTTGTTTACATAATCTCTGGTATCTCCAGGTAGGGCTGGGAAAGTGTCTCATCTGAAACACCAAGGGAGCTGCCAGTCAATGCAGACAGTACAGACTGAGATGGACATATATGTCTAGATGTTTACAGACTAACAGCCCAATCATAAGCTGCCCTAGCGCCCAAAGGAGCAGTGGCTCCAAAATGGCTGTCACTGCATCCTGTGGGACCTGGATAGTTGCCTAAGTCTCCTCAGGGTAAGGGAACAGTTGTTCCCTTACCCCGGGTAAAAGTGCTGTGGCTCCAATGGCAGTGTCAGCTGTTTTGCTGTTGCAGAACTGAGGCGGCCCCTATAGGGCTTTCCAGCCAGGGAGGCAGCATAAGATTCGGTGGCAGAGTGTGCCGCCATCTCCATTCCCTCCTGGCCCCAATCCTCCCTCAGTCCCTCTCTCCCCCTGCCCAGTTCTGCCTTTCCCCTGCCTTCCCCTTGCCCTTTCCCTCCCCAGAAAAACCATTCCGCTGGCTGGCAGAGAAACTTACCACTGGCTGCTGCTGCGTCAGGTCCTTTGGGTGCAGAGGCCCAGCACCGACTGGCCTCAGCACCAGCGCTGCATGTCAAGCACCAGCAATAAAGTGCCTGGTGGTACTTTAACAACACCTCAGTACTTTTATGACACTGAGTGTACCGCTGGTGCTGGGCTCAGTAGGATTGGGCCCTAAGTAGATCAACTTCATATGGGGCCAAACACATGGTACATGAGTGACATCAGGTCAAAAGGCCCACAATGGACTGGTGAAAAAAGGTGGTGCCCCCAAGAGCCACTGCTGCTGTCAGTGCCACTGTAGCCAAGGAAAAACCTCCCCCAATCCCTTCTGGGTACTAACTTAGTGAAAGTTGAAGTCTGGAGCACTTTTTGACCACTGTTCTGGAATCTGTTGCCCTTGTTTTACCTATACTGCATCAATTTACCTATCCCGATCAGTGCATGTTATGGTGCAAAACCAGGGCAAAGGCTGCAATGCTATTTTACATTCCCAGTACCACTGTGTGCTGTAAAGTGCATGATGGGGTCCCCAATGTTACTTTGGCCAGGCCCCCACAGGCCTTGGGCTGGCACTGGTGTGGTGTTCCTCAAGGGGCTGCCTTTCCATCAAGTCCTGTCTGAAATTTCCAGTCATGCTCAGAGTTCTAACTGTATTTGTTCAAAGGACGTTCCAACATTCTGTATGAGAAAGAATTAACCTGCAGACTATACATCTTTAAAAATAATGTTCAAAAATGAACCATTTGAAGCGTCATTAATTCCTTTGATTTTTATTTTGTTTTTCACAGAATGCCAAAGCACTGCTACAAAAGTAAGTCTTTTCCTTTTGAGAGAACATGCGTTTCCCACTTTTATCATATGCCACCCATTTGCAAAACATTCCTTTGCAAACTCAAATGACACCCATGTTTCTATTTTAGAATTAGTGAAGCCTCTAAAGGATTTCAGATGGAAAAAATAGAGAATGGCTATGAAAATATGAGCCATTTCACTGTCAACCTCAATCGAGAAGAAAAGATAATAAGAGAAATTGAGTTTTACAGAGGTACGTATTTTCTTCTTTCATGAAATTGCTTTTCTAACTTTTTTTTTTTTTTACTGCGGAAGTGCAGTTTTTGTGAAGACATTCCTGTCAGGGATATGATGGCAAGACCTTTTTGACATTGCACAAATGTAACAAGGCCATTTTATAAGCCTCCTAATCAAAAGTAAACTCTCTTGAAGACTGATCATACTCACAATTGCATTTTTCTTTAATAGAATATGCAGCCCTGGCCCTCGTGATGTACACAACCAGTTCTGAGAGTCAAATATTCTGTATACCGCCAGAGTTATTAACCTCTCCCTGGCCTGTTTTTATGTCTAGGCAGAACCATAGCAATGACTAATAGTGATGCATGGGAAAATATTTTCTTCAGTAACAATGGTCACATAATGTGGCTATAGAACAGGGCTTGTGATGTTTTTATCCAGCCAGAAGCCCTTAATTGCTACCAGTGTTTCTTTGCCCCCCCCCCCCCAAATTAACTTCTGTAACTTTAGGGGAATTATACTTACCTGTAAAAGTAAAAAAAAAAATAATGAATGTGTGTTTTACCGTTGTCAAGACATTTTACTAGTACTTATGGTATTTGTATACCAAGGGGTGAGGTAGTCCTACTACACATTTCTTGCCACTTTTGAAGTTGTTGAGAATTTTGTTCAGAGGAAATAGCACTTTGTCATATACTATTTTTCTTCATCCATCTCCCACTAGCCAAAATTCTAATCAGTTATTCCCAATCCAACAGAGAATTGGAAAAGTATCTGTGGTCAAAAGGTGAATCTAGTATCACAAGCCTGTCCTGAAAAATCTGCATGATTTTTATTTCTGACCTAATACTCTTCTCACCCATTTGTGCAAGCGCACACATATCAACAACAAAAACACCATGGTCCTATCAAGAAAAATTGATACATCGAAACTGGCCATCTGTTAACATGAAGCACATACATTTTATTTGAGTGAAAATGTTATACTTCTTTGTATGACATTAGCAGAGGAGGAAGATGAAGAGGATGATGCAGTTGAAGGTGACGAAGTGGATGAGGTCCACACAGAGTCATCTGGTGAGGAGGAGGAAGCATCTGAGATGGCATCCCAGCAAACCCAGCAGGATACTGTGCTCAAAGACACAACTGCTGTATCTCAAACAAACCCAGGACCATCATTATCATCTCCATCACCAGTTGCTAATCAGGTAACTATTTGGACAAATTCTTCTCTTATCTGCTGTGTTAGATGCTTTCTTCCTAATCATCCTATTAATCAAAAAATGGAAAAGGCACAATTATTTAGTCACAGATTACATTTAAACTACAATAGTGAATATTTCCAGTGGTGATGGTAGAGAAATGGCCCCAGAAGTCATTTTCCCCTGATCCAACTGGTTGGAGAGCATTTTGGAGGTGGGGCAGGGGTGTTCGTGGGGGGGGGAAGGTTGAATGAGGGGAGGATCAGGCCTGGGAGAGGTGCAGGATCAGTGGCACTGGTGGTGGCACATGCCTCATCCAAACCCCCTTCCTGGGCCGGGCAGCCATACACGGGACTTCCTGGATTTGCTCCAGCGATATAGCTGAAGAGGAACCAAGAAACCCTGTGGAGTGGCTGGGGCTTTACCCATGGTAGGGAATTATATCCGCTGCCTCCTGAGCTGCATTGAATGCAGTGCAGGCCATGCGAGCTAGCTGCACCAGTGCAGTTTAGGCATGGGCTGTAAATTGCACCCAACAACTTGCTGTACATATGATTAAAGCAGACCAGTATTTAAAGCCAGGAGTCTTCTGCCACAGTGTAGTTTCACCCTAAAACAATAAAAGTTCTTTTCTTATTCAGTCTGATTTAGGAAAAGTGCTGATTAATTGTAGGTCAAGCAATTTGTTTAGCACAGTGATGTTCAACCTTTTTCATCTCATGACACATTGACAAGATGCTAAAATGGTCAAGGTATACCACTGGTTTTTGGACAATTGGCAAGGCACACCACACTGCTGGCAGGGGGCTTACATCTCCCAATGGCCCTACTACTAATTTACCCTCCGCCAAACTTCTGCTGTGGCGCACCTGTGGACCATTCATGGCACACCAGTTTGCCGCAGCACAGTGGTTGAAAATCGCTGGTTTAGCAGAATAAAATCTCAATTTCTAGGCTGCTTTGGCAATAAAAGCCCAGTTTAAATGAATGAAGATTGCACCAACATAGGTATGTGCCTGAGGATGCAAATTGGACATCCCAATTCTGAATGTATTTACATGGCAAGTGTTTGCAGTTATATATGCCTTATATACAGTCATGACCCACCTGCCCATGTAACACTGTCCCGTTCCTTTAAGGGGAGTAAATCTCCCAAGATAAGTCTTTGTGGGGGAGGGGGGAAGGTAGCAATTCAGTGCCAGGATCACAGCTAGCAAAAAGTGAAAGTTGGAATCATGACACACTCCTAGTTTCTCCCCTCCCCCACAAAGGCTTATCTTGGGAGATTTACTCCCGAGAAGTAAAGTAGTTTAAGTACCAGTGCCTTAGACATTAATGGACTTATTTAGGTAATAGCATTTCTAGCAAAAATATAATGCCCACCCTGTTCTAACATAAATGTAATCTTGGGGAAGGGCTATAGGCCAATGGTAGAGCTTTACATGCAGAAGAGTCCAGCCAGGTTCAATTCCTGGCATCTCCAGGGAGAGCAAAGAGAGCTTTGCCTGAAGCATGAAGAACGGCTGCTAGGCAATGTAGACAGTTCTGACCTAGAAGAACCTCACTGAATTATTTGAGCCTGTTGAAGTTGTCCTATGTGCAATGTACATCTTTCAGAGTAAAAGTCATGCAACAATAACATAATGCACATAACATAATGCACATAAGGGCATGCTACAGTCATTTCTGCAACAGAATGGTTCCCTGTGAGCTGCTTTACAAAACCATCAAGATAATTTGAGTTTTTGGTGGCATAGTCCTAAGAATGTGATGTGGAGTTGATCGGTGCAACCACTTAACGAATTCATCCCAAGCATGTTCATGCATACGTGAACTTTTCATTTTTCTTATATGTTCATATATATATGAACTTTTCAGTTTTCACAGGATACAGCCTGAAAGCGTTGCTTAACAAGCACCAATTTCTTAATCCAACATCACATATCAAAATCATTTTAATGTCAGCTGTCCTTCATTCAGAATAACCCTTTATTATATGTATTTTCATCGTGAGAGAACATACTGTATGCAGTAATTCACACCTAGATCCTTTTTTATCTTTTTAAAATATCTGTAATGTTAAGGGTGAAGTTATGATGACAACTACTCAACAGTCTGCTGGACCAGAAGCAGAACTACAGTCAAGTGGAGAACCAACAGATCCCTTGTTTTACCCAAGCTGGTATAAAGCTCAGCCACGGCAAACAAGCAATTCAAATACAGCTTCTGTGAGCGAAAGTAGGCAGGTAGGGCCTTCCATTCCTGTAGACGTGAATGTAAAGAAGTCAGACGCTATCGAAGCAACTGCAACAAGTGGAAGTTCTGTTGTGAGTGGTAAGGAAGCTAATACACCCACAGCTACTTCACAGGTTAGTATATAGACTCAGAGTATGTTGTATTAAATCAAGATTCTACATGAAATATTTGAGGAGGAGGAATTGTAGCTAAATTATTATTTCTGATAACCAGGTGAAGGTTCAGTGAAATCCAGAAAGAAATTACTTTGACTTAAAACAAAAGTCATACTGTGTTCTCAGTAGGATAAACACAATACACTCCATATTGTCAATTAGTGCATAGTACAAGATTATTTTATTATGCAAAGTTTGTATATTAGTATTCAAATGAAAATGAGCCCATATTTTTGTCTGTACCAGTTTTAAGACTCTATAGGGCACAATCCTAACCAACTTTCCAGCACTGGCATAGCTGGGCTGGTGGGGCAAGTGCTGCATCCTGCAGTTGGGGGGCAGTCACGAAGGCCTCCTCAATGCTTGTTCCCTTATCTCTGTGCTGCATTGCTCTTACCTCATTGCTGAAAAGTTGGTTAGGATTGCGCCCTATGTTTGTTAGGCTGCAATCCTATCCACACTTACCTGGGAGTAAGCCCCATTGGCTACAGTGGAACTTACTTCTGAGTAGATATGGATAGGATTGAGCTCTTACTTTCACAAGGTTGATGTAAATTTCACATCCAAGACACATTTTAATGTTCTTCTGAACACCTGCCTTGCAAATCAGTATGGAGCAGATGCACTTTAATTGCTCTACAGCTGACACTGGTAAAGGGGATAAGATATGGGTATGAAGATAATGGCTGAGATCCAAAGAATGTGGAATTCATTCCATGTGCCCAGCTCAGGCCCCCTGCCCAGCTCCCTGTACCCTCCAACATGCTGCACTGAGGTTACCCCTCTTGACATGCAGCAGAGTGTCAAAATCAGTTTATTGCTTATATGAGATGGCATGGGGTGCAGTGCACAAGCCCTTAAACATACCTTACGTAACACTTTGGATCCTGCTCCATAGTAGTAAAAATTTTGGAAACAGTTCCATGTTGTTCAAGCCCAAGGTCAGTTAGATTTGGAAGTGTCTAATTGATCAAAATGTCAAGCATGCAAATACTAGAATAGCAATTCCATTGGCCTTTGTCCCTTTCTCTGTAAATCAGACCCGCCTCTGGTTGTGCAATCCTGTCAATCACACATATCTGGAATATACAGTTGTTCCCACTTAACCTATTCTGTATGTCCACTTTGAGTTGCAACTGATAATAACATTTTAAGAAAAGCATGGTGTGCATTAAATTAATTTGGCATTGTCAATAACTTCTGCAAAGCATTTTTCAAACAGTGTTTGTGCTGTGGTCAGAAGATACAATACAGATAGTGCAATATGACGTTAATCTACATTAAATTACCATTATTGTGCTTTCAGTACTGGTGACTGATATGTCTTTTGACACTGATGAGGTCTTGAAAACCTAGTTTATTAAAATCAGGAGAAATTTTGCTGCAAAGCCAAGATTTCATCCATTGTCATATCATGATTCTCTTTTCTTTCCAATCTTTTTTGTTCAAATCTGCACACTCCTGATAGACTATTGAGAGCCACATGCAAACAATAAATCTAACATACATGAACTCACCCTTGCATGTGTGAGGCTCTGAGGCCTACACTTTAAAAAGATCCACTAACTGTTAGTTCAGAGTGCCAAATAGTTCGTTTTTGTTAACATTTCTGTTCATCCTAAGTTCATTACATGGAAATACACGCTATTGATTTCCATGGACCTTTCCACATATATCTGCTATTGGCTACAATTGTTTGGAGAAGGTTTGCTTGAGCAGCAGGAACAGAAATAAGAGCAGCAATAAGATGCCAGTATTTTGGCAGTCATGAACAACCTCACAGTACTAGAAAGTAATGCTGAACAGCGAAAAAAGCACAGTGGAGGCAAGAGAGCACCTGACATGAGGGCAGGGCTAGTTGAGGGGGGAAAACAGAGGTTGGATTCAGGAAATGCTCAGGAAAAGTGTTACAATAGTAACATAAGGAAAGGATCTGTAGCACCATGGTGGAGCACATGCCTTGTATGCAGAAGGTCCCAGGCTTAATCCCTGGTGTCTCCAACCAAAAGGATCAGGTAGCAAGTAAAAGGAAAGATCCCTGCTCAGTCCCTAGAAAACTACTGTCAGTCAGAGCACACAATACTGGACATGACTGAGCAGTGATCTGATTCACTAAATACTTGACACATCTATGCTGCAGGTTGAAATAGGGACCCCTTAAACACTCTAGGCTTTTGAAAGGGGTGGGTAGTAGATGGCTCACAGCATCTTCACCCATTTCCTGGGAAGTGATACCAGCTAAAAAAAACAATACCTGCTGATAATGTAGATATGTCCACCACGTGGCAGAACAGGGGCCCCAAATGGTTTCTAGACATTCTAGAGGCACAACCTGGCTTCTAGGAAGCTGATTAGTAAGCACTTTCTCTGCCTGGTATTTTAGTTGTGCATGTGCTTCTTACAAGGACTAATGTGGCACAAAATTCAGTTTATATTTGTTTCCAATCTGCCTTGAGTGTTTTTTTTTTATCATAACCCCCAAAGAATTTAAGAAATGCTTACAAAAGTACAGGGCCGGCCCAAAACCTGGCAGTGCCTGACGAAATACACCAAATGCCACTTCCCCCTTGCCTATTGGCATGCCAGTCACTGCAGCCACTCGTCTTCCTGCTCCTTGAGTGGAAAAGAAAAGGGGGAACAGAGCAAAGGAGGAAGTATGAAGGACAGAAGAATGGTCCTCTCTGCTCTC
The DNA here is from genome assembly GCF_035046505.1 of Tiliqua scincoides. Taxonomy (NCBI): domain Eukaryota; kingdom Metazoa; phylum Chordata; class Lepidosauria; order Squamata; family Scincidae; genus Tiliqua; species Tiliqua scincoides. The sequence continues at coordinate 40,331,928 of NC_089824.1, read as the reverse complement.
CTCCACATTTCCTTTTCTATTCCCCTCTTTCTTTTTAAACCAAGGAGTGGGAGGAGGAAGAGTGGAGGAAGGAGACAAAGGTGGGTAACCCCAGCCAGTCTGCCATCTGAGAAAACCACCTCTGTTAGCCTCATGTATGGGCCGGCCCTGGCAAAGAAAAAGGTTTTCTGAAAGCTGAATGTCTTCTTCTCCAAGCTCCACGCTAATGAGCTATTTATTCTGATGATGTGAGTGAAGTCTTCTTATTATTATTTCCTCACAGGGGTTAGCATTCTGCATATCAGTTTTGGCTTTTCTTATCTTACTGCACCATCTCTGGAGTCAGATTCAATTCATGATTTTTACTTTAATGGGTAGGAACTGTTTTGTTTTACCCTTAACTAACAGCACAAGTTGTTTCTCTGGTCATGCCTGCAGGTGGTTTAAAAACAAGTGTCCCATTCTTCTCATCTCAAAAGACCATGCTGTCATGCAATACATGCTACCTAAAGCTTCTCTTCCTTATCCCCTCCCTCTGAAATGTTATCCCAGAGTGCAATCCTGCATGGTTAAAAATGGGGCCTTGTTTTAGAAGGTGAGAAAGTGGGAAATCCCTTCTTAAGCCCATGGCCTGGTATTTCAGACATTAGGCATTGCTGACATTATTTAAAACTACAGATATAGTAAGGGGCAGTTATATTTGTAGCCTGAGTGATTGGTTGTGCTAGTGGTAAGCCTGACTGATCATTCCAAGAATATGAGATTCTGTGTATGCAGGAGGGGTTAGTCTGTGCATTCGTAACAGCCATGTGATAAATCCCCCCCCAATCCTCATGGAACTCAACCACTTCAGAATGCAAGCAGAGGATTGCATGAATGAGAGCCTAATCCTATCCAACTTTCCAGCTCTGGTGTAGCCAAAGTGCAGCCCCATGGTAAGGGAACAAATGTTTCCATACCTTGAGAAGGCCCCAGTGACTGCCCATCCACCACAGGATGCAGTGCACACCCCACTGGCACAACTGGGCCAACACTGGAAAATTGGATAGGATTGAACCCTAAGTCTCCTCAGGTCCAAAATTACATGTCAGTGGAAAGCTTTAGCTTGACCAGTGGAAAGGTTTTAGCTTGACCTTTTTTCTTGACATGTTAGTTTTCCACGTGCAGGGAGTTTTATATGGGTAGGAGCATTTAGATACCTAGTTCCCCTCCTGCATTCTGCAGTCCCATGTTTTGTATCATCTGTTTTTTTTCCAACTATATAAATAAGCTTTTATTATAGTAAACATAAAACACTTTACAGGATAATCATGGTAATATTCATCAGTGTCATTTTATTTATTTCTATGCTTGTTTTTGGCCAAAGTCCCTCAAAGCAACTTACAAACGGATGAAAATTTATACACAATAAAATCAAATAATTCAAAATGGGAAGGCAATACTTAAACCAAATGAAATTAACAAAAATCAGCCAATTTATGATTAGTGATAGTTAGTGATACAACTCACTGAGATAATTTGTGATAATTGTTTGTTGCACTTCTTGCTCTTCCACTGGGAAGGTCAGAATAGTTTACTTGGATTCTGAGACAATCTCCCATTAAAATACGAACCAAGCTGAGCCCTGCTGATGTTTCTCAACAGAACAGTGTCACATGCCTATCCCAGTCTGACCTGTTCCTGAGAAAGATCAACTATTATGTGCCTGAAACATTAACTTACTTGCAAATGAGGTTGGGGTGGGGATGGTCAGCCCAATCCTAATGGGGCTACCTGTGCCGCCCTACAGCTGCCACAGATCCCATGGAGCCAGGGAGGCAGCTAGAGGTCTCCTTGAGATAAGAGAACAGTTGTTCTCTTACTTCGTGTTAAGCCCCAGCAGCCTCAACAGGTCTACTTGGATCTGGACCAGCTCAATGTCTGGCACAGAACTGTGCAGGGCTTTCAGGTGTGGGAGGGGTGATAGGATACAGCAGCAGCTCTGCTGCCATCCCCACCCCCTCCCAGGTCTGAACTGCCCTCCTTTCTGCCCTCCTCTGCCCAGTTTCACCCCTCCCTGCCTTCCTCTGCCCCTCCTCCACCCTGGAGCACCTCCCTACCATTCAGCAGGGACTTATCAGTACAGAGACCCAGCGCGCACTTGCGCTGGCCTCCCCATCAGCACCTCCATTCTTCTAGCCACTGAAATGTGTCTTGTGGCTTGTTTGCGACTGCCATCCCCTGGGCAATGCTCGGGGGACTGGCACTGACTTTCACTGGCCCCAGTGCGCCGGAGACAGATGCTAGACTGGCCATAAGTTAATGCCCTTTTATCCATACTTTAAAAAATATCTGAGTTAAACAACAGTTTGCTTTTTCCCATCAGCGCTACTAAATAACTTTTTTTCTATTTCTAACAACAAGATCTCTAAACGAGGAACAAGCCCCTAGTAAAATATTTAGTACATTGCATGGACCTGCTCAGTGATCTGAGTTGATACAGGAAATGGGGAAAAAATGCTGCCCACTGAATGAAGCATGGAACATTTCATTTTAGCCAGCAGAACACAGATATTAAAATTGTCATTCCTGATTCATCTTTTGGGTACTTCCATGAGTAACCCTTGTGCAACATTTTTACAACTCAACTACTCAACCAGTCAAAGGGAATAAGTAAGAGCGTTCAGTCTCTGATGCCTTCTAAATTGAGGTTAGGCCACCTTCAAGATACGTAATCAAATACACATAAATACAACAAATATGTCTTGTGAGTCATTAAAACAGAATGAAAAGTAATGTAGTGTTATTGTTCACTGTCGGGCTGTGCACCCATTTGGGCTGCAGCTGGTAAGTGAATAAATCTTAAACTCCAAATTAATTATGACTGCCCAGCACAACATGCCCCTAATTATACTACAGTTCTGTGGTTGTATAGCAATGTATGAAAGAATCAGTTGTTCTGAAGAAATCTTCTTATTTCCATCAATGTTGATTTTTCAGCTTGAGTGACAGAAAAATCGATTGTTTCCTTCAGAGCAAAACCAATTGGTGCCTCAAGGAGCACACCAAATACTCCTCCCATCCAGTGGCAAACTAGCCACTACCTACACCACTCTTCTAGCCTGTGACTCTCCCCTCCTCCACACTTCCTTGTCTGCGCCATCCCCCTCTTCCTTCTCACATTCAGAGAGTGGGAGGAGAAGCACCGGAGGCAGGTGAGTCAGTGAAAGGAGGCAGATGTCCCGTCCCCCCCCACCAACTGATTGCTTGAAGCGACCCTGACCTCCTTCAGCTGATGAGATTTACAGCCCCAACCAATTGGAGCCTCATGCTTGCTGGAACACTTGTTCTAGCAGCTTCAGTCCCTTTACAGCTGCTTTAAAATGCAACACATCAATCAGTCAGTACGGTCTGATAGCTGCCGAAAGCAGTGAGCAACCAAGTACTAAGCACAACAGCAGACTGAGTACAAATTATTTCAACTGACTTCTGTATAAGCTCTGGGGCTGCCTCAAGAGAGTCTCTTCTTTTGGGGATATATATCCAAAGAGAGAAAAGGGGCAGGGAGGTTTAAATAGGATAGTATAAGTTCCGGCGTGCGCAATTGCTGCTGGCTCCACTTCCTCCCCACTCCCCACCCAATTACACCTCCAGTCCTCCCACTCCTTCCTTCCTACAGCTTGCCCTTACTGTTGAGTTACCAGGGCCAGGGACTCCAGATAGGCCAGAACCACACATTTGCCATTTCAGGCGGCAGCCTGGTCACACGCTATATAGTGTTGCAATCATTGGATTGAGCTGTTTATCTCAGGCTTCCCCTCCTTTCTCTTACCTCTTTCTCCTTACTCTGACTCTCCCATCTGCCACCTTCTCCTTTTCTCTCCCTTCCAACCAGGGCTCTCTATGGATAAACTTATGGGAAACCAATAAGGAGAGAACTACATGATACAGCAGTAACTTTTTGTCCTGAGATCTTGATCTATCTTGGTGACTGATATCCTGATCGCCCACCTTACCCATAGGCTTCCAACTGAGTGGCTCTTTGTTTATTTTTTTCCCTGAGGATTAAAATTCAAACCCAATAGATGTCTGCCTGGAGGGTTTTCTTTGAGGGATTTAATGGAGTGTATTCAAAATAATTGAGAAATGTCTCATGGTGATACGTTCCTTTAATGGCTCCAATATCTGATGGTTGCTCTGTTTTGTCTGGTTGAGACCAGTGGGACTATAGCGTACATAAATGACAGAGATATTTTGGTGTAGTATAGTATAAGGTACAATGCTGTGCACAATGGATGAGATGCTTATTATGTTCCTGCATTGTCAGCTGTTGGCACAGATAAAATTTGATTATGGCGATGCCTGCTATAGAAAACATGGACAACTTGTCCACACATGTGTTCCCTAATTCTAATCAGCCTTTGAAACTAGAAGGCAGATTCACAGCCCAATCCAGCACCCAGAGGAGAAGTGGCACCAAAGTGGCTGCTGCAGCATCCAGTGCTCGCCGGGCAGTCATCACTGGCTCCTAGGGGGAAGGGGACATTTGTCTCCTTCCCCTGGGTAAGAGAGCAGGCCTTGCAATGGGGCTACTCAAGTCTGTGCCAGCTATTTAGTTATTTGATTTTTCTTTGTAAACCGCTTTGTGAACTTTTAGTTGAAAAGCGGTATATAAATACTGTTAATAATAATAATAATAATTTAGCCAGGGCAGAGTTGAGAAGCCCCATGTTGGGCCGGGAGACCCGATGCAGGGTTCTGGATCTAGCAGAGCAGAGCTCTGCTTGTCCCTCCCCCTCCCGCCCCTGTCCCGCATTCCCCCCACCCTGGAACATCTCCCCCTGCCTCACTCACCTCTCCATCACCCGGAGCAAGGGACGAGCTCTGGACAGCATGCGATGGGCCAGCACTCTACCGGCAGTGAGTCTTGCAGGCATGCCAGGCCGGTAATGGGCCATCTGGATTGCCATCTGGATTGGGCCCTCAGTGAGTCTGCTTTGAACTGCTTATAAATACAAAGCAGGTAGTTTTGAAAAACTTTTTAAGTTTCAACTACTGTCATTCATTATTAACATACAAGTGTTCTTGCATCTTGCCTCTCCAGCAACCATCTCTCACTTGATAATTAACAGCCCCAAGCAAGAAAAATAACTGAACTGCATCTGTTACTCCTGCTTTTCATACATAGATCCATATTTTTCCCCAGTGATCTGCTATGTAACTTTATCTGCCTGGAATTTCCTCTCCTTGATCACATACCACAGTAGTCCGTGTCTGCCACAGTCGCTAGTCAGATATAGTGTGCAAAATTGAAATAAAAAGTGTGTGCCGAAGAAATAGAATACAGCAATTGTCAAAGAAGTCTGCATTATGCTAAATTTCAGACAAATTGCTAATTATGCAGACATACTTCAAGTGCACAGTAACTAATAAGATCATTAAAGAGATGGAACTGAAAGATCAGATTGTGAATTAGTGCCATGCTACATTTGAATCTCAAGTGATAAATTGTGATTATATTATTGAAGTTACTGTTCTAAATTGCAGGAGTTCAGTTCTGAACATAAGAAGAGCCCTACTGGATCAGGTCAAAGGCCCATCTAGTCCAGCTTCCTGTACATCACAGTGGCTCACCAAATGCCCCAGGGAACACACAAGACAACAGACACAATCTGCGTCCCAGTGCCCTCCCCTGCCTCTGGCAATCAGAGGCAGCCTGCCTCTAAAACCAAGACCTTGCACATACCTACTATGACTTGTAACCCATAATGAACTTTTCCTCCAGAAATTTGTCCAATCCCCTCTTAAAGGCATCCAGGCAAGATAACATCACTACTTCCTGTGGCAAAGAGTTCCACAAACTAATTACGCGCTGGGTAAAGAAATATTTTCTTCTGTCTGTCCTAACTCTCCCAACACTCAACTTTCGTGGATGTTCCCTGGTTCTGGTGTTATGTGAGAGGGAAGAGAGCCTCTGTCCACTCTGTCCATCCCCTGCATAATTTTGTACATCTCAATCATGTCCCCCCTCAGGCGCCTCTTTTCTAGACTGAAGAGGCCCAAACAGTGTAACCTTTCCTCATAGGGAAGGTGCCCCAGCCCAGTAATAATTTTGGTTGCTCTCTTTTGCACCTTTTCTATCTCCACTATATCCTTTTTGAGATGTGGGGACCAGAACTGGACACAATACTCCAGGTGTGGCTTTACCATTGATTTGCGCAAAGGCAGTACAATATTAGCTGTCTTACTCTCAATACCTTTCCTAATGATCCCAAGCATGGACTTAGCCCTCTTCACTGCTGCTGCACATTGAGTCGACACTTTCATCAGGCTGTCCACCAGCACCCCAAGATCTCTCAGACAGCTCAGAACCCATTAGCCTATATGTAAGGTTTTTATTCTTTGCCCCAATGTGCATGACTTTACACTTACTTACACTGAAACGCATCTGCCATTTTGCTGCCCAGTCTCCCAGTTTGGAGAGATCCTTCTGGAGCTCTTCACAGTCTCTTCTGGTCTTCACCACTTGGAAAAGTTTGGTGTCATCTGCAAACTTGGCCATCCTGCTGCTTAGTCCTGCCTCCAGGTCATTTATGAACAGGTTGAAATGTACAGGTCCCAGGACAGACCCTTGGGTTACTCCACTTTCCACCTCTCTCCATTGTGAAAATTGCCCATTTACACCCACTCTCTGCTCCCTGGACCTCAACCAGTTCCTAATCCAGGAGAGAACCTGCCCTCTAATTCCCTGACTGTGGGGTTTTCTCAGCAGCCTTTGGTGAGGGACCATGTTGAACACCTATTGAAAGTCCAGATATATAATGTCCACGTGTTCTCCCGCATCCACTTGCCTGTTGACCTTTTCAAAGAATTCTAAAAGGTCTGTGAGGCAAGACTTACCCTTACAGAAGTCATGCTGATTCTCCCTCAGCAAGGCTTGTTCGGCTATGTGTTTTGAGATTCTGTCTTTGATGAGGCCTTTTATCTTTGAACAAACCTTGAACGCAGATTGTGTCTGTTGTGTTGTGTGCTTCCTGGGGCATTTGGTGGGCCACTGTGAGATACAGGAAGCTGAACTAGATGGGCTTTTGGCCTGATCCAGCAGGGCTCTTATGTTCTTATGAGGCATTCCACCATCTTACCTGGAACAGGCGTTAGGCTGACTGGCATATAATTACTCCTCTCCTTCCCTTTTAAAGATCGGTGTGACATTTGCTATCCTCAAATCTTCTGGCACCGTGGCCGATTCAAGGGACAAGTTGCATATTTTAGTCAAGAGATCAGCAACTTCACTCTTCAGTTCCTTAATAACTCTTGGGTGGATGCCATCAGGGCCCAGTGACTTATTGATCTTTAATTTGTCAATTAGGTCTGAAACATCTTTTTTAATCTCTATCCCACTTAATTCCTTGGTCGGGGGGGGGGCGTTCTGGCAGCGGTATCTGCCCGAGGTCTTCTGCTGTGAAGACAGCTGCAAAGAACTCATTTAATTTCTCTGTTCTAGAATCATTTAGAGTTATTTCAGTGTTTTACTGAAGATTTTGCAACGCACTTTCTGGACCTCAGCCTTTCCAGCCTCAGTCCAACAGAAGAAGAGTTAAGCATGTGCTTAAAATTTTACTCATGAATATTCTTAACTGAGTCAGATGAGATTACTCATATATGGGTTAGAAATGTAGTGAAGTCAGGACTAAGATCATAGAAACCTTTGTTAGTTAGTCTGTGGAACACCTTGCCACAGGATGTGGTGATGGCATCTGGCCTGGGTGCCTTTAAAAGGGGATTGGACAGATTTCTGGAGGAAATCTCCATCATAGGTTTTTAAGCCATGATGGGTATATGCAACCTCTGATTTTTAGAACTAGGCTACCTCAGAATGCTAGATGCAAGAGAGGGCACCAGGAAGCAAGTCTCTTATTGTCTTATGTGCTCCCTGAGGCATCTGGTGGGCCACTGTGAGATACAGGAAGCTGGACTAGATGGGCCTGATCCAGCAGGGCTCTTCTTATGTGCTTATGAGACTCTGTGCTGAATCATAGTCAGGGGGAATAATATATTCTTTACTTGGGATCTGTGCTCTCTCCCTTGCTGGCATTCACACATAAACACACAGGCAGTCCAATCCTATTCAGTGCTGGTGCAGGGGGGCCAGAGAGTCCACATCATACCCTGCACTGAAATTGAGCAAGCTGGAAATCTCCTCAGGGTAAGGGAATAAATGTTCCCTTACCCCATGTAGAGAACTACCCTGCTCAATGGAGCTACTTAGATTTGTGCTACCTAAATTGCCAGCTCTAGAAGCCACATGGAGGGCTTTCAGGCCCAGGGTGGGGGTTAAGATATGATGGAGGCTTCCTCTGAAGTCCCCGCCCCCTCCCAGGTCTGAACCATCCCCTCCCTGCCCTCTCCAGCCCTGAAACACCCCCCCCTTCCATTCTGCCCTTCCCCTGCCCCTGCACTCCACCTGCCTGGGTGGCTGTAGATCCAGATTCAGCACCAGTGGGATGGCGCAGGCATTCCTGATGGCACTGCATACTTGCAGGCCATTGCAAATGTGCTTCACAGCTCTGCAGCAGCTAGTGCCAGTGCAGCAGGTGCTGCTCCAGCAAGGCACTACGATAGGATTGAGCTGTTACTCCTCTTAACTCCATCCAACACTCATCTTGAAATCCTCTGCATCACGAACGGAATTCTGAACCTCAGGCCGCCCAGGCTGATACTATTATTCTAGCCTGCTGGTGGAAGGGGAATTGCTGCTCAGTATTATAATAAGAATTGCAGGGAATAAATGGAGCCCAGTGCTGGGGACCCTGGGGCAAATTCTTGCACTGGGCCCCCCCCCATGGCACCTCCTGCCCATGCTGATGGCACATTGACACTGAAGTTCACCCAGGCAGGTGGGCCCCCTGATGGAAATGGGCTCTCATCCGATTTCCAAGCTGACCAACCACTGATTCCACCCTAGACGGAATCCAAGTTGACTGCTTTTCTAGTTTGTAGTTGACTTTGTACATTGGTTAGTCCAACATTTGCAAAGTTCTTTACTTGATTGGGGAGAAAACTTATAGATAGAACTATTTTCTGTGTTGAAATTAGAGCTCCTGCTTCTCAACCCTTGAAAAGCTGAAGCAATTAGAACTACTAACAAGCACATGATGATAGCTGATTTCAAAACAACCAGTATCAATAATTCCATGTTGTGTTATTTTTAGGCTAAGATTAGGCTTTGTGGTGCAATGATCACCCGGGGATGTACTGGTGACATGCACTGCCTGCTATGCTCTCCTGCCATATTCTAAAAATAAAATCTCAGAACAAGCTGTCACTCTTCCTGGACCATCATGGTCCCAGATTTGAACTGGCCAATCTCAACCTGCCCATAGTACGTATGAACCCACCTTATGCTGAGTGAGACCTTGGCTCCATCTATGTAAGTATTGTCTACCATGGCCAGGGGGAACTGTTCAGAGTTTCAGCTGGTGGAGGGGGGAATTTCCTAGCTTTTCTTGGAGCCACCACAGACTGACCTAGGACCTTGGGACCTTCTGCATGCAAAGCATGTGATCTGCCACTGTTCTACAGCCCCTCCCTGGAGACTTTCTAGGCTTACTACACAATCCTGAGAAGTCCTTCTCAGCCTTTCTCCTTGTCTGCAAGGACCCTGAAGTAATTTTAAACTTACCACATTGTTTGCTGTCTTACAAAACTGCGCTCTTGTGTATTTTCTCTTTTCTCTTCAAAATAACCAAAACTGATGTTGCTGGACAAGTCACTCCTCAATTTTGCCCCATAGTGGAAGTGGGCAGGGACAGGCAGGCAAAAATTACAAACCATGTAGTTTTTTGTATCAGCATTCAGCTCCAAACTACACATTATGTTAAAAGCATGATTAGCCCTGATGTGCTTAGTTTTTCTCTATTCAATAGTAATTGAAGGGTACCTAATCTCAAACTGGGGCTTCTTTAGCCATTTGTCCACCATAGCCCAATCAGTGTTGGCTTCCTCCCTGCAGCTAATAATTAGTCCAGGAGGCAATTTTCCATTTTCCAATTATTTGCAGACAAATATAACTGTAGCATGATAGCCCTTGATTATCATGAAAAGCCCGATTAAAAGGGGGCAACTGAGAGCAGAAAAACAACAGGCAGAAGGAGCATGTCACCCTTATCTGCCTCCTGTTTTCTGCTTCAAGCTGCCATCTCCAAGCAGCTTTCCTATCATGGGGGTTGAAAAGCAGGTTTGCCCTAGTTCCGATAGCTTTATACCTTGCTTGTGGATTTCCTGGAAGCACCAAAGGGCCCAATCCTATCCAATTTTCCAGTACTGGTATAGCCTCAATGCAGTCCCAAGGTAGGGGAACAAATGTTTCCATACCTTAAAGTGGCCTCTGTGATTAGTCCCTACCACAGAATACAGTACGTGCCCAAATAGCACAACTGAACCAGCACTGGAAAATTGGATAGAATTGGGCCCTTAGTCAGTGTTTCTCAACTGGTGGTACTCAAATCATTGGTGGTACTTGAGGTGGTCCCCAGTGGGGGACTCACAGACCCCCACCACCTGGAAGTGAGAACAGCCATGCAACACAAGCAGTGGTAGGAGGTTTGGCAAGCAGAGCTTTAGCATGCATTTTTTGCGCACTCAAAAAAGCCCTCCCATCCACCCTGAGCCTTTTACTGGTGTTTGTTGTGTTGCATCTGGCCTGGAAGTAACCAGCGATGATATCATCACCGGTTACTTCCAGTGGTACTTCCATGTGAAGTGGTATGGTGGGATAAACATTGAGAAACACTGATCTAGGTGGCTACTGCAAGAAGCTGGATGCCCAATTAGATTAACCTTTGCCCTCAGCTTTCTAGGGTCTTCTTACCACATAAAACCACTTAAGTGGGGGCAGAAAAGAAATGGGCCCTCATCTCCTATCCCATGCACCGCTCCAAAAGACATTTTTCCTGTGTAAAAAATGACTTTGGGGCTATAGTTGCATGTCTCTGTTTTGCCATAGCAAACACATTTAAACATGATTAAGCACATAGCTAAAACCCAGAAGATACCTTGCCCTCCGGCGACTTCTTTTTTTAATTTAGCTTTCTCTTCTAATTTCTGGAAGTTGCTTATGTGATTAAGTGACACCAGTGAAGAACTGTTGTAATGACAATACACTTTTGTCAGGTTCCCAGGCAAGGGTGTTGCTGTAATTAGTTTTAGCAGAGCTTCCTTAATAGCACTAATCTCCAGACGATACTGTGAGTCATGGGATACCTCCTGATTTCTGAGTTCAGTCCTTTTCTAGCAATCCTACCTCAGAATAAGGGAGGGCAGCGTGATTTCTTCTCTGCAAATCAAAGCACACAGAGGATGACCTTGCCTTTATACTTTGCTTCACGGAAAACTGAAAAATACTTGAATTTGATCCCAATTAAATTGCCTCCTTAAGATAGCTTGTCATCCCTGAAGTTAATGAAAAAAAAATTTTTTTAATCAGAAGAAAAAAAATGTTCCCTTCTTTCAAAATACCACGTCCTTCTCTCAGTAACTGTTCCTTCCAGGCCTTTCAATGTGATCAGAGTATTATTGCCATACATATTCATTTATTTCTTGTTTCCCATATTTATGGCATATATGTTTCTCATATATTTATGTGAATCCAATTCACATTCCGGCAGCATAAAGGCCCTTTGTGATGGCACAAATGTGGGGCCACAGTCATGTGTTCCTGAGCTACTGCCACTTAGGCAGCAGCACGGGGCACAACACAGTGGCTCCTGGAGCCTCCATCAATGCCATTAAGTTGGGTGAGGGTGAGTCATGGGCAAGGAGGAAGGAGGCAGTGGACTGGGAAGGGCCTTGATCCTGATGGTACCAGTGCCTGTCAGGAACCTCTCCCTTCTTTTTCAACCAGTCCCTTCCCTTTTTTCTCCTTGAACTTACACCAGCTATATAACTGGCGTAAGTCTGAGGAGATCCACAGGCCACTCAGTGGCCTCTGCAGAGGTAAATAGAAAATATTTTTACCTCTGGTAGCCTTCCAGATCACCCTCTCCGCACCATTGGATGCAACGCATGCTCTGGCAGAACAGCTGCATCTTCACTAATGGTGGGAGATGGGATTGGGCTCTTTCTGCCTTCATGGTATCCCTCAAGCTAGTGCCCCTCTTGTGGAGAAGCTGCATTTTTTGAGCACTTGAAGCACAGTCTTTTCTACCTGGGAAGACCAATATTCAGTCCAAGTAGGTATCTATCTGTCTGAGTAAGTGATGAGGGTAAAATCACATATGTACTCAGATGTGTGCTTTCAACTCTGTTTTGTTTTTGTTTTTTAAAGGCAGGGCTGGGGGGGGGGCAAGTGAAATGTCTAAAAACTGCAGGGGATGCCAAGCAATAGAAACCTATTTAAGTTTCCAGTCTGATGACTACCACTCCACACACACTGTAATTTTTTAAAAACTCTATTAGCTTTCAGTTGGTTTATACTTCTGAAGGCCTTCTTGCTCTCAACAGTTCAAGAACAAGAGGGATTTTACCAAATTTAGAATCATGAGATGTGTGATAGGGAGTTTTCTTTAGGCTGCAGTAATATCAAAGAGAGAAGGTCAGTTAACATTCCTTTCCTTTTCTGACAATGTGTTGTCTAATGGTTAGAGTGAGGAGACCGGCGCTCAAATCCATGTTGAACCATGAAGTTCACTGGGTGATCTTGGGCCAGTCACTCTCTCAGTCCACCTTGCCTTCCAGGGTAATTGTAAGAATTAAAGATGGAGAGAGAATTGGGTATGCCACTCTGAGCTCCTTGGAGGAAGGCTGGAATAGAAAAGGAAGGGCTGAAGATGAGAAAGATGTGAAAAATTACATATGTAATTGCTTGAACTTAGTTAATCTATCATCATTATTTTCATCCTTCATTTTATGATTCTCCAGTCTGGGCAGTAAGAACTGGGTGATGTTATATTTCTTGCATTTTTCATCCGTCGGAAAGCACATCCCAACTGAACAAGTTTTTTTAAAATAAAACCATTTAGAAATAACAGGAAATCCGAGTTCAAAACGTTGTTGACATTGTATTGTGGACTCTTTCCAACCACTGGGTGACTTCGAGGAATTAGAATGTGCTGATGGATCTGATATCTCAGCAGGACACTCTATTTACGGAGCTCTTACAGAATAGATCTGGCCTCCATAGCATGTGCAACGTGTCCATAGTTTTTATGCGCCTCTCCTCGCATATTTGCAATCGCTCAGCTAAGTCATTCATTCATGAGCAAGTGATACGCATAGCCAAACCCCACAAATTATGCAGGCTTTGTTACCTGATCCAAGGAACCCACAGTGCAAACTCTGCCATGAGTCATAATCTTAAATGGTAATAGGTCTCATTCATCAGGTCCTTTCAAAGAACAATCTATACTTTAAAGTGCTGTCTGCTTTCTAAGTGGCATACATAGACTTTGCTCTGCGTCACTGCTAGAATCTCTGCCCTTCTCTGCCGCAAGGAGAGAGAGTTCCTTCTGACAGCTGTTTGAGATCTGCATCTTATAACATACAACTTATAAAATCGTTACTCTTGATGTCTTCTCTCTATTTTCTTCAGGAGTGTGTGCATGTTTCTAATTGGAATGAGTCAGTATGAAGTTAACTTTCTCAGAGCAACACCCAGGAGTTACTCCACATTTTTATTCAAGACAAACTTTTATATTGACAGTGTGCTGGTTTCTCTGCTGGTACAGAACCAAGGAGACCCATATTGGACTACAAGGTCCAGGAAAGGATAGGATTTGGCAGCATCCTTCCAGGCCTGAACCATCCCACGGACCACCCTCCCATTACCCAGTTTTGCCCCCTCCCTGCCTTTCCCCCACCCTGGAATGTCTCCCCAATGCTCAGCGGGATACTCACAGCTAGTGGCTCCCAGCAGTTGTCCCACCAGCAACTGGCACAGGTCTCCCCGCTGGTGTCATTCCTCTCCCAGCTGCCGTGACGAGCCTTACAGCATGTTTGCTATAGCTGTTGCCAGGGCAGCATGCAGGAGACCGGTGCTGCCCATCAATAGAACTGGGCCGTTAGAGAGTTGTATTTGATTAAGTAGAAGTATAGTGGGCAACACGGATCAGCATTTCGGTATAAGATGTTTACCATTTCTTTCTTTGGGATATAGTGTGGTCCAAATGCTCAGTGCTTTGAAATAAGCAGTCACTATTAAGTATAAACAAGCACTTAGGTTATTTCAATCCTTGAAAATTAATTATCTTCATCAATGTAAAGGGTTCTGGATACAATGATCTAATTCTAGTCTGCTCTTCAGGGATTCTGGAATACATCTAATAATAAGTCACCAACACCTCTCATGTGTTCTCTTGTGGCTACTTAATACCGGATCTGTGAGATGCTAAAGGCAGATGGAAGAGGTGCATTTGGATGGACAGATCAGCTCCAGACTTGCTGTACAGCATTGTGAAGAAGTTTGGATTTCCTAAGGGGAATTTCAGGCATTCTTTGTAAGATCAAATGAATTGTCTGAATGAAGATGCAAACTGATTGTCTGAAATTGTTGAAATGGGCCACTAGGCCAGCATCAAAGCTTTCTGGTAGGGAGTTTCAACATGCCCCAGCTCTCTAAGATAGGGGTCCATAAACTTTTAGACCAGAGGGCCACATCAAATATCTGGCATGGTGTTGAGGGCTGGAAAAATAAATTTTAAATATAAAATTTAAATAAATACATTGGAAAGTCTCAGAAAGCATAAGGCAGTGGTATTCAAACTGGGGCGTTGCAACGCCCCAGCCTGTGGGTCCTAGCCTCTGCCCCCTTAAGGGGCGGGGGCAGCCAGGAGACGGGCGAAGGCAGTGGATCGCGCCGGTCAGGGGGCTGCAGGGGCTTGGGTGCACTTGCCCAAGCCTCCTGCAGCCTCTCGGGGGTGCAGGAAGCCCTGCACAACCTTCGGCAGGGCTCCCCAGGTCAGGAAAAGTGAAAACGGAGTGATCGCACCCCACTCCACAAAACCAGAAGCGGAGCGCGATCGCTCCGCTTTGCCTTCTGACAGGGCTGTAGGGACTGGGGTGCACCCTCCAGTCCCTGCAGCAGCCGTCCCTGTGTGCGGGGAGCCCTGCGCAAGTGCCTGCAGGGCTCCCAGGTCAGGGAAAGGGAAAGTGGGGCGATCGCGCTCCGCTTTTGCGGAGGCAGAGCAGATCACCCCACTCTCCCTTTCCCTGACCTGGGGTGCCCTGCAGACGCTCGCGCAGGGCTCCCCGCACACAGGGACGGCTGCTGAAGGGACTGGAGGGTGCACCCCAGTCCCTGAAGCCCCCTGAGTGAAGCAATCCTGGGGATCGCGTCGCTGCCTTCCCCCTGCCCCCGCTGCCTCCCCCTGACCCCGCAAAGACTTACTGCGGGTTTCAAACTCCCGGAGAGTTTGAAAACCGCAGGCCTAAGGCCTTCAGACAGCCCAAAAACATCACTTCTGGTTTTTCAGGAAAACCAGGAAGTGATGTTTTTAGTTCTTTAGAAGGCATTCTGAGGGGAGGCGCATGGAGTCATCGACACTCAGAACACCCTCCAGATGCAGCTGGAGCACAGCTCTGGTCACATTTGTTTGAGCGGGTCAGAGGCTTTCATGGGACCAGAAGCTTGCCGCGGGCTGGATTGAGGCTTGTTGTGGGCTGCATCTGGCCCCCAGGCCGGGGTTTGGAGACCCCTGCTCTAAGATACTGAAAGAAACAAGTGGGAATCTCATCACAATCTGTATCATGTGATCAGACCAAGAGTCACAAGTGATAATATTTATTTTTTAAAAAATTCTGGATGGTGCTCACAAAAATTACCTAGCAGCCCTTAATGTGTTTGTTCACATGGTCAGAAAAGTGATCAGAGAATATACCAGGCAGTTACTAAACATCTGTCATGTGCCTCCTTGTTTCCCCTTGAACTTTCAAGTCACTGGACAAGGACTTCAGTGTAGTAGTTCATAATGTAGTGGTTAAAGTGTTAGACTAGGATTGGGGAGACAAAGGTTCATATTTGCTCCCAGCCACGAAGTGCAGTGGATGACATTGAGACAGTTGCTATCTCTCAGCCTCAGTAGGGTTGTTGTGAAGGTAAAACTTGTTATAAAGGTGATGAAGATCCATGCATGCTACTCTGAGTATCTTGGGGGAAGGCTGGGATATAAATTCAAATAAAAGCAGGGGCAAAGCACAGGATGCTTACAGAGCTTGTTGGTGAAGCTTGCCCAGCTCTCCCACCCAGGTGGATGTCAGCCTACACTAGTTCTGTGAGAGATGTTAGTGCTACTCATCCAAAGCCAATGGTTTTGTAAATTAAGAATGCAGGCAGAATGTTTAAAAGCTAAATTTTTAGCTTACCTTGTGTAGAGGCATTGTGTAGAATAGGAGCGTAATTATATGGGGTATGTTCAGTGAAACCCCAAAGGAGCTTTCACACTCTATGGAAAAGAGACTTACATTAGGGTCTCCTAACCTTCCCCCTGCAAAGATTTCTCCCTTCATTTAATTTCCCTTAAGTATGCTTGACATTATCTCCTTCAGGGAACTTACCCAGCCTACACACAGAGAAACACTGAATTCATTTGCTCAGGACTATTTCTGGAATCGTTAAGGTTGTGTGAAATCAACAGCATTGCATTATTCTTTTGCCATACAGCTCTAATTGTAACAGAATGAAAATCTATTTCAGTGAGACATTCAGTCCCCATGGGCACTAAAAGTTCACGGCCGACCACCTTTCTGAGAATTGAGCAGCTAATCTTATGATGGATGGAGTTTGCCGGTGCATATTTTACCTGCCTACAGTTATGTAGCTGAACAATTTATTTCATAAGAAAAGAATTTCAGTTGGCTCCCAGAGAATTAAAAATAGGCACCAAAAATGAAATCTTTGAGATTGTAGCTATATTGTTGTGATAAAAGTTGACAGCTGCAGGATGTTCTGCTGAAGGAATTATATTACATTACAATGTAAACAGAAACTCTTTAGGGAAAGTTGGAATTATTTTAAAATAACTTGTAGCTAAGTCTCCTTTAGTGGCAATAAAGTAGTATCTGACCATGGGAAAGAACAAATGGATTTAGTGATAATTTATCACCACATAATGCGTTTTATAAAGAAAGAAATCAGCTTTTGACAGATAAGATTTGAATTCAAATCTGTGTAAAGGGTGGCCCAACCCTATAGAGGGCCTATGAGTGCAAATTTCCCAGTCGCTGCCATAAGTCCTCTTACTGCATTGTAAGTTTCACAATTTGCTGAAATTGTGAAAAAGTAAAATTTTGATGACTTTGCTAGCGATGGACCCAGTCTGCATCGGAGCAGGTAAGGTGTCAGCAGGGGCAGGCCATGGGCTATTTGCTGTAGTTTCAGGGGAGGATCCAAGTGGGGAGGACAGGGGTGGTTTGGGGGCAGGAGTAGTGGATCTTGGCATCAGCAGTACACACCAGATTCTATTCTCCTGACCAGACATGACCCCTGCCTCTCCTCGGACTTACGCAAGCAAGATAGTGCATGCTCTGTCATTGTAGCTGCATAGCATAAAATGGCATAGGATAGGATTGGACTATTAGGTTTACAAATATTTGCAAATACTGAGTTTTTAAATTCATACTTCTAAAACGTAATTTAAATCAAATGTTGGGGTTGAATCTTTGAAAGCAGGCAGTCAAATATAGCAGATAAAATTCATTTTTTTCCTGCAATAAATTGAGTTTGACACCAGCATTTTTAGGAAAACAGGATTGTGTATAGGGGAAAATCATAATGTTTTGAAGTTTGGCAGATGATCAATTCAGTGTAAGTTTAAGAGAGGGTTTTCCTTTTTTCACTATTAACACAAAACAAAACTCATCAGTTAAAGTTCAGTGACTAGAGTGCAGACATTGTTGCAAAAAAAGTAAAATTGACTATTCTTATTCTAAAATAATGTAACCCTTTCATATTCATGGAATCCCAACAAAATCAAAGAAGATAAAGCACTGGCCCTACATAAATCAAGTTTGCCTTATATAAAAGGCAAGAAACTTGTTTAGCAAGATTGTGCAATTAAGACCTTGCTGGATTGTACCATTTCATATTGAAGATGTGATTGCATTTTTGGTGGACTTTCATATAAATATGGGCCTTGCATGTGCAAACAAGAATATAAACAACAGATTCTGACAAGGAAACTAAAAAAAGCAACATGTGGGGTAAATGTGAATATGACACACATCTGTCTTGTGGTTATTGTGCACTGGCCGCCTTTCAGTTTTTGTTTTTGTAAAGAACTAGTAGAAGAACATAACAAACAGAATCAGAACCACCCTTTGACTAGATAGAACAAGCTCCAATTGTACAAAGATTCAGTAAACATTCATGTCTTGGACGCAGTAACCCCTCGTGCCAAGTAACTGCAATGGGCAGCCCAAACGTAACCCACGCTGGAACAGGGAGGCCAGCTGGCCTGACCCACATCCAATGTGGGGTTGGGGCTACCTGTGGCTCAGCCTGGGGCATGGGGAATGCATTCGCCTTACCCCAGGTAACGCCATAGTGGCCCCAATGGGGCTGCTTGGATCTGTGCCACCTAAAAAGGATTGCGCTGTTAGGATTGCGTCCTAAGTCAGCATTACCTAGAAGCCACGTAACCTAGCACAGGAATGGTCAGTTCCTGCATTCTTGGAGTTTATTCTGTTTTTCCTGACTGATGTGTTAGCTTGCTCAAAATTCATCTTGCTGCACAACACTTCAGCCCCCTCCTGGGCAATATCTAATTCTATCAAAACGCTGGTGCTATTTAACTGTAAAGACTTCACAGTTGCAGAGCACATGCATTGAATCTGACTTGGGATTTACATTTTTTAAAAATACAGATGCAATATTATAGTGTGGAATATATTTCTCACAACTTCTGCCAAGTATTTTCCTTTTGAATTTTCCTCTTTTTCTTTTTTCTTTTCCTTGACCATGCCTTGGTTCAAAATTGGTGGGCCCTTCATAGGCTGGACAGCATTGCTTGGTAAGTCAATTCCAGCCTGCAGGCTACCATTGTTTCCCTAGTCTACTGGATAAAGGCAAGTGCAGAATTTGAACCTAACTTCACATTCCAGGGCTTTTATGGACTCAGTGAATGACTCTGAGCAGTCACCCTCTCTGTTTTGTTCCACATCTGTAAAATGGGAATAACAAAAATTTCTGTGCCAGTTCACGCTATATTTTGTGCGCGTGTGTGTGTGGGTACAAGCAGACCCAACCATCTTCAGACATGTGTCCCCATATTGTGTGAACTTCAGTCATCATGGTGTATAGAAAAATAGAACACAGCACAACTGCTAGTGACATTCATGATCATACAATTCACACAATACATTTGTCTGCATGATTTTATATGCTCTGCAATGGTCAGGACTCCATGTGTGAGAGGGGAAAAAAATGTGTAACTAGCAGTTAGTTGTTTATGTTTATGTATTTCTTTTATTTTAAAATGTATATGCCACTTTTCACAAAGAGCATCAAAGCAGCTCACAATATGAATTACAATATGTAGTACAATAACATACAATGAAACCAACACTCCAACCTATATAAAACAATAAAACTACTATGTAATACAATAAAAAAACCAGTTACACCAGAGAGGCCCTCTTAACCTATCCCAAAGGCACAGAAAAATAGACGTGTCCTAAGGAGACATGAGAAGGTCAAAAGAAAAGAGTCGCACAACCTCCCCCCCCCCCCCACCGCGAGAATAATTCTGAAGTCCGGCCACTACCACAGAGAATGCCAACATGCTCACTCACAGCTGTTCCCAAAGATTGCCACATTTGTCTACACATTATACTCACCACAGGAAGCAGCATCTCCTCAGTGAGTTCCCCACCTCACCATATTTGTTAGCTGAACACTTTTGCATACATTAGACCAATCGTGCTGGTTTTCTCACCCCTATGAGTGAGGGGTGAGAAAACTCCTCTAGCACTAACTGTAGGGTGAAATGGGTGGGAAAATTCTCTGTATGTTGGTTCAGTAAGTTCACTTCAAAAATGTTTATAAAATGATGACTGGCCTGAAGTCATATATAGTGGTTTTGCTGAAGCTAAGCAGGTCTGGGTCTGGGTCTGGTTAGTGTCTGGATGGGAGACTGCCTAAAAATTCCATGCTACCACCTTAAATTGATCCTTGGTTCAAACCATAGCATCTCCAGGTAGGGCTGGCAAAACTCTTGTCTGAAACACTAGAGAGTCATTGTCAATCAATGTGAATATGAGCAAGGTCCCCCTACTTCCTGAAATGGTGAGAAGTTTTGGTGGGAAGAGGCATAGTGTCTTTTGGAGAAGTGAGCACTAGCCTGTGTCTCCTTTTAGCTAAAGGTTGTTACCTTCCAAAGGAAGAGCAAGAGATTTCCAGCTATCAAGATAATTAATCTTCTTTTGTTAATCTTCTTTTGATGGTCTTTGACCATCCATTAGTTGCCTAATGATAGAACTAGTTATGCTAATCAAGACAGCCAGAGTGGTAACACATGTTATACTTGGTTACTGACATGTTCCAAAGTTGAGAGCTCACTCAACCTCAAAGAGAGCTTGCTCAAAAAGAGAGTTGGGGAGGGGCTGAGTTTTATAGCCCAATCCTATGTAGGCCTTATGCTGCTGGAACTAGCTTTCCAGCAGCATAAGGTCCTGTACAATTGTTGCAGAAGATGACATGTTGTTTCATAGAGCTGGACCACAAGCAGTTAGTGGCCCCAGTGGTGTGCCAGTGGTTTTCCACACCTCCTGGTGCCTGTAAGTCAGTGCAGGAAACAGGAAGGAGGCAAGGAGGTGTGGAATGGGGCATGGAGGAGGAAACCGGGGCAGACCAGGAATGGAACAAGGTCTGGAAGGGGCTGTATCTGCAGCAGCACCACTATATTCCATCTCCCTTCCAGGCCTTGATCTTCCTTCTCAGGTCTACTCAGATAGTGCCAGCCAAATCCCTGGCACAGGTCAAAGTAGACATGTTCAGGCTTTGGAGGCTTATCCCCAGGTAAGTCGACAAATGTTCCCTTACTTGGAGATCTCCAGGAATGCATCCCCCAAGATAAAGCATACACTCTGGTGGCGTGGCTGCGTCGACAGAGGAGGGAATGGATAGGATTGGGCTTTAAGTAATTGTGTAATTTAGTAATTAAGAGCTGCCTTATTTTCCTAGAATATACATTATTTTAAGCTTGCAATAGTAGTATTTCAAAAGCATAATCCATACTAGGGTAGCATTTGTATTTTAGAGGTGGGTCCCAAGATAATGCAGTAGTACAACTATTAACAGTGCAAAATACTGAAGTCGTGCAAAAAATTTTTGTTGTATCTTCTTTACATGAAAGGATTTGGCCCTTGAAGGAAGATCCACCGCTCTGCTTAGACAGAAGCAAACAAGCTACTTTTTCACACCAACAAGGCACCAGGACTTGTCTTACTGTTGCATGATAATGTCCAAATGCATGAAGCTAAGACAACTAATACCTAACAGGTCATCTTTCCTCACTAATTTGGGTTTTGAACTTAATGCTGTGTATTTACAAAAGATGCTTGGAACATGACACACCATTTTCTTTCCCATATAGCAGTTCATCATAAGCATCTGTTAGTGGTTGTATATGTTTACACTGTGTGATGGTGTTATAAATGCTTGAGGTATCCTATGGTTCTCTATGCTGTAGCTGAGATACAATGCATTCTCCATAGTACAGTGCAGCAAATTCCTCTAAGAGCATGAAGAGGAAGCGTTTCCCTGTGCATTACCTCAAGGTGTGATCTAAGGGAGAATATGGGACATGATTTTATCTGGGTTAAGATAAGGGTCTCATGGTTGGCCTTTACTGCAGACCATCAAACCAAGGTTAAGGTAGCATTTGAAGTAGTTGTTTTTAATCAATTTATGAAGTATCAAAAGCATATTATCTGTTGACTGTGCTGTAATTCAATGGTAGTGCACATGCTTTGTATGTAAAGGATCCCAGGTTCAATCTCCCAGTAGCAGAGATTGTCTGAAACACTGGAGAGTCACTGATAAAATAGTCAGTGCTGACCTAGATGGGCCAGCAGTCTGCCTCTTAGTAGAAAGCAGCTTCCTATGTTCATATGATGACAACAGGCTTACCTCTAGAAGTCCAAAATGATTGACTAAAAACAACAGTGTTCTCTTTGAGCAGTGCTGAGATGTCCCACTTAAACTTGGAGACCTATTTTCAAAATTCTTTGCAAACAAATAGGCCTTGTCCCCACAAGGCATAATCAGGCAAGTATTCCTGCACAACCTACAATTAATGGGAGATGTGCATGACAGCACAGATCATACTCTCATCCATCTGTGGAGCTTGTGCAGGAGAACCTCCTACTGAATTATATCTAAAAGCTTTACAGATTATGTATCTTTCTTCTTTTCCATTACCATCATTACCATCAAATACCTATTAAGAATTATTTTTGATGGAATGAAACAGTCAAAAAATATACTTTATTGACTCTAGTTCAGTGGTTCTCACACAATTAGCACCAGGATCCACTTTTTACAATGAGAATCTATCAGGACCCACCAGAAGTGATGTCATGGCCAGAAGTGACATCATCAAGCTGGAAAATTTTTCACAATCCTAGGCTGCAATGCTACCCGCACTAACCCTGGAGTAAGTCCCATTTACTCTCATTGTTAAAAGAATATATATAGTAGCTTGTTAAAAGTACAGGTCTATAACATTTCCCCAAATGCAGTCACATACCATGGTAGTATCAAGTTGAATATATTAAAAATAAAGTATTGAAATAAATGGGACCCACCTGAAATTGGCTTACAACCCACCAGGTGGGTCCCAACCCACAGTTTGAAAAACACTGCTCTAGTTTGTTTGTTTGAATGAGCTTTCAGTTCTTCCCTTCCTGATATTTCTTTACCCCACAGACTGGGTCTGAACCATCGACTCAAGGACAAGCAGAAGGGCAGCCTGTGGGCAATGAAAGGGCTGATGAGCCCACTCGTCATGTCTTCTCTTTTTCCTGGTTGAACTCATTGAATGAATGATGACTCTCAGTCCAGCTGGCTTCTGGTATATGTTCTGGAGAAACTTCTAGGCAGCAAGTAATTTGGCTGGAATTGACAAGACATAATGCATTAAAAGGAATGGTGGATCAGATTTTATCCAGAGGACTTTGTTTTGAAAACTGTCACACTGGATCTGACTCTCTGAGCAGAAGCAGCTGAAAAATTTTGAAGCAGCTGAAAAATTTGGAGAAGGGGTTGGGAGGGAAGAAAGAATATAAACTGAGAGCTAATAATGAACCAACTGGGGGTCACGTTCACGCAAGCTTTTCAGTTAATGGTAGACATCTCTTTACGTTACTGCTTGTTAAGCTCACCTCCAAAGATGGGTCTATGTGACAAATCCTTGTCTAAAATAGTTGATCTGTGATTTAACCAAACTATCAAGTGATAGTTGCAGCGCATATGAATTAGCCCTGAATGTGCTCAAGCAACATCAATATCAGAAATGATTGTGTCAAAAAGAAACATGGTAGAGTTTTTAAAAGTGCTAGAGACACCATATACATGTTTGTAAATGCCTTGAGCATTTTATATAGTTTTATGTAAGTGCTTTGTGAACACTATTGTATAAAATGTTGTGTGTGTTTCCTCATGAAATGCATTATCAGAGCTGGCCCATCCATGAGGCCTTACTGAGGCAGTCATCTCAGGCAGCAAATTGGTAGGGGGTACCCAACTCCATGGCTCCTTCTCTTTCCCTTACTCCTAAAATTGGAAAAGGAAGAGGGGGTCATAGCAGAAGGGGAAGTTCTACTTGCAAGTTCCTCCTCCTGCTTACAGGTGAAAGAGTCAGCATGAAAGGGGGTGCACTTTCATGTCCCAAAGATCCTACCTTCCCCTCCAAACAATCAGCTGGTGTCAGATGTAGAGCCCCTGGTGCGTCTGAAAGATTGAGGTTGGGAGGGAGTTACTGCACTCTCCTGCTTACTCCACTGGCTTGGGAGCTTCTTCCCTGGGCTTCATTGGTTGCTTCACCCTGCTTCCATGCAGGGCTGCTAATCACTACAGTCTCGGGTACCTCACCACCAGACTTAATCATTGGCCCTTCTTTGTCCTTTTGAAGCTATGGTGCTACCCCTTCCTGTCCTATCCCCTTCTGGTTCTTCTCCCCCTTGTAGCTTGCCCTTTGGTTCTTCACCTGAATTTGGCCTTGTCTCCCAGCAGGCCATCAAGATGAGGGGGTCCTGTCTGCCCGTGTTGTCACATAAGGAGTATGTTTCGAAACCACACCTGCCTGCTGTAGCCTCAGCTGGCCCATGGGCCTCCCCACTGTGGTCATGCACCAGGCACTTCTTGCAACTGTGTGAAAGGATGTGCTAGCCTGAGAGAGAGACTTGGTTTCGCCCCACACTGCCATGTGAACAAAAAAGTGGGTGGTCGTCTGGACTTGCCTGGCTGAGTCGATGAAAGCCATCACTCCCTGCCTTCAGGCCTAGTGGGGTGAAGAGTTCTTCTCTTCCACTTTGTCACCCTCTTTCTTTTCCAATGTAGGGGCGAAAGGAGCAGAAACAGACCACATTTGGCCTGCCACCTCAGGCTTCAAGTGAACTTGGGCTGGCTCTGGGCATTATTGGTAATAAACTTATCATTACTTAGAAAGTCACATCACCTGGACAACCTTGGGAAGCTCTTTAATGGGGATCAACAACTCTTACAGCAAATTATTAGCAAAACCACCACAGTTCAGGCCACAATCCCCAGAGCCACATAAATAGATTCACGACACACCATTCAGAGCAGCCAGGCCACCACTGTGAGCACTGTGCAGTGAGGGATGGCCCACCAGCAGATGTCCCCTGGCACTGGTAAGTCAGTGCGAGGGGTGGGGTGGAAGGGAGGTGGGGAGGGGCACAACAGGTTAGATCAAGGGTGCCTAAACCCTGGCCCCACACCCTTGAGGCCTCTCAGTGCGACCCTCAGGGAGCCCACAGTCTCCAATGAGCCTCTGGCCCTCCAGAGATTTGTTGCAGCCCGCACTGGCCCGACACAACTGCTCTCAGCGTGAAGGCAACTGTTTGACCTCTTTGCATGAGCTGTGGGATGAGGGCTTCCTCCACTGCTTGCTGTTTCACATCTGTGATGCAGCAGTGGCAGCGAAGGAAAGGCCAGCCTTGCTTTGTGCAAGGCCTTTTATAGGCCTTGAGCTATTGCAAAGACCTTCATTCATTCATATAAGTTCATCTTTAATATATTCATTTATGTAAACTTATGTAAATTTATTCAAATTTTAAATGTAAATTAATTCTTTCTTTCCCCGGCCCCTGACGCAGTGTCAGAGAGATGATGTGGCCCTCCTGCCAAAAACTTTGGACACCCCTGGGTTAGATAAAGGAAGAATGAGGAGGAGATGGGGCTGAACAGGGGGCATATAATCGCCTAAAGGGGGCTAAATCGCTGGCACAGGTCCAAGTAGACCCATTCCAGCACTGGAGGCTTACCCCCAGATAAAAGAACAAAGAGGTCCTGGAGACCTCCCAGACCTCCTTCTCAGTCTGCAGTGCTTCTTCCAGCAGTGCAGCTGCATTGTCAGGAAAAGGATAGTATTGGGGCCATACTGAAGTTCTTTTTTTTTTTTTTAAAAAAGATCATGTCCATTTCACCCCTGAATCTATATTCTTGACCAGTTCAATCCCACGCACATCCTCATCTACTCACATATCTTCTAGTGTTCAGCTGCACTCAGTTGCCTACAAAGTCCACAACTGTGTTGATCCTGGTTATCGACAATACATTTGGAAGAATCTCAAAAGCTGAATTCTGTGCAACTCTGTACAAGGAATTGGACAACTCGGTGATTTTAGTCAGCTAACTGGTGTGATTCTCTGGACATGGGCACAGGACTGGTAGGGATCAAGTGTCACGGTGAAGTGATGGCTGAAAGTCTTGTGTGAGTGAAGGATGAACAGAAGAAAGGTACTGGCACTGATGCTAGGGCAGGGGCTTGTGCTTCTAAAGTTTGGCGGATGGGGACGTTTCAGAGCTGGGACAGGCAGCTGTGCTCTGTGTGACTGCTAAGAAGGGGAAACCAGGATGTGAAGAAGATAATGGACCATACCTGGCTTCTCCAGAAATGCATGACTTGCCAGGTCCCTGCTGAAGACCCCTGCCCTTGCTCCCATCATCTCACCCTACCTGTAGGACTGACCCAAGACTCCTAAGGCAGCATGGCAAATGCTGCCCTCCTTGCCCAGTGATGCTCCAGCTTCAGCTGCTCCCACACGCCAGTGTTAGCCAATCTGCTCCTCCCACGCGCCTTCTCCCCTCCACACTTCCGTTTCCTCTCTGTCTCCAACCTCCTTTTCCAATCCAGTTACCATTACCTTTAGCATCTATTTCGAGACCCCTCTTCTTTGTGCATGTCCCCCAAGAGACGATAGACATCCTAAGGACCATCGTCCACCCACAACGTATGAAAGGCTCCCAAACTCAACTGTTGGTAGGGAAAGGGGGCTGGCAGAGTCTCGTTTCTCATCCATGTGAGGTCATCCTAAATCGCCATTCGACTGTATCATAAAGCATTGTGAGGTGACATCCTTTAAGTCAGGGTTGGTTCATCCCAAATAGCAAGCATCCTATGATTGCATTCTCAGTTTAACCCATTTCTGCCCAGCCCACAGGTGTACACATTTGATCCCTGTTGCGTATATGCAACGTTGGGCAGAAATGGCTTAAAAAGGGGAGGGGTACAACAAGAGCCTCTCCAAATAGAGAAATGCATTCAAAGAGTGGAGGAAAGATCTTCTGTTATCCACTGTTTCACCTCCCCTGACTGTGAAGGGGGGGGGGCGCGAATTATCTTCACCGAAAAGATAAGCTTTAACAGATCTTTTCATTGCCTGATAAGGCAGGTCTACTCAGAAGTAAGTCCAATTCAGTTAGATGGTGCTTACTCCCAAGTCAGTGTGTTTAGGGTTTCTGCCTGTTGGGGAAGCATTTGGAAGCATTTCAAGCCTTACTTGGAAGAAACAGGTTGCAATCCTAGGCACACTTTCCTGGGAGTAAGCCCTATTGAATATAATGTGACTTACTTCTGAGTAGACAAGCATAGAATTGTGCCCAGAGGCTCATTCCAAAAACTGCTCCATGTCCTGTTGGACTGTGGATGCAACTGCCTCCCCACACATGTCCAGCACTCTAGATTTAGAAATCGACACGGGCCACCCACCCCAACAGTCGGCCAGTCTCCCTGTTCAGTGCCTGTTTCTTTAAAGGTCTCAGGGCACAGTTTGAAGCCACCTGTATGATAAAGCCAATTAAAAACCCATTTCTACCCACAGGTCTACACATTTGATCCCTGTTGCGTAAATGCAACGTTGGGCAGAAATGGCTTAAGGAAGCCAACCAGAGCTGGATTGGAGATCTCCAAAGAATGGCAGCACTTTGACGATTCCTAGGAGAAAAGTGGCGTGAAATAAGGAACTCAAACTGCCCTCAGTGGTAGGTGTCCCCTTTTTAGGGGGATCGAAAGTGTTGGAAGCAAAATTCCAGCGGAATGAAAACGGTTTTCAGGGTTGAGGAGACCAAGAAACATGGGAAAGGATTCCAACCCCAACCCTCCCAAATGGAACTTGTTCTTAGTTCTGATGAGGCTCCCTCATAAGAACATATAAGAACATAAGAACAGCCCCACTGGATCAGGCCATAGGCCCATCTAGTCCAGCTTCCTGTATCTCACAGCGGCCCACCAAATGCCCCAAGCAGCACACCAGATAACAAGAGACCTCATCCTGGTGCCCTCCCTTGCATCTGGCATTCTGACATAACCCATTTCTAAAATCAGGAGGTTGCGCATACACATCATGGCTTGTACCCCATAATGGATTTTTCCTCCAGAAACTTGTCCAATCCCCTTTTAAAGGCGTCTATGCTAGATGCCATCACCACATCCTGTGGCAAGGTGTTCCACAGACCGACCACACGCTGAGTAAAGAAATATTTTCTTTTGTCTGTCCTAACCCGCCCAACACTCAATTTTAGTGGATGTCCCCTGGTTCTGGTGTTATGTGAGAATACCACTTGCGATGCTACCACTCAATGCCACTTGCGATGATCCTGTAATGACAAGAAAGGGCGGAAGGAACAGGGTGAACAGTCGAGGTTACAAGACGAAATTTCAGCCGGAAATCGTTGTCTTGGGACTTGTGGTTGAACGCGCGGCAGTGTGGACGGGTCTGGAGCACGCGCGCCGCCACGGAGGGAGCCGCCTTTGGTGTTTTCGGATGTCTAGATCGACCCACTCGCCCTTCTCGCGCTTGCTTGGGAGTAAGCCCCATTGAAACGATGAGGACTTTGCTTCCGAAGAAGCCAGCATCGGGTTGGACATGGGCTGTAAGCAAACACTTTCAGAAGGCGTTTGACACGGTCCCTCACCAAAGGCTACTGAAAAAACTCCACAGTCAGGGAATTAGAGGACAGGTCCTCTCGTGGATTGAGAACTGGTTGGAGGCCAGGAAGCAGAGAGTGGGTGTCAATGGGCAATTTTCACAATGGAGAGAGGTGAAAAGTGGTGTGCCCCAAGGATCTGTCCTGGGACCGGTGCTTTTCAACCTCTTCATAAATGACCTGGAGACAGGGTTGAGCAGTGAAGTGGCTAAGTTTGCAGACGACACCAAACTTTTCAGAGTGGTAAAGAACAGAAGTGATTGTGAGGAGCTCCAGAAGGATCTCTCCAGACTGGCAGAATGGGCAGCAAAATGGCAGATGCGCTTCAATGTCAGTAAGTGTAAAGTCATGCACATTGGGGCAAAAAATCAAAACTTTAGATATAGGCTGATGGGTTCTGAGCTGTCTGTGACAGATCAGGAGAGAGATCTTGGGGTGGTGGTGGACAGGTCGATGAAAGTGTCGACCCAATGTGCGGCGGCAGTGAAGAAGGCCAATTCTATGCTTGGGATCATTAGGAAGGGTATTGAGAACAAAACGGTTAGTATTATAATGCCATTGTACAAATCGATGGTAAGGCCACATCTGGAGTATTGTGTCCAGTTCTGGTCGCCGCATCTCAAGAAAGACATAGTGGAAATGGAAAAGGTGCAAAAGAGAGCGACTAAGATGATTACGGGGCTGGGGCACCTTCCTTATGAGGAAAGGCTACGGCGTTTGGGCCTCTTCAGCCTAGAAAAGAGACGCTTGAGGGGGGACATGATTGAGACATACAAAATTATGCAGGGGATGGACAGAGTGGATAGGGAGATGCTCTTTACACTCTCACATAATACCAGAACCAGGGGACATCCACTAAAATTGAGTGTTGGGCGGGTTAGGACAGACAAAAGAAAATATTTCTTTACTCAGCGCGTGGTCGGTCTGTGGAACTCCTTGCCACAGGATGTGGTGCTGGCGTCTAGCCTAGATGCCTTTAAAAGGGGATTGGACGAGTTTCTGGAGGAAAAATCCATTATGGGGTACAAGCCATGATGTGTATGCGCAACCTCCTGATTTTAGAAATGGGTTAAGTCAGAATGCCAGATGTAGGGGAGGGCACCAGGATGAGGTCTCTTGTTATCTGGTGTGCTCCCTGGGGCATTTGGTGGGCCGCTGTGAGATACAGGAAGCTGGACTAGATGGGCCTATGGCCTGATCCAGTGGGGCTGTTCTTATGTTCTTATGTTCTTATGTTCACTGCAACTTCTGGCAAAGGCATATTTAAGAACTGGGGGGCGACAACAGGTGGGATCAGCTCCGTCTTTCTTCGCCACTTCCTCCGACTGGGAAGCCTCGCGCGAGGCTGCGCTCATCGCAGCTTCAGCGATGCTGGAATGCGCTCTGCACATCCCCAAAGGCACTCTTGTTTTTCTGATCCCGTACTCCAGGGCCGCTTTGGAGCTGCTTTCCTGGCCAGCCCCAGCTCAAATGTAGCCCTAGCACAGCTGCACCCGTCCCCAGACTCCCCCATCTCTGTTCTATGCATATGGCCTGCATGGACGTGGTTTTCTATGGGTGTTGGACTCCGTTATTCCACCGTCGATTCGCTCCACCCTCAGTGGCGTAGCTAGAGAGGGGGTGCAAAGCACGAAGTTTGCCGGGAGCCTCACGCAGCGTGCAAGGGGCCCCTTCCCTCCCCTTCGGAGTGTACCCCTCCGTTTTGCTCTCCCCGCCTGGGAAGGGGCCCCTTGCACGCTGCGGTGAGGCTCCCTGCAGAACTTAGTGCTTTGCCCCCCTTTTAGTTTCGCCACTGCGCCCCCTCCACCCTATGAACCGTCCCCAGCAGCTCTCTGTCGGTATGTAGACGGATCAGCGAGCAAGGAAGTGTAGGAAGCCAGCGATCCTTTGCACTTTTTATTAAAAATATAAATATTAAACATTCTCTCCCACAACCAAAGTGACCGAGCGCTGAAAAGATGTTTTATTGGTGGCAATGTTTACAAAGAGGAAAGAAAGACGGGAGGAGGAGAAAGGAGAATGGATCCAGAAGCGTATACAGAGATGCCCCACCACGCCAAGCGTCTTCCCTGTCCATCTCCCCAGAAGAACAAGGCTCTCGCACAGCCCAAGCCTATGCATGTCTACTCAGAAGGAAGTCCCATTGTAGTCAATGGGGCTTACTCCCAGGTAAGTGTGCATAGGATTGCAGCCGCAAGTCACCAGCTGAACCGCTGGACCCCCACCCTGAAAGAGTGAATTACAGCCCAATCCTATGCCTGTCTACACAGAAGTAAGTCCCATTAGAGTCAATGGGGCTTACTCCCAGGAAAGCGGGGATAGGATTGGGCTGTTGATCTGGACAGGAGGAAGGGGGGGAAGAAAAGGACCGAGAGAGTTACAAACGACACGTGGGTACAAGGCTGGGCATGCTACTCAAGGGCTATATTAGATGGTGGGTCCACAGGCACCCTTTAGGTGGCTCAAGCTCTCGAAGAAAAGAAGGTGGGGCCGGATCAGCACGAGGGGGACTTTGTGGCTCTACTGTCGGACGTGTGCTAACTGGAGGGTCTCTTTGGTAGGGGGCGGGAGGAGGGTCGACGGGGACTTCATTTCCCGATGATCTCCATCAGTTTCCTGTTGCTGTGAGCCTGCTGAGCCAACTGCTCCGCCCGGGCCATTTCCAAGACTTCTCGGAGGAGGTGGAAAGTCAGGTCCAAGGAGATCGGCGGCTCCTCGGATCGTTTCTCCTTCTGGGTAGCGTCCGGGTGGGCGCCGTCGTCGTCTTCGCCTTCCCAGGGCTCAGCGTCGCCCCCTAGCGAGCGCGCTTGCAGCTGCTGCAGCTGCTGGACAGCCGCTCGGAAAAAGTTGCTGGAGGACGCGGACGGGGCTAGGCTGCTGCTGCTGCTGCTGCTGCTGCTGCTGGAGGAGAAAGAGGACGAGGCAGCGGAGGGAGGGTTCTTGTGCAGGTTGCCCAGGCGCAGGAAATACTCTTCTCCCATGCGGAGCAGGACGGGCAGCGACTGTGGTTGCTCCTGGAGGAGGCGGTCGGGCTGCTGCAGAGCTCTGTCGGCGGCGGAGGCTGGGCTGCTCTTGCTCAGGGCTCTGCACTCATGGCAGGGCAGGAGAGCCACCAGCAGGATCCCTGTAGAGACCAGGAGCTGGATCTTCATGGTTCAGCGGCCAGAGCTGGAAAAGAAAGCCAGTGACAGGAGGGGAAGAAGGGACCGGGCAGAGGAGTGGCTGAGAGCCCAAGCCTAGGCAAGTCTACTCAGAAGCAAGTCCCATGGAAGTCTATGGGGCTTACTCCCAGGAAAGTATGGATGGGGTTGCAACCTGACTTTCTATATTAGAGCATCAGCCCAGAACTCCCGCAGGCGCACCACCGCGCAGGTCGCTGTCCGTGGTGCTGTAAGCCTTTCTCTGGCCCTCGCCAAGGACCCATTGGAACGCACGCATCCTTCAGGTGGCCCTGAATCCACCCAGACGCGCTCAAACATCCTTCTGATGCTCGCAGAGCAAAAGAAAGTTTGCTCTTCTTTTTTTGGAGTCGAGAACTGAAAATCCCCTTCCTTATTAAAGGCATTGAATGGAAAGACCAGAGTATCAGACGGCTGTTTGTGCGGGATAGGGTGCTGGCAGATCAGGGCACTGGAGGAGCTGGGGCTTGGATCAAGAAGGCAATGCTTGGCCAGCCCAACCCCAGGAGTTTCAGCATTCAAAGCAAGACCTTTTCGAAAACTGAATCAAAAGAAAACCCCGTTTCCAGAGCCATCCTAGATCCCACTATTTTGCTCTTACCACCATTATCCTAGAGGGTTTCTTAGATCATGCATAGACCCATGTTACCCATTCTCTCTCTCTCTCTCTCTCTCTCTCTCTCTCTCTCTCTCACACACACACACACACACACACACACACACACACACACAGAGAGAGAGAGAGAGAGAGAGAGAGAGAGAGAGAGAGAGCCTCTTCCAGCAAAGTTTGCTGCCTTCACCTATGTGGTCATCCTGGCTGGCTCATCCCATACCTTCGAGGTGCTGGTGGAATGAAGTGGGACAGGTGCAGTCCGCCAGTGCTGGGGGGTCCCCGTGCCTCTCCCTCTCCCTGCTCGGATGTGTATCTCTGGGAGCCGTCTCCTGCCGTCCTTGTGATCAGATTGCTACCTAATCAGAGCCCGGATGCGTGATTTTTATAGGTTAGACCCTCTTCTGGAATCACGCAGCCCCTGCTGACGCCTTCTTGACAGCTCGCTTGCGTGCCCCGATCCACTGCTGAATAAATCATGGGGGACGCTTCGAGCGGCAATGGGCAGCGTCCTGCTATCACAACCCAGAATCTCACATCCAATTATATCAACAGATATTTATCGCCTCGTTAGTGACGTCAGCCCAGCCCGCGACGGGGAAGATCAGCAGGACACTCGTCGTCCCATTGACAAAAACCTCTGAATGGAGAAACGGGGGCGACTCCTCTTACTATCAAAGGTCAAGCTGGCCCAAAACTTTCCACTGCGGACGAGTCCGAGGAGGAAAGGGCTCTGTGACTCGACTGGACCGCCCCAGGGACGACCCTGGAGCCTGGAGGAGCTGCTCTGCCTGGTCTCAGCTCCTTCTTGGGAGAAAGTTACGGGGAGAGAACTTAGAGGCTGGTCTGTTGCCAACAGAGCCATCCCACCCCCACGTCCTTTTTCCCGTTCCCTGATTTGCAAGGAAGGGCACACGAAAGTCTTCCAAAAGAGTAGTCCCTGTTGCTGGCATCAGAAGAAAGCAGGCGTCACACAAAAAACTCTCTCTCTCTCTCTCACACACACACACACACACACACACACACACACACACACACACACACACGTGTGGGGGGGGGCCCGCTAAATTTCCAGCCCAGCAAGAGGTAAGGCTGGCAGCCTTCCAAGCCCCAACTTCAGAGGACTTTATGTCCCATTGATGGCAACTTCAAGAGACCGAGGTGGTCAGGGGAAGGCCCCACAGATTTCATACTCGCTGGACTACACGCGAGAAACGTCTCCGTTGGCCACATTGACACCTCGTGTCTGCCCTTCGGAGCCTCCCATGCGCTCTGCTCGCGGTCTGAACTTGCAGCCTGAATCCCTTGGTCTCTGTCTATACGGGAAGACCTGATGCCTGAACGGGTTTGGGGCGGGTTTGAGTTTCAGGGGGTTTTTGGGGGTGCCTTCCAGACTGTGCTCCCCCTCCCCAGAGGTGTGCCGTGGTAGGAGACCCGCTCTCTGCTGCCATCCAGGTGTGCCGGAGGCGTTTCTCCCAGGCATGGCCCTTCTTATGTTGCACATGCAAGACCACTGAATGGAGTGAATAAGCCCCCTGAAGCACTGGAGCACCCCCTCCCCATTGGCTGTGAGATACACCAGTAGTCAAAGAAAGAGAGCTGGGAGGGGGTTTCCTCGCCCTCTGAGTGCTTGGGAAGCACAGGTGCCTCAGAGCCGGATCCCATGCTTGTCTACTTAGAAGTCAGTACCATTATAGTCAATGAAGCTTACTCCCAGGAATGTGCAGCCTAAGAGTCCAAGCTTATGCCTGTCTACTCAGAAGTCAGTCCCATTATAGTCAACGGAACTTACTCCCAAGAAAGTGCGGTTAGGATTGCAGCCTCAAGAAGTTGGTGGATCAGAATCAGGGCTGGGAATCATTGGGCCCTGGAGAGAGCCAGCCTCCCCTCCCCTCCCCTTCCCCAGCCTCCTCTTGTGCGCCTGTAGCTGCGTTTTGATTGGGGGGGGGGGCGAGGAAGAGGAGGGCACCCTTGAAGGCGCTCGCTTCTGGCCCCCCAGCCTTGCAAGGAATGAATGGGCTCTTTGTTAAGCGCCATTCAGTGGCAATGCGGGCTGAAGAGCGGGCGCATTGTGCTCTGATGATCCAGCTGCTTTCCCTCGACACGCCGTAATCAGGAGCGCTCTTCAGCCCTCCGTTCTCCGGCTGCGCGAGGCTGGGCACGGGCAACAGCAGCAGCAAAGGAACGACGGAACGTCGTCTGATAGCCTAACCCAGGTGTCAGGTTCGACCTGTTGCATCGACGTGGGAAGAGGACGACCTCGGCAAGCTAGATAGATGAGGGCTGGATTCCTCCCTCCAGAGAACTAAACCTGCTGGCAATGGAGTTGACTTCCGAGAGAGTGGATAGAGGGATGTTCTTTTCCCTCTCACACAACCCCAGAACCAGGGGATATCCACTAAAAGTAAGTGTCTGGAGAGTTAGGACAATTAGTGTGAAACTGAGGCTGTGGAACTCCTTGCCACATTATATGGGGGAAGGCATCATGCAGATGGTGGACAGAGTGGATAGAGAGAAGTTCTTTTCTCTCTCAGATAACCCCAGAACCAGGGGGCATCTGTTAAAAAAATGAGTGTCAGGAGAAAGAGAACAGACCAAAAAATATTTCTTTACCCAGTGCATAATTGGTCTGTGGAACTCCTTGCCACAGAATGTGGCGATGGCAACTGGCCTAGATGCCTTTGAAAGGAGACTGGACATATTTCTGGAGGAAGACTTTATCACAGGCTACAAGCCATTATGGGTATGTGCAACCTCCTGATTTTAGGCCACCTCAGAATCCCAGGTGCAAGTTTGGGCACCAGGATGCAGGTATCTTGTCATCTTGCATGCTCCCTGAGGCATCTGGTGGGCCACTGTGAGATACAGGAAGCTAGACTAGATAGGCCTGATCCAGCAGAGCTCTTCTTATGGACTAAGTTCTTATGGACTAAGAACTTCTTATGGACTAAGAGTTCTTATGGACTAAGAAAGGGCGTTGATTATAAAAGCCACTCTACACATAAGTACCTTGGATTGGAAGGAATGGAAGGTGACTTGCATGGTTTAGGATCTCTGTGTAAAGAACCTGCCCTGAGCTCCAGGAAAACTTAGGAGGCATTGGAGGTAGTGTGATGCTGGCAGCCGATTTAAAAGCTAGGAAAGACACTTGGGAGTCCTTCCTCAAGCATCTAATATTTGTATGGAGTTACACAGTGCACGGACAGAGGAGAAAGCCCAGCTGTTTCAGTCCCCTTGGTAGGAAATAGAAAGGAAGATCAGGGCCCTTTGATGGAGAAGCACTGATCCACCTTACCTTGCTCAGGATGAGACTCATTAGGGAACTGCCAACCTACATGAGGAGGAAGAATAGGCAGGTTTCAGTCAGCTGGGGGGAAAGACTGCCACCCTCGAAGAAGAACCATCAAAACACTTGTTAAGAGAGATGGTTACAGGCGTAACCTTCTTCTAAATAAAGGAAGATACTTGGAACCAGACAAGAAACTGACAGCCCAATCCTAGGCATGTCTACTCAGAAGTAAGTCCCATTAGAGTCAATGGGGCTTACTCCCAGGAAAGCGTGGATAAGATTGAGCTGTGAGTTGTGAATCAAACTCAAACATTTTCCTGCTTGAATCTTGTCTCCATCCTGAAGCCCCTCTCTTTCAGCCTCAGTTTCCCAGCTGCAATATGGGGATAATCATCCTTACCTTACAGGGTTGTTGTAAGGATTACATAAAATGACCTATGTGGTATGTTTTGCACACTCAAAGTTAAAATATGAATGCTAAATATTGTCTGGTCTCAGTTAAGGCAAACTGCATAACTACAGCCTTTAGTAAAACTCACTTCACAGATACAGGGGGGATTCACTGGGTGCTCTCTATCTTCTTTGATCCAAGAGAAAGATGCAACTTGCTTTTAGTCCCTGAATCACCAATTATGTCCAAAAGAAAAAGGAGCTCCTGCTTTTGTTTCAGTCTACCATATTGTAGAGATTCAGCTGGAAAATGAATGGCAGGCATTAAATACCAAGGTGGTACATTGGTCTCAGATATGGAGCTTGGCCTGGATACTGGCATTGTTACCACATGCACAATTTTTTAGTTCAGTATTGGTGAATAGTGGGTCTGATAACATATTGTGCTAAATGGGATAGGTGGAAGAAATAAGGTTCCCAGGGCAACATGCTAAGTATTATCAAAAATGAGTCAGGATGGCACAATGATGCTGGAGTTGGACCTCCAACTTTGGACCTGAAAAATCCAGGTTCAAATTCCCACCCAGCCGTGAAGCCTCCTGGGTGACTTTGGGCCAGTCACTATCTCTCACCTCACCTTACCTCACAAGGGTGTTGTGAGGATTAAAAAAAGAGAGATCTATGTACACATACTCAAGCTCCTTGGAGGAAAGATGGCACAAAAATATGAAAAATAAATAAATGTAGGTGTGGGGAATAAATGATGAGACTAACAGCCTCACCTAAGTTCCTGAGCACTGATGCAGCTTCTGCTGCATCCCATGGAATCTCTGATGCTAGAGGTCTCCTTGGGGTAAGGGAACATTTGTCCCCTTGCCCCAGGGTAAGCCCCAGCAGCTATAATGAATTAATGTGCCAGCTATATAGCTGATGGAAACCCATGTTGATCCATGTTAGTGGATCAGGGCCAGGAAGGGTGATAGGACATCGCACACACCAGCACTGCCAATTCAGCACCCCTTCTGGACCCAATCTGCCCACCTGCCACCCTCATCGCTGCCTTCACTCTGCCCTATTACACCCCCTCCCCTGAATTTCCCCCACGCCAGACTTACCTGCTCTGGCAGGTGTAGCTCTGCACACTGGTACCAGCACTGCTTGAAGGTGCACTGTTACAAAGTGCTTTACAACACTTTTGCAACAGCTTGCAGCAGCAGAGTGCATGTTCTGCCAATATAGCTGCAGGTTAGGAATGGGCCATAAGAAAGGAGTGCCCGAACACCATTGCCACCACAATCTCCTATTTTCTTGGACTACAAATGATGTTGGGCTGGGGTCAGACAATACTTTTTAAGAGGGTTGAAAAGGATATGAAAGGGGTACTGTTCCCTTGCCTTGCCTTGTCTTCTCTGCAATTTTTTTTGCCAGTCTTTTGACTCACTGCTCTCTTCAGTAAAAAAACATTTGTCAGATACAAGCCTATGAACCAGAAGAGATAATGCAATGAGTGTAGTGTACATACCACAGAAAATGATGCCTCAGTCATACCACCTTCAACACACTGAAGGAACTTTTGTCTAGCTCGTCTTGAAAGAGGCCCCTGACTACTCTGGAGTAAACAATCAGCAGTCAAGTAACATAAAGCAAGCTGGTAGTCATGGTAATCGTAATCAGGACCCCAGTTTGTATCTATCAGTCTTTCAAGTACTGTATAAAAAAAAGGACAAAAACACCCAAAGGCACTTTGGAAAAGGATTTTGGGCCAGTGCCCTTTATCAAAGGTATTTTTCCACTCCTTTCATAAGAGATAGGTTACCTTCTGTTTCTGAAGCTAAACCCTCTTATTAAAAGAGTGAAAAAATAGTCTTGGTAAAGAAGAGTGGCTCAAACTTTTTGGATACATTTCAAAAAATAAAAGCTTCTATTTTTGACTGTTTTCTTCCTGTTTTTAACCTGGATCGGTGCAGCTCACTTGGATCTGCTAAAGAACACCATGGTGCCACACCCAGAATGGAATGATTGGATGTGAATAATATTATCTCGGCTCTGTGTACAGATTATACAGGATGGGGGCAGTGCTGCGGAGCTACCATTGCTCACAAACATATGTTCATTTTGCATGACTTGCCATGATCTGATTCAACTGGTTTTGCAGATGTCAAATAGCATGTGGGAAAAGGCAAAACAAGCTCCCAGCAGCAGAATGATCACTGACGCAACAGATGCGTGGGGGGCTGTTGTAAGTATGTGCTTGATGCTGGTGATGAGTAGCACATTTCCCATCTAGCCCTTCATGCCAGGAGCAGTTTTTATTCAAAAAGAAAAAAATAAGAACACCGAAGAACATTATTTCCATTTCCTATTTTCTGAACGTGTGTGATCCACAATTAATATGTAGCCCTTTAAAAAAAATACATTGGGATGTCACTAATAATGAGTAACTTTCCACCTCCTTTCCAGCTCAGCACAATTTTTAATTTTTTTGACAGTAGATAATGCATTTCAAGCCAATGGTTATCATGCAACCCTATAAAAATAGAATAATGCTACCCACTTCCACATAATAACATCCCACTATCTTAAGAATGTTCCTTTTTTCTTTCTTTCCTCTTTTTTTAATGTATAGGATACAATCCAACCAAATTTAAGCACTTCAAATTGATTTCAGAGAAAGGCAGCACACTCTTAAGTCTTCCATGAGTCTGAAATATGCTCAAATGTGTGCCAATAGCAATGGGGCACAATTCGGTCAATGTGTACATACAGGTCCAGCCTTCTTATACATGGATATTTTTGTACACAGATTTGACTCAACGCAAATGGCCACTGCAAATGAGAAGGCATGTGCTAATCCCTGGAGATGGGGAAAAATGCATCCCTTTAAAATCACAGTTTAGAAAACTTCTTACTGTTGTAGAGACAATCATGCACGTGATCATTCCGTTCTTCAGCAGAGTCAGGCAAAGGCAGGAGGACCTTTGCATTTCTAATTGCTGACTGCCGGCCCAATCCTATCCAACTTTCCACCACCGGTGCAGCCACAATACAGCCTTGAGGTAAGGGAACAAATGTTTCCATATCTTCAGGAGGCCTCTGTGGCTGCCTTCCCACCACAGGGTGCAGCACATGCCCCATTGGCATGGCTGCCCTTGTACTGGAAAATTGGATAGGATTTGACCCTGCCTCTCTATAACTTTAGGAAAGCTGTTTTTAAACCACAATTGAAAAGGGACATACTTTTTATTTTTTTTAAACTGCTTTTATTTAACACATTTTATAGTATCAGCAAGGAGTCCCAGAATCAAACCCTTGGGGATGTTGAGACACGCCCTTATTCCATTAGGAGCAATGGAGGGGTAAGGAACATGGAAGTGGGTCTTTAAATCTATTTTTCCACCTTTTTATCCATGGGTTTTGTTTTTTTAAACCAGTGGATAATGAGGGACAACCTGTACTTGCCTCTCCAAACACTTAATTCCTTTTTTATAAAATATCTTGGGGATGAAATTGACTAGCCATATGGTGACTGTCTTCCAGTCAAGCCAATTTCAGCACTTTACTGACTTGCATGAGAGGGCTGTTTCAGAAAGTTCAGGGAAAAGTTTCATTCCCTGCATTGAGGTTCCCTTCTTCCTTCAGAATTTTTTTACAGATATCTAGGCACCATGATCAGGACGAACCTTGTGATGGCAGTAAAAGAAAACTAACTTCCGTTGCTCTACAGAATTTACTGCCCTTACGTAACAATGGCTGAAGTGATCAAACATTACATTTGAAAATGAAGACATTTCAGGAGAATTTCCATCAAAAGATACTTTTTAAGGCAGAAGGGGGGGGAAGAGAGAGAGAGAGAGAGAGAGAGAGAGAGAGGCATATTACTAATTTTGTCAGTGGAGGTCAAGCATACCAGTATTCCAGAGCTCTGACTCAGAGTAATAATATGTAGTAAACACGGAAAAATCTTATTAAGTTATCTAATTTTACTTCATGTCCTTGTCAATGCAGTTCTGCCATAAACACAGATGCAATAGGTTGCTATAAAAATAGACATGTTCAAAGATATCCCCGTCCAACTTCATTCATAGTGCAACACTTTTGAAGATGATTGATGGTTTTGCCAGAGGTGGAATGACCCCAATAGTTTTTGAAAGCCAAAGGAATTCAGGTAGAATAACACAGATGTTGTCAAATCGACCACACTTTAACTTCTCCAGTTAAAATGGGAGAAATTTATTCAACACGCAATTCATGGTCTGTAGAGTAATCTTATTGTCAAAGGAACTGTTCAGTAACACAGGAGCTAGAACCTTTGACGACACAAGTATAAAACGATAGAAAAATACAATGGCTTGGATCAAAAACAGCAGACATGTTCACTCATTTAGGACGAGTAAGCCCCATCAAATACTGTAGGACCTACAACCAAGTTTTCCAAGTTGTCTTGTATCATATCCTCATAAAATAAATAAATAAACAAACATGGCAGGATGGACTGAAGGCCAAAATGAAAGCACCAGTTAAGAGAGATACCTCCCAAGGCATTCCCTCAATTTTGCAGCAGCTGTTTGCTGCCTTCGGGTGACCATCCCAACACCATACTCCTAGGAACCATGACTAGGGATCACACTTGCCTCTTCTTCTGTGCTGTGCCTGCATTAGATCATGGGCAGCCCAGTCCTAATCATACTGCCCACACTGTGATGCAGCTGCTCCAAAATGGCCATTACTGTAACCAGCACAGGAAACAAGTGTATTGGAACCTGGCAAGGAAGTAGGGTGTGGTGTCACCAGTGGCTCCTTTAAGGGTAAGGCCTGGGCATCCAGCAGAGTGTGCTGCACAGCTGCAGCCACTTGAAGGCAATAGGGCCCTCAGGGATATAAGGAGCACCTGAGGCAGGAAGTGTTTGTGGGCAGCAGAAGGAGGAAAGTTTGAGGACAGAATGGAAACTGGATTAATGGACTGATTGGTGAATGGGCTTTGGAGACATTGGTGTGTGGCTGCTGTACCCAAGACCTGCTGAGGACCAAGGGGCTGCTGGCAGAAGAAAGGATCTCTGCAGGTTGAACAGGTGAGCTACCCTGGAGGTAGGGTCCAGCAGAACTGCAGGGCAGAACCAGGGTCATTTTTGAGGAAAAAAGGGGTGCTAATTAGCTAACAGTGGGCATAATTCTCCAGGCAGAGCTTGGACTGGGAATCTGGCAGAACAACAAGACTGCAGAGGTTTCCCTGAGATAAGGGGATGTAAGTAAGGTGCTCTATCCCCTGCTGTGGGGCTACTTGGGACCTACACCAGCAAAATCACAGGCCCAAGCAGCCCCATGTTGCCATTCCCACCCCCACCTGCTCCCAGGCCTGATCCAGCCAACCCCTATCAACACCCTCCCCCTGCCCTGTTACACCCTTCCCTGCCCACCCCTCCCCCATTGCCACCCTGGTAGGGGAGGGTGGCAATGGGGGAGGGGTGGGTGGATCAGGCCCAGGAAGAGGCAAGATCAGCAGCATCAGTGCATGCCATATCCTATCCCCATCATGGATCAACTTGGACCTGCACCAGTAATATCACTGCTTGTGAGTCTGAGTAGACCCATAGTGGTGGCTGGGACTTTCCCCAGAGCAAGGGACCAAATGTCCCTTATCCCAAGGAGACTTTCCACCTACTAAACATCCCCCCCATGCAGTGCCCATGCCAGCACTGGAAGTTTAGGTAGGATTTGGCTGACTATGTAGTGAGCTACAATAGTTGTAAATGATTTCCAGTAGCCTGGCTGTGGGAGAGGGGATAGAATGCCTCAAGTTACATCATCCCATTGTTCCAACTGTTGACCTCATCACAGTGACATTTGTTGCTGTTTGTTTGGCTCCTCCCATTAAGAGGCAATAAGGGCTTGTTTTTAGGAATGACATGGTTGGTAACAGTGTTGTGGAAGACTTTTAAGGTGTAATCAGGTTTCTGGGCTAGGCTGCTTTTCTCCTGCTGTTATTGTACCTTTAACTTTGCACTTGGGAGAACATAGGATACGAACTACATTATATCCAGATTACATAAAGAATAGCTGTGGCCATTTCAGATTGGACTGTAGAATCTTCTTGCCAAGCAATGTTTATCTAGCTCCACTTGCAAGAATAAAAATATCAAAGATAGCTAGACAACATCTTTACCTGTCTAATAATCCCTGTATGAGGAGACAACAGCTGACAGTTGCATTTCCTTTGGAAAATA
This sequence comes from Tiliqua scincoides, assembly GCF_035046505.1. Classification (NCBI taxonomy): domain Eukaryota; kingdom Metazoa; phylum Chordata; class Lepidosauria; order Squamata; family Scincidae; genus Tiliqua; species Tiliqua scincoides. The sequence goes on along the minus strand of NC_089824.1, from coordinate 40,289,840 downwards.
TATCTTGTACAACTATTGTACGTTCAGATAACAGATGCAAAGTGTGTGAAACTTTCCAAGTAGCTAATGTTTCATTTCAGGTAGGCTAGTAATCTTACACATATTGGCAATTGGCAAGTAATCCATGAAACAAAGAAACATCCCATGGGAGCATTGGAACAATTTGTCTTAACAGGCTGTCTTGTATCTGGGTGTATTTTATAACTAGAAAGAACTGGCTGTAGACTTCCAAAATAAGGGTTAAATCATGCAGCAATTAGTTCCAAATGCAGCCATGTGTATTGGATCCAGTTTTTTTTCCCCACACCACCTGGACGATACACTGTTGGATCAATGTTTTAACACTGAAAAAGAGACTGGGTGAGGCAGCATTTATTCCGAGCATGTTCGACATCTAAGGGGGAGGACAGGTGGAATAATTGGGAAAGTCTAGGCCAGAAATAAACAGCTGGGTAAATCAAAAAGTGTCTCCTCTCAGAGCTATTGCCAGATTGAATCTATAACACAGCAAGGTCAGGTTCTCCTTAATTACAAGACTTGAGGCAGGGAATAATGGGAATGCCCACACTTAGTGCACAGAATTTTTATGCTATTACCTACTGTGTGATTATCCTTATCTAAAATGCAAGTATAGTTGGGATGCTTTCAACATTCTACTGGACCAGTAATGCAGATGGAGAATTTGGATGGTGGATGGAGTAATTGCAACTCATTGCTTGTATTGCATCAGCAGAGCTGACTACTGTTGGGTAAAGTTACATTGTACACCAAAACATGTCCCTTGTTGAAGGGTCATTTGATCTGAAACGTACAGGAGACATATTAAACTGTGAATGACCAAAGTGATCATACACGCAGAATGAAGTCTCAAACATTTATCATCTTTTCCACCTATTTTTGGACAGTATGCACTGTTAATACTGCATGCTGTTCTGACAATTTTTGCTTTGTAAATCTATATGTATGAGGATTCTTTAACTGACCCTTTTCAACAGTCATGGGGTAAAATAACAGCATTTCTTTCCCTTTCTCTGTGAATGTTTGTTTATGGATGGGTACTTTTAATCAACATTGAGATTAGTGTTTCTCAGATTGTGAGTTGGGACCACTAACTGGGTTGCAAGTCAATTTCAGGTGGGTCCCATTTATTTCAATGTGTATTTTATTTTTAATATATTAGGCTTGATGCTACCATGGTATGTGACTGCATTTGGGAAAAGTTTACAGATCTATACTTTTAACAGGCTACTATGTATATTCTTTTACCCAGGGCTTACTCCTGGGTGAGTGTGGATAGGATTCCAGGCTTTGGGATGTTTGGGAGTTTTTTTCAGGAACTGCTTGGGAGGATTAGGAGGGTTCTTTATTTTGAATACATTTTTAAACTTTTAATTTCATTTGATTTTGTCATATACAAGGTATTAAAAATTTTCCTGCTTGATGTAGTCACTCACTTCCAGGTTAATGACATCACTTCCAGTGGGTCCCAACAGACTGCCATTCTAAAAAGTGGGTCCAGGTGCTAAGACATTTCAGAACTATGGTTTTAGAGACTATAAGTGATGGCACCACAGGCAGATAGGTGATGGCAGTCACTCCAGTTGAATTTAATTCAGAATCAAAATGAGTCCATACAAGTACTCAGTTGGAATCCTGCAGTCGAATATGAAACCCAGTGGGAGCACCAGGGATTTAATTCTTTTTGAGTCTGTTACTTAAGTGAAGAACTCTCAGTTTTATTGTTGCTCACATACTCATAATGCCTCTGCAAACTATGCAAAAGATGTTTGTCATAAAATGACAGGTTATGTCAATTATGTAGTCAAACAAGAGGGATAGATTACAGTTGTTTATAGTCTAACATTTCAGCATTTGCCTTTCTAATCTAAATAACTTTTACTGGCCCCAAAAAAGTAGCAGGATACATACCATTAGGAAATGTAAATGGGGGGGGGGGGAAAGTGAAGAAATGAACAACAAGCCATTTCTGTGCTCAGTGGCCAATACTTTCATCTGTGATCTAAAATGAGGTGTTTATTTTAAAGGAACAGGGATTTCTACAGCCTGGGCCTGTACAACCTATGACCAGGTGCAGTTTACTAGCAGTATATTGGGTCTGCTCAGTGCTCAAACAGCCCCTCTTTTTCATTCCCAGGTGGGCAGTAAAATCAAGACCTTTCCAAATGGTTGGCCACAATACATATGGGTTGCATTTGACTCAATGGGTCACAGGTTCTCCACACCTGATATAGACAGCTCCATATACTGTTCATGATTTGGATAATGACATCACTCCATTTGAACCAGGACTCAATCCCAGAATTCAGGTCTGTAGCATAAAGTAATGAGGGTACAGTGGCTACCCAGGAAATTTGCTGCCCAGGTCCATCTGCTTCACCCACCTTGCTCCTTTCTTGCACAGTACCAAATAAAAGAGAACGCATGGGGCACAGTGGGAGTTCTGGCATGACCAGTATGATTGCATGGAAAGGAATTGGGTAAGTGCCTCCTTTTTTTTTTTCCTTTCTGGGTTTTTTGGGGGGCAGCAGTGGCACCTACAGCCTCAGGTGGCAGATCCAATTGGGCTGTCTTTATCTGTGACACTCCAACTCACCATTGCATTTACACCCTTTTCTCATCTTCTCCACCCTCTTCCTTTTCCAATCCAGGAAGTGGGAGGAGGAGCACCAATAACAGTGAAGATGAGTGGGCAGGTAAAGGTGCCCCCCCCCAGTCAATATGCTGCTGAAGACAATCACATCAGTTAGTTTCATGGATGGGCCACCCTTGGTCACAGACTTATTATAAAGATAAAGGGGAAGAATCACATGCCCTGCCTTAAGCTCCTCCAAAGAATACAGCTAATAACATCTTGAAGTCCTGTTAAATTGGGGCCCATGAGAGGGGGATGCAGGGGGTATATTGTTCCTGGGCCCAGGGTCAAAGAAGGGGCCTGGGAACCAAAGAGGAGAGCCACCTCTCTTTACCTATATTTTAGTTCAAAGACATATTCTTCACTTGTATGTATTTACTGAATATATAACCTGCTTTTTCTCCCTGAAGGGCATTCAAAGTGGTTGACAAGCATAAAATCATTTTAAAAACTATATAAAATTAAAATCTCCTAAAATACAATAAGACAGTCTTAAAAATATCACATTAAAAGCCAAAAAAAAGGACCAGTGGCAACTGACACTTAAGAAAAGGGCAGGCCCATAAGATATAACCAGTATAGAAGCCCAAAAATTTAAAAGCTCTCAGAAGGTGAATCTAAATAAAAGACCCTACCAGAAAGCCTCAAAGGAGGGAGCTGAGAGGGAGGAAATTCCATAAGGTTGGTTACTGTGGAGGTCCTATTTCTTGCTGCTGCCCCTCCCACTTTCATTGGTGATGGCATCTGTAAAAGGGCATTCTCCAGTGACTGGAGGGGATGAGCTGTATTATACAGAAAAAAGTGGTCTCTCAAATACCCTGGCTCCAAGCTGTAGAGGTCTATGTTCAACATATTTGTAAAGTGGGCATTCTGGGCCAATGGCAATGATTAATTTTGAAAACTTATTCATTCTTCATCCTGCCTTACATCTGAGTGCAGCATTATGGCTATCATGCTGACCATTCAGAACAGGGATACTGTAGTTCAGGGCTGACTTTTCTTGCTTTTTGACATTTAAATCACCTCAGCCTTTTGTCTTTGTGCACCTGACAGACTCCTTGTCATTTCAATACCTCTGATTCTGAAGTGCCAGATTCTAACCCCACAAGTGCACAAGATAGTTAGATATGCCTAGGTGATGTATGCTGCTAATTGGCAACCATTATCATAAAGTGAAATATTCTGTCAGTGGAGATACCTCTCTCCCCTCCCACTCTCCTACCCTTCCAAGTTGTTTCTCCTTTTCTCTATTTTCTCTTTGATACTTTCCTATGGCTCACTGAAACATTTGTTTTGTAGTTGCTTTTTACAGAAAACTCCCTCAGGACACCTCCCCCACATCCGTCCCCAAGTCAAGTGTAGTGCTTGCATCTTGCATCTCCTTCCCAACAGTGGTAAACACATGACAATCATGTTGTGCCTTTAGGGGCAGAACAAAACATTACAAAAACAACTGTCCTGTGGCAATTTCCCCTTCCCCACAATGACATCTAATTCAACAGCTTTCTGTTCCAGCGGCAGCCAATGACAGAGAGTTAGAAAATGCACAGAATAATGATACTGAGAAGTATGTAAGTTGTACAAGGTGATATGGAAGAGAAAGAAGCGTCACTCAGTGGTCACGCACCAGTTTTGCATGCAAAGGTCCCAGGTAGGGCACTTCCAGGTAAGATTACAAAAGATCCTGCTTGAACCCCCTGACAGTCATCACCAGTCAAAGTAAACAATATTGAGAGGGATGGATAATGGTATGACACTGTACAAGGCAGTTACATATGCACAGGGGGTCCTTGATAAGTGGCTGCCATTTTAGTTGTAGCTGCCATTTTACATGGTAGCATAATTAGTTCAGGACTAGAGCTAGAGGGATATGTATCCACATGAGCCTAAGGAGGATTGTAGAAGGGCATTTTCCTATGCCCTCATCCTCACTGTAGCCCCCTGTGCTCTGAAAAGCTCCTTCTGAAGGTCAGGGGACCCATGGGAACATGATGATGGTACATGGAGGCTTGGGGGAGAATTCTTTCAAAATCCACAGGCTTTCATGGAATTGCCCCTTCCTCTTGCAGCCCACCATATCACATGCCATTCTGTTCCTGTGGTTTTACTGACATTCAGACCCAGCTTTTCAGGGGGTGCAATGGGGAGTATGGGTGGGAAAATTCCTTTCCATGAGCTTCTTTCCACTCATCCTAGTTTGGATACAATCCATAGGCTGAAACGAAAACACTATGTTACTACTTGAATGGATAGGCTACCAACTATATATAGCATCTTCTCTGTCCTACTTAAGATGACTAATACTAAACAATTAGAATTCAGATACCTATGTACCTAAGGAGTCAATTTTTTTATGCACCACTTGTTCTTCATGACCAGCACAAAGAAACTGAAGAATTCAAGTCTCCATCTGCTCCAGGGCACTTCTCAACAGTTGCAGGTGCCTGAAATTCCTCAACTCAAATTTAAAAAGCAGTCAAAAAGGAGGGAGGCTTTTCATCACATGGGCTGCTGCATTTCAATATTATGTACACAGAAGATCTTTATTTGCTATAAAGACAGAGCAAAATATGAACAGAGCTCCTCCTGTCCTCCTTTTCTGTGTTCTGGATAAGTTATGCTGCTCCTGAAGGCTGAGATGTTGAGGCCAATTCAGACATTATGTTGATGTGCTTTATTTTATCTCCCAATCATAGTGATCAACTCAGTAGCTTCATTCAGAAGATCTCAGCTATGGCAATTTCAGAGGCAACAGTTGATGAGATCCTGGCTCACACTACAGGCTTGCAAGAGCATACAAGAAGAGGCTTAGCTATGCAGGAGCAAGAGTAATGCCAACAATCCTATGAATGTTACTGTTACAGATCTCCCTATTCTTGTTGCAGCACCTGCATAAGGAGAGCCTTTCTGGATCAGGGCAAAGGCCATCTAGTCCAGCTTCCTGTATCTCACAGTGCCCCCCCCCACCCCCTAATGTGTATCTGGAACATTAAGTTGTGCCCTTTAAAAAAAACTTGCTTTTGGAGTTTGAAGATGGCTCTTTCCATATGACAGAGGGAATTGTTCCATTGTTCATATGGGGACTCTACATCTCCAGCAGCTCATATTCTCATAATGTTTCCCATCATGTTCTTATTTACTGTAATTGGCATGGCACTGATATTTCAAGTAAAGCAGAAGCTGCCATTTCACTCCCAATTGAAAACATGATTGCCTTGAGTTCTTTGCAGAAATTAGTAATTACATTCAGACCCAGAGGTGTTCAAGTTGTTCCTTGACTTTTTACTAATTCAGCTTCAGTGTGGTTAAGGCAGCAGTTGGATCAGGATACATATCTATCCATAAAGAGGTTTTTTAAATTGTTCCCTTCTTGAGTTGTATAAACATGTCAAAAAAATCAAGAAAAACTTAAGAACTGTATTGTGCTTACAACTTATAGTAGCTCCCCCAATTTGCAATATTTCACCATCATTATCCTTTTCTGCTCCCAGAACTGTCACATGATATATAACAGCATATCACATAATAACAAAGGTCCAGTTAACATAGGGTCCATCATGCAGGAGGAGCTACAAGTAGTGGGATTTGGGAGCAAGAAGTATGGGTCAGATCACATCAGATTGGCCTGCACTGCAAAGGTCATATTTGAATCCAGTCGAACAGTGGCCACAATATGGCATCATCCATCCATCCATCCTCATGTAAAGCCTCCGCCCATGAGATACAGGTGGATTTCGTGACTCCAAAAGATGCTCAAAACAGCTGCCAAATTTGGCACCAATCATGGCCATTGTTTCAAAACAATGCAAGTTGTTTGGACCAGTGGGGCAGAAGCTTTATTTGACAATTTCCATAAAACCAGTGGTTCTCACATCATTATGGTATTGCTTAAGTCAACCCCAGTCTTTCTAGCATCGGCTAGCATTTTTCAGGCCCAAGATAAAGAGAAGGACTTGGACCAAATGAAGCACTGGACAGCGGATTGAAGCTCAGGCCTTGTTCTCTTTGACATCCAATGGTTCTCTTTGATGTCCAGACTGCATGCTAGGAGCCATATGATGAGAGCATCTAGAGAGAAGATTTCAACTACTGCTTACCATAGCAGAAATCACCCATGCCCGATCACCTCAGGATCTCCTCAGATCTACGTCAGCCATTTTGCTGATGTAAGCCCAAAGGAAAAAGAAAAGAGGCCAGGTAGCCTGGGAAAGAGGGGATAAGATCCTGGTTCAAGTCACTACTGCCATTTTCCACCCCCTCCCCCAAGCTGCCTCCTGCCTTTCCCTTCCCTGCCCATGACATGCTTCTGTTGCCAACTTACCAGCGCCAGTAGATGCTTTAGGAGTCGCTGCTGTGTGTGCTGCACTCCTGCCTGCTCTTAAAATAAATTCTTTTGTGGTCACCTTGAACCAAGTGTCAACAAGCAATCAGCCCTTTCTCTCTTGTTCTTTTCTCTAAGAGTTTCTTGTGGCTGTTATAGTTCCTTCTGCCCTGTGTACCTTGTTTTGCTTCTCTCCACAGCTTGCACTTACATTGGAGTCCAATTCTAAATCCATTTCAAGGTGAGTACGTCTGTTTAGGGCTAATAGAATTTTGACCATATGCCCCTTGTGTTCCCCTCCCAATGGGATAGAGAGGCCTCTTGTGTTGATTTAAATGTCTTATTACAACTACTTCATTAGAAACTACGTCACACATTGTGTCAATCTGGCCTACTCTTTCTTGCCAAGAAGTAAATACTTTCAAGCTGTGCCTTTCAACTTTCCACTCTGTTTTTGGAATCTCAATCAGTTCTTTAAGGAATGCAAATGTAACTTCTCCCTTTAGTCTTGCAACCAGCTACTGGGAAATGCACTTGCATAATCTTTGTCTGCTCATGCATGTATTGTAACAATAAGCAGCACCCAAAGAGCAAGATACTGTATGGATATATTTTCTAGGATCCACCTTCTTTCCTGGCCTTTGAAGAACAGAATCTGCTCTCCCAAACCACCAGTAAAGTAAATGCAATTGGATTAGAGCCAGTATGTGCTACTGGGGTGACTATTGGGTTTGGGAATAAATACCATGGGTGCACTGGGTACTCTTGCCACTGTCTCTAAGGCCCCAATGTTATTGTGGCCTTACACTGCTGTAACTAGCTTTCCTGCAGCACAAGGCCCTTTATGGCAGCACAAAAGGTGGGCTGCAGCCACTGCAAACACAGAGGGGCAGAATATGCCGGCCCTGATAAGTTGGCAGCAGGGAAAGGGAAGGGGGAAGTTCAGGGGCATTTCTGGAGCAGGGAGGGGAGAAGGCAGGGAGCAGGCTAGAGGGGGAGGATCACAGCGGCAAATGTGCATCCCCATTTCTCAGCCCACCCTGCTCTCTTTCTGACCTCGGACTTTAGCTAACTATGCAGCCAGTGTGGGACTGAGGAGACCGATAGCCACCAAGAAGCCTATGCAGAGATAAGTAATGTTTTTACTTATTTCTGGCAGGCCTCCTGATCACCTCACTACCACCACCACTAGATGCAATGCTCACTGCACTATGTGTTGGCAACCTTCAGTCTGGAAAGACTATGGTATCGCGCTATGAATGGTGGCTCTGAATGGTGGCTCACTGCACTAGCATAGCTGCATCAGCATCAATGACGGGGGAGAGGATTGGGCAGTAAGGTTCCAATCAAATACATGTTTTCCTGGGAGTAAACCACACTGAAAACAATGGGACTTACTTTTAAGTAGACATTCATAGGACTGCACTGTTAGGACGTTTTGGCAACTTCAGGTTGCTAGTGATTGGTACAGGTTTGCAAGTGGCTGGTGCCTTTCCTTCTGCACAACCTCTCTTCAAGCAGTACTACTGCTGACATTTTGATGGTTCCGAAGAACAGAAGCACGTACTGAAGTTCTCAGGAAATTAGGATCTTGAGGTTAGGAAGCATAACTGCATCCTGCATTTGATTATGGGAATCAAATGCAGTTGCCTTACCTACTCCAGTAAGCATCTCTCTGCTTACTGCCAGCACTGCCAGAAAAAGCACTGTTGTTTCTTTACCATGCGTTCCACTGGAGGGGAGGGGGCAGGATTGGGCCATGCAGTGGCGTCACTAGGGTTCACATCACCCAGTGCGGGATGCCAGCGCATCACCCCCATGCAGTGGGCAGGGCAACACCCCAGGTGGTGGGCATGGTTTTTTGGCTGTACCTTTTGATAGAACACATTCTGCATGAAATTACGCATTGATTGATATAACATGATGGTATTATTCTTCCAAATTTTGATTTTAGTGATTTTGGTCACTAGCAGTGCCCCCCCCCCCCCCCGGGTGTCAACTTTCTAACATCTTATTGCAGCAGTTCTCAAACTTTTAGCACTGGGACCCACTCTTTAGAATCACAATCTGTCCAAGTCCCACCAGAAGTGATGTCATGGTGGAAGCCAGGCAAACTAAAATAAATCAGAATAAATAATTCAAGTAAAACAAATAATTAAATAAGCAGAAGCCAGCCCTGTTCCACCAAGTGAATTTCCTCTGTAGCCTGCCTGCAATAACACCCCCCCCCTCCAAAACCAGTAAGGTTTTCAGCCCTACCCAGTGCCCAGTTCAATTTAAGAACTTCTGTTTAAACCAGATCACTGTCAGGATCCACCTGGCTTTGCAAGTCTCAAAAAAGTTCACTTTATCAGCTGAAGCTTCTGTTTTGATCCTTTTGGGGGGGGGGGGAGGCTGCCTTCTGGAGCACGTGTTGAGCTCCACTTCCATCGGATCAGGACCATTCTGGTGATTTCACATTCCCTTTTGCCTGACCTGACCACCAGCCAAGGCATGTTTGCTTACTCGTGAGTAAATGCGACCATGAGGCTTAGTTTTGCTTTCCATAGGGCTCAATACATTCATCTGCTTGGAGGGAGGGACTTCCTTCTCAGGTGTTTTTGGGGGCTGCATTCATTGGATCAGGACCATTCTGGTATCATTGGATTCCTCTCGGCCTGCCCTTTCCAATGGACTAAGGCACGTTTGCCTATTCATGAGTAAACATGCGATACGGCTCACTTTCACCTTCCATAGGAATCCATGCATTTTTTGTTCTCCGGTTTTTTGGCCATAACTTTTGAAAGTAAGGAGATCTTTCACTCTGGTTTTTTGCATTGTATTCTGCTTGAAATTCCACATCCAACGATATATTACATGATGGAGTTACTCCTAACCACCGCAATTTTAGCGTGTCACCCCTGTGTGCGTCACCCCCCAGTGCGCATCACCTGGTGCGGCCTGCACCCCCCACGCCCCCCTAGTGACGCCACTGGATGTGTGTCTGTTGCATGATGTAAATAGAAAATTCAGAGTATGTGAATTGAATTGGTGAAGTTGCCTGGGGGAAAGCTTAACCCATACACCTTGGCGGCGGCAGCAGCATGGTTATTATTTGTACTCCAACTCTACCTATGGCTGCTAATCGCACTCTGAAATTCACAGGAGATCCAATCATGACTCTCCCACATCACATCTCATTTGACCATAACTTAATCACTTTGGCTGACTTTGTACAAACCTCCCTAGTCTTGAATTTTGTTCTTCTGGGTGCCATTGTTCTGTTGCTCCTCAGTTTTCATTTATTTTCTGATTTGAAGCAAAGTTCCTGGGTATCCTATGAAATGTTATGCTAGCAGAAACCTACAATGCATTAACATACTTGATGAATTCCTGGAGCAAATGCTTTCAATGAGAAAGACATGTGCATTGCTACATTCCTTCTTTCGTTCCTTTCTTTCTTTCCCAATGTAAACCATGTTTAGTTAGCAAAGTGCTTCTAGGCAAGATCTACTGAAAATAAATACATTTTGGGTGCAATCCTAACCGGCAGTTATGCCAGCATAGGAGGCTCTGGAGGGTCACAAATGTGCCGTAAAGCACATTTGCGCCTCCATGGGTGGGAGCCGCGTCAGTACATTTCGATGCGCTGAGGCAGGTAGAAGCCTCCACAGCGGCACCCGTGCAACCGCTTGTGTCAACGCGCTCACACCGATACAAGCGGCAAAAGTAGGAGTGGGGGGGTGGGAGGGGGCGTTTCTGGGCAGGGGGCAGGCGATGGGCGACCCCAGGGGCAGGCGCGCAGGGAGCTGGGGCAAGACTGGGACCCGGCATTTATGCTGGATTCCAACCCCTGTCCCCAGGGAGAACGGAACGGCTTCCAGTCGCTCCATTCTCCTCGAACTTGCACCACCTCCAGAGGTGGCGCAGGTCCGAGGAGACCCATTGGGGCGCACAGCCCTTACCCAGAGCTTCCCCTTGCCCTGGCTGAGCCTCCTGACTTACCTGCTCCAGCGCAGGTTTGGATTGTGCCCTTCTCTACTAACTATTTATAAAAACTTTAAAAAGTTTTTCAAGTATTAATCGGAAAGTAACAAACCAGACACTTGCAGCAGCAGGTATGAGTACAGCCGCATGACCCCTAAAAATGTGGTGGAACAAACATATCTTAAATGCCTCCTAAAAAGTTAAGCAGGATGGGGCAACACAAATCCCCTGTGAAGGGATGTTCCACATCCAGGGAGACATCACTAAGAATGCCCTGTCTACTGAAGCATCCTTCAGTAGTAGCATGTGGAGAAGGACTTCCCCTGTCAATATCTACAGGTAATACCTGTAGATATTTACAGGACAGTTCCATTCACAGTACCATTTACCATGTCACACAACTGATGAAAAGATCAAAAGTGCCATCTTCAATAAACTATTTCAAGCAAATCTGCAATACAGGTAACATTTTCAACATGCGGGTTTTAAAACATTTACCAGGGATGGGCGTGAGAACACATTCCAGTTTGGGGAGGCGGGAGGGCATGACTGCTCTTGTCCTCCTCCCTCTCCGAGAGACACATGCTCCATCCAATGGATGGTCCAGGGGAGAAGAAGAAGTACCTCTCTCCCCCAGGTTCTGTACAAGCACAGGACCCTAATGTGGATTACTGAGCCAGCTAAGCCGGCTAAAATGGACACTTCTGTAATAGTTGTTACAAGTTCTCCATCACAAGACCCTGCAAGTTTTAAGCCCAAACCAAAAAAGTTAATCATTTCACCCCACCACCCCCTGGCCTCTGCTTGAGCTGCTGTTTGCGCATGCAAAGCCCAACTTCCGAATCAACCCAAGAGGTTTTTCGGGTGAGACAGAGGTGGTGCAACCCCTAGCCATTTGTGGGCAACTTGAATCTCCCAAGCCTATGGTGACTCACAAGTCAGGAGCTCCTGAGTCAAGTGTTTTGCTGAGTCATTGGCACAGGTGACTCGAGTCTCCACGAGTCAGCGAAAAACGCTCATTTTTGCAACTCAGACTTGAGTCACCTGATTCAAGTTCCCATCCCTGCCACTTACACATGCTTAATTCATGGAAATTAAAGAGAAATAGAATTGCTTCATTGGCTCTGTAATAAGACGGGAACCTCAAATTGCCTTTGCTAACAAGAGTCCTGCTGGTTCAGAATGAATTGCTAATTTACTTGTCATTCAACTGTGAATTAATTTTTCATCTGGGCTGAAACAATAAACATGTTCTCTTCCTGAACCAAAGGAAACATCTAATAAGAATGGCACATATCTTTGAGGGAGGCATGAGAGATGCAGAGAAGTCAAATTTAGACTTCCTCAGGACTTGAAAGAAACAGTATTTAGTTCAAAGAATTGTTTTGGATCTATAAATAACTACAAAGAAGGGCTTCTTGCTGTTTTTCAGATGTTACATTGTTTTCCCTCAAGCATACTGTTGTGGTGTCCCTACTCTCTGTGATCTAAGGAGGACTGTCTAACACTAATAAGTCCTCCTAAGACAGACTTACTAGTGCTAGTGAGAACCACCATGGAGTAGTGTTCAGTAATGATAGTCTATTACTGATTGATTAGGGGCACAATCCTAACCTGCGCTGGAGCAGGCAGGCCAGCTGGTCTGCACTGCATCCAGCACAGATTTGCTGTAGGCTGGGGCACAGCTGGGGCAAGCGGAATAATTTTCCTTTACCCCAAGCAACTCCCTGGTCAGCCCTATGGAATGAATAAGATCTGCACCGCCTACATTGTGGGTTGAGCAGGGGGTGGGGCGAGGATCCAGTACTTATGCTGGATCCTATCCCTGTTTCCAGGCAGCCCAGGGCAGCTCCAGGCTGCTTGGATCTGTGCCACCTCTTTAGATAGTAGACCCACTGGAGCTGCTGCAACATTACCTGGGGTAAGGGGAAGCGATTCCCCTTACTCCAGGCTGAGCCACTTTCAGCCCCAACCCTGCCTTGGATGCAGGATGCTTGTCTGCTCCAGGGCAGCTTAGAATTGGGTTAGGTTTGAAGCGGGGCTCTTCTTATGTTCTTACATTCCAAGCTTCAAGTAGGTTTAATGTACTTTAGTGCTGCTAACAAAACATTATGCCTGAGTAGTGGGAGCCGTCAAGGGTTGCACAACATGGAACGCAACCATGCCAACACCACAGCTGTTGCTTCTGCCACAGCCCTCTAGAAAAGAAACAAATGCATCCCTTCTCATGCCTCTTACATGGTTTCATAAAATGCAGAAATGCAAGACTTCTAGTTTTATGTAAAAGAAAATAAGAACATAAGAAGAGCCCCACTGGATCAGGCCATGGGCCCATCTAGTCCAGCTTCCTGTATCTCACAGTAGCCCACCAAATGCCCCAGGGAGCACACCAGATAACAAGAGACCTCATCCTGGTGCCCTCCCTTGCATCTGGCATTCTGACATAACCCATTTCTAAAATCAGGAGGTTGCACATACACATCATGGACTTGGACTTGTAACCTGTAATGGATTTTTCCACCAGAAATTTGTCCAATTCCCTTTTAAAGGCATCTAGGCCCGATGCCATCACCACATCCTGTGGTAAGGAGTTCCACAGATTAACTACATGCTGAGTAAAGAAAAGGATGGTGTGCACCTTCTGTGTGCAGTCTATTAGCCATGGAACTCATGGGTATGCATGCCACTCTCTTCATGGCAATCAAGGTGTGAGAGCCACATACATTTAGTACATAGGTCATTGTCTCCTCTGTTTAAATGAATGGAAAGGTGTGTGCAAGTGGGGAAGCACCATGTGTGCACTACAGTTCTCTGGCTATGAACAATAACTGAAATGGGACATGCAGATAAAACATCATTTAATTTGCCTGTGTTAAAATCATGTCTCTGGAAAATTATGAGAGAGAGAGAGAAGGAGAGAGAGGCCTAGCTTCAACCTTTTCCTGGATGACCCAGCTTTCTACATGCAGGGAGGTTTTATTTTTAATGTGAAGGAACATTCCAACAAGAGATTTTCCCCACCTGCAGTCTAATACAGTACAATCCCATTACATAAAACATACCTAGCTGCTGTAGGAACCTAAATTAGGAGGTGGCGCAAAAAAATGTTTTATTTCATCAGGCTGTTTGAGAACTTAATGTAACATAGAACAGACAATTTTGTTTAAGAGAACTTATCAAAAGAGAGAATCTTGTAAACTTAAAGATTTGCTAAAGAGGCAGCATATTGCTCTCCCCAACAGCCACTGCACTCAAGTGCTTCTGTCAAATTATCTCCTGTGTAGAACAAAGATTAAACAAATACAGACTCTTGCTGGCATACCTACAGTGAATACTAATTAGATTTTTTCCCCATTTCTTTTTTCAAACTGAAGCTTTTGAGGAGGTTGAAAATGAGAACAGCCAAGGAGACTTCGGAGAACATTTGGGAAAGCACAACAGAAGGGAGGACCTGAGTATCTACTACTTTGTTATTCTCCATACACAATTCTTTAACTCAGTCCAATCTGGGGAGCAGAAGGTGGTGCTGGTGGATTACCATTTGATCCTATGGCTTATGGAGTCCCACAGGGTTCTATATTGTCATGCTGTTTAAATACTCTTGTGCTGTTTAAACACATGAAATCATTGGGGGGAGGTTTTCCACGGATTGAGGTTACCGTGTCATCAATGCGTTAAAGTACCCAATGCACTAATGTACGCATCATTTGACCATAGGCCAAAGCTTCTGACTTTGTTCTAATCCTGGAGACAGGGGCTTTTAGTTTTGTTCGCTCTCAAACCATTCCATTGCATTTGTTTAATCTATCTATAAATCTGATTCATCAGGCTGCAAAAATTGAAGGCAGTTAGATTTGGTACTGTATATGACATTCACCAATGTAGGCCATAGAATCTGGTATGCCTTCACCAGTCCCATTCAACAAAATAGGTACTGAGAAGGGTGATCTACCACAGCAGGAAAAGACTTTCCACTGCCACTTGGGCAAAAGACATGGCACTGGGTAGTACCTATTGAACCACTTGCTACACGTGGTACTCAGTGTATCTGTATTTCAGTGAATGAGGACCAGAAAAAGGAGCTGTAGAAGTGATTATATATATAAGGGGTATTTGACTGAAGTGATGAGGAAAGAGGTTATATACCTGTGGGTTATAGTGGGCAGGGATGGGAACTTGAGTTAGTGACTTGGACTCAAGTTGTGAAAATTCGCATTTTTCAGTGACTTGTGAGTCATGCGAATAGCTGACTCTGTAAAGCACTTGAGTCATGGACCCCCTGACTTGGCACTTGTCCCCACACAAGCTGACTCAAGTCTGCCTGTGTCTGGGTGTGGTTTCTTACTTTTTTTGTGACATGAAAGATCTCATGAGGCCATCATTCTGACCAGATGAGCAGCAGGGGTGTTAATGCATCCAAGAAGGAAGGGGGAGGAGGGAGTGAGCTGTTTTGCCCATGATAGAAAGGAAGGATCATTGGAAGCAGGATGGGAGGGCAGGAGGAAGAGCCCTAGGGGGTTCTTGTCTTAGGATTGGCTGGAGGGGGGGGAAAAGGAGGTGGGGAAGCAGGGCAGAGATTGTACAATCACACTTTCCAACCTCATGGCTTCTATGGGCTCCGTTGTTATTTGGGAGGGGGAACCCACATTGAATGACCTGCTACAGTGGGACTACTCATATTTCTGAGTAGAATTTCCAAGGATTGGGTCATCCTGGTAAGCCTCACAGCTGCTGCATGTGTGTTCCTCCTTCCTCTTGCCACTTCTGACCCCACTCTCTCACAGTTTATTCCACCCCCTCCGCCCTGTTTACAGATGGGTGGGGGCAGCAGGTGAGTGTTCAAAGATAACTCGGACACGAACAGACCCCTTGGCAGTAGCTCTGTTTTTTTTCCATGGCTGGCTTTTTAAAGGGCACGGGGCAACTCATCCTATTGAGTTATGAAGGGGTGACTCAGCGACTTGGAAAGTGCCCCTGCTATGACTTGTTTTTTAGTCAAGTTGCGGGGGGGGGGCAGAGACTCTGGAGTTGCACCACGCTGGATTTTTCCATCCTTGATAGTAGGATAGTAGGTATGCCATGCCTTACAGACCAATCTTTACTCTCCATGCAGCAATACAGCTGTACCAATGGGGTATACGCTGTATAACACAGGGGAGTTTCCCATGCCCAGGGGTAAGCCTCAGCAGGCTGCATGAGTCTATTCAGATATTCACAAGCTGCTTTGCTGGCACAGATCTGATTAAATCCAGGAAGGCAGATCAAGGCCAGGAAGGAGGCTAGTTTATCCATTGCACGACTGTAGCCTATACTACCCCCTTCTCTGTCTTAATCTACCAAACTCCGTGCCCCATCTCCTCCCCATTCTGCCCTCCATGTTCTGCCCACCCCTTTACCCCTCCACTGCCAGACTTATCTTCCTGGATCAGGCAGTGGTTCTCCTGTGCTGACACCAATTGTAGCAGCACTCCTAAAATGGCAGCCTCAATGCATGGCCAAAAGGCATTTTACAACAGCAGACGTGTGTTCCACTGTTGTACAGCCCTCCACAAAATGGCCTAATCCTGGATAGGATTGGGCCATTATACATGCTGTGACAGTGGCAAGTGATGTAGGAGCTTTCTCTTTCTCTCTCATTTGGGTATCAGAAATGGGTGGGAAAGTCAAAAACCTCAGCTAGGGTCATCTCGTGTCCAACATCTCACTCCAATTAGAAATATGTACTGAGTGTGTAGCAGTCGCACAGTTCTTGTGTAACTCACAGCCTACCTAACTGCCTGCATGGAGATGCAGCAGTGTCAGCACAGCTTCTGCGACATCCACTGGAATTATGGCTTCTGGAGGTCTCCTCGGGGTAAGGGGATATTTGTCTTCTTGCCCCAGGTTGAGCCCCAGCAGCCACTGTGGATCAACTCAGACCTGAACCACAGATATTGCTGGTACAAGTCTGTGTTGCTATGAGCAGTGGGATCAGGGCTGGTAAGGGGATTTGGATTCAGTGAGCTACCACCGAACCCACCTCCTCCTGGGCCCAGTCCACCCTCTCTCACCCCATCTCCCCATACCACCTTCCCCCGCAGTGCCATACCTGAAGGGGAGCAAAGGGTATAAATGCCCCAGGCGCCAGGCCTGGGGGGGATGGCATCACACCTCCATCCACTCCACCTGGCAGTGCCCCCCATGGCACTCACTCAGCCCCCAATATTGGTGCACCAATCTGAGGGCCTCCCCTGAGGCCCACTCCCGCAGAGGCATTCTGAGGGCTGGGAAAGCAGCATGCAGTCTCCCTGGCCCTCAGAAGGCCTTGTAAGGGCCTTCTGGGGCTGAAAATTGTCACTTCTGGTTTCAGCCAAAAACCAGAACTGATTATTTGCTGCCCCAGAAGGCCCTTCAAGGCCTTCTGAGGGCCAAGGAAGCTGTGCACAGCTTTCTCGGTCCCTAGAACCCTCTGGGGGCCAAAAATCATCACGTCTGATTTTTGGTTGAAAACTGGAAGTGACCATTTTTGGCTCCCAGAATGTGGGGGGGGGGGCAGCAGGCACAGGGAGGCAGCACCTCCAGGTGGGGGGCAGCACCCTTTGGGGTGTACCCTAGCTGAGGCAGTGGCCAGGAATGCCACAGTTTTCCCCCATGCTTTTCCACCCCCCCCCCCTGCAATGGGTTTACCTGCTCCCATGAGCCTCCTTAAATCCACCACTGCACGAAGGAAGAATCCAGTCTTCCCACTGGTGCACTGACAGCTTGAGGTACTGCAATGCACTTTACAGCTGCTTTGTGGCAGCCTGCACCAGTGGAAAGAAAGCATGTTTCTCAGGTGCTACTGACTGATAGGATTAGGCAGTCACTTGCAGGGCCAGTGAACTACCAAGGTTCATTTGCACCAGGGTCCCAATATGGTGCCAGTAGCACCATTTTGCAGGAGAACGTTTGGATGACACATTCAATAATTTGTGATTATTACAATATCTCAGAGCACTCTTCACAAGCATTTTAACTCCTAAGTGCTGGTCAGATTCCAGATTAGGTAATTAAAGTTGAAACTTGGCTCCTTAGAAGACCTCCTGCCGTTTTAATTAGTGAAATTATATTTCACTTCCTTTCCTATTAAGAACAAAAGAGAAGAGTAAAAGAAAAATAGAGGGAGAAGATTAGCAATACTGGGATAGAATGATTGCTGTGTTCCATCTCTGAGGTTGCTACATTTCAGTGAAGGGTGAATAATCGTGCTTTCGTGCATCTCATTTAAGAAGAGCACAGATCATTAGGAAGAGATCACTCACGAGGAAAGGTGAGGTATAGATGTAAAAAGCTGTTCAAAAGATAAGAGGAATTTTTTTTTCATGACTTGTAGTGGTAATTCACATAAATTACCACTTTACCCTCAGTGTTTTTACTTCGAAGCTCACTTTGTTCAATCTCATGCATTTGACTTCACACAAGAATAGTCACCTGCTGTACGTGACACAGTCCACAGCCATTGGCCCCATTGTTTACAGGTCTGGATCCATCAGTGCACACTCTAATACAGGAATGGGCAAACATTTTGCAGGAGGGCCACATCATCTCCCTGACACTGTGTCAGGGGCCCGGGGGCGGGGGGGGGAGAGAAAAAACAGGATCAATTTACATTTCAAATTTACATAAATTTACATAAATGAATACATTAGAGACGGAACTTATATGAATGAATGAATTTTACTGAGCTTATTTATAATACACATGAGAACTATAATACAGACATGTAGAACCCCATGAAAACTATGAACTCTTTGCCACACACTTCTTGCACAGTGAAAACATACAGACCAAACCAGAAACGTATGGAGACATAAGTTGTTCAGAAGCAGCTGGGAGGGGGGTAAAATAATGCCTGGGGAAAAGCAGAAAAAACATGGAGACTATAAAAGGCCTTGCTCTAAGTCAGCCTGCAGCTCACTTCTGGTTTTCGCGACCAGCAATCGCAGGCCAGCGTGGACTCCAACAGTCTCTGATGGGCCAGAGGCTCATTGGAGATTGGGGCATCCCTGCGGGCTGGATTGGGGGTCCCTGAGGGCCACAAATGGCCGCCGGGTCGGTGTTTGCCTACCCCTACTCCTAATAGGAAACAACTGTTCCTGCCTCAGTATGCTAGAGAATTAAGAGCCCTATCCTATCCTCTGCCACCTTCCACCACGCAGCCACTTTGATGGAGTGTGCAGTGTATGAAGTTGTGGGGGGCAACCAGACAATCTGGGAGAGGTAAGGATAAATTTTTCCTACTTAGTAAGTCATCTAAGACTTAGGGCACAATCCTAACCAGGTCTACTCAGAAGTAAGTCCTATTTTGTTCAATGGGGCTTACTCTAAGGAAAGTATGGTTAGGGTTGCAGCCTTACTTAGGTAAGTTACCATAGGTCACCTGGCTGTCAATGGCTCTCTTTAGACTTATGCCAGCTATTTAGCTGAGGAAAGACATGGGGTGCGTTGGGCTGGAAAAACAGGCATAGCATAATGGCACAAACTGCTCACACTATTATCTACCCCCTCCAGCCAGCAAAGTGCCCCTGGTCTCCCCACTCCACATCCCAAACCTCCCTCAAACTGCCCACAATCCGCCCTTCCCAGCACCTTACCCACTCCAATGCAGGTTGAGTCAGTGTGTGGCAAGCACACAGAGCCTCTGGCTGTTTCCACCAGCACCTCTGACACGCATAATGGCAGCACAACAGTTTAGAGGAGTTATATCGCAGATCGGGAGATCCACTGCAGTAGGATCCTGTTGACTGGGCCATGACTCAGGATGTTACTATTTAGAGACTACACTATATACTCTTGCAGAGTTATGAATTGTCATTGTGTCATTGTCATAATAATGTTCACTTTCAGAACCTCTTTAATTCCTGATTTCTTTGACCTCACCTTTTGCAACTTGAATTTTTTTTTTTTGGCTCTTTTCCCATAAGTGTATTTACCTGCCAAATGATACCATCATCTGATGAGGTTGACTGTAGTCCATGAAAGCTTATGCTGAAATAAACTGGTAAGTCTTTAAAGTGCTACAGGACACTCTTTTTTGGTGGTTGCCTCAATCTGTGTAGTGGCAGGAAAGTCCACCTCCATCTGCCCACTCACCACCTTCACCGCCACTCTTCCTTCTCCTGCTCACTGGAATGAAGAGGGTGGAAAAGGAAGTGCTAAGGAGAGAGAAATGGTGGGCTAGAGCACTTCTGATGCTCATCACTCTCTACACTTTTTCTTCTACTCCATTTCCCTTGTCTTCTTTGAATCATGAAGAGGAGTGGTGGGGTGACAATTGGTGCTCCGTCACAGGAACAGAAAGGTCTTGGGCCACCCTTGTCTTCAACAAACTCACAGCCCAATCCAATCTAAACCCTCTTTCTGCCAATGCAGACACAGCAATAGAGTATGTTCTGCATCTAGAGAGGGCAGTTGGGAAGATCTCCTCCACCAGAAAAAAAGGAAAGCATCCACTGCCACCATGGGACTCCCTGGACCTATGCCTGCTATTTAGCAGGCGTAAGTCTGAACAGTGGCGATCCTGGCCCCACAACCACAACTACCATCCCCCCACTGGCTGGGCTGCTGCAGCCCCCCACCACCCAGACTACCACCCCTTGTCTGTCTTCTGGAGGCCCAGGGAGACTGCACACTGCCTCCCCAACCCTCCAAGAGCCTTGTAAAAACCCTCAGAGGGCCAAGAAACATAACTTCCAGTTTCACAGAGGAAACAGGAAGTGACATTTTTAAGCCTTTAGAAGGCATTCTAAGGGCCAGGGAGGCTTCTCCAGCCTTCAGGATGCCTTCTAAGGGCATAAAAATATAGCTTCTGATTTCCTCCGTGAAACTGGAAGTGGTGTTTTTAAATCCTCCGAGGGCTTTAAAAGGCCTTCAGAGGGTCGGGGAGGGAGAGTGCTGCTTCCCTAGCCCTCAGAATGCCTCTGGGCAAAAGGCGCTCAGGGGGTGGTCCGCAGATCAACATGCTGGCTGGCTGAGTGTGTGGATGGCAGTGCCTCCAGCATGGCACCCATGGCGTTTGTCCCCCTTGCCCCTCCCTCAGGTATACCACAGAGTCTGAAGTGTTGAACAGCAGCAGAAAGGGAGATGGACAGCATTAGGTTATTGACGCATCCCTAATTTGTATGTTTAGGATTGCAATTTTCATGTACAAGGTCCTTTGCATATTTTATTCTGCTTTTTTAACACCAGCCCTGTGAGAGACGGGATTTCTATTCTGATTTTACTGGTGAGGAACCAAAAGAGAATGATTTGCTCAAGGCCACCCAGCAAGTAAATGAATGGATATGATGCTGCATTTTCTTTCATCTGCTTGGATTTTAAACCTATCTTAGCATCAGCCTGTCAAGTATCAAGGAGTGGATAACTCTATAGTGCATTCTACTGAGTTGTGGCCCTGACTTCATATTGCCTTATAAGAATGCACCCAATGTGGCTTCATCAACTGAGCTTCGTGAGTCACCACCCTGATATATTGACTGGGATATTAAAGGAGTCACTCTGTCCAGGATCTATGATTAAAGAAGTGGAAGTTTTAAGCCTAGGAAGCGAAGGTTTGAAAACATTGCCTCTTGAAAAGGCCAGCTCCCCTTCTATTTTCCTCTTTTCCTTTTGGTTTCCTGTATATTATCAGCAGCTATAGATCCTAAGCCTCTTGAGGGTTTAAATTAATGAAAGGACAGAAGCAAGATGTACCTTTTCAAGTTGCTTTTGCTGGTAAAACCCAATTCTCCATACTTTCTTCCATTTTTCATGAGGTAAGGTAAAATAAGCCACCTTTATCAAATGTACAGACGTTGACTCTGCCCTTGGAGACAGAGCTATAACCTGAACTATAAAGGAAATAGCTGATTCTCATTAGCTACCATGTTGCATGTATCCAGGAGAACTTAAAAATATTATTGTCCAAGGTCCTTCCCAATCATATAAGGGGTTTTGTTGTCTGTTTGGACACATTTTAATTGCATCTCTAGTTTCATTACTGAAGACTATTTTGAAAGTGTGGAATATATTACTTTTTTATTTTCTTCTATTGTACCATTTTACAAAGGTCCTATGAAGCTAATTTACACAGCAGTAGCTACGTATTGTAACCCAATCTAATGCCCATTGTCAGTTTCTTAAGCACTAGCATTATTATCCCTCTTCCAGGTTGGATCTACCCTTTGCCCCATCCCCACCCTATTTTGCCCACCCCTGCCCAGTTCCACTCACTCCCCACCTTCTCTCCATCCTGGTCTACCCTCTGCACTGGGCGTACCTGCTCCACCCACTCCCACCCTGTCCAAGACCCTGTGCTGGCTTGTGTGGGCCAGTGGACCTTCAGTCATTCATCCACGGGCACACAGGAAGTCATTCTGGCCTCCCCGCCAGTGGGCCTGCAGTGCACACTGGCAGGAGCTGCTTTGTGATTGCTGTAAAGCAGCCTCTGCCTGCTGTTATACTGTGGCCACAAGGAATAGGTTTAGGCCATCAGTTGACTACTGCAGCTGGTCAGTGCCTGGATAGGAGAATGTCCGAGAATCTAATGTATACTATCTTGAGTCTGATGATTGAAAGAAAGCAGGATAGACCATATAGAATAAATTATAGCATCATATGCAAAGATTCAATGCAGACATTGCCAGGGTTGCTGTAAACTCCATTGTTCGTTTGTTGTATTACAGAACAGTACAGGTCATCCAACAAATCACTAACCAACAAAAAAACCCCTGGCCAACTTGATGACACTCACACAACTCTGAATCAGAGTTCTAGTATTAGCTGTGATACATGGAAATGTAAACTGACAAACACCTCTGCGGTGTCATAATAATATCTCATTGGCTCTCAGAACAATCAGTCTCATTGATCAGTTTTGAGTTATGCAAATCCACTTTTTGTTACATAAGGAAGTTGTGTTTTCCTTTTCTAGCTATTTGTCCATAACGTTTGATAAAATACAGATATTTCAATGCAATTTGTTTAATTGCATTCTGCATGAAATTCCACTTTGAATGATATATAACATGGTATTATTTGAAACTACCAAGATTTTACATCTTTGGTTGGTAATGGTGTCACCCCTTCCCTAGTGTGTTACCCTGTGTGGTCCACGCCCCCTATACCCCCCTAGAGACACCACAGCCTGTGAAAGCTGGTAAGGCAACTGACAAGATCCACCACCCTGAGACTTTCAAAAAGAAGGGGCCACCATAAAGAAGGCCTACTGGTGCCTTCATGAATGAGACAACCTGAGCAGGGCCTCCTCTGAAAATCTAATGGTATAGAGAGGAATGTGTGGGAGGCATTTCTTCAAGTTTTCTAGACCAGCATCTATCCTGGCCAGATAATGACTGCCAGGAAGCACAGGATCTACAGTCTCCTCTGCCTCTTAATGCAGTTAAAGAGAGCAAAGAAAAGTCTGTCTCTAGTGAGACCTCACTGCTTACCCCTTCTCAAAATTACCCATTTTCTGCTTGGAAAGCGGGTGGAGGGAACTAGAAGGTGAAGGGGGCATGTTTCACCTATGGTATTTTTTTTGCTTCACATTTCCCTCACAAACACTTGAAAAAACTTTGAACATTCTTTGGCAAAGCTAGAAAAAAACCCAAATACCAAATGTTTTTTCAAAATAAGCTGAGGCAAGTTTGTCCCTCAAGAACCCCCACTTTAATTCTCAATGATGATGATATGATGATGATGATTTAAAAGAAATATTTGACTGATTTGGAAATTTTCAAGACCTATAGTAGTCTAAGACCATCTGTCCAGAAAACCAAAACAAAGTAAAAACAACCAAAGAAGTAATTGTTACAAGCTATGAAGAAAAATAGAAAATAGCTCTGGAAGTGAGGTTTCAGGAAGTTCTAAGTTGAAGCACTAGCCACAGAATTTAACTCCACCCTCTTGACATTTAAAGAGGAAACTATTAGTCAATGGATGTCATTAACTAAACCACAGTCTTTCTATGGATGGTACTAAACATCTAATCGATCAACTTTCTTAAGCTAACATCCATCATCTTAAAGACAAAGGCAGCACTCAGAAAGAAAAATCAGCTTTATTACTCCAGGAAGCAACCCACTACTGAAGGCACAAGTAAAAGTTTCCAAAATTTTCACTTCTTCTCTCACTCAGTATTGCTCTCAGCCATACTATTCAATGGAATGAATTTAATGAATAAAAGTACTTAGATGTAGAAAGACTATGGCCCCAATCCAAAAATTTTTGAAATGACCTACCCACTCCACTTATGATGCACAATATCTGACACTATTGACCTGTGGCAACAGGATGGGGGAGGTGATTTCAGTCCCCTCCCCCATCATCTCAAATAGGTCTTTCAGATACAAGCTTGAACACAGATAGTGAATATAACCATTTGGGAGAAAGAAGGCTAAACAGTATGAAGGTCCACTACTTCCAAAAGAAAAAAAAAAGTATGTTCCTATTTGTCCAACAAGCAGAAGAAAAATAAGCAGATACAACATTTAATCAGAATAAAATAGTTTGATCCATGTATTTTCAGTAGTGTAGCTAAGCTGGGGTGGAGGGAGTACATTGCCTGCCCCACGGCAGAGTGGCGGTTTCTCACAATCTCGGCTGGAGGGAAGGTGGCAGCACTTACTGGAGGTGAAAATCAAAATTGGTTCTCCCAACTGCCCTTTTCCCCATCTGGCTCCAAATGGAGTTGTTTCTGGGACCAGGTTCATGCATGCGTGAGGGAGGGGTGACTATTTTCAGCAAAAACTAGAAATACCCTTTAAACTGCTCCAGGAAGCTTTCTGAAGCCCATAGAGACCGTGCAAGCCTCTATGGCTCTCAGAAAGGCTCCTAGATGCCACCGGAGAGCATCTCTGATGGCGCCTGGGAGCTCAGGTCCAGCTTCCACAGTGAGTTCAGAACCCATGGTTAGTTAAACTGCTGGTTCAAAATCTGCAGTTAGGGAGTCTAGACCTGTAAATTGACCAGAATGTAAATTAATGGGTGTATTCTTTGAAGGGAGGCATCTATCTCCCTTCTTCAAAGTAGGACCAATAATGCTCGTATTCCTGCTAGTGGGAAGAATTCCTGTTCAGCTGATGAAATCACAATGCTTGCAGATAACTGAGGCCCACTAAGCTCAGCTGGTCTTAAAAGCTTCTATCAGGATGCCATCTTCTCCTGTGGCCTTTTTATTTGCAAAGCGTATAATCAATTGTTCCACTCCTTCCCCCATGATAAGAAGTCACGGTTCCAGATTAGATAAATTATCACTAATTCCCTGATGATCAAAGCCTAGAATACATTATTAATGGTGATTTTTAAAAACACTGTTTGTAGGTTAAAGTGGACCATTTGATAATTGCAACAGATGCTCTTGGTCAATTTCCAGAAGTTCTTACAACCCCACCACAATATTGATGACCAGGACAATAAGTGATACGTTTTGCTTCCAAAGAGTTTAATAATCCTTTTTTGCTTTTGTGAGAGATCAAACTGTCAAGGAAGAATCCTTCCATTTCGTTTCCCTAGCAGCTCAGTTTACTGTTTTTTTGCAGCTGTACATTTTTATCCCCAAATAAGTTATTGCTACTGTCAAAGCTGAGAGTGCCAGCCATCTGTTCATTACTGCATGCATAGTTCCAGTTCAGGAGGGCTGTTCTAATTCCTGTAGGGATCCAGCCCCAGGAACTGCTCACGTGGCCCAGATCCAGCAGGGCATTTATGTACGGATTGCCCTTACTGCATCAGGTAGTGGAGGCTTCAGAACAAAAGGCTAGGGGACAGCAATTCTTAAATTTAGACTAGCGGCAAAATAAGTTTTTTCTCTCTCTCTTTTTTAATCACAGGTTTAAAATACCTTTCAAAGCTGTCATGGGAGCAAAGGTTCTTTTCATTTGAAACTGGACTCGGAATGCATCCAGGAAAACTATTTTAATATTAAGTTACATGAGATAAAGTTTCTTGTCTTATCTCCCAGACTGCTCTTCCTGAGGCTGGCATTTCCATCCATTAGGAAGTGATTAGCTTTCACAAAGAATAGCCCCTGCTAACTAAATAAAGAGGCACCCTTTAAAGTGGTGATTCTCTTATGTTGAATACAGAAAGTGTGACTCTCCCCAGTTCTACGCACCCTCCACTCTCCCCCTGCCTGTTAACAGTATATAAACTTTCATCATCATCATCATCATCCCCAACTGTATCATGGTTCACACAAAAAAGTGCTTTAAAATGTTGGAAGTAGCAGTAATTTGGAACCCAAAAATAGTTTTAAATGCCTTACAAGATTTTTTTTTAAAAAAACCATGTAAGATCACTAGCTTCTTTTTCATTCTTTCCATGAGAAGGTATTGCATCCCCTGACATTTCTCTGAATGTTAAAATAAAAGACCTGAAAAGCACAGGATGACTTCTGTAATATGTGTTTCTGGTTGAGAAAGCATTTGTTACTAGACAAAAAATAAATCAAATCAGTGACCTTTAATTTAAACAGAACCATAACAACTTCCAAAGACCTGACTGAGGGAGGGGTGTGTGTGTGTGTTTCCTTCCTACCTAGTTCTCTTGGATTTGAAGACTTTCAATGTCTGCCTTCCAGTTGGTTCTATGCAAGACTCAGGTTGTGATCTATTCTTAGATCCCGGGGCTCTAAGCAACACAGAGCTCTGCACAAGCAGAGCACACACAGAACATTCTTCAATACTGGATGTATGAATGGGGCAGCCCATATGTTGATCAGGGCTCATCTGGTACTTATAACTTCATCCAAAGCTAGAAAGACCCAAATCTGATCACAGACACAATCCACTACTGTATCATCATCAAAGAATGATTGAGACTTTGATTCTCAACCAAAGAATGATTGAGACCACTGGAGTATGGAGTATAAGATACATATTCTGCATTACTTGACTTTGCCTTTTGAAGTGTGGCCACCTTATTACTAAAGAGAAGTTAAGATTCCCACATAGGGTGACCAGATACAATGGAGGACAGAGTGCCTGTACCTTTAACCACTGTATAGAAGAGGGAATTTTGGCAGGTGCAGCTCAGGTGGAAGGGTTTAAAAAGCTGCACCTGCCAAAATGGGTGGGTAATGAAGCTGACAAGGCAGATTAGATTGTGTGCATCAAGGTGCTGGGGGAAACACTGCTGCCCAATCACCATTATAGCCACACCCTTTGGTTAGAGGAAGTTGAATGCTTTCCACATGCGCTGCCTCTGACACATCCTCGGAATCACCTGGCAGGACAAAGTTCCAAACAACACAGTCCTGGAACAAGCTGGAATCCCTAGCATGTGTGCACTGCTGAGACGCCTGCGTTGGCTTGGTCATGTCGTGACAATGGACGGATCCCAAAGGATCTCCTCTATGGAGAACTTGTATGGGGAAAGTCCCCTACAGATAGACCACAGCTGCTATACAAGGATATCTTGAAGGATATCTGAAGAGGGGTCTGAAGGCCTTAGGATTGGACCTCAACAGATGGGAAACCCTGGCCTCTGAGCGTTCTGCTTGGAGGCAGTCTGTGCAGCATGGCCTTTCCCAGTTTGAAGAGACATGTGGCCAACAGACTGAGGCAAGGAGGCAAAGAAGGAAGGCCCATAGCCAGGGAGACAGACCAGGGACAGACTGCACTTGCTCCCAGTGTGGAAGGGATTATCACTCCCGAATTGGCCTTTTCAGCCACACTAGATGCTGTTCCAGAACCACCATTCAGAGTGCAATACCATAGTCCAGCGTTTTTCAACCACTGTGCCGTGTTACACTAGTGTACCGTGAAGCTGCCTCAGGTGTGCTGCGAGATCAGAGCAGACAGGCAGCAGCCATGCACGTGGGGGAAGCGGCTGCTTTGAGCCTTACACGCAGCAGAAGGAAAAGGAGCAGGCAGCCAGCCAGCGAAGGGGCTGGTCCTGGCTACTTTGCACCTCCTGCTGTGCTTGCTCCTGCTCCTGAACCAGATGAAGACTGCAACCCGATCCTGATTTACCTGGGAGTAAGCCCCATCGACTATTATGGGGCTTACTTCTGAGTAGACATGCCTAGGATTGGGTATTAAGTCCTCCTCTGCATGCTGATTGGGTGACCAGAGAAGCTTGGAGGAGGGTGGAGTGAGTGAGAAGGGAGTCAGGAGCAGGCAAACAGGTATGAAGCAAGTGAATCTGCTGAGGCCACCAGCCTAAGAACTGGCTGGCTCAAAGGGTCCTGGATAGTCCCTTTTCCTTGCCACAGTTTGCCTGCAACTCCCCAAAGCGACCCTCCCTGCATTGCCTTTTGCCTTTTAGGGGAAGGGCATTGGGCCCCAATCCTCTCCATACTTACCTGGGAGTAAGCCCTATTGACTTCTGAGTAGACATGCCTAGGATTGGGCTTTTGGTCACACTTTTTTTTTCTTAAATACAGGAGCAGGCAATTGGCACTTCTCCCCACCCCACTCCCTCCCACAGGCACATTGCCCCCCAAATCTCATAATTGCAGTCAGCACCTCTCTTACTGTCCCTCCCTTCACTCCTCCGCACCTTCCAATCACTTGCTTCAAGTTCAGAATCACTTGCTTCAAGATCTCTCTTCCCCCCACTCCAGCTGAATCCTGTCGTTGTTTCACTCCTGTCTCTTCATTGCCCCTCACCCCGCAGCTCTCCTATGTGCTCAGTCTGACCTCTCTTTGCCAGCACTTTCTTGCATAACACTTTAATAACATTTTGCATCCTTTTCACAATCACATATCCTTTCCTCTCCAAGCTTCTTGTGAGTTTCTTTGTCATGTAATAATATAATTGTATTAATTATATTAATTAATTGTAATGTGGTGATTTAATGTAAGTAAAAAAACTGGTAGTGTGCCTTGACAATTTTAGTGCCTTGTCAGTGTGCCGTGAGCTGAAAAAGGTTGAAAATGGCTGCCATAGTCTTTTGAGACTGAAGGTTGCCAACAAGCTGAGGGCCCACAATGAAGGGCATGCTGAGGAGAATGCAGAATGGTCCCAATCAGATGGACACAGGCCCCAACAATCTCTCAAGAAGAAAGCTGACAAGGAAAATGTATTGAGCCCTATGGAAAGTGAAACTGAGCCCCATGTACTTGTTTACTCACAAGTAAGTAAACGTGCCTCAGCTCCTATCAAAGGCCAAGGGGAATGCAAGGCCACCAGAACAGTCCCAATCTGATGAACATGAAGTTCAACAAATACTCCAGAAGGCGGTTCCCTCCACTATAGTAAAAAAGATTTTAAAAGCGGCTTGTGCCACTGGTAAACACTTTTTTTGGCTCATATAGCTACGTGGGTCCCAACAGAATGTCATTTTAAGAAGTGGGTCCCGGCGCTAAAACATTTGAGAGCCACTGCCCTACTCTATTTTTCACTATTCATTTCAATTTTTTTAACTTGCAGTTGGAAATGCACAGACACACTAGAACTCATAATTTACACTCTGTTCAAAACTGTCACCCACTATTTCTCTTTAGACACTGAAGCAATGAAATACTTTCAACAAGTATGCAGGGGCTTGCCCTCCTCCATCACAGGCTTTCTTTACAAAAACAGAGGCCAGTAAATCCTGTGAGCTAGAATTAAATCCTATGTGCAGTCCAATCTCCCTATTCCATCTTGCCACAACGCCCAAAAGGAATTTGAATTTGAAAGGAATTCTGCTGTTCCACATCAAGCATCTCTGTTCATCCTCTTCTGTGTTTGGTTTGGTTCCCCATGGTCCCTCACCAAAGGCTGCTGAAAAAACTCCACAGTCAGGGAATTAGAGGACAGGTCCTCTCATGGATTGAGAACTGGTTGGAGGCCAGGAAGCAGAGAGTGGGTGTCAATGGGCAATTTTCACAATGGAGAGAGGTGAAAAGCAGTGTGCCCCAAGGATCTGTCCTGGGACCCGTGCTTTTCAACCTCTTCATAAATGACCTGGAGACAGGGGTGAGCAGTGAGGTGGCTAGGTTTTCAGACAACACCAAACTTTTCTGAGTGGTGAAGACCAGAAGTGATTGTGAGGAGCTCCAGAAGGATCTCTCCAGACTGGCAGAATGGGCAGCAAAATAGCAGATGCGCTTCAATGTCAGTAAGTGTAAAGTCTTGCACATTGGGGCAAAAAATCAAAACTTCACATATAGGCTAATGGGTTCTGAGCTGTCTGTGACAGATCAGGAGAGAGATCTTGGGGTGGTGGTGGACAGGTCGATGAAAGTGTCGACCCAATGTGCGGCGGTAGTGAAGAAGGCCAATTCTATGCTTGGGATCATTAGGAAGGGTATTGAGAACAAAACAGCTAATATCATAATGCCATTGTACAAATCTATGGTAAGGCCACACCTGGAGTATTGTGTCCAGTTCTGGTCGCCGCATCTCAAAAAAGACATACTGGAAATGGAAAAGGTGCAAAAGAGAGTGACTAAGATGATTATGGGGCTGGGGCACCTTCCTTATGAGGAAAGGCTATGGCGTTTGGGCCTCTTCAGCCTAGAAAAGAGACGCCTGAGGGGGGACATGATTGAGACATACAAAATTATGCAGGGGATGGACAGAGTGGATAGGGAGATGCTCTTTACACTCTCACATAATACCAGAACCAGGGGACATCTAGTAAAATTGAGTGTTGGGCGGGTTAGGACAGACAAAAGAAAATATTTCTTTACTCAGCGTGTGGTCGGTCTGTGGAACTCCTTGCCACAGGATGTGGTGATGGCATCTAGCCTAGACGCCTTTAAAAGGGGATTGGACAATTTTCTGGAGGAAAAATCCATTACGGGGTACAAGCCATGATGTGTATGCGCAACCTCCTGATTTTAGAAATGGGTTATGTCAGAATGCCAGATGCAAGGGAGGACACCAGGATGAGGTCTCTTGTTATCTGGTGTGCTCCCTGGGGCATTTGGTGGGCCGCTGTGAGATACAGGAAGCTGGACTAGATGGGCCTATGGCCTGATCCAGTGGGGCTGTTCTTATGTTCTTATGTGTTGAAGGATAGTTTTTCAGTTGTTTTTTTTCATTGTCTTGCCTTATTCATTGATCGTAAATATTATGACCTGACCTTCAGCTTCAGCTTCCAGGGCAACATACATTTAAAAGAATAACATCAGATAATAAAAATAATTTAAACAGAACAATAAAAATACAGATGCAATTGACAGTGTCACCATTAAGCCAGCCATTAAACTTTGCTGCATTCCTGGACAGATAAAGTCTTTTTTCCTGGCAATAAAAGGACATAGTAGTGAGTACCAGGCAAGCTTCTCTGGAGAGTGCATTCCACATAGAAGGCATCATGACTGAGAAGGTCCACTTCATCCACCTCATCACCAGGGGAGGGCCATCACTCATTCAGATGGTGATAGTCCTCAGAAATGAACCTCCAAAAGGATTGCAATGTTTGGGCATGTTTGTGTGGTGGGAGGTGGTTCTTCAATTATGCTTTGAACAATTTTACAGTTAATTTACAATAGCCTCCATAATGATAATGAGAGAGAATCAGCATGGCTTCTGTAAGGGTAAGTCTTACCTCACGAACCTTTTAGAATTCTTTGAAAAGGCCAACAGGCAAGTGGATGAGGTCAATGGTGATGATGATAGTCAATGGGCAATTTTCACAATGAAGAGAGGTGAAAAGCGGTGTGCCCCAAGGATCTGTCCTGGGACCCCTGCTTTTCAACCTCTTCATAAATGACCTGGAGACAGGGTTGAGCAGTGAGGTGGCTACATTTGCAGAAGACACCAAACTTTTCTGAGTAGTGAAAATCAGAAGTGATTGTGAAGAGCTCCAGAAGGATCTCTCCGAATGGGCAGCAAAATGGCAGATGCTTTTCAATGTAAGTAAGTGTAAAGTCATGCACATTGGGGCAAAAAATCAAAACTTCACATATAGGCTAATGGGTTCTGAGCTGTCTGTGACAGCTCAGGAGAGAGATCTTGGGGTGGTGGTGGACAAGTCGATGCAAGTGTCAATTCAATGTGCAGCAGCAGTGAAGAAGGCCAATTCTATGGTTGGGATCATTAGAAAAGGTATTGAGAACAAAGCAGCTAATATTATAATGCCATTGTACAAATTGATGGTAAGGCCACACCTGGAGTATTGTGTCCAGCTCTGGTTGCCACATCTCAAAAAGGATGTAGTGGAAATTGAAAAGGTGCAAAAGAGAGCAACTAAGATGATTACTGGGCTGGTGCACCTTCCTTATGAGGAAAGGCTATGGCATTTGAGCCTCTTTAGCCTAGAAAAGAGACACCTGAGGGGGGACATGATTGAGACATACAAAATTATGCACAGGAAGGATTAAGTGGATAGAGAGATGCTCTTTACACTCTCACATAACAACAGAACCAGGGGACATCCACTAAAATTGAGTGTTGGGAGGGTTAGGACAGACAAAAAAAAATACTTCTTTACCCAGTGTGTGCTTGGTCTGTGGAACTCCTTGCTGCAGGACGTGGTGATGGCATCTGGCCTAGATGCCTTTAAAAGAAGATTGGACAAGTTTCTGGAGGAAAAATCCATTACGCGTTACAAGCCATGATGTGTATGTGCAACCTCCTGATTTTAGAAATGGGCTATGTCAGAATGCCAGATGCAAGGGAGGGCACCAGGATGAGGTCTCTTGTTATCTGGTGTGCTGCTTGGGGCATTTGGTGGGCCGCTGTGAGATATAGGAAGCTGGACTAGATGGGCCTATGGCCTGATCCGGTGGGGCTGTTCTTATGTTCTTACAACTATAATGAAATAAGGAAGAAATATGCAGTTATGAAACCATAGCCCCACAGGTTAGACTAGGGAAGATGGATGGTGGAAAATGGAAAGCAGGAAGTTCCATGCATCCTAGAGGAGACTCCACTCGCTCCAAAGTCATTCAACCGGATGTGGACTCAAAGTGCAATTCTGAAACCACTGTATGCTTAAAGAGAAAATAACCAGAATGTGGGCCCAATCCTATCCAACTTTCCAGCACCAGTACAGCAGCAATGCAGCCCAAAGGTAAGGGAGCAAATGTTCCTATACCTTGAGGAGGCCTCTGTGAGTGCCTCCCCATCGCAAGATGCAGTGCACACCACACTGGCACAGCTACACTGGCATTGGAAAATTGAAAAGGATTTGGCCCCATATCATTTAGGTCAGGTGTCAAATAATAAATGTCATACTCTGTTGACTATCAAATATTTTCAGAACTAAAAAAAAGTTCACATAAAACTGGAAGTCAAGCTTGGCCGCTGCTAAATCTGATCATGGTTGTTGTTGTTAAGAAATTAAATCACTTGTCTGAGCGAACAAGCAAGCACATTTGTTGTATGTCTCCTTTACAGTGGGTCTAAGAGTTTTAGTAACCAGAGAATACATAGTGCACTATATGATAGTCACAAACTTTGCTCTAATGTTAAAAATCTCTAGTGTTGACTCTGGGTTTAAATGTCAATAACTTCTCACATCTGTGGTTTTTGTTTTTAATGCTTCAGGCAAATTTTATGAAAGAGAAGCTTCTTCAGATTTCTGGCTGCTTGGCTGCATTTCAGCTCCTGTAGACTCAGTATTTCTCTGTCCACAATTGGTAATGAAGGCTACAGACAGAATACATCAGCGCCCTATTTTGTGTAATGGCTAGGGCTGCAGAAGACCTTTTTCATTATCCAATTGTCCCAATTAAGAGGAAGCCAGGTACAAATGTGTTCCTAAACTCCCACTTTGCTCTGTCTTTTGGCCTGCTCAGCAGAAAATTGAGTTTTTATTGACTCACAGCCCCATCTTACCCAACTCCCCTGGTGGCAATGCAGCAATGTATCCAGCACAAGGAGTTTTGGTTGCTGGACATCTCCTCTGCATAAGGGGACATTTGTCCCTTTGCCCTGGGGTAAGCCCCAGCAGCCATCATAGGTCAACGTGGAGATGCACCAGTGATATGGCTGCTGCAACTCTGCATTGACCCATGTGGGCAGATCAGGCCCAGGAAGGGGGTTTGGATACAGTGGGTGCTGCCACTGCCAACCCAACCACCTCCTGGGCCCAATTCCCCCATCCCCTGCCCATCTCCCTATTCCACCCCCCTGCCCCACTCCACTCCCTCCATGCCCTCCTGCGATGGGCTTATCTCCTCCATTGGGCCTCCTGAGGTCTAGCAGCATGTGCAGAAAAGCGCAGACCTTCCTGCCAGCAGGCCAACTGCTTGCACTTTATCACAAAGCACTTTACAGCTGCTTTGCAGCAGGCTGCACCAGTGGAATGTGCATTTTGCCAGCACTCCAGTTAGATAGGATTGGGCCAAGACAGTTATATTATTTTTTAAAAAAGTTTCATTTGCACTGACAGCAGAGAAATCAAGAGAACAGGATATGATTACTCCAGCTGCCAGGCGCAGGGGAGGGCACCAGGATGCAGGTCTCTTGTTGTCTTGTGTGCTCCCTGGGGCATTTGGTGGGCCACTGTGAGATACAGGAAGCTGGACTGACTTCCAAAGTGTTGAAAGTTTTAGGAATAGTTCAGTGCTTTATTTCTTTATATTTGCTTTGCAAAGACAGTACTGTAGTTTGGTTACTTTTTCTGTTCTACCTGATTTATGTTCTTCTGTATAGTTGGTTTTTGTCTTCTTGATTTTGTTACTACTGATGATCAGTAACAATACACTTTGAACTACGCCAACATAAGGCCCAATCCTATCCAACTTTCCAGTGCTGATGCAGCCACAATGGAGCCCCAAGCTAAAGGAACAAATGTTCCCTTATCTTGAGGAGGCCCCCATGATTGCAATGCATACCCCACTGACACAGCTGCACCAGCAATGGAAAGTTGGATAGGATTGGGCCCATAGTCTCCTACCACTTCTTTGTGTAAAGAGATTCATCACTGCAATCCATTTGCATAAGTCATAATAATCAATGCCTGGTGATATTTACTCTTCAATTAGTTGGCATTTATTTTGCAATGACTCTAAAATGTGCAGCAATTATGTAGATGATTTAGCAACATAAAAAAATCAGAGATGAACAAGGTCTTCCTTTGGGCACCTCACAAGGCAGCTTGTCACTTTGAACAGGTGGGTCGGTTTCTGATAAACCGGCAGGGCAATTTCTGAGCTGTCACTTGAATCTTTGGGAGCATTTGGAAATATGATTTAGCAACCAAAGTAGGAAAACAAATGAGGTTTGTGTCATTCTCCAGGGATGTCAAATGCTGTGGAGGCAGAGCTATTGATTATGGCTTAATATGCCAGAAGAAAAGAATGGCATCACAGCATTTGTCCAATCACTTGTGTTGTAGGAAATCAAGCTTTCCCATCTGTGGTGCCAGACCCAATATTTCTCAATGTCTAGAGGTAAGACTTCGTTAATTATGTCACGTCTCACTTTGGGCCTGTGCACACATTAACGTGAATCCAACAACTCTCATGTGCACCATGCAACCCTAATGTATTCAGAGGACTCTGCAAAATGCTGGGCTTCCCCACTCTCTTCTGTGTCAAAGAAAATTCTGAGTGTACCAGAGGGATGCAAGCACTGAGCTGCTCCTAGTATTGAATAATTCTCTTGCCACAACACAGAAGCACCATAGATCATCATGGTCATGTTTTGCCCTTATCAAGAGATAACCGCTGATGTAACTGTAATGCAGCTGCAAATGAAGCATGAAGCAGCTCACACATCCAAAACCTAAATGGCAGCAAGCAGGGTACTGCCAGGTCTGTGAGTAGGGCTGCACTCTCATGGAGGAGCCACTTATGTGCATATGCGTATAGGTAGCTGCCTTCCAGGATATCCGCTGATTGGTTTATTTGGCTCAGTGCTGTTGACACTGACAAACAGTGGCTTTCAAGAGGTTCTGCAGATGCTGGAGACTGAAACTCA
This sequence comes from Tiliqua scincoides, assembly GCF_035046505.1. Taxonomy (NCBI): domain Eukaryota; kingdom Metazoa; phylum Chordata; class Lepidosauria; order Squamata; family Scincidae; genus Tiliqua; species Tiliqua scincoides. The sequence continues at coordinate 40,254,096 of NC_089824.1, read as the reverse complement.
TACAAAGCATGAACGCTTCCACTGAGCCACAACCTTTACCAGCGATGTGAACTGGGGCTTCCATGTGCATGATTTATACAGGGCTGCCATTATTTCTGCAACAGCCAGAACAATTTTGGGGGATTGTGCAAATCATAGCTGCTGCATATACAGCAGCTACATGTATCGCTCCCCTCCCCCCCATTGTAGGGCCTGATCACACAAAAGACACCTACATTCCCAAATGCAATCCCACCATAGCCCCAAAAGCAGGCCTACATGCTTCCTTCCAAGGTGATTGCCAGGGAAGAAGAACCCCAATATATGAACTCAGCCTCCTAGACAAAAATAAACAAAAATATACCACAGAGTAGTTTATCTTTAACATAGAATGGAGGCAAATGGCAAATAATTGCCATACAAAATGCGCACTAACGATTGGTGCCCTCCTATTTTTAACTTTTTTGCTGTCAGAAGTTACAACTGTGACATCATCAGAGAAGAGGTGGATCAATAGACATCATTTTACAATCTTCACCATTCTTTGCCCTCATTGATAAATGGAGCTAATGAATAAATCATGGTCTATTTGATCTTTTTTTTAAAGGCAACTCCATTGTGTCATCTCTATTGATAAAGAGGTAATGGAGATAATTCTTCATTGCCTCCTTATATTTGCACTTGGTGCATTTCAATAAGCTAACTTCTCTGGCTGGGCACCAAGGTGAGTTTCACAGGGTAGGGTGGGATAAAAGTAGTTTTGGGGAAGAAGATCTGGTTTTTTTATTGGTTTTGCTTCCTCCTGATGGTACAAGCAGCAGCACAGCTAAAGTGACATATCGGCAGATGCAAAGCTACTGCTCATGCATATTTTTGCTGTAATTCATATAAACAAGACTACAGTTTAAAATAACCTTGGGGATTTCTTTAGTCTTAACCGAAATGCATTGACATGCATTATTTCAATAGTTGCTATTAGCACCATCATTTTCCATTATCTTTCTTTTAAATATTTTGCTAATGTTCTTTAATAAAGAGAGCAATGAAACACATAGAAAGAATTAAAATGAAGAGGGAGAAAGGGACAAGAAATGTTTGGATTTGGTTTAAGGGGGATAGATCCTGCAACTGATAGCAAGGTGAGTTTTCAAATGGATTGTAATTTTCACTGTTTTGCATGGTAGTAACAGAGATAGAATTCCTACTTTTCTCCTCTGGAGTGCATTCTCTCTTTCTCAGAGAGAGAGAGAGAGACTAATACACAAAGAGGATTTTGGTTTGATGGCAGAAGGCTAAGCAAAGAAGTATCAAAATAAAGGAGGGGGTAGAAGTAAAAAAAATGTACAATGCAATCCTATACATATTTACTAGTAAATCCCACTGTTTTTAATGGAACTTACTCTCAGTATAGAATTGCAGCCTTAGAGTTGGTGGCAAACAGAGGGGAAACTAAGGAGGTTTGGAGTATATGAAGAAAGTGAAAGGCAAAAAGCAAAATGATCTTCAAGAAGGCAACGAACAGTCCTAACCTCCTGATTACCTGTTTTTATTATTTGTTTCTTTGTTTTTGCAAAGGCAGGCCTCTCCACTGGTTTACACATGACAAGTGGCATAATGCTTAGTAACGGAAGAGGTGAATTTCTGAAATCCCTGATCAAGTGGGTTCTGAGAGGAGCAACAAAAAGAGAAAGATGAAGATCCATTTGGATCACGATTTGAATAAAGAAGCTGCTTTAGATGCAATGAGTGATATAAAATATGTTCTGGAGATTTTAATGAAGAATATATTGTATTATTATTATTAACAACAACAGTATTTATAGTGCTGGGTAGTGTTTAGATTCCTGCAGATGTCATGTGACATCACCTGGAGCTCATCTCCTGCTATCCCTTCAGAATCCCATCTGGGCAGGGGGCAGAGTGGACCAAAAACAGCATGTGGTGCTTTTACATCTCATCACTCTGTTCTTCAGGCCCAGTGGAGGCATCAGATTGTGCCAGAAGCTGTGACCAAGTGTTGAAAACTTCCAATGCGAATGTTTGAAGCACAGCCATCACAGACAGAATGAAATGCCTCAGTAGCTTTCTCATGAAGCTGTTGACCTGTAAGTAATATTTATATCCACCCACTCGGTGCAACCCTAATTAAATCTTGAGAACTTGAGACAGATTTTTATTTCACTGAATCAATGGGATATAAATTTGCTCACTTTTTCTTAACATGCACGGATCAATCAATATCAAGCTAAATAACAAGAACCACCACAAAATTAAGGCTAAGCAAATGAGTTTGGTTGCAATTGCACTCCATTCAGAAGTTACTTGAATAAATGCCTTCAGTGTTCTACTGCTCTGTATACAATTGCATCAGGAGGCAGCACCACACAACATGCTTAGATCACAGCAACTTAGGAAGCTGAAGTCTGACCATGGGTCCATCCAGCTCAGTATTGCCAAAGATGACTGGCAGAGGTTCTCTGGGGGTTTCAAAGAGGAATCTTGCTCTGCCCTTTCTGGAGATGCCAGGGATTGAAACTGAGACCTTCTGTATGCAAAGCCTGCCTTTCTCCCTCTTTTGCTCTGTGGTATCAAGTACCTAATACTAATGCAGATAGCCATTATGGTATCCTATGAAAAGTGGTATATAAATATTCTAAATAAATGGTAATAATAAAAAGTTTTCTTGCTAGGATATGCTCTGATCGCTGCATCAATATTCAGGGTGGTTGTTTTTCACTGCCAGTAGCCAGGTGAGTGTCTAATTCTAATGTTGTGTTAATGAATGATTCATATATTAAGCTCTAATGATCCTTTGCGTCCCATTCTTCTTCCGCTTAAGCAGCATAATTCATTATGAGGTTGTGCAGATATATTACTTTGTGTAGCAATGTGTCCCCTATACAGAAGTTGTAAGGGATAATTTTAACCTCCTTTTACCGCCTTTTGACTCCTGAGTACATTTGTACAAGATTAATGTGCTAGGTTCAAACCCGTACGGTGTTTTAGCCTGTGAGCAAGGATGATCTTTCCACAACTTCCACTAACAAGTTACTCTCCAAAATAAAAGACAAGTCATAGGAAGGAACTACTGCTTCTGGGTAATCTGGGTAGGATGCCCCCTTCCAGAACCATGCAACCTCAGCAGTCTGTCTCATTAAACATAGATGCAGTGCATTAGATAAAATCATGACACATTAAATACAACTTTTATTATAGTGAAGAAGCAGACAAAAATAGCATAATAAAGGGTTATTTAGGTGAATGCCTTCTCTTGTTGCTTGGATTAGGCAGAAGCACCAAGCAAGACTCAAGACTTGCATGCATGTTCTGAAAGTTCTTTATTTCAAGTTTTTTCATTGTCCCAAATGGTTCTGACTGCGTGGTCCCCCTGCTCTTCAGGATCGGCAGTAACACCTGTCTCTTCTATGGCCTCAGGTAAATCAAATATTAAGAGCAAGAGAAAAAGCTCTCAATCCTCTCTCTTTTTAAAACCTCATCCGTCCCCCTAATTGGTAACAAGTTCATGCCTCTACCTCCAGATCCCTAAGTTGATAAGACCCAAGCATGCAATATATGTCATTCACTTGAACTGAAATCGCTTTTCTGCTTAGTGACAAACTGCTAGCATTTGAATTGGAACTTACAGAAGGGCAGGCAGATAGACAATATACAACCCAAGTAAAGGAGCTAGTTTTTCCTAACTCCCAAGTGGGTTTGGGTATTTTTCAAATGGAAGTCAATCATGTCAAGCTGACCAAACCTTGGCCATTATGGCCAACACTCAAAATGTCTGAGGGAAAGATTGTTCTGGGTTAAACCAGGGTGAGTTTCTTGTCTCCTACACACACATGCAGTTAGTGCAAGTCTACTGCAAACTTTAGCCTAAATATAGTTTTGAAAAAGTGATTGTAATTGTTGATGATTCACATCATCCAAATTTAATATCAAAATTCAGCCGGCACTTTTTGTTGTCACCTCCTACACAACTATTGAAGCTATGGATAACCTACAACATCCTATTCAGTTATTTTAAGAACATTTTCATATAGGAAAATGTAGCAGAAATTCACTAACGATGTAGCCCTACACCATTATAAAAACTGGAGGCAGATTTTAATCTAATTTGAATTCTAACAGTGGTTTTCATACTGTGGCCAAACCAAGTCTTTGTAAAACAGAATTTGCAGGCTGTTGCCTTTCACACCTCACTTCACACATGAAATTATCATGAATATATGCAGAGGTTCTTCAAACAACAAACAGAGGCGTGCATAAAATGATTTTAAACAGAAGTGCCACTCAAGTTCTTGGCTGTTTTCATCTTGCAGGGCAGGTTTGAGAGTGAAAGTTGATCTATAAATAGACTTTGAATCATGTAGGCTGGAAACAGACATGTGTTTCAGCAAGGTAAATGTTAAGTTTTAATAATGTGGTACACTATCCGATGCTTATTAAATTCTGGTCTTGCATGACAATCAGTAACAGAAAAATTCATCAGCAACCATTGCTCAATATAAGACAAAATCCAATATGCTATCCTCCAACTGGACATATGGCAATGAAAGCATAGTGCTTCTCTTCTATGGAATCTACATGTAACTTCTGCCATAAACCAGAATACCACTGTCACCACGTTAAACAGTTAATTACACTTTTGTTTACTTTTTTCCTGCACTTCCTAGTCTATTCAGACTTTTGCCCTGATGCACCAGAGAGGGGAACAGAACTTCACTCACCTGTGGTCACTGACCCTGCCCCCTATAGCATATTCAGCATAATGTCCAAAAGGGTTTGCACACATACAACTGTAAGCCCGTGGGCTTAACCTGCATAATTTGAATGATGTTTATTCAACGATTTCTTGATCACACAGACAGAGACCAAACGCAAATAATTTGCTTGTTCATTAGCTGTTTTGTACATTCTGCCATGTTGGGCCAATGGCCAGCAGGGGATGAAATTCAATTTAGCTTGGCTCAGGGTGCTTCATCCCACAAAATATTTCCACCCACCAACAGACATCGGTCTGAGCAGAAGTGGAGTGTCTCTGGCTATAGGACTGTACAGGCCATCTGGAGTGATGAACACTGGGACAGTGAACACTACCAAGGCAGTGAGCATCTAACAGTACTGTAATTAAAACCTTGAAACTTGGATTAATGTTGTAGAATGTACATATCTACTCTAAACACATTTGGGGAAAAAAATCCAATTTATTTCAGTGGAATGCATTTCCAAGTAAGTATGCATATGATTGCAGTGCATCTATATGAATTCAATAAGAATATTTCCATTGACATAACTGGTTCTAACTTGCACCTGTAATCAAGTAAATCTACAATTATCAACTTTATGCCTCAACAGGCCTGTTAAAGTCAATGGGCGTGCCCCCTGTAGACAGATGGTGGCTTGTAATCTAAAATTCCTATATCTCCTTTCTCCACCCTGCAGATGCCCAATCATGTCTGATCTTGGAAGCTAAGCAGAGTCAGTCCTGGTTAGTACTTGGATGGGAGACTGCTGGGGAATACCAGGTGCTGTAGGCTTATACCATAGTCTTTTGAGACTGAAGGTTGCCAACCAGTTTTCTCCACATCATTTATTAAAACAGCAAAAAGATAGTTTCTTAACTACAGCTTCTATTTAAAAATTAATCAGTGCCAATAGTGTGCCAGGTGCTGGACAGAAAGGTTCCTGCTGAAATGGGTTGAACATCCACTCTAGCTATTATTTATTATTATTAACAGTATTTATATACCGCTTTTCAACTAAAGTTCACAAAGCGGTTTACAGTGAAAAATCAAATAACTAAATGGCTCCCTGTCCCAAAAGGGCTCACAATCTAAAAAGATGCAAATGAAAGCTATCTCACAGTTGGGATGATTGCCAGGCATGGTATGTAGACTTCAGGGCCGGCTCAAGACCTCCTGATACAGCAAGCCAAATACTGTCTCTCCCCCCCCCCTTTACCTGATGATATGCTAGCCTTTGCTCTTCCAATGTTCTAGCTCAGCACTCTTCTCCCTTCCACATTTCTTCTTCCTCTATATCTCCCACTTCTTTCTCCATCCATAGAATGGATGGAGAAAGAAGAGCAGTGAAGGCAAGTAGGCAGATACAGATGAACACAGCCCACCAATTTGCAGCCTGATGCAACTAATTGGAGTCATAGATGGGCCAGCCCTAGTAGACATAAGATGAGTTCTTTCCATGGGTGTGACAAAGTGGTTCCAAAATGACATTTGAAATATGAATCTTTCACTTTTGTACATGAGGAGCAAGGCCATCTTGTGTGCAGTAATCAAGAGTCATCTGCCAAATCAATTATGTCAAGAAATCAGCAAATCAAGTAAGTACAGAAGAAAAACTTGTGTAAAGGGCTAAAGAAATGAGAAGAGGATCGCTCTCAAGCAAAGCAGGTCTTCCTATGCTGAGGGAAACTCCAGAAAGGTCATGGGCTCCATTTATTTTTGACCCTCTTTAACCTTTTGAGAAAAGGACACATACATGCTAAGCTCATTTACACTCCAATGAGCAACAGTTAGGATGCCTGAGGTTATTATTTCAATTAGCCAAGGCTCACCATTTTGTCTGGTAAATTCAAGCAGACATGCAGTCATCTAAAATGGGACACATGCGAAGCTCTGTTTGCATGGGGTGAGATTTTTTTATACCACTGGGATCACAGAACCCTTGAATACTTGCCCAAGATTATTAAGAGTTGTAAAGTCAAATATTTGTGAACTCAAATAAGGCGGGTTCACTTTGATGCTGTTTGTGTTCATAGTGAAAATGTGGAAGCTGGCAACATGGAAAATTCTTTTTCTTGGAAATATTCTTGAGGAGATTACACTAGGACTTAAGTGCTCCAGCTAAAAGTTAGTATTTCTCTGCAAGTCAGAATCAAGCTACATGTTCTGTAGACTTTTTTTTCCTTTCATTTAATATTGATGCTGTTCCTGAGAGGGTTCTTGGGTGTTGTTGTTTGTTTGTTTGTTTGAAACACAGGGCACTATTCAAAAAAAACCAATCCCTTTCCTGCTCACAGTCTTTAAGTCATTCCCGCCCAAGTTACATTGCAAATATGCAACAAGGACCAAATGTGTATACCTGTGGGCTGGGCAGAAATTGGTTAAAATAACTGAACACCATGTGATTTTGTTGAATTATTTTAGATCAGCCCTTTGAGGCCTGACAATGTATTCACATAATGATAACCCCCTTAATTCCACTCCTGTGGTAATTACTTGCCCCAGTGGAAGGCAGATTCAGAGGCCTAGTGGTGCATTTTGAATTGCAGGAGCTTATCATTCAATAGGGGAATTAGTATACTACCCTTTTTGGAACTTCAGGATCACAGGCTAGATAACAAGACGGCATAATGCAGAGAAATTCCCTTTTTTTAGCTCAAGGAGGAGACTGGGAGAAAGATGACTTCTAATAAAAGATTATAATTTTATTATAAAGCACAAAGGTAAACATACTGCACATTTCTTGGTTCTAGTACTTGAAAAGTGTACCTAGCTTATGGTGGTTGCATGTGACATGTATTTGGTGCATCCGAGGAAATTAGGAAAAGGGAAATTTGTAGGGAAGGATTTTAGGGGTCCCTGGTCTGCTAAACCCCGTTGCTACTTAAAGATGGGGAGAGAAGGGGAGAAATAGGTGGGAAAGAAAGAGGGAAAAGAGTTCCAGAATGCAAGATAGTTACCTGTCCTGAGGAGCAGATGGATGGGGGGGAAGAGTCCTGGGAGGAGGACCTTCTGCCTTGGGGGAAGAGTCAGAGAGAGCTAGCATGAGGCGAAGCCCTCTCTTAAAAGAATTTTGTTTGTGACTGAAATAGGCTGGGCGCTGTGCTGAGGGAGAACTGCCACCCACCAGGGTGTTCGGGGTCAGGATGTCCCTTATCAGCATATCAGCAAAATTCAATGGGTCTAATGGCTGGCTTCCCTGGCTGGGGAAACTTACAATACGCAGTGATTGATTTAAACAATACAACTATAGGAGACACTTAAGCAAAGATTTACTCTTTAGACTTCATTGCTAAAGTCTTTGTTGCTAAAGTCTTTGTTGCTGTGTGCATGGAGAGGTGGAGGTTGTGTAAACTTGTGACTTTTACCAGGGTTTTTGGAAATTGGGCCTATGAGAAGTTTGGCCTATAACCAGATATAGAATCACAACTTAAAAGGAAAAAGGGGATTTTCAGGTAACAAGCCAGGAGAGGCGTAGGGTGGAAGGAGAGAAGACATGGGAAGAGATCAGTCTTTGAGGACTGAACTATTTCAAATTCTCTGAATTGGTTGATGGATTTCCCCTGTTCACAGATTAAAATGTACAGAGACAGAGAGAGCATCAGTTATTCTGAGTCAAAACACTTGCTTGAGGAAGCCTTAATTTGAAAAATGAGGCAAGTGGCTTCAATGCAGTCATTGATAGGAAATAAGATAATAAAAGCGAACACATTCAGATGGCTCAAAAATATTCATAATTAGAGCTGTCACCTTGCTAAGCTATCCCTTTTGACTTCTCCAACTCTCCTCAAACATTCTGTCAGGAACAATGAAAACAACAAAACCTGGAGTATGACAGAGCTACATCCTTTCAGAAACAGTGGCAGAGAAATAAGCTAGTTGGTGCCACATCCTACCTGCCAGTAGAATAACAATTCTGCACAGAAGTGCTATGAATCATGGTGCAAATGAATGGCTTGACTCCTTGTCATGTCACTGGGGCCTGTGCAAAAGGAGAGCAACTGTCCCTTATCACCCCTGCACAGCATCTTCTCTAGTGGTCATTTGCTGGTGTTACTTCTGCCTTGTTTTCAGATTGTGAGCCCTTTTGGGACAGGGAACCATTTATTCATTTTGCTACGTAAGTGCTTTCGGAAATTTGTGGTTGAAAAGCAGTATTTAGTAATAGTAACTAATAGTCACCACATCACCCTGAGAAATACTGTTACCCATGTCTGACTCAAAAGGCTTGTGCCTGCATCATGCACACTCCTGTGAAAACTCTCTCTAAAGGGAAAAAAAACAGCTAACAGGCTATTTGAGCCTTCCTCCATCCCTTTTTGAAACCATTGTTAAGTGGACAAAAGGCTGATCCACAACCCAATGTAAAATACATTGACTTCAAGCACCATAACCCATTTCATCCAAGTAAGGGTTATTTAACTCATGTATTTATATGGAAATGCATGCCTCCTTTCTCCACCAAACCAGGGACTCAAAGTCACTGACAAGGTTACAGTGCAAAATACATGGTTATGGCTCATTTCTTCCAGTTGTTTCACTCCCTTCCTCTCAGAGGTTGGCCAACCCTGTGCCACCAGTAAATAGCAGCATTTGGAGGGAGTCGGAGTGGTGGATCTGTGGTATTTACAGTAAGGCTAGGGAAAGGGGGTATCTGCTGATATCTGCAGGGTGCTCCATTCCCCCAATGCAGTACCCTTGTGAGTGTGCCTTGACACCCTAGGGCACACTTTAGGAACCCCTGCTTTAAATGAAACCAGAAGTCTCACACTTCTGGGTTTGACGAAACTGCATGAGAAGCATGGGAAAGAGGGAGGTGATCCACTTCTCACTCACTTCTTGCTCAGCTCTTTTTTTTTTTTTTTTTAACAGCACCATGGCAGAAGTGGCAGCTGTGGTATCAGCACTGGGTGACGCTCCTGGTCACACCGCCCTTGCCTGTGTGTATATTGAAACCTTCTCACACCTTTTAGGGGTTGACTCAAGGCCTAAATAAAGCATTACCTGAACTTGGATTGTGGATTTTTTTTTCTAATGTATTAACACAGCCACCTACGATTCTATAAATAAGTGTTTTGGACGAATCCTTTTTCCCTATGAGGAGGCTCTTTCCCCTCACCGCAAGCAGGGGAGCCATGTGAATCCTAAATGGTTTAATACCAGATGAGAGAATGATGGCCAAAAGGAGTTCAGCTGCCTTGATTTCTGAAGCTGGCATAACTTGTATCAACCATGGTCTGAGCACATATGAAAAGTGGAAACAACAATGTATAAGATCAGGATGCAAGTGGAAGCCCATAATAAACTGAATGCAAAAGCCTGCCATATGATGCACACACAAACAAATCCTCTGAATCCACTCTTACTCATTTATACAGGAGCCAACAATGCTCCTAAATGCTGGCAAATGCAATGGTGACTCATGGCTTAAAGAGGCTGGTCACCAACTTGGTTTTCAAGAGTGTTCATGCACATACCAAAAGATAAATGTGCTCTTAAACCAACTACACTGTTATGGGTTAGTTGAGACAGCAGGTACTCACTCATAACCCTCCACATCAGCTGTCACAGATACCCATTTCAAACTGGTGCAGTTATTTTTGTTGTTTTAAAATGAGTGCAGGGGACTAACAGCCCAATCCTATTTTGACCCTGCACCCATATTGCACAGATGTCAACGTGATGTTTCTCTTATTCTAATCCCACCCTGGCAATGCAAGGAGCTGTCATTGGTAGCCCAATCCTAAACGTTTGCTTGGTTGGAACCATCCTGCCTTGAATTTTCTCTTGCCCATTACTCAGAGAAATCAAAACATAGTCAATGGGTAGCACAAACAGCACTCACTCTAGAATTAGGTGAGCAGTAGGGATCTTCTGAAAGTAAAAGCTGAAACATATTTAAAGGCTCATAAGGAGGAAAGATCATCTTCAGCATTATAAATTATCACTGCCATGATCTTATGGTAATTGTGACTTAACAGCTGGTGCCCTCAGGTGCTGACAAATAGGATAGCAGCCAAGTCTCTTATTACATCACAAAACCCACCATATTTGCCCTCACAAGCTCCAGGAAGTAAACAGGCTACCTTAGCTCAAGCTGCAGATCATGGAACCCTCTGCCTTAGGGACTTAATACTATCAAACTCAAGTCGAAATGGCCAGAAGGCGTTGCAACTGCCATTCTAGGGGTCGAAGTTCTCGGCGTAAGAAAAGAAGAGGCAAAAAGAAGAAGAAGTGTGGGAAGAAACTAATCAGTAAGAATGGTAACAACATGCTTGATACTAAATTTCATTACTTTAATATGAATTGGCAACTGTGGAGCTATTCTCAGTTATATATTATATATATATATATATATATTGGCAAGCTTCAGTCTCGAAAGACTATGGTATCGCGCTCTGAAAGGTGGTTCTGGCACAGCATCTAGTGTGGCTGAAAAGGCCAATCCGGGAGTGACAATCCCTTCCACACCGGGAGCAAGTGCAGTCTGTCCCTGGTCTGTCTCCCTGGCTATGGGCCTTCCTTCTTTGCCTCTTAGCCTCAGACTGTTGGCAAAGTGTCTCTTCAAACTGGGAAAGGCCATGCTGCACAGCCTGCCTCCAAGCGGGCCGCTCAGAGGCCACGGTTTCCCACTTGTTGAGGTCCATCCCTAAGGCCTTCAGATCCCTCTTGCAGATGTCCTTGTATCGCAGCTGTGGTCTACCTGTAGGGCGCTTTCCTTGCACGAGTTCTCCATAGAGGAGATCCTTTGGGATCCGGCCATCATCCATTCTCACAACATGACCAAGCCAACGCAGGCGTCTCTGTTTCAGCAGTGAATACATGCTAGGGATTCCAGCACGTTCCAGGACTGTGTTGTTTGGAACTTTGTCCTGCCAGGTGATGCCGAGGATATTCTCAGTTAAAGTGGTGAAAAAATGGATGTACAGTATGCATTTTAAGGAAAAGCAGACAAACTGTAATTGTCACCTCACTGTCTTTTACACAGTCCACAGAAATACTATACATTTCTGTGTATAGTATTTTACACAGTAGTAACTTTATTCCCAAATCAGATTATTCTTGCATTTTTGTTACCAATACCGCATAAATTGTAAGTGCATCTTGTTTAAAGGCATATAAACCCTATTTGAAAGGTGATCTTATTCCATAATATCAGAGCTTGGTGGGAGAACGGATATTCTAGAACATCAAGGTTCAAAGAAAACAATGCTTCTTTCAAAATACTATGCTGCTGTAGAACACGGAAGCTCCACAGCAGCTTTTATCATTGAAACTTTTGCCTTGTAATCAAACCTTATTTTCAGTGGTGGCAGAAATGCTTCTATCATGGTTCATTACAGGGTTCAGACCTACTTACAATGATCTGCCCTCCATAATGTCACCATTAATTCCACTTGTTGCAAAGCTGTGACTTTATGTCATATAGCTTCTACTCAGCTGTCCTAATCAAAGAAATGCCTAGAATGCTTTTGAATGTTGGGTCTGTTATGCAGTACTTAAAGTCACAGTAACAACACCAGAACTGGGGGTGGGTGTCAGATGAGCTTGTACTGCCCCTGAGTGAATCAGAAACAGCATGCGCTCTCTCCTTCGCTCTCTCTCCTCCCCCCTTACAGTGATCCATCTCTAGCACAAACTGAAGATGGGGAACCCACGTAGCACCCATACTCAGCCTCTACTTGTTCACTGCTCATCTGCATAGTCAATGTGGAAAACTGTAGTATAACACTCCATGGCCTGCAAAGGCCTGGGAGGATTCTCCTTACACTTGACTACTTCATGTGTACCTTTGCAGGGACTGCTACATCCTGTTTTAGAATTAAAGAACACACACACACACACACACACACACACACACACACACACACACACACACAAAATCCCAAGCATGGAATGTCTGATGCAGACTCACCACAGGCATCTTAGACCAGGTTTGCTATAACAGGACCACCAACGCTACCATGTTGTTAGTTTGGAACCTACCATCCAAGCACAATTGGATGTTCAAATTCTGCAGAGTTCCTTTATTAAAAGAGCACTGTGTAAACCTCTTGCCCTCTCCTCTTGAACACATTATACCTAGAAGGGGCTACAGACTCCACCACATGCTTAGGGCGAGACAGTAAAAGAGATATGACCAAAGAAACCCAGTGCTTCATATGACATTCCTACAAATATGTACATTTAGACAAGATTATGACTTTGGGATTAGGCCCACATATTTCCTTGGATTTGTATATGGATGAAATCACAAGTTAACTTACTTCATGGCAACATCTTTAAAACATCCTGAAGAGCAGCTGTAACACAGAGGAGACCTGGTGACTGTAGCTTCCAGCACACAGCAAAACCTGCTACGGCTTTCCCATAACCATTCAGAAATTTGGGGGACCTGGGAACAAGAGAGGATAACACTCAGTTTACTGTGTGACCAATATGCTACAAGTGAAAAGTTATCCATGTAATAATAGCCATCACACAATATGTTCTAAAGTAACCACTGTGCAATAGGTGGTCATGCAATGTCACTTTATGAGTTAGTAAACCTATTTTTAAAATAATTAACAATTGTGACATATGTTCAATAGGGTATGTGCGTATCACGACCACGTGCCACTACAAGAGAAAATAACCCCAGGTTTCTGGACTGCCTTGGGAAACTGACAACATAACAAACCAACAGCCACGAAGACACCTGCTTCTTGTGAACAGCGACCATCAGCAATAATCAACCATAACATCTAAGTGGTGAGATCATCAGACGACTGACATTGCGAGACCCTGGCATTGGTGTTCTTTAGCATCATTAATGGTAGCCTGTTAATACATCTGTAAAATGCATTTGTTGTGTGATATATTTCTACAGATGACAATTCCTTCCTGGGAATTCCCTTTCACATTTTCTGTTAAAGATCTTTTCCATTTGGCTTCCTCCCTCCCCCCCCCCCCGGCCTTTCTACAGACATATATTGCTCCAAGTTATGTGGGGTGAGGGAAAGAGGAGCAAACCTGTAAAGAAGTATACACTCTGGGGTTATTTGACCACCTTGAATTTAATTACATTATATATAAGTAGTAAAATCACCAATTAACTGGCAGTAGAATAACTGAGAATGACACTACAAGATCTTTGTAATTAGCTATCAATTAACTGCCACCTTTGAAATTCACTAACTATAATAAAGAATGTAATTGATTTTATTTCAATTAAAACAATTCTTTTGAGAAACAATAAGAAACTTATTATCAGAATACAAGCATCCACTTTCTACTACAGTTGCCCCGTTTACTTCATTTTGAAGAAAGCGCTGCATTCACATCTTCATTCTGCACAAGGAGTCTACTTCAGTACCACACTGAAGCATGTGGTACACATGGACCTTCATACAAGCACATAAGGTCAGACAAACCTTTTTGTATTACTCAAACATTGGTATCAATTAAAAACTGAACTTTTGTCATTCAAAAAATTTCAGATTACAACACAGAAGTCAAAACTGCAAGCATTATACATGCAGATCTGTTACTTGACACAATCATATCAATGTAAAGAACAGGTTTCTCTCATTTAACAACATAGTCCAAATTCCTGTGCCTCTATATTATAATTCTGCATTCTGCAAAAAGATGACTTATCTCACCATTTTCTGATTTGTGTTTGATCAAGTGACTAATCAAAAGTCAGTGTATGCTGAAAGCAAGGAAGTCACCCCCCCCCCCATTAAGAGCTCTTGGCTTGCTACTTTGTACTTATGTCATATATACAATTTGTTTTCCAAATATTGGATTTTTCTGGTGAAGTACACATAACACAGGCCTACAAAATTGAGGGTCAGAAAAGTTTTTTCCAAACTTTATGGTGGTTTGATATGAATTTGGGGTGCCGATTCAAAAAATGGCATTCCTCATGAGGAAGCTACCTGAATCATTCACTAACAAGGCTATATTATATCTCCAAAACTAGATGGATAGGGCAAAACGGATGCCATTTTTTGAATCAGCACCCCAAATATACCCAGGAATTGGTGTAATGTTTAAGGAAGCAAAATGTGTGTTGGCCTGTGTAATTAGTGCCCAAAAATACTATAGAATGTTTCAGTAATGTTTAGCATAATATTTTTAGCAAAGTAAAACTGGCAAAATTACCTCTAGCATGATCATACATTGGAGCAAACATACAATTAGCAAAGTAGGTTTTCCCACACTAATAAAAATTTTAATTTGGTAGCAGTTGGGCTTGAATCCATATCATGAAAACCTTCAACCTTCATCCAGTACTTTTATCTATTCAGCCCTTCCACCAGCTGAATCACACACATACATATGTAATGCTATGTAATCATTCCGGAAATACTTAAAAAGCTTAATTTAAATTGGGAAGAGAATGCTCAGTGTATGAAAATGAGATCCATTTAATCTGAAAAAAACTGAAAAGGATTTGACATATCAACTTTCTTTTGAGATCTGTTTAGCAGTAAAAAAGCATTTGCTGAAGCAAAATACTGCATTAATTGCTATTAGCTCCCTAGAGAGAGCTTGTGCCAGATTCTGCTTCTAAAAGAATTTGCTGTTAATTAATACATGTGGCAGGACATTGTCACCAACTTGGGTCAATGTGAGATCACTTCTAGCCTTTGAGAAAGTACCCTTTAAAAAAATCTCCAGTCACTTTTCCATGAGATGATAGGGAATGGGAGCTGTACCTGAATGATGTTAACTACCATGTGGGCAGAAGCCAATATGTGGCTCAAGTCCACTGAGGGCTCCCCTTGTGAGAAAAGTTGATATGTCCTTCCAGCTCTCCTTCTTAAGATCCTTTTAACTGGAAATGCCACAGATTGAATCTGGGACCTAACAAGGTATGCGCTGTACCAATCAATGAATTAAGATCTACCTCCCCCACTTAACACATTGGACTGATTCACAGAAAAGAGACATTTGAGATTGTATCAAATATTTACTTGAGCAAAACTTCAAATAAAAAAGATAGCACATAACACAGGATTACATTACTTATCTCTGAACTGAAGGAAACAATTCTGTTAACTAAGGGTCAACATAGATTTGACAAAAAATGCGTGACCTTGTCTCAATCTTTTAATTTTTTCCCTAAACATTGGTTATAGGCCTCCTGATGTAGATTAGGGCCATGGTTTGTGTAGGGTTAACTTTTTTCCCCCACACCATTTACCTGATGGAAATCCCCTTTACCCCCTTGAAATTGCTATTTGTGTCAGGAGAAAAATACACTGGGTGCAAATAAAGAGCAGCTTCTCTGCCAGGACAAAGAGTACATTTAGGGAAAGTTAGTAAAGACAAACAATATGGAGAAAAGAGTTGAAAACAATGATTTTATTATTTTTGTTTTTCATGTTTATTTTCCACCCTTCCTCTAAGGATATCAGGGTTGGTGTACATAGTTCCTCCCATTCTTTTGTCCCCACAACAACCCTGTGAGGTAGGTAAGGCTGAAATATAGTGACTGGCACAAGGTCATCCAGGAAGTTTCATGGCCGAGCAAGGATTTGAACCTGGATCTTCCAATTGCCCATGTCACAATCCCACTCTGGATCAGGGCCCCATTATTTAATAATTATTATTATTATTATTATTATTAACTCATTTCTGCCCAGCCCACAGGTGTACACATTTGATTCCTGTGGTATATACGCAATATTGGGCAGAAATGGCTTCAGACAGAAATATAGCAACATTTGTCTACTTTGATCCTAGATTTTCAGATGAGAATGCTCTGAAAATAGTTATCGTGACCTTGTCTCCATCTACTGATAAGGTTTGTTCCAGGATAAGCTTTGCAGTTTGAGTCAGTAGAAAACTTCTCAGAAGCTTCAGCCAGTTTTTGATTGAAACCACTTGGGGTTTGTATTACAGCACTGATGATGGGTTAGTTGAGTTAATATGGACTATAAATATAGATCAATAATGTTTCTGTCTCTGAAACTAAGATTTGAAGAGAAAATGTTGCATGATACTATTCATTAATTTTCCTTTCCAAACAGATGCTTGTGTAGAACCTTAATTTACAGATGATATAGACTTCATGTCAGTGGCAGATCTCCCTCTCCCTGCTCCCAGGGCAAAGGTCTGCAAAGCTGCCTCCCTTCCCCGGTAAAGATGCCACCACCACCTCAGCACACACAAAGCCACCTCCTATGTAGTGTGATGAAGCCTCGCGGGACCTTAGAACTGACTGGAGAAGCTTTGTAAGGCTTGCCCATGGCCTTAAACTGCACCTCCAGAAAACTGTGCTTCAGGGAGGCTTCCCGCGTGATCCTAGAGGCGCATTTGCCCCATTTGCCCAGCACTAGGTCTACTGCTTCTTCATGCTAGGTAATTTTCCCATTGTAGTACTGTGAGTAAGACTGTCTCACAAGACTTCTGAATATCCACAATTTGCTCCTGAACCAATTTAACTAATCAGCACAAACATAATAAGAATGTGCTCTAGTCAGGGCGGTTTTGCACAGCTTGACTAAATTGGAGTGAAGGAAATGCAATCATCCAAATCATTCATTCTAGATGTTATTCTCCTCCTTCTTCCCTCCTTGTCCTTTTACAGTCTCTCTTAAAAGTACTTTTCCATTTGGCTTCCCTCTTCTTTTTTTCTACTTTTCAGAGGCATATATTCAGATTATTTGGTGGAGGAAGAGGGGAGAAGGGGCAGAGCTGCATGGAAAGACATGATATGCTCTTTGGGTTCACTTGAACCCAAGTGTTCACCTTGAATGGAGTTAAATTATCTATGTGCATAGACTCAACAGGTCAAGTGTAGTACACTTACTGGGAATAAAAATTTTTTGTAATTAACCATCAAGATGTTAATATAATATATTTTAGTTCACGCTGTGGTTCATTTGGAAAAGGGTGATAGGGCAAGCAAAGGAACAGCACTTCAAGAGGGAATGCCTTCTCCTTAGAAACCCTTCCACATCCTGTCCTTTGAGGTTGGCTAAAGGAGTCCTCCTTGTCTCCTGTTTGAGAAACAAGGTTAATTACTGCTCAGAGGTGGCTGTTTACTGCAACAGACCCACTTTAATAGACCCATCTGCCAAGACAGACCCACCTAGCTCCCACTCTGTAATCATTCAGAAAAATCCATGCACAGAGGGTTGGTTAAATAAATCCTATAGTTCCACAACATGGGCCTGAAGATAAACACAGATGCAAAGTGCATGGCTGAATCCAGGCAAGGCTGATTCTGGGACCAAGCAAAAGTCCTGCACACTGCACACAGAGCTCCTGCACACTGACATCCACTTTGTGCTGAATGTCCAACAGAGCAGAGATACAGAACAGTGCTAACAAGACTTCCGTTGTCTCCAGGATACCTTCCGTGATTAAAAATAGCCCCCTCTTCTTCAAGTCCTCTGTAAGTCACCGAGGATACAATCCTCCCATTTAAATTATTATAAATGTAGTATAAGCAGAGTGTAGGAAAGAGATTATGGGCCCAATCCTATCCAACTTTCCAGCACTGATGCAGCCGCAATACAACCCCAAGGTACGGGAACAAACATTCCCTTGCCTTCGTGACTGTCTCCCCACCACAGGATGCAGTGCACACCCTGTTGGCACAGTTGCAACAATGTTGGAAGTTGGATAGGATTGGGCTCATATACAGCAAGGAGACAAAAACAGAGAACTACCAGGAATCCCAATCACTCAGAGTTCAAGGCCCCATTAACCCCTCCCCATCCAAGAAATACTTTTTCAAGTGCCACAGACCAAGAAAGAAAACAGCCAGGCAAGCCAGGATGCTGGTATCCCACTACACAGAGACCCCAGCTGGAAGTCAGGCAAGAAAGGTTTAAACCCAACCAAGGTGACTGCTAGAACCTTTTGCATGACTGGTCAGAAACACCAATGGCAGGGACAAAACAGGAAGTAGGTCTGGAACCCACACAGACAAATTCACAGGGCTTCACTCTAACCACTCAGTCACCATAGGAGACATGCAGAAAACATGCTGTTTTGGGGTTTATACCAGCTACAACAGTGTAGCAGTGTGCCAGCATTTATGGCACCTTTGCTGATGGAACTGGGGCTATGAAGGCAGGGCTTCATAATTGCCAGAGGGGTCTTCATCCTCACTGGTGCAGCTGTTGTTGCATCAGAATTCAAGGGTATACGCCACATCCTATACTGCTCAGAATAGGATTTCCAAAATATGAGTGGGCTGCCTTTAGAGTTAGTTGTTGATTGGCTTCCATTTAAAGAGTTGAACTAGACTAACGGGCCAGTCATACTAGGCCACGGCCAGGTCTGCATGGTGATGGAGTGGGGATACCCACTGCCTGAAGTAAGGCTGCACCAGGGACAAGAAAGAGGTGGGGAGGGGGCGGAATGGGGCAGGAAGGAGGGCAGATTGCACCTGGGAAGGGAGCAGGTTCAGTGGCAAAAGTGCCCTGCCAAATCCTGACCCCTTCCTAGGCCTGATTCACCTTCACTAGTCCACAAAGATTTGCACCAGAAATATCACTGGTATAGGTCCAAGTAAATCCAGCAGCCAGGCATGGGCTTACCCCAGGGCAAGCAACAAATGTTTCCTTATCCCAAGGAGGCCTCCTGAGGCCAAAACTCCCCCGTGGGATGCAGCATATACCTTATTGGCAACACTGCAATGGTGCACAGGGAGTTAGGTAGGATTGGGCTGTAAGAGCTGAATACACACCTTGGTATACTCCAGCTTTGTCAGATTTTGAAATCAAAATTACTTCAAAAAAAGTAATTCAAATATAGATTCAAATATTGTGATCAATACTGATTTACTTTTTACAAATGTAGAAATAACTAAGGTCTGAACTACTTTGTAACTATGACAACTACCATGCAGAGATAAAGATGTAGAGTACCTTTCTAGGTACTAGAGAAAAGCAGTGAACTAAAATACTATACTATAATAGGGGGGCATGAATCTATAGCAACGTGAAAGCTGTAGTTCAATATTATCTGCAACAAGATGATTCATGAGTTTCAAGGCTGCAGCATTTGGCATCTCTGGACCTAAATAATGGTACCAATACATCTGCCTGCTGCATCATCGATCATCGTGTCCCCACAGCACTGGCATAATCACAGCCCAAACCAGAAATAGTTCAGACACTTCTAGATGAAGCATTTTTCATTGGCCAAGTTAGATTAAGGCTGCATTCATTGTATCTGGGTGGTGATCCACAAGTTAGAAAACAATACAGCCAGCTCTTCTCCATATGTAAAATAGGTCTCAAATATACAGAAGAAACTCTTGTTACTACAGCATGGATTTTAACTCCAGGGAGGAGACTATGTAACCCATTATGATAGAAGTCATTGCTGAAATACACTCACACAAGTGTTTCCATATGCAATGGTCCTACAAGCTACAATATTGCGCTATGCGTGCAACACACAGGTTGCAGAGGGTGCTCATAGCATTCATAAATACTGCTCCCCCATATTAAGACTGTACCAGGTGTTCTGCAGTGAATCAACAATTGCATGGTAATCTGAAACCTTCCATTGCTTCCAGTCCAGTCTGCAGCAACCCAGGCTCCTCTTGCAGACTTCTCATGTCAGAAACCACTCAGTGCTTTTCAGGGAAGAGTAAAGATGCATAGCAACTTCTATGCAGAAGTCACTCTCACCCATCAGGCTGATACTGCTGAGTTGCAAGCAAGAAGAAACAAAAGGGACATAGGCTACCAACACCTCCCTCATCCACACAACCTCCCTCCCTCACTTGTTGCTTGCATTGCACAGAAACCCCAGCCACCTCAACAGACCTTCTACATTCTGCCTTTTTACAAATCCTTCCAATACTATGATTTATTTCAGAAAAGACTTCCAAGATCAAACACGAGACTGAGGGTATCTCTGGCATACAACCCAAAACCTGGCCACTTGGGGCCAAAAATGGAATATTAACATATTACAAGCCATCACTGCAATTAACTTCATTATATACAAAGTCCCTTATAACCAACCACAAGATCCAATGTAATTCCATTCCACCAGTAACCTTCTTAAAAATTAGTTGGGTCCTCTATTCTAGTTGAACACATAATCTGCACAAAGAAAGGACAAAATATTAGTCAAAGTACAGTACCATCTTGTGGTAATTAACAGTATTGTACCACCAACAGAACTGGATTTAAACAGAGCAACCTCCTTCTGATCAGTTTCAAAATAAATTCTGAACAGCAATCATGTACAGAGGAGTTGCAAATACAGTCAGTTCTCATTATCCATTAGGGTTTGGTTCCTGGAAACCCTGGTGGATAGTGAATTCACAGATAATGAACCATTGATCCTATTGGGGTTAGATACAAAGGGAACGATAGGGGGGAAGGGGTACCTTCCCTGCCATCAGAAGAATCCACCAGAGACACTCAGGAAGCCAGCAGAGTGCAACAGTGTTGTACACTTGTCTTACACTCCCAGCGTTTTGGGTGCTCAGAGTTCTTGATTCCTGAACCCTAGAGCCTCAAGAACCCCTGTTCGGTAGAACTGCCACCACCCTGTATGTGCCAGTGCCTCAGTCCAGGGACACTGAGACCCTCTAGGCTTAACTATATCCCTTGTAGGCACTGAGCACTTTCTTTACTTAAAGTCTCAGTCCTCAAGTTACTAGTCCACAATGAGGATTTGGTAGCTTGCTGAACGGCTAGGCAGGATTCTGAAACTTTGTCCCCAACAGACAATGAACCAACATGGTAAAAGGATTTTTACTTTATTAAGTACATAGGGTTACAAAAAGTTACAAAAGGCAGCAAATGCTAGAGGCATAAAAACTTCTAGGAAACATATCAGCATAAAATAATAAAGCTAACTGGCTATCTCTATTATTTCCTAACTCTCACCTGGGTCAGCTTCTTTTGTAGATCCTCAGTTACCTATGAGGCCACATGGTCCTGGTGGGGCAGGACCCACCACCTATCTCACCAAGAGACAAAGACCAAAGACAAAGACACCCCTTTGGGCTTTGTTTTTTATACTTCACAGGCTACCAGGATGGGGTGACTCTACTCATTTTAAACTGTCCAATCAGAAACCCTTGAGGACAGAATCTTCCCAAAGTGAGGTTGAAAGCTATCCTCTTAGTTCCCCCCTCCCATTGGAGGTCTACATCTGCATTCTACTCTGATGGGCGCCTTGCAGTCTACAGAGGCACCACCTTGTCACCATCCATTGAGTTGTAAATTCCTTGCAGCTAGGATGCAAGCCACTTCTATGTTACTGGGTTACTTTGGTTCAGGCTTTGCAATGCTACTAGGCCCGAACTGCACATATTCATGACAAACAGGAAGAGCCAAAATTTCTCAGAATGCTGCGGAGACCTTTCACAGGCTGCAGGGACCTTCAGAAGTTTCCACCTGCCATTTTAAAGGGCTCCATGCTGGTCACAGGTACCACTCTAAAGGTCTCTGCAACCTTCAGAAGGTCTCTGCAAAGTGCAGCAAAGCTCAAACTCATTACCGCTATGCGCTCAGAATGTGGTCCCTGTCCAGACTGCATTCAAGCATTCCACCCAGGCGCCATACAAAGTCCTCCTCATTCAGGGGACAGGGATGCTCTGGGCAGTTGCATCATCTGCCCTGTGTCCCAAAAGGCCACGCAACAGGACATCCAGGCAGATGTGACTGCCCAGAGCGCCCCAACCCCAATTGAGGGAGACTTCATGTGATGTCCAGACGGAACAAAATGGTCTGCTTACTGGGTGGGCGGATCTGCCCAAAGACTGAATTTGGCCTTTGGGCTGGGGTTCACATGGCCTGGCATAGTTGATAACAAGAACAGAGGCGCGGATAATGAGAGAAAGTAGCAATTCTGCCCCTCATGGATAAACGAACTTGCAGGTAGCGAATTTGCATATAAAAAGAACCGACTGTGATTTCCAGAGTTGTCCCAAGCATCCTGTAATCCACTGGTTCCCAACCTGTGGTCCATGTCATCCGTGTGACACCACCTGAGAAGTGGTCCACAAGGTCTCAGGAAAAACATTCACCTTTGATCACTTCCAGTGTCTCCTACTGATCCCCAAGGAAGGCAGAGAACGGACTGCCCACAGCTATAGCCACTGAAGTGTCAGCTGTAGCTGTGGGGTGGGCCTTTCCCCATCCTTGTGGCTAGTCCGTGGGGGAGCGCTTGGGTGATGGACCAGCAGAGAGGGTGGATACCAGACCACCCTCAGCCACGTGCAGTCCCAATTTCTGCCTCAGTGGTCCACGCACTCCTAAAGCTTGGGGAGCACTGCTGAAATCCTTGGTTGCATTTCCAATGCACATAACTGCACTAGGAGGAACTGCAGTTTTGTCTGATTGTATTCATGCTGAGTTGGAAGGAGCAGCACCGCCCATGCAGCCACACACTTCCCTCTATGGCTGGAACCAGACCAGGCACAGAACATGATCAGGTCCATGTGCATTTTACTGAATTGCACCCCCCACCCACATAACCACTTCCTAACACTATATTGGTGGTGCTGCACAGCACTCCAGCTGCATGCGCAGTAGTTCTATTGCTCCGTCTGCAGCTCTCCCTGCAACACTCGGCTTCCAACATTCGAACCCCTCTGGACGGCTAAACGCACTCCACGCCTCATCCCAAGTCAGGTACTACACCTCCCAGGATTCCGCGCGCCATCGGCACAGCACAGGCAGGGGATCATTTCCACAAATCGTTGGGGGAAAGCATTGCCTGGTGGGAGTTGTAGTTCAGATGAGTCCCGCCGCCTATTGTGGTGTATAGAGCGGAAGAGACAGCAGGCGACACACCGGAAGTGGTTTCTTCGACCTCTGCGAGGGCTGCTCTTTGTTTCAGCAGCCGGCCTCGTCCGTTTCTGGCACGTGCGGACAGAGCTGCAGCGAGGAAGTCCCGCTGACGCGAAATGGCGACCCCCTCGGTGGAGGAGCTGCTGGCGCGCGCCGAGGAGCGCGAGGCGGAGACGCGGCGCGGCGTGACGGTGCAGAAGGAGCTGGAGCTGGACCTGGGCCACCTGCTGGGAATGGACGGGAGCCCCGTGGCGCGCGCCGTGCTGACGGGGCCCTCCCCTGAGCGCGAGGCGCTCCTGCGCGCCCTGGCCCGCGACAACACGCAGCTGCTGGTGGGGCGGCTGTGGGGGCTGCCGGCGGAGCGGGCCGAGAGCGGGGCCGGGCCGGTGGTGGCGCAGCTGCCGGAGCCGTCGACGCGCCTGCCCCGGGAGAAGCCCCTGCCCAGGCCGCGGCCCCCCACGCGCTGGGAGCAGTTCGCGCGGCTGAAGGGCATCCGGCCCACGCGCAAGAAGCGGGGCACGCTGGTGTGGGACGAGGCGGCCAAGGAGTGGCGGAGGCGCTGGGGCTATCGCCGCGCCGGCGGGGACCCTTCCCGCCAGTGGCTGCTGGAGGTGCCGGACACGGCCGACCCCCTCGAGGACCAGTTCGCCAAGCGGCGTCAGGAGAAGCGTGAGCGGGTGGCGCGCAACGAGCTCAGCCGCCTACGGAACCTGGCGCGGGCCCACAGCGCTGAGCTGCACCCGACGGGCCACCAGGACCGGGCTGAGCTGGGCCGTGTCACCTCCCTGGCCCGCCTCTCCACCGCCTCCCACGGCCGCTTCCAGCCGCGACTGCCCAAGGAGTCGCCTGCCCTGCCCAGCAGCGGCGCCCGCGGCAAGAAGCGCCGCTTTGGGCCGGTGCTGGGGGACCTGGAAGGAGAGAAGAAGCGGCACCTGGAGCTGGCCCGAAGCCTGGGCCGGAAGAAGCCGCCCCTGGACCTCACCCGCGCTGTCAACAGGCAGCTCCGCGAAGAGGAGCGGGAGGCTGCTGGAGCCAAGGGCAGGAAGCGCGGGCAGCGGGGCAAGAGGGCTCGGCGGCAGCAGCGACCCGGTGGTGCCAGCAAAGGGGCAGCCCACAGAGGGAAGAAGCAGGGCCGCCCAGGCAGCATGAGCGGCAAGAGAAAAAAGAAGTGAGCCTTATGGGGTCAGGGGACCCTGGCTGGTCCTGGTTTGGTCATTTCAGGGACCTCAGATGCTTTCCCCACAAATTACCCTCCCCCCTGCACACACTGTCTTTTCAGGAATTCTCAGGGCTGCATGGCTAATTCTTACTCAGCCATTGATAAACTGTGTGTGGCCTTGACTTACCTTTTTGAAAAACCTTTATTGGCATAAATGTCAAAGAGAAAATACAGAAAATTACAATCATCGCCTGCCCATCACTTCACGATAAGATGGCAGAAGGCCCAGAGCTCCAACTTGCAAAAACCCCAGATGCAGAGGAAGCCGTCTTGGCCTCTAGTGTGGAACTTGCATAGCCTTTTGCCTCTAGTTTGACAGTGGCCTTGGGTCCTCAGAGACTTGGGGAGGTGATTAATTAAGTACAAAGGGGGGGTGAAAACTTTGCAGTAATAACTGTAGTACTCACTTTCCCTGACTGAAATGAAGCTGGGGTGTTGTGGATCAGTCTGATGACCTTGACAGGGCAAAATAAAAAGAAGTAATGTGCTTTCCTAGGACATGAACAGATAAAACAATTGTCTGGTAGCTTGTGTAAGGATTTTGTAAATCCTTGCGTAAGGAGCACAGTGAAGATGATCAATGGACCATGTTATTGAAGTGGTTTTGGAATTCCAGTTCAGTTGTTTTATTACTATTTTTATGTTTTTATTGCTATTTTGGACTGACATTTCTAAAGAAAAGTTATGGTGGTGTATGAGGTTGAAAGTATAAGCCATATTTGATGCAAAATAAAATAATATCATATGTTAAGCTTTGTTTCAATGACTTCTTGTGTAGACTTCAGGAACTAAGCTGTATTTGACAATATGTTAAGCTACCACTCTAATGTACATAGATATGCAGATGGATGTGAGGGTTACACTTTCAAATTTAATTTATAGCTTGTTGAAACCCAATTCAGAACTTGAATTCACATGAAACTTTAAGGTTAGGCTTGACTTCCAAAGGACATGTGAGCAATCCTTGATTTGTGTCTGGGTTTGTATACTGATGCACACAAATGTAGGTACATTGTCATGGAAATAGGCATTTTTCAAAATTTACTGGTCTGAGAATAGCAATGTTTTGAGCTATGGGGAAAGTTCATTTTAAAGGGATATTGTAGATGAGAAGTTGTAGGTGACACTTAATCCATTAGAAATAATCATAGTAGAGTAGGGATTGGCAATTTTTTCAGGCAAAGCGGCCATATGTTCAATGATCACATCATTGCTGTGCTCCTGGTAGCAGTTGCACAGAGCTCTGTTTGGAAGGGAAACCTTTGGCCAGATTTCCTTGTGCTGGAAAGAGCCACCTGCCCAGGCTCAGGGAATCCATGTGCTGCACAGCGCAGCTCTACCATGCCCTGAATGGCATGTGGCAAATATAGCTGGAGACTTTGCCTCCCATTCTGAGCAATGCACGGTCTGGATGACTTTGATTGGCAGGCCAGATCCAGCCAGTGGGCTATAGGTTGCTGACCCTATAGTAGAGCAATACTTTATTTGGTTTCAATACAGGTATCACAAAATTGTTCCCGGGCTTTGAGTTTTCCAGAATTCTTCTAAGGTCTATTTTGGACAGTTAAACAAAACGGGAGAGCTGGGGGTGCTAGAAAAGCTCAAAACTTAGGCTGCAATCCTAACCACACTTTCCTGAGAGTAAGCCCCATTGAACAAAATAGGACTTAACTCTGAGTGGACCTGGTTAGGATTGCGCCCTTAGTTTGTATACTGTTGTTGAGCATGGGATTGTACACAAACAGGCAGCCCAATCCTAATTTAATCCTGCACCATGATCCTGTGGGGCTCGTGCAGCATACACTGCATCTAGCTCTGAAATAGAGGCTACTGGAGGTCTCCTCAGAGGAAGGGGACATTTGTCCCCTTATCCCTGGGTAAAGCCCCAGTAGCATCTATGGGGCTGCTCAGATCTGCACCAGTAATATCGTTGGCACATAGCCAAGCTGTTTCATGTTAGGCTTTCAGGCCTGGGAGGGAGGAATATGATGTGGTGGTAGCAGCTACTGCTGCCTCTACCCCCCCCCCAAGGCCTGGGCCACCCCCTGCCCCCATTCTGCTCCACCAGGCGCAGGCCTCCCTGTCTTGCTGCTGGCCTCCACACCGCAACATGCCTTATGGCATGGTTGTGACAGTGTATGTGCCCTTTCCACTGGCACTAGCCAGCATAGGATTGGGCCATTAAGTTGATTGACCTCAGCTAAGTAGGAGGCAGATTTCAGTTTGCAACATAAGCTACTAGGGGGTAAAAGTGGTAGTTCACTTTTTTGTGGGTCTTGGGAATGGGTAAGCATACTTGGAAGAACACATGGGGTCCCATTGCATAATGCTTTATGCAAAACTATTTTTAGAAAGCACAATGTTCTGCTTCATGCTTGCAATAATACAGTGAGAGTAAGATTGAGTAGACAATGCAGAAGTATACATTATTTAGGATTTCCATCCAAATACTGTATATTATACAGTGTTTATCAAACTGTGGGTCGGAACCCACTGGTGGGTCGTGAGCCAATTTCAGGTGGGTCCCCATTCATTTCAATATTCTTAATAGATTAGGCTTGATGCTACCATGGTATGTGACTGCATTTGGGGAACTGTTACAGACTTGTACTTTTAACAAGCTACTATGTATATTCTTTGGACAATGATAGTCAATGGGATTTATTCCTGGGTAAGTGTGGGTAGGATTGCAGCCTAGGATTGTGAAAAATAGTCCAGCTTGACGTCACTTCCGATCATGACATCACTTCCGGTGGGTCCCCACAGATTATCATTCTAAGAAGTGGGTCCCAGAGCTAAATGTGTGAGAACCACTGCTGTATATTCACGTACATATTCCAATTTCATAATCCAGCTGTTTTCCATTGAAAGAATATAATTGTTGTACATCCTATGATTTTAAACTGTGTGTGGCATATGCGGTGGTAGGACGGTTTTACAAACAATTTCATTTTCACAAACTAATAAGGAAACTCATTAAAGTTTTTTAAAAATCCAGGGCAATTTATATTTAAGAGCAGGAAAATTAATCAGAATATAAAGTTCTAAGTAGCAGAGTCTGTTTTAGAAATGCTTAAATCACAGCATCTACCTAAATGCCAACACTATATAAAAAGATATCTTACAATTATAGAGATATGTAACTGAGAACTGGAGGGGGTGGCTTAATACAATATCCCCAGATCCAAAGGTTTCACAGCCTGCACACACAAACAGCATTAGAAGTTCTATCAATCTTCTGTCCTTATGAATTTCAGGTACTCGCCCTCTGTGCCTGTGTCATGGCTTGCAAGAGGAAGCGAGCAGCTGAGGTGTGCAATTCTGTTAGTCTGACTGAGATTTGTTCTGCTTGGATGGTGTTGGCTCAGTTGCATCAATTCAAATTATGGCTCCTGCCCTGTTAAAAATTAGTTGCTGACCACAGCAAAACACAATTTCTCAAAGCCCGGACATTTAATATTTGAATCAGCTTTTCTGGAGTGGAAGCAATCTCACATGTAGAAATAATGAAAATGTTGCGGAAAGCATCTTTTTTAAAGAATGCAGTAGCAACTCTCTACATTTCACAGTGCATCACTGTGCATTACCAATCTTGGTTTTCTACACATGGTAACAAATTGTGGTAGTGTCCTGTTAGCAAACATCAGCATTGCATCCTCGTGATTGCATAGAGACTACTGAGAAGGGGAATTCACAGGTAAGCTCAAATCTCCCTGTTTTTTTCCATGTGAAGCAAAAAAGCCAGAGGCTGAGAAATGGTTTGAAAAACTGATCTGATCTACATTGCTGAAATTATTTTAAAAACATAAACCTGATTTTTGAAGGCTCAAAAATGTTCCACTTTTATTTATATAGAAATGTTCAGCCCTCCTTTCTGCCCTAACGCAGCTTGGAGCTGCAATTAACTATGCCACCAGAGGAACAGATCAAAGGTTCTTGCTTTCCCCTTTCAAGTGCTTACACAATTTTCACAGCCAGTTTTGCTTTCCCATCATGCCTTGCTGCCCCTGCTAGCTGGAGCTATGGCTGGAGGACGTGAGAGAGTGGCACAGCTGCTGAAGCAACTTCACCGTGCATCGTGAGTGTTTGTTCCGTCTGTTGGAGTTGCTCTGTTCTCTGCTTCCCAATATGCAGCCTGGGGATCTCCGGCAAAGCTAACTCCCACACTATTTGGATCAAGACTGAGACATTTCGATCCTTTATTAACAAAACTAAAAAATCACAGGGATCATTTCTTGCAAAAAAAAAAAAGCATGAAAATATACATGAATGCCAAGGGACGACTAGATTCTTTTGAGAAACATCCCCTTATCTTTGGAATTTGTTACTATAGCCTGTCGATTTCCATTTGCCTTATTGCTAAGAGGAATGGTGGGAAGAAAGCTAGAGTTCTGTTCAAACAAAGGTATGCTGGTCTGTTTCAAAAGGGTGTGAGGGGTAAGAGAGTACAGGTTTGGGCTTTACTAAAGGCATAGAAGCTTGCATTTAGGCCCATTGCAAGGATTCAGGGGAATAAAGCTCAACTGCAGAGCTACAAATATTTAGCATAATAAAGATGTCATTTTTGCTGCATGGAATCATTCATATAATGTTTCTTTTGGTGCAGTTCCACAAATTGGCAGCTGTTTGGCTTCTAAAGAGGCAGTTGCTCCAAGTAAAGTTGTAGAATTTGTGTTAAACCCAATGGAATAACTCCAAAACTTTGTGGGTTGCAGCCATAAATTTGTCCCTTATGCTTTTTTGTCTGTCTGCATCTGGCCTCCATTTTTCGAGGGAAAGTTTTCAGTTTTGAATAGCGGGAATGTGTTTTCTGACTAATGCAAAGGACTAATCTGGGCAAGAAAGTTTGTTTGCTTTTTTATTCGTCCCTCCCGTTCCAGCTGCTGCCAACACACAGCTGGATCTATGGATCCCATTTCGACTTGATTTTTGGTGGGTTGCCAAAGAGTGATGGGAACATCAGATAACTAACTGCCTCAAACCCTGAGGCTATTCAAAATTGAGATATTGTAGCTGTTAATTACTTTGTAAAGAACTGAGCTACTTCATTTTGCAAGATAGCTGCTAACTGCCCTACAAGGAGCTGAGCTCCTGCAGTTTGCAAGCATAAGTAAATATAGGGAGATAAATGTTTGAGGGTCTTTTTTCCAGTTATTATTATATAATTATTATATAATATAATTATTTATATTTATAATAATTATTATATAATTTCTTTCTAGATCTCATTTTTTAAAGTCTGGTAAACCAAAGTGGGTCCTGACAGAGTGTCATTTTTAAAAGTGGGTCCTGGTGCTAAAAAGTTTGAGAACCACTGAACTAGACTATTCCTGCATTTGGGTTCTCATGTAGTGCTGTTGTTGCAAGGTCAAGAGCAAAGTTCAAAAGCAAACTCAGTAGGCAAGAGTGGTGATCCTCTGCAAGCTTTATTTCGTTGCCAGCAACAGGCTTCTCAGAGACTCATGTCCAAAATGGAGAGAGCAATGAGAGCTATGTGGGAACTCTCAGAGCTCTCAGAGAAAAGCAATTTTTCAGTGTGTGCCTCTCCCTTATATTCAATTCTGGCTCCTTTGTTTGAGGAGTCTTACATTTCATTGGCTGATGTGTGACATCAGAGATGGGGGCTTTCTTAGGATTGGCTAGAGATCACTTTACAAGCATTTGATTGGTTAGTTTCAAGTTACAGATTCCAAATATAGTCAAAATTTACATTGAGACATATAGAAAACACTGTTTCCAACAACCACTAGATGGCACTGTTTACTCATTTATTACAGAACTTGATTTTTTGATATATTTTGTGCTTATTTCTGAATTTGACCAAGCCTTTTGGTCTTCCCTCTATTAATTCTCTTTAAGTGAGTGTGTTATTGTGATGCATAGTGGTATAATTATATTTTATACAAGACAAACTAACTTCTTATTGTAAATAAAGATTTTAAGAAACCTTTCTCTTTATTTCAATTAAATCTAGCCTCTCCTGCCAGCGTTTAGCTCTGACAGAGGTTCTCAGGAATGTTTGCTAATTAGGGGTTTTCTCATATTATCTTGTTCCTGTCCAGCGGGTGACTCTGTCTCTGTCTGTCAAACAAGATAAACTGTCTTCTCATTAAAACTGCTTCTAACCTGTGTATAACCCTTAATTTTATGTTTCTTGGTGCCAAGAGATATCGGCTTTCCTGATTAATTGGTGCAGGGATCCTGCTTCCTGCCTCCTCCCTAATTCTCTGTATGTTGTAAATCTGTCTCTGAGTTGTAACTCTCTATTCCAATTAAAAGTATCTAAATCTGTCACTTTGAGTCTACAGAGTTGGAATGTTTTTCCTTGAGATAAGAGTCCTCCTTGTTAATTAACTTCTGCCAGACATTTGCCTTTTCAAGGTTGCATTGGATTACACTTTAAAGAACAATCTCTATAATTATTGAGGCATTAAAGAACTATTGGCATGCCGGCATGTTTATTTGGCACTTCTGTGATGCTATGGTGTTTATAACTCTTCCCAGTCTTTATTTAAGACTGTATTTTGGTTTAAAATGGAACAAAAGGTTTAAATCTGGAAAAAGCCTTTTCCTATGTGTTTTTATCTGTTCAGTTTAGTGTTCATTTATCATACTACCAATTAACCTGACAGATGGAAAATCCAGCTTCTTTTCACAAACACTGCTTTGAAGCCTGAACCCTTATCTTGTCCTTGGCATTCCTTAAGACTGATTTACTGCCTACTTGCAATTTTGCAGGCAAAGACCAGAAAAATGTTTTTTTTTCCAAACATATAAGCATTGCTATACATATAAACACTTTTCTTATTTCTTAATATTTGTTTGTGAGATGCTAAACATATAAACGTAACATTTTGTTTTAAACTAATTTAACTATAAACATCCATAAACATAATGGCTTATGGCTTTCATGGCCTTGCCTCACTGTCATCAAGGTTTTGGGCAACTGCACATGCCAGACAGCATCCTAAGCACACCTAGGTGAAAACAAATGTCATGTTTGTCATTGGATCTGCTTCCACATAAGGGGCACGCTCCCTGGAAGACCAGACATGCAACAATCCCATTGGAAATCATGTCTCCTAAGCATGCAGTTGTGGACTGCAAAGTCCTGTGGCATTAAAACATCTTAGAAATGCCTGTCTTCCTGTGGATTATACTCACTGTGCAACCAGAAGTGAGTTATGTTACTTTCAGTGCCCACCCCCACGTACTGATGTGTTTTAAGATTGAGATCCTAACAAATACTGCAACAAGCATAAACGAGCATTGATTTCCAAGTTTTTGAACAATAAAGAAATCCAACTATATTGTCACATTAACTTCTCTTTTAATCCATTGAGCTTTAGTTCATTGGATTGGCATGGTGCTCCTGCTTGTATCCATCAACCCAACATGCAAAAACCAACCAGGACTTTTTCAGATGCTCACAGGATCACAATGGATTCCGCTTATGCATCTCTTGAGTTCTGGATGCTCTGCTAAGAAGTAAAGATCTAACAATACATGATCTTCAACTTTTTCTTGAACATTTCTATTTTTGTTGTAATTTGTTTTTTAAATAGCAGCTCCAGGGGCCCCAATCTAGACTACAACATGGGAGGAGAGAGGTTTAGACGTTTGGTTTAATTTGGAGGATTGCAAATATCATATCTTTTCATTTGGTCTGCCTTACAGGGTAGTTGTTGATTATAAAATGATATGAAGCCTGCAATCCTACAAACACTGACTTGAGAGTAAGTGCCCCTAAACTCAGTGGGGCTTTTTTTCTGAGTAAACATGCATCAAATCATGGCTAATGTCCCAAGCATGCTTGCAAGAAAGAAGTCGCATTGATTTCATCTGTGCTTACTTTTGAGTAAACATGCATATGGCATTGGCACAATTGTATGAAAATTGTTTCATCAAAAAAATGAAAAAGGAGTGTTGCTTACTATCCTGTAAAAAGGATTGGGTATAAGATAACATTGTAACTTGTCATGAGCACCTGTGATAGTTCTGAAGACGTCCGCAATTAATATATCATATTATTTTTATGCTTATGTGGGGAGAAGGGGATGATAAAGAGTGAGGTGGAAACATATGGCACAACCCTAACTGGCACTTATGCCAGCATAGGAACCCCGGGAGGGTTGCAAACGTGCCATAAAGCATGTTTGCACCTCTGTGGAAGGAAGCTGTGTCAACGCATCTAGATGCGCCGACGCACGGAGGCTGGCAGAAGCCTCCGCGGCAGCTTCCTCCCCACTACTTGTGCTGGCGCACCCGCACCGACACAAGTGGCGAAGGTAGGCATGAGGGGGGCGTGGAGGAGGCGGGAGGGGTCATTTCTGGGTAGGGGCGATGAGCGGCCACAGGGGCGGGAGCACAGGGAGCCAGAGGCGGGGCTGGGACCCAGTGGTTATGCCAGATCCCAACCCCCGTCCCCAGGGAAAATGGAGCGGCTTCAAGCTGCTCCGCTCTCTTCAGACTTGCACCACATCCAGAGGTGGGGCCAGCAGCCCTTACCCAGGGGTAAGGGGAAGAGCTTCACCTTGCCTCTGGCTGAGGTGCTGCTGGCCAGAAACCTGTGTTGAATGCAGTGCAAGCCTCCTGGCTTACCTGCTCCAGCGAAGGTTTGGATTGCTCCCATAGTCTCTTACCAGAGATAGATTTCCATTGGTGGATTTTAGAATGACTGAAGAATTTAATCATGCTCTGCCTTGGACCTGTGGAGTACCCAAAGGGGCCTGTTTTGATTACACAGGCCAACATGCATTTTGCTTCCTTACACCAATTCCTCATGAGGAAGCCGCTTGAACCATTCACTAATGAGGCTATACTATATCTCCAAAACTAGACGTGATAGGGCAAAACGGATGCCATTTTTTGAATCAGCACCCCAAATTCATATCAAACCACCATAAAGTTTGGGAAAAACTTTTCTGACCTTCAATTGTGTAGACCTGTGTTATCTATATGCCCTATTTAACCCATTTCTGCCCAGCCCACAGGTATACACATTTTATCCCTGTTGCGTATATGCAATGTTGGGCAGAAATAGCTTAAATTGTACTCAAATTAGATTGGTGCATTATGCAAGTACTGTACTGCATTATAAACAGATCTTAATAATTTGAGCATTCAAAGAAAAAAGTATTACCACTCTAAGACACTAGGTGGCAAGCTATGTTTGTGGAAAAATTTGTGCAATACACTGTATAGCAGTGCATCTCAACCAGTGTACAAGTACCACCAGTGGTACCCGAGGTGGTGTCTGGTGGTTCTTGTGGAACCTCCCAGCAGCAAGACCAGGAACATGACACAACAAGCAGTGGTAGGAGGCTCCAAAGCATTCTTTTCCGCCCTGCCCACCTCTTACTTGGTGTTTGTCACGTGGCATCTAGCCTTCCAACCCAGAAGTAACTGACAATAATGTCACTTCCAGTTACTTTCAGTGGTACTTCAAATAGGTGAACCATGTGAAGTGTGTACAGCAGAGGACAAATGTTGAGAAACTCTGCTGTATAGCACAATTAACCATTTGTTTATAAAATATACCAGTGATTTCTCTGTACAGTTTTTGATAAAATCCTTAATTTTTATTTTCTTTGTTTTATGAACCTCTTTCCCTTATTCTTTGCCTTAGATGTATTTGCCCTGCTCACTCCCACACCTATTCTCCAGGTAAGACTATTTAATTTTTTTATGTCTGTGTTAACTATCTTCTTTTAACTTCTTTTAACCTCAACTTTCTGTTAGCCAAGTTTGTGTTGTCATGGTTGTTTTAACCCACCTCTCTGGAGCTACCATGCAAGGACAAAAGACTTCTTGCTGTTTCTGTGGTTACTACTCCTCACATTTTATCATAAACTACTTCTGAAATGCCTTCAAATCTTGGAAGTGGCACGTCAGGCAAGTTATGGGGTTGCTTGGAGAGACTGCTTGCCTTGTTCCATATATACTGGGCTCCTAATGGCTGGCTATGGTGCCTGCGCCCTTATCACATGGCAAGGCATCAGTGCCCACATATATATATATCAAGCTGCCTGATACAGAGGCAAACCATTGGTACACTGAGGTTGTTACTGTCTGCAATCAGCGGCTGCAGCTCTCGAGTGTCTCAGATGGGGTTTTCACTATAAGCAGATGCCTGACACCTTCTGGATGTAACACAGCTGCTCTGCCGCAGGGCTACAGCAGCTCTGTAGCCTCTTTCAGATCTTGGAACTGGCTTCTTAGGGAAGCCCCTGACTTGGGAGAAAGAAAGGTTGTATTTTTATAACAATCAGGGAAAGGCTCTATGTCCCTGGATTTTTCTGTGTGTCAGAACATGCATACCTTCTTTTGAGTGCAAGCAGAGGAGAGCTTCCGGCATATATAGCATGTCAGACTGTCTTCCTATGTGTAACTGACATTTCATGTAACTTTAACTCATGACTGTAACTCATGAGCAACATGTAACTGAGGGTGCAATCCTAACCCCTTATGTCAATGCTTTCAAGCACTGACATAAGGGCAATGAAGCTTCAAGGTAAGGGAACAAACATTCCCTTACTTTGAAGAGGCCTCTGTGAGTGACACCCAACTGCAGGATGTAGCACATGTCCCATTGGCACCACTATGCCAGTGCTGGAAAGCACTGACATAAGGGGTTAGGATTGTACCATGACATGAGCAAATGACATTTCATGCAGAACTTAAAGCCAGTCACTTGCTTACAAATGCAGAGCTGCAAATTAAACAAGCCTAGCAGGTGTTAATGTACTCACTGAAGTTGTACACTTACCTAGAAAGCTATATCAAGTTGGACCACAGAGCCATTGAAATTAGTCTTTCAGTGCTAACTGGCAGTGGCCTTCCAGGATTTCAGGCTGGAATTTTTTCTCTGCCTTGCCTAAAGAAGTTGGGGATTGAATGTGGGATCTTGATAGAGCACATGGTAGAATGTGCTCTACCATGTCCTTCCCTAACATTGAGATCTGAGGGCTGAGATCTGTTCTTGTGGCCTGCTGGCATCCTAAATATTCCCTCAACATTTTCAACGTCTGAAAAAAAAATTTGTGGCTTCGTCTGGTCTGTCTCTAAAATGTCTTATTCTCATAAATCAGGAGCCCAGAGAAGAAAAGACAAAAAAGAACAAGATGCAACTCATGGAAGGGGTCAACAAACAGTATTTCAGTTTGGGTGAGGTGCAGCTTCACATGCACAGATTTCTCCATTGAGCTCACCTGTAGAATTGGAACAGAAAGAAGATGTTGACAGCCTTATGCCCAAATTGATTTGGGTGCTTCTGCACAGAGTTTTGATAAAGAGGCAGATGCAAAAAATGAAAATGAAAAACAGAAAGTAGACATATAGATGCATGTGAAAGTGAATTTGGAAGGAGAGAGGAGTGATCGTAACGTAGGCCTTGACACTGGATATATCACAACTGAGTTTCCACCTCAAAAGGAAATAGAAAAGTATGTTATGAATGGGACATTTACCATCAGTGCATAAAGCAAATGTTGGAACTGCACAATTAAAACCATTAGATCTTTTGAACTTGTGAACAGAGTGCAGACTAGGTGATCTGTTTCCAAATGTTTGTATTAGTTTAAGAATATTGTTAACAATTCCAGCAACAGTAGCTTCTGCGGAGCGGTCATTTAGCAAACTAAAGCTAATTAAGAATTATTTAAGATCTACAATGTCTCAGGGACATCTTGTGGATTTGGCCAGGCTAAGTATCAAATCAAGTGCTGCCAGAACAATTAATTTCCATGCTGGGATTCAAAACTTTTCACAGAAAAAGGCCAGGAAAGCTCTTTTTGCAAAGTAAATACTAAAGCTACAATTCTAAACACATGTTCCTGGGAGTAAGCCTTATTGAACACAATGAGGCTTACTTACAAGTACACATGAATAGGATTGCACTGTAAGTTTCTTAATAATAGTTATGTCTTTTGATGATCATATCTGCATATTAATATAAAATGATTTTAATGTGAATTCTGTCCCCTTATCTGTATTGTTCTTTCTCATCTGCATTATAGCGTAAACAAATACGTTCAAATCAAATGTGCTTTGTTATCATATTTTATTTATTATACTCATCGACCCCCGTTGCTGCCCTCCCTCCTCGTTGACCCCTCCCCCTTTGGGAAGGGGCCCAAAAGAAACTTTGTACCCCCTGCCAAAATTCTTCTCAGAGGCCCTGGTCCCAATATTTGTGTTTTGCTGAGTTTTATCCTAGATGCAGAAAATATTTAACTACACATCCATCAAAGATCATTACTTTGCTTTACTCTTACCCAAAACTGGTCCCATTGGGAATCTGTTACATAAATATGTCAAAATAGTTTTGTCCAGCTTCTGTAATGAAAAGGAACAATGACAATTTGGCTGTAGGAGTGTGAATAGCTTTGTGGGGCAGACCGAAGAGTGGAAAGGGGGATGGAAGGTAGAAGGCTCAATAGCACTAAACTAGGGGTGCCCAAACCGCAGCCCGGGGGGCCATTTGCAGCCCTCAGGGACTCCCAATCTGACCTGTAGGGAACCCTCAGTCTCCAATTATCATCCAGTCCTCCAGAGACTTGATGGAGCCTATGCTGGCCCAACACAACTGCTCTCAGCATGAGGGTGACTGTTCAACCTTTTGTGTGAACTGTGGGATGAGGACTCCATCCACTGCTTGCTGTTTCATGTGTGTGATGCAGCAGCAGCAGCAGCGAAGGAAAGGCCAACCTTGCTTTGTGCAAGGCCTTTTATAGGCCTTGAGCTACTTTGCTAGCTACAAGACCTTCATTCATTCATATAAGTTCCATCTCTAATATATTCATTTATGCAAATATATGTAAATTCATTCAAATTTGAAGCATAAATTAACTCTTTTTCCCAGCCCCCGACACATGCCCCTGAGAGATGATGTGGCCCTCCTGCCAAAAAGTTTGGACACCCCTGCACTAAACCAAGAGGCAAAGCAGCTGAGGGAAGAAAGCAGAGTAGATATCAAACTGGGAAACAGGAGTCGGAGAAGAAGGGGGAGAGTTTGAGAAAGAGGGCAAAGGGGAGGATGACCTCTCCTAGTATTAATGGTTAGGAGGGTCTATGTGCTGTGGTGGGACAGATATAAGGCTGCAATCCCATACACACTTACCTGACAGTAAGTCCCATTGAAATCAAAGAGATTTACATCTGAGTAAACATGCATAGGATTGCACTGTAAGAGTTCTAGAACATGGCAGGACAGCTATTCACTGGATAGGACAGCTACATTATGTTGTATACATGTGCAGGTGTCTGTGCACAAGAAGGGTCTCCATGTTGAATGTAACATGTACATAAGTGTACATTTGTAGAGATCACCAGTTGCATACACTGTACACAGACTGTTTGTGTGCTGAGTTGGATTCAAACCCTGTATTGCATGAGCACTGTCTCCTGTTTGCACAAAAGGGTGATTTTCAACTATTGCCCCTTTCCTCTTCAACTCTGCCAGGTGTGGCTTGTAATACCAAAGAATAACCTAACCTTAAGGGAGCAATTGTGTGATTGAGCAGTTTGAATTTTACCTATTTGATCTCAGTGAATCAGCTTTTGGTTGTAGACATCTAGAAGGAAGTGAATTGTACAGATCCCTGGAATATTAGAGAAGAAAATATGAAGCCACCGTGAAGTTCAGTGAAACTTGCACTGCTGACTTTAGCTAGGCTTGAATTTTGCCCTGTATCTGCCATGCTTCTACTGGCAGTGAATTGTCTGTGAGTGCCTAATCCTATAGCATTGGTAAAGTGAAAGACCTGTGGACCAGTCCATGTGATGCAGTGGCTAGTGTTAGGTTGAGGCTAAGGAGACCCAGGTTCAAATGCCTTCTTGGCCACAAAACCCACTGAATAACCTTGGACTTGTCCATTCAGCCTACTTACCTTACAGAAGGAGAGGAAGAGAGGATG
The DNA here is from genome assembly GCF_035046505.1 of Tiliqua scincoides. NCBI lineage: Eukaryota > Metazoa > Chordata > Lepidosauria > Squamata > Scincidae > Tiliqua > Tiliqua scincoides. Next base: position 40,215,458 of record NC_089824.1, on the reverse strand, counting down.
GACCATGTATACCACTCAAAGGACCCAATCCTATCCAACTTTCCAGCACCAGTGCAGCTGCAATGCAGCCTCAAAGTATGGGAACAAATGTTCCCATACCTGGAAGAGTCCTCTGTGACTGCCTCCCCACCACAGGATGCTGTGCATGTCCCATTGGTATGGCTACACTGGCTCTTCTGGAAGGAGTGGGATAGAAATTCAATAATTAAGTAAAATAGATGAGGGATCACTAGGAGGTCTTTGTAAGTTGCTAAGAACTTTCAAAATAAAGAATAAGGCATATATTTAATCATCATATCTGCTGTTGAATTGAATGTTATTGGGCATTAATAAGCAGAAACTACAGGTTATGAGTGCCTTTTTAACCACAGCAACAAGATGATAAAAGAGTGACTTTGGGGTGACTCCTCTTCAAGAAACATCCTGTTTAATAAGTATGTGTATTTCAAGGGAAACAATTTCTAAGCTCAATAAAGTCTTTGACAAAAGCTGAACTTTTGAGCTTCAGTAATATATCAGCAGGACATGTATTGTACAATCAAAAGAAAATAGTGTAAGTGGCTTGGTCATGTCTTTCAATGTCAAGTTAATTACAGAAGCGACAACAGGTTTAGACATTAGGGGAAATCAACCATGCATAGGGCTGGTGAGAGATGGTGAAAGTAGCAGGCTTCAGTCTGAATAGTGAGAACAAAAAGGGTTTTTAAATATATTTATGTGTTTAATTATTTGGGTCAGCACTCCAGTGTACCCCAGAGTATGTCTAGGCTCATTACCATGGCTTCATTCATTGACCATGAGTTCAAACAGTAACATTTAATTCAGCTTCCAAACAGAAGGAGTGGTTTGTTCTTTGAGTGCAATAAGCAGGGTGCAGGGAAGATTTTTTTCCACTCTCTTCTCTTATGTGTTCCACTCTAGAGAAAATCAGTGACTATTGAGAGATTTGATTATCCTTAGCTTTACAAGGAGAACTCCAAAGGGAGATTAAATCTAAAGTCTGGCTCTTGTATGCAAAAAGCATTGTAAACCCTCAGAGTGATTGTGATGTTGGTCACACAGAATGAGAGTCACAGGAAATGCAGAGAATACTTTTGATTAGCCATCTGGTCTCTGAAATTCTGGAAACAATGTTTTGAAACTATACGCTATTCATCAGAAGTTGGCAGTGTTGGAGCAAAAGTTTTTAAAGAAGTAAAAATGTTTAGGTTTGAATGCTTTTTATTTTTTACACACACAGCAATATTTTTACCTTTCTTTAGCTCTGGTTTAAAACAATTTAGATTTTAGATTGTGAGATGTAGATGAATCAATGAAGCTGTGGCTTGAGAAATTAAGGAATTCAGCTTCCAACCTGCTGAGACTAAGCAAAAGGTGTATTATCAACTAGGCATAGTTCCTAGTACCATAACTACCACGCTTTTAAAAAAAAAATTGGCAGAGGGATTCCAACTGGAGGATGGTTCATATAGCACAGCTGGCCCCCTGCAATGACCTCAGAAGGCTATGGAGTCATGTTCATAGACAAGTTGTGTTCACTTACAGAGGTACTATTTGAATGAACTACTGCTTCTTTGTGGATGCTATAAATATGGCCTCTCCAATGTCCTGAGGGGTTGCAGCGCAATGGTAGAGCACTTGCTTTGTATACAGAAGATCTGAGGTTCAACTTCTGACATCTCCAGGTAGGACCAAGAAAGATTCCACTGTCTGTCAGCCTTGGTGATACTGAGTCGTGTGGACCAATGAACTGACTCAGCATAGGGCAGGTAGCAGCACATATTTGAGCAAGCAAACAAATCTCAAAAGCGAAATACTAAAAAAAAAAAGACAACAGATCATGTAAGAAATGTCACATTTATACCCTGGATTGTGCAAAACAAAGGTTCCATTTAACAGAACTGTCAACACTAATTTGTCTATTTTCCTTGCTAAATTTGGCAGATAATTTCTTTTCCAGGTACTGAACATCCTGCTTTGGGGAAAACGGATTATGCCTTTGAGGTGAGTGAAAAAGTACAAGTGAAACAATATTGTGTTCAAAACTACTCCTTAGTGAATGTAATGCCTACGTTGGTTATTTGAAAGAGAGAGTTGTGTAGGATGAGCATCATCTAACCTCTTTTCTTAAATGTGTGCTGCCTTGACTTTTATTAGATGGCTGTTTCCAGTATCCGATTTGGAGAGGGAGTTACTAAAGAAGTAGGCATGGTGAGTTGGTACAGTATTTGCATAGTTCCATGAGGGTCATTACATGAAGCATTAACAAGCTTCATTAATTATATTCCAGACAATACACTTCTGAATCTTGATATTTGCTGTACCTACAAAAAGGCTTGGAGATGGAGTCATGCAAAGCATTGTATTGCAGACCAGGACCTCTGAATTTTATCAGGGAATACATAGTTTCTTTGGGACCCCTCACCTTCTCCATTGAGTCATAATTTCTACAAACTTTGAGATATAAAACTTTGTAGGCTTGCACAAAATGTGAATGCGAGTCTTCACACAATATATGCAAACATTTTCTGAGACCCCAGGAAATTTCCAGCTCCCCTCTTTTGGCTCACAGGCCCCCTTTTTGACCCAAGTCCAGGTAAAATGTCCCCCCTGCACCCCCCTCTTATGAGACTGGAAAGATCCCAGGAAATTTTAGGGAGCCCTCCTTGAGGTCCTGGGCCCCCCTTTTGACCCTAGACAGAGGTACAGTTTACCCCCTGAACCCCCCCATGGGTCCTGTTCCAGACAGATATTTTAGAGCAAATATTCATGTTCTCTGTGATAGATTATCATTGTGTAGATACATTAAATGAATTGTTATGCTGTCAGAGCTGAACAGATTCTTCCCATTGTGATGACTGAAATCCATCCTCACATGGATTCAAGTTTCTGCATGTAGATCAAGCTCACTGAATGTGCCAAAACCAGCTGTAGTAAGGGTGGGGACGGGGAACACCTGCAGCAGGCAGCCAGCTTGTGCAATGGGTACAGCTGCTGCTGAAGTGTAGTTTCAGTATCCTGGCCTCCTCCAGTATAGCAGATTAGTGCTATTGGGATTTCTGATTGAAACCCAACAAGTTACTGATGAGCTGCTAGACAGGCAGGTGCTGGAGACTTGGGCACTTGTTCTCAGTCCTGCCTAAAGGGACCAGCACCATGAGAAACCTTGTGGTGCCCATCTGCTGTAGAGAAGAAAGGAGAGCTGATTAAGTCCAGGTATCCTTTTCATTGTGTTTCCACTCTCCCTAAAAGCTCATTAGTGCTGTGGGGAGTGTCTGCTTTCCACTCTGTAATGTGAATCAAAAAACTGTATGCATATAATACATCTACAGTTTGATCAGAGCCACTATTTTTTATAACTACAAATACTGCTTTTCTCTTTCAGTGTGGATTGTGGTTGCTGTGAAAATTTAATACTCATCTCACAGCTCCCACATTTGCGCCATACCATTTAAAATCCATATCATGTTTAACTAAATTATGCAGTTTTAAAATGATTTGGTTTATTGTGTCTAAACTCTGTAAAAGAAGAAATATGATCTCTTCTAGCAAAGAAACACCAAAGAGATTTTTTTTCATTCTATACACTAGCATTTGAACAGAACATCCTTTCATGTTGGTTTCAGTTTGAATTTCAGCCCTAAATTGCTCAGAGAACTTAAAAACCAAATGTTAAGATCTTTAGCCATGGCAGTTGGCAACCTTCAGTCTTGAAAGACTATGGTATAAGCCTACAGCACCTGGTATTCACAGGCGGTCTCCCATCCAAGTACTAACCAGGCCTGACCCTGCTTAGCTTCCAAGATCAGACGAGATCAGGCATGTGCAGGGTAACAGTTGCTGTCAAAATTATTTCCACTTTTTGTTGCATTATTATACATTATCTGGCTCTTAGCAGACTTGTTCCTTAGGACTTGGGTGGCCTTCCCATGGCTGGTTTGGTCAGAGCATGGTATGTGTAGCTCTGGTTGGGTGGCAACCTTCAGTCTCGAAAGACTATGGTATAAGCCTACAGCACCCGGTATTCCCTGGCGGTCTCCAATCCAAGTACTGACCAGGCCTGACCCTGCTTAGCTTCTGAGATTGTGAGTTTGAGGCCCATGTCTTTTCTTGTAAGCCTTTAGCCATGTCCTACTCCCAAATGCTCAGCCATTTACCTCTGTGACATCACTAGTGGGCTGGCAGGTCAGATTTAAAGAGATAATTGCAAGTATGGGGAAATGAGAGAAAAAGGAGGGGAGAGACCTTTAATCAAGAAGTAGGTTCAGTAATGTTTGCAGTTGTTCATATTTTTAAAGCATGAGATAAGCCAGTCATGATTTTCCCCCCTTTGGATTGATTTAAAGTTTTCTTTAATTTTATTCACTGCAGGATCTGAAGAACTTGGGTGTTAAAAATGTCTGTTTGATGACAGATAAGAACCTTTGTCAGCTCCCTCCAGTGAAAGCAGTATTGGATTCTCTGACAACAAATGGAGTAAACTTCCAAATTTATGACAATGTCAGGGTGGAGCCAACAGACCAGAGGTATTCCTCATTTTATACATTTGTGTATCCTTCCCATTTACATTATCACTTTGCATCTGTGCTTCTGGTGAGCTCATGATGTTTTCATTGCACCACAATTTTAAGACGATAGCCTACCAAAAATAAGACATTCTTGCACAATTCATGTAAAAAGTCCTAAATAGCTCAAATTTAGTGTACTTTGGAGACTCCCTCCTGTCACACTATGATAACTGCAGAATAGTTATGAACTGCATGATTTACTACAGAATAGCTGCAGGACCTTTCAGCCACACTAGACGGCCTTTTCAGCCACACTAGACGCTGTTCCAGAACCACCATTCAGAGCGCGATACCATAGTCTTTCGAGACTGAAGGTTGCCAACAACAGCTGCAGGACATGGTCTGTGTGCATGGGTAGTTGTATAAGCAGAAGGGCTCTTGTCAACCCTAAGATATCATGGTGTGACATGAGGGAGTCTCCAAAGTACACTAAATTTGAGCTAATTATGTGTACCATAATTCCTTGCCAGTACCTATTCTTTCGTAAGATCAATGCTGTTTCTTTAACTGACCTGAAATAAGCTTCTATTGCCCTTGGGATACTGAGGAAAGTGCTAATGTTCCCTCAGTTTGCATTTTGATTTGATTTTGCATTTTCTGAACCATAGGTTCCCAATGCCTCATTATTAGAGGGTGTTCAGGAAAGCCATGAGAACAAAAAAACCCCATTTACACATGGGAGAGGGGAGTCTTTAGAGTTAAGCAGAACTAGTTTGCAAGTGGGGTATGACTGACTTGTTTTCAACCAAGAGAAGGGGAAGAGCCCTGATAATGTGTGCGTTTTGTTCTCTCACTGGGGCCTCCATCAGCATGTGGGTCTTTGGGTTATAGATGTATATTTTCACAGCTATCAGGATACAGAAACACCCCCCTCCTCTAGTGAAAATGAAATGTCTGAATTGCTGGCTTGTTGTTATATTTTTTTAATCTTTTTTTTCCTTCTAACTTTTAAACATATGATGATATTCTATAAGTCATGGAATAGTAGGATAAAGCTTTCTTAATCCAAATGTCTTTTTTCCTCCAAGTTTCATGGATGCCATCGAGTTTGCTAAAAAGGGGGAGTTTGATTCCTATGTTGCTGTAGGTGGAGGTTCTGTAATTGACACATGTAAAACTGCTAATCTCTACGCCTCTAGTCCAGAGTCTGACTTCTTAGATTATGTCAATGCTCCCATTGGGAAAGGAAAGCCTGTTAGAGTCACCCTCAAACCACTGATTGCAGGTAAGAAAATCCATGTTTGTGTATATATGTGTTTTGTTTTCCTCTTCCCCCCCGCCTTTCTCTGAGAAAGAAAAAAACACATTAAAACAACATAAGCAACAAAAAAAGGAAAAAATATATTGTATAGAAATCAGTGTTATATACATTTCATATATTTAAAAATGGCAAGGAGCCTGTTCAAAAAATCTCATTATATATTTGATGCAATTTAGGAACTAAAACATTTCAAAGTTTTATACCATCCATGTGTGCATGCATGCTTGCAATTATGAAATGACAGCATTTGTGTCAATTTTCTCTGAATATTCTCATAGCATTAGGAAGTGTAGCCCTGTAAGTTGCCCAGATCAGAGACTACCTAGGAACCTTAAACAAGATGCTCTGAGTGGGTGATGCAGGAAAAAAAAATCACATAAATTGCCATCAGGCCTGATGGTCTCTCTGGAGACCCTGTTAAGCCCAAATCATCATGCATACCTACTTTTAGGTTTATACATAATATTAAGTAACAAATTTAATTCATTCTTTCCCAAAGTTCCTACCACAGCTGGAACTGGAAGTGAGACAACTGGGGTTGCAATCTTTGATTACAAAGAACTAAAAGTAAAAACTGGTAAGAATTTTGCACATGCAGCTGTCACTTAGATTTTATATTTGTCCTCAGTTCTGTTCTAAGCTTTTTTCTAATACTGTGGCTTATTGTTTTCTCCACCTTACTGTACTCAGTGATAGATATCTTATGTTCCTTCTAGGTAAGATTCTCCAGTGTTTTATATTTATAACAATGATATACAAATACAGAAATACAAATGCCTAAATCAAGATAAAACAGCTTGTTATACGTAGAAAACTGTGTGTGACCTATAATTGGGTTCAGACATCACAATGAATCACAATGACATCACAGGGGTTCTCAGACTAGTGGGTCACAACCCACCAACCTGAGAAGCCTTATCTCTGGCCCCTTAAGGGGCAGGGAAGGGGGGAAGGCAGCAATGCTATCACCAGGATTGCACTGCTGCCATGGACAAGGGAGGGTTTCCACTAACCTAAAGCCAGCAGCAGCCTCCTGGGGTTCCCCAAGCTCTCCAGGGCTCCCCAAGCTTCCAAATGTCTTGAAAAGGTTTTTTTAAAAAAAAAAAACATGCCCTTTTCCAGTTTCTCAACAAAAAGAGGAAGTGGGTGTTTTTTTCACTTTTTCAATACACTTGGGGTGCCCTGCAGAGGGGTGCCAGGCTCCCTAGACCCTTCCAAAAAGGCAGCTGTTGGCTGTAGGTAAGTGGAAACTCCCACCCCCCCATCTCTGGCAGGAGTGCAATCCTGGGGAATTACATTGCTGCCTTCCCCCTCTCCCGAAGCAGCTTATCTCAGTTCTCAAATTCCCTGAGAGTTTGAGAACTGCTGAACCACAGCAGTTTGCTGTCTTCAAAATGTGGCAGCATAATGTTCAGGCTCACACACTCTCCTCTCTCTTTGTGTGCAGTTTCATAGGAACTGGTTTTGCTTTATATCCAAACTTAGGGTGCTGTGGTTTATACAAACAAGTTAGTTAACAAGCCACTTTATCAAACCATAGTTTGTTAATACACCATCAGCAGGGTGAGCAGATCAAATGGAGGACAGAGTGCATGTACCTTTAACCACTGTATAGAAGAAGGAATTTTGGCAGGTGCAGCTTTTTAAATCCTTCCAGGTTGAGCTGCACTTGCTAAAATTCCATCTTCTACAGTGGTTTAAAGTATAGGCATTCTGTCGTCCACTGTATTTGGTCACCCAGAGTTCTTCAAAACCTGGCAAGTTACCACAGGAATTTCACATTATGTGAAATTCCAAGTTAATTTGGAGGTTCCTTCTTAGGTATTTCATCTGAGGAGTTTTGAGAAAAGCCAAAACATTGTTAATACAAACAGTGATGTTTCCTAGAAGAGTGTCCCAAATTTCTTGGTCTGACTAAAGAAAACTTGAAGTGGATTTGGAGATTCCTCTTCAGGTGAACTTGTCTAATGAATTTCAAGAGAAACCAAAAAAAAGTTTCTCTTACCTTCATAAGCAAAACATATTTTTTCAGGTATGATACCGTGTGTACTGATTAATACAGTGTGTATTTTATTTGAACAGATGAAAAGCTGTTCAGTGCAGAATTCAGACCACTGGACAGGACCAATATATGTATTTTGTTAAATAATTTTTTTAAGGCTTTTCTAAGATTCTCTCATTCACTGTTACTTCATGACAGGATATTATCTACACAAAGAAACTGAATGCACCCTGTCATCAAAACAGTGTAAGATACTACATCATCCACATGAACTACTGTACAGAACAAATAGTTGTGTTCAGATTGGTAGTGCTGTCAATCCTTTAACAGATTCTTTGTCAGAATTTCAGAGTTAATCAGAGCTAATGTGATATAGTACGTAAAATGCTGGACCAGAAAGACCTGGGTTCAAATGCTCAGCCATGAAGCTGACTAGGTCACCTTGTCAGTCACCATCTTTCAATCTAATTGTCTTCACAGGTTTGTTGTGAGGCTAACAGAAGGGGGGGAGCTGCGTATATTGCTCTGAGATCCTTGGAAGAATAGCAATATATAAATGTGAAAAATATGGTGCAATTCTATGCATGTTTACTCAGAAGTAAGGCCCACTGTACTTAGTGGAAATTACTCTCAGGTATGTGCATATAGGATTGCAGCCATTGATGCATACTTTCCTCTTAATAATTAGCTACTCATTTATTTTTCAGTTATTTGATGTAGTTTCTACCATCGGTGTTTCATATGCAGTGTTGATATTGTTGCAAAATTTTCCAATTAATCTTTTTCCTAAATAAAAACTTTCATCATTTTCATGCTTAGGCATTGCTTCTAGAGCCATTAAGCCCTATTTGGGCATAATTGACCCTTTGCACACCCTGCACATGCCTGAGCGAGTGGTGGCTAACACTGGCTTTGATGTACTTTGGTAAGTATTGTAGACTCCTTTTAGTTGATTGTGTATGTTGGTATGTATGTTAGTAAACTTTTAAAATTGCATACTTTAGAGAAAGAATGACAATCTGGTGGGTAACCCAGTCCTATGCTTCCCTGGCACCCAGAGGAGCAGCCGTGCCAAAATGGCCGCCACTGTATCCTGTGGGCCTGGGGCAACTGTCAGAGTCTCCTCAGGGTAAGGAAATGTTTGTTCCCTTATTGCAGGTAAAGCTCTGGTGGGCCAATGGGTTTCATTGGAGCTGCATCAACTACTTTGCTGGTGCAGAGCCAAGGAGGCCATGTAGGGCCTCCAGGCTCATGAGGGGACATAGGATATGGCGACAGAGTCTGCCACCTTCTCCGTCCCTCCCGGGCCCAATCCTCCTTCCAGCCCACCCTCTCCCTGCCCAGTTCTGCTCTCTCCCTGCCTTCCCCCCACCCACCCCCCACCCGGAAAAGCCACTCTGCCAGCTGCTCTCAACTGGTACTGGGCCTTATTGCTGACCCAGTGGGCTTACCACCAGTGCAGAAATGCCTTATTTCTTATGGCACTTTTGTGACAGCAGTTGCTAGGGCAGCACAGTGGCCAACTGGTGCTGGCTAAGCATAGGATCAGGCCCTTAATATACCAGTTTTTAGCAGGTCTACTTCTAGTTTGTTTACCTCCTATTTCCTTATTCTTCTTTCCCCCTGGGTACTCGCACACTTCACAATCTTTTATTGATTTCCCCCTTTCTATGGGATTCTGAAGGGGATAGGGACTTCTAACAGAGCTTTCTTAGCAGCCTTGCCAATCTACCATTCTTATGATTCTTTGGGAAAAAGTGTGTTACAGAGTGAGCAAATTAAAAATAAATGTGCAATATAGGTATGCTTTTCTGGGTTCTTTTCCCTGATGTGACTACTTGCTGCTGACAGAGTGCACCTCACTGGAGAAAACTCTGCCCATGTTGCTGATGATGCAGGCATCAATTGAGCAGAAGCTTATATTTAACTTGGACAACTTAATATAGAAGACATAACCCAGTGCACCCAGTTCATAATGTTGTGGGGACTGAAAATAATTGCCTGAGCATGGAGTACAGCATTTCTGTTTTGGAATTTAGCAATTGCATCAATCCGCATCAGTCACTCACCCCTTCTGTTTCAGAGATATACATTTTAGAAATCAGTGTAAGGCAAACTACATGAATTCAAGCTCTTCAATGTTGTGTTTGTTCTTCTACCAGCCATGCACTTGAATCCTATACAGCTCTTCCCTACAATAAGCGCAGTCCCTGTCCTTCAAACCCAGTGAATCGACCAGCTTATCAAGGAAGCAACCCTATCAGTGATGTTTGGGCCATCCATGCGCTGCGGATTGTCGCTAAGTATTTAAAGAGGTAGCATTTTTCTAATGGTCTTCCATCCCGTCTATAAAAACAGCTCCCTAACACTTTGCAAATAGTTAAAAAAAAACAAAAAACTAAAGTTTAATTTTGAATTAAAGGGCCTTGCTGTATTAGGGTGTTGTTATTTTTAACCTTATAATGTGCAGTAGATTTTCTTAAAGGAGAAGATATCGGCAGTGAGAATTATGATGCATCTAGCAGTGTTTTGCTGCCTGCTGTAACTTTCATAAGAAGCACAGAAAGATTAGCTGAGCAACTTAAATTACTGCATTACTGAGATTTATATATTATTAAAAAAGAGAGCGTTGGGCAACATAAACCTTTCAGGACACAAAATTATTAACTTGGGACAATCTGGGCACATGTACTGGATGTCATTACACTGTGTATTGCCATCTGCTGTGACCGGTAGGGCTACACATCCAGTTCCTACTCTGGAGCAAGGAGTACTTAGAATACAAGCCAGTGAATTTCTGAAAGGCAGCTTTCCTCTGTATAATAGTGAATTTTAAATGGTGGCGTCAATCGAAGAAGAGGCTTTTACGATTGTCATAACACAGTCTATGCTGGCGGAACATTCCATCCACCAGTGGTTTAGCACAATAGAATTTGACTGTTAGTCGTGTCTCCCCTTAGTCACTGTTTTTCAAAGCTAAAAAACCCCACCAATATGGCTTTTACATCAGCTCAGGGCTGCATGAACCCAGGCCTGGGGGCTGGATCTGATTTTGGGTGGATTCATCCACTCGGTGAGCAGCACTTTTTGTTCTGCTCTCCTGTGTATATCTGGGCAGCGGGACACTCCGGGCAGTCGCATCTGCCCAGACATCCTGTCATGCAGCATTCTGGGATGCCGGGCAACAGATGCGACTGCCCAGAACCACCCAGGATAGCTGCCACTCAGGAACAGAACAGAAAGGTGGGGTCTACATTTTCTGAACATAGTGGCTGCAACTTTGGGCGCCACTGCTCCAGCTCTCTGATCATTTTGGTTACCCTTTTCTGCACCTTTTCTATATCCTTTTTGAGATACAGTGATAAAAACTGTACACAATATTCCAGATGTGAATGTACCATAGATTTGCATAAGGGTCTTATAATATTAGCAGTTTTATTTTCAGTCCCTTGCCTGATGACCCCTAGCATAGAATTTGCCTTCTTCACAGAGTCAGAGCCCAATCCTATGCATGTCTACTCAGAAGTAAGTCTCACTGTAGTCAATGGGCTTCCTCTCACGTAAGTGTGGATAGGACTGCAGCATCAACATTTTCATTGAGGTGGCCACAGTCACAAGTCTGTGCAGTATGTAATTCATGGCCCATTGATCAGAGTACCTCACTTCTTCCTTTCTCCATGCTTCTGACAAAACAATTTGTTGTTTACCAAAGCTGATGCCATAATAAACTTGTACCATAAGTTATGGCACGATTTGCCTTTTTTCCCAACACAAACACACTTGCTTTGAGTAAAATGCTTGCATTATTCACAGAGCCATCAAGAACCCAGAGGATCGAGAAGCTCGGGCCAACATGCATCTAGCAAGTGCATTCGCTGGCATTGGCTTTGGAAATGCCGGTGTACACCTTTGGTAAGTTGATACAAATCAACACTGCTGTGCCATAGCTCTGCTCTTATTCTATACAAATATAAAATGCAAATGCAGGATCCTGAAAAAGGAATAGTTATGAATAGCAACTATTCATATGCATCACGTCCAATAACAAATTAGATTGCTTGAAATTGGGCTTCAGCATTTTAAAACAGTGGTGTCAATTGTAAGGCCCACAGGCTGGATACGGCCTTCCCAGCAGTACCATCACCTACGAAGTGACACCTCGGCAAAAGCAGTGCTGCTGAAAGGGTGGCCTGCATGATAGCTGGGCTCTCCCATATCTTGAAAATATGGTCAAAGGTTGCATATTTTCTGTTCTGTTATTTGCAGCTAATGAGTTCCTAAGTGAGAACAAAGTGTTGATTTCTGATTATCATTTGCTTAATGATGTCACTTCCTTGGGCTTGACACCGCTGCTTTAAAATTTCAGGGCGGTAGGTTCATTTCCAGCATCATACATTATGCCTGCAGATCAGCTTTTTAAAAGAAGCACACAAGTGCCTGAGGGAAGGGAAGAGAAGCCAAAAAGACATTCACAGATCACGTTGCACCTGCCTGCCCCTTTTGTTATTGATTATAATAGTGTCAACTTTTGCATGTTCTAGGTGCTTATTGGATTTAGTTTCCAGAGGAGTAACCACATTTGGGCCCAGTCCTATCCAACTTTTCAGTGCTGATGCAGCTGCAACACAGTTCTGGAAAGTTGGATAGGATTGGGCCTTGCCTTAGTCTGTTGCAGTAAAAACAGATAATCTTGTAACAATATAAGACTAAAGCATTTACTGCATTTCAAAACGCACTTACATGAACTACAGAACTCTGTGCATCCAATGAAGTGGACTGTACCTTATGCTGAAATGAATTGGTTAGTCTTGAAGATGCTACAAAACACTGGATTGTTTTGCATTTGTTGAGCCATACAAAATTCACCTACATTTTAATATTAAGATTTTTCCCTCTCTAGCCATGGTATGTCTTATCCTATTTCTGGCTTGGTGAAGAAGTATAAAGCAAAGGATTATCACGTGGATCATTCACTAGTGGTAAGAACTTAATACATCTGTTGGTCCAATGACTTATCATTACATATCATGCTCGTGTCCTCTTCTCATGCATTCTCCTGCTGATGTTCCAGCAGAATAAGTTCTCTGATCAACATGTACTGTTGTTTTTTTTCCTCCAGCCACATGGCCTTTCTGTTGTGCTCACCTCCCCAGCAGTGTTTACTTTCACAGCACCAATGTGCCCTGAGCGTCACTTGGAGGCTGCCCAGATAATGGGTATGATTCTGTGGATAAAATGAGAGAAAATGCTTTTGGAAACAATGGAGAAAATGTCTTTGTCCTTTCAGTGCTTTTGTGTTGGCAACCTTCAGTCTCGAGAGACTATGGTATCGCGCTCTGAAAGGTGGTTTTCGAACATCGTCTAGTGTGGCTGAAAAGGCCAATTCGGGAGTGAATTTAGGATGCTTTAGTGCTTTAGGATTCTTTAGTGCTTTAGGATGGTAGAATGTACTAGTGCCACAAAAAGCAGCATATTGTTTAGTTTGGCAGGTTCTCAAACTATAGCCCAATGAATCGTTGCAAGTTGTTTTTTTTTTTAAACAGGTGTCCTTTGTCTCATATAAAAGTATGTTGCCCAGCAAGCAAGAGCACCAGCTGTGCCTAGATCTGCATTAGAGACTGGGGGGAGGGGAGTGTAAGCAGTGACAACACAGAAACCTCAGAACAGTAGCAAATCATGAGCATAGGTGCCATTTCATTAGCCCAAGGACTAGACATACTGTCCAGGAGTGATATTATAATATATTATCTAGTGCTTCCATACGTGCAGTGCTTTGCACAGAGTGAAAAGTCTTGCCAATACGTATGAAAACATTGATCTATTTATTTGTACCCCAGAACACAGTGACCACCCACTAACTCAGACTCATCATCACTTTTTTTTCCTTTGCTAAATCCCTGTTAGTCTGATCCATTTTCCGTGTCACGTGCATAAAAACCAGTTCTCCAGGTTCCATTAGTTTGGTCACAGTGGCCTTTCAGTGTGTTGGGCCTCCCAGCCCTCTAGGGGACTTGTGCATGTCTGAAGGGCTAGCACAAGCAAGGGTTGGGGGAGCTGCCAGCCGTAAGAGGACAAGGTAAGCCAAGAGGACAAGGTAAGCCATTCACCGGCAGCTCCATGAATGGCGAGACCTTGAAGCAGCTGACAAGCTGAGCTGAGTTATTCCTGCTCAGCTTGGTGTGATCCTGCTCTTTGGTGTGATCGAAGAAGTGTCTTGGCTGCCCTTCAAGTGAGAGAGCTGATTGTCAGCCAGCATGGAAGGCAACTGGGGGCCAGAATTGATACCAGACAGTGAAAGAACCACCTGAGTGTTGTTCGGTTCTTGAAAGGTAGATCCTTTGTTATTGTAAAAATCCCCTCGGGGGTTTAGAGATAGCCTGCCTGTGTGAACCACCTTGAATAAAGTCAGAGGAGTAATCCTATGACCAGAAAGGCGGTATATAAATACCAGTATTATTACTATTATTATTATTTATTAGCCAAACAGGGGGAAAGAGGATGCCTTCATTCTGTGGTTGCTATGAGAGAAGAAGCTCTCTTAAGTGCTGCAAAACGAAAACCAAACTTTTTGCTTACAGTTAGTAGTGTAGCTACAGGGGGGGGGTGTGGTAAGTTTTTCAGTTTCCACAACACACTGTGTAACCAGACCCTCCCACTCACCATTGGAGCCAATCTGGGCAGTGACTGCAACTGTCCCCCCATAGCTACTCTACTGCTTACAGTGACTCCTCCTCTCACTTCCCTTCTGGTTTTCCAGTACCCATACCACCCATTAAAGTGAGGAGGACTTAGCAGACAGAAGCCTGAAGGGCAGAAAAATAACATTCTTATGGCAATTCACTTGGTTTTCCAATTTGCTCTTCTAAATTTTGTTCTGCTTCATACTTTAAAACAGTTTCAGCTGATAAATAGAGCACTGTTACCTTTTGCTTAATGTTATTTTTAGGAAAATTGTGGGTGTTTGGGTGATCCGTATCTTCCATGAATGTTAAAATAGCTGAAAGGAAATGTCTTCGTGGCTTGCTTAAAGTTTTTCTCTCATTTTAGGAGCTAACATCAGCACTGCCAAAATGAAAGACTCTGGGCTTATTTTGGCAGATACTCTCCGGAAATTCTTATATGATCTGAATGTTGATGATGGCTTAGCTGCTCTTGGTTACTCTAAAGCAGATATTCCTGCTTTAGTCAAAGGTACCCTGCCTCAGGTAGGACAAATTTCTTAAATAAACTTTTACATAGACCATCCCACAGCATGCCACGTGGCACTATTTTATGTAGAGAATCTTGAACATGCGACTCCACCGTAATGTCATCTTTGGTGTTTACCAAGATAGCTAAATAGATTCTCCCAAGTTCAAGGGCATTGTATCTCAAGTGCCAGAAGCTACAAGGCAAGAAACATGGGTGTACTGTTGTCTATTCTGGGGTTTCCAAAGACACCTGGCTGACTGCTGATGAGGCCCAAAGGTGACCTGCGTGGACCTTTAGTCCAGCCCAGCAGGACTCATTCTGAGGTCCACATAAGGTGTGTTCATTGCCCTTCTGCATAGCCCATCCCCCCTCTGCCTGCCCACCTTCTTGTGTTCAAAGGTTATCTTAGCTAGGATCTCTTGGTGGATGATTTTCCTGAAGATGGTATCTCCACTGGCTTGACCACCTGGGCATAGCTGATCTTACTGGTCATCATTATGCTGCCCCACTTGCCCCCCTCCACCTTCTGCTGCCAGTCCCTCACCCCATCTTTGCTCCACCAATCTGACCTTCTCAGGTAAGTGAGTGACCTTCCAGTTGGTGGAATGCAGCTCTCTAGTATCCGCAATATTGGCTTTCTCTCCCGTCCATGATTCTTTTCCTGCCTTTCTCTCCATTTTCCAACCAGAGCAAATCAAGCAGAGTAGGGTTGGCCACCTTGAGCGCACCCACTGCAGTGTTAGAAACTTGGGGGCATGCTGAGTAAGGAGTAGCAAAAAAATCAAGCAAATCGTAAACTACTGCAGTGCTTTCTCTATTAGAAAGGCAGGAGGTCTGGTCTAGAGGGTAGAGCCTCCATTTGCCTGAAGATAACATCCACAAGGTCGCCAGTTCGAGGCCACCAGCACCATGCGACCTTGAAGCAGCTGACAAGCTGAGCCAAGTTATTCCATCTGCTCTGAGCGTGGGAGGATGGAGGCCAGAATGTGAAACCAGATCAGAAAGAAACATCTGAATGTTGTGGTTCCTGAAAGACAGAACCTTCTTTCAATTGTAAAAATCCCTACGGGAATTTAAATAGCCTGCCTATGTAAACCGCCTTGAATAAAGTCTTGAATAAAGACCAAGAAAGGCGGTATATAAATACCTGTATTATTATTATTATTATTATTATTATTATTATTATTATTATGTTTTTCAAAAATATATGGCGATTTGCATGTGCAACTTTGAAAGTGTTCACATGCCACATAAGAAGAGCAATGCTGAATCAGGCCATAGGCCCATCTAGTCCACCTTGCTGTATCTCACAGTGGCCCACCAGATGCCTCAGGGAGCACAGGACAACAAGAAACCTGTATCCTGGTGCCCTCCCTTGCATCTGTCATTCTGAGATAACTCTGAATCAGTTATCTGATTATCAGGTACTCTGAAATCAGGAGGTCGCACATACACATCACAGCTTGTAACCTGTGATGGACTTTTTCCTTCAGAAATTTGTCCAATCCCCTTTTAAGGGCATCCAGGCCAGATGCCATCACCACATCCTGTGGCAAGGAGTTCCACAGACTAATTATACACTGGGAAAGAAATATTTTATGGAGAGATTGGACTATTTTTTACCTTCCCTTTCAACTTCTTTCTAATTATCCTCCTCATTTGAGGGAAGTACACTTGTCAGAAGTCAAGTTTTTTTGTGTCAGATTGGCTTGGTACTCTTCTCCCAACATGCATCATGAAACGGACCGCAGCATGGTCACTGTTCCCCAATTGCTCAGTAACATTTAAACCTCTGACCAGGTCCTGAGTACCATTCAATATTAAATCCAGAGTTACCTGTCTTCTGGTGGGCTCCATGACTAGCTGCTCTAAGGCACAGTCATTTAGCATGTCAAGAAACGCAGTGTCTCTTTCATGACCAGAGCACAAATTGACCCAGTCGAGATGAAAATAATTGAAGTCCCCTGTGAGTACAACCCTATCTCTCCTTCACAGCCCCCTGATATGTTTCCTCATTTCAAGGTCGTCTTCATTTTCTAATCCAGAGGACGATATCATGCCCCCAGTATTGCATCAATCCTCGAGCCTGGTAATTTAACCCACAGCTATTCTATGGTGGAATCGTATGGGTTGGCCACCCCTCACGTAGACATTTGGCTTGTGTTCTTCTGGTAGCAAACAGTGAGGATGAATATAATGTATCAAAATAAGTAGTGTATTTTTTTACAAAGTGAAGGATTCTTAGTAGGAAACAGTGGGGTCTTTTGTGTGTGATTTATTTTATTTTATTGCTTTGTACCCAATCCCAGCTGTTTCTTGAGCTCAGATTAGGTTGGAGATGTGGAGGAAGGCCAAGGATATGGTGTGTTGTTGGAAGGCTTTGCCTCATTTCATATCTGCCAGTCCTGATGATCATCAGAAGACTTCCAGGATTCAAAGAGCTATTTTAATGAGACCCAAGGGCTGGTGGAATGTTTTGACTTTTCTCTTTGAAAAGGAACAACAGGTGCCACTCAATGCAAGATCAAAACCTGCTCTTTAAATTCCTTTTCTTTATTTTTTTTTAAAGTGTGGCCTGTGGCATGAGGGGCTGTAGTTCAAGCAATCCAAGTTCAAACCTCATGTAGGCTTGCAGAATTAGTTGTGCAGTTTTCTGGATCCAGATATAATTGGTAGTGGCATCCCCTTCAGAACGGTCCACCTATTTTGTATTAGATCTCATATTTGCAAGGGTCAGTATGCCTTCAGGTAGCTTTTGTTTTCCACAGTCTCATTTTGAATTTGAACTATCTTTGGAAGCAGGTAATATTGAACAATGTTCCTCTGATTTACACATTTGTGGATCTGAAAGCATGCACAGTACAAAAAAAATGAGATAATGTACAACTATTATCTCCATTGGTTACAAAGAGAGGATATAACTTGCAGAAGGCTAGAGAGTGGACAAGACAGGGTCACACCTAAAATCACAGCCACACTAGAGAGAAAACCCTGTATTTGTTGGAGTTTCTAGCTGAAGGACAGTTCCACCTACAAAGGACACCACCGGCATAGATTACATTGGAGTCAGTGGGAAGAGTGATAGGGGACTATGACAGATGCAACAGGAGAAGGAGAGCGTCTTCATTTTTACTACAGACAATCTAATGTTGTGCATGTGTATTCAGAAGTAAGTCCCACTGGGCTCAATAGAGCTTACTCAAGGAAGTGTGAAGTGATTAGACTACATATTCTGGAGTAATTCAGGGCACAATCCTATCCTGTGCTGGAACAGACAAGCCAGGAGGCTTGCACTGTATCCAGCACTGGATTGTGGCCACAAGCGGCTTAGCCAGAGGCGAGGGGAAACTTTTCCCCTGACCCCTGGGTAAGGGCTGCTGGCCCCAGTGGGTCTCCTCAGATTTGCGCTCCCTCTGGAGATGGCGCAAGTTCGAGGAGAGTGGAGCAGCTCGAAGCCACTCCGTTCTCCCCAGGAACAGGGGTTGGGATCCAGCATAACTGGATCCCAGCCCCACCTCCCACTCCCTGCCCCCACCCCCAGGGCCCATAGCCTGCCCTCCCCCCACCCACAAATGTCTCCCTCCCTCCTCCTCTCCGCCTCCCACACCTACCTTTGCTCCTTACTTCGGCTCATCCGAGCCAACGCAAGGAGATGGGAGGAAGCTGGCACAGATGCTTCTGGGAGCACTGGCCTGGCTTCCTCTCACGTAGGCGCAAATGTGCCTTATGGCACATTTGCAACCCTCCCAGGCCAGCCCAAGGGACTTGGGGTGGCATAACGCGCAGTTAGGATTGTGCCCTAAATTGATTTCACTAGGATAATTTTTAGCCATGAAAAGGAAAATGCTCCAATCAATTACTCACTTGTAAAGGCTCTTTCAGTCCTAGTCATCAGCTAGTTGAATTTTGCCAAAACCAATGCATAATTCAACTTTACATTTTCTTTTTAAGGAAAGAGTGACTAAATTATCACCTCGTCCCCAAAATGAAGAAGAGTTATCTGGTCTTTTTGAAGCCTCAATGAAACTATATTAGTTTGAAAGCTCAAAAGCTCAAAGTATTCATCAAGAGGGAAAGAAGAAGTTCAGAACCTGAAGAAGGCTGAGGTGCTACCCACTTCTGAATCATTCATGCTCATTTCTATAAATCTTTGTGATCTGAAATGTTCACATTTCCTTTAATTGTTAGTGGAACTAATCCAAGGTGCTGTATTCCTTGTAAGAACAGTACACAAAATGAACTTTTGAGTTTGTCTCATTGCCCCTGATATGAAGTGGGTCAAACATTACAGATTGAAAATTAAAGATTTACAACTGTGGAAAATGCTGCTTTATACAGCTATTTCTCATTTGCAGCTCCCAATCAAACAAAAGATGCTTTGTGTTTTTATGACTGCATTAATCTCTTGACTCAATAAGATTGCTACCTACCCATTCTGTGTTAGAGCTCTTTTATAGCAGTGTACCGGATGTGGGTCTGTAAGACAATGAATTACTTGTAAAAGAGGCTGGGAGGAGGAGGAGGAGGAGTGGAAGGCTTCTGTTGGTCTCCATATTGTCTCCAATCAGATAATGGTCCTACGAACTGCTGTGTGGGCATCCCAGCTTGCTCTAAACGTCTTTGGGGCTCAGATTTCTCTATCTTCCTCTTTAAAGGTCCGAGAAAAATGAAAAATAGAAATCTAGTATCATTCCATGTATATATTCAGCAGGACAAGATTCTTATTGTCTCAAGAAACAAAACAGATTAGGTGGCAACTCAAAAAATGAAGTCCTTTATTTCTAAGGACTATAATGAGAGATGCAAGCAAATTTCATGAAGTTTGGTTCCCAGAAGAATGTTAGAGGTTCAAAAAGCCCCCTTCAAAGGAGAGGCCACAGCAGCACACCAAAGGAAGCCAAAGTGTCTGGAAGGGACCTTTCCTTTATTTTTATCTCCTCTCTCATTCTGGCATAGCTCCTTAGTGTCAGACTTAAAGAGAAATGTGCAGTGTCCCTTGGGACTTATGGACTTTCCAAGGGGCATTGCAAATTTCCTTTTTTGCCTGCCACTAAGGAGCAGTGCCAGGATGACAAAAGAGAGGAAGAGAAAATACCAAAGCCCCCAACCACTGTGGCTTTTTTTGGCATGCTACCTTGCAACATGCCTAGGAAACAGAGAAGGGAGAGATGAAGAAAAATCTACCCCTCCTTCCATTCTGTTGCCACTGCTGCTATCCATCCCAACACAGCCCCAGATATTGAGTCAGTCAATGAAGGAGGTGCTACAGGAATTAGGTATTGAAAGGAAAGCGCTTTAGGGATTGCAGGGATAAGAAATGGGGTGCCCAGCCTCGGCGGCACTGAGAATGGCTGCCGCCGGATCCTGCACACCCCGGGCTACTACAGGCAGCACCTCGGGAGAAGGGGACTTTTGTCCCCTTTTCCCAGGTAAGGTAAGCAGCCCTGCAATAGTGCTACTCACTTTACCGCTGACCAAAAGGTCGGCGGTAAAGACACTCGTGTAGGGTGCCAAGCCCTCCACAAGTGCCTTGGATCCGATGGAGCGGAGCTCCACAGACCCGCCTCTCTCTCTCCCCCTGGCACACCTCCCTCCCGCCCGTCCCTGTCCCCACCCCCAACTGCCTGTCACACCTCCCCTTGCCCTCTCTCTGACCCCCGCCGGCCTCCCCCATTGGCTCAGTAAACAATCTGATTTTTTCCCCAATTTTGACAAGGAAAGATTGTTTCTGAATTGGTTCAAGGCAAAAGTCAGTGGAATTACTTATTTCTAATAAGTTAATCTCTAATGCTGTAGGATCAAGGGGTCTCTAACAGAGACATTACATTGAACATCCTCACAAAATTACAATGTCCACAGCAATTAGGAGGGTGCTGTGATAATTTGAAACAGTGTTTTTAAGTCTATGGTAACAGATGTTGGCAACAGATGTTGACTTATTTATTCTTGGGATCCCTGAACAAACAGTGTGAAAATCAGTGCATAAATATATCTGGATACATCCTCTCCACAGCAAAGCAAGGCATTCATCCTCAGACCAGGACAAAATGGTATGTTGTTCCAGCTGGAATAGCAGTCTTTTTTCCACTCAGGTTTGATATTCCAGTTTGGGTGTCATGGCCAAACAAGTGTTCAGCCACTTTTACTCGTGTGAATGGTAAGAGTTTTGTTTTGCTTAAAAGTTTCACCCACACGTACTAGTGAGAACCCTCTGCTAATCACCTCAGTGACCTATACATTGAATGTTGCACTTTTAATGAGATACACAAATTTGAATGTTAGTCCCAAAGGCCTTAAGTTCACCACTTGGCATTCACATGCTGATTTACAGCTGCAACTAAAATAGACAACACATCACAAAGATTGATAGATTGTCAGGAAGACCAATGTGCTGCTGCCCCTTTTCATTATGGTGTCACTTGCTTCTCTGCACTTAAAGGGCATCAGCTATTGTCTGGCATTGTTGGTGTTGCTGTGGACACAGCTGTAGAGTTCTAGTATCTATGCTGTTTAAATCTACTGTCTGCAGAGAAAAGCGTGATCAAGCCCAAAAGCAAGATTGGAAACGATGGCTCCATTCTCTCTCTAACATAAAACTAAAACTCTGGAAGAAGTACGGGGACATTTTTAGTATTCATTGCTTAGATTAAAAGGCAATGAAAAACAAATGCCTTCATTCTTCATGGACTGTGGCATAAATACCACACTTGCTGTCTTACTGCTATTCTCAGAGAAAGGCAAGAACTGGTTAATAGCAAAACATTACAGCATAGGAGGGCTGCTCTCATTGATGGTGCTTTGGAAGCTAGTAGAAAGAAGCTGTGTTTAGAGTCCATCGGCTGACTTTTAACCAAGCTGTCTGCTGTTTGATTGTGCTGGTGGAATGTGGTTGTCATTGGTATGATTTTTGGTTTTCATTGTACTGTTTTTATTGTTATATACCATCTTGAGCTTTTGGGTAAAGCAATACATGCATTACAAATTAATTTTGAAAACATTTAGGTAGCCACAGGTATACTTAAATTCTGCAAAGAGGCAATGTTGCCAGCTGCTGGCTTTCTAGATTCCCAGTGTATTTTTAATATGAAATATGGTAGCTCAGAGAAGCGGCTGGCCCTCTGGATGGTGAGGGAGGGAAAGGGGAGATAAAAGGAGACTTAGAGATGGCAGAGAAATTAAATGAGTTCTTTGCATCTGTTTTCACGGCAGAAGACCTCGGGCAGATACCGCTACCCAAACGACCCCTCCTGACCAAGGAATTAAGTCAGATAGAGGTTAAAAGAGAAGATGTTTCAGACCTCATTGATAAATTAAAGATCAATAAGTCACCGGGCCCTGATGGCATCCACCCAAGAGTTATTAAGGAATTGAAGAATGAAGTTGCTGAGCTCTTTGACTAAAATATGCAACTTGTCCCTCAAAACGGCCACGGTGCCAGAAGATTGGAGGATAGCAAATGTCACGCCGATCTTTAAAAAGGGAAAGAGGGGGGACCCGGGAAACTATAGGCCGGTCAGCCTAACATCTATACTGGGTAAGATGGTGGAATACCTCATCAAAATAGAATCTCAAAACACACAGATGAACAAGTCTTGCCTCATGAACCTTATAGAATTCTTTGAAAAGGTCAACAGGCATGTGGATGCGGGAGAACCCGTAGACATTATATATCTGGACTTTCAGAAGGCGTTCGACATGGTCCCTCACCAAAGGCTACTAAAAAAGCTCCACAGTCAGGGAATTAGAGGACAGGTCCTCTCATAGATTGAGAACTGGTTATTAATTAACAGTATTTATATACCGCTTTTCAACTAAAAGTTCACAAAGCGGTTTACAGAGAAAAATCAAATAACTAAATGGCTCCCTGTCCCAAAAGGGCTCACAATCTAAAAAGATGCAAAAAGAACACCAGCAGACAGCCACTAGAACAGACAGTGCTGGGGTGAGGTGGGCCAGTTACTCTCCCCCTGCTAAAAAAAGGAGCACCCACTTGAAAAAGTGCCTCTTACCCAATTAGCAGGGGTTATTGGTTGAAGACTGGAAACAGAGAGTGGGTGTCAATGGGCAATTTTTACAATGGAGAGAAGTGAAAAGCGATGTGCCCCAAGGATCTGTCCTGGGACTGGTGCTTTTCAACCTCTTCATAAATGACCTGGAGACAGGGCTGAGCAGTGAGGTGGCTAAGTTTGTAGACAACACCAAACTTTTCTGAATGGTGAAGACCAGAGGAGATTGTGAGGAACTCCAGAAGGATCTCTCCAGACTGGCAGAATGGGCAGCAAAATGGCAGATGCGCTTCAATGTCAGTAAGTGTAAAGTCATGCACATTGGGGCAAAAAATCAAAACTTCACATATAGGCTGCTGGGTTCTAAGCTCCTGACAGATCAGGAGAGAGATCTTGGGGTGGTGGTGGACAAGTCAATGAAAGTGTCGACCCAATGTGCAGTGGCAGTGAAGAAAGCCAATTCTATGCTTGGGATCATTAGAAAAGGTATTGAGAACAAAACAGCTAATATTATAATGCCGTTGTACAAGTCAATGGTAAGGCCACACCTGGAGTATTGTGTCCACTTCTGGTCACCACATCTCAAAAAGGACATAGTAGAAATGGAAAAGGTGCAAATGAGAGCGACTAAGATGATTACTGGGCTGGGGCACCTTCCTTATGAGGAAAGGCTATGGCGTTTGGGCCTCTTCAGCCAGGAAAAGAGGTGCCTGAGGGGGGGGCATGATTGAGGCATATAAAATATGCATGGGAAGGATAAAGTGGATAGAGAGATGCTCTTTACACTCTCCCATAACACCAGAACCAGGGGACATCCACTCAAATTGAGTGTTGGGAGAGTTAGGACAGGCAAAAGAAAATATTTCTTTACTCAGCGTGTGGTTGGTCTGTGGAACTCCTTGCCACAGGATGTGGTGATGGCATCTGGCCTGGATGCCTTTAAAAGGGGGACAAGTTTCTGGAGGAAAAATCCATTACGGGTTACAAGCCATGATGCATATGTGCAACCTCCTTATTTTATAAATGGGCTATGTCAGAATGCCAGGTGCAAGGGAGGGCACCAGGATGAGATCTCTTGTTATCTGGTGTGCTCCCTGGGGCATTTGGTGGGCCACTGTGAGATACAGGAAGCTAGACTAGATGGGCCTATGGCCCGATCCAGTGGGGCTGTTCTTATGGTATGAATCTTTCTTTACAAAACTCCTGTGAAGTAGAGGCCTCCATCTTAAAGACTTATGCCCTCTCCAGTGCATTACAATGCCTTGCCTCAAGTTATTCAGGAATGCACTGAGGACATGGGGTGAGCCAAAAGTAAACCCCCTCCCCCAATCCCAGCAGCATGACCAACCAACAGACAGTTCAGACAGTAATCAGATGTCAGTATAAACATTTGCTTTTCCCTAGCCTGCAAAAACCACCCTCAGTGAGAGAGCAGTGCATGCCTCCAGGCCAATAAGACCCTGTCATGAGTCATGCCTCTTAACATTTAGGGCAGGTGCACCATGTAAGAGTGATTCATTATGCAACAGACCAGCTTGACAAACCTAAATAAATTGCACACTTGCATTTATCATCAGAACAAATAAAGTTTAAGAACCACTGCTACTGCTTGCAGCATCCCTGTTAACACAGACAGCCTTGCTCATATTGGTAGCCCGCCACCAAGACTTACCTTGCAGCTAACAATTGCAGAACCCCACCAGAGATGGTCAGGCATCTTTCACCCCTGTACAGTTAAGCAATAGAGGATTTAACAGACACCCAGCTGAGACACCCTCTTCTATGTTCTCCCTGCCAGCAGATTCTTACCAGGGCAAAAGGTCTAGAACCAGGCACCAGGAAAGGCCACCTTCTCCTGGCTAAGGCAGCCACAAACCTTTCTCCAGGTGTTCTCACCCGCACCTGTGGGAGATGACCTGTAGGAGACTGGAGAGATCATCTAGCCCAAGGGAGAACCCACCTGGCACTTTCATTATCTTTTAATAATTTTTCTTTTGTGGATCCTTTGCCCTCCTGCTTCGAATGCTGTCATAACTGTGGCCTTAAGTGGGGGGTGGGGATGAGACTGGGGCTTAAAAAAATGTCAGCTGCTGCTTTATGAAGTTGTACAAAGTGAAGGTAGTGCTAATCTCTTCATTTGTAAGTGGTGGTTTTTACAATGTTTGATATGTTAATCACCTTAGGTCCTGCTTGTAGGGAAAAAATGCAGTATATACTTTGTGGAGGGGCCATAGGTCAGAATGGCCTGAGTCCCATCTCCAGGTATGGCTGCACAAGACCTCTGCCTGAAACTCTGAGGAACTTCTATCAGTCAATGTAGGTAATCCTGAGTTAGAGGAAACAATGGTCTGATTCAGTGCAACACTGTGTTACAGTCAGGTTTTTCCCCAAAACACACACACACAAATTAATGCTTCTGTGTCCAATCTACATGGCTGCCTCCCACATGCACCCACATGCAGAAACGCTTCCATGTATTCCATGACCATGGGTGTGAGAGCACCTGTGGCTCATGGCCAATTTGGACAAATTTGGTGCCAAAAAAAATTCACAATATTACTGCATCCTTCTAAATCCAGATGTGCAAGAATACACCATTATTTGCATAGATTATCTCCTGGGGACTGGGGGATAAGAACAGGCCCTCGGTTTGGCTGTACCTGTGATAAGAGGCAACTAAACAGCCACTGGGTAGATGGGACTTGTCAGCCTGGGAAGGCAGCTCATCTGAGAGAAGGAAAACTCTGACCCCAAACCTCCACTGCCTTGTGGTTACATCCAGTTATGGAAAAGACTTCAGGAGTCAACCTCGAGGCAAAATCCGGAGCCCCAACACAGTTCGCATCTGTATACAGTCTACACTCTGGCAACTCCTGCGATGCCGCTGGAACCAACCGTATTGGCCTCTGCCTTTCCATTGGACCATTTCAGTGACATGGAGAGAGGGGATTTGCTGCATGGGTAACAGTCTATCCTCCATATCTACTTTACCCAGGCGTCTCGCGATACCATAGTCTTCCGAGACTGAAGGTTGCCAACAATGCATAGATTACAACCCTAAGCACTTTAGGTTTACAAAAGCAAACAGGTACAGATCATTGCCGCCTTGTCAGAGGTGAGGATAAAACAGCTGTGGTGGGAGTCAGGTGGTTGGAACAGGAGTGTGGCTCTTGTCCTATATATGAGCTTACGAGGTTGGAAATCCTCCTCACCTATATATTTGTAGCATTCATGATCTCGTTATCTGAGGTGATTTGCTTTAATGGGATTCGTAGAACCAAGTCACGTACTTAAGGCTATGAAGGGTGCCAGAGCTTCATCAGAAATGAGGCTAAGAACTGTGCTGAAATCAGCTGAGAGACTGAGCCGCTGACTTGACCTATTCTGTCATGGATAGGAATTTCCCTACAGCCTGAGGGTTATTCCTATATCGCAGATAAGCATGCCTACAATTGTGAAAAAGCAAGCAGGTGATGCACTAAAGCCAAGGATGGTCTGTGCGTCCCTTCCAACTGAATTCCCTCCCCCCCCCCATTTTGCCACTCCTACCATTTTGCTGTGGGTGGGAAGGCAAGCACCCCTGTTTCCTTTGAAACAGGAGCAGCATGGAAGACAGAGGCTGTGCACTGAGAGGAGCTTAAGGTAAGGAGAGGGAGCCACAGGCAGGCCACAGATCACTTCTGCCTGCCCACTTGGTGCTTTTGTAAGAGGCTGGATGGATAGCGAGAAGTGAGTTGGAATCACACCAGCATTCCCTCCCGCCTCATCATCTAACAACACTGGAAGGAGAAGGGGGCTGCCACTGCTGCAATCCTCTTCTGACTGACTCTCAGCAAACCACAAGACTGAGCGTCAACCAGAGCAGCTCCATCAGCAGCTGGTTGGAGAGGATGAACTGGGGGGGGGGGGGAGGCTGTCAGTTTGCCACCCCTCCAACTTGGCTGTTCAACACACTACTGTGCAAAAGCCAGCCCTGACTGGCATTATGTTTCCTTATTGTGAGATGCAGCTGAGGTTTTACAAGAAAATGTGAACTCCTTTGGTAGAACAGTAATCCTAAACACAGTGGCGTAGCTAAGGGGGTGCAGGGGGTAGCAGTTACATCGAGCATCACGCCTTAGGGGGGCAACAAGCTGAGCTTGACACTAGTGACCAAAATTGTGAAAATCTATGAATAATACCATCATGTTATATATCATTGGAAAGGTAATTTAATGCAGAATGCAATGAAATAAACTGCATTGGAATATGTGTATTCTATCAAAAGTTGTGGCCAATTAAGCAGAAAATGAAAACACAATTGCCTTATGGAACAAAAAGTAGATTTGCTTAACTCAAAACTGACCTGAGACTGATTGTTCTGAGAGTCAGTGACATATTATCATGTTATTGACAAGTTGCAATGATGTGTTATCATGATACAGCATGAAACCAACAAGGTGTTAATATGAGTCAGCTCTCATTTCCATGTATCATAATACAGTTACCCCTGCTAACTGGGTAAAAGGCACTTTTTCAAGTGATGCCCCTCTTATATTTAGCAAGGAGAGAATAACCATCCCTCTTCACCCCAACACAGTGTCTTGAACATATTAGGGGCACACTTTTTATTTAATTAATTATTTGATTTTGACTGGGGGGGGGTCTTCAAATCTTCTTTGACCCCAGATAGCAGATAGATGCCTTAGCTATGCCACTGACTAGGGGGAGGCAGCAGAGCAATTAGGTGGCAAGCTGCTGTGGGGAGGAGGTGGGTTCCTCCCACTTTTCACTTTTAAAAAAGCCTGGGCGTGACATCTCTTCCAATTGTGACATCACCTCTGGGGCAAAAGTTTGAGCTTGGCACTGGGCTACATGATCATTCACTACACCACTGACCAAACATAAGTGACCATGTTTAGTATTAGAGTTCTAGTTTCAGTATTCAGGAATTCTGCATACATGGTTTTTGGGGCCCCAGACCAAACTTGTTCCATTTTGATACTTAAGACTCTGTATGCTTGTAGTTCAGTGTAGCAGTTCAGTGTGTAGCAGTTCCCTCCTCCAGTCATATTTTCAAGTGCTCTTATATTCAAGTTAATAAATGCAGATTGGAAAATCAAATCTGTGTGACATTTTTAAGAGCTGGTATCTAATTTTTCATATATATTCAGCATTACTATCTACAAGAGTTTTCCAATAGACTGATGAGAAGTTCCAGACTTTTAAGGGGTGAATGTTTAGATTAATTTGCAATTTGAATGACAGTCTGGGCTATATGAATTAATACAATATAGGGACAGATCAAGGAATATATGTCTCTCTGTGTATGCTTTATGTCTGTATGTTTGTGAGTGTGTTTAAACATGGATAGTTAAACAGGGAGTTAACATGGTGGTGGAGTTAACTCATCAAAAGGGTTGCGGCTGAGAAGGAGGGCAGTGATGGGTGGGCTGTGGTTGATTTTGCAATTAGGATTGTTATAATTTCTAACTGTA
The DNA here is from genome assembly GCF_035046505.1 of Tiliqua scincoides. Taxonomy (NCBI): domain Eukaryota; kingdom Metazoa; phylum Chordata; class Lepidosauria; order Squamata; family Scincidae; genus Tiliqua; species Tiliqua scincoides. The sequence goes on along the minus strand of NC_089824.1, from coordinate 40,186,953 downwards.
ACTTGATTTGTGCAATAACATAATTAACCCATTAAAGAATTTTTAGTTGACCAATAATTTGTTTTTAAACAGTTATTACTTTTTAAAATTGTATTGGTTATTTCATACAAATACAATTTTAAAAAGTAATAACTGTTTAAAAACAAATTATTGGTCAACTAAAAATTCTTTAATGGGTTAATTATGTTATTGCACAAATTTGAAGAAAATCTTCAATCTCATTCACTCTTGATTTTTATTTTCATGTAACAGATATAGCTCAAGTTTGCTGATAGTAAGTAATAATATTGCTTACATAATTTCTCACATTCACACATGTTAATTTTTTTGCAATGCAAATCTTGTTCCTGCAAGGCATTTAGTTCCTACTGCTTACATTGGTCAGCCACTGCCATCTCTTCCCATTAAGTGCTCCACACCAAACTTGCACTGAGAACAACGCCTTCAAAATACTGGGTGTGCTTTGTGCTGCTTTTCTTATTAGACATGGTTCATTGTGCAATATATCAGTTCACAGTCCCTGTCCAAAAATACCTGGGGTTTATTCTCGACATACCAACAAGAATAGGCTCAGGTAGGTCAGTAAGAATCAGATTTACTGTTATACAACATCCAATAGGATCCAATAAGACCTACTGCATACAATGATAGACTTAGATTTGATAACAGACCCTGTTTATATAGGGAAAGACAATGTAGGCCTCAGCCTCCTTCCTTTAGAAAGCAGCTGCTAATTTCAAAAGGTTGCTACTGAGATTGTCAAGAACTGGCTCTTTCACTCCTCTTATGTACTTCAAGAGTGTTCCTGCATGTTGTGCTTAGAACATCATCATCCACATCATCAGATAGGGTTGGATGGGCTGGTGAGTTATCATTAAACATTATGGCCCTGGTGATGGGGGACATCACCATCCTAATGTCGATGCTGGCTGGCTCCCATGCACCAACACCAGTGCTCTAACTCTAAGCAGTGGGGCACCTATGCACCTTTGCTTCCTCCATTTGTTCCTGTACGACACAGTTGTGCAAAAATAATCTAGTGGCAGAGTGTAGCGCACAGGGCTTTCCACAGGATCCTAAATCCCTTGAGAGCATAGTGGTACCCTCCTTTCAGTTTAGGTCAAGGGCTTGTAGTGCTTTTAAACTGCAAGTAGGACAGAACTACATGTTTCTGCCAATGTTTGAATTACTGGGGGTGGGGGGGGGATGGAATAGGATATCTTACCCTGTTATTGTGCCCCGCTTAATTACTTTAGAAGGTTACCAGAGGCATAATATGGCTAAATTAGGGGGCATCAGGTAGTGGGCTTCTGAATTTCATTAAGGTCCTCCCAACCTATTACCTCATAATTCAAGCACAGTACTGGCCCATTGTTCAGGCATTTGATACAGCATCACAGACTGGTGCTAGCAAGTCAAGGAACAAATTATCAGTAGCAGCCTGATCGAAGTAACTGCACTGGCCTATCATAATGTAATGTATTATAATTGCATGCTATCTAAAGAAAATTAATGTATTTGTTTTCATTGTTTGAACATGCTTAACAAGTAAAATTTCTTACTTTCCTGGTGAAGCAACTGTTGTTACTTTCCATTCCTCAAGTGCATATTTGTTCTTGCTTCAAATATGGAGATCGAGTTAGACATCTATTTTATTTGAAAGGATTTCCTAGCTTAGCATATCCAAGCACACAATCCCCTTTTAAGTTCAGCATTATCTTCACTATTTTATATCTCTTCTGAACAGTGTACCAGTGGACAGGCACAACACACTACTCCATCCACATTCACCACTAAACAAATAACGAATTACATCAACATCAGATTACTGGGGTTCTTGCATAAGATATAATCACTGTTGTTTCTAGACAGGAAAGAATTCAGCTATTAAATGTTCTTTTCAAGATTGAAAATCTAAAATACTGTATGCCAACAATACAAACCCACTGCTAATTTCCCTAGGATTGCATGCTTAATCCCTATTCATAACAGGCTTGGGGCTGGTGTGCAATGTCAATATTTCTTTATTGTACCACAAGAAAACTGCTAAAATGTTTATTTTTAATCCATAGAAACCAAAATTGTGATAATGTCCAGGGAATACTTTCCAGGGTAGGGAAAAAGCCATTTTAAAATACAGTGTTTTACTACCAATGGCAAAACTAACTTTGATTTGGATGGCTCTGGCTATTTGTCTGTGAGCATCTTCCTTATGGAAAATCCTAAAATTGGCAGGTGGGGGAAAGAAAGACAAGATTTGTTACAGCTTTCAATTTTTATCTGCGGTTCAGTATGGGTCTTTATTATTTCAGATCATTTTTAAAAGCTTGAAATCCCAGCTGCCTAGCCTTCTCCCCTCTGCTCACTGCTGAATAGACGGTGCACTGATCTTTTTATTGGTTGGTAATGGATTTGGTTTGATTGCTTGACACAAGAACAATAGAAGGATAAACAATTCCATTTGTGGCCATGAAATTCCCCATCTGTTTACTGTGTTTGTGTTCAGGGCGAACTGGATGGAGACAGATGAACAAGCCAGCCGTCTGATGTTAATGACATCAGTCATACAAGTAGAACATGTGGCACAATAAATCAAAAACTAATTGAACTTTGGGTTGATTGTATTGATTGAGCCTGGAACATTTTCAACACTCCAGTGTTTTCTAAAACAACAGCCTTTCGTCCCTCCCTCCACAATAGATTTGCGGCCATGGGGCTGTTTGGAGGCTGCCCTAGGAATGAGGTCAACAAGTGACGTATATATTCTATTCATGTTTTGTTTCAAACCCTAACTCTTGTATAAAACTACAAAAGCCATAGTCTTTGGTGCAGGATCACTTGCTCAATATTGAAATCTCCTGTTAGAAATTCTACTGCAGTACAATTCTTTTGCATCACAATAGTTGTAGTAAGTTATATTTCCATGACATACATGGTATCAGCACCAGGGGTTGCTACAATCTGCTTGGGTTTCTAACCTAGAATTCGTTTGATCTGTACCTTGTATGGTATGTGCATTTCATATGCATGCGCAGTTAGACTGCTTTTGCATGCAACTGCTCAAGTGCTTTTTTATTGTATAAAGATTCTTCTCAGAAAATTTATAAAAACATGCTCTAAACGAACTTGTACGATAAGTCAAAGATTATACCTATGGCCCTGAAGAATACAAGTCACCAAAATGCAGTAAGCATAAAAATAAATAAATAAATAAATAAATAAATAAATAAATAAATAAATCATTGTCATTTCAAGAATTTGCCTCAGTTTGCTTTTGTTTCCAGAACTTTTGGTTCTGTCCCTCCCTTATTTTCCACATTTTTATACCACTCTTCTTCCATGGAACTCAGGATGGTGTACATAGTTCCTCTCCTTCTTTGGTCTCACAACAACCCTGTGAGGTAGGTGAGGTTAAGAGATAGTGACTGGCCCAAAGTCAGCAAGGAATCTTCATGACTGAGCAGGAATTCAAACCTGGATCTTCTGCTTATAATATCATTTCTGATACACTCCTCAACACTCATCCTTCTTCTCAATAAAAATGCTGAACCCACCATGAACCTAATATGAATTTGTCATAAACACCTAAGTATCAAAACAGAAGAACCCTCAATTGTCACTGTACTCCCAAGTAAATGCTTATCAAATTGCAGCCAGGGTGTGTTTTCAGCAGGAGCTCAATACCTCAGCAAACCAGGCCACCTATTAAAAGAGCTAGCTGTAGATTTGAGTGCTTAAGAAGACCAAGCATCTATATTTGAAAATGGTGATCTTGGCACTGAAGGGTTCAACATTATTGGAGCACTTGACTGATTGATTTATAAAACAAAAGACATTTTAAAGTAAAGTCTGTCTATTTCACAGCATGTAATAAGAATGAGGATCTTGTTTCTAACAAAAAATACTGTTTTCATTTTTAGTTGAAAGTATGCCTAACCAGAAAAATAATACAGTGCGATAAAATGATATAATATGTACAGTTTTTTCAATAACCTGCTATTTGATAATTCACCATCTATATACAACAGGCCCACATTCCTTCAGTTCTTGCCACTTACAATTCTTAGGGGCGCCTGGGCATGGTTGGGTAACAAGATGGGATATGCAAATAAAGTACTACTAGCCTGGCAGTGTTTTTTAAGGCACAACAAAATCGAATCTAGGCGTGAGTAGAATTCATACAACGGAAGACAGGAGTAGAAAATGTTGCAATGAAGAATATGGAATGAGATGAGATCACTGCATCAGTCTGTCCTTTGTGAACCTGGACAATGATCACAGAGCCAGATGGGATTAGTGAAACCTATTTATCAGAAGTTCAGAGCAGTTGCATGAAGCTGATAGGCAGCTAGGAGAGCGAGGTGAAAAATGCATCAGATTTACAGCTGCAGTGATGAAAATCTAGAAGTCTTCACTGTGATTTCTTCCAAATGTGAGTATCTGATAGTCAGAGCTATTGCCAGGGCTGTGGGTTTGATTGAAATGACGTGCCAGTAGAAAAACAATCTTTCAAGTGATAAATTCAGATGCATGCTCACTGTAATTGCTTTTCCAGCAATCCCTGATTCTCTTTCTTCTCCTCCTGCAACAAATACAGGCAGGCTAGCTAGGTGGTACTGTGCTTCCATAAGAAAAACTGCTATCAGTGTGCTTCAATCCATGTGGCTTATTCTTGGACCTCTGAGACGATAATTAAAGTGACAGAACATAATGTTATGAACATGAAATATAAGCTCCAGTAGCTAGTTGTTGAACACAGCTCTGTTTAATCATAGCTCACTGGCTCAAAAGAGGAACTACTTTCAAATTTGTGTTCTGAGACTATTTCGAGGCTGAGTTTTTTTTAACCTGAGTCAACAGCTGGTCACAAAAGGCAAAAGACAGACACAGATCAATATGCATTAATGAGAACAACTGCTTTTGAAGTCCTGATGCCAAAAGTGGAAGTTAAGCATGAGAAATTATTTGTGGAGAACAATGCAAGCTACTAGGTTTTTGCAGGCACAGTTGCCTTTTACAAATTAATTATGAATTTTTAAAAATGCAAATGAAATTATCAGTGGGGTTGCAAAAAAGAAATGCTGGAATTCACGAGTGCATACACAAATTTTTATATTATATATATAATATATTGAATATTATTGAACTATATTTCTTGTTGAACTATATTTCCACTGGTGATAGTTTTAAAATTCCCCAGCTCCACTGTTCTTTCACTGCAGACAGGGTATAACTGCAGTCCAAGCCCAGGGTCAGGTCTGCCCCCAAAGTCTCAATCCCATAGCTGCACCAAGCTCCACCATCCCATATTCACCTGTAGCATGAACATTTAATTAAATATTAAATTTAAAAATTCATTCCAGTAGCACCATTTCCTCCAGTAAATATTTGATGTTGATGTCTCTTCCCTGCTTTGCCCCCAGGACTGACCAAGACCACCTGGTCTGTTAAAGACACAATTTAAAAATGCATTTTGGAGGGACTTATTTTGTCCATTCATACCCAGGATGCTGGTCCACCAAATAATGACCCCTTTTTCATGTTTGACAACTGGACTTTCTCTAAATCTCTAGAGTTGTCATGTTTTTCCCCAGACAGGGCTCCTGTGCCCTTAAAAACTAAGTAATAATCAGAAATTCAATATGTGGTGCTTTTTCTGGTATGAAGATGTAGTGGCAAGAGATGTTCCCCCAGCTGAACTGTCACACAGCTGCTAAAGGCATAGAAGTCCTGGGGCGGGGGAGGCAGCAACCCTAACTTCATCTGGAATGAGAATACAGTAGAACCTCTTTAAGCTGACCACCCAAGGGACTGGAGGAATTGGTCAACATAGGGAGGTGGTCAACATACGAAAAAAAAGTCTATAGAAACTTAGGTCTAGAAAAACCCAAGGCTCTAGAAAATTAGGTCAACTTAAGGAAGTGGTCATTATAGAGAGGTGATCAACTTTGGAGGTTCTACTGTATAATAGAATTTTGAAGTCAATTTGGAAAGAAGCAAGACTGTGTGTGATGCAGGGGAGGCAGTAAAAGTAGACCAGGGCAGAAAGCTTATTTGGGAGGGACTATCCTATAAATAGCCCCTTTCCACAACTCTTTCCACATTCTTTGTCCCACAACTCAGCATCAGAACATTTTTCCGTGCAAGGCATGTGATAGGAGGCAAACAAGGGCTCCTTTACCTAGTAGTCTGGTATAGAAGGAAAGTTGGCAAGCACTACAAGCACCCCTGTAGCACTATAGCATATCAAACTGCATTTGCCGAAAATCTTCCAAGTGTTCCTATCCTATCCAAGTACAGGTGTGCATCACTTAACAACCATTCGCTTAACAACAGGTTGCATATATGGTGGTGGTCAAAGCACAATGTTCTTAATGAGGCAATTGCATCTCCCATTGCCTGCAGCAGGGTGCCTGTTTAAACAACAGAGAGGCTCTTAACGCAAAGAAGAGGCAATCTGTCTCCAGTAGGCAATAGCTTGGACTGAATGTTCACTTAATGACCTAATCACATTACAACAGGAATTGGTGAACTTATCTCTGTTGTTAAGTGGCACACACCTGTATTAGAAGTACAGCGGTCCTATGTCCCCAGCTCTGTTATTTCTAGCCTGGAAGCATGCAAGAGTGCTTCTTTAACTATCAGTAAACACAGCCTTTCCCATAGATCTAGAATGAGAGGTCAGAGGGCAGAGTTTGCAAGCAGGCTTGGAACTGGGAACTCAGCAATTCTGGGGCAACCCCTGCTGTACCCCTTTTCCACATGCAGCAGCACACTGTGGGTGCTCAGTAGCTGACAAGTTACAATAGTAATAAGTTCTCTCCCATGCACTTCCATCAAGTGCATCTCTGCTGATGTACTCAGAGAGGAGTAGCATCTAAGATGGCTCATGTACAGTGCTTGATACTTTAGGGCCAAACTACATGTGACAATACAGGAGTAATGTGGCCTGCTGCGCTTTTGCTTCTTAAGTAGTGGTGCGGGCACGAAACACGGAAAACCTGTGGCAAGTAAGGAGGGGTTAGCACTTTACCCCAGCTGTGGTTCTGATCTCTATCACACACCCTCATGTGCTCTGTTTATTGGGAAAAAAGCTTGCATTGAACACACTGAGCATGCACCACCAGAGATAAAAAGATACAAAGAAATCTTAGCCTGTTGCCAGACAGCCAGAACAGGAGGGTGTAAGGCTCACCCCATACCACAAAATATGTGTTCAGTGATTTTACCATTACAAAAGTTGGCTCAGGGACATTCGGTTCTGTGGTACAGCACTTGATTTACATGCAGAAAGTGCCATTCAAACCCTATAAGTAGCACCTGTAAACAGGCTGGGAAAGACCCCTCTCGGAAACCCTGGAGAGTTGCTGCCAGTCAGTGCAGATAATGCTGATCTAAGGAGACTAGTTTTTGGACTCACTATAAGACTACTTCTTATGATGTGCATGAAGGTGGATCCTTTAGAAAGGCCCTTTTTACAAACTCAAAGACCTCAGCGGTCACCGTTTGGGTCACCGTTTGCTGTTGCTTCACTGTTCAACAAATATAGGGCTAGATCAGTGGCCATGGCTCCCTAGAGAGCCAAGGAATCCTCACAAAAAACCCATCACCCTGTACAATGTATAGGATTGTAGCCATAATGAGAAGCCATGGCCTATGGCCCAGTAGATCAAGGGAGCCACCAGTCAAAAAAGTTTGGGAATCACTGGGCTAGATGGACCATTTGACTAATGCTGTATAAATCAGTTCCATGTGTCCTCATTTCATTCTGGCTTCCACCTCAGTCTAAAGACCCTTTCAAGGAGCTATTGCATCCATTATTGCTGCTTCAGCAGTTCCTTTCTCTCCTGCTTAGGTATTCTACCATAGATGCATTAGTGCAATGCTAGTTTAAAAAAAAAACTGCCCCACCAATTTTTCCAGAAAATTTATTCTGTTGAAAGTGGAGAAGTGAAAACATTTTTCTGCAGTTTCCAAAGTGCTAGGGTCACTTTAGGCCATTTTATGCCTCCAAGGACACTGTTTTAGGGAAACTGAGGCACTGGAGTTGTTTGCAGGGTATGCCCCACTGTGATAAAAAAAATGAAATTTTGGCATATTGTTTATGGTAAGGGACTAGACTTTGGAATGTTTACAGGTAAAAACCTGTAATCAACTGTGGAACACAAAATTGCTCTAATGTAGCAACTGAACAAAAGTTCTGTAAAGTGACAAATTCAGTCATTTTTCATAACTTCCTCAGATTGGGAGAGGAGAATTCTGCAGGGTTGCAGTCATATATCACTCTGTGGAACATAGGCCTAACACTGCTGAAGTTTCAGGCATCAGTCAGTCAGCAAGAATTACCATCTCTATTGTCATTCAGATAAAAAAATAGTCATTCAAAGTTTCAGGCTGCCTTCCCTCTCAACACTGCAAAACTGACAAGACAATCATGCCTACTCAAAAGTAAGTCCTACTGAGTTGACTGGGACTTACTCCCTTGTAAGTGTGCATAGGAATCCAGCCTGAGTCATTTCTTCATTGAAAACTGAGGTTTCCAGCAATGTACAGGATTCTCAGATTAGGGGGATTATCTCAAGGTTTGTCTTACTGAAGATTGTCTTTCCAGCAAGTTGCAAGGTCATGATAGATTCTTTGCTGATTCTGCTCTGCTTCTTCAACTGCAAAGCAGTTGAGGTACCTGTTGCAGCAGGCAGCTCAATGTGAAATATGAGGTTCCCCCTCAAGCTGTGCACAAGGTACTCAGAGGTCAGAAAGGCACCTCCTCCTTGAGGCTGCTGTTACTAAAGGACTATGTGGCCAGCTAACCACAGGGTAAGCCAACATTCACAAGGGTATTCAGAGATCAAAGAGGCACCCCCTCCTTGAGGCTGGTGCTACTGAAAGAATAGGTAGCCAGCTAACCATAGAGTGAGCCAATGTTCACAGGGTATTCAGAGGTCAAAGAGGCAGCCCCCTCCCCAGTTTGCAAGATCTGAAAGAGCTAGACCTGTGTGCCCAGTAAAAATAAAATGTTTTTTGGAGCAATTTTCTTGCTTGAGGCCAGTTTTTGAGTACGATTTACATAAGGATCTATAGGTTAGCACCATGGACAGTACTAAAAAACATTGTATCTAGCTTATGTTAGATGCAGTAACGCAATGTTTCAAGTATATGGAAACACCTTGAATTTTTTCTGCAGGCTTTTACCTCATTCTGGAGGCCCCCTGAAACTGTTGCAAAAACACACCATTGGCAATGTTGTGCAAATGTCCCTTCGGTAGAGTACCAGTTAAGCAGTTTTCTCTTTCCCTGCAAACATATTTCATGCAAACATGCAGCACTTCAGCTAGAGGATTACAAAGGGCAAGCTGGCTGCATATTTATAAGGCACTCATTACAGTCTAATCTGGAAGAATCATTACCGTAATTAAAAATTGCAGAACAGAAAGGGGACATGCAAATAATATGTAATGCTTCTTTGGTTTCTGCCAAAAGAAGTGCCTTAAAGAGAACAGACACATTTTCATAAGCTTATTTCATTGAAACGCCCTATGACTCTAGTAGAGCTGAAACATCCATCAGGTGTTATTATTTCAACTACTATTGAAGGCTATTTTCCTGAACAGCTAACATGTAAACTTGTTTTAATTTTGGGGAATTTGCAAACATTGACCTGATTTCCACTAGCAACATCCCTGCCAGACAAGAGGCATTCAGCGAATTGGTTTTGAATGAAAATATGACTTTTACACATTGAATCTCCCTTCCTCCAAGGAACTCAGGATAGATCACATGTTTTTAACCACTCCACTTTATCGTGGCAACAACCCTGCAAGGTAGGTTAGGCTGAGAGCAAGTGGCTCCAAAGTGACTTTAAATTGGCCTATTTTGAAACTCATTTTGTTTCACCTTTGCAAAATCCATGGATACCTTTGAATGAGAAGTCCTGCAAGGGTCACAATAATGAAGACCCAATGCAGCAATGTGGTTAGAGAAGCCATTTCAGATGATACTTTTATCGCCTGGCCAGCCCCACACATTAAAGCAGGGGTGCCCAAACCCTGGCCCTGGGGCCACTTGCGGCCCTTGAGGACTCCAAATCCAGCCCTCAGGGAGCCCCCAGTCTCCAATGAGCCTCTGGCCCTCTGGAGACTTGCTAGAGCCCGCATTGGCCTGATGCAACTGCTCTCAGCGTGACAGCCAACAGTTTGACCTCTTGCGTGAGCTATGGGATGAGGACTCTCTCTACTGCTTGTAGTTTCACATCTGTGATGCAGCAGCAGCAGCAAAGGAAAGGCTAGCCTTGAGCTATTACAAGACCTTCATTCATTCATATAAGTTTCATCTCTAATATATTCATTTATGTAAATGTATTCAAATTTGAAATGTAAATTAATTTTTTCCCCGGCCCTCAACACAGCATCAGAGAGATGATGTGGCCCTCCTGCCAAAAATTTTGGACACCCCTGCATTAAAGGATAGGATCATGATGTGCATTCAGACTGGGCCGCTTCTCTCACTTTCCCAGTTTCCACAGTAGATCATCCTAATTGCATGGGATTTCTTTAAACGTGCTTTTAAACTTAGGTGGAGCAGTGTATATAGGAGTAAGTTTGGACAAAGTCTCCCAATGCAATTAGAAAGACTTTCTGGGGAAGTGAAAGGAAGTGAGAGGAAAGGCCAAGACATGAGTATGCATATCCTTTAAAATGTGGGGTCAGCTGAGCAATAAAAATAGCCCCAAAAGCCCAAAAAGACACAGGTTCAAATCCCTGCTCAGCCATGAAGCTCACTAACAGCCCAATCCTATGCATGCCTACTCAGAAGTAAGTCCCGTTTGAGTCAATGGGGCTTACTCCCAGGAAAGTGTAGATAGGATTGGGTTGTGAGTTTAGGCCAGTCACTGTTTCTCAGTCTAATCACAGAGTGGTTGTGAGAAGGATAAAAGGAGATGGAAGGGCCAGTACATCATCCTGAGCTCCTTGAAGGAAAGGTGGTATATAACTGTGGAAAGTACATAAAATAAAATAATAATATGGGAGATGACAGAGATCCAGCTAGACTTGCAAGGTATGTTTCAAACTGGAAGTGCTTCTTATTTTTTTGGTGTGATGTGGCTCCAGACTGTGGCTCCAGATCCTGTGGAGCAGGATCCACAGTGCAGAGGAGTGAGGAAAGTTAACTCTTTCCCCTGAGGTTATTCTCCCACTGAGAATCTCCTCTCCAAAGCAGAGATGAACTCCTAAGGGTGCAATCCTAACCCACTTTCCAGCACCGACATAAGGGCAATGCAGCTCCAAGGTAAGGGAATAAACATTCCCTTACCTTGAGGAGGCCTCCATGAGTGCCACCCAGCTGCAGGATGCAGCACATGTCCCATTGGCCTCTGGCCCTCCGGAGACTTGCTAGAGCCCGCACTGGCCTGATGCAACTGCTCTCAGCATGACAGCCAACAGTTTGACCTCTTGCGTGAGCTATGGGATGAGGACTCTCTCTACCACTCTCTCTACTCTTTCTATGGCAGCGCTGGAAAGTTGGTTAGGATTTGTGCCTCAAGCAGCAACTTTCAGGAAAACCAGAGGATTCAGAGTGTAAAACTCAGGTAGGTGGCCTTGGAAAAGTAATCTCACAGACTTCCCCATCACCACTGAGTTGTGGCAAAGATAGGCATAGTGAGCATATTGTCACCATGATATTTTTCAGACATGCTGAACTTATGATAACTGTTGAGTAGCTGGTGTGTTGTTCTTTTTAACTTTTTAAACTTATTTGTACTGAGTTCCAAAAATCCCTTCATGACGGGGAAACTGCCAAATCATGCCTCATGCAGGGTGGGGGAAGGACTGTTGTGTGATGTAGCCTGTACATTCCTCATTCTGTGACTTTTCTCAGCCAGAGCTGAGACTCTTTCTTCCACTGACCTTGTCCTACAAGGAAACCTGAAGTGATGAATTATTACTCTCTTCATTCATTCTGATGTTTATGTTTTTTCTGCAGCATGTAGCCCAGTCAGACGAAAAGCCAAAAGTGTACAATGCGTCCTATCAAAAAAGGTAAGAAAAATTGTCCTCTGCCAAAGTGGATTTCTCTTTTCATCTGACCTTTCAAGGGCATGATGTGAAACTGACACTTTTGCAGGTACAAAAGGAAACCTGTCTTAAGACACATGCAAATCGCATGAAGGTTGTTGGCAAAATGTTTCTGTGATCTTCAAACTTAGCTTCCTCATAAAAGAACATTATGAAGAAATTAACATGAAATTAACATGACATAGAAACTGCCTAGTTCTTTTGAGGTTTCAAAGCACTTTTCCTGCTTCCAGTGCCTGGAAACACTGAATCCTCTACTCCTCAATTCAGAAGTAAGTCCCACTGAATTCATTAAATTCATTTAAACTTTTTTTTAAAAAGATAGTGCCCCCCATTTTTATCCTTTATTTCAGTTTGGGCTCTGGCCAAGGCTCCACCAAGTGAGTCAATTCCTGAACCCTCAATACTAGTGGTGGTAGTAGAGTCCATTGTGCCATCAGAGGCCAAGTGCAGAGGTTTGCCCCAGAGCCTCAGCAGCCTAGGACCTGTCTGGATTTATTTGCTCTTCAGTACCAGCTGCTGGAGTGAAAAGGGTTACCTTCTCTTGCATGCTAAGAAATATCAGAACTGGCACACTTAGTACAAAACAATGTACTACACAAATGGTGGCTGCTTTAATGTACTGGGAAAGGGTTTTGGAATAACCAACTAAACATATCCATTTGAATGCAATAATAGGCAACTAAACTTGCTGAGTTTTTTCCCACAGTGAGATAGGTCGGATGGACCATGGAATGAACCATGGGATTGATAGTTCTGTGAACTGTCTAGCAGAGAAGTCTCCACAGACCTACAGAACTACAGTTCCAAACATTTCTGAGTTATCTGAGTATTTCTGTGACAGCTACGTCAGTCCAAAAACGTTGGCCAAAATAAAACGAACTCAAACACACCTGAAAGCCACACTTTCCAGTCTAGAAGTTTCCCTTGTAATCCCTCCCAAGTGCGGCTGGAGAGATGGAATGCATCGATCCACATACTGTGAGAAAGTCACCTGTTGTTAGTTCCAGGCTTCAGCATTCAAAAAATGGATTCTGGGGCAGAGACCTAGTAAGCACTGGCTTCAGTTAATTTAAGCCCATGTTTTTCTGACAATAACATACAGCCACAGTAAATACATAACTGAAAGGAAATTTTGAGTTCCAAGCATTTTCTAGAAGACAAAGTAGAAAAATGACCTTTAAAAATGTGTCCCTTTGCCTGTTAGCGTTACAGTGCTGCCTGAGATGACATGAGGTCTTCCACCGTGGTAATCTTGTTAAATGTGCTTCTTTAAACCTAGACAAGGACAAAAATAGACGCCCTGGAAGCCTGCCAGAGTCTTTCAAAGCTGTAGCCCCATGAGTGTGCCAGGGCAGTCTTAAGTACTGCACACAGCCCTATGATTAACCCTGTGAATTAACCTCAGATGCCTTGACATTAACCATTTCCAGACAGCAGACAGGCTCTTTTTCTGCATGCTTATGCCTGGGAATTCTTGAATAACTAAAGCACAGCTACGAGGGCTCTAGCAAACAATGTTTGTTTCACAAGTCCCACTGAAACCAGTTAGGACATGGGTGTCAAACATAAGGCCCAGGGGTCAGATGCGGCCTGCGGGAGCTTTTTATCCAGCCCTCAGGCTCTCAGCTGCTGAGCAGTGCTGAGGTGTTACTGCTCTAAGGACAGCCCACATGAAAACTGGGCTGTCCCATATCTTGAAAGATGATCAAGATTTATGTATTATCTCTTCTGTCATTTGCAGCTAATTAGTTCCTAAGTCAGAAAAAGTGCTTATTTTTTGGTTATGACGTGTTTAATGACATCATTTCCAACCCTCAGCAGGCACCTTGAATGCTGTTCGGCCCTTGGTATGAAACAAGTTTGACAACCCTGAGTTAGGAGATATTTGTGAATGGTGCTGTCAATATTTCTGTCAATATCGCAATATCTGCCAACATCCCAACTTTTAAAATCAAAATCTTAAAATTTAAGATCCATGCTCATAAATAATGGCATAATTAGGAACATTTACGGTATGTCCCTAGAAGAATTATGTCAATGTGTAGCTCTCTCCCATAAACATCAGCAGGACTCCTGAATGGTATCTTATTATTCTTGGGCTGTAAATTGTTGTAGTTTTCTTTATTTAATAAGCAAAAAAAAAATCATGAAAAGGCACCCTTGTACAATAAAATGATTTTCCTCTAGAATTCTGGAGCTGAATTTTGCTTTAACTCCAAAAGCATTCCTAAAAGCACACAACATTCCTTTCTTCCTTCTTTTCTATACTAAGAACATAAGAGTCCCACTGGATCAGGCCAAAGGCCCATCTAGTCCAGCTTCCTATATCTCACAGTGGCCCAACAAATGCCCCAGGGAGCACACAAGATAACAGGCACAACCTGCGTCCTGGTGCTCTCCCCTGCATCTGGCAATCAGAGGCAGCTTGCCTTTAAAACCAAGAGCTTGCACATACCTACTATGACATGTAACCAGTAATGAACTTCTCCTCCAGAAATTTGTCCAATCCCCTCTTAAAGGCATCCAGGCAAGATACCATAACTACTTCTTGTGGCAAAGAGTTTCGCAAACTAATTACATACCGGGTAAAGAAATATTTTCTTCTGTCTATCCTAACTCTCCCAACACTCAGCTTTCATGGATGCCCCCTGGTTCTGGTGTTATGCGAGAGGGAAAAGAGCGTCTCTCTATCCACTCTGTCCATCCCCTGCATGATTTTGTATGTCTCAATCATGTCCCCCCTCAGGCACCTGTTTTCTAGACTGAAGAGGCCCAAATGCTGAAGCCTTTCCTCTTAAGGGAGGTGCCCCAGTCCAGTAATCATTTTGGTTGCTCTCTTTTGCACCTTTTCCATCTCCACTATATCCTTTTTGAGATGTGGCAACCAGAATTGGACGCAATACTCCAGGTGTGGCCTAACCATTGATTTGTACAATGGCATTACAATATTAGCTGTCTTATTCTCAATGCCTTTCCTAATGATCTTTCTTTACTGCCACCGCACATTGGGTCTACATTTTTATCGAACTGTCCACAAGGACCCCAAGATCTCTCTCCTGATCTGTCAGGAGCTTAGAACCCAGCAGCCTATATCTAAAGTTTTGATTTTTTTGCCCCAATGTGCATGACTTTACACTTACTGACATTGAAACACATCTGCCATTTTGCTGCCCATTCTTCCAGTTTGGAGATATCCTTCTGGAGCTCTTCACAATCTCTTCTGGTCTTCACCACTCAGAAAAGTTTGGTGTCATCTGCAAACTTGGCCACCTTGCTGCTCACCCCTGTCTCCAGGTCATTTATGAAGAGGTTGAAAAGCACCTGTCCCAGGACAGATCCTTGGGGCACACTGCTTTTCACCTCTCTCCATTGTGAAAACTGCCCTTTGACACCCACTCGCTGCTTCCTGGACCTCAACCAGTTCTTAATCCAGGAGAGGACCTGCCCTCTAATTCCCTGACTATGGAGCTTCCTCAGCAGTCTTTGGTGAGGGACCATGTCAAATGCCTTCTGAAAGTCCTGATATATAATGTCCATGGGTTCTCCTGCATCCACATGTCTGTTGACCTTTTCAGAGAATTCTTAAAGGTTTGTGAGGCAAGACTTACCCTTACAGAAGCCATGCTGATTCTCTCTCAGTAAGGCTTGTTCGTCTATGTGTTTTGAGATTCTATCTTACCTGGAACAGACATGAGGCTGACTGGCCTATAATTTCCTGGGTCCCCTCTCCTTCCCTTTTTAAAAATCAGTGTACTAAAGATACTAATTTCTGAGCAATTTGATTACTGTTTGTACAAGACAGCTCCGCAGTATTGCAAGACTCAGTAACTGGCTTCTTGAGGAATACCCTAAAGTGAGCCAATGAAGGCATTTTTCAGAGTCTGGTATTTCAAGACTCTACAGCACAGGAATAAACTGATCTAGTAAATGGAATGAGCAGCTGGTAAGGACAGTAGTCAAGTATCTAGAGAGCTACTCACTCACTAATATTGTTTACTCTGCATAACACTGCTCTTCATTTGAACAACTGAACTCACATTATCTTTTCTGATACAATTAGAAAAGAAAAGTGACTTCGCAATAATCCTAGAGATTTACCCTGAGTGCTCATAATGACCTAGAGAAGCTTCAAATCCTGTTTAGATCTAAATGGTGCTGTGACAGGCTTGGCTTCCTGACCTACATAAGCCATCTTGATTTATTACAGCATGGCCCTCATATTCCTGACTGTGTCCGGTTCAAACTTTTTTAAAAAAGAGATATTGATGGTCAATAATGAAGCAAATGGTGGAGTTACAGGCCAAAGTGGTCCACCTCGCATAAGGGAAGGACTAAGGGAGGTGACTGGACTTCTTCTTACCCCTCGAGTAGAATCTTTTTCCTCTCTCAGGAAGAGACAGCTCCAGCCAGCAAAATCCAATCAAAGAAAGTTTTATTGCTTACAGCCTGCTAGAATAGAAGCACTATATTGCTTTTTGGTCCCTAACACACATGTACAGCTCATGGTCACAACCTCTCACCCTCAAGGCTGGCTCTTAAAGTCTGCTGCTCAGTCTGGATGCAGGAAGCAGCAGAAGTCCCACTGGAGGCATCACTATGGTTTGCATCACCCACTGCAAGGACTGATTGCATCACCCCCATGATAGACCCCCTTCTCCTGTACCAGACCATACAGAGTAAATATCATACACACAGCCTAAATGCAGTGGCATCACTAGGGTTGATTTCACCCCATTAACTTTATTTAAATATTTAACAGATCATCCATCAAATCAGTAACCAGTAGCCAACTTGATGACACTCACACAACTGAATAAGAGTTCTAGCATTGGCTCTGATACATGGAAATGAGAGCTGACTCATACTAACACCTGACTGGTTCCCTGCCGTGTCCTAACACCTCATTGGCTCTTGGAACAATTAGTTTCACTGGTCAGTTTTGAGTTCAAGAAATCCACTTTTTGTGACATAAAGCACTTGTGTTATCTTTTTGTGCTTTATTGGCCAAACCTTTTGACAGAATACAGATAACACTGGCCAACACACATTTTGCTTCCTTAAATGTTACACCAATTCCTGGGTATATTTGGGGTGCTGATTCCAAAAATGGCATCTGTTTTGCCCTATCACGTCTAGTTTTGGAGATATAGTATAGCCTCATTAGTGAATGGTTAAAGCAGCTTCCTCATGAGGAAGCCTACACCATGGCTTCCTCATGAGGAAGCTGCTTGAACCATTCACTAATGAGGCTATACTATATCTCCAAAACTAGATGAGATAGGGCAAAACGGATGCCATTTTTGGAATCGGCACCCCAAATTCATATCAAACCACCATAAAGTTTGGGAAAAACTTTTCTGGCCCTCACTTTTGTAGGCCTGTGTAATTCAACATGGTTTGTTTCATTATAATCTGCGTTAAATTACTCATTAAATAATATAGAACATGATGCTATTATTCCAAATTTTCCAAAAGGTTTCCAAAATTTTGGCACTAGTGGTATCCCCCCCAAAGGTGTCAACTGGTGTATTCTGCACCCCCAGTGATGCCACTGAGTCCCACTCTGTCCTCAGGATTTCAACTTTCTACCCTCTTGGTTGGGGCAGTAGGCCACTCTGTCTTCATTCTCATGAACCAGGCTTTGTCCCCAGGGCCCCTCCTCTACTCTCAATTCCAATCACCTGGTCTGGGGTCATCTGGAACTAGAATTCCATTTCCCCTGATGTCCAGTTTTTGGATGGTGTGATTATTCCCTCCCTTGGGTGGCACGCAACAGTGCCCTCATGACAACATCCTTGGTTTGCAGATAGCAGTGTTGTGGAAACCTATGTTCTTTGATGTCTGTTGCATCCAAGTAGCCCTGTTCTTTTGCTAAGGTTGTTTGGGATGGTAACAAAGTTGACTTTCTTCCTTTCCTTGTGGTTCAGCTTCCTCCCACTATCTCATCCAGCTCTGATCAATCATTCTCCTATGCTTTCTTGCCTAACTGCGATCAATTATACTCCTGTGCTTTCCTGCATAATTGCAATCAATAATACTCCCATGCTTTCTTGCCTAATTGGTTCTATGTGTGTGTTTATTTTCTGCATATATTTGTTTCTATGTGAGAAAGCTTGATGTGCTCTTGGGTTCTGCTTCCAATATGTCAAAGGTTTTTTCACATATTACAAAATCAGAGCAGTTCTTACATTACAGGATCAGCATGATCATCAGCTCTCATGGTTGCTTCCTAAACTGTTTGGTAACATCTGAACCCAAAATACCATATAGAATGAGCCAATGACATGGCCACTTTCCATGTCAGCACTGCCTGCCCGACGTAGATGGAACAATATTGGCAAAGGACATAACCATACTAGTGGCCCATCCCAGATGAACTTCTAGATCCACGCATTACTAGAGTGAAGTGGGAAGTATCCACATCAGAGTGTCAACCATACTGTTCCTCTGATATAAGAACTATTCTTAGAACATATGCTGCATGCATCCATCCATGATATAAATGTACGTCTCAGAAGCCTACTACCAATACTCAAATCTATACTGATTCTTTTAGTAACAAGTTGTTGAAGTCCTATAATAAGCTTGGTTGTAGGATGAGATGCAACTACAATATAAATCCTAATTGCATCAATGTATCACATTTATTTTTAGTTGTACTTTCAACACATACTTAGCATCTACAACTGTACTTGCTTTTGATAACAAAGGTGTGCTTCACCTCTTTGCCATCCATAGGTGGTAGCAGCATCAGACTATAATCCTCACAGGACAGAAGAGCTGCTATCTCACCAAGGTGATCTCATTCAAGTCTTCTGCAAAGATGAAAATGGGCAGAACTTCAGCCACCTGCAGAACAGGCAGCAAGGATTCTGCAGTCATCCTGCTAACTGCTCTCCAGCACACAGTAAGGCCCCAGCAATTAACATACTACCCAAAATTCACTAACTACCCCACAGGACAGCTGTATTCATCTCTTATAATGCAAACAGCAAGTTTTGTGGCACCTTAAAGGCTAAGAAATCCACTGTGACATAAGCAGACCAAATATGCCTGGTGCAGCAAGTTCTCACAGCATGAAACAGTTTTCCATGAAAAACTAAACGAAAAGAAAATTAAGGGTGGAAAAAGAAGAAAGAAAAGAGTTTGAGGGTCTGAGATACAGTAAAAAGACCCCACTGAATTAATGATGAGAGAGAGAGAGAGAGAGTGTGTGTGTGTATTAGGCTAGGCCTGACTGTTTTCAAACTCTCCCAGAATTTGAAACCCACAGTAAATCCTTGCTGGGGCAGGGAGGAGGCGGCAGTGTTGGGAGGAAGGCGGTGATGCAATCCCCAGTATCATGCCACTCAGGGGGCTGCAGGGGCTGGGATGCATTCATCACTCCCTGCAGCAGCCTTCCCTGGGTGTGGGGAGCCCTGTGCGAGCCTCTGCAGGGCTCCCCAGGTCAGCAGAAGTGAAAGTGGAGCGATCGTGCTCCACTTCCGCAAAACCAGATGGCCAGGAGCAGAGAGAGGCAGCGGGGGGGCCTCAGGCGGACTCAGCCCCCCCTTCAATGAGCCCCACGCTCGGTGAGCCCTGTGCTCAGGGGGGCTGCAGGGGCCTGGGTACACTTACCAGAGCCTCCTGCAGCTTCCCGGGGGTATGGGGAGCCCTGCGCGAACGTATGCAGGGCTCCCCGATGCTTTAGAAGTGAAAGTGGAGTGATTGTGCTCCACTTCCGGTTTAGCGGAAGCGGAGCATGATCGTGCCACTTTCACTTGTGAAGCTTTGGGGAGCCCTGCAGACAGCCGTGCAGGACTTCCCGCACCCCCGGGAGGCTGCAGGAGGCTCTGGTAAGTGCAGCCAAGCTCCTGCAGTCCCCTGAGCAGAGTGATCCTGGGGATCACACTGCTGCCTCCTTCCTGCCTCCTGGCTGCCCCCACCCCTCAAGGAGAAAGAGGCCAGGGCTCTGCTCCAGTCTGAAAACCTCTGGGCTAGGCTATGAAAAATCAAGCTACTAACTCTACTGCCATGTAATCAAAATGCAAAACCATTCTCCTACTGATGCCGGGGAAATATAAAATGCTCAAACATCCCAATGGAATAGCATATAATAGAAAATGATCTTTTCCCCCAAGTTTCTGCAGAACATAACACCTTTTGTTGCAGACATTATCCTACCAATGCCACCACTGTCCCTCTGTGTTTTATTTTTTAAATATTCTCTCCCAGACTGGGAAACCCTAGTCTCTAACAATGAGGAACATCAGACAGCTACATTTCCCAGTTAGCAAATCTCCACTTGCACCAGTCATTTGACCTTTCTGATTTCTCATTCCTCAGACATAACAGAAATGACCCATATTGTAGAACTTTCCATTTTACAGGTCTCTAAACACAGAAGATAACATTTTACCCACAAAATGCAAATCATTAATAATTGCTTCTCATCTTTATTGTGCACTGCAGCAGGAGTTTCGAAACAATCATTCAGCCACAGCAATCACCAACGAGATGCAAGTTCCTTGGTATGTAAAACACAATATAATATTTGCACTATATTTGAACTCAAATGCATACTTGAACTATATTTGAACTTTTCGTTGAAAAGCGGTATATACTGTTAATAATAATAATAAATTTTGGTATACAAATCTGCATCTAATAATAAAATAAAAGTGTATCTTATGCAATTTAACACTGTTATAGTCCAACCGTATTCAAATTTACTGATTTGGAATCCAGTGATTTCAATGGAACTTACTCCAAAGTAAGTGTGCATCAAACTGCAAATTTGATCTTAAAAGATGCTATTGCACTCATCCCAGTTGGCTCCTCTTTTGAATACAAATGCAAGATGAAATTGACACATCAAGAGATACTTCTGAAATCACCAAGAGAATCTAAAGGAAAACTGAAAAAAATACATTTATTTATTTTTGTCAACTAAGAGCCCAAACCTGTGGTCCGTGGTGGAGCTCCGTGCCGCAGACCAAAGTCGCAAATGTGCCGTAAGGCACAAGTGTGGGGCTTACCACCGGGCTCCCACAGGAGTTTGCCCAACGCCAGGCTGCGGAATGGGAGGGGGGGCGTGGCCAGGGGTGTGGGGGAGGCATTCCAGGGAGGGGGGAGGCATGCCATGGGGTGGGCAGGAGGTGTGTCAGGGGGAGGGAGAGAGGCAGATCCGCGGAGCCGAGCTCCGCAGGTTCTGGTGTTATGTGAGAGTGTAAAGAGCATCTCTCTATCCACTCTGTCCTTCCCATGCATAATTTTGTATGTCTCAATCATGTCCCCCCTCAGGCATCTCTTTTCTAGGCTGAAGAGGCCCAAACACCTTTCCTCATAAGGAAGGTGCCCCAGCCGAGTAATCATCTTAGTTGCTCTCTTTTGCACCTTTTCCATTTCCACTATGTACTTTATGAGATGTGGCGACCAGAACTGGACACAATACTCCAGGTGTGCCCTTATCATCGATTTGTACAAGGGCATTATAATATTAGCCGTTTTGTTCTCACTACCTTTTCTAATGATCCCAGTTCAGGTTAGCACCATTAGGATCAGCTTGTGACACATGCCAGACATCCAAGTCAAAATTCCCCCTTCTACAAAATTATTTGTAGTGGAGTCATTCTATGTTGCTTTTTAATTATTATTTGTATCTAGCCATTTTAGGCCAGAAACTGTGATTAATATTTTCATTTCCCTGTGATTTAGCAACCACAGGCATCCCCAGTGTCCCATCACAGTACAAAATGGATTGCAACCACACAACCAACAATGAGAAATGGAGTTTTTGCTGGAGAGTAAGTATCTTTCTATTACACATTCATTGACATGAATTCACATTCACAGCTGCCTCAACATGGGAATGGGACTATAGCTCAGTGGCCAAGCAAATGGCCAAGCACTGAGATTACATGCAGAAGATCCCAGGTTTAATTCTTAGCGTTTCCAGGTAAGGTTGGGGAAAGCCCTCTACTGGGAACCCTGGAAAGCCATAGTTGACTTTAAGATGAATACTAGATCTCAGTATAGCCGGGTAGACCTGGGCTCCCTGGACACAAAGAGCTCCCTACCCATTCTGAGTATCGCTGGGTAGACCTGTGTTGCCTGGAGGCAAATTGCCTCTGGGAGCCCTGGTCTACCCATTGTAAGTATAGCCAGGTAGACCTGGGCTTCCTGGACACAAAGAGCCCAGGTCTACCCATTCTGAGTATAGGTGGGTAGACCTGGGCTCCCTGGAGGCAAAGTCCCTCTGGGAGCCCAGGTCTACCCATTCTAAGTATAGGTGGAAAGAGCCCAGGTCTACCCATTCTAATTATAGGTGCAAGGAGCCCAGGTCTACCCATTCTAAATATGGGACAGGTAGACCTGGGCTCCCTGCACACAAAAGTCCCTCAAGAGAGGCCAGGTCTACCCACCAATACTTACAATGGGAAGACCTGGGCTCTGCACCTTCTCACACCCCAGGCTGCAAACTACAAATCTCCCACTGCCCAAGCGCTACCCCCTGGGCCAGGGGTCGGCAACCTTAAACACTCAAAGAGCTGTTTGGACCCATTTTCCAGAGGAAAAAAAAAACCTCAGGAGCCACAAAACCCTTTTGACATCTAAAATGAAGATAACACTGCATATATAGTTTGTTTTTTTTACCTTTATGCTCTTATAGGTCCCATTTTTATAATGTAGCCCCCTCTTGTAGCTTTTAGTTAGTTTTGTCATACATTCTTGTCCTGTGTTTTCAGACGCCTGGTCCTCTATGGTGTTTTGCCTGATTCCAAGGCCATTCTCTGCCTGGAGAATTAGGCCAACTTTAAGCAAATTAGCTCCCCTTCTTTCCACCAACAAATGACCCTGGTTCTGCTCTGTAGTCCTGCTGGACCCCACCTCCAGGGTAGCCTGCCTGTTCAACCTGCAGGGGTCCTCTCTCCTGCCAGCAGCCTCCCACCACTACAGCAGCCCCTTGGTCCTCAGCAGGTCTTGGGCACAGCAGCCACACTTTAAACTCCAGTGTCTCCAGCAGTTAGTCACAAAGTCAGTCAGAGTATCCAGGGCAGAGTCCAAAGTCAATAAGCCAAGTCACAGTCCAAGATCAGATTACAAAGTAAGTCAGTCAAATCAGTCAGAGTATCCAAGTCAAAGTCAATAAGCCCAATCAGTCTCCTCTCCTACCTCCAACCTGCACTCCTTCTACAACCCACACCCCCTTCCTCAGGTGCCAGTTATATCCCTGAGGGCCCTGTTGCCTTCAAGTGGCTGCAGCTGTGCAGCACACTCTGCTGGATGCCCAGGCCTTACCCTTAAAGGGGCCACTGCTGACACCACATCTACCTCCTCACCAGATCTTCCAGGATTCCAATACGTATGGCGGTTATGACATCTGCTTATCTTACATGGATACTAAAGAACTCCCCCCACCTTCCAGAGGCACCCTGCTGGAAGGAAAAAAGGACACAGACTCCAGAGGTGGGGAAGAGAAGAAGCCAGAGCTGGGGGGGGGGGAGTCTTCTGCCCTGCCTGCCTGCCTGCCTGCCCTCCCTCCCTCAGGTTGCAACCCTCTCCACACTATCCTGGGAGTAAGCCCCATGGGCTACAATGGGACTTCTGAGCAGACAAGTTGGTTGGAGCTCTCAGGTTGCAGTCCTCTCCACACTTTCCTGGGAGGAAGCCTCACTGACTACTTGTGAGTAGACCTGCATAAGAGGGGGTTGAGACTACAGCCCTCCACACTTTCCTGGGAGGAAGCCTCACTGACTACAGCAGAGCTTACTTGTGAGTAGACCTGCACAGGAGGAGGTTGAGGCTACAGCCCTCCACACCTTCCTGGGAGTAGCCCAGGGACTACATCTGGGCTTACTCTCAAACAGACTTGCGCGGGCTCCCACTCACCCGTCCTTGTGCTTGGCCTTGAGCAGGCTCCAAGGCTGCCATCCCAGGCACCCTTTCCTGGGAGTAAGCTTCATCTGCTGTAATGGGGCTTACTACTGAGTAGACACACAGGATGTCTCCTCTGCTGTGAAGGAAAAGCCACTCCTTGCACTGAGTAGGGACCTGCTCAAGGAAAGGTGGGCTGCAAGGGCTTGCAAGGGCTGAGGAGGAGGGCAGCTCAGGATTGGCTGGTAGTCAGCCAGTGAAGGGCCCTGAGCCATTCCAACAGAAAAAGCCAGGAGCCTGCTGGATGCTGATTGGCTGAGCCTGCTGGAGAGTTGGGGAAGGGAAAAACAGGGAGCTTAAGCCTGCAGAGTGGGCAAAATTGAAAAGGGAAACCAATGCAGGGCAGGTGGGGGTGAAGGGAGAGGAGGGCAGTGAGCTCAGGGGGCGGAGGAAAGCAGCCTGCCCTCCCAGCACAGGTGCCTCCTGTTAACCCCTTTGCTGCTTTCACCGGGAGGAGCCGCAGCAGACAGCTGAAAGAACCACATGCGGCTCTAGAGCCACAGGTTGCCGACCCCTGCGGCCTGGGCAGACCCGCCTTCCCAGGCTTAATTTTCACTCTGGGGGGGCGCCCCAGCTGCTCCCTCAAGGCCAGCAGGTGAGGGGGGCTGCACAGGCAGCCCAGCCCACCTTCACTTCCTCACAACACGCCCGGCCGTACGTCCCACCCATTACGCCTACACCACCACGCCGCACATCCACCCAAACCCAGCCACACCCAGCCCAGCCAACCCCCATTTACGCCTGCTGGTCAGGGAAACAAGCCACCCACCCAGTGCCAAAGCCCAAACCTACCCCCAAAGCCACAAGCCCCACCCCAGCCAGCCAGCCAGCCAGCCAGGGAAAAACCTGCCTGCCTGCCTGCCTGCCTCAGCTGCCGCATTCCAACCTCAGTTAGCCAGCCAGCCAGCCCCGCCTGGGGCACAGCATTCCACAAGGCAGGCTGAAGGGGCCAAAGGCAAAGTTTCACACGTGTGCTCAGGAAGCAGTTCCAGGAGGCCAGGCAGATCTAGGGGCCAGACCCGGGTGTCCGGATGGCACACCTGACTTGGGCGTGCCTTCCCGGGTATATGGAGATGGGGTCTTTGGCACCCCTGGAGCGCCAGGCCGGGGTTCCCCAGCCTGGTGCTTGGTGGACCTGGGCTCCTGAAGTCAACAGCCCAGGTCTGCCCGGGCCGGGCAACACCAAGTCCCACAGGGAGCCCAGGTCTACCCGCTAGGCGCGCCGGCCTCAAAGTCCATCAGGGAGCCCATGTCTACCCCGGCTGTGCAACACCAAGTCCAACAAGGAGCCCAGGTCTCCCTGCCAGGCACACCTGACGACAAAGTCCCTCGGGAGCCCAGGTCTACCCACTGTAGATATAGGCGCGGAATTCCTGATGGGGTCGAATCTGACCCGCCTGTCTGGGAAGTGGTTCCAGGAGGTTGGGTAGATCCCGGGGCCTTCCGACCGATCTCCGGCCGGCACGCCCACCTTGGGCATGCCCGTGGAGATTTCTGGTAACAGGGTTTCCGGGACCCTCTGAGGACCAAGCGATGTTTCCCTGGCCAAGTGACCAGGGGTTAGGGTGCCCCCCGCTGGTCCTCTGAGCAGTGGTGAGCCAGAGGACCTGGCGGCCAGAGGAGTGGAAGGGTGGGGTGGGCCTGGCGTCGGGCGGCCCTGCACTCCAGGTCCCAGAAGACTTCAAGTATGGACGGGTGCAGGCTCGCCCCAAGGAAACACCGAGCAGGGGAGCCCCTGGTGGAGGGGGGCGGCCAGCTGGCAGCCAGGGAGGGGGGAGGCCAGCCCCCTCCAGGCCCAGAGAGAGAGGGGGCGCTAGCCCTTTCCGGGATGCCGGCAGCCAGACCCCGCTAGGAGGGTTCAAACGTGCAGGAGACCCCGGTTTCCCTCCGACCAGGTGCAGGTACCTGTGGTGCCCCCGTGGGCGGCCCGCCGCCTGGCGGGACACAGACACAGCAGGGGCTCATCCGGCCCCCCCCCCCGCAACACGTGGAAACTCCCCACGCTGGGCCTGAGTGCCTGGGCCGAGGCGTCTCACCCCCATGTTTTGTCCATCACAAGGCCCAGGCAGGGCCCACCTGAAAGAAACCAAATCCGTACGACTCTTAACTTCAGGATAAGGCCGTATCCTATGTCCTTGCACCACATGACTCAGTCTAGAACAGTGTTTCCCAACCTTGGGGTCACAGGGCAGGCATTCCCAACCTTCCTTTGGGATGTTTCACCAACCCTGCCAAGGACCCATAGGTGACATTAGTGTGGCACTTCTGGGTTTCACTGCCATCATCAAATGCATGCAAGTAAAAAAGGTGATTTTTACTAACATGCATTTGGAGGTGACAGCAGTGGCAGCAAACTCAGAAGGGCCCAGTTAGGTCACTACCCTCCTTGAGGGCAGGGGCTCTAAGAAATTTATCAGGGGGTACAAAGTTTCTTTGGGGCCTCTTCCCCAAGGGGGAGAGGGGCAATGGGGCAGATAGAACAGAGGCCAAAATAAGGCAGGGGGAGGGTGCTGACCACCAGAATAATCTTTGGAGTCCCGGTATACCAGGCTTCTTGATGTGGAGCCCAGGTGTACCTGACCATGCAGCATTGGCATTTAAATAAAGTATTAAGGAAAACCAAGCACACTCCCAAGTCTTTCTAAAATCTTTGAAATATAGAAAATCCATTGCAGAAAATTAGCATCATTGTATTTAAGTTCACGCTAAGAATGAAAGCATCCTGTGTGCACCAAAATGAACTTCTGCAGCAGCTATAGCCCCACAGCTGGGTCCCCAAGCTCCTCTACACTCCATCATGGTAAGTGGATCCACAAGCCAAAGAGCTACTGTGGCAGGTCAGTTTCCTCCCTGATGTGACACTGTAAAGGAATGTAAGCATTCCTGGGCCTGGTGTGTTTGGCTTGTGGCCGCCATGTGCCCATGGTAACGCCCCCACCATCCCACATGGAAGTGAGTCTGGGAGGGACTGGAAAATGGAAGATCCCAGGAAATTTCTGGGCCCCCTTCTTTGGCTCCTGGGCCCCTTTTCTGACCCTGGACCTGGATACAAATTATTCCCTTTACCCCCCCCCCCAGGCCCTGCTTGAGGGTGTAGCATCCAAACAAAGGTTGGGAACCTAGAAGGACTAATGGTATGTGGCTCAGATGGTGGATAACTGACAACCAAAAAAAGTGTTGTTTTGTTTTACAAAGAGTAATTGGAAATGAGTAAAAGATTCCCAAAATATCTGGAGGCTCTGGAAGAATGATTTTCAACCTTTTCATCTCATGGCACACTGACAAGACATTAAAATTGGCAAGTCATACCATGGTTTTTTGACAATTGCCAAACTGTCAGCGGGGGGCTCGCATCCCCCAATGGCCCTACTAATAAAGTACCTTCCACAAACTCCCACAGCACACCTCAGACCATTCATGGCAAACCAATGTGCCATGACACACTGGCTGAAAATCGCTGTTCTAGAACAACTTGGTTCTGCAACAACCTTTTGAGCTGACATCAATAATTTCAATATAATAGGCATATTTTAAACCAATTAACTTACTATTGCCAACATATCATGCGTTGAACATTTCCAAATTTGAATTTATGTTAAAGATATTGCTTAGTCAAATGAGAAAAATATTTGTTTATGTACGTTTTAAACATGGCAGCCACCATCATGGATGTCCTGCCTCTAGCCATGGGCCTCCACAAACCTGTCATAGACATTGCTCCTGTAATTGAATTTAAAACTGTCAATACAACTTTCATAAAAAGAGTACTGTACACACAGTTGCTTTGAGTCATTTTGTCAAATTATTCAGCAAAATGCATAATGTATAGTAATGATTTTTGAGATGAACTCAGCACTGAACTATTTCACCTGTTGAACCACAGGCAGGGAAGACTGTCGCGGAAAAATACTGAAGATGACATAAGCCAAGCTCAAGGAACTGAAGCCTCTTTACCTTTGACAGGAAGCACTTTGTACGGCACACCCAGTTTGCTGCGAAAAATATGGATGAAACATAAAAAGAAGTCCGAATATCTGGGGGCAACAAACAGTGCCTTTGAGGCAGACTGACAAATCTCAGCCTTGCCTTTGCAGGCTAGTACTGTATCTGTCTGTTTATGGATGCAGTGCTGTTTGAACACATCCACGGGAAAAATGTTTACTCAATCTACAGAGCAGAAAAGTTAAAGAACTGAAAACAATACAAACACTCAATTCAGTTCATATATTTTGCACATATTTTTGATGCCAGTAAATTTGTTAATGGATTTGATTACCATTATATAGCAACACAATGGCTCTTATTCTATCCTGACATATTTAGTTTTGGTAGAAGGGGTTCCTTTAGAGGAGTTAATGTACTTCTAAGTTAGACCTCACAAACAGCTACAGCATGCCATTCCAGTAAAGCCAGTAAAGCAATATATTGTGCCGCATTACTCCTGAAAAATGTGACTCTGAACTAGTGGTTTCCAATTGTTTACCTTCAAGAAACCTTTTGCACATCAATATGTTTGCTGAAGATCACCCACAGGTCAAAAAGGATTCCAAGAACTGGTCCTAGTGCCAGCACCAAGGTGTAAGGGAGACCTAGACCAAGCTTACCAAAAGGCATGGAATCATCACAATTGGTGAATGGGGGAAAATCTTCAGCAATGGCAGCAGCTCCTCCCACCCTCAGAGTGTAGAAGGAAGAGGAGTTGCCACAGTGTCTGGGCAAATCAGTCCACAAGTATTGGGATGTTGTGGGGTTGGCCCAGCCAGACAACACTCAGCATAGACTCAGGGCATAGACTCAACCTGGCTATTCTCTGCCACCATCTTTGCATTCAGTACACATAAGGCACTGGGCATCAGTGTTCCACCCATGTGAATTAAGGGTGCACTTAAAACATATTCAATATTCCCCTGCAACTGCAGTTGGGGAAACGCCAGTGGCGTAGCTAAGGGGGTGCAGGGGATAGCAGTCGCACTGGGCAACAAGCTTTAGGGGGGTAACAAGCTGAGTTTGACACCAGTGGCCAAAATTGTGAAAAAAATTGGTATGTATGAATAATACATTCATGTTATATATCATTGGAATGGTAATTTAATGCAGAATGCAATGCAACAAACCCCATTGGAATATCTCTATTCTTTCAAAACTTATCAAAAGAAAATGAAAACAACTGCCTTATGGAACAAAACGTGGATTTCTGTAACTCAAAACTGATCTATGAGACTGGTTGTTCTGAGAGCCAATGAAATGTTGTTGTGGTACTGCATCAAATAAGGTGTTAATATTTCCACGCTCTCATTTCCAGCTCCAGCTCTCATTTCCATATATCATAATATAGTTACCCCACTAACTGAGTAAAGAGACACTTTTTCAAGTGGGGCTTCTCTTTGTATTTAATTAATTAAATTTGATTTTGTTATGGAAGGAGGGGCTACAAAATCTTCTTTGTCCCCAGGTAGCAGATAGATGCCTTAGTTATGCCACTGGTTGGGGGAAGCGGCAGAGCAAGTGGGTGGCAAGCTTCTGGGGGGAGGAGGCATGTTCTCCCTCAATTTTCACTTTTAAAAAACCCAGGTGTGACATCACTTCCGGGTGTGACATCACTTCCGTTGCATCATTTTGAGCTTGGCACCGGGCTACACGATCATTAGCTACGCCACTGGGAAGTGCAGTAGTTGTAGTCAAACTATTTTTCAGTAAAGCTTGTCTTCCATGACCAAGCTTCTTATCAAGGAAATTCTGATAAGGAACTCTAAGGCTACAATCCTACAGGCACTTTCCTGGGTGGAAGCCCCATTGAACACAATGGAACTTACTTCTGAGTAGACTTGCATTGGCTCGTGCTGCAAGCCTGTGACACCATTTGAAAAGTACTGCTCCAAACCATGTCCAATTTTTTATCTCAAGAATAATTCTTGGAAACTGAAATCATGGCATTTCTCCCATCTGTGAAATCATATACTGCATAAACCCATCTAAAATTCTCTGCCACCAAAAACAGCTACAATTAAATAATTCATTGAAGAACAGTGTTATCAATGCCTAGTTAGCAGAAAAGCCTTGTATGTTCAGAGGTTTAGTTTTGGGCTACATTATATAATAGCTTTAAAAAATATTGAGAAGGGCAGTGCATGTGGTTATGTATTATATCTAACAATTACTGTATTTAAAAACAATTGTATGTTTTCTTCTTATTTATTTAATTTATGATTGAGATCTATCTGGTAACAGGTTTACAAAAAAGGTGGTAATTTAATTTATATTACTTAATACTGTTGAAACTCTTCTTTAAATGTAGCGTGTACTTGTTTTATTGGTCCAAATAAAAGTATGTCCTCTGTTACCACATAGTTCCATGAAGCTGTTCTTCAATCTACTCTAAGGTGGGTAGAGATGTCCCTCCTTCCTCAACTTTCCCCTGGGAAAAAACATACATAGGCACAATTTCTCTGTTGCCATGGTTTGCTTAGGAGTCTAACTGCAGCAGGAGCAATCAGGGGACTGAGGACAACGTAAGACAATCCCTCAAGTCATATACTGTATAGGACAGAGAGAGGATATGAAATATTTTAATAAATTCTCAGTCAATAAAAATGCATTACCCCTCCTAGAAAAAGAACTCCTATCAAACATATAGGAAAAAGAAAAAAAAAGATTCTCCATTTACAACCCAATTCTAACCTGCACTGGAACAAGCAGGCCAGCCTCCTATCCAGTACAAGCCTGGGGCTGGCTGCAGCGCAAATTGAAGTAAGAGGAATGAACTCCCCTTATCTCATGTCATGCCACAGCTAAACCTATAGAGCTACTTGGATTTGCACCAGCAAAATCACTGGTGCAAATCCAAGCAGCCCAATTTGGGCTAACGCGGGCAGGGAATGGGGTTTGGAATCCGGCCCAAGTACCAGAGTCCAATCCCGTCCCATCCCTGAGCCGGTCCACCCACTGGCCCGCCCACCCTCCTCTGCCCCAAAATGCCTTCAATTTGCACAATCCCACCCCCACCCTCCACCCTCCCATGCTGGTATAACCTCACCTAATTGGAAGAGCGCAGAGGCTGGATGCAGCCTCCCTGGGCCGGCATGCATTCTTGTGCCAACCAAGTCGACTTCAAAGGAGGCGTGAATGTGCCTTACGGCACATTTGCGACAGTACTGGGCTGGCACGAGGGACTTGTGTCGGCCCAGAGAGCACTCTTAATTGGACTAACCAATTAATTAGTTGGCCCAGAGAGCACTCTTAATTGGACTATATTAGGATTGTACTCTTAATTGGTCTGTCTAGCCGTCTAATCTGTGAGGAAAGAAGAAAAGATCTACAAAACTCTGCCATACTGTCCAACATTTGCCTGATAAAAGTAGGTATATGTATTTTACTTGTCACATCACTATTCTGAGTCCCCTGCTGTTATGGTAAACAATCTCTAAATAAACTGTATATTACAATTTTAACCCTTTGGATTTCCTCCTCTTCTCTAAAATATCAATCCTCCTAAGTGCACCACAACCAACAGTCAAAGATCCTTTAAAACTTATGCAGGTACATGTGTACACATATTGTTTTTAAATGTCTTATTTTATATATACATATATATATATATATATTTAAGATAAGACATTTAAAATAAGACAGGTAAAATATATAATTTCAATGTTTTTAGTATGGTTTTATTTGTAGGCCACCTTGAGGGCCCTTTATTGGAACAGAAAGGTGGGATATAAATTCTACAAATAAATAAATATTCCCGCATGCTCAGGAGTAGACTTGGTAACAAAGGTAGGCAACTCAGTTTAAAGGTTGCACGAAGGTGGAAAGATTGGGGGTGGATTAAACACAACATTCCCCAGTGTATTGCATCATTTCCCATGAGACCACTGCACTAAGAAATACTTTTCATTTGTACTGTGAACCATTGCTCCATGAGGTGTTACAACCTTCTTGATGTTTCTATTAAGATGTTTCTGTTTTTCTACTACACACAATTAAAAATGTGAATTTCCTGCCCAGATGCCTTTGATGGCACAGACTGCCTGAACAGCTGGTAATCCAAGTAGAGTAGTTGCTGTGTCATAGGTTAGATGACTTGCTTTTTTCTGCCCTTTTTGCAGCCTTCAGAAATGAGACAAATCTAATGCAGAGATTATCCACTCTGAGTTCCATAAAAGCAATCATGGCCCAGTTGGCATTCTTCTCTCAAAAACTGTTTGGTATACATTTTATTTTAATCCCTGTTGCAGGTTAGGACATAAACTAATCTGGTTGATTAGCATAGTAGATTTTATGGAGGGTAGGAGGTCTGGTCTAGAGGGTAGAGCCTCCATTTGCCTGAAGATTAACATCCACAAGGTCGCCAGTTCGAGGCCACCGGCACCGTGCGACCTTGAAGCAGCTGGCAAGCTGCAGCTGAGCTGTTCCATCTGCTCGGAGCGTGGGAGGATGGAGGCCAGAATGTTAAACCAGATCGGAGTGTGACACCTTGAATGTGGTGGTTCTTGAAAGAGAGAACCTTCTTTCAATTTGTAAAAATCCCTGCGTGGATTTAATAAGCCTGCCTGTGTAAACCGTCTTGAATAAAGACCAAGAAAGGCGGTATATAAATACTGTATATTATTATATTATTATATTATAGTAGATTTTAGCTACATTGAAACATACCGCTTCCCAGAGGCACATATTTATTTCTAGGGTGGAAGAGCAATTCCAGTCCCAGTAGTCCTTTATATGAATATAAGGCCTTAGCAGCCTGAATAGCCATATACAAGAGAGGCAAAACAATGTTTGGCTCTAAAATTCAGCTGTACCATTTACTCTGATCATGTAGCATTTCATCCTATAGATCACTAGAAAATCTTTATGTAAACAAGGAATCCCAAGATGGTTTAGCCCAACTCCCCGTCAGAAGCTATTCTCAGATCTACATACTATACCTACAATTAATTAATTAAGAGCATTCAGAAGTCCACACTAGTGGATACTCCTCATTTTTAATGTTATGTTTTATAGACTATGAAACAATTTCAAAATGGAAAATAAATTGATTGGCTAATTAATATCCAACAGCAGTTCTCACCTCTTTCTCTATGTTTCAGTAAGTGGTACCAAGGTGACTGTGTATTGTTACAGCCATGTTTTAGTACAGCATTTCAGCATTGAGACTCATCTAAAAAAAGTTTCACTTAACCAAAGTGTCAAGCTTCTGTGGCTATAATGGTGATTGGGCAGCAGTGCTCTCCCCCCCCCCCAAGTAGCAGATTGTTTAACCCTTGATGAACATATGAGTGGTCCAAGGGCCATAGATGACAGACAACGGCTCCCCAAGTTCTGGCCACTGTTTCCTTACAAAAGTGCATGCATGCAGCATAGTAAGGCAACATGGCCATAAGTGTGTCCTCAATTGATACAGACAGCAGGTGCATGCAAAGGGAGAAGCCCAACCCTCAGAATACCCTCCTTCAAATTAGTAATAGGAAGCTCCCACTGCTGTAATTCCCATCAGCTTCTGCTCCCCATCCCATCTCCTACTAGGAAAAGGTAACATTATGGACTTATGTTGGAGGGAGAGGTAGCAGACACCTACAGTTCCCACTTGTTTTGTTCCTTGTTATTGTGCACAGGAAAAAGCAGCAGGCATCTTGCAGGCAGTTATAGAGAGTAACCAGTTGAACAAAGGGATCACAAGCAGAATTAAATAACATTCTGTGGAGTGGGGAGGGGAAAGTGGAATTCTTTTTGAGGTGGTTCACGGGCATTTGGTGCAAGATCTACATTTCACCTTACTTGCACCTGTCATTTTGTTCAGGGGCATCTATAGCTTGCACACTCTTAATCACATTTGACGGAGAGCAGAGGAGACAAGTACAAAAGAATCTCTTGCAGATCTAAGGGACGATGATATATTTGTGATATATTTGACATACACTGAAGAACTCATTGGCAGTTAGAAATGAATACTGCAGTCTGAGAAACAGCCCATTCATAATCTTTGTAGAAATTATACACAAGTTATTTATGTGTAATTATATATGACATATTATTTATATAGTTCCATCAGCATGTGTGTGGTGTGCAAAGAAAGTAACAAGATGACAGGTGCCTACAGTGTGCTGCCTCAAGTTTGAGACTGGAAGACAGAAGACGAGGTAAGAGTAATGGGGAGAGTTTTATTTTAAAAATAAATTTTTTAAAATCCGGCACTTTAGTAGAAACTTCAAAGGCAGCTAACAACAAAAATGAAAACAAATCAGTATAAACACCAATACAGCAATAAACACAATGGGATAAATGCATCTTAATTGTCTTTTTAACATTTATGCAAAAGAGTCACACGGATGCTCAGCCCAGATGAGGATTTTGGCATGGTGGGGGCAAGACAGGTTACTCTGCTAACTGGACTAAGAAGGCACCTTTTAAGTAGTAGTTTTCTTTTTTTAAGAGCCCAATCCTATCCAACTTAACAATGCTGATGAAGCCATGCCAATGGGTTGCACACTGCATTCTCTGGTGGTGGAGGCAGTCATGGGGGCCTCCTCAAAGCAAGAGAATGTTTTTTCCCTTAGCCCAGGGCTGAATTGTGGATGCATGGATGCTGGAAAGTAGGATAGGATTGGGCCCTTAGTGAGAGCAGAGCAATCATCCCTATTCACCCAAGTACATCTCTTCCAGTGGCTGTTTGTTGGTGGCTCCTTTGCATCTTTTTATCCTTTGTGTAAGCAGGAGGAGAAAGAACCATCTTTTCATTTATTTTGTGATGTAAGCCACTTTGTGAACTTTTGTTGAAAGGCAGTGAATAATTTAGCAGATTCCCTGATTATAATCCCCTCCCCCCACAAATGTACTAACCTGTTGTAAAAAGCATGTGAACATGTTTCCTAAGAGAACTGGGGAGGGGGGGAGGATGTTCATCAGAAAAACTGTATAGGGAGGAAGGGTAAACTCCCCTACTGTGAGATACAGGAAGCTGGACTAGATGGGCCTTTGGCATGATCCAGCAGGGCTCTTTTTATGTTCTGATGTTTCCCCAACCCTGTCCATCCCAAGTGAATCAGGGCACCCTGCAGCTATTGGAAAAGCTTGAAAAGACCAGAGATACATTCATGCATTTCCATTTTCTTGTCTGGTTGTTACATGTACTTCGCATCGCTAGGGGAGTCCGGAGGGTGCGGGCTGCACCAGGTGATGCGCCAGGGGGGTGACGTGCCCTGGGTGGGTGAAGCGCTAAAATCGCACCATTAGGAGCTACCGTGTCATGCCATACACCATTGGATGCGGAATGGCCGACGGAACACAATGCAAAAACCCCGTTGAGAGAGCTCCTTTCCTTCAAAGGTTATGGCCAAAAACCAGAAGGAAAAAATGCATGGAGCCCTATGGAAAGTGAAAGTGAGCCGAATTGCGCGTTTACTCCCCCCCAGCTGCGAGTGTATGGAGCCCTATGGGAAGCGAAGCAGCCTCACGTAGCGTGTACTCACGAGTAGGCAGACGTGCCTTGGCTGGTGGTCAGGCCAGGCAAAGGGGAATGTGAGGACACCAGAATGGTCCCGATCCGATGGGACTGGAGCACAACAAAAGCCCCAGAAGGCAGTCTCCCCCCCCCCCACTAGAAAGGACCAACAAAGAGGCTTGAACTGGTAAGGGGAAAGTTTTCTATTTTGCACTTGCAAAGTTTCCCTCACAGCCCAATCCTACCCACACTTTCCTGGGAGTAAGCCCAACTGACTCTAATGGGACTTACTTCTGAGTAGACATGAATAGAATTGGGCTCCGAGGTTGGACTCCTATCCCCACTTTCCAGAGAGTAAGCCCCATTGACTCTAATGGAACTTACTTCTGAGTAGACAGGCATAAGATTGGGCTCTGAGACTTGTAAAGCCAGGTGGGTCTTTGTATTGATGTGCTTGAAATAGAAGGACTTTAAACTGGGCACTGGGGAGGGCTGAAGATCTCACTGATTCTTTTGGGGGGGGGGTTGTTATTGCAGGCAGACTACAGAGAAAACTCACTTGGTGGAACAGGACTGGCTCCCCCTTATTTAATTATCTCTTTTATTTTAATTTAATTATTTATAATTATTTATTTTAATTTGCTTGATGGTGTCACTTTTGGCCATGACACCACTTCCAATCGGTCCTGGACAGATTGTCATTCTAAAAAGTGGGACCAGGTGCTAAATGTTAGAGAACTGCTGCAATAAGGTGTTAGTAAGTTGACACGGGGGTGTGTGTACGTGTGTGTGTGTGTGACCCTACAAGTTTTCAAAATCACTAAAATTAGAGTCTGGAGGAATAATCCCATCATGTTATATATCAATCAATGCGCAATTTCATGCAGAATGCCATGAAACAAACCACATTGAAATATCTGTGTTCTATCAAAAGGTACTGCCAAAAAACCAGTGGGGGCAGGGCGATGGTACATCACCATGCCCACCACCTGGGGTGTTGCCCCACCCACTGCATGGGGTGACGCACAGGCCTCCCGCACCGGGTAACGTGAATCCTAGTGACGCCACTGGTTAGACTTTGTTTCAGTTAGCTGCAGAAATAAGAGACAAGGGATTAACAGCCCAAGCCTATGCATGTCTATTCAGAAGTAAGTCCCTTTATAGTCAATGAGACTTACTCCCAGGTATGTGTGGATAGGATTGCTGCCCTGCACATGAGGCTGCCACAGTGCCAAAATGGCTACCGTGGTATCCAACATATGCCAGGCAGCCCGCAGCGGCTTCTTGGGGGAAGGCGACTTTCGTCTCCCTGGATAAGGGAAGTAGCCCCTCAACGGGCCTACTCAATTCTGCAGCGGCCCTTGAGCCAGCGCAGAATTAAGGAGTTCTGTGTTGGGCTGTGAGGCCTGACACAGGGCTCAGGATCCAATGGAGCTGAGCTCTGCTGGTCCCGCCCCTCCCACCCCACTCTTTCCCCGCCACACCTCCTCCCTGCCCTTATAGTGAGTAGTTTCTGCTCAGGGGTCAGCCAAGCCAGGCCCTGACTAAGGGTCCAAGCCCAGGAGAGAGCCCACCTATCCACAGGTGGCAGTGGTAGTGCCCAGTGCACCCTCAGAAATAGGTGGGGTCGCCCTTGGGGCCTAGTGCAGGTTTTACCTCAGGGACCCCAGCAACCTGATCCCAGCACTGTTTGTGCCGACATAGGGATTTATAGGATATTCTGTGTTGGCAACCTTCCGTCTCGAAAGACTATGGTATCACGCTCTGAATATAGGATATCAGTGAATCAAAACAGCAAGAGAGGTGAATGATTCCAGTAGTAAAGATGCAAAGGGCAGAGGGACTTGAGATAAGACACTGAAAAGCTAGAGAGAAGGAGTCAAGTTGTTGTAGTCAAGAGGGGCAACAATGAAAGTACAAACCAGAAGTTTCATGGGTAAGGCATTGAGCAGAGGTGGGACGCGATCACTCCACATCTACTTTCACTGCTGCGGGAAGCCCTGTTGCAGGTCGCACTGGCCTCCCCGCACCCCCGAGAGGCTGCAGGGGCTTGGGTACATGTACCCTGGGGATCACGCCGCTGCCTTCCCCCGCCCCTGCTGCCTCCCCCCTCCTGCCCACGCAAGAACTTAGTGGCTCTCAAACTCTCCCAGAGAGTTTGAGAACCACTGCTGTACATAGTTCTCTGCTATGTCATCGTTGTCCACCCCCACACCTTTTATCACAACCTGTGAGATAGGCTAGGTTAGACATTAGCCTTTGATCATCCAGTGAACTTGATGGCTGCTTATGTGCCTTCCCTCATCCTATTATATTAAGACTGAGTTTGGCAACAAATATGCACATTTAGATTCCCCCCCCCCCCTGCAAAAACCACCCAGATGTCTCTGAATGAAGACCAAGAAAAAAGCATCTGGGCACCTTTGACAAATTTCGATTTTGAATTGGGTGGCTCATTTCTGGCCTAGAGAAGTGACTCTCTGGGGGCTCAGGTTAGTTATCACCATTTCTACTTGCCGTGAAAGGTCCTGGCAGCTGGTGTCTTCTTTCTTTCTGCTCCTCCTCCTCTATGCAGTCATTATGACAAAGGGCTAACTTGAAAGCTTGTGGCCTGAATTGAGCTGTCAAGGCAGTGCTGTGCAGTGAACTTTCAACACAAGGTCACAGGCCTAATGAGGCAGTTGAGCAACATTAAAAATAAAAAAAATGTTAAAATTGAATTATTAATAATCTTTGCCTAAACGTTACCAGGCCATTGGGTCCCTTTGGAAAAAATGCCTTTAGTCCTACCTTTCTTGCCTTCATAAAACAAAATGCTCACCTTAAAACAATATCCTCATTTTCATGTTTACATTTGGGAGCTGGCTACAAAAATTACTTGCCTCTTTAAGTTTGCTATGTATTTTTTTCTGGCAAGATTCCTGTGCATGATAAAAGTTAAACAACTGAAATTTCCCCCATCATTTGATGCATCTCCCTATCAAGACATGGTTCAACCTGTTGGATTTCCGCCTATCACAAAACTATTCCAAAAGTTCAAGACATCTGCCAGGAAAAGAGCGGAACCTTTAGAGCTTCACTTTGCCTTTGACTCCTTTGATCTATGTGATGTTTCTAATTTCTCTGCTCATTATTCTGTGGATCCATCATAAGCGGTCTCCAAAGGAGTTCAGTAGTAGTAGCTAGTAAACATAGAAATTTTCCTTTCATTCGATTGTCTACATAGAAGAAAGTTAATGGTTTCAGATTGCCTTAGATGTAGAGCTCAAGTCTGGCAACATTTCCACACTGCCATTATCTATTTTAGAGAGAAAAAGCCATATTAATCTTTACTGTACAAGGGACGCATAAAATTATTCAGTTATAGGATCACAAGTTGTATGTGCAAATCTCTCTTCCTGGATAAGAGTGAGTATAGATAAATCAAAGTTGACCTTTTTCCAGAGATAAGATGAAAAATAATGTGATTGTTAGAGAAATAGCCATTTATAAAATTAAAAATAAAATGCATACTCCGTATCAAAATTTGCAAGCCATTCAAACAGTTAACTTTTTCAAACAGAACAAAGTTGTGTTCCCGCCAAAAATTATGCAGCCGCAACAGTCTTGCGGAGAACCTGCCAGATGACCCACTTGTTACATTCATAATTGCATGCCATCTGGTGTCTGGCACACACAAAGCCTGGCCGTTTGCCAGAGCAGGACAAACCCTCACAAGTCAATCTGGTTCACTTCTGCTGTGGCAGCCTCTAGAGAACGCTGCCATCCTGCTCTTTCTTCATGCTATTACATTGCATTCACTCAGAAACGTCTGTTGACTTTATAGATGAAGGTTATGCTAGCCAGTCCTAGACAGGCTTCCTAGTTGTAACAAATTGGGCATAGATGGCAAACATCTGTAGACTGGATAGCCTTGTTTTGTTCCTAGAAGTCTGGGAATACAGTATTAGCTTCAATTCAAACAGCTCAGTCACATATTGCTTTGAAAACTGGCTGTAATCCTCCAAGGAGCTGACAGGAAGACTCTGACTTCTACACATAGAGTTGCAGTTCTATTGCAACTAAAAAAACCCCTGAAAAGTCAATTGAACTATAAATCAAAGGACTACATCTTAGTAGAATTTCATTATGCACTACAAATCTGTGCATCTGCAACTCAGTTAAAAAGAGCAATCCACCCCAAGTCAGTTTCCTGTGAGACCTATATAAACTACACCCTAAGCCGACTCCAGGGTAACACTTCCTGTTTATATGCTGAGATTTTAATATGACCCCGTAAATGTATGTGCACATAGCCCTGGCGCATGGTCTGAAGACACAAGTTTGCCAAAGCTGGAACCCAAACCTATGCCAGGACAGTACCACCGGCCACCACAATGCTCTGGCTGTTGCAAAAGTGCTGTAAAGCATTCTGGCGCCAGTAGTAAGAATGCTGGACTGGTGCTGAAACCAGTGCCGATCAGCACTGGGCCTTAGAGCTGGGAAGACAACTCATCCAAGCAACTAGCAGTAAGTTGCCCTGCTGTTCTGCAGTGAGAGGGCAGGGGGAAAGCAGAACAGCAGAACTGGGCAGGGAGAAGGCAACTGGAGGAAGGATCGGGCCAAGAAGGGGGGTGGAGATAGTAGCAGCCAAATCCTATACCTCCTCCCAAGCCATGGAGCCCTACACAGGCCTCCTCAGTTCTGTGCCAGCAGACTAGCTGGCACAGCTCCAAGGAGACCCATTGGGGCTGCCTGGGATCAACACAGGGTAAGGGAACATTTGTTCCTTTACCCCAAGGAGAATCCTGTGGCTGCCCCAGTCCAATTGGATACAACAGCAACCATTTGGGCGCCACTGTATCAGTGGGCACTGCTGGGGCTTATGATAGGGCTGTAGATTGGCTATTTTGTTTAGTGGTCCCTGCCTGTGTCTTAATAGCAGCTTAGTCAACAGCCAAGAGAGCTTTGCAATGCATAGAGATTAGCATTGTCTGCTAATTTCAACAGATCAAGTGGGTGTTAAAAACAGATAAGGCCAGCCCATTTTCTTCTGGGCAGCTGGCATCCCTAGCCTGTGTGCAAGCCAGAGAAAACCAAGCATATCATAATCCTGTTGTAATCAATAGTATTTGGCATACAGCTAAGTACCAGTTCCCTCCAGTTTTGATTGGATGCAGATACAAGCATGTCTCTAGCTTCCTCTAGAAACTCAATTGTTATTCTTCTTTATTGGATGTATCTCTATCAGACCTGCCCTTTCTTGAAGGTTTTTTCTCTTACACACCAACCCTCTTCACCCATCTGCTTCCCATTTTAAATCCCCAACTGACACTAACAGATCCTGTATACTGGATTCCATTTTTTCAAACCTGTAACCCAGATTCTAGTTCTTTGTTTTCCATCCCACATCTGCTTCAGATTCTCCCCAAACACTGCCTTATCCTACAGATCTTATATTCCTCGTTCTTCCCTATACCTTGCCACTGTACCAATAAGCTCAATATATTTGTATTTTATAATTTTTTTAAATAAACTGTTATTGTTTGACATTGTAGAGTGTTTGCTTTAATGTTAAGCTGCCAATTTTGGAATGAAAAGGCAGGGTGTGGTGTGTGTATAAATTATGTAAATAAGTACAGTAGAACCTCCAAAGTTGACCACCTCTCTATTGACCACCTCAAGTTGACCTAATTTTCACAGTATGGACAGACACTGCATATACACTATGGGAGACCAACCTCTCTATATTGACCACCTCCGTAACTTGTATCTTGACCACTTCGGCCATTGCAGATTAATTTACCCTCCATAAGTTGCCCACTGAACGCTATACTGTGGGCCTGTGTTTTGTCTGGTTTGTCCCATCTTGGAAAAGCAAGCAGCCACGCGACAATCCCTCCCCTACGCCTGCTAGTGTGTGCGCGAAAGGGTTTTTATAGGTGGGCACACTACACATAGCCAACAGACCTGCACTGGCTGCCGATTGTACCTGGACATGTACCAAGTTGTGAGGGACATGAGGTTGCTTCCCATCACCAGTGCATTACTTTACACTTATCTTGAAACACAATTGCTCTTTTGCTGCCTATTCTCCCGGTTTGGAGAGATCCTTCTAGAGCACTTCACAATCCCTTCTGGTCTTCACCACTCAGAAAAGTTTAATGTCATCCACAAACTTGTCCACTTCCCTGCTTATTCCTGTTT
Organism: Tiliqua scincoides; assembly: GCF_035046505.1. Classification (NCBI taxonomy): domain Eukaryota; kingdom Metazoa; phylum Chordata; class Lepidosauria; order Squamata; family Scincidae; genus Tiliqua; species Tiliqua scincoides. The sequence continues at coordinate 40,145,337 of NC_089824.1, read as the reverse complement.
CCAGGTCATTTATGAAGATGTTGAAAAGCACCAGTCCCAGGACAGCTCCTTGAGGCACTCCACTTTCCATCTCTCTCCACTTTTTCTGTCAATTGCCCACTGACACTCACTCTGGTTCACAACCAGTTCCCAATGCATGAGAGGACCTGTCCTCTTATTCCCTGACTGTGGAGTTTTCTCAACAGCTTTCAGTGAGGGACTGTATCAAACACCTTCTGGCATTTAGTGAATCTGAGGAGACCTAGTGGAGGCCAGACAGCCATAATAAAAAAGTGTTTTTTGTGGGGTTTTTTAGCTGTTGGGGCTATGTAACATGTTACATGCTGTGAGCTGGCAAGGGATAGCATTGGTCTGCCTGTCTGCTATGAAACCAAGTATTTTTTTTTAACTTACAATTTTTTTTAAGCTTATGAATTTTCAGGGGTTTTTTTAAACAGATTGTGGGCTGTTTATTCTTTGTCTCTTGATATAGATATAGATGATATAAATAGTAAGCATCACAAGAGGATCAATTCTCATTGATATGTGCAATAAAACTTTTTAAAAATTCAATCTAAATAATAACTTGGCCCCAGGGGGCCAAGAAAACACAGGTCATGGTTCAGGATGTGAACTCACCTCCCTGCATTACAATCTTTGCGCATGAACTGGAGGTTGTCCATGACTTTGTGTACCTTGGCTCAACGATCTCCGACACTCTTTCTCTCGATATCAAGCTAAACAAACGCATCGGTAAAGCAGCTACCACGTTTTCCAGATGCCTGATTGCCTGGGGATATTGCAGAAGCAAACATGCAAGTAAAGCAGCTACCATGTTTTCCAGACTCACAAAGAGAGTCTGGTCCAACAAGAAGCTGACAGAACATACCAAGATCCAGGTCTACAGAGCTTGCGTCCTGAGTACGCTTCTGTACTGCAGCGAGTCATGGACTCTTTGCTCACAACAGGAGAGGAAACTGAACGCTTTCCACATGCGCTGCCTCGGACGCATTCTCAGCATCACCTGGCAGGACAAAGTTCCAAACAACACAGTCCTGGAACGTGCTGGAATCCCTAGCATGTATGCACTGTTGAAACAGAGACGCCTGCGTTGGCTTGGTCATGTCGTGAGAATGGATGATGGCCGGATCCCAAAGGATCTCCTCTATGGAGAACTCGTGCAGGGAAAGAGCCCTACAGGTAGACCACAGCTGCGATACAAGGACATCTGCAAGAGGGATCTGAAGGCCTTGGGAGTGGACCTCAACAAGTGGGAAACCCTGGCCTCTGAGTGGCCTGCTTGGAGGCAGGCTGTGCAGCATGGCCTTTCCCAGTTTGAAGAGACACTTGGCCAACAGTCTGAGGCAAAGAGGCAAAGAAGGAAGGCCCATAGCCAGGGAGACAGACCAGGGACAGACTGCACTTGCTCCCGGTGTGGAAGGAATTGTCACTCCCGAATTGGCCTTTTCAGCCACACTAGACGCTGTTCCAGAACCACCATTCAGAGCGCGATACCATAGTCTTTCGAGACTGAAGGTTGCCAACATGTAATAACTTGGCCCTGCATTTGTTGTCCTGGGAGCTAAACATGATATTTAAATGCCTTTTTTCCCATATGTTGACCACCTCCCTATGTTGACCAATTTTCTCCAGTCCCTTGGGTGGTCAACTTAAAGAGGTTCTACTGTGTGTGTGTGTATGCGCAATCGTATCCACACTTACCTGGAAGTAACTCTGCAGTGCATACTTCTGAGTAGAGATGCACAGTATTGCTAAGTTGATGTCCTATAGTCACCAAAACAAGGCAAGGATGGGATTCCCTAGCGAGACCACATAATAAAGCAGTTTACTATAGCTCCTGTTAACCCAAAGCACCAAACATGGAACCTTAAAGCTACTTATCCCAATGGTTGCAGAAGTGTTAGCACATCCATCAGTAGGCCACTGCACTATAAGAAAATATCACTTGTGTTTTGGGAAATGCCAAACAATGTACCAACTTAGATGACACTGATTTCCCTTAAATAAAAGTAAATGCTCCTTAGATGTGCACATAAATGTTTTTATTATTTCTGGTGTAAATGTGGACCTGCATTGTATGCAAAAAAAATATTTAAGTGAAATAAAGTCAGCAGTACAACAACAACAAAAACATCCAACAGAATTTCATCAAGATATTCATCTTATAATTCAAAACAAAACATATGCATTAACAGATGCTATCGTTTTCCAACATGTATGTTTGGCTGCAGTAGGTATATTCTACTTATAAACATTTTAAAAATGCAAACGCACCTAAGTGAAAAAAAGTATCAAAAGATATCTAACATAGCATAAGTTTAAAACCTGTTGGCTTGTGTTTTTTTTTCCTGCTAAAGCAACATAAAAGCAATTAACTGAAAAATTCAACCAATACCAACTCCAGTTTGTACTACTTACCAGAGACCTATATGTTAAACCTTAGTACTGGTGGCTTTGGTACCATTTTATTTTATTTTATTACTATAGAATAAATTTACATACATCCCGCAGAGCAGCACATCTTTTAGGCATGAAAGATGAAGACAACAGTGTGATCCAAAGAGTTGTAGGCACACTGTACACATGCATTGCTTGAGTCTCTCCACCACCTCCCCCCATCCCACTGCTATCCCTTGGCCAGAGTATTTTCTGCCATTATATGGGAAACTGCAGTTAGAAAAGGAAAATCCAAACAGTGCTGGCTCCCATATTTGGGTGCATACACAGAGGACTCTGGATCTTGGCATACTAGCAGAGAGCTCATTTAGGTACAGCTAAGTGCTTATGTACATCCAGCAGGACAGGTGACCAACATGCACCCATACTACCTTGTAAACCGATATCAAGCTTTGGAAGTAGCTTGTCACATGGTGGGCATGCCATTAGATACATGGTCCTCTGGAATGTAGCCTTACTATGTTAATCACATTCACTTAGTTCCTTTGTGCTTCCGGTAAGGAGCCTTCAGTAAAACCTTATGTAAGAGAGTGAACACACCAAAACCAACAATGCCAAAGAGTTCCAAACTGGCTCATCACATTTTGATAAGGAAGAATAGCTATCCTTTTTACAGAGCTGTTCTTAAAAAAAAAATCAAGCAGTTTAAAAACTGCATAAAACCTTGAGTGCCTATTAAAAGGCAGCTAAATGAACATTCCATGTATAAATATTTGTTTAAATATATAAATAACTATAGTATGGGGCTCGAGCTTTTTTCTTTTTTAAAGTTCTCTATAACCATAGAGACCTTTACAAACCACACAAAATATTAAAATAAGGGAACTAATTTTTAGAGTTCTTGGTGTTGTGGTATCAAGTTTCTTGCTAGTAACTGTGTTACTCCCCACACCGCAGCTGATATCAAGTTAACTGGAGAACATGCCATCATTCTATTTGTCATTTTACATACAGTGCATACAATGCTTGCTCTTTCCATCTCTCATAGCAGCAAGCAGATTCTGCTGCTATCTAAAGCAGCACGCCTGGGAGTGGAGAGGAAGAGTATCAGATTCATAAATAGCTAACATCTACAGTATACAATTCTATTTACCTGTCAGTATTTAGATTGACAGCATACCATTATGTTCTGCAAGAACTTAACTAAAAGCAGCTACAACAAAAGCAAAACCAAGACATTCCTTCAAATACAACAAAAGTAAGTGCAAATTGTCTAAAGCAGGTTAACTGAAGCAACTGCTGTATCCTGTGAAGATCTGAAGATTGAAGAAATCTCAAATATATAACACACTTGCATTTTATAGTTTCTTTGCTGTGCTTTAAAGCACCTAAAGGCAGATATTGAACAATGTAGAATTCATTCACAACTTCAGCGGAGGCAGCCATAGCCAGCCTTCAGTCACGTACATGCCCATGCCTGTATAAGGAAATGTTAATGGACCAGGGCTGCATAGAGAGATGAAATGCTGGTATTTGTGGCAGCACTTCTTCCAGCCAAAATAACCACAAGACTAAACTGTCTACAGCCCAGTTCAGACCAACATTGCTGCATGCGAAAGCAGACATAAATGCAGCAGAAAAAGGGCCTGCATGCACGTGAAAGAAAACTGTGGAAATGATCTTTATTTTTTCTCAGATGTGCAAGGAAATGCATTCCTGTATAGACCCTCAAGAAGCCATAAAGTGGGTCATCAAGTTTTTTCCCTACAAAAATATATCCCTTTATAACCAAGTTACTGGAATACTTGTAGTATAACTTAGCTGAACTTTAAAACTACTATGTAGCCCAACATGATTTAAAAGGAAATAGTGCAATCTTTAAAAAGATGAAATTGAGATTTATGTACTTCACATCCTCTACCGTTGCTGCTGTTCTATGCATCAAGGTTAAAATTTGCCTTCTCTCGTTTCAGCTGGAGTCATTTTAGCAGGAAAACAACATCAGCTTCTAGACAACCTGCATACATATAAATATCTACACATTAAGGCTGCAATCCTGCACATCATTTACACCTACACAGACATGTGTCAGTTACTGGCATCTGCAGAGCAACCCAGGCAATTCAAGCATCATGCTATAGCAACAGACCCTCCACCACTATCCTTTACAACCATTCCCTCCTTTTCCTGTGAACTGCACAGTGAAAGTGGAACAAGAGCCTAAGCTCAGACAGAAGTATCCTCCTTTGGCATGTGTTTAGACCTAGGCCTCTAAAACTCTACAACCACAACACAGGACGTTCACTCCAATCAAGCTACTAGTAAAATAAAATCAGCTATAACCATCTCAAAAACATCTTTCTCCATTCAGAGAAAGCTCAGGTAGCATTCTTATTTCACTCTGTCTCCTCAGGTACATTATCATGAATTTGCACTGGTCAGAAAAGTCCAGCACAACCTTACTTCCTCCTCATTTTCCAGCTTAACAAGTTATATACAGTGTTCTATAACCATCATAAGACTGCCGGCTGTGATATTTTATGTGGTGTCAGGCTTTACTCCCCTTCCTTGCTTCCTATGATAGTTTGCAGATTGGCAACCACCACCAGCTTGCTTCCAATTTCTCCAATATATGTGTCTTAGTATATGTGGTAGAAAGATATCAATGCCAGCAAGAGGTCCAAACTGCAGCTGAGAATCCCTTTATGCCCACAAGTTGCTCACATGCCGCTGATCTAACAAGAGCCCTTGCATCTTTCTCCATGGCTAAGCTGTGCCAGAGCTACCTTTAAACATGCACCAGCAACTGAATATTTTTCCTGCTGCCACATGAAGACAGTGCAAGGGTCCGAAAAGACTCAGGGGGATAGCTTCAATCATGTTAATCACAGAAGACTGAGGGGCTTTGTCAGGACTATGGGGCTGCTGTTTCTACCATATCAATACCAAAATCAGTGGATATGGGAAAGGAGGAAGGTAGCCAGAAGGATGCAGTGCATCTCAAAAAGCACCTGAATGTGCCAAGCATGAAAACATTGCACAAGACAAAAGTGACAACCAAGAAAGGGAGTGGGGTCACACTGCACATTCATGTTATTCTCTGAGCTGTGCGTGTCTCTCTCCCCTCTACAAATGAAAGAACATTTGCTGCCAAGAATGCCTGGAATTTATAACGCTTTGCAAAGCAGCAGGAACATGCAGGTATCTGATATTGCAGCCTTAACTTTTAAAATGAAAAATAAATTATACACAAACTCCCTTTCAATTTACAAAAGCTTTCCTGCTCCTACATGCTGTACAATACATTCAACAATGGTCTCAGTTTCATGAATACTGAAGTTTTCTCCTCTAATAAAAATTCAACTCATCCCTTTGGCTACTATCTTATTAGAAGTACCATTTCCAAATAAATACATTTAACACTGTAGTTAATGTTGTGCAGCATACCTAGAACTAGTAGTGCAACCTTCTATTCTTCCTTTAGACTCCTTTCTTTTGTGTTTCTTTATAAAAATTGCTACATAAGCAAATGAGCATTTAAGCAAAAGCATTTCAAAGTCCTGTAGGTTATTCTTTCATAGATCATTGTACCTGTAAACCTACTCTAAGGTAAAAATGTCTTTAAAAGGAGAATACAAGTATATACTAAAGAATTAGAAATTGGTTTAAAAAGCAAAACAAAGTCAGTTATTCCTTTTACCATTTTCTTTAGATTGTTTTTTAAAAAATCATTTAAAATTCCACTTTTAAAAAAGATTTATATATGACATTTGTCACTTTCTAAAAAGAGACTTCAGTTCTTCCTTACAAGGTAGCCTCAAATTTAAAAACAATCTACCAGTACGCATATCACTGAACAAGTCAGCATAAAGTCCATAATAAACAAAAAAAAGGTAGATTGGTACATGGGTGAAAATCACAAGATCAGAGTCCTTGAATTGCTGCCAGTAGCTGTATAGCTGCTTAGGTATCTTCTGGCTTGCTCAGTCATGATAAGCTGATCTTCTGTCTTTCCATAAACAACAGCTTCCCATTCACAATTTGCCTGTAACACACAGTCCAGTTAACGATTACTTTCAACAAGAACTCAGTGTTTCTTCATTTCAAAAGATGGTTGTAGACAAGTAGTTGTTCTCAACCTCAGTGTCTCTCTACCTGCAACATGAGGAAATACTGGTCTACCTATTAAAAATATTACTGTGAACATATATGAAGCATTTTAAACTTATGTGGATGCCTTGTACCATGTGTTCTAATTAGGGCCAATTAGGCCAGAATCATCTACTATCCTGACTGAGAGTGGCATTCCAGAGTTTCCAGTAGGGGTCTAGCCTAACCCTACCTGGAAATGTTAAGGATTGAACCTTAGGACCTTTTGCATACAAAATACATGCTCTGCCACTGAACTAAGGTCCTTGGCGCACGATATAGTTTGCTTCCCTAGAGTTATCAAGATTACCAACAGGAGCCAGGTGCAAAATGGTGGCTGGGGAATATGTGGAGCCAGATGCAAATTGATGGCTCAAGTCAATTATCCAGTACCCAGTGAACTCAATACACTGGGATGATCAGCATATAGATGTACAAATCCACACTGATCAGTGTTTCTAACGTTGCGAGGAAGTGGGGAGGCTTTCCATTATTGCTATTATTAAACAAGTTGGAAGTCAGAAAACCAGTCTACTAAATGATCCCAATCTATTTTCTATCTTCCCTGGTTTAGAGTGGAGAGAGAAGGAAGAATGGAGACATGGTGGGGCACACAGATCTCCCATTCATGCTAATGGCCTCATGCACATGTGTATGTCAGGATGTGGAACAGAGAGTCAGGGATCTACTGAGACCATGTAAATTTTCTGTACACAGGTGCTGTGCCCGCACATGACTGGACTGAGGGCCAAATCCTATTCAAGTTTCCAGCACTGGTGCAGCTGTAACCACAGGGCATACGCTATATCCTGTGGTATAGGGCAGTCATGGAGGCCTCCTCCAGGTAAGGAAAGATTTGTTCTCTTTTCTCAGGGTTGCATTGCGGCACTGGCACTGGAAAGTTAGATAGGATTGGGCCCCGAGTCCTTGAAGAACACTATAAAGCAGTGTTTCCCAAACTGAATTGGGGCCCACCAGTGACTCAGGACCTGATTGTTATGGGTTGTGAAAGCGACAAGCTGATAGCTGACAAGAAAAATTAGCCCTATGGGAAGTGAAACTGAGCCACACATGTGGTTTAACTTGTAGGTAGGTAAAATGACTCAGCCCACTTTGAAGGTCAGGCTGAGAGAAATGCAACACCACCAGAACGGTCCCAATCTGATGAATCCAGAACCCAAACGCAAGTTCCCCAAAAAAAAACAAAGAAGAAAAAGAAAAAAGACCGCCCCCCCAGCTGATAAGGAAAATGTATTGAACCCAATGAAAAGTGAAACAGAGCCATGCCATACATTTACTCACAAATAGACAATTGTGCCTTGGCTACTATAAAAGGCCAAGTCAAGGGGAACGCAAGGCCACCAAAATAGTACCAATCCGATGAACACGAAGTTCAACAAGGCTCCAGAAGGCCACCACCACCACCAAATTAAAAAGGATAAAAATAGGCTTGAACAGCTGGTAATTTTTTTTTAAAAGTCTTGTAAAGCTAGGTGGGTCCTGGTGCTAAAAAGTTTAGAAACCACTGCTATAAAGCGATTATTTAAAGTGAGATATTGTGTTCAGTTCTGTATTCACAATGAGGCATGTACATACTGAGTACATTTACAACTTTACTTCTCACAACTTTCCTTCAATTAACTTGATTAGTTAGAAGAGTGACTTGCTTAAACTAGCAAATTCACAATACTTAATGTCACCATTGTCCTTTTCTTAAAATCTGATTCTAGCACACTGTCAGCAGGATATTATACTGCTAACTGACATTTTATTCAGCACTGTACTAAGCAATATTCTCCCTAAGCTGCATGACCACACAGTGAGTCGGAGTCCTACACAACTTCTGTCATGGTGTTCTGAAACTTGACAATGGTGTCATTGCCAAGCAGTTCGGAGCTGCCCTCATGCAGCTCAATGCAGGCCCCACACATACCCTGTAAGAACTACAGGGAATATTGGTTCTAAGGGTGTCAAAAGGGCATTTTAATGAAATTCACATATGCAGTGCTGTTAACATTAAGCCACTTAAAATGTCCTTCATACATGTCCCCTCCAATTTTGAATGTTTAGCTAAAAGGAATGCACTGCTAGCCTCTTAGAGAAAATAATGTCAACTTCAAGAGCTCTCAAGTTACTTATAGGTATACCCTGCACATTCATCTGGTTAGGGATCAGATCAAATATGAAGGTAAAAAAATAGATGAACGTCCTCAACCTTTTGGTTTAAGGGACCAGACTCTGGCTAAAGGGGCCAGACATTGTTTAACATTGCCATGTACCCTAAAGCAGCCCGCGCAGAGCTTGGCTTGGGATGAGAGGATGCCCGCCACAGTTTGCCGTGCACCCAACAGGGAACGGTAGAGCTGCCCGCCCAGGCTTGAGGAGTCCCTGTGCCAAGCCTCCCAAGCTGAGCTCTGCACATACCTCTTCTGGGTGTTCGGCAATGTTAAACATTGTTCAGCCCCCCCTAAACAAAAGCCACTTCCAGGTGTTCAGCAAGGACAAAAGAAGGCAACAAAAGTCAAAGTATTGCTATATTAAATACCTACATTGTATGACAGATTTGATTTCAGCCTAGAAAATGTGCTTTCAAAGAGCATATAATTAAACTAAATAGGTTGGAATATCAAGACATACTGAATACAGACCTGAAGTGTTTTTTCAGTTTTGATATTTTTTGAAGTGCAAGTATTCAGCTTTTTTTTCATTGCTACATTTGGTTTTGTCGAACTGGAATCTTGTTTCTCTGGAATCAGATTAGCTCTATTGTCATGTATTTCCAATAATGGTATCATTAGGAGCGACGTAGTATAGATATTTTCTGACTATATTATAAAGGGAAAAAAGTTACTTATTGTTGAAAGAACAGGCGGACACAGTTAAAACAGGTCACTAGCAAGATGGTCTAGTAGGTTTGTAGGCCACAGCATTGGCAACAAGCTTTGGAAGCATTTAGCATACACTCTTCCCATTTATAAGTGCTTTTGCTAATACAAATTTTCACATCCATATTGCATATATTAAGATCATCCCTCCTTATCCATATATTATCAGTATAAGATCCGGGAATACTGCAGAAAGAAAAGTCTTTCACAGAGACAAGGTCTACCTCCCATTTTACTTTTTCATTTTAAAATCGCACAAGGAGGCTATAGAAATGTAGCTTAAAATGGCTTATCATTCTAAAAAAAAGCAGTGAGTACAGGTGGACAACTGCCATGAATAAAAGAGGAAACATGGCTGTTTTCTCCTACCACTACAAGCAGTATTATTTTTCAGATGCCAAACACACTGGTTATTCTGGTTACAAATCCAACCCATAGTTGTGCTGGTTTATGTTGCAACAGTCATCACAGCAATGGCTCCCATTAACAACTTAAACTGGTTCCCACTTTTCCCAAAATATTTGTTTCTTTTGTATCGTGCTGCTCACCTGTATGTCCAAAATACTGTCCTCAGTAAAAAGCTGTGCATCCAGCTCTTCTTTTTCCCAGGGATCCAAGACTAATGACTTCCTGACTTTCTTTGCAGAAAGATTCTGTCATAAGAAAGAGAGGGAATTACAATTGTTTTCATTGTTTCTGGCCACTCCAGTGATGCAGTACAGTGTAACTTACCTCTGTTTTGTAGCCCTTATAAAAAGAATCCTCTTCTTCCTTGAAAAATATATCTGTTCCAGTTTCTTCCTTTAAAACCTCTCTAATATCTTCTTCCAAGTAGGCAAGTGGCTGCGACTAAATCCATTAAAATTGGAGAAAACATCATGTTAGATGCGTATTTTCAATTACTGTGTTGTGTATACAAGTTACTAATGACCATGTATTTTGACATACAATAGAGAAACACACACCCATCAATATGTTAAGATGCTTAATTCTGGTTTGTAATTTTTTGTTGTTTTTTTAATCTAAGATTGAACTGCTTGTGTCTTGGAATGAACTTTTTTTTAAAGTAGTATAATTGTACTCTGATCTTCAAGAGAGGTGAAATATTCTTCCTTGGTAGTTTAAAAGCCCCAATCCCATTGGTGCCCAACACCACCCAAACAAGCACTTCAGTAGTGCTTGGAACTTTCTGGCCGTTGCAAAAGGAGGCATGCCAGGGGAATGTGGGCTGGCTGGCGTTGCAAGCTATGTGTGACTGGGTCCGTATGGCAGTGGATTCCAGTCCTGGTAAGTACCCGTAGGGTTCGGATGGAGGTGGAGCTGGACAGAACAGGGTAGGCGTGGGCAGAACAGGGCAGTTATGGGGGCAGATCAGGACTGGGATGTGGGGGGTTTGACGGCAGCAGTGTTTGTCGTCCCCTGACTCTCCTCAGACATACTCTAGCAAAAAAAGCTGGCACAAGTCCAAGGAGACCCCCTGGCGAACAGGTAGCCTATTGGAAGATACATAAAAACATTTTTATCTGCTTCTCCCAAGCCCCCAACCACAGCAGACAGCATGTTCTCCATTTGTAATGCTGCATGCTATGGACAGGCAGCATATAGGATTGGGCTACAAAGGTCTCAGCATAAAGCAAATTCATATGTTTCTTATATACAAAAAGGAAAGTTTTTCACTAAACCTCTGTGGTCAATCTGCAAAGCAAAGTAGGAGATGCAAGTATAACTTGTTTCAAATAAACTAGCCTGGACTAGGCTTTCCTCCTGGCTTAGCCAAGAGCCTCTCTAATGACTCCTTGTTATTATTAAATAAATAAATAGCTATGAAAAATGAACTTTAGGTATTCGGTTTTCATATGCATTTTGTTTTTCTCAATTAAAGTTTTGAGCACACTCTAAAGAAGAGCTAAATCAAAATGCTACTTACCACAATTTTCAGAGGACCATATTTTTTTTCCTGAGCAGCTAAGGCATTCTTAAATGGTGTTGGAGTCCTTGGTGTGGTGCCTAGTAGGGATCTTCTAATAGTAGGTGTCCTAAAACTATTCAAGAACCAAAATAAATTTACATTATAATTAAATCACCAGTAATGGAACATTTCATGATCAAATTCGCTCCTCCTCCTCCCTTTTGAGAAATTGCTCTACATCTAGATTGTTATATACAATTTCTTTTCTTTTTTTTAGTTACAAGAACCATTTCAAGTCAAATATGTAGCATCAACCTACCCTGCATTTTCTTTTTGATCTTTGGGTGTTACTTCTTTATTATGTAAAGGAGTTGCAATAAGAACTTTCTGGCCACAAATTGGAGTGGATGTAAATGCAGGATTTTCAAGGTTAAACTGCTCATTTCCAGAACAAGTGTTGAAGAACTGCACACAGAAGAAACAAACATGAATTCCTTTGTGCAAATTGAGTAGTGTTTACCCATAAGATACTCAGAACGCCAGTCTGGAATTTTCTAATTCATCTCTAAGTGGTTTAACAAACTCTGCACGAGCAGCAGAGGTTCACACATTTATGATGAAGAGGAAAGTGGCACTCAGCATCTCAGGCCACACTGGGAACCTCAAGACCCACAGCTATTCTGCACATGTACATGGCACATTGTTTGCACAAACACATTATGGTTATTTTCAGGCCATGATTAGGGAAAATACTCAAAATATCCAATACAGCATGCAGGGAGACCACATGCAAGACTGCTGAGTGACCTGGGGGCTGTTTAAATCTTTCACAGGACCTGCCCACGCATCCCATGGTGTCCAATCAAACCCACAAGGATGGTCCCACACATATGAGGAGGGCAGGCAACCTGTGATCACTGCACAATAGCAGTGCTCAGAATTCCTGCCATGAAAAAGACTCAATGAGTCTGATCTACTTTCAGTATTTTTTTTTTTAAAAGCACAAGAACACATTTATTGGACAGAAAAAAGCCAATCCACTCAACAGAAGGAGGAAAAAACATTATTTCTCTGAGTGAATAGATTGATCTTTGCTGAAGTAGTTCTTAGTAGAGGACATGACACATTATTTATTCCACGAAACTCTGTTAGATTAATATTGCCTTTACCTGGGAGGGAGAAAAGGGTAGTGTTTTCACTGGTGTTTGTTTCAGTGCAATATTGGGCGCATTGCTACATGCGCCATCATTCTGTTCATTGACTGGTGACTGTCCACTTCGAAGTTTCTTCTTCTTGCGCAAGATAGTAGGGGGAGTGCTGAATTTTGCTGTATTTGGGGATGTTGACATAGTTGCCTCTTCTTCATCACTTGTTTTCTTGCCATCAAGCACAACACTTACGTTAAACTGACATTCCGTAGCCCCATCATTGTGCTGAATTCTCATTAGCTTTACCGGAGCTTGATTGACCGGGGAAGTAGCCGCATCAGAAAGATCAAAACTGGCAACATCACTCCATGCTACAGGATCCTATAATATTCAGGTAACATTGAGAAAAAAAGTATCATCAATCACATCTTAGGCAATAAGTAAGGGGTGTGCAACTGGCATTAGCTGATTGCCAGAATTACCATTCTAGCATGATGACAAATTTCACTTCTAACATGCATATGGTTGTAATTCAATTATTTCATAATTCAAAAATTTTAGATGTTTCCTAATTATATCTATTTTTGCCTCACAAGATCAAAGAAAAGGCACTGAGGCCCAAATCCTGTCCAACTTTCTAGTGCTGATGCATCTATGCCAACAACACGTGCGTGGCATCTTGTGGTGGTGGGGCAGTCACAGAGGCCTCCTCAAGATAAGGGAATGTTTGAAGCCTTACCTCAGGACTGCATTGGCACTAGAAAGTTGGACTGGACCCTGAACTAACTACCAAACAAGAACAAATGCTTTAAGTCAGGGTGGGCAAACTTTCAATTTTAGGGATCCTGAACCTTTAACAATTTGTGTAGGGGAGAATTTCAGCTAGTGCAGCTTGTCAACTGTGAAATGACAAGCTGCACCTGCTGAAATTCCCTCTTCTATGCAATTGTTAAAGGTCCAGGATCCCTAAAGTTAAAAGTTTGCCTGCCCCTGCTGTAAGTGTTCCTAATAATATGTTTTGAATTTCTACTGTTTATATTCTCTCATGGAAAGCAACTATATTAAAAATGGGAAATAAAGTCATTCAGACTTACAGATTCAATGAGTTCTAATGTCTCTGCAAATTCAGGAATTGTTTGTAGTGATGACAACACCGCATTTGCCTCTACAGCCAGATATTTAGTAGGCGAGTTTTGCTGAGCTGTTGCAGCTTGCGTTTCATCCATACCGTAAAAGTCATTTGTCTGCTCTGAAAGGCTATTTAGAGTGTTTGACATGCTGTCTTCAATGATGAAGCTTCCAGACCAGTTAGAAAAATTTCCAGCTTGCTAAGAATACAAAAATGTGTTGTTGCTTTATGAGATATGAAAGATAAATCAGAATTGTTATAGAGACTGCCAAAGTATGCTTCATTAAGTTAACTGAAAATGATAGAAAACTGGCATAGAACACATTTAAGTCAGTCAGCCAGTCACCCGCTAAAAAACAATTCTTTTTACCTATTCTGTATACAAATTTAGGATTCTGTGCAGTCAAACCAGGAAAGGAATAAAAAAGTCACCTACACTAAAATTATTTTTCTTAGCACAAGCCACTTCCCAAAATTATAAATAAATATATGATAGGAATCTAGTTATCTCAAATTTTGAGTCTATTTACATATAACACTAAACTACTAGAGTTATCACAATCTAGTCTATGGCTCTGTACTATGCACAGCCATGCCTTAAGACACAAGTTAGATTATTTCCTATCATTCTAAATAACTTCCAGAGTTCACAGAATATGCAATTTTACTGGAAAATAAAATACTCTTATCCTAACTCTCCTGTATGAAACATGCTTGTATCTTAAGCCTTTGCATCTACTTGCATCGCATGCCAACATATAACAGAGGCTCAACATTTGATTTTTTTAAAATGCATATATACTAAGATAAGTAGCTTTAGAAACTTGTTAATCAATGGAAGAGGAAAAGTGTGTTCAGTGCTAGACCTTATTTGAAAGCTGTCTTTAGAATGAAATCAAAAGATTTTTTTAAACAGATATTAGGGAACTGTCACACACATTTGCATGTAATGAGCAGTTAGCTCCTGAAACAGTGCAGATATATTGTTCTTTTGAATCTTTGTAAGCCGCCTCAGACATCTTACAGCGAGGTAGAGTAAAAAAAAGTCTATCAACGGCCCAGTTCTATCCACGTGGTAAGCTGGCAGACCCTGTGATATGCCAGTATACAGCACAGTAAGCCATCACAGCAGGTTCTCCACCAGTCTGCAGAAAACTGCCACTAGTGCAAAAACCAGAAGGCGGTTGCCACCAGCACCCCACAAGCTGGCCACTGAAATCCTGCAGAACAGCCATTGGAATAATTTTGCTAGCAATGAGGTCAAACTGGAGTGAGGATCAGGCCAGGACAAATCAGAGGCAGGACGGGGTGCATCTCAACGGCACTAGCAGATGCCACATGCCCCATCCCAAGCCTGAAACACACTCCTGCTGCAGTACAGATCTATGTCAGCAAAAGAGCTGGCATAGATCAAATAGGCCCACAAGGGACCAAGCAGTGACCAGAGAGGTAAAGTAAAAATTTTCTTTACTTACCTCTCCTGGTTGGCCTGATCCCCTGCTGGAGGGCAGGATACAGCAGCTGCTACACCATCAGCCCTGCATGCTGTACACCAAGTATGGGCTGTTAATAAATTATCTTTCAGTTTCTCTCTATATAACCAAAAGTTGTAACTGTAGTACCTAAAGAACCTATGGACTATATAGCTATCAACTTCGCAGACAGGTTCCCATGCAGAAACATATGACAAGAACACTGATACCCAGAAGAAACTATTTGAAAATTAAAATGTTTCCCATGAACTTTTAAGAAATAGGACCAGCTGCACATAGATTTAAGATCTAATACTATGGATAGCAGTAGGACATTAACCTGCTTTAAATCATACTAATTCAGTGTTACTAATTCATGGGTTGGAGAGTCTGTTGATGCTTTAAATAATACTTTTGTATTAAGGGCAGGAGGTCTGGCTCAGTTGGTAGAGCGGCCATCTTGTATGCCTGAAGATCTGAGGCTGCCAATTCGAAACAACCGGAAGTACCCGAGAACTGACACTGATATACTGATGAGCTGACCCTAGGTGGCAGAGAGGAGTTGCCGTCAAGTGGAGTGTAGGAGGCAAAGGGCCAGAGAGAGGCCAGACCAGGAAGGAATCCAGCTGGAAGGAGTTCTATGAAAGACTACAACTATTCAATTGTAAAAATCCCTACGGGGGTTTAGAACAGCCTGCCTATGTAAACTGCCTTGGATTAAAGTCTGAGGAGAAATCTGAAGACCAAAGAAAGGCAGTATATAAATACCTGTATAAATAAAATAAATAAATTAACTAAAACTGTAATCATGAAGACAGTGAGCATGATCAAGCCCACTGTTCGCTTGCATTAGTGGCAGTGTGTGGAGGTCTCCATGTACATAAACAACTTACAAGAGGGCTCCTGACAGTCAAGACACATGTGCCGCCTACACCTGGATTCAAATACACTCAAAATACATTTCATCCTATGCTATGCCACACCTGGACAGGTTCACCACTGGATGTCATACCACTTCTGAATCCACAGTATATTGTGCAGCTCTGGAGGATAGTCGTATCAATGGCTACTAATCATGATGGCTATGTACTACCTCTAGGCAATATCCCTCGGAATAACAGCTGCAGAGGAGCAATGGTGGGAGAGAAGTATGCCTTCTCTCCTACCTGAAGAATCCCTAGAGCCAACTGGTAGGCTACTGTGGGAAACAGGATTCTAAATGGACTTTACCCTGATCCAGCAGTGTTTTTCTTATGTTCTCTATAAGCCATGTGTATCCAGGTATACTTAGTTACTTACAGCCAGGACATACGAACAGGCAGCGGCATAACTGGAAGGAGTGCTGCCCTAGGGCACATCATCCAGGGTCAACCTCTCCCCCCCAAACATGACCAGAGTTGTGCTCACTCCACAGGCCTTCCCCAGTCTCAGAACACCTCCTAGACATGACCGGAAGTTGCGTGCGTGAATCAGAAGCGCTTTCCGGTCATGTCCAAGGTTCTCTGAGCTGTGGTTAGGCATCCATGGAGAGCCCACTGTACTTTATCTTCCTTCCTATTGGGATCTTATGGTCAGCAGAAAGAGTGAGGTGCAGCCTACACCTTCTGGAAAGCCAAGCCAAGAAACACTCAATCATTTCCTAAGTATTCTGCATATGCCACAGACTCAGTGAAAAGAAGATTCAATACAAGTCATACATTTGGCTAGTGCATAATAGGTTTTGGCTAGTCACCCAGTCAAATTTTATGGGCTCCTGTATAAAGCCATTCATTAATATATTTACACTATGCTACTTTGAAGGACATTATTAGCAGCCATCACTGCACAGTTAGCAAAAAAATACATGCATGGTTATAAAAGCTATTCTTACAGAAGAAACTCTCTTTCTTCTGATTTCATTCTCAGCTGACATAAGGAGTAGTTCAAGTTCTTTTATTTTCTTCTCTTTGTCAGGATCATCATCAATTAATGACTGCTGAAGTGTGAATTAAAAAAAAAGAGGGAGAGACAAAAAATTATAGTTAGGACATCCTATTAAGAGCAATAATGTAGCATTATTTGGTTAAATTCTGATCATTCAGGAAACATTTATCTAAATGATTTCATACAGATCAAGAGTACAAGCCATTGCTCCTATTACACTTATCTAAGAAGTACGAAATCCGACAGAAGTCCCTTCTGCTGACAGATCTTAGAGCTACGCCTCCACTGCAACCACTATGCTGGTAGAACTTAGTGGATATGCCAGTGAATTGTCAAACTGCCATATGCATTACACCAGCACAGCTCTGCTGGTGAGGGGTCAACATCTGCAACAATGTTGGCATATCAGGAACATAAAGGTGGAGCAGACTTAGACCAAATGCTATACTTCACCAGACCCTACTTCTGGCCCCTGCACTAGAATAACATTACACTGACTTTAGAATCAACTCAATGACAAGCCAAAACACATTGCCTCGCTAATGTCATCCCACTCCAAATCCCCAGGACACCTCCCACACAAGCTGTCATTCACTTCAATGGCATTGGAGTGGAGCATCTGTGGAATCATATTCCCCTACTGGAGCAGAATATGGAATCTCGGACAGAGCCCATAAGCAATAAAGCATTTTCAGATTATGTCGGTAGAGTAGCGGTTCTCAAATTTTTCAGCGCCCCAACCCACCTTGTCCTCCATGGTGGGTCACAGTGTGATGCTCCTGGTAGCACTACAATACCTTGTTGCAGTGGTTCCCAAACTGGGACACAGTGATGCCCCATCCAGAGGTAAATGCTTGCTCCCTGAAGTGACCGCGACCCATATCCATTTTTCGTTGCGAAACTGGAAGTGGGTCATGATTGCTTCAGGAAGCCATTTTGAGGCATGGGATGGCCCACAAGGGGGCAGCAGACCCTCTGCAACCTCTGGAGGACCACAGCAACCCTCAAGTAGCAGCAGCGGCAAGAATGCAGAAGTGCTGTCACAGTCAACACCACTCCCACAGCTACTCAGGAGGTCCCATCTCCCATGTAAAGTTTGGGAACTTCAGCCTTATTGGGAGGCCCTGGAGACTGCTTAAAGGTTGCACTGGACCCACAACCCATTACTGGTCACTATAGGCCCCAGAATTCTACATGAAAGTGTGCGGAAGTGACTTCTGGTCAAACCAGAAGTTGCACCCACAAACCGAAAGTCACTTCTGCGGGGAAGACAAGGGCTGACAGACACCAGTACAGTGGATCATGGGCCCAGCACAATCCAGAAACAACCTCTGGGGCATCCCAATAAGGCATTGCAGTGCTATAGGAAGCATTGAGTCAGACCCAGTCACATGGGATCACAACCCACCACACATGAACTTGTGACCCACAGTTTTCTGTGGTATTTTAGAAATTTTTAGAATTCAGAAATAGCTAGATTACCTGAATGAAATTTGAAGAAGTTGGAACATGGTCTATGCAGTTACTGTCCGATGGCACATACTGGTAGCCTGGCATCTAATAAACCACAATTTATTTATACAGTAATTTCTAACCATTTTCTTGGCTTGTTTTTACACTTCTATGAAATTTTATATTGTTTATTTTTCAAAAGTGATCATTTGAGATGAACCCACCCAGATTATCAAATAAAGAAACCCAAATTTACCCAGAACATCAGATAAATGCTGATGGAAACAAGAAGCAGTCATCCCAAAACAAACAGGAAGACACTCTGGGGTTTTACAGATATTTTATCCCTTGTACAAGTTTAGAAAACTATGTTCAATAATCTTATGTCTGTAGAATTGCCTTGGGCATTTTAAGCAACATATAAAAGCATCTATTTTTAAATCTAGCATATTGTTACGCTAATTGTATGTACAATACAATTTTTGAAGAATATAACCAACAAAAGAAAGAAGCTTCCCCACAAGATTAGCTTTCTTGCAGTGCAAGGAAATATAATGGACACTCATTTTACAATCGTAATCTGTTCTAGAGATACCATTCCTTTATGAAAATATTGGATTGTGAACCTAATAACACACAGTTTTTTGGTAATTTGTTCCAAGACCTCAGAAGTTTCTGCCATAGAACACGGCTAAGATTGTTTAAAAGGTGCCTACTGCATTCTTTAGGAGCCATGGTTAACGGTTTACACAATGTTGCAATTATAAAAGATGAATTACAAGGCTGTATACCTGCTGAGACACTACCTAGAAGGCTTACATTTGCATCAGCACTTGATCAGCTACATCTTTTCCTCCAGACAGCCACAATGTTAAGAATGTGCTGTTAAATGAGACACTACCAAACACTTGCAATCACATTGCTGATTGATTGATCTATCACCCACAGGGTCTTGTTGATGGCAATTGTGAGTTCTTTGTAAAGTGAGTAACATTGTATTGTGAACCTTCTTATACTATGGAGGGCCCACTGTAATAAGTTTTTAAGAGGTACACTTTCCCCCTTAATTTAATTAGCAGATTAATTATCAAAAATAAAAAACTGTGGAGAACTTACATGGGTCTGAACTGGTATGTAAAACTGATTCTGCGCATGCAGGTGGTCGGTAGATGCACATGTTTTTTGTGGCAGTTTTAATGAACAAGGTCGCTCAGTCTTGATTCCATCTTGTAAATATCCTTCTTGCTCAACTTTTCTTCGCATAGTGGAGTTCCAGTGATTTTTTATTGAATTGTCAGTCCTAAAAAATTATAGAGTATGATCCAACCAAAGTTGAGCACCTTTAAGTCACTATGATTCCGATGAGAACGAATTAATCAAGTGCTTTAGGCAGTGGTTTTCAAACTCTCAGGGAGTTTGAAAACCACTGTAAGTCCTTGCGGGGGCAGGGGGAGGCAGCGGGGGCGGGGGGAAGGCAGTGATGCACAGGATCACACCGCTCAGGTGCTGCAGGGCCTTGGCTGCACTTACCAGAACCTCCTGCAGCCTCCCGAGGGTGCGGGGAGCCCTGCGCGACTGTCTGCAGGGATCCCTGAAGTTGCAAAAGTGAAAGTGGAGCAAACACGCTCCACTTCTGGTTTAGTAGAAGTGAAGCACGATTGCTCCACTTTCACTTCTAAAGCATTGAGGAGCCCTGCATCTTGCACACCCAGGAAGCTGCAGGAAGCTCTGGTAAGTGTACCCAAGCCCCTGCAGCTCCCTGAGCAGCGCGATCCTAGGGATCGTGCCGCTGCCTCCTCCCTGCCCCAGCCCCTTAAGGGGGCAGAGTCCATGGCCCACAGGCTGGGGCGTCACAACTCCTCAGTTTGAAAAGCCCTGGCTTAAGGTAATAATTCTATGCACACTTCTCTGTGAGCAAAGTGCATTGGGGAATTTCCAAGTAAACATGCATAAGATCAGACTGTGACTCTCTTATTGAATTAATAGGATACAAAAGTGCTTTACTGTGGCTGGATTGTGCCTGCAATGTAGAAATTTTGCTGATTATAGTACCTCTGCTTGAACCTCGAAACTGAACTAAGTAAATTACTCAAAATAGGAGGAATAGGATGGTGGGAGGATTCATTTTGAACAAGATACAATTATATTTCAGAACTTTTCTAAACTAAACAAAAATCTTCTAGCATGTCTAAATAGCACAGCAATTCTACAACAGCACCCGTTACCAAAACAGAAGAAAACCAAGTGAAAATTTCATAACAGGGACTTGCACAAGCAATGGATGTTTTAAGCCATTTCTACCCAGCCCACAGGTGTACACATTTAATCCCTGTTGTGTATATGCAACGTTGGGCAGAAAGGGTTTAATCACATTAAACCAAAAAACAAAAACAAAAAATTACCTCTGAAACCACCTCAGTTTTAAAAGCAGTGTTTTGGAAGCTGCTATTATTTTCTCTTAGCCTAAAGCCCTCTGAGGCTCAATTTCATTGTTTGAAGCCTAGCCAAGGATTAGAAATAGCTTCTATTATTTTTAACTATCCTAGGCACATTTAACAAGTATGTGAAAAACTTCAAAGCTTTGGTTGCAAGTCCTTTGGGACAGGGATCTGTTTAGTTTAGTGTCATGTACATGGACAGAAAAGAAAAAGGGAAAGCCAGCAAGAAAAAGGGTCAGACTCCCCACCTTTACTATGCCCCTCCCCCACACAGAGAAGCACTAACTACCCTGAGAGGAGGAGGAGAAAAAGCCAGAGAGGCATTCACTTCCCATGTTACTTTTGTAGCCTACCAATACATAGAAACAACACTGTAAACTGCCATGGCCACCTCCAGATGGAGAGGGAGATGGGGGATATAAGCATTTTATACAAAGAAATAAAAGGTTCTATAGAAATTAACAACAAAATGGATGGTCAACATTAAGACACTGGAAACGGATCATGCAAGAAACTTTCTGTATGTTAATCCATGCAACAACTTGTGAATTAAGACACTAGCCAGTATTAACAGGAAGTTCACAGTCAAACTTTTAACCAGACTGCAGAAGGACAGGAAGCACTGAATTATTTTTATAAACCAAGAAAAAAAGATGACACTAGTACTTCCTGTTTCAGCTAAGCGATTATACCGAAGTGCTTCCCTGTACAGGAGTAACAAAATCAGAGTAGCAGTAACCAGAGTACATACCTTACATTAGATTTTTTTACACACAACACTCTGATTTTATTGCTCCTGTATATAGTCCCCCTTCAATCTCTGCGTCATATCACACTATTCCAGGAAGCAGATGTCTACAGGTTGAAGGTATAATCTACAGTCTAGATGTGAAATAATTCAAAATGAAAGATGAACTGAAGAGGAAGAAAGGCTGAAAGTCATAGGATACATTGTACAATGTACAAGTTCCCTATAATCCACCAAATGCTCCAAAATTCACCAGATGACCATTGCATTCTTGAGTATTTTGCCCTGTTTCAGCCTTTACAATTCTTTGATACACTCTGTCTTTCTGACATTGGACACAGGGAGCAGCTGTGCACTCAAACCCTATAACATAACACATCGATGGCCACTCAATGCCAAAGATGTACCCCACACCAGAAGTATCTGCATTCATAGGTCACATCCTGGGAGCTTGAAGAAATCAAGAAGGCCAGTAGATTGCATTCTTGTTGCTAGAGCTAAGACCATAGGACAGGATGTGACTGGGTGAAGCAATTGCACTCACATTCCCTCCCACCCCACCAACGATTTCCACATAGACATGACAGCCAATGCTACTGTCAGGGGGCACTTTGTATATCAAAGAATAACCTAGGCATGCTGTTGAGCTGAAAAGGAACGGGGGCTTCCATAGCGATGGTACCGAACTATTCTTGGTTCCATCACATTGTAGAAGGGAATGGGACTCCCTGCACATGCTGCTCAGGGTAGAAAAGGGCGCTGAATACAAGTATATACATGATCCTTGAGATCTTTCCATACACTCAGATCCCCTCACCCACAAGGATAGCATCCAGTTCATGAATTTTGATAATTTGCACCACAAGCCTTTGAAGATGCTCACCAATGCACATATAAAGTGTGGCATAGAAATTGGAAATGCAGAACGCTGGTGACAATGTGCAGAATTTGGGTATAAGAGTCAGAAATCTAGAAATAACTTCTTATTTTGCATGCACAGTGCACTGTCAAATTTAAAAATACCTTCCAGGAAGCAGTTTTGCAATTTCAGCCCATCGGTTTCCTAATCGTTTGTGAGCTTCATAGATGATTCTGTCCTCCTCTTCAGTCCAAGAAGATTTCTTTACCTCAGGATTAAGGTGATTATGCCACCTCTCTCGACATTGCTTCCCTATTCTTCCTTTTAAGTGCTTTGCAATCAAAGACCAGCGCTTTGGACCGTATTTCTGAACAAGTTCAATAACCTGGAATGCAAATGAACAGCAACAGCATTCAAAAAATTAAGCTTGTAAGGAACAAATGTAGATGTAGTCATAAAAGATAATCTCAATAATGTATTTGTAGCTGATAAAAAACAAGCACCCAGCCTACAAACAAGTTGATAGAGTCATCTACCAAGGGTCCCACGTTGCAGTACCTATACTGTTCCTTAATTTGTACAGAACCTAGCTAATTATGAGATGGATATTATAATTCCAAGAAAAATGCTATAGAGTGAGATTTCAGTGTTCCTTTCCCATCACTGCATGACTAGGCATATGGCAAAATTTTGAGATCTTTAGTATGAATCAATTTTTATACACAAAATTAAATTTATTTATATCCTGCCTTTATTCCTCTGAAGAGGCCCCCAAATCCTTGCCAATATTGTTGAACATTAAATAAGATTATGCTAGAGAAAATTAAATTCATTTAAGAAAGAGTAATTTTAGTAAAAGTTACTCAAATATTTTTGTTACTAATTCAAGATAATATTGTCACTTTGTTAACGTTTCATTGATTTGATACTATCGTAACAATATAATCATTTTTAAAGGAAAAATGACTAGGAATGTAGTGAGGAAAGGAGTAAAAGATACAAATATAGGCTGTAACACATATTTGCCCAGCACATTTAATTCCTTTTGTGTATATGCAATGTTGGAAATAAATGGTTTAATAATTCTGTGTGGTTGGTGACCATGGGACAAGGATAGACACAGAATTCCTCAGTGCTCAGCAATGGGATTGCATACATGTATAATTAGAATACCTACTTAAATATATAATTGTAATATAAATACATAATTAGAATATGTATTAACATTCTATGGTTGTTTCCAGACAGCACACTCTTATTTGATCCTGCAAAATTTCTGAATTAAAATTAGTAATAGGAAAACTATATAATTAAGTTACCCTCTGATCCTCTTCCTTTGTCCAGGGGCCTTTAATCAGTTCTGGGTTTAGAACCTTCTGCCATCTATGCTGGCACTGAAAATCGGAACGATTCTGCAGAAGAATAAAGAAAACAATATTTTCAATACAGATTGTACTTGTTGTAAGACGCGACTGAACAGCCACTGGGTAGATGGGACTCGTCAGCCTGGGAAGGCAGCTCATCTGAGAGAAGGAAAACTCTCATCTCAGACCTCCACTGCCTTGTGGCTACATCCAGTTGTGGAAAAGGCTTCAGGAGTCAACCTCAAGGCAAATCCGGAGCCCGAGTCCCTGAGGCAGTTCATGGCTGAACACAGTCACGTTCTGACAACTCCTGCGACGCCGCTGGAACCAACCGTATTGGCTTCTGCCTTTCCATTGGACCATTTCAGCGACGTGGAGAGGGGGGATTTGCTGCATGGGTAACAGCCTATCCTCCATACCTACTTTACCCAGGCTTCGCGCACTGGAGAGGACACTCTGTTCCAGAGCCACCATTCAGAGCGTGACACCATGGTCTTCCGAGACTGAAGGATGCCAACATGTCACTCTCAATTCCTAATTCCACAGGGCTCTGAGATACACACAGATATTCCACTAGGAATTAAGGTTCCTTGTTTATTTCAGTGCTGGAGATAGTACTACACATGGAATGAGGATGAATATGTAGAGCTGCCTGTCTGTGTCTAATTTTTTTTACTGCTTGCTACATTTCTTCAAACTTGCTAATGAATAAGTGACTTCTGATCACTTATGTTATGAAAACCTTACTGAAACACTAATATTTACTTACCTGTAGATGACTAGCAATGAACGTCCAATCACTTGTACCATGCAGTTCTACTAGCTTCTTCAGCTTTTCATCCTGAAACATTAAAAAAAAAAGGTATAAATAGATATAGGACATTAGATTCAAATGTGAAAGTTAAGTAATTAACTGCCTGATGCTCACCTCATCGCGTGTCCATTTTACTCTATTACATATCTTCTTTGACCCTTTCTGTTGTGGTACTTCATAGTCATGATCTGCATAGTGAAGGTCTTCATCTTCTTCCTCACTGCAAAGTGCAAACTAATATTAAATTAACATTGACAGTGAAACACCACATATGTAACAGCTCAGGAAGTGACAGATATTTTGAATATGGGTTATGTTTTTGTCAACACTCACATTACAATCTTATAAATGTTTACTCAGAAGCAAGCCCCAATGTGTTCAATGGTGCTTACTTGTGAGTAAGTATGCATAGAACTGCAGTGTGTTGGTTTTTAATGCAATTATCACAGAATTGTCCTCGGTCTAGCTAAGTAAAATGAGAAGTAATAAAATCAGAACAAAGTGCTTTGAAAGGACAAGTCCAAGTTTATTAAATATCAGAGAGCCCTAAATGCACCAGTTCACAGAGGATTCTCAAGTTGGCTTTACATCAGATAATACAAAGTTATTTGAAGAATAGTTCTTAGCACCGGAAAGAATAAATACAGAGGAAAAAATAAATACAAAAATGACATCTTGAGTTATCAGGGGGAAAAAAAATCACACACAGGAAAGCAAACCTGCTTCAAGCTGCTTCACAAGCAATTTTTTCTTACATGGAGATAAACTCCATGAAGGGGCAAGAAGGAGGAAGTGAACTATTTATTTATTTAAAAGGTTTTTGCTCTGCTTTTCCTATGTGCAAAGCAATATACAGCATAAGAATAAAAACACAATAAATGAAAATGTTTGAAGAAAAGCACTAAAACAATTAAAAGTGCAGGAACAGATTCAAAGATATAAAAATAGCATATTGCTGTATGTTGCTACACAAAGGTTAGGTGAACAAGACATAGAATCATGTGCTGCAGCCCTCAAATTGCTGCATTCTGCTCATTGCCCATCATTAAATAAAAGGAAGGAGCAGGTTGTTTTCACCTTTGCCTTAAGAGCCACACGCCATCTACTGGCCTAATAAAATATAACTGTGTTTGTCCATCACAATTATTGTATTTATCACATTTCTATCCCACTCTTCTTTCTAGGACACTAGTTCTCAAACTTTTAGCACTGGGATATGAATAAGTTTCCCTCAACATGTGGATGACATTAATAGAATCGCATTTTTTCTGTCATTGCTTAACTTCTGCCTCATGTAGGCAGGAGGGAATCAAAACCTTATACAAATTTACGGTATTCCACTGGTGCATGACAGCTCTTGTTTAGTTTTTTGAGTTTGACAGGGAAGTATTAATGCTGCTGGCCAGAGAACATATCTGCATTTGTACACAAATGCATGGAATTATAGGACTGGGTTAAAAATTACAGAGATTCAGCAACAGATATGTGAAAAAGTGACAGCTAAATTGAGATAATTATAAAGAACAAAGGGATTTGGATATTTTAAAAAATAATTTCCCTCCCCTCATTTAACTTCAGCTTTGATTTCACATGGGGACAGTGTTGAAGTGTTTTCGAACACAACACTTGAGTGAAATACCCACTATGTTATTACAACTACTGAGAAATAATATACCAATGTAATCAAGCAAATGTGATTCTTGAATCCATTTACATAGACATTGCTTTTTCTGATGCCCTTATAGGAGACACACTTAGACTGGAATCCTATACACCCTTACCTAGGAGTAAGTCCCACTGGATTTTGCTGCCAATTTCTAATGACTATGTAACAGCGTCATACCAACCATGTTAAGAAAGAATCTACTTGCTATGTTTTCTCTATTATAGAGATACTAATCTGCTATGCATATTAAAACCATTTCTCTTCAAGGGAAGATAACATGGAGCCACCAGGTTATTCCAATTGATCACATTTTTAAAAATTTTGTTTGAAGTCACACGAAGTGTGTGCATGTGTCCTATTTTATACAATTACTACATTCACAATTAAGAAGCCACCAAGGTTAGACCTATAGCCTGACCCTATCCACTTTTACTTGGACACAAATTCCTCCGATTTCAAAGGAACTTGCTTACAAGAAATGATGCATAAAATTGCTACTCTAGAAATACTAGTAAAGCAACATCTAATGAAGTGCAATTCAAATGAGATTAACTATATGCACACATCAATCACAGACTACCAAACAAGTTGGCAAAGTGAAACATACACACACACAGCTGTACAGTACCAGTAGTTTCAAATGATTTTCCTTCAGCCTGCATAACCATTTTGCACCATCCAGCCACATTCAAAAAGTATTTGATATTTTGTAAGCACTGAATATGAGATCAAAAGAAGATCTCTGAAGTATTTTTTTCCTACAAGTCACAGAATTTTGAAGACTTCATTATTGAAGTGTTAAAAAATTATAACTTGCATTAGAATACCACACACTTACATTAATATCTTTATATACAGGCAAGTACTTAAATAACAGACAATCAAAGACAGGCTGCTCTCCTTTCCAATTACAATTGGCTTATTTCCATCATAACTCAAGAAGGCACAGCGAGTGGACAAATACAGTGTCAGTTATGAGATAGTTCACTATTAAAAACATCTCTATATTTTTTTTATCTACAAAAAGTGACACAAGAGGAAAAGCAAGGGGAAAAAAACATGGCCAGGATAAGAGGCGAAACCTTTTTGTACTTCTTTGTGACTCAGTGCCAAAGAAAAACAAAACAGGATGAAAACAGAAGGTGGTTTAAGTTTCCAAGGGGTAAGAAATTTGAGTACTGTGGAAAGTACTCGGAGCAGTCAAATACTAAGGTGGAGAGGGAGACTCGAGTGAACAGAAGATCATCACTGTCACAACCATGAGAACTTGCATTGAAAAGGCAACCACCAGGGAGGAGGGACTAGAGCAGTGTTTCCCAAACTGCGGGTCAGCACCCACCAGTGGGTCATGAGCTAATTTTTGGTGGGTCATGAAAAGTTTTTGAAAAGTTAAACAAAAAACTTGCAAGCATCCTTGCCTGGTTTGTAGAAGAAAACAGTTGATATGAGATAATCTTCATACCCCCAAATTAAAATGTCACATTTTCCAATTTTCTCTAGTAATTGGTGTGCCATAGATCACATGCGTGAACCCAGTTTCAGCCTTTTGTTCGGCTTCGAAGTCCCTAACTGCACATCTTGCATCTTGTTCAGCCTTCCGAGTACCCTGGATTGACTGTAAAAGTTTGGGGTGGGGGACACAGTCCATTTCTAGGAAGCATCTAGCACAGTGGTTCTCAAACTTTTAGCACTGAAACCCACTTTTTAGAATGAGGATCTGTCAGGACCCACCGGAAGTGATGTCATGGCTGGAAGTGAAGCAGGAAAATTTTTAACAATCCTAGGCTGCAATCCTACCCACACTTAGGGCCCAATCCTATCCAATTTTCCAGCACTGGTGCAGCCACAATGCAGCCCCAAGGTAAGGGAGCAAATGTTTCCATACATTAAGGGGGCCTCTGTGACTGCTGCCCCACCACAAGATGTGCCCATTGGCACAGCTGCACAGGCAGTGGAAAATTGGATAGGATTGGGCCCTTAGGTGGGTAGGGACTACGCCCCATTGACTATCATTGTTAACAGCATATACATAGCAGCCTGCTAAAAGTAGATGTGTCACATTTCCCCAAATGCAGTCACACACCATGGGAGCATCAAATCTGATATACTAAAAACAAAATATTGAAGTGAATGTCACATGCCATGGTAGTGTCAAAGCCTAATATATTAAAATGAATGAACGGGAATTGAACGGGGACCTATCTGGAATGGGAAAAGAAATGAAACATATTGAAACGAATGGGGGCCCACCTGGAATGGGACCGTGACCCACCTAGTGGGTCCCGACCCACAGCTGGAGAAACAACGGTCTGGCAAATGTCTACACACACATACAAGATGATGATGATGATGATGATGACAGATCATCAGGGCCTTTCTTGGCCACTGGATTGCTCCTGACTTCAGTCCAAGGCGGGCCACATGGGGAGTGTGAGGTTTCCAGCAGCATCAGAGCGCAGGACCCTGATTATTAACTAATTAATTATTGATTATCACTATTAATAAACGAAATCCTTGTTTCCAGCTCCGCAGTGGGTCGCGAGGGACCGTGAGTGGGTCGTGGCGCTGAAGGGTTTGGGAAGCGCGGGCTGGAGGTGCTGGCAGGACGGGCCGTGTGGAGGGCGGCAGAGGGCGGGTGAAGGGGAGCCCCTGCCCGGCTGCCGGGCCACTCACCTGCGCGGCCTCTTCGCCATCCTGGGCGCGCAGCATAGGGAGGGACGGAGGCTCGGCGGCGCTCACCCACAGGCGAGCCGGCTCCCCTCAGCACCGGCGCAGCCCGGCCCCCCGCTCGGGGGACATGGCGCTTCGCCCGGCCCGGCTGCAGGGGGGACGCGCGGGGAGGGCCCGAGCGCCCTCCTGCCCTGCGGTCACTCGGCGGCGGCGGCGCTTCTCTTCCTGCCCGCCCTGCGCCTCCTGTCCCTGCCGCCGAATCTCGCGCCGAGCCTCTTTCCAGAGCCGCCGTTTGAATCTGCGCACGCGGACTGCCACCCCATTGGCTGCTCTGGAAAGCACGCGCCCCGAGGAGGGGGGGAGAGAGGAGGAGGGGAACGGCCAGTAAGGGAGCAGAGGTGGCGGGAGGCTGCAGAGGGGAGGGGCCGAGGGTGGGCCGAAAGCGCAAGGCACGGAGGGAAAGAGAGTTTTTGCCACCCCAATTCTAGACGGAGGCCCGTTTGGGGCAAAAAGCCCAACAAAGCAAACTCGCAATAGCCTTTTTTCCCCTCTATGTTGCCCCAGCCTGTTGCAACCAAACACCCTCCCACCGGCAGCATCCACAGAGGGATAGGGACTGCTATTGCTTGCAACCCAAAGGGGAAGGGAAAAAAAAAAACAAAGTCTCCTTCGAGCCGGAATCGAACCAGCGACCTAAGGATTCCCGCTCGGAACAACGCTTCTACAGTCCTCCGCTCTACCAGCTGAGCTATCGAAGGGACACTGAACGTATGGCTCTCTTTTCTGCATATAAAAGGTCCCTCGCAGCTGCTGCTAATGCTGCTGCTGCTTTCTCCCCTCCCATGCATATTTATTCACCCTGAGTCCATTGAGACAAGTGGACTGGACTTACAGGTCACAGTGCAGGGAGACCACAGCCTTCAGGAAGCACTGCAGCTGTCAGCCAAACACCAGGTCAGGCACACTCCAGCATGGTGGTTTCCAAACTTTATAGCATGGGACCCACTTTAAAAAATTGTACTCCATGTGGGGACCCACTGGGACCCACTTTTTGAAATAGTACTCTATGGCAGGGGTGTCAAACTCATTTCGTATGGAGAGCCACATAGCATTCATGATGCCTGCTGAGGGCCAGAAGTGATGTCATTAGACAAGAAGTGATGTCATTAGACAGGTCATAACTAAAAATAAACGCTTTTTTTCTCACTTAGGAACTCATTAGCTGCAAATAACAAAAGGGAAAATATATGAATCATGATCATATTTCAAGCTATGGGAGAGCCCAATTTTCATGTGGCTGCCCTTTCAGCAGTAACACCTCAGCACTGCTCAGCAGCTGAGAGCCTGAGGGCCAGATAAAAAGCTTCTTCAGGCCACATTCAGCTCCCGGGCCTTATGTTTGACACCCCTGCTCTATGGGGACCCACCTGGGTATACCAGACTTTTTTTTTTTTTTAAGGAAATCTAGAAAGAAATGTTTTATTTATTTACATATAATAATATCTAGAAAAAAGACCCTCAAACACTTACCTCCCTACATTTACACAAGCTTGCAAACTGCAGGAGCTCAGCTGCTTGCAGGGCAGTCACCTGCTATCTTGCAAACTGCAGGAGCCAAGCTGTTTGCAAGGTAATTAGCCACTATCTTGCAAACTGTAGGAGCTGAACTGTTTTCAGGGCAATTAGCCACTATCTTGCAAACTGTAGGAGCTCAGCTGCTTGCAGGGCTGTTAGTTGCTATCTCGCATACCACGGGAGCTCAGCTGTTTGCAGGACAATTAGCTGCTATCTTGCAAACTGCAGGAGCCAAACTGTTTGCAAGGCAGTTAGCAGCTATCTGATTTTTGAATATCTTCAGGGCTTGAGGGCCTAATCCTAACCAATTTTCCAGCATCAATGCAGCCACAATCCAGCCCACAGGTAAGGGAACAAACATTCCCTTACCTTGAGGGGGCTTCCAAGACTGCACCACCATCACAGAATTCAGTGTGCAGCCTATTGGCATAGCTGCATCAGTGCTGGAAAGTTGGATAGGATCGGGCCCTGAGGCAATTACTTATCTGATCTTGCCATCTCTCTTACATGACCCACCAAAAAAGAACCACAGTTTGGTAACCACTGCACTAGACACAAAAGAGATCTAGAAAGAAATATTTTTATTTATTATTATTCATAATTATTATTGGGGTCCTGTGTTCCTGAGACTGCGAGAGACCTTTACGCATAGCATGGGTGTGTAGACATTTACTAGACTCTCCCTCGAAATGGAGCTCAAGGATTGTTCCCCCAAATCTTCACAGTCATTCCACAGCACCCAGTAGGCTGAATTGCATTCCAGCTATTTTTTCTGCAAACCAGGCAAAGCCTTTTTTTGTTTGTTTCAAAAACGTTTCACAACCCACCAAAAATAGGCTTGGGACCCACTGGTGGGTCCCGACCCACAGTTTGGGAAACACTGATGTAGAAGAAAGGAAACCAGAATAAAAGGAGGTGAGACATATATGGCATTAATCATGATCCAGGTAGTTACATTTTCTCTTCCCTGTCTTTCCCTTCACCACTTTCTGGTCTCTGCCCTGGGTTGAATATCAGAATCTATTCCATGGCCCACATGGGGG
Source organism: Tiliqua scincoides (assembly GCF_035046505.1). NCBI lineage: Eukaryota > Metazoa > Chordata > Lepidosauria > Squamata > Scincidae > Tiliqua > Tiliqua scincoides. The sequence continues at coordinate 40,113,696 of NC_089824.1, read as the reverse complement.
CAGCACTCAGCTGCTGCCTTTGAAACTTTTTGCTGCTAAGAATTCTAGTTGAGAATCACTATCAGGCTCAAGAGGAAGTAAACTGAGAAAAGTGTCTAGGGCATATGCTCATGCCTTGACCATTATTTTTTCCAAGAAAGAGACAGTATATAGCTCTTGTTACATCTACAGCCCAATCCTATCCACTCCCTTGCCACTGCTAATGTAGGGCACCAAAATGGCTACCGCTGCATCTTACAGTGGGAGGCAATTGCAGAGTGTGGGTAAGGGAGCAATTGTTCCCTTATCTGGGGTAAGCCTCTGTGGTGGTGGTGATGTCTACTCAGACCAGTGCTAGATAAATAGCTGTGAGATCAGGTCTAGGAAAGGGCTTGGGATTTGGCAAAGGCAGCAGCCACCACTACATTCACTCCCATCCAGACCCAATCTGCCCATCCCCCACCCTCTCCCACCTACTTACCTGTTTCAGCAAGCAGCAGGAAAAGCAATGCAGGCAGGCAGGCATCAGCCTTCCTAGCACTCCCACCAGTGCACCAAGTAGCATACAGCCAGAGTACCTTCTGGCATTGACTGCTTTATGGCAGCACCAGCAGCGGACCCTTATGCAAGTATAGGATTCGACTCCACGGCATCTTGTTACATTAAGTTCTATGCACATTTCCTGGAGGTAAGCCCTGCTGAACACAATGGGACTTATTTGAAACTAAACAGGTATAGGCCAGCCACAGACCTTCACAGCCCCGTGCCCGGGGCAAAGCTCTGAGATGGTGCCCCCAGTGCAGAAATCCACCCCGCCTCACCAGAGGCTCATGGAGCCTCACACAAACTCCTCCCACACTGGGGAAACCTCTGCAAGCTTCCCTGACACTATAAACGAGGCTTCCACGGGGTCCTAGCGGCTGGCGCCTGGGGCATTTGTCCCAGGGAGGTTTATGGGAGGTATGCAACTGGTATCTATCCTCAAAATACAGTACTTTCTATTTATTTGTTTGGGATCTTTTTAAATCCATATTTACAATTTTTATATATCAGTTTTAAAATTACATTGCAACCTACTCCAAAAATTTGGGATGAAATGAGCTAGCTTTTAAAATGAAGTATAAGTTTCAAAGCAGAAATAAGTGCTAGGAGAACACACTCTAGTGAAAAAAGTTTCAAATTGATTTGTTGCTGCTGCTGTTGTTGTTACAGTCTTACTGGGGTGATTGATAGGCTCCTGTGCTTTAAAATTACAGCACTGGTTTTAACCCAGTGAATTTGAGTCCCTTGAGAATTCCTAGGAGTTTAGCTGACTAAGAAAGTTGTGAGTGTTCTCAATCCTATTAACACAGGTTAAGAGAAAGTAGATATGGTATTTATGTTTTTTACATCAGCAATTTTCCCACAGTGTGAAAAAAGATACTGATTAAACTAAGGCTTCAATCTTACACACACTTTCCTGGGCATAACATTCATTAACCATCTTGGGACTTACTTCTGAGTAAATGTGCTTATCTATGCACTTGAAACCTGTGACCATATCACAGGGACCTTCAACAATTTAACAAATGTTAAATTCAAATATTAGGAAAAATGTAAACCATTGAAAACTAAGAAAAAGGGAAAAATTGCTTTTCAAGAACTAGACACCTTTCTTTTAATCTTACAATTACAAAGTCAAAAATGTAAGCCATCAAGCCACCATTCCATTCAAGACACTCTGCTAAAGAACCAATTGTACTAATGTCTACAGGCCAATCAAATAGTAAAACAAAATAGTGCGTTGACAGAGCAATTACTTGGGCACAAGGAACCCTGAAGTAGCCATATCATTTGTGCAGAAACACCCCTGTAATACACATCTCAAGAGTCCTCAATCTCTGTTTCCATCCTTCACACTCGCCTTCACACTCACACTCATACTTCAAACTACACTCTCGACAGTGTTACAATAAATTTCAAAGTTCATTTTTCTCATGGTAGAGGCCAATCATGTAGAATATTAAATCTGACAGATTTTACAACTTTGTGACATATAGGTTTGAATATTTGAGACAGAAACAAAACAATCACACCCAAGTTGAATTCTCTTGAGTGTTAGGAGTGCCATAATACTGAACCACAGTCAAATGTTTTGCAGATGCAGTGTGTCAGCAAGCTTGTGCAATGACTAAGCTACTATATTTTTTTCTGAGCTAGCAACAGTTCAATTTTCCCACTGCTAACTACCAAACAGAAGAATGGCAGCTATTTGTAGCTTGTTCAGCACAGATAAGGTTGTATATGATGCAACTGAGTAAACTTGTTCTTTAAGCTCACACCAAAAGTTTCTAGTTTAGGTCCATACTTCAAAAAAAAAATATGTGAATCTAAAACAGAATACATTTTGTGAAGATATTTCTGCCTCACAGTCATTTTAAAAGATATTTTGGTATTGTAGCTGGCAATTAAATGGACAGATCTTTCAGAAGAAGAGCTATACAGTGTTAGTTGGATCTTGTAACTCATGAATTACAGCCTATTTCTATTTTGGAACATTTCATGCAGACTCAGGAGTTACAGACTCCAGAAATAGGATGAAGGAGTCTGCAATATCGTCAGCTGAGGAGAGTATGAAGATGACATGATCTTATTTGAACTGGTAACATATGGAGGGGCCTGATAAAAATGTACAGTTCTTTATTAATGGCTCTTCCTTCAAAATAAACACAGAGTGTTATTATACAGGGGTCAGGGAAATCTATTAATATAAAAAATAAAAAACAAAGCCCACATCCAAGTATTATAAAAATGCATAAAATCCTTTATCAGAGTCAAAAAAAAAGAACAGTTCCACATCCTTAATCTGCTTTTCGCATAGACCCAGACATTCCTCCTTTCCAACCCAGAAAATGGTCTGAAGGCACCCAACGTACTTCTATCCCTGTAAAAAAACAGACCTGAGCCTGGACAGCTAAATCTGGAAATCCCTCGTGTACACGACTCTGAACTCCTCAGAGAAAAGCAGGATACAAAGGTGATCCATATTTAAAACAGGACATCCATAGACCCTCTCCCATCTCAACTCAGTCCTGGAAATCACTCTCTTCAGCCCAATCTCCCATGTTCACCTCCTTGCTATTGAATCAGAGATAGTTTAAATTACTGTAACTGGTCAAACCATGATTTTACCCCGACTCTTAAATAAAAATTGGAATAAAACTTCAGCAGTCTACCTAAATAGCCAGTGCATTAAGGTACTGTACTAGTATCTAGCTTAACAAAGGTATTCCAACAGTTGAGTTGCCATCCACAGTTCCAATGGTGGTCATGTTCTTTCAGGAACATGTTTAGATGAAGGCTCTAGTAGAAGTACATAGGTTTATATGGTGAAGAGGGGAGGAAGGTCACTGGTTCTCTGCTTCCTTCCAGTCACACACAGTAGCTAGTCCTAACAAATAGTATTAAATGAGATGAACTGTAAGCACAGTTCCAGTAGTGGTCAATTTTGGTACAGAAACTAGAAAAAAGTAGTTGAGCTCATATTTTTAATATAGCAATCAAAGAAATTCCAAATACTGTACAGTAAAGTGTAGGTATAGTACACTGTTATAATACACTATTGTTACATTACAGATAAAAAACAAATTAGTACAGCAATCACAAATAAAATCCAAATGTGCTGAACAGCCAGCATTGTGAACATGGTATCATTGCTATTCTAATTTAATCCAATATGTAAAGCACTTGCTGTTTTAAAAGATTTCCTAAATATGTACAGTACTAATGCTTATTTATACATTTTTTTAAAATCAATTTCTTTCAAAAGTGCACTATTTTTCTTCCTGGCAATAATCCTCATTTTAAAAAAATCTAAAAAATACTCACAACAGTTCAGTCTTTTAACTTTGCTACAATCATAGGGGCTACGTGAAAATTCTGCATTAAAATTTTATTTTAAATGCAGCAGCTTAAATTTTAAGAGATTATGGAATATTCACAAGAAAATACTGAACAAATCCATTTCCTTGAATATAAATGCTAATCTCCACATTGAAGAGGACAGATTCTAACATCTGGCAGCTCAAAATGCTCCAAAGAAAAGTAGTCTATACTGGGATCTTTTTAAGTTTCATTGGACTTGATGGGATCCAGGAACAATTTTGGGTTTATGTAAGCTTTATGCCAGATGTTTTCAGCTGGGTTGAATGAGTGCATGCATGGTGAAGCAGTTATCCAAGCACTCCGTAACATAATCATATCCCAATTTATTCCTTTAAACACAAACAAACACACCCAAAAACAAACAAACCAAAAAAGTCATTTTGGTCTTGAAAAGATACTCTTTTATAGCACTGTTAGTATATAGTCACAGCAATGCTCTTCTGTGGTATTTGCTACAGCAGAGAATAGAAACCACACCTGGACATTAACACAGCAATTCCTAAATACCATCCCCTATAACAGGTCATTTTCAACGGAATATGTCAATTCTTGAAAGCTACAAGAGAGAAACACACTACATAGGCAAAAAGGATGGGGGGGAGAGAAAACCATCTTCTATTTCAAAATAATTAGCATAATCTTGCTATTTTTTCTATCTGGAAATGAAATAGGTTACAAGAAAAACACTAAGGAGTTAAAAATTACATGAGTTAACAGCTTTGCAGTTGTAGAACAAGTACTGGATACTAATTTTTAAAGCTGCAACAAAATTCAAATATTAAATTTCTGAAGGAATTAAAGAGCATATCACACACTAAAATGCTGTTGATTTGGAAGGAAAGCCATTAGCATGTTCTAATTCCAGCAATTTCCAATATTTTAAATTCTTTGCTGCTCAACATCCTCTTCATAAGTGTATTGAAGGTTGCTGTGCTATCACTTTAGATCTTTTACATTTACAAAACTACTCGACTATTCAAATACCAGTTTGTTTGGTTTGCAAAAATAACAGTATTTGATGTGATAAATCTACAATGTCAAGCCAGAAACCAAGACACATCAAAAAACTGGAAAGTCAATAATGCAGTCAAAGCATTACAATTTCTGAAAAGTCACCCCATATTCTCTTAACATTAGCCTTACCAGAACTGACATTTTTCATAGACTCATTTTAGATACATGCAGCAGTCTTTAAAACTATGCTCCTGTCATCAGTTGTATGTACTTAGGTCCCATTGGGAACAATACCACCACAAACACTGGCAACTGTGGTGGGATTACTGTTACTGAATTAAGGGGAATTCATAGAATTTTTTGAGCACTGTAGTTCCTCTAATTTTGGTGGGGATAAGCCTATATATTGAGAATGTACAATATTAAGAGTCTGAGTGCATTTTTTTCCAACACACAGAGGTGTAGCAATATTTTTCATACAGCACCTAAGTTTTAAACCTTTTCATTCTACAAAACTGAGCTCAGCCAAAACGTCTCAACATATCACTCAAAGGAAAAAAAATGTTTCAGGAGTACTTGCACAGCTCTTTTCTTGGTAGGAAAAAAAATAAGGAAAAAATACTTCTTTAAGTTTCTGTAAGAAGAGGGTGGTAATGTATTTAGCTCTTAGTCAAAACAACCATTAAATAATAAAGCCACCCATGTCTCTCCAACTTCACAGCTTTTGTGCATTTCTAGTTAATTTTGAGAAAACAGCAATACAGGCCCTCTCCCCTGTATTAGGCAGAATCACCATAGTATTTCTGCTCTGAAAACAAGAGTCACCAGGAAATAAGGCTATTTAGCATACTATACATTCAAGTCCATTTGCGACTTGTACGTGCCATGGTTCTTATCCAAGGAATCCTGAGAAATGTAGCTCTGTAAATTGGCCAGAAACCCCTAACAATTCTTATCACAGCAAAACTATGTTAATTCCTAAAGTTCTTTGACAGAAACCACAGCTGTCAACCCAGCTTAAAAACAATTTAGACAGTTCATGTAGATGTCCCAGTAGTCCAGAAACAACTTGGCTACTTTCTGTTTTAGCACACCAGCTTATTTACACTATATCAAAAGCTAACTTTGAAACATGAGCATACTGCACTATAACACATGCAAACATAAATGGATTCTTTGGGTCGTGGCCACAGTCTTATTTGCATGTGCGTTAGAGCTTAAGGTAGTTTTCTATATGAAACATGGGTTATCCTGTTCAGTGTGGCACTGATCAGTTTTAATACACATATAGATCATACATTTAGTTTCTTGACCAAATTAAGCAGCACAAACTTAGCAAAATTATATATTTAAAATCATTTATTCATGAAAGTGTGATTTTTATGCTTTATATATAAGCAGTGCACTAAACAAAATATGTATCCCCTGTATGAGAAAAGAAAAAATGATGTTTTAATGGATTAATATATTTGAATGAAACTGAGGCAGCTGTACTTTCAGTTAATTTCCCATATAAAAAATAAACCTTCCCATTTAATTCTAGCATTGCTTAGAATTTGCTTAGAATTTGCTTAGAATTTGCTTATGTGATTATAAATGCAGAAAATGTGAGCATATTTTCAGAATACAAACATTTATAATACAAACTTAATATTTGTGGACTGGGTAAAACTTGTGTGCGTGCAAGCACTGGCTTCAATAACTAAACATTCAAAATTCCTATTCTGTATTTCTTCTATATTGCAAGTCCTTCACTCTTTCAAGTTTATTTCCATCAGACGAAGCAGTAATAATGCACATAAAATAGAAATATGTAAAGAGGGAAAAGTGCAACATTAGTTTCAAGACAAACATTCCATCTTTATGGAGTAAACAATGGCTGCTCCTTAAAAATTAGCACTGGAGATCTGATGAATATGCTTTGAAGTGGATGACAGTTGAAGCCAACTGGTGCAGGAAGATTTGCATCACAAAGTAAAACACGAAATATCTCCCACTTTCAGGGAGTTCAGAAGAAGCTGTCACTGGAAAAAAAAAACTCTTTATGAGACTTCTGCTACAGTTCATTAATCTAACATGCTCAGAAAATGTTAAAAGCCAGCAGTGATCACTAGCTGCTACTTATCAAAATCTTCCTACACAAAACCAATGTTTTATTGGCCTACTGCAGCTTCTGGAAATACTTGTCTACTACCCTTTCTGCAAGGTAAAAGCACGCCATGGTACATTACCAGCTCAGAATGAAATGCAATCATTAGCCAACAAAGCAATGAAGATTTTGCGCCAGCTCAGACTGCCATGCATTACTACATCACTTTTGCTTCAGCTTCTATTTTATACTATACAGCCTTTTCCTTTTCATTCCTTAAATTTACAACTTTGAAGAGATCTCAATATTCATCTGTATTTCAAGACACCTGACAAATCTAAATGAATGCAAAGTGTTTAGATCTAAGGGAATGTCTCTTTATAATTCTGAATGGACCAATATTTGACAAAACACATTACATTTGTCAGGTTTTCTTTTCACATATATCTTAAAAACTTAATAAGGACCTCACATGGACTGGAAATTTAAGACTGCAATGGAATTAAAATTGGGAAAAAAATTATAACCCACATCTACAGCAGATATTCATCTCAGTGCATATCCTAATAACTAATCTACAGGTAACTGAGAGCTAACCTGGGCAGCAGAATGGTTTATTAAAAGCTATTGTCTATCACACACTAGCTGTCATGCAATGAGTAAGGTATAATCTTTGAAATATACAAGATTTAATGACTAAATTTATGTGGCCCAGCCAACAAACATTACATCTGCACAGTAATCTCTTGTATCGTTATCAGCTGTTAACTATTCATGAATGATCCATTGGCTCAGTTGTATTAGTGATTTCTGCATCTTGACTATCCATTTCTTCAGGCTCTTCAACAGAATTTCCTTTTTGCGCTTTTGATCTTGTAGGGAATGAGGCTCCCACAGCATTTGACATGTTACTATCAGTTGTTTCTGCATTAAGATGTCCACTGCCACTTGTTAAAGAATATGATTCAGACAAGCCAGTCTGAGAACTTCTCATTTTAACAGATGAACCTGTTGCCTCCAATTTCCTTTGAGAAAAATCATTTGATGCCGATTGCTCAGCATTCTGATCCCGCAAGTGTCTGTCCATTGAAGCCTGAATTGAAGAAACCATTTCCTGCAATTTTTTTCGTTGTGCCTCAATCAAACTAGGGTCAAGCTGTCTGCCATCTCTCATTGTTCCTACTCCAGGAGCTATCCGTATAAGCTCACTGTTTCCAGATTCACCTGTGTACACAGAAGGCTCAGATTTTGCACAACCAGGACTGAAGTCTGTGCCTGTGCTTTGCTTTCTAGTAGGCAGAGCTTCCCTAGCCTTTTGATGATGCTGTTGACTACCAGCTGCAGTTCCTAAAGAATGGCCTTTTCCTTGAAATGCAGTTACATTGTGAAGTTGCTCTGATTTCTTTTTAACTACTCCACCACTACCAAGTTTAAGGAGTCCATGTGAAGGACTTGCTTCTCTGCTTCTTGAAGCTGCCTCTGCTCGTACTTGACTGAGTGCTTCTTTAACCAGGTCTTCCACATCAGAACCCACAGGGAAGTGCCCAGCAGCATCCACACAAAGTTCTAACCTATCTTCTGCTGCATTGTACACAAAGGTCTTGCCAGGCAAGTGTGGAAAAGTACAGTGCTTACCATCAGTCAGGCCTATAGAAGAGAGGAAAAAAGTATTAAGTGTATACACAGCATCTTATCCATGGTCTTAAAATAACTAGCAATACAATGAAAATATTAACCTCATAAATATAAAGCACTAGTGACGAACAAAAAAAATATTTATCCAGCTAAACATATAGCACCACATGATAAATTACATTACAGAAAGGCAAACACTCTCCAGGACAAAGCTAATTTATCAACTTTCTAAAGACTTTTAGGTACTACTAAGGGAAAATATGATCTAGTTTTTCATTTTCTTTCAGTATCATCTAACTTTCCATATCATCTAACTATGTAAAAACATGCACGATTGCTTGCTTGCTTTCTCACATATGGTTACTATTTCAGCATCAAGTACTGTTTTCTTATAAGTTTACTCTAAACCGGAAGATGTCATACCGTGAACTCTCAATTTAACGGATTTTGGAAATAAAGAACGATGTCTGCTTGTTTTAAAAAGGACTTGAAGGCTTTGGGCATGTGCAATGTCATAAAAGCATTTGGATTTAACAGACTTTCAGCATTAACAATACCCTTTCCCCCATTCGTTCATTAAATCAAGAGTTAACTGTAATAGTGGTCACATCTAGCAGTACTATATAAGTAAGGTGTTTGAAAACAGTGTTATTTACCTTACTCAGCCCATTGCGTTCAGTAAGTGTAATCCTATCTTCTGTGCTGGATGAACACCCCTCTATATAGGTTATTTTATCACACTTGAATAGATGGAAAGGGGATAAGTGGGCCAATTCGGGCAGCAAGTTCAATAACGTACAGGATTATGTGGTAAACAACAGTATGTACCTTCTCTCAAGAGTAATTTCTGGCATTCAGAATACTTAAGTAATTTTCATTGATCTTTAGAATACAATTGTAAAAAACTGCCAATTTAAGTGTGATAAAGTCACCTATGATGTGACCACTATTGCATGTTCTTCTAGTATAGAGCAAACTTGCACAGTTTACTGGCTTATGTGAACCATCTTCAGAGACTGTTTCCTGCAGCAGACATCATGTTATCTTCCAGAGTAGGACTTCCACATACTAATAGTCTTGTGTAAGATTCAGAGTTCTAGCTGGTCAGTAACCATTTTCAAGAAGACCGCCGACAGTATAAAGTACAGCTTCAAAGTTAAGAGGTGGGACATGGAACAGTGGCCCCTAACCTCAAAAACTTCTCTTGAAGGAGATCTAACTAAACAGTTCTGTCCTAGAGGGCTTTTGATAGGAATTAGGAAGTGTGTATGGTGCACTGTGGCTGCCTGATTTAAATCTGGTTGCTGGGGCATTTTGTGCTAAACCAAATCTATTTGATTATACTTTGTAGTTTTAGGTTTTTGTTTTATGAATTGTTAGCTGTCTAAGGTTGAATGGCAGGATACAAATATTTTGAACAAGACAAGTGGGGGGGCTCTAACAAAATGCTGCAATTCATTGTCAATCCTAACATGAATGTTCCTGTAGTAACAGGAATCTGTGTAGGACATATTATATAGGAGTGCCCTGTTCTCCCCCCCCCCCATTTTTGGAGCTCTACGGGGCTCCCTGCACCCCCTCCCCAAGATCCCAGCAGAAGGTGAGGATGTTTAAAAATAGCCCCCCTTTCCCCACAATGGTGTAATCCTGGGGATCACATCATTGCTTTCCCCCTGCCCCAACCCTTAAAGAGAAAAGAACAGGGGTTCTTAGGCTGGTGGGTCGCAACCCACCAGCTAGAGGACCACTGCTGTAACATTATTCAGTGGAAATGTGTTCATCATGGAGAAAGCCACAGAAAAGGTCAACAGATATTTCTTGCAGGACACTTTGCTTGAGTGGATTATTCCTTCTGTTCACAGACACAGCTTGCCTTCATAAAAGCATTATTCTCTAGATCAGTGTTCCTCAAACTGTGGGTCAGGACCCACTAGGTGGGTTGCGAGCCAATTTCAAGTAGGTTTCCATTCATTTCAATATTTTATTTTTAATATATGAGACTTAATGCTACCATGGTATATGGTACTTGGGGAAGTACAGGCCTGTTAAAAGGCCTGTACTTTTAACAAGCTACTATGCATATTCTTTTAACAATGATAGTCAATGGGACTTACTCCTGGGTAAGTCTGGGTAGGATTGCAGCCTAGGATTGTAAAAAAATTTCCTGCTTGATGATGTCAATTCCAGTCATGACATCACTTCTGGTAGGCCTTGACAGATTCTCATTCTTAAATGTGGGTCCTGGTGCTAAATGTGTGAGAACCATTGCTCTAGATACTACCCAGTATGCTGGCAATCAATGGAGTAGTTCTGAACAAAGATGCTCCTTGTTCACTTAGCAAGAGTTTTGGAGTCACTGGCAAAAGCTTCTTCACAATATGTTATCAATTAAATGCAGCAGTGGAATTAGGGTTAGAAATCACTTCTCATGGACAAAAATATGAATAGTTATGCACATTACTTGGCAAAGTTATTTTTTAATCAATATATTTTGTTTATAAATATAAATAAATCTCTTGCACATCAACAGTTTTAGAGTGTGCCAACTGGTTATCAATTCAATTGCTAGTAAATTAATATTTACAAATTTATACCCTGCTTTATCTCCTAATGGGCGTTCAAAGCAGCTAGGCAGGCATCAGACTCTGGAGTTTGTTAATAGAGAACCAAGCAGATACAAATCTATGGGCTTAAATCCAAGAGGCCCAGAGAAGTAACCAATATTACCTTCAAATTTCAGCCTAATGCCACTCTGGAAGGTCCCCTGATCTGCAGCAGCAGTAGCTATGGCAGGTGAGAGGCTAAAGTGCCTTAATACACATGCAGCTCTTTGGATCATGGCCTTCTTTAATGTTTTAAAATTTAAATAAACTTCAAGTTTATTTATATTGCATTCCATTTCTTGACAAGTTCACAATTCATAATTTGTTTGTGATTACAAGCTTCAGAGGCTCTAGATCACATTCTGTACAACTCTGAACATAGTTTAGATTAGAAGCTTGTAATCAGGAACAGTTGCATTCTAACCATGAATGCCTGGGTGCATCAGAATTTGTTCATTCATCAAAAAACCATGCATGTAAAAAACTCAGTTCAGTAAGTCAAAAAACACACAATTCTTGTGCTAATAGTCTCATTGACTTAGAAGTCTTTATATACCTCAACCCCAGCGTCAACTCATTTTAAAAATGAAATTAAAACATTTAATTACATATATTGTTCTCCACTACATATACATATAATCAAAACTTGCTAACTATTTGCAGTAAAAATGAGAGGTTATATAGCAAATAGTAATGCATACCCATTGTTTTCTTCATCATATTGTAGAATACACCGCCCTGCTGGAACAAGTAAGGAAATCCCTTTGCATAAGACCAGACATCTTCTCCTGTGGAACAGAAATAAAAAGTTACAATTTTAAAAAGCAGTGGCAGAGTACAAGTTAGTGCCATTTGATCAATATATAAGTAACAATTTCAGTCCCCAATATGCTACCAGGTTCTCCCAACATGCCATCACAATCTAGGATGAACAGGACCTAAAAAGAGAGACTGTACATGGCTCCTTAGGTGAGAATGGCCTCTTTGAATTTTAATTAAAAAAAATAAAAGCAGCCATTCTACCCAAGGCTACTAGAGAGTACTGTTTTAATTCTAAACTGCCTTGCAAACCACTGTGGGAAAGGTAGGGTCTAAACTATTTTTTAAACAAACTACAGGGAAACCAAGCACATAGAAACAAACTTGCTCCTGAGTGGCTGAAGTAATTTCACATCACCCACGTCAAGAAGCATGTTTAGTCCCAGCCCCAAAGTATTCCTAAGCACACTTAATACTTTCCTCATATAAAAGAGTGATTGCTATTCACTCTTACAGGAATACCCAACTACCATCTTGTGATCACTGCTAAGAATAGAAGGAAGAACAGCCCCTTATCCTGACAATCGTTGGCTGGATTTTCACTGTCTGGGGTCCTGAAGCAGGCTGCACCCCTCAAGGACCTTTGCAATATGCAAGGCTTCTCTCAACATATATCCCACGTGACACAGAGATAGGTATTTTGCTCTTTTATATTCATTAGCTTAATTCTTGTTGCTACCATTAAAAAGTGCATATAAAGTCCAAAAACATTTAACATCTAACATCCAACACTGATTCGTAACAGGTCCAATACTCACCAAATAAGAACCCCATCTCTAGCATCATGAGAAATAAAAGACTGAGATGTCAAGAAAAGTCCATGTAGTGTACAAAGAAAAGGAAGTAAATAATGAAACCCAGATTGGCCTACAGTGTTAGAAGGTAGTGCCTTTAGCATATCCAATAAGAACTGTTTAAGCAGACATGTCATTGGCTTCCCATATCAAATATGCTACAGGCGGTTATCTAAACAGAAGGCCATTTCGCACACTACAAAGTATTATAAAGAGAACATGTGTAAGACTTATTGTCTGCTTCTCCTGTAATGCTGGAAGCAAGACTCACAATCTTCTTGACAGTGATCAGCAAATTCAACAGCACAGCAGCAGCAGGGAAATTGAAAGTATGAGTCACACTTATTAGTTCCATTAAGAACCTGAGGACTTTTAAACACATTACTTGAGGTGGGTTTTTTTCCTTGTTAAAAACACACTGCATTTTGGTGTTTAATAAGATATTTTCTAGAAATTAAAACAGATCACTTTTCCAGTTAGAAATACTATGACTACATCTCTTGACACTATAACACTGACATAGCACACTTTAAAGTGTTTAAAATTAATAAAAAAAAAACTTGGAATGAGAAATTAGAATAAAAACCAAACACTGCTTTCTGCCTTTCAAAACACAAAATCTGCAAAAAAAAAAAAACAATTTTCAAACACCTCTACACATTACAAAGAAGCAGAAGAAATGGATTACGGGAAAAATACCCCACTGATGATGGTTGAGATCTAGATGCTTGGAGGAATCCCTGAAAAACTGGATCTTAAAAACATAAAGGAACTAATTAGGACCTCTTAATGTAACAATGAAAATCTCAAACTAAGTAACACTGAAAAATGTTCTAAGGATAATTAAGTGTACTGTTAACACAAACTCAGTTTTAAATCATTTATAGTATGTTGTATATGCTTTCCAAACACTGCTCAAACAAACAGAAGCCATATCTGTATGAGACAGGCTTCCCAGAAGTAGCCTACATTGCTAAAGAGGTACAAACGTCCATCACTACTCCTCACAGGGGTGCAGAGCAAGGTCGGTCAGGCTTGGTACCACCTGGCTAGGCCCACCTGGCTAGGCCCACTGCAAAATGCTTAGTATTCACGATGGGGCACTGCCCAAGGCGCCATCAGGGAGAGAGCAAGAGCATCATGCAGAGGCCCAGTGCAGAGCTTTGCTCCAGATCAGGGGTGTCCAAACTTTTTGGCAGGAGGCCCACATCATCTCTCTGACACTGTGTCGGGGGCCAGGGGGAAAAAAGAATTAATTTACATTTAAAATTTGAATAAATTTACATAAGTTTACATAAGTGAATATATTAAAGATGAACTTATATGAATGAATGAAGGTCTTGCAATAGCTCAAGGCCTATAAAAGGCCTTGTACAAAGCAAGGCTGGCCTTTCCTTTGCTGCTGCTACTGCATCACAGACATGAAACAGCAAGCAGTGGAGGGAGCCCTCATCCCACAGCTCACGCGAGAGGTCAAACAGTTGCCCTCACGCTGAGAGCAGTTGTGTTGGGCCAGTGCAGGCTCCAACAAATCTCTGGAGGGCCAGAGGCTCATTGGAGACTGGGGGTTCCCTGAGGGCCACATTGAGAGGCCTCAAGGGCCGCAAGTGGCCCCAGGGCCGGGGTTTGGGCACCCCTGCTCCAGATCAACAAGCTAGTGCTAGCGCTGACCACTCACATCATTTGTGTGTTTGTTTAATTTTTAAACTCATTCCCTTTCTATCATGGACTGTGTCTTTCTAACCAAGTCATTTACAATGATGGAGCCCATGAGGACTATAGGATTTTTGCTTCTCAAGCATCATTCTTTCAATGCAATCCTATTCATGTTTTCTTGAAAGTTCAAGAAAGTAAGAAAGGAAGGTCGATTATATGCACTGTATACAATGGGTCTTGCTTTCAGGAAAGTGTGTATTGGTTTGTATCCTTAGAAACATTTGAGCATGCATGAAGCTTTGTTGCACCATCCTCCCACCTTGTGATGAGAAAAAGAGTGACTGGAAGATGCAGATTTTTGTTAAGACATGACCGCGTTTAAGTACATACAATCACTTCTCCTTGAGTTACAGAAGATTCACAATGACAACGTATGAGGAACTTTGTTCTCACAAACTTTGACAGTTTCACTTTTGTTTCTTAGTTCTTTTCTACTCAGTTTCATTTCCCACAGTAGATGAACTGGAAAGCTTTCAAGTTACAAAATTACACCCTGAAATATCTATTTTTAATTATTATTCGGAAAGTTTTATTCACAGTGCCTGGATAGGCAAGGTTAATTTTCAAAAGGTAAGCATTTCACATGATTGCATCAACAAAAATAAAAGTGGTCAAGGCACAACTCAAGATAGTCTTCTGGGAACTTCAGGCCACTCTGCAATGACCTGAGGGGTTTTAGTTGCAGCAAAACAATCTTACACAGAGTAGCTGGATGCCAACCAATACTTTTGATGTCATGCATTCTGCAGAGTTAATGGTAAAGGCTGCAATATACTGATTTGCTTCGTAACACTGCCAATTAATTTGGTTTAAAAGGTTTCTTAAAATATAACTTTCCACAGTTCTGGCTGAGAAGCAGAAAGACATTTAATATATTAAGCATTTCGGCAATACATCCGCATTATGTACATTATCTGACAAACAATTTTTATTTCAAAATGTGCGCATTTGAAGAAGACAATTTCCCTCAAGAAAAGAAATACACCACCAAAATAGTAAATATTCTGTCTGCTTGTCCTATTATGCCTTAAACAAAGGAGGAGCCTTTTAGACAGGAGCAAGATGAAATGTTGTGGTGAATAAGGCAACAAACATTCCAGAACATTATACACTGGTACAGCAGTATACTGTATATAGAGAAGTGAACGTTCAAAAACACAAAATAGCACCTTTCAATAGACACCAGCATTTCTACATAAGGAAGTGAAAGGCCCCATTTATCAAAACAAAGCAAGTAAGGGCATAAGATGAGGTGTGGGAGAAAGAAATAATTGATTTGGAAAAATATCCTTCATGGGAGGGAGACAGGGAGATTTTAGAGAGGAAGAATTCAGAGTGTTCTTTTTAAAAAGGAGGAACTATGCACATGGAGACTTACTCTGAAGGTCATATAAAAATTTGTACTTACCTCACTGTTCATATGAGCTTGTATGGATTTCTGGTTTTACAGAAATCAAGACTGTGGTACATTTCTGACACATGAAGTTTTGAAAATGTACATTAATTTGGTCTTACCCATAAATGTTGCTAGAAGACACAACGAGTACATTTCCTTGTCCATTTGCTCTTGGAGTTCCTTAGAAGCAATTTTACTAGTTACTGCAGCATCATCATGTTTCACAGCATGGGCCGAATGCACCAAAACAGCTTGGCTACTATCCTCCTTTCCTTTGAGGATCTCTACAGTTATTCTATCACCATGCAGCAGAGGAACAGGTTCATTTTCCTGCCCTTCTTTGGGTGGCAGAAGCTCTTTGGGAGGAAAGCCAAAGCGAATACATTGCAAATGGGGGAAAATATTAAATTCTCTAGCTATGCTTTCTTGCAGTTCTAAAAATGTGGTTGTGGACTTCAGGGTAAGCATGGCCTGCCGCCCATCATTTGTTGTTATGCGTATTTTCTTTTCTTTTGTAGACGTTGGCGAATAAGGAGCCTTGGTGGGTGTGGCAGGTGCAGATGATGGCCCATCAGAAACTGCACCAGGGGAGGCAGTTCTAGTCGGCCCTTTGTGCACTTGTTTTAATTTTTCAGTTTTTCGTTTCTGCGTGAC
The DNA here is from genome assembly GCF_035046505.1 of Tiliqua scincoides. Taxonomy (NCBI): domain Eukaryota; kingdom Metazoa; phylum Chordata; class Lepidosauria; order Squamata; family Scincidae; genus Tiliqua; species Tiliqua scincoides. The sequence goes on along the minus strand of NC_089824.1, from coordinate 40,097,133 downwards.
AGGTGCCTGTTCTGCAATGTTTTGCTGAATAGTTCTTTCAGTTTTACTCATATTCAGTTCTTCTTTGTGCAAGGTTTTTGTTTTTTGTCCAGTAAGAATAATTTTGGTTGGAAGCTGAGATTCTAGGTCTTCTCCTTGTAGTACATCATCAACTCTTCGGGCATGAGCACCATCAATGTTTACAGGCGTATAGTCATTGGGGTTCTTTTTGGCTGTCTGATGTAGTATTGTATTGACAACTTTCTGAACAAGAATCTCACTACCAAATTCTCCAGGAAAATGCTTGGTAACAAGTTTCATTGCAACATCATACACGTTACTGTTCAGAGATGGGTCACTTTCGTACTGGAACCAGTACACAGACTCTCTGACCACTCTCCCACCCCACTCTAAAGTAATAGGGAAAGCCTCAGGGAGATTGTCATATTCTTTACCTTCCCAGTAATGCTTGAATCCACAACCACATTTGCCACCTGTAGATTTAGTATTAGTTCTGTCCCCATCCAAATACACAACAGAGCCATCGCTTCTGACACGACGCATCAAGGTGCCATGACACCAGTTACAGGCAGTCAAACTACTCAAACTGTAGTCTGGCACAAGAACATCCTTCAAATGATTATATGAACATACCAAACTGTTAAGGGGAAAACTATAATTTTTATCAGGCCTTAGCTGGCCATGAGTACTTTTTGCCAGATTATACAGTTTCCCTCCAGGAGCCAGCCACTCTGGAGGAACATGAAGTTCTGAAAGGGCACCACAAATCAGACACTTGTGAAGACGGTTGTCCATTACTGCTTTTTTAGCAGCTGCTGTGACATCTTCAGGCTGAACTCCTATTACACCAGTCCGTCTATAGAAATATTGATGTACATCAGCTACTAAGCTGGGATGAATACCGTGCTTATCCATAAAAACCTCTTCCATGGCAGCAACCAACCTCATCAAGTATTTATCTTGCAAGCTTCTGTCACCTCCTATCACACAACCACCATCGTCTTCCAATTTGATGTACTTTTTAATAAGGTCCTGAGGTACTCCCCAAGCTTTAGGAAGCAAGTTCATAGGCAATTTAGGCAAAGCAGCACCTTTAATTCCAACCAGAGGAATATAGTGGTTACGTCCAGAACTACTCCAGGCAATGCAGATAGGTTTGTTCAACATGCCGTCTTTCCCCATGCATTTTTCTTCTGGTATCAATCCAGGAAGGAAAGTGGCAGAGTAGTCCCCCGAACTGCGCATTCCGCTCAGGGAATCCAAGAGGACAATGGGCCGGTGCAGCACGTTGGCCAGGCCAAAGATGTGGATATTGCGGAGGCCCATGGGCACGCCCTCGGGGGGCACGAAGGAGGGGTCGCACTCATTGATGATGTCCTCCCACTCGGCCGCATCAATGAAGTCGTGGAAGAGCGCCTTGTAGCGGGCAAGGTTCTCGCTGAAGTGCTTCTTCAGGTTCTCCCGCAGCGCGTGCCAGAAGAGCTCCCTGCCCACCAGCGCCCGGGAGACGGCGTGCACCAGGCAGTGGCCATCACCGTCCACGTGCACAGGGATGAGGCACTCCTGGCTGTTGTTGGCCCTGCGGATGTCCTCGAGGGTGTCGTGCAGGTAGAGAAGGCTGCCAGAGCGGTCCCGGCCGTAGCCCACGGCGTCCACGTGCTCGGGCTCGATGAGGAAGGCGCGGTCGCCCAGCAGGGCACAGTCAAAAACGTCACCCTGGTTCATCTCGGTCAGCAGCTTGGCCTTGCCCGTCTGCTTGTCCATCCCGTAGCGGGCCAGGATGGGGGACAGCAGCTTGCAGTGGTAGTTGGACAGGCCCATCACCTTCACCAGCTCCGCGCTCCTCCGCGGGGGGCCGGCGCCGCTCACCCCCAGCAGGGCGTTGCGCAGCAGGTTGTGCAGCACCAGGTCGGGGTCCGTCACCTCCTCCACGCCCAGGAGCTGCCGCTGCTCGTGGCGCCGCCCGCAGTCCGTGCACTCGACGCTGCCGCCGCTGGGCGGCCCGTGGGCCGGGAAGAACAGCCGCGCCTGGCACTTGGGCTCCGGGCAGGTGCCCGAGAAGATGCGGCGGTCCCGCTTCTTCGAGGCCGGCGCCGCCGCCGGCTGCGGCTCCTGCTGGGGAGGCTGTTGCTGAGGCGGCTGCGACATCGTTCCGCGCCTCCCGCCCGCTCCCCTCACGCCCTCATGCCCCAGCCCGCCTCGGGCACGCCTGACAGAGCTCGCCCTGCTCGCCAAGCTCCGACCAACGCGGAAGCCTCCTCCACCACCGCCTGCCTCCTCACTGCCCCAGCCGTTGCCCGCAACGTAACGGCCTTCCCCTCCCTCCTTCCATGCAGACGGCGCAGGCGCACAAGGCGGGGGCAGCCGGGAATTGTAGTTCTTCTCCTCCCACCCAAGCACCTTGAAATCCAACTCCCCGTGTCATTCTGGAACTACTACCCCCGCCATGCAATGCGGTGCAGAAAACGATGCGAAGAGACGGAGCGGCGTGTTTTCGTGCAAGGGCATCCGGGAAATGTAGTGTTTTTTTCCTGCACTGAATAGAAGAGCGAGGAACAGAGGGTTAGATGGAAAATACATTTCCCAGAAAGTCTTGCGGCCACCTCACGTGGTTGATGTGCTCAATAAAAGGAAAAGGGCTGAGGGGATTTAAAGGGACATGCACAACACACTCCTGTGTATGTTTACCAGGTGAACATGTGCTCTGCGGAGGTTACTCCTTGGTCAGGGTGCACAAGGTCCAACAGTGCATAATGAGTGCGTATTGTCCAATGCCTTGAACATTAAATAATGGGAAGGAGCTAAAAAAATGACCTTTTTGGGAACTAATTTTGGGACCTAACTGTGCTTACCTAATTTTACTCTGACTATTAATTCCATATTGAGGATCAACAATTTGTTAGTAGTGCCCCAGTGTCAACCTTTGTAACAAAAAGTATCTTCCTAAAACTTAGAAAAGATTGCAAACCTAGAACCAGTATTAACACTAACTGAATTGTTTATAAGCAATTGTTAATCAATTGAGTTGGCATCCTTCAGTCTCGGAAGACTGTTAATCAATTATGGGTTCAGCAAGCCATGACTTGTTTGCATAGCGCAATAATAATTGCATAAAGGTAGCAACTTGATACTCTATCCAACTTTACAGTGCCCATGCAGCTGCAACGTAGCACTGAGGTAAGGGAACAAAAGTTACCTTACCTTGAGAAAGCCTCAAGGTGGGTGACTGCCCACCCCACTCCACTGCAGCACACCCTATTGGCATGGCTGCATCTGTGCAGGAAAGTTGGATAGGATTGGGCCCTCAGTTTCCCGTTAGCTTTTTGATTTTCTATAACAAATTGCATTCATTGCTGGCACTTCACATTTTTGGATAAATTCAACCTAATTAGACCTAAATCAACCTAATTAGATGGAAAATTGTAAATAAATAGTTCTCTTAAAATTCTATTACTACAGAAGCAAAGATATTGTGACCGTTTATCCAAGGAGTTTCAGCACATATGCACCTCTGTAACAATGCCATGACTTGACGGCTTCTTTCTCGACTATGACTACCCTCCATGGCTCTACTAGAGTGTGTGTGTGAATGATTTTACTTATTGCTGTTTTACATTGCGCATTTTATTAGAGCTTTGTAAGCTGCCTTGGGCATTTGCTTAAGCATGGAAAGGCAGGATGCAAATTTTTCAAATAAATAAATAAAATACTGTATATGCAAATAAGAACCCATTTTTAAATAGCAAGCTATGTACCATGTATCTGAAAACCCACAAGTATAGTACATTTTGTGTAATGTCCCTGATTTTCAAAAAAAGGCACGGCATATACTTGCCTATAGGTCGAAAAATTTATGCCTAAAAATGAAGCCTGAGATCCTGGGTCGACTTATACCCGGGTCAATGCAGTGAGTGGAGCGGGGTCCTCTGGGAGCTTCTGGGAAGCTTATGAAGGCTCAGCAGCTGTCTGGTGAAGTTGGAGGGGGGCCTGGAAATGGCCTGAGAAGCAGGTGGAGAAAAAGGAGAATTTTTACTAGTAATTATGGTATTCAGAGGCAGACATTGTAGCATCTTCTCCAGACAGGAAGAGAAGTGAAGGCGCTTCTGGGAACTGTAGTCTGTATGGGCTGCTGCTACGGAATGCAGCACATTATCCCACAAAGTCTCCCCACAATTCTCAGAAGCCCCTTTGTCTCCCTTCCAGTTTGGAGAAGAAGGGAAATGCCTCCTTCTTTTGCTGCTGCCTCTGAACATTCCTTGGCAAGTCATTTGCAAAGAATTTCACACACCCCCACCCCCAAGTTTAGGGGTCTGGTTTTTAAAACCCCAGGATGGGATCCTCATTCCCATCTGAAACAAGTCCCAGGCTGCAATGCAGCATTGCTTAAGAATAACACCCATGGAAAGCAGTCTGCTTCTGCTTCTGAGTAAAGAGGGTTGTAACTGTGCACAGCTCAGTCCTTGTTGCTCGTCTCCCTTCTGTGAACTGAACTGCAAACTCCCAATTGCATGTTTTATGTTGCATGTTATATGGAGAGCCTCTGGCTTAACACACCAGGCACCTTAAAGAAGGATTTGACTAATGGTCCTACTATGTTGTTTACAGGCACAACACTTACTCTGACAGTGTTTACACAAATCTTGTGAAGACCAGAATTTTAAAAGTTAATGAACAAAAATGCATCTTATGATCTTCTATTGTATTTTTAATAAATTCAAAACTGTACAGTTTTTAGGTAACAATTATTGGAAGGTTATTTTTCAGGATCTGGCCTCGGGTAAAATAAGACAAAATTATAGTCAGACCCCCCTAAGTTTAACCCCCGACTTATCCGAGGGTCATAGAAAATTCCATGATTTGGGGCTCAAAACCTGCCCTCAACTTATCTGTGAGATTGACTTATAGGCGGGTGTCTGCGGTGAATCCTATGTGCGGAACAATCATTAGAATATCAGCATTGAAGATTAGCTTTTGTCAACATTTTCTTGTGTGTGCAAAAAGAAGCACCATTTCCCTATATAAGTATCTAGATTAGACTGCCTGATGTATAGCTTGAAATGAGTTGTTTTCCTGCAATTTTGTCTTTTGTTGTTGTTCCTTGTTGATGGCGTGGCTCCTTTTTGTTCCCAGATGGTTGGAAATGCCAGTCAACTTGAAACTCAGAGACTAACATTTAAAGATTTTTGTGCTCTCAAAGTGATTGAAGAGTCAAGTGATTCCCATAGTCAAACACATGGAAAGGGAGCACCAGAGTTTCTTATTCATGTCCAAACCATTGAAAGCATGCTTTTGTAGTGGCTTTTCTGAGAGGAAAGAACATAAGCTCTGGAAGATAATTTTGCTGAGAATGGACCATTTAAATAAGGGTATAGAAGGTGAGAACTGAGTGCTCTGAGTCATTTCTATCATCAGACAGGAAATTTCTAAAGAAAATTTTCTAAGTAGTGTCTTGGCACTCTTGCATTCCGTTGTATTTAACATCTCTGCAAACAAACCATCAAACAAAATTAGTGCTTCCTGCTGTTTGGTTCAGCTCGTATTGTGCTGATTGTTTAGAAAACAGCATCTAGAAAACTGGAAGTGTGGCAATTTAACAACTACTTCACTGAATCCTGATTGTTCCAGGAAGCATGTTTTACTAGTAATTTTGGGGTCAAGTCTGACTTCTCCCAGTTCACCATGTATAAAAACACAAGCACTGCTCCCCTGTCACATAAGCTGCCATCAAAGTCATGCCAATGTTTCATTTTTCAACATTCCAATTGTAAAGACAAAGACTTATGCCCCCCCAAGCCAAAGCTTCTCATTAGATCTCATCAACTAGGTGGTGCCTGAACTGACCAGTACATCACATGGGTGAGAGACCTTCAAAGGAAGTCTTAGTTCTACAGGAGATGTTGGGGGACTTTTTCTTTTGATGTTTAACTAAATTAAAGATCTTTTTTATAGTAATTAACAAGACAGGACATATATCAGAGATATATTATGAAAAAATATATCATTCTTAAAATATCTTTCTGTTACCCATTAACATGATACTGTACACCAAATCCAAAGATCCTTGTGCACAACATTTGGTTGTACCTACATGAGAATTTGGACATGCATGCTCACCTAACAGATGGTTGGTGCTGCCAGCTTTGACAACATTAGTCAGCTCTTCAAGGACCAAGGGGGCATTGATTCAGTTCCCATCCCCCCAAATGAGGCAATTGAAGCACTCTCATAGCCCTAAGTGATAGTGCAAACAACCTGTTTGGCACTGTGTCTATAGTGCAGAAAACAGGCTGAGGTGGAGGGAGAGACCACATGACATGCACAGACCTGGATGCTGGACACAGCAGTCCTGCTGCAACAGCAATTGTTCACATCCTTGTGCGTGCGTACAACTTAACCCAAAAGGTGATCCATGTGCAGAAACTTCCTTCCAGGTGTAGATGGAGCATTGCTGGACTGGGGCACATCTGTTTATTCATAGATCTCAGTTATGCTTGCACAGCAAAATAATAGACTGCACTGAACTAACTACGGCTGCAATCCTATCCACACTTTCCTGAGTGTAAGCCCCATTGAACACAATAGGACTTACTTCTGAGTAGACATGCATAGGATTGTGCCCTACGTTGGATGAAGCATTGGTAATGCCTCTTGACTTTTTTTGTTTTTGTTTTGTGCAAATCCCACTTTTCTTCTTCCACCTTTGCTGCTTCCAGTCTGTGTGTCATGGCTGCCAGAGATTATTACTGTGTACAGAAGTGGGCAACATGTCCCACAACTGATGCTTCAGAGTTGCTGCTCTGCCCCCATCTTGCCTGACCGCTGCTCCTTTTGAAGAGCCAGCCCACTGCACATGCACATCTTGCTGCTGGTACACTGTCACCCCACTATCAACAGATTTGGGAACTGTGTACAAAGCTGGAATTATACTAAAGGCGCGATCCTAACCAACTTTCCAGCACCAAGGTAAGGGCAATGCAGCTCCAAGGTAAGGGAACAAACATTTCCTTACCTTGAGGAGGCCTTCTTGAATGCCACCCAACTGAAGGATGCAGCACACGCCCCAATAGCACAGCTATGCCAGTGCTGGAAAATTCAGTAGGATTTGGGCCCTAATCATACTCTGACATTTTTCTCAGATGGAGACTGAAAGCATCTTGTTAACATATTAGGGAGAAATCTTCCAACATTCAACAGCATGAATACCTTTTTGGATGTCTGAGTTTCTGTTGTGAATAGAATATGTGATCTCAGCATGTAGGGATTCAGTTAACTCACAATGATACTGCATTTTTGTCTGCATGACCTCCTTTTTTTCCTTTTCTTTGCTTCTGTTTTATACAATTTAATCAAGAGTAATGGCTGGCTATTATTTGGCAGCAGGACAGGCGAGGGCCAAGAATTCAATTAGGAAATTACAGAAAAGACAGCTGAATCTTTACCACATAGAATGTATGTGCAATTGATAGCTAGAATGAAACCTATGAGCTCCTGCAGATGGTGGATTTCCTCACTCCTGGTTCATCTCTATAGCATCCAATTGAGAGCATAGGAGGCAGCCTGGAGCGAGGTTGCTGCCTTTCCCCCTCCCTAGAGCAGTCTGTGTGGGAAACCAGTTCTCAAAAACTGCACTCAAGCGACTTCAGGTCATTTATATAGTCTAACAGAGTCAGCATAGATTGAAGCCTCCTTCACATTTGGCTCACAACTACCATAAATCCTGGAATAGTCCTCATAACCCTTAAAATGCAAGCCATTTGGACCAACCTTCCATTTTGTGTTGCCAACATTTTTCAGGCAAGTTTCCTGTACCTTTAATAAGTGTGCATAACAAACAGAAATTCACCAAGTGTTGTCTTACACACAGGCACAACAATGGAAAAAGTTTCACCAACTAGATTTTTTCCTCATAGTACAGTGGCTAAGCACACAAGCCTGAAAAAATAATGTTGGTCAGTTAGTCATTTTATACCCACTTTTCAACACCACTTACTAAATCAGTCAGTGGCAAAAGGGCCCAATCCTATCCAACTTTCCAGCACTGATGCAGTCATGCCAATGGGGCATGAACTGCATCCTGTGGTGGGGAAGCATCACGGAGGCCTCCCTAAGGTCAGGGAACATTTGTCCACTTATCTCAGGGCTGCATTGTAGCTACATCAGTGATGGAAAGTTGGTTAGGATTTGGCCCTAATCCAGGCTCTAAAGTGGGGGGGGGGGCAGACAAAAGGAGCTTACACTGTAACCTTAATCTTATGTTACGCACTTTATCTCAGTGTATGGAATGGCTTCAGATTTGTAAACTGGTTTCAGATGTTTAATAAAGCCATTACATCACTTATAAATAAATGGTACTTTCAGGTTCAGTCAGGTGAGGAACAACAGGTTATAACAATGTGTATAATACAGGCAGTGGTGTCAATAGGGTTTGCATCACCCAGTGCAGGATGCCAGTGTGTCACCCCTCCATGCAGTGGGCGGAGCAACACCCCAGGTGGTGGGCATGGTGATGTAGCATGACTCTGCCCCCACTGGTTTTTGGCTGCACCTTTTGATAGAACAAAGATAGAACACATTCTGCATGAAATTACACATTGATTGATATATAACATGCTGGTATTATTCCTCCAAACTGTGATTTTAGTGATTTTGGTCACTAGTGGTGTCACACAACCCCACCCAGAGTGTCAACTTACTAACACCTTATTGCAGCAGTTCTCAAATTTTTAGCACTGGGACCCACTTTTTAAAATGACAGTGTGTCCAAGACCCACCGGAAGTGATGTCATGGTGGAAGTGACATCATCAGGTATTATAATAAGTATAAATAATTACAGTAAAACAAATAAATAAATAAGCAGAAGCCAGCCCTGTTCCACCAAGTGAATTTCCTCTATAGCCTGCCTGCAATAACACCCCCCCTCCAAAAACAATAAGGTTTTCAGCCCTATCCAGTGCCCAGTTCAATTGAAGAACTTCTGTTTAAACCAGATCACTGTCAGGATCCACCTGGCTTTACAAGTCTCAAAAAAGTTCACCTTATTAGCTGAAGCCTCTGTTTTGATCCTTTTTAGTGGGGGGGGGGGGCGAGGCTGCCTTCTGGAGCATTTGTTGAGCTCCAGTTCCATCAGATCAGGACCATTCTGGTGGCTTCACATTCCCCTTTGCCTGGCCTGACCACCAGCCAAGGCACGTTTGCTTACTCGCGAGTAAACGCGACCATGAGACTTAGGTTCACTTTCCATAGGGCACAATACATTCATTGCTTGGACTTCCTTCTCAGGTGTTTTTGGGAGCTGCATTCATTGGATCAGGACCATTCTGGTTGGATTCCTCTCAGCCTGCCCTTTCTGACAGATTAAGGCAAATTCACTTACTCACGAGTAATTGCGCAATATGGCTCAGTTTCACTTTCCGTAGGGCTCCATGCATTTTTTGTTCTCCGACTTTTTGGCCATAACTTTTGATAGAAAGGAGATATTTCACTCAGGTTTTTTCCATTGCATTCTGCTGGAAATTCCACATCCAATGGTATATAACATGATGGTACTACTCCTAACCACTGCAATTTTAGCGTGTCACCCCTCCTGTGCGCATCACCCGGTGCAGCCCACACCCCCACACCCTCTTAGCGACGCCACTGAACACAGAGCAAGAGTGATATGCCAACAGCTGGGACAGTCAGGGCCAAAAACTGAATTACAATGCAATAAAGATAGCTGGTCTGAATCACAGTGTAGGTCTAAGTATTAAAACAGAATGTAAAGGGATGGATACAGAGCCATTGTCCTTACAGTTATGCTCACCGATAAGCAGCACAGGGAGGGGCTGTAGCTCAGTGCTCTGCATGCACAAGGTTTCAGAGAATCCCTTGCATCTGCAAGTGGTACAGAGAGAAATTTCTGGATCCCTCAAGAACTACTGCTTCAAAAGCAGTGTAGGCAACGTGTAACTAAATGGGCTGATGGTTTGTCTCAGTTTAAGGCGTTATCCTACCAAAGGGTCTGGCATTTTTCTCTAATTTTTCAGGGAGTGTGCAAAGAGCCCTAATGGAGTTGTGGGGGGCAGTTTCAGAGTATTTGGTAATGATGTTATCATAATCACCAAGCTTGAGAGCGCCATGACTGTAACTGCACAGGGCTTTGATCAGGGATGGAAACTCGAGTCAGGTGACTCAGACTCAAGTCACGAAAATGTGTGTGTTTTTTGCTGACTCATGGATTCATCAGTTGTGCACATGGAAGATTTGGAAGAACACTCGAGTCACAGGCTCACTGACTCGGCACTCGTCTCCACACATGCAAACTCAAGTCTGCCTGCGTCTGGGTGTGCTTGCTTACTATTTTCACAGCGTGATAAACTTCATGGAGCCATCATTCAGACCGGGTGAACAACAGGGAAGTTCCAGCCAGGAGGCAGTGAAGGGTTAATGTTTTCCTTTTGCACACTCTATGGACAAGTTTCAGGAAGGGGGATGGAATGAAAAAAAACACGACAGTATTTTCTTGTCCAGCTCTCCAGAAATCCACCTCTCCCTGCTAAAAAACACTCTCATTTAGAACGGCAGCCAGCTTCATACCCGAGCCGCCTGATGTTCTGTAATACAGCAGGGGAAAGTTTCAGGCAGGAAGGAAAGAAAGCATGTTTTTCCCCCCTTCTCTCTCCCCTCCTGAATTATTTCCCTTGCTGATCTCTGAGCAGCACTAAAAAGCTCCTGTGTCAGGCTGTACAGAATAAATTGAGGGTTGGACGGGGACAAAGGCAAAACATTGTTGCAGTGGTCTACTAGTGAACTTTAAATATAAACACAATTAGCATTCCATCCCTTATATTGTTCTGTTTCCCTGTGCCTCATGAAATGTCTCTCGATATAATGGCCATAATCCAACATAATGTATTAGACATGTGAAATAAATGGGATTAAGGATATTTTACTCTAGATAGGATTTTGACAAATGTATTTAGTAGCATATAATACAAGCTATATCTAATCCGGGAATACAATTTGCAGAAATACAGTTGCTCAACAAAAGAATTTTATGCACCAATGACCACAAAAAGTGCTTGTTGACATGAAAGTACATGATATACTTGTTATGTCCGAAAGCAATACCAAAACCCATTCACCAGCAAGTAGCCTGAGACACGCTAACAAAAGAAAACTGAAAGCAAACTGCATATTAGATGATTAATTTTGTTTGATCAACTTCAATTTCATAAAGACTTTCCTAGCAGGGCAAACACTTTTGCGTTTAACTACACAGTACTTTAGTCAGACATGGGTGTGTCTTTGTACCAAACATAAGTGAACAATACTGAGGACTGACAATGACAAATGCATGAGTTCACACTGGGAAATTCATCTGGGATACAGAAACCTCCTGTGACTTTCTTATAGCACAATCCTATAAATATTTATTCAGGAGTGACTCCCACCAAATTCATTGGAATTTCAGCCCTAAATGGGCATGCTTAAGGAGGCTTGTCCCCACCCACATCCCATCAATGTCTGCTTACTTTTAGGGTGACTTCATAAAATCCTACGTTTTTCTGTATGATTTATTTGACAGAATAAGGATTAATATGCTGCTTATAACAGAAATAAATTAGGGAAAATATCAATTTAAAAGAAAAGTAATTTGAATCATCAAAACACTTTTGATGATTCAAAAGTAGAGTAGGTTATAATTTCAGCAATAAAACAGGAATTTAAAAACTAGTTTGTGTTCCTTTTCCTCTTTAGGACAAGACTTCCATTTACTCAAGGAAGCTTCTTTGCCCTTTATAGCCTCTCTAACTCTGCTTGTTAGCCATGCTGACACCCTCCTGGACATAAGGCCAAATCCTATCCAACTTTCCAGTGCTGGTGCAGCCGTGCCAATAGGGCATGCACTGCATCCTGTGGAAGGGGGGCAATCACAGAGGTCTCCTACAGGTAAGAGAATGTTTGTTTCCTTTCTTGGGGCTGCACTGCTGCAGCACCAGCACTGAAAAGTTGGATAGGATTGGGCCCTTAGTTGAGCCCTTCCTCATTTGTGGTATACTCTTCAAATGGGCCTCTGTTACTGTTGCTTTGAAGTACCTCCATGCACTTTGAAGAGATTTCAATTTTTTTTTACTTTCCCTCAGTTTCTTTCTAACAAGTCTCCTCATCTGTGGTAAGACTACCCTTTTGAAATACTGTAAGTGGTCTTCTTGTCAGGTTTGCTTGGTACTCTTGGTACATGCATGTTGAAACAGATTACAGCATGGTCACTGTTCCCCGATGGTTCCATAACATTTATATCCCTAACCAGGTCCTGGCTATATCAAATCCAAAATCACCTGTTCTGTGGTTGGTTCCATGACTAGCTGTTCTAAAGCACAGTCATTCAGCATATGAAGAAACCCAGGCTCTCTTTCATGATCAGTCCATGTGAGGATAATTGAAGTCCCTCATGATTACAACCATATCACTCATTGACATTTCCCTGATTTGCTTCATCTCAAGGCCTCCTTCAGGTTTTTGATCTAGAGCAGGTGTGCCGAAACCCCAGCCCTGGGGCCACTTGCGGCCCTTGAGGACTCCCAATCCAGCCCACTGGGAGCCCCCAGTCTCCAATTGGCTCTGGCCCTCTGGAGACTTGCTGGAGCCCACACTGGCCCAATGCAACTGCTCTCAGCGTAACGGCCAACTGTTCAACCTGTGAGATGAGGGCTCCCTATGGGACGAGGGTTCCCTCCACTGCTTGTTGTTTCACGTCTGTAATGTAGCAGTGGCAGCAAAGGAAAGGCCAACCTTGTTTTGTGCAAGGCCTTTTATAGGTCATGAGCTATTGCAAGACCTTCATTCATTCATATAAGTTCCATTTCTAATAAATTCATTTATGTAAATTTATTCAAATTTTAAATGTAAATTAATTTTTTCCCCAGCCGCCGACGCAGTGTTAGAGAGGTGATGTGGCCCTCCTGCCAAAATGTTTGGACCTTCCTGATCTAGAGAATGATAGCATACTGCCACTACTACATTGTTCCTTGGGCCTGGCAGTGGTGTCGCTAGCGCGGTGCAGGGGGTGTGTACAGCACTGGGTGACGCGCACTTGGGGGTGACATGCTAAAATCATGGTGGTTAGGAGTAACCCCATCATATTATATACCGTTGGATGTGGAATTTCAAGTGGAATGAAATGCAAAAAACCTGAGTGAAATATCTCATTTCTATCAAAAGTTATGGCCCAAAAACTGGAGAACAAAAAATGCATAGATCCCTATGGAAAGTGAAAGTGAGCAATATCACGCATTTACTCTCAAGTAGGTGAACCTGCCTTAGTCCATTGGAAAAGGCAGGCTGAAAGGAATCCAAGAACACCAGAATGGTCCTGATCCATTGAATGCAATCCCCAAAAACACCTGAGAAGGAAGTCCCTCCCTCCAAGCAGATGAATGTATTGATTCCTATGGAAAGTGAAACTAAGCCTCATGGTTGCATTTACTTGCAAGCTACCTTGCCTTGGCTGGTGTGGAAGATCAGGTGAAGGAGAGTACAAGGCTACCAGAATGGTTCTGATCCAATGCACCTGCAGCTAAACACACGCTCCAGAAGGCAGCCTCACCCCCCCCCCCACTAAAAAGGATCAAAACTGAGGCTTCAGCTGATAAGGTGAACTTTCTGTAGACTTGCAAAGCCAGGTCGATCCTGACAGTGATCTGGTTTAAAAAGAAGTTCTTCACTGGGGCAGTGAGAGCAATACAGAGGCATTTCCATAGTTTTGCTCTGCTGCCCTGAATGGCTCTGACAGTGAGGGGAAGGGTATGTGTTGAGGAGCACTGCAAAACATAGCACTGTGCCCCCCCCCCCGTAACACCACTGCCTTGATGGTCACCCCACCTCCAACATGCCCCTCTCTGTCCCTCCTTAAGAGTTTGTAGCATGGAATAACGGTATACCATTGGTTTGCTGCATTCCACTAGGTTTCCATTATGCCCACTATATAAATGCTTTCCCTAGCCACGAAACATCCCAGTTCTCCTATCTTTGTAGACTTTGAGCATTTGCATAAAAATTCATATAAATTCATGCAAGGCTGCAGTTGGCACATCACCTAACCTGTGAGAAAACCTCCCTGGTCACTATACCAGCTGGTAATTCTCCAGCACAGTGGACTCTATGGAGGGTCTTTTTGTTTATGTTTGTTTTCTTTTCACAAGGCACAAATTTCTTACAGCAAACCTAAAGGTGTCTGTAACCCCTTTCTGGGGGGCCAGATGACCCATGTCCCAAGCATCCTGGAACAGTAAGTGTAAAGTCATGCACATTGGGGCAAAAAATCAAAACTTTAGATATAGGCTGATGGGTTCTGAGCTGTCTGTGACAGATCAGGAGAGAGATCTTGGGGTGGTGGTGGACAGGTCGATGAAAGTGTCGACTCAATGTGCGGCGGCAGTGAAGAAGGCCAATTCTATGCTTGGGATCATTAGGAAGGGTATTGAGAACAAAACGGCTAGTATTATAATGCCGTTGTACAAACCTATGGTAAGGCCACACCTGGAGTATTGTGTCCAGTTCTGGTCGCCGCATCTCAAAAAAGACATAGTGGAAATGGAAAAGGTGCAAAAGAGAGCGACTAAGATGATTACGGGGCTGGGGCACCTTCCTTATGAGGAAAGGCTATGGCATTTGGGCCTCTTCAGCCTAGAAAAGAGATGCCTGAGGGGGGACATGATTGAGACATACAAAATTATGCAGGGGATGGACAGAGTGGATAGGGAGATGCTCTTTACACTCTCACATAACACCAGAACCAGGGGACATCCACTAAAATTGAGTGTTGGGCGGGTTAGGACAGACAAAAGAAAATATTTCTTTACTCAGCGTGTGGTTGGTCTGTGGAACTCCTTGCCACAGGATGTGGTGCTGGCGTCTAGCCTAGACGCCTTTAAAAGGGGATTGGACAAGTTTCTGGAGGAAAAATCCATTATGAGGTACAAGCCATGATGCGTATGCGCAACCTCCTGATTTTAGAAATGGGTTCTGTCAGAATGCCGGATGCAAAGGAGGGCACCAGGATGAGGTCTCTTGTTATCTGGTGTGCTCCCTGGGGCATTTGGTGGGCCGCTGTGAGATACAGGAAGCTGGACTAGATGGGCCTATGGCCTGATCCAGTGGGGCTGTTCTTATGTTCTTATGTAGTTAGGTCAGCACTATCCTCCAGAATTTATCTTCTTCTCTGTCACCCACTTCCTTTTCCAACCCAGGGAGTTAGAGGAGCAGCACCAATCTGCTGCCTGAGGGCCAATTCCTATCCAATTTTTCGGTGCTGATGCAGTTGTGCCAGTAGGTTGTGTGCTGTATCCTGTGGCGGAGGGGCAGTCACTGGGACCTCCTCAAGGTATGGGAACAGGTGTTCTCTTACCAGAGGGCTGCATTGTGGCTACACCAGAGCTGGAATGTTGGATAGGATTGGACCCTAAAGCTACAATCCTATCCACACTTACCTGGAAGTAAGCCCCATTGACGATAATGGGACTTACTTCTGAGTAGATATGCATAGGATTGACCTCTGAGGCAACTGTTCAGTTGGCCTCATGGTTGGGCCAGCCCTGCTTTCCAACCCCATACTTGGACCCTTACCCTTCTCTGCTTGGGGCACATGATTGAGACGTACAAAATTGCAATATGCAAGGGATGGGTAGAATGGCTAGGGGGATGTTCATCTCTCTCTCACACAACATCAGAACCAGGGGGCATCCATTACAATTGAGTGTTGAGGGAGTTAGCACAGACAAAGGAAAATATTTCTTTAACCAGTATGTAATTAGACTATAGCAGTGGTTCTCACACATTTAGCACCAGGACCCACTTTTTAGAATGAGAATCTGTCAGGACCCACCAGAAGTGATGTCATGACCAGAACTGACATCATCAAGTAGGAACATTTTTAACAATTCTAGGCTGCAATCCTACCCACACTTACTCAGGAGTAAGTCCTGTTGACCATCGTTGTTAAAATAATATACATAGTAGCTTGTTAAAAGTGCAGGTCTGTAACATTCCCCCAAATTATAGTCACAAACCATGGTAGCATCAAGTCTAATATATTGAAAATAAAAAATTGAAATGAATGGGGGCCCACCTGAAATTGGTTCATGACCCACCTAGTGGGTCCCAACCCACAGTTTGAGAAACACTGGACTATGGAACTCTTTGGCACCGGTTGTTGTGGTGGTGGTGGCGGCGGCAAATGGCCTGGATGTCTTGGGGATTAGGCTGATTTCTGGAGGAAAAGTCCATCATGGGTCACAAGCTGTGATGGGTATGTGCAACCTCCTGGTTTTAGAAGTGGGCTGTCTCAGAGTCCCAGCTGCAGGGGAGGGCACCAGGATGCAGGCGTCTTGTGCGCTCTCAGAGGTGCCTGGTGGGCCACTGTGAGACGCAGGAGGCTGGGCCAGGTGGGCTCTTGGTCTGATCCAGCGGGGCTCTTCTGATGTCTCAGGTTTTGCTGAAGAAAGGTGAGCCAGCTGCCCGCAGCCGTTCCGACGGACGGTCGCCAGGTGGCGAAGCATCCCAGCGATTGGGAATCACATGGACTGAACGCTGCAACTCGTCCCCGAATGACCCCGCCAGGCTGTTGCTCTTGTATCCATTCCGAGCGTCTAGCGGGAGAAGCCTTGATGGCGCCTCTGGCTGTTGTTGCTGCCGCCGCGGGACTCGGTGCAAACAAAAGGTTGGTGTCCTGGGTGGTACTGGTAGTCGTAGCAGGGCTGGGCTGTTTGCAATGAGTAGTACCCCAGTTGCTCTGGGTGGGAGAGCGGCTGCTGCTGCTGCCCCAAAGGGTGGAGAGTGAGGGCTCCACCCTGCGCAAGCACGGGGCGATGATGGAGCGATTGCGTGGAGGCTCCCACTCCCACGACCGACTAACGGAGCACTGGGACTGGGAAGTGCTCGCCCCGGCTGCAGGCTGGGTCGGCTGCCCAGCTGAGCGTGCCTGCCCCGGGGCTCTCTCTGTGTGCCTGCCCCTGGATCTCTGCTGACACGCCAGGGAGGAGAAAACCCACCCTGCAAAAGACTGGAGGAAGGGAAAGTTCAGGCTGTCGCGGAGTGTGCAGTTCTTGGGAGGAGTAAGTCAGTGTGGTTGACTCACAGCCCCATCCTAGGCATGTCTGTTCAGAAGTAAGTTCCATTAGAGTCCATGGGGCTTACTCCCAGGAAAGTGTGCCTAGGATTGCTGCCTTATGGGGGTAAAAGCAGATGGCTGCGTGAATGACCAATTAGTTGGGGAGATCTACACGTTGCAAACTGGGCTGCTTGTGGACAGGAGCGGACAGGGTGCTGTCCTCTTTTTCCAGGACATGTCCTCTTTTTTAGCATGTCCTGGAAAAGAACTTTAATGTCCTCTTTTCCTGTGAGCAGGCAGCACATAACCTTCTTGTAATTAATAAATCATATGTAATATGATTTTAAATTTAATAATATAGTGTTTTAAATCCATATAGGAGTGGATTATAAATCCCCATGAAATCCATATAGGAGTGTTTTTAGCTTTTATTTTGTCATGTCCTACATTTTGGGGTGCCATGTCCTCTTTTGCAGTTATGACATGTGGTCATCCTGGGAGTGGGTTGCCCTGCTGTTTTTGCTGAGTGATTGGAGGTTGGCTGTGGAGATATTGGTCAACTAGGAGCCACTGAGGCAGGACGTTTATTATGAGTGCACCCATGTTTTTAATTTTCTGCTGTGTTCAGAGGCATTTAGAGCTGCTCATCCTACTCTCCTCTAGAAACCCATCCCAAAGATAGTCAGAGGGTGTAATTTCTAGCTTGATCTTGCTGCCACCTGGTTTCTGTTGTAGGTGACAGTAGCTGTGAACAGCTACACTTCAGAGTACTGTACTCTGTACTACAGAGTATTTCAGAGTATATTTGCAACTCGGTTGCATGATATTAGCCTATAATCAATGACATCAAGGGTTAGTAGCACTGATTTCCAAGCTGGCTTGAGCTAGGACACCCAGCCTTTAAAGAACTAACACCTTTAAAGAACTAACAAGTAGATAGCCATGGCTATTTAGGGTTAGCATGGGGGGGGGGGTCTTCTGTGATGTCGTTTGGTGTGAACAGTTAATTCCAGATAACCTTGTGTATGACAAGGAGGATACAAAATGGGAAATTGGCATTGAAGGGCATGTTGTAAATGCTGTGTACAGTTTTGCCGAAAAGGTAAAGAATATCCAAGTGCCGCAACTTCTCCTTGGGGTTTCTATACATATTGGGTTGTGTGCTCTGTTTTTAAGAAATAACTTGGTGTACAAAACAAGGAAAGAGAAAATAATCCCAGAGGAAGCTCATTTTCCATTTGAGATTTCCATATAAATTACACTATTGAACTTTAATCTCAGCTTTCCTAACTGGTTCACTTGGATGGGTTTATCTCAATTTGTATCTTGTAAGAGAGAGAGCTTTACAAAATATTGTGCTCTATATAGACCTCTTGCACATTCTGTACAGAAGGGACTTGTTTCTATGTGCCTGTTTAAAAGTTGTTTGTAAGGCTTTGTACCTATTAAAAAAACTTTTCCTATCTTTTTTGACCATGTGCTTGCAGTCTCCATTCTGATCACATTGAATCCAGCTTCTGTTTGATCTCTAAATTATTAGTTGGTGCCCATTGGTCATTCATGGGAATATAATTACAATGATACTTCCTACAATTTACTATCAGCCTGCATTTAATTTAACCCTAAATCTACATTTTTGCTGAGCTGCATTTCAGTTTCTTTAAAGACATGGAACACAGTCTACTAGGACCACTTTCTGTACCAGGCAAAGGAAATGAATGAACATAAAAAGTCTTCTTTTTTGTTTTTTTTGGCTTTTCCCTTGATAAAGATAGATCCAGGTTAGTTAATAAATGACAATAAACCCTACCCCCACCTTCCTGTTCTGTTTATAGGTCAAAAACATTTACCTACTCACAGCCTCTGAACATATAAGAGGACTCTGGATTATAACACTTTGAATTTTTTTTGTCACTCCACCCCCCCTTCCCCATGAAATGAGTTAGAGTTCTGAAAGTCCTGTCTTATTCACATTTGCGCTGAGGAATTGAGTAAAATATTATTGAGGTGGGGAAGAGTTGACCTCGGCAGTCATATTTTTGTTATTCTTTGATGAAGTACCAAATTCATCATCATTATTATTTAATAATAATCCAGTTATCTATTGAGTCACCATGGAAGTGGCTAAGAATGATATGCTCCAAATGTGACAATGAAGTAACATTATAAAACATGATCTTGTACTGGTATTTCAAAGATGTTGCAAAGGCCCTGTACTTGGATATGTTTGGGATCATGGTTGCCACACTTTCCTTGACCTCCTTCCTCCACTTCCTGAAATTGCATTAAAAACTTACAGATAATTGCAATAAAGGCTGCTTGTGAGCTTCTGCATGTGATATCTGAGTAGTGCTTAATCTGCCCTCCTCCATGCACACATATACCCATTAGCAATCCAATTTTATGTAGTTGAATGGGCTTTGGTGTACTCATAGGACCAGCCTGTGGAAGAAGAATGAAGTTACTCCCATTCGATTATAGAAGGGTATTTGTGTTGGTCTCTTCCAGCAAGAAACAATTAACAGTCTTGTGGCACCTTAAGAACCAACAAACATACTGTAGTATAAACTTTCAAGGACTGCAGTCCACTTCATCAGATGCTTGAAGTGAAAACCACAGTCAGTTGTAAGAGCAAGGCATGTGGTCTTGTAACAAACTTAAAAAGTATATAAGATAAGCACAATGACATTCATAATTCGTGATAACTTCCCAGCAGCTAATTAACTCTGCAATGTGATAAGACCCCATTGTCTTGATTGAGACCTGTGGAGATGGTGCTGAGTCTTGTTATAAACCTCAGTTCAGCTGATAATTTATCTAATCTCTTTGAAGTTTTTCTGCTAATTGTTGTCTTATGATTTGCTGCAGAGTATTTAAACATGTTGCATTTATGCTTAGAATTGAATCTGCTGGGTTTAATTTCATTTTTTACACACACACCTGTTTACTTGGAAAAGCGTTCACTCACCTGAGCATTGCATGCAATTTTGCCCAGCTTTTTTTGTGCATGAACAGAAACTGCAGAGGGGAATCTGGATTGGGACAGCTGTGTGAAGGAGGGGGCTTTAACTCTTTGTTCCTGCTGCAGTCCCAGTTAAAGGCCCTGTTGCTGCAGGAGGGAAGCTCTGGCATGTTTAAAGTAACAGAAGGGTGTCTTTTCACAAAGGATGTTAAGATTAACTTTTAGTCTCAGGAGCATCAGTTCTGATAGTCATTCTCGGTAGAAAAAAAACAGTAATGAGAGAGCCATTTTTAAATAAAATGTATAGTTATCAATGTGGTTCTTGTTTTGTTTTATTGAAATGTGAGTCTGTGAACACAGTACAAATTGAGTTGTTAACCCTGTGAACCCAGCCAATTGGCAGAGAGCACCCACCACTTCTGTCTGCCCACTGACCTCCACTGCTGCTCCTCCCACTGCCTGGATTGGAAAAGGAAGAAGGGGATGAAGTATGGAGGAGAGTGGTGGGCTAGAGCAGGGGTGCCCAAACCCCGGCCCTGGGGCCACTTGCAGCCCTCGAGGCCTTTCAATGCAGCCCTTAGGGAGCCCCCGGTCTCCAATGAGCCTCTGGCCCTCTGGAAATTTGTTGGAGCCCACACTGGCCCGATGCAACTGCTGTCAGCGTGAGGGCGACTGTTTGACCTCTAGCGTGAACTGTGGGATGAGGGCTCCCTCCACTGCTTGTCGTTTCATGTCTGTGATGCAGTAGCAGCAGCAAAGGAAAGGCTGGCCTTGCTTTGTGCAAGGCCTTTTATGGGCCTTGAGCTATTGCAAGACCTTCATTCATTCATTCAAGTTCATCTTTAATATATTCATTTATGAAAACTTATGTAAATTTATTCAAATTTTAAATGTAAATTAATTCTTTTTTTTTCCCTGGGCCCCGACACAGTGTCAGAGAGACGATGTGGCCCTCCTGCCAAAAACTTTGGACACCCCTGGGCTAGAGCATCTAGGACACTTTAGTCTCTCCTCTCTTCTCTTCCACACTTCCTATTCTGCTCTGTTCCTTGTTTCATTCTCCAGTTCACAGAGTGGGAGGAGCAAAGGCTGGCACATCATGAGGATCCGTATACAGGGGATCCGTATTTGTGCATTGCCTCAGCTGCCTTGGGCCAGCCCTACATGTGGGGGGTCATTTGTGAACCCCAGCTTAACTATATCTGTGAATTTTAACGTTTTTGAAATCTGGATAATGGACCTGACTTTTCTAAGTAGATGTGAATAATGCAGCTGATATTTTGCATAGCAATGTGTGTGGCTCTTATTAGAAAAGTACCCAACTTCAGTTTATTTTCAGAGCTGTTTTCTAAAATTCACTATATTTGCCTGTCTTGCTTGACTTGTAGCACAGTCTTTGTGCAGCACAAGGTAGAAGATTGCAAATGTCCTCTTATGAAACACACTGACATAACACATAGTATGCTGAGGGAAATGTTTTGCAAACCTGTGTAGATTACATCTAAACAATTACCGTAGTTTAGTTTTTTTCTTATGGGTGCAGAAAAAAATTCTTCAGATTAAATCATCGTTAAGATTTTATTAGATTCTCCAATACCGGAAAGCAATTAAGTTTTTGATAATTGAGATTATTTTACTTGTCTTGTTAACTAATGCTGCAAACCTACACGTGCTTAACTGAAAGTAACCCACATGAAGCATGATAGGACTTCTTTCAAATAAATGTGCATATGATTGCATGTGAAAGACAATGATATCTCTTGTGTAGAATGAGAGGGAGAAATAATGCTGGAATTGATTTTAAGGAAAACTTTTCCAGGGGCTGAGTTTACCATGGGTTTTTTTTCAATTTATTATATATTTGGCAGACATAATTGCAACATTCTGTTGTTTTTTAAGTTGTGGCATTCTGGGAAGTGAAACGCAGAAGTGTCAGAACTTGAGGGGGGAAAAAGCCCTGGGGAAAAGAAAAGCCCTGAAAAAGAACATCAGTGCTTGAAGTGCAAGAATAAATTATGCTCTCGAAAGGCAAATTGTATGCAGGTTGGCTCTTCAATGTTGGCTGCCACGCACGGGCGCACCTTGCTTCCCCATGCAACTTTAAAGAGATGCCTTTGAATTCCTGCAGTGTTGCAGAGGATGTTGGAACACAAATCTCATATTGCATGTGCATTCATGCCATCAAAATAGCATTCTAAGCTTCTATCGCAAGAGTTCTTGGGACAAGTTGTACAAGTTTCCATGACATCCTTAAAAATATTACTGCTCCAAATGGTTGCTTGGCTTGTCTGCACATTCAGGCAAGACCTTGTCCCATGCTGAATGTAGCCCAACTACTTTACTTGCAAGGCCCACTTGTGCTGTGAAGTGCTCATGAACCATAGATGAGACTCACTGCCAGAGGAAAATAGGGTGGTGTAGAGTTAGCATTGGGTTGGTGAGGTGGGCTTAAGATATGAGCTTGATGCGCAAAGTTCAGAATGGCGCCTGGAGTGGTTTTTGATGACTTCCAGTTTTCGGCAAGGCTCCAGTGGTGTTTGGTGCAAAGGTGGGCTTTCAAAACCATGTCTTTTGTTATCTGCGGTTTTCGATATCCGTGTGGGGTCTGGGAATAGAACCCTCTCTGATAAAGAGGCTCCACCTGTAAACAAATCGCAGAACTCTGTCTTGAAGGCCGCAGCTGAAATGTACTGTTATCCGTTTGATGTTACACAGGATATTAGGCTTCCTAATGCATTTATTTACAGCCCAATCCTATGGGCACACTGCAGTGCTGGAACTTGTGTTCCAGTGGTGCAGCATGCTTTGTGGCCGTTGTAAAAGATGACATGCCATATACCGTAGCTGGGCTATGCCAGAAGCCTACCAAGGAGTTCTGGAGCTGGTGAATTTGTAGAGTAGAGGAGGAATGTGGCAGAGACCAGGGCAGGGTGGGGGGCAGATCAAGGCTGGGAAAGGGGTGGTATTGGCTGTAGCGGTGCTGCCCATATCCTATCCCCTTTCTTAGCCTTGATCTGCCTTCCTGGGTGCACTTGGACTTGTGCCAAAATTGCTGGTGCAGGTCCAAGTAGATCCAATCAGGCAGTGGAGGGTTATTCCATGGACAAGGGAACAAATGTTTCCTTACCTAAAGGAGTTCTCTAGGGCTGCCCCCACCCGCAGGATGCAGTGTGCACTCTGGTGGTACATCTGCATTGATTGGGTGGTTTACATAGGATTGGGCTGTAAAATTTATTTATATTGAGTAGGGTACAAACTTTTTAGCACTGGGACCCACCGAAAATGATGTCATTAACCTGAAAGGGATGTCGTAGCTAAAAGTGGCATAATCAGTTCAGGCTTCAAACCTAATCTGCTATCAGCCAGATGTCCTATTACAGGGCCTGCTCCTGCTGTTATTTCGCATTCCAGCTTGGAATGTCAAAGCAGAATGCAGACTTTGATCCTTCTCCAACCACACAGTCCTCCCCCTTCTTTCCATATTCCCACCTACTCAGGGCAAAGAAAGAACCATCCCTGCCCAGCAGCAATGCACCCTGAATTTTCAGATCTGTATCTTCTGTATTTTCAGCTCTGTATCTTCAATGGCAGCTGAGCTAGGTGCTATGTGACCCACCTGCAATTGGTTCACAACCCACAGTCTGAGAAACGCTGGAGTAGAGGTTCCTCTCTTACTCGTTTGGATGAACAATTGCATAATTTGGTCTGTTTGTAATTTGTAAATACATTCAGGGAAGAATGTTGGGTATGTGGTCTTGAGATGGAAAGAGTAAATGATACAAAGAAGTCCAATCCCAAATAATCAGTGAAGAGAAAATAATATCTGTGTCACAGTGAGAGACATATATTGCCACTGATTTTTTTAAGCAAAATTGTTGTAGATAGGGCCTTATCTATGTATAAATTCCCTCCAGAATTTCAGTTTCTTTCTTTTCTTAGCTGACTTCAGCACAAATATGGGATCATCCTGTGCCAGCTGAAAGCAGTTTGAAAAGTGCTGATAGATGTATGATATAACTTGATCTCTGGCTGCTCTTTGGGTAAAAAAAAAAAAACCAATTGTGGCAAATGTGATTGTTATAAAGAAAAAAGTGAGTACAGTACTGAAAACAGTTTTAAAGTCTTCTGTCTGTAGTTACACAAGTGGCTGTCATTGTAAATCTTCCTGCCTCTGTGGATTAAAAGGTTGCTACTGTGCCAACATATTTGGTTTTCAAAAGGGACATATAAACTACTGTGGATTAAATCTAAGTATCTAAACTATGTCCATTTTCACGAGGGGAAGGAAAGGGATTTGAAGAATCACTGCAGAAACGCAAGCATAAGTCGACCTCACAGATAAGCCGAGGGCAGGTTTTGAGCCATAAATCATGGAATTTTCTATGACCCTCGGATAAGTCGGGGGTTAAACGTAGGGGGGTGTCTGACTCAGTGGCATGCGAAGGTCATTTGGCACCCAGGGCCCATACATTTTTGGCACGTCCCATACAATGAAATAAAAATTAAATAATATATAATATAAATCAAATATATTATTAAGAAACATTAAAACACTATCAGTCTCTTGCTATGAAATTCAGCATGCTCTGACCTCACAATTTAGTCCAATTATCTCCACTTTTGACTATTGAAAGAGGGTGAGGTGAAGGAAGACCACTGGAAATAAGGCAAGAATTAGCAGCCATCAAAGCACCTATTCCACCTAAAGGATTTATTTGCTCTCCTGACCCTTTCAAAATTTAATGTATTACTAGTAAGGATCAAGACAATACTCAGTGATAATTTCTCAAGCATAAGATTATTCCCCCCTCCCCCTCCCCCTCGGGGAGAGGGGCTAGCAAGCCTCAGCTTTGCAACAGAGAGTTTAAAGTTTGGATTCTATAAGGAGGGAGGGGACAGAAACAAGAAGGAAAGAGGAGATGGACTTAACCCTTTCAGTGGCTTGAGAAACAAAGGTGCAGCCTTCTGCAGGCTGCCTCTCTCTTCTATTTTTTAAAAAAAGATCACACTCCCCCCTTCCCCCACCCTGTCCAGCTTCATCTGTGGGGCAGTGGGAAGGGGGATAACAAGTTGGGCTTTCCAAAAGAGTGCTTGAAGTTTATATACAGTAGGAAGGGGGGAACAAGAAGGAAAGATGGACTCAGCTGTTTCAAATGACTGCTTCTCCTTCCCACACAGGCACACACAGTTCATTGCCTCCTGCGCATCCTGCTCTGTCTTGGGTGCCTCTGTCTTGGGTGCCGCTCCAGCGATGCCTTTGTGGGCACTGGTGCTGAGCGAGGGGGGGCTGCTGATGGCTGCGGTGGCAGATGCTCCTGCCCTGCCCTGCCCTGCGCAGGCTAGACCAGTGCATCAAGCTCCTGCAGCTGGAGCTCGCCCCACAGGCAGCGCCTGGACAACGCTTCCTCTCCGAAGATCACTTTCTTTCTAGTCCCAGCTCCCTCCCTCCCTCCCTCCCACAATAGTGATTGGCTGGCTGGCTCACTCAGGGCCCCCCCCTCGCTGCTTGCCTGCCCCGGAGATAAGGAGGGGCAATGATTCAGGCTGCCTTTCTGGGAAGAAATTTTTTGCCTTATAGGTGAGTATCTATGGTAATGTCTACAAGTGTGCACACCAAGGGCCCAATCCTATTCAATTTTCCAGCATTGGTGCAGCTGCAATGCAGCCCCAAGATAAGGGAACAAATGTTCCCATACCTTAAGGAGGCCTCTGTGACTGCTGCCCCACCACAAGATGCAGTGCATGCCCCACTGGCATAGTTGCACTGGTACTGGAAAATTGGATAGGATTGGGTCCTAAATTGCTGGCTAGATGCTACTGATGTTAATGGGGTTCAAAGCTAGCTGAACACCCATTCCCAACAAGTGCTAATTAATGACTTCCTCATCAACCTGGATAGAGGTGTTGAGTGAAGTGCCACCGTCTTGTACCTGTGCTGTTCAATATTCTTATACATTTCCTGGATGAGGGGGTAAATGGGATGCTTATCAAATTTACAGATGATACAAAGCTGTGGCGGGTGGGTGGAATTGCTGACACTCTGGAACAGGGGTGCCCAAACCCTGACCCTGGGGCCACTTGCGGCCCTCGAGGACTTCCAATGTGGCCCTTAGGGAGTCCCCAGTCTCCAATGAGCCTCTGGCCCTCTGGAGACTTGCTGGAGCCCTCACCAGCCCAACGCAACTGCTCTCAGCGTGAGGGTGACTGTTTGACCTCTAGCGTGAACTGTGGGATGAAGGCTCCCTCCACTGTTTGCTGTTTCACATCTTTGATGCAGTAGCAGCAGCAAAGGAAAGGCCAGCCTTTCTTTGTGCAAGGCCTTTTAGAGACTTTGAGCTATTGCAAGACCTTCATTCAATTATATAAGTTCATCTTTAATATATTCATTTACGTAAACTTATGTAAATTTATTCAAATTTTAAATGTAAATTAATTCTTTTTTCCCTGGCCCGCGACACAGTGTCAGAGAGATGATGTGGCCCTCTTGCCAAAAACTTTGGACACCCCTGCTCTGGAATATAGAAGCAGGATTCCAAACAATCTTGGCAGTCTCAGTCTTTGGACCCTTGTCAAGATGAAATTCAACACAGACAAATGTAAAGTTCTGTTCTTTATAAGAAAGTACATAAGAAATCAGAGAAATTGTATTGTATAAAAAATCAGAGGCACAAGTACAGGATGGGGGAAACCTCGTAATCTAACGACCCAACTACTTCCCTGGTAGGTTTCCTGTATCTGAAGTGTTTAAAGAAGTTGTTTTTGTTTGCCTGTTTTATCCAACTGCTCTTCATAGTCTTTTTCGCATTCCTTTTTGTCAGTTTGCACTTTGTTTGGCAGAGTATGTGTTTCGTTTTGTTCTCATTTAAACAGAATTTCCATTTTCGGGGGAAAAAAGCCTTCTTGCCTTTTATAGCTTCCTTGAGTCAACTTGTGCTCTATGCTAGCCACCTCCTATTTAGTGGAGTACATTCTAACTGAGCTGCTGTCCTCCTTCTTCTTGTAGCTTTTTTACACTCCTTATGCTCATGGCTGCCTTAATGTCATGGCTGAATGACATTAGTTATACAAGAATAAGAAATGCTTTGAGACACTGTCCTGGGATTTAGTGTTGGTTCTTCTATGCGCTTAGGCTAGAGGCCTAAGGGCCCAGTCCTGTCCAACTTTGCAGCACTAGTGCAGCTGCAATGCAGCCCTGAGATAACAGAACAAATATTTCCTTACCTTGAGGAGGCCTCTGTGACTGCCTCCCCACCACAGGATGCAGCACATGCCCCATTGGCACAGCTGCACTGGCACTGGAAAATTGGATAGGATTGGACCCTAAGCCATTAATTCACACATATTCTATGGCTTGTAAATCCTATTGGCAGAACAGACTCTCACTTTCCCTGGGTTCTGTATCTTCCTAATTATTTTGGTACTTGCAACACTCTGTTGCTGTCTCCTGTCTGTGCCGGGAAAATGCCAGCGTCATCTGAGGACCTCTTGTAGCTGTTCACTTGTCATGTAGGTTAGTATGCTTTCTCTGTTTTAAACTGAAAATTCTAACCGTTCATCCAGAAACACAGTGCACTCATTCTTTTTTCCGTTCTAGACATGGTTCTGGGCAAGCAAAATGTTACTTGCTCTGTAATAACATGGATTCTTATTGGCCCCAGCAAATCTACAAGATCTGGCTACCGCGTGTAAACGTGTGGAAATAGGATAAGCATTCTCATGTATGAGCCACATTGAATCTGCATTTTTTTGCTTCATGGTAAGGGGCTTGCAGCCCAAGCTAGGTCCTCTTGGACATCCAGGATCCCATCTTGGATCCTGCTCATCTCTTTCCTGTGCTACCACCGAGAGGAATTTATGTGGAAGGTGGCTTTTATTGTCTTTTACCAGCTCTTTCCACAATTATCTGAATAAATGTGGAATAATACCTGAATAATAATTCAGGTAAGTAGGTTCTACATGTGAATTTAAGGACAGAAATATTCAATAATTCATATAATAGGAATGAAGAAAGTATTTACATGGATATACAGAGAGAAGCATTTTTCTGTAATTCAGTGACTAGACCTACAAAGCTGTAAGTTTTGTGAGTTGTTTTTTTTAAAAAGGAGATACAGTTACTCCTTTCCTAAGGGTTGTTGGTATGTTTTCATGCAGATGAATAGGATTCTTCATACAGTCATTTACTGCCAAACACTGATGTATTTGAAGACAAAGACTTTCTTCAGAGGAAAGTTTAGGCTGGCATGAGTATGAATCCCAGATTTATTCTACATTTGGATGAAAACAGTGGTACGCTTGTACTCCTAGAGTGCTGGAAAGCTGCTCGTCCCTGATTCTAACTCTGCTGAGCAACTCTTTCTAATCTTGCTTGCAAATTTGCTGTTCCTCTCACAGATACTGAAAACCAAACTTGGAAAGATAAACTGTATTTCTGCTCTCTCCTGTTTGCACCTATAAAAGAAATGATTGGTTGGTCTGTTGAGGACGTTCAAGTGGTCAGTTTAAAGATGACTTTTGTATGTACGCAACTACAGCTGCATGTATTTACACGGTGCTAGTCTTTACAAAGAAAATTATAGATAACCATGTTGGTCCATTAGTAAAATCCAAGAGCCACAGTCTGAGCATACCTTTACTAGGAACAACCCACATGATACAAAGTTTTGAGCAGCCTGGTTTGAATTCTTTAGAAACAGAAGTGCTCCAAAACTGGGAAAACAGCCACTGTTCTTTCCTTGTCTCAGAAGTTCCAGGGTGCATTTTTAAATTTGATTCTGGCACCTTATGAAGCTAATCTAAATCTGCATAGTTCCACATGCACTCCCCTTTAGGCTATTTAAACCTGGAATTTGGAGGTTTAGTGTATCGACTCCACAGCCCTGCTAGTTATAATAGTTGGCAAGCCATTGCTGACTGGGTGATAACCCGAGAGAACAGGGCTATGGAGTCGATACACAAAACCTCTGGCTCCACCCAAAGTTGCTTCTAACTCTAACTCCACAACCCCAAGCAGAGCTGAGGAGTCAGTGGTTCAGTCTTGGGTAGGGTTGGAGGTTTTTTGTGCAGACTCCACAGCCCTGCAGACTTTGGGGCTTTCAGTACATATTGGTTCACCCACTTTCCTTATTTTTTTATTTTAACATCTAGCTTGATGAAGCATTCTGCATCCTTAATACTCAAGACTTAATGTCATTAACTTGCTCAAAAACAGAAAATGTTAGGTAGCCAAGTGGGAAGGGAGCAAGTTGTACAGCCAGCTGTGTAGGTCAGGGATAGGCAACGAGCAGCCGTAGAGGCTTGGTCTGGCCTCTTTTCTAGCTCCTGAGTCCAAGGATCCCACCCCCTTCTTAAATACCTTGGCCACTTTCTCCTGCATCAGCTGAGGCCCAGACAGAAGACTGTTTAATTCCCTTTTTCCCCCAGTGTGAATAGCAACAATGGCTTGCATTACTGCAGTCCGCTCACTCTACTTGACTAGCATACCTCCTATCACCAAGATGTGAATGAAAGTAGGTGAGCTGTCACTCCCTTGTGCAAGCCAAGTCTGAAGCCCCTTTATTACAAATTCTCACTACATGCATTAAGGGCAAAGTTGAGGATCATTCCTGCTGGTTCAGCCCCCAACCTCCACACATTCAGCAGAAGATGTGAAAGGGACTCTATGTGCTTATAGTCATGCACCTAGATTCTCCATGCATGTCTGAAAACTCTGATTATGCAAGATTCCGATTAACATGGGAGAGTTTACTTATGTAATGGTGTGTGAATTAACACTTGATATCCATCTGCAACTTTCTGATTTCTAAAGAGCCTATAAAGTAAGCCATTAAGCTTTCAGAGCCCTGTTGCACCATGCCAATTTATCTTTAAAACTTGCATAACTCTAGTCATACCTACCCTATAAAAATACTGCACAAGGATCTCATTGTATTATGAAGCATACACAGTTGAGCAATATAAAGGAATTCATTTTGTTGCTGAGTATTGAAAACCCACTAGAGTCCAAGTGGGTTTACCCACTTTACCCCTGGGGGCTGGGGGATGAGAATGGGCCCTCAGTTTGGCTGTACTTGTCGTAAAAGGCGACTAAACAGCCACCAGGTAGATGAAACTCGTTAACCTGGGAAGGCAGCTCATCTGAGAGAAGGAAAACTTTGATCCCAAACCTCCACTGCCTTGTGGCTACATCCAGTTATGGAAAAGGCTTCAGGAGTCAACCTCGAGGCAAAATCCAGAGCCGGAGTCCCTGAGGCAGTTCATGGCTGAACACAGTCACGTTCTGGCAACTCCTGCGACACCGCTGGAACCAACCGTATTGGCTTCTGCCTTTCCATTGGACCATTTCAGTGACGTGGAGAGGGGGGATTTGCTGCATGGGTAACAGCCTATTCTCCATACCTACTTTACCCAGGTTTCGCACACTGGAGAGTACACTCTGTTCCAGAACCACTATTCAGAGCGCGATACCATAGTCTTCAGAGACTGAAGGATGCCAGTGATGAGAGTCCAAGATGCCTACTTGCTTCTGTATTTTTCAGTTCAAGCCTGGGCGGATCAAGACTTGCCAGTTTTTCTCTGAATCTTCTTTGCTACAGTAGCTGTAAGCTTCTGTCTTTTTATCAGAGAAGATTATAAGGGAGATAATTATGTGCCAGATTGTAGGCCCTCAATTTATTCTCTTTGTAGGTTTGAATGATTTTATTTTTTAAAAATGAAAGGGTGGGTAGGTGTGTTCCTGGTAAGTTAGGAACTCTGCTCAGGGCTATTCATTCATGCAGCCAACTGAGGCAGTCACCTCAGATAGCAGATTGGTAGGAACAATGAAAGGGATGCTGAGATATCACAGGGGGGGGGGCCTCCTGTGATGGGGGGCTTCTGAAAGAGGCGAAAAACAGGCAAGGGAAATTGGGGATTTTACAACATTTAACATGATTTTGCCTTGTTCAATAAGCACAGGTAAAGAATAATGTGCAAAATGTATATTGATGTTACACACAGTCATACACACAATAACAAACATATATGCGCATGCTCACAATATTGGTCACAGTCTCCAGGTCTCCAGACAGATTCTGCACATCCAGTAGTGGTTAGCTGATCTTTTCCCACCAAACAGCAACTCAACATGTTCGTCAAATAACTTTTGAGATGTTGGAGAGAGTCCAAGTTTGTGGTGGATTAAAATGGGGTTGATCATGCTAGTGAAAGGAAAAATGAACATTGACTATGACTACAGAAGCTTGATGTATCCAGGCTGTATCACAAGTTGGACTGCAGAAATCGTAGAAAGCCTGAATTACCCAGGTGAAGCAACTGTGTCTCTACTACCACCTCCTCCACAATTCACTAACTCCATTTTAAATCTGGCACTGTCTTCTCATTGATGCATAGTAATTATATTGTAAACTAAAATTACTGTCCCCAGGCAATCTGTACTTTGCTGTAGCAAAAGCTCAGACTGGGGCGTGATGACTTTTAAAAAGAAGTTTGTGCATGTGCCAGGTAGTCAGAAGTGTTTGCATCATGGAAGTAATTGATGAAATCTAATTCCCATTTTTAAGGAACAGAATTCTCTGCCTGCTGTCTGTCACGGCGTATTTCTGAATTTCATAAAATATCTTGCATTTGTGCTTTGTGTTAATGAAAACACTCATTTTGTCAATTGAGTTCATAACATTGGTTCCTTTACAGTACCAAAGCTTGTCTGTAAATTATAAGCAAAGATTTGTCATGTCTGTTGCTATCTCCAGCTGTCTAAAAATATATTCAACTTTAGGGAATAGGGTTGTATGTGAAAGTGAGAGGAGAGGCAAGAAACATGAAGTAATCTGCTCAAGTATCATTGCTTTACTTGATGACCCTTGTTCAGATGTTAAGGCCAAACCATGGTTTACTGCTACATATACAAGCCTAAGGAGCTCTGTAATTTAAAAGCTGTATTATAGTTAACGCCTCTATTTTATATTTTATGTTTACTTGAGGTAGCAAAGAAGGAAACATTAGTACCTCCCTAGTATGTGACTTTGTACATTGTGTAGACTAGAAGGCCTGTCAGACATGGCAGCAGGGGTGAAGACAGATATAGGGCACAATCCTAATCAACTTTCCAGCACTGACTTAGCTATGCCAATGTGGCATGCACTGCATCCTGCAGTGGGGAGGCAGTCAAGGAGGCCTCCTTAAGGTAAGGGCATATTTATTACCTTACCTTGAGGCTGCATTTCGGATAGGTCATGCTGGAAAGTTGGTTAGGATTGTGCCCATAATGTTTTTAGAGCAGAGCCGATGGTGTGGAAGCATCCTTGCTGTGTTCAGCTTGAGCCTGTCTTTCTGCTGTATCTTTCTGCTTTTCCACAAGTTGAGCTTTTGTGTATAAACTATCTTGGCTCAAACTTGTTGTCTTTCTTTAGGACTATAATACCTGGTATAGCATCGCAATAATGCAACTTCTACACAGTACTTGGCATACAGCTTTCTAAACAAAACACGTGTAGATTGTCAGTTGTCCGTGTGGGGTTAGCTGATGTGATCATTTTCCCATTCTGAAGTGGCAAACTGATAGTTACACTGTAGTGCAGAAAGTAGTTGTGTCATAGATTGGAGCTACATGCATGGTCCAGTTTCTTAAAATACTGGACCAAAGTCTTTTTCAGGGCTGATCATAATTTGCTGCTAAAGGGGCTGTTGGCCAACCCAATGCTAACTCCTTGCCTAGCCCTATTCTATAAAAAAATAGATGAAACTCAACAGATGAAACTTGAGGTTGATCTACAAGGGGCTCCCTCTCCTGAGGTTACTATCAGGCTTTTGACAGCCAGGCTACATGACATAGAGAGACAAGAGACTTTAGGTACAGCACAAAAAAAATGTTGCCCTTTGAATTTCCAACTCAAAATTACATTTGTTCAACAACCAAAATATCTGTCCCTCCTAATATGCCCCCCAGAGAGGTGGGCTTTCGCCCTGGCACGTTGCAATGTGTTCCCCCTCTAATGGCCTCCTAGGCAGATTCAGAAATGCCTCCGGGGAGAACGTTTGTGTAACTGCAACTTAGGCGAAGTAGAATCATCTATACACATTATGCTGCGCTGTCCCAGATATCAAATGCTAAGACATCAATTTCTCTCTCCCTTGCTCAGTGCTAAAACAGGGCATTCTGAGAATTCAATTCCTTCTGGGGGGTGACGACGAACATATAACCCTTTTAGTTGCACAGTTTTTAAACCTGAGTAACCTGAATTGAGCCAAGCTATCGGTCCCAAGTAACCATTGAATAGATCAAATTCTGGCAAAGTCTGTAAAGTAATTGGTTGTTTTCTGTTTTTTAAATAATATATGCACGCATTTATAATATGTTTGCATGTATTTGTGTATCTGTGTATTGCTTAGGTCTCTATTCTTGGTATGGTATCTGTTTAGAGACTTTATTTATCAAATACTTGTGCCTAATAAAGGTTTGAATGAATGAATGAAAAAGTAGTGGTGTGAATTGGCCTACCACTGCACTTTAACAGCTTTTTGGATCCTGAGTAGTGTGAGCCGGAATGTCACACCTCTCCCGCTTCACATCCCCTACTTCACATCACCTGCCTCCAACCCCACCCTGCACCCACCAAAAAGCTACTGCTCTTGGGAGGACCCACTGGAACAGCTTGTGATGTGGCACAAAGGAAGAAGGGAATTATTCATTTTCATTTCCTCAATGTTCCTACAAGGATATGGTTTCCATAGAAGTATTTTGTAACAAGTGGAGCAACTATTGGGGGGGGGGGAGTATGCAGTGGACTTCTTTTTTTTTTAATTTAGCAGCATCTACATAGCAGGAACAAACATGTTCTATACATTATATTTAACATAAATTGTTATAAATTGAAGTAAAAACTATTCATAAAGCTGAGATCTTTGAGTCTGAATTAAGAGTTTTGAAC
Organism: Tiliqua scincoides; assembly: GCF_035046505.1. NCBI lineage: Eukaryota > Metazoa > Chordata > Lepidosauria > Squamata > Scincidae > Tiliqua > Tiliqua scincoides. Next base: position 40,063,153 of record NC_089824.1, on the reverse strand, counting down.
AGAGGTTTGCAATATAACCTCTGACTAATTAAACAAGCATTCTCACAGATAAGTCACTTATGGCAGAAAATCTTAGCAGACTGCAGTCAAGTTAATTAACCTAATTTGAAGAAGAGTGCTTAGAAACTGAATACCATGGAGAGAGAGTGCATCACAGAAATAATTTTAAGTGCTGTCTTTTATGTTCAGCGTACTGCTTATAGATTTTGCAGTATATTAATAGATACTATAATATTCCCAGTTCATCTCTGACATATAGGCTTAAGCAATCCTTAATTACTGTCATGGAGTAGTTCTTAAATGCTGCTGTACTGAGCTCTGCTGTTTTGAATTGCTTGTTCTTTTCTGTAACACCATGAGGGAGAATGTACCAGTGTAGTATAGCAGACAGACTTGGAATGGGGGGGGACGGGGGGACGGGGACGTGTTCAGATCCACAAGGAGCCATGAAATTTGCTGGTTGGCCCTGCCCTTATCACTGCTTCTCAACCTAGGCTATCATGTGGTTGCTGTGTGGATAGAGTAACCTCATATGCTGCCCTGTGCTTCCTATGGGATATAAATATGATAGTGACAGATGCTTTCAAGTGGGCTTAATTAAAACTTATCTGCTCCACTTGCCTGTCTCAATCAAAGTAGGATCCTATGTGTTGGAAAACTGGCTTCTCCATTTGCGTCCCTAGATGAATGGAGAACTATGAACGCAAATGAGTGCTTGTGTGAATTTTTCCAGGTTGAAAACTGGATGGATTTAGGAAAGGCTGAAATATGCCAGTGCAGTGACAGTCAGATTGCTGGTAGTTGTGCTGATCATCTGTTTAGATGCATGTAGCAGGGATGACTGAAGCCATCCATTCACTCTCTTCTCAAATAGATGACAACTATTTGTCTGGGTCTCATATGGTCCTTCTCAATAGTAGTTTTTGATATATTAAGTGCCTGGTGTTTTTAAGTATTATTTGTGTAAAAAATAAGTTACTTATTTCTTTGGGCTTAATGATGATGATAATGATAAAAAGATACAATTCATGGTGGAGAAGAAAATTAAAGTGTAGTCCCCTGTCTTCCCCTCTTCTCTTCGGAAACCAGCGAGCTGGACATTTATCCTTAAAGTGCTAGTTTTCTAAGTGCATTTTTAGGAGACTATTTAAATCTGCAATCCCCCATCAGCAACCTGAAATACGTAGTACAGGCCAGCTCTGGGCTCTCTCTGTCAACTCTCTTACATGATTTCTCTGAACATGTAGGTTGGCTTTTAAAGGACTGTCTTGATATTATTGTGTTGATGCATCAAGAGCCCAAAGAGACTGCTACCTCATGGAATTCATTTCTCCTCTTTTCCTCTTTCAGCACTGTTACAAGCATGAAAGTTTCACAGAATCCTTGCAAGACATTTTTACTCGAACTGACCTTTAATGCTCAGGATTAAACAGCTATGGCAACAGTTCCCAAACTTTCTGGGAGCATTTGGGAAGTCCTTCCTGGGGAGGGAAGGGGGTGGCACTGCCGTTCCTACAGTCACACGGCACTTGGGACATCGGGGCTAGTTTTAGATTTACCAAGGCCCACGGAGGGTGGGGGAAGCTTGTGGGGCCCTCAGCAAGCCTCCTCACACCTTAGAACTGTTGAAAAATGCTCACATGACCCACTTCTGGTTTTTGTTGCAAAACTGGAAGTGGGTTACATGAGAATTTTCAACAATTATAAGGTGTGGAGAGACTTGCCAAAGGCCCTGCAGGCTTCCTCCACCTTCTGGAGAGCATCTTCAGGCCTTGGTAAAAATTATCCCCGATGTCCCCAGTGCTGGTGCAATTGCAGGAGCACCGATGCTGCTGTCCAGGTCGCCCCACCTCTTAAGGGTGTAGGGTCAGAGTTTGTCAGGCTGGGCCATCGTGACGCCCAGTTTGAGAACCTCTGAGCTATGAGACAATGTAACGTTTTATATGGTGTTTTATGGATTTAATTGTATTCTTCATTTTATTGCTACATGTTCTGAACTTTGTGAAGGAACAAGTTCAAATTTAGCAGCATTTAAATAAATTAATCTTGCTATGCTATCTTCCAACCAATGACCGATAGCTTTCATATGCTTGGTAGGTTTACCAGAGAGGGTCTGTAGCTCAGTGGTCAAGTAAATGCCTTGCATACAGGAGGTCCAAGGTTCAATCTCTGGCACCTCCATGGTGGGCCGAGAGAGACTTTGGTTTGAAACGTTGGAGAGCTACTGCCAATCAGTGTTGGACAATGTTTGACTCTATTTAAGGCAGCTTCCTATGTAGTTATGAGATAATAACACAGGCTGGATGGGAAATAGAATGCACGATGAAGCCATTATATGATCCGACTACTTCTCTGCCTGCCTAAGGCTGGAGATAGGCAACTGTTGTTGCTTGTTTTGGTTTTGTAAGTGGTATGAAAGAGGTGTGGTCCCCATGGTGTACACCAGGGGTGCTCACACTTTTTTGGCTCGAGAGCTACTCTGAAACCCAGCAAGGCCCGGAGATCTACCAGAGTTTTTTTTACAATGTTCGCACCATCATAACATATAACATTTATGTGCACAATGTATGTTGGTGTACCTTGCATAACCGCATAAACATTTTTTGTAATTACTTGAGTTTACTTTGATGACTTGCACTGAAGTGAATCAGCCAAGGATGCATAGCCCGGACAGTAGCTGCTGACAGCCAGCTTCAAGCACACTTCCAAATGTTCATCAGTCATGGTAGAACTGATGAACTTGGACTTAAAGGTCTTCATGTAGGAAAAGGCTGACTCACATAAATAAGTGGAGCCCTTCCTGCCTCAGGTGCTCTTATATCCCTGAGGGCCCTATTGCCTTCAAGTGGCTGCAGCTGTGCAGCACACTCTGCTGGATGCCCAGGCCTTACCCTTAAAGGGGCCACTGCTGACACCACATCTACCTCCCCACCAGATCTTCCTCGATTCCAATACAAGGGGGGGGGGGAGCAGATCTCTATACAGACCAGTGCAAAAACAAGGGAAAGGTGTGAGGGAGGGAAGATCTCTATATAGGCATCACAGCAAGACCAGTGCAAAACCCCTTGCACACAGAACCAACAGATGGAAGTGGGGGGGGCAGATCTCCATACATACCAGTGCAAAAACAGGGGAAAGGTAAGTCATCCCCATGAGAGTCAATGGGGCTCACTCCCAGGGATGCATGGACAGGAGAGAAGTCAACGGGGCTCACTCCCAGGGATGCGTGGATGGGAGCTCCTCTCCAGGACTACTCACAAGTCAGCCCCAGTAGACTACTCACTCCAGGACTACTCACTCCCAGGGCGGGGCTCACTCCCAGGGATGCTTCACTCCCAGGGCGGGGCTCACTCACAAGAATGCGTTTTGCCTGGCGATCGACTGGTAGATCGGGATCGACTTATTGGGCACCCCTGGTGTACACACACCCATTTCTGTTGCCCCACTGTTGCCTTTGGTCAGTGTTTTTGCAGTGTGTGGAAAAGCTCTTTGACACAGAGGCAACAGTGGGGCTAAAGAAAAAGGCAGAAAACATGTCTCTGTTATATAATTTTCTTGACTGTCTCTCAGGCCCCTTCAGCTTGGATACACTCAGCCCGCATGCTAACGACAGCGAGTTTTGTTGTGTGAACAGGCCCTTTACAAATGTAAGGAGTTTAACCTCTTTCTCCTATCTTGAGGTAAACAATTATGTTGACTCATCTATGATGGATGGGAGTTAAGTGTTTTGCCCCTAATTTTATACGGTTATAACAAGTATGTCTGTTACCAAAGAAAAGCTCAAAGTATTGGTATTGCTCTTTTGGCAAACACGTAGCTATTTTATTTTTCTCCGGCACCATTCCCATGTTGATGTTTTTCCACTTTCTTCAGGTACAGAATTTCCCAAATGCATTGCTTTTAGCACCCCCAATAATTGTTTGGGGCTGCTAGCAGGCCATTAATTTTGGGGGGCAGATTAAATAGCCAAGGATACCTACAGAGGGCTCCTTAATGGGAGCTTAGGGCTGGAAGATATCCAGAGATCTCTCTGGAATGTTGAGAATGAGAAAAGTCAGACATGCAAAGAAACAACAGTTTGGGGAGGGAGAGAATTCCTAACAGCAACCTAGAGTCTTGTTTCACCTTAAGGACTAAACAACTTATTTTGGTGTGGTGTGCGTTTTCATGGAGTGGTGGTTTGTGCAAGTCTTGTGGCACACAGGGCAGATGTGTGGGCAAAGAGAGACACATTGCTCTCCATGCACATGGAATACCTTTTAGCACACAAACAGGGTAGACTTGTTGCCACCTGAAGGGTATTTGTGTCTCTTACCCCCCCCCTCCAAGAAAACACCAAGGTAAAGCCAAGTTTCCCTTTCTCACCTCACCTCCCAGCTAGGTGTTCCCGAAAGACCAGGGTTCCCTCAGCATGAAAGCTGGTGACTAAAAGAGTGATTCACATAACCAGTTTACCAGGTAGGACCCAAACTCTTAAGCATCCATGTTTGCCCTGGGTAGCAGAGGCTAGGAGCAGCCATCCAGAATGAGAGGAGGTTGTTCTTGGCTGTGGACAAAGAGACTGGGCAAGTAACTTGTGAAAACAACAAGAGCATACCAAGAAAAGTTAAAAACAAAGCTGGAATAGGTAAAAGATTTATGAATAATAATACTAATAAGCATTTTCTGCTTATTAGGTAAGGACGTATTCCTTTTTTAATTGGGTAAGTTACTAGCAATGTAATCTGTGAATGAAAGTCCTATTACAATAAAATTTATAGCTGCAGTGTTATTACAGGTCCAACCTTAAGAACATAAGAACAGCCCCACTGGATCAGGCCATTTGCCCATCTAGTCCAGCTTCCTGTATCTCACAGTAGCCCACCAATCCTTGTTATACATGAATTTTTTTATTCATGGATTTGACTTAACACGAATGGCCACTGCAAATGAGAAGGAATGTGCTGATCCCTGGAGAAGGGGAAAAATGCATCTCTTTAAAAGCACAGTTTTAAAAACGACTTTTCTTACTGTTGTAGAGAGATAGTCATGCAAGTGATCATTCCATTCTTCAGCTGAGCCAGGCAAAGCCATTCTTCAGCTGAGCCAGGGGTCCTTTGCATTTCTAATTACTGACTGCCTCTCTACAACAGTTATTTAACACATTTTATGGTATCAGCAGGGAGTCCCAGAATTCAACCCCCTGCAGATGTTGAGTTACGACCTTGTTCTGTTAGGAGCAATGGAGGGGCAAGAAACCTGGAAATAGGTCTTTAAATCTGTTTTTCAACGGGTTTTTTTTTTTTTATCCACGGATTTTTTAAATCCACTATCCATTCTGGAACGGAACCCCAGCGGATAACGAGGAATGATCTGTATTTCACTCATCTCCAGTATGTGTTAACATAAAAGAATTTTAGGGAATGGAGGACGCTCAGCAGTAGACCAAAAGCCGTGTTGGAAGAGATTCTAGATTCAGCCTTTGGCATCTACATTTGGGTTAGCAAGGCTGGGAATGACCTCTGCCAGAAAATCTCGGGAAAGTTGCTTTCTGCTTGAGTACACATTACTGAGCTAGCTAGACCAACAGTCTGACTCAGCACAAAACAGTTCCTTATATCTGAATATCAAAGTGGAAACCAGACATAATATAAAGCTGAGCAGATGGACGGCAAGTAAAACAGCAGGATAAGTAAAAGCCAGGATAAAAATACTGTACTGTAAACAAATGAGTCTCCTTTTGGGCTGCCCACTTTTCAGTTACTGTTGTATTTGTGCCTTTGACAGTAACTTATGTGCTGACATTAAGAGGTGGTGAAGTTAACATGTTATAAAAACCTTTTGCTGATTTCTGAGTACCCAACTGCTGTTAAAAGGCACATGAGTGGGCTACAATGCTGCTGCTGCTGCTGCTGCTGATGTTTTGGGTCACTTGGTATGCTAATTGTGTGACATAAAAAAACAGGATTGCTCCGTTCTCCCCATCTGTGCCACTTTAGAGTTTCCATGGCCTGGATTCTGAAAAGAAACTGGTGTCTAGCCTAGATGCCTTTAAAAGGGGATTGGACAAGTTTCTGGAGGAAAAATCCATTATGGGGTACAAGCCATGATGTGTATGCGCAACCTCCTGATTTTAGAAATGGGTTATGTCAGAATGCCAGATGCAAGGGAGGGCACCAGGATGAGGTCTCTTGTTATCTGGTGTGCTCCCTGGGGCATTTGGTGGGCCGCTGTGAGATACAGGAAGCTGGACTAGATGGGCCTATGGCCTGATCCAGTGGGGCTGTTCTTATGTTCTTATGTTAAACTGGGTAGTTCCTTGATATGATAACAAATTTCCTGTATGCTGTTAGCAAACTATTGTCTGAGTACTGTATTTCCTTACCCAGTTGACAGTACTTCTTAACTGTTGCAATAGCGTTACTGGAGTTGCTTTTGCATGATTTCAGCCTGGAGCACTTCTATACTGCTTGCAGGGTTTAAATCATGTGGACAAGTTCAGTTGTGACGGTCTTTCCAGGAGGGCTATGGGATTTCGCTGCCATCTTAGAGATTAATAACTGTTGAATGAACCTAACCATAGTGGTCTGTGCCCAAGTAACATTCACATTTGAGTATTGTAACATCTTTTGCGTGAGGCAGCCCTTGTAGTTGATCTGGAAACTGCAGGTAGTGCAGAAAGCCACGGCCCATATAGTCACAAGAGTATAGTGGTACAATTCAGTGGCTACACTGACTGCTGGTTCATTTTGGGGCCCAATTCAAGGTGTTGGTTTTAACCTTCAAAACTCTTAACAGTTTAGGACCAGGATATCTAAGGGACTGTCTCTTTCCATATCAGTTGGCCTGTTCCTTAAGGATATCTGAGGTGGGCCCTCCTACATGTGCCACCCTTGATTAAGGTTGGCAGTCATGGGGATGGGGCTTTCTCTGTGGTGGTGCCACAACTTTGGAATGCCCTCCTATTTAAGTCAAGGTCTATGTTTTGTCTGTTAATTCCTTTCAGCAGGGGCTTCAAAACTTTCTTTTTTGTTTGGCCTTAAGTTCTGTTAGTTTTAGTTTGTGAGCTTTAGCTGCTGTTTTTATAGGGCTATAATTTTATTATGTACTTTGCTGCCATTTTGTATTGCTCTGTGTTGCTTTTATTGTTTTAACCGTTCCTACTGGTTTTTTTCCTGCCAACTTTTATTAAATTACTGATTTGTTGTGGTGTTAGCTGCCTTGGGCATCCTGGTAAAGGGAGGAAAAGTGGAGTACAAGTTTCTTAAATAAAGGAATAAAAACAACTGGTTACATAACCAAAGGGTAGGAGTAAACAGCAGTTCTCACAGTTGGGGGGGGGAACAAGTAGTAGGGGGTCTCTCAAGGATGTATTTTGGGACCACTACTATTTTACTTGTATATCAATTACCAAAAACTAGAGGTAGATAATGAAGTGGCCAAGTGGATGACATAAAATTATTCAGAGTGGAAAAAAACCCAAGCAGAATGCCAAAAGCCTCAAATGAATCTTTCCAAACTGGGTGAATAGGCAACAAAATGGCACCTGAAGTTCAATGTAAGTAAAGTGATGTGCATACTGTAATTCAGGATCCCCCAGTGAAATTGATTGATGGGAGATTCAGGATAGGAAAAAAAGAGCTTACTTTACACAGTGTGTAGTTTAACTTATGGAACTCACTATCACAAAACGAAGTGGCAACCACTGTTTTAGATACCTGTAAAAGAGAATTAGGCAGAATTTATGCAGCATATGTCTCTTAATGGCTGTTAGTCATGATGGCCGAGTAAAGCCTCCAGATTCAAAGGCAATACGCCACTGAAGACCATTTGCAGGGGAGCAATGTCTGGGGAGGCCTGTTTTGTTCATGCCCTGTTTACGGGCTTCCTGAAAGCATCTGGTTAGTTATGCACTGTCAGCAGTGGGATGCTGGACTAAGCAGACCTTTGATCTAGTCCAGGGGTCTCCAAACCCTGGCTTGGGGGCCAGATGTGGCCTGCGGCGAGCCTTTATCCAGCCCACAGCCAGCCTCTTGTCCCCTGAAAGCCTCTGACCCACTCAACCAATCACGACTGGAGCTGTGTTCTGGTTGCGTCTGGAGGGTATTCTAAGGGCTAGAGAGGTTGAACGAACAAGCCTGTTCATAATTTATTCACTCGCTTAGTTCCATCTCCAATTTATTTATTTAAATTTTATATTTAATTTTTTTTTCTTGCCTTCATCACCGTGCCAGCTACTTGATGCGGCCCTCTGGCCAAAAAGTTTGGAGACCCCTGATAGTCTGATCTGATCCAACAGGGCTAGTACTCTTGTTTTTTACTTGGAGTGCAGATTCTAGGGGAAATACCTCTGAATTCACCTTGCCTACATTTAAGCACAGCAGGAGCACTGTGGGGTAAATCCATGGAGTGAATCCCACAGCACTCCTATAACATTTAAAGGGCACTTACAAATTTATCAGTGAGAAGTTCTTCATCCCATTACATAACTTTTTTCCAGCTGTACAGTTATGTAATGAAAATTCTTTTCATGGGATTAGAATGGCTTCTGTAATGTTTGGAATTATAGTTTAATAAAAGCAAACTCTTTCCAGGAAATTGAGATGAAACACACTGGAGCGTCTACTTAGAAATAAGAAAACAAATGAAAAATGAATAGTGTGAAAACTATAGCAAACAAACACTTCACATGCCTACATAACTCACAACTTTGGCTTGGAGTGCAGCCATTTCAGTGTTTTGGTTAATGTGTTATAGTTAATAGCGGCAGCTTTGTTCCTCTTTGAAGTTTATTACACACACACCCCAACTTTAGATGATTCAGTGAATAAAAACAGAGTACAGTATTGGTAGGTTCAATGGGCAGATATGCCTCAAAAACAGAATTTTATAAATTAATGTCTCTGCTATGCAGACACTGATAAGTTGGTTGACTCAACTTCAAAGGGTGGTGTCTAGTTTTGGGAATCTAAAATACTGGTTTTGTAAAAACAAGGGCTTATATTTTAAGAAACTAAAACAAGATCAAGAAAAATGCATTACTTTGAGTGGTAATTAGTTTAAGCATGAGATTTTCCCACAGCTCATTTGGAATGGCATTGTTTGTTTGAGGGAACGTGGAAAGTCAGTAAATTATGTTTTCTGCATATTATTTCTAAACCTTTCTAAATATTAGAAAATATCTTTCCAGCATGAAATAGGCACGATAGTAAGCACTTTGCATAGTACAGAATTTATAATAAATTGTACTCCATTGAATTTTAGCAGTTTTCCAAAGCAAAAGTCAGTGGCTTTTAGTTCTTTTCTTGGTTTATACTATTCTTTTATTGAATAGGTTGGGCCAAGTATTGTACATTTCTGCTTCTGTTCCTCCTAACTTTTGTTGTTGGAAGGTAACTCTTTATCTTTATCTATGTATTTGTGCTGTGCCCTGCAGTGTGATCCAAATGCTACAATAATGTTTCTGAACTTGCAAAGATTATGTGAGTAAGCTTATAAATTCACTTCCCCTACATGAAGGCAGTTGATTAAAAACTTGATAAAGAAGGCTCCAGCCCTGGAAATTTTCAGAACCAAAATTAGCAAAGCAGTTTGACTTTCCAAAGGAAAATATTTCCAAAAAATTATGTTTCAAGCAATTGGGGGAGACAAGATTCCTGTATGTTGTTCTCCTGTGTGGGAGAAAGCAGTGACTGGGAAGGCTTTGAACAGCCAAGACACTGCAGGAAAAGAAAGTATGTATTACGCAGGCTTTTCCCTCCTCCTGATCACCTGCTATGCCTGTGCTTCTGATTACAGCCTCAAAGATCCATTTTGTTTGTTTTGAAACCTACATTCTCATCTGCTATGATTTGGCATTGCCGTTTGGAATCCTTGCACCCCATTCCCAAACGTCTTTGCTTGGAGGTAAATCCCATTGATTTTAGTGGATCTTTCCAGGTGAATGTGCTTAATTAAGCTTCCAGTCTAAAAACCCTGTTAGTGAGGACCTACAAAAGAGGAATACAGTATTCACTTTTCTTGGAAGACCCCTTCCATGTTGCTTCAGACCTGCTGCTGAAACTCAACCCATATACTGCATTTACCAAGGCCACACCTACATCCACCTCACCTATTCTGTTTGGCAGGTTCAAGAGACCTCAGAAGTTTGAACAAACAGCAGTAGTGTTGGCATTAGAGTGGATTGCAGCATGTGGGACAGAAATGGTTCAATTTCATATCCCTCAACTTCCCTATTGATCAGGGCAGTCCCTGTTTCTGGTATGTATTCTATAAAAACACTATTCCTGTGTTGTTTGACTGTGGGGTTGTCCATGAACCTAAGGCAAAGGGTTATAATTAAACAAGTAAAATTGATTTTTATTTAAGGAAATTGGGGCTTACATGCCTTTAAAACCTAAAACAAGAAGAAAACTTCTAAAAATGGCAGAAAGACATGCCTGTTAACAATGCAAGCTTTCTGTACTCCTTGGCCAATGGTGTGATATGCCCAGGAGGCTCCTCAACTTCCTTGGTTGCCAGAGATTATTTTTTGTTCATCACATTTCCAAAATGGAGTCCAAGATGTGTTGTTAAAACAAAGAGACCTGAAGAACCAGGAAACTAATTCATCCTGGAATTTGCAGGTGCTCCTGAGCATTCTCTAGTCTAGGCAAAGAGAAAGCTCTTCTTTAATGTCTTGCCCTGCCTTTAACAGAGGGGTGCCGTCTCTTAAGGAGAAGGGAAGGGCAAACCTAGGGCTGCCACAGTGAGATGGGCCAGGCTTGCACCAACTAGTCATTGAAGAGTATATGTGTGTAGGGTTGCTGATTTTATGTTTATGTAGTGAGGCCATGACCTCAGCCGCTACATAACCAACAAATCCACAGTCCATGCAGCTCCTGTGAAACAAGCTTTCCAACAGGAAATGGGGTGCTGACAAGCAGCTAGCAAGGGTGCAAGCAGATTAGGAGACGGATGCCTGCTGCTAAGAAACGAACTTTGATTCCGAAAGGGATCTGCATTTACCATATGTGGACTTGCATGCAAGCAAACAGGCAGCTGCAAAATGGGATTTTTCAATATTAGAAATTGAGAGCTGGGTTCAGTTAGCAGTTAGCACACTTTAAAAACCTTGCAAGTTGCCTTCACAACAGCGTATCATCACTCTTGCAGTTTCAGTTCCTGATTTTTTGAAGTGTGGTGACATTTTTCAGTTCTTCCTTCTGTTTAGCGGAAGAATGCTATAGCTGTGCAGTGAATAACAATTAGGCAGGTTGGTGCTTGGAGACTTGCATGTTCTCTGTCTCTCACAGTCATAAATATCTTGATAAATCCCTTTCCTATAAATATTTTCTGCCTCTTGAACCCCATCCTCTACCACTGCTGTTGTATGTTTCCCTGGTGATTTCTGTAGTTTTGATTCTTGCATTGTTTCTTATTTACAACACTCAGTTGACCTCTGCTTTTTGAGATCTATAAGCAGTTTCCAGTCACTAGGAATTTCACAGCTCAGCTTCTAGCTGCATTATTCATACAATCAGATGCCTTAAAAGCAAGCAGGGAATATCTCCATAATGTGACACTGAACTTACGATGGCTGCTGTGATCTACGGTTTCATTCTGTTATGCTCCAAAACTGTCAGCAGCGTTTCTTTGATTATAAGAGTTTGATTATTCCAAAGGTTGTCCCAGGAACCCAGATGGATCTGATATCTCAAGACTTCAAGGCTCCCTGAAACTCCTTGGAACGAGGCCAGTAAAAGTTTTGCAAGTTAGTAATTAACTACAAGTTGTAGGCTTGATTAGAAGGCTGTTTTAAGCAGTTTGGTTTTTATTGTGTATATTGTTGTTCTATTATATTTTGATGGAGTCTGCTTCGAGCTAAGGAAAAGTGAGTTAGAAGTGTGTTCAATAAACTTTCTAGAAGTGCATGAGCCAGTTTTTAATTGTACCTTTTTCTTGCGTATCTGTAAATAAATCTAATTTTACTAAAATGCTATAAGACTGTAGCACTCTTATAGCACTACTTGGACATGGGGAGCATGTAATGCTATTTAGAAATGTTGAAGTTGCTCTATGCTCTCCTATTTTACTACACAAGTGTAAGATACTCTGGGATTCGTGCACCAATTTGCTATTTCAGCTATCTCTTGCTATAAAAAAGTTCTCTGATGACAGCATATTTTCCCTCTCTGAAGCAAAAATGTACATAACCTGATTTTAAAAATGTAAGAACAAAGAATGAAAACTGTTGAAGGGCTAAACTGGAAGCAGGCTTTTAATAATCAATGCAGTTTATGTTTACAGAAGATAAGGAAGTTACTCTAACAGAAACCACCAACACACATTTAGGGCATGTGTTTGCAGACAAGCTGGTCTGCTGGACATTTGCTCTCCTTTTGGAACCCTGTGAATTGTACTTCTGGTGAGAGTGACATCTTGACGATGCCCTCATCAAGTCATAGTTCCAAGGATTCCTTAGGAAAACCCTGACAGATTGGTACAAAATCAGTGTAGATCTCTTGTGCCGATTTGTCTTATTAACTTGATAACGTGTAAGCCTGGGAGCGATCACACCACCAATATTAAACTTGAACCATCAAGACAGCTATTTTATAAAAATAATGAACAAGATGCTTCATTTGCCTAAATCCATGTTTCCCAAACTTTTGACCATGGCCCTAAATACAGGTGGTCTTCTCAGTCCAGCAACCCATAGAGTTAACAATAATTTTTTTTTTTAAATCAGTTTGGGTAAAACTAGCACACTATGGTCAGATGTTCCCAGATTGTTCAATCAGTTTAGTCTGTTGCCTCGGCCACCCCTTCTGAACTTGCAGGTTGCCCAGCTGTGCCCCTCTATGTGGGGATGGTGCCCCAGAGGCACCTTAAGGCCTAACATCTCAAAAGCAGCCTGCTCCACTGGGGGAGGGGGGGAAGGTGTCTGGATCTGCCAGAGCCAGGTGAGTCTAGACCTTAACAAACAAATATATCCCAACCCCTGAGACCTTCCCACAACTCTCAGGAACTTCTGTGCCACACTCGTTTGGGAACTGATGATTTAGATGTTTCGTTACTTATGAGGTTATTGTAATACCATTTCTGAAGACGTACTAGAGTCTATGACTAATTCAATTCCCTAAGTAATTTTTAGAAAACAGTGGCATTTTTCCTGTCTCCACCCCATTTTCTCTTGCATGCGCGCGTGCGCACAGGAAAGCTTTCCTAGAAAGTAGACAATCAGCAGATTCTGGACCCTGAAAACTTTTTTCTGAAGTCTTCCTTCAGGTCCTCACACCAGTGGTCTCAGAACATTCATGCTCCCCTCAAGTACTTGCCTGGAGCCTCCGGAGGCCTCTTCTAGGTTGCACCGTGCTGGCAACCCACTCTATTGGCCTCCATGGGTCTCAGAATAGCCTGCAGAAGTCTTTGGAAGCTACTTCCAGTTTTCGGAGTCAACTTCTGGTTTGATTGGAATTAGCTTCTGGAGGCTTCTGCGGGCATTTGGAGGCTGTTGGTCACTAGTTCAGTGTGACCCAGGATATGCCTCTGGAGACTCCAGGTAAGTAATTGTGGGGAGCCTCTGGGAGCTACCCATGTGGACCCTCTGTATGCATGGATGGTTACATGGTTCTCAACTATGGAAGAACAGAAATTGAAAGAACAGAAATTTAAAAACACTGAAGTGGAGTAGAGGGAAGTAAAGACTGTGCAGTTAATGGAAAGAAGGAAGACCATTTAGAGAGAGGCCAGGAGATTTTTATCTTTCCCAATCTGCAAAGACAAACCGGTATTTGGAGAACCAAATTATGTTGCTCAGACTGATACAACTAAATAGAACTCTGTCTCAGTGACCAGGACTGATGGGGGGGTTGGGGGGAGATATGTAAAGAAAAAACCAGCCAAGCATGTTCCAGTCATTATAAGTTTGTATGATTCAGTTTTATCCCAGTCGTGAGAAGGGCGATGTGCTGCTTCATGGGTAGATCAACTTGGTTCCAGAAGATGAACAGAAAAAGAGAGAGAAGAGTGGTGGGTTGCAGGTAGTTCCTTAGTTGGGTATCTAGGCTTGGTACTTTGAGGGAGAGAGGGAAAACCAGAAGGAAGGAAGGAAGGGGGAGAGAGAGAGAGAGAGAGAGAGAGAGAGAGATATGCTGGATATGTAAGAAAGTTCATGTAACCTTCCTAGCTCACTGGGAACACTGTCTTTGACCAAGATGCTGTAATGCAGCCCAATCGGGATGCTCCAACTGAAGAGACAAGAGATGGGATTCCAAACTGTGGCTCGGTCAGAGCACTGTCGCATAGACCAACATGAAGTGTTTTATTAGGGCTCAATTTGACCTTCTGTTGTATTTCAGAATCTCATGTTGGGTCTCTTTTTTACCCCCAGTTCCTGAGGGACTTGCTGGCCTTTTAGTTGATAATTAAGTTAAAGCTAGCCATTGGTTATTTCCTTGGTTACTTAATCAAAAGAACTTGAGCACTGTTCTTGTCCAAGGAAAGGTCAGGGCAAATTTAGTCAGGGTGAGATTGTTGGTTTGACTTCATTGCTCTAGTGTGGCAGCAAATGACCTTACTTTAGACTTGCACAAGTTTTGTCCCAATATTGCAAACACTGACTAAGCATTCTGCCTGGACTTTGGGGATCATGGCTGTTTTGACTCTCATTTACATTTTGGTGTATTGGCTCTCGCTTATACTTTGCTCATCAGAACAAAAGGGAGGGGCAGATCTTGGAAGCAACAACAAAAATTATGCTTTTGAATTTGGCTCACAGGCTTCTATTTGGCCTGTCCTTATCCAGAGTTTCAAACACGTAGCTAGGTCACCTCAGCACTATGTAGTACTGTGTGTCAATTCCTAACAGCTGTTTTTCTGTATGAAGCATATGTTGCTAGAATGTCCTCTTTAAAAAAAATGCTTGGCAAACCTTTCTGCTGGCCACCTGCTTTGCAACATCTGCAACATCTTTTGGTTTCTTAGTGAAAATCAAAATAGGAATACTATCCTTGCGTTTCAAAACAATGTTTGGCTTGATTACCTTTTAAGACCTTAGGGTCTTACTGACCCCTGGTTTTTGGATGACAGAAAAGTGTTGTCCTTAATCAGAAAGGCCAGATATGGACAACTGATCAAAATGTATAGCCTCTGAGTCTAAACAGTACTGAAACCAGGATGCGATGAGGTCTGTGATATACATCTGTTCTTATTTCCTGTTTTCAGAGTTGGTAATAACCGCTCCTGAATTTTCATCTTTTTTCCAGATTATTTAGATCCCCTTATTTCAGGAGAAACTCTGTAATCTTTAGAACAATCTCTTTGTCTCTAAATGACACAGTTATTCTCTGGGTGCTACTGTAATCCTTTTTTAATCCTGATTGAGGAGAAGCAGACTGGACTGCTTGGGAATTAAATGAATATGGGAAGTGTTTTTTTATATAAATTAACAAAATGTCAGTGCCCACAAACAACTATTGATTTATGGAAACGGTATGTGTCAACCACTGGCTAAGTTTCAGTTATTTTGTGCAGTTCTGTCAATGTCGATCCTTGTTGCTCCTGTTCAATCTTCCTCTAGTATAGTGTGTAAATCACTATTAGTCAGACTATCAGTCTTCCTCTGATAGTGTGTAAAAACTGCTTTATTCTCTTTCTCTTCGTGGATTCTTCTCAGCTTCTCTAGGTATCTCCAACTAACTTTTTAAAATTCTCTCCCTGTGTTCTTTTCCATTCTGTTCACTATCCCAACATTCTGTGACTTCATAGGAGCAGGCTAGAACAATGGTTTAATCCCCCTCCCCCAAAAGGCAACACTGAAATGGTAGTTCACCATAACGGAAGCAATCATGGGTCTATATTGGCGCACAATATAATTGGCAGAAAATCACTACAATCCAGCAAAATTTGATCATTTTTCAGTTCCATTAGTTCTTCTTTTCAATGAAGAGAAATTTTAAGGGGTCAATCCTAACCTACCAATGCAGCTGCATTGCAGCCCTGAGGCCTTCTGAGGAGGCATTCGTGACCTCCCTCCACCTCAAGAGGCAGTGTGTGCCCCATTGGCTGCATCAGTGGATAGGATTGGCCCCTTAGGATGCAACCCAATGCACACTTACTTGGAAACAAATCTAAATGAATTTAGTGGAACTTGCTGTGAAGTGAACCTGTGATGTAAAGCATGTTGTTAACTCTCCTATTGAAATCAATTGGACTAAAAATGCTCACTCTCAGCTGAATCGTGTCCTCTTTTTCATTTTGAATATACAAATGTGTCAATAGAAAATATTTTTCCAGTATGTTTCTAATATGTTTCTTTCTGTTTATCAGGTTTGTATATAAAGCATCATCAAATGGATTTTTTTTACTATATTTCTTTAAAAAGAACTGACCCTTGAAGTGCAGTAACTGAATTTTGAGTTCACGAAACAAATTGGGTCATCATAATTCATAATGTATTTGTTGGATGTTTAAAACTTAACTGGCTATGAAATGCATTGTCGCTTCGGCCAACACAAACAAGGGTGTCTCCCTAACAGAAAAATTACATCATATTCACTTTTTGAAAACATTGGGGAACACATGCAGTTCAAATACAGGCTTCTATTTTAAGATGCAAGAGCATCAGAGGATGTGCTTATAGTTTCGTTGGTATATTATGAATATTATATTATCAGGTCATCTGCTGAACTTCTTATGTCTCATTTTATTTAAGGTTTGCATAATGGAATTTAGATTTACATGGGAGCGACTGCACATTTTAGATCAATCCTGCTGACATTTTCCACGTTTTGCTATATCCTGGTGTGATAGCCTTGATTCTTAGCCCAAAGAAAACATACTATGGATCTTAAGGAAAGTTGTCCAAGCGTTAGCATCCCCAGCTCTGATGAACACAGAGTGAAAAAAAAGAGATTTACTGTAAGTATGTATATACAAAGCTTTCTGGCAGAAATCAAGGTTCTATTCTTGTGGTCTATTTCAGTTTCCATCATTATCACACTAGTACATTATTACATATCTTACACAGGGTCAGCTGTCAAAGTTAGTGTGTGACTCTGATTTTATGCATGTTGCCAAATTTGCAATACTTATTGTATATTTTATATTAAATCATGAAAACATGATGATTCTTGCATGTCAGAACAGATTTATTGGAGCTGCTGTTTTAGAAATCAGAAAGACAGCATAGATAGCTTATCTTTCAACAACTCTTAAATACAAACACATTAAACAGCAGTTTCTCTTGTGCCTTATGCTCCTGTTTCCCTTTCATTGTTTCCTCTTTTCTCCCCACCCCATCCTGGTAGCTTCTCTGGATGTTATTTTATTTTTAATGCAGGTATAATTTTGGCATCAGTTACTCTTGTGTATTATGTCAACTCCTTTTAATTAAATTCTTCTCAATAGGCTATTGGGTTCTAAAGGTGACATCCCAGTACTCCTTTCAGAAATATGGTTTGATGCATTGTTCTGCTGAACTCCTCCTGAGCAGTTCCCCCTAAACCCGAGGGTGTTTTCATTCAATAGTGTGGAAATACCTTTGGACTTACCCCAAGGTTTTCATCTATTTTTAGACTGCAGTATAGTCATCCTTCATTATCTCCAGGAGGGAAAGAGTATTACTTGATGTAGATGTGTAGTTATTTCAAATTACTTGTCAAATAGTATTTGGGTTGAAAGGAAATAACATGGAAGATATGATCAGAACTTCCAATCTATTTTCCCATCCCAACTTTTTAAAGTGGTAGGGCTCCAATTTTGTTTGGAGCAGCAACACTGGAAGAGGAAGGGTTTTATGTTTCCCCTCCCCATGATGTTTCTTTGGCCTGAATCTCTGCCCCAAAGTTTCCTGAATGTTATAACTAACAAAGGGCTATATTGAAATAATTGTTGGAAATAAACCTTGGCTGATTAATGATTTGGGGTGCTTTTGTTAGAAATGTTCAATACATTAATAGAGAAAACACAAATAGGACTTACTAGGAGGGTGAGGAGGCTCTTTTAGGTTATACCAGGCCGGTGTCCCACTCTGCTGGCCTCTGTAGGACTCAGAATGCCCCACAGAAGCCTTGGAAAGCTGGTTTTCAGAAAGCTGCCTCTGAAAATCAGAAATAGCTTTCCAAAAACCAGCTTTCCAAGGTTTCCATGGGGCATTCTGTGGCCCGCATAAGCCAGTAAAGTGCATCTCCGACCTAGTGTAACTCGGAAAAACCTTCCCACCCTCCTGGTGAATAATTTGGCTTTCAGAACACCTCTAATTTGGTGCCAAACTAGAGCAAAGGTGGGTGGGAGGGCCCAAGTCGCTACTCATTGCGTGTGGGCTCATGACCCACCAGTGGGATTGTGAACCATATTTTGGGAAACCCTGGCTTAGGATCCAGCACATTGTCATCTGTTAGATACTCTGTGCCACTTTGCCACAAATATGTACTGAATAACTGTGTTATTGTATTTCTTTACTTGGTTTGTGGGTTGGTAAAAGAGTGGGTGGCTAGACAATAGTAAGATCTTGTATTTGAAAATGTGCATACTAGAAGATGAGCCAAACGAAAGTTTAATTTGAATTGGAGAATCCCAACTGGAAAAGGAAAAGCAGAGTACAAATACTTTAAAATAAATAAATAATAATAATAATAATAATAATAAAACTTTATTTTTATCCCGCCCTTCTCCCAAAAAAGGACCCATGTAAATACTTTCCATAATCTTGATGTAACTAAAGTTTAATGACGACCTACAAATATTGTACCTGTAGGTAGCCATGTGTGCTCTGTCCACTGTAGATGGCTGAGTGTATGAAACTGCTTTCTGCCGACATTGGTCCATCTAGGTCAGCAGTTGCTTTCCAGGCCAGCCTGGGAAAAGCCTAGTCTGAAACTGAGGAGATGCCAAGGATTGAACCTGGAACCTTTGGCATGCAAAGCTTGTGTTCTCCCACTGAGTTATGGCCCCTTCCCAAGTAGAGGCTGTGCTTTCCAGTTGTTCTGTTTCCTAGAAAATATACTCATAAGCCTTACCTGGTCACAGTGCAGATAATACAACAGTTAAATTGTAGTGGGGTTGGAATCAAAGGTGCTTCTCACTGTGCAGAAATTCCAGTGCTTCCAAATTTTTTAACACTGTGACCCACTTTTTAAAATGACAGTCTATTGTGACCCACATAGCTTGACTAGACAAAAAAGAGGTATAGAAATATTTTTATTCATTATTATTCATTAATATTATTCATCAATGATATTAATGACAATAACAATAATAATAATCTGGATGAAGCATGTAAAAGTGCTGCCGATAGTAATTGGCACACTAGGCACAATATCAACACAATTTAATGAGTACTTTGCACAATTGGACAACCCGGCAATAACACCAGCCAAATTACAGAAGACCGCCATAATTGGCACAGCGTCACTCCTTCGTCGGTACCTCATCTACAGCTAGACATCAGGCAGTTGTCCGTGTGAATGAAGATTTACCAGCTGATAAATGTGGTTTTTGTGTGTACATGTATGATCATTATCAGCTGTGCTGTCATTTTGATGTGAATAATAATAATAAATAATTCAATAAAAATCTGGATCCTCTGCTCCCAAGACTGCTAAAGACCTTACATGTAGCATGTGTGTGTAGTCATCTTGCTAGACTCTCCCTGGAAATGGAGTTCAATGACTATTCCCCCAAACCTTTAAAGTCATTCCAGGGTACCAAGAAGATTGAATTGGAGATCAAGATGTGAAGTTAGAGATTTCCAGGCCAGACAAAAGGCTGAAACTGGGTTCGCACATGATCGACAGCATCAAATTACTAGAGAAAATCAGAAAATGTAACAAATTAATTTGGGAGTATGGAAATTGCCTCATACCTCAGGTTAGCATTCCAGCCACTAGAGTGATCTCTCCATCTGGATTGCTTGCTGCTGCAGTTTTCTTCTGGAAACTGGGAAAGGGTGCTTGCAAAGTTTTTAAAAAAATATATTTTAGAAACTTTTCAAGATCCACCAAAAATTGGCTCATGACCCACTGGTGGGTCCTAAAACACAGTTTGGGAAACACTGCTCTGGTCTAGTGCGTGCAGAAGAGCTATTTTCAGTAAGCGCAAGAGGCTTGCATGAAGAAAATGCATAGCAAATCCATGCTCTCTGCATTTGAGCAAGAACTAATTGCAAGACATTATAATTACCTGCTAGCAGTGCAATTGCCCATGTTGTTTGTGGCAACAACATGGGGAATGTCTTTCTTTTTGGAATCCTTTTTTCTCACCCCATCTCTAAGGGCAACAGTGGCTTTAGCAACACTTGAGGCTGTGATAGCGTTCCTGGTGGCCAGGAAATGACAAAGTGTTGCACAGGGTTGTACTTCACTCACTGAGTGACAACAGCCAGCTACTAGTAATAGTGTCAGCATTTTAAACATTTCTGCCTTCGGATGTATGATAAGAAAAAGGATTAAAGTACAGAGAGCCCCAGCACTGTCACTCACTCTGTGTCTCATGCAGCTATACTCCTCAGGAGAACTTTTCCTACAAGCAAACTTTGGATACAACACACTACATTTCTCTGAAACTGTTTCTTATCTGGAGTACGCTTTCAGCTATTTCAAGATAAATCTATTTAATATCAATATAATAATAAGTCTTTAATTCATATTTTTAACTTTTACCCTTCATTAAAATGATTAAGGTCCAAACCAGTTCTCAAAATACTTTATAGCTCTGAATGTTAGGCTCTGGAAGTTTTTTAAAGATTTGTATTTACTGAAGGGTAGGTTACAACTGCAGGACTACTGCCTTTTTAGCAATAGGTTTTGTATAGCTTGTTGCAGCTTTTTACTAAAAGCCTCCATTAAAAACAAAAAAACAATCTGTGGACAGTCTCGCACATCACAATTTCCTGCTACATAAAATTTTTTTGAACATGTTCAGCAGAGTTGAACTGAGCACTGTGTTGGAGAACACAAAATGCATTCAGTTTCTTCACTGTGTAACTATCCGTAAATTCCCCGGCTCAAAGATTAAATCATCAGCTAAAGCAATGAGGCATATCCATGAATGCACAAGAACTTTGTTATTGTCATGTTTAATCTTTGCATGTGTCATTTAAAAATTTGCTATTGTCTCACTACAGGTTTACAAAGTTTTGGTCTCAGTTGGCAGCAATGAATGGTTTGTCTTCAGGCGATATGCTGAATTTGATAAACTGTATAATACAGTAAGTAAATGGGATCATGCCTCGGAGATTACCCTCTAGCACCCAACTGCATTGGTGATCTGTGTGATCAGGCAGTTAATCCATATCCAGAGCTAAACTAGATGTGACTATTATGTATTTCAGCTAAGGAAACAATTTCCCACTATGAATTTGAGGATTCCTGCAAAAAGAATTTTTGGAGACAATTTTGATCCAGGTAAGTAATTTCCTTCTTACAAGAAAAGCACAAACTGATTAGATAGCCAAAGCTGGATACTGCATGCCAAAATTGCACTAGGATTCTGTACCATTTTTCCAAATGCCAAAATATTGCCAGTTAAGGGCCCAATCCTGTGCTCGGCGGCACGGCTCCATGCCACCAAGCACTGTTGCAAACGTGCCATAAGGCATGTTTGCCAGCCTCACTGCTGGGCTCCCGCCAGTGCTAGCCCAGTGCCGGCTGGTGCTGGGCTAGCGCCGGCTGGTCATCCAGTTTCCATGGCTAGGCAGTCTCCCGGACCACCAAGCTGTGGAATGGTAAGCAGGGGGTGGGGATGGGGGCGCAGAGGAGGCCTTTCGGGGAGGGGGAGGCTGGCGGGGGCGAAGAGAGGACGGGCAGGAGGTGTGACGGGGAGGTGTTTTGGGGAGGCGGCGGGCTGGAGGTGTGCCTGGGGAGGGATGGGAGGTGGGTCCGTGGAGCTCCACTCCGCAGGATCCAGGACTGTCTTGTAGGGCTGCATGCCCTACACGAGTGCCTTTACCTTACCACCGACCTTTTGGTTGGCGGTAAAGTGAGTAGCCCCATTGCAGGGCTATTTACCTTACTTGGGGGAAGGGGACAAAAGTCCCCTTCTCCCAAGGCGCCTCCTGCGGTAGCTCGGGAGGCTCAGGATCCGCCAGTAGTCCTTTTTGGTGCCGCCGAGCCTGGATGCCCCAGGCAGCTCAGGATTGGGCTGCCCGTCACCAAGTTCAATCAGTGAGAAATGAATGTCTTCTGCGTTTCAGAATGCAGGGAAGTGGTAACTGAGGACAATAGATTGTGAGACTGCAATGCCTGATTTTTTTTTTGTGGCTTTCCTTGTTCTTTGTGTGTGCACCCACACAGTTTATATAGATATAGTCATAATGTGTTATACCCTGAAAGATGACATATAGATGGCACAGGTAGGGATAATGAAAGAAGATAATGTTGACAGGAGAACTTGACAGACTTTTGACTTGTTAATTTATTTTTTAACTGAGAATTAAAGTCAGTTTGCCAATTCAGCTCAAGATAAGACTTCAGCCTGGGCAAAAAAAACACAAAAAAACCACTAAATTGGAAGCCTCAGTGCCACGAAGTTAGTTGCCTCATTCTGGATTATATCTGAAGGTTTTATGTCATTCTGGTTGTGTCTGGGTTCTAAGAATTTACAAACACTATTTGTGCTCGTAATTCCAGTAAACTTGGAATACGGCATCAGTTTAAACTTTATTGAAAGTACTGTGAAAGTGGAGCTGTTAATTCACTCAGTGAAGTTAATTAGCCTGCTGACACATTTGTGTGGTACATCTTATTTGCCCATGTCCTCCACTTGTAGCACATTTTAGACTGATTAATGTGTGTGAGGCTGATGTGTAATACAAGCCCTCTTGAGGCATTGGCCTGATTACCTTCTAGTCTCTCTTTTCTCAACCTCACAAAGCTGTGATTAGATTACTTGAAATTCTTTCTTCAGTGCTGACTTCATTTCCTTCTATTTTTAGCATAAGGCTTTCAAAACAGGTTGAAGATCAAGACATTGTTAACCACTAGAACTCTGCCAATACAAGTGCATTAAAAATCAAAAGTTTTGTTGTTGTAATCAACAACAACAGCAACAGAATGGTAGTGTTTACTGCAGCATGTTCTGCACACATCAGTATCACACATTTGTTACGTTATGTGGGATATACTGGTCTGTTGTGGATTCTGTAAAGATGTTGATAACAAGGGTTGCATATTTTTCCGTACAATCCAGCTCGTCCTCTTAGGTCATCAGAGAAGGCCTTTTTACAAGTGCCGCCGCCTAGGGAGGTATGTGGGTTGGCGGCTAGAAATAGGACCTTCTCAGTAGTGGCACCAACGCTATTCCATTCCCCTTGATTTAAGAATGGCTCCCTCTCTTGAGACGTTTCGGCGAGGCCTGAAGACCCTTCTGTTTAAACAAGCCTTCTGAGTTCTTGGCCTTTTTAACATCTTTTAATTTTTTACAGGCCTGATTCTTTTATGACTTGCTGCTCTATGCTCTTTTTACCTTTTTACTACTTTTTTATCTGACTACTGTTTTTATGATATGTGTGAATATGCTTTTAACTGTTTTTAAATTGTGTTTTTAATCTGTTTTAACCTGTTGTAAGATGCCTTGAGTCCCTTCGGGGAGAAAGGCAGGGTAAAAATAAAGCTATTATTATTTATTATTTCTTAGCAGTTCTATCAACAACCAGCACATATACTCTGATGTGGTCGAATGTATGTCTTAAACTGTTCTGACCTTCTCAATCATGTGTAAAATTTTAAAACACAAATTCTAATTTTTGTTTAAAACAGATTTCATTAAACAGAGGAGAGCAGGGCTGAATGAATTCATTCAGAATTTAGTACGGCAACCAGAACTATGCAATCAGTAAGTGTATTTAGTTTTTTATATTAAATAAGATACGTGACAAATGGTAATGGAAGCAATAATCCACAAATTGTTTCTAAATAGACCAATGTAAAGGGGATTTTTATACTATGCCTCTGATTACCAGATCATTCACACTACCAGAAGATTTCCAGGGTCATCTGTTTGACCATGGTTAGAAACAGATTTATTGGGCATCTTTGTTTGATTCACCTATGTAAGTCTTATATAAGCCATTCACTTTTACGGGGCTACTGTACTGAATTTACTGGTTTAGGCTGCAATCCTGTACACACTTCCTAGGAGTAAGTGCCAGTAATCTTCCTTCTGAGTGAGCATGATAGGATTGCACTGTTAGAATCCTAAATATAATACATTATTATGTTGTCATCCAAACCTTAGTATCCTTGAGACTAGCCCATGCAATTAGGTATAAATCTAAATCATTATACAACAAACCAAGTTTCTAATCTGGATCATGTTGTTGTGAACAAAAATACATACATACATATTTTTCTAGTAAGCTATAAAACTGCTGAAGGATCAGAACTTGAGAAGCCATAATACATTATAATTGCTACAATGGAAACTTTGGCTTTTAAAAGTCTATATGAATATCATGACTTCTTAAAAACGTCTCTGAATCTGATTGACAGAATTGATCAAAGGAAGTATGATTAAGATCATTCTTCTTCACATTTCAGTGGAGTTTATTATTTTTAATTGATTACCTTCTTCTGGATAACCTGAGATGGATGGTAATTGGAGGCACTGTTTAGGAACAATTTTGCTTCTACCCAACCAGTTAATATAGCATACTATACAATCTGTGGGTTTCCATTTTTCCCCAGTCCTTTTTCACATTGTGCACAGCTGCTAGGAGGAATGGTCATGCAGTTTAGATTGCAATATCCTCCATACTCTTGATATCATCTAATTCAGAAGCACTGTTTTAGTCTCTGAATGCCATTATGGACTAGATTAGGGATCCTCAACATGGTGTACTCATGGAGGTGTCTGATAGCACCTGCTAGTACAGCTGCTGTTGTCACAGTCTAGCCACCTCCTCACCTGTATTGTGAAAGGAAGAGTTTGGAGAACAGAGGATACTAGAAGGCAAAACATCTCCCTTTGCTCTTGCCCACAGATCCTCTTCTGCTTCCTCCTCCCCAATATGCAAGCATGTGCTAGGTCAACCAGAGCTTCAAAGAGCAGCATGTGAAGCAGGATAGGTGATGCAGAGTGAGAAGATGGTGGGAAAAGTGGGGGCTGTGCAGGATTAATACAAGGAAGGGGTTGTTACCAAAAGGGCTGTTTTGTTTAGCGGGAATTATTACACTACCCTTTTTGGAACCTCAGGATCGCAGGCTGGATAACAAGGCAGCGTAATGCAGAGAAATTCCCTTTAGCTTAAAGAGGAGACTGGGAGAAAGATAACTTTTAATAAAAGATTATAGTTTTATTACAAAAGCACAAAGTTAAACATAATGCACATGGAAAAATGGTAAGTTTTTCCCTTAACCCCTGCTAATTGGGTAAGAGGCACTTTTTCAAGTGGGTGCTCCTTTTTTTAGCAGGGGGAGAGTAACTGGCCCACCTCACCCCAGCACTGTCTGTTCTAGTGGCTGTCTGCTGGTATTCATTTGCATCTTTTTAGATTGTGAGCCCTTTTGGGACAGGGAGCCATTTAGTTATTTTTCTCTGTAAACCGCTTTGTGAACTTTTAGTTGAAAAGTGGTATATAAATACTGTTAATAATAATAATAATAATAATAATTAATAAGTATATGTTCCTTGGTTCTAGTACTTGAATCCAGTGTACCTAGCTTTCATGGTGGTTGCGTGTAAAAAGTATTTGGTGCATCCGAGGAAATTAGAAAAGGGAAAGGTTGTAGGGAAGGATTTTAGGGGTCCCTGGTCTGCCGAACCCAGTTGCTAACTAAAGATGGGGAGAGAAGGGGAGAAAGGGGGGGAGAAGGAAAGAGTTTCAGGCGCCAGATAGTTACCTTTTCTGTAGAGCAGCTGGGGGGGTAGAGTCCTGTGTAGAGGACCCTCTGACACAACACAGATGTGTAGTGTCCTTGGACGGGGGGCCAGAGAGAGAGTTGTGGGCCAAAGCCCTCTCATAAAAGGGGTTTTCTGACTCTGCTGAGCTGAATGGTAACTTCCTTACCACCATCCAGCAGGTAAACATTGAAAAGATCAGGATGTCCCTTATCAGCAAAATTCAGTGGGGTCTAATGGCTGGCTTCCTAGCTGGGGGAACTTAAACAATACAATGAATGGGCAACCCAGGAAGGCAGTTCAATTTTGCATATGGTACTTAAGCAGTTATTGAGTTAAACAATACAATGAATACAGTAATGTAGGAGACTGGGTTAAAACAATACAATGAATAGGAGACAGCAACAGTCGTGCCTATTCATAAAAAGGGTGACCCTACCATACCAGGAAACTTTCGGCCTGTTAGTTTGCTTTCTGTACTAGGTAAGATCTATGCTAAATATCTTTGCAATAAACTCACTCTCTGGGTTACTTCGCAAGGCATCTTAGGCCCCGAGCAATCTGGCTTCTGTCGGGGCAAATCAACTTTGGATAATTGCCTGATCCTGTCTCATTTGGCCTATAAGCAGGTCAGGATATGTAAGGCCCGTCTTTATGTAGCCTTTCTTGATTTGAAAGGTGCCTTTGATTCTGTGGATAGGGAGCTTCTTTGGGCCAAGTTGGAAGACATGGGGATTGATAAAAGATTACTGCTGCTGATTAGGTCCCTCCATCTAAATACCTCGTGTAGGGTTAGATGCTCCTGGAGGGGGAATCTAACTCACTCCATCATCACTAACAAAGGGGTCAAACAGGGCTGTGTCTTGGCCCCCATGCTTTTCAACCTATTTCTAAATGATCTTGCCCCTTCCCTGAAGGAAGTAGATGGCCATTGTCCAAAGCTTGGCGCAAGCCAAGTGCCGCTACTTCTGTACGCGGATGATGCAGTACTGATATCTCGTACTAGGACTGGCCTGAAACGTCTGCTCAGTCGTGCCACAGAGTATTTTTTGACCAACAAATTGCAGATCAATTATGCTAAATCTAAGATAATGGTATTTGCTAACAGATGGAAAGCTTTTAAGTGGTCTTGAAATGGTAACAAAATGGAACAGTTTAAGCATTTTAAGTACCTGAGTATCAACTTCCATTACAGACTCACTTGGGCTTTTCATCGCAGGGCAGTGCAGAACGCATCCAAACTAGCTTCCTCAGCCATTTCCCGTTTCTTTTTCACCTGCGGAAATGGTTATGTTCCGGCTGCTCTGGAGGCGTTTAAGGGAAAGGTTCTTTCCCAGGTTCTTTATGGTTCTCCTGTCTGGTATAAGGTTATTAACCAATCACTAGAACGCGTCCAAGCCTCCTTTTTACGGAAGATTTTGGGCTTACCCAGGTGCGTTCCCTACTCGGTCCTGTGTCTCGAGGTAGGGTTAATTCGACTAAGGACTACTGTATGGTTAAGACTTTTGAAATTTTGGTTTAGGATTTTATTTAACCCCACCTCTTCTGATCTAATGCAACAATTATTATCGGATCCAGTCCTGCCTATTGAGATCACTGATCTTCTAACTAAAATTAAGTCAATAGGGCTGGACACTGAAGAGTTAGGTATGATTGGTTGTAATGCAGCTTACAGAATTGTCAAAGGAAGAATTCTAGATATTGAACAACAAGAGCTGTTTAGTGCCGCCAGAACCACATGTTCTCCACTCCATCTTCACATTCCAGTCAGTTTTGGGAAACCGGCCTCCTTCTTTTACCACCTGGTGTGCCCACAGGCCCTGAGAGCGTTTACACTGGCAAGGTGTAACACTCTTCCATCAGCCTTGTTAACGGGCAGGTTCAGCGGTATCCCCTACTTAGAGAGGAAATGCAAGTGTGGTAGGGATTGCGTTGAGACTTTAATGCATACCTTTTTTAATTGCCCGCTACATGTTGTGTCACGCAAGAAATTTCTAGGTCCATTGCTAGCTAGGATGCAGGGCTGGGAGAATTCAACCATGCTTCAGTCTTTCCTGTCCACTCCTGATCCTGAGACTCTGGATAATGTTGCTTCCTTTTTATCTGGGGTAATAGCCAGGCAGAGCCCTGGGACTCTGGGCAGTGACTGATGTTTTTGCTTATGTTGTGTTGTCTTTGTACATTCCTGTCTTGTTCTGTTCTTTCTCTGTATTTTATGCCAATAAAGGTCTTACTGAATAGGAGACACTTAAACAATGATTTACTATGCCAGACTTCTTCCTATAATGTATGATCAGGGAGGTGGATTTAAGATGCCTATAACCACAGGGAAGTGGAGCTTGTGACTTGACCTGATTGTGACCTGTGTGTTGAGGTTTAACCTGCATGATACTTTAGTTCATAGTACATAACCAGATATAAAATCACAACTAAGGAAAAAGGGGATTTTCATGTAACAGGGTGTGTGTGTGTTGTGTGCGTGCATGCCTGAGTTGTTGCAAGGTGCAAGTATATGAATGAATGGAAGGTGCATGCATCTATCTGAGATCTCATTTTGCACCTGTCCATGCCCCCTTGGCCTTGGGGTGGCACCTAGCATCCCTTCTAAGAATTTCTGTGGTGCCCACGGACTCCACAAAGTTGGGAACCCCGGGGCTTGATGTGTGCTTATAGGTTGAAACTTAATCTGAACAAGATAATTGTTTATGATGATGGACCAAACTAGTGCTGGAGGAAAGTCATTTACCTCTCTAGATGAGGCTGCACTACCTCTAAAGTACAATCTTCATAGCTATGGGTTTTGTTTGTGGCCTGCATTGATGTGGGATTCTCAGGAGATGGCAGTGGCCAGGTTGCCTCTTCATCAGCTTAGGGCAGTGGTATTCAAACTGGGCCGTCGCGACAACCTAGCCTGTGGGTCCTGGCCTCTGCCCCCTTAAGGGGCAGGGGCAGCCAGGAGATGGGGGAAGGCAGATCCTTCGGATCGTGCTGCTCAGGGGGGCTGCAGGGGCTTGGATGCACTTGCCCGAGCCTCCTGCAGCCTCCCGGGGGTGCAGGGAGCCCTGCACAACCTTCGGCAGGGCTCCCCAGGTCAGGAAAAGTGAAAGTGGAGTGATTGCGCCCCGTTCCACAAAACCGGAAGCAGAGCATGCTCGCTCTGCTTTCCCTTCTGACAGGGCTGCAGGGACTGGGGTGCACCCTCCGGTCCCTGCAGCAGCCGACCCTGTGTGTGGGGAGCCCTGCGTGAGTGCCTGCAGTTCTCCCTTTCCCTGACCTGGGGTGCTCTGCAGGCGCTCGCGCAGGGCTCCCGCACACAGGGACGGCTGCTGAAGGGACTGGTGAGTGCATCCCAGTCCCTGCAGCCCCCTGAGCCTGCCCCCTGCCCCCGCAAAGACTTACTGCGGGTTTCAAACTCCCAGAGAGTTTGAAAACCCGCAGGCTTAGTGCAATATGCCAGCTGTGATCATTATCTGACAAAGATTTGGTCTAGGTCATACATGTTTTGTTGACTTCTTAAAGGCACAATCCTAACCCACTTTCCAGCACTGACATAAGGGCAATGCAGCATCCTGATAAAAAATTGACCTGTAAATAAAATTGACTTGTACTAATGTTGTGTCTAAATATATTTAGAGAAAAGCTTCTACTTGTGTTGAAATGGTGAAACTAACCATTATTTATAATGGGTGGATTTAACTCTCTTTCTCAGCCCAGATGTCAGAGCATTTCTTCAGATGGACAATCCAAAGCACCATTCTGACCCATCTGAAGATGAAGATGAAAGGAACAGTCAAAAGGTAATTTAGGGTTTGCTGGTATTCTCTATTCAGATAGCAATTGTCTGATTTTTTGGCAAATGTGAGCTGTAACTGTAGATTACATGTGAAAACCCTGCAAGTTTAGTACGTTTTTCTTTCCTCTTTTTTCCTCAGTGTGGATTGCCAGTTTTATGCTACAATGAAAAGTGAAGCAGTGCTTCACTTGTCTCCCCAACTGCAATTGTCCTGAATTTTTAACTCTACATTTCACAGAACTCAATTATTTGGGTTCTTCAAAGTCTACCTTCGTTACATATCTTTTTTAATGTTCACTGAACAACCATCCTGTGTTTCAGTGAAGAGGACCACTGCCTTGTTGGGACAACACCTGTAAGTTTTGGATTCTTTGCTAAGTTAAACATACATGCACAGTGTTTCAAGAGCAAACTTAGCAACAGCAGCAACTGTTGCTGTAACTTCTTTACCATTCACCAATCACAAGGTTACTTACCAATACCCCCATAGTAACACTATATGGAGAGCACCAGTTGAGACACAGCAATGCAAGAACCTAGGATTTACCATAACCTATTTTATGCCCTCTCTGACACAGTACAAAAGTAGGCTGGCTCAAACAGCCCACAATCTCCCCACCCCATCACAGACTCTTGTAACCCAATATTAGACAAAACTGTTCAACTTTTCTTTTTAGATCCAGTTCTGTAGAATGAACAGAGAGATGCTGCAGCTAATTGCAGTCAGTCACAGCATAGAACCACTGCAATGAAAAGGTTCAGGAGTATAAGAGAGAAGGAACTACAGACTCAACAAATTGAGGGTACTTAGTCCTCTTTAAACTCAATCTCAGACCAATCAGAATAACTGGTCTGGTTCAGTGATCTGGCCCAGTGGCCTCACACTGGCAACTGTCTGTCTCAATCATGTCCTAGAATCTCATTTGCTTTGTCCTCTTTGACATATTCACTACCTACTTCTACTCTCACACTATTGTGATGGTCACTTCTACTCTCACACTATTGGCCAATTATTTCCCTACTTGAACCTTTTAGTTCCTCTACCATTCATGTCTGTGCACCAGTGTAAGAGAGTGGATTGGCTGCACAGATGCAAGACCACTTAAGCAAGATCTTATCCCAATCAGCTGGTATAACTGGAGAGTTGCATTATGAAACAGACCTACAGTGTAGTTCTGTGCGTGTCTGCTAAGAAGTAACCCCTATTACATTTAATGGGACTTACTACCACATAGTGTGTAAGATTGCAGCCTCACTTCCTTGGGAATGGATCCTACTGAAATCCAATCTCATACTTACTTCTGAGCAGACATGCATAGAATTGTGCTTTAATTTACTGAAGATAAAATACCTTTTTTTTTCTTTTAAGGGGAACATGATGTTTTTGAAATTTTTTTCAGGGGAAATCAATTCAGCTGTGGATTTTTTTGACTTTTGAAGTGTCAAGTACAAAAATGCTTCACTTTCACCATAATTCAAAGTATTTGTCAGATTTTACTTTTCCACTTCACATCAGCCATTGTTCTCCTACTAGATGGTTAAATATTTTAAAGCTTTTAGTTCATCTACTTATCTGAACATCTCGTAGCTCTGCTTGATGTGATGATAATAGAAGAAAGCTAATTTTCTTTAATTATGTGGGGTTTTTGTCATACCAGAAAAGGAATTTTGACTTACAAGGGACACAGATTCTGCCTGCCAAGAAGGCTTAGACTCTTCAATCTTATTCTTGATTTCAAGTATATATTATCTTGCAGGCAATTAGGTAAAAGTTTCAAAATATATCTTAAGGCTCATAAAGTCCTGGAAAGATTTTTTTTTCAACAAAGGTGATTCTTTAATGAATCTAAGTATCTTCATCAACACACTTTACACTTCTTCTACTTTGTGTCTTTCAGCTGTTGGATCACAAATTATTTGTAGCCCCTTCACACTAACATTTGTGCACATGCATCTGGCTGCATTTCTGTATTAAGGTTCTTGCAATAGCTATGTAATATAATCCGTGGATTCAGTTATTAATGGATTGGGTCTGGGTGACTCTGGAGGGCTTTCCCAGGCCTCCCAAAGCCTTAGAAGACATTAAAAATGCCATTTCTGGTTTCTCTGTGAAACTGGAAGTCACATGATTTGAGCTATCTCATGATCTGAGGTCTTTGTAAGGAGAGCCTCAGGATAATACTTTTGTGCATTACAATACTAAGTGCATTGCACACTCCATAATCATGATACAGATGTTATTTAGTATTACAATAACCATATGATGACAAATCACATTTGTCATTAAGTGTGCAATCAACAATCAGTTTCCTCCAGAGCAGAGTGTAACTTGCACGTCACGTAACCTTGCCATGGAGTCACTGTTTTATTCTGGAGTTGTTCTGTTAAAAGTCATGGGAGTGATTGACATTGCAGCCAGGTATCTTCCAGGCAAGATACTGAAATGCTGATTCAAGAAAGAAAAAGAATAAAGGCTGCAATGTCAATCACATTGTGTTTGTGTCAATCACAATGTCATCGCTGCTCCGGAGGAAACTGATTGTTGATTGCGCACTTAATGACAAATGTAATTTGTCATAATAATAATAACCAGGTATTTATATACCGCCTTTCTGGTCATCAGATTACTCCTCTGACTTTATTCAAGGTGGTTTACATAGGCAGGCGTTTCTAAATCCCTCAAGGGAATTTTTACAATCATAAAGGTTCTCTATTTCAAGAACCAACATTTCAGAATGGATCTTCCTGGTTTGATCCCACTTCTGGCCTCCAGTTCTCCCACGCAGGCTGACAAGCAGCTCCATCTCTCACATGGAGGGCAGCCATGATGCTTCTTGCTCACACCAAGAGCAGGTAGAATCACTCAGCTCGGCTTGTCAGCTGCTTCAAGGTCTTGCCATTCTCAGCAGTTCAGGGAGCTGCTGATGTCCTTGAACTGACGACCTTCTGATGTTATCTTCGGGCTAACGGAGGCTGTACCCTCTAGACCAGACCTCCTACCCTATGGTCAGGAGGTCATATGGTTTATAACTGACCATGTTGTTGAAGGCTGTGGGTATTAGAAATGCTCAGAACAAAAAAAGAATGCGAAGAGCCCTCGTGACTGTGTTTATTAAAGGAATGTCAGAGTAGTAGCATAACTAGATGATTTGACTATGGAAGTCTAACGAGTTTGAAAATACTGAATGAATTTCCCAAAACCCAATGTTTCTGTATGGAACTAGATAGAGTGCAAACTACTGTAGGTAAAAATTATTTTCAGGCATGTAGGCAGCATTGGTTGCAGTCACTTTCAAAATCTTTATCACTTTACCACTGTGTTTCCTTTGTCAGTATCATAGCTTCTTTTCAAAACAAGTTGAATATTCCTCTGGTCAGCACACTAAGCAATGTGGAGGACATAGACTTTGCCCCCATTTAGTTTAAAAATAAGAACCATCTGAGAAACAGAATAGAGAAGGAGCAATTAACACCCAGTGTATTCACTACCAGTGTCAGGAACAACCCTGTATTAACATTAATTAACCTTTGTACACTCCAAAGGCCAGGTTATGAGAGGACAGCATTGTTAAAAGTTATTTGTAACTGATTTTAAAAAGCCTAAAACCTTGATCTGACATTTTGTTTGTGTTCGTCTTTCAACAGCTAAACTCTACCTCACAGAATATAAACCTGGGACCATCTGCAAATCCTCAGTAGGTTTTAGTTAAATATAAGTCAGATCTGTTAAAATCATGACAAAATTTAAATGCATATATTTGCTGTTTGGACAGTTTACGAAGGCAGAAGTGTTCAGGTATGGTACCCTGTGAGTTTTCTGATAACTAAAGGGAAAAGATTAACCTAGGATATTAGTAAAATAAATGAACAGCAGAACAATGAGGAGGACAGTGAAGAAGCCCACAGTTGAAACAGGAAGAGCTATACAGAATGGTGGTTCTTTGGTAGGGCTGAAAAGGAACAGATACCTAGCTGGTGAACATAAACAGCGGTTGGAAACAATG
The DNA here is from genome assembly GCF_035046505.1 of Tiliqua scincoides. NCBI lineage: Eukaryota > Metazoa > Chordata > Lepidosauria > Squamata > Scincidae > Tiliqua > Tiliqua scincoides. The sequence continues at coordinate 40,029,559 of NC_089824.1, read as the reverse complement.
GGACAGAAAGGAAAATGTATCCAATGTATTGAGGAAAAATAATTTGTGACTATGTCTTCCATTGGGTTGCAAAATAATATCATGGCTGCTGTCTTTACAATATTTAAGAACATAAGAACAGCCCCACTGGATCAGGCCATAGGCCCATCTAGTCCAGCTTCCTGTATCTCACAGCGGCCCACCAAATGCCCCAGGGAGCACACCAGATAACAAGAGACCTCATCCTGGTGCCCTCCCTTGCATCTGGCATTCTGACATAACCCATTTCTAAAATCAGGAGGTTGCGCATTTACTACTCTCAATGATTCTCTTTGTCTGTTTTAGTGCTAAACCAACAGATTTTGACTTCCTGAAAGTTATTGGAAAGGGCAGCTTTGGCAAGGTGGGCTTAATTTTTATTTTATGTATTTTTTATTACCCTATTATGTTTGAAGTTCAATTGGTTCCACACTGGGAAAATCTGATGATGATGATGTGAGGGGTACTGTGAAAGCCAGACAAGTTGAAATGTGAAATCATTAATGTATCAGTAAAAAAGACATTCTATTTTAAATTCTAGTACTAGAACTGGTTTTTACTCTATATGCAAATTCTTCTGCAGGTTCTTCTTGCAAAACGAAAACTAGATGGGAAGTTCTATGCTGTTAAAGTACTGCAGAAAAAAATTGTTCTCAACAGGAAAGAGGTAAAAGGAAATAGATATTTTATTTTTCCCTCCAATTACAAAATTGTTCCTATTTACTTATTGACCTTTTACTTCCTTGCAGCAAAAACATATTATGGCTGAACGTAACGTGCTGTTGAAAAATGTGAAACATCCATTTTTAGTCGGATTGCATTATTCATTCCAAACTATGGAGAAGCTTTACTTTGTTCTGGATTTTGTTAATGGCGGGGAGGTAGGTCTGTTTTCAGGTCTCTTGTCTTATGGCAGAATTGAGCCTATGAGACAGAAGCTACTGTTTAGGACAGAGGCTATAATAAATTGTGACAAGGTATTTCTTGCTGTCTTGTTGCATCATATAGATTTATTACCTAGTCTGCCACTAGTTGTATGCCAATTGTCTTCTGTTTGGGAGGGTAAGATGTTCAGTCTGCAACACGTGGAGTCACCAGCTTTTGCATTAACTGAAGGAGTTTAAATACCCTTGAAAAATAGACTGCCTTTTATTCTTTTATTTGTTCATTTATCAGCTAGCATAGCCCAACAAGCTAAGGTTACAGATGTGGCAAAATGCGGAAATGGTTAAAGGAAGGATGTGAATAATTATGCTCAGAGAATCTATTTTCACTGTTTTGATAGTTGTTCATAGGGAAATTAACACAATCTGCAACCTTCTGCTAAGAATGACACCATCAATTATGTTTTTTTTTAACACCACATTCTTCTGACTTGCTCTTTGCATGTTCACAGCTCTTCTTTCATTTGCAAAGAGAACGTTCCTTTCTGGAGCACAGAGCCAGGTTTTATGCTGCTGAAATAGCCAGTGCATTGGGCTACCTGCACTCCATAAACATTGTATACAGGTAATGATTTAAACTCCGTGTAGATGTTAAAGACAGAAATGAATGACCACAAAGCACTTTAATAATACAGTGACCTGGTTCAGTTGTCATGCAAAACTATGATTTTTATCCTTGTGCTTGCAAGCTTCCCTCTCTTTTCATTTTTTTGCTGTGGTATAGAATAAACTGGGATTTGTCATGGTGTCTAAACCTGGCAAATCCTAGCTTGTTCTAAACACAGGTTGTGAACAAACCATAACAGGAGACTGAGACTGAATCTTGTTAATGGTTTAACCTAATGAAAAAGCAATGGCTTAATGCAGTGGTTCCCAAATTGTAAGCCATGGCACCCTAGGGAGCCACGGAAACCTGCCAGGGAGCAACAGAATCATCACAAAGACCTTCCACCCTATACAGTGTATAGGATTGCAGCCCTAATGGGGAGCTGCAGCCAATGGCCCAGTAGGTCAAGGGAGCCACCAGTCAAAAACGTTTGGTAACCACTGGCTTAATGTGCTGTCTGAACTGAGCTATTGTATATTTCTGACTCTTACAGAGCATAGGGGTTTTTTTTGGGGGGGGGGGAGGTTCACAGTGGCCTGATTTTCTTTTAGAATCTTTCATAAGAGTGTGGCAGGCACTTTGCTTACAGTGCAATCCTGTGCATGTCTACTTGGAAATCAAGTTTCATTGAGTTCAGTGGAGATTACTCCCAGGTAAATGTGCAGAGGATTACATCCCAAAAGTCTTACTATAGTGTGAACTAGCAGCTAACATAAGCCCCTCTTATTCTTCTTTCTGTGACCAGGGATCTGAAACCGGAAAACATACTTCTGGATTCACTGGTAGGCATTAAATATCCTTCCTGTTGCCCTAGAGTTCTTTCATTAACATGATAATGAATACTCTGCATTGTTTTACAGTTGTATCCCTATTTTCATTTCAGGGACATGTTGTCTTAACGGATTTTGGGCTTTGTAAAGAAGGAATTGCTACTTCTGACACCACAGCAACATTTTGTGGGACACCAGAGGCAAGTTAATTTCCTTGAAGTGTTATTTAAGTATTTGCAGGACAGAAGGGGGACAGAAGAATTCATAGGCTTATCATTAAAATTGGTGGTATTGGCTAATTTGGACAGGCCAGACTATATATTACAATTTGCTGATGTTGTGGGAGGGGCTGCATGGAACAGGGAAAATTCCATAACATCTGGAAGAGGGCGCTATCATGAATACAGCTCTTCCTGTGGTAGGAGTTTGCATCTGGTTTGTGAGAACTCCCTACACTGTAGCTTTCCCCTTTTTCTCCTGTCCCAATCCTCAGAAGAGGCCCCTCGGGCGTGCAGGAGACTTCTATGAGAGAAGGAGACAGGGAAGTTGTCTTCTGCATGTGCTTCTTTAGATACAAGCCAAAAACACAGAACTGCTAGTGTGCTTCTTTGGCGCGCTAGCAAAAATTGCCAGGCTTTCTCCACCCCCTGTCAGCCAGCAGCAGATCTTGGCTGCCAGCTGATTGGCTGGCTAGCCAAAGGAGGGTGGGACAGATGAGCTCCTCCAGCACGCATGCACTGGGGTTAGCTCAGTCCATTCCTGGCAAGCGACCCCCACCTGCCCGCCCTGTAGCTAGTCTGGGATTAGCTGGTTGCTCTCTGAGGGCCGGGTAGGAATTTTTAATCACCATCTAAATTGGCCCTATGATGGTGGTTGTTTTCACATACCACAGACTGGCTGTGGAGCGTGTTTGGGTTTACAATATAGCTAGTTAACGCCCTGGTCACTGGTGGTAGAAGTGCGGGGTGGGTAGGCAGAAGACCTTCTCAGTGTCCAATCTAAGTCAGCAAGGACAGGGGGTGAACCAGAACTGCTCCCATGATGCCTGACTGGCTCGAGGAGACAGGCTGGCTAGCCCCTTGTCTGAACTTGGGGGCCTTGCAGGGGTGACCTGAAGGCATAGCAGTTTGGCTGACTTACCCTCTTCAGGCGACGTTGAAAGGTGGGCTTAATAACAATTGAGTTACGCCTGGAGTCGGGTGGATGCCCTATGAGATTGGGGGATGAAGACGGCTAGGGCCGTTTCCCCCACGTAGAACCCCGCACTTGGGATGGGTATTGTTTACCCCTGTTGTTGCCTTGTTGCAATCTTGTTGTATTCAATAAAGTGGCCCATTTTAATTCCTTACCTGTTGTCGGCTGTATTTATTTGGGGAATTCATGGTAATAGTTTTATTGCTTATGGTCTTCTTACATTATACGTACAGATAGGTCATATAACAGCACTAATTGCATCAAAAAGAACATTCTTATTTGAGTAGTAAGCACACAAAAAAGTGCTTCTGTTACTCCTTTTAAAATATGAATGATCCTCAAGCCCACTGGGGGGGGAAAAGCTCCAGAAGTGGAGTGATTAAGAGAATGAGCTACAAATCAGGACTTCCATGGTCCGAAGCTCACTTCAGCCATAAACTCACCAAGTTCAACTGCCCAGCTTATGCTCCCAGCTGTAATGTAATCATTGTTGATACCATATACTACACAGATCTCATTGTTCCACCTCCATTTCTGTGTATCATTTTAAAAACTACTTTAATTTTTTAAATCAAGTTGATATCCCTGGTAGCTAAAACAACAAGAACAACAAACTAGCTAATCCCATTTTATCACCTCAACAACTTAGCTGTTGAGATGCATAGAGATGCCCTTCAATAAATGTCATGGCTGAATGGAAACTTGAACCCACTTGTCCAACCTTTCTAAGATGTGAAAAATGTATAAACCACCAGAGTTTATGAAGTAGGTGAAAGACAAAAACGCATACAGTCATCATCACTTACTCTAAATGAGATGATTGGCTTTCTAAAATGCCTTGTATAATATGTACGTACATAGCTCAAAGTTATATTTTAATGCCACTTGTCAAATGTTTTTTTTTCCCCTCTCCTACAGTACCTGGCTCCAGAGGTTATTAGAAAGCAACCCTATGATAACACAGTAGACTGGTGGTGCCTTGGTGCTGTTCTGTATGAGATGCTCTATGGTCTGGTAGGTATTTAATGTTTCACCAAACACTAAAGCAATGACTTGAATATTGGTTGCTAAGAGGCAGTTGGGGAGGGCTATTGCCTTCTTGCCCTACTGACAAGTTTCCACCTTTGAAAACAGGATATTGGACTTGGTAGTCTGCCCAGCAGCATAATTACTTGCCTAATGACATTCAGCATCAAAGATTCATATTAGTGAATAAGTGGCTTCATGTTTAGCTGCTCATGTGATTCTTATCTTGTGCTCCTTTTGGTGTTCTGTTAATTCTCCTATTTGGTTTTTGAAAATCATTGTCTTTCTAAGTAGAAATGGATGATGTCACCCAGCCACATGGAACAGACAAGTGAAGTGGCAATGATGCCATTCATTGCTAAATAGAATGGTATAAGCTAGAAAGGTCTGCCAATATTAAAGTGTGGGACAGTTAGCATCACTTCCATTTGCCATTTGCATTTGGGACAGTTAGCATCACTTCCATTTGCCTGTATTATTATGATACAATAATGAAATGGATCTTTTCCAGACTTTTGTAATACAGAAGCTGAAATGTTGTTTTCAGCATTTAGGAAAAAAATAGTTTTGTCCTTTTAAAAAAAAATTTGGGGGGACCATTTCTCTTCTTTCTTTCTTGTAAGATGCTTCCTTACCTCAGAAAAACATACACAGTGGTGTTATTTCAGAGGCTCATTAATTGTGCCAGACACAAGTTTTGTTTATAGTTGTCAGACAATGAGAGAACATGCTGGGGAAGATAATTAGGAGCTCAAGTAAGAATGTCATTGAAAACATTTGAGTTGTGCAAAAATATAAATAGCAAAAACTGCCAAATGGAACAAAGCTGTTCCCTGCTACTATAATAAGTGTTGGAGATTTCCTAATATTGCTTAGTTGTTTGCATTTCAGATCTAGTTGGTTAACTCTGATTACTTTGAAGAGGGTGCTCTTGACTGATCTCCTCCCTCAAAGTCTCTGGTGTGAACTCAACATTCCAAAGTATGCCTTTATTTGCATACCTCAAACAAGTCTACTGATGGACATGAACATTGGCTCTATTTAAAATGAAAAAGATGAGAATATGAATGTTGTTTTGTAATCAGATAAAATCTGCTAATAAAAAGTCTACTGAATTACTTTACCTCACAAATTATATGTTTTTTCCCCTCCAGCCTCCTTTTTACTGCCGTGATGTTGCTGAAATGTATGAGAACATTCTTCACAAGCCCTTGCATTTAAGGCCAGGCATCAGTCTTACTGCTTGGTCTATTCTGGAAGAACTTTTGGAGAAAGAGAGGCAAAACAGACTTGGAGCTAAAGAAGATTTTGTATGTAATGTGTCTGCATTGAAATCAAGAAGCAAATAAAATACAATGACACTGTCATGTTTTTAGCTATAGCCACACTAAATCCCTTCCTTTTAAATGTGACCTGTCTTTTAAAACTACTAGTTGCCATGGGCATTACTGGGTGGGAGGAGGCTGGAGAAAGGGCAGAACAGGGGGAGGGACTGCCCCAAGAGAGGGGTAGTTCCAGTGGAGACCTCCTCTGAATCCTATCCCCTTGTCAGGCTCAAAAGGCCGACACATGACTTTTCTAATCTGTGCCAGTGAAATAGTTGGTACTGATTCAAGAAGCTCCATGAGCAGACTGGGGTATTACTTGGAATAAGGGGTCAAATGTCTCCTTCCTCCAAGGAGACCTCCAACCAGCTCGAATTCAGCACAGCACAGGTGCATTTAGCACCGCTGTACCTGTGCTGGATTAGATTGGGCTGCCAGTTCCCCTGCATCTTACTCTAAATAAAATTATATATACTTGGTAATGTTCCTTTTGACTTCATGTGTAGTTCACAGAATTTTAAAACACTGTTTATTAAAACAATAGTAGTAACTAAAAAAAGGTTTAGTACATTATTAATCTAATAATAACACTTAACATTTACAATCAGTTTTCTTTATATGTGACTTCACTATCTGCGAGGAGCAAAATTGCCACCTACCTTTTGTTATCTGTGACTCTGTTCTCATTATCCGTGAATACTGTGCTGGTAACACATCAAACATGTGTTAGTATTGGCCTGTAGAGAATTGTCAGACACATTTATGTCTGCTTCCACACTTGCCCTACCATCTTGGGTACCATTTCGGGGGAACCCTGCGTGATGATGAGAGATCTCTGAAGGCTACCTGATGGCTGGTCTGGGACTGGGGCAAGACAAGAGACAGGTGGAGGAGGAGAGCAGGTGAAGCATCCCCTTCCCCACTGCTGAACTCTGAGACCACATTGTTGGGGCTAGCAACATTCAACAAGTTGAGGGATAGCTAGCACAGAGAAATCGCCATCACCGTTGCCACAACCTTCATTGCATCAAGGGGTATCCAGCACAGAGGGAAGCATCAGATGTTGGAGATGTAGATGGGCCCTTGCTGTTGCCCTTCCCATATATTTCAAATTAAGATTCAGGTTCATAGAATATATGGTGAAGAGAGCCCCTGGTGCCCACTGATTTGGTATCCACTGATTTGACTCAGCACTGATACCGAGGTCCCTCTTTGAATGCCTTATAACAAGGAAATAAAGCACCAAAATCCAATTTCCTATTTTGTTAAATAATTATAATTTCATTCCATTGGATTCCAGTATTCACCTCATTTAGTGGTTGAAAGTGGTATAGCATCTATGCAATGCATTCTGGGGCGACAATGCAGGAGCAAGAAACTTGGGAATGGGTCTTTCAAGTTATTTTTCTACTGATTTGGTATCCACTGATGATTTTTTTTTTAATCCACTGGGGGTTCCAGAACAGAACCCCAGTGGATAACAAGGCACGACCTGTATAGAGCTAAGGATACACTACGTTTGTGATCTGCCATACTTGGATTAAGGAATACTACAGTATAGCTACCATATGTTTATATGTAAATAGTGCTCAAATTAAATGGGGACCTGGATGCTTTAATTTTTGTCTTGTCCTCCATTCAGAAGGCTAAATGCTACCAGGTGAAGGTAAACTGAAATTGACTAAAATTAGGGGGAGTCAGGAAGTGGTACTTGAACATAAGAACAGTCCCACTGGATCAGGCCCATCTAGCCCAGCTTCCTGTATCTCACAGCGGCCCACCAAATGCCCCAGGGAGCACACCAGATAACAAGAGACCTGCATCCTGGTGCCCTCCCTTGCATCTGGCATTCTGACATAGCCCATTTCTAAAATCAGGAGGTTGCACATACACATCATGGCTTGTAACCCGTAACAGATTTTTCCTCCAGAAATTTGTCTTTCAAAAAGGCTTTGGAGTTTCTGTAAGGAACTCCTTCTTACCATTCTCCGCATAATTTGCTTGCATGGCAAGCAAAATACTTAGAGCAAATGCTAACAATTCCCCCCCCCCCAAAGTACCAAAAATATTTTAAACTTTTTTTGAAGTTTTGTTTTCATGAAAAAAGGCTAGGGTTGAATTTTTGCCAACATTTCTGACATTCTCCTGTAAAACTATAGCAATCCCATTTTCATGGAAGTATTGTAGCACATGCTAGAATTTTAAAAATTCCATAAAATAAAGCTTTAAAAAATCCTATGTTGTCAGACCTAGAACTGAGCTCTTTTTAGGACTTTTGCCTTCTGTGAAACAAGTTCAAGCATATTATCATAGCTTAGTGTGAAGATTCAGTTTGTGAATGATGAAGGGCGCCAACAGTTCGAGACAAGTGTAAATATTGTGTGCTAAGTGACAGTATGTTTTGTCTCTTATTTCAGCTTGAAATTCAAAGACACCCCTTCTTTGAATCTCTTAACTGGACCGACCTCCTACAAAAGAAGATCCCACCACCATTTAATCCAAATGTGGTAAGTGCAATAGTTCATATCACCTTAATAATTTAGGATGCAGCAACTCAACTAAGAAGGAATTATTGTTAAAAGTAATGACTCTATTGTACTTGGCATTGTATACTTGAATTCAAAGATGGAGAGTATAAAAAAATTCATCATTATTTCAAATAACTTCAAGGAGAAAAAGTATACAAAAATGATAGTGCTGGTAATAAAATTAAATTGAATGCTAATCATAATGGCTAGATACACTAATTGTTAAGGAATTGATCTTTCCAGTTTGACAGGAAGTGCAGGTCCAACCTTGTTGTACACTGATTTTTTTATACATGGATTTGACTCAACATGAATGGCCACTGCAAATGAGAAGGAATGTGGTGATCCCTGGAGAAGGGGAAAAATCCATCTCTTTAAAATCACAGTTTAAAAAAACTGCTTTTCTTACTGTTGTAGAAACAGTCATGCAAGTGATCATTCCATTCTTCAGCTGTGTCAAGCAAAGGCAGGGGGTCCTTTGCATTTCTAATTGCTGACTGCCTCTCTAAAACAGTAAGAAAAGCTATTTTTAAACCACAATTGTAAAGGGACGTACTTCTTAATTTTTTTAAACTGCTTTCATTTAACACATTTTATGGAATCAGCAGGGAGTCCCAGAATCAAACCCCTGCAGATGCCAAGGCATGACCTTATTCCATTAGGAGCAGTGGAGGGGCAAGAAACCTGGAAGTGGGTCTTTAAATCTATACTTCCACTGTTTTTTTATCCACTGGTTGTTGTTTTTTTTCTACTAGGGGTTCTGGAACAGAACCTCAGCGGATAACAAGGGACAAACTGTATTGACACTCAGGGATTAGAAATATAAAAATACAGATTTTTCCTTATGATGATTTATGTATGCTTTATTTCCCAGGCTGGTCCAGATGATATCAGGAATTTTGACACAACATTTACAGAAGAGATGGTACCCTATTCAGTCTGCATTTCTTCTGACTGTAATATTGTAAATGCCAGTGTCCTGGAAGCAGATGATGCATTCATTGGATTCTCTTATGCACCGCCTTCTGAAGACATATTTTGCTAAGATTATGCAGTTGAGAAATACATCACATCATCTTTAGATGGACTGAAGTGTCTTGATTGTGAACAGATTCTGAAATATGTGCAACTAGTGCCTCATTTGATATGTTTATGTTGACAAAAACTCTGCTGTAATATGAGAAACCCGGGCATTTTGGATTCCTTCCTGAGACTGTTACAACTACTGCACAAAAATTATGTTTAGAACAAATACCTTTAGTTAGCTGTTCTTAACATTTGAGACTCCTTTTAAGCAAGGACACTGACTGTTTTCCCTCCAGTTTACATTAACTTTCCTAGGATTGGCTGTCTTTAATAGCAGCACACTTTAGCACATTTAAATGCCTTTGTAACTATTTACAGTGTGTTTGTGCTTGAAAGGTTACTATGCAATTGTTTTTGTATATTGTTTTAAAAATAGCAAGTTTGCCCAGTTCAATTTTGGGAGGGGGGCAGGGCAAGTTGAATCTTCGGCAACACTTTCCCTACAGTTTTATTTTCTAACTTTAATACTGTGTGTTCACTTTAAGGTTACACTGTGCCAGCTTTAGTCTTGCTGGGCTTAAAATTAAGCTGTTCTTCACTTCACTCAGATAATTTGCTTCATTCTGGTTGTGAAACCTAGACATGTGCTTTCTAGGTTAATAAGTAGAACAAATTTAACCTTAAAAATTTGTTGAAGCTACACATCTCATAATGACTGTAACTGTTCTCTTCTTGTGGAAGAAGCTAAGTGATTTTTTTCCCCAAAGAAATAGATGAAGAAAAAATTACTGCATTATAGAAGGGAAAGTTCCTTCTTGTACTTGGAATACTAATAGGTTACAACTTGATTGTATTAAAATTCAAGCTTTTCTTGTGAAATGCATTTTTATTTCAATTAGTTCTTAACACAGCTAAGCAAAATTATCACAATCAGTTTGCCAGGAGAGTGATTGGTGCCAACAGACTTTGGAGGGGGGGCGGCGCATAGTTCTCATAAATATAATGTAGGCATGGATGGTGGTGGCTGAGGGGAAATATATAAAATCCTTAAAGGAATGTAACACATATGAAATTTATCACCTGCAGCAAATAGTCCCATGTATCTTGCTTCCACCCAATGGTCACATTTGGAGCTTCCATAGACACACTCGGCAATGCTACCACTGCTGCACACCTCTGCTGCATAGGTGATTGCTAGCTGCATAGGTGATTGCCAGACTCTCAGTCTCTACCAGATAACAACTTGGAACTGCTATCAGCCTATAAAAAGGGCTGCAGGGCGAGGAATGATGGGAAGACATTGGAAGACAGAGTTCAACGACACAACTGGGAGAGAAGGTTGGAAGGAAAGAAAATACTTAGGGGAAAGAGAAAGGCACTCAAGCTCACCCTGGGAGGACAAAGCCAGGTGACCAGGACTCCAGAAGTAAAGGACCTATGGGCTAGATCCTCAGGCAACCATCCTTTGTGAAAGAGGTGCCCCAAAGGGCCCATCTCAGGAGGAGGAAGACTGTCCAGGGTCTATATGCCTTTCCAATTGGAATCAGATTCCACCGCAAATCTTGCATACAGACCTGTGCACAGAGCCTCTACAGCAGTGGTTCTCACACATTAGCACCGGGACCCACCTTTTTAGAATAAGAATCTGTCAGGACCCACTGGAAGTGATGACATGACTGGAAGTGACATCATCAAGCAGGAAAAATTTTAACAGTTCTACCCACACTTACCCGGGAGTAAGCCCAGAATGGATATAGCTCTTCTGAGATTAGAAGAGCTTTAGTATTGCCTCACACCAATATTCTGTTGACAAGCTCAATGGATGTTTCTTTATTTATTAATACATCAAGACAGATATATAGCAAGACAGATATATAGCAAATACCAAAAGAGATAAGATCTAGAAAAGAAAAAACAAACTAAAAGAAAACAGAAAAAATGTGAAGCAGCCTATCCTAATTTTTTACAGCATACATCTCAAAAGAATTATAAAGCAAATTAAATCAGTTTCTTTATCCTCTGTCCCAATACCAAAATCCAGGTACAGTGACTATTGTTGTAAGATGTGGCGTATTTAAAGCTTTGTGTTTGTTGTTCTAATACTGCACACAGCAGCAGCTTCTTTTGTCTATAATGGTGGCATTATGTAGCAGCTAAGAAATGGTACATGAGAGATGGAGGCTGCAATCCTAACCACACTTCCTGACAGTAAGCCCCATTGAACAAAATAGGACTTCTGAGTAGACCAGGTTAGGATTGTGCCCAGAGTAGAATAGTAGCTTAGAGCTACTGGGTCCCTTAGCTTAGCTGCCCTGGGTCCCTTTGGGGAGAAGGGCGGGGTATAAATAAAATTTATTATTATTATTAATAAAATAAAGTTTATTATTAGAGAATAACAGCATAATATATGCATGCCTATTCAGAAGTATGTCCCATTAGTTCAAGGGGACTTGCTCCCAGATAAATGTGTACAGGAGTACAGCTACTGTGAATAAAGATCTTGAAATTGACTCAAATTATTTGAAAGAAATAAATATTAAATATTTAATAAATTGGCTACAAAAATATTTAAGAAAGCTGTCAGAGATATATCATGTAAACAATGTTGCATAAATGCAACAGGGATCAAATATGTATGCCTGTGGGCTGGGCAGAAATGGGTTAAAAGCAATTTCTGTCCAACACTGCATATACACAAGGACCAAATGTGTACACCTGTAGGCCGAGCAAAAATTAAGTTTCTTCCATTATTCATATATTAATAGTTTTTGTTTACACTTAGTGCCCAAGATATGTACTAGTTCTGTTCTGGAGGTTTGTCCTGCAGTTGGAATGTACATGTGTGAAAACAGCCTTATCATGCCTGCACAAAAGCACCACAATGGATGGACTGTGCCTGTGCAGAGGAGGCCATGCCAACTTCCATAACCCAGATGTCCACAACTCAGCAACTCGGTATACTGTGTTTTTCACACTGATATATTGCCCTTCTGCTAAGGAGCTCTGCATGGGTGTACCTGGCTCCTTTTATCTCCTGTTGCACAGTACCTTTTGCTGAGGTCACCCTCGTCTAAGTCCAGTGCTCTAATCATTGCAGCTAACAGGCTCTCAGTTTTGTGCTTGGTTGGTTTTATACAGCAAGGTACACCATAATATCTTTGTTACACAACATAGTCAGTGCTAGTGCAGAATATATTTTCATGATAATTTCCTTGGGACTCTGAAGTTATTAAAGTGGAGACAAAGTTGCATGTGTACATTATCAACTTCATTACTCAGGCCTAATTAATCCAGAATAAGTTCCATCTCTTTAAACAGCCTCCTCATGCCCATTTAAGGACATGTGCAAGCACATGCTATATTGCTTCCTGACATGCTTTTCCTGTTTTAATCGTACACACACACACACGTGCATGTGCAATTAACTATTAGTTGAAGCCTGTGCATGTTTTTAATTGCAGGTGAGGGAAATGGTTGGAAAAGAATTGCCTGAATGTACAGCAGAAACCTCCCATCATTCACAAACATGCTAAAAAAGGCAGTGGAACAGATTTGCCATTTTGTTGCGCTTATTTAACAATGATTTTGAGTACAAAAAGGTTTTTCAGCCAGCATGTCCAAAACGAAACATATTTGTTTAGAAGTGGGTTGTCAGGCAATTTAGCGGGAATTGCCCCCTCATAATTTTACTTAGGATTGCAGCATTAACATACTAGTAACTGATCAGGGTGTATGTCCCTGAAAATAAAGTGAGCTGAGGTAAATTTTTTGCCTTTTGATACTTTCCCCGTCTTCTTCCTATTGAAGTTGAAAGTGGATGGTAGAGTTGCAATATGGAATCATAAAATTATGCGATATCTCAGTGGGATCTCCTGAGCAGCCATAGCCTGAAGGAGGTGTCATTCAGTTTTTCATTCTGAGGGCGCTTGTGTGGAGGACAGTTTGAAGTCCAGCCCCCTCCTCCTCCTGCGCATGGCTGTGCTCCCTTCAGAGTGAGACAAGGAACTGGAGGCCAGCTGGAGTTTATGCAGTTATCCTGAGGGAAAAGCTGTTGAAGAAGCAGTGACAGCATTAGAAAAATATGAGGGAGGGGTAGAAGGAGCAAAACCAATTCTGAGGGAGAGCCTCCCTGTTTTAGGTATAATTCAGGGAAATTACAGAACACTTAGGGCCCAATCCTATCCTGCTTTCCAGCACTGGTACAGCCGCAGTGCAGCCCTGAGGTAAGGGAACAAATGTTCCCTTACCTTGAGCAGGCCTCTGTGACTGCCTCCCCACCAAAGGATGCAGCCCCCACCCCACTGGCATAGCTGCACTGGCACTGGAAAATTGGATAGGATTGGGCCCTTAGTTGCTTGTCCAACAGATACATTTTTAGCTACCACTGCTTACTGTTGCTCTTAGGGGTCTTCTGTGGGGGATCACAGAAAGGTGTAATAATTGTGGGGAACACTTTCCCACTTTTGTCACCTGGACCACCATTCCTAAGAGAAGGTTCCATAGCTTTGTCAGAATACTCTCCTTTTTCAGTTACATACATCTGTGAGTGGATATGGAAAATCATTTCACCATCCAGCTACATGTAAGGTGTGGTAAAACCTTTAACACTTACAGCCCAATCCTAACCTACCCTGGACCCTGTGCTGCATCCAGAGCAGGGCTGGGCCAGGTTACAGCACAACTCATTCCCCTTACCCCATGATGCTCAGCAGCTACCCCTATGGGGCTACTCAGATCTGCGTCACCTAAAGAGGTACCAGTGTTAGGATCCAGCCTGTGTGCCAGATCCTGGTCCCACCCCCCTCCTGGGCCTAGTCTTTCCACCCGCCCACCCAGCATCTGCCCCCTGCCGCAAAACACCCCTGTTCCATCCTCCCCCTACGCTCCCGCAACCCCCATGACAGCTGAAGTAGGCTGGCGCAAACTTACCAGGTGCTAGCACTCCAGAGGCCAATGCGCATCTGTGCACTGGCCTGCCCCCTTCCCCGATGATGCAAAACTGCCTTAACTCATTTTTGTCCGGCCCACAGATGTACACTTTTGGTCTCTGTTGCATATATGCAACGTTGGGCAGAAATGGCTTAAGGCACTTTGGTGACACCTCCAGGCCAGCGAAAGAGACTTGCAGTGGCCTAAGCAGCCCTTTGGATTGGGCCCTTAGTGAGATTAAACAAATTGTCTCTATAAGGCCTATTGTGAGAACACTGTATCACGTCACTTCCTGAATATCTAAAAAAAACAACTCAGAAAAAAAATGAAATAGTCAAAAGGGACATGGCTACATTAGCAGCCACAGCAAGGGATGGCAAACTAGTTGGTGGGCCCATTGGGACATCAATATTAGTTCTGGCATGAACATTTCAAAAAGTGAAAATTGAAGTACACTTCAGGAGTCCTCCCAAGAAGAAATACCTGAGAATTTTTGAGGGAGGTCAAACTAGTTTCAATAAGATGTGGCATTTCTGAGCATTGTTTTGCACATCCTTATAACATGATATGGATATGGAAATGACACCTGTAATGGCCATGTTGATCTGAGGTTGCTTTTCAGCTGAACACCCATCTCAAACTTTGAACCATATTTACAATGCCCTGTTTTCTTTTGTATATTGCTTAAAGTGTTGCATGTTACTTTGGAGCAGTGATTTTCAACTTTGTTGTCTCATGGCACACTGACAAGGTATTAAAATTGTCAAGGCACACCATCAGTTTTTGGACAACTGACAAGGCACACCTTTCTATTGGTGGGGGGCTCATATCTCCAATGGTCCTATTAATAAATGACCCTCCACCAAACTTCTGTGGTACACCTGGGGACCATTTGCAGCACACCAGTGTGCCACAGCCAGTGGTTGAAAATGGCTGCTTTGGAGATTGGTATTATAGAATTCATGTTCAAAAGCATTTACCATGCAGGGTGAAGGATCAGATGAAAATGGAAGGGTTTATAGCAAAGAGTTATAGCAAAATCATTTAAGGACCAAACTACAGTTGGGACCTCAATATTCACTGATTTGGTATCCACTGATACCAATGTCCACCTTTAAATGTCTTGTAACAAGGAAAAAAGCATCAAAATCCAATTTCCTACCTTGATGCTGTTAAAGAAAAATAATATAATTTCATTTCACTAGATTCCATTATTCATTCCGTCTAGTGGCTGAATGCAGTATAGCATATATACCATATATGCCAATGCATTCTGGGGCAATAATGAAGGAGCAAGAAACCTGAAATGGGTCTTTAAAGCTATTTTTCCACTGGTATCCACTGGTTTTTTTTAATCCACTGGTGGTTCTCGAACAGAATCCCAGAGGATAATGAGGCATGACCTGTACAGGCATTTGTTGGCATGTGTAATGTGGCTGTTACTCAGGTCACAATTAATCCAATTACTCCAAGTTAATCATATGAACATGTTGCCAGGTTCTTGGAAAGTATGAGAAATAATTCTTGGGGTGTATGTATGTAAGTACAAATTCAAGTTTACATTTGCTCGTTCTATCGTGGTACTTGTTGTCAGCTAAGTAACCTTCTGCTCCTTGATTCAAAAGCTATGCTGATAGAACAGATAAACCCATTCTACAATGACAAGGAATTCCAATGTGTTTCATCCATACTGTTTTGTTAAGTGACACTTAACCCATTACAAGAAAATCTATTTGTAATGTAAGTTGCCTCTCTTTAATAAAATGAATGAAGAAGCCCTTATAAGTAGGGGAGCTCTATTTTAATAAATGCAGGGCCCAATCCTGTCCAATTTTCCAGTGCTGATGAAGACTCAATGCAGCCTCAAGGTAAGGGAACAAATATTCCCTCACCTGGAGGAGGCCTCTGTAACTGCCCCCCCACTGAAGGATGCAGCACATGCCCCCTTGGCACAGCTACATCAGCGCTGGAAAGTAGGATAGAATTGGGCCCTAAATGTGTGTGTGTACTAGAGTGCATTTCATGCTTTCTTCTGCTCATGCAAGATGTGGATCCAACTCAATATTATTTAATTAGTTATTAATCAAAGCATTTATATTCTATGTTTTGACCCTTAAAAGGGCTCCTAAAGTGTCTTGCAATAAGATCAAAAATATAGCATTCAATATATTGAAAAATACCAAAACAATGATCAACAAAACAATAGAACTGAGACCGCAGAGCTATTGAAACAGAGAGCTAAATGTCAAATCAAAATAAAGGTGTGGTGAGATTAAAAGGTCTTTGCCACCCACCAGGATGCCAACGATAAGGGGCCATATGGGCAACACGAAGGAGAGTCTTCCATAATCCAGACACCACAACCAAGGAGACTCATGCCCCAGCTAAAAGGACCTCCAATGGCAGAAGGATGTGGAATGAGGATTCCAATGATTGAAGGCCTAGACAGACTTCTGTGGGAGAACGCTGTCCATCAAATACTTTGACCACTAACCATTAGGGCTTAATAGTTAATAATAACTAGTACCTTGAATTGTTCTCAAAAACAAACCAGAAACCCATGCAAATGGAACAATAACAGGGTAATATGCTCAACAGTTTCCCAACAGATTTCAGAGACAGCCTTACAGAGGGTGTTCATAAGAACATAAGAACATAAGAACAGCCCCACTGGATCAGGCCATAGGCCCATCTAGTCCAGCTTCCTGTATCTCACAGCGGCCCACCAAATGCCCCAGGGAGCACACCAGATAACAAGAGACCTCATCCTGGTGCTCTCCCCTACATCTGGCATTCTGACTTAACCCATTTCTAAAATCAGGAGGTTGCGCATACACATCATGGCTTGTACCCCATAATGGATTTTTCCTCCAGAAACTCGTCCAATCCCCTTTTAAAGGCGTCTAGGCTAGACGCCAGCACCACATCCTGTGGCAAGGAGTTCCACAGACCGACCACGCGCTGAGTAAAGAAATATTTTCTTTTGTCTGTCCTAACCCGCCCAACACTCAATTTTAGTGGATGTCCCCTGGTTCTGGTATTATGTGAGAGTGTAAAGAGCATCTCCCTATCCACTCTGTCCATCCCCTGCATAATTTTGTATGTCTCAATCATGTCCCCCCTCAAGCGTCTCTTTTCTAGGCTGAAGAGGCCCAAACGCCGTAGCCTTTCCTCATAAGGAAGGTGCCCCAGCCCCGTAATCATCTTAGTCGCTCTCTTTTGCACCTTTTCCATTTCCACTATGTCTTTTTTGAGATGCGGCGACCAGAACTGGACACAATACTCCAGGTGTGGCCTTACCATGACTGTGGAGTTTACCATAATTCCCTGACTGTGGAGTTTTTTCAGTAGCCTTTGGTAAGGGACCGTGTCAAACGCCTTCTGAAAGTCCAGATATATAATGTCCACGGGTTCTCCCGCATCCACATGCCTGTTGACCTTTTCAAAGAATTCTATAAGGTTGGTGAGGCAAGACTTACCCTTACAGAAGCCATGCTGACTCTCCCTCAGCAAGGCCTGTTTGTCTATGTGTTTTGAGATCCTATCTTTGATGAGGCATTCCACCATCTTACCCGGTATGGATGTTAGGCTGACCGGCCTATAGTTTCCCGGGTCCCCCCTCTTTCCCTTTTTAAAAATAGGCGTGACATTTGCTATCCTCCAATCTTCTGGCACTGTGGCCGTTTTGAGGGACAAGTTGCATACCTTAGTCAAGAGATCTGCAACTTCATTCTTCAATTCCTTAATAACCCTTGGGTGGATGCCATCAGGGCCCGGTGACTTATTGATCTTTAATTTATCAATGAGGTCTGAAACATCTTCTCTTTTAACCTCTATCTGACTTAACTCCTCGGTCAGGAGGGGCCGTTCGGGCAGCGGTATCTGCCCGAGGTCTTCTGCCGTGAAGACAGATGCAAAGAACTCATTTAATTTCTCTGCCATCTCTAAGTCTCCTTTTATCTCCCCTTTCCCTCCCTCACCATCCAGAGGGCCAACCGCTTCTCTGGCGGGTTTCCTGCTTCTAACATATTTGAAGAAGCTTTTATTATTCCCCTTAATGTTGCTGGCCATGCGTTCCTCATAGTCTCGCTTGGCCTCCCCTATCACCTTCTTACATTTCTTTTGCCACAGTTTATGTTCCTTTTTATTCTCTTCATCAGGGCAAGACTTCCATTTACGGAAGGAAGCTTCCTTGCCCTTCACAGCCTCTCTAACTTGGCTGGTTAGCCATGCGGGCACTCTCCTGGATTTAGTGGAACCCTTCTTTCTTTGCGGTATACACCTCTGCTGGGCCTCTATTACTGTTGTTTTAAGCAGCCTCCATGCATTCTGGAGAGACTGGACTCTTTTTACCCTCCCTTTCAACCTCCTTCTAACCAGCCTCCTCATTTGAGGGAAGTCCGCCCGTCGGAAGTCAAGGGTTTTTGTTAGAGATTTGCCTGGTATTCTTCCCCCAACGTGCACGTCAAAACGGATCGCAGCATGATCACTGTTCCCCAATGGCTCAGTAACGTTTACATCTCTAACCAGGTCCTGCGTACCGCACAAAATTAAATCCAGAGTCACCTGTCCTCTGGTGGGCTCCGTGACTAGCTGATCTAAGCCACAGTCATTCAGCACGTCAAGAAATCCGGTTTCCTTATCGTGACCAGAACACAAATTGACCCAGTCAATATGAGGATAATTGAAGTCCCCCATGATTACAACCCTGTCCTTCCTTGTCACCTCCCTGATCTGTTTCCTCATTTCAAGGTCCCCATCAGATTTCTGGTCTGGAGGACGATAGCACGCCCCCAGTATTACATTGCTGCACAAGCCTGGTAATTTAACCCACAGAGATTCTACGGTGGAGTCGGACCCACCTTCAATCTCTACTTTGCTGGATTCTATCCCTTCCTTAACATAAAGGGCCACCCCACCTCCAACACGCCCCTGCCTGTCCCTCCTGTAGAGTTTATAGCCCGGGATTGCGGTATCCCACTGATTCTCCGCATTCCACCAGGTTTCCGTTATGCCCACTATGTCAATATTTTCCCTTGTCACCAGACATTCCAGTTCTCCCACCTTTGCTCGTAGACTTCGGGCATTCGCATAAAAGCATTTATACACGGAATGCCCCAGGATGGGCTGCTTATTCGCTCCTTTGTCCCCGCATCCTCTCATTGTGCCAAACCGTCTATCACATCCCATCTCCCTAACTTTCCCAATTTCTTCTCCTACCCTGCCTTTGTCTTGTTGTTCTCTAACCTCCCCATCCTCGTCCCATAGGGATGAGGAGTCCCGAACCGGATGCCCCTCGGCTCCTGTCGGCCTTCCCCCAGGGATCAGTTTAAAAGCTGCTCTGCCACCTTTTTAATGTTATGCGCCAGCAGTCTGGTTCCATTCTGGTTCAAATGGAGCCCGTCCCTCTTGTATAGGCCCCGCTTGTCCCAAAACGTTCCCCAGTGCCTAACGAATCTAAACCCATTGTAATTTATTGTAATTTATTCATTGTAATTTATTCTGGGGGCAACCAAAGCATGTAGAACAATGGCCAGATATGGCACGTAGCAAACAGTGCAGTTGGAGCACCAGTCAAAGCTGTGCCAAAAACACGATCTGACTCTCCAGAAAAAAATGCCGGGTGCATTCTCAAGTTTGATTACATGTTTCATAGTCTTGAACTTATTTTCATCTCTGGTTCTTTTCAGTAAAATAGAACTGTGATTGATGAAGCTGGTAAGCAAGTAGACAAACCCATCCAGAGAAAATGAATCCAAGTCTTCTAAAAATGAAGGAAGTTGCCTTGATGTACCTTGACAGGAGTGGGGGTCTTCAGAAATTTATGGATGACTGCAAACTGTACAGTGGTGGTATTAATCAGTTTTTTAAAAGTATTTTTTTGGAAAATCAGAACTATTTAGTTTAAATCAGTATACAGGCAATTGTAATGCTGGTGACTGTCTGCTCTTCCAGACTCAAAGCAAAGCTATGCTGTCTTTCGATTCCTTATCTCAGTAAATCCATCTGACATTGCTGAGTTGGATGCTACTCTTGGAAATTATATTCTGCATAAACCTGCGAAGGCCACTCTGATTTTTCAATCAGTAAGGATCACATAATCAAAATGAAACAAAAAATGTATTCACTATTATAAACCACAATTTTTTTCTTAAATAACAAATTGGCTGTTTAATTACAGGTGTGTTTTATAGCTGTTAAAACACTAGCACTAATTCCACAGCTGCAAACAGAAGCTCAGGTGAGTATATGCACTCTGTTTTTCAAGTTCTGGATAAAATTTCAGTCATATTTATTAAATTATACCTTCCTTCTGCTGCTGTTTTAGTCTGATGCAATAGGTTGTATCCAAAGATGTCCTGGTTGAGATGAAAGGGACTTCCATTCACACAAGGTTCCTCAACCCCAGGCAGCCCATTCACAAGGCTAAGATGGTTACCTAAGGACCCAATCCTATCCTACTTTCAAGCACTGGTGCAGCCACAATGCAGCCCCAAGGTAAAGGAACATGTTCCCATACCTTGAGGAGGCCTCAGTAACTGCCCCTCCACCGCAGGATGCAGCGCATGCCCCATTGGTACAGTTGCACCAGTGCTGGAAAATGGGGTGGGATTGGGCCCTCAGGCAGCAGACTGGTGGGGGGGGATTCATTCACCCATCTCCACTCCTCCTTCACCCCACACCATTTGACTTGAAAAAGGAAGAGGGGTTGAAGATGAAGTGTGGGGAAGAGTGATGGGCTTCCACTCCAGCCCACCAAAACTGTCCTTCAGATTTTCTCTTCTACTCTGTTCCCCCCTTCCTATTTCAATGTATACAGTGGAAGGAGCCAAGACTGGAATGTTACAAGAGGGTATTGAGGCAGCATTTGGCATGTTGCCTCAGGCCCCAGGAGATCTTGGGTTGGTCCTGCCCCAACCCGGCTTCTGCTGATTTCCACTTTTTCCTACAGCTCTCTGCAGCCTGTCCTGGACTATTTTAGACAGTCCTCCAACCTCCAAGAACAGATTTTCAGGGGAAGATTTCAGCAAGAGGGGAGGGAGGATGTAAAACTGCCAATGTATAGAGTTCCACTCACACTACTTTGGACCACAGCCCAATTTTTTCTCCCCTGAAACACAACCCTAAAGTCAGAATCATCTATTTTTTTTTACCAGATATCATTAAGAACATTCAGTTGGCCATGTAATCATGCCTTTTCCTTTTATTTGATCTTGATTTTTTATAAGGTTAAGTGTAACATAGCCAAACAGTAGTCTTGGTCTAGTCTAAATGGACCATGTTTTATTGTACATGGAACAATGATGCTTTGTATTATCCTGAACAGTGAATACAGTTCTACACATGCAATGGGATTGCCCATGTGCTACTTTTGATATAGACATCAACAGACACACATACATTGTGTGTGCACTGAAGCTACTATGCATGTGAATTAGATACAGTACTCTGCTTTTTTTTCTTGTCTTATTAGCTTCATCTTAGAGAGGCTTATTATAATTCAGTTACTTCTGTCCAAATATTGGTCTCAGTTCAGGTAGTTCAACACTGGTGTAGTGTACAGGTTATGTATATAAGGCAGAAGAAGGGAGCCCTCTAACTCCTACCTCATATGAATTAACTGAATGGCGTTACACAAGTAATGCTTGACCAACCCTGCAACTGGGGATCATAATACTCCTCTGTATGGGGTTGATGTAAGGACTACAGAGATAATATGCTTTGGGAAACTTAAGAAATGTATAAATATTTCTGGTTACTATATGCTTCTGATCATGCATAGCTGTGCTTTCATTGACTTTCCAAACTAGAAATGTAATAAGGCAGAACAGGTCTCTGGGATGAGAAAGCATGAGACTTGAGTCAGCACTGTGCAGTCTGACTCACTACAGACCCAGATTTGGAGGGTTCAGAGATAAAATCATGCTGTCCACCGTAACCATCTGCTAAGGCAGACGTATTGCCTCAAGATATAAAAAAAGTCTTGAACTCTCTTTATATCGTAAAGTCATTGGCATATGCTTTTTGTAACAGTTATATTTTAAGTGACACTGTTTGTAATAGTAAGCGTAATCCCTAGCCATAATCTTGTGCATTTGTATTCTTTTTTTTCTTGTTAGATGAACATAGTGCTGAAGCTAACACATTTGCCTTCCCTGCCCAGTTACGTTATCAGTTTTTGCAAATTTCCATTTGATTACACTTCTCAGAGATTTTATATGTCAGAGGGAATAGTGGTCGCAATGAGTATTATAACTAAATACACACAAGGAGCAAGATTTGTTTGTTCTGATGAAACATGTTCATTTTCTGAAGGTATGCAAACCTGAAACTCAAATTCACATTATTGTACTATAAGTAACCAAGAACACCAATAAACCCATCATTAATAAAGATATAACATCATTTTCTACAATATTTTCTACATAACATTATACAGATGCATTGCATGTTGGGGTGCATATCAATTTTTTTGTTGACACTGGGGGGGCATGGCGCTTTTTTTATGAACGTATTTTAATCTGGATCCAAGTATTATTTTATTGTGTTTGATTGTGGAATATAAATTCTATAAATAAATAAATTTGACATTAAGGATTCCTACTAGTATTATGTATTATACTAATCCTGTTCCATAGAAGGGGACATAGAAAGCAGCAGAGGAGAAGATTTCCCCTTTTGTTCATTTATTTGAGGGAAGGGAGTAGAAAAAATAGAGTATGTTCCAGATAAGTTGAACTTTATCATTTTTAATTTTTTCACACCGCATAAAAATGTTTTACTGAACTATCATAAATATCTTTCATAAACAAATCCTTTTAAAAGTATTCTAAGTATATTTTTGGAAATGTTTGTAAGTAGGGTCACAAACCATGGGAGATTACTATATTACTACTTAGACTCTAGTGACTGCAAAAGGGGGCATCATGGTCTTCAGCACTTGGTTCCAAGGCTTTGAACTGAATGGCAGCATCTTTTTAAATTGGTAGATTATCAGCAATAGATTGTTAATAAATAATAAAAAAGATTTTTAAGTGAAAACCAATTAAGTATTCATCTTTAGAACATTGTTTTATTCTATTATATGCTTCTCTTAGGATTTCAGTATCTACGAGTACATACTCCTGGTGCTACAGAATCTGCAACAGTGAGAAATGATTTTGTGTGCAGTTTATGTACTTTACCACTGCGAGAAGACATGAAATATCGAGTACTAGGTGGTAAGAATTACACTTCATTATTAATCCTAAATTATGCTATTTCTACTCATATATTTGTTTAATGAGTGAGGGGTGCTCTTGGGCAACCAAAGAAAAGTCAGGACAGAAAGGAATACAAAGGTGCCCCCATACAGTAAGTGAAATTTGTAGTGGGTGCTGCATGGGCACTTTGAACTTCTGACAGGTTTTCCACTTTTTATGTGACCACTCAGCCTAGCATGCTGTTAATCAAAAATCAGAATAGGTTTGATGTAGAATTTAATAGTTTACTGATGTTGCAATATACAGGTATACCCCAGTTCCGTTCCAGACCCAACCGTGGATACTAGGAGTCCGTGGATACTGCTGACTTCTCCTCCCCCCCCCCATTTCATCCCCTTCTCACAGGGAAAGCACCAGGGGAAAGTCCCGCAATTGAGCTTCTCAAGTCTGTGGTGGCTATTTTGCTGGCGCAGACTTGAGAGTCTCTGTGTCTGACTTTGTAGCCTGACATGGAGGATAGGATACAGCAGAGCAGGGCTCTGCCTTTCCCATCCCCCTTTTGCCCCAGTTCCTTCTGTGATGGGGTTGGGCAAGTGGCCATTTCCTTTAAGAGAGATTTTACGCTGGTTACTAAGTAGAAGATGTGAGGGTATTCAGGTGAGGTTAACTTGCAATTTGGAGTATAAAACCTGGGTGTAGGTTCACAGAGAGGAAAGGAAAGCTAGGGTTAGCACCCCTTATGTTGGAGCATGTTAGAAGGCAGTCTTATGGAGTATTATGCTGCTGACTGTTCTGCAATGTGGGTTATTCAGAAACCTTACTATCTTATTGATAAGTTAGCTAACTTGTTCTTATTTTTGTACGCTGCTATAAATGCATGATACTAATGTTTATGGAGCAACAAAGTCTCCCTTAAGAACTAATATTTTATTTTAATAAAGTTACAATATTTTGAAGAGTAAGTGCAATCCTTTTTATTGACCAAAACAATATATTTCAAAAGAACCTGGGCACTTGTGGTGTTATAAGTGGACCGCATTATCCTCAAGAGTTAGGTGGATTCGGCTGGTAAAAGAGGGTACAGGTTGCATCCTGCCTGGGTTTAGAATTTCCCTAATTTGCCTCTGACTCCCTGCCACCCAAAGCTCTTACTGTGCTCGAGGTGGCAACCATCTGGCACTGGGCCCAGCACGATCTGGCACTGGGCCCAGCACGATCTGGCACTTGCCCAGTGCCAGCACTCCTTTCATTCCAGGTGCAGCGGAAGTTCTTTATAGCATGTTTGCATCACCTAGCGCCAGTGCTGGAGCCCAGTACTGCCACTCAGAGCCCATATGATTGGGCTCTGAGTCTGGAAGAAGAAGTGAATGAAACAGTGGGGATGTTTGTCAGTTATGGATGGCTAGATGTGAACACAAAATGTGACCTGGATATTGGAAGTGTTCTGTTGTGCAATCCTGTGCATTTCTCCTTGGAAGAAAGCCATGCTAGAGTCATCCAATGGGATTTACTCTCAGACAAGTGTGCATAGGATTGCAGCCTAATTAAATTCATCTCAATGGGGCAAATGGCTTGAGATCATATTCAGAAAATAAGGTAATATTCTTACATTTTATTTTTAAGATAAACAGCTGGTTGAAATGATTGATACAAATGCAATTAGTATTTTTCAAGGATCTTCCAGTAGCAGAAGACATTGCAGATTTCAGTCTTTTACTGTTTTCCTAAGAGGTAAGTTTTGTGTTAAATTTAAGTTATAAGAACTGTAGTACAATGAAAGATGTTAGTGTTGAATGTATTCTGCAACATAGCATTTGTTAGGGATAAACTTTCAGTTCCGAAATGTATGAGTCAAGAAAACAAAATGTGATTTCCTGTATGCAAAATTTCATTAAATGTCTGTCATATTTGAAGAGGAACTAGACAAGAGGAGAAAACTTGCAGTCACATGACTGCCATTAAGCAATACATTGTTTTAACTACATCAGTTGTATCTTGTATCTTGTCCTTGTTATAATTTTACTTCCTCCTCTCAGTTTCCTATGAGCAAATTGTTCTGTAATAATGATGGTTTTGTAACATTCGTCCTCAGTCTAGCTTCTTTGCTAGATTCCTATAATTCAACTGCATTTAGTAACAAAGGAAACTATTTCATACTATTTGTTGCTTGATGGCTTATTTCCGTACTAATAATAGAGTGTAGGAACCTTTGGCATGCCTCACTGAAATAATCTCTTTGTATTATTGCACTGAAAATGTGTAATTTTTCATTGTTTAGAAGTATTTAATTAAGTCTTCTGAATACAATTGACTGATGATTGAATTCCTTTTTCAATCATTAATAAGACCAGGGTGAAAGCGAACGTGTCACTTTTTGGTTAAAAAAAAATGCATTGCTAAGATAATACTCGTGAATTCAAGTATACCAGTGTAGCCCAATGCTACATATGGAAGAACCGTACAAAGGAAAGAAGACAGGGATTGTCTATAGTGATTACTCTTCTGTATAAAGGTAAAGAGTATACCTTTATAAAGGTATATTGATACTCTATCAATATAAGGGTAATTCTTCCCAGAGTGAACTACCTAGATACAAACCATAAGCCTAAAAGTTTTATGGTGAGACTGCATTTGCAAATTCACACTACCCAAATGTCTGCTTGTGTCATTTTCCTTCTATTTTTCCAAGTACTTTTAGAAAAGGAAACCAAAGGTTTCAGTGACACAGTTAAATTACATGTGTAAATTACATGTGTAATTGACCCACTGCTATACAAATCTGAATTTAATAGCTTAAATAAATGGCTATTAATAAACCTTTCCATCCTTCTTTATCTATAGATGAACTATCAAATAAAATGAAAATAGGGAGCAGGTACAAAGTTATAGGAATTCCTGTCTGCATGCAAAGCTGCTCACAAGTCACTGTATGCCTCGAAGCGAACAGCATACAGCCCTCTAGTCTCCCAGGTAAGTTGTGAAAAATAGTTGCTTGCCAATATCTGAGTTCAAAGTTTTAATTGGCAGAATATTCTACTAAGTAGAGTTTGGGTTAAAAATAAAAACACTTTCAATCTTTGTTATTTGAAGGTTTGAATCTGACTCTTTATGTGAATCTCAATAAATTAGCAGTACAAAATGCAGTTCCTTGTTGTCTTTTTCATTCTCATATTTTACCTTATTTCTGTCTTCAATGGGTTTGATTACAACACTATATTCATATTTTTTCTGGAATACCCTATCCTACACATCATTGAATTTTTTTCTACTTCAACTGAAATTGCAGGCAGAGAGTGCCCTCTACCTATTAATCTGTGATCTTGCAGCTTTGAAATGACATTTCACATTTGATGCATAAATCAATTTCTAATACGAACATACAATCTATACTGTTCTTGGGGTTTTTTCTGCAGTCTCCTGCATTAACATTGCACATGACACTAAAGGTTGTGTTGTATGCTGATTTGTTTGTTGGTTATATTTGTTGTGCTTACTGGGCATCTCCATTTGCGTTTGCTTTATTGTAAATTACAGTACTTTGGATATCTTATACAGAAAGGCAATACAAAACATTTTATAAATCGATAAAAAATGGAATGCACATAATGTCATGCATGAAAAATTATCTAAGGAGCTGAACTTTCATGAAAACTGATTTGCTCTGGATTGAGTCAGTCCAAGTCAAGCAACTGATGATCTAATTGTTTTTCACTCATTCAAGTTGCCTGCAGTCAGACTTGAACATTTTAAAAATTGTCTTCTGCTGATGGAAACACAAACTACAGTACTTAAGGGTGATCAAATGATTAACTAGCATGAATAAGGATAGCTCACAGATGGTCAAGGAGAAGGGCCTTTATGCCTCAATCCTATAACCATGAGCTTGGAAGCAAGATCTGCGAAATGAAACTTCGAGTATTGTATGTCTGTTCTGCACTGCAGTCTTGAATTTCAGTTCTAACCACACTTCTCAGGGACCAAGTCTACTGAAGGCATGTCTCAGTAAATGTGCATAGGATTAAGTAATTCATCTCATTTCAATAAATATATGAAATCTGGGGTAAGATCCAGGTCTAGCACAAGAGGCTCACTCAAAAGAGATAGCTTTCTCACTCAAGTCTTTTTACATCAGCCCTCTCTGCATACCCAAAGGCTTGTTCCTGAGCATCAGGAAAGCTTTGTAAATAGGATGGGCTGAGACATGGAGGTGGATGTTGCCAAAAAGCAGTTACTTTATGCTATCAGAGCTTGCCACATGTAACATACCTGTGCCTGATTTTCAGCAATTTCGCTCCCCTCCTGTAGCCTCCTCACCACAACTCATCCTATTCCCTTCCATATAGACCCATGACCTTCAGATCTGGACCTAACCTAGGTTTTTCTTCTTGTATGGGAAATCACTAAAAATTGAAGATATTGTGACATCTAAACTAAAAAATTGTCCTGTAATACATGTTATCGAAATGTATGGATTTCTATGGGTTTTTCTTTTTTGTATTAGGTCCTTCCTGTATCAGTGAAAAATTTAGCTACCTACATGCTTTGACTTCAAACTCATATTGGAGATTTACAGCTATTCTTGCAAATAGTTTTGCTTCACAAGTTCTTCCACCAGGCATTTACAACACTCTCAAGTTAGCCATTTTGTTGAGTCTAGTACAGACACGTGACACAGATGAAGAAGCAGCAAATTACCTTGATCTCTTAGTAGCAACAAATGATTCTCTAATAGTAGATAGGTAAGTAAATCTTTTTTTTTATAACTGGATTAGGAATGCCTCCTCCATTTAAAAAAATGCTATATACAATTTTTACCCATGAGTAAAGAACTGTATTCTTGTAAAATTTGTTCCTGCTGCATTTGTTCAGTTCCCTGCCCATTATTTAAGGAGGTGGGTAATGTACTTAAATGAGGTAAAAATGTATTTGAATGAAGTATTAAATTGTATGTTTCTATATTCTGAGAATAAAATTGTTGCACATTTGGAATGCAACGTCGGTCCAGGCTATTTTTCAATGTATTTATTATATTATTTATTAAATTGAACTTGATTTCTTCCTCCAAAGCAGTGCTGATTCATTGTTAAGATAGCTCACTTTTCCCATAACTTAGATTTATGAACTATAGTGTTGGTCTCACTCCCCGGGGCATACGACACATTCCATCTGGTGCAATTTTTCCTACTGTATCCAAAGACAAACATGGAACTGCTAGCATTCAGGCTAATAGTGCTTTGCTGGCCAAAGGTGGAATCTGCTTCATAGGAGAATTATCTTCACATAAAAAGGATAAACTTGAACAGCTGCAGTCAGGTAGGCCAACCAGAATACTTGCATTTACCTAAAGTACAATTCAGTTTGCCAGATGTACTCTGTTGTTAATGCTCTTTGAACTAGAGGTATTTTCTGGCTGGTTATTCTGTAGGAAAGAGTCTGGGCTACTTCCACATGACTTCACTGAATTCAAACCTGTTGGGGGAAAGTAGCACTATATACTCCTGTTTTTAAAAAATTATAAGTACAAAAGTGATAACACCTCTTGAACAACTACAGCAGTATCTATCACTTACTTACAGTGAAGTGAATGAAACTTATAGTTCTTTACACATTACAGTTTTAACATACAGGAGCTTCAGTCTAGCTTCCAAGACTATATGATGATCTTAGAAACATACTGCGGGATGTTTTAGAGATGGTACTTGATGCTACCAAAGATAAGTTAGGTTTATAAAAGATAACACTTATTGTTGGGAGCTGAACATGTAACTAAAATAGTGAATATAAACAAGTGGTGGGAGTGACCAACGTTCAGGAAACTCTATAATAAAGTATTGTAACATAATAGATATTACTTGCATACAGATATACCTGCAATCATTTAAATTACTGAATGTTTTTGAGGGAATTAATTCTAAAACAAAATTATTCAAGCAGTAGGTGAATAGTTACTACTAGGCATGGAAGTCAGAAAATTTGCCATTGATTTGGGGCTGGTGTTATGTACAGAAGTAGCAAAACACTAGTATATTGAAAAGGGTGAGGATAATTCATTGACTATTGAGAATAACACACAATAGTTTATTTTCTTTGTGTTTAAAAAAAAACCAGTACAGACTTAAGAAACAGTTTCTAGACAAGAATATGTTTTTTCCTCAAAAGTAGAGAGCATATCTTTCTATATTACATTAAAGATGTAGCTGTGACTTTCAGGAGCAGACCTGAAAATACATGAGAGCTGTTTCTGAGGTTCTTTAAAAACAAGGAGTTGTATCCTATGACTACACAAAGTGCAGTGTCTCTCACTGGACAATTCTTCTGAAAGTGGAAAGAATATTATGGACTACTTCAGTGAAAACTCCCAATAAAAGCACTGTGCATCACACAATGTTAGGATACAACTCAACAACATTATGTAGTGGTCATTATTCAAAGTAATATTTATAGGGGAATCTTCACATGATCAGATTTTCAGTTCAATTTTTTTATTGATTGGGTTAAAGTGCTAGAGAGCAGAACCATCACATTATTCATTCCTGGAAAAAAATATGGACAAGATACTGATCAGCAGGTTATTCTACCAATTCAAACCAGTTTCTGGTCATTTATTGATGTGGATTCTTCATCCAAAAAGCACGTTCAAAAGGAAAATACTCTACTTGGCAAGATGGTGAGTATGCTTTCCCATAATAATTATGTAACAGTAATTAAGAGTACAAGTTTTTGGAACAGCAGCACTGACATGCAAATACTGGTAGCCATCTTCTAAAATATGCTCTCCCCCTCCCCCCCGAAACCTTCTTTCAAAAAGTATGGATGGTCTTTATGATATTAGTTAAAGGTAAACTATATTGAATGGCTATATGTATATCTGTGGATCAAATGATACTAAATGAAAGTTTCAAAAATTTTCAGTGATGTCTAAGAGCCCAATCCTGGGCTCTGTAAGACACGTTTGCGAGCCTCACTGTCGAGCTCCCACCCATGCTAGCCCAGCACTGACCAGTGCTGGGCTAGTGTGGGGCGGTCGCCCAGCCTCCTCAGCTTGGCGGTCCCCTGGACCGCCAAGCCATTGTACAGTAAGTGGGGGCGGGGAGGAGGCATTCCGGGGAGGGGGGAGGCCAGCAGGGGGTGGAGAGAGGGAGGGGTGTGACACAGAAGTGTGACGCGGTGAGGGGGACAAGCTGGAAGCGTGCCAGGGGAGGGAAGGAGGCAGGTCTGTGGAGCTCCGCTCTGCAGGATCGGCGGTAAAGTGAGTAGCCCTATTGCAGGGCTGCTCACCTTACCCGGGGGAAGGGGACGAAAGTACCCTTCTCCAGAGGCACCTCCCGCTGTAGCCTGGGGCGCGCAGGATACAGCAGCAGCTGTTCTCGGTGCTGCCAAGGCTGGGCGCCCCAGGAAGCTCAGGATTGGGCTGCCTGACAGTGAACTTTACATTTTTCACTTCTACCCTGCAAACTAAATAGCATTTTTTTGTTTGTTTGAAACCATGTGCTAATGTTCTGTCTTGAAATGCATTTTTCTTATTTGGCTAGGAACTGAGTTTGATTTCAGCTAACCTCATAGATACTTTTGGGCTTTTGATACATTGCAATGAATCATCGTTTTGCAATCCAATTCTTCCTGTGGCGAACCTCATTTTAAAAAAATCTATTGACCCAGAAGAAGCAGCTTATACCATCTCCCAACAATTCAGAAGCCAAGATTATGAAGAGGTAGCTATACATTAGAAATGAAACAGGATGAGAAACTGATAACCTGCTGTTCCAGTGCCCAATCCTAACCAACTTTCCAGAACCAATGCAGCCCCAAGGTAAGGAAACAAATGTCTCCTTACATTGAGGAAGACTCTGTGACTGACTACCTAACACAAGATCAGTGCTGGAAAGTTGGATAGGATTGGGCCCCCAATTTTGTTTTCTTGAAACTAATTGAACAATCTGGTCTCCCTCCTACTTTAGGTGATGCCCGTACCATTTTGGTTATTGGCTTGTATAGGCATAACCAACTTTCACAGTTCCTCAAAACTATCTGAATTTTCTAATAAGACATATGCAGTTGCTTAGGGGACCATTCCCACAACCCCATTTATCAAATATAGATGACACAAAGATGTAGAGTACAATTCTGTCCTGTTCTTCTTTTTTGTAGCCTAAACTGTTACGTAACTTTTCCCATATTTGGGATGAGGCTATTCTGTTTTCTTTTACTATATCATCCATGTCTTTTACAATGCTGTGAAAGTCAACTCTAGTTTCACAACCTTGTTAATATCAGAGAGATGAGAAAGCAATTGGATCACAGAAAGAACATCTAACCCCGTCCCTTGAAAAAGGTACTTGAGGGAATCAACTCAAAATCACACAGAACTGGTCCATGGACTGGACCTGCAAAAAATATGCGTTAGCCAGCTGTTCAACTTCACATGTAGGTGACAAACCAGTAGAAATTAGGGTTGTGGATAGCTCAATGTAAACAAGAGACCATGTAGTAATAGTGAAGACAAATTCTATGCTAGAGTTAATTAAGAAAAGGATTAATAATGAGATTAGTTATGTCATACTACTACTCTGTAAATCTATGGTGTGGTCACATTTTGAATATTGTGTATAGTTCTAGTCACCATACCTCAAGGATACTGTAGAGCTCAAGCTCTAAATGGAAGACCTAATTGAGCAGAGGGGTTGGGGTACCTTCCTTTTGAGTAAAGTCTTCCACGTTTGAAAACAGGCAAAAAAGGGAAGACATAATTGAGATAAAATGATGCATAGTGTGGACAGGATCAGGTGTCATCCAATGTAACTGACTGGTAGATTTAAGATGGACAAAAGTAACTTCTTCATGCAGCACAGTCAGTGGAATTCATTGTCACCAGGTGTGGTGATAGCCACTTACTTCTGCGATTTGAAAAGCGGATTGGAGGACAGGTCTACCAATGGCTATTAGTTATGACGGTTAGGTGCTACCTCTATGTTAATAGAGCATCTCTGAATACCAGTGGTGGGGAGCACTGGTAGGAGATAAATATTGGCGTGCTCCTGTATCTGCAGTTCTGCTCCGGAACCGCCTCATGGTTAAGTGAAACTGCAGATACAGAGGTCTCCCACCTCTGCTCACCTCGAGAGGGTACTCTGACCCCTGCAAAGGCCATGGACAGCCATCCTCAGCCTGTGCTGAGCTCAGACTGAGCCCAAAGGCCTGAAAGGACAGATAGCAAGAATTACAACCTATTGGAATGTTTAGCACCTTAGCAGACAGAGGTGCTGGATCAAGCGTGATTGAGTGCAGCTGTGGATCTCCAGTTGGTAGGGGTAAGAACTAGGAGGGGTTAGCAACCAAGTCAACTTCGAGAAGGTTCTGTTCCTCAAGCGTTCTGATTGGACAGTCTAAATAAGTATGAAGTCGCCTCAGTACTATTAGCTTAAGAAGATAATATTGAGTGCCCAGGGGGTGTGGGGGTGTTCTTGCTTGAACAGAGTTTTTGGGTGCAACATCCTGCACGTGTGTGAGCTCCATTGTCCATCATGGGCACTTGGTCCCATAGGTAGCCCTGGAGCTAAGAGATCTACAAGAGTAACTGACCCAGGTGAGAGTTAGGGATTAATAGAGATAGCCAGCTAGCTTTATTATTTTATTGCTGATATGTTTCCTAGATGTTTTTGCCTCTAGCATTTGCTGCCTTATTGTAGCGTGTGTAACCTTATCTACTTAATTAAAATATCTTTTACTAAGTTGTTTCATTGTCTGTTGGGGACAAAGGTTCAGAATCCTGCCTAGCTGTTCGGCAAGCTACCAAGTGCTCATTGAGGTCTAGTAACTTGAGCACTGAGGCTTTAATTGGAGAAAGAGCTCAGTGCCTGCAAGGGATAGAATTAAGCCTAAAGGGTCTCATTGTCCCTGGACTGAGGCACTGGCACATACAGGGTGGTGGCAGTACTACTGAGCAGAGGGGCCTTGTGGGCTTTAGGGTTCGAAAACCAAGAACCCTGAGCACCCCAAACCCCCCTATGTTTACAACATGGACCCAAAGGGATTTTATGTTGGATTCAATAGTCTATAATCAACGAGTTCATCACACCATAGCCATAAGGCCTTGTATAACCACAACTCAAATGTCATTTTTACATTTATCTAGCAATCTGCAATTCTTATGTAGATTCAGCAGCATTTGTAATGACTTTAAAATCATTACAAAGGAAATCTGAAGCACACTGAACTATAACAGGCAAACTATAATTATTCGATGAGGCCTGAAAATAGTTTTTACATAAAAATTAACATTCAGATGTTTTATATTTTAAAATAAAATCAGAAATAAATCTAAGTTTGTGTTGTCCATATAATTTGTAAATAAGTGAAATATGCTGTCATTTTAGTTAATTGCTTTCTCTAAGAACATGCATGTGGAACTCAGTTCAGAAGCAGAACGACTGATTAACAGTTATTATTTAGCAAGCCGAAGAGTCAGAATACACTCTGTTTATGGGTCAAATCTCTCAGCAACTGCGCTAAGAATCTTGTAAGTTTTCATTTGCATATTATGTCAAAGTCTGTATGCCTTAAAATATTTATCTTCAAAATCAGAAGCTGTGTTTTATTTGTGGAAATATTTTGCACAAGTAGTTGTGGACATTGAATGTCAACATTCAAGAGATATAACAAAACACACTCATATAAACACACAGTTACTCTGTTTACTGGTAGTTAGAAAAAATGCAAGATGTCATATTCCACAATCACCATGTTTCTTACACACCTTTCAAACATGTCAGTTGCATGGAACAAAATTAGATGCACCTTTGGCCTGGTTTCACAATGTCAGTTCACATGCCCCTATCACTGGTGGAGGAAGCACTAATGCATTTTCTAGAAAATCATGTACTGTACTAAGAGAATATTTTCATGAGTACCTTCTGAGTGGGATGGGAAAGTGCAAGATACAAGTGTCTGAAATAAATAAGCTTCCGCTGGATAGGGAAGAAAAATATAGTATCTACATTTCTCATTGTAATACAGGTAGGTGACTCTTATGCTACTCTTAGGTTTAGGGGAGTTACAACTTATCAAAAAGGCTTCAGGATAATATACAGGCAACTGTAAAGCAATCTCCACCAGCAAAGAATTACACATCCAATTTGTGCAAGTATTTTTTAATTGCACTGCTGTGTCCCTCACATACATGCTATACCTACATAGCTAGAATCTGAATTTTTCCCTCAACTCAGACAAGATGTCACTGTACAACTACAAACTCACTCCATCAAACTTATTTATATGCAACATTTTGACAAGTCTTATTTGAAAACATGTTTATATTCTAGGCTTTCACTGTCTGAGGCGCATGCTAAACTAAGCTTAAGGACAAAAGTGCTTGAGGAAGATGTTTTGATTGCTGTCTTATTATTTGAATCATCTCTCACTTTAAAACATGGTAAACTTAACATTTTTAAATGAACAACTGTGCATATTAAATCCAAATGAAGTAACCAATGATCCTAAACTACCAGCTATTTTGATGCTTGTCTGAGAAACAGAGGCCCACAGAAATCAAACAGTAGGCAGCCCTGCCAAGGTTTCTGTTTCATGTGTCCAAGCTGTAGTTTACATGAATGAGGTATCTACACCCTACAACAGGGCTTTTCAAACTGGGGCATCGCAACGTCCCAGCCTGCAGGCCCTGGCCCCTGCCCCCTTAAGGGGTGGGGGCAGCCTGGAGGCAGGGAGGAGGCAGCGGCGCAATCCCTAGGATCCGGAGCAGTGAAAGTAGATGCGGAGCAATTGCGCTAAAGCGATCCCTCCGCATCTACTTTCACTGCTGCAGGGAGCCCCGCTGCAGGTTGTGCCAGGCTCCCCGCACTCCCGGGAGGCTGCACGGGCTTGGGTACGTGTACCCAATCCCCTGCAGCCCCCCTGCCTTCCCCTGCCCCTGCTGCTTCCCCCCTCCCGCCCACGGAAGAACTTAGTGGTTCTCAAACTCTCCCAGAGAGTTTGAGAACCACTGCCCTACACCTTGTATGCTGATATATTCAACTGGAAAGGTTGTAGAGGAGGGCATTGAAACAAACATTTCACTTGACAGATATTCAGTGTTTGGTTCATGTAAATTTCTTCAAAGAAAGTAAGTAGTCATCTCTCTTTCCCACATTCTTTGGCTTTTTTAGTCTTCAGAGGAGTCCTCCAGACTATTTCATGGTATCACAGGAACGTTTACAGGCAGAAATGACTAAAGCTCCTCTACTCATACTAAACAGCTCTAGGACCCATATTTATTTTACATTCGTGTCTATTCCTTGCGAAAATCAAGCTTGTTTAGATCTTACTACTATGGAACATTTAAAAAATGCTACTCATTTTTATTCTTAATGCATGTAATTGTTTTTCTACAAACAATGCTCAGATTGTAAAAAAAATTTTGCATATCACAGCAGGGTATGGAAGATGAGGTGGTGTCTTATGTTTTCTGATTCCTAAAGTTTAAGGTGCCTTCTCCAAAAGGAGCAAGAGTCCTTGCTTATCAGCACTGCAAAATTTGTGCTGTAACAGAAATTTGTTCAACAACCACTGCTGGAAAGACCACTTAACCACTTAACCCCATTTTCACTGCAGTACCACTTACTCTATTTACTTAATTTTTAGACTGTTTTTCCAAGAGATCAAAGCAGTTTCCAAAAATGGTGATAAACTCACACATACAATTATGGCTCAATTGTGGCCACTGCTTGTTGTGTTGTGTTGCTGGTCTTGCTGCCAGGTGGTGAGGTTCTGACACTAACTCAAGTACCCCCTGTGGTACAAATACACTGCTTGAGAAAAGCTGCTGTACAATAAGACAGGAAGATTTTCATTGCATCTACTCCCCTCAAGGCAGGTAGTTTTAAATTTTAAAAAAGAGTATATGGAAATAATGGGCAGCCCAATCCTACAGGCCAGGGGTGTCCAAAGTTTTTGGCAGGAGGGCCACATCATCTCTCTGACACTGTGTTGGGGGCTGGGGGGAAAAAGAATTTACATTTAAAATTTGAATAAATTTACATAAGTTTACATAAATGAATATATTAATGAACTTATATGAATGAATAAAGTTCTTGCAATAGCTCAAGGCCTATAAAAGGCCTTCCACAAAGCAAGACTGGCCTTTCCTTTGCTGCTGCTACTGCATCAGATGTGAAACAGCAAGCAGTAGAGGAAGCCCTCATCCCACAGCTAACTCGAGAGGTCAAATAGTCGCCCTCACGCTGAGAGCAGTTGCGTCAGGCCAGTGCAGGCTCCAACAAATCTCTGGCGGGCCAGAAGCTCATTGGAGACTGGGGGCTCTCTGAGGGCCGCATTGAGAGGCCTTGAGGGCCACAAGTGGCCCCAGGGCTGGGGTTTGGGCACCCCTGCTATAGGCTCTGGCAGCAAAATGGCCACCGCTATATCCTGTGGAGCCAGAGCAGCCGCTGGTGTCTCCTCGGATCAGTTCCCTTACACTGGGTAGAACTCTGCTAGCACAAATGGGTCTTTCTTGGAACTGCCCCCACTATTCAGAGGGCGCAGAACCAAGGAGGAACGTGTTGGGCAGCACAGCTTGCGAGAGGGGCACTGAATTCCGCAGCAGCCTGTTGCCACCCGCATCCCCCTCATGGGCCTGAGCACGCGGGCCCCACCCCACCCCCAAAAGACCTACTTTCTTCAATGTGGCTTACTCCCAAGAAAGTGTGGACTACAGCCTTAAAGGAACAATTGTGACATTAGTGGCCCAATTCTATCCAACTTTCCAGGGAAGATGCAGCTGTGCCATGCATCCTGCATGGGTAGAGGTGTTTGAAAATATTTATCTTACTCAGAAGCCCATTGTGTTCAGTAAGACTTAGGCTGTCTATCTTACTCACTGGAAACAAAGACCTCTATACATGGGCGGGGGTGGGGGGGAGGTCATAGAGGCCTCCTCAAGGTAGGAGAACATTTGTTCTATCTGTTTAGTACACTAAGCAGGATCATTTACCAGATAGCCTAAAGTGGCCAGAACTTTACAGAAGTTTCTAGGCATATAATTTAAATAGCAGAAGCTTCTCATGCAAGCCAGTCACCAGATATAGTAATTTTCTACCCACTGCCACTTCTTGCACAAACCCATATTCAGAAACCTGTCTTCCACATAGTCTACTACTGTCACTAGAGTAGGATTTCTACATAAATGTCTCACTGTTGTCCTACATGGATATGGTCAAGTTTTCAAGCATATTTAAGTATTTTAGAAGTTATTCTACCTCTCAAAGTAGATTTATTATATGAACATTAACCATTCTGACTTCCATTTTCATATAGGTGCTTCTGTATTTTGTGTGGCCCCAAATGCTGTTTTCCCATTTGAACTCAACAGTGAAAGCTCTCTGAATCAAAGGGATGTTTACTTGATGCAATACTATCAACAGCTGATACAGTTCATTGGCACATATGGGCCTGCAACACATGTCCTCAACAATGACGAATAAACATTTTGAAATATACTAAGTTTCTTTTATAAAATTGATTTTTAAATAATTTAAGAACTGCAAAAATCAAATGTACAAGTTTGTCATGCATACCATGTTGATGAATCTGAATGTGAACAAAATTGATTTCCTATGCATTTAAAAACCAAAAATATTAAGGATATACTATCACATGATCGTACTGTGTCAAAACAGCTTTGTTTTCAAATCACATTCAGTAATGGTTAATTTCTTGTTCTAACAAATTATACACTGCTCAAAACAATAAAGGGAACACTT
This sequence comes from Tiliqua scincoides, assembly GCF_035046505.1. Classification (NCBI taxonomy): domain Eukaryota; kingdom Metazoa; phylum Chordata; class Lepidosauria; order Squamata; family Scincidae; genus Tiliqua; species Tiliqua scincoides. The sequence goes on along the minus strand of NC_089824.1, from coordinate 39,991,239 downwards.
AAACAACACATCCGAGATCTGAATGAACGAAATATTCCTATTAAATACTTTGTTCCTGACATAGTTGAATGTGCTGACAACAAAATCACACAACAATCATCAATGGAAATAACATCTATTAACCCATGGAGGTCTGGGTTTGGTGTCATACTCAAAATTGAAGTGGAAAAACACACTACAGGCTGATCCAACTTCGATGTAATGTCCATAAAGCAAGGCAAAATTAGGCTCAGTAGTGTGTGTGGCCTCCACGTGCCTGTATGACCTCCCTACAACGCCTGGGCATGCTCCTGATGAGGTGGCGGATAGTCTCCTGAGGGATCGCCTCCCAGACCTGGACTAAAGCACCCGCCAACTCCTGGACCGTCTGTGGTGCAACGTGGCGCTGGTGGATGGAGCGAGACATGATGTCCCAGATGTGCTCAATTGGATTCAGGTCTGGGGAACGGGCGGGCCAGTCCATAGCATCAATGCCTTCATCTTGCAGGAACTGCTGACACACTCCAGCCACATGAGGTCTAGCATTGTCCTGCATTAGGAGGAACCCAGGGCCAACCGAGCCAGCATATGGTCTCACAAGGGGTCTGAGGATCTCATCTCGGTACCTAATGGCAGTCAGGCTACCTCTGGCGAGCACATGGAGGGCTGTGCGGCCCCCCAAAGAAATGCCACCCCACACCATTACTGACCCACTGCCAAACCGGTCATGCTGGAGGATGTTGGAGGCAGCAGAACGTTCTCCCTGCCGTCTCCAGACTCTGTCACGTCTGTCACATTTGCTCAGTGTGAACCTGCTTTCAGCTGTGAAGAGCACAGGGCGCCAGTGGCGAGGTTGCCAATCTTGGTGTTCTTTGGCAAATGCCAAACGTCCTGCACGGTGTCGGGCTGTCAGCACAACCCCCACCTGTGGACGTTGGGCCCTCATACCACCCTCATGGAGTCTGTTTCTGACCGTTTGAGTAGACACATGCACATTTGTGGCCTGCTGGAGGTAATTTTGCAGGGCTCTGGCAGTGCTCCTCCTGTTCCTCCTGGCACAAAGGCAGAGGTAGCGGTCCTGATGCTGGGTTGTTGCCCTCCTACGGCCTCCTCCACGTCTCCTGGTGTACTGGCCTGTCTCCTGGTAGCGCCTCCATGCCCTGGCCACTACACTGACAGACACAGCAAACCTTCTTGCCACAGCTCGCATTGATGTGCCATCCTGGATGAGCTGCACTACCTGAGCCACTTCTGTGGGTTGCAGACTCCGCCTCATGCTGCCACTAGAGTGACAGCACCGCCAGCATTCAAAGGTCACCCAAACATCAGCCAGAAAGCATAGGGACTGCGAAGTGGTCTGTGGTCACCACCTGCAGAACCACTCCTTTATTGGGGGTGTCTTGTTACTTGCCTATGATTTCCACCTGTTGTCTACTCCATTTGTGCAACAGCATGTGAACTTGATTGTCAATCGGTGTGGCTTCCTAGGTGGACAGTTTGATTTCACAGAAGTGTGATTGACTTGGAGTGACACTGTATTGTTTAAGTGTTCCCTTTATTGTTTTGAGCAGTGGTAGTTTTGCTGTAAAGGAATGACAAAGCATCATGTTAAAAAGTGTTTATTTTTCAGCAATTTTGTTCAACAGATACAAGTGAAAACACATTATTTTTCTTCTATTATAAAAACATAAAAATCCTTTCTCAGAGCAGTCAATCAATACACAAATCCCAGGATACAGAAAAAAGTACTTATGGATACACAAATTCTACAGGTTTAATTTCTTCCCCGATTCTGCCTGTTTACCAAGGCAAGGAAACAAGAAATGGATTCAGTACTGACAGTCTGGTATACACCAATTGCTGGGTATTGTTGTTTGTCCCCAATTTAACAAAGGATATGGGGAACAACATTTTCACTTCCATTTTTTGAAACAGGATATATCAACATTACCACAGCAAATGATATGGAAGACAGCCTAGACCAGTGTTTCTCGATGTTTGTCCTCTGCCGTACCACCGCACATGGTCCACCTATTTGAAGTACCACCAGAAGTAACTGGCGATAACATCACTGCTAGTTACTTCTGGGTTGGGAAACTAAATGTGATGCAAAAAAAGCAAGAGGCTCAGGATGGACAGGAGGGATTTTTTAAGTATGGAAAAGCATGCTTTAGAGCTCTGTCCACCAAGATGAGCCGTCTATCGCTATTTGTTGTGCCATGTTCCTAGTCTTGCTGCCAGATGGCAGGTATCCAGGGGTCCTGCCACCAGACACAATCTCAAGTACCACTGGTTGAAAAACACTGGCCTAGACATTAGACTACATAAAGATTACCTCTCATCCCTCCTCCATACCTTGGAGCCTTCTTTCACAAGAAACCCTGAGTGGACCAGTTCATGTGGATTGCCAGCAGTATGGGACACCCTGAAAGAACATCCTCTACTCTTGCACAAGAGGGGGTGGGCTATGTGTGTCCACAATTTCTGTAACCCTGAAAGGAGGTGGCTGAAGAAGGGTTGGAGATAAAGAATGATGTGGAAGGGAAACTTGTGTGATAATGCAGTGGTATGCTCGGGGGAGCAATGTCGCTACAACTGAAAAATAGGATAGGGGGGAAATGCTGATTTGATCTGCCTGATCCAAGATTTAATTCTGGATGCGAATGCTGACCTTGCTTGCATCACAAAGACCTGGTTGGATGCAGCTGGTAGGGTGAACATATCCCAGCTGTGTCCATCAAGCCACCAGGTGATACATCAGTCCATGCTACAGAGTTGGGGGAGGTGTTGCTTTAATCTTTCAGAACTGCTTCTCACTCTCTGGCCACACCATCCCACAATGTATTGGGTTTGAATGCCTGTGCATCACACTACAGGGATGAGATAGGGTAGGAATTCTGCTGTATACCATTCAACTGGTTGCCCATCGATCTCCCTAAATGATATGACAAAGGTGATCTCTGAGGTGGCATTGGAGTTCCCATGCTTGCTAAAACTGGGGGATTTCAGTGTCCATGCTGAGGCCCTTGAGATACATGTGGCTCAAGATTTCATGTCCACCATGATGACCATGGGTCTGTTGCAGTGGATCATGGCTCCCACACGTTACAACAGGGGTGCTCAATACCAGTAGATCGATCGCGATCTACTGGTCGATCACGAGGCAAAATGAGTCGATCGCAAGCTTCTCTCCCGTCCACGCATCCCTGGGAGTGAGCTCCTGGCAGGCTTGTGAGCCCAGGGAGTGAGCACCTGGCAGGCTCCTCCCTGGGAGAGGAGCCGCTGGCAGGCTTCTCTCCCGTCCACGCATCCCTGGGAGTGAGCCCCGTTGAATCTACTGGGGCTGACTTACCTTTCCCCTGTTTTTGCACTGGTATGTATGGAGATCTGCCCCCCCCAAACTTCCATCTGTTGGTTCTGTGTGCAAGGGGTTTTGCACTGGTCTTGCTGTGATGTCTATATAGAGATCTTCCCTCCCCCACACCTTTCCCCTGTTTTTGCACTGGTATGTATGGAGATCTGCCCCCCCCCCCAACTTCCATGTGTTGGTTCTGTGTGCAAGGGGTTTTGCACTGGTCTTGCTGTGATGTCTATATAGAGATCTTCCCTCCCCCACACCTTTCCCCTCTTTTTGCACTGGTATGTATGGAGATCTGCTCCCCCCCAACTTCCATGTGTTGGTTCTGTGTGCAAGGGGTTTTGCACTGGTCTTGCTGTGATGTCTATATAGAGATCTTCCCTCCCCCACACCTTTCCCCTGTTTTTGCACTGGTCTGTATAGAGATCTGCTCCCCCCCCCCACTTGTATTGGAATCGAGGAAGATCTGGTGAGGAGGTAGATGTGGTGTCAGCAGTGGCCCCTTTAAGGGTAAGGCCTGGGCATCTAGCAGAGTGTGCTGCACAGCTGCAGCCACTTGAAGGCAATAGGGCCCTCAGGGATATAAGAGCACCTGAGGCAGGAAGGGCTCCACTTATTTACGTGAGTCAGCCTTTTCCTACATGAAGATCATTAAGTCCAAGTACCGTTCCACCATGAATGATGAGCATTTGGAAGTGTGCTTGAGGCTGGTTGTCAGCAGCTACTGTCCGGACTATGCATCCTTGGCTGATTCACTTCAGTGCAAGTCATCAAAGTAAACTCAAGTAATTACAAAAAATGTTTATAGTTAATTATGTTGTGCAATATTGGCTTATGCGGTTATGCAAGGTACACCAACATACATTGTACACATAAATGTTATATGTTATGATGGCGCGAACATTGTAAAAAAACTGGTAGATCTCTGGGCCTTGCTGGGTTTCAAAGTAGCTCTCGAGCCAAAAAAAGTGTGAGCACCCCTGTGTTACAGGATACACACTGGACTTGGTGTTCATGGGTGAACATAGAGCTACTGATCTGACTATAAAGCAAGATCTCTCCTTTGGCATGGACAGATCACTGAGCTTTAGGCTGGCAACTGTTAATCACTCCAACAAGAGTCCCTAATGGTGGGAGTAGCAGGGGGGCTCAAACGGTATGGGCCGGAGTGGTGGGGCTGGGCAAGGCACGAGGAGGCCAGATGCTCACTCCCCAATAGCTGCCCCCTGAGTTCTCTTGCCCTCCTCCTGCTACGTCTCCTCTGCTGAGGCCGGCCTCGGGAGTAAGTTGCGGTCCGGGGCTCCACCCAGACCCCGACAGCTTCGCTTGCTTGCCCTCCACTCACCTCCTGCTGTGCAGCCCAGTACTGGTCTGTGGCCTGGGGTTGGAAACTCCTGGTCTAGGTGATAGGACTCTGCTACACTGGCTGCCCATCTGCTTCCAGTCCCAATTCAAGGTGCTAGTTGAAGACCTTTAAGGCCTTCCATGATATGAGTCCAGGCTATCTGAAAGACTCCTTCCATTCATTCCTGCCCCTCCTTTTAGGTCATCTGAGGGGGCTCTTCTACAAGTGCTGTTTCTGTCCCAAGTGAGAGGGGTGGCAGCTTTGGAGCAAGCCTTCTCTTTAGTGGTGCCACAAAAACAGAATTCCCTTCCAGGGGAATTGAAAACTATTCCTTCCTTCATGGTTTTTTGACAAGGGCTCAAAACATACCTGTTTTGTCTGGCATTTGGTTGCTGAGTAGATATTGGCCCTCTGTGCCTGTGAAATACTACTGTGACTTGATTGCCTCCCTCGACTTATTTGACCCCTCAATGGCTCAACAATATGTGTTAGGTCTTGCTTTGTTTTTCTTTTTATGTTTTGCTGTTTAATGTTATAATTAGTGTTTTTAATGCTTCTTACCTGCTACAATACAATAAATAATACAGTAATACAGTACAATACTTTGTACTTTATAATGGAGCACTGTAAGCCACTTTGGGCATTTGCTGCAGAATAGGAAAGGTGGGATATAAATAAACCATGAGTACTGTGGTACATTCCCTCCTCTCCCTCTCGTAATTTTCATGTAAGAACAAAAGGAACTGCTATGAATGACTTCAGTTTGATTGACTGCAAAGCAGTTCAGTTTTGCTATGAAGTCTCTGGGGGGGTGGAATCATTATGTGGAGAACTACCCTGCTAAAAAATGTTTAAGCTGAACAACTCTCAATATACTGACTAGGACCCTCGCACCAGAAATGGCATCAAGACATGATAAACATATGCTTTTAGAGTTAGAAAATAAATTTTACATTAGAAGAAAGTAGCAGTTCTATCAGCGCTCTTATCATCATTCTGAAAGGAAACAGAAAGTAGCATGTCAAATGAAATAACTGCCAAATAGCTTGATAACATTCATAATGGCATAGCAAGTATCTCATCTAGACTGAAACCAAGTTTCTTGTCCTTCAGGATAATCACATTTTTTTCCTCAGACAGAAGAGGAAAATGTAAACAGGTTTACATGTAAGGCAAACATATACTATGCTACAAAGAACATCATCTGAAATCAATTTAAGCATTTGTAGGGACTTTCAAAAGAATAAAATCATTTTCAATCAATTTCTGAATATTCAAAATACTGAGAAATACAGAATTTAAAACATTAGTGCCAATGTGTTTCAGCATTAAAATTGAAATTTTCCAACATAACGCAGAACATTTTACTTAGAACCTTTAACTCAAATACTGTATTTGGTTTAATCAAAAATTACCTAAAGGCTCCAAGAAGCATTTTCACAGTTGCAGCAGAAAGAATTTGACAGGTGTAATATCTGAAAACTTCTGAATTCAGCAAGGTATGTCATCAAAGTATTCACTGCAAAGACAAAAATATTTAACATACCTTGAATGTAAGGACAAGCAACAAATCAGTTCACATGGCCTATTTAAAAATTTCTACTGGCATCTCAGAATTAAGAAATTCACATCAATATACATTCAGATGGGTAAACGGCAAAAGGAAATCATCATAGTGCCAGCAGTAAAGTTTTGTAAAATCTATACACAAATCCATTTTCTGTATTAAAACAAGTCCTGTTTTAGTAATTGCTTGCAAACTAAACACTTCTGCTTATTTCCAAAACCAAGTAACAAACAAAGAAAACGTGTGTGACAATTTAAGTCTGCATGAAATTACTTCAACACCCTAGCTCAGTAGTTAACCTGTGCACTGAACTCAGGGGCAGTGCTGCATTTATGGAAATATAATTTTACCAAAAAACAGGATTCCTGCACTTGGTAAGAAAAAAATCACTCACCGTTATCTCAACTCCAGAGGTCAGTAGGGTAACTTGCTGATTCTAAACAGAGAATGAAATATTTCATCATTCAAAAAATATTTGGGAATATCAGCATTTTCAAGCTTTTCTTCTCCTGTGCCTGAAAGAGGCAGTGCTAAACCCCATGCTGGAATGTGGGGGATACAAATCCTTTTTAAGGTAAAGTCACCACTGAAAGTTGCAACAAACCTGAAGACTGCATACAACCCAAGTCTGCCTCTTTGTGCTGGAGTCTTCATGGCTAAACCCATATGTATGTGTGCAAACAAAGATTAAAAACCAATGCTAGCACTGCCCTGGTCTTTTACGGCTGGAGGTTCATGTGTCTTCCATAGCATGTCTGAAATTAAAGATCCAATCCCTTACAAGACCCATGAAAACTCAAAGAACAGTCAGATCACAGGAACCCCTGCTTAACTGTACTTTGCACAGGTCTGTCTAGGGATACAGTAAATGGTCAAACTTACTCCACAACTTTGCCTCACACCAGAATTAAGCTACTGCCTAAAGCAGTAGCAATATACTGCTTGTAACATAAGGCAGCAGGCGTGTATTCATAATGGCCTTTTTGGTGGTAAAAATGGACACAAATGCAATAATGGACTTCATAGTCAGCATCTGATGAAACAGACTGCAGAAAGCCCTTCAAACAATTTAGCTGTAGTTCTGTTTTAAAAAACCACACCACCACAACAGTCACTCATGTTTTTTTTTCAGCAACTTTGTTCAGTTATAGTAACTTGTTCAGCAAAAGTAACAAGTTCAGCAAAAGTAAAAAAAGTTCAGCAAAAGTAACAACAGTTTGCTGCATACCATCATTTAACACAGTATTTTACGTTTATTAAGGGACCAAAATACATGAAATAGGGACTTGGTGCAAATACAGAAAATTTTACAAAGGCACAACTAAAAGAATCACAGTTGCCTTTTTAGTCAATTGTTTTGGACAAGAATGAAAGATGAACTAAGGTTAAAGATTACAACTTCCATTGCTTTGGGACTACAACTATCTGAGTAAGAACAACAACAAAGTCCCTACGGGCTCAGTTCAAACTGAGAACATGGTATTTCCTAGAGTAATCATGTCACAAACCCCAGACCAAAATACGGTGCTCTGCAGCGAAGGGGTCAGGGTTATAAGATGATTCTCTAGCCAATCTCCCCATTGACAAGGAGGCAATTTATCATTAGAACTGCGACATCCAGCTGGTGCAGTTGATTTATGAAGACATCAGCAGCAGTAATGATCTTTAGCTTCATCATCACTCACCCATCTTGGCAGCCTAGAAATAACTAAAAATAATCAATACTGGAAGTAGATTTTTCCCAATGTATCTTCAAAAGACCATCTAATTATAACAAAGTCCATTCTAGAAAACACAGAAAAGGAAATCTTAAAATCCAGAACTGGCAATTTCGCATGAAGCTAGGGAAAGAAATTTCGACACCAATACACATGTGTATTTATTTTAAAAATTATTGCACCAAAGGCTTAAAGAACCTCCACTTTTACAATTAAGAGTAGATGCCATGAATGTAGATTAATAATAGGATGATCAGGGCATGTAAGCAAACGTAAAGCCTAGAAGCAAAAATCTGTTATGTTAGTATTAACATAATTGAAGTTTTAATCAATAGAGAAACAGGATCAGGAAATACAAAAATGCCAGTTTCTGATTTAAGCAATGCTGGCACAAAACATGGATGTAGGCCTACACATCCAGGTAATATTACAACAATCTTGATTATGTCAATCTCCTTTTAGTTACAAGGTGAAATTCTGAGGTGGAATAGTCAATATTCCACTTCAACACGGTAGAAATATTGTTGAAGGTGTGCAAAAAGAAAATTGCTGACAAACTATTTTTAATATTTGATTGAACTACAATTCTAGAATAATGGAACACTGCCTTTGGTTTACATCTGCACAGTCCAATGAAATAAATATACTTTTAAAATGCTCCATAGATAATATGCAGATATTATAATAATGCATGTATAAGTACTATGCTCAGAGTTCCCAACTTACAAATGAGTTCCAGAAATTCTTTTGTAAGTTGGCTGTTGGAACTCTGAACACATTATCAATGTTGTTATAGGATCACAGGTTAGCTAGCAAAAGTCCATTTAATCCATAACGTAGCTGTCTTCTCTTCCTTCTCCTGCCTGCAAAATCGGGCATGCAACTCTCTTGGAGCTGGCTTTTGACATAAGAACATAAGAACAGCCCTACTGGATCAGGCCATAGGCCCATCTAGTCCAGCGTCCTGTATCTCACAGCGGCCCACCGAATGCCCCAGGGAGCACACCAGATAACAAGAGATCTCATCCTGGTGCCCTCCCTTGCATCTGGCATTCTGACATAACCCATTTCTAAAATCAGGAGGTTGCGCATACACATCATGGCTTGTATCCTGTAATGGATATTTCCTCCAGAAACTTGTCCAATCCCCTTTTAAAGGCATCCAGGCAAGATGCCATCACCACATCCTGTGGCAAGGAGTTCCACAGACCGACCACATGCTGAGTAAAGAAATATTTTCTTTTGTCTGTTCTAAGTCTCCCAACACTCAATTTTGGTGGCTGTCCCCTGGTTCTGGTGTTATGTGAGAGTGTAAAGAGCATCTCTCTATCCACTTTATCCTTCCCATGCACATTTTATATGTCTCAATCATATCCCCCCTCAGGCACCTCTTTTCCTGGCTGAAGAGGCCCAAACGCCGTAGCCTTTCCTCATAAGGAAGGTGCCCCAGCCCCGTAATCATTTCAGTCGTTCTCTTTTGCACCTTTTCCATTTCCACTATGTCTTTTTTGAGATGCGGCGACCAGAACTGGACACAATACTCCAGGTGTGGCCTTACCATAGATTTGTACAACGGCATTATAATATTAGCCGTTTTGTTCTCAATACCCTTCCTAATGATCCCAAGCATAGAATTGGCCTTCTTCACTGCCGCCGCACTTCTGTCACAGACAGCTCAGAACCCATCAGCCTATATCTAAAGTTTTGATTTTTTGCCCCAATGTGCATGACTTTACACTTACTGACATTGAAGCGCATCTGCCATTTTGCTGCCCATTCTGCCAGTCTGGAGAGATCCTTCTGGAGCTCCTCACAATCACTTCTGGTCTTCACCACTCGGAAAAGTTTGGTGTCGTCTGCAAACTTTGCAACCTCACTGCTCAACCCTGTCTCCAGGTCATTTATGAAGAGGTTGAAAAGCACCGGTTCCAGGACAGATCCTTGGAGCACACCACTTTTCACCTCTCTTCATTGTGAAAATTGCCCATTGACACCCACTCTGTTTCCTGGTCTTCAACCAGTTCTCAATCCATGAGAGGACCTGTCCTCTAATTCCCTGACTGTGGAGTTTTTTTAGTAGCCTTTGGTGAGGGACCGTGTCAAACGCCTTCTGAAAGTCCAGATATATAATGTCCATGAGTTCTTCCGCATCCACATGCCTGTTGACCTTTTCAAAGAATTCTATAAGGTTCGTGAGGCAAGACTTACCCTTACAGAAGCCAAGCTGATTCTCCCTCAGCAAGGCCTGTTCGTCTATGTGTTTTGAGATCCTATCTTTGATGAGGCATTCCACCATCTTACCCGGTATAGATCTTAGGCTGACCGGCCTATAGTTTCCTGGGTCCCCCCTCTTACCCTTTTTAAAGATAGGCGTGACATTTGCTATCCTCCAATCTTCTGGCACTGTGGCCGTTTTGAGGGACAAGTTGCATATCTTAGTCAAGAGATCTGCAACTTCATTTTTCAATTCCTTAATAACTCTTGGGTGGATGCCATCAGGGCCCGGTGACTTATTGATCTTTCATTTATCAATGAGGTCTGAAACATCTTCTCTTTTAACCTCTACCTGACAACTCCTCGGTTAGGAGGGGCCATTCGGGCAGCGGTATCTGCCCGAGGTCTTCTGCCGTGAAGACAGATGCAAAGAACTCATTTAAGAACATAAGAACAGCCCCACTGGATCAGGCCATAGGCCCATCTAGTCCAGCTTCCTGTATCTCACAGCGGCCCACCAAATGCCCCAGGGAGCACACCAGATAACAAGAGACCTCATCCTGGTGCTCTCCCCTACATCTGGCATTCTGACTTAACCCATTCCTAAAATCAGGAGGTTGCGCATACACATCATGGCTTGTACCCCATAATGGATTTTTCCTCCAGAAACTCGTCCAATCCCCTTTTAAAGGCGTCTAGGCTAGACGCCAGCACCACATCCTGTGGCAAGGAGTTCCACAGACCGACCACGCGCTGAGTAAAGAAATATTTTCTTTTGTCTGTCCTAACCCGCCCAACACTCAATTTTAGTGGATGTCCCCTGGTTCTGGTATTATGTGAGAGTGTAAAGAGCATCTCCCTATCCACTCTGTCCATCCCCTGCATAATTTTGTATGTCTCAATCATGTCCCCCCTCAAGCGTCTCTTTTCTAGGCTGAAGAGGCCCAAACGCCGTAGCCTTTCCTCATAAGGAAGGTGCCCCAGCCCCGTAATCATCTTAGTCGCTCTCTTTTGCACCTTTTCCATTTCCACTATGTCTTTTTTGAGATGCGGCAACCAGAACTGGACACAATACTCCAGGTGTGGCCTTACCATAGATTTGTACAACGGCATTTCTCTGCCATCTCTAAGTCTCCTTTTATCTCCCCTTTCCCTCCCTCACCATCCAGAGGGCCAACCGCTTCTCTGGTGGGTTTCCTGCTTCTAACATATTTGAAGCTTTTATTATTCCCCTTAATGCTGCTGGCCATGTGTTCCTCATCGTCTCGCTTGGCCTCCCATATCACCTTCTTACATTTCTTTTGCCACAGTTTATGTTCCTTTTTATTCTCCTCATTAGGGCAAGACTTCCATTTACAGAAGGAAGCTTCCTTGCCCTTCACAGTCTCTCTAACTTGGCTCGTTAGCCATGCAGGCACCCTCCTGGATTTAGTGGAACCCTTCTTTCTTTACACCTCTGCTGGGCCTCTATTAGTGTTGTTTTAAGCAGCCTCCATGCACTCTGGAGAGATTGGACTCTTTACCTTCCCTTTCAACCTCCTTCTAACCAGCCTCCACATTTGAGGGAAGTCCGCCCGTTGGAAGTCAAGGGTTTTTGTGAGAGATTTGCCTGGTATTCTTCTCCCAACGTGCATGTCAAAACGGATTGCAGCATGATCACTGTTCCCCAACGGCTCAGTAACATTTACATCTCTAACCAGGTCCTGCGTACCGCACAATATTAAATCCAGAGTCACCTGCCCTCTGGTGGGCTCCATGACTAGCTGTTCTAAGCCACAGTCATTTAGCACGTCAAGAAATCCGGTCTGCTTATCGTGACCAGAACACAAATTGACCCAGTCTATATGAGGATAACTGAAGTCCCCCATGATTACAACCCTGTCCCTCCTTGTCACCTCCCTGATCTGTTTCCTCATTTCAAGGTCCCCATCCAATTTCTCATCTGGAGGACGATAGCACGCCCCCAGTATTACATCGCTGCACAAGCGTGGTAATTTAACCCACAGAGATTCTATGGTGGAGTCGGACCCACCTTCAATCTCTACTTTGCTGGATTCTATCCCTTCCTTAACATAAACGGCCACCCCACCTCCAACACGCCCCTGCCTGTCCCTCCTGTAGAGTTTATAGCCTGGGACTGTGGTATCCCACTGATTCTCCGCATTCCGCCAGGTTTCCGTTATGCCCACTATATCAATGTTTTCCCTTGTCACCAGGCATTCCAGTTCTCCCATCTTTGCTCGGGAGACTTTGGGCATTCGCATAAAAGCATTTGTACACAGAATGCCCCAGGATGGGCTGCTTATTCGCTCCTTTGTCCCCGCATCCTCTCATTGTGCCAAACCGTCTATCACATCCCATCACACTACCTTTCCCAATTTCTTCTCCTACCCTGCCTTTGTCTTGTTGTTCTCTAACCTCCCCATCCTCGTCCCATAGGGATGAGGAGTCCCGAACCGGATGCCCCTTGGCTCCTGTCGGCCTTCCCCCAGGGATCAGTTTAAAAGCTGCTCTGCCACCTTTTTAGTATTATGTGCCAGCAGTCTGGTTCCATTCTGGTTCAAATGGAGCCCGTCCCTCTTGTACAGGCCCCGCTTGTCCCAAAACGTTTCCCAGTGCCTAACGAATCTAAACCCCTCCTCCCTACACCACCGTCTCATCCATGCACTGAGACCCCTGATCTCCGCCTGCCTAGCTGGCCCTGCACGTGGAACAGGTAGCACTTCAGAGAACGCTACCCTTGAGGTCCTGGCTTTCAGCTTCCTGCCTAAAAGCTTAAATTTGGCCTCCAGGACCTCCCAGCTACACTTGCCCACGTTGTTGGTGCTGACATGCACCACAACCGCTACCTCTCCCCCAGCACTGTCTACCAGCCTGTCTAGACGAGAAGTGATGTCCGCAACCTTCGCACCAGGCAGGCAAGTCACCATGCGGTCCTCAAATCCGTCGCAAACCCCTCTCTATGTTTCTAATATCAAATCCCCCACTACAAGAAGCCCCCAACGCCCCTCCCACCGAGGAGTATCCCGAGTGCATTCGGATATGGGCCCGTCCCCTGGAGAAGGGGTCCCCCCTTAGGGGATTGTTTCCCTCCTCTCCAGGATGATGTCCTCCAGCCCCGAGGCTTCCCACCTGGGCAGCTGAGGAGCTGCACGCTTGAGGTTGGGATGAAGCCTGATCGTCCCCGGAAGTCTCCCCATGGTCCTTCTCTGCCTGCCTGCGCTTCTCCAGGTCGGCCACCAAGGCTTCAAGGGAGCGGACGCGTTCCCTGAGACCCTGGAGCTCCTTGCACCAAGGACACACCCATGACTTATGCCCCAGAGGCATATAATCATACATGTGGCACTCAAAGCAGAACACTGGATAGCCCCCACCCTGCTGCTGGCTGTCTGACTGCATAGCTTTTTTGTTGTTGTTGTTGTTGTTGTTGTTTTATTTAGGGGTACTTTTAAAAACCCTACACTGGTTAGCAGCCCTCTTCTCAAGGGAAGAGGAAGGGCAGTGTATGGGGCCCTGGCCTCCTCGCCCTGCTGCTGAACTCGCCCAGATGCTAAACTCTCGGTGCCTTACCTGGCACTTAGTTCCCAGAGGCACTGGGGTTCCCAGAGGCCACACGCGTCTGCAGAGAGCCTCACACGATGGCAGGCCCTAGCTTTATACTCCTGGCTGGTTCCTTCTCCCTCCTTCCTTGCTGATTGAAAGGGGGGCTGGTCTTCCCAGGTGAGTTTACAAAAGCCTAGGAAGACAAAAGGCTGCTGATGGGCGTAACCTACTCTGCAGGCTCCTGAATGGAGTGCTTGGATTAGCCTAATGGGGCTCTTATCACCTCCTAAAGGTGGTGATGCTGAATTTCTAAAATGGATTATGCCTGGGTGGTTGGGAACTGGCCCTCCCTAGGTTCTTTCCCTCCTAGTTCTGTTCTCTTAGGCTGGACTGTTTCTGTTCTCTTAGGCCTAGTTCTGTTCTCTTAGGCTGGACATTGTTCCAAGTTGCAGTAGATGTCTGCAGAGTGTGTGTATCCATACTCACTTACTTACTCGCTGGTGGTAGAGCAAGCCTATGTTGGCATTTTCAGATGCACAATTCATTAAATGCAAGACTAGATGTCTGAATGAACAGATTGGTGCTTCCATGCTGGATAATTATTAATTGAACTTTGTTTGCAAATGCAGATATTCATACTAATGGAACCTATTTATTTATTGATATATAAATTGATGTACTAAATTAATGTAACAATACCATTACAATGAATACCATTTCATAGCATTCATTTATATTAAAAGGAAAAATCTCTGCAAGACTTTTCTAGCCTAGTGCACCCTATTCCCTCCCTAATTTCCTACCAGCAGAGTTGGCACCGTTTCGCATTGGGTGTTCAATTTATTTTTTACTTATTTTAAAAACTGCTACTCCAAGTATACAGAAATGTGATGATTCACCAATCATCCGTCATCATACAACCTGTTCCGCCACCCCATTCAGCAGCAGTGTAGTCTAGTGCAGTGTTGTTTAAACCTCGGTTTGGATACCAGTGGGGTTGTGAAACCTCAGTTGTGGCGTTGCAGCAACTTATGGGAATGAAAAAGGTTGGCAACCAATGGACTACAGCACCATGAGATAAAGTGGGAAGCATTTGGTGTACCCCTTCAGGCACCAGGAGACGGTGTCCAGTTCAGCTCAGCTTCTTAGCCATTGTGCTAAATTAACTTGCACTAGTACCAGGCTTCATGGCAACTTTTTCTGCTCTCTCTAATAAGAGTATTTGGTTATAATGAACAGTGCCGCGAGGGCATTACAAGGGTGGAGGGTGGGCAGAGACGGGGATGGGCCCTGAGAGGGGGCTGGGATCAAGGTCCCTGTCACATTCATATACATAGAGAAGAGCATAGCATGGATTTTTCCTTTGAATATAAACCAATGATCTTCAACCTTTTTTTGTGCCACAACACGTGTGCGTGCGTGCACACGCACGCGCACACAAACATGTGTATATACAAAAACACTCTTTGTATATACACACACACAATATATACGCAGATACATACACAAATGCATTATATACACACTGCCTATAAACACACACTTTATATATATACTCGTGCATATAAATATACACGTGCACATTTGATATACACACACAGTCACACACACTTCTATATTTACACACATAAGCACGCACGCACGCGCACACACTCTATGCTTATTTCAAGAACGGCTCCTGCAGTCACCAGAAGCGATGCTTCGCCTCCCACCCGCCGTCGCACAGCCTGTTCCGCCTGCCCTTCCGCGGGACGGTGAGCCTAGTGGTCAGTCCGACACGTGGGGCGGGGGCGCCGCCTCGAGCACTTCGCGGGACACGCGCCGCTGGGGCGGGGGGCGCTGCCTGCAGGACACGCAGGAGGCCCTGCTGAGCCACCGCAGGCGGGAATCTCCTCGGCCCCAGCAGGACGCGGTGCGGCGGGGAGGAAGGAGCGCCTCACCGCCCTGCAGCGGGCCCGTCCGGCCTCCGCCGTCCCCTCGGAAGCAGACCTGGAAAACCCGCCCGGCGGCGTACCTGCGCACAGGCGCCAACCGAGCAGCGTCCGCCGTGCCGCGCGCGCGCTCCCTTCGTAACGGCTGAGCCCCTCGGCCGCGTCACCAACGGCCAGAACGAGCGCGCGCGGGAGACAGGAACCGGAATTACAAATTCACGATCACATGACTCAGTGTCCTTTGCCCCGCCCCCCGCTCTCGTCACACTCCGGCTCCTTCTTCGCTTTAGAGTCCCCGCGCGTGGAGCTAAAGCTGCAAGGATGGCGCGCCCTCTTGTGGCGAGACCCGTATTGCCGGCGGCGTCGAGGAGCATAATGGGACTCGTAGTCCGCTCTCCTTTACACACAAAGACACCCAGCGGAAGGAGTTCAGAACATCAGAAGAGCCCCGCTGGATCAGCCCAGAAGTCCGTCCAGTGCCCTTTGAAGGCATCCAAGCAGATGTCATCCCCGCATCCTGTGGCAAGGAGTTCCACAGACTACTTCTAGATCCAGGAGGTGGTAGAAACCCACCATGGCTTTTCACCTGTGATGGGCTTTTTCCTCCATTGTCCAACCCCCTTTTAAAGGCATCCAGGCCAGAGCCAGACTCCATCCTGTGGCAAGGAGTTCCACCAACTAATTAAACACTGGATAAAGAAATTTTTCCTTGTGTCTGACCTGACCCTCCCAGCACTCAATTTTAGTGATGTTACCACCTCACTGCTTAACTGTCTCCAGTCTCATTTATAAACAGCTCAAATTTATGAACAGATTCAGGGCCCAGTCCTATTCAACTTTCCAGCACTGGTGCAGCTACAATGCAGCAAATGTTCCTATACCTTGAGGAGGCCTCTGTGACTGCCTTCCCACACATGTTATGTGATTTTATTCAAAGAGTGCATTTTAATAATTATAATTCATACACTTTAAAAGTGTACTGGGTAGGATATAGTGTCAGCAGATGCAGCCTCAGTATTATTTCTAACTAGAAAATAATCTAATTTCTGGAAAATATCTTAAGTAACAAAATGCTGTGTTTTGTGTTTTTATTTGGATATTTTAACATCAAAAAGGCGGTGTTTTGTGGTTTATGTGTTTTTAATGAAAAAAACCACCCCTCCTTATAAGCAATAAGGTACACATATCTGCACATATTGAACAAAGTGGGATTTATTTTTGAGCAAACATGCACATGATGGCCCTTCTGCCTACTCTATATGTATGCCAGAGCAGAAATGCTAGTAGCTGTCGATTGCACAGTAAGACTGGTGAAGGCAGTGTGGCCATTGCACAGCAATTGACTTGCAAGCGGAAGTGTAGAATGAAACCTTGTTAGAGTTTCATCCTCCAGGATAGCCTGGAGTCTTCCAATCAGAAATCCTCAGGCAATTACTGAAAGCAATTGTGGATCTTAACAGGACTCCAGAAATTTCCAACACTCTGTCAGGCTGGTAAAAAAACAACAAAAAACTCCAAGTACAGCATCAGTCAGAGTTGACAATTCTGAACCTCACATACTTGTAACTTGCATTGTAGGACATGTTACAGTTTTTGAATTCCAGTAAGCTGACAAACAGTGTATGTTTCTATTTCCCAAAGAGTTTTAGGGAAACAGCAGGGATGAGGACAAAGGAAAAGGTAGTTATTGTATCCCAGAGCTGTAGTAACCCACATTAATCTTTCAGTGGCAGAGAGGGAGGAAGAGAATTGTGGATATCAGAGTTGTGCAGCTGGCCATTCTCTGCGGTCTCTTGTCCTTGAGATTCTTGTGCAGGTGTTCTTGATATATGAGCACTGGAATGGGAGGGGGCTGCACTGAGGTTCTTTTACACGCACTGTACAAGGCACAGAATGCCAAAACTATGTCAGTGCAACCAGGGCTGGTGCAAAACTTCCTAATGCCTGAGGCAGAATGCCTAATGACAAGAGACATCACTAGGGTTTACATCACCCAGTGGAAGAGCTCATTGTGTCACCCCCATGATGGACCTCCTCCCATACCACACCATACAGAATCCATTACAATATCGTATGCATACCCTAAATGCAGTGGCATCACTAGGGGTGGTGTAACCTCCATTAACTTTATTTATTTTAAAGAAATCAACTTTTTGCTAGATAAGGCAGTTACAGTATATTTTCATTTTCTGGTTAGCGCCAAATCCTATCCAATTTGCCAGTGCCAGTGCAGCTGCGCCAATGGGGCGTGCACTACCTCCTTTGGTAGTGAACATCTGGTAGAGAACATTTTTTCCCTTACCTCAGGGCTGCATTGTGGCCGCATCAGTGCTGGAAAGTTGGATAGGATTGGGTCCTTAGTTGGCCATATCTTTTGATAGAATACAAATAATTCAACACTGTTTTATTATGTTCTGCATGAAATTACCTTTCCAGTGACATATAACATAATGGTATTATTCATAAATACAAATTTTCCAAAGGGTTTCTAAAATTTTGGCCACTGGTGGTGCCGCCACCCCCCTGAGAGTGTCATATGGTGCGATCTGCTTCCCCATACCCCCTAGCAACACCACTGCAGATCCTGCCCTCTCTTACCTGATGATGTGCTAGCCTTTGTTCTTCCCACTCTTCAACGTTCTAGCTAAGCACTTTCCTCCCTGCTACATTTCCTTTTCCTCTCTGCCCCCTCTTCCTTTTCCAATCTAAGAAGTGGAAGGAGGAGCAGCAGCAGCAGAGGAGGCAAGTGGGTGCCCCCCTACCTATCTTCTTCCTGAGGGGACTGCTGTAATTGGCCTCCATATTATTGGAGGCCTCATCCAATAATATTAATGGACTGCTGTAATTGGCCTCATGGCTAGCCCTGACTGTCATTGACACCTATGCTTAATATTATTGGATCAAGCTGCACAGTTCTGTCAAAAAAAAATATAATTAGGAAATATTGTTTAAAATGAGTGAGTTTTACTCTAATAAAACTTCAAATTTGATTATTACTAACCATGTGAAAATAAGAGTTAACATAACCCATTGAACAAATCTTGCCTGCTGTCATCACAACTTGTGATCCAAAAATATGTAATTCACATACAATTACAACTTTTAAAGTTATTTATATAGGAACTTCATGCTAATTGGTGTTCTACAGGCTTAAATAAAACAGATCCCTGCCAGCATAGCAGAAAAGGAAAACATACACTATAAATAAATTTAAAAATATATGTATATAAGCTGTACGCCCCAAATATTCTTTGCACTGTGCTTCTGGTTCATGTATACAGCTGTAATTACAATACTATACCCTCCAGTTAAATATTTTCTGTGTTAATATATTCTCTGCCAATCACATTTACTCCCTTAGAGACCACTTAGAACAGAGCCGTCTTTGTGCAAAGTAAAGGCTTGGGGAGAAAATGTAAAATGAACAAAAAAATGAAATTAAAGTCTTGACTTGTTCCAAATTATAGATTGGTTAGATAAACGTTTGTTATTTCTTCTTTGCCCACAGCCCCTAAAATCATGAGCTACATATTACAGATCATGAGACAGTTATATACTACATTTTGATGGGGGGAATAATTTGGTAAGGGCTATGGAAGGGGCAGGAAACTAGCACCTACTTGTGGGAAGTGATGCTGTGCCATTAGGCCTGCAAAGGCCTCGGAAGCAACTCTGGAAAGATTTGAAAAAAATATGCTGGGACTATGTGGCAGGGGCATATTCCAATTTTTGAGAAGTGAGTGGGCAACAATTCAGCCCCTGGTTCAAAGACTCACTCTTAGATATATTCAAAGTGATATTGCAAGAAAGTGTATGTTAAGAGCCATTGACATGAGTTTTTTATAGCCCATAATACAGCGGTTCCCAAACTCCTGAAAAGGAGTTGGGACCACTGTAAGTCTTGACTGAGGCAGGGTAGGGGGAGGCCCCAACTGCTAGCGGTAGCCAAGTTTTCTCGATTACCGGGGGGGGGGGCAGAGCGTGCTGGACTTCAGAAGGGTCTGGGAGGCTTTGGATTTCTGTTTCTGGCATGCACGCCCACTAGTTTGGCCCATGTAACAGTTTATGATTGATACCTTTATTGGCATAAAACAATTTCCAGGAAATAGAGGCAATGGATGACATAGAATGCACACAATAAAATACAAGCATGAGCAAGATTTAAAAAAACAAATATCGAACAAGGCAAAGTAAAACACAGGCACCAAAACTACTCACTGTTCCCAAGCTGTTAACTACCCAAGCTGTTAAGGCCTTTAAAGGTCAACACCAGCAACTTGCATTTATAAATATGTCAGCAACGAGTACAGATAGTAAAGCTTGGTGCTTTCTTACTACACCTTCTGCTAGGCAGCAATTGTACAGCAGCATTCTAAACAAGCTGCAGTTTTCAGGTGATTTTCAAAGGCAGCCCCTCATAGTGTGTGTTATGGTAATCCAAAAGATTACCAATACATGGACAATCATGGTCTGACTATCTCAGGATAGGACACTGTTTATGTGAAGCCCAAGCTGAACAAAATCATTTCAGGCTAAAACTTACACCTGGTAATATCCAGGAGTAGAGCCAGGTCCAGAAATACTCCCAAACTGCAAGCCTGCTCCTTCCAGAAGAATTCAACCCCCATACAGAACAATCCATATGAAGGACTCCTAATCAACAAGCATCTCTGTCCCAGATTTAGGTAATTTCAACTTATTCATCCTCATGCAGCCTGTCACCAACCTGAGTGATTCTGGATTTCTACAGCCTCCCTGGTACCAGAGGGAATCAAGATAGAGAGGTGGGTGTTATCTGCAGATTGCTGATACCGAACCCCCTACTCTTCAAAAACCTCTCCCAGCAGTATCATGTAGGTGTTAATAACAAAGGAGACAATTAACCCTGCTGGACCCTCAAGTCCACAGCATCAAGCACAATTCTCCCAATACCACCTTCGGAAATCTATCTTCCAGGAAGAACCAGAGCCATTGCAAAACAGTGCCTTCAAGTTCCATCCCAGTCAGGTGATCCAGAAGGATACCAAGGCTGATAGCACTGAACACTGTGCTGAGTTATCCAGCAGAATCACTAGGGGCACACCCTCCTGTCCAGTTTCCAACATGGGTCATCAGCTAGGGTGACCAAGGCCATGTCTGTCTGCAATGCCAACAGGACTAACATAAGTGCATGCAAGAGTGCTTCCTATGTAATCTTTCCCCCGCCCCACCAATGTTGCCATACTGAAAACGAGGGTGTGTATCCAGTGTGGGGGGTGATGGATCAAGAGGTTTCAAAGGGAAAGGGGAATTATTTCCTCTTACCCTTCCATAAGCCTCCTGATCTGCACTTGGTCTCCTCAAACCTGCACCAGTGCTGGCGCAGGTTTGAGGAGAAAAAAGGGGTGGAAAAGCTGTGAAAATACAGGATATGATCCAGTGCTCATTATTGCTACTGGATCCACCACTCCCCACCACCTCTACCCAATTTCACCCCCTCCCTGCCCACCCCAACCTACCTTAACTGGTCCAGTGGGCATGTTCGGAATTGACAATGGCTGGGAAGTGCTGCCACCTTTTGTGGCAGTGGTCCCAAAAGGACCACCAATGGAGCACTCTGCATGCTGTCAGCAGCCATTTTATGACAGTAGAAGTGTATTCCATCAGCAGCCTGACATGTTAGGATAGGGTTGCCCGACAGGGAAGCTTTTCTCATATATTCCTCTTACACTTTGATTTTCTTGGCTTCTCAGTTTTGCATATTTTCAAACTGTCATTATCTTTCAAAGTATTTAAGTCAAATCTCATGGGTAGCATAATTCTGTAAATCTTGCATAAAGGGTATAAGACAGTAAGAGAAGTCTTTTATTATACGTTTAATTCTAACTACTGTTGCTTACATGCAAATGGAACTAAATCCAAGCATGCAAGCTCAATTGTCTGGAATGAGCACAGCAGATCACTTCATCTATAAAGCGCATAAAAGTGGTGTCATGTAGGGCACAGTCCTAACCAGGTCTACTGAGAAGTAAGACCTATTTTGTTCAATGGGGCTTACTCTCAGGAAAATGTGGTTAGGATTGCAGCCGTAATAACATAACCTCTCACCCCAAACATTTAATACAGGCCATAAGACAGAGAGAAGCACAAGCAATATTTAATTTATATTGTAAACATATTATTGCTAGATTTAGGCTACAAAGCTGCTTACACTGTTTATATGCCACACTGCTTTTTTGGTTACAGCAATGCACTTTACTATGGACACACATTCACTCTATCATAGAAAAAAAGCAAAATAAAATTTAAGACCATCCAAAATTAGTATCCAAGTGGAAAATTTACACTTTGTAAAAATGTGTAGTACAGAGAGTTTGTACATGTTAGGACTTTTCTTTCTAAAATGGTTATAGCTCATGTTATGAAATTAGGTTTCACTGCACTAGCACCTCAATTGTACTCACTTTAGCTGAGACAGAGAATCTTAAGTGCAAGGCCTACATCTGTGCAGTTCTGGAGTCTTGTTGTTTCCTTGATCCACTCAGTACGATCAGCTAAAACAAGTCTACTCTGGTTTTTGACTGAGTAACACGCACAAGGTTCTCAATCACAGAAACTGTACAATCCTTTGCAGGTTAACTCAGAAGTCCCATTGTGTTCAATGGGACTTACTTCCAGGAAAGCATGCATAGAATTTCAATAGAAGTCAATCAATAGCTATTCACCAAAATAGCAATGTGGATGACCTGTGTTCAGAAACAGGTCATCTGCAAATAAGAGAGAAGGGATGTTGCCTTGGGTACTTCCAGAACACACCTTGGTGATTGCTGTTGGGAACAAGGATCCAGCTAGTCCATCAGCTCTTAAAACTTTCAGCTGGAGTGCCCACTAGTGATTCACAATCAGTGTTTTGAAGCAGCAGGTGATGCAGCACTTATTTCATGAAACTGAATGGAAGATCCCTGGATTGATGTGAACAGTTTTACACTGTCCATTGCATGGATTTGTAAAGGCCTGTTTACATATTACATGTGGCTATTTCCAGTGTCGTTCCTCACCACTGTGCTGCCCTGGGGCACACCTCCAGGGGCACACCTGGAGGTGCCACCCCCCACACCTGCTGCCTTGCCCAGGTATTCTGAGGACCAGGGAAGTTGCACATAGCCTCCCTGGCCCTCAGAAGGCCTTTTAAGACAAAAAAAAAAATAATCATTCCAGAGTACGGTCTCTGGGGTCAGCCCTCAGATCAGCATGCTAATACTATTGGCAGCCAACTGAATGCTGCAGAGGGCATGTCATGGGGGAGTGGATGGCAGCACAGCGGCACCCCCCAAGTCTGGTTGCCAGAGTATTTGCCCCTCTTGCCCTCCTTCAGGTATGCCACTGGCTATTTCTCTTTCAAAAGGGAGTAATCCATTTCCACAAGCACTGTAACATGAGTCAGGAGTTCAAGGATCTCTGATATGGAAAATATCCTTTGGAGAGTCTCTCATTTGGAAATGTACATTTTGCCATTTCGGAAACTATGGGAGTCATCCTAGAAGGAATGCTTTATAGTATATTATTTACACGAGTCAACTGCTTTTGAATGTGAAGAAACAAACCTAAAGTAATACACGAATAACCTTTAAGTTTCAATATGCACACCTCTTCCAGATGCTGTCAGTTCCAGCTATCACTGAAAAATGTTGTACTCATTTGAAGATGTACTTTAACTTAAATATATCTGGCATAATAAATACAACAGTATTCAAGAGAAAAATATAGGTCACATTTGTGATTTTGCTGAGGTTTCTGGTTGATTTGTATTTTCTGTCTGCACGGAGTGATTCAGAAACTGTCCTGTAGCTCCAATGTATAACCTTGATCTCATTGGCCATTTCTATAAGAAACACACACAAAAGTGCACAATAGATTAGTACTGCCTAGGTATCAGGCTTTTTAGTTTTGTTGTTGTTGTTGTTGCTTTATGATTATTACTGTGGACACACATACAAAAGTTGTACCTCCAATGCATGAAAACTTTAAAGTCTTTGTCTTAGCAGTAAAACAAACTAGCCAGTGAATAATGAAATGGCAATACAGTATACATTTTAATACTGTGACAATATCTCACTGATGTCTGTTTTAATTCCTATTTATGTGTGCTGGTAGCCCGTGTGTAGTACACAGAGTATTTCTACTGCTATGCCTCTAAAACAGATCTTTGTACAAAGTTTTCAGTTAGGAAGAATACATGGAAAGATAGGGGACTATACAAAATAAGATCAATATCCACAAGTTATTGTCTTACAATATTACCAAAGCCAGAACTGGTTAGAGAATTAGGCAATGTCTTTCAAATAGCATTAAAAGCAACTCTGAACTTTTTGCACATTTGTTAGTGTGGAGATAGCAAGCAGAAAAAAGTCAGTTATGAATTGAATGTTGTGTTCCAATTGCAGGTGTAGGAAGTACAAAAACCAATTTAAAGTTTCAACCTTAAATACATTTCATAGGGAAAAAAGTAAATCCCATTAAAAAAAAAAAAATAAATTGCTTTTAGTAAGCATGCATGACATTCAATTGCACATGTCACATATAAAGACCACCCAACTGATATGCACCAGGTGTTTGTATGCAAAGCAGGTGCTCTACCACTGAGCTGTGGCCCATTCCAGTTTCAATTCTTGGCATCTCTAAGTAGAGGAAAGAAATATTTCAGTCTGAAACCTGGGAGACCTGCTGCCAGTCAGTGCTAGACAAAGCTGAGCAAAATGGACCAACGAACTGACTCAGTATAAGGCATTCGTCCGATATACTTACTATATTTCTTGGAAAACCGATACATCCCGCATGTTGCAAGTGGAGATTATTTTTAAAAAGAAAAGAATTGCCTGTCTGTCTCCATAGCTTTTTGGTAGGTTCTAAATATTCAGGTATAACTAACCCCCAGAAACTGGTGTGCATGTGTGCGCAATTCTTTGTCTTGATAACAGCTGAAGAATTATATCACAACTGTATGCTACACATGCAGTCAAATCGTATATATACTCAGAAGAAAGCTTGCAGGCAGAAACTTGTCACTCTTAATTATTTTTAAGCACCTAAAAACAACAAGGAGCTGGACATCCATAAAATTAAGTTCACCAAGTTGAAAAAGACTTACTCCCTAGTAACCAAAGGACTGAAGTTCAATGTTATCATTAGTCATCTCTGATCAGCATACAGCTGAGTAAGGATGTAATCCTATATAGTTGGGAGCAAGGTCTACAAAATAAATGGAACTTACTTCTGAGTAGATATACACAGGATTGTTCTGTAAGTTTCACACTCTTAGGGCGCAATCCTAACCCCTTGTGTCAGTGCTTTCTAGCACTGGCATAGCAGTGCCAATGGGACATGTGCTGCATCCTGCAGTTGGGTGTCACTCTCAGAGGCCTCTTCAAAGTAAGGGAATGTTTGTTTCCTTATCTAGGAGCTGCATTGCCCTTATGTCAGTGCTGGAAAGTACTGACGTAAGGGGTTAGGATTGCACCCTTAGTTTGAAATTGGGCTAATAAGAAAAAGCATGGCTTATTTTGTTGAATTCATAGCTGCAACATTGTCCAGTATGGCTTATGCCAATGTGACTACAGAAGCACCTTGTGTAATTCAGACAGGGATTACCATGCTTCTCATTTTGCTGCTTGTCAACTGTAGCCAGTGGTATAGCTAGAGGGGGGTACAAAGCACTAAGTTTTGCAGGGAGCCTCACCACAGTGTGAAAGCAGCACTTCCTCATTCTCTTTGGAGCCATTCCGGGTAGTGGGAGAAAACCAGAGGCAAATGGTCCCACTGTCTAGAATGGCTCCAAAGGGGAGGAGGAGCCGCTTGCACACTGCAGTGAAGCTCCCTGCAAAACTTAGTGCTTTGCACCCCCTCTAGTTATGCCACCACCTATAGCTTTTCCCACTTTTCCCAGGATGGCCAACAATTAAGGAAAAAAGGTGTAAAGATAACTTTATAACCAACAGTGGATAAACTAGTTCCAGGATAAAAACAGCCATTCAATAAACTGAAAGCATCCTGAAAAAGGGGGAGTACACAGTGGTGGAAGGTCATAGGAACAGAGCCCCAAAACCTGCATGCGGCCAGCCATGGAGAAGCCCCTTTTGCATATTATCCCAGCTAATACTATCCAAGTTGTAAGCGGGATGTGGAGGAAGAAAGCTGCCCCAGCAGAGCTTAATGTAACAGCAGAGTCATAGGGGAGGCAGCAGCCCAACTGACAGAAAGGAATAGGAAACAGTGAGATGCTGCCTGGCTGGCATGCTTTAAAGCACTTCTTGTTAGCAGCCTTTTAATTAGTCATTTCCTGAACTAAGTTGGGTGGAAGCTAATTCAGGAAATAACTAATTAAGGGGCAGTAGCCAGGAAAAGCAGGAGTCACTTTAATACTCACTTTGGAGGGAGCTTCGCTAATTGGACTGCAATCCTAAATACAATTTCTAGGGAGTAAATCCCATTGTGTCAAATGAGACTGACCAGGATCGTGGCTACGGGAATGGGCACTGCAGAACTGTTGTGGGGAATACCGCACTATATAAAGTGCAATATGGAACCACAACAAGATACCCAGCTCCAGCTGATTGCAGAAGGGCACCCAAAGACCTACAATAGATGTTGCCTGCATCAGCAGTAATCTCAAGCAGTCTATAGTTAAATATGGCTGCTGTGGTTCTGTCTAATGAAGAGTTGTGTTAACTCAGACTGTAATCCTTTCCACACTAGCTTGGGTGCAAGCCCCATTGGCTATAAGAGGACTAACTTCTGAGTAGACATGCCTAGGCTTGGACTCTCAGAAAAATTTCATACTCACGTTTGAGATCTGGTTTGAGGATACTACCTTGCTTATTTCTGAGTGGCTTACCTTAACAGGGTGCAGGTAGCCATCCCCTCTCAGTATGCCCAAACCCTCCCTGGGCAGTTCTTCTTCATCTTGCAGGCTGCGGGTGAGGTGAGCAATGTAGGTGGTGGCCAAGAGCAGCACATCCAACTTCGAGAGCTTGGTGTCAGGCGGCACTGAGGGGAGGGTCCTCTGCAGTTCCAGGAAGGCATGGCGTAGGGTCTGTACTCGGCTACGTTCTCGGGCTGCATTTGCTGCTGCTGGTCTTCCAAGGGTTGCCCCAGCAGCCCGTTGTCCTGCCAAGGAATCTGTGCTGGACATTGAGGCTAGCCCAGGGGTGGAGTCCGAGCAGGGCACCGAGTGTTCCTTGCAGGTCTCAGATACAGTTCTATAGTCCATTGGTGGGGATGAACCTGCAGTCAATAACGACACCCCTGGCGCTTATTTCTTGTACTTAGGATCACAGAGAGATTTTTAAAAGTTATGTTTATTAAAATTGTGATCTGATTATTTAGCATTTCTGCAGCACTTTTCAGTGTACAAAAATGGTTTACTGTTGTTCTCTCTCTTGTTTTTTATCATGGTGCTTTCCATTGTATATATTACTGATAAAAAGCAGCCAATTCATAAAACCAGTACATCGCTTATTTATAACATTCCAGTCAAACATGCATCATCAGCTGCTAGATTGGGGCAGTTGTTTGTTTGACAAGCATGGTAGAATCAAGCTAACAATTCACCAGAGCAGGTTGTCACAACAAGGGCAGGTTGCAGCTCAGCAGGCCGGTTTGGAAGTGTTTGTGGCGATGTATACAGTAAGACCTGTGGTCTTGGCACATAATTCACACATCAAGTTTACCTTGACCACATTGTAACAGCCTTTAGGAAAAAGGTGGCTGGCCTGAGAACAATAAAACAAGTGGAATTCTAAATATGCTAGCTTATAAGAAAATTTAATTGAAACCAATGGGACTTACTTCCAAGTAACCATTTTTAAAATTGGGGCACCAGTACAATGATCATTTTTATTGGTTCAGTTTCTCCCTTCACTTCAAAAGATAAGTTTGGCCAACGGAAATTATTATCTATGTTATTTTGCTCCATAGAGAGCAAAACCACATAGATAATAAGTTCCATTGGCTCTATAGAGAGCAAAGTCCCAAAAAAATCTCAGTAAATAAGCTTGACCCTAACTGACCCTGCACGCATCTACTGTTCACGCTAATTTCTTCTCAATACACACCACTATTTAACAGAGTTGGATTCTGCATTTTATGAATGTGGACAATTAACCTCTTTGGAAACTTATGCATGAAAAGAGTAGGTGTGTGTTTGTGTGTGTAAAAGAATCTGCTAGTTAGTAAATAATTATAGTACTAAATTAGATCACAAAAGATTAGGAGAGACTGTATAGCTCTGAACACAGAATTCTGTTGCAATTAAATTCAACACAGCTGAGAAACAACAACTTGCTAGAAAACTCTGGTTTTAGCTTGTTCAGCAAATATACAGGTATTAAGCCAACAACATATTGGGTGCACAGGAGCCAATAGCCGAATGTTCCCTTAGCATTGCAGCACCATTAAGATTTTAAATGGTAATTTGAAATGAGATGTGGATTGCACCAAAATGAACAGGCACAGGATTTTTTTTCCTTTTCCCATTAGCAGATTAAATTGAAGAACCTTTCAACAAGTTTGACTGCACAGAAAGAAAACATTTGATCTGGTGCCCATAAATGTTTATGTTATAATGGTTTGTTTCTGTGAATGAGATCATTACACACTGGCCAAGATCCAAAAGGTTACTTTAGGCACATTGTAGAACTTGTGTGAATCCAGTAGGATTGTCTTCTGTGAACAGCAATATGCCCTGTGCTGGGGCAGGGGCACAGACTTTTGGATATACTGTACAAAACTAGTTTACTGGTTCTTTAAATCTCAGCTGTTGGGTATAGACAGCCAGCTTACGGATATATACATGCACGAATATACTCCAGTCCAGACCTAAACATTCCTGTGCACGTGCCTAAAAATGCTTTCACACAAACACAGAAGCTTTGCCTACTGTAATCTTTTGACAGCATTGGATGAGCTACAGATTATCATAATTAAGATTTCCAAAGAATGCAGGAGGCACAGATGAGAAGGAGGCTGAACCGCCCTAGTGCTTAGCTTCATAGTTTTTCAGATTCCACCCATTCTGTATCTTCTGTATGCATGTGTGCAACATGGCAGAGTATAAGCGTGCACCGTTACTAAACTTAGATATTATTATGTGTGTATAAGATAATAATATAGATATTATTTCAAGCCCTTTTGCGTTGAAATTTCAAGCCCTTTGGGGGACACCTGTGCAAAAATATCACAATAATAATAGTATTATTGATGGCTTAACATCTAGCCCCAAAGGGCCTGAAAACTGAAACTATTAGCTGCCTTCCTAACAAAGGTATTATTCGACATTGGTAGTTCGATGATAGAAGCTTTCACGAGCAAATGTAAGGACCAATTTGTAAAACCAATCAAGAGCTTGTGCTCTTGGCAAAACATTGATATTGTTGGTCATCATCTCACGTGGAGTGTGAGCTGGGGAGTGGGTGTCAAGGTTGGTTCCTCAAGTTTAAAAGAAAGGAAAAAAAGAAAACCATAATTCTGTTTTTCTGATTCATCCAAGTGAATGAAACAAAGGAAAGAGGCTGCAATGGGAGAGGACAGGATATCACACCCCTACATCTATTTTCCTTTGGGAGGACTTATGCCCCCCCCCCACTCAGATGTATTTCCCACTTGCCCCTTTTCTCTGGTCTATAGAAGCAAGTGAACACTTTTGCTCCATTCATTTGTATATGAGAGCAAGAAAAAAGTGACTGCAATTAGGAACAGCCCAGGGACAAGGTGGCATTCAAGGAAACTGGGTCAGAAGAGAAGGAAATTGTGAGCTCCTCCCCACCACCCACCACTATTCCTGATGAGTTTGAGACTGGAAGTTGCTGGAATTCTACCGCACCTCAGAGCTGCATACTGTGTCTGTTGGGTGGGGCCACCTCTGATGCTAAATGTATTGAGATTATATATGAAGTGATGCTAAAAAAATGTCCGGCTTGCAAATGCTTAGAGAGGCTGGAGAACGTGTTCGATTCTTGGCTCCGTTTTAAAGTATACATTATATTCAGCACAAATTTGTACTTGTGTACTTTTAAAACTGCGTGTTGGCTTTGCAACAGCCTGTAACTAAAGCAAACAATAAAACTGTCATTGTAAACACACACATACACCAGGGAATTTGGGGCATGCAGAAAAAAAGATCTATTTCCTCCTATGTTGGACATACACAAGTAAACAGTGACAATCATATTCGGCAATTGTCCACAGTTACTGCTGTATCTCCAAGTCACCAAATTCATCAGACATCATTAACTTTCACTGCTTTTCAGGCCTGTGCAGTACAGTATATATTGACCTTGACCCAAAACAGCAACAGAAAAGCCCTATGGGCATATCCAGAGCTTCATTTGCAGTTTTGCTGCTGGAATGCTACTCCTATAGTATGAAGAGAAAAATCACTCCTAAGAGAACAGACACTCTTATAAGCATCCTTTCTATGCAGGGAAATAACTGAACAAAATTTAGGAATATTTGGAGTGCAACATGTCATCTGCAGTTTGTAATTGGTGACTACTTTATGAGATTGCTTGCATGCCTTTCAGCAAGCTCTAAAAGACATTACTTATAAGGACTGACAGTGAAATCAGTCTGTGATCATTGTTTCCTTCTTAGGTTAATAAGACAGGAAGCTGCCTACTGAATCCAACCATTGATGAGTCTAGTTCAGCAGTGCTTGCACTGACTGGTAGCAATCCTCCAGGGTTTCAGACTAGAGGTTTCCAAGCCCTCCTGATGGACTGAACGAGGCACCTTCTGCATAGACTGTCACTGAAATTAATACAGACCTTTCCTCCAAGATGGGAGAGTTTTGCTCCATATAACTCAATTGAATACAGTTTTTTTTAATTTACAGTTTCTCACTTGGGGCCCAGAACTGTCCAACTGCACACAATAATGAATGCCACTAGGTAACATTTTACAATTAAGGCTGCAATCCTATGAGCACCAAACTGGGAGGAAGCCTGCTTGAGCAGAGTGGAAATTACTTCCACGTAAACATGCACAGGATCTACTGCCTTCATGTCAATATGAACATCTTTCCTTACCATTGGGTAATATCGGTCAGTCAGGAGAAAGAAAACAGATATTAACTTTAAAATGTTAACTAAACAGACATTAACTTAAAAAAATTACAGAAAAATCTGTAACAACAGATTACTGCTGTTAATCTATCCTAAGCATTTATTTGAACCATTTAATTTTGGGGGGAGTGGGGGGAACTCAACAGAACTTATTTCCAAATAAACATTTCTAGCACAAATAAATACACCTTAATCCAAAACCTTTACAAGCTGCATTGATCAATGGGACTTACCTCAAATTTAGTTCTTTTCTGGCAGGATCTGCTCTACCAGTTCTATAAGAAAAACTCCCACAAAACCACAAAGTACCCTGTAGCACCTGAACAACAAAAACATATATTGCAGCATATGAGCTTTCGTGGGCAGGTCTCACTTCCAGATGCTGCACAACAAAGCAAACTGTTGTCTACCAAAGCTGATGCTTGTCCAACAGCTAGAGGTGTTCGAAAACAGTGTTCTTTATTTTACTCAGAATTAAGCCCATTGTGCTCAAAAAGACTTAGCCTGTAACCCTATCTTACTCACAGGGGAACAAACCGCTCTACCAACAGCTCTGTTCTAGGCATGTTTACTCAGAAGTAAGCCCCATCATGTTCAGTGGGGTTCACTTCCAGGTAAGTGTGCAAAAGATTGCAGTCTCAATGCACAATCTGTGCAGGTTGACTCTGGAGCAAGGCTGCAATCCTATCCACACTTACTGGGGAGTAAGTCCCATTGGCTATAATGGACATGCTTCTGAGTAGACATACATAGGCCTGGGCTGCCAGTCTCCTGGTATTCACTCTATATAGGGCTGACTCCCTGAGAAGTGCATATGGGAGATGCTGGTAGCCCAAGTGTTAGAATGAAATTCCATTAAATTCAATGGGCTACTTCCAAGTAGACATGCTGAGGCTGGCACTGCGACTGTCATTCAGTTGCCACAAAATTGCTGGTCTTGCCAACCCCAGCCAGCCCTCTGGAATGCATTCTGAAAGACAACGGAATAAGAAGAACTTAAAGCTTTCAAGTTCATTTCCCAGCTAGTGATGGAAAGTAATTTTTGGGGTCCAACTCCTGAACTCAACTTTTCCTGGGAAACTCCACTAGATCCCTTTATTTGGTTCTGCTTGACAGGCACCCCGCGCTCAACAGGTGCACTCCAGAGCAGGAAGGTGCAGTGGGTGGGGAGGCAGGGGAGGCTTCTGCCTCCCCACAGGAGTCCTTTGAAAAGCACCAATGTGTGAGGCGCGCAAGCACTCGCAACCTATGCTGTGAGTTTTGTGCGTTGTGTTTGCTTGCACTTGTGGGCTGTGAGTGTTTGCGTGCCTCCCACTGGAATCCTTTCCGAAGGATTGCAGTGGGGAGGCAGAAGCCTCCGCTGCCTCCCCACCCACCTCGCCGTCCCTTCCCTGGTTCCTTTGCATTCCAGGAGAAGCTCGAGTGTAGCGAGGGCGCGAGTACTAGTGCCCGTCCCGTCGAAAGTGTCCCTCGGCTGGAGCAGGTCCCCCGATGCTGCCCCCTTTCCGCTCCACAGACAGCACCGCACTCGGACCTCCACCCGTCCTTCCAGCCGCGCCAGTCGTCTTCCCAGCCCCGAGCCCCGCTGCTGTTTCTCGGTCTCCTGTCGAGCTCCCCAGATCCTAAACCTCTGGCACTTCGGCGAGAGTCCAGCGCGTTTCTACCCCGCAAGTTCGCGCTCCAGCCCAGACTAAAAGCGTCCCCTCGACACCCCCCCACGGGACTGGTTTGGATTCCCGACGTGCCCCCCAATCCTGCCTTTCGAGGGCATCCGAGCTCTGCAGGGTTGTTGTTTTTCCCAAGCCACCCGCCTGTGGCAGT
The DNA here is from genome assembly GCF_035046505.1 of Tiliqua scincoides. Classification (NCBI taxonomy): domain Eukaryota; kingdom Metazoa; phylum Chordata; class Lepidosauria; order Squamata; family Scincidae; genus Tiliqua; species Tiliqua scincoides. The sequence goes on along the minus strand of NC_089824.1, from coordinate 39,958,668 downwards.
GCCCCGGGCACAGTTCCTCGGAGGGCAGCCTTAGGGGCTGTAGTACGCCAAGGTCAGGTGAGCCTACCTGGCACTGCAACCTATTCCAGGAGCCACAAGGGCGAGGCCGTCCATCCCCCAAAGCGGTAGCTACTCCGCTTTCACCACGGACCTGGGGCACAGTCCTAGGCATGTCTACTCAGAAGTAAGTCCCATTAGAGTCAATGGGGCTTACTCCCAGGAGAGCGTGGATAGGCTTGCAGCCTCAGAGCCCAACCCTAGGCAAGTCTACTAAGAAGTAAGTCCTAGTCTGTTCTATGGGCACTTACTCCCAGGAAGGTGTGGCTAGGATCACAGCCCCGGTGCAGAGGGTGACTCGCAGGGAGAGGTGCCCCGACGGGCGGCCAAGGAGGTTTACCTGCAGCAGCGCGTCCCCCGTCGTGTCCCCCGCGCGGGCGCTTTTCGACGGGCTGCAGACCGTCTGGCTTGGAAGGAGATCCCCGTCGAATGCGCGGGGCTCCCGACGCCCGGCTGGATGGAAGCCGGTCCCAGTGCAGGGGGCGCACTCCCAGCTCCCGTCGAGGCTGCCCGGCCGGTGCAGCTGTCGCCCAGCAGGCCTCTTTTATAGGGCTGGTCTCCGGCTGCTGCTCCTCCTCCTCCCACCTCGCCCCTTGGCCGTCCCGGCGATCGCAAACTCTTCCCGCTTCGGGGGGCCGAGGCTGCTTTCCATGCAGCGCTCCGGGGGCTGGCTGCAACGCTGGCGATCGCCAAGGCTCGTCTTGGTCCCAGCCAAGTGGAGTTAGGAGAGTTTCCCAAGACTTACTCCAGGGCACTGATCTCCAAGGCCAGGTGGGAGGGTGAGCTCCCTCCCACCCCCCCAGCAGATGGAAAAGAATCAGAGCGCACAGAAAGAGGGCCAAGGAGAATGTGCAGAGTGCATTTCCAGCCAAAGAAGAACTAGGCTTCAAGGGCAGAAGAGCATGCCATCCAGTCCGGGTTGATGCTCTGCACCTTTGAGCTCAGAAATGCCTTCATTCTGGGGCCCTAATAGGGGAATTCATCAAGCTGTTGTCCTGCCAGAAAGGGGAAGGGAAGGTCCATGCGGGAGAAAGGGAGGAAATTGGTCGTCCATGTCCATCTCCCCCCCACCCCCCCAAATAAGCACATGTCATTTGAAGTTCTTTCCATAGCTCAGCACAGTAGAAAAGGCTGCTGGCAGTCTTTGGATTGATGGCAGGAGGGAAGCAGATTTGTGCTCACTGGAGCTGCAGCATGCCTTGCTCCCCTGTGTTGAATCTGAAAGTTCAACAGTATCTCCAGGTAAGGCTGGGAAAGGCCCTTGTCTGCCCTCCCCCTCCAGTAAATTTCATGGAAACCGTGTACAGGTATCTGTTGCTGTTGGGGTGCAGAAAGATGAGTATTTTGCAAAGGAAAAGGCCACATGTACAAGGAAAATGGTCACCATGTCTGCAGACTCTCAGCTCAGTGGGAAGGGAGCGATCCAAAGGCAGACAGAAGAATGAGGCTTGCCTCTCACCCCGGAGAGAATGATGAAATCTCCAATATAAATCACAGCCTGTCCTGGAGTGGGGCTTCCGTCAGCAAAAAATATTTGAATGGAAAACAAAATGGGTAGCAAAATCCATCTCTCTTACATTATATGCTCTAAAGAGATCCTGTGCACGGTCATGATGAAACCTGTGTAGGGACCCTGTGTAGAGCCCTAGGCAAACTAGGGCTCTAGTTTGCAACACTCCCCTCCTCTAACCCAACTTGGAGCGCATATGAGTTCCACCTCCCTCCTGGTGCAGTTGCCATATGAAAAAGGCAGTGAGGGCTACAGCCTCTCCAGGCAGTCCAGGCCACTACTATTATACAGGTCCAGCCTTTTTATACATGGATTTGTCTCAACAGGAATGGCCATTGCAAATGAGAAGGAATGTGCTGATCCCTGGAGAAGGGGAAAAATGCATCTCTTTAAAATCAGTTTTAAAAACTGAACAGTTCTTTAACAACAGCCTCCTTAATGAGAGAGGGGGGGCAGCTGGCTGACCATCTGTCTTTCTCTCTCCAAGCAACCCCTCCCTTCCCCCTGAGCATGGGAAAGAAAGGTGATCCCTTTGCATTGGTGAAGGGAGGGGCTGAGTGAAGCTTTCTAAGCTCTAGGAGGAGGACTGGTTGATGGATTGTCTTCTTAATGACTCTTATCTTAGAGTCAGAAGGTCAGCAACGCTGTTTTTAAATAACTGGAGCAAAGAAAAGTTGTTTTTTAAATTGATTTCCTATAGTATGTTTTTTGCCATCCACGTGAGTGCGGAACCCATGTGAATAATGAGATTCAACTGGACTTTGTGCCTGCCACACAAATTCCTCTTCTTTTGCCTTTTTCATATGGCAGCAAAAACTGGAAGACGTTTGACAGATGTCTGGGTCTGGCCTCAAGGAGAAGATGGAGCCAGTAACAGTGCCAGGCAAGCCATCCCAGAGAACAGAGGGGAAAGTTGAGAGAGTATATGGAAAGTGCAGCAACTGTTACCCTGCACATGCCTGATCTCATCTGATCTTGGAAGCTAAGCAGGGTCAGGCCTGGTTAGTACTTGGATGGGAGACCGCCTGGGAATACCAGGTGCTGTAGGCTTATACCATAGTCTTTCAAGACTGAAGGTTGCCAACCAACCATGGAAAGTAGGGAGAAGAACACCAGCGGTCAAGGGCTTGACCTAGTGCATTGAGGTTCAGTTGAGGTCTAATAGTATGGTTCAAGGCATGATACTGATCCTAGCAAGTAGTGGTGGTGGACTATAGATTAAACAATGAGACATAAAGTACTAGAAAAATTGTTTTGTTTACCGAAGCACTTAGGCAGCCCAGTCCAAATGGGTCTTAGCACCTGCGTTGCAGCCTAGGCTGCAGCACTAGCACTGGCTCTCACTAATGTGCTGTAAGGCATGTTTGCGCCATCCAGAGAACAAGCAGCACCAGTGGGGGGTCCTGTGCTGCCCCAGTGCCACTGTAGCAGGCCTGGGAGGGGGTGGGACTGGCGGAGGTCTCCTCTGCCAAATCCAATCACCTGTGTTGGGCTTGAAAACCCAACTGGGCTTCTCGAGTCTGCACTAGCAAAATAACTGGCACAGACCACATTGAGGCCAAACTGCTCCATTTGAGCAGACCAAACAGCTCAAGCCAAATTGAGCAGGCTGGGGTTTTACTTAGGGTAAGGGGACAAATATCCTCTTCCTCTGAGGAGACAGCCAACCTGCTCAGATTCAGCACAGGATCTGGCAGTAGCCATTTGGAGCTGCTGCTCCTGAGCTGGATAGGATTGGGCTGCTAGTTTCAAAAAAAATCTTTTGACACATTCGTAGAACATGTCTTTATTTCACTACATTGAACAGCTTATAAAAACTATATATAGGTTGTGAAACTTGCAAGCTGATAGCTGACAAGGAAAACATATTGAGTCCTATGGGAAGAGAAAGGAATAGCCTGTGCATGTTTCTTCGTGAGTAGGTGACCATGCCTTGGTCCACCTCAAAAGGCAGGCTGAGGGGAAGACAACACTACCAGAACGGTAGCAATCTGATGAATGCAGGCCCCAGCAAACTCTCAAGAAGGAAGTCCCCCTCCCCAAACACGACAAGGAAAAGGTATTGAGCCCTGTGGAAAATGAAACTGAATTACACGTACAGGTTTATGAGTAGGCAACTGTGCCTCAGCTCTTATCAAAGGCCAGGTGAAGGGGAACACAAGGCTACCAGAATGGTCCAATCTGATGAAACTGGAGTTCAACAAACATTCCAGGAGGTGATCCCTCCACCATAGTAAAAAGGATCTAGGTGGGTCCCTATAGAGCAGGGATTTTCAACATTTTTCATCTCATGACACACAGAGAAAGTGCTAGAATTGTCAAGGCACACCCCAGATGTTGACAGTTGACTAGGCGCACTTCACTGCTAACTGGAGGCTCACATCCGCCAATGACTTTGTTAATGTATGACCCTACACCAAACTTACATGGCACACCTGCAGTGGTTGAAAATCGCTGCGATAAGAGTGTCATTTTAAAAAGTGGGTCCCAGTGTTAAAAAGTTTGGGAACCCCTGGTTTTAACAAGTGGATGCAATTAGTACCTGGATTCTGGAGTCCTCATTTGGAAGGAAGCAGTAACAGAGTCCCATTCACACACTAGTTTGTTTTATCTTGAACATCCCACATTTCAGCAAAACATCTTCCATCACAGAGAAGGCCCAGTCTCTGGTCAATATTCATCCTAAACTCTGAAATTGGCAGTATCTAGAGCAAGCCTTCTGATGAAGATTATAATGAACAGGCAGGTGCATATGGAAGGAGGCGGTTCTTCAGATGCTCAAGCCACATGTAGAACTTTATATGTCACAAGACCAGCACTTTGAATTGTGTTCAGAAACTAACTGGAGCAGAAGCCAATAAGAAAAACTTTTTTTAAAGCTGGCAAGATATGATCCAGGTAACAGCCTGACATTCTGAAGCAACTGGTGTTTTGGAACTTACTTTCAAGGGATCAGGTGTCAATCAGGTTATTTCCTTGAACCTCATCTGCAATGGGAAATGAATCAATCTGTATTTCGAAAATAGGAGTAGTGACAATGTGGCTATCTTCTGGTGGTGTAATAATGATGCAGTAGAAGAATGATATAATGCACTTGCACCGATCCTCAACAGGATGTGGTCAAGGCTGCTAGTATGAACAGGAAGTAGAGGGAAATGTACTCGAGTGAACCAATACCTTCTGACATTGATTCTGGTACAACTGCGGCTAATTTTACAGGACGATTGCTGTGCCACTCCTGATTTTTCTAGTCCATTTGAACTAGAAGTGTGTGAACTGTGGGCATCAGGCACCATCATTTGCAAAACCCTCCTACAAGTTAAAAAGATGAGAACCAATGACAGAAGAGAAAGCACAAAAAACATCTTGAGCGCACTGGGGGTTGATACACGATACCATCTAAAACATTTGTTGGATCAGAGCGAGACTGCTGAATAATGCTCTGAGCACTGACATAAGTCATTTTTCAAATTTGAGGAATCATTCTGCTAAATTTTTCTCCTAGATTAGAATCTCATTGATTTCAACAGCAGGATATAGCAGAATGTGCTAAAAACAGTGTTTATATGTCTTCTATTTTATGATATTGTTTTATTGTAAAGCTGACTTGGGTTGTTCAAACAAGAAAGACAGGGTATAAATGTTATTTAATTAATTCGTTAATTAGTTAGTAGATAGAACTATCTTCAACTGAAGTCTATGGGACAATGGAGTCTCTAGCTTTGGTTGAATTATGCTCCATTTTGAAGCAATCCTTACTAAGGACACTAATTTCCAAGAATCTGAGTTTCAGATGGCTGCCCAAATGATTATACATTATACTTTTTACAGCATTAAATTTAGCAGGGCATTTATTTCTTTGGAGATTTTGATTTCCTCTGCCCTCACCTTTCCCTCTAACTCCCAGCTCAGAACCAGGGCTGAGGACATGCTGCTTTGATATGAAATCCCAGATTGTTTCAGAATAAAGCCCAGAGCTGGCACTGAGCCACACTTTCCAAGCTTTGGACCACAAGATGCGAATGGAGGCTCTCAACAAACCATTAGCCGGCACCTTATCTCACTCTCCACAAGGAAATTGTTGCAAGCTCTGTGAATTAATCATCTTTCTATTAGAAGCCTGGAAGGCGTTTGCACGATTGAAAGCAATGCCTATATTCTCTAGGTACAAAAGTTGAAATTGTTCTTTGGGAAAATTGTTTGGGTTAGGATAAAGTAACCGTTTTGCTGGAGGGGAGTAATTTAAACGTTGGGCTTGGAGGTTAAACAATCTTTTCATAAGTTCCTTCTTTCTCTCCATTATTCTTTTTAGAATTTGCCAGTATTGACCTTTGCTTTGCCAAAGAATTGAAAACCATGGTTCTTCATATTTTCAAATAAGCTTTCCCATCATTAATAAATATTAATGTTACAAAGCTAAATACGTATATAAGATTATAACTCCTCTGAACTGCCAAGAGATTAAAATATCCCATATAAAGCTATTATTTTATAGTTTTATCATTTATAAATAGTTAATACAATTACTGTATTCTTGTAGATTGTGATGACATACCTAAATTCTAACACTGATCCAAACAAGCAAAGAAAACGTAATATGGTATGTTGATTGTCTACAGGTAATCATTGGCTAAATGGTTCACATAAGATCCTTGAACATTGTTGTGTTTTACTAGATTTTCACCGTGCTTTGCACTGGCTGTTTTTGATACAGTTTTTCAGTGTTTCAAAATAGATGGATTTTGCTCATATGGGGAGATTACTTCAAATCTGGGGAAATATTTTACATGAGGAAAAAAGACTTCAACTGGAGACAGAGTGGAGATGACTACAAAGGAATAGAACATTGTAGACCTGGATCTGAAGCATCACAGAACTACTTTTGTATGCCCAAGGGGGCTTTAAGCTTGTTGTTTTGAACGCACTTCCCTGCCCCAGCATGTTGTATGCAAAAATAACATTTTAAATGGTGGTAAGTTTTAAAAGCCCTTTGCTTTATGACACATGGTCCCTTAATCCAACTGGCTGGCCCCCTCCCCCACCCCTGCCTAAATCCAATTTGAAATCTTCCCAGATGTTTTTTTTCCTTTTCAGTCTTCCAAACTGAATTGGAGCAGTTTAACGTGTATATTATCTATTTTATGTATACCTGTACATATTGAATATGTATAAAACAAAGGCACACACCAAATCATATTTATGGGGACACTTGATCGGTACAAAAAGTTGCATTTGGATGGCTGGTAATAACAGTTCAGTAACATTAATGAGAAGAGACATTCAAAATAAATAGGCAGGGTGTAGAATTATCCCAACCAAACATTGGGAATGAAATTTTGATTGTGTGATAACATAGACACAATAAATCAAATCTTTGACCCAGTGAGGCAGAAAAATAAAGTCTGAATTATTTGCTGCCCTTTACATAGCCAAGAAAATTAAAAGCTCAACTTTGAGTATCATTTGTAATTAGGAAGTGGGGTCTGGGGAAAAGGTGATTTAAAGGACAGACAGTAAGGTGCAGGATTATAAGAGAAATAGCAAAAGCTTCAGTCTTAAAGACACTTACATTGCAGTTCTTCTGGAGTAGTTCCAGTGATTTCTATGGGATTACTCTGCACTAAGCATTTGATGGCTTCAGCTACAATACCCTCACATGATGAACAATGTTTCTTCTTGGCTGTTATGCAGTTATGATCCCAGTTAAACTGAAGTACATGAATGCATGCCAGTTGGCACCACCCCCTAAAAACATTTCATTGGCATTAAGTTCCTTTGAAATCAGTTGGACTTGTTTCCAAATAAGTGTGTTGAGGACTGTGATGTAAATCAGGATAAATTCCATGTCTTTTAATTTAACTATGGCCCGCTCTAGAGTACAGATAGCAGATGAATGAGAGCAGTCTCCCAGTGTGTGTGTGTGTGTATGTTTTCTGAAATGCAACCATGGAATCTTGCATCCTCAGGTCCCAAATCCTGTAGGCCATTTCTCTGACCAAAATCACACACATGCACAAGTGCACAAGCACACACTTACCAGCTACTTTCCTCTCCCACAGGAGAAAATACAGTGTTTTGTTCTTTCTACCTATGAAAGAAAAAGCAGCTGGGGGCATTTATAATTAAAAAAACCAAGATGCAGGGAGAGAATTAGGTACCCATTCTCCTCTTGCCATAGCACTAAGCCAATTTGCAGTATACCTGAGGTTGTATTTTTTTTTAAGGTAGGAGACTGCACATGGGTCTTCAGAATCTTATACAGTTTAGCCCTGAGTTATGGATTAACCCAGATAGTGTTTTGAGGTACAAAATACAAAAGCAAAACTGTGATGACATCTTTGAAAAATTAAAGCAAGTCAAATGAAGTCTGAAGCTATGCATTACTGAAAACTGATAAAACAAAACAATAGTGAATAAATAAGACCATGACTAGCAATAGAACACATAGTGTACTCTGCATGTGTGATTCTCCAGATTTGGTCTAGAGAATCATTTCATGTCATTTCACTGGAAGGGCTGTTGCCAGAACACTACTTTCCTAGCTACGATGGTGCAGTCCTATTTAGTAATGCGTCTGCACCAAGAAAGTACTGACAACAATGCCATTTTAAGTATATCTTGTTATATAAGTGGGACCTGAAACAAAATGTTGCCTCTCTCCAACCTGAAACTGCCCAGTTGGTTTAACAGCCAAATTCTTTGTCCCTGCCTGCTTGCCCCCTTTTTGCTGTGGTTTCTTTCCAACTGCCTAATATGCCATGGCTCCTAGATGTTATTGCAGCAATTTTCAGCCACTGTGCCATGGCATACTGGTGTGCCGTGGATGGTCTGTAGGTGTGCCATGGGAGTTTGGGGAGGGTCATTTATTAGTAGGACAATTAGGGGATGTGAGCTACCATGTTGCATGGTGTGCCTTGTCAATGGTAAAAAAAAAACCTGATGGTGTGCTTTGACCATTTTAGTGCTTTATCAGTGTGCCATGAGATGAAAAAGGCTGAAAATTGCTGCATTACTGGATGTTCAGTCCATATCAACTACTTTGGAGTTTTCCCCTTTTCTTTCTTACTTACCAACTTCTCTACTTCTGCATACCTAGGGAGTCTCCTGCATATGTAGAAACTACTATCTTGTCTATGGGTGGTCCAATTTCAAGTATAAACTGATAGGCCCTAACCTACCTGACTTTGTTAATATATTATGATACATCACACACACACACACACACTTCTGGCAATAGTTTCCGGGTAGAGATCTACATTTGGTATTAAATTTTTATCATCAAGAAATTTGCACATCTTATTTTAAACTTTTTATTAAGAACTTGATACATTCTATATACAAAATACTGGTTTTATAATATGCAACTTTCTTGTGTTAGCAGTGAAAAAATGTTTAAAATATCTCTTAGGGTTTTTAAAAAAAAAAATTTGAAACTTAAAATATAAAGCTCTTCCCAATAGATTCAGTTTTTCTTCATAGCTGGCTCTGAAACATTCCATGTGTTCTGTAGTTAATACAAAAAGCTATTGTCTGTCCAGTGTCTGTTTACAGAGGCATTTGTCTAAGGAGATGAGGTTCAAACAATTCCTTCTGAACAGTTGGAGAAGTTTTCAAGGCTGAATAGCTGAGTGAAAAATTTTTTATAAAATTATTTTAAATATAAAATAAATTTGTATACTAATATTTTAAATATTTAGTCCATGGATACAAATGTGCATATTCCATGCTTTAAGTGTCAAATTCTAGATATAGGTGACTAACACACATTCCATAAGGCAAGCACTTGTTAAATAGGCAAAATAAAAATAGCTTGTAAATATACATATTAATTGTCAAAGTACTAGATTAAAGAACAACACTGTGAAGTTATCACTTTTTCTAAATTGAAATAAACATAAATATTCAGAAAAAAATGACAACACAGTCCTAATCATGTTTGCTCAGAAGAATTATGAGACATACAAAATTATGCAGGGGATGGACAGAGTGGATAGGGAGATGCTCTTTACACTCTCACATAATACCAGAACCAGGGGACATCCACTAAAATTGAGTGTTGGGCGGGTTAGGACAGACAAAAGAAAATATTTCTTTACTCAGCGTGTGGTCGGTCTGTGGAACTCCTTGCCACAGGATGTGGTGCTGGCGTCTAGCCTAGACGCCTTTAAAAGGGGATTGAACAAGTTTCTGGAGGAAAAATCCATTATGGGGTACAAGCCATGATGTGTATGCGCAACCTCCTGATTTTAGAAATGGGTTATGTCAGAATGCCAGATGCAATGGAGGGCACCAGGATGAGGTCTCTTGTTATCTGGTGTGCTCCCTGGGGCATTTGGTGGGCCGCTGTGAGATACAGGAAGCTGGACTAGATGGGCCTATGGCCTGATCCAGTGGGGCTGTTCTTATGTTCTTATGTTCTAATATCCTATTGAATTCAGTGTGACTTAGGACCAAATCCTATCCCACTTTCCAGCCCTGGTGTAGCTATGCCAATGGGGCATGCACTGCATCTTGTGGTGAGAGGGTAGTTATGGAGGCCTCCATAAGGTAAGGGAACATTTGTTCCCTTGCCTTGCGGCTGCACTGCAGCTGCACTGGCACTGGAAAGTTGGATAGGATTGGGCACTTACTCCCTGAAAGTGTGTATAAGATTGCAGCCTTATTTTAGTTATTGTGCTTAACTTAAAAGTAGTCATACTTGGGCCTGAACTGGATCCAGGCAGAAGTGCTGGGAATCCATTGCCCTCATGCTCAATTTTCATCTCTGACTTATAATTGTGCAGCACACATCAATGAGAACCTCAGTCAGCCAACTTTTCCTCAGTCAGGAAAAGGCCTGATCCTGAGATCCAGGTCCATCCCCTATCTCTGATTCCACAAGGTATTGTACCTCCTCCAGCTGCCACCATGTGGCATCTCCCCACATATCTCTTGTGTATCTAGTTGGGACTGACTCTTTTTCTATAGAGACTGCCTTTCAGTGAATAAAGGTACCTTTATTTCACATTGGATGCCAAGAAAAGCTATTTCCAGTGGCTCTTATATCAGTTTTAGAATTGTATTTCATGCCCATTTATAATGTATCTAGAACTGGACATGCTACAGCATGGGAAAAAAGAGCAAACACCTGTTAGGATGCATACAGAAGTACATAATTTGCTCTTGCTGTAAAGACACGTGCACAGCATTCTGATTAACAGCCCAATCCTAACCATCTTTCCTATGCTGATGTAACCGCAATGCAGCCCAGGGGTAAGGGAACAAACATTCCCATATCTTGAGGAGGCGTCCATGACAGCCCCACCACCACAGGATGCAGCACATGTCCTATTGGCATGGCTGCATTAGCACTAGAAAGTTGGATAGGATTGGGCCCTAAGTGTACAATCTTCTCTCCAGCTTAGAGGAAACTGGTTGTCCATGTTTACCACAGATGTCAGCTGTACACAATGCAAAATGGTGCATACATCACTAACCTACCTCCTTCTCAAAGCAATTTTTTAGCATTTAAAAATATGATTCTGCTTTTTCAGAAAAGGAAGGGCAGGGACAACTAGTATACATTTAAATTTGTTAATGTACATGCATTGCTTTAGAAATAATAATTTTTTAAAAATGAACAGCTCAGCTGAAGGGGCAGGAGCAACAGAGACTACAGAATCAGTGTTTGCTTTGCTAGCTAATATGTCTGTCAAAGCCACTGGAAGGCACGAAGAAAGCTGGTTTGGGGCTGTGGAAAACCTGATCTGCATGTACAATTGAACATATCCACAAAATAATTTAGTGCAACGGGCACAGAAAGTAGCATTATTAATCATAGTGGGCTGCCCTACAATTGAATTAAACAATGCAATTTCCTTTGTTCAAAATGATACCCAACGCAGTTTATAACAGGGTTCCGAATGTGTGCAATTTTTCCTTGCTATAGACATCAAAATTAGCTTATGAACTCAATACACAAGTACTTAATAACTGAACCTTCAGATTTCAGATTAAATCATACCACAGGTGTAAAAGCTATGGATTTTTTTTATAAATTTAAACAAACTTTTAAAAATTACCAAGTTCTACTTTGGTTCACATTCCCACAGGCTTCAACAAAACTATTCCCACAATCATGCAAATAGGATTTGGCTTAGAGTTAAACTCTTTCTATATGAAGGTTCTCAGGGGGATGGATAATTTTCTCTCAGCAATTTATTATTGCTCGTCAAAGTAAGCTATGCACATGCTATTGTTTTGGTAGGAAGAAAAAGAATCTTTTCCTTTAATTGTTGGATATTCCTCTTTCCAGTTCTGAGTACATAACCTCTAGAACAGTGGTTCTCAAGCATTTAGCATCGGGACCCACTTTTTAGAATGAGAATCTGTCAGGACCCACTGGAAGTGATATCATGACCAGAAGTGACATTATCAAGTAGGAAACTGTAACAATCCTAGGCTGGAATTCTACCCACACTTATCCAGGAGTGACTATCATTATTAAAAGCATATACATGGTAGCCTGTTAAAAGTACAGATCTGTAACATTCCCCCAAATGTAGTCACATACCAGTCTAATATATTAAAAATAAAACATTGAAATAATATAATAATAATATACAGTATTTATATACCGCCTTTCTTGGTCTTTATTCAAGACTTTATTCAAGGCGGTTTACACAGGCAGGCTTATTAAATCCACGCAGGGATTTTTACAAATTGAAAGAAGGTTCTCTCTTTCAAGAACCACCACATTCAAGCTGTTACACTCCGATCTGGTTTAACATTCTGGCCTCCATCCTCCCACGCTCCGAGCAGATGGAACAGCTCAGCTGCAGCTTGCCAGCTGCTTCAAGGTCGCACGGCGCCGGTGGCCTCGAACTGGCGACCTTGTGGATGTTAATCTTCAGGCAAATGGAGGCTCTACCCTCTAGACCAGACCTCCTGCCCATGAATGGGGACCCATCTGAAATTGGCTCGTGACCCACCTACTGGGTCCTGACCCACAGTTTGAGAAACACTGCTCTAGAGGGAAAGGAACTTTTGGCCAAACCAGTGTAAGGGGAATGGGTTCTTGGGGTACTCTTGGTAGTGATGTCAGAGACATCACCCAGTTGGTTGACTGTAACACTAGTGTAACCATCATATCTACAGCAACACACACACGACAACTGTTCTCCTGTTATTTCCATTCAGAACTGCTCTCCTCAAACTGCTTTTTTTCCCATGGGAACAAGGTCCCTTATCGTTTCACTGTTAGAAGCAGCCAGTGCCACCACTCCAAGCAGGAGAGGCCAAGCTGAACAAATAGAAGTGACTAGTCTTGGTCACCATTACTGCTTGCAGGTGAGTGAGTGCAGCTACCAGTTCTGTTTTTTCATTTGCACTTTCCATTTTGAAAAGACAGCAGCTTCTCCCAATAGCCATCACTGCTGGTGGGGAGATGGCCAGGTAAGCAGCAATGGCTCATCCCTGCTTCTCCGATTCCCTGTTCCAAAAGAACTCATCGTTCTATAATGATGCAGAAGAAACAGCAGCAAACAGCCACTGGGAAAGATGGCATACTGGGGTAAAAAGGAACTATGCTCTCTCCCTGATAAATATAAGGGGAAACCCACTTTAGGCCCTCTTTGTTCAGTTAGGAGAGATACTTTCTGCCACATGAGCTTTCTGCCACATGAGCTTATCTACTGGCTTTGGAAGGATGCACTGACATGTGAATTATTTTCAGTGTCTGCAGTTAAAAAACACGTTGAATAAGGCCCAAACTAGACACTACATCCAGGGTCCATAACATTACTCAGAGCTCAATCCTATTCGACTTTCCAGTGCTGATGCAGTCATGCCAATGGGGCATGCGCTGCATCCTGCAGTGGGGGGGGGGCAGTCACAGAGGCCTCCTCAAGGTAAGGGAACATTTGTTTCCTTACCTTAGGGCTGCATTGAGGTTGCACTGGTGTTAGAAAGTTGGATAGGATTGTGGCACCTGTCAGCCCATTAAACTGGAAAAGCTGCCTCTGGATGAACAGTCCAAGAAGTAGTCACACGGTATGCACACTTAACCCTTTCCTTATCATCCGTTTTCCTGTTCCAAATCACACACACCCCTGACAGCTTTTACCCGAAGTTCAAAACATGTTTCTAAATCTCTGCTGGAGGTGGGGGGAAACTGCTGGGGGAGATTTAAAGTGGCAACAGTGCCAAGACCATGAAACGTGCATCATGAAATGCGAATTTTCCGTCTTAAATGGGCTAGGCAACATTACACACTTCTGCCTGTAACACATATGTGAGATCACAGCCATAACTAGAATGTTGTCATACATTATGAAATGATAAAGGAGCAACTTCAGAAACGGGAATTATTTTGAGAAGCAACAGAAAGCAATATGCCCTGCATGCCACAGCTGTGTACTGCAAAATAGGGCTGCAATCCTGTGTGCACCTACCTAGAAGCAGGTTCCACTGAACAAAATGGGACTTACTTCTGAGTAAACATGTATAGCAGTGTTTCTCAAACTGTGGGTTGGGACCCACTAGGTGGGTCGTGAACCAATTTCAGGTGGGTCACCATTCATTTCAATATTTTATTTTTAATATAGACTAGATCAGGGGTGCTCACACTTTTTTGGCTCGAGAGCTACTTTGAAACCCAGCAAGGCTCGGAGATCTACCAGAGTTTTTTTTACAATGTTTGCGCCATCATAACATATAACATTTATGTGTACAATGTATGTTGGTTTACCTTGAGCCCCACTGAGTATAACAGGACTTACTCCTGAGTAGACATGCCTAGGATTAGGCTGTGAGGCTGCAATCCTAGCCACACTTACCTGGGAGTAAGCCCCATTGAGTACAATGGGCCTTACTCCCGGCGTTTCCTCCCATAGACACCTCAAGGGGGGGGGTCGGCACTCCGCGATCTACTCATTTTGCCTCGCGATCTACCGGTAGATCGTGATCCACCTATTGAGCACCCCTGGACTAGATGCTGTGTGACTACATTTGGGGACATGTTACAGATCTGTACTTTTAACAGGCTACTATGTATATGCCTTTAACAATGATAGTAAATGGGACTTACTCCTAGATAAGTTTGGGTAGGATTGCAGCCCAGGATTGTTAAAAATTTTTCCTGCTTGATGATGTCACTCCCAGTCATGACATCACTTCTGCTGGGTCCCAACAGATTTTCATTCTAAAAAGTTAATGTGTGAGAACCATTGATGTATAGGATTGTGCTATAGGTGAAACAGTTCCATTTCAACAGCCCAATCCTAACCAAATCCCCATGTGGCTACACAGAGGCACCTGCACGGCTTCTGCTGTATCATTTGGGCGATTTCTGGCTACTGCAGGGGTGTCCAAACTTTTTGGCAGGAGGGTCACATCAACTCTCTGACCTTACATATAAAATATACGTAAAAAAGTATAAAAGTATAAAAGACCTTACGCAAAGCAAGGCCGGCCTTTCCTTTGCTGCCGCTTCACAGACATGAAGTAACAAGCAGCGGAGGGAACCCTCAGCCCACAGATTGTGTGAGAGGTCAAACAATCAGCCCTCATGCTGAGAGTAGTTGTGTTGAGCCAGCACGGGCTCCAGCAAGTCTCCGGAGGGCCAGAAGCTCATTGGAGACTGGGGGCTCCCCATGGGCTGGATTGGGTGTCCCTGAGGGCCACAAATGGCCCCCAGGCTGGGGTTTGGACACCCCTTGGCTATTGGTTACCTCCTTGGGGTAAGGGAACATTAGTTCCCTTGCCCCAGGTAACCCCCGGCAGCTGCCATGGGTCAACTTGGACCTGTGCCTGCTTGATCACTGATGCAAATCCAAGTTGATCCATGAAGGCAGATCTTGCCCAGGAATGGGGTCAGGATTTGGTGTACACTGCCACTGCTGAACCCGCCCCCTCTCAGCACTGATCTATTCTCCCCCCCCCGTCATCTCCCTGTTCAACCCTCCCTTGCTCCATTCAACCCCCCCCCCCGCTTCCTTTCAACGCCCTGTGCCAGTTTACCTGCACTGGCAGGTGTCCAGTATATCTTCATGTGGAACCAGCTCCTCGCCACTTGTGGCATTAGCCAGGCCCTGTGCACTGACTGGCACTGTTGCATTTGTGACAACCGTAAGTAGTTTATGCCATCAGAATACACATTCTACTGACATACATACATACATACATACATACATACATACATACATACATACATACATACAGGTAGGTTAGGACTGGGCCACAAGTGTGCCTTCTATTTTTAATATTGACTTCAGAGAAAAGCACCTTTTAAAAGGATAGCATATTTCTAAATGCTGTAGTTCCATCTTCTCAAATTTACAAGACTTCCTTAGAAGTTTTCCTTTTATGCACTCCCTTCCTTTTAAGCACTACTGTAGACAACTTGAGCTTCAAATATGTTTTATAGGGAACATACCTGATTTTTTCAGCAGCTCTATTTTCTTCCTGGATTGTCACCTGGGATTCTCTAGTGTGAGATCTACGTGCCTCAGGCCCGAAAGCAATATTTGATTTTTCTTTAGACGATGGGAAGTAGTAAATAGGAAAATGGGGATGTTCAAAGTCAGAGTCATCTGTAGGGTGCAAAAGTATAAGAACACTTACTGTTCAAAAACATGCCCCACATTAACAACTAAAACAAGGTTACATCTGCAAACTGTAATACCTAGGCAACACTGAAATATGACTTAACAAAATATAGATTGGAACATGTAAATGAAAGCATAGCATTTTAAAAAATAAACTACTATAAACATTGCAGATGTGCATGTTTTCTGTCAGCGTCTGCAAGACCATGATCCAAGCAGGATCTTCAATAAAAATTGGAAATAGAAAAAAAAATTATGGAGAGAGAAAGAAAGAAAAACATCTTTGCTGTTACTGTCAGACTCAGTTAAATTGTAGAAATTGATATGAATTAGTAAGTAATGAGAAACCTTAAAAAACTAAGGGTGCAATCCAGAGTGTGCCTTGGGCACACGCAAGTAAAGCAAGTACTTTACTTGGGCAAGTACTTTACTTGGGCCGGCGCAAGTAAAGCATGTCTGCACCTCCTCTAGAGTCAGCTGGGCTGGCGCAGGGAAGGACGCTGGCCCACGCAGGCTGAATCCAGTCTCTGCACCAACTCTGATGGGGTGCTGTGATGGGTCGTATGTATGTTCAGTTGTATACTATGAACGTATTGTTAATTTTTATGCTGTTTGTTGACAATAATAAAACTGAACTGAACTGAACTCTGATGGGGAGGGTTGCGTCGGCTGAGTTCAGGGTCTCAGGGAATGCAAGGGTCTTGGGGGATGGGGAGGAGGGATGCATCCCAGGGCGGGGTAGAGCAGGCGAACAGTGGTCCCAGAGGCGGGTGGGAAGCAGGAGGCGGGGCTGGGACCCGGCAGTTATGACAGATCGCAACCCCATTCCCCGAGCAGCATGGAGCGGCTGCAAGCTGCTCTGCTCTCCTCTGACTTATGCCACCTCCAGAGCACTGGGGCTGCGGTGGCCTACCTAGGGGTTAGGGGAAGATTTTCCCCTTACCTCTGGCTGAGCCACTTTGGGCCGTATCTTGCACTGGATACAGTGCAGGCCTCCTAGCCTGCAAGATAGGACTGTGCTGTAAGTTAACAGAAAAACTGAATTTGTTATCGCTGATATGTGGTCTTCCACCGGGAGAAATGTTTTTGCTGTTCAATAGCACAGAACAAGACAATTTAAACCTTTAATACCATGGAAGTTCATTTCAAAAATGTTTCTGTAAGAATATTTTGAAGATTTGTTAGGGAAGGTTCATTTAACCATTCATACGCCATTACTGAACTATCTAAAAAAGTAATAAACCAACTTTACAGTAAAAACTACTTCCAGGCAATAATCTTCAAAGCAAAAGAATTTGATTAATCATCTATTGCCTTTTCCCCCTTCCAAATACTGTATGTTTTTCTCTTAATGCCGATTCTGTAAATTATCACAAAAATATAATTTGCATACCAAAATGTGAATACGATGCATTTTCATTCAGTGTACTTTCTGCCCTGTTCTTTCGTCTGGCATCTCTGGATGCTTTCCAGTTCATCAGGAATCGTCTTTCCATTTCTTTTATTTCTTTCCCATCAAGAGATTCTGAGGAACAATTTTGGGAGACAGTAACTGCTAGGTTTCTTTAGATTAGCCAATTACTTCCTCAGTGGGGCTCTACTATTTCACAGTGCAATCCTTGGCATGTCTCTTCTGAAGTAAGTCCCACTGCATTCAACATAACTTAATCCCAGGTAAGTGTATATAAGATTGCAATATTAGGAACACAGTGCTGTGGAGAAGCTTTGCTCTCTCTGGCTTTTGTTCTTTTTCTATTAGTACTGCCACAGTAAAGATACCAATTTTGTCACCATGATCTCCACATGCTATTATACAATAGCCAAGTTTCGCTTTGTCTCTGTGATACAATTGCTTGTTGGATAGAAAGCAGGTATACAAACTGCTACTACATAGTGGTGGAAAAGATTAATTTGAGGATTAAAAGAACGTCTACCTGTAAACGTGTCATAGCTCTATATAAAAAGAGAGAAGAATACACCTGAAAAGAGTTAATTCCCACATCTCTACCTGGTGTGTTACAACAGCATATTATGACTGTTAGATATAATCCAGTGCAATGCAAAGGAAGCAAGACCAATGAAACAAGACTTCTGAATAATTTACACGTTCTCCAATGCAATCTAACAACCATTGTACATGACAGCCACAGAGTTTTAGAGCTTGATCATCCAAATGATCGAATTCAGTAATGTTTGCACATCTGTCCTCTGACATGGCATTAACATTTTCTAACAATCCAATCTTAACCAACTTCCCAGCACTGATGCAGTTGTGAATAGGGCATGTGCTGAATTCTGTGGTGGTGGGGGGTGGGTGCTGTTATGGAGGCTACCTCTAGGTAATGTTTGTTCCCTTACCACCTCAGGGCTGCATGGTGGCTGCATCTGCACTGGAAAGATGGTTAGGATTGCGCTGCAATTCTACTAAATAGATTCAATTGTCACAATAATTGTAGTGCAAGCCTCTGCTTGTACAACAGAAACTAAAGCAAACGTTAAGCTGTTTTTCCTCTGGTAGGCTTTTTAGCACTTTCTCAATGATGCTATCATAAACTCACAAAAGTAAATGAGAAACTATGATGTCATACTGACACATTATGAGCTAGTAGGTTTGACCTAAGGGGGTGTAAAGACAGAAGAACAGGGCTAAAGCCCAAACTAGATAAGATGCCTGTTGAGTCCCTGGTCTGATCAGGATTGCCTCAGGGAGGGTGGCTTTAACCCTGTGCCCCCAGGATAGTCCTAATCCAGATCAATGAACACCAATGGGATTTTTTGTTTGGGAGTAAACAGCAGACATGAAAGGCAGGATCTGGACTGGGACCACACTGTGAACAAACTGCCCCCTTTCCCCATGGCAGTTCCAATTAGATTAGATTCTGAGCTCAGGTTAGTGTCTGCTAGTTATGTTAGATACTTCAAGCATGTAAGTCCCAGTTAGCATAATAATGTGTAAAACAATAATTTTTAATACAGATAATAATTTGTTTGACCCTTAGAGTACGGATACCTGGACTGAAATCTCGGTTCAGCTATGAAGCTCATTGGGTAATTTTGTGCCTGCCTAACATACTTCATAGGCTTGATACGTGTATAGGGACAAGGTAGAAACTGCCACTCTAAGCTTCTTGGAGGAAGGCAGATTACAAACAAACACACACTCCTTTGCACATTTACCTAAGATAAGCCTTACTAAATTCACAGTGGGATTTGATTCTGAATAAACATGCATGGATTGGACTGCATCATAAAACAGTCAATTTTCTCATCACCTGTGGAAGTAATAATTGCCTGCAAGTTACTAGGAAGGATACATCTTCTAAAGCAGGTGATTTTTGGCCCAGTCCTATCCCCCTCCCCTGCCAGCATAATTAACATTATGTCAGTGGGGGCTGCTTTACAGCTGTCAGCAAATGAGTGTGGAGAGGAGGTTGCAGCAGCCTTGCAAGTACTGGTGGGCTGATACAAACTGCAGGAGCAGGTAAGTCAGTGCAGGTGATTGGAGGGGACTGAACAGGTCTGGGGTGCAGAATGGGTCAGTGATGGGATGAGACAATGCCGTGACTGGGAAGGCGAGGATTGCTGGGCCTGATCTGCCTGCACGGAGCAACATGGACTTGCACCAGTGATATAGCAGATACAGGCACTGGTATATCTAGAGGTGGGACTGTGCACTAAGTTTTGCAGGGAGCCTCCCTGCAGTATGCAAGTGGCTCCTCCCTCTCCCCTTGGGAGCCATTCACCTCCGGTTCCCCCCCATGGCTCCCAAGGGGAGGAGGAGGAGCTGCCGCCTGCAGGGAGGATCCTTGCAAAACTTAGTGTGCTGCCCCCCTGTCATGAATATGTAAAGTTTAGGCCTAGGTTAGCATGTGAAGCCTGAACCAAACTAAGTCAGTAACGGAGAAGTGGCTAGCAGTTCCTAGCTGCAAGAATGTGAGTAAACAAACAAAAAGATTGTTGTCTCTCCTTTGCTGGCCAGAAAGGACAGACAACAAGAATTACAACCCATTGGAATGTTTAACACCTCAAGTAGACTGAGAGGCAACGGATCAAGCGGAATGGAATGCAGCTATGGATCTCCAGTTGGGAGTGGTAAGAACTAGGAGGGCTACAAGTTTCTGATTGGACAGTCTAAATAAGTATGAAGTCACCTCAGTACTATTAGCATAAGAACTATAATAATGAGTGCCCCAACGGGTGTGTCTGGTTCTTCTTGGGCAGAGTTTTTGGGTGCAACATCCTGCACACTGTGAGCTCCATTATCCACCATGGGCATCTGGCCTCACAGGTAGCCTGGAGCTAAGAGATCTACAAGAGTAACTGACCCAGGTGAGAGATAGGTATTAATAGAGATAGCCAGCTAGCTATTATTTTATTGCTGATATGTTTCCTAGATGTTTGTGCCTCTAGCATTTGCTGCCTCATGTAACCTTATGTACTTAATAAACTAAAATCTCTTTTACCAAGTTGTTTCATTGTCTGTTGGGGACAAAGGTTCAGAATCCTTCCTAACTGTTCAGCAAGCTACCAAGTATTCACTGAGGTCTAGTAACTTGAGGACTGGAGCTTTAATTGGAGAAAGAGCTCAGTGCCTGCAAGGGATAGAGTTAAGCCTAGAGGGTCTCAGTGTCGCTGGACTGAGGCACTGGCACATACAGGGTGGTGGCAGTACTACTGGACGGGGGGCCTTGAGGGCTTTAGGGTTAGAGAACCAATAACTCTGAGCACCCCAACCCACCTAAATTTACGACACCCTCCTCTAGATATGCCAGTGGGTACAGGTGCGGGTTGTCCCACAGCAGTTGCTGGGGCTTACCCAGGGTCAAGGAGATAAATGTCTCCTTACCCCGAGGAGACCTCAAGCAGTCGAAAATTCCACATGGGATGCAGTAGAAGCCACATCAGTGTTGATGCATCGCCATGCAGGGATTTAGGTAGAACTGGGATGATATTTTCAGCTACAAATGGTTAACATAGGTATATGTATTAGTCATATGCAGCATGAAAATTACTCATCTACTCTGGAGGAGCTACCCTCTTTTGTGGGCAGGTAGGCTAGAAATAACTGTTGTGAGTCAGTCACTTTTGTGGACCTATTTACAAGGTGGGTTGAGTTGTTAGTCAAAATGCTGTGGTAAAATAACCCCCCTGCAAAAAAAAACACCATTAAAAACACCCTTTATTTGGTATTTATGTTAGCATTATTTCTGTTCATAGGAACTTTGTTCTAACTATGCTTTAATGAATTTAAAGTTTAGTTTAATGGTTTAATGAATCAACTTCTTATAAAAATAAAGAGCTCTGAAGGTATATTATTTTACCAAGAGTTTTTGACTGTAATATAACTCTGTCTCGGTATTTTGGTTTGTGGCAAACAGGATTCCCATTCAGCTCTAATTTGCTCAGTTTGAACCATACACTCACAACAAACTCCAAGTCCTGCAAATACCAGAGAAAAGAACATGAATATTTTTGCTTATTTGGCAGTATAACTAAACTTATTTGTAATTCTATATATTCGATTAAGCTTTCCAAACTGTTACACACACAGGTATCTTTACTAACTCCAGTAACATGAAGGAATAATCATACATGTTAAATTAAGAAACAAACATGCTTTACTCATAAAGCAAAAAAAAAGTTGCATTCTAATTGTCTAATTCATGATTTTGACCAACTTTCTGTGTAGTCACCTTCTACTGTAAAGGTTAAGTATGAAATATGGGTCAGAATCCAGAGCAACATAAATGGAAGTACAAACACCACTTGTTTAGCTACACATCCATGTAAGATCTTGAGGAAAATATGTGTCCAAATAGTTTTATTTTTATTATGGGCTTCTATTTATAAAAGAGAATATATATGCCATGTAACTATCTTCAAGTTTGAAATAAACAGCCACTTCAAATGCAGATCTCTGGATTTCAGCCATAATACTTCAAGATCATGCTGAAAATAATTTCTAAAAAATTGTATGAGAGTTTTTTTAGGAATCATCTCTATGGCATTTTTCAGTATACAAAATCCCTCTTCTATGCATATATATGTAAATAAGCACAGAAGTATGTACTCATGGGAAGGGGGTTGTCAGCAGAAAATCCTTTTGCATGCTTGCAGAGCTGCATATCCAAGAGAATGGACAAAAAAAGGAGATGAATCATGCCCAGAGAGCTTTGTAATTATTCTCTCAATTATAGAATTCAGTAAGTAAAAATTTCCTTCCACATCTGTGAGTGGTCAGGGCAGAGGTGCCACTAGGGTTTGTGTCACCAAGTACAAGAGCTCAGTGTGGGCCCAATCCCATCCAACTTTCCAGAGCTGATGCAGCCATGCCAATGGGTTACGCACTGCATTCTGTGGTGGCAGAGCAGACACAGATATCTCCTTAAGGTGAGGAAATATTTGTTCACTTAACTCAGGACTGCACTGTGGCTGCACTAGCACTGGAAAGTTGGATAGGATTGGGCCCTGTGTCACCCCCAGGGACCTCCTGATGGACCTCCTCCATACCAGGCCATACAGATTAAATTACAATATCATACACATAGCTTAAATGCAATGGCATTACTGGAGTTGGTGTAACCCCCATTAATTTTATTTATTTAATATATAACAGTACAGGTCACGCAATGAACCAGTAACCAACAAAAAACCAGTGGCTAACTTGAGGACACCCAGAGACCATTCCTGGACTTGACGTGCCGGCTTATCACCAGCACACACTGTTGCAAAAGCACTGTGCCGTAAGGCATGTTTGCGAGGTTTACTGCCGGGTGAGCAGACGTGCTAGCCCAGCATTGGCTGCCACTGGGCTAGCGCCGGCCGGGCACCCAGCCTCCACTGCTTGGCGGTCACACGGACCGCTGAGCCGTGGAGAAGAAAGCGGGGGTGGGTGGAGAGGAGGTGTGACAGGAAGGCGGGGAGAGGGTGGGTGGGAGTCTTGCCAGGGGGAGGGAGTGGGGAGAGAGGGAGACAGGTCTGGTGTAGCTTTGCTTCACTGGATCCAGAGTGTTCGTATGGG
Organism: Tiliqua scincoides; assembly: GCF_035046505.1. Taxonomy (NCBI): domain Eukaryota; kingdom Metazoa; phylum Chordata; class Lepidosauria; order Squamata; family Scincidae; genus Tiliqua; species Tiliqua scincoides. Next base: position 39,935,495 of record NC_089824.1, on the reverse strand, counting down.
GCTCGGTGCCCGACACTAACGCTCTTACTTCACCGCTAACCTTCTGGTCAGTGGTGAATCAAGTAGTCCCATTGTGGAGCTACTCCCTTACCTGGGAGAAGACAAAAGTCCCCTTCTCCCAAGGTGCTGCCGCTGGTGAGTAGGATGCAGCGGCAGCCATTTTCGGTGCCGCTACAGCCGTATGCCACGGGAGCTCATGATTGGGTGTCACACAACTGAATAAGAGTTCTAGTACATGGAAATGAGAGCTGACTCATACTAACACCTTATTGGTTCCTTGCTGTGTCATAACAAGACCTCATTGTCTTGGAACAATCAGTCTCATTGGTCAGTTTTGAGTTAAAGAAATCCACTTTTTGTTACATAAGGCAGTTGTGTTTTATTTTTCTGATTAATTGGTCATAATCTTTGATAGAATACAGATATTCAAACACAGTTTGTTTTATTGCATTCTGCATTAAATTACCTATTTAATGATATATAACAGGGGTGCGCAAACCCCAGCCTGCGGGCCACTTGCGGCCCTCAGGGGCTCCCAATCCAGCCCGCCCCAGTCTTCAATGAGCCTCTGGCCCTCCAGAGACTTGCTGGAGCCTGTGCTGGCCCAAAGCAACTGCTCTCAGTGTGAGGATGACTGTGCAACCTCTCATCTGAGCTGTGGGATGAGGGCTCCCTCCACTACTTGCTGTTTCATGTCTGTGTTGCAGCAGTGGCAGCGAAGGAAAGGCTGACCTTGCTTTATGCAAGACCTTTTATAGGCCTTGAGCTACTGCAAGACCTTCATTCATTCATATAAGTTCCATCTCTAATAAATTCATTTATGTAAATTTATTCAAATTTTATATGCAAATTAATTCCTTTTTTCCTGGCCCCCGACAGTGTCAGAGAGATGATGTGGTCCTCCTGCCAAAATATTTGGACACCCCTGATATATAATATGATGTTATTATTCCTAAATACCAAAATTTTCACAATTTTGGCCATAGTTGTGTCAACCCCACCAAGAGTGTCACCTGGTGCGGTACACACACCTGCACCCCCTTGTGACACCACTGGGTCAGGGCAATGTGACTTAGGTCAAACCTGCTATTTTTATATAACTACAATATATAAGCAAGGTAAAATGGCATGTACGTTTTGAGCAGAAAGATATGTAGAAAAAGAAAACATGAGCAGCAGAGAGCAAGAAAAAAAGAAAAAGCTTTCCTACCGTGATGTCTTAAAAGGGAATGATCTATATGAACATTCCACTTCCGCAACATTAGCAACAAAGAAAAGTTTTCATTGGTATTTATAAGCTATGTTGATCCAATATTGCTGCTGTGGCAATCATATCTTTTGAATGTTAAGGCTCCAATTGCATATTTGGATAATCTGGCATTTTATTTCCAAAAGTGAAACAAAGCCTAAGTATGTGTAACTGCACTGGTTAATGTTAGCTGCTTGCTATCCTCGCCTTTCTTAAGATACCTTAAGAGAACCTTACTATTCAACCTTACTATTCAACCTTACTATTCAACCTTACTATTGGATCCAGTGAAGCAAAGCTACACCAGACCTTACTAAGAGAAATCTTAAGATACCTTAAGAGAACCTTACTATTTACTTGTAGATAGTAAATTCCTTGGAGCAGAGACCTTTTTTGAGCATCATTTATACAGATGACATACCATATTTTGTAAGAAAGAAACAAAATATACTTCAAAAACTAAAATAATTTTGAAAATATAAGAGTACATAATTTTAAAAAACTTTGCAAAGTATACAGCTAAAATTTGATGAATGTACCTACACAATTTTGTAGATTTTTGTTGACTATTACTCAGTTGATAAATGATCCAGAACATGCTCACGCCAGTGTATGTTTATATAAGAATGTACTAATCCCATGTTGAAATATGATTACCCTTTGGATACGCTCTAGTTGTTCATTGCCTTCCTGTCTCTAATAAAGTGCTTTCACTTGCCAGGCTTTCAATAAGCTGTACTAAAGGGACTAGACACTTTTTTGGGCAGTCTCTGTTTGATAAATGATCATGTCATGCTATCACTTAGAGGTCTGCTACAAAATACTAAAGAGCAAATTATATTCTAGGCACACAGGGGTTGAAAGCCTCCGATGACATCTGTAGTACTGGCTGTAGCCTTCTTCCCAATTAATGATGGTCATTTAAGAAGCTGCGTTTGACCAGTGTGCTCCAATTTTTATCGGCTGTGTCTAGCTCAAGTGCCCTAACTACATCTGTAGACAGCAATTTGTCATCATTCTGACGGTCTGCCATTATCTATTTCAGAAAATCTATATTTTTTTCTGTTGTTCCTGACTGAATTGTGAAGTGAAGGAATTCATCTTTTTGAAATCCTGCTGTCATAATCAATAATGGCCAAAGGTTGAATAAATTAAAGATTTATAACCATATTCTCAGAACACAGAACCAGCACAAGTCCTTCCAGCATAAAGAGAACTTATAAACCCACAGATACTACAAGCATTACAACTTCAACCTATATGTCATAATCCAGTACACGAAGGGTCTTTCTATTCTTGCATATGCTATGGAAATACCCCATTCACGGACAAATATGAATTGGTATGTATAGTGTAGCCACTTGGTATGCATAGTGTTTGCCTCACAGAAGAAAACTTTACATACATACCATTTTTGCATACTTTGGGCTTGGCAAACTCAACTGGAAGTTCTTGACTATTGAAAATGTGTTTAGGATCAAAGAACTACTTTAATAGGTTGATACCTCTATTTTTCTATTTAAAAATTTACACATTAGGTCAAATTCTTTTCAAAATAAGGTACTCTGCAGTATTAAGAGGAATGAAAACCAAAATTAAGAGGAATTGTTTTTATCATCTTATAAATTTCAGGTTGAAGAGAGTTTCAAAAGTTTTCTCTAGCTATATTTTGTATAAAATTATGGGAACATTCTATTAAATATGCAGAAGCTGAACAGAAATGAGAAATTGAGGGTCAGTTTGAATTATATTTCTCCCCACTCAGCTCTATACATGAGGACATGAGGGGAGGGTTTGAGTTTATATAATGTCATTTTTTTTTGGGGGGGGGGGGGTTTACAAATCTAAGAACCTGGTCCCATACACACAACTTACAGAGTAATCCTATATAGGTATACTCATAAGTAAGCATCATTAAATGGAGCTTACTTCCAGAAAAGTGTGTATACAATTACAGCCTTAAAAAGCAATTCCTATTTATTTAAATAGAAACTACTGGTCCTGCGGACATTGCAAGGGCATATTGAGGAGTGGAGAGAGAAAGGATCCAGAATCCCTTTACCTCAGAATGCCAGAAGCGAGGGAGGGCACCAGGATGCAGGTCTCTTGTTGTCTTGTGTGTGCTCCCTGAGGCATCTGGTGGGCCACTGAGATACAGGAAGCTGGACTAGATGGGCTTTTGGCCTGATCCAGTCAGGTTTTTCTTATGTTCTTAGGATGAAGGGTCCAGTTCTATCCAACTTTCCAGTGCTGATGCAACCTTGCAAACAGGACATGCACATCCTGCAGTGTGTGTGTGTGGGGGGGGGCAGGTTTGTTCCCTCCCCTTGGGGCTGCATTACAGCTGCATCATCACTGCAAAATTATATTAGGATTGGGCCCCAAGTCTTCCACAAAGACACACTTGTTATAAATATTGTTATATGTTATAAAAGCTGTCTCACAGTGCCAGTCACCTGCTTGGTGGACTGTACATGGAGCAGAAACACCATATGCACATCCTAAGGTGCTGGTTGTTGCACTTTTCATCCCTCCCAGCAACCTTTAATGGGTACAAAAAATGTTTCTGTACACATACTGAATTTAAAAAATAAATTTTAAATGGTGATTAACAATGTTAAAAACCCTATGGTAAATAGACTACAACGACTGGGCAGCCCAATCCTGAGCTTCCCAGGGCCCAGGATTGCCACGGTGCTGAAATGGCTACCGTACCATCCCAAGGGGCTGGGAAGCACCACCGGGGTTACTCAGAGTAAGGTAGCTTACATGCGCTTACCCTGTACAAACCCCAAGCAGCCCCGATGGGTCTCCTCAGATCTGCACTCACTATCAAGGCGCACATTCGAAGAGACCTGTATCAGGTCTCCTGAGCCCAGAAGGGAGTCAGGATATGGCAGCAAGGCTGCTGCCATCTTCCCCCCCCCCACTCTATTCCCCACCACACCTTTCCCCTGCCTTCCCCCACCCTGCAATGCCTACCCTCCCACTCACCTCTCTGACACTCAGCGCTCACCTGGAGCACTAGGTGGTGGTCATCCGTCCTCTGCCCAGCACTGGCTTAGCAGGGGCGTACGCTGAATCAGTGCCTGCGCTGGGTGGGTGGTGAGTGCTGCAGGTGTGCTGTGCTGCAGTTGTGCCTTACCGCATGTTCGTGCCACTACAAGCCAGCAGTGAGCCAGCATGCAATGTTCAGGATTGGTCCCTAAGTCCAAGGAATAAGTTTCCTGTATATTAACACATATATTGCATTTCAATTGCCTCATCCAAACAAATAATTCAAGTAAATGATATTTTTAATAAAATAAAGTCAGAAGTTGACTAACTTTTAAAATATATTTATCATGCCTATTGATGACCTCAATTTCTGCTACATTATTTATCCATTCCTATGTTATTTTTATTACCTTTACGTGGTTAAGTTGATTGTCAACAGCTATGAGATGGAAGAGATTTTCCAGAACTGCCAAATCACTCACTTCATCAATATTGTTATTGCTGATATTCAGAACTGATAAAGACTTCTGCAATGACACAGACCAAACATTTTAAAAGAAAAAGAGCTGGAATCCTAGGTACATTTACATGGGAGTAAGCTTGGCTGAATCTGGAGGGGGGGCTGCAATCAGAGGAAAAACTGTACCAGGGACAAATTCCTAAAGCACTATTACCCCCCCCTCCCCCAACATTCCACCTGCTTCCTCTCCTGCCCAGGCTGCTATTTAGAAAACAAACAACCCACCTATCTGGCCCTGTTGTATGTTTAGAGACACACCTGACTAGGGGTCCAATCCTATCCAATTTTCCAGTGCCGGTGCAGCTGTACCAATGGGACATGTGCTGCATCCTGTGGTAGGGAGGCAGTCACAGGGGCCTCCTCAAGGTAAGGGAATGTTTGTGCCCTTACCTCAGGGCTGCATTGTGGTTGCACTGGTAGTGGAAAGTTGGATAGGACTGGGCCCTAGTTCCTTACATCTATGCAAAGATGCAGAGCACTGTGTAGCACAACTGGAACTCTTATCTCATTTTAAAGCAGTTGATTTGAAATCTTTAATAACTTTTAGCGTTCTTTACACTGAAAGAGCAGTAGTAAAATGGCCATAAAGAAGAGAAGCCTGTGAAGAAAATAAAGACCTTAACCTATATTTTATTTACAGCTTCAGCCTTGAAGGGTGCAATAGAGGCAGGAAAGTATTAACTTTAAATCTTCATACAAAAAGTTAGACAAATCAGCTAGGTCCCACAAGGTTAAGTTGTACAATGTACTGTGGTAATTCCTAATTTGTGAAGTTTGCCCCCCAAAACCTCCTCTTGTTCCACTCTGTCTTTTGTATTTGCTATAATGTGAAGCCTTTGGAAAACACAGCATAGAGTAATCAACAGGAAACACCGATGGGTTAGAATAGTTCTAAACTTGATTGATTCTCTAATGAAAAATTTAGATTACTACAGTGTGCCAGTTAGCTGTACATTTCGTGTGCAAAGCAGGAAAAGCATATTATAAGCTAGCTCTTCCCCAATAAAGAAAATGTAATGATCAATATTCTAGGATAACTATAGTGAAAACAAGAATCGGCAATTTCAAGTACAGTATTTAAAAATATTACAGCTAGGATCCAAACAACCACGCACCTACCACATGCCCAAGGCTTTGAAATCATGTTTCTTTACAGCATATTCCCCATTCATTTCTTAAGAATAAAGAAAGTAAAATAGGACTTTGTTTAAGCAGGGTATACCTGGAAGTATGCCCTACTGAGTAAAAGCTCAATGCCAAGTAAGGATGCTTAGCACTGGGGTTCTCAAATTCTATTCTAGTTATTATCCTATTACCTAACAGGAAGTATATGCAACACAAGAATTTACTAGAACTTACTGTGAAAACAAAACAAAAGATTTCTAATATTTACTACTATGGGTCACTCCAAATCTTTAAAATGTTGTTAAAAATGCAGAAGAAAAATCAACCCTTCACAGTTTGTAAGTCTTATGGAAGTAAAACCCTTTGATAAATGGGAAGTTAAGTGAACATTTGAAATAATTCCTGTTTTGATTTTTTTTAACAATCAACATCCATCACCAGATGTCATCCAAATTCTGTGTTCTTACTGCCAGTGAATGAAGACTTCTTGGGTCAAACAAGAGCTTTTCTCCTAGGGGAAGCTGCTGGCTTTCAATATGTAATTCTCTCAGTTCTTCTAAATTCTCTAAGCCCTCCACAACAGTGATATAATTGCCACCCAGATACCTTAAGAGAACAATATAAGAGATATTTTACTCGTATGATTTGTTAAAAAGATATTCACACATTTCTGAAAGAAAAACCAGTACTGTATAATAATTATAGTATCTTACTGAAGAACTGCAAACAATGAATTAAACTATTATCCCACTCCTAAAAACATTTACCAGGAAATTGAAGCTAATAAGGCTTCCTATCAAGCATGTGTTTAGAATTAGGAGGCCAGTCAAACAAAATTAGAATCTTTGAAAGCAAGTAATTATAATATGCAATATAGGACATTACATATGCCAATTTATATTTATTGTAATATGCAGTGTACAATTACATAGGTAAGTGTATATAACCTGTACATAAATTTTAATACAAAAATAAAATTTGAAAAGGCATGTTTCAGATATCATCTGTTTCCACCCCAAGGCACAATCTAGCCAAAGTGAAGCACTTTAGAGTCACATTAATTTCAACACATGCTTAACTCTCTCACTGAAATAAATGAGACCAAAAAATGCTAGAAAAAGACTTCAATCTTATACTTGAGTGTAAGTCAATTAAACATAATGGGACCTACTTCAGAGTAGACATGGATAGGATTGCACTGTAAAGCTCCAAGACTCTTTCCTGGAAGTAAGCCTAATTCCATTCAGTGGAACTTACTTCTGAGTAAATCTACATAGGATTGTGTTATTGGACTTGCTCATGCGCTAGGATTTACACAACATGTGAGTGGAACTGCTATGTAGCCAATGTAATATATTTTTGTTTTAGAAATTACATACTTTTACTTTATTTTTGTATTTCTAGAGGCATAAATGAATACAAAAATGAGAAAAATCAGAAATTTTGTACTTACAATTTTTCCAGTTTTATTAGTGATGACAGATTTTCAATTCTTGAAATGCAATTGTTCTGCAAGTACAGATGTCTTAGGTTTGAAGCAAAGTCCAAGTTATGTATTTGTCTAATTTGGTTATCATACAAATAAAGGACATTAAGGTTTTTACACAAAGAGAGATCATCCTAAGAGAAAGAATTAAAATGTTACTCTTAAAGTTTACTCATAAGCAATCGCTTGAGCGTTCCAATTTTTTCAGATACAGCTTTTCACCTCCTGTTACACTGCTTGTAACATTTCTGTAAACATTATGTTGTCCTAAACCTGACAGTTCTGATAACATGCTATCCTTAGCAAATTTATTCATAACTGTCCAATGCATTAACATTATATTTAATTTACTTTGGATTCCAGCCATGGAACTGCACAACTAGTTCCAATGCCCAAAGAGGCAGTAAGCTTACATTTTCTGAGCAGCAGCTCCCTGTATCACATAGCGAACGATTTCTGAAATTGAGAAAAATTCCCAGGCACTTTCTGATATGACACGGGGGGGGGGGGGGCTGCTATTCAAAGAAAAAAAAATGGCAAAAATCTTACCAGGCCTGCCCAAGCCCTTGAGCACACCTAGCTCTTTGGATCCCAGCCCAAGTTTTCTGCTGGCAATTGTATCAGAAGTGCAGATTATCTCAGAATATAGAGATTTGACTAGATATATGATCCCTTTCTTGCAACTTCAAGCAAGTGTTTAAAAAAAATCCATTCACCTCCCATGCTTCCTTTGTCCTCTATTAACAAAGAAAGCATGCATTAAAACAAAAGTCTGTCTAAAATTCAACTGAAAGTAGTTGTATTTCAAATACAGTATTCTTACAATTATATCTATATTTTTATTAGATAACTTGAGATGAGTTGTTTTCCTCATGTGCTGGGCCAAGGACTCATCTCTGCGATTCTTCTGATTGAGGCTTTTAGCAATTAGCTCCAACGTTAGTCGAACCATAATTGCTGCAATAAATCCAATTTTCTACTCAATTTGGTAGGTAAATACAGTATTCTTGTTTTATCACCTAAAGTTTTAAAATAAAATAAATGTAAGTTATAAAATGCCATCTTAAACAATATCATTACATTATCATATACTTCAACTGACATTCGTTTCTTATTTCTATGTAATATTTTTTGCAGAATGGGATTTTTCCCATATAAGTCTGTTCCTCCAGCTTCTTCACTTCCTCCAGCTGTTCACTTCCAGCTTCTTAATTTTTCTTATAAATACAATATACATGGTAATATTTGTTATCCCAATCTTTCTATTGTGCACTATTCTGCCTGATCCTGTTTTCCTGAAAGTAGGACTGACGCCCAATTTAAAAAGTATTTGATTAATCATACATGTGTTAATGGATTGGGAGCCCAATCCTATCCAATTTTCCAGTGCTGGTGCACTGCATCCTATCGTGGAGAGGCAGTCACTGGGGCCTTCTTAAGGTATGGGAAGATGTGTTCCCTTACCATGAAGCTGCATTGTGGCTACACCAGAACTAGAAGGTTGGATAGGACTGGGCCCTGAATCTGCATAAATTTGCATATTAATAAAACCAGTGATTTTGAGGAATAAAACATACTGTTTTCAGAAGATGCACAGGTATTGAAGGAAGCACCATCTTAAGGCTGCATCACTCACTCCATTAATGAACACAGCCCTAACATGCTTCATTTTTCTGGGCTAACCTGCAGCCAATGGAAGCTTTCTTCCTGAGGCCAAATAGTAACTGTGTACATGGGTAATCCTCATCAGGACCACTGTGGGGGCAAATGATTCAAGACTCTTTCCCATTATGGTCTTGAACCCCATGGTTGACATTTAGCCTAGAAAAACTTAAGCAGATTTAGGCCATGCACCTTCTTTACATAACATGTACTTTGGGCCTTAGAACTACTGTACCATTCTTTCCTGTGCATGCAAGAAAGGCATGCCTTGGCTCAGATGATCCCTGTCACCTGTGTTTTTAAAGTACTTGTCCAGTTTTTAATAATTATTTTAAAACTAATTTTTATTTTAAACCAACACTATGTTAAGTGAGGGTAACTTTTTAACTCAATGGTTTTTAATCCAGTAAATCCAGTGGTTCCCAAACTGTGAGCTGTGACTCTCAGGGGAGCCATGGAAACCAGCCAGAGGAGTCATGGAATCATCTTGAAAAACCAGCCACCCTATAGGGTTGTAGCCCTAATGAGGAGCCGCAGCCAATGGCCCAGTAGGTCAAGGGAGCTGCCAGTCAAAAAAGTTTGGGAATCAATGCATTAAATCTAACTGATTAACAGCCCAATCCTAACCTTCCTGGAGCCCACTGGGGCAGCACCACCAAAATGACTACTGCTGTATCCAGTGGGTGTTGGGAACAGCTGGAGGTCTCCTTGGAGGAAAGGAACTTTTGTCCCCTTCCCACAGGGAAAGCCCCAAGCCCTGCATTAAGGCTCCTCAAGTCTGCACTGGCTATTTTGCCGGCGCAGACTTGAGACACTTGGTGTTTGGGCCAGAAGGCCAGTTCCACACTAGATAAGATGGGCTATGTTTGCAGGCAACTGCTCGAATCACATGGAAAGGAGGTCGGGGAATCAGATTTTAAAGGCAAAATAAAGGAGGCTTCCAAGGACCTTGGCTGAATTGACCCTCTCTCTCATGCAAGCCTCATCTGACAGCCACTGTCATTTCAGGGGTTGGAACCCAGGGAAGAGAGGGAAGGGAAGGAGGGCTTGCATGCTGAGCAGCCTGCAGCCTGCTTGCAACATGGAAACCACGTGGTCCTCATTTCTTTGTGTGTATATGTAATCCTAGAACAGGGATCTCCAAACTATGGCCCAGGGGCCACATCCAGCCTGCCACAGGATTTTATCTGACCCACAGCAACTTGTTTTTTCTTTTGTGTCGGAGCATTTGCTAATGTCTGACATTTTTACTCCTTATATATAATTTCTCAGTTTCAGCACAGCATTGTTTCTTTGTAATTGTCACATTTCTCTTTAGTTCTAAATCATATCATGCTGATTACAAAAATATCCAAGTAAAACTAATTCAGAGCCTAATCCTATACAATTTTCCAGCATTGATGCAACCACAATGCAACCCCGAGGTAAGGGAACAAATGTCCCTTTACCTTGAGGAGGTCTCCGTGACTGCCTACCAACTGAAGGATGCAGTGCACACCCTTTGGTATGGCTGCATCAGTGTTGGAAAGCTGGTTAGGATTGGGCCCTCATTCATTTAAATTTCATTCATTCATTTATTAAAGTAATTTTTTTTAGGCCTGCAAATATGTGAAAAATAGTGTGGCCCTCCTATTGAAAAATTTGGAGACCCCTGCAGTGGTATAGCGAAGTGGTTTCAGGGGGTAGCAGCTGCACCAGGCAACAAGCTTTAGGCAACAAGCTGAGCTTGACACTAGTGGCCAAAATCTTGGTATGTACAAATAATACCGTCATGTCATTGGAAAGGCAACGTAATGCTGAATGTAGTGAAACCAACCATGCTGGAATATTTGTATTCTATCAAAAGTTTTGGCCAATTAACCAGAAAACATTTTATTTATTTACTTCATAAATTAAATTTGATTTAATCGTGGGGGGAGGGGCTAGAAAAACTTCTTTGCCCCCAGGTAGCAGATGCCTTAGCTATGCCACTGCTCCATTTTTCACTTTTTTAAACGCCTGGGGGCCCCATCCTATCCAATTTTCCAGCACCAGTGCAGCTCTGAGGTAAGGGAACAAATGTTGCCATACCCTGAGGAGGCCTCTGTGACTGCCTCCCCAACACAGGAAGCAATGCATACCCCATTGGCATAGCAGCACCAGCACTGGAAAATTGGTTAGGATTGGGCCCTGGGTGTGAAGTCACTTCTGGGGCATCATTTTGCACTCGGCACCAGACTACACTTTCATTAGCAACGCCATTGGATCCCTGTCCTAGAAGATAGGCTTTGCACACATGCCAAGCTTGCAAGTCCAGCCTGCCTTTGGTCTTCTTCACCACACTTTGGTCTCTCTGGAGTCCAGCGGCTGCTTCTCCTCCTCCCGAGAGAGAATTTTGCCCTTTGTTCCAATGACCTACAGAGAGAGGAATGGGCAGATCCAAGAGAAAGCCATGGGTGTGTGCCCCCCCCCAACTGCCGTGTCAGTGGGGAGCAAAGTTGGGCCTAGGTGGACACCCACTGGGAACCCGGCAGGTAGATCTGCCCAGGCCTACCCACCCAGGAAAACTTCGGCTAGGGAGACCATAAGCTCAACTAGGAGCCCAGGTCTACCTGGCAGGTGGATCTGGGCTCCAAGACTGGATGGGAGCCCAGGTTTACCTGCCTAGAAGAGGGCTGCAGAGGGTGGCTGGAACGGGAGCCTAGGTCTACCCAGCAGGTAGATCTGGGCTCTACATGTGGGAAGGAGCCCAGGTCTACCTGCCTGGAAGAGGTGGCTCCAGAGGGGGGCTGCAATGGCTTCAATTCTGGGCAGGAGCCCAGGTCTACCTGGGCTCTGGAGTTAGTAGCGCTCATGGTCCCCCCAAACACTGGCTCCGTCCCTGCAGAGAGGCCACTTTGCCGTCCCCCCAGAAGTCAACTCACGTCCTAAGCATCCGTTTCTATGGAGACGGCTAGACCGCAGCTGTTCTCTCCACACCGTCTCCCTCCCTCCTCCCCACCGAGTTTCGAGACCCTGCACCGTGGCCCCTTTAAGGGCACGTGGCCTCAGCGCGCGAGGACAGACGGAAAAGTGCACGGAAGAGCCGCCGCTGCAGCCTTTAGAGAGGAGAGACGCGTTGCTATGGAGACGGATACCGAGACGTGTCCGCCATCAGAACAGGACTGCGGGGGGCGGAGATGCTCGAACGCACCTGAGGGTTCTGTGTGACGTCACGAGCGCTCACCTCATCTCGCAGTCGCGTGAGCTGCTGGAGGCAGGCTGGGGAAGGGGCACGCCGGTGTTGCGTATCTGTTGACTGAGTGTCGCTGAGGTTCATGTCGTGGACCTCTGAAGAGACGCGCAGTCGAATTCACAAAGCCACTTCCCCAAGGGGACGGTCTAAGAAGGCAGATGTGTCCATGCGCGGGAGAGGGGTGTAGGGATGCTTCTGCTAGAGCGTCATGCATTGGTGGGCACAGAAGCAGGGACGTGCGGTGGGTGGGGAAGCAGGGGAGACAGGTGAGGCAGAGCCTCCCCACTGGAGTCCTTTGAAAAGTGCTGCTGCCCTGTGAGGTGCCCAAGTACCCACAACCCATTCGCTCGGGCTGCCTGCTCCTCTACTCTCCCTGCTCTGCGCATGGGTTGTGGGTGCTTAGGTGCTTCACACAGTGGTGGTGCTTTTCAAAGGACTCCAGTGGGGAGGCTCTGCCTCACCTGCTTCCCCACCCACCACAAGTGTGTGGATTGTGGGTGCCTGAAGGCCTAACACAGCAGTGGTGCTTTTCAAAGGACTCCAGTGAGGAGGCTCTGCTTCATCTGCTTTCCCACCCACTGTAAGCGTGTGGTTTGTGGGTGCTTGGGTGCCTCACACAGCCGCGGTGCTTTTCAAAGGACTCCAGTGGAGAGGCTCTGCCTCACCTGCTTCCCCACCCACCGCAAGTGTGTGGGTTGTGGGTGCTTGGGTGCATCACACAGTGGTAGTGCTTTTCAAAGGACTCCAGTGGAGAGGCCATGCCTCTCCCACCCACTGCACATCCCTGCACAGGAGGGATAAAATACATTTCGGGAGGGGGAAGAGGATTTTGTCCCCTATGTCCAGTTTCTGAATGAGAAAATATGATGTATATTTCACATTCATGTTTCCATCTTAAACATAAGTAGAAGTGAGTCTATGGGGAACTACTGCTCAAATTCTTTACTGGTATTATTTTATCAAGAGAGCTTGGATCTGTGACTCCAGGAAATAATCTGTGATTTCATTGCAAAGTAAATAATTTCTTGACCTTCAAAGATACAAGGTTGCAAATACTATATCCTATGTGGAAACTTGTAGTTACAGAAATATATATAGAGAATACAAAAATAATCCGTAAACCATTTCTGCCCAACACTCCATATATGCAACAGGGATCACATGTGCATACCTGTGGGCTGGGCAGAAATGGGTTAATATATTGCTTAATTCAGTGGTTTCCAAACTTTTTCAGCTGGTGGCTCTCTTGAACTACTGGGCCATTGGCTGTGGCTCCCCATTAGGGCTACAATCCTATACATTGTATAGGGTGGTGGGTTTTTCACAAGGATTCTGCAGTTGCCCTGGTTGGTTTCCTTGGATCCCTGGGGAGCCACAGCTCACAGTTTGGGAACCACTGGTTTAATTTATAAAATAATGTTGAAGGTCTCACAGCTTTGAGTTTTGTTGTGTGATATCTAGTTAGAATAGAACCATTATAATCCTGTACAGCTTCTGCCTTTCCATGTTTAAAACACACACACACTGTGTGTACAGTACTTTCTGTATTGTGCGTTTTGACTTAAATGGCTTGATCTGGCCTAGTTCTAAGAGACCAAACTATTGAGAGCAATAAAAACCAAAGCAGATTTTGCCAAATGTGGTAGCATATATTAGAGACATACGATCAGGGTCTAGGAGAGGGGGGTAAAGTGGGTAATTTGTACCCGGGCCCAGGGTCAGAAAGGGGGCCCAGGAGCCAAAGGAGGGGGCCCAGAAAGTTCCTGGGATCTTACCTGAACTTGCTGATGGGCTCCAAGAAGGGCATCAAGACGGCTAGTAGACCTGAGCTTCAAAGACTATTGTGGTTGTCAGCACCCTCCCCGATCCTATTTTGCCCCCTTGTTCTGCTGCCCCCATTGTGCCCCTCCCCCTTTGGGAGAATAAACTTTGTACCCCCTGATAAAATTCCTTTCATAGACCCTGCATAGGGTAACAATATTTTGGAAATGACACCCATGCAGAATTGAGGTTAAAACCTCTTCTCAGCCAAAACCTGTTTTTAAAAAACAGCTTTGAATCGTTGCTCTTCAGGCCCAAGACAAAGCAAGATCCACATACTACAAGAATACATTAAAATAGACTAATTACACAAAACCCCAAATTCCATGTGTGGAATTCAATCCAGACAATAAATAGCTGGAAAGGGACAGGATTAGACCTTGAGTTGTTAACTTTTCTTGCAAGCATGGCTCTCCTGGCAGAAAGTGTTCACCTCTTGCCCAGCTGGGTGATGTCAACAGCTACGTTTCCTTTGTGATGTCAGAAAGTACTTGGGAAATCCCTCTAGCCATTTCAGAACTGGGTTAAAGTATGATCCCCCAATTAAGAAGCTATCTCAATGTGCTTAATAAAGTTAAGTTTCTAAATACAGTATGAAAACAGAATGCAAAATGGAAGAGAATGCTTACAGTGCACTTTCTACCATGTTTAGGGTTCAAGAATCATTTTGGGGAGTTGAGTACAGTTGTGTAACATAGGCCCCTCACTCTACCTTAACCCACTCATTTTTCTGGTCAGACAAAAAGGGTAGATGTTAATGTATTGCAGTTGCTAGGAAACTATTACATTAACACCCTGGCCCCCAGGCCAGAATGCACAGAATTATTAGAATAAAACTTAGAGACTGATTTAGAGCAAGAAGAATGGTTGAGCTAGCACAAATGAACTTCATACTCTTGGGACTCAACAGTGTCATTGCCAAAGAAGAAATGCAGAAAGCGTTCCAAACTGTGTGCATGCATTTTTTTTAGTGCTGCATGAAAGCAGTAGCGGTGGTATCCAGTGTGTGGTTAATCTGTGGAACTCCTTGCCACAAGATGTGATGGTGTCTGGCCTAGATGCATTTAAAAAAGAACTGGACAGATTTATGGAGGACAAGTCCATTGCAGGTTACAAGCCGTAATATGCAACCTCCTGGTTCTAGGCTATTTCTGAATGCCAGATATACAGGATGCAGGTATCTTGTTGTCTTTTGTGCCCCATGTGGCATCTAGTGGGTCATTGTGAGATACAGGAAGCCTTTGACCTGATCCAATGTGGTTCTTCTTATGTACACCAATACCACAAGTCTAGCTGTTTCAATGAGGGAACTTCGTTGCAGCAGGGATAGCCTTGCTGGTGGAGGGATAGCATACTGTATTTCAGTTTGTTGCTTTTTAAAACGTTAAGGGAGGTGTATAATGTGCATTGAAATGCTGGGGAAGAACCTTCAAGGAGCTTCTTAAAGAAATTCACACTATAGAACAATAATACTGCAGCAGGAGAGAAAAAGCAAATGATCCTGCACTGGAATTGTTCAGCAGGAGAGCACACATGGTAAGTCCTAAATAAAAAATATTTTAAAAGCAATGAAGAGATGAGTTGTATCTCTTGTCACTGTTGATGTGACAACTACTACTACTCAGTAGTTACTTGATGTGACAAGTAACCACTACTCATACATATTCACAATGAACAAAATCCAGGACAGTTATGCATAATTATATCTTCTTAAATCAGGGTAAAGGATTAACATCCCTGTTTTATATACAATTCTTGCATTTACAGTATTTCAATTTAATGTTTTGTGTGAACAACAAAGTAATTGATTCTAACTTAAAAATGTCTTCCTCCATAACATTTGACTGGGTCTAAAAATGTTGGAATTTCCTTTGCCAGCCTATCAAATGACAGAGAATACCACAAAATGACCATATTACTATATTTCAATTTACTATCCAAACTGACTGTGCCCTGAAGGTTCTTGTTCTGGGAAATGTATCTTTTTTGAGAAAAGGTTTTAAATTATTCAACTTCGTTTTGGACTTAGCTTGCCCTTAAACTTTGGACCTTCTCACAGTTATGGTTTTGTAGTTGTATAAGGCTCTCTGTTGCTAATTTGGTTAAAAAGGGATTATGAAAACTTTCAGAGAAAATATTTGCTCATAAAGAATTGAAATAAGATTCTTTTTGAGTGGCACAGAATACAGTATTAAACAATGGTCTGCATGCTTTCAGTGTGGCAGAAATTTGACAGAATACAGAAGGATTTTGTCTTGAAGAAAACATTTGGGAACGCTATAGAAAATATAATCAAAGACTATTCTGTATATTTCTCACCATTTCTGGATCAGAGTCCAGATGGAACTGATCACAGGATACTGCAGTGCCAGTTCCAGGTTGTTTGGGGGTTCTCAGGCAAAGCTGTGCACTGACTGCTCCCATAGCACATACCCCTGCCTTTCCTTGATGGTGTATTAGGTGGTACCATTGCCACCTGTTTGGTGGGTTTTGGATTGGTCCAGCCAGGTGGACCTCTGATTGGCATGGGCCCATGCAAACCATCTAATTGTTGCATTCTGGTTAAAAATATGGATTGCAGTATTCCCAAATTACCAGCTATGAGACTATTGTATTCAAGTAAGGGCACTGGTATATAATTATCACCTGGAGTTGTGCAAAGGCATACATAGAGGATGGGACCAGGAGAGGGCACACTGTGTCATGCAGTTCTCCTGATAACACAGGCATACAAAATTGAGGGTCAGAAAAGTTTTCCCCAAACGTTATGGTGGTTTGATATGAATTTGGGGTGCAGATTCCAAAAATGGCATCCATTTTGCCCTATCACATCTAGTTTTGGAGATATAGTATAGCCTCATTAGTGAATGGTTCAAGCAGCTTCCTCATGAGGAAGCCATGGTGTAGGCTTCCTCATGAGGAAGCTGCTTGAACCATTCACTAAAGAGGCTATGCCGTGTCTCCAAAACTAGATAGGGCAAAACGGATGCCATTTTTTGAATTGGCACCCCAAATATACCCAGGAATTGGTGTAACGTTTAAGGAAGCAAAATGTGCGTTGGCCTGTGTAACAGCAAGTTATGTGTCTACAAGAACTAACAAATCATCACATCTGATGGTATTCCTATAGAACTAGGATGGTAATTTGTTGTTCCAGTTATGATTATCAGAACATTGATTTGTTTGAACTTGTGAATAGATACGAATAGACTCGTACAATTAGACTCGTACAATTGAGTCTAATTGAATAGACTCGTACAATTAAATAGACTTGTACAATTGAGTCTAAGAGCCCTTCTATGTACATTTGCAAGTCTCCAAAGATTTATGAAATAGCCTGATCCTATCAGGCTAAACCCCACATGCTCTACACTTACTGCTGGCTCTGGGTATCCTAAAAAATGCCATAAGGCACCCTGGCGCCAGCAGTAAGAGTGCTGGGCTGGTGTTAAGGCCAGCACCAGTCAGCACAAAATAGCCAGCGCAGACTTGAGAAGTCCCATTGCGGGGTCTGCACCCTTACTCTGGGGAAGGACACAAATGTCTCCTTCCCCCAGGAGACCTCCAGCAGCTTCCCCGTGCCCACAGGATACAATGGATGCCATTTTGGTGCCACTGTTCCTCCAGGTGCTGGAAACCATAGGATTGGTGTGTGTGTGTGTGTGTGTGTGTGTGTGAGAGAGAGAGAGAGAGAGAGAGTGTACTAGACAGGTTTTTGTTTTTCTTTGCAAGGTTTGCATATGGATATAATTTTACTGAAGATTCTTTGATGGAAATATAAAACTCCATGTACACAGCATATCTTCATGTTCTAGTTCAGGGGTTAGCAAACCCCAGCCTGGTGGCCATTTGTGGCCCCCAGATTCCCGCAATCTGACCTGCAGGGAGCCCCCAGTCTCCAATGAGCTTCTGGCTTGTCAGAGACTGTTGGAGCTCGTGCTGGCCTGCAACTGCTGGTTTAAACTGCCAGATGCAAGCTGTGGGACAAGTTAGAGCAAGGCCTTTTATAGTCTCCATGTGTTTTCTGCTTTTCCCTGGGCATTATTTAACACCCCCTCCCCCAATGCCTCTGAACTACTTATGTCTCCATGTGTTTCTGGCTTGGTCTGTATGTTTTCATAGCGCAAGAGGTGTGTGGCAAACAGTTCACATGCCTGTATTATAGTTTTAAATATCCATATTATACATCTGTATATGCCTGTATTATACATGCCCTATTCTACATGCCTGTATTATAGTTCTCATGTGTATTATTAATAAGCTCAGTAAAATTCATTCATTCATATAAGCTGTCTCAAATGCATTCTTTATATAACTTTATGTAAATTTATTCAAATTTGAAACTTTAATTCTCCCCCCCCAGCCCCTAACATGGTGTCAGAGAGATAATATGGCCCTCTTGCCAAAATGTTTGCCCACTTCTGTTCTAGCGCTAAGGTATCAATGAGGTTTTGAAGAAGCATGTTCTGTAGACTCTGCCCTCTTAGGCAGGGTCTTCCCATCCGCAAGGAATTTGCCTTATGTGATGAAAGGGCATGGGGGAGAGGCATTGGCATTTGTCTACTGCCACAACTGCACCTCCTCCTGCTTTGTAGTTCACTTGATAACAGCTTTGTGGATTTTGAAGAGGGGAACACAGCAGAAAATGAAAGATGAAAGAGAGCATTTCTACTGGTGGCATTTCTACTGCTCTAGTCATCTCTGCTCCTCCAAATGTTTTCTTGTGCTCTTTTTGAATTAAAAAAGTGGGGGAAGGAATGATGGCAGCAGCTTACTCAAATCCAGGTAAATCACTAGGTGACATTTTAGGTGTCAGGAGGTCTTGGGCTGGCTCTACTGTCATGAAATGCATGTCATTTTCACCCTCTGCAGTAATGTAATGATATCCTTTGATTTTACTTGTATTAAAACCAATCCTTTGGCAAGGATAGGGCTAGAAGTGGAAAATGATGGATAGAGTTTTTATGCATGTCTTGTAATCTTAGGTTTCTCAACAGCCCTGCATTCTTATGATTTTTTTTAAACAGTCTAAGCATATACAGTAATTTTTATAATAAAACCAAACAGCACAGCAATTCCTTTATCTCCATAATAAATGATAAAGAAATAGGGACCAAAACTAAAGGTTGTCCTTTGTGAATATGGTTCTGGAAACAAGTGACTGTAGCTGATCAAAATGTGCCCTGAAGGAAAGCTTGTCTTCCATTGTGTTACATCATTATGAAGATCAGTAAACAGTACTCCAAAATAAATATGAATACTTCTTAGAAGGCTCCCCAATGTCACTTGTTCCCCTTTGTCTTGTTAAAGAAAGAGAAAATTCTCTATGCTCAAGTCATTAATCATGGATATCAAATATATTTTAGCCATTTCTTTATTCTAAGCCCTTGAATCTTTAAAACAATTAGTTATCAAGCTGGTTATGAAGCATTTCTAACAAATACTGAATAAATAATGTTTTAGTAGATTTGTATGATATGGCACAAGATCTCATTGTAATTTCCATGTGCCACAAAATACATATTCATTCTTTTTCTTGCATGGATGCATGCATGCATCCGCTTTGTGAACTTTTAGTTGAAAAGCGGTATATAAATACTGTTGTTAATAATAATAATAATAATAATAATAATAATAATAATAATAATGCACACATCAGACAATATCGGTTGCATTTCAGAAGGCCCTGGGCAGGAGAAAAAAACCCATGTGCTACTCCGCTTAATTCTTCAATAGTATCTATCTACACTTGTAACATAACTGATTTTAAGATCATCATTAATAGTCTTGTAGTATAATCCTGTACGTGTTTACTCAGAAGTAAGTCCCCCTATATTTAATAGAGCCTGTTCTCAGGTAAGTGTGAATAGAATTGCAGTCTTGTCCACACCTGTATTTGCTAAGTAGTTTGGGGGGAAAAACACACTTTATTCATGCATATAGTGAAAGCTCTTTCACACTTTGGTTCCTGCTTAAAAAAAATGGGTTAGACAGGTTAATATAACTGCTTTTAAAATATTTAATTTGTATATCTTGACCTTTTTCATTTTCAAATGAACAATTTTCATAAAGCTTTTTCAGAAAAACAGAATTTTAATGATACATTTGTTAGTCTTTAAGGTAACATATGCTTTTGTGAACTAGAGCCCACTTCATCAAATGAAATGGACTCTAGTCTTCAAGAGCCTATGCTACAATAAATTGGTTAGTGTTTAAGGTGCTGCAAAACTTTTTGTTGTGTTTTGCAACAATTTAAGCTGTATGATTTAACAGTATGATTTTAAAATGTTGTGGATGGATTTGTTTTGCAATCAGCCCAATTTATTTTCAGTTATATTATTCTTTTTACATGGCTGTGCCTTAAAATTGAACTCCATGAATGATTCCCGCCTTCTAAAGAAATTTTTAGACTTCAACTTCAAAATCCTTCACAAGAGTCTTGGGCAAATTTGGTTAGACCTATAATGGATGAATATGGACTCAATATAGAGTCCCTTCCTACTCTTATTACTAATGAAATCAAGAAGTTGCTCAAAGAAAAAATAGCCTTTGTTCTAAGAGGATGGATTTATGTATTATTTCCCAAATGTCATCTGCATTTTGGTTTCATGTTTATAAAACATCTTTTGGTTTGGAAAATTATTTTATAAATTTAACTGCTGCTCCGCTACGAAAAGTATTTACGGCCCTTCGCTTTCAATGTATGCCATTGGCCTGGTTGGAGGGGAAATATAATAATACCCCCTTTTATCAAAGAGTTTGTCTATGTGGACTAGGGGTTATTGATGATATCTTTCATTATTTATTTAGTTGTCCCTTGTATGAACATCCTAGGAATCAATTTCTTGCTGGTATACTTAGACTATTGCATGATAGACCCTTGCCTGTTCAGCTATGCAGTTTGCTTGCGGGTACAGATGTTACTATCACCTATCAAGTAGCAAAGTTTGCCAAAGCCGCAAAAAAGATCCGTGCAAAACTCCATAAATCTTAAGGATGAGTGTTTTTACTGGTTATTGTTATATATATTTTGTAGTTGTTTTTCTTTTAATGTATTGCGACGACCTATGGTTTTAAGCAAATAAATTGAATTGGAATTGTAATGAGACATGGCTGTGCCAATATTCCAGAAAGCGTCCACATCCTTAATAGAAATAGCCTAAAATGTATAAAACATGACCTCTGGGAGACTCAGATCTACGTGAATGTTGTAAAAGAATATTTCAACACCAGTGCAAATATATACCCCTAAAGCAAATATATCACGTGATAGGATAATGAGGTAGAATTTAGGTAAGTCTGGTATTCTAAGTAAATCCCTGCCTCCCTTCCTTGAGCAATTATATTTGCCTTTCAGTTTGAAATCACCACCACCACATTACAGGGGAACCCATCCTACATAATAGTAGAAAAAGATCTGAACAAATGTAGAGGTCTGGGCCATTTACTTAAGCCATATTATTAAACAAGTGTATAAACTGACTGAAAAAAGTTTAAAATAGTTCCAAAATACAGTACTGATGAACAAGCTTATAGAACAGTCTTAAACAAAACATGTCTACAACTACACATGCACCAATACTTCACATACAATACATACACGAAATATGAGAATGAACAACAGTGCTGTAGTAGCACTGTTTTATGTAACTAGTTACCCAAGAAAACCATCACTCTTGCTCACAAAAGTTGCCATTGCAGTTTAACGAATGTTAAAATAATCCAGAAATATAGAAGAATGTTGAAAGGTAAACAGTGTGTTTTCACTTGAGTTTATACAACCAATTCAGACACAGTACAGACTTCAGCAGTGTAAATCAATTCCTGTGCATGCATGATTCCTATGTCTGCATCTTATCATTCACACAGCAGTTTTCCTGAAATCCTTTGCCTCTCTAGCATACCACACTCAAACACCAGAACACTCTGCCTGAGAATACTTCCAAGTTTCAGGACCTTCTTCTGTCATGCTTATTTTCAAAGGGCTTCACTGTACTCCATTGTATTACTGTATTGCATTGTTTCAGTATTTTGAATGTTCAGAATAAAAACTGGCTAGACTTTTTGTTGATTTTAAAAACAAAATGTACAACCTCCAACATATTAAAAATGTGGAAACACATTGTTCAAAGCATCAAGGCTGTTAAAACTGCTACCTCTCTGCAAATGAAATTCATTGTGATGTGAATGGTAATCAGTTAATTCCTTAAGGCTTTTTTATTTAACACTTATATTAGATTTTTAAAGGGCATACCAGTAAGTAACTGGCTTTAAGAAACAGAATCTGTTGGGATTACAGAGTACCCTTGCTTCAGCAAAATGGAGCTCCGTCAAAGAAAAATGTGGATTTTCCAACCACAACTGTGCCTTGTGAAAGGATTTTTAGCACAGCAGATAATGTGAACAAGCTACTGTACTTACATCCCTTCACTTTGCTGAAATAGGCTGCTGGTGTGCTCATGGTTATAGCTCAGCCACACTGGCTGAGAGGAACGATAGCAGCTTGAATGATCTGAGGAAAATGCTGGTTAAAAAAACATGATCTGAATATCTGTAATTTTCAGTTTCCTCCGAGAAAGTCATTTGCTGTTGCAGATAAGAGTCTCAAACAGTCAGCAGTTTTGAGAGTTTTGTTTGTGAAGAAAACAAACAGAAAAACCACCACAACTGGAGACATAAGCTATTGTGCCACAACTGCATAACAATTCAAATTTGCATTATTTTTCCTGGAGATTTGCTTTTGAGTGAAGAACATGAAGCTAAATTAAGCCTATTTCAGATAACATGCATGCAACTGGTAAGGATATTGGGGATTAGCACTGCAAAAAGTAATGTATCTGCTCTTACAATGCAAGCATTCAGGCAGTCAGAAATAAATGCTGTAGACTGGGTTGGACCCAAACAACTGTGAGCAGGACAAAGCTAGAAAGGAGCTCTTCCACCCCTCCCCACTGTAAATTTACACATACCAAGGATTTCAACAGATTACCCCCCATGCCGCCACCCCCCAGTTACTCCCCAGCTTTCAGGAGTAGCTTTTTGTGCTCTGGGGAAAGTCCTGCTTAGGCTCATTTGGAGTCAACCTATTGTATTTTGCACAAGCTTAATTAAATCTGAATTCCAGATCCTCAAGAAAATAGTTAATTCTTTTGTTTAAAATGAAGAAGCAGGCCAAAGTTTGTAGTCTTAACACGTGTGTTGACACTCAATATCACAGATAAATGTATAAAGAACTCTTTAAATAAAATTTTTGTTCTTCAGGAATCCAAACTTCCTCAGAAAAAGAGACTCTTGCCCTGCCTTTACACTCGGACTTGGAATAAGAAGTCCGGTGCCGAATTGCTTGCATTTGGTAAGAACTGTCCTTAATCATTCCTCTTTTTTTGCTTAGTTTCTTGGAATAGAATGAATGAAAGACTGCATGTACCTGTAGCTGCTTTCTGAATATCCATGCAACCTAAAAGTACTAGCAGAACACACTTAGAGTGGCCCTACTCCTCCCTGCTGGCTCTTTGGAAAATGGAAAAGCTGCAGACCTATAGGAACAGCTACTTAAGGACAGTGACCTTTAGGTCACTGGTAATGGACAGTCGGGGTAATGGTTGTTTTGAGGAGAAGGAGACTGTGTTAGTTTAATAATTTGCAAAGTAGTGAGGAAGAATTGAGTTACAGGATAGCTGGAGAGTATAGAGCTAGATTATGTACTGAGAGAAGATAAAAGGTAGCTTTGGTAATAATGCAGAAAATGCAACCAATTGTACCTTGGGACACAATGTGTTGTAAGGATGAAGGAAATCATTATTGAAGAGACAGCTGTTGAGAAACTGGAATGTACAAGTATTAGGCAATAGTATTTAGCACACTGATACCCAGACTAGACCCTTTATTTGTAACTGTATTTGACTGGAGTATGATGTACATTGACATAATAATCATCTTAGGAAATCCATGTTCCTTCAATTTAATACTTCCAGCAGAATAGTGCTTAGAAATGTAGTATCAACATTGTTTTTCAACAGTGGCCAGCCAGATCCTTTATTTTCAAGAAATTCCTCTAAATGTTAGTGGAAGGCAATCCGTAGGTTTCAAAATCACCATAGAGATCCAAGGTATGCCAAGTTGTGGGTGGAGGGAAAGCTGGTAACTGAGGGGAAGTAGGGCTATAAGGTCAAGCAATGAGGAGTACCTCTACAGGGCTGAAGTCATCAGAAGTGTCTATGCATTGTCCCAGAAACTGAAGTCATCAGAAGTGTCTATGCATTGTCCCAGAAACTACTGGGGCAGGGAATCAGAATACAACAGAACTGATTATAATAAAAGCCTCAACTAATATTTTCACAAATGGGTTTAGCGCATGTGTTGTGGAATTTGGATTTCAGCAAAGAACTCTGCTTCAAGATATGACCTGGTTGAGGAAGACCAGATTATACATTATTTTCCATACTTTAAGAACAAAAAGAGGCAGGTAGGCCTAACCCAGAAACAATTTACAGTTTCTGGCACAAGAGATCTAGCATGGGGGAAGGAGGGAGAGTGATGAAATTCAAGATAAAATTAAACAAAGCAAAATGAAAAGAGCAGTTGGCCATGTTTAAGAGATCTTTATTGCAGATTGACATAGATAAATTCTAAAGCTCTGTTGTCCAGAAACAGTCAATTTAATGTTCTTTTGAAGCAACAACCAAAACTTTATGGTAAAGAACAGAGTTACAATAAATTTCTGAGAACTGTTCTTAGAACGGGGCAAGGAAGTAGCAGAAATGATTTAAAGTACTACAAATTAACTGAAGATTTCTATTCTGGCTTCAGTTCCGAAATGAACAAGTCCAAGTAGGTACGTCTTTCTCTACCTTAAAGATACATATCAGTTGGTGATGTACTTCAAGCAATGTTAATTTGATTAAAAAGTTTGTCCTTAATAACTTGAGACATCAATCCATGTATTGCTTCTATGGTGGTCTTGCAGCTAAGGGAAAAATAAAAAACATAAATTTAAAGTTGGCTAAGTGCAATTCTGTCACTGCATTGCAAGTTATTCAACTGTCTTATGAGCTCACGGTGCCCATAACCCCATGAATCTTCACCACTGTCCAGCTATGAAAAGGCAAGCACAACAATTCAATCCACGGTCAAAAGCTATTGGCTTTAAAAGGTAAACTCAAAATCTCTTTATATGTGAGTATTCTGTTTCAGGCACTATGGGGTTTGACACATCCAGTTCACGACAAAAAGGAATTCCATCTGTTGTACTACAGCTGTAATTAAAGTTTCCATTACCTGTACTATCAATCTACACAATGATATAATGCTACAACTGTTATTACATATGCTGCCTTCAGATTCAGATGCAATATGCCTCTGAGAACCATGCTGAAAAGCAAGATCAGGAGAGCTATTGGTCACTCTACAATGTCCTGCTTATAAGCTGAGGCATCTGGTTAGCACTGTGGGAAACCAGATGCTGAATTAGATGAATGTTTGGTCTGATCAGCAGGGTTCTTATTATTGGCACAATGGGTTAAAAAATCATTTTCACTGTACATTCTACATATCCTTCATGTCAGCAAACTAATAGTCTGAAAGTTCATAATTTAATTAGACTTTGGAAGTTAAGCAAGTCTGGCTTCCATGGGACATGGCCTTGGAAGAATATGTAAACTGCTTTTTTCAGGAAGAGCAGGATTAAAGTGTAGTAGAGAAGTAAAACAGCAAGACCAAGTAGATGGTAGAACTTGCATTAAAAATTAAATTGGAAGTATTTCTTTGGACAATTTATTAGATGCTGTTCCTCCAGGATTCCCCCAGGAGTGTACATATAAGAGATTCTTAACACATTCAGAATTAAATAATTTCTACCATAGAAATTCAAATAAAATTAGTATATTTTTTACACTGTAAAAATAGCTAGAACAAAATGCTCAAGATTTCTTTACCACTTTTATAAAATATAGACTTCAGCTGTACAGGCTAGGATCTAAAGAGTAATGTGGCACACAAGCAGGTCTTCAGAGTCTCCCTCCCCCAATGCAACTGCCCATGCAGGTCTGTCCCTAAAGCTTGGCAGGGTCTTTCAGAGAAGCATCTCATGAAGCACAAGTGACTGCCACTAACAGGGGAAAAAAACAGCCTCCTCCCAGGGCACAAGGAAGCATTTTACACGTGCACACAGATATTGTGGGACTGTGGCCAGTAATGTACATTCAGATGTATGTTAGTATGTCTGTATTGATATTGATCTACGTGATTTTGCTTACCACAAAAGTGATAATATTGTGAGAAAGTTGTGGTATTATCTAGAAGATCCAAAAGTTGAGAAGAAAGCCTCTGCCAATCCCTCCCCACTCCCAGGCCTGATCTGCCTCTCTCATGCCCCTGCGCCACTTGGCACCTTACCCGTCTGTTCTGGTGGCCGGGAGCTTGGAACACAGCATTGGTGGAATGGCACTGGCTTTCCCACCGGCAGAGTTTACTCACTGGGTGCCACGAACATGCTATAAAGCATGTTTGTGGAACCCTTGGCCAGCACAGTAGCTACTGCACTGGTCAAGTGAATGCTCAGGATTGCATTCTCAATGTCACAAAGCCTATGCCACAACAACAAGCATTTCCCCCTAAAATAAATCCTGGAAAATTAACCTTACCTGTCCCTTGTTGCTTTGGCTAGTTTGTCTTCTGATTTTCTATCATGGGACTCTAAACCCAACATGAAGCTTCCTCGGCCTAGCTGTGCTTCCGACTGCTCTAGTTTTTCTGACAGATCAAAGACCTGTCCAGTTGTATAGTCTGCATTCTGCATTTAAAAGATATTTAATACTGCATATAGAGCAGTCCATTTACAACAATACACGTTTAGCAAATAATCAACTTTAAAATATTTTTATAAACTGCTAGGTCTAGGGGTGACCATGCTGGTAATTATAACAGAAAATCACAATTCAATTCTAAACTTAAAGAGACCGAAATCCTCTTATTTAACAATTATGTGAAATATGCAAACAGTGGATATGTATATAAATTAAGGAGTTATTGAATAGTTTAAAAGTATGATTTTATTTTATTGTTAGTCATAAGACACAATTTAATGAATTGCTCATGTTTGATGTTATAACTTTGTTATAGAGCAGGGTAAAAACCACTGAAGGTGGACTTGCTACAAAAAACTTCAGCTTAAAGCATAGCTCACATGGGATGAGTAGGCATGAGTCATGGGCTACATGTTTTTCCCCTCCCCCTTCCATCCTCCTTCACACACAGAGAAATTTAAAGCTATTTCTTGTTTGGTACAAAATGCAATTTCTGGTTTAAACAGAATATGAGAAACTGTTTTATTCAAACCAGTTTAGTTAATTCACCAAAAACAGTTCCTGGGTTTGAACAAATACTCTGATTACACAGGAAACTGCAGTATGTATTAAATCAATAGAAATGTAGACATATGAATCTGCCTTATAACAAGTCTGAGCAATCTAGTTTAGCATTGTCAGTACTGACTGGCAGTGGCTCTCCAGGGTTTCACATGAAAGCAATTCCCAGCCCTACCTGAAGATGCCTGGGACCGAAACTGAAACCTTCTGCTTGCAAAACATGTAATTTACCAGTGGGCTACAGCCTCACCTTCACACAAAGGGACAGCAGGCAATCTTGGATGTGCTAGCTAAACCATGGTTTAGTGTTATGGCTGAACAACTGTCCTAGCTTTATATCTTTGGACTTAGTGATAAACCAGAGAGAAAAGACTTTCCACTGAGCACAGAAAGCCGAAGATGGAGGTAGGAGCTCCTTCCTTACAATCATTTCAACACAAGAGCTTTCCCACTCTTCACTGACAGTGTGGGGAGATAAAGGGGTCATTTCCTGTTGTACATGTGCATGAATACACCTCTTCATTTGCAACACCACAGACCTATACTTTGCTAGCCTAGTTGATCAAGCTTTTCCTTTGATTGCCTTGCCAAAGACAAGTGAGCCAAAAGTCACACTTTTGGCACACTTCATTGATCAATACAGAGTTGAACCTACACCAATACTCACTGTAAGCAAACTAGATGAACTAAGAGTGTTCACCCAGTATTTGTTCCACAGTAGCTCAAGCAACTTTCGATCCAAAGAAGATTTGAAATAGGAGACTTCTAACGCATAATACCTGTTTCATAAGAAGATAATCACATTGTCAGAGTTAGCCTCTGCAAGAAGATGCTGCATTTTAAATATTCTCCCGTATCAAGATTAAGATCAGAAAGGTGACCAATAAACAAGATCACATTCCTTCAAAGAACAGTTCAATATAATGGCACTTAAAAGGGCCATTTCATGTTACTGTAACTTAGCAAATTCAAGAATATTGTCATAAGATTGCAACGAGAACCAGAGCAGAGTTTACGACTTCCCTAATGTATCATTTTTATTAGATGTTTACATTAAAATTACAATTGCAAGATTTACAAAAAAGGAATAAAAGTGTATAATAAAATAAAAATGAGACAGTTTAGGGCTGGGTGAACCCCAACACAAAATATATATCAAGACCCAAACATTTTAAATTTTAATTGAAAAAAATAAGTCATCTTAACTTTCCCACAAATCAAGGTCTGCAAAATAGCTCATGTTATACAAGAAAAAGATAAAAATGACTGTAAAAAAAGTTTATATGGAGGGTTGTTTCCAAAAAAGCACAAGGTGAAAGTCATCCCTTTATCATCCCTTTTGTTTCTAATGGAATCCCCCCCCCCCCAACAGAAGAGTCTGGATACTCCTGAGGGTCAAGCCTACTTCTGAGACTCAGGGGACCTTTGGAAACAGGATTGCACAAGATGTGAAGGGCTTGCAGGGGCTGGGGGGGGGGAATCAAAGTTCATCCAGATCTTATACTAACTAGAACAAAACACAGTCCCTGTCCTCTATTTTATATTCATAAAATATACAACTCAATGACTAGTTTAGACAAGCCAAGAAATCATACATTTGTTGGGATAGTAAAACAAGCAAGGACGGGATGATCATAAAACAAGAAAGGAAAGAATGATCATAAAAGAAGCAAGGAAGGAAGGGATGACAACTCCTTACGCTCCCTCAATATCTTGATACCTTGAATTGTAGGAAGTGCTTAAACCACTGGTAAGTGCTTTTCCCAGTTGGAGAATAGCCAAAATAATATTGGGAGAATATTGGGAAGTTTTCCATTTAGCCAGGTTTGTAAGGAGGGCAGGGAAGAGGAGAGAAGGAAATGCACAGGCTTGTCATGCTTGCTCATTCATAATCCAAAAAACAGTGACCAATATATGCTGTTCAGGAAAAAAAATGTGTGCCTTATTTCACTAATGTTTTTCTTTCCAAGAAAAAAAAAGAAATAATCTGAGTAAATTACTACTTACTGTTTACAGTGCACTCCAAAGTCTTCAATTTTATTAAGTGGGATAGTCTGATATTCAGAAGGGCCCTCATCAGGAGGCTTGTAGCCCTGAAGGATAAAGGGAAGACAAAAATGTGAAGCTGAAAGCATAACACAGCATCTTCAAATTTTCAGATTTACAAGTTTTGCAATAATATAGATTTCACTCTGAACAAGAACTATCCCAATTTAAGACAAAGGTGTAAAGTTCATAGAAAGCCAGTCGCATTGTTTTGATTCAGAAATTCTAGAATTGTGTCTGTATCAACATGTTTGGTTATCTTCTTTTTTTGGACCATGAATGGATGCAAAACATAATCTTTTTTTCCTTCAATGTACTGCCATAAGCCCACTTCCCATATTCTGTCTGCAAAATGGAGTGTTTTCATATGCACAGTTCAATACAGGGAAGATGAAGACATAAGATCAGTGTCTTGCCTGACCTGTCTCCCTCCAAGTTAGACATCTTACAGGGCAATCCTATGGATGTCTACTCAAAAGTAAGTTCTACTGAGTTCAATTAGATTTATTCCCAGGTAAGTGTATAAAGGACTACAGCCTTAGCCTTTTCTGTGCATCATTTTAAAAAGACTAGACACAGGTATAAATGTCATATTTTACAATTATCAAGTTTCCAAAAGGGTTTATACAGGACCTCCCACATTGTCAGAAAAGGAACCCTGCAGATAATGAAATCCACAGATTTCAGGGCCCTTTAATCCTCCAGAGGTGAGGGGAACACAATTTCCCCTGCCTCTGCCTGGCCTTGCTGGCCCTCAGAATGTCTTCTAAGGCCTCTGGGACATTTCAAGACCTTAAAAAGCCCTTTGGAGGGCTGAAATCTTCAGGTCCTGAATCCATGGATACAGCGGGCCCACTGTATTTTGTTTCTTGCTTTTATAGGAAAGTTGAAAATGTTGCATTCCTTAAAGCAGGGCTTTTCAAACTAGGGCATCGTGATGCCCCAGCCTGAGGGCCCTGGACTGTTCCCCCTTAAGGGGCAGGCAGTGATGTGATATCCAGGATCGCTTCGCGAAGTGGGCTGCAGGAACATGTAGCAGTTCCTGCAGCAAGGACGCTCAGCAGGGCTCCCCAGCTCCCCAACAATCGCGCTCCACTTCCGGTTTTGTGTAGATGGAACATGATTGCTCCGCTTTCACTTTCTGGAGGCTGGAGAGCCCTGCAGACAGACGCACAGGACTCCCCGCACCCCAGGAAGCTGCAGCAGGGACACCTTCAATGGACACAATGGCTGCTGCACTGGTTAACTGGCTAGTTAGGATTGAGCTCTCAGTGATGGAATATGAGTTTTGCATGCAGAAGGCCACAAGTCCAGTAGCTGGCATTTCCAGGTAGGGTTGGGAAGCTCTCCAGCTGAAACAGTGGAGATCTGCTGCCAGTCAGACATTACTGAGATAGATGGGCTAATGCTCTGACTCAGCAGAAGGTATCCTTCCTAGTTTAGTTGCACAGATGTTCAAATATCATAAAGCTGGACAAATGCAAATGCTTTTCTTAAAAAAAAAAGCAGCTCCATGGAGAATTTAATCCGCAGATACGGAGGCCCCCCTGTACAGGGAGATAGATGTTTGAGCGTTCTTTTTCTGGTTCCCCCAAGTCCATTAATGATAGGTAGTCACCCAGATGAAGCCTGGGTCACATAACTAAGCTCCTCGAGGTTATTCATTAGGGCTCTCATAATGAGAAATGGATAGTTTTTTTTTGCAAACAAACAAATAAAATTACTTGTAAATAAAACTATTTCTTTCTAGATCACTTTTAAAAGACTTGTAAAGCTAGGTGGGTCCCAGAAGACTGTCATTTTAAAAAATGGGTCCTGGTACTAAAAAATTTTGAGAGCTACTGCAATAGGGTATATATATCTATTACCTAAATAGAACCATTAAAGAATATTCCCTTAATCAAGTTATAGCAAAAAATACTGAATTGAATCATGGACAAATATTTCAAAATTTCTTAATCATTTTTCTTATGAAGAACATGCCCACATTTAAGAGAGACTACAGAACAGCAGTTATAAAACAAAACAGTTTCATTCACCTTCTAAAATTTTGCAAAATATAGAATATAAATGTTAAATTGAACTATGACTCATTCAGAGCCTTGCTACATCAGTAAATACTTGTTGGGTGATGCATATGTTGTGTCAGCAGAAATTTGTAGCAGGATGTCCATGTATTTAATAGCTTTAATAGCTTTCCTGTATGCTATAACTTCGATTATGTAATTGTTGTTACCTTAGGATATGTCCTAAAAGCTCCAAGATTTACTTTTCCTGCAGATATTGTTCTTGTTGGATCAATCTGTAAAATGTATTTTAAAATTATTGCAGAAAATGCACTCATTCAGAATCTGCAAAATGTCATTTTCACAATCCCAGCTCAAATGTATTTCAGTTCTACATCAATTTGCTGCTGCATCATCAACAACGAATAGGACCTGCCCAAAATATTTCAGTATACCATGTGAAGTATACAAGTTAAAGATTATGATACAATTTTATCAGTGTTAGTTGCATAGAAGAAATCTGAGAGAATTCTGTTCTATCTGACATTCAGCTTGTGGCCACCACAGCAGTTTGCAATCTGGAAATATTTCCCGATATTTGCCTTTTGCAAACATTTTTTCTTAAGTATTTATTGATATACAAACACAGCGATTCTGACCAAAGACTCTATTGAAAGTAATCTCATATGTAACAAATTGTGAACAAAAATTACTATTTCCTTCTTGCTTTGATAACCTAAAATCCAACCCTAAAGATTTTGTAAATATTAAACTAATAAATGTTGAAGTACTCCCAATGCTCTCCTGATATTTCAGTGCATTCTGTATTATCTCAAATAATAAACTGTTTAAAATATGCTTTTCAGTAAGTCTTTCTGACGAGACAATTGATGCTGAAATCACATCAACACAAGCAAACCACATTCAATTCTTCTGTAGGGATTACACAGAATGGTGTACTATTCATTCAAGTTTACTGAGTTCTAATAAAATACTTACCACCACAGCCACAAATGGCTCTTGAAATTGCTGGTTAAGCATCTGTGTACTGACATCAATTCCTGAAAGCCAACAGCCGTAGCCTGGGTGGCTGTGATACCAACCAATTGCATTTTCTAGACGGCCAACCTAACCAAAGTTTTAAAAGGCAGAGAAGAAAGCATTTTGATTAAATAGCTTTTAACAATGCAATCACTGCCCTCTGTTGGGCAGTTAGTAAACTGCAGATTTCATTTCAAAATAAAACTACAGGTCCAGCCTATTTATACATGTAATGGCCACTGCAAACGAGAAGGAATGTACTGATCCCTGGAGAAGGGGAAAAAAGCATCCCTTTAAAATCAGTTTTAAAAACTGAATAGTCCTTTAACAATAGCCTCCTTAATGAGAGAGAGGGCAGCTGGTCAACCATCCATCAATCCTTCTCTCTCCAGGCCACCCCTCCGTTCCCCCTGAGCATGTGAAAGAAAGGTGATCATTTTGCATTAGTGAAGGGAGGGACTGAGTGAAACACCTTTGTAAGCCCTTGGAGGAGGACTGATTGATGGATTGTCTTCTTAACGACTCTTATCATACATCACAAAGGTCAGCAAGGCTGTTTTTAAATCACTGGAGCAAAGAAACTTTGTTTTTTAAATTTATTTGCCACAGTGCGTTTTTTGCCATCCAAGTGAGTGCTTGGAATGGTACCCATGCAAATAATGAATCTCAACCTGTATCGAAGAACACAGGCGATTCATTTAGTTTCTATAGGTGGCTGGGCAGGCCACCTCCTAACAATTAAGGGCGTAATCCTAACCCCATGTCAGTGCTTTCCAGCAGTGGCATAGCGGTGCCAATGAGACATGTGCTGCATCTTGCAGTTGGGTGTCACTCAAGGAAGCCTCCTCAAAGTAAGGGAATGTTTGTTCCCTTACCTCAGAGCTGCATAGCTCTTATGTCAGTGCTGGAAAGCACTGACTTAAGGGGTTAGGATTGCACCTTAAGATGTGCACAAAATGAATCAGTAAGAATATGCACAGAGGAAGTTCAGAAGCCAGTATGATAAACATTAAAGCTCTTTCATGAGATAACTAGAAGAAAATTATTTTAACTCAAATCGATGGTATAAGTTGCCAGCTGGGGATTCACAAATTACAGGTTTATATTGTGTGTATACAGGCAACACACACTGTGTTGAATCCAGAGAAGTACAACAATCCCATTGCACAATGGAACTTTCCCATCCTCTCCTTCCCACTGCAGTCCTCTGTGCTCCTGGAAAATCTCCCAGATCTCTCCAAGACAGAGCACAGGGGACTGCCACCAGAAAGGGAGCAGGGCTGCTTTGCACATGTGGAAGTAACCTTCTGCTTGAACAAGACACTTCTGGGTCCCGCCCATTGTTTGCAATAGTTATGTACTGATATGTCATCAACACCCAGTTCAATTTCAAACTATTTCATTATGTGTTAAATTGTAACTGAAAAAATTTAGTCTTCTATTTTTACCTGCTTTGCATTTTCTATATATGCAGCCATGTATTCATATGCAGCAGCCTGTGCATTAACTCGTGTTTCAGTGCCTTCCACTGGTAGAGCAAAGCTGTCCATGATTATCATTGTTTCACCATCCACTTTTCCAAGCATTAAACCCATCACTTCCAGATTGCCTCCTGATCTAGCATGCATAACCATTTTCAGGAGAGCCAGAGCAGAGATCTTGCAGTATTTGAAATAGTGGTGACTATAATGAAATAACAAAAGACGTTAACAATTCATTTGCACATTTCTATGAACAAAAACAAGATAAACACACAAAGAACAATTAAGACATTTTGACTTATTTAAGGCACAAATGGCCACCAATATAATTACAGCCCATCTTCAACAGAGAAAATTCATTTCTCTTATTTAATTTAACTGTCTATACAGTGTTGAGATGTGGGAAACTCAGGTTCAAATCTCTGCCTCTGTCTGTCCACTTCTTAATTTAAGATCAAAGATCTGTTCAGATCTTACATTTAAGGGAATACCTGAAAACTGAAGCAATTCATACCTGAAGAGCGAACCAAGTTGACACACCACAGAACTGGTGTGAACACACAGAAATGTGTGAAGTGTGAATCACTTTTCAGCAGAAGTTTTGGGCCTTTAGGCTTTGCAATGTATTGCAATAAAAACACTCTGCTGGCTGGCTGCATTTGCAAGAAGGGGTTTGGGGAGGGCAGCCAGTTCCCTAACAATTCATAAGCAGAACTCTCTTGACCCAGTGGCAACAAGAAGAGAGCATACGTTGCATGCCTACAGATCCAAGAGTGTATCCAGCCTTCACTGCCGCTGCCTGGGGCTCACCTTTTGATTCCTTCACTGTCCTCCTCCCTTTATCGTCCAAATGACAGCTGAAACCCAGCCCTTCCTCTCAGCTAACTGTGGTTAAAACTGCGGTCATTCCTCACTGCGAAGACCCTGCCCTGCGTCTCATGCTCAGGTGGTCACCTGCCCCAGCGTGACAGCCTCTTCCCCCTACCTGCCTTCTGCGAGGCCTCTCCGGTCCCTTGAGACCAGCCCCTGGCCAAGGCAGGTGCAGCCCGCAGACCGTTCAAGCAGCACCAGGCGCAACACACCCACTTACTCCTTGGTCCACGGCTTGGCCGCCAGGATCTCCTGCTGCTGCTTGCGGTCGTACTTGTAGATCTCGTCGATGCTCTGCGCCTCCTGCATGTTGTTGGCCAGTTCCCAGGTCTTCTGGGCCATCCCGCTCCCGGAAGGGCCGGCCGCAGCCATCTCGCCGGCTGCTCAGGCCAGGCTCTGCTCACCGCCGAAGGGCGCGCCGGGTCCGAGCCTCCGCCGGTCGCAGCAGTAGCACGAACCAAACACCACGGCCGGGGAGGGGGGAATCGCTCGCCGATGGTTGCATCCGCTCGGGGACGACGTGCCTTAGCTCGCCCCCTAGTGGAAAGCAGTGGGATTGGCCTCCCGCGGAGAGCGTCTGCCCATCCCCTCCCTGCTCGACCTTGGGCAGCCCCACGTCCATCCAAGCGAAGGTCCAGGGAAAAGGATGGGTGGGTGTTCTCTCACCTTACTCCTAGCCACACTTTCCTGGAAGTAAGCTCCATTGACTACAATGGGACTTACTTCTGAGTAAGACATAGGACTGGGCTCTCATACCCCTCACCTTTGAAACACTCCTTGTTCCCCTATTAATTACTAATTAATGTGGAAACACATCAAACATACATCAAAGTAAGCAATCATCCTTTGATAGCAATCCTCCCCCCTACACATAAAGTTTCCAGTAAATGTGAAAAAACAGCAACATTATTAATATTTCTGCCTAGCACACAGCTGTACACATTTGATCCCTGTTGCATATATGCAACATTGGGCAAAAATGGAGGGGGGAGTATTTGCTAGTTTTTGCAGCAGGGCGAGAGAGATTATTATTATTACTTATTACGAGCGTGTGTGTATGCAGAATTTTGTTCTGGCTGTCTCTCTGTAACCACAACCAGCACCATGTATACAGGATTTTAAGCTATATGTACCAATTCGATCTAGTAACCCTTGTAAATAAGAGATACAGTACAATCCAATATGTGTCTGCTTAGAAGCTCCATTATGTTCAATGGGACCTACTTCCATATAAATATGTATAGCAGCCTTAAGGAACAACACATCCTTCAGGGCCTACAATAATCTCCAAAGGTGACTAAGTGCAAGTCTATGAATGTCTGCTCAGAACTAAGTCCCATTAGGTTCAATAGAACTTCCAGTCTCAGCTGCTCTTAGCTGCTAAGAGTGTGCACAGTATAGGATTACAAGTTACTATTCCATACAGTTACCTGGAAGAAAGTCCAATTGAACAGAATGGAATTTCTCTCCGAATAGACATGCGTAAGGCTGCAATTGTACACACACTTACCTAGGAATAAGCCGCAGGAAGTAACACAGTGGCACTTTTTTGGGAATAATCATCCGTAGAATTATGCTATTCGTCTTAGATCTTGGCTGTTTGCAGATGATGGGAGATTCAATCCTAGTGTGAAAAGATTACAGTATTTATACAGTATACTGCTTTTCAACATGAGTAGTTCACAAAGCAATTCGCACAGTAAAATAAATCAATAAATGGTTCCCTGTCCTTAAAGGGTTCATTTCATCTAAAAAATAATTAAAAAAACAACAACACATAACCAGCCCCTGGAAATGATACCATGCTTGGGCAAAGAGGGACTGTTGCTCTCCAACTGCTAAATATAAGAGGACACCAGTTTGAAAGGTGTCTCTTTGTCCAGTTGGCAGGGGTTACTGAAGAGGCTCCTCTGAGCATACAGAGTGCTCACCTTTCACCACTGAGCAACCACAAGTGGTTGCTCAGTGGTGAAAGGTGAGCATTCTGTGTATGCTCAGAGGAGCCTCTTCAGTAACCTGTATACTGAAGTAACCTGTATAACTCTGTATAACCTGTATAACTCTTCAGTAACCTGTATACTGTATACTGTATACTGTATACAGAGTGCTCACCACAGAGTGCTCAACCACAAGTGGTTGCTCAGTGGTGAAAGGTGAGCATTCTGTGTATGCTCAGAGGAGCCTCTTCAGTAACCCCTGCCAACATTCAGCGATGGGTCTGCAAAGGGGCTCTAGCTCCTAACATATCTTGCCTATGCAAAACCCCAAGGACGGAGGCCTCAATCCTATGCATGCTTTCCTGGGGGTCAGCCCCACTGAACTCAATGGGACTTACTTCTGAGTAGACAGGCATAGGCTTGGATTCCGAGTGCCCAGGACTGAGGCTACAATCCTATGCATGCTTTCCATTGACTATCATGGGACTTACTTCTGAGTAGACAAGCATAGGACTGGGCTCTGAGTCCCCAAGGACTGAGGCTGCATGCTTTCCTGGGAGCCAGCCCCACTGAACTCAGTGGGGTTACTTCCGAGTAGACAGCTACAGGCACAGGCTTGGCCCCCTTCCTCCCCCCAGCCTTTGTTCCAGGCGGCGGGCAGCAGAGGGAGCCCTCGACCCGCGCCCTCACCCTGGGCCTCCGCCTCCGCGAGGCTGGCTCCTCCCTGAGCCGTTCCAGTCGGGGCAGGGACGGCGGGAGTTGGCGCCTAGCAACCCGCTGGGCCTCCGGAGTGAGCGAGCGAACACGCAAGCGGCAGCTGAGGCGAGTTTGGGGCGGCCGAGCGCGTTTCCCCCTCAACCGGGGTCACTTTTTAGACTCGTGTCGCGAAGCGCACGTCTGTATGCGAGCCGGGACGCGTGTCTCTCCTCCTAGGGGGTTCAGCGGGCGCCCTGAGTGGAAGGGGTGTGGGGAGTTCGCACGGGGGCAGCCTCAGCGCTCCACCCCTGACCGTTTTGTGGAGGGGGCTCTGTGTGCGGGGAGGCTCTCTGTGGGCGAGGCGGGAGCGCCCGCTGCCCCTCCAGGGAGCCCGCTCTCCTTCTCGGCCGCAGCCGTCGAGGCTTTGCTCGCCCCGTTCCGAGGCCTCACTTTCTGTTGTGACATGGTTGCCTAACAACGCTTCTTAAAGAGACCGCCGCCCTTGGACGAGGGAAGCTGGCGCTGTGCAGGGGCTGCCCTCCCCTTCCAGCCCTCCCTTTCCCACCACGGAATCTCCTCGCTCTGCCTGGTCAGCGACGTGCGGCAGGTGGAGGCAGGTGAGGCAGTGCCTCCCCCTCCACAGTCCTTCAAAACTCTGGAGAGGCAGGTGAGGCAGAGCCTCCCCACTGGGATCCTTTGAGAAGTGCTGCCGCCTTGTGAGGTACCCAAGCACCCACAACCCATACTCTGGGGAGGCAGGTGAGGCAGAGCCTCCCCATTGGCATCCTTTGAGAAGTGCTGCCGCCGTGTGAGGCACCCAAGCACCCACAACCCACCCACTCTGCGCTCCCTCTCTCCTCACTCTACACATGGGTTGTGGGTGCTTGGGCACCTCACACAGTGGCAGTGCTTTTCAAAGGACT
This sequence comes from Tiliqua scincoides, assembly GCF_035046505.1. Lineage (NCBI taxonomy): Eukaryota > Metazoa > Chordata > Lepidosauria > Squamata > Scincidae > Tiliqua > Tiliqua scincoides. Next base: position 39,897,057 of record NC_089824.1, on the reverse strand, counting down.
TCAGTGGGGAGACCCTGCCTCCCCACCCACAGCATGTATGTCCCTACTTGTTACATTAGAACACAGTCCTATGCATCTCTGCTCAGATGTAGCTCTCTTTGTGTTCAAGTGCGGCTTACCCTCAGGAAAATGTGTATAGCAGTGTTTTCAAACTGTGGGTCGGGACCTGCTAAGTGGGTCCCCACTTAATTTTATTTTTACTTTATTAAACAGATCAGCAACTGCTTGGAAGGGTTAGGAGGGTTCTTCTTTATTTTAAATAAATTTTTAAACTTATAGCAAACTTCTAATTTTCTTACAGTGAAATCCTATGCATGTCTTCTCAGAAGTAAGTCCCACTGGAGTCAGTGGAGCTTACTCTCAGGAAAGTGTATTACAACCTTAATTAATTGATTTGATTTTGTCAACTGGGGCTTTTAAAAATTTTCCTGCTTGATGATGTCGCTTCTGGCCGTGATAGCCCTTCCAGGTTAATGATATAACTTTTAGTGAGTCCTGACAGAATGACATTTTGCAAAGTGGGTCCCAGTGTTAAAAAGTTTGAGAACTACTGGCATTTAGGATTGTAGTCCAAATCTGGAGTCCTTTCTCCTTCTGTTCATAGAAATGATTGTAACCTTTTTGTTCATTATTTAAGCAAATCATCAGAAAGCAGATGTTTTGAAGAAGGCAATTTGTAAAGATGCAAGTCTGTAAGCTAACAGTGTGTGTTCGAGATTCAAACTCTTTGAATTCTCTAAACTGGTGTTTCTCAGAAGTTTGTTGCCTGCTGTAACTGGTGATCACCAGTAACTTCTGGGTTTGGAGATCAGATGTGATGTGACAAACACCAGTTAGAGGTTCAGGGTGAGTGGGAGGGCTTTTTTCAACAGTAGAAAAGCATGCTTTGAAACTCTGCCTGCTGAGTTGAGCCTCCTACCATTTTTCATTGTGTTCCTGGTCTTGCTGCTGGGTGGCAGGTGTCCAGGGGTCCTGCAAGGACCACCAGCCACCACTTCAAGTACCACTCAGTACTACTCAGTTTGAGAAACACTGCACTAAAGTTGTTGTTGTCATGGAAGGTAACTGGAGAAGTTAGGCCAACCAAGGGAGTAGTGGGTAGTGTACATTCACCCCTTCCTTCTCTCCACTTTCCCCTTTTTAGTGAGACAGTAGCTGAATGGGTAGGGGAACTGGGAGTTTTATCCAGTACCACCATCTCAGACTAAAGAGAGCAGGTGGGGGGAGTATCTGGGAACACCCCACCCCCACACAGAACCCTAGAGTTTCTTATTAAGAATCAAGTCATGGTAGCACCTGCAACTGACCATATGTGATAATCTACTGCATTTCCCATGGACATGGACCAGATAGATAAGGAGTCAACACTTATCTAAGAGGTATGTAAGAGGTACTTATGTAAGTGGTACTTGAAGAGGTACTTATGTAAGAGGTACTTTTCAGGTGGTGATCCTCTTATATTTAGTATGGGGGGGTAGAGTAACTGTCCCTTTTCACTCTAACACAGTGTCTTTTCTAGTGACTGGTGTTTCTTCTGCATTGTTTCAGATTATGAACCCTTTTGGAACTGGGAGCCATTTGATTTTCTCTGTAAACCACTTTGTGAACTTCTTTTTTTATTTGAAAAGCATTATATAAATAATGAATAATAATAATACCCAGAAGAAAGAGTTAAACAAAATGGGGAAAAAGAGTTGAGCAGGGAAATGTACAAGCAGGCTGCTGGAAACTAAGAATTTGACCACGTTGGATACAATAATTGGTGACACCCAGCAGAGGGAGCTGGGATTCAGTTTAGGAGCAAAGCACATAAACTGCCAACTTGTCACTAAATTGGTGAGGAGGTTTGCAGGTTGGCTTGGAGTGAAGGGAGCAAACAAAACAAAATTAATTCCTTAAGCACATATAGCTAAAAATGCAGTTCCTATTGCTAGCTACTTGCATTGTCCCAGAAATCCCAATCTCTGCAGTTCCTGGTTAGTAAGTGGGGATGCCTTTCATAAACCAACGCTAGATTTTCCAGCAGACTTGGCATAAACACACACAAGTATCCCTGTACTTGAACTTGTATAGGATTTGACTGCTAGTTGTTCAGTACAATAGAGTGGAGAGGTGGATGAAAGTGGGTGCCAGAGGGCAGAATTTATATAATCAGTCCCTTTAATTCTGGTGCTAATAGGCCAAGCAACCCTCTGCTAGAGCCTGAAGATATCAAGTGACTTACAGCCCAATCCTATGCTTGTCTGCTCAATGGGAAGTATTTCCCATTGTATTCAGTGAAACTTACTCCCAGGAAAGTATGGATAGGATTGAAGCCTTACAGTGCAATTTTAAATATGTGTACTCAGAAGTAAGTCCCATTGTATTCAGTGGGGCTTTCTCTCTCAGTTAAATATATCTAGGATTGCTACCTTACTGGCCTGTTGTGGATTTCAGGAGGGTGGAGGAGACGTAATCAAGAAGAATATTGTATCTCCCCAATAAATTAGTCATTTTCCCCTTATGCTGTGGACATAATGTCTCCTGTGCAGTACTGTGTAGCATAAACAAACTTAAATGAACTGTCAGATATGAAAAGCTGCATCTTCTAAATGGATGTACGTGTGCTCCTTGGGTTTGGATCCTCACTCAAGCAAATAAGTGCTTAGAAGATGTGTACATTAGTTGCTGAACCAGTGCAATGGCATAAGTTGTGATATGATGATGTATTTTGTATATATGATTATTGATTTTTACTTTCTGTAGTACAAGGATTTATATCAATGCGCGACCTTTGATTTCTGTTATGTATTGGGTGAAGTTCTTGGTTTCTATGTATAGTAACTTTCTGTACTTAGTACATGCAAATACAAATTAAAATTTATTATATAGCATCTACTAATGTTTAAATATGTTGTCACAGGTGTATTGGTATATTCCTAACGAAATGGTGGCCATTTAAAGCTATGTTACTGGACTAAGTGGAGATAAATCACATGTGAAGATAACTGTTGGAATCTGACCTCTAGAAAGACTACTAAAAATGCATTGCAGATGAACACATTGCAGAGTATATCAAAGTAAGTAGTTGCAGAGTAAGCAGATTATTGTGCAAATTTGAGCTTTCCTTTCTGAATCATCTTTCCAAATAATCTTGAGCCTTCTTTCAGTAAGATTGGTGGGATGGGTGAAAATGTGTCATGCATTTTATCATCATGCAAAACTATTTAGAGGAATTGGAAAGAGAACTTTTTTTAGCATTGATTGTCCTGTATAGGAAGCAGAGCTTGTAACTGAGTTATCATAGGTTGTTTTTTGTCTTAATTATTTCTGAGCTGCTTACATCAGAGCATGCCAGTCATTGTGATCATTTAAGTATATGTTCACCCTTAAGTAAATTAGTATTTACTGTTGCAAAGGACATAAATTTTATACTTTCCTCCTTTCTGCAGTGTTTGCTTTTTTATTTCTTTTCCCCTCCAAATCTGTATGATTAGTCCATGTAATAATTGAATTGAAAAATGAACTACTGTAATTTTACTGTTCTTTATCAATGCCTATAGAATTATCACTGGCACTTCCCATGTAGTGTGAAAGTCAATATTTGGTAACTCTTTAAGCATTGGGGATTTTGGTAAATATAATGAACTGGAGTTATGCAGCCAATTTTCAGGCTTCATTGTTGAGATAATCTGGAGATAGTTCCTTACAAACTCAGCAATGATGATATTTGACTCTAAATGTGCATTGCCCCAAATAGGTTAATTTAGTGTGTCTGTGTTCAAAGGCTGTATCTGTTCCTTTTCCTGCTCTAGCATGACAGCAAATGGAAGAAGTGGTTATAACACTGGTTCCCAAAGTCCTCTGTGGGAGGAGGAAACCACTTGAGTCTTTGCAGGGGTGGGGTTGCAGCAGCGCCTCTGCTGGGACAGAAGGGGGGAAGTTTTATCTTCCAGCATATCCAGCTGGATTCCGAGGGGTGCAGGCAGACCTGCAGGGCTCCCCAAGCCTCCGATTAACTAAAAATAGCGATCAGAAACAACTTCTGGTTTAGCAACTGAAACCAGAAGTGGTTTCTGATCGCTCTTTTTAGTGAATTTAAGTCTTGGGGAGCCCTGTGGAGGGCTCTGCAGGGCTCCCCGCACCCCTTCCAGAAGCCAGCAGAACCTACTGGAAGGTAAAACCTCCCCCGCATCACTGCCTTCCCCCTGCTGCTTAAAGGGGCATAGGTCACTGCTTCCCAGACTAGTGGGTTGCAACCTACCAGTTTGGGAACTGCTGGGTTAGAAAGTAGTTGATACCAAGGGGATGGTTATGAAGGTTAATTCTATGCTTTCATTGCCTCTTTAATTTTGCCAACCCAGGGAATGCGTACCCATGATTAATTTGTATTGGACTATTGTTGGAATCCTTCTGCTTGCTATAGATCTTGGTGGTCTTATTTTGTCAAATCTCATTCTCCTTGAGCAGACTCCCAGTCAGCTTTCAGATTACTTAGAGATAGCTGAGTTGTTAGCAGGGTGCCACTGTAACAGCCTGAAATTTAGTCACTGACCGTGAACACTGGGATTGTTACAGATACAGTACTGGTAAACTGTAAGAGTCTCCTTACCAACAAATGGTGGTTATCAGCTTCAGTAGTGCTGATCACCCATGAAGGTGGAAGCTGTTGGACATGAGTGGTATTGGGTTATTTCTTGCAGAACATGTACAGGTGTCCCCTGTATCTGTGGGGTATAGGTTCCTGCCGCTTCTGCATATAGCAGCGAACGCTACTTGAAACTCCCCCACTCAGTGAAATAATGACTTGCCTCTCTTTGTTTGCAAATACTTTGCAAATGGAAAATTTTTCTTCCTTTCTTTGGAGCAGGAAGCAGACAGTGAGAACCTAGACCACAGTTCTCAAACTCTTGTGTAGAGTTTGAGCCACACTAAGCTGCACTAAGAACGATCGTGCCGCTGGCAGAGACGCAGGAGCTTGGCTTTTACTCACCCCTGTCTGCTGTAGCGTTGGGGGTGCGGGGAGCCCCAGGGTTCCCTGCACCTCAGAAAGTTGAAGAAATGCAACCGCGACCTGGTTTCGCAAACACAACCCAGAAGTGGGTCATTTTCACGTTTCTTCAACATTTTGAGGCACAGAGGTCTCCCTGCAGAGGGTTTTGTGGGGCTCTCCGCATCCCCTGATGCCACAGCAGACAGGGGTGAGTAGAAGCCAAGTCCCCGCTGGTGGTGCAATTGTTCTGATTGTGTCGCCACCATCACCCGCCCTGCCCCTTAAAAGGGCAAATGCAAAGCTTCTTAGACTGAGACGTCGCATCATGAATGGCGATGACGTTACTGGCCACTCACTTCTGGGTTGCAAGGCCGATAAGGAGCCTAAATATAGTGATAAAGGGACCAGGACAGATGGGAATCCTTTTTGAGCATGCAGCTTTCACGCACAGAAGCTCTGCCCACTGTGCTAAGCCTCCTTATCGCTATTTTTAGGCTCACTCTGTAGTCTCACTGCTTGGTGGTGGGCTTCATGTGATGCTCCAGGGCGTTGTGATGCACATATTGGAAACCCCTACCATAATAGTACCTTGCACTACATTGTGATGGCATCTTGCCTCTCAATTAATAGAACAAATCTTTATACTCAATATACATGTGGCTTCCACAGTTTTTAAGATTCCTCTGGGATTCACAAGGGAGAACAAGGTTTTGTTTTACTTTGCAAGAAACCCTTTTATTTTAATGTCTATGTGTGAGTGTGAGAGAGGCTGCAGTGAGTTACTGATTATTTTGAGACCTCTTCCAAAAATGTGGATTATTTAAAAAAAAAAAAAGTTGTGTTTTCCCCTATCTAAATTCAAATGCTGTTTGACTTGCAGCTCTTAATAACAACAGTAAAACAACAACCTCATCATTTCTGCTGTTATTGAAGTAGTGCTTATGGACAAAAAAAATCCTGTATGATTTCTGTAATCTAAAAAAATGAAGACTGACAACTTAGATCAATTCATTGAAGACCAAAAAATTAAGTTGGCAGAGGACAAAGCAAAGCTTGAAAATGATCCTCCTTACATGGAAATGCGGGTAAGATTTTTACATTTTTAAAACCATTGCTCTTGTAATTCATGCTCAAGTGAAAAACATTGCTCTTGTAATTCAGTCTGAAGCTTTAAAAAAAAAATTGTTTTTTATTCTGTATGCCCATTCTTTATTGTAAATAACAGGAATACAGGTAATATGTACTTTATGTGGTGGTAATAATAGCGAACCAGTTATCAGTTATAAATATATTCATTACCTTTAGACCTGACGGAATTGGCTGAATATTTTTATGCAATTATTCACAATGTTGACAGTGTGATGTGTGATTCCAATATACCGCAAAGAACCTGAACATTAAAATTAATCAAAGCTGGTGACTTGGAAAATTAAAAAGCCAATAATGGCTGTACAGGTTGAACCCAAATATCTGTGGGGATTCCATTACAGAACCACCTCCCTTGTGGAAACCGGAATCCGCAGACACTGAGGTCCAAGTTTAAATGCCTTAAAAAACAAAAAAAAAGCAGTGCACATGCAGGCTTCTGGGTATATAAATATCCTTGCTAGATCCAATCTCCATGCAGATGCATAGGGAGGAAAAGGCCTGGAGGTGTTCCCATGGTGGCCTTTGAAGGCTATGTAGTTTTCTGACTAGAAAGACACACAACTCAATCTTAACCTGCACTGGAACAGGAAGGCCACAGTGGCCTGCTCTGTGTCCAGAGCAGGGTTGGACCAGATTGCAGTGCAGCTTGGAGTAAGGGGAAAATTCCCCTTACCCCAAGTAACATGGCAGCCATCCTAATGTGACTACTCATATCTGTGCCACTGAAATAAGTGGCACAAATCTGAGCAACCTAGTGCAAGGCCAGGCCACCCGGGAGGGTGGTTATGATCAGGCCTAAGTGCCGGATCCTGGTCCGCCCACCCACCCTCCTTGAATCCCCATGCTGGCCTCACTTGGCCGGCACAGATTTACCTGCCTTCAGTGCAGTGGAGGCTGGATTAGCCCCACCTAACTGCGGGTTAGGATTGTGCCCACAGTTGATGAAGTATGTGAAATGGTTACTAGGGAGACATCCATATTGTAAGCTCTTTCTTGTATGATAAACATTGAAGTTCTTATGTGCATGCAGTATAAAACCGTTTATCTTGTTTCTGTAATTAGACTTGTCCCTGTGTTACATTATTAAAGGAAAAGGAAGAAAAACCTTGGAAGTGATAATGCGCATGGGAGAAAGGGAAGTGTGAGGCTACAAACATCTACCTTAAAGTATTATAATGTGCCCTGTGTGTAAACTGTGAAAGTACCTGTACTATCAGGTATTGTCAAAACTTTTGACGTGTTGAGTCTTTGCAATTATGTGTGCAAAGCAGAGTAGAACATTCCATTGGTAGCACCCAATGGAGTTTTTGGAAAATGGTAAATTCATAGTCCCTCTGCTGTATTCAAAGTAACTTCAAAAACCTAAGAACTTCCTTTAGAAACAAAAAAAATGTTCCAGTGATGTGTTTTCAATTCTGCCTTACTTATGTGCTTTACTTCCCTTTTCAGAAAAAGAGTGCAGAAAAACTTTCTGAGACCAGCAAAATGTTAATATCAATGGCAAAAGAAAACATCCCACCAAATAATCAATACGGTATTTGTATATTTTTAAAACGTTTATCTTTTTATTGTTTTACTTTGAATGAAAATATTATTGTATGACATTATTGAGTACATGTTGCCCACCTATCTCTTTTCCTACTAAGTAGAGCAGGGCCGACTGAAGCTATTGAACTGCCTGAGGCAGCACATAGCTCTGCTGCTCCCTGCCAGTTCCACTGTCCTCCCTTATTTGGTTCTTTCTTCCACATGGAGTCTCAAATCAAACCAGGAAATATGAAGCACCCAGGATCACTTCCTGAGCGCTTTACATTTCGTCATTTGCTGAAAGAGCCCACACAAAGGAAAGAGCTATCTTACTCCCCCCCCCCTCAAGTTGGGCTAATTTAAAGCACCCAGTTGAAGTAGGTGAATGCACCAGATTGCTGTGCTCCAAGGTTTGGAACATAGCACTCTCAATCTTCCTCCTCATGGGCTGTTTACACAAAGCAGACAATGCAAGGTATCCTGCATTGCCTATTTTGCTTAAAGACATGTGCGGAGGAAGGGGCTGACTCCTTCTGCAGCTGCAGAGGGGTGATGATGGCAGGCATCAGTTTACCTTCTCTCCTCTAGAGCTCAAATCCACCGCCTGATGTAATTAGCATTATGGGTGAGTCAGCCCTAATGCACTTTTAAGGTGTTGTGAACCTTATGAAATGAACATGGGGTGAGAGAAAAATCTTGTACGGTAATAGTAAACTTCTGTTATGGTGCAATCCTATGCATGTCTGTTCAGAAGTAGGCCTCACTGAATTTCATGGAACTTACTGCCAGGTAAATGTGTATAGAATTGCAGTCTCTAAGGCAGTGGTTCCCAAACATTTTTGACTTGTGGCTCCCTTGACCTACAGGGCCATTGTCTACAGCTCCCCATTAGGTCTATAATGCTATTTGTTATATAGGCTGGTGGATTTTTTGCCAGGGTTCCACAACTTCCCTGGCTGGTTTCTGTGGCTCCCAGGGGAGCTATGGCTCACAGTTTGGGAACCACTGCTTTAAAGTGATAGTGGTAATAGATTTTGGGGGACATAAGGAGGAATTTCTGTGCAACTGAGTTGTGTGAAGGGATGTAATCCACACTGGAGTTCTTGGCTGCTTTTAGCTACTCCAGTATTCTATGTTTTATGACTTTGCTGCTGTTGTGTGGTAAATCAGAGTTGCATTTATCTGTAACAGCTGCTTTTCAGATGTCCTTTGTACTGTCATACTTAAGCATTCTTATTTCCTAGCCCTTGCTGCCCACCTTTTGGTTGATATCAATGTTTCTTACACTATAGGAAAAAATGTGAAGTCTAAATTTACTCTTGACTTTCAGTAAAGCTTCAGTGGAAAGTACAAAACAGATGTACATCTTTTCAACTTCTCTTATTTGTCTGAAATCAAAGGACAATTCTATTTCCTTTCACAGCTTGCAGTTCTTTCAAGTACAGGCAACTCTCAGTTTTTTATGGGGGTTATGTTCCTGCAAAATGGCAAGCATATCTAAAACGGGCAAACGAAGACCAGGAAATAATGGAACCAGCCTGGGTTAGGGAAACAGGGAACACTCATTTTAATGAATGACAATTATGGAGGTGGCAGGAATACCCAAGCTAGAATTACAAGAAGCCTCTTATGGAAACAGCAATTGATTAGCACCTTTTACTTTCTTCTAAAATGCTTATCACATGCATGCAGACTCTCAATTGTTCAGAAAGAAATGGGCTTCGAGCACTAGTTAGAAGCTGGAGTCTCTTCCTCTCATCATCCGTTGCCTCATTCTGTGCACACAGCCTTCACAAAACAGACACCCGCCATAACAAAAAAAACACACACCACCCACATCCTTGGTCTGGCCAACTATTTCAATATTAGCAAAGCAGAAGATTATAGTAGGGAAAGATGTATATAACTTTAAGGGTACTTCTCTTTCCTTTCACTCACCAATATTCAGGTAGGAGCAGCAGGCTTTGCATCAAAGTCCTCTTCATAAAAAAGAGCTTGGGGAGAGTGCATGACTCAGGAGAGCCATGATACGTGCACAACGATAAGCCCACCTTGTTCCTATACTAGTGCCAACCTCACAATGGAAATAACCACTAGTCAGCCTGGTAGGTCAGTGCAGCAGAATACCGTTTCTAAAGCAAGCCATGCAAATCGCACTTCTGGTATTAATTTTTCAATTTATTTAAAAAACGGACAAGTTAAGAGCACAGAGATCAAGAATTACCAGAACAAGAATTTCTTTACTTTTGTATGTATAGTCTTGTTTTCTTAAAATCAGATTTATTCTTTCTCAGTTTTTGTGTTTTCAGAAGTTTTCCCTTTTTCTAATAGTCAACAGAGTCTATATATTTCCCCTGAGATTTCTATCCAATAGTATGCTCCAATTTTATTCTTGTATTGGACAACTGTGACAGTCAACTCCTACAGAGGGTTCTTGTGCCAAGCTGGTTGTTGCTTAGCAACCTCTTTAGTTTCTCTGAGTGTAGCTGCCTCTCAACTGCTTGGGTTTAATTTATTCTGGTACATGTTGTCATGCTGCTTTTTTTTGTGGCTTCCATCTGTGATCAAACTGGTTTTCATCCCGAGAATGACATTTCAGCTTGTTGTGGAATAGGTATTGAATCTTGTATGTGAACTAATTACAAACTGAATATGTGTTTGGGCGAAGCAACTAATTTTCTTCTTAAAACAGACCTGGGCTCATTCTTAAATTTATTGGATCAAAATGCTGAAAAGAAAATTAGGAGCTGGGAGTTGTTTCCTCTTTGAAACAGTGATATTTTCAGACTGGACATATCCAGTTAGCTAGCTGAGAAGAAAATACTCTTGCTGCAAGTCATAAAAGAAGCACTGCTTATCTTACATTACCTTACTTGAGTATTGAACCCAGACTTGTGCATGCTTCCTTAGTTTGGCAGCAAGCTACCCTAAAGGCAGACTGACAGCCTAATCCTAACCAACTTTTGAGTGCTGATGGAGCTCCACTAACGGGGTATGCACTGTATTATGTGGTGTAGGGGCAGTCATGGAGGGTATGTTTGTTCCCTTACTTCAGGACTGCATTGTGGCTGCATTGGCACTGGAAAGTTGGTTAGGATTGGGCTGTGAAGTTCTTTAAGTAGTCTTTGATAATGGAATGTACGTTGCTAAGTCTTTCACCCTTCCCTTTAGTCAAGTATGTATCTTTGAAAAATATTTGTAGACAAAGCCCTAGAGTTAGTTTTGTATTGTGTCCGAATGCTTTTCTAGCCTAGTAGACACTTAAAAAATTTTTTTAAGTCAAGGCTGAGACAGGCACCTAGATGTGTAACTTGTGTAAGTGCTTGTGTAAGTGTAAGTGAGCCAGTGCCACTGGCATCTAGCGATCTAGGCTTTGAGTTCAAATCCTACTTCAGGTGTGGACTCACTATGTTCAGATATTACAGTGGTTCCCAACCTTTTTTCACTTGCATACCACTTGGCAACCCACTTCCATAAATTGTACCCTTCATATTAGCAAAATGTTTGTAGTTAATATAGTTACTGATACTTCAAATTTATATGTTGTAACTGTAAATAAATGGCCCAATAATGGGATTTAAAAATTGGTTTCCAGCTACTGATCTATATCTGATAATACACAAATTGAAAAATAAATCAAAAATTTAATGACAAAAACTTCAGTATGTAGAGAAGACCTGGTATGTGCTAATTATAGTGAAGACTCTGCAGTATGCTTTGAACTTTCAGGTTTACCATAGACATACCTTTGTTTTTTGGGATTTTTTTGTTTTTTGTTTTTATTTTGCATCTGCTCAGGGCTCAACTTTATAAAGTTACTCCTGTCTTCCAGGAGCGTCTTGAGGTACTCTGCCCTAACTGTAGTTTGTCAGTGATCTGTGAGTTCAGATATAGTTAGCTTCAAACCATGCTTTCAGATTCTGGTTTACTATCCCCAAGAAAATCATTTTTACAGGCTCTGATTTGGGCATTTAAAACAAACCATGGTTTTTTGCAGGAAGCCTTCATCAAATCACTTTCTCTTCTTCTGTTCCCATCTGAATAAATTACTGGCCTAGCTTACAGTGTTGTTAAGACAAAACAAAAAATATAGAGCACTTTGGAAATTGAAACTTTCTGAACTTGAAGCCTAGTGGTACACTAAAGCTGCTAGTCTTTTGCAGGGGAAGTGTGACACAATTTAAGCAGGCTCTGTTCCAGGTCAGGTAACTCACTGGCCACTGGTAGCTCTATCTTACCTGGACTAAATTTCTGTTTTTCTTCTATCTAGTTCCTCATAGCTGAGAGGCAACTGTTCAGTGTTTTCATGCCCTCTCTCGGATCTAATAAAAGTGTGAGTGTGGGGGGGGGCTGGGTGTCATCGGCATACTCCTGATTCCTTAGCCCAGGTCTCTGGACAACTTCTCCTAGCATCTTCACATAAAAAAGCATGGAAGGCAGTATGGAACTTGGTAGTGATAGAGAGATTTCTGGGACTTGGTCTCTGGGTCAAATTGCTAAGCAGACATAGACTTCTTTATAAGCATATAGAAAAATTTATTTACATGCTATTTACAGATTAAGAATAGATTAGGATGGATACAGGTTCTAAGTTACCCCATGGTGGATCTTTGATTTCTTCACCGAACCACACCCAAAACTCCTGTACTTGTACTCTATGAAAAACAAGTGACCCATGTGATATTCATGTCACTTCCCTCTCCTTATTTGGCATACTGGTGCATGGTTCTAGCCCTCACTGGGAAATCCGTTATCCATGTATGGAGAAGTTCTGGCTTGCACTTTGATTTCACAAGACCCTGGAATGTTCCTTTTGGGAAAGCTATGACACACATGTTTTTCTCTCTCTGCAGGTCACCTTGACATTTTCTACCTTGTTTTTAACAGAAAAACACTAGTCATGTTTTTCCTAATGTTCCTCCTCTGAGAGAAGTTAGGTTAACCCCTAAAATCTATATCAGTAGTAGCTCAGAGGTGAAAGAATTCAGCAGTTAATCCCCCAACACCATCTTCTGTCTCCTACCATGCAGGAAATTACCTAAATATAGGGCCACCCATACTTATTCTTGACAAGCAACCCCAAAGGTCTACTATGGTACTGAATACCATTGACTGATCCAGGAGAATAAACAGTGACACATGACTTGCCTTTCTTGTTTCTTTGATACCACGAAATATGATCTGATATCTTGCAACAGACAAGAGGGTCTCAACGTGGATATTGAAGCCCCCAGTCCCAGCCTTAGGATCCTTAGTCCAAAATCAAGACCACTTCTACCAGCTCAGATGTGGAGGCTATTGGATAACAGGGCGGGCAGCGCTCTAATGGCATTCCTGTCCTGTTCCAGCAACACTGGATATATATGCGTGTAACTGACTGGTTGCTGGACAGACCACTTGGATGGAGTTACAATAGAGTACAACATATTCCCTGTTCGTTAGCTCTATAATGTTGTTGTACCACTGAGAAAGCTAAATTCTTCCACGCTTGTCTTCCCAGATCTTGATGATAACATGCCAGACAGGCATTCTTATCCAGAAGCAAGTTCTGAATTGCAGCTTTTTCCCCCTTTAACTAACCTGTTATTAAGCAGTATATGAATGGTCTGATGATACTACATCCATCCAAACAAGGAGAAGGACTAGAACAGTGATTTTCAACCTTTTTTGCTTTGTGGCACACTGACAAGCTACTAAAATTTTCAAGGCACACCATTGGTTTTTTGACAATTGACAAGGCACACCATGCATTTGGTGGGGGGCTCACATCCCCCAATGGCCCTACTAATAAATGACCCTCGCCCAAACTCCTGCAGCACACCTGCAAAAACCATTCATGGCACACCAGTGTGCCATGGCACAGTGGTTGAAAATGGCTGAACTAGAAGAAACAGCATCCTTAAGATGTCTAGTTTAGCATTCCCTTGACCAGGTCCATTACTTTTCCACTCCCCCTTTTCCCATACACTCTGAGTAGTGATGCCATCAAGTACACCTGGCCCTGTGCCCACCCACAGTAGTTCTCTTGCTTGTGTTTTCTCCTGGTTAATTCTAAGGTTGACAGTTACATTCGTTTAATACAGATTGATCTCCATTTTTTCCCCTGTTTTTTAAAACTGGAGTCTTTATAAATCTTACTCTGCAATAAGGTTACAAATCTGAAGTGCTTTGTAGAAAAGTCATGAAATAGAAGTTGCTCTAATAACTCTAACGCTGAGCATTTTCAGGAAAGGTATGTAGTGGAAAGATATGTCAGTAGTCTGACAATAAAGTGACATCACTAGAAATGACCTGAAATAACAATCAAGTGCTGCTAACCATCAGAGGCCTCTGGGGAAACATCATGATAACACCACAAAAGTATGTGTTCCATACTTGATTTTTGAATGATAATTACTGTATCTTAGAATATAAGAGATGTATGCCCAAGCATTTTGCTTCTCTCCATGGTAGGATGGGTCACCTTGAGAAGTCCACAAGCAGGATATGAAAGTTGATGTCCTGTCTGTTCCTAGCATTTGTTATTCAGGACTATATTTCCTCAAAGGGGATTCAATTTTGCTATCCTTACTAATTACCGTTGATACAACTGCTTGCCATACATGTGGACTTTGTATTGTTGGGTGAACTATTAGCATATTACTGTACTTACTAACATGGCTGCAACTGGCAAGATAAACTTGCTATTTTATTTGATGCCAGTACTCAAAGCTTTTCCCAGCTTTAGTTAGTAAACTGCAAATGCCTTCACAAAAATGAATAAAGACTTTGCAGAAATGTTTGTAGTATTTAACCCAAAGCTGTTGACCTACAGAGGTCATGAAATCCAACTGCCAGTGAAAAGAAGCCTCCCATTGTACTACGTAGATTCAGAGTGCTCTTTCAGTGAGCTGCAATAATCTGTTTAAAAGTTGGCCATGTCTGTTTTTACATGATGTCATGGAGGAATGACTGATGTACTGGAAGTGTCATTTCTATTATTACAATGCAGTGTGCATTATGAAGTGGAGAAGTAAGATTTTTGCCTTGAAAAACATTGTCCCTGAATTGCATAGTTGTCATATAGTTCAATGACAAAGCATTTTTAAATGTTAAATAAAAATTAAATATGGGCCTAATTGAAGTTCCTTGTTTTGGAAACTCCCTCTGTTCTTTGTACTTGGTCTGTATTTTACAGACCACCTGAACTTCCTTTGAGAGACCCTCTGAGTATTTTTTTTCCACATTTTTATATTGCTTTTTCTCCAAGGAGCTCAGGGTGGTTCCCTCCTTTCGTCCTCACAACAACCCAGTGAGATAGGTTCAACTGAGAGATAGTTATTGGCCCAGGGTCACCCTGGAAGCTTCCTAGGTGAGTGGGGTTTTGGATCTTCCAGAACTAACTCCAGAACCACTGCACCCTCCTGGCTCTCTTCATACAGTGTTTATTTCTCTGGTTAGACTCAGTATCTTTCAATAACTTAATATGGTTGCCCTTTGATTACTTGAGTTGGGAGGGGTGTTTGAAACTAGCCTAATTGTAGACATGTTTAATCAGAGGAAAGCCTCTCTGAGGGCTTTTTTCAACAATATCTGTTGAACAGTCCAGAAGGCAGCTGATATGGGAACTGGCTCTATCAGCAGTGATATGAGATGATGAAGCATGTTTTGTCTCTGCTTGATCTCTGCTGGTTCATTCATACATACAGATCATCTCTCTGGTGATCAAGTAATGGATGTACATGCAAGAACTATTTCAGATGTTGAAAAGCATGGAAATTTCAGTAGGCAAAATTGTACTCATTGCACTGAAAGTACATTTTTTAATCTGCTTTTGGAATTCTGTCAAAGGAATTTTATTGTAAAATAGACCTACTGGTGCACTTCTTATGTGGTGATTGCATGTAGCTTAAGAAATAGGATTTACGATATTAACACTTCTGCTGCTGCTGCTGCTTCCATCGCGTTACTTATATTTTAAGGTTTACAAGGCTGCTACTTCCATCATCTAGGGTGGGTCTTGGCTTTAGAAATTGAACAACTCATTCAGCTTTTATAGCTTAAATTTAGAATGTGTGTTTTCTGTTTCCTTTCTAATATTGCATACAGCCAGGCTAGAAGCGAGATAGGAGGAGGGATCCCTATTCCTTGGAATAGGGAAAATCAAAATCCTTTCAAAATTTTTAAAGATACTGGTTGTGAGGAGTATGATTGTGAATGCTTTCCCTATAGTTCAGTTTCTTTGTTCCTAATTTAAAAAATACACTTTTCACTCCTTGTATGAAATCTTTACTATTTAGTCAGAAACAATGATGTTGTGCTTTTGTGTACTGGTCATGCCTAATAACCAAACTTACAAATTTTGCAGACTATGGCTTAAGCTTGCCTCTCGGGGAAGAATATGAGCATAAAAAACACAAGCTAAAGGAAGAACTTCGACAAGATTATAGACGTTACCTTTCACAGGTAAAACATTCTGAATTCTATTTTGCAAGGTGGCATCAAATATACATTTAAACTCCCCCATCCCTTAATATTTTGGTACTTGTAACTGTAGCTACTGCTGCATGAAAGGTGTGCTGTACTGAACATAAATGACTAGATATGCTTGAAATTGCTTTCTGTATACATACAAAAACCTACAGAATGGATCAAAAATAAAACTAGAGCACAAGGTGAAGTCTTCAAATGTGGATAATACATTTTGAGATTTGTAGGTGGAGGTAGGTGGAAGAATGGTAGAAGAGAGGTCTAGAAAACTGTTTTAAGTTTTCAAGGGTTAGTAGAAATACACTAAGTTCCAAGATACTTTCTGGTTCCATTCTAGAGCTTTGTCTAGAAGTTGGGATGTATGTAGGTTAAAACATTCAGCTCTTGCCAGCCTAGCACAATCACACCAGGCGCTACAATGGGTAAATTGCGCCAGTGTAAAAGTGCTGACAAAGATTTCTGTAACTTGGGGACCCAGTGTATATTCATATACTTTACAAAGGTTTATTCCTTTGTTAATGGTTTTAACAGTTCCATTGTAATGTAATTTTTCTTTCTATGTGCTCCATATGATTTGTCGTAATGATAACTTACAAAGGCATTTTTTGGGATAATTTCCACGTTTTAATGCAAATTTTGGATATTTCAGGCTTTGAGTTCTGTAGAGTAAGGTTCAATCCTGTCTTGCGCTGGAACAGGCAGGCCAGGAGGCCTGTGCTGTATCCAGCACAAGATAGGGGCCCAAAGTGGCTCAGCCGGAGGTAAGGGGAAACTCTTTTGCTTACCCCCAGGCAAGCCACCGCAGCCCCAATGGGTCTCCTCGGACTTGCGCCACCTCCAGAGGTGGTATAAGTCCGAGGAGAGTGGAGTGACTTGCAGCTGCTCCACGCTGCTCAGGAATGGGGGCTAGGATCCGGCATATCTGTCAGGTTCCAGGCCTGCCTCCCATTCCCTGCCCACCTGCCCCTGGAACCGCCTTCCCCCACCCTCTCCCCGCCCTAGAACGCCTCCCTCCTGCCTCTTCTCTGCCTCCTCTCCACCCATCTCAGACCCTTGTGTTGGCTGAGCTCAACTGACACAATCGTCCCTGACCATGTCGGCGCGGAGGCTGAATTCAGCCTCTGTGGGCTGGCGTGCGTCCCTGCGCTAGCCCAGCCAACTCTCAAAGAGGCGCAAACATGCTTAACGGCACATTTGCAACCCTTCTGGGCCGGCGCAAGGGACTTGCGCCAGACCAAGGGTGCATTTGGATTGCGCCCTTAAATGTTTTTCAGATCCAGCTTTTATGTTTATTTTTAAAACTTAATTTACTGGATTTTGTTTAATGTACACTTTCATAACTGAGATTAAAAAATTATTTGTATTTGTTTTAAATAATCAGCTGGTTCAGATTCAGCATCTAGTTGGCTGGTTGGCTGGATGGCATGGATTATGGAACATTTCCCACCGCTGTTGAAACAGTTTCACTCATTTCTTTTGCATTTCTGAAAGCAATTCAGGGTGTTGGTCCTAATCATTTCAAGCCTATATGCCTTGAGACTGAGGTGTATTGCACACTGCCTATTTTATATGGATCTGCCTCTTAAGATTATTGAGGCCCCTGCCTTTCCCCTATCTTCTGTATCTTGGCAGATGTTGGGGGGAATCTGAAGGGTGTGCTTTTTCTGTGGCAGCACCCTATCTGTGTAGCATCATCCTCTGTAAGCATGGTGTATGCACACATCATGTATGCATGGTGCTTATACTTATGTCTTTGTGGCACCAGGTAAAGACACTTTTATTATTAATACATACAGAATTTAATTCTGTGTGTAAATAGGGCATGTTATAATTGCTGCAGTTTTTTCTGTCACTGGTTTTCTTTTTCAGCTGCTGTGATGCTTTCCTCTTTATATGAATCTTTTAATGATTTTCTATTTCTCATAAACCACCTTAGACATTCTATGGAGAAAGGAGATATAATTGTATTAAATAAATCAATGCATGCTACTTTGAGGGAAGGGGCTTAAAATCAAGAGTATTTCATATAAGTTTTTAATGAGTCTGTTTTCCCAACTTTTAGGGTATTTCACAGATAAAAAAGAAGGTAGGGGAGCTTGCTTCCTGCAGCTTTCAAATTAATATAACACTTTGCTTGGTTCTAATTAGATGGGCTAATGGAAATGAAAAATCAATATTTGTGCATTGCTGTGTGCTACAGTTTGATATTTGTGAACTTGCTCATTGCAAGATAAGCGCTGAATTACCATTTTCCATTCATGTCATCTTAACACATTGAATGCCTTGTCCTTTGGTATTTGATTTCACTCCAGAGTTTAATAGACTTTCTGCATTAGTTTTTGTATGATGAATGTTTGCTGCAGGGCATGCTAATGCTGATGAATCTTTTTACAAGGGTGCCATCAGTTAGGGTTGATTTAAATGATTAATTTCAGAGTGCTTTTAAAAACAACAACTCCTTATTAGTAAATTGTATCTTCTGGTGCTTTCCTTGTTAATTTACTCATCTGTGTAGACAAATCTATTTTCTGCAACTCAGAAACAGCATAATTACTTATGCCCATTTTGTATATTCATTGACATGTATATTTGATACAGGCTGAACTGAGATACTCAAGTTGATGGTGCCTTTTTAAAAATTACTCTTTTAATTAAGTACAGCTGGCATGGCAGAAATGCAATATTTTCTGTTTCAGATTGCAAATTACATGCTTCCTTAAATGGTATACTGTTAATATTACTAATCAGTGGAATCTCTACATAGTAAATTATAATGGCTGGACTTCTAATCTCATTTAATTTTAGATTAAATGTATTGTGGAAATAATAAAATTTAAAACTGTAAATTTCTTATTTACATTTTGTTGTAAATACATTTTCCATGTGAATAAAAAATAGGGATAGCAGTGCATTAATACACATGCATTCTTTTTATGCACAACATATTACAGGCAGGCCCCCTATATCTACAGGGGATCCGTTTCGGTGGTCCACTGCAGATACGGAAACTACGGATACAGTGGAACTCTGTCTCCACAGCCCCTGTATGCCCATTAGTGTAGTTTAGAACCTTACTGGGGTGAAAATGATCTTCCTTATAGTGGCTGCTACAAATATTCAGACTTACAGCAACACTCAGGCAGGCTGCTGGCAGCATTTGAAAAACATATATATTAACAGGAAGCAGTTAACTTCCTACTTCCGGTTAGTGTCAGTCTAGTTTTTTCAAGTGTTCAGTCTGCCAGCAGCCTGCCTTAACATCGCTATAAGCTTGAATGCTTATAGCAACCTGTATAAGGAAGATTATTTTCACCCTAGTAAGGTTCTGAACTCTGTTAACGAGCGTGGGAGTGCACGAATAATTGAATCCGCTAATACAGGGGACCTCTTGTACTTCTATTACTCTTGCAAATATGCTCAAAAAATAAAAATTGCCCTTTAAGGGTCAGTTCCACTGGAACATAACTTATATAGAGTCATTGAAATGAATTGAATGGTTGAAGTGTTCTGGATGAAGTAAGCCTGCAATCCTATACATAGTTGCCTGGGAATAAGTCTCATTGAATTCAATGGGAGTTGCTTCTGAGTACCCATGCATTGGGTTGCACTGTTACAAAGTGTGTGTAATATAGAATGGTATTATTATGTGCTACACTATTTGGTTTTGTTATCATTGGAACCACCTGATTGTTACTTGTTTTGCCAAGCAAAATGAGGCTTTTGGTTTAGCTCGTCCTTTTGGCATTCCTTTTGTTGGAATGTTTTTCTGTTTTGTTTGTTTTTCTGTTTGTCCTCTGACACTAACTATATTGAACAATGGTATTGGAATAAAATAAGATACATACGTTCAGGCTACAATTCTATGTTTCAACTTTTGTATCCATTTTTAGTGGGGTAGGAAAATGTAAAAAAATACTGTATAGTGCAGGAGTGACCAATCCCCAGCAGGCCACATGCTACTTTTTACGTACATAAACTTGGATGTGCCACTTCACCTTATTCTGACCCTCTCTCTGGATCTTCTTGGGTGGTTGCCCCAGCCAACATGATCTGCTAAGCCTCTGCTCTGCTACCTTTGCCCTTCCCCAGCTCTTGTCACTCCCTTTCTGGACTTCAAATCAGGAGGAGCGCTGTGTGCTCATGGCCATGGAACTCTGCATCAACCCACATGGCCATGACAAGTGACTTTGTGAGTGCCGCTTTGAAAGTGTCCACATGCCATCAGTGGCACGCATGCTGTAGGTTGGCCACCCCTGGTATAGTGCAATGATGTGCCTTGAATGTAAGTTGATTGCAAGTTGGTGTGTGCGTTCAGAGCACCATTGTATTTCATATTCAACCCCCAGCTTGACATTCTTATATGTTTTTAAAGTGACCAAGAATAGTTGTAAAATCTGGTGTAGTATGACAGTTCGCTTGGGCACTGAGATAATGGAATACATTTGATGTTTATGTTTATGATGCAGTTCTCTGTTTGAAATTTTGCTTGAGCTCCCCACAGCTGTTTTCAGGGAAGGGGGAAAGGAAAGTTAGGTCCCTCAAATCCTGTGCTTTGCTAGTTTGTCATGTCTTTGGTTCAGAAATGCATGTTTTATTATATTCTTTGATTTGCCATGTATATACCTACAGATCATTTTTTAAAAACAATGATGCTGAACATTTGACTTTGCCTCATTTTTCTATAATGTGGGTAGTATTATAAAACTCTGGAACAATGAATTTTTATGCAACTTATATGAGAAAGAGACACCCAAAAGGCCACTTATGTGTCTTTTCAAGAAACTGGAACAAATCAGGAAATTGTAACGTTCAAATAAATGTTTGGCTATTACTACACAGCCTTCTGAGGTAACAAAAGTCATGAGATATTATGGAAATATCAACTTCCTTACTTGTCTAGGCATAAACATTCCCCTTGGGTACCAAGGCATTAAAGCATTGTAAAAGGTTTTTTCCTTTTCTTTTATATCCACATAAAAGTGCTTTACAAAAGTTGTAGGTAACTCTGTTGGTCCACTTAGGGTGGAGGTGAAAGGCAAAGTAGGGCAACACCTTTATTAGGAGTAATTAAAAAAAAAAAAGCAGTGGTGACTAGACTTTCAAGTTCTCCATATCACTTCATCAGGTTGAATGTTGGCAAAAACATGGCCTAGGGAACATTTTTGTGAACTAATAATTTTTATAGACATATTTGCAAGGTTTCCTGTGAGGCCTCCTTTTACACATGTCAGCCATGAATTTGTGTTGAACTGTGTATGATTTCCAGCTTTGAGTGCCATATACCAATGCAACTGTGACTGCCAATTGTATGCACAGTGTGGATTTGTTTTTTGCATGTTACTGAATGTTTAAAAAGCTGTACTTGCAGCACATGGAAAACTGCTTGTATTCAGTTCTGTATCAATTAACCAGGTTATCTTGGAAAATGTAGTTCCTAAATCCAGTGACATTGCTTAGTTCAGAACAAGTTGAGTCATTGATTTTTTTTTTGCATAGAAAAAATATCTTGCATCTGGTGAAGTTGACCCCTATACTCAGGGATTATCCCTTCCTATTGGTGACAGGAGGTCTGCTAAGGTAGGTGCACAGAAATTCAGCAAATATTGCTTAGTGTGTGCAACTTAATACTACAATTCCTAGTACTGTAAAAGTTAAAGCTTCAATACGATATACGTCATTATGCTATTTCTTTTTTAAAAAGTTCTAATTAGATGTCAATGTAGAAATATAGTCTCTTGTTCATTCACTATGTGAGTAAGCATGTTCGGTTAGGGCAGTGGTTCCCATACTTTAGGTCAAGGGTTAAACAACCTGCTGCTTGGACTACTGTCCAATCACATTATAGCCAGCAGCTAGGAAAATGAAACTTTTTTTTTTTATGGATCCCAGTGCTGAAATGTTTGTAAATCACTGGGTTAGGGTGATAGAAGTGTTAGCAGTCATGCTCCATCGTAATCTCCAAATGGTGAGCACGGAGCAAGTATCATTGTTGGTATGCTACCTTGACATCTTTCCATAGAGCCAGAACTTTCATATGTGGTTCCATGTGTATTCCTAGATTTTAGTTGCTCTCAAGGAACTGAGGCACAAACAAGGTTTCCTGTGGCAAAGATATTTGTACCAACAAATAAGTAGTTTAGTAGTTTTACATCACAATCCAGTTCCCTTTGTGTTCAGTGTGGCTTATTTCCTGGCAAGTGTATCTAAGACTGCAATCTTAACAGGCTAGTGGTCTTCAGTGCATACTGTTAAAGAATGTATGGCCAAATATATCTCAGCCGTATACTTAAAGCTAAGCATGCATGTTGAGTTCCCATCTTCCAGCTACATTTTCCAGTAGCTCCGAATCCTGTGGTGAGTTCTATCATTTAGTAATCCTGTTCCTGCCAGTGGGTCCCATTAACATGGAAATGATGAAACTGTAACTTTTTAGGGACAATATTGCTTAATCTAGTTGTTGATTTTATATTTGCACAGATAAAGACCATAGCAATTATTTAAACCTGTTTCTTACTCTCAAATATAATTGTAAAGTCATGTTTTCCTACTTCTGATTAGAGAATTTCTAGAATCAGATATTTTAACTCCATTTGTTTCTTATTTAGAAGATATTTTAAGTCCTGAACAAACAAAAGTTGATTATTGTTGAGCATCTTCTGAAACTAAACAAAACATTTTAAAAGGGAAGCTAATATGAAAAACTAGTGAAAGTTCAGTTAAATCTAGTGGAAAACCTTGTTTCCTGTTTTATAGAACACTGCAAAACAGTATAAAAATCATAATTCATTATTATCATCATATGTCTATGGTGTTAAAACCTTTTGTAGATCCAATATGGTTTCCAATATCTCTTCTAGGATAGGTTAAGACTTGAAAGAAACAAGGAATACAATCAGTATCTCAGGGAAAAGGAAGAATGGAGTGAAAGGTTAAGAAGAGTAGGGAAGAAGCACACAGAGGTAAATCACAGACTTTGTTCAATTATATTGGAAGCAATGGGAGGATATTCATAATTAAGCTATAGAGAGAAGTGGATATTGCATAGCAATTCACACCTTTTTGCTCTTCATATGTTAAAACTATTTTTTACACTGTGAGTTCAGAATTATTCATAGCACAGTATGAGCAGACTGTTTATAGCTTGGTAAGGTATAAAATATTTATTTCTGAACTTCATCTGAAGAAGTTGTGTGTGACATGGCCCTTAACTGCCTTGTTACTACTTTTCCCTTTCTACCTACCTGACAGTGGAGAAAATGGATATCTATTGTAATGAAAGATGCTTCCTATGATGCCATACCACTTTCCCTGCACTTATGTCCCTACCAAGATTACATTGATTCTGATATCAAGTACTGCACTTGGTTCAATATTGCAACTTAAGAAGTGCTAGTAACACTATATAGCCTTATTTAAAGTCTTTCTTGTTTATGCCATTCTGCTTTTTTGTGTTGGCAATGAAAAGGGCTGACAAAATTGAAATGACTAGCGTAAAACATCTTTTAATTATCTTAAATTATTTGTCTTTGTATTGACAGCATGACACAAGCACATACCAAAAAAGCATTGCTGTTTCCAGTGCCCAGCCAGAATTACACTCCCATATTTTGTCCTCAAGAAGAGATGAAGACTCTTTCAAGAAAGATGCTTGTACTTCTACAGAGTCCTATGAAGTGTTTTCGAATAAGATACCATCATTAGATCAGCATCATAAGCCAGGAAATGAAAGTGGAGGTGGGGACAGGATATTGCATAAAAAACTCGATGAATTGAAAATTCCCAACAGAAAGCACCAACAACTGGACAACAAACCCGATATTTCTTCTGGAAGGCATTGTGGGTGTGGTGGGGATTACAATCCTGAAATCTATGATGAAATGGATCCTAGGTTTCGATATGAAAGTGATTATGACAAAAAGCCTTTGCGAGTCTTCCATGCTCAGAGGTAACTATAGCTTCCTTATTGCTAACTTTGTAAAAGCTGACTGATAGAGATGGTGGTCTTTTGTATTTTGTTTGAGTTGCCCTAATCCAGTTCTTCTCTATCCCTCACATTTTGATGTGTACCAGGACTAGCTTTCCTGTGAAGAAGTGACAAGCAGTACATATTGGGTGGCAAATTTACCAAGTGGAAATATTTTGTTGTACACAGAATTTAAAAAGAACCTTCATCCTAGAAACATGTTTACATAGATTAGACTTCCTACTTGAGGTATGAAACTCTGAAGCTGGCACTGGGATATGCTGTAACAATACTGCTACATCTGTTTCATTCAGCTGTCTCCTGTGATTCTGTATTCGGAATGGAGCTAATATTCTTCCTTATTAATGGCAGGTCCATATCAAAATATCAGGTCCCAGGTTGCAAAGACTTAACGACCCAAACAAGCACTGTGAACTTAATTTTTTAAATAAAGATGTTGCCTACAGTTGTTTCCTGCATTTCCAATTTAGTACAGAAGTGCTGAACTGCAAATGCAGGGAGTTTCTTACCTGGATATGCTTTTGCAGGAAGTGAGATTTACAGTCCTGTTCTATGCCCCGGAGCCTCCACAAGGAGCAGTAGTGCCAAAATGGCCACCGCTGTTTCCTGTGGGCCTGGGGCAGCTGCCAGTCTTTCCTTGGGGTAAGGGAATATTCATTCCCTTTCCACAGGTAAAGCCTTAGAAGCCCCAGTGGGTCTCCTTGGAGCTGTGTCAGCCATTTTGCTGTGCAGAACTGAAGGGACCCATGAAGGGCTCCACAAGCTGGGATGGGGCATAGTATTCAGTGGCAGAGTCTGCCGCTGTCTCTAACCCCTCCCGGGCCTGATACCTTGTCCCCTGCCCAGTTCCATCCTCCCCTTGCCCCCACCCCCAAAAGCTGCTTTGCTGGCTGGTGGAGAAATTTACCACTGTTTGCTCCTACGGCAGGCCCTCCCAGTGCTGAGGCCCAGCACCTACTGGCACTGGCCTCAACGCCAGTGCTACATGTTGAACGCTAGTGGTAAAGTGCCTTATGGCACTTTTATGAAATCTGGTGCTGGCGGTACAAGCATACAACCAGTGCTGGGCTCATTAGGATTGGGCCCTAAGAAAAGTGTAGTGGAGTCTGTGAGCATCTCACAGAATCCAGGGACTGCGGGATTTATTAAACTAGAAACCCCTCTTACAACTTCTAGTGTGTACTCTTCTTTGCTAGTTTTTTATTTTATTTTTAAAAAGCATATTGTACTTAGTTCCATGAAGATAAAAGCAGAAATTCTTTTTTCTCTGAGCAGCGGCAATACAGGATTAGAACTGTGTAAACTGCAGGGATATAATTTTCAATCTGAATAAATCTCCATTAATTCTTTGATCAGTTCTCTGTAAACGCATTTGCTGGATTTGTGCCAGTTATATCTTCAAAATTGGGAAGAGAAGATTTTTAGACAAATAGTTTCCATTGTAATATTGGAGTTCTTTATGTGTCTGGTATTCTCTACATTATGGTTGAGAAATGTGTTTGACCTCAGGAATCATACTAGAAACTTTTGCCATCACATGTTCTGCCTTTTATGCAACTATGCAGGGTATCAACTAAATATATTTGTAAAATAAAAACTGGAGTTCCTTAAACCAATAACTTGTGGCTTGCATAAAACCTTTTTCAGATGGCACAAAGTGCCTAGAGTTTCATGAGCATTTCCCAAAGGGTGTTGTATATAGCAAACTCAGTACAAGCCTTATTTTGATTTTCTATTTTCATTTCTCTTTCCTTGTATAAGCCAAGGCAATTCTCCCACTGCAGATCAGGCACACTATGCTGGTGTTCCATATGCAACCGGGCTCATACTCGGTATGTATGCAAAATCTTGCTGCTGATAAAGTTATTTTATGATAAAGTTATTTTATTGCATTCAAATGCAATTCCTTTTTTAAGTAGACTACAAAGTTTAGAAGTTTAAAAACAAAACCTAGTACATGAACGTAGAAGAAACTCCCTCCAGACCTACCCTCTGAAAACAATTAGATGTTTTACGTAAAGCTGAAGAAGAAGCACTGTCTATTCTAGCATGTCAGTCAATTTTGTGTCTATGAAAAGGGTAACTTTGAAATAAAAAGATCCAAAATCTGATCTCCTGCAACTTTTCCTGTATCCTTGCCACCAATAGGAAACATTATTTGGTAACAAACTACATAGTGCTTTTAGTGAGTTATATGCATGTCCAGTTTTATTCCAGCTTGTAAAGGTGTGCCCCATATCCATGGGGGTTCTGTTCCAGAATCCCCCACGGATTTCCAAATTCACAGATACAAAGGGATTCTCTCCCCACCCAGCTGGGCTCCCCTCACCTCCGGAGGCTTTCCGAAGCCTGTAGAGGCTGTGTGTGACCGCCCGTGGCCTCTGTGGGCCTCAGAATGGACGAAAAGGCAAAAAAAGTGAGGGGAGACATGATTGAGACATACACAATTATGCAGGGGATGGATAAAGTGAATAGGCAGATGTTCTTTTTCCCCTCACACAACACCAGAACCAGTGGACATCAAGTAAAATTGAGTGTTGGGAGAGTTAGTATAGAAAAAAGAAAATTTTTCTTTACCCAGCATAGTCTGTGGAACTTCTTGCCACCGGATGTGGTGATGGCATCTGGCCTGGATGCCTTTCAAAGGGGATTGGACAAATTTCTGAATGAAAAGTCCATCAAAGATTACAAGCCGCGATGGGTATGTGCAATCTCCTGATTTTAGAAGTAGGCTACCTCAGAATGCCATATATGATGGAGGGCACCAGGATGCAGGTCTCTTGTTGTCTTGTGTGCTCCCTGAGGCATCTGGTAGGCCACTGTGAGATACAGGAGGCAGGACTAGATGGACTTTTGGCTTGATCCAGCCGGGCTTTTCTTATGTTCTTAAAAAGTAACTTCTGGTTTTACAATAAAACCCAAAGTGATGTTTTTATTGCTGTAAGGCAGTGTTTCTCAAACTTTTAGCATTCGGTCCCACTTTTTAGAATGAGAATCTGTCAGGACCCACCAGAAGTGATGTCATGACCGGAAGTGACATCATCAAGCAGGAAAATTTTTAACAGTCCTAGGCTGCAATCCTACCCACACTTACCCAGGAGTAAGTCCAATTTACTATCATTGTTAAAAGCATATGTATATAGTAGCCTGTTAAAAGTACAGATCTGTAACATTTCACCAAATGCAGTCATATACCATGGTAGCATCAAGTTTAATATATTAAAAATAAAATATTGAAATGAATGGGGACCTGCGTGAATTTGGCTTGCCACCCACAGTTAGGAACACGGCCTTAAGGCATTGGGTGTCCTGTAAAACCAGAAGTTGTGGGGTGTGTTTTTTTTTTGCCTTTTCAGCCATTTTGAGGCTTGCAGCAGCCATGGGCGGTCGCATGCGACCTCTGTAGGTCTCAGAACATACTCTGGAGGTGAGGGGAGCACAGGTCCCTTTGTCCCCAAGGGGGGGTGTGGGGGAGCCATCTAATCTGCAGT
Source organism: Tiliqua scincoides (assembly GCF_035046505.1). Taxonomy (NCBI): domain Eukaryota; kingdom Metazoa; phylum Chordata; class Lepidosauria; order Squamata; family Scincidae; genus Tiliqua; species Tiliqua scincoides. Next base: position 39,869,465 of record NC_089824.1, on the reverse strand, counting down.
TAAATGAAACTGCTGATGTGGGATCCATGGGGGCTCCTGTACTGCAATTTACTTATGAAAGAAGACAGCTACATTTCAACTTCATTGTCAAAGTAAGAAAGTAAAGGGAAGAATTTTTGCAAATATACTATAGCAGTGGTTCTCAAACTTCCCAAGAGCTTTACTCCTGGGTAAGTCTTTGTGAGGGCTGGGGTGGGGTCAGTGAAGCGTCCATTTCGGGGGAAGGGGGGATATTTTTAAACTAAACATATGTGCTTTCAGAGTCTGGGGGGAGCCCTGTGGAGTGCTTGCAGGTCTCCCCGCATCTTCTAAATAATGAAAGTTGCAAGCACCAATGAAACAGGAAATTCCACTTCCAGTTTAATTGCGCTGGCAACTTTCACTATTTAGAAGCCATGGGTAGCCGTGCAAGCGCTCCATGGGGCTTTCCACACACCCCAGACTCAGAACACGTACGTTTAGTTTAAAAATAGCCCCCCTTCCCCTGCAAGGGTGTGATCTTGCGGATTGCTTCACTGCTTTTCCCCGTCCCCGCCCATTAAAGGGAACAAGGCATCGTTACGCGAGCTGGTGGGTCATGACCCACCAGTTTAAGTAGCACTGTACTACAGTATATTGAAAGAAGTAGTATGTCTTGGCGTTCATAGGACTAATGACATTATGCAGCAGGTGACAGTATGCACGGTATCTATGGCATAATTTAGCTGAAATAAAAATGTGAAAAGAGAATGTATTGTATACATGTTTCTATCTCCATTTTTAGGGAGTCAGGACAGAGAACTTATTCAGAGAAGAAAAGAACAGTACAGACAAGACCTAATGGAGCAAATAGCTGAGCAACAGAGAAATAAGAAACGGTAACCATGGCCAATGGGCATATTTATAATTTGGATTCTTTTGTTTTAATTTGAATTGGTGACTAATTAGTAATGACATGCTTGTGAGAAAAGTGAAGAAGAAAATGTTATTTACCAACAGCATAGAATAATGTGCTACACTGAAAATTTTTAAAGTTTCTTTTTCCTCCCCAAGTGGTTTGAATCATTGGGCAGTGTCCTGTTGGACTTAACTATTGTAATGAGCAGATGGGTGATTTCAGGTTGCTACCCTATACTCAGTTCTACTTATGAAGACCCTGTTGTGTATGAATGTTTTTGATGTAACTGGGTGCAGGGTAGCACCTCAGCCTGCAAACCTTCCCTCTGAATAGGACCCTCTGAGTCCTATTCAGATGTTATGAATTCATGAAGAGCTTCCATCTGTGGCTCACCACATCTGTGATCATGCTGGCGAACTCTGGCCCAGTACGCCATTGCCCTGACTGGCACACTCTCCACGAGGAGTCCAAGTTATGAAGTGTGTGTGTCAGCACACTCAGGGTATGGTGAAACCATGGCAACTCTTTTGTTTTATAATGTATTTTATAATGATCCTATAATGCTTTGACTCTCAAGGTTTGTGTTGTAACCCCTGCTGATTGGGTAAGAGGCACTTTTTCAAGTGGGTGCTCCTTTTTTTAGCTGGGGGAGAGTAACTGGCCCACCTCACCCCAGCACTGTCTGTTCTAGTGGCTGTCTGCTGGTATTCATTTGCATCTTTTTAGATTGTGAGCCCTTTTGGGACAGGGAGCCATTTAGTTATTTGATTTTTCTCTGTAAACCGCTTTGTGAACTTTTAGTTGAAAAGCGGTATATAAATACTGTTAATAATAATAATAATAATTTACACCTTTTTAATTCTAAAATCATTTGAGAATTTTAAAGATGCTTTTTGGTCATAATCCAGAGAAATGCATAATTAGTTGTGCACACAGCTGTTGGAGCTTTGGGTGTATTTCTTAAGCAACAGCCCCTTGTCCTGCAACATGATATATTTCTTTTGAAGCCTAGGGGAGTTACAAAAGTCAGCTTGCAATGTGGTATAAAAGTCTCCCTTTAGCTTGTTTGAAGTAACTCTCTGAATCTCTTGAGGATATTCTTCTAGAGACATCTAGACATTTCCTAGTTTGCTTAGTACAGTATGTATCTTTCAACTGAGTTTCCTGTGAAAAAAGGGTTCAAAAATGATGAGAAATGAATGAGTGGGGAAAAAACACACCAATTACTTTTAACTTTCCAGATCTCAAAGATTAGAATAGAATTCTTTGTTTTGAGACATGGACATTGTTTGTCAAAGAATAGTTTACTATTTTAGGTATGCAGTAATCATTTGATTACTTTGTCAGATTTATGAATTTGTAGAAGTAAAAAGAATCAAGTTGCAAAACTAAAATGAACTTACATTGTTCTGACATGGATTATTGTTCTTCTGCATTAATAACTTTGCCTAGAAATGATGATAAAATGTCTTTGAGACTATTTTAATATACTGTTGCAGATGTAATATTTCAAATACCTAACTGTGATTAGGTGACAAAAAGTGCTATAGGCTTGCACATTCCCTTTCTGTTCCTCTTGCTGTCTTGCGCAAATCCTCCCAATTTTTTTTATGTCTTGCTCTAACCATTGTGATACTTACATTTACACTGATGCTCACTGTACTTAATGCTAAGCCAGATTGCCCTCCCAACCAGAGTTTGAACTTCTGGTTATGAGAGCAATCTTGACTAACGTGGTTGCAGATATAATGCTACAGCATTGGTTCTCAAACTTTTAGCACTGGAACCCACTTTTTAGAATGAGAATCTGTTAGGACCCACCAGAAGTGAGTTCATGACTGGAAGTGACATCAAGCAGGAAGAGTTTTAACAATCCTAGGCTGCAATCCTATCTGCACTTACCCAGGAGTAAGCCCCATTGACTATCATTGTTAAAAGCATATACAATAGTCTGTTAAAAGTGCAGATGTGCAACTTTTCCCCAAATGTAATCACATACCATGGTAGCATCAAGTCTAATATATTTAAAATACTGACATGAATGGGGACCAACCTGAAATAGGCTTACAGCCCGCCTAGTGAGTCCCGACTCACGGTTTGAGAAACACTGTGCTACATCATTATTGAAGGAAGCTGCAGACATCAAGGAAGAATTCACGTGAGAAAGAAGAGAAGGGAGACAGTTAAGAAATTGTTCCACTGGAGATATTTTCATGACATTGGCAGTGTTACAAGTTATTGTCGTCGTCGTCCCCCCACAAACTTGTCATTTAATGGATTTTTTAAAAAACTAAACGTAAGCATCCATTGAGTGATTTTTAATTATTCTTTTCTGGCTCTGAGTTCTTTGGAGAACGGGTGGGAAAAGTGTTTGTGTAATAATTTTTCCTATCTCTGTGTTGTTCTTTTTTCCTCAATAGTGAAAAGGAACTTGAATTCCCAGTTGCTGCATCTGGAGCTCTAGACCCTGAAAAAAAGGTGAGGCATTTTTTATGTTAGTATCTTGACAGATTAGATTAACTATTTCAAAAATTATTTGACACAATGTTAACACAGGTAGTAAGTCTCACTTATAAATCTTGATAATCCTCATAGAGAAATGCCAGCTTGCTTTTGGAAATATTTGCACTGATCACTTTTTCAGCATAATATTTTGTGGGCAACAAGGTACTTCTCCTATTTTGCTCTGCGAATACGACTCTGTTGAAAGTGACCAGGGTGCAAGATAGAACCCTGTTCCTGTAATTTAAGGAAATGTCTACAAGGAAACATGATGTTGACTGGATTAATGTCACATGTATAGATAGGCTGTACATAGCCTAACATTTGTTGTGGGGTGACTTTGTAGAACCTTTTTTATTTCCAGTGGAGCACATGTGGTCTGCATGTCTATCTGTGCTTGGCATGGTTTTTTTGGCGGGGGAGGGGTGCTCATTGTGTCTTTCAACAAACTGGCTGTGGTCACGTGTCAAACTGTGCCTTCAGAACTCAAGCAAGCTCTTCTCACAGCAGCAAAGCAACCTTACTTCCTAAAGTAAGGTTTCCACTCTCTTTTTTTCATTATGTCTGCACAGTTATTCAGCTGTGGGAATAGTGCTAGAGCCACTGTAAATCAGGGAGAACTTGCTCTATAACCCTAATTACCTGTGCACAGCCTTAGAGAACTGCTTGTTGAATGTGTTGACAGAAGCAACATGAGACTGGCTGACATATTGTCTTAAACATTGCTACTTCAATTATTTTCAATTAAATGAAATTATTATCTTCACTGTGCAGCAATCAGACCTGTTTTACTTTGTTAAAACTCTCCCATGGAGAACTGTCAATGAAGTATAATTTCTGCCTTCAAGGATATTCAATAATTCTCAAACAAATTTGATTTCTGATAAATTGTTCCCTTGAACTACCCATGTAGTTTCTTCCCTGGAAAATCTTTTCTGACTAACTTAGCCGGTTTTCTCATGTCATACAATTTTTTTTTTTTTTAAAAAGCTGGTGAAAGCCTTCACTGATTATGAAGTCAGACCTGCCTTTCCTTCTTGGAATTTAAATTAACTTTCAGTGCTCAAGACCTCCCAATTAAAACTGCTTAGGAAAGAGGCTGACGTGTGTCTGGCCTATGATTTGTTTGAATTTTATGGAAATAGTGGCTTAGGGACATCTGGGTCTTAAAACCAAGCAAATGTCTCTTGTTAAATTGTAGATGGGAACCCTAAATGGTGAAAACCACTCCTGTCAAAGAGTGGAGCATGCAGCCTCAAACTGCAGGTAAAAATGCCAGAACCTTAAGATACCTTTTTGGTTCCAGTACCAGAGACTTGCAGGAACTACTTTGAAAACTGGTATGCGTGTGAACTTGTGTCATGTGCTGATCTAAGGAATTGTGTCACTGGGTTCTTCTGACTCACAAAAGGATTGTGTAAGTTTTGGTCAAGTGACTGATTGAAGCAAGGCCAGCTGGTTCATTTTTCACATTTATATCCTGTCATTCCTCTAAGAACTGGAGATGCTGAAGTGGTTCTAGGGGTCTTTCCAAGTACATGGATCTTTCCAGTTGTTTTCCCTGGACGATGTTGCAGCTGTGATTAGATAAGACACTGCTGTCATCAGTACTCCTGTTTTTGCCAACTGACTATACTCCAGCAGTCAGTCAGACTAGTTAGGTGTTGGGAAACAAAAGTGTTTATGTCCAGCAAGTGTGACTGTGACATGCTTTTTCTAAGGGAAGATGTTATAGTAATGGTATGAGTAGCTATTGGCTAGTGCTCTACTGCATCATTACCAGGTTTCTTAGTCCCTTTCCTGTGTCTTGCCATGCCATTGTGAGGTGGAGGCTATGCCAATGTCCTCACCAACAGTGAACTGCTCCTCTCCTACTATGTTTTAAAATTAAAACTCTGCTGTTCTGCCTCAGCCTGGCTAGTCCCATGTCTTTCAGGTGTGTTAGATCAGTGGCTATTGAGTTATGGGGCTAGTGATACTAGAACTCTAATAGGAGCATGAGAGCAGAACCTTCTGAGGAAAAAGATCCTTTTTTGTCAGTCATATTTTCTGTCTGAGTGAGAGGCAGAGGGCATATCTACTCTTGTATCTTGGGACATTCTATGGCTGCTGTGAGAAATCTGCTGAATGGAATACGGCACAACCATTTAAAGTAGGTTATGGAAGAATGAATTAATGTAGATGCAGTTAATGGCTTGCAAAGCAGAAAAATGTTTTGAGTTAGTGTTAAGAATCGGAGCCAAATTAGGTGATTGAAAAGTTTTGAAAACAGTTTGAGTTAAATCAGCCACTGTGGGCCCAATCCTGATCTTCACATGCCGGCTCACCGCTGGCCCACATTTGCGAACCTTATTGCAGGCCCAGTGCCAGAGCTAGCCTAGCACGAGCCTGCACTGGGGCCAGCTCTGGTGTTCTGCCGCCCAGTGCTCCGTGCAAAGTGTCGGGTGGTGGAGAGGTAAGATGGGGCAGAGGAGGTGTTTCAGGATGGGCGGGGGAAGGCGGGGTGGGAGGGGGGCAGGACCGGCGGAGCTCAGCTCTGCTGGATCCAGAGCCCTGTGTTGGGCCTCCCAGTCCGACATGACGCATGTTGATTCTGCATCGGCTAAGTAACTGCTGCAGAATCAAGTAGCCCCATTGCAGGGCTACTTCCCTTACTCAGTGGAAGGGGATGAATGCCCCATACCCCTGAGGAGGCAGCGGGAGCTGCTGATGGCTGCCTGGCATGGTTAGGATGCTGCAGCAGCCCTGCACGCCAGACAACTCAGGATTGGGCTCTTAAGTCCTTAGCTTTTCTTCTGGAATAGCTCTGTGGCCCTGGGTTTAAATAGATGCCATAGGATGATAGCAAATGTGTCTCAAAATGCCTCTTATTAAAGTGGTGAATGTTATAAGAACTTAATATGTAGAATATTTGCACAGATTTAGCATATAAGAAGATATAATTTTATGCTATGGCAGGGATCCAATTGGGAATGCTTGCATTTCCTTTTCCATTAGCCATTACAGATGGTGCCCCCTTTCCAAGTATACAGAATTGAAGAATTCTTGCAGTTAATAATGAAAACTGGTGTTCAGGAATCCCTTTGGATCCTGGCTGCAGTATATCCTGAAGCATTTTACTTGGGAAGAACTTGCATCATTTTGAATACAGGCATTTAAAATTCTACCAGAAATTGAGTGTTACACACCTGTTTAAGTGCCTAAATTGTGCTGTAGTTGTAAGTATTAACTCTGTTGTTAATGTTGTTAATGTTGTTAATGATGAGGGATGCAAACATCATCACGCTGTACAAGGCGACAAGGGTGACTGCAACAACTACCGTGGCATCTCTCTCCTTAGCGTTGTAGGAAAGTTGTTTGCCCGAGTTGCACTAAAGAGGCTCCAGGTACTTGCAGAGAGCGTTTATCCAGAATCACAGTGTGGATTCCGAGCCAACAGGTCCACCACTGATATGGTATTCTCCCTTAGACAACTGCAGGAGAAATGCAGGGAACGACAGCCACTCTTTATAACCTTCATAGATCTCACAAAGGCTTTCGACCTGGTCAGCAGGGATGGCCTCTTCAAGATTCTCCCCAAGATTGGATGTCCACCCAGGCTCCTCAGCATCATCAGATCCTTCCACAAGGACATGAAGGGCACTGTTGTCTTTGATGGCTCCACATCAGACCCCTTTGACATCCGAAGCGGCGTGAAGCAGGGCTGTGTTCTTGCACCAACCTTGTTTGGGATCTTCTTCGCTGTCCTGCTGAAGCAGGCCTTTGGAACTACAACAGAAGGCATCTATCTCCGGACCAGATCAGATGGAAAGCTCTTCAACCTCTCCAGACTGAGAGCAAAGTCCAAAGTCCAGCTGAAATGTCTGCGTGACTTCCTCTTTGCCGACGATGCAGCTATCACTACCCACTCTGCCAAAGATCTCCAGCAGCTCATGGATCGTTTTAGCAAGGCCTGCCAAGATTTTGGACTGACAATCAGCCTGAAGAAAACACAGGTCATGGTTCAGGATGTGGACTCACCTCCCTGCATTACAATCTCTGCGCATGAACTGGAGGTTGTCCATGACTTTGTGTACCTTGGCTCAACAATCTCCGACACTCTTTCTCTCGATACCGAGCTAAACAAACGCATCGGTAAAGCAGCTACCACGTTTTCCAGACTCACAAAGAGAGTCTGGTCCAACAAGAAGCTGGCAGAACATACCAAGATCCAGGTCTACAGAGCTTGCGTCCTGAGTACACTTCTGTACTGCAGCGAGTCATGGACTCTTCACTCACAACAGGAGAGGAAACTGAATGCTTTCCACATGCGCTGCCTCCGACGTATTCTCGGCATCACCTGGCAGGACAAAGTTCCAAACAACACAGTCCTGGAACGTGCTGGAATCCCTAGCATGTATGCACTACTGAAACAGACGCCTGTGTTGGCTCGGTCATGTCGTGAGAATGGATGATGGCCGGATCCCAAAGGATCTCCTCTATGGAGAACTCGTGCAAGGAAAGCGCCCTACAGGTAGACCACAGCTGCGATACAAGGACATCTGCAAGAGGAATCTGAAGGCCTTAGGAGTGGACCTCAACAAGTGGGAAACCCTGGCCTCTGAGCGGCCCGGTTGGAGGCAGGCTGTGCAACATGGCCTTTCCCAGTTTGAAGAGACACTTGGCCAACAGTCTGAGGCAGGGAGGCAAAGAAGGAAGGCCCATAGCCAGGGAGACAGGCCAGGGACAGACTGCACTTGCTCCCAGTGTGGAAGGGATTGTCACTCCCGAATCGGCCTTTTCAGCCACATTAGACGCTGTTCCAGAACCACCTTCAGAGCGCGATACCATAGTCTTTCGAGACTGAAGGTTGCCAACTAACTAACTCTGTTGTGTATATATACCATCTTGCAGCCAAGTGAAGAAATTGTAAACCTATTTAAACAGTGTTCTTTTGTAAACATACTTTATCAAAATGGGTATATAGTATCTATTTAGGCATGTAGAGTTCCTGAACTATCAGCATCTTTTGGTCATCAAAACAATAAATGGTGAAATAAAAACAGTGATGCAAAAATTCAGATGCAGTAATTTACAGCAGAATGCAATAAAAAAAACAACCGGAGTGAAGTATCTCAATTCCATCAAAAGTTATGGGCCAAAAGCCAGAAAACAAAAAAGTACGTTTCCTTAATTCAAAACAGACCAATGAGTCTGATTGTTTGAAGAACCAGTAAGATGTTATGACACAGTGTGGAACCAGTAAGGTATTAGTAAGGTGACACTCTCTGGGGTGTGTGTGTGACACCTCTAGTGACCAAAATTGCTAAAATCACGGTTTGTAGGAATATTATCATGTTATATATCAATCCATGTGTAATTTCATGCAGAATGCAAAGAAATAAACCATGTTAAAATATCTGTGTTCTATAAAAAGATATAGCCAAAAAACCAGTGGGGTTGGGGCGATAGTACATCACCATGCCCAGCACCCAGGTAATTGTTCCACCCAGTGCATGGGAGAAGATCCATCATGGGAGTGACATGCTGGCCTCCTACATCGGGTAACGCAGACCCTAGTGATGCCACCGCTTTTTTGAAAAACCAGTGTAGAACCTTAATCTTCACCAATAAAATCAAAACACCTTCCCCCCTTAATTGCTAATGTTTAGAATTAGATGTTTCTAATGTTAGAAATGTTTCAATTTTTTCCCTTCATGTTAAGTTCTTTGAAACAGCCCTTTCTAAACTTCTCTAAGATTAACAGGAGTGATGCTAAAGTAAAAGAAATCTATTTATTACTAGCATATTCTGTTGAGCATGCGAATTATTTACTAGAAAGCTACTGGTAACACTTGATTTCAGTGTGTGATTGAAATGTCTTTAAAAGACAGTACTATTTTTGCAAAGATTCTTCTTTCCTTCAATTCTTAGAACTGGCAACTTCTAAGTTCCAGTTCCATAATTATACTAAACAATAAAGTTTTTCTCATAGCCTGGCAGACTGAGAGACCTGGGATTAACACCACAAATTGCTGCAGAGAGAATACCACCAGTGAGACCGAAGCCAGCCTTTCAAACTCCTACACCTGGACCAGCTTCCACGTCTGCACCTCCTGTCACACCAGTGAATGAAAATTTTCACAGAGGTTTATCAACAGCCCTTGGAGAAATGTTGGCTCCAAGGTGATTTTCTTTGGTGTTCAATTTGTAACTGAGGAGTTGCTTGGCTAGACAATGAGGTATATTGTTGCTAGAAGCCCAAACCTATAGGGAGAATGTCCAAAAAGCTAACTCTCAGAAGGAGCTTAAGCTATCTGGGGGTACTAAAAGCAAAAAAAAGGTTTTTTTGTTTTTTAGGTATGTGCAAAGGAAGAGAAAAGGGAAGGAAATGGTAGGACCACTATTTAGTAAGAATTCTGAAATGTTACCTGATGACAGAGAAGGCAAAAATACTCAGCTCCTACCTTGCATTCATCTTCATGCCCCCCAAAAGCCAGATTTTGTGAATGTTTGTTCTGGCCTGTTAACTGGAGGAGGAGAAATGTGTGGAGCCCCATAAGAGGTGTAAAGAGGGTGGAGACAGGTTTGCAGACTAGGATAGACAGGGAACTGGTTAAGAATTCTCTAACTGATCTCAGTGAATTCAAGTCATCCAGATCAGATGAACTGCATCCTAGAGTATGATAAGTGCTGATGTACTCTTAGAACTTCTGTCTATTATCTTTGAAAAATCCTGAAAGACAGGGAAGGTTCCACAAGACTGGAAACCTCCTAATGTTTCTAATGTCTAATGTTGTCCTGATTTTCAAAAAGGAAGGCCCATGAAATTGCACTTCTGTCAGTCTGACTGCAATACCAGGAAAGATATCAGAAACAGTAGTGTAGCTGAGGGGGTGTCAGGTGCCGGGCGGCACTCTGTGGGGGGAGGCTGAGTGTGATGGCAATGCCACGCTCCGACTGGAGCTGCATGTGGGTTTTCCGGGCCCCAGAAGGCCCTCCCCTTTTGGGAAACCTTAGAACAGGGGTGTCCAAAGTTTTTGGCAGGAGGGCCACATCGTCTCTCTGACACTGTGTCCGTGGGCCGGGGGGGATTAATTTACATTTAAATTTGAATAAATTTACATAAGTTTACATAAATGAATATATTAAAGATGAACTATATGATTGAATGAAGGTCTTGAAATAGCTCAAGGAGGGAGCCCTCATCTCACAGCTCACGCAAGAGGTCAAACAGTCGCCCTCACGCTGAGAGCAGTTGCATCGGGCCAGTGAGGGCTCCAACAAATCTCTAGAGGGCCAGAGGCTCATTGGAGACTGGGGGCTCCCTGAGGGCCGCATTGAGAGGCCTCGAGGGCCGCAAGTGGCCCCAGGGCCAGGGTTTGGGCACCCCTGCCTTAGAAGGTCACTTCCAGTTTTGCAAAACAACAACAACAACAACAACAACATAATAATAATAATAATAATAATAACAATAATAACAATAATAACAATAATAACTTTATTTTTACCCTGCCGTTCTCCCCGAAGGGACTCAAGGCGGCTTACAACAGGTTAAAAACAGATTAAACAACATGATTAAAAAAAACAGATTAACAACATAATTTAAAAACAGATAAAAGCATATTAACACATATCATAAAAACAGTAAGCAGATAACAAGTAGTAAAAAGGTAAAAAGAGCATAGAGCAGCAGCAAGTCATAAAAGAATCAGGCCTGTAAAAAATTAAAAGATGTTGAAAAGATGTTAAAAAGGCCGAGAACTCAGAAGGCTTGTTTAAACAGAAGGGTCTTCAGGCCTCGCCGAAAAGTCTCAAGAGAGGGAGCCATTCTTAAGTCAAGGGGAAGGGAATTCCATAGCGTTGGTGCCACTACTGAGAAGGCCCTATTTCTAGCCGCTGCCCCACGTACCTCGCTAGGCGGCGGCACTTGTGAAAAGGCCTTCTCTGGTGACCTAAGAGGATGAGCCGGATTGTACAGAAGTAGGCGATCTCTAAGATGCCCTGGCCCAGAGCAGTATAGGGCTTTAAAGGTCAAAACCAGCACCTTGAATTGGGCCTGGAAACAAGTGGGCAGCCAATGTAGCTGCTGGAGAAGCGGACCGGCAGAGTCAAACCGCCTACCTCCAGTAACCACATGCGCCGCCGCATTCTGCACTAGTTGCAGTTTCCGAACCGTCTTTAAGGGCAACCCCACATAGAGCGCGTTACAATAATCTAACCTCGATGTCACCGTGGCATGGATCACCGCGGCCAGGTCTCCATGATCCAAGTACGACCGCAGCTGGCGCACCAACCGAAACTGAGCAAAGGCCCCCCTAGCCACAGCCGCCACCTGGGAATCCTGGAGCAGCTGCGAGTCCAGGTGGACCCCCAAGCTGCGGACCTGCTCCTTCAGTGACATTTTAAGACATTCAGAGCCTAAGGAAGCCCTTCATGGGCCTCAGAAGGCTAAAATGTCACTTCTGGTTTTGTGAAAACCTCCCCAGGCCCCGGAACACTCTCTGGATGTGATCCAAGCATGGCTCCAGTAATGTTTGGGGAGTGGCCCTGGAAGGTGTGCCCCGGGGCTGCACACCATCCAGCTACACTGCTGATTGGAAAAAATTATGAAAAATTAAAAGAGTTGTCAAAAATCTTGCCAGACAAATCTGATTCCCCCCTTTTAAACTGGTTTGCTAACTTAGGTTGATGTTGGGAATACCATCCACTAGTGCATGTCTTTTATCCACTGGTGCATTTGTGCCAGTGGGGTGCGTGCTGCATCCTGTGGTGGCAGGATAGTCACTGGGGCCTTCTTAAGGTATGGAAACATGTGTTCCCTTTCCATGGGGCTGCATTGTGGCTACACGGGAGCTGGAAAGTTGGATAGGATTGGACCCTCAGTCTCTGGAATCTGGGAAGCAGCTTCCTCCCTGCAGGCAGGGTCAGATGATCTGAGTCTTGTTGGGTGTGAGGCTCCCCAAGGTTCCCCAGACTGACCTTGCATCATGGCTAGGTAAAAGAGTCATCATTTAGCTTTTATAGAGAGCTCTGAGTATACAGTCTCTTTCCTTTTTTTAACCTTGGCTATGGATAATCCACATGTGCTGGGATCAGCACATCTCTTGTCAGGGAGAGTTAACCCTGTGGGTGGTAAGACTAGCAGATATACTGCCAACAGAAGAGCAGGTTGACAGAGAGTGCCATCTTGCCCCCCACATGCAGCGAGTTCAGCAGTAGCGAGACTGAGTTGACAGCTGTGAGCAGCTGCTCATCTCCTTCCTGCATCTAGTGAGAACTGCAGCGTTAAGCAGACTATGGCTGTCATGGGTTGCAAATTTATTGTGTAATAAAGTTATCATCTGGAAAGAGACCACGTCCTGGTAGCATTTAACTAAAAACTAGTCCATTTTGTCTGGTGATACGCGAATGCGTTCTGAGGCATTGCAAATCTTCCCTCCCTTGTTTAAATGTTTAGTGAAGAGAATGCATGTCAATACAGGTGGGCCCTTTTTTCTCGATTTGACTCACTGTAGGTTCTGAATCTGCCTTGAAGGGCCCCACCTGACTTCCCTGATGCGACCAGAAATGCCTTCCAGTTGTATCCGGGAGCTTTCTGAGGCCTAGGAAGGCTGCACGTGTTCTCTTCAGGCCTCAGAACACTCCCTGCAGGTGTTGGAAAGGCACTTCCACTTTTTCCACATGCAGCCTCACTGGACCTCAGAAAGCCCCCCAGAGGTGTTGGAAGGGCACTTCTCATTTTTGGAAAAACTGGAAGTGCCCTTCTGACACCTCCCTGGGGCTTTCTGAGTCCCAGGAACACCATGTGTAGCCTCTCCAGGCCTCAGAACGCATCTGGACCCGATTGGAAGGTCGCATCCAGAGTCAGGTGGGGCTCAGACCCACAGATTCAGGTATTTGTGGGTTTTGGAACTTGGCAATGGAACCCCCATGGATGCTAAGAGCCAACTGTATCTCAATAAGCATTAAGTTACCAAGAGAATTTTTGTGGAAACAATACCTCAATACATTGTAATACCTCAATACCTCTTGTGGTAATGCAGCAGCCAAAAAAGCTCTTTGTAAATGCATTATCTTTTTTTGTTTTGTTTTAGAATTGCACCCTTACCACCACCACCACCACCACCACCACCAGTCTTGACAGATAACTACAGAACTCCATATGACGATGCATACTATTTTTATGGTGCCAGGAATCCTTTGGATCCCAGTCTTGCATACTGTAAGTTATAAACAGTTTATTGCTTATGCTAGAAAGATAGCACTGTATTACACTTCCTGAAGGTTCTTGTTCTGTCAAGGTAAAATCTTTTTCTTTTATTAAAAAAGAGAATCACAAACAACTTGACTGAATTGAGGGATGGATGAGAATTTAGGAAATGGGAAAAGGGTAATTGAGAATCTTCAAACAGTTAAGAGCCAATCTCACCTGCCTTCCAAATTTAATTGTTTATTTAAAACAGTATTTCCTGTCCTCCTCTTGAAGAGTTAGGGTAGCTCACAAACATTTACACTTTTTAACTTGAAAGTAAGTAATAAAAAAATCAATGATCCAGTAAAAATAGCAAAATTACAACAAACAGAGATAGAGCACACATTGTACAAGCTGCTGGAAAGGCAGTTCCTAACAGAGTAACAGAGGCTTGTTGAAATAGACAAGCCTTCAATTAGTCCTGTAAAAAATCAATGAGATGCTAGTCACATTTCCATAGGAACAAGTTTCACACTGTAGAGGCCACTACTGAGAAAGCACAGTTGTATCAGTTGCTACATCTCCAAAGGTGGTGAAACCTATAAGAGGGCCTCCCTGAAGTTCATATTGGAGTGAGGATGGAGTTTTACATGGTAGAAGGTGGCTCTGAATAATTCAGCCCTCTTCTATACCAGTTTCCCTTTCACCCCCACAAACTTTCCCATTTGTGAAATGTGGGAGGAAGGAAAATGGCAGTGTCAAAACTACTTCTAAACTGTTCCTACATCTGGAGCTCTTTCTATGACATGCATTCTGAGCACATACCCTCTTCCCTGCCCCCCACCCTACACCACCATTCCTGTCACCAATGGAGGCTTCAGGCATAATCTTTGCAGAGAATTTGAAACTTTGGTGTGGGGAGGGAATTCTTGGCTTCATTGCTCTCTGGGCTGCTGATCTTACTCTCACCCTGCCCTAAAGTGAGTTTGGAAAAGGGATGGCAGAGAGGCAGACTGTCAGAGTTGGGAGATGGTGAACAGGCTTCCTTGAACTGTGTTTTTCTGAACTTTGGAGAATTCTCAAGAATTTTTGTTCCAGAAATCACTTAAAAAATTCAGAAAGACCCAGTCCATTTCAAATCAAGATAGCAAGTTTTGCCCATTGCTAATGGAACACTGGAAGCACAAGAACTCATATTTTCTGTAATTTGTTGAAATTTTTTCTAAGTTTAGAAGCACTTCTTCCTTGTTTCTATATTATCAGAGTTTTTCTCCCCCCCCTGCCCCCAATGAAAAGTGACCCCTTTAATTATGTGTTTCAAGAAGCAGCATAGGAAGGGGCCACCAAAGGTCCTTAAATGATTGGCAGTTCAGTTTGGGGGGAAAACTTCACATTGAACACAGATGTGCATTATGGACTACAATGCTTTGTGTGTGGGGGGCATGCAGTACAATGGAACATTAAGTACCACAGATAACATTTTAATTACCTTTCTTGTTTTAGATAGTACCGATGTGATAGGAGCACAGCCTGCTTCTGCACCTCCACCAGTTTTTGACACAGTTCAAAGACCACCTATTGTGACTGTGTAAGTACTGCTACTATTAATTCAATATTACTGGATTCAGGTTACTGATTTGGAGATGTGATTTTTTTTTTTTTAATGGGAAGTGGAAAAACATTTCCAGCGCTCTGAACAGAATGTGATGTACAAAATAAGTTTCTGTTTTCTGTTTCTGAGGTTGACTGTGGAGGAAAAACAAGTAAATTATTACTTGTAAAGCACATTTCACTATCCTGCTTTCATTGTAAAATGAAATTGCATAGGTCTTGCTTTTAAATTTTATTGCATATATATATTTTGAATGCAGAAATAAAACTGGAGCAAGAATAACAAATGATAGACCAAGAGGCTTGGGAATATTTCCTGAAGAAAAACCAAAGCCCTCAAGAGAGGTTACTTTAGCTTATCAACAAGAATTGCAACAGCAGGTAGGAATATATCCAGAAATGGATTTTTGTTTGAAGTTTGAATTTGTTATATTTTAAGTTACCCGAATGAGGAAAGAGAGAACTCTGATAAAACACAGAGAAGATCTGTTCAACATGCACTCTCACTAGCAGCATGATCCTATTACTTGAAAGTAAGTCCAATTGAGTTCAGTAGGGACTAACTTCCAGGTAAGTGTGTGTAGGCTTATAACCTACACACACGTGATACATCTTTTAATAAAAAATAGCTTGCAAATTATATTTTAGCCTGATCTCAGTCTTCTGTAAATGTGCTTTATTTATACAGTGAGCCTCAATTTGAAAGACTAATAGGGGATAGGGAATTCATTAAATTTGAATGCATTTATGATCACTTGCACAAAAATTGTGATTCATTTTTAATAAAGTCTGTTAAATTGAGGGTTTCTGTATTGTCGAACATTAATTCAAGTGGTATTTTGCTTAGTGTGAGATCAGTACCTTAGGATTTTTTTAAAAGATTTTATTAGCATAAATTAGCAAAAATCCAGTTTTAAAAACATGTGATTTTTAAACACATAGACAGGGCAACTGTCTGTAGTAATGAATTATCTTTTCTTCAGCTATATCTTTTAGCCAGTGGAGAAAGAGGGACAGAAAATTTGTTGCTACAGACAGCTGCCCTAGAAACACAGAACATGGAAGAGTTTTTCAGCTATTTTCAACTATTGTGCTCCAAACTCCTGCGGCACACCCCCAGATCGTTTATAGCACACCAATGTCCCGAGGCACAGCTGTTGAAAATAACTGCCTAAAGCATACCCTGTTTTTTCCTCCTGTCTCTATAGGCAGACACCATGCCAGATTGCTGAGGGAGATTGTGAGGGTTGTGTGTGCCTCCTTCATCCCTGTCCAACCCTTCTCCTTTGCTTGGCCAAGAAACAAGAACTCTAACCTTGATCCTTAACTGAACAAAGGGGAGAGGGCTGGACAGCAATATGGAAGGTACATACAACCTTCCAACTTCCTTTGGCAAATTGTTACACTGAGATTCTTTAGTGCCTACGAATGCTGCAGAGGGATAAGGGACTCAAAATGCTGTTGTTTTTTTTACCTTTAAAGCCTTTTAAGGCAGGGCCAAATGTGGCCCCCAGAAGCAGTTTATCCAGCCCTGTTATAATTGGACTCTCCCAAAGAGATAACTAGGCTTGAAAATATGAACAAGATCTTCACATTTTCTTTTCTTTCATTTGCAGCTGAGTTTCTGTGTGATAATAAAGTGTTTATTTCTGGCCATCATCTGCTTAATGATGCCGCTTTCTGCTTTATGATGTCACTTCTGGCCTTCAGCAAGCACTATGAATGCTAACTTTAGCCTTTTATATGAAATGAGTTTGACACCCCTGTTTTAAAGTCTTCTGAGTAAGCCCTGCTCTAGCTTTCATTTTATGGAGAGATTAGATTAGCCTCTACAAGAAGCAGGACCTCCCTTGTGGCATCCCCAGTCCTCTGGAACTCTTTCTCAAGAGAAGCTTGTTCAGTCCTATTGCCTTTTTGGAGACAGTGAAAACTGGTTATATATGTATATTTGTCAGAGCTGTGATTGTTGATGCTGCTTGCTCTTGTTATAATTTTTGTGTTTGATATTGGTGCTGTTGAATGAGATAATTATTGATGGTTATTCATGTTTATTATTGTTCCTTTATGCAAGTTTAAGCAATCTCTAATTGAGACCTTTCTTAGTTTTTATTATTGTTTCTGCAACATTGATTATCTAGGCCTTAAGACTTTAAGATACCTGTTTCTATTTTGTAGGGCCCAATCCTATCCACGTTTTCAGCACATCCATGTATTTGGGCATGTATTGCATCCTGCAGTGGGGGGGGGGCAGTCCCAAAGCCCTCCGCATGGTAAGGAAACATTTGTTCCCTTACCTCAGGGCTTCATTGTGACTGCATTGGAAAGTTGCTTAGGATTGGACCCTTAGTGTTGAAAGCTAATGATGTACTATAAAAACATGATTGTCTCCTTAAAAACACAGAACATTATGGCTAAACTAGCATCTATACTTGTTTTTGCAATTTAATTCTATAAGGGATGTGAGCTTCTATTAAAAAAAATTGTTTTGGAAAAAAGTCCTAAATGGAAACAAAGCAGAATTTTTTTTAATTGAATTGTTTACTTTGACTCCGATTTGGAATTAACTGCTATGGTGAAGTTTAGCCAATATTTAATTCTCAAAAATATGTGACTTTCTAATGTGGAATTACTTTTTCTAGTGGGTTTAAAAGTGTGTGCTGTTAAAAAAACATGCGGTAGTATCTCAAACCCACCACTGATACAAGGCCAAATGACTGGGCTAGGAATCAGACTTCTAATTTAATTTTTTTCTAGAGATCTTACTTTTTCAGAAAGATAAATGCATTATAATAAACAGATGCAGTGTGTGGCAACATAACTTAAAACTGTATATTGTTATTCTGTATGTCTTTGTACTGGAAGATGCACACTACAATATAGGTGTGCCCCCTTATCTGCTGGGGTTCCAGAATGGAATCCCTCACGGAGAGCTGAAACTGCAGATACAGACGAACGCCTGGTGCCAGGGGGCTGCTTCCCTCCAGAGGCAAGGGGAGTTCCGTTCCCCTAGCCTGCAGAGGGGCTTCTGAGCTCAGCAGAGGCCAAGGATGTCTAACGCATCCTCTGCCAAGCTCAGACTTAACTCTGTAGGTAAAAAATGCTACTTGTGTTTTCACAGAGAAACTGAAAGTGACATTTTTTAAGATTTATAAGGCATTGGGAGGCCCCAGGAGGGGCTTCCTGGAAACCGGAAGTCACATGTTTTCAGCTTCTAAGCTCAGTCTGGTGTGATATATTGGCAGTTGAATCACCTTGTGTAAGCCATTTCTGCCCAACATTGCATATTAGCAACCAGTACCAAATGTGTACACCTGTGGGCTGGGCAAAAATGGGTTAATTTCTGGTTAAATCCCCTAAATTTCTAATTAAATCCCTTCCAGAGGTAAGGGGAGCTGAGCTCCATTTGCCTCTAGAGAGTCTTCTGAGCCCAGCAGAGGCTGTGTGCATTTGCCTGCTGAGCATTCTGAGCTCAGAATGATGATCAGAGGCAAAAAAAACGCAGCTTCCGGTTTTTCACCAAAAAACGCATGCAGCCTCTGCCGGGCTCAGGAGAACCTCCAGAGGAGAAGGGAGTGGAGCGCACCTCACCTCTGGAGGGATCATGTGCAGGGGGCCCTGCAGACCCAATCCACTGATAAGTGAAATTGCAGGTGCGGGAATTTGCAGGTGCGGGAATCTGCAGATATGGGGGCCCTCCCCTGTAAATAAGTAATTTGTGAGATGGAAGGTGAAATGGGGAATTTTGAACCTTTATATAGGGTTCCTTTTATCCATGTTTCTGTACCCACAGGAGGTGGGGAACATACTACCCACAAATATGGGGTGGGGGATACCTGTATACTTTTATTAATAATATATGCAATTAACTTTTAATTTCTTTTACAGATAAGGGAAAGAGAAGAACGTCGCAGGCAAGAGAAGGAGGAAAAGGAACGGTATGAAGCCAAATTAGAAGCTGAAATGAGAAATTACAGTCCTTGGGGAAAAGGAGGTGGTGGTGCTCCTCTCAGAGATAAAAAAGGAAACCTCATAAGTATGTTTGAATGTCATAGGATCTTTATATTTGCTTATATTTATATTAGATATACATAGCATGGTAAAAGGAACACTTGGACAAATGGATGTACTACAGCGAATTTACAGCATAGAAGAAATATGTTCTGGTTATTTAAGCTGTTGTTGGATGCCACTTCTATGAGAACAGGAATTTAAAAAATGAAACAACTTGCTGGTGAGAGGTGACAATAAAAGCAAGAGACAAATAAAATTGGGAAAGGAAATTCTAATACATTTAGGGCAGGCTTTGGAAGATAATATTTGTATGGCTTTTGTTAACATATTCCCAGATGAACTTAGCAACCTTATCATGAAAGCTTCAGATGCTGGAGGTTAAAGCACACTAAATATTAATTGATATCCAAAGAAGCCATGTATGTGTGTGTTTGATTTTTCTTTTTCCCAACAAATCAGTTCGTTCTGCAAAAGAAGCAGGCTGCTGTAAAGCAGCAAGTTATCTCTTTGACAATCATGGTAGTTTCAAAGAAAAAAGTAAACTTCTGTGAATGAACAAAGCCCTACTCCCCCCCCCCCGCACTTTTGTAGCTTGTTCAGCTCACAATGATTATTTCTACATTTATGGCCCAATCCTCTCCAACTTTCCAACATTGGTGCAGCCGCAATGCAGCCCGGAGGCAAAGGAACAAATGTTCCCTAACATTGAGGAAGCCTCTGTGACTGCCTCCCCACCAAAGGATGCAACACACACCCCATTGGCATGGCTGCACCAGTCCTGGAAAATTGGATAGGATTGGGCCCTTAGAATGATGGTTAATAAAGATTAGATTAAAAGCTGTTTGCTAGGTTTTTGTCAAATTCTGCTTAAAACACTGTGGACTGTTGACTTGCAAATAGTTTGAAGCGCTCATTACAAGTGTTTAAAATTTTAAAACTTTATCTGAATTGAGTTTGATGGTGACTTGGAGCATTTGCTGAGGTTGCATATAAAGTTTTTAAACTTCATAATATAAATAATTATTCTAAAAATAAAGAAGTAGAGAGAGGTGATAAATCTAGAGATAACCATGCACCACTGATAATTAGGCAGATAAGAGCATTACAACAACCCATACCAGCACTACAACAGGGAAAAGGAGTCCTAACAGAATTCCTTTTTTTCAGAATGTTTTTTTAAAATTTTATTGTCAATTAGTTCTTAGTAAAGCATACACCATGCAGCACTCTGTCTTAGATTGTGCCCTTTGTGTGTCTTGAAACTCTGTCATAAACATGCCTCTTGTTTGAATAAAATATTATAAATGGCTGTTTCCCCCTTTTCTTCAGCTGACTTGAATATGATGCACAAGCAAAATGAAGATGCATATCATAATCCAGAGGCAAGAGTATATGAAGATAAAAGGGCTATAGTATCTGTTGACCTAAGTTTGGCTTCCCCAAGACATGAGAATACAGATGAATCTACAAATAAACTAGCAGGTTTAAATACTGTATTTTCACTTGTAAATGTGTGTTCTGTCACTGATCAAAATTTGTTGTACGTTCTTCCTATGCTGTACTTTCCACTGAAGACAGTCCTATTTTTCCCCCTCTTTCAGTCATCTTAAGTTTGGTATAGTTGTTGAATTGGACGTTGTCTGTATCAATGCACTGATAAATATACTTATAGCTTTTTGTTCTTCAATACAAAGTGCTCTATGTGGGCCTAAGGCAGATGCCTCCAGGCATGTACAAGGTGTCCACCACCAAATGAAGAGATCATGAAAATTGCATTGGAACCACTGGATCATGTATCAGACCTCAAGCAGGTTCTGAGCTAGAGTTTCCCTGCCTTCTAACAGATGGATGTGCTGAGACTGTCAGAGAAGAAAGGGGGCAGTCCTATTTTGGAACTTTAATACAGGTCTACATGCATAGATAGAAGAGCTGGCATTTTAAAAACACATTGCATTTTGGGTTTTGCTTTTAGTACGTGAAATGGAAAAGCAGATCTTGTAATGAGTTAAGAACATTTCAGTGCATAGTATAATTGGGAATGTGATAGAATGTACCTGATTGTTTCCTAGTGTCTATGTAGTAAATAGCTGCAGCTCATGACAATATTTATGTCATGCATGGTTGTGTGCAAATATCTCCATGAAATATGTGCAGTATGCTAGACTATTTATGTTAACATTACCTAGTCAGCCATGCTGAAAACTGTTTCCAGAACAATTTCCAACATAGGATTACCCATCAGGGGTGAGAAACATGGAACGTGTAAAGGTCTCTAGGAAGTTAAAATACATTTTTAGTTCATAGAAAAGACACACATGTGCCAAGGCAGTTATTGATTATTTTTGCAATATACTGTGTTGCTTAATGGTCTTGCCATCTTGAAAGTGAAACATCTTGAAAATGTTGAAAATAGATGTCTTTCTGTGGGCTTTGTTATTATTAGTTTTGTAATTATTTTCTTCATTGACAAATTTTATTTTAAAAATACAAATAAGGGAGAAATTATAACAGAGACAGAAATCAGACTGAAATTGCCCATGTGGATGGTATTGCAAGATGCAGTTTTTTTTCCTGCAATGTTATTTTTAATAATAGCTTGAAGTATTAATAGTAGATAGTTTCATTATTGGGACAGATAAATTATATTTGTTTAAAGGTTTCAAAATACTTTGGAGGCAATCCTGTCCTCCATGGGCAGAGCCTTCACAGGCAGAGGTTTCCCATTGGCTCAGTATAGACCTGTTTTCTCCTGTCTCCGTGAGCATATAGATCAGGGGTGTCAAACTCATTTTATACAGAGGGCCAAAGTTAGCATTCATGGTGCCTGCTGAGGGCCAAAAGTGACTTCATTAAGCACAAAGTGACATAATCAAGCACATGATGACCAGAAAACTACTTTGAACTCAGAATCTCATTAGCTGCAAATGGCTGAAGAGAAAATGTGCGGAATCTTGGTCATATTTTCAAGATATGAGAGAACCCAATTATCACACTTCGAGAGCCAAATTATAAATGGGGCCGAATAAATTGCTTTTGGGGACTGCATCCAGCCTGCGAGCCTTATGTTTAACACCCCTGCTATAGATGCATTCACAGACAGCGCAAGGAGGAATGAGAGGTTTGTGCACACCTCACAACCCTCCATCTTCTTCCTCCCACTCTCTGTATCAGTTAATTATGGTTGGAAGGAGAGGATGGGAATAGTCAGAATGTTCACAGACCTCTCATTTGTAGTGGATGTTAAGATTTTTGAGCACTTGTGTGCACATGTAAGAAGGATGAGAAGAAACAAGATTATTTTGTGACTGGGAATTCTCTGTGTGCAAATATTGTCCTTGCTTGTTTTTTCTAGGGTTTTTGGGTTCTTTTGCTATAGGAGTTGCTGAGTAGCCCAGGTTGGTGCTTCTCGTGGAAATGGAATGGTCACAGAACATCACCTAGAAGTTACATTAATTGAATAAAGAGATCACATAGCTTTCTTTGGTCATACCAAATGATACCAAATGTCAATTTAAATGTTTTTTTGAAAGGACAGATTTACCTATGCTTGCAACTTCTTTCTTTTAAAAAACTAGGTTTTACATATACACAAACATCCCCATTTGCTCGAGGTAACATTTTTGGTGAGACCCCAACACCAGAACAGCTTAGGAGGCAAGAATCCTACAAGAACTTTCTTCGTTTTCAGGTCAGTGTATATTTCAGTATTAAACAAAGCAAAAGATTTTTCTAATTTGCAAACTTGAATTGATGTACACAACTTTTAAGACTTTTGCCAAGCAGTGCTGTCCACGGCCTCTAAACAAAAACATGCATTTTTTCACATAAATATTCATACTGTTTTTTCAGGAAGTGTTTTTTTCACAGTTGCTTTAGCATCTTTACGTAAGAGTAGGGAGCCTCTGACCCACAAGCCTAATTATTCTCCTTCTTCACGCGTCTGCAGTGGACTTAGCTTTCTGTGCCATGTCATCTGAAGGTGCAATTCCTGAGAGACATGAGCAACATCTGAGTTTAGGAGGCAGTTCTCACCCATGGGAGGAGAACACAGGTAGGCTCTGGTTGCAGAACCTATAGGGAGAAATCACCGAGAGGAGACTAATGCTACAATGGAAGCTGTGTTGCTGGGTGGAGTCCGTTAGACTCTACACTTTATTTCTAGGCCTGATATCTGTTTTGTTCACCAGCTTGTCATGGAGTGTTGCTACTAAAGGCAGGAATAGATTCTTCTGGGTTTCTCATATTCTCTTTGCCAGCCTAGAAAATGTTAGCATAGTTGATTTACACAGCTGAGTTTGGGAGACATCTGTTAAGAGGATCGCTTCAAGGCACATGGTCCGGAAAAAGAGAGAACTCCAGGAAGGAGGAGGGGAAGGATAGCTTGATATTAGCAATCTGCATATCAAAGAGAACTTTAGTGGAAAAGTAAGAGGGAAAACCATCATATCCCATTTGACTAGCTCACTAGCTATACTGCCCCTTTGAGATGCAGGCTACTTGTGCAGTATTGTTTCAACTTCTCCATTTCCGATAGGGAAAGCCTGGTTTTTATGGTGCAAGGTGCAGCATGATGTTGTCACTGCATTCTAGGCTTTCCTGCAGCAAAATGAAAAAGAACAATGACAGCAGAAACCAGAGACAACATAGCAACAATGAATGATAGGCCGGCCATCCCTTCAGAGTTTAACAGCCTTGTAATGCACCAATCGTAATTTATGCCCACAGTTGATAGTACCACATTCCCCACATGCTTCCATTTCGGGTGTGCATCACCAATGTTTGAACTAATTTTATTCTAGTTAGTGGATGTAACTTTAGGATAAGGTAAGAGTGAATTAATTAAGCATTGCAAATTATGTGGTATTTTCTTTAGGTAGCAGTGGGTGACTCTCAAGCAGAAATTCAGTTTGTTCATGAGAGAGACTGACTGGTAACATCTAACTGTCTGGGAATGCAAAAATATATAGATATATCTGTGTTGCATAAACATCTAATTTGCATATCATTTTTGTACAGTTGAGAGATGCCAGTTTAGAACTGCTAGATAAACTACACTTATAATTGTATGAAAAATCTATTAAGGGCTTATCTGCATCAACTGTGAAATCCTGTAATCGTTCCCAAACTCATTGGACCCTGGCACCCTTTGCACTCACAGGGTTGCCGCGCAGCCTCTTCTTCCCAGCTCGCTGGGCCGTCATAGTGTGAGAACTCTCAGGAATAGTGCAAGATGTTGGCTTGGCTAGCCAGGAAGAAGAGGCCATGCAGCATTATGCAGCACCCCTGTGAGTGTGCCGTGGTGCCCCAGGGCACACTTTGGGAACCTCTATTATAGTCCATTCCTTCCGCTCCATATGTGTTCAACTTCTGTTTGAACACTGAGTGACTTATTTTACTGTGTGGTTGAATTTTATTTTTTTTTGGCCAGTTTTGCAATAAGAAATGCTAAGGCAAGAAAGAGGGAGGTTCTCAAGCTGTTAGAGCAGGTAGCATTTATGAACTTTGGGAGGTAAATACGGTCACATGAAATGGCTGGTTGGTATCAAGGCAATCTCCAGGATGTTAAGAGGCTAACCAGAGAAAAAGGCTTTTATTTATTGAATGGAGGCAGTAGGGTTCTACTCATTAACAACAATGATGCACACCTTAAGCTACTCTGTAGAACACTCGAGGAGTAAATGTTTAGGAATGTTCTGATTGTCAATCACCAGATAATCTTGTTTTTCCTTCTAGATGGATGAAAAAAGACTAAGAGAAGAAGCAGAACGTGAAAAACGGAAACTGGAAGAAGAAAAGGAAGAAAGAGTACTAGCTGAGCAGAGGGCTAGAATACAGCGAGAATATGAAGAGGAACTGGATAAGAGGAGAAGGAAAGAGGAGGAGGTGTGGTATCTAACTTCTGTGGCCTTGATATGTTTCCTGCCTTGGAGAAAATGATGTGCCTCTCCTTTATTCTATCCTAGGGAGTTTGTGTGTGTGTAGGTAGGTTCTTGGGGAATCTCATTAGAGGAAAAATAGTAGAAGATCATTTCTGCTGTCACTTCTAAGAATTTCTACTATTGGGAATTGTAAAAAAAAAAAACCCATCTCTCTTGTGTGCCTGGTATTATCTTTCAGTACTTTCATATTACTCTCTGTTCAGTGACTAAATGAATTGTAGTAGGTAATTGATTTTTAACTCCCCCAACAGACAAAGGAAGTTGATACCCCAGTCCCTAGTTTACTTACTTGGCAGTAAGCCTTACTGGTTTCAGTGGGACGTATTTCAGCAGAAGAAGGATACCCATGGTTTGTTTTGTGTTGCTTTATGAGTGAGTGTGTGTGTATTTTACATTTTACACTGTAGTTAAAGTTTGCCAAGTTTTACATTCCATTTTTATCCTTGTAGCAAAGATTAAAAAATGAAGAACTATATCGCTTAGCTGAAGAAAGAAAAATGGAGGCAGAGAAAAAGAAAAGAGATGAAGAAGAGAGGTTGGATAAACAGTTTCAGGAGTCCAGCAAAAGAGAAAAGCATGTAGTGACTGAAGAAGAAAAGGTATTCTTCATACATTTTTTATATTCTATTCTCGTTGCCTTGGACCTACAGATTCAGGGATGCTCATCTGCTCTGCTCCCTTTTCTCCCTTTGTCTTCTGAAAATTGGCTCCAGAGTCTTGGAGAACCCCACAGAGCAGTGGTGGATTTTGGTGGATGGGGGGAGGGATTAAAAAAGGGGGCTAAAGTTAATTACCTCCCTCCTCTTCAAAAGGGAATGCCATTTGTTAGAGGGGTCTTTGAATCCAAATTTATGGCTGTTTTGAAAGTTATGAGACAAATGGCACAATATGTAGAAATAACAAACATTTCTATAGAATTTTGGATTCTCTTCTCAGTAATACTCTAATGGTTGGCATATTAAAACCGATTTTAAAAAACCTAAAACTACCACTCATTTAAATTCAAAATAATTGGAAATCTTTCTGATTACCTTTTCCCTTCCGCTTGAAGAACAGCTAAAACCCTGAAAGATAAACATGCCAAATTCTTGTTTTTACTTAGTCTGAAAATTCACAGTATAGTCTGAAAATTCAGTGTCTCAGTCCAGTCCTATTTCTTATCTCAGTATAACATTGCTGCTTTCTTGAAAAGCTCTGTTCTGATTACTTAGAACACATCTGAAGTTCTAATGTATGTCACAGAAGAAGTTCACTATGTATACTTGTGTATAGGTTGAGAAATATACAGGTGCAGCCTATTTATCCGCGTTAGTTCCATTCTGTGACTCTGCATGATAAAAACTATGCTATGCTATGTCCTGCTATGTGCTAAATTCAGTGGAGTTCAGCAATACACTGCAGCCTGACACTTCCCTAAATCTAAGATCCCTAAATCCTAAGATGGAAGAAAACTAAGGCAGCTGTTATCAATCCCCTCCACTCTGCACTCAGCCCTCCTCCTTACCAGCTGTCCTGATGAGCTTTAAGAGTCCAGCCCTATGCATTTCTACTCAAAAGTAAGCCCCATTCCAGTCAATGGTGCTTACTCCCAGGAAAGTGTGGAGAGGATTGTAGGCTAAATAGCATGCTTTGCTAACTGGGAAGGCCTGCTTGTGATTGCCTGCACCATCTCAGTGGGGGGGGGGTTGCTTGTGCCTCAGTGGGGGGGGGTTGCCTGTGTGTTTGCCTGCACCATGGGGGGGGGAATTCAGCAAACACTCCCTGGGTTTTTTAAAGCAATCCCCTCTGTTGCTACCACACCTGCCCCTGTGTGTGTGTGTGTGTGTGTGTGAGTGAGTGAGAGAGAGAGAGAGAGAGAGAGAGAGAGAGAGCTCCACCTTGCTGCATCTGTTTTGGCTACAGAGATTTTCAACCCCCCTTCCCCTCTTCAGCCTCTTTGCTGGCTCAGGGGCTCCAGGAATGTTACTGTTCCTTGCAAGGGGAACCTCTTTCAGGGCTCCAGGGCTGTTTCCCTGCCTGGGCGAGGTGGAGCCTTTTTGCAGTGTTTTGGGCTGCCTGGAAAGGGAGCCAGATGCCAGCACAGGGCAAAGGAGGCAAAGGTGTGTGTGACTTTCAGTACCCCCACCCCATTCAAGTTGAGACAAATCCACAGATAAAAAATCCGTGAATAAATAGGCTGCACCTGTATGTCTTAAAATTGATCCTAAAACCCTGGGTCAACTTATACATGCGTGTATACAAAAAGTCTGGTCATGAACTTGCTCTTAGAGCAACTCTGAAAGAGAGAGAGTCATTACACGCCCACCCACTTGTGTTTTCGGAGCTGCACAGAGTGTGTTGCAGCAACATCAGCCTGTTTCGGTTGAAAGACGGAAGCCTATATTGCAGAAGCATCAAGTAGCCCTCCATGAATTGCCTCCACAGAGGCAATAACCTCCCCCAAACTTGACTTATGCGTCCGTCATAGGAAATATATAGATGTTTTGCTCCAAACTTGCCCTCAACTATCTATGAGATCAACTTATACTTGAGTATATACGGTAGTTGCATATCTTAATGCACAAAGTGCTTTACACTTCATTCACTGATTCTCCAAGCAAGGTACATATGGGAGCAGTCCAAAAAGCTTTGAAATGTGAAGAAAAATGTTGTGGCCCTAATCCAGGGTGAAGTTAGGTCCATTGATTACATTGATTATTGACTGCAGCGAACCGAGCACACTGAACTATGTGTTGAATTGTGGACCCTGTATTCAGTGGTGTAGCTAAGGGGGTGCAGGGGGTAGCAGTCATACCCAACAAGATTTAGGGAGGCAACAAGCTGAGCTTAACACTAGTGGCCCAAATTGTGAAAATCTTGGTATGTATGTACGAATAATACCATCACGTTATATATTATTGGAAAGGTAATTTAATGCAGAGTGCAATGAAACAAACCACATTAGGATATCTGTTTTCTATCAAACGTTATGGCCAATTAACCAGCAAACGAAAACACAACTGTCTTAAGGAACAAAAAGTGAACTTTCTTAACTCAAAAACAACCTATGATTGTTCTGAGAGCCAATGAGATGTTATCATGATACAGCATGGAACCAATAAGATGTTAATATGAGTCAGCTCTCATTTCCATGTACAGTTACTCCTGCTAACTTGTAAAGAGGCACTTTCTCAAGTGGTGCTCCTCTTATATTTAGCAGGGAGAGAATAACAGTCCTGCTTCATCCCAGCACAGTGTCTCTAACCAATAAGGGGCAAACTTTTTATTTACTTACTTACTTACTTAAATTTGATTTTTTTCATGGGGGGGGGCTACAAAATCTTCTTTGACCCCAGGTAACAGATACCTTAGCTAAGCCACTGGCTGGGTGGAGGTGATAGATCAAGTGAGTGGTGAATTGCTAGGGGGGAGGAAGCAGGTTTTTCCCCAGTTTGCATGTTTTATAAAGCCTGGGCGTGATGTCACTTCTAGTTGTGACATCAGTGTCCGGTTGGACACATTTCTGGAGGAGAAGTTCATTATGGGTTACAAGTCATAGTAGGTATGTGCAAGCTCTTGGTTTTTAGAGGCAAGCTGCCTCTGATTGCCAGAAGCAGGGGGAGGGCACCAGGATTCAGGTCTCTTGTGGTTTTGTGTGCTCCCTGAGGTGTCTGGTGGGCCACTGTGAGATACAGGAAGCTGGACTAGATGGGCCTTTGGCCTGATCCAGCAGGGCTCTTCTTATGTTCTCATCACTTCTGGGGCATCATTTTGAACTCTGCACCAAGCTACACATTCATTAGTTATGCCACTGCCTGTATTTTGTGTGCCGGCCATCAAAAGATACCCAGACATGCATGTAGGGTAACTAAGGGCGCAGTCCTAACCAACTTTCCAGCACTGGCATAGCTGTGCCAGTGGGGCATGTGCTGCATCCTGCAGTTGGGGGGCAGTCATGGGGACCTCCTCAAGGTATGGCAATGTTTGCTCCCTTATCCATGAGTTGCATTGCCCTTATGTCGGTGCTGGAAAGTGGGTTAGGATTGAGCCCTAAGTCATCTAATTATATTGTAACCAGCTTTTGAGTATCTGAAAACAACCCAGAACCCAACCATGTGAACCTCCAAATGGGCTGATTCTTTTTCTCTACCCTGTATGTGAGCGTATGCTATAGGCAGTGGTTTCCAAATTTATCTGGGTCATCGCACCCCCATGGCCTCTTCTTCCAAGCTCAGCCAGGCACTACTATCTTGCATCATAAAATCTCACAGGATCCAAGATGGCAGTGCCCAAATCACATGAGATTTCATGAGATCCAGGATGGCAACGCCCAGGAGAACAGGTTGGGGGGGCTATCAGGGACATATTGCGGCACCCCTGTGAGTACGCTAAGGCATTGCAATGCACACTTTGGGAATCCTTGGTTATAGGTGTTGATAATGCAGAAAGCTTCCATAGCAGTTGCTTCTTCATCTAGGTTTGCTAACTGAAAGCCCAAGCAGGCTTTGGTCACAGCCTGTTATTTTGCAAAGAACCGCCTTGGGTGTTGCAGTGGTTAGTGCTAACCTTTTGGACCACGCAGATCTCTATTCTGGATAATTTCCAATAATTAAAGCATAGCTGGCAACACCAAGGTCTGTTTTAACATGTTAAAGGAAAATGGGATGTTTGTATTGCTTCTGTAAAATGTGATTTTACATTTACTAAACAGACTTTGAAGACCTGATTGGTCAAGGCTTTGCAGTGCATGATGAATGCCTGTTGTGCTATAAGTGAAGCAGCTTTTGGTTTCCTGTTGAGCGTTTTGTGTTTTTTCTTTTTTAAATAGCACATTGGGGGGGGGTGTGTGATACAGATCGTGTGCCCCCAACCCAATGTTAGTTATTTACATGTGTACTATATAGCCGCTATACTGTTTTTAAAAATTTGTTAGCATGGTTGCCCTCTTAACTCCTTTGTTAGATGACTGTACATAAGCTTTTGAAATGCTATCAGTATCCTCTTCATAGATCCAGCAGATTTCAGACTGTGCCAGTGAGACTGTACCAGTAGTAAAGTACCACATATTGAGCATAGTCCCTAGAACAGTCAGAAGGCAGCAACAATTGTGGATGGAAAGGGACATGAGGCTGTTGCTGGGAAGCAGCTACTTTCATACTTTAAGTGTCAAAACGACGATGGTCCTACCCAGGGCTTTTTTTCTAATGGAACGCTGGGGCACTGCGTTCCAGCACCTTTTTGCAGGGGCCCCTCCCCTTCGGAGGCAATCCGGGGGGGGGTAGCAAAACAGAGGCATTCGCTGGGTGGGTGCTAGGGGGTGCAGGGTGGGTGGGCGCCTGGCCCCTGCCTGACCGCACAATGACTCCCTCCTGCCCCCATCTCCAAGCTCTTGTGTGAGCCCAGCCTGCCTCCCCTCCCTCCGCACTCTACTTCCCCGCGCAGCTTCCAAGCCGGTGGAGGGCGCGGGGGGCGCGTGCCGATGCCAAGGAGGATGGACAGCCAGCTAGCCAGCTAGCCAGCTAGGGAGACGGGCTGTGACACCCTTGGAATGCCCAGGTACTGGCTTGGCGGAGGAGGAGGGGAAGGAAGCTGGCGCCCCTGTGCCAATCTGCAGCTCAAGCCTAGGCATGTCTACTCAGAAGTAAGTCTCATTGTGCTCAGTGGGGCTTGCTCCTGGGAAAGGGTGCATAGCCTTGCAGCCTGAGAGACCAAGCCTATGCATGTCTACTCAGAAATAAGTTCCATTGTGTTCAATGGGGCTTACTCCCGGGAAAGTGTCATAGCCTTGCAGCCTGAGTAGACAGGCAGAGGAGGGGCTCTGAGGCTGCAGTCCTGTCCACACTTTCCTGGGAGGAAGCTCCACTGCCTCTAATGGGACTGACTTCTGAGGAGACAGCCATAGGCTTTGGCTCTGAGGCTGCAGTCCTCTCCACACTTTCCTGGGAGGAAGCCCCATTGACTCTAATGGGACTGACTTCTGAGTAGACAGGCACAGGATTGGACCCTGAGGCTGCCATCCTATCCACAGTAAGCCCCATTCCCTAAAGTAGACTTCTGAATAGACATGCATAGGATTGGGCTCTTAGGCTGCATTCCTAGGCACTTTCCTGGGAGTAAGCTCCATTGACTAGAACAAGACTTACTTCAGAGTAGACATACCTAGGATTGGGCTCTTAATCCTGGCAGAGATATATATCTGCACCCGTTTTCACATGCTAAGGGCAGGTAAAAAGGGATTCTACATGTGTACAACGTGCTGTCCAGCCTTGCCAAAGATCCTCCTCATCCTTCCCCCATGAGCATGCCCTCCGCCAGCCAGCATTTGCAGCTCCTCTCCAGCAATGCACAGCAGCTGCTCAGGGCAGCAGAGAACATACTACTGCATGCCAAGCGCCTTCCCAAAGACAGAGTATTCTGATACCTGAATTAAACCATATTTAATCGCTTGTTTGCAAATGTAGCTGTTTCTATGTGCACCTAAGGACCCCTCTCCTTTCCTGTAAGAATTCCTTTTTTGTTCTTACTCCCACAGTTGCTTAGAGTAATTTTACTACATGGAACTCATGTAAGCCATTTTTCGGAATCCATTCACTGCTTCCTCTCCTCGACGTAGTGCCACACTACATACTACACGCTACAAGTGCACCTGTACAGTATTTTTCCCCATGTGTAGAAAAAGTAGCTAGGGGGAAGGGGATGTGGAGATTGACAGCCCAACCCTATGCATGTCTACTCAGAAGTAAGTTCATCTTTAGGGGGGAAGCACATAAACAATATTTTATTTCTCCAATAAAAATGGTTTAAAAATAAATAAATAAATAAAAGATTAACAAGTTGTGAGTTCCTTCACCTTTTTTTTTTTTAAAACAAAAAAAGCACTGGTCCAACCGTACACCACTGTTTCATTTTTGTTGTTTGTCCTCAGTATTGTTGTTCACTCTCTCTTAGAATTAAAAACTTAAGTTTAAAAATAGTTGAAATAATATTTTAAAAATTCCAGAATGAATTACCCTTGTTCTTAACTTTAATTCAAAACAATATGACACTAAAGAGAGCTTGAAGTCTTTGAGCAAGGACTTCTTGAAATACTTTTGCTGTTAGTTGGTGGAACTGTGAGAAGGAGGGAGGGGCATGAGCACCCTTAACAGACACAGTTTTCCAGAGGGTTCTACAGGCCTTCTGACCAAGGCATTCAGAGCCCATCGATGGCTAGACAGGTTTGTTCATGTGACAGTTAAGGGAATGTATATTTCCTTTTACCAACTACTTTTAATGAAGATGTTTCAAAGCCAGTAATATGGTCATTTGTCTTAATTTAAGCAATCTCGGTCATGATTCAAATTCTAGTTTCTTTATGATCAGTATGTTGCCTGCTTTGAACATCAGCTTGTCAAATGAGCTTGTTAACGGTAGTGTGCAAAAGTTTTTTTCTGTGGATGTTTAGGTTAGCTCATTCTATATGTATGAGTGTTGGAACATTGTGATCATGGTGGCAGTTCCTGACATGTTTGCATACCTGTTGTCCTCTTCTCCCCCCCCCCCCAAGTACTACCCCAGTTATCTCTTTATCTGCAGAGGGATATAAATTGCAGAGGTATAAATTGCAGAACCTATCTGTGTTAAGAAATACATTAAACAAAAAGTTGGGATGAGCTATTTTTTTAAGGTGGTTTGCATTGCATAACATGATAACTCCATTTGGTAAAATTAAGGATATCTTCTCCTTTAAAATAGAAATATAGTAAGTTGGAGCCATATGAGCAGGAACCCAGTGGCAGAGCTCATGCTTTGCATGCAGCGGGTTTCAGCTTCAGTTCTTGTTATGTCCAGGTAGGGCTGGGAAAGACTCCTGCTGGAAATTCTGGACAGCCACTATAGGCAATCCTGACCTAGATGGTCTAAATAGTATGACTCAGTAGGATACAGCTGAACAGAAAGTGAACCAAAATAGCTGAAAGCTGACATTACAACTTTTATTATATTTTTAACCTTGCTTTAAACCGCCTTGAGCACCAAGCTTTTAACCTGAGGAAAGGTGCTTATAGTATAAATCTCTCTCTCTCTCTTTGTGCAAAACCTCCATATGTAGGTTCTCCTTTTATTATCACATGTGTTCCTTCTGCTTTATATATTCTTTTGTAATCCAGACTGCTCAGTCCTAAACACATCATCTGTGCACTGTGTCTATTGCAACATTTGCACATGCAGTCTATCAACTGGCAACACTTTGTGTTGACTGTGGCAACAACAATGTGAGAGAGAATAGTTAAACTGGTTCCAGGGGAAAAAGTGGAGTCATATTCTTTAGTTTTCTAGGGTCCTTTAACCACAGTAAGTTTATAAAATTATTAACTAAAGCTGGCTTTCACTTTCGTAATGGATGAAATAGAACACCTGCATATTAAAATTATATTGAATTTAAACTTTTTTGAAAAGATATCCTATTTTTATAATAAACAGGGCAATTGTTTGTTTATCCCCTCCCTTCCCACTTTTCAGCTTTCTAGACAATCTTCTCCTCTCATTCCATCTCTGCAGGACAAGGGATTGCTAAAAGAAGAGAGGACGCTTTTGATGGAAAGCCGTACGTCATACTATACACAAGTATGTAAATTTGTTGTTCAGACACAATCAGTGAATATATTTCTAGCACTTTGCACTTTCTGATAGAATAGCATAAACAGTTTTAGCAGATGTAAACCTGCTGGTGTTCAAGAAAGGTTTGTTTATTTGGGAAAATTAAGAAACAAGGGGAGAGAGCCTCAACCAATGTTAGAAAATCGTTATTCTGAAGAAAATACTATAGCCTGTGCTTTTTAAAAATGCTTCTCCATAGCAGCTGAGTTTATTTCCATCTGAGACAGTTGAAGAGAGTTGAATATAAATGTGGTTCATTTATTGTGTTGGGAAGTAGCATAGTTAAGCGACAATAGCTAAGATCCACAGAGCTGCTAAGGTTATACACTAGCTTAGTGGAATTTGTTTACTTTGGGGTTGTGTGAACAGTTGAACCTTGTGCCAGAAACTGCCTTGAAACTCCCCTTGGAGTCAAACTAGATGTTCTTCTAACTGTGTAATTTGGTAGGATGGGAATTAGGTTTCTTGATGCCTTGGAGGCATAACAAACAGGAGGGGAGTGATCGGGCAGGGGATGATTCTTGCTGCTGCAGCCTTGTTCCCGATTGATCTCCCTCCCTGTGTACTTTACTATTTTTAGTGATGGGCAGGAACATCCATTGCCTCAGTGGATTCCTCCCCCCCCCCCCACTACAAAGAGTGTGTAGGGATGGCCATGACCAGAATCTAAACCATGGCTAGGACAGCAAACAAAAGCCTCCACACCATCCCCACTGCACTTTGTGGGCTTCCCCCAGCATGCTATTTTTTCAACAAACTGAACCCCAGTCTGGCCATCATTCAAAATATGTCTAGTTATGTCTAGCCTTGGTTTGAAAAGCAGTTTACTCTGCTTTTTGAGAAAATTTAACTTGTGACAGCACTGTCTGTTCTAGTGGCTGTCTGCTGGTATTCATTTGCATCTTTTTAGATTGTGAGCCCTTTTGGGACAGGGAGCCATTTAGTTACTTGATTTTTCTCTGTAAACCGCTTTGTGAACTTTTAGTTGAAAAGCAGTCTATAAATACTGTTAATAATAATAATAATAATGATAATGATAATTATTACTTTCATGGTTCTTAGGATGCTTGAAAATAAGAGAACAAGGAGTTTCCACAGCTGCTATTGGTGTAGTTTATTTTAAGGTGAAATATATTTTTCATGTTTTCTAGGATATTCCACAACCCAGAGTTCCATCTCCTCCAGTCCCAGCTAGAAGAAACCAGATACGGGCCTACGGTAAGACAGCTGAATGTGGTGGTGCAATGTCTAGCTCTTTTGGCTGTGCTCCTGGCCAAGAGGGAGTTTCATCTGAGACCTCGGGGTGGGGGGGGGAGAGCGGATGCCGGTCTATCTGTATAACTTTTTCAAAAATCTGAATTGCAGAAGAAAGGAAAAATGTAATCAGTGAGCTGTCTGAGATGAGAAAGCAGCTCCGTAGTGAAGAGCGGCGACTACAGGAGCAGTTGTTAAAAGTACACAGTGATGATGATGAGATGCAAGCGAAAGGGTGAGGCTTATTGTTCTAAGGCATTTGCTAAATTACATAATGTCTTTAACAAGGGTCATGCAATTGAACAAATATTAGACCATCAAGTGGAATTTAGATTCCATAAAATGAACTGCTGATTGAAAGAGTAATGCAGCATGATGAGAGATTTTTACTTTGCAGCTTATGCAACTTTTGTATGTCACACTCAGCCAGCCCTGCCATCATGTTCTAGTGGAAAAAAGACGACTGTCATACCACCTTTTATGAGAAGGCCTTGCAGCAGCCTCTTTTCTGGTGCAAGAGGGAGAACAGAACTGATATTAGAAGTTGTAGGCTTGTTCTATAGGCTTTGGTATAGGCGCAAGGGGCTGATGGAGGCTGAGATCCATGGTGTTATGCTCATGTAAGAGCTTCTCATGTACTGTTGGCGGTTGCTTCAGTTCAAGAAACTTGTGTACTGCGTCTCAAGTTCCCAAGTCTTCTCTCATTTTCTTTTCTCCTTTGGTGACCTCTCTAATCCTCCAGAGCAAGGGTGTCCAAAGTTTTTGGCAGGAGGGCCACATCAGTTCTCTGACACTGTGTCGGGGGCTGGGGGAAAAAAGAATTAATTTACAGTTAAAATTTGAATGAATTTACATAAGTTTACATAAATGAATATATTAAAGATGAACTTATATGAATGAATTAAGGTCTTGCAATAGCTCAAGGCCTGTAAAAGGCCTTGCACAAAGCAAGGCTGGCCTTTCCTTTGCTGCTGCTACCACATCACAGACATGAAACAGCAAGCAGTGGAGGGAGCCCTCATCCCACAGCTCACACGAGAGGTCAAACTGTTGCCCTCATGCTGAGAGAAGTGCGGGCTTCAACAAATCTCCGGAGGGCCAGAGGCTCATTGGAGACTGGGGGCTCCCTGCGGGCCGCATTGAGAGACCTCAAGGGCTGCAAGTGGCCCCAGGGCCAGGGTTTGGGCACCCCTGCTCCAGAGCCTTCTTTGATTCCCTTAGCATCTTAGGATAGATGCAGCTGTGAGTCTGCTGTTGCCAGGCCTTGCCAAGTGAGCCGATAAGTGTGACTGCAGAGGCTTCAGGCCCTAATTATTAAGATGGCAAACAGATAGGCCAGCTTGTAGAGCTCTCCTGACTTCCTGGCCTCAATAAGTGAACAGACAGGACAAATTGTGAAAGGTCACTAACGGCTTATGATTACAACACTCTTTAGATATACAAGCATTTATAAAGTCTTTTACAGAAAATGAAATTAAAGTTGTACATTGTTATAATGTATTTCATAAATGTGATGAACCAAAAGAATTTTTGTACCTGTAAACACCTTTTCTTTCAAAAAAAGAAAAGCTTTCAAAGCTTGGTCACAGCTTACATAGTTGCATATTTCTGTGCTTGTTTACATTCTGCCTACTCTACAAAAACTTTGCTTTACATGGAGAAGTGCCTGCCTGTGTGCAAACGACTTCTGTACACTGTGCAGCCTACCCCTCCTCTATTTAAAAGTGTGTAGCTAGTGTTCTTTGCATTTCTTCTTGTGCTTGTTTCTTAGACAGACCTCTAAGACAGCTCCTGTCTCAAGGAGCTGAGAATGATTAGTTAAATCCTCCACACTATCTTGGTATCAAATCTCAGTTTGAATGGGATGTATCACCAGGTCTCTAGTTTTCAGTTTGTATTTAGTTTTAAATGAACCTACACTTTTCTGTAAAGGTTACTATTTAAAGCATATTTTGGCCTATTTTTTAGCAGGAGGAGAGATAAAATGGATGTATTTGAGATGGCTAGACTTCGTATGCAGGCTCCAGTCAGACGACCATCATCAAAGGAAATTATTGATCCTGTCAATCCACAAAACATCCGTGAATTTAATGAACTTAAATACAAAGGTTAGTTAGTTACTTTACTAATGAGGGGCTACAAAATGACTCCCAACAGTTTCCTCAATTTTAAAGAGAGATTTAATCAAATGAATGTGATTAGACTACTTCATAATTTTTAGTGCTTTATTGAGACTGTTGACATCTATAAAATGCTGTGGTCTTCTGTAGCGCTACAGGAGCCTGTATGGGCAGAGCTGTAAAAATTGTGTTGCAGAATTGTGTGGCAAATTTCTGTTATAATGTGTTTTTAAATTCTTATGGTGAATGGCCTATGGGCTATTAAACCAAATAAACTTGAACTTGAAACTTGTATGGGTAGAGATGTAATGCACTGCCCCTACACCCAGGGCAATGGCATTACAGCGTTACATGATGTCACTTCTGGGTTCTCCCTGGGAGAGGAGTGGTCACTGTAGCAGCTTTGCATTCCCCATTCCTTCTGCTATGGAGGCTTCCCTTGAAGGAGAGCCTCAAAAGGAGAATAAAAGGGCATGCATGATGCCACCAGCACTTCCTCCCTAACTAGGGCAGAGCCTGAGGGGCAGTCACACACTGCCACCCCCTTGGTGTAGCGCTGGGGATAAGGAGTCCCTCAGGTTCTGCCCTAGTTATGGCTCTGTGTATGGGTATGTGCACTAGGGCCCAATACATGCAAGTTCATTGTTTGTGCTTTTGTTTTTTTTAGCAGAAGTCAATATGAGTTTAGTTTTTTTTCCAGTGGATTTGTGTGTTATACTTTGGCGGACTCAGTGCATAACCAAATCATGACGGTTGAATGCAGTGTTCAAAGACTTCTTTTCTGAACGTGTGGAGTTATAGGATCTTAGAGAACAAGTATGATATGTACAAATCCCCGGGGATAATTAATGTACAAAAAAGTCTGACGTGCATCTGATCCATGGTACTCTGGGATTTTTTTTGAATTGGGAAGCGCTTGCTCATCATAAGCAGAGCTTGCTGAAATGAGAACTAATGCCAATTCTGACAATCTGTATTTAAATCTGTTTCATAACACTTTGAAAAAAAACAGGGCTGCCAGACCCTAAAGTGTCCAATTTTATATAATAGATTCAGAGACACGAGTAGAAACGAGACACTTGTATCCTGATCCCCCTACCACTGATGAAACTCTGGACATTCAGCAGCAGGCTCTGCTGAGAGAGCAGAAGAAGAAACTTAACAAAATGAGGAAGAATGCAGAAGGTGAGCAAAGTATTTTGTCAAAACTGAGCATGGTCTTTTAATGGCTGTTTCTGATAGATTAGATTATTGTAATGCGCTTTATGTGGGGCTGCCCCTGAAGACGGTTCAGAAACTGCAATTAGTGCAGAATGCGGCGGCCCATGTGGTCACTGGAGGTAGGCGGTTTGACTCTGTCAGCCCGCTTCTCCGGGGGCTACATTGGCTGCCCATTCGTTTCCGGGCCCAATTCAGGGTGCTGGTTTTGACCTTTAAAGCCCTATACTGCTCTGGGCCAGGGTATCTTAGAGATCGCCTACTTCTGTACAATCTGGCTCGTCCTCTTAGGTCATCAGAGAAGGCCTTTTTACGAGTGCCGCTGCCTAAGGAGGTTCGTGGGGCGGCGGCAAGAAATAGGGCCTTCTCAGTAGTGGCACCAGCGTTATGGAACTCCCTTCCCCTTGACTTGAGAATGGCTCCCTCTCTTGAGACTTTTCGGCAAGGCCTGAAGACCTTTTTGTTTAAACAAGCCTTCTGAGTTCATAGCCTTTTAAACATCTTTTCTATATCTTTTAGTATTTTTACAGGCCTGATTCCTCTATGATTTGCTGCATTTTGCTCTTTTTATCTGACTACTGTTTTTATGGTATCTGTTAATGTGTTTTAATATGTTTTTATTTGCTGTTAAATTATGTTTTTAATCTGTTTTTAACATGTTGTAAGCCACCCTGGGTCCCTTTCGGGGAGAAGGGTGGAATATAAATAAAGTTTATTATTATTATTATTATTATTATAGAGCTAAAACAGTCCTCAGTTGTTGGCCTACTTTGCATTTAGTGCTGCTTTTGGTGTATGTGCACTTCCTGTGTGATAACGTCTAGGTAAAATTCACTGCCTGGGTTCAGCTGATGACCATTGCCAGAAATCAGGAGCGGTCTAGTCAGCTTTGACTTTATCCATGTGAACATGGTCTTGGTGCCTGCCAGCTTTAGAAAAGTCATTCTTCTTATCTACCATCATAGCCCTAGGCCAGTGTTTCTCAACCAGTGGTACAGGTGCTATCAGTGGTAGTTGAGGTGGTGTTTGATGGTACTTGCAGGACCCCTGGGACATCTGCCAGATGGCAGCGAGACCAGGAATGTAATGCAGTAAACAGTGGTAGGAGACTTGGTTCAATGGGCAGAGCTCCAAAGCATTCTTTTCCATGTTCAAAAAAACCCTCCAGTCCACCCTGAGCCTCTTAATCATGTTTGTTGCATCTCATCTGGCCTTCCAATCCAGAAATAACTGGCAATCGTGCCATTGCCAGTTACTTCCAATGGTACTTCAAATGGATGGCCCATGTGAATTGGTATGGCAGAGGACAAACCTTGAGAAACACTGACCTAGGCTATTTCCCTGATGACCTAGCATTTCTCAACATTTGTCCCCCTCTGGACCACTTTGCATGGTCCACCTGTTGGAAATGCCACCTGAAGTAACTGGTGATGTTGTCATCACTAGTTACTTCTGGATTGGGAGGTCAGACACAATGCAGCAACACCTTAAAAGGCTTAGGGCAGACAGGAGGGCTTTTCAAGCATGTGAAAAGCGCATGTTGGAGCTCTGCCCACCAAGTCAAACCACCAACTGCTGCTTATTGTGTTGTTGGCTTCGTTGCCAAGCGATGAGAGTCTGGGGTCTGGCGCATACCACTGGACGCTACCTCAAGTGCCACAAGTCTAACTGATTTAGATGAAATCTGGTAGTGTGATGTTGTCCATATTCTTTTGTAAACTGTTTCCTGGAAAGTAACAGCAGCCTGCTTTCATGGGACTTTTGGAGCCAGTTTTTAATTTTATAGATACCTGAACTGTCAATACGTGACAAAAAATTGGGTTCTCCATAATTATTCTTGTTTATAAACATGGAATTACTGAGTGGAGAAAGCAGGAACAATTTTTCAAAATATGTGATGTAGTATTAATCTTCAGGTGAGGTTTCTCAGTGTGTTCAAAAGAAGCTCTGCCATGTAGTATAGTTTATGGAAAATAGTTATTCTACTAAGTATAGCCCAATCCTCTCACATTGTCTGAAGTTCATAAACAAATCATCACTACCTACCCATCAATCTTTACCAACAGCTGGTATAATAGCTGGTACCAATAGAATACAGATGTGCATGTACTTGAAACCTCTTTCTCTTGGTAAACGACTTGACCTACTTTTATAAAATGCCAAGTTCAGTGTGTGCTTCTTGCCATTTTCTACCTTATTTCTCTTTCCCCCAACAAGTATATGAGTTGATGTTTCTATAGGTATAATGGCAATCATTTTTGTTAGAGTAGCTGTTGCTGGTATGATCTTAAATGTATTTTTTCAGCAAGAGCTCTTATAGTTGCTGAATTTAAGTATTGTATTTATGCTCTTTTATATCCATTCTTACTCTTTCTCTCTCTTCTTCCTCCCCCCATCACTTATTTGCTTTAATAGCTGGCCTTGAGTTTGATGATCCTGTGTCTGGCTTTAAATTGAGAGACAGGAGAATGGTAAGCAGAAATAAAATAGGTTGCTTGGTGTTTGTTCCAAAATGGGAGTGTAATGGCTTGACCTCTGCCTGAAATTGTCACTTTTATTTTTACCGTCGTCCTTCAGATCCCTCTTCAAAAAATTTTGCTCTTTCGTCAAGCGTATAACCTCATCTTTTTCTTTTCTGGCCTCTCTTCCCTACTCCACCTTCAAGTGTTGTGCATGCCCTAGCAACACCCAGATTGTGCTACTGAAATGTGCTGTACATGGGGCTGCCTTTGAAGGCCATTTGGTAATTTCTGTTGCTGCAAAAGCTAAACTATGACTGTTAATAATATTAACTAGTACTAGTTGCAGGGAACGTATCTTACCAGTGTTGGAACAGCCCCCCCCCCCCCACTGCTTATCATTAGGTGCTTCCACATGTTGTAGAAAACATGTTGTAGAAGTTTGGTACATGTCTTGTCTAAAACACTGTAATTTTTTTTTAAAGTCTGAAGATGTATCATTTGGACACCTCTCCTGCCAAACACGGGATTTGACGGTGTATTCCAGAATGATTATGTTACTTTGATGAAGGTTCGAGATAGCAAAGGGGTTGTGGACAGTCTCTTGCTGTACTCTTCAGCGTTGCTAATACTGGAGGATGGAGTATTTCCTGAGATGGTTGTGGGTGGGCTTGCAAAATGACAGCATAGCAACTGTCGTTTACACACCTGTGTGAAATCCGGTCATTCAAACAAACACTCTGAAAGGCTGTGGCCTTCAGCCTGTCAATGCCCATTCTAATATTGCTGCCATTAGACTAGAGAGGAAAATGGGAGAATCTTATTTTATAAGGAAGAGTTGACTAGCTGACAGTCTAGCAACTTGCACAAGTTCTGTTCATTTTGTAAATGTTCTTTCATGGAGACATTTATTCTTCTGAACTGTTTTCTTTTGCAGGTCAGGGATGATGAATCAAATGAATTTATGAAAAACTCACTTCTGGAGTCTGAGAGTGCTTTTATCGGCAAGTACATTTTTCAGTGTGGTTCTTGTCAGTGTACTGGATAGGTAGTATCCATTTGGATAGGTACCTACCATTGGATAGGTAGTAAAGAGTACTTATCCTATGCTTGGTGTTGTCACTTGGTGTTGTCCCTCTGATGCTAGTCCTGAATTGCATTCTTTCTTCCAAACTTGTGTGTGGCATCTTATCCTAAACCAGCATTAGTTGTTTGAGGGACCTATGTGGTGATTGGGAGAAACCCATTCATCTTTTGGGATTAAACAGTGGTTCAAGTTCAAAAACCTTGTAGCACAAGTTTGACTGTACTGCATCTGTAATTTTGATGATGAAGCTGAGTTGGCGCTGGGGGAGGAGATGAGACAGGATTAAAAATCAACTCTACTTGGAAATCAAACTACTGAAATTGTATGAACAGACATGCTGGAGAATAAGATACAAACTAGTGTGAGTTAGAAGAAAAGGGAAAGCATCAGTGTGAATTTCAAGTGGTATCAGTTCATCCTCCTTCTCTTCCCTGTTGATGAATGAGGCAGATATTTTTCTTCCCAGCAACTGTACCTCTGGCTGGGAGTAATGCTCCCCCATCAGTGGGAAGGAAGAAATACAATTGGTCCCTACTTTCTGTCTTCCCCGTTGGTCGGTGTGATGGAGGGATTCAGTAGCAGGCCATTCTAGGGTTACCTGCTCTAGCAGATCTGACCATGGGTGTCAGCCCTGCATATTTGTTTTTGAAGTGTTATCAGATGCATAAATGTGCTCAATTCATTCGAAGCTGTCTTGAACACATTTCTCTGTTTATAGAGATGGCTTAAAAATCTTTGTGTTAATATTTAGATTCTTCCTTTTCTAGGTACTGATGGTGAAACCTTTCCCACTTTAGAAGAACCTAACAACAATATGAATTTTGCTCCTCCACCACCACCTATGTCTGCAAGGGAAAGGAGGCGAGAGAAGAAAAAGGTAATAGAATTCATGGGTCCCCATCTAACTAAAGGTGGGGTTTATATGGTGAACCCTAATGGGACAGGGGTGTCTGTTTAATGTTGAAAGTCAATTAAATACAAATGCATTGAACTAGTTGGAGATGTACATGCACAAAACTTGTATGACTAGTTTTTAAAGAAGCAGAAAACATCTGTTTCCAATGTCTGTTAAATTGAAGGTAAATTGTACTGATAAAGTTAGTTGCACCACACTCTCATGAAATCAGTGGGATTTATGTAAGTTTGGACTAAGTTGTCCCTTTTTTCCCCTCAGTGCAGTGGTATTCAAACTGGGGCGTCATGACGCCCCAGCCTATGGGTCCTGGCCTCTGCCCCTTTAAGGGGCAGGTGCAGCCAGGAGACAGGGGGAAGGCAGCGGATCGTGCTGCTCAGGGGGGCTGCAGGGGCTTGGGTGCACTTGCCCAAGCCTCCTGCAGCTTCCTGGGGGTGCGGGGAGCCCTGCGCAACCTTCGGCAGGACTCCCCAGGTCAGGAAAAGTTAAAGCGGAGTGATCGCGCCCCGCTCCGCAAAACCGGAAGTGGAGCACGATCACTCCGCTTTCCCCTCTGACGGGGCTGCAGGGACTGGGGTGCACCCTCCAGTCCCTGCAGCAGCTGTCCCTGTGTGCGGGGAGCCCTGTGCGAGTGCCTGCAGGGCTCCCCAAGTCAAGGAAAGGGAGAGTGGGATGATCGCGCTCCGCTTCCGCTTCTGCGGAGGTAGAGCAGATGGCTCCACTCTCCCTTTCCCTGACCTGGGGCGCCCTGCAGGCGCTCGTGCAGGGCTCCCCGCACACAGGGATGGCTGCTGCAGGGACTGGACGGTGCACCCCAGTCCCTGCAGCCCCCTGAGCAATGTGATCCTGGGGATTGCGTCATTACCCTCCCCCTGCCCCTGCTGCCTCCCCCCCGCCCCTGCAAAGACTTACTGCGGGTTTCAAACTCCCAGAGAGTTTGAAAACCGCAGCCTTAGTGGGACATTATTTACTCATTCTATGTCCGGCTTTTCTCCTTGAAGGGCACCCATACCCACACATAAGTACAACTAACCTTAGCTATATTGGGACATTATGTAAATGCAACATGCCTTTTTAAAATGTCACTTTTTCACTAGTATTGCTACAATGATATAGTTCATCAATTCCAGAAAATTCAACTGTACTTCAATAGTGGTGAAGTAATGGACCAAAATGGGCCTTGTCCAGCTCAGTATCAGGTCTTGGATAATAAGCAGATGTGAATGTTTTAACGTTCACATTAGCAAAATGTTCTTTTGGCAAAATATTCTTTTGTTGTTGCCACTTAAAA
The DNA here is from genome assembly GCF_035046505.1 of Tiliqua scincoides. Taxonomy (NCBI): domain Eukaryota; kingdom Metazoa; phylum Chordata; class Lepidosauria; order Squamata; family Scincidae; genus Tiliqua; species Tiliqua scincoides. The sequence goes on along the minus strand of NC_089824.1, from coordinate 39,825,393 downwards.
AAAAATTATTAGCATTGGGATGGAGGCCCATATGGAAATCAAAGCCGACACTGAACAATGAAGCTGCTGCATAATATGACAAAAATATGGTAAAGCAACACAAGAGGCAAGTTGGTACCTGAAAGATTCATGGAAATAGATTTCTCTGTATTCATGTGCATGTTTCCTTGTGCTGCGCTGTGAATTTTTATACGTTGATGTGCGTGGATGATGCAGATGTCTACACATTGCTTCATGCAGACATCTTTTTAGTGAATTGAATGCAAAGGAAGTTATATCTAACAAAGGTGTATTGAAATCAACTGAACAATTGTGACTGACTAAGTTCTGTTAATTTCAACAAGACTTAGCCTTGTCTAACTTTCATTGACTACAACCCAATGTTTCCTTTGTTTTTCACCACTCAATTTCTCTTAAATTCTTAGGATGATTCCTTCCAGAGGCAGACACCGTCGCCACAGCCTGACAATAGCTCTGCGTACTCAAACTCTAGTATCAATATAGATCAGTTGAAAGCCAGAAACGAAGAGCGATTGCAAAGATTAAATGAGCTTCGAAAGAAGGCAATTCACATAGGTATAGTTCATTTGAAGAATCTATAGCAGAAGATATTGATGTGGATCTCCATTTAAGATGCATAAATACAAAAGGAGCAAAAATAGTCTAGGTAGCAGCAGTAGTGGACCTGTGTTAATGGTTGTCATGCTGTTGGAGCAGTTCTGCCACACAGCAAAGAGCGCAGTGCTACATTCTTACATCATAAGCTGCATATCCAAGTCATTCAGAGTGACTGATTCTTCCTAGCGAAAACTACTCTGGCTGCTTCCGCTGAATTCGTCTGTAATCATATTTTAGGGTTTGTTTTAAACAAGTCTGTTGAGAAGCAGAAGAGTGTGACACAATGAGTTATAAGAGCAAGAAAGGAACTATACATTATGGGTTATAATGTACTTCAAGCCAAAATGTCAAAGGCTATTAAGCAGGGAGACATAAAAGGGAATGGAAAAATGATTCTGGCCACTGAAAGCCCCTTCCATATTCTGAGTGTTGTTAAGCTGTTGAAATATATGTTCATTATTTTAAAGTGAATGCTCATGGTTGGTGAAGATAAGCTTACAAAGACATACTCCCAACCCTTGTTCAACCAGTTGCTTTTCATAGCTGTAGCAGGTTAAGGAAATACAAGAATAGACCCTACATTTCTCTCTTTCTGTGCTCAACAGCTTTGGGACAGAAGGGAGAACAAATGAAGTACTAATTAGGAGACAGCCACAACTCTGTGAGGCTCCTTTGCATGACTGAAAGTACTTGTGCCCTTTTCTCTTTGGCTGTCAGCTTCACTTTAGAGTTGCCATAGACAGGGCCTATAGCAGCCATAGACAGGGCCTGTAGTCTGCGGACCCCCTAAACATGCCCCAGGTCTCCACTCTCCATCTTGCTGAGGGTAGTTGTGTGTGTGTGCTGGAGACTGACTTTCTCAGGATAAACCAAAAATCATAATTAAGCATTAATAATGTTGCCGCTATTGTTGCTATATGACTGAGAAACGTTACAAGTATTTAAAAAGGCTTCCCCCCCCCCCCAAATATTCTTTTTTGATAGGTTAGCATTTTGCAACAACAAACTCTGGACTCACTTTTGACATTTTCTTGGTAGAAAGGAAGTGGTAGTCAGGGTGAGTACGTGGTCAAATTTTGGTTTCTTGTATCTTTAGATAGATATTTGAAGATGCAATTTGGAGATCAGTCTCCTATTGTAGCAAATGTTGTCCATCTAGAAATGGGTTTCTCCCACAGGCCAGCTACTTGGATGCACAGAAGCCAATGTCTGAAGTAATGGGGGGGGGGGAGACTACATCTAGCAACCATGTTGCTTTTATGAAATCTTGTTCTATAGAAATACTGACATGGAAACCTTTTTGCAGTCAGGAAGCATATCCATGGGCAGCACAATGTACTTGCAGCATCTGTGGTTTACTGGACCAGGCTGTAGGTATTCCAAAGTTAAGCCATGACAAACTGACAGATTCCTTGAACCTGTTTGTAACAACAAATTGGAATCTTTATGGTAGTTTGTCTTGCTTCATTTAGCTTGGATTTGTTCTAGAAATGAAGTTTAGAAATTCTTTTTTGCACAGTCACATGCAGTGGAGTTTTGCACACAGAGCCAACCTTGGAAGCCTCCAGGGCTGCTTTGAGCATTCTGCCCTTGGTCACATGAGTAGGGGAGATCTCATGTGCATTGTGCACTTTGATGGTGGGAAGCATGACCAATCCCTCCGTTCCCATTTGATCACTGCTGAAGCAGCACTGTGGGGAATACATCCTTTTGTCTTCATTCCTCAGAAAAACAACTTTCACTTTGGTTTTCATTTTGTATTAGTTGTGAAATCTAAATTCTTATAAAGTAGTAGTGAAGTCTTCAAAGAGTTCAAATGTGCATGTGGAATTTCATAGATGCAGATACATCACTTCAGTATTGCTGCAGAGTGCATAACTAGAGCCCCTGGGTGGGGACGCATTCATGTATCTTTTTAATAAGAGTATCTCTTTTTCTGAGCCGTTTGTGGCCAGTACAAGTTTTACTGAATGAATGCTTTTTTTAGCTTTTCCTGGGGTCTGTGTGCTATCCTGTCAGTGCTGCTAAACAGCCTCTGCTTGTGGTCTTTTAATTTTGTAGCTTTGGCTAAATTTGCAACTTATGCAGTTCTGAAAACAGAACAAACTTCTCATTGCCCTTTAGTGTCCATCTTTTCATAATTATAAGGAATTATAATTTCATATAATTTCCTTGCCTTGGGGAAAATTAATGTTTTATCTGTTTTCTTGACATATACTAGCAATCCATTCTTTTCAAACCACCCTCAGAAGAGGGGCAGCCCAATCCTAAACTGCGTTGGTGCAACATGGCCTCCGCTGTATTCAGCACAGCTTCGGAGGAAGGTGGAGATCTCCTTGGGGCAAGGGAATATTTTTCCCTTTACACCAAGTAATGTTCCAGCTTGCTTGATGATGTCACGACATCATGGTCATGACATCACTTCTGGTGGGTCCTGACAGATTCTCATTCTAAAAAGTGGGTCCCGGTGCTAAATGTCTGAGAACCACTGTCGTAGAAGGAACATATCTAGAATATAGACAAGAGATTGCATTCATATATTTTTCTAATAATTTCATTAGCCCAACTTCTGTTGTTTTTGTATCAGAATATCGGGCTACCTAAAGAAGTGCTAGCATTCTATTGGCCTTTTTAGTTAAGGACAATAAGTACTTTTCCTGTAGAAGAATACAGGTCCAACCTTGTCATACAGATTTTTTATACACGTATTTGACTCAACACAAATGGCCACTGCAAATGAGAAGGAATGTGCTGATCCCTGGAGAAGGGAAAAAATGCACCCCTTTAAAATGCTTTTCTTACTGTTGTAGAGATTTTTATCGCAACAGGATGAAAAGGGCCCTTTAAATTAAAGGAAAAGAGTCCTTTACAATAGTTAGAGGGGAGCCAGCTGACAATCCATCAATCATTCTCTCTCCCCAAGCAACCCCCTCCCTTCCCCCTGAACAAATGAAAGATAATCTTTTCTAAGCCCCTGCAGAGAGACTGATTGTTGGACTGTCCACTTGACATCATAAAGGTCAGCAAGGCTGTTTTTAAATCACCTGAGCAAAGGAACTTTGTTTTTTAAATTGATTTGCTATAGTATGATTTTTGCCATCTATGTGAGTTCTGGGAACAGAACCCAGAATAATGAGGCTCAACCTGTAATTTCAAATAGCTGAAGGAGCTTGAGCAGAGCTCTTTGGAGGAAGGGCAGTATAAAAATGTGGGGAAAAAATTTCTTGATAAGGTTTCTATGTCCACCAAACCATTTTGGGTAAACATGAGCCTAATTCGTGAATTTCATTGGATGCCTTGCTTTTAAAAACTTCCAGGAAAAAATTCACCATCAGTTTGTGTTCTTCTCTTTTACATCCTCTACAGATTTTTCTCTCCAAAAAAAATGGGAAAAGAGAGAAGCATGCTGTGGGTTACCAGAGCATGGAACATGGGGGCTAGTTTCTACAATGGAACTTTTAAGGGTAGAGGGAGACCTCATTTCTCCACCTTTTGACAGGACATCACATTTGTTTTACTCATGACTTTCTAGAAAAAGGTTATTGTGCTCCAGCTGTCCAGCAGTTGACTTTGGACATGTTGAGTAGTTGTTTCATCATATCATGTTCTTGGCTCTGAGCATCCATGGACTGAATAGCATGCCTGTAAAATTTGAAACTTAAATATCTTACCCTGACTCACCATGCTATCACTGTCCCAATAGTATACCTTTAAGAAACAGATGCTAAATTTTAGTTTCTCTTCCTCAAGGTAATGATGTTTCCCTGGGAAATGCAGAGGACATCCTGAAGCAGTTGCCAACCAAAGATAGCAGAAGATCCAACTCTGTTGACACAGTGGCAACTGAGCAATGGTTGAGACCAGGAACATCAGAAACCCTTAAAAGGTTTATGGCTGAGCAATCAAGTCAGGTTAAGCTTTCTTCAGAGAAGAACTTGCCCTTCAACTGGCAGGGTCTGTCAACTGCGCATGGCTGAATAAATCTGTACTGAAGCCAGTTGTGCCTTTTAAAAGAATGTTTCTCCACTATTGCACTTTTGCTTTTTAAAACGCAAATGTTGTGTACAGAAGCAGAGATCTAATGAATGTTATGCATAAGCAGGCAAACTGATGTTTTGACATGAAGTTGTCAGTATGTTACTGATCTGATCCAAGATTTAGCTCCTGCACTGGTATCATCAGGTTAGAGCTGGCATATTTACCTAGGTTAACAGCACAAAGGCAGGTTTTTTAATTGCCCTTTTGAAAAATTACCTCAGACAAGTACCTGCTACAAGATTGTGAAACATGTCCTACATTTAACAGAGGTGAGTATTGTGACTTGAGTTTTTCAAATGTGTAGTAGCAACTTAGAGTAAAAGCTCCTCCTCTTGCTCCTTTACAACTCATGCAATTCTTTCTATCCAATCATTTGTTCTAAAATGATAAATCTTCTAATTGTGTATTCTCTTGTGTGTTCATGCAAACATTGTCATTGAGTGCTATTGAATGTATAACTTATGGTCTGATCTTAAGGTTATAAAATAAATTATTTTATTACTAAAAGTTTGAAGCAGTTCTTATAGTTATGAATCAATTTAAATGAAGCTATACTTCTAATAGTAATATAGTGACTGGTAGCACTTCTCATTTATCAATCACTTCTCATTATTTCTAACTCAACAATTAATCTCCAGTTACAAGAACATGAGCTTGTGTGGAAGAGTTTGAAGCTAAGCATGAGGGTATCTTTTCAAAGGATGGTACCATGTAGTCAGTGTTGCTGGCCTTATGTCAGCCCCAACCTAGCATTTTCAGCTTGTAACAGTAGTTGAACAAAGAAAGGGTGCATGCGTACACATTAGGAGTATAACTGGAAGAAGGGCTTTGAAGTTTATATGAGGGAGCAGAGAACTTCATCTCTGTCTGCACCCTAAGAAAAAGTGGTAATGTACTGAAAAAAGACAAGAAAAGGAAGGTGTAACCTAGAATTTAGAAGTACTGAAAGACATAAAACAGTTTGCAAAGCTGGCTTAGGAGTGTCACTACCTCTACCTGAATGAAACCAAAGGGAGGGCTGTCTTTTGTTTTTCACTTACTGACTAGCTAGAGTCCTACATTGCTAGAGACCCAAGAGCTCCTCAAGAACATTGGGTAGAATCCACAGTTTCTTCCTGTACAGCACGAAACAGAATACTACCCATTAAACGGCTGCTGAACTAATTTATTTGCTCCTCATTCTTTCGTACTAATAGAACTCCAGCCGTTAGCAAGGGCTGTATCAAACAAGTAAAACCCCACAATTGCTTTTCTTGTTAAATACTTGAGGATGGCTTTTAGTCCAGTGTACTTTAAAGCTTCAAGTTAAGACATTGAAACAAGTAGCTTTACATTACATTGGTTTTGATTGCACCGATGAAAGAATTCAAAAACTTTATTGACCTATAACCTGATTAGAATATGCCAGATGAGAACCAATATTGTACAGAAAGTTGTACAGAATTTACATAGAAAACTTTACAGAGCTGTACCATATACATTTTTCCATCTGAAAAATTTTTCTACATCCACTGTAAGACAGAATGCTTGACAATCTTTTCTTAAACCATCAGAGCACAATTCACAGTATGAATACATTTCCAATAAATTTAAAACCATCCCCAAACCATGCCAGATTTGTTACTTGAATATATTCAACATTAAATTCTGTACATAGAGTGAAATCTACATCAAACAACAACCCAAAAAAAGTGACAGTGGACAAACCTAGACTTGTTTGCAGTGATTCAAGTTCCAGTCCTGAAGGATCATTGCAATGGCTTATTATATTTAAAAGCCCTATCACAGGTATATTACAAACAATTAAGTCAGTTGTGATATTTTAACCTCTCCGCTTGACAAAAGTCAGCAAGACTAACTTCTGGGGTGTAGAAAAAAAATCACAACTCAAACCCAGACTAGTGCATTTGGTAAACAAACTTATGCATCTCTAGGAAATAATACAGGAAATAAAAGAATGCAGGAAGAACTGTATAGTGTTTTAGAATTTTATATTACAGACCTGCATCTCTGTACAGTTTTTCACAGAAAGATGATTACTTATCTCAGACAGCCTGAGTGTGCAAAAAAAAATCTTCAGAATAAGAATTCCACATAGTTGCTAGTTCTCTTACCATGAGCACTATTTCCATTTTTTTTAACTGCAAAGATTTTCTTTTTCAAAATACAGCTCTCCTGAGTTGTATTTCTGTAGAAGTTTAAACTTCTTAATGTTAGTTCTTTGGGTACATCTTACGTTCACACCCATCATAAGCATCTTTTGATTATATATCATGGTTTAGGAAAGTAAGGGTATCACAGTCCAGGCTGGCAATAAGACTGTGTTTAAAACTGACTCTATGCTCAGCACAAGCCAGGAAAGTGGTAGGGACTGGAGAAAGAGATAACTCAATGGAATACTAGAGTGTTGCAAGCCTAAATTACAGTTCTAATCCATACTGAGAATCCATACATGCATGCTGCCGTACAAAGAAACTCTTCTCATGGACACTCAGTGCAAATTTACTTGGTCCTTTGTTTCCTTCAACACACTTCTACTGCTTGAGTGCCTCTAGATCTGGTGGTTGGGATATTTGAAAAACCACCCCAATCCGCAGAAAAAACCTCCGTAAAACAGCTCGAAGCTCAGGGATCAGATCAAACTGCATTATTTCACACAAGAGAGGATAGTAGAATGATGCATGAGCTTTGAACTGTTGGGAAAAAAACAATTTTGTTAAGAATCATAGCCTTTCAGAAGTAAGTTCAATTTACAGCATTAAAATATCTGTAATATTTCTACTATATATTTCCAAAGCAAAAGGGTGACAGCACCAGGAATGAACATAAGAGAGAAGAGCCTCAAGTTACTAACAACAAGATAGTGGTTTTTTATCTGAATTTTTTTTAAAGAAAAATCTAAAAAATTTTTCCACAGGGCCAATGAATTTTGATGTCCCTTTCCTGAAGAAAGTCATTTCAATATTCTTTTAAAATAATTTCCTCTAATGCACCAGAGAGGAGACCACTACACAAGGATGAACTTCTCTCATGACTTTTCAGTGCAAACCTTTCAAATTAAACAAGCCACACTATTTAACCATGTTGTTCTTAGGGCCCTATCACTCTAACATTGCCTTTTATGGTGTGTGATCATTCTCCATACAGATTTCATGTCCCTGATAACAAAGGATACAAATTTACAGCTAGACACAGTATCAACAAAAGTGAGGCGCTTCATTTATATTTGCTTTACATTTTCAGTAGAATGGCTACCAAAAATCAGAATTGTAAATGTGGAGTGAGACATTCACTTTGGAGATCTATTCTTAAGCAGACTTGGGACTTCATGAAACAGACAATTAGGAAGGCTGCAAATGTCTGTGTACCACCCCCTAGCGCAGGTGATTAGCAGGATTTACCTGAGGGAGCAGGGACAGTGGAAAGGTTCAGATTAAAATCCTAGAGTATCTGCACACTACCATGTATAGTCAACTTTTAACCTTGAGCTTTTCATTTTAAAAAATCAGTATAAACCAACCATCTAATTACCGTATCACTACTATGTGTGGTGGGTTACACTTGAGCACAACAGGAACTACATTTTCCAATATACACACATATACTGGATGCATTACACATGTGATATATGGTATCCAGGGTCTTCATAACATTCACTGGTTGTTGGTCATTGGTCACCTCACCCCCCCTCCAGTTGAAATTACAGGTCATGCCTTGTTATCCACTGGGGGTTCTGTTCCCAGTGGTTCTGTTCCAGAATCCCCAGGGGATTAAAAAAAAAAAAATCAGTGGATACCAAATCAGTGGAAAATATCTTTAAAGACTCACTTCCAGGTTTCTTGCTCTTGCATTGTCACCCCAGAACGCATTGTTATAGATGCTATACTGCATTCAGCCACTAGGTGGGGTGAATAATGGAATCTAGTGGACTGAAATTAAAATTATTTAACAGTACAAAGGTAGGGAATTGGATTTTGGTGTTTTTTCCTTGTTAAAAGCATTTAAAGGTGGACCCTGGTATCAAAGGTGAGTCAAATCAGTGGATACCAAATCAGTGAATACTGAGGTCGCACCTGTACAGCCATCATTTGACTTGCTGGTGGTAATGGGACAGAAGGAGGAAATGATATATGCTGAAAAGGCACTGAAGATGGTGTGATTGAGCAGTGAGTCCAAGTCTGTCACACAACTTCTGCTGTGGGGGCCCAATCCACAATTAATCCTGGAGCTAAGAATCAGACTGGAAAAGGTCTATGCATCCCTGTTTTTACACTTTGAAGACAGTGGTTTGCACAAGTATCTCATGAGGAGGCTTGGAATAAAACTCCCTACACATTCAGAATTACTTACCCGATCATCACTTATCTTTAGGACTTTGGTCAAGAATAAAAGTAACAGGCTAGTCCAAGCTTCCCGGTGACTTTCTGATGTCAAAGTAAGGAAGTAACTGAGAGCTTCACTGCAAACACTGCAACAACACACCAACAGAAAAGAAAGTGCATGAATAGTTTTCTACAGCTGGGATTTAGGACAAAATAAAAATAGTAAAAGAACCCTAGATGAGAACAGCTGCACATTCAGAAAGGGGACCAAGCACACATTCCAAGACAGATGTACTAAACACACTTCATAGGATCACGTGCCTACAGTCTCCCATGATATACTAAAAGCCAAGACACTCTTTTGATGGGCAAATACATCACTCAGCACATGGCACAACCTTTATCTGGCTAGATGTAAAGCAGTAACATGGTTGCATTGGCTATGCAGCCACTGGCAATATGGAACAGCTGTAGTTGAATGATCCGCTGATTCAATAAAACAAAACGTATTTTTATCTCAAAAAATAGAACCAGCTGAATGGCAACAGAAAATCTTTCCAACAAACGGTATAGTGTGGGTTATTATAAAAATAACATGGTTAAAATGATATAAACAGACCTTATCATAAAATACACTTGCAGGTTCATTATTATCTACAAATCATGTGCCAGTAACCACATCTCCAACAAGATACAAATCTTATACCAAGAAAATTTAATATGTAGAATACCAAAAGTTAACTCATATGCTCTTGGATAACTGCAGATTACCCTCTCTATGGTAAGGAGCAGAAAGGTACAGCTTGTTCCACTGCATAAAAATATACTAAGAATTTTATTTAACACTCAACATGCTTGCAAATAACTAAAGTATGCAATTTTTTAAAAATTAACACATGCCATTCTAATACAGACTGGTATAGCCAGTGAAAGGGTCCTTACTTCAGTAGGCGCCTCTGCACATCTTCCCAAGCATCTTTGCGACTTTCATCCATGTACATACGGAACAGAATGCGCAACCCACAGGCCAGACTACTAGTCTCTTGTTTCAACAAATTAGGCTTAGATTTTCCTTTAAAACCTGTCAAAACGACATGGGTAATTAAATTTTACTAGCTCCTCCTAAAAGCCTGCTTTGGAATAATGCTTGGGGGGTGGATAAGCGATGTAAATTTCGTTGGATTTTCAAAGCACCTATTTTATAGGAATAAAATATAATGTTCTCTTTTAAAGCCCTTAAACATATAACCGTACCTGCTTTCCAAAGAGCAGTTCTTTGCTCATTGTTTGAATTGAAAGCTTTAGCAAATTTGTGAGATTCCAACAAACAATCCAGCAGCTTGAAAAGCTGCTGCGATGTTAAAAAGCGATACATTCCTTGATCTTGCGTATCTACGTGAACATTAAAATCTACTGCATCTCTCTAAGGAGAAAACAAACAAGAGATTAACATTCATAACAGCTGCCAATTTTGATCAACACAATAAAACCTTGCAATATCGATCATCTAGATCAGGGGTGTCCAAACATTTTGGCAGAAGGGCCACATCATCTGTCCAACACTGTGTTGGGGGCCAGGAAAAAAATTAATTTACATTTAAAATTTGAATAAATTTACATACAAGAATATATTAGAGATGGAACTTATATGAATGAATGAAGGTCTTGCAGTAACTCAAGGTCTCTAAAAGGCCGTGCACAAAGCAAGGCTGGCCTATCCTTCACTGCTGCTGCTGTATCACAGATGTGAAACAGCAAGCAGTGGAGGGAGCCCTTGTCCCATACTTCACGTGCGAGATCAAACAGTCACCCTCACGCTGAGAGCACATGTCGGGCCAGCACAGGCTCCAGCAAGTCTCTGGAGGGCCAGATGCTCATTGGGGACTCCCTGAGGGCCAGATTGGGAGTCCCTGAGGGCCGCAAGTGGTCCCCGGGTCGGGATTTGGGCATCCCTGATCTAGATTCTAAATAAACTTGCAGCAACTAAAGGAAAAAACTCGAAAAACCTAAAAGTGTTTTCCTCAGAAGCCTGTCAATTTGAACTATGCTACTTCTTAATATCTACCCACACATCCTTTGTTGCATATCCACATGACAAGCAACATGAACACTTCCCATGCACTTGAAGTCACATGGGTGCTGCTTTTCAATGGTACAGTACCATGCAGCTGGAGGCTGGTGTGGAACTGATGCAACCAAGTAGACAGAGCAGATCATGTGGGTCATTCCCACAAAGCAGCTCTGTTGCAGAAAAGCAGCTGCCATGCTGCTTTTGAATGACAGATCAAAATGTGTGTGAATGACAGATATAGAATCTTTAAGATAAGATGAAGAAAAATCCCATCAGATTAATGGCATATATCTATATTCCCTTTGTGCACTGAAGATGAACTGGAGGGGCTGATAGGTGTAGCAGAAGCAGAAAATTCATCTACACTTCTGCTTCCCCCGTTTTTATAGAAAACTTGAACTGGATTCTCGGTATAAGACACAGTCATCTGGGTTTTATTAATGAGATGTTATGGTCTTTCCCAGATTGTTTTAAGTCATGATCGCTTGCTGCCTGGCAGCAGATTTTTGATTATTGGTTATTTTAACCTTCACTTTGATATCAGTCATTTGATCGAGATGTATTTTATTTTTTTAAATTATATTGTTCCACTGAATGTTAATATGTATTTTAATTATTATTGTGAGCTGCTTTCAGTTACCTGTCAGGGACAACAGTCTTCTCCACTGTAACTCCCATCCCATGGAACTTCATATCACAGGACACAAGGCTGTCACTCTCCCTACTTTGGCAGATTCCAAATGTTTTTCTAACAGGCCTCAGAAAGACTCCTTCAATTACATCTTTCTTCTAGTTCTGCATTTCCCAATCTTCTTCAGTCTGCAGCACCCCCTGTGCTGCAGAAGCAGCACACGACTCCCAGACATGACTGGTGATGACACTATCGTCAGTTACATCCAGGTTCGGAGATGCACGATGGAGCTTTCAAAGCAGCATGGTGGGTGGTAGGGCTTTTCAAAGCACACAAAAACTGCATGCTACAGCTCAGCCTGCTGGGCTGAGCTTCCTACCTCTGCTTTGAAGCTGTGTCATTGGTCTTGTTGCCAGCCAGCTGGTGGCCTCTGATGCCCAACGGTGTCTCAACGCAAAGTTTGGGAACCCCTGCTCTAGGGGCTCTAGCTCCTTGGATTATTTCTTTTGACTGGTTTGGTGCATTACTGTTTTCCTCCTTGTTTTGATAACTGCGTTTACACTGTTATAAATGCTGGTTGGATATTACTGATGTTTTAGTGATTGTTAGCTTCTTTAAACCCTTGTCTGGAAAAAGTACAATATCTATTTTTAAAACACACAAAAATAAAACTTATTTTCTTGCTGAAAATCCTCAAGAATTTCCCCACAGAAAGTAGAGAAGCTGACTTTACAGAAAAGGAAGATGGAATCCAAGAACAAAAATATTTCTTAGAATGTTAGTACCAACCAACCTGTGCTGCAGCTAGATTTTCTGCATCTTCCTTTTTGCTGGTTGCTGGGAAGAACACAATGTTGTCGATGGTTTGAATAAGTTCCAGCTGCACAACACATTTGATCAACAGAGCACCAAACAGTTTCTGATCTGGAAATTCTTAGAAAAAAAAAAAGTTATAGGTTGGAGCAACTGTGAAAGCACCTATAGATCTATTTATAACTTTAAGAATCCTGTTAAGATGTTCAAGACATATATACACTGGATATATAGCAATACAACAGCTAACATTTCCTTTTGTGTTTAGTGTCATACCACATCAACATACTACCTCTGAATCAAGTATAACAGCCACAGCCTGCCACGGAATGAAAAAAATGTAACAGCCATAGATTGTTACATGACAGAAGGATTGTAACATAGACATAAACTATATTTCTTTTTTTATATACAGCTTGCGTACAGTATGAATCCCTAGGCCAGCCATTTTCAACCACTGTGCCGTGGCACACTGGTGTGCCACGAGTTATCCACAGGTGTGCCACAGGAATTTGGGGGAAGATCATTTATTAATAGGGCCAATGGGAGATGTGAGCCCCCACTGGCAGCATAGTGTGCCTTGTCAATTATCAAAAACCTGGTGGTGTGCCTTGACCATTTTTGTGCCTTGTCAGTGTGCCATGAGATGAAAAAGATTGAAAATCACTGCTCTAGGCAAAGCTTACAATCAACACCTAGAGGCTAAGTTAGGTTACAGGTTCTTTTGAAATGCTAGTTCTTTTAAAATGTGAATTTACTGTGCCTTTTGAAGGGTTTGGATAGCAAGCAAATATGGGCTAAATGCAAGATCTTTTTGTACTTTTTTCCAGGAAGTTTTGCTTGGCATAATTTTAAAGGGTTTAAATTATTTCAGCAAAGCCACTCTTAACAGATGGTTCACTCCTCTTGGTCTTCTGATTAAGGGGAGTCACAGGCAGCTGTGAAACTCTGATGTCTCATCTTGATAAAGCCTGTTTGCAGAGATCTTAGAGGAACATTGGGTAATACATTAAGATAAAAAAAGTTATACAGGGGACAGGACAATTTGACTACAGAAATGTTCCAGGCAGCATGATTCAACAGAATACTGGGGTGTTCTGACTGGGCAACAGCCCTTTAAAAATGGAGGCATTAGAGCCATAGTTTGCCTATCCTTGGCCAGGTACAAGGAGATGCTGTAAGACTGTCCTGTGAAATGATCCTACATCACTGTGGATTTAGACTTAGCTAGTTTATCACTTATATTTCATCATTTAACAAAATTTTCTTGTTTTCCTCCATTAACTCTGTGGGGTGGGAAGGACACTCCAACTCCCTTTGGAGAGAAACCAATGCTCTTGTAAGGGAGAGCGTTGTTAGTGCCACAGAAATCCAGTTCCCCTTGGGGGACTGAATTTGACTTTTTATCCCTCTGTGCGCTAGCTTCCCTAACTAGGAGAAGGGCAGCATGAAAAGAGATTGCGCTTGACTGGGACTAGGCAGAAGCCTGTGGGTATGTGCTCACTGCTAAACTGAACAAGTAGGAAGTGGGGGTGATTGAGTGGAATATAGAAATCCAATCCCCCGACCACCTTCAAAAGGATGTCAAACTTGGAACTGTGCTTTGCTAAAGCTCAAATAACAAACTGAAGTTCAAAAGGGACCCTATATGTTTTTGATACATTATACATAATGTGTAAAATATGAGTACTTAAAAATGTATACCTTATTTTTGAGCAAGGAGAATGAAATTCAGTCTGCAGTTATCATAAAAGCATGATCATCAACTTCATCAATTACCATGAACCAGATCCAAAAAGTGACACAGACATCTTGTATGCATGCAACATGCCTTTGATCCTCTCCCAAAGATAACTCTGACCTTCTATACCAGCATTTCTAAATGTTTGTCCCTTGCCAGACAACTTTGCATGGTCCACCTATTGGAACTACCACTGGAAGTAACTGGAGGTGATGCCACTGAAAGATGCAACAGACACCTGGAAGAGGCTAAGGGAAGATGGGAGGGCTTTTTCAAGTGGGTAAAAAGTGCACACTGGAGCTCTACCTACCACTGCATTGCACACTGTACTGCTGGTCTTGCTGCCAGGCAGTGGGGGTCTGGGAGTCCATGCATGCCACCAGACACCACCTCAAGTACCACTGGTGGAATGAGTACCACGGGTTGAGAAACCCTGTTCTACACAGTGTAAGGAGCAGAGCTGCAAACTCAAAGTATCTCTGCACTAACCAAGCTTGCACCTCAGCTCACGTATCTATTCAAACGATGCTGCTCTGTCAAATATTGCTCCTTAAGGAACAACCTTTCTTCCTTAAGGAAACACTCACTTGCTGTAGGTTTGTTTTTGCTGACCTCCTCACTTGCTGGTGGCCCTACAATGGGCTGAAACTGGCGTCTATCTGAAGGTCTTGGTTGCACGGAGTCATGGATATCTACAGATTTCTGTGATATTGTATCCTGAAAAACAGAAAAAAGAAACGTATTAATTCAGTCAGAACCCAAAAGAGTAAATCTCCTAGATATTTCACTGAAATGACTGAACCTTATATTGGATCACATTGTTTCAAGTCTCTATTTTAGAATTACCACTTGAAAGTTGCACCATATACTACAAAGCTCCTGCAAACAGAAAACTATTATGGTTCATTCACATTGCAAGCTACGCTAAGAACACAACTATAAGGATTGTTTAATTATATATTCAAACTGAAGGTTATTAATTGCATTGCAATTACCTTATTCACATATTGGGAAGTTAAAAAAAAAACTCCAATACCCTGTAATTACTAAGGAGAGTCATTTTGTTCAGTAGATGGAAGTTATTTGGGAGTGGGCTGTTCCTCCTCCGCCTCAACTTGGCAGCAAGGCAATGCAAGCTATGTTTGGATATATCTTCCAACCTAAATGCCAGCAGCGACAACCCTTGGATAGATCTGAATAACCTCAATTCATCAAAGATATGCAATTGTCACAGTAACTTCGTTGTTGATTCCGCCTTCAGAGACGGAAATTATTCAAGAGTGGGATGGTATAACAGCATTCTAAGTGATACCAGGTGGGCTACTTTGCTATGAGAAATTATCTGGAGAAATAAATTGTTGGGACACCTGAAATGAGCTGAAGTCTTTTTTATATATCAGAAATCGAAATTCCATATAGTTTGAGATGGCTTGATTCAGATCAATGCCAAGGCATAGTTTGCCATTATTTGAATAAGCTTGCAAGATCCCTTCTCCTCGAATTCCTCTTTCCTCTGGCAAACAGCCTGCTGCTACATCTGAAATAAGCAAACTTTGGTTTGTGCAAACCAGCTGTCAGGGTAAAGAGAGGGCTTGTCAGCAATCACATGATGATCCAGGGCAGTAGTGCCACTCACTCCCTTCCCATTCTCCCCTCTCTATTTGGACACATAGCCTACCAGGGGAAAGCCTTGGTAGATTGAATTTGCTGCCACCAGCCTAAGAGATCAGGCTAGCCAGAAGGACTCCCTGGACAGAATTACCCCTCCTAGAACAATACTGAATCTCAGGGGTCCCTTGAAAAAAATCACTCTCACAGTAGCGCCTGCAGAGTGAGGAGACATGACAATCCACAATCTTCCCAGAACCAGGAATCAGGCAGACTCAAGGTTAACTGTAAGAAGTTTATTAAAAGTCTAATAAAAGAGAAAGGAGATAATAACATCAAATGAAGAAGAAAACAATGAGAATGGAATTTGGCAAAAAGGGTTACTTAATATTCAACCTGCAATAATACCACTCGCCAACGGATGAAGCTGAAGGGCTGCAACATCTAACTTATAAATAGTGCTAACTTGCTGGGAGTTTTGAATGAGCTTGTAAGGCACAGAGACAACAAACTCAAATCAACTTTAAAACCTTATGGTTTTTCTGACTAAATACTGTGCCTTAAATGATTCTATCTGACCTGACCAGGTTGCTGGAACCACCACCCCTTGCACTTTTCAGTGAGTTTGGTGGGCTCTCTCCCTTACACGAGTGGAAGAGGAAAGAGAATGGGCTTCTGGTTGGGACTGTTTTTCTCTCTCAGCTGATATATCATCTGTTACCTGATCTCTACTTCCCCAGTTCTATTGTATACTAACTGAGAAGTAAGTCCTACTGAGTTCAAGCTAAGGATGCACACACCCAAATTCTAAATCATTTATTTTCCAGAATATTTTTGCCTCCTAGTTGCAAGCATCAGTGCTCATAATGTATGTGTGGGTTTTATTCAGAACACCAAATGCAGGGAAACAATGTTGCAGAAAGAAGACTTGCCCATACACCCTTCTGTCCTGAAGCCCCTAACTCCCCCTCCCAACAATGTTGATAAGCGTTGGGGGTTCTTAGCAGTCACATGGTATCTAAGGCAGGGGAACAGAAAGGGGGGATACCCAGAAACTGAAGACCTGCAGAGGAATGGGGGAAGATACCAGAAACCATGCGTGAACTACAAGTGGAACCACCTGACTTCTGGATTTTACCCTCTCCACTCCTTTGTCCACAGTGTTCCCTACACGCGGCATACTATGCCACTGAGGGTTCCCTGACTGTGAGGGGCTTCAATAGGGAGAAAGGTGTGTATGTGTATATTTTATTTTCTCTTTTTTTGTTCTTCAGTATGTTGCATACACATTTCTATGCTGTATTTTAAATTTAAAAAAAACAAATTTAAAAAACGTTTTAGGCACACCTAATACAACTAGGTGTTACCCAAAATGTGCAATATATGGAAATGATATTTGTTCATAAGCATACTAGTGCATTTCTGGAAAACACCTATACACATTATCAGTAGAGACTTTTATATTTAAGAGTATTATAAGCATCATCAGTACAAAAGCAAGGCATTTCTGAAAAAGAGTTCAGCTTAATTTATTTAAGTTTCTGTCATATGCACCCTCACTTCAATGTAAGATCCCTTGAACATTTCAGCTAGGGACACTTCTTGTATCACAAAGTTACATTTGTAAGCCCTTCCTCTGCCATGTTTATTTTGCATACATACCAACTGTTTCTCTCTCATAGAAGATGGAGATGGAGGAGCTGCATCTCCCCCTACAGGTCGCCAAGTTAACAACCTTGAAAAGAAAAAAAAATTGTCTCAAAGAGCAACACTTAAAAGCCTGATTTTTTTAAAAAAAGGTAATTCTGTTGCAATTTAGATATGTCACTCATGTGATATGTATGATATTAACCATTTCTATCTCATCTTTCCATTCAGTAAAAAACACACAAGGTTTACTTATGTATAAAATGATCAAACAAAAAGTCATCATTAAACACATCAATGTACCTAAGAATCTTTCAAAATAGATAAACATGAAATCAAATGTTACTGATATGGAAGGCTATTTTTGATTGGTTAAAGATAGCAACTTTCCAACATAGCTGCCTTCAGTCAAGACTCACAAATTGCCTTTGCCTCTTAATTTTTTGAGGGGCCAAGACAGACTCTGGCATTATGGACATTTTCTAGGCACGAGGCAAACTCTGCAGCCTACTTTTGCCCCTGTACTCATCTCACATTTTTAAATTTGTTTTAAAGAAGCCTCACTGGGTCATAAAGGAAAAAGGGAAAACTAAGGCTACCATTTAGAACGAGAGGCAGAGCAAGTCTAATTTAAAATGGCTGGGACAAAACTGCACCTTAATTATTTATTTCGTACATTAGTAACCCACGTCCAGAAACATGTCTCCCAGAGCAGCAAACATACATTTAAAATAATGAACCATGAACCATGTCAAATACAACATATTGAAAAAGCATGCACTGAAAGAAAAAAAGCAAGATTAAATGATAATTAAAAAGGTCTGTGTAACTAAAAAGGATTTCAACTGGTGGCAAAATGACATCAAATAGTATCGGCAAACCTTCCTGGGGAGCCCATTTGAAAGCTGGAATGCCACACCCAAGAAGGTCCTTTCATGGTTTCACCTGCCTCATTTCAGAACACAGGGGACCCAGAGCAGGGCTTTCAAAGAAAACCTGCAATATCCAGGCAGCATCGTGGGAAAAGGTGGTCCTTAAGGTGCCAAACTCTTTAGCTGGGGTAGTATCAGGAGTTGGCCAGGTCAGGCAGTGGTCTAGAGCCCCACACTCAGAGGGTCTACTAGGCCAACCCCAAACCTACAATATCAATGGTAGCTCACAATGTGTTCCAATGTGTCTTAAAGTCTTATGGGTTGGATGTTTACTCTGTAGTAGGAAAAATAAAAAGAGTAGAAGGCCCTTGCCCCTTCCCTGACAGGGGTAACTGGTACCAAATGCATTAGTCAAGGCAAGGGGAAAATGCATGCCTTAGGGCAATCCAGAGCCATAAGGGACATTTGTGCCTCCTTGGGAGTTGGCAAGGCCAGCTCACCTGTGGAGGCTGACATAACCTTCCGATGGAGTGCCGACGGAGACACTGAGACTTGCATCAGCCCAGCTGGGTCAACGCAAGGTTCTGTGATAGGCAGGGAGGAGGTGGGAGGGAGGCGTTCCAGGGCAGGCGGTGGATGGCACTGGGGGAGGGTGGGTGGGGAATGGAGGTGGGGCTGGGACCCGGTGGTCAGGCCAGATTCCAACCCCCATTCCTGGGGAGCTCAGAGCGGCTTCAAGCCACTTCACTCTCCTCAGACTTGCACCACCTCAGGAGGTGGTGCAAGTCTGAAGAGACCCATTGGGGCCAGGGTGCCTTACCCAGAGGTAAGGGGAAAAGTTTCCCCTTACCTCTGGCTGAGCCACTTTGGGCCGCTATCCCACACTGGATACAGTACAAGCTTCTTGGCTTGCCTGTTGCAGCATAGGGTAGAATTGCACCCTTATACGCCAACGTTCTAAAAAATTATGCAATTCAGCCTTTGTATGTGAAGATCCTAGCTGGGGGAGCTGCATAGGGGCTATGAGATAGAAATAGAGATACTGGGATGTATCCTAAACTCTTTTCATTTGTGAAAGTGAAGCATGGCAAAAGGTTCTAGCGCACAGCAACCCAAACAGAATCCTGTCTTCATTTTGTACTTATGCAACATGTCCCTCAAGAAAATAGTCAGTACTTAGTTGTCAGTTCTGCAAATTCTTTCACAGCAGTTACACAACTATATGCAGAATAATAAAAAAAAATGCCACTTTATTTTCACGTATAAGATACAACCCATTGTCATAAGTGTATAAATGCACAACATCTCCTTCTTTCCAGATACTAACAGAAAAAAATCTTACGCATGGGGAATGGTAGTTTTGAAGATATCCAGCATACAGTTACAAGTCTTATCCCAGATTTCAAGGGTAAACTTTTCACCATTTAGAATGACAACATTCTCTAAACAGTTTGTACCAGACCGTGCTAGTTGTTCATTGTCTGAAACATAAAACAAGACACTGGTTTGTTCATACTGCACAGAATCAATGGTTTGCATTGTCTCACAACTTGGTACACTCTTACCTTGCTGAACACACCAGTACAGCTGGGCAAATATATCATCCAAAAGAACATCACTAAGCACTTCCAAATACTGTGTGAATACATCACATATTGCATACAGTGCATGATTGCAAGTCGTTGTCATCCACTCAGCTTTCTAGGAGTAAGGAAAAGAGATTCTCAAAAAATGAAATTAGTTTAAGGGAAAATGAAAGATAGTCAAATGTCAAATCCCTTCAAGTAGCTTGGAGGGTATTTAGAATGATTGCTTAGATAAAATGTATAGCACAAAATGCTCAGAGGTATCTCAGTTTACTTCACAAGTTAAGAAGTTTTGACAGGCAAGAGTGTTTTCCTTGAACCCTCCTACACAGCACTATCAGGGTCACAACATATTCCAAAGGGGTATAAAAATGTTATTTCAATAAACTCCCCTCCTCTAACTTTTGCCATCATAATCTATCCTTTTCCTACAATAAAGGGGTGGATTGTTCTACCGCTGTGTTACAACTCCCCCCTCTAATTTTTTTTAAAGTTTGTTTTCTAAAGGCATATACCCTGCCTTTCCCCTCTTAACAGAGAGACACTCTTCTATGCCCTTTAGGACTTTTCAGCCCTTTTTTATAATCCTGCCCTGTATTATAAAAAAAAATTAAGCCTTAATACCGTATATTCAACTGGAGTAATTACCAAATATAGTTCACTGCATTTTGTAAACTATGACTAGAACTGGATTCTACTTGATCTCAACAAATGATTGAAAGAACAAATAATACTACAAAACTTCGATTATGAAAACAATCAAGATGGAAGTCCTAAGACCCTCTCAAAACAGCAAAGTTTTTCCATGAATCCTTTGTCTTAAAAATTTTGTCTACATCCAATTAAAACAAAGCCCAAGTATATGCAGTTACAACTATTCATATTTGACCCTTGTTACCCTGACCACTCATTCCTCCTCTCCCTTTGTGGCTTCCCTTAATGAGCTATCTTTTTGTTTGTCAGTGTATAAAACACTATATATAAATGACAGCATTAATAAATAACATTAAAAAAATAACAAAACCCTTGAACCACACAAGGACTGGTGCAAGATGGGTGAAGAGAAAGAGCAACTCTACCTACAACAATCCCATGCCAGGTGAAATTTCTGCCCCATGAAAAATAAACTGATATGGAATATTTGGACTACCTCCAATACAAAAACATTTTAATATAACGACCCAATGCATGCTTACACAAAGAGTAAGTACCACTGTGTTCAATGGGTTTTTACTTTAGGAATGTGCAGACATGATTACAATCCAAGAGTATTCACTTGAATGAATTGGCAGATGGCAACTCCCTAGTCACTTTCGTGATGTGAATTCCACATATCTAACTTTTAACAGCTTGTATATGAATCTACTATTTGTGAAGCTTTTCCAGAGAGGACTTTCTTCATATTCCACCAGTGTTTGAGGTTCAGCTGGTAGAAATGCACAGGAGGGCCTTTTCAGCTGATGTGGCCAAGCTCTGGAATTCCCTCCAGGGAAGGTCAACTTGCTTCTTCCCTGTTGGATTTCCACAACACCAGGGGTGGGCACACTTTCAACTTTAGGCATTCTGGACCTTTAACAATTTTATAGAAGAGGGAATTTCAGCAGATGCAGCTTGTTATTCCACAGATGACAAGCTACACCTACTGAAAATTGAATATTTTACCTTGTTTTTAAGTATTTTAGCCATGGTCAGTAGCTGATAATTTCTAGGGGTGTGGTCCCTCACTTGAAGAAAGCCTCTGGCACCTGCCTATGAAATTAGCATACAATTATCCCACCAATGCTATACTTACCTCTGTCTGTTGTTCTGGCAGCTTCATGTTATCAAATATCCGGAAGACAATTCGAAACAAATCCTGCCACCAATGCTTTTCATAAGTATGACCGTATGTTTTCATTATTTCAAACATAACTGTTAAGCCTCTAAAATTAAGGAAAAATGGCAAATGAGAAACTTCAGCAGGCTAGCTCAGCTCATAGTGTGACTTTTAACTATTTAATCTTGAAAACAGTAAGAATGGATATTCCTGATGAAAGGAGGGGCAAAGTCAGTAACCAACAAAAAAAAGTGGCAAACTTGATGATATTCACACAACTGAAGAAGAGTTCTTATATTAGCTCTGATAAACAGAAATGAGAGTTGACTCATACTAACATCTTATTGGTTCCCTGCTGTGTCATAACACCACCTCATTGGCTCTTGGAACAATCAGTTGCCATGACAAGTTTTGAATTTAGAAAATCCACTTTTTGTTACACAAGGCAGTTGTGTTTTCCTTTTCTGGTTATAACTTTTGACAGAATAGACTAGGGATATAAATCTTAACTAGAGATAGACTACAGATATTTCAATAGAGATAGTTTCTTCTATTCTGCATGAAATCACACATTAAATGATATATAACATGATGGTATTATTCAAAAGTACCAAGATTATCAAAATGTTGGCCAGTAGTTGTGCCACACACACCCCTTATGCAACACCCAGTGCAGTCCGCATCTCCTAGCGACACCACTGATAGGAAGTTACTAATTGATGCAATGAAAAGTAGACTAGAGTACTAAGTTTTAGCAAAACATTAGCTGTACCAAAATATAAGCTAAAATGAGAAAAGTATGCAATCTTGATTTTCTCCCATTTTAAAGTAATAAACATTTACAAGTTTCTATTTTAGGGGGAAAAAATCAAACTATGAACAACAGTATCTTCTACTGAAACAATATCTGGTGGTGCAGGACTCCACTATATTAAAAAAAAAGCAGTAATAAATGTTATTAGGGTCCTTCATTGGTCCTTTCAGGTTGACTGCACTCTGTAAAAAGTGGATGAAATATTATACACACAACAAACGATAATTGTTTGCTTGTACTGAGAGAAATGCCCATCTCAAACACATTTTAATTCACATTTTAAAACACACACATGCACACTCTATGAAAAGAAAAAAGGCCAAAGATTCTAAGATTTTAAAATACTGTATCTGAAAAAGGAAGTATTTCAACAAATAGCTATGGATTTTCACAAAAGTGCAAGATTTTTCTGATGGTATAATACAGCACTGGTGTACCTGGAGGGGGGTCAAAGGGGGCAAAGTCTAGGAGTGCCAGCACCAGCATCACCCTGCTGCCATCCACGCCCCATCGCAGTCACTGGCTTCATCTATGAAGGCCTTCTGAGGGCCAGGGAGGCTGCATGCAGCCTCCTTTGGCCCTCTAGAGGCCTCTGGAAGGCTTTTTAATGTCACTTCCAGGTTTCTAAGCCTGCATGACCTTCTAGGCGCTCCAGAGGCCTTCTGAGGGTCTTTAAACATCACTTCCTGTCAGAAAACTGGAAGTGATGTTTAAAAGCCCTCTGGAGGCTGAATGCCAAGGTAAGGGGGGGGCAACGGGGGCAGCATTCTGCAATCCTGGCCCCAGGCGGCACACGGAATAAAATCACAAGTGCAATACAGATAAAGTTAGATATACCCACATGTACCGTATTTGCCGGCGTATAAGACGACTGGGCGTATAAGATGACCCCCCAACATTTCCACTCAAAATATAGAGTTTGTTATATACTCGCCGTATAAGACTACCCCCTCTTCCGCACACCTTCCACACACCAAATAAAAGGTAAAAGAACATCAGATTTGATTTCAACATGTTAAATTTATCTTGATTTCAGTAAAGCATTCAACAAGGTTCTCCATGACAACTTGATTAGCAAGCTAGTAAATTTTGGGCTAGAGATGATACAAATATTAGCTGGATATAAAATTGGTTGGACAACCATAGATTATCAATGGTTCCTCATCAACCTGGAGGACAGTTTTGACTAGAATACCTCAAGACTGTCTTGGGCCCAGTTTTCTTCAGAGTTTTTTATCAATGACTTGGATAAAGAGATAAAAGAAAGGCTTCTCAAATATGCAGATGGCACTAAGCTGTGAGGAACATCGAACACTGCAGAAGACAGTAGTAGCATAAAAGAGAGAAGAGACTTTTAACTGCCTCTGTGCTTACTTATTGCAGTGGGATCTGCTTTCTTTTCCTAAGAGATAATTTAGAGACAATAGTATGTGGCAATACTTCCCAATCTTTTTAGTACTGTGATGTACTTTGTCAGCTGCATTGGCCATGTAGTACCCCAGAATGCCTTGCAGCACCACAACAGGTGCTAGCCCGCAACTTTTTTGCAACCCACTGCTGGCTCGTGAACCACAGTTTGGGAACTTTTGCTATTTGATATATTATGATTAAGGGTTTGAGAGGATGAACATATTCATCCCCCAATGGCCAGCCTGTTGGTACAATGCTATACTTCTGAAACATCAGTCTGAGCAGCATAGGATATGCAAATACCTTAGGATGCCAGCACAATGCCAGCTATATCAGCCCAACTACAGTTCTGCCATTTCAATGATTACATGATTCATGATTCATTTCAATGATTCCATGAATGCCATTTCAATTTCAATGATGGACCATGGCAGGGAGAAACACCATGTTGATCATAAGCCTCCTGTTATCTGCTGTCATGTTGTATATGGCAGATAGTGGGGGGAGGGGGGACACAGCAGCATCTATGAAAGAACCAATGGGTAATGTGGCTGCAGCATCTCCTGCTTAATCACCAGCTTTAAAGGAATAGAGCAAATCTCCAGGTTGCAACCTGGCAACCCCGACCCTACCATGTCATTAACCAAATTGGAACGGAGTCTGTGAGAGTATCCTGCTTACATACAAAGGAGAATGTACTGTATAGCACTCATTGTTTGATCATGCGGAAAGGCCCTGTCAAGTACTCGGCTTGCCAGCCCACACAGGTTGTTTAGTGATAGCTGTATGGAATATTTGTTCCTTTTTCAGACTAAGCTGGGACTTTGAGGCTTACAATGTAATAGCACAGCTCTCATCCAGTGCTAATTAAGAGGCATTTTGCATACACAGTGTGCTAGTAGTGATTGTCTGTGTCCCCAGCAATGGATTTGTTGCTAAGATTTAGCAAAGGGGAACGCGTGGAACTGCACTGTACCTGGAAAAGAAAGTATCACCTATCAGGGCAGGAGGAAATATTTGTGCTTCACAGTTCTTTCCAAAACAGAACGAAAAAGCTCAGTTCATCTGTGCCTGCCCCAGGCTGATGCAGTCCTTCCGACTGCAGCAGGATAAGCAGACACAGCAGCATCACCACAGTGCAGTAACCATGGGAAGACTCTGCTCAGTGCAAAAACATTACTCTGGATAGGTAGAATTTTCCCTGGGTGGGTGTTTCATTCAGCAAGAGAGACGGGTGACCTCAGCCGCTGTGAGTCATCCTGCAGAGATGAGGGGGAAAGCACTGAAGACAAAACAAAATCCCAGACCTCTACGGATAACAGAGGAACAGGCAGAGTCTGGAATGGCAACCAGGGGAGGGACAGCAGATGGGCAGCAGTGGGGGGGGGGGAGCTACTCCATCCCCAAAAGCCTAAGAGGCTGCAACAAAACCCAAGCCCCAAATCAAAACCCCACAAAAAGAGAGAATAAACTTTCCCCCCAACCAATCACCACACTGAACTGTTGCTGAGCCCTTGCTCAGGAGTAGCCTGTTTGCTGGGGCTGCAACCCCAGGCACACTTTCCTGAGGGTAAGCTCCATGGCAGACAAAGGGGCTTACATCTGAGTAGACAAGCACAGGCTACTGCTCCGGAATGGCTTCTGCTCTACCCACCCACCCACCCACCCACCGTGTGAATGTACACATTGTCATTGGTTGCTTGGGGGGGGGTTCCCCCTGTAAATGCCCCCGCACCCTGGAATATCAGATCACTGGTATTCCAGCTGCCGGCTTCCAGTGGCACCAGCAGGGCTCAAGGCGTGCGGGGAAGGGGAGGGGCAGAGGGGGTCTCGGCCACAGCAGCCAGAGGCAGGGCGGGGGTGTCGTGACAGGCAGCCCCCAGCCGGCCTCTCCACCGCCAGCGCTACTCTGTTGCTTCCCAGAGACAAACAAGGGGCTCCCTCCTCCTCCTCGCTGCTCCCCCTGCAGACCCCCCAGCACTGGGGCGGGCGCAGGAAGGGCTTGCGGCCGCGATGCTGGCAGCTGAGATCTCCCAGCCCCCTCGCACGCAGGCGGCGGTCTGTGGGGGGGGGGCTGCGGACTCTTTCCCCGGCCAGGCAGCCCCCCGCGCCCCTCCCGCCCAGCGCACCTGGTCTGGTGGAGGGAGACGGCGCGATGTGCCGGTCTCCATGGCAGTGGGCTCGTGTGGGCGGAGTGGTCGGGGCTGCGGCGCGGCGCGGCTCGCTCTGAGGGAGCGTGAGCGCCTCCCCTGCCCCTCGCTCCCTCCCCTCCCCCTCCCTCCCGTGTGTTTGTGTCAGGCTGGTCGCGGCGGCGGCGGCTGCCCGGGGCACCCGGCTCGGAGCGCGGGCGAGGGGAGGACCAGGCACAGGCAGCCTCGCGCCCACTGCCTCTGAAGTGCACCCGGCGTATAAGACGACCCCCCCACTTGGAGGCATGTTTTTCAGGGCAAAAAAGTCGTCTTATAAGCCGGAAAATACGGTAATTAAAATCAGTGAGATATAAAGCAATTGATTTTGCAATGATAGACCACTGATTTTTTTTTTTTTTAATGGAACTTAGGTCTAACTTAACATTATCTGGATTGTTCACAATCTCCTTGTCATACTGGGCTGTTCATATTTTCTTCCAATACAATCCCTGAACAAATCTTCCAGGAAAGCATAGCCAGACTAAAAAAGCTTACAAGACTATATACAGAGATAACCATAAGCAGAAGCTTTCCCATTCACTATACTGTCAGAGTGCGCAAATTGAAGCAAAATTGAAAGTTAGCACCTAAGGGAGGTATGTAGGTCTACTCTGAGCAGGAGCAGAGTCCTACTCGTGAGTAAGAGCCCAAGGGTCAGGCACTTAAATCAAAGTTGAAAGTTAGCTGCACCTAAAGTAGCACCAAATCGAAGGAAGGGAGGAGGATAAAGTGGAAAGCAGGTTTTTCTACTTTGTTTTAAATTAACCCTATACTTAACCCAAGTTAAACTTAATCTAAATTAGAACATAGCCTAAACAGTTCAGTAAATTGGGACACAGGATCTAGAAAGCAATAAATAATTAAGCAAACTCAAATAAAAACTAGCTTGAGGTTACAAAACAGTCCAGCCTAAGAGAACAGAACTAGGAGGGAAAGAACCTAGTAAGGGGCAATTCCCAACCACCCAGGCATAGTCCATTTTAGAATTTCAGCATCACCACCTTAGGAGGTGATAAGAGCCCCATTAGGCTAATCTAAGCACTCCATTCAGGAGCCTGCAGAGTAGGTTACGCCCATCAGCAGCCTTTTGTCTTCCTGAGCTTTTGTAAACTCACCTGGGAAGACCAGCCCCCCTTTCAATCAATGAAGTTGCTTCAATTTTAATATTCTTTTCTTCATTTGAAGGTGGTGTTGGATGGTTATTTTGTATCCTTCTTTGGTTATAAAAGCTGCTAGAAATCCACACCCACACACAGATTCT
This sequence comes from Tiliqua scincoides, assembly GCF_035046505.1. Lineage (NCBI taxonomy): Eukaryota > Metazoa > Chordata > Lepidosauria > Squamata > Scincidae > Tiliqua > Tiliqua scincoides. Next base: position 39,797,956 of record NC_089824.1, on the reverse strand, counting down.
GCAGTCACTACACAAAATATACTCCTCAAACAAAAACAATTAGGCATATTTAAAGGACTGCTACCAATTTGCTAAGAGGAAATAAGTCCTCAGAAGGAAACACATGGACAATTGCAGAATTGGTTTTAAAAATAACCCATGCTTCTTTTCAACATTCCTGTAGTATGCAGTATGCTGCCACAATGTTAATCAAACGTTTGTGGCAAAATACAACAATTACAACACCATCATTCCTTCAAAGACTCACAAGTGAAACAAAATGCTTTAAAATTTGAATTACAAATATGGATTGTTACCTGGTTCTTACATCTAATTTGCATCTATTGATGATACAGGACAGCTCAAAGAGAATTGGAAACCATCCTCTCACCCACACTCTGTCTTCAGGAGCTACATTCATATCATCACTGGTGTATTCCTTGAAAGCCTTTAAAAGCAAACACAAGATTAATGCAGCAAGAATACTGTCAGTTGCAAGTTCTATTTGCTAATCCTAAAAAGTCATCATGTCAAGTGGTCCTGCAAAACATTACAGCACATTTACTAGTCCAAATCATTTAACTGTCAAAAATAAGGCCTTGACAAAGACATCCTTCTGTGCAGAGCAGCTGGGCTTCTGCTGCTATGTATAAGGATCTTTTCTGATCAAAGCTTCAATCATCGTCTAAGGTTCAACTGCAATTATCTCCTCCCTGGCAAAGGGTCAGGGAGGATGGAAATGCCTGTTCTACTGACTGAGAGAATTCATAAACTATTTTTAAAATGGAGTTCAGTGGTGCACAGAGCGTAGGAGCATTCTAATAACTAGATACAACTTATCACCCTGTTTTGTACCCTTTCATGCATAAGAGCTTGATCCAGAAGGGCGATCTATGCCTGGAAATCTGTTTTCTAAGCACCAATCCACCCATGCCAGACCACAATCATCAGTCAAGAAAAAATGTTCTCATTAATATCTCTACTAGTGTCTGCAAAGCACATGCCATAATGTCACAGTATTATGAATTGACACCCAGAACCAACAATGGTGGGTCAGCTTTAGTTACATGTCTACAACTTTGGTAGGTGCCAGAACAACCTGGAGTCTCAGACTTAAGTGAATTTATTTTCCTGTTGCCCCCAAAATTCTCCCTTGCTACTCTCATTATCATGAGAAAAGCAGAAACAGGAGCCAATGGGCTAGTTTTCCCAAAGCGGCTGTAACTTCCAGACCACAGCTAGAGCACCTGAGCAATTCTTAAGATATTGGAAAACACAGTGCAAGTGAAATACAAGGCAATTTGATGCTATAATAGAGCAATGGACTCAGATCAATTCTACCAAAGCTTCTTGATTGAATTTCCTTGCCTTAGACAAGCACAGCATCCAAGCTTGCTTGTTAGATGAGGAAACGACTCTTGCTTCAGCATTAATGTAACTATTTTTTGAATGGTCAGCGAGACAACCCTCAGAAACTTAGAGTAAACAAACCCTACCTGAAAGACATTAAGAGACCTGAGTGACCCTCAGGAAAAGTAGACTACATGTTAGTCTGTGGTAAAAAGATCTGATGAAAGTACAATTTCAAATCCCATCTCATAATCTCCTGTTGGAGCATCCTATTGTGCTACACTATAGCACCCCACATTCTCTGTAAAAGAAGCAAAACTAGGCCTTTTGTGGAGCACTGTTCTGCCACTGGAAACTGTCTCCATTACTGAAAAGAGTGTTCTGCTCATGCAAAGATCTCTTGCATTCCTTCCCATCACGGAAGGAGTTTCCAATGGCAGAACAGTGTTCTGTAAAAAAATCTGGATGTTATTCATTGCTGGTGGATAAACATTACATTGCTTTTTGCATTAAAAGTACCCATTACATGCCTCTAAGAATTTACCTTAACATACATTTCTTTATTAAGTGGTTGACAATGGAAAGAATATACATCACCTCATGTTCCACTCAGATCTAAAATGTTCAGAGCAATTATAGTCAAGACTAAATGAATGGATGAAGCTGTACCTATAAAACTATACCTGAGGCCTTTCTGAAACATATTTTGCGCAATGACGAATTAGGCGAATTGCTTCCATACTTGTATCAGGAAAAGCTGCATTGCATGCAAATTCAGACAAGCATTTTACTGCATCTTGGAAAGAATCTATGGTTGCCGGGAAGTGTTTCTCAAATACAATTGCTAGAAAACATAATATGTATAAACAATTAAAAGATCTGTCCTTTAACCTGCGGTAGGTAACTTCTTTCTAAGTTTTAAGGCACACATATTCACTCAGTACATAATGGTAGCCTATACTTTTAAACAATGAAGCCAGAACATTATCTTACTTAAGTCCAACTATATAAATACATTATAAAACGAAGAAGTAACAGGAGAAAAGGAAAAGAACATATCGGACCTTGTGATATTCTGTAAATAACTCATTAACACTTACTGACAATATGGCCTGTAGTTTGAAATGCAAGTTCCACTATACTTTCATCCTGATCTGACGCAGCCAAATGAAATACTGAGAAGATATTCTTCCAGCCAGAGCGGATGTTTGCTGCTTGAGAATTTACCATCTGAGCTATGCAACGAACAACCATGTCACGAATAGTTGGAGATCTACAACACAAGACAATTTTACAAACTGTCAGATTTGTCCGTTCAAGTCCATCTTTGACTAACCATTCATTCGATGCAATTTAAGTGAGAATGATTTCCAAATAGTTTCATTCGCTACATACTGTTTACCTGTTTCTCTTCATGATATGTTCAAACGGTCTTAAGAAGTCCTTTTGGAATCGGAAATTAGCAAGCTCCCCCTTTTCCAAGAACTTCATTGATAACTGCCGTAAAGAGTCCACTGCAAAAATAGCTACATCTTCATTGGGATTACAACCAACCTAGCAAAGCAAGTTAGAAACTCATGTTTATTTAGCATCAGCAGAAAAAAAAGACTATTTACAGTTTTAAAGAACCGTTTGGTGAAAACTGTAGGAAATTATACACAAACATTAAAATACTCAATTTCCTCTCAGTAGTATTATTCAATAGCACAATTATTTTCTAAAAACATTCCTCAATACCTATTCTTCAAACAAGTACAGTGGGCCCTTGGTATCCACAGGGGATTGGTTCCACAACCCCTCACAGCTACCAAAATCCACAGATAATGAAATCTGTGGGGGGCCGAGGGTTGCAGCCCCGCAGGAACTCAGTTGATGGCTGCGCTGGGCCCTCCGGCGGTTGCACCAGCATCTTCAGAAGGCTTCCCAGACATGACGGAAAGTCACTTCCAGTTCATGCTCTCTACTTTCAGTCACATCTAGAAGGTGTTTTGAGGCCTTCTGAGACAAGAGAAGGACCACAGCTCACTCCTTGGGCCTTCCCCAGCTTCAAAACACTTCCTGGATATGACCAGAAATAGCTCCAGGAAGCCCTCTGGATGTCAAGCCCATGGATAAGGATGGCCTACTGTTATTTATGGAACTTCTCCCAAACGTTTGTACTTTCTAAAACTGAGTGAGAAATTAACTGGAACTACCATCAACACTCAGAATGTTAATACAATGTGGCTTCCTGAGTTATAGATATCCAAGTTACTAACGTCTGCATTGGCACTTTTGTGCAGGTGCAGTATGCCCATGATTTGAGGTCTGCCTTTTAGAGTGATGTATATATTCCTGATTCCTGCTTTCTTCTAGGGACTGAGACAGATAAAGAGGGAAAGCCACTGCAGAACTGGAATGTGTCCACCCTCATCTTATTTATTTATGAAATGTTTGAGTTGCCTTTCTAAGTTTAAGTGCTAAGTTTAAGAACTGTACGTTTCAACGCAAGTATAGATTCCTGGAACCTCACCTGTACTTAAGTAGGAGACTTAGACCCAAATCCCAACCAACTTTCCAGCACTGGCATAGTGTTGCTAATGGGACGTATGCTGCATAGTGCATCATGCTGCATCACGGAGGCCTCTTCAAAGTAAGGGAATGTCTGTTCCCTTACCTTAGAGCTGCATTGCCCTTATGTCAATGCTGGAAAGTGGGTTAGGATTGCGCCCATAGAGTAATAAAAACATAGAATATTCTTTCTCCTTTTTCTATCTACTTAAGTATTGCATACCTGTGGAGGCTATTCTGCCAGTTCAAGTACTACTCACCACCACCACGGAGAATTACAGCCTGCTAAGATTTGGTCTTTACTTATTTTGTTGTTGTTGTTGTCAATAATATCTATATAATGGATTATGATCGAACAAGCTTTTGCATTATATTTGAAGTTTAACATGAACGTTATATATTTTAAGAATTTGTTTAAACTGTGATGCTCAAACATACCTTATTGAAATGATCTCCAATAACTTCCCAGATTCTAGACCACTGTAGCCTTATTCGCCCCATGTTATAGTAAGAAATTTCTACTATCTTCTGAAGGCTAAACATCCGAGGATGAGTTGCAGACAGCAGTTCATCCATAGACACAGCACAAAGCCATCTGACAAAATCCACTGTGAAATACATAGAGAATCCACTAAGTATGCTTTCCCGAAATTGTGTTATATTAGATAAACTGCTAACAAAACTTACCAATAGCATTTCCATCTAGCCTTGTAGATCCTGTAAATATTCTGCAAAAAAATACAATTGAAAATAATTGTGCAAGTATTTTTTGTGCTAAATTCCCATCTATATGTACCTAGATTTTTATCTTTTTTAAAAACTCTACCTACTGCCCCAAGTTACTAGATGTAAATGTTATTAGAGACAGTGACATAATAGTCTTAAAAAACGGCCAGACAAATAACCTCCGTCCGAAAATAATAACTGTTATTTTCTGGTGTGAGGCACTGATATTGTTATACTAAATCAAATGATGTTATCAATGGAAGCACATATTACTGTACCTGTCTACAGCAACAACAACACTTTGAGAACTAGTTTCTCCAATGGATTCTTGAATGCTTGCTATCTGTTTCCAGTCCATATTTCCTCCAACTATACCAGATGAATTAAAAGAAGAAAAAAAAGAAAAAGTAAGACTGTTGGGAGGAAGGAAGAAAAAAATTACTTTATGACTGTTAATAGTTTCTTAGCACTATCAAAGAGTGGCTGCTTTACCACATTAGGACAATAACAAAAATGGTTGCAGTTTTACAGTGTATGTGCTAAAGAGATGGATGTATGCATGCATACAACAATTAGTCCACAGTCCTCCTGCCCAGCAGCAGTAGCATAAAACGGACTCATTTATCTAAATGAAAAAATGATCTCCCCCAACATAGTAAAAGAATAAAAGCAGATGCTTGAAGAGCTGGTAAAGTGAAACTTTTTTTTTTTGTTTCATAAAGTTAGGTGGGTCCCAATGGAGTACTATTTTAAAAAGTGAGTCCCAGTACAAAAAGGTATGGGAACCACTGCATTAAGGTATTTGCTTGAGGACACAATTTTTTAAAAATCCATTTCAGAATTACGATACTAATAAACAAGAAAACATGGTACACAGAGATTTTTTAAAATATTCTCTTCTTCTATTCCATGCACATAAAAGTATAAACCATGAATAAGATAAGGGATATTATACCTAACAAGCCTGCTCCCCTGGACTTACTTTTTAGAATACTCACCCAGTCCCAGACTTGCAAATTCATCCTGCGCCTGATCCTTTGTTCCTGTAAAAGAGCCTTCTCGGCCTCTAACAGTCCCAGAGATGTAACGGGGTTTTACTCCAGTACCTATTAGCTGTGCTAGTTCAAGCTGACTGATGCATTTCAAAATCTCAAAAGAAGAACAAAATATTACTAAATTAAATCAACCAATCCACTGCAAAACATTATTATCAATAACTATTATAACTAACAGCAGTTATCCACCCATATTTCAATCAGATACGGTGGACTCTCAGAATCTGTGGGGAATCCAGGATCGTCAATTCCAATGTTTTGAGGCCCTCCAACCACGAGCTTGGCATCTGTGGCTACTCAAATCCACAGATGCTGAGCCTGCAGATAAGGAGGGCCCACTATACCACAAAAAGATGAGCAATAAAATCATTAAGCCCTACAGGTACCTTGAATTGGCACTGTGCAATACACATATTCCGAACACGTCAGTATACAATTTACTTGTACAATATATTTTACCAAATTATTCTATAAAGATATATCTCTATTTGTACAAATATATGCATATTCATTTACTGTAAAGTATTAAAAGTAATTTACCTCATGCCAGGAATTTCCCAAGTAATTTCCATCAGTATGCGCCACTGTAATAAGTGTTTTTATTGTGTCAATGTTCTTCTGTTTCATTTCAGTAATACCAGAACTCACTGTAAGTAAAGTAAATCTTGCTAGTGCTTGGACATAAGCATCCCTTTCAAGCTATAGGAAGACAAAAGTAGTGAGTTTTAATATATAAATTCATATATAGTTCATCCGCTGTAAGAGACTACATCACTTTTTTCACACTATGGTATTGTCACAATATGGTATTTGACATGAAGCAAAATAAAATATTAAAACCAATATTATAAGAAACCTGTAAAAGACTCTGGCTCCTTTCCTACTTTACTCAGATGCATCATGTTCTTGACTGATCCTCAATGTTGCATCTCCCTTTTATACAATGCCTTCAATCTTCCTGCTCAGAAGAACCTTCAGCCTAACTTTTGACAGTGGAGAAGGTGACTAAGAAATAGGGAGGACACTCATCTAAGCTTCTCTGCTTAAGCTATTTCCTTTTCTCTACACCTACACCTTCAACTGACTCTGGATGTTTCACAATATCAGAATCAGTGCCAGTAACTCAATATGCTCAAGACCAGGGGTGCTCACACTTTTTTGGCTGGAGAGCTACTCTGAAACCCAGCAAGGCCCGGAGATCTACCAGAGTTTTTTTTTACAATGTTCGCGCCATCATAACATATAACATTTATGTTTACAATGTATGTTGGTGTACCTTGAGCCCCACTGAGTATAACAGGACTTACTCCTGAGTAGACATGCCTAGGATTAGGCTGTGAGACTGCAATCCTAGCCACACTTACCTGGGAGTAAGCCCCATTGAGTACAATGGGCCTTACTCCCGGCGTTTCCTCCCAGAGGCACCTGAAGGGGGGGGGGGTTCGGCACTCCGCGATCTACTCATTTTGCCTTGCGATCTACCGGTAGATCGCGATCCACCTATTGAGCACCCCTGCTCAAGACCAAACTTCTCAACTTCCTTAGAAACCTTCCTTTCCTCAACCATTCTCCTCTGGCAAAGTTATCTTTGCTGCTGACCAAGTGCAAAACTGTGGAAAGATATGCAAAGTATGATTTTTGTCCTGGATGAAAAACTGTTTAGAATGTTTTCAGGCTACTGAAAAGCATATGCTACTTGAGAAATAATGCAGGTGGAATTAATATGTCAGTGTTATTTCACAATGCAACACAAAAAACCTTTGCCATAGAAATAGAAGATTAAAATTCAATATCAAAACCCACCATAAAAAATTCACATCTTTCAGAAATATTAATAGCCAACACTCCAATTTTCTTCCCTGAATTTCAAACAGAAAAAAGCCAGACCCCATTTTTCAATGGCTTTAGCCCTTCTTATGGAGTTGTTCCTTTTCACCTTGTGGTCATCAGTCTGCAGGGTGATCCATGTCATCTCCCATATCTTTTAACATTCACATGAAACCACTGGGATAGGTTATCCAGTGGTTTGGATTCAAGAAGACAACACCACCAACCAATGTTTTTGGTATGCAAACAACACATAGTTCGACACTTCGCATTTCCATTTTCTAATCCAGTGGAGATCCTGAACCAGAGTTTGGGGTAAGTCTAGCACAGATGTGGACAAAAGTGGAAATGCAACCCAGATAAGATGGATCTAATGTTAGTTGGAGGTGTACAACCTGTTCTATAGAGTGCTGAAGTCCCCCTGGAGAGTCAGCTACACTTTGGTGTTGCTACTTGAACCATACAGTAATTATCCCTAGATATTCAGACAACATTGGTAGTTATTCACATTTAACTAGTTTCATCTGGTTCACCAGCTGTGGCCTCTTCTAAAAAAAAAAATAGAACTAGATTTAGTTACTCATGCCCAAATTATGTCAAGGCTAGACTATGGCAAAGTGCTTTATGGAAGGCTGCCTTTAGAAACAGTTTAGAAACTGCAATTGGTACAAAATGCTACTAGGCCTCACCACAGCTGCTCCCTACAGCACAGTGGGCCTGTGGAAATAGGTCATCTGGCTGTCTGGGTGGTGAACTGCAACACCTGAGGGGCCTGCTCGTGTTGTGTCCAGTGTTTGGCCAAGGTGTGAGGGCACTTACCCTCTTTGCACTCAAGTGCAAACAGGCTCCTAGCCACAGCAGTGGCTGGTGAGAAGAGCCCTTGCTGTTCTTCCTCCCTTCCCTTGAAGGACCCATCCCTGGTTGAGAGGAAGAGGAAAAGTGATAGAAGAAATCTAAGAGGGACATGTAGATTAGGAAAAAAAAAAAACCACTGAGCTAAAGCTCAGCAAGACTGTGCTCCTGGAGATGCAGGACCAGTCTGGCTACCTCTTCCCCTCTCCCCCCACAAGGAGGAGACTTTTGTTTCACAACAGGCCCTGCTTCCTGATAGAGGGAATAGCATTCACAGAGGGTCAGGAATGCCTCCCTTCCTCTACCAGAGATCTACTACTTTCTACCAAATGGAAGATAAATGTATGTGTGATTACAAAATAGAAATAAGCTTATCTCATTTACAGTTTAAAAAAAGAAATAGATTATTAACATTTCTTGTTCTTATGAAACTTTAGAATGAAGTATTTATTACCTGGATGTTGAAAATGCATGCTATCCTTATTGCACATCGTATGCCTTCCAAACAAAGAGAGGCAACTTCTGTGTCATCGCAATCTTGTAAACCCACACTGAATGCAGCTAAAAATGGTGTCCATGCTAGCTAGAATATAAAATTAATGCAAATAGAACATATTTAATTATTATTACAGGTAGTGCGAACTGCATCAACACACTTTAAATTGTGAAGACATGATTTACAAATGTTCAAATTTTACAAGCATTTGGTTTCAGTATAGATCAGTGATTTTCAACCTTTTACATCTCACAGCACACTGACAAGGCACTAAAATGGCCAAGGCACACCACCAGGTTTTTGACAATTGACAAGGCACACTATGCTGCCAATGGGGGCTCACATCTCCCATTGACCCTATTAATAAATGACCTCCCCCCAAATTCCTGAGGCACACCTGTGGACCACTTGCAGCACACCAGTGTGCCACGGCACAGTGGTTGAAAATGGCTGGTATAGATGAACAGAAACCCTAGAATAAACTTGCAATACTACCTATACTTCTTTTGTAATCCATCTAATGCTACAGCTGACTGCAACAACATGAAGCAAGGTATACTTGCTAGTACCAAATCTAACAAACACAATCATGGAGCTGGAGAAAAAGGAGAGTTGCATAAGTGAAAGTGCCCTTCCATGTCTGGGGGGAGGCTCAATTTCTTCAACTTACTGCTCATCTGCACCCCCCCCACACACACACACCACATCTCACAGTGCAATATTCTCAAGGGGTTCAGGATTGGTTTCTTGAGAGAAGGCATGTGTGGTTGATCATGGGGGAGGGGCAGGAAAGTGAGAGGAAGACCGCTTGCAGTTCCCTCTGTTCAACCAATGCATGCAAAAAGATCCCTGAACAAAGAGACAGATGTTCAACAAGGCACATGCAGAATAAAAAAATTCCTTTCCTTTCATGATCAAATATCCAGATACATTTTATCCCAACAGCAATACATGCTACTCCCTAATGAGGGATGAATTAGATAATTCAGCTAGTTATTTAATTCTGAAACAATCACATATACAGGTTGAGCCTCATTATTCACGTGGGTTCCATTCCAAGCACTCACGTGGATGGCAAAATACGCACTATAGCAAATCAATTTAAAAAACAAAGTTTTGCTCCATTGATTTAAAAACAGCCTTGCTGACCTTTGTGATGTAAGATAAGAGTCATTAAGAAGACAATCCATCAATGTTGTCCTCCAAGCTAGCCCTTCCCTTCACCAATGCAAAATGATCACCTTTCTTTCACATGCTCAGGGGAAGGGAGGGGTCCGCTGGAGGGAGAAGGATTGATGGATTGTCAGCCAGCTGCCCTCTCTCTCTCTCATTAAGGAGGTTATTTTTAAAGGACTGATCAGTTTTTTAAACTGATTTTAAAGGGGTGCATTTTTCCCCTTCTCCATGGATCAGCACATTCCTTCTCATTTGCGGGGGCCATTCGTATTGAGTTAAATCCGTGTATAAAAAAATCCGTGTATAAATAGGCTGGACCTGTACTATAAAACTTAATTAATTAATTTACGTAATTTATTAATTATGTAATTAATAAACTTAAGTTAGCTGCAAATCTGAAGCTAGTAAGGTGATAAAGCTGTAACGGCACCACCAGTTTTAGAAAATAAGGAGATCTGCAAAAAGTTTAAGAGATAATTTATGTTGTTGTACAAAAAATGTTGTAAGCCACCTTGGGTGCCCCAATGTGTGGTAAAAATTCCTTTTAAATAAATGAATAATCCAGATGAAGCACATATGGGAAGGACAGAATATTCTTAACTTCATTAAACAAAGACTTACCTTGAACATAGGCCTTACATGCTCCAAGTGTGTTGCGCTGGTGAAAGGAGCTTGAACATGACTCACTGCTTCCATGAGAGCTTTAGCTGTTTTAGCCATCTGCTCCATCTCTAGATTGTAAAGAAGTCGTCTCTGCTTTTCACTAGCTACGCCTGGAAACAATTTTTGCTATTAAATCTCTCGCATCCCATATCTCAATGAAAAAATATTTCTTGAACAATTTTGATAATATCATATACACAGGTCGTGCCTCTCCATTCAAAGATTCACAACCTGTGGTTTTAACAAACCATGGGTTCTGAACCCACAGATTTTGCCTGACCTGAATCCACAGATTTGACCTCCCTGAACACCCTGGATGCGACCGGAGCTGTGCTCCAGTCACGTCCAGAGAGCCATTTGAAGGTCGGGGAGGCCACACACATAACATTTTTTGCAGAAGTGACCTTTTTTTTTTGCCTTCCAGAGGTTTTCTGAGGGCCAGGGAGGCCACATGTGGCTTCCCTGACACTCAGAAGGCCTTCTAAGGCCTCCAGAAGGCCAGAAATAATCTCTTCTGGTTTTCAGCACACATGGCCTCCCTGGCCCTCAGAGGGCCCTCTGGAAGTGACTGGAGTATAGCTCCAAAATGCCAAGACCGCCAGATTTGATTATGTGCAGTTTTCAGCATCCGCTGGGGTTCCAGGAGCAGAACCCCCATGGATGCTGAGGCACGATGTAAACATATAGGAATAATATTTTGAAACTAATGACATTAGATGTTCTGTGTATTTGTATTCCAGCCTGGCATACTGCTGAAACAACTATTTGTGTTACGAAAAAGAGAAAAATGTGTATTAAGTGATCTAATATGGAAAAAGTCTTCAGTTCTCTCATCTATACTATGGCCAATAACTCCAATCTTTGATTAATATAAATGAACTATCTCCGTACAAAATGCACTGTTAAGATTGGGAGCAAAAAATCTTTTGCTACCTTGACCAAGGTTTCTCTTTGAAACCCTATCAAATCACTACTTTCACATTTACAGTAGTAACTCTGAACACCAAGCAGCTTCAGCAGCAACTGTCACTGTTTTTAATCAACATTATTAAACCAAAAAGAGAAGGAATAGCCAATAAAAATGTGCTTATTCTGAGCTTTGCCCCTAAACTGTGCAGTTACTAGTGCTATTGTATATTGAATATACACTTGAATATTACTGAGATTTCAAAAATAACTTTTAACAACTTCAGGCAGTTTTATTAGACTATCAGTATCAACAAAAAAGAATGAATCAACAATTATCCTATGAAGACTGGCGTGTTGTGAACACTTACTTTGTTTAGTTGTCTTTGTGGGTATTGTTAACTCTTTTGTTTCCTTCATTGAGATCTTTTTCCCTGCTATTTCATTATAGATGACAGATAGATATTCTTCAGGAAGATCCTTACTATCATTGATACCTCTGTTCATCTTAATGTATTGCTCCTTTGTCATTTTATTCTTTACCTGGAAATAAGGAAAAATGAGTACTGTTTATGCAGGTGAAGTTGGCTGGTGCACAAGGTCTGTGAATACTGTTCATAGTTCACCTCACAGAGGCTATTAAAAGGGAATAACAGTCGATGACCTTGAGATGAAGCTGAGACAAACCCAGGCAATTCTCTCCCACGAAGTTCATCAGCTGCCCTGCTAAATTTACCTCAACACCATATCTGATATAAAAATCAAAAGGAATAAAAGCAACACCCATACTCTCCTAGCAAGCAACCACGGACCATTTCAAAGCATAAGCCTTGTCAGATTATCACCATACTCTGCACTAGACTGGCCTATCAATCTGTATTTACCAAAACTTCTCTAGTTCACCTGTGATTGCATCTGAGTAACACACATTAAGGCTGCAATCCTATGCACACTTACGTGGAAGCAAGTCCCACGGAACACAGTTCAGCTTACTTCTTAGTAGATTGTGCTGAAAAGATAGGTATCACCAGCAGCAAAAAAAAAAAGCACATTTCATTTTTTTTTTGTTTTCTTTTATATCCTGCCTCTCTTTCATCATGAAACCCCAAGGCAGGATACATTGTTTCCCTGGTGGGTACTCCATGCAGGTTAGAAGCCAGATCCAGATCCACTTAGCTTCCAGCAAAGTAGCTTTATCATGTACTTTCAGGCCATGCCAGATATCAGCCGCCCTGGGTCCCTTTAGGGAGAAGGGCGGGATATAAATAAAGTTTATTATATCGTCAGTTCCCTTTCCAATAATGTTCTACCACAATCCTATATTGAAATACTCCTGTTGTAACATCCCAGCTGCCTAAGGTATAAGAGGAAATGAAAAACTCAAGTTCAGATGAACTAGTTTTACTACCCTGTATTGCTGAATTTTCAATTCTCTGATTGATTTTAGTTGAACAGGTTAAATGCAAATCCAAGGCCAAAGCACAGAGAACTAGTTCTACAAACGATCACCTGACATAAGGCTTTTGTGTCAGTTATATGCTACTACAAAACTGATCAGTCTCCAAAGTACCTTTGAGATCTTTCAACAATACTCCCTAAAATAGTATGCTCATCTGAAGTACATTCCAACTTTCAGTTAGCTAAAACAGGCCTGAAGTTAAAAATACAGTCATCAATAACTATGTAAGACATTGCCTTGAATGTAATCCAAGTTCCTAATGGACACAGCAAAATGAGACTGATTATACATAATATATTTTGGCTAAATGAATCAGCAGCACAAAACTATAAATACTAGGGTATATCAAACCTGCTCTTTCAAGTGTAATCTACTTCACACAATTACTGTACATCGAGAAGTTAGTGCATTCCATCCTATATCTTGTGATTTGTTGTCTGTGTGAGATTCTACCTATGGAACATGGTAGAATGGACAGAGTGGACGGGGATGGACAGAGTGGATAGGGAGATGCTCTTTACACTCTCACATAATACCAGAACCAGGGGACATCCACTAAAATTGAGTGTTGGGCGGGTTAGGACAGACAAAAGAAAATATTTCTTTACTCAGCATGTGGTCGGTCTGTGGAACTCTTTGCCACAGGATGTGGTGCTGGCGTCTGGCCTAGATGCCTTTAAAAGGGGATTGGACAAGTTTCTGGAGGAAAAATCCATTATGGGATACAAGCCATGATGTGTATGCTCAACCTCCTGATTTTAGAAATGGGTTATGTCAGAATGTCAGATGCAAGGGAGGGCACCAGGATGAGGTCTCTTGTTATCTGGTGTGCTCCCTGGGGCATTTGGTGGGCCGCTGTGAGATACAGGAAGCTGGACTAGATGGGCCTATGGCCTGATCCAGTGGGGCTGTTCTTATGTTCTTATGTTATATAACAAAAGCTTCAATGACAGCAGATTCTGCTATTGGGCATTGTTCTGTCCTTTTCCACTCATTAACTTTTTGTTAACTTTCCCTTTTTAAACAGTTAATGAGCAGGAACAACAATTGTAGCAGGAACAAGGTTCTAGAACCTTGTTAACAACAAGTGGATCCAAAAGTATAGGTGCAATTGTGCAAATTCAGGGAAAATAAAAATTTAAAAGATACAGGCAAATTATTCAAGTGAAAAGGAAAAGAAAAGGAAGGTGAAGATTAGTACCAGGGACAGACAAAGATAAAAGTGGAATAAAATGCAACAAGAATGCTTGACTGTATGTACTATTATGTCACAATCCTATGCGTGTCTACTCAGGAGTAAACCAACTGAACTCAATGGGACTTGTTCCCACATAAGTGTATATAGGATTGCAACCTTAATTATCTAAACTGATAGAAGAGCAAACAGTTCAAGAAAGTTTTGTGAAACATGTGCTTTCACACTGTGCATTAATTGTTTTTCTACATGGCATGAAAGTTTAAAGCTTCTCAAATTTTAATTTCTGGCATTAAGATGATCTGAGTAATATACCTGTGGGCTGTGGAGATCTGTTGTCAACATGATAATTGAATAAGCCAAGACATATGCAGTGTCTGCGCTAGCAAAGAGAGTTTGCCTGAAACAAACAAAACAATATTTAATCAAATTTTCCCTATTTACTTAGTTCAATAGTTATATAAGAGCAAGATAAAGTTGCTCACCCTTGATTGCACTCCAGATATCTAGCAGCAAACTTTTCCATTAATCTATCAATCTTCTGTGCCTCTCCTGGAAGACGGAATCCTTCCAAAAACATGCGCAGGGCCGAAACAAAATCCTTTGCTGAAAAGTCATGTTGGTCTACATATGCATACATAACTTCCTTGTTAAATTTATCATTGTCTCCTAGGAACTCCCCAACTTGCGTCTAAATGAAAAACAAAGACAAATTATAAATCAGCTCAACCATCATACATATATACAAACAGGAAAGCAATCAAACCATGCTACATTTGCTTTCCACACTAAGAATAAAGTTAGGTATCTGAAGTATTCTTATTCTGATGTTGGCTGTTGATTAATACAATCCCACTGGAATTAGAAGATTTATTAGATACAGTGAAAAACTTGGCAGGTCAAGGAAACTACCTTTCATGAAGAGAAGAAACTTCAGCTGACTGACAACATAATAATGCATAACACTCTTGCCCTGTGTCTGCATTATCCAACGGTGATTGCGGTGGTGGTGAAGAATATTTATACAGTATACTGCTTTTCAACAAGTTTACTGAACTCCCTTTCCATTTAGCTTTAGGGCAATGTTATTTTAGGTTGTTTCACAAGTTAATAGATACAATATCCTTTTTTTCCTCTGAAATTTAAAGTGTAGCCAACCTGAGATCGTATCCCCCTTAAAGATCATGGTTTTATCCACCTTCCCTAAGACTGTCCCCATTTAAATTTACTAAACCTTTCAATTCCTCTTAAAAGAAAGAAAAAATACCCAGTTTCACTGACTACCCAAAAGAATAATCCAGATAATACTTTTATTAATGTAAGCAGCAAGCTTTTGAGTTTTCTAGATCTCTTCATCAGACTGCATGTTTGTATTGGAATCGCTGAAGATCTGGCAAGGAGGTAGATGTGGTATCAGCAGTGGCCCCTTTAAGGGTAAGGCCTGGGCATCCAGCAGAGTGCGCTGCACAGCTGCAGTCACTTGAAGCAATAGAGCTCTCAGGCATAAAAGCACCTGATGAAGGGAGAGTTTGGTGTGGGTAGCAGAAGGAAGAAAGTTTGAGGAAGGACAGACTGGATTAACGGACTAAGGAATTGATGGCTAATGGACTGCTGTGTGAATGGACTTTGGAAGCTGCTGGAGCAGAAACTACTGGAGACACAGTTTGGCTGCTGTGCCCAAGACCTGCTGAGGACCAAGGGGCTGCTGTAGTGGCGGGAGGCTGCTGGCAGGAAGGAGGACCTCTGTAGGTTAAACAGGTGAGCTACCCAGCATTACTGCAGGGCAGAACCAGGGTCATTTTTGAGGAAAGAAGGGGAGCTAATTAGCTAAAAGTGGGCATAATTATCCAGGCGGAGCTTGGACTGGGAATCTGGCAGAACAATGTTAAAGCAAAAAGTGGGGACCAATGCAGCTACCAATACTTTGTGTGCGCTTTGGAGAACATGTCATTTAGCCATACAGTGGTGTTTAAAAAAGTTCATGTTCTGAGGTTAATGCATTCTGAGCCAATTTCTATTTTCACAGTGTACTTACATATAGAGTACAAAAGCATCCTTATTTACAAATATATTAAGTTTGGGAGGGTTTGTTCATGAGTACACCAATGCCCCCATCTGTTGCTGTGAGTTTCACTCCCAGCTTTGTCGGATTCACTCAGATACTTTCTGTTTCACACCCAAGGTTGTCTAATTCACTGGACAAGATGTCAGCATCAACCTAGCTGTTAGTGTCACTCCCAACTTGTCAGATTCACTATGAGGAGTTGAGTGTTGTCCATTTCGCAGTCAAGATGGTGTATTTTATTCAGAAAGCTGTCAGTTTCATGCCAGTTGTCAGATTCACATGAACACTTTAAACTTCAAGTTTCATTGCAGAGCTGCTTGGAATGTTCCTGGGCAGCTTCCATACTCAGCAGAATTGGTAACAAGTTGGAAGTCAGGCCTGATAGTGTTTGCTTATAAGTTGAACACTCGTAAGTAGGAGAACTTCTGTATGCATTTGTCCTGTTTATACCCAACGTAACACTTGCCATAGTCCAGTTATTTCACATGCAGTGGTGTTCCTAGACACATCTCCAGGAGTGCTGTCCCCCACCTGGAGCTGCAGTCTCCCACCCCAGGTGTTTGGGGGGCTAGCAAGGTTACCCATGGTTTCCCCGGCCCTCAGAATGCCTTCTAAGGCCCAAAAAAGTCACTTCCAGTTTTCAGCCAAAAACTAGAAGTGACCATTTTCAGCCCCTGGAAGGCATACTGAGAACTGAGGAAGTCACATATGGCTTCCCAGGCCCTCAGAATGCCTCAGATCAGTGCGCCACTACTATCATCAGTTGAATGAGTGCCATGGGGGATACCATGGGGCAAGTGGATGGCAGTGTAGTGCCACCCAAATTTCCTTTTCAGTTCCTTCAACTTGCCAGGGCATTTCTCCTTCTAGTTCCTACATTTGCCCACCTCAAGCTGAGAGAACGTAAGCCTGCCACTTATGCATAACCCTTTTTTTCTTTCCAGCAACTCTGTGAAATCATAATCCACACTTACAAAGCCCTGTTCCTAACAGTTTATAGGCCTACTGCTATGACAACGAAGTCATTTATGATCATTACCACTCAAGTTCTGCCCATTGCCTCAGTCTGAGAAGAGCTGTTAGAAATGCATTCACCTTTGATTTAACTATTGCAACTTCATGCCAAGTCCACAAAAGGACGAACAGGAGAGCTCAAGATGGCTGTCCTACAATAACAGAATTTTCTCAACTGTACAGCATTAACAAAACAAAACCTGGGGTATCACAAAAAAATGTTCTTAAGTTTTAGTAAAACAGAAAAGTGGCTAATGCTATTCTGTTTATTATTTTCCAAAGTGACTTTTCTACTTTTTAAATGTTCAGCTTCTGGTGTTTTTAAATTTCTTTAAATGCTATTTCATATTAGCTGGTAGGAAATAAGTTCATGTTAGGAGCGTTTTATATTGCTGGAGCCAGTAAAAACACTTGTCTCCAGTACCACAAGCTACCTATGTGTTCCACTGTCATACACTCCCCTTTTCTCTTGCAGTAATTTGCCTATGATGCCCCCCCCGATTGCCTGCTGTAGGGAAGTTTGCGTTTAAAGTGCAAACAGCATGTTTCGGACTTGTTAGAACTTTTAAAAATCTGAGCCATCCTCATAAGGGTTGTTAAATTCCATATTTTTTTCAGAAAAATACTGAATTGTATTTCACTACACTCCTATTCAAGTGTTTTCAGTGGAGTTGAGCTGATGCTGGAGATGTGGGCCGGGTTGCCTGAAATCTTTTGTACTGCTGGGAGACTTGATATGGGTTTCTCTTGAAATCTTTAGGTCATGGTTTTAGAACTCACTTCAGATCCTATAGTCAACTTTAAACCTTTAACATAGGGCCAGGAAGAAAACTAATGAAAGAAAGCTTAATTTTAATTTCTGATCTTAACACAGAAAGGGAGAAGCAAGCGTTCCTTTTATTCGTAGTGACACTCTTACTGGGCTTGAAATGGGATTATTTTTCCATTTATTATTGATTCATAGAAGGAGTGACACTAAGCTTCCACTTCTTAACTTTTTTTAAAACAGCAGCCCCCTGTTCCACATGGCAAACCCATTCAGGGGAGTTTCCAAAGCAGTGGGATAGAGGTTACAGAAGGATACTGTTCAAAAGTAAGTCATCACACAGGTGAGGATCTTGGTCCTAAATGCTCTCTGGACTTTGAACATAAGCACTTATTTTCCATTAGAAACTATTATCAGGATTTAAGGTTAAACAATCTTGCTACAAAAGCTGTATTTTAAAAAGTAAGTACAATAATACACTAAAAATTAACAATAGTTTTCTTACAGAGTCTAATCTTTCCTCTTGATGTAAGAATTGGGCAATATCTTCAGGAGTAGTACCAAGCATCCCTTGCTCTTGTAGATATTGAATTCCTCTCTTTGGTTTCTTATTAAATCTATATTTGGAATGAAACACAGAAAATCACATACAAAACAAATACTCATGCACAATTTGCAATCTAGCACCATAATTGGTGTTAAAATCTAAACACAAAATTTGCAAAGCAAAAAAAAAAAAACTACAAAAGAGATCCACCCTCCAAGCAACAGAAGTCTTAATTAATTGTCTTTGATGAGAAATTGTTTTATTACAGGGCTTGGGGGGGGGGTTTACAGGAAGTGAAAAAGGTCAAATATACAGGGCTTCAAAGGGTTGTGTGTGTGTTTTTAAAATTAAACCTACATATTTCTGCCATGTGATAGCAAGGTTCTCTCTCATAATAATTTCCCTTAAGCATTAGACATAAGGTCACAGTAATGAGCCATCCCAAGCCCCATCTAGTACTACTGTGCAGTTGCTTCTTGGCTTCATATGCATTACAGAAAAACTTCAGTGGTGTTTCCACCTCACCTATGATTAGGGTCTTATTCAGCTGCATGGGAGAACTGGAGGCCAGAAGTGAGACCAAACCAGGAAGATCCATTCTGAAATGTTGTTGGTTCTTGAAAGGGAAAACCTTCATGATTGTAAAAATCCCCTTGAGGGATTTGGAAACGCCTGCCTATGTAAACCGCCTTGAATAAAGTCAGAGGAGTAATCAGATGCCCAAAAAGGCAGTATATAAATACCAAGTTGTTATTATTATTACCTATGTATATGCACATTTGTTTTTTGTACAGTGCCATCCTGATCCATTTTCTGGCAACAGTCAAGAACGGGAAGGAGTATGCCAAAACCCTAAATGCTTCCACTTAGGAGGACAGATCAATTATAAACTAATGGCAGTATTATCAACACATTCAAAAATATATTTGTCTAGAGCAGGGGTCTCCAAACTTTTTGGCCAGAGGGCCACATGAAATAAATTTAAATATAAAATTTAAATAAATAAGAGATGAAACTTAGAATAAATGAATGAGTGGGCTCATTCATTCAGTCTCTGCGGCCCTCAGAACACCCTCCAGATGCAATCAGAGCACAGCTCTGGTCATGTTCAGTTGAGTGGGCTAGAGGGTTGCTGTGGACTGCATCCAGCCCCCGGGCCGGGGTTTGGAAACCCCTGGTTTAGATTCACAAACTCTTAAGGAAAGTAGCAACTGACCATTTCCCTCTGCTGTAAATGACCAACAGAAGAGACCAGCTGGATTGTGCAGCTCACTCACCAACAAGAAGTGTGCAGCATGCTGAGAAAAGCATGGATGCCATAGGAACTATTTCTTTATTATTATAGGATGCAAAAGATTTTGTATCTTTGAAGTAATCTTTTGCATGGTTCTGTATGTAGAAACTTTGTTTCTATGCAAGATTCTTTCTATCAACAACAGCCAGATTCCTCAGTGAAATCTTTTATATTAACAAAAGTATTCTGAAAAACATTATTCTAAGAAAGGAATATTTTGTACTGATCATGATGTTACTCCCTTGTTAATATTTTGAGTGGGACACAAAACAACATTTTACTTCAAAAAGGACCCATATGAATTAAAAACAAAATCCTGAAGAACTAACTAGAACTGTCTCTTTATCTTAAGAATGAATCCTTTGCTCACAACATTGAGCAAACATTCAGAATCAATTTAAATGAACAGAATGAAATGGGGAACAATACCACATATTCTAACTGCAGGTGAGGGATGAGATGATTATTTGTTTATCATTATTACTACAGTGCCATCCATGGACATGGCATTTCCCACTGGAAGAAAAGACAGGTCCCAAGGGGTTCACAATGTAAAACAAGTCATAAGGGATACAACAGAGGTTGGGGAGCAGGCAGTGGTATGCAGTTTATAAGCAGGGAAGAATCTGCAATTATTTTATGCACATGTACTTACACTTAGGGCACAATCCAGCCCTTGACTTGCGCCGGCGCAAGTTCCTTGCACGAGCCCACAAGGGTCGTAAATGTGCCATAAGGCACGTTTGCGTCTCCTCGGGAGGAAGTCAGGCCAGTGCTCAGAGAAGCGCCGGCCTGTGGAGACTGATGGGAGTCTCTGTGCCGGCTTCTTCCAAGCACCTTGCATCAGCATGGCTGCCCAAACGCAAGGCTCTGAGGTAGGTGGGGGCTGGGAAGGAGGCGGGAGAGAGGCGTTCCTGGGTGGGAGGGACAAGAGGTGGCGCAAGACCAAGGAGACCCATAGGGGCCAGCAGTCCTTACCTGGAGGTAAGGGGAAAGAAATGTTTCCCCTTGCCTCTGGCTGAGCCGCTTATGGCACCTATCCTGCGCTGGATACAGCGCAAGCCTCTTGGCTTGCCTGTTCCAGCACAGGATAGGATTGTGCACTTAGTTACAGTAGGGCAGAAGGACTAAGGGGTGGTGCCAAAGATAGCATGGAATAGGTAGACTTTTCAGGCAGGATTTTAAAGTAGAAAGGAGGCATCCTGCACATGATCTGGGAGGGAGTTCCGGGCAGGAGCGGAGAAAGGATGGAGCTGATAGATAGATGGAGGAGGCCTTCAGGCAACCGAGGGTGGTAGAGCTAAAGGAAGAAAGGTCATGGGCAGGCATGTAGTGGGATATGACAGCAGACAGGTAAAAAGAACCATGACTATGTATCTTATGTGAAAATATTCTCCAGTGTAAAACTCTTTGCCCACGGTGAATTAACCTGTCAGGAAGAAGGCTACGTTAAATTCACATGCTAGCTTTCTCTGCAGGAAATTTTAAATATGGAGGCACATTCAAACAACTGCCCCCCCCCCGCAGTTTCATGTTATGATCCAAAAAGTACTTCATTACATAATTTTTTCTGCTAGCAAATCAGTTCCAACACAGTAAAAAGTTCTAACACAGTAAAAAGTAAGAGGAAAGGCCCAAAATAAAACCCAGCTATTATTCAGGATCAAATACTAAGCAGTAGAGCATAAGTCTTGCTCACTACTGTGAAGTAAACATGTTTATACTTGGCTGCATGACTGTACAGTGCTGTGTTAGCACAACTCCATGAACATACTGGGGCAAACTGCGCTTTCAGTATTAGGAAGCTATCTTACACCAAGGCAGCCTACTAGTCCATCTAAATCAGCAATATTCCAGGGGCAGTATTATGGCAGATGCGTTTCAATGTCAGTAAGTGTAAAGTCATGCACATTGGGGCAAAAAATCAAAACTTCACATATAGGCTAATGGGTTCTGAGCTGCCTGTGACAGATCAGGAGAGAGATCTTAGGGTGGTGGTGGACAGCTCAATGAAAGTGTCGACCCAATGTGTGGCAGCAGTGAAGAAGGCCACTTCTATGCTTGGGATCATTAGATTGTAATACAATAATTTGTATTCAGAACAAAACAGCTAATATTATAATGCCGTTGTACAAATTGATGGTAAGGCCACACCTGTGGTATTGTGTCCAGTTCTGGTTGCCACATCTCAAAAAAGACATAGTGGAAATGGAAAAGGTGCAAAAGAGAGTGACTAAGATGATTACTGGGCAGGGGAATCTTCCTTATGAGGAAAGTCTACGGCGTTTGGGTCTCTTCAGCCTAGAAAAGAGGCACCTGAGGGGGGACATGATTGAGGCATACAAAATTTTGCATGGGAAGGATAAAGTGGATAGAGAGATGCTCTTTACACTCTCACATAACACCAGAACCAGGGGACATCCACTAAAATTGAATGTTGGGAGAGTTAGGACAGACAAAAGAAAATATTTCTTTACTCAGCGTGTGGTTGGTCCATGGAACTCATTGCCACAGGATGTGGTGACGGCATCTGGCCTGGATGCCTTTAAAAGGGGATTGGACAAATTTCTGGAGGAAAAATCCATTACGGGTTACAAGCTATGATGCGTATGTGCAACCTCCAGATTTTAGAAATGGGTTATGTCAGAATGCCAGATGCAAGGGAGGGCACCAGGATGCATGTCTCTTGTTATCTGGTGTGCTCCCTGGGGCATTTGGTATGCTGCTGTGAGATACAGGAAGCTGGACTAGATGGGCCTATGGCCTGATCCAGTGGGGCTGTTCTTCTGAATGCAAAGTGGCTCTTCAGAGTCTCAGGCAGAATTTTTTTTTCCATCACCTGCTACCTGTTCCTCCTTTGGTTGGAGATACCCAAGATCTTCAGCATGTGCCCCTACTACTGAGCTAAAGTCCCAGCCCTAATTCTGCCAAGGGATTAAAGATGTTAACAGAAGGAAGCAATAATAGGAGAATTCTCTGCATTTGAATATTCATCAAAGAAACAAATACACTTACAAATCTATTCCTTGTTCTATTATTTCTTTTTGTTGCTTTAGAACTTCAAACTGCTCTGGATTGTCAGTACCAGACATTTGTGTGCTGTAGCTGCCAATTCCCGATGAGGCAGTGGAATCAAGGGAATTTAAGCTTCCATATCTGTTAATTGTCTCAGGGTGTTTGGTTTCACTGCTATCTTGCTCCAAGGGTTTTTCCTGTCCTGAACCAGCAAAGAAAGAAGAAAGTTACACTTATTTTTAAAGATCATTTATTATGAATATTTATATACTATTTTCAATACAAAGTAGCTCACAAAATAATTGTATAGTAATAGTAAATAAATAAATATTTCCCTATTCTCCAAAGGATTCACAATCTAAATAAATATTTCTCAAGTATGGATTTATATAAAAGTATCAGATCTGAATATCAGAAGGACAATAATTCTATCAAATTAGAATTAAGAACACAATAACAAGCAGAAAGATTTAGAATTCTTCCCTTATAATAAAATCATCATGATAAGGAATGATGCAGCACTTTGCAGGATCTAAGACTGCCAACTCTGAAAGCTATAATTCTAGCCAATGTAGATTTGCGCAATGTTTGTCATGTTACAAAGACATCTCTCACAATGGCTGATGAGGGGGATGAGGGAATCTTCTGGAGACTTCAGGGTTTGTATTTTCAGATATTACACATGAGTACTAAACCCAAAGTAATCTTGTAGATCCAGTAATTAGCAAGCAGAAATATCAAATACAGTACATTTCTGAATGGATCACTATTAGAAATTAAAATACGAAAAGCAGCTTCTTACCTAGGGTCGTCTGGGAATTGGGATTTACATACTGATCCTTACTCCATTCCACCATGCACTTCAATATAGATACTAGGCATTCCAGTCCCTTCTTTCTCAAACTTAGCTCCTGCAAGATTTAAACAGTAATCAATTTTTTTAACACAGGTGTTGCTAAGTTTGCCAAATGTAATGAGACCCATTATTGTTCCTACCTGAATGTTGCTCATGCCAAGTTCTTGGCTGCCTCTGCCTTGAGCAATTTTGGACAGATCATTAACTAGTCTTTCAAATATATTTGCAGCATTTAGATCACAATCATAGTTTACATAGATGTCCACCACACTTTGGGCATCTATAACAAAAATAAAATGTATACATTGAAGAGCTTTTGTTGGATACATTTATAGGCATATGCTTCAAACACCTCACTTTCCCAATATGCATGTGATCTTAACTTCATTGTGGTTTTCAGAACCAAGCAGAACCAAGCAGGCCCTCTGCTCTGAAAAGGGGTGAGGTCATACTGGCTGAGACCCTCATCAAGGCTATGGGCACCTGTAGGCCTCTCTAAGATCATTCAAATTTGGGTGCTTCATTCTGATTTATTCTGAACAAAGATGTCTGGGAAGAACAAGTCCTACCTGCATAATAAATATAGGCTGCAATCCTAACCTCACTATCCTAGGAGGAAGTCTATTCAACACAATAGGACCTTTTCAGGATTGTGCTCCAAGTTCCAAATTGTCCAGGTGCCAGGCCACCTGAGCATTCCCTTCAGTCTCTGGGTTAAGTAGTATTCCACCATTCAGTCTGAGGCAACCTATTGTGCAGCAGGAACTTCCCTGATGGGCCATCAAGCCTTTTGTATCCTCCTGGAAAAACTCAAACCTAAAGCTAAAGAAGAAGCTCCAAACTCCTTTGTTTAGCCAGAAATACTTTGTTTCTTTTATGTAAAGTCCTATAAACTCCCCTGCCCTAGAAGCAGAACTTTATCACTCCTAGACCCTCCAAGAGTGTCCTTTCCATGATTGCTTGAAGGTTTCTTTCCCAGCAGAAACCTTCTCCATTTTATGACACTTCTAACTGACTTGAGTGTCCATGCTGTGCCTGGAGGTTTTCTATGTCGGTAAGAAAGCCTCCTTCACTTTGGGTCTTGCTCTATTTTTTCTCCTCTGGAACCTGGAGGACCTGGAATAGGTCTCCCCCCCTTTCCTTTTGATCCTCATCACAGTGTCTCTTTCTCTCTCCGCCCCCCCCCCCCAAGATTCAGTCACCTTCTCCAACTATTCCCTGCTATCCAAATACTGCTATTTACATTTAAAGCTCTATTAACTGATCTTCTAAGCAAAACACCTGAAAGTAAACATGCTTTTTTCTGGTTATATTTCTTTAATACACTTTATCTTCTTTGAAAGAAAGCTTACTTGAGGTTACTGGTAGCCTAATTTTGAGGCACTTTGGGGTTGTCTGTACTGCTCACCCACGTCAATGATCCAGAAACTGTCACTGCTGAATTTGACCTCTTGCTCATTAATTTCCCCAATTTCAGTTATTCTGAATGTGTATGTGACATGTATAGGACATGCGTTTACAAGTGAATGAGAAGTGTTAGTAACAGACTGGTGGAGAACACGGGTAACACATAATAACAAAAATCCTTCAGCAGGTGATCTAGAGACAATTTTAAAGCATGTAAGTAGCACAATGGAGTAATACCTGCACATATCCTTGTCAGGGTTTGTATAACCATCCATTTATGATCAAAGGAGCTAGTGGAGGTTTCTAAGATATACAGAAAAATCTCTTTGAAGAAAACCTAGGAAAAAATGATAGGAACAGAGAAAAGTTACTTATTTATTTCCAAGAACTTGTTTTCACATATGAATTACCTTTTCCCCTAATTACCCCTTGAAAACCAGCACCTGACTTACAAAATACTGAATATACAGTACATATGTGCACTGTACATATATACACAGAACAGATAGTATATTGTGCCTAAATATACACACTACATATAAAATATTGCATTGTGCAACTAGTATAAGAGGTATATTCATTAGACAAAAATATTTTCCTGGTAACTAGTATTTCAATCTGAAAAGATGTTCAGCGTTGCTGGAGTAAAAGAGCATGTTACAATCTTGTTTTATATATTTATTATTTTCATGTTTAGAGCTCAGATGCAGTGAAAATATCAGTACTTCAGAATCACAAATACCCAGTGTAATGATTGTCTAAGATTAATACTTCATGAAGGAGCCTATGGTTATATGTTGCCGTGGAGGTCAAAGTATCTAACTTTAACAATTTCTTTTATCAAACTGAATTTGGGTGTCCTGCTAGGCAAAGTAAAAAAAATCACCAACACAAAGAAAACATCCAACATGTGTGCAATCCCATGCACAGGAAGTAAAAAACTTTGTTCCTGAGCAGTAGAAAGGAGATAAACCATTTGAAAAGATGTTGAACATTGCTGGAGTAAAAGAGCATGTCACATGGAGTAAAAGAGCACATCACATGGAGTCACATGAACAGCAATATTTATAAATGATTTGCCAAAATAGGTAACAATCACAATCTGAGCAAGACCAGCACTATATACCCAGTAAGGATGCAATCCTTCTGTCCCTTTTCAAACTGGACAGTGTTCTTTAAATTCTGAAAAATTTCAAAAGCAATGTGCAATATAGAGAACCCTTGATTTAACAAACTTCAGATTAAAAGCCTTCAGAAATAATGGTTGTTATTTGCTTCTTTAAAATCTAATCATATGCGTTTTGGGCAAGTGAATTGTCATAAATACATTCAGATCCAACAGACTTTTGGCATTAACAGACCCTCCCTTTCCCTCCTTAGTCCACCAAATTGAGAGTTCACTGTACAGTGAATGGAGGATGCAAGAGCTAAGCATTGCTAGATATGCTCAAACCCTCTGTATGCCTAAAAGGCGACCCACCAGTTTGAGAACCACTGCTTTATACAATCTATTCTTCCTGTAAAACAAGTGCTCTTTTGTACCTGTATTGGGTCCCTTCGGGGAGAAAGGCGGGACATAAATATAGTAAATAAAAATAAAATATTTGCAGTCCCCAATTCCAAATTAAATGTGATGAATGCACTGCTTCTCCCTTATTTTTCTATTTTTTTGGCCATTTCTAACTCCTCTGAAACCTCTGTGATGTCCCGGCATCCTAAAAGCAGCTAAGACATCTTCCTGCAACAAGCTTGTCTTTTTCTTTAAATTCAGCACCATTATAAAAGGTTCACATGGGATCTCAGACAAGTACTATGTGGATTAGCTGTCATCATGTCTGGTTGTCCTCAGAGACAAAGAACATTGACCAACCCTCCAGCTGAAACTGGCATATGTTCATCAATTAGGTAGTCAACCCCACCTGGTTACATAAAGAGGTGGAATGACAGGCCCCAGATGGCCACAAATTCTCTGATCAGGGAGCTTCATGATCATTAAAACTGGGCAACATAAGCTCCTGCATGCAACTGCAGATGTGTGATTTGCCATCTCTGCTGCTGGAACCAGCTGCTGATTTGTAGAAGACACACCTGCCTGCCTCCAGTAAATAAAGAAGGCCAGCAATCCAGGGCCAAAGTAAGAAATTAACAACAAGGACAGTATTTCTAACTGGACACATTTAGGAAGTCATTTTTTAAACTTGTTCTTTTCACTTCAAGTCCAGCCTACCAAAGCCACTTTATGTAGCAAACCATTGGGGACTGTGTTCAGAGGCTTGGGGGGAAAAGGGACAGGGAGCAGCAGCAGCTGTCACATATGTGGACCGCTGCTGGTCAGAACATCACTAAGTGATGTTAACCTGTAATTACCTTCCTCCCCCTGTTGGTGTTACTAGTTACTGCATCCATTTTGTCTTTCTTGGGGGGCATCCAGCCAAATCCACACATTTTTGAACAGTCTGCAAAACATCTCTCCATTTTATTTATTTCCTTTTTTGTTTGGGTTTTAATAAAACTGTTTTTGCTTCTGTTACTTGTCTGCATAATCATGTACACCAGTGATTTTGTGAGTGGTCACATCTGACCATACATAGTCACTACTGTGAACTGAGTTTGAACAGAATCACCAGTTTCTATACTCTAATGGAAGGAGTGGTCTTTCTGAGACAGCTATCCTGCTACCTGGATGGTGACAGCAAGTATCTACCAGTTTCTCACTATTCAGCCACTGGCTCTTTAAGTGAAGTGGAAAGCTAGAAGGGGTGATTTGATTGCTTACCACTGAATGCTACTCCCCTTAATAAGTCTGGTTTCTCTAACATTAAATGTATCATAATCATATAAACATTGTAAATGTAAAACTTAAAGGTGAATGTGAGATGTAAATACTATATTATACCACAACTCTGATCAAAATACATACACTGAGAAGACAAATTCTTCACAGAGGTCACCTAGAGTCCTTTTTTACATTTGGAAAAAGACTGAGAACACAATTCTTTCTTCACCTACCACAGCAAGCAATCAAATAAACAACAGATGCTAAATACATCAGATCAATCACTTCCAAGAGACCTTTAGTCAATTGTATGTAGCACACTGAATTGATCCATATAAAAAATGCATGTCAGTCATCTAACACTTTCCTTGGGCTAGAATCCAAAGAGCTACTTAGGGCAATATAAGAGACTGCCACTAACACAGCAGAATTTTAAATTTTTTCACAGAGCAGTGAATCCCCATGTTATTTCACAAATTACTTTTCATACTCCATTCAGTTTCAAAAGCAGTTTATCATGCTGAATAGGAGGTTGCTACCCTAGAAAAACAAGTACAAAGCATTCTTATGTTTACAAAATTAGTGTCAAGGTTCTTTGAGGCCTTGTCTCTCAATATTTTTGCTTTAAAATGGGTTAGAATCTGCCCCCCTACACACAAAACATCACTTCTGGCATTGTTATCTCATTAACAAAATCTCGTCACTAGTTCAGGGATGAGATTTTGAGATAAAAGATTCCCAAGAGAAGCATCCCTTCCCTGCATAATTAAAAATACACAGCTGAACAGAAACATCAAGTTTTTTAAACATTTAAGTTGTCCTATTGTGCCCACAGTGGCACTGGGGAGAAAAAGAGTCCAATATACAAAGCTAAGATGAAAAAGACTGCAAACAAATATTTAGACCCATAGCTATGTAGTAAACAAATTGCACAAGGCAGCATAAACACTAGACCAAATAGTCAGTCCTTGGTCTCAGCTTTGCCCTGGAAAGAAGGTAGCCTTCTCCCATCTCCTATTGGTTGAGACTACTGGTGGTGGCAGGAGGCCATTGTCTCCATGACTGTGTCAGTAAAAGAATATAGTGTGAGAGTGTGGTGGAAAAAGGTGAGAAAATTTTATATAATGAGAAATGTGTTGGTGCTTTGCAGTGATAGTTTCAAGTAAAGACTTGAACACCTATTCTTCCTTCCTCCCCAGATATTTGCTTTCAGAATATGAATAGTTAAGGGTCAAAAAAATTTCCATATGTCCGATTGGCTAATTACCCTAAATACACACAGCCCAGCAGTAATTTTCTCAATACCAGTTTAGCAGCCCTCAATCTTGATCTTTGCTTGGATCACATCACATGAGTGTTAAGAATATATGTATATACAGAAATTTGTGATAGTTCAGGATTTCAACTAAGAAGTACAACAGTTTTCTGACTCGGATGGAAATAACTAAGCTATATACACTTATTCAAGTCCTATGCAGTAGGGAATTTGGGAGTGTATATCTTCCAGCTTGCCTGTCATACATTTGCAAGTTGGATTTCAAGTTTACACCGCAAACTTCAACACTTGCAGGTCACACCCACACAGTTCAAAACCTAATGTGGAGAGATCGCACTTTCAGGGTCTACATACACTGGGTAGTGTGTGTGAGGTCCAAGATGTGACTATAAGGGAAAAACAGAGCAGTGAGCATACAATCCCAGTTCCTTACTGTGAACATGGAATGAAATAAAAAGAGCCCAATCCTATCCAACTTTCCAGTGCTGATGCAGCTGTGCTAACAGGGCATGTGCTGAATCCTGCCATAGGAGAACAGTCACAGAAGACTCCTCAGTGTAAGGGAATGTTTGTTCCCTAAACTCAGGGTTGCATGGCTGCTGCATTGGTACTGAAAAATTGGATGAGATTGGATTCTAAAACAGTTAAATTACTAGCAGTATAGCTTACCTCAATCTGCATTTTCAGATGAGTCTTAAAATTTGAAAGTAGAGTCAGGAATATAGAAAGTGAAAGTTCAAATACTTCAGGAACAGATGAAACTCCATTTTTAGACAGTGCAACACAAAGATACTGCTTAATAGCATTAATAAACATTTCATTTGTCCGGAAAACAGGTCCTGCATTCTGTAAGATGGACAGCAGCAACTGCAATGAAAGAATCTTTGACCGCAATTCATGAGACCTACAGAAATATAATATAACAATTACCTCAACTGTTTGCAGTAGATATTATTGATCATACACTTCTTTACAATCTTTACGTAAGTTTCATTTCCAGGATTTTATTCCTGAATGGGTTTATCATCATTTGTCCAACCATTCTTACTGTGTTTCTATCAGTAGGTTCCTTCCCATCTTGATTGTTGGTATCCTCCCAGGGACCTGTATTGGAACCCTTTATTCTTTATCTGCCACCACTTTTACCTCTTACGAATTCTTTTCATATTAATCATCACTTTAATGTTGATAATTTACTGTTGTATTTTTCAATTCCAGAATTTATCCTATTGTTGGTTGCTAATCTTCCTACCAGTTTTGTGCCTCTTCTGTAAATAAATGCCTCTGTATTGATTATCACCCATTAAAAAAAAGGGGACCTTGCTTTAAAATGGTAATTTCTGGAAGCACCACTGCATTGTGAAAATACTGCAATGTGAACCTAATAATGCATTTTTGGTAATTTATTCCACCACCTCAGAACTTGAAGTCTGCTACAAAACTATTTCCCTCTCTAAATGGTTATTTAAAAGTTTATGTGTTGTAGTTAAAAATCATAAATTACAAGGCAATAGCAAGAGAAGAGATTCTGACTGGATATTAGTAAAAATTTCAGACAGAACGGATGGTTCAGCAATGGAACAGATTGCCGAAGGTGATGGATACTCCTTCACTGGGAATCTTCAAGGAGAGGCTCGACAAGCACCTGTTGGAGATGGTCTAGGAGGATTTCCTGTTACAGGACAAGGGGTTGGACTACATCAGCGGTGCCCAAACCCCGGCCTGGAGGCCACTTGTGGCCCTCGGAGGCTCCCAATCTGGCCCACAGGGAGCCCCCAGTCTCCGATAAGCCTCTGGCCCTCCAGAGACTTGCTGGAACCTCTGCTGTCCTGATGCAACTGCTCTCAGTATGAGGACAACTGTTTGACCTCTCACCTGAGCTGTGGGATAAGGGCTCCCTCCACTACTTGCTGTTTCACGTCTGTTATGCAGCAGTGGCAATGAAGGAAAGGCTCGCCTTGCTTTGTGCAAGGCCTTTTATAGGCCTTGAGCTACTTTAAGACCTTCGTTCATATAAGTTCCATCTCAAAAATATTCATTTATGTAAATTTATTCAAACTTTAAATACAAATTAATTCTTTTTTTTCCGGCCCTCTGACACAGTGTCAGAGAGATGATGTGGCCCTCCTGCCAAAATGTTTGGACGCCCCTGGACCAGATTATCATTTAGGTCTCTTCCAACTCTGATTCTACAATTCTATGATCATCATCTCAATAAACATAGTCACAATGTTGAATATGCTGCTACTGGCTGAGATGCTACCAAACACTTATATTTGCATTGCTGATTAGCTTAACTATCACCCACGAGGTTATAACACCCTGCTGATGGCAATCTTGAACCCATTATAAAGTGAATAACTTATTGTATAATGAACCTTGTATTAAGTGGGGGGTTTCAGATACTATATTACAGTGTTCTTCAACCTTGGGGTCAGGTCCCCAAGCCGTGGAGCTTCAGTTGTGGGGTCGAAGCAACTTATAGGAATGAAAAAGGTTGAAGATCACTGGACTAGAGCACAACCAAGTAAAGGGGGAGGTATCTGATGTACCCATTAATCTGTCAGGAGATAGAGTTCCAGTCCTGCTCAGGTTCATAGCAATTGTGCTAAAGTAGCTTTCACTAGTGCCAGGCTTCATGGGAAGTTTCTCTCTCTCATAAGAATATTTGGTTACAGTGAACAGTGCTGTGATGGTGTTAACAGGGCAGGGAGTGGGCAGCAACAGGGGCAAGGAGTCAGTGGACAGGGTTCTGGAAAAGACCAATGGTGGGCCCCCATTATCATACTTTATATATTGGGGTTGTGGCACGGAAAAGGTTGAAGACCACTGCTATATTACATGGGGCAAAGAGTGGGAACTGCTACTGGGTATTCATAATGTTATTCTCTAAGAATTTTACAGTAAAATAATATAAACTTACTTTGGATCAGGTGGCCCATCTGACAGAGGCTTCATAGAGAGTTTACACAGTGACCTGAATACTAGGAAGGCATCTTTTTGTAAAATATGGGAAAATTTAGCACCAGGGGTAGGTCCTGAAGAATTTCCAGATTCCTAAAGAAGTTAACATATTTAGTAGTATTCCATTTAGAATTAGAACGGCATATTGAATAATCTTTATCTTGTAGCAAAAAGGATATAATACAACATTCTCAGTACAAAATAAGTTTGATTACTGAATTTTTTAAGCTAGCCATTATTCTCAAGAATCACATGACTTGAAGTTAAACAATTCAAAAATTTAATCACCATGATATTTTGATTAATTTTTATACTTTTTATTGATATCAGTCATACTTTTTACAATCACACCATTTATTTTTAAATGTTTTAAGTAAAACACATTTCTAGTTACTTATGTTAATATTTCTGAAGAGAATATCAAGAGTTCTGCAACATATTTAAGAAGTACAGCTGAATGAAAATAGCAACTTTCCCCCTTCGCCTTAAGCATCTATGTTTGGAACTGTTTATTTTTTAAATTTGTAAAGGATAGTTATGGACTAGCTATGAGCATGTGTTCATAAGCAGAGCCCTAGAGTGTCAGAGAGCAACACAGGGTGTAAACATTTAAAAAAATTTAGACATAAAAACTCACATTCTTGAAGTGACCAAGGACATGAAAAAAATATCAAATCAATGTTTATGTAATATCTGAGTCAGAGGCTATTCCTACATTATTTATGTAGCAGTATCACATGCAACATTGGTCTATAGGACATATCAATCTTTGTCCTGTGTTTGTATCAACTTACACAAATTAAAAATTAAAGCATCTGCTCTGTAGGGTTAAAGTTGCTGTCTTATCCAAGCTTTGTTTACACAACATAAACTTAAAAACACATTATAATAAAGTATTCCAACTCATTTTAAACCACAGTTTTCTGCAAATATTCAAAAGACTTTTTCATGTAAGGCTACTTTAAGGTTCAGCATATGTCCTTATACCTGAGTATCATTGGAAGAGACTGATAACCTGTCATCGGGTAAAGACGGTGTATAAACAACAGAAATGGGTGTCCCTGGAATTCCATTTGCCTGGATGTTTTCACTGTCACTACCATCTTCTGAAGTTCCAGCTGGCCCATCAGTCATATCCTTTTCAGCAGTTCTTTCTACTACATCTGTAAGGGAAAAAAGAAAAAATATTATGGAATGTCATAAAAAGTATGATGTTTATAAGTAGCTGGTAATACAGCTGGAAATATGTATTAGTGTTACAAGCCACATAATATTTCAACTATTTATTGTACATTGCCAAACAACAGCCCCCTGAAGATTATAAACCCTTCCAAAAGTGTCCGTGTTGCCATATCGGCAAATACTACTATATCAAATTAAAGTTCAGGCAGTACATTTCCACATTAAAGATATGAGTTGGAAAAAATAGTGTTCAACAAATTGAGTATGAAACACGTTATTGGCTCCTAATTTAAAAAAATGATTAAATAAAATTCAACAGGGATGCCAGAAACTGTAGGTTTTGAACCAGGAAGCTTACAGGCTGATTCTGAGATCCAGCTCAGAAGGGAGGGCGGGGAGGAGGAGGAGGAAGGAGAGAGGCGTTCCAGGGCAGGGGAGGGTAGGTGGTCGGGCGGGGTGCAGGAGGTAGGGCTGGGACCTGGCTGTTATGCCAGATCCCAACTCCGTTCTCTGAGCAGTGCAGAGCGGCTACAAGCTGCTCCATTCTCCTTGGGCATATCCTGAGGTGGCACAAGTCCCATTGGAGACCCACTGGAGATGTGGTGGCTTACCTGGGGGTAAGGGGAAGAGTTTCCCCTTGCCTCTGGCCCCAATCTTGCCCTGGATACAGCACAGGCCTCCTGGCCTGCCTGTTCCAGCACAAGATAGAATTGCACTGCACGTGTCATACAATATTTTAAACTAAAGACGCAATCCAAACCCGCACTGGAGCAGGCAAGCCAGGAGGCTTGTGCTGCATCCAATGCGGATTTCTGGCCAGCAGCGGCTCAGCCAGAGGCAAGGGGAAACTCTTCCCCTTA
This sequence comes from Tiliqua scincoides, assembly GCF_035046505.1. NCBI lineage: Eukaryota > Metazoa > Chordata > Lepidosauria > Squamata > Scincidae > Tiliqua > Tiliqua scincoides. The sequence goes on along the minus strand of NC_089824.1, from coordinate 39,763,700 downwards.
CCCCTGGGTAAGGGCTGCTGGCCCCAATGGGTCTCCTCAGACCTGTGCCACCTCTGGAGGTGGCGCGAGTCCGAGGAGCGCGGAGCAGCTTGAAGCTGCTCCATTCTCCCCGAGGAACGGGATTGGGATCTGGCATGACCATGGGGTCCCAGCCCCGCCCCGGCTTCCCCACCCCCGGGGCTGCCCATTGCCCGCCCTCCCCGTCCAGAAACGTCCCCCTCCTGCCTCCTCCCCGCCCCCACACCTACCTTCACTGCTTGTGTAGGCACGGGTGCGACGGCACAAGCGGTAGGGAGGAAGCTGCCGTGGAGGCTTCTGCCAGCCTCCGTGTGTCGGCGCATCTATATGTGCTAATGCAGCTTCCTCCCACTGAGGCGCAAATGTGCTTTATGGTACATTTGCAACCCTCCTGGGGCTCCTATACCAGCATAGGTGCCGGTTAGGATTGCGCCCTAAGATACTAATCAAAATAACTGTGCTGCTTAAAATACTACTACTTGTTATTTTAGGTATTATATTCCCACACTGCCTCCATCCCCAGATCTTTACCACAACTTCCCACAAGTTTCCTGAGCTCCCACCCAAGTAAGTTATATGCTTTAATGTAAGTATAGTACCTCCAACTACTATGTTCACCATTTCCTGGACTATGCTTTGTACAACATCCTGTGCCGTTTCTTCACATTGAGTACATTCTCCATCATATGGTCCTCCATCGTTTTTAGAAAGAGCTACAAAATAAGAACAGGAACTGTTTTATTCAGAGTATATTATGCTTGCATTCCAGTCAGTTTTATAATACAATAAACCCCACATAGCTCTTTATTCTTCAACAGTTATTCATTGCATATAATTAACCTGAGTTGCTAACAATTAACTACCTACCTCAACCACACTTCAAGAAAGTAACCTGTGACTACAAGGCAGTTTGTTAAAGTAACCATAATCTTGGTATCAAGGTCTGCTGACAATGTGCCTGTTAGTTTGAATTAACTGAAACTGAAACAACAATTCCTTTAGACAATAAAACTTCATACCCTCTTCCACCCTGTTATGGCCAAACCACCCATTATTACTTTCTGCTGCTGTTGCCTGGTCAGCTTCTGTTTGTTCATTTTCTGCACTGGAAATATCAGACCCATTTTCTGCTTCTGTGTCTTCTTGAAGGCTCTTGTCCACATGATTTGTGTGATGGTCCAGGTCCCCTTCATGATCCTGGGATAGGTGATCAACCGTCTGCTCTGAAAGATGTCTCAGTTGAGGCGATTCAGGCTCATGATGGCTTAGAGGTGACTGTTGCAGATGGTGCTGCTGCCGATGTCTTTCTTTCTCCATTTGTTTGGCTTCTTGAAGCTGTAACAAATTGAATACATCTGAACAAACAATGTATTAAAGAAAATCTATTATTTTGTTATGTTAGAACAAACATTCCTGCTATTTTATACTCTAGGACAGTGGTTCTTAAACTGGTGGGTCATGACCCACCAGTTCGTGTAACACTTCCCCCGTCCCTTTAAGGGATGGGGAAGGGGGGAGGCAGCAACACGATCCCCAGGATCGCGTCGTGAAGGGGGGGTGCTTGTGCCTTACTCTGCATGATGCTGGGCTGCAGCAGGCTGCAAGAGGTGCAGGCAGCCCTGCATAGTGCTCCCTGACGCTTGGAACCTGCAAAAGAAGTAGGCGCAAAGCACTTCTGTTTTGCAGGAAGTGCTTTGCGCCCGCTTCTTTTGCAGGTTCCAAGCGTCAGGGAGCACTATGCAGGGCTGCCTGCATCTCCTGCAGCCCAGCATCATGCAAAGTAAGGCACAAGCACCCCCCCTCGCCCCTCTTCACAACACGATCCTGGGGATCGCGTTGCTGCCCTAGCCCCTTCCACACAAGAACTCACTGAGGGAGTAAAGCTCCCTCAAAGTTTGAGAAACCCTGCTCTAGGAGCATCAAACAGAAAAGTCCACACATAGAAGATGCACATTCAGGATTTGTAGTCTTCTAGCCTTCGACTGTATGCAATGCTCCACTATATGTGAAGTCTGCAAAAGTAAAGGTATCAAGAATAGCCCAAGTGCTCAACTCCTCAAAATGTTTTCAGTTATTGCAATATGAAATAAAAGGAAGGGGCTTGGGCAGAGACTAGCAAAACAGGTCAAATATTGCTTAGGAATACAAGAGATTAAAGTAGCATTTGAAATCACCCAATATAAAGTGCAAAGATACTTACTGCTTGGTTTTCCATACGTGCAAATATAACATTCAGCATTTGGGTAAGAGTGGCCTTGGCTGTAGTTTGATTTATGAGATTTTTGCTTGCAAGATAGATATTGTAACATGTTCTTACAGCCTGCAGGACTGTTCCTTCATGAATTTCTATGTGTTGAGATGTTACTGCCGTGAGTAGAGCCTAAAATATATAAGTAGACATATAGGTATAAAGTTACCACTACTATCATAACTGAAAATTTCTGTATGTGCAGTTCCCCCTCCATTAAAACACATCTAAGCACATGCTCACGCCCATGTGTGGGTAACAGCAGCACATCCACCTGGAGTACAGATCATGCCATGTGTATGCTAATGTTGCACACATGTAAACCAATACATATGGCATGTGCACTTAAGATGACATCACAGAATGCTTACACAGAGCATTACCTATAACCTGTACTACACTGTAATAGTGCTTTAGCATATTATACACACATGGAATTCTCTTCATACAAATGTAATGAAATAATGAAATATTTTTGTATTTAGAAAACTTTGTTGTCTTTCTACCAAAAAAACAATGCAGCTCTTTAACAGAAGAGTTTGTTTATTGAAATGTTAAATAGCATCTCTCAGAAAAGTTGGAAAATTCATGGCTAAAACAAGAAATGAAACATTGTACATTATAAAGCAGAGGATATTCAACTCTACTCAATTACTGCAAGTGCATGAACCACATAGCTGACTGGCACATGTCAGCCTGCCACCCTCTCTAACCTGGAAGTAATTGCTGAGACATGATGATGTCACTCCCATTACTTCCAGCATGGTCAGAGCAAAGTTGGCCACTTCCGAAGAAGCAGTCAACTTTGCTCTGACCAACTGCACAGAGAATGACTGTGAGGGTGGGCAGGAGACCACCCCCGCAATCATTCTTGGAGGAGTCACGCGCCACTTGGAACAAAGCTGGCTGTTTCTGCATGTGGCCCTGCTGCAAGCGGCTCATTCACAAACAAGGAGGGCAGGACTGGCAACTGGAGCGCCATAGTGGGGGTGGCAAAGAGTGTCAGTAAGGGTCCTGTGACAGCCCTCAGCTACGCAAATGATGCGCATCTCAGACATATAACTCTACAGAAAACCATATCAGGTTCAAAACATTATTTCAGATCTTTGTTTTTCCCTTACCATTGTTTGCAGAAAACTAGTTTCCAAGTTTGGACATAATGTAGAACCATAGTTAATTCAAAGTGAAAGTAAAATCTTTCATTCACCTTCTCTCAGGAAGGAAGGGGGGAGTGCACAAAGCTACAATTCCCATTATACAAAGAAACCACTGTGGAACTCTGGTTTCCCATTATATTCAAACCAGGTTATGATATATAAGTATCCAATTAGAAATCTGAAAACAGCTGGCATCAGCTGTTACCTGATGAAAACATCAGATTACCTTTATAATTTGTAGCTGAACACCTTCATCTGTCTGAGGTCCTTGAAAGCAGCCACATATTGTTTCAATAATTCTATCAATTAATTTTTTGCCAGGAGCTGTACTATCTGGAGCACTGCCAGTCAGATGTCCATAGGCTATAAGTTTCTGAGAGAAAAACAAAAGAACTGTGAACAAACAAGGTTAAGCACCATAACTTGTACCTTGCAGTCAGGATAATTCTCATCTAAAGTACTTTACTGCAGTAATTCCAAGCTTTTAAACATCCTGGAACAAATCTGCAATAAGGTAAAATCAGAACAAAGCAGGAACTAGCAAGATACTGACATGTCCCCCCATCTCCTGTTCACAGTAACCACAGGTTTTCCCATAATATTTGAACTGGGTAGATTATGGCTCTGCTAGCTGTAAATTTACCTCCAACCGAGAGTAAGAAACTCTTGATTGAAATGGATTGTCAATTCTGGTTCTGGAGCAAACAGTGGTTATCAATAGCACAGAAGTCATAATAGAAAAACCAACTGTTACCAGAAACCAGGATGTGACAGAAGACATCAGCACATGAAAGGCAAGAAGGGAACATTCAAGCCAGTAGCACATTTGCCACAGCCAAACAATGATTTGGCTACAACATCTGAACTAGGCCACGGCAAATCCCAATTATCGTAGATACTCGCCTATAATTCAGTCAGGTTTTGAGCAACAACTCAAACATCATTTTCTATGACGCTCAGATAAGTTGGGGTTAAACTTGGGGGGTGTCTGATTATAGTCTTGTCTGATTTTACCCAAGGCCAGATCCTGAAAAATAACCTTCCAATAACCTAAGAATGGTACAGACTATTAAAGACATAGTAAAAGATCATAAGATACATTTTTATTCTTTAACTTTATAAATTCTGGTCTTCACAACCTTTATGTAAACTATCAGAATAAGTGCCCTGTAAACAAGATACCAGCAGAGCAGTGGTTCCCAACCTGGGATACATGTACCCCCAGGGGCACTTGATAGGACCTTTAGGGGTACTTGAAAAAGAAATGAATGGCAGAAAAAGGCAGGCAGTGCTCCAGAATGCCTTGCAGAACCAGCAAGGCAGAAAGGGGGGTAGCTAGCTGGCTGTGAAAGGTCCACCAATGGCTAATTTTTGGTCAGCAATTCATGTAGGAAAAAAGCTGAAACATAATATGGAAAGCGATCAATCACCAAGAATTTCTCAGGACACTTCTCATACAAAACTGTGTAAAGGCATAGTCTTCAGTTCTTCAAACAGATAAATACTGTGATGAATACATGAAGTATGGATTTTCATATAGAGGAAGGCTTATATTATTTTAATTACAAACATTTTGCTAATATGAGGGGTACAATTTATGGAAATGGACTGCCAAGGGCATGCAAGTGAAAAAAGGTTGGGAACCACTGCAGGAGAATCATTAATCAAATCCTTCTTCAAGGTGCCTGGTGTGTTAAGCCAGAGGCTCTATATATAACATACAACTTATAACACATAACTGAGAATGTGCAATTCAATTCACAGTGGAGAGACAAGCAACAAGGCATGATTGTGAGCAAGTGCAGCTGCACATAGTTGCAACTCTATTTACTCAGACGTAGTAATTCTTAAGTAATGGTACACTGAATTGGAGCCTGGGACTTCCTTTCAAATGGTGTTTAAAAAAAACAGATCTCTGTCAAACATTTGCAAAATGGAATAAGGCTTGCTTGCTTTCAATGAAAGCCTTGCTTTTGTTCTCAGGGGAATAAAAGGTTAACTGTGGCTGCAGTTTTACCCAGGAGGGGTTGCCTTGGAGATTAACAACCCTCTAATTATGTCTGCAACTTCTCCTTGCCTGACACTTAAGTGACCTCAGAGATAAGGCAAGGTGATGATCTAAACTTGATTTACCAGCAGAAATTTCTGCAGGAGTATCTACAGTAAATCACCATGTGAGGACAGTTAACATTTCCAGATTTTGCTCTTAGTAGGACTTCTATTTAAAAAAAGAAAAAAATTAGTTTCTCACAAAATGTAATGTTAGCTTAACAGCCTAAACCTAAAAGGCTGGCTTAACAGCCACTAGCTGTTAGATAGCTAGATAGTAGCCTAACAACTTTCAACAAATTTAAAAAAAACTAATACTATGAATAGATTTAAGAATTTGGATAAAACTTCACAAAGAGACTTCCTTCTTTTCATTAAGAAAAAACCAGAAACTTAAACTGATAAATTAGTGATACACAATTCAATACAAACCTGCAAACAATCTAACGAAGTACTAACAATCCTGGGACACTTGGACTGGCATGCCAATTCAAATGGTAAGAAGTACTTGTCCGCCTCAATAAAGCTTGTCTTTGATTTCACCGGTGGAAGAGTGCTTGAGCCAGGCTTTGCTTCTCCATGAGGAGGACTGAACAAAATGATCCAATTAGGATGGTAGTAAGGTAAAAATATTCAAGAAAATACAGAAACAGATGTACAGCTAATCACCACAAATGCTTTTCCATTTTAAAAATAAAAAATGTGCCTGTTTGACATAAAACTATATGTTGAATAAATTTGTCATTGCTTGCTAACTGACTCTAGTTACTGTATTAGCTAAGAAGCAGACAAATGTAACAATTTGCAATGAACATAGCAAGAGCTAAAAATTTTACCAGACTACTACAGAGAATCTAGAACAGGGGTGCTCAATAGGTGGATCGCGATCTACCGGTAGATCGCGAGGCAAAATGAGTAGATCACGGAGCCCTGTCTCTCCAAACTGTTAATATGTCAGTTTCATCTAGTGACTAGACGAAACTGACATACTTAGCTAACACTAAACTGACACTGAAACTGACACTTTAGCTGCTCTTCAGGCATGCAGCAACAAAACTGACAAAACTGACTAGACTCCAGCAGGGGCTCCATACATTAAAGGGGGTGTCTGTCAGATGCTTCCTTCTCCCCTGGTAGATCTCCGGGCCTTGCTGGGTTTCAAAGTAGCTCTCGAGCCAAAAAAGCGTGAGCACCCCTGATCTAGAACATGTAGATTAGTTATGTATGGCGGTTTTGCTACTGAACAGCTCCTGTCCTCAGTGTGAACAAAGTATTACTGTTACTTGTTACTGTTACTTAAACAGATGCCTCTTTAAAAACCTGTAATGTGAAGATGTGTATCATTGTCTCTTAAGGGTGTGCGAGTATGCTTGCACACGTGAAAAAATGTAACATCTGCTCATTTTATTGCAAACACACAAATTTGTGGCAAAATTTTCTGTATATCAATACCATAGATATCAAAAGCCCCAAATTTTAAGATATTATTTATATTATATATTTTAAGATATTTATTTAATATTAAATATTAAGATATTATTTTATATAAACAAAAACAGCTCTATGGAGAGAATAAAATAAAACCAGACTGTCATACGTGCTGCACTACATGTCTTGCAAAAAGATTTAGGCAGGGGATAACTTTAACTTGTAATTAATTATATTATTTTAATTAATTTACTTTACTGAACAAATTAAAGTATACAGGATGACATATGGAATGCTGTAACATGAAATCTCTCATATTCTTGCAAAATATAAGCAGCATGAAGATAATCTAACTCTGCAATCCTGATCAAGTCGGTTTTTCCTTCATCAGGCAAGTCCATACAATTAAAAAAAATAAAAAATATGAGTATACTCATTCTTAGCTCTGTATGATTAAGGAGTACATAGAAAGTATCTGGATATTTCATTAATTTGTGGAGAATTATTTACCAGTTCAACTATTAATCCTAAATTTTAGGGTTTTTTAAAATTTCCAGAAGCTGTAGTTTTCCCTTCATCTTGGGTGCTCATAGGAAAGTTCCTACAACAGATGGTCAAAATGTGGAGAGAGAAAGGGAATTCTACATTCCAAGAAGTTTTAGAGTCATATAACATCTATAAAGGGTGTTTAAGGTGCCTTATTTATGACCTTCACTGATCTAGTAACATCCTGACACTCCTTATATTTGCTTTAACTGTAATTTGAAGCCAGTGATTAGAAAGAAAAAATGCCTGCTATGAAAATTGATTTGAATCACAAAATGTTTTTTTTCCTGCATTTGCACATTGCAGATGAAGATTTGATACCTTTAAATTGGCACCAGGTCCACATGTGAGTGTTCCATACTTCACCTTAGCATGGTGCCTTAGTGCTAAACAGGCAGTTTATGAAGCAGCCTTCCCTTAAAACAAAGTACTGCATGATTTAAAGCAACGATTTTCAACCTTTTTTATCTCACAGCAAGGCATTAAAATTGTCAAGGCACACCATCAGTTTTTTGACAATTGACAAGGCTGAGACACTGACAGTAGGGGCTCACATCCCCCAGTGGCCCTATTAACAAATGATCCTTCCTCCAAACTCCCTTGGCACACCTGCAGACCATTCACGGTACACCAGTGTGCTGAGGCACAGTGGTTGAAAATGGCTGATTTAAAGTATTTCTCCATATAAATACAGCTAGGAATACTTTTAACAGGTAAAACTATTCATGCTCAAGAAAGAGGAAGAGTACCTTTGTTTTCCAGTTTCTGCTTTTATTTCCTCTGGGGGAAAAAAACACACATAAAAACATTATTTCTAAGTCTGACATATTACATTACCAAATTCACTTTCACATTTAATTTAAAAAAATTTAAAACTAATTCTACACTAGATAATACATCAGTAGCATTTTATCTCAAACTGAACTACAGGCCAAATCCTATCCTTGAGATATGCCAGCATACACCAGCAAAAAAGAGCCCTGTCAGTGAAGAAGCCCACCCCACCAGCACATACTGATGCTTCACTCCAGTGGAGCAACCAACGTGATAGAGATGGCACATCGCTCCATGGATAACAGGCTGTATCAGTGTTTCCAAAGACATTGGGGGTGTTATAGGTAAGGACTGTGCTAGCATTACGCAGAGTAAGAACAAACTTGCATTTGGCCCATGTTGCATTGGTGTTGGTACACTATTGGTGTAGCGCTACCAGCTGTGACGGGTGTTGCATTGACACAACATCCAAATAGGATTGTGCCGTAAGACCTATTTTAACATATCATGCAGTTCATGTTGAGCAATACAAATAACTGCACTCATGATTACAATCAGACAAACACTGATTGAACCTTGATAACCAATAAGCTTTCAATTCAAAGGATGAAAAACCACCTCATTGTGAATATGGCAGGGTGTCTGAGTGTCTTGATAACTAATCTCTATTATGTGATCTTGATGCTGTAACAGAACCTGGTCCAGAATAGAAACCTTTAAGAAACCTGGTCCAGAAAAAGAATACATAGACAGAAGTTCCAATCTCTTGGCATAATGCATGCAATTGTGCTTATCTACACAGAATGGTAACCTCCAGTACTCTATTTAGAGGAAAGATATAAATCATTTAAATACATAAATAAGAATGCTCTTAAAATGACTACGGACAAATATAGTCCCTTATACACCCTCATATACACACATTACCCACACAGCTCCCACCATTGCCATAAGAAGTCATTGCACTGAAAACAATGCACACCTCTGAGTCCATTTCACAATTAATGTTTGAGGAAAGTTTGTGCCAACCGTTCCATTCACCAGTGTGGCAAATTTCAGGACCATTAGAATGATGACTGTATCTTATATAAACTTTCAGTTTATAACAGAACACTTCTTCACCTGTCAAAACAGCCATTTCAAATGTCATATATTTATTTCTCTATGCCAAGCTAGTAATAGCGAGCTGCTCTCTTATCAGCTGAAACACAACATTTGCACACAAAACATAGTTTAGGAAATAATTCATCCAGAAGCAAATTTTTAATTTTTCCTATGCCTAACACATATGCTCAGATCAATATACTTATTCAAAACGCCTAGTCAAGCCACCCAACAGGTTCCTTGTAAAACTAAAATATTCTATAAGTTCACTTTAGGAAAAACACACATTTTCAAAGTTGGAGCATCAGCTACATCTGCTTTACTGTTAATTTCATGCTCAGGAGCATTACATGATTAACTGCCAAGTGAATGCAGATCATGAACATCACAAGACGACACAGGCCCAGATTTGTTCTTCAATTAAATGTCAAAAACCTCAGATGTTTAATAAGCTTCCAGAACAAGTACAAATCATACTTCATGGCCTGATTCACCTGATGAACATATGAAGACAATTACATATTTGACAAAGTCAAACATTTCTAAACTGCACAAGTCAAAAGACAGCTTTAAACTTGGTAGCATCAGGAATGCTAGTGCTTAAAATTACAAATCTCTGGACAGAGGGCTAGGCCTGAGCCTAGTGAGCTACAAGGCCTGTGTGCACTCATTGACCCCAAGTCCTCTTTAATCACAGAAGAAAATACAGTAGTGTTGTACAACCTCAGTCAATCCTGCAGTTGACAAGCACTATATAGCTTCTGGGTTGACCAGTCTGGCCTTGCAGCTGCACCAGTGCTGGAAAGTTGGACAGGACTGGGCCCTAAGGCAGTGCACAGCTCCACCATTAAAGCCTCTAATCTTTCCGTCCACTGGAAGGCTCAACTCAGAAGTGTGTTGGACAGCACCACTGTGGATGACATGTGTCCCCTGTGAAATAATGGGCCAGGAAAGACCCACTGGAATCTCCCCATGTTTTACTCGTATCTAGCCACTGGATAGATCCATCAACCTGACCATGAAGTAGGCTATGCTTAACCTCTCCCAATGCAACTAGCCAGCACATGACTTGGCAGGCAGGCAGGCAGCTGGTCTGACATCTACAAACTCAGTACAAATGCAGATCAGGGATTTGTACTGAGACAAATACTGTACTGTACAAATGCAGATCCCCTTGCTTCCTCTCTCCTCCCTCCGGGCTGTTGCATTACACAGAAAAGGGGAACGGCACACAGTACTGCATAAGTACCTTGTTAATGTCTTCAAAAACAGTGATGCACCTCAGATTTGTTTCCCCGTTTCAAACAGGCTACAGAACTCGTGCAAGGAAAGCGCCCTACAGGTAGACCACAGCTGTGATACAAGGACATCTGCAAGAGGGATCTGAAGGCCTTAGGGATGGACCTCAACAAGTGGGAAACCCTGGCCTCTGAGCGGCCCGCTTAGAGGCAGGCTGTGCAGCATGGCCTTTCCCAGTTTGAAGAGACACTTTGCCAGCAGTCTGAGGCAAAGAAGGAAGGCCCATAGCCAGGGAGACAGACCAGGGACAGACTGCACTTGCTCCCGGTGTGGAAAGGATTGTCACTCCCGGATTGGCCTTTTCAGCCACACTAGACGCTGTGCCAGAACCACCTTTCAGAGCGCAATACCATAGTCTTCCGAGACTGAAGGTTGCCAATACAAATACAGGGCAATCAGGTTCCAGGGCGAGCTTCAGCTCTTCCTCACAAGCACCTTTCCCCATGAATTACCCCTGACTTATCTGAGAGTCATGGAAAATTCCATGATTTTGGCTGAAAACCTGCTCTTGCCTTATCTGTGAGATTTCCTTATAGGCAAGTATATACAGTAGTCAATGAGAAAAATGGAACCCCAATTCCTCAACTCCTCATAAAAATGGAAAGATAAACTGGGCACTTATGTATTTTGTTCTAGCTTACACATTTTGTGGCACAGTTAATCCTGCTCTAAGCGACACACTCCTTCAGTCATTGGAGGCCAACAGGAAAGTCTGCACACATGGCTTTTATACAGACACTGGCCAGTTCAGACTTTATTCCATATTAGCTTTAACCTCAAGTATCTGATTTTGCTCCTTTGATCTTTGTCTAATTTTTTTAAAAATAAATTTTCTATATACCGTATTTTTCACTCCATAAGACGCACCTGACCATAAGACGTACCTAGTTTTTAGAGGAGGAAAACAGGAAAAAAATATTCTGAACCAAATAGTGTAATGAAATATTTAATAAACTATAACAGAATAACATTTGAACCATGTAAAGTGAACAGCAGTCAACAGTGGCATTAAGAACCATTATCACTGTCATTAACTAATGGAGAGACTTAAAGGTTTGAGTACTCTAGTTTTCTGGAAACCCCAAGAACTCATCATCGCTAGAGTCAGAATTTATGAAGCTCACAAAAGCAGGTGCACACAAATAGGGGATCACATTATCTTTCTGCTACAATGATGTTCTGCCAAATTCCAATCCACTGGGCCTCGTGCCCGCTTAAGGCTGATCAGTCCCCCTTGTGCAACTCACCAGTGCAGCAAGTAAAAGTGAGTCCAGTTCTAGTCCACAGATGCCAAGTAAATCAGTCCCATCAATCAGAGTTGCCAAATCAGAGTCCAGAGCCAATAAGCCAAATTACAGTCCAAGGTCAGGTTCCAGGTAGGTTAGTCAAATCAGGGTATCCAAGTCCAGTCACAATCCACAGTCAGATTCCAAATTCAGTAAACCCAGGCAGTCTCCTCTCCTACCTCCAACCTGCACTCCTTCAAAACCCACAAACCCTTTCTGCCTCAGGTACTCCTTATATCCCTGAGGGCCCTATTGCCTTCCAGTGGCTGCAGCTGTGCAGCACACTCTGCTGGATGCCCAGGCCTTACCCTTAAAGGGGCCACTGCTGACACCACATCTACCGCCTTGCCAGTTCTTCCATGATTCCAATACAAATGAACAAGTGGAAAGTCCAACCACAACTTGAATTCTCAAGACACAACAAACCTCTGGATTTATGGTGATTTACCTGGGGCTTGTGCAATAAGCAAACACTGGCATTCTGACCAAGGAGACAGTTTTTTCTTTGTGATGGGGGGGGGGGGGCTTACATTCAGATGCTGGATGAGGTGAGTGAAAGCGCCCCTCCCCTGCTGTGTATGTGTGGGGGGAGGGCAGAGCATCTGTGTGTGTAAGAGAAAGGGGCAGCCTGTGTGTGTGAGAGAAGGGGAAAGTGTTTGTGTTGCAGAGAAGTTGCAATGCTCCAGGCTTGGGGTGGGGGGAAAGAGAGGCTGTGATGCTCCAGGCTTGGGAGGGGAGAGGCTTTCCTGGGAGTAAGCCCCCCTGACTCTAACGGGACTTACTTCAGAGTAGGCATGCACAGGATTGGGCAGCGAGACTGCCACCCCACCCACGCTTTCCTGGGAGTGAGCCCCAGTGACTCTGAGACTTACGTCTGAGTAGAAACGTGGGCTTGAGCTCCCTCCAGTGCTGCCACAGTCCGCGCGGGCGCTGAGGGAACGCAGGAGCCCCCCAGCCAGCTCAGCCTCTGACCGCCCGGGGAAGCCGAGCAGAGCGAGCGGGCAGGGGGCGGGGCCAGGGCGGAGTGTTTTTTTGTTTGTTTGTTTTTTGCAGTATTCGCTCCATAAGATGCACACACTTCCCCCCCCACTTTTTGGGGTGGAAAAAGTGCGTCTTATGGAGCGAAAAATACGGTACCTAAAAAAACCACCTGCCCATCTCATTATGACAAGAGCTCTGAGACCATGTCTACTTGAACTCAGGCAAGACTGCTCACTTGGTTAAATGTTACAAAGTCTTGGAGAATGAGAGAGTTGTGTGCACAGGTCAGTCAGCACTCCTTTCCTCCGATATCTGGGTTGCATGCTGAGAGATGTGTAGAGAAATGGGCTCACCACAGGTGGAGGGGGGGAAGGCATGAGAGGGAGCCTATACTCTTACCACTCTGAGAGACAGCAAATCTGTCCCCCAAGAGATACAGCAGTTAGAGCCAGGACTGTTTGCCAAAGTGTGCTTCTGTCTTCCCTGAGGAACTCAAGAGCACTTGGGAAACCTGACGCATAGGTTGCCTGTTCAACTACTCCCCATCATCATATAACCATCATTTATCATACATGTATTAACTACTGAGTTTCATCTGCTCATATATTTTGTGGATCTGTTTCCTAGTAGAACTCTTTTGAATCATAACAGTAATTATGGTGACATTCAGACTAGTTTTCCACTCACCAAAAAGCTCTTGCACAAGTAGAAGTGTATTGAAGAAGGTTGATGTACACAGAAATCAACCTCTGTTCCAGAGTAGTACTTGCAGTAGTAGAAGATGCCGAGCAACAGATTTCACAGCCTTTAGCACAACTGTTGAAGTGTTCTCTGGCATTGCACCCCTGGTGGCCTATCACACTTCATGTGTGTTTCAATATGTCCTGCATTCAATTAAGCACTGATCTGTATTTGTGCCTTTCTATTCACATTATTCATGCATGTATGTTTGAAGAGTGGTATTAAACATATATTGATATAAAGTTACATATATAACATGCAACACATTTTTGTCATGAAGTATGTGCCAGCATACAAAAGGCACAAAAGTGACAGCTGTTAGAATGTAGCCATTTTTTATCACAATCTTTTTTATCACAATAGACATTTTTCTCCCCCAAGCAGCCATTCTCAAAGGGGTTCATGTGTTCCCCAGAGGAACCCTGGCACATTTGAAGGCCAATAAATGGTAATTTATGTTAATAAATGACTGTATGTTTATCTGTTCATGTTGCATCCCTGTTCAATGGGGGCCCTGGAACCTGAGAAGAACTCCTAAAGGGCTGTCACCAAAAAATGTTTGAGAATGGCTGAAAAGCCACAGCAAGTGATGCTGGCTGCCCCTTCAGTGTACTCGGCATTAGCTGATAAACTTTTCAACAACAGTATGCCATTTATAACAATCCTTTTATTTGCATTTTCTGGGTCACCCGGCTGGTTTTACAGGAATGTGCAGTCTTCGACGTTGCAGAGAAGCAGGGGCAGATTCTGGGTGAAGGGCATACTCAATTCACCACCGCTTGGCCCCCACCATCTACCAGTGACACAAGCTGCATCAGGTTGCTGCATGTCTGAGCCAGTCAAAGTTGTCAGTCCCAGTGAATTGCAGATCATGTAAGCTGTGGAATGTCTTCTAGTTCTCATACATGTGCTCACTCGGTGCCAGGCAATGATGTGGACATATGAATAGTTCACTAGTCCAATAACTTCAGAAAATCTAACAATCTCATAGAATTCCCATTCAATGTACACATTTTCTTTCTTCTCTACTGGCACAACGATAAGCTCATATGTATGTGACAATTATTTTAAGAAATATATTTAAATGCCTGCTAATGGAACATCAAGAAAGGCCCTGGCTGCACAGGCTCCAGGAATAAGCCTGTGTCCAATACTCATAGACCAACAAATATTATCTATAGTGGCAGAATATTTCTCTGTGTCTCTAGCCTCAGCTGGTACTTGATTTCTTTTATGCTCCTCTTATCCAAGCAAAGGCACCAGATACATGCCTTGTCAGTACCTGGAACATAGGTAAATCTTGACCTGTGTTCCACAAGATACTGCCTCTACTGCAGTAATAACCAATACATGGTAATGGCAAACAGTGCCAAAGGCATTTACGAATTACTGTATACAAATTTACCAATTGTTCTTCATCTAAAATCAAAGCACAGGCATTTGACTATACATCTCCTCAATGCACAGTCTCTCCCATAATTCAACTAACGGAAAAGAGAAAATACAAAAAAGCAAGGGGGGGAAGTGAAAGAAAAGAACAAAAGTAAGATAAATAGAGAGCTTAAAAGGGCTATGGGTGGCCTTGCACAAGCATTATCAGAAGAATCAATCCAGAGTCTTCCAGCAGCATCTACGCAGCTTATATAAAGTAAGAGACACAACTGGCTTATATCGCACAAAATGTTGCATAAGCACAAAGGACAATACACTGTTGCTCCTCTTCATTGTTCAGTTACATAAACACAACATGCTATACTCCTGCACTAAGCCCTGAGTGCTGTGTGGACAACATCTCCTCCATTTGTGTTTTCCTGCATTATGTTGGCTCGAAAAACTAGGAGTTATTCAATGACTTTGAGAAGAGTTGCTCAAACTCTTCAAATTAAGTCAAGATCAGTTTCGACATAAGTGTGGAAATTCTGTTGCATTCGGGATGGATGAGGAGGTTCTTAAAGAGATGGAAAGCCCAGAGGTCAACAAGAACAGAAAGGCATTTCAATTTTTAGTCAGACCAAGCAGCACCAGTCTTGAGAGTGGCCCGTTTTTAAGACTGAGTGTAATTAATCAATAGGATTTTCACAAAAGTTACCTTCCACAAAAGAAAGCCTTCATAGAATTGTTCTTAGACTTCTGGATTGTGTGTACTGACACACATCCTGGTCCTTATACAAAGGTGTAAGCCTTACACATCCTTACAGATAGGTATAAGCCAGCAGAGGCAAACCAAGCAGTAGAAGGAATATGAATGTGATTCAATCCATAGAAATACCAATAAAATCCTGGAATTAAAGACAGAGTTTTAGTCTGCAAAATTCTCTTATGCCTCTAACCTGAAGAGATACAATTTGAAAACTTTCCATTTGAAAGGTCTCCATCCACAGGTCTATGTAAGTGCAGAAATATGTGTCATGCAGGTGCATTAAATTCACAATGGTCCTAGATTTATGGACTAAGGGCAGATAAGACTTAGAAAGGCATTAAAGAAATGTGATTCAGGCAGAGCATAAAAATATATTCTAAAATTAACATACAACAAGGTGAAAATACCTCACTGAAAATGTTAATGGACACACTCACAAGTGGAATAGTGTTAAAAGGCAAACTACTTCCAAGTTCCTTGCCTAAGACAGAACTTTTTTGCAACACAAGGTGTTTGGGGGTTGGAACTAAGATACATACACAGAACTGACAATATCTGCTGTGAACTAACCTCTCCAAGAGAAAGGACTGCAACAAAAGTAGCAATTATCAGGAATTTATCCATTGTTACCATTTACAAGTGAAAGCAAGTAAATTCAAACCAGGTATTTTAAGATAACAGTTGTATGTTATTTAAATTTAGATATGAATACAAAACCAGCTAATATCCTTCTCCTCAATGCAGTCTCCCCCATAATTCAACTAACAGGGAAAAGAGAAAATACAAAAAAAGCAAGAGGGGAAGTGAAAGAAAATAACAAAAGTAAGATAAATAGCAATAAACACAAAGAAGTAAATCATGTAGGCTTAAATATAAATGCAAAAAAGAACTGTATATCACAACTGCAAGAGATGTAACATCTGCAAGGGCTAAATAATACTTTAACATCCATCTGTAATGCTTGATTTATTTCAGAAACTGTTTTGGGGAACTCTGTAAAAGACAAAGGCATAAAAGCAAATTTTAAAACTTTATCAGAAATGGCAAAAGTGAACTATATTTGAAGAGGGGAAAATCAGCATTTGTTTTAAAGAGATTTGACATTTTTCTCCTTAAGCGTATCAAGAAAAACTAAATTTGCATTTGCATAACTCTCTATCCAATGTGCAGTAAGAACAAGAGGTTTTCAGCAGCCTGGCACAGAATAGGCAGAAATGCACATGATTGTACTAGTGTGAAAACAAGACCATTTGAAGTTAATTCTCCATTACAGAAAGTTTCCAACTTACAGACATTCAAGTTACGATCAGGCCTACCAACTGGCTTGATCAAGGCTTTGAAGCAGCTGCAGCTACAAAGACACTGGCAAAAATAAACAGAAGCTGCTTGGAGACATCCTGAGCAGCTCAATAACTTTGAAAACAGTGGCCTCTTGCTGTGTCAACAGGGAAAAGCAACCGCTCAATAACAATGGATAACATTAAATATCTGGGGATTCATGGGGGCAGACTGGATGGAGAGGATGCAGTCAGCATGGACAAAGCTGATCGGGCACAGAGAGTATTGAAATTTTACAAGGCACATGGGAGCATTAATACTATAAGAGAAAAATTAGGCCCTGAATGGAGGCAGATCCACCAACAGAAGAACAAAAGACAGCCACTTTTTACCAAAACCAAATATAATCTCTGTTACAATATGGTACAGGATAAAAATCTGAATAAACTGAGAAAGATAAATTACTCAGTAATGGCATTTAGTTTATATTCTTTTGTTGACAGCATTTATTGGTAAATTAATCTTGCTCATTAGGAAAAATACTCAGCACTACTTAGCTAGTTCCTAGCTTTTGCTGTATATGAATTATCAGCAAGTTGTGAGCTATTGGAAACACATAGATTAATCTCCAAAATTTTGGAGATTAAACTGGGATGGAACATTTCCTATACTGTTAACTGTTATTTTTAAAAACTGTTCAAGTCAATACAGTCACAAGAACAAAAACAAAGGTTTAAGGCTGGCTCCAACTAATTTCATCAATTATACATACTTAAGCCTTTAGTACTATCAGAAACAGTATATGAAGTTAGATTAACTTCAGAAAGAGATGTTTTTGTTCACAGGTAGACAGAATACAAAGATGAACACTAAGGAATTAAAGAGAAAAACAGAACACAAGCATCAGCCTTTCTGGTTAAGGCAGAAACAAAAGTGCTCACATAATGGGGATTTTTGCATTAGCAGAAAACAGAGAAGAGAATCAAAGTTAGAAGTAATCTTTAAAGTCACAAAAACAAGACAGCTGTCTGGTGTTCCCTTTTATTGATGTGTCCAGTGTATTTCTAATAAATCTTTGTTTTATATAAATCCCTTTGACAATAAGATATAAAGGATAACATATAAACCAAATGATTAAAATATAAAATACATACTACCGTGTCTTCATACTTGCATAAATGAATTACAGGTACACACTATTATAACACTCTAAACCAGTGTTTCTCAAAGTTTGTCCTCCACTGTACCACCTGACATGGTCCCTCTAATCAAAATACCACTGGAAGTAACTGGCTATGACATCATCACCAGTTATTTCTGGGTTGGGAGGCCAGATGTGACCTGTGCCTTGTCAAAAACCCAGTAAAAGGCTCAGGTGCGGGAAGGCTTTTTCGAGCATGGAAAAGCATGCTTTGGATCCTCCTACTGCTGCTGCGTCACGTTCCATTCCTGGTCTTGCTGCTGGATGGCAGGTCCCACAAGGGGTCCCTTGAGTACCACCAGACACCACCTCAAGTACCACTGGTAGTAACGGTACCACTGGTTAAGAAACACTGATCTAGTTAGACTAAACAGAACAGTGGTCCAGTAGGTTTATATATATGTACTTCATCAAATAAAACATGACTAGCAAAATAAAATATTGCATCTAATTTTCAATGATGGAGTGAGAAAACTGAAGGACAGAAAAGGGGAAAAGGACAAGAGATGAATATGAGTAAATAATTTTGTTTGCTTCGGCTGGGAATGAAGACAATAAGTCAAGAGCTGCATGAGCAATACAGATTTTGAAAACAGATGTGAAGAGACATTCCAGGATGAAGGAAAGCAAGAGAGGATGGGGAGATAGGGTTTGGTTTTGCTGTTCTCCAATTTTTTGGAGAAGGGACTCAAGCCGCCTTGAGTCCCTTCGGGGAGAAAGGCGGGGTAAAAATAAAGTATAATAATAATCATAATTTTTTGGCTTCCTTTTTAAAACACAGTAAAATACACAGCACTACCATAAACGTTCACACATTACTGACCATGAAAGCACCCAAGAATATTTATGGAATCAGAAGGCAAGAGCCAGTAACAGAAGCAGTTGTGATAACAGAAGAGTTCAGCAGACCCTTCAGTCAATATACAGTATAGCTATGAATGATTCCATAGAGCAGCAGTTCCCAAACTGGTGGGCTATGACCCACCAGGGCGAACTGGAAGTGGGCCATTTCCCTTTAAAGGGAGTGGCCCAGAAAAAGGTGGACTGATGGTGCTGCAGTGATCACAGCACTGTTGGGAGCAAGGGGTTTTAAAAGTTTCCTGGGTGGTCACACTGGCATCCAGCCCCTCTCTGCGAACCTCCACGTTGCTCTTAACCGCTCCAATCTGTAATCAGAGCCCACTTCTGGTTTTCACACACCCAGGGTAACTTTTAAAACCCCTTGCTCCCGGCAGCACCGGGATGATGCCTGTGGTGCCACTGTGGCCTACCCTGTCTCCACCAACACTCATAGCCTTCCCAAAGTCCAGTTAGGACTATGGGAACTGCTGCCAGAGAGCATTTAATCCTCAGCCTATTCTGGGACTTGCCTGTGCCTGACAAACTATTACTATTATCTAAACCAGAGGTTCCCAAACTACCAGAGAGTTGGGACCACCATAAGTATTTGTGGGGAGGGGGGTGGCAGTAACGGGACTTCTGGGATCACGCCGCCGCCAAGAAAAAGTGAGAGTTTCCCCACTTACTGGGGGGTCACGCCGTGTGCAGGGGGAGTGCACTTCAGAATGGGTACCTGACATGATCCACTTCCAGTTTTGCAACGAAAACCAGAAATAGGTCACAATCTTGTCAGGGAACTGGTCTGAGGCATGCAGAGGCCCACAGAAGGAGGTAAGGGGAAGCCCTCACGCTTCAGTGGTTCAGCATGATCCCCAATTAAGTGGGAAACCCCATTTTTCTTAGTGATGGCACGATCCCAGAAGTGTTGTTGCCAATGTTGTGACGTTGCCTCCCCACTTAAGGGAGTAGTGACCAGTTTCCCAGCAACTGGCTTCCCAGTTTGGGAACCCCTGAACTAAACCAAAGATACTATTTTCTCAATATATTTTATATATTCTCATGACATCCCAGTTTGAGAACCTCTGAACTAAACCAAAGATACTCCTTTCTCAATATATTTTATGTATTCGCAGTCAAAAAATCAAGTTTGTCATCATTCGTACAGATTGACTCTCAGACAAACTCCTTATATGCAAACTTCTTATGATACGCTGCAGCAATTAGGCAGTGTATCAGAGAAGACCATGAACTCTCTGTATTTCATTGGCTTAAGAAATGAAATTCTGCCACATGTGTCATGTATATGAGAAGAGGAAAAACGTGATCCAGCAAAAGTCAACTTTTGCAACATCACCAGAATTCTCTTCCTGTAAATGATACTGGATAAGTATGAGAAGCATATGCTCCAAGAACAAGTTTCGTCAGCGTAAACAAAGACCTTTGCATCAAAATGGTCAAACCTGCTGTGCAAGAAAGACAACCAGAAAAACAGCCAGGTGCAAATACAGTCAAAATTAACTAACTGCTAAAGAACAGAGGAACAAAATTTGCCGCTCAAAGAACAGGACTAGAAGATTCACAAGAAACATGCACTCTAGCATTTTTTTAATTTAAAAAAATTGTTAAATTGTGCTGATCAAACATTTCCAAAGACTTAAGAACAACTGCTTGCGTACTATAGGTCTAAGTCACTGACAAACTAAAATTTCCTCAATTTATGAAAATTGTCAACCTAAGATCTTTGAGATCAAGGGTCAATTCCCCATTCAGTCATGAAGTTCACTGAAGGAACTTGGGTCAGGCACACTCTCACAGTGGTTACCCAACAAGCATGTGTATATAATGCTAGATGCATGACAAGAGTGTGACCAAGGCCAGTCTTGTGCTGCTTTTGTTCAGGCGGATGGCAACAGAGCATCAAGTTCCACAAGTCTTCTTGAAAAGGCTAACCTTGGTTCAACAGAGTAACATTTCCATGCACTGGTTTGTGAGAAATCTTTAGAAAATTCCACAATAGGCTGCACCTTGCTTGGCCAAACGATTTAGATCTACAACAATATCACATCCTGGGAGCTTCCTAGCTCTGAGATAAACAGGACTATTTGTGGCCTCTATGGCAAAAGTCCCTATAAAAGGTCTAGTTAGAGACCCACAAAGTGCACACTTCCTTCCTCCTAATCTCTGAGGGTTACATACTTATGCTATGCCCATTCCCTTCAACAACTTAAGAGCAACTATGCCATCAAGGGCAGGTATTCAGCCTCTTGCTTTCCACCCTTCTTCATGCCTTGTTGCCTCCGAGTGAAACCAGCTGTGGCTTAGTTCCCACAGAGAATCCTTCCCCCAGGAAAGTACCCTTGGCTCTCTTGCCTTGCTACTTCCCCTGAAACTAGCTATAGGCTATGCCTAGTCCCCCATCAAGTTTGTTTATGAAATCCTTTCATCTTTCCTGCACCTTTAGAAGACCTACTCTTCTATACCAGGAGATCACGGTCTATTGTTTAACTAGATCAGAGGTGGGCAAACCCCGGCCCAGGGGCCATTTGTGACCCTCGGGGACTCCCCAATCTGGCCGGCAGAGAGCCCCAGTCTCCAATGAGCCTCTGGCCCATCAATCCACTGGCTCATGGAGATGCATGCCTAAAGTCCTCGCCCTTCCCTCTTTCTTTTGTTGCAGTCTCCAGTCTTCTCCATCTTTTTTTCCAGCCCCCTGACTCCTTAACCCAGCTGTTTTCAACCACTGTGCAGTGGCACACTAGTGTGCCGTGAGGTTGCCTCAGGTGTGCTGCGGGGCCAAAGAGTCAGGCAGCAGCAGCAGGCAAGGATCCTGGCTGGCAAGGATCCTGGAGAGACCCTTTTCCTTGCCTGCAATGCCCCAAAGTGACCCCCCGGCAAGGCTTTGGCAGGAAGGGCGCTGGGCCACAATCCTATCAACACTTACTTAGGAGTAAGCCCCATTGACAGAGGCTTGGTTGGTCACACTCTTTCTTGAATAAATGAGCAGGCAAGTGATGCTTTTCTCCCCCCCACCTCCTGCACACACACACCTCCCATCATAATTGCAGTTAACCCCTCTGACTGCCCCTCCTCACCCCTCCCTCTTCCCCACCTTCCAAAGTTCAAAACCAGTTGCTTCCCTTTCATTCTCTCTCCCCCTCTCCCTCCCCTCCACCCCAGTGAATCCTGCACTTGTTTCAGCCACATCTCCTCACTGTCCCTCCAGTATGCTCAGTCTCATCTCTCTTTGCCATCACCTCCTGGCATATCAGAGCATATCAACTGATAACGGTTTGAACAGACCTGCTTCAAAACCTTTCTAGAAACCACATATATCTCCCTCTCTAAGCTTCTTGGGAATTTCTTTCATTGTCATGTAATGATCTAAGGCTGCAATCCTAACCACACTTTCCTGAAAGTAAGCCCCACTGAACAAAATAGGACTTACTTCTGAGTAGACCTGGTTAGGATTGTGCCCTTAGTTATATTAAGTTAATTATAACATAATAATGTAATTAAAAACTAGTAGTGTGCCTTGACAACTTTAGTGCCTTGTCAGTGTGCCGTGAGCTGAAAAGATTGAAAATGGCTGCCTTAACCACTTGTCTGGCTTCTGCCCACCTCCTTCCACTTCTCCTCCCTGCATCTTTCCTCACTGTACCTTCTCTGACTGATACTGCCTTTGCTCTCCATCCACCTTTTTCCTTTTCTCCTGGTCCTTCTCTCATTGTCTCCTTCCACTGTGCTTTTTCCTCTCCATCTCCCTCCTGCCTTTCCTTAAATTTCCCCTCCCAAGCTGTGCTCCCAATCAGTGGAAACGCTAGTTAGGACTTGTGACAGAGGCGTAGCTAGGTCATTTGACACCCAGGGCCCATAAATTTTTGTCACCTGTATGACTTAATTAATTAATTATATTGTTTAATTAATTAATTCACTTTTTATACCACCCTTCCTCTAAGCAGCTCAGGGTGGTGTACATGGTTCGTCCCCTTATTCTGTCCTCACAACAACCCTGTGAGATAGGTGACACAGAGATAGTAATAGTCATGACATGGAATGAATAATAATAATGGGCAGAAAAATAAATGCAGTGAATATTTCCCCACAAGCAGTGGATGAAATTCTGCTTCAAATGGTATATAACATGATGGTATTATTCCTAAAAGCCACGATTTCCAGAATTTTGGTCACTAGGGTGTCACATACACCCCCCCCCCCCCATGTCTCATTGGCCTGTTTTGAGTTAAGGCAGTGGTTCTCAGACTTTTAACACTGGGACCCACTTTTTAGAATGACAATCTGTGCAGGACCTACCGGAAGTGATGTCATGGCTGGAAGTGACATTATCAAGCAAAATAAAATTATAAATAAAGAAAAACAGTTAAATAAGGGGAAGCCAGCCCTGTTTCACCAAGTGAATTGTCTCTGTAGCCTGCCTGCAATAACACCCCCCCCCCACACACACACACACAAAGCAGTGAGATTTTCAGCCCTCCCCAGTGCCCACCTTACCAGCTCAAGCCTCTTATTTATGCTTTGGGGGGGCTGCCTTCTGGAGGATTTGTTGAGCTTCACTTTCATCAGATGGGGACCATGCAGCTAGCCTTGCATTCCTCTTTACCTGACTTGACCAGGAGCCAAGGCACATTTGCTTACTCATGAGTAAATGCAACCATGTGGCTTACTTTTGCTTTCCATAGGACTCAATGCATTCATCTGCTTGGAGGGAGGGACTTCATTCTTGGGTGTTTTTTCAGGGGCTGCTTTCATTGAATAGGAACCATTCTGATGTCACTGAATTCCTCTCAGCCTGCCCTTTCTAACAAACTATGGTACATTCACCTACTCATGAGTAAATGCACAATATGGCTCAGTTTCATTTTCTATAGGGTTCCATGCATTTTTTGGTTTCTGGTTTTTTTGCCATAACTTTTGATGGAATTGAGATATTTCAATCTGGGTTTCTGCATTGCATTCCGCTGGAAATTCCGCATCCAACGATATATAGCACGATGGGGTTACTCCTAACCTTCGCAATGTTAGTGATGTTGGGGCATTTGTGGTGTTACACCCCCTAAGGGTGTAACCCCCCGCCCCCGCTAGTTACGCCACTGACTTGTGACACTGTCTGAGTGATGCCGTTGAGATGAGCAGGCAACACAAAAGCCTCGACTCACAGCCATTCTCCACAGCACGAGAGAGCTCCTACTGCCACAGGGTCAAATTGCAGCTATTGCACAATACTAGAGCTCCCACTGCTTGGCCTTGGAAAACAAAACACTAGCCTATGTCAACTGCTAGTTTGGTGTCTCTTCTGTGCTGTGGAGGAAAAAGTGTGCTTCAACTGGCTGTCTGGAGGCAATTCTTATTCACAGCTGGAGAATACTGAATTACAAGGCTGGCATAAGGTACTATTTTTATAATTGATTTGAGGCTTCTGTCACACCTCTGAATATGTAAGAAGTCTTGGTTTTAAAATGTGTTAATGCTTTTAAAAGACAACAGAATTCATATAGTGAATCTTGCTTTCATTTAATTGATACAGTCTTTTCCCTTTTTCATAAATAAACTTGAAGTTGCTTCAACAAATGCAGATATCTGGAGGGATTATATCCCAGTTCAGGAAACGTATTCCTAAACTTTTATTCACGTAAATAGTTTCATCCGGTCACAAAGAAGGCTAATCCCACTGCTTGTATAATTACAGTTATATAAATGGTTAGGTTCATCATTAGTATAGTGACCCACCAGATTGAGAAGCACTTGACTCTGCCCCTTAAGGGGCAGGGGGGGAGCAACGTGATCCCCAGGACCACGCTGCTGCTGGGGGGAAGGGTTTTTTCATCTTACCA
Organism: Tiliqua scincoides; assembly: GCF_035046505.1. Taxonomy (NCBI): domain Eukaryota; kingdom Metazoa; phylum Chordata; class Lepidosauria; order Squamata; family Scincidae; genus Tiliqua; species Tiliqua scincoides. The sequence goes on along the minus strand of NC_089824.1, from coordinate 39,738,761 downwards.
GAGGGAGTGCCAGCCGGGGGGGGGGGGCAGGGGAAGTGCAGGGAGTCCTGCAGAGGCTGCAGGGCTCTCCAAGCCTCTCTAATAGTAAAAAAAAAAAAAAAAAACTCAACTGAAAACCAATTCCGGTTTTCAATCAAGAACAGGAACTGCTTTGAGGGCTTGGGGAGCCCTGAAGAAGTGTCTGCAGGGCTCCCCACAACCCCCTCAGGAGGGCAGCACTCCCTCAGGTAAGGTGAAACACCCCCCCCCCAGCAGCAGCACAATCCTGCATTGCTGCCACAGTCATTCTCCTGTACATACTTATAGTGCTCCCAACTTCCTTACAGGAATTTGGGAAGCACTGGTATAGCTATAGCGCATCCCATTTGACAAGTCACAGTTCAAACTCAGAGTTCCCACTTCAGGCTGGGTGCAGACATGAGCAGCCACTGTAAGTCTCAGAAAGTCGCCTGGAGGTTTTTAAAGTGAACTGGAAAAATTCTGGAAATTAACTGGGGGGAAAAAACTGGAAATAAACTGGGAAAAAACTTTAAAACCCTCCAGGTGGCACTCTTAGGCCACAGAGGGGAAGCAAGGCCTCTGCAGGTCTCAGAAGGGCTCTAGAAGTGACCAGAACCTTGTTCCGGTCACATTGAGAACCTCTGGGTGATCCAAATCCATGAATTCCAGTATTTGTGATTTCAGCACCCACGGGGGTTCTAGGAACAGAACCCCCACAGATGAGGGCCAATCTGTTTTTATTTTACTCAGAAGTAAGCCTATTGTGTTCGGTAAGAATTAGGCTCATAATCCTATCTTACAGGAAACAAACACCTCTAGTCTTACCTTCAGAGGGCTTCTAGTTGAATGAAAAGTTCACAAAGGTGTATCAGGTCTGTTAAACACTAAAGAAATTAACATGAAGGGTCATTACAAATACCAGATATCTTCCCTATGTCGTTGTTCCCCTGCCCTATGAATACCCATAATACAATTATCTGTTTTCACATTAAACCGGAGCAGCTGTTCAATATATCATATACTTTCCTTTTTTTAAAGTATCTGATTAACAGGGTGTTTTTTACAAGTGGAGGAGGGTTAAAATATGTAGGTAATTTACATTTACATTTCAGACAGACTAATTTTATTTCACAATAATTTAATTGTGATTTAACTTCACATCTATTTTCTCTGAACTTATGTGAGATCTGAAGCCAAAAAAGAAAACATATGATCACTTTATTTGTGCAAGGTTTATATAGTTGCTCTGCTCTGACAAGGCCCTTCCCACCTGACTACTGCTTATCCTAGATACTACCAGACTTATAGTGCTACAATATCTTAAAGCACATGGAGCAGTTACTTTTTCCCCTATAGTTAGTAAGGTGACATTTGTAAAATATTTACTTTTCAATACTACATACTGTACTACCTCTTATACACCACACAGCAAAGCAGCAGTCAGTGAAAATGTCTAGATTATCTAGTATTTAATGGCACTGATACTAAGAGCCACCCAGAAACTGAAGGTATTGTCTTCACTAAAATGATACTGAAATCTAACTCAGATGACAACCTGACTATCCAGGTCACACAGTTGGGCTCAGACAGAATGAAACAAAAATGGGCAGAAAACAATAATAGCCAAGGTATAAAACAATTACTAGGAGAGAATAAGAACAATGACAAAACAAAGCTCTGCCCTTTTCTTAATGTGAATTGGTAGGCATGAAAAAGCAAGACAGAAAAAGTAGGGTTCAGGCTGTAATCTTAAGCACAAAGACAAACAGCATCTGGATAATGTCACAAAGAAATGCATCATCAGATTTAAGTTTAATGGTTTAAACATCAGTTAATGAAAGTAAATAAAGCAGGGAAACGCAATACTAAAAATAACCAAACATTTGCAGAGGGAGAAACTGACAAACCCTTTGAGTATCTCCTCACAATTCTAACCTGTTAGTAAAATGCTAATAGTCAATTCAATAACATTTGAAGTTAAATCTTCCTCAAAGTTTTTACTACTGTTATTCATGAGGACACCACAATGAAACACATACTTTGCCAGGATTGTTGCATGAAGATCAGGCTTCAAGACCATGAACAGATTTGTGAAGTAACTGGATATGATCCAAACAAAGTTACATATTTATCTCAACAAGACAGAAGAAGAAAATTAAATTTTTTCTTCTCTCCATTAAAATTAGAGGGCGATTAATGTGAGTGGTTGGATTTCAGTGACTCACTTAGAAATGGCTTCTTTCCACCACCATTCCATAGTGGTGATGGTGTATCTCACAGCTCCGTCATACCAAAGAGAGATGTGGCCAGGCTTACAAATGAAATGCAAAAATCCAGAAATTAAGAAAAGGGCAACTCCTTCCTCAGGTACAGGTAAGCAAAAGGAACAATAAACTGCACTGACACACAGAAGGTAGCTGCCACTAAATGTGAATGCCCAATTTCAAAATAAAGAAAAACAGGTATCAGAGAACTGCCAATGCAAGCCTATGCATGTTTATGCCAAATTAAATGTCACTGTGTTCAATGGTGCTCACACCTGAGCAAGTGTGTTTAGGATTGCATCTTAATTTATTGGGTTCCTCTTTGGTCATGTGAAATCGTTTAGTTTATGTTCAAACATTACATTACAGTACATTATAGTATAAGAAATGTTTACCAACTCTGCCGGCTAGCAGCAGGACATATGTATTTACTGCTGATCAGTTCAGGAATCTCAGATTCATTTCCATTCTATCCTGAAGATTGAACACTGCAATTAAGGATTGTGTGCCTCTGCAAAGGAATCAACCAAAGGCCAAAGGATATGACATAATATCCATAATTCTCAGAACTTTCAAACTATATGAGATATGATTTTTTTTCTGAAATGCTCGAGTATGTGCATTCAAAGATTTTGAGAGTCACAGAACTCTCTTTTTAAACAAAGCAACTTCAACTGCCTTATTAGTTTGCTTTATTACCTTTAGCATACATTATGCCATACCTACAGGATGCCCTAGAATGCCTTATTTATGAAAGTCCCATGGAACCAAAGCAAGGCTTGCTGCAAGAGTGGTTAGAAAAAGGTGCTAACATTTATAACTGTAAAGAGAACAGAGCACTGAACTAATTTAATTTAGATCGTGGTTCCCACACTTTCTAGCACCGGGATCCACTTTTTAAAATAACACTCTATTGGGGTCCACCTAGCTTTACAAGACTAAAAAGAAACAAGTTTCACTTTACCAGTCAATCGAGTCTTTGCTTTTATCCTTTTTACTATGGGGAGCTGTCTTCTGGAGCATTTATTGAGCTCCATGTTCACCGGATCAGGACCATTCCATCAACAGGATCAGGAACTTGCATTCCCCTTTGCCAGCCTTTGATAAAAGCTGAGGCGCACTCACAAGTAAATGTACACGTGTGGCTCTGTTTCACTTTCCTCAGGGCACAATACATTTTCCTTGTCAGCTTGGTGGGGGGGGGAATGGAACTTCCTTCTCAAGAGTTTGTTGGGGCCCATGTTCATCAGATCAGGACCAATCTGGTGGCACTGTATTCCCTTTGGCCTGCACTTTGAGGTGGACTGAGACACAGTCACCTACTACTGAGTAAATGTACACATGTTGTTCTGTTGCAGTTTCCACAGGGTTTAATACCTTTTATTTTTCACCTATCAGCTTGCCAGTTTCACAACCCACCAAAAACTGAGTCACAATCACTGGTCTAGTGAGGGCAGGATGTCTGGTCTAGAGGGTAGAGCCTCCGTTTGCCCGAAGATAACATAAGAAGGTTGCCAGTTCGAGAACATCGGCAGTTCCCTGAACGAGACCTTGAAGCAGCTGACAAGCCAAGCCAAGTTATTCCATCTGCTTTGGCTGCCCTCCATGTGAGAGATGAAGGAGCTGCTTGTCAGCCTGTGTGGGAGGCACTGCAGGCCAGAAGAGAGATCAGACCAGGAAGATCCAACTGAAAATGTTGTGTGGTTCTTGAAAGAGAGAACCATTTATGATTGTAAAAATCCCCTTGAGGGATTTAGAAACGCCTGCCTAAGTCAGAGGAGTAATTCGATGACCAGAAAGGCGGTATATAAATACCTAGTTAGTTTGTCTCAAACACTTCGAGAACCACAGATTTAAATTACTGCTTATATCTCTATGACAATTTTAAAAACAACATATGTACCTATATAACATAATTAGTGCAAGTCAAGATTAAATTATTCTGTTCTACATTTGCCAAACTGATAGGTTTCTTCAGGAAATCTAGTCTACCATCCTCACTCTGAATTAAAATACTTTTGGTTTTAAAGTAGAATGTTGCGGTGGGGGCAGGGAGAAAAATGAAGTCAATCATTATAAGAACATAAGAACAGCCCCACTGGATCAGGCCATAGGCCCATCTAGTCCAGCTTCCTGTATCTCACAGCGGCCCACCAAATGCCCCAGGGAGCACACCAGATAACAAGTGACCTCATCCTGGTGCCCTCCCTTGCATCTGGCCTTCTGACATAGCCCATTTCTAAAATCAGGAGGTTGCGCATACACATCATGGCTTGTACCCCGTAATGGATTTTTCCTCCAGAAAATGGATTTTTCCTCTAGAAAAATTGGAAATGGTGTCCAAGAACACAGTGACTCCCAATCATAAGACATTTTCAAATCAAGATGATTTGATAGATCACATTCAACAAGATTTAATGACCTTGATAAAATATTACAGGGTCTGTACAGGAAATCAGGTTAGCAAAAGCTACTTCTCTCGAAGGCTTCATATCCATACATCTTACTGACTGTTTTGGCCTGGACAGAATAAACAGCTTGAAAGTTTATGTTTCACCAAATAAAAGAGCAGCTTTGAAGTCAGTCAACAGAAACTACAAGTCCATGAAACTTTACTAACCCAACTGCATGTGCCTACCAATGCACATATTCATCGTTTGTGGGGAACTGAGCCCCCGAAAAGAACAAAAAGAACCTACTCTCTTCAGACTTCAAGCTTCCCTGCCAGGGCACTTGAGGAGAATACTTATTTGCAAAAGTGAAGTGAATATTTACCATTTCAAAGAAAAACACCATTTTAGCTTGCTTTATTTATCTAATTCAGAATTTCTCAAACTGTGGGGCAGGACCCACTAGGTGAGTCGCAAACCAATTTCAGGTGGGTCCCCATTCACTTAATGGGTATTTTATTTTTAATATATTAAACTTGATACTACCATGGTATGTGACTGTATTTGGGGTAGTAACCACCAGCCATGACATCACTTTCAGGTTAATGACATCACTCTAAAAATATGGGTCCTGGTACAAAAAAGTTTAAGAACCACTGCTCTAATTTATATTCTCCAGCACAGTTCTTTAATTCTCTAATTTTGCTAATGTCTGTAGGACAGGCATAAAATGGCTGCTAAACACTAATAAATCAGTATGCTTTTCAATGTTTCAAGGTTACACACATCCTGTTCCAGACACCCACTCCACCAAAATGCAACACTGCATCGTTGTAGTCATAAGCTTCAAAAAGTGTGCACACACTCTCTCAAACTCACTCACATCTTAACACTAGAAAAGGAGGGAGGCACGTAGCAGCCATAACATCAAGCTGTATTTTCCCAGCTGAAGTTTGACAATACTATCACAACTCCCAAGTTCCACCCATCTTCTGCAGGCTTTAGTACCAGTAGCAAAAGGGAGAAGAAAGGAAACTTATGGTAATTTGAGACAGATGCACCAGCAATTTCATGCTGGTGCAGTACATCCTTTGCTGGTATTTCCATGCAGGTGCAATATTGCTGGGCAGCTAATGGACCTCAGCAACTTAACCTTTCTGTAAGTAGGGAACTTTGTGTAGTTCAGACCACACAACATTATGGCAGTTCTGCCATGTGACTATGACTTCTGCTTAAAAAGGGATGAAAGCCAGAAAAAGTTATAAGCATAGTCACCACAGTAAAACACTGCTGTATTTTACCCAGGCAAAGGAATGGTGTTCCATTGTGCTGAGTGGAAGGGTGGTCATATGTCATTTGCCATCAACTTGCTTGCAAAGGGGCAATTGCTACATGCTCCAGGCAAACAGAAAACTGCACTTATATTTCAAAAACAACATCTCTTCATTGGATTGGCATGTCCCTCTGGTACTGGTCACCTTGTTAACTTCTGCCTGTAGCACACTCATCACAATACAAGAATTCCATTTGTACTGAGTGTAGCTATTCAGCATGAAAACAACTTAGCATGGGAAGGATTCCTGACTTCAGCCAAGAAGATGGACTTCATATTCCTTTTTGTAGTATTAAAGAAAGCCAGTTTTCAACACTGGTAGTATTTTAATAATTTGGAAACAGGAGTATCTCCCATGTACCCCATCACATAACACCAATGAAATAAAATTTGTGGTGGGGCTTGTTAGTGGGAATGATGAGTCTGCTTATAGGAAGGAGGTACAGGAGTTGTTATTGTGGGGCAAAGAAAATAATGTCTCACTTAACATCAAAAAAACTAAAGAACTTATAATTGACTTCCAGAAAAAGATGGATGTACACACACCATTATACATAAATGGTGAGGAGGTGGAGGGGGTTGCTAGTTTCAAATTCCTAGGTATTTACATCACAGAGGATCTCTCATGGACTATTAACACCAGTATGTTGATAAAAAAGGCACAAAAGTGGTTATATTTTCTGAGGAAGCTTGGGAGGTTAAATTTGCCACAGCAGCTGCTTGTGTCTTACTATCGTTGCATCATTGAGAGTGTTCTAACCTATGATATCTTGGTGTGGTAGGGAAATTGCTCTGCAGGGGACAAAAAGGCTCTGCAGAGAATTATTAAGATCACGCAGCACAATATCAACCTTCATCTACCAGCTTTGGAGAACATCTATACATCTCACTGTCTGCAGAAGTCACATAGTATTCTGAGAGACCCCTTCCATCCGGCTCATAAGTTCCTTGAACTGCTGCCTTCATGTAGACTGTAGACGATACAGAACTATTAGAGCACACACCACACAATTCCTGAACAGTTTTTATCCCACAGCCATAATTACGTTGAATAAGGCGATATAGTTGCTACCATGCTCCTGGGCATTATAGTCTGTTATATTATTATGGTCTGTTATATTATTATGGTCTGTTTTTATATTATGATGCATGTTGTATAGAATGTGATTGTTGGAATTGTATATATTTATGCTTGTATCTCCAAGGTGCTTAAATTTTGTTTTGCTGTAGCACAATTGGATATAGCCACAAGGCAGTGGAGGTCTGGGATCAGAGTTTTCCTTCTCTTAGATGAGCTGCCTCCCCCCCCCCACCCTGCATCCTCCGTTTCACTCACACATCTCTCTTTCCAATTTCCAGGTGCCCACAATGCCTCCCCCCCCCCCAGGCATCCTCCATTTAACTCACACATCTCTCTTTCCAACTTCCAGGTACCCACAATGCCTTCAGAACATTCTGTCAATATGCTGACAGAACATACCAAGATCCAGGTCTACAGAGCTTGCGTCCTGAGTACACTTCTGTACTGCAGCAAGTCATGGACTCTCCGCTCACAACAGGAGAGGAAACTGAACACTTTCCACATGTGCTGCCTCCGGCGCATTTTCGGCATCACCTGGCAGGACAAAGTTCCTAACAACACAGTCCTGGAACGTGCTGGAATCCCTAGCATGTATGTACTGCTGAAACAGAGACGCCTGCGTTGGCTCGGTCATGTCGTGAGAATGGATGATGGCCGGATTCCAAAGGATCTCCTCTATGGTGAACTCGTGCAAGGAAAGCGCCCTACAGGTAGACCACAGCTGCGATACAAGGACATCTGCAAGAGGGATCTGAAGGCCTTAGGGATGGACCTCAACAAGTGGGAAACCCTGGCCTCTGAGTGGCCCACTTGGAGGCAGGCTGTGCAGCACGGCCTTTCCCAGTTTGAAGAGACACTTGGCCAACAGTCTGAGGCAAAGAGGCAAAGAAGGAAGGCCCATAGCCAGGGAGACAGACCAGGGACAGACTGCACTTGCTCCCGGTGTGGAAGGGACTGTCACTCCTGGATTGGCCTTTTCAGCCACACTAGACGCTGTGCCAGAACCACCTTTCAGAGCGCGATACCATAGTCTTTCGAGACTGAAGGCTGCCAATGATTATGTAGCACAATGACAATAAAGTTACTACTACTGCTACTACTACCACCACCACCACCACCTCTAGGCATCAGGTTATCTATCATGTAAGAACCCTGTCACCTGCTAATTACTGTTTCAATGATGAATTGAAATGCTATTTCTTGGTAAATCAGTATCAAGAAATACATGTTTATGCCAGATTGGACAAAGTCAACCTGTGTTGGGAATAAAGCCTACAAAACCCAAGAATCAGTTCTTGCCTTGAATGAACTTGTGAACTGGTCCATCTTCAGCAGAATCCTTAAGAGAACAGTACTCATTTTTGTTTTTTTGTTTTTGTTTTGAAAGAACAGGTTGACATTGTCCAGTCTGGCATAAGCAGCTCCTAGAAAAATACATTTTTAACTGAATTAGGAAATGGATGCTGAATAAAACTATGGCCTTGGTAACCTATACATTTATTAGACTTTAAAATGTCCACTCATGCCACGGTTCCATGAGTAGTAGCATGGATGACATATGCTTCCAAAGTTACAAAAATTCCATATGACACTAAACAGGTCCTTTGAACCAGCATAATATTGTGCAAAGAACAATCACAAAACACTGCCTTAGTGCATTAATTCAAAGTTATTAGATTTAACTACTGAAAATGCTCAGGAGAAGACTAATCAAGCAAAGAAAATATATTTCAAGAATGCTAAAAAAATGAATATTGAATACTTGATATTAAATTTCCTGCTGAAACTGCATGTGGGCAAGATAATGCGATTTAAAGCAAACACCAAGCATCCTGCATGTGTTTAACAATAACAAAAAGCTGCATTAAAAATAGATTTACAAATACAGGTTTTAATTCTAGCACAAACAGGATGAACAGAAAGAAAAGAGAATGAGAACAATGGTGTGTATTTAGCAATGAAATTTTATAATCAGAACAAAGCAGCACCTGTGTGACTGAATCACTTGGCCCAATTCTAACTTGACTTATAAATGTATATACAACACAGAACACAAATTGGATCCAATGACTAAGTCCTGAAACTATATTATAAGCATACATATTTTACAACAGTATATATCTCACATTAAACATCTACTATTCCACAATTAGCAGGACAGAATGAAAAGGAAGAAATAGACAAATGAGGCATTGTTTGAGGAGAGCTATGAAGAAAAAGAAATCAAAGAAAGGTTTTTACCAACGTTAATTTTTTACTAACAATATTTGTAAATGGCTTTGAAAAATCTGTTCATAGTAGTTTGTAATAAGTGAATAAGAAGGAAATCAAGTAATACAATTAAAACACCCCCCCCCTCCAAAAAAAATTAGGAACTAATAAGCAGCTGCAGAAATCTTCACTAATTCCTAAATGGCCAGAAGAATAAATGTTTCTGATGTAATCAGAAAAGTGACCAGGAATTAACTAAAACAGAGTTTCCATGCAGGAGCATTCCACAACTCCAGGGCCACCACAGAAAATGCCCTGTATCTCACAGATGACAACCCTATGCCTCCACATGGTTGAGGACAATAACAAATAGCATTTGTATAGTACGTTATCAGCATGCAGAGTGCTTCAAATGTATAATCTTGATATAAGCTTTGCAAAAGGCCTATAAAATACACAGTATATTTAATCCATAGCATATATTCCTATACGTTTATTTTCAGGAAACAAGTGAATTAGTTGGAAAGTTGATTTAAATCAATTATTTAAACTGGTTGTCTATCTTCGTCATTTAAAATTCCCTTGATGCAAATCAATGCACTCAGCTTACTTCCAAGAAAACGATTATAGGACTGAGTTACACAACTGCAATCCTATGCACTAGCACTCGGGAGTACGGTAAGTCACATTAAATTCCAAGGGCTTCTGAATAAACCAGCTTGGAATCAGGTTACACAATCTTACTAGCTCTGCTTCTTCTTCCTCCTAATATAAAAGGTATTGTTACTTCCTTGTTTCACTTATCCTTGACAACTTTTGCCAAGATGTTATAATGCTTTTTATATTGTACAAAGCAATACAATATAAGTGAGATTTTACATTTAGGGTTGCTACTACTGTTATCTTAATTCATTTCTTCCTTTCACTCAATTTCATTATTTTTCATAGATTACTGAACAAATAACAGACCTAGTGACTTAGCATTAGCACCACACCAAGTCAGGATGTTTCAGGAGTTTTTCAGCTGAATTTCAGAACAATATTGAAAGCAAACAAAGAAACATAAGAAACGCCCTGCTGGATCAGGCCCAGGGCCCATCTAGTCCAGTTTCCTGTACTTCACACGATTTCACAACCACCAGATGCCTCAGGGAGCACACAAGACAAGATATTTGCATCTTGCTACCATTCCCCTACATCTGGCATTCTATTTACCCTCACATACCCCAACGAAAACACCAGACTACCGCTTGGGTTTAACTTGGGTCACTTTATTAACACAAGTAACCAATTTTTAAAACATGGAGCTTACTGAACACATCATCCCTCCCTCGCCAGTCTGAGGTACGTGAAAAAAACTGCCATCCACACATCCCAGGAAGAGAGGGACGAACTCACAAGCAAAAGGAGAATAGACACAATCCAATGATCTGGTCCGTCAACCCTAGGGAATGTTTTACTTTCTTCTCCAGTACTACTATACCTTCTTCTCCAGTACTTATATTTTCTGTTTTCAATCTACTTGTCTCTCCCATAAGTAAACAATTGGTAATGCCCCACTAAGGCTATCAGACATTCTTGTAAAGCTCACATACAAAATCACATATTTAAAGAAACACAAGACAAAGAGAAAACTGGGCTATTAAAAGTAGAACATTTCTCTCACACAATGCAAGAGAAAATAACTCAACAATATGTAGATATCATAAGCAGGGAATGAAATATCCATGTTATGAACATGCTTTTTTCCATGCTGCAGCAATAGAAAACAGAATTTATAGCTCTGATCTGGTTCAGACATCTCACTAAACCATGGTTTAGCATGATAAACATAAGCCTTACCCTATCCTTACGTGCTGGGATTTGTCATAACATCTAAACCTAGCTGATAGTTCCAGTTTCAGTTTGTGAACAAGCCAGGATATGGAATTGTGAATAATAACCACAAATCTCAGCTTCCTTAACCAGTAGGGGAAGCAGAAAATTCCACCCTTGCTATTTAACTGAGAAGTTGGAGCACATAAGCCCAGCACTTTTTACTGTCACAGTAAACCATTTATACAACAGTTTAGTATGATGTCTGAGCCAGTTTATTGCATAAAAAACCGATCTGTTTTAGTTGCACTGTTTGCAGGGTTTCCTCCACTCAATGGATGAATTTCAAGAAAACAAAAGGAATGGGGGAAAGGGACACAGAGCAAATACAGGCCTCATATAATTAGAATGAGATAGTGGATCTCAAATTTGATCTATCAGACAACAATTTCATGGGCACAAGAAAGAATTATTGGAAAGGCACAAGTTTGGTGGACAGATGATATACCATAGCCATGAATTAAGAACAAAATAAGACAGAAAAGAATATTTCTCAAGGATCAAACTATTTCTAAAAAGAAACTATAAACTCTACAGGAGGGACAGGCAGGGCTATAAACTCTACAGGAGGGACAGGCAGGGGCGTGTTGGAGGTGGGGTGGCCCTTTATGTTAAGGAAGGGATAGAATCCAGCAAAGTAGAGATTGAAGGTGGGTCCGACTCCACCGTAGAATCTCTGTGGGTTAAATTACCAGGCTTGAGCAGCGATGTAATACTGGGGGCGTGCTATCGTCCTCCAGACCAGAAATCTGATTGGGACCTTGAAATGAGGAAACAGATCAGGGAGGTGACAAGGAAGGACAGGGTTGTAATCATGGGGGACTTCAATTATCCTCATATTGACTGGGTCAATTTGTGTTCTGGTCACGATAAGGAAACCGGATTTCTTGACGTGCTAAATGACTGTGGCTTAGATCAGCTAGTCACGGAGCCCACCAGAGGACAGGTGACTCTGGATTTAATTTTGTGCGGTACGCAGGACCTGGTTAGAGATGTAAACGTTACTGAGCCATTGGGGAACAGTGATCATGCTGCAATCCGTTTTGACGTGCACGTTGGGGGAAGAATACCAGGCAAATCTCTAACAAAAACCCTTGACTTCCGACGGGCGGACTTCCCTCAAATGAGGAGGCTGGTTAGAAGGAGGTTGAAAGGGAGGGTAAAAAGAGTCCAGTCTCTCCAGAGTGCATGGAGGCTGCTTAAAACAACAGTAATAGAGGCCCAGCAGAGGTGTATACCGCAAAGAAAGAAGGGTTCCACTAAATCCAGGAGAGTGCCCGCATGGCTAACCAGCCAAGTTAGAGAGGCTGTGAAGGGCAAGGAAGCTTCCTTCCGTAAATGGAAGTCTTGCCCTAATGAAGAGAATAAAAAGGAACATAAACTGTGGCAAAAGAAATGTAAGAAGGTGATAGGGGAGGCCAAGCGAGACTATGAGGAACGCATGGCCAGCAACATTAAGGGGAATAATAAAAGCTTCTTCAAATATGTTAGAAGCAGGAAACCCGCCAGAGAAGCGGTTGGCCCTCTGGATGGTGAGGGAGGGAAAGGGGAGATAAAAGGAGACTTAGAGATGGCAGAGAAATTAAATGAGTTCTTTGCATCTGTCTTCACGGCAGAAGACCTCGGGCAGATACCGCTGCCCGAACGGCCCCTCCTAACCGAGGAGTTAAGTCAGATAGAGGTTAAAAGAGAAGATGTTTCAGACCTCATTGATAAATTAAAGATCAATAAGTCACCGGGCCCTGATGGCATCCACCCAAGGGTTATTAAGGAATTGAAGAATGAAGTTGCAGATCTCTTGACTAAGGTATGCAACTTGTCCCTCAAAACGGCCACGGTACCAGAAGATTGGAGGATAGCAAATGTCACGCCTATTTTTAAAAAGGGAAAGAGGGGGGACCCGGGAAACTATAGGCCGGTCAGCCTAACATCTATACCGGGTAAGATGGTGGAATGCCTCATCAAAGATAGGATCTCAAAACACATAGACGAACAGGCCTTGCTGAGGGAGAGTCAGCATGGCTTCTGTAAGGGTAAGTCTTGCCTCACAAACCTTATAGAATTCTTTGAAAAGGTCAACAGGCATGTGGATGCGGGAGAACCCGTGGACATTATATATCTGGACTTTCAGAAGGCGTTTGACACGGTCCCTCACCAAAGGCTACTGAAAAAACTCCACAGTCAGGGAATTAGAGGACAGGTCCTCTCCTGGATTGAGAACTGGTTGGAGGCCAGGAAGCAGAGAGTGGGTGTCAATGGGCAATTTTCACAATGGAGAGAGGTGAAAAGCGGTGTGCCCCAAGGATCTGTCCTGGGACCGGTGCTTTTCAACCTCTTCATAAATGACCTGGAGACAGGGTTGAGCAGTGAAGTGGCTAAGTTTGCAGATGACACCAAACTTTTCCGAGTGGTAAAGACCAGAAGTGATTGTGAGGAGCTCCAGAAGGATCTCTCCAGACTGGCAGAATGGGCAGCAAAATGGCAGATGCGCTTCAATGTCAGTAAGTGTAAAGTCATGCACATTGGGGCAAAAAATCAAAACTTTAGATATAGGCTGATGGGTTCTGAGCTGTCTGTGACAGATCAGGAGAGAGATCTTGGGGTGGTGGTGGACAGGTCGATGAAAGTGTCGACCCAATGTGCGGCGGTAGTGAAGAAGGCCAATTCTATGCTTGGGATCATTAGGAAGGGTATTGAGAACAAAACGGTTAGTATTATAATGCCGTTGTACAAATCTATGGTAAGGCCACACCTGGAGTATTGTGTCCAGTTCTGGTCGCCGCATCTCAAAAAAGACATAGTGGAAATGGAAAAGGTGCAAAAGAGAGCGACTAAGATGATTACGGGGCTGGGGCACCTTCCTTATGAGGAAAGGCTACGGCGTTTGGGCCTCTTCAGCCTAGAAAAGAGACGCTTGAGGGGGGACATGATTGAGACATACAAAATTATGCAGGGGATGGACAGAGTGGATAGGGAGATGCTCTTTACACTCTCACATAATACCAGAACCAGGGGACATCCACTAAAATTGAGTGTTGGGGGGGTTAGGACAGACAAAAGAAAATATTTCTTTACTCAGCGCGTGGTCGGTCTGTGGAACTCCTTGCCACAGGATGTGGTGCTGGCGTCTAGCCTAGACGCCTTTAAAAGGGGATTGGACGAGTTTCTGGAGGAAAAATCCATTATGGGGTACAAGCCATGATGTGTATGCGCAACCTCCTGATTTTAGGAATGGGTTAAGTCAGAATGCCAGATGTAGGGGAGAGCACCAGGATGAGGTCTCTTGTTATCTGGTGTGCTCCCTGGGGCATTTGGTGGGCCGCTGTGAGATACAGGAAGCTGAACTAGATGGGCCTATGGCCTGATCCAGTGGGGCTGTTCTTATGTTCTTATGTTCTTATGTTCTTAAACTGAAAAATGGTATTTAGAGAGAGACAGACATTTATTCAAAATCTAGAATGACTTCATTTTTGTATCTAAAAATGTATTTATATGGCCTCTGGACTAATAAATAGGTTTTGCTTTGCTTAATGATTCCACACTTCCTCTTTGAAATAGCAGGATGTATTTTCCCTGTATAAAGTAGGTGTTCCTAAATAACAGGGAAAACAAAAAACCAAATGGGATGCTCTCCGAGCTTTCTATAGTTACATGCGCATTAGACATTATTACTAATGAGAAGTATTCTCAGGTACAGTTAAATTATAAGCATGTGATTGTGCTAAAACCGATGAATAGACAGTGACAGATAAAAACATCTGGAACAATATCAACTGATTCTGATATTGCTCTTATTGGTAATACTATTCTGTTTGAGAACACTGTACGATAGCCATAAAACATTAATGCCTTAACACATTTACTGTCTGATTGGAATAAGGAGGAAAGCCATTATAAGATATAAACCACCTTGAGCGCCATAATAGAAAGGCAGTATAAAACTGTTAAAACAATAATAACTAAAGTTCAAGAGAGTTCAGTAAGGTTTATTTCTCGCTACGTGCTGCTTACAATTGCAGCCTAACCCTAAGAGCAGTTTACTCAGAAGCAAGTCCCACAAGCTCAATTAATGGTACTTACTTCCAAATTAATGGCACTTACTTCCAAAGTCTATTTAGGATTGTAATCTTGTTACATATTAGTCAATTAGACATTGGAAGGTTAAAACAAATTAGTTTAAACATATTTCAATATTTCTCATTCCAAACAAAATCCTATTAACCTATTTTTGCCTGGTCCACAGGTATACACATTTGGTTCCACTTAATGGCTTACAGGCCAATCCTATCCAATTTTCCAGTGCTGGTGCTGCTGTACCTATGGGGTATGCACTGCTTCCTGCCTTGGGGGCGCAGTCACAGAGGCCTCCTTAAGGATTGGGAACATTTGTTCCCTTACCCTGGGGCTGCATTGCGGTTGCACCAGTGCTGGAAAGTTGAATAGGATTGGGCTGTTAAATGCATTCCTCTACCTAACACCTGTCACATTTTAAAATTATATAGATTCAGAAAGACATTAAAATTATCACTAGAAGTGAAATTAAAATATTGAAAAGTATATTTCTTTTATAAGAAAGAAAAAATACAGTATTGCTACAAATTATTTGGTAATATCTTTCAGGCAAGTACCTGTAAATTAATCATACTTAGATTAGAACAGCTGCGGTCTTGTGCAAGTCTCAGTCAAATTAGTTGGAGTTGTATTATACCAGCCATGTTCTTGTGTAATTCCCTTTAATTCAAATGAGCTATTACAGAACAGTTCCCAGCAGATTATGTCCCTTGCCTCTAAACACTCAGCATAACCCCATATACAAGACACTCCAGTAGGAATCAGGAGATTCAGGTTGAGTTCTTGCATCCTAAAGCAACTCCTTTGCCTCTGTGTCTCACTAGTATGGCTTTTAAATAGTATTTAACTAATATTTATTAGCTCAGCTCAAATTTTTGTCTGGGTCATAAACCATAACAGTATTAAATAATGAAACATCACCTATTAAGATCTCAGTAGATAGAACTACAGGCTAATAAGCAGAAACTTTGATTTTATTTTTAGAGTGTTACATCCCATTTGTGAGCTTTGTATCAACCTAAAAGGTTGAATTTGTGCTAATCATATAACATGGCTGCACTGTGTACTTTCAGCAATTATTCCTGTTTCCCCAGGCCTTGTCTATGTCCATCTGTCATTTTTTGGTTGTTCAAACTGCAGCACATCCTACACTAGATTGACCTAGGAAAGCATATCCACAAAGCTCATGTCTGTGAAACCCTGGCTAAGAAGAGGGTCTCTACATAAAGAGGAACTATCAGGATTGAGGGTGAAAGAGCAGAGATCTGATGAGCAACAATTATGTCAGCCATACAACAAAGCTTTGCTCTTGACAATAGCATCTTAAATGTAAATAACTACTGTACTGTTGGCCTCATGATTTCTCTTACTATCTAAGTATTAGATAAGTATTCTCTTATGATCAAAAGTATTATCACAAATCAAAGAAGTACATTCAAGGTCTATTATGAATTTCTTCACTTTTCCCCTTAGGTCTTATATTAGATCATTCATGAGACTTGAAAACAAACAAACCACTTCTCTCAGCAATGCACACAAACAGCAAAACAGCACAGAAAGAGAATAAAAAAATCACCCAACATCACAGAACGGCTGAATGAAAAATTTAAAAGAGTAAAAACAATCCGGTCCACATTTGTATTAAGATGTGGAACTAGTAATGCATGTTAAAAAACACAGTGGTATGGACACACATCCCAGTTTGGATGCACATCTATGGGTGGACCCAAATGCACATTTGGTTTAGGCCACAGTTCCTGATCTAGAGTAGAAAATATTTTCACATGTAGATCTCCTTCTTTGGCTCAGCTTATGGAAGGAGGTCAAGCAACACACTGAGGGCCCAATCCTATCCAACTTCAGTGTAGCCACAATGCAGCCCCATGGTAAGGGAATATATGTTCCCATAACTTGAGGAGGCCCTAGTGACTGCCCCTCTAGCACAGGATGCAGCACATACCCAACTGGCACAACTGAAAATTGGATAGGATTGGGCCCTGAGTTGATTTAAGACTTCTTTTAAGACACAAACTTATAAAATGGACAAACGCTTGTTAAACAAAATCATTAAGGTGATATATAAATCATTAAGTTGCTATATATCACCTTCATCTCAGAGCCTGGAAAAAACCACTATCCAGTTATGCATTGTGTTTTCTACTACACAAAACTGTGTTCAACAATATAGGGTCAAATCAGGACAGGAGTTGTATTCCTCATCACATCATAACTGCCTTTAAGTGTTACTTCAAAATATTGTAGCATCTAATCACTTTTCATCTCAGTACCTGCCTTCTTCAATAATAAGGACTGCAAGAATCTTCTGAAAGAACTTCAACAGAAAAAGGATTACACTCAAATCAGATAGCCTTTAGAAGGGGTCCACCTTGTGAAATATTCACATTATGTGCTGCATTTACTTTCATTCTGCAATAACTACTATGCAATACATAAAAGAAATCCCTCTTCCCAGCAGATCATTTTCCCCCTATCATCTGTGTAGATACAGGTTCTCTGTACCACTGCATCTGTCCCCTGTCATTATTCCTCCTCCCTACACAACAGCCTCACATTCCAGGAGCAGCCATCAATTTTACATGCGACCAGGGTGTCACTATCCCTTGTTTTCCATCATCTTTTTTCCTCTAGCTTCCTTCCTCCTTTCCTCCTCCAGAGGCCCCCCCCCCACTCATCACTGCTGCTCGTCACCTGCTCCCTCCCAGCCAGCCTTGTTCTTCCAGGTCAGCTCTCTCCACACCTTCTCTGCCTATTCATCCAGGGTGTGTATGCATGCGCACGAGGGGAGGCAGGGAAAGAAAGCCATGTCAAGGCAACCGGCTACATTTCCTTGTCAACAAGGAGGAGGAGAAGCGCTCTCTCTCTCTCTCTCTCTCTCTCTCTCTCTCATACAACAAACTCCATCAGCTCACCAAACTCCACATGCAGGATGCCTCCCCCAAGGCTAACACCAGAAGACACACTCAGAGCCCAGCCCAAAGTCTGTCTACTCAGAAGTGACTCCTATTCTAGTCAATGGAGCTTACTCCCAGGAAAGTGTGGCTAGGATTGCAGCCTAAGAGTCCAACCCTATGCCTCTCTACTCAGAAGTAAGTCCCAGTCTAGTCAATGGAGCTTACTCCCAGGAAAGTGTGGCTAGGATTACAAGCCTAGGAGCCCAATCCTAGGCAGGTCTGCACAGAAGTGAGTCCCAGTCTAGTCAATGGAGCTCACTCCCAGGAAATTGGAGCTAGGACTGCAGCCTCACTGTCACATCCCCCCCCCCAAACCTCAGCACTTGGCCAGCTCACAAAGGCCTGCCTGCCTGCGGAGAACGCGGTGCTCTGCTCCCTCCCAGCCGGGCAGCGGGATGCTGGCTCCAGAGGCAGCCCCCCCACCGCCTGCCACCCCCGAGGCGGCGGGCGGCCTCCCTCCCGCAGCGCCTTACCCAGGGCCACCTCGCAGGCCTTGCGCAGCTGGCAGTGGTGCGCCTTCCTGACCTCCTTGTCGGCCAGGATCTTCTCCAGGGCGCGCGTCAGGAACATGTTCTTGGTCTTCCTGCCCTCGTGCATGAGGGCGCGGTGGCCGCGGAGAGGAGACGCTCGTCGCTCAGCACCGCCTCCCGCTCGGAGCGCTGCGCTTCTCGGGCTGCTGCGGCCTCTGCTCGGCTCAGCCCCGGCGCTGCCCGCCCGCCTCAGCCCCCATCAGCAGCGGCGGCAGGGGCTGCGGGAACGGCGGTGGCGGCCGCCTGCGCTCGCCATGTTGGGAGGAAGCGACGTCAAGGCCGCGGCGGCCCGAGTGGCTGCAGAGGAGGAAGCGGCGGCGGCGGCGGGGCTGTTGTTGCCGCGCCTCAGCACGGGGAGGGAGGCGGAGGCGCAGCCGCAGGGCGGGCGGGAGGCACAGCAGCCGCGCGGGCGAGGGCTGGCGCTACAGGTGTGCGGAGGGAGGGGCCTCGTCCTCGGAGGCAGCGCGGCCGAAGGGCTGCTGAGGGGAAGGGGCGTCCGGCCGCGCGCGCCTCCCCTGGGCGCCCTGAGTGCCTCTGCTCTGCTCCCTGAGGCGAGCTGGGCCCCTTCTTCCCCCTCAGTCGGGGTGTGGAAGGCCCGACTGCTCCCCCTGGCAGACTTGCCTCTCTCTGTCCTGCGCTCTGGGAGGGCGAGGCGTCAACACTCATCAGCAAACCTGAACCATCTGGCCCTTTAGAGCCCAAGGCTAGGCATGTCTGCTCAGAAGTAAGTCCCATTGGAGTCGATGGGGCTTACTCCCAGGAAAGTCTGAGCAGTGCAGCCTCGGAGTCCAAGGCTAGGCATGTCTACTCAGAAGTAAGTCCCATTAGAGTCAATGGAGCTTACTCCCAGGAAAGTATGGATAGCATTGTAGCTTTAGGACCCAGTCAAGGCCAGAGAATTCCTCCAGCTTTTGCAAAGCCAGGAGGATGGTGTTAATAAAGCCAAGGCAGCCCCCCCCACTTCCGTCTTTCACCCTACCACAGCTGACAGCCTGACCCAGGTCCTCTGCATAGGTACTAGACCAGAGTACATAGCCCTATGCAGAGTGCAAAATGCCATTAACACAGTGATTTTCAACCTTTTTCAGCTCACTGACAGGGTACTAAAATTGTCAAGGTACACCATCAGTTTTTTGACAATTGACAAGGCACACGATACTGTTGGTGGGGAGCTCACATCCCCATTGGCCCTATTAACAAATGACCCTCTCCCAAACTCACCTGTGGACCATTCGCGGCACACCAGTGTGCCACGGCACAGTGGTTGAAAATGGCTGCGTTAACCACTGGAGCCCAAGTTTGCAGGCAGGGTGCCCAGATGTCATAATCACAAAAGAGGACAAGGCACCCCAAAATGTAGGACATCCCAAAAAAGTAGGACGTGACAAAACAAAAGCTAAAAAACACTCATATATGGATTTCATAGGGTTAATTTAAACACAATATTACTAAATTTAAAACTATATTACTTATAATGCAGTGTTTCTCAAACTGTGGGTCGGGACCCACTAGGTGGTTCGCGAGCCAATTTCAGGTGGGTCCCCATTCATTTCAGTATATTAGACTTGATGCTACCATGGTATGTGACTGCATTTGGGGAAATGTTACAGACCTGTACTTTTAACAGCTACTATGTATATGCTTTTAACAATGATAGTAAATGGGACTTACTCCTGGGTAAGTGTAGGTAGGATTGCAGCCTAGGATTGTTAAAAATGTTCCTGCTTGATGATGTCACTTCCGGTCATGACATCACTTTCAATGGGTCCTGACAAGATTCTCATTCTAAAAAGTGGGTCCCGGTGCTAAATGTGTGAGAACGACTGTTACAATGTATTACATATAATTTATTAATTACAAGAAGGCTATGCGCTGCCAGCTCACAAGGGAAAGGAGGACATTTAAGGTTTTTTTAAGGATACCAGGCTAAAAAAGAGGACATGTCCTGGAAAAAGAGGATGTCTCGTCATCCTGGGTGCAGGTAACAGTGCCTCAGCAAAAAAAATAAAATGACTGGCCCCTAGTCCTTACGGGCCCCTAGGCTTCAGCCTTGTCAGCCTTATAAATAATATGGCCATGCCTATTACAGCTTTTGACGCTGTGCTTACTTTCCATGCACTTGAGCTTTTACAACAAGAAGCTGACAGAACATACCAAGATCCAGGTCTACAGAGCTTGTGTCCTGAGTACAGTTCTGTACTGCAACGAGTCATGGACTCTCCGCTCACAACAGGAGAGGAAACTGAATGCTTTCCACATGCGCTGCCTCCAACACATTCTCGGCATCACCTGGCAGAACAAGGTTCCAAACAACACAGTCCTGGAACGAGCTGGAATCCCTAGCATGTATGCACTGCTGAAACAGAGACGTCTGCGTTGGCTTGGTCATGTCGTGAGAATGGATGATGGCCGGATCCCAAAGGATCTCCTCTATGGAGAACTCGTGCAAGGAAAGCGCCCTACAGGTAGACCACAGCTGCAATACATCTGCAAGAGGGATCTGAAGGCCTTAGGAGTGGACCTCAACAGGTGGGAAACCCTGGCCTCTGAGTGGCCCACTTGGAGGCAGGCTGTGCAGCATGGCCTTTCCCAGTTTGAAGAGACACTTGGCCAACAGACTGAGGCAAAGAGGCAAAGAAGGAATGCCCATAGCCAGGGAGACAGACCAGGGACAGACTGCACTTGATCCCAGTGTGGAAGGGATTGTCACTCCTGAATTGGCCTTTTCAGCCACGCTAGACACTGTTCCAGAACCACCATTCAGAGCGCGATACCATAGTCTTTTGAGACTGAAGGTTGCCAACAGTCAACAGAGCTTTTACATCAAAATGTCACAGGCTGTACCTCTTGTATTTCAAGGTTTTTTGTCCTATTGTGCCTAATTCTTTTTGGTGTTTCCATGTGTGTGGGGGGTATACATGGAATTGAAATACAGGGTGCCACTTTGCAATGTTCATCGCAGAATTTGTTCTGTACGAAACTGAACTCTTTGAAGCCTTTGATACAAAAATCCATTTTTGTTTCCTTTTCAAGTTTTCGTCAGTTCATCAGGTATCAGGAGGTATCAGCCTCCTTCCTTATAATCCTGCCCGTCCTCTTAGATCATCTGGGGGGGGCCCTTTTGACTATGCCGCCACCAAGAGAGGTGAGAGGGGCGGCGGCCAGGAAGAGGGCCTTCTCGGTGGTGGCCCCCAAACTCTGGAATACCCTTCCCTTAGAACTGCTCCCTCTTTGTTAATATTTCGGCATGGACTAAAGACCTTTTTATTTCAAAAAGCTTTTAATTGCTGACAGGCTGGCTGGCTTTCTTTCTCTTTTTTCTATTTTCTATTAGAATCCACGGGGCTTGTTTTAGATTTGTTTTTAGATTTTTTAATTATGTGCACCTGTTTTAATTATTGCTTTTAATTGCTATTTTTGTATTTTTATTGTTGTAAGCCGCCTTGTGTACCCATGGGGCAAAAAGACGGGATATAAATTAATAAAATAATAATAATAATAATAATAATAATAATCTCCGCACTGGAAGAGAAGCCATTTTGGGGTTGTTGCTGCTAAACAACTGAGAGTGAAAAGCCCTAACCTATGAACTGCAAACTGCTCAATGTCTGGTCTACTTTCTGCCCAGCAGGGATCGGCCGCAACTGGGGTGAGTCGCAAAAACATGCATTTTTCACAACTTGTACAGACTTGTCACATATGTCAAAAACTTGGACACTGACTGGACTCAAGGGTTTCCCCTAAAAATGAAAAGTCTTAAATAGACCTGAGTCAAGACTCACTTTTACGTGTGCTTGCAACTCTGTTTTGTATGTATGCTTCTCTGCTTTCTTTCGCTGCTTCTAAGATTTGACTTGTTTCTCAAAATGACTCAAAAAATGACTCTGGATGAGTCATGATGGCCGGCCATTATGACTTGTAGGTGACTTGAGTCAAGGGGGCAGAAACTTGATTCAAGACTTGGACAGCAGGGATGTGCCAGAGCCACACCTCTGAGGAAAAAAGGGTCATGATGGCCAAGACTGAAACCTACTTCTGAGTAGACATGCATAAGGCTGTGCTGGAAAAGTCTTTCTATTGTACATTCCTGACTCCAATCCTAACCATATTTATTTGGAGGTAATGGGACTTAGATAACAGATTTCAGTGGAACAACCATATTAGTAAGATACACTACACTTCATGAATTGGGCCCACTTCATCAAATTCAAGGCTTTTCCAGCACAACCTTATGCATGTCTACTCAGAAGTAAGCCTCACTGAATTTAAAGCCTCACTCTCACATAAGTGTGTATTGTATAGGATTGCAGCCTATCTGTTCTACGGCCTAGAGCAGGGGTGCCCAAACCCCGGCCCTGGGGCCACTTGCGGCCCTCGAGGCCTCTCAATGCGGCCCTCAGAGAGCTCCCAGTCTCCAATGAGCCTCTGGCCCTCTGGTGATTTGTTGGAGCCCACACTGGCCGGATGCAACTGCTCTCAGTGTGAGGGCAACTGTTTGACCTCTCACGTGAGCTGTGGGATGAGGGTTCCCTCCACTGCTTGCTGTTTCACATCTGCGATGCAGTAGCAGCAGTAAAGGAAAGGCCAGCCTTGCTTTGTGCAAGGTCTTTTATAGGCCTTGAGCTATTGCAAGACCTTCATTCATTCATATAAGTTCATCTTTAATATATTAATTTATGTAAACATACGTAAATTTATTCAAATTTGAAATATAAATTAATTCTTTCCCCCCCCCGGCCCCCGACACCGTGTCAGAGAGACAATGTGGCCCTCCTGCCAAAAACTTTGGACACCCCTGGCCTAGAGGTTTCAGTCTTGGCCAACATGACCCTTTTGTTTGCTTGTGTCCCCCAGGAGGTAAACAAATCTAAGTTGGCAAGAGAGCATTTGTTTTCAGCTCTGCCTCAAGATGAAAGCAGATCAAAGTGAGCAGAGCTTTGTGAGATGGGATATTTAAGAACTTAAAAACCTTTGAAAAACACAGAGTGCCTCATTGGTCCTTGTAACCATCCAGGGTGAATGACAGAGGGAGTGTAGGCAAATTAGGATTCAATATCCTTGTTCAGAAATAAGAAATACGTTGGTAGGAAGCCAACTTGTATCTCCTTAGCAACTGGCCAGTTTTCCCTTAGTAAGCTACTTTACATGTTGAGAACCCTAACTGTACTGTAAAAGTTCACACACTGACAGTCAGCTGTACCATTAACCCCCAGTGTTCACAGAATAAAATGACCTCATGAAAGTGCTGCAAGTGTAGAAGTTCATTTTTCAAAGTAATCAGCTGTCATGTGCCTAAAAAAATTGTTTTCCAGCAGATAGTTTAGACGAAAACTGCTTTATACTGAATGAGACCTTTGATACATCTAGATCACTATTGTCAACAGCTCTCCAAGGTTTCAAACAGGATTTTTTCGCTGCAATACCTGAAGATACCAGGTATTGAACTGGAGACCTTCTATACACAATGCAGATTCTCTACCAATGAGCCATGGCAATTCTTTTACAAGTCCATTTTATCAAAGGAATATTAAGGAAGTAAGGCATGGTGACTCTTCTTACTTAGGGCACAATCCTAACAGGGCCCTGGGCCAGCTTTAGCGCCTCCATGCCAACATGGGGAAGGAGCCTTATATCGGTACAAACCTACCTCCTCTGGGCACGGGGACGGCTCCACAAGGCCAGCGCATGTCCATGTGCTGACCTATCCTACTCCCAAGTCACCGCCAACATGCTTTACAGCGCATTCACGATAGTGCCAGCTACCGGGGGGGAGGGGTGTTAGGATGCACTGCCCGAGGCAGCCAAAACTTGAGTGCAAGTCTTAACAGTTCAGTCCTACTCCAGAAGTTTTGGTACGTCCTTGGGCCTGAGAGGATAGACTCCTAAGGGCAAAGGTACTGGAATTTAGATACCTCCATTATGTAAGGATGTGGTTACTTGTACAATAAGCAATTATTGCTGGAAGCATGAAGTTGCTTCTTTCTTGAGCAAACCTATTTATTATATAAATAACAGCATAATTTTGAGCCTTATGTACTTGATAATGTGGTATTTTGTAATTTGAAGAAGGCTTTTTTTAACTATCCGTTTTCCAACAGTTCCAACAATCAGTTGTTCTCATAGTTAAATACAGAAAAATTGAAGTATGACCAGAGACTGTGCATCAATACTGTAGGAAGTATTGACATTTATCAATTACCTACTAATTAGAACATTTTCTGAAGAATATTAAAACAGTACTGTCTTGCAGGGGTGTGTCATTGCGGACGTGCATTACTTCGTGAACTCACTGTGCCTGAGTTGCGAGTTATGAGTCTCCAACTCTTGACTTGCTTGCGAATCATAAAGGCAGGCTGGCGCAACTCATCCTTAGTAATTTTAACTTGAGCCTGAGTCTTTACAAGAAATGAGTCAAGGCGCGAGTCAGGTGCAGCTCTACAGAAAACATGGAAGTGCTGGTGAGGTGTGTGTGTCAGAGTTCTTTAACACTGGTGTTCCCACCCCATCTGCATTCAGTGATGTGTTGAAGTCCTTCGGTTCAACCACCATTTTCATTTCATTTACGTAAACAAAGCTGTGCTGTAATTTGAGTGAATGTCACAGTGCAGAAAAGCGATCATTCCTTTTGAACCCCAGTGACCCCCCCTTTCACAGCACAACTCCCAATTCCACCTTGAGAAGAAGCACTGAGCAGCATACCACAGACCATCAAGGAGGTGTTCAAGCTCAACAAAGTGGGGAGGAGAGGGGACAGATAGCGTGAAGGAGTCCCACCCACAGCAACCAAGAGGCTTATGACCCAATCCTTTGCAGGTCTGCTCAGAAGTTTATTGCAGTCAATGTGGCTTCCTCCAATGTGTGAAAGAGGTCTGAAGGCATTCCTATTGCCAGGAAATCCCTCCCCTGGTTTGCCCACCTCCTTTGCCTACTCCCTGGCTTATCAAGCCACTAGTTTCTATCACAAGAAACCCCTCTCCCTCCATAGGGCTCCTCCTTCTGCCCTCCCTCATCCAGAAAAAAAAATCAGACCATCCAGCCCTTGTCCAATGGATTGTTTGTTCGTAGATGGACAAGAAAGCCCACTCCCTCCCTCATGTCCTGGGTGCCCTTTCCTCTTCTGATTCCTCCTCCTAGCCTTGTTAAGTCTTCATCCTTCCCTTCCACCCCCCAGCCCCCACCTCCTGGAACCAACGTGTCCTCCTCCCACCAAGTCTGCTGTTCATGCCTGTCTGAATGCTAGCTTCTGGATCACCCCCGTGAGGTCTTTCACATGATGCAGAGGTGGCGAAAAGAATAGTAAACAAGCACACACAGATACAAAACCAAGTCACAGGCACAAAAATAATGAGTCTTTGTTTCTCGAGTCTCTACAATGACTCTTTTCTGAGTGACTGCCCCAAGTCAGGGTCCAAGTCAATGACACGCATGACTTGAGTTCATATGAGTAGTCGAGTGTTTATGAGTCGAGTTCCCATCACTGCTATCTTGCATGTTATCTTTGTACATTTCCAGTAGCAGGACTAAAAAAACTGATACTTGATCAATAAGTATAATGTGTTTATTACTCACAGAGGTGTTCTTTTCATGCAAGTATCATTTGGGATAAGGCAAGATTTTGTTCACAACTCTTAAAGGAGAAGTGCGTGTTCTATACAGTGGAAAGACCCATTAGATCAATAGACGCTGGATACATTGCTTCTCTGGGTATAGAGACGTTGCAATCCAAGATCTGTGCCATGAGAGACCCTTATGCTGCTGCCATCAAGAAAAAGTTGTTGGGGTGTTCCTCTGAGGCCAACGCAAGGATCAACTGATCTATTGTTCTGGGATCTCCCCAACTTTATTCCTAGGCACAGCAATAGTAACCTGGTTGAGACTACTTTGACTCCATGAATCCTCAAACTGTGGCTTAACCTGACAGAGCTATAGCCAATTTTTATATTTCAGTTGCCTACAATTAATCAAATCTGTATATTATGAGTTTTTATTGTGTCGGGCATCTTTGTTCTTAAGAGGCAAAAATGAATTATAAACCTTTTAAATAAAGAAATAAATACACAAATGTTTATGAACAAGGGGGATTTCAAGCCATTTCTACTGAGTGTAACTGAATTTTTGTAATTCTACTGAATTACACATTCTATAATTACCCTGGAATTGCTTGCCTTGCATATGAGAACCCATTTTTTATTCATGAACAAGCTTGTTTCACTGAAATTTCAGGCAGCTGTACTGATGTAACCCTTCAAAATTGTCTTATAAGACATTTGAAAAGCATTCTGAATTGTGGTTCCTTTAAAAAAAAATTCTCTAGCAATCATTGTAATGATATTCTCAGGCTTATCTTTACAAGCCTTTGCTAGAAAGAAAGGGGTGACTGATCTTTAAGTGTCCTCAGAGGACACTAAAGTGCTTTGGGAGCCATATACACCCATGGGCCATAAATGTTTTGTGTCACTGGCAGGTCTAGCTCTACCATGAATTAGTGGGTTGCCCATCTTAGGCTGTGGATTGCCTAAAAGGCTTCAAATTGCCAATTATTTAATTTGTTCTATTTTCATGAGGTATTTGCATTTTCTTCCTCAGGCTCCACGTCTGACTTAGATCAATCCTGAATGCTGGTTAGGTTTATCATTTAATTAGACTAACTTTGCAGAAGTTAACAAACCCAAGGCCTCCCATGCCTGTTTTTTGAGATAGAAATGTATAGAAAAGAGAGAAGTTGAATACAACTGCAGCACAATCGTATGCATGTCTACTTAGAAGGAAGTCCCATTGTGTTCAAGTGTACTTACTCTTAAGAAAGTATGTGTAGGATTGCAGCCTTAGAATCAGAACTTCATTATCAAACCAAAGCTGTGTTCAGATGGTACCTGTTTTCCTGTTCATCCTAGACTTACTACTTTTTTCAATGTTTTAATAATTTGCAAATATTATCTTTGTTGGCTCGGTCATGTCATGAGAATGGATGATGGCCGGATCCCAAAGGATCTCCTCTATGGTGAACTCATGCAAGGAAAGCGCCCTACAGGTAGACCACAGCTGCGATACAAGGACATCTGCAAGAGGGATCTGAAGGCCTTAGGAGTGCACCTCAACAAGTGGGAAACCCTGGCCTCTGAGTGACCCGCTTGGAGGCAGGCTATGCAGCATGGCCTTTCCCAGTTTGAAGAGACACTTGGCCAACAGTCTGAGGCTAAGAGGGAAAGAAGGAAGGCCCATAGCCAGGGAGACAGACCAGGGACAGACTGCACTTGCGATACCATAGTCTCTCGAGACTGAAGGTTGCCAACAACAATTATCTTTGTCCTGTGGAACATTTTTTATTATCTGGCCTACTTCTGATTAAAAACTGTGATGAAAATGATTAAAAACTATGGCATGCATTTATTATTCTTTTACTTTTGTTGTTATATACTAGGGCTGCAATCATATACACTTTCTTTGAAGTACAACCTATTGAACACAATGGGACTTACTTCTGAGTAGACATGCCTAAGATTGCACTGTTTGGAACCTACCCAGCCAAAGTTAAGCACTTTTAAGTTGATGCAGAGTGGTTGAATTGTGTCCTATGCACTTTTTCCTGACTATTTAGGGAGAATTATGTAGTACTGAGTACTATCACAGAGACTTTATATTATTCACTGATATTGTACCAAGCTCATAATTAGAGGAGTTTGAAAATGGTATTATTTTACTCAGGCGTAAGCCCACTGTACTTAGTAAGACTTGGGCTGTAAACCTATCCTAGTCATTGGAAACAAACACCTCTACTAATAGCCTTATATTAGCTCTCTTGGGCTTAAGAGGGGAGACTGGAGAAGGAAGTTCTTAATGGTAAGGGAACCAATTATTGAGAGAAGTGGTGGATCTTGTCAGAATCCTTCTCACTTGAATGTCCATGATGAGATGATCGGGATTGAATTAACTTCAGTTTTCCCCTAATGATGGAGGACTAGCAGAAGTTGGGATGATTATTTGACAATCATCAAATAATCAATCATCAGTCAATCAAATAATCAATCAATCAAGTGACAATCATCAAGTGAGGCTTGACAAGCACTTTTTGGAGATGCTGTAGGGAGGATTTTCTTGCTGTGAGAATTGGGCTGGATGACTGTCATACTCTGAGATTTTGATATGAGATGTATCTCATGGGAGCAGGGGCAAATGTTTATTTGTATAGTTTTATGGTTGATTATGAAAGAGATAATAAAAATTGTTTTATAGTTCTATAGTCTCATTTTATGTGTCTGGAAGGCTGAAATGTTATTGCCTGTTTTATATGTGTATACTGTAGTGTGTGCTTTTATACATTGTAATGACCAATGGTTATACAATAAATTCCTAAATTCAATTCAGTTCTATAGTGTTCATCTGACAGATTTCATTTTCAAGGCATGCCATGAACACGAACATCCTTCTTGGCAACCTCTACACCAGTATTTGTTTTGAATGTGCATTCTGTAAACTGTATGCATTATTTCTTTCTCCATGTATGCATACTAGGCATTTGTTTAGCACCCTATTAATAGAATATTTGTCCAGGATAATTCACACTGAATGTGGCACATAATTATCATGTATCTGTTCAGGTTTACACATAGCTAGCTCCTCTATGAATCTGCCAGTAATCAAGATACAAAGCTACATGATGTGCTGATTTTTCTTTGCCTCCCTGATAACTTCCCCACTAATAATTAATTTTAAATTATTGTTCCTGCTGGGTGTGGTCATACAATCATCATGGTTACTATTCCCACTCTCTGCTTGGGAAAGTGTTTCGAAAGCAGCAGCTGCAGTAATTAATTCCCACCCTCCTTCTGGCTGGACCAAAGTTGATGTGATGATGTTTATTTCAATAAATAGAGCCTAAAGGTAATGCTGTATGTTGAGATCTTGTGCCACCTCTTAGAGATCTTGCATGGTAGCAGCCTGGATAGAGGACATTGGAGCCCATAAAGCAGCATTTCTTTTGTTCTGTTTGGCATGTTCAAAGCAGATCTGTTGCTCTAGGTCTGTGAACCAGGTGATGTGCTCCTTTGGTCCCTGGCCCTGACATGGATAGGACAATGCCAGAGTAAAATACTTTAAAAGAAAAGAAAAAGCCTTGATTCCCAACAATGCTCTTCAGTTGGTTTCAGTGAGTCTGCAATTTACAGAAAGATATGATATAATCCAGAAATATCTCACATTCAGAACAAATGGGCTACATATAAAAATGATCATACAGTCAAGAGATGTAACCTTACCTTTCTTTGCTTTTTTTTGTCAAATAATCATCCCAACTTTTGCTAGTCCTCCGTCATTAGGGGAAAACTGAAGTGAATTCAATCCAGATCATCTCATCATGGACATTCAAGTGAGAAGGATTCCGACAAGATGAAGATGGTGAGATTTAAAATAAGAATAGTCTAAACCTTTTCTGCAATGTTTTGTTAACTTGTACTTGTTGATATTAAGGTCCTCTAATCTCTTTACTTTGATCAATTTTCATTCAGTATTTCTTACCCTAAAGTTGACAACATCAAGCCTGGGGATTGTGTATGGCCTATTGCCCCTTTTGTTGCAACCAGAGTATGCAGTAATGTAGCATACTGCCTTGAACAAAAGACCACAAGTTCCTGCCAGCATGTCCTTGCTGAATTTCACCAGAACCAGATATTACATTGTATGGCCTTCAGCAAACCTGCATGACAGAAAGAGAGTCTGTTTTCTCCCATCTAATAGGTCACTTCCCAGGATGTGATATCACAAGCTTGGAACTGCTTATATGGAATCTTGCAGTGTAATGAGATAGTATGATATTATAAAGAACCCTGGAGTCAGGATCGGATAAAAGGACATTGATACTGACATCACAGACCCCACATTTCTTTCTTCCACCAACACACAAATAGATATACAGCAAATACAGGTTTTATGTTATGCAACAACTGAAAGCAGGCTCAATGCAGAAATGATTTTTAAATAATATATGAAAAATAAAATATTGAAATGAATGGGGACCCATCTGAAATTGGCTCGCGACCCATCTAGTGGGTCCTGACCCACAGTTTGAGAAACACTGCAGGCTTACAGAATACTGATTTGTTGTATCTCTCATGTTGAATTACCACACATCAAGCATGCATTCTAAAATGTCACCCAGGAATCGATTTTGTGACTACTAATAGGGACTGTCAACACACTGTTAACAGAAGACCAAATAGATGTAAAAATCCACATTCTCTGAGAACTGATGATGTTATGAAAACCAGAATCAAATACAGAACTTTGAAGTAGTACTCCTTCCAGCATAATTCAGATTCAGAGCTGATTTGATTTAGGAGACATCGGCCCAAATCCTAACCCACTTTCCAGCACTGGCATAGCTGTGCCAATGGGACGTGTGCTGCATCCTGCAGTTGGGTGGCACTCCCAGAGGCCTCCTCAAAGTAAGGGACTGTTTGTTTCCTTATCTAGGAGCTGCATTGCCCTTATGTCAGTGCTGGAAAGTGGGTTAGAATTGCATCCACGGTGTTGTACTGGAACCTAGAAGCCTGTGTTCTTAGTTTTCCTTGGCTTTGAGCAAGTCATTAACTCTAAGGTTTCAACTCCTTGTTTGTAAATGGAAATGTTATACAGCATATACACTAAGTCCCATGATGGGTACCAGTTCAGTTCTGAAGCTTTGTCTGGAAGTTGAAACAGATATAAATCAGAACAGCTAGCTGTTGTTGGCCCAGTGCTTTTGTGCCTGTGCAAATGGGTAGACTATGCTTAGAGTACCAACATAGCTGCCTGTAACTCGAATACCTGTAATCTGAATGTCCATAACTGAGAGATGCTGTGCGTGCGTGTCCTTAAATTACTGCAAACATTTGGTACAAGGAGAAATGAAATACAAATTGTAAAGTGCCTTGCATATTAGAAATACCATAGTAATTCTAAAATAATAATAATATACTGCTTGACCATACAGCTTTAGCATCAGTCTTGCACTGCAACTCTGAGATTCTTTTGCTAATAACACTAATTTATAATGAGGAAAATAAATATGGCTAATCAGACATAAAACCAGTCAATGGGGGTGGGGATGGCTGATGGTCTACACAGTCCAGCATCCTATTTCCCACAGTGACCCTCAAGCTGCTTTTGTGAAGCCCACAAGTAGAAGAATCGTATTCCACCTTTTCTCCCCTACAACTAGTACTCAGAGGCATACTTATTATTATTAACAGTATTTATATACCGCTTTTCAACTAAAAGTTCACAAAGCGGTTTACAGAGAAAAATCAAATAACTAAATGGCTCCCTGTCCCAAGGGCTCACAGTCTAAAAAGATGCAAATAAATACCAGCAGACAGCCACCAGAACAGACAGTGCTGGGGTGAGGTGGGCCAGTTACTCTCCCCCTGCTAAAAAAAGGAGCACCCACTTGAAAAAGTGCCTCTTACCCAATTAGCAGGGGTATACTTCTGCTGAATCTAAGAATAGTGCATAGTTGTTGTGGCTAGTTGCCATTGATAGACCTTTCCTCCATGAATTTATACAATCCCTTTGCAAAACCATGCAGGCTTTGCTATGGCATCACAATTGCATTCAAGTATCAAGCATATTCCATGGTCCTTGCCTGCACTGATATCTGTTTCTTTATCTTGATACGCAACATATTTTGCTGGCTCAATTATCCCCATAGCTGAAAGTGGATAAGAGTAGCTGTAGCTTAGTTATTATATGGCAAAGTTTCCAGACACCTAGTCTGATTGAATCCAAAGGCGACCGCTTCCAGTTCAGTTTCTATGAACTTTGATCTACATTCTTTTACCCTTTTGTCATACCTTAAAAAAAATATTGTTAGTCTTCTTTTAAAGGCCATACAAATGTCTCTTGCTGTAGGCAGACTTCAGTACCATATAAAGTTCACAGAAGATCTTTTTTATTCAGTAGATAAGATCTAATCAGCAGGTATTTAATATAGTTTATACAAAATAATTCAACTTTCTTAATAGTATCTTAAATGCTGTCATAACCTCCTTAATTCCAGACTCACCAAATTGTACCTGAAAAAAACATAGCCATCTGCAGACTATACCGTGTTTAATTTTTCTGTTATTAATCAGATTTCAGCACTTTTAGTCCATTTAATAGATTACTCAGAAATATGTAATACATGAAATTTTGAGTTGCTGAAAATGTTTTTAGGGTGAATATTCAGAGCAGAAATAAGGAGTACCGAGGGTATTGCTGGCTAGCTCTTTTCTTTGAATAAAACCAATTATAACTTACTTTCTCTGAAATGTTGAGACTCTTTACTTTTGTCAGCTGCAGCTAATGTATGTGGGTGGGTGGCTTTTTAATACCTTAAAGCTCAGGTTGCGAATATACCTGCCACGGTTTTATAAGTCTAAAATGTCAGGGACCAAGAGCTTGTAAATGTTCTGCCTTGTACAAATGAAGTGGTTAGAAGGTTTCTGCCCACTAGATGAATGTGGAGAAGTGTTCCACTCTATAATGAGGGGCTATAACAAAGAACAGCACTTTATAAAAAATGACATTTTTGTCTCAATGGTATAGCATTTTATTTCTTCAAAGAGCTACCAGATGCCGGGCTAAGTTCAAGACCAGGCTGCGCTATTAGTTTCCTTCCTGCGCTAGCATGTTGCCTCACGTAAAATGCGCAGCCAAATTCTAAGAACTGATTCTATGCATCCAAGGAGGCTTTGTCTCTGAACAGCAATCCCCCTAGAACCCATGGCACTTTGAGGGGCCTTTCCAAAGCAGTTGGACTGTGTGAATGTAAAACATTGGTTCCCAACCTTTAGGAGCCTGCAGACCAGTGAGGCAAAAATTGGAATTGTTGTGGACCACATGCAATGCCAGCTGTGGGCAGTCTGCTCTCTCTGGTGGTCCATGGGGAAGCATCTCTCAGGTAAGCACTCCCCCACGAACCATCGGAGAGGGTGGAGTACGGACTGCCCACAGCCACAGCCTTCATATCTCCATCATCTCTGTGGGGAAACATCTCCCAAGTACACTCCTCCACAGACTACCAGAGAGGGCATGGAAGTGATTGCCCACAGCTGGCACTTCAGTGCCAACTGGACAGTCCATTCTCCACCCTCTCTGGTGGTCCATGAGCAAGCACTTGCTAGACAAGATACTGGAAGTGATCAAAGGTGATTTTTTCCCTGAGGCCTCGCGGACCTCTTCTCAAGGTCTTATGGACCATCTATGGTCCATGAACCACAGGTTGGGAACAAGTGATGTAAAAGAATAAATCCTATCAGCTTCTATACCTTTTGAGCATGCCTAAAGTAGTTCTTCAATCCTGACCTATGTTTGTTTAAACTTACATTCCCAGCGTAATGGTACCTCCTTCATATTCTTTGGCAACACTTTCCTTTTTCACCTCATAATCCCTCCATAGACAATTGCATGTCATTTGAACTAATTTGCTTTTTCACTTCATTCAGGTACAGGGAAGCTATATGAGTTGCTGCAGTTGAGAGAAGTATCTCATCAACCAGTTCTTTCCAGGAAGGCTGGCTCCTAACCTAGAATATTGTGTTCTTCCTTGAATATTGCTTTTTCTGGGATGACTGGACTTCCTTCTGAGCAATGCTGCATAGGACTGGGCTGCATGTTTGGTAAAACTGAAACGAAGGGAGATAGCTGAGGGTCTACCTTGCATGTACACTTGGGTTGCATCATATGTGCCTTTAACTTGGTGAATTCAAGGACTGTACAGGATACATGCTTGGCAAGAACAAAACATGTTTAAATACTATGAGTGATTTTGCCCACATTCCATGTACTAAGTATATGCCCTTGAGAGAGTGTGAGATGACCAACCTACCCTCACGTAAGATGCAACCTGACTGCAGGTGTTGAGTTAGGATTCAGCTTTGTCTCCTTGGGTTGTACTGTTTATTAAAATAACTGTGTGTATGTGTTTTAAAAATCACATGTTTCATTTATCAAGTTATTATACTGTAAAATAATTTTAAATTCTCCCCCCCCCCATGTGTAATGGTATTGCACAGAATATAGAGCTGCATTCTAGAGTAGAATGGTTAGGATGAAAAGGAATGAAAAGGAAAAAATGTCATATGAATGCTTAACAACCCACTTTGCTTTTATATGTGAAGGTTCAGTTCTTCTCCTTTTAGAGGTGAAAAAACCCTCTGCTTTTCTTCAGAATTTAAAATGATGAAATAATAAAAGCAAAACTAAAATACAAAGAACTGTGAAATACTAAATGGGAATTTAGTATAAGATTTTTTTCCTTTTGCTTTGAGGTTCTAGAAAGATGAATAGTTAGGATGGTTTCAGTTGTTCATCGCTGCAGGCATTTTAATATCTGTGTTGAAAGGCTCCAACAGAGGTCATAAAGTCATGTGAATTAAGGTGGGAAGCATTGAGACTGGAGCAATAACCACTTTTAACTGCCAAGAGCAGATCTTTCCTCCAGCAAGCGGAGCTACTTATTTCCTGTCAAAAATGCAATAACTGATATTTCAACCCACCCGTTATAACTGCATTGAAGAGAGAAGCATTTTAAGTTTGAATAACATAGGAGGTAAAATTATTTGGAAACTGCTGTTCTAAAAAGAGATAATACAAGGATCACAGCAATAACTTATTCAAGCACTGTAGCTACCTCTTTACAAATACAGAACCACTGAAAATCATTTTTGGAAGAGCTGTTTGCTTACTTGACAAATGCCTATAGTTATGCAATACAATAATCACGTATTTTGCTAGATGTCCCTTAACAGGGGCTATTGTTGCACCTCAGTCTTTCAGAAATGCATAATTATGTTGATGTGCTTGGTACAGTGACTGGAGACTCTCCAAGTCAGCAGCAGTGATTTGCCACCCAATCCTCCAGGACTGCAGTGCCAGTCTTGGGTGTGCAGCCCTGGCAAAAGCCATTGCAAAAACACTTTGCAGCAGCCAGGAGGAGACAGGTGCTGGTGTGGAGGCCAGTATGGGTGGATGCTGGGTTTCTGCACTGGTTGGAGAGGCTCCAGGATCCAATGGCAGTGAGTTTGCTTCTGAGCAACTTGGAGGCATTCCAGGGTGGGGAGAAGACAGGGAGAGAGCAGAACTGGGAGGGGGAGCGTGGCGTGGGGGTGCGGATGGGGACAGCAGCAGTGGCTGCTGCCGGATCCTATCCTCCCTCCCGGGCCTGAAAGCTCTACACAGGGGTTACTCAGTTCTGTGCCAGCAATTCTACTAGTGAGATCTAAGTAGACCATAGCAGATGCTGGGGCTTGATATAGAGTAAGGGAACAAATGTGGCGGTAATTTGTGGCCTAGGAAACTGATGTAATCAGTTCCAGAGGATCTGGATTTTGGAAAGGGAGGTAGGTAAAATATTTCAGTAATCTTTGTTTGAAAAATGCCTGCTGAATGACTATTATAAAGTAAATGTGCATTTTAAATAAAAATGGAATAAAGCAATACAATGAATTTCCTGAAAGTGTTAAGATTTAACATTATACTAAAATTTGATCCAATTTTTTTATAGAAGTGTCAAAGTCTCTGAAAGTACTTTTTCAGGGCTGAACTGTAAACTCTAGGAAGGTTCCCCAACATATTTCCTGTGAAAAGGTAGTGTGCAAAAATTCAATCATCACATCATTTATTAAGCGAACATTATGGATAGGACTTAAGTGTTAGTGGGCATAAATACAATAGAAGCAGCACTACAGGATTCTTTTATTTCTTAGACGTTTTGTGTTTATAAATTGTGTAAATTGTTGACAATTTATGGGAAATACATCCCCTTGGGGCTGGGGATAAGAATAGGCCCTCAGTTTGATTGGACTTGTCGTAAGAGGTGACTAAACAGCCACCGGGTAGATGGGGCTCGTCAGCCTGGGAAGGCAGCTCATCTGAGAGAAGGAAAACCCTGATCCCAAAACTCCACTGCCTTGTGGCTACAACCAGTTATGGAAAAGGCTTCAGGAGTCAACCTCGAGGCAAAATCCGGAGCCGGAGTCCCTGAGGCAGTTCATGGCTGAACACAGTCATATTCTGGCAACTCCTGCGATGCCATTGGAACCAACTGTATTGGCCTCTGCCTTTCCATTGGACCATTTCAGCGATGTGGAGAGGGGGGATTTGCTGCATGGGAAACAGTCTATCCTCCATATCTTTACCCAGGCTTTGCGCACTGGAGAGGACACTCTGTTCCAGAACCACCATTCAGAGTGCGATACCATAGTCTTCCGAGACTGAAGGATGCCAACAACATGGGAAAGAGTTCTCAAGAAGCATATAAAGAAGAAGGTAGCATTTTATGCTGTTCCATGGGTGACTGCACAAACAAGCACATGCAGAAGATCCTGCATAACAATAAAGAAGTGGGAGGGGGAGTTCCTTGAGTACTAGACCCCTCCCCCAGCCCAATCCCTTAGAGTGGCTTTTGATCCTATCTTGCAGCCCCCAGATCCAGTACAAAATGTGCCAAATTTGTCTTGTAATTGCATTTTCATGGCTAATTAAGTAACATGTCATTAATACTGCATTTTTTAGACAGAAAATAGCCTAAATTTAAAAGATAATTTTTAGTCATTGTTTATTTCAAGTAACTTCATATCCCAATTACATGTTAGGCAAACTCCAATTTTATTCAGAATTCACCACCATTGACTAAATATTTGACTTTATTTTCTATTTCAGTTTGTACACTGAAAGTTTTTATCGTCATCTGTGCTGTAGAATTACTCTACTTTGAAAATTCAACTAAAAATAAATAATAATAATAATAATAATAATAATAATAATAATAATAATAATAATAATAACTTTATTTATACCCTGCCTTTCTCCCCAGAGGGACCCAAGGCGGCTTACAACAAGTTAAAAACCGATTAAAACATAATTTAAAAAACAGATAAAAGCGTTAACATATTGACAGATATCATAAAAACTGTAGTCAGATAAAAAGTCGGGTAAAAGGAGCATAAAGCAGCAGATCATAAAGAAATCAGGTCTGTAAAAAATACTAAAAGATGTTAAAAAGGCCATGAACTCAGAAGGCTTGTTTAAATAAAAGAGTCTTCAGGCCTCGCCGAAAAGTCTCAAGAGAAGGAGCCATTCTTAAGTCAAGGGGAAGGGAGTTCCACAACGTTGGTGCCACTATAGAGAAGGTCCTATTTCTAGCCGCCACCCCACATACCTCCCTAGGCGGCGGCACTTGTAAAAAGGCCTTCTCTGATGACCTAAGAGGACGAGCAGGATTGTACGGAAGTAGGTGATCTCTAAGATACCCTGGCCCAGAGCAGTATAGGGCTTTAAAGGTCAAAACCAGCACCTTGAATTGGGCCCAGAAACGAATGGGCAGCCAATGTAGCCCCTGGAGAAGCGGGCTGACAGAGTCAAATCGCCTACCTCCAGTAACCACACGGGCCACCGCATTCTGCACTAATTGCAGTTTCCGAACCGTCTTCAGGGGCAGCCCCACATAGAGTTGTTTGGGACATGCCCCTTCATCCAAAGGGAGATGATAATATTACATACATCATCTCCGCATCCCACCCATCTTCCAACCTCTTTTGAGATTTGTGCTGGCTGTAGTTGTACAGGTGGGTGGCAAAGGTACATCAATGTAGTGTGCTACAGAACAGGGGCTACACAGGAATAGGTGCAGTTGTAGTTGTACTGGCATCTGAGGGCATACAGTTCATCTTATACCACATAGAATGTGGTGTCTGAGATATAGAATTCAACTACATGTCACTACATAAATATGAATACTGCAGTATGGTAACTGATATCCAACTAAGGGCTCAATCCTAACTCCCGGGTTAGGCTAGCACAAGTCACTTGTGGTGACCTGGGGGGTGTTGCAAATGTGCCATAAGTCACGTTTGTGCTGACTTAGGGCCAAATTCTATCCAACTTTCCAGCCCTGGTGTAGCTGTGCCAAATGGGTATGTGCTGCAACCTGTTTTGGAAGGGTAGTCATGGAGGTCTCCTCAAAGTAAGGGAACATTTGTTCCCTTACCTCCAGGCTGCACTGCAGCTGCACCAGCACTGGAAAGTTGGATAGGAGTTGAGCTGGCCTTCCTGAGCCAGATTCAGGAAGTTGGGCTAAGTTTGCATTGGCTGAGCTCGACCAACGCAGGGGTCTGGGAGAGCATGGGGAGGGCAGGAAGAAGACAAAAAGGAGGTGTTTCAGGGTGGGGGTTGGGCTGGCTGTAATGGTAGGATGTGGTGCCAGCAGTGGCCCCTTTAAGGGTTAAGGCATGGGCATTCAGCTGAGGGTGTGCTGCACAGCTGGAGCCACTTGAAGGCAATAGGGTTGTTACAGGGTGTTCCCAGATGTTGCAAGGTTCAAAAGCAAACTCAGTAGGCAAGAGTGGTGATCAGTTCCAGGCCTTTATTGTAAATCCATCAACTAGCATCTCAAGGGATTCATTTCCAAGCATTGAGAGTGTGTGTGAGAGTCAGAATGTGAGAAGAAGAGAAGCTCAGAGAGCCCTCTCCAGCTCACTTTTATTATAATGTGGGTTCCCTCCTTGAGACACGTACATTGGCTCAGGATAGTCTTAGACAATTGATTGGTGAGCTACAAGTCACCAGTTGTTCAAATTATATTCAACATATACAATTTACAGATTTTGAGCAGTCAGTAGGTGGTACTGCAATTTCAATTTTGCTCAAAACTGACCTTATCTTATGACATCATCTTCAAGTAGCCAAAAGAATCCTTGAAATGCAACTTACTTGCCATGGGGTTTGCCGGCTCAGCTAAAAAATTGCTGCCTTATGCTTTTTTTCTGGGAACCTGACCTTTGATGTGAACCGGAAATGGCTTTGATGTGAAATGGAAATGGCTTCTTAAACCCTTTTAATGCAGTTAGGCCACTAAAACTTACTTAAGATAATGTGTTATATGTTAGGTACACTTGTTTAGGCACCAAGACTGGGTTAAAATATTAAAGAATTAGTAAAAATAAGATTAAGCTGTCTAGTATTCTTCTGTGATATAGCTATGAGATTTGTAGCCATAATACTTGACCCAGCATTGTATGCAACTCTTTGCTCCTAAAAACCTTCAAACCAAAATTTCAAACCGAAAACAATTTTTTTTTCTTTTCTCTGAGAACAAAGGCCTATTGATCGTGCCTGCATAGTCTTATCAGAATGTTCTGTTGTGGAAAGAACATTTGACATGCTGCCAAGTCCCAGCCAAACGCTTGACTTTTAAACCAGACAAATTTTTCTTTAACTTACACATACAGACCGATCAGAAACATGCTGTTTTCAGGTGAGCATCCCTGTAGCATAACTGACAGTCAGGGTCCTCAGGCATTAAAGCACCTGATGAAGAGAGAGTTTGGTGTGGGTAGTAGAAGGAGGACAGCTTGGAGAGTGGATTAATGGCTAATAGAACTACTGATGGGTGAATGGACTTTGGAGACTGCTGGAACAGACTGCTGGAGACACTGAGATTGGTGTTTGGTTGCCAAGGCCTGCTGAAAACCAAAGTGCTGCTATAGTGGTGGGAAGAGCTGCTGGCAGAAGAGGGTGGTGGGGTCCAGCAGTGCTGCAAGGCAGAACTAGGGTCATTTTGGGGGAAAGAAGAGGAGCTAATTAGCATAAAGTGGGCATAATTCTCTAGGCAGAGCTTAGACCAGGAATCTGGCAAAACGTGGGCAGCAGGCATTCCTGGGCTTGGCAGGTAGGGATTGGGAGGCAGGGCCAGGATCTGGCAGT
This sequence comes from Tiliqua scincoides, assembly GCF_035046505.1. Taxonomy (NCBI): domain Eukaryota; kingdom Metazoa; phylum Chordata; class Lepidosauria; order Squamata; family Scincidae; genus Tiliqua; species Tiliqua scincoides. The sequence goes on along the minus strand of NC_089824.1, from coordinate 39,698,314 downwards.
TATGCTGAGTCCTGACCCTGTTCCTAGGCAGCATGGTGCAGCCCCAGCTGCTCCGGTCTGCACCATCTCATCATTGGGGCCACTGCAGCGTGAAAGGTTTCCCCTTGCCTTGGGTTGCCCACTTTTGGCCCCAAACTTGTGCTGGATGCAGCAGAGGCCTGCTAGCCTGCCTGTGCCAGTGCAATTTAGGACTGGGTTGCCCAAGATATAAAGGCAAGCTTTGCCCTCCCCTAAAGAGGTTCTAATCAGTTTTAGATAGGAATAATATGCGCAAATAACATTTACAAAAAATAACCTTGCTATAGTTAAGGGAAGTGGTGACTATTAGGAATAATTTGTCTCTTGCATACTGAAGTCTGAATTTGTGCACTGATAGATATCTAGATCAGTGTTTCTCAAGCTGTGGGCTGGGACCCACTAGGTGGGCCACGAGCCAATTTCAGATGGGTCCCCATTCATTTCAATATTTTATTTTTAATATACTAGATGCCACCATGGTATGTGACTCATTTGGGCAAATGTTACAGACCTGTACTTTTAACAAGCTACTATGTTTATTCTTCTAACAATGATAGTAAATGGGACTTACTCCTGGGTAAGTGTGGGTAGGATAGCAGCCTAGAATTGTTAAAAATGTTCCTGCTTGATGATGTCACTTCCAGTCACAACATCACTTCCCGATAGATTCTCATTTTAAAAAGTGGGTCCCAGTGCTAAATGTGTGAGAACCATTGATCTAGATAAAATGGGGCTGCTTAGAGACAAGAGGGAAGTCCCAATATACACAGGAGCGTATGTTAGCACAAATATTAAAAAATTAAATTAGGTCCTTCAAATTTACAAAAACTCTCCAAAAAGGAATGCCAGAGCACTGTGCATGTATTGGAGGCTTGCTGATATCTGTGCCCTGTGCTGGCCATGAGGGGGGTGGAGGAGCAGTGTCATCTTTGTGGTTTGAAGCACTTTTCTCTCTGTCCCTGGAGCCAGGAAAACAGAGTGGGGAAAGCAGACCTTCCAGCTGCCCTCCCCCACCAAACCTGGAGAACAAAGAAGCCTAGCCTTGCATGGCTGTAGGAGGCTAGGCACAATGTCTGCTAGCCCTCTCCCAACTGCTTCTGGCTCAGTACACAAACAGAAGAACCTGCCAGACAATTTGCTGAGTGTCCCATGGGGTGAAAAAATTTCCCTTAAGGGGACAGTAAATATTTCCTGGCAGCCTGTGAGCAGAGAGCAGGTGAGAACCAACACTAAGCTCAGGAAACTTTGTGCCAAGCCAAAGATCCGACTCCAAGATCTGGACAATCCCCCCACAACTCCCTGTTGAGCTGCAACAGAAATTCCAATTGGCTACTCAGCTCATCTCTCTGTTCCACCAGTAAGACAGGATTAAGCAGCTCCCCCAGGGAGAAGTTACTGCTGCTGTAACAGGTATCTTGCAGGTTGACATACATAACAGAGGCTCTGAGGAGCCTTCCCCTTGCAACACACCTTGTCAACTAAGGGGATGATTGTGAACTTCAGAGTAGTTTTGACTAATTTTTGCAGCTTTGGAGAGTAAAAGCCTTCATATGTTTGCCCTAAAGTGCTCAAGTAAGTCCCATTGAGATAAATGGGACTTACTCCCAGGGCTTTTTTTCTAATGGAACGTGGGGGGGGGGGAACGGAGTTCCGGCACCTTTTTGCAGGGGCCCCTCCCCTTTGGAAGCATTGGGGGGGAGCAAAACAGAGGCATTCGCTGGGTGGGTGCTGGGTGGTGCAGGGTGGGCGGGCGCCTGGCCCCTGCCTGACCGCACAATGACCCCCTCCTGCTCCCATCCCCAAACTCTCGCCTGAACCCAGCCCGCCTCCCCTCCCCCAATGCTCTGCTTCCCCGCGCAGCTTCCAAGCCGGTGGAGGGCGCGGGGGACATGTGCCAACGCCGAGGAGGAGGACGGACAGCCAGCCAGGGAGACGGGCTGCGGCACCCATGGAACGCCCAGGTACTGGCTTGGTGAAGGAGGAGGGAAAGGAAGTTGGCTGGTGCAGCCCCCGTGCCAATCTGCAGCACGAGCCTAGGTGTGTCTACTCAGAAGTAAGTCTCATTGTGCTCAATGGGTTTGCTCCTGGGAAAGGGTGCATAGCCTTGCAGCCTGAGAGCCCAAGCCTATGCATGTCTACTCAGAAGTAAGTTCCATTGTGTTCAATGGGGATTACTCCCGGGGAAAGTGTCATAGCCTTGCAGCCTGAGTAGACAGGCAGAGGAAGGGCTCTGAGGCTCTACACTTTCCTGGGAGGAAGCCCCACTGCCTCTAGTGGGACTGACTTCTGAGTAGACAGGCACAGGATTGGGCCCTGAGGCTGCCATCCTATCCACAGTAAGCCCCATTCACTAAAGTGGACTTCTGAGTAGACATGCATAGGATTGGGCTCTTAGGCTGCAATCCTAGGCACTTTCCTGGGAGTAAGCTCCATTGACTAGAATGAGACTTACTTCAGAGTAGACATACCTAGGATTGGGCTCTTAATCCTGGCAGAAATATATATCTGCACCCGTTTTCACATGCTAAGGGCATGTGAAAAGGGATTCTACGTGTGTACAACGTGCTGTCCAGCCTTGCCAGAGATCCTCCTCATCCTTCCCCCACAAGCATGCCCTCCGCCAGCCAGCGTTTGCAGCTCCTCTCCAGCAATGCACAGCAGCTGCTCAGGGCAGCAGAGAACATACAACTGCATGCCAAGCACCTTCCCAAAGACTCAGAGTATTCTGATACCTGAATTAAACCATATTTAATCGCTTGTTTGCAAATGTAGCTGTTTCTATGTGCACCTAAGGACCCCTCTCCTGTAAGAATTCCTTTTTTGTTCTTACTCCCACAGTTGCTTGGAGTAATTTTACTACATGGAACTCATGTAAACCATTTTCCGGAATCCATTCACTGCTTCCTCTCCTCGAAGTAGTGCCACACTACATACCACACGCTACAAGTGCACCTGCACAGTATTTTTCCCCATGTGTAGAAAAAGTAGCTAGGGGGAAGGGGATGTGGAGACTGACAGCCCAATCCTATGCATGTCTACTCAGACGTAAGTTCATCTTTAGGGGGAAGCACATAAAAATATTTTATTTCTCCAATAAAAATGGTTTAAAAATAAATAAATAAATAAATAAATAAATAAATAAATAAATAAATAAAAGATTAACAAGTTGTGAGTTCCTGCACCTTTTTTCTTACAAAAAAGCACCGCTTACTCCCAAGTAACTGTTTAAAGATTACAACCTGAGTGTGTGAGTACTCTTTGAAATATCTCCTGGGATGCCAGATATCTTAATGATAGTTTTAATAACAAATATGATTAGAAAAATTGTGAAGAATTTCCAAGACCATTAGAAAAATGTGTGAATGACAGGGTTTTGCCTGGATGGTGTCGGATCCCCTGTGAAACAGAGACTGATTACACTGAGGGTTAAACTTGGCATTGAAAAGAAAGAGATCCTGAGTAGAGCTAGCAGAACAAAGATGGGACAACTTATGTTGAAATCCTATACATTGAATTTAATTGGCCTTACTACTGCATTGACATGCATAGGTTGCAGTGTTGGTCTTGCAGGTAACTCAGAGTTACAAATTATAGCAGACTAAAGAGTGTACCTAAAAAGCAGTGTGTCCACCTTATCAAGGAACATTAGGTATCATATTAATCAAGTCATGTACCATGTACCTATGATTCTTAAGTGTTGGAAATAGTCCTTAACAGCTTTCAGCCTGCTTTTAGCAACTGAATGATTTGCCAGTAAAGAGCTGCACTTGTACCATAACATGAAGCATTATAAGTACATATTGTGCAAAGAGACATCATGTCTCTGTGTGAATAAGTCTGTGTAGGTATGTGATAAAGTTCATCTATTCATAACAGGTTCAGGATTATATTACCAAAGGTTAAGCTTTAGCATAGCTTTCAGATTTCCTCATTAATTATTCCATTTTGAAAAGGATGAAATAAAAAAACAGATGTGAAATGTTGTGATGGGCAGTGAATTTTGCCTTGTCTGTTCCTGTTTGTGTACATATTTCTAAGGAACAAGACCCAAATTCTCCCTGGTGATGGGCCAGCCCTGCGAGCCTAAATGTTGAGGCAGTGGCTCAGTATGGGCTACAGGAGTCCTAATGCCTGGGAACAGCTCCTCCCCTTTTATTTGCAGTTCCCTGCCCACTGTCATTGTTGACACAGCTGTGGCCATTCACAGTGCTGTGCCAATGATTCCCTTTCCCCCAGGGATACTTTGAATGAAGTTCACAACCATAAACCTGCTGGGGTGGGGCAGGTGGGGTGGGTGCAGAATAGAACATAAGCTCTTTATGTTGCATATGCACCAGAAGGCCATGAAATAGGGGGGAAAAAAGTTTACTACTAAGCAACTGTTGGTGGTTTCCTACAATGGCATTCTACAGGAATAGAGCTGAATGTAAGCTGCCCTCATTTATTCTTCACAGTGTTGAGACATCTTTTTCGAAAAAGATGCCTCAACAGCCTTTGGCAAAACATACAGAGCAGGTTGATTTTTCAAAAATAGTGTGCTAAATGAGGTAATAATGAGATATGTAAAATATATTTAAAGTTCAATCATAATTTTTCATAATTATGAATTATGAAATTATGAATTATTAAATAATCATAATTAAAAAAAGAAGAAATTGCTTTTGTAGTTCTTTGTGCCTATAGTCACCAACAACTTTTGTTACTTTTATTCTTCAAACCCAGTTTATTTTTTAAAAAATGGTGGTGGTTTTAACCATGTGTCAGGAGAGATGGCTTAACAAGATAATTGGCATAAAACACGATAACCCTGAAATAGTGGCAAGGTGGATAGTCCTTCATGTATTTAATTACAGTGTTTGTACACACCACAGAATGCAATAATGTGTGATTAACATTTAAATCTGACGTTTCTCAGTGCTTTAATGGCAAAATGAATTCCAGCTTTGGAATTCTAATAAGGTTTTAGTCATTCATCATTCAAACAATATATAGGCCACTCATAAAAAAATGTATATATATTAAAATGAAACATTTTAAAAAGAAAAAAAAACAATGGTACTCTGTGGACAAAACTGTCTGAGCACCACCTTCTTTTAATATACGAATACATAAATAAAAACTATGAGCACTGTATACCTTTAGTGGATAACCTACATGGGATGTGCATGCCATTGTTAATATTGTACAATAAGGGCTTTTTTTTGTCATGGACCAATCTGGGCACCTCAATGGAATTCTTTCAATTACCGATATAATATATTATTCATGAGTAGAATCTCTGATGTCTTAATGGAGGGACAATTCAGCCAATAGGTGATGGCATCTCTTGCCCAGGGGAGATACTTTGCAAGGGATTGCGCTAGGAAGACAGCTGGATTGTTCTGCTTCACTGCTCGATTTCTGTAAGTCATGAAGAAGAAAGGGGCCTTCTGGTCCAAAGATTCATCCTATTTTCAAATAAAAAGGCACTGCAGTGCCCCTACTCAAGATTTATTGTTTTTCATTGGGTTGGTTAACCTGAAGCCCCAGAAATTAGAATGGAAGGTTTCCATTTTAGCTGGTAAGTAATTAATGGAAATCAAGTGGCAGACACACATTCGCTTCTCTCACTCTGAAGCACTCTACAAAAGAGCAAAACCAGTGCTGATTAACAGTGTAAAATTTTTGAGCATAAGTGTGACTATTTTTAATGGTATTGTTTAGATGGTATGTGAACAGTTCTATAGAAAATTTCTGCAAATGATTATTTATCAAGAACCTCCAGTTTGTCTGATTTTTTTTGCTCACTGTACCCAGCAGCATCGTGGCCCTAGTAACATTGACATGGCCCCTGATGACCTGAAGAAAATGAACAATTGGCAAGATCTGTGATGGGAGAGGGGAAGCCTTCCTAACCCAGTGTGCCACAACAGGGCCCCTAGAACAAAATAACACCCCATAGCAGGAAGAAATTTTGGTAACACTAGCTCAAAATCGTTAAGTAATTGCTCCTGCCAGCTTCCCTAAAGTTGAAAACATGGAGGGTGTGAGTAGATGGGATTTCGAAAGTCAGTGGGGTAAAGTTGGCCCTCTTTAAACATGAGAGTGTGTAGCCACCTGCCCCGTGCAGTGAGGAGATGGGCCTTGCCCACCTCCAACCTTGGACTCTATATCACCTAAGAAACTGCACCTGCACATGCTGTCAGAAGGACCGACATACTCCTTTCCTATGTTACTCTCTTTTCCTCTTTAAACTAATTGCCTACTGCTTTGTATGTCACCTTATGCTGATCTGTGCCTCACTATTACAACGTGTGAACAACCCACCCAGAAGCTAGACACGCTGGCGACAACCGTAGAGGCCACCCACGGAGGACCCCCTGGATCCAGGACCCATGACCGGAGGCTGCCCTCGGCGGAAGAAGCCTGGCCTGGCACTGCTGGCCATGTGCAAGGCGGGAGTGAGCGTATCTTGCTCTAGCCTTGAATATAGTGACTTATGGACTTCCAACTCACCCCATGTAACCCCCTGGAATGGACCTACATACCAGACTTGAATGCTCTGTGTTTGTGACTGACAATGCTCTCTCACTGTATGTAGCCGTGTCCTGGGATCTTATATTTGCTATCCAGTTGTTTTTCTGTTCATGAAACTGAAACATTTTCTAATAAAAAGTTAATCACTTGAAACTAGTTTTAATGCTGGATTGAAGCTGACAGAAGTACTGAGGCAAATGACAAAATGGGACATAATTTGTTAGATAGGAAAGCCTTAATGTTACTTATACACAGTTGGACCCCAGTATCCATGGATCCAGCATTTGTGGATATGACTTACTGCAGATGCCAGTGGATAGCAGGGTCTGAGTTTAAATTCCTTTAAAACAAAAAAGGTACAAAACTCAGGGCTTGTATTGTTTCTGGCAAAAACCTCACTATTTCCAAGCCTCTACAGCTATTTTCCAGGCTGAAAGACTCACTTCTGGGTTGCATAGAACTGAACCCCTCTCAAAGATAGCAGACTCCAACCTATAGTTATAATATGAATTTGAATAAGGTACATAAGGGAGTGAGGGTAAGCAAAGCTATGTTCATAGTCACAATGCATTCTGGGACAAGGCTGAGAGGAGCAAGGAACCTTTGTGAGACCCAGAAGTCGGTCTTTCAGCCTGAAAAACAGCTGTGGAGGCTTGGAAAGTGGCACGGTTTTGCCAAAAAAATGGTAGGAGCCCAGATTTTTGTGCCTTTTTTGTTTTAAAGGCATTTAAACTCAGATCATGTTATCCACGGATTCTGGTATCAGCAGGGGCTTCCAGAACTGAACCCTCGCAGATTCTGGGGTCTGACTTGTACTTATAATATGAATGTGAATGAGATACATAAGAAGATGAGGGAAAGCAAGACTCCATTCATACTTTTAGCATACAAATTTGTAACTTAGTTGATACTATCATTTAGTCTTTTCTTAAAGAACAGAAAGAAGGCTGTCCGCTGTTCACTGGTTTCCAGTCAAATGCAAGCACAGATTGATACGCCTGGACTCAGTGTCACGTGAGCCTTGAAACCAATGCAAATATGTGGTCACTTAAGCAAAGCTTTCAGAACCACACTTCAGCTGGCTGTCAAGCCTATATTGTTGTAAAGCAAATAGAGATGAAACAATTATTCTCTTCTCTCCCCCCTTTTTACCTCCCAGGGAGAGGATGGGAGTACCAATCCAGAAATTGTATCGTAGATAAATAATGCAGGTATACCAAGGTTGAAGTTGCTGAAGCATATTATTATCAATTCCCTCTGACCCAAGTTTGCAAAACAGGCTGGTTTTCAACTAATTGAGCAGTTGGGTACTTCTCTGCCCACAGCCCTAACCATGAAAGCACCTATTTTAAATGTTTTTTGTTTCCTCTCACTATGATCCATTCACATACATTTAAATTATGGATGTTACATTCTTATAAACATATGTAGTGATGACAAACCAATTCAAAGATCCACTGCTGTATTGAGGGTCCTCTCTGCTTCCTGTGGTGGATTGGCCACAGAGGTGAGAAAAGGAGTTCAGACGAATCTGCCTTAAATTGAATTGGACTAATGGTCCATCTCAGTGGTTCTCAAACTCTCTGGGAGTCTGAGAACCTCACATAAGTATTTGCAGGGGCAGGGACTGGAATGGGGAGGATGTCCCAACAGTGTCACAGCAACTGTGGTACCATGGGCACTCAAGTGCATTTCAACATACCTGGGGACGACGACTATACAGCCTCCCAGAGGGTCTTTGAGGCTCGCAGCTCCCTCCATGAGCCTCCCCTCTGCTGCAGTGGGCTCCAATCTGCAGTCAGAGCCCACTTCTGGTTTCAGAAGTTCCGTGACCTGCAGTTCTGACTGCAAACTGGAAGTGGGCTCTGACTGCAGATTGGAGCCCACTGCAGCAGAGGGAAGGCTCACAGAGGGGGCTGCAAGCCTCCAGGACCCTCCAGGAGGTTGCACAATCCCCCCAGGTATGTGTAAATGTGCCTGGGTGCCCGCAGCACTGTGATCACTGTGGCGCCATCAGGGCACCCATTTATAGGTCGCTCCCTTAAAGGGAAACGGACTCTTTTATGTTCCAGTGGTGGGTCACAACCCACTTTGAGAACAACTGGTCCATCTTGTTCAGTACTGCCTGGCAGTAGCTATCCAGGATTTCAAGATAGGATTTTCACTGCCCTACTTGGATTTTGCATGCATGTGCTGTACCATTGAGCTGTGACCCTATCACAAAGACCTGGACTGTATTTTCCCTTCCTAACATGAGGTGGTTAGTTAGTTCTGGTACTAATCTACAACCTTTTGAACAATCTGTGCAAGTTGGCCATATGAATGCAAAGGACTCTGGGTGCTCACCACAATCTCTTGAGTATGCAGTCAAGATAATCATGCTGAAAGCTGTTTACCCATGTCTTGTTGGATCAGGGTTTTTCTATACAGAATAATTTACATGAATGATAGTTCTGAACAGAATGTGGGGATTGTGGTATATAATCATATATAAATGAATTTGGCAGTTAGGAATTAAAATTGCAAGCCATACATGTTGAAAATATATGCTTTAGAACGGAATGGGTAACCACCAGTTGCTGCTATTCCACAATCATGGTAGCTATAATTAAAGCATGCATTGGATCATTTTCATTACTTATTTATTAGATTTATAGTCTGCCTTTTTTCCTGAAGGGCACCCAAGGCGGCTAACAATCAAAACATTAAAATACAGAATAAAATACAAATAAACATTAAAAATAAAAACAATTGAAAACAAGAGAAAATACAGTCAGCAATAAAACACACAGTAAAAAACAGCCCTTATAAGGCCTCAAAGGCTTTCCTAAATAAAAAAGTCTTCAGGCTCCACTGGAAAGTTAATATCAAGGAAGCTGTCCTCAATTCAGAGGGGTGGGAATTCCATAACGCAGGTGCCACCACCGAGAAGGCCCTGTTTCTGGCCGCCATCCTCCTCACCTCTCTCAATGGTGTCACCTCTCTCAATGGTAGCAACAGGGCCCCCTCTGATGACTTCAGAGAATGAACCGGACTACATGGAAAAATGCGGTCTCTCAAATATGCTGGTCCCAAGCTGTTTAGGACTTTAAAGGTCAAAACCAGCAGCTTGAATTCAGCCTGGAAACTAAATGGCAGCCAATGCAGCCGCCGGAACAGCAATGTGAGTCAAACCACTGACCTCCAGCAATTACACAAGTCGCCGCATTCTGTACTAGCTGTAGCTTCTAGACTGTCTTTAGGAGCAGCCCATGTAGAGCGTGTTACAATAATCTAAGCTTGATGTCACCGTGGCATGGACCACCATGGCCAGAGCCACTTGGGACAGGTATGGCCACAGCTGATGCACCAGCCAAAGCTGGGCAAAGGTGTGCCTGGCCATAGTCAACACCTGGACATTCAGGAGCAGCTGCAAATCCAGGAGAACCCCCCAAGCTGCGAACCTGCTCTTTCAGGGGGAGTGCAACCCCATTCAGAGCAGGGCGATAGTCCATCATGGATTTCAGCACCGGCATCATGGATTTCTGAACCAGGAAGACCTCTGCCTTGTCAGGATTTAACCTTGGCTTGTTTGCCCTCATCCAGATCCCAAATGCCCCCAGGCAACACTCCAGGACAGAGACATTAACAAATGTGCTTTATTTAAGAAGTCCTGGTGCTATTAAAAACATATCCATAACATTCCAATTACAATTGTACATGGAAATATCAAGGAAGTGATGATCCTCGTAGTTGCACATTTTTTGCTCCAACCCAAAGACAACAACCATGGAAGCCACAACATTTACTGGATCAGGAACTGCAAGCATACATCAGATGTGCATCTATCCACATTGTGTTATTTTCAATTAGCGTTCCCATTCTGGGACTTTTCTAACTCCCACCCCTGGGTCCTATATTTTTATTTTCCAATTACTTAAAAATCCTGAACACGTTTCTTGGAAGCATGCACCAATTTTGAATCTCCATGATTATCACATGTCCATAAATTACATACCTCTCTGATGACCCAGACCGCCACTCTCTTCTCCACACTTCCTCTGCTACTTTGTTCTCTTTCTTTTCTAATCTACAGCACAGGAGGAGGAAGAGGAGGAGAGGTGGTGGCTGATGTGCTGCCAGATAAGAGGCAGTAGCATTTGGGCAATGCCTCAGACACTGGCAGGGGGTGGGGGGCTTGAGCTTGACCTACTTCATTCTGCAATTTGAGGCAAAAAAGAAGGAACATGGGCAAATTCTCTCATCATCTCTGGTATGCTTTTCCTGTGGGATTTATATATGGAGTTTTTACTGGGCCTTTTTGGCATATCAGACACTTTTCTGCCATCAATAAAGTTAATAACAGTGAATGTGGAGGAACTTCATGATCCCAAAAGTAGATAAAACAACTTGTCTTGCACACATCTGAGCTATATTCAGGGCTGTGTGAGATTTGCTATTAAAATTATCAAAATTTTGTGCCAAGGCAATTCAGATTCTTCTTCAAGCCCAGTTGATATCTGTGCCCTATATTAATTATGCAAACTAGGTACATTTGAATATGCATGCTTATTTTGAATAATTTATTGTGCTTTATTCCAGTTGTGAGCTGAAGCAGAGACTTGCTCAGGACACTGAAGACCTGTCTCCTGGCACAGGAGATCTTACTTTGTTTCTCTGGACCCACCCTACTTTAGAACCCAAGTTTCTACCATTTTGCTAGGTACTGCCCCGCATATTTTTGTTGTTGATGCCTGCATTTTGGTATGATCAAAGGATGTACCCAGTCCTGGTCTGAATATGAATTTTTTTCCCCCAAAAGCATTTATATGTAGAATGAATATCACATTCTTTCTTCTTTGAGCTCCTCAAGCGGAATGTATCGATATTGACTTCAGTGACTTGATGCTGTCTATGTAAGAAACACTTGAGATTATAAAAAATTAACAGATTCTGGTCTTTGAATTATCCTTCAGTGACACTTTTTTAGCAGGTGCATGGTTATATTTTTAACAGCTAGCATGGTCTCTGTACAAGTTGGCTTGATCAGCGTCTCGGGCAGTAAAAATCCAAAATGCCCAGTATCACGCAGCTCAAATGCAAATGCATAGGGGATACCGTTTTTGTAAGCCCAGTCCATAGAACTGCCAGAACTCACATCTGGGAAAGCAAAAGAAGAGAAGTTTAAAAGATAGTCCAGTTAGCAGTGCAGGTAGCTAATAGCCCAATCCTGAGCTGCCAGGTGCGGGGGCTGCAGCAGCACCAAAAATGGCTGCTGCAGCATCCAGAACGCCCCAGGCAGCTGCCACAGCCTCCTCAGGAGAAGGGGACTTGAGAGTTGGTGTAGAATTTTAGAGCCTCTGTGTCGGGCAGACAGCCTGACACAGAGGCTTGGAATCTGGTGGAGCAAAGCTTCACAGGTCCCCCCTCCCATCTCGCTCCCTCCCCTGGCATGCCTACTCTCCACCCTCCCTCTTCTTCCCCCTCCCCGGAACACGTCCTTCCCGCCTCACCCCACACCCACGTCTCTGCTGCCCGGCGGACCGCACAATCCACACGGAGCGATGGAGCTCCGGTGCTCCGCCTGCGCTAACCAAGTGCAGGCCAGCTCCGCTTTCACTTTCACTGCTGTGGGGGGCCCTGCAGAAGGTCGCACGGGGCTCCACGCACCTTTGAGAGGCTGCAGGAGGCTTAGGTAAATGCACCCAAGCCCCTGCAGCCCCCCTGAGTGGCGCAATCCTGGGGAAACTCTCCCAGAGAGTTTGAGAACCACTGCCTTAGACACATATTTTACATGGACATAGCTTCACTTTACAGTGCTCTGCTCTTAGAGAGATGAAAAGCAGTCACCTCCCACATGTCCACTGCTGATGAATGAATGAAATGCAATTCATATCTGTTGGCACAGTTTCACGGCAACAACCTGGGCCCCAGGATACAGATTAGCATGACATGCTGCTTTATGTAATGAATGATGAGCTACCACTCTTGATTCAGGGACCAGCTACAAAGTCAACCACTTTTGCTGTTCAATACCCTTTTCAAATATATTTTTATAATTGGAATATTTTAAGAAGCTGGTTATATCAGGCCTGGGAATGCTGAGATGCCACAGCAGTAGACCACTATTTTACAGATGATGATGATGATGATGATAACAACAACAACAACAACAACAACAACAACAACAACAACATGTATTTATATACCGCCTTTCTTGGTCTTTATTCAAGACTTTATTCAAGGCGGTTTACATAGGCAGGCTTTATTTAAATCCCTTATTAAATAGGGATTTTTACAATTGAAAGAAGGTTCTTTCTTCAAGAACCACTACATTCAGGTGTTTCATTCTGATCTGGCCTCCATCCTGGCCTCCATCCTCCCACGCTCAGAGCAGATGGAAATAGCTCAGCTTCAGCTTGTCAGCTGCTTCAAGGTCGCAGGGTGCCGGTGGCCTCGAACTGGCGACCTTGTGGATGTTATCTTCAGGCAGACGGAGGCTCTACCCTCTAGACCAGACCTCCTGCCCTGATGTAATTACTAGAAAACTATTGCCTCGTGAGACACGTTATGCTGTATGTGAATTAGAATGTCTTGCATTAGTGTGGGCTTTGTCTAAGTTAAGACCTTACCTGTTAGGAACTAAGTTCCTAGTGCAAACAGATCACTCGCCTTTAGCCTTCTTGGCTAAAGCCAAAGACAACCAAAAGATCCTGGGTTGGGCTTTATCGCTGCAGGATTACCAATTTGAGATTCAGCATCTCTCAGGTTCTAAGAACATTTTAGCTGATGCATTATCGCGCATGTGGCATAGTGGAAATCAGCAAAACACTAGTTTATGAGTTGTAACATGACTGTATTAGTGAGAAAGCTGTGAAGTATTCTCCATGTAACCTCACTATGTATGATGCTGGTAATGCAAACTGTCTTATAGCTTTCACTGCTTATTATCTTGTAATAAACCCTGCTTTGTATTGCTTAGTATGTAATTACCAGATTACCAGATGTAATCACTGTGTCTAAGAATAGCTAAAGAAAGTGTACTGAAAACTGAAACACTAGTTATTTAAAAATAACAGAACTCAGTAGAGACAGTTAAAAAAAATCACTGATAAAATGTTACTATTCATTATTTCAGTTACCCTAGGGAAGGAGCTGTCCTTAAGCTCCTTGGCAATGGTGATGCATCATTTCATGCCAATAAATAATCTTTGGGCTGAAGAAAAGAATTATCTGTATACATCTTCTCCTCTTCATTTTGAGCCCAGATAATATTCAGGTTCCCAATATTTCAGCTCAGATGAAACCAAAGGAGTGAACATATTCCCTCCTACACAAAGTTGCTGAATTTCTCTCTCAAACTTGCCTAGAGAGTTCTATTCAAGCACTATTGAAAATACAGACTTTAAAGATTTTGTACTCTACTGGGAAGAATATACATGTTTAATGCTCTATAAAATACTTCTGTATTGAAGAAATGTTATTGTCTTTTTGTCATTTTCAAAATGATTGTGCTCTAAACTCATAATTTAAGAAAGAATACAGCTCAGACTCTGAATGAAAAATGAACCTTTGGCATATCAATACAATCTCTAGACAGATGAGGGAAAACCCAGGAATCCTTTACAGTACAAAATATATATGCCTTAGGGCGCAATCCAAACCTGTGCTGGAGCAGGCAAGCCAGGAGGCTTGCGCTGCATCCAACGAAGGTTCGTTGGGTGCAGGCGGCTCAGCCACGGGCAAGGGGAAGCTCTTCCCCTTACCCATGGGTAAGGGCTGTGTGGAGGTGGCCCAAGTCCGAGGATAGCGGAGCAGCACAAAGCCACTCCGCTCTCCCCAGGGACTGAGGTTGGAATCCAGCATAACCGCCGGGTTCCAGCCCTGACCCCGGCTCCCCGCGCGCCCATAATGGACTTGTAACCCATAACGGATTTTTCCTCCAGAAACTTGTCCAATCCCCTTTAAAAGGCCAGATGCCATCACCACATCCTGTGGCAAGGAGTTCCACAGACCAATCACACGCTGAGTAAATAAATATTTTCTTTTGTCTGTTCTAACTCTCCCAACACTTAATTTTAGTGGGTGTCCCCTGGTTCTGGTGTTATGTGAGAGTGTAAAGAGCATCTCCCTATCCACTCTGTCCATCCCCTGCATAATTTTGTATGTCTCAATCATGTCCCCCCTGAGGCGTCTCTTTTCTAGGCTGAAGAGGCCCAAACGCCGTAGCCTTTCCTCATAAGGAAGGTGCCCCAGCCCCGTAATCATCTTAGTCACTCTCTTTTGCACCTTTTCCATTTCCACTATGGCTTTTTTGAGATGTGGCGACCAGAACTGGACACAGTACTCCAGGTGTGGCCTTACCATAGATTTGTACAATGGCATTATAATATTAGCTGTTTTGTTCTCAATACCTTTTCTAATGATCCCAAGCATAGAATTGGCCTTCTTCACTGCTGCCGCACATTGGGTCGACACTTTCATCGAGCTGTCCACCACCACCCCAAGATCTCTCTCCTGATCTGTCACAGACAGCTCAGAACCCATCAGCCTATATGTGAAGTTTTTTTTGCCCCAATGTGCATGACTTTACACTTACTGACATTGAAGCGCATCTGCCATTTTGCTGCCCATTCTGCCACTTTGGAAAGATCCTTCTGGAGGTCCTCACAATCACTTCTGGTCTTCACCCCTCGGAAATGTTTGGTGTCATATGCAAACTTACCACCTCACTGCTCACCCCTGTCTCCAGGTCATTTATGAAGAGGTTGAAAAGCACTGGTCCCAGGACAGATCCTTGGGGCACATCGCTTTTCACTTCTCTCCATTGTGAAAATTGCCCATTGACACCCACTCTCTGTTTCCTGGTCTTCAACCAGTTCTCAATCCATGAGAGGACCTGCCCTCTAATTCCCTGACTGTGGAGTTTTTTCAGTAGCCTTTGGTGAGGGGCCATGTCAAACGCCTTCTGAAAGTCCAGATATAAAATGTCTACGGGTTCTCCTGCATCCACATGCCTGTGGACCTTTCCAAATAATAATAATAATAATAATAATAATAATAATAATAATAATAATAATAATACAGGTATTTATATACCGCCTTTCTTGGTCTTTATTCAAGACTTTATTCAAGGCGGTTTACATAGGCAGGCTAATTTAAATCCCTGTAGGGATTTTTACAATTGAAAGAAGGCTCTATCTTTCAAGAGCCACAACAATTCAGATGTTTCATTCAATTCTAAAAGGTTTGTGAGGCAAGACTTACCCTTACAGAAGCCATGCTGATTCTCACTCAGCAAGGCCTGTTCGTCTATGTGTCCAGGGAGTCCTGCAGACACTCGTGCAGAGCACCCCCAAAAGGCTGCGGCAAAGACTGGTGGGTACATCCCAGTCCCTGCAGCACCCCTTAGCGACGCAATCCTGGGGACTGCATCACTGCCTTCCCCCCACTCCGCTGCCTCCCTCCCCACCCCTGCAAGGACTTACTGCGGTCCTCAAACTCCCTGAGAATTTGAAAACCACAGCAATAAACCATGGTTTACTGAATCATCTGAACCAGTACTTGGAGTCAGTGTTTGGATCTGAGCCAATAGAATTTCAGCAGTCTATCTGCAGGGATTCAGCCTTTACTACTATCTCCCTCTCTTGCCTCTAATGTCTGATTGAACAAAGTCCTCTTCAGAATGGTTTGATTGACTTGTGTAGAAGAACCAAGAAAGAAACTACCTTGGTGAAAGAAACTTACACAAAGTGCTGGAAGCAGGACCATATCGGTATCTTATTCCATAAACTGATTGCAAGGCATTTACTGCATTAAAAGCTGCAGATTCCTGGTGGAGGAACAAAAACAAAAAAACAAAAACATCACCTCAAACAAACATAGTTTTATTTATTGTAATTCATCTGAAATTTCAAAAAGCATTCAGTCATTCCAGGAAGTGTATAGAGTTGAAATTTTCCCACTTTGATCCCCCTTCAACAATTACTCTATCAGGAAGTTGAACTGTACACCTTAGGTGTCTTTTAAAGGCAGTCCCTGGAGGAAGCAGTGAATGTGGAGAGGCTGCCCTTGAAGCTAAGGAGAGTTCAGGCTTCTGTGTGCGTGTGTGAGGAGTGACTCTGAAGACAAGGTCTGTGATAAGAGATAATGGTTTTGAACAAGCCTGGGAGAGCCATGGGTTTAGGCTTACATGCATCCCCTTCCCTCTCCTTTGTGCTCTGTAAATCTTACATAGGTGGTTAAATGGAAGGGG
The DNA here is from genome assembly GCF_035046505.1 of Tiliqua scincoides. Lineage (NCBI taxonomy): Eukaryota > Metazoa > Chordata > Lepidosauria > Squamata > Scincidae > Tiliqua > Tiliqua scincoides. The sequence continues at coordinate 39,681,546 of NC_089824.1, read as the reverse complement.
CAGTACAAAGCAGCTGGATATGCTCAAAGGTCTTCACGTTTGGCTGCTGCAGTTGGGAGATCCTATTAGTGGTAGGAAAGGGGTTGGTTAGAAGTTCCAGTTGGACTCCTTAGTTGCATGTTGCTATATAACTTCATTGCAAGATCTCAGACAGGAATTATTGAAGAGAAATATACAAATAAACAAAAAGAATACCCTCCTTTTAAAGACTGGAATAACCAACCCAAACATTATATCCTCACTGGAAAACACTGTCTAAGAAACGACTTAATGTAGGGGGTTGTGTATCCCTCTCTCCAGTTTCAAAGCCCTAAATAATTTAAGACACTAATTCAATGAGTGACTGGCAGTACAGTTCTGCATAGCAGGACAGAAGCCTGTTTGCCTTCAACTCAGGAATTATTAAAGAGTCCCCCTCATTTCTGAATACAGAAACCCATGGACAAGCTTTCATCTGCTGGCCAGTTGCAACATGCAAAATAAATCTGAGGGACTGATACTTGTGAAGTCTGTCCCAAGGGAGGGAAATGAGAAGGAATGTCTTCACGATTCTGCTTTGCAGCTCAATGCAATTCATTTCATATATAGTAAGCCAAAACTGTATCTTACAGTGCAAGCCTATCTTGTGCTATATCCAGCGCAAGATAGGGGCCCAAAGTGGCTCAGCTGGAGATAAGGGCAAAATCTTCCCTTACGGCTGGGTAAGCCACCACAGCCCCAATGGGTCTCCTCAGACTTGCACCACCTACAGAGGTGGTATAAGTCTGAGGAGAGTGGAGTGGCTTGCAGCTCCATGCTGCTCAGGAATGGGGGCTAGGATCTCACAGATCTGCTGGGTCCCAACCCCGCTTCCCACTCCCTGCATGCTCTCCCCCAGGACTGCCTTCCCCCCACCCTGGAACGCCTCCCTCCCACTTCCTTCCTGCCCACTCAAGACAGTTAGTGGAGGAAGTGTAAAACACTTTGGGGTATATGTTGGGCACAGTGTTCTCCTGCTTAAAGATGCTAAGGATACCTTCCTGTGCCCAATTTGGTGATTGTAGAACTGAGATCTGGAGGGAAGGTGATCTCAGGAGGAGTGGAACAAAAGCTGTTGGATATGTGTTTGGGAGGGACTGTTATGTGGAGGATGCTGTTTCTGCAGGGGGAGAAACATGTTGGGGATGCTCTGATCTGTTGGGGAATGGTGAATCTGGATGCAATAATAAATAATTATTATAATTTTAATATTTATTTTTTTATTAATTATTATTAAATTTTGTTATGGGGTGACAAAATTTTATGGACCCTGGGTGCCAAATAGTCTTCATATGCAACTGGTGGGATCCATTAGCAAGTACATTGCTTATTCAGGTGAAATCCCCAACCTTTTCTCTAGACTGGGCTAGGGGATCTCCCAAATGCCATGCTTCTTCTGGAGTGTACGAAATCTTCTTTCTCCAGGCTCAGGAAAGGGAACAAGATATTGCCAACCTCATGATGAGCCCTGGAAAGACTTAGAAAACAATGCAAAGTTTCACTGCTTCCAGTCCTTTCTATATCATCATAAAGTCTGGGGAATTCCCTGCCCTTTCCCAGGCTCAAACGTAGTGTGATGAATCTCTATGACATTGTGGTGAGCCTATTAGGCTGAGCCTAAGAGGAATGAGTTTGTCCCTCCCCAGCTTAGAGCTAGGGAGAAGAATGAAAGTTAGCCCCTGTGTGGCTTTGCGATCCAAGGTTCTGATCCTGTAATAGCATATAAGACTCACCTACTTTCCCCACTGTCCCTGCCTTCTCTGTCAAATTTGGATCTTTTGCTTTGAAATTGTATCAGCACAGCTAAATGTCTTATGTGGTTATAACTAAGCTTCTGTCTAATTATTCTAGTATAACATAACCATGAACTGCATTGCACAATCAGAAGGTATTTGTGTCTAGTCCAGTATTTCTCAACCAGTGGTACTTGTACCACCAGTGGTACCCGAAGAGGTGTTCAATGGAATGTGCAGGACTCCAGATCTCCGCCGCCTGCCAGTGAGACCAGCAAAGCAACACAAGAGGCCGCAGTAGGAGGCTTGGCTCAATGAGCAGGGCTCCAGTGTGCACTTTATGCATACTTGAAAAAGCCCTCCTGTCCGCCCTAAGCCTCTTACCAGTGTTTGTTGTATTGCATCTGGCCTCCCAACCTGGACGTAACTGGTGATGACATCATTGTCAGTTACTTCAAATGGTACTTCCAATCGGTGAACCATGCTAAGTGGTACAGTGGGGGGACAACATTGAGAAACCCTGGTCTAGTCCTATTCTAGTGAAGTACACAAGTGTTGCGGCAACCCTTTAGCAGTCCTACCCTTCATCCCCAAACACAAATTATAGATAGCATACATCACAGGTGTGTGTTCTCTTTATAGCCTGACCCTATGCAGAATTCTGCATAGGATCAAACTGCAGGATGTTACGATATACAGTACTTTGGCAAAGGCAGCCAAAATTTGTCCTAAAAACATCTATCTGAGTGGGTTTTTGAAAGGGAGTAGTTTTAAGTGGAATGTTTTAAAAAAATCAGAAACAAACTTATATGGGTCACAAATGTTCTCAAAAAGGTAACTTCTGTAAACACATTTTATCCATCTGGAACAGGGCTAGACAATGATATTTAGATGTCTGAAGTAGCTGCGTTACACAATACATGAAGTGTGCCCCAGGGTTTCTTGTCACAGAAGGTGATGGGGAACAAATCTCTGATTGTGCATAAAGGCACATGATTCAAGAACTATGCTTCAGCATCCTCGGTGACATTGGAAGGGATCCTTGGATATCTCTTGGATTGCAGTTTTATGGGCAACCCTCAAAAATACTGCCAAGCTAAGCACTTGTGTGTGACTTGTCAAGTCAGACCAGTTCCGAACTAGAAACAGGAGTGGAAGCACGTATTCCGTTGCCTAGCAATCTCCATAATCCATTTTCCTCCCACATAACAGATTTTAGCATAGTCATATGAATGGTAGAAGCTGCTGTAGCTGAGGCACATGGAAAGAGAGAAAAGGAGTCTGACCCTCAAACTCTGGGGCCAAACACCATGAAATTCAAGAGGTGCATAACCATTTGTATCTCTATACCTATGTACACTCACACACTACTCACGTACCTACGGGGCTTCCCCAGGTCACCTAATGCCTTATAAGACACTAAAAACATCACTTCTTGTTTTACAAAAAAACTGACTTTTTTTTGCCTCTAAGGCTCAGCCTGAGCCAGGCAGAGGCTGCAGATGAACATCTGTGGCCTCTGCTGGGCTCAGAGGACCCTTCAGAGGTAATGCACGCCAGGGGTATGTGGGGAGGCTGCTGACCCCATCCACAAATAAGTGAATCTGCGGATACTGGATCTGTGGATACGGGGGTCCCCTGTATCTGGTGTCAAAGAGACCATTACATTGCAATCAATACAGAATTGATTTAATAAAACATTATATTAGATGTCATGAACATGAATAGACATGAAATAGATTACAATTATTATTTTTTCAATGTTTGCAGCAGGTTTAGTTTCCATCGTTCTAGAAACTGCAGCCTCCAAAGAGAAAGTCATTTCCTTATCGTAGACAGAAAAATGAAAATCCTGACTGCTGCTCTCATTGAAAAGAGCTGAAGCGGCACACAGTCAAAATACTCCAAGCTCTATACTTACCACACAGCTAAAATTTGGAATAGTTGCATACTTATAAGAGTATGGATACAACAACATCTGAGCGTATGCATGAAAGGACAAGTAGGCTTTGATTTGTTTCCGGTGTTTGCGAAGAAAGTGAGCTACAGCCTTCACTTCAGGTTCAGATTCAGGGAAAGGACCGCAGTATGTATCATCACAGGGGTGGATGGAAGCACCTTCATCTATTCATTGAAACAAAAAGAAATAGTGAATGTTCTCTCTCTCTCTCTCTCTCTCTCTCTCTTAATTGAAATATGAGATGGGTATGGGCACAAGCCAGGAACACAGAGATCATGCATGCCAGTGCTGCAGAGCCTTTGGGTGCAATCCTATGCATACTTGCCTGGGAGTAAATCTAATTGAAGACAGTGACCTACTTCTGAGTAAACATGCACAGGATTGTACTGTTTATTTCCGTCAACATATTTGCAGCAGGTAAAAATAATCTTGCTTAGACCAAGGAGAGATGGAAAAGATCCAAAATAGCACAGAAGACACCTTTAATTGGATCAATTCTGTTGGCAGGGTATTATAGCAAATATAACTTGCACTTTTTTTATTAATTATGAAAAGGTGTTCTGAGCAATTCCATATTTATTGCTCTTCCAGCATAGTTGTTCAAATTACAGGCATTACTTAAACCTGTTTGGATCCTAACTGTGGAACTGAATCTCATATTGTGATGCTTTTATGAAGGGCAAATCTATCATTGGCTACCTGGAACCTGCATCTCCAGAGCCAGCATGCCACTAAGTATGTAACTATGTAGACATAGCAGGATGGGGCTGTTTCCTTCCAGTTTTACAACTGGATTTCCAGGAGGCAGTTGGCTGCTCATGATGGAAAATAGGCGGCTGGGTGAGATAGAGCTTTGGTTGCTAATTGAATTTGGGCTAGGATAGAAATTCAGCCCTCTCTCAATTTCAGAATAAGTGGTGAAATCTGTCAACAGATTTATGGGGGAAAGGCTTATCATAAGCACCCACAGCAGGTTTTTTTTTCTGATGCAAGTGGTGGAAGCAGAACTCCTCTTGCTTCAGACATAAGGTAGTTCTGTTTCGGAGGCCCCAGGACAAAAATAGCAGCCACCACAAAAAAGGCACCCACCAGTATGTGGCACATTTTTTTTCCTAGAATGTAGAAGCAGGGCCTTCTCTGGTGTAGCACCTCAATTGTGCTCTCTCAAACTCCCTCTCTTGCAATTTAAGAACTGCCCCCTCCCTTGAGATGTTCCAGCAGGGAGTGAAAATTCTCTTGTTTCACTTGATGTTTGGGTTAGGGTCTAACCCATGTTTGGGTGGGTCTATTATGATTGGATGTTCTGTTGTTTTTACCACTGCTTCTTGCCCCCTTTATTAATGTCATCATTTCAAAGTGCTTTTTACTGTGACTTTTATTGCCTTTTATTGCTTATTGTCACCTTTCACTAATTTATTGCCACTGTATTGATTTTGCTGCTTTTGATAGTTTTACTATTTACTATTTTCATGTTTTTAATATTATGACTGTACATTTTTATACTGTGCTAGCCGCCTTGGGTTTCCACAGTGTGGGGGGAAAGGCAGGGTATAAAAGCATTAAATAAATAGAACAACATCTACCAGAAGGACTCCTCTTGTGAAACATACTTCCTGGGTTCATGCAGGTGTAATCTTCTTCAAAAATCAGTTCACCTGTTTTCTGAGATTGGTTTAAGGAATGATTTTTTTTGTCATGGTTAGCATTAGAAATAGTCTAATTTTATTCACTGTTTGTGTAACTGGTTTATGTGTCACATGAGAAATAACCAATTTCAGTAATTTTGTACAGCAATGAGATCTTGACTGCTGCATTTCTGCTGGGGTTTATTATCCACTTTTTAAAATAAATATTCTTTGCATAATAAGCGCCTTCAACATTAAGCGGATGAAAACCAGCCCTGCATGATGATCCTTAATAACATGAAGAGTAATAGGATTATATAATTAACTTGGTGGCTGAAAAGTAACTAAGTAGCACTTAACATAGTGAGAGGAAAAACTCTGGCACTGCTATCTGTTGTTTGATACATGATTTGCCTTTCATACCCATCTGCAAGGATTTGCAAATGTATCTCTACTGGGCATGGATGGAGATGTTGTGGAAAAGGTGTAGGTAGATGGTCCCCATTGATCAGAGGTTACTAAGCCACCAAATCTACAACAGCATCCTTTAAAAAAAAATCTCATCAAATGCTTGTATAGCCCATCAGCCTCCAAACTTTCTAGTTTAAGGAAACCTTTTCCATATTGGCATATCTGTTGTAGAACTTCTACATGTCTGCTGTGGAATCCCTAAAGACACAATCCTAACTTGCACTGGAACAGTCAGGCCAGTTTCCCGCACTGTGTTCAGTGCAAGGTAGGTGTGGACTGGAGTGGAATTCAGAGTAAGGGGATTTTTGTCCTCTTATCCTGTGTCGTGCAGCTGCCAGCCCTGTGGAATTACTTGAATCTGTGCCCATGATTTTGCGAGTGCAAATCCAAGCAGTCAGTATAATGCTGCTTGAGCCAGGGACAGGGTTAGGTTGTGGCATGCGCTGCCACAGTCGGATCCACTCCTCCCAGGTCTGATCCGCCTCCAAGTCCACCCTCCTCCACCCAAAAATGTCCCCTCCTCATCTCTGTTCTGCCCTCCGACCACCTTCTCCCATCTCCTACGCTGGCCTACTTGGGCCAGCATAAACTTACCTTCTCCAGGGCCTTCTCATTCACCAGATTCAGCTCCAGCAAGCCAGTGCACATCTGTGCACTGGCTCAGCCTGCTCCTGAGTAAACGTGAACGTACTTTATAGCATGTTCACGATACTTGACAGCCAGTGCAAGGGACTTGTGTTGGCTCAGGGGCAAGCTAGGACTGCTCTTTTAAGGGCACAATCCTAACCCCTTATGTCAGTACTTTCCAGCACTGGCATAGCGGTGCCAATGGGACGTGTGCAGCTGGGTGTCACTCATGGAGGCCTCCTCAAAGTAAGGGAATGTTTGTTCCCTTACCTCAGAGCTGCATTGCCCTTATGTCAGTGCTGGAAAGCACTAAAATAAAGGGTTGGGATTGTGCCGAGAGTGTTTCAGAGGATTCTAGGAAATGGTTTAGAGTCTGCTTATCAGGCCTATTGTGCTGAATTGCTGTGAACTGAGAGCACAACCTAGATCTCACTTAATATGCCCCGTGGGTGTGCACTTCGGAGGACAATTGGCAGCAAACTACTTTCTGGAAATATTATCCTCCATTATTATTACACATGCTACAGTACTATACTGTCCTATTTTGCGTACATTTTGAAAAAAAAAAAACACAGAAGGTTTCTAGAATATCAAGGTAGTTTGATTTCTTCCACAAATTAATCTGAAATACAATTAAGTGACCCTCTCTATCTTTTACAAAATGGAGCAGCACTATATTTCAGCATGTGACTCCATATACAACCTAAATTGAGTCAAATTATACTATTTTATGTGTTTGGTCCTCCTGTTTCAAAATGTCTTGTGAGGCAGGTTTGGATAATAAATTAGTAGTAACTGGCATTCTATAATCTTTGCCTCCTGTTGCTGCCATTTCATTATGGTAAGTAGCAGGTGATGAAAGCACAAGATGGCAGTTCCAGGTTGAAGAGGTAGGGTATAGTAAGAGATTACCCTTGCCCAAGACCATCTGGCCATTCATATGATCTAATCAGTGATTGTATTGCACTGATAGCTGTCTCCCTTGCTGTAGTACTGGTTCAAGAAGTTAGGAAAAAAAGGAAACTTCAGGAAGTTTCTGAAAAAATCCAGAAAGACAGTAACCAGTAATAAGTTCTCAGCTGATTCAATCATTATTTTATGCCAGCAGTAGCCAACCCATTTACCACTTTTTATGTAGAGAATCTTGAATGTGCCACTCTATTTCATCATTGTGTTTAGTGATTACCAAAATAGCTAAATAGAGCCTCCAAGTTTAAGAGCAGTATATCTCAGAGTGCCACAAGATGCAGAGCAAGAAATATGGGAGTGCTGTTGCCTATTTTGGGCTTTCCAAAGACACCTGGCTGACTGCTATGAGGCCAGAAAGGTGGCCTGCATGGACCCATTCGGCCTTGCAGGACCTGTTCTGAAGTCCAAATAAGGTGTATTCATTGCCCTTCTGCACAGCCCAGACACCTGTCTGCCTACCACCTTCTCATCCTCAAAGATGAACTTCTGTAGTGCTCTATTTGTTATTAATTAAATGTTTTTCTAAATATATGGCAACTTGGTGCATGCCACTTAGAAAGTGTCTATGTGCCACACGTACCACAGGTTGGCCGCCCCAGTCTTATGCCATTATCAAAGGAAAACTAAATTGGTGGTGTGACTATGAAAAATAGCCTTTTTTGCTGAGATTGATGATTTGCAACTGACAGCTAAAATTGCAAATACAGGCTTCTTAGTTCATTAGAACCATAGTGCAGTCTAACTCTATTACCATACTTAAAAGAAACACAAATCTTAGAATAAAAGTAAAAAAGCTACAGCCTGATAATGCCTGTATTAGTAGGGTTACCAGAAACAAAGGGGGACAGAGTGCCTATACCTTTAATCATTGTATAGAAAAGGGAATTTTGGCAGGTGTAGTTCAACATGGAATGGTTTAGAAAGCTAGACTTGCCAAAATTCCCTGCTCCACACAGTGGCTACAGGTATAGACACTCTGTCCCCCTTTGTATCTGGTAACCCTGAGCCCAATCCTATGCATGTCTACTCAGAAGTAAGTTCCATTATAGTCAATGGGGTTTACCCCCAGGTAAGTGTGGATAGGATTGCAGCATGTATTAGGACCAACTAAATAAATTCAAAATCTTACAGTCCAATCCTATCTATGTTTGCTCAGAAATAAGTCCCACTGAATTCAATGGAGATACCCTGAGGAAGGTGTGCATAGGATTGCAGCCAAAAGCATGTTTTTGAGTTCTTCAGAACTCTTTATCAGGCTGAATGCTAAGCACAACAAAAAGGTTAATGGCGTGGAATGGAATACTGCAAAGCCGCCAAAGTCTTCTGTTTGCAATACCACAATCCTAGGCATGTCTATTAAGAAGTAAGTCCTGTTTATTTCAGTGGGACTTATGTCCAGGTAAGGATTGCACCCAGGGCTTCTGGGACAAAGATGAAACAAAACTGTCTGTTCCTCATGTTCAATCTTAGAAGAGAAACACTGGCTGCCATGCACAGCTCGAGATAGCTATCAGTATTAATGTTTTCTTCATCTATTGTTTTTCATACAGCTAAAGTGTCCAAGTTTAGAAAGAGTAAGGATAAAAGGGAATGCAGTAAATGTCACCTGCTGTCAAATGTCAGAGTTACTGTCATAATAAAACAATGCAAATACAGGAAATGACAGTACTGCCTGCAAGGTTGTTTCAGAAGATGGCTGAATCCTCCATCTTCCACCGCAGGAGTGCAATGCTTAAGGTAATTCAATATGTTGTGTTCTCTTGGCATACAGGAAGGAAAACAGAGTGCACAGAGATAAAAACAAAAACAGAAACAGAAACCTTCACTCTAGCTTTAATGCTGAAGCAAAGAGATGAAATTGTGGATGACCTGCGACATTTTCAATGTCCCAGTGATCAGGCTTATGTTCTATATGAAGCAATCGTCTGCTATCTAGCAGTCTTACAAGGGGGCTGCTACAAAACTCATTTTGAGGACAAAGGTGAAAATCTAGGATAATATTCTTACCAATAATCAGTTGCCCTAGTCTTATTGTGAGGTTTTGTTTATGACCTCAGAATGCTGCCACAAAAACCAGGATACTGTCAGTCATTAGTCTTGCTGCCGCAGACTGTTCATCTGTATATACAGTAATTAATTAAAAGTACCCCCACTTCTCTGCCTAAGTTTCAAGATTCCATTACCCTGGAACTTACTCATCTAGTATTCAGAAATACTGAATTTGAATTTGGATTTAGTTATAGCTAAAAGTAATGGCTAGTTACGCAGGCCTACAAAATTGAGGGTCAGAAAAGTTTTTCCCAAACTTTATGGTAGTTTGATATGAATTTGGGGTGCCGATTCCAAAAATGGCATCCGTTTTGCCCTATCACGTCTAGTTTTGGGGATATAGTATAGCCTCATTAGTGAATGGTTCAAGCCGCTTCCTCATGAGGAAGTCATGGTGTAGGCTTTCTCATGAGGAAGCTGCTTGAGCCATTCATTAAAGAGGCTATGCCGTGTCTCCAAAACTAGACATGATAGGGCAAAACAGATGCCATTTTTGGAATCAGCACCCCAAATATACTCAGCAAGTGGTGTAACGTTTAAGGAAGCAAAATGTGTGTTGGCCTGTGCTATGACGATTAGTAATTAATAGAGCTGTTCACAAATCTCCTGTCAAAGTTATCTAAGACAGTGGCACTAGGCATTCAAAATACTGAATGTACATAGAGAAGTTTGCAGAGGGCTTAGACCCAACCAAAGCACATACATTAGAAGTCCTTGCACAGATCTTGAGGCAGCCATTTTATAATGGGCCCCTCACCCCTTTGCAGCCATTTTGTGGTGGCACCCAACACTCCTTCTCAGAATTCCAAAACTGCCCACAACCTCCATGGAAGCCTATCCTAAGTTCATAGACTGTGTAATAATCAATGTGTGGCATTATATATAATGTGTGGCATTATATATATATATATGCACAAAATGCAAGAAGAAATTTTTCAGTAATACAACATTTCAACAGGCAGCCTGCAGTTGAAATTGCAGTGCAATCCTATGCATATTGACTCTGAATGGGCCAGTGATCTCAGACAGTGAAAAATATATATATATATATATATATATATATATATATATATATATATATATATATACACACACACACACACACACACACACACACACATTAAATATATATATATTTAATATACTGTATTACATTAATTTCATAGTGAGATCCAGTGAGGGCCAGTGATCTCACTATGAAATTAATGTAATACAGTACATAATACACTGCAATTTCAACTGCAGGCTGCCTGTTGAAATGTTGTATTACTGAAAAATTTCTTCTTGCATTTTGTGCATAATATAAAGCAACTAAGATGAATACTGCATCAAGCAGATTATGTCAGAAAAGGATACAGAGTTGGCACAAAAATGTTGGCTTAAAGAAAAAGAAAAGCAATATAGCCTCTTGGATACCAAAAACATGGGAAGGCAAAATGCAAAGATAGGACTCCTGCTCAAAACACACCCGCCCTCAGGCACCTGTCAAGAATTTCAAGGCCTGAAAACTGGAGAAATCATCACTACATGAACACGAAGTGAAGGTTTTTCAAACGGGTCAAGGTAACATAAAGTATGCTTTTCCTATTCATTTTGTCTCAGTGAAAAAGGAATATAAGATGACAATTGTTCATGGGAATCAAAACAAAGTACTTCCATGTTCTAATTCTGTCATTGTTAGTTTGCTACTTATCCATGAGCAAATATACTGTGCCTACCTTTTGCTTCTGAAAAAAATCATTTCCATCAAAATGGACTGTTCTAAGGATTGGTTCTCTGTAAGTCACTTCAAAGGAAGAAGCACATGGGAGTATCATGCAAAGTAGCATGAACGTGTATTGATGATGAGGAAGGTTAAGCTGATTGAACATGAGGAGTGAATCTTCAACTAGAAACCCTTTATGTAACAACTAATAATGTGTATCATTTAAAAACATCATCCAGATGTAAGTCCACTATTTACATTTTTTTTAAAAGGCAGCTGAATTTAGGATTAGAGAATGCACTCAGTTCATTCTTTTTTACTTTGCGAAATAGAATATTACAGGAATGAAGTTGGGTTAAACACACTGGGGTAGATGTACTAAACAGATGTGCATAGGGAACATAGGAAGCTGCCTTACACTCACAACCAAATCCTAAACAATGTTCTGGCACTGATGCAGCTGCACCAATGGGGTTTGTGCTGCATCCTGTGGTGGTTGGGCAGTCATGGAGGCCTCCTCAAGATAAGGAAACACTTGTTCCTTTACCTTGAGGTTGTATGGCAGCTGCATCAGCACTGGAAAGTTGGTTATGACTGGGCTACAAGTCAGGATGTTGATCCATCTAGTAGTGTAGATAAGATTGGCAGTAGCTTTCCACAATTTCAGAGAGGGGTCTTTCCCAGGCCTGCCTGGAGATGCTGGGGATCAAAACTGGGACATTCTGCAAACCATGCGATCTAGGAGACTATCATCTGCTCGTGGTTTCACCACCATGACACAACAGCTAGGGGCATATTCTCATTTTTTTTTAGGCCAGCAATTTTCAACCTGGTGTGCCATGAGAGTTTGGTGAGGTTCATTTATTAGTAGTGCCATTGGGAGATGTGAGCCTCCCACCAGCAAGCATGTTGTGCCTTGTCATTTGTTAAAAAACCGGTGGTGTGCTTTGACAATTTTAGCACATTATCAGTGTGCCTTAAGATGAAAAAGATTGAAAATTTCTGTTTTAGGCTATTATAGCAAGTCATTGCAAACTTTAGGTGTTTTGAGCAGATCAGTCAGCATTTAGAACCAGTAGAACAAACCAAGCCTTGTAATCTATTTATTCCGATAGCTAGGTTTATAGCACTATAATACAAAGATATATCGCATGCAACATTTCATATACATCACTCTTATTTTTGAACTGATAAACTGTTCTAATTCTTGATGAATGAACTGTGTATTAAATATTTGGATTTATCTACTGGTAAGAACTATTGCTAGGTTTAAATATGCCATATCTTTTTGTTTATAGCTTTACATATACACTCTGAAGCCAACATAATGATAGTCCCAGAAAGAAGCAGAGCTATAAGATCGCACCAGGAAGGTGGGGTGTGAAATGAAATAGAGGGGTAGATTCTTGATCTTGGCATAATTCAACAGAATAATCAAAAGTCCAGTCATACGTTCTGTATAATTTTCACTGCTATTCAATACTCTGAATAACAAATTACTTATACTGCCTGCTATTCAAATTCAGATTCCTTCTAGACTTACCACACCATTTCACTTTCCAGTTGCGATTAGCATCGACACCGTGACAGCGGAATCTCAAATTCTTTGATCTTGTTTTTCTCCAAAATCGATCCTATCCATAAATTTTTAAGCATGAGAAATGCAACATGTATGCAGTCAAAACAGTATCACATGCATATAATGTATTCTTGAAAAGATACTCCACAATGCACATCAATGCAATACATACACATCACATATTTTAAAACAGGATTGGGTTTTATAAATATTTATACTGGCAATTTATACCCCACATTTCTCACCAAGAGGGCAACCCAAGGTGGCTTAATGTACATGTAAAATATAAAATGTAAATGTAAAATAAATAACCATAGTATCATAAAAACAAAACATACAATAAATAACCAAATAAAATCAGCAGTGTACATATCCAGGATGAAACTTACAGGAGAATAAAGAGAAGTATAACAGCTTAAATAAAGTGTAAAACCCCATACATAAAACAGTCAAGCAGCTATAAATTAAGGATTATCATCAGCAGTATAATCTAATATTTAGAACCAGCCACAGTACCATCTAAAATCCAATAAAAAGTCAATCAAAAGAAAAACGTCTTCAAGTCCTGTTAGAAAGCTTCTAAGAAGGCAGTTGTTCTTGAATCACCACATCAAGAAGGCCTTCCCCATTGCTACTGCCCTCTGACCTCAGTTAAGGGTGGTACACACAAAAGGATCTCCTCTGATGATCACAGGGGATGGGCCAGAAAATGTATGTAAGAAAGCAGTCCCTAAAAAGCCCTTGTCCCAAGCCGTAAAGGGCTTTAAAGCTTAAAACCAGCACCTTGAATTGTACACATTAACAAACTGGTAATCAGTGTACCTGCCAAAGCAGCAGTCTGACAGTGTCAAACCTCTGGGACCACATGCGTTACTGCATTCCTCACTAATTGCAGTTTCTGAACAGTCTCAGGGCCCAATCCTATCCAACTTTCCAATGCTGGTGCAGCCGCAATGCAGCCCCAAGGAAAGGGAACAAACATTGCCTTACCTGGAGGAGACCTCCATGGGTGACCCCCAACTTGACCAACCAACCTAGAAAGACACCATGGTTGAAGCTTCAGAGAGGTGCAGCAGGACCAACAGGTACACATACCCCATGTAGCCCCCAGTGCAGGTAATCCATCAGGGCAGCCGAGGCTATCCCCTTTTGAAAGCCTGGCATGGAGGCAGAACGAAAGAAATCTAGAACAGTGACTTTCAACCACTTTGCCACGGCACATCAGTGTGCCACAGTTGGTCCACAGGCATGCCATGGTTAGGGGTGGTTTTTTTGGTGATCTTTTCCTCAAATATGTTGATTAAAATAGCAAATCGTGGTGTTATACGTTTTTATTCCAAGAGCACATTTTAATAAATTATAATGTAATTTTAAAAAGTACTAGATAGGTGATATAAGTGATATAGTGTCAGCAGATGCAGCCACAGTATTATTTCTAACTGGAAAAGTAATCAATTTTAATTTCTGGAAAATATATTAAGCACCAAAATGCAGTGTTCTGTGTTTTATTTGGATATTTTAATACCAAAGAGACTGTGTTTTGTGTTTTATGTATTTTTTTTTAAAAACAAAACAAAATCTAGCCATGGGAGTTTGGTGAGGGTCATTTCTTAGAAGGGCCCTTGCTGGATGTGAGCCCCCTGCCAACAGCAAAGTGTGCCTTGTCAATTGTCAAAAAAACTGATGATGTGCCTTGACAATTTTAGTGCCTTGTCAGTGTATCGTGAGATGAAAAAGACGGAAAATTGCTGATCTAGGTCAGTAGGTGCCAATCAAAACACATGGCCTGCTGGGGCAATAGGCAGCACAAATGGCTGCCTGGCATGAGTTTCTGGGGTGATAGACTGGAAAGATAGGCAGCTGCAGTGTAGAACGGTAAGTGCCATACCCTGTGGGAAAGGCATTTCTAGGAGCAGAGGTCCCACTGCTGATCTAGATGATCCTGGCACAGAAGAGATCACTGATCTAGCTAATTTGTTTCCTCCAGGAAACATCTGGAGCTGAGATGCTACCATCCACTTTATCATTTTGCTCAGCAATGGGAGGTTAGAGACTAACCAGAAATTATCCACTGTACGTGGAATCCAGGGAGCACATTTTTAAAGAGGGGGTGAACCACTGCTTGCTTTAATATAGCTAGAAACATCCCATCCATTAAAGAGGAATTCACCACCCTCCCTGTCCATTCAGCCAGCCTCTCCCCTCTGCCCGCCAGGCAGATCTTATCAGCCATGGGGGTGGGGTGGGCAAGGTCAAGTGCACAAGCATTCATCTCCTGGGAATAATGCTCTCAAAAAACAGATGACAAAAAAGCACAATAGCAAATCAATTTAAAAAACAAAGTTCCCTTGCTCAGGTGATTTAAAAACAGCCTTGCTGACCTTTGTGATGTAAGATAAGAGCCATTAACAAGACAATCCATCAATCAGTCCTCCTCCAAGAGCTTACAAAGAACTGAGAGCTTACACTTAGCCCCTCCCTTCACCAATGCAATGTGATCACCTTTCTTTCAGGTGCTCAGGGGGAAGGGAGGGGTCCACTGGGGAGAGAAGAACTGATGGATTGTCAGCCAGCTGCCCTCTCTCTCTCTCTCTCTCTCTCTCTCTCTCTCTCACACACACACACACACACACATTAAGGAGGCTATTGTTAAAGGACTGTTCAGTTTTTTAAACTGATTTTAAAGGGATGCATTTTTCCCCTTCTCCAGGTATCAGCACATTCCTTCTCATTTGCAGTGGCCATTCATGTTGAGTCAAATCTGTGTATAAAAATCCATGTATAAATAGGCTGGACCTGTACACTATAAAAGATCCTTTAAACCTTCAGGCTGTAGAAGCTGAAAAGAGTCCATTAAAAAGAGGAACAACAGGTGCCAATATGTAAGATAAGATCTACCAATACCTTAATGTTGAGAAAACAATTAACTTACATGGGTCCAACTGAAATGGTATCCATCTACATTGAAAATAGGCATGATGTAGAAATAGAGTTGATTTAACATCCTTCTCATGGCTGGGTCACTTTGATATGTCTGGAGAACCTATGAATGGATATAACATAGAAATGATTGTAATAAAAAAATCTTTAAAGATTTTGTGCTAGTCACATGACCCACAGGTAGAGGTGTTTGCTTCCAGTGAGTAAGATAATATTACAGCTTCATGGAACAATCCTAACTTGTCCCTGACCTGGCACAACCATCCCTGCACAGGCTTGGGGTGTCACAAACATGCCATAGAGCACATTTGTGGCTACCTGCGAGCCAGCAGCACAGCTCCAACAACCTGCACTGGCCTGCTGGTGCTGCATCCTGGAGCAGTGCCAGCCGGCACAGGTAGGGTTCTGCTGGGCAGTGCAGGGCGTGGAAGAGGGTGGTGAGAGGTTGCTCTGGAAAGGGGCATTTGGGGGCAGAAGACAGCAGAAGGGGGTAGGATCAGGTCTAGTGGGGGGGCAGGACTGGTGGAGCAGGCCTCTACCCAGCACAGGTTAGGATTGGGCTACCAGTCTTACCTAACACAATGGGCTTACTTCTAAGTAAAGTAAATAACAAGCACCTCTACCCATAGGAATTCTGTCTCCCCTATAAAGTTACTCTCTAGGGAAGATATTTGGGTGCCTAACACCACCTCTGCTACAGCTGTTCCACCTGCTACCTCATCTGCCTGTGCTCCCTCTTGGGAAGATGATCTAGAAGCTGGTCACTCTCCTTTTTTTACTTCTTCATCTGCTTTGTCCCTTTCAAATACAGTATACCAAGGAAGAAAAGGCAGACTCAGAAAGGCTCTTTGAGCTGTCACCGGTTGATGGCAGACAGGGGAGCAGGTGGGGGGCGGCAGCACCCCGGGACAGCAGGGACTGGTGACTGCATCCCAGTTGCTTTCTCCCCACCCCCCTGCTCCCACTGCCTCCCTCCCCTCCCCTCCCAGGACTTACTGTGGTTTTCAGAATCCCTGAGAGTTTGAAAACAGAAGCTCTAAGGAATACACGAAATCTGACTTAATATTCCCATTGTCTCCTCTACATCCCCAATACTCATAATAATAATTATTATTTCTGTCACTGAATTCCTTAGAATCCAGAGACTTCAGTTCCAATTCAGATGTTATTCATGTGCACTCACAGTCACATGCTACTCAACATGGGTATAGTATATTTGTGAATACAGCAGCCATTCACTCCCTCCCATCGCTAGTCCACCAGGGTGCACAATCAATGGATGAAAAAGAGTAATGTGACTTGTCCCACTCACACAAGTCTCATGTTCCCATGCATTCCATAGCCACATGGCTGGAAAGAAATGTCTCCAGTGGCTGTGGAGAACGCTTCTGTATAGCCAATTTCACACTGTTTAGGTGAGGCATGAAACAGAACCACGTGAGATAGGTCTGATTATGTGATTAATTATCATTCCAGCACATGTTACTGGAGCAGTGTGAAACTAGACCATGTGGATTCAGCCCTACCCCCACCAGTAAGGCAATGACTGAACTTGGCCTATGTCAACACATGAAATAATAAGTGGAGACCAAGATTTATAGTACTATTAACATGCTGCAGACAATATTGGAGAGCTGAATATCAGCATAAATCAAGGATGCTGAACTGACTTCTTTACCATGTACTGGAAGATATTTTTCCTCAGAACAATTCCCATTTGCAAGTAAAATATGACTAAGAGTATTATGGCCATAATGGATTCAGAGGTGTCTATGCCCTGCTGGTTAATAATTACACAGCAATCTAGTCTGGAAATTGTCATTTGAAAATTTCTCCTGCACATTTTTTGCTCATGCAATGACATTTCTCTTTATCATCACCATCATGTCTGTTGTACCAAGGAACATCTGTGATAGTGAAATGAGTTTAAACATCTCAGAATGTATTCCAGGTTAAATTAAAAACAAGATATAATGCTCATGTTGAATTTTTAAAACACATTTCATATTGAAAACCTATGGCCCCAACAGTATAGCAAAACAGAGGTGACGTCCATACTTATTGATGACAGAATGCATTGCATGCCTTCTTGTGGTGACAGCTAGGAACTGCATTCCACCTTTAACTACCAATCCAAAGATAAATGTATAGAAAAGGCCTGGAAAGTCAGCAAATCCAGCCCTTCCCTTTCAGTAAGATTCTCCACATATCAGTGCACTGCAGTCCTATATCAATGTGTTCAACAAATAACATGAATAAAAATGTTATTAATGTTTGTTGTACCAAGGCAACAAGGATAGCAAACACCTCTGGAAAGCACAAGTGACTTGAGCCACATGTCTGTTCAGGGGTCATATTACACTGAATTTAGAATACTTCGCTCTGAATGTTCCTCAATTTGCATTGAATGAAAGCTCTCCATCAGAAAATTCCCCAGATAGATGTTATTTCATTACAGCTTCTCTTTAGTTAACTATCTGTTTTTGTTTATAAATTCCCCCGATGTCCCACAGAGTGACAAACAAGAGTTAAATCGTACAATTTAATTAAATATTGGGTCCACCACTTATTTTTCCAGTGGGGCAAGCAAATGGTTGAGATAAATAATAGAGACTATTATTCTATATTTATATTATAAGATAGAAAAAAAAATGTAGTGTGTACCAATTGTGTGTACAAGTGTGTAGCTTGTGGTAAAGCATACTTCTGGGGGGAAAAATACTTGGCGTGATAATGTAGACATGGAGGTAAACCAAGCACAGAAAGCAGAACATTTAAGAGACTTGGGGTACAGTCCTAACTCACCTTCCTGCACCGGGGTAAGGGCAATGCAGCTCCAAGGTAAGAGAACAAACATCCCCTTACCTTGAGGAGGCCTCCATGACTGTCACCCAACTGCAGGATGCAGCATATTCCCCGCTGGCACAGCTATGTCAGAGCTGGACAGTTTGGGCCTCAGGTATAAGCTGATAAGTGTGAGGAGGATGGGAGACAACGACTGCAGGCCAAATCCTAACCAACTTTCCAGCCCTGGTGCAGCTGTGCCAATGAGGTGTGTGTTGCATCATGCGGTGGGAGGGTAGTTGTGGAGGCCATCACAAGACAGGGGAACATTTGGTTCCTCATCTAGGGGCTGCATTGCAGCTGCACTGGTGCTGGAAAACTGGATAGGATTGGGCCCTGCTATGCCAGTTCAACAACCTGTTTTAAGTATTTGTCATGGGATGTTAGATAAAAGTTCATCTAAACTAGTGTTTCCAAACATTTTTGACCATGAGCCTAATGACAGTTTTCCCTCTGTCGGCAATCCCTGGAGTTGGTATATGTTAATAATTTTAATAAAAACAATTAATTGGAATAATTAATTGGGCTGGGGATGGACATTCTGAGATTCTTCACCCAGCTCACTGCTGAACTTGCAGCTTGCCCAGTTGCATCTCTCAACACCATGGAGGGCAGCATTTCTGACTCCAGAGGGTCCTCAAGGCCTGGTGCCTCAAACTTGGCCTCTTCCCTGGAGGGACAGGTGCTGCCAATAGCTTGTCTAGGTCCAGTGGAGCTAGATGAATCTGGACCTGGCAATCAACAAATATTTTTTTCCCTTGAGAGCTTCCACGATCCTTGTTTGGGTCATGATAATTGGTTCAGGAACCACTGATCTAAACCAGGGGTGCCCCAAGCCCAGCCCGGGGCCACATGCGGCCCTCAGGGACTCCCAATCCGGCCTGTGGGGAGCCCCCAGCCTCCAATGAGCTTCTGGCCCTCCGGAGACTTGCTGGAGCCCGCACTGGCTCAATGCAACTGCTCTCAGCGTGAGGGTGACTGTTTGACCTCTTGCATGAACTGTGGGATGAGGGCTCCCTCCACTGCTTGCTTTTTCACATGTGTGATGCAGCTGTGGCAGTGAAGGAAAGGCTGGCCTTGCTTTGTGCAAGGCCTTTTATAGGCCTTGAGGTATTGCAAGACCTTCATTCATTCATATAAGTTCCATCTCTAATACTTTCATTTATGTAAATTTATGTAAATTTATTCAAATTTGAAATGTAAATCAATTCTCTTTTTCCCCCGCCCCTGACACAGTTTCAGAGAGATGATGTGGCCATCCTGCCAAAAAGTTTGGACACCCTGATCTAAACCATCATTCACAGCCCAATCCTATCCAACTTTCCAGTGCTGATGCAGCTGTGCCAACGGGGTATGTGCTGCATCCTGTAGTGGAGGGCCAGTCATGGCTGCGTCCTCAAGGTAAGAGAAGGTTTGTTTTCTTATCTTGGGGTTTCATTGTGGTTGCATCATTCCTGGAAAGCTGGAGGGGACTGGGCCCTCAGTTCAGCTAGTGACCAGCCAGGTGCTCTTGGGACAATCACAAGCAGAGCAAGAGGCAGACTGCACTCACTGCCATTCCCTGCTCCCCCAACATCTGGTAATCAGAAGTCTAATGTTCTATTCGTTGTCAGAATTAAATATCTATTTAATTTGGAGTATTAATATGGAGTTTTAATATGGAGTATACAGACCTATACTCCATTATCCTAATATCAGGAAGTGTCCTTGAAAAGCATGCAGTACAACTGGTTTATTTGATGCTGCAAAGAGAAAAAAATGAACAAGTCTGTAATATTGAGGCTATATAGAACAACTGGTGGAGTCATGATTTGGCTACATCTGAAGGGAGTCAGGGCCTGGATCTTTTGGATTTCATTAACGGTCCATCTATCTTTTCTTCCATAAGTCTTGAATATATCCATGTAAGTTAATGATGACAGCTTGAAGTGAAGACAAAAATGCTTGAAGACATGACAGCTTGAAGCATTAAGTAAAGACACTTAGGGAGCAATCCTGAGGCACCCTTGGGCCAGCGCAAGTCCCTTGCGCCAGCCCAGGAAAGTCGCAAATGTGCCGTAAAGCACATTTGTGCCTCCTTGGGGTAAGCTGCATTGGCACACAGGTTGAATCCAGCCTCTGTGGCAGCTTACTCTGTGAGCCTTGCATCAGACTGGCTGGGCCGACGCAAAACTCTGGGGTGGGCGGGAAGCAGGCATTCCTCGGTGGGGGAAGGGTGGGCAGTGGGTGGCCCCAGGAATGGGTGGGTGGGGAGCAGAAGGTGGGGCTGGGATCTGGCAGTTATGCCAGTTCCCAACCCCCGCTACTGGGGAGCTCAGAGCGGCTTCAAGCTGCTCCGCTCTCTTTGGACTTGTGCCACCTCAGGAGGTGGTGCAAGTCTGAGGAGACCCATAAGACCAGCATGCTTTACCCTGAGGTAAGGGGAAAAGTTTCCCCTTGCCTCTGGCTGAGTCGCTTATGGCCCCTATCCTGCGCTGGATGCAGTGCAAGCCTCTTGGCTTGCCTGTTCCAGTGAAGAGTGGATTGCGCCCTCAAATGAACTCAATTAAATTAGCACATCTCTGCCATAGCAGTATGCCATGTGTATCAGATAGAAAATTTCTTGATTTCAAAATATTACAGCGAAGTAAATACTTACTTCTTTCACAAACCACTGGCAAAAGGCTGGACCAATCCATTCTCTTGCATGGATTCCACAGTCTATCCAGACAGCTTTCTTGTACACACGTGATCTTTTGCCTAGCTGCAACAATAAATATGTGTGAGGATAAGAAAAACAGTCCATAATCCTGAGGGCTTTTTAGATTTATGCAAAGGTCTTATAGGCAGCCATTTCCTTCCTTCCTTCCTTCCTTCCTTCCTTTCTAAGCTAAATAAACTTTCTAAGGCAGGGGGTATTTTGTGAGAGCATCATTTGAGTCTTCCATGTTTGTTTTAAAAATGAGGATAGTATGTGCAGGTGATCCAATCCAGATTGCAATGTGAAGGAAGGGAGCATTACTATTATTATTTGAAAAAATTATATCCTCCCTTTCCCATGCCAAAGCAAATGCCCAAGGCAGCTTACGAAGTTCCAGAATAAATGTACAAATTATAACAATAAGTTAAATCATTCTCTCTCTCTCTCTCTCACACACACAGTAGGGCCACAGAAGTGTCTACTTTTAAAAATAATTCATACAGAAAATAGCTCACATAAAAGATTGTACCTTCAATCTTATTTCAAAGGAAATGGTAGGCACCATGTCAGCACCACTGACATCAGTAATACATTAGAAATTAAACGTTACCTTTAGTACAAAAAGAGGTCTTCCTTCATATGACTTGCCAACAGAGAACATGTGAACAAGGTCTGAGTGTGTTTTGTTCAGATGATGCATCCAACTTTGAATCTTAAAATACCCAAGTAAAAAAGAAGCAGTACATTTAACTTATTTGAATCATTTTACTATAAAGAATATCAAATACGAAAATAGAATGCTAGCACAGCATGCCAGAAACTAAGAATTCCATAGGAAGTTTTTCATTGCCTATTAGAGTCTCCTATTTTACATATTTTTAAAACCTTACTTTAAAGATTCTTGTTAAAACCAAAACAAAAAAGCAAGATAGGTTTGCTGTTTCCCTGGCATCCTTTTATTTGAAGCATTAAAAACGTGTAGTATATGAGATATTATCTTACATACTTCTTCCAGCGAATGATATCTCTCATAGTTGTATCCTTGTAATGCTCTGCGATTCCTGGATGATCTTGAACCACTTTGCTTTTCCACTGCTTTTTGTAGATCAGATATGAGGATTCTACATTCAGAAGAAAGTAACTTGAATAAATGCAGAGTATGGTACTCCCCAATGTATAGCAAGTGTAATGTCATTTAAGCAGATTAAGACCCTATTTATGTTGGTGGGATAAACAGGCTTAAATTGTTTGTGACAGTACTCTTGTGCATGTCAAACAAACCAGATATTTTGAAATATAACTATATTTCAGAAAATGCAGAAAAAATACTAGTAATAGCACAACCATATACATATTTACTTAGAAGCAAGTCCCACTATGTTCATTGCAACCAACTTTCCAGAACATTTCCACTTTCCAGAACATTTCTCAGCTGCTGAGCTGTGAAGTGACACCTCAGCAGAAATGGTGCTGCTGAAAGGGTGGCCCATGTGATAATTGGGTTCTCCATATCTTGAAAATATGATCAAGATGAGCATATTTTCTCCGATGCCATTTGCAGCTAATGTTCCTAAGTGAGAAAAAAGTGCTTATTTCTGGTCATCACCTGCTTAATAATGTCAATTCCAACTTAAAGACATCACTTCTGGCCCTTAGCAGGCACCATGAATGCAATTCAGCCCACTGTAAGAAAAACATTTGACACCTCTGCTCTATACTGTGACACACATGAGTCCAATGAATGCCTGAACAGAGCTCTTATCATTGTATGTATAGGGGGTCTGTTCAGGCATATGTCTAACTTGGAGGTGAGGCCTCCCAGCCCTTCCTCTCATACATGTTCACTGAATTCAATGACTGAACAGGACTCTGTGCTCAGTGTTTTGCTGAATCTCCTGAGAATACTGTAGAAGCATGTTCTGGTTGCACCAATAACTTGCAACCATAACAAATACAAGTAGTGGAATTGTGAGTCTTTTCCTAGTAAAGTGAAGACAAGGCTCTAGAACAAAACAACAGGTAACAACTGCACATTCAATTATCTCTTTAAAACCATCTGCTGTATTTTCAAACAACAGCAGTAGGCAAATAAATGGCATGTCTGTTTCAATACATCTTAAGTATCAACATTCCGAATAAAGTTATTGACATAACCTATCATTCTTTGATTCACAAGCAAGAAAATCTCCTTGAGAAACAAGTTCTTTTTGCGGGATTTGTTTTCTCTATTTGTGAGAGAAATGGAGCAAAATATATATATTGCTTAAAAACACTGATGTGGAATGACAAGGTGCAATTCTAGCTGCATAAAGAGGGAGGCATAACAATTAACAGTAATAATGAAATTGTGTTCTGCATGGTCCTTTTTGGTGACAGAAACTGACTAGTGTATACCAGTATATAATTTTAGAGCAAGTGGGTGCTTGTATCTACAGCACACTTGAATGTGAAGTAGAAGCATGAATTAAGCAGACTACAGAATGAGTAGCAATAATTAGCGTTTATCTAACGACCAAAGCAGGTCTGCATGCACAGAGGGGATACTAATCTCAAGCCTAAAGGAGACTATTCAATTAAATAGTCTGTACGTGAGAGCTCTTTTGCGCTTCGTTCAAATAACAGAGTTGTGCAAATTCTGGGTACTTTCAAGCTACTATAATTGAAAAGGTACAACAATAAACAGGAGGTATTTTCAAAGAACATTAATAAACCTCATCTCATGGTACAACCAACAGATGAACTTTCAGAAACTAAAATCCATTCTTACATGTACTGGATGTTTGCTTGTTGTAGGCAGGGGAGAAGAATTTGCGACATATTCCTTGATACACGCACATCCGTAACTGCACCCTTGGAGATGTAGGAAATGCTGCCAGGCTGCCACAAGTCCACCTGTAGTGCAGGAACCAACCTGTAATTCATATTTTTAAGTCTAGATTGGGAACATCCATAAGACTAATATACTAAACAGCATCTAAATAATTAAATGGCAGCTATTTGTGAATTATTTGAGTTTGAAGTAGAGGTAATGACTACAGCCTGAACAAAACTCAACCATCTGGTTTTCATAATGGCACTGCTCTATTGCAAACATTTAAAAGTTGTCTGAAATAGTTACATTAGAATTTGCTTCAATTCACTTCCAGATACAAAAGCAAATGTGCTAAAAGGTGAATTAGAGCTGCAAAACTGGAAACTTCATTGTAGGTGGATGTTCAGCCCACGTGTTCTCCTGTTCTGTGTACAATTAAACGTAGGGTTACCAGATACAAAGTGGGACAGAGTACCTATACCTTTAACCTATACCTATAGGTTACCTATACCTATAGTATCTATAGAGTACCTATACCTATAGAAGAGGGAATTTTTGCAGGTGCACCTCAACATGGAAGGGTTTAAGAAGATGCACCTGCCAAAATTCTTCTATCTTCTGGACGTACAAGTGCACAGAGGGGCTGGGATAGACCAGGGGATCACACGTCCAGAAAGAGGCCTGCCTAGAACTTTGAGATGGTTCTTTACACTCTTGATTATCATCTGTCTTCCTGATTTCTTGTTGTGCTGATATGCATCAGTGTTGCATCAGTCAACTTCCTTGTTCTGACAGTTCTCTTTCGATTGTTTGAAAGATGTAATGCTTTGATTGGCCAGCAGTCCTGATAGTGCAAAAATCTTCAACTCTTATAGTCAGCAGATAGGCCAAGGTAGTGTAAGACAGCTGAAAGACTAATGGTCCTTTATAAAAAGATTTTGTGATGAAAGGCAACTGAAACTGAATGGCTCATTAGACAGGCGACAGCAATGCTACTTTTTCTTTGAACACTAAAATGAGCAAACTTACCTTAAATTGTTCAAAAAGGCTCTTCAGTGTCTGTGCTTCTTTGTCATTCTCTGGAATTATTTGTAGCACCTTATCCCTGTTTAAAAAAAAATGTTGAAATGAAGGTCTAAGCATTTTTTTCCAAAAAGAAAAATAAGGAAAAAACACTATTGTAACAGTTACCAATCTGTGCGTCATGGGGTGGTATATAAATCTGTCAGGGGCTGTCAGTTTTTGAAAACTGGAAGTGGGCTCTCTTAGTGACTGGAGCTATTTGGAGCAGCGGGCAGGCCCTGAGGCCAGTATGACCCCCCCCTCCCGGTAAGTTAAAAAAACCCTTGCTCCCTGTGGTAGTGTCGATGCTGCACCATCAGGGCACCCATTTCTGGGCCACTCCCCATAAATAGGAATGGCTCTCTTCCAGGCCCCCTGGTGGGCTGCGACCCCACCAGTTTGTAAACCACTGATATAGAGAGTATGTGTATGTGTGTATACACACACACACACACACACACAGAGACATATATACACACACACATACAAATACAATACCACAAATTTTCATTTTTATATCAATAATAACCATCTGAACAAGAAAGAGCAACACAAATAATACCCTGAACAAACTTTTCAATCACAGAAAGACCCTGCTATGCCTTAGAATGTTTTAACAGAATGATTTTTAACTGACGAACACACACAGCTCATCACTGGTGAATTTGGTTCAGCATCTATGCCGGCCCTGATTAAAAAACCTGACTGAGAAGGAAAGACATCAAGGTAGTGACATGATTGATTTTGATGAACTGATTGGTTAACATATTGCTGGAAAACACTTCTAGCTTCAGCTCGGCAAAGAAAATAGTTTAGCATGCCACATCCTGATACTTGGGCCAAACAGTGGCTGATTCAGTTTGGAAGTCCAAGTTCATTTTTTGTGAATATATAAAAAGCAAATCAAGAAGAGAGCAAGAGACAGAGTGAAAGACCTAAAAAGATTATTTTCCTTTTAAAAAGGGGAAAAGAAAACAGTTTTCTAGCACTACCCTTTCACACCCAAGTGATCTAAACCTTATTTATGGTTCCTATAAGAATATGGCCTGCAAAGCCCTTGCCAAAGTATTCAGATTTTGCAGGGCACCACTCAGGGTAAAAAGGTCTCTCTCTCTCTCTCTTACTGAAAACCTAAAGTACCATATTTTTCATAGGAATGTCTTGGACAATTCATATCCAACTGAAGAAATCTGAACTCTCTTGAAAATTTTAAAGAGGCTTGGTTCATTTATCATTGCTAAGATTTAGCTCTTTTCCATGAAGTTCAACAACATAAACGCACTGATATACTGCTCCCAAAATCCAACCCAACTGGAATGTGGAAAAGAATCCTAGGTGCTAGATGAGGTGGAAGCATTTTAAGAGCATGATCAGAACCTGCCATATTGTAATGGATTTTGGCCTATCGGCTAAAAGGCAATGACGTACAAAGAGGGTGACCGTGGGGGGCCTCTCAGCCCCAGGTGTCAGTCTAAGTGGCCTCCCCAAAATGGCAGTGGTGGCAGGAGTTATCTTGGCTGTAGTCACCCACAAGAGAAACATGTTTATTGCTATGGTGATATAAACAAAGTAAAAAAGTTACATATAAATATACAAATATAAATATACAAACTTACAAAGTTAGTATATTTATGATATATATACATAGCACAATAAAAGAAAATGTTCACTGTCTGAGCTTCTTCTTTGGCAATTAATATTCATTTCATGATTATTGCTGAAAATAATTTTGTCGTGGGGAGGTGCCAAAAATTTATGGGCCCCAGATGCCAAATGACCTAGGTATACTACTGCTAAAAGGCACCACGCCCTGGTTATTCCAAGGAACTGGAACATGTGAAGTATCATCTTAGAACAGCCCAGTGACATTCCTGGGTCATTCTAGGCAATCACCTCATATGCCCTTCTTGCACCCTGTAAAATCTGTGGGGGTGAAAAACATCATCTGCAGACCATGCTAGATGTTATTGGGTGAATGTCCACATCTCACACATGATTTGTTGCTGTTAGTGGTCAAAAGATTTCTTTTATAAGCATGAAAACCAAAATTCTGTCCACAGATAGATTGTTGATAAAGCACACTAGATGTTGACTGCAATGGAAAGGAAATGCCGTAGTGCAGGAAAAGCCCAAAACTGCCAAGGAAACAATTCCTACAGGCTTTTGAAGAAGTACAACCATACATTTTTTTTAAAAGGTAATATGAGACAGTTCTCATACTGTTCCCTTCTTCTGTTTCTTCTCAGTAACTCACAGGTGATATTTTTCTCTCCTCGACTGAGCAAATGCTACGAATGCTCAGTAGAGTACTGTATTTTTCACTCCATAAGACACACTTTTTCCACCCCAAAAAGTGGGGGGAAAAGTGTGTGCGTCTTATGGAGTGAATACTGCAAAAAACAAAACAAAAAAAAAAACACTTCGCCCCGGCCCTGGCCCCGCCCCCTGCCCGATCGCTCTGCTTTGCTCGGCTTCCCCCGGCAGTCAGAGGCTGAGCTGGCTGGGGGGCTCCTGCGTTCCCTCAGCGCCCGCGCGGACTGTGGCAGTGCTGGAGGGAGCCCAAGCCCGCGTGTCTACTCAGAAGTAAGCCTCAGAGTCACTGGGGCTCACTCCCAGGAAAGCGTGGGTGGGGTGGCAGTCTCGCTGCCCAATCCTGTGCATGCCTACTCTGAAGTAAGTCCCATTAGAGTCAGGGGGGCTTACTCCCAGGAAAGCTCTCTCCCCCCCAAGCCTGGAGCATCACAGCCTCTCTTTCCCCCCACCCCAAGCCTGGAGCATCACAGCCTCTCTCCCCCCAAGCCTGGAGCATCACAGCTTCTCTCTTCCGCCCCCAAACCTGGAGCATCACAACTTCTCTGCAACACAAACACTTTCCCCCCTCTCTCACACACACAGGCTGCCCCCTTCTCTTACACACACAGATGCTCTGCCCCCCCACACACTCACACAGCAGGGGAGGGGTGCTTTCACTCACCTCATCCAGCATCTGAATGTAAGCCCCCCCATCTCAAAGAAAAAACTGTCTCCTTGGTCAGAATGCCAGTGTTTGCTTATTGCACAAGCCCCAGGTAAATCACCATAAATCCAGAGGTTTGTTGTGTCTTGAGAATTCAAGTTGTGGTTGGACTTTCCACTTGTTCATTTGTATTGGAATCACGGAAGAACTGGCTAGGAGGTAGATGTGGTGTCAGCAGTGGCCCCTTTAAGGGTAAGGCCTGGGCATCCAGCAGAGTGTGCTGCACAGCTGCAGCCACTGGAAGGCAATAGGGCCCTCAGGGATATAAGGAGTACCTGAGGCAGAAAGGGTTTGTGGGTTTTGAAGGAGTGCAGGTTGGAGGTAGGAGAGGAGACTGCCTGGGTTTACTGAATTTGGAATCTGACTGTGGATTGTGACTGGACTTGGATACCCTGATTTGACTAACCTACCTGGAACCTGACTGTGGACTGTAATTTGGCTTATTGGCTCTGGACTCTGATTTGGCAACTCGGATTGATGGGACTGATTTACTTGGCATCTGTGGACTAGAACTGGACTCACTTTTGCTTGCTGCACTGGTGAGTTGCACAAGGGGGACTGATCAGCCTTAAGCGGGCACGAGGCCCAGTGGATTGGAATTTGGCAGAACATCATTGTAGCAGAAAGATAATGTGATCTCCTATTTGTGTGCACGTGCTTTTGTGAGCTTCATAAATTCTGACTCTAGCGATGATGAGTTCTTGGGGTTTCCAGAAAACTAGAGTACTCAAACCTTTAAGTCTCTCCATTAGTTAATGACAGTGATAATGGTTCTTAATGCCACTGTTGACTGCTGTTCACTTTACATGGTTCAAATGTTGTTCTGTTATAGTTTATTAAATATTTTATTACACTATTTGGTTCTGAATATTTTTTTCCTGTTTTCCTCCTCTAAAAACTAGGTACGTCTTATGGAGTGAAAAATACAGTAATTGTTCTGATTTGTGAGACTAGCACTGTTGTTAATTGCAGAACTATAAACTCCTCTCTCTAACCAATAAAGTATTCACAAAAGAAAATGCAAAGGACCAACACTACTATTTTACAAAGGCTTGAATGCAAGGGGTGGGCTAGGCTGGGCCAGACCAAGCTATGTCTTAACTGATTATTCAGAAATGGTGCCTGATTCTGCAGACAAACTGAAATCTGCAAAAAAAAAAAAGTTTAAGAACACCTCTACTTATAACCACAATTGCTCTTATGTACATTTATTGTATATAATCTATTGAAGCCCTTTTCCCCCACGCCGTATGTTGCAAGGCTAGTCTCGCTGCTTGGACTGTGTTTGTGCAAGTGCTTTGTGTAAACTTCAAGCTTAAACAGAAGCTATCATGTTTTTTAAAGGACAGGCGTTGGAAATATTAAGGCCACTGACTCACCGAAAGCAAATAATTCGCACCATTTGAAAATCTAACTGTGTGAAGTCTTGAGCTGAATTCCTGATGCCAAATTCTCCGCAGCCTCACACTATGCATCTGTGCGCAGCAAGCATAAATTGACACCATTCAGTTTGCACAATGACAAACACTCGCAAAAGTTGCAAGACACTTGAGAATTAGGTTGTACTTCTGGAATGCTAAACGTTGCTGCCCTTTGCTAGCTCAAACCTTCCGTTTATCACTACTGTATTGTGGCTTGTTCACATAAAATGTGAGTCCATTAAAAGAGCATCCTTGATCTCTAGGTGGGCAGATAATGATACTTTTTATTCAACTAAGAAATAGCAGCAGGCTATAATACAGCAATGTCTTAGCTGGAGCACTCTGCTTCCACTGTTGGCAGTTTACCCTAAAAACTTAGTTTATGCATGAAGCCTGATGTTTACTTTTGTTTATATAAACTGGCAACAAACGTAGGGGAACTTTTTAGCCTGAAATCTTTTCTTTATAAATTATACAGAAATATAAAATATGAAGCTAAGTTTACTTTGCCCCTCATTTCTCAAGCATTATCTTGACTGTCAAGATTTTCAGAGCACTTTATGGATACATTACTTTCCATACAGGGACTTTCAAAATTGGTAGCATCCTGTTTCAGTGAAAGAACATGTTGCAGATATGAGTGTGTACAAATATACTTCCTTTCAGGAGCAGGTGTGGTTTTTGCTGCTGTGGGGTGAGCTCATCTACTGACATTCATACGTGGCACCAGCTTCAGGATGGATATTTGCTGCTCTTTCTATGTTTGGGTCGTTTTTAAATAATAAAATAAAATTCAGATGCCTCGCTTGTTTATCTGTCAGGCAGCCCAGTCCTAACCAATGCTGGAACAGGCAGGCCACTTGGCCTGCCCCATATCCAGGGCAGGTATGGGGTTCGCTGTGGCTCAGCCCAGGGCAAGGGGAATTGATTCCCTTTACCCAGGATAACGTGGCAGCAGCCTCAATAGGGCTACTTGGATCTGTGACACCTAAAGAGGTGGTGCAGATCCAAGCAGTCCTGGGCTGAGCCGGGTCGCCTGGGAGTGGGGTTAGGATCTGGCCTAGATGCCGGATCCTGGCCCCACTACCACCCAGCCCCGGGCCACCCATAGGCCTGCCCCACAATGCCTCCATTCCACCATCCCCCGTCCTCCCCTGCCCCCAGCAGCGGTCTGACAAGGCCAGCGCCAACTCATCTCTCCTGCAGCACAATGGGGCTGGATTTGGCCTCCCGACTCCTGAGGGCCAGCGCAAAGGACTGAGAGGGAGTGGCTTCATGAGTGCTACAAGGGCTAACCAATCAGCTTTCTGCACAGCCAGCTGGGATGGGCAATGGAAAGTGGCTTGCTCCTGATCTCGATTCAATTCGAGTTTGTGTATCTCTCCAAAAACATGCTACTAGAGAAACTGTTCCAGTCTCGAGCATTTAGCACCAATTTTAAAAAATGGGTTGCTCTAGAACAGGGGTGCCCAAACCCTGGCCCGGGGGCCACTTGCGGCCCTCAAGGACTCACAATCTAGCCCACGGGGAGCCCCCAGTCTCCAATGAGCATCTGGCCCTCCGGAGACTTGCTGGAGTCCATGCTGGCCTGACACAACTGCTCTCAGTGTGAAGATGACTGTTTGACCTCTTGCATGAGCTGTGGGACAAGTGTTCCCTCCATTGTTTGCTGTTTCATGTCTGTGATGCAGCAATGGCAGTGAAGGAAAGGCGGGCCTTGCTTTGTGCAAGGACTTTTATAGGCCTTGAGCT
Source organism: Tiliqua scincoides (assembly GCF_035046505.1). Lineage (NCBI taxonomy): Eukaryota > Metazoa > Chordata > Lepidosauria > Squamata > Scincidae > Tiliqua > Tiliqua scincoides. Next base: position 39,650,283 of record NC_089824.1, on the reverse strand, counting down.
CTTGCAAGACCATCATTCATTCATAGACGTTCCATCTCTAATAAATTCATTTATGTAAATGTAAATGCTTTCCAGCACTGACATAAGGGAAATCCAGCTCTGAGGTAAGGGAATAAACATTGCCTTACTTTGAGAAGGCCTCTGTGAGTGACACCCAACTGCAAGATGCAGCACACGTCCCATTGGCACCGCTATGCCACTGCTGGAATGCACTGACATAACGGGTTAGGATTGCATCCTAAGAGGCCTGGGGACTGAATGTTCATTTGAGGTCTCTTCTTTCTGCATCCTGCAGCAATGTTATTTTTTTCTCATTTGGGGGGGGAAAAAGCTGTTCATATAACCATCTCTAAAAATTCTTTATTTCACTTCAAAATGTAACATATCATGTTTTGAAAAATGAAAGTTCAAAGGAAATAAAAAATAGCCATGATTTGATTCACCTGCAAAATACAGTACTCTCCTGCCTATGGAACCCTCTTTTCACAATCCATCAACTAATATCAACATCAATTAAAAAATTAAAATCTATGACAAAAACTACAATCCTATACACACTTATCTGAAAGTAAATCCCATTGAACTAAGAGGGATTTGCTTCTGAGCTGACATGCGTAAGATTGTGTTGCAAATCAGTAAATATTCCTTGCTACTATTGTAGCATTGTCTTGCCCTCCCATCAGGATATGACTATTGGTTTGACTGGGCGTGTGGGAAAGAGAAAGTATAAAGAAGTTAATTTGTTATGTTTATTGAATTTTGATGCCAGATAATAGCAGATCCATCTACTGAAATAAAAGATCCAGCAGTAAGCAAGGGGCACACACAAGAATTACTTTTGGGGTTGTATTTTCATTTTCCATACATTTTTGTTTGATAGTAATGGGAAAGACTTTTTAGCGTTTCAGTGGCCCCATTCCCTACCATAACTATGTGTAGGTACATGTAACTGAAACGACTGCATACACTCTATTTACCCAGTCTCCAACTCCCTCACCCTTCTCAGGTGTCCCTCTTGCATCAGTACCTAGACAGCAAGCTCCATTGATGATGCTGTATAAATAATTATTGAACAGAGTCACTACCTTGGAAGGAAAAGGATATGATCATTGAAACATAAATTGTTTGCCAATGTTGGTGTGGTCCCTTTCATGTGTAGGGTCTGGAGCTTTTGCCCCATTGCATGTCCAAGGGCCTAGCTGCATTTTCACTTGTGGAACCATTAGAAACAGGACTGTTTTCTGCAACTTGACAACTCAAGTACTAAGTAAAAAACGATAGGATAGGATGGGGTCGGCAACCTTAAATACTCAAAGAGCTATTTGGATCCGTTTTCCAGAGGGAAAAAAACCTCAGGAGCCACAAAACCCTTTTGACATCTAAAATGAAGATAATACTGCATATATAGTGTTTTGTTTTTTTAACCTTTATGCTCTTATAGGTCCCATTTTTATAATGTAGCCCCCTCTTGCAGCTTTTAGTTAGTTTTGTCATACATTCTTGTCCTGTGTTTTCAGACGCCTGGTCCTCTATGATGTTTTGCCTGATTCCAAGGCCATTCTCTGCCTGGAGAATTATGCCCACTTTAAGCAAATTAGCTCTCCTTCTTTCCCCCAACAAATGACCCTGGTTCTGCCCTGTAGTCCTGCTGGACCCCACTTCAAGGGTAGCTCGCCTGTTCAACCTGCAAAGGTCCTCTCTCCTGCCAGCAGCCTCCCACCACTACAGCAGACCCTGGGTCCTCAGCAGGTCTTGGGCACAGCAGCCACACACCAAACCCCAGTGTCTCCAGCAGTCCATTAGTCACAAAGTCAGTCAGAGTATCCAGGGCAGAGTCCAAGGTCAGATTCCAAAGTAAGTCAGTCAGAGTATCCAAGTCAATAAGCCCAGTCAGTCAGTCTCCTCTCCTACCTCCAACCTGCACTCCTTCTACAACCCACACCCCCTTCCTCAGGTGCCGTTATATCCCTGAGGGCCCTGTTGCCTTCAAGTAGCTGCAGCTGTGCAGCACACTCTGCTGGATGCCCAGGCCTTACCCTTAAAGGGGCCACTGCTGACACCACATCTACCTCCTCACCAGATCTTCCAGGATTCCAATACGTATGGCAGTTATGACATCTGCTTATCTTACATGGATACTAAAGAACTCCCCCCACCTTCCAGAGGCACCCTGCTGGAAGGAAAAAAGGACACAGACTCCAGAGGTGGGGAAGAGAAGAAGACAGAGCTGGGGGGGAAAGTCTTCTGCCCTGCCTGCCTGCCTGCCCACCTGCCCTCCCTCACTCAGGTTGCAACCCTCTCCACACTATCCTGGGAGTAAGCCCCATGGGCTACAATGGGACTTCTGAGCAGACGAGTTGGTTGGAGATCTCAGGTTGCAGTCCTCTCCACAGTTTCCTGGGAGGAAGCCTCACTGACAACTTGTGAGTAGACCTGCATAGGAGGGGGCTGAGGCTGCAGCCCTCCACACCTTCCTGGGAGGAAGCCCCACTGACTACAGCAGGGCTTACTTGTGAGTAGACCTGCACAGGAGGAGGCTGAGGCTACAGCCCTCCACACCTTCCTGGGAGTAGACCAGGGACTACATCGGGGCTTACTCTTGAACAGACCTGCGCGGGCTCCCACTCACCCATCCTTGCGCTTGGCCTTGAGCAGGCTCCAAGGCTGCCATCCCAGGCACCCTTTCCTGGGAGTAAGCTTCATCTGCTGTAATGGGGCTTACTACTGAGTAGACACACAGGATGTCTCCTCTGCTGTGGAGGAAAAGCCTCTCCTTGCACTGAGTGGGGACCTGCTCAAGGAAAGGCGGGCTGCAAGGGCTTGCAATGGCTGAGGAGGAGGGGAGCTCAGGATTGGCTGGTGGTCAGCCAGTGAAGGGCCCTGAGCCATTCCAACAGAAAAAGCCAGGAGCCTGCTGGATGCTGATTGGCTGAGCCTGCTGGAGAGTTGGGGAAGGGAAAAACAGGGAGCTTAAGCCTGCAAAGGGGGGGGCGTGAAGGGAGAGGAGGGCAGTGAGCTCAGGGGGTGGAGGAAAGCAGCCTGCCCTCCCAACACAGGTGCCTCCTGTTAACCCCTTTGCCACTTTCACCAGGAGGAGCCTCAGCAGACAGCTGAAAGAGCCACATGCGGCTCTAGAGCCGCAGGTTGCCGACCCCTGGGATAGGATATATGATGGTGGTTTCCAAACTGAGGATGAGGGGTCACCAGTGGGTTCTGACCCAATTTTTGGTGGGTCACAAAACTGAGAAGCGAATAACTGAGAAGGAAAATGTATTGAGCTCTATGGAAAGCAAAACTGAGCCACACATGCATGTTTACTTCGAAGCAGGCAAATGTAGCTTGGCTCTTATTGAAGGTCAGGTGAAGTGGAATGCAAGGCCACTAGAATGGTCCTGATCTGATGAACGTGGAGCTCAACAAATGCTCCACACAGTGGTTCCTTCCCCCCCCCCCCCACCATAGGACATAGAAACAGAGGCTTGAGATACTGGTAAAATTAAACTTTTTTAAAAAGACTTGTAAAGCTAGGTGGGTCCCAAAAGAGTGAGATTTTAAAAAGTGGGTCCTGATGGTAAAAAGTCTGGGAACCACTTATAAGGAAAGGAAAATATCCAGCAACATACTTGAGTGGAGTAGCATAAGGAAAGGGGGAAGATGAACTCAGTAAGCATATGTGGATTTGAATTTGAGGTTTTAATGCAAGATTATCCTCTTCCTTGCAAAATGGCTCTTTTAACTAAGCATTTGGATGTGCACCTAAAGTGTATGCAGGTTATATCTTTAAAAGATAATAAGCTGTTCAAGGGAAGAAAAAAAGAGTAAATGTGACTCTCAGGTGGAAAACTGTTTTCTTCACTGCTTGTAGCACCAGCATAACATCTGGAAATGAATCTGAGTTTCTTGCTGTAATCTACTTAAGGCAGCAAAGACATCAGTCAGGCATACAGCTCTAGGCCCCAGTCTCTATGATACTTCTGTTCCAACCACCCACACACAACCTCATTACACAGCATTACATATAAGTCTCTAGTTAGATTACCAATGTTTTTCAAAGTCAGGACCCTGAGGGAAACCACTTCGTGCAAGATATAATCTCAGTTATTTTTGCCTTGAAAAATATGTTGAAAGTGTGGGGAACAGGGCAAAACCGGGTTTTTAAACAACTTTTCAATATCTGTGCAGTTATTAGTGGTTATTAGTGTAGATAAATACTGTTAAGAATATATGGATTTTGTTTTAGCAGAGATTGCCTTGACTTTAGATTCCCAGACTCCCACTGATGCCTGATAAAGTTAACAAGGCATGTCAATGCTTGCAGTCTTGAGGTTGTATGTGTTTAACCCCATGTGCCTCCAAGTAACTCAAAAACAATGTACGGTGTCATTCATCAAAGCTGTGCCCACCTAGGGCTCTTTCATGCAATTAGGTGCATGCTCTTACTCATATTAATAGAATTTTTAAAATCTGGAGTATTCAGAGAGGCAGCCTGCTCATTTGTTTCACAGTGCATCTGTAGAGGGCATTGTACAGGCATACATTTTTTCCACATTAAGGTTTCCCATTCTCAGCCAATGTTGGTCCCCATTGGTAAGACTGGCCTGCCCATGAAGCAACTTGAAACAGCCACAGGGAGAGCCAAAGTTGGGGGGAGGCAAACTGACAAGTCTCCAGACTGCCTGATTGCTGCCATCTCCAGACTGCTGCTCCGGTGGGTGCTCTGTCCTCTTCTGGCTTCCCCTTCTGCTTCACTGATCCTTTTTCAGACAGAAGTCAGAAGAGGATCACAGCCATGGCTCTCTCTTTCTTCCTCCAGTGCTGCTGGTGGAAGAAAGGGGAAGGAAAGAAGAGCTGCAGTGGCTCCAGATCATATCTTCCCACCCACCCAGTGCTTATGAAGCAGTAAATGGGCAGGGATAGGAGAACCAGAGCCAGCTCCCCCCACCCCAGAGCTCAATATGCACCCTCTCTCCTCCACACCACTTCTGTTTTGAATGAAAAGAAACACTCTTCATTTGAAACAGAAGTGGCACAGAGGAGGGAGGCTATAACAGGGCCTCTGAGAGGAATTTTATCAGGGGGTACAAAGTTGCTTTTGGCTCTTTTGCATAGGGGGAGGGATGAAACAGAGCGGGGGAGGATGGTGATGGGCGAGCAGAATAGGGGCAGGGAGGGGGAAGCAGGGTGGAGGGAGCGTAAAGACAGCTGGAAAAGTCTTAGGAGCCCAGGTCTACCCACCCATGTGGCATCAGTAGTGTCCCCAGCATCCCTAGTCATGGTAGTGCCCCCAGCATTCCGTATGGACAATAAGTCTGAGTAGATAGGAAAATGTCAGATCCCAGGAAATTTCTGGGCCCCCTCCTTTGGCTCCTGGGCTCCCCTTTTGACCCTGGGCCCAGATACAAATTTACTCCCCTTGCCTAGGCCCTGGGCTGTACTCCCAGCTCTACATAAGGGAAAGGAATGGGGGTGCTTATCTTCCTCCTATCCACGAGGGTACTTGCTTGCTTGTTCATGTGCTCCACATCCTTGCCCATCCTTCCCCGTTCACCCTCCCATTCCTTCAAAGGTGGGCAGCCATGGTGCAGAGGTGGCAAAATTGTAGGGGGTGGGGGGTCTCAGGTGTCATGGATTCATAATGCATAATTAATTGTGCATGAGGAATTCACGCATGTGATAAAGTGGGCTCTAGTCCAGTGTTTCTCAAACTGTGGGTCAAAACCCACTAGATGGGTTGTGAGCCAATTTCCGGTGGGATTCTATTCATTTCAATGTGTATTTTATTTTCAATATATTAGACTTGATGCTACCATTGTATGCAAATGCATTGGGGGAAATGTTACAGATCTGTATTTTGAACAGGCTACTGTATATATGCTTTTAATATTGATAGTCAACTAGGCTTACTTCCAGGTAAGTGTGGATAGGACTGGAGCCTTTGGGATGTATGGGGATTATTTTTTAAACAGATGAGCAAGTGCTTGGGACAGTGGTTCTTTATTTTAAATAAATTTTTAAACATATACTTACTGTAAACTTTTAATTTTCTTATTTAATTGATTTGATCATATGGGGGGGGCATTCAAAATTTTCCTGCTTGATGACGTCATTTCCGGTCACTTCCAGGTTAATGATAGTACTTCTGGTGGGTCCAGAGCGATTGTCATTCTAAAAACTGGGTCCTGGTGCTAAAAGGTTTCAGAATCATTACTCTAATTCATACAAGTGTGTATCTTTGGGAGAATATAAACTGGCACCATGTGTTCAGTTTCTCACTGAGAAAACCTGGCTTTATGTTCAGTGCTTACAATGTAAGTCACCCCCTGTGAAACATGCAAACTTCATCCTGCTATCTACTGATAGCAGAGAACACATTTTGTTATTCTTTTATCTGTGTAATGCATCATGCCTTGTAGTACATCGCTGAGATGAAAGCCCTTAAGTGTTTATTCAGAAGCAGAAAGAAAATGGAACATGACAGTTTTGTGCAGGCTTCACACAAACCTTGACAGGTACATCATGTTTTACTGCATTCTAGTTTATAGTGCTTTAGCCTATTAGAAGTGTGGAGCCATAAGATTCTGTACACAAATGAATCAATTGTTAGGACCAGTGGTTAAAGCTTTTTCAGCTGAATTTTGACCTTCTACTACAGTATTTTCCTTTATTTTAAATTATATGTAAATAATGCTGATAGATTTAATTAGGCCTGAACTCTGCCAAGACTTACAGCACAACCCTATGCATGTTTATTGAGAAGTAAGCCTCCTATGTTCAATGGACTTTGCTCCCAGGTAAGTGTGGATTCATGACTTTAAGATTAACACTAGATTATAGAATATCAAGAGGTCACAACTAAAGGGCTATTCTGGCAGTTTACTGCCTGGTTTCAAGATAATTTAAAGAAGAATTTACCTACAAGTGTAATTTAGTTGCAAAGTTTTGAAGTGTGCCATAGGTGGAACATGAATAAGAAACTTTACTTAAAGGTGGGAAAAACAGAATAATTTATGGCAGTCTATATGCTTGTTCCTTCATGCCTGGACAATGACACTTCTCTCACACAAGCACAGTAGGCCTATCCTCACTTACAGGCAGGTTCCCAATCTGAAACAGCTACCAACCAACAACTCATCATATGATGGAGATACATATATAAACCTGAAATAAACCTAAATGACAGATCTGTAGCAATATTCAGCCTGACAACATTATCACAGGATCAAAGAACACGAATTCATTCACTTGCTTATCCTCCAGAGAGATTCACACTATCACCTAATGGTACTCTTTTTCTATCTACGTAGAACAGGAGCTGTGTGAGTTTAACAGCTAAAAGCTGCTGGGACATCCCTCTGCAAGCTGCCTTTGTTTGAAAACCACTGTTCCCAGACAGCCATGACCTGGATGTGTATTGGGTCCATCTCCCTCACTGGGTTCTCTGTTTTCTTTATCCATTGGGTAACAAACGTGTCTGTCTAGATCCAAAAGGTAAGATGGAAAAGTCACCTGCATTCCACTCTAGGTAACTCGTGACATCACCTACCAAAGTTCTTTTAATCCAAGTACAAAAGGACACCAATTATCATGGGCCTGAGTGACCCATTCATTGGAAGCTCAGAGAGGAGAACTCACTTGCTCAATTGCAAGTGCAAACACAGGATTCCTTGGACAAATGTAAGTCGCTACAGCTAGGGACTATTTCAAGCTAGATTGTGATCATGACATTTGTTTTTACTTTGTCTGCTCTTTTTCATCCAGTCTGCTTACAAACTTAACCAACTGTTGGGGGGGGGGGAATGCCTGGGACTTGTGTTCTTTGAGTAAAATCCCCACTCCAACTGGTGGGTGTTACTGGTTACTGCATCCATCTGATCAACCTTTTCTTTGTGCTCTCCAACCAAGCTCAAGCATTTTTCATCAACCTGCTTGTATTTCTACTACCTATCGTTCTTTCCCCATATTGTTTAATTTCCCTTTTTACTAGTTACATTTTGACCCTTTGCCTGCTTAGTCCATGTTCACAGGTAATTCAGTGAATCGTCCTGTCTCATTGCCCTGTTGATGCTACTGTGGGATTGATTTGTTCTCCTGGTGGGGAGGGGGTTTCCAGATGGCTCTTCTCTGCCTGGTCTCTACAGCCCTGAATAGTTGCACAGGACACAAACTACCAAGGCTTCTTGCATGTTCAGCAGCTAGTCTGGTAAAGGGTAAGTAGGGAGTAGGAAGGGTTGCATGCATGCTAACCAGTAGGTCGAACTCCCCTTCCCCTGGAACAGCCTGCCTTCTCCCAGAAGTCACTCACTTCCCTTTCCCTGACACTGAATTTGATTTGGCTTCTAGCATGCAGCTCAGGTTTACTTGCACATGAGGGGAGGATATTTGTGGCTTCCATTCAGGGTTGGCCTATTCATAAGACCACCTGAAGCAACCACTTCAGGCAGCAGATTGGTGGTGGGAACCAGCTCTGTCTACCTACTTGCTTCTGTTGCCCCATCTTCTTTTTCTATTCCTTGGACTGGAAAAGGAAGAAGAGAAAGAGGAAATGTGGAGGGTAGGAGAGTGCTGAGTAAGAACACTGGAGAGTGAGAGGAGCAGAGGCCGGCACATCATCTGATAAAGGTGGGCATCATTTGCCATGCTGCTTCAAGCATCAGGAAGTCTTGTGCCAGCCTTACTTCGATTCATGGTTAAGAAGAAACCAAGATCTTTCATTGCACCCAAACAAATCCTAATATTAGCAAATCCTAATATGTTTTAATTATAGTTTGTGAACAAGTCAGAAGAGCTGATTTCATTTGTTACCTGGCTTGTGGGCCTCATGTGACACAAAACATACTGCACAGTGCACAGGATACCATCCTGAGATAATCAAATCAAGGACAAATTGAGGCATTTCTGCCCAACGTTGCATATATACAACAGGGATCAAATGTGTACACCTGTAGGCTGGGCAGAAATGGGTTAAAATGCACTTCTATTCAGTGTAGAGAAAAATGACATCGTGATTAGTTCCAACTGATAAAAACCTGAACGTGATGAACCAACATGACTCACTGTACTGTACTGGCGAACCAACACTTGTATTTTTTCTAACACAAATAATGTAATAGTGTCTTATGCATTTCTCAATTAACAATGAAACAATTTCTGTGAACTTTGAAAAGCAGCACAAAGCAAAATGCAGTAGTGCTTTTCATATTGCCTTAAGGCTCAAATTACCTCAGATTTGACAGGAAAACCTTAAATAAATCTCCTAGCCTGGGGCAATCTCCTGGGGCAAAAATAGTTGCAGGGTCTCTGTTACTAACTTCAAACTATCCTGAACGTTATGCTGACACGGGTTCCGTTCTCTAGTCTATGCAGAGAATTTCTACTCATGTTAATGAATATTAACTTGAGCCCTGGATCAAGCCAAGGGCCCAACTAGTCCAGCTTCCTGTGTCTTGCAGTGGTCCAGCAGATGCCTCAGGAAGAATACAAACAACAAGATACCTCTATCCTGTTGCCACTCCCTTGCATCTGGCATTTAGAGGTAGGCTACTTCTAAAACCCATAGGTATATTCCACATGCATATTATCTATATAGTCAGGTTCCATGGTTCTAGTTTCATGAACATTCTTTACTATTATTGAAGATTTTTAAAGGATTTTAAAAGGATAACTGTAGGATTTTTATTGCTGTGAGCCCTAGTAAATTGTTAATAACTAGATTTGGGAGTCTGTAAAGCAAAGTAATCTTCAATGCACTGCTCCTGTGGGCTGTTTTCTCAACTGAAACTGTAGAGAGTATTTCCCAGAGGTCTATTTTGTTCAGATTCTAAGTCCAAAGTGCCAAACGTGTTTCATACAATGAGCTACATAGCATTCATGGTGCCTGCTGAGGGCCAAAAGTGATAGATATCATTAAGCAGAGAATGACCGAAATAAGTGCTTTTTTCTCGCCTAGGAACTTAATAGCTGCATATGACAGAAGAGAAAACATGCAAATCTTGATCATATTTTCAAGATATGGAAGAATCCAATTATCACACAGGCCACCCTTTAAGCAGTGCCACTTCCGCGAAGGCGTCACTTTGCAGCTCAGCAGCTGACAGCAGCTAATGGTGGTGCTGAGACAGCCCAATTATCACTCAGGTCAGATAAAAAGCTTCTGTGGGCTGCTTCCAGCTCTCAGACCTTATGTTTGACACCAGTGTTCTAAGTAGTTTGAGATTTCTCAGGAAACATCCTTTTGCAGAATCCTTCTGTGAGGCCTCCCTGTGGGGGAGGGGAGGGCCCCTTGTGGAGGCCTCAGACTTGTTCCCCACAAGAAGGGGGGGGGGTTGCGTCACCCTGTTCCCCTTCTTTGGGTTGGCAGCATTCATTAGCCAGGAGCAGGGGCTGCTAGCAGCAGATCCTCCTGCCTGCTCTTCCAACTACCAACCGCCTTGTCATCCCTGGCCTCCAGGTTTATGTAGGGCAAACCCCTCCCCTTTGGCCCCTCCCCTTCCCTCACAGGGAGGGTATAAAAAGGGCCTGTCTCTGGGCCTGCCCTTCCCTGGGCTTACCACAACTCCTCCCCTTTCTCTCTCTGTTTCCCTCCCACCTCCTCTCACCTGGAGTTGCCAGGCTTGTTCCTGAGAGGGCTGGGAAGGCTGCTGCCTCTGCTCTGGTCCAGAAGCCTCCTCCCTGGGTAAGCTGGGAACTCGGGGGAGGAGGGGAACCCTGACACCTTCATAAAATTACTTTTCTAGGCACCCACTGTCATAACATATTTGAAAAATTCCAAGCAGCTGAGCAGTGTCAATTTTCTGCACCAGCGGTCTCCAAACTGGAGACTTCTCTGCACTGAAAAGCCCTCCCCATCCCATCCAGCACTTACAGTTCCGCCGTACTGCTGCTGCTCTTGGCACCCAATCTCATCACAAAGACACTCTAGGCAGTCGTGTCTATTGCCAGTAGCCCCAGCAAGCTTTGAAACAGGATTCCTGAGCAGACATGACTGCCCAGAGCATCCTTGTGATGAGATTGGGTGCCAGGAGCAGCGGCAGCAGCACAGTGGAACTATAAGTGCTGTTCACACAGGGAAGGGCTATCTCCAAATGCCAGATCTGGCTGCAGGCTAGGGTTTGGAGAGCCTTGTTCTACTTGTTTGCTTTGAGTGCACTATAGAACAGAAGAGTTCTACTGGATTGGACCAAAGAGCAGTGTTGGGAAAACCCAGGGGGCTTGACTTGAGTCGAGTTTAGAGTCACCGCCCCCCATGACCCAACTTGAAAACGAGTCATAATGAGGGGCACTTTACAAGTCTCTGAGTCACCCTTCAGTGACTCTAATGGACTTGAGTCAAGTTCCCCCCTCCCCCTGTGCAAAAAGCCAGCTGTGGGAAAAACGGGGCTGCTGCCGGGGAGAGTGTGAGTGTGTGAGTTCTCTTTGAACACTCCTCTGTTGTCCCCACCCATCTGTAAAGAGGGCAGGAGGGGTGGGAGGCACTGAGTGACAGCTGGGACAGAAGTGGTGAGAGAGAAGAGGTTCACAAGCAGCAGCTGGGAGGCTTACCAGGACAACCCAATCCTTAAGAACATAAGAACAGCCCCACTGGATCAGCCCATAGGCCCATCTAGTCCAGCTTCCTGTATCTCACAGCGGCCCACCAAATGCCCCAGGGAGCACACCAGATAACAACAGACCTCATCCTGGTGCCCTCCCTTGCATCTGGCATTCTGACATAGCCCATTTCTAAAATCAGGAGGTTGCACATGCACATCATGGCTTGTAACCCGTAATGGATTTTTCCTCCAGAAACTTGTCCAATCCCCTTTTAAAGGCGTCCAGGCCAGATGCCGTCACCACATCCTGTGGCAAGGAGTACCACAGACCAACCACACGCTGAGTAAAGAAATATTTTCTCTTGTTATTTTTTCTCCCCTTTCCCTCCCTCACTATCCAGAGGGCCAACTGCTTCTCTGGTGGGTTTCCTGCTTCTAACATATTTGAAGAAGTTTTTATTATTCCCCTTAATGTTGCTGGCCATGCGTTCCTCATAGTCTCGCTTGGCATCCCGTATCACCTTCTTACGTTTCTTTTGCCACAGTTTATGTTCCTTTTTATTCTCCTCATTAGGGTAAGACTTCCATTTATGGAAGGAAGCTTCCTTGCCATTTACAGCCTCTCTAACTTGGCTCATTAGCCATGCGGGCACCCTCCTGGATTTAGTGGAACCCTTCTTTCTTTGCGGTATACACCTCTGCTGGGCCTCTATTATTCGTTGTTTTAAGCAGCCTCCATGCACTCTGGAGAGATTGGACTCTTTTTACCTTCCCTTTCAACCTCCTTCTAACCAGCCTCCTCATTTGAGGGAAGTACGCCCGTCGGAAGTCAAGGGTTTTTGTGAGAGATTTGCCCGGTATTCTTCCCCCGACATGCATGTCGAAACGGATTGCAGCATGATCACTGTTCCCCAATGGCTCCGTAACATTGACATCTCTAATCAGGTTCTGTATACCGCACAATATTAAATCCAGAGTCACATGTCTTCTGGTGGGCTCCATGACTAGCTGCTCTAAGCCATAGTCATTTAGCACGTCAAGGAATCCTGTCTCCTTTTCGTGACCAGAACACAAATTGACCCAGTCTATATGAGGATAATTGAAGTCCCCCATGATTACAACCCTGTCCCTCCTTGTCGCCTCCCTGATCTGTTTCCTCATTTCAAGGTCCCCTTCTGATTTCTGTTCTGGAGGACGATAGTACGCCCCCAGTATTACATCGCTCCACAGGCCTGGTAATTTAACCCTCAGAAATTCTATGGTGGAGTTGGACCCGCCTTCAATCTCTACTTTGCTGGATTCTATCCCTTCCTTAACATAAATGGCCACCCCACCTCCAACACGCCCCTCCCTGTCCCTCCTGTAGAGTTTATAGCCCGGGATTGCGATATCCCACTGATTCTTCACATTCCACCAGGTTTCCGTTATGCCCACTATGTCAATATTTTCCCTCGTCACCAGACATTCCAGTTCTCCCATCTTTGCTCGGAGACTTCGGGCATTCGCATAAAAGCATTTGTACACGGAATGCTCCAGGATGGGCTGCTTATTCGCTCCTTTGTCCCCGCATCCTCTCACTGTGCCAAACCATCTATCACATCCCATCACGCTACCATTCCCAATTTCTTCTCCTACCCTGCCTTTGTCTTGTTGTTCTCTAACCTCCCCATCCTCATCCCATAGGGATGAGGAGTCCCGAACCGGATGCCCCTCGGCTCCTGTCGGCCTTCCCCCAGGGATCAGTTTAAAAGCTGTTCTGCCACCTTTTTAATGTTATGTGCCAGCAGTCTGGTTCCATTCTGGTTCAAGTGAAGCCCGTCCCTCTTGTACAGGCCCCACTTGTCCCAAAACATTCCCCAGTGCCTAACTAATCTAAACCCCTCCTCCCTACACCATCCTTGCAGCTCTACTCAGAAGTAGTCCCACTGCAGCTGGTCATTCAGTGGGGCTTCCTCCTGTAAGTAATGATAGAGCTAAGAGACATATGGTTGGAAAGCAGAATCGGCAAAAGAGTTTTCTTTCGCCTCCTTGGGCTCCTGAAGTCATTTGTAAGACAAGACAAATGGGCTCTGCCTCCTGCTCTCCCTCAGCCAATGAAAATAAAGAAATGCCCATAGTTTGTCTAATGAGCATTGGTTCCTTCTGTCCTAACAGAGATGGGGAAAAAGAGCTCTCTTGCCTCCCCCCACCTGATTAACCCTTCCCTGCCTCCTAGCTGGAACTCCCTGAATGCTGGCCCCACGAGGTTTTTCATGTAGTAAAAACAGTAAGCAAGCACCCCCAGACACAGGCAGACTCAAGTCAGTATGCATGGAGATGAGTGCCAAGTCAGGGGGCCCTTTTCAGTCTTCCACACGCATGACTCATGAGTCATAGTCACCCAAAATCATGCATTTTTGCGACTCAAGTCCGAGTCACTGACTCGAGTTCCCAACACTTCGAAAGAGCCATCAAATCAGGTATCCTGCTTCCAACAATTACCAACTAGATGCCCCTAAAATAGTGGTCCCCAAATTTTTTAGCACCGGGACCCACTTTTAAAAATGACAATCTGTTGTGACCCATTAGACAAAAAAGAGATTGAGAAAGAAATGATATTTTATTTATTAATAATAATCAATTAGATTAATAATAACAGGGGCTTTTGCTCCAAAGGCAGCAAGAGACCTTACATATAGTGTGTGTGTGTAGACATGTGCTAGACTCTCCCTAGAAATGGAGTTAAGGACTGCTCCCTCAAACTTTACAGTCATTCCAGTGTACCCAGAAGGCTGAACTGGAGAGCAAGATGTAGTTAGGGATTTCCAGACTAGACAAAAGGCTGAAACTGGGTTCATACATGATCTACAGTAGGGGTCCCCAAAACCCGGTCCACAGGTCAAATCCGGTCCATTGCTGGTGAGATCCTTATTCCATGTTTACGTACTCCTGTGTTTGGGTGAGTGTGTGTCTCCTGAAATCCAGAAATGGTGGAACTCTGTTGGTTCTGAGATACTTGGTTTTGTGCATTTTTGTAAGGTGCTGCGGGTGTGTGTATATGCTGGGGTTTGGTGAAATACAGGAAGTCGGTTGGTTCTGAGACACTTGGTTCTGTGTATTTTTGTAAGGGGGAATTTTGTAATTTTTTGTAAGGGGGAATTTTGAACACTTTCCTGTGATCTGCTAGTTCTTAGTTCTTTACGTTTTAATAAAGTCAATTTTGCCCTCTGCTCCCCTCCTCCTTCCTTCCCCACTCACTTATTGTACTCAATCAAACTCTCAGCACATTGGTTCTTCATGTATTTATTTATTTTCCAACCCTCAACATTGTATATCTGAGACAATGTGGCCCTTGTGCCAAAAACTTTGGACACTCCTACAGCATACCAATTACTAGAGAAGATCAGAAAATGTGACATTTTTATTTGAGTGGTATGAAGATTTACCTTATACCAGTTAACAATTTTCTTCTGGAAACTGGGCAAAGGTGCTTGCAAAGGTTTTTTTTTAATGTTTCAAAAATGTTTCACGACCCATCAAAAATCGACTCACGACCCATTGGTGGGTCCCAACTCACGGTTTGGGAAACACTGCCCTAGGAAGTTCATAAGCAGAGATTTGAGGAAGTAGACCTCTCCTGAAATCGCACTCCAGCAACTGGTATTGAGGGACATAATCCAGGCCAATTAGATCCCCAGGACCACTGGTGCAGGGTGGCATGTTTTTCCATTCCCCATCCTGTGAGCAGCTTTTTGTGTGAAAGTACTTTGAAAGGCAGACTAGAGAGGAAGTGAACAGACAGCAAGAATGCTAGACTCCGTTTCTCGTTAGTGTTTTCACTGTTGCCTCCTCTAGTATTTCTTTAACAGTTACAAGCCTAGATTCTTGCTGTTTGTTTCCAAACTTTCCTTTTGCAAGTCATTTGGAAACGGAGGTGAGTCATAAGTGTGACGGATTTGAGAACCACGGATAAGTGAAACTGTGGATATGGGACCCACTGATATGGAGGTGGGGGCTACTGTACACATGCAAGCATATAAAACACATGCACATGTAATTTTTCTCCACCAAATAATTCAAAGTAAACAACTACATTTCTAGGAATGATCACAGCTGTTTTCTGTTTTATATGTTCTGCCAGCTATATGCTCAAACTCAGTAACAGCCCAATCCTCTGTATGATTACTCAGAAGAAAGATGCAAGAAAGTGTACTAGTTAATATGTGTACACAGGATTGCAGCTCTTAAATGACAGAAGTTACTTCTTAATTTCACTTATGAAGAAGTCCTTAACATTATCACTTCAGCATATCACTTTTGAATCAGGCTGTTTTACTTTTTTTAGTAAAAAAAAAAATCACTAAAGAATGGGAAATAAGCAACTCTTCAAAATGTTCCTCTTCTTCTATTAAACGTTATTAAATCTCATTTTAGACCCCTCAGTAATTTGGAATCTGCTCCACAGCAAACACCATTATTTTTGAAAAAAAATAAATTTGTTTCAAAAAAATATTTTGATATTTTACACATAATCCCCTTTGCATTATTTCAGACCCAAGCTACAACAACTATAAGCTACAAGAAAATAATTTATGAGTGATGCTGATGACAGCTGGTCTGTAACTTTCCTTGGTGGGTTTTTTAAAAAAAAAGTGATTTCTGCTGAAAATGAAAGCACTGATTATTCCAGCATGGTTGGTCTCTGATCTTTGTTGTAGGACAGCATCTGGTACTGAACTGTCAGTTCAAAGATAAGTATTGCCATGCAATTTGATTATGTAGCAAAAATTGCCAGCTTGGAGTCATTTACTACATGCAACAAAATTTTTTTGAAATAGTTAATGCTAAGCTTTTCCTTTATTTGCTGAGACTTTGTACCATCTTTATTCAATTTTAATATGTGATGTTTCGTTGTTCTTTTACAACTGCAACAACTGAAAGAATAGTGGCCAACTCCCTTATGTTCATGCAGCTGGGACCCTTTCTGACAGGAAAAAAATATTATTTTGCAATAGCTCACGTACATTTCATGGAAATCAATATACTTTTTGGGTGCAATCCTAACCCCTTATGTCAGTGCTTTTCAGCACTGACATAAGGGCAATGCAGCTCTGAAGTAAGGGAACAAACATACCCTTACTTTGAGGAGGCCTCCATGAGTGACACCCAACTGCAGGATGTAGCACACGTCCCACTGGCACTGCTATGCCAGTGCTGGAAAGTACTGACATAAGGGGTTAGGATTGCGGCCTTTATTATTTTTTACAGAACAAATCTGAAAGCTGTGAACTTTTTGTTGAAAAGTGGTATATAAATAACTGTTGTTATTAATAACAATAAGCCCAAATCTGCAGCCAAGAGATGGTTGATTTGAATAAATATGTCATTGCTTTCAAACAATGCAAAATTCAAAATATGCTAGAATCTTCTGCAGATTTACTAGAAGATTGATTCCAATGAGTAAGGCCAACACTATAGGTGGGCCTTGTTTGCAAAGTCCACCTGGGTTCATCCAGCCCAATGGGAGATACTGTGAGCAAGGGTGGGAAAACCCATAACAGGGACCAGAACCAAGATGGTGACAAAGTACTATAGCCTCCTGGTCTCTAGCCTTGGTTTTGGTCCATTTCATTGTTATATACAAAAAAAAAAAAAAAAAAAGAATAACCGCAACCTTCTGATTTGAACTCAGATTTGAATATCTGAACTCAGATGTTTTGGGTTCCATCTGATTTGACTGGAAGAGCAACAAGAGATGCAACAAAAAAACTGCACTTCTTGCCTCTATTTGGTGGTTGTCCCACTACTTCTAACTATACTGAGAAAGGAAATCATATAAAAGTTTTGAGAATCTCAAGATGCTAAAACACAATAAGGTGCCCTCAGACAATATTAAATAAATATATCTTAAAAGTGCTTTGTACTTGTTTGGTCTTGCCACAAATATGCACTTCAAACCTGAATCAGGCTTAAAAATTATATTAATGCAAGGCCACATATTCTCCTTCATTGCTTTTTATTAAAAAAAAAAAACATTTCCTCAAGACATGTTTTCCGTGGAAACTAATAACCTGGGACTTTCCCAAAATGAACATGCCTGCTTATCTATAATTTGCTTCTGTCTAAGCATTTGGAAGTGCATTTTGTCTTGAACTACTTTTTATTAATTGGTAAAAGTAAAATATAGCATCTATCTTTAATAGCAGCGATTAAGTCATAAATCTTTAAGAAGGCACAAGTTACATTTTCATGGTTTCTTTCACTTGTATTATAGGGTAGCATCAAATTATTGTGGATAAAATTTCTGGAGGTGGAATAGGGGAAAATGAGGTGGAATCAAATGTTTGTTCATTCTCCTTCCCTCTCACGCATACACTCACACACACCCCTGCTTATTTCTTCATGTGCTCTTTGCAGCTTCTTTTTCTGATCTGCAGTTTGGAACCATTTTAAAAAATGAGAGAGCTTCATTTGGGAATTATCCCATGCTATCAGGATTCACATCGGAAGTATGATAACAGATTTGACTGTGTAATGATGTAACACAGTGTTTCTCAAACTGTGGGTCAGGACCCATTAGGTAGATCAGGAGCCAATTTCAGGTGGGTCCCCATTCATTTCAATATTTTATTTTTAATATATTAGACTTGATGCTACCATGGTATGTGATGGCATTTGGGGAAATGTTACACACCTGTACTTTTAACAAGCTACTATGTATATTCTTTTTACAATGATAGTAAATGGGACTTACTCCTGGGTAAGTGTGGGTAGGATTGCAGCCTAGGACTGTTAACCCCTGCTAATTGGATAAGAGGCACTTTTTCACGTGGGTGCTCCTTTTTTTAGCAGGGGGAGAGTAACTGGCCCATCTCACCCCAGCAGTGTCTGTTCTAGTGGCTGTCTGCTGGTATTCTTTTGCATCTTTTTAGATTGTGAGCCCTTTTGGGACAGGGAGCCAATTAGTTATTTGATTTTTCTCTGTAAACCGCTTTGTGAACTTTTAGTTGAAAAGCGGTATATAAATACTGTTAATACTGTTAATAAATGTTTTCCGGCTTGATGATGTCACTTCTGGTCATGACATCTCTTCTGGTGGGTCCTGACAAATTTTCATTCTAAAAAGTGGGTCCTGGTGCTAAATGTGTGAAAATCACAGATAGTACAAAATTTTTTTGCCAAGTAATCAAGCTCCAGTTCTCACTTCGCCTTATCTTCAATCAGAGGGCAGAGCCTTTCAACTCTGAAAAGTTTTGTTTCTCCGCTCAGGCAGGCTCCTTTGTTTCTATAGCAGCACAGGGAAGAAATCAGCACTGCTTTGACTCCTGCTGTGAGCAAGAGGAAGGCTGCAATGGGATCCTCCTTTACCTGGGAGTAAGCCCTGTTGACTATTATGGGGCTTACTTCTGAGAAGATAGGCCTAGGATTGGGTATCAAGTCCCTTGTCTGCCCTGTGCTGATTGGGCAACCAGAAAAGCCTGGAGGAGGTCTGGGCGGAGTGAGTGAGAAGGAGGAAGCCGAGGAAGCCAAGTCTGCTAAGGCTACCAGCCTACGAACGGGCTGGCTGAAGTCCCTTTTCCTTGCCACAGTTGCCTGTAGCTCCCCAAAGCGACCCTCCCTGCATTGCCTTTTGCCTTTCAGAGGAGGGGCTATGGGTCACAATCCTATCCACACTTTCCTGGGAGTAAGCCCCAATGACTATAATGGGACTTACTTCTAAGTAAACACGCCTAAGCTGGACTGGGCTCTCAAGTTCCTCTCCTAGCTCCACTTTTCTGGGAGTAAGCCTCATTGACTATAATGGGACTTACTTCTGAGTAGACATGCCTGGGCTGGGCTCTCAGGTTCCTCTCCAACCCCACTTTCCTGGGAGTAAGCCCCATTGACTATAATGGGACTTACTTCTGAGTAGACATTCCTAGGATTGGGCTTTTTTCTGAAATACAGGAGCAGGCAATGGGGGGGGAGAATGTGAGGCAAGTGATTCTGGACCTGTGGAAGGTGTGGACCAGTGAGGGGGGTGTGGGGGGTGGGGCAGGGGAGAGGAGAGAGAAGTGCCAATTGCCTGCTCTTGTATTTGAGAAAAGAGTGCAACCAAAAGCCCAATCCTAGGCATGTCTACTCAGAAGTAAGTCCCACAGGCACATCCCCCCCCCAGTCTTTGGCTGCAATCCTAACCACACTTTCCTGAGAGTAAGCTCCACTGAACAAAATAGGACTTACTTCTGAGTAGACATGGTTAGGATTGTGCCCTTTGTCATGTAATGACTTAATTGTATTAAATATATTAATTAAAAATTAATTGTAATATAGTAATTTAATGTAAGTAAAAAATTGGTAGTGTGCCTTGACAATTTTAGTGTCTTGACAGTGTGCCTTGAGCTGAAAAAGACTGAAAATGGCTGTTCTATAGTAACTCTCCTGGGAAATTCCAGCCAAAGTTAACCTTTTATTCTCCTCCGTTCCCTTTTTTTGCTGCAGGCTGGTTCCTTTTTGCAAATGCATTTGGCAGAAGTCTTCCCCCCCCCCCCCCAACAGCAGGATAGGATCCTCCTTTCCATCAGAAATTCAATTCAGGCTACAATTCAATGCACCATTACTTAAGAATAACACCCATGGAAAGCAGAGGGTCTACTTCTGAGTAAAAAGGGTTGCAAATATATGCAGCTGCATCTCTCTGCTATGAATTCAATTGCACACTCCCAGTTATGTGTTATGGGTTGTATGTTATATGTAGAGCTTCTGGCTTAACACACCAGACACCTTAAAGGTGGATTTGATTCATGGATCTCCTGCAGTGGTTCCCAACCTTTTTCATTCGCATATCCCTTGGCAGCCCATTTCCATAAATTGTACCCTTCTTATTAGCAAAATGTTTGTAATTAATAATACAAGCCCTCATCTCCTCTATATGAAAGCCCAGACTTCATGTATTCATCACGTATTTTCTCTTTTCATCTGTTTGAAGAACAGAAGACTCTGCCTTTGCACTGTTTTGCACCAGAAGTGTGCTGAGAAATTCTGGGTGATTGATCGTTTTCCATATTATGTTTCAGGTTTTTTACTGTGCTGGTTTTCAATCACTGGTGCATACATGAATTGATGACCAAAAACTAGCTACTGGTGGGGCTTTCACAGCCAACTAGCTACCTCCCTTCCTGCCTTGCTGGTCCTTGCAAGGCATTACTGTCTTGCAAGGCATTCTGGAGCATGACCTGACTTTTTCTACCATTATTCCATTCTTTTTCAAGTACCCCTAAAGGTCTGTTGAGTGTCCCTGGGAGTATATGAATACCAGGTTGGGAACCACTTCTTTTACTGGTATGCTGTTTACAGTGCAGTTACTCTGATAGTGCTTACAAAAAGGTGATGAAGACCAGAATTTATAAAGAATAAAAATGTATCTTATGATCTTTTACTTTGTTTTTAATAAATTAGAGACTACAGTTCTTAGGTAACAATTAGTGGTGGGTTATTTTTCAGGATCTGGCCTCGAGTAAAATCAGACAAAACTATAGTCAGGCATCCCCCTAAGTTTAACCGCCGACTTATCGGAGGGTCATAGAAAATTCCATGATTGTTGGCTCAAAACCTGCCCTCGACTTATCTGTGGGGTCAACTTATAGGCGAGTGTCTGCGGTGTGTATTCAAGCAGTTCTAGTTGCCACATCTCAAAAATATAGTGGAACTGGAAAAGGTGCAGAAGAGAGCAACCAAAATGATTACTGGACTGGGACACCTCCCTTATGAGGAAAGGCTACAGCATTTGGGGTTCCTCAGTCTAGAACAGGCGTGCCCAAACCCTGGCCCGGGGGCCACTTTTGGCCCTTGGGGACCCCCAATCTGGCTCTCAGGGAGCCCCTGGTCTCCAATGAGCCTCTGGCCCTCTGGAGACATGCTGGAGCCCACACTGGCCTGGTGCAACTGCTCTCAGCATGAGGGCAACTGTTTGACCTCTCACATGAGCTGAGGGATAAGGGCTCCCTCCATTGCTTGCTGTTTCATGTTGGAGATGTAGCAGCAGCAGTGAAGGAAAGGCTAGCCTTGCTTTGTGCAAGGCCTTTTATAGGCTTTGTGCTATTGAAAGACCTTTTTTCATTCATATAAGGTCCATCTCTAATATATTCATTTATGTAAATTTATTCAAATTTTAAATGTAAATTAATTCTTTTTTCCCCTGCCCCCAACACAGTGACAGAGAGATGATGTGGCCCTCCTGCCAAAAAGTTTGGACACCCCTGGTCTAGAAAAAAGGCATCTGAAGGGGGACATGATTGAGACACACAAAATTATGCAGGGGATGGATAGATTGGGTACAGGGATGTTATTTTCCCTCTCACACAACACCAGAACAAGGGGACATCCACTAAAATTGAGTGAGGCATCTGCGGGGGTGGCACCACCTGCCCCCGCCACTGCCTTCATCCACTCTTCAGAGCCCTTCTGCAGGCCAGGGAGGCCCTGCGCTGTGTCCACCTGTGCTCCAAAAGCCTTCTGAGGCCTCCGTAGGGCCATTAAACAGTACTTTGGGTTTTTGGACATTAGATGTATTGTTTCACGGTTCTCTGGAGGCTTTTGGAGAGCCAGTGGATGTTGCACAAGGTTCCAGAACTGACTGGTAAGTCTGTTCTGGGGGGGGGGGATGTTGTGGTCCTATGACCCTGGGCAGCACAGGGGTCAGGTCTGCAACTGCTTTGGTCTGATCCAGCAGGGCTCTTCTTATGTTCTTATTGGCTCTGTCCTACTAAATAAACACACATAACAGCTTACCCCGCATTGTTCTGTTGAATAGCTTGTCCAATTACCCATGTTACTCAGGCTACATATATTGTATTTTTTGTATCACATTCACTGTATGCCAAGTATTGCTAAAATATCTGAAAACATGTTTCACCTTTACTCAGAAGGATTATTTTTTATCCCAACTGATGTCAATGGAGTGCACCCTTTTTTAAAATGAACAAGCGTGAATGGGCATTCCCACTTAACTGCAACAGTAATCTTAGGAAAACTGGGAAGATCAACTCAGCATGGTGAACAGCAAAGAGAAGACAAGCCCTTCTTTGCTGCACTCCACAGAAATTCATTCAAGGCAAATTGGGAAACATTTAGCTGTTAGTCTAACAAGTGTGAAAGAAAAAAAATAGGAACATGGTTTTCAGGCTGGAAAGGAGGTAACATATTGCCAGATAGAAACAGGAAGGGGTATTTCTCATTCAGCAGGGGATTTGGCTACTCCCACATGCTGCTTTTGCATTACCATATTTTTCCCCAAGCAGTCCGTGTCATGGTGGGGGGGGGGGAAGAGAGAGAGAGACCTTGATGTTTAATGCAACAACAGCTGCAAGTGTTATTCTTTACTATTCTTTACTATTCTTTACTATTGCTTTGCAAGTTTCCCCCACTACTTTTGCAATCTGCTTCAATTTCCTTTGCAGATCCTTGGGTATACCATTATTCTCTTCTGTAAAATGTAGGAAATAATTCTTTGCAATTGCAAACTTTGCAACTACGCCAGGGCTCAGCCCCAGAACCTGTTCTAGACGCAGAACTCAGCCCTAAGCCATGTAAAGCGACAATAACCAAGAAGACACGACTTGAAGGAAGACTTGAGCTTCCAAACAGCTGCAGATCAGCATTTGCTGATGTTGACCATCAACAACTGGACACTCTGAGGCTGCTCTCTTCCCCCAGTGTCATCCCAGAATGCAGTGCAAACAGAAAGAGAATGCATCGTGCTGCATTCTAAACTGGAGGAAGAGAAAACCTCAGAGTGACATGAAGGAGGCGGTAGGCAGCTCAGAAGGCTGCCTGTAGCCCTGAAAATGCAGCAGTTAAAGGAAGGTAAGTTTAATAAGTTAAAGGAAGGTATTTTTAACCTTCCTCTTCACTTTATCTTTTAAAAAGGCATCCCTGGTATCTGCAGATCACTAGTATCCAGAGAGGAGCCCCCACAGATACCAGGGCAGTCAGCCAGTTACCTTATTAACACAGCCTCATTAGCCATGACTACAGGTGGGACCTCAGCATCTGTAAGGGATCCATTCTCAGACCCCCTGTGGATAGTGAAAACCATGGATACTGAAATCTGTGGTTTTGGCCCCACCTGTGTCCTCTGCAGACTTCTGAATGCCTCATAAAGGGTGAAAAGTGACTTCTGGTTTCTGGAGGGAAACTGAAAATGATGCTTCTAATGCCTTATGAGGGCATTGGGAGGCCAGGGGAAGTCCTGGAGGAAGCTTTTTATGCCTCTAAGAGGTGTTCTGAAGCCCACAGAGGCCATGTGCGGATGCATGCTGTCTCTGTGAGCTTCAGAAAGCCCTCTGGAGGCAACCAGCAACAGATCCAGTCACCTTTGGAGGGTCCAGGTGGAGCCAAGTCTCCGGGAGACCCATGTTGAGCCAGATCTGCGGATATAAAATCTGCAGATAAACAGGCTCCACCTTATTTGCTGGGATAGCATTGATTCAATTTACAGCAATTATTACTATTTATTTGTCCTGGGAAAATGTTATAGGTGCACAAATAAGAGGTATGTATTTACTATATTGGACAGAGTGCAGGAACACAACTGGGGAGACCCACATTCAAATCCCCCACACAATCATGAAGCTCCCTAGGTGACTTTGCCAGGGGTGTCAAACTTGTTTCATACCAAGGGCCAAATAATGTTCATGATGCCTGCTGAGGGCCAGAAGTGAAGTCATTAGGCAGGACTTAATGTCATTAAACAGGTCATATTAAAAAATAAGCACTTTTTTCTTACTTAGGAACTCATTAGCTGCAAACAACAGAAGAGAAAATGCACAAATCTTTATCATATTTCAAGATATGAGAGAGCCCAATTTTCACGTGGGCTACCCTTTTAGCAGTAACACCACAGCACTGCTCAGCAGACGAGAGCCTGAGGGCCAGATAAAAAGCTTCCGAGGGCCGCACCCGGCCCCCGGGCCTTATGTTTGACACCCCTGATCTAACCAATCTCACAGGACTGCTTTGAAGAAAAAATGGGAGAAGGAAGCATCCATACCATCCTGAATTATTTAGAGAAAGTGATACAAAAAAAATTAGAAGAGTAGAAACAGCTGCATGGTCATTGTTTAAAAAGGTTCTATTAGACCTTAAGTACTTTTTAAATATAAGTAAGGAGAAAAAACAAAAATAATGACAGCAATTACAACAGGAATTTGATGGTAGGGGAAGTAATGGGCAGAAGAGACAGACCTTTTCAGTAGTGATGCCAAGATTTTGGAATACTCTCCCCTTAGAGATTTGCTGGGCTGCCTATCTCTGTGGTTTCAGATGCCTTTTAAATACTTTTTTGTTGCAACAGGTCTTTACATAGGCACATAAAAAAGCCCTACAGAATCTGATCAAAGGCCATCTAGCCCAGCATCCTCTTTCCCAAAGCGGCCCATCAACTGCCTCTGGGGAGCCCACAAGCAGGAGCGAAGGCACACGTCTCCCCACCCAGGTTCGCCTGCAACCGGTATTCAGATATATACTGCCACTTAACCCAGTGGTAGCACATGCTCATCATGACTAGCAGCTAGCTATTCATATATGTGTCTTCCATGAACTTGTCTAATCCCCTTTTAAAGTTATTCAATCTAGCAGCTAAAACCACATCTTGCAAGGATGAATTCCACAGGCTAATTATGTGATGTGTGAAGACACGTCTCCTTTTGTTTGCCCTAAATCACCCGCCAGCCAGTTTCACTGGATGACCCCAGTTCTAGCAATGTGAGAGAAGTAGGAAAGAAGAAGAAAAAGCTCTCTCTTCACACCATGCATAATTTTATAAGTCTCAGTTATGTTCCCTGTTAATTGCCTCATCTCCCAATCTAAAGGGTCCCAAACATTGTAGCCCAGTGAATTTCAAACAGTGGACCGTAGGATGCTGGTGTGACACAAATGGTCTGCAGGTGTGCCACGGGTTTGGGGGATGATCATTTATTACTAGGGCTACTGGGGCATGTGAGCCTCCCATCAACAACATGGTGTGCTTTGTCAATAGACAAAAACAACAGATGCCTTGACAATTTTAGCACCTTGTCAGTGTGCTGTGAGATGAAAAAGGCTGAAACTCTGTTGTAGCCTTCCTTCTTCAGGAGGGTGCTCCAGCCATCTGATCACTTTGGTTGCCCTCTTTTGCACCTTTTTTCCCAGCACTGCAATACCCTCCTTGAGTTGTGGTAATATGAATTGCACGCACAGCAGCCTTATTCTTTACCTAATGACCCCAACACTGGTGTCATTGGCAAACCTTGCCACCCTGATGTTCATCCCTAATTTCAGATCGTTAATGAACAAGTTAAAGAAACTATTTGTCCCAAGACAGATCCACTTCTTAGTTCCTTGCATGGTGAAAACTGCCCATTTATTCCTTCTTTTTGGTTCCTCTTTTTTAACCATTTACCGACCCATAGAACTGTCTTATTATTCCATGATGAAGAAGTTTACTCAATACCAGGTGCTGTAGGCTTATACCATAGTCTTTCGAGATTGAAGGTTGCCAACCAAGTGTACTCAAAAGTCTTCACTGATGGACTTTTGGAAGTCCAGATATACAATGTCAACCAGCTCATCTCTATCCACATGCCTGTTGACACTCTCAAAGAATTCTAGAAGGTGTGTGAGGACTCTCTTTGTCCTCTCACATGGTTTGATTAAAGGTATATTTGCAAGTTTGATTTGACTTGCATATTTTTGTTAGAAGATCAGCAATTTCACATTTGTTAAATAGTGTAGCTAGAAGGGTGCAAAATCATAAGTAAGTGCAGGCTCCCAACCAGTGGCATCACTAGGATTCGAGTCACCCCATGTAGCGGGCAGGGCAACACCCCAGGTGGGCATGGTGATGTACCATCGCCCCGCCCTGACTGGTTTTTTGGTTGTACCTTTTGTTAGAACACAGATATTTCAATGTGGATTGTTTCATTGCATTCTGCATGAAATTACGCATTGATTGATATATAACATGATGGTATTAGTCCTCCAAATTCTGATTTTAGTGATTTTGAAAACTTGTAGAGTCTCACCCACACACACCCCCCATGTCAACTTACTAACAAGTTATTGCAGCAGTTCTCAAACTTTTAGCACTGGGACCCACTTTGTAGAATGACAATCTATCCAGGACCCATTGGAAGTGATGTCATGGCCAGAAGTGACATCATCAAGCAATTAAAATAAATAATTATAAATAATTAAATTAAAATAAAATAATTAAATAAGGGGGAGCCAGTCCTGTTCCACTAAGTGAATCTACTCTGAAGTAAGTCCTATTGTGGTCAATGGGGCTTACTCTCAGGAAAGTGTGGGTAGGATTGCAGCCTGTGAGCCCAATCCTCTGCATGTCTACTCTGAAGTAAGTCCCATAGTGGTCAATGGGGCTTACTCTGTAGTCTGCCTGCAATAACAACCCCCAAAAAGAATCAGTGAGATTTCCAGCCCTCCCCAGTGCCCAGTTAAAGTTCTTCTATTTCAGGCATATCCAGATAAAGACCCTCCTGGCTTTGCAAGTGCAAAATGGAAAACTTTCCCCTTACCATTCAAGACTCTTTTTTGTTCTTTTTAGGGAGGGGAGGCTGCCTTCTATTGCACTCCAGCTCCATCCGATCAGGACCATTCTGGTGTCCTCACATTCCCCTTCTCCTGGCTTGACCACCAGCCAAGGCCTGGTATTGGCAACCTTCAGTCTGGAAAGACTATGGTATCTTTAGGCTGATCGTCAGTCCAAAACTTGGCAGGCCTTGCTAAAACGATCCATGAGCTGCTGGAGATCTTTGGCAGAGTAGGCCAAGGCCTACTCACTAGTAAATGCAACTGTGAGGGTGCTTTGCTTTCCATAGGGCTCTATAGACTAGGAGGGAGGCAGCTGGGAGGAAGGAACCTCCTTCTCTGGTGTTTTTTTGGGCTGCACTCATTGGATGAGAACCATTCTGACGTCCTTGGAGCCTCTCAGCCTGCCTTGACTAAAGCAAGTCTGACTACTTGTGAGTAAACACAGCTATGTGGCTTCATTTCAGGCTCAGACTAGCAGCTGGGAGGGGGGAGCATCTCGAGTGTTTTTGGGGGGCTGCATTCAATGGATTGGGACCATTCTGGTGTCGTTGGATTCCTCTCAGCCTGCCCTTTCCAACGGACTATGGCAAGTACCCCTACTCACAAGTAAATGTGTGATATGGCTCACTTTCTCTTTCCATAGGGCTCCATGCATTTTTCCTTCTGGTTTTTTGGCCATAACTTTTGAACGAGCTATTTCAATTCTGTTTTGCATTGCACTCCACTGGGAATTCAGCATCCAACGGTTTATGGGATGACATGGTAGCTCCTAACCCCGTGATGTTGGTGTGTCCTCCCCCAGGGCATGTCACCCCCCCCACGTCACCTGGTGCGACCCGCACTCCCCTAGCGATGCCAGTGCTCCCAACCACAAGTGTAAGCAGCCCCTCCCACTCGTCCTTGGAGCCATTCAAGCAACAACAGCTGCACATTGTTCCTCTTGCTGCTGCCTAATGGCTCAGAAGGTGAGTGGAAGGGGCTGCTTACACTCATAGTTGGGAATCTGCACTTACTTATGATTTTGTACCCCTCTAGTTATGCTATTGCATTTGATTCCTTGAGAACTCCTGAGTGGATGCCATCTGGATGCAGTAATCTATTAATTTTTAATTTGTCAGTATGTTCTGGCACCTTATGCCTTGTCACTTCTATATGTCTCTGTTCTTCAGACTCTCTCATTGGGGCGAGAGAGGTCAGGCATGGGTTTCTGCCCTGAGTCTTTTATACTGGAAACTGATGTAAAGAATTCATTTAGCTTCTTCGCAATCACACTATCCTCTTTAACCTTGGCTTGTGTTCCATCATTATCTAACAGTCCAACCACCTCCCTGGCAGGTTTCCTGCTTTTGATCTATTTAAAGAAGTTTTGATGTTTTCAGACGTGCACTCTTCATATGTGGTTTTAAATAACCTCCATGCATCACTCTGGAGAAATTTGATCCTCTTGACTTTCCCTTTCAGCTTCCTGTTTATTAGATCCTTCATTTTTGAGAAGCCCCCACTTTTGAAGTTAAATGCATCTGTGTTGGATTTCCTTAGAAACATTTGAATTACATATGTGCTGGCTAGCTTTATCGTCACTTTTGCTTACACCCTGCACACTTACACCTTACACTACATCACACAGGATTAAGTCTAGGGTCACTAGGCTTGGATCCAAGACCAGTTGTTCTGGGGCACCGTACTTTAGAGTTTCTAAAAATGTTCTCCTTTTGTTCTTCACTCATTACTACAACACCTTTTTCTTTTGGAAGACTCTCTCATTTCTTTCTCCATAAGAACAGCCCCGCTGGATCAGGCCATAGGCCCACCTTAGTCCAGCTTCCTGTATCTCACAGTGGCCCTCCAAATGCCCCAGGGAGCACACCAGATAACAAGAGACATGCATCCTGGTGCCCTCCCTTGCATCTGACATAGCCCATTTCTAAAATCAGGAGGTTGCACATACACATCATGGCTTGTAACCCATAATGGATTTTTCCTCTAGAAACTTGTCCAATTCCCTTTTAAAGGCATCTAGGCCAGATGCCATCACCACATCCTGTGGTAAGGAGTTCCACAGACCAACCACACGCTGAGTAAAGAAATATTTTCTTTTGTCTGTCCTAACTCTCCCAACACTCAATTTTAGTGGATGTCCCCTGGTTCTGGTGTTATGTGAGAGTGTAAAGAGCATCTCTCTATCCACTTTATCCTTCCCATGCATAATTTTGTTTTATATAAATATAATATAAATCAGCTTGTCTCAAAATGTTCCCCAGTACCTAACAAATCCAAACCCCTCCTGATACCACTATGTCATCCATGCATTGAAACTCCTCAGTCCGGATGGGTCAGGTTGCATTTCTGAAATGCCTTCAGCATCCTACCTAGCAACCTAAATTTGGCTTCTGAGACTGCCCAACAAGTGTTTCCTGTACGCTGTGCAGCTTTGCAGCTCCAAGATGAGCTCCACACAGCATGCAGCTCAGCAACCTAGAAATTTGGCTATGAAGCACAACGTCATCACCACACACCAGAAGAAGGGGCTAACACACTGGAATGGACCCCTTAGAGTTAATATAGTGCCCAGTGGGACAATTCCAAGTAAAAATGCATAGTATTGTGCGATAGCAGTACAATTCTATGCATTTTACTCAGAAGTAAATCCCAGTGTGTTCAATGAGGTTTATTCCTAGTGTTTTCAGGAATGCGGGTTAATTCCCACTGAAATTAGTGAGGTTTAGTCATGACTAAAGTCTGACTTGACTAACAAAACTTAGGTATCAACCCAATCATGATAAAACATGAATGTTTTATTTAACCCATTTTTGCCCGGCCCTCAGATGTACACATTTGGTCCCTGTTGCGTATATGCATGGTTGGGCAAAAATGGTTTAAACCATAAGACAACTGAAATAGTGTGCATATATTGAAACTATTCATCAAGAGTACCTGCTTCACTATAGTGGCAACTAGCACACTCTACAGAGATCTGTAAACAAATCCAAAATATCTTTAACATCACTGCCACAGTTCTTGCATTGTGAACTTGGAGCCTGTGCTCAAAACAACAATCACAAGCAATCTTTGCCCTGCATTTATGAAGTTCTTGGCCTCTCTTGACATCACCAGGAAGGGTCAAAAGTTGTGGGGATTGTTTTTCACCAGGAGGATACCTGCAAACTAAGCGCTGAGCACAAACCATAAAGCAGCTGTCATGTGTTAAGTGTTATGTCACTGTTACTGACCTAGAGGTGAAATGCTTTATATCATATTACCGATTCCATGTACTTTCCTTTCATAAAGCATATGGAATGTTTTTTACCAAAACAAAAAAAAACCAGACACCCCCCCCCCTTCAATGAATGGTTACATTTCAACTATGGAATTCACATCACTGGCCTTACTGCTTCAATAAAATGAGAAGCACAATGTAATTCTTACTTACTTCTGCTTTACTCAAAGAATTTAAAACGCTACTTTAAATGTATTATGTGCAGAACACTCCTACTGAAAGAAGTGCAACTTTATCTCCAGGGCTCCATAAGGCAAGCAATTTCAAAGACCGTATTCCTACAAATAAATTATTTCACTTTGATAAGTCTCTATATCTCATTCAGTCCTGGACTGTTTCCACTAAGTAGAACTAAAGTAAGGTAGAAGCGATCTGAATTTCAATTTATAACAAGGCCCAATATAATCTTTGCTGGTCTCAGTTGAGACAATTTTAAAAATCACATGACTGTAGAGAGTTAATGTAACATTGCTTGGATGTTATCATCAACAATTGTGGATTGTCAACAACAACAACAGTATTTATATACCGCTTTTCAACTAAAAGTTCACAAAGCAGTTTACAGAGAAAATCAAATATCTAATGGCTCCCTGTCCCAAAAGGGCTCACAATCTAAAAAGATGCAACACCAATAGACAGCCACTAGAAAAGACACTGCTGGGGTGAGGAGGGCCAGTTACTCTCCCCCTGCTATATAAAACAGAAGCACCCACTTGAAAAAGTGCCTCTTAACCAGTTAGCAGGGGTCACCATGCTTATATACTAAAATTTGTTATGAGAACAGGCTTGTACCATTTGCTCTTGCAATTAATTTGGCTGTTTTCAATTCCTTTTCTCTGTGCTGGGGTGACTGTGGTTTGTGAGCCACACATGGATCTTTGACATATAATGTGCGGTTCGCGGAAATATGTTGGCTGAGCTTCTTTTTGCATCACAATTAATATAAAAGGTAAATTAAAAATGTCAATAAAAAATCATAAACTGAGTCCACTGGAATAAAATGTAAGCTTAATGTTCATGGTGAGTAAATATATTTAACAATTTAAATGCTTTTTAAATATTGCGGCTCTCAAATGTCTCTCTTATGGCTCTCAAACATCTGAAGTTTACTGTTTGTGGCTCTTACATTAAGCAAGTTTGGCCACCCCAGCTCTATACCCAAGTATAATGTGTGTCTTTTTAAGACAAATACATTTACACACACCTGTCTACTGAGGATTTCACTTCATGCATCTGAAGCGGATTGTAATCCATGGAAGTTCATGCTCCAATAAATGTATGAGTCTTTTAAGGTGCCACCAGACTTTTTTGTTTTTGTTGGTTCACTTCAGACTAACAGCGCACTCCTAAGCTGTGCAGGTACAGCCAGGCTGCAATGCCTGAGTTGTATCCAATGCAGGTTAGGAGCAGGCTGGAGGTCACCTCAAAGTAAGGGCATGTTTTTCCTCTTACCTCAGCCTGCCCTATGGAGCTACTCAGTTTATATGGTAAGTAGATCTCAGTCCAAGCCACTCTGACTGTACAAGCAATCCTCTTTTAGCTAAACTTCTCTAATCAACATCCTTCTTTTCTTCTTGCAATATGTTGTTCTGACCATCATGGGGACTGCACTGCTCAGTAACTGCAAAACAGCTATAAAGGAGGTCTTAACAAAGACATTTATTTTTCACATTTTTATACTACCCTTCCTCCAAGGAGCTCAGGGTGGTGTACATAGTTCCGTCTCTCTTTTGTCCTCACAACCCTGTGAAGCAGGTGAGGCTGGGATATAGTGACTGGTCCCACGTCACCCAAGAAGCTTCTTGGCTGACCGGGAATTTGAACCTGGATCTTCCAGGTTGAAGTCCAACTCCCAGACCACACTATACCATCCTGGCTCTCTCTGGCAAGAATACTGCGGTTCAGGAGTTAAACTTGGAAGATCCAGGTTCAAATCCCCACTCAGCCGTGACCCTGAGCCAGTCACTATCTCTCAGCCTTACATCTGAGAGGGTTGTTGTGACAAAAGAAGGGGAAGAACTATGTACACCACCCTGAGTTCCTTGAAGGAAGGGTTGCATAAAATATGAAAAATAAAAACCATTAAATAAATAACTGAAAAAATAAAGGGATATACAGTATAAGGTGGATGGAGATAACGTTGATCAGATAAAAGAAAAACTGTTGAAGAAGCAAAAGGAAAAGAAGGAAGCTGTTGAGGGCTTCAGGGAATGACTATACAGACACATCCGCAGAAAGAGTTTCCAAAACTGGCATAAAGAGAACTCTGTTCACTGCAACTTTGCCGTGGATCATCAGACCACTTGAAATCCTCCTGTCCTTCTGCTATAGACATGATCATTTCTTGAAACTGACACTCCATTGTGGAGCCTTTAATTTCAATGCATTTTCCTTTTTCCATGTCACTCCAGTCTCAGTACTTGTCTCCTCTTAGACTCATCCAAGTCATTCCATACACATTCCATGACTTCCTTCTCACACGTCGCCCCATTTTTCACCAACGCCCAATCCCTCATTTGTCACAACTTTGCTACCTCGGCCATCAGTGGTGCTAACTTCTGAGTCAGCAGTTTTTCAATTAGAAATGAGTCAGGGTCCAATCCTATCCAATTTCCCAGCACTGATGCCACCATGCCAATGGGGTGTGTACTGCATTCTGCAGTGGGGGGGGCAGTCACAGAGGCCCCCCTCAGCGTAAGTGGGCCTTGTTTGTTCCCTTATTGCGGGGCTGCACTGTGGCAGCATCAGTGCTGGAAAGTTGGGTAAGATACTTCCACTCTTCTGGGAGTAAGTGCTATTGGACACAATGGAACTTACTTCTAAGTATACATGTGTAGGATTGTGCTCTCACTCCAGAAAGGATCTAACTTATTTTTTTCTCCCGATTCCTTTTTTATGCTTAAAAGTTCTGATGCCTTCTCAGTGTGGAGAAGTCTCCAGCTCCAGTCTTTGAGTTTTCATTTCCAGTGCTCTGATTTGCATCTGTTAGGGAGGTTTGCCTGCTCAGCCTGTATACTACAACAGAGGTTCTCAAACTTTTAGCACCAGGACCCACTTTTAAGAATGACAGTCTGTCAGGACCCACTGGAAGTGTTGTCATGGCCGGAAGTGACATCATCAAGCAGGAAAATTGTTAACAATCCTAGGCTGCAATCCTACCCACGCTTACCAGGAGTAAGTCCTATTTACTATCATTGTTAAAAGCATATAGATAGATAGAAATGAATGTATATAGCAGCCTGTTCAAAGCACAGATCTGTAACATTTTCCCAGATGCAGTCGCATACCATGATAGGATCAAGTCTAAGATAGCTAAAATATTGAAATGAGGGGACCCACCTGACATTGGCTCGCGACTCACAGTTTGAGAAACACCCAAGACCAGCTAGCATCCAGGTAGATTAATCGACTTTCCACAGGCATACCCCCTGCTCCCCTGCGCTTACTTGGAGCCCCACTGCATGAGACCCCAAGCAGGGGCGCACTGCATTTGGAAAGCGCGTGGCGAAGTACCCCGCGGGAAGCTGCGCGCCCCCCTTTGCACTGCAGGCGGCACCCCGGGGAGGCGGACTCACCCGGCGTAGCGGTTGTCGTAGAGGCGGCTCTGCCCCAGGGGCGAGGCGAGCAGGCAGAAGAGCGGGAGGAGCGCGGAGCCCCGCTGGTCGCGCTGCATGGTCTCCGGGGAGGGAGAGGGGAGCTGGCCGCCCCGCGCGCTCCGAGGTGCGCACAAAAGGGAGCTGGGCGGGATCGCCTGGCTGCCCGGCCCCCGCGCACCCAGCCCCTGCCAGGAAGGCGAGGCGGGCGGACCACAGCCGGGCAGGAGCCAGGAACGCTCCGAGCCCACCGTGCGCCGTTTGGACGCCCAGGCGCCGGGGCTGCGAAGGCTGGAGCGTGGGCGGGGAGAGCGCGGGCCCAGCGCCAGCCAACTTCCCAGCTCCCGTGTAGCCCCCTGGCAAGGGAGCACGTGTGCCCACCCGCAGTGGCTGCCCCTCCGCCACAGCCGGCAGCGCACCCCCCACTGGCACCACCGCACCAGCACTGGATCGGATCGGGCCCCACGTGCTTGCTGGAGAAGAAGCAGCCAGGGGGTCTCTGCAGATGCTCACGCAGGCCTTGCCCCAGGGGCAAGCTCCAAAGTGGGGCTGGGCACTCTTCTCTGCTAGAGAAGGGGCCCTTTTCTCCTCAGCATGAGAGCTTTGCTGCTCACAGGAAAAATCAAACTCATTATTGGGCCGTAGCACAGTTTTCAGCCTTTTTCTTCTCATGGCACACTGACAAGGCACACCATCAGTTATGGGACAATTGACAAGGCACACCACGCTGCTGCTGCTGCTGGTGGGGGGGCTCACATCCCCCCCAATGGCCCTACTAATAAGTGACCCTCCCCTAAACTCCCGCGGCACGCCTGTGTGGCCATTGGCAGCACACCAAGGTGCCACGGCACAATGGTTGAAAATAATTGGGCTACGCATTTGTAAATACAAATCGTTTATAATTTTGTTCACTTTGTGTAGCCCTTTCTTGATGCTGAACAATGCAGGCTTGTGGGACCCTCCTTCAGAAAACCTACAGCCAGAGAGCCCTCCCTCCTCCTATCAAGGTGAGGTGGAGACAGACTGGACTGGACATCAAATAGGGCAGGGGTGCCCAAACCCCGGCCCTGGGGCCACTTGCGGCCCTCAAGGCCTCTCAATGTGGCCCTCAGGGAGCCCCCAGTCTCCAATGAGCCTCTGGCCCTCCAGAGATTTGTTCAAGCCCACACTGGCCCAAAACAACTTCTCTCAGCTTGAGGGCGACCGTTTGACCTCTTGTGTGAGCTGTGGGATGAGAGCTCCCTCCACTGCTTGCTGTTTCATGTCTGTGATGCAGCAGAGGCAGCAAAGGAAAGGCCAACCTTGCTTTGTGCAAGGCCTTTTATAGGCATTGAGCTATTGCAAGACCTTCATTCGTTCATTTAAGTTCATCTTTAATATATTCATTTATGTAAACTTATGTAAATTTTCTCCCCTGCCCCCCCCCCCCGACACAGTGTCAGAGAGCTGATGTGGCCCTCCTGCCAAAAACTTTGGACACCTCTGATATAGGGGAATGAAGCCAGGGTACAGGGGTGGGTTCAAAGAAGTCCAGCGCCACTCCAAGGATTGCATGGTCTCAGGTGGTGGCCCCTGAGTCAAATCTGGCCCTGAGAAGTGTGGTCAAGTGCATTCAGTCACCAGCCACCCCTTCCTTCCATTGTCTTTTAATTATTTCAGTTGCTCTAAAGGATCCAAGAAGCCACAGAGAGTTAACCATCGATTGTTTTTTTACCCAGTGAAATAGCGCTCTGGCAAGTAACCTGCATCAGGCCCTGAAAAACAGTTTCAGGTTTCAGGGCTGGTCTAATTCTTTGCTATGGACTCCAGCCAGACTAGACTCACTGCACCCTGCTTCTGCCCCTGATCTTTTGCCATGCTCCTCCAGTGCCTATCAATTGACTTTCTTCTCTGGCCACCTTGGATCTGCCCCTTGACCCTAAGGAGGTGGTGCATCAGTGAACTTGAGAAGATGTCTTCTTTTGAGTTTTTTTTTTTTTGTTGCAGTTATTTCATGTAGATGGGAAGAGTAAAGAGAATGGCAGATGCATATGCTGTATGTCAGTTTAGGGTTGGGGACGTATTTGGCTCAATCATAACCCTTGCTGGCTTCAGTTAGTTGTTGATCAGAACTAAGGGAACTTATTCAGAGAGAATATGTCCAAGGATTGTAGCAGTTT
This sequence comes from Tiliqua scincoides, assembly GCF_035046505.1. Classification (NCBI taxonomy): domain Eukaryota; kingdom Metazoa; phylum Chordata; class Lepidosauria; order Squamata; family Scincidae; genus Tiliqua; species Tiliqua scincoides. The sequence goes on along the minus strand of NC_089824.1, from coordinate 39,614,180 downwards.
GGGGGAGGTCATCCCCAAGCCACCACCTTGTCACCACCACAGAAAAAGATTCCAATGTTGTAAAAATGCATTTATCCAGAGGGCTTGCACACATATAGAGTCTCAAGCTTCTTCCCCACTTTTCAAATCAGGAGCTTTAAATGCCACTGGTGATATAGCACAAGAAGGGGCCTGTAATTTTGGAAAGTGAGGGGAAAAAATCCTTCTATATGTGTAGAACTCTCCCACGTATCTCTGGATTTGAGCCAGAACAAAAACAGTTCTTTTCCTAAAGCAAGAGCTGTTCACATCCTAACACATTGGGAAGTGATTGTACCTCTGTCATCAGGAATGGCAGAGCACAGAATCACACAATGATTAAAACCATCCGTGATCCTGGGCAAGCATCAACAAAATTATACTGGCAATAATAATAGCCTACAATTCTGTGTCTTAAATGTACTGCAGATTACATATGCATTAGCATACAACCAATCTTCACTTAGATTTCATGAGATGGTTTGCCTACTGGCACTTGCAAAACCACCCTTAGATTGGGCCCTAGCTGGTGCATCACACCCAGGCAAGTTAAAGACAGAGGTTCATATTGATTCCAGGAAAATGAAAGCTTTGCCATCAGCCTGCCTGACCTCTTGCTTTCTCCTGACATTTGACAGTTTAATTGGCAGTGCCTCATGTGGTGGGTGCCTGTGTGCCGGCAGGGTTAATCCTGTGTAGCACATGCTCATGCTTTGCAAAGCCCCTGTAGAGAAACAACAATAATAAATAGCTGGCGGCATCTGGTCAACAAAGGGGATTTTTCCATCAACAAAAGGATTTGGTATAGTGGCATTTCACAGTTTGCAAACATCATAATCTGCATGGTAGAGGCACCATTAAGCCACCAAATGCTGTTCTAAATCTGTGGCTGGTCCTCAAAGAGTCTCCAAAAAGAGTTCCTGAAGTCAGAGGAATGATGTGTGGTGTGTTTTTGCAGCCAACAGAGATCAGACAACAATCTTGTAGTTGTACTATAGAGTGTCAATCCTAACCTGTGCTGGAATAACCAGGCTGACTGGCCTGCGCTGTAACTAGCGCTGGTTAAGTGCAGGCTGGAAGTCACCTTCGGGTAGGGGGATGTTTTTCCCCTTAACCACGTAGAGCCCCAGCCTACCCTATTGGGCTGCTTGGATCTGCGCCAGCTATTTGGCTAGCACAAATCTGAGCAGGCCATATAAGGCCATCCAGGCCAGGGGGGGTTTACCGTGCAGCTTGTCCTGCCGCAACCAATCCCAACTTCCTTCTAGGCCCAAACCGCTTCCTATTTCACCCTTCCCCACCCAAAAATGCCCGTCACCACCCCCAGAATGCCCTCCTGCCACCCCCTGCACCACTCAGCGCACACCTCCCCGCCCAGTTGGTGCAGAATTTGGACTTGGCCAGGGGAAGCCATTGTGGGCCTTACGTACGTTTGTAACACTTTTGTAACACTTGGGAGCTGGAGCAGGGGGCTTGTGCTGGTTCAATATTGCTTCTAGGTTATGCTGTCAGTATCTTGAGTAATGCAGTAAATCATAAACTATATTTGTTATATGTTGCAGAATCATTCCCAGCAGTGCCTAGTCTTAGCCTTTAATAAAAACATTCTTTTTTAAAAAAACACAATCAGGCCTATGTGAACCAACTTCACAAGTTTCAAAGATACCTCTTCAATCAGCTGAGAAGTTCCTTCAGAATTTGTTGGCAACTGCCCAAAGCTCATTGTGTAGCCAGTCAGTGCTTATTCCGTCACAATCTTTTCAGATAGTGTGAAACCATTGCAGAACAGACCAATGGATAACTAATTTGGGGGTGATTGTGGGAGGTGTGAATGTAGCCAAAGAAGATAAACACACAAGAAGTATACAGTTCAGAAACTAGTGGGAGAAAATTTTTGTCTCTCGGGACACTCTGCTGATTATCTGAAAGTCATTATTCTTCAACAAAGAAACTTCCAAGAAAGGTTTGAGTGTTACACTGTTGGATTAGAATGTATCAAGCAGTTTGATTATAACAGTTCTAGCTAGAATTGAGATAAAGGTTTCCTATCACTTTACAGGAGTCAATTAACTATGTAAACCTAGGAAGATTTTATTACCACCTATTGTGAATTGTCATTGTGCTTATATATATATATATATATTTAAACCAGTGTTTCTCAAACTGTGGGTTGGGACCCACTAGGTGGGTCGCGAACCAATTTCAGGTGGGTTGCATTCATTTCAATATTTTATTTGTAATATATTAGACTTGATGCTACCATGGGATGTGACTGCATTTGGGGAAATAATGTGACAGACCTGTACTTTTAACAAGCTACTGTGTATATTTTTTTAACAATGATAGTCAATGGGACTTACTCCTGGGTAAGTGTAGGTAGGATTGCAGCCTAGGACTGTTAAAAATTTTCTTGCTTGATGATGTCACTTCTGGTCATGACATCACTTCCGGTGGGTACTGAAATATTCTCATTCTAAAAAGTGGATCCTGGTGCTAAATGTGTGAGAGCCACTGATCTAAATTATATATACAATTGCCACTACATGTGAGGACTATTTATCTGCTGGTTTGACATAACACAGATTTGACTCTTTGCAGGCTCTGAACCCACAGATTGCCTCATTGAAGACTTCCAAGATGTGACCAGAACCTTGTTCAGGTCACATCTGGGAAGCTTTCTGAGTGTTGGAGAGGCCATGTGCCACAGCGCGTTGCCTCTCCAAGGCTCAGAAAGCCACCTGAAGCTTTTTCAGCAACTTCTGGTTTATTTATGCCCCAATCCTGTCGTCCTCTGGCCATGCCAAAAAGGCACATGCTGCATCCAGTGGTCTGAGGGCCAAATAAGGCTAACAGGAATTAAGTATAAAACATATATACTTACCTTACTAAGTAAGCCCTGGAGCTGCCTGTGGGTCTCCTTCCACTTTTGGTGGCATATATCTGATAAGTGAAATGGAGTGGGGAGCTGTGAAATGGAAGGTATAGGATCCAGGGTGCACCATTGCCACCAGTTCCACTCCTCCTGCCTCCTTCCTGCCCCAGTTCTTTTCCCCTCCCTGCCCGTATGACTGATAAAATAGACCAGGGGTGTCAAACATAAGGCCTGGGGGCCTGATGCGACCCGCGGAAGCTTTTTATCCAGCCCTCAGACTCTCAGCTGCTGAGCAGTGCTAAGGTGTTACTGCTGAAAGGGCAGCCCACATGAAAATTGGGCTCTCCCATATCTTGAAATATGATCAAGATTTGCATATTTTCTCTTCATGAATCATGAATCATGAATGCTATTGGCTCTTGGTATGAAACGAGTTTGACACCCCTGAAGTAGACCATTGTTCACAAAATCTTATGCTGCAATGTTAGTATTTAAGGTGCCAAAAAATGGTTGTTTCTGCTACAAAAGACTAGCATGGCCACCTCTTTTGAAGTAGATAATCTTGTAACTGTATACATGAACAAGTAATCTAGAAAGGGCAACTCATCAGTCTGACTCAATAGCAGATAGATCAATGTGCAAAACTGACATTCTACTCTACTCCTTCAAGAAAATAAAACTGCATGTAAAGATTAGGCTCTCACTCTGGACTGTTCTAGGATGCATGCATATAATAAACATCCTGGTTCATATGACCAGAAATTGCTCTGGACATGTGGCAAATTCAATTCACATTTCAATTAGCTACATGTTCAAGCAGTCCTCTGGTTATTCCATCACACAACTAAACTGGTTTACAGTACGCAATGAGGTAATGTTTTCTTACACCTTTTGGTCATGTGTGTTGGCTCTAAAGCATGAAAACAGGAACAAAAAAAAACCCCCAAATTAATCCCACACACATAGATGGAAAACTGCCTGGTGAGTCTCTGCACTCTCCTTTCTTGGCGTTCTGCCCAGGTGAACTAAGTAAATGCATCAGCTTTTCTATCAGAAGCCCATGCAATTTCCTTCCCAACCACCTTGCCCCTTCAAAGGCTGAAGCAAGTGTAGCCCATGGAGATTCCAGGCAGCGAAAGCAAACAAGCCAGGTGAGCACATGAGAGAGAGAGAGAGAGAGAGAGACTCAAAGTGCATACAGCAGTGTCCCAAACTTTTTTGACCACGACTCTAATACAGATAGGCCCAAATCCTAACCAACTTTCCAGCACTGGCATAGCTGTGCCAGTGGGGCATGTGCTGCATCCTGCAGTTGGGCGGCAGTCACAGGGGCCTCCTCAAGGTAAGACAATGTTTGTTCCCTTACCTTGGAGCTGCATTGCCCTTACCTTAGTGCTGGAAACTTGGACCCTTGCACCCTTATTCTCTAAGTTCAGCAACAAATTGAGTTTATTTAAAGAATTTATACCCTCACTTTCCAGTTAAAACTGCAGGGTGGCTTTTAATAAAACAAAAAATTATCAATTAAAATTAAAACATAACAAGCAGCCAGTACTAGAACAACACACAATAAAAGGACAATAAAATGCAGGACAATGAAAAAACAGGCAATAAAATGGCAGAAATAAATAAAACATTTCCACCCAAAAACAGGGAGCAGTGGCAGCAAATTGTTCAATAGTAATGGCAGTGAGGCAGCGAGTTGGTACGTGTTAATAATAATACCTGTAGTGCTCCCAAGCACTCAGCAATCTTCATTGCCAAGCTCTGAAGCACCGAGGGGGAAGCTGCACAAGGCTTTAATTCCAGGTGTGAGGCCACGCAACCAAGTTCCATAACCCTCAGGAACATCCACACATCGCTTGTTTGGATCACAACCCCTGCTTTGGGGACCACTGGTGTACAGTGTTTATATTTGTCCGATGCAACCCCTTGCGTATACACTGAACTTGTATAGCCCACTAGATGCCTTTTCTGCATGTTCACAAGCTGTGAAGATATGATGAAAATGGGACTTTTTTCTAGTATAAGGAATAAGAGGAGGCGAAAGAGTTTTGAATACTACTACTATTGTTCATCTGAAACATTTTGAAACATTTCTCCTATCCTTGCTGTTTATTGCTTGTTTAACTCCTCCACTACATAAGAGCTGTAAAGAATATACAGTCTCTGCTCCATTATACTTTTGATTAACAACTACCATATTCTGGGATTTTAAAAACTCAAGCGGTTATGCACCTGGGAGCTTCCCTGGAGGTACTTGGCTGGAAACTGCCAAGTTGTCCAAATATTCTGTGTATTACTTTTTAGTCTGCCAATGAAGAAAAATCATTCCCAACCAACCTACCTTCTGAGATTGGCATATGCCAGTCTATTAGGCACTCCAGCTCACCTGACCATAACAGAGGTCAGAGTGAAGGGTTCAGGTTGCCCCAATCCCTTCAATTAGAAGGGCAGATGAGCCCACCAACCAGGGTTAGGCAAAGAACTAGAACAGTGGTTCTCACCCTTTTTAGCCCGGGACCCACTTCTGAGAATGACAATCTGTCTGGGACCCACTGGAAGTGATGTCAGCAACCTGGAAGTGATGTCATAGTTCAGAAATGACATCATCAAATAGGAAGTGACATCACTGTGGTGTCAGAGCCGGAACTGATGTCACCAAGCAGGAGGTTCTTGCCTAGAAACTCAAACTGTAAATGACAAGAGACAGTATTCCAGCTCAGAAGCTTCTTCCAATTCTCCCTGCCCTCACTACTATTGCTATCAAGCAAAAAATAAAACCACATCTGCAACAAAATATTTGTGTATTTATTTACTACTGTTTTTATTTCTGTCTTTATTTACAAAATCTCAAGCTACTTCTTGTATTGTGCTTGAAACTAATAAACATTGATGTGACTATTGATACTGTACTCAGCATTAGCCAGAAACAAGTGCACCCTACTCATGCACCTCAATACAAGAAGTAGCTTGAGCTTTTGTAAATGAAGGCAATAAAAACAGTAGTATCCCCCTCAGAAGGAAGATAAGCAGGGACGCTTCCCCTCATCTCCTCCAAGCCTAAGCACGTCTACTCAGAATTGACTCCCATTATTAGCAATGGGGCTTACTCCCAGGTAAGAGTAGACAGAATTGCAGCCTGAGAGAGAAGTAAGAAGAGGGGAAGGGTTCACATCAGAAAAGCGGCTGGGGGAGCAGCACTCTCCCTGGGTGCTTCCCCCCCATGCCAGGCATGCCCTCCCTCCCCCCCTCCTGGCTGCTCTCTTGGCAGCCAGGCAACCAGGGTTGCCCCCTCACCCCAGCAAAGGTATAAAGAGAGGATGTACAAGCCAGGGCAGGAAAGGATCGTGGCTTCCAGGCGATTTCAGAGAGGGTGTGATGCAGAGGACGAGAATGGCAATGGGGTGGCGGTGATGCTGCTTTCAAGGCAGGTTCACAAGAGGGCAGATCACATGGGTCTGATTCTACTCACCCAAGCCCTGTGTTCAGGTCTCTGCCTACACTCTCCAGCCCAGTCCAGCTGCAGGGAGGAGGGAGCTGCTCTGTCTTGCAACCCCAAGGCAGCCCATCCCATCAAGGCAGCCAAGCTGACAAAGGCCGGTGGGGAGAAGCCTGGCTGGCTGCAATTGGCCCCCCTGAGGGAAGCCTCCAAGTGCAGAGGGAGGTCCAGCTGGAAGGCAGCAGCATGCTTTCTGGGGAAAAGTGGCATGCTGCTTTCTTTGCACATGTGCAAGCCACTCTTAGTTACGTCTCAATGCTGGGAAGTTTAAAATGGTGACGCCCAGGCTTTGCCCACTTCCAAAATGGCACCACCTTGGTCTTTTGCCATCTTCCAAGATGGCTGCCACCAGCTTCTCGCAACCCACCAGAAATTGGATGGTGACCCACCAAGTGGGTCCTGACCCACAGTTTGAGAACCACTGAACTAGACTGTTCTTAACAGTTTTTGGTTCTGACACTCACAGAATCATCCTGTGTATTGTGGAATCCATTTCCCAGGATGTGAGATGCTGAGAAGTGGAATGAGACACAGCTGTGGCATAAGTGCAAATCTAGGCAGGGAGTATCTAGTTAGTTGCCTCAGAGATTTACTGTTTTTCATCTTGGCTTCTAACTGCAAAACTTGTCTGTGGTCTAACACAAAGACCAGATTTTGTCTGTTTGCAACAATATCCTTTTCTCTTTTTGTTTTTAATTCTATTTAAATAAACTGTTGTTTTTACATGTTGCTTGCCCAGTTTGTCTGTTCAGAGCACAGAATTTTTTCCCCTCTGTCCTGATAGCTGCTCACTTGCTTACTACCTATGGCAAGTATAAAAGCAGAGGAAGTTAGTGTAGTCATTTGGCTTCCCAAATCATTCCTATTGCATCCAGCTTTCCTCCACTGGCAGTGTTTTTCTGAGTTTTCTGCATAAAACCTATTTTACTCCTGGCTTGTGGATACTGGACAATCACACATTATTTTACTGAATTAATTCATTCTTGATGTTGAATGTGCTGAACTAAACAGCACATTTTTAAGTTTGTATCTGGAATTTTTGAGCACATCCCCAAATGTAAGAAATTATGGGGTAATGCTATAGCCTATAGGGTTTAGTCTTCTTTGGATAAGAGAAAGCATTATGGTGTCCTTGCATTATTCATTTAATTTAAAATATACAGACAATGTGACTTCTATAAAGAGGCAGAAAAATTACTGTTCATGGATTAGATTCCTAGAAAACAACAGTGTGGAACCCCTACCCCCAACAACTCCTGGGTGCTTTCAGTAAACTCACAACTATTTCTGCCTCTGCTTGACCTGTGTACAAATTCTACTTGTTTTGACAATAGAATTATTTAGCATTGCTGAGGCATTGTTTTCCATAACAATCTGAAAGCAGGATTAAACAGCACCTGATACTGTGCAATATTATCCAGCAATATCTTCCTCTTTGCTACCAAAGCATATCCTTTGGGGTAAGTCCCATTCATTAAAGGTTCCTTCTAGTGCTAATTAAAGATTCCCCCCTTATAGGTTCTGATTTATTGCTTGTTCTGCATGCCCTCAGCAGGAGGAATTAGTGATTGGTGGTCCTTAATTTTGTTTTTCTCTCAGAGCCTTTAATTAATTGTTTCCTTGCATTCTTTTTCCTTTTTTAGTTTTGTTTGAATTGTTAAATAGTGTTATTTTGCTATAAAAGAATGAAAGTGGAAAAACTGATTATCAAGGAAGTTGATAATTAAAGTCCTCCTTGCATTGGAACCAGGAGCTAATTAAGTAAGAATTAAAGTCAATTGTCCACTCCCTCAACCATGGAAGCAATAGAATGGACAGGAGCTGCAAATGGACCTTTTATAAAATGTCCAGTAGCCATAAAAGTCTTAGTAATGCCTTGCTGTTCTACACTATACAGGCTGGCAAATGTAGCAGTCAGACATATGAATAGTACAATATCTGTATTGGTTGGCAAAGCCCTGCAGCTTGCCCCATCACAACACCCTCAGACTCTCTGATGGTCTATTAGCCACTGCCATTGCCACCAGTACTGAGAGTTCAGTGAGTGTCCTGTCCAGGTGGGTCGTCTGATGGACACAGGCCCTTCGCCAGTGCCTGGAGAACCTCTGATTTTTGTAGGCATTTTTAATTATTTGCATTTTTATTCCACCTTTCACCTCAAGTCTCCCAATAGCGGCGAATAATAAAATTTCAAAATATTAAAATTAAAATAGTTGCAATAAAGATTGGAATCTGTTGGCTTATACTGAGAAGACACGATGGCAGTGGTAAAGTGAGTTATCTTTGCCATCATCATTGCCATATAGTAGGTCTTAAAATGGGCTCTGACGCTTGTTTGATTGGATTCATCTCAGGCTTTCCTCTAACTTTGCTCTAGCTGTCCAAGCTGTTTCATTACTCCTGGCTTCCTGGAAAATGATGCAGCCACATGGGCTCCATCTAGTTAGAGAGGGCATTTAGGAGCAACTGTATCAACCGTGGAGGTTATTCCTCATTCCAAAAACAGGCCTTTCTTCAACAGCAAACAGAAAGCTCGCAAGAACCCACTGAAAACTGAGAAAATCCATAAGTCTACCAGGACACATCATCATAAGAACATAAGAATAGCCCCACTGGATCAGGCCATCTAGTCCAGCTTCCTGTATCTCACAGCGGCCCACCAAATGCCCCAGGGAGCACACCAGATAAAAAGAGACCTGCATCCTGGTGCCCTCCCTTGCATCTGGCATTCTGATGTAGCCCATTTCAAATCAGGAGGTTGCACATACACATCATGGCTTGTAACCCATAATGGATTTTTCCTCCAGAAACTTGTCCAATCCCCTTTTAAAGGCATCTAGGCCAGATGCCTAGATCTGCAAGATGAGCTTGCGTCCTGAGTACACTTCTGTACTGCAGCGAGTCATGGACTCTTCGCTCACAACAGGAGAGGAAATTGAGCGCTTTCCACATGCGCTGCCTCCGACGCATCCTCGGCATCACCTGGCAGGACAAAGTTCCAAACAACACAGTCCTGGAACGAGCTGGAATCCCTAGCATGTATGCACTGCTGAAACAGAGACGCCTGCGTTGGCTTGGTCATGTCGTGAGAATGGATGATGGCCGGATCCCAAAGGATCTCCTCTATGGAGAACTCGTGCAAGGAAAGCGCCCTACAGGTAGACCACAGCTGCGATACAAGGACATCTGCAAGAGGGATCTGAAGGCCTTAGGGATGGACCTCAACAAGTGGGAAACCCTGGCCTCTGAGTGGCCCACTTGGAGGCAGGCTGTGCAGCACGGCCTTTCCCAGTTTGAAGAGACACTTGGCCAACAGTCTGAGGCAAAGAGGCAAAGAAGGAAGGCCCATAGCCAGGGAGACAGACCAGGGACAGACTGCACTTGCTCCCGGTGTGGAAGGGACTGTCACTCCCAGATTGGCCTTTTCAGCCACACTAGACGCTGTGCCAGAACCACCTTTCAGAGCGCGATACCATAGTCTTTCGAGACTGAAGGTTGCCAATACAAGGCCAGATGCCATCACCACATCCTGCGGCAAGGAGTTCCACAGACTGACCACATGCTGAGTAAAGAAATATTTTCTTTTGTCTGTCCTAACCCTCCCAACATTAAATTTTAGTGGATGTCCCCTGGTTCTGGTGTTATGTGAGAGTGTAAAGAGCATCTCTCTATCCACTTTATCCTTCCCATGCAGAATTTTGTATGTCTCAATCATGTCCCCCCTCAGTCATCTCTTTTCTAGGCTGAAGAGGCCCAAATGCTGTAGCCTTTCCTCATAGGAAAGGTGCCTCAGCCCAGTGATCATCTTAGTTGCTCTCTTTTGCACCTTTTCCATTTCCACTATGTCCTTTTTGAGATGTGGCAACCAGAACTAGACGCAATACTCCAGGTGTATTTCTCCAGCCCTGCATAGCTAAAAGCATGCTGTGAATCTAAACTCTACCAGATAGTAATCTCTGCACATGACAAAAGAGTTACTACAAATAACCGACCCACAGATCACTCGCCACCACTCAAACAAAAAGGAGATCTAAGATAGATAGATCTTAGGAGATAGATCTAAGGCCGGCTACAGGTAAAGCCAAGTATTAACTGAAATACGCTCATGGAGGCCATGAAATCCAGAGCTGTTCCTGGCGGAGCTACCTCAGTGTTAAAGTTCCCCATGACAACAAATATGCCTTACAGCACCGGTGGAGCACTGGTACTAGCCTAGTGCTGGGCTAGTGCCGGGTGAGCACCAGAGCTCCGTTGCTTGGCGGTTGCAGAGGGGTAGGTGGGGGTGTGGAGCGAGGTGGGGAGAAGACATTATGGGGGGAGGTGGGGAGAGGGTGGGGAGGAGGAGTGCTGCCAGCGGAATGCCAGTGCGAGTGGGGCAGGATGGAGGTGGGACCTATGGACCTTTGCTCCACCGGATCCTGAGCATCCATTTCAGGCCACCGGCCCGACACAGAGGCTCAAAATCCTACACCAACCCTTGGATTGATGTAGAATTTAGTACTTGGCTTACTTCGGTGCTGCCTGTGGAGCACACAGGATGCAGCGGCAGCCATTTTTGGCACTGCTGAAGCCCTGGGCATCGGGAGCGCAGGACTGGGCTGTAACTCTTCACACCTCTTCAACCAGGTCCATGTGTTCATCCAAGAAAAGCTTATATCAAGGATTTTGCTTATCTCATCCTGAAAAACTTGGAAAATGTGGGGTGGAAAAGGGTTGGTTAGCAGCTTGACCAGTGGTTCTCAAACATTTTAGCACTGGGACCCATTTTTTAGAATGGCAATCTGTTGGGACCTGTAATGGAAGATCAGAAGATCATCAGGTGGGTGATGTGATGTTGACAGCTATTCCATGTTTTGACAGCTGTTTGACAGCTCTGGGAAGGGCAGGGCTGGCTCCACAGCTGTAATCAATCAAGGCCAATGGAGACCTGATTGGACCCTGAGCTTCATTTGACCTTGATGGGACTTTGAATGGACATGGACTGAAGAGATGGCTCACCTGAGCCTAATTTGGACTTAACAAGGGGCTAACAAGGTAGCTCACAGGTGAGCTGCATTTTGGGCTTAATGGGACATACAAGGATAAAAGTCAGCTTCAGAAGGAGCAAAGCTACCTGACCCAGAGGGAACCTGACCAAGAGGCTACCTGACCACAGACCTACAGGACAGACACACAGGAGAAGGGAACTACCAGGCCTCTGCTGGAGGACACAGAAGAGAGAACTGCCAGGACCCTACTCAAGGAAACACTCTGCTGGAGAGGACCCAGAGGAGGGACTCTGCTGCAGAAGACTGAACTAGGAAGACTGGACTGTGCTTTGGAGACTGAATTGGACTTGGACTGGTGGCTTCAGACCTTTACCCACTAAGTTAAATGGAGTTTTGGAGAGAGAAAGCCTCTGGACAAGAGGACTTGCAGGGAGTGTATGTGTTTGTAGCAATAAATTCTTGTTAATTGCTCAACTGATTAGGAGTTCTGTTCATTTCTTTGCACATCACAGCTATTGTTTTATTCTTGGAAAAGAAGGGTGTTAATTAACCAAAAAGTGGGCATTAGAAGGGAGTTGGAATATTTGGACAAATTGGCGTAGTTGGCAGGATTGGGAAAATCGAATAGGACAGGACCTACTGGAAGTGATGTAATGAAGTTGGAAGTGATGTCATGGCTGAAAGTGACATCATCAATTTAGGCTTCAGACCCAAGCCGCAATCAGCCAAATGTCCCATTGCACAGTTCACCTGTGTTGTTATTTCAGCGCATGGCTTGGAATTAAAACATTACAGTTCAGAAGTCAAAGCAGAACCCAGACCTGGATCCTTCTCCAACCACACAGCCCTCCCAGCTTTCCAGCATCCTGTCTTCCAACCTATTCAGGGCAAAGACCATGTCTCTCTCCTATTGGGAGGCCAGCCTGCCCAGCAGCTCTGTCTGCTGTATTTTCAGTTCTGTATTTTCAGTGGCAGCTGAGCTAACTGCTACACGACCCACCTGAAATTGGCTTGTGACCCACCTAGTGGGTCCTGACCCACAGTTTGAGAAACACTGTTCTAGACATATGCCAAAGTAGTCATAAGACAAGTCATTGGCAATTTGTACAGTTTTCCCAAGCAAGATATTGTGCACTAACTTGTCACCCCACCTCACACCACTATCACAATTACTGTATATTTCACTGCTTGTAGACACGGAATATGAGTTATCCATACAGCCATTTCCACAAGTACACCATTGGCCCAAACCTATCCTTGTATTCCATTGGCAGAATGTGCATTGCATCAGTGGAAGTGAGAGGGTGATAGCGGTGTTCCTTCAGTGAGAGCAGCAAGGCTACCAGCACATTGGTACATGAGAGGCCAGCAGAGAGGCCATCATCCATTGGTGCCAATGAGTTGGTGGTGGAGGTGAATGGTGAGAGGAATGAGGGAGTGTTGGGGTGGGGAGTGTGAAGGTGGAAGCAGGGTGGGAGGGGCGGTTACTGGTGGCACTCAGATGTGCCAATATTCTATGGTTCTTCCCTCTCCCCTTCCCTCTCCCTAACTCACCTGCTCCAGCAAAGTGGCTGGTGCAGAACCAAGGAGACCCAATAGGGAAGCAGGGGCTTTCTGAAAGGTAAGATAGTGAACGTTCCCTTACTCTGCGGAGACCACCGTGAGTGCCCCCCACACCATGAGATACAGTGCACACTCCTTTGACACAGCTACATGTGTGTGTGGTTTTGATAGGATTGGGTTGTATGCATGTTTGGCAATGCAAAACCACATTTAATTGTTCTTGCAGTTGATCTTTACTGCAGGATTTTTACAGTGACAGACTGCTTTTGTGGCTGTTATTCTGAAAACTGTTTTAAACTAAATTCATGAATATATATGGGATGGAAATACTACCAAGTAGATCAGTGACTGCAGTATGTACGACTTTTGAATGTCTGAAAGCCAACGCAAGTCCACATCAAATAACAGTGATAGGAGCTGAATTTTACTTGTTCATACTGACATGAAATGATTTAGCTACAAAGGCATTTCTAAGTCCTACTCCAGAATATAATGTAGCTTATGAATACTGACTGTTAAACTATCCCCTTTTGCAAAGGTTTAATAGCAGCCTATCATTATATTACAGATTAAAACTTCAAGAAAAATGATAGAGTATGCAAACATATACACATAATGTATGTAATACTATAGCATTATGCACAAGGTGTACACAGAATTATATCAAAGACAGATGAAAAGCAAAACAGTGCTCATGTGCTGTTAATCATCTACCATCTGCAATGGTAGACAATGTGACTGATGTTTGCTTGATTATCATCTAGTGCAACTTAATTTATGTGTTAAAGAATCATATCTGATGCTTACTGGTGCCCATGTACAGCGAAAATGTTCCACCTTTCATATTTTCATAGGAGTTTTGTCAGCAAACATGATTCTACATGTGTTGTAAATTTCATTTTCTTTCAAGAATCTGGAAATACTCAGAAGCATTCAAAATTTAATGTTACCTCTGAGATTTGAAATAGATGCAATGGTGGCAGAATGGTGCAAAACAGGTTTAAAGTGGGATGGGAAGTTGTATGAACAAAAGGGGCAGGTGGAAGTAAGGGAGGTTTAGGGTAATCTGCTGCCTGAACCTATCCCCAAATTTTGCCTACCTCCCAGAAAAACCTCCTGGCCAACCCCCTATACCCAGCACATGCATGCACACACATCAGCATGTACCACGCCCCCAGTACAAAACTCACCACCTCCTCCTACAGCTCTGCTGTGGCTTTTTAAAAAGTGTCTTTGTCACTTTTTGCTACTTTATAAAAAGCACCGATGGAACTGCAGGTAGATGTGGTAAGCTCTCCCATCTTCTGTGAGCGCGTGAGAAGAGGATGGAGCAATCAGGCAGGCAGCTGGTCACGGAGAATGTGAGTGGGTACAGGTTACGGAGTATACTCTGCCAGCTTCCTTCCCCAATCTGCTGTCTGAGGCAAAGGGTTCAAGTAGCCTCATGGCTGGTTTGACATTGAGTAGAAAGCAGGTGCCCAATTATTTTCACACCCAGTGGTGACATCAGGGGACGGGCCTACCCAGACATGTGTTGGGAACCCATGGCCCACATAGGACATGCAAGGCAGGAACAATCTGAAACTATAAAGTTGAATGGTCATCTTAGATTATCTTAACTATACGTGCAAGTCACACATAGAATTAAGAGATGTAAAATCACTGCAACCCTCCAGAAAAAAAATGATTGGTTATGGGGAAAGTGGGGAATGAGGCAGTACCCATGCAAACCTTTCTCCCCCAACACCCTAACATGGTATTTTCACCATAAGACCAACATATTACACCAGGAATACAAGAATCCATTGTACTCACTTAATTTGCCATTTAATGTTAATGTCCCCTATGTATTAGGGTACTTTTATCCATGAAATTACATTTTGCTTTTCTGCACTGTGATATGGATGTAAAACCGACATGAGTTAAAGTGTATCATTTTTTTAAAAACAATTCTCTTCTGCTTTCTGTCCTACATTAGCTACATCCAGACATGCATACATTTGCACAAGCATGGCTCCACCTTTTGTCCCTTCCCTAATGAAACCATGGCCCACTGCATAAGGAAAAAGCCATCCAGGTGCAGTACTTTCCGTTCTGCACCACAGCCTCCTATCTTTTCAGCCAATCCGCTCAGAAACTTGTACCAGGTGGCTGCTTCTACCGCCCATTGTCCTAGCAGGCTCTGGGTCCCAGTTTTCAGGCCGAAGCGGCTGCCCAGTGCGAGTTGCTGAGAAGACTGACTGGAAAAGACAGGAGGCTGCTGGATGGAACAGAAAGTGCTGCAGTGTGCCCAGATGGCTTTTTCTTTATGCCTTGATCTGGCCTGTGGGCCACAGTTTAGAGACTACTGCCCTAACGCAAGAAATCAAGGAAACACATATAATTAATGATTAAAGTTTTAGTTCATTTCAAATTATAATCTACCACAGTGCACATGATCATAAATAAATAGATCCTGTGCATAGAACTGGGGACATAATAAAGTGAAAGGACAGTTCCAAAAGACACTGACGGTTTCACAACAGTCTGATTTATCTAATTTCCACAGCACAGAAATAGTATACTTTAATTTTCTGCCACCTAGTGTTAGAAATCATAAAGTGAAAGCTTTCCACAATGAATGGAGTTTTCATATAGCTGCCTAAGAGTCCAATCCTGAGCTGGCTAGTGCTGGGCTAGCACCGGGTGCGCGCCTGTCCTCAGCTGCTCGGCAGTCTCACAGACTGCTGAGTCGCGGCATGGTAAGAGGGGGCGGGGAGGGGGCGGGGAGGAGGCGTTCTGGGAGGAGGAGAAGTGGGGAGGGCAGAGAGAGGGCGGGCGGGAGGTGTGCTGGGGAGGCAGCGGGACAGAGAAAGGGCGGGCAGGAGGCGTGCTGGGGGGAGAGAGGGAGGCAGGTCCCATGGAGCTCTGCTACACAGGATCCAAGACATTTGTGTGGGGCTTGGCCCCCTACATGAATGCATTTACCTTACCACCAACCTTTTGGTCAGCAGTAAAGTGAGTAGCCCCATTGCAGGGCTGCTTCCCTTACCTGGGAGAAGGGGATGAAAGGCTGAGGAGCACAGGATGTAGTGGCAGCTGTTCTTGGTGCCACTGCAGCCATGTGCCCTGGGCAGTTCAGGATTGGGCTGTCAGACTGCAATCCTAGATTGCACTGGGCTGGTGCAAGGGACTTGTGCCAGCCCAGTACTGTCGCAAACGTACTGTAATACATGTTTGTTCTGACTTGTGTGTTGGTTGGTCCAGCTCCTGTCTATGTGCTGGTCCGTGGAGGCCAGATTCAGCCTCTGCGCTGACACAGAGAGGTAAGTTAATGCCGGCTTCCCTAGGCCAGGGCAGGGGTTTGGGGAGAGTGTAACTGGGATGTTCTGGGGCAGGCGGCAGGTGGGTCTGTGGGCGGGCTGGGCCTGGGAAGTGATGGTGCCAGGATCTGGCACTTGGGCTGGATCCTATCCTCTGGGCAGCCCGGCTTAGCACTGGGCCACTCAGATCTGTGCCACCACTCTAGGTGGTGCAGATCCAACTAACCCCATTTGGGTTGCTACCGCAGAAAACAGGGTAAGGGGAAGTGATTCCCCTTGTCCCAGGTTGCTCCCGCAGCCAGTCCTAACCCTGTGTTGGATACAGTGCAGGTTAGGATAGGGCTATTAGTATCTAATCAACTGATGTTTACACTATGTGTACATATGAAGTCTCAAAACAGCATAGAAAATGGTTTTGACTAATGCATTACAGCTTAGCACAAATATTTGCATACTTGACAAGATGTTATCTATCATACCAGGTCTACTGTATTTCTTTTAAAATCTGATATATTGCTTACAGATGTGATTTGGCATTGTTACAGACATAGAGGATAGTAACAGAACACAAAATATTTGTGAAAAACTCCATATGCTCTGTGATATTTGATATGCTAATTGACATTAAATTGCAATGTGCCTTATAGAAGTGCCCTATAGTTTTAGTTGCATATACTTCAAGATACTAGCAATATTTTATCTCCTGGAACTGTATGGAACACTGTCACATCTATAGCATATTCATGCTGGTACACAGGACTACTACGAATATTTTTTTTCAATATATGAATAAACTTTTAAAAAGCAAACTAGCCAATGCATTTACAAATGTAAAAATTTCAGGACAATTAATTACACAGTCTTTGGAGCTGGCTAATACAGATGGGGACAGGAAATTCATTTATAACTTGCACCTAATCACTGTCAATGAGCCCTGACTCAGTAGCAGAGGTTGCTGAGAGGAAAATGCCAGACACCTTGGAAACCTTCCAACTAATAATACTGGATGCCACTTCAACATTCCTCCTGAGCTTCCAGAATGCGAACTTGGTATTTAAGGGGATAATAGGGTTGGAAAAATGAGGACACTCTGGAGGGGTGGTATTGGAGATAAGCGGTATCCATTAGATTCTTAAATATGGACCAGACATTTTGTTGTGACTGTGACAGTCTGAGGGTGAATGGGAACCTGGAAAGAATGCATAGATTCCCTTGTCATCTAGGCTCAGTATTTGATGATTGGCAGTGAGCTCCAGAAAATTGCTGCACTGGCTGTAGTCACCAAGTGAGGAATATGCTAAAATAAGACGAATACCTCAGTTCTGGACGGGACTGTATTTTCTCTGGGTAATACAATAGTAGTGACATTTATTTCTATGTGTCAACATTTCTATGTGTCATATTTTTGTACGAGGAAGCCTGTACTGTAAAAGCTGTCTTCTTAATAGGAAGCTGATATTTGCCATTAACCAGGGGCGCAGTGCTGGTGAGTTAGGCATAATTACCTTTTTCCCTGCTTCCTATTTTGTGTACCTAATGCATGCAGTACCAGCAGGAGATCTTGGCATTTCTTCTAGTTATGTGGTTGAAAGGAGAGATTCTAGTTCTAGGTTAATATGCTGGGCCCCAAAGCAGCAGACTGCCACAGAAAATTAACTGGTTGATGCAAATTTTACTTGGTTCTGGTACACTTCTATTGCTTCAGTACTTTCTTAATTGTTCATCTTAATTCAAGGCCCAGGTGTTATGTATGAATGCTTTCACAGCTGCAGTGCATCATGGAGATTTCATGTTAAAACTGCATATTATCTCCATGTTGTAAAAGAAACTGAAAAGCTTGCTGCAGAATTAATTCTCCATGCCAGCACCTTGACATGTAGTACTAGATATCACATAATTCCTCACCTGGCACTTTCCATATCATTGCTCGACACTGCCAGGAATGATCTTGTTGCTATGGTGATGCTTCATGCCAGGTAGAGGAAAATAATGGCTGGTGTGAGACATCATGACACTAGTATGGAGAATCAATCACAAAGAGATGGTTTCCATCTTCAATTTGATAAAGGTAAGGTACAGATTTCCTCTCAGTCTTGTGCATGCATATTTTGCTTTAGGACAATTGTATCATAGGTTTTGTAGTCTTGAAGCTGCATTATGTTCTTGCATATGCATATTTTATTTAAGTTACACATGATATCACAAGATTTGGTAAAATTATAGACCGTGGTTGCTGCAAGAAATGCTGTGGTACAAAAGTGTTAAAAGCTAGCAAAGCAGTTGTAAAAATGCTGTAGTGGCAAATGTGAATCAGCTATTGAAACACCTGGGGGGAAAAAGAAGAAAATCAAGTTAGAGTATGCAAAATTCTGATTAAGGGCTCTTCTAGAGATATGAATACTTACACAGCTGCTTTAAAGTGGCTGTTTCAGCAAAAACTTTGACATTTCTGTGGCTACAATAATGTTGGTGAAGGTTCTAAACCGAAATCACTAAACCAAATTAATTTTTTTTTTTTACAAAATTCAGCAACAAATTTAATTTCCTTGGCTGTAGAATTCTGGAAATACAGGCAGTCACCACAAAATGCTGTACTGGTTCATGCCTTGTGATGTGTTTTCCACAAAGATCTGTTGATGAAATTGTTTATTCCCAAACTATGGGCCAAAACCAACAAGTGGATCTGCAAAAAGCACCTGCTGCACCCACTTCTGAACAAGCTGGAGCGGGCTGTGGTACAACCCAAGATGTTGTGGTGCTACCCAGCTGACATGGCTGGCACTGAGGCCAGCCGTGCCAAGCAACTGCCACCTCTTGTGCCAGACAGACCAAGAGGTGTTGACCCCCACGTTATCAGCACAGCATGGGGCAGCCAGGCAACCAGCCTCTTCCTTCTGGGCAGGCAACAGAGAAGGGCAGAGCATGGAAGTGGGAAGATGGTGAGGGGGAAGGAGAGGATAGAGACCTTTTTGGACTGGAACTAGTTTGCTGTGCTAAAAAGTTTGGGAAACTCTGCTTTAGAGCCAGGGATGACTCAGTAAGAATCCAGTGACTAATGGAGTGGTAACATACTGCAAGAACAACCTGTTTATAATAAGAACACTGGGTGCATGAAGTGATTGGCATGAACACCTTCCTCGTACTTGCTGACACTGTTTGGAACTTGTAAGTCTCCAGCTTGTTGTGACCTCAATGAATCATATCTGAAGGCACAAAATTAGAACTGACTTCAAAATGTTTCAGCTGTAAGGCACAGTCTTCATGCATATTGATGAAGGAATTTTGACAGCCTTCCACTAATACAGCTCCATCTGCATCAATGCACTTGCCTGTATTTTTAAAGTTGCTATTCGTTTCCAAATTACAGGGGTTCTGCTAGCAGCAAGCTGGGTCATGGGTCCAAGTAAATATATACAGGTTGAGTCTCATTATTAGCTAGGGTTCCTTTCCTAGGACTCACCTGGATGGCAAAAAAACGAACTAAAGCAAATCAAATTTAAAAAACAAAGTCCCTTTGCCCCAGTGATTTAAAAACAGCCTTGCTGATCTTTTGTAATGCACACAGAGGCCATCAGTCTGTCTCCAGGCGCTTAGACTTCACTAGGAGGCAGCAGTCCCTCCCTTCTCCAGGAGCTACAGTGAGGGGGAAAGAATGGAGGTGATAATCATTGTCATTTAGCTTCCTTCACATGATCGGGGGAAGGGAGGGGTTTGCCTTGTGCCTGGAGAGAGAATGATTGATGGATTGTCAGCCAGCTGCCCTCTCTCGAATTAATGAGGCTATTGTTTTCCTTTAATTTAAAGGGTACTTCTCATCACATTGAGATAGAAAACTCTGTGGATAATTAGGTTATACCTGTAATCACTTGCATGACTGTCTCTCAACAGTAAAAAGCAGTTTTTAAAACTGTGATTTTAAAGGGGTGCATTTTTCCCCTTCTCCAGGGATCAGCACATTCCTTCTCATTTGCATTGGCCATTCATGTTGAGTCAAATCCGTGTATAAAAAATCAATGTAAAACAAGGCTGGACCTGTATACAAGTTAAATTGTGAATTATAAACTGTGGCATCCCTCATGTCTTGGGATACTCCACCTTCTCTCCAGCAGAGACAGAGGATTTCATGCAGCTCAGTGGCGATGATCTCTTTGCAGCACTTTAGGACTTCAGCAGGGATGCTGTCTTTCCCAGGTGCCTTGCCAGAGGAGTCCAGGGTCACGTGAAGTTCTTCTAGGGTTGGTTCACTGTCAAGCTCCTCCAACACAGGCAGACACTCAGTGTTGTTCAGCGCTTCTTTGGTAACTACATTTTCTCTGGAATACAGCTCAGAGTAGTGCTGCACCCATCTGCTGTGCCCGGACCTGGATAACCTCACCTGTGGCAGACTTCAGAGGGGCAAAACAGAGGCAACTGCAGGACGGGGCAACTGCAATAACTACCGTAGCATCTCTCTCCTTAGCGTTGAAGGAAAGCTGTTTGCCCGAGTTGCACTAAAGAGGCTCCAGGTACTTGCAGAGAGTGTCTATCCAGAATTGCAGTGTGGATTCCGAGCCAACAGGTGCACCACTGATATGGTATTCTCCCTTAGACAGCTGCAGGAGAAATGCAGGGAACAATGACAGCCACTCTTTATAGCCTTCACAGATCTCACAAAAGCTTTCGACCTGGTCAGCAGGGACGGCCTCGTCAAGATTCTCCCCAAGATCGGATGTCCATCCAGGCTCCTCAGCATCATCAGGTCTTTCCATGAGGACATGAAGGGCACTGTAGTCTTTGATGGCTCCACATCAGACCCCTTTGACATCCAAAGCGGAGTGAAGCAGGGCTGTGTTCTCGTGCTGACCTTGTTTGGGATTTTCTTCGCTGTCCTGCTAAAGCAGGCCTTTGGAGCTTCAACAGAAGGCATCTATCTCCGGACCAGATCAGACGGAAAGCTCTTCAACCTCTCCAGACTGAGAGCAAAGTCCAAAGTCCAGCTGAAATGTCTGCATGACTTCCTCTTTGCCTACAATGCAGCTGTCACCGCCCACTCTGCCAAAGATCTCCAGCAGCTCATGAACTGTTTTAGCAAGGCCTGCCAAGACTTTGGACTGACAATCAGCCTGAAGAAAACACAGGTCGTAGTTCACGATGTGGACTCACCTCCCTGCATTACAATCTCTGCACATGAACTGGAGGTTGTCCATGACTTTGTGTACCTTGGCTCAATGATCTCCGACACTCTTTCTCTAGATACTGAGCTAAACAAACGCATCGGTAAAGCAGCTACCACGTTTTCCAGACTCACAAAGAGAGTATGGTCCAACAAGAAGCTGATGGAACATACCAAGATCCAGGCCTACAGAGCTTGCATCTTGAGTACACTTCTGTACTGCAGCGAGTCATGGACTCTTTGCTCACAACAGGAGAGGAAACTGAACACTTTCCACATGCGCTGCCTCCGACACATTCTCGGCATCACCTGGCAGGACAAAGTTCCAAACAACACAGTCCTGGAACGAGCTGGAATCCCTAGCATGTATGCACTGCTGAAACAGACGCCTGCGTTGGCTCAGTCATGTTGTGAGAATGGATGATGGCCGGATCCCAAAGGATCTCCTCTATGGAGAACTCGTGCAAGGAAAGTGCCCTACAGGTAGACCACAGCTGCGATACAAGGACATCTGCAAGAGGGATCTGAAGGCCTTAGGGATGGACCTCAACAGGTGGGAAACCCTGGCCTCTGAGCGGCCCGCTTGGAGGCAGGCTGTGCAGCATGGCCTTTCCCAGTTTGAAGAGACACTTGGTCAACAGTCTGAGGCTAAGAGGCAAAGAAAGGCAGCCCATAGCCAGGGAGACAGAGCAGGGACAGACTGCACTTGATCCCAGTGTGGAAGGGATTGTCACTCCCGGATTGGCCTTTTCAGCCACATTAGACGCTGTTCCAGAACCACCATTCAGAGCGCGATACCATAGTCTTTCGAGACTGAAGGTTGCCAACAGAATGCACTGCTGAAACAGAGGTGCCTGCCTTGACTCGGTCATGTTGTGAGAATGGGCGATGGCCAGATCCCAAAGGATCTCCTCTATGGAGAACTCGTGCAGGGAAAGTGCCCTACAGGTAGACCACAGCTGCGCAAGGACATCTGCAAGAGGGATGTGAAGACCTTAGGAATGAACCTCAACAGATGGGAAAACCTGGCCTCTGAGCGTCCCGCTTGGAGGCAGGCTGTGTAGCATGGCCTTTCCCAGTTTGAAGAGACACTTTGCCAACACACTGAGGCAAAGAGGCAAAGAAGGAAGGCCCACAGCCAGGGAGACAGACCAGGGACAGACTATGTTTGCTCCCAGTGTGGAAGGGATTGTCACTCCCAAATTGGCCTCTTCAGCCACGCTAGACTCTGTTCCAGAACCACTTTTCAGAGCACGATACCATAGTCTCCCAAGACTGAAGGATGCCAATGATGAAACTGTGGCAAGAGAATAATATTGCAAATAATCTGTCTATTCCATTTTCACTGGGTTACATCTTCTACTGCCCAATCATATCCCCAACCACTGGCACCAATGCAGCTGTGTTGGTGGCAGTGGCATCACTAGGGTTTGTGTCACTCAGTGTGGAAGGCCAGCTCATCATCCCTATAATGGACCACCTCCCATGCCCCACTGTACCATCACCCTAACTCACTGATGTTCCCATGCACCATCACCCTGCCCCACTGATATTTTGGCTATAACATTTGATAGAATAGAGATATTTCAACGTGGTGCCATTGGCTGGTGGAGCTCAGACTTTATCCAATGGTGTGAGCCAGGGACGTCCAAACTTTATGGCAGGAGGGCCACATCATCTCTCTGACACTGTGTCAGAGGCCGGGGGAAAAAAGAATTGATTTACTTTTCAAATTTAAATAAATTTACATAAATGAATATATTAGAAATGGAACTTATATGAATGAATGAAGGTCTTGCAATAGCTCGAGGCCTATAAAAGGCCTTGCACAAAGCAAGGCTGGCCTTTCCTTCACTGCTCCTGCTGCATCACAGACATGAAATAGCAAGCAGTGGAGGGCTTCCTCGTCCCACAGCTCATGAGACAGGTCAAACGGTTGCCCTCACGCTGACAGCAGTCACATCAGGCCAGCATGGGCTCCAGCAAATCATGGAGGGCCAGAGGCTCACTGGAGACTGAGGGCTTCCCGCAGGCCGGATTAGAAGTCCTTGAGGGCCAGAAGTGGCCCCTGGGTCAGGTTTTGGGCACCCCTGGTGTAAGCAATAAGTAAAAAGCAGCAATCTGGAGAATGCATTAGTTTTCACCTAGAGATCAGAAATGTTCCTAACTGGGGGAAAGTATTCTAGGACATGGTGCAGAGAAGGTCCTGTCTTACATAACCTCAGTTCTCAAGGGGATTGTAGTGGTTCAGTACCAGAAAACAAGTGATTTTTCACAATTTTCAATTACCCACCCAACTGGAGAAGCCTGGGGTTCCAGGCTTCTAAAAGCTGTGTCTTACCTTCCCCCTCCACTTTCAGAGCAGCATTCAGTGTTGCTTATCTGTTCTTGCATAGTTTAGATAATAGGCCCAATGAAATGAAATGATAATAGGCTCAATGTGCAAGGAAAAGTAGCTACTGCAATGAATAGCAATGAGATTTTTGTATGAGAAACAGTTTTCAAGGTTTCTAAAACTTGCCTTGCATATGGTAAATAACCCCTAAAAACGGACCACACTCTTTGGATTTCATCAGTGGATGAGGAACAGATCAGGCATCATCATATCAGATCATCAGATTTCATCAGTGGATGAGGAACAGATCAGGCATCATCATATCAGATCATCATATCATATGATATCATATGATATCATATCATCATATCAGATCATATCCTATAACCTGTGCCATTGGAGTTCATTTGTTGCTTTCCATGCCTGAATCCCTAGCACATTGAAGGCACATAGTGTGTAAGCTTCCTTTTGCCGGTGTGTCACATGTATATGTAATCTTTCATTTATCTAATGCTCTTACATTTATATTTGCTTTTATTTGCATCTTCAGTATTTCAATAAAACTTATTCTTTCTAACACACATTGTAGTCTGAGGGCACAGTCCTAACCCACTTTCCAGCACCGACATAAGGGCAATGCAGTTCCTAGTATGGGAACAAACATTCCCTTGCTTTGAGGAGGCCTCCATGATTGCAACCCAACTGCAGGATGCAGTACATGTCCCACTGGCACAGCTATGCCAGCGCTGGAAAGTTGGTTAGGATTTGGGCTTAACTCTCCTTTGCTGTCCTTTGAACCTGACAGGAAGTCTGGCTGGAATAGCCTCAGGGATATTTGGAGCAGGTCTTCCATTGTTGATATAAGTGAATGGGCAGATTCATATGGGAGTAGACCATCCACATACCATTGGAGGCAGAACCTAGGAGAGGGGGGTAAAGGGGGTAATTTGTACCCCCAGGGTCAAAAAGGGGGCCCAGGAGCCAAAGGAGGGGGCCCAGAAATGTCCTGGGATCTGACATTTTCCTATTTCGCCCAAACTCACTGACTACTTGGGATGCTGGGTGTGCAGTGACAGCTGCTGCCGCAAGTCATATCTGCTGGGCCGAGGAATGCATACATGACATTCCTTTATACAGTGTCAAATACAGGAAAGAAATTGCCCTGCTACAATAGCTCTTTGGCTAACCATGAAGGAGTGTATGGGAGCTCAGGGACACAGCTGTGGGACCACAGCTGCTGCAGAAGTAAATTTTGGTACATACAGGACACTTTCCATTCTAGTGTGAACCTAAATATGATGATGCTAATTTTTCTGCAAGATTTTCTATATTTAAAAGATTTTAGAGAGACTTAGGAGTGTGTTTGGTTTTGCATATTACTGTATCTAGCTGGCAATGCCACAGGGGTAGGTAGACCTGGGCTCCAAAGATTTTTCCAGCTATCAACCCCCTCCCCCCACCCTGTTTTGCCTCTTCCTGCCCTCATTCTGCTTGCCCATCACCCCACTCTGTTACACCCCTTCCCCTTTGCAAAGGGGCCCAAAAGAAACTTTGCATCCCCTGACAAAATTCCTCTCAGAGCCCCTGATTGGAGGGGCTAAGCTTTGCATGCAGAAGGCCCAGATTTTGTCTCCAACATAGAGCATACCTCCTATAGGGATAGGGCATACCTCCTATATAGAGCTGGAAAAGACCCTCTGTCTGAAATCCTGGACAGCTGTTTCCAGTCAGTGTAGACAATATTGAGGTATAGGGACCAATGGTCTAACTTGGTATATGGCTGATACAGAACTGAGGAGACCTGTGTTGGGCTCCAAGGTCTGGGAGGTGTGATAGGATGTGGCAGCAGCAGAGGCTGCACTCCATTTCTCCCTCCCAGGTCTAAACTGCCCTGGTCCGTCCTCCTTTACCCAGTTTTGCCCCTCCCTACCCTCCTTCTGCCCACTAACGCCTCTCTGCTGCTCAGCAAGTGATTCATTGCTCCTGGGTTCCAGTGGGCCACTGACTGGCACAGAGGCCCAGCATTGACTGGCACTGGCCTCCTCCTAAGCACCTTTCCCCTCCTGGCTGCCACAATGTGCCTTCTGGCACATTTGCTATGGCTGTTGCCAGGGTAGCACATGGGCCACCAGCACTACCTGGCATTAGGATTGGGCTGTAAGTCCCATTGGAACAAGCTAATTTCAGTGATAGTGCATGGTGATTAGTATCAGGCTAGGGCCTGGGAGACCTGGGTTCATTCCCCACTCAGCCACGAAGCTCATAGGGTGACTTGGGTCAGTCATTATCAATCTAACAAACCTCAGGTGGTTGTTGTGACAATAGTAATGAGGAAGAACGATGTATACCATTCTGAGTTCCTTGGAAGGAGTGTGGGAAAGAAATGCAATTAATAAACAAACAAGCCCTGTTGCACTTAATCACAGCTAATAAGGGTGATGTTGGGTTGGCTGTGTAGGGTTCTTGCTGAGGGCCCACACCATACAGAATTTCCCTAGTCAGCTGAACCTGTGAACCCTCATTGGACAGTGATAGTGTCTAGTGTACCATTAAGAGGTGGGCGGAACGTGTGTGTACATGGGTGGCCCAGTGCAGGGCTTTGTCCCAGAACCCCCAGTCAGATGCCTCCATCAGATGTCTAATATTTGCTGGATTGTGCTTTGGGAGATATAGAAATACAGAAAAAGGTACTTCTGTGGGGGGAAAAGCCTGATAATCACCATTAAAAGAATTTTGCAGTGTGACTTTTGGTTAACAAGAAAACAGAACCAGTGGCGTGACTAGGGTTTGCGCTACCCAGTGTGGAAGGCCAGCGCATTATCTCCATGATGGATCTCCTCCTCCCAGAGGGTGGGGCAAAAACCTGAGTGGTAGGCATGGAGATATTCCATCACCCCACCCCTGCTGGTTTTTTGACTATACCTTTTGATAGAATAGAGATGTTTCAAAGCAATTTGCTTCATTGCATTCTGCTGTATATTATACATTGAATTGTATATAACATGTTGGTGTTATTCCTACAAACCACAATTTTAGCGTGTCACGCCCCCAGTGCATGTCATCTGGTGTGGGCCATACCCCCTGCACCTCCTAGCAATGCCACTGAACACAACTTCTTGAACATTTTGAAACAAATACTTTCCTTATGGTTAATTGAAGTTTCTGTCTCTTTTTGACCCGGATTTACTAGTCTTGTTTCTTCTGGCCAGTAGAAGTAGAACAATTCTTTTGCCAGAACTTTCAACATCTCAACTTCTTATATATAATAGGAATTTCACTGCAAGAAGTAGCAGTGAAACAAGTCCTCTAAAAAGGACAGCCTTTTTACCCCCTTTTATAAGGAGTATATATCATTAGAGAGCTAGCTGACAGATTCTCAGTTTACAAAAATGCTTTCAGTCCTTTATCGGCATCAGACAAAAAGCTCAATTCAAAGGCTGCTGGAAGCAAAGTAAATAGATATGGGTTTTAAAAGGATGTGTAGAAAAAGTGAGAGAAGAATGTGCTCTAGGGTTTTTAACATTCAGTTGGACAACGTATATACTGGTGGTTCTCTTTATCTTTCCATCACTATAGCACTGACTAGCAGGAATGGGGGGATGGAACTGAAGGGTGTGCACGATTCCTTTACCATCCCCTCTAGACTGAATCAACTTTGGCACAGGAAACTATTCTTTGGCTATTCCTCTGTATGATTATGTGACTTGGTTTATTTACTGATAAAAGAATTGTTCAAAATGATTTGTGGAGCAAACGGTGTCAAATATTGAATAAAGCATTGCAAAGAGATCAGGGAGAACAGGGAATCAATTCCTTGTTCATCCATCAGCCATCAAACCCAGTGATTACATCACCTGGGGCAGCTACTATCAGCACAATTGACCTCACAATTGACCCTATTGTGAGGATAAAAAGGGATAATATTAGTCCACTGTGACTTTCCTGGAAGGAGGATGGGATAAAATAGATGTGAAATATGCTAAGTTGTGGGAAGAGTATCTTTTATATAGTATAGTAGTATTTTATATAGGTGCCCTCAGGACACATCTATTTACTATCTCTAGTCAAACCAATTTTATAGGTTTTCAGCATGCCTCAAGCTGCCTCTGAGGAAAACCCAATTCCTCTCTCCAAAGAGAGACAACTGCTGATTGTACACAGGTGCCCAGCTGTTGTGAGTGCCTAAAGGCTAGTGTCCATAACATCTCTGAAGCCAAGTAACAAATTTCAGTTCCCCAACAAGTGTGCAATTTATTTTAAGCATTTTTTAAAAGTAATAAAATGAAACAAACACATGTGCACATAAACATCTATGTGATTCTCTAAAAGAGATTTATTAAAATGGAAGGCTGCTTCTCCACAGCAATGTTCTGCCATTTCAAGTTCATTTTCTTATTTCTCATAAAGTACCTTTCTCTGAATAAAGTGCATCCTCTGTTCTAGTACCCTTTACTGATAGAAGCTTTAGCTTTGCCCTCATCTGAGATCTTACTGAAAAAAAGTTCTGGTGAGCTCTTACTGAGGAAGAACCTTGACTGAAAGTGTGGTGGTTATGGTGAAATGAACAGAAGTATAGATTGATTGTGTGAAATAAAAACCTGGCTATTTATGGTGTATGGATCAAATGTGCATTCCAGGCACTTTCCAAGATTTTTGGAAATCTTCATATAGTTGAGTGAATATTGCTATTATGCTATACAGATCAAAGTAATTTCTCTCCCCATCCCAACACACTGAAATCCTAACTGAAATCTCATTGAAGTACATCATGCCTTTCTAGGAAAGCATGATAGATAAGGAAGTGATCTTATAACAAGAATTGTGGAGAGCTTTCCATGTGAGTTTAGTAGAACCAGTTGCTAAATGCTGTGTGTACCATTGAAAATCTCTCAGGATCTCAAGATGTTGATATGTTTTTTCTTCCAGCACAAGTACTGTTGTCCAACTGTTTAGTGAGATAGAAGTGAAATATTTACTACCAAATATTTACTACCAATCACTGATTTCTAGCTGACCCCTGGATAGATGAAGACTACTTACTATTAGTGAGTACAGTGGTTTTTACAAACAGCTTCCCAGCATTTATTTCACAGTGTGGTGACTGCTCAAACTGGGCTCTATATGTTGCATTTAAGAGATCCTAAACTAAGCACCTTATTTCATTTCTGACAAGAAGCCACTGGAGGGCAGTATATGGTCAGTGTAATGACTGCCTCTGTTTCTGTGTTTCAAATGATCTGATTTTCACTAAGGAATCAAAAGAAAGAAGGGCATTCAATAAGCTCTAATCTGTTTTCAACCTTCTGAAATTAAATGGTAGGTTGCAGAAATATCACTTTTTGTACATGAGGCACTGCACTTGCCCAACAGTCCTGTCTTTGTGCTTTATTAAATATGAGAATTCAATATTTTTGTCCCCTGAAATCTTAACAGCCAAGTTGCTGAAATGTGATAGGATATTCTCTTTTAAACCTATTGTGCCAGAAAAACAAGTGATTCCAGCATGAAGGAATGTTTTTTTTTTTAAGCCCAGCAATTAATTATAATTAATTAGAAATCAGGTCACATCTGTTATGATAGTCACAGAGAGGCTCTATGCAATACAGTCAAAGCAGTCAAGGTACATCTAATTTATAAGAATTCCTTTTTGAGTTAATTATTTGCGTGTTGAGTATTAATTATTGAAACTTTGCCACAAACCAAAACTGAATATTCAAGTGTTTTCTCTGATCTGGGCTGCAACTCTTGTATAAATACTTAGGCATACACATCTGACAGCACACACTATTTAAATAAATGATATTTGTTTTTTAAAATATAACGTTTATTGAAACGTTGTTAATATTAGAAAACAAAACACACAAGCCTATGGCAGAACCCACAGTCCCTGGATGTTCCCCATGAACAAACTCAAAGAAGAGGAAAAAGGCATGCAGAAGGTCTTAGTTTCAATCTGTAGCACCTCCTAGAAGGCCAGAGAAAGGTTCCTCTCTGAGATCCTGGACAGGCATCACCAGTCAGTGTTAAAAACACTTGATGGACCAACTTTCTGACCAACATAGGCAGCTTCCTAAGAGAAAGGCAAAGAGGGAGATGCAGAGAAGACGGAAGACAACATGAGGTTGAGCCTCAGAAGATATGCAGAAATGGGGGGGGGATCAGAATTTATATTCCTCTAAAAGCAGAGCAATTGGAATTTAGATCTCATGCTATTGGTTCTCAGTCTTCTAGATTGGAAACATGTCTATCCGTGTTTTGACATGTGGTGGAGTCAGTACCTAACAGTTTTGGAGGATGAGATGTTTATAGAAGCTCAGACAATCCAAACTTCTTACAATGAGGCAAGCTGTCCCATAGATTGTATGTCATCCCTGCCCCCCGAAAGGTTCAGAACTGAGAATGTAGGCTCAAGAATGAGGCTAATTTTTTTTCCTGCTCTGCTTTTTGCCAGAATGGAGCTATGAGAATGGAGCTATGTGCTTCCCACTTCTCTGAGGAGTAACAGTTCTCGGGGTGCTGTTTATAAATAAATAAATAAATAAATAAATAAATAAATAAAAAGCCATTAAAACATTTTTTGTTTGTTTAAAAGAAATAAAAGCAAAACACCTTGGGCCAGATTATTGTGTCTCATAATATGTAGTTTGGCCCTTAGCTTCTCCAGTCAACCTGTGCAAAACTCAGGACCCACTCCTATCCAACTTTCCAGCACTGATGCAGCTGCAGTGCAGCCCTTAGGTAAGGGAATAAAAGCTTCCTTACCTTGAGGAGGCCTCTGTGACTGCCCTCCCCATCGCAGGGTACAGCACATGCCTGGTTGGCATGGCTGCCTCAGTGCTGGAAATCTGAATAGGATTGAGCCTTCAGTCTATTTCACCCCAGCCTATCTGTTCTTTTGTCCCTTTGCATACAAACAACCTGCTGGAAGGGGGAGAATACGGCCCAATCCTATCTAATTTTCCGGCACCAATGCAGCTATGCCAATGGGGTATGTGCTATGCATTCTGTGGTGGAGGGGCAGTGTCATGGGGCTGGGTGCCCTGTGGGAGGTGCAGGGCTTGGGTGCTTCCCCAGGGCTCCCCCAGGGGAGGGGGGAGCAGCCCTGAGCCAGCACAGGGGACACTGCAGGCACAGCTGTTGAGAGGCGGAGCTGCCAGCCACGCAAACAGTTGGGAGATGCTTCTTCCTTACATGGTCGCAGGCTGAGAGACATGGCCTCCCGTGGCGCATGCCAACTGAGGGGTGTGGCTGCCAGGCACACCAGTTGGCTGCGAGTAACAGCCTCCTGGCGTGGTTAGCTGGGTGATGGGTGTGCCAGAGGTCTCGCAAGAGGCCTTGCCGCCGAGGCACTTGGCATGGCTGTTGTGGTGCCTGGAGGCAGCCACTCAATGCACAGCCCAGCTGTGAGATCTTGGGCTATCCCCAAGACTGGAAAGGGCGGGGCTGCTCGACCTGACTGCCGGGCTCAAAAGGGGACTCGCAGTTATGGGAAGAGGTCGCTTCTCTCCTTGTGACTACAGCGCAGGGAGGGGAGTCACACAAGATGCCTCGCCCTTCTTCTGCCTGTCCCAGGCCTGGAAGAGGTCCTTGAGGTCCGGGTATCAGAAACTGGCGTTGGGGGCACCGAAAGGGAGAACTCTCTGGTGTTCAAATCAGACTTCAGCAACCCCCTGGGGCAGGGAGCCCACCAACCCAAGGCCAGCCCAATGCCCCAAGGACACCACAGGCCAATACCCATGTGGCAGAATCTCCCTGGGGGGTGCCCCAGACCAGGCAACCAGCACACAGCAGGCAACCTGGGTTTTTGGCCCAAGGACTGCTTCTGACGTATCTGGAACCTCTTGACCCAGGATGGGGCTGCGACGAGCTGGACTGTAGGGGGCGTGTGTGGGTGAGCAGCCCTCCTGTGAGGAGGAACAGGAGGTGCTCTTGTTAAGAGTACCCTGTGAAAGTAACAGGGACTCCATGAATGTACAAGCCTTAACCAAAGTAAATTGTCTCTGCAAAGTTGTCTGTCCACCGTCTCTTCTGTACACCCATTGAACAAGACCCTCTGACACCTGGGTAAAAGTTCCCCAACCAGAATAAAGGGGCTGGGGCAGAGCCCCAAGCCACAATGGACATCACAGGCAGTCATGGAGGTCTCCTCAAGATGAGGAAACATTTGTTCCCTTAACTTAGGGCTGCATTGCAACTGCATTGGTGCTAGAAATTTGGATTGGATAGGATAGGTTAGGACATTCCAGATCCACCCCGTATAACTCTCAGTCATTTACAGGCATCTTTCACCATCATAAGAATCTGCTTAACTAAGAATGGGGGGGGGCATTGCAATTCCCCAGCAATATGAACTTGAGCCCCTCTGGGTGCAGAGCATCTCCAGCAGTAGTTATCTGCAATTCCAAATCTGTGGAATCTGTCTGGAGTCCAATGAACATGCCAAACCATTTTGAATTGTTATCAGACGTAGCCTCATTTGAAACTGACGTCTGCTGAGTCATACCGTTCATCCATCTCGCTCAGTATTGTCTATACCAGTGGTTTGCAAACTGGTGGATTGCAACCCCCCAGTCTGGGAAGCACTTAGCTCTGGCACCTTGAGGGGACAGGGTGGGAGAAAGGCAGCAACACCATGTGTGAACATGTGAACCATCACTTGAATCTGAAGATGAGCTACTTTCTCACCCTAACCCACATCACACAGTTGAGGATTAAAAACAAGGGATAACGCATGTGTATCACCCTGAGCTCCTTGGAGGAAGGCTAGGTTACAAATGTGATATAGAAATAAAAGACATGTGTTGGACATTTTTATAAATTTTATGTGAATCTCAGTGCATGATGGCCAGAAAAAAAAATCATAATGTGCAGGAGAAATAGGCCATGTAAATTGGAAAGTCTCAGCCTTAATACTGAGATATTTTGTAAACTTTTACCGTCAAGTTCAAGGGTGGATGAAAAAGGACAAATTTTAATATTTTGTTTTTATCTCTATGGCTACTCATCCATTACACTGTATGTGCACACAGATGCCTGTGCGTGTGTACATGTTTTTGTGTGAATGACTGTACTTGCACTCATCAAAGAGGACTAATGGACCAGTGGTTTACAAACTGGGGCATCGCGGCGCCTCATCCTGAAGGCCCTGGCCTCTGCCTCCTTAAGGGGAGGGGGCAGCAAGGAGGCAGGGAGAAGGCAGTGAAGTGATCCCTAGGATAGTGTCGCTCAGCAGGGCTGCAGGGACTGGGATGCACTCACCAGTCCCTGCAGCAGCCATCCTGGTTTTGTGGAGACGGAGTTTTGTGGTTTTGTGGAGAAGGAGTGCGATTGTTCCACTTTCACTTTCTGCAGGCTGGGGAGCTCACGCAGACGCTTGCGCAGGGCTCCCCGCACCCCAGGATGGCTGCTTCAGGGACTGGTGAGTGCATCCCAGTCCCTGTAGCCCTGCTGAGCGTCATGATCCTGAGGCTGCCTTCCCCCCGCCCCTACTGCCTCTCTTCCCTTTCCTGCAACGACTTACTGCGCTTTTCAAACTCCCGGAGAGTTTGAAAACCACAGCCATAGACTGAACCTCCCAAATGTAAGACACTGCTGTTGTGTGCACTGCTACACATACATTGAACATAATGAATAAATAACTGTCTATACAGATCAACAATCTATGTACACTGTATGCAGATTACACATGCATAGAATGAATGCATGAATAGCCCTACTGAATTTTTCTGATCTGCTAATACCCCATTCTGCAAAATTGCTACTTACCACATTAATGATTCTTGCATAGGTCGAGTTGTGACTCTCTGTTTATGAAGGTAAAGAACATGCTTTTGTCTCACAGCTGAAATGATGTTAAGAATGACTAACGCAATGGCACGCTGCTTCTGACTGCTCTTCCCCATGATGTCCTCTGCAGTGGAATATCCTGTTTTCAGAGTGGACAGTCACTTCTTTCTTTCCTTTTAGTTCTCCCTCACAATTATGTTGGTAAAAGCCAGCTGCTCTACCAGTTGTTCATATAAACATGAAGGCTAAAAATATAACATGCTGTGCTCCAGACCATCTCTCCTACTCACTAAAGAATTTCATCATTTTGGAAAAGGGTCTTACTTCATTGTCATTCTGTTGGAATAGGTGCAGAGAGATTTGAAAAGTTGAGGCTGTTAGCAAGGATCTGTTTGAAAGATGCACAAGAGGCTTACTAAGGCAAAAGGGCCTTGGTATAACATGCAATATAAATAGCCATAGGGGTCTGAAGCACACCAGCATCTTAAGAGATATTTCCTGAATGTGTGTTCATCCCCCATTCTCAGCATGTTCTGCATGCATATGTGGAGTTTCCTCATCTACTGAAGTAAGCTGGGAAGTTGGCGACAGTAGGGAAGTGCCGCATTGGAATTTCCATACCTACCAGGGATTGCTGGATAAAGATCAGTATAGGATTGTAGAATGTAAATAGGCTATCTTGAGTGCATAGACCAGTATTTTTCAAACTGTGGGTTGGGACCCACTAGGTGAGTTGCGAGGTAATTTCAGGTGGGTCCCCATTCATTTCAATATTTTATTTTTAATATATGAGATTTGATGCTAACATGGTATGTGACTGGAGAAATATCACAGACTTGTACTTTTAACAAGCTTCTATGTATATTCTTTAAATAATGATAGTCAATGGGACTTACTTCTGGGTAAGTGTGGGTAGGACTGCAGCCTAGAATAGTTAAAAATGTTCCTGCTTGATGATGTCACTTCTGGTCACGACATCGGTAGGTCCTGGCAGGTTCTCATTATAAAAAGTGGGTCCCGATGCTAAATGTGTGAGAACCACTGGCACAGAACGTCCACTAGAGCAGCCAGCTATTTTCAACCAGTGTGCTGACACATTGGTGTGCCACAAATGATCCACAGGTGTGCTGCAGGAGTTTGGGGGAGGGTCATTTATTTATGGGGCCATTAGGGGATGTGAGCCCTGCACTGGCAGTGTGGTGTCCCTTTTCAATTGTCAGAAAAACTGATGGTGTGCCTTGACAATTTTAGCACCTTGTCGGTGTGCCGTGAGATGAAAATGGTTGAAAATCACTGTACTCGAGTGAAGACGTTTGGGGTAGTTCAAGGATTTGCTCTATCATTAGGGTAAGAAAACTAAGCTTGAATTTCAATATTTTTGTAAAGCATTCAGTGTGTGCTTAAAGTTTGACTAGAAAGAAATAGAAACCAAGATATCATTTCTAATTCTAGACTGAAAATATCACAGATTTGAGGCCGAAAATAACAAGTTGTGATTTGGTTGCAGTATAATTTTGGAATTTGAGTTTAGGAACTTTAATGTGTTAAAGGGCAATTACTTGTTAATGTCAACATAATGTCAGAGTTCAGTGGAGTTTCATATGTTAAAGTGTACCTTTGCATGAGAACAGAAAAGATAGGTATGAAGCCAAGGATGACTAATAAAAGAAATAGCATATTCCATCAAACATCCTTATGTTTCTTAGGTTTTTTTTCCACAGTACCTCTGCCAAAACATAATTACTAAAATGGCACATTCTTTTTCATTAGAAGCAATTCACATGAACACAATAAAATGTAATTAAGCTAATTTATAAATAGCCAGAATTGGTAGACTGTAAGTACGCCCTATGCATGGCTATTGAGAAATAATCCTATTGAGTTCAATGGGAATTCCTCTTGGGAAAGTATATATAGGATTGGAGCCTTATTTAGGGAAAATGACAGCCCAATTCTAAACGCAGCGCTGCTGCTGGGTGCAGTGACGCCAGAGCAGCTACCACTGCATCCTGGACTTTCATCTGCTTCACCCGGGGAAAGTCTCAAGCCTCACAATGGGGATTCTCAAGTCTGCACCAGTTATTTTGCCAGCACAGAGTTGAAAGACGGGCCAGAAGGACTCTGTGTCAGGCTGGAAGGACACACAGTTCAGGATTCAACGGAGCAGTGCTCTGCTGGTCCCGCCCCAGTTCCTCCCTCCACCCTGCCATCTCCCTGTCCTTTCCTGCCCCAGAATGCCTCCCCCTGTCCACAAAGCCCTCACCACCACCTGGAGCTCTTACCTAACTCCAGACAGTATCCGGACAGTGCTTGGCTCAGTGCTTACTGGCTCTGGGCCAGAGCTGGTGCTGACCTTACAGCACGTTTGCAACTCCCAGAGCCAGAGGTTAGTGCAGGCGCTGGCTCAGCTCAGAATTTGGCCCTAAACCTACAGTTGGGCTCATCTTAAACACACATTACTTGCACAAATACAAATGTACATGCTTGCCACCCCTCAAATAGAGAAAAACAGTTTAACCCATTTTTGCTTGATCCACAGGTGTACACATTTGATCCCTGTTGCATATATGCAATGTTGGGCTGAAATGGTTTAAACAGTGCAGGCAGTTCCACCCACCATTCCACTTGCATACTATGCCCTGGAATAAGCTTGAAATAGGAGAATGAAGCCACCGATCCCTCCGTTGTCCCAGTTCCCACGTGTCTCTCATACTGTGATTTTTAGTTCTTAAGAAGACAGTATGAATTTGTTGAGTTTAAGGTAGCTTTGACTACACAATTTTGGCTTTATGACAAAATCCAAAATGTTGGAACCTTGGCTTTATGCAAAAAGCCAAAAGTGTTGTGTAAGATGCAGGTTGACTGTACTGAGATACCCAAACAGGACCAAAAGAAAGTAAAACATTATTGGTGATTTTTCCTAAGGGAAAAATGCTAAGTTATTTTAAGAAACATTTTAAGAAACATTGATTGGAAGAAAAGGCACTGATTCCTTTCAGGTGTTCTCAGGAATTTGCAAAAAGTATGTTGTTGAAATGATGGCTCCTCGACGCACTTTGTGAAGAACCAAAGCCTAGTAAATAATCCGCGGTAGACTACTTTTTTATTTTCCAGCCAAGTTGTTTCTTCATGCTATAAATATTTTGCTTTTCTACATCAGGCTATCAACTCTTTGTGGGAGAGTGGGGGGTGTGTGTGTGTGTGACGACAAGTAGTTTGCTCCGATTTTCTCCACCATTGCTGAATCCCTGTGGTTACTTGAAGGGGAAAAAAAACTTTTTACATGCTCTCCAAAATGCTCTTTTCCTCTTTTGTGCTTGCCACAATATTTTTTTTTCTGATGCTGCCACTTCAGATTCTATTGACTAATGAAAAGATATGGGCCAATCATTGCACTTTCTCAGTTGTCAGTAATTATACAATGACTATATTAACAAAAATTTGATATATTCACATTTTGCATCCCCTTCCCTAAGGTAATGTACAGTTGTCAACTCCTAACACTTCCTTTGCTTTTCTAACCACATCTGAACTGAATGGAATCAAATGCTATAGTAGTGCTATTGTTATTTCATATATATGACTCTGAATTAATTAGGTACATGGAGAATGGAGACAGTTTTCTTCATAAATTATGAACAGATTAGCAGCCAGAGTACAGAATGGATGGTTTTTAGACTTAGACAACACTTATGATGATGATGATGATGATGATAAATACAGTGCCTTGTGTTCTCTCTCTTACTCACATACACAGATTGTTCTGAGCAGATAAAATAGAGAAGTATGCCCCACATATATCAAAATTCAATTTTAAAAAAATCAGAAGTATGGTTGCTGGATAGGAGATATTATTTTCTAGTTACCTAACTTGATTTGATATTCAAGCTCTAGAGTTTCCTAGGACAAGTCAATTTCATACCTTGTCAGTAATACATCACAGAAACATATCACATCAATTCACTGCAGACGTGATAAATCACTTGTTTTACCAAAGCAGAACACATTAACCAAAGCTTGTTACAGCGCATGCATGTCAGATTGATTGCTATCAATAACTGGAGTGAGTTTGGACAGCAGTGATATATAAAGCTTTTTTTTTTTTTTTAACCCACTTGGGAACACACAGAGTACTGCTTATGATTTTTTTAGCTGTAGACAAAAATCTGTCCTGATTCGGCCAGGCTGTGATATTGCAACACACCAGGGAATAACCAAAGGGAACAAGAAAACTGAGCTTCAGAGGGAATTATCATGCTGTGGAAATCAAGTGGCAGTTTCCAGGTAGGAGATAGAGGGTTCAAGCAGTGGGTTCAGACTCAGATTCTGATCTAATAGAGGTATAGTCACTGAACCATGTGGGAGTCACTTTGCTGTGGTGCTCTTCCATGTGGCTGTGTTATGAGTGTCAAATTGCCATTGTATGAATACCACAACCATGTAGGTGAAGACAATCACATGAGTCTTTCCCACTCAACTGCTAGGGCTAAAAGGGCTGTCTGCATGGTACCCATACATTCTCTCATATTCTGAAGTCACAAGGGAAAGCCTCATAGGAAGTAGTTCCAGTGCAGCTTAGCGAGGGTACGAAGAGGGCCAAAGTCTGAAGCTCAACTGAGATCCCAAAGCAGGGCTGATAATGGCCAGAACCCTGTCTGTCAAGCAAAATGTATAGGAATTTAAATGGGCAGTGCCCTGAATTTATCAAAGAAACTGACTGGTCTGGTTCAAAACAATTGAGCTATCCACAAAGTATCTTTGGCCACAATCCTATACACACTTTCCTGAGAGTAAGCCTAACTGAACATAGTAGGCCTCACTTTTGAGTAAACATGCATAAGATTGCACTGTTGGACATCTTGCA
This sequence comes from Tiliqua scincoides, assembly GCF_035046505.1. Classification (NCBI taxonomy): domain Eukaryota; kingdom Metazoa; phylum Chordata; class Lepidosauria; order Squamata; family Scincidae; genus Tiliqua; species Tiliqua scincoides. Next base: position 39,575,798 of record NC_089824.1, on the reverse strand, counting down.
CTCTGTCCTATAACACTCTCATAGCTACAATGGCTGTAACTATAATTGAGTTTCATGTGCCAGCTCTGGTGACATTCTGTGCAAAGAGCAGGTTTGTTCTGCTATACCAGGATGGTTGTAATCCCATTCTAATGTTAAGTGTGTATGTTTGTGCTAATGTAACTAGTTCTCTGGGGCTGAAAAGACTTTAGGGTGAAAGCAAATTACAAACTTTATGCAATAACCACCAAGAGTGGTATTTTTGTTGCCCTAATCAAAAATATTTCTTATCAATGCCTATTGGATATAATTTTTCTGTTTTGTTCTGGTTCTGTTCTGTTTCTACACTTTTTGCCATTGCTGCTAAGAAAATTAGGGAAAAAATGTAGCTGAGATATGTGTTAATTGTGTAATTGTGTTAATAATTCTACCTCATCTCACTGGTGTAGGTGGGGAGGGTCAAGGGAGGCAAATGCCCCTGGGCGCCACACCTCCAGGGGTGCTGGCACCAGCCACTCCCTACTGCCATCTATGCCCCCCCCTTCCGCCACCACCTCTGGCCTCCCTCCAGAGGCCTTTTGAAGGTTGAGAAGGCTACGTGTGGCTTCCTTCTTGTTGGAAAACCAGAAGTGATGTTTAAAAGTCCTCCAGAGGCCTCAGAAGGCCTCCAGAGGGCTGGAGGAGGCTGTGCACAGCCCTGGATGCCAAGGTAAGCGGGGTGACCAGAAGGGCAGCATTCTGCGGTCTTGAACCCAAGCAGCAAAGGGGCCAGGATCATAAGTGCCTCATCTATACTTCGTAACTGATGTGCTATGTTCTTTGTATTTTCATGGATATTTGTTCTGTGTTCTTTTTGCAAAAGCCTTTGACAAAAAAGCAATAGAGCACTGATGGATGAACAGTTTGATTGATTGATTGATTGATTGAACAAATGGCACTAGAGAGGAAAAGAACAAAGATTATGAACAATCAAGAAAAAATGTCCGAAAGAGTGGGTGTTTGCTATTAACATTTTTTGAACCCCTCCCAAAATGGAATCTTTCAAAGCAAAATATAGGCCCCCAAATTAAGGGCAGTACTGTACTCATAGTGGGTAAAATGGGGTGGTGCTTTTGGGGCCTGGGATGCAAACATCTTGTGAGGCCTGCATATCTCTCATGTGGATCTCAGACTTGCCCACAATTCACAATCTCTTTTGGGATATATTTTCCAGCAGCCTATCAAAGAGCTCTTGTTCTTTTAGTTTTGTTTCATGAGATGATTCACTTGCCACTTGATTCACTCAAATGTTCCTTTCGAACAGAGGATGTATTTTTAGTCTGTGAACTTTGTGGTGATCACAACAACTTTTTCAACTTCACAGGATCTTCTCTCCCACTCTTGGTTGCCACATTACATTTTCTATGTATTAAGGTAATGGTTCTCACACATTTAACACCGGGACCCACTTTTTAGAATGAAAATCTGTCAGGACCCACCGATGTGATGTCATGACCGGAAGTGACATCATCAAGCAGGAACATTTTTAATAATCCTAGGTTGCAGTCCTACCCACACTTAGCCAGGAGTAAGTCCCATTGACTATCATTGTTAAAAGAATATACATAGTAGCTTGTTAAAAGTACAGTTCTGTAACATTTCCCCAAATGCAGTCACATACCATAGTAGCATCAAGTCTAATATATTAAAAATAAAATATTGACATGAATGGGAACCCACCTGAAATTGGCTCGTGATCCACCTAGTGAGTCCTGACCCACAGTTTGAGAAACACTGTATTAAGGTTTGCTGAGACCACATCATGCAACCCAGAGATCATAGTTAAATCCTCTGCAGAACATAAAAGCAATTTTATTTTCCAATGCAAGTGGTGCTTGTTAGTCAGCTATATAGTAGATGACCAAATAACAAATAAAGGCACTCTAGAATTAACAAAACTACACACTGAAAAAAATGTTGCCATGTTTATCCACTGAGGGTCTGATTCCTGAATGTTTTACAGTTTCAAAGTTCACTCATATCTGTGGCACTGGTGCTGTAGAGCACCTGGGGGATGAAGTCCCAGATGTATGCAAATGAATAGCATATGAGCAATTAATTCATGACCTTGCTTGTGGTTTGAATTATACAGTTTGAATGTGGCGAAATCTCTCCCAGTCATAATATTTATATACAGGCAGCCCTTGGTATCCATAGGATCAGTAACCATAGATTTGAATATCTATGGGTTCCAAACCCATGGGGGTGGGTCACCTGTTGCACTCCAGATGCAACCAGTTCAAAACTGGGGTGATTTCCAGTATAATGGATTGTATCCAGGTTCGTGCATGATTTTGAAAGATTTTCACTCTCCTGCACACTCTGTGTCCCATCCCACCTTTTTTGGGATGGTCACCTTACCTTTAGGAGATGTGTTGAGGAGACTGGGGGGGCTGCTATGGGGGAAAGCCTAGTTTTTCGTGTCGAGTGCAACACTTTCAAAATTGAAAAAGTATTCTGTGCCTGGAGGTATTTTAGCTGTAGACTTTATAGCAATTTATCATTTACAGTATGTTTAAATTGTTGTTGTCTGTCCCTCTGATTAAATGACTGTATTTGGGCCCATTGCTGAAGCTGGCGTCACCCAGGGCTCCAGTGGTGCCAAAATGGCGACTGCAGGATACTGTGAGCACTATGGCTACCACCAGGGTCTCCTCGGGGTGGGGGGGGGAGGAAGGGGCATTCATGTCTTAGCTGACGGCAGCAATGGGTCTCCTTGGCTCTGTGCCTGTGTTTTAATGGGCGCAGAGTCAAGGAGGCCGTTTTGGGTGGCCCGGCTTGTGGAGGGGTTTAAGATGCAGCAGCATATGCTGGCACTGTCTCCACCCTCCTTGCAGACCAGATCCTCCCCTCCCCCATCCAGTTCTGCCCTCCCTATGCCTTCCCTCCACCCTCCCCCACCCCGAAAATCTACAGCACTGCCAGGTGGTTCTGGCAGCAGCGTAGCATCTTATCTGTTGTGCTGAGGCTCAGTGCTGACTGGTGCTGGCCCAGCGTTGGTGCTCGCTCCTTGCCGGGTGCCATGAACGTGCTCTAAGGCACATTCACGATGTCTGGAGTCAGCGCCAGTCTCAGCATTGGGCTGCCCATCAATAAGAAATAGCTTCAGTGTGTGTCTACTCAGAAATGAGGACCACTAAATTCAGTGGGGCTTGCTTCTAAGAAGTCTGCAGCCTTTGGTTTCCATCCCATATGAACTTACTTGGGAGTAAGTACCACTGAAATTAATGGGACTTACCTCTGAGTAAATACACCTAAGCCTGTGCTGTAAAATACAGATAGCATTTTAGTCTGTGCATGGTGCTGTTCATCAGAGTACAGTTGTACTTTTGCACTAAGTTTCGTAGAATATACTGTATGCGTATGGTTTCATAGTGGTCAAAAGTCTGTGTGCCCCAATATACTTTGGAATTGAATGTTTCACACAAATTGCACCCACGTGCTTGATGAAGCATGGGAATATTCCCAAATGAAGATGGAGCATAACTGTTTGCAGAGTCGTGGTCTTCAGCCTATCTGGTTCATGGGCTTTTAATAAAACAGTGCTTTTAGTTTTATGACTTACTCTTAATAAAAATGTAGGGAAATGTGTTTTAGTTCAATGTATTCCCCCAATTCCCATCTCTTTCCTTCCTCTCAATTTTTTCTTCCTTACAAAACATCTCTTTTTATGTGGGGTTTTTTAATTTTTATTTTTAAATGGAATTTTCCTGTTACTTCTCAGTGTGACAATTTAAGAAGTGGCTAATGGGCCATACAATTAACTATTGTTATGTTACTTTTTTGAGGAACAGTGAGAGCTCTTGGATACACCCAATCCCAGCTGGACTCAGGGAATACCTAGAATCAGAGACCAGAAAGAGCTTGGGAGAGGACACAGAACGTGGGTAGTGGAACACAAGGAAGAGCAAAAATAGGAACTTAGCTTGGTGGCAGATTAAACTAGAGGAAATGGTATGTGATAGAAAGAGACAGAAAAGAATCAAGGCCTATAACTGAAGCCAAATTTTAAATCCAGTTTTTGTTTGTTTTGTTTGTTTGTTTGTTTGAGGCTGAAAAAGTGGCTGAGGTAATCAAGAAGTGAAATATTTTTTAATCTGAAAGAATAAAAAACTCTTAACATGTTTGTGTAATGTGCAGTTAGCAGGGATAGGAACATGGCAGTTAGCAGGGATGGAAACATGGCACTGTGGCAGGACTCAAGTTGAGTCCCAAGTGTCTACCCCCCACAACTTGAATCGTGCATGAGTTCTAGTGGGTGTCCTTTGCTGACTCGCCCCCCTGAAATTCCCAAATCATTTTGACTTGAATCAGAGTCTTTTGGGTCAGGCACACCAGGGTCAGGCATGCCAGGGCATGGACCAAAACAGACAGGGAGGCATTCAAGCTTGGCAAGGAGGAGGGAGTGGGATGGACAGCGGGAGGACAGAAGTGCAAGCAAGAGAAGGGTCGCACAGCAGCAGCCGGGAAACTTACATTAAGCGTACATTATATTAAGACCCAATGCTTTGCAACTGTACTCAGAAGTAGTCCCATTGCCTGTCATTCAGTGAGGCTGTTTTTTCCTCCCAGGTAACAATGGCAGGAGCCATGAGGAACTGCTTCCTGGATTCCCACCTCCTTTTTCCCCCCTTGGACTTATCCACCCGTCCTTCCTCCAATGATCATCAGTTCCTTCAGAGATGGACAAGAGAGCCCACCCCTGCCTCCCTCCCCCCCTACAGGTTGATATAAAACATTAACCCTTCCCTGCCTCCTGGCTGGAACTTTCCTGCTGCTGCTCGCCTGGTCTGAATTAAGACCCCACAGGATGTTTCACATGCTGAAAAAAGTAAGCAAATCCACCCAGACACAGACAGACTCAAGACTGTGCATGTGGGAACACTCTTCTGACTCAGTGGCTCAAAATTGAGTGAATGCCTGAGTCAGTGATATGCTTGACCTGATTGTACAGGAACAAGTCAGCAAAACGTGCTTTCGTAACTCGAACTCAAGTCACATGACTTGAGTTCCTATTCCTGGCAGTTAGTAGGCTTAGGGCGCAATCCTAACCCTAACCCTTTCCAAGACTGACATCAGGGCAATGCAGCTGTGAGGTAAGGGAATAAACACTCCCTTACTTTGAGGAGGCCTCAATTAGTGACACCCAACTGCAGTGCTGGAAAGCACTGACATAAGGGGTTAGGATTGCACCCTTATTTCTACTTTCTTAATTATGCTTGCTTTTCAGCTGGAAATATATCAGAGTTAACTATTTGCAAATGGCCAAGAAAAAGGGTTCAGAAAATTCCATATATTGGTTCAATAAATGGAGCATTAAGTCCAAACTAGACATGGCTTTAAATGTATTGCTTGACCTTGAGTGTTCTTATTCTAAATAGGAAATATGGAGGGCACCAATCCCAATCAGGATTGCAGTAGGGACCATGTCATATCCTATTTAGCTCTAAATGTTTTCTTTTTGACTAATTTAGGGCACAATCCTAACCCCTTATGTCAGTGCTTTCCAGCACTGGCATAGCGGTGCCAATGGGACATGTGCTGCATCCTGCAGTTGGGTGTCACTCACAGAGGCCTCCTCAAAGTAAGGGAATGTTTGTTCCCTTACCTCAGAGCTGCATTACCCTTATGTCAGTGCTGGAAAGCACTGGAAAGCACTGACATAAGGGGTTAGGATTGTGCCCTTAGCCTTCTACTTTTATGATGGAATTTGTAGGCTTCACCAAGTAATGCTATGCTCTGATATTGTATACTGAAAGTGATTTTCTGATTGAAGGATTCTCCTAAGAATTCATTGATTTTGAGCGTGCTTTTTTTTCTTCAGGGTTTTTTTATTTCTGAAGGAATACCCAGTCTGATGTTAGAAAGGATTTATATAAGTTTTAAAATGTGATTTATGAAGGCTAATGAGAAGGAGAAAGCATGCCCAGCCTCTAGTACAAAGGTCTCCAAAGTCTTTTAAATGTACCTTCATTTATTAACTATGAAATAAACAATTGTAGTAGTAATGAACAGTACATTTCAAGCTCAGTAACCCTTTGTTATGCAGTTAGCTCAAAGACCTTTGCCCAGTTTTGAAGGATCCATTTCAAATTTGTAATAAATATCAGTTCCACATTGATTATTTTCATTATACAAGCTGTTGCTCCAAGCAATGTTGTTTTCTGGAGCTGATCTGGTGTCATTTGCTCAAGGCCAATAATGTTAAGGTGTTTCTTCAGAGTTCTAGGCAGTTCTCCAAGGGCTCCAATCACATTTGGCACAATACTGAGGTCCCAATCCTGAAGAATGCATGCAGGTGATAAGCTAGCCTGCACTGTCGCAAATGTGCCATAAGGCATGTCTGACTGTTAGCACCTGCCCAGCACCAGAGCTGGCCCAGCATGAGTCTGTGCTGGGCCAGCGCAGGGTGGCAGTGGTGAGTGGGGGAGGCATTCTGGAGCAGGGAAAGGGCAGGGAGAAGGCATGGTGGGGGAGGGAGCTGGGCTGGAGGGGGCGGGACGGTGGAGCTCAGCTCCACCAGATCCATAGTCCCATGTTGGGCTTTGTGGCCTGACATGAGGTGTCTTTAACCTGCACCAGCTAAATAGCTGGCACAGAGTTGAGTAGCCCCATTGCAGGGCTACTTCCCTTACCCTTACATTTGTCCCCTTCCTCCGAGGAGATGCCGGCGGCTGCCCAGTGTGCTCAAGATGTTGCGGCAGCAATTTGGCACTGCAGCAGCCACATGCACTGGTCAGCTCAAGATTAGGCTGTGACCTTCTTAGCCCAGAGACACCCAAGTTCTACTCTCAGGTCTTACTATCTTTTGATCTTCGCATGTTCTTTATCTTCAATTCTACTATCACAGCCATTTTCAACCACTGTGCCATGGCACACTGATGTGCTGCGAATGGTCTGCATGTGCTGTGGGAGTTTAGGGGAGGGTAATTTATTATTAGGGCCATTGGGAGATGTGAGACCCTCACCAACAGCATGGTGTGCCTTATCAACTGTCAAAAGACTGATGGTGCTCTTAATAATTTTAGTAACTTGCCAGTGTGCCGTGAGATGAAAAAGTTGAAAATCACTGCACTATCAGCTGGGATTACAATGATGATGATGATTGGTACAAGTGGGTTTTCTCTTCTATAAGTAGAAATTTATTTTCATGTGAACTGGTTTTGTGATTAGAAATTCTAGATTGATTATAGGTCTCCAGTTAATTAACTTCTAAATAGACATTTTATATTCTTTTTAGTGCAGGTTCGGGGTACTCCACAGTATTCACCATGTCTCATGTATTCATCTGGGGAAAAACACCCATATGGTTAAATATTTGTGTATCGGGTTTTGCAACAAAGATTTAAAAAACTGGCCTGCAGGTACAAATAAAAGTGATTTACGATTTTTAGAGGTTGGTGATGAATGTGCTTCATTTATTTTCAATCTCAATAAAATGAAAACCATATGGCTTTATTATTGAAATCAGCATGAAATAAAATGCTGTGCATATTCACATGAACCTTAAGAGAATTCTGTACGGGACCTGGGCAGAAGAGTGGTAAATGGTAAAACAACAATGCTACATCACTTTTGATGAAACTTGTCCAGACCCAATTAGAGGATATGAGAAGCAATGGCTTTCAAAGGCCAATGTATCTGTTATTTTAGCTTGGGACATCCCTTAATTCATAAAACATGACTGCTCTGTAAAGAAGTGCAGTTGAAGAAAGGCTCACAACCTTACCATGCTGCCAATTATATGGGACTTGCTGACCTTGTTCACAAACACACATCTCTGTATTTCCTCACAAATACAATAATAGAGGCTTAGAGCTTCCACTTGAGAAGAGCTGAAACATATGTTTTGATGAGCAGCCTGCCTTATAGGTTTCTTTCTATAGAGCTGGGTACTTTCAACAGCCAGTGATATCCATTGAAATTGAAGAGGAAAAGAACTACAGAAGAAGGCTTCAGTACCACTTCACTCACATTCCTGCAGAACTAAAGCCATATCATTTTATTCATAGATTGTATTAGTTGTAGCATTTCTATATCTACATAGTTGTGGGATTCCACAAAATACTCACTATGCTCTTTCTGAGGGTTATCTTTTCTTACTCTGACAACTAGAGTGACTAACACTCTATAGTTGTTTGAGACTATAGCATAGCAGAAAGCTGATCAAGTCCCTCTGAAGGAGCATTTGGAGGAGGGAGAACCAATGGTCTCATCTTGAGTGATCAGAGTTAGGAGGGAATTCAGACTAAGTGCAGAAGGAGTGCCCTGTGTTTGAAAAAAAATTGCAGGAGAGAGAGAGAGAGAGAGAGAGAGAGAGAGACACAGACACGGACACGGACACAAGTTCAGGAAAAGTGATTATTTCTGTCATTGACTGAGCTTCTTTATTATGTTTGCAAGTTATGCAGGATCAAAATTCTGCATAACCGATTGGCCCAGTCTTATGGTGGTGGATCAAAATCCAACCATCCGATTGGCCCTCTAGTTTAGCCTGCCAATCAGGTGGTCTGAGACTGTTTCAATAGCGCCAATTGTGGGGAATCTGGGGGAGCTAAGGGGTATAAAGCAAGAGGTGTTTGTCTTGTATATTCATTGCCAGGTTCTGTTCTGAAGATGGAATAAATGTGTTGAGCTGTTATCTCTTTGCCTTCATTTATTCACATGGACCCACTGTTTAACATCTTGTTCACAATAAGTCATGAAAAAGTAAGCAAAAAATGATAGCCCTTTACATACCGTAAGCTTTTTGGAATGCAAAGGTTGTATTTTAGCTGGCAAGCCAGACTTCGTTAATCTCAATTGGTTTTTCAACCTGAGCATATATATGCTTACTCAGAAGCACTGAGGGCCCAATCCTATCCAATTTTTCAGCGCCAGTACAGCCACAATGCAGCCCTGAGGTATGGAGGAGGCCTCTGTGACTGCACCCCCAACACAGGAAGCAGTGCATGCCCATTGGCACAGCAGCACCAGCACTGAAAAATTGTATAGGATTGGGCCCTGAATCACTGATTATACTGGGACTTACTGTACTTTCAAGTAACTGTGGATTGCAATATTGCTTATATAAAGCAATATTATAGGCTATATTATAGGTCAGCAGAGCTGACCTAGCCATGAGGCATGTTGGAAACTTCACCTTGAACAGCAGGCCAAACCAGGCAGCAAGGCAGTGGGGGTTCCTCATTGTCTGTGACTTACTATCAGCTCCCCCCAGCCTGCCACCTGCTTCGTTTGGTATGTATGCATCCCTCCTAACACCCATGGTTATGGGAAAATGTCTTTCCTTTGGATGAGGGTGAAAGGTCCTTCTGTAATGGAAATGTGCAAGATCCTTTGAGGACATAGGGTGGCCTCTTGCTCTGGCAGGCAAGCATAGGGTTAACCCCAGGGCTCTAACTAGCAGTGGGTAGGCTGCACAGCTGCAGCCACTAGAGGCAACCAAGTCATTAAGGGATAAAAGCAGCACCTGGAGAAGGGAGAGTTTGGTGGGTGTAGAAGGAAGGAGTTTGGAGAGATTGAGAGAGCAGAAGGGAAGCTTGGAGGAGAGAGAACTAAACTGATGAACTACTGAGGATTAATGGACTGGCTGATAGATTCTGACTAATAGACAGATGGATGAATAGACTTCTGAGGATTGCTGGAACAGAGACTTCTGTAGACACTGGAGATTGATGTGTGGCTGCCACTCCCAAGACCTGCTGAGGACCAAGTTGTTGCTGTGGTGGCTGAAGAAGCTGCTGGCAGGAGAGGGGAGGAAGGAGGACCTCTGCAGGTTGAACAGGCAAGCTACCGTTGTGGTGGGAGCCAGTAGTACAGAACTAGGGCCATTGTTGGGGAACACAGGGGAGCTAGTTAGCTTAAAGTGGGCATAGGTTCTCTAGGTGAAGCTTGGACTGGGGATTTGGCAAAACACCTTCCCACCACAATGTGCTGATTGGGTACTTCAGTCACTTAGCCTTCACCCTTTTTGCAATGGGTTCTTTCAAAACGGAGGCTATTCTGTACACATGCTGCCCACCTTCACATCTTGTGCTGTCCTTCCATCACTGAATGTGTGTGTGTGTGATATGCTGCTTAAGACTTTTGTCATGTTTAGTTTATTTAGAAGTTCAACAGGTAACCCAATCATAATCCAGTGCAGGGTTGGGGCTGCCTGCGGCTCAGCCCAGGGCAAGGGAAAGTCATTCCTCTTACATGGGGTAACACGGCTCTAGCCCCAATGGGTCTACTCGATCTGTGCTACCTAAAAAGATGGCACAGATCCAAGCAGCCCCATGCTATGCCGAGGTGCCTGAGAGTGAGATCAGGATCAGGCCTAAATGCTGGATCCTGGCCCATCCCTGCTTGGCCCTAGTTCACTCATGGACCCGTCCACTGCCTTCCCTCCCCCAGCCCAGAATGCCCCCGTTCCACCCTCCCTCTGTCATCCCCGAACCCCTGCACCAGCCTCACTCAGCTGGTGGTTACTCACCAGTGTGCTGGCTCTGTGGGGTCCATGTCAGCCTTCCTTCTCTCCCGGTGGTGGGAAAGTGCCAGTATTTTAGAGATATGTAAAATGTGGTACTATGCAACTTTTCAAAGGCAGCAAATTCCAAGACTTGACTGAAGCTCTGGAAGTAATTAACAGTCGACAATTACACTACCCAGTCATGAAATCTTTTTTAAAAATTCATCCCATCACACCCGCCATTTACCTTGAAATTAGGCTTTAAAAACATTAAAGGGAATAACTATTTTAAAAGTACATGTGCATAAGAACAGCTCCACTGGATCAGGCCATAGGCCCATCTAGTCCAGCTTCTTGTATCTCACAGCGGCCCCACCAAATGCCCCAGGGAGCACACCTGATAACAAGAAGCCTGCATCCTGGTGCCCTCCCTTGCATCTGACATAGCCCATCTCTAAAATCAGAAGGTTGCACATACACATCATGGCTTGTAAACTGTAATAGGTTTTTCCTCCAGAAACTTGTCCAATCCCCTTTTAAAGGCATCTAGGCCAGATGCTGTCACCACATCCTGTGGCAAGGAGTTCCACAGACCAACCACACGCTGAGTAAAGAAATATTTTCTTTCCCAAGCATAGAAGTGGCCTTCTTCACTGCCACTGCACATTGGGCCGACACTTTCATTGACTTGTCCACCACCACCCCGTTTCAGTTTCAATTTATTTGCTTAAAAACATAGGTCGTCGCAATACATTAAAAGAAAAACAACAAAATATATAACAATAACCAATAAAAACACTCATCCTTAAGATTTATGGAGTTTTGCACGGATCTTTTTTGCGACTTTGGCAAACTTTGCTACTTGATAGGTGATAGTAACATCTGTACCCGCAAGCAAACTGCATAGCTGAGCAGGCAAGGGTCTATCATGCAATAATCTAAGTATACCAGCAAGAAATTGATTCCTAGGATGATCATACAAGGGACAACTAAATAAATAGTGAAAGATATCATCAATAACCCCTAGTCCACATAAACAAACTCTTTGATAAAAGGGGATATTATTATATTTCCCCTCCAACCAGGCTGATGGCATACATTGAAAGTGAAGGGCCATAAATGCTTTTCGTATCGGAGCAGCAGTTAAATTTATAAAATAATTTTCCAAACCAAAAGATGTTTTATAAACATGAAACCAAAATGCAGATAACATTTGGGAAATAATACATAAATCCATCCTCTTAGAATAAAGGCTAATTTTTTCTTTGAGCAACTTCTTGATTTCATTAGTAATAAGAATAGGAAGGGACTCTACATTGAGTCCATATTCATCCATTATAGGTCTAACCGAATTTGCCCAAGACTCTTGTGCAGGATTTTGAAGTTGTTCTAAAAAACATATCTTTGGGAGGCGGGAGTCATTCATGGAGTTCAATTTTAACCAATACCTAATGAGTGCAATATGACAGCTAGCTTCAACTGAAATCAATCCCACCTCAGCTCTTAAATATACAATTGGCGTTGCACGGGGAACAGATAAAATAGATCGTATAAAAAAATTCTGGGCCAATTCCAAAATAGGGGACTTTGTATATCCCCAGATCTCAGCCCCATAGGTTATTTGAGGAATTATTTTTTTTGGCAAACACCTCAACAGCTGGAGCAACTAAACTTCCCCCGTGAACTCTAGTAAATCGAAGTAAAGATTGAGTAGACTGAGTCGCCTTCAAATTAACTGCATTAAAATGATACTTCCATGAGAGTTGAGCACTAAAATGGAGACCAAGATAACTAAAAGCACCAAGCTGTTCTATAGGTTTTCCTATAGGTTTTCCATCAAGGAAAACCACCACCCCAAGATCTCTCTCCTGATCTGTCACAGACAGCTCAGAACCCATTAGCCTATATGTGAAGTTTTGATTTTTTGCCCCAATGTGCATGACTTTACACTTACTGACATTGAAATGCATCTGCCGTTTTGCTGCCCATTCTGCCAGTTTGGAGAGATCCTTCTGGAGCTCCTCACAATCACTTCTGGTCTTCACCACTCAGTCACCTCACTGCTCAACACTAAACTTAGCCACCTCACTGCTCAACCTTGTCGCCAGGTCATTTATGAAGAGATTAGCAGCAACTGTTACCCTGTACATGCCTGATCTCATCTGATCTTGGAAGCTAAGCAGGGTTAGGCCTGGTTAGTACTTGGATGGGAGACTGCCTGGCAATACTGGATGCTGTAGGCTTATACCATAGTCTTTCAAGACTGAAGGTTGCCAACCATTTATGAAGAGATTGAAGAGCACTGGTCCCAGGACAGATCCTTGGGGCACACCGCTTTTCACCTCACTCCATTGTGAAAATAGTCCATTGACACCCACTCTCTGTTTCCTGGTCTTCAACCAGTTCTCAATCCAGAAGAGGACCTGCCCTCTAATTCCCTGACTGTGGAGTTTTTTCAGTAGCCTTTGGTGAGGGACCGTGTCAAACGCCTTCTGAAAGTCCAGATATATGATGTCCACGGGTTCTCCCGCATCCACGTGCCTGTTGACCTTTTCAAAGAATTCTAAAAGGTTTGTGAGGCAAGACTTACCCTTACAGAAGCCATGCTGATTCTCCCTGAGCAAGGCCTGTTCGTCCTTGTGTTTGGAGATTCTATCTTTGATGAGGCATTCCACCAACTTACCCGGTATAGATGTTAGGCTGACCGACCTATAGTTTCCTGGGTCCCCCCTCTTTCCCTTTTTAAAGATCAGCATGACATTTGCTATCCTCCAATCCTCTGGCACCGTGGCCGTTTTGAGGGACAAGTTGCATATTTTAGTCAAGAGATCAGCAACTTCATTCTTCAATTCCTTAATAACTCTTGGGTGGATGCCATCAGGGCCCGGTGACTTATTGATCTTTAATTTATCAATGAGGTCTGAAACATCTTCTCTTTTAACCTCTATCTGACTTAATTCCTTGGTCAGAAGGGGCCATTCGGGCAGCGGTATTTGCCCGAGGACTTCTGCCGTGAAGACAGATGCAAAGAACTCGTTTAATTTCTCTGCCATCTCTAAGTCTCCTTTTATCTCCCCTCACCATCCAAAAGGAGCTTGTTTCTGGGAGCATATGCTCACCTCAAAAGAGCACTCATGTGCATTCTTCTAAAGGATAATGATTGTCTCCTTTGAAATCTCCTGAGCATCTCATTTAAAGCACAAGAACAACAAATACAAAAGAGAACAGTGATGAACATCTGGAGAAACAACAAGAAATGAGGATAAATGGTGAGGCATATGCATAGCACAGCTGCTGCTAAGTGAGAATGTTTGCCAGAGACAAATAAACTCTTTGATAGAGTGTATAGAATTTACTAAAGTCCTCAAAATAAAAATCATGTCAAATTGTAGGTGAATTTAATGTAAGCTGTTGAGCAGGAACATAAGGAGAAACACAATCCCAGGAAACTGAAAAAGCACACAATGCAGCAGCCTTGGTGAAACTTCAATTACTCCAAAATATGACTACTGATTATTGGGACCAGTTGGTGAGAGTATAACTCACTGGTGCTTAAACCAGTAACCATCTTCAGTGGTTACTAGCCTATCCAGCCCTGCCTTTGGAGAAGAATGGCATAATGGGAAAGCACAACCCAGTCAGAGATGAGGATCTCAGAGTACCAAGTGAGCACCCTGCTCCAACAGAGAAGTTTTAAATTGTTGAGGCCTAAATTCACTCTCCCAGGCTCCAATCCTTCTACGAAGGTCGCCCAGAAAGTAATGCACCACATTTTTTTTTCTCAGCCTACAGTAATGGTACGAATGTGAAACTTTAGATATACATTATTTGAATTTTCAGGAGTGCGCACACAAATTTTTGGTTTCTTCAGAGAGATAGCGTAGCTGCAGCAGTGTTTTGAAATGGCGTCTGTAAGTGATGTACGTTACAAGCAGCGTGTCGTCATTGAATTTCTCACTGCGGAGAAATAAACTGTTGGGAACATTCACAAACGTTTGTGTACAGTTTATGGAGAATCTGCAGTCGACAGAAGTACGGTTAGTCGCTGGGCACAGAGGGTGAGGCCATTAGAAGGCGGTTTGGCAAAGATTTGCAGCGTTCGGGGTGGCCTTCCACGGCTGTCACACCTGACAGCGTTCGGGGCGGTCATCCATGGCTGTCACACCTGATACACCTGTCACACCTGACAAGACACAGCTTGCTGATGTGCTCATTCACGAGGACCGACGCATAACGACTAGGCAGTTGGAGCTGAAGCTGTGGATGCAATCATCCGTGCTCTTGATTACTCAAAAGTGTGTGCATGATGGGTTCCACGCTGTCTTACGGTGGACCACAAATCTCTCAGAAAAAACATTTCTTCTGAGTTGCTGAAACGTTTTGAAGATGAGGGGGAAGCGTTCTTGTCCAGGATTGTGACAGGTGATGAAACCTGGGTTCACCATTTTGAGCCCGAAACAAAACGACAGTCGATGGAACGGTGTCATCCTCAATCTCCACAGAAGAAAAATTTCAAAGCAACTGCTTCCGCCGGTAAGGTCATGATCACTGTGTTTTGGGACTGTGAGGGCATCATACTCATTGATGTGATGCCAAGAGGCAGCACCATTGATTCTGAAGCTTATGTGAAGACATTAACCAAACTCAAGAAGCGCTTCCAGTGACTTCGGCGCCATAACAACCCAGGTGAATGTTTGATTCAACATGATAACGCTCGGCCTCACACAAGTTTGAGGACTTCAGAACACATCACTAAACAGGGTTGGACTGTGTTACCCCATCCACCCTACAGCCCTGACCTAGCTCCCTCAGACTTCCACTTGTTTGGGCCATTAAAGGATGCCATTCGCAGAAGACATTTTGAGGATGACAAAGAGGTGATTCGCACAGTGAAGAAATGGCTTCGTGACCAGAACAAGGAGTGGTACTGACAGGGCATACATGCCCTTGTGTCTCGTTGGAGGAAGGCCATAGAACTGGACGGAGATTACGTGGAAAAATAGGGAGAGTAGAAGAAACATCATTCTTTCTTGTGTGTAAGTTTCATTGTGTTCAATAAATAATTGTTGAAGAAAAAAAAATGTGGTGCATTACTTTCTGGGTGACCCTCGTATTTGTCCAGCAAAATGTCTTAAAGGGGTGCCCCCACAGCCTGAAGTCTTACACTCCTTACCCACAAATTCTTCCTGACCTGCTGATGAGCACACACAGTGGAGAACGGGCCCCTCTGTATGGATAAGCCTGGCTCTAGGAGTTGCAGACTCTGAGGTGTCTTGGTCCTGGTCTTAACTGACCATTTGTTCTCAAGCTCCACCCTGCTGCTCAGGGTGAGGGTCATGACAATTACAGGTCCACTTCTGAGTATAGTTCAAGGTGTTGGTACTTACTTTTAAGTAAGTAAGTGGGAGGAGCAGCTAGTATTGGCAACCTTCAGTCTCGAAAGACTATGGTATCACGCTCTGAAAGGTGGTTCTGGCACAGCATCTAGTGTGGCTGAAAAGGCCAATCCGGGAGTGACAATCCCTTCCACACTGGGAGCAAGTGCAGTCTGTCCCTGGTCTGTCTCCCCGCTATGGGCCTTCCTTTTTTGCCTCTTTGCCTCAGACTGCTGGCAAAGTGTCTCTTCAAACTGGGAAAGGCCATGCTGCACAGCCTGCCTCCAACCGGACCGCTCAGAGGCCAGGGTTTCCCACTTGTTGAGGTCCATCCCTAAGGCCTTCAGATCCCTCTTGCAGATGTCCTTGTATCGCAGCTGTGGTCTACCTGTAGGGCGCTTTCCTTGCACGAGTTCTCCATGGAGGAGATCCTTTGGGATCCGGCCATCATCCATTCTCACAACATGACTGAGCCAATGCAGGCGTCTCTGTTTCAGCAGTGCATACATGCTAGGGATTCCAGCTCGTTCCAGGACTGTGTTGTTATGAACTTTGTCCTGCCAGGTGATGCCGAGAATGCGCCGGAGGCAGCGCATGTGGAAAGCGTTCAGTTTTCTCTCCTGTTGTGAGTGGAGAGTCCTTGACTCGCTGCAGTACAGAAGGGCAGGAGGTCTGGTCTAGAGGGTAGAGCCTCCATTTGCCTGAAGATTAACATCCACAAGGTCGCCAGTTCGAGGCCACCGGCACCGTGCGACCTTGAAGCAGCTGGCAAGCTGCAGCTGAGCTGTTCCATCTGCTTGGAGCGTGGGAGGATGGAGGCCAGAATGTTAAACCAGATCGGAGTGTAACACCTTGAATGTGGTGGTTCTTGAAAGAGAGTACCTTCTTTCAATTTGTAAAAATCCCTGCGTGGATTTAATAAGCCTGCCTGTGTAAACCGCCTTGAATAAAGTCTTGAATAAAAGACCAAGAAAGGCGGTATATAAATACTGTATATTATATATTATATTATTACTCAGGATGCAAGCTCTGTAGACCTGGATCTTGGTATGTTCTGTCAGCTTCTTGTTGGACCAGACTCTCTTTGTGAGTCTGGAAAACGTGGTAGCTGCTTTACCGATGTGTTTGTTTAGCTCAGTATCGAGAGAAAGAGTGTCGGAGATCATTGAGCCAAGGTACACAAAGTCATGGACAACCTCCAGTTCATGCGCAGAGATTGTATACTTTTAAGTAAGTAAGTGGGAGGAGCAGCTATAGCAGAGTTAGTGGCTGGCATGATACCAGGTGAGGGAGAGGCGTTTGGTACTCTACTTCAGATGACATGAGGACTTGGTCAGCCTTGTGTGAAATGCCTCTAGGTCAACGTCTATAGATAAGCTTAAAGGTCTCTCTGGGAAGGTGCAGCATTGCAGCCATTCTCCTTTCTCAGAAGTTTCCTTGTGCACAAATGTTGACCATTTACAGCCCTAACCAGAGATCAGCAGGAGAAAATCTCCCATTGTACTATCAAGCAGATCGTTTGCAAAAGGAAGATTTAGAAATGTCCACCCTCCTTAGACACATTCAGGTTCAGAAGATCTCATCAGCAGGTCTGTCTGGGAACATACCTTATTTCTACATAGCTGTGAGTGGAGAAGACAAAGACAAGTGCCAGAGGCAATGCCTTACTGCACAAACATTCAATATGGTGGAAAAATAAGCTTGATATTGAGTGTGGAAAGAGTTATAAAGTGGTAGCTTATTGGTGAAGAAGTAAAAGAAACAAAGGCACTACAGTACATAGTTTGAAAAGTTAAGCTAGAAATTAATCAAGATATTTTGAAATGCATATATTTATAAGTAAGCCCATTGCTAAACATATATATTAAGTGGTACAAGGTAGCGCATTCAAGAAGTGAATCACTGCATTGCTCATAAAACCCTGTCAAGGCAAAAGAAATAATGAGTACAGAATTCTCTTACCAGGAAATCTCATTATACAAAGGCAGAATTCAAATGGCAGAACAGCAAATGCAGGGTCAAGGGAGAAGGAGAATGTGCACATTTTATTTTACTGTGTTAAACAAATACACTGATATGATCCCATCTACCAAGGTCTGTATCTAAGCAGGTCCAACCACCAATATAAGTATACAAGCACCATTGCGGGCAGAATTCAGAGTAGCATTTTACAGACATCATAACGATTCCTGAGCACAAATACATATGTAATTGCTCAGAATCTGAGATTGTCATTAGGCAGAAATGTGTTTTGTGCTTACACATAGCATGTGCAAGACGCTTCTGCTTACAGAGCACAATTCTGTCCCTGATCCAGCAGAATCACTGAAGCAGGTCTTATGCCCCTTCTGTGCTCATGGAGATCCTTCCTTTCATGATTCTTCTGGGGTGAAAGATTGATAGTTTGGTGTAAGCCCTCATTCAAGTCCATTTCCTTTGAAATGGAGTTCTTATCATGCACTATAGTTTGTGGATATTTCCAGCAGTGTCAAAAAGTGTTTCCCCTTTTAACAATTGTTTGGAAATTGCTTTAAAAGTGTTTACATGTTCAAGAAGCACTGTCCTCATTCTGAATTGACTTTGCCCTCAGTGACATTAGCATACAGCCGAATCTAATTGGTTACATAGCCCTTTGACAATGAAACCAGAATTGTAATGGGAATACATTCACTACATGATGCTCCACTGGTAGAGGTGTTTGTTTCCAGTGAGTAAAATGAGATTACAGCCCAAGTATTACTGAACACAATGCGCTTACTTCTGAATAAGGTGAATAACACCATTTTCAGACATCTCTATCCATTGGCTGGGATCAACCATGCAAATAATACTGAGTGGCAAAAGACAAGAGAAGATGAAGTTATATAACAGATAGGGGAGGCAATGGTGCTGAACATGAACAGTTTCTCCTGATATTTTGAAATAGCTGATCCTTTCCCAAAAATCAAGATTCTGCGCTGAGGCCCCAAAGGCGTGATTTTCATTTATTATACTGCTATAATTCTTGCCAAATATCAATTTCGTTGAAAATTATCAACAACCTAGAGGATCCATTGTAAATTAAGAGCTATGTTATCATTGATTTGAGAGTCCCTTATTTAATATTTAAATAATTGTTTTGAATTTGAATAATAAATGTTCCCTGTAATTATTTTATAATTTGCATATTTTAATTGAAAATTACATATCTTTAAATAATAATAATAATCAAAGTTATTACTTCACACAAACTTGATTTCTTCATTATGACTGTGTTCCAAGATAGTTTTATTTTTTAAAACTGTGATTATCTACAGCTTATACACTTACATGTCATTTTCTAAATTATGTTAATTCTAAACTATGTAGCGAAAACCTTTTCAGAGGTTTTACCAACTGGAAAATTTCACAGACCATAAGCCATAGTTATTTTGGTTTATTTTCTAAAAAACATCTCTTTTTAACAGGGTTTTATCCGTTCAGCTTGCATCTATTCAGTATGCTTTCTCTTCTCAACCCATTTGATGACAACATGCAAATGTATATCAATAGTGAATTCTGTGTGAGAGACTAAAAGGAGAAAGGCTACAAAGTTAATTATCTTCTTTTGTAACAACAAATAAATACAGGTTACAGATACTAAACTCAAAAACCTTGATGGTACATATTGGTTTGCAAATTCATTCCCTAACATCTGTGAAATCTATGAAAAGATTCTCCTCACCAAGTAAAAATATGAGATCCATTATCCACATAGCAGAATCTGTACCATTTATTCGCCACTGGTAGAACTCAATTACCATGCAGACTGTCCTTTCATAAATGACATATTGGTAGAAGCAGCACTGCTGATAGGGTGACCTGCATGATAATTGGGCCATTCCAGGATTTCCCTTTCATCTGTGCTGCTTCTGCCAAAGCATCATTTCACAGCTCAGCAGCTTATGGTAGCTCTCGGTGAGCCAATTATCATGTGGGCCAGATAAAGAGTTTCCACCAGCTGTATTTGTCCCCCAGGCCTTATCTTTGAAACCCCTGCTGTAAAGTATTATTATATCCCTCCACCAGCAGGATTAGATTCCTGGCATGCATCTGGATGGCAGTGGCACGTCTAGAGTCCTCCTGTATAAGCATTCACAATCTAAAACTTGGCACACATTCAACATTTTGTAGAGCAGAAATCACAACTTGATGCCAGTTTTTCACACATTCCGTGGCATCCCCCTACTTAGCTAATTAGCAATGACTTTTTTTTTTCTCTTTTAACTTCCTGACTGGTGCACTTTATGATGGTTTTGAAAACCAAAATAACGTCACATTTGATTACCAGGATTATGCCTTATATTTGCTAATTGAAGGAGCAAAAACATCCTGTACATGAACCCAACAATGTCGAAGATGACTGGCATTTTTCCAATAGCATTCTTTTCGTTACTATAGCTACCCCCTTAGTACTTTATCTTGCATCTGTATACTAATCTACAAGAGTTTCCTTTTACTTGAACATTTAAAAAAACAACTGCTTCCTCCAGAAGGTGCTTCTCTGATCTTTAGGTACTACTCTATTTGGGGTATTTTCTAAGAAGAGAATGTTTAGAAGTTTTTTGTTTTCTGCAGTTGCTCAGAATCTTTGTTTGTACTGGTAAAAATGGTTTGAAAAACAGGTGCTCAATTTTGTACTGAAGTGCTAATAAATATCCTAAAATGGTAATGATATTTGACAGAAGGAAATTATTTAATTATTTAAATGATTTATATCCTGCCTGTTCCTCTGAATAAACAGAGTGCTCAAGGTGGCATGATTCGCACTATTATACACAACTGAGAGCATGTCATTGTACTAGCAACAATTACTGTGCGTAAATACACATATTTAAAACTCTTAGAAAAAAAACAGGAAAGATACTTTCAGGTTCAAAAAGCTACATAATAGCACCTACTCTTCCATTCGTAAGAATAGCCCCAAATGGATGTGCTAAAAGAAGATTATGGAACTTTTTCCTTTTTGAAATTTGCAGTTTCTAGGATAAGTCATGGTCATGGTTCCAGTGACTGCTTTCAATGCTCTTTGGGTCAAATGTGTCTCATTGAAGGGTTACAAGAGGAGGAAAAAATTGCAGAGGAAGAAGCAGCTGCAACAACGGTGTTTGCCAGTAGGCTGCTTTAGGGCAATGTGATGTTACACAGGATCGTGTCCCACTCTGGGCTGGCCCTACCACAAAGCATGGCAAATGTGGGCCAGTTCACAAGAGCAGTACAGCCTCTGAGTACCATCATCCTGCTCCCCACTCTTAACACTGAAGGCCTGCAGAGGAAGAAAGATGAAATGCTGTATTTCCTCTTCCCTTCCTAACAGAAAAGGAAGGAAGGAAAGAATTGGCAGGATGATTTTAGGGGAGGGGTTGGTTTTAGGAGAGACAAAGAATATTAGCCTTGATCCTGATCCTCAAGAGCATTAGCCTTGATCCTGATTTATGATCCTGGTCCATACATTCAGCCAGAAGCTGTGCTGAAATAGAGTAGTGAAGGAATACCATGACTTCCTTTCCTCCACCACACAGATTGCCTCCAGTGTGAACTTCCATGTGACCACCTGACTGTTTCTGCACAGTTGGATATTCTCATGCAAGGAAAGAATTCATTCTTGTGCAGCTCCTCCACTATGCTGTTTCAGCTCTATCCATGACTGAATATATGAACCAGAGCTAACTTCTGATTTCAAGCATATTCTAAGAGTTCATCCAGAATCTAGGATCTTCTTATGACGGGTGTTGAACTGAGTACAACTTTGTGAGTTCATTTACTGTTTGCCATCTAAGGGCACAATCCTAACCCCTTATGCCAGTGTTTTTTAGCACTGACATAAGGGCAATGCAGCTCTGAGGTAAGGGAACAAACATTCCCTTCCTTTCAAGAGGCCTCTGTGAGTGACACCCAATTGCAGGATGCAGCACATGTCCCATTGGCACCGATATGCCACTGCTGGAAAGCACTGAAATAAGGGGTTAAGATTGTGCCCTAAGTGAAACTAGCATAATTTTTAAATTACTTTTCACTTTCTGGTTGAAATGTCAACAACTCTTGAAGCATAAACTTTGCATAAACATAAAGTAATATCAGTACACTCTTACTAATGAGAATCACAGTTTTTGTGGCAAGTCCTGAAGCATGGGATGAGGAAAACAGCATGAAAATAGTTTCCGCCAAGCTGACAAAACCTTGGAAAATTGGATAATAGAGTTTAGCAAACTCAGTTTTGGATTAATAATGCAAACCAGTAAAATTCAGCACATCCTGAATCTCCAAATAAGCAAAACTCAAGTTGGGTATCTATTCCTGATGCAATAAGCAAAAGTAAACAGTAACAAATTAAGCTTCAAAATAACATTTCTTAGATTGCACTTTAAAAGGAATACTAATATTTTACGAGGGTATTCCAGAACTGACACAAGTCCATTCCAGATTGTTCAGATTCAGCAAAACCTTATAATTCAGCTCAAGTAATATGTTTTCAACTGTGAATCTTCAGTGCTTCTTTAAAGAGGCAGTTGGGAGGTAACCCGAAGTAAGGGAGGAAAAGTGAGTCACAAAGATGTGTGAAAAGTTAAACAAAACCTGGCCATTTCCTCTCTTACAATTGAAATATTTCAGCTTGTTTCCCTATGGAGCATCCTCAGATTATGCTGTGCATGAATGGCTTGCATTAACATCATATCCGTAAAATGTAGTCAATCCAAGAAAATAATTTAGCTGATAGTTGCTATGGCTGCAGACCACAGATTAATTAAGCAAAAATACAATTCTTTTTGAACGCATTTTTTTCTATAAATAACTGTGCAACTAGGGATTGATGCATAGCCTCCACTTGAATTTATAGTCTGTCAGTACATGCTGCATATTTAACAACAAACAACAACATAGTGTTTATGATTGCTGATTGACTCTAGTCACTTCACACAACCATGGAAGTATGTAATGTGTAAGGCACTGAGGTCCTGGAGACTCTGGACAATTGCACCCGTGTGCCTTATTCCCTGTCAGTGGTGGACCTCCCCAGCCCCGCACCCCAGGACAAAGGTCCGTGATGGCGCACCCCCAAGGGATGTCAATGCCCCCCTGCATGCAAATCCCCCCCCCCCACACTTGTCTGGAGCTCACCGAGCCTTGTGCAACTCCAGGATGTGTCAGGGAAGTCTCTCTGAGGTTCCCCAATGCTTTAAACTGTGTTTCTGGAAAACCAGAAGCACAGTTTCTGACCTCATTGAGAACTTCAGAGAGCCTTCCACGGGGTCCTAAAGGCACGCAAGTCTCCATGTCCAGGGTATTTGCCCCATAGAATGACTGGGAAGTCCACCACTGCTCCCTGTTCCATCAGAGCAGTTTGCAAACACTGAAAACTACTGGCTGAATCTCAACTGAACTGCAGCCCCACCTCCATAGATGGCTGGAGGATTTCAGGCTCAACAGCTTTCAGGCCCAGCCCGAATAGTAATCTAAAGTGCCAAAAGAGTTCCATGGTCAGGCCTTATATTATTGCTGGTTTTGCTGGACATTTTATTTAGTTATATCCCATCTTTCCCCTGCTGAAGCAAATGCCCAAGGCAGCTTGCAAAGCTCCATTACAAAAGTACAAGTAACACCACAGGTAAAAAGGAAAAATATCAAACAAAGCATTAAATATATTAGTTTTAACAACAAAAAGTGAAACATAAAAACAAGACAAAGGAAACCTAATACATAAGATTGAGCCACTGGGTGAGCAAATTAGTCTAGGGAGTCAGTAAAGCCACAGCAGTATTTCAGAGATGCAGAGGGCAAATAATCACTCAGCAGCCAAATGCCAGATGAAACAGGTATGTTTTGAGCCCTCACCAAACTGTCATAAGGGAGGGAGTAGTTCTTAATTCCCCTGGAAGAGAACTCCATAGTTGTGGTACTACTACAGAGAAGGCTCGCCCTTGAGCTGACTCGTCTCTCACTTGGGACAGAAGTAGAACTTGTAGAAGAGCCCCCTCAAATGACCTAAGATGGCAGGATGGAATGTATGGAAGGAGGGGGTTTTCAGATAGCCTGGATCCAAATCATGGAGGGTGTTAAAAATTCAAACTTGCACCTTGAATTGGGACTGGAAACAAATAGGCAGCCAATGTAGCTGCTGAAGCAATATTAGCCTATGGGCATAATCCTAACCCACTTTCCAGCACCGGGGTAAGAGCAATGCAGCTCCGAGGTAAGGGAGCAAACATTCCCTTACGTTGAGGAGGCCTCCGTGACTGCCAACCAACTGCAGGATGCAGCTCATGCCCTACTGGCTATGTCAGCTATTTCAGTGCAGGAAAGTAGGTTAGGATTTGGGCGTAAGTACCTTGTTCCTAGGGACAGACTGAGGTGAAACAGACTGCCAGGATACTCCATTTGAGCGTGCAGAATGGCTGGCCAACCTCCCTGTCACTGTCATGCTGACAGTGTGCATGCAATGCCAGGTCATTTGAAGGTTGTTTTTCATGCAAAGTCAGAAATCACACTGAAACAGAGAGTCATTGGCCAACCTCCAGATCAACCCACATATATCTTCCAAACTTGCATTTCAGTTGGACTGTCATTTTAACTGCCTTTCCCACTTTAACCTTGAAGCAACACCTGTATAGCAGTGGTTCTCAAACTTTTAGCATCGGGACCCACATTTTAGAATGAGAATCTGTCAGGATCCACCAGAAGTGATGTCATGACCGGAAGTGACATCATCAAGCAGGAAAATTTTTAGCAATCCTAGGCTGCAATCCTACCCATACTTACCCAAGAGTAAGTCCCATTTACTAGCATTGTTAAAAGCATATATAGAGTAGCCTGATAGAAGTACAGATGTGTAACATTTACCCAAATGCAGTCACATACCACAGTAGCATTAAGTCTAATATATTAAAAATAAAATATTAAAATGAATAGGGACCCATCTGAAGATGGCTCACAACCCACCTAGTGGGTCCTGACCCACAGTTTGAGAAACACTGCTCTATAGGCAACATCACATATGCAATTTAAGTAACCAAATGGGAAAGTTTCCTCACTTTGAGCACAAGACTTGTAGGTTCCACCAGAAATCCCCATCCTCTAGTCTCATGGATGTTCCACAGTGTGCCGGAAGTTCTTACAGAGTTATCTGAAGTTTGCCAGCAGATCAAGTCAAGAACTCAGTAAATTTATCCAAACTCTTTTCTTTAGCAATTGTAGTGCTGCATGCTCCAATACAAATCAGTTTAGCTAACAAGTATCATACCATTACAGACTTTAAATGGTTATAATAACAAAAGAATGTTGTTCTAATGATTATGTTTTCAGGTGTACATAACTGAGAGCTCAATCCAAACTTTGGCTGGAGCAAAAGCCTCTGTGGCAACCGAGGATGTCGCCAACATGCCATAAAGCATGTTTGCAGCACCCAGAGAGCAAGCAGAGCTAGTGGGGAGGCTGGCATTGCATCTTGATGAACGACCACTGGTGGAGGTAAGAAATGACATAAACGTAAAATGAATCAATGGTTTGTTTAGCAGCTTCTTTGAGACAGACAAAAGAGGAACTGAAAGTTTGCAACTCAATCTCAAGAGACTGTTGTATCATGAAGACAGGAATGTGTTGATGAAGCAGAGTCCTGAGCAGATGAAAAATAAAAGCAGACATGCAGCTCTAAACCTTGGTTTGCATGTTTTACACCTGGAACCTCAAACTACACTGGGGATTCTTAACATAATTGTATTGGCAACCTTCAGTCTCGAAAGACTATGGTATCGCGCTCTGAAAGGTGGTTCTGGATTCTTAACAATGGCTAGCATAAACCATGGTTTCACAGTGTTGGTACCAAGCACAGCTCCTCATCCAGTGTCCTACCTTGCTGAACTCTGATGCCACATCTGGTTTTGTGTGTTATACCTGAATGCAGCTGCAACTTAACCCTCACTCTCTTTGGCTGAAGTGAATGCCCAGTTAAATTCAATTAGATTCTACCTTTCTCCTTCTTAAATTTCTATTATGGGAACTGTAGTGGGAACAGAGATTTCATGGAAATAATCTTCTGCTGCAGCCGCTAGAGAATAATAGAATGATACGCATGGAAAGCAACATGACAATGACTCTCTCAGGACATATAAAATTGGATCACAGCTCAAATTGCTGAAATTCTGTTTTTGTGGGTCAGGGTTCCACAAGAATGAGAGATGTTTTCAGCTAAAAAAATTTAATGGTGATATCAAAGTTACAAAGTATTTTTCATATTTTGAATGAATGTTGCTAGTGTGCAGAAATTTTAAATCATGGGTATCTCAGCATAAGAAGCAGAAGGGACACATTCCCCATGCTAGAAGAGATTTCAAATGACGTTGTGTTGCATAGAGCTGGTGTTTTTATCTGTTATTTCCAGTCTAGGAATTTATGTATGGAATTTTCTAAGCAATTGTTTTTCATTTCTAGCACTGAATAAGGAAAACACTCTTTAGGCAACCTTGAATGCGTAGCTGAACTGAATCCTCTGAGTGTAATAAATATGAAACATGCTGATTACTATTGCAGATGGCCAATTAGTGTATTTGACATCAGTATATAATCTTATCTTATTACAAGTGGCACACTGCTCTTGTCAGGAAGAGAATATTCAGCAAACTGAAGTAATGAAAGCATGACACTCCATAAAATGGCGCAAATATTGTTAATTTTACTTTTAAAGTTATTTTGTTCATTCAAAGAAAAGACTGAAAACTGGGATTGTTTGGCTTTCTGGATATGAAATGCAGCAAAGACTCTGCCAATAAAAATGTAAAGGATAGTTTGGTTATATTCTGCTATTATAACCATGAGTTTTGATTTGAGCAAACTACACATTAACAAATACAGGTGTCCCCCTGGTATCCACGGAGGATAAGTTCCAGCTGCAACCTCGGATACCTGAAACAATGGACAGCAGCAAACCCTGCTAAAATTCCCATCATGCTCATGATTCACCTCTGTTTACAAATGCTTTGTAAAAGAGAGCTCATTCTTCCTTTCGCTTTGGAACAGGAAGTAGACAGTGAGAACCTAGCTGCTAGAGGATCGCGACACTGAGAACGCCAACAGGAAGTGGACAGCAGAGAATTTTGTTAGCGTTTTCACTCTGAGATAGATCTGAAGACAACACAAACATTTTGATAAATATATATTAGGCATTCCTTAATGTTGAACTGTGCCCCTCTGCTTTCATGGTAGCCATTGAACCTAACTACCCTGTGAAGATAGTGTTTCACCAGACATAACTGCCTTACAGCAGTACAACATGTACAGTCGTGAAAACACTTCTAGCAGCAATACACTGCTGGAGTGGCAGTGGGAAGGCTGGAGCTGCTGGAGCAATCACCCAGACTCACCGTGCAAGAAGGATGGCAGGCAAGGCAGGATGGGATGGGTGAAGGTGCAAGGGAGCAAGGGAGAGTGGAACAAGGTGGCAGTGGGGGGCAGGGGAGAGCAGATCAGGCCTAAGAAGGGAGCAGGTTTAGCAGCAGCAGCTACCGAATCCTAGTGCCCTTCCTAGACCTGATCTCATGGTGCAGGTTCACATGGAACTGCACCGGCATATTCACTAGTGCAGGTCTGAGCAGAGCCTTCTGCACTGTGGAGGATTACCTGAAGGAGACCTCCACAACTGCCCCCTACAGGATGAAGTGGTAACCTTTTCAGTAGGGGAGAATGGGCATTGGATTGGGCATTGGAATGGGCATAGAGATTGGGCTCTAAGACATTGTTTCTCAAGGTTTGTCCTCCACCATACTAGTTCACACGGTCTACCTATTTGAAGTATCACCAGGAGTAACTGGTGATGATGTCATGATGATGATGCCAGATGCAATGCAACAAACACCGGGAAGAGGCTCAGGGTGGACAGGAGGGCTTTTTCAAGCATGGAAAAACTTGCTTTGGCGTTCTGCCTACCGAGCATAGTCTCTTACTGCTGTCTGTGGCATTGCATTCATGGTCTTGCTGCCAGGCAGCAGAGGTCCACGGCTCCTGCAAGTACCACCAGACTTCATTCAAGTACCACTGGTCATACCCGTACCACTGGTTGAGAAACACTGCTGAAAGATAAGGGTAAACCAAACATAAAACTACAGATACTAAGACAGATACATAAAACTACAGATTAATAGTCAAATACAGTAGTACAAAGCTAACATGCCAAAAGGGCTGAATTCATTGCTACATGATGCGCTGACGGTCATTAGCTTGGATAGCTTCCAAAAGGCGATTGGAGAAATTCATGGAGGATCAATGGCTACTGGTCATGTTGGCTGTGCCCTGCCTCTGGGTTAAGCAGGAATATCCCTCTGAATACAAGGCATACAGGAGAGGAACAGCAGGAGAGAAGTATGCCTTTCTCTCCTGCTTGTGGGCTTCTCAGAGGCACTGGTTGACCACTGTAAGAAACAAGATGCTGGACTAGATGACCCTTTGACCTGATCCAGCAGGGCATTTCTTAAGTGCTTATGTTCAATATTTAAGAATTATCAATGTCAAATCACAAAAGCAGATATCAGTCACAAATCTAACTATAAAACATATGAATTTACAGTTATGTAAACAATTCCATGATATACAGGAAGCTGGACTAGATAGGCTTTGGCCTGATCCAGCAAGGCTCTTCTTATGTTCTTGTGTAATGGACACATCAAAAGCATGAAAGCTTGAATACTTGCACATAGGGAGTAAGTTCTGGAGTTTTGGAAGTACAGTAGTTGAATGCATGGAATATGTTACAATCAAGAACTGACCCCCAGGTGTCTGGTTGTAATCTTGCTAAATATAGTGAGATAAATTCTACCTACGCTTTAAGATGTAATTGCTTGCAATGTGCTGTTTTGTGTGAGTTGAATCTAATAAGTGACTGATAAGATGGAATCTAAATCCCTGAAATAAATAAACATAAATCAACTTCAAGATATAGCAAGTAGACCTCCATAATTGATGGTAGACCTTTTTTATTTCAGCAGAAGGCCCAACCTTCCTTGTATGCCCGAGTCATTGTTGTGGTCATACAGCCTCTGTTGTACCATGTGGAAACCTTGTTACTGTATTTGTTACTGTTACTGCTACTCCCATTTGTTTCTCTTTTTTCTTTCAGGCTTTGGTTCTTCATTAATATAATATGGGCTGAAAACTGTTTACAGGTTAGCTCCCAGTACCACTCTGTCAAATGATAAATCATGCATAAAACTTCAGAAGCAAACAATGCTTCTTGTTTGTTAATATCATTCATTGGGGAGAAAAACATGACTTGTCAAAACTTATATGCATCCCTCTACGTATCTTGTATCTGCTGATTCACTTATCTGTGGATTGGATCTGCCCCCCCCCCCCCGCATGCACCCCGGGTGCGTGGCCACTCCGGAGCAAGGTGAGTTCTGCTCCCCTCGCCTCCAGAGAGTCCTCTGAGCTCAGCAGAGGCTGTCACCGTAAACTCTGCTGTGCTCAGACTGAGCCCAAGTGCACACTCCTCTAGAGGTGTGGGGAGCCTCTGCCGCGCTCAGACTGAGCACTATAATTAAAAATTTAAGAAGTCACCTCTGAGAGCTTCCCCAGGCCTTAGAATGCCTTATAAGGCATTAAAAAGTCACATCTGGTTTTACAAAAAAAAAACCAGAAGTGACTTTTTTTCACTCTAGGGCTCTGTCTGAGCCCAGTAGAGGCTGTGGACTCTCTGGAGGGTGGGTGTTTGCCAGTATCCATGGTTTCAATCAACTGCGGGAGGTTCTGGAATGGAACCCCCGCAGATACCGGGGCATGCTTGTACACATTTCAAAATTTTCCCATGGCGGAAAGTATTTTGACAAAACTTATATCTTGCTGATGTATATCAAAACAAATCCTTGTTACACACACCAGGGATCGAACAAATCACCAAGCTGTCACCAGGACAATGGGTAATTATTTGAATGTCTCAAAAATCACATTATGGCAAATTTCTGAAGCCTGTTGCCTAACAATTCATAATTTTGAACATATATCCATACCTATGAGAGCATCCTTGCACCATAAATTATTTGGGCTGCTGTGGTATGGAACTACTCCCATTGGGGGAGGAGGCTGGGATCTGGCTTCCAGGTAGGTGCACTTAGCATGACAATCCAAGGATAATGCAAACAGTGGAAATGTGAGAGCATTTGGATGTGACAGTTACTTCTGAAATATGGGCATGCTGCCTCAGATTCCAAGATTGTCATAGTACTGCATAGTTTAAATCCTTAAAACAAAACAAAATCTCATGATGTCTTCATTCTAGGGCCCTGAAGAATGAAGCCTCTTTTGCAAACAGCATGACCTAGGAAGCTTGGATAAGTATGGCCCTAAGGCATTTACTTACTGACACATGTATGTACTGTATACATACACCATCTTAGAATCTTTTCTTGATAAATCCTGTTCTTCTCAGAAGACAGTAGTTTCTCTGTATCCTGGCTCATAACACAGTTTGTGATGGGGCTTTCTAAATGATACACATTAAAGGGAAAAAAACAGAGAGTTGACTGTTCTTTCTTTGCCTTTTTAAAAATTGCTCTCGAGCTGTCTTAGAATAGACCCTCCACTTGTCAATAAGAAAGGCAGTAATGTTTCGGTTCACCAAAGAACATGTGAGGGGATAACAACATGGGGAAACAAACTAAAGTATCTGAAAAGAACATCAGAGAGCAAAGTGGGTGCAGCATTTAGGGGTTAGTGATAGGACCTATCTCCCTTGTTCTCCACATCACTTTTCTCACTGGTTTAACTGGGAATAACTGGGAAAAGGTAGGTCTTTGCTGCCACCATCCAAAGGAAGCCCAGCCAGAAAGAGGCTACTTTGGGAAAGCCAAAGTTGTCCCAAGTCCCAGACAGGCTTCTTAAAACTAGCCAGAAGTAAAACATGATGATCTGAAAGATGTGGCAAACCCATTCTGTCCCAAGTAAATTTAGACCAGGTAGGTAAAACAGTAAATATAGAGGAAGTTTATTAAAAGGCTGTAAAAGCCAAATAACAGGAAATACAGAAGGGATACAAGTGAACCACATCAATTAGCAAACAGAAAAAAGTGGAAGGGGTTTAGTAAAAGGATGGCATGGAGATTAAAAGGCAAATGGAAAATAAACACAAACATTGATGCAGTGGGATACAATGCCTACTTGACTGCCACTGTTCTGGTTCCTGATCCTTACACTTGCAGGAGAGCCCCAGTGAAATAGCAGCTGCCGCCAGCCATGGGCCTGGGGAAATAACAAAAAGGTGCCCCCTCTTTATAGAGGCAGTCAAGGGGAAAGATGAAAATGCCCAAATAGAAAGCAGCATCCCAGGATAATTGCTGCAACATCAGGATGACTCAGCAGCCTTTTCCGAATTCTGATGAGTATCAAAAGCCTCGGATCAGCAGCTGTAACAAAAATAATATGTCCAAAGGCTCCGAAGTCTCCTGCCATCCTTGCTTCTTTCTTTCCACAGCAATAAATACTGCTGTATACTGTATTACAACTACAATATCCTGTATATAGAAAACTAGTGTGAAACATGTGCTTAACTACGCTATTTAAATACTTTAAATCCATTTTGTCTCTGATAAACTTTCCTTTGATTGCAATGAACAATTTAAATGTAGCACAACTACCCTATGTAAGGCAACACCCTGCAATTATTAAAAGTCATGGTTCAGTCGAATGAAATGACCAACACCACATTCACGTTCACATTGAAATCCCCTTTAATTGAAACCTCACATTTTAGTTTTTAGATTTCAAGAAGAAAAATATTTTGAAAAAGGGCCAGCCTAGCCTAAGTTGGCATGTTGGCCACAGGCCTCTCTCAGGCAGTAGCACAGGGAAAAAAGCCAGCCAGATCTTAAGTAATATGAAGGGTTCTATAATTCACCCCCGAATCTAGATTTGCCCCTTTGCGGGTTGAGTAGGGCAAAATCTTGAATTATGTTTTTAAGCATTTGTAAGCAAAAACCAAGTCAATATCTCATCAGGCTTGAGATATTGAGGAAACCATGAAAACACATTTTACCCCTTTTCACCCTCTTAGGTAATGATTTTCAATATTTTCTTCTCACTGACACTTTGGCGCTGACACACTGGCACACTGACAAGGGACTAAAATGGTCAAGGCACACCATCAGGTTTTTGACAACTGACAAGGCACGCCACGCTGCCAGTGGGGGGCTCACATTCCCCATTGACCCTGCTAATAAATGACCTTCCCCCAAATTCCTCTGGCACACCTGTGGACCACTCACAGCACACCAGTTTGCCATGGCACAGTGGTTGAAAATGGCTGCTCTTAGGGGACAAATTTCTAAAAATCCCTTCTTAGTGGGTCCTTATGTCATGGAAGGAATAAACTCCCCAGATTTCATGTTTCTTGGTCCAGGGGTTGGGGCTGGGCTTGGATGAGTCAGTCAGGACATTCATTTTAATATATCTAGATCTGTTATTGACATCCCTGATTCTGCAGAAATACTGCCTTGACAAATAGTCTTAGCTCAGATAAAAGCTGCTGTGCTGCTGCTTCCCTCACTTAACCTAGCACAGATGGCTGTTTGGACCCTTCAGGCTCTAAAGTGCTATAATCTTTTTGTCTAATACTTTACTTGCACAGTCAATGAATTATATTACATGTTTTGCACTCTTCGGTAGTGTAGTGTTCATTCACAAAGGATCTGAAACATATCAGGGAAGTCTTTTTCCTTATTGTTCTTGACAAAAGACTTCCCAAACTAGAAAATGTCAAGTGTGCCAACTTAGCAAATGCTGAACAACTAAACTGTCCATTTCATTTGTTCTGGCATTTTGCATAGACTGTGAGCGCAATCCTAACCCTTATGTCAGTACTTTCCAGCACTGGCATAGCAGTGCCAATGGGATGTGTGCTGCATCCTGCAGTTGGGTGTCACTCACAGAGGCCTCCTCAAAGTCAGGGAATGTTTGTTCCCTTACCTCAAAGCTGCATTGCCCTTGTCAGGGCTGGAAAGCACAGACATAAGGGGTTAGGATTGTGCCCTGTGTGAGTTAAGATTTCCAGTTGTCTCTTTTTATTTCCCTTATTTCAAATGACATCTTTTTATCAAAAAACAAAATGTGACAACCTTTTTTTCCTACAGAATATTATGCACATCTCCCAAGCTTAGCACTGATTTGTACATTACAATTTTCTCCATGGCAATTAAGCTTTACAATGAAGTATATAGGAAATAAGATGTATAGCACAACATATGAATTATGTCACATTTGCCATGTAAACTGCTTTGTGAACATTTTTGTTGAAAAGCAGTATAAAAATATTTCAAATAACTATATTAAAAAAAAAAAACACACAGGTGTGACATCATTTCTGGGTGTGACGTGGGGAGGGGGCATTGTTTTTAACTTCGCTCCGGACTCCAGGGTGGTTAGCTACACCACTGTCCCATCAGCTCTCCCATGGAACTACATGTAGACAGTAACTAAATTGGTTGGCTGTACAGGGTTTCTGTCACTATGATAGATAGCAGTACAGTTCTCATCACTCTAAATTGGGTGTTGCTCCATGGGAGAGCTGATGCTTTGCACACAGAAAGGTCCAGGTCCAACCCTCCGATCTACTGGTAGAGCTAGAACTAGCCCACTGCAATCAGGTATAGGCAGAGTTAGCCTGCTACCTTCACGAACAAGTAGTGCTAGCCCACTCCTGGGCTAGATGGACCAATGGCCTCACTCAGTACAAGGCACCTTTATATGTTCATAAATCCTAGTGTTTTTAGGACTTCTCCCACATGGTGGGTGGGAAGGCAGGTGAGGCACAGCCTCCCCACCGAAGTCCTTCAAAAAGTGCCACCACCGTGTAAGGTGCCCAAGCACCCACAAACCACGCACAGAGCGAGGAGGGAGGGAGCGCTAAGTGCATGGATTATGGGTGCTTAGGTGCCTCACATGGCAGCAGTGCTTTTTGAAGGACTCTAGTGGGGAGGTTGTGCCTCACCCGCCTTCCCACCCACTGCACATCCCTGTTCTCCCATGAGAAAGAGTCCAGTTTTAAGTTGGATGCATACTTTGGTTAACTGAGAGCATGAAGTCTGCCTGTTCGTTTCAAGTATCCTAAGCAGATTCTTTTTTAAAATACACAGCCAATTTCTTGCAGGCCCTCTTGATATCCATATGTATCTTTACATAAGAACAGCCGTGCTGGATCAGGCCAAAGGCCCATCTAGTCCAGCTTCCTGTATCTCACAGTGGCCCACCAAATGCTTCAGGGAGCACACAAGACAACAAGACACAACCTGTGTCCTAATGCCCTCCCCTGCATCTGGCAATCTGAGGTCGCCTACCTCTAAAACCAGGAGCTTGTGCATACCTGCCATAAGACTTGATGAACTTTTCCGCTAGAAATTTGTCCAATCCCCTCTTAAAGGCATCTAGACCAGATGCCATCACCACTTCCTGTGGCAAAGAGTTCCACAGACTAATGACATGCTGGGAAAAGCAGTATTTTCTTTTGTCTGTCCTAACTCTCCCAACACTCCGTTTTAGTGGACGTCCCCTGGTTCTTTACATAAAGATTATGTCAGTCTCTACATAATACTAATGTGTAGTGGGAGGGAATAAGGAGACCCTGAGCTGGAACCACAGCAGTCTGGCTGGTGGGGACCCTCTCCGGCCTCAGCCCCTCGGCTGGCTGGGAGCTCTCCCAAGGCGGCTGCGTGTGTGCGAGGAGGCTGGCAGGCGGCCGTTCCCAAGGCTGCGCTTCCTGAGCCTTGGCGCAGAGGAGGGAAGGGCCGGAGTCACAGGCAGACAAAGCTTCTGATGAATGGCCAGGCGCCAAAGAGAGCGGGCCGGGCGAGCGGGCGGGCGCAGGGGACCGCTCGCTTGCCTTGCCAGAGGCTGCCTGCGGCTCTCCCGCTCTGCCTCGCCCCGCTTCTCCAGCCCTTCGGAGCGCCCCAGAAGGGCAGCCGCGCCATGGCCCCCAGGGGGCTCTCCTGAACGGCTCCCTCGCAAAGCCGAAGAAAAGTTTCCCAAGAAGTTTTTGGGGAGGGGACCATGACAGAGGAAAGCAAAGGGGAAGGCAAGGGCGAGAGCGGCAAGGACCCCGAGAAGCAGCTGCGCCTCCGCGTTTGCGTCTTGAACGAGCTGCTGAAGACCGAGCGCGACTATGTGGCCACTCTGGAGTTCTTGGTGTCGGTGAGTTGCGCCCCGGCCCCTCCCTCCCCCCGCGACGCTCCTGCTTTGTGTTGGCGCCTCAGAGCCCAAGCCTAGGCGTGTCTACTCAGAAGTAAGTAAGTCCCATTAGAGTCAATGGGGCTCACTCCCAGGAAAGTGTGGGTGGGATTGAAGCTTCAGGGTCCAAGCCTAGCCGTGTCTACATTAGAGTCCCATTCGAGTCAATGGGGCTCACTCCCAGGAAAGTGTGGCTAGGACTGCAGCCTCAGAGCCCAAGCCTAAGCATGTCTACTCAGAAGTAAGTCCCACTGGAATCAATAGGGCTAACTTCCAGGAAAGTCTGGAGAGATGGCAACCTCAGAGCCCAAGCCTAGCCATGTCTACGTTAGAGTCCCATTCGAGTCAATGGGGCTCACTCCCAGGAAAGTGTGGCTAGGACTGCAGCCTCAGAGCCCTTGTCTACTCAGAAGTAAGTCCCATTAGAATCAATAGGGCTAACTCCCAGGAAAGTGTGGAGAGATGGCAACCTCAGAGCCCAAGCCTAGCCACGTCTACTCAGAAGTAAGTCCCATTAGAGTCAATGGGACTTACTCCCAGGAAAGTGTGGAGAGATTGCCGCCTCAGAGCCCAATCCTAGGTATGTCTGCTCAAAAGTAAGTCCCATGAGAGTCCTGGTGGTGCTCACTCCCAGGGAAGTGTCGATAGGATTGTCGCCTGAGACGCCTTTTCCTTCCTTGTTGTGCACAAACAACCCTCCCGCGGCTCCCTCCCCCTCGCCAAGCAGTTTGCCAGCTGGGGAATGCGGCGCGCAGGGGACCCAAGTGGAACCTCGTTAATTAACCTCCTTTGCTGGCGATGCCTTCGTAGGCTGTGGCATGGAGGGGGCGGGGAAAGACCTCGCAGTACCTTCGGGGCTCCCGCGTGCCTTGGAGCAGGAACTCCCCTTGCTTGACTTGAGCATGCCGACAACATCACATAAGAACATCAGAAGAGCCCTGCTGATCAGGCCAAAAGCCCATCTAGTCCAGCCTCCTGCATCTCACAGTGGTCCACCAGATGCCTCAGGGGGAGACAAGGAAGCAAGAGACCTGCATCCTGGTGCCCTCCCTTGCAGCTGGGATTCTGAGGACATCTACCTCTAAAATCAGGAGGTTGTACTTTCCCATCATGGCTTGTAACCTGTGATGGAGTTTTCCTTCAGAAATCTGTCCAATCCCCTTTTAAAGGCATCTAGACCAGATGCCATCCTGTGGCAAGGAGTTCCGCAGACTAATTACACACTGGGAAAAGAAATATTTTCTTTTGTCTGACCCAACACTTACTTTAGTGGACAACACTTTAGCATGGATGAAGAAGCTAAACACTTCAAACAAACAGATGCTCTGACATTTCTGCTTCCTTGAACCCATTGCCTCACCCCCCCCCCCCCCCAAGTCAGATAATTTATCTGGTTATCGTGGGCACTGAAAAGCACTGAATGGTTTTTGGTTCAGGTACATATTTGATTGGACAGCATTTGGGAGGTATTAAACTGGCCAAGTTTCAGGTTTCAGCTCCTAAAGCGCTACAATCTCAGTACTTACGATAATCCTTGAACACAGAGTTCTGGCAGGGGGTGAGAGAGGAAAGGGGGGGAGGAGAGTGCCTGATCTACAGCAGCTGTTCAATATTAAAGCCACATGTAGCATTTGCCCCTTCCTCTATCTTCTCCTCCCTCCCTTGACATCCATCAATTCAAAACCTTATTTTGGTAACAGGATGATCTGATAATTGAAGGAACCAAGTTGCTTATCAAAAGAACAATGCACCTGACAATAAAGGTAACACAGCTTAGGTGGCAGCAGTGACTTGCCAGTCTAATGCATACATAGAAGCAGTATTTGGTGTAGCAGGAAAAGGTTTTTGCATTTGGATGAAGAAGCCTTCAGAGAGAGTCTCTGTAAACCACTTTGTGAGAGCGAGAGATTGCACTTTCCTGTGCAGGATGATAACACAACTGCATTACCTCCCTGCTCCATTTTTGCTTTATCATCAGCATCACTTAAGGCGCTTTTGGGATAAACAAATCTCAAGTTGTCTGCTGAATTTTGCAGAGTGCCTGTCACAATAGCCCTCACATTTTTCCTCTTCTTCCCCCCTCCCAACCGCCATCCTGTCTGAAGGGGAAATCTTTCAAATGGCAAACTTCCTGCTTAGTTTTCTGAGATCTGTGAACTTTCTGCTGATTATCCTGCAAGACAGAATTCTCAGCTTGGCTTCTGGCAGGAAGAACAGCAGCAGAGATGCTGAAGTAAAATGTGATGTCCAGCAGTAGTCACGTAGTGAGTTCCATTAGGCTCTGTGTAGCTATGATAAAAATACAAATGGATCACAGTACTTTATTTTTACAATTGAATTCGGATGGACTTGTTTTAATTTGTAAAATTGTTATGGGAATGCTGTGTTGATGACCAGCAAGATTTTTGCTATTCCTGATGAATGAAGCTGTCTTAAGGAAGAGGCAATCTTACCTTTAAATGGGAGAGATGACACTCTGTGGGATATTGTTGTATTTAACATATGTGAAGATGTTGGTGTATGTAGGCTAATTTGAGTTCCAGTGTCACTATTAAGCCTCTGCAAAAATGTGTGAGGATGTAGGGCCTATTGATTTCAATGGCATTTTAATGTTTGTAAAAATGTTTAGAGTTGAAATTCAGTTAGCTTGGATGGTTCACCTATTGACTACTTGATGGGCATCTATAAAGCCAGTATCCCACTACTGCCACCGTCACCGTCACCTGCTGTTAGAAAATGTTCTGAAATAAATGGCTTTGAGTAAGGGTAGCATCAAGTGTCAGGTTGGGTATTGACCCATGGCCAAGTTGCCTCCGAAAACTCCATTCTGGTGGCAGGAGTAGCTCCCAGTGTGCCATCAGGGGTGGGTGTGGGACATTTGGGGAGCCCAGTGCAGGGCTTTAGTACTGGACTTGAGGATTATTGCCTTTGCCTATGACAACTCCTTTGGTTATCTTGTTGTGAAACTGTGGCTGCAATATGATGCACGCTTACCTGGGAGAAAATTGCATAGTGATAGTTACCTCTGAGTTAATGCACATAAGACTGTGCTGTTCAAGTTTATTTTGCATAAAATCTTAGTGGATACTAATTACTGTTCAAAGGACAGGAGGTTGCACAGATTGT
Source organism: Tiliqua scincoides (assembly GCF_035046505.1). Lineage (NCBI taxonomy): Eukaryota > Metazoa > Chordata > Lepidosauria > Squamata > Scincidae > Tiliqua > Tiliqua scincoides. The sequence goes on along the minus strand of NC_089824.1, from coordinate 39,537,614 downwards.
GCAAAACCTTACACCTATTTGGTAAGGCAATTATGTAAACCCTGCTTCATTAATTATCATGATAGAAATTTCACATAAGAACATAAGAACAGCCCCACTGGATCAGGCCATAGGCCCATCTAGTTCAGCTTCCTGTAGCACACAGCGGCCCACCAAATGCCCCAGGGAGCACACCAGATAACAAGAGACCTGCATCCTGGTGCCCTCCCTTGCATCTTGCATTCTGACATAGCCCATTTCTAAAATCAGGAGGTTGCACATACACATCATGGCTTGTAACCCATAATGGATTTTTCTTCCAGAAACTTGTCCAAGCCCCTTTTAAAGGCATCCAGGCCAGATACCGTCACCACATCCTGCGGCAAGGAGTTCCACAAACTGACCACAAGCTGACTAAAGAAATATTTTCTTTTGTCTGTCCTAACCCTCCCAACAATTTTAGTGGATGGCCCCTGGTTCTGGTGTTATGTGAGAGTGTAAAGAGCATCTCTCTATCCACTTTATCCTTCCCATGCAGAATTTTGTATGTCTCAATCATGTCCCCCCTCAGGCGTCTCTTTTCTAGGCTGAAGAGGCCCAAACACCATAGCCTTTCCTCATAAGGAAGGTGCCCCAGCCCAGTAATCATCTTAGTCGCTCTCTTTTGCACCTTTTCCATTTCCACTATGTCCTTTTTGAGATGTGGCAACCAGAACTGAACACAATACTCCAGATGTGGCCTTACCATCAATTTGTACAATGGCATTATACGTAATATTAGCTGTTTTGTTCTCAATACCTTTTCTAATGATCACAAGCATAGAATTGGCCTTCTTTACTGCCGCCACACATTGGGTCAACACTTTCATCGACCTGTCCACCACCACCCCAAGATCTCTTTCCTGATCTGTCACAGAGAGCTCAGAACCCATTAGCCTATATGTGAAGTTTTGATTTTTTGCCCCAATGTGCATGACTTTACACTTACTGACATTGAAACGCATCTGCCATTTTGCTGCCCATTCTGCCAGTTTGGAGAGATCCTTCTGGAGCTCCTCACAATCACTTCTGGTCTTCACCACTCAGAAAAGTTTGGTGTCTTTTGCAAACTTAGAGAGATATTACCCATATCTCTATAGATATTACCCATATCTCTATAGCTGTGTTTCTCAAACTGTGGGTCGGTACCCACTAGGTGGGTTGCGAGCCAATTTCGGGTGGGTCCCCATTCATTTCAATATTTTATTTTTAATATATTAGACTTGATACTGCCATGGTATATGACTGCATTTGGGAAAATGTTACAGATCTGTACTTTGAACTGCCTACGTATATATACATTTAACAATGACAGTCGATGGAACTTACTCCTGGGTAAGTGTGGGTAGGATTACAGCCTAGGACTGTTAAAAATGTCCCTGCCTGATGATGTCATGGCATCACTTCTGGTGGGTCCCGACAGATTCTCATGCTAAAACGTGGGTCCCGGTTCTAAAAGTGTGAGAACCGCTGCTCTATAGGATTAGAGATCTCTGTAAAAATGGAGAGAGAAGAAAACTTTGAAAACTGTCATTTCTAATGTTTTGAAAACAATATCAGAGTTGTTCGTGATTTCTGTGAAGGCCAACAACATCAAAGGAACTTTGTGTCCTTAAAGATAGTTTGGGGCATCAGATGATGCACTGTCCAACATTGGAGGCTGAAAGGCATTTTATTCTTCAGAGCCATTTGTATAATCTTTATAGTTCTTTACTGTTAAATATACTGCAGGGTCCAGGTAGAGTCAATGGAGTTTTAGCTGCCTAATGATACTGGTGAAGGGGAGGAAATAAGGCACTATGGGCATAATCCTATCCAATTTTCCAGAGCTGGTGCAGTGGTGCCAGTGGGGGGTGTGCTGCATCCTGTGGTGGAGGGTGAGTCACTGGGGCCCTCTCAAGGTATGGAAACATGTGTTCCCTTACCACTGGGCTGCATTGTGGCTACACTGGAGCTGGAAAATGGGATAGGATTAGGCTCTGAGGCTGCATTCCTATCCACACTTACCTGGGAGTAAGCACCATTGACTACAATGGGACCTACTTCTTTGTAGACATGCATAGGATTGGGCTCTTGTTTGCTAATGCTGAATTATTTGTGTTGTCTTAAAATAGACCAGTATTCTAGCAGGATCCCTGTAAAAGATTCAGTGGTTACACCTACAGCAGTAGCTTAGTTTAGTGCCAGAGTCAAAAGCCGATCTCCGTTAAAGCAGCTCACCGATCACCCTTAAAGGCTCCGTTAAAGCTGCTCACCGTTAAAGGTGAGGAATCAAGGAAAGGGCAGAGGCAGGAAAATAAGTTGCACTGGAAACAAAAGGCCCAAACTTCAACTGCTGATCTGGACACCCTGTCAAAGAGCTTGAAGCCTTATACAGTATAACCTGTAGATACACTGTAGTATAACCTGTGAAGAGACACTGATGGCAAATTAGAAGTCTCTCTAGTTCCTCAATTTTGCCCCCCTTAACTCTCCTCGGACTGCATTAGTGCAGCTTAGTCAGTGCAGGTTTGCTAACTTGTACTGCTCATTCCCTAATTCTCATAGCCCCTTACACTGATTCTGCGGCTGGCAGCTGAACTTTGCTCGCTGACTTCAGTGCAGACTAAGCTCTTGTGGTGCAGATAGGGTTGTTAGACTTTAAGGCCCAGACAGAAGCCCTTAAGTTAATAAACCAGAGGCAATTAAGATTCATCTAAGCAAGCTTGCTTACATTGAAAAACTTGAAGGCTTGAAAACATCAGCGCACATCCTGTACCTAGACCTAGTAAACAGGAAATAAAAATAAAGTAAACATTGAATTCCTAGCCCTAAAAGCTGAAAGTGCCTGGCTAGGATTTATATTACAGATAAGGCTGTACCTCTGTAGTTGATACGGTTCACTATTAACTGATGACAAATTTAACAGGTAGTCATGTCAGCCTTTTGCAGAAAAAAAAACCCCCCACAACAAACAGCTTGAAATACCTTCAGGACTACAATGTGAGTGAAAGGTCCTCAGCAGAAAAATCTAAACACTGGGAGCAAAAGGTTACTCTGGATTGAATGACTGCTTTTTACCATTTTTTTCGCCTCTGCATCTCTCTCTCTCTCTCTCTCTCTGCTTAATTTTTTACATTAACATCAGGATACATTCCCCGCCCGCCTCAAATAGCAGCCATCCCATCCCTGATCTGGATCAGGATTTTGTTCTATCTGACATTCAATTTTAGAGGATGTCCCTCCGTTCTGGTGTTGTGTGAGAGGGAAAAGAATATCCCTCTCTCCACTCTATCCATCCCCTCGACTTATAGGGAGAGAAGCCAGCAGAGTTATGAGGTGGTGAAAGTTGGCATCTATAACAAATTGTGCATTGCATAAGTCAGGCATGCTGGGGGAAGGGGACTGGACAGAGCAGCTAATGGGGTGTGGGAAGGAATGTAACTATCTGGCTAGCTGCAGTAACCTTTTGTCTCTCATTAAAAAGTCACTGCCAATATTTCTTGGAGGAGCAACAGCCTTTAGCCCACACAGTGCCTAGGCCAAGAAATTTGGCGAAGGGGTGTGAGGCAGGCTGAGCTCCATTGCCACAATTGTGGTGCTTGGCCCCAGCCACATGGACTACTTTGCCCAAACTGCTCCATATGGGAAGGGTCACTTGAAATGAAGTGTGAAAACTCCTGTAGAGGTTCTCTGTGGTACTGCTTAGTAAGCTGGGGGGGGGGGTATTGTCTTCTCTCTGAGAAGTAGCAATCCCCTCTTTTCATTTCACCCAAAAAACTTTTTTTTTTTTGGCTGGATCCTATGCAGATTTACCCAGAAGTAAGTCCCAGTGTGTGATGAAGTTTATTCCCAAGTAAGTGTGCACTGCATCAGTCCTTACAGTGCAACCCTATTCATGTCTTCTCAGAACATCTACTCAGTGAAACTTACTGAAACATGTATTTTCAGACAAACATGTATTTCAGTGAGACTTCCTCACAGGTAAATGTATATACATTTGCCTAGATTTCATAATGGAGAGAGGTGAAAAGTGGTGTGCCCCAAGGATCTGTCCTAGGGCAGGTGCTTTTGATCCTCTTCATAAACCACTTGGAGGCAGGGCTAAGCAGCAAGGTGGCCAAGTTTGCAGAAGACACCAAACTTTTCCAAGTGGTGAAGTCCAGAAGAGATTGTGAAGAGCTCCAGAAGGATCTCTCCAAACTGAGAGACTAGGCAGCAAAATGGCAGATGCGTTTCAATGTAAGTAAGTGTAAAGTCATGCACATTGGGGCAAAAAATCAAAACTTCTCATATAGGCTAATGGGTTCTGAGCTGTCTGTGACAGATCAGGAGAGAGATCTTGGGGTGGTGGTGGACAGGTTGATGAAAGTGTCGACCCAATGCGCGGCGGCAGTAAAGAAGGCTAATTCCATGCTTGGGATCATTAGGAAAGGCATTGAGAATAAGACAGCTAATATTGTAATGCCATTGTACAAATCGATGGTTAGGCCACACCTGGGGTATTGTGTCCAGTTCTGGTCGCCACATCTCAAAAACAATATAGAGGAGATGGAAAAGGTGCAAAAGAGAGCAACAAAAATGATTACTGGGTTGGGGCACCTTTGCTATGAGGAAAGGCTATGGCGTTTGGGCCTCTTCAGTCTAGAAAAGAGGCACATGAGGGGGGACATGATTGAGACATACAAAATCATGCAGGGGATGGACAGAGTGGATAGAGAGACGCTCTTTTCCCTCTCTCATAACACCAGAACCAGGAGAAATCCACAAAAGCTGAGTGTTGGGAGAGTTATGACAGACAGAAGAAAATATTTCTTTACGCAGCGTGTAATTAGTTTGTGGAACGCTTTGCCACAAGAAGTAGTTATGGCATCTTGCTTGGATGCCTTTAAGAGGGGATTGCACGAATTTCTGGAGAAGTTCATTATGGGTTACAAGTCATAGTAGGTATGTGCAAGCTCTTGGTTTTAGAGGCAAGCTGCCTCTGATTGCCAAATGCAGGGGAGGGCACCAGGACGCAGGTTGTGACCGTTGTCTTGTGTGCTCCCTGGGGCATTTGGTGGGATACAGGAAACTGGACTAGATGGGCCTATGGCCTGATCCAGCAAGGCTCTTCTTATGTTCTTATGTTCTTAGGTACCCTGAAAGGACTGAAGGAAAAGGGTGGTAGAGAGTGGAGGGGACCTATGAAATACCTTCAGCCTATCTCCAGGTGCTAAACATGTACTCTGACATGCAACCCAAAAAGTAATTGGGTAGTTTTTATGGGGTGAGAATTACAGGCAAGAAAGTTTGCATCAAACAAATAACTGAATACAGTAATACAGGTGGGGCCTCTTTCTCTGCGGGGATCCATTCTCAGACCACTTGTTGGTACGGAAAACTGCAGATAATAAAATCTGTAGTTTTAGCCCCTTTAAGCCCTTTGGGGGTGAACGGAGCTGTGCTCCACTCGCCTCCTGAGGGCTTTCTGAAGCCCACAGAGGCCGTGAATGTCTGCCTATAGCCTCTGTGGGCTTCTGATAAGGCATTCTGAAGCCCAGGAAGCCCCTGGAGGACTTCCCTTGGGAAATGGGTAGTTGTGGTTTTTTGGCTGAAACAGCTATTCGGAAGCCGGCAGAGGCCATGAGTGGATGTGTGCGGCCTCTGCGGGCTTCAGAAAGCCCTCTGGAAGGCTCAGCTTGGGCCAGGTTCAGGGGACCCTCATTGAGCCAGATCTGCGGATACAGAAGCTCCAGATACAGAGGCCACACCAGTAATTTTTTTTAAAAAAAGGCATTTAGCTTTTTCACCAGTTGCTTAGCCGACTGAAGAAAAAGATTAAATACATATTTATTTCTAAGCATCTGGCCAGCACAAACCCCTTCTCTCTCTTCCATGTTCCTCCTGTCATGACCAGGGTAGACTGATCACCACTCCACCTCAATTGCACAACAGCAAGGGAAAAGAAGAAGTATTCCGGTCAATAGGCCACCACAAACGTCTTTCCTCTCTTCCATAAGACCCCCCAACTGTTTTTATTTTCCACCCATGCTTCTTTAGCAGAAAGAGTGTGAGGGTCTTTCTCACCCTAAAGGGTGACTGAATACTCTGTCTTTTCCTCTGCCTGCCAAAACTGCCGGTACTTACAACTGATTCTCCAGTTGCAACACACAGAAATGGAAGCCTCCTCTGAATGCCTCTTATTTCATGGGTGGGGCTGCCCATTGCTCAATTTGAAGTGAGCACATGTGGAATTAAAACAAATGTATGAATGAACACCCTGTGCTGTATTGTGCTTCTGTGAATTAATAGAGAAGCTAAAAATAAGATAATGTTCACAGGGCAGAAATTAACCTGGTAACAGATGTTCGGGGTTATCCTGGAGAATCTGACCCTGTTTGAGGGTGTATTCTAAGAAACCTGCAGTGTTAAGGAGGTGGGGGGCTTAAAAAAACAACACGCTTCTGAGAGTTATTGTTTTGTAATGATTGGTTGCAGCTTAATGCAGGTTATTGAACACATAGGATTTTTTAAAAATCATGTAACTTAGATTTAAAGCCCATCTTCTCCTGATTGGCTCAGGACAGATTTGTTTAATGTTTATATAATTTCACATTTTAAAAGGAAGATTATCCCTGTTCTACAAGATTTATATTCCAATCAACACCACTTTAAAGATGAAATGAAGAATAGCCATTTCCTCTTATCCTCAACTTGTCATAAAAAAGAGAGCTTTCTGCTCTGAACAATGCATAATCTTTTCTGCAGATTTGTGCAGAGCCAACTGAAATGTTTGTTGGCTGTTGTGGTACAGTTGTTTCATAAAGCTGTTTGGTACAGTTGTCTCATAAAGTTGTGCTACCTTAGTTTTGATATGAAGTTGGTTTCTTGATAAAACTTGTGGGGCATTCTTAAAAATATACTCGTACATGTAACTCCCCATACATAAATTGAGGTAGTATGGTTTTGTGATACATACACTACCTTAGCCAATGAAACACTGAAGTAGAGGTGTTTGAAAACAGTGTTACAGGGAGCCCTGTATCTGCAGATCCTGTATCCATGGATTCACTTATCTGAGGATCGAGTCCGGCTCCACCATGCATGCCCCCAATGCACATCCTCTCCCCTCACCTCTGGAGAGTCCCTTGAGCTTAGCAGAGGTCACGCATGTTTGTCTGTGGCCTGTGCCAGACTCATACTGAACCTTAGAATGAAAAAAAAATCTCACTTCTGGTTTTTTCATAAAACTGGAATTGACTTTTTAATACATTAAGAGACCCGGAGAAGCCCTTAGGGCAGTGGTTCTCACACATTTAGCACTGGGACCCACTTTTTTTTACGTAGAATGAGAATCTGTCAGGACCTACCAGAAGTGATGTCTTGACCAGAAGTGACATCATCAAGCAGGAAAATTTTAGCAATCCTAGGCTGCAATCCTACCCACACTTATCCAGGAATAAGTACCATTTACTGTCCTTGTTAAAAGAATATACATACTAGCTTGTTAAAAGTATATTCCTGTAACATTTCCCCAAATGTAGTCACATATCATGGCAGCATCAAGTCTAATATATTAAAAATAAAATATTGGGAATGAATGGGGACCCACCTGAAATTGGCTTGCGACCCACCTAGTGGATCCCCAACCCACAGTTTGAGAAACACTGCCTTAGGGGTTTATACTGTAGTCCTACACTGCCACTACCAGTCTCCTTTCCTTGTCAGTTTTTTTTCCCCTTCCCAAGAAAACATATCTTTGTGAAGGAAAAAGGTGAACAATATTAGGTAGGGCTTGCCAGAAATAGCAAAAGCCTTATGGGTCTGAATACTCTTGAGCATGCCTGAAAAATATTAACACAAGGAAAGCTCTGCTAGGTCAGGCCAAAGGTCCAACTAAAGGGTGGCCACAAAGTTCCTGTGCATAAGATTGTGTATGACTGTAGCCATTTAAGCCATTATAGCCAGCCACCCTGATCAGTATTCTGTTTCCTGCAGTGGATTTTGAGAGACAAACTGCTGCTGAACTTGGAGGTAGGACATAGTCACTGTGACTAGTAGCCATTGATAGGTCTGTTTTCCATGACTTTGTCCAATTTCCTTTCAAAGTCATCCATACCAGCAGCCACCACCACATCTTGTTGCAACGAATTTCACAGGCTAATTATTTTCTGTGTGAAAAGTACTTCCTTTTGGCCACCCTAAATCTCTAGTCATTCAGTTTAAAAGAATGGTTGTAGTACTGTGAGAGAAAGAGAAAATAAAAAAACTTCTTTTCCCACCATGCATAGTTTTATAAGTCTCAGTTATGTCCCTCTATGTCCTTCCATTTTTTCAAGTTCAAAAAAGAACCCAAATGCTGTAACTTTGCCTTATAAGGAAGATGCTCCTGCCCTTTCATCATTTTGGTTACCCTCTTTTCAACCTGTTCAAGCCCTATAACAGTTTCCGGCTCTACAATACCTATCCTGTACATATCATTTCCTGTCATTGAATTGGAGGTATATTAAACCAAAATTCCCATGTACCTCTGGCAGGAAACTGGAATCCGGATCATTTAAAAATGAGGCATGCAAGGTGTCTTGTCTCTAGTAAATCATATCTGCTGTTAAATACCCCACACCGGGGAAGGAGGAAGACAGGACTTGCACTGAAATCTCCTTGTTCCTGCTGCAACTGGATAATTGAAATGGAAGAGAATTGGTGTATGGTTTGAGTTCGAAAAATGTTTTATTTATGCAAGCAAGGAAAGCAAGTTATTCAGTTGCTGTTGTGATTCATGCTTAAGACTTGGAAAAAGAGATGTTTTTGAAAACTAGCTAGTGTTCATCACTGTAGTTGAGAAGGAATGAGGCTCAGAAAGAGCTGCTCTCTTATTCTTACGATGCTTCCCTATGCATAATTTCAGGAGCAAGTGTGGTTAGGTTTGTTCTATTACTTTTCTATTACAAATGTCAGGATTAGTATCCTAGTCGACAGATCCACAGCAGGCTGTATGCACACAGTTGCATTCAGGGATCTATGTCCTCACCTTTTTGAGCCAGGGTGGTGTAGTGGTTTGGGAGGTGGACTTAGACCTGGAAGATCCAGGTTCGAATACTCCTCAGCCATGAAGCTTCCTGGGTGACCTTGGGCCAGTCACTTTCTCTCAGCCTCATCTACCTCACAGGGTTGTTGTGAGGACAAAAGGAGGGGAGCAGCTGTGTACACCGCCCTGAGCTCTTTGGAGGAAGGGCGGTATAAAAATGTGGAAAATAAAATAAATAAAAATAAATTGGACAGACGATTGGTATTGGAGGGCCCCAGGAGGTAGTTTAGAAATGAGGGCCAAATGCAGGAAGTTAACACCATGTTAAGCAAAACATTCTTTCTTTGGCAATATAAATAATTAAGTAGGACCCATTTTCCTGAGGATTCACAACAGCTGTTTAGAGCCATTGGTGGATTTTTTGCACAGAAGTGAAGGACTGAATTAAAGTAATGCGTTTTTTTAACCTTTCATGGCTTTTTGTAGTCTGTGCCCACACAAGATTATGTGAGCTAAATTTAGATTCCTTACATGTTATCTTAGAGTTTGTTCCATATCTTATTTTCAAAACAGCTTATAATTTATTCATCAAAAAGTATTAATTGCTGTAGCAATTTGTGACTTTGTACACATTTTGCAAAGCTGAATAGTGCTTTGCAAAATATTTTAAATCGGGAGGGGAAGGGCTTCAGCTGGCTGTGCTTTTTGATAAGGCTGTGTGATTTCCTTTTCCTTTCCTCTGTAACACACCAGTTGTATGGTTGATGCATCATGTAAAGTCAAAAAGGAAGTTGAGACACAATTACCATAGAAAGGCAAAACCTCTACTATTCACTTCCAGTTTCTGCTGTTTTTCACTTGTCTGCTGCGCTACAAAGTGAGGAAAACCTTGAATGGTCATTGAGTCACTTGGAATTATCAATAACACCACCTGTGTTCTTTATCAAGAAGAGTAGTTATTTGCTTCCTTGTTCATAAACAAAAGAAGATTAAGAAAATTATTTGCAGGAAGAGGTTTTTTTGTTTTTTGGGGGGGGGCTGGACACACCCTCTGTCAGGTGCTGGTGGATGTTAAAACAGTCCAGACTTTTAAGGAAGCTATCTAATGAAGTATTCCTTTATTTTATAATATTCTAGATATTTCAAAGTCTCAAATCTATTTTTTTCACAGTACCCTACTGTGTTATTGATTCACTTTTTACACAGTGATTTAAGTCAGTTTTCTGTAATTTTAATTTTTTCCTTGCTTTTTCAATGGGTAGCTCATCCTAACATGTGATGTATCCAGTGCAGGTTAGGAGGCGGCTGGAGGTCTCCTTGAGGAAAGGGGATATTTGTCGCCTTACCTTGAGTAACACCCCAGCCTGCCCTTTTGGGCTACTCAGTTCTCAGTCAGCTATATCGCTGGCAGGAGTCTGAGCAGCCTGGTATAGCACTGGCTGGGCAGTGAGAAGGTTAGGAGGTTAGACAGAGGAGGCCTTCGCTACCCATGCTGCAGTACAACGGTGTTAAAATAGCTGCTGGTGTATACCGTGGGGGCAGGGAGGCAGCTGGTGGTTTCCATGAGGTAAGACTAAGGCCTCCTTTGCCATCCTTGCCCCCCTCCTGGGTTCCAAGCTGTGGTCCTATACACATTTACATCCTATTGAACTTAGTGGAATTTAGAAGAACTTCTAGACAATTTTTATGAAGATCCCTGGGCAATTTGGAAAATGATTTGAGTATTAGTGATAGATTCACAGTCTGTGAAAAAGCATGTCTACAAGAGGAAAAAAGACAAATGAAGAAAACAGTGTACCAGTCAAAATCATTTATAGTTCATACGATCAGTATAAGTAGCTTAGAACTAAAGCTAGTAATGACCACAACTCTACCTTTTGTCACATATTTATGACAAAATAGGATTGATAAGCAGAAAAGATGAATAGTCCAGTGCTGTGCATAGGGTTGAGCTCAGGACTCTAAATAATTGCATGAGTAGATTGCTTTTGATCTAGTGTTAGGAGCTGTCCATCTAGCAGCATTAATTTGTATTGGTGTTCTGATGCTAGGGGGATGTTCCTATACAGGGCAGAAGCTGTACCCAATGATCCCTGCTAAGTGGAAGAGGAATCTGGGCTGTTAATTTACCTGCTAATCCTCAAACTGTTATAGCCTTTTCTCTTTGTGTATTATTGCAAGAAGACTGAGCTGTGAAGCTGTTGCGCACTGTTTTCTGCACAGGATGCCATTGTAAGTTTTTACAACAGTCTTTGTGAAATTCATGTTGGGGCCCTCCCTATTACTTGTGGTTGAAAATTGGGAAGGGATGAATATTTGCACTTCTTTTCCTATAAAGCAGGGGTGTCCAAAGTTTTTGGCTGGAGGGCCACATCATCTCTCTGACACTGTGTTGGGGGCCGGGGGGGGGGAAAGAATTAATTTACATTTAAAATTTGAATACATTTGTATAAGTTTACATAAATGAATATATTAAAGATGAACTTATATGAATGAATGAAGGTCTTGCAATAGCTCAAGGCCTATAAAAGGCCTTGCACAAAGCAAGGCTGGCCTTTTCTTTGCTGCATCACAGACATGAAACAGCAAGCAGTGGAGGGAGCCCTCATCCCCCAGCTCACGCAAGAGGTCAAACAGTCGCCCTCACGCTGAGAGCAGTTGCGTCAGGCCAGTGTGAGCTCCAACAAATCTCCGGAGGGCCAGAGGCTCATTGGAGACTGGGGGCTTCCTGAGGGCCGCATTGAGAAGCCTCGAGGGCCGCATGTGGCCCCAGGGCCGGGGTTTGGGCACCCCTGCTATAAAGCTTTCCAAGACATTCACTGATAGCACCCATAGAATACTTGCCACTGTACCATTGATTAACATTGTCTGTATGCCCATTTTGGGACCATCTGAAACCCTGCCTCCGCCCATGGTGTAGAATGTGTGGTGAGTGTAACCCTGCTCCTCCTGGAGCACAAAGCACATCCCAAAAAGTTGTGCCCTTCCCCTCCCCTCCTCCACTTGAAGGAGACTGGACAAGAGTGCCCTGTCAGTTGTGCTATGTCTCTCATCTTTTCTCCCTAGATGAAAAAGCAAGTGAGTGGCCAGGTGGAGGTTGCTGGCAGTGAAGATGGCAAGGTGTGTTGGGGGCACCCCCACCAATCTGCCACTCCTCAAACCTGCCATCTGTAACAGCTGCTTCTGTCTGGCACATCAGCAGGCTAGCACTTTTTTAAAAAAATCATTTGTTCCTTTAAACATTCCCAATCCTGAAGACCCAGCACTGGCCCTGTGCTGGCACTGAGTGTTGCAAATGTGCTGTAAGGCATGCCTACGAGACTTGGCTCAGTGCCAGTCTGTGGTGCTAGCTGGAGGCCCACGGAAGCAAGGGCTGAACTCCAGGAAGCGGAGAGGTGAGTGCAGGTGGGGGGAGGTGTTCCGGGGCAAGGGTGGGCAGGGGGAAGACAGGGGAGGGAGCGAGGTGGGGTGGAACCAGTCAAGACCTTCACCAGATTCAGAACCCTGCGTCAGGCCTACCGGCTCGACATGGGCCTACTCAACTCTGTGCTGCCTAACAGCTGGTGCAGACTTGAGTAACCCCATTTCAGGGCTTGGGCCTTCCCCAGAGGAGCTACTGCCACCTGTCCAAAGCCCTTAGGATGCAGCAGTTGCCATTTTGGTGCCACTGCTCCTCTGCGCACAAGGCAGTTCAAGTTTGGGCTGCCTGTAGTCTGCATTTCCTATAGAAACACCCCTTTTACTTTTTCAACACAATCTACATTCTTTTTCTTTTTTAGATCCTTCAGTGGTTTTCCCTATTCTTCGTATCCCAATGTGTATAATTTCAGGGCCTTTATCAGCCACCTAATTTATATATTCCATTCCGTAATTATGAATATATATTTGACAATTGCATTGTGGAAAATTAGTTCCTTGTTTTTACCTGTGATCTGGGGCGCAATCCTAACCAACTTTCCAGCACTGGCATAGCTGTGCCAGTGGGGCATGTGCTTCATCCAGTCACTGAGGCCTCCTCAGCGTAAGGCAATGTTTGTTCCCTTACCTCTGAGTTACATTGCTCTTATATCAGTGCTGGAAAATTGGTTAGGATTGCAGCCTTGTGGCCAAATCCTATCCAATTTTCCAGTGCCGGTGTAGCTGTGCCAAAGGGGCATGCACTGCATCCGGTGGTGGAGACACAGTCTCTGAGGTCTCCTCAAGGTATGGGAGCATTTTTTCCCTTACTTCGGGGCTGCATTGCGGCTGCACCGGTGCTAGAAAGTTGGATAGGATTGGGTCCTTAGTTTGTTTGCAAACTAGAAAAATATTGATTATTCACAAACTGACAATGAATCACTTAAGTTAATGGGAGTAGGACTGCTTTTCTAGTATTAAAATAATGGCTATGAAAGCAATTCTTTCTCTTGAATCAGAACAAATAAATACATCAATGGATCTATCCATAATAGACAGTGGGAAATGAATGGATAAAAGTTCCAGAGTTCTGGATTTTTTATGCATGGAACAGCTAGAGTTTACACCACGCTGTTCTCATCAATGGGCTTCCTTCTTTCTGTTGAGTAGAATTCTTGTTGTTGGCATCAGTACCAGAATTCCTGCTATATGAAAATGAAGGCAAGAACAGTGAAGCTGAGGAATGAATTCTGTGGCAGCTGCTGGGTCTGCCAATAACAAATTACAAAAGAGAAGTTTGAGCTGCTGGAATTTTCCCTTTTGAGCTGAAACATTTGATAAAACTTGGGGCAGTTACAGCATTGAAGAAAATTGATTGAAGAGAATAATTTGAATGGCAGAACATGACTGCAGAACAGGAGTAATATTAGTGTTACTAGGGCAAGACCAACAGGATTAATTAAAACTTTCCCATGCTTTCATTAAAGAAGAGCTGTGTCACAAAGTGATGTGAAAAACAGGCACTGAATCTGGGAGAAGGACATGCAAATGATCATGCAGAAAATGCCAAATGCCATTCTGGATCATGGAGAATCAGATTATTGTCTGTTTCTCTAGCAAAAGAAGCAGAAAAGGACTTAGTGATATCTGGGGATATAGGTGGGGGTGCATGGCTCATGGCATTTCATTCAAAAATGCAAGGATGGCAGTCAGCCCAGACTCTTCAAAGAAGTCCCTGCACAACCATGTCCAGCCTAAATTACTGCCGCTTATTAGATGCAAAAGTTGCTCTTCATATGTAGCAGCCAATTTGCTTCAGTGGACAGAGAACCATAACATAAAACATAGGATACTCATCCAACTCTGCTCGGAACCAAAGTTCTTTTTGTTGTTCTTGAAATATTATTCCCATGTAGGTCGTCCACTTCGAAGTGTGGTTTGTGTTTTTTTGAACAAGATCCAATTGTGTCATGAATAAAGATTTAGTACGATCCAACATTTCCTTCAAGGTAATTTAATGCGATTTCTGATTAGGTTGTTCTTTAATTCTCCTCTCTCCAAGTGGTTGTTCTCTAATTTTCATTGGTTTTTATAACAGTTTCATATAGAATCCAGAGTGAGTCTTGAATGATTAGCCTTTGGTTACTGACATTTTCAGTGTTACAAAGCATGTATTTGTTATGCAAATTTTTGCATAGTTTTTCTAATCAGACTTCCACATTTCTTTGCCTTCCTCTGTTCAATTTTTTCACGACTGAATGATTTCTTTTTTAGACAGATGCCATACAAACTGTTTTGTTTTAAAATACTTTTTTCCCCATGGCTTTAATATTTTTATCTGCATCCTGATCAGAAAAAATGTATGGAAAGTTCTAGAAATACTGCAGGCTTCCATGCAAATAATGAGGTTGTTTGATAACATTTAACATAAAGGACAATATTTGCTTCATGGTATGATTACAAGTTCACTGAAGCTCACAGGTACAAGTTGGTCAACCCAACCCTATCCTCCAGCAGCCTGTGCAATGCAATGGTGCTGATGAAGTACATGCTTTGTATTATAGTGGGGCATGTTGGGCTGGGAAAAGGGGGTTAGGATCTTGGCACGTGCCACTGCCACCAAGATTATCCCTCTCATGCCCCTGGTTTGACCAAGTCCCCACCCCAATTCTCCCCCAAACTGCCTTGCTGCCATCTTGCCTGGGAGCCAGTGGCACACGTGTGAGGCCTCAAATAGCTTGCACTGGCAACTCTGAATGCCATGGCCTGGCCACCAAAGGGTCTCCTTGGGCCTAGCCCAGCTATTTAGGCAGAAGGGAGTTAGGATCTTGGTGTGTGCCACTGCTGCTGAGATCTGCCATCTCTCATCCCTGGTTCAGCCTGGTCTTCACTCTGATCCACCCCTGTTGCCACTTTACCTGCTCCAGCATGGGCTGGGTGAGCTGCTGGTGTACACATGTGCAGCCTGCAACCATTTCCATTGGCTGCCCTGAAGTGCATGATGGCGACATGGCTTTTGCAGTTTTGCTTTTTGGAACAGGACTTATGGCAGCAGATCTCAAGATAGGACTGCATGGGACTGGGCCATAAATCGGGTATTTTGTTTAAAATGTCCTTGCTTGCTTTTGAATAGTGAGATTGAAGAAATCACACAAAACATGTGAAATGCAAGTTTAACATAGGGCCTGTACTGTAATTCATTAGACAAAGTGCAAAAAAATTCACCATTTTTGTTTTGTTTGTGATGGGGATGAGTGATGCTTTGCTCTGCAGCATCTCAGAAGCTTGTTGTGGTGTTATGCAAATATAATTTTTTTATGTGACTAGATTGCATTATAGGAAACTTATATGTGGATGAAATTCTACTTCTAAATAAATGTGCATTTGGTAAAGGAAGAAGGTATGCCAGGAGAGATTAATATGTATGTTGACAGTTGTATACCCAGGAGAGGTTCACTTGTTAAAGAAAAAAATTTGTGATCTTCCAGCTTGCACTGATGCTGATTTAATTTATAAGAGCATTTATATCCTACCTTTTCTGGTCCAAAAGGTCGATTAGATGTCAGGGAAAAGGAATAACAATATTTCCCCATCACAAGCATGAATTACTACCACTATGCCAGCACTGGAAGCCTCTAGTAGCAACCCATGCTTATGTGGTAATATGCATTTATAAACACGGGATTTCATGCATTACTTGCAAGTAGTGGGTAGTATTTGGACAGCTGCTAGAGCCTGGCTTAGAGACAGTGGGCTCCTTTCCTGACAGACAACTGGACAGAGAAGAAAAGAGCAGCTCTTGTCCAAGTTTAACAAGCACTATAGAGCTCCCTTGTTCCTGATAATAGCACCCCCTTTGAGAATTGATTTACCAATGAAAGGAGAACTTGTGCCTCTACTTTAGTGTAATGTAGGAAGCAGAGTACACTGCTCTTTAAAATCTTTAGCAGAGTAATGTTGAAGGCTACCTTTTTGGCAGCATTTTTCACAATGATGGGAAAGCTAAGACCCAAATACAAAACAAGTTGAAAAAACAACTCCTCGAATGCAGGAATGGAATAAAATAGTAAAGGAGCACAAGTGCCCAGCAGTTGAAGAGCATAAGAAAAATAAATGGCCGTTGAGAAATAATTTGGGCCTCCCCTGAAGCGTTGAACACCCTCCCTGGCATTTCTTGTCAATTCAGTCAGTTTTTGGTTGATTGAAATATTAATATTGTTTCACCTCCTGCTTGACTGACAATCCGTATTAATAATTCAGTGTGATGATTTGATTATATAATCTATGTAGGACATGATAGTTAATGTTTGGGGGTCCTTTCCTTAATGGTAAATTGACTTGCAGAGTAGGATTCTGAGATGTTTCTGCCAACTTGGGTTTGTAACAGAAGCAGAAAGGAAGCCAGTTTGGAAAGACAGGCAGACAAGAGTTCTTTTCATACTAATACTTTGTAATGCTACTCACCCGAATCTCAGCTGATCATTATGTCTCTTTGCCTGGCAGTTTAGGGGCACAAAGATAATTCATCATCACCCCAGCTCAGTAACCCACTACCCTTGCCACTAACCTTAATATCAAAGGACCAATCTTTAAAGGTTTGCTGTCCAGGGAGAGGAAAAAGATTGACTTACCATTTTTATTTCTGTTTCCCTTTCATGAGGGGATGTTGTTGTTAATAAATAGTAGCTATATGTACAGGATGTCTCAAGAAAATGTACACATTTTGTAGTGTTAAACTAATTGTGCTATAATTCATACATATACTATAATTGAAACATATATTGCATATGGTGTATATGCAGGATACAGGTAGGGCCTTGGTATCCATGAGGGATCCTTTCTTGAACTCCCTGCGGATACAAAAAACCGTAGATATGCAAATCTGTGCTTTTTGGCCCCTTAAACCCTTTGAAGGGGACAGAGGTCTGCTCCAGTCGCCTCCGGAGGGCTTTCTGAAGCCCACAGAGGCCATGCGTGTCTGCCTGTGGCCTTTGTAGGCTTCAGAATGGCTGAAAAGGCCAAAAAAGCTACTTCTGGTTTCCCTCCGGAAACCAGAAGTGACGTTTTAAATGCCTTATAAGGCATTAGGAGGTGCAGGGGCTTTCCTCCAGGGCTTCCCTGGGCCTCCCAATGCCTTCCAGAAACTGGAAGTAATACTCTTCTGGTCTTTCCAGCAGAGGCCGCAGGCAGACATGTGTGTGGGCTTCAGAAAGCCCTCCACAAGCAACCAGAACAGAGCTCTGGTCCGCTTCAGAGGGTTCAGATGAAGCCAGATCAGCAGATATAAAATCTGCGGATAAACAGGCCTCACTTGTATATTTGAATTATATGCAGAAGTGGTTGCTTGATCTAGTTAATTAATTAATTAGACCAAGTGTACAAAATGTTCCCCACTGGCATCTATACATCGCTGGTGTTATTGAGTAAGGGACCTGCAGACATCTATCAACATGTGTGCTGGGATAGTTCCACTCATCTCTTCAATTGCTTCCCTTAGATATTCAAGTATATATGAATTAGAGCTGATTAAAATGTGTATACCTTTTTTTGAGTCACCCTGTGTGTGTGTGTGTGTGTGTGTGTGTGTGTGTGTGTGTGTGTGTACTGCTATTTAATAGGAAAAAAATTGCAAAGCAGTATACAAACTTTCACTTCCACATAGTGAAAGAAATGAAGGTTCTTATAGTCCAATCCTACCTAACTCCCTGCATGGTGATGCAGTAGTGCCAACATGGCACCCACTGAATCCCATGGGGATGTTTTGGCCTCAGAAGGTCTCCTTGAGGGAAAAGAACATTTGTTCCCTTCCCTGGGGTAAGTCTCTGCTGTCCCAGTGGGTCAACTTGGATCTGCACTAATGATAATTCATGGAGGTGGATCGGGTCCGGAAAGGGGGTTAGGACCTGGTGGCTGCCTTATTTTAAGGAATCTGACCTTTTTTTCTTTGATTTGTATAGATGGTGTGGGTCTAAAGAGACCCATAGGCCATCGGGGAACTATGTAGAGTTGCAGTTCTCAAACTCTCAGGGAGTTTGAGGACCGCAGTAAGTGCCTGTGTGGGAGCAGGGAAGGCAGCGATGTGATTTGTCCACAAGGCTCCCCAGCCTTCAGAAAGCAAAAGCAGAGTGATCGTGCCCCATCTCCGCAAAACCAGAAGTGGAGTTCGATTGCTCCACTTTCACTTTCTGAAGGCTGGGGAGCCCTGCGAAGGGTTTACTCAGGGCTCTCTGCATGCCCAGGAGGTTGCTGCAGGGACTGGTAAGTACATGCCAGACCCTACAGCCCCCTTAGCGACATGATCCTGGGGATCATGTCACTGGCTCCCCCCGCCCCTTAAGGGGAAAGAGTCCAGGGCCTTCAGGCTGGGGCATCGGGTTGCCCAAATTTGAAAAACCCTGATGTAGAGGAAAGTAAAAAATATTTGTGTTTAATCATGTAGAATAAGAATGGCAATGCAATACAAGTTGTTGGAGAAAGAAGAAATTGCAATTAGATAAAAGTTAGGAAAGCTCCACTGAGCCTGTGTACAAACTGCTCTGCATATCTAAAATGACTTGTTGAATCATGGCCAATGTGTCTAGCATTTGAATATTACGCTTTATAGGACATGAATGATTCATAAATTCAAGATTTTTCCTCTTTCTCTCAGAAATGATCTGCATACTCTGGCAAACTGATGGAAAGTCATGTATATTTTCTGTGTTCAGGTATTGGATTGACACCATCTTTTTTTGTTGATTTGTCTTGGTGCCTGGACACCTCCCTGTCCTTACCTGGTTGGTGTTTTTGGATCTCTAGGTACTTAGATGATTGGGCTATCCGTTTGGGTTACCCATTTGCAGGGATGGGAACTAAAATCAGTGAATTGAACATGAGTTGCAAAAATGCGCATTTTTCTGTGACTTGTTGATTTGTGAGTCACGCGCATGAAAGACTCTGAAAACACTTGAGTCGGGGGCCCTGACTCGGCACTTGTCCCCACGTGTGCAGACTCAAGTCTGCCTGTGTCTGGGTGTGTTTGCTTACTGTTTTTGTGGTGTGGAAAACCTTGTAGGGCCAGCATTCAGACTGGGTGAGCAGCAGGGAGGTTCCAGCCACGAGGCAGGGAAGGATTAATAATGCATTTGAGCAGGAGGAGAGAAGCATGAAAAAGCTCTTTTGCTCATATCCAGTCGGAAGAATGAAACCATAAGAACATAAGAACATAAGAACAGCCCCACTGGATCAGGCCATATGCCCATCTAGTCCAGCTTCCTGTATCTCACAGCGGCCCACCAAATGCCCCAGGGAGCACACCAGATAACAAGAGACCTCATCCTGGTGCCCTCCCCTACATCTGGCATTCTGACTTAACCCATTCCTAAAATCAGGAGGTTGTGCATACACATCATGGCTTGTACCCCATAATGGAAACTCGTCCAATCCCCTTTTAAAGGCGTCTAGGCTAGACGCCAGCACCACATCCTGTGGCAAGGAGTTCCACAGACCGACCACGCGCTGAGTAAAGAAATATTTTCTTTTGTCTGTCCTAAACCGCCCAACACTCAATTTTAGTGGATGTCTCCTGGTTCTGGTATTATGTGAGAGTGTAAAGAGCATCTCCCTATCCACTCTGTCCATCCCCTGCATAATTTTGTATGTCTCAATCATGTCCCCCCTCAAGCGTCTCTTTTCTAGGCTGAAGAGGCCCAAACGCCGTAGCCTTTCCTCATAAGGAAGGTGCCCCAGCCCCGTAATCATCTTAGTCGCTCTCTTTTGCACCTTTTCCATTTCCACTATGTCTTTTTTGAGATGCGGCGACCAGAACTGGACACAATACTCCAGGTGTGGCCTTACCATCGATTTGTACAACGGCATTATAATACTAACCGTTTTGTTCTCAATACCCTTCCTAATGATCCCAAGCATAGAATTGGCCTTTTTCACTGCCGCCGCACATTGGGTCGACACTTTCATCGACCTGTCCACCACCACCCCAAGATCTCTCTCCTGATCTGTCACAGACAGCTCAGAACCCATTAGCCTATATGTGAAGTTTTGATTTTTTGCCCCAATGTGCATGACTTTACACTTACTGACATTGAAGCGCATCTGCTATTTTGCTGCCCATTCTGCCAGTCTGGAGAGATCCTTCTGGAGCTCCTCACAATCACTTCTGGTCTTTACCACTCGGAAAAGTTTGGTGTCGTCTGCAAACTTAGGCACTTCACTGCTCAACCCTGTCTCCAGGTCATTTATGAAGAGGTTGAAAAGCACCGGTCCCAGGACAGATCCTTGGGGCACACCGCTTGATCACAAACCAATGATCATTGGACAAAGGATGGGTGTTCTGATATTTTCTTTGGCTGAGGTAGTGCAGAAGGAGGAGCCTAAAGGTATTCTTGCCTTATGATAGGCTGCAGAAGCCCAGGTAATGGGTGGAGACAGGGAAGGGGGGAGGCAATTCTTTGCGGTCACACTTTCCACCACACGGCTGGTGGGGCAGAGGAGCTGACAGGCTGAAGTAGGACTACTTCTGAGGAGAGCTACCAAGGATCAGGTTGTCCTGTTATGTCTTGCAGCTGCTGCACATGACTCTGCTCCCTCTTGCAGCTTCTGTCCCCACTCTCTCTCAGTCCTTCCTGTCCCTCCTGCCCACGGATGGCAGGGACAGCAGGGGAGTGTTTAAAAAGAACTCTGACACTCCCCCAACAGCAACTCTGTTTTTTTCCATGGCTGGCTTTTTAAAGGGGGTGGGGCGTCTTGAGTTGCGAAGGGGTGACTTGGAAAGTGTCCCTGTTATGACTCGTTTTTGAGCTGAGTTGCAGAGGGCGGTGTCTCTAGACTTAACTTGGGTGAAGCCACGCTAGGTTTTCCCATCTCTGCCCATTTGTCCCTACACTGTTATGTTGCTATTGTGTGAATACTTATACATTGACAAATGCTATGGTGGATATAGTGTGGTAAAGATTCTTGCCTTTCCAGTTGCTGGAAGGTTTTGTTGTCTGTGATGCACACATTAATTTATGCATTATATTTTAGAATCATATGTTCTGATAAAGTGCTTTAGAGTGAATTTGTGCATGAAAAAACCATTATGATCTGGTTCTAAACTAAAGTAATATTAATCCATGTAGTATTTTATGTTCCCAGAAGACCATACTTGAAAATTCTGAGCACCCTTTCTTTGGCCGCTATATAGGCATTTAACTAGATGTGAAATACCTATTTTCACAGATGGCTTATGGTAAAACGTGAATTAATACCCTAAACTTCTGAAATTTTGAGTGAAGGGAATTGAGTCAATGACATGAATTATGAAGTTTTGTATGTGGATTAAGTCATTTTTCCCTTTCCTTTTTTCAGAGTCTTGTAGTAGTTATTCTAGTAAAGGAAATGCTGACAAAATAACCAGCTGTTTCAGGATGCTTAGAACTTTATTCTTTGCCTCTTGATTCTTTTCAGTAAAGGCATATTAGACAAATAAAAGAGAACTAAATTTTTGTGTCTTAAAAATGATGGTATGAAAAATCTGAATGTATTTGTGAGCACATTCCTATTGCTACTCATGTTAACTTCTGTAGAACAGGTCAATAAACAGATCTAGTATCTAACACAGATACTAGTATCTTGTGGGATAATCTCTGGAAAAGATATATGGATAATCAATTTCAACAGATTATTCTTCTTATACATATGTTTATTACATTATTCCAAAGTGTTACTGTATAAGAACCAGTGCTGTAACAGAAGGGGCCATATACTTTGCATGTAACATTTTTGTTTGGTATATTAGGCAGCTCAGTGACTGGGTTCTCATCCCCATTTCTCCTCAAAATGCTAATGTGGGCGGCTAAAAGTGGATTTGGAGGGTCAAATTGCTGGACAGGACTAAGTAGTCTTCTCTGCCAATGCCCCCCACCCACAGTCCATTTTAAGTTTTTCTGCAGCTGGGTTCCAGAAGTAAGTTCAGCTAGGGGAACAAAAGACTTGGAGAGTATTTGCAGGGGACAGCTGGCAAGCCCAATAACTTTAAGTGGTTTCTTTCTGTTCACCAGTCTTTTCCTTTAAGTGTCCTTGCTCCTATGCTTCCTGTTCTCTTGGCAAATAAGGAGGGCTGGAAAAATTTTTTAAGGTTTCAGCTGGTCTGCCATGTGTTTTCTCAGCCTGCTTTTGTGAAATAGCTAATATAGATATGTCCCTAGATGAGACCCCTGCTAAAACTAAAAAGGTAGATGCAAGGCTTCAGGAGTTATCTGTAAATAAATTATATATTCGAGCTTATAATTAGTTTGTTTTGTGCTTGATGAGTCATGGGAAATGCAGAGCTGACCTTAAGAATGTTCCGGTGTGACTTACTGACATCTCAACTGTCAATCACATTGTTGACAGGCTGACCTCTCCCTCATTCCTGGGAAACTACCTTCTATTTATAGAAAAAGAACTCCAGGTAGTTAAATACAAAGAAATGAAGGGGGAGAAAAGCCAAATGAAGCAATTAGCTTCAGTTTGGAGTTTTTCAGAGACTGCTTCATTTTAGAACTTATTCCAAAGCAGAGAAATTCAGTTTAGAGTGTGATTCTTTTAGAAGAAAGAATCTGTCTACCCAGCTGTTTGCCACTCAGGAGACTCCAGTAATCTCTGGTGTAAAAATCATAGTATCTTCTTGAGAACAATTGATATGAGCAAGAATAGTAAACAAGGTTAACATTGCCAATTGTGATTTGACATCATTGCAGTACTCTGTATTTGGCTACTAACTGCACCCCTTAACTTGCAGAATAAAAATCCTTGCTGTAAGTTTTCTACCAGGGAAATTGTCAAATCAGTTTCTTAAACACCAGCTTTCAGATAAATAAAGACATGTAGTTAATGCTAATGAATTCATCCAAGAAGCTGTATTGTTAAGAGCAATGCTATTGTATTCTTGGGATAAATTATTTCTGCTTTTCCTCATGTAGCTTCCTTATACCATTTATCTGCTAAGATTATTTATCTCATGATGTTCAAATAAATAGGCAGCATATGTAAACCAAATCAATTTATGACTGTCGAAATCTGTTGCATAGGAACAAGAGATTGTTGAGATCTCTACCCTTTGTTCTCAAGGTGAATATTTTTTTCTTCAGCTGGGGAAATCCATGTCTCCATCCTCTTTGTTCTTTAAAAGGGCCAATATAGTGTTATTGCCATTTGCACTCACAGTTGGCAAATACTTTGGGTTATAGAGTTTTCTTTTTAAAATTGGATGCGTCTCAGAAAGGGCCCTCCTCCTCCTATGATTTCACCATGTTTATGGGAAACAACAGAAGTAACAGCCGCACATGTATTCTGTGCTCCTGCATGGAAAAAACTTGAATCATGGGAAGCCCCCATTACATATGGCCACATAACTATAGTGGAGCCAGTAGGCACAGAATGAACTCTGTTGGAGTCTTGGTGAATGAGAAAATATGCCATCAAATAAGATAATGTTCATTTAACAGATTGGTGGATTTTTGTTATTTATATCTAGAAGTATGCTTTTAAATGAATGTACAGGTCCTTAAAATATGTTTGTGGCCATTATCTACCTGTTATGGCTAGGCATGGAATCTAGGAATCAGATATCTATATTCTCCAACCAAGGGTCCCTGCTGTAAGGAACCAGAATTGGAGTTTAATATGGAACTGGACCTCAGGCTTGTGCAGGTTATAAGCAAACAGGAAGGGGATTCTGTTGACTAGGTAAGGTTAGATGGCCAAGCAGTGGCAGTGCCAGGTCTGTGGGGCCCCCAACCAAGTACAGTTATAGGACCTTCAAAGTTGTAGCAGAGCAGTTGCACTATTGCCTCCAGTTCTGCATTTCATATAACACAATGTGTCTGTCACTGTGATGGGTGCAGTGCTTTATAGGAAATTCACTGATGGATTACCCAAGCATGACTACCAGAGAATGGTTTGGGCAGCTGCCTAAGGTGAAAGCCCATGCAATTTGGGAGATGCCTGCTTGTTCTCCACTCCTCTCCAGTGCCTGGTACTGGGAAAACTAAGTAAGAGAAAGACAACCTCCTCTTTCGGCATTTCCACCAGAGCACCACTATCAAAGGAGATGGGACTCTAAGCTGCTGGTGCTCCCCCCCCTCAGGAATCCTCCTCATGGGGCCCTGCTGACTGGGAAGCTTACAGGGTGATGATGGACAGCAGATCTTCTTGTTCAGTGTGCCACCCCATTTTGGTTTGTCGTTGCAATGAAGGAGGACAATATTTGCTACAACTGTTGCCCACCTTCACCTGGTAAGTCTGCCAGGACAGGAAACAAAGAGGAGGCTTACTGACCACTGCTGGTATCAGCATATAGTCTTCCCCTTCTTTGGGAGTTTCCTGAGCCTGGCCAACCTGACACTGGTGCTGTGGCCAAGTTATTTATGCCTTGGAGTGTGCCAGCTGAGCATTTCCTTTGTGCAGATGTGCTCCTTGGCCACACCTTCAGCTCTCTCTCCCCATACAGCAGCTGTTTGTGAAGGTTATTTATTTATTTATTTATTTATTTATTTATTTATTTATTTATTTATTTATTTATATCCCGCCTTTCTATCCCAACAAAGGGCACTCAAGGTGGCAGAGAGATGGATGCATAGTTTAATACATTGATTGGTCTGCATTCAAAATCATTAGAAACAAACCTTTCTATGTTCAGCTCTTGACTCTGGGCCCAATCCTATCCAACTTTCCAGTGTAGATGCAGCCACAATGTAGCCCTGGGGATAAGGGAACAAATGTTCCCTTACCTTGAGGAGGCCTCTATAATTGCCCTTCAACTGTAGGATACAGTGCATACCCCATTGGCACAGCTGCACCAGCAATGGAAAGTTGGATAGGATTGGGCCCTCTGATGACAAACCCTAAATGTGGGAATACTGGGATGTGTGGCTTATAGTAGAACAATTCAAGGAGGCCTGATTAGCCAATGTGCTCCCATTTTCTACTTGGCACATTTGTTCTACATTGGTAAGTAACAGCTGGAGAGATCTCATTATGCATATACAGCCTATTTCCTTACACCTGTCTGGAGAGGAAAAGAGGAAAAGTCTGCAGGTAACTTGCAAAGGGACACATTCTTTGAAGTTCTCTGGTTCTGTTTTGTAGTTCTCTGGTTCTGAGTTTGCAATACAGGTGTCTTCCTCTTCCCCTAACCACAAATTCTGTTGAGGCGTCTCTCCTATCTTTTGCTACTCCATATTAATAATTGGTAAGAATAAATAAGCATAAGAATACTGCATCTCCACGATTACTTCACGGGGCTGTAGTCAGGGTAGGACCAATGGGTTTACACCCTTTTAGAGAACTACTTCACCCCATCCAGGATTTTTTTTTTTTAATTGGCAGCTTCACATCTGACATGCTAGCCTCCATGGAAACAGTGAGAAAACCTGTTTTAAGAACAAGAACAATTGTAGTTTAAAAAAAAAATCTGTGACAGCTGGTGATCCTCTCAAACTGCAGATGGGCAAGTTTTGCCTTACTGTGTTCAAATTCTTTCTTGATCTGTTTCTTTGTATTGCCATGGCTTGTGACATAAAATTAAAACTAAGTTTTAAGAAAACAAACTACTACGATCCCCCCCATCTTAGACTGAAATCCTCTACACCAGTGGTTCTCACCCTTTTTAGCCCGGGACCCACTTCTGAGAATGACAATCTGTCTGGGACCCACCGGAAGTGATGTCATAGCCAGAAATGACACCATCAAACAGGAAGTGACATCACTGTGGTGTCAGAGCCGGAACTGATGTCACCAAGCAGGAAGCTCTTGCCTAGAAACTCAAACTGTAAATGACAAAAGACAGTATTCCAGCTCAGAAGCTTCTTCCACTTCTCCCTGCCCTCACTACTATTGCTATCAAGCAAAAAATAAAACCACATCTGCAACAAAATATTTGTGTATTTATTTACTACTGTTTTTATTTCTGTCTTTATTTACAAAATCTCAAGCTGCTTCTTGTATTGCACTTGAAACTAACAAACATTGATGTGGCTATTGATACTGTGCTCAGCATTAGCCAGAAGCAAGTGCACCCTACTCATGCACCTCAATACAAGAAGTAGCTTGAGCTTTTGTAAATGAAGGCAATAAAAACAGTAGTATCCCCCTCAGAAGGAAGATAACCAGGGACGCTTCCCCTCATCTCCCCCAAGCCTAAGCATGTCTACTCAGAATTGACTCCCATTATTGGCAATGGGGCTTACTCCCAGGTAAGAGTAGACAGAATTGCAGCCTGAGAGAGAAGTAAGAAGAGGGGAAGGGTTCACATCAGAGAAGCGGCTGGGGGAGCAGCACTTTCCCTGGGTGATTCCCCGCCCCACATGCCAGGCTTGCCCCCCCTCCTCCCCCCCTCCTGGCTGCTCTCTTGGCAGCCAGGCAACCAGGGATCCCCCCTCACCCCAGCAAAGATATGAGAGGGCGCGCTAGCCAGGGCAGGAAAGGATCGTGGCTTCCAGGCGATTTCAGAGAGGGAGAGATGGTGTGATGCAGAGGACAAGAATGGCAGTAGGTGGTGGTAATGCTGCTTTCAAGGCAGGCTCACAAGAAGGGAGATCACATGGGACTTCCTCTACTCACCCAAGCCCTGTGTTCAGGTCTCCGCCTACACTCTCTAGCCCAGTCCAGCTGCAGGGGGGGGGGGAAGCTGCTCTGTCTTGCAACCCCAAGGCAGCCCATCCTGTCAAGGCAGCCAAGGTGACAAAGGCTGGTGGAGAGAAGCCTGGCTGGCTTGTCCATGTCTCTCCCAGTCCATTGCCTGCAATCCAAGCCTGCATTCCATGATTGGCCCCCGTGAGGGAAGCCTCCAAGTGCAGAGGGAGGTCCAGCTGGAAGGCAGCAGCACGCTTTCTGGGGAAAAGCGGCACGCTGCTTTCTTTGCACATGTGCAAGCTGCTCTTAGTTACATCTCAATGCCGGGAAGTTTAAAATGGCAATGCCCAGGCTTTGCCCACTTCCAAAATGGCGCCACCTTGGTCTTTTGCCATCTTCCAAGATGGCTGCCACCAGCTTCTCACAATCCACCAGAAATCAGATTGCGACCCACCAAGTGGGTCCCGACCCACAGTTTGAGAACCACTGTTCTGCACACTTTCCTGGGAGTAAACCCCATTGAACACAATGGGACTTGCTTTGAGTAGATGTGCATAGGATTGTACCAAACAATCCAAAGAGTTACAGCAGTGTTATTCAAACTGTGAGGCGCAGCTCCCTAGGGGGGCACCACGAACTCAAAGGGGAGGTGCGGGATGTCCTCTCACAGCGATACAGTCACACCACTGTTCCTGGGCAGAATAGGAGCCCCTCCGTCTTCTGTGCTTTTTTTTTTAAAGCAGAAGAAAAGGGGGTTGCTCAGCTGCTCCCTCCGAGAGGGACTGCGAGAGTTGCTGCTGCCGCCCCGCCCTCTTTTCCCTCCACTCCGAGGCTGCCGCACTCTGTGTTCGCTGCATGTTTCCAAAGCTCTTCAGCTCCAACCCCCAGCTGGCAAGCACCAAACATGCTCATTTTGCAGTCCTTGCCCTTGCTGACCATCAGAAAGAAACGCTCCTTGATCCTTGTCTGGTTGGTTCCTAGTTCCCAGCCTGGGATCGCTTCTCATCAAAGTGAAATCTTTCTTTTCAACCCCCTCCCTCTTCCACTCCCCCCTTTCAATCTCCAAACCTTCTTGCTCCCCAAATAAAATGCTTCCTATTTTACCAGTCACCAGGGCTCTTAAAGTTGTTTCCATGCAGTTGGCAAAGGGGGGAGGGGGGAGAGACAAGCACACACTTTACTTGGCCAGGAGCAGAAAAAGGGTTCTGTTTTTAAAGTGATTTATTAATCTTGTTGTTTGACTGAAGAGGAGAGGCTGTATTTTTAAAGTGATGAATCTTGCTATTTGAAGGGAATACTTATCAGTCATTGATGAAGTGATTGCCAGCCCAATCCTATCCACACTTTCCTGGGAGTAAGCCCCATGGACTCTAATGGGACTTACTTCTGAGTTGACATGCACAGGCTTGAGCTGTACATCTCCTTGAATAGGAGACAAATCATCCTCCTAACCAAACCCTTCAGCTCTGATATGTTTTCATGGTCTATTTTTGTTTTCCACACCAGCTGCTGGAAAAATTTAATTTAATTAAATTAATAAAGGGTTCAATCCTATCCAAGGAGAATGGGAGAAATGATTAGTTTGATTGGGGTCCACAGGGATGTGTGTATGTGTGTGTGTGTGTGTGTGTGTAATGTTGGTCAGACTGGTTGTTCACAAAGTTCATTTGATAAAACAATTCTGTTGGTATGCTTACAAAGTTAAAAAAATGAATCCTCCTGGACCAGACAAAATAGGAGTCCTCCTGGACTACTCCAGCATCCTGTCTCAAACAGTGATCAGCAGCTGATCATTTAAAGCATGTATATTGCTGTGTATTAATAATATATTTTTAAGGTCTGCATTTAATTAATGATATGATTAATATATGTAATTAATATTAATATACTTAATATTTCTGGCCATTTCCTGTTTAATGATGTCACTTCCAGCCCTCAGGAACATGATGGGGAGTCATGGCCAACAACCAGTGGTCAAGGGAGCCACTGGTGGGAAAAGTTTGAGTACCATTGAGTTACAGAATAAACTACAGGCAGGACCTGAATATCCACTGATTTGGTATCCACTGATTTGACTCACCACTGATACCTGGGTCCACCTTTAAATGCCTTGTACCAAGGAAAAAAGCATCAAAATCTGATTTCCTACCTTTGCGATGTTAAATAATTTTAATTTCATTCCACTAGATTCCATTATTCACCCCATCTAGTGCCTGAATGTGGTATAGTGTCTATACTCTCTGCGCTTCTAAACATCTGTAAATAGAGGAAAAAACGCCACTTCCAGTTTGCAACAAAATCCAGAATTGGCCTTTCTATTCTCTATTTACAGAGGTGCAGGGAGGCCTGCAGACAGGGTCGCTGGTTCCCCGGACCCTTCAGAGAGCCATAATGACCATCAGATAAATTTTAAAAACCCCTTTCCTCCCCTGCGGCGGAATGATTGTGGTGATTGTGTTGCCATCCCCTTCCCTCTCCTGTAATCACTTACCTATCCCAAACTCTCAGAGAACCTCTGGGAACCTCTGGATTAAGCGAAGGAGAAAATGGAGACCTGAAGCCACTGGGGATATTCAATTTAGCTGAAGCATGGAGGACTTGGAAAAAAGAATTCAGTTTGTATGTGGACACTAATGCAATACGAGAGAGGAAGCTCTGAATATAACATTTTTTTACTTGATAGGAGAAAGGGGGAGAGAAATAAGTGAGATAATAAGTGCAGATATTCTCCAAACAGAGCATACCAGTGACTGGAATAATGGCTTGCTTTGAGGCCCATTGTAACCCGGAAGACTGAGAATGTGGAAAGCTATAACTTCTTTAATAATAATAATAATAATAATAATAATAATAATAATAACTTTATTTTTACTCTGCCTTTCTCCCCAAAGGGACTCAAGGTGGCTTACAACAGGTTAAAACAGATTAAAACATAATTTAAAAACAGATAAAAGCATATTAACACATATCATAAAAACAGTAGTCAGATAAAAAGTAGTAAAAAGGTAAAAAGAGCATAGAGCAGCAAGTCATAAAAGAATCAGGCCTGTAAAAAATTAAAAGATGTTGAAAAGATGTTAAAAAGGCCGAGAACCCAGAAGGCTTGTTTAAACAAAAGGGTCTTCAGGCCTTGCCGAAAAGTCTCAAGAGAGGGAGCCATTCTTAAGTCAAGGGGAAGGGAATTCCATAGCATTGGTGTCACTACTGAGAAGGTCCTATTTCTAGCCGCTGCCCCACATACCTCCCTAGGTGGCGACACTTGTAAAAAGGCCTTCTTTACCTGAGATGAAGCTACAAAGAAAGGTGTTTTGAGATTATTGCACTAATTTAACAAGTCTAGCTGCAAGCCATAATTTTGAAACTGTTAAAGACTAGCTGATAAACGACTGGATTGCATTTAGACTGCAAAATACTAATTTGAATGTGAGAGCCAATTTGACTCTAAAGAAAATATTGGATATTTGCAAGGCAGGATAGGTGAGGACCTGCCTCCACTGACCGCCTGTCCCTTTAAGGACAGCATCAAGAAAATGCATGTGAAATGCTTTCCACATTCAGGAAGTACTATATAAATGTTAAGTGGTGTTGTTGTTTTGTGAGGAAAGTAGAAATTTCTGTAAAAGATATTGGATATGTGTTCCAGAATTGTACTATCAGGCTGTATTTGAATCTTTGAATTTTGCATCAAAATTAAGATACAAATAGTATTGCTGCCCTTGGATGGTGACTGTATGTTTATTTTGTTCTATCCATGCTTTATAGCACAGTCCTATGCATGTTTACTCAGAAGGAGGTCCCATTGTGTTCAGTTGGATTTACTTCCAGGAAAGTATGCATAGGATAGCAGCCTTAGCCAAGTAGGGAAAACAGGTGGTCACCCAGCTGGTGAATTACTGAAAGAAGAGACTTTTTGTTCTGTATCAGATAGTAGTATGTTTGGCTTCTGTCTCTGCTGCTGGCACAGGTTAATGGACAAAGGCAGGACAGTGACAGTAGGCATTTTCAAGTCTTCCAAAATCTATCTTGAAAAAAATCTTGTTGCAAAGTTAAGCATACAGTTCAACTTCCTTCTCCACAAAATTGTGCATATATCTAAGAGGGCCAACTTAGCCATAAGGCTGAGAAACTTGCCACTTGCCAGCAAGTTGGGGGGAAGCGGTGAACTGACAGAGTGGGTAATGGCTACCCACATCTTCCACCAGTGCTACTAGAGGAAAGGGGGAGAGAGAGAGACCTCATGTTGCTGCTGCCGCCACCACAACCACCTCCATCTTCTCCTCCTTATCCACATAGTTTCTCAGGAAAGCAGCTGGTAAAAGAACATACCAGCCAGGTAAAAGAATATACATAGTAGCTTGTTAAAAGTACAGGTCTGTAACATTTCCCCAAATGCAGTCAAATACCATGGTAGCATCAGGTCTAATATATTAAAAATATACTGTTGAAATGAATGGGGACCCACCTGAAATTGGCCTGCAACCCACAGTTTGAGAAACACTGCTGTATGCTAATAAAGTGGTTATACAAAGTTTTCACTGTAAAGTTTTGAATTTCAAATTTGTTAGCAATATGGTCATAATTCTTTGCTTCTAAATGAGGCATTTTCAGTGAAGAAATTGTTTTGGGATGCTATAAATTACAAGTAACCAAGAAATTAAAAAAAAAACAAGTTCCTATTTTGAAGGATACAAATGACTTTACAAGTTAGTACAATCATTTACTATCCTACCTTTTAAACAGTTTCCAAAATTGTAATTAGCAGGAAACAGGCAGAAGGGTTTAGAATAATGTGAGTAGGCTGTAGCAGAGGCTCAGGCTAACAGCCAGTTTCCCTTATTAGGAAAGGGCTACCATATTTCACTGTGTAATATCGAATGCATTAATTATTTCCTCATAACCAACAAAAATGTGTATAAACATCTTGAGAAGAATGATTGTACTGATGTATTTAAGCATCTATGAATTGTCAGCATTTGTAATTTATGCATTTAGAAGCTATTACCCACTTATTCATTTGATATCATCTTCATATACATTTATTCCTTCAAAAGAATAAGTACTTTTTTGTGGTTAAAAAAAGGGGGATAGATTTGCAGATGAATTTATGCAGGCAGAGTATTATAGAAAATTAATTACAAACAACTTGAATGAATTGACTGGGATTTTTTTAAAAAAGAATTAACTATGTTAGCACTGTATGTGATAAACAGTGGGTACCAAAAGATGTAAAAGAAACATGGTAATATGCACTATAAGTAGGAAGTGAAAAATTTGCTGCAGCATATGTTCTCAAAAATGCGTGTTGAATGCCCATATGAAAAATGAGCCAAGAAATAGAATAAAGGCAGAGTCCAGCCAAAGTTGATCATTTTCAATCTTTTATTTTGGTACTGAATACATTTTAACTTTCACACTGAAATCAATAAAACATATTTCTACTCATTGCTAGAAAAAGCTTCATACTTGGGGTTGTCAACTGTGACTTAAGCTATTCCTAGAGTTCCCTCCCCCCCAGTATAACATCATTAAGTTGGGAGGACCCCATTAAACAGTTCAATCTTATGCTGGCTGTGAGCTGACATAATGTGTGTTGTGCTGATGGACGCTGCTTTACGGTTGTTGCAATCAACCTGTGCTGGTGCATGCTGTGCTGGGCCACAGGTGGAGAGGCCAGAGTAGCCTTCCATGCACCGGCAGATGGCCAAAGATCTGCTGGAGCAGGTAAAGCTGTACCCAAACCACCTGGTAAGGTTTGTGACTGAGTTGGGATTTGAACCCACGGCTCACTGGTCTAATAGTGCAGTCATATGCATGGCTTCTCAGAAATATGTTCCATTGAGTTTCATGGAGCTGACTCCCAGGTAAGTGAGTGTAGCAGTAACAGGGTGGAGCAGTGAGAGTGTGGAATCGGGAAGGTTGGGCAGGACAGGGCGGTGATGGGGCAGGTTGGAGAGCAGATAAGGTCTGGAAGGGTTAGGTGGCGGCAGGTATATTCAAACCGCCTTCTTCATGCATCTGATGACGTAGACTGTTGCTGAACACAGCTTATGTCAAAATAGATCAACACTTCTTATATTGTTGCTGCTACAGACAGATGTGTTTCCTCTTATACACTGGGGTTCTTTAATGCCTTGACAATTGCTTTATTTTCTTTTTCAGGCATTTCTCCACAGAATAATGCAATGGGCTGCTTCCAAAGTTGATAAAAATGTTACCGAGGAAACAGTTAAGGTTAGTTTTTACTTATTGCCACCCTCTTGTTTAATAGTGTTCATTTCTATTGATTGATATTCTGAATTTCTTATTTACAGTTGCTGTTCTCAAATATTGAAGATATACTTGAAGTGCACAAGGACTTCCTGGCCAGTATTGAAGAGTGTCTACACCCTGAACCTAATGCTCAACAAGAAGTGGGAACCTGCTTTCTTCACTTTGTATGCCAACTTTTAAAATAATAATTATAATAACAATGTTGCTTTTTAACAACAGGAAAAATTCACAAAGTGGTTAACAAAGCTAAATAAATGGTTCTCTGTCCCAAAGGTATTACAATCTAAAAATGCTAGGAAACAGCCACTGAAACAGACTCTGTGCTGATCTGAAGAGACAGTTGTTCTCTCTGCTAAATATAAGAAGAGCACTACTTTTAAAAAGTGCCTCTTTGCTCAGCAGCTTCGTATTTAATTGGTTTCCCCCCTCTGCCTCAGTTTTCTTTTTCCCAGTAATTGCTGGCATGGCAGTGCATGTACACTCCACTTTGAGAACAAAAGCGAACTTGATTGCATAATTTAAGGCCCTTTAAGGACACTTGGAAGCTGGAGTTGTTGCTAAATGGAGAGCTTTACTGTGTTAGTGTTCATTTGGTAGAAGAAGTAGAATGCTTTGTGTCATTTCATCAAGGCAGCCTTAGCACGTTCTTCAGAACTGAGTTTTAATTAATTTTTTTTCAGACTGCTTGTTCTGAATTAATTTCATTTTTCAATCAGAAGCAAAGAATATGTGTTTTGCATTGGTATTTACCATGAAAATGTGCACTGTCCTGACTTGCATAAATATTATTATCTGTGATTTTTCAATGTTACACTTAGCATCCAGTAAGGAAGCCTAAGAGAAAGCAGCAGATACCATTGTTTACTACCAGGACACTAATTTAGTGAGACCTGTGGGCTTCAGAAGCAAGAACCAGAGCTTTCTTTTCTGTCTCAGTCTAAACAACCTAAGTGGAGGCATATTTTGGTTTTTAAGACAATCAGGGCACAATCCTAACCAGGTCTACTCAGAGGTAAGTCCTATTTTGTTCAATGGGGCTTACTCTTAGGAAAGTGTGGTTAGGATTGCAGCCTCAGGGCCCAATCCTATCCAACTTTCAAGCATTGGTGCTGCCATCATGCAGCCCCAAGGTAAGGGAACAAATGTTCCCTTACCTTGAGGAGGTCTCTCTGTCGTCCCCTCCACCACAGGATGCAGTGCATGCCCCATTGGTACAGTAGCACCAGCATTGGAAAACTGGATAGGATTGGGCTGTCAGTGATTTAAGACTTTTGCTGTGGTAAATGTGCATGTGTACACCTGACACCTCAGGTAGCATTTCAAATGCTGCAGACTTTGCCTTTCTGTCCCTATCTTCCTTTTTGCAATCCAGGGAGTGGAAGGAGAAGGAGGAATAGCAGAAAGTAGGTAGATGGAGATGGACGCTGCCCCCCACTGCTTGAGGCAATAGTTTCAGGTGGTCTCATGGATGGGCTGGCCCTGGTGTGCATGCACGCAAACTCTTTTATCACCTTGTCATCTGGTCAAATGATACAAAAAATCTTTGGTTTGAAACAATACAAAAACTGCAACATCTGCAACAGGGATAAGTGTGGGATGAGCAAACATGCTTACTTGCATGAGGAGTCATTCTTCTTTCAAATTGTCTTCAACTGCCCCCCAAAATCTATAATATTTTTCCAGTCCTGGTATTTCTTTTGATTTCAAAGAGTCAGATTCATCCTGTGTAGTATTAAAAAATTGGAGAGGAGTTTATCAAATGCAAAAAGCTAGTAAAGATCTCAAGCAAGACTTTTGGTCTTCAACAATCCTCAACAAATGCAGGGGCTGCAAAGTGATGGTGATAACTATGTTAATTCTGGTATCCTCTCCTTCCTAGATCTTCATGAATTTGGAAAATATCTGTGCCTTTGGCTAATAGGACAAAATTTTGATAATCATCAGGGATGGGAAAGTCCAGTGCAGCGTGACTCAAGTCACGACTCACCACCCCACTGCAACTTGACTCGGAAACGAGTCATAAGGGGCACTTTCCAAGTTACCAAGTCACCCTTTCGCGACTCGATAGGACTCAAGTTGAGTCATTCCATTTAAAAGTCCACCATGGCTTCACAGAGGAAAATGGGGCTGCTACCAGGCTGTGTGCATGCTTGGGGTTCACTTTCATCGCTTCCCAGTTGCCCCACTCACCCCAATGTCCGGCAGCAGCGCAGAAAACACCAACCCCTTCCATTCCCCAGTGCGATCTCACCCCAGCTGCGATGAAGGAAACCCCTCCCTTCATTTCACGGGCATGGCAGGGAGCGAGAGTCATCTCAGTTTGGCCAGACAGGAGGGCGTGGGGTGGGAGCAAGGAAAAGCCCACTGTGGCTCCATGGAGGAAAATGGGACTGCGTGGCTATATGTGTGTCTCATTGTTCCCTTTAAACATTCCCCCACTATCCCCACCCATCCCACTTGTCAGGCAGCAGTGCAGAATGCGCCCACCCTTCTGCATCAGAAAGTGCAGCTAAAAAAAGCAGGAGGACAACAAGAAAATTCTGCCAAGAGAGACTTGGAGAAAAGTGTAGGTGATAGAAGTCACTCTCCTGCTGTCTCCACCTCTTGTAGCCCCTCCTCCTCCTTGCAGAACCCACTTGGTTCCTATGGGGAAAAACAGCTTCTCCTGTCACCCTCCCTTTCTCAGAGACACATCCTCCATTCAATGGATGTAGAAAAGGCTGTTGCAGGCACCTCATTGTCTGGGTTGTTTGCAGCATCCAGCTCAAATACATTTTATTGATACATTTTGCAGAGAAACCACAACAGGTGCTGTATCAGGAGACCCAGCCACATTTTTGGAGCGCGAAAAAAAAAAGTTAACTCTTTCGCTCCACCCCCTCAGCCCATCTCTGAACGTAGTGTACCCTTCTAGCTGCTGGCACTGGAGCTTGCGCGCGCAAAAAGCCGTGCAAGAGGGAGGCCATGCAACCTATTTCTGTTGACTCAAATCGTCAGATTGGAATGTGAGTCAAGAGTCAGGGGGCCCCAATGAATGTAGAGTCAGGGGTCAAGAGTCAGGGGGGTGTTTTTTGAATCTTCCACACGCGCCACTCACAAGTCAGAGAAAAACGTGCATTTTCACAACTCGAGTCAGAGTCACCTGACTTGAGTTCCCATCCCTGATAATCAAAATATTGATAAATCATTCTTTTACCAATTGCAGCTCATATCAGAATATTCTCTAATCCTCTCTGTGTTATTTAGCTTTGGGTTTTCTAATAAAATTCAGAGATTTCTGAGGAATTACATATTATTATGTAGAGAGAACCAGATTTTGAAAATTCATGTCTCTGTCAGCTCTGCCACTAATAATTATAAATAGAATTAATCTTTTAAAATTATATTTTAAATACAAAAATAGGATCTTGAAAAAACAACTCTTATACCTTTGTATCCAGTGTTTTCAACAAAGGGCTGTTGGCCTTATAATGAAGTGACATGCAGAAGTCACAATGGGTGGCAGATTCACATATTCGGATATTTTGTATATCAGCAGTACAGATCCTTATTTTTATATTTACTCAAATTTATTTGTATAACTGTCGGGCAGCCCAATCAACCATAACTGCACAGTGATGTAGGCAGCACCAATGTGGTGTCCACTGCATCCTGTAGGGAGTGTTTTGGCCTCCAGAGGCCTCCTTGGGGCAAAGGTACATTTGTTCCTTTGTCTGGGGTAAGCCCCTGCTGGCCTAGTGGAACTACTCAGACCTGCACCTGCTTCATAGCTGGTGCAAGTCTATGTGGACCTGGGTTAGGGGATTGAGGCCAGGAGGGGTTTAGATTTGGCAGGTAGTGCCACAGCCAAAGCAATCCCCTTTCTGGTCCACTCTCCCCACTCTCATCACTGCCCCATTTCACCCACCCCTCATCCCCTTCTGCCCACCCCGAGCCTCCTCCCACCCCCTACAAGTACTTACCAGACTCCAGGCATCTGGAGGCTGCTGGTGCACAGAGCCAGCTGCTCATGGCTTGTGGCAGTAGCCACCCTGCATGCTCTGGTCTGTCACCTTTTGTGACAGTCAGAAAGTGCCTAGTGCCAACAGGATTGGGGCCTTAGTTTTATTTTTCTCCTTCAGGCAACAGAAATTGTTCCTTCTCCTTTAGGCTCACAGCAGCCCTTGACAAAGGGCAGTAACTGGCCCAAACCACCTGGTAAGGTTTGTGACTATGTTGGGATTTGAACCCACTAATAGTGCAATTGTATGCGTATCTTCTCAGAAATATGTCCCATTAAGTTTAATGGGGCTGACTCCCAGTTTAAGTGTGTACAGTTGTGGTCTTCAACCTTTTTTTGTGCCACAACCCCAATAAATAGTATGAGACTGGGGACCCATCGTTGGTCCTCTCCTGGGACCTTATATGCCTACTTTTGCTCCCGTCACTGCCCAATCCCTGCCCGTTACACCCTCTTTGTTCACTGTACTTATTAGAGAGAGTAGAAAAAGTTACCATGACCCCAAGGTTGAAGAACACTGGTGTATAGCATTGCAGCCTAGATATAGAAATCTAACTACAACACTACTGACTAAAACAGTGAAGCTAAAATAGAATTGGGAAAGAACACATATTCTGGCTGTTGGTAAGTTTCTATATTTGATATATGTGTGTTGTTATGTTGTAGCTTTATATTATTTTGTATCTGGCCATCTGTGAGATAAAAGAAACCGAGTTCAATTCTGTCTTCTTTTTTGTTCATTTATTTAAAAAAGAGCAACTTCTGTTAAATATAAAGCCAAATAAACAAACCCCAAGGACAAACTGTCTAACATAAAAACTCTTTTTCCCCAGAAAGACAGATTTCGTATCTATGATGAATACTGCAGTAACCATGAGAAGGCACAAAAACTTTTGCTTGAACTTAACAAAATAAGAACAGTGCGAACATTTCTGCTGGTAAGCTAATATTGATTTGCATTCCAAATCTACATATTTTCATTAGGCTGGTAGTCCTTTTAAAACCAAGATATTTGCCTACAGGGGTGGCATCAAGGGTTGGCCTGATTAAACACTGGTCAAGATGGTCACATGATCCACCTAGCCAACCCAACCCAACCCCTGATTCGTTAGTGACAGTGGAGGCACTCGATTTGCAGTCAAGGGCTAGGCAGAGCATTGCAGGGGCTAGGCAGGGTAGGGCGGGAGGGGAATGCAGGGTTTTGCCCCAGTGGTGCCCCTTGTGGTGGCACTATTGGCTTATTTTAAAATCAAGAACAATGTAAGTTTTATGCCTGCATTTGTATATGTCTATAAATTTATGTAGAAAATGTTTAAATCCTACCCTATCTCTGAATACGCACACTGGCTCAAAGATAAATAATTTTTAAAAAAAAATGAAATATGTTGGATCAAGCCAAAGGTCCATCTAGTCCAGCATCTTATTTCCACTAGCTAATCAGATCCCTCTAAGAAACCCGTAGGGCATGAAAGCAATAGCCCTCCCCTGCTGCTGGTATTCCTCTCAGCAGTTGGTGTTCCACGATATACTTTTTCTGAATATGGAGGTTCCACATAACTATCAGAACTGATAGCGATTGTCAGACTTCTCCTCCATGAATTTGTCTTAATTCCCTTTTAAATCCATCTAAGGTAGTGACCACTGCCACATCCTTTGGTAGTGAATTCTATGCATTCATTTTGCATTGTACAAAGAAGCTCTTTTTTGTTTCTTCTTTTGTTATTCGTTTTTCTAAACCGGGGTGAGCAAATATTTTGGCAGGAGGGCCACATCGTCTCTCTGACACTGCTGTGTCAAACACTTTAACTTTCCCTTTAGGAAAGGTATTCAAACTCCAGAGATATCCAGAGATATCTCCAGAGTGATCAGAAGAACCTAGAAAAAATGCTTTCAGAAAGTCTGTCAGCATCACGTACTCACTGCCATCTCCTGACAATTTTACAGAACAGCATTATATATCTGACTCTGAAGCAAAGCATAATTTGACCAACCACAGGGCATCATCCAAGTGGATGCTCAGCTCAAAGATTTCTGCTGCACATATGTATACTGAGCATTATACCAGTAGCAGACTTTTGTGTTAGTTAGAATATTTTTCTCAATTTCCTTTGTAATGTTTGTTCCTACTGTATTATTGCTCTAAATTAGCTATGAAAGCTTAGTTGACATACGTCGTCTTGGACACATTTAGAAAAAGTACATTTATTTTCATGTTAACAAATTACATAAGAAATAATTGTGGTATTCATTGTGTTTCCATTTTTATGTAGAATTTGGATAGCTTGTCCATTATTGCATTTAATTTTTTCTGATTTGATATACAAATGTAAAACATGCTTCTTTGAACCTTTATATAGCTTATATGTTAAATGTGTATATAGAAGTGCAAAAGAAAGAATGTGCTCCTTAATGTGTATAGGCAAACCCAACATTGCAAAGTTGCAATTAACTGAGTTGAGCAGAATGGTTTTAACAAAATGCAGAATTGAAGTTCTGTCTGCAGATATCCACACACAGTGTCCTATCCACTCCTCTTTTTTTCTTTTTTTTTAAATCCTCCCTGCCCCCTTGGCCCAATATAAACCCTGGGATAGACTGCTAGTCTGTGAGCAACCAGAAGCTCCTGATACTTGCCTGAACTAAGGAATAGGATACACTACCCCTCCTTATTGCACTATAATGCAGGGCACAAATGGGAGGGAACCCAGCAGACAGGACCTAGCCAAGGATGCTGTAAAACCTGGAGTAGGCCTTGTATACAGAGGTCAGGCATTTGAGGTTTTAAAAGTTATAACCAACACCTTGAATTGAGCCCTGAAATATATTGGAAGCAGATGCAATCAAGTTAGTATTGGTGTGATATGCTCACTGACATTCTCCTGTTAATAGGTAAGCCATAGAGTTTTTGCACGAGATGAAACTTTCAAACTATTTTCACAGTTGCTTCTTGTAAATCTCATTGCAATAGTTCAAGCAGGAAGTTATCAAAATGTGGGTGACACTAACTGGACCATGATAGCTGCAGTCAAGTAAAAATACAAAGTTGGTAAAAGATACATCTAATCACGGAGCTATCTGAAAACCTAGTAATAAAACAGGATCAAAGAGCAGTATGTAAATTTTCATGAAACTTGTAAGAACTGACAGTCCAATCCTGTGCTACCTGGAGCCTAGAGGAGCAGTGTCGCCAAAATGGCTGCCGCTGCAGCCTATGCACACCAGGCTGCCGCCAGTGTCTCATCAGGGAAAGGGGACACGTCCCCTTCCCCCAGGAAAGGCCCAAGCTCCCTCCTCCTGCCTTGCCTCCCCTGCCCTCCTTTCTCCCTGGAACACCTCCCTCCCAACCTGACTAACCTCTCCGCTGCCTAGAGCACGCCCCTTTCTCCTGGTGGCATGTGGCAGGCCTCTGGCTGGCGCTGGCTCAGTATGGACTGGTGTTAAGCTGGTGCCAGCGCTGAGTGTCACAGACATGCCTTATAGTATGTTTGCAACAATCAGTGCTGACAGAGGGCCAACTCAGTGAGCTCATGATTGGTCTCTGAGAAACCTAAATGCCAAACGATTTGTATTAAGAGTACTTTGTTCTGTTCCAGAACTGCATGTTGCTAGGAGGACGCAAGAATACTGATGTACCATTAGAAGGATATATAGTATCACCAATACAGAGAATATGCAAGTATCCACTTCTTTTGAAGGTATACCTAGAATATTTTTAACTGAATATAGATTCATATATTCTGTTTGAAATTCAGTAATCGTCCCCAGTCAAATGCATTTAAAAAGATATCTAGATTTACTAACTATGCTTTCATCAAAGTTTACTATTGGCCTGTCCATTTGCCCATTTTGCACACTCAGGTTACATTGTGTAGATGAATGTGCAGAAGTGAGAGGAGGCAGTCAAGCATAAAGGCAGTACTGGAAAAAATATAGTAACCCACATCATAGGCTCCCATGTAGAAGAAGGATTCTATTTCAGTTGGTGGCTACTACTTTGTGGGATCCCTACTTCAACTGCAGCAAAGGGTGCTGTGTTCCAGCTGGAAACTGCTGCAACATAAGCTTTGGAGTGGGGGTGCACTGCTGCCTTTTCCTGTCTGCATACAGGTATGTGCTGCTTAATGATGGGGTGTGTGTGTGTGTTCTGCAAACCCCATCATTAGATGCATCCGTTGTTGCATGGACACAGTGGTGTAGCTAATGATCACGTAGCCCAGTGCCAAACTCAAAATCATGACCCGGAAGTGACATCAAGCCTGGGCTTTTAAAAAGGTAAAAATAAGGGAAAATCCGCCTCCTCCCCCAGCAACTTGCTGCCCTCTTGCTCTGCCAGCTCCCCCCTCCCCCATATTAACACATTATTGGTTCCCTGTTGTATCATAACACCTAATTAGCTCTTGGAACAGGCAGTCTTATTAGTCAGTTTTGAGTTAAGAAAATCCAGTTTTTGTTACATAATGCAGTTTTTTTCTGGTTATTTGGCTATATTTTTGATAAAATATTTTGTTGTGGTTTCTGCATCATTGAATTCTGCATTAAATTCCACATCGAAGGGCATGCAACATGATGGTATTATTCAAAAATACCAACTTTTTCACAAATTTGGCCACTAGTGTTAAGCTTAGGTTGTTGCTCCCCTAAAGTTTATTGCCCAGTGTAGTTGCTACCCCTGCACCCCCTTAGCTATGCCATTGCATGGACAACTGCTGTTGGCAGCTGGATTGTGCCCTAGAATGCCTTGTAGGGCCGTGGAAAGCAGGAAGAAGGCAGCTGGCTGCCAAAAGTGTGACAGAAAGTGCACAAAGTGCTAGTTAACTGGCTCAGCTAGGGAAAGAAGCTAGCTCAGTGAGCTCGCGGGTCATTTGTTCTCTGGAACATCGCTAGGCAGTGCATACCTGTACACATCTATTGGGTGCAGTGCTGCCATCTCCCACAGTTTGTCAGGTGCCAGCCTCAGTTTTCTTTTTTCTTTTAACTGATACTTCAAAGTCTGCAACCAGCTTGTCCCTCCATTTTGGGCAGCAGTTTTGTGAAGCATCAGAATTCACCAGACTGCTAAGTGTCAGGGGCTGCTGCTTGTCACTCAATCTGGGGTGGGAATGAACTGTGACTGAGCAAGAGTATGGCAAGTATGGGTTCTGGTGCTTCTCCCCTCAGAGTTCTTGTGGATACATGCTGTGTTGTGATGTGCACTACTGTGTGTGGTCAATATTTCCCATTTATTCAGGTGATTGTATTGGGTCCTTGGTTTTTGAAAACAAAATTTGTGAACAAAATATTTTATGGATGAGTATGAATTGAAGAGGGGTACTTAGTTCCTTCAGCCTTCATGCTGCAATAA
Source organism: Tiliqua scincoides (assembly GCF_035046505.1). Lineage (NCBI taxonomy): Eukaryota > Metazoa > Chordata > Lepidosauria > Squamata > Scincidae > Tiliqua > Tiliqua scincoides. The sequence goes on along the minus strand of NC_089824.1, from coordinate 39,495,008 downwards.
TTTTTTCACTGAAGTACAGGCGTCCGCCGCTTAATGGTTCGCTTAATGATGGACTGCATATATGATGGTGGTCAAAGCACAATAAAGATGCTTTTAATGAGGCAATTGTGTCGCCAACAGCCTGCAGTAGAGTGTCTGTTTACACAACAGAGAGGCTCCTAATGCAAAGAAGAGGCAATCAGCCTCCTCAGCCAGAGTGTCTGGTAGGGAGTGTCTGTTTACACAACAAAGGCAACAGATTGAACTTAATGTTCACTTAATGACCTAATTGCACAACAACGGGGAATTGGAGAATGTATCCTCCTTGTTAAGTGGCGCACATCTGTAATATAAATTTGCCTCATTCTTAACTGGATCTTCTAGCGCAGGTTTTATTTTAATTTCCTCTCAAACAGTATTCAAGTCCATAATTAACATACTAAACAATGGGGAAAGGTATTAACTAAAGTAAATAATTAAAAACATTTTGACTATTTCCATGGTTTTGCTCAGTATTGCAATAGTAGCATTTTCAGAAAATCCAATTTTTGTTATATGGTTGGGGTTGTCACAAAATGTTGAAAAAGGTCACTACTATAAAGGTCTTTAAAGGGCCTGGAATGGAACTGAACTGCTGTATACAGACCAGCCAGTTGTTTTTAGGGGCCATTAATCTGAATGGGGGAGAAAGGAATGCATTCAATGAAGCGGGGTACTGATGCCAACTGTGTGGTATTAGTTCCTCAGTCAGTCCAATGACACCATCCTGTGTGTGCTTTCTTGGAAGTAGATCCCACAAGATTCAGTGGGACTTACTGGGAGTGAGAACCGAGATGCATCTTGAACCTACAGCTGGAGTGCAGAAACTGATTGTCTTTTTCTTTTAAAAAAGGAGTTGCTGAAGCGAACTCCCAAAAAACATAGTGACTATTCAGTCTTAATGGAAGCTCTCCAAGCCATGAAAGCTGTCTGCTCCAACATAAACGAGGCCAAGAGACAGATGGAAAAATTAGAGGTTTTAGAAGAATGGCAGTCTCACATTGAAGGATGGGAGGTAATGTCACAAAATTTGTCATCTTACCAGACGTGGGAGGCACTTAGAAGTCTGTGTATTGCATTTTTAAAATATTCAGCTCAGTACATTATGTGAGATATTGGGAACAATCTATAATTCACTTTTAGAATAATTCGTCCTCTCTTTTGCTAGTAACAGTAATATTTTGTTGGTGAACGTATCGGTCCACATGATGACAAAAAAATTGGGTAATGGTCAGTTTTGACCACTGCCTCAAATCCATTGTGGGGTCCCTTCTTGCTACCTGTATCTTCAAGTGAGCAAGGCAGAAAGTGGAAATAAGGTTGGATTCTTTTCCCATGCACTACCCTTTTCAGGATGAGCAGAGGACAAGAGTATGGTAAGGAAATTCTGCACTGCAATTCTTTGCAGGTCCCAACTTCTTACTCATAATTGTCAATGAAACACTCAAGATGGAACTAGATGATTGAAGACACAATCCTAACCAACTTTCCAGCACCGAGGTAAGGGGCAATGCAGCTTCAAGGTAAGGGAGCAAACATTCCCTTAGCTTGAGGAAGCCTCCATGACTTTCATCCAACTGCAGGATGCAGCACATGCCCCATTGGCACAGCTATATCAGTGTGGGAAAGTTGGTTAGGAATTGGGCCTGAAATAATAAGTGGGTGCTGCTGAAAAGGTAGTCCCATACCTCCTGCCTCCCCAGAAAGGTGTAGTAAAGGAAAGTACATATTATTTATTTAGGCTTGAGACATATGCCAACTCATCAGTGTAAATAAAAATAATGAAAATATCAGTCTTGGCTTCCCAATGATTATGACTAGCCCTTCTACTGCATATTTATGTGTCTTTTAAGTTATGATGGATAACTGCTGTTGGAAGATACAGCTACATAACTTTCAATCCATGTGTAATTGTGTAGCTGACAAATAGCAGGCTGTACTTGTTATGCATCATAAATTCCACAGCTTCTAGGTGACATTATATTTAAGAATCTATGTCATAGCACTATGTGTTCTGAATGAAATTTATTTTAATATTTTTATATGATTATATGACTGAGGCGCAAAGCACAGAACATGAAATCTGATGAAAAATAGTAGCTTTGCTAATTTTATTTAAAAAACACAACCAGAAGCAAAGAGACGCCTGAGGGGGGACATGATTGAAACATACAAAATTATGCATGGGAAGGATAAAGTGGATAGAGAGATGCTCTTTACACTCTCACATAACACCAGAACCAGGGGACATCCACTAAAATTGAGTGTTGGGAGAGTTAGGACAGACAAAAGAAAATATTTCTTTACTCAGCGTGTGGTTGGTCTGTGGAACTCCTTGCCGCAGGATGTGGTGACGGCATCTGGACTGGATGCCTTTAAAAGGGGATTGGACAAGTTTCTGGAGGAAAAATCCATTATGGGTTACAAGCCATGATGTGTATGTGCAACCTCCTGATTTTAGAATTGGGCTGTGTCAGAATGCCAGATGCAGGGGAGGGCACCAGGATGAGGTCTCTTGTTATCAGGTGTGCTCCCTGGGGCATTTGGTGAGCTGCTATGAGATACAGGAAGCTGGACTAGATGGGCCTATGGCCTGATCCAGTGGGGCTGTTCTTATGTTCTCACAAAGAAAAAAAAAAACTAGAAGTATTTGATTTGACTGCCACTTACTAGCTTGTGATCCCATCCAGCTTGAATAAGCTGTTGTGATATCAAGAAGCCGGAGGGAGGATGATAAGGATGAAAGTGGAAAGAGGTGAGAACTGGGAAAAGGACTTGAGAAAAGGCAGGAGATGAGCCACATTGTTATGGGCGTGGACATAGGAGAACTTGCAGGCAGAGAAATTCAGGTACCAGTAGTAGAGGAAAGCAAATGGCACTGAGGTAAGGAGTGGAAGACAGAAAGGATAGGCCTATGTTCTTTACATGGACTGTGTTGTGTGGAAGTTGTCTGGCTACTGTTTAGTCCTGCCTTCTGCATTTCTACTTGTCTTTGCTTTTGTGTACAGATGTGCGAGGACCATGTGCTAAAATTCAAAATATGTGCTATTGTGCCTCGGCATCTGTGGGGTTCTGTTCCTGGAACCTCCATGGTTGCCAAAATCCACAGGAAATCAAATCCACAGGTCTTAGTGCATAAACCCTCCAAATGTGACTGGAGCAGAGCTCCAGTTGCATCTGGAGTGTGTTCTGAGGGAGGCTCTCCAAAGGCCTTCTAAGGCTTTTAAATGTCACTTCTGGTTTTGCTGAAAATCTAGAAGTGAAATTCTAAGGTCTCCAGGCCTTTGAAGTTAATCAGAGGGCTCGGGAGGCCACTGGCGTCTGCTCCAGTCACATCCAGAGGGTACAGTTTGGGCCAGGTTGTTTTGCCAAAGTTGGTCTAGGGAGCTTATGCTCACTTTAAGCTGGATAGTCCTCCTTGTTCAAACATGGCTAGCTCTAGCTGCATACAAAACTATTGCTGAATCTCAGCACTAATGGGAAGGTAACTAAAAAGGGTACTGCTGCGTCCTGTGGAAGGTTGGTTGTAGTGGTCCCTTCTGGGTAAGGTAACTAATGTTACCTGGAGGTAAGCCTTTGCAGTGTGAAAGGGATCTACTCGAACTTGCAGTAGCGAATTTGCTGGTGCAAGTCTGCACGAACCTGTTTTGTGAGATTGGTCTGAGAAGGCGGCTAGGATTCAGCAGCTGCCATTGTGACCAAATCTGCCCCCTTCAAATTGTGACCCAATCTGCCTTTTCCCCACCATGTCACAGGCTCATTCTGCCCTCCTACAAACCATTCTGCTTCCCCCACCCTGTCCTGCCTTGCTTGTGTAGGTGGGTCTAGGTGGCTGCTCCAGCACACATAGGAAGGCTCTGGCCTTCCCACCTGTGCTGTAGCAGTGTGAGTCTGCATGCTGCCAGAAGCACTTTCATGACTGCCATTAGTGCTGCACTAAGAGCCCATAGGTTTGGGCTGTCTGTCTTGTAGTTTTTCACTTCCAACTGTCTGAATTAAAATTATTTTTGCAAGATGCTTCCAAATTTTATGAAGACTCTCTGCAACTTACCCTTCTATATGACAAGTGCTTGTTTAATTAAGTAAACATCTGGTTTTCTATAAAATTTATGAACAGTGAAGCACATTTCTTAGAGATTTCTGCCAAAAGAAAAATTTTAGCACATTGCTTAGATAGGAGGAGGACTATTTTTAGCATCTGATGGAGGATCAAAGCATTCCTACTCAACAAGTGTAATTAAACTAAGCATGTATTGGTTACAATTTTTTAAAATGTGGAAAAACCAACATCTTGAAACATGTTTAAAACTTTAATTTGACTGTATAATCCTATGCATGTTTGCTCACTAGTAAGTTCTATTGAATTCAATGGGATTTACTCCCAGGTAATTATATATAGGATTGTAGTTTAAGGGCCCAGTTCTATCCCCACCAGCCCTGCTGCCTCATTGTGCTCAGATCTGCGCCACCTCGTCACCTCTGCGCCACCTAATTTCTTCCCCTTGCCTTGGGCCAAGCCCCAAACCTGCCACCCTCAAACCGGCCTGCCTGTTCCAGTGCAAGTTAGGATTGTGCTGCCCCTTCCATGCAAATACTCCGAAGGTTGCATCCCAAGTTTTCATATATTATTATTACTACAATTTAGAGGGGTATATTTGCATTTGAAGTTCTCTGAACACATCCCCATCAAAAGTACCTCGACAGAACCTCAATGCAAGTTGTAAAACTACCTTGTGTATTTTGGCATGAGAGTAGTTTGTTTTTCTTTGGCATGGAAAAGTGGTTTGGTCTTTCTTTCTCCTTAATGAGCACAAGCTACACGCTCTGTGGGAAAACCAACTGTGACAGAAGCGTTCCGAAAAAAGTAGGTGCATGCTGGGAGATCGTGGAAAGTTGTCTTACTACACAATGGCCAGTAATTTGGAAGACTTTAGAGGAACATTTACTAATATGTAATAAAGAAATACTTAAACCAAAAATGTTGGCAGATAATGCCTATGAAAAGTATTGGTCAAATTTGGTTCTCCAATACCTGCAATAAAATATTTTGTTTGCATTTTTCAAATAATTTGAATTGCAAATTAGTTTGTGTGTGAAGTTGCATGTTTATTGATTTATTACCAACATTTAGCAGCATTCAGTATCCAATAATTTGTTCTATCTCTTAATTTCTTGGTTAGGGATCTAACATCACAGACACATGCACAGAAATGCTGATGTATGGAGTTTTGTTGAAAATCTCTGCAGGAAATATTCAGGAACGGGTGTTTTTCCTTTTTGACAATCTTTTGGTTTATTGCAAAAAAAAGCATAGGTAAGATACATTATTTTAATTTGCACTTTGTAAGACTGACCATATAAAATAAAATGATGTCAATTTTCATTTTAATATATTTCTGATTTTCTGATGCCACTGATAAAGGATATGCACTTAGGTTTTGAAATAACAACTTCTATATATTGCTTGGAAAACTCTCAGAGATTTAGAGTAAAAGTTTTAAGGATTCAGGGCATTAATTTACTACTTCATAGTCATTCCACTTGTCATTCCAAGCAAATATGATTTGTTGCATATGCTGTATCAGTATTTGTCCTCCTAGGAGCCCTGAGCCTCCCTGAGACGCCTTCGGTGGCTCCATGAACGCACCATAAGTGGCCACCATCTGCCCCCTCCCCACTTTGCTTGTTTGTCCCTCCCACCTCCCCTGTTTGTGGCTTTCCTTGTGCATTCCCCTTCCACTCCAGCTATTAACTGGTATTCGCTGAGCTTGGCACAGTGCCACTCCTTGCATGCACTGGCCCTCGGGGGCTGCCTGAGACTCCACACATGGGCTTTCAGGGCTCCCTGAGATTCTTTTTGGGCAGGGGTCTCCAAACTTTTTGGCCAGAGGGCCACATGAAATATCTGGCTCAGTGGTGAGGGCCAGAAGAAAATTTAAATATAAAATTTAAATTAATAAATTAGAGATGGAACTTAGATGAATGAATAAATGAATGGGCTCATTCACTCAGCCTCTCTGGCCCTCAGAACACCCTCCAGACACAATCAGAGCACAGTTCTGCTCATGTTCAGTTGAGTGGGTCAGAGACTTTCAGGGGATAAGAGGTTGGCTGCAGGCTGGAAAGAGGCTTGCTGGCCCCTGGGCTGGGGTTTGGAGACCCCTGGTCTAGAGGGACAGGGGGATGACAGGAAGGAGGTGTTTTGGGGCGGCAGGGTGGGCGGGCCCATGGGTGGGGCCAGGACCCAGCACTTGTGCTGGATCTTAACCCTGGTCCTGGGCAGCCTGGAGCAGTTCTGGGCTGCTTGGATCTGGCCATCTCTTTAAGTGCCATAGATCTGAGTAGCCCCAATGGGGCTGCTGTGGTGTTACCCAGGGTAAGGGTAAGGAATTCACACCTTCCAGATGCAAACAGTGCACAGCTCTGGTCATATTCAGTCAAGTGGGCCAGAGGCTTTCAGGGGACAAGAGGCTGGCTGTGGGCTGGGTAGAGGCTCGCTGCAGGCTGCATCTGGCCCCCAGGCCGGGGTTTGGAGACCCCTGCTTTTAGGAATATAAAGTGTCCATGGACTGAAAAGTTTGAGAACCATGGTGCTTTAAAATTAAGGCCCAAATCCTAACCAACTTTCCAGCACTGGCATAGCAGTGCCAATGGGACGTGTGCTGCATCCTGCAGTTGGGGGGCACACATGGAGGCCTCCTCAAAGCAAGGGAATGTTTGTTTCCTTACCTAGGAGCTGCATTGCCCTTATGTTGGTGCTGGAAACTGGGTTAGGATTGCACCCTAAGTAGTAATAGTGATTAAGCATTTTGAAGATCTTGGAATGAAATGTTAATATAGATTATGTCTTTTTGCACCTCCCCCCCCCCCCCCCCCGCAGCAGACGATTGAAGAACAGCAAAGCTTCTACAGATGGACTACGGTATCTCTTCCGGGGCAGAATCAACACAGAGGTGATGGAAGTGGAGAATGTAGATGATGGTACAGGTGTGTGCCTCTGTACCAATATAATTGTTGTTTTATTTAAAATACGAATATATCTTCTTTAAACTGTTGGTTTTTTACCTTTTGTCTTTGTAATAAGTAATATTACAAATAGTGATTCAACTAGTTAATGAAAAATGAAACACGGGACCAGGAAATACAAGATTTAAGAAGACACGAGCTTCCATTTATAAGGAAAGAACCTATAGATTTTCTTGTATTGTGACCCAGGTCTGTGGGCCCAGTTCTGTGGGAACTTGCCTTCTGGTGACACAACACGCTTTACTGTGGTCATAAAACATGACATGTCTTGCTGTTACTACAAACAGCGAGTGGTGGTTGCCAGGTGACAGTGGCCTCCGCAGGAGCCCCGGACTAGTAAATTGGTACAGGGTTGAGTGGTGGGCAGAACAGGGCTTACAGGAAGTGGAACAGGGTGAGGACTGGGGTAGGGATTGATTTGTATCGAGGACAAGAAGTGGGCAGATAGCAGCAGCTATCACATCCCCCTTCCCTGCCTTACCGTGGGCAAGGGAACAAAGGTTCCTTTGTCTTGAGGGACATCCTGGACTGCCCTTTCCCTGCATCCAGTGGCATGGCTCCATTGGTGGAGGTATTTGAATAGAACTGGGCTGTTAGATCCTAATCTTATGAGCTATTGTACTAAACCAATATAAGGATCCTGGTGGTGGTACAAGTTATTGGTCTTGGAGCCCAATCTTATCCTTACCCCCCCCGCTAGTGTTGCCATGGCAAAAATGGGTATGTTGTGTGCAGGGTGGACAGATTAGGAGGCTTCAGTGACAAAGGGGATTTAAATCCCCTTACACTTCTTTAAACCTCCTGCTCTGCAATGGGTCTCCTTGGACCTACACCTGCAAAATCACTGGTGCAAGTCCTAGGGGAGAAAGGGAGAGGGGAGACTGTGGAAAAGGGGATAGGATCTTGTGCGCCGATTGCCACTGGATCCACCCCCTCCTACAGCCTCTTTCTTCCCTCTCCCTTCCCCTGTTTCTTCCCTCTCCTTGCCCAGTTTCACCCTGTCCCCACTGCTTTGCCTGTAGCGGGTGTAGGTAGCTCCACCGGCAAACTGAGAGCACTGCTGCCTCATGCAACAGCGCTCCCAAAATGGCCACTGATGGTGGCCAGCTCTGTCAGCAGCCATTTTGTGACAGTGGAACTGTGTTTTGCTGTCATAAAGCCCTGCATGCGTTGGCCCAGTTCTTGATAGAATTGGGCTTTTACTACAGGGCCAGCAGGCAACAATCATTTATTCAGCACCCAGCGCCCCACAATCATTTATTCTTTTATCCTTTTCCAGCTGATTATCACAGCAGTGGCCACATTGTTGTCAATGGTTGGAAGATACACAACACAGCAAAGAACAAATGGTTTGTGTGTATGGCCAAAACACCTGAAGAAAAGCAGGAGTGGCTGGAGGCTATACTGAAAGAAAGAGAGAGAAGAAAAGGTGAGGGCATAAGCTGTATATTGCAGAATTTTTCTTGAAAGATGATGCACCAGATGGAAGTGTGACTGTACTTTATGTCCCCTGTTTTCTTCAGCCTGAGCCATGTAGAATCCAACTAGATTTGACAATCCATTTTTTTTTATTTCCTTCACGCAATACTATTCTGTATTCTGCTTGCTTGGAAGCTGAGTTGGAACTATAAAACCTTCACCAGATGGTAGAGATTGCTTTCTCCTTTTGTACTCCCATTGAACAGTTGTGCTTCAGACAAGAATATGTGATACAATGGATGGGAGTAAACACTCATGAGATTTTGAAGCAATGTTGCATGGAAAGAGAGATTTACAGTGCAATCCTAACTTGCACTGGGGCAGGCAGGCTGGTAGGCCTGCACTGTATCCAGTGCAAGTTTAGGACTGTTTGAGACTCAGCCTGAGGCAAGAGGAAACGTTTTCCCTTACTCTGGGGAAAGTTGCAGTGGCCCCAATGGGTCTACTTGGATGTACACCACCTGACAAGGTGGCGCAGATCCAAGCAGAACAGAGCAGCCAGGGGCAGCTCCACACTGCTCAGGAATGGGGGCTAGGATCTGGCATAAGTGCTGGGTCCTGGCCCTGCCTCCTGCTCCTTGCCCACCCGCCCACCGAACTGCCCCCCATCTGCCCTCCCCCGCCCGAAATGCCTCCTCCTCATCTCCTCCCTGCCCTCCACCTGCCCTCCCCAGGCCCCTGCACTGGCCGAGTTGGGGAGGTGCAAACTCACCTGCTGCTGCCACCATGGAGACTGGATCTGGCCTCTGCGGTTTGGTGCACCTATGTGTGCTGGCATGGCTTACTCGGAGGAAGGCACAAACGTGCTTTATGACATGATTCTGACTCTCCTGGGCCGGCGCAAGGGACTTGTACCATCCCAGGGGCGCACTTAGGATTGCGCCCATAGTAGACTGCATGAAGATTCTCTGAACTAGTGCATGAAACACCTAGCTTCAGAAAAATGGAAAATAAGGAAAAAACTATCCACAGGCAGCATCAGCTTGGTGGTGGAGTGTGCTGTTGTTCACCAATTGTATCTTCAGCATTAATCAGTAGATGTGTGGCACATAGTAGTTATAGGAGCAACAGAAGTGCTAGCTCCAGAGCTAACTGCATTTTACCAACAATCTCCAACTATAGTCAAAGTGCTAGAAAACCATGGATTTTTGCTTAACAGTAGTCCTATTAGAAAGAATGATTGCATCAGCAGTAGCATTGCTCGATGAGGGAATGTATTGGATTCCAATAAGGATTGTGAAAGGGGATTGTCCTCTTTACACCAAAACAAGTAATTACACAGAAGGGTTCGAAGACAAAGGAAAAGATTAGCCAAATACTTCAATGGAAAAAAAGGCAGGGGAAGGATTATCACAACAGTTGTCAAAAAGTAACTTTTGAAATATTTCTCAAGTGATTTTATTTTGACCACCTCTATATTTCTATTGTCACCTCCCAATTATACAGTCTCCCAAGCATCTATGTAAACACCTGTTTTATAAAGCAGGATCTATGGACTTAATTGCAAGCAGAATAACAGATGATTCATGAACAAAACAGTTTGCAAAATTCAAATACTTTAGTTAAAAGTAGCAGTAAGCATTCCATTTAGCATTACTAAGAGAAGCTTTAATTCTTTTGCAAGATTTACAAGATGACGTTGACCAAACTTTTCCTCACTTCCATGGATACGGGCTAATTAAAAGAGTTTGCATAAGTGTAACTGAAAAGGAAATTCAGCTGACTTTCTGAAGTGGATATCTTGTGATCTTAAAAGCAATCATTTGAGAAAAAAAAAAAAAAGTCAGGGGAGGCATGTTCCCCCTTTGAATTTATGTAATGTGACTGTTGCAGCACATAGCGCTGTTGCCAGAGTTTGTATTTACTTAGTTCAACAGGCAATGCTCAGCTGCATTATGAATCAAACGGCATTTCCTTTTAGAAGTTCTTTTGTAGTTTGGAATGTAAACTGGGCTTCTGAGCATCAGATAAGCAACAAGACCTGGGCAGGGCTGGATTAAGCTAGTGCAAAGCCTGTAGCATATCTTGTAAAGGAGCCCTAAATTAAAAAAAATATACATAAGTATTAAAACATAAATTATTTTCAGAGGGGGCCACATACATGGGTACAGTTATCCGCGGATTGGGTCCACAGTGCCCCCCCGTGCGCACCCCCTGTGCACATCCCCTCCGCAGGTGAGGCTCCCCTCACCTCTATAGCATGGGGGCAGACTTTCACCTGTATCCACGGTTTCAGGTAGCTGCAGGGGGTTCCAGAATGGAACCCCCGCAGATACGGGGGACATGCTAGTACTTGCATAGTAAACTAATTCAATTTTTCCTGGCACATTTGTGACAGCCAGCGCTGGTGGAGCACTCACTCTGCCAGCACTGAGGCACAAATTGATTGTGCCCGCAGTAAAGTTAAATTTGAATGAAATTATTTATTTGAATCATGTTATGAGTGATGTCCATAATGATTATGTACCATGCAGCTTGCAGCTTGCCCAACATGTAAAAAATAGAGTTGCCAGATCATGAGATGCTGATTGTAGCAGAGACATCTTGTAAGCATTTAGTGCTGGGCCCTAAAAAATACAGGGCCCGTAGCAGATGCTAACTCTTGTTACTAGGTTAATCCAGCACTGGATCTTGGATGTGTCATTTTCCATGTGAGTTAATACAAATCTCAAAACATAATCAGTGAACGCTGATATACTATTTAAAAAATACTATAAAAAAGAGGCACCAAAAAGATATATCCACCTAGCCCACAGTGGCCCTAAAAAAGAAAACAAGTTTGCAATTCTATCTCTGTAAGGCTTACAGTGTAAGCAGACCAAGGGCAGAAGCTTTCTTTGAGTGTCATTCCCTGTTTGGGCTTACATCTTTCCACTCCCCATCTGTTTTTCTTAACTCTGGGGCCTAATCTGGAGGTTTGTGCATGTGTATTGAACACGGATGCATTCTTATTATTGACTGATTTGATGTCTGGCCCCTATGCAGGAGAAGATTGCCGAGCCCTTTGCTATGGGAACAAATACAGAGATAATCATTGGGCAGCCCTTTCTATACCTTCCAGAAGCTACTTAAGATTTGTATGTCCTAAGGGGAAGGAAGGAGAGGAAAGCCTAGACCAGGGAGCTCATACTATCAGCTCCTGAGGGTGCTAGCAGTGACCCTGAAGAGTGCCTGAAGAGGGAATGATTGATGGATTGTCAGCCAGCTGCCCTCTCTCACATTATGGAGGCTATTGTTAAATGACTTTTTTCTTTTAATTGAAAGAGCCTGTCACACCACGTTGAGATAAAACGTCAGGTGAAAAATCCGTGGATAAATTAGATTATACTTGTAGTGTAAATGGCAGGTTATACCTGTGTTCCTCTGCAATTGTGTCTTAAAAACAGACATCAACCTAATTAGCTGAATTTTGATAACACATTAGGGGCACATATCAGGAAACATGTCTAAGTGATTAGATTTTGGATTTGTTCCCCAGGGTTAAAACTTGGCATGGAACAAGATACTTGGGTGATGATCTCTGAACAAGGAGAGAAACTTTACAAAATGATGTGCAAACAAGGAAACTTGATCAAAGACCGAAAGAGAAAACTGACCACTTTCCCAAAATGCTTCCTTGGATGGTATGTATTTATATTTTGGTTTTGGACTGTTCTTTCTCGTGCTTCTTCCTAAAAGCTACTAATTTTCCCAGGATTCCTGTGCTAGCCAAAATATTTTAAAATGGTCTCTCTGCAACTTTGCAAATAGTGTAATCTTTCTGAATTATTGTTGGCAACTTTCAGTCTCAAAGGACTATGGTATCGTGCTCTGGATGGTGGTTCTGGCACAGTGTCTAGTGTGGCTGAAAAGGCCGATTCGGGAGTGACAATCCCTTCCACACTGGGAGCAAGTGCAGTATGTCCCTGGTCTGTCTCCCTGGCTGTGGGCCTTCCTTCTTTGCCTCTTTGCCTCGGTCTGTTGGCCAAGTGTTTCTTCAAACTGGGAAAGGCCATGCTGCACAGCCTGCCTCCAAGCGGACCACTCAGAGGCCAGGGTTTCCCACCTGTTGAGGTCCACTCCTAAGCCCTCTTGCAGATGTCCTTGTATCGCAGCTGTGGTCTACCTGTAGGGCACTTTCCTTGCACAAGTTCTCCATAGAGGAGATCCTTTGGGATCCGGCCATCATCCATTCTCACAACATGACCGAGCCAACGCAGGCGTCTCTGTTTCAGCAGTGCATACATGCTAGGGATTCCAGCTCGTTCCAGGACTGTGTTGTTTGGAACTTTGTCCTGCCAGGTGATGCTGAGGATGCGTTGGAGGCAGCGCATGTGGGAAGCGTTCAGTTTCCTCTCCTGTTGTGAGCAGTCATTTTTTCTCTTTCTGAATAGTGTCTTTATAACATGAATAACGGCCTAGTCCTATGGGTGTGTTATGCCAGAGGAATATGAGTTCCACCAGGGGCAGGGATGGGCAGATTGGGCACAGGAAGAGGTAGGTTTGGCAGCAGCAGTGCCCGTCAATAGTGGAAATGGGAAAGGTGCAGAAGAGAATGGCCAAAATAATTACTGGGCTAGGGCACCTCCCTAAAGAGGAAAGGCTACAGTGTTTGAGACTCTTCAGTCTAGAACAGAGGCACCTGAGGGGGGAAACATGATTGAGACATACAAAATTATGCAGGGGATGGATAGAGTGGATAGAGAGACGCTCTTTTCCCTCTCATGTAACACCAGAATGAGGGGAAATCCACTAAAATTGACGGTTGGTAGAGTTAGGACAGACAAAAGAAAATATTTCTTTACCCAGCATGTAAATTATCTGTGGAACTCCCTGCCATAGGCAGTGGTGATGGCATCTCACCTAGTGATGCCGGTAACCGGTGATGCCTTTAAGAGGGGATTAGACAAATTTCTGGAGGAAAAGTCCATCACCGGTTACAAGTCATGGTACATATGTGTAAGCACCTGATTTTAGAAGTAGGCTACCTCAGAATGCCAGATGTAGGGGAGGGCACCAGGACACAGGTTGTTATCTTGTGTGCTCCCTGAAGCACTTGGTGGGCCAAAGCATCAAGTCACCTGTCTTTCTCCCAAGCATTGTAACTAAAATGTTGAAATCACCTTGTTACTTCACTTACCCAACCAGTCCTTTGGCTGGTTGTTATTCTTCTGCAATTTTGAATGTCGCATAGACCTTGTTATGTGGTGCAGAATGTCTTATTTTCATAGTCAAAAGCGTATTAAGAAAGACCGCCATAAAATCAGTGTAGCTGTGCTGTGCTCTTACTAAGCTGAAAGCAACTTTGTATAATGTTCAGTATATTTAACTCCAGAAAACTTAAATGGAGAGTAATTACGACACGGAGGATCCAATATCTTACTAAATGAGCAAAGTAACTGGTGTCTGTTCAACACGTTTCCCAGATTCTCAGACACCATTCCATTCAGAGCAGCAGGAGACAGTCTGTTTAACAAAAATTGATTGGAATGGAGACTGCCACTAGAAATCGGTTTCTCTGAACTTTCATACAGCCTTCCAGGCTTCTTCTGTTTTGGTAGAAACTGTGTCAAGAGAGTCTGAAATGGAAGATAGTAGGCCATAGTTTCTGTCAGCAGACATCAACCTGCCAGTGCAGCTAATTTTGTGTTGGATTTATGGCCATGATCAGGATCTCAGCAGCCTCCAGTCTGCCGCTACTGTCACATGGTTGTTGAAGAAAACACAAAACATAGGTTTTTTGAATGGGTAGCATAGTCTCAGTAAATAAAAATCAAACCAGTCTCCATGGTTAACACAGGTCTACTGGTTCTATTCTTGCTACAGTATTTCCATAATTTGATTTTCAAACATTTTGATTTTTTTCCTTCCTTCTGACTAGTGAGTTTGTATCCTGGTTGTTGGAAACTGGAGAGATTCACAGGCCTGAAGAAGGTGTCCATCTTGGTCAGGCTTTGCTAGAGAATGGCATTATCCATCATGGTAAATATGTTCCCTCTTGCATACAAATATTTTCAAATGCCTTCAGATTTCTAATAACTAGTAACTTCAACTACATAGGACACAATCCTAACCCACTTTCTAGCACCAACATAAGGGCAATGAAGCTCCTAGGTAAGGAGACAAACATTCCCTTACTTTGAGGAGGCCTCCATGAGTGGCCCCCAACTGCAGGATGCAGCACACATTCCATTGGCACAGCTATGCCAGTGCTGGAAAGTGGGTTAGGATTTGGGCCATAGTCAGTGTAGGGTTGCCTTTAAAAAGTGTATGGAAACTGCTGTTTTCAGGATACTGTTGTGAGATGGTTGGCTCGTGATGACATGTAACACCTGTTCTCAAAGCAGACTTGTACTGGTTACTAGGAAACCAAGGTACAATTCAAAGTCCTGGTTTCAACTTTCAACTCTTAAACTAGCTTGGTCCTCACTATCCAAAGGAGTTCCTTTTCCACGTACTTCCTCCTGTACACTGAAATTGGCTGGAGATTCCTGTTGCAGATACCCCTGCCATCTCAGGTGCAGTGGATGGTTCTGTCAAATGTATAATGGCCTCCTTCATAACAGCAGCACCTCTATGGATTCCCTACCTGGGAAGGCCTGACTGGTCACCTCTATTTCTGTATTCAGGAGAACAGACAAAACCTACCTTTATAGGGTGACTTTCCCTCCAAGATTGCATATTGTTCCCTGGGTCTGAAACTGCTGGTCTTGAATGTCAGATCAGTGTATAGACCTAACTGAGTTTTCCACAGAATTCTTAAAATAAGGTTGAACGAACCATCTGTTTTGCACAGAGCAAGAGAGAACTGATGTATTTTTAGAGACAGTCAAGTTCACATTACAAACCTGTTTTGGAGGAAATTTACTACACCTAACTCTGGATTATACAGTCTAAGGAAATTGATTAGGTTAGGCAGCCACATTGTGATACGTACTGTTTGCTAACAACTGTGAAAATTCAAAACTGTTATAGAAATTGTGCATGGGTTTTTTATTACTTGTTTTCTTTTACTCATAGTAAGCTATAATCATATGAAAATTTTATTTTGAAGTGTGATATATACATTTGTTAAATAAGTAATCATTTTTAATATGCATGTGTACACATGTATGTAATATGAATTTTACCCATTTAATTCTTCTTTGGTGCTGTAGATAACTTCATGCCATTAATTAGTGGGCACAGCTGTTGCTTTTTAAATTTTTTTTCCCTTGTTGATAAGAAATGCAAGTTAATAAATGCCAGCTTCATATCAGTACAAAGAAGACCAGTTTGTTTTAATATTAGAGATGTATAAGTCTGTCTCAATTTTTGAAAAGGCCATAGTCCAAAGGTGGGCAACAGGTAGCTTACTGCTTCCTTGTTTGCAGACCGCCCACTTAAACATTTCCAGATGCTACATGTAATTATTTTTCCTGCAGCTCCTTCTTTTGCTCACTTCTCACTGTGCCGTTGCCTAATTTGAAAAGCCACTGGATATCGGTTTAGTTGTTTGCCAATATTTATTAGGCTACAAGTCTATGTCCTTTTCAGTAGCAGCCAAAGAAACACCTACCCAACCACTCATATAGGCTGAGTTAAATATTGGTGAAATCTGAGCCTGATGGACAATACTATAAAATATGTCGTACCTCAAGGGGTAGGGAGATAGCAAAGTTCTGCCAAAGGAGGGAACAGATCATTTAGTACAATGAAGAAAAGCATAACATGGCCTAAGTGATGGGGGGTATTTTAAGTAATTATAATATATATGCACAGGCAAGAATCAAGCGTCAAAATTCAGAATGAACTCTTCAAAAATAAACTTATTTAGGTTTGATTCAGGTTTAGCATAAATTAGCTTTCCCATTCAGAGAGTCAGATTTTGTCATGTTTCCAGTGATGTCATCAGAACACCTATACACCTGTGACACCTGGAAGACTCACAACTCCCCTGTGAATCCACATGCCCTCCTCTTATTCCCCAGAACTTACTTTATAACAGCAGTGAGGGGAGGAATCAAAGGGAAGGATTATTCCTTGGATCTTCATTAGATCCGACCTAAAGCCTTACCAAAGGAATTACCCAGTTAGAAAATCCTAGGAACTGTAGAACTGTAGAACTGGAACTGTAGAACTTCCAGAACTTCCTAGTTTTTATAAAGTATACATGCTTCCTGGGAAGTTTCCTTTTATGTTCAGTGGGTTTACTCCCAAGGAAGTGTGTATAGAATTGCAACTTTACTCATCACAGTGACTTGCAACCCAAGTCACTCTGTAAACCTCTGCTGATACAGTTCTGTTCTGCTCACCCCCAACCCTGTTCTGCTCACCCCCATTCCAACTGACAGGTAGCAGAGCTTTTCTGGAAGCGGCTAGCATGTGGCAGTGGTCTGGGTGCACAGAATGGCAGGATGTATTTTGCGACTGCTGTAAGCATGCAGTATCGCCAAAACACAAGTTCTGGTGGCATAGTGGATCCGTAGGATTGGGTTGTAAGATGAGAATCCTGTGGACATTTACTCAGAAGTTAGGTCTCACTTACTTCAATGGGTCTTAGGTTGCAATCATATGCCCATTTACCTAAGTAAGTACTTGTAAGTGAAAGAATAGCATGTTTTTTCCCTGCCTAGCTAATCTCTCCCATCTTCCTTTGGTCTACTGAGATTGTGAACCCTATGGGGTTTGTAACTATCTTTCCTTGTAAAGTGCCATGTACATTGCAAAGTGCAAGAATAGTGCTATATTAATAATGATAATAATTTTAAATAATCAAATTTGGTAGGTTGCCACAATGGGAAAAACAAAGCATTTAGCACAAATACGTTTTTGAGAAGGTTAAAAAATTTGAGGGTATTACTAATTACTAATTCTCAAAAAAAATTACTAATCTCATTAATTACTTCTCTTCTGTGTGTTCAAGTGTAGAATTTTCCATCCAACTTTATTCTTGCTTTTGCTTTAGTTACTGATAAGCATCAGTTCAAACCTGAACACATGCTCTACAGATTTCGTTATGATGATGGCACGTACTACCCAAGAAGTGAAATGCAGGATGTCATTTCCAAGGTATTCAGTTTATAACACCATAATATGTACATTTAATAGTCTGATTTAAAACCAAGCTGCTGTCCTTCTCTTTGGTCAGGTTCTAGCATTAATTGTCCACACCTATCAATGTGAATCAAATTGAATTTGCATATCATTTTGCATATCATTATCTGACCCTGGGCTTATAATGATGATCCTTTGTGTAGAATCAATAAATTAATTTAATAAAATTACTTTATCCAATGAATTTTACATGAGCATGGTTTGTGGACTGGAAAATAAATTACACTGTAATGTAATACCCTGATCCACTTTAATGTCATACAGAAAAAACAGAGGATTTGGAAAATTTGTTTTTTGGTCTGTTGGCATTTTTTTAATAAGCAAAGTATAATATACATTTATTGAAGCTTTTAGGGATGAGGGCCATAGCAGAGTGGTAGATCATATGCTTTGTATGGCAGAATGTCCCAGGTTCAATCCTTGCTGCCTTCAGGTAGGACTTGGAAAGGCTCCTGTCTGAAACCATAGAGAGCTACTTCCAGTTTCAGTTGTACTAATATTATTTTAATGGAAAGAACCACAGCACCTTTTTATTTAGACTGCTGGTGCCATTCTTCTTCTTTATTCCTTAGCTGGCACTTGGGGAGTAGGTTGTCCTCTCAACCAATCTACTGCTGTAGGTGCCACTGGGATCCATGTGTCATTCGTGACGTGCTTCCACTCTTTGCAATTTGTTGGGGATGTTTTGTGGCCTCATCAATGGTCAATCACAGGTTCCTTAGGTCGTCCTCAATGTGTTGATCCACATTTTCTTTGGTGCTGCCTGTTGAACCTTCCAGTAGGGAGGTCACTCACACCAGAGGAGCTTGTGTGGCAGCTGACTGGTGTTCATTCTGCAGATGTGGCCAAACCATTGTAGTCAGCGTTTTGGATTTGCTTTTCTACTGATAGTTGATTATCACACCGTATCCATATCTGGTGCCATTGGGCAAAGAAGAAGGTAGGTTGGAGCTGATCAGTGCATATATCTGGACCTGGATGTGGTTTCAGGGGCTGACAAGGTTCAGCATCGGCTGGGGTCCATTCCCACCTGGCTGGGCTGACCAATGAACCCTATACTGGTAGCAGTGGTAATACTCTGTAACCATTAGGGGGCAGGTGAGTGGTGCCACTGGGGGCCTAGTGCAGCCCATGGGTCTCCAACAACCTGATACCAACATGCTGTGTGTCAGTGGCCAAGAGCTTCCAGGGTGGCTGGTGACCAACCATTGGTCCAAGGTGGGCTGGTGGCCAAACGAAAACCCATGCTGAATGTTGTTGATCACTCTAAATCCTTCAGTGTGTCATGCAACTTCCTCCTCCTTTTATGCTCACCAATACAGCACAGGCTTCCCTCAGCTCTTGTTGCTGAGCAGTGCACTGCATCTCTCTTCCACTGCTATTGCTTCCGGCCTCATTTGTACATCACAGATTGGAAGCCCGTTTATACCTTTTTGTTCTCAGTGCACTGTAAGCCTAATATACTTTTAGTAAAACTGCCTCTGAATAATGATGTGTCTTTGTAGAAGACTTGGATGTTTAAAACATTTGAAAAACTGCTACTTGTTTTATTAGGATTCTTAAAAGATTTTGATCCACTTCACCATTAATCTTTCATTTAATATGCAGATAATGTCCAGGCAAGATAATTTTTCTAAAAGATACAGGCAGAAGTGAGGATCAGCTTCCAGATGCATGTAGCTAAGAAAAAACACATGCATAGCTATTGTTGCATTAAAAATATGAATTGCCACACATGAAGATATTTGAAGATTAGTTATTTATTTCTTTTCCATGCATACTATTCAGCAGGGTGATCTTATCTTCTGTCTCTATCCTTTTCTTGCAGTCACCCTTATTATGAAACAAAAATACTCCAGCAAGGGTTTCTTTAAATCCAAATTCTCTCATTTCCTCGCTGGGTGGCTACGAGCCAACGTAAATAATCTTAAAGTTATCTTTTCTTCCTTCCAACCTCTTGATTGCAGTTCTTGTTATAGCCTTTTAATGAGCTGGTTACTCACAATTTAAAGCTTTTTTCGCTGTCATGTTGTTGTATCAAGGCTGTGGGGGGGGGTCAGTTCTCAGCTGTCTGAATCATCTCTGAAGATGGCGTCCGGGATACGATGTGATTCAGCACAGAGCAAACGGGGAGAAAATCTCTGAAATTGCCTGTTTCAAGAGACTCCCCCGTTCAAGCTCTCAGCCTTCGTTCCTTCTTCTGGGCAACGAAGAGTACCTCATTTTTGAGGCACTTGAAAAACACATCTATTTAGCAGTCCTCCTGGGAGCCCTCCGAGGTTCCCTGCTACTTCACTGAGTGTTGACTCTGCCCTGCCTCCTCCAATTTTGGGGGAGGTGGGTTCTGCTTCAAGCGCTGATGGAGCTTTTTGTGCTGCTTAGCAGTGGCACAAAAGGCTCCATTGGAGCTCTGGTGCTGCTAAAAGTGGTGCCCAAGAGGCAAGCTCCACTTCTGATGGCCACGTCCAGGAAGCTAAAAGCAGTGCCTGTTTCCTGGAAATGGCCACTAGAAGCAGCACTCACCTCTTGGATGCCGCTTCTAGTGACATGAAAAAAGCTCTAATGGAAGCCTGGGCTGCCACATTCCTCCCCCCTTTTTTTAAAGGGGGAAAGGAGAAGGCAACGCAGAGGAAATTGTGGTGATGCAATGATGTTACTGCAATTACTTCCGGGTAAGCGGGTGGCAGACAGGGAGTGACCCCTGGCAGGAAAAACTGCCACTATGCTGGAGTGTTTGTTCATTGATGGTAACTGGATGCATTGAAAAAAATGTATTGATATTGTGTATAGAAAAAAATATTAAAATTGTTTGTATTAGAACTCTTGCAACTAATCAAACTAATTAATTAATTAATACAGAAAATTAATTAACAATTAATTTTCTGTATTAGTTGACAAACAGTATTTGCAAAGAAATAGACTTGCTACCTCTATTACATGATAAACGTCTACTATTTGTAAATTATTGGAATTCACGTAATTTCACTAAAAAAGAACTTGTTTTGTAATTAAAATGCAAAATATTTATTAGAGGAGAGGAATGGAAATTTCCTTGTGAGAATTTTGCTGAATTTAGGGCCCAGTCCTATCCCCCACCAGTTGCTGATGCATGCTGCATGCTATGGTGAGGACGACCAGATGGCCCAGGAGAGGTACCTAAAACTTTCTCTTACTTATGTCCCCATAGACCACCTGGCCTCTAATGGGTCTCCTAGAAGCTATGCCAGCTATTTTGCTGGAGTAAGTCCAAGGAGGCTTAGGGTCTGGTTTTGGCTGGGGAAAGGAGGATAGAAGCTCAGTGTGTGCCACGATTGCCAAGACTCTCCCCCTCATGCTCCGAACCACCCTCTGCCCAGCCTGGTCTCCACCCTGAACTGCCCACGATCCACCCCCGAACCACCCTGTCACTGACCTACCTGCTCCGGCAGAGCATCTGGGAGCCACTGTTGTGAGTGGGGGGGCCTCTGACTGTTTGCACCAGCAGCCATGAAGTGCACAATGGCGGTCCAGCTTTTACATAGCTCATGTGGAGCTTATGGCGGTGGATCGCAAGATCCACCACCATAAGCCTTGGATAGAATTGGGCTATGCAATTTGTTATTTTGGAGCATACAAATGTGACTGTCATGTTTGCTTTATCTCTATGCCGCCTTATACTGCAATCTAAGTTAATATTTTGAATAAGTATTACTTTGACTTAATTGGTTTTGTCAGAATGATTATTGGTTTTGCTTGTTTTTAAATAATTAAACATTCAACCTATTTATTTCTCTTACAGGGTGTAAGATTGTATTGTCGCTTACATAGTCTGTTTACTTCGGTAGTAAGGTAGGCTGGATTTTCAGAGTTTTTGTTTTGAAAGATTAGATTGCAGTTGCTATGCACATATGCAGGTCAGATGTCAATCAATGTGTTCACAATGAAACTGTAGATAAAGAGAGTGAACTGCAGTTGTTGTGGTAGAAAGAAGTATACCACTGGAAACCTCTGATAAACAGAGCAAGATTAATGCAAGGGTGTATTAGTGATCTGACCTTTTTTTCAGCTGTTTTGCTGGCATAAGTCCAAGGAAACTCCCAAGGGTAGGTCTGAGTTGGACGGGGGGGGGGGGGTTTAGAATCTGGCATGGACTGCTGCTGCCTAGATCCACCTCTTCTCGCCCCCAATTGGTCCACTCCTTGCTCCTATCCTCCAAATTGCCTCTGCCACCTTACCTGCCATCTGGTAAAGTGGTTGGGAGCCTCAAGCTGGTCCCGATATGTACAATAGTGATGCGCCTCTTGCAAAGACTTATGGCAGTGGGGTGGCCCTCCATAGGATTGGGTTGAATATCATACCCCAGTGCAGGATTTTGGAAACTAATTCAAATGTAAATAGCTTTTAAATTTTGGGTTGTTTAAGTATCTTTTTGGATGGGTTGTGTTAAGTTGAATATTCAATAAATGTCAATTTAGGAGTTAATTATTTGTATATCTGTGCTTTTTCAGAGATAAAGATTATCATCTAAGAACCTACAAATCTGTGGTCATGGCTAATAAACTGATAGACTGGCTAATTGCACAGGTAGGGATAATGTTTTGCAGCTCATGCAATTGCTTATGTAATACATTCAAGAATGCATCCACACCAACAGAGCACACACTGCATTCTGTGGTGGTGGTGGGCGATCAGACAGTCTGCAGGAGGTATTTTTTACCTAACCTTCTGGTAGGCTGACCAATTGTCTATGGATCTCCTTGGACCTGCACCACCTGTCAGGTTGCAAAATGAGGGATAGGATCCAGCAAAAGTCACTTTGCTGGATCCCCACCCTTCTGCTCTCAACATCCCCCCCAGGTCCTTGCCAACCCTGTCCAGTTACTTTCCTTGCTGTCATCTTCCCTACCAACGGATGCCCTTCCCCCATGCTAACCTACATGCCCTGGCACCATCTGGCATTTGCAGTGGTGGGGATCCACTGGTGCAGCTGCCTTGTGGTAGCGGCCTTGAATGGCCTGGTAGCAGCACAGTCTTCACACTGTCACATGCTGGTCCTACTGTTGCAGTGTGGGGAAGAGGGAGGAAAACACTGTTTGAGCAGAATACTACTCATTGTTCTTAGGCTCTAAGCCAATATTGAATTATGACTATTAAATATTACTGAAAATGAACTAATGTAAGGCATTTTAAAAATGGAATTTCAAAGGGTGTGTTATTGGGTTGGGGGATGACATGTAGCATGTATTGGGAATTATTGAGTGAAATCATTCAGGGCCTTATGTTGTAAATCCTTATTTTAGCCAGTCAACGTACATTCAGCATATGATACAGCAAAAGACACATATAGACAGATAAATACTTCTGTATAGGACTTAAAACTTTCGATGCAAATTAGATATGGGAATGCATCTTCTTATTAAAAAAAAAAAAGGTATGAAGCTGGTAGCAGACTTACTTTGCCACTACCAGAATAACTGGTTTCTTCTATCAGATTTTTAAAATACTGGATATTTACTTACAATCCAATTCATGTCAACGCTGCCAAAAATATACGTAACCTCCTTTCCCTATTATTAAATTACTGCCTGTAATGTCTGTGTTGATGTGAATCAATAACTACAGGGGGATTGCAAGACCAGAGAAGAAGCAATGATCTTTGGAATAGCACTTTGTGACAATGGATTTATGCACCATGGTAAGCAATTCCTGGACCAGATCAATTCCCTTCTGATTCCTGGGACCAGCCACTGGTTATACAGAAAGACAATTCCTCCTGTTTTTGTGCCATGGATTTTTACTAAGGAGATACTTTTATGACTCGGCATCACATGCATTGTTTATGCATCCCTTAATCTGTGTGGCCACACAGTTCAAAACCCAGCCAAGTTGAGCACCTCAGAGCTTGGTGTTCTCAGAAGCCTAGCAATGATGTATGATATCTGTGAGTCCAGAAATGCAGCTGAGCTGCCAAGCAGCTGGTAAAGGAGACCCCTTAGGGAGAATATTGATTACATGTCTAGATAGGAATAATGTCTACATTTGATAGCATCAAGGATGAATGTTCACCATTATTGAAAGGTGCAAAGAGTAAGAATGAAGAGAGGAAATCCAAAGATGCATAGAGGATGGTTCATTGGCCCTACATATTTGCAGACTATTGATTTTTCCTCAAGAATAATTGGTTTGGCTCTTTCCAATGATGACCAAAAATATCGTCTGTACCATATCTACTGGCCAATCTGCATTTACTTGTTTGCACAGTTCTCTTCCAATCAATTTTATGTATACTTGTACATAATGCCTAGAAGTAGGAATGTGAGGCCTCTCCCACTTTGGTTATAGTCTCTTACTTACCCCTGCCCCATCTCAGTGTTAGCCTCTTGTATGTTTTGTTTATACAGCTCCAAGGTATTTCAGTAGAGCTTATGCTGGGTTGCTTTCTGATGGATCATGCTTTAAACTTAGTTTTATGCTAAATTATTAGTTTGTATGTTGAGATGAGGTGTAGATGCTGTCCTTTATGAATGGATGGTGTTAAAGCTTCTCAGATGCAGTGCTGTACAACATTCAACTTTCATCCACTGCAGAGATATATGTCAAAATAACTTTCAAGCACTGAAATATACTTGTGACTATATAACATTTAAGTCATTCATCATATTATAAGAGAAATCATTAATATTTTATTTGTGTATCAAACAGTACTGGAAAAAAGTGAATTTAAAGATGAACCACTTCTCTTCCGTTTTTTTGCGGATGAGGAAATGGAAGGCTCAAATATGAAGCACAGGCTTATGAAACATGATTTAAAAGTAGTGGAAAATGTAATAGCCAAATCACTGCTGGTAAGTTTTAAAAAGGCGCATGTGTGTGTTTATTTTTATTTGTGCATTTGTGGTGGTGATATTGATGATGATGTTTTCCAGTAGCTCTGCTCTGTAGAGGAACATTAATGAAACTTGCACAGATGGTAACTTGCATGACTTGTATGTGTCAAGATTAGAAAGAAGTAGTATCACAGATTGTTGGGCAGGTAGTCAAGAAGGCAGAACAATTGGTAGTTTGATGGTTGATCAAGCAGGCAGATAACTGGTAGACTGTCAAATGAACAGTTAATCGACTTGGTCTTTGCCTGAACAATGAGTTGCTCAGACAGAGAAGGCAGACCAGAGTCAACAGCTCTATAGAGCCAAATTGGCTTCTTGCATTACCTGATCTCTATTGGGCTGAAAGCTGTAGTATCACTCCCCCGCTCAACTTCAGTAGTAGTGCTACAACACAACTGAGATCAGGTCAACAGTTTCCTTCACTTGCAAGCTATCAAGGGGGCCCAAGGAGTAAGTTACCTGAGCCCTACACCCAAAGGCTCCATTCTGGGACTCTGAGTGCCTTTCACTTTGCTGTAACAAGTGAAGTCTCATCTTGCTTTGTCATTTATCAGCTTAAGCTGTCTTTTGCTCCATTGCTCAGTTTAAATTCTATCAGGAGACATGGCTAGCGAAGAAGCCATTGCTGCGAAAGTAATATTGCTATATTCACAAAGTGGTTTACATAGAAAATCAAATAACTAAATGGCTTCCTGCCCCAAAAGGGCTTGCAGTCTAAAAGGATGCAGAAGAACAAACAGCCACTAGGAAAGACACTGTGCTGGGGATTAAGAGGGACGGTTAATCTACCCTGTTAAATATAAGAGGAGCACCACTTGAAAAAGTGCCTCTTTGCTTAGTTGGCAGTGTAGTATATAGTCATACTTTTGTGGGTTGGTGAGAATCTGGAGACATTTGCGCAATACCTCAAGGGGGTATCAGTCTGGTGCAGCATTAGGAATCCTTGAGGGCAGAGGTTCATGAGAATAGTGTTTGCTATTTGTAATGTTTATTTAATTTTCTCATTTTATTGGCATTTTAGATATCTTTTTTCTGTATAAACGCAATCAAATTTATTTTTTAGATTAAATCAACTGACGGAAGCTATGGTTTTGGCTTAGAAGACAAAAACAAAGTTCCAATAATTAAAATAGTGGAAAAGGGATCAAATGCTGAGGTGATGTATGCTAATTCATAATCATGCATTCACTTGATTTCACAGATTCTCATGTAGGCACAGGGTTTTTTTTTTAAAAAAATTATTCCTTTTTTCTTATTAATTTTATTTTTTTTAAAAACACACCATAACTTTGAAAAGTCTCCTACAGAATTTTCCCATCTATTTCAGTGTTGAGGGCTGAGGGCACCTGTACGATAGGCAACATAAGAGAAAACTTGAATAGTATTGCCCTAATATTGAATGCTATTGTTAAGGCTGTGCTCAAACAAAATCTTCCTAAGATTAGAATTCCTGGAACATAAGGTGCCTTTGATCATCTTTTTTGTTTAGAATATTATTATAATTGCCCACTAATGGGAGTACTTTTAAAAAACTGATTTGTGTGTTTTTAAAATTGCAATATTTACATTGTTTTTCTTTAAAATAGAAGTGAACTAATAGTTTGCTTATTGTGGTTTAGACGACTGTGGGCCCAATCCTATCCAACTTTCCTGCTCCGGTGTAGCCACAATACAACCCCGTGGTATGGGAACACATGTTCGCATATGGAGGCCCAAATGACTGCCCTTCACTGCAGGATGCAGCGCACACCCCACTAGCACAACTGCACCAACACTGAAATTGGATAGGATTGGGCCCTGTGTCTTTCTGACTCAACTTCATTTATTATGTTTATTGCAACACTGATGTTTTTGGGGTACTGTTTACATATGGATGTAATCTCTATAAATGTAGAAAGAGTAGGTTGTAGCCTAAGGAAAGCACATGGAAATAGGGGGCATTTTGTACTGTTCTGAAATTTTATGCCCAAATGTGAAACCAAGCCAGGGTTCATTTGGATTTCTGTGCACAAGAACCTTGTACCACCACTTTCACATTGCTAATTCCCCTTACTCAAATGGAAGGATAAGCTAGGACTGTATTTCTCAAACTGTGGGTCGGGAGCCACTAGGTGAGTCGTGAGCCAATTTCAGAGTAACAAAGTTCCTTGTTGGGCCAAGAGCCTTGAGGCAGGGCTCAGGATCCAGTGGAGCTGAGTTCCATCGGTCCTTCCCCCTCCTACCCTGCTCCCTCCCCTGCCATACCTCTGGTTCTGGATTGAGTGCTAAATCAGAATGCTAAGTTTCTTTAGTTTGATTTTCCATTCTAGTGTCTTCTGAGGATAAAGCATAGGATTCAAGTGTAGGGAAAGTTGTGAATAACATAAGTAGAGTCCTGCTGGATCAGGCCAAAGGCCCATCTAGTCCAGATTCCTGTACCTCACAGTGGCCCACCAAATGCTTCAGGCTTAGTGATGGTAAAGGTATAGGTATTCAGGGCTAATTTCCTAAAATGTAATAATACATGGAATGGTAATACCCAGACTTCATTCAAGTAATTTAAATTTTGAACAAATTGGTAAATATTCTCAAGTGGTCCCATTTACTCCAGTGCCTCACATAAAGAATTTCTTTGCCAGATGAACCTGGATGAGGAAGACTTCTGTAATGTAGCAGTTTAAGGGCGCGATCCTAACCCCTTATGTCAGTGCTTTCCATCACTGGCATAGTGGTGCCAGTGGGACATGTGCTGCATCCTGCAGTTGGGTGTCACTCATGGAGGCCTCCTCAAAGTAAGGGAATGTTTGTTCCCTTACCTCAGAGCTGCATTGCACTTATGTCAGTGCCGGAAAGCACTGACATAAGGGGTTAGGATTGCGTCCTAAATCTCTTTGTCAAAAGAATTAAGTAACTCAGAGTTTCTCAAGCGGTGGTACAGGTACCACCAGTGGTACTTGAGGTGGTGTCTGGTAGTACTTGCAGGACCCCTGGACACCTGCCACCTGGCAGCGAGACCAGAAACGTGACACAACAAACAGTAGTAAGGGGAAGGGTAACAAATGTGGTAAGGTAAGACTCAGGGGGTGGAGCTCCAAAGCATGCTTTTCTGTGCTCAAAAAAGCCCTACTGTCTTCCCTAGCCTCTTACCAATGATTGTTGTGTTGTGTCTGGCCTCCCAACCCAGAAGTAACTGGCAATAATGTCATCGCCAGTTACTTCTGGTAGTACTAAAAATAGGTGGACCATGTGAGGTGGTATGGTGGAAAACAAACGTTTGAGAAACACTGAAGTAACTGAAGTTTGGTTTCTGTACCTTTCTGTACCTTTTAACCTTCATAAATATAAATAAGTAACAAAGGCATGCTTCCAGTAATTCTGAATTTATGAAACTTGCAATCTTTGATCTCTGGAAAAAAACTGGATTGTGTTGATATCACAACAGTGTGAAATGGGAATAAAAGATAATAAGCTTTTCAACATTTTCCTTTGTGTAACCAGAGGAAATTAATATGCCAGTAGTTCCGTTACAATAATTGCTTGTACATTTTTTTTTTCTTATCTAGATGGCAGGTCTGGAAGTTGGGAAAAAGATCTTTGCCATTAATGGTGACTTAGTTTTTCTGAGACCCTTCAATGAAGTGGATAGCTTTCTGAAAGCATGTTTAAGCAGCAGAAAGCCCCTCAGGGTACTTGTGAGCACAAAACCCAGAGAGTAAGTTGTTCCTTTAACTTGGGAAATGGTAAAGATGGTGATCAAAATATATTGAAGAAGGATAACTTAGACATCATTAAACTGGGAGAACAAAATAAACTCTTTTTTTAGATAAATTTAAGTGTTTGGAGTAGGGGGACAGGGGTCACAAGAAGAAATGAGCTGATGACTGAATGGGGACTTAAATGATTTAAATTGGTACTGTATTGATTTAGCAATATCTAGTGTTATTTTTAAATAATATTGTTTGTTGAGTATCAATATGTCCAGAACATTTGATTAAGCTGGTGATTTTAAGTTACAAACAGCACAATCCTATGCATGTCAACTCAGAAGTTCTATTATATTCAATGGGTCTTACACCCAGAAAAATGTGTATAGGATTGCAGATTTACAGTCCAATACTAACTCAAGCCCCTCCCCCACCAATGCAGCACACCAGTGGAATGTGTGCTGCATCCAGTGGGGGGAGGTAGTCTGGAGGCCTCCTAATGGTTAGAGAACATTTGTTTCCTTACTTCAGGAAAGCCTCCACTGCCCCAATGGGTCTCCTCAGATCTGCACCAGCTGTATTGCTGGTGTGAGTCCAAGAAGAGCAAGGGAGAAGTAATGGGTTAGAATCTTGGTGCACACTGGTACTGCCAGGATCCACCCTCTCCCCATTCCACCTTCTGCCTGCTCTTGTTCCCACCCAGAAACTCCCTTGTGCCTCCTTATCCACGACCTGTTCCATCCACCCTTCCTGCCCCATCACTGACTTACCTTTGCTGCTGGAGTTAACAATCTGTGGCAGTGGGCTTCTGGCACAGCTGCTGTTTGTGGCTGTGGCCCCAAAATGACCATTTATGACAGCGAAACTATGTTCCACTGTTGTAAAGTGCTGTGTAACCCTAGTTAGGACTAGGCTGATAGTAGGGAGTAAGTCCCTTGAAAGTAGTTCAGGGGGGACCCTGTATCTGCAGATCCCATATCCACGGTTTTACTTATCCTCAGATCGAGGATCTGCAGGGCCCCCTCACCCCATCCAGAGGCAAGGGCGGCTCTGCTCCCCTTGCCTTTGGAGGGTCTTCTGAGCCCAGCAGAGGTCATGCATGTTTGCCTGCAGCCTATGCTAGACTGAGAATTACTGTAAAAGAGAAAAAAAGTCAGTTTTGGTTTTCTCCTCTAAACCAGACTAAACTCTAAACCAAACAAAAAGTGACTTTTTTTATGCCTTTAAAAGGCATTATGAGGGCCAGGGAAGTAATTTCTTAAGTGTATGGGAGAAGTAATTTACCAAATAATCATTTTTAGAACTTATCAAATCTATTTATTAGGACATCACATTCTCTGTCTACATTAGTATCGGTGCATATGTTTTTCTTTTCAAAAACTAAGGTTTATGAATAGACAATGTAAAATGTTTTCCTTGAGACTTTAGGAAGATTTGAAATACAGTCTTCCCATGCCTTACAAGGATAGTTCATTCCTGAAAAACCCCTTACAGGGCACATTCTAATAAGTTGAAAATGTGACTACTGTTAATTTCAATAGGAATATTTTTATGCAATCCTGAGCCCCCAAATTGGCATCCATTTATGCTAAAATAACATCAAATCCTATTAAAATGGACACAGTTGCTTCACCTAGTTATCATTAGTTATCATAACTCAAACTAACAAGGCATTTTCCCTTCATTAATTACTCTCTAATGTGGCTATTTACCTGCTCTAGTTAAGAGCAGGTAAAATGGCTGTTTCCCTGCTCTTATTACCTGCTCTTCTGTAGCTAGTACACACTTTACACTGCTCATAAACAACTGTGGAGATGACAACATGGTTGCTCTTGTTTTCTGGCACTCAGCTGCTTGTGAGTCATGTGAAATCCAAATTGGTTCTTGTAAATGGGAAAAAATGCATTGTAAGCCAAAGTAGGGGGTTTAAATGAAACCATGTAAAGCTGAATTCTTGTAACTCAGATAGCTGTATCTCAGTGTATGATTGTAGATATAATCAATGTAAATTTGCCAAATGAAGATCAAAACATTGAATCATTTATTTTGAGATTTCTTTTCCTCTTAGAACAATAAAGATCCCAGACTCTGTGGATGGCCTTGGATTCCAAATAAGAGGCTTTGGTCCTTCTGTTGTACATGCTGTTGGAAGAGGTAGGATGTTAGTTTTAATGATGAATTGCTGATGCAAACATTTAAAAAAAAAACTGTAACATAAAAACTGTAGCCAGAATTACTTACAAGGTGAATAAAAGAACTACATTTTTGATGTGTATTTGCTTTCATCTGGATGCATAGCTGTGAAAAGAAGCCATTAACTGAAATAGTGATGAAAAAGCTGGTGTAGTGTAGTGCCTAAGAAACTGAGCTGCAAATCAGAACTTCAGATCTTGCCTCTGCCATAAACTCACTCAGGGCCCAATCTTGTCCTGTGCATGCTGGTTCAGCCTTTCTCTCCTATTCGCCACAAGGAAGGGGAAGGAGATGGTTGTCTTGTAAAGCTGAAAACAAAGGGAGAATAAGTCGTAGCAAAAGAGGGCTCTGCTGGGAGCCACTTTAGGTGCTATCCCACCTATTACAGAGCCTCCAAACTCATGTGGACAACCATGTGAGTTTTGCAACCTTATGGTCAAAATGTGAAAAGTTTTGGAATTTACAGAATAAAAAGTGGAAAATGTATTTGGCTTATTTCATGGGAAAACAGTAACAGATAAGAAAAACACATGGGTTTTGCATTCAAATGTGCTGTTATTCTGTAGGAAATGCTCACTTCTACATGGGTTTCGAGATCTGGGACCTAGCCATTCTGGAACAGCAGCCTTCTGGTGTGATAACTACCCAACAAGTAGTAGTGTCAGCAATAAGAGAGACTTAAGCTTGCAGCCATATGCCTGATTGGGAATGAGTTATTGCAGCAAGGTTTGAAGTAGCTAGCTAACCAATTTGTGTAAATTTGTTTTCTCTGTTTGGTTTCCCTCCCTGTAAAATAAATTCTCATAGTTGTTTTCCTACTTTTATTAAGTTGCTTGATAGTGAGTGTTTTCAATTATCCTTTCAGGAAATGTGAAGGCTAGTGGGCTGGAGGCACCACATTAATTTGGATCCTGGGAATATTTTTCCCCATCCAATCCACTCTAGTTGCAGAAACCCAGATCACAAAGTCTTTTCCTTCTCAATCAGAAATTATAGGAGGAAAAGTGGGGTTATACATATGACCTGTACAATAGTTCTTCTGAGCAAGCATATGTAGGATTTAGGCTATGAAATGAACTTTCCAAGGAGATTCAGCAACAAAAACTAGGGTGCCTCTTACTATATGCAAAATGGCTTCTAGATCATCAATTCCCAGACTGTGAGTTGCAACCCACAGGTAGGTTGTGACCCAATTTTTATGGGTCACAGGTTGGCATGCTTTAGGAACTTTACCTGGGAGCTGCAAGGCATTCTGGGGTGTGATGCAGCTGATGAATTGGGTCTTGGGGGGGGGGGGAAATTTGAGAACCGCTTCTCTAAATGATATTGTTCATATTTTTCTAAACATTTTTCCCTCGTATATTTAATATCAACTGACATGGTACAGAACCATCTGTTGCTTTTGTGTAATTCTACACATTTACAAAACCTGCATGCCCCAGTCTAGCAAGAGTCATTCACATACAGGTCACGCATGTGGTTTGTGTGTGTGGTGGGGATAATTCACATTCAGCTCTTAGGTTCTGCATGTGCAGTCACTACTACTAACTACATGGTCAGCACTGCATACTTGGAAAATGTTATTTATTATTATTAAATATATTTATATACTGCTTTTCAACAAAACAAGTTCAAAAAGCAGTTTACAAAGCAAAACCAACTAACTAAGAGCTCAATCCTGGGCTCATCGCGCTGGCTCACCAACGGCGCGCACTGTTTCAAATGTGCTAAAAGACACTTTTGTGAGGCTTACTGCTAGGCAAGCATTGGTGCTAGCCCAGCGCCTCCTGGCACTGGGCTAGCACTGGACAGGCACCTAAGCTCTGCCGCTTGGTCACACAGACCACTGAGCCGCGGTAAGGTAAGCGGAGGCGGGGAGGAGATGTGATTGTTAGGCGGGAAGAGGGTGGGGGAAGGCGTGCCAGGGGGAGGGAGTGGGGAGGGAGGGAGGCAGGAGCAGTGGAGCTCTGCTGCACTGAATCCTGAGCCTTCATGTGGGGCTTGCCGCCTGACATGAACGCTTTTACCTCACTGCCAACTTTTTGAGTAACCCCATTATGGGGCTAGTTCCCTTACCCTGGGGAAGGGAACAAAAGTCCCCTTCTCCCAAGGTGCCACCTGCAGCTGCCTGAGGTGTGCAGGATGCGTTGGCAGCCATTTTCAGTGCAGCCTCGCATCCCGGGAGTTCAGCATTGGGCTCTAAATGGTCCCCTGTCCCAAAGGGCTCACAATCTAAACAAGATACAGCAAAAGCCTCTAGAAAAGACAGTGTGCTGAAATGAAGAGGGACAGTTACTCTACCCCTGCTGATTTGTCAGGTGCTGATTCCAGAAGCAGGGGTTTTCCAATATGCTACTTCCAGCATATTATCAGCATTATCAAACCAAACAGCACCAACCATTTTGCACCTTGTCTGCTGTTTCATACAACCATGTCTGACCCAGAACCACATTTATTTAATTGCTGATTCATTCAGTACCAGATCGAAATGAGCAAACATTCTGAGCTTCCTTTTTATTTTTTGGAAACTTCTAACTTAACATTTTCTTAAATGTTTTAAAGGAACTGTGGCAGCTGCTGCTGGTCTTCACCCTGGACAGTGCATAATCAAAGTGAATGGAATTAATGTCAGCAAAGAAACTCATGCTAGCGTTATAGCCCATGTCACAGCCTGCAGGAAATACAGACGTCCAATGCATGTAAAGATGCTACTACTTTTGTTTACATTAAGCACAATTACTTTGAAAAAAATTAACATATTTTTGAGGAGTGACTGCAAAAAGTGTTTTTAAGATGTTTGTCATTGATGTTGAAAGCTGCTGTCTGATCTAATTTTGTATCACATACCAGAACTAAGGGTCCAATCCTATCCAATTTTCCAGCACCTTACCTTGAGGAGGCCTTCTTAACTGCTTCTCCGCCACAAGATGCCATGCACACCCCATTTGCATCGGTGCTGGAAAATTGGGTAGGATTGGGTTCTGAAACCCAATTACTGTAGACCTGCTTCCAGGTAAATCTATTTAAGATCAGACTGTAGGGACATCATCTTGAATGTTTTTACCCCTTTTTATAATTTAGGTGAGATTGTTTACCACTGAAGCCAGTTGAGCCTGCGATGTTAAACATAAAAAGTGAAACCTGAACTAAAAAGGGCAAAGGATACCCAGATATTTTACTTGCTACCAAAGATATCCTTTAGTAACCTTTACAACAGTGTTACCTTAGGAGGATTATTGGAGACCAGACAGCGATTGGACATAAAGCTTCTAGAGAATGACTTGAATGATTGCTAAAGTAGGCTTCTGCCTCTCTAAACAGTATTATGCTAATGCAGAATGATCTGGAGACATTCTGAAGAGTCTTAGAATCCTGCAAGGTCCCTGTTTCACTATCTTCCCTGACACAACTGAATAAAAATATGTCACGGCACTTATGCCTTGCTATGGTGCTTAGTTATAAATACAGGAGTCCCCCATATCCGTGAATACTGTAGCCGCGAATTCACTTATCCATGGTTTGGGTCTAGGCCCCCCCGTGCCCCCCCTTACCTCCAGAGCAAAGCTCCCCACACCTCTGGGGGGACAGCCCCCCCAGACTTCAGGAATGGGCGTTTGCCCATATTTGCAGTTTCAGCTATCCACAGAAGGTTCCAGAATGGAACCCCTGCAGATAAGGGGGCACACCTGTGATGTGAAATAAAACTTTAAGAATACACTCTTTATTATGATGAGTCTTTAAAATATAAAACAAATTCCATTTTGGGTAAGTTTGATGAATGAAATCGATTCCTCCAGGGCTATCTCTGCAGTTACGTTAAAATGGAAACAGACTTAAAATCTAATTACTGTTTCATATGGAAGCAATATTACTACATTCTTGATGTTCTTGCTTAACTTTCATTTCTTCCCACATTTCCCTTTTAGAGACTTGTTTTCAGTTCTGTTAGAACACATGCTATTTTTGTAGTTCATCCAGCTGCATTTAAGCAGGGGTGAGAGAAAATTCTGAGGGGGAGAGAATGATTCTGTGACTCAGCATATGCTTAACTTTTTTTTTCTTTGTGGAGTGAATGAAACAAATATTTTTTAAATTCACTTTTTACCATCAGACTTTCTAGCAGCAGTTTCTACATATAGGCATGCCCCAGTATCTGCTGATTTGGCATCTGTGGTTTCAGTTATTCACGGATCGGTACATACCGAACTCTGTAAAAGGAAGGGAAAGTAAATAAAAACCTACATGCAGTAAAATTGTTGTATTTGAAAGGCTGCAGGCAATCTTCAAAGCTTCAAAGCCTTCACCCAATGTTACCCCAGAATGCATCATAGTGCATTCTATTCCTGGTCATGATGTATTCTGGGGCAACATTGGGTGAAAGGAGGAGCCTTGGCACAATGAAGAGGAGGCTGCAGGCAGCTCAGAAGACTGCCTGCAGCCCTCCAACCACAGCAATTTTGCTGTGCATAGGTAACAGAGCTATTGTTAGGTTTTTTATTTACTTTCCCTTCCTTTTTATAGAGCAGGGGTGCCCAAACCCCAGCCCTGGGCCACTTGCGGCCCTCGAGGCCTCTCAATGCAGCCCTCAGGAGCCCCCAGTGAGCCTCTGGCTCTCTGGAGCTTTGTTGTAGTCCACACTGGCCTGACGCAACTGCTCTCAGAGTGAGGGCGACTGTTTGTTTGACCTCTCACGTTAGCTGTGGGCTCCCTCCACTGCTTTTGTTTCACATCTGTGATGCAGTAGTGGCAGCAAAGGAAAGGCCAGCCCTGCTTTGTACAAGGCATTTTATATGCCTTGAGCTACTGCAAGACCTTCATTCATTCATACAAGTTAATCTTTAATATATTCATTTATGTAAACTTATGTAAATTTATTCAAATTTTAAACATAAATTAATTCTTCCCCCGCCGGCCCCCGACACAGTGTCAGAGAGACAATTTGGCCCTTCTGCCAAAAACTTTGGACACCCCTGTTATAGAGCATCCCCAGTATCTGCAGATTCGCAATATCTGCCGGGGGGGGGGAGAGTTAGGAATGGAACCCTCACCAACACCATGGTACACCTGTAATTAATAAGAACAAAGTGGGGGTAAAAACAAATGAGGAGAAGATCAACTGGTCTGACTAGAGAGACTGCAGTTCCATGCTTATTATTTTGTTCTTGGTTTCCTTTCTATAACCTGTTAACTGTTGGGGTGAACTCTGTGTAGCACTTGACAAGCAACTGTAATAGATTTCTGCAACTGTCCTATCCTAATTTTCAAATCCTGCTCACAGTGCCAATTTGTCCCATCCAAATTTATCAACTCCCTCCTAATGCCCACTTTTTGGCTAATTAACACCCTCTTTATCTCTAGAACAACCACTGTGGTGTACAAAGGAATGAACACAGAACTCCTTATCTATAGCAACTACCCAAATTTATTACTATGAACACAGACACTCCCTGCAAGTCCTCTTGTCCAGAGGCTTTCCCTCCCCAAAACTCCACTTAACTCAGTGGGTAAAGGTCTGAAGCCTCCAATTCAAGTCCAATCCGGTTTCCAAAGCACAGCACAGTCCAGTCTTCCCAGTCTTCTGTGTCCTCCAGCAGAGTCCTGGCAGTCCCCTTCTCCTGTAGGTCTGGGTCAGGTAGCCCTCTTGGTCTGGTTCCCTCTGGGTCAGGTAGCATTTCCCTCTGAGTCAGCATCCGGCTGGGTCAGTGTCCCGCTTTCGGCTCTCCCTCTGGGTCAGTGTCCCAATCCTGGCTCCTTTGGTCCTTCTGAAGCTGCTTTTTATCCTTTGTGTCCCATTAAGTGCAAATGCAGCTCAGCTGTGAGCTACCTCCTTAGCTCATTCAAAGTCCCATCAAGGTCAAATGAAGCTCAGGTGTCCAACCAGGTCTCCATTGGCCTTGATTGATTACAGCTGTGGAGCCAGCCCTTCCCTTCCCAGAGCTGTCAGCCAGCTGTCAACACCACAGCATCCACCTGATGATCTTCTGATCTTCCATTATAGCAACTCCGACCGAAACTGCTTCTCATGACCTCTGCAAATCATTTGTTGATGAAACAGTGTGATAAGGATAGCTTTGTGATCAGGAGTGCTGCTGGGGAAATTGATATCTTTCCAAATACAGTCATTTCCTAGGAAATTATTATTAAAAGAATATTCTTTTAGAAAACAAGTGGGTGAGGTATAGGTGTTTGTTTCTGGTGAGTAAGATAGGATTGCAGGCTAAGACTTACTGAACACAATGGGCTTACTTCTGAATAAAATAAATAACCTCTATATGTTGAGGTTATCTAAATTATAATAAATAATGCTACATGGTTATTAACATTGTTGACTTGAAATATATTAATATTCTTTTAAAGTTAACTCTAGGAGCTATGCTGAATTGCCATTTGAATGTTTTGGGGGCAGAATTTATGCTCTTGAAAAAGAATAAAATTTATTTATTTATTATGATGCCCAAACCCACCACCTCTCTTTCTTGTCTTTTTTTTTACACCTGTTTGCAGTCTGTTTGTCACTGCTTCTACATCATGGTGTTTGTTTTTTTAATATCCTTATGGCTTCTTTCTCAATCACTTCTCAATCATAGCTAATCGAGGATCAAGTTATGAATGTGATGATATCACATTTTCACATAACCGTTCCAATTTGGCAATGTGATTACATCAGTGAGAGTGAATGAAGTCACGTAGTTGTCACTATGAATGGGTGCTGGAATCAACTTGACCGATGCTTCCTATCATACTGTCCCATCCTGGAGTGATTTCATTGTTTGCTTTTGTGATACAGTTCAGGAAAACAGGAGCATCAACCTTTTTGTCTTGGCAGTCTGGGGATATATCTTTCTGTACTGTGCAGCAAGGATCATCAATGAAACCATGACAATGTGACTCAACAGGGGACATTATCTGACATGTCCTATTATGCTTTGACAGTTTCATTATTTGTATTTGCCATACTATGCTACAACAAGGAAGGGAGCCCAAGCCCAGGTGTCCTGGCAACTATGGTGTCTCTGACAGATATTTTGTCCTTGAGCAAATTTCTGAAAAAGTTGGGACGTGATGACAATGTTTGCAGAAAATCAGCTCTCCATTTTGATTTGACTCTTAGAAAAACGTCAATTGTCTTTTCTTATAAACCTGGCAAACAATACAGTTTTTTTTCTGAGTAATGTAAGCTTTTATCATTGTTACTTTTTTTGCTATAGCAAGATTCTATCCAGTGGGTATATAACAATATTGAGAGTGCCCAGGAAGAACTCCAGAAAACAAACTCCAAACCCTTGGGGAATGATGGAGGAGATGCATTTGACTGCAAAGTAGAAGGTGAGATCATTTGTCGCTGACTCAGTAAACAAAAGTCAAACTTCAAATGTTACACTACAGCAAAAAAATCAAAAGCTGGTTTTGCGTCTTCATTCTTCCATTATGACTGAAGAAGAAAAGCTGTACACTTTTCCTAAATTGAGATGCACGTGCCCCAGTTGCAATTGAAGAGGGAGATGTATGACTTTCCCCATCAGACATTACACTGGATGTGTAAAAATCAGATATGTGAATCATTAGTATGTCTATTACACTGTAGTATGTCCAAAATCACTTAAAAACGATTTTTAATTTGACTTTAGGAATCTACTGGATTATGGCTACTGATATTTATTTAATTTGAATGTAGATTAGATTTGTTTACAACCATTTTACCTGGCATACTGACTTTTAATATAGCATTGCCATAAACTAAATATGTGATAAGGGTGCTCAAATGCAAAGTGAGAAATTTTGTTGAATGTTACTTTGTAGGATGTGAAACTTGACCATTTATAAGACATAATTCAAAGAAGAAATGCAGTCACCTCTTATCATGGTTTTCTTAACTATTGCTCACAGCCTCTTTTGAGTGAAATAATGCAGTATTCACCTATTCAGGTATTACCCTGAATAGACACCATTTGGTTTTACCTTCCTGCTTGCTAGGATAATCTGTGTGACCAGACTCAGATCACTCTAAATTAGTTTTGTTGGTCATCAGTGATGTTAGTACATAGACAATTCTATGCACCATCACATTCACTGTATGTTCTCTGATTGTCTGAGATCATACAGAGAAGAAGAATGCTCTAACCAAGGGAGAAAATAATACAAAGCAGGAGCACATTGGGGGAAACAAGTGTAGTGGACACTCTCAGCAGAAGGGATTTTGGGGAAATATTTTCCCAAAAGACTTTTGCCTTGAAAATGGAAGATGAATCTTCTGAGCATCTCTTCTATATTCGTTGAAATCAAGTGTGCTTATCTCTGTGTTGGATCATGAAGACGTTTATCCTCAGATGCTTATAGCAAATGAGTCATATTTCAGAACTGTTGAAAATGCTCAGAACATGAAAATTTTGAAAATGCAACCATTTTCTTCAAATCTGTCAGCTTGGTGTCATCTTTGATTAAACAGAATAACAACCCAGTGGGGTGTTTGCTGCATCCTGTGGTGGTGGGTACAGTTACAGAGACTGCATCAGCTCTGGAAAGTTGGATTGGGCTGTTAATTTGTTTATTATTTTACTATTCATAGCAAGTTAATTTAGTTAAATCAGTTAATGTGGTTAAAAATAAGTAGAATGCAAAACTAGTTGATTTTCACTCTCTCTTTTGTAGAAGTAATTGACAAATTTAACACTTTGGCAATAATTGACGGATGGAAGGACCATGTCAGTTTGACTGTTGATAATGTTCACCTGGAGTATGGTGTGGTTTACGAGTATGACAGTACGGCTG
Organism: Tiliqua scincoides; assembly: GCF_035046505.1. NCBI lineage: Eukaryota > Metazoa > Chordata > Lepidosauria > Squamata > Scincidae > Tiliqua > Tiliqua scincoides. The sequence goes on along the minus strand of NC_089824.1, from coordinate 39,455,899 downwards.
GAATAAAATGCCATGTTCTGGAAAAGATGATTGAACCAAAGGGCTTTTTCAGCTTAACTGCAAAGGTATAACACTTTTTTCTTTTTCTAATTCTTTTTTATTCCTTCTGTCACTAAAGTAACATATTGTGTTTACTGGTAGGATTATAGTCATTTCATGCCTATTCTGTGTAAGTGACCTGTGTTCTATTGATAGTTATTATTGATGGTCATCCATCAATAATAAGATAATCTTCCAGTAAGAAGATTAAATTGGTGTACAGTCAAAAATTAAACTCTAAACTCACAACAACTAATTCTAGAGATACAACTTGTGAACCTATGGCCAGTGACTCTGCACAGGAGATAGTATAATCTCCAGAGTGCACCTTAGGGATTCAAATAATATCTGTGGTTTTTGTTGTTGAATAAATGTATTCCTAATACAGGAACATGTTTTCAAAAGGTCCTTGTGTACCTGATAAAAAAAATTTAAGAACATCAACATGTTGCGTGACATGAAATAGTAATCTGCCCACTGTTTTAAATGGGAAACAAAAATTAGCAACACAGTACCCTATGCTTTTTTCCTGTGGGGGGGGGGGGACGATCTTCTGGAATAGAGAAGCAGTCAGGTGTGCTTTAACCTTTTCCATGATCCACTTCTTTCTTCCAAATCACAACCCCCCATTCCACTGAGTTTCTAAAAATCCTATCCTATCCTCCCCCACCAATGCAGCCATGCCAAAAAAGTGCACACTGTATCTAGTGTTGGGATACAGGGGGTGGATCTGGAGCCTTTGGAGGGGAAAGGGGAATTATTTCCTTTTACCCTTCCATAAGACTCCTGCTCCGCAATCGGTTTTCTCAGACTTGCAGCAGCTTCTTGGCACAGGTCCAAGGAGAAGAAAGGAGCAAGGGATTATTAAGAGGGGATAGGACTTCATGCATGCCAGTGCTGCTGGATCCACCCCCTCCCACAGCCTCCCTACCCCTGTCATCCTCCCTCCCTGTTCGGTTTTGCCCACTCCCTGCCCCCCACCGCCTTAGCTTCTGCAGCTTGCATAGTGTGGTTGGAGTGCTGCTGCCTCTTGCAGCAGTGCTTGGAAAATTTATGACATTTTACAACAGCAGAACTCTGTTCCACTGTGTTAAGCATTTCCGTGCAACAGCCCATAACTGAATAGGTGGCCAATCTTGGGCAAACATGCTGTAAGGCATGTTTGCGGATCATACCACTGGGCGAGCGCCGGTGGTAGCCCAGTGCTGGCCAGCATCGGACTACTGCTGGGCGGGTACCTGACGTCTGGACCACCAAGCAGCAGAGAGGTGAGTGGGGGCATGGGGGGCGGGGAGGAGGTGTTCCCGGAAGGGGGGAGGCGAGTGGAGGGTGGGCAGAGTTCAGGGAGGAGGCGTGTTGGGGAGGCAGGGAGAGGGCTGGGGGAGGCATCCTGGGGGGGAGGGAGCAGGGAGGGAGGCAGAATCCCCAAAGCCTCTGTGTAGGGCTTACCGCCTTACACAGAAGCTCTTGATGCACCACCCACCTTTGGGTTGGCGGTGAATTGAGTAGCCCCATTGCAAGGTTACTGCGCTTACCTGGGGGAAGGGGACAAAAATCCTCTTCTCCTAAGGTGTCGCTAGTGGCTGCCTTGGGTGCGTAGGATGTAGTTGCAGCCATTTTTTGCAACGCTGCAGCCATGCGCCCCGAACAGCTCAGGATTGGGCTATAGGACTGAATAAGATTGGGCTGTTAGGGTGTTTAGAATTGCTATCTGGATAGTTTACATGCTCCCTCATGTAATATGTGGTTAAACCCTCATCCTTATGAATGATTCAGCAGACACAATTTTGTTTAACTTTGCAAAATTTAATTTGACCAGCAATTTTTATTCAAGCATTCACAAGACTGCGGTCCATCACAACCTCAGTGAGCCCCTTTGCTATGGAAAGATGTGAAACAAATGAATCATCATGGGTTTCTTTTCATTAGAGCTGTGAAGGCTGATTTTGAAGAAGTTTAATTTTTTTAATGGGAAGTAATGTAGCAGTGCAATGATTTAGCCCTGTTGAAAATATAATTGAAATTAGCCAACGGGGTGTAGAAGACATGGTACTGAATTAAACTTTATTCTTTGTAGTTGTAGCCAAGGGATGCTTTTTGAAAAAATGCTTTGCATTGTTAATTAAAACTGCAGAAAACTAAACTCTTAAGAGCAACTGGAAATCTTTAATTAATGGGTAGATTCAGAATGTTACAGCTGAAAAAGTTTGTGGCTATAATATTGTACAATTACATGAACTTTGCAAAATACCTCTTCAGTTCTAGGATAATATAATTAAATGTGTACAAGAAATGAGCTATTGTTAGGAATTGTCCTATATACTTTGACTTTTTGCAAATTCCAGTCAGAAACTTTACACTCATTTCATTCTGATAAATAGAAAATATTTCTCATTTTAGCTTGGATCTTCTGATACTTAAATTACTTATATATTGTTTTTTTGCATCTGTTAATAGCATTTTGAGGGGCTCTATCTTGGACCCTTATGCATTTTTTTTTCTTCAAACAGCATTGCAAGATATTTATGAATGGGAAACAGGTTAACTACAGCTAATAGATTTTGTAAGTTTATGCTCCCCGACACAAGCCTCTTGAACTTCTCTTTGAGATGAATTAATTACTAGACAACCTGGTTCTTTGTTTATACCTCAATTGACTCAGCTGCTTGATTTGAGGCATTGGCACAGGAGTCTGGAATCAATCTGTGCAGAGTTGACAACTCTGTGTGACGGTGCACAGGGAGATAATACATGCATCACATGCATGCCTCCATAATGTTCAGTGAGACTGCCCAAGACTATTCTAATTACTGGTATTGAGTAAGTTTTGCCTTTGTAGTTTGTGAGGTATTTGAAAATGTTCTGGCAATGGTCAAAGGAGCAATGTATAAAAATAAAATAATGGTTGGTCCTACATTCTGAACTGAAGAACTTGTATTTCTAACCTGGTTCCAGTTAGAAAAAGATTTATAGTGCCTCTTCTTAAAAAACTTACAATTTTTATTACATCCTAAGCAAGAACAATCCTCTTTTTAATAACCAGATTGCACTTTTGTTGCCATGTGTTTTTTCACTACTGGATATATTGTCTTTCAAAACAAGATGAACTTGTGTATTTTTTGGTTGAAAATAAGATATACAGTAATGAGGTGTGGGCCAGAGTGAGAGTCCACCTGTCCCAGTATTCTGACTTCAAGTTTAGCCTGTAATATGTGATGGAGGATCGCAATTCTGATAATCAGTAGTACACTAAGGGCGCAATCCTAACCCCTTATGTCAGTGCTTTCCAGCACTGGCATAACAGTGCCAATGGGACATGTGCTGCATCCTGCAGTTTGGTGTCACTCACAGAGGGCTCCTCAAAGTAAGGGAATGTTTGTTCCCTTACCTCCGAGCTGTATTGCCCTTATGTCAGCAGTGGAAAACACTGACATAAGGGGTTAGGATTGCACCCTTCACTATCATTTGACATTTTTCAATTTTTAAATAGTTTAATGATTCATTATTCTTTTTCTGTCTTGATAAAAGTATGAATGAGGTGTTTTTGTCTGACCTCAAAGCAGCAGGATCTAGGACAGTGGTTCCCAAACTGTGTGCCATGGTGCCCAAAGCCATTGTGGCAAACTCACAAGGGCACCACAGGATGTCTCTCTCAGCCTCTTCTTACATACTCTCCCAGATGCTGTCATTTGAATCAAGGAAGATTGCTGAGATCTTGCATGATTCAAGATGGTGGCGCCCAGGAGAGCCAGTGATGGCTGCACTGTGACAACAGTGACCAAGCCATGCTTATTGGCACATGCGGTCCGCCGGCATAACGCACCTAGAGGACTGGGATATAAATGGAGAAAATTGCTTCCAATTTTACATTAAATAGTGGTAGCAAAACAAAATGATAGATTAATTCTGCACTGTTGAATTATGCAGTTTAGGGCAGAATCCTAACCAGGTCTACTCAGAAGTAAGTCCTATTTTGTTCAATGGGGCTTACTCTCAGGAAAGTGTGCTTAGGATTGTAACCTTGGCTACCTATTGACTTGTCATTAAATCTTAATATGCATGTCTTGTGGTTAAAAAGAGTTTCTTGAAAGAGACTATTCCACTCCATGTTTGTAGTGCTACCAGGGCCACCCGTTTGGTTCATGGGGCTTGGGGCAGTTGTAATGCATCTTTTTAAATTGTGAGCCCTTTTGGGATAGAGGGTCTACCGGGCTGACCCCTGAAGCCCTCAGTACACGCTTTTACATGAGGCAGTGGTGCAGTGCTGTTTCACACAGGTGTATTGTTCCATTGCTGTCTTCTCCTGTCGTCCTCTTCTGCAAATGGGCTCAGGGCCTAGGAGAGGGGGGTTAAGGGGATAATTTGTACCTGGGCCCAGGGTCAGAAAGGGGGCCCAGGAGCCAAAGGAGGGGGCCCAGAAAGTTCCTGGGGCCTGACATTTTCCTATCTTACCTGAACTCACTGCCATTGCATAATGCTGACACACAACCACGTGCATGCAATGTTAATTGCTGCTGCAAGCCATACACACCAGGCCCAGGAAAGCATCCATGATGCTCCTTAACTCAGTGTTGCATCTGGGAGGAAACTGGCCTGCTACAATTTGTCTTCTGGATCCCATAACCATGAAGGAGTATAAAGAAGCTCAGAGACTCAGCTGTGGGGCTGCTGCGGAAGTTCATTTTGATCCATTCTAGTGTGAGCCTAAATACGATGATGCTAATTTTCTGCAATCAATTTTCTGTACTTCAAAAATTTTAGAGAGACTTAAGAGTGTGTTTGGTTTTCCATATTACTGTATCTCGCTGCCAATACTGCATGTTCGGGTAGACCTGGGCTCTGCATCAAAAAGCCTAGTAGACCTGAGCTCCAAAGACTATTGTGGCTGTCAACACCCTCCCCCTGCCCTATTTTGCCCCCCCATCTGCCTGCCCCCATTGCCCCCCTTCCCCTCTGGGAATGGTCTCCCGAAGAAACTTTGTACCCCCTACTAAAATTCCTCTCATAAGCCCTGAATGGGCTTCCTTTAGAAGGCAGACAGGTAGAAGGCAAAATAGATGTGCTCTTTGAAGAGCATTCCCACCCTTCTCCCAGCACTGAAAGGAAGTACAGGTTGAGACTACTTATTCGAGTGGGTTCCATTCCAAGCACTCACATGGATACAAAAACCCACTATAGCAAATCAATTTGAAAAGCAAAGTTTCTTTGCTCCAGTGATTGAAAAATAGCCTTGCTGACCTTTTGACTCTAAGAGTCATTAGGAAGACAATCCATCAGCACTTCACTCAGCCCCTCCCTTCACCAATGCAAAATGATCACATTTTGTTCTCCATGCTAGGGGAAGGGAGGGGTCCGAAGGAGAGAGATAGAGTTGATGGATTGTTAGCCTGCTGCCCTCTCTCTCTGTCTCATTAAGGAGGCTGTTGTTAAAGGACTGTTCAGTTTTAAAAACTGATTTTAAAGGGATGCATTTTTCCCCTTTTCCAGGGATCAGCACATTCCTTCTCATTTGCAGGGGCCATTCGTGTTGAGTCAAATCCGTGTATAAATAGGCTGGACCTGTATACCCGTGTTCGTGGGGGCTCCAAGCACAATTTTTTTGCCCCTGCTGCCAAATAGTACATGGAGGAGCTGGGTCCCTTGTTTTGCAGGGACTTTGGGCAAATTGCCTCAATTTATTCCTTTCTCTGGGGCAGATCTGCTTGTTACTGTAAATGGAGAGGGATCACTGATCTGAAAAGAAACATTCTATTCAAGAACAAACCATTTATTGTTCCGCATTTTATATACAGTTACACGGATAGCTTTTTAGAATGTCAAGTGAAAATAGGCTCTCTGTGACATAATTTTTATTGTACTTTACAGATTCTTGAAGCACTAGCAAAAAGTGATGAGCAGTTTGTGCAAAACTGTAATAACTTGAATAGCTTAGATGATGTAATTCCCATGGATCTACAAAGTAAATTTAGTGCCATTTGCAGTGAGAAAATTGAGCACATCTGCAGAAGAATCACGAGTTATAAAAAGGTAAGGATCAGAAGTGTTTTTGGATGTGTTGCGTTTGTTTGGAATGCAAAAATATTTTTAAAAAAAGTTTTCCATTTTGTCAGAGTCTTGCTGTAAAAGAGATGAAAGGAAATAGTTGCACCATCTGTGAATCTGTGTGGTATTGTAGCTTGTCTTTGTCCCAATGTAAATCATTTACCAGAGTGATCTTCCATACTGTATTGGTAATACATGTATGAACTTTGTCAATAGAGATGTAGAAATTAGTTAAGTGAATTTCTACTTGACTGTTCTTTTTGTGGTTCTAGGCACCTGCCTGTAAGGTGCTAGTCAGAAAGCTGTAACTGTGCAGATGCTGCTGTGATGAACAATTCCTAAATATTCAGGAAGAGGCAGGATGCTGTTGTCTATAAGATCTTACCAAAGATCTGGTTGAGGATATTCCCATGGCATGGATGGATATGGGATATGTACAGTACGGTGCATGTAGGAAAATGGACAAATGTTCCAAATCTGGGAGTGGGCTTGAAAGTTTCCTGACTACGTAAAGGAAAGATCTGAAAAAATATGATAATTTCTGTGATGTCATCTGTGATGAATTAGGCTAAAAATGCAGAAAAAAGCTGTTTGTTAGGTAATTGCAAATCAGCTGACACCTTATGTTTAGGATATGTCTTATGCTAGTGGTTTCCAAACTGTGTGTTGCAATGCTTTGGGGTGCCATGGCAAACTCATGGATGTGCCATGGGAGGTTCCTGGCTCTCCTGGGTGCCACCATCTTGGATGGGCAGGGATCGTGTTGTTTTCACAAGATCTCATGCTATTCTTGTGAGATGTTGTGAGATCTTGGGAGAGTGCTGGTGAGGCACCACTGCAACAGGGCACTGTGGGAGAAGGGCACCATGAGCATGGTAAGTTTGGGAACCACTGTCATATGCAATTGACAATTTTATGAATGGCAGCATTTTAGTGTGCAAAGCTTGTGTCCATGTAAATGCATGTTGCTAACCTCTGCTTATTTGCATTTCTTAAGAACAATGAGTCTTGAACAATGTGTTTTACGTACGAACTACAGAATGGTGTTTTTTCCTTTGTTTTTGGTGAAAATGAAGACATTTTGGACCTGGAAATTGGCATATTCAGTGTTGGAATCTGGCAAGCAGAGAAAAGCTATAACATCCTTGCACGCATTTATAGAACAAATTTAAAGTTTCTTGGTTCAAATAATTGCAGGCACATTTTATTTGTCCACTTCATGTAGATAGATGAGCATTTAAAATTTCTCAGTCATAAATTCTGTTTAGTCAGTAGATCAGCTGAGTTGTGCTTTTCATATATTCCTTCCTATTTGTAGAAGAACTGCACTGTGATGTGCAGTGTCCAGGACAAGAATAGTAAGATCATATTGGGTCAAAGGGAAGTACACTGGCACATTCACATGGAGAAGGCATATAATTACTATGATATTATTTTACTAAAGGCCCACACATTTGATCAAAATGCTCAGATAGGACCATTTCCATAATCAAGGTGCACATTTGTTATTTTCAAAAATGTGTTTTATTCTTGCTGACTGTTAGTAATATGCTTTATTCCAAGAACAGCTATGTCTTTCTTTTAGGGAGGTAATTGTAACCATAGTAACAAAAGTGTCTGGGAATGCTTTAGCTGTGCTGTTAGTTTCACTGTGAAAGTTTGAAATCTATAAATAGAAACCCAGTGGCTTCCTGCAGTTTTTATTATTATCCCATTACTTCTGACAGAAGTTTTAAGTCCAGTTCAATAATCTACAGATTTTTCTGATGCTTGCATGACAATAAATTTGGCCTTGCTTATGAGCTGATTAAATTATAACCAGGCATTTGGTCTCCGTGGGAGAGGATGTGTGGGAGATTTAAATGTGAAACATGTACTGCTGTACTTGTTCTTTCAATATCCTTAGTGCTCCTCTTGTCCTAGTTTCACATTTTTAGGGGTAATATGTAAGTACAAGTCTACTTGGATAGAAATATTATTTCCTGTTGATACCTGTAAGCAGGTAAATATCTTTTAAAAATTCCACATCATCATGAATTTAAGTTAAAATATTGGTGAACAATAGAACTGTATGTAGGAATGGGCATTTGTGTTTAAATCTTTGTCACTGTAGCCTGCAGTGGTGTCACTAGGATTCGCGTCACCTGGTGCGGGAGGCCTGCGTGTCACCCCATGTAGTGGATGGGGCAACGCCCCAGGTGGGTGTGATGATGTACCATCGCCCCGCCCCCACTGGTTTTTGGGCTGTACCTTTTGTTATAACACAGATATTTCAGTGTGGATTGTTTCATTGCATTCTGCATGAAATTACATATTGATTGATATATAACATGATGGTCTTATTCCTCCAAACTCTGATTTCAGTGATTTTGAAAACTTGTAGAATCTCTGTCTCTGTCTCTCTCTCTCTCACACACACACACCCTGTGTCAACTTACTAACACCTTATTGCAGCAGTTCTCAAACTTCTAACACTGGGACCCACTTTTTAGAATGACAATCTGCCCAGGACCCATTGGAAGTGATGTCATGGCCAGAAGTGACATCATCAAGGAATTAAAATAAATAATTATAAATAATTAAATTAAAATAAAATAATTTAATAAGGGGGAGCCAGTCCTGTTCCACCAAGTGAATCTGCTCTGAAGAAAGTCCTATTGTGGTCAATGGGGCTTACTCTCAGGAAAGTGTGGGTAGGATTGCAGCCTGTGAGCCCAATCCTATGCATGTCTACTCTGAAGTAAGTCCCATAGTGGTCAATGGGTCTTACTCTGTAGTCTGCCTGCAGTAACAACCCCCCAAAAAGAATCGTGAGATTTCCAGCCCTCCCAGTGCCCAGTTTGAAGGTCTTCTATTTCAGGCAATCAAGATAAAGACCCACCTGGCTATGCAAGTGCAAAATAGACAACTTTCCCTTACCATTCAAGCCTCATTTTTGTTCTTTTTTTTTTGGGGGGGGGAGGGGGCTGCCTTCTGTTGCACTCCAGCTCCATTGCATCAGGATCCTTCTGGTGTCCCCTTTGCCTGGCCTGACCACCAGCAAAGGCACGTCTGCCTACTTGCGAGTAAATGCGACTGAGAGGCTTCTTTGCTTTCCATAAGGCTCCATAGACTGGGAGGGAGGAACCTCCTTCTCTGGTGTTTTTTGGGGCTGCACTCATTGGATGAGGACCATTCTGACGTCCTTGAAACCTCTCAGCCTGCCTTGACTAAGGCAAGTCCGCCTACTCATGAGTAAACGCAGCCATGTGGCTTTGTTTTGGCTCAGACTCGCAGCTGGGGGGAGATTCTCGGGTGTTTGTTTTGGGGCTGCATTCATTGGATTGGGACCATTGTGGTGTTGTTGGATTCCTCTCAGCCTGCCCTTTCCATGGCAAGTTCGCCTACTCACGAATAAATGTGCGCTACGGCTCACTTTCACTTTCCATAGGGCTCCATGCATTTTTTCCTTCCAGTTTTTTGGCCATAACTTTTGAACAAAAGGAGCGATTTCAATTCTTTTTTTGCACTGCACTCAGCTGGCCATTCCACATCCAACGGTGTATGGCATGACACAGTAGCTCCTAACCCTGGGATGTTAGCGCATCCTCCCCCAGGGCGCATCACCCCCGGCGTGTCACCCAGTGCGACCCACACCCCCCGCGTGACACCAGTGACTCTAGGACTGGACTGTGGTTCTTGGTAGGCCTATAAGAAAATTGCTGTTGGACTACGCTCAGTTAAAAAAATCTTAGCATCCTACATTATGATGTGTAGTCATCTAAAATGTGGATATTTTGCATATTTAAAAACTGGAAATCAATTTAACAAGTCTTCTCTTGGTAGAAAACAAAATTGTTTGGTCCCTAGAGGAATGAGTCCTTAGGAGAACCCATATTTATCCTGAATCAGGCTGCTTTAGGCTTTCCATAAATCTGATGATATGGAAGAAATTTCAATCATTCCATATTTTTCTCCTCGCTGTTTTTCACTCCATATTTGTACTTTATAGAGATTATAATGAGATCCCAACTGAGCTCACTTGAAATTTCCTCACCTCACTAGTTAAACAGATGCAGGTTTTAGGCAAGTACACAGGAAGGAATCTGCTTGTATATCAGGAAGTTAACTCATGAACCCAGTTCTACCTACCAGTTAAAGGAATACTTAAGGGTAAGAAAAAAGTTGGCAGTTATTGCTTCCATTGTCCAGAATGTAGGAGTCTGCTTTTGTGTATCTTGATAGAATTAAAATGTTAGCAGTGCTTGAGCTACACCAGGTTGCAGGTGTACACCATAGCAGGTGTTGGGATATCTCACAGAAGGCTCGATAAGAAGCTTCATACTTTGCCAGAGCCAGAAAAGTAATCAGTCAATTGCATTGCTCAGTCTTCTCATCAGGGAGTTCAAAAAATATCTGAAACCACGTAAGTTGTTGCAGGGAAGGAGTGAAGGCAGCGACACAATTGCCAGGATCGCATCACTGCCAGGGAAAATTAGGAAGTGTTTTGAACTTACCCCTGGCAGCACTGGCCTCTTGGGGTGTGTGAAGAGCCTGCAAACACCCCTGCAGGGTTCCCCAAGCCTCAGAATGCTTCAAAATAGTGATTGTGGACCACTTCCTGTTCTGCTTTCACAAACTGGAAGTGGGTTGCAATCACTATTTTGAAGCATTCTGAGGCTTGGGAGGCCCTGCAGAGGCATCTGTGGGCTCCCCACATCCCCCAGGAGGCCAGCACTTCAAAACACCCACTTTCATCCCCGGCAGTGGCGCAATCCTGGTGATTGTGTTGCTGCCTTCTCCTCACACCTTAAGGGGGCAGAGACTAGGGTTTCCCTGGCTGGTGGGTTGTGACTCACCAGTTTGGGAACTACTGCTGTATATCATATGACATTCCCTTACACTTCCCACTTGAGAATATTTTCAAAGCATACCTGGATTGAAGGGTATTCTGAATATACCATTCACACCCGAGAACTTGAGTACCAGGTGGCTTCTATAATACTAGAAACAACATGGTTATTCAAAGTGTTTGAAAAGAAGGGGGGGGAACCCTCTTTCCTCCATTTTAACACCAAGAGCAATTACGGTGACAGAGAGCAATATTCTCATTTTTGAAAAAATAAGTAAATTGAGCTAAATGTGTTTGAATCTTGAAAAAGCAAAATGTTAGGTAATTATTTTTGACACTAATATATGCTTTCCTTTATTTTCTCACTTGCAGTTTTCACGGGTTCTAAAAAACCGAGCTTGGCCTACCTTTAAGCAAGCCAAGTCAAAGGTCTCACCATTGCACAGCAGTGATTTCTGCCCAACTAACTGCCACATCAATGTGATGGAAGTCTCATATCCGAAAACCTCAACATCACTTGGCAGTGCCTTTGGTGTTCAGCTAGATAGCAGAAAGCATCCTTCACATGAAAAAGAAAACAAACACACTGATCAAGGTAAGCGGTTGGGTGGACACACAGAAATCTGCAGAGACAGCCCTCCTCTTACAATCCCACCTGTCATACTGTACCAAATATTTTCCTGTCTTATTTTTCAGCTCAGAAATATTGTTTTCAGGATAGTATGAAATATTTTCTTAAAAAACCACAACTTTTTCTGTTCCTCTTTTATCTACCTTATTCTTTGTAATTTTTTTGCCCTGAGTGCTGCTGCTTCTTACAGCCCAATTCAGTGCAAATTCCTTTGTGCTGTTGCACCAGCACCAGCACAGCTTGTGTTGCATCATATGGGACAATTTAGCAGGTGGGAAGTCTTCCTGAGGTGACATTTATCCCTTTGCCCTGGAGTAAGCTCCAGCCTGTGCAATGGGCAATTCAGACCTGCTTCTTCCATCAGGAGTTCACTCAGCAAATGGAACCATCTTGCATGAATGAAAGGAGAATTCTGTTCATGGCAGAGGTCTTTGTACTTGTTGGGATGCCAGATGGATGCCAGCAAAAGCATTTTGTTTCCTTTTGAAGCAATCGGCCCCTCCCCCAAAATGGCCAAAAGGGGGAATGCTTCTTGATACGGATGAGAATGTTCACAATAGTTACTCCTCCTTTCAGCTCAGAGTTAGTGGGAATTTTGATGGGAATTCTGCTGATGGATATTGTCAGGTTTATGTTCTGGGTAAGACAGAAACACAGCCAACTAGGTGGTTCAGGAACAGGTGCAGATTGCTGGAGTCAGCAGGATCAGCAAACACCTGTGACTGCCTCACCCTGGGTGTGGCTTAGCCTACACTGATTGGCCACTCCAACTACTTAATGTTTGGTCTGTTGAGCTTCCAGTGCAGCAGTAGGAGTGTAGTAGGAGACTACTGAACTGCTGCCAGTAACTTGGGAGTCTGGATGTGAGTATATACATGTTGTTACTGACCATGGAATGAACTTTGACTGTGTATCTTGGAAAACTGATTTGGATTTGTTGTTTATGGACTGACTGCTCATTGTGCTGACTAGGACTGTTTACTGATTACTCTACCTGTGATAACCCTTGCTCTGAAATATAACCACTGCATTCAAAGAACTCTGCTGGTGTATGCTGTTCTGTGTGCCTGCTCATCCAAGGTTCCATACAACTCTTTACCAGACAAAGGGTTGCAACTCTAACAGATATTAATGACCAGTTAGCTTTTGCAAAGAACTATGTATAACTATGTCCTCAATGCTTGGGCTGTTTACATAAACACAACCTCATCAATTTTGGGTGCAATCGTAACACCTTATGTCAATGCTTTCCAGCACTGACATAAGGGCAATGCAGCTCCAAGGTAAGAGAACAAACATTCCCTTACTTTGAAGAAGCCTCTGTGAGTGACACCCAACTGCAGGATGCAGCACATTTGCACCACTATGCCAGTGCTGGAAAGCACTGACATAAGGGGTTAGGATTGCACCCTTTATCCTCTTCACCACCTCATCAACCTCATCACAACCTGTCACTTTTGCCTAACAGAAAAAAGTCTCACTTCTATATCTACAATTTTAATTACTTTTACAAAAAAAGGGTTAATATCTGCACATGCTTCAAGCTCCCATGTTAAGTACCAAATGGGTGCAAATTGAATTTTTAACTCGGCATAATTTTTAATTGGAAGAATTGACTATCTGTTTTTGTTTAAAAATAACTGAGCTTCAGAGATCAGCATACTTTACAAACTATTTATGCATTTGATTTTATTTCCATCATGCCCAGGTAAACTGAGTCCTATGGTTTATATACAGCATACAATTACTACCATGGCAGCTCCATCGGGACACTCCTTGGGTCAACAGGATGGCCATGGTCTGAGATACCTGTTAAAAGAAGAGGATCTAGAAACACAAGATATCTACCAGAAGCTGTTGTGCAAACTGCAAGCTGCAGTGAAAGAGGTGGAAAACTGTGTTTCTCAAATAGATGAGTAAGTAAATCTATGGAATATACAGTACCTGTAGACTTTGGACATGAATGCATTATCTTATACCTACTCTAGGAGCAATCTTTCTTAACACTGTAGTTTAGCAGCTATATTCAAGATAGAAGGAACTTATACCATAATCCTATGCATGTCAATGCAGAAGTAAGCCACAGTGAGTTCAAAAGGACTTCCGCCTTTGAAATGGGCCTAACAACCCAATCCTAACTAACTTTCCAGTGCTGATCCAGCCATGCCTATTGGGTGTGCACTACATCCTGAGATGGGGTGACTGTCACAGAGGCCTTTCTGGTAATGAAATGTTTGTTCCCTTGCCTTAGGGCTGCATCAGGTCTGGAAAGTGGGATAGGATTGGGATGTTAGCTAAGTGCAAAGAATATTCAGTAGCAGCCTGTGAAGCAGCTGGAGTAAATAGTATTGAGTTAGACGTATCAATAGTCTGATTAATAAAAGCAGGTTCATATGAGTCAGGGAGAAGGGGAGGTTGGTACCCGCTCACCCTTAAGATAATTGGAGTGATCTTATTCCCCACAATGTTTCTGCCACAGGCAGAAGTTGGGGTACATGAATTACTTTTCTAAAATGAAAATATGCTGCTCACATATGTTAATGGACTTTTGGAGCAGTTCACAAAAAAAGTTATGTATGATAACATTATAGTGAGATACTAGTGTTCCAAAGTAAAAACAAACAAAAGTAGGCCAGCCATCTGTCTCGTTGACCTTTGCCCAGCTTGGCTTGTCAGATCTGCCCAGTGGGGCTGGCTGAATGGATAAGGAATGGATAAGGATTATTTCATCTCTGACATAGAAAGCAGCATTAAAGTTCACCCGTCCCTGGTCTACATCATGTTGGCATGGTCAGTATCAAATTTATGGGCAAACTGATTGAGTGGGTGGTGGCACCTTGGCTTCAGTAGGTCCTGGATGAAACTACCTGGGCTTCTTTCAGTCTGGCTTTGGATGGCTCAGTCTGGCTTTGATTCTTTCAGATCAGGCTTTGGGATGGAAATCTGGTTGTTGTGATGAATGCTCTGGGTTTTTTCTTTTTTGCCTATTTTTCCATATTTTTGGAAACTTCTATCTGCCGAGAATCTTTTGTGCAGGTTCAGCAGCCTAAAAAGCTGCTGGGGCATCCTTTGGCTTTTGTCCTTGTCTGTTTGAAACTCCCATTACCAGTGAGTGGTTTTGTGGATTCAGAAAAATTTCTGACTGTTTAGTATGCTATTTTGCTTGCTAGCTTGGCATTGGACAACCTAATCTGTCTGTCTATGTCAGTGGTTCCCATGCTAGTGGGTCATGATCCACCAGCCAGGGAAGCACTTGTCCCTACCCCTTTAAGGGGCAGGGAGGGGCTATAGCAGCAATGCAATCCCCAGGATCACACTGCTGCCAAGGATGGAAGGGGGGTTTTCATTCACCAGTCTCCAGTGCTGGAGTCCAAGGGGTTCTGAGAAGTCCAGGAAACCCTCTGCAGGGCTCCTCGCATCTCCAAACATGTTAAAAATAGAAGAAAACAGGCAAGGTTTTTGTCATGAAACCGCAAGTGCCCTTTTTTCCTATTTTTATCATGTTTGGAGGTTTGAGGAGCCATGTGAAGGGCTCCCTGGACCCACTGGAACCTCCAGGACTCCAGCGCTGCAGGCTGATGAGTAGAAAACTCACCTCCCATCCCTGGAAGCAGCAGGATCCTGGGGATTGTGCTGCTGGCGTATCCCCTCCCCCACATACACTTACAGAGCTCCCAGCTCCCTTGTCGGAGTTTGGAAAGCACTGGTCTAGGTAAAAGGGTGGAGTGGCGAGCCCAGGTAGGTTGCAGTCTTCCAATCAGGTAGCTTGATGTTATCATCAACCCAAACTTTTTAAATTTCGAGCACCAGGGAGCTCTATGTTTTTATGTGGGTCTGCTGTAAAGGAGCCTAATGCTGACACCTGGAAGACACCCACTTACTGGTGAGTAAGTGTAGGGGCCAAGGATTAATTGGCAAGTGCAGTGCAAAAGACTATTTCTAGCTAGAGGAGATCAGGCGGCCCTGCTGCTGGTGCCATATGTGACTGAGACCAGGTTGATGGCCACAGGGGACAGAGCTTTCTTTCTAGTGATGCCACTACTCTGGAATGACCTCCTTTAATGGCTGGTGCAAGGCCAGCAACCATTTTCCATCTTGTGTGCCTGTCAGCCATTGTCTTTATGTCTCCCAGTCCCTGGGAACTGTCTGCTTTCCCACTGAGCTATTCCCATGAGAAGCATGTGAAAAATTGGACTCAGAATAATGACCTTAGCAGCTGCACCTGCCTGAAGTTGTGAAAATGGGGCAATGAGATGCGTGTCTACTCCAAAGCCACAGGCTATGTTCAGTTTTCACATTTATCAACCTAGATGCACTTGCCAGATAACCCTTCCCCCAGATTATGGGAACATCACTTACTTATATCAGCCTGTCCAATTATCCACTATACCTGTTTGATAAGATGTCTTTTAATGATGAGAATCATTTTGTTATCAATTTATTTCTTGCCAATTAGCACAATTTCCAGATTAATCAGTGCAAGTAAACAGCTAGTCTATATAAGCTCCTGTATTCAGCCATTGCCATCTTGCTCCCAGGCCTTACTGATGGAAGCTAGAGGCTACATTGCCCATGGGGTTGCCTTAAAAGGTCTAGAGAGGACCATGTAAGTCTGATGCTTGGAAATGTTGCAAGTTTATGCCTAGAGATCCCCCTGAATACCTGGAGGTACTCTTGTAAGTTGACGCTGTTGTGTTATAGACAAATAAAGCTCTTTTATGACAGCCTCGGACTAGGCTTGCTTCTTCTTCTGAACTCGAAAGGAACCTCCAGAACTGGCAAAAGCCATGGGCAGGACACCAAGTTTAAGGTTAGCAGGTCCCTGTCAACCTTCTGGCAGGGGCTAAAGTTGTGTGTCCCCCCCTTTTTTTGCTTGATTTTTCTCCCTAGGCCATTTTTAGTTGTTTACTGTAAATTGGATTGCTATGTATATTGTCACTATCTGATTCTGTTGTTTGTTCTTATTCCTTTTGCTATGCTGCCGTTTTTTCAGCTTTTATTATAAATATCATGTTCTGCAGCTTTTACCTTTTGTGGTTGTCTCCTTCTGTTTATCTTTTTAAACTTCTGTTAGTCACCTGGGTGTCTCATTTATAGGAGGAAAGGCAGGATAATAAATATTTTAAATAAATATATAAAGATCAGCTGGCTAGCATTATTTGCCCCAGTGACCTGAATGCTTTCCTGAATTAAAGCAAGGTTTAAACCAGCCTTCTAAAATTCATCAGTGAACTGTTCAGACAGGTTTTCTCAGGCAAGGGGATCTAGAGTGAGGATGCCACTAGGGAAAAGGCCATATGGTGCACAGATGGACAGCTTTGTTCCCTTACCTGCCTTAAGTGCTAGTGTGACTATTATAATGCCGTTGTACAAATCGATGGTAAGGCCACACCTGGAGTATTGTGTCCAGTTCTGGTCACTGCATCTCAAAAAAGACATAGTGGAAATGGAAAAGGTGCAAAAGAGAGCGACTAAGATGATTACTGGGCTGGGGCACCTTCCTTATGAGGAAAGGTTTGGGCCTCTTCAGCCTAGAAAAGAGGCGCCTGAGGGGGGACATGATCGAGGCATACAAAATTATGCAGGGGATGGACAGAGTGGATAGAGAGATGCTCTTTACACTCTCACATAACACCAGAACCAGGGGACATCCACTAAAATTGAGTGTTGGGAGAATTAGAACAGACAAAAGAAAATATTTCTTTACTCAGCGTGTGGTTGGTCTGTGGAACTCCTTGCCACAGGATGTGGTGATGGCATCTGGCCTGGACGCCTTTAGAGGGGATTGGACAAGTTTCTGGAGGAAAAGTCCATTACGGGTTACAAGCCATGATGTGTATGTGCAACCTCCTGATTTTAGAAATGGGCTATGTCAGAATGCGAGATGCAGGGGAGGGCACCAGGATGAGGTCTCTTGTTATCTGGTGTGCTCCCTGGGGCATTTGGTGGGCTGCTGTGAGATACAGGAAGCTGGACTAGATGGGCCTATGGCCTGATCCAGTGGAGCTGTTCCTATGTTCTTATTTATTTGAACATTGTACTAACCTCCTCCTCTCTCCTCCTCCAAATGCATTATATTAGCCATTTTGTTCTCAATACCTTTTCTAATGATCCCAAGCATAGAAGTGGCCTTCTTTACTGCCGCCACACAATGGGTTGACACTTTCATCAACCTGTCCACCAGCACCCCAAGATCTCTCTCCTGATCTGTCACAGACAGCTCAGAACCCATTAGCCTATATGTGAAGTTTTGATTTTTTGCCCCAGTGTGCATGACTTTACACTTACTGACATTGAAACGCATCTGCCATTTTGCTGCCCATTCTGCCAGTTTGGAGAGATCCTTCTGGAGCTCCGCACAATCATGTCTGGTCTTCAGCACTCGGAAAAGTTTGGTGTCTGCAAAAGTAGCCACCTCACTGCTCAACCCTATCTCCAGGTCATTTATGAAGAGGTTGAAAAGCACCGGTCCCAGGACACTGGTCCCAGGACAGATCCTTGGGGCACACCTTTTTTCACCTCTCTCCATTGTGAAAATTGTCCATTGACACTCACTCTCTGTTTCCTGGTCTTCAACCAGGTCTCAATCCAGGAGAGGACCTGTCCTCTAATTCCCTGACTGTAGAGGTTTTTCAGTAGCCTTTGGTGAGGGACCATGTCGAATGCCTTCTGAAAGTCCAGATATATGATGTCCACAGGTTCTCCCGCATCCACGTGCCTGTTGACCTTTTCAAAGAATTCTGTAAGGTTCGTGAGGCAAGACTTACCCTTACAGAAGCCATGCTGATTCTCCCTGAGCAAGGCCTGTTTGTCCTTGTGTTTTGAGATTCTATCTTTGATGAGGCATTCCACCAACTTACCTGGTATAGATGTTAGGCTGACCGGCCTATAGTTTCCCGGGTCCCCTCTCTTTCCCTTTTTAAAGATTGGTATGGCATTTGCTATCCTCCAATCTGGCACTGTGGCCGTTTTGAGGGACAAGTTGCATATTTTAGTCAAGAGATCAGCAACTTCATTCTTTAATTCCTTAACTCTTGGGTGGATGCCATCAGGGCCCGGTGACTTATTGATCTTTCATTTATCAATGAAGTCTGAAACATCTTCTCTTTCAACCTCTATCTGACTTAATTCCTTGGTCAGGAGGGGCTGTTCGGGCAGCGGTATCTGCCTTAGGTCTTCTGCCATGAAGGCAGATGTTGCAGTGATTGGTAAAACACTAAAAATGTTTGACTTTAATGAACATAAAAACAAGTGTTCTATTTATTTATTTTTCACATTTTTATACCATCCTTCCTCCAAAGAGCTCAGGGCTGTGTACACAGCTGCTCCCCTCCTTTTGTCCTCATAACAACCTTGTGAGGTAGGTGAGGCTGAGAGAAAGTGACTGGCCCAGGGTCACCCAGGAAGCTTCATGGCTGAATGGGGATTCGAACCTGGATCTTCCAGGTCTAAGTCCACCTCCCATGATTCCTCATATGGGGAATTCCTTGGGTCTCTTAAGGCCAATAGTGATGTAGAAAAATGAGTATGCATTTCTGCATTTGAATGACATGAAAAATGTATGTGTATATCATATTCTTTTAATTACCATATAATTTCAGCACATTTGTAATTTTTTTTTCAAATGATAGATTAAACAGATTCCTATAAAGATATTTCATTTATAAGTACTACAGCCATAAATATGACAAAGCTGAAAGAGCTTAACCACGGTGAATCAAGAAAAATATTATAAATTCTTAAAAATCATTCATCTTATGATCAATAGTTTCATTTTGAAGGTTCTTCTGATATTTTAATAACTTTCTACTTACCAAGCTCTCATGTTTGCTATTTTTCTGTTCCGTAGCGTATGTGATGTAAAACATCAATAACTTTTTCCTATTTTTTTCATGCAGGAGTGAAT
Organism: Tiliqua scincoides; assembly: GCF_035046505.1. Taxonomy (NCBI): domain Eukaryota; kingdom Metazoa; phylum Chordata; class Lepidosauria; order Squamata; family Scincidae; genus Tiliqua; species Tiliqua scincoides. Next base: position 39,436,450 of record NC_089824.1, on the reverse strand, counting down.
ATGCTATAATTAAGAATAGATAAACTTTGTGAGTCACATAGCTGCAAATGTTAGCAACACACAAGGGAATTGTACATTATTTGGTAACAAGTAGTTTTGATAAAGTGAACCAATAGGAAATCGATATAAGATGTTCAGATTAATTTTGAAAGGGTATAGTCCTTTTACTACCTGGAATCACGGTTTTATCACTATTCCTTATGGACTTTGAGTGGGCTGACAGTGATTAATTGTTGTAGAAGAAAGCAGTTTTGTTCAGGAAACAGGATACCCAGAGGCCTATTTTTAAAACTCTGATGAAGAATAGGAAAAATGTGGCCTGGATTGTGTGGCTCTCTGTGTGTGCCTGTATGTGTATAAATGCACATACTTTTAGCAGACATTGACATGAAGGATATTGCTTGATAAGAGCACATGCTTTGCATACATGGGTTTCAGGTTCAGTCTCTGGTATGGCCATTTACAAGACTTCATATAGTAAAACTGAAAAGATATTGAACAGCCACTGCCAGTCTGAACCAGATGGACCATTGATTTGATTCAGTTATAAGGCAGTCATCCTATTTTATGCAAGGCAGTCCTCTTTGTCATTCTGTGCCCAGCTAGTAAATTTCAGTCAGTGTGAATAATTAGATGCAAAACAACTTAATGTTTTTATTTATTTTATTACAGGTATTTATAGCTTGCTTTTGGGGAAATTTTGTTACTTTTATAACAAAAATGCACAATGTGATTAACAACTTGTAAAAGCATGTCCCAAAATAAAATCATCAGTACAATCATAATAAAAAATTAAAATATAGAAATAGTAACAAATACTAAAAGTGGCACTGTAAAATGCATCACCAATTTGGCAGAACAAAAGTGCTTTACCTAGCAGTACAAGTACATCAAAATGGGTGGAGAGGCAGACCTCTGGGAGGACATTCCACAACTCAGGGATGATTACTGAGAGAAAGCTCCCCCCCCCCCTGCATTTCATCCAAATGCAAATCAGATGTTGGTGGAATGCAACAGAGGATGGCTCTTCCAGTGATCAGTTTGTGGGCAAGCCCATATGAAAGAATATTTTTGTTCTCTGATAACAAAAGTCAGTTCTTAGATCTTTTTTATGTTTACAGCTTTGGCTTGAGATTTTGAAACAAAAGCTCTGCAGGTCCCTCTAATGGCATGCTTTGCCATGCTTTGGAAAACACATGCACAAGTTAATTCGTGGTGTCCAAAAACTAGTAAACAGTCACAAGTCCTCCTACATGCCACCCACCAGAGCTACAGTGGCAGTGGTGAAGAGAACTCTTACCCTTCCACTGTCCAGTTCACAATTAGCTTTTTTTTTTTTTTGCTAAACACCCAATGGGAAGTTTACTGGACATTTAGTGGGGGAATAGGTGGAAGTAGTGGGCCATCCTTCCTTTCCCCAGTTTTGTTTCACAGTTCCCGGATGACCCAGCCCCCAAGAGAGGGCATCTGGGGATTCTAAAATAGCACTGGGGGGGAAGGGGGGAGATGGTCTTCTGCTGCTTCTCTACAATTGCCAGGAAAGCATCTCCATGGGCTCTGGCTTACTGGGTGGTGGTGAGTAGCAGTGGCTGTGGCAGCAGCAAACCCTCGTTTCCTCAGGGATTGGCCAGGTACAGGTGTGAGCCCTTGCATGGATGTGGGCTCCTGATATGTTCCCCAGTAGGCCCCACTTGTGGAGCCACCTCTGTGCAGTGGAGTTTTTTCCCCAGGTACGTGAGCACAGGATTGCATAATAATAATAACAGGTATTTATATACCACCTTTCTTGGTCTTTATTCAAGACTTTATTCAAGGCGGTTTACATAGGCAGGCTTTTATTTAAATCCCTTATTAAATAGGGATTTTTACAATTTGAAAGAAGGTTCTTTCTTTCAAGAACCACTACATTCAAGGTGTTTCGTTCCGATCTGGCTTCACATTCTGGCCTCCATCCTCCCACGCTCAGAGGAGATGGAATGGCTCGGCTTCAGCTTGTCAGCTGCTTCAAGGTCGCACGGGTGCTGGTGGCCTCGAACTGGCGACCTTGTGGATGTTATCTTAGGCAGACGGAGGCTCTATCCTCTAGACCAGACCTCCTGCCCATCCACACTGTATTACTGAGTGAGCTTGTACAAGATGTCATAGCTCCTGCTAAATCTGTGCTCAACATGTCTTTCTCTGTGTTAGACCAAGGAAATGAATAGTCTTTATGCCAGCTTTGGAACCTTTATTCTGAAACTGCTGCATTTCAGGAAGGACATTTCAGCCAGGGGTTCTCCCTCATTTTCTTTGGAAGAGGTTATGTTGGACCAGGACAGCTTGGTTTCAAATGACATACACAAATGTTTTGAGGCTTAGGTGATAGGCTTTGCTTAGGAGAGACTTTCATGCTGAGGCCTGGAGTATTAATCTCATTTCATATTTTTCACCTTCCTCTGCAGTTTGTTTGCATGAACTACCTGGGGTCTAGTTATTAACATTATTTTATCCAAAGGCACTATTGCAGAATTGCTGCTCTTGTTCTATGCTTGTGATACATTATGATTTGATTGCTCAACTTCAGAAACAAGAGCTGGTTTAATGTGATCTTCTGGGTAGAGGGGTTTCTGCCAAAGTTTTAGAGTGCTGGATTGAGATTGTGCATTTTATAAGGCTGCTGCTCTTTAGGACTCTGCCTGATCTATTTTCAATATCCACAGATATGCTAACTACTTTGGAATGTATGCAATTTTTTGAAGTCCACTTTTCAAACACTTTTATTTACTTAAGTTGAATTTCACGTTTCAGCCTTCTGTCTTCAATAACGTATTCTCCAAGATCAGAACGCAAGATTCACGAGCCGTTAACACCAACAGACAGTGATAATGAAAAAGTAGAGAGAAATGGGAAAAAGGTCTGCTTCAGTGTAGCAGGTGATGAGCAGGAAGATTCTGGTCACGACACTATTAGCAATCGGGATTCATATAGGTAACTGCCTCATATCTTCATTACTGATAAATGGATGATGCACAACATTGTTTATAGCAGTGGTTCCCAAACCGGTGGGTTGTGACCCACGAGGGGAACCAGAAATGGACCATTCCTCCTTAAAGGGAGTGGCCCAGGAATGGGTCCCTGAGGGCTCCTTGGGGACCCAGGGGCTTGTAAACATACCAGGGGGGTCATGGAGCCTTCTGGAGGCTTGCATCCCCCTCTGCAAGCCTCTCCGCTGCATCACTGAGTTCTGATCACTCATCAGAGCTCACTTTCGGTTTGCTTTCGGAGCTCTGATTGCAAACCAGAAGTGAGTTTCAATGAGCAATCGGAGCTCAGTGCTGTAGCGGGGAGGCTCACAGAGGGGGCTGCGAGTCTCCAGGAGTCTTCACGCTCCCAGTACGTTTACAAGCCCCTGCATCAATGCAGTACTGTGATAGCTGTGATGCTGTTGGGGACAATCACCACCCCCCGCTCCTGCCCCCGCCCCCGCAACAACTTAAAATCCGAGTAGGACTTCAGAACTGCTGGTTTGTAGTACAACATGAATGGGGTCCTCAAGTTTTATTTATTTAATTTAAAATATTTATACCCTGCTTAAACCATTTCTGCAAAATGTTGCATATATGCAACAGGAACCAAATGTGTACATCTCTGGGCTGGGCAAAAATGAGTTCTCCCCCATTCCAGGGTGTTCAAGTCAGCTTGCCAGATTCATAAAAATCACAGTAAAACAATATTACTGCATATAATGAGGATAAAATATGCTTTTCTATACTTGTCAGTAGTAAGCTGTTAGTTTAAAGTTTTCCATTATTTAAATGAAATGAATTAAATGAATAGTAAATAGAATTTTAAAAAAATTAATTGCTTCTCCAGCATTGTGCTTTATTCACTTGGACCACCATCTAGCATGGGGATAAGCACACAAACCCATTGATTGACTCAAGAGATAGATTGTGACCTTAAACATTGTTTACTTCAGTTTACTATTACAGTAGTTCTAAGCTACCTACCATTTTCCCCTCAGAAGACATGTAGAATTTATTGTGAGGTTTATTTAATGGCATAAAGTGCTTTGGTAGCATATAACAGTGAAGTGCTTGATCAAGAGAAGAAGAAAAAACAATAGAAAAATCACCATTTAAATGTCAGTGTTCTTAAAGGATTCATATTTTTGTGTTTTTTTTTTTTTTTTGTTCAGCGATTGTAACAGCAACAGGAATTCCATTGCTTCTTTTACAAGTATTTGCAGTAGCCAATGCAGTTCTTACTTTCACAGTGATGAAATGGATTCAGGTATGTAATGTCTCCTTCCTCTCCCTCAATTAACTTCGTGTGAAAGGGGTGGGAAAACTATAGATGGCAACTGAGGTTTGGGGTTTCATTTGACCTCTGGGTTCATTTATAACAGAAAGTAGAAGATTGGCTCCTCTTCTTCTTCAGCATTGCCTCCAAGGTCCTGGCCTCCTTAAACTCCTTTTCTCAGTCTTTCTCCTTCAGGCCTTGATTGTTTCACTTTGCTCACGTTCTGCCACCCCAAGTTAGGTAGATACTCACCTTCTGTCATCTCCTGAAAGAATAGTAGCATTGGTAGCAGAGACCCATGTAATCTGCTGCCCCAGCAGTATCTCAGGGTTAAGTGGTCCTGGAGGCTCTCTCTTCCTCTACCTCTCCCCTTGCTCACACTGCCTGATCTCTCATCCCTCCTTCTGCTGTTCCTTCTTCATTTGTTTCACCCCCAGCCCTGCCCTGCCCTGCCCTGCCCTGCCCTACCCACTGTCCTGTACGCAACCACCTTCTCTTAGGGCTTGTTTCCTGTATGGGTTAGTACTAGTGTCCCAGTTCCACCGATAGCTTATCACTATCAGCTGTAATCTCCTTTAGTCTTTACCAGGGATAGGTCTCAGCATGGTCCAGTAGCATCTTCATGCAACATGACTCTAAGGTGCCACAGATAAACTGCATTTCCTAGATTTTGTCTCCCATAGTCCATAGGGGTATGCACATTTCACAATTAAAAAAAAAGTTAACTGGCAGTGCAACCTATGAGTGTCTACTCAGAAGTAAACCCTACTGAACTTAATGGAATTCTAGGTATGTGTGTATAGGAATGCAGTGTTAAAGTGTATTTTCACCTTTTTACCTGGGGAGCTGAGTGAGAAAGGAAGAGGTGATGGTGTACTTTCAGCTTTGGAATAACCTTACTATGAAATAGAAAAACTGTTTTACTCTGTAGCAAAGTTGCCCTAATTTGGAGCAAGGCTACTCATCCAATTTCTTTTGTAATCAAGACCAAAGTAATCTACATATGTGGTTTCAATAGTCTGTTAAAGCGTAAAACCAACTATGCTTTCAAATATTATTTTAACATCCAGGTGATGAACTTCCTCTAAGTATACGTATTTCTCATGATAAACAGGACAAACTCCATGGTTGTTTGGAGCATCTTTTTGGTCAGGTAGGGTATTTCTGTTGCTTCTTGTTTGCTTCTTGATTAGTCTTTCTCATCATGGCTGTTTGCCCTGAAAATAAAGCTGCCGCTGTTACCGATAGCAATTTCCAAACTAAGAGTGCACTTCTAACTGGCCTAGTGCTGGCGGAATGACACATGTGCTGGAAGGCACATGCAACAGCACAGGTGCTCCTGGTGCTAGTGCTAAGGCCTGCACCAACCTGCCAATGCCATATCCAAGTGGAGCACCCAACAGAGTAGGTAAGCTTCCGCTATGAAACAGGGCGTGGGGGGATGAAACAGACAGGGAGGAATTTAATGGGGCTGGGGAGAGCAGGGAGGGGGTGGATCAGGCCTAGAAGGGGACAGGAACAGCAGCAGGGCTACCATCATATCCTATCCCCCTTCCTGGGCCTGATTTCCTACACGGGCTGTTCAGACTTGCTCCAGTGATTTTGCTGGTGCAAACCTGAGTCGCCCAATAGTGGCTGCTGAGTTGAAGCGGACAAATGTCCCCTTACTTCGGAGAAACCTCCAGCAGCCTCTCTTCCTGTGCTGGATACAGTGGACACTATTTCTGTGCTGCTGCATCGCAGCACAGAAAGTTAGTTAGGATTCGGCTGTAAGGCAAATAACAGCTACAGAAGACCCAGTTCAGGTCAGGGTTATTGGGGGGGGGGAAGGGTTAAATTCCCTGTTCCCCATACCATGGTTCCAATCCCAATTGTGTCCAATACTACACAACTGCCAGTTAAGAACACACACACACACACACACACACACACACACACACACACACACACACACACACACACACACACACAGAGTGTTCAGTGAAGGTATTTGCTCTCATTTGATCTCTGTTGCATATATGCAGTGTTGGGCAGAAATGGCTTAATGCAAGTTTTGCCCTTAGATTGGGAAACATCATAAGGGAAAGAGTTAAACCTCATTCTTCCTGCTCCATGGCCCAAATTCAGTTTGGATCCTCTCTTAACATAAAAAAAAAAAACCTATGGGAGATCCTAATCATGGATCTACCACATCTCTAATTTCACTCTTATTTTAACAAGTAACCTACTGTAGATACTTGGCTATAGTAAAATTTTTGCCAAGTAATCAAGCTCAGATTACCACTTTGCCTTGTCACCGGGTCAGTCAGAGGGCAAAGCCTTTCAACTCTGAAAAGTTTTGTTTCTCAAGGGCAGACAGGCACCAAGTTTCTCAAGCAGGAGGCAGGCACAGCTCCTTAGAAGCAATTTGTTAACCTTTTATTCTTCCTTCTGCTGCAGCCTGGTTCTGCATTGCAAATGCTTGCAAAGCAGGTCTGTTTTTTGAAACACCAGGATGGGACCCTCCTTCCCAGGCTACAATTCGGTGCACCATTACTTAAGAATAACACCCATGGAAAGCAGTGGGTCTACTTCTGAGTAAAAAGGGCTGCAAATATATGCAGCTGCATCTCTCTGCTGTGAATTGAATTGCACACTCCCAGTTATGTGTTATGGGTTGTATGTTGTACATAGAGCTTCTGGCTTAACACACCAGACACCTTAAAGGTGGATTTGATTCATGGATCTCTGCAGTGGTTCCCAACTGTTTTCACTTGCATATCCCTTGGCAGCCCATTTCCATAAATTGTACCCTTCATATTAGCAAAATGTTTGTAATTAATAATACAAGCCCTCATCTCCTCTATATGAAAGTTCAGAATTCATGTATTTATCACAGTGTTTTCTTTTTACCTGTTTGAAGAACGGAAGAATCTGTCTTTGCACTGTTTTGCACCAGAAGTGTGCTGAGAAATTCTGGGTGATCACTTTCCATATTATGTTTCAGCTTTTTTACTGTGCTGGTTTTCAGTCACTGGTGCATACATGAATTGATGACCAAAAACTAGCTATTGGTGGGGCTTTCACAGCCAACTAGCTACCTCCCTTCCTGCCCTGCTGGTCCTTGCAAGGCATTCCTGTCTTGCAAGGCATTCTGGAGCATGACCTGACTTTTTCTACCATTATTCCATTCTTTTTCAAGTACCCCTAAAGGTCCTGTTGAGTGTTCCTGGGAGTACATGAATACCAGGTTGGGAACCACTTCTTTTACTGATATGCTGTTTACAGTGCACTTACTCTGATAGTGCTTACAAAAAGGTGATGAAGACCAGAATTTAAAAAGAATAAAAATGTATCTTATGATCTTTTACTTTGTTTTTAATAAATTGGAGACTACAGTTCTTAGGTAACAATTAGTGGTGGGTTAGTTTTCAGGATCTGGCCTCCAGTAAAATCAGACAAAACTATAGTCAGACACCCCCCTAAGTTTAACCCCCGACTTATCCAAGGGTCATAGAAAATTCCATGATTGTTGGCTCAAAACCTGCCCTTGTCTTATCTGTGGGATCGACTTATAGGCGAGTATCTGTGGTCGTTCTTTTTTGCTTCTCTAGATCCAGAATATACTAAAACACTTTTAAGTCAGATACAAAGCTATTCTGTTATGATTACTTTAAAGATTCATCATTTAGTCACTTTTGAATTTCACAGGTGGACTCAATTATTAATCTTCTGAAAGGGCCAGCTGTAACAAGAGCTTTTGAACAGACCAAGTTCTTCACCCCTGGTCGAAGCTTCCAAGGTATTGTTAAAACCTAAGTATGGCAATCAATAGGACTTCAAAGAGAAGCAAAGTATTAGTATTCCTGTTAATGTAGCATTTGGTTCTGCAATAGCAGGTCCTTAAATATCTTCAGGTACTTCCTATTTGGAAGACATGAAGATTTATCAGAAGGCAATTTATTTCTTAGGCACGTGTAGTGCCGGATCTACAACTTGCACAAAGGATCACAAGAATGTCTTTATTACTAGGCAAAGACAGTAGAACAAATTGCCCCTGACTTTTTTTATAGATGAACATATTGATCATTTTATATTTTGATAATGTTATTACCAGTCTGAGGTTCTCCTTTCTTTTTACCATCTGGTTTTACCCATTGTCTAGTTCTGCTAATGTAAATTACAGCAAAGTTTTTCTTATGCCCGTAAATATCAATTTGTCTGCTTTTGGTGAGTAAGTGTAGCTTAATCCGGCTCACAGGCGTACACATTTGATCCCTATTGCGTATATGCAACGTTGGGCAGAAATGGCTTGAGGAAATGTTTTCCCAACCCTGTTTTTCAAGCACCTATGTGCTATAAATGACTTGCAGGAATAGTTTAAGCTTTGAACCAGTATCCTCCTTCCCTCATGAGCTGCAATTCCATCCCTTACTTCTTGGTTTGCTGTGATCTCTAAATTGGGAAAATCATAGTTTTCAGTTCTGGTGTGGAGACAAACAATTGAAGCATGTGAAGGGGGATGTCAGAACAAAGTGCAGTCGCAGTGGACAAATTGCTTGTTATGTCTGAACTGGGACTTACAGGAGGGCTAGTAATTTTGTGAGTTAGTAACTTTTCTGGTCTTCTTTGCAAGGGCTGGTTTATGATTTTGTGAGGAATCAAGCTGTTTTTCTGAACATTTTTTTTCTAAAATGTGTTAGTCATTATCTTAAGAAGTAACAGAGTTGTAAAAATTTAAAATTTGAAGAATAATTTAGTTGTGTTTATGTGTGGTTGAAACTAGTATGTATTGGTGTTAAATATTTATTTAGAAAATTAAATGCAAAAATTCTGGGTTGAGGTAATGCTTATAAAATACAAAACTCACCTTAAATGTTAAAACTATTGAAATCGGGGAGTAAAATTAAGTTATAATTAATGGAAGAACCAATTTTGCTTTTGACTAGAGTTTCAGCAGGAAATTGAACCTAAACTAAGCTGTCCAAAGAGACTGAGACTTCATATCAAGCAAGATCCATGGAACCTTCCTAACAGTGTCCGAAATCTTGCCCAAAACATCAGGAAATTTGTTGAAGGTCAGTAACAGGAATTACTGTAATGCTGAATAATATTAATCTATAATACTATACATAGTTTTGTGTGTGTGTTTCTGAGGTAGAGTTGTGGAATATAAAGGAACTTGGGAGGAATAATACAGTTTCCAAAGGAGCTGCATAAGAGCAGGACTAACTGAGAGAGTCCATAAAATCTATCTTATATTGCTAAAGATTAATACCAGGTCTGTGTTCCAAAATCATTACTGCCTTTTCTAAAGTGAATATATTAGAAAGTTGGGTCCCTGTGGTCCTGAGTGCATACAGCTTTTTAAAAACCCGTTCAACTAATTTTATCTTCACTGAACTTCAGAACATAGAAAAGGAACAATAATGGGTCCTATAGCAAAGGATGCTTTATTAAGATACACAGCAAAGTGTTTCAGCAGGTGTATCAATGTGGGAATTAAACCCAGCTATAGGTGGCTTCAGTCCAAGTCTGAAATTGTCTACTTTTTAAGCCAATACGTTGTATTGGCTAATTTACATGACATTCTATGATTGATCTGCTTAATTTCAGATAACTGCAAAAGAACATGTGCTATTTTTTATAAATAGAAATGTTTAAAGCCTTCATTTGATTTTCTGCTGAGGATTACAAAGTAATGCTAGAGGGGGAAAGCACAGTGATATTCTACAAATTATGGTACTCGAAAAAGCAAAGCTTGCTTACCTATGATGCTATTGGGAGGGTTAACAAATCCCTGCTGATGGTTGCGAATCCTTGGTTTTGCAGAAAAATAGTGGGAAGTCAAAACAAAAGCCCATACAAAATAAACCTCTCAGCCTCTGCAAGAATTGTGCATATATGTTTCCCTCATGCTGCAGAAGAATGGTCCGGGTAACAAAGAAGGGAAGCATCTTTGGGAAGGGAAAGATTGTAATCATAGAAGAGGGACTTGAAGAGGGACTTTGATTCTGCATAGACTACCAATCTCCTGGGAGCTCATGAGTCACAGCACAATATCCCTGGCATCATCTTGCCTGATGGCTCTTTGGAATTAAGGGAAAGGAGGAGACTGGAGAAGCCAGTGATGCAGTTTGAGAATTGGGTTATGAGTTGTCACAGGTTCTTCTCTCTCTCTCAAGTTCCCACTGGTCCAATTCACTCTTCTGTGTCTGCAATGACTGGAAATGCATTGACTAAGGAAAGACCATGCTTCAGGTTCCATCAACATTTTGGTGGATACTTGGAATAGGACCTTCTTGGTGAAGGTGTCTAGAAACTACCCCCCTCACCTTAAGGCCTGATTAACCTCTTCATTCTCCACTTTTAGAAAGATAATTAAGACTACTCTCTATTGTCGATCACGTGGCCTAGTTTGATTATTTTAATGGAATGACTATTTTATGCAACTGTGGTTTTCTCTGTTTGCTCTTCTTGTTTGCTGTTAATATTGAAGTGGGATTTTAGTTTTGTTGTTTGTTTGTTGTGTACCACAAATAAAGGTCAGTTCTGAGCCCAAAACTATACTTTCCTCAAGCCATCTCTCTTTTTTTTTTTTTCAGAGGTGAAAGCAAGGATCCTTTTGGCACTTCTTGAATATACAGGTAATTTTAATGTTGTAACAACATTCTACTTGTAACACTGGATACGAAGCAATTGATTGAGTCTTCCCCCAAATATTCCTATTACATTATTATGAAGTCAAAAGACATTCATTATATGTGGAATAAAATTGATAGAAATGGAGCAGCCCCTATCCAATGAACAGAATTCATTATATGTGCTATTTTTAGCCCTACCTAACTGTTGCAAAGTGTGAAAAAGAGATGCATGAATGAAAGTATAAGGCAAGACACATTCTTAGAAATAGGGACCTACCCAAGATATAATTGAAGGGAAATTGGGAGAAAGAAAAACAAGAGGAAGATCTTAGTATAATAATATGAAACAAATTAAAGAGGAAAAAAGATCAGTATGGGGTGGGTGAGAGAGAGGTGTCAAAGAACCAATCTACAAATTGAAACAAATTAAGATAGAGAGTCTGGTAATTTCAAATAAAAACTGTTTAAAATAAGCACTAACATGAACTATGATTTACTTCTTTGTACTGCTTCTGAATCTTAGCATATATTGTTGTCCCCATACCATTGACTTTAATACTATATTAAATCTGAGTGCTGTATGATAGCCATATTTTGATGCATGCTGTTCTGTAAAATAGGTACAAGTCTCATAAATGTAAATTGAGTTTTTTTTGTGGAGATTTGTGGTTATTCAGAGCATCTGTACAAAGAAGAAACACATTTTGCTTCAGCTTAATTCTTATTGGCTCTTTTGATATGTGATGGAGGGCTGGCTATTTGCATGTTTTCTGACTTTCCTGCATTAGAATCTTTGGCACCACTGTTGATTATGGCTTAAGTTATTCATTTAATAGCTGGTTCACGTTGCTAAATTTGTTCATGTAACCATGCATGCTTGTGCATGACCACATGGAGAAAGATTGGAGAGCACTGGAAGAGTAGTCATAATCACAGAAATGTTCAGTGCCACGCTTCGTGGTGTGTACAGCCCAGTTCATTCTAACCTTTCTCCCTCTGAATGTATGCTTGTGTACAGGACCATGCACAAGAATTTAATAGCATGAAACATTTGCACTGCTGTATGTCCAACAACATCACAAATTTAATAGTTCCAGAAAGCATTTCTGGGAGCCCCCAGAGGCTGCTTCTGGGTGACGATGGCCAGCGACTCACTCCATTGGTTTCCACAGGCCCCAGAATGCCTTGCAGAATTGACCAAAAGTTGCAGAAGCAAGCTGGAAGTTGCTTCTAATCGCTTCCAGTTGTTCTGCAAGGCATTCTGGGGCCCATGGAGGCCAATCAAGTGAGTCATGGGTCTGGTGAGACCTAGAAGTGGGGGCTCCCAGTAATGCCTTTGGTGCAGCACTGAGCATTGGGTTGTGACCCATCAAACATCAGATCACAACCCAGTGTGGGAAACACTGATCTATACATTATAAATGGGCATAGTGTCTATCATAACTGGATATATATTCTACCTTTCACAGATAGCGAGCTACAACTGAGGCGAGACATGGTCTTCTGCCAGAGTCTAGTGGCTATGGTTTGTGCTTTTTCTGAGCAACTGATGGCTGCATTAAATCAGATGTTTAACAATAGCAAGGAGTGTGAAATGGAGACACAAGAGGCTAGCAGAAGATGGTTGGAGCAGATATCCAATGCAGGTGTTCTCCTTCATTTCCAGTCACTGTTGTCACCTAACCTGGTGCGTATTATGCAATGTCTATATCTGTTTCAGTAATGTTCTTACTGTCGTGATAAATGGAATTAGCCTCTATCAAGAAAAAGGAACAATTTTCTAAATAATTCCAATTATTTCTGAATTTAATTCAGATTACTCTTTACTATATTCTTTCTAATAAATTGATAAATGAAACCAATAGTAAAACTGTATCAGGAATATACTTTCTCTTCTACTTCTTTTAAATTAAAAGAAGCTTGAAGCCAAAACAATGATGGAGTAGTAGTTCAAAACAATGTGAAATTTGTTCCACCCTTCTGTTTGGCCCTTAGAGTTGTTGGATCACAAAGCTGCCCTGACAGTAGAAACCACAACTAGCAAAATTTCCCAGTCAAGTTCTAGGCTCTAGATGTAGTAATCCTATGCCCCCTTGACTCCTAAACCCACAGTCCCCAGCCCATGAGACCTATCTTGTCTGCCCACTGCCTTCCTGCCAGTCTGCACAGATCGTCTAGTCTCAAGACTCTGCATAATTTCCCCAGTCCTACTTTCTCCATATCCTTTTTTTTCAACTCCATGATACCGCTACCATGCATTGGGTGTAATCCTATCCTGCACTGGAATAGGCAAGCCAGGAGGCTTTTCCTCTTACCTCTGGGTAAGGGCTGCTGACCCCTGTGGGTCTTCTCGGACTTGTGCCACCTTCTGAGGTGGCACAAGTCTTAGGAGAACGGAGCGGCTTGAAGCTGCTCCGTTCTCCCCAAGAACAGGGGTTGGGATCCGGCATAACTCCTCTCCTTGCCCGCTCACCCCCGGGCCGCCCACGGCTCACCTTCCCCCCCAGGAACGCCTCCCTCCCACCTCCTGCTTGCCTCGCCTCGCCCCACCTGTCTACCTTTTCCTCTTGCATTGGCCCAGCTGGGCTGACGCAAGACTCAGCTGGGAAGTTGCCACAGAGGCTGGAATTAGCCTCTGTGTGTTGGTGTATCTCCTTGTGCCGATGTGGCTTCCTCCTGAGGAGGCCCAAGGGACTTGCAATGGCCCAAACCTGGGTCAGGATTGCACCCCTTGTCTGCTAAAAGTCCTGCTTCTCAGGCTGTCTGCTTTTCTCTAGCTGCTTTGTCTCTTGACCAACCTCCCTAGCATTCCTGTTTCCTTCCTACCTGAGGATAGAACTTCTTCTCATCTGGAATACTTGAGGACCCTATCTCTGATTAGTCCTTTCTTGCCTCAGTTCTCTGTCGCCTCTGCCCTTTTCCTCCAGGTTCACTCTTCATCCATACTTACTTCAGGTTCCTCTGGGGTAACTATTAGCACTAACACCACATAAATGAGAAAGCAGATAGTGGAGCAATTGGGAATGTAAAGTGTCAGATAAGGAAAGGGCTATCACTCTCTACTACTTCACTGGACTTTTCCACCCATTTTGAAGTGGCTTTCCAAAAATATTTTTGAAAAAGTGTAGAAGCATTGTTACATGAAAAAGTGGAAATATGCAGATGTTCCTTCTTTCTTGTTGTTTGCCTATTTTGCTCTTTACTGCCTTCCACTTCCTTCTTGTTAGGCTCACAACATCTTGGCCTCCTCCCACTCCTTAACCTGCTAGATGTGAGATTTTCAACTGCAGTCACACCGACAACTTTCCTCTCTGTGTTACAGAAGTTTGATTGCATACTGTTTTGTTCCCTGAGCAGCTGAAAATTTGCTGCCACTACGCCAACTCTGCCTATCTGTGTCAGAGGCTTAGCTACCATTGGTGCTGTCAGATAGTGATCAAACTATATAGATATAGATCTCACTAATTTGATCCCTAGAGCTATGAGATGCTGCCTTGAGGCTGCTAATTTATTGCTTCTTTAATCATATTAAAATATGATTATTATAGCAATATTTTTCCTTTTAATTTATAGTAAATTAATCCAATTTTAAGAGGATTATTTATGTATTCAAGTGCAGTGTCCATGCTTTCATATCAAATTATTTTTACAAAGCATTTTTTCCATGGTATTTTAGTATATCCCTGGAAATAAATATTCAGGGAGTATTAGTTCAGACCTTACCCATTTGCCTTCTCTTCACATCTGGCTCTTTTTTTTTCTCCAATTGCCTTAACACAATGCTCTCTTTCCCTGATTGTGAAACACTGCACTTTGACAACTGCAACTGTTACATGCCCTTTATTTCTCTTGGCATTATATGAAGATCACTGCCTTGGTCCTTTGCAGATTTGGGGTACCTTTTGGAATGGTCCTCCATTGAAAGCTTATAGATCTGGAAGGCTTATGGTTTTTAGATAAATCTGAGTGAGGTTACTGCTGGCATCAATAGCCTTTGCTAGAAGGCTTAATTAAATCCTGGAATGGGATATAATGCAACCCATTGACCAAGTTGTTGCTATGAGCTCTTTCCCACAAGCAGAAGATTGAGGTGGTGTAGGATGAAATGAATGAAATTATCAGTTTTGAGTGAAATGGAAGATGATTTGGAAGGCTTCAGAGAAAAGACAATTAAGTTTATCTTGTCTGTGTTGATTTGGAACCATGTCTGGAGGAGATAAAATGCACTAGGGGAAAAACCTACCCTACATAGGAGCTTTGAACAGTTCTATGCCTGACTATTGTTGGAGATGGCATACACTAGCTGGCTCTTTGTTCTCCTCTGGCATCTTGATACTGTGTTCAGTTTTTCATCCAAGATGGTCACAAAGGTCTACACTTAGTACAGGTATTGGGACAAAATGTATTATCTCCATTGTGTTCATTTATTTCAGGCTTCGGTCTTTGAAAAGGATGTAACTATTCAGTAAATTTGTACTCCCCTGCTTGATGTGCTAATAGAGAAAACATAGAAAAATATTATTCAGAATCAGTTATTTTGGTTTCTTTTGATGCTGTTATAAATCTTAACTTTGGTATAATGGCCCAATTCTAAGGGCAAGTTATACCACTGGAACAACTGTTGCGGCTGTGTAATGCACTTCCCAACTTCTTGAAAAGCAACACACCAGGATGCGTGAGCTGGCTGCTGCTGGAAGTGGCGAGCAGTCAGCTCTGCATGGCAGTGGACACTAGGCACCTGCTGTCCCAGGTAGGATCGCACAGGGGGCAGGAGGGAGGCAGAGAGGGGTGAGTCTAACAGGGAGGTGATGGGATGGGGAGAGGTGGAATTGGGCCTGGAAATGGGGGCATTCAGCTGCAGCAGCATCTACCAAATCCTAACCTCCTTCCCAGCCCAATCCATCTTCATGGGTTTGTGTGGACTTGCACCTGTGATATTGCTGGTGCAGCTCCTAGTTGATCCACCAGGTCAGCAGGTATTCATCCCTGGGGAAGGGAACAAATGTTCCCTAGTGAGGCCTCTGGAGGCCTCTGAAGGCCAAAATTCCCCTGTGGATGCAGTGGATATCACATTGGTGCTGCTGCATGAACACATGGGTTATTAGCTGGGATTGGGCTGTAAGTTTCATTCCTTTAATGCATTCCTCGTTAGCAAGGATTCAATAATGTGTCTAAGAACATTTACAAACCATAGAAATACACATAGATGTAGTTCTGAAGTTCTAAGCATTGTTAGCAACTCTCACCCCCATTTTAAACTTTAAGCTGAGTTTGTGATACTGAATTTCTGAGTGTACTCATTTGCATAAACAACAATTATAGCTCCATGTGTTTAAATGCCATAGCTTTCATGGCAGACTGTAAATTAACATGCTATTATGTAACATATTTCATCATGGCTAATCTTCTTTTGACAGCAGAAGATGGAGTTGAAACTCAATAGAAATAAATCCATCATCAATTACTCACGAGAGTTAATTGGGTTAACTGCTGCTTCAGTGAAACAGGATGTGACCATCTGCAGTAAATCTTAATAACCATATACATCAATGTAGAATTATTATTGGTCTCTTTTTTCAGACTGATGAACAAGCTATGCTAGAAGACACATTAGTTGCATTGTTTGACCTGGAGAAAGTAATGTTTTATTTTAAACAATCTCAACAAGAATCTCTAGTTGCAAGTGAGTATTCCTAAGTATGTATATTTCATTGTTTCAAAATATGGAAGGATATAGCTGCAAAGTAGCTAACAGTTTTATCATTTGTGTCTTATCTGCCTATACAGAGCATTGAGAACTATAGAACTCTTAGTTTGGAATAAATATCCATGCATTTTGTGGCCCAGTGCTGATGCAACATTTCCAGTTTCATAACAATTGATGGGAGACTAGGATAAATTCAGTGGCTCATACATTACACACAGGTCCCCATATCCACAGATTCCGTATCAGCGCATTCAGTTATCCGCAGATCGAGGGCCACCCGCACACCCATTAACACTGTTAAAAAGCTTACTGTGGTATAATTTTCTTGCTTAAACAGGTCACTATAAGCATTCAGCTGATAGCGCTACACAGCAGGCTGCCTATAGCTTGAATGCTGGATTAAACTAGTTCTAACACTAAGCAGGAAGCGGAAGTTAATTGCTTCCTGTTTAATCTTAGCCTGAATGCTGGATTAAACTAGCTCTATCAGCAGCCAGCTTTGTAATGCCATGAGCTTAAATGTGTAAATTATCCCACCTAAATCATCCCACCTACTGAGGGAAGTGAAAGAATTTTGTCCCTGCAGCTCCAGTCATCAGCTGGACCTGTCACTCTCATTAGTGCATATGCACCGACTCTTGGAGACACCCAAGATCAAAGCACTGGCACCAGCTCGACCTGATTCTCACCAGACGCTCCAGCCTTCCCAGCATCAAGATCACACGCAGTTATCAGGCTGCTGCCTGTGACACTGACCACTCCCTGGTGTGCAGCAGAGTGAAACTGCAAACAAAGCGACTGTATCACACGAAAAAGGAAGGAAGACCTCGCATTGATACCAGCAGACCTGGGATCAGAGAAAAGTGGAGGAATTTGCACGAGCGCTTGAGGAAACTCTTCCAGGCCCGGCCGATGCAAATACATCCAACAGATGGGAACATTTCAAGAATGCTGTTTACAAAACTGCCTTGTCCATATTCAGCAAGAAGACCAACAAGACGGCAGACTGGTTTGAAGCCCACTCTGAGGAGTTACAACCAGTCATTGAGGAAAAGAGGAGAGCTCAAGCAGCATACAAGGCCTGTCCCAGTGAGCGCAACCTGCAGGTCCTCCGAGCTGCTCGCAGCAAAGTCCAGCAGATTGCCAGGAGATGTGCTAACGACTACTGGCTACAGCCCTGTTCCCAGATACAGATAGCAGCTGACATGGGCAACATCAAGGGGATGTATGATGGTATCAAGCAGACCCTAGGTCCAACACAGAAGAAAATTGCCCCTCTGAAGTCTGCTGCAAGCGAGGTCATCCGGGATCGGGCGCAGCACCACTCTGAGCTATATTCCAGAGAAAATGTAGTCACCGAAGAAGCGCTGAACAACATTGAGTGTCTGCCTGTGTTGGAGGAGCTTGACAGTGAACCAACCCTAGAAGAACTTCACGTGGCCCTGGACTCCCTTGCCTTTGGCAAGGCACCTGGAAAAGACAGCATCCCTGCTGAAGTCCTAAAGTGCTGCAAAGAGATAATGGTCACTGAGCTGCATGAAATCCTCTGTCTCTGCTGGAGAGAAGGTGTAATACCTCAGGACATGAGGGATGCAAACATCATCATGCTGTACAAGAACAAAGGTGACAGGGGTGACTGCAACAACTACCGTGGCATCTCTCTCCTTAGCATTGTAGGAAAGCTGTTTGCCCGAGTTGCACTAAAGAGGCTCCAGGTACTTGCAGAGAGCGTCTATCCAGAATCGCAGTGTGGATTCCAAGCCAACAGGTCCACCACTGATATGGTATTCTCCCTTAGACAGCTGCAGGAGAAATGCAGGGAACAACGACAGCCACTCTTTATAGCCTTCATAGATCTCACAAAAGCTTTCGACCTGGTCAGCAGGACGGCCTCTTCAAGATTCTCCCCAAGATCGGATGTTCATCCAGGCTGCTCAGCATCATCAGATCTTTCCACAAGGACATGAAGGGCACTGTAGTCTTTGATGGCTCCACATCAGACCCCTTTGACATCCGAAGTGGAGTGAAGCAGGGCTGTGTTCTTGCACCAACCTTGTTTGGGATTTTCTTCGCTGTCCTGCTGAAGCAGGCCTTTGGAACTGCAACAGAAGACATCTATCTCCAGACCAGATCAGACGGAAAGCTCTTCAACCTCTCCAGACTGAGAGCAAAATCCAAAGTCCAGCTGAAATGTCTGTGTGACTTCCTCTTTGCCGATGATGCAGCTGTCACCATCCACTCTGCCAAAGATCTCCAGCAGCTCATGATTTGTTTTAGCAAGGCCTGCCAAGACTTTGGACTGACAATCAGCCTGAAGAAAACACAGGTCATGGTTCAGGATGTGGACTCACCTCCCTGCATTACAATCTCTGCGCATGAACTGGAGGTTGTCCATGACTTTGTGTACCTTGGCTCAATGATCTCCGACACTCATTCTCTCAATACCGAGCTAAACAAACGCATCGGTAAAGCAACTACCATGTTTTCCAGACTCACAAAGAGTCTGGTCAAACAAGAAGCTGACAGAACATAACCAAGATCCAGGTCTACAGAGCTTGCGTCCTGCATACACTTCTGTACTGCAGCAAGTCATGGACTTTTCACTCACAACAGGAGAGGAAATTGAACGCCTTCCACATGTGCTGCCTCTGACACATCCTTGGCATCACCTGGCAGGAGAAAGTTCCAAACAACACAGTCCTGGAACGAGTTGGAATCCCTAGCATGTATGCACTGCTGAAACAGACGCCTGCGTCGGCTCTGTTATGTCGTGAGAATGGATGATGGCCAGATCCTAAAGGATCTTCTCTGTGGAGAACTTGTACAGGGAAAGCACCCTACAGGTAGACCACAGCTGCACTACAAGGACATCTGCAAGAGGGATATGAAGGCCTTAGGAATGGACCTCAATAGGTGGGAAACCCTGGCCTCTGAGCGTCCCACTTGGAGGCAGGCTGTGCAGCATAGCCTCTCCCAGTTTGAAGAGACACTTTGCCAACAGACTGAGGCAAAGAGGCAAAGAAGGAAGGCCATAGCCAGGGAGACAGACCAGGGACAGACTGCACTCGCTCCTAGTGTGGAAGGGATTGTTACTCCCGAATTGGCCTTTTCAGCCACACTAGATGCTGTTCCAGAACCATCATTCAGAGCGCGATACCATAGTCTTTCGAGAGTGAAGGTTGCCAACTACAATAAGCTTAAATGTGTATAGCGACCTGTTTAAGCAAGAAAACCTCACCCTAGTAAGCTTAACTATATTAATGGGCGCATGAGTGCTTCTATTTTTATAGTGTTCCTGTATCCGCGGTTTCCAAATCCGTTGGGGGTGTGTGTCTATGGAACAGTTCCCCCTGCAGATACAGAGCACACCTGTAACTCTCTTTCTAGTTTTATTAGCAAGTTCTCCCCAACTTTGTGTTTTGGATCTAACTATTGTGCAATTTCATGTGAGCATCAGTATTAATGCTAATTCTGACAACTGAAGGTAGCCTAGAGAGTCAGCAGAATGGAAAGCTGGATGCAGGGGTCCCTGTGAGGACTGCCGGAGGAAATCTGGCCTGAGGCCTGACCAAGAAAAGTTGTCCAGGTAAAGCTGACTATTGCCCAGGCAAAATCCAAGTCTTAGCTCTACCAGGTCAGATATGTTGGGCTTCAGTAGGAACCAGCTTCAATCTTTTAGGTTTTGGAATTGGGGCAGGAGACTAGCAGTCCATGGATCTTGGGGTTTCATCTGAAACAGACTAGATCAAGTTTCAGAAAAGGCAGCCTAGGATATAAGAATCAGAGGCAAGTCTGAAGTCAGAAGCAATACCTGCCAATAACAGAGAGCTAGAGGGAGCAGAAGATGTGAGGTCAAGATCATGCTGTGGTCAGGATCCAAGGCATTGTTGAGGGGAAAAAAGGGCAGGAATGTAGTCATGGTGTGCAAGATAAGGTTGTATAACCTTTTTGTTTACTCATTTGGGGCTGGTTCTTGATTTTAAAGCCAAAAAGTGAAGCTACATTCAGACTTTGAACAGCGTCACTGGCCATAGAAATACTCTCCCAAAACTGCACATCAGTGTCAAATTCCTATCTGTTATGGGGGAAATCACATACAGGTGTGGTCTCAGTATCTGCAGGGGATCAGTTCTTAGACCCTCTGTGGATACTGAAAATCGTGGATAAGGAAATTTGCAATCTTCAGCCCCTTAATACCTCTGAAGGAAACTGGAGCTGTACTCCAGCCCCCTTCAGAGAGATTTCTGAAGCTTGTAGAAGCCGTGTGCGTCTGCCCAGGGCCTCTGCGGGCTTCAGAATGAACTTTTCAGACAAAAACACACCTTCCATTTTCTTGAAAGAAACCAGAAGTGACATTTTTATGCCACATAAGGCATTCTGAAGCCCGCAGAGGCTGTATCTGCTGAATACCAACTAACGATGTGAAGGTGGGAACACTCATTTTGTAAAGTTGTCATGTAACGGTTTAGTAGTCCTCCATGTTATGGAGGATATGGGAAGATCCTGTTGTAGAAATTCTATTTTCTCCACAGAGATTAATTATGTTGGAGAGAAAGATGTTAGATAGCTAGATATAGCCTAAGCTTTGCCAAAATTGTAATATCAACTATATTTTTAGATATGCCAATCACCTATCAAGCAGAAGGAAGCCGGCAAGCCTTGAAAGTTTACTTTTATCTTGATAGTTACCATTTTGAACAACTTCCTCAAAGATTGAAGAATGGTGGAGGATTTAAGGTTTACCCAGTTCTGTTTGCACAAGGTAATTTACTAATTTAATATTATTTAAAATTGTATTGTTTTTGCTGTTTATGTTGTACACTGTTTTATGGTCCTTTGTTATCTGTTTTTATTGCCATTGTTCTTACTGATGCCATCTCCTTTATCTGTTTTTAAATTTATATATTGTTTTAATATTGCTTGCAGCTCTTTGGTTCTTTGTTTTGCTGTTCTGTTATGTATATTTTATGTTAGCTGACTCGAGCACCCACAGAAGCAAGGGAAAGGCAGGATAAAAATATAATAAATAACTAAAATAAGTATTTGAAGTATGTTTATCTTGCCTTTCCCAAATCAGAAGGTATCCATGGCTGCTTATAGACAATTTAAATAAACACAATGCAAAATAAAATATTGGATAAGGATACAAACACAGAAAAAAAGTCTCCCCCCCCGATTTTTACACATCTATAATGGTTGCAGATTGAATATATATTCAATTTACATATAAACAAAGAACTAAACCTCAAACACAAACCTGAAAAGATGTGTTTTCGCTTCCATTAGAATGATGGGAGCCATCCTCGTTTCCACCAATAGGGAGTTCCACATGCAAAGTGCCACCAGGAGAAGGTTCCATACCTTGTCATCACAAGCTGAATTTCCACTGGCAGTGCAATGCAGAGGAACAGGCTGCCAGTCTGTTTCCAGGTGTTATTCAAAGTGATGGTAATTATCTTTCAAGGCCTAAACAGTTTAAGACTAAAAGGCCACTTCCTCTCATGTGCAATGGCCCATTCCCATTCCTTCAGATCTTTTGAAAGACTGGCAGCCTGTATAATTGATGTGACAGTGTAGGTACATGATCATACTACCTGACGCCAGTCAAAAATTATGCAGTAACATTCTGTACCAATTGTGGTTCCAAGGGCAGCCCCACATAGACTGCATTACCGTGGTCTAAACTTGATGCAGTCAGTGCATGGGTAGCCATAATCAGAACTGATCTGAGACAAGAAAGAATGTAGTTGGCATGCCAGATTATGCAGGCAAAGACATCTTGAATTGCCATTGTCACCTGGGCACATTATATATAATATCTAAGACTCTGGCAGTGTAGAGTCTTGGATTTGTCTTGCGAATGGGTCACAGAGGTGTCCTTCAAACATCCCTGAGACTAAGAGGCATCAGACCCCACACTCCTCAGAACAATTTGTTGAACAACTCTCAACAAAAATTCCTGGAGCAGAACCAATGCAAATGTGAGAAGGAACAGGAAAGCTCCCTCATACTGAGCAAATGACTTTGCCAAAAAATACACCTTAACTCTGGTTCTCAAACTGGTGGGCAACAGTTTGTGGAAAGGTTCCCCCATCCCTTTAAGGGGCAGGGGAAGGAGAGAGGCAGGAAGGCTATCCCCAGGATTGTGTCCCTATGGGTGGGGCGAAGGGTGGGGGGGTGCTTTCACTTACTTTTAAGTAGGTAGGGCTGCTGGAAGCTGCAGGAGGTGCAGGAAGCCCTGTGCAGCCCTTTGCTGCACTCCCCGAGGCTTGGAATCAGTAAAAGCAGGTGCAAAGCACTTCTGTTTTGCAGGAGGTGCTTTGCATCTGTGTTGACTGAACATTCCAAGGCTTTTTGGTTTGCACACTTTTCCAGGCACATTTCTCTAGGTGAGAGCAAGAGGTAGAAATTAGCACTGCCGCTGTGGTGCGCTTGTGTGGAATTCACATACTATGCTATACTAATTAGCAGTTGCTCTGGCCATGTGTGTGCACTGATGTGTTCATTTTCACCTTTCACATGAGCCCAATAAAATTTCATTTAATAACACTTTATTACCCCAAGGAACTTGCCTGTAGTGATGTTAGAGCATATGCTATTTTATTAAATGTACGTTAATAAATATAAACATAGGCACTATTAGTTTCTTGTCTCTTTGTGAGAAAAAAACATAAGATTAAAGATCTACATCTGTAAAATTTTAATAACTTTTACATGTTAGCCACAAAGCCATTTCCCTTTGTCCAATATTATTCAACCTTGCAATAAGAGATTACAGTGTCCCATAGCTATAAATCAGCTGCCGATGACATGTGAAATGTGCTGCTGGAGGCTATTTAAAAGCCGCCACTACAAAGCAGCAGCAGCATCAGTGGCCTACTGCTATGGCTAGTGCCCTGCACCAGTGCTGGTAAGCTGGGACACACCAGTGTTGATAAGCTGGGACAGATTGTGGACGGGGGAGGGGGGGAGAGAGAACAGGGCATGTTGGGAGAGGAACTGGGGGTGGGGAGGGAGCAGTTTGTCTTGCAGTTCAGATTTTAGCCTCCCCCTTTTTCAGAACTTCCCTGCTCCTTGGACATGCGGCACCAAAATAGGTGGCATATGTCTGAAGAGATCAATAGGGTACTGAGGGCTTACACGGAGGTAAGTAAAAATATTTTTTAATTTCCGTTTGCGTTCAGGTCCCCCCATTACATGCAGCACGTACCTTTCTGGTGTGGCTTCTTGATGCAACATGTTGGGGTATAGGATTAGGCTCTTAGAGCCCAATCACATGCAGTGTGTGCCGGCTCATTGCTGGCACATACTGTTGCAAATGTACCCTAAGCACCGATGCAGCACCAGTGCTCCGCTGTTTGGCAGTTGCACGAACTGCTGGGTAGCAGAGAGATAGTGGAGAGGTACGTGGGAAAGAGGTGTCCAGGAAAGGAGGAGGCAGAGGGCAAGGAGAGGCCCTCTTCCAAGGAGCCGCTGGCGCTGCCAGCTGAGTGCTCAGGATTCCGCAGCAGCCATTTTTGACACTGCTGCAGTCCCACGCACTGGGCAGCTCAGGATTGGGCTGCCCATCAGCTAGGGAGATACATGTGAAGAAACAGCCTTTTGCATGCATAGCCGATATGGATGTGTGCCCCCATCGTTCATTTGAACCCCATTGAACCAATTGGCTGTATCTTTCAGTGCCTATGATGATGCCAATGCCATTCCTATCTAGACCTCCTAAGAGTTGAACTGAATTGGAGCTACTACATGTAGTGATTTTCTATTGTTGAACGATAAATAGCAAAGGCCTTCATGTACAGATTTGATTCTGCACCATGGTTTAGCACACAACATTATAAATCAGTGTTCCAAGTGATCTAATTCAAGTGTCTGTGCATGTAATTTGATCAACATCCTTAACTATTTTTTGTACACCAACGATGCTAAAAACTTTGGAAACACTTAAGGGAGGCTGGGCAATGAATGAATTATTTATTCACTGGTCATTTGAAGAACTTTTAGCAGAATTAATATTCAGCATACATTAAGGGTTGTAAACCCACAAGCTATTTTCATCAAAATCTTGCTTACTGGGTACATTTTCTAATTGTTCCCTAGGGGAACAAACACTTGAAATTTCTTTTTATTTTCAAAGCAGCAGTATTCCTAATTGCAAAATATTTTATTAATACACTCTGCCCCTCAAATATTTCAATTTCAATGTAATAACGAGATTACTCACCTAATAAGATCTAATTTTATCAGCTCCAGATTTACATAAATTTTTCTTACATTAGTAGATAAAGACTTAGTAATGAAGAAAAGTTAAGCTTTCAATCCTATGCTGGTGTATTTGGGAACATGTTACAAATCATAAATAAGTAATTTGGGGACGTTATCTCCTAACTGGACTGTGTTCGTGGAACATAAGAATACAGAATGGGCAGTCCCTATTCAGCACTGGCACAACGGGACCACACAGCCCACACTGTATCCAGCACTAAAATTGTGTTGAGCCCCAGCCTGCCCAGTGGGGCTATTCGGATCTGTACCAGCAAAATTGTTGGCACAGGTCCAAGAAGCCCTGTATATGGCTTTCAGGCCCAGGATAGGAGTTGGAAATCGGTGAAGGCCACATCTGACCTGAACTGCCCCTCCCCACCCTCCACTGCCTTGAAACACCCCTCTCCACCTCTGTTCTGCCCTCCCCATGACCCTGCGCTGCTCAGCACTGATTCGCCACCAGCAGCCATCAATGTGTATTTGGCACCTGTGGGATAGCACAGGCGTTTCCACAAGCACTGCGCTACAATAGGATTGGGCTATAGGGCTATTTCCAATGTTGGCCAAAAAGTGGGAAAAAAAGATGTTGAATGTGCTTTGCTTTGTGTATCACTCTTAATGCAACTAACTTACAGAGAAATCATGGTTTCTTCTGGGGAAAACAGTAAAGAGAGACTCAGAAACCTTCCATAGTATATATACTTTTAAAGAAAAAGAACAAAGACAGAATGGAATAATTCTAATAAAAGTGCATGATTTTTATAAAGAGATCACTTAATATATTGAAATTTAACATAAGGGAATGACTTATGATGAGAAAACGGTGGTGGGTAGGAAATCTAAGGAGTGAAATAGATACCAGAGATATTCGCTCAGACAAGGATAATACAGCAATACAATATCTGATTCTTATATTTTTCCAGATTTGTAGGATTGTGAAGTAGATTATAAACATTTACAATTCTTTTTTTCTTTTTTTTTGGTCCTCATTTATTTCTCTTTATTTGGTCCAACAAGAACTAATAAATCAGGGCAGGGGTTGTCCTTTCTCTCTGGATTGACTTCACCCTTCCTTACTGCCTACCTTTTCAGAGTATCAAAGCAGCTTAGGTGGAGGTTCTTCTGTAATAATGAGGCCCAGGGTAGGATGTTCCTGGGTACTTGAGGCACCCAAACCACTTGCTAGCTTACTGTGAGTGCCACATTCTGGGTCTTTGGGAATTCTGCCACTGCCTCACCCCAGGGCGGGTGTAGGTCTGGGCAGACAAACCACTCCTATACCTCAGGCACCCCACCAGACACCTGCAGCAGTCCTGCCTTCTCTTACCTCTGCTCCTCTTTACTATTCCAGCCTCCCTTCCAATCCTATTGACACAGCTATGGCAGTGCTGGAAAACTGGTTAGGATTTGGGCCTTAATTATTTTATTTATATGTTGCTAGCCACCTTCAGAACAAATGAGGTGAAAACAGGGACATAAATGGAAAGAATACATAAAGTGTGGGTTTTTTAATGAATGGAAGCATTTTCATTTGCACAGTGGTGTCACTAGGATTTGCGTCGCCCAGTGCGGGAGGCCTGCGCATCACCCCATGCAGTGAGCAGGGCAACGCCCCAGGTGGTGGGTGTGGTGATGTGCCATCGCCCCACCCCCACTGGTTTTTTTGGCTGTACCTTTTGTTAGAACAGAAATTTCAATGTGGTTTGTTTCATTGCATTCTGCATGAAATTACGCATTGATATATAACGTGGTGGTATTATTCCTCCAAATTCTGATTTTAGTGATTTTGAAAATTGTAGACACACACACACACACACCTGTGCCAACTTACTTACAACTTATTGCAGCAGTTCTCAAACTTTAGCACTGGGACCCACTTTTTAGAATGACAGTCTGTCCAGGACCCATTGGAAGTGATGTCATGGCCAGAAGTGACATCATCAAGCAAATTAAAATAAATAATTATAAATAATTAAATTAAAATAAAAGAAATAATTAAATAAGGGGGAGCCAGTCCTGCTCCACCAAGTGAATCTACTCTGAAGTAAGTTCTATTGTGGTCAATGGGCTTACTCTCAAGAAAGTGTGGGTAGGATTGCAGCCTGTGAGCCTAATCCTATGCATGTCTACACAGAAGTAAGTCCCATAGTGGTCAATGGAGCTTACTCTGTAGTCTGCCTGCAATAACAACCCCCCAAAAAGAATCAATGAGATTTCCAGCCCTCCCAGTGCCCAGTTGAAAGTTCTTCTATTTGAGGCATATCAAGATAAAGACCCACCTGACTTTACAAGTGCAAAATAAAAAACATTCCCCTTACCATTCAAGCCTCTTTTTTTGTCCTTTTTAGTGGGGAGGGAGGCTGTCTTCTGGAACATATGTTGTGCTCCAGTTCCATCAGATCGGGACCATTCTGGTGTCCTCACATTCCCCTTTGCCTGGCCTGACCACCAACTAAGGCTCGTCTGCCTACTTGCAAGTAAACGCAACCATGAGGCTGCTTAGCTTTCCATAGGGCTGGGAGGGAGGGGCCTCCTTCTCCCTTTTGTGTTTTTTGGGGCTGCATTCATTGGATCAGGACCATTGTGGTGCCGTTGGATTCCTCTCAGCCTACCCTTTCCGAAGGACTATGGCAAGTACGCCTACTCATGAGTAAACATGCAATATGGCTCTCTCACTTTCCATAGGGCTCCATGCATTTTTTTTCTTTCCAGTTTTTTGGCCATAACCTTTGAACGAAAGGAGCTATTTCAATTCTGTTTTTTGCATTGCACTCTGCTGGACATTCCACATCCGATGGTATATGGCACAACGGGGCAGCTCTGAAAGCTGCAAAGTTAGCGCATTCTCCCCAGGGCACGTCACCCCCCCCAGCGCGTCACCTGGTGTGGCCCGTACCCCCTATTGGCACCAGTGCATTTGCATAAGAGAGGGATCCAATTTTTGTTGATCTCCCTTTCTTCCACAACCCCCTACACTCCGTCCCAATCGTCTTCCATTTGGAGAAAAAAGTTATTAGAATACAAATCAATATGTAGAGAACTGTTCACATTTATAGTTAGATGCAATAGTAAATAATATATGGCTAATTTTTTCTTTTTCTTCTCTATTCTGTTGTAGCACTTGAAAGCATGGAAGGTTACTATTATAGAGACAGTGTCTCAGTAGAAGAATTTCAAGCCCAGATTAATGCAGCTTCATTGGAAAAAGTAAAACAGTATAACCAAAAACTCAGGTAAGTTATCAGCTATCAAAAAATACAAGTAAGTTCTTGCAAGCAAACTTCCTTTTCGCCACCTTAGCACCGCAGACTCCTGCACCTTTCAAAAAGCCACACAAAGGTTCTGGGAGACTTCATGGAACAAGACTGTATGGGCACAGATGGCTGCAGAATTAAGAGGAGCCAAGTGAAAATTTTCCCTGCCCTTTCACAAATGGAAATGCCTTCTGTTCGTGGAAGAGGAACTTAGGATACAAGTCATTTGTATTTTGATCATGGTGGTTGAAATATGCTCCTTTCGCATTTGTCATAAGACATCTGGGATGAATTTGAAGACCTTTTGCAATCCATCTATCTCTAATGACTTTAACCATGGCCACAGCAACTGCTGATGATCAGTGTTGAGTTGGGATGGTATAAGACAGCAATTAAACTGCAAAAGCACCAGAGCTTCAATATTTTGTTTCAATACATTGCTCACATTGGATTTAGAATTGAAAGTTTATGCAATACTTAACTGAATTTATGAAATCATTTCTTAAATCAACAAAGTTATACCAATGTCTTCATCCAGTAGCAGACCTGCCATTAACTGAACAGGGCAACTGCCCCGGGTGTGGAGCCCTGTGCACCCCTGGGACCATGTGGAAGCCTTACTGAGGCTCCAGATGTGGTTGGAAATTATGCTTCTGGTTTGCCAAAAGCACAGTTTAAGACCACTGGGAAGCCTCAGACGGCTTCTCCGGTTGATTCTGGAGCTGCATGAGACTCTATTTCATTGCGGTGAGCGGTGGGGGGCATCTCACAGGGGATGCCATCGCTGACTTTTGTTCCAGGCACAGGGCTGGGGAAGTCTGCCACTGTCTTCATCAGTGTATTGTAGTGAAAGAGCAGTCATCCAAGAGTAACCTTTTTTCAAAAAAAAATAAAAGGGGGGGAGGGATGTTAGGTTTAAAAATACACAGAATCTGGATAGAATCCAATCTCTTTAAAAGGTGAAGCCTGCTCTATAAATGGGAGAGAGAACTATGATGAGATATTCTAGAATTAGTGTCTAATGCTACATAAGATAAAGAACACCCATAAGACTAATCAGTTTAAATGTTGGAAGTTTCATTATTCTGTGCCTGATTTTTTTTCCCCCCATATATGGTGGCCTTGCCCTCTAACTCAGAACTATTGGCAAAAAGTATCAAAAGGGATCACTTGAAAGGTCAATTATAGTTGCCTTTTTTTCTTGATTTTTTAAAAGGCAATGTGCAAGAATGTACAAATGTGCCTTTAATAGTACTGACTGGTTTTCCAAACCAGCTAACCTAATAAACCCTCAGTGTAAGCCACACAGCCTTCTGTTAAGACAGCCAATCAACACCAGTTTGCCATGAAATCTAACCTTTCCACTTGTTCCAGCATCCACACAGTGGTCTATTGAAGTTTGTTGCACAACATATGAAATGCCAGGGTTCTCCAAACATAGATGCATAGAGATAGGCAGGAAACTTCTCACGTGCAAAGAGCCTACTTCTAAAATGTAGACTTGATAATTTAAAAGCTACTGTGCACTACCCATTTTAAATGGCTCTTTATTTCTTTGTCAAACTTTCAGCTAGACTGCTGTTGTGTTTTATAATTAGACTTCGGTAGTTCTTGCTTTGTTTCTTGGCACTTGCAAGAAAACTGGTATGCTGATTTTTTCTGATTTTAAGTTGGGAAGGAAGTTAGTGCTATAAATTTACTGTGACCTTATGTTCTGCTGATGGGAAGATGTTTCTCAAAAAGGATAAAGTAATCAAGTCAGCAATATTTTTTGAACACCTTTATTACTTCAGTAGTTCTGTAAATATGAAACTTCAGCAGTTTTAAAGAACTTAAGGGACCTTAGTGATACATTAGCTCAATTTTAGGCATTGCATTGTAAGCAGAGTATAATTACCAGAGCTTTTGATTAGATCAGTTAATCTCTTCATGAGCGTGCAAAATTAGGCAAAATGTAAAGTCAAATACAGTTTAACAAGCATCTCTGACAGTGAATTATTTTAAAACCAATTAAAGTTAAAAAAAAAAACCTGCTTACTGTAATGCTAAATAATGCTTAATCTTTACGTCTAATTTTCTCATACGGAATCTAAACGGGTCTAAGCTGAATTTGGTAAAGTACTAACAGCTGAAACTGTTGGGCGGCCTGAAGCAGCACATAGCTCCTGCCTCTTCTTACTTGGCTACTTCTTCCAGGTAAGTCCTGATTGGACTCTGGAATCAAATCAGGAAATGTGACACATCCTAGGATTGCTCCTAGAGACATTCTACATTTCCTCCTTTGTTTAAAGGGCCGACATGGAAGAAAGAATGATCTTGCTTCTCCCCCCACCAAATGCTTTTAAATTACCCAGTGGCAGAAAGTCACTGTGCACAAATCACTGTGCTTCAAGGACTGGAACAGTGCAATCTCACTCCTTCTGCATGGGCTCTTCAAAGAAAGCTGAGAGTGTGCCTTGCATTGCCTACTTTGATCAGAGAAGTACAGAGGAAGGGGCCAATAAGGAGTCTGACACTGTCCATGGTGATTGAGGGAAGATGCTGGGCTTTTGTTAGCCGCCCCTCCACAGATTGGACTCCAATCTGCTGCCCACTGCAGATGGGCTCATTTACATCACGAATGGGCCAGTCCCACGTACTACTCCTCATTTTCTGTTGATTTCAAAGACTATCAATATGCTCACAGGATAATTTAAACTGATTAAATTATTGAATTTTACTTAATTTTACTAGTCAAAACTCCATTAAAATTGCACCCAATAAAGGTTGTCAGAGCCTTGCTTCCAGCCAAGATTAGTTTATTACTGTTTCAGATACCCAGTAAATGGAAAGGATTCATTTCTCCTGATAGCAAACTTGACCTTTATAGGAGCCTTCAGCTGGAGTTCTAAAGTGGCTTGCATCCACTGAAAAAAGTAAGCAAGATGAAGATTAGAATTTCAGACAGATGCATTTCTTAACCATCCTGGGAAATTATGAAGCCATCTTTTATGAATTTGTCAGTCATGTGTACACATAGAGATGGTTATCAGGCTTATAGCCTCCCACCGACTTCCTTTTTCTCTCCCCCCACTCATTTGTGGATTCCTTCCCCTTCCCCTTTTTAGAGCTAGTCATAGCGGAGGATTACATCTACACCAATGTTAATGCTAATCTTAATTGGCTTTAAACCAAGTTTGCAAACACATCTAACTCAGTTGCAAATTATGTTTCCCTTTCTGAGCAGCATACTTTCCAATAATATCTCAAGTAGCTATTTAGAAGTGCTCCAAGATTATTAACATTTCAGATTATGATTCAGAGTGCTTACAATGCTGTTCTAACAAACACCAATCTGGTATTAGTGATACAAGTTCAATGGAGTGCTGTGCCACCACTAGAGTGAAATTTCAAAAATCTTTCTATAGACTGAAGTGCAAATATGTTTTTAGTAACTTTGATATTTCTGTTGTACTTGAAGAAATTGGCAGAATCATTAAATCTTTTTGAGTGACTTCTTGTAATCGTGATCAATTTTATGCAAACAGCCTAGTGGTACTCAACTACAGATGATTTTAAAAAGTCAGAATGATTAGGAAACTTCCATGTGGTAGAATTCAGGAAAAATATAATAAGAAAAAGATAGGAGTTATTTCTGTATGCATATTTCCATGCTCGATCCAGAACCCTGCCTATGTGATTTTTTGTTTTTCCTTTGTAACTTTCTTAATAATGTTTTGGAATCTGATTTCTAATTTGGAGTCTCATCTGTTCTTTTATTGGGTTCCTTGATCTAGGTCTTTTTCTAGATTCTTGACCTTATTCTTTAGTGCCTAGAAAGCCAAATCAGGATGATTTCCTTTCATATATACATTTTGAATAGCTTGATTAGTATATGGCCCCAATCTTATTGGGGCCTTGTGTCACAAGGAACTACCATTCCAGTGATGTAAAGTCCTTTACAATGGCACAAAAGCCACCAGACACTTCCAGGCTGCTGCCTCACATGTTAGGCAGTGCTGTACACGTGGTGGAGGCTTAGCAGGTGCTGGGCAGTGGGGGCAAGCTGTGGATGGGAGGGGGAATAATGGATTGCATTGGGAGAGGATCAGGGGCTGTCAGGGAAGGATGGGTGAATCTGACAGAAGTTGCACATATAGAATTCTATCTTCCATTTTTCTGCAGACTCACCCTGTTCTCCTTGGACGTACAGCTGGTGTAGGTTCGAGGAGACCCATTGGCAATTGGGCAACTTATCAGGGTGGAAGTAAAAAAATATTTTTACTTACCTCCTGCTGGCTGTCCAACCCCCACCACCATAACATCTAGCACAGCCTCCATTTGCACAGCTGCATGATATTGGGGGTAGGATTGGATAGTCAATCTAGTACAGTGGTTCTCAAACTCTTTGGGAGCTTTACTCCCACAGTGAGTCTTTTCAGGGGAGGGGCTAGGGCAATGACATGATCCACAGGATCACGTCACTAAGGGGGATGAGGGGTGCTTTTACTTACTGTGTGTTAGGGCAAGCAGCAGGATGTGCAGAGAGCTCTCCCTGTGCAGCTCTCTGCTGGGCTCCCTCAGGATTGGAATCTTCAGAAATAGCAAGCGCAGGGCACCTCCTGGGGATCACGTTGCTGCCTCCCCCTTTCCCCTGCCCCTTAAAGGGACAGGAAAAGCATTACACGAACTGGTGGGTCGTGACCCACCAGTTTGAGAACCACTGATCTAGTAGGTTTTAAAGATTTACTTCCAAATATACATTTTGTGCAATATAATAATTTCATGTATTTTTACTGGTACGTATTATATATCTTTACAAAATGATCTGCTGCAGTTTTTGATCTGCTACAGTTTTTGGCACATGGATCGATGTATTAAGATTTCATGCTTGTCACTTTAAGTAGGTTAGAAAATATTGTCTTGTTTTGGGCATCATGCCATGTTTTCCATTAGCTTTCTGCATAAAATTTGATTAAGGTCCTAAACAAGCATTTAGTAATCAAGTGAAGTGCTTTGGAAATTTGTATGCTGTCCTCAGCTTGCTGTGGTCTGAGAAATACCAAGGATAATTTTGTGAAAAGCTGTACAAGTGTTGTGCTATCATATTTTCTGTATCAGCTAATTGGTGGAGGAAATTATTTCATTTTTCAGACCAAATTCCATTCTTTAGTTTCATTGCCTTCAGATAATGAATAACAGACTTCCTCAATGGAACAATTAGTTTAATTGCAAATTCTATCACACTGCCACACTTCATTTTCTGCATTAAGTTGATTATTTTCCTATACTGTGTTCATGTGCAGACCATTCTGCTTTAACTTCAAAAGCAGCAAAAGCATTCTATGGCACCTTAAATGCTAATAGATTTACAGCCCAAACCTATCCAGCACAAGAGCAGCTATTCCAAACAGCTACCACTGCATCCTGTGCTGGAATTGAGCAGACTGGAGGTCTCCTCAGGGTAAGGAGACATTTGTGTAGCTCCAGCCTGCTTAATGGGGCTTCTTGAGTCTGTGCCAGCTATTTTGCTCTTGCAGAGTCAAGAAGCCCTGTGTTGGACTTCTGAACCCAACAACGGGGATAGGATTCAGTGGAGGAGGCCTCAGTCAGTCCCAACCCCACCCAGAAGCACCTTCCTCACATCCTCCAGCCCTTGTCCTGTACTGTTCAGGACTTATCTGTGCTCTGCTGGCAGCCAGGGGCGGCACAGGCCTCCATGCTGGCGCCACTTACTCCTTGAGTATGTAAATGTGCCTTATCGTAGCATATTTGTGACTCCCAGCACCGGTGCTGCAGGGTCACGCAGGATCAGGATGTTATTGTGGTATAAGCTTTTATGGACTAGATCCCATTTTATTGGATGCATGAGGTGTTAATGACAGTTAGCTGATATCTGTTTACATGAATAATTGAGGAAGAAAAATTAATGGAACAAAAACACTATGAAAATGGTGGTCTGCAGCTCTGCAAACTTGGGCAAAGCTGATTCTTGCCTGGTTCCACCCTATGTGTGGATGCATCATGTGAGGAGGATCCAGGACACTGATTGTTAAGTTGATGACAGGGTGGTTTCAGGTGCACCACCTCACAGTGTAGTGACCTCCCTCCACCATTCTGCTTCATCCTGTGAAGAGCCCAGCCCACCTGCTCTTCAACATATTCTGAGACTAGCTTGCCACCTATAGGGGCCAGATAGGAATTTTTTGCTTCACTCCAGATTGGCTCAGGAGTGGAGTTATTCTTGCCTACCGCAGACTGTGCTCAATAGTGTGTGCATTACACAATACATAATAGTGTGTACCTACATTAGTAAGGTAAGCTATGACTGGCAGGAATAGTGCAGTTCAGGGAAGAGGAGTAAGGATCTGATGTCTTCCCTTAGGCAAGCAAGGGGATGGGGGGAAGACCAGATCTGATCTCCAGAGGATGCCTCTGAGCATTCTCAGGCTTGAGCTAGGATGTCTACCCCAAAGGCTGCCCATCTTGGGTTGAGCTGAACTGTTCTGTTTCCTTAGCCTCCCTTTGCAGGGTTTGATGGTGATAAACTGGAAAAAAACTGCAGGGTGATCTTGGGCTTAGAACCAGGGCAGTTTTGTCCAAAGTAGGACTTTGGCAGGTTAGCTGTCTTCTCCACGTTTAGGGGCCCACACAAGAAGTGAAGCTTCACAAAAAGGACCCACTGTGTTTGCTGATTGGCTGTATTACATCATAATCAATAACCATGGCCCTAACTTACACCAAAAACTGATGTGTATTTGTGGGTCGATACCTGGTCAATGCACCTCTTGTATTTCATGGCCTTTTGGCTCCTCTGTTTACAGTATTTTTGTCTATATGGTATAGTGGTTGTGGTGTTAGACCTGGAAGATCCAGGTTGAAATCCCCATTCAGCAAGAAGCTTCCTGGGTGATCTTGGGCCAATTGCTATCTTTCAGTCCTAACCTACCTGACAAGGTTGTTGTGAGGAGGGAAGGATCCATGTACACAGCCCTGAGCTCTTTGGAGGAATTGTGGTACAGAAATCTGAAAAATAAATACCCTTATGTATATCTGTAATATCTGCCAAATGAGCATATGACTCTTTGCATCAAATGAAGTGGGTTCTGGTCCACAAAACTGTCAGTCACAATAACAAGATTCTGTTGTGTTTGTATGACTTTGTGCACTTCACAGGCATACTCCTTTGATTTAACTTAACTGTATTTCTGAAATAATGGTTAAAGAGAAACACATTTTGTATGATGTAAAAAAATGCCTGTGGCTTTGTAGCAGAATATGTGTGTGGTTTTTGTTAATTCAGTTTGTGCATAGCATGATGAAAATTTGTTTATAGTACAGAAAACATTTCCCAATCAATACTGACAACTTTCAATATGCTGTGACCACGTACTTTGAGCAGTTTTTTTCCTCTGGAAATCATTGTTGCACTATTCAGTTTGTTCTTTTACTTTCTTTCTAATTCCGAGTACATTCTGAAGCATATTACAAATTCGGTTTAAGTGAAAGTATCAGGAGCTTGCATGATTTGCATGTTTCTAAATTGAAATGGAAAAATGCATATTTCTTAATTAAAAGAAGTTGCATCTTGAAACTGGAAAAAGTAAGCTTAGTGATGTACTGTCCATAACATTGACATTCTAAAAAACTTTAATACAGCACAGAAGGTTTATCAGTAGAGAAGTGCTGGAGATTACAAGTGCTATGTGTGCTGCAGTGATGATTTACTGCATGATGAATTCTGAATAGACTAAATATTCAATCAAAGACATATTTTTATCTTATCTTACAAAATAAAGTATTTGAAACTACTGTAATATCTTTCAAATACATATTTCTATATCGCTAACATACTTCTTCAAACTGTTTCTAATTGCAGTGGCAAATGAGAGCCACTGTAAATGTAATGCAGTCCCACGCAAGGGTTGTGTGGTCTCTAGACCAGAGGTGTCAAACTCCTTTCATACAGAGGACTGAATAGCATTTGTGATGCCTGCTGAGGGCCAGAAGTGAGGTCATTAAATAGGTCACAACCAAAAATAAGCTCTTTTGCTCACAGGAACTAATTAGCTGCAAATGACAAGAGAAAATATGCAAATCTTGATCTTTTTTTCAAGTTATGGGAGAGCCCAATTTTCATGTGGGCTGCCCTTTCAGCAGTAACTACTCAGTACTGCTTAGCAGCTGAGATCCTGAGGGTCAGATAAAAAGCTTCCGGGCCACATCTGGCCCCTGAGCCTTATGTTTGACACCCCTACTCTAGACATTTTAAAAGTTGTGTAATGCAAACAGGCATCTGTCTCAGTTCCTTCCACCATGTAGAACTAGGAGCGCAATCCTAACTTGTGCTTGGCAGGCACAAGTACCTTACACCTGCCTGGGAGTGTCACAAATGTGCCGTAAAGCACATTTGCAACTAATCTGGAGTTGGGGAGGCCAGCGCAAGATTATGCCAGATCCAGGCTGGTAGGTTTGTGACATGCAAGGACAGCCGGAGCAAGGGGTTGGTGGTGGGAGGGCAGAACAGGGGTGTTTTAGGGTGGGGGGAAGGTGAACCGGTTGTTGGGCTGGGCCCAGGAGGGGGATAGGACTAGTCTCTGGCATTTAGGCCAGATCCTAACCCCATCCTGGCCAGCCTTATGTTACACTGGTGATTTTGCTGGCACAGATCCAAGCAATCCATGGGGTGGCAGCAGCATGAAACATGGTAAGGGGAAATGTATCCCCTTACAAGTTACGCGGCAGCTACCTCCTAGCCTTCACTGGATATGGCACAGGTCAGTTGGCATGCGTATTCCAGCGCAGATTAGGATTGGACTGTAAACCAGTTTGGCATCCTTTAAATTTATAAGAAAATTTACAAAAGATTTGGCTTATATCTTATGCTGATGCATGTTTAATCCTCAAGACAGCTTATACTTCATAATAGTTCATAATTTTTACAAGATTTTTTTTTTTACAATAGATTTCAAGGATGGGATGAATGAAATGGTGTACCTTCATTGATTTAATGGTTCTTCTTTTCTTTTGTATCCTGAATGATTAAACAATGTAATTAAATAGGTCAAAGAACTTTGCATTTTAGAAGCTCTTGAATGATTAACATATTGTAGGTGTCTTGTTTTCTCAGGGCATTTTACCTGGACAAGTCAAATCTTCCACCTAATTCAACATCAAAAGCTGCGTACATAGAAAAGGTAAGCCAGAATAATGTGTGTGTAATTAGACTCTCCAGGCATCTCAATCAGCTTTTCCTTGGACCAATATTCCAGTGTATTTCTTCCACAAGGAAAATATGTCATGGGGTACAATAGGTTAAAGCAGTGGTTCTTAAACTCTCTGGGAGAGTTTGAGAGCCACTAAGTACTTGCAAGGGTGGAGGCAGTGGGAGCAGGGGGAAGGCAGTGGCGTGATCTCCAGGATCGCGCCACCCAAGGGGGCTGCAAGGGCTTGGGTGCACTTACCCAAGCCTCCTGCAGCCTCCCCGGGCTACGGGGAGCCTGGCGCGACCTGCAGCAGGGCTCCCCGCAGCAGTGAAAGTAAATGCAGAGCGATCGCGTGTGATCGCTCTGCATTGACTTTCACTGCTGCAGGGAGCCCTGCTGCAGGTTGCGCCGGGCTCCCCGCAGCCCGGGGAGGCTGCAGGAGGCTTGGGTAAGTGCACCCAAGCCCCTGCAGCCCCCCTGGGTGGCACGATCCTAGGGATTGTGCCACTGCCTCCTCCCTGCCTCCAGACTGCCCCCGCCCCTTAAGGGGGCAGAGGCCAGGGCTCACAGGCTGGGGTGTCGCAACGCCCCAGTTTGAAAAGCCCTGGGTTAAAGGCTGGATTATATTTAATAATTCCCACTCTTAAGGCGCTGTGAAAGTAAGCACTATTCTGGAGAAGCTTGCTACTATTTATTTTGAAGCCTGATATGTTACAGAACAATGTTTTTCAAAGTTTGCTCCTAGGAGCCTTGGGGCTCCCTAAGCCCCCATCAGAGGTCTCACAATCATAAGTGACCACTATAAGCTCAGCACTGGACCACTCCATGAATGAGCTGGCACTTTTGCTCCTCTAGACACCATGTATGTGCCAGCAGGGCTCCCTGAGACTTTGTCTAGGAGTGTACAGGGCTGTGGAAATCAAAGAGAACCGCTGTTCTAGAAGCAGCCTAAATTCATTCCCTTTCCTGGCTCACTGGGGTGTGTAATCCCTTTTTGCAAAAAAAAAAAAAAAAAAAAAAAAAAAAAAAATCCATTGCTTATAGTGCTGGTGGAACTAGCGTTCTGCAAGTACTACCTGCCTTACGGCACTTGTGAAAGCATTTGTGCAGTGCATGGACTCATGCAGTGTTAGTGCACTGACAGGAAGGCCAGATTCTTCTTGCGTGCACCAGGGCAGTGAAAAGGACCTGCCGACAGAGGTGAAGAAGTAGGGGAAGGTGGTATGGAGCAGGGGAGGTGGAATGAGGGTGGAACGCTGGTGTCGCTAGGGGGGTGCGGGCTGCTCCGGGTGACGCGCCCTGGGAGGTGATGCACCCTGGGGGGAGGATGTGCTAAAATCGCGGCATTGGGAGCTACCCTGTCACACCATACACCATTGGATGTGGAATGTCCAGTGGAACACAATGCAAACAAATGAATTGAAATAGCTCCTTTCCTTCAAAAGTTATGGCCAAAAAACCAGAAGGAAAAATATGCATGGAGCCCTATGGAAAGTGAAAGTGAGCCATATCACGCATTTACTCGTGGGTAGGCGTACTTGCCATAGTCCATTGGAAAGGGCAGGCTGAGAGGAATCCAACGACACCAGAATGGTCCTGATCCAATGAGTGCAACCCCCAAAAACACAAAAGGGAGGAAGAGGTCCCTGCCTCCCTCCCAGCTGCATCTATTGAGCCGGAAATGAAGCCATGTGGCCGCGTTTACTCATGAGTAGGCGAACTTGCCATAGTCCATTGGAAAGCGCAGGCTGAGAGGACTCCAAGGACATCAGAATGGTCCTGATCCAATGAATGCAGCCCCCAAAACACCTGAGAAGGAAGTCCCTCCCTCCCTACTGCAGTCTTTTGAGCTCTATGGAAAGCAAACTCAGCCATGTGGTCGTGTTTACTCGTGAGTAGGCAGACGTGCCTTGCCTTTTGGTCAGGCCAGGCAAAGGGGAATGTGAGGCCACCAGAAGAGTCCTGATCCAATGGAACTGGAGCACAACAAATGCTCCAGAAGGCAGCCTTCCCCCCCACTAAAAAGGACAAAGAAAAGAGGCTTCAAGGGGAAAGTTTTCTATTTTGCACTTTTAAAGCCAGGTGGGTCTTTATATGGATATGTCTAAAATAGAAGAACTTTAAACTGGGCACTGGGAGGGCTGGAAATCTCACTGATTGTTTTTTGGGGGGTTGTTATTGCAGGCAGACTACAGAGTACACTCCATTGACCACTATGGGACTTACTTCTGTGTAGACATGCATAGGATTGGGCTCACAGGCTGCAACCCTACCCACCCTTTCCTAAGAGTAAGCCCCATTGACCACTATAGGACTTACTTCAGAGTAGATTCACTTGGTGGAACAGGACTGGTTCCCCCTTATTTAATTATTTCTTTTTTAAAAATTTAATTATTTATAATTATTTATTTTAATTTGCTTGATGATGTCACTTCTGGCCATGACATCACTTCCAATGGGTCCTGGACAGATTGTCATTCTAAAAAGTGGGTCCCAGTGCTAAAAGTTTGAGAACTGCTGCAATAAGGTGTTAGTAAATTGACATGGGGTGTGTGAGACTCTACAAGTTTTCAAAATCACTGACATCAGAGTTTGGAGGAATAAGACCATCATGTTACATATCAATCAATGCGTAATTTCATGCAGAATGCAATGAAACAAACCACATTGAAATATCTGTGTTCTATCAAAAGGTACAGCCAAAAAACCAGTGGGGGCGGGGTGATGGTACATCACCACACCACCACCTGGGGCGTTGCCCCGCCCAGTGCATGGGGTAATGCGTAGGCCTCCTGCAGCGGGTGACATGAATCCTAGTGACACCACTGGGGTGGAATGGGGCAGCGAGGTCGAGGGTGGATTGGCTTCATGAAGACGGGGTTCAGCTGCAGCAGTGAACCACTAAATCTCAATCCCAGGTCCATTCCACCATCCTGGGTCAATGCAGACAACACTATTTTGCTGGTGGGGATCTTGCACCACAGAGGCTTATCCCTGGGTAAGGAAAGAGATGTACCTGGAGGAGACCTCTGTGACTGCTCTCCTGCATCAGCAGGGCAGAAATTAATAGGATTGGGCTCTTAATGAAAGTTTTGTCACTTGCAGCTGATGCGACCCATCAATTCTTTGGATGAACTTTATCGTCTGATGGTGTCTTTTATAAAATCCAAGCGCACAGCGTCCTGTGCTTACACAGCCTGTGGTGCCTCTGGAGTTGGATTGCTGTCAGTCTCATCAGAACTTTGTAGCAGACTTGGAGCTTGCCACATTATCATGTGCAACAGTGGAGTTCACCGGTATGATAATTTGCTCATTTCTTTTATTGTAATCATATCTGTTGAGTTTGAAGAATGATAATTTATTTAAGTTCAACATTGGTACATTTATTCTGAATGTATATGTAGAATGGGTGTAACACTGTGGTTAAGAGCATGAACTATGCGGTGGAAGTCTTTGGTTCAGCTAAATGCTCAGTGGGTGACCTTATGCCAGGAATCAACTCTCAGCTACCTGCCTCCTTTACTATGTAGTATGTGCATAGTAACATTAATCTATCTTTAGTATCAGTGAAAAGGTTAAGAAAATGTGTAACTCCCATTGGTTGGATTATGTGCTGTATAAAAACTTAGTTGATCTTTCAAAATCTGACGAGGTGAGAAGATTTCCCTTTGACTTGAACTAACAGTGCATGGTAGAAGGGTGGTTATTAATTTACAACAGTGCAAAATAGAAAGCTTTTCTGTTATAAAAATATACTTGATTCAGCCATGCACAAAATGCTTATAAATAGTCTTATGTTCATTTCTGAACTAGGAGAAACATTGCAGAAACTGCTGTTGCAAATTTTATTTTCAACAACCTTCTGCAGTCTGGTGCAATAGAGGGATGAGATAAGGATAGCTCCTGCAATCATTTCCACTACCCAGCCACTCAAGATGTAGAGTTGTTTCACAGCAAACTGCCAAATAAATTCAAGTAGATCAATGCTTCATTGTTTGAATGGGCCTCCGCTGACTCAGCATAAGAATATGCAACATTTTTCCCCATTCTCTGAAGAGTGTATACAGAATTGTTGCTCTTCCACAAGCTGTTGGAAAGCTTTTTGTTAATTAATTCAATGTTGTTCTTGAATAGATAAGATTGTCTCAGATGTCACTTCATAATCCTCTCA
Source organism: Tiliqua scincoides (assembly GCF_035046505.1). Classification (NCBI taxonomy): domain Eukaryota; kingdom Metazoa; phylum Chordata; class Lepidosauria; order Squamata; family Scincidae; genus Tiliqua; species Tiliqua scincoides. Next base: position 39,394,964 of record NC_089824.1, on the reverse strand, counting down.
GTTTCCTTGGGTTATAATCCTCTCAGAACAGTAGGAGGCAGACTGTAACAAACATTGATTGGAAACTGCTCTGGGAATACTACACCAGTTTCAGCTGTTTCTCACATATTCATGGAGGAGCTCTTTGAAACAAGGAGCCATCATTCTCCTGAATCGGAGGTTACCCAACTGCACTGCAGGGACAGTTTTATGCAGCCTGACTATAACCAATATTTTTCCCTTGCATATTGTCAGCCATTCCACCATCAGACCTTGGTCTCAGCCCAAGAGCAAGATCATTTTTGTGGCAGCTGACTTACAAGTTAGGCTACAAAAGTCCAGATAAGAGCTCCCCATTCTTTTCCCAGGTGTTTTTGGAACATGATTAGGAGAATGGTGGCCAGATGGTGTTTCCAACAAGCAGGAAATAATCCTGCATCCGGATACTGGTTTTGAGCATATTGCAAAGTAAACTGATGGAACCCATTAAATTCCAGGAAGAACATGCTCTGTAAAACGAAGTATATGCTGCAGTTCTGTTCTGGGATGCTATGCCACCATCTGGAGCGGAGTTCCAACCAAGGATACAAATTGGAGAGCATCATGATGGCATCAGTGGCAAAGTGTTACTTTGCTAGAGCTTTATTAGTCTCAATAGATGAAGTTTAGGAACCAGATGCCAGGAGATAGTAAACTAGTACCTACTATAAACAGTACGTTAATGGAAACAAAATATCTTGCATATGCCAATCTCAGTTCTGACACATTTTCTGTTTAAGCTGTGGTTCTCCATATGCCTACTTCTCACAGAAGTAGGGAACATTTCTGACTCAAACCCTGGACTGCCCTTCCACCTGAATGATTTTACCTTCCTCATGAAGGAAGGAGACCTTCTTTGGTTAGCCACATAACATACTCCTTCCAGATGTAGAAGAGAAAAAGAAATGTCTTTACCTTTAGTCTTACCAAAGCCTAGTTTTCACTCCTACCAAAACATCTGGAAAATGGATTTCACAGGCCTCGTTTCCAATTATATTAGTGTACTGACCCCAGTTACATTAAGGCATTACCAGCCTGAAGGGGGAATGAACCCATAGAAGATCCTATGAATGACTATACCTATCAACTGCAACACCAACACCACAAGAAGAAATACAACTTGTTAGGGGCCTACCTCCTCACCACAGGACTCTAGACTAGCATTTCTCAACATTTGTCCCCCACTGCACCACTTTGCACAGTCTATCTATTGGAAGTACCACTGGAAGTAACTGGTGATGGTATCATCACCAGTTCCAGATTGGGAGGCCAGACACAACACAACAAACACCATTAAGAGGCTCAGGGTAGATGGGAGGGCTTAAGCAAGCAAGCAAAAAGTACACGCTGGTGCTCTGCCTGCCAAGCTGAACCTCCTACCACTGTTTGTCTATGTTGCTGGTCTCACTGCCAGGAGCTGGGGGTCTGGGGGTCCCGCGAATACCTCCGGATACCACCTCCATTACCGCTACTGGTACAAGTACCACTGGTTGAGAAACACTGCTCTAGACTAGAGGAATGAAACATTATCCAAGGGCATATAACAAAAAGAGCTTGTTGCTGTAAGTTGTCTCTTGGCTCCTGTACTCAGAAGCCACATTGGCCATACCAATAAATCAATAAACTGGCATGGATTCCATAGTCCCAAAGAAGTATGTTCCAGACTTTTTAAGTAGTGAAAAGCCAAGTAGATCAAGTCAGGATTTAAACCATGATTTTAGTTTCTGGTTTGTTACATTGTTTTCAGTGTTCATGTACAATGGGAAACTGTAGGTTCTTTCAAACTGAAAGGGAAAGCTTTCAATTTCCTCTTCACATATATACAAAAAGAAGAGGGAAGGGAAGAGTGTCAGCTCCTGGCTCTCTGTGGCTCATTCTTATATGAGAACACATGGTTTCCTGCAATGTCTGAACTAGACTTCTGTCTAAAGTATCTGCATTCCTCTCTTTCTCTATAATGTTTGCCTTACTTTTGTCAAGTTATGTAATGTCCAAGCTTCCTGGTTAACAGAGTGCTGACTGTTTTGAGAATAACTAATTGGAACCATAACAAACATTGTGGTGTTCATAGTGACAATTTCCAATTAGTTTTTTTTGTTAAATAGTCTGTATTGTATTGGCAACCTTCAGTCTCGAAAGACTATGGTATCGCACTCTGAAAGGTGGTTCTGGCACAGCGTCTAGTGTGGCTGAAAAGGCCAATCCGGGAGTGACAATCCCTTCCACACCGGGAGCAAGTGCAGTCTGTCCCTGGTCTGTCTCCCTGGCTATGGGCCTTCCTTCTTTGCCTCTTAGCCTCAGACTGTTGGCAAAGTGTCTCTTCAAACTGGGAAAGGCCATGCTGCACAGCCTGCCTCCAAGCGGGCCGCTCAGAGGCCAGGGTTTCCCACTTGTTGAGGTCCATCCCTAAGGCCTTCAGATCCCTCTTGCAGATGTCCTTGTATCGCAGCTGTGGTCTACCTGTAGGGCGCTTTCCTTGCACGAGTTCTCCATAGAGGAGATCCTTTGGGATCCGGCCATCATCCATTCTCACGACATGACCAAGCCAACGCAGGCGTCTCTGTTTCAGCAGTGAATACATGCTAGGGATTCCAGCACGTTCCAGGACTGTGTTGTTTGGAACTTTGTCCTGCCAGGTGATGCCGAGGATGCGTCGGAGGCAGCGCATGTGGAAAGCGCTCAGTTTCCTCTCCTGTTGTGAGCGAAGAGTCCATGACTCGCTGCAGTACAGAAGTGTACTCAGGACGCAAGCTCTGTAGACCTGGATCTTGGTATGTTCCATCAGCTTCTTGTTGGACCAGACTCTCTTTGTGAGTCTGGAAAACGTGGTAGCTGCTTTACCGATGCGCTTGTTTAGCTCGGTATCGAGAGAATGTGTGTCGGAGATCGTTGAGCCAAGGTACACAAAGTCATGGACAACCTCCAGTTCATGCTCAGAGATTGTAATGCAGGGAGGTGAGTCCACATCCTGAACCATGACCTGTGTTTTCTTCAGGCTGATTGTCAGTCCAAAATCTTGGCAGGCCTTGCTAAAACGATCCATGAGCTGCTGGAGATCTTTGGCAGAGTGGGTAGTGACAGCTGCATCGTCGGCAAAGAGGAAGTCACACAGACATTTCAGCTGGACTTTGGATTTTGCTCTCAGTCTGGAGAGGTTGAAGAGCTTTCCGTCTGATCTGGTCCGGAGATAGATGCCTTCTGTTGCAGTTCCAAAGGCCTGCTTCAGCAGGACAGCGAAGAAAATCCCAAACAAGGTTGGCGCAAGAACACAGCCCTGCTTCACTCCGCTTCGGATGTCAAAAGGATCTGATGTGGAGCCATCGAAGACAACAGTGCCCTTCATGTCCTTGTGGAAAGATCTGATGATGCTGAGGAGCCTGGGTGGACATCCGATCTTGGGGAGAATCTTGAAGAGGCCGTCTCTGCTGACCAGGTCGAAAGCCTTTGTGAGATCTATGAAGGCTATAAAGAGTGGCTGTCGTTGTTCCCTGCATTTCTCCTGCAGTTGTCTAAGGGAGAATACCATATCAGTGGTGGACCTGTTGGCTCGGAATCCACACTGTGATTCTGGATAGACGCTCTCTGCAAGTACCTGGAGCCTCTTTAGTACAACTCGGGCAAACAGCTTTCCTACAACGCTAAGGAGAGAGATGCCGCGGTAGTTGTTGCAGTCACCCCTGTCACCTTTGTTCTTGTATAGCGTGATGATGTTTGCATCCCTCATGTCTTGAGGTACTCCACCTTCTCTCCAGCAGAGACAGAGGATTTCATGCAGCTCAGTGACGATGATCTCTTTGCAGCATTTTAGGACTTCAGCAGGGATGCTGTCTTTTCCAGGTGCCTTGCCAAAGGCAAGGGAGTCCAGGGCCACGTGAAGTTCTTCTAGGGTTGGTTCACTGTCAAGCTCTTCCAGCACAGGCAGGCACTCAATGTTGTTCAGTGCTTCTTCGGTGACTACATTTTCTCTGGAATATAGCTCAGAGTAGTGCTGCACCCAGCGTTCCATCTGCTGCGCCCGATCCTGGATGACCTCGCCTGTGGCAGACTTCAGAGGGGCAATTTTCTTCTGTGTTGGGCCTAGGGCCTGCTTGATACCATCATACATCCCCTTGATGTTGCCCGTGTCAGCTGCTATCTGTATCTCGGAACAGAGCTGGAGCCAGTAGTCGTTAGCACATCTCCTGGCAGTCTGTTGGACTTTGCTGCGAGCAGTTCGGAGGACCTGCAGGTTGCGCTCACTGGGACAGGCCTTGTATGCTGCTTGAGCTCTCCTCTTTTCCTCAATGACTGGTGTCAACTCCTCAGAGTGGGCTTCAAACCAGTCTGCCGCCTTGTTGGTCTTCTTGCCGAATATGGACAAGGCGGTGTTGTAAACGGTATTCTTGAAATGTTCCCATCTGTTGGATGCGTTTGCGTCGGCCGGGCCTGGAAGAGATTCCTCAAGCGCTTGTGCAAATTCCTCCACTTTTCTCTGATCCCGGGTCTTGCTGGTATCAATGCGAGGTCTTCCTTCCTTTTTTGTGTGATACAGTCGCTTTGTTTGCAGTTTCACTCTGCTGCACACCAGGGAGTGGTCAGTGTCGCAGGCAGCACCATGATAACTGCGTGTGATCTTGATGCTGGGAAGGCTGGAGCGTCTGGTGAGGATCAGGTCGAGCTGGTGCCAATGCTTTGATCTTGGATGTCTCCAAGAGACTCTATGTTGGGGCTTTGTGTTGAAGAATGTGTTGCTGACACAGAGACCGTGATGACAGCAAAACTCTAGCAGGCGTTGGCCATTTTCGTTCATCCTCCCAGTGCCAAACTGACCTAAGCAAGTGGGCCATGAACTGTTATCAGCACCAACTCTAGCATTGAAATCGCCGAGGATGAACAATGGCTCTTTTACAGGGATTTTCTTGACAGTGGTGGCCAGGTCATCATAGAATTTGTCTTTGGCTTCTGCTGGAGACGACAGAGTCGGTGCATAAGCACTGATGAGAGTGATAGGTCCTGCTGATGACTGGAGCTGCAGGGACAAAATTCTTTCACTTCCCACAGTAGGTGGGATGATGGATTTCAGCAGGGTATTTCTGACCGCAAAGCCAACGCCATGTTCCCTGGTTTCGTTTGGTGGTTTTCCCTGCCAGAAAAATGAGAAATTTCTCTCCTTGACAGGTCCGGAATCTGGCAGCCTAGTCTCTTGAAGGGCGACGATGTCCATCTGCAGTCTGCTCAGCTCCATGTCGATGACAGCTGTTTTGCGTGCGTCGTCTATTTCTTGCAGGTCATCAGAGAAGCCAGGTGTCATTGTCCTAACGTTCCAGGTGCCCAGCTTTAGGGCAGTAGTTTTCTGTTTTCTGTTGCATGGTGCAGAGTTGTCGATCCGCTTGTCGGTTTTCACCCTAAACCCCACGCACCCCATGAGGTTAACGGACCGTGGCGAGGCAACACCTTACTGGCTGGGGACTGCCCAGCTTAAGGTGGGCGGTAGCTGTCCAATGAGATGCAATGATCTCTCCCACCGTCGAAAGCAGCCCCTGGCGTCATGCTCTACGCCAATCGAGCAAAGACTTATAACCGGTAAACTGCTGCTTCCCGTGTTGTGCCGACGCCGTATGGCGAAGTTGGAGTGTCCTCTCCAGTGCGCGAAGCCTGGGTAAAGAAGGTATGGAGGATAGGCTGTTACCCATGCAGCAAATCCCCCCTCTCCACGTCGCTGGAATGGTCCAATGGAAAGGCAGAAGCCAATACGGTTGGTTCCAGCGGCGTCGCAGGAGTTGCCAGAACGTGACTGTGTTCAGCCATGAACTGCCTAAGGGACTCCGGCTCCTGATTTTGCCTCGAGGTTGACTCCTGAAGCCTTTTCCAGAACTGGATGTAGCCACAAGGCAGTGGAGGTTTGAGGTCAGAGTTTCCTTCTCTTAGATGAGCTGCCTTCCTAGGCTGACGAGTCCCATCTACCCGGTGGCTGTTTAGTCGCCTCTTACGACAAGTACAGCCAAACTGAGGGCCTATTCTTAGCCCCCAGCCCCCAGGGGCAAGTCTGTATACTGACCTAAGAAGAATATGGCCATTTGTGGAAGGGCATCTGAGACACCTGACTACTTTAAAACTTACTTTAAAAGTATGAATTCAAACTTCTTTCTCTTCATTTTGTTTGGAACCCCCAGTAGCTTTGACTTTCTCGTGAATAAAGAACTAATTTATTTAAAGGTCACTAATTACTGAAATCCATCCAAGGGAACAGCTTGATTAAGTGGCAGATGGATAGACTGTCAGGATATTTGCAAAAGAAATGTGAAAATAAAACCCAAAGTTAATATAAGAAGGCTTTCTTAGCACAATTCAGGCATTTTCACTGCAGTATGGAATGAACTATGATCCGTTGAAATTTACTTTTTGCACAACTCACTAAGGTTAAGTACTTTAAGTTCAATTGATTTCAGTAGGAAGGTTAACATGTGATGAACTCCCCCAGACTAAATCAATGGGATTGAAAAGTGTTTAACTTTGTATTCTAAGCTGAGGAACAGAAATAAAGACTAAAGGCATTATTGATGGAATATTAGTACTTGTCACTTGATAATGTGTGCATAAGAATCTATTACTAATTACTACATATAATTATTGTCAGTCTTTAGCAGGAAGAAACAGGCATGATGTATTTGAAAAACAAAACCTTTTTGTTGAAAGGTGTTAATGAATATTCCTTGTGATGCTATTGTGACATGCTACACAGCATGCGCTGCATGTCACAAACACACTTAAAAAGACTTGTGATTTATAGGAAAATTCTTTGAAGGATGTGTGATTTTTCCCCACAGTATAATGCAATGTAAGGGAATTCACCTAGCTCTTTTTCACACAGAGACTCAGACACAAGCTCAGAGATATTTGTGCTCCCTGCAGCAAGCCTCTTGGAGCTCAAGGTGCAACTACATTTTACAAAGGGATGCTGCTAAAAAATGGTATCCCAGGGTTGAGTTCTCCCAGAAGTTATACAGCACTACCCCCTCTACACATCCCCCTCTACACCATTGTTGATGGAGGTGGCATTGTTGATGGCAAAGCATGATCATTGCACACAGTGCCAGCACCAGTTACAAAGCCTTTTGCTGGTGCCTTCATGGTGCCTCTTGCTAACCCTCTGATGGTTCATTGGAGCCTGCCACTGCCACCAGTAATGAAGTTCAGGGGATGGCCTAGCCAGGCATGTCCTCTGATGGGCATGGACCCTCAGCATGTACTTGGTCTGGTCACACCTTAACCATGTGCCACCAACACATGGATAAGTGTTGCAGCATGTTATGGAATAGAGTCAACAAAACGATGCAATTTTGGCAGCATTCCTGTGTCTTACATTGCTGTGTAACATGTAATTCTGCTCTGGGTCTTCAGTATTTCTTCAATGTTTAGACAATTTCATATTGGATTCCCTCACAGTGAAACAATGAAGGGCCCAATCCTATACCCCCTTAGCACTCATATTGAGTTCCAGCACTGGTGCTGGGTGTCGCAAATGTACCATAAGGCACATCTGTGGCACTCGGAGAGGAGGGGCCACCAGTGCTGGGTCAGCACTAGTTGGCACTGGGCCCCAGCACCAAGAGGAGATGCAACTGGAGCGCCTGGAGATAAGTCAGGGTTTTTGGGGTGGGAAAAGGCGTTTCGAGATGGGGAGGGCAGCGCAGGAGGAGGAACTGGTCTGGGAGGGGGTGGGACCAGCAGAGCCCTGTCCACTGGATCCTATTTTCTGAGTCAGGCTGCAAAGCCTGACATGGAAGTTCTCCAGTCTGCACCCGCAAAAAGCTGGCACAGACTCGAGTAGCATCATTGCAGGGCCTGCGCTCTTACTCGGAGGAAAGGAACGAAATCCCCTTCACCCAAGGAGACCTCTGGTGGCCTCTGCAGGATACAGTGATTGCCATTTTGGCTTCACTGCATCGAGCTGGGGATAGGATTGGGCTGGAAATTTTCTTAGCTTTAACCAAATATATTGCACATCTGTCATTTTGCATTGTATTTTTTACTGTCAGCCTTTAAAAAAACTACTTTTAAAAATGTCTTCAGAGGTTGTATATTCTCCCTCTCCAGTGCAAATCTTCCGGGTACTTTTTCAAAAGGTGACAGAACACCGGCACATTTGTGCTTTCTGTAGTGTAGAATTCTATTCCGTATTGTGTGCAGATGGGAGAGACTCTCTGAAGGACTTCTGTGGGTGTATTATAGCCAGTCTAAAATGTGATTGGGATGTGGATTGCTTGATTAGGTGGAAAATCTTTTAATGTTATAAATTTAAAAACAGGGTGGGTAAAATTGTACTTGGAAAAAGGCTGAGTTCTTTCACATGAACAACATAAAGTCTTGTGGCACTGGGTTTTGATTCTCTTGCATAGTACATGGTTTCAACATATGTTGACTACAAAACTGTACTCAGTTAAGATACTATATTAGGGGCCCAGACCTATCCAGTACATAAGCAGTGGCTCCAAATGGCCACTGGATCCAAACAGGTTGGGGGTCTCTTTGGGGGGGGGAAGGGGACATTTGCTCAATGGGGCTTCTCAATTTAACCAGTGCTTTAAGGGCTTCTCAAGTCTATGCCTCTGCTGGTCCCACCCCCTCTCAGATCAGTCCCTTCCCCTGTTCCTCCCAGGGTGGTGTAAACCTGCCTTACAGCATGTTTGCGACACTCACCACCACCTCTGGAGCTGCAGCACTGGCAATAGGGCAGCCTAGGATTGGGCTGCTTGTGTATGCAACAGAACAGTTAAAACAATGGGTTTAGCCCTGCTCCTGCATGCAAGGTCACATAGCACAGGTGAATACACCTGTGTTCTGTGTTCTTACATGCGTTCTAACCCTATAGGAGGAAATGTAATATTCAGAGAGTTACTAATGGCTGTTGAGATACGTTATTTCTGTGTAAGATTTTAGAAGTCTGGGAAGGAGAAGGCAGAGACTGTCTATCTCCTGTCACAACTGTCACAAGAGTCAGGGGTCTGTTGGGGCCAGGTAATGCTGCAAGCTTCCACTCCAGTAGTACAACATGGTAAAATTCCCTCTGCCCTGACACTAGTTTTATTTGACTATAAGCAACTTATAGGTTGCAGGACCTGGGCTGACTTTCCTCATGCAATGTTTCTCTTGTGTATATAGCCCCGGGAGGAGGGTTGCAGGTGTTGTCAGTGAATGTTGTAGTGCACAACTCTCCATGGGTGCTAATAGGCACTGGAGCCTACTCACTGTAATTGTAATGTATAATTTATTTTTAGAGTTTTGTAAACTCATTCATCTGGAATAATCACACATTTTAGTAGTACTGCCAACATAACTTCATTTACCTGATTTTGCTTGCAGTTGCACTCTGAGTGTCACTCTGGAGCAGGCTATCATTCTTGCTCAGAGTCACGGGTTGCCTCCTCGTTACATCCTACAAGCTACAGATGTGATGCGCAAACAAGTAGGTATCATTTTTTATTAAGTTACCTTTTTCTTATTCAGTTTTCTCCCCAAATGTCTCCTGGGTTTGCAGAACAATGGTATTGCCTTGAAAGTGCTAGGAATTAGTGCTAGAAACTAGTACAGGCTTGGAAGGTCTTGAGGCTTCAGACCAAGTGTTAAGAAGGTAGCAAAACTACTTAATCAAGGCAGTAGGTTAGATTCATGGCCATCTGTCCAAGAGGACAGCAGATGAAGTTATAAGGAATATTGGATAATGTCTTGAAAGGAATACAACTGGAGCTGGGGCAAAAGAGTGAGGCCCAGAAGAACTGAATATATGTAGTCTAATCTGCCCTCAGTTTCGCGATCCAACAAAAATTGGGTCACGACCCACTGGTGAATCCCAGACCCATAGAGAACCACTGGATCAGACCATCCATTCTAGCATTCTGCTGCTCACAGTGGCCCATTAAGTGCCTCCAGGGATTCCCATAAACCAGTTTTGAAACCACTGAACACTTTTCCCTTAATGCTTTTCTGCTGCTGCAGAAAAGTGGTATTTAGTGGCATACTGGGCAGTATCCAAACTCTGGCTTCTACTTATGCTGTCTTGCAATTTGTGCAGACCCCCTTTAACTCTCCAGTTTCCTTCAACTCCCAAGAATCCAGTCCTGTGTGTTGAGGTAACCCTCAGGATCAGAATGTTATGCAGCATGAAGGCTGGAGAAGGAAGCGAAAATTGATAAAAACTGTGCTCCTCCGAATTGCATGATCACAAGTCAGGGTTTGGACACAACGCATCCTGTCTGAATTTGGAGGTTCCATGTAGCCATCACGAGTAGTAGCCATTGATAGACCTATTGCCCATTTTCACATGTGAATAAATACATTATATACCAAAAGCACTGGGATAGTAGTAGTTCTCCCACAATTTGCTGTTCGAATGAATTTCATGTTTTCCTTATTTATTGTACTTTTTGTTACAATTTTCTTCAATGTATTAAAAGGCAAATGTTGCACTATAATGGCAATTTCAATATAATATTGGCGTTTTATTGACTGTGAGCAAAAGTTATTAAATTTTCAGTGTATCTTCTTTGATTAATTCCAGTGAATTATATGCATCTGTTTTGGTTAGGCTTATTCCATTTTCTTATCTGAGTCATCCTGTATGCAAAGTATGAATTAAGTTCTGTGATGAATAAATTCCCTCAAGGTTGTTCAGTCGGATTGTGTAGGGAAGCTAAGAAATTAGTTTACTTTGATGAAATATAGGACATCATACAACAACGTTTCATCACACCTAGGCCTAGTAATGGAGAGCAATTCAGCCTGATATGTATGGGGGAAAAACATATATTGAGAAATAGAAGTGCAGGTCTGACTTCAAAGTTCCCCTATGTGTTCTCCATTGCATGTTACCTTATAGCATTTCCAAATCATTCTTGAATTCCCTCTGAATGTATAACATTTCATAAAGTGAAGAAATACAATGGATAGCATCTGCTTAACTTGAAGCATACAGAGATAAGAAATAGGGCCTTCTCAGTAGTGGCACCAACACTATGGAATTCCCTCCCCCTTGATTTATGAACTGCTCCCTCTCTTGAAACTTTCTGGTAAGGCCTGAAGACTCTTCTTTTTAGACAAACCTTCTGAGTTCCTGGCCTTTTAAACATTATTTTTAATAATCTTTTAACACCTGGTTACAGGCTTGGGTCCTTTTATAAACTGCTGCTGTTTGCTCTTTTACACTTTTTATCTGGTTGCTGTTTTTAAGATGTCTGTTAGTTAATATGTTTTATCTTGTTTTTAAATTAGAGATTAAATTAAAGCAGCAGAATGCCAGTTAAATTAGGTTTTTAATTTGTGTTTTTAATCATTGCTGTAAGCTGCCTTGGGTCCCTTTGAGGAGAAAGGCAGGGTATAAATAAAGTTAATAATAATAATATAGGTCATGACCCATTGAAGTCAATCCTATGTGGACTTTAATATCTGTTCTCAAGAGTCCTCCTTTGCTCACACTGTAACACAAATGACATTGAAGAGTTATACTTCAGTCAGGACCTGTGGCCCTGAATGAGACCCATGGGTCCAACCATTTTCATCCAAAGTAATTGCAGCCTAACATTTCTATGGAGTTTGTTTATGGTAATAAAAAGCCACTATGATACTCAAAGAATACCAGCTGCTTAAATCTCTCCTGGAATCACTTACAAATTCGTTCCCAGAAGCCAGGAAATCTCATCAGAGTTCAATTTATCAGAGAGCAGTGCAAGCAAGGTAACCACAGGGAATGAATTTTATTTTCTATTTACTATAATTGAATGAGATAGTGGTAATATTTTTAAATGTCAACCATCATTAATGATGTTGCACTCTTAAGAATAAGACTCTAATTCTCCCATCAATTTTAATTAAAGGATTTTGTGCGAAGTATAGTAGTTCCTTGCATGTACCACCCAGCATCCCTGAGCCAAGTTGGGATCGGTACTGGCTTCCCCCTTAGGATGCACATCTGATTCCTACTCCCAGTCCTAAACTATACCTGCCAGAAGTGATCAAACTGGCTAAGCTAATGCTGCATCTTAGGGCACAGTCTTGAGCAGGTGAAAAACCTCCACCAAAGGCCAATTAAGTGAAATGCAAAAACAGCTACTCTCAGACTATCCCTAGGGTGGGTGGGATAGGTGCAGAGTGTCCTGAGCTCCAAATGATGAGAAGTGGAGCTACAAAAGTGCTGAGGTAACATCACCAGAACACAGCACGCCAAGTGTGTGCCAGTTTGCTGTGACTTGCTTGTGTGAGGGCAGAACCAAGCAAAGGATGCCACCACCCTTATTGGTAGTGTTGCCACATTCTGACTGGCACCCACTCTACATTATTAACAAATTGAATGCATACATCATATAACATATGGGTGCCTTTTCACATAACACAAGGGTGTTTCCTAATTATTTTAGAGGGCAGTTCATTCAAACTTGCCCCATTCTATCATTTAGGAAAGTATTGAATATTGAAAATTTGCATGAAAATGTTTGATCAGAAGTTGGTCTTTAGAAATGGAATGTTAAATTTGTAATGGGATTTGGAGTATATCAATATTATATTTCCTGAAACAGCTGACAACTTGTTGCAGTTACTGATTTTTATTTACTGTTATGTATTAGATGAACAATAAATATCTGATATGTTCACTCGCCACATGATAAGATACTAAAACTTCAGGTATGCTGTCTCTTTTAGGTTCCAATCCTATTGAGCTTTCCAGTGCTGATGCAGCTGTGCCAACAGGACATGCATTGCATTTTTCGGTGTTTGGGGAGGGGAGAAATCACATAGACCTCCTCAAGGTAAGGGAACGGTTGTTTCCTTACCTCAGGGCTGCATTGGCATTGGAAAGTTGAATAGGATTGGGCCCTTAGCCCGCAATCCTATACAAACCTGATTGAGGTCCCACTGAACTCAGTGAGACTTACATTTGAATAGACATGCATAGGATTGCACTTTATTTCATTTGTAAGCTATCTTGGTAGAGAAGCTTTTAAAAAAGATTAAGCTAAACGTGAATCAAAAGAATGTTTCTCTCTTACAGGGAGCAAGAGTACAGAACACTGCCAAGAATTTAGGAGTGAGGGATCGAACACCACAGTCTGCTCCAAGGTAACAGAGACTTACTCTCAATTGTTTGTGGTCAAGACCATTATTTCTCCAGTCACTGTCAAATTCTTCACCCAGACTCACTGGTGTTTATTAATAGTGCAGATTTTTGTTTCATGGGGACAGATTTTCATATTTCTATTTTCATCTTTAATTATGCAATTTGGCCCTTGGAAATTTGGCTCATTTTTCCTGTGAATGTTCACTTTTTCTGGCCTCCAAACTCTGTATGCAATTTGAGATATTGCTGAAGATGCTGCTATTTTCTCTCTTACCCCAAGTAACACCTCAGCCAGCCTTTAGGGCTACTTGGATCTCTGCCAGCTATAGAGACAGTACTGAGCTAGAGGGATGTATGGTTTGATTCAGAAGCAGGCAATTTTCTATGTTCTTATTTATTTATTTATTTATTTATTTATTAATTATGATATTTATATACCTCCTTTTTCATAACTTAAGGCAATTTACATAGGTAGGCTGAGCATAAACCCCGTTTTTCATTGAGTTTTCACAAGTTTTATTCCATGAGAAAGTCTCATAAAATCTCTATTTCTCCAGATGTTTCCCTTCATAGTGCAGTTGTCATCCTGGCTGTTGACTTCTTGCAGTTTTCTGAACTCTCGCAGGCAGCTTGGAAATAATATTTATAAGGAATATAAATATATTACTACAAAATAGTTTAATTCTCAGTCATTATCGGTTCTTAATATGTTGAACAAGGATCTTTGCTTGTGCTTAAATGATGTACTGTTCTTTTTATTGTTTACAAAATATCCATTAGAATGAAAAATATGACTGCCCCAAGTTTATAGAATGTTTTTTCTTGTTCAGTGATAGATTGTGAGCACCTGAAATGCTGTCTAGCAAGTATAAAACTTAACAAAAATAAATGGACAAACCTAAAAATTGCATTAGATTTTTGCCCTGGAGGACTCATGCCAATCTATTTGGGTTGTTTATAGTCTCTTTTGCATTAGGTAGATTACAATCTAATTTATTGTTATTGCAGAACAATTGAACCTTGATGCACTTGTAGCAGCTTAAATCAGAGCCTGTTATATAAAATATAATTTATTATTTACCTTTCTTCAAGTTCACAGAAAGATTCAAATCTCTACCCTTATGCATGAAAAAGTTAAATGCATGAAATGTGAATTGTATTTTAGTTGTTTAACAACCAAGAATGCATGCAGATTGTGTTTTAGTGGTTCTGATTTATTGGCTGTTTAAATACACCAAGGTTTGTTTATTCTCGTGTAACAAAGTACATTAGATTTATGTGGGTGTAACAGCTACTTGATTAGCAATCTGTTCTCATTATTTATATAATATTTGGCAATAAATGTCAGCTACAGGTAGCCTCAATTCTTGCTCACTACCCTCCACATGCCCAATCTCGTCTGATCTCAGAAGCTAAGCAGGGTCAGGCCTGGTTAGTACTTGGATGGGAGACTGCCTGGGAATACCGGCTGCTGTAGGCTTATAACATAGTCTTTCGAGACTGAAGGTTGCCAACCAGTTTTAAGTTTTGATTAAAGATAGGTTTGTTACAAATGGCAGGGAGTTAACTCAATAGTTGTATGTGCAGGAGAGATTGAGCCTCTTTGGATATGTATGGGTCTTTGTGTCTTTGCTTTTAAAGCTTTCTACTGAAACATGTAGGTTTTACCTATCTAGATGAAAACATTGTGGTAAGCTAAGTGTAAATATAAGCCATTTAGTAAGCACTTTATTTTCTTCTATTCCTGTCCTAGTTCTCCAGTGTTCTGAACACTATAAATAGAGTCACACTTCAAGTAAGAATACAGTATTTGTGGCTTGCTATCCATTTTAAGGAATGAGGGGTGGAGGGAAGCATAATTAGAATTGCATAATATGTGATCACAAAAGCCAGAATCACATAATATTAAAATATACAACTCAGTTGTTCCTTTACAATTTTATTGCAATCACCAGTACCGACAGACCATCAGTGTGACCACTATCTTGGCACAACTCACTCTAGACCAGGAGACTCCATACTCTAGCCTGTGGGCCGGATCCATCACGCCCAAATAATCATTCCAGGTGCCATAGTGGCAAAGCCTTACTGTTCCACCCTGCAGCCACTTTTCTTTGTGCCAGACCATTGCAGAGCCTTGTGCCAAGGAGCCACTTCCCCAGAAAATTGGGGTGCAGAGCCTCTGGAGTGATATGCAGTGGAAGTGGCTTCCTGGTGTGAGGCTCTGTAATGATCTGACGTGAAGAAAGGTGGCCGAGGGGTGGAACAGTAAGATTTCATCACTGCTACACCTAGATTGATTATTGTAGTAGAATTTGGGCCATGATTTGGGGACTGCTGCTCTGAACACTATAAATCTAGTGTTGCTGCTCTAGTCAAAAACCTTTTCTGTGAAATACAACCTAGAACATTAATTCTGAGCTTTATTTTTTATATTTACATTTTCTGTTCCAGAACTCTGACTTAAACAATTCAGCTTCTTTTTTTTTTGTTTATTAAAATTTTTAAGGTTATACAACAAAGTATCTTAAAACATTTAAACAAAATACTTAAACAAAAGGGTAGTAGCAGTGACTTAAAATATTTTGATGTATGTTGGGGTGTCCATACTTGTTCAGGAAAGAAGGGACTTTCCTTCGACCCCTTTCCCAACACTATTAGAATAAAAATAGTCCAGCCCAGTGCTTCTCCTCCAGTAATACTTTACAGCAGGGCTTTCCAAACCCTGGCCTGGGGCCACATGCAGCCCTCCAGAGGATTTTATCCAACCTGCGACATGTGGTGGGGAAGCTTGGCCATTTTGGCCCACAGCAACCTGCTGACCGGCTGGGTGCATAGAGCCTTGTATGGAGACATGCTTTCACTGAAGAGGCTTCTCCATTGATTTGAAGGCTTACCCAGAAGGCTCTGCACCTTCAAGGATTCCCTTGGAAAGAGAGCTCCTCTGGTGGGTGGGTGGGTGTGAGGAAAGAGAGAGAGAGAAACTTATGCCTGATTCTCAACTCCCCAAATTGTAATATACGCTTTGGAAACCTGAGAGAAGGAGTTCCAGAAACTTTCAATACTCTGATCAGATTGATGGCCAATCAGTTCCATCTATCCAACACTTACTGAAAGCATGTTCTTTTTACAAATTTATTAGTTCTCCCACTTATTACTCAATTGTTCCCCAACTCTTTATTCCTTCAGCACTTTAATTTTCTCACCAATGCCTCCAAATAATTTCCCCTTCAAAAAACGTTTTTCCAAAAATATTGCTTTTTCTTCCATATTCCTCCTTTCACAAATTCAGGGCCCAATCCAATTTGGGCGCCGCTAAAGTGAGTAGCCCAATTGCGGGGCTGCCTCCCTTACCCGGGGAAGGGGACAAATGTCCCCTACTCCCGAGGTGCCTCCCGCAATAGCGCGGGAGGCGCTGGATTCGGCGGCAGCCCTCGTGGTGCCGCGGAGCGGGGGTGCCCCGGGCAGCTCAGGATTGGGCTGCCCGTTAGGACTGGGCTGCCCTTCTCCCAAAATTAATTTCCCCTTTCAAAGTCCATTCCTCCCCAAATCAATTTTTCCCTCTGCTCCCCACAATACTTTTTCAACATCCATTTCCCCTTCCATTTCTAAAGAAGTCATTATTTACTTAAATTTATTTATTTGTTTTCCAGCCCCTGACACTGTGTCAGATATACAATGCGGTCCTTGTGCTTAAAAGTTTGGGGACCCCGCTATAGTTAATGGAACTGTGCTTAATGCTTAAATGTCCCAGCCTGTTTCACAAAACTAGGGGACTACTGTAATAATTATTCTTTGTTTTTGACAGATTGTACAAGCTGTGCCAGCCACCACCTCCTGTTGGAGAGGAGTAAAGACCCCTATCTGAGTGATCAAAATGCAAGTTTCTATGACAATGGAAGTAAAACATGAATGCAAACGGTCTTCCATGAAATATGCCTTGATAAACAATAGTGCTTGGCTCTTGATATGATGATTTTTTTTTTCTTAATTCTGGCTTGACCTGGGGGGAAAAAAGGATGGACTTCATGTGCTTGCTTTTTGAGTTTATATCTAGGCCTCTTATACTGGACTAAGAATGAATTTTAAGGGGCTGTTTCAGCACTGCCAGTTATCCAGTTATATCCTGGCAACAATACAAAGCTGCACTGATTGGAAAAACCACTACACTAGACCTTTTCAAGAGGTGATGCTTTGATCCAGAGGAAAATAAAACAATAGTTTAAGTTGTTGTGCTAGACTTCTCTACTTGCATACATTATACCCCTGTCCCCAGCACCCTATTGTAATTTTGTAAATTATAGCTGTTACTTAACATTAGCGTTTCTAGTGAGAATGTAATTACATATTGAAAACATATCTGAATATGAATAGGAATGGGGCAAACATACATGAACTTCTTCATCTCACTTTTCTAAACTTGCAAAGTGAGGTCTGTCACTGTTACTTTTAATTAGATCTATGACTTGCAGTGTCATCTGGGATTCACAGATCACAGTGTGGACAGGTTTTCTGGACTCCCATTTTATAGTTAACAGAAGAAGCATGCTCCATATGCATTTCTATTCTTCAACTTCTATGTAGCATTTAAAACTGATCTGAGCAAAAAGGTGATGTTGGTTGTCCAACTTTATAGATATACTAGAGCTAAATGTACATGATTTTAGAATCATGTCAAAAGTATTCACAACCTACTTGATGAGGATCTTTGTCTTTGGGTTGCATGACTACCAGAAGTGAAACTGAGCATTAGGTGCTTGATTTGGTTTATTCTCAGATTCGGAAGTGGATCCTAATATGTAAAAATTCCATTAGTAGGTCATTTTAATACATTGACCATGGACCACTAACAGGAGAGGTTCCTGCCATAGTGAACTCTTTGTGGTTCTTCATCATGCTGAATTTGTAGGAAACTCAACTGAGAAATAAATTCTTACATGTTTTACATTTCAGTATTAAATTACACAGAAGTGTTTTATACGTTAAAGTATTAGTGAAACTAGATTTTGACTACTAGATTTAAGCCCTACTTACTCACTTCTGTTGTCATTCAAGAGATAAACATTCCTTTAGATTCTCTGGAAGATAGTAATCATGTTAGCTTTATAAACTGGAAAACTTTACAAATCCATGGGTTTTGGGCCCCTATAATCCTCCGGAGGGTGTTCTGAGGGCCAGGAAGGCTGCGTGCACCAGGAAGTTGAATGCCTTTTAAAGCCTTAAAACGTCACTTCCATTTTTTCCCATAAAACCAGAAGTGACCTTCTAAGGCGGTGGTTCCCAAACTTTTTAGCACTGAGACCCACATTTTTAAATGACACTCTATCTGGATCTACCTAGGTTTACCAGACATTTTAAAAGGGAGATCTAGAAATAAATATTTTATTGCTTTATTAGTAATAATAACCAGGAAAAAGGCCTTCAAACATTTAGTGCCCTATATTTACACATGCTTGCAAACTGCAGGAGCTGAGCTCTTTGCAGGGTGGTTAGCAGCTGCAATATTTAATTTTTATCTGATCTTTCCATTACCCTTTGGCAAAAATTGGGGCATGACCCACCAGTGGGTCCCAACCAACAGTTTGGGAACCACTGTTCTGAGTTTTCCCAGAGGCCTTGGAAGGCATTCTGAAGGCCAAGGAGGCTGCATGCGGCCACCCAGGCCTTTAGAAAACCCTCTGGAGGGTTCATGTGGGTCTGACCAGCGGGTTTGGGGACCTGCTGTTACTAAAATTTGCTGGTCCCAAATCCGCTGATAGTTTGTTTCTGCATTTCGTTTGTTTACAGAGAAAAACCAGAAATTGGAAAGCAAGAGTTAACCATTTCCAACTTCAGCTTTTCTCAGATGACCTAAACCTTGGATTTACTGTACTTGAAGGAGGTAAAGGAAATCGCAGAGTTCTGACAAATCATTGTAATGTAAATGAAAGGGGATTATCTGAAAGTGTGTTAGTCTTGCAGCACTGTGATCAAGACCTGGTCACACATGAAAGGAACAGTCACACCCGCTTCTATTAGAAATCTAATACATTACAGAATAATTTTTATTTCATTGTGGTTAACAAGAAATACAATTTCTGATGTTTTCTACCACAGTAGAACAGCAGTTGAAATCCAGATGCAAATAGTGGCAGACTCAGGTTATTTGTGACCCTATCCTGAGGGCCACTGCCTGTGGAACATGTAAATTGGGGTATGGTTTACACACAGAGTCGTTAAGCTCTTTCCAACTGTGCAGCTGCCACCAACTTACCCAGGTGCACTGGCGGGAAGGCCATGAAGGTGCAGCTGCATGCTAAGGTAGCAGAATGATCAGGAGGCCTGGAAGTAATGAAAAATACTTTTCTCTTACCTCTCTGTAGGCCTCCTGATGGTCTATGTACCTGGCATACGTCCAAGGAGACAAAAAGGGAGGGAGCAGTAAAAAGCATAGGATCTTGGTGCATACTGGTACAGCCAGGATCTGCCCCCTCCCCCCAAAATCACCCCAAAACTTCCCCAAACCCACCCATGACATGGCCCTGCCAGCAACTTATCAAGGGTGACACAGCCCAGGGTGTGTGGTGATGTTGATCCTCAGCTGGTTTGTGGCAGTGCCTCAGATTGGCCCAGCGTGGTGTGCCCTGCATGCTGTTGTTGGGCTTTTTGTTATAGTGGGATGCTCTTTCCACTGTTGCAAATGGGGGATAGTATTGGGCTATTAATGAATTGTAATTGTTCCTTGTGTTATATCCCTTCTAAAATCATCAACTTTGTTTATATAAAATGTACCCAGTGTATACATTTTCAGCATATGGATTTTAAAGCCTAAACGCAATTTCATTCAGCTGTATGATCATACATTGTTCACTGTACAATCATATTATCATTTCTCTGACTTGGCTAGAAATGATATTTTCATGCTGGAAGTGCTGTTTGCCTAGAACTGAAATACTGCCTCTGGGAATGATGATTGCTACTACAATTCAAAAGTGCAATTTAGTATACTCCAGTCTCTGTTGGCAACCTTCAGTCTCGGAAGACTATGGTATCGCTCTCTGAATGGTGGTTCTGGAACAGAGTGTCCTCTCCAGTGCGCAAAGCCTGGGTAATGTAGATATGGAGGACAGACTGTTACCCATGCAGCAAATCCTCCCTCTCCACGTTGCTGAAATGGTTCAATGGAAAGGCAGAAGCCAATACGGTTGGTTCCAGCGGCGTCGCAGGAGTTGCCAGAGCGTGACTGTATACAGCCGTGAACTGCCTCAGGGACTCTGGCTCCGGATTTTGCCTCGAGGTTGTCTCCTGAAGCCTTTTCCATAACTGGATGGAAGGCAGTGGAGGTTTGGGATCAGAGTTTTGCTATTCTCCGGTGAGCTGCCTTCCCAGGCTGACGAGCCTCATCTACCCATATCTACTCATATCTACCCGTATCTTCTACTCATATACTTCAATAGTGCCTGGAATATATTTCAGTTTAATAACCAATGCTTCAATATTGCTGGCTGTTGTCCTATTATTACTTTTATACTGTACTATATTTCCACAATGCATATATACCTATACATTTTTAAAGATAATAGTGGCACTATTTAGTCAGTAGCCTCATGTATATAGTGTAATTAGTTCAATAAAATTATGAGAAAAATAGTTTTTTTCTTTCCGTTTTAGTAGTAGTAGATTTGCAGAGTGAAAATATATTTTTGTAACAACTCAAGGAGTCTAGATGTTGCTGCTTTTAAATATATATAAATATATATATGAGATATCTGCAAAGTATATCTGTAGTTTCTTTTAAATCTCCCATACTTGTATCCGTATAGTTCAATTTTTATTACAAGTAACACAATAAATTAAAATGAAATCTCTTTTTAAATGTGGATTTGAATCAAATTATTTTTCTATGTAGCATTTGTGTGTCCATTACAGCACTATAATACATTACACATTACAGCATTATAATAACAGAAAATATTAATATTTTCTATTTTTATTAGATATCTGAATATTTTTAAATCTGTATAAAAAGTATGGAATTGTTCCAAATAGTAATAAACATTTTCACATGCCCATTTTACTCTGATTACTTATTAGTAATTTATATTATACTATAAATGTACTTGAAGTTGGTTTGGATGGAAGGGGTGGGGGAAGGTGGAACAACGGAAGGCAAAATGGGGCGGGAGACAGTGGTGATGGGTCCTAGGGGGAGGGATCAGTGGTGTCAGTGCCACTGATATTCTATCTCTCTTCCTAGATGCAATCCCATGGTGCAGGTTCATGTGGACTTGTGCCAGTTTATTTAGCTAATGCAGGTCTGCATAGGCCTCTCTCTTCCTCAGAGCCTTACCCTTAGGTAAGGGAACAAATGTTCCCTTACCCTATGTGCCCCCCACTACACTAGAATGCAGCAGTCATTATTTTGGCAGTGCTGCATTGGTGGGGAGGGGTAATAGAAAGGATTGGGCAGTAACATAAGTAAAAAAGTTTTGGCACGAAGAGTTTACAGTCTGAATTTTGACAGTGAAGAGACATCAAAGAGAAAAAAAGGGAGAGGCTGGTTTCTAATCCATCAATTAATATAAGCAAATGCAATTGCATGAACTTAGGTTTCATTTCACTTGAAAACGAGGATTTGCATTAGGCACGATGCAGCAGGTTGCATCAGGGGCAGATTGCAGGGAGCAAAAGGGTGGCAGATCCTGGGTGCCCTTTACCCCAAATCTGCAGTCACCACTTCTTCCTTCCAGCCCATGGCAGAGAGAACTTGTATTGATCTGTTTTCCACACACTTAAAAGCGAGCAAAAAATGGATCGTCTACTTCCTTATTGTGCTCCTCTCAGTTTCTGCAAACATGGAGGTGCAAGACTTCTGGTTTGATGGCATCGCATGAACAAAAAAACACCTTCATTTAAATTCCTTTAAATCAGACACGGAAGTTCTGCATTTAGAAGAAACTTTGCAAGAAGCATAGTAAATAACTACTATTTTTCTTTTTAATTGTGTAGAGTTGGTGGACCCATCAGATGACTTTCAGGGTTGTGCTGCCATTAGGTTTTCAAGGCAGCTTCCAGACAAATTTAAATGAAGTTGTTTCAGCTCCATTCAGCTTCCATATGAAGTGTTGTCCTCTAGCACTGCCTCAGTGGTGGCAACAAGGTAGAAATCAATTATTCCTCAAAAGCATCTGCTATCCCCAGACCAATCTGGGAGCAGAGCAGATAAAATTGTCCAAGTCATTGCTGCTTCTGACACATTATTCTTCCATTGGTTGTTGACTTAATGAGAGCTAGAATTCACACAGAAGGGGACTGATTGCATTTGCTTTCTTTCCTCACCAGTGTCACTGAGAGTTCTGGCTGTTTTCACCTTGGCAGTGGGTCAGAAACCAAGTCCTTGGAATCACTGCCCAGGTCATTCTTGGAGTTGAGCACATAGCAATGTCTACCAAAGCAGTAGTAGAACTGCTTCTACCATTCAGTTCTTCTGGCAGACAGGTTTTTCCAAACTGAAAAAAGGCATTCAAAATAAAATAAACAAGCCCTTAGAACAGGGTGTCCAAAGTTTTTGGCAGGAGGGCCACATCATCTCTCTGACACTGTGTCGGGGGGGGGGGCAGGGAAAAAAAATTAATTTACATTTAAAATTTGAATAAATTTACATAAGTTTACATAAATGAATATATTAAAGATGAACTTATATGAATGAATGAAGGTCTTGCAATAGCTCAAGGCCTATAAAAGGCCTGGCACAAAGCAAGGCCAGCCTTTCCTTCACTGCCACTGTTGCATCACAGACATGAAACAGCAAGCAGTGGAGGGAGCCCTCATCCCACAGCTCATGCAAGAGGTCAAACAGTCACCCTCATGCAGAAAGCAGTTGCATCTGGCTAGTGTGGGCTCCAACAAATCTTTGGAGGGCCAGAGGCTCATTGGGGACTTGGGGCTCCCTGAGGGGAGTCCTCCTGATTGCGAGTCCTCGAGGGCCACAAGAGGCCCCAGGGCCGGGGTTTGGGCACCCCTGCCTTAGGAGAATCAAGCCTGCCATCAAAAAACATCAGTGTGGTGAGACTCAGCACAACAGATAAGAGTGTCCCTTCAAGCATCCCATGGATCCATCATAAAGACTAAAGAATTAATAAGCTAAAGCAAAAACATTAGGACTCTGGTTATTGCATCAAAACAAAGAATTCCTTGCATCCATTCTCACAGCTATACACAAACTTGGAGATAATACAAATGCTTTAGACATATTTTGACCACCCCCAATCAGATTTCTGCATGAAATGAAGGGGGAGATACCCAAAAAACCCTTGGCATCAAGTAGTAAATCTATTTGAATCAACCATTTGGCTGAGCTCACACAACACACCTCATTTGGGAAGCTGCTTCATGGGGGCATAATTTTTGACAGGAAACGAGTGAGGAAAAAGCAGATCTCCCCATTTGTAATTGGCTTGGCTTATTTTGAGAAAAAGGAAATGTTTTCATCTGGAAGCATGCCTTGATCATGTGTGTTTGTGTGCATGTCTACTTTAGGGTGTTAGAAAGGACCTGAGCTGAGAAGGGCATTTCTTGTGTAAGGCAAGCTATACTGAAATCCATACTGGCAACAAAAATATCAACTGTTCACGCTTTGTTTAATTTGGAACTTACACAGAGCCATCATATTGTATTCCAAATGTCTTTTAATCCAACAACTAATCTCAAAGTTGGATCTGTCCTCTGCTATTCTGCATGATTCATTCCATACGTAAATAAGTTTTAAGGTGTTAAGTGTCTAAATAATCCAGTTTGTTCTGTTCATACTTTGAACAAGGGATTCTATACAAATTGATTCTTAGCTCTGTTTCTGATGAAGGCATTGACAAATCTTCATATCGTTAAGGTTTAGGAGATGCTTAGTTCACAACTCAGGAAAACTAGAAAATGGGAATTTTACTCACCTGTTTCCTGTTTCTGGTATTCTGGAATTCTGGTTCTGGAATTCTTGTTTCTGGTAGAGGAAGAGCATTCCTAATGATCTGGGAAAGCCCCTCGCACCAGCATGAAGTAGGGTTGACTGTTAAGAGCTTCTCCTCTAGGCAGGCTGACCATTTCTCCAGACTATATTAATGAGCTGAAAAAACAATCATGCCTCCAACCAGAAGTGCACCTTACATGTCAACCCTTGACATCTCCAGTTGTGTACATCCTATAGTTTAATTCTTTTTAACTCTTTCAACCTCCTAGCTTCAACCCTGAAACAATTCATACTGCCCACCAGCCATGGAGCAAACATTATCCTCCATCAATAGTGCTTACAAAATAGCAGGTGGGTGGAATGCCCTTCCTCTACCAGGAACAGGAATTTACCTGGTAAGTAAAATTCCCATTTTACTTAACAGTTAACAGTTGTTAAGTCAACCCTACCTCGTGGTGGTGGTGAGGGGCTTTCCCAGATCGCTTGGAATTTCTTTCCTCTTAATATTTGCTTCCTCTTAATATTTTAATTCTTGGATGTTGCATTTTACAGTCCAATCCTAACTAAATTCCCATGCGGTGATGCAGGCGCGGGGGAGTGGCCTACATTACATCTCCTGGTGAAAATTTGGCTCCTGGAGGTCTCCTTGGGGCAAGGGGATATTTGTCCCTGGGCAAGCTCCAGCAGCTGCAATGGATCAACCTGGACCTGCAGCTGCAATATCGCTGGTGCAAGTCCAAGTTGATCCATGCAGGTGGATTGGGCCCAAAAAGAGGAATAGGATATGGTGCATGCAGGCTATCCCTGCCCCATTCCTCCCCTTCCTCACCCTCACAATGGGCTTACCTGGTCAGGTGGGCATTCCTTGCTTTGCTGGTATGCATAGAAAGACTCCAGCCTGCCCACTGGTATGCTGGCTAGTAACGCTGTCACAAAACAATTTGCAGTGCTTTTGCAACAGCATGTGCTGGTGGAACATGCATTCCACCAGCTCATTACTTAGGATAAGGTCATTAATTTTCTTTCCTTGTGAAGGCTTGCCTAAGAGTAGTCATCAATTTTATAAGTATGACTTTGTTTCTCCAGTCTTTTGTGGATGGACAGCAAAGATTAATCCAAACCATTTTGGCTGCTACTGGCTTGTGCTCCTTTATTGCTGGAACCTGCCTAGTATCAGATTTTTCTACATTTTTAAAAAGTTAGGGGTATGTGTTTTTTGTATTTGCAAAATAAAATGAAAAAAGCTAATTTTTGTCAATAAAATAAAATAAAGCTTTTGGCTGATATATTGCTATCCCCAATTTCACCCTCCACAATGCTGATTGACCATTCTTTGATCTCTTCCATGTGCCTTCCATCAACTCAGACAGTGCAAGGTCTCTTAGGGTGCAACTCCTCAAGTGGGAATAGGCAGGTGTAGGCTGCAAGGGCAACTTTTGGCCTTGGCCTGAAGAAGGAAGGCCTTCCTCATCATGTCGCCATGCCACACGACTTCCAATTCAGGCTGGAAGCAAGTGTAGACATGACTCTGCCAGTGCCGCAGTGGCAACGTTCGACTTTGGCCGTACCTGGGAAGGTTGTGGATGGGACTTCATTACTCTACTGCCACCCCATGCCAGCAAGTATGACCTGGGGTCAGTAATCTTAGGTGTGATTATGCAGGCACCATCAGGTAGCTTCTGACCTCATCCCAGTACCACACCAGCAAGTCTAGATGTACATTTAGGTGCAACTCTGTAAATGCAACTAGTGTCCCTCATTCCAGACAAAACTCATTCCAAATGAGCAACTCTCTACTGGTTGTGGACTGTGTCGGTATTTTTAAAAAGCAAATGTAAGTTATAATTGAATAAAAACACAAAACATATTTTGCATTTTTTATTCAACAATTTTTTCTTTCTTAAAAAATCCATTTTCAAACACCCCTGCTTATAACATCACCAGGACCCTCAGAAATACCAGGGTTTTGGATGCAGTTACCCTGAAAATACTTTTCAGCAGCAGATGAAGACCTTTTCATTTGCCCAGTCTTTTTAGATCTGTTGGTTTTAATCCTGGAACGCTGCCTGTTCTGTTAAATTGCATTGATTTTTACTGTTTTAATCATTGCTTGAAGTTCTTTTGAGAGTACTTTCGGACTTAAGAATAGGGTATCAAATGCTATAATTTAATAAACAACAAAGCATTTAAACTGGCTACCCCATTGATTTCCCCCAGGGAACAAAGTCTGCTCACATTCAAACAGTCTGGTTTAACTAGTTGTTAGGATCAGTGGGTAGATCATGTAATGCAGTGGTTCCCAATGATTTTTCACTTGTGTACCCTTTGGCAGCCCATTTCCATAAACTGCACCCTTCATATTAGCAAAATGTTTGTAATTAATATAATTGCTGTTATTTCAAATTTATGTTTTCAATTTCTGAGCCATATCTGACAATGCACAATTTGATGACCAAAAGCTAGCAGCTGGTGGGGCTTTTGCAGCCAGCTAGCTGCTTTCCTTCCTGCCTTGCCAGCCCCACAAGACATTCCAATACAGGCGTGCCTTTTCCTGCCATTAGTCAGTTCTTTTTTGAGTACCCCTAAAGGTCCTGGCAAGTACCCCTGGGAATACACATGCCTCAGGTTGGGAACCACTGCTGTAATGCAAACAGCTTGATTAACCAGTACTGCTGCTATACTATTGTATTGGCAACCTTCAGTCTCGAAAGACTATGGTATCGCGCTCTGAAAGGTGGTTCTGGCACAGCGTCTAGTGTGGCTGAAAAGGCCAATCCGGGAGTGACAATCCCTATACTATTAGTTTTTAATGCCACATGTGAGTGGTCTGCAAATCATGACCCAAGAATACCTTAAAGCATCAGCTGTTGAAATGAAATATACTGAAATGTTGGATTACGATTCAGTACGCAGGAACTTATTTAACTTATGTTCATGTATAGAGTCTTGCACAGTTGAGAATTTTATATAGTGATGAATAAGTGATGGCAATGCTGTTTTACAATCAACCAGAGTTATTAGAGCTTGTGTTATATATGAAAATTCTGCCTATAAATTCTACATTTTGGTCCCAATCACATTGGCTATCAGCCAGAGAGTCCATTTTATGTAAGAGACTGCTTGTACACCACAGGGGTTTTAATTCCCTCTCATTATGCACTGCAAGCTGCTTTCTAAACTCACCCAAGCTGCTTGCAATGCTGTGTGTAGGTGAGAGCTGAGCAGATAACTCACATATTTTTCTTGATTGTGGTTGTTACATTGAGTTGCTTTGAAATTAGTGGAACTTGATGATTCCAGATAGGGCAAACGACAAAGCATGGGATTGCACAAGTGATGCAAGCCAGTACGTCAGTCAATGAATAGGATTGGAGTCCAGGTGTGTAAATATAGCTGTAGTGAGAAAAACAGAATTTTATCTACAGCGTCATTGCCTGTTCGACCAATATTACGCAGATATACAATTTGAATGTACCCAAATTCATTTATTCAAGAGCTCCTGTGTGTAAGTACAACTAGCTGAATTTTCAGATCTAAGATTTTTATGTGATTGTGTCATTTGTTTTCAAAATAGAAACAGACGTATTACAATAAACATGACCCTTTAAAGTACCTACATTGTGTGTGTGTGTTTTAAAAAACAGTTTTTTAAAATGTATCGCAATCGTAAAACTTTGTTCTACTCCACCCATTTATTTTCATTCTTTAACTGTACTCTACAAAAAGAACTCTTGATTGACACACTATATAGCAAAGAAAAGCACTCTATTACTCCTTCATCATTCATAGCCTATGAGGTTCTAAAGAAAATTCATATCAACAATCTAATGTTTCAATACATCTTGCCTTATGACATTGGCGTCACTATGGGGGTGCAGGATACACCAGGTGACGCACATGGGGAGGAGACACCACTATTCACCAAAAATTTTTAATACTTGGTATTTTTGAATAATACCATCATGTTATGTATCAATCGATGTGTGATTTAATGCAGAATGCAATGAAATAAACCACATTGAAATAACTCAATCCTGTCAAATGTTATAGCCAAAAAACCAGCAATGGTGGGATTATGGTACATTACCATGCCCACCATCTGGGATGTTGTTCTGCCCACTGCATGGGAAGAGGTCCACAATAGTGGTGACCCACTGGCCTCATGACCAGGTGACGCAAACTCTAGTGACACCACTGCAGCAGTGCTTGCTGGTGGAGCACAAGCGGGAAGGCTGGAGTCTTCCTGCAAGCTCCAGAGAAACCAGATGCTGCCGCCAATGGAGATAAGGTGGTGGTGAGAGGCGGGGGGGGGGTGGGGGAGGGTGAAATGAGGCGATGATAGGAGTGGGGGTTGGGCAGACCCCGTCCGGGAAGGGGATAGGTTTGGAAGCACCAGTGGCTGCCAAATTGTAATCCCATTCCTGGACCTGATCCTGCAGTGCAGATGCATGCAAACCAGTACCAGCTATTTCACTAGGACAGGGTTGAGTAGACTCTTCCGCACCATGGAAACGATGGGTTTCCTTTTCTAGAGCAGACCTCCGCAACTAGCCCCCCACCCAGGATGCAGTGATAACTACTTTTGTGCTCACTCATCGGTGAGGAGAAGAATAGGATCGAGCCAACAAATCCACTATGGCATAAGATCACCCAATGGTAGCAAGAGCAATTAGAGAGAACAGAGGAAGGGAAATGTAGGATCAGTGAGGAGGGAGGTCCAACATAACTATTGGCCTGTCCTATTGGAAGACTCTTTCCTAATACAAATACCAGTCCAGGAAATTTTTTTCTACCACAATGACAAAACCAAAGCCAGCTCTCCAAGCCCAAATCCTTACGTATGTATTTCCAAAGCAGCCAAGGACAGCAATATTTTTCACTCTGCCAGGCATAGCAATCTATGCATCAGAAAAATCTTGTACAGTACTCTGTTATTTTTATTTCACTTTCACCTGGCCAAATATTTACGTATGAAATAACTGAAATTCTTGAAGATGAAAGTGCTGAAGTCTTTTATCTTTGTCAAACATAACTTTTTTGCCTTGTAGATTAACACTAGTTTTTCACAGGCACATGTGGAAAAAAATGTATTATTTCTGAAGAGATTCTGTGGAAATGGGGAGAGTGCAGAAATTGTTTTCCTGCTTATATGACCATAGACCAGCACTGATTGCTAATAGTGGCAAATGTTTATCAGCGTCTTGCAGCCTCAGTATGCTGTGATTTGTTGGATGGAAAACTAATGCTACCTTGTGCATTAATATTTTTAGATTACTTTTAACCCAATCTTACTTTCTGTTGTTTTTGTCAAAAAGCTTTTACCAAAACCTCTCACCAAAAATGTATCAGATATTGGATGACAGATTTTATTGATCAGAACCAGGGATAGGCACTTGAGTCCTTAAGACTCGACTTGAATTACAAAAACATGTGTAGGCATTTTCTCACTGACTATATGCCAGTCCTAACTAAGCTTGGCACCAGAGCAATGCACATTGCAGCAATAGTGGCTGCTTTATGGCAGTCGCAAAGGAGCCGATGCCACTGCATACTGCCAGGCCACTGATGGGGAGGTTGGAGCAGCCTCCCACATGCTGGAAGATGACCAAAGACCCGCCAGAGCAGGTAAGGCCGTGCAGGAGGTAGAAAGGGGTGTTCAGAAGGCAGGAGTGGGCAGAATGGGGGAGCAATGATACAAGTCTTGATGGCCTCTTGGGTCTACGAAACAGGTTATACATTTTCAAATAAATATATTTAGTAATACAATCAGTTCTCTTTATACATGAATTAGCGATCTGTGAATTCGCTTATCAGAATTGCTACCTCCCTGTTGCAATTCTGGTGCACTCAAGGTGGGGGGGGGCTTGGCACAGCTATGAGTAGGCAGGCAATGGCAAGAGAGGTTGCAAGGCGATGAAAAGAGACAGTGGCCTCCTCATGAGCAGAAGGCAGCACCAGAGACATGCAGAGGGGAGAGGAAGAGACGTCTATTCTGAATAGATGAGGGAGGGGGTTGGGGTTGCAGTAAGCCACTTATACTCCTTGTTTTATAGAAAGTTGTCTGGATTGGGTCAATTTTTATGCATCAAACGGGCATTGGTATTGGCAGGTGGGGAATTGTGGGACATATTTATGTCTGCTTCCAGACTTGTCCACCATCTTGGGGACTCCAGCTGAACCTTCACAACCCTGGCAATGATGAGAGGAAGATGATGAGAGGTCTCTGGAAGGTTACTTGAGGGCTGATTTGGGGCTGGGGCAAGCCCAGGGAAGAAGCCAAGAGAGATGTGGAGGATGAGTGAGGCCCCCCATCTCCACTGCTGAACTCTGTTGGGTCAGCAACCTTCAGTGAGTCAAGGGATAGCCAGCACTGAGAAACCGTTATCCCCACAACCTTCAATGCTTTGAGGGACATCCAACATGGAGAAAGAGGCATCAGATGTTGATGAGCCCTCTTTACCACCCAGCCTCATAGACTTCAAGTTAAGATTCAGGTTCATAAAATTCAAAGAGTGTATGGTGAAGAGGGTCCCCTGGAACCTAACTCTATTTCCCCATAGGCTCAATGATTCAGTATCTGCTAATTTGGCATCCACTAGGTTTTCCAGGAACCTAACCCTAGAGCAGTGATTTTCAACCTTTTTCATCTCACGGCACACTGACAAGGCACTAAAATGGTCAAGGCACATCACCAGGTTGTTGACAATTGACAAGGCACACCATGCTGCCAGTGGGGCTCACATCTCCCATCGGCCCTATTAATAAATGACCTTCCCCCAATTCCTGTGGTACACCTATGAACCACTGGCGGCATACCAGTGTGCCATGGCACAGTGGTTGAAAATGGCTGCCATGGAGGATAATGAGAACTGAGGATAAAGTTATGAGGATAAAACTTTTAACTGTTGACAGGCTGGCTGGCTCTCCTTCTTTTATATTAGAATCCACGGGGTTTGTTTTAGATTTTTTTAATTATTTGAAACTGTTTTAATTATTGTTTTTAATTGTGAATTGTGTATTTTTATTGTTGTAGGCCGCCTTGTGTGCCCATGGGCGAAAAGGCAGGATATAAATTAATAAAATAAAATAATAATAATAATAATAACAACAACTGACTGAACTGTCTTTCTTCATATGGTTTCACTCATTTGTTAAGATCTGGGGGGATTCCCTTGCACATCCTGCAGCCTTCTGAGGCTAGGCAGAAAGAGATACATGAGAGGCTCTTCTTGATAGTGCCCTCAACTCTCTTGAATTCTGGCCTATCTTTCACCAGAGACTAAAGACCTGCTCTTTCAGTTTCCTGGGGACTCTTGATTAGTTGCTTCTGGTTGCTTTGGTTAATGTGTTTTGCTGCTGCTGCTTGATATCTGTACTGATAGTTTCAACTTCTTATTATAAGCTGCTTTGCATTCTCTGCATGGGAAAAATGCAGGGCATAACATTTTTAAATAAAAATATCGCATTACACTTTTGTTGTTATTAATTCCCCTATATTTCCAGACTTAGATATTTTTTAAAGTTTAAATATTGCTATCATTGTAATCAGCCTTTTCTTCTTCCCTTTATTTCAAAGAGAAAAGATATAACCCACATTCCTTTACTGTCTAACAACCCTATCCTATGCATGTCTATTCAGAAGTAAGTCCCGTTAGAGTCAATACGGCTTACTCCCATGAAAACATGAATAGGATTGGGCTGTCAGTCAGCTCATCCATTCCTTTCTTTTTATTCACAACTATAGTCCAGTGACAAAATCTGTTATTTTTCCCCCCTGCTATTTTGACTGACAGCAATGCATTGCATTGTGCTCCTGACAATAATCTTATAACAAAGTCCATTTTCTTTTTCCTGTTCCATTAAATTGTCCACATCTTTCAGCCGAATCTCTAATGCTCTATATATTCCCACACATCATTAACTCCCATTTTTCATGTTATAGTAAAATCAGTAATTCACATTCCTTCTCCTCCCATGAAGTTTTGAACATTTTCTTCCTCAAATGTTTATGCAGCTTGGGCATTTTATGCTTTTTTACTATTAATTTTTTTATGTATGGAGTTTTATACCTATTCATTTCTCTACCTCTCTCACAACTAAGCACCAATAGTCAAAAAGTCAACTCAAGTGTCCCCCAAAGTACACCTAGAGTGAATTTCATGCAATAAATATGTAACATAAATATTTCATTTAAGCTTGACCTGGAACCAGGTTACTTGAAGGACCACCTCCCCACATGAACCTGCTCTGCTCCGTGGTCTATTGGCTACAGAAGTTCAGCTGGTGGGGATGTAAGGCAAGGTCTTTCAGTAACAGTATCCAGACTGTGGAACTGCTTCCTTTGTGAACCCTGGTTTGCCTCTTGAAACAATGGCTAGCTTGCTCAATTTCCCTTATGAAAATCTTGTTTTGCATATCATTCTGTTCATTAGTTTTTGGTTGTCAAATGGCTTTTTTGGTCTCTTTTTGAGTTTTGTCCAGTTTTAAGCTTGTTTCATCGCATACTGTGAGTCGACCTGATAGTCCCTTGAATGGTACAGAAAGATGGCATATATGTATTTTGAGTAAATAACTATTACTATTGTTATTTTCTTATCTCTTTCAAATAATGCATATGTATAAGTTTGTATCTATATTAATGATATATTTCTTCTGTTAATGTAGTGCAAGAGCCCCATTCTACACATCATACAATCTGAAAATTTGACATAACAAGACAATATGTTTATTCTTTATTTACATTATGCCTTCTCATAGACTCAGGGTGAATTACATAAACATGCTGAACATAAAAACCATTTTTAATGGGGTTTTAAAGAGTTATTCCATTAGAAAATCTATAGAACTTCAGTTTCTCCAGGTGTATGTCCCTTCATAGTGCAGTAGTCATCCTGGCTGCCAACTTTCACTTTTCTAAGCTCTTGCAAAAAGCTACATCAAGCATCAGAATGGTTTCTCAAAGCTGTTATCTGTTCTTTTGCTGGCTGACTCCTTCACACTCCACTTCTCCACAGAGATACACCAGCTGCCTCAGTCTCCCATCCAAGCAACTGATCCAGCTCAACCTCCAGACCACAACCCTTGCCCAAATCTGTTTTCCCCCCCTGCTATTTTGACTTGATCAAGTATTTGTCATCTCATTCATGATGTTGTCAACACTGTTCACACACACACACACACACACACACACACACACACACACACACACACACACACAATCTCAGGTTTACCCAACCCAGAATTAAAACCAAATTTTGGCAATTTATACTTAGTAACAGAGAAGCCAGGATGCAGCAAATGGTTGTTTGTGGGGCTGTTGATGGGATAGCAGAACAAACAACCTCCAAGTGCCATTAACTAGGCTAAAAGTAACCATGAAAGAGAATTTTTGAAAATAATATAGATTTTAGTGAAAAATACAGAAAAACAAGGGAGAAAGCAATATTTATTTATATGGCCAATTGCTTAAGAGTCTAAATATTAGTCAATAAATACTGCTTTCTCCCTTGTTTTTCTGTTTAGTGGTTGTGGATGGAAGATAATTGAAATAGGCTTGGACAGGCACAGGTTAGGTGAGCAGGGAGGCTGTGTTGGGCTGTGAGTTGGGCTGAATTTGCTGGGCTGAATAATCTTCAGAGATGACCCAACAGGAGGGAAGGCGATTAGAAGGAGTTTTAAAGCAGGCACTGGGACCTGGAGGCGGAGGGTTTATAAGGCACAAAGATGTGTTAGAGGAAGGAGAGAGAAGGGAAATTACTAACATTACCATAAGATGAAGCCAGGCTGCACAGCTTCAGGTCCTGAATAAAACATAGCCAAAAATGTGCCCCTTGGTGAGCCTGGAAGAAAGTTTCTCTGAAGTTGACAGCAGCTAATGTGGCTGGAGGCTTTCCAAGCACCGAACAAACCTCTTCAAAATGGACAGACTGGAAGTCTCTATTGGGTAGAGACTACAAAATGGGCAGTGTGATCTCTCTTGGTGTAGAAGGAAAAGAAAATACCGAAGTTCTGCTACCAGAGCAGCCATTTTCAACCACTGTGCTGTGGCACATTGGTGTGCCAGGAATGGTCTGCAGGTGTGCTGTGGGAGTTCAGGGAAGGGTCATTTATTAGAAAGCCCATTGAGAGATGTGAGCTCCCCACTAACAGCATGATGTGCCTTGTCAATTGTCCAAAAACTGATGGTGTATCTTGACAATTTTAGTACCTTGTCAGTGTGCTGTGAGATGAAAAAAGTTGAAAATCACTGTTTCGGAAAGATAGTTAAGAGGGATCTGAACAAAGAATACAAACATTCCAGGACAAATAATGTTAGTTAGAGCATCACTTGTTTGTGCAGCCAGGAGCTTCCTATGATTGATTGAATTGATTGTCCTTCCAGGAGAGCACAAAGGCTTAACTACACCCCAATTGCAGAGGTTCCTGACAAAAGGTATGGCAGGGTGTATGCAGTACCCATGCTTGGGTCATTGTTAGGAGACATATTCCAGAGAGTAGTTTGAAAAGACTATTCAGATGCACTGGGTAGTTATTATTTAGGAAGATGTGTGCTTGTAAATGAGACTATGCCAAGGTGGAGAGACCAAATTTGCAAGACATTCAAGAAGGGTGACACAAAGATGACATGCAATGTTGCAGCCTTTTGCTCAATAGCCCTTATCTAGCGTGATCTTGATTAGATGTGCCTCACCCCACAAAGGCAAAGCCCTGGATGATCCTCTGGAATGTCTTCTAAGGAACCAAGATGAAGTCAGGCAAGACTATGCACATTTGAAAAGGGAGGGCACTGGCACCAATAAAAAGATAAAACATTGACAGATGCTTTAGATAGCAATGCTACCTCTTTTCTTTGGCATGGTGACAGGCTTGCTCTTTGCTTCCAGTCCTTTTTACATTTTGGTTACTATGTTTAAAGTAATAGCACCTGGGTCTTTTTGTATTATTTTTAGCGTGAAGCAAGTAATATCAGCTAACTGATACATTCTGATTCCTTTTCAAAAAATGAAATCCATGTCTTTCTTTGATCTTTAATGCCAATCAGAATCTGATCTCTTATGGAAGAATCTCTTGTCACTGGCTCATCAGCTTTACCTTTGTTTAAAAAAAATGTATCTGAACTCACTTTCCCTCCAAGTCCTCCTGTGAACCTTCTGTCTCACTACTGTTTCACTTTTCTTTGGAATACAAAACTCCAACATTTCAGTTACCTATATAATAGTTTTGCCCTCTCAGCCTGATTTAGCTGCATGTTACGAAAAACATCAACTGCTTCTGATTCTGCAGTATTCAATAACACAGCTATCATATTTTTCATAATAACCTGCTGCCTTTCACAGTTTCGTTTGAATCCATTCCAAGATTCCAAAGAATTACATGACAGCTTCAGGTCACCTCTTCAGATGTTGCATCTCTGCAGCTTCCTCTGTCCTACAGTAGTCTTTCAGACATTTCTGTGTACCTTGCCACGGTGCTATGTTATATTCTGCTAAACTCTGATTAAACTGGAGGAAGTCTTCAGATTAAACTGGTTCTATTACAAATACAAGATAAATACCATCTGTATTTGTGAACTATCCTCCTATTTCTGCAGACTAGGATATGCTAAGTCTGATTCTGTATAATAATAAAACATAAATTTGCTTTCTGAAAGGAACAATTTATTTATTTACAAATTTATACCCTGCTTTATCTCCTGGTGGGCATTCAAAGCAGCTTAGTTCTTCAACATGCCTAACTTAGTATGTTAGGCATGCTACCAAGCCCAGCTACCAATCTTAATTGGACACATGCAGGCTTGAGCCTAGGACTGTACTGTTGTACATAAGGTGCTCTATTACTGTGTTAAAAGCCCCTCCCAAATATTTATATATGCATACAAATTGGGCCAGGAGAAAAGACTGGTTGACGACCTCTACCTTCTCATACTTTCTTAGGAAGACTGACAAAATAGAATGTTGAGAACACTGTCAGATGGTTTGACCCAATAATTTAGGAAAAACAGCTTATTTCATTCTAAATTTAGTGGAAATTGGGTTTAACTTCTAGAAACATTTGTTATGAAAGTTGACTGTGAAACTAATTATTCCAATTTCAATTCCCAAACCTTGTTAAACAGTAATCAATTCACAATCCAATTTATTTGTACAAATAAAATGAAAACTGCAAGGAAGTAATTTTATTAAGAATTATATTATCTTGCAGGGTGCAACTAGCAGAAATGCTGATATATCCATGATTGGATTGCCTTTTAAAAAAATGGCATATAGGTTGGGAATATGGGAAGTGAGATTTTACTCTTCCCCCTTGCTGTTTTTCCAGTTGAAATACCCCTTGTAAAGCTGCTGATTGTCTCATTTGGTAAAACATATAGGAATCTGTGGAAAGGGTTAAAGCCCATTTGGCATCGTCCCCCTCCCTCCCAGGAGGAGAAGCTATTCTAGACAGTCCTAATACAATACTGTAATAAGCTTAAGTACATGAACATGAACTAGTTGCATATCCTTCCCCAGCTGATGCTTGCTGCCACTCCCCTCCCTTCCCTGTTATCTCCCTTGAGTTGATTTTAAATTGTGAATCCACTGGACAGACACTTGTATTTTTGTGATGCGTCATACTTCTAAACCCCTTCCTGCTGTAGGCCCCTGCTCATGAGAGTCTTTCATGCTTTAGGAGCAGAAATTCAAGAGAGAGACAGGGGCTGTGGAAGGAATAAGAGATCATCAAAAATCATTCCCACCATTTGTGTGAATGAAGATGCTTCCATTCACAGAAAACGCTCTTAGGATGCAGACCTCTAAAAACCAAGGTATGTAGACCATAAGTCATAAGTACTGTAGTCCTAGGACATTATCCAAGAAACAGGAAATTTCCATTCCTTACTATAATCAGAAATATTGGCATCTATTGTACAAATTCCATGTACAAATGCTTTTACGCGAATGCTCGAAGTCTCCAAGCAAAGATGGGAGAACTGGAATGTCTGGTGACTAGGGAAAACATTGATATAGTGGGCATAACAGAAACCTGGTGGAATGCGGAGAATCAGTGGGATACTGCAATCCCAGGCTATAAACTCTACAGGAGGGACAGGCAGGGGCATGCTGGAGATGGGGTGGCCATTTATGTTAAGGAAGGGATAGAATCCAGCAAAGTAGAGATTGAAGGCAGATTCGACTCCACCATAGAATCTCTGTGGGTTAAATTACCAGGCCTGTGGAGCGATGTAATACTGGGGGCGTACTATCATCCTCCAGACCAGAAATCGGAAGGGGACCTTGAAATGAGGAAACAGATCATGGAGGTGACATGGAGGGACAGGGTTGTAATCATGGGGAACTTCAATTACCCTCATATTGACTGGGACAATTTGTGTTCTGGTCACGAAAAGGAGACCGGATTCCTTGAGGTGCTAAATGACTGTGCCTTAGAGCAGCTAGTCATGGAGCCCACCAGAGGACAGGTGACTCTGGATATAATATTGTGCGGTACACAGGACCTGGTTAGAGATGTCAATGTTATGGAGCTGTTGGGAAACAGTGATCATGCTGCGATCTGTTTCGACGTGCACGTCGGGGGAAGAATACCGGGCAAATCTCTCACAAAAACCCTTGACTTCCGACGAGTGGACTTCCCTCAAATGAGGAGGCTGGTTAGAAGGAGGTTGAAAGGGAAGGTAAAAAGAGTCCAATCTCTCCAGAGTGCATGGAGGCTGCTTAAAACAACGAATAATAGAGGCCCAACGGAAGTGTATACCGCAAAGGAAGAAGGGCTCCACTAAATCCAGGAGGGTGCCTGCATGGCTAACGAGCCAAGTCAGAGAGGCTGTAAAGGGCAAGGAAGCTTCCTTCCATAAATGGAGGTCTTACCCTAATGAGGAGAGTAAAAAGCAACATAAACTGTGCAAAAGAAATGTAAGAAGGTGATACGGGATGCCAAGCGAGACTATGATGCATGGCCAGCAACATTAAGGGGAATAATAAAAGCTTCTTCAAATATGTTAGAAGCAGGAAACCCGCCAGAGAAGCGGTTGGCCCTCCGGATGGTGAAGGGGGGGGGGAAAGGGGAGATAAAAGGAGAATTAGAAATGGCAGAGAAATTAAATGAGTTCTTTGCACCTGTCTTCACGGCAGAAGACCTCGAGCAGATACCGCTGCCCGAACGGCCCCTCATGACTGAGGAATTAAGTCAGATAGAGGTTAAAAGAGAAGATGTTTCAGACCTCATTGATAAAATAAAGATCACTAAGACACCGGGCCCTGATGGCATCCACCCAAGAGTTATTAAGGAATGAAGTTGCTGATCTCTTGACTAAAATATGCAACTTGTCCCTCAAAACAGACATGGTGCCAGAAGATTGGAGGATAGCAAATGTCACGCCTATCTTTAAAAAGGGAAAGAGGAGGGACCCGGGAAACTATAGGCTGGTCAGCCTAACATCTATACTGGGTAAGATGGTGGAATGCCTCATCAAAGATAGGATCTCAAAACGCATAGATGAACAGGCCTTCCTGAGGGAGAATCAGCATGGCTTCTGTAAGGGTAAGTCTTGCCTCATGAACCTTATAGAATTCTTTGAAAAGGTCAACAGGCATGTGGATGTGAGAGAACACATGGACATCATATATCTGGAATTTCAGAAGGTGTTCCACACGGCCCCTCACCAAAGGCTACTGAAAAAAACTCCACAGTCAGAGAATTAAAGGACAGGTCTTCTCCTGGACTGAGAACTGGTTGAAGGCCAGGAAACAGAGAGTGGGTGTCAATGGACAATTTTCACAATGGAGAGAAGTGAAAAGCGGTGTGCCCCAAGGATCTGTCCTGGGACTGGTGCTTTTCAACCTCTTCATAAATGACCTGGAGACAGGGTTGAGCAGTGACGTGGCAAAGTTTGCAGATGACACCAAACTTTTCCGAGTGGTGAAGACAAGACGTGATTTTGAGGAGCCCCAGAAGGATCTCTCCAGACTGGCAGAATGGGCAGCAAAATGGCAGATGCGCTTCAATGTCAGTAAGTGTAAGGTCATGCACACTGGGGCACAAAATCAAAACTTCACATATAGGCTGATGGGTTCTGAGCTGTCTGTGACAGATCAGGAGAGAGATCTTGGGGTGGTGGTGGACAGGTCGATGAAAGTGTCGACTCAATGTGTGTCGGCAGTGAAGAAGGCCAATTCTATGCTTGGGATCATTAGAGAAGGTATTGAGAACAAAACGGCTAATATTATAATGCCATTGTACAAATCTATGGTAAGGCCACACCTGGAGTATTGTGTTTAGTTCTGGTTGCCGCATCTCAAGAAAGACATAGTGGAAATGGAGAAGGTGCAAAAGAGAGCGACTAAGATGATTACTGGGCTGGGGCACCTTCCTTATGAGGAAAGGCTACGGCGTTTGGGCCTCTTCAGCCTAGAAAAGAGGCGCCTCAGGGGGGACACGATTGAGACATACAAAATTATGCAGGGGATGTACAGAGTGGATAGAGAGATGCTCTTTACACTCTAACATAACACCAGAACCAGGGGACATCTGCTAAAATTGAGTGTTGGGAGAATTAGGACAGACAAAAGAAAATATTTCTTTACTCAGTGTGTGGTTGGTCTGTGGAACCCCTTGCCACAGGATGTTGTGATGGCGTCTGGCCTGGACGCCTTTAAAAGGAGATTGGACAAGTTTCTGGAGGAAAAATCCATTACAGGGTTACAAGGCATGATGTGCATGTACAACCTCCTGATTTTAGAAATGTGCTATGTCAGAATGCCAGATGCAGGGGAGGGCACCAGAATGAGGTTTCTTGTTATCTGGTGTGCTCCCTGGGGCATTTGGTGGGCCACTGTGAGATACAGGAAGCTGGACTAAGTAGGCCTATGGCCTGATCCAGTGGGGCTGTTCTTATGTTATGTTCTTATAGATAAGTCTACAGTACATGGACAGAACGCATATTTCCCAACTAATCAAAAGTCTCATGCACTCACAGAGTTCCGCCAGCGCACTGGACTTCTGAATTATGACCTGATGCAAAAAGAAATCAAACCAAGAGCTAAAAGCTGGTCATAGAATATTTGTTTACTGGAAGTTTGTAATAATTGGCATATAGCAATATACAACCGTACAGAGAATGGGGCTCTTGCCCCCTCTGGTGTCTAATGTGGTACGACTGCTTCTGGGGTATGAATGTGCTCCAGTCAGTTGAAGGTGTTCCTATATAAATGTTGAGAAAATCCAAGTTTCAATTTCTATGAAGATCCATAAAGCTTAGCACAGCTACTCCTGCTTCCTATTCCTATAGTAAGGCTGAACTAATGACATGCCTTTGAGTCAACGGTTCACACACTACTCTCATTAAGGGACTCATTCTGTTTTCTTGTGCTTCACTGTGCTACCCACAGTCAGGAGGAGTATAGAAATTAAAATGAAAAATAGGATAGACAAAAGTTGGGTCTGCTAAGACTATGATAATGAACACTTCAGTGTGGATATAAAGCTCACCAACCTAAAAGTAAGTCTCAAGAAAAGCATATATTCTTTCCTAATCTCTACCAAACTGTTATTTGTATATGCTAAATACCATATTTTTCACTCCATAAGACGCACTTTTTCTCCCCCAAAAAGTGTGTGTGGGGGGGGGGGGGAAGTGTGTGCGTCTTATGGAGCGAATACTGCAAAAAAAACCAAAACTCCGCCCCCGGCCCCGCCCCCTGCCCGCTCTGCTCTGTTCGCCTTCCCAGGAAAGTGTGGGTGGGATGGCAATCTTGCTGAGCAAGCCCTCCTGTCTACTCAGAAGTAAGTCTCAGAGTCAATGGGGCTCACTCCCAGGAAAGCGTGGGTGGGGTGGCAGTCTTGCTGAGCAAGCCCTCCTGTCTACTCAGAAGTAAGTCTCAGAGTCAATGGGGCTCACTCCCAGGAAAGCGTGGGTGGGGTGGCAGTCTTGCTGAGCAAGTCCCTAGAGCAGGGGTGCTCATTATGTCGATTGAGAGCTGCCAGTCGATCTCCAGGCAAAATGAGTCAATCACAGGCTTCTCTCCTGTCCAAGCATCCCTAGGAGTGAGCCCCTGGCAGGCTTGTGAGCCCAGGGAGGCAGCCTAGGGAGTGAGCACCTGACAGTTCTGTGTGGTTCTGTGTGCAAGGGGTTTTGCACTGGTCTTGCTGTGATGTCTATACAGAGATCTTCCCTCCCCCACACCTTTCCCCTGCTTTTGCACTGGTATGTATGGAGATCTGCGCCCTCCCCCCACTTCCATCTGTTGGTTCTGTGTGCAAGGGGTTTTGCACTGATCTTGCTGTGATGTCTATACAGAGATCTTCCCTTCCCCACACCTTTCTCCTGCTTTTGCACTGGTATGTATGGAGATCTGCCCCCCCCCCCAACTTCCATCTGTTGGTTCTGTGTGCAAGGGGTTTTGCACTGGTCTTTCTGTGATGTCTATACAGAGATCTTCCCTTCCCCACACCTTTCCCCTGTTTTTGCACTGGTCTGTATAGAGATCTGCGCCCCCCCCCCCCTTGTATTGGAATCCAGGAAGATCTGGTGAGGAGGTAGATGTGGTGTCAGCAGTGGCCCCTTTAAGGGTAAGGCCTGGGCATCCAGCAGATTGTGCTGCACAGCTGCAGCCACTGGAAGGCAATAGGGCCCTCAGGGATATAAGGAGTACCAGAGGCAGAAAGGGTTTGTGGGTTTTGAAGGAGTGCAGGTTGGAGAGGAGACTGACTGTGGAGTGTGACTGGACTTGGATACCCTGATGGATTTGACTGACCTACCTGGAACCTGACCTTGGACTAATTTGGCTTATTGGCTCTGGACTCTGATTTGGTGACTCTGATTGATGGGACTGATTTACTTGGCATCTGTGGACTGGAACTGGACTCACTTTTGCTTGCTGCACTGGTGAGTTGCACAAGGGGGACTGATCAGCCTTAAGCGGGCACGAGGCCCAGTGGTTTGGAATTTGGCAGAACATCATTGTAGCAGAAAGATAATGTGATCCCCTATTTGAGTGCACCTGCCTTTGTGAGCTTCATAAATTCTGACTCTAGTGATGATGAGTTCTTGGGGTTTCCAGAAAACTAGAGTACTCAAACCTTTAAGTCTCTCCATTTGTTAATGACAGTGATAATGGTTCTTAATGCCACTGTTGACTGCTGTTCACTTTACATGGTTCAAATGTTATTCTGTTATAGTTTATTAAATATTTTATTACACTATTTGGTTCAGAATATTTTTTTCCTTGTTTTCCTCATCTAAAAACTAGGTGCGTCTTATGGTCAGGTGCGTCTTATGGAGCGAAAAATACGGTAGGTGAAAAGCCAAGACACTTCTCCCAACTAATCATTTAATGCAGAGGTGTCCAAACTTTTTGGCAGGAGGGCCACATCAACTCTCTGACACTGTGTTGGGGGCAGGGAAAAAAGGAATTAATTTACATTTCAAATTTGAATAAATTTACATAAATGAATATATTAGAGATGGAACTTATATGAATGAATGAAGGTCTAGCAATAGCTCAAGGCCTATAAAAGGCCTTGCACAAAGCAAGGCTGGCCTTTCCTTCACTGCTGCTGTTGGATCACAGACGTGAAACAGCAAGCAATGGAGGGAGCCCTTGTTCCACAGATCACGCAAGAGGTGGAACAGTTACCCTCATACTGAGAGTAGTTGCGTCGGGCTAGCATGGGCTCCAGCAAATCTCCAGAGGACCAGAGGGCTCTCCGCGTGCCAAATTGGGAGTCCTTGAGGGTCACAAGTGGCCCCGGGGCCGGGGTTTGAGCACCCTGATCTAACGTAAACATCTGTGTATATGCTATGTTATTGATTGATAATGATGTGACCCAATGAGATAGTCCCAAAAGATGGCATTTTGACTAGTGCTTCTGTTGGTGGGATATCATGGAAACGGAAGCTTCTTTTGTGAGAGGAATGCTCCCACCATGAATGGGGAGTTGATGGCTGGAGAGCTTGTCTGGATGCCTTCTCCAGTCAGATTTCTTGCTTCATATCTGAAAAAATTTTCACGTTTTGCTGATCTTTACCTAGATGAGAATTAGTCCTAGGAGTCAAGTTATTTTAGTTATGCTTTAGACTAGGATTTCAATATTTTCAGATCTCCTGAATAGATTATACTTCCCCCCCTCAAAACTGACATTGACCAAAAGTGTAGTAATCTTCCTTGACATTAGCTTCAACAAGGAGACAGATTGTTGGCAAATGGTAACTGAGGACCTTTAATGTATCACTCTTACTTCAGTTTTGAACAAACCCATATCTTGGAGTAATTCTGGAGATATTAAAAATACATTTTGGAATATCTGTCTTTAAGATAAAGGGCAAATTGAGAAACACTGTAAAAAGAACACAGCGAATTTAATTTGTTTTCAGACAGATTATCTGACCCAGACTACCAGTGTTAAAAGAATAATAAATGAGAAACTAGATAACAATTTCCTAGGTCAAGAACTGCTATACCTGCATTACATAAAGCTCCAAGAAATGGTCCAAATTCCATTGTGACATGTGGAAGACACTATCAAAATTATTTTTTAAAGGAGCTGCAAAAGGTCAATGATCTCTTTCAGGGAAAGACAGATCTATTCCAGATACACAAGGGAAGAGATATAATTCATTTTGCTGGAAGAAAGAGACAGAAATAAATATATCCAAAAATAAGTGGGTGATATTCTTCTGAAAAATAAAGTTCATTTAAAACATCATAAGCAACTCTAATTAAAATTAAAAATGCCTGATGTTTTCCTCTTAGACTTGGAGCCTGAGGGTCTGGAGGGCAAAAGGGGAGTG
Organism: Tiliqua scincoides; assembly: GCF_035046505.1. NCBI lineage: Eukaryota > Metazoa > Chordata > Lepidosauria > Squamata > Scincidae > Tiliqua > Tiliqua scincoides. The sequence goes on along the minus strand of NC_089824.1, from coordinate 39,351,131 downwards.
TACTGAAGTCCTTTAAGTATCTCAGGGTCAATCTCCAGGATAACCTCTTGTGGGCTCCTCATCAGAGAGCAACACTCAGTCTTGCCACTTATACTATCCATCCTTCACTAAAGCAGGGTCACAACTTTATTCTGGCCACGTTAAAGGTTATTAAGGCAAAGGTGATCCTGCAACTCCTTTATGGCTCCCTGGTTTGGATGGGATCACTTGGTCAAGCTTTTGGGTTGCTACAAGGCAGTGTTCTTTAGGAAGCTGATGGGTCTTCCTAGATGCACCTCTAATGCTATGATCTACCTGGAATTAGGCCAGTCACTAGTTGTGACCAGAGTACAGCAAACAAGATTTAAATACTGGTTGCATGTTTGCTTCCATGCTTGCCTCAACACTCTCATTTTTCAAATGTTATCTGATACTGTGACTCCCAAGTTGCTAAGCTTAGTGTGGAAGAAGGTAAGACTAAGGTTTCTCCCTGGACACCTTCTTTATGCTCCCAGACCCAGAAGCATTTATTTAGACTGTTGAAGCAAAGACTCCTTGAAGACTCCTTGTTTCAAACTCTTCACTCTACTGCTTCCAAGGTCTGCTCCCCCTTATACTTCCATATTCTGTCACCCTTTGGTCAGTTATCCTCTATTTGTTGTTCTTAACAGACTTGAGGGAGTACCAAGCGGTATCCTGTGCCAGATTTAATGTCACTCCCTCCCAAGTTTCCCTGGGAAGATACCATAAGATTCAGTTCCCTAACCATTGTTGCCCTTGTAACTCAGGTGCTGTGAAGACCTTAGCCCATATCTGCTTTTATTGTGTAATCCATGCAGATTCTCGGGTCATCTATTTGGATTCTACCCTAGAGAGCAAACTAGGGGTTTTGGACACAGAGAAATTGCTTTTTCTCTTCAGTGAAGGCCCCCCAGAAGTAACTGGGTGAGTAGCAAAATTTTTTTTGTTAGTGGACCAGAAGTTCCACACTAGACCTCAGTAAACTGACCGTTTGTATGGTTAACGCCTCCATGGAGGGAGTAGTTTGCTTGCATGCTAATAAAGCTTTATTTGATTTGATATAAAGCTGTTTTTTGTTTTGGTATAGGTTAAGATTTTATTCTATACTATAATGAAGTACATTTACACTGCAATTCTATACACACTTTCGTGGGAGCAAGCCACATGAATAGCATGGGCTTACCTTTGAATAGACATGCATATGATGGTGTTGTTAAAAGATTAATGACTAACATACATTTTGGCTACTTGAATGGTCTTAGGACCATATTTGTAATAAGATTTGATAACATTTATACAGACTTCTTGTGCATTGTTCTTTTATGTAAACATAAGTTACAAATATCTAGAAATTATTTACTTAACAGTATCACAAATTTCCAAGGATTTACTTCTAATTATGCTTCTGATTGTTGCCAAAGGGTAATTTTACTGTGCGTATTATAGACAATGTACGCATACAAGAATTACTGCAGACACCCACCCATAAGCCGGTCCCACAGATAAGGGCAGGTTTTGAGCCAACAATCATGGAATTTTCTATGACCCTCAGATAAGTCGGGGGTTAAACTTAGGGGGGTGTCTGACTATAGCTTTGTCTGATTCTACTGGAGGCCAGATCCTGAAAAATAACCCACCACTAATTGTTACCTAAGAACGGTAGTCTCTAATTTATTAAAAACATAGTAAAAGATCATAAGATACATTTTTATTCTTTTTAAATTCTGGTCTTCATCACCTTTTTGTAAGCACTATCAGAGTAAGTGCACTGTAAACATCATACCAGTAAAACAGTGGTTCCCAACCTGGTATTCATGTACTCCCAGGGACACTCAACAGGACCTTTAAGGGTACTTGAAAAAGAATGAAATAATGGTAGAAAAAGGCAGGTCATGCTCCAGAATGCCTTGCAAGACAGGAATGCTTTGCAAGGAACAGCAAGGCAGGAAGGGAGGTAGCTAGTTGGCTGTGAAAGCCCCACCAATAGCTAGTTTTTGGCCATCAATTCATGTATGCACCAGTGATTGAAAACCAGCACAGTAAAAAAGCTGAAACATAATATGTCAAGTGATCCATCACCCAGAATTTCTCAGCACACTTCTGGTGCAAAACAGTGTAAAGGCAGAGTCTTCTGCTCTTTGAACAGATAAAAAGAGAAAGCACTGTGATAAATACATGAATTCTGGGCTTTCATAGAGAGGAGATAAGGGCTTGTATTATTAATTACAAACATTTTGCTAAGATGAAGGGGACAATTTATGGAAATGGGCTGCCAAGGGATATGCAAGTGAAAACAGTTGGGAACCACTGCAGAGATACATGAATCAAATCCACCTTTAAGGTGTCTGGTGTGTTAAGTCAGAAGCTCTATGTACAACATACACCCCATAACACATAACTGGGAGTGTGCAATTCAATTCACAGCAGAGAGATGCAGCTGCATATATTTGCAATGCTTTTTACTCAGAAGAAGACCCACTGGTTTCCATGGTAATAAAAGAATACTTTTATTCTTAAGTAATGGTGCACTGAATTGTAGCCTGGGAAGGAGGGTCCCATTCTGGTGTTTCAAAAAACAGACCTGCTTTGCAAGCATTTGCAGTACAGAACCAGGCTGCAGCAGAAGGAAGGAGAATAAAAGGTTAATGAATTGCTTCTAAGGAGCTGTGCCTAAAACTTGGCACCTTTCTGCCCTTGAAAAACAAAACTTTTCAGAGTTGAAAGGTTTTGCCCTCTGATTGACCCAGAGATAAGGCCAAGTGAGAATTGGAGCTTGATTACTTGGCAAAAATTTCACTATAGGCAAGTATCTATGTATTTGCCCTAGATATAATGAAATTGCTTTCATAAATCCAATGGAATCTGGAAAACAAGTTCAATGTATAGTACATGATTCTCCTCAACCAGCAGATCCCCCCCAAAAGTGGCACTACATATTTGTGACCTAAGGATACTTTTGTAAAAAAAACCAAGTCATCACTTTAAATGCTTGGTGTCTGAAGAATTTTTGTAATGACTAAGGCTGCAATCCTATCCACACTTACCTGGGAGTAAGTCCCATTGATTCTAAAGGGACTTACTTCTGAGTAAACAAGCCTAGGACTGGACTCTTAGGCTGCAATCCTATCCACACTTACCTGGGAGCAAGCCCCATTGATTCTAATGGGACTTACTCCCGAGTAGGCATGCCTAGGACTGGACACTTAGGCTGCAACCCTACCCACACTTACCTGGGTGCAAGCCCCATTGACTCTAATGGGACTTCTGAGTAGAAACGCAAAGCATTGGGCTCTGCAGCGTCCCTGGCCGACGCTGTGAACAGGCGGTGTCCGCGCACACTCCAGCCGTTGTGAGGGTTTCCCATTCATTCTGCAGGCAGCGCGCAGAAGTGACTGTCGGGAAGCTTGCAGGGAAGCAGCGCCCCCGTCTGGCCGCTGGGGGAGGGGCGGGGAGCAGCGCTTCTGCCATTGGCTTCGCGTGAGGCGCTGCCTGTCGCCAGGGAGGGAGCTTGGCAGGCGGCTTCAGCCAGAAGCGGGGCTCCCTCACCGTAACAAGGAGCAACAGACACACGCACCGCACCGCACCAGCGCCGCCGCCTCACCCAAGCCGAGCACTCCCATTCCCGCCTCCATGGAGAGAGGCGCTCCGGCGTGTTCCCTCCTCGCAGCCTGAGGCTCGCCGGCACCCGAGTTAGCCTCGGGCTCCTTCACCCCTCGGTGTCTCCGCTCCGCCCCGCCCCGCCGGCTCTTCCCCTGTCCCCCCGCTCCGCTGTGGAGAGCCTCGGGCCACGCTGTGACGGAGCCCCACGCCAACGGTCGCCTCGGAGGTCCTCTGATGGCGTCTCACCAGCAGAACAGAATTCAAGCCTACCTGGAGAAGAACAGGATCGGACCCCTCTTCGAGGTAAGGCGCTTCCAGTCGGGGAGGGGGGCGGGGGCGGCTCAGCTCAGCTCCTCTCAAGGGGTAGCGCGCGCGCGCGCGCCCAACCCGTCCAACGGCGAGCGCGCGCCAGGCTCGCCAAGTAAACTTTCATTGGAACTGCGCTGCGCCTTCATTGGAACCGTCAGCCGTTGGGGAGCCGTTGGGGAGCGCGAGCGCGCGCTCGGGACGGGGCTCAGGTTGCACCTGCACGCGGGCGTGCTCCACCTCGTCAGTGCACGACATGCGCACGTGCCTCCCCCTTCTACGTTCACTTCCCTCCTCAACCCCTTTCAGGGTGAGGCGTTTGCTCCTCCAGCGGTTGTCTAGAAGGGGCTGTCACCGTCTCTTCAGATGGGAGAAGCTGCACTGGCCAGAACAAGCCTTGTCCTGTCCGCGCTTCCCTGGGAGTAAGCCCCATTGACGCTAATGGGACTTACTTCTGAGTAGGCTTGCACAGGATTGGGCTGTCAATCAGGCAGCCTCACTAGAGGCTTCCTTTCTCTGTCATGTACACGACTCTTCCTCAGGCTTTCATTATCATTATTAATAACAGCGACATCATTATTAATAACAGCAACAACAGGGATGTGCGGGTGGGTGGGGAGGCAGGGGAGGCAGAGCCTCTCCACTGGAGTCTTGCCGTGTGAGGCGCGCAGCCACACAACCCACTTGCAGGTGAGGCAGGGGAGGCAGAGCATCCCCACCAGAGTCCTTCGAAAAGCATCACCTCTGTGTGAGGTGCCCAAGCACACACAACCCACTTGCAGAGGAGGCAGGTGAGGCAGAGCCTCTCCACCAGAGTCCTTTGAAAAGTGCCACCACCTGTGAGGCACCCAAGCACCCCACAGCCCAAGCCCTCTGCCTGCCTGCTCCTCAGCCTTCTCTGCTCTGCCCATGGGTTGTGGGTGCTTGGGTGCCTCACACAGCTCTGCCTCCCCACCCACCTGCACATCCCTGTTGTTGCTGTTATTAATAATAATGATGGTGTGTGCAGAAAGAAGGTACTTTTCAAAGGACTCCAGTGAGGAGGCTCTGCCTCACCTGCCTCCCCACCCACCACACTTCCCTGAATAATAATGATAATGATAATAACAATGATGTTGTGTGGAGAAAGAAGTAGAAAGGACACACACGTTGAAGTACTATACAGTAGTTAAACAAAATGAGATCATTAATGCTTGAGGAAGAGCTGTGTGCATGACAGAAAAAGGAAGCATTATTATTATTACTTTTATTATTGACAGTGTTTATATACTGCTTTTCAATGAAAAGTTCACAAAGCGGTTTACAGAGAAAATCAGATAACTAATGGGTCCCTGTACCAAAAGGACTGACAATCTAAAAAGATGCAAAAAGAACACCAGCAGACAGCCACTAGAAAAGACACTGCAGGGGTGAGGCGGGCCAGTTACTCTCCCCTTGCTAAAAAGAGGAGCACCCACTTGAAAAAGTGTCTGTTACCCAGTTAGCAGGGGTAGCAGGGGCATATGCCAAATGTGTCCCCTTGACACATGGTCCTTATTTACCCCACAACCTATCTTTTCTTGCTCGTGCTTTTGCTTCCCCACTCTTAAATGGTTTTTTCTTTATGATTTCCTGTATATGTGTTCTCACTAATGTGTCTCCTCCACATGTGCTCCCTGCGCATATCTCATTGCTAACTCTTTTCTCTCCTTACATGTGTCTGTGTATTTTAAACAATACAGCTGAGCTGTCACTTAAAGAAATACAAGTATATGCTTCTGCTGATGCTGCAGAAGGCACCCTAGGTTACATTTTTTTTTTCTGTTGCCACATATGCCCTGAGTCAGGGAAACCAGACTGAGTTGGAATCTGGAGTATCTGTCACCTTTGGGCTGTGATCAGAGCAAGCCTGTCATGGATTACTGCTTGGCTATGTGCATGCATTTACTGACAGGAAAAGCATCCTGTGACTTGTCAGGGCACAGAGTCATGGAGTCACTTTGCACAGCCTGGCCACAGAAGACAGCCTGAGGCAGCCATGCTTCGCATTTTCTGTCATTTTGATGTAAGGGATGGACATTGTTCTAGAGTCACACTGGACTGGGACTGTTTAGGGCTACATGTGCAGAGTCAGCATATTGGAGTATTTGCTTCAGGTATAAGACCAAAACACTACTAGACTTTGATAAATCAGAGGGTAGCCAGAGACTTATGCATGCCAGACTCCAGTATGGATGGCACTCAAGTTGTTATCTTCTTTTGAGTAATATGAAACAAAAATATCATGTGAGAGATTAATTCAGGATTATTGGAAGCACAAGGCATATTTTTTTTTAAATGTAATTATAAAAATGGCCCATTTTATTGCAGCATTTTAAGGCATCATTTCTCTCTGACCCTTTTTGTATTTGCAATTACACTCTTCACCATACACTATAGTATACATCAGGGGTGTCCAAAGTTTTTGGCAGGAGGGCCACATCATCTCTCTGACACTGTGTCGGGGGCCAGGGAAAAAAAAAGAATTAATTTACATTTAAAATTTGTATAAATTTGCATAAGTTTACATAAACGAATATATTAAAGATAAACTTATATGAATGAATGAAGGTCTTTCAATAGCTCAAGGCCTATAAAAGGCCTTGCACAAAGCAAGGCTGGCCTTTCCTTTGCTGCTGCTACCGCATCACAGACGTGAAACAACAAGCAGTGGAGGGAGCCCTCATCCCACAGCTCACTCAAGAGGTCAAACAGTCACCCTCATGCTGAGAGCAGTTGCGTTGGGCCAGTGTGGGCTCCAACAAATCTCCGAAGGGTCAGAGGCTCATTGGAGACTGGGGGCTCCCTGAGGGCCGCATTGAGAGGCCTTGAGGGCCACAAGTGCCCCTAGGGCTGGGGTTTGGGTGCCCCTGGTATGCATTATAGCATACAGGCTTCTCAGTTTATATTAGCAAAATTTACAACATCTTGAAATGCTTTACTGGTAAAAATCTAACTTTCTGGTTTCCACTGATACTGTAGTGTATAAATTATCAATGATTAGTCATCAGAAAATTGCCAAGTTTGTCCCACTTGCTCTTCTTTTAAAATGTGGATACACTTTTAGTGCTTTCTTCATTTTTTGTCCTTACAATCATTGTGACGAAGGCCCTTGTTTTGTACTAATTCATCCTACATATGAAAAAACATCATATTGGTATTAATTCTGGGAGATTAAACTGCTTTTTTTGACTTCTCCAGAAACCAGTCATATGGTACTATTGAACTTTAATGAAAAACACATTCACTGAACCACAAAGCATGCTCTGAAATGGATACTATTATTAGTGATTCCAGTTTGAAGAGACGTCAGATAGTTCTAGTTTATAAGTTACAATCAAAAATTGTGATAAACCAGATGCTCTAGTAATTTGTGTATTTATGTATTTTCATGTCAGATAATCACATCTAGAATTTAAACTACTTTGGCCTTTGTGACTAGAGTTGCATAAATTTGTGAGCATAATATTAAGAAATAAAACACTTTACATGCTAAATACTGAGCCTTTTTTTTAAGCTATCTGATATTACTTGGCTAAATATGGCTCAGCTATGTTCATGAGCTACAGATGGCTCTCAGTTGGTGTGATCCCCATATGCTCTGTGGGTTTTGAGTACACTGATTCAACATATCTGATATTTGTAGCTGTAGTCTATTGAGTAGGACCATTCTGGTCTTTGCTGAGTGGGAGTAACCAATACAGTATGTTTAAAACTTAGCATTTATATTGTGTTTTGGAATCATTCAAAATGCTTGACATACTCTATGTCAGTGATTCTTAAAACAACTTCGTAAGTTAAATGGTACAGTCCACATATGTGGGAGGAGCTGAAACTACATAGTATGGTTCAGGTGTTTCAAAAAACTGATTTGCTGGATTCGGATCATACTGTGCATTCCACCCCCCCAACTCTTCCCTCATATGCCAACTGAATTCAGAGGTTCCTGGTTTGTTAAAATGGTGTTTCCTATGACTCTGATGAATTTGACTGAAATATTTAAGCCAGTTTTCTAGTCTGAATGTCATGGGAAATTGGTTTAACAACCATGGAACTTGAATGAGGCAGGTGCTTAACGGGATCAGGTAAGGGGGGGAGAGACCATGCACACAAACAGCTTGTTTCTAGTCCAACAAACCATAGTTGGTTTGATGGTCTGAACTGGATCAGGGAGTTCAGGGCTGATTTGAAATTTGAACTAGGGATTGTCCCTAGTCTTGTGTACTCCCTGAGGCATTTGGTAGGCCGCTGTGAGATATAGGAAGCTGGACTAGATGGGCCCTGGATCTGATCCAGCAGGGCGCTTATGTTCTTAAACTTCCTGTTTTTAAGCTGCAACATTTCAACCCCTATTTACTACTTTTTCTTATACTGTATAATAAACCTTTAGTTATATGGGATGGTGGAGAAAGTTCATGTTCCATTTCAAATACTAGGCTGCATGTCTGAGGGAATGCAGAGGGTGGTTTGCTGCATGATGGAAGGGTAGCTTCTCCCCTTTCCCCTATTACTGATGCACATGTCTAATAGCAATGATGTTTTTCTCATTAAATAATTATATATTTATTTAGATTTCTGATCTACCATAAGTATTAAACTCTAACAATATTTTCAGTCGTTTTCTTATTTACTTTTCTCTGTGACCCACATAACTAACTTTTTACTGCTTTCCTGAAACAGGAGAAGTCTAGGCCAAGATGTGTCACAAGGAGTATAGTTATGTATAGGAAAAATGCAACTGACTTTGGTAAAATAGTAGATAAAGTTACCAAGCTAAGAGTAGATAAAGTTACCAAGCGAAGAAGTTTTGTTTTGTCCCTTTGCTTGGGGACACAGGACCATGCTTAAGGACCCCAACTTTGACAAAAGTGTTGTCCTGGATCAGAGTCCTGCCTCAGTATCGCCTGCAAAAAGTGCAGTGTTGCAAGTCATTAACTTTCCAACATTCTTTCCAAGTAAAAACACCCAGTTCTTGCTAGCCCAACACGATCACTCCTGTGTGAAAGCAGTAATGCAGCCATCTGTAACTTCAGCAGCAGTAACTCAGGGAGCCAGTATAATTCTAAAGACTTTCCTCTGGGCAAAGTATGATTCTTGGGTGTCCACTGGAACAAAGCAATTACAACATGGAAGGGTGCTGTTGTAAGAATGTTCCTTTGGTCTTAAATTTTAGTCATATTAAATCATAAGGTTTAGGGCCCAATCCCAATTCTTTCCAGTGCTGATGCAGCTATAATGCAGTCCTGAGATAAGGGAACAAATGTTCCCTTGCCTTGAGGTCTCCATGACTACTCCACTACCACCACAGGATGCACCACACACCCTGTTGGCATGGCTGCATCAGCGATGGAAAGTTGTATAGAATTGGGCCATTAGATTTTCTCTGTTTGCTTTTTAAAGAGAGTAGATGGCATCAGTGGAAGGCCTGATCAAACTAAACTTTAACCCTCTTCTCCCTTCTTTCCTACTGTCTTTCTTACTTGGTTGGGTTAGAAGGTGGCAGTGTTTTGTTATTCAGTTATTTTTGTTATTCAGTTGTCGGCGTTGCATGCGTTCTGGCTCCCTTTTTTCTTTCCTTATTAATGCTCCCCCCCCACCTGACAAAATCTCAGGTATCCCTATGCCCTATTATGACTGCTTCCTTCATCCTCTCCCTCTCTTTTGCCCCTAGGAATCCCCAGATTTTCAGTGTTATCTAATTGAGCTGTTTCTCTTCATTGAACAGTAAAGAGTCACTATTTTCAAAATAACTGAGCCGCTTCGGTTGCCTCTAAGCAACTTCCATTGTTTGTTTTGCCAAGGTCTTCATAGCTGCACCTGCTTAAAAGCGTCAACCAAACCTGTTTGTAACTTAGATATTCATAACTTGAACAACTGTAATTCAGGGACTTTCTTTTCCCCTTGTTTTATTTCATTGAAAACCAGTCATCCTGTCTTTCTTAGAATATGAACCAGAACTAGGAAGATGTCAAACCTTGTTTGACAGCTGGCTCATTAATGTGTCTTAGTTTATTCAAGATGTTCATGAGGGTGAACCTAGATTAATGATGCCTTCCCAACTTCTAATTGAAGTATATGAGTTGCAAACAATATATATTGAAAAAGCCCAATTTAGCTTACATTAATGTTGAACTGAATAATCTTCCCACCTAGCAATTCAAATACATTTCAGTAGAGAAAAGAGAAATAATATTTAGAGTTAATTTCTGCCTAGCAAATCCGCAATATGCTTGGCAGCTAAATGGTTACTAAACAGACATGTTTTTACACTTCTGCTTACACTTTCAAGGAGGTAAGGATTTTTAAAAATCATAACCAGTATAGCAGTGGTGGAATTCTTCAGTAATCCAGACTGTGGCTCTGAACTATTACCTTCACTGGTCCTTGTGACAGAGGCCATAAAAAGCTTTATTATGGTTGTGTGTGTCCGTTCTTGTACTTTAGATTTTTCTGTATGTTTTTCTATATATTTGGTATTTTTATGTTTAAGACTAACTATATGGTACTGCTGCAGTGCCAGAATGGCAGCTTTGGCATCCTATTGCTGTTTGAGCAGCTGGCAGCAGCTCCTGACGCCTCCTTGGGGGAAGGGGACATACATCCTCTTCACCTGAGTAAGGGAAGGAGCCCTGCGATGGGGCTACTCGTCCTGGCTATTTAGCCAGCGCAGAGTAAGGGACGCCTCATGTCAGGCTGCAAGGCCTGACACAGGACTCTGGATCCAGCAGAGCTCTCTTTTGTCCCACTCACTCCCCCGCCACGCCTTCACCCCGCCCTCTGCCCACCCCGGAACGTGTCTTCCCTACTCCCCTTCCTTCCTGACTTAGCTCTCCACCGCCCAGTGCTCCGAGCAACCACTGGGCAGCGGACTGCTGGCCTCCGACTGGCGCTGACCCAGTGCAGGCTTGCGCTGGGCCAGCTCTGATGCTAATGCCCGTGAATGTGCCTTATGGCACTCAATAGGATTGGACCCTAAGTGTGTTTGGCTACAATCCTGTACTCACAATCCTAGGAGTAAGCACCATTGAACTCAATAGAACTTCTGAGTAGACATGCATAGGATTGCACTTTTAGTTTTTACAGGAATATTTTTCTGCATTATCTGCATAGGTTTCTCATCTCCTTCCCAGGGGCCTTTCCAGTTCCTTCTATCTTTCCTGACCTCTGGCAAGTCTTCCTCACCTGTCATTTTTTCTTTCCAATCCTCTGCTTTGTACCTGGACTCCCCCTCCACTTGTCTCATCCCTTTTCTTGACCTCTTCCATTTTCTCTTATCTGTCTCATTCTTTATGCTGGCGCCATTCCTCCCCTCTTCCATGCCAGTTCTCTCCAACCTTTTCCCCTGCTGTATGGAACTTCTGAAGCGCTGGAAGCAACCCTGTTAGCTGACTTGCAGCCCAATCCTATACCTGTCTACTCAGAAGTAAGTCCCATTCTAGTCAATAGGGCTTACTCCCAGGAAAGTGTGGATAGGATTGGAGCCTTAAGGCCCAATCCTATCCAACTTTCCAGCACTGCAATGCAGCCCCAAGGTAAGGTAACAAATGTTCCCATACCCTGAGGAGGCTTCTGTGATTGCCTCCCCACCATAAGGTGCAGTGCATTCCCAATTGGCACAGCTGCACCAGCACTGGAAAATTGGACCTAAGGTCCCAATCCTATGAGCCTCTGGCTCTGGCACTGAGCTGGGTGTTGCAAATGTGCTGTAAGGCATGCCCGAGACACCCAGAGAGAAGTGAGGGCTGGCCCAGTGCAAGTCGGTGCTAAACCTAGCACTGGCTGGACAAGCACTGTAAGAGCTCCAGGCGGCTGTCAAGGGTCTTAGGAACAGGTGGAGGTATTCCAGAGCGGGGAGAGGACAGGGCGGGGGAGGAACCAGAGCCCTGCTCTGCTGTGGCCCAACACAGAGTTTCTTAAGTCTGCTGGTAAAATAGCCAATGCGGACTTGTGAAGCCCCATTGCGGGTCTTGGGGCTTTACCCAGGGAAAGGGAAAAGACCCCTTCCTCCGAGAAACCTCCAGCGACCCCAATGGTGCCACTGGCTGTCATTCAACTGCCCAGCTGATTGGCGTAGCCTCACCTCCTCTCAGTGCTGCTGTTCCTGTCCAGGGTTCACAGGGGGTTATAGGACAAAGCAGATTGGGACTGCAGCCGAGAGTGAGTGGTAGGGTGCAATTAAGACTGAGAAAAGGATTAGTGAGATTGCGGGAGGCTGTAGAGATTAGATAATTCAGTGCTTCTCAATGTTTGTCCTCTGCTGTACCACTTCACATGGTCTCCCTATTCGAAGTATCACCGGAAGTAACTGACAGTGACATCATTGCCAGTTACTTCTGGGTTGGGAGGCCAATTGTGACACAACAGACATCATTTAGAGGCTCAGGGTGGATGGGAGAGCTTTTTCGAGCATGGAAAAGCATGCTTTGGCGCCTCCTACCGCTGTTTATTGTGTCCTGTTCCTGATCTAAAAGTGCCTCTAACCCCTGCTAATTGGGTAAGAGGCACTTTTTCAAGTGGGTGCTCCTTTTTTTAGCAGGGGGAGAGTAACCGGCCAACCTCACCCCAGCAGTGTCTGTTCTAGTGGCTATCTGCTGGTATTCCTTGGCATCTTTTTAGATTGTGAGCCCTTTTGGGACAGGGAGCCATTTAGATATTTGATTTTTTTTCTGTAAACCGCTTTGTGAACTTTTAGTTGAAAAGCGGTATATAAATACTGTTAATAATAATAATAATAATAATAATAATAATAATAATAATAATCTTGCTGCTGGGTGGCAGGGGTCCAGGGGTCCCACGAGTACCACCAGACACCATATCAGGCACCACTGGTTGAGAAACACTGAGATGTGGTGTAGGACAGAGGGTTTTCAAGGGAGGATAGAGGAAAAAATAGCAGTGGGGCAGGAGAAATATTGGTATTGGTCAGTATTGGGACTTAGACTTAACTTGTGGCTGTCCATAATTTTACTAATTACATAGATAGAATTGCATTAAATAATTACAAAAGAGCCCTTTCAGAAACCAAATTATTTCTCAGAGTGGCTCAAGTGCTGGAGGTACTTTTACGATCACTGCCCAAGGAATAAGTAACCCGAAGTGACAGGATTTATTTGTCTTACTCTAGAGATGAGTAGATTTTAAAGAAATTCTCTGAAGACTGTTCTTTAACCTCTTATACTGGTTGAATGATTTTATTTTTGAAATCTCATGTCAAATTTTAGTTTAGTGAGTGGAAAGTGGTATTTGAAGACTGTCCTATGACTCTAAAATTTTAGTGAGCTTAGTAAAAACCTAGACAGTAATATATTTTCAGGTTTTCTTTAACTTCTGTTTTTATTCATTGTCAGTTTACATTGTATCGTTTCCTTTGTATTTAAATTCTATGTAAATTTTGACTTTACTGTTAATTCTTTGAATATGAGATCTTGTCCGTACGTATGTTGTCTCGGTTCTGCCTGCTGCAATTTTGCTTTTGGTTGTCTCTACCTCCCAAATCTGGCATGTCTCCTTCCAGTGTTTTTGTTCTCTCAGTTATGTGTGAGCAAGTTTTACTGTTGCCTTTGTAAAATAGTCTTTAGAAATTTGGAAAATTTTAGTTATTTGGAAAAAAGGCAAAACTGCATATTCTTGCTAGAGTTGACATGATAGAGAGGCAGTACTGCTTCAAGGTAATAGGCAAAATGAGAATCCTGCCCCAGATCCTAGTAGAAATAGATTCATTCGAATGCAAACTCATTTGCTGTTGGACTATGTGGTTTGGAGCCCCAGGTAGTGAATAGCTAACACCACCTGTGAGGATATTTAGAGGGAGAGAACAAGGAATGACTTATGGCTCATTTGTGAGCACGATGGCAGAGTTGATTATGTGTGCCAGGGCCAGATTCAAAGACAGGGACCTGAGGAAAACTGTGTATTTTATGAAGAAAATGTTTTTTCCTGTGTGTATGTTGCACGGCGAATCAGGTTTCAAGAACAAACTCAGCAGACTGAAGTTGTGGTGGTTTCCAAGCTTTTATTCATTGCCAGCAATGAGCTTCTCTTGGTGGTTCAAAATGGGAGACACAGAGTGCTGTGGTAACTCTCAGTGCCTCCAGAGAATAGCAGCCTTCCATAGGTGTCCATTGTTTAAATACCCCTAAGGTCCTTTGTTTGAAAATCTCACACTCTCATTGGCTTGAAATTATGACATCAGTGTTAGCTCATTTTACAGACATCTGGTTGGCTAGGTTTAACTGACCAATAAGAAAAATAGAAATTTGCATTAAAACATGTCCAGAGGCGGCACTGTTCACCCAATTATTACTGTCTTTGCCTATCTCTGCTTATTCTTCTATTGGCCTGACCTTGACTTCATCTCTTTAACATTCTTAGTACCAGGCTTCTTAGGGCTGTGTGCCAGCATTGTTTAAACTAAGTTTTCTCTTATATGTGTACTTTAGGAGATGTTAGTAAGGTATAGTAGTAAACATATATTTATTCTGTATAGGGAAACTAACTTTTAAATAAAGATTTCCTTTTTAGAACTCTTTTCCTATTTATTTTAATTAAACTTAACTTTTCTGTCAGCTTTTAGAGGCTTCATTAATGTTTTGCTGACCAGTGGACTTTCAAGAATGTTGGCCAATTAGACAACTTCATAGACAATTTATTACCTCATTATTTTGTTCTTATGCAGGTGTTTCTTTTATCTTGGGGACTCAGTGTTAGTTAGCTGGACTTGATTTACAAGTGTCCTCATTAGAGTGTCTATGTCCAGTCTTGTTAGACAAGATTAATGGCTGCTTAGCTCAGACTTTCTTAAAATGATTTAAGTTATGTCTCTTTATTTTACGCATCGTGGTGCTAAGAGATAAGTTCTTTAATTATCTCATTTCCTGGCCAGGTGCATCTTTGACTTCTCATTATTTTCAAATCTCCTTATGAGTTATGTTTCAGTTAAAACATCAAACAAGACTTTGAATCTTACAGAATTGGAATGTACTCCAACTAACTTTAGCCTTTCAAGGTTGCTTCTGGCTGCTACTTGTCAATTCTCACTTCTCTGTGTATTCTTACAATTAACCTATTAGAATTAACTTAAACGACCATACCTGTATCAACTATACTTTAAAGAATAGCTTCAATAATTATTAAAGCTGTTTTCCTGGTTTAATTATGTCCAAAATGCTCCTTTTGTCCAGCTTGACTTTCAAGCTTCTGGGGGTGTATTTTCTGTTCAGCCTGGTTCCATTTATCAATCCAATTAACTTTTTGACAGCTGGATATTCTGAACTCATCATTCTGGCAGGCTGCCAAGAGCAACACCCTTCAGGACTGCCTGACCAGCTTTCATTCTCTGTCCTCTGAGCATCCCCCTAAATTTGCCTTTGTTTATTTGTGAAATGCTTAAACACTCAGGCTTCTAGCATTTGTAATGTTCTAAGCATGACTGTATACTTTATATGTTTATTTGGCTAAAAAGGGAAAACTTGTTGAATCACATTCTAACATTCAACTTAGCTTTTCCTATTGCATCCTTTTAGAAAGGAAAGCCTATTAAAACTGTACAAAATACAACTTTTGCTAATTAGCTACTCATCTTGACATATCTGTTCCTTTGGCAGTTTGCCTGGACATTCCTTAAAACTGGACATTCCTTAGGCAGTGCCTGCTTGAAGCTGGGACCTAGCATTTGATTTTTTCCCTATCATATTACCAATAATTAATCCATTGGTGTATTTAATCCTAGAGAAGCCTAAATGAATTTTATTTCAAACCTTTTCTTCTCCCTGGGTAACTTATTTAAAAGGGGAATTTTCCTGCATTTTAGCTGGCGTCCTCTCTAATTCCTTCAAAAGAACATTTGCTAGCTGTCAAATAACACTTTAATTGGGCTTATTTATGGCTAGCTGTACCTTTGGCCTACTTCAAACTGTTTCAAACTGAGAGAGAGCAAAGTTGCTTTTCTGGGCCTGCTTGAGCAACCAAACAGAAGGCTGCTTCTGAGCAAACATACATTTTGGCTTACTTTGGGTATGCTGAACTCTTTAAACATACATCTTCTCCTTACATAACAGAACATGTATGTAGTTTGGATTACTTCTGCCAGCTTGCCTCATGTACACTCGTGTGTACATGAGTGTTTCCCACTGTAAATATGTAATATATTAATCATATATAAACATGTGCATGCATCTTTAAACACTTGTGTATACACCGTAAAGGTTACCCAATCAGTGTTTCTATGTACTTGGTATTTAAAGTAGGAAAATACGTATTGTCTACACTTTATGTGTTTGCTGCAGGCAGTTCCAGTTTACATTCGATAAGCATCCTTACCATGTGTAGTGTCAACATAGTTCAAATGCATCTACATTCACATAGACTCTCTGTTTAATTCAGTCCATTCTTTGCCATCCCCAAAATTCTCTGTAATTCATAGTGTACTGCTTTTCATGCTGGTCATGCTAACCACATTGTGAATTTTCCTCCAGCTGGTGAACACAACACTGTATTATGATAAGGAGGCAGATATCATGCTCTGAGTTCTTAAAAATTTATAAGAAGTTTGGTGAAAAACACATTTTTCATCAAGAAATTCCAGACTGCTAAATTAGTTGAGCTGGATCAGACAGCATAATGTTTAATAAGGTTTTGAGTAAAGGGATTTCTGCTGCCTATACCATCCATTTTACTCCACATGCTATGTTTACTAGTGGGACAATACTTGCCCAGTGTGGTGCGTTCACAGAGTCTTTTTTATTTTATGTGAACTGGCCCATAGTTTTCCTGCCTCCCTGTCCTACAACCCATAAACAAACTGTAAGAGGACTTACAGTTGATAGGTGATGTATCAAAATTACCATCAGCTAATGCAAGTAAGGGTGCAATCCTAACCCACTTTCCAGCACCAACATAAGGACAATGCAGCTTCTAGGTAAGGAAACAAACATTCCCTTACCTTGAAGAGGCCTCTGTGAGTGCCCCCCCCAGTTGCAGGATGCAACACATGTCCCATTGGCATAGTTATGCCAGTGCTGAAAAGTGAGTTAGAATTTGGGCCTAAGTACTTCAATTCTAATAATTTTCAAGAGTAGTATTTTGCAGATATTGTATAGGTGCCAGATTTGAGTTTGTGATTATTGTATATATATTGTACTGCAGAAAAAAAAGCAGACACAGTATTCCTCACCTGTGAGCAAAGAGGATTATGAGTGAGAATTGGATCAGCAATTATATGTGAAATCATCTTTCCTGATTGCTGAATCAATATAATTAGTTTTGTCTAAAGACTTCCTATTATACAAAACACCTTTGCCAAATGTAGATTCCACTGATAGGAATATCTTGCTTTTCTCTGGAAATGAATTTCCATGTCATTTTAAGGCTACAGGGCATTGACTTTTTGGGTAATAGTCTAAGATTAGAATTATTCCTTATGGTAATGAAGACTATGCATTCTAGTCATGCTCAAAGTAAAGAAAAAATGTGTATAAAACAGCATTTTGTGGCAATTTGATCCCAACTATGTTTACTCAGAAATAAATTCAGTTGACTCTAATGAGATTCATCCCAAGTTTTATTTCCTACATAGGAGTGCAGCTGAGCAGCTCAAATCAGTGCATGTTTACTCATAACTTAGTCCTAAGCAAATGTGCATAGGATTGTGCCATTATATTACCTGTAAGCTGTACCACTGAGGATATGATTGAGAAATACTGTACTCAGAAATACTGTACTGTACTCATTTAAGCATATATGTTTATAATTATTAATTCATTTGGGTAATATACTGTTACAGCAGTGTGTTGGTATTTGTTAACAAAAACATTTTGTTTCATTTTAATTTACACATTGCTACTAATATTTATATTAAAGTACACATTCTTTATCTGGACACATTTAAAAGCTTTTATTTTTTAAAAAACAGGAGTCAGAACCCAGAAGTGTACTTGTGGGGGAAAAAAACACTGAAGCTTTCATTGTTTTTTTCTCTTCCCAATGCAGTTCACATGGCTGGGCCGGCATGCTATTCCTTATTTCAAATTTTGTTTGGATTGGGTGTGGGATTTAAAGCTATTCTTCTTAATTTTCATTTCTAATACCTAAATTGTAGTTTTAACAAAGCAATTTTCTGTGGCAAATTGGGTGCCACAGATGTTCTGCAGATGTGCCACAGGAATTTAGGGGAGGGTAATTTATTAGTGTGGCCATAGGGACGTGAGCTCCCGACCAGCAGGGTGGTGTGCCTTATCAATTGTCAAAAAACTGATGGTGTAGCCTTGTCAAACAGAATTGCTGAGCATACATCATAGTCTTGCAAACCTTCTGATTTAGACAAATGTGTGTAGGACTAGAATGTGAGAATCTGGCAGGTAAAATCTGGAACATTCCTGCAGCACTTCTCTGTCTGCCCACCTCCTACTCGTTCCGCTAGTGCTCTGAATTTTTTAAAAGATACTTTGATTTTTTTTAAACCTCATCAAAATGGAAATCAATGAAACACTTGAAGAGAAGTTTGCTATAGCCATCTGAATTGTTATTGGTTTTCTTATTGTAGAATTAATGAGGTTTTATTTCTAATGTTTCACTTAATTCTGAAACAATTAACATTTCAAATCTACCTTGATTTAGCATGTTGATTAAAAACATTTGGATTTTTTTTTTTTAAAGGTATGTATGTGTGTTATTTGTCTCTACTGTGGCAGTGATATGTTTTTATGTGTTTATTGGAAACATAACCTTTCCCCCCCTTTCCCCCCCATGCTTATAAGATGGTCTAACAAGGACATAGTGATTTTTGATGGCCTGCAAGAAGAAATTTTCAGATACTGTATAATCTCAAGTCCTAACCTGTGCTGGAACAGGCAGGTCGAGTGACCTGACTGTATCCAGTGCAGGTTGAGAGGTGTCTGGAGGGCATCTTGGGGTAAGGGGATATTACCTTGTGTCGAGTCAGCCACCCCTATGAGGCTCCTTGGATCTGTACCAGAGATTTTGCTGGCACAAATCCAAGCAACCCATGTAAGGCTGCAGGGCACGGGAATGGTGGTTACGATATGGCATGGGTTGCTGCTGCTTATCTTACCTCTTTCTGGGTCTGATCTGCCTCCATTCTGCCCTCCCACCCCCTTTTCCCACCCCCTGCACCATCCTGCCCGGGCTGGCACAAACGTCTCCCTTTTGACTGGTGGTGGCAGGCCGGCACATGTTGTTGTGCCAGCCCAGGTGGCTCAGGAGTAGTTGCAAATGTGCTTTTTGGCCCATTCACAACATTCTTGGGCCAGTGCAAGGGGCCTGTGCTGGCCTAACAGAAAGTTAGGACTGGGCTCTAAGAGACCTTAGGCAAGCCACTCCCTATCAGTCTCAGTTACCCAGCTGCAACTGAATTCAGTGGAACCTATTTTTGAGTAAACATGCATAGGATTGTATCATTTCTTGCCCTACAAGATTATTGCAAAGAATTCCCTCAAGATAGTTCATGGAAGCACTTTACACTTACATTCAGAAAGTGCTGTGGAAATTATTATTAATATTCTTCAGATTATGGTAGACTAGAGCATTGTCTGCATTTAGTATGTTCCTTTGCAGTGGGATTGCATCTGGGTATCTGGAAAGTAATAAAGGAAATCATAAGTAGTACAGTGTTATACCACATTATACTTTAAAAAAAAATCATATTCTGAATCAAAGTTTGAACTCTGTTTCAAAATCCTAGAAGTACAGTGGCAACTTGGAGTTCTTTTAGAGGTATCCTCTTTGTAGGGAGGTGTGGATTTGGAGAGCTTATCTGTAGTTGACCCTTGGAAATAAATGACATTTCAGAAACACAGGATTAAAGTACTGAAACTGTCACATGGGTGAAATAATAAGATAACATAATTCAGAAACAAATTTGCAGAGTACTGCAATACTTTTAAAAGAAGTTGATAGTTGTTTCAGGTAAAAAGCCCACCACAAACATGTGAATGATAAAGATGAGAAAAATCAATGGAGTTGGAGTGTTGATGAGGATTAAGTATGAACTTAAGTAAAGAACTTACCAACAAATCTTTCCTGTGTTAATGAAAAGAAATACAGTGAAGCTGTGTGGTTGTTATTGATGGCGAGCAAAAAAATAACTCTGAACATTTTGTACGTAGTATCTGAAAACATCCAGTTAATCGTTTCATTTGTCAATGTTCTTTGTCTTGGGTGAAGAAAATTACATAATCATCTTTATAAAATGGTTAAATATAGCTTTTGAATCATTTCGAGGTGTACCATATGGAAAATAAAAAACTAACCTGAAACTGGTCCTATTGCCAGTTATGAAGAAAGATAGAACATGTTTTAATTAACTCAATAGTCTGATTGGTACACTTAGATATGAGCTAATTAGAGTTTTCTTGAAATTTGGTTTATAATTTTTTGGGGCCCCTCCCAGATGCCCTGACCCCCAGCTTACCCTGGAGCAGGCACCCCATGCCCAGTGTGGGGAGGTTTCCCTGCCCTTGAGGGGGGCAAAGAAGGTTGGCTCACCCCAACCAGACAGAGGAGGCTGGCCGGGCAAACAAGGAACACTGAAGGAAACAAGCCAGCAACAGGGAAAGCCTTTCTGCCCCACCTGGAGGAAGGGGAGGGGCCAAAGGGGACAGGCTTTCTCCATAAAATAAGGAAGCCAGGGATGAGAGGCAGTCAGTGTGAAACAGGGAGCTGTGAGATGAATGGTTCCTGCTCCTAGGCAAGGTTTGGCAACTCTGCTAGGGAGGAGGACAAGGGTGTTGGAACCCCTTCCCCTCCAGCCAATCTGAGGCCTCTCTGGGGGTGGAACAAGCCTGCTCCAGGCCCCTCCAGGGCAGGGACCCTACATAATTAATAGGCTGTTAAGTCATTTCATTTGTTTATTCAATGGCAATCATAGGACACCTTGAATACTGTCTTGAACTGAATAGCTGATGGTGCACTGTATGGGAAATTTAGATCAAAATAGATATATATTAAAAGCATGATGTTTAAAAGTGGCTAATTCTATGTTTGTTATTTTTTGTTAGAGCAGAAAAATAATTTAAGATCTGTGTATAACCCATAGAAATTCATCATTCAGTGATGGAAACATTTAAGAAAAAGTTTTCATGTATGAATGGAGGCAGTTGACACATTCAGTTGTGAATGAATAATTAACTGAAGAGTGATACATACATAAATTAGTCTTAAGAAGCAAATCCTATATATCGAATGAATAAATATATAGAGATGCACCCATATAATCAACTAGGTGACCAGTACTGGTCATAATTTCTGGCAACCTCCTGTTGCTAGCATTCCCAGCAGAAAATAGGAGAGGTCTTTCACTTCATGCTGGGTGGGAAAGACTTCACCCATCCCTGACATGCTGTAAGCCCTGGCCAGCATGCCAGGCATGTCTGGGAACCAGTTGCTTTAGCAGTCAGTGGTGATGTCACTGCCAAGTGCCAGCCTCAAAGGTAAAATGGACAGCAGCAGAGTTGCTGGCAAGATACCAGCTGCTGGCATTCCCCCTAACGAGAGACTGGGCTGGTACCTGCTGATAAAGGGACAGCAGGGAGGCCACAAGGGAAAGAGATGTGGAGTTGAAGAGACTAAGAGTGGACACAGGGAGAAGTGAGGCAACAAAGAATGAGGTGAAGGAGGAGACTGAGAGGGCGATGGAGAAGGAGAAGTTCAGTAAGGAGATGCAGAGAGACATGAGAGGAGAAATACAAATGGTGGAAGAAGCAGGTAAGGAAACCAAAGGCACAGAAGGGGGATCCAAAGGGAACAGAGCAGAGAGAGGAACAAGAGAGAGACAGGGCACAGTTTGAGAAGGCAAATGAGGAGAAGAGGACTGATAGTGGTGCTGGTAGTGGTGCTGAGTAAGTAGCACAGAGGCCCAGAAATGGGCAAGGCTAGTGTCTAGCTGGAAGGAGGGAGCAGAAGGCCACAGAACTCAAGGGGGCAGGGGCTTCCTAGAGGTCCAGCCATGGACTAGGGCAGGGGTGTCAAACATAAGGCCCGGGGGCCGGATATAGCCCCTGGAAGCTTTTTATCTGGCCCTCAGGCTCTCAGCTGCTAAGGTGTTACAGCTGAAATGGCAGCCCACATGAAAATTGGGCTTTCCCAAATCTTGAAATATGATCAAGATTTGCGTACTTTTTCTTTTGTCATTTGCAGTTAATGAGCTTTTATGTGAGAACAGGGTCTGATTTCTGACCATTAGCTGCTTAATGATGTCACTTTCTGCTTAATGACATCACTTCCGGCCCTCAGCTGGAGCCCTGAATGCTAACTTCGGCCCTCTGTATGAAACAAGTTTGACACCCTTGGACTAGGGCTTTCCAAATAGGCGGAGGGACAAATGCCACTGCCCCCACCCAGGGTGCTGCGCAAGTGCAGCATATTCCTCCCAACTTGGTGGCTCCCACAATATGAGACCCTTTGATAAGGCTTCAGAGGAAAGTGAACTGGGCACTACATTATCTATACTGGCCCTTGCTCCAGGGGTGATGCAAAACTTTTACCAAGGAGGACAGGACTGAGACAGGCCAAATGAGAGGACTGAGTGAAATAAAGAAATATATCAGGGATGAGGGAGTTACCCAGTTTTTAGTTAGGGGTGAGCAGCCCTGATTCATTTTGGTGACTGTCAGTCAAGCCTTGTAACCAGTCAAGCCTGCCTTTCAGACTTTAATTTTTGGCCCTGGTTGCTGTGTCTCACCACAACCCTTTTGAGACTGTATTGTCCTGATGGAGGGAGGAGGACCCCCATGGTTACATGTGTACAGAAAACTCAGAAGAAGGGTTTGTCTTACTTTGCACTCTACTTTGGAGACACTAAGAAGTAACAAAAATATTTGTTGCTATTTGTGAGCCCATCCAAAGGTTGACATGAAGTGAAAAATGAAGTAAATGACATGAAGTAAATTGTAAATTTTACTCGTCAAAGTAAAAATGACATGAAGTAAATTAACCAGGTGCTCCTCCAAATTCTCTGCATATGTCAGATAACTCAGGGAGGGATGGGAGTCATGATCACAAATAACGACTATTAAGCTGAGTCAAAATTTGTGACCTCCCCTCTAGAAATACATACTTCCCTAAATTCCCACATTCTCTTTTATTTATTTATTTGATTACATTTAATTACATTTAATTTAGTTAGTGAGTTACGTAGTTAGGGCCCAATCCTCACCCCTTATGTCAGTGCTTTCCAGCACTGGCATAGTGGTGCCAATGGGACATGTGCTGCATCCTGCAGTTGGGCGTCACTCACGGAGGCCTCCTCAAATTAAGGGAATGTTTGTTCCCTTACCTCAGAGCTGCATTGCCCTTTTGTCAGTGCTGGAAAGCACTGACATAAGGGGTCGGGATTGTGCCCTTAGTCAGTTAAAAGATTTTTATCCAGCCTTTCCTCTGCCGGAGCAGATGCCCAAGGGAGCTTACAATTTAGAGATTTAAAAAATGCAATTTATAAAAATAATGAATAAACTCAGGGGGAATGCTGGATCTCAACCCCGTACTCTGAGCAGCATAGAATGGGTGCAAGCCGCTCCGCTCTCCTCTGACATGTCACCTCCTGAGGTGACACAAGTCCGAGGAGACCCATTGGGGCTGCGGTGGCTTACCTGGGGGTAAGGGGAAGAGTTTTCCCTTACCTCTGGCTGAGCCATTTTGGTCCTCTATCTTGCACTGAATACAGTGCAGGTCTCCTAGTCAACCTCTTCCAACGCAAGATAGGATTGCACTGCACATAACTCTGCTTAGAGTTTGCTGTCGCACCAAGATTTTATAAATTACTTGAGGATGTAATTACTCTAGAATTTATTCTTGTGAAAATTCAGTAAGTTTTTAGTTTGCTTTAGTTTCATATACTGGTATTTAAAAGTTGAAACATCTGTAGTTATATGAATGTGTATCAGCTTTTCATATTAGTAAACCAATTTATTATTAAGCATTATTTATAAAGTGCCATAAGTGAGCATAGTACTATAAGTAAAAGATGGGTCTGTACCATGAAGAGTTTTCTGTCTAACAACCCAATCCTAACCTGCACAGGAACAGGCAGGCAGGTTTGCCTGCACTTAACTAGCACAGGGTTGGAAGTGACTTTGATGCAACTCAGAGCAAAGGGTATTTTTCCCCTTACCCTGAGCCACGCAATGGGGCTACTTGGATCTGTGCCAGCTAAATTGTTGGCGCAGATCCAAGCAGCCTGAAGTTAGACTGGGGTGCTTGGGAGGGAGGTTGCATCTGGCCTAAGTATCAGAGGCCAGTCCTGCTGCTCTTCCGGGCATACCCTGCCTTCCAGTCTGCCCACCCCCAGCCCCAGAACACCCCCCAAACACCTTCTCCTGGCATCCCCAAACCCCTGTGCCAATGGCCTGCTGGTGGCACGAACTTACCTTTACTGGGGCTTGCTCTGACACGGGGAGGCTGGCGCACATCCTTGCACCAACCTCCCAGACTCCTGCGGGAGTGCTTTATGGCACATTCCTGTGGGAATGTGCTTTATGGCACATTCGTGACACCCAGAAACCAGCAGAAGGGACTAATGCTGGTTTACGTGCATTTCTTGATTGCATTCTAAATTTAGATTGGGGAGAGAAGGAGAACAACAGAGATGGGGAGGATGAAAAGGGGAAGCATTGGAATTTGTAACTTTATAATGTATATAGAAATATAGACAATTTTTAGATATAGACTGGTAAGAACTGGCGTTGTTTCCAACCTGTGGTAGGAATAGTAAATTAATTGTCAGTTAGCCTTGAGATCAATACAGCAATCACATAGGTTCTTATTTGCTCCTTTGAGCACAATGAAGGTGGCAAAGATTAATGAACACCCTCCAGTTGCCATTTATCTTGGGCAAATACACACATACGATAAAAAATCCACAAAATCAGAAGTCCCACTTTCAATTTCTTGAGGTTCTTTTGCTATATATTAAACTGTCTCTCAAATTACCTTCTGTTCTATCAGCTGAGCTGCTGAATCCAATGTGACAGTTCCCACATGGGCAAAATTGTCTGCATAGCATATTGGCTGGATTCTGAAGCTCCATTTAATTCTGATTTGTATATAGAACTTAATTCTGATTTGTATACAGAACTTTGTATACATTTGTATATATGAGCAGGAACTACAGTTCACTGTTGGGGTATAGTTTCATTGGGGAGCATTTCATAAGAACAAGTAATCACAGAAGAATTGCAAAGTTTACCTGTATAACATTTTTCATATAAAAAATAGGATAAGCTTTCCATTAAACTTTTTCAAATGTTTCTTATTATTAACAGTATTAACAGTATTCTTATCAAAATATTGTGTAGTAATGTCTGCAAAACCCAGAGGATATATTTAGAGAGGGCGCAAAGGTTGGTAGTTGTGTGCATGCTTTACTTACAGAAGGTTCCAGATTCAATCTCTGAAATCTTCAACTGGCATCTTCTGAAATCCTGGAGAGCCACTGCCAATCAGTGTAGACCGGTGGCTCCCAAACTTTTCAGCACTGACCAACCTCGTCCTCTACAGTGGATTACAACATGATGCTCCTGGTGATGCTGGAATGCCTTAGGCCCCAGGAGGCCTCTTCCATGTTGTGCTGGGCCCATGAGCCACTCTTTTGGCTTCTGTGGCTTCAGAACATCCCACAAAAGCAACCTGAAGCAACTTTGGTTAAACCGGAAGTTGTGTCTGCAAACCAGAAGTCACTTTCGGTCACTTTTGTGAACCATTCTGAGGCCTGTGGAAGTTAATAGAGTGGGTTGTGTGCCCATGAAACCCAGAAGAGGCACCTGGGCATCCGGCCTACCACATACAACATAGCAACCCACTGCATGTGTCTGGGAAATGCTGGTGTAGACAGTACTGAGCCCAATAACCTAACTCAGTATAAAATAGCTTCTTGTGGGTGCTTCTCTTTTTTAAGCAGGGGGAGAGTAACTGGCCCTCCTCACCCCAGCAGTGTCTTTTCTAGTGGCTACCTGCTGGTGTTCTTTTGCATCTTTTTAGATTGTGAGCCCTATTGGGACAGGGAGCCATTAGTTATTTGATTTTTCTCTGTAAACCGCTTTGTGAACTTTTTGTTGAAAAGCGGTATATAAATATAAATATAAATAAACAAATAATTGTTACTAGATTTCTTAAGTAGGTAGTACTATACACATACACATTTTTCAAAGATTATTGTGAACAAGATAGAATTTAAAGTATTGAAAAACAAATATCTACTCTAATAGGCTTTGTTTAATGAACACCACAGGGGGCCCCCATATCCACAGGTCCTGTATCCATGGATTCAGTTATCTGAGATTGGGTCCTTGGCTTCCCCACGCTTGCCTCCAGAGGGTCCTCTTAGCTCGACAGTTTAAAAAATGCAACTTCTGGTTTCTCTGTGAAATTGGAAGTGATGTTTTTAATGCCTTATAAGGATTAAGAATGAGTGGGGAAGCCCTGGATGGTCTCCTAATGCCTTTCATGGAGAAACTGGAAGTTTTTTTAACTGTTGGGCTGAGAGGATCCTCCAGAAATGTGGGGAACTCTCAGCTCCAGAGGATGGGGGGAGGCGTTTGCCTGTTTTTGTGGTTTCACAGAACCCCCGTGGATACGGAGGCATGCTTGTATAACTTTCAATTTTCTTATCAATGCAAGTTAAAGTATATTGTTAAGACTTCTTTGATTTGATATTTTAAAGGAACTGATGACCAAGCTGATAACAGAGACACCTGACCATCCAATCCCATTTCTTATTGAACATCTCCAATCCAAACAGGGGAGTTGTGGCCAGCTTCAGAGGACGCTGTCTGGATCTGCTGCTCTCTGGGCAGAAAGTGAAAGTTCAGGTATGCAGAACAATAATTGTATATTGAAGAATTCTAAAATTATATTATTGTTACAGGTGGGGCTCCCTATCCATAGTTCCAGGGGACCCTCTACCCCCACTCGTGCCCATTAACATTATTTAAATGCTTAGC
Source organism: Tiliqua scincoides (assembly GCF_035046505.1). NCBI lineage: Eukaryota > Metazoa > Chordata > Lepidosauria > Squamata > Scincidae > Tiliqua > Tiliqua scincoides. The sequence goes on along the minus strand of NC_089824.1, from coordinate 39,324,258 downwards.
CTAGCAGAAAATAATTCTTTATCTTATAGTGTTGCTATAAGCATGCAAGCTTATAGCAATGAGCAGCCTGCCTCCCACAGCCTGAGCACTTGAAAAGACTAGATCGAGATTAACGGGTAACAGTTCACAAAAACACAAAGGAAAGAAAGTAGTGGTTAACATGGTTATCTTTCACGGTTAGACATGCATTTTCCTTAGCGTTCCATCCTGGTTTTTTGGTTTTTTTAATCAGGCTATATTTGCAGGTCAATGTCAAAATATATTATGCAAATCCAATCTTTTTTTTCTAACAGAAAACAAGGGAACAAGAAGGGATTTCAGAAGTTATGATAAACCCTGGCAGACAAATGCAAAGAAGCCTAAAAAATCAAAGAGTGACCTTGCTGTATCTAACATTTCTCCTCCCTCACCAGAGTCCAAATCATGTAAGTGTTAGTTGAATTAATTTCAAGTGAGCTTTTGAAAACATGTACTTTGTGGTTGAGCTGAAAGAAGAGCTAAGCAGGGACTGTTCTTTTAAGCTGAAAGGAATTAGTTTGAAAGACACTTGACTCAAATCTAAGGTATAACTTATAGATTACTACTCATTTTATTATGACTGAATATATATGCTAAGAATTTCATAAAAATGCATATAGTGAGAACTACTGTACTCTTATTGAAAAGCAGAATATAAATATTCTTATTAATAATAATAATAATAATAATAATAATAATAATAAAGTGCAAGAGGTCTTTTCTTGCACTTTGGCATTTTTGAGGATGTTCTATAATGTAGCAATTATGATTATAGTGCTCTGATTTCGTTCTCAAATAAGAATCATAGACAAAATATTGTAGAACTGCTAACTATATTTAACTGTATGTAAAAGCAGAAGTGCAGGATTGATCATCTACAGCAATGGTGCTAAGGAAATTATTCATTTACAGCCAAATTCTATCCAGTGCTAGCTTAGCGGGGTCTCACATCCCATGCTGTTTCCAGTACTTGAATTGAGCAGGCTGGAGATCTCTTTGGTGTCAGGGAACATTTGTTCCCTTGCCTCATGTTGAGCCCCAGCCTGCCCAATGGGCTACTTGGTTACACACAAGCAAAATCACAAGTCCGAGTAGCCCTGTGTAAGGGAAAAGGCTTGGGATGGGGAATAGGATATGGCAGAGGCTTCTTCCACAGCTCCCACCCCCTCCTGGGCCTAATCTGCCAGGTCTTCCCCATCCTGTTACACCCCCCTTCCTGCTCTCCCCACACCCCTGCATAGCTTGTCACAGAACTTACCCACACTGGTGGCTGTTAGTTGCAATTCAGCTTTCCCACTCTGCACTCCTTACTTGCTCTGTGCCGCAAACATACTTTATGGCACGTTTGTGACATCCTACACCAGCAAGCAGAATTGCACTATCCTGAGTACTAGCTACTAATCATCTGTGAGTGTTCCTTTTGTTGGAAGTGGGAAAAGTAGAACATCACTAAAGGAGGCAATATAGCTAGTGAGCTAGCCAGATGCGAGTTACCCTCTCTTTGTAAGGCTCTAGTAAAGCTCTCTTTGCATTGTTAATCTCAGGCTATCCTTTCTTTTCCCAGAATTCCTGTCAAACCTCAAGCAAGCTCAGAGATAAGCCATGAGATCTAGGTATGGCTGGGGATCTAGTTCTGACATAGGGTCCAGATGAGCCATGGCATATTACATGATTGAGGACTGGCCAATTGTCAGATTCTGAAGCAGGCAAATAAGGATACACATAGCCAAAGACAGAGGATGTGGTCCAGGGGAGAATGATGGACAACTTCTGGAGCAGCCTCAAGTTTTATGTGGGTTTCAGTCAAGGATTCAGGCACAATGGATTGTATCCCAAAGAGTGCATGTGGAAATAAGATGCCATTTTGCGCGGTTCTAGTCGTGTGCAAAACAAATTGCACAGCACTGAAATAATGACAGTTTTATATGCAGTTTGTTGTGCAACACTGTCAAATGCAAAGTCAAGGGAAGATTCCATTTGAATTTCTTTGTACAAAAATCTCATGTTATTATGTCCACCCAGCAACTTAAAACTAAACTGATAGTTCCATTTTGGATGTATCTACACTATAAATCTGTGGTTCCCAAACTTCACTTCAGTGCCTCTTGGTGCTGTAGCAAACTGAGGAACATCTGGGGTCTGTGAAAAAAAATTCTGACAACACAAAGGGTACCATGAACAAAGAAACCCTGGGAGCCTGTGCTGTAAACTCAAAGAAGATGAATGGCTTCCTCTGCTAGACAACTAGAAATTATAATCCAGTAAGGGAAGGAGAAATTGGTTGCAAAATTCTCCATTGTATTGCATAAACTCTTGGTCAGGAGTTCCCAATGCAGGTATTTGATCAGCAACCTGTTATGAGTAGGATGACACTCCCTCTTTAGGAGCAGGTCCTCAGTGGGGGTGTTCCTGGACTCATCCCTACTCCTGGATGCCCAGGTGACAGTGCTGGCCAAGAGTGTCTTTGTTCACCTTCAGTTGTTGCACCAGCTTCATTCTCACCTGAATTGTTCAGTCTGTACATTGGTGACATTGAGGCTGAATTACTGTAATAATTCTGGAGCAGCCCTAAATGGGGCTGCCTTTGTTAAAAAACTGTAATTAGTGTAAAACGTAGCAGCCCATGTAGTGATGCAACAAAGCAGTCTGACTCTTGACTGCTTCTGCAGACCATCTGGCGGGGGAGGCTTTCTGTGTGTGCCACCAATCTCTGGCACACAGACTTGGCTAGTGATAATGAGAGGAAGGTCCTTCTCCATAGCAGCACTATAACTGTGGAAGTCCCTCCTTATTGAATTAAGAGCTGAAGCTGCCTTTGAACATAAGAACAGCCCCACTGGATCAGGCCATAGGCCCATCTAGTCCAGCTTCCTGTATCTTACAGCAGCCCAACAAATGCCCCAGGGAGCACACCAGAAAACAAGAGACCTGCATCCTGGTGCCCTCCCCTGCATCTGGCATTCTGACATAGCCCATTTCTAAAATCAGAAGGTTGCACATACGCATCATGGCTTGTAACCCGTAATGGATTTTTCCTCCAGAAACTGGTCCAATCCCCTTTTAAAGGCATCCAGGCCAGATGCCATCACCACATCCTATGGCAAGGAGTTCCGCAGACCAACCACACACTGAGTAAAGAAACGTTTTCTTTTGTCTGTCCTAACTCTCCCAACACTCAATTTTAGTGGATGTTCCCTGGTTCTGGTGTTACGTGAGGGTGTAAAGAGCATCTCTCTATCCACTTTATCCTTCCCATGCAGAATTTTGTATGTCTCCCCCCTCAGGCATCTCTTTTTTAGGCTGAAGAGGCCCAAACGCCGTAGCCTTTCCTCATAAGGAAGGTGCCCCAGCCCAGTAATCATATGTCCTTTTTGAGATGTGGCGACCAGAATTGGACGCAATACTCCAGGTGTGGTCTTACCATAGATTTGTACAACGGCATTATAATATTAGCTGTTTTGTTCTCAATACCTTTTCTAATGATCCCAAGCACAGAATTGGCCTTCTTAACTGCCGCCGCACATTGGGTCGACACTTTCATCGACCTGTCCACCACCATCCCAAGATCTCTCTCCTGATCTGTCATAGACAGCTCAGAACCCATTAGCCTATATGTGAAGTTTTGATTTTTTGCCCCAATGTGCATGACTTTACACTTACTGACATTGAAGCGCATCTGCCATTTTGCTGCCCATTTTGCCAGTCTGGAGAGATCCTTCTGGAGCTCCTCACAATCACTTCTTGTCTTCACCACTCGGAAAAGCTTGGTGTCGTCTGCAAACTTCGCCACCTCACTGCTCAAACCTGTCTCCAGGTCATTTATGAAGAGGTTGAAAAGCACCGGTCCCAGGACAGATCCTTGGGGCACACTGCTTTTCACCTCTCTCCATTGTGAAAACTGCCCATTGACACCCACTCTCTGTTTCCCGGTCTTCAACCAGTTCTCAATCCATGAGAGGACCTGCCCTCTAATTCCCTGACTATGGAGTTTTTTCAGTAGCCTTTGGTGAGAGACCATGTCAAACGCCTTCTGCAAGTTCAGATATATAATGTCCATGGGTTCTCCTGCCCACATGCCTGTTGACCTTTTCAAAGAATTCTATAAGGTTCATGAGGCAAGACTTACCCTTACAGAAGCCATGCTGATTCTCTCTCAGCAAGGCCTGTTCGTCTATGTGTTTTGAGATTCTGTCTTTGATGAGGCATTCCACCATCTTACCCAGTATGGATGTTAGGCTCACCGGCCTATAGTTTCCCTGGTCCCCCCTCCTTTCCTTTTTAAAAATCAGTGTGACATTTGCTATCCTCCAATCCTCTGGCACCATGGCTGTTTTAAGGGACAAGTTGCATATTTTAGTCAAGAGATCAGCAACTTCATTCTTCAATTGCTTAATAACTCTTGGGTGGATGCCATCAGGGCCTGGTGACTTATTGATCTTTAATTTATCAACGAGGTCTGAAACATCTTCTCTTTTAACCTCTATCTGAGTTAATTCCTTGGTCAGGAGGGGCCGTTCGGGCAGCGGTATCTACCCAAGGTCTTCTGCCTTGAAGACAGATGCAAAGAACTCATTCAATTTCTCTGCCATCTCTAAGTCTCCTTTTATCTCCCCTTTCCCTCCCTCACCATCCAGAGGGCCAACCGCTTCTCTGGCGGGTTTCCTGCTTCTAACATATTTGAAAAAGCTTTTATTCCCCTTAATGTTGCTGGCCATGTGTTCCTCATCTGTTCCTCATCCTCGTCTCTTGGCATCCTGTATCACCTTCTTACATTTCTTCTGCCACAGTTTATGTTCCTTTTTATTCTCCTCATTAGGGCAAGACTTCCATTTACGGAAGGAAGCTTCCTTGTCCTTTACAACCTCTCTAACTTGGCTCATTAGCCATGTGGGCACCCTCCTGGACTTAGTGGAGCCCTTCTTCCTTTGGGATATACACCTCTGCTGGGCCTCTTTTACTGTTGTTTTAAGCAGCCTCCATGCACTCTGGAGAGATTGGTCTCTTTTTACCTTCCCTTTCAACCTTCTTCTAACCAGCCTCCTCATTTGAGGGAAGTCCGCCTGTCGGAAGTCAAGTGTTTTTGTGAGAGATTTACCCGGTATTCTTCTCTCGACATGCATGTCGAAATGGATCGCAGCATGTTCACTGTTCCCCAATGGCTCAGTAACTTTAACATCTCTAATCAGGTCCTGAGTACCGCACAATATTAAATCCAGAGTCACTTTGAGCAGGTCTTTATACCATTTTTGTTTCAAATTGTGTTTGTGCCTTGATTATTATTGTTTGGTCTGCTTGTTAGATTTCTGCTTGTGCTTTGATTTCTTGGAGTGCTTCTCTCAATGTTTTATTGCCAAGTTTTTTTAGTATTGATTGTATTTTATACTGATTTGTTTGTATTATGTTTTTATTGATTAAGTATTGAGGATGTCAATAAGGAGAATGGTGGGATATAAATATTTTAAAATAAATAAACCACAGTTACTGGGATTCTTTCTGTGAGAGACAAGAAATAAAGCAGTTTATTTCTATAATGTAAATGTCATCTTAATAATAACCACATGCACATTTGACAAATGTTTTTATGCATGTTTTGTCTTGTGATGTGCCTGTTTTGAAATGAATTTTGTAGAACCAAGCAAATGCCACTGCTTTTGACAAAGTGCAATGCAGACACACCCTTGTTACTCTAGTGATCAACTCCGTCTACAATGAAACTTGTATTGTTCATTTGTTTTTCTGAAATGCATCTGATTTGCACTTATGTACACACAAAGTAGGTAATCATTTAACAATCTGTGTCTGCCACTCCCTGTAAGCCCCTCTGCTGGATATCTGGACATTTGCTTGGTTGCAGTTCATCTGAGAGGACAGCATGTTTAGCATCTTTACTGCTAATTTGCTTACTTTATGCATCTTTTGATTCTGCTGTATAATTCAGATGTGCTCATTTGGTGGTTTTACAACAAAGGCAGATAACGCACAGCATTTGGGGGAATAATAGGAGCTAAAGACCATTTAAAGCTATATTCACATAGAGGAAAAACAAAGAGTGTGTATGTTATACAAGTGAACTCATTGCCTAATCTGAAGGCATACTTACAATGCTGGAACTAGCACTGCAGTGGTGTAGAGCACTTTATGGTGGTTGCAAAAACAAACTGCCATCGGAAGTAACTCAGTGTGGAAGGCGGGAAGTGGGAGAAATGGGGGGTGGATCAAGGGTTGAAGGGGGCAGTATTGGAGACAGTGATGCCACTGATATATCCCGCTACGTGGCCTCGATCTGCCTTACTGGGTCTACTTGGACTTGCACTAGTGAAATTGCCTGCATAGGTCCAAGTAAACCAGTTCTGGTGCTGGAGGCCTACAAATGTTTCTTTACCTATAGAAGACTTTTGGGATAGCCATCCCTGCAGGATGTAGCATGCACTTCAGCAGCACAGCTGCATTGGGGAGGAAGGATAGGATCGGGCTCTCATGGTATGAAATATTTATTTATTCATACATACGTACCCTGTCTTTCCCATGCCGAAGCAAATGCCCAAGGTGGCTTACAGAGCTTTGTAATCAAGTGCAAAATGTCACAACAAGTAAAAAACATCAAATAAGGCATTAAAGCATTAATTTTAATATCGTATGGTGAAAGACAATATCAAAACAGAGCAAAAAAATAAGGCATTAAAGTGTTAATTTTAACATTGTATGGTGAAAGACAATATCAAAACAGAGCAGAAAAATTTTAAGGGAAAAAAGAAAAGAAGTCAGTGAGCCAATGGGGAACTGATGAGTCCAGGAAGGTAGTCAAGTCACCACAGTATATCAGAGATACAGAGGGCAAGAATCCACTCAGCAGCTAAATGCCTGACGAAACAGGAATGTTTTGAGGCTTCACCGAAAAGCCATGAGAGAGGGAGTTGTTTTCAGTTCCTCTGAGAGGGCATTCCATAGTTGTGGTGCCACCATAGTTGTGGTGCCCCTGAGCCACCACCCTTCTCACTTGGGACAAAGGTGGCACTTATAGAAGAACCCCTTCAGCTGAGCTAAGAGAGCAGAAACGGCTAGAGCAGGGGTGCCCAAACCACGGCCCTGGGGCCACTCGCGGCCCTTGAGGCCTCTCAATGCGGCCCTCAGGGAGTCCCCAGTCTCCAATGAGTCTCTGGCCCTCCGGAGATTTGTTGGAGCCCGCACTGGCCTGACGCAACTGCTCTCAGCGAGAGGGCGACTGTTTGACCTCTTGCGTGAGCTGTGGGATGAGGGCTCCCTCCACTGCTTGTTGTCTGTGATTGTCTGTCTTGTCTGTGATGCAGTAGCAGCAGCAAAGGAAAGGCCAGCCTTGCTTTGTGCAAGGCCTTTTATAGGCCTTGAGCTATTGCAAGACCTTCATTCATTCATATAAGTTCATCTTTAATATATTCATTTATGTAAACATATGTAAATTTATTCAAATTTAAAATGTAAATTAATTCATTTTTCCCTGACACAGTGTCAGAGAGATGATGTGGCCCTCCTGCTAAAAACTTTGGACACCCCTGAGCTAGAGTAACTAATTACTGCACCGTAGTTACCTGCTTTGAATACTGAACATTATCCATCTCTGGAAGAAGAGATAATGCTAATTCAGGCAATATGATTGGAGATTTAATAAGCTGCCATACTAACTTTAATAAATGACTGAATGTAAAGTAAGTCAAGGTCAATAGTATTAGTAAGGAATTATTTTATATCTTCCATTAAGAAATTACTCCAGTGTTACAGTGATAAGCAGTTAAACTCATGCCCCTTCTATTGAGGTGAATGTCAAGAATAAATGTGAAACTTGTGAATAGAGGCATATATCTAAAACTCCGGATGAAGTTTTCAAAAGCTACCATAGATACTTGCCTATAAAGTGAGAGCTTTCTGCCAATTTCAGTAAAGCAAGGAGACAATCTAAGGTTTATTTATTAATCAGAACTGAGAAGCATGAACTGAGGAGCAGAACTGAGAAGAATGTAGAACTTTATCACTAAGTTCTCTCCTCCTTCTCTCCAGGCTATTCCATTACACAGAAGGGCGGAATGGCACACAGTACTGCATAAGCACCTTGTTAAGCTCTTCAAAAACAGTGGTGAGGCTCAGATTCTTTTTCCCCTTTCAATCAGTCTACAGGGCAATTAGTCTCCAGGGCAACCAGGCTCCAGGGCAAGCTGTAGCCAAAGTTAGCATTTTTACTTCTGAGAAAAAAGTAAGCAAGGGCTCAACACTTCCATTTAAATCAGGGATGCTCAATAGGTGGATCGTGATCTACCGGTAGATCGCGAGGCAAAATGAGTAGATCGCGGAGTGCCTACCCCCACCCCTTCAGGTGCCTCTGGGAGGAAATGCCGGGAGTAAGGCCCATTGTACTCAATGGGGCTTACTCCCAGGTAAGTGTGGCTAGGATTGCAGCCTCATCCTAGGCACGTCTACTCAGGAGTAAGTCCTGTTATACTCAGTGGGGCTCAAGGTACACCAACATACATTGTACACATAAATGTTATATGTTATGATGGCGCGAACACTGTAAAAAAAACTCTGGTAGATCTCCGGGCCTTGCTGGGTTTCAAAGTAGCTCTCGAGCCAAAAAAGTGCGAGCACCCCTGATTTAAATCAAGCACACCTCATTGTCTTTGACAGGATCACACCTGACCCTTCTGCATTCTCATTCCATTTTGCAAATGTTTGGCAGAGGTCTGGTTTTTCAAACACCAGGATGTAATCCTCATTTGCATCTGAAACAAAGTCTGAGGCTAGAATTCAGCCCACCTTTATGTAAGAATAACACCAATGGAAAGCAATTGGTCTACTTCTGAGTAAATTGCAACTATGTGTAGCTGCACTAGCTCACACTCATTCCTTATTGCTTGTCTCTCAGCTGTGAATTGAATTGTACACTCCCAGTTATGTGTTACATGTAGAGCCTCTGGCTTAACGCACCAGGCACCTTAAAGAAGGATTTGATTTAATGGTTCTACTGGTATGTTTTTTTTTACATTTCATTTACTTTGATAGTGTTTACAAAAAGGTTCTGAAGAATAGAATTTAAGAAGTTAATGAATAAAAATATAACTTATGATCTTTTATTATCTTTTAAATAAATTAGAAACTGTACAGTTCTTAGGTAACAATTACTGGCTGTATTATTTACTACCAATTATTTTTCAGGATCTGGCTTTCGGTAAAATCAGACACCCCCAAAGTTTAATCCCCTTACTTATCCAAGGATTAGAGTAAATTATGTGATTTTTGGCTCAAAATCTGCCCTCAATTTATCTGTGAGATCGACTTGTGCTCTGGTGTGGTAGATTCTTCTGTTAATTCTGGTGGCAAGCTGCAGTTGCACTGTTCTTTACCTAGTAACCACAGTAATATGAGAACCCCCAGACTGTGCAGCCATATTGTTGCTCCTCTCCATCCCACGGTTAACCCAGTTTTTTAGTCTGTGTGTTTTTATGCTATCTAAGCTCCATAGGAAAGAGTTGGTCTGTGATTAGAAAGACAAAGTGATCCTCAGTAGTAGACAGTTGGAGGTGATGCATCTTGAAACTGCAAGCAAAGTTCAACATTGCACTGAAGGTCTGTGTTACTCATACACCCCTGCTGTTCTAGGATGGGGTCATAGCTCAGAGACAGAGCCCATACTTTGCACACAGAAGACTCCTGTTCCAGCCTCTAGTTAGGACTAAGAAAGACCATGTCTGAAAACCCATTGCCAGTCAATGTGAGCAATGCTGCACGAGACAAATCAATAAGGAATAAGACAGATTTTTTCCTATGCTATTAGAATGACAGAGTTAATATAACTATGAGGGTCAGGGAGGAGTTACGTGCTTCTCTTGCCAATTCAGTCCATTGCATAAGAATGACATTATGCATCTGATGAAGAATGCTGTCCTTAAAATACACAAGTCCCTTATTTGTTCTCTGAACTGTTCTGTAGTGATGGCTTTTGTTCAGTATTCTTTGCTGTCATATACCAATCTTTCAAATCTCTTAGGCAGTATCTTGGTAACCCTCTTTGCATGCTTTAAGTTTCCTAGCAACTTAAATTAACTTCTGCTCTCTTAATTATCTCAATTCAAACAAGTTGTATAGACTTGTGTGTTGATATATCAATAGAGAAAACAAATTCACACACAGGTTTGTAATCTAGAGACAAAGTCTTGAGTTTGATTTTTGAATTTTCGAATACATATTTAATTATCAATTTGTATCCAGCAAAATAGGAATAAGAGGGAATTCAGTAGTATCAGGAGTGTTCATATTGTATAGTATCAAGAGGAGTGCCTTTTGTATTGTTATATAGATTTTTATAACATAAAGCAAAAAATTGTGCTTTGTTTTGCTTAGTGCCAAGATCGGCAGAACACCCCAAATGGGACTGGAGAAAAAAATCAGAGCATCATGATTTTGATGAATTAAATCATATTGTTCAAGAAAGTAAGAAGCTGGGCAAAGCCCTGGAGAGTCTTTCTCGAAGTAAGTTGATTAATACAGAATGTTGGCTGCATGTCAGAAATATACTGGAAGGGCATGAGACTTCTTTTCTTTAAGAAGAACCCAAATCTGGAACAACTGTACTGAAGGTAGTGTTCCTATGATCCTAAGGTCAGTGAAACTAAAAACTCATTTAAAATATACTTCATAGTGTTTGTGGCAGAATTAGGCCTGAAAAATATTGTTGCTGAATTCAGTCAATAATTTTCAATGATAATGCTTTTTTATGCTTTTGTTTTTTCCTTTTGGTAGAAACAATAATGCAGCACACTAAGAGCTTTGCAAGAACTAGGATGTAGACTGCTTCAGGAAACAAAGGAATGCCTCGTAATTTAATCATAAAATGTACATTTTTTACTATTATTGTATCCACCTGAGTTTCTCTATGTGGGGTCGCCCTTGAAGACAGTTTGGGAACTGCAGCAGAATGCGGCAGCCTGTGTGCTTGCTAGAGGAATTTGATTTGACTTTGTTGGGTCACTACTGCTGTGGTTGCACTGACTGCACATTCATTTCCAGGCCCAATTCAAGGTGCTGATCTTGACCCTTAAAGCCCTATATGGCTTGGGGCCAGGTTCGCCTACTTCTGTACAATCCAGCCCGTCCCCTCATGTCATCGGAGAAGGCCGTTTTACAAGTGCACCTGCCCCTATGGAAGCGGGAGGGGCAGCGGCAAAGAATAGGACCTTCTTAGTAGTGGCACCAAAGTTATGGAATTCCCTTCCTCTTAGCTTACGAACTGTTCCCTCCATAGAGGCTTTCTGGTGGGGCTAAAGACATGGTTATTTAGATCAGCCTGCTGAATCCACGTCACTTTTAATTTTGAATATTGTGGGGTTTTTTTTATGTGGGGTAGATACTGTGGGTCTTGCCTTTGTTTACTGTTGCTGCTGGCTCATTAGTTTTTTCTTGGTTGAATGTGATACTTTTAATGCTGCCTTGTTGAGTAGTATTAACTTTAAACTTTTAATGTTTATAGTTGTTTTTTTTTACTGTGACTTATTTTTACTGTGTTCTTTTACTGTGTTCTTATTGTGACTTTATGGTTTTTACTGAGATTTTATATTGTAAACCACCTTGAATGCCCTTAGGGAGATAAAGCAGAGTAGAAATTCAGTAAGTAAATAAATAAAATCAGTCTTTTCCTATTGTATAAATTTCAGGAAAATGACTTATCGTGGCTCCTGGGGCTGCTCACTCCTCCAGCCTTCTGTGTCTCCAGGTTCAGCCCCTTTGACACCCTCAACAGCCAGCAACCTCAGGGCAGCCCATTCCATCTGGCAATTTAGACACTGCCATACTAGCATGTATATACCTCTGAAAGACAAATTCTTTTTTTAAAATATAATCCAATACATTGTTAAGGTAAAATTATCTAAGGCCACAATCCTAACCAATTTTCGAGCATTGACATAAGGGCAATGCAACTCTGAGGTAAGGGAACAAACATTGCCTTACTTTGAGGAGGTTTCCATGACTGCCACTCAACTGCAGGATGCAGCACATGCCCCACTGGCATAGCTATGCCAGTGCTGGAAAGTTGGTTAGGATTGTGCCCTGAAAAAAGTGAAGTTTGCAGCAGTTGCTAAGTGATATTGCTTTTATTGAAATCCATTCTGTTAATTTCATCAATTATATAAATGACATCTTGATCCAAAGCACATGTGTTTTGAAATATATCCTTTTACCTATATAGGAATCTACTCTCAGGTGAGTGTGCTTTGAATCACAGTTTGAAAGGCGAACCCATGAACCATAATTGTTAAGTGTTCCAGAGCGACATGACATTGAGGATACAGCCATCTTGAAATGTCTTCCATTTAATATTTGTCTTGCCTGTATGTCTGTCTTGGAATAAGTATTACGCAGGGAGCTGGTCATGCTCCATCTGGTCTAAAAAGTAACTGAATATTGCTACCTTGCATAAGACCAGTCTGAAGTCTTACCAGGTGGCCTATTTTGTACAGCAGGGGTCTCCAAACCCCGGCCCGGGGGCCAGATGCGGCCCACGGCGAGCCTCTATCCCAACCCGCGGCCAGCCTCTTGAACCCTGAAAGCCTCTGGCCCACTTGACCGAACATGACTGGAACTGTGTTCTGGTTGCGCCTGGAGGGTTGCGTCTGGTCTGAGAGGCCAGAGAGGTTGAATGAATGAGCTCATTCATTCATTTATTCACTCATTTAAGTTCCATCTCTGATTTAGTTACATATATTTTATATTTAAATTTTTTTTCTGGCCTTTAACACTGTGCCAGATATTTGATGCGGCCCTCTGGCCAAAAGGTTTGGAGACCCCTGTTATACAGTGATGTAGATCTGTTCTGAAATGTGTACCAGAGAACTGGCTCTTTATTGGTTTGTGTTGGATTAAGAAAGATGCAGCAAAGTATCTGAACTTTGCTGCAAAAGGTAGTTCATAGGTGCTACTTTCCATTTTTGTAATATTTTATTTTTTCACATTGTTGTATTGCTCGGTGGTATGTTTCTGTAATAGCCATTGGATCCTTGCAGCTGTGCTTCCTACCAATTTTATATTAATATTAATTGCTTCCTACCAATGTAATATTAATAGCAAGTGACATGGGAGATAACGTATATGTAAATACACACACAAGGGGTATGCATGCATTCCTACATTTTAGTTAATTTGAATCATGGATGCCACTGAAAAACATGTGTTGGCCTGTTATAAGAAAAATCTACAATCTAAGGTGAGGTGAAGCTTTGTTTAGGACCAACCAAAACCAATAAAGTAAAAAAAAAAAAGAGCTTTTGAATAATTTGTCGCCAGCCAATGGTCAGCAAAAGGGTAGGGGAATGGGAAAAGGAGGCCATGTTGGATTAGCCCCAGCAGCTTGAAGCTTGTTCATGTTGGTCCCTTTCAGTTAAAACACAATTGCGCTTATATCGCTAGGATAGAGGAATTATGTTATTTATATGCAGGATGAGCAGATTCTTCCTTTTCTTTAGCAAAATATTGTTTTTGGACCATACTTGTACAGGGGTTCCGTCTTAGCCAGTAGAGAGTGAAGATTAGTCCTCTGATCCTACATATTTGCTTCACTATATCTTCCAGCAATACCATTTCAATACAGTGGATAGCTTACATTATATGGTTGATCTCCTTTGAAACTAGGAGAGACTGCATTAGAGTGTAGAATAAACCAACCCTGAACCAAATGATACAAAAGTAATATTTTATCACCCAGTGCTGGATAAATGCGGCTATTTTACTCACTTGAGCCTAAGCCATTCTGATAAAGAGAATTGATACCCTCTCTAGAGACTAAAAATTTTATTCAGCAAATAGAACCATGGGATCTTTTTGTAAGTCCATCTGCTGGCTATTTAGAAAAATGCATTGACGTGTATCCCTTGCAAGTCCAGTAGATTTCTTTGTAGGTGTGGGGGCTTACCTCATGCACAGCCTCTCTTCCTCACTGCATTTTCAGAAATATAGGGGTGTTAAGATTAGCTCTGCAGACGCGTGTGGCCTCTGGGAACCAAGTGCCTCTGGGAACTAAGTGCCAGGTAAGGCACAAGAGTTTAGCATCTGGGCGAGGAGAAGGCAAGGAGACCTCTGAGTTTTGGAGAAGGAGAGGAGGAGGAGCAGGAGGAGGAGGTAAGTGTACTCATTCTAACGCTTTGTCTTTCTAACTCCCTGTCTTCTAACCTTAACCTTACCTTTAAAGCAACCTTAAATCAAAATTGAAAGTTAGCACCTAAGGGAGGTACATAGGGCTACTCTGAGCAGGAGCAGAGTCCTACTCGTGAGTAAGAGCAGCGTCCTACTCATGAGTAAGTACCCAAGGGTCAGGCATTTAAATCAAAATTGAAAGTTAGCTGCACCTAAGGTAGCACTTAATCGAAGGAAGGGAGGAGGATAAAGTGAAAAGCAGGTTTTCTACTTGTTTAAATTAAACCTATACTTAACCCAGGTTAAACCTAATCTAAGTTAGAACATAACCTAAACAGGTCAGTAAATTGGGACACAGGATCTAGAGAGCAATAAATAATTAAACAAACCCAAATAAAAACTAGCTTGAGGTTACAAAAACAGTCCAGCCTAAGAGAACAGAACTAGGAGGGAAAGGACCTAGGAAGGGCCAATTCCCAACCCATTAAGAGCCCCATTAGGCTAATCCAAGCAGTCCATTCAGGAGCCTGCAGAGTAGGTCACGCCCATCAGCAGCCATTTGCCTTCCTGAGCTTTTGTAAACTCACCTGGGAAGGCCAGCCCCCCTTTCAATCAGGAAGGAAGGAGGGGGGAGGAGCCAGCCAGGAGTATAAAGCTAGGCAGGCCATCGCGTGAGGCTCTCTGCAGACGCGTGTGGCCTCTGGGAACCAAGTGCCAGGTAAGGCACAAGAGTTTAGCATCTGGGCGAGTTCAGCAGCAGGGCGAGGAGGCCTGGGCCCCATACACTGCCCTTCCTCTTCCCTAGAGAAAAGGGCTGCTATCCAGTGTACGGTTTTTAAAAGGACCCCTAAATAAAACAACAACAACAACAACAACAACAAAAAAGCTATGCAGTCAGACAGCCAGCAGCAGGGTGGGGGCTATCCAGTGTTCTGCATCGAGTGCCACATGTATGACTATATGCCTCTGGGGCATAAGTCATGGGTGTGTCCTCGGTGCAAGGAGCTCCAGGCTCTCAGGGAACGCGTCCGCTCCCTTGAAGCCTTGGTGGCCGACCTGGAGAAGCGCAGGCAGCCAGAGGAGGACCGTGGGGAGACTTCTGGGGACGATCAGGCTTCGTCCCAACCTCAGGCGTGCAGCTCCTCGGCTGCCCGGGTGGGAAGTCTCGGGACTGGAGGACGTCATCCTGGAGAGGAGGGAAACAATCCCCTAGGGGGGATCCCTTCTCCAGGGGATGGGCCCGTATCCGAGCGCACTCGGGATACTCCTCGGCGGGAGGGGGGTCGTGGGCTTCTTGTAGTGGGGGATTCAATTATTAGAAACATAGAGAGGGGGGTTTGCGACGGATGTGAGGACCGCATGGTGACTTGCCTGCCTGGTGCGAAGGTTGCGGACATCACTTCTCGTCTAGACAGGCTAGTAGACAGTGCTGGGGGAGAGGTAGCGGCTGTGGTGCATGTCGGCACCAACGACGTGGGCAAGTGTAGCTGGGAGGTCCTGGAGGCCAAATTTAGGCTTTTAGGCAGGAAGCTGAAAGCCAGGACCTCAAAGGTAGCGTTCTCTGAAGTGCTACCTGTTCCACGCGCAGGACCAGCTAGGCAGGCGGAGATCAGGGGTCTCAATGCGTGGATGAGACGGTGGTGTAGAGAGGAGGGGTTTAGATTCGTTAGGCACTGGGGAACGTTTTGGGACAAGCGGGGCCTGTACAAGAGGGATGGGCTCCATTTGAACCAGAATGGAACCAGACTGCTGGCGCATAACATTAAAAAGGTGGCAGAGCAGCTTTTAAACTGATCCCTGGGGGAAGGCCGACAGGAGCCGAGGGGCATCCGGTTCGGGACTCCTCATCCCTATGGGATGAGGATGGGGAGGTTAGAGAACAACAAGACAAAGGCAGGGTAGGAGAAGAAATTGGGAAAGGTAGGGAGATGGGATGTGATAGACAGTTTGGCACAATGAGAGGATGCGGGGACAAAGGAGCGAATAAGCAGCCCATCCTGGGGCATTCCGTGTATAAATGCTTTTATGCGAATGCCCGAAGTCTACGAGCAAAGGTGGGAGAACTGGAATGTCTGGTGACAAGGGAAAATATTGACATAGTGGGCATAACGGAAACCTGGTGGAATGCGGAGAATCAGTGGGATACCGCAATCCCGGGCTATAAACTCTACAGGAGGGACAGGCAGGGGCGTGTTGGAGGTGGGGTGGCCCTTTATGTTAAGGAAGGGATAGAATCCAGCAAAGTAGAGATTGAAGGTGGGTCCGACTCCACTGTAGAATCTCTGTGGGTTAAATTACCAGGCTTGAGCAGCGATGTAATACTGGGAGTGTGCTATCGTCCTCCAGACCAGAAATCTGATGGGGACCTTGAAATGAGGAAACAGATCAGGGAGGTGACAAGGAAGGACAGGGTTGTAATCATGGGGGACTTCAATTATCCTCATATTGACTGGGTCAATTTGTGTTCTGGTCACGATAAGGAAACCGGATTTCTTGACGTGCTAAATGACTGTGGCTTAGATCAGCTAGTCACGGAGCCCACCACAGGACAGGTGACTCTGGATTTAATTTTGTGCGGTACGCAGGACCTGGTTAGAGATGTAAACGTTACTGAGCCATTGGGGAACAGTGATCATGCTGCGATCCGTTTTGACGTGCACGTTGGGGGAAGAATACCAGGCAAATCTCTAACAAAAACCCTTGACTTCCGACGGGCAGACTTCCCTCAAATGAGGAGGCTGGTTAGAAGGAGGTTGAAAGGGAGGGTAAAAAGAGTCCAGTTTCTCCAGAGTGCATGGAGGCTGCTTAAAACAACAGTAATAGAGGCCCAGCAGAGGTGTATACCGCAAAGAAAGAAGGGTTCCACTAAATCCAGGAGGGTGCCCGCATGGCTAACCAGCCAAGTTAGAGAGGCTGTGAAGGGCAAGGAAGCTTCCTTCCGTAAATGGAAGTCTTGCCCTAATGAAGAGAATAAAAAGGAACATAAACTGTGGCAAAAGAAATGTAAGAAGGTGATAGGGGAGGCCAAGCGAGACTATGAGGAACGCATGGCCAGCAACATTAAGGGGAATAATAAAAGCTTCTTCAAATATGTTAGAAGCAGGAAACCCGCCAGAGAAGCGGTTGGCCCTCTGGATGGTGAGGGAGGGAAAGGGGAGATAAAAGGAGACTTAGAGATGGCAGAGAAATTAAATGAGTTCTTTGCATCTGTCTTCACGGCAGAAGACCTCGGGCAGATACCGCTGCCCGAACGGCCCCTCCTAACCGAGGAGTTAAGTCAGATAGAGGTTAAAAGAGAAGATGTTTCAGACCTCATTGATAAATTAAAGATCAATAAGTCACCGGGCCCTGATGGCATACACCCAAGGGTTATTAAGGAATTGAAGAATGAAGTTGCAGATCTCTTGACTAAGGTATGCAACTTGTCCCTCAAAACGGCCACGGTACCAGAAGATTGGAGGATAGCAAATGTCACGCCTATTTTTAAAAAGGGAAAGAGGGGGGACCCGGGAAACTATAGGCCGGTCAGCCTAACATCTATACCGGGTAAGATGGTGGAATGCCTCATCAAAGATAGGATCTCAAAACACATAGACGAACAGGCCTTGCTGAGGGAGAGTCAGCATGGCTTCTGTAAGGGTAAGTCTTGCCTCACAAACCTTATAGAATTCTTTGAAAAGGTCAACAGGCATGTGGATGCGGGAGAACCCGTGGACATTATATATCTGGACTTTCAGAAGGCGTTTGACACGGTCCCTCACCAAAGGCTACTGAAAAAACTCCACAGTCAGGGAATTAGAGGGCAGGTCCTCTCGTGGATTGAGAACTGGTTGGAGGCCAGGAAGCAGAGAGTGGGTGTCAATGGGCAATTTTCACAATGGAGAGAGGTGAAAAGCGGTGTGCCCCAAGGATCTGTCCTGGGACCGGTGCTTTTCAACCTCTTCATAAATGACCTGGAGACAGGGTTGAGCAGTGAAGTGGCTAAGTTTGCAGATGACACCAAACTTTTCCGAGTGGTAAAGACCAGAAGTGATTGTGAGGAGCTCCAGAAGGATCTCTCCAGACTGGCAGAATGGGCAGCAAAATGGCAGATGCGCTTCAATGTCAGTAAGTGTAAAGTCATGCACATTGGGGCAAAAAATCAAAACTTTAGATATAGGCTGATGGGTTCTGAGCTGTCTGTGACAGATCAGGAGAGAGATCTTGGGGTGGTGGTGGACAGGTCGATGAAAGTGTCGACCCAATGTGCGGTGGCAGTGAAGAAGGCCAATTCTATGCTTGGGATCATTAGGAAGGGTATTGAGAACAAAACGGCTAATATTATAATGCCGTTGTACAAATCTATGGTAAGGCCACACCTGGAGTATTGTGTCCAGTTCTGGTCGCCGCATCTCAAAAAAGACATAGTGGAAATGGAAAAGGTGCAAAAGAGAGCGACTAAGATGATTACGGGGCTGGGGCACCTTCCTTATGAGGAAAGGCTACGGCGTTTGGGCCTCTTCAGCCTAGAAAAGAGACGCTTGAGGGGGGACATGATTGAGACATACAAAATTATGCAGGGGATGGACAGAGTGGATAGGGAGATGCTCTTTACACTCTCACATAATACCAGAACCAGGGGACATCCACTAAAATTGAGTGTTGGGCGGGTTAGGACAGACAAGAGAAAATATTTCTTTACTCAGCGCGTGGTCGGTCTGTGGAACTCCTTGCCACAGGATGTGGTGCTGGCGTCTAGCCTAGATGCCTTTAAAAGGGGATTGGACGAGTTTCTGGAGGAAAAATCCATTATGGGGTACAAGCCATGATGTGTATGCACAACCTCCTGGTTTTAGGAATGGGTTAAGTCAGAATGCCAGATGTAGGGGAGAGCACCAGGATGAGGTCTCTTGTTATCTGGTGTGCTCCCTGGGGCATTTGGTGGGCCGCTGTGAGATACAGGAAGCTGGACTAGATGGGCCTATGGCCTGATCCAGTGGGGCTGTTCTTATGTTCTTATGTTCTTATGTTAAGTAGGTCTCTGGAAAAGAATAGGGCATTCTTCTGGTCTTGACTTCTGCATCTGAATGCTTCAACTTGGTCAAAATGCCAACCTCATACAAACAAGTTGCCCAATCCTACACCCCTCCATCTTCCACCATGCAACCACACAAGATGGAGCTTGTGCTGCATGCTGTGGTGGGGTGGGTGATCAGACAGCCTCTGAGAGGTAAACAAAATATTTTTACTTACCTCCTGGTAGGCCACCTAATTGTCAGTTATTCACTTTGGAGTCCCACCAGCTTTTTTGCTGGCATAAGTCCAAGGAGAGGCAGGGGATGCCTCAGGCTGGAAAAATTGGGATAGGATCCCAGTGCTTGCTGTTGCCACCAAGATCCACCCCCAAAGAGACTCTCCCCCTCCTCGCCCTGAACACCTCTTGATCCACCCATGCTGCTACCTTAGCTGCTGTGATGCAGGCTGGGTCAGTTGGTGATGGGCAGGTAGAACTGTTGTCCGTTTGTTCTGGTGGCTTCAATGTACATCAGTAGTGTGCCATTTATGGCACAGTTGCAGTCTTTATTACAGTGAATGGCAAGATATGCTGTCATAAAGGCCTAATTGGATTGGGCTGTAAGATTATCATTTGAGATTCTCAAATCTGACACCTTGTATTGGTTGAAACTAGACCTGAAGAAGGCAGATTTTGACCAGCATGGAGAGCTACCTCAGGTTGGTAAGAGCTGAAAGGGGCATTCCAAGGAATATGTCCTGGGCGATGCACTGTTCACCGCCAATACTGATGATTTTGATGGGGTGTTGAATATTAACATTTTTTCAAGAAATGAATGGCAGATAGGAAAGATAAAAGCTAATGATAATACTGGCATAATGCAATTAGTAAAAGAGCAAATACTATGTTCTGGAAAAATCTTGTGTGTATATATATAAAATTGGGATAGGTTGAGGCAATTGTTCTCTCTTAGCTCTGTCAAGCAGGCATCTGAGTGAGCTAAATTAGGTCTTCACAGTTTAGTGCTATTTTCTATCTCATGTAAACACCCACACAACTAGAAATAGAGGGATGTAGTTCTGTTGCTATATTAATCCCTACAGGTTTAAAAACAGATAAACGGCTGTTAGCAAAGTGTATTTTGTTCAATATGTATGTACTTTGTAAATGCCAAGTGGGAAAAAGGATTCTGTTAATAGCATTTTGTTTTTCTTATTGATTTGGTCATAAAATGTTAATTACTGTACTCTGTACTACACTAAACTGTTTTTCAGCACAGAATTCAATAAAAAGTCATCCAGATTGAGAAATTCATTAATATGTAGGGAGTTTTGAAAAGCTTTTATGAAAATACAATCCAAACATCTATTTCTAGCCTGTTTTACACATGCCATATGGATTCTACATATGTAATTCTGAGGATACAACCCAGTAGTCTTTCTTTTGGAAAATGTAAATAGAAGCTAATCTAATTATTATCTGTATAGAATTCTGTAATACCATTATTACATAGAAACTCATTTGGATTAATAGGCATTGAAACATTCAGAACATTGTCTAGTCACTTGTATTAATTGAACAGACTGTCTTACGGCTGAATCCTAAGGGCTGTTTGGCTTGTGGAATGTGTGATCCTCCAGCGTAAATGACTTTAGGGCTGGTACAAACATGAGTGTGCCAGTGTATGTAGCCTGGCTGCCAGCACAAGCAACAAGCAGCTGGGCCCACGGGAAGATGGACACTGGACGCCTGCTAGTGCAGGCGAGGACACACAGGGGGTGAGGAAATGGGGAGGGCGTTGAACAGAGTGGATGTGGACAAAACAGGGTGGAGACGGGTGAGGAGGAGGGTGGATCAGGCCTGGGAGGGGGGCAGGTTTGGAAACCAAATCCTAACCCTATTTACTGGGCCCGAGCCACCTTCTTGGATCAGCACAGACTTATGCCAGCTATAGAGCTGCCACAAGTCTGAGTTGAGCCATGGCAACTGCTGGGGCTTCTCTTGGGTCAAGGGAACAAATATTCCCTTTCCCAAAGGAGACCTCAACATGCTGAAACGCCCCCTCGGGAAACAGCGGCAGCCATGTTGGTACCATTGCAGTGCCACATAGGGAGTTGAAATTTGGCTGTTAGTTCAAACATTGTGTGAACATTTTTTCAGATGCATCTTTAAAACCCATATTTACTCTTTAAATATACTTTAATCTTGTTTTTGCTTTATTTTTAGGCATTGCAATTACCGATGAGCTTGATAAGGTGAGAGCTCTTTTCTACCTAGAAAATTAATTTGTTGTGTCATTCAAGTCTCAGAATTTGAACACAAGCAGCCCTGAATGAGGTCTCATTAAGGTGGTTTTGTTTTCAGAAGCTAGTCAGAAGTGAAAGTGGAGCAATCGTTCTCCACTTCCAGTTTTGCGGAAGTGGAGCGTGATCGCTCCACTTTCACTTCTGATGACCTGGGGAGCCTTGCAGACGCTCAGGCAAGGCTCTGCACACCTCCAAAAGGCTGCTGCAGGGACTGGTGAGTGCAACCCAGTCCCTGCAGCCCTACTGAGTGGCGCGATCCTAGGTTCCTCACTGCACCCGTCCCTTAAGGGGAAAGAAGCCAGGGCCCTAAGGCTGGGGTGTCACAACGCCCCAGTCTGAAAACCACTGGTTTCCACAATAAAGAAGCTCTTAACGCAAAGAGACAATCTATCTCCAGTAGCCTGTGCAGCCATCTAGTTTCTGGCAGGGAGTGTCTGTTTACACAACAAAGGCACTAGATTGAACTGAATGTTCTCTTGATAACCTTATCGCATAATAACACAGGTCAATACACATTTTGCTTCCATAAACGTTACACCAATTCCTGGGTATATTTGGGGTGCCGATTTTAAAAATGGCATCCGTTTTGCCCTATCACACCTAGATTTGGAGACACGGCATAGCCTCTTTAGTGAATGGTTCAAGCAGCTTCCTCATGAGGAAGCTACACCATGGCTTCTTCATGAGGAAGCTGCTTGAACCATTCACTAATGAGGCTATATTGTATCTCGAAAACTAGATGTGATAGGGCAAAACGGATGCCATTTTTTGAATCGGCACCCCAAATTCATATCAAACCACCATAAAGTTTGGGAAAAACTTTTCTGACCCTCAGTTTTGTAGGCCTGTGTAATAGGAATTGAAGAACATATCCCTGGCGGTCAGAGAACGTATCTCCATTGTTACGTGGAGCACACCTTTATATATATGGAAACACACATTTTTCTATACCCCAGAAGAAAGATGTCAGCTACAGTTGTTGGAATAAAGCATTCTTGAACACTGATGTAGGAAGAGCATTAAAATGTTAATGTTCCTAAAGCTAGTCTACCTGGTTTTCTTTTTCTGTACAGTGTGTTTTCCTTGATGATAAAATATAAATATTTATAAATCATTACCAATATAATTGAAGTGTTGTGAAAGTTCAGCTTTGGGAAGAGCATGTATACCTACATGCTAAGTGATGTTAATTCTCTGATTGTTAGCATTGAGCTGTCATAGTAATGTAATGTCTCAAGTCATTCAACAACTAACAAAGAATGTTGGAAGAGGAAGGCCAAAATCACAATTTCTTATGCCTCTTCTCTGTAAGCAGCAAACTTTTCAATTTTTATATAATTTCATTACTCTGCATTCTTACAATTGATTTAAAAAACAATTTTTGCTCTTCTGTAGTCATCAGTAACTGCTGATTCAAGTTCTTGTCCAGTAATACATAACACAGAGAAAGCTGTTCATTGAATTGTATCCAGTTCACAGTTGTTTGCACAGGCAGGACTGGCCCATCCATGAAGCTGTAGAAAGATCATTCAAACTCCAGCTCACAGTCTAAGCCATGGTGGCCCATCAGCAGGGGGCAGGTATAACACTAAAGAGTGACATCAGAGCAGTTAACTTCATTTTTATTTCTGTCTTCAATGCCAGTCACATTGCAGTGCCTACACATATGCTTAAAAGTGAGAAAAACAGTTAAATACTTTGTTAGACTGCTCAAAACTGTAAAGATTTCAGTCATGAAATTATTTTTCCAGTCACAAAATTATTTTTCTCATTACAGATAAAATGGTATGTGTTTGTTTCTATCCCTCCTTCTGTCATATTGCCACAAATAGTCAGGAGTAATTTTTTTCCCTTTTTAGGATGCAGCAGCCTTTAACGCTCCTCTTCTACGACCCCGTGTTGTTGGTGAGTGGGTTGGCCGTGAAGAGAATGATGCCGATCCATTAGCTGCTGAAATGCTGCAACCTCCAGTACCAAGAAGCAAAACAGAACAATGGGATAGTGAAGACAGCAGCAGTCCTGGAGGAAGGTAAGATTTGTTGCTGTTCTGAAGAACTTGAGTAGAGACAGAGCCACTGGAGTTTTCCCCTTATTGGTATTCAGTTGCAACAACCTGTTTCTAGCTGATGCAGCGATTTACATGGCTCTCCTTGACTCTCCTTATGCTCCAAACTTAAGTATTTTACCTCGGGCAGAAGTTAGGATTAGATGGAGATATGGCATGTACAGAGCTTCCATGTCTCCTGATATCCTATTGCACTGCCCAGGTATGTTCCTGTATATGCATTTGAACAGAGAGATGAGAAAAAAAGGCTCTGTTGTGGCCTACTGGAATCTTCTGCACATTGACAACTGGTTGTGCCTTAAATCTGTAGCACTTTGTTTGTCCTTGTATTGTGTTTGCTAAATAATGAACGCTGAACATTTTATAAGCCTACCTAATGAAATGAGTAAGGGCCCAATCCTAAAGAGTTTAGTAAGGCACGTTTGCGGGCCCTAGCACCAGTAGAGCGCTGGTGCTAGCCCAGTACTGATCGGTGCTGGGCTAGCACTGGTGGAGCATCGGAGCTCCGCCACTCGCCGCTATTCATGTGCTGCCTGCACTTGCCTGCCGGACTGATAGTAAAGTTAGACACTCTACCCCACACAAGTGATCAGAGGTGATACAGCCCATTTTTTTTGGTTGAAATTGTACTTGTGTTTCCGATGATGGGAATCATGTGCTTAGCCCAAATAAACCACTTTGATTACCTGTGTTGAAAGTAGGGCATAAATGATTTGAAATAAATTTTCTGGATGTGTTGATTAGATAAATGCAGGAGAGGTCTGTTGGTGTTTACTGGATATGTTCAGAAGCGGTATGTTCTTGAATATGATTTCCAGTTCAACAGGAGATATATGTACTGTCCATATGTACTTCTCCCTATCTGGATTGGGCTAAAATATTGTTTTCCCTGGGTATAAATAATCTAAAATAAACAGACTATGAACTATTTATGGAGTAATCAACTAATCAAGGAGGCAATTCTTTCTTTTATAGCTTAAAGATGGAACCAAAGACTAAAGGATTGAAACAGCAGCAACAACAGCATAAAAAACTACTAGCTGCTATGCTTTCACAGGATTCATTTGATTCTATACAAAGCACAGCCCCATCTGTAACAGAAGAAGATATTGACAATGAAGATGATGCAATGGAACTGTTGGGTAATTAAAAAGTTATTTCTCTTATGGTGATTTAATATTCTGTTGAAAGCATAAAGACACAGCATTAGCAATTTGTACTCTCCTCCCAAATTATGTTCACATCTGTGATTAAGCATGGGTATGTTTAAAAAATCTTGGAAGAGGAGGCTTGGTCCTTTAATATCTGCTAATTTTTAAAGAAATGTGAACCTCATTCTACACACTTTCATTTTTCTCACTTGATGGGATGTGTGTGTATCTTGTATGTATAACCAAGTAAAAAAAATAAAAGATAAACTAATAGCACAATCTTATGCACCACCACTCCCAGTGTGGCTGTATCCTATGGATGATTTTTGTATCACTTGGGGACATGGCAATCTCATTTCCACGCAAGTAAAGCTTTGTGTCAGAGAACAGCATCCCAATGAAAAAAGGACAAAGAGTGTTAGATTTCAGGCTTTTTAGATCAGCGTGTCAAACTTGTTTCAAACAGCAGGCCAAATAACATTCATGGTGCCTACTGAGGGCCAGAAGGTGATGTCATTAAGCAGGAAGTTATGTCATTCAGCAAATAGACCAGAAGTACTTTTTCTCACTTAGGAACTCATTAGCTACAAATGACAGAAGAGAAAATATGCAAATCTTGATCATATTTTCAACATATTGGAAAGCCCAATTATCACACAGACTGCCCTTTCAGCAGCGACACTTCAGCACAGCTCAGCAACAGAGCTGGTGGTGGTGCTGGGAAAGCCCAAGGGCTAGATAAAGAGCTTCCATGGACCGCATCTAGCCCCTGTGCATTATGTTTGACATACCTGATTTAGATGATGTGGTAATTCTAATTTTTTTAAAGTGGGTGCTCCTTCAGACAAATATATGAGCTGAAAAAATAGACCATAGCAAAATAATCCAAACATTTCCAAAACTGGAATGCATATTTTCTCTCCTCTATCACAACTAAATTGGGTTGCCATCTTTCGTTTAGGAAGATACCCATTTTTCCACAGTTTTGCACCAATGTTAGCCCTTGCATAACATCATATAGCCTTCATTGTACTTGCTTCTTCATTCAAATGATTTGTTTCCACGCTGTCAGCTGCTTACCTAACCTTGGCCGCTGCTCAAGGAATATGGTGTGCTTATTTTTCTAAAAGCAGTATATAAATTTGCAGTTGGTAGCATTCATGTGCATCCCTCGTTTTATCTTTGCAAATTAAAAGACTTAATTGATGTTGTTAGATTCTAAAAATTAGTGGGTAAACCTAGCCTACGAATATCTAGCAAATGTCAGGCTAATATGAAAAGGGAATATGATAATTAAGTGTGCAGCATTCACACTGAGCAGTGTCATTTAAATTGTGTTCTGGAAAACTTTGTTGTTCCTTGGAGACCTGTCAGGGTTTTTTTAAAAAAATTGAGAATATCAGTAATGGGAGGCAAACTTTCCTCAGAGACAGCTTTCCTAACACTACAGAAAAGCAACTTGCCCACCTCCTTGAGTTGCAGTAGACCCAAACACCTACAGGGAAGTTAGGAACCACATAAGTAATTGTGGGGAAAGAGTAAAGGCAGCAACGCAATCGCTAGGATTGTGCCACTGCTGGGGGAAGAGTTTTTTTAAAAACATATTCTCTGTATTGCTGGCCTCCTGGGGGTGTTTCGGGACCTCATAGATGTCTCTGTAGGGCTCCCCAAGCCTCACAATGACTAAAAATGGATATTGCAACCCTCTTCTGGTTTGTAATTGTGAATCCAGAAGTGGATCACTATCTCTATTGTTAATCATTCTGAGGCTTGGGGAGCCCTGCAAAGGCATCCATTGGCTGCCTATACCCTCAGAGGCCAGCACCTCGAGAAGTAAGTTTTAAAAAACCTTTCTTCCCTGGCAGTGGCATAATCCTAGTGATTGCATTGCTGCCTTCCTACCCCTTAAGGGGCCACAGACAGGCTTGGGTGGGGGCTGGTGGGTTGCGACCCACCAGTTTATGAACCGCTGCAGTAGACTATCATGTGGGTGCTGTCTTAGTTGAGACTGAGCATGAATTCACTGTACACCCTAGGACCTGAAATCTTCTGAAACAAGTAATAATTCCTTGTGTGTCAGTGTTGAAAGGTTCCCTGAAGATGAATGGTTTGAAAACCACTGACAGAAGAGAGAAGTGTGATTATAATTTTTTTTTAGTGCTTGTGATACTTTTTTCTGCTGTTTGGTTCTCTTTCATTTTATCCCGTTCATTTTGGTACAGTAACTTTGGTAGGTTAAGTATACTTTGAATGCATACTTCAAGGTATGCACTTGAAGTACGTTTATAATATATATTCAAGATTGTTTATGCCATGATTTTAATTAGCACATTGTAATGAGTTTTAGTAATGGTTGTATTGTTGGGATATAGTGATACTGGATTTATTGTGAGACAGTGGTTAAGTTCTTTTCCATGTAACATGGAAGTACTTAGTAAAAGCCACAAAAAGAAGTTTGAATTTAATAATGGTTTGTTTGTTTTCTGTATGATTTTATTAATTCAATTCTAAGTTTTTACAGAAGCTAATATATTTTAATGTTAACCATATTATAAACTGTAACCTTCACTGCATTTTTGACAGGTTGCTCATTTCATTAGTTGGGTGCTCAACACCACATGTTCTTCTTGACTGTCTACTTGAGATATTGATTGGTCAAGCAGAAGTCAACCCTAATATGACATTAGTGTGTCCAGGGATTGGTTAGTTACAGTGAAATCCTATGCTGAAGTTGCATGGACTTTCATTGTATCCTAAACCCAACGAGCGCAAAGTTGGAAGGGAAAACAAGAGCCCAGGCCACTCCATTATGGTACAGCATTCTCAGTAATGCCATCAGCATCCATAGAAACCTTGACACAGTCCACCAATCATGGAGTGGCAGCCTGATGTCAATGTGATGTTGACCTCATGTCAGCCCAACATTGGACCAACTTGTAAGAAGCCAACAATTGCACTTATGGATCCTCAAATCTGCTGGCCAGAGAAGTGCCACCAAGTTGAAACAAGCAGAGGGTGGGGGCAGGCACAGGTCTAGTGAGTGGCCATCGCTGGGATGATGCCCCTCCACCAGTTCCTAGGTTTGAGTACTACAGTGACAGTCACCACTGCCAGCCATGGGAAGGTGAACCAATGATGCATCACACTCATGACACAAGGATATTGCATCACCTCAAACCCTGCAGGAGCTACAATGGCAGAGACATTAAAGGAGGCTAACAGTCCAATCCTGAGCCGCCCGGAGTGCCCAGGCTCGGCGGCACTGAAAAGGGCTGCTGCTGAATCCTGTGCCTCCCGCGCTACCACAGGAGGCTGCTCGGGAGAAGGGGACATTCGCCCCCTTCCCCGGAGTAAGGTAAGCAGCCCCGCAATGGGGCTACTCACTTTACCGCCGACCAAAAGTTCTGCAGTAGAGTAAAGGTGCTCATGTAGGGCATGCAGCACTGCACAAGCGCCCTGGATCCTGCGGAGCTTAGCTCCCCAGATCCTCCTCCCACTGCAGGATGCAGCACACACCCTGTTGATAAGGCTGCATCATCACTAGAAAGATAGGATTGGTCCCTCATAGACGTGCAACACAATCCTATCTTGTGCTGGAAAAGGCAGGCCAGGAGATCTGCGCTGTATCCAGCACAAGATAGGGGCCCAAAGTGGCCCAGCCAAAGGCAAGGGAAAACTCTTTCCCTTACTCCTAGGAAATCTACTGCAGCCCCAATGGGTCTTCTTGGACTTGTGCCACCTCTGGAGGTGGCATAAGTCAGACGAGAGCAGAGTGGCTTGCAGCTGTTGCACTGCTTGGGAATGCGGGTTAGGATCTGGCATATCTGCCAGGTCCCAGCCCTGCTTCCTGCTTCCCATCCACCCACTCCGGGACCAGCCTCTGTTCACCTCGGAACACCTCCCTCCCGTCTCCTCCCCACCCACCCCAGAGCCTTGCATTGGCTGAGCTCGGCAAATGCAAGGCTCCCTGTCAGAGTAGACGTGGAGGCTGGATTCAACCTCTGCAGGCTGATGTGCATCCCTGCACCGGCCTGGCCAACTGTAGAGGAGGCACAAATGTACTTTATGGCACGTTTGCGATCCTTCTGGACCGGCGCAAGTGACTTGTGCCAGCCCAAGGACGAGCTAGGATTGCGGAGAACTAAGTGTATGCTTACATCTTCTTCCACCAAAATCTGTCAATGTGTATTTCCTTAATAGTGGCTCAATGCCTTGTATATTCATGCCTTATATATTCAAGTGGCTCATGCCTTGTATATTCAAAATAGTGGCTCATGCCTTGTATATTCAAAAATATTACAGAATGGAATATTCTGTAATAAAACAGAATGAAAAAATTAGTGGATTTCCACATACAAGAATATGGCTGGAAGACAGTGTGAGGTTGATCTCTGCTGCCAGCTATGGACCTTGGAAGTTCAATTGTGCTAAAAATTTGTGAAGATAAACTAGAAAATGTATTTGCATAGTAGATATGAAAAGTGTTTTACATATTGTTTATTACACTGTTCTGTAGTTTTATAATAAATAAATGTGTATTGATTTCTTAGAAAAAGAGGCTATTGTTGTGATCCTGTGCAGTGTTGTAGTTAAGGCATCAGGCACTTGGAGGTACAAAAATTTTTATAAGCCCCCCCATACCCTCTATAACACCCCCCTATTTTTAGCATACCCCATACACTGAATACTCATACACTGAGTACCTTGAGGGGGTGTCTTAGAGGCCTCTGAAAGGTGGTTTTGTGAAAAGTGCCTCTTAAGACACCTCCTCAAGGCATGGTACCTGGGTCAATGTACCCCCTCCATCCACCCTTAGCTACGATACTGATCCTATGAACATTTATTTAGGAATAGGTTCCATCGAAGTCAGTAGGGCTTAACTTTCAACATGCATAGTAGTGTTCTATCTATTAACTGCTGGCTTATCCTGGCATGTAATTTATGGAGATAAACCTGATAGGAAATGAACCTAAAGAAACAACCTGAGAGAATTATAAAGTTGTGAAGAGTCCAGTTTTCAGCTAAATGCGAGAGTAAATCAAGCGCATTCAGTATTTAGATGGCTAAACTAACAAATATTTACTATTTAAAATTTATTAAATGGTGCGGGTCTTTGTAATCCAAGTATGGCTGGAGTTTAGGATTGTCTGCCTTTTGACTTATTAATATATGCTTTACAGTTCATTAAGCTACTTGCCTTGTTGTTCACATAGGATATTACTCTTTCCATCACCTTACAGAGAAGATTAGGAAAAAATCCAAACAGAATCTCATTCAGCTGATGATGGACTTCCATGCTGGGAAAAATTCTGCTTGCTGACTCTCTGCTATAGGTGCAGGGAGTACTCAGTGGTGAACATGCTCCCACGGTGCCCCAGAACCCAGGTCCACTATGGATCACCACCTTTCTGTAAGCCGGCACCCCACCTACCTGGATTGCGATGGAGCCTTGTGCGATACCAGGATCAACTAGGGAAGCATTCTGAAACTTCCACATGGTCTTAAACTGTGCTTCCGGAAAACCAAAAGCAGTTTCCGACCGCATTGGGAACCTCAGGAGGCTTCCTTCGCAGTCCTAGTGGTGCGCAAGGCTCCACACCCAGGGCATTTGCCCCTTGTGTTCAATGGCAAGCCTGCTACTGGAAGTACTTCCAATCAAAAGACTTGCAGAATATTTACTCCTCGCCCCCAATATTTTCCACTTTGCCTGTATCTGCATGGTACCTGTTCTATACCTTCACTGACTTGAGAACTCCCATCACAAGTTATTTTTTCCAGAGGACAGTAGTCTGCCCTTTTACCTGCATCTTCTCTTGTAGAATGCTCCACTCTCTATCCATGCTCTTTGCCATTTGCCATTTTTCTTTCTTTCTTGCACTGTAATTGCATATATATCTTCTGCCATATTGTACCTAGTGCCTGTAACAAGCTAACTATGTTAAGACTGCCACAAGAAAGCTACTTTAAATCTTTCCTCATTTGTTATCTTATTGAGTATTAATTGCTAACAATAGCTGGCTTCTGTACAGAATATAGAACCCAAAGGTAGTACAGTTGTTGTGCAGAAACTGTGCAACCAAACTGTAAATTTTCCCCAAAAAGGTAATGAAAGAGGAGATAACCCTCATTTTCCCCAAGCTTAACACATTGCAGATGTTTCTCTAATTTTGCAGTGAATTGTTGAGACTTGGCAGCCAAAAATCACATCAGACAATCTGCTGCCACTTTGAAAAGTTTTGTTGAAGCAGAAGCTTTATTGAAATGCATGGGGCTTGTGCCAGTGTAGCACTTTGAAGATCAGTGTTTTAATAAGGCAGATACTATAATAGCACTGGAAACAATGTTTTCAGTTACTGTAATGGAAGTTTTGCCTGCAGTTGTTTCTGATATTTTTACATTTTCAAAGTCAGCCCTATTTCAAAACATTTATGAAGGCTGCTTTGGGGACTGATCTCCAAACAAATGGAGCCCATTTTCCAGAATAGTGCTGTGATACTTGTTAGATAGGTATAACATTTAGTATTCTTGACTTAGACTGAATCCCAGTAGCCAGCTCTGTTACTGTGAGGTTTCACTGAGACAGTTTGCATCGACTCAGGCATCGATGAAGCAAAATCTAGATGTGATTGAACATGCTTTGGATTACCTGAATTTTTTTTGCTGGTTATGATAAGGATGAATATGTGGAAAAAAGATTCAAAATTCTATTTTTATATATAATAAGTGCGGCTAGAACACAGTATGCATAATATGGGAAAACTGCAGACATTCCATCAATAGAAGAATGGTGGATGAAAGTTATGGACTTCGCAGAAATGGACAAACTTATGACCTTAAAGAAAAATCAACAGAAAATTTTATGAAGAACTGGAAATTAATTACTGACTTTCTGAATTGGAGAGATAATAATGAGTTAATGAGTTGTGGATTTGAAGATTAGAGGAACAGAGAACATTAATCTAAAATAATAATCTGAAATGGAATACTCCCAACAAGTAGATAAGAGGGATTGTTGGAGAAATACCGCAAATACTCGCCTATAAGTCGATCCCACAGATAAGCCAAGGACAGGTTTTGAGCCAACAATCATGGAATTTTCTATGACCCTCGGATGAGTCCGGGGTTAAACTTAGGGGGGTGTCTGACTATAGTTTTGTCTGATTTTACTCGAGGCCAGATCCTGAAAAATAACCTACAGCTAATTGTTACCTAAGAACTGTAGTCTCTAATTTATTAAAAACATAGTAAAAGATCATAAGATACATTTTTATTCTTTTTAAATTCTGGTCTTCACCACCTTTCTGTAAGCACTATCAGAGTAAGTGCACTATAAACAACATACCAGTAAAACAGTGGTTCCCAACCTGGTATTCATGTACTCCCAGGGACACTCAATAGGACCTTTAGGGGTATTTGAAAAAGAATGAAATAATGGTAGAAAAAGGCAGGTCATGCTCCAGAATGCCTTGCAAGACAGGAATGCCTTGCGAGGACCAGCAAGGCAGAAAGGGAGGTAGCTAGTTGGCTGTGAAAGCCCCACCAATAGCTAGTTTTTGGTCATCAATTCATGTATGCACCAGTGATTGAAAACCAGCACAGTAAAAAAGCTGAAACATAATATGGCAAGTGATCCATCTCCCAGAATTTCTCAGCACACTTCTGGAGCAAAACAGGGCAAAGGCAGAGTCTTCTGTTCTTCAAACAGATAAAAAGAGAAAGCACTGTGATAAATGCATGAATTCTAGGCTTTCATATAGAGAAGATGAAGGTTTGTATTATTAATTACAAACATTTTGCTAATATGAAGGGTACAATTTATGGAAATGGGCTACCA
The DNA here is from genome assembly GCF_035046505.1 of Tiliqua scincoides. Taxonomy (NCBI): domain Eukaryota; kingdom Metazoa; phylum Chordata; class Lepidosauria; order Squamata; family Scincidae; genus Tiliqua; species Tiliqua scincoides. The sequence goes on along the minus strand of NC_089824.1, from coordinate 39,291,740 downwards.
TGGGATATGCAAGTGAAAAGGTTTGGGAACCACTGCAGGAGAACCATGAATCAAATCCACCTTTAAGGTGTCTGGTGTGTTAAGCCAGAAGCTCTATGTACAATATACAACCCATAACACATAACTGGGAGTGTGCAATTCAGTTCACAGCAGAGAGATGCAGCTGCATATATTTGTAACCCTTTTTACTCAGAAGTAGACCCACTGCTTTCCATGGGTGTTATTCTTAAGTAAGGGTGCATTGAATTGTAGCCTGCTTCAAATAGAAAGGAGGATTCCCATCCTGGTGTTTCAAAAAACAGACCTGCTTTGCAAGCATTTGCAAAGTAGAACCAGGCTGCAGCAGAAGGAAGGAGAATAAAAGGTTAACAAATTGCTTCTAAGGAGCTGTGTCTGCCTGCTGCTTGAGAAACTTGGTGCCTGTCTGCCCTTGAAAAAAAAAAACTTTTTAGAGTTGAAATGCTTTGCATTCTGATTGACCCGGAGATAAGGCAAAGTGATAATTTGAGCTTGATTGTTGCACGGTGTTTTTAGGGTTCAAAACAACCTCAGCAGCCTGAAATTGTGGTGATTTCCAAGTCTTTATTCATTGCCAGCAATGGGCTTCTCTCGGTGGTTCAAAATGGGGAACACAGAGAGCTGTGGTCTCTCAGTGTCCCAGAGAAAAAGCAACATTCCCTTCTGGGTGTGACCATATATACCTGTAGGTTCTTTGTCTCGAGAAAACTCCAATCATATTTGTTAGAGCCTATGATGTCGGATATGGGGATTTTTCCATTGGCTATTGCCATATCTGGAGCATACATTAAATATCTCAGGTTACTGTATTTGCCATTTTGGAGAACTCCTCCCCTTTCTGTAATGTCAATACTATTTCAAAAGGGGGCAGTGTCCCTCTATCTTAATTTTCCCAATTACACTAATCTGGTAATAATTCATTTATTTAAATCCGTGTTTATACTTATTTTAATCACCTTTTTATCTTCTCTTCTAATCTAATTTTAATTATTTTGTAACTTTTTCCTACAAGAAGTTATTATAGGATTTCTGATTTCCATAAAATCTCTCTTCTCTGATATAAATTGCATTTTCAAGAGAAATCTCTAGCTGGAGGCCTCTCTCCCACATTCCTGAGACTTCCTTATCGGATTCTGCCAACTTTGATTTTGAACAGACTCCCTGTTAATGAGTCTGTGCCTACCAAGATTAATTATTCTTATTACTAGAAATATTCTTAAATTCACTATCTGTTCTGGCGCCTAGGAAAGTCTGGGCCTTTTAGTTGTCAAGTTTGAAATACTCCTGCTTAGATAAGAATTTCACATTCCACATTAGCTGTACTGCCTTTATTTTGCAAGCCTCACTCTAAGGCAGACTTAAATCCTTTTAACTTTGTTTTCCCTTATTAATTTAACTAATATTCAGCAAAGAATATACTTGCTAACTTCTGAGTTGACAAACAATAAATTTTGTAACATCATATGTGCTACTTTTCCCTTTTAAATGACTTTAGAACAGCTTTTAAAGTCCCTTTTTGGTGCTTGAGCTACAGAATCAAACTGTTCAGAAGCTGCATTTTCACTTGTGTACTTCATGTGGCTTCTGTTGACCTCTAATCTCTTCCTACTAATTATTTTACAACTTTTACCTAAACAAAACACTTCTGCTGGTAGCAGAATCTGTCACTCTCTATCTACTGTTATTGCTCTGGCTAATTTTGCTACTGTTTCGGAGATCATAAAAGGCTGCTCTGTTGTCTAATTGTAGGCCTTTCAGTCTGCAGCCTAACTTTTAGATGTTACACTGTTTCTCTGTAAATACATTATTTTAAACTTTATTTTGGTTTAACAATGTCTTTTGGCTTTTAAAATAATCCAATATGCTCTTCTGTGTGTTTTTCCTTCCTCTGCTCAATGCTGTCTTGGAATTGCAGATGAAGAGGGGGGGGATTCCAGCAGCAAGCAGTTAGTCAAGGGGATTCTTTGAAGCTTCAGCTTGAATCTATAAATTTTACCTACTTAGCTTGACAACAAATTGCTGTTATCTTGAGTGTGTCAAATTGGTTTATTGCTTAAGCAATTAACTACCTCTGTTTATCTATCTGGGACCTCTCTGTGTTAGGCTAGCTTTGACTCTGAAGGGTGACACAGAGTTCATTTGATTTCTCTATTTCCAAACTTATTTACTAACTTATCTACCCATTTCCTCTACTGATTATTCTTCTCTTTTAATTTTTGTTCTTATAAAAGAGCAATTAGGAAATATCCTTGATTCCTTCCTAACAGACTTTTCCTTGAGGACTCCTAGCTCGTAGTCCTTCCTCTAAGGCTTCTGGGTAAAATGGATCTAAACTCTTCTTGGCAACTGTGCTTGTGAACATGCTAACATACATATTTCTCTCTAACATAACATAACATTTGATTGATATAAATTCTGATATCCCAAATGCTCTCTCTCATGAGTCTTCTTTGTGAGATGTATTTGCATCTAAAATATTTTGGTTCAGCATAATGGCTACATACAACTTGTAACTTCCAGGGCCTTCCCTCATGATTACTTGGCAAAAATTTCACGTACTATAGGTGAGTATCTATGGTAACATATATATGGGTGTTAATTTAGATTATTAGGAAACAAATCTGTAAGTTAATAATAATAATAATAATAATAATAATAATAATAATATTATTAACAGTATTTATATACCGCTTTTCAGCTAAAAGTTCACAAAGCGGTTTACAGAGAAAAATCAAATAACTAAATGGCTCCCTGTCCCAAAAGGGCTCACAATCTAAAAAGATGCAAATGAATACCAGCAGACAGCCACTAGAACAGACAGTGCTGGGGTGAGGGGGGCCAGTTACTCTCCCCCTGCTAAAAAAAGGAGCACCCACTTGAAAAAGTGCCTCTTACCCAATTAGCAGGGGTTAGACTTCGCCTAGGCTAATTAGAACATTCGACTTCGCCCAGGCTACACTATTAGAAGTATTCTGTGTACTCCTTAGTTTTTTTTACATTTTTATGTATCTTTAATTTTTTTTATTGTGTCTTTCCTTCCCTTATTATTATTATAAATAAATGAAAAAAGAAACTTCTAGAAAAAGAAAGAAAATGCTTTGGATCCTTTTTTAAAAATTATTTATTTTTTTAATTAACACATACAAACATACAAGCACATAACATACATTTAGGAGTGCTAAATACCATATACCATAACTAATTAATCATACTATATCTCCTAATCTATTTACTCATCTATTTCTACCTCTTATTGATTTCTCCATTTATTTATGTAATATACAATAAATTTTCCCTAATGCCCTATACTATATTTTCTAAATATTCACTTTCTACCAAGCGTAAACTAACTTCAGTTGCTCATTAATATTAAAACAAAAAAATCTAATTACCAAAATTATCACTTCAGCTATTTCAACTCCAATCTGATTCTCCAATCTAATTACACTTTTTTCTTTGACATAATAACCACATATAAAACAATTTTTCCACACGTTTACACTTCCAGCTATATTTTTTTATACATTCTAATTCATATTTATCAATTTCATACGTATTCTTTTTTTTTCTTCAAATAAATTTGGACCATTGTTATTAGCTGAATAAAACCTCCAATTTTCTTTAACCCCTCAGATTACCCCTCAGGGTTCTTTTTCTTTCTTACTTTCCATTTTTTCTCCTGTAATATCTTTAATAATTTATCTGTTAGAGATAATTGGGCAAAACACAGAGATAGCAGAAGCGCAAACTGGCAGCTGCAGAGTGTGGTGCTCAGAGCACAGGGAAGGACGCCAAAAAAAGGAGGCAAGACCCAGGGAAGTACCAACACCAGAGTCTATTTACAGGCAGTATTTACAGGTAGAAGGCAGTTCCAAAAATCAGCAAGCAGAGGCAGTCCAGCAAACAGTCCAAGTAGTCAGTAAATCAGGTATCCATCCAGCAGAGATTCATTCAGCAACTCACTCCTACAACTCACCCAGTGGAGTGTGCTTGTTGGCCATTTATACTCCTGTCAGCCAATGGGAAAGGCCATGACCTCATCCCTGAGGAATGTCATTGCATCATCCTGGATGGGGATTGCATAAGCTTTTCCCTTCTCTCCTTGTTCTGTGCAATGACTCAGCACTTTGCCCTGATTGGTCCTTGCCCCATTGTCTGACAGGTATGCTTACATTTGCTTATACACAGCAGCAGTCTGGTAGGCCTGCCTTATCCAGCCACCAAATTGCCTTGCTGTATGGGGCACATACTGTAACATTATCTCTATAACAGATTCTGATAAATCCATACTTTCTTATATAGGGTGTGTTCATTCTTCTAGTTAACTGTGATATATTTTCTCCTTCTTGTTCCAACAAATTTTGTGATTTGTGCACTCCTTTTACCCTGTCCATCTTTATCTTTCTTAATCTCCATCAGCGCCTCTTCTTCGTCCTGTTGATCATGCTTTGGATCCTTTGGGGAAACGATTGGGATTCAGGCACTTCATTATATTTGCTTAAGTACCTTTTATTTCATGGTTATCTTTACCTGTCTATTTCTAGAACAGAAGACCTACTATTTTCTGCCTTGATTTACCCAACAAACTCAATGCATATTACTGGAAATGATCGCTCTTTCAGGAGGATTTTACTGCCATCTAAGTATTTGATAAGTGAGAAAAGTTTGAAAATATTGAAAGTGAAAAGTGAGGACAAATAACCAGTTTTTAAGACATCTACAATGTGGGAAACTAAAGGGTAGAAATAGGTGTATGAAGATGACCTGACAGAATATGTTCCAGGTCAGAGGATCTGTTGCAATAGAATTTGCATTAAATAAAGCTGTCAGTTGGAGGTTGTTTAGGCCCCCTGGTATTTGTCTTTGCATCAAGTGACCTATATGTCAGAATACAAGGACTTTGTGCCCTTTAGGAAGAGTAAGTACAGTGGCACAGTTTGCTCCAAACGTGTTCCTTCCTCTCGATACATCAGAAAACAAGTGCAGTAGTATTTCGTCTGCTGACATTGCTTGCCTAAGCCTTGAACCTGGAAGCTCTTGAACCTAAGTGATTGCTCTGTGCTTACACCTATGGGAGGGGAAAGGAAGGAAAATTTTCATTGCAATCAATATGGAAAAGTAGATCCACTTCCTTCAATAGCCAGTAGCTAGTTATGGCAGAAGATAAGGCAGAAGTTAAGATTCTTCCCACATGCTTTTATAGCTCTTATACCTTTGGTCAGGAAGGGACAATTTCTCCTTTTTACTGTCAAAGTTGCTTTGAAGTGAGCTGGGTTTTTTTTTGTATTTGTTTCAGTGTTGCTGTCTTTTTGGAGAAGCTAGCCTATAGAAAGCATAGGAAAAGTCCTATAGAGATCGGTTGTAACAGATTTATATAAATATGAAATATAGAAACGGAATATGCAGCTAATAATATATTTGATATGTATTCAGCTTGTTATGCATGTACATGCTTATTGTAAGACCTGCTGTTATCTTTTAGCAAGTAGCTTTCTAATACAGGTTGGCAACCTTCAGTTGAAAGACTATGGTATTGCGCTCTGAATGGTGGTTCTGGCACAGGGTCTAGTGTGACTGGAAAGGCCGATTCGGGAGTGACAATCCCTTCCACCCTGGGAGCAAATGTAGTGTGTCCCTGGTCTGTCTCCTTGGCTATGGGCCTTCCTTCTTTGCCTCTTTGCTCAGTCTGTTACTCAGCTTACTAATACTATAGTGTAATGCATTATTTCCAACGCTAGACTGCTGCCACTTGAGGGCACTAATGCATTTTCTTTATGAATTCAGTAATCTACAGTTTCAGAGAATTTAAATATGTGTATGGAAAAGGCTAAAAAGTTAATGCTGCTTATATGCAAGAAATATATAAGGTAGCTTATAGCCATGGGATACAAAGGTAGTTTGATTTAAAAACTAAATAATATCTTGCAAACTCTTTTTATAAGAATATCCAAAATATATTTCTTTGGGTTCAAGTACATCTTCACCTTTCTAATCAAACATTACTAATAATGTAGGTGATAGTTTTTATAATTGTCAAGTATTTCCATACAAAAGAAAGTTAGAACCACATATGTCAAGCCATGAGCATCTTCATTGTTTGCAATGTAATACTTTTGCCACATGGAGGCACATTTATATTTAGCTGACCCCACCACCACATGGGACAAACACAGAAGAAGAGTAGTACTAGCAGTAGCAGTGCATTTATATAATCACTGACCACTAGTCACTGCTGAATAGCTTTGTAAATATGAATAGGTAAACTCCCTTTAGTTATCTGTGTTCTTAATGCTCCTCTATACTAGACACTGGAATGTCTAATTTTAATATTTTTGTCCCAATTTCTTTTATTTATTTCAACACAGGAATATCCAGTAATTAGTAATGCATATCCTGATTCCAAAATGAAATGATGTTAATTCCATGGATGCATCTGTTCCTGAGCTCATGGTTCATTTCCTTATAGTTTTGTCCTCCACTGTCCTGTAACAGATTCCATGAGGCATACAAAATCTTTTGGGAATGTCTAAAGCAGGGGTGCTCACACTTTTTTGGCTTGAGAGCTACTTTGAAACCCAGCAAGGCCCGGAGATCTACCAGAGTTTTTTTTACAATGTTCGCGCCATCATAACATATAACATTTATGTGTACAATGTATGTTGGTGTACCTTGAGCCCCACTGAGGATAACAGGACTTACTCCTGAGTAGACATGCCTAGGATTAGGCTGTAAGGCTGCAATCCTAGCCACACTTACCTGGGAGTAAGCCCCATTGAGTACAGTGGGCCTTACTCCCGGCGTTTCCTCCCAGAGGCACCTGAAGGGGGGGGTCAGCACTCCGCGATCTACTCATTTTGCCTCGCGATCTACTGGTAGATCGCAATCCACCTATTGAGCACCCCTGGTCTAAAGTAACCTTTTGAATCCTAACCTGTGGCTATTTAAAAATATGTTAGTACCAGAAAGGTTTATAAAACAATACCTCTTTCAGCATTGTGCACAGCAGAGCTTACAAATGGTTACTGTTAGATTATTTTCATGATTTGCCCTGGCTTACTAATTTTAGAGTGGAAATGGTAAACATTTCCAGCAGATCACTTGGCAAACTAGCAAAGCTTTACTCCATTGAGAAACTGGTTGCATAAACAATGAGGACATAAAGAAATATGAGTGTGGCTTTCAAGGTTCAGGCAAAATTTGATTAACACTATGTAAACACGTACACGCCATGTAGGCATATATCTGAAAAATCCAAAATGCAGCAAGCTTAACTATATATTGAAGGTAATGAAGTCACTAGTTCAATGTTTGTTAATCAGGAATGATTCCTTAAAATGTAGTTATTGAATGTGACTGCTTTCTCCACATTTTGCAATGGAGATTTATTGAAGAAACATGTAGAGATCAATTTCTTATGAACTTTAGCAGTCCGGCTTGATTTTCAGAAACCCATATGATTTACATATTTCTTGAATATAATGGTGGGCTCTTTTTGTACCACCAATAATAAGGTTTCTAAAAATGCTCCACATATCTATACAGTTGCTATCATTGCTCTCTCTCAAACAAACATAACCACCATATGTGTCTATCACTACGTGTGCAAACAGGTTAGATTCAGGTTTGCCCCGCCTGGAATTAAAACCAGTTGGGGGAATTTATACTCTGTAACCTGAAAGACCAGGACACAGTAAATGGCTCTTGTGGGGCCATTGACTAGAAAGCAGAGTGAACAACCTCAAAGTGCTTCCAAGTAGGCTAACAGTAATGAGAGTTTCTTAAAAGAATACAGGTATAACCTAATTACCTACAGATCTTTTAACCTGCAGTGTTAATGAAATGAGAAGTGCACTTTAAATTAAAGGAAAAAAGTTGTTTAACAGTAGCCTCATTAATGCAAGACAGGACAGCCAGCTGACAATCCATCAATCATCCTCTCTCCAGTCACTTAGAGCAGCTTCTCTCCAAGGCAAGCGACCCCTCTCTTCCCCCTGAGCACATGAAAGAAAATCACTTTGCTTTCTTTTCCAGAGCTATGCTCTGGGTGAAGGGAGGGGTCATGGCTCCGAGTGAAGCCTTTCCAAGTGTCTGATGGAGAGACTGATGGATGTATTGTCTGCCTAATTACTCTGTCTTACATCACAAAGGCAAGCAAGGCTGTTTTTAAAATTGCCTAGCAAAGAGACATTGTTTTTTAAATGGATTTGCTTGAATTTTGTATCATCCATGTGAGTTCTGGGAATGGAACCCTTGTGAATACAGAGACTCATCCTGTATAGGTTTTACTGAAAGATAGAAAAACAAGGAAAAGGCAGGGTTCTCTTATAAGGCCAGGTGCATTGAGGTTTAATGATTGTGAGTGAATGATGACTGAAAATAGTTCCATTTGGACAAGCACAGGTTGAAGTGAAAATCAGGGCAAATGTTATCAGCTGGACTGAAAATCAGGGCAAGGTTATCAGCTGGACTGAGTTTCCTCTGCCTGAGACAACCCAGCTAGAGGGAAGAAGGACATTTTTCTGGAGGAAAAATCCATTATGGGTTACAAGCCATAATGGGTATGTTCAACCTCCTGGTTTTAGAAATGGGCTACATCAGAATGCCAGATGCAAGGGAGAGCACCAGGATGCAGGTCTCTTGTTGTCTTGTGTGCTCCCTGGGGCATTTGGTGGGCCACTATGAGATACAGGAAGCTGGACTAGATGATCCTATGGCCTGATCCAGCGGGGCTCTTCTTATGTTCTTATGTTCATTGTGAGATGTTTAAAACAGGCAGTGAGGCATGGAGAGAGAGTTAGGGGAGTTGGAGGAAGGCGAGAGAAGGGAAATTACTTCTCATTCTACTGGGTAGACTGGGGTATGCTGTCCTTCTGCCATGTGAGTCCAGACTGCATTCTTCAAGTCCTGAGGGAAAATGGAAGAACACAACCAAAAAAATGTCACTTAGTGGGCAGAGTAAGGCAATTTCTCTGGAAATGAGGAAACTACCATGGCTGCGTGTTCTCCAAGCAGGGGAAAACATCCCAGGAATGGACAGAGTGGAAGTCTCTACTGGAGAGGGGCTCACAAAATGGGCACTGTGGATGCTCTTGGTAGGAAAGGGAACAAAAACACAATTGTTTTATTTCCAGAACAGAACTGCAAGTTAGTTATAGGAATCTGAACAAAGAATACAAAGGCATTCCTGGATGAATAATACCATTCGGAACATTGTCTGAGTGTGCAGCTAGGAATGTCCTTCCAGAAAGGCACAAATACTTAACTGAACCTTGGTTGAGAAGGTTCCTGAAGGGACTAAAGGTATGGCAGTTTGTGGTCTACACTCATGCTTAGGAAATACATTCCAGACAGGAGGCCTGTCCATGTGCTCTGGCCATGTACTCTGGGCAGTTAAGTGTAACTTATTATTCAAGAAACCACAAGCAAGATTATGCCAAGGTGGAGAGCCTGAATTTGCAAGACCCTAAGGGAGGATGACACACAGATGCCCTGCAGTGCTTCGGCTTTCTGTTCCAATCAATGGCCCTTGGTTAGCATGATCTTGATTAGAAGAAGCAGTCGTGTCTCACCTCCTCCAGGCGAAGTCCTGGCTGGCCCCCTGGAATGTCTTCTAAGGAACTGGGATGGAAATAGAAGAGACTGTGTGTATTGGGAACGGGGAGAGGGGGGCGGGGGCGGGGTCATTGAAACAGTACACCCTCCTGGATGTCCAGATTTTCTTCCTGTAATACTTTGCTGACATTGGGGATAATATTGTCAAATTAACAGTCCAATCCAACCAAATCCACTCATGGCGATGGCGCAAATTATGCTGCATCCTGCTGGGGATTTTCAGCTGCTGGAGGTCTCCTTCGGGTAAGGTGACATTTATCCCTTTGCCCTGAGATAAGCCCAAGCAGCCACAAGGGGTAAGCTCAGACTGTGCTAGTAATATCTTTGGCACAAGTTTGCATTGATCCGTGCAGGTGGATCAGGCCAAGGAAGGGGGTTGGGATTTGGTGTGTGCTGTCACCACCGAACCCACCCCACCAGGCCTGTCCCATCTCTTCCCCATTTCACTCTCCCCTACCCTGTTCTGCCCCATTCCACTTCTGTCGCTCAAACAGCAGGCCTCTGTTGCTCAGACTATATGCACAGGAAGGCCCTGGCCTTCCTCTTGGTGCGCTGACTCCCTTCACTGCTGCAAAGCATTTTATGGTGCTTCTGTGGCAGCCTGTACTGGTTGAATATGTGTTCTGCCAGTGCAGGCCTTGGATAGGATTGGACCATGATATGTGTTAAGATAAAAGGATATAATTGGAAAACCTACTACCTATAACTTGGGAGAGAGTTCTCCAGATATCCCTTTTCCAAGGAACCATTGTGGAAAAACTCACCAGCAATGCTGTGTCAGTATGTTTAGTTGAGTGACTCTGTGACATCAGCAGACAGTAAATTGCCAATCCCTCCTCTCTATCCTTACATATCCCTAGCTTTGATTGGCAAGCAAATGGTAGGTGTTCTATGCTGGCAACTTAAACATTTGCTTATCAACTTTGTTGTCAGCTAGCCACATGCACTGAGGCATTGTCAAAGAAAAGATTAACTGCATAACAGGCCAAGAAATAAACAAAATATATACACATTTAGAAGGAAACAGTAATCAGCATAGCTGATTAGTAATCAGTTTGGAATAAACAAAATAAAAAACTTCTGTTCAATATGTAAAGGCCCATGTGTCCCTGGGACCTATTTTTTCTACATTTTTTTTCAAATTATAACTCTAAAGCTTTTGGTTAATCAGGAAGCAAAAGGAGATAATTGTGCAAGATCATTAATCATGGATCATTATGCATCCAAACAAGTAATTGCTCAGGTGTTGAAGTGCAAAATACTGCATAATTCTGAAGCTTTGGCTAAACACTGCTTCCTGTAGTTTCGGTTTAGTGCTGAATCATATAACCAAGCATTCTTAGGGCGTAATCCTAACCCTTTATGTCAGCACTGGCATAGCGGTGCCAATGTGCCATGTGCTGCATCCTGCAGTTGGGTGTCACTCATGGAGGCCTCCTCAAAGTAAGGAAATGTTCATTCCCTTACCTCAGAGCTGCGTTGCCCTTATGTCAGTGCTGGAAAGCACTGACATAAGGGGTTAGGATTGCACCCTTAGTGTCATTGGTTCTTCTTTTGATAAAGAATGTTTGGTTGGTTCATGAAGAATGCAATCAACAAGGACTTTTTTGTTTTCTGAGAGTCAAAAGTATTTAGTATACAGAATTCATGACAATTCATTGTTTTAAACGTATTCACATACAAAAGTATATTTATTATTTGTATCAAAAAGATGGAACAATCGAGCCAGGTATTTGGTGTGCAAAAAGATGTTGTGAAATCCTTGATACTTGTCAGTAAGTGCCATGCCAGATGAGGTAGGAATTTGATCTCACGAATTTGGCTTCATGTAAAAGCTTATGAGGTGGGATGGGGAGATTTGATCAGAGAGATAGGGGAGGGAGGTTATAACAGGCCCTGAAGCTGGTATTAGCTCTGCAGTTAAAAACAAGACTGTACTTTGCCATTGCTTTTCAAAGCCAGATATGGACCAGGTGCCCACATGTTTGTATATGGAGTAGCCATGGGAATCCTCAAGGCCCACAAGCTCCATGTGGTCCAGCAGCCACTTATCCCCAGATTCTGCAGAACACTTAGCTAGGAAAAGGTGGCATGTCAGAGGGCCACTTTAGCATGTCAGAAGCATGCCACTTTAATCAGCTCCTTGACCCCAACCTGGGAAAGACTTCATATACTTGAATATTCACTGGGATGGTCTGATGTGGGAATGGCACACAGACTTTCATGCCCAAATATAATCCGTTTACATATACATTATGAATACATTTGTACATTACATAAGAGTGCATTTGTTTTTGCAAATAGTGTTGTTTGCGTTCCAGCTCTTTTACTGCTGGGATTTCCCTAATGATTTTTAAATGGATTTGTTGTTAGGTACTGCAAGTATTTATTTAGTAGTACATTTTTGTTTTCTTTTCCCCCTCCTAATTTGCAGAGGATCTTGATGATTTAAGAATGGAAGGGGTAACCAGTGCCATTTCTTCAGGAAGCAAACTTAACCAAACTCGAAGTTCATATACAGCTGAACCACAAGCCAAGGTCACGCTGAACATCTGTGCAAGGTGTGCCAGGTAAATAATAGGCAAACATGTTCACAAATAGGTTGTTTTTAGGCTTGAAACTGATATTATGCTTCCTTAGGGACAAATGGGTATTGCAAAGTGAAATCTAGTAGACTCCCATACAAAGATTTAAGGAAAAGGATTCATTCCTGTTTTACATTTGGAAAGAGGAACTATCCCATCTGTTTTTTTTCTCCTCCTCATTTAAACTGCTATTCATCAGAAGTTAATTTTCACCTGGGAATGAGCTGCCTGGTTTCCCCTTTGAAAAACAGGGATACCACAGGTAGAGCAACCCCTGATCTTTTGTGGGGTGCGGAGACTATACTATTAAAATTAAATCTCAGGTCAAATTCATCAAGTCATATTGAGGTTATGGGTTCAAAAGGCGGAGTTTCAGCTTATCTAAACTGAATGGAGCTTTGGGAAAAGGAACTTGTTATTGGACTCTTACTACTACCTCCTATTTTATCGGATTAGATCAGGACGTTTTGAAGTTATCATGGTCTGTTGCACCATCCACACTAACAATGTATCAAATTGTTTCAAATATCTATGAAGGCCCCCTGCATTGGCTCCTGAGTTTCACAAATGTGCCATAAGGCACATTTGCACCCACTCAGGAATCTGCTGGGCTGGTGCAGAGGCCTGTGCTGGCTCCTCAGGCCAGATCCAGCCCCTGAGCCAGTTGAATGGGATAAGTTTGTGCCAGGTGGTGGGAGGGTGGAACAGAGGCAGGGAGGGGGAATTTTTGGTTAGGGGAATGCAAAAGGTGGAATGGGATCAGGAAGGGTGGGATTGGCAGCGTGCACTGAATCCTAACCCCCACCCCTGTGTCTTGCAGGCTGAAGTAGCCTGCTTGGATTTGCGAAATAACTGGCGCAGATCAGAGTAGCTCCACAGGGAAGGTTGGGACTTGACATGGAGTAAGGGGAAAAATATCCTCTTACCCCATGGTAACCTCTAAGTTGCACTGGATACAGCCAGTTCTTGTGCAGGCTAGGATTGGGCTGTGAGCCTTATGTCACAGTTTGGAACTATTTTCAGTTTTTCTGCCTCTGAATTTGATTAGTTACCAGAATTACTATGGCTTTTCAAAAGATGATCCAGGGTATTTATGGCCTCAAAAACCATTCTAAATGCACCTGTGTAAATGAAGATTTGGGTGTGTGGGTGATTTTTTGGATTTCACACAGTTGCCTCATAACACTTCATAATCCCATACTTTTGGAAGGAATCTAATCAATATGAAATCTCTCTTGCTTTGGCAGCTGAAAGTATTTTTCCATCTACAGTATGAGAGCCAGAAAATATAACAGCCAAGTAAACTAAGCAGCAGCATTAACTGCAAGTCTTTTTTTTTAAACAAAACTCATTCTGAGAAAGAATTTTAAGTGATACAACCACTCAATTCAACCTTTTGTTACTGATGTAGATTATCAAGAACATTGTTTTTAAATATCTACTCGTTGTATCTTGTTTTGCTGTTAGTTGCATTGGGTTGCCTTAGAAGAAGTTTTAAAAGCAGCATGGGATGGTATTAAGCCAAATTTGAGCATATGTCACTCTACTTTTATACTTCATCCTTTTTTATTTTGTGGCTGCTCTTTTTTGAAAGGCTGACTATTTGAAAGTGCTGATTGAATAATACCCAAGTAGTTTAGTGGCTAACAGCCCAATCCTATCCACACTTTCCTGGGAGTAAGCCCCATTGACTCTAATGGGACTTACTTGTGAGTAGACATGCACAGCATTGGGCTCTAAGACACCAAGCTGAAAATGAGGATGTCTCTGGTTTGAATCTAACCTCTGCCATGAACTCACTAGGTACAAACCACTCACCCTCAGCTGCATTAAGGGAACAATAATCCTTACCTTACAGCAGTGGTTCTCGAACTTTTCCAGCTCGTGCCTCCCCTGATCCTTGTAGACATTGGCCACGGCTCCCCATTACTACACCTCACCTCAGTTACCCCCAAAATGGGGATGAAGGTGTTATAATTATATACTAGAAACAAGGCTGCCAGCACTTTGGGGCTGCAATCCTAACAACACTTACCTGAGAGTAAGCCCCATTGAACAAAATAGGACTTACTTCTGAGTAGACCTGGTTAGGATTGTGCCCTGAGTTTGTTAGCAGTACACCTGGAGGGTTTTGGAAAGGGAGGGGGGAAGTGATGAATTTGCAGGAGGGGAAGACTTTGTTTCTATCTGCTAATTGCAAACTGAGATCTAGAGACTGTTTGGCTGGAATCCTAACCCCACTTTCCTGGGAGTAAGTCCCATTCAACACAATAGGACTTGCTTCTGAGTAGACCTAGCTAGGATTGTGCCTTTTGTCTTACAATAGCAGCCAACAAGAGTATCCCCCCCCAAAAAAAGGAGGCAGGAGGAAAAAGGGGAATGGCTAAAAAGGAATGGGGATTTTAATTTTTAATCAATTTTTGGAGACAAAGCCATCAAGAGTGGCTTTTTTTCTTTTTTGAAGGGGGAGGAAAAAGAGAAAGGTGAGGATCCTTGGTTAAGCTGACACAGACCCCCAGCATAAGAACATAAGAACAACCCCACTGGATCAGGCCATAGGCCCATCTAGTCCAGCTTCCTGTATCTCACAGCGGCCCACCAAATGCCCCAGGGAGCACACCAGATAACAAGAGACCTCATCCTGGTGCCCTCCCTTGCATCTGGCATTCTGACATAACCCATTTCTAAAATCAGGAGGTTGCGCATACACATCATGGCTTGTACCCCGTAATGGATTTTTCCTCCAGAAACTTGTCCAATCCCCTTTTAAAGGCGTCTAGGTTAGACGCCAGCACCACATCCTGTGGCAAGGAGTTCCACAGACCGACCACACGCTGAGTAAAGAAATATTTTCTTTTGTCTGTCCTAACCCGCCCAACACTCAATTTTAGTGAATGTCCCCTGGTTCTGGTATTATGAGAGAGTGTAAAGAGCATCTCCCTATCCACTCTGTCCATCCCCTGCATAATTTTGTATGTCTCAATCATGTCCCCCCTCAGGCGTCTCTTTTCTAGGCTGAAGAGGCCCAAACGCCGTAGCCTTTCCTCATAAGGAAGGTGCCCCAGCCCCGTAGTCATCTTAGTCGCTCTCTTTTGCACCTTTTCCATTTCCACTATGTCTTTTTTGAGATACGGCGACCAGAACTGGACACAATACTCCAGGTGTGGCCTTACCATAGATTTGTACAACGGCATTATAATACCAGCCGTTTTGTTCTCAATACCCTTCCTAATGATCCCAAGCATAGAATAGGCCTTCTTCACTGCCACCGCACATTGGGTCGACACTTTCATTGACCTGTCCACCACCACCCCAAGATCTCTCTCCTGATCTGTCACAGACAGCTCAGAACCCATCAGCCTATATGTAAAGTTTTGATTTTTTGCCTCAATGTGCATGACTTTACACTTACTGACATTGAAGTGCATCTGCCATTTTGCTGCCCATTCTGCCAGTCTGGAGAGATCCTTCTGGAGCTCCTCACAATCACTTCTTGTCTTTACCACTCGGAAAAGTTTGGTGTTGTCTGCAAACTTTGCCACCTCACTGCTCAACCCTGTCTCCAGGTCATTTATGAAGAGGTTGAAAAGCACCGGTCCCAGGACAGATCCTTGGGGCACACCGCTTTTCACCTCTCTCTATTGTGAAAATTGCCCATTGACACCCACTCTCTGCTTCCTGGCCTCCAACCAGTTCTCAATCCATGAGAGGACCTGTCCTCTAATTCCCTGACTGTGGAGTTTTTTCAGTAGGCTTTGGTGAGGGACCGTGTCGAACGCCTTCTGAAAGTCCAGATATATAATGTCCATGGGTTCTCCCACATCCACATGCCTGTTGACCTTTTCAAAGAATTCTATAAGGTTTGTGAGGCAAGACTTACCCTTACAGAAGCCATGCTGATTCTCCCTCAGCAAGGCCTGTTCGTCTATGTGTTTTGAGATCCTATCTTTGATGAGGCATTCCACCATCTTACCCGGTATAGATGTTAGGCTGACCGGCCTATAGTTTCCCGGGTCCCCCCTCTTTCCCTTTTTAAAGATAGGCGTGACATTTGCTATTCTCCAATCTTCTGGCACCGTGGCCGTTTTGAGGGACAAGCCTATGTAGGTCTACTCAGAAGTAAACCCCATTTGATTCAATGGGGTTTACTCCCAGGAAAGTGTGGAAAGGACTGCAACCACACCCAGCAAGATTTCAACTCACCCCAAAGTAGATGGGGGCTGCTCACACACACACACCCAACTTGCAGATGCCACCCCTGTTCCCCCCAGGCAAGATAGAGGGATGCAGGCTGGGCATTTGGACACCCCCCACTAGGAGCAGGCTGTTTTTTTCCTTCCTAAGCAGCCTTGACCAGTCCCAGGATGAGGGGCATACTGGGAAATGTAGTCCTTGGGGAGAGGTTGCACATGGAGAGAGCTCCATGGTGAAATGTGGCACCTCTGCCTGCCTGCCCAGCCAGCCTTCTCTCCCACCTCCCCCCACCATGTTTCACACACACTCCCAGCCTCACACTGCCCCACCCACCTTGTTCACAGCTGCAGAAAAGCAGCAAGTCAGCAGACAGCACGTGGAGTGGAGCAGAGCAGCCTCTCTCCCCGAGATGCCTGGCGACGTCCCTGGAGGCTAGCCATGCCTCACTAGGGAGGCAGGATGCACAGATTGAATACCTCAGCATTACAGGGTAGTTGTAAGAATTGCATCAGGATAGCACATGTGAAATACTTTGCATAATCAGAGATCACTTTGCGAATACTAAATATTAAAACTTCTGGATACCCCGGAAATACTCATGGTCTTACTTTTAAAGATATAATATGGTGCTTTTGTTTTTGGAGAACCTTTAAAGTTTAAGCGTACCATATGAGTAGTGCTGATATTTTGTACCCCTGACATAAAGCTGTTACAGGCAGTTTTCAAGGGAACACTTTGCTGTCCTCTTTTACTAACAGCCCAGTCCTATGCATAACTACTTGGAGTTTAGTCTCATAATAGACTTAGGGCCAAATCCTATGGTCCGCACCACACCTCTGCGGCACGGACCACAGTAGCAAATGTGCCATAAGGCATGTTTGTGGGGCTTACCGCCAGGCTCCCACCGGAGGTGGCTCATTCCACAGCTCAGTGGTGCCTGCCACAGCTGGGCTGTGGATCAGCAAACGGGGCAGAGGCAGAGGTGTTCCAGGGAGGGGGGAGGCCGGCGTGACGCGGGGAGGGGGGCATTCCAGAAGCATGCCTGGGGGCGGGCAGGAGGAGGACCAGCAGAGCTCCGCAGGATCCTTGGCGCTCATGGAGGCTGCATGCCTTACACGAGCGCCTTTACTTTAGCGGCACCCAAGGGGCGCTGCTAAAGAGAGTAGCCTCATTGTGGGGCTGCCTCCCTTACCCAGGGCAAGGGGACGAACGTCCCCTACTCCCGAGGTGCCTCCCACAGTAGCGTGGGAGGTGCTGGATGCAGCGGCAGCCCTCGTGATGCTGCCGAGCAGGGGCGCCCCGGGCAGCTCAGGTTTGGGTTGCCCCTTAGGATTGGGCTGCTGCTCCCTGGGACTTACTCCCAGGTCAGTCTGGATAGGATTTTAGCCTAAATCAAAAGGAATAAAATGCATCATCAATGTAATCACTTACATGATGTAAACTGAATTGATAGAATTATCCTACGGCAAAATCTTGCAATATAAACATTTAGAAAGGCTTAGATTTCTCACAGGTTATATTCTTTACTATTATTGAATTCACGTTCTGGTTATTTTGCAAAAATGGCTACCACAGGCACTCGCCTACAAGTTGATCCCTCAGATAAGTCGAGGGCAGGTTTTGAGCCAGCAATCACGGAATTTTCTATAACCCTCAGATAAGTCGGGGGTTAAACTTAGGGGGGTGTCTGACTATAGTTTTGTCTGATTTTGCCCGAGGCCAGATCCTGAAAAATAACCTACAGCTAATTGTTACCTAAGAACTGTAGTCTCTAATTTATTAAAAACATAGTAAAAGATCATAAGATACATTTTTATTCTTTTTAAATTCCTGTCTTCACCACCTTTTTGTAAACACTCAGAGTAAGTGCACCTGTAAACAACATACCAGTAAAACAGTGGTTCCCAACCTGGTATTCATGTATTCCCAGGGACACTCAAAGAATGGCATAATGGCAGAAAAAGGCAGGTCATGCTCCAGAATGCTTTGCAGGGCCAGCAAGGCAGGAAGGAAGGTAGTTAGTTGGCTGTGAAAGCCCCACCGATAGCTAGTTTTCGGTCATCAATTCATGTATGCACCAGTGATTGTAAACCAGCACAGTAAAAAAAACCTGAAACATAATATGGAAAGTGATCAATAACCCAGAATTTCTCAGCACACTTCTGGTGCAAAACAGTGCAAAGGCAGTTCTTCAAACAGATGAAAAGAGAACATATGTGATGAATACATGAAGTCTGGGTTTTCATAGAGAAGAGATGAGGGCTTGTATTATTAAAAACATTTTGCTAATATGAAGGGTACAATTTATGGAAATAGACTACCAAGGCATATGCAAGTAAAAAAGATTGGGAACGACTGCAGGAGAGCCATGAATCAAATCCACCTTTAAGGTGTCTGGTGTGTTAAGCCAGATGCTCTGCATACAACATATAACCCATAACACATAACTGGGAGTGTGGAATTCAATTCACAGCAGAGAGCTGCAACTGCATATATCTGCAACCCTTTTTACTCAGAAGTAGACCTACTGCTTTCCATGGGTGTTATACTTAAGTAATGGTGCACTGAATTTTAGCCTGGGAATTTATTTCAAATGGAAAGGAGGATCCCATCCTGGTGTTGAAAAAAAAGACCTGCCAAATGCATGCATTTGCAAAAAGGAACCATGTTGCAGCAGCATTTGCAAAATGGAACTGAGGAGAATAAAAGGTTAACTTTGGCTGGAATTTCCCAGTTACTATAGAAACAAATGATCTCTGCATCTCGTCTATGAGCCTGCCTGCTGCTTGAGCAAGAAATGAAGCTTTTCAGAGTTGAAAGGCTCTGCCCTCTGATTGACCTGGAAATAAGGTGAAGTGATAATTTGAGCTTGATTACTTGGCAAAAATTTAAGTACTATAGGTGAGTATATAGTTTGGTCTACCAGTGGTTCTCAAACTGTGGGTCCAGGACCCAACAGGACCCCAAAAGTGGGTTGTGACACAATTTTTGTTGGATCGAAAAACTGACAGGGCAGATTAGGCTATGTGCTACTGGGCAGGAAGCACTGCTGCCCAATCACCATTATAGTCACACCTCTTGGCATTTATCAATCAGGCAGAAGCCTCTAGAGTAGCAGTTTTCAACCACTCTGCTGTGGCACACTGGTGTGCCACTAGGCTGCCTCAGGTGTGCTGCAGGGTCAAGGAGTCAGGCGGCGGCGGCGGCAGCTGTGCACGTGGGAGAAGCAGCCACTTGAAGCCTTGCGTGACAGCAGGAGAAAAAGGAGCAGCCCACGAAGGGGCTCCTGCTGTTGGTGGTGCTTGCCCTATTGCTGCAGCTGCAATCCTAACCACACTTTCCTGAGAGTAAGCCCCATTGAACAAAGTAGAACGTTCTTCTGAGTAGACCTAGTTAGCGTTGTGCCCTCAATGTATTAGGCTGCAATCCTTACCACACTTTCCTGAGAATAAGCCCCTAACAATAATGAATAAGCCCCTAACAAAATAAAACTCACTTCTGAATAGACCTGAATAGTTCCTGAATAGGCCTTACTTCTGAGTAGGATTGTTCTCTTAATTATTTAATTAAATTAATTGTAATATAATAATGTAATTAAAAACTAGTAGTGTGCCTTTACAACTTTAGTGCCTTGTCAGTGTGCTGTGACCTCAAAAAGGTTGAAAATGGCTGCTCTAGACTAGAGCCTCTAAAAATGTTTGGGAACCGCTGAGCTAAACAATAAAATGAAACATGCATTTATTAGTGGTTGCAATCTGAAACTCATCTATCTTTTGCTGTTGTCCCAGAATGTATGGCAAATAAATTCTTGATGAGAATTTGTTCTTTACAGTGCCTGGAATAGGGAAACATAGTCTGCATGAAAAAATATACTGACGGAACCTGCTATGATTTATATACCGTTTTATATAACGTTTATATAGCGTTTTAGCATTTTATAACGTTCCTTGAATCAGGCAGGAAGTGGATGTGGATAAATGTCAACCACCTTCCTGTCATTCCCAGCCAAGGTGACCATGTGCATTTTGTATGATGCAAATCAGTGGCGTAGCTAAGGGGGTGCAGGGGGTAGCAGTTGCACCAGGCATCAAGCTTTAGAGGGGCAACAAGCTGAGCTTGTCACTAGTGACCAAAATTGTGAAAATCTTGGTATGTATGAATAATACCATCATGTTACATATCATTGGAAAGGTAATTTAATACAGAATGCAGTGAAACAAACGGCACTGGAATATCTGTTTTCTATCAAAAGTTACGGCCAATTAACCAGAAAATGAAAACACAACTGACTTGTGGAACAAAAAATGGATTTGCTTAACTCCTAACTGACTGATGAGACTGTTCGTTCTGCTTGCCAATGAGATGTTATTATGATTCAGCATGGAACCAATAACTTTTTATTTATTTACTTAATTAAATTTAATTTTGTCGTGCGGGGGTGGGGGCTACAAAATCTTCTTTGATCCCAGGTTGCAGATAGATGCCTTAGCTATGCCACTAACTGGGGGGAGGCAGCAGAGCAAGTGGGTGGTGAGCTACTGGGGGGGGGAGGCGGGTTCCTCCCAATTTTCACTTTTTAAAAAGCCTGGGTGTGATGTCACTTCTGGTTGTGACATCACTTCCAGGGCAACATTTTGAGCTTGGCACCTGGCTACACGATCATTAGCTATGCCACTGATGCAAATATTGGATAGCAGTTGCTAGAGATGCAAGCTTCTGTTGATGCATGCCTCTGAGGTGGAATGTTTTGCCTTCTGCTGTATAGTTTCTAGCATTTCTTGGGCAGTGTTGTGCCTTGACATCCAGTTATTGGTAAGAGCTTAGTGTACCACATGATCTTAACAGGAATGTGGGATACCTGTTGTAAAAAATTATATTGCCTTGGAACCGTGTGCAACTTGCACATTCCTGGGGTAAAACATTGCACTACAAATTACAATATTAGAGTCTGTAACCCATGTGGGTTCCATGATCTTAGATCATGCTGCTACTGTTAGACCTAATACTACAATTTGCTATGGAAATTGGATATGTTCAATCATGACAAGATTCCTGTGCTAACTAGTATGTAATTCCTTGCAGTCTTTATAACAACACTTTTTGATGTATCTCTGTTTACTGTCATTTGTGCCTTGGCTTTAGATGACCAAGTATCACATACATCTTTACTGGAAGCATCCTGTTGACATGAGAATGAGGAGGAGTTCATGACCTGAACATGGACAGAAAGACAAACACTTGGTTAAAAGAGGAACTTGTCAGAAAGGAATGGATGAGATGTCAAAGGCAATGTGTTTAGATTCAAAGGATGTCATCCTATGCACACCTACTCCAAAATATATTCAATAGGGAATAAATCCCATTGAATTTATTTGACTCATTTCCAAGTAAAACATGGTTAGGATGAGACTATAATGCTGTACTCCGGGCCCACAAACTTAAGTCTTGTCAGTTTCAGTAGTACATGTACACTAACAGTTCATTGAATTGTGTCTAAATGAAAAATGTGTACAATACACCAAAAACTACTATAGTTTTGAATCCCATGCTGCTAAACCAATTTCATGGTGAACTCCCTGTGAATTTCCCCCTTTTAAAAGAAATGGCTCACCCTCATTATTTCCAAATCCTACCTTTGTCATGGGAAACAAACAACATAAGACAGGAGATTTATGTTGCAGCTTAACCAAAATCTCATGGGGCATAGAATTTCCCTAGCTGACCACATTTTCCCACTGAGTAAATCCAGAAACAACACTTGGGGGGAAAAAGGCTGATGTGATAATCAAAACATTCTCTGTTATAGAGTTATAGAGTCTGTCAAGAAGAATTGGTCTCTATGTAAGGGAAAGAAGGAATAACTGTAGTCTTAATTGTCCTTCTGTTGCTTAATCTGTTTAGAGTTTACACATTCGTACTGGGTCTGTCTTAAAGTTTTTCTAGCCCTTACAAAACAAATTGCAAGTGTCTTCTCTTTGTTATGACAGATGCAGTTATTGCTGTTGAAAATCTAGGGTTTCTGTTTTTATAATTTTTAAACAAAGAAAATCAAAAAATAGTTGTCCCTTGAATGTTTGGTAGCGCTTGTTTTTATTGTTTGTTTCACAACTGCAAACACTCGTGAGTAAATCCCACTCAAGTCATCACACTTTAATACTGACCAGTTGTGTATGTGATTGCAACCTATTGTGAATGTAAACATTTGAGTACTAAGGTAGAATATTGCTTGTCACAAATGACATTTCATTTCAATTGAAGGGTGTTGCATTAAATGGGCAACCCAATCCTAACCTGCGCCGGCACAGGGAGGCTGGCTGGCCCGCCCTGTATCCAACTCAGACTTGGGGGTGAAAGTGACTCAGCTTGGGGCAAGGGGAATCAAGAGATCGTGCAGATCTGAGCAACCTGGAGCTGCCCCGGACTGCCGGGGACCAGGGTCCTGCCCTTGCTCACTGGTCCTGGCCTTGCTCACCCACTGCCTGCCCACAGACCTGCCCGCTGTCAGCCCTCCCCTGCCACAAAACACCCCTTCCCCACCCTCCCCGGTCCCCGCACTGGCCTGACTTGGCCAGCATGGGCTTACCTCCTCTGCTGTCCCAACGGGGTTTGGGCCAGCATCTGGATGCCAGCACATGTCTGGCCTCCCTCCACCAAAGGTGACGCGAAAGTGCTTTTCAGCACTTTCACAACACTTTTCAGCCAGTACAAGGGACTTGCGCCAGTCGAGGGTGCCCTCAGGATTGTGCCCTAAGAGAAAGGCCCTCTGACATGCCTCCTGAGACAAGGGTGGAGGGTGAGGATTGACCAAATAGCATTAGTGGGACACCCGGCAGCATGCCCAGTGACTCTGAACAAAGTCAGCAAGTGGAGGAGGAAGAGGGTGGTTAAAACCCTCTGGAAGGCTCTGCAGAGAGGCCGAAGGATTCCAGGAGGGCTGTCACCCCCCCCCACCAGGCACCACCACAGTGTGAATATATTTGCAGTGCAGAAGTAAATGTCTAGCCATCTTTTGTTGTTTCCCTTCTCTTGTCCCAAATAACTGTAGACATGTGAGAGGTAATGGTTTGTGCCAACCCTAACATGAAAAATAGTATTGTTTGCAGTGCAGTAGTTTATGTAGAAGATATGCTCCAGATAGGAGCCCAGCAGAGTTAATTTACACAACATTATTTTCCATCATGAAGTCACCTTTCGTCAGTTTTTGTAGTCACTTGGTTCCCAATCTTGTGAACTTCTGAGCATATTGTCAATTGTAGACCATTCTGCCTTGAGCAGGATTGATTGTACAGTATGTAGTGGCCTGCTGTGGAATTGCATGTTGAACTATTTGGCAGGCAGGGATCAAGCTGTACGACAGTGGTCTTCCTTGAATACACCTCCTCCCCCCAAGCAATTGATTATTCCATTGCCCAGTTTCGGTAGAGCCGCAACAAAATTTTCCCTAATTCACAAGCTTATTTCTAACTTTACACCAACAGCAATTACTATTAAACACTATTAAGGTTTTTGGAAAACCAGCTGCTAATCCATTAAACTATTATTTATGGAGTGATAATTTAGGGGGCTCATTTTAGCATGAAATGAAAATATCAGTAACAGCAGGATCTTAGATGACTCTATTCTAAACATATTGAGATGATGGCAGAGAAACCTGGAGAGACTTGCTTGCCAATGTTTGAATTTCTGGAATGCACTTTACTGTAGCTCTTTAAAAAAAAGAGAGAGAATTCTTTTCCAACAAGCTTTAAAAGTGAAATGGTTCACAGGGAAAGAAAGTATGAAAAGACTGAGTAATTTTTCTTATGTGAGATAATGGCTATAAACAAGTAGCACAGTGCTTCCCAAACTCCTACAAGGGAGGGCGTACTGCAGTGGCGTCACTAGGGTTCACGTCACCTGGTGCAGGAGGCCAGCGTGTCACCCCCATGCAGTGGGCGGGGCAACACTTCAGGTGGTGGGTGTGGTGATCTACCATCATGCCTCCCCTACTGGTTTTTTGACTGTAGCTTTTGATAGAATAAAGATATTTCAATGCAGTTTGTTTCATTGCATTCTGCATGAAATTACACGTTGATTGATATATAACATGATGATATTATTCTTACAAACTGTGATTTTAGTGATTTTGGTTACAAGTGGTGTCACCTCCCCCCAGGTGTCATCTTACTAACACCTTATTGAAGCAGTTCTCAAACTTTTAGCACTGGGACCCACTTTTTAGAATGACAATCTGTCCAGGACCCATCATAAAGCAAATTAAAATAAATAATTATAAATAATTAAATTAGGGGAAGCCAGCCCTGTTCCACCAAGTGAATTTTCTCTGTAATCTGCCTGCAATAACACCCCCCCCCCCAAAAAAAAAGAATCAGTAAGATTTTCACCCCTACCCAGTACAAAGTTCAATTTAAGTTTTTATATTTCAAGCTTATCACTGTCAGGACCCACCTGGCTTTACAAGTCTGAGAGCCCAATCCTATGCCTGTCTACTCAGAAGTAAGTCCCATTATAGTCAGTGGGCTTACTCCCAGGAAAGTGTGCATAGGATTGCAGCCTAAAATAGAAAAAAATTCACCTTACCCTGTCAAGCCTCTGTTTCATTCTTTTTATGTGGGGGGCTGCCTTCTGGAACATTTGTTGAGCTCCAGTTGCATCAAACCAGGACCATTCTGGTGGCCTCACATTTCCCTTTGCCTGACCAGCCCAGGAGCCAAGGCACGTTTGCTTACTTGCAAGTAAACACGACCATGTGGCATTTCACTTAGTTTCACTTTCCATAGGGCTCAATACATTCGCCAGCTTAGAGGGAGGGACCTATTTCTCGGTTGTTTTGGGGGGCTACATTCATTGGATCAGGACCATTCTGGTGTTGGATTCCTCTCAGCCTGCCTTTGCCGACGGACTAAGGCAAGTTCACCTTCTCACAAGTAAACGCGTAGTACAGCTTGGTTTCACTTTCCATTGGGCACCATGCATTTTTTGTTTTCCGGTTTTGTGCCAATAACTTTTGATAGAAAGGAGATATTTCACTCTGGTTTTTTTCATTGCATTCCACGGGAAATTCTGCATCCAACAGCATATCACATGATGGGGTTACTCCTAACCACTGCGATTTTACCGCTTCACCCCCAGTCTGCATCATCTCCCTTGCGCTGTCACCCAATGCGGCCCACACCACCCCCGTAGTGACGCCACTGGAGTACTGTATTTTGTTGGTGGGAGGGGGGAAGGCAGCAACATGATCCCCAGGATTGCACTGCTGCCGGGGACAGGAGAGGAGTTTTCTACTTACTTGCAGCCAGCACTGCAGTCCTGGAGGATTCAGGGAGTGCGGATAGCCTTCCACAGGGCTCCCTGTGTCTGCAAAACTGTAAAAAGAAAAAAGAAAAAAAAATGGACAGTTTCAGTTCAGTTTTAGTGTGCAAACCGGAAGTGCCCGGTTTTTTCTTTTTCTTACAGTTTTGCAGGCACAGGTGGGGTCTGAGCTGTAGGTCAGTGGTAGAGCATGTGCTTTGCATGCGGAAGATGCCTGGTTCCATCCCTGACATCTCAGATAGGGCTACAGAAGACCTGTGTCTGAAATCCTAGAAAGCAACTAACAGTTGGTATAGACTCTGATCTTAGTCAGAAGGAGACAACTTCATTTGTTCATTAGAAAGCATAAGAATGCCTTTCTGAGTAAAACAAATTAACTGAAATACATTACTCCACTTGTAAAGAGGTCTTTACCATACAGTTATAATTAGGAAAATTTGCATAAATGTGTTAATTTGTTTCGTTTATTCCACAGTTAAGCAGCATCTTCTGGATTTATCTTTCATAGCCTTGTTGGCTAGGACCATATATTTGCACCTAGCACCACCACGCTTGCCAGTTGTCCTGGAACTCTCATCAGCTGCTGAACCCATTCATAAAACCTTGTTCTGTGCAGATCCCCAAATCTGCACTTTAGACCTTATCATTATTATATTAAAACTGTTACTGCCTCTGTCCTCAAGGAATTCCAGTAGTGTAGAAGGTTGCTAATGTAAAATTAAGGAGAGTGAATTATTTTTGGAGATTGTAGACAGTATTAATCAATTTTTCCATCAAACATGACAGGTCAGAGACAGACTAACATTAAGAAAAGGATGACTAATTCCATTACACAGGCTGTTAATTCCAGTACTAATACTACCTTTTTGGTGGAGGGGGAAGGGGGAACAGAAGAATGTCTGCTGTAGTTGCTTCAGTAAGGTTGTTTTGAAGGTGTATTGTTGGAAAGAAATATCCTTCATACAGATAATATTTCTGCCCTTAGCTTTGTGTTTTTTAAGGCTGAAATAGAAATTTTATTAGATTGTTTCACAAGCTGGTTACATGTCAGTGTTTTGTTCATTATAAGGATGACATTGTTTTAAAACTACAGTATTTGCAAATAGCCTTTCATATGGTTTTGTAACTGGCCCTTTTAATATGGTATTTTACTGGCAGTGGAGTGGGGATGATAAGCAACTGTTTTTTATGTTAATCAGGAATGCTACAACAAATTAGGAATATTACAGCCAGGGTGACCAGCTACAGTGGAGGACACAGTGCCTGTACCTTTTACCATTATTTAGAAGTGGGAATGTTGGCAGGGGCAGCTCAACATGGAAGGGTTGAAAAAACTGCACCTGCCAAAATACCTGCCTCTATACCATGGTTATGGTATAGTACCATACCATGTTGCAGTACACAGCCGACACCGCAGCTCCAGAGACCCAAAGTCAGGCAAGTACTCCTGGAAAATAACGAGGCACACGGCAGTGCTCCACCACCAGATGTTCCTTTACTTGAAGTATGTACAAGATATTTACAGTTCAAAGGCAGTTTTGCAAGCAAACAGCACAGATAGCTCTCTTTCTTACTCTTACTCCAATCACCAACCTCACCGACGTAGCTTCCCGCAGACACTCCACATATCATCTTCCACACAGCAGCTTACACAGGCTGCAATATATACTGGCACTGGCCAATGAGAGACGGGCTACAGTCTGGTGATCCTATGACTCACCATCTGGTGACATGTCTGGTGATATGGTAATGCATCAGCCACTCCCATGATGCAACAGTGCTTTTACATTGTATGTATGCAGGCCAAGTCATCAGGGCCTTGCCTTGTTCTATCCAGCCTGTAAATTCTCTGCAGGCCTGGGGCATATAGCATAACATATAGGCACTCTGTTCTGCATTGTAGCTGGTCACCCTGATTACAGCACAATCCTATTTATGTCTGCTCAGATGTAAATTCAATTTATTTTGTTGGAACTTTCAGGTAAATCTGTATAGGAATGCAGCCTTACAACCCAATCCTACCTTAATTCCTCTACACTGGTGCAGTAGCACTGGCAGGGGCTTCACCACATCCCATGGGGGAATTTCAGCTGCTAGAGTTCTCCTTGCAGTAAGAAGACATTTCAGGGCCTCTGAGGGGAATCTTATCAGGAGGTACAAGTTTCTTTAGGCTCCCTTCCCTTCTCCATTGAATCATAATTTCATATGATCATTGGAACATAATTTCTACAAATTACGACATATAAAACGATGTAGGCTCTCACACAAAATGTGTATGCTAATCTTCACACTATTTGCAAACTTTTTCTGAGATACTATGAAATTTCTATCTTCCCTCCTTTGGGTCCCAGGCTTTTTGACCCTGGGCCTGGCACTCTGCGACCCCTCTCATGGGCCCTGAGACATTTGTCCCTTTGCTCTGGAGTTATCCCAGCAGCCATAACCCGCCCTCCCAGGGCCTGAGGGAAGGAAGGTGTGTACAGTAGGTTTCATGTTAAACATTGGTCACTTGTTTTTATAGTGGCCCAAATTAAACCCATGTGCAGTGTGGTGTCTTTGTTGGGGTGTGTGAGGTTTAATAGAATGTGCCAGATGCAGGGGCGTGGCAGTGAGATGCAAGTATCTTGTGGTCTTGTGTGCTCCCTGAAGCATCTGGTGGGCTGCTCTGCAATACAGGAAGCTGGACTACTACTACTACAACTACAACAAACCTTTATTAGGCATATAGTTTTATGAGCACCTGATTAAAAGCACAATGCAGAACAATGTGTGGAAGAGAGTCTACCTCTCTGAGACCACAACTGCAAAATCGTACTTCCTTCGGGGCATTTCTAAACCTACCAAGTAGATCATTAGAAGGCAACACGTTGCATCAGGCTAATGTAAAAGCCCTCCTTTCAAAGGGGCACTCTAAGAAGGACAGGTATTTTGGTTGTAGACCAAAGGTATTGTTAAGATGGGAATTTAGGGGCGAACATTTTTTTTGTGCTGCAGCCAAAATCTCTTGCCTTTCTATGTCTGTTGGTCTTGTTATCAAGAGCCTGATAGAAATCTCAAGTGTAGCAGCTGCAATCCAGTGTGGTTGTGTTGCAAGAAGAAGAATGTGCACATGGAGAACATCCAGTGTGGTTGTCTGCCCTTGGCCAGATCCCAAGAGATCTCCTCTATGGAGAACTCGTGCAAGGAAAGCGCCCTACAGGTAGACCACAGCTGCGATACAAGGACATCTGCAAGAGGGGTCTGAAGGCCTTAGGGATGGACCTCAACAATTGGGAAACCCTGGCCTCTGAGCAGCCCGCTTGGAAGCAGGCTGTGCAGCATGGCCTTTTCCAGTTTGAAGAGACACTTTGCCAACAGTCTGAGGCAAAGAGGCAAAGAAGGAAGGCCCATAGCCAGGGAGACAGACCAGGGACAGACTGCACTTGCTCCCGGTGTGGAAGGGATTGTCACTCCCGAATTGGCCTTTTCAACCACACTAGACGCTGTGCCAGAACCACCTTTCAGAGCGCGATACCATAGTCTTTCAAGACTGAAGGTTGCCAATACCTGTAGCAGCTCCTTGTAGATCTTCCTCGAGAGCCATTTGTCTGATTTTCTTATTGAATAGAGCTAAGCAAGGAGACAACAGCGAGTCAGTCAAAAACCCCTTTGGATTTTGGTCAGCCCTGAAGCACACTTTGGCCCAGTATTTTAAGAAACTGGACCAAGCTAGAAACTCCAGCCTATATTGGCCTGTCTCCAGGCAAAGTGCTGTGAAGAGAATGCAATGTGGTACACCTAAGATCTTGTATAGAAAATTAGAATGTATCTTTTCAATTGAATCATTTAATGCTGGCATCCAAACAGGAGTGCCATACAAAATTTGAGGTGTAACTTTGGCATTAAAAGCCTGGAGAGCAGCTGGAATGAATGAGTTACCCCAAGAGAAGAAAAAACGAGTAATAGCCTGAACAGCTAGTTTGGATGAGTTAATTACTGTAAGACGATGGGAAGACCAGAAATGCCGGTAGTGAAACCGGAGACCAAGGTACTGAAATTCCTTTACTTGTTGTATTGATTTACCATTGAAAAGCCAAGACTGTGGTTTCCAAGAGTGCCCAAACACCACAATCTTGGACTTTTCATAGTTCAGCTGAAGGGCATTGTTGGTAAAATATTCTATGCAGGCATTAACCAGTCTCCTTAATCCTATTTTAGTTCGGGATATCAGGGCCATATCATCAGCATACAAAAGAAGAGGGGGAAGCTGGACTAGATGGGGACTGGGTCTGATTGAGCAGGGCTCTTATGTTCTTAAGACCCACCCGCCTTGTTTCAACCCTGTCCATTCTACCCCCCTGCCATGCTCATCCTCCATCTGGTGTGCATTGTTCCTGCTGCTAGTGCATGGGGGGAAAGAGGCTCTGGCCTTCCTGCTGGCACATGCAGCCTTCACACCATTGCAAAGTGCTTTACAGTGCTTTTGAGATGGTAAGAAAGCCTGGCCCACTAGTGGAGTGCATGCTCCACTGGCACACCATATGGATAGGACTGGGTCTCAAGTGCATAGAAATAGACTGAAAATAAGACACCTGCACACTATTGCACTCTATGTTCAGTGTAAAATAGAGAATAAAAATATTTAGTTCAATGAATAAATATTAGAGGAGCTATTCTAAACATCAATCTGCTTATATATTTTAATGTTTCATATATTTTAATATTTATGATAGTGATTTATTCCTACCAATTCCATATCCTGACAACATGGTATTCAATGCTTTATAAATAGTTCATATTTATGCAGTATCAGTTTAAATTCCTTCTTCTTTTTCCGTTTTACATCTTACATGGAATCCATTTTACATATGAGCTATTGTAATGCTGTTCTTATTCTGACTATAAATGTCTGCTTATTTAAAATTATGAGCAGCCCAATACTAACCTGTGCGAGAATGGGGAGGCTGTCTGGCCTGCCCTGTATCAAAAACAGAGTTGGGACTGCTGGTGGCTCAGCCCGGGGCAAGGGGAATTCATTCCCCTTACACCTGGTAATGCCACAGCAACTCCAATGGGGTTACTCAGATCTGCGCCATCTAAAGAGGTGATGCAGATCTGAGCAACCTGAAGCTACTCTGGGTCATCTGGGACTGGGGTTAGGATCCAGCACAAGTGCCCTTCCTAGACTTCCATGCCAGCCTGACATGCCTGGTGCAACCTCACCTTTTCTCTGGAACAATGGCACTTTTGTGACATTCCAAGGCCGGCACAGGGGACATGTGCTGGCCTATGTCAGGGCCAGGATTGCGCCCTGTGTGAAACAGTACAAACACCTGCTATCATAAGGTATACTGTATTAATTCTGTGTTTATATATGTATTTTCTCTGTGATTGATAATGTAGTAATGCATGGTATTCTGGAGAAGTGAAATTTGTTAGGCAAAATAATAATCACTTAATAGATAAAGAGAAATTCTTTCAGCCCTTGGTGGATCTCTGTTACTGCATTTCAATTTGTGTTAATTTAATCCTAAAAGGGTTAGAGTCAGGGCAGGTTAGGATTGCACTGTGAGTCAGACAACTGCAAGCTGGACAGGCATGAAGGGATCAACTGAAATTGCTTTTCTCTGGTTCACTTCCAGGCATCTAGCATACTTAACCAGCAGACTTGAGGAAGCTCAGCCTCTTGTTCACATGTTTCTTTGAGGCATAAGATAACAGAGATGGGGATTAGAGTTGGCAGTGTCCTGGGATGTAAGATGCTAACCAAAGAAGAAAAAGAAAGTAGGAGGCATTGTTAGATGGCTCCAGTGGCATGATCTGGGCACAGGAAGCCCTAGGAAATGTAATAGGGCCAACATAGGTATCAGGACTTGAATTTTTTGTTACGCATGTATACAAATGAACATAATTATAAAAATTTGAAAATAAATTTTAGGAACTTTGTAAGAAAATTCAGGTTGTGAAACATAGTTATACCAGTGAAACTTGTGGTTGCCCCATAAAACAAATGACAATTAAGCAGATATTCCAAATGGATTTTCTCCTGTATTTCTGAAGCTCTGCAGGACCCTCAAAACAATTATTTAATAAAAGCAAGTGGTAGTATGTTGTTCTTTAAATGAACATTCTTTTTCATTGTGCTAATCTGCTGAAGAAACAGTATCTGACTTCCCTTAGCTTCTCTAGACTCTGAATTGTCCCTTACTCTTTCCAGTAAGTTCTGTTTATTAAACGTTATCGGTGAAATTGATGAGACTGTCAGGAAGCAGAAAAATGTAAAATAGTTCCATGAAGCATTGCTTGTATTCTGATTTTTTTAAATAAATATTTATCTCCCAGGAATGGTTGTAGAAACTAATACAAGGAGGCATTTTAGAGGACACTGTTGACATACACAGGATCACATCCTTAGTAAATCAGAGTTTGCAAAGCCATTTTAGATGTTAACAAATAATTTTTTGTTAAAAAATGAACAATGATATTGAATGTTGTAGCATGCAGCAAGAATGAACTCATTCAGAGTGATTACAGATTTATAGGCTTCATGTTTGTAAGGCAATGAAAGGTGCTAGTTATAAAGAAATAAGAATTTTAATGGAGAGCAGCATCTAGGCTATGCGAATAAATGCCACCTACAACCTCTTTCATTTCACAGAAGGAAAAAAGGACCAGACCTATTTGTTTTTGATCAGTCATTCATATTTATATTCCTGAATTTACTGCCAAGTGGCAGCCAATCCTGAGCTGCCCGGGGCGCCCAGGCTTGGTAGCACCGAGAACGGCTGCACGCCCCGGGCTACCGCAGGAGGCGCCTCTCCTCAGGAGAAGGAGACTTTCATTCCCTTCCCCGGTTAAGGTAAGCAGCCCCGCAATGGGGCTACTCACTTTACCGCTGACCAAAAGGTCGGTGGTAAGGTAAAGGCATTCGTGTAGGGCGCCAAGCCCTGCACGAGTGCCTTGGATCCTGTGGAGTGGAGCTCTGCGGATCTGCCTCCCTCCCTCCACTGGCATGCCTCCAGCCCGCCCCTCCCTACGTCATGCCTCTGCATCACACATCCCCCCACCCTCTCTCCGACCCCCGCCGGCCTTCCCCCTCCCTGGAACGGCTCCACCCCCACTTACCGTGCCACAGCTCAGCAGTCAGGTAGACCACCGAGCCATGGAGGCTGGGTGACTGCCCCGCACTAGCCTAGCACCGGCTGGCGCTGGGCTAGCACGGGCTGGAGCCCAGCAGAGAGGCTTGCAAACATGACTTATGGCACATTTGCAACAGCGCTCAGTGGCACAAAGCTGTGCCGCTGAGCACAGGATTGGGCTCTAATTTAGCACTGTAAAGAAAATAGCACCTAAGAGCAAATATATTTCTGACATTTGAGTAATACATAATATTTTTAGACTA
Source organism: Tiliqua scincoides (assembly GCF_035046505.1). Classification (NCBI taxonomy): domain Eukaryota; kingdom Metazoa; phylum Chordata; class Lepidosauria; order Squamata; family Scincidae; genus Tiliqua; species Tiliqua scincoides. The sequence goes on along the minus strand of NC_089824.1, from coordinate 39,258,635 downwards.
TACATTTCATTTGTAACTACCTATGACTACATATTTCATATGTAACTACCTATGTAACTACCTTGTGTGTATGTGTAACATTTCAAAATACAAGATCCCAAATGTAGTCATACTTTGCATATTTTTATAATTTTATTTTTAACAAGGAGCTACAGATTTGTTATCACTTCGTTAACCCTAATAATTTCAGACTTTGAGACAATAATTGCACTTGTAGATCTTTTAGGAGTATCGATAAGAAATGTGCCCCAAGACAATTTGATTTGTTTTTCCTACGTTGTTTATTATTACTTAGAATAGTTATTATTTTCAACAAAAGTGGTTTGTGAAGTAGCCAAATAGCAAAAGGAATTAGAAGATGTTGCTGTGTCTCAAAGGGGAGGGGGTAATAATTTAGAAAGAAACACAAGGGAGATACCAGTAACAGCTAGGAAGTAGGAAGAATTGCTCTCCCTCTCCAATATGTAATGGAGCCACCACTTTAACAGTTGCTTCTGTCCACTTAGCACAGATTTATATGTATTTATTTTATTAGTGGTCTTTTTTGTACATTAATAATCAGCACTGTTTTTTTTTTAATGAAAAGGTGAGGTATAATTTTCTAACAGCCATTCCTAACCTGTATTGGCGCAGCCGGGACACGTGGCCTGTGCTGTATCCAGTATAGGTTAGGAGGTGGCTGGAAGTGTCCTCAGGGTGATGCTTGCAGTTCTCAAACTTACCTGGCCAGCACCACCCCCATCAAGTTCCAGACCCAGAAGTAAGTGCTGGTGACACACAGTGTGATGTCATCAACCCTTACATCAGGCTCGCACCTGGAAAAGGCACCCAAAAGCATGTTGAACAACCAAAGGAGGGTGGGTAGGCCCTTCCGAAGCTTGCCAGACAGCCCAACCTACCACTCTAAACTTCCGCATGCCGCTCCAGCATGTCGTGTGGTACTCGCACTGCTGAGCAGCTCAGTCAGCACAGGTCCCATGATGCCCCAAGACACACCTTGAGAATATCTGAGGTAAGGGGATATTTTTGACTTTACCCCATGTTGAGCCCCAGCCAGCGCTGTGGGGCTTCTCTGGTCCATCCAGCTATATAGCTGGTGCAAATCCAGGAAGCCCAGTGTAAATGCTGGGAGGGGGTTAGGATATGGCAGAGGCATTCTCGGCCAATCCCACCCTCTTTCTGGGCCCAGTCTTTCCCCTGTTCTGCCTTCCCCCTGTCCATGGACGTCCCCTTCCCATGCTTCTGTACTGGTCGGCTCTAGCCTACCTGTTTAGGCTGGCGCTGCTCTTGGATGCAGTGCTGGCAGGACCTGCGCTGCCAGCTCACGAGTAGTCACAAGCATGCATTACAGCATGTTTGTGACACTCTGAGCTGGAGATGTTAGGATTGTAAATTAAACTAAATTTACAAATGCGATTAAAAAAAAAATTAGGGCCCAATTCTAACTAAATGCAGTCCTCAGGGCTCAGTGGCATCCGCACAAGCTCTGCTGCATCAAGCAGGTGACTAGAAACTATGCAGCGGCAAGAGGTCTCCACTGTCTCCTTGAAATTCTCTTTGGTAATGGCCCTGTCTTCATGCAGTGTCACTCTGCAGTGGAAGCTGATGGTCCTTTAGTGTACTGCCTTATAAACTCCTGCTTAAAAAATTATTGCTGCTAGTTGTTAATCCTATGAATAGTCTGTTCAATTTAAAAATTGTTTGTGTTCCAATTTTCTAGACTGCAAGGAGATAATTTGTCAGAAAGAACAGAAAACTTATCTGTGGCATCTCAGACTCTTGAGGAAGGAGTATCAGAATCTGTTGGTAAGTTTTTGAGAGAACAATACTCATAGGTACAGATGTTCTTAAAGGTTTTTATTTTTTTGCAGATTTTGTTTTTTCCCCCAAGGGAAAAGTGCAGAAAGTGGTGTTATATGTTTTTATCCAAGGGTGCATTTGTGCGAATTATAATTAATTGCCTTTAAAGTGTACTAGGTAGGAGATATAGGTGGCAGCATCAACAAAGGCAGCCACAGTCATTACTCAGTCAATTAGGCGTTAGAACATTGTTGTGTTTTTTTTTTGCAGATTTTGGGGTTTTTCCTTTTACAAAATGAGGTGTAGAAAGCAGTGATGTATTTTTATTTCATTATCACCAAAAAATCACACTTCTACTCATAAAGAACATGCATGAATTACAACTATGGTATGTTAGGGTTAACTTCTTATTCAATCAACAGGTCACCTCTTGCCAATTGAATCTTCAGTTGTCTATTTCTGACCATGGTCAAATATTATCAGACATTCCTGTATGTGTAGTTGGCAGGTTATCTTCCTAATATTGTTATGGTGCCTTTGTTAGCAATGGCAGGTCTAAAGGCTGCTTATTCTCTTGCTTCGCATTAGTCATGGGCAAACCTATTCACATAGCTATGTTGTTCTCCTTGTCACCTGCTATGAGTGCAGGCATCTCTGAACAGGAAGATAGGCAGTTTTCATTGACAAGGAAAACTGTTTAGGGCCACCCATGACTCTGTCTTGCTTGCTGTAGTAACCAGGGAATTTCTCTTCCATGCTGAAGTTCATGTTGATGATAAGAACATAAGAACAGCTCCACTGGATCAGGCCATAGGCCCATCTAGTCCAGCTTCTGTATCTCACAGCAGCCCACCATGATGCTTGAAAGTGGCCTGCTACCTAACTTAAGGATAACTTGAAAAAGACTTTTTTTAAAAGTACCTATTACTTTGCTTAGTTTCTGGTTTCTTCCTTTTTTCAATTTTGTAACTCTAGGCTGACTCTGGTGTTCCAGGATAAAAGCCAAGCAGGAGAATGGTTCTATTTTATAGACCCAATGTACATCACTTAGCACTTATTAACATTGAACTGATTGTTGCCCATTAAGTTTGGAGGGGTCCTTTGGGAACAGTTCACAATCTGCTGTGTTTTTTAAAATCCTGAATAGTTTGGTGTCATCTGCAAACTTGGCCACCTCTTTGTTCCCCCACAGATCATGAATAAATGAAGCCCCATCCCAAGTCACATCCTCAGGGGACACCACTTCTTACTTCACTTCACTGTAAAAATTGCTCATTTGCTATTGCTATTCCCTGTTTCCTCTTCTTTAACCAGATACCACGATCTGCCCTTTCATTCCATTATTTAGCATTTTACTCAAAAATCTTTGATGAGGAATTTGTCAAAAAAAAGTTTTGGAAGTCCAAGTACAGTTGTACCTCAGCATCCATGGGGGATCCATTCCTGGACCCCCCCCCCCATAGATACTGAAACCCATGGATAAGTAAATCTGTGGGTCCAGTCCCATATGACCTCTGAATGTGACCGGAGATGTTTTCTAGTCATGTCCGGAGGTGTTCTGAAGCCCAGAGAGACTGCATGTGGCCTCTGCAGGCCTCTGAAAGGCCTCCAGAGGTGACGAAAGGCACTTCTGATTTTCATAAAAACTGGAAGTGCCTTTCCAGCATCTTTGGAGGCCTTTCTGAGTTCAGCAGGGGCTGCGTGTATACCCTCCAAGCCTCAGAAAGCCTCCTGGATGCAACTAGAGAACATCTCTGGTAGTATCTGGAGCTCAGGTCTGGCCTTCCACTGTGGGTTCAGAACCCATGGTGAGTTAAATCTGCTGGTTTAGAACCTGCAAATTAACAGGGCAGACCAGTATGCTATTGTCCACGCAATTGTCTCTATCATGTGACTGTTGACACTCTCAAAGTGCTACTCTTGCAGAAACTATGCTTGTAATTTTATAAGCTTAATAATTTTATCTTCAATTATACAGGGTGTCCACAAAAACACTCCCTGATTTCAAACAGATATAACATGCAACTTTATTGTAATAATCTTTCACAGTTAGTAGCTTCAGGATGCAGGATTTCATTCAGTTTCATGTGGTAATGAAATGAAATGAAGTTTTATTATATAACCATAGGTCATTACAATAGATAAGAGCACATATCCCAATATGTACATATAAAAGCACAAAATAACATTTCAGCCTACATAACGAAAAGAATAAGGCAAGGGATTTTAATACTTAACATGGATCAGAACCATAAAATAAAGATATTTTTTAAAAGGTTCAATAATAAACAGCCAATTATCAGAATCTTGCAAGCTAATAAAGAGGACAATGAAAGTTAAGTTTGAGACAGCAAAAATTTGGCTCGTATTTTCTTTGCCGACAGGGCAAAGATAGCCACTTTATAGGTGACCTCAGGATCCGAGTCAGCAAGTAGCCAGCAAATCAAGGCTAAAGTGGATCTCACTTGAAACAAAGCAATAATATTTACAGTTTCATGTGGTATAGGGTAGCATTAAAGGCACTCAATGTGCGCCCCTCTGGTTGCTCGACAAACATCGATGCGATAGTCCAGTTCGGTCCAGACGCTCTGCAGCATATCTGGAGTTATCATGCGAACTGCTTCAGTGATCAAAATTTTCAGCTCCTCCAGGGTTGCAGGTGGTGGTGGTACGTAAACTGTGCTCTTCACGTACCCCCAAAGAAGGAAGTCACAGACAGTTAGGTCCGATGACCTCGCAGGCCACTTGCAGAACACCTGATCATCTCATCCAGCATGACCAGTCCATCTGTTTGGCAGGTGCTCATTGAGAAAAAAATGAAATAACTGTTGTTAGAGAATCCATTCACAACATGTTTATCAATATATTTGAATTAGTTTAGATATCATAACATCGTGAAATCAGGGAGTGTTTTTGTGGACACCCTGTACTTTCCATCAGTTTACTAAAAACTGACCAACCTGTAATTTCTCAGATCCCCTTGGATCCACTTTTAAACATTGATGTTACAGTGGCTCCCATCCAGTCCTCTTGCACAGAGGCTGATTAGAGGACAAGCTAACTATTTTTGTTAGAAGATCAGCAATTTCATATGTGAGTTCCCAACGAACTCTTCTCCCCCCTCACTTGGTTTTCACTTCTATTTGTGCTGCATTGGCTGCTGAGATAAAACTTTGCACAGTGTTGAAAATGCTGATGTAAATCTGTTTTCTGAAGACACCAGCACAGTGCTGAGGCTTGGCAGAATTAAACTGCTTATGTTGGCTTTTTGGGTAATGATGTATCACTTGGTTAGCAGGCACAATGCTATTAGACCCAAAATACCTCTCTTGTGACACAATGTTCATTATTAATTAGCTTTTAAAAAAGTCTCAAAACTCACAACAGATGTTAGTGAGAGGAACTTCACTAACTTCATCCTTTTGTATCAGGTCAAGTAATGTGAGAATTCAAGGTCCTGTTTCATCTATTACAGCTTCGTACTGATATAATCTCTAAAGAGCTGTAAATAGGAGCATATAGGCACCAGTATTGAGATCTAAGATATTGCCATCTGAACACTGACATCATGGCTCTACAGAAGATTTTATAAGTGTGCTGTCTCTGTTCTCTAAACCTCTGATAGCCCACAAGCATTGTTAATATGCTACGTGCAGCTAGTGGATCTGTTACTTAACAAAATTTCACTGCTGCTTTTTTTGAATGCTTACATAACGCTTTTTAGTTCTGCTTTACATTATTACAGTTTGCTATTCATAAACTATTGTTATTCTACTTTGTGTCAGAGCATAGCCAATACAGTTATTATTTCCAGACAATAAGAATTATTTCCGTGGTTGATGGTGTTCCCATTTTATGCGGATGTATTTGGTGTTCAGGTGGCAAATCAAGCAAAACCCAACTGGACACCAGTCAATGATGCAATGTATAGATGGTTATTGAGACTGTGTTCCCAAAAGCATGTTTGGTTTAGAAAAATTATTCAATATTTTATTTATTATGAGGTGTCTTTCCCATAAGCCTTTTGCATGATGAAATAATCTTATGAACACACCTTAAAGAGAGCAGATCAGCATTTATCATGTCTTGGCAAATGTTTGAAACTCTAAGGGCTTCCTGGATATGGTAAATCTCACATTTCACCATATCACCATCAATATTTTGTGGGAAATTCACCACAAATTTTCCACGACACAGTGATGATTAAGTTTGTGCAAGTTACAGATCTTTGCAAAGGTTAATTAAATAAAAAGTCTTCAATGCCTTTGCACAGAACACTGATATTTGCACAAATAGTCTCTTTGAAAGTGTCTAGCAAATGTTTCAAGTTATTATCTAGTTGAAAGACGCTTCACAAAGCAGGAACTTTACATTTGTAAACCAAGTAAGTCATGTCAAGCCCTGTTCAGTTCAAGCTGAGATGTGGCTGACAATGGTATATATTGCAAAGGTACAATAGCTCCCCACTGCTCCATGAGCCTTCCTGAAAAGTTGGGGATGGGGGCTCAGCAACACAGTATGTGGTGGCTACAAGGAGAATGGGGATACCTGAAAATCAATGGTGAGAACTGTGAATCAGTTTGTTGCTGAAGATGACATACACTGACTGGTATATGCTATGGATACTTCACTACATTTTTATGCTTTAACATTCTGATAAAGTTAAAAGCTAGTGGTTATTCTTCATTTGGTTGATGAACATAACATTTGCCTCTTTTGAATAGCTTCAGTTCCTGGGACAGAAATCTTGATGGAAAGCAGTGATGAAATGGAAAATACACGGCAAGAAACAGAACAGGTAAGAACAGGAACCTTATGGATATTGACTTGAGTTCCATCAAAGCAGAATATAAAAGTAATGTTTATTATTATTATTAATTTCCCAGTTTGTATAGATTTATTTTTATTTAAAATATTTATATCCTGGCTTTCCCTATCCAGTGGAGGCATTCAAGATGGTGTACAACAGTATTAAAAACAGAATTTTAAGATACAGAACAACAAACATTCATTAAAAATAGAAAAACAACAAACTGCTCAAAAATGAATAGAAAATTGACATTAGTGGCAAAAGAAATCAGAAAATCAGAGGAAGCAGAGAGAGAGGAAAAGAGAGGTTAAGCACTGCTGAAAGGTTGCTTAGGGAGAGGGAACCAACCTAATTCCAGCAAGAGGGAGTTCCTCATGTGTAGTGCCATCACAGAGAAGACTTTTCCTTGTGTTTCCACCAACCAGACTTCTGACAGCAGTGGCACTCATAGGAGAGGCACTCCAGCAGACCTAAAGGGACAGGCCATTTCATACAAGGATAGGCGGGCCTTCAGATACCCTGACCATAAGCCGTATAAAGTTTTAAAGGTAATAACAAACACCAGGAAATGCACTGGAAATCAGTGCAGTTGTTATAGCAGTAGGGTGACTGAGCCAAATTGTCTAGTCCCAGTTACCACATTTATGGCCGTATTCTGCACCAACAGAAATTTCCAAATGGTCTTCAAGGATAGCCCCAAGTAGAGTATTTTTTTATAATTATTCATTCAGTCAAGTCCAGTACTTGGCGGTTCCATGAGCCAGCTCTCTCCATGATTTCCGATCTTGCACAACTTCCTTCAGTTGTTTTATATTTTGGCCAGTGTCTGCTTTGATTACATCCAGCCAACATGTTCATGAGTGTCCTCGTCATCTTTTGCCACTGACCATTCCAAGCACAATGTTTTTCTCCAGTGGTTTTGACAGCATGATATGGCCAAAGTAACTCAGGGTGCAATCCTAACCCGCACTGGAGCAGGCAAGCCAAGAGGCTTGTGCTGCATCCAACATGGGATTGCAGCGAGCAGCGGCTCAGCCAGGGACAAGGGGGAGCTCTTCCCCTTACCCCTGGGTAAGGGCTGCGCGCCCCTATGGGTCTCCTCGGACCCGCGCCACCTCCGGAGCTGCCAGGTTCCAGCCCCACCCCTGGCTCCCTGTGCACCCGCCCAGTAACGCCCCTCCTGCCTACCTGCCTACCACATTCCCCCACGCCTACCTTTGCTGCTTGTGCCGGTGCACTTGTGCCAGCAGAAGCAGCGGCGCAGGAGCCACGGTGGAGGCTTTTGCCTCCCGCGCATCTGGATGCGCCAATGCAGCTCCTGCTTAAGGAGGTGCAAATGTGCTTTATGGCATGTTTGCAGCTCCTCCAGAGCACCTATACTGGCATAAGTGCCGGTTAGGATTGCTCCCTAAGTCTATTATTTTGCCTTCCAATGACATATCCAGTTTTATGCGCTGTAGCATTTCTTTATTCATTTTTTTTCAGTTTATGGAATACACAAGAGCCTCCTCCAACATCATAGCTCAAGAGAATCTTCTTTCGATCTAACTTTTTCATTGTCCAACTTTCATAACTATATGTAGTTAGGGCAAATACAATAGTACAGACTAATCTCCACTGGGTCATTAAACTGACATCCTTATTTTTCCATATTTGATTCATGCTCATCATTACTGCACGACCCAACATAATTCGGTTTAATTTCTTGGCTGCAGCCACCGTTTTGATTAATTAGTGACCCTAGAAAGACTAATTCTTCCACACGTTCAACATCCTCTCCACCAATTACTATTTGATATTTCCATTCTTTGCAGTTGTCTTAAGTTTGGTCTTTGTGATGTTCAAGAAGAGTATGTTATAGTAATCTAATTTTGATGTATATCAATACCTATGGTCAAAGCTGACTGAGAGCCCAATCCTGTGGTCCGCAGCACGGCTCTGTGCCACGGACCACAGTCACAAACATGCCATAAGGCACGTTTGCAGGGCTCACCGCTGAGCTCCTGCTGGTGCTAGCCCAGTGCCAGCCGGTACTGGCCTAGCGCCGGGTGGTGGCCCAGGTTCCAGAGCTCGGCAGTCTCGTGGATCGCCAGGCTGCAGAATGGGAGGCAGCGGTGTGGCCAGGGACGTGGGGGAGGCGTTCTGGGGAGGGGGAGGCCGGCGGGGGCGGGCGGGAGGCATGTCGGGGGAGGGAGAGAGGCGGATCTGCGGAGCTGTGCTCCGCAGGATACAGAGGGCTCATGCAGAGCTCTGCGCCCTACACGAGCGCCTTTACTTTAGCACCGACCTTTTGTTTTGCGATAAAGAGAGTAGCCCCATTGTGGGGCTGCTTCCCTTCCTCGGGGGAAGGGGATGAACGTCCCCTTCTCCTGAGGTGCCTCTTGCGGTAGCGCGGGAGGTGCAGGATTCGGCGGGAGCCCTCCTTGGAGCTGCCAAGCCTGGGCGCTGCGGGCAGCTCAGGATTGGGCTGTAACTCATTTATGGATGCAGTTGTCACACCTGCCAAGCTGTGCAAAGGCTTTGCTGTGCAAAGGCTTTGTTGGTCATTGCTGCTACCTGGAGATCCAGAAGCAATGCTAGGTTCAGGAGAACCTGAAACAGCAGATCTGCTCCTTCAAAATGAGTGCAACCGCACCTAGAATAAGTCAACAATTCATTATCTACATCACAGCTCTGACCAACAGCACCTGTTTTATCCATATTTAATTTCAGTTTGTTTGCCCCCCATCCAACTCTTTATTGACTTCACACAGATGTTCATGATTTCCATAGCTTCCCCAGCATTCAATGAAATGGAGGCAAGGAGCTAGGTGTTATTGTTAACATATTTATGACACGTGCAGCGCAATCCTGAGCTGCATTTGGATCGGCACAAGGGAGACCAGGAGGGTTGCAATCGTGATGTAAGGAGTAGGCCTCTGTGCCAACAGAGGCTCTGAGTCTTGCATCGGCCGACAAAAAACTCTGGGGAGGAGGCGGGAGGGAGGCGTTCCAGGATGGGAGGTGGGCAGCCCCAAGGGCGGGTGGGTGGGGAGTGGGAGGTGGGGCTGGACCCAGCACTTATGCCAGTTCTCAACCCCCGTTCCTGGGGAGTTTGGAGTGGCTTCAAGCAGAAACACAGAAACAAGGAATGAGGAATCTGCGGATTTGTTTTCCCATTTCAGGCTTGATCCGGGGCATAAATGGAGTAAATGGAATGGCGGGCAGAATTGCCTGCATTATTTACACTGTTGTTGTTCTGGGGGGGGGGGAGCATGTATGTGCAAGTCAGTAATGAATAGGATGTGGGCTGACTGTACTATATTTCCATGTGGTATTTGGTAAAGCGTAAGATTTTGTTCAATACAAGATTTTCAGCCTCAGAATCACAGTTGTTAAAAACACAGAGATCTGCTTCCCTAGCAGTGATTTGTGTAGGATTTTTGTTTTTGTTTGTTTTTGTCCCTGTCTACATTAGCTTGACTCCTGGTTTGGGGAGGACTAACTCAGTATGCTTTTGATGTAAAATATGTTGTCATGCTGCCATACTGAGCAGAAAGCTTGTAATTTCAATCACATGGCATTTCAGGTAGAACGGACCCTAATATTGTACATATGGATTAAAAATAGTTGCCAGTATTGCAAAGGAGCTCCAAGAGAGGATTATTATTTTAAGATTACATTTTGAAAGAGTTGAATAGCTCACTTCACATGCATGAACAGTTCATGGAAGCAGAAAGACAGAACAGTTGCTGAACTTTAATAGAAAAATGAATGTGGTACAAAGATCCTGCATTCAGAATATTGCTTGGACACACTTGTTACATGAATAGCAATTGGCTTTCTTAGATCCTCAGTTACTAAAGACCCACAAATGGTTTTCTTTGTTGTGGAATTATGTCAGAAAGCTGATGATAAAATCAGAAATATGCCAAATAAATTCAGGGCACGGCCTCTGCAGCGTGGACCACAGTCACAAACGTGCTGTAAGGCACGTTTGCAGGGCTTACCGCCGGGCTCCTGCCAGAGGTGGCTCAGTTCCGGCCAGTGCTGAGCCACCGCCCAGCGGGCACCCGTGTTCTACAGCTCGGTGGTGCCTGCCACCACCGGGTTGCGGAATGGCAAACGGGACGGGGACAGGAGCGTTCCAGGGAGGGGGGAGGCCAGCGTGACACTGGGAGGGGGCGGGGAGGCCAGCGTGACGTGGGGAGGGAGGGTGTGCCAGAGGCGTGCCTGGGGGTGGGTGGGAGGAGGACCCATGGAGCTCCGCTCCGCAAGATCCTCAGCGCTTGTGGTTGCTACCTGCCTTACACGAGCTGCTTTGCTTTAGCGGCGTCCAAAGGGCAACGCTAAAGAGAGTAGCCCCATTGCAGAGCTATCTCCCTTATCCAGGGGAAGGGGACGAATGTCCCCTACTCCCGAGGTGCCTCCCACGGTAGTGCGGGAAGTGCTGGATGCGGCGGCAGCCCTCGTGCTGCCAAGTGGGGGCACCCCGGGCAGCTCAGGATTGGGTTGCCCCTTAGGATTGGGCTGTCAGCCAACAAAATAAATCACCGCAGACACTCGCCTATAAGTCAACTGCACAGATAAGTCGAGGGCAGGTTTTGAGCCAACAATCAGGGAATTTTCTATGACCCTCAGATAAGTCGGGGGTTAAACTTAGGGGGGTGTCTGACTATTGATTTTACCCGAGGCCAGATCCTGAAAAATAACCTACCGCTAATTGTTACCTAAGAACTGTAGTCTCTAATTTATTAAAAACATAGTAAAAGATCATAAGATACATTTTTATTCTTTTTAAATTCTAGTCTTCACCACCTTTCTGTAAGCACTATCAGAGTAAGTGCACTGTAAACAACATACCAGTAAAACTGTGGTTCCCAACCTGGTATTCATGTACTCCCAGGGACACTCAATAGGACCTTTAGGGGAACTTGAAAAAGAATGAAATAATGGTAGAAAAAGGCAGGTCATGCTCCAGAATGCCTTGCAAGACAGGAATGCCTTCCAAGGACCAGCAAGGCAGGAAGGGAGGGAGTTAGTTGACTGTGAAAGCACCACCAATAGCTAGTTTTTGGTCATCAATTCATGTATGCACCAGTGACTGTAAACCAGCACAGTAAAAAAGCTGCAACATAATATGGAAAGTGATCCATCACCCAGAATTTCTCAGCACACTTCTGGAGCAAAACAGCGCAAAGGCAGTTTTTCAAACAGATGAAAAGAGAAAACACTGTAATAAATCCATGAATTCTGGGTTTTCATAGAGAGGAGATGAGGGCTTATATTATTAATTACAAACATTTTGCGAATAGGAAGGGTACAATTTATGGAAATGGGCTGCCAAGGGATAAGCAAGTGAAAAAGGTTGAACCATGAATCAAATCCACCTTTAAGGTGTCTGGTGTGTTAAGCCAGAAGCTCTACATACAACGTACAACCCATAACACATAACTGGGAGTGTGCAATTCAATTCACAGTAGAGAGATGCAGCTGCATATATTTGCAACCCTTTTTACTCAGAAGTAGATCCACTGCTTTCCATGGGTGTTATTCTTAAGTAATGGTGCACTGAATTGTAGCCTGGGAAGTAGGGTCCCATCCTGGTGTTTCAAAAAACAGACCTGCTTTGCAAGCATTTGCCAAGCAGAACCAGGCTGCAGCAGAAGGAAGGAGATTAAAAGGTTAACTTTGGCTGGAATTTCCCAGTTGCCTGGTGCCTGCCTGCTGCTTGAGCAACTTGACACCTGTCTGCAGTTTGAGAAAGGAAACTGTTCAGAGTTGTAAGGCTTTGCCCTCTGATTGACCCGGAGATAAGGTGAAGTGATAATTGGAGCTTGATTACTTGGCAAAAATTTCACGTACTATACGTGAGTATCTGCGGTATATGTATTGTTTTGAATCAGACAATCATTGGTTAATAAGGTTTCATGGACATAAATCCCCATTTAATGTCATTTTCATCTTAGAGTGTTTTAGTTGATTTCTTTGATTTTTTATTTTCAGCCTGGTGTTAGTCATTATGAGCTTCATGTACAGTATATTGTCCATGTCTGAGAAGTGGAAGATCAGATATATGCTTGGGCCACATGTGAAAATGGTTTGGGAAGAGATGATCTTGAGAATGAAGTTATCCTAAAATTCCTGTGCCAAACTTGTTCTTGATTTTTCTTAATGAGAAATAGCGTACTACAAAAACGTTTGTGCCCTGATCTTGGGAGGGTGTTATAAGTGCCAAAGTAGATTTCTACATATGTACCCCCTGCTGGGCCAAGAGCTACATGTGCTGCACCATGTGTCTTATTGATTATTAAGGACAGCGTAATTCAATTTGCTGTTAAGCATGCTGATACTGGTAGCAGTTGAAATATTGTATGTTGCCAGTGGTGCAGAATCTTGTACCTTTGAAGAACCTCATGTAAGTTTTGGCCTAACGTTTGTTGTAGTTAATGACTTTCATTGGTGTGCTTTTTTCTGGAATGGAAGAGTGATAGTGCGCTTGTGTCTGATTTCAAATGCAGACACATGTGGCTGTTGCTTTTACTTTTAGATACGTTGATATGCAAGTATCTTTCCCCACTTTCTCAGATTATAGTATTCTCCAAAAGATAAGGAATTAATTAAAACGGTGAATTGATTTGGGTCTTTTCTTTTGTAAATGTTCATGTCAGGAAGAATTTGCCATAACCTGAGTAAAGACAAAAATAAATACCATGTATGTGAAAAAATAATGAAGACGTGGGGAAAAAAGCCCTTTTAAACACTGACATATGGCTGACCTCAGCTGCTGGCAAATACATCTTTAAAATATTGCTGTAACAGTTTTCCATTGCTATGATAGCAAGGGCCACTTGAAAGTTAGCTAAGGGGGCAATCCTAACCGGCACTTATGCCGGTATAGGTGCTCTGGAAGAGGCGCAAACTTGCCGTAAAGCACATTTGGACCTCCTTAGGCAGGAGCTGCATCAGCACATCCAGATGCGCCGACACGTGGACGGAGTCAGAAGCCTCCGCCGCGGCTCCTGCGCTGCCGCTTGTGCCAGCGCAAGCGCACTAGCACAAGCAGCAAAGGTAGGTGTGGGGAGGGGGCATTACTGGGCGGGGGGAGGGTGGGGGGAGGGCGGGCCCGGGGGCGGGTGCGCGTGGAGCCGGGGGCGGGGTTGGGACCCGGCAGTTGGTGGAGGTGGCACGGGTCAGAGGAGACCCGTAGGGGCGCACAGTCCTTATGCAGGGGTAAAGGGAAGAGCTTCCCCTTGCCCCTGGCTGATCCGCTGCTCGCTGCAATCCCGCGTTGGATGCAGCGCAAGCCTCTTGGCTTGCCTGCTCCAGCGCGGGTTAGGATTGCGCCCTAAGAGTGGTGAAAAGTTGATTCCAAAGGTAATGTTGACAAGGAAATTTTAATTACCTACTTTGCCTGAAGAGCATAAAACACCTTGCAAATGTAAGCCATTAAATTATATTCTAACAAAACATTAAATAGTAGATAATGACCTGTAGCCGTATCTTCAAAGAGGTTAAAAATGAATAGGTTAAAAAGTCTACTTGCAGTACCAAACAGAAAATCAAGAAAACTTGGCTGCAATCATATCCACACATCTGGAAGTAAACCCCATTGATTATAATGTGACTAACAGCCCAATCTGTTAACTTGTTCAGTATCCAGGTTTGCGACGGTGCCAAAATGGCTGCTGCTGCATCCTATGGACGCCAGGCAGCTGTAGGCAGCTCCCAGCATTCCCTTCCCCCAGGTAAAGTAAGACGCCCTGCAATGGAGCTACTTGACTCTGTGCTGGCTATTTAGCCAGTGCAGAATAACAGCCCAATCCTGAGCTGCCCAGGGTGTGCAGCTGCAGCGGCGCTGAAAATGGCTGCTGCCGCATCCTGTACACCCAAGGCAGCCGCCAGCAGCACCTCAGAAGAAGGGGACTTTCATTGCTGCTACTTGGAGATCCAGAAGCAATGCTAGGTTCAGGAGAACCCCAAACTGCAGATCTGTTCCTTCAAAATGAGTGCAACCTCATTTTGTGCCTTATGGCACATTTGCAACAGTGCACACCGGCGGTGAGAAGTATGCCAAGCCCTGGATTAGGCTCTAAAGCAGCTCTGTGTCAGGCTGGGAGCCCAGTCATGGGGCTCTGAATCTGGCGAAGCTGAGCTATAACTGAGTTATGTAACTGGAATGGAATGATGAAACAGATTTTATCCGAAATGTCCAGACATTTGGCAAACTGATTACAAACTTTACAATAATTTTTTATCATCTATAACAGTGTTTCTCAAACTGGGTCGGGACCCACTAGGTGGGTCATGAACCAATATCAGGTGTTTCCCCATTCATTTCAATATTGAATTTTACTATATTAGACTTGATGCTACCATGGTATGTAACTGCAATTGGGGAAATGTCACAGATCTGTTTTTCTAACAGGCTACTGTGAATATGCTTTTGACAATGATATAAATGGAAATTACTCCTATGCATCCTAGGATTGCATCCTAGGATTGTGAAAAAAATTTCTGGCTGATGATGTCACTTCCGATCATGACATCATTTCCGGTGGGTCCTGACAGGTTCTCATTCTAAAACGTGCGTCCTGATGCTAAAGGAGTGTCAACCACTGATCTATAACATTACAGGCAAGTGCTTATTTGCATACTTGAGACTTTTAGTAGGAACATATATTTGCTACATGGTTCATATATACAAACATTTCCAGTCAGAGATACACATAACAGTTAAATGTATGAAATGTATGCATTTCATTTGTTTGTGAACCAACCAGATCATGCCGTTTTTGCCATAAATGTAACTGCTTGATGATATTAACGTACAGAGTTCTCAGAGTTGACAGAGGTAACTGTTCCTTTCAGGGGAATAAAACTTAGCTGATCTTTGTCAATATGACTGGTTCTGTTCTGTAGGTATGTTTGCTGAAGTTGTGAATGATTTGTTTTTGTTGATAGGGATGCCTCAAAGTAGTATCAACAGAAGGCTGAAAAACCCTTGTCCAGCCACCAGATGTCACTGTAGTCAGATTTTCAGTGATCAGGCTCTAGTTAGTATTAGCCTCTGCTCTGCCTTGTCCACCTGCTCAGAGTCAATTGTGAGGAAAACAACTACAATCCAATAGTGAGCAGTTTATAAAAAAAAGATTTGTAATCTCACAGTTTGTGTTTCAATTCACTCATTTGTCAGAGTGGCCCAAAACCTCCTTGTGCCAAGCTAGGTCCAGAAGCTAGGGTCAGAAGGATTGCTGCTGCCATTCTCAGAGTCTTCAGGCCTGTACATCTGGACCACTCTCCTGCTTCCCCTCTCCTGGTTAAATAAAATAAATAATAAATAAATAAAATATTTATTCTCCTCTGATGGATGAGCACAATCCTGTGCATGTCTCCTCAGAAGTAACTCACATTGAACTCAATGGGATTTGCCCCCAAGACAGTGTGCATTGCATTACAACCTCAATCACTGGAGAGACTGCAGTCAGCAGCTCTCCTTTCACCAGTTCTCCATTACCAATTACTTTTTCTTCAGGCAGCTTTGCAGGTTATAGTCACCAGCAGGAAGCAGTTTTGTGAGTGAATTGTGCAGCTGCCTCTTGCGCTTCTGGTATGCTGCGGGGAGATGTCACTGCATCTGCAATTTAGATAACTCCTGCATCTCACCAGGGGGGAAATGTTGGAAAGTTGATGCTTGTTTGTGTTATGCATCTGCTTCCAGTAAATTCTTGTAACCTCCAAAGTCATTCTCCCAGCCTGCAAAGATACTTAAGGGAAACCGCATCCAGTCTCTCTACTCACACACATAGACAGGATATTACCCTTTTTTACTCTGTTGTTTCCATCTTCCAGCTAGAAAAATTAAACCCTTTGACTAACAAACTCAGATCCCCATGCCCACTTTGATGACACTGATTTTGCTTGACAACCTTATTATTTCAATGCATGATGAATGACACATTGGGATACATGTTATTCCAAGTAGCGGATGCTTGGTAGGAGAGCATAACCCAGACCAGTAACATAACTTTAGAATTGGACAGATGGCAGGAGACTTCAGATGCCACAGGCCACAAGGGAGGCAACACTTTTAATTTGTGTGAACAGTCACCCCACCCCAGCAGGCTGGCTTGGGAAGACATCTTACCTGACTTTTGGTTCCTGGAAAATTCCATGAACAGCTGGCACCTTGCTTTCACAGCACATTTGACCCTGTAAATCCACACCCTGGAAATTTCCTGATTTGAAATACACAAAGTTGTTAGTGACACACAAGAAGAGTGTCCAATCCTAGCTGCTCTCATCAACTCCATGGCTAAACTCAGTCAAGGACTCCATGCTAATGAAGCAAGCGGCCTCCAAAGCTAGCTGCTACACTCTGAAGTAGGGCGCAAAAAATAACAGCACCTAATTAGGATGGGGGTGAGCCATCAAGTCACCAAACAATTGTCCTTGATGGTTCTCCCCACAAAGGTTTCCATGAGCTCTATGGCAGGAAAAGGATATAATAAGCTGGGTCACAGAACTTCACTTGTGTTTCATTTGTCCCTTATGTATCTGCCTTGCTGTTATTGTGATTGTTCACAGACCCACCAATGCTGAGTCAGGCTCCCCCATTGGCCATACTCAATGAACACTGTGCCAAGACAGTACCCAAAACCAAGTGCTCCCTTCTGTTTCCAGCCTTTTCCCTTTCTTCCTGTTATCTTTTCCTGAGCAAAACAAAGACACTTCTGCTGTAGCATCAAGGAAAACCTCCCTTCAAGCTACTGCACCAATGCCTGCTGAGCAGCTGTTCTTTCATGGGCCACCTCACATGCCCCTTCTCCAGGGAAAGCAGTCTTAACTTCCTTGCTCTGCTTTCCTCCTTGAACAGCTAAGGCTGTTGCCTAGCCTCTGAGACACTTTAAGCCCTTTTCAATTTTAACCTGCTTGGTCTTGGCAAATTAGGCCCTCAATCTCTGCAGTGCTTCGCACACAAACTAGCAAAAAAAGAACAGGCATACTTGGTCCCTGGTGCAGTCTTGCCCTTGATCCACAAAACTCCCTTTCCTTGTCTTGTGTGCTGTCAAACTGATGACACACTTAGTGTGCAATCCTTTCTCACCTGCGTGTGAGTGCTGTATGTGCATGTATGTTTAATAATCATTAATTGCTTGTTATTTTTGATCACATTTTCCCTGCATTTGTAGCCTTATCCCCACAATAAAGTTTTGTAGTTGCACTGTCACCCTCACCTCCCTGTTCCTTCCCCACTGAACCACTGAGCTGTGCCGTTGGATCTGTGTTTATGTAGTGTGCATGTTCTGAAAAGCACATTCAGTAACACAGTCCAGTCCTAACTTCCATGGATGATTCTGTGTAAATTTCTGGCATATGAAACGAGCACCAGTGTTAGAATCCACTCTTAAGTGAGTAGTTCTTGGTTTTACAAATATCTATGCTAGCATATTATTATAAGAACTTGACTAGTTACAATTAATTTAAGGGCACTGATTTTATGTTGAGTGCTTGATATTTACAACTGAGCTTACTTTACACTACAGGCCCATTAAGAGCCATTTTGAGCCACAAGAGCAAGAAGCCATACCCAAGAATCCTTAGTAGTTTCCTTAGTCTTGGGCCCATACCTGTTGTGCCTCTTTGTTTCATTTCAGTCTCTGCAAGAGGGGAAGAATAGATCAATTCCATGGTAGTTCTTGCTTGCCATGTTGGAGCCTCCTACCTTTAGCCAAACATTTGAGAGAGAAAAAGAGCATTGTGTAGTTCCTGTTTGTTGGTTTGGAGATACAGGTTGAATTTAGGAACCTTCTCTCTCTCTCTCTCTGTTATAAAACCTTGGCTGGAGAATGATGATGCTATTTTCAGGCATATGGCTGGGTTCTCTAGAGGGTGCGTTTGGGATATGTGCCACTTTACCTTTCCTCTCAGGGTTCTCTGCACTCAATAGATTTCAACTGGCTAGTTGCAGACCTGAAATTACTACAGCAACGTGTCTTTGCATGCTTGAGAATCTCACTATATAAATGTTCAATCATCTTCAGTTATTTCACTTATATAATTAATAATTTGAGGGTTGAATGCTAATTGTTCAGTTGGGGACAAAAATTGAGCTTTTCAAAATTAAATCAATTCTGCTGTGGGAATAAATTTGCAAAGTCATTTGGAACATTCGCATTCCAAGTTCTGCATTAGTAAGGAAATATGCCAGATAAAATCTTTTAGCAGTTTTTATAAAGTTGATTGATGTGATATTTCAATGCAGCCAACTTTTTTTCCTGTACTAATGTAGAACTTCACAGTTTAGATATTTCTTTATAAACACAGCAGTTTATGGGTTTATGGCTAAATAATTTTTTTTTTTTTCAAAATTCCAGTTTATGGATGCATTTAATTAAATGGTATTATGTTCTTTGTTGTGAACAAATTAAAAAAACCCAGAAAAGACACCTACAATTCTGTGATTGAACTGCATTTTGCTGCTTCAGAACTGACAACAGCCCAACTATACAGTCTAATCCTGTCTATGTTACTTGGCATCAAGTCCCATAATTTAAATGGGATTACTCCCATTTAAGTGTGCATAGAATTTCAGCCTATTTGTTTATTTTGAAGGTTTTAAGATCAGTTGCTGATTATCTTGGCTCTATGGCAGATAACACCCCTTGTGTTTCAATGAATAGCTATCTTAAAAAAAAAAAGTTAATCAACAATCTCATTGTTTTTAAGAATCACCTTCCACATCTGGTCATATGTTTTTTGTTATCACCACCAAATGCATTAAAAATGAAATTTATTTCATGGTTCCTCATTTTAAAAACCAACTTTAAAAAGTCAGTTGACCAGGTTCCAATAAATATAAGTAATTCTGAACACCATAGTGTTCAATAGCCAAATGACAGAGCAAGTCTTTCCCTTGCCAACAGCCTATCCAAACTACAGTAATACTGTCATGACTTGTTCCATCTGAAAGAAATATTTTTTGCAGTGATACAATAGCAATGGAAATGCTGTTTTGTCCCCAGAGGTGGTGGAATTATATAGATACTGAGGCCAATTGCTTGTTGACTTAAACTGAAAGCACTCTGCTGAAGTCAATAGGATCACACAAAGTATAAATCACTGCAGACTTTGGCCCAATATGCAGCCTTAGTTTGTGCCAGTACATGCACAGGTAAGCAGTCCTGTACTCTCTAAAATAATTAAATCAATGTGCTGCTCAAGTTGAGATTATGTATAACTGTGGGCGCAATCCTAACCGGCAGTTATGCCAGTATAGGTGGCCCTGGAGGGTCGCAAACATGCCGTAAAGCACATTTGCACCTCCTTAGGTAGGCGTTGCGTCAGCGCATTCAGATGCGCCGACGCATGGATGCAGAAGCCTTCGCCGCGGCTCCCACGCTGCCGCTTTTGTCAGCATAAGCGCACTGACATAAGTAGCAAAGATAGGCGTGGGGAGCATGGGGAGGGGGTGTGGGGCGTTACTGTGCGGGGAAGGGCAGGCCCAGGGGCGGGCGCGTGGGGAGCCGGGGGTGGGGCTGGGACTCGGCAGTTATGCCGGATCCCAACCCCCGTCCCTGGGGTGAGCGGAGCGGTTTCAAGCTGCTCTGCTCTCCTCGGACTTGCGCCACCTCCAGAGGTGGCGCAGGTTCAAGGAGACCCATGGGGGCACGCAGCCCTTACCCACGGGTAAGGCTTCCCCTTGTCTGTGGCTGAGCCACTGCTCGCTGCAATCCCGCATTGGATGCAGCGCAAGCCTCCTGGTTTACGTGCTCTAGCTTTGCGCCCTGTGTGTGTTTTAATGAAGGTTGGAGTGCACACCCAAACATTTTCATATTCTCCTTTGCTTTCTATTGCTTTAGAGTCAACCAGTTTTGGATCTTGACATTATGGGTTCCAAAAGTGGAGACTCTTCAAGCCAGAAGTTGTTAAAAGATTCCTTGGCGGCAAAAGAACTGCAGACAATGGAAAAACACCTTGCTGGTAAGTATAGTGGCATAAATCCCTTGAATTTATATGAACCACTGCTGAAACATTTTGACTGAGTGGGCAAGAAGGAGTTAACTGAATTTTTCTGAACCTTCATTTTGTGTTACTTTGTTGAGTCCACAGAAATGCTCATTCCCTGTAAGAGGGAGGGGGGCATTCATCACTGTTGGGTAGTCCCTCCCACTGCAAGAGGCAGGGCCAAAATGGATTTGGTCTCCTCCCAGAGGGAGGGCTTCCCAGTCCCCAGTTTTGGCACAGAGCAGGTTGTGCACAGAGCAGGTTGTGTGGCAGCTGAGCTCTGTCTAGCTCAGCAATCTCCTGGAATTCTGCAGTGTTTTTGCCTTCCCTCTTGCCTCAAATGCTCCTCTCCCTCCTTAGCCAGGAACAGGTTCGGCATGGAGGGCTTGGGGCTTGCAGGCCTCAGTTTAGGCCTACAGGCCTCAGTTAGGCCTACAGGCCTCAATAGCTTCTCAACTGAAACAGGAGGCCTGAGGGATCCTGCAGACACTCTGAACCTTCATTTTGTGTTACTTTGTTGAGTCCACAGAAATGCTCATTTTAAGACAGGCACTGAAGTTTGACTGTGTATTGTAATCAAAATTTATTTAGACAACTTTCTTACACATTTATTTCCATAGCTCAGTAACTTGTCAGTATTGGTGAATTAATGTTATTACTGTGAGTTTATACTGCATAAATCTTTCCAAATGAATCCAGGAAACCCAGAGTTTGAAGTAAATATTATCCTCTAAAGCTTTTTATCTTATTCTCCACAACCTAAAAAATAATCCTTAGATGCTTGGCTTTGAGCAAATTGTGCTATGAATGGGTCACAAGATTACCCCATAAAAGCACAGAATACTTATTATTGAGACAACAGGGCAATAGGAATTTTCTTGTTCAAAGACAGACTTCCATCATCAGCATTTTAGAATGTTCATTTCATATGTTTATTTCATTTCTTTGACCTAAAGCTACCTTGATGGAGGCAACTTCTAGAATGGAACTGATTCCAAAGGCTTATGTCCCTCCCCTTAATTTCCACAGTTTGAAATTTCACCCTGATTCTAGCTAGGGAGACTTGTATGTGGCATAAGTGTTCCTGACTTGTGCATTTCCTAGAACAGGGGTGTCCAAAATTTTTGGCAGGAGGGTCACATCATCTCTCTGACACTGTGTCAAAGAATTAATTACATTAAAAAAGAATTAATTTACATTTCAAATTTGAATAGATTACATAAATGAATATATTAGAGATGGAGCTTATATGACTGAATGAAGGTCTTGCAATAGCTCAAGGACTATAAAAGGCCTTGCACAAAGCAAGGCTGGCCTTTCGTTTGCTGTCGCTGCTGCATCACAGATGTAAAACAGCAAGCAGTGGAGGAAGCCCTCGTCCCACAGCTCACGTGAGAGGTTGAACAGTTGGCCAACATGCTGAGAGCAGTTGCATCAGGCCAGCGCGGGATCCAGCAAGTCTCTGGAGGGCTAGAGGCTCATTGGAGACTGAGGGCTCCCTGAGGGTCGGATTGGGAATCCTCGAGGACCACAAGTGGCCTCGGGGCCAGGGTTTGGGCATACCTGTCGTAGAAGAAAATGGGTCTGCAAATGTGTCGCTTGATAGGGGAGCAAGGAATTGTTTTCTGAGTTGAAGGGTATGTTTGTTTGGATGTTGTTCAGTCATTAAGTCTTGTCCAACTCTTCGTGACCCCATGGACCACAGCACGCCAGGCCCCCCTGTCTACCACTAACGTCCGGCAACTTCCAGACAGATGGTTTGCTTGGATAGATGGTTACTGATTATAGCATATCAAAAGTCATTCCCTGTTCTTGTTGCTTTGACTTCATCACATCCCTCCTTAAATTCCTGCATTGACTCCCTGGTCACTCCCAGCTCCTTTCCTACTTAAGCTTCTTATCCCTACCTTGCCTCCCCTATCTCTCCGCTCTTACATCTCATCACATCCCTGCCTGACTTTTGCTCCTCCAACTGCAAAACCCTCAGCTGTCCAAAGATGTTCTGCTCTCTAAAACGTCTCCACTTTTCTCCCTTGCTGTCCTGGACCTGTCTCTCACAGTGTCTCCTTGATGCCATCTCCCTTATCTCCTTTAAATTCTTTCTCAAAACCTACCTTTTTCATGAACTCCCTAATATCTATACCAAATTCTAACTAAGCCTAAGTGCCTCTTATTATTATGGTTTGTGGTTCTGTGAGGGACCAGTCTACATTTTTAGTCTATGAAGTACTGGGCTCATAGATGGCAATATATAAATAATAATAGTTACAGGTGGAGCCTGATTATCTGCAGATTTTACGTCTGAAGAACTGGCTCAGCACAGGTCCCATGGACCCGCATTGGGCCAGACTTGGCCCCACCTGAGCCCTCTGAGGGGAACCAGAGCTGTGCTTCGGTCCCCTCCAGAAGGCTTTCAGAAACCCACAGAGGCAGCATGCATCTGCCCCCAAAAATATGATTTCCAGTTTCCTGAGGGAAACCGGAAGTGATGTTTTAATGCCTTTTGAGACATTCTGAGCCCCGGGAAAGCCCTCCAAAGGCTTCCCCAAGCCTCAGAATGTCTTAAAAGGCATTAAAACGTCACTTCCGGTTTCCTTCAGGTTTACCTCAGGAAAATGGAAGTCATTTTTTTCAGGCTCTAGGAGCCAGTCTGAAGCCTGCAGAGGCAGAGGACAGAGGCGTGCTGCCTTTGTGGCTTCAGAAAGCCCTACAGCTCCGGTCCCCTTCAGAGGGTTGAAAGGGGTGGAAAATCACGGATTTGTATATTCACAATTTTCAGTATTCGCTTGGGGTCCAAGAACAGATACCTCGGCCCCACCTGTATTGATATTAAGGTTGCAAAAGTGGTTAGGAACAGGCAGGTATTTATTTATTTAATAATTTATACTCTACCCCCTTCCATTATAGGGGTGACCAAGGCAGCTTCTGGTACAGGATGCTAGAAGAACTAGTGTTCTGTGACAAATGGATAACTGTGACAAACTGTGACAAATGGATAACTATTTTTTTTAATCAGTAGCTATATTTTACAAAATGATTAAGTAAGATTTTCTAAGTGTTCCTAACATGCTCCTGCATCCACTTTTTTGCTGCTCTTATGTCTCTCTAATCACCTCCCTCTTTTGGAGTAGAGCACTCATTCACATCATTGTTACTTGGGGATGATTATACAATGAAGTCACTAAGCAATTAATTTGGGATGGGGGAGGATGTGCTTGGGAATTGCTCTTTGGATATCTGTCAAGATAATAACTTGCCACTTCCTTGCTAATTTCGCATTTCAAAAGTTTTTTTCTGCAGATGCAACATATGTCAGAGATAGTTACACTTATAATGAAAAGTTGCCCCACCCCAAATTCAGCTCATGCATTCTATGTGATGTAATCACTTTGTTTAAAAGTGTTGCTACCCTGGTTGAGAAAACAGCTGAAGCAACAAAAGTGAACAACAGACATGCTGAAATCCAGAATCTGGTGATAGGAATGAAAGATAGCTTCAAAGTTATACAATTTGTCATTATAGAATTCATTTCAAGAAGATGTGAGAAATATCACTTGTGCTTAGATAACTGAAGGTCCAATTTTAAGAACATAAGAAGAGCCCTGCAGGATCAGGCCATAGGCCTATCTAGTCCATCCTCCTGTATGTCACAGTGGCCCACCAGCTGCCTCAGAGAGCGCACAAGACAACAATAGACCTGCATCCTGGTTGCCTCCCTTGCATCTGGCATTCTGACGTAGCCTACTTCTAAAATCAGGAGCTTGTACATACCCATCACAGTTTGTAACCTGTGATGGATTTTTCCTTAAGAAATTTGTCTAATTCCCTTTTAAAGAATCTAGGTTAGATGCCATCACCAAATCCTGTGGCAAGGAGTTCCATAGACTAATTACACATTGGGTAAAGAAACATTTTCTTTTGTCTGTCCTAACTCTCCCAATTTTAGTGGATGTCCCCTGGTTCTGATGCTGTGTGAGAGGGAAAAGAACATCCCTCTATCCACTCTATCCCTCCCCTGCATAATTTTGTTTGTCTCAATCATGTCCCCCCTCAGGCGCCTTTTTACAGCCCCAAACGCTGTAGCCTTTTCTCATAAAGGAGGTGCCCCAGCCCAGGAATTATTTTGGTCTCTCTCTTCTGCTCCGTTTCCATTTCCACTCTATCCTTTTTGAGATGTGGCGACCAGAACTGGACACAATACTCCAGGTGTGGCCTTACCATCATTTTGTACAATGGCATTATAATATTAACTGTTTTGTTCTCAATACCTTTTCTAATGATCCCAAGCATAGAATTGGCCTTCTTCACTGCCGCCGCACATTGGGTCAACACTTTCATCGACCTGTCCACCACCACCCCAAGATCTCTCTCCTGATCTGTCACAGACAGCTCAGAACCCATTAGCCTACATGTGAAGCTCTGATTTTTTTGCCCCAATGTGCATTACTTTGCACTTACTTACATTGAAACGCATCTGCCATTTCGCGGCCCATTCTCCCAGTTTGGAGAGATCCTTCTGGAACTCCTCACAATCTCTTCTGGTGTTTACCACTTGGAAAAGTTTGGTGTCCTCTGCAAACATGGCCACCTCGCTGCTTAACCCTGTCCAGGTCATTTATGAACAGGTTGAAAAGCACCCATCCCAGGACAGATCCTTGGGGCACACCACTTTTCACCTCTCTCCATTGTGAAAATTGTCCATTGACACCCACGCTCTGCTTCCTGGTCCTCAGCCAGTTTCTAATCCATGAGAGGACCTGTCCTCTAATTCCCTGACTGTGGAGTTTTTTTCAGCAGCCTTTGGTGAGGGACCATGTCAAACACCTTCTGAAAATCCAGACATATAATATCCACAGGTTCTACTGCTTCTACTTGCCTGTTGACCATTACAAAGAGTTCTAACAGGTATGTGAGGCAAGACTTACCCTTACAGAAGCCATGCTGATTCTCCCACAGCAAGGCTTGTTCGTCTATATGTTTTAAGATTCTATCTTTGATGAGGCATTCCATCATTTTACCTGGAACAGAAGTTAGGCTGACTGGCCTATAGTTTTCCGGGTCCCCTCTCCTACCCTTTTTAAAGATTGGTGTGCCATCCTCCAATACTCTGGTACCATGGCTGTTTTAAGAGACAAGTTGTATATTTTAGTTAAGAGGTCAGCAACTTCATTCTTCAATTCCTTAATGACTTTTGCGTGGATGCCTTCAGAGACCAGTGACTTACTGATCTTTAATTTGTCAATTAGATCTGAAACATCTTCTCTTTTAACCTCTATCTGACTTAATTCCTTGGTCAGGAGGGGCTGTGAAGACAGATGCAAAGAACTCATTCAATTTCTCTGCCATCTCAAAGTTTCCCTTTACCTCCCCTTTCCCTCCCTCACCGTCCAGAGGGCCAACTAGTTTTCTGGCAGGTTTCTGCTTCAAACATATTTGAAGAAGCTTTTATTATTCCCCTTAATGTTGTTGGCCATGTGTTCTTCAAAGTCTTTTTTCACCTCCCGTATCACCTTCTTAGATTTCTTTTGCAGTTTATGTTGTCTTTTATTCTCCTCATTTGGGCAAGACTTCCATTTACAGAAGGAAACTTCCTTTCCCTTTACAGTATCTCTAACTTTGCTCGTTATCCATGCAGGCACCCTCCTGGACTTAGTCGAGCTCTTCTTCCTTTGTGGTATACATTTCTGCTGGGCTCTATTATTGTTGTTTTAAACAGCCTCCACGCAGTCTGGAGAGATTGGACTCTTTTTACCTTCCCTTTCAGCTTCTCGCTTTCCCTTTCAGTCTTGCACTGATGCAGCCATGCCAATGAGGAGTGCGCTGCATCCTGCGGTGCAGGAGGAGGGGTTTGTCATGCAGCCCTTCTCAAGGTAAAGAAATGTTTGTTTCCTCAACACAAGGCTGTATTGTGGCTGCATCAGCATTGGAAAGTTGGCCCAATCCTATTCATGGTTGCTTAACTTGATGAAGAATAGAGTGGGGTGGGCAGACTTCAGACTTGCAAGATCGACTGTGTGTTTACTAGAACTTTGAGGCCCCCCAATTAAAGCAGGTGCAAAATAGTGACAGGGAAGCAGAGTTAGATGCAAAATGGTGGAACCAGTGGTACAGTGAGCTTCATGAGTCATACACTTGGGTAATTGCCAATGCAAGTACAAATTCTCATTGGAGTTGCAACAGATTAGGAATTTAAACAAAACTCTGAAACTTTTCAGCAGGTAGCATTATCTCTCCCCACATGGTCACTATCTTTCAAACTTGACCAGCAGCAACCATGTTTCAGCAGCTTCCACATCATAGAAGATATGTTCAGGTCTCACTGCAGGCTGACTGAGTAATGAGGCTCCCTGCTTGCCTTTCCTAAGCTAATACCCATTCAAGACTTGAATGGCTTCATCATCCTGCCTCATTTTTGAAACTTTAAGCATTTTTTGCAGTCTGTCTCAGAGCTGTTTTGGGCAAAATATATTTTATCAGTGCCCCATGCCAGTGCATGTTGTGAATTAAACATATTTGCATTATGAATACTGAGATTTGTTTGGGAAAGAAACCAAATTGTTGAACTTGTTCAATAGAATCATCTTTTTTGAATTGTACACAATAGTTAGAGAATCAGGCCTTCCACATGATGACTCATGAAATTTCAGCAAGTGAATGTATTGGCTTGATTTCAAGTCTTCACTGTTGTCACAGAAGAAATTTCTGTTCATAAAATGAGATCTGCAGTAACAAAAGGATCCTTGCTATAAATGGAATTTTCCTTCTGTGAATGGACTGAAAACTTTTAGATCCATTCCATTTATTGCCATGAGATGTGCACTCACACATGCTCATTTTTACATGGATTCACATATTCACACACATACATTTACCAACTTACAGGGAAAGTCGCTACTTGACACAATGAAAACTAAACCTTTTCTACATGCAAGTCCACTCAAGAGGAAGCTGCTGGGCCTATAGTGATTACCTCAAGACTGTGCAGCTTCTTTACATATAGAAAGACAACTGAGGGAAGTGGCATGCTTGGCCATCATCACAGGTTGGTTGAGATTATTGTGCATGCCTTTTTTTTGCCTACTGGTATTCCATTTGCCACCCCACTCCTGATGCTTGCAATACGAGGGTTTCAAGGTGGTTTTATTTATTTTATTTATCTGAGGGTTCCTATCCTGCCTTCTGGTCCTAAAACCTTACCCATGCTTTTCACCAATGCTTCCATTGATCATATATCTCCCCACCTTTTATTTGTACCTCTCAATTTGCTTTGTAATATGTTTTTTCTCTTCCAAATGCTCAGAATGAATGGAATGAACAAATGGTGTTGAGTTACTGTCCTTGCAAAGATTTGAGGGGAGTTAAAGGTTGTTTCCAATTATTCCTCTGCAAATCAGCAGGTGCTAAGTTCCTTGCAAATGTCCCAATTGCTCAGCAACAGTGCCTTCACAGCATATAGATTCATGTTAGTAAAATGCCCATTTAACATCATCACCATTATATTAACATTATGACTATTTATATTTTCAACACCAAGGTTCATAAAACTGTCTATATAATTTAATAAATAAATGGTTCCCAAAAGGTTCACAATCTAAAAAGACACAGAAAAAATACCAGTGAATAGCCACAGGGAAATATACAGTGCTGGGGTGAATAAAGAGTTTCTTTATCCTGCTATCTGTCCTTATTTCCATTCAAATGCCACTACAAGAATTTCCCTAAATAGCAAATGCCTGAAATATGTCATCAGAGGTATATGTGGTGGCTCTATTCTCTTTTGAGATGAGATGCTAATTTTTTCAGTTGTGAAGAGTTCATGCTGAATCAAAACGAATAAATATATTTTTTGTTAAATAAATGTAAACAGGATTGTAGTGGAAACCTTTAAATACCCATGGAGAAGTGATTAAAATGCTTGGCTTATCAGCAGAACCAATCGGTTTTTGTAGATAACTGAAACTGAGCCAAAATTATGATGTTTATTGAATCTCACTGAAGCATAAATATTACAGATCAATTTTCTAATGTGGCTTCCTCCTCTTCACTGCAGATAAGTCAATGAACTCAGTCATTTGCAAAAACACAGGTTAATTTAATTGTAAGAACTCATTCCACATTTGATTTAATTTATGGCATCCACATTATCTTCTGTTGACCTAAGGATTTTAACAGATATTCTGCAAATTCTGATGTGATATGTATTGATTTTTTAAAAGCCTAATGCATAAGACCTTAAAAGCAAAATCATTAAAAGTGAAAAAGCCCTCATTTTATGGATTAATTCTTGCAATCAGATCATTTTAAGATTAGACCCACAATAAGAAATACCTATTCTTGTCCTTTATTAAATAAGTAAAATATAGTATGTGTCCCTTAAATCAGTGTACTGCAACTACCATCATAGGACTCTCCAGGAACAAAACATTGCTCAGAGATTATGTCCCTTTTGAGTTTTTGCTAAAACTGCATTTATCACATCCTGCATCAATAACATCTTTTATGGTGTTAAAAATCTTGCTTTAAAATAACCATTTGGGAGGCAGCGGAAGAAATGCTGACTGCACTGATGGCAATCATATTATTTAGTTGACACAGAATCAGGCGTTTCACCTTAACTATTTTCCTGCTTTTAATGAAAATCCTAGAATTTTTAAAAAGCAGGTCATCTGCTCCAATCTCTTGCCCAATTGAAGGCCCATTCGCACACACTACTCTCCTTGAGAGCTGCACCATAGAACAGACACTTGAATTATGGTGTCGGAGAAGACTTTTGAGACTGGACTGGACTGGAGACTGGACTGCAAGGAGATCAAAGTCAATCGTACAGGAAATCAACCCTGACTGTTCATTTGGAAGGACAGATGATGAAGCTGAAGTTTAAATACTTTGGTCATCTCATGAGAAGGGATTACTCTTTAGAAAAGTCCCTGATGCTGGGAAAAATTGAAAGCAAAAGGAGAAGGGAATGGCAGAGGATGAGATGGTTAGATAGTGTCACGGAGGCAATGAACATGAATTTGGACATGCTCTGGAAGTTAGTGGTAGACAGGGGGGCTTGACGTGCTGTGGTCCATGGGGGTCACGAAGAGTCGGACACGACTTAACGACTGAACAACTCCCCTTGAAGATCAGGTACGTCAATCAAGGATGCAACATGCCACTAATTGAGGGCAGATGCACAGCAAGATGTGCTTACCTAAAAATGAATCTAGATTACTCATGCAATCAAACCAGGTTTTATGTTACTGGGGAAGGAATAACAAATATCACTACTGTCAATGAAAGCCAATTATATTGCATTCATTTAAATGTATTTAAAACTGATTAATTCTTTTTCGTTAAGATTCACTAATTAAAAGTATAAAGTTTTATTACATTAGAAAAGTATACACAAATGCGACTGTTTAAAATGCCATCATATGGAGGCTGCTACATGCAAGAAGGGTATTTAAGTAACCATCGTATTTCAATAATTTTTCTTGTACATTCAACCTAAACAAGTTATTTGCAGCACAATCATATTCATCTTTACTCAGCAGCAAGTTCCACTATGTTCAGTGGGGCTTACTCCAAGGGAAGTGTATATAGGATTTTGCAGCCCTATACTACTTTTAATGTAATGAAATCATCATGAATTAATTTTTCTCTGCAGTCTCAGTGTGCTGGTCTCCTGAATGCTACAATATGTGATGAAACAATGATTCATAATGTTCATGAAAAGCTTTTAGTGTGGTAGGCTGAACAAGCATCTTCTTGTACTTGCCAAATTGTTAACATGACTACTAAAATATAAAAGAGAAATAAACTTCTGAAATGAAATTATTTTGAGGCTTGAGAACACAGTGATTTGCCTGAAGTTAGCTGATAAGTCCATGGCTGATTGAAACCCAAGTTTCCTAGTACTAGAGCAGCAGTTAGTTCGATGTCTTCTCAAGTTAAAAGGTGTTACATATCAATGATGAACAGAACAATAATACAGATATATGTCTTTGTTTCCCACCCAGTCTTCCTTATATTGTTTTGTTCTTCTATGTACGCACAGACATTGCTAAGGACCTAGCACTATGGGAAGAAGGAAGACTGTCGAGGAATATCAGTAGCTCACAAACTAATTTAGTTGCACTAGATCATCAAGGAAATTTTAAAGTCACATCAGGCCAGGACTCAGGACCTCAAGTGCCAAGTCTAACTGGGAAAGATATTCAACTCCAGCTTCAAAAAAACAAATCACCACCATTGTCCAGTAACAATAGACTGCAGGTCTCCAGTGTCACAAACAGTAGGCCTCAATCTCCCAGTACACAGACTACCAGGTCTTTAGTGCTGCCAGCTCCAGCAAACAGGTCTGCAACCCCAACTACTTTGTTACAAAGACCTCTTTCCCCTAGCAACCAAGGAAACAAGGAAGGAATCATTAGTATGCAAAGAAGTCGATCATTAATATCAAAGAACCAACTTGGGAGGACCTTCAGCACTCCCTCAGGATTCCTCGAAACAAGCGGAGACGCTCTAGGAAATGTCACTCAAAGAAGCAGTTTATCTGAAGTAAGCTATTTTTAATTCTACAAATGTATAAAGTTGCAGTTTGATGTTCACTCCTGATTGTGTGTTAATTTTGAATTGGAATTGTGCTTTGTTCCACATTACCTTTTTATGATTAATTAAGAAGAAAAGGCATCAGAAAAATTAGAATCTTCAGTAAAGTTCTCTTCTCTCATGCATGTTGGCAGAATGACTTGAAAATGTCACAGATCCAAGTTGCAACAGGGAAAAATGCATGAGTGCTAGTAGCTTTGTTATCTGTTTGAAAGTTAAACATGCAAAAAGATAATTGCTTCATAAATAACAATTCTTATTGTTAGCATGCTTTCTGGGGGCAGTCTAGGATGCTTTTCAGCCTGCATTCAGTTTCTGTCCTGTTTTTCTTAAATACCTTACTTGGGTAATGACAAAAAAGAATAAAACTAGGAGATGTATTTAAGAGTGAATGCTGAATGATAACATAGCTAGATTGCTGAAGAAGAAAAATCAGAGATTAATTGTTCATGGTGGAAATGCAAACTGAAGAATCAATAAAAATGCCTGCTTTTCGCCCACCACAAGTTCTATGCATAAGTTCTACAAGTTCTGAGGTGTTTTGTGAGATCCATTGTGTCTTCTTTGGCATTTCAGTTGCCATGCAAATAGAGCATTCCCTTACCTTCAGGGTCCCAGCCCATCTGTTGCATGCACATAGGATATTGTACTACTGAGGCTAGCAGGAATGACATGTGAATGCTCAAATGTGGTTGACACAATCCTTATTTGATTGTATAAGGGAGGCATTTCTGTGGTGAAGAGAAAACATGAGCAAGCCATGGTTCCTTTACAGTTTTGTTAGTATTTCTGTTCAGAAACTTTACTTGAAAATGCAGTTGGTACTGTGGTATAAATATGTGCCATACTTCAGCATTGAAATTTTGAACATTGCGTTAATCTTATGAAACTGATTGGCAGGAGATTTAGGACAGACAAAAGATATCATTAATCAGTGTTGTTTGCTACCACAGGATATGGTGATGGCCTCTAGTTCAAAACAGTTTTAAAAGGGGGTTGGACAAATTCATGGAGGACAAGTCTATCAAAGGCTAGTCATGATGGCTATACACTAGCTCAGGGCTTCTCAAACTGGGGCATCGCAATGCCCCAGCCAGAGGGGCCTGGCCTCTGCCCCCTTAAAGGGTGGGGGCAGGGGGGAGGCAGAGATGTGATCCCTAGGATAGAGTTGCTCAGGGGGCTGCAGGAACTGACATTTACTTGCCAGTCCCTGAAGCAGTGTCCTGGGGGGTTGGGGAGCCCTATGCAACCCTTTGCAGGGCTCCCCAACCTTCTAAAAGTGAAAGCAGAGCGATTGCACTCCACTTCTGGTTTTGTGGAGGTGGAATACGATCACTCCACTTTCACTTTCTGGAGACTGGGGAGCCCTGCAGACACTCGCACAAGGCTCCCCACACCCCCAGGATGCTGCTGCAGGGACTGGCAAGTAAACTCTCTATGAGAGTTTGAGAGCCGCTGCACTAGCTCTAGGGTCAGAAAGACTATGCATCTGAATACCACTTGTAGGAGAGCAATGACGGGTGAGGGTATGCTTCATCTCCTGTTTGTGTGTTTCCCAGAAGTATCCTGTTGGCCATATTAGGAATCAGAATGCTGAATTAGAGGGGCCTTTGGCCTGGTCCAGGAGGGCTTTAATTGTGTTATTATGCCTTAAGATTTTCCATGAGTTTTTATTGTTAATCAAATTATGGGCCTGCAACACACACACCTCCCTATCCCAGTTCTAACAAATGAAATTCTTTACAGCTCTTTCTGTTCTTGCAGGAGAGACCATGATATAAACATTCTTTTGTTTTTAAACAGGCATAAAGCAACTCTTGGTAAAGATTAACATATCAGCTGTGAAGTTCATTTTGTAAAAAGACCAAAATTTTAGTTTTGTAATTCCCATCTAAAAGACGGGTTGCGTGATTATCTGAGTCCGTGTACACTTGCCTACAGCTGTGTTGGCATGGAAAATATTGTAGGGAAGATGCAGGTGTGTTGCATTACCAGCTCAGCTTAAATTCAAGTCAAGCAGCATAACATAGATAAATGTTTTTTTATTATCACTTAGATATGAGTAAATAAGGTTTTCTTTCCTGCATGCAGTTATACATAGTCTTTTAGATCTTCAGACTTTCCTGCAAGTGCAGCCTCAAGTGAGACAAATAAGTTTTAGGATCAGAGCGTTCTTTTTTCTTTCAGTGTTTTATGAAGTGTGACAACAGACTGCCAAATCTGCTTCATCTCATTGGGACAGTATTTGTTGCAGTCTTTAATAGTTCTTAATATCCTGATGTTAGGGAAGCAAGACCTAAGGTTTCAGACTTCCATGCTTTTTCTGCTAAAGTGTGCTGTTAATAATAAAACAAAGGCTGTAATCCTGTGCACACTTATCTAGGGGTATTTGAACATAGAGGCTTACTTCTGAGTAAACGTGTTTATGATTGGGCTGTAAGTGTGCTGTCTTGCTTGTTGGTTCATTTTTATTTGTATTTCAGGGCAATATCCTGCCTCAAGGCCTCAAAGTAAACTAAAAATAATCTTACACAAATAACTAACATCTCAACCCTATTGAGGATTGAGTGTTGCATGCAGACTTTTGCAACAGTAGAAGCGACTTTATTTATTTAAAACATTTATACCCCGCCTTTCCAAATACTCAAGGCAGCTTACCATATGTGACAAATACATAATACAATATAAGATTTAAAAAAATAAAAATTTAAGTATTTAAAACCTAAAACATAATTAAAAAGCCAGTGTAGCAAACAATATAACAATTCTAAAAATCCATGTGGCGGTAAGTAAAAAGCAACAACACAACAAGCTAAGCAGATATGTAAATACATGATAGAAGCAACAGGCCAAAAAAATAAATAAAATCAAAATATCCCACCCTTACCCACTTGAGACTGTAGCGCTCCCAGTCCACCAGTGGATTGCCAGCCACCCACTGTAGCAGGTAAAAGTGGGGTGGGGAGGGAGCAAAACTGGGCAGGGAGAGGGAGAATGGGCAGAGAGGCTGTGGGAGGAAGTGAATCTGATATTAATGGTGCATGCTGGATCCTATCCCCCTTTCCTCAAACTTGGACCAGCAACTTTGAAGCAACTCTGAGGAAACCCATTCTGGAGCAGGAGGCTTCCAGAGGTGTAAGGAGATTTGAATCTACTTTCCCCTCTGAAACCTCCTGATACCCTCCCCCCCAGCACACCCATATTTTGCACAGTTGGGGGGGGGATGATAGAATTGGGTTCATAGTGTCAAAGTAGTGCAAATAAGTTGCAGAAGCTAAGAAAGGAAACAAAGCAGAAGACAGGGTTTAATAAACCATTGAAATATTATAGTCTGATTACTTCTTACTGTGAAAATGTGAGAGAAAACAAATTACGTAGTATCACTTCAGTACCATCAATTATTCTCTCTGCAGGCTTCACTCCTCCCTTCCCCCAGCACATGAAAGAAGGCTAAATGGCAGCAATTATCATTGCAGTGAGGTCATTCTTTCCCCCTTGCTGGGGCTCCTGGGGCTCCTGGTGAAGGGAGGGATTGCTTCCTCCTAGTGAAGCCTAAGCTCCTGGAGAGAGACTGAATGACTCTGTAAAAAGACTTTGGGAGCAATCCTAACCAGCACTTATGCTGGCATAGGTGCTCTGGAGGAGTTGCAAACGTGCCGTAAAGCATGTTGGCACCTCCTTAGGTGGGAGCCGTGTCGGTGCATCCAGATGCGCTGACGTGCAGACAGAGGCAGAAGCCTCCAACGCGGCTCCCACGCCGCTACTTGTACCAGCACAAGCTGCAAAGGTAGGCATGGGGAGGGGACGGGAGGGGCGTTACTGGGCGGGGGGCGGGCCCGGGGGTCCCAACCCCCGTTCCCGGGGCGAGACTGCCGGGAACATAGCTGCCAGGTCCCAACCCCCGTTCCCGGGGCGAGCGAAGTAGCTTCAAACCGCTCTGCTTTCCTTGAACTTGCGCCACCTCTGGAGGTGGCGCGGGTCTGAGGAGACCCATAGGGGTGCGCAGCCCTTACCCACGGGTAAGGGGAAGAGCTTCCACTTGCCCGTGGCTGAGCCGCTGCCTGCTGCAGTCCCGCATTGGATGAAGCGCAAGCCTCTTGGCTTGCCTGCTCCAGTGTGGGTTAGGATTGCGCCCTTTGTTTTTTAAATTGATTTGCTGTAGTGTGTTTTTTGCCATCCAGGTGAGTTCTTGGAACACAACCCTCACGAATAATGAGTCTCAACCTGTATTTATTTCAATAGGGTGTGAGTTGCATACTTAAAATACATGTTTGTCTTTGCCACATCTATTTTTTGGTCTTGTTTTGAAAGCAGTATTTTACAACACTTTTTTAAAAGCTGCATTGAAGATGATGTTTGTAACTCTGCTGAATTATAAAATGAATAGAGCTCTCACACAATTAAAGAAGCAAATAGTTCCTTTATTTCTAGATAATGCATGCCTGTCTGGTGGCAGGCATCACATTAGAAGAGGTATTCCTCTCTGGGTGAAACGAGAAATGCTGCTTCTTAAAATGATGGCTGCCATCCAGTCTTGGAAGAAATATATTTTAAAAGTATATATTCTGCTCAGTTAGTTAGGATAATCTTTTAGCTAATCAAAAGCATTTTTAATACATTAAAGTTACATCTCTAAACAGGAATTAAAAAGCAGTTTTTTTAAAAAAAAATTTCATTTATATACCACCCTTCCTGCAAGGAGCTCAAAGCAGTGTACTTCATTCCTCTCATTTTATCTTCAAAACAACCATGTGAGGTCCCAGTGACTGGCCCAAGGTTGCCCACTAAGCTTCATGCTTGAGCAGGAATTTGAACCTGCATTTCCCCAAGTCAATCCAGCATATAACTACCACCCTGCCTCTGAATTGAGTTTAGTGGTGTTAAAACCTTTCCAGTCCTAAGCTTTGTTGCATGCTTAGTAAATGGTTTGTTTTCCATAGCTTCTTTGCCTGAAGTTGTCTGAAAGTCCCCTGCAAACTTTTTTTCTTAAAAATTGAGATTCATGTTCAGTTTCTGACTCCTTGCGTGTCTAAAGAAGCATCTTATGAATCTCAGAATCTTTAGTACTCTGTTTTGTTGACAAAAGTTTATTTAATGAAAAAGAACATTCATATCTACTCTGGTTCACTTGTTGTTGGACTCCCAGCACAGTAACAGCAGTCCAAACAACATTTTTCCAGACAACGTGTCCAGGAAGCCTTCCTAATATGAATTCTGAGTTAAAATTACATCAGCGTCTCTCTCTGTGAAATCATGTCCTCCCTGATCTGAAAGTAATTTAAAAATTGGGCTATTTTGTAGTGAGATCTGGATTTTATTAAATCTTACATCTGTTCAGTGTATACTAAGATGCATTTATTTGCTATTTTTCAGCCTACCTGTTCCATTGATGTTACACCTGTCACGTGATCAAAGAAAACACAATCAATTAATCATATGAGTTTGAGTTGATCATTTGCATAAATTTGTATGTGCATAAAACCAGCAGTGCTTTCTGCATTAGTCTTTGGGGCAGCAACTTCATTGTCCCAGCAACTTCATTGGGGCTAACTCCCAAGGAAATCTCTAGAATTGCAGCCTCCTAGCTTCATGAGCCCAATGTGATGCCATGCTTTGGTGATAGGATAGATTAATTATCCATTTTCCTTTCCAAGCTTACTTCCAAGAGGGGAAGTAAAAATCAACAATAAAAGCAGCGCATGAGATGGCTTCATGCCTTCACCTAACTCTTCCCGATCCTCTCCCCCAAGAGGGAGACGGGAGGATGGCAAGCATACATCAGAACAAAGAAGGATGCCTAATTAATCAGAGGCAGCACCTTTTGGAATGACTTTAATTGGTTTGGTTAATCAATTTAAACAGTGCAGACTTTTAAAGAAAATCTCAACTGCATTTCTGTTTGTGACAGGATGAATTCTTACAACAGCTTCAGCTTGCTCACCATCAGCCCTGGATGTTGCCAAGTGATACTGAAAGTGAAACAGTGGAAGCAGATCCAGATAAACGTGAGCAATTACTGCTTGTTTCTTAGAAATTGGTGGTAGCTCAGAGAATAGGTGCCCTATTTTCATGAGAACATTTCACCCAGCCCAGTTCTGAACTGCAACATACATTTTATTTCCAATGGAAGTGTTTGTGGTGGTGGTTATTTATTAACAAGGATAAAGATTGGCTGGTTTTTTTGATGGGAACCCCACTGTAGGACTGGAAGTGGCCTCAAACGCATTAACATAATAACTCATCTCTTTCATAGATAGAAATGAAAAGTGCGCTGTGCCAAAGGCCTTTGTTGAACAAGTGTAGTAAAACACAACCATATGGCTTGTGAAGAGGCTCTGCCAAGCATTCTGAAGTGCTGTTCTAAAGGACGTGACTACAGTGTTATGTCAGCACAATAAGTTCTACAATCACGTATTTCTCTGCCCTGGTTTTAAAAACTCTGGTTGTCTGAGCATTCTTCTTGGACAATACAGACTTGGGTCAAGGGTGCCAGTACAAAAAAGCATCATTTGAAGGTTAAGGATTTAAATAACAAGCTAAGACAAGGAGCACACACTTATTTATCTTTATGCACTAAGTTTATAACAAATTATATATGGTTGTACAGTAAACATAAATAATCTTGCTGGAAATGTGAATGTTTCAGCCAGTTGGCCTTTTTGTTGTTGTTTTAAATCACAGTAGTTTGTGATCTGCCAGGGTGAAAATGTGTGTCATTTCCTAACACATTTTAGATTTTATAGCTACAGGAGACCAAGCTGTTTAACCAGGCACTCATCGCACCTTCTGCATGGAATTGAAATCATTTAAATAAGTCATACTGACATAAGAAATGTCAGCCTTATGGAGAAACTATTATTTGCTGGAGGCATGCTGGAGCCATGCCCTACCTACAGGGAAAACTAATTTTATAAAAATTATTAAATATTACATTGCTATGACAAATCTCAATTTAAACATAATCTCTAAATCTAAGTATTTCAATCTCTAAATAATATTTAATTTATTTCAGATGGTAATATAGAATTGTTTTAATCATACTTCCTACTCACTTGTGTCAGAGGTGAGGTCACAGCTAAAATCTGGTGCAACAACCGCTTGGATTCCCACATACCACTCTGGTCTTGGAAATTATTTACTGAATTGAAAGAGTTGTGCTCTTGCACGGACTGCTTCTGTGGCAAGAGGAGCAGCAAGCTGGTATCCAAGCTAGTGATTTTTTTTCTAAAGAATTATTTGAGTTCACATGGAATTGAGATACTGTGGCCATGTCCTACGCCTCTTCATCCCTTGTCCCATGAGGAAGTTCCATTGGCGATCCTGGTCCCTGTGCCATCCATGGCCAGGACTGTAGAATGCTGCCTCCCCCAATGAACACTGCTGCCACCCCTACAGGGCCATCTGAGGCTTCCGGAAAGCCTAAAACCCCACTTCCAGTTTTTGGACAAAAACCAGAAGTGGTGTTTAAATGCCCTCTGGAAGCTTTAGAAGGTCTTCAGGGGGCTGGAATAGGCCGTGCTTCAGTCCCTGGCAGGTTCAGTTCCTAGTGTTTTCATGTGGGGCTGGGAAAGAACCCTGTCTGGAACCCAGGAGAGCTAAGGCCTAGTCAGTATGGACAGTAATGAGGTAAATGGACCAATAGTATTACTCAGCCTTTATTCCTCATACTAAGACCAATACTGATTTTGCACCTTGTATTGCTGCTACAAAACAAATTGCAAAATGGCAGATGGACTAGCCATGTGTAAATAATCCTTCCTGAGTTTTATGGTGAGGCTGTCACCCATGCCTAGTTGTCACCAGATTATTACCTAGTCATATGATTTCCATGTAATCCCTGAGAATTCAATGGCAATATTAACCAATTTTGAGCTTATTATAGTTTAAAATAAAGGATGATTGACTAAACTTTAAGAATAATCATTTTTAATTTTAGTGTTATGAATAATAAAGTGTGCATACAAAAAGAAAGTCTCTGCTGCTGAGCATGTATCTAAAATTTTCATTTGCTTCATTGTGAATTCTTGGAGTAAATTTACCCATGTTAAATCCCCAGGCGTTAAAGATGAATGGAGAATTAAGTGACAATGAGTTAATGTTTGCACTTTAGAAAGACCAAATTTTCATGTTACCAACACCTCTATTCTTACAGTAATTTCACTGAGTTCAGCCTACTGAAATGTAAATACAAAATTTGTTTCTTGTTGTCAGGCTGCCAAACTGTTTACTTTAGTTTGAACCTGCAACACAAAAGGCAGAGGGGGTAAAACAAACTCCGTAATTATGAATAATGGTTACCTTCTTACAAAGGTTCTAAGGCTTCAGCAGCCTTGCCTCTTGATTTAAAACCCATATATCAATTTTCATAGTTACCTGTTTTTATTGTATACAGTAGGCTGTTCTTTGTACTATTTTTTTAACCATAGAACAAAGTTTATTTGATCTAAGCAATATAGTATGTATGTGACATCTAAGAATTGTAAATTGGTTAAAGAAATAACTAAGTCTTAAAAAAATAATTATATGGGGTAATAGCAGCCATCTGGTTTTGGAATGCAGTTGCTGTGGCCAAACTCTCAAGTGAACGGCAACTCCTGGAAAATGCGGGCTGCCAGCACCCAGGTGCTGAAATGTTGGCGAAGTGCAGAGGCTATAAAAAGCCTGGCATAGTTTAGAGTGCCAGCTTTCAGTGCAGGTAAAGGACCTGGCCTTGCAGAGACCAGTTTCGTTGCATTTTCAAACTAGCATGAGCTGGGATTTCTCACCCTGTCCCCGGCTGTGCCACCAATCCAAATCTATCTTGAGAGGCTGGGAACCCTCCTGAATAGTGTTGGATATGAGGACTGAACCAGGAAGAGAAAATAGCAGATATCAAGGGGGTGCCTTGGATGAGTGGAAGTGTCTTTCTGCTCAAACAAATCATCTTCAGATAAAAGATGATACCATAGTCTGTCAGCATAGCGTGTACTCAAGTTAACAGTTTGTTTTCAGGTTTTTGCTTATGGCATTGTTATTGTAATTACAAGGCTCTTAAAATTAACAATGTAAGCAGTGTTGGAAATACAAAATTAAGTGACAAGTGCTTTTCCATAAAACACGCCACTATAAGCAAATTAACTACATCACTTTATCTAAATGTGAAATGAAACAAATGCAAAAAAAAAAAAAAAGCAAGTATAGTCAAGGTATCTTGACTTCACACAGACTTCTTGATTTCACACAGAAAGGTTCCTAATTTATCTCAGTTTCAACCCTCAAAATATCCTCCATAGGAAATGCTAACATAAACCATACTGGAGATATAAATGTTTAACTTGTCATTTTGACTTAACAGAACTTTCTTGCATTCAGATAAACATTTCCAGTGGTATTCCAGACTTTCCATGTCCTGTATTTTGTAAAATTTTACTTCATTTATGAAACACATTTATAAGCTGTGGCAAATAAGGAATGTGCAGTGATAAGTTCAAGTTTAAAATATTTATTACAAAATTCTATTTTGAAGACTTCACTTATTCATAATAACTATGATTGTGTCACAAATGCATACAAAGGCACAGGAGATATAAATTTGCAGTAAAAACTATACCATTTGCTCTATATTAGCATGTCTATGTTCATTTTAGCAATTTGCTTGATCTGTCAGGTCAGCGGTTCCCAAACTTACCTGGCAGTTCCTTTTTTCCCTAGGATACACTGTGAATGACTACTTTGTGATGCAACAACATCATCTTCTGTCCAGTACATTCTGGGGGAAAAGAACAGTCAGTAGAAAAAGGCTCCAGTAAGATAGCAGTGTTTCAAGCACTACTGCCACCTTCACTTGTGGAGGTGGTGGCATTTTCAATTAAAAATTAAGAACAGATGCAACCATCATTGGTGTCTCTGGTTAGCCACCCTCCCCCCCAAGCCTATCAAATTTTCAAAAGTTTTGTTGGTCTCCTCCACAGAAGTGACAGACCTCCCCTATTCTTGCTCTGTCAGAGAATGAACCTTTTGTCTTCTCCGTTACAGAGGGCCATGGATGAATCAACACAAAGACAACGCAGGAGCAAAACCAGAAGAGAATCATGTGGCACCTTAAAGACTAACAAACCACAGTCCTAACACTTATATAGGAGTAAGTCCTACTGAACTCAATGGGATTGACTTCTGAGTAGACATGCATAGGATTGTACTATTAGGCTGCACTCCTATGCATACTTTCCTGAGAGTAAATTCCATTGACTGTGGTGAGATTTACTTCCGAGTAAACATGCATAGTATCTATTACTGTAGCATAAAACTTTTGTGAACTATAATCTACTTTATTAGAATGAATTCTTTGTAGTAGGAGCAAATGGAGGTGAGAATTGCTTATCAGGCCTGGAATGGCTTTCTGGTATATGATTTCTTAAACAGACAATAACCTCATACCCATGTTTATAACATTTTTGTACCCACTTTTTTCCATTGTTAAGTGATCATATAAACTGATTACTTAAAGCAATCATATGGAATATCCACATAAAGTAGGCAACTACTACTTTTTTCATGTTTCTTTAATGATTAATAATTGTCTTTTTAACTGATCTTATATGTTTTCCAGGTTTGTGAATGAAATCAGTGGAAGTAATGAAGAATGGTTTCCCATAAATATGTAACTTGCAAGAAAAGAGTTCTTTCATTCATGTAAAATAAAAGCTTATTTTTATAAATTCAACAAAACTAAATGGAATTATTATAATGTGTGGATGCTAAAATGCACTGAACCTCACATTTTACAATGGTGCAGTGGCCTTAAGTACAGGTGGAGGACTGTCACTTTTTAATACATGGTCCGTAATACAGTGTATTTTGTTTAATTTATACCCCTATTATTTTGAATTGACATTTGATATATTCCCCTTTGTCTGATAAAAAGAAAGTTTCCTCAGATATTTTATGCATTTAACTTGAAGGAGGTTTTCTACTCCTTATATTTTTCTAAACTTTCCTCATTTTAGATCAATCATCTTTGAAGCCTTTAGCCATCTCTGCCAGTATGTATGTATAATGTTTAGCCATCACAGCCACGGAGCTGGCTGTTCACTCTTAATCGTTGCAGAAATTGGCTGAGACAATAGAAAGAAGAGAGTGGTGCATCTGTATTTGTGCATACACAGAAACAGAACTGATAGGGAATGATGGTTTCACATTGCTTTTATGGAATTCTAATTAAATTTTGCAGAATTTACAAAACAGGCTGCTAAATGAAATATCATGTGGAATGCAGCATGCATAAGTGGTGTATTAATTTCATATATATGATAACATTTACCCATATTCTAAATGCCCTCAGCATTTGAAAAATAATTTGACAGTTTATTAAATGTATTTATATGTGTTTGAAACAAACTGACTATTCTGTATGGAATTTGAGCAGACATATCTAACAAAGGAGCTATCAGAATGACTGCATTTGCAGTATTAATTTAGCTGTTTATTCTGTTAAGCATGAGTTTGGTCTAGTGCCTTCTTTGATTTCTTTTTCTCAGCCATATCCACATAATAAGATTGCCTGCTGTTACAATTGATATACATTGTGAAATTATTGAAGAAATAAAAATGAAATTCCTATCACAAATATTAAAGCATGTGGTTGTGTTTTCATTCATTAAACTAATAATTGGTTAAGAAGAGTACTGTATCTACTAACAGTCCAATCCTATATATTTCCTTAGAAGTAAGTTCCACTGTGTTTTGGGGGGCTTAGTCCCAGGAAAGTGTGCATAGGATTGAACAAGTAAGTCTTTCCAGGCAATTAAGGAGGGACATAAGAAAATTACGTCCCTCCTTAATTGCCTGGAAAGACTTACCTGTTTGAGCTCAAACTGTAGTGATACCAAATCCTGTCAATATGATGGAAGGGATCACATTGCTGCAAGGGGGATAGTTCTACTTTTTACTCAGTCCAATAGTCTGTAATAGGTTTGCCTTCTGCACAAGTGACACAGTGGCTAATCATTGCAGCAGATGAGCTTTTCTATATGCCGTCAAGAAATGACGGTCTTATTAAGTAACATGTGACTTTTTTGTTCATCCCCCCCCCCCCATATCTCTAATTTATGTCATAAAGTGCATGGCTGAAACCTGTGCTATTTTGCATATGGAAAATGTCCCAACACCGAAAGTGTAAAGCCTGGCACAGTTTTGGTGGGACTTGGCCAAAATAAAAAGCTTCCCCTTCCCACATACTTTCTATTTATGTCATAAGACACATGGTTAAAACCAATGTAATTCTGTGTGGAAATTTGTCCAACTCCTAATGCAGAAAGTATAAAATCAGACACTATTTTAGAGGCACTTTGCCTGGTCCTGGCTTTAAAATTAGAGGAAATGATTGTGGTAGAGGGTGGAGCACAGCCTCTAATCAAATAAAGTGGGACGGGGGAAAGATCCATGAAATAGTAGGCCATTTCTGTGGCTTAGAATGGGGAGCATAGCTTTGCTAATGTTTATTATTTTGTTATGTTAATAAATTTTATGAATGAAATAAATTATTAAATTAATTGGCAGCGAAAACATGATTCATGGTGAAAGCATGCAGTGGCCCAAAGATTGCTGAAAGGAGGTTTGGCTAGTATGGTGACATGCCCCCTTGAGCCCCATGAGCCTGGGACGATTGCATCCACCCCCTCACCATGTTCTAATAATGACACTGATGAGGGCATCTTTGATGTGCTATCTTGCATTTGATACATTAGTAAAATATGCAATCACAGGGACTAGAAATGAAATTCTTAAAGAAATAACACTAAAAACAAGAACCCCAAGGCACAAACAAGACCCCGGAGATTCCAAAGAACATCTCTGGCGTCATATACTACAAGCTGTGTATATATACTAGCCTTTCAGAAAAATACGAGTATGTTCTGTATTTCACTCACTCTTACATGGCATTGAGGAAGGGAAAGATTCCCAATTATGCTTGAAAGCAGTTAGTGATAATTCTCGTTTCTAGTCTGCCTGTTTTAAAATGTATTCCTATCCTATA
Organism: Tiliqua scincoides; assembly: GCF_035046505.1. Taxonomy (NCBI): domain Eukaryota; kingdom Metazoa; phylum Chordata; class Lepidosauria; order Squamata; family Scincidae; genus Tiliqua; species Tiliqua scincoides. Next base: position 39,214,428 of record NC_089824.1, on the reverse strand, counting down.
ACTAAAAGAGAATGATGAAAAAGTAAATGCCCTATCAAGCTTACCATCTTCAGTCATCACAACTGTATCTAAGGAGTGCATGAGGAACCCATAAGTTAATTTCAAAAGGTAAGCAAAGAATTCTCCTTGGGGCATATAGAAACACACACAAACACCAAATTTCTCTTTGAATGCCTGCAATCACCATTTTCTTCCTGTTGATGTATGTAATCTAACACCTAAGTGCTCATAATTTCAGTTTTAACAGGTATGGGCCCTTTGTTCAAATTCCAGAGCCATTCCTTGATCTTTTTCTCTTCAGTGTCGCTCCCTTATTGTATCCAGAGCATGTTATCTTCCTGTGGTTCTGCAGCTGGACAAGCAGCAAATCTCATGTACTGTAATCCCCTTCACCAACCTCCATTTTGTTGTTGACAACGGCTAAGGGAATTCCCTGTAACTGAACAAATAGTTTTGGAAATATATAATCACCAATCTCAGCCATAATTTCACATTCAAGTTATTTGGATGGTGATTTAAAAAAAATGCTTTTTCTAGCAGATCATAGCAAATAAGGATCAGTAGATACTTTGTGGGTTTTTTCATCATGTGGAAAAACAGAAATCAAATTTGTCTTTTTCACAATCTTGTGTTAGTGAGGGCAGGAGGTCTGGTCTAGAGGGTAGAGCCTCCCTTAGCCCGAAGATAACATCAGAAGGTCGACAGTTCGAGGACACCGGGCAGCTCCCTGAATGGTGCTCCCGGGCAGCTGAGAATGGTGAGACCTTGAAGCCCAGCTGAGTGATTCCACCTGCTCTTGGTGTGAGCAAGAAGTGTCTTGGCTGCCCTCCATGTGAGAGATGGAGCTGCTTGTCAGCCTGCGTGGGAGAACTGGAGGCCAGAAGTGGGACCAAACCAGGAAGATCCATTCTGAAATGTTGGTTCTTGAAAGAGAGAACCTCTATGATTGTAAAAATCCCCTTGAGGGATTTAGAAATGCCTGCCTATGTAAACCGGGTAATCCGATGACCAGAAAGGTGGTATATAAATACCGAGTTATTATTAATATATTAATCGCATGTTATATCTTCCCAATCTCAAGAAAAGTGATGTCACTTTTGGCACACTGTTTGCACTCAGGCATTGCTTTGATTTATTTTATTTTGTGGTTTACACATTGCCACGTGGCTTCAGGAAGGAACCCACAGGGTGACTGATGACTACAGGGAAATATATTTAAGGCTAGATAGGAAGAATTTCTTAACTATAAAAGCTGTTCAGAACTGAAACAATCTGCCTCATCCAGTCGTGGGCTTTCCTTCATTGGAGGTTTTCAAGCAGAGGTTGGATGACCACCTGTCAAAGATGCTGTAGCAGCTGCCCACACTGAGCAGGAGGTTGTTGATGACCTCCAAGGTCCCTTGTAACTCTTAACATTTTACGATTTGATGAATGAATTGGTGTTCTAGGTATGAAATGAATAAATTCACCTGATTTAAGTTTAGTTATAAATAATGTCGAAAGAATGTAATGCTTTAACTGAGTGACTCCCAACACAGAATGGAGAAGATGATTTAATGAACTATTATTGCCATGCGCCTATGACCAAAACGTTAGTCTTATCAGAACAGTTGATGGAAGGAAGCACAACTCTTCTTCAATTCAGGCCGCAATCCTAACCAACTTTCCAGCACTGACGTAAGGGCAACGCAACTCCGAGGTAAGGGAACAAACATTGCCTTACCTTGAGGAGGCCTCCATGACTGCCCCCCAACTGCCTTACTGGCACAGCTATGCCAGTGCTGGAAAGTTGGTTAGGATTGCGCCCTCAGTCACAGGACCGCCCTCCATATGCATTTTAAAATGATGTGATAGCATTTTTAGGTTTCAACAGGAAAAAAAATATGTCATGGAGGAAAGGTAATCTAATAATGGCCTTCTGTCACCTCATTAAAGCCACCAGTGCTTACCTAAAAGTATGGAATAGGTTAGGATGGTCGTAAGTAGGATACTTGATAAATAAAACTGTATATTTCAAATGCAATTTTAGCACATTTTCACCCATTTTTTGTCATAAACTTGGAGCATTTATCTGCAAGTAGAGGGCAACATAAATTTGTAGTTATGGTCCCATAAGTATGTGATTGCTTTTTGGGGAGTTGATTAAAACACCTCACTACCACATTTTGTTGTGTCTGTTGCTCTTTTGAAAGCTTTCACGAAATGAGGTTTTTGTGGCAGAAATGCTGAATTCCTCTTGCAAACAGTTCTATCATGTCTGTTGTATACTAAGACACTTTAGCCTCAAAAGAATCTCAGATTTGATTCTCAGTGCCATAAAATATATACTGAGATGATGCAGCCCATTAGGTCTTCTGAGAAGTACTTCTCTCATACTGCAGAGAGAGAGAGAGAGAATTTCTTTTTTTTTCACTGATTTTATTTATTTCAGATACAGGTAAGGGGGGAAAAATAGACTAAGAGGAATACAAGGGTTACACATCAGGGAAATAACCTGGGATTACAACATGTCAACCACTAAAATTAAAAAGCCATACATATTTTATCTTTCTTCTCCTTATAATAATTAGTAATTAATCTGAAAAAACCAATATTTATCTAAAATTATCTTTGCATTCATAAAAGGCTTCCAATATCTTCTATTTGAAACATCAATGAATTTCCACATTTACGCATATAATATTTTTAGTAATATATATAATATGTATTTTATAATATTTATAATATTTTTATATTGATATATACAATAGAGTATTTCTTATGGAAATCTTTAATTTCTGAGAGAGATAATTTCTATATATTCAGAGAAAAGAACTCTTTTCATGAAAAATTGGAAATGTTTTTTTGTTAAAAGCTAACACTCCCTTTAACCTTAAAGAGGGGTGGGCAAGTCGATGGGACTTACTTCTGAGTAGACATCCCTAGGATTGTGCAATTAGTAATAGACTTTGGCAGTCATTCAACTCATAAAACAGCACACTGGCTAGCTAATAACAATAATAAATTTGAAGTAAAAAGATAAAGAGAAAAAGGGGGAGGAAGAAAGGAGAGAATAATCTATGCTTTCCAGTTTTGGAGGGTAGCCCCAGGTGCATTTTATTTTAATCCTCAAAAAGAAGGGCATTTAATATTTTTTTAAAGAGAGCAATAAGGGGTAATTTACTCTTTTGTCATAGGGAAGTTCTTGTGCCTCTAGTGTGAAGAGGCATTTTAATGTGGACATGTATACCTCTTAGGAGAGGGTACTGAATCCATTCTTGCAGTTCTCCATTCTGTTCTGCCCAGGGAGTGGCAATCAGACCCTGTTTTCCCACACCTCTCTCAGGGGCTGGGGAGGCAGTAAATCCATTGACCAGCTGCCACCATCATGGCCAAGTGCACTGATCAACAGTTCCTGGGGTCTGGCTGCTTGCCCACATGTCTCTTCCAATCTCCAGCTGAATGTTCCAACTCCTGGCTGAGACCCCCGTGTCATTAAAAGTGGTGGGGACTTTTGAATTTGTCACCGTTTCTGCTGCAAGTTCTGCTATTTCCAGCCTCACCTACCTCAAGTCTCTGTGAGGTCTTATGAAGGTGCAGAGCTAGCTGGGCCTCAGGTGATGAAGATGAACAGGAAGTTGTATGACTGAACAATGAGTGGGGGAAGCAGCTCAAGTAAGGTAGAGTAGCAGAGAGCAGTGCCTGTCATGGATCTCAGCACTGCCTATCTTATACACTTGTGTCTGTATACGGACACATTACCAACCCATGCATTTAAATTGGTAGTGACTGCAGACTTTAATTGTAGTTCACAGACAAGTACTCTGGCAGATTCCTAGTGATTTCCATGGCAGGGCTTTGAACTAACAGCTCAATCCTGAGCTGCCCGGAGCACTGGGCTGCCCTGGTGTCAGAAATGGTTGCCACGGTATCCAGTGTGCCCCAGGCAGCTGCCGCTGGCACCTCAGGTGAAGGGGACTTTTGTTCCCTTCCCCCTGGGTACAGGAAGTAGCTCCTCAATTCTGTGGCAGCTCTTGAGCCAGCACAGAATCAAGGAGACCCATGTTGGGCCGCGAGGTCCAACACAGGGCTCAGGATCTAGTGGAGCTGAGCTCTGCCATTACCAACCCCTTCCTGCCCCACTCTCTTCCCCACCACACCTCCTCCCTGCCCTCCCACCCTGGAATGCCTCCTTCCACACTCCCACACACGTCTCTGCCACCTGGTGGTCCAGGTGAGCACTAGGTGGCAGACAGACAGCCTCCCACTGGCGCTTTTACTCAGTCGCTCCACCATCGGAAATGCTTCAGGGGCTCACTGCCTTAGTAAAAACCACTTGTGGATGCCTCAAAAGTAAGCAAAAATGGTGTTATTTTGTGAAACAAATGGTTTTTTGTGTCTTGAGCTGAAGCCATTTCTGCCCAACTTGCATATACGCAACAGGGATCAAATGTGTACACCTGTGGGCTGGGCAGAAATGGGTTAATATTTTAAATTATGATTTGAGCAGAAATTCTCATTATTTTGCATACTGTGTTGGTCACCGAAAAAACACCCCTAGGCATAAGTCAACATCCAGGCCAGGGCTTTTCAAGTGTGGGGGGGGGGGTTGTGATGCCCCAGCCTGCAGGCCCTGGCCCCTGCCCCCTTAAGGGGCAGGGGGCAGCCTGGAGGCAGGGAGGAGAGAGCAGCGCGATCCTGGGGATCACGCCGCTGCCTTCCCCCGCCCCTGCTGCCTTCCCCCTCCTGCCCACGCAAGAACTTAGTGGCTCTCAAACTCTCCCAGAGAGTTTGAGAACCACTGATCTAGGCTATCATCTTTTGCAGAGCTATCTAAAAAAAGAGTACTGCATGTAGCTCATGCTAAAGAAAGTCCTATGCAAATTTATCTGGGAGTTAATCCCAGATTAACAAATCCACAGTCCTATGCAAATTTATCTGGGAGTTAGTGTCACTGAACATAGGGAGACGTACTTCTGAGTAAATGTGCCCAGGCTAACAGGCTACCTTTTTTAATATTTAGTGGTGGATAGCTGTACTCAAAAAGGGCTGAAGATGGGGGAGTTGGTAATTGATGGTGTGGAGAGCAGGACTTTAAAAGGGATTTTTCTTGCCTCGAGGGGGGGAGGGGGAGCATTAGTAATATTTTGCCAAAGCTGGATGCACAAATGTAAGTGGCAGGGGCAGAATAGAACAGGGTGGGAGGATGTCAAGGGCGGGGAGGGGGGAACAGAGAGTGTTCTGGTTTGTACCCCAGTTTGGACAATCAAACCTATCTACTTAGAGTGCCATGTGAAAAGAAATGCTTGAGAAAGTGGTAGGTGAGGCCTAGGACAGGGTTTCTCTGCTGTACCACTTCACATGGTTCACCTATTAGAAGTATCACCAGAAGTAGCTAATGATGACACCATTGCCAATTACTTCTGGGTTGGGAGACCAGATGTAACATGACAAACACCAGTAAGAGGCTCAGGGTGGCCGGAAGGGCTTTTTTGGGGCGCAGAAAAGCATCCTTTGGAACTCTAACCGCTGAGCCATGCCTCCTGCTGCTGTTTGTTGCATCACGTTCCTGGTCTTGCTGCTGGGTGGCAGGTGTTGCGTGGTCCTGTGAGTACCACAAACACTAGCTCAAGTACCACTGGCGGTATCCATTCTACTGGTTAAGAAACACTGGCCTAGGACTGGTAGTCCTCCTGGTGCTGACATGGAGTCTTGCCTACCCACAAATGACTGTCCAACAACAAGGCCTCAGTGTGGAAGATTCTTGAATGGAGACTGCTGAAAGCCTTCTTGTGTTTCTTTAGCACTTCGGTCCCTCCTTGCTGCCATTCTTCTTAAACAGGGTAAGTTCTTCTCTTCTGTTAGTGGAGTTTTTGTTTTAAAGACAGGATAGAGTCTTTGAAGAGCTGGGCAGAGGAGAGATATTTTTTTAAGGAAGACAAGCTGTGAGATTGAGTTGGAAAGGAAATGGAGGTCAGTTTGTTTAAATAGTTTAACCCTGATTAAGAAAACAGTCCGTTACTTTGAGGCCTTCCTGGACATTTGGGTCTAGAGGTTTCCCCCTCTGCCTACTAGCTGAGCAGCTATTTCAGAACAGAACCACTGCATATTGCTTGCTTGCTTATTGGATTTGCAGATTCAAGACAGAGAAGCTATTTACTGAGCTTATATTGTACATAGTTCAATTGTTTCAGCAAACACCTAGGAAAGAATCACAGTTTTGTAACTGTATCTCTTTTCAACAGAACTAGCATAATGGTAGACTCTAGTAGTATAAATGTAGACAGATCCAGAAGGTCTTGGACAAAGGCCATTCTTGGGTGGGCCCTCCAGTGCCATGGACCCTTGTGTGGAGTGGGTAGGCCCAGGTGTGTCAAGTGGTGTTAGCGGCTTCTGCTATGCAGCTGTGGCAGTGGCAATAATGGCAGCAGCAGTATTCTTAGCACTGGCTTGGCTGGGGGTGCATTTCAATTTTTCTGCTGTGGCCTGGCCCCCAAGATTGGATCTCTAGAAATGACTTAGTGTTAGGGGATCCAACGGCAGTACAATCATCAGGGTCGGTGGGTAAGATTGCTTCTGATTTAAGCTATTCTTGGAGATGTTTTCTCCTAACATGAAGAAATGTTGGAAATTCCTAGGAGAGACTGTTCTCCAGGATTGCTTTCAGTAGTCAAGATTGTTGCTGATTCATGGGGGCTCCAGACTAATTGTGGAGGGCTGGCAACTCTATTGGTGGGTCATCTGGGACCATGGGGGGCAGCATTTGCTATATGCCGATCCTGACACTGAGTGTGGGGGAAGAATGAATAAAAATAGCAACATTAATTTTAGCTATTTTCTTACAGATTTAAAGCAACTATGGTTTTGATATTATGTTGCATGAAATGTATATAAATGGGTTTAAAACTGGTTCATAGCGTCTGAAACAGTTCCCTAACCATTTTTTAAATGGAACTGAACCAGGGTGTTTAACAGTACTGATGAACCTTAATCCAATTTTGTAATGGTTCGATTCCCTGGGAAGAGTCCCACTTCCCTTCCAATCTGGCCGTGTTTCATATTCATATTCTTCCCCCACATCTGCTAAGGAGAAGTCAACAGTGACCCAGTTCTGACACAGAGATTTGCCACTGCATCTTGTTTGGCCATGAGATTTCACAGTACTTCCAGCAGGAAATCGCTTCCAAAAGTGTTAGGCTGCCACTGCAACTGCCTCTTCCTAAGAACAGCCATATCAGCCAGAAAGTGCACTCCATCAAGGAAAGTTTTTGCTCTAATGACTGTTGTTGCAGCAACAGCAATGGAGAATCAAGAAATAAAGCATTCTTTACTTTTTAGACTGATGTGGGGTATTGGAGTCCATAGTGCAGTAGATCTGAGAGTACTCTGGCTATTTGATAAAATGATGGATCTAGAGCAGGGGTTTCTAAACTCTTTGGCCAAAGGGCCCATCAAATATCTGGCACAGTGTCAAGGGCTGGAAAAAAATTAAATATAAAATTTAAATAAATACATTAGAGGTGGAATTTAGATGAATGAACAAATGAATGAATGGGCTCAAATGTCCAGGATTTCTCCAAGCACCAATACAGCCCAAGAAATAAAGCACACACTTAAATGGACCCCCATTCCCCCACCCCACAAGCACAACTCTGATTATGTTTGGTCAGCTGGGCCAGAGGCTCTCAGGGGATCAGAGGCTGGCCACGGGCTGGATAGAGGCTCGCTACAGGCTGCAGGGTTTGGAGACCCCTGGCCTAGAGTGACCCTAAGGATTCTCCCTTGCTATTTTGCACCCTCAGATCTAAGGACCACTTCCATGAAATGCATCCTTATGCTGGAAGTGGTTTGAGGATAGACTTTGGGGAAAATCCATGAACGTCTGCTGTGCAACCTTTGTTTAATTTAGAGAAACTTGTACAAGAACCTTCATGAAAATTAATGGAGATTTTTAACAGCTGTGCTATTAGAATACTTTTTCTTGGATTTTCAGCAAATCCTGAGGCTTTCGAAAGGAAACACATGGAATTTTGCAAACAGATATCATAGTAAAGTGATAAAATGATTCATCTCACATCCTCTGCCATGACTCCTTTTTTTCTTTACATTTTTGTATGAGAGGTTGAAAAATTAGTTTGTGATTCAGGCCAGCAGAGAAGCAAAACAAGCAGCAGTCTTTGACCCTTTCGAAAAGCCATTGCATAATTCTAGCGATGACAACAAACACCGTGTTTGATTTATAACCCAGCAACCTCCATTTAATATTCCCCATATGGCATTTCTCACCCCCTACTTTGTTCAAAACCCATGTCAGTCACATACAAAGTGGTAAAGTTCATTCCCACGGGGGTTCACTAAGATAGAGGATGCGGCAGTCTGACATATTGATCATGAAAAGGACTAGTGATTTGAACATTCTGGAGTTCTAAAGAACTCAGCTCTGTGTTCTCAAATCTTCACATTGCATTACACTGACACTACTGACATTTAAAACCAGAGAACCTTGTTTTGACCCTTTGTGGGTGAACATGTGGGAACATCATGAAGAAAAAAAAGGTTGCTATAAAGTGCGTGTGTGCATGTGTGTGAAACCAACACACATACAAATACTGATTTGAAATGGTTATAATGAAGAGATTCAGTTCTGTTTTGCACCTGCACTTTCTGCTAATGAATGATACCAAAGGGAAGGAGTTACACATAGTTGCCACACTTTCCATGTTCCAGCTACAGTAAACATTTTGTTAAGCAGCTTCCATGGGGAATGGGAAATATGCAAGTTAATGAAGTTTTTACAGTCCTTATTAAGCCTCCCCCTTGTTGCTTACCAGGCAGGGCTCCCTTTGTAATGCCCCTCTACCCCCTTATCCCCCTGAGGGCCTCCAGAAATGGAGGCTCTCCAGTTCCTACACAGTGCCCTCTTGGAAAGAAATGGAAAGTCTTCATTCCTAGAGCACCTTCTTGAGAAGCAGGGAGAGTAGATTGGTACCATAGAGGGGGCCTTGTCTATTAAATGATGAAGAGGGATGAGAGATGAGTGGCGACTTGTTAACTGATGCTTCGTTAAGCAGCAAACTTGGTTAACTGGAAGGAGATGCCAGTTAGCCAAGCATAACCGTTTAACAAAGTGCCAGTCAAGCAAGCTTGTACTGCATTTCTTTAATTGTTTCAAAATGAGTCAGGATAGCTACTAAACAGTTGACAATCATCAAAAAGAACCTTAGCATTCAAATGATAAGAAATTTTGTTCTTACCAAACATTAGTCTCAAACTTCCATTTTCTGTTCTTGAACATTACCTTCATAACAGAGTTAGACCGTTGGTATCTGCAGCTCAGTGCTGTCTGGCTATTAACAAACACCCCTGTCTACCTAGAGATATTTGGGAATGAACCTGGGACCTTCTGAATGCAAAGCATGTGCTAGAGCAGGGCTCTCCAAACCCCAGCCTGCGAGCCAGTTCCAGGGTTTGGAGAAAAGCTTCCCACCCCATGAGCAGAGCTTACCATTCTGCCGTGGCACCACGTGTTTTTCAAACAGAACAGTTCACAGGGATGCTCTGGCAGTCACATCTGTTGCCCGGCATCCCACAAAGCTGTGCCACAGATGTGACTGCCTAGAGCATCCTTGTGACCTGTTCTGTTTGAAAAACAAGTGGTGCCATGGTGGAACAGTAAGGGCCACTCGGGACAGGAGGGCTTTTTTGAGACACGGTGGTCTCCAGTTTGGAGACCAGTGTGCTAGAGCACTGAACAATGGAATCATTTCATGCTCACAAATTCTGATCCTAGCGTTGCTCCTTTTCTTGCTTCGCTCCATGGCGCTGCATGCTTATTCTTGGTTCCTCATTTCTGCCAACTCATTATTGCTTCTCTCCTTTCATCTGCTTCATCAGCCTAGGATGCCTTTCCATGATCATTTTGGTTGCCCTGCACTCTTTTCTCTACAGTATCCTTTTTGAGAGATGGCAACTAGACCTGTACACAGCATTCAAGGTGTTGCTAAACCGTTATACAAATCTATGGTGCACAGAAATACTTGGGTGTTCTGCTGATCTGCTGTTGGAAGCAGCTGCTGGTTTACAGAAGGCACACCCACTTACTTACCAGTAACACAGGGACTGAGATTCCCAGGATAGTGTAGGTACCAAACACTAGGGACTGTATTTCTAACTAGACCCACTGAAGAAATTAATTTCCTTTTGTTTGTTCTTTTTAGTTCAAGCCACCCTGAAAACTTCAGGGTTAATGAAGCATTGGGATTTTATGTGTTTTGCTCTTGAATAGCATCCCAGTTCCCTCTGCTGGGCCTTAGTAGTTACTGCATCCAAGTTACTCAGACTATCCTGCTGAGTTCAGGCATTTTCTATCAGCCTCCTTGTTGTACATTATACCCACCCCCTGTTTGGTTTAATTCCTTTTTTATTTTGGATGTTTAAAAAACTGGTTATATTTTGACTCCTTGCTTGGCGAGACTCATGGATAATTCAGTGCGTCGTAATGTCTGATAGCTTGCAGTCGCTACTGAGATTTGATTTTAAATAAGAACCCCTGGGGTTCTGTGCTCTCCTGGAAGGGGTGGTTTTTTTCCAGATTCCCCCCCCCCCGCCTTGCCTCTTTAGTTTGGGATGGGGGCAGCAGATACATCTACCAATTTCTTTCCCAGGCAGCTGCTGACCCAAGAGAAAACAGAGAGCAGGGAGAGATGTGTGAGCATTAACCATTAAAAATAGCTCTCCTTGGCCTGTGGGTTTCTCCTTCTCTGACATAGATAGTTTTTACTGATGTCAGAGCAGGTCATCTTTTGTCTGTCTTTGGAAAAGAAATATTTCATTTAATAAAAAGAGGATTTATTAATAAAAAATAAATCTTAAACCAGGGGTGCTCACACTTTTTTGGCTCGAGAGCTACTTTGAAACCCAGCAAGGCCCGGAGATCTACCAGAGTTTTTTTTACAATGTTCGCGCCATCATAACATATAACATTTATGTGTACAATGTATGTTGGTGTACCTTGAGCCCCACTGAGTATAACAGGACTTACTCCTGAGTAGACATGCCTGGGATTAAGCTGTGAGGCTGCAATCCTAGCCACACTTACCTGGGAGTAAGCCCCATTGAGTACAATGGGACTTACTCCTGGCGTTTCCTCCTAGAGGCACCTGAAGGGGGGTCAGCACTCCGCGATCTACTCATTTTGCCTCGCAATCTACTGGTAAATCGCGATCCACCTATTGAGCACCCCTGTCTTAAACAGATACATCCATGTCAGGATTTATTAGCCCCAAAGTCTTAAAATAGTGGCCATGGTAAAACTTGATGTAACTTTCAAAAGTCCTGGAAACATTTGGATTAAATATATTTTACTTTAGTCTTTGGTTTGTACACTTTAGCTTCCTGCTTTTTCTTGGCAGGCAAAATAAGAGAACTGTGGGTGATTTGACCAGAAATGGCCTTACTCTGAGACCAATGTGGAATTTACAATTCCAGATCTTCTTGGTTTCAATTGTTAAATAGGAAAAGAACACTTCAGCTGAATACAGAAAATTCTGTATCCAGAATAATAAAACCTTCCAAAATACAGAGGCATTAACACATACTATCATCACAACCAGAGATTACTTTACAGTTAATTATTGTCTTTATAGTAATTATAATGATGCCAACATTATACTCTTGCCTCTTCTGCAAACAGATTATAAAGTCTGGCTCCTTGGCTTAAGCACTGGAAACATGTGAAGTCAGGCAGCATTAATTATTCCATAATATTTTTATTCAGCTGCGGAAAACTTTAAAACTGATTTTTCTTTTGTAAAGACAGAAACAAAGACATGTGTTACCATATGATTTTGCCAGTTAGATGCACATTCATACCTGGAAATAAGTCTCATTGTACTCAGTGGGGCTTACTTCTGAGTAACAATGCATAGGATTGCCTGTTACGGTGCAATCTACTACGCATCTGTTCAGAAATATGTCTCTTTGTGTTCCATGGTGCTTACTTTGTAACCAGCAGTGCTTTTGAAAAAAACACTAGTAACATGTGCATGTGAGGGGAAAACCAGCTATGTGCGGGGATCCTGTGTTGAAGCACATATGTGTAATTTGGTGAAGGAAAATGAACGCAACGGTGAAGGTACGCAGCCGAACACTGTTGAACTGGGATCTAACAAAAGTAGCTCACTCACACTTCATTCTTAATTTTGGAATCAACCAGTAGCATTGCACACAATTTAGCCCCAAGGAAAGTTGCTAGAAGGGGTAGCAGAGGGAGGAGGAGAATGGAACTCTTTGGAAGGAAAAGGGGGCAGGCCAAAGTGGCGCCAAATGCTAGGGAAGAAGGGACAGAGGTAGAGTTGTTGGGCTTTCCAGAGCAACCCAGGAGAAGAAAAGGAGGGTTTTGGGGTACAGGGATGGAAGATAGAAGGGAGAAAGTTAGGGCGCAATCCTAACCCCTTATGTCAGTGCTTTCCATGGGAATGTCCAATGGGACATGTGCTGCATCCTGCAGTTGGATGTCACTCACAGAGACCTCCTCAAAGTAAGGGAATGTTTGTTCCTTTACCTCAGAGCTGCATTGTCCTTATGTCAGTGCTGGAAAGCACTGGCATAAGGGATTAGGATTGCACCCTTAGTGACATTAGTAGGGGTGAAAGAGAAGGAAACAGATAGTTTAGGTTGCAGTGAATGGTTGGCAACTGCACATGCACACCACTGGAGTATCCAGACACTGCCAGAGGAGTTACATTGGCAGTGGGGGTGGGCGGAGTTTAGGGAGGAGAGTAATAGGGCATTTGGGGGGAGGAACCAGGGCGTATCAGGGAAGAGAGAGGCTGGATCCAGAAGCAGGAGCACATGCCGGATCGTATCCCCCATTTTTCTGCCTGCCATTCCCCCGGCTCTCCTTGGACATGCCAGCTATGTAACTGGCATAGGTCTGAGGAGTCTCATAGGCCATCAGGGGCCTATGCCTCTGACAGACCTCCTGATTCTCCCCTTCTCGAGCATGCAGCATGCATGCTCCATTGTGTGGCTGCATGCTTCAGTGTGACGGGGGATAGGACTGGGCATACAGTGAGACTTCTTGATGAAAAACAGCATATAAATATTCTTAATAATAATAATAATAATAATAATAATAATACAGGTATTTATATACCGCCTTTCTTGGTTGTCAGATTTCTCCTCAGATTTTATTCAAGGCGGTTTACAAAGGCAGACTGTTCTAAATCCTGGAAGGGATTTTTACAATTGAAGAAAGGTTCTATCTTTCAAGAACCACAACATTTCAGATGGATCTTTCTGATCTGGTATCACATTCTGGCCTCCAGTTTCCTCCCATGCAGGTTGACAAGCAGCTCCTTCATCTCTCACATGGAGGGCAGCCAAGACGCTTCTTCACTCACACCGAAGAGCAGGTGGAATAACTCGGCTCGGCTTGTCAGCTGCTTCAAGGTCTCACCATTCACGGTGCCGGTGGCCTCAAACTGGTGACCTGCAGATGTTATCTTCAGGCAAACGGAGGCTCTACCCTCTAGACCAGACAATAATAATGTTGAAACATTTTGCAATTAATCGTTTGCAGTCTTAAAGCCTAGCCGGTCTCCCAATCCTTCCTACACATATAAGGAAAGCCCTGCTGGATCTGACCAAAGGCCTACCTAGGCCAGTATCCTGTTTCTCATAGTGGCCCACAAGACATACTTTTCTGCCGCCATTGCTCTGCTGAAACTGGTATATTGCCAATTTGCCACTAAACCCGGAGGCAGCGTATAGCCCTCATGACCAGCAACCATTCTAGACGAGTAGCTGTTTTTCGTGAATGTGTTCAATCTCCTTTTGAAGCCATCCAAGCTAGTGGCCTTCAGCACATTGTGTGGTGACACATTTCACAGACTAATTGTGCACTGTGTGAGGAAGAACCTTCTTTTGTCTGCCCTCGATCTCCTGCCAATCAGTTTCACTGGATGACCCCTGATTCTCATACTGTGAGAGCAAGAGAGAAACTTCTCTCTATCCACTTCCTTTGAGTTACCAGAGACTCTACTGCAAGTCTGTATAAGCAGCCCTTGCCAGGGTTCTATTCACAGAACCCTGTGAATAAATGAGAAGTTGCTGGCACTTGTGTGGAGCTTGTGTGTCCCCCATGCATGCACACATTCCTTAGTGATTTAACTCTCTTGTATTAAAAACAAATTGCAAATGCTCCAGCAGCAATACAAATTATTATGCTGTGCTGCAGATAGAGAGTGTGACTGAGAGAGGCATGGGACTTCCATTCCTTAGCTGAAATTAAATGCTCCTACTAGCTACATTTCCCCCCCCCCACACACAAGAGTATCCTTCATTATTCATAGCAAGTCTTCTGTGTCAACCTTCAGCTATCTCTTAGCCAATTAGAACCATCACTCATGCCACCATTGCCTGTATAGCAAACGCAAGGGATTCTGGATTTGGGACTTCACTGCCAGTTTTAAATAGGACAGTGAATGACAAATGACTGCACATGTAACATTTTCAAGCAGCGAGGTCACACTGGAAATCCCCTCGCTGTGTTCAGTCCAAACTTATATTGAGTTCCGGAAAATAAAACCAAAACAAAATTGCAAGTTTGGAACAGAAGCTGTGTTGCGGGAGGTTTGGGGGTGGAGTGTAGGAGTCTCCAGCAGAGCAAAATCAAACGGCAGCACAACAGAAACTCGAGGCTGATGTCCAAGGCAACTCTCAGAAGGCAAAGAGGCACTTGACATGAGAGTTAGGTTCCATCACCAAGATATATTATATACAAGGATATTTACAGCAACACTGGTCAATCATACAGCAACACACATATACGGCATCCTGATTCCTATTCCTTAACACTCACCACCCTACACGCTCACCCTCACTCACCCCCTCACTCACCGAGGAGTGTTTGTCTTCGGCCTTGGTATATGCACAAGGCACACCCACAATCAGCTGCACAGAGTCAGCAATCAGGAACAGCTGCTCCCTGTTACTTGCTACAAACTGACTGTTCACCACAGCGTTTGTTGCATTCCCTCCTGTGCACAGGACCTGAGTGATTTCCTGGGTTCAGACCTCAACAAGCTGGCTGTGTGCTGTGCTGATTGCTTACCTTACTCCATTACATCATTCAGAAATATTGCCCACCCCCATCTCGGGGGTGGGGCACCATTAAAAACATTCCTGGTGGAATTAACTATTTAAACAACAAGTTGTTGTTGTTGTTGTTGTTGCTTTCATTAAGAACTAGGAAAGGTTTTCTGTTACCCCATTGCTCTCTTGGAAAGCTCCCTGGACCCTGCTTGAATTTCTTAAATGATACAGTCCATGACTGATATGCCTATGAAACTAGAGGTAGGGCAGGATAAAAAGCAGGCTGGCGCTGAAGTAATAAGATCACAGGCCTGCAGCAAGGCTAGGGATGGAAAGAGGCCAGTTCTGTATTAAAAGCGTGTGTCTTTCTGTTCTGTTTTACAGAAAGAGCTTGGCATATTCGAGTTACTATGTATGGATGATATGGATCAACTTGGCCATATAACACTAGAAAACCACCCCCTTAGATGTAGCTATCTCTTGCTACACCTTGCGCATGGTGTTTTCCATAGACACTGTAGATTTTGATGACTGTGAGGTTCAGACATAAGTGTGTGATTTCCCAATGCAAGTAGTCACAGCATGCTTTAGAAGGCAACTAATTTGCTCCCAAACTGTTTGAAAAAGGGTCCTGTGTAATTACAGGCAATGTGTGTTTAAACAGTCTTGAAAGATGATTTTGGTATTTGAACAGGGTCTGGGGTGGAGCCTATTTGGTTCAGGGCATTACCCAAGAAGTCAGGAGAGGAACTGTGTGCCAAGGGGATGGAACCCGGCAGCATAGGCCGGTCTCAGGACACATATTGCAGCAGTGTCGTTGAAGCTAAGCAGACCTGAGTATGGCCATGTCTGAATGTGAGAAGGCTTCTGAATATCAATTACATTGTGCTTCTAGAGATATCAAGCCACCACAGATCAATCTGGATTATGACTTTGTTACAAACATAAAATGAGGACTTCAAGTGCATGTGAAGAAGTTAACTCAGGTAAAGTCAGTTGTAGGCTACATATCAAGTCACATGTAGAAAACAAACTGTATATATAGCATATTATTAAGCAATTAAGCATTTATATGACATTCTGGCAAGAAAAATCTACTCCTAGATAAGAACATTGAGGCTGAGTCTAGTTTTAAAGCTAATCCAAGGCTGAAAACTCAAAATACAAGTTCAGCCTTTTTATACACGGATTTTTTATACACTGATTTGACTCAACAGGAATTGCCCCTGCAAATGAGAAGGAATCTGCTGATCCCTGAAGAAGGGGAAAATGCACCCCTTTAAAATCAGTTTAAAAAACTGAACAGCCCTTTAACAATAGCCTTGTTAATGAGATAGAGAGAGGGCAGCTGGCTGACAATCCTTCAAGCCTTCTCTCTCCAGCGGACCACTCCCTTCCCCCTGAGCATGTGAAAGAAAGGTGATCATTTTGCATTGGTGAAGGGAGGGGCTAGCTTGGAGGACAACTGATTGATGGATTGTTTTCTTAATGACTCTTATCTTACATCACAAAGGTCAGCAAGGCTGTTTTTAAATCACCTGAGCAAAGAAACTTTTTTTTTTAATGGATTTGTTATAGTGCATTTTCTGCCATCCACCTGAGTGCTTGGAACATACCCCATGCGAATAATGAGGCTCAACCTGTACATCTATAGAAGTTCATTCAAGAAACTAGGCCAGGCTGCAAACTACAGGCTAAGTCACTATACATGTTTATGTGCAGTTGCGTAGCCAGGGGAGGTGGTGGTGGTAACAGCATGGCAAGTATTGTAGGTGCGGCGACGTGCCATGTAAGCAGCACCTCCCACTCACTGTCAGAGCCATGGGGCAGCAATGGCAATGCACACACATGCATGTGTGCACCCACCCATGACCTTCTTTCATATGCGCACATACTGTACAACACACCCAGAAGACTACCTGCCATAAACTGGCTGCTGCTTTCATCTGCTCCATGGCTGGCTGGCTTGGGATCTGTTGATTCAGCAACTATCATGTATGTCTCTTCACCACATAGTCAGAATGGCGGCAGCAGGCTCAGAAGAATCCAGCATTGCCAGGGAAATGGAGTTTCCACTATCTCTCAAATGCATCTATTGAGCCAGGAAACCTTAGGACTTTGTTTCTCACTTTCTTGGCAGCTATCTTGGGTATGCTCGGAAGAAACAAACAGTGTCTATGCCTTACAGTAAACTCTTGGATGCTGGTAGGAACGTTTTTCACTGGCCCCTGCTGCTGGATTTTTCCCTCCCTCTTACCAGAGCAGGTTCTGGGAAGGGGAAGAACCAGCAAGAAGAGTTGTGGTACCAAGGCATATGTAAGCTAGGGCAAAATTGAGAAGGTTTTAGGGCAGGCTGCAATTGCAGTCTGTGTTCTGTAGTTTCACTTCTGAGTTCAGTGCCTTTACTAGTTAGTATACCAACTGGTAGAAATAGGGCCTGTACCATAATCGCCCTAAGGCTATTGAGTCACAGAGGATATTCTTTCCTCTGCTTTTTGCAAAACTTGTAAGACTTCTTTTGTTTTTGCTTGCAATTCGAGAAACAAGTTTCTTTTCTCTGCCGACTTTTATTGTCTTGAATATTGTTCAGTTGTTTAGTTTCCTATTTTAAATGTGTTACCCGGGATCTTTTAAATTTTACTTTAAATTGTATGTTCCTTAGAACCTAAAAAATATGAAACAGCAGTATCCCAGATACTTAAATGCCTCCCTTCGTTATTCTGTTCCATCTGAATGATCCTAAAGTTTTTTTCCACAGCTGAAATTAAGATTTATTTTTTTTTACGTCTTAGGTTACAATGGTCACAGATATAAATTAAATCAAAATTAGCTCTTTTAAAGACTGCTATCTAAGGCTGCATACTTATCTGGGGGTAAGTAAAATTGAAGTCAGTGGGACTGATTTCTTTGCAAATGTGCCTGGGCTCAGGCTGTAAAATGTGTTTTTATTTTTCTCCTTGTGCTGCTGTTAGCATTTTGTCTTTACCGCCAGAACTGCAACAAGCTCCCATGTTACTTTCAAAGCCGAGGCAGACACATTGAAAGTATATATTTAAAACCACAATAGTTAGAATATTTTATGTTGTGGAGTACATGAAAGCATTTAAAAGGCAGATCGCATCATCTTTAGTTCAATCCACTTTTTTTCCCCCCCCTGCTGTACAACAGATTAAAACCAGGCTTTCTGGCTGTAACCTTTTCGAGATCTGAATTTCATCAGTGATACAGCACTGGAATGTCTGATTTGAACTATTTAAGATTTATGACTTTCAGTGTTTGCACATGCAAAGTCACACCATCATAACTTTGAGGCTACCTGCTTAAGCCCCCCCTCCACCCACCTACTGCCTACCCACCTGAAACTTTACTTCAGAGAAAAGAAAGATTTACTTGCTTCCCTAAAGAATATTTTTATGAATCATTCAGAGATGTAATAATTATGATCAAAGCATATTTTATAAATTGGAATTAATTACATTTTTAGTGCTGGCCCATGAACAATAAACATGTTCTTGTAGGGAGCCACATTACAGATTAGTGAAAATTCAGAACTTAATTTCTCTCCAGTACATATTTTTGCAGGGTAATAAATGATTTCATACAGACTTTCTGGCTCTGCATGCGTTTTCTTTTTGGCACAAGTTTGCTTAAAAATATAGAACAGACAGTAGCTGTATTTCATAAACCATCCTTTTTTTTTCTATTCCTACTTGTATTGTCTGTGTAAACTGACACGAGAAAAGAAAACTTGGCAAGAGTGCTAAGTAATTAAACTGTGATATTCTTACAGTAATAAAAGAGTTAGTAAGTAGGGAAGCTTGTTGGCACTTGGCACCTTCAGCAAAATGTTATTACTGGTTTTCAAACAGCCTTTGCCTCCAGTATACAAGAGCTGTAATCCAAAAAGTTCACAAGGAATTTTACTGTTGTGCTTTTGCAGGACATATAGCTTGCTCCATCTGCAGTATTAGTATGATATATGAGAAAGGTATTTTTTTGCAAAAAAATAAATCCTTTAAACAAACGTTGCCACCAAGGCAAAGGGTAAACATCTTCCTGAAATACAGACTTAAGACATTTATTTAGAACTGTTTAAATAGCAAGAAGAAATGCAAATTGAGCAATTGTGGGTGCAATTCTAACCCCTTTTGTCAGTGCTTTCCAGCACTGACATAAGGGCAATGCAGCTCTGAGGTAAGGGAACAAACATTCCCTTACTTTGAGGAGGCCTCTGTGAGTGACACCCAACTGCAGGATGCAGCACATGTCCCATTGGCACCGCTATGTCAGTGCTGGAAAGCATAAGGTGTTAGGATTGCGCCCTTAATTAATTAAATTTGATTTTGTTGTGGAAGGGGGGGCTACAAAATCTTCTTTGACCCCTCCCCCCCCCAGCAGATAGATGTCTTAGCTATGGCATCACTTTTAAAAGCCTGGGCGTGACATCACCCTGGGCAATTCAGTAAGTCTGTGAGCAGCAAGTAGCGTGGACTGTGGACCTAGGCCAGAGTTGGCCAACAGGGCCAGATAGGACCCTTTTGCCTTCTCATGTCGCTTGCTTACCACTTGTGCCACTGGTACTTTGGGGATCAGGGGTTGGCCATCTGATGGATTTGGACCCTTGGCCAGTGCCTGACCTGATCATCCACATGCTGTCCCTCCAGTCTGTTTGTGTAAAAGTCCCAGGGAACAACTTGCGCCAGTCTCCAGGCATACCCCTTCAGCTGCTTATAATGGATTCTGTATCCTCACACTTCTGCAATTCAGGGTGCAGTCCTAAACCCTTATGTCAGTACTTTCCAGCACTGACATAAGGGCAATGCAACTCTGAGGTAAGGGAACAAACATTCCCTTACTTTTGAGGAGGCCTCTGTGAGTGACATCCAACTGCAGGATGCAGCACACATCCCATTGGCACCGCTATGCCAGTGCTGGAAAGCACTGACATAAGGGGTTAGGATCGCACCCTGTTTCTTTTACTGGCAAACTATTTTTGCACTTCACTTTGAAAACTGTGAAAGCAACACAGGTATATCTGGACAGCCCCACAAAGTAATGCCACAGAAAGTCTCACTTCCAGACACCGTATCCCCCCCCCCCAACTTTAACTAGCAAACTGGTTAATGATCAGATACCATAAATAAAAATATCATTCTCTCCTAAAAGATACATTTCACGTAGCAGCTGGCCCCAGTCCAGAGACACAATAAGGGGTTCTACACAACTATTAAGTTGTCGTTCAGTGCAGAGTGTAGTTCCTTGTGCAGTCAGGTAACTAGGAGATCCTGCTGTATGACATGCAGCTCTGTAAACAACACTTTACAGTCTACCACAGAAGAAAAGTCTATCATAGGTTACCTGGTTTGTAAACAGTTACAGGCTACACAGGTTACCTACTGGTTTTAGAAGCAGGCTACCTCAAAATGCCAGGTGCAAGGGAGTGGCACCAGGATGCAGGTGCTGTATCTTGCTGTCTTGTGTGCTCCCTGAGGCATCTGGTGGGCCACTGTGAGATACAAGAAGCTGTACTAGATGTGCCTTTGGCCCGATCCAGCAACTATTCTTATTTTCTTATGTTAAGATCTGCATGTGAAACTCCCCCCCCCCCCATGGCTCTATCTCTTTTGCAGATTACAGCAGTAATGAAATCAAGAAAAATCTTGCTTCCTTTGTGAAAAAAGAACTTTCAGAAAACACAATTTTGATATTGTGAAGATAAACTTATGTTTACAAGTGACCAAGAAGGTTAGGAGTTTGTCAGTATCTGCAGATCAGTGAGACCAAGAGCCCATTCCTATGCATATCTACTCAGAATCAATTACCATTATAGTCAGTGGGGCTTACTCCCAGGTAAGTGTGGATAGGATTGCAGCCTAAGGAAACCTACGAGATCTAATCATCTGGTTTGGGTTCATAAAATCTATGCTAGAAATGGTTGCAGACCTCCCCTTGATGGAATGGGTCAAATGCCCTGGGCATGGAGCCTTGTGTACCTCTAGGAGCACGCGGGAAGCCTTTTGAGGCTCCCAACGCGGTCAGAAATTGTGTTTCCGGTTTCCCAGAAGCACAGTTTAAGAGCCCATGGAACTTCAGTAGGTTTCCCCAGTGTGTTCTAGAGTCATACAAGGCTCCACGCACTCCAGGTAAGTGGGGGGGGGGGGTTTGGATTTGCATGAGGGGGGTAGCAGCATCCCACAGGGGGCGTCATTGCAGACCTTTACCCCAAGGCATGGGGCTGGGGAGGTCCACCACAGGCTAGGAAATAGTTTTTGGAAGATGCTGTGTCATCATGCCATTGTAGTAGCATTAGAATTGGATTCATGAATGAGCTTTGTCAGCATGGTGATTGGTAGTTCAATTCTCTGCTAAAGACAGTGTTCAGTGGTAGAGGTTTTATTTACACACACACACACACCCTGACAATGCACACTGCAATAGTAAGAATTTCTCTTTCTCAACCTGTTTTCTCAGGCATGTTTTTAAAAATGCATTCCGTTACTGAGAGCAAAATTTTAGTCTCTCCACTGAATGTTCTCAGGAATTTGGGGTGAATGTCTGAACCAAAGTGTGTTGAAGTATGGCTAGACAGGTTACTGAAGTTTAATATCCATCTTTAAAAGTTAACTGTAAATTAGACATAAGTCCAGGAGCTACAAAAATAAGAGAGCTGTCATTTCATAAACACGTATGGTTTCGTTTATGGTGCTGTTAATTTATTGCGGTGAAATCATGTACACTGTTGCCTTTCAGTCTGTACTCATTTCATAGCTGACAATTCTTTTGCTTGCATTACATCATCATGACTGGAGAAAATATAATTAAAGACCCTATACACAAATATTATGCTTTTGGAAGTGCAATTTTGGACCCCGTCATGGGTTTCAGGCTTCAAAGCAGAAACCCTTTCACAGCTTGTCAAGATGCCTTTGCACGCAGAACTACCCTTTCCAATGTTAAGGTCTTTCAGCTTATGAGTAAGCTGTGGCTCAGTGACAGAGCACAGGCTTTGCATGCAAAAGGTTCCAGGTTCAACCCCTGGCATCTCTGGAACAAAAAAATTCCTGTCTGGAACCCAGCAGAGCCGCTGCCATTCTGCCCAGGCTAATGCTGGCCTGGGGGAAACCAATTATCTCATTCGCTTTAAGGGTGAATCCTATGAACTGCCTGTTCTAGGATTGTTTATACCTTTGTGATTTCAGGACAGTGAAGTCTGCACCCCAGACACATTTACTAGGGAGTAAGCCCCATTGAACAGGCAGGCCGATCCTATCAGGCTATCCCACCCACCCCCAGCAGAACTTGCATTCTGCCAGTGGAAAGAGGAGGATGCCAGCGGAATGTCAATTCTGCCAGCTAGGGCTGGAAAGCCTCCAGTAAAAAGTGGGAAAATTAAGTAGAACTGGGCTGGTCATAGGACTTATTTCTGAACAAGCTTGCATAGAATTCTGCTAGTCACTGGTTATTTAAGCAGCCATTATTTCCTCTCCTGTACAGGCCCATTGAACGCATCTCTGTTCATTACCAGGAAGAAACAAAAGAGGAAGTGTGCACAAACCATCCTTCTGCTTTTTAGAATGTGTGAACTGAGAACTCATGCACCTTCTTCCTGTTAATGTTTGATCGAGTCTCTTCAAGCATTCAGGCTGCCTGCAGGTCGCACTGTAAGCTTGCATGTTTATAGTGTCCTGCAAAAGAAAGAAGCATTTTACTGCAGTAAGCATCTGAACACTGTTAATGGATCTGGGGCAGCATGAGAGGATGCAGAGACAGCTTCCCCCGTATCCATGGGGGGTGGGGCCTGGAATGGATCTCCTGCCAGGTACTTAGAGATGCCTCTACATTTCTTTAACAAAAGCATGACATGGTGGAACTATAACTCAGTAATAAAGCATATACTTCGTCATGCAGAAGGTTGCAGGTTCAATCTGTGGTATCTCTAGGTGCGGCTAGGAAAGATCCCCGAGTCTGAAATCCTGAAGAGCCACTGTCAGTCAATGTTGATTGGACTTAGTTATAGACCAATAATCTGACTAAGGTAGCTACCTAGATCTGAATTGACTTGCTCTATGCCAAGAAACTGACATTCCTTAATTGCACCCATAAGACAGACAAGATGGTTTTGATTGACATCTTGACGCTTACCAGTTTCACAAGTTCTACCATTCCTGATATAAGTCCCTTATACCAGTTGCAAATGCAGTAACACAATACAGACTTGCTTTCCTCAAGATTCCAGTATGATGTAAAACAGAAATGCTGACCTTGGCAATAAACCTCGGTGTCTGTGAAACATCTGCAAACTCTCTGATGGTTCCTTCTCAGTGAAGAAATGTGTGGGAATGGGTTTGGGCCCAATCCTATCCAACTTTCCAGAGCTGATACACCCATGCCAATGGAACATACACTACATCTTGCAGTGAGGAGGCAATCATGAAGACCTGCTCAAGATAAGGGAACCTCAGGGCTGCATTGTGGCTGCATTGGCACTTGAAGTTGGATAGGATTGCACCAAAATCTGAATTGTAATAGTAAGCAATAGAATGTTGCTATTGCTGTTTTGCTGTACTTTATAAGAGCGCAAGTAGCATTTCATCACTTCTTAACATGATCTGATGGCATTTAGCAATTGTATTCCAAATGTATAGAATTGTTTGTCTTTCGAAGTAACATTAAGTCCACATTTTTCTGCTGACAATTCCTTTTATAGTTGAATAGGATGACTACAGTACTGAAAGCGGACAAGGAGGATAAATTTAACATGCGTTGGAAATTTTGTGATTAGCATCATGACTTTTCTAAGTCAGTGGTTAGTCACTCTCAGTGTTTGCAGGGATAGGGCACGTTTGATAGGGATAGGGTGGTTTGCATGATAGGATTATGCCGCCACCAGGGACACAGGGGCTTTTTTCAACCTTACCTGTGACCCTGCCAGCCTCCCTGGAGTGCAGGCCTCCCTCCCTGCGCAGTCCTCTGTAGGCCTCTTGTAAAAAGTAAAGAAGCTATCACAACCCACTTTTAAATAAAGAAAAATGCTGTTGCAAAACCATTGCAGAATTGAAGGGCTGGTGTTACTGGAAGTAACCAATCAGTATCAGTTGTATGCCTACCATAGATTTCCCTGGGGCTACTAGGACCCCGCAGAAGCCCCTCTGAGGCTCCCGAAGGGGCGTGGAAACTGTGCTTCTGGTTTGCTGGAAGCACAGCTTTTAGCACCGGGGAACCTCACAGAGGTTACTCTGGCGTGGGCTGCAGTTGCATGAAGCTCCATGAGCCTCTGGTGAGTAGGGGGGTGGCGATAGCCCGCAGGGGGCGCCATCGCAGAGCCTTGCCCCAGGCGCAGGGCTGCGGAGGTCCGTGGCTGATTAGCACTCTGCACAGCTGACTCCTGCTACAGTGCAGAGGACTATGAAGCTCATTTGGAGATGCCTAAGTACATACGCTTCCACAGTAGCTAGACTGCTCAAATGAATGTACATTTGGACATACCAGTGTGATGCTGATGTTGTGACAAGGTGAGCTCAGAAAATGTTTAGACTGGCTGACATCTTAAGGCCACTTCTAGTCATAAATTCCAAGGGTATCCTGCACTGCAGATTACAAGAATAATCTCTAATTAGAATAATCTAATCCTCTTTAACAAGAATACCTTTAGGTATTTTTCTTCTTCTCTACAAGGAATTGAGCTTGATCATCTGTGATAGTGAATGGCAAGAAATGTGCAGTCCAATTCCCAATGCCAGCAAATAATTCTGAGGATAAAGTGTCCCAGGTACAACAATTGGTGAATAATACTGGCATTGTAGAGATGTTACACTGAAGTTGTGAGCAGATGAGCTCAGGCAAGGTTTAGGCTCAGGATGCCAGAAACAGCTTTCCCAAACAGAAGACCAACCACACAGCTTAATTGAAATTCTGGAATCACATTCGTGTTAGACTTTTCAAAATGTTATTAATAGACTATAAAACAGAAATATTCTGAAAAGTTGCCAGCATTACTTATCATGATTATTTTCTGTCTCAGATGTGTTTTATTGGATTTTAATGATTTAAATTCAAACCATCTAGCATGATGAAATACAGTTGCCGTAGGCTTTTAAATATCTCTTCACAATCATCTATATATCATCGTTAGCATTAAATTAGTAGATATCTGTGTGAAAATTACTAATCTTGGGTGGTCTTAACGTAGTGGACCTATGTATCAATATTTTGTTTCTCTTTATTTTCCTCCCAAAATAAACGCTTCTTCTCTTAAACCCATGGAAGATTAAATGGATAACTAGTTAAGTCCTTCTTCCTGAGATGAATTTCCACCCATTACTTGCTGGAACAAGTTAGGTTGAATTCGCTGGATTACGTTGAATGAAAATGGCTTCCACTTAACTGATGAAATGTTACAGCATTTAAGTACAAATATTACCATACCTTAAAAGTAGTTTGAAAGCCATTGGAACTAGTTTTGTAGCTACTTTGAAGTAGTTTCAGTTGCTTTATAAATTATTATTCCCCCCCTCCCCCAAGTTGAAAATTAAAATATCTCTTGGACATTTGAGTCCTGTAAGGAGGACTCAATGTCACTCTGGTGCAACTGCTCTCCTTCTGGGCCAAAGAGAATGGCTAGAATACTTTGATTGTAGCCTGCCCCCTAAGCAACTAGCTCTAAGAATATGGTCAGAGCTGATACACCCTCTTCTGTAACTGCAGACATGCCTGTACAATGCAATCCTATGCAGGTTTACTGGGAAGTAAGTCTCAGTGGGAAGCCTCAGTTGGTACCTAAGTCCTATTGTTTTCAGTGAGGCTTATTTCCAATAATGTGTGCATAGGATTGAAGCATCGGTGACTGATCTGGTATTTCTTCACCTATTTATACAATTGCATGACAATAAGTAGTTTAAAAATAATAGGGTCTTCCCCCCCCCCCCAAATGAATCAAAGTAAGAATATTGAACCTACAGCAGTTAACTTCCAACAGAAATATTCTTACAGCTAGTTGTAAAAGGATGGGAAGAAGGAGCAGAGGAGACAGGAGAGAAGGGGAGGAGGAGGTGAAGAGCCAGGCAAAGAAAGGAGGTTGGTGGTCAACAACAGGAGGGAATGGTGAGCAAGAAAACAGATGTGGAAGATGAGGACAAAGAAGGTATAAGAGAGAGAGGTAGAGAAAGAGGAGGGAGAAGAGAATGGAGAAAGCCCTACAGAATGGAAGTGATGAGGGAGAGGATATAAAAAGAGGATGACAGACGGGGGGGGGGGGCAGAGAGGAGGAGTGAAGACAACTGGGGGGAAAAGAAAAGAAGAAATGCCCAAGGTTCTTGACATCCAGGGACTAGGATGAGACACTAGGGCAGGTTGCTAACTAGGCTTCTGCTGAGATTTCCTAGAGGAAGGCAGCAGACTGTGGGGCAGTGTGCTTGGTTGAGAAGTGACTCTTGAGGCTAAAGAGCATCCCTTTAACAGAAGCAGGGCCCTCACCCATTTTACTTGCCATCCACATGAAATTAACAAAGGGAAGGAGGGGGCTTCGGATGTGGAGAGGGAGACTAGTATTCACTAAGTAACAACCTCTCCACCTGATTTATATATCCAGTTGCCTTAATAAACCCCTTTCCTGAACTTCTCCTGCAGGCATCCAAGCATCTGTGCCTCAAAATCTCTACAGCATGTAATTCCCCATGCCGTTTGACATGGACCTTCCCCCATGGGATGAGAAAGGGGGACAGGATGCACATAGGGTATGATCCCAATTTCGTCCCTCTGATCATAGGAGTCCTATACATAGTTCAATGCATGAAACAGGTGAATGTGATGTCAGTACTTGATGTTTCCTTGCCAACCAAAATAAACCTTTCTTAAGTGCAGATGGGCTCTTGGATTCTATCCCAAGATGAATGATCCACTTCTAGCATCCTACAGATAAGAGTCACCCTTGCCAAATGGTGCTGGGTGATAATGGTAATTATCTGGCCCACATCAGGCAATGCTATAATGTTTCTGCTTTGAAGACATTACGGAATCAATTGTTTTAAACTATGTCTAGATCAGTGCTTTTTAACCAGTGATATTTGAGGTGGTGTCTGGTGGTACTCGCGGGACTCCTGTATACTTGCCGCCCAGCAGTGAAACCAGGAACGCAACACAACAAACAGCTGTTGGAGGCTTGGCATGGCAGGCAGAGCTCCAAAGCATGTCTTTCCCCACTCCACCCTGAGTCTCTTACTGGTGTTTGTTGTGTCTCATCTGGCCTCCCAACCCAGAAGTAACTGGCAATGTTGTCATTGCCAGTTACTTCCGGTGGTACTTCAAATAGGTGGTCCAGGTGAAGTGATACAGCAGAGGACAAAAGTTGAGAAACGCTCATCTTGATAAATGCTCTAGTGGTGTGATTGTTTTAATGACTCGAGTAATTGTTCTATTTTAGATCAGTGTATCTCCTTCCATTTGTTTCCATTCACTGAATCTTTCCCGGATTTCAATTTTATTTCATGCTGTCTTCTTCTAGAACATGGATACTACAACTATTAAAATTTTTTATAGCACATGTAATTTGTAAAGGGGCTTTTCAGTCCTCATACCATCTTCCTCCTATCATTCCAATTTTGTAGATGGAGAATTAATAATTTGCACAAGGCCATGCAGTGAGTTCGTGCCATCAGTGAGATTTGAACTGGGATAAGCTGAGACTATGTTCAACAAACAATGTTGGTATGGAATTTTTTCTTTCTTTCTCTCCTAACCTATTCCTATCCTATTATTATTATTATTATTATTATTATTATTATTATTATTATTATTATTAACAGTATTTATATATCGCTTTTCAACTAAAAGTTCACAAAGCGGTTTACAGAGAAAAATCAAATAACTAAATGGCTCCCTGTCCCAAAAGGGCTCACAATTTTAAAAAATGCAAATGAATACCAGCAGACAGCCACCAGAACAGACAGTGCTGGGGTGAGGAGGGCCAGTTACTCTCCCCCTGCTAAAAAAAGGAGCACCCACTTGAAAAAGTGCCTCTTACCCAATTAGCAGGGGTAGAGGAGTCAGCCAAGTCATTTCCTGCTAAGGTGCATAGAAATTGTAGTTTTCTACATGGGCAGATAGATCCTAATAGTGCATTATGACACTGGCACAAGCATTCAAGCAGCATAATACACTTTCTGGCCTTCACAAAAGGTAATGCTCTCAGTTGCACACACAGATGCTCCCAGAAGCAGTGACCGGCAAACTTCATGTCAGCTGCTATCAGACATCCGCCACTGATGGTACAACTGTGCAAGGCCAGTAGGGAGGCAGGGTTCCACAGGAGATGGGTGGAACAGGGAGAGGTAGGAAGGCAGATCATGCCCAGGAAGAGGGTGGGTTAAGCGGAAGATTCATAACCCCCCTTCCTGGGCCTGATCCTCCTTCCCAGGTCAATAAGGATTTGCCCCAAGGGAAAGGAACAAATGTTCCCTTACCCCAAGGAGGTCTCAGGAGGCCAACCCCCCCCCCCCTTTGCAGGATGCAGTGGATGTTAAGTACCACTGTGCAGAGAGTTACAGTGAATTGGGCTGTTAGTGTCTCAGAGCCCAATCCTGAGCTCTTTAGCACCAGTGGTATGGGCATACTGCAGGCACTGGGTATTGTAAACATGCCGTAAAGCACATTTATGGCACCCTCCATATAGGGACTGCTGGTGCCGTCCCAGTGCCAGACAGACACTGCCCAGAGCAAGAGAAGAACTCTGGGCAGCGATAAGGTTTGTCGAGGTCAGGGAAGACATTCCGGAACATTCCAGGAGAGGGTGGGGTGGGAAAGGGGTGGGACTGGTGACAAAATAGCTGGCACAGACTGGAGATCCACTGCAGGGCTTTCCCCCGAGGAGACTCGGGGCAGCTGCCATGGTGCCCATAGGATGCAGTGGTAGCCATTTTGGTGCCACTGCTCCTCTGGGCGTTGGGCATCTTAGGATTGGGATGCCCATGAGTTTGGCCAGTAACCAGAGAAAGCTACATGTATAATTTATCCCAGCAGGAAATGACACTTCTGCGCAAATTTAGAAATATGCAGGCATTGTGGGTGAGGCCCATAAAACTTCTATTTTCAGCAAACCCTCTCCACCTCTGGTTCCCTTCACTTTTTCATGGGAAAATTTGCTTGTGAAAAAAGGTAGAAGCAGAAAGAACTGACTTGTGGGGAACTCAGTATTAGCTGCAACTGAATTCTGAAAAGGATTTGGGCTCGACTCTTTTTCTCAAGTGACCCAAATCCAATTGACTGTCAGTACTAAAAATGAGTTGGGCCATTCTGCCCATTTGCATCCAGAATCCTGTCCAAGCTCTGTAACCTTTTAATACTTAGCTCCAATGACGTTCGTTTGCTCCAGTGGGATCTACAATTTGCCAGATATTTAGGATTGTGGTCTTGGAGTTCACCCGGGTCTTTCTTCTCCATTTGGGAGATCTGGTTACAATATAATCATTGACTTTCATAACATTATTATCTGTCCTAGCTAAATGTTTTGTTAGGACAAAAGCCAAGTGCTATTAATTTATATTTCCTGTGTCTGTAATGGCTGTAGAAACTACCTTGTAGCTTTTCTTGATGGTTTTGTTCTTCAGTATCGTATATCATGAACAGAAAACTTTAGTGTCAACTAAATAGATCTGTGATGGAAATATCTCACGGAGACAAATAAAACAAAACACCACTTGGGAGCACCAAGGCAAAAGAACAGAAAAATGCAGCATATTATCTTGGATTTCAAGAGCTTATAGTCAACATTTTCACTCTATGTCATTCTTCATTGAGAGCTGGTATATTATAGCAGCTAAGAGACTTTCTTGGTTCAAACTTCACCCCTGCCATGAATGCACCAGGTAGCATTAGGGCAAACCCTTTCCTGTGACCTCAGCTTCAGTGTGGGGATAATAATAGCTTACAGCAGTGATTCCCAGACTGTGAGCCATGGCTTCCTGGGGAGCTATCGAAACCAGCCAGGGGGGCTGAGGAATCCTCATTGAAAAACCTGCTGCCCTAAGCAATGGGGAGCCGTGGCCAATGGCCCAGTAGGTCAAGGGAGCTGCCAGTCAAAAAAGTTTGGGAACCACTGCCTTACAGGTTTATTGTAAGAACAACATTGTCCCCAGGATCCGCGGCCTCCAGTGGGACCCAGTAGGGCACGAACCTAGATATGTCCATCCGTATGGCATTGAACACAACTGATCTCCTTCCTGCTGCTCTCTGGTTGCAGCAGCTGTGCAGGAGAATCTATTCCTGGTTTGATTCTGGGTATGGGCATCTACAGCCTTGTCTGGGCTCTAACAACAAATCACATATGAAATATTTTGGGAAAACAACCAGAAAAATATATCTTAATGGGAAACGGCCTTTTTATTACATTTTCATCATTTCTTTTTGCAAACAGCCCACAAGGAAATACCTTGCTGAAAATTAAAATGCAAAATTGAAATGTGATTCAAAGTGTCAAAACACTTTATAAATGTGTCACACAAGTGTATTTGACAAACAAATATGCAAGGTGCCGGACAGACAAATCCTAAATGTATCTGGCCATGATAATGTTATTGAAACAACTAGTGATGGGGAAAACATTTATTTTCCCTGGTAGGCATGGAATTGACCTCAGCAAAAAAAAAAGGGGGAAAGCCACTTTTTCAGAGACTCAGAAAATATTTAAATTTATTCCAAGGGCAATTTGGACCTTGTCATGCTCCCCCCCATGTCATTGGGAACACAACAGTGTCTGATTCCTGTTAAAGTCTTCTCCCCAATGATCCTCCATGCCTTCCTTTTTAAACCATTTTCTCTCCCCCCCCCCATTTACTTTTGTTGCTACTGCGATACTAGCATGGGAAGGGAAGGAATTCTTTCTTCCACTCCCCTCCCCTCTCTGATGGCTGGCATACTGCTATGTCCATATGCCAGGTGCCAGGGCTGTTGGGAAATGTTGTTTGTCAAGTGCTACTTTCAAGGCTGGGAGGGACTTTAAGGTCTATTCTGGCTGAACTGAAAATCCTACTCTGAGGAGAATGTTTAGTCCTACAATGTTAATCCAGTATTTGAGGCAAACATCAGACTTCCAAATTCATACTCCCAAACTAAGCAAGTCTGGATACATTACTAATTGAAACACAAATCTTGTCTCTTACAGCACAGTCCTACGCAGGTTTACTCGTACATGTCTACATCCAACTGAATTTAATGGGACTCATTTTTGCCCAGTCCACAGATGCACACATTTGGTCCCTGTTGCATCTATGCAATGTTGGGTAGAAATGGCTTAAGGCCCAGTTCTGTCTTGGAGGTATGATGGTGTACAACGCAATGACAGATCTGCTGACCTCCTGTGTCAACCCATATTTTATACACCCAAAATATACTTTTGTTTATAAAAGAAGTAACAGCGTCCTGAACTTCTTTGGGCAGAGTGGGACAGGGATCCCCTTCCCTAGCTACACATGATTCCTGACCCCATCCACTTAGCTGGGGTGTGGCCAGTCTGTGCTACCCAGTGGTGCACTTGCCACACAGTGGTGACAGGCTGGTGGAGCCCATGGTGAGAAAGGATGAGAGGGTCCTGGCTAACTTTCACACCCAGGCATGGTCTGCACCAGTTAGAAAGGGTGAGGTGGACTAGTTGGACAGACCCTTGGGAGGGTGAGCTTGGGTGGTTGCATAATGACCTAGACTGAGGCCAACTATGCCTCCAATTTATTGGAGCAGGAGGTTGTAACAAGGGGGTCTGGGAGGTGGTGAATTAGGTGGGGGTTTGGATAGCTGTTGGGAAGCACACATGACTGTCCATAAGTCATCAGGGCAGCACCTGCAGCATTGCTTAGTCTCCAGGAGCCACTTGGTCCAGGCATGTGTGTTGCTCTGGGGTACGCACTGGCATTGTTTCAGGGTTGTTAGGGTGGCCTGGCTCCCCTCTGCCCCAGTGCTGGATGCTATTCCACCAGGTCATGTCACTCTGCACCTTGTCAATGTGGGCCAGCAGGTAATTGCACTACCTTTGGACGGGAGGTGAATCAGGAGGTCAGGGCAGCTGGAGCATATGGGAACCCAATCTGTTCATTGCAGCCCCTGCCTGGTACAATCACATGAGCCCTGAGTGTAGCCACTTATGAGGGCACTTGGCTAGGCCACCTGTCTTAGACCTCTAGTGGGGATTGCTGTGTTGAGGCCTGTTGGTGTGGCATCCAAAAAGGATTGGACAAGTGTGTATAGGATTTTAACTTCAGTTTGACAAGTTGCACTGATGTGCAGCTTTTCCTCTCCCTGCCCGTTCCCAACATTTATGGACTGTTATAGCAGGTCTATGAGAAATGACTGGAACAATCTTAGTTTTTTAAAAGGATGTTTTATCTTTATAGATGGGAAATATAAAACCATTATAATTTTGCAAGTCTGAAAATGCAGACCTTTCTCCTATAAACTGCAGAAAAATGACATCAGCTTTCTGGGTGAAATTCAGAAAGCTAATGAATGACTGAAGTATACCAAAGAGTCACGTAAAGGTGATAAAATTCAATGTGTGACATGATGTCTGCCTGCTAGTGGAAAAAAGCAAGTGCAGAGCACTTGAAATGCCCACTTCTGCTGTTAAATATCGACTTGTCTCTTAGACTTGCTGACCTCTTAAATAGAAACATCTGGTTCAGATGTTGATTGTCTAAATGAATTTCCCACCTAAGGCTTACCGTTCATAGCACTTGAAAACATCCCCTTACCACAATATACATGTCAATTATGTAGCACTGTAGGCCAGATTCATACAAAAAGTTGTGCTGAATTAACCTCAGGTGATACGGAATCATTGCTGGTGGTGTCATTTGTGAGATGACTGTTTCACACATGCAAACTATCACTTCATGTTGCACTTGTTGAGTGATGACAAGATATGACTCAAACTTTCATTATGGTAATAGGGTGGTGGATGGAGGTATATATTCCTTTTAATGAAGCATCAACCGACCAGTCTAGCAAATACAGTAGCTTTACAAAGGGTGGTCTATCAGCAGCCATAATAATAAAAATTAGTGGGATTGCAGCCAAATACAACATTTAAGCTGTTAATGATGACACTTAGGTTAAAAAAGATGGAGCCGTTTGAAAATGGGTTTAACATAACCTTTGTCTTCTTCATCTTCTGTTTTTTCCAAATTGTAGCAACCTTGACAATAGGGTCAAAATAAGAGCAGATGGCTTTTTAGAAAAACTAGATTTAATGTCTCTCATGTTAAAGGTCATTAATAACAGTGCTCTGTTAGCATATGGGTTCGCTCATTCACCAGCTAAGTCAAAAAAGGAACCTTCTTTCTCCCCACCCAGAAACATTCCTACCCTACTCTGAAACGCCCTCCTGCCACCCTTCCTCCTCCCCTCTACCGCCTGGCACAAGACCTCTCTGCCCTAGGGGCTATTGGATGGGATGCAGCACCCACAGGATGGTGCAGGCCTTCACACAAGCACTGCTTACTCACTGGGTGCTGAAAAGCGCTTTACAGCACTGGCAGAGCTGGTCAATAGGACTAGGAACTCAGTGACCAGCAGATAATGAAGGCGTCCTATGGGCTGGTGCTCGTATAACTTTACCCAAGTTACCAGATTACCTAAGTTTATCCCTTCTATCCCTGGATTTATCATATTCCAAGGAAGAAGATGATTATTTGGAGTAGCAGCATGTTGGGTAAACAAGCAGTCAACAAATTGAGCAGGTGAAAGCAGTTCATGAAATATTTTAGTCCTTGAAAACCTCCTTTCTTTCTCCAGATTACAAAACGGACAAACATTTGCTGCAGCCCTAATTTTTTTGCTGACAAGCAACAGATTTTGGGCAAATGATTCAATTTACATTATTTGAGGATTGGAACCAATGGGGTTCACCAATGTATAAATCACAGTCTTGACGGATTTGATAGATGTAAATGTAAATGTCAAGTTTTGTGCTTGTGATAGAGGTAAGCTGCTTTCATATCTAAACTAAATTATTCATGGGTTCAGAATCAGCCATTTTCAGCCACTGTGCTGTGGCACATTGGGGTGCTGTGAGAGGTCTACAGGTCTGCCACAGGAATTTGGGAGAAGGTTATTTATTAGTAGGACCAATTGGGGATGTGAGCCCCCCACTGGCAGCATGGTGTGCCTTGTCAATTGTAAAAAACTTGATGGTGTACCTTGAGAATTTTAGTGCCTTGTCAGTGTGCCGTGAGATGAAAAAGGTTGAAAATCGCTGTCATGAATACTTAAAATGGTACCTGCTGCCTCCTCTGGCTGGTTGGGGACCTGGGGCTGGCTAGGAGCAGTAAGTAAAGAAAATTTTGCTCACCTCTCCATCTGCTCTGTGGTCTTCTATGGGCCTACTCAGGGCCCAATCCTATTCAACTTTCCAGTTCCAGTGCAACCGCAATGCAGCCCTGAAGAAAGGGAACAAATGTTCCCTTACCTGGAGAAGGCCTCTGTGACTGTTCCCCTACTGCAGGGTGCAGTGCATGCCTTATTGGCACGGCTGCATGAACACTGGAAAATTGAGTAGGATATGGCCCTCAGTTATCTAGGAGCTCTTTTGCTGATACAGATCTATTAGGCTGAAGGGGGCATGTCAGGCCTGGGATGGGGAGTATAGGATACAGTAGTGCCAATGCTGCCAAGATCCACCCCATCCTACCTACCAGCCTGTCTCAATCCCTACTCAAATCTGCCTTACAGCCACCATGATCACATCAACAGCTAGCACAACTTCCGACCTTTGCACAAGGAGCAGCATTTTGCAGACAGAAGGTGAGGCTGTTCCAGACCTTGTGGTATGCTGGCAGACCTCAGAGATGCCAACATACTGCAAGGATAGAATTAGGCTCCAAATATATTTCTGCAAGTCTTGTGGAGGTATTTCTGTTGCCAACACTTCTCTCTCTCTCTCTCTCTCTCTCTCACACACACACACACACACACACACACACACACACACACTGCTCAGGTCTAATCCTAACTGGCACATGGAATGCAGTGAATGGCTGTTCTTGGGCCATTGATGAGATAGTGGAGCAAATAACCTCAAAGTGACTTGTGACTAGGAAAGTGAGTTGGAAACCAGGAATTCCCTGGTTTGAATATTGCCTCTGCCATGAACTCATCAGGTGGCCTTAGGAAAGCCACTCCCCCTGAGCTGCAAAACAAGGTTGATAATTCTTCATTTCCTTACGAGATTGTGGTCAGAATAACAAGATGCTCTGAACACTTGAAATGCTATACAGGTGATGATGGTTATTGTTATTGTTAAATGTTGTCCTTATTTTTGGTTTTGACTTGTTCACTAATTTGGACCTAGCAGTCTGACAGATAGGTATAGGTATTTACTCAGCACTAAAGCTGATGGAGTTCAAGAGAACTTACTCCCAGTGTGCGTAGGATTTAAGCTCTAGCCATGCAAAGTCCAAATTGTAGAAACATTGCACATCTGTCTGTGTGAACATAGGTTTTCTGCAAAAGAGTGTGTTAAAGATTGAAGATGAAAGAGTGGTACAGTTGGCCATCCTTATCTGTGGGTTCATCACTCATGGATTTGACTCAACGCAGTATCAACCTTGCATCTGGAGGGCCTCAAGGACCTCCCAGAACAGTCTTCTGGTTGCATCTGGGATGTAATGGAAATGTACAGGATCCCTCAAGCAGATAGGATGTGATGTCAACACTAGCCACTTGCTCTGGCAGGCAAGCATGGGGTTAACACCAAGGCTTTATATTGCAGTGAGTGCAGTCACTTGGAGTACAGCTGCAGTCACTTGGAGGCAAAAAGGCACTCAGGGTTAAAAGTGGCACCTGCAGGAAGACAAAGGGGTGTGGCTAGTAGGAGGATGAAAGCATGAGCAAGCAAGATACAGTAAACTGACAGATTAATGAGGAACTACTGGACTTGTTGACTGACCAATGGACTAACTGACTAACAGACAGACTGGAGACCAGCTGGAGTCTGGTGTGTGGCTACCACACACCAGACTCCAGCTGGTCTCCAGTCTGTCTGTTAGTCAGTTAGTCCCCAAGACCCAAGACCAGCTGAGGACCACCCAAGACCAGCTGAGGACCAAGGTGTTGCTGTGGTCATTGGAGAAGTTGCTAGCAGGAGAGGAGAGGAATAAGGATCTCTGCAGGTTGAACAGGCAAGGGGTCCTGCAGTGCAAAACTAGGGCCATTGTTGGGGAACAAAGGGGAACAAATTATGTAGTTTAAAATGGACATAGGTTCTATAGGTGAAGCTTGGACTGGGAATTTGGCAAAACAGGGAGGTGTTCTGAGGAATGGGGAGGCTGCTTGCAGCTTCCCTGAGCCTCAGAAGGCATCAGAAAGAAAGGCACTTCTGGCAAACCCAGAAATGGCTTCTGGAGGCCTTCTTAGGTTCAGGGAGGCTGCACCCGGCCACCCTGTACCTCAGCACACCTTCTGGATGCAACAGGAAGACGCTTCTGGTCGCATCTGGGTGGTCCTTGAGACCCTCCCCATGGATTTGATTATCCTCAGAAATTGGTATCTGTGGGGGAACCAGGAATGGATTCCCCCTTAGATACTGAGTACCCTCAGTGCTTTATAAAGTACTGGCAAAGTTGCCAACGCAGGTCTGAGGAGACCCATTGCAAGCTGAGAGGCTTATGTAGGGGTAGGGGGATTTAAAAACTCTCTTCCCCACTGAAACCTCCTGCCTGCCCCTCCTCACCATGGATGCAGCTAGTTTGGCATTGCTGCGAAGGTGGTGTTGGTGGTTGTGGAGAAAGCATAAGATTGGGCTGAAAATCGCATACCTTCTCAAGAAAAGGCATTCCCTGATGATATTTTTTGATTTAGTGTTGCTGTTTTTTCTCACTAAAAAAACAAAAACAAAACAATGTTATTTGCACTTTGCTTTCATGGGTGAAATGACACTTTATTTATAGGCCCACCACCAACCTAGCTAGAGCATAATGTTCTCCCTAAAATCAGTAACCATAAATAACTAACATTGGAGGGAATAAAATCGAGATACATTTGTTGTATTTGCACATCTCCTCTATTTATCTCTGAGCTTTGACCTGTGTAATTCTTCTTTTTCTCTGTCTAGACAAACTTAACACTGCAAGATTGAAACTTCAGATGACATTTATTTCTGCTAAGCAAATATGTCGGTTTGTGAACTTAACCAAATATAAATTATGACACTAGCGCTCACACAACAAAAAAATTATATATTTGTTCGACAGAAATAAATGTTTACTCATACTTTAATTCGCTAAAATCAAATGTTAACAACTCAAAGTACAGTACATAAAAATAAACCAAGTTCATAAAAATGTTCTTGTTAATTTAATCAAGATGGTAAAACTCAGTGTTTTGCCATTGTTTATAGCAAGTGATTTTGTTTTGTTATAAAGAGAAATCAACTATATTACAATGCAAGAAATGTATTTTAAGAAGTGTCTCTTATACAATTTTTTTAATTGCACAAAATATTTAGCTTCAAAGAGTATTCTTTGAAATTCCCAGTTTTGGTCCATATAATCCTTAGCCTTACTTATATTTCTAACCAGCAGAAATAATTCAGATTTTTCCTGTATACATGCATGTGCATGCATGCGCGCACACACACACACACACACCTCTGTAAGCATCCTATTCCACAATGGGTCTGCTTAGACTTGTGCTATGCAATTTCGCTTATGAGTCCAAGGAGAGAGGACAGGAAAGGATGAAAGAA
Source organism: Tiliqua scincoides (assembly GCF_035046505.1). Lineage (NCBI taxonomy): Eukaryota > Metazoa > Chordata > Lepidosauria > Squamata > Scincidae > Tiliqua > Tiliqua scincoides. The sequence continues at coordinate 39,176,630 of NC_089824.1, read as the reverse complement.
TCCAGTGTGCACCATCTCCGCCAAATCCATACCCTCCCAAAGTCTCCCCACCCCCGTTATGCCCCCTCCCTGCCCAATTTTCCCCCCTCCGGCCCATTTTGCCCTCCCACCTCTCTTACTGACTTACCTGCTCCAGCGGGCAGCAAGAGAGCGAATGACAGGCAGGAAGCTGCTGGCCTTCCCACTGGCATCCTGACAACATCTGCCAGAAAGCATTTTCTGCAAAATATAAACAAATCGTTCTCCCCATTCCAAATTTTAACACCACCTCCTGCCAATATACTTCACTTTCTTTAGTTCTGATTTGTATTAGCTGTTTTATTTGTATTAACTGTTCTGCAGCAACTGTCTTGTGAGTCTTTTAGGTAGACCCTCTTTGGAGAGGACCAACAAAATAATCTTTTATCTCTTAATGAATCTCTTCTACATGCCTTTATTGGTTAAAAAAAGCAATGCTTCTCTTTCTGGGGCATTGTCACCTGGTGTACACTCACCCATGGGAGGTGGTTTTTCAGTTCCTCCTTCCAATGGCAGCCCCTTACCCTCTATGTAAATCTCCCCAGGTTGTAGCCTCTCTAGAGCGGCCTTAGAGTCTGCCTTAGAGTCTCTGGCTGCTGCAATAAGAATATACCAAGTGTTCTTTGTTCATGTATTGGGAGTTGGGGAGGGAATGGATCCTGACCATTCATTTTTACATGTTCTTCTGTTGTGAAACTGAATGTGGCTCCTTCAATTCCCTGGCAGTCACCCATCTGACCGGACTATGACTGGTCTCAGCAAGGTGGCTATATCATGTGTCCCTTCCCCATGTCCTGGGTCTTCATTTTGTCAATACGTGCTATGCGTAAGCTATTTCCTAGCAGAGTGTGTGTTAATGTAGATTATTTTTTCTGTAATTCTAAATGCACTTGATAGTAGATTCTACAGAAGTTAATGGAACTGGATTTAGGAGAAAATGCAAACCGATCTCACTTCAGTAGCATTTTGCAGAATCAACCTGCCGAAAGAGATGTGTGCTTTTACTGTTAAAGTCATTGGTAAAGTTCAGTTAGTAGAAACTATATCTGTCTTCATCGTTTGCCTGCCCTGGTCTCTGTCCTCATATTATCCTCTTCTAAAAACACACCCAGTCAGTGTTCACGTTAGCTGATATTTCCTTTCAGTGTTTTGAGTAAGTTATCCTTTCTTTGTGGGTAAGTAAGAGTTTGCAAAACTTTGCACCCTTATTCTTAAATTTAACACTGACAAGGAATGGAAGTGTTAAGCATGCTAATAAGCAGGACCTCCCTGTGGGAACCTGTGATAGAAGACTGTTTCACATTGAGAGGCAGACAGTACTGTTGACACTGGCTGTCAAAAAGGCTTCGCGTCTTTGAAAGGAAATCTTAATCTTCTTTATTCATGTGTGAACAGGTCCAGGCCTTCATCCCCGCAGCTCATACACATAGACTGTTTAAACCACAGGTTGCTAGGCTGTGGGTAGGGTTTGTTTGGCCGTGTCTACATTGTACGAACGGATGAGGACTGAAAATTAAAATCTGTTGGACACAGAGTGCTGCTTTGCTGTCTGTGTTTGAAGAGACATGGCAACCCGGGGTGAAATGAAAAGGAATTTTATTGAGCGCAAAACTGCTCAGTGTTCAAATGTTGGGTGTCAGGTCTGAATGGTCAATTTGGGAGGTTTGCGGATTGTTTGTAGACAGTGGGACGGCTGTCAATCACCACACAATGGCAAAATTTACGTTGAGGAAGGAAAAAGTTGCTTTTTAGTCCCTGAACTCCTGTTTCCTGTTAAAATGTTGAGATCAATAAACAAAAAGAGTTTTTGTCTGAAGTTTACAAGCAAGGAAATTTCAAAATAGCAGGGCTGCTGTTACTATTGAGCCTTCTTTTGATCCCTGCAGTGGTGTTTAACTAACAATTTAAACCCAATTTTACACAATAGTATTCTACCATGCCATGAGATTGCTTTTGTTTTTTTTCTTATACTGCTTAAAAATCCACTGAATTGATGAGATTTTTTTAAAAAGCACATGCTGTGAGACAACACAGCAATCTCTGATTCTTGCTTTGCAAATTTAGCCAAGTAATAAAAGTCATTGACTTTTTGTCTTCTTTTTAGATTTCTAGTCAATGAAAAAGAAATAGAATTACAAAGCTATGAAAGTACAACCCTGTGCATATATACTCAGAAGTAAGTCCCATTACATTCAGGGCAAGTTACTCTAAGGCTGCAACCTATACTCACTTTCCTGGGAGTAAACCCCATTGAACATAATGGGACTTACTTCTGAGTAGACATGCATAGACTTGTGCTGAAAGGGTGTAAAGTAGTGGTTCTCTAACTGGGGCGAAGCGATGCCTCAGCCAGAAAACCTTGGCCTCTGCCCCCTTAAGGGGTGGAAAGTGGAGAAAGCAGTAACATGATTGCCAGAACCACATCACTTTTGAGGGGCACAAGGGCTTGCTTTGACTTACCAGAGCCTGCAGCAGGCTCCTGGGAGTGCAGGGAACCCTGCGTGAGCCTCCAAATGACTTCCCGACATGCAGAGTCACTCAAAATAATGAGAATGGAAATGTACCTATAAAATTTTCTGCCAGTTATTAATTGTATTCTTTTAGGGCAGTGTTCCCAAACATTTTCTACTGGTGGCTCACTTGACCTACTGGGCCTCCCATTAGGGCTACAATTCTATCCTGTACATTGTATAGGGCAGCGGGTTTTTCATGAAGATACCACAGCTTCCCTGGTTGCCCTGGGGAGCCACGGTTCACAGTTTGGGAACCACTGATTTAGGGGAAAGGACTGTTTTGGGGTCTGTGTGTGTAAATGTTTACCCTGAAATCCCACCAATGCTTATTCTTAAGGTTCTGTTACATACATTCAGCTTTTTCCTTTCTCTCATTGGAAGGGTCTGATGTTAAGTTCAGCAACAAAAATGCTACTCATGGCAAGAAGTGGCCAGAAGGAAATATGCTACTATAAATTACGGTATTTCAACTGTCAAAACCAGATATATTTGAACTATTAAACAACTTCTGTTTATACCTGGGTGTGTTTGCTGAACATTTAGTGGGGGGGGGGGGGGAGGGAGGAGGAGGAATAGGATCACAACAGCAGGCCTGGTTTCCATCCTACACTTGTTCAGTAGTTTGTTAGAACAGAGCCTATACAGTATGCAAACTATAAGTGCATAGATTTGTCCACTCAATCAAGGACTTGTTTTTTGTGCTGCAGCTACCCCACAGCACATTCAGTAAATATGGATTAATCTCATGCATGGAGTTTGTGTGCTGTCAATTTATTTCATTGTTTGGGGTTCAGGTCAGAGCAGTATGGAGTCTCTACAGCTGATCTGCTCCATACGGTCGAAGAACAGGGAGGGGCAATGACAGAGAATTCTGTTGCCCAGCAGAATAGATAGATAAGGAAACATCCCACCAGCCAAGTAAGCAAAATCTGCACTGCAGTCCTAACTTCATAAAAGTTTGAAAGAGTTCAATTTATTAAGATGGCTTATGAATGGGTTCCCCCCAGAGGTCCTCTCTCTGTCTTTATGGTCAGGTATGTGAACTTGATTCCTCCCTTTCTGTTTATCAGATGGCCATAGAGAATGGAACATGGTGACATGTCCTACCATCTACAGATGAAAGAGTAAATTTTGAAACCACAGCATCCAAGTTTTGTGCCCAAGCTATTTGATCATAATGACCATTATTCATTTTTTAATGACTGCCCACAAATTTTAGTTTTTCAAACTAGCCAAATTCTTTATAATTTTAAAGATTGTCAGGAATTGGCTCAATCTTTTTTACGCTGTGCACTTTTATACTTTCTATGCAGTCCTTCCTCTGGTTATTATTTCTTGCTTTTCTTTAACCATATCCTTCTGCTTGCTTGAGCTCAACTACTCCTACCTGTTAGCCTATTAATCTACCATATATAGAAAGTTCCTCTTAGATCAGTATAGTCTGGAGTTTTTGTTAATATAAGATTTGGATTATATAAGCGGTAACCTTGTGTACTAAAATCAGCAGTGAGGAACAGTGTAACTAAATAATAATAATAATAATAATACACAGTATTTATATACCGCCTTTCTTGGTCTTTATTCAAGACTTTATTCAAGGCGGTTTACACAGGCAGGCTTATTAAATCCACGCAGGGATTTTTACAAATTGAAAGAAGGTTCTCTCTTTCAAGAACCACTACATATTCAAGATGTTACACTCCGATCTGGTTTAACATTCTGGCCTCCATCCTCCCACGCTCCGAGCAGATGGAACAGCTCAGCTGCAGCTTGTCAGCTGCTCCAAGGACGCACGGTGCCGGTGGCCTCGAACTGGCGACCTTGTGGATGTTAATCTTCAGGCAAATGGAGGCTCTACCCTCTAGACCAGACCTCCTGCCTTTGACCAGATAAGATAAACCTGTTGGGCCTTGAGCCCACTCAGGCCATGATTGTTATAGGCCAGGATGCGGCAGGAAAAGTCCTGATGTCTGGGCCTGGCTCTGTAACATGGTTATATTATAACCCATATGTTATAATGAGAAATGCTGCACACCTGTGTGAATAATTAGGAGTCATGTGACCTCGGGGAGAAAATGCTGAGTCATGTATGGGTAATGCAAACCCATGAGAAAGGTGGTGCAAAGGACCATGGGATACCAGTCACAAGACTGAGTCACCCTCACTGTGATTGGTGGACTCCAATATATAAGGTAGCTGCTTCAGTCACTGGTTGTGGGTTGTTCATGGATGTCGAGGGGAAGTGCTGTTGGAATCATTGCTGATTTGATCACTTGCTGTTGTTCTGCCTTGGAATGTACCTGACTTTGGATTCGTTTGATGACCATTCTTCTGCCTGCTCCTTTACAATACAAGCCTCTTTATGGGGAAAAACCTGCTGTGTCCGTGGCTTCTTTTGGAACTGCTTGCTTCCTGCGCTGTCTCACTACACTGCAATACTGCTGTGCTGCCAGGGAGACACCATCCTCCCCTGCCAGCCCAACAAAACTCTTTGCACCGCACCTCCCCAAAAATTCTAAAGCTGAATTCTAAATTCTAAAGATTGAAGCTGTACTTGGTCTAGCATTCAATTTTGAGCAATGCCCACCTATATGATTCTGGGAAGCTTACAACTAGGCTCCAAAGAGAACGACAGCAAAATCTGGTATATATATCGTTATTGCTCTGAATATGGAGATTTCATTGCTTTGAGCATGGAGGTTTCATTTTGCTGTCCTGGCCAACACCCATTGATAAACCCATCTTCCACACTTTTTTCTAATCCCTTTATACTAGTATGGTACACTTGCTGTATTGAAAATCAGCACAGATTTTGTAGAATAACCCTTTGCACTATTTTATTGTCCAAAGATTTTCCATTACTACTACTTTATAGCAGTAAACCTATTTGTGTATATTGGTGGTAAACTCAGGCTATTCTGATGAAATTCTGAATAGGTCCTCAAAGGGCAGATGTGGAGTGAGGGAGAGAAATTGGGCTGAGTCATGATGTGTCATGCTGAAGGTGGCTACTGCACATTTTATTCTGAGGTTAAATGGCTTAAGACAGGAATCTCCATACTATAGCCTGGGGGCCAGATCTGGCCTGCCACAAGATTTTATCCAGCCCTCAACAACGTAAATAATTTTTTCCCAATCACACAGCCAGAATTAACATGTGCAGTTCTGTCCTCCACACTCCTTTCCATACGGCCAGAGTAGTATCAGCCTAGCTAACTCTCATTTTCAGTCACCTTGGTCAAGACCTTCAAACCATAATTATTCAATGTTAACTTCATTCCTGCTGATAAAACAGATTGGGTTTCAGCATGTAAAAATGATTGTGGTGTGGAAATTGTGGTTTTTCCACACGCATAAACAGATATCAAACTCTGTTGTGCTCCCCTGCCTGGAATGGCTCTGAGGGGAGGGGCTGCTTGCATGCTGAAGTGAGGCTCCCTGCAAAACTTAGTGCTTTGCACCCTGTCTAGCTATGCCACTAATGTGGCCTTCCTGCTGAAAAGTTTCAAGACCCTGGCTTAAGATACATTTTGTTATCCAACCTAAGACTTTGGATAAGGAAGGCTATAAACTTTGATAAAATCAGCTAATGGCAATTTCTTCCATGTTTCTTTAAATGAGTTAGGACTAATGAGTCCTATCCAATTTTCCAGTGCAGGTGCAGCTGTGCCAATGGTGTGTGCACTGCATCCTGTGGTGGGGAGGCAATCACAGAGGCCTCCTCAAGGTATAGGAATATTTGTTCCCTTACCTCAGGGCTGTATTGAGGTTGCACTGGTGCTGGAAAGTTGGATAGGACTGGGTCCTTAAAGACCACAGTTTCTCAACCAGTGGTACAGGTACCACTGGTGGTGCTTGAGGTGGTATCTGGTGGTACTTGTGGAACCCTTGGGCAACTGCTGCCCAGCAGTGAGACCAGCAACAGAACACAACGAAAAGCGGTAGGAGGCTTGGCTTAGCAGGCAGAGCTCCAAAGCATGCTTTTCACAGTCCTCCGTCCACCCTGAGCCTCTTACTGGTGTCTGTTGCATCACATCTGGCTTCTCAATCTGGAGGTAACTGGTGATGACATTATTATTAGTTGCTTCCGGTGGTACTTTCAATAAGTAGACTATGCAAAGTAGTACAGTTTGTCGTACTACAGTGTAGGGGACAAACACTGAGAAAAAACTGTTCTAGACCATTTGAAATGAAACTGGTGCACTACCTACTTGTCAGAGTTTCCATCTTCTTTTAAATACAAATTTTGTCGAGTTTACAGTTTGTCAAACAATGAACATTTGGAAAAACCAAACTCAGTAGCAGTTCTTCTTTTGCTCCAAAACAAAATGGAAAGTGTGGTTTCTGGCAGAAGAGTTTGAAACGGATATATTTGAAGGATAATAAAAAAAACCCACTGTCACTTCTGGGAAGATTTCATTAGTATTGAAAAAAGTGATGAGAACACAAATAGCATGGGCAGAACATCCCAAAGAAATGCAAACTTGACCCTGAAAACATCACACAAACATTTTCCCATCCTAGGCTGAATATACCATGTCATTTTTTCCCCCAACCATCCTTAACCTTTATCATCATTCCTGCCTTTTCATGAGAAGGAAAATACAAAATTATTAAGGCATATTTTCTTTAGTTCTAGAGAGATGGAAGTTTATGTAGCTTTACTAAGACAGTCTTTAGATTTACAAAAGAGCCTGAGCAATGGACAACAGATATCAGACACATCCATCAAATGTAGTCATCTATCTTGAGAAGAGTAAAAAGTACATGTAAAATAATGGGGATATGTATGATCTGTTCTTCAGAGACTGGATGTGCTCCTGATGAAGTATATCAATTTCTTGATGCAACGCTGGGGTGTTCAGCCTGCATCATCTCCATATGCCTCTATAAAAGATATGGCAAGTGTAGAGCTCTGTCCAAGGTGTGATATTGTTGTGTGTCATACCACATCATTCTTTCTTAAGGGAACTTTACCAAAACACCTGGATGAACACTGAACTGATAAACTGAGCTGAAGGATCTTCCATGGACGGGTCTTGTGAAAGAAAGATTTACACTTCTTACATTTTGCTTCCATCTTAACCATGACATCAATATTTAAGTGCTGGGCATATGACTAATTTTTGTTTGTAATTAGCATCTACTTCTCACAAGATGATGTTGCTGAGTGGATCGTAGTCCCTTTTGCATGTACTTGGCTCATTATTTCATTTTGACTGTGTACTTTCTCTGTTTTCTTTTCTCAGGTTATTAAGCCATGAATTATCCATTCACTTTAAAGACATCCCATGTGATTTCCAGAATAAATGCAAGACAGGAAGTAGGATAAATAGTTTCTTGTTTTTGGTCATTAAAATTCACTTTAAAAAAAAAAGAGAACCAAGTATGTGGGCTTGGGAGAGAACTCTCCAGATCTACTAACTCCACAATGATCTGTGGAAACAGCCTTTGTTGCATAGGAAACACAGATCACATGGATCAACCTTATACAATAACTTGGTTGATGCTAAGGTGGTTGATGCTAATGAGATTCTGAAATTTCTAAGCAGTTACATTTTCCTTTTCTGATGCGAAAATATTACTTAAGTCTTTCATTAACCATTGTGAATCCAAAAGCCAAAATTTACTACTAAATTCCTTGCTCCAAAGACAGCACAGTGGCAAGACTATACTGCTGGAGTAAAATGAGATTTCATTATTTACTGTGACAGCAACTGTTACCCTGCACATGCCCAATCTCATCTGATCTTGGAAGCTAAGCATGGTCAGGCCTGGTTAGTACTTGGATGGGAGACCGCCTGGGAATACTGGGTGCTGTAGGCTTATACTGTAGTCTTTCAAGACTGAAGGTTGCCAACCAACCATTATTTACTGTAACAGTTCTCGCTTATAGAAGCCAAAAAACACTGGAGTGAGGTCCACACGTTTTTGCCTCACTGGCTAAATTTGCTTTCATCTTTTTTCTTTCTGCCACAGTGGGCTTTTGCTGTGTGCTTCTAGTTCCTCAGCTATTGCTGTGATATCTATAAAAGATGATATCTATTAAAGTGTTGATATCTATTAAAGAGTTAATGTGACAGATCAGGCAAACTTAATACCCTCTTAATAATTCAAGATCCACCTTTTCCTTCCTAGTTTGGATATTGGTCTCCAACTTTCCACTATTTAAAAATGAGCAGCATGTGCTGTAAGAGGCCCTGCTTCTCTCTGCTATGCATTCTGTTTATCAGCTGCCCCATTTAAAGGGCAGGTGAACTGCAGCTGTATATGAATTGTTGGGGAGGTCTGTCGCCATAAAGTTCACAGCCTAATCCTATCCTTCCCCATCTCCCTGCAGATTAAATGGTGCCGAAATGACTTGCGCTTCATGGGGGGGGGGGAAATGCAGTCACAGAGGTCTCCTCTGGCTAAGGGAACAATTGTTCCCTTTCCTAGGAATAAGTCTCCAAGGCATGGGTCTACTTGAACCTGCACTAGTAAAATAGCTAGAAGGGGCCTAGCATTTAGCTGCCATCTCTGCTGCCAAACCCACTCCCTTCCCTGTTCTGCCCTTCCTTCACCCTGCCAGGTCTTCTCCGCTGCCTTACCTGTGTCAGTGGGTCCACAACAATCCTCCAGCACATGAGCAAAGCTCTGGTGTTCCTGCCAGTGCTTTGGCCACATGCAACCCTGCGGACTGCTGGAAGGGCTTTTACAATTGCTGTAAGGCAGTTAATGCTGGCAGAAAGCTCCTTCCACCAGTGTTGTAGCACAATAGGATTGAGCTTCTGTCCAAAAAAGGCACTGGGAGTGGTGGAAGAAAGCGATGAATTTAAAAAAACCAATGACAAAACCAGAATTTAAAAGCTTTGAATAACAAATGAAAACAACTTAGAGCCAGTTCTGTCCCCCACCACCCCCACAGCAGGCAGTGCTGCTAATGGAGCATGTGCTGCTTGCTTTGAGGATGTTGACAAAACAGCCCATAAATGATAAATAAAAATCTTTGGGCGCAATCCTAACCCCTTATGTCAGTGCTTTCCAGCACTGGCATAGGGGTGCCAATGGGACATGTGCTGCATCCTGCAGATGGGTGTCACTCACGGAGGCCTCCTCAAAGTAAGGGAATGTTTGTTCCCTTACCTCAGAGCTGCATTGCCCTTATATCAGGGCTGGAAAGTACTTTGTTACTTACCTCCTTTGTTACTTACCTCCTTGTAGGCTATCTGTGATCAGGAACAGTGACGTATAGGGAAGTGGGGTTTCCTACAAAAATCACCCCAAAACACTTGCTATTTGTTCTGAGAAGGAAGTTGCATTGGCATCAATCATTGCTCTAAATGAATGCCAGTCCAAGTCCTCTTATGCAGCTTCTGTACAAGTTACAATACAATACAAGAATACAGGTGCAGCCTATTTATCTGTGGATTTGTCTCAAAGCAAATGGTGTGGGGGAACTGAAAGTCACACACACCTTTGCCTCCTTTGCCCTGCATTGGGGTCTTGATCCATTTCCAAGCAGCCCAAAACACTGCAAAAAGGCTCTGCCTCGCCCAGGCAGGGAAATAGCCCTGGAAGAGGTTCCCCTTGCAAAGGAACAGTAACACTCCTGGAGCCCCTGAGTCAGCAAAGAGGCTGAAGAGGGGAAGGGGGGGCCAAAAATCTCTGTAGCCAGAATGTGCAGCAAGGTGGAACTCTCACTCTCTCACTCACACAGGAGCAGGTGTGGTAGCAACAGAGGAGATTGCTTTAAAAAACCGAGGGAGTGTTTGCCAAATCCCCCGCCATTGAGATGGTGTAGGCAATTACCGACACAAGCAACCCCCCCCCCAATGGTGCAGGCAATCACTGAAACAAGCAATCCTTCCCACCAAGCAAAGCAAGCCTACAATCCTCTCCACACTTTCCTGGGAGTAAGCCTCATTGACTGGAATGGGGCTTACTTCTGAGTAGAAACGCATAGGGCTGGACTCTTAAAAGATCAACATCCCAACTGTGAAAGAAGCCGGGCAGCTGGCAATGGGGAGGGCTGAGTTCATAGCAGAGGGGAGGGGATTGATAACAGCTGCCTTAGTTTCCTTCCATCCAGAAGTGTCAGGCTGCAGTGTATTTGTGTAACTCTATGGAATTTAGCACAACACATTTTTTGTTAATTGCGACAAGTCACGGAATGGAACTAACGTGGATAAATAGGCTCCACCTGTATTCAGTATCAGTGTGATACTGGAACAGATACTGTATTTTTTACAAAGTAATGCATAATACAAATGTGAAAGCCAGACGATAGATTAATGTTACAATCTACAAAAATATTATGGAGCAATTAGCAAAGTCTTGGCCCTTTTAATGCAATGATTGTTCTTAGCCCAGCTGCAGCAAAAACATATTTCAAGTGAATAAGATATTAATACTGCCATATTAATCACAAGTTCATTACAGAACATTTTTTGTGGTTATTATAAATTAAATATACGGTAATTCAGATAAAGGTTACTGATCCATAAGCAAGATGTGTAATTGGAAGGAAGAAATAATGGGACATTAGAGCATTTGGTGAAAGAAAAAGTTATGAGAAGCTGTAAGGATGACTTCATTGACTGTTATAAATCTGGCAGTGTAGTGATGTAACAAAGTGCCTTAACCTTAAAATACTAATAAATATTTCCAATCATCTCAAAGTGTGGACCAAGGAGATTTAAAGTGATAAGTGAATTAATATGAGTTCAAGAAGCCATAGTTATATAGGGAAAATATATATTTTTTAAATTACAGGGAAAGTCTACCTTGTAAATTGTAGTTAGAAGTTTATTTTAATAGCATATTAATAAATGTTTTTAAAAGCTTACTGAATGTTTGATCAGTGCTTCGTTTAAAACCATCAATTTATTCACTGGTTCTGCTTTAAATAAACAGACAAGAATTTTAAATGCTTGTGAATATTTAAAAACAAACCTTTGAAAAAAATTGACTTGTTCAATTATTTGTCCATTTATTACTGAGCCTTGCTTTGAGTTATTTGTCATACATTGAAATGAAAGCAACATTGTTCCCATTGCTGATACAATAGCTCAAAGTAGAATAGAACAATGCTTCCCAAACTCCTACAAGGGAACTTAGAGCACTGTTAAGTGTATATGAGGGATGGGTATGGCTGCAATGCGATCCCTAGGATTGCACTGCTTCCAGGTACGGGTGGGGGTTTTTACTCACCAGCAGCCAGTGCTAGAGTTCTGGGGGGTCTTGGAGGTCCTCTGCAGGGCTCCCTGCACCTCCAAACATGTGAAAAAAGGAAGAAAAATGGGCATTTACAGTTTTGCAAGAAAAGTTGGAAGTGCCTTTTTTTTTTTTTTAACATGTTTGGAGGCTCACAATCTAAAAAAGATGAAGAAACTTCAACAAACAGTCTCTAGAAAAGACACGGTCAGTCTGGCATTTATACGATTTAGGGTTCCCATGCCTACTTTAAACACTTCTGATTCCTAATTTAACATATTTTCCTACCTTTACTTGGCTTTTGTATTGGGTGTTGGTAGGTATGTGATTGTAGCGCCTTTCTATTTTTTGAATGCAGGGGCAATTTTTTCACCCACTTACATTTCCACAGTGCTGGTCTCAACTATGTACAATGCCCATAAGACATGGACTGCTATTATTAGACCTAAGAGAAACATAAGACCAAACTGCTATTATTATGGTATTATTATACCATTCGCCTTGTATCATTTCCAAGGGCACCAGCCTTTGACCTGCGCATGTCTTCAACAACAGGGATGTGTGATTCATTTTGATGTCTGTAAAAGATTTTTCATACTCTGTGGAATAACAGACACTGCAGCCTCCATGTCCAACTGTGTCTTGAGCACTTTTCCAGCTGCCCTTGGTTTCCAGCTAACCAAAATGCTGATTTGTCATCTTTGCTCGTATTCCCAAGCTTGCTAGATCCCTCTCACTGTCTGAATAACTGTTGTCTTTATCGGGGCAAGGACTTTGGCCTTTTTTTACTTACGCCATGAGATGCCCTTATCTGTGCTCTGTTGGTGCACATACTCTTTGAATAAGTCCTTCTTGACTGCATTTTCTTCAGCATACATCTTTAAATCTGCACTCCCCAGGGAAGTGGAATCCATTTCCATACCGATACATACCTTTTTGAATAAGCTGTTCCTTCTGTTCAGCAGCCATTTTGTTTCTTCTCTAACACTACTTTGGAGTTCCACAGCATGTTTGAAATTAAAGTTTTCCTCTCTTAAAAGTCTCTTTTAAATACACTCACTGTGCAGTCCACAAACAGACTTGTCTCTTCATGAATCATTAGGCTCTCCTTCAAGTCACATTATTCGGAAAGGCTTTTAATTCTGTTCCTAAAGAAGAAACAGATTCACCTTTATGCTAGTGCTTTTTGTGAAATCTGAACCTTTCTGCTTTTATTGGATTTTGGTGATAGAGGCTGCTGAATAATTTGCACTGTTTCTTTAAAAAAAATTTGCTTGCAAGCTTCTCTTGAGCAATCCAATTGGGTACAAGAAGACTATAGGTTTTACCTCCTATAAGACTCAACAATGCTGCTACATGTTTTGTTGGGGGATTGTCATTGACTTTAAGAAACTGCTTCAGCAGCCTTTCTACATAAGCAGATTTCTGCAGCACTGTCAATGGCTGTGGCTCTGTTTGTCCAACATTGCCAGCCATCTCACAAAACTTACAGTTCTGTACTGCTCAAGTGTTTAATTCTACTTTCATCACCAATTGTAAGACATTTGTAAGAAATCTTACAAGCAACCCTAGGAGACACCCACACAAGGCTGGCTTCATAACTTGGCATTCTATTACCAGTATGGCAGCTGCTGTATCCTGTGGGGGAGTTTTGGCATGTTGAGGCCTCCTTGGGTGAAGGGAACACTTGTCCTCTGGTGGTGTCACATTTGTGGCAGCCACAAAGCATGTTATGTTGACAGAACACCCGTTCCGCACTTCAATATAGATAACACTCAATATCAATAAATTTCAATATAGATTAACAGTATTTATTAACAGTATTTATATACCGCTTTTCAACTAAAAGTTCACAAAGCGGTTTACAGAGAAAAATCAAGTAACTAAATGGCTCCCTGTCCCAAAAATGGGCTCACAATCTAAAAAGATATAGATAACACTCTCCCCTGCTGGTGACCCCCTTTTTCACTTCTTAAAGGTAAATTTTTGTAGGAACGGATGAGTATTGGCAGAAGGTTTTCTGCCTCATCCACTGGTTTTTGGGAGTGTTTCTTTCTTTCTTTCTTTTTTTTTTAAAGAAGAGATCTGTATTGGTATTTCTTTTCTTCCTTAAAGTCGATTTGCTGGACAATGCCATTCATAGAAAGATGTGACCTGCAGAGAGTCTGCCATTGATTATACTTTCTAATGTGTGTCTGCAGACCCTTCTGCAGTATAGGCCACTTGCCAATAGCTTGGCAGAGGAAATCTATTAGAGAAAGGCAGAATAAAACATGCAAAGTACATTAGAAGAACATAATTCTTCTTACTGCACTTCCATTCTTTGACACAGAAACTTTGTGCTTACTAATGAAGTGAGCCTGCTTAGTAAAATACTGTTAGGGACTTTGGGGCATAGAACCAGAAATCTCACTGCCTGAAAATGAAACCTAGCTTCCTGATCCATATGGGACAGTTATATGCTCTGCTCTTAGGGCCTTTGATGCAGAATGGAACAGTGATGTGCAACATCAGGCCCTGTGATGGGCAGGCATAATATTTATTATTTATTATTATTCTGAATATTTATATGCCATTTTTCAACAAAGATATTTACTTTTATATTGCAAATGAAATGAGAAGATGGTTCCTTGCTCCAAGGGGGCTCACAGTCTAAAAAAAGGTATAAGGGAGAGGCCAGCCAACTGCCAGTGAGAAGGGTGTTATGCTGGGGTGAATAGGAACAGTTAGTTCTGTCCCTGTTAAATATAAAAGAGTGCTTTATAGCTTGGAAGCTGAACCTGAACCAAACCTGAACCCCAAAACTGATCCAGACATTTTTTTTGCAGTGAACCGGAACTAAATCCAGATCAGATGTCTTTGTTGCCTCATAGCTGAACTGGAATGAAACCCCCAAACTCAGAGTGTTAACCCACTCAAAAGAAGTTCAATGAGAAATAAGTAAAAATAACCAACCAGTTAGAAGATTCTTCTGATGAATAATAGAATGCCTCTCTGCTACAGCTATATGTGGAGTCACTAAATTTCCCAGCTAGTCCTAATAGTCCTCTTGGAGCTCAAGAAGAGGGTTGCCCAAGTTGTTGTCCATCAACAAGTCCTCAGTCTTGAATGAAGGCTGCTGGAAGCAATAGGACAGGAAGAAAATGTCAGCCTGATGTATGAAGTAGGTAAATTAATCTGAAATACAAAAGCAAATAGAAAATATAAGGCAAATGTCAATAAACACTGAATGAAAATCACAGCCTATATAAGTAGACTCTCCTGTAGTCCAAATACAGCTTGAAACCAGAGATACCCTAGTTGAAGATGCTGGAGAGGTCAATCTCCTGAAACAGTCTCCATTCTATTTTTCCTTAGGGCAATACAGTTTGATTTGACATTGGGAAAACCCTATAAGGATATCAGGCACTACTTCCCAGTGAATGAGGTCATTTAATTTTCCTTGTTAAAATGTCAAGTCTAGTGCACTTTTAAAATCAGTGTTTAGTAATTTTATATAGCCATGACTATTAAACACTTTGAGCTGTCAATTTCTCTTAAAAAATTTTATTATCTGTTAGCTGGTAGAAAGGTTGCATTTTATCATAGGAAATGCTGTTTCATCCAGGCTTGTAAAACAGAGAATTCTAGCCTACAGGAAGCAATATAAGCTTCCTTTGTTTCAATCTTAATTGTGTTCTGGAAGTCTGATACGTATAGCCATCCTTTGATTCTTCAACTGGATCTTATTAAAAACCAAATAATCTTTTATCTCAAGCAGTGTTCTCAATGTTTGTCCACCACCTTACCACTTTGCATGGTCCACTTATTGGATGTAAGCCGGACATAAGGTGGAAGCTGCCTTGCGTCCCCTTTGGTGTGGGAGAAAGGCGGGATATGAATAAATAACTATGATGATGTCATCACCAGTTATTTCTGGATTGGGAGGCCAGATGCAATGCAACAAATACCTGTAAGAGTCTCAGGGTGGACAAGCGGGATTTTTGAGCATGCAAAAAGAGTCTCAGGGTGGACAAGCGGGATTTTTGAGCACGCTGGAGCTCTGCCTGCTAAGCTTAGCTTCCTATGGCTACTTGTCACATTGTGTTGCTTGTCTTGTTGCCAGGCGGTGGGGTCTGGGGGTCTTGTGTGTACCACCAGACACCACTTCAAGTACCACCAGTGGTATGAGTACCACCGGTTGAGAAATGGCGATCTAAAAATAAAGGCTCCTTTAAGGAAAGACTTTGCTTTGTTCAAATGTTGCAAGCCAGATCTCTAGTCTATATGGAACTATTTATTTGGCTGTTGGTTTGTGTTTCATATAGGGATGTGACCATTTGTGTTTATAAGGGATTTCACTAGTGGTAACAGCTTTTTAAACAGCTTTTAAAATAGCCTATAGAACTGTTGAAGGTCAGTAAGATTTTAATTAAGTGATTCCATGTTTGTGTAATTTAATTAGTACGTTTAAGTTGTGCTTTGGATATTTTACAAACTGGGATGTGTTAATTAGGATGATAATGCAGGTTTTGACATAAACTGTATTCTTTCAGGGCACAATCCTGAGTGCGCCTTGGGCTGCCACAAATCCCTTGCTCCGGCCCAGGAGAGTCACAAACGTGCCATAAGGTATGTTTGCGCCTTCTTGAGAGTTGGCTGGGCTGGCGCAGGGATGTGCGCTGGCCTGTGGAGGCTGAATCCAGTCTCCTCAGTGATCCAGGCAGGGAGGGTTGCATCAGCCGAGCTCGCAAGGTTCTAGGGAGGAGGCGGGAGGAAGCATTCTGGGACGGGGGAGGGTGGTTCCAAGGGCAGGCGGGCGGGGAGCGGGATGCGGGGCTGGGACCCAGCAGTTATGCCGGATCCCAACCCTGTTCCCTGAGCAGTGTGGAGTGGCTGCAAGTCACTCCACTCGCCTCAGATTTATGCCACCTCCTGAGGTGACGCAAGTCCGAGGAGACCATTTGGGGCTGCTGTGGCTTTTCCAGGGGTAAGGGAAAGAGTTTCCCCGTGTCTCTGGCCGAGCCGCTTTGTGCCCCCATCTTACGCTGAATACACCGCAGGCCTCCTGACCTGACCCGCTGTCAGACACCTAAGAACTAGATACTTGCAAGGCTTGCCTACAGGAATGTCTCATGCACGTATGGAAACATGTCACATGGATGTGGTTGGCAGCTTGTGATGAGTATCAGCTAGGTCCATTTTATAGCAGAAAAGTGGGGAGGGGAGTATTATGTTTTCCCCCTCTGGAGTTCATTAAGTT
This sequence comes from Tiliqua scincoides, assembly GCF_035046505.1. NCBI lineage: Eukaryota > Metazoa > Chordata > Lepidosauria > Squamata > Scincidae > Tiliqua > Tiliqua scincoides. Next base: position 39,159,662 of record NC_089824.1, on the reverse strand, counting down.
CCAAGCAGCAATTGTTGGAATTGCCATATATCTTAGAGGCAGGATGTGTGATTGAAGTCTTCAAGGTGTGTCTTTCTTTGGCAAGGAAGGATCAAAATAATAGCACTAAAATACTGCATAATATGTTAATATCATGGAATCATTTATCATTTATTAATGTAATAAGAAATTGCTGACAGAAAACTGCTTTTTTAATGGCACTTGTATGTCACATTAACTAACTACCATTTCCTGTTTCCTGACTACCAGACCAATGAAGTCAGTCATTTTGGCATGCCTCCAGCCTGACCTGGGGACAAAATACCACACAAATAGCTGTCATAAGCAAAAGTATAAATGCAGTTGTCTGGGGAACCAAGCTGCGTCCAAGTTACATCAGTGTGGTGTTTTCATGATGTTGTGCCAGTTTCTGTGGCACGTCTGTTGGCAGGGGAACATCTGTGCCAGCAGGGCTGTTGTTGCTCTGGCTTACAAGGTGCTGTGCTGGCAAACAGTATCTTGAGGATAGGATTGAGTCTTAAGGTTCTGAGTGAACTGAAATGTGAGGTAATCTGGAATACTGGAAGTATCATAGGCTTCTACTCAACTCATTTACAAGGCAATTATTTGCATGTCTTCTCAGAAGTAAGCTCCATAAAGTTCAGTGGGCTATACCCCTGATCCCATCTTGACCTCTTTTGGGTCCTCATGCACAGGAAAGTTCCTTTTTTTCATCTATTGAAAAAAGTTGCTTGAACATTCTTCACCTCCATCCTTTATACATTATGAGGGAATAAAAGTTGTCAAGGGTCACTTAAGAGTTCTTTGGAAGTTGTTCATCAGGAAGTTTAGAGTGGATGAAAAAGAGAAGGTTTTATAAACTACGTAGGCATTCTTCCTGTAGGGATTATGTCCAGGATGTTAAGATGTTGCACACAGGGGTTTGTGGTTTTTGTGTCTTCATAATGGTATGATTCATCCCATTGTAAACAAAAGGCTTGCCTAACACACCTGCACCAATAGGGCAGTCATATCTGTTTTTCACTAAACCATCCATTCGGGCTTTCTTAACTCTGTGTAAACATATTCACAACGAATCAAAAAATACAGACATTCCATTAAGTGTAAAACTTTAATGCAATGGATATTTGTGTTTCTGTGTTTTTTTTGTATAATTGCTTGTGGTTTTGTTAGATCTTGTTGTTTCACCAACCCGTCATGTTCATTTAGTGTGATAAAAGTTTGTTAAGTGTATGAATTCCTAATATTGTACTGCAACCTTTTGTGTGTGCATGAAATAAACTTTAGTTGCATTTTTGTTATACTTTTATACATATTTGTTTATTATTATTGTTCATGTTTGTATGCATTCCTCATACAACTGGCCAAATTGGCAATTAGATGTCATTCTGGACATGTTGACTTTGCCCAGAGAATTGATGGATGAGTTTTATTATGTGGGCTGTTCCTTATGAATAAGTCTGTGCAGTCAAATGACTACTTGTCTGTGTGCTGTGTCAAAAATGCCCAGTTCCCAGCTACATCACACAGATGAACATATACTACAGGGGGCCCCTGTATCCATGAATCCTGTATCTGTGGTTTCAATTAACTATGGCTTCATGGATTCATGGATACAGGGGCCCCCTGTAGTATATGTGTGTGATGTAGCTGGGAACTGGGTCTTTCTGGGTCTTCTGAGCCTAGCAGAGGCTGTGCATGTCCACCTGTGGCCTATGAAGGGCTCAGAATAGCTGTTTAGGCCATTAAAAAGTCACTTCTGGTTTTTCAGCAAAACTAGTAATGTTTTTATGCCTTTAAAAGGCATTATGAGGGCCAGGGAAGCTACTGAGGGCTTTCTCACACCTCAGTACAACATCCCAAGCAGCCCCATGTCATGAAATCAAGCCTGGAAAGGCCTCTCCTACCATTCCCAGCCCTCCCAGGACTGATCCACTCCTCCCCTACCCAATACACCCTTCCCTCCTCTTTTCCACCCTCCCCCACCCCCTGCCAGCCCACAGAGACCTTAACTGCTCCGGTGGGTGCAGGCCTTCAGCTGGTGCCAGCAAGCTGGCGCAGGCCTTTGCATCAATGCTATGCGCCTCCAGGCTGCTATAATGTGCCTTATGGCATCTTTGTGACAGTACTGTACATGTGCACATCCTGCTGGTCGAGGCCAGCATAGGATTGTCCCACAACTATTGTAAGCAGCATTATCATTTGGTAGTACATCAGATATTGGATTCCAATATGGAAAATGTTACAGTTCCATGTAGCTATTGGCCCCAGGGCCTCTGAGAAGAATCTTATCAGGGGGTACAAGGTTTCTTTTGGGCCCTTTCCAAAGGGGGAGGGGTGAAACAGAGCAGGAGAGGGTGTGATGGGTGAGCAGAATGGGGGCAGACAGGTGTGAAACAGGGTGGGGGGAGGGTAGAGACAGCTAGAAAAGTCTTTGGAGCACAGGTCTACCCAGCCGTGTGACATCAGCAGCTAGATACAGTAACATGGAAAACCAAACACACTCCTAAGTCTCTCTAAAAAATTTTAAATATAGAAAATCATGCAGAAAATTAGCATGATTACATTTAGGCTCACACTAGAATGGAAAGTGTCCTGATTGCACCAAAGCATACTTCTGCAGTACCTGTAGCCCCACAGCTGTGTCCCTGATCTCCTATATAGTCCTTCATGGTAAGCAAATCCACAAACCAAAGAGCTACTGTAGCTGGTCAATTTCCTCCCAGATCTGACACTGTGTTAAGGAGTGTCATTTATGCATTCCTCTGCCCAGCATATATGGCTTGCCATAACTGCAGCCGCATGCTCGTGGTAGTGTCACCAGCATCCCATGTGGGCAACAAGTCTGAGTAGATAGAAAAATGTAAGATCCCAGGAAATTTCTGGGCCCCCTCCTTTGGCTCCTGGGCCCCCTTTTTGACCCTGGGCCTGGGTACTAATTGCCCCCTTTAACCCCCTCTCCTAGGTCCTGATTGGTCCCATAACTGATCTTATATAAAAGCTAGGGTTTCCCTCCTTTTGGGTGGGGGGTTTGTTTCCATTTCTACTACTTTATATATTTTCCCCTACTGAGCTGTTTTGTATTTGCTAGCAAAATTTGTATTTTGTTTTGTATTTGTATTATACCTCTTTAATATAACTGTTTTGTATTTGCTAGTGTGCACTTTAATATCATGCAATAGCCCCCTCTTGCATATGCAAATACTTCTGATTGATTGATGCAAATACTTCTGAGGCCCAAATCCTAACCCACTTTTCAGCACTGGCATATCTGTGCCAATGTGACGTGTGCTGCATCCTGCAGTTGGGGGGCACTCACAGAGGCCTCCTCAAAGTAAGGGAATGTTTATTTCCTTATCTAGAAGCTGCATTGCCCTAATGTCGATGCTGGAAAGTGAGTTAGGATTGCACCCTGATGGATACAAGTGAGACCTCCCACTTGTATTTCTTCATGGGAAATAAACAGAAAGGGAACAGGAATGTTGCCCTGTAACACTAGGTGGAACAAAATGGGATATCAAAGTGCCACTCTATTTTTCCACTCATGGTTCCATTTAATATGTTATACTTCAAAAAATGTGCACAACTCCACCTAATATTCACAGCTAACAAATCACAGATATGCTGAAGATGTGAGTAGATTCATGGGCTTTGAACTTATGCTGGTTTGCAAAAATGTAAGCATTGCATAGCCAGTGCTTTGCTTCAGATGTCACAGAATCAATTCCATTTTATATTCCATGAGTTTCATATTAGGGTGGAATTCCAATTGGAAAATCATTGGGGTTTTCAGTCTTCCGAGGTTTGTAATGTGGCTATGCCTTAACACCAAGAATGTTTTTCTTTAAACTTGGATATCCATGCTTATTCTATTGGTAAACCACTTGGTTGCTGAATTGAGATTTTATTTACCACTGGAACAAATATTCTACCAAGGATACACTTACTCAAAAACCACATGAGAGAGCTATTCACAGACTACATCAGCTGCAGCTAAGCTGTTTGAGATATGTTTTTGTAGGATATACGTTCAACCTGGAAAATGTGTCTATAAAAAATTTAAATCAATATTTTACTTCCTTCTGTGTATGTTGCTACTTTGAATCCAAGGGCCATTACATTGCTCTGATCACCCTGTTGCCTTGCATCTGATTTTTTTTTTTTCCTTTTCTTTTGCTCAGTTCAGAAACTTTCACACATGTGATCTTTAGGCTCTTGAAAGTTGCTTTTGATAAGCATTATACTTGATATCTGAATAACTTCTGGTTCAGTGGAGGGTGATTTTTGTCAATTTCCCCCTTCCCTGCACCTCTAGAAATCAGACCCCCCCAGGAACATATTTTTGGGGAGAGGTGCACACAAAAAGAAGGAATAATCCACCAAAATCTCTTTGTGCAAGAGGGAGCAGAGAACTTTTTTCATGAAAATAATAAGTTCTTAAGTACAGTTCAACTTGTGCAAAGTTGAGCAACTATATACCAGTTGGTGGGAATGGGTCATTAACTTTTTGCCCTGCTTGTAGACTTCCCGGAGGCATCTGATTAGTCAATATGGCACAAAAATTATTTTCTTTTTAAATTGTACTATTTGAATCTTAGAAAAAGCAATTTAAAAATCCTAACAAGATCAGAAAAGCTGCATTATTTCCTAGGTATAACTGCCGGGTCCCACCCCACCTCCCACTCCCCGCCCACCCCCTGGAACACCCTGTCCTCCCTATGCCCCGGAACGCCCCCTCCCACCTCCACCTAAGTGCGTTCGGTGCACTTAGGCATCTAGTCATGCCGGCCACATGACCATGGAAACTGTCCATGGACAAATGCCGGCTCTTGGGCTTAAAAAAACAGATGAGCACCGCCCCTAGAGTCGAACTTGACTAGGCTTAATGCCGGGGGGAACCTTTACCTTTTTACCTTTATTGATTACCGGATGATTAAAATATGATATATTGCCTCTATAGGTTGCTGATAATCTTGCTAAATTTTGAGAAGAAGGAATGATATGTGGGAGGTATAAAATAATGGGAAAAATTATTATATTTGTTACAGACAACACAGTGTCTTTGTAACTGTATGATCTCTATTGCTAAACTTTTGTTTCTTTTCTATTTGTTTGAAATATTCGTAAAATATCATTTTCATTGGCTGCTGCACCTGTCATAATATCTGTATACAACCTATATGTCTCTTCTGCCAAGTTACCTCATTGTTTACAATGTGGTTAGTAAAAAAGCATGGCATCGCTTTACAATCAGTCTCTTTGGAGCTAACAAAAATATGTTAATCTTCAAGAGACCTTTATAAAGAGTCAGTTATGCATCGGAATATTGGAAATGGATTGGTGTTGTGTTAAAAAAAACAACAACCCAATCAATCATTTTGAATCCCGTTTCTTTTCTCCAAGTGTTTTTGTTCTGGACAATTAGCTCATCAGAGTTTGTTTGTGTAAGGTGTGTGTAATATGTTTATAGAGTATAGCAGCTGACATAATGTAGTTCTTGGCTAGCAGTTGTATTCCCTCTTTCCACAAGTAACTTCTAGAAATGATAACACAACATTCATATGAATAACTCCCCATCAAGAAGGAAAAAAAGTCATAGGAACTCACATTCTCCAATTATATTTTAAATCTGTCTTGTTAAAGGTTTTCATAGGCATAGCTATAGCTATACATAGCTAAACAATTTATTTCAACTGTAAATTCTTCAACCAGGCTTTGGAAGGCATAAGTAATGCTCCAGTGTGTTTAGTGCTGTGTTAAAGAGGAATGTGCTCATTCTGAAGTAATTAAAGCAAACACTAACTTAAATTTTATTTAGATATGAAAGGAGAAGGGAATGAAATATGGTTCATGCATATACTGAGAGTGGCTTGTTCTGTATCAGCATTCTTCAACCTTGGGGTGGGACCCCAATGGGGTCGCAAAGCCTCAGTTGTGGGATTGCCACAATTTATGGGAATGAAAATCCAATGGATGAAGACCACTGGACTAGAGCAACACCAGGTAAAGGGTGAGGCAATCTGGTGCATCCCTTTAGGTACCAGGAGATTGTGTCCCAGTCTTGCTCAGGGTCTTAGCAATTGTTCTAAAATAGCTTTCAGTAGTGCCAGGCTTCATGATGACATTTTCTGCTCTCTCTAATATCTTGTTACAATGAACAGTGTTGGGAGTGGGTGGCAATGGGGGCAGAAAGGGTCCGGGGGGGGGACAAGATCACTCTCATACTTCTTTCTTTCTTTCTTTCTTTCTTTCTTTCTTTCTTTCTTTCTTTCTTTCTTTCTTTCTTTCGGTCATGGCACAAAAGGTTGAAGGCCACCGTTCTGTATCATGCAATAAAACCCTTGAATCAAAGCTCTGTGTGTGGTGCAGTGCAATGCTATCTTGCGCTGGAACAGGCAAGCCAGGAGGCTTGCGCTGTATCAGCGTGAGATAGGGCGCCAAAGTGACTCAGCCAGAAGTAAGCCTGGGTAAGCTACTGCAGCCCCTATGAATCTCCTTGGACTTGCACCATCTCAGGTGGTGGCACAATTCCGAGGAGAGTGGAGAGCCTTGAAGCCGCTCCCTGCTGTTCGAGAATGGGGGTTGGGATCCAACATAGCAGCCGAATCCTAGCCCTGTCTCCCACTACCCTCCCACCCCCGGGACTGCCTTCCCAGCCCTGGGACGCCTCCCTGCTGCTTCCTCCCTGGCCAACCCATAGCCTTGCCTTGGCCGAGCTCGGCTGATGCAAGGCTCACCCCGCAAGTCACCACGGTGGCTGCATGCAGTCTCCGTGTGCCAGCACACCTTAATGTGCTGGCGTGTCTTACTCCCGAAGAGGCACAAATGTGCTTTACAGCACATTTGTGACCCTCCTCCTAACTCATGGTTAGGATTGTGCCCTTAGTTGGTGTGTATATAAGTACGTATATGTAAACACAGTTGAAACCCCATGTTCAAAACATATCATATATATAAAGATAGCATTCTCATTGCTTAGGGCGCAATACTAGCCTGCACCAGTACAGCCAGGCCACAGTGGCCTGTGCTGTACCAGCACAGGTTAGTAACAAGCTGGAGGTCACTTGGTGCAAGGGAATAGTTTTTCCCTTACCCCGTGTCAATCCTTACCCTGTGTCGAGCACATCCTGTCCTATGGGTCTACTTGGAACTGCACCAGCTATTTACCTGGGGCGAGTCCAAGCAGCTCATGTAAGTCTGCCAGGCCCTGAAGTAGGAGTGAGGATACAGTGTGTGCTGCCACCACCAATCTTGCCCCCTTGCTGGGCCCTTGTACAGCTCTCCCCACACCCGGAACACTCACCCCTCCTGCCATCTGGAACCTGCACTGACTCAAGTGGATATTAGGATTGGGTTGTTAGTGCTTCCTGATTCAGTGCTAGTTAGCATGTCTAACTTGAAGTTCAGTGATTATAGAAGTGTTGCTCAGTGTACACTGAATTTGAGTAATTGCATATTCACCAGGTACTCATATATTCATATATTTTTACACTGCTTACAGTGATCTGATGATTGCTCTCCTAGCACTTGTAAGTGCGCATTCTCCTTGTCTCAGTTGAATCAACATTTGAATCAACATGAATCCTCCTCCAAGACAGGGAGGAATGATAACTTTTTCACAGTTTGCTGAGAGCTGTCTCTTTTCCCTTCAAGAAAATTCCTGTCGGCACCCCTTGAGAATACAAGCTATCTTGGGATATAGCAGCTACATGCTCCACTGATATGGGAACATGAATGAAAGAGAAAAGCAGTCTTTCTTTGAAGGCCACGTGCAGTTGCATGTAACAGAGTTCTGCTCATGAACAGAGTTCACCTTGAAAGCTTCCAGAGCTCTATTGAGTGTTTCTGTCCCTGCCCTCAAGTGGGGGAAACCCGTGCATATGGTGTGCTTTGAAGATGGGAAGAATGCCCAGTCTTTCATTTCCTTTTTGACTGCTGCCTCAGCAGCATCCTGAAAGGATTGCTTCTGGCTTGTATTTTCTCCTCATTATTCTGAAATGAAGAACCTTTTACCTTAGTTTTTAGCCTTATTTTATCTCTTAGTGTCAGCACTAGTTAGTTTTCTGCAAAAAGAAAAAAAAGAAGATAAACAGTATATGCTCTGGTGCTAAATTTCCCCTCCCCACACTCATCCCGATGAGCACAATTCCAGCCCGCAGTGTCTTGTGGGAACTCGTATAATGGACTTCTGTGCCCATTATAAATGGTTCTTTTAACAAATCAGGAAAAAAAAATTGTTAGCTTTGCCTGGAGCCTGCACTGTGGGAGTTGGTGCTTATCTTCTTCCCCTACGGGGAGGTCCACCAGTCACAGACTTTGTCTAAACAGGCTTCATCTTGGATGCTCTATCGAGGAAGCTGCAGGGACCCATGGCGGCTTCCAACAATGGTTAAAAATCCCTCATTGTCATTGGTAAGCCGCTGGCAGGGGCAGTTCAGGGGGAGAATCATGGGCGGATTGAGGCAAGGAGCAGGAGGGGGATGATCTCAGTGGCAGGCTTACACATCGAGATCCCCTTCCCAGCTTGGACTCACCTCCAGGAGTCTCCTCAGACTTGGCATAGGTCTGAGGGGACCCATTAGAGAACAGGCGACCTACGGAATAAGTAAAAAAGGTTTTTACTTATTTCTCCTGGGCCGTCTGGCTCCCCACCACCCACAGAATGCAGCACATGCTCTCTCATCAGTGTTGCATGGTCTGAGCTGGCAGGGGATAGAATTTTGCCCTCAGTTGCTGAAGCAGGTTCTATCCAGAGAGGGATTCCAGCTTTCCAATTCATGTGGGAAGCATCAAGCCAGGTTGTGGACATAAAGTTTCTGTGCCAAAGCTTCCTAAGCAGGCTGTATTCCAAAAGGGATAGCAGCATTCACATACATGTGGAAAGTGTGAACTCCTGGCCAGGCATAAGACTTTCTTTGCAGTTATAGGCTTCCCATAACTATTTAAAAGGGTTCCGTTCCTGGAAGGAATTTTGATTCTCACACTCATTTGAGCTGTCAGTCAGCTTCTGTCTCTGTCATGACAGCAGTCATCTGCCTGTCTAAACACCAATGCATCTCTGAGGCAGAAATTGATATTTACAAAAACCAGTTAGATCTCTCTGACTGGTCTCATTCCCTCAGGCAGGGGTCTCCAAACCCTGGCCCAGGGGCCAAATGTGGCCCGCGGAGACCCTCTATCCGGCCCGCGGCCAACCTCTGATCCCCTGAGAGTCTCTGGCCCAGTTGACCAAACACAACCAGAGTTGTGCTTGTGAGATGGGGGATTATGGGGGATTGTGCTTGTGAGATGAGATTATGTTTTTATCTGCTTTTAAATTATGTTTTTAACTGTTTTAACCTTGTTTTGTAAGCCGCCTTGAGTCCCTTCGGGGAGAAAGGCGGGGTAAAAATAAAGTATAATAATAATATAATAATGGGAGAATGGGGGTCCATTTTAGTGTGTGTGCTTTATTTCTTGGGCTGTGTTGGTGCTTGGAGAAATCCTAGACATTTGAGCCCATTCATTCATTCATTGCAGTTATTCATCTAAGTTTTTATATTTAATTTTTTCCCCGGCCCTCAACGCTGTGCCAGATATTTGATGCGGCCCTTTCGCCAAAAAGTTTAGAGACCCCTGCCCTAAGGGATCCGTTCCAATATAGGTTCCAATATAGGTTTTCTCCTTATCAAGAGTTCTCGATAGACATCAGTGGATTTGTTTTGGCTCCCCATATTGATTACAGTTTTAAGCACAATACTCTAAGCTTTGGTACCAAGTTCTGTGCCTAGCTTTTGCCTTGGTACCAGGGATGGAAACTTGAGTCCTGATGACTCAAGTTCTGAAAACACATGTTTTCCATGACTTGTATGAAATTGAGTCACCCACTTCACTGACGGTGTCCTGACTCGTGGCAGTGACTTGGAAAAGAGGCATGACTTATATATATTTGAGTCACAAAGACTCATGTTTTTTGTGCCCGCAACTCAGTTTTGTATCTGTGTGCTTGCTTCCTTTTTTATTGCTTCTACTTCACCCTGAAAGATCTTGTGGGCATTCCTGAAGTCAGCAGTCAGACTAGTGTGAGCAGCAGATGTGGTGGAAGAAGGATAGGTTAGTTCCAGGAGCTTGGGGGATGAGAGGCGATGGGAGGCTTAACAAGACTGGGGGAAGGAACCAGAAGAAGGAGTAATAGGGGGGCTCTCTTGTCCATCTCAGAAGGAATGGACGATTGATTGGCCAAATAGATGGTCTGATTTTTTTCTCTGGACAAGGGCAGGGAGAAGGAGAAGTCAATAGATTTGTTCTTGCAATAGGAACAAATGCCAGGATAACCTAGGGAGGGGGCAAAGGAGACAGGCAAAAAAGGGAGGGGGTGTTTCCTTGCAATAGAAGAGGAGGAAGGAAGCCCCATTGACCGCAATGGGACTTCTGAGTAGAACTGCAAAGGATTGGGTTGTAAGCCTCCCAGCTGCTGCAGACAATCCTCTCTCCCACATGCTGCTTCTGTTCCCTCATGCTGTTTGTCCCCTTCCACCTTGCCAAGCTCAGACCCCTTCCTGTTGATCTGTGGCATGCTGTTCAGCAGGCCTTCTAAAGAGATAATCAAAGTTGTGATGTGAAGGGGGGGTAATCTCTGGGATTTGAATAGGGAAACAATTGTTCCCCTCCCCAGAGGAGGCTTCCACAACTCCCCTCCCCCAGGCAGGATGCAGAGGTAGCCATTGTGTCACCCCTGCAACAGCAGGAGGAAAGAATAAGGACATAAGAACAACATAAGAACAGCCCCACTGGATCAGGCCATAGGCCCATCTAGTCCAGCTTCCTGTATCTCACAGCGGCCCACTAAATGCCCAGGGAGCACACCAGATAACAAGAGACCTGCATCCTGGTGCCCTCCCTTCCATCTGGCGTTCTGACATAGCCCATTTCTAAAATCAGGAGGTTGCACATACACATCATGGCTTGTAACCCGTAATGAATTTTTCCTCCAGAAACTTGTCCAATCCCCTTTTAAAGGCATCCAGGCCAGATGCCGTCACCACATCCTGTGGCAAGGAGTTCCACAGACCAACCACACGCTGAGTAAAGAAATATTTTCTTTGTAAATATTTATTTTCTTTGTAAATAGGGTTGGGCTTTCTGTATAAGGCAGCTTTCTCTCTCCCTTGCATCCTCATATTTGTATTGAGCTTTCTAAGGTTTCCTTATGTGGGAAGCAAGTGTTATCTGAAAGTCATATGTAGTCACTATGATGTACACAGAATTCTCAAAAAAAGAATGTTTGGGAAATTTTAAGACACATTAGTAGTAGCATTTGTGGGGCCATGCAGACAGCATTTGGTTAGCCCTGGCGCTGCTACATATGCTCAGCTGGATAAATATTTTTATTAAGCCTTCCAATCCAGCATCTTTCCCAGCCAAAAGTAAATAAATGAAAAAGGAGAGAGATGAACTAGGTTAATAATTCTGACTTGGCCCCCTCCTTTCAACCTCCTCCTAAATCAAGCAACTGGCATATAGCATGTCCCATAAGCAAAGTAATGCCAATACACACACACACAACCCTCTGCATATTAGACTGAGCATAAAGACATTTGATTTGGTTTGCTACCAAACCGTGAAAACATTTCATAGTTGTTCTTGCTTCTTTCGTAGATGTCAGAGAGCTTCCATGCATTTTTTAAAAATCTAGGTAGGAGACTCTTCCTCAATCTGTCTGTGAGGTTGTCAGATCTTCCATAATACAAAGTATGGTATTATGAATAATAATTACATGGTTGACATTAGCAAATTCTTCTCATTCAAGAATGAGAAGAAAGTCTCCTGTTGCTTTCTGGACACATTTGATTTAGTACAGTGGCTCCCAAACTGTGGGTCAGGACCCACTGGTGGGTTGTGGCCTGGTTTTTGGGTGATGGAAAGATGAGATAACTGATCACCAATGGGTGATGGAAAGATCAGATAACTAATTTTTTCAAATCCTGAGGCTATTCAGAAATCAGATACTATAGCTGCTAATTACCATGCAAAGAGCTGAGCTCCTGCAATTTGCAAGCATGTGTAAATATAGAGAGATAAATGTTTGAGGGTCTTTTTCTGAGGGTCTTAAATGAATAAATAAATATTATTTCTAGATCTCCTTTTTAAAAGCTGGTAAACGTAGGTGGGTCCCAACAGAGTGTCATTTTAAAAAATGGGTCCTGGTGCTAAAAAGTTTGGGAATCACTGATTTAGCTGGTATTGATCAATTCATCTATCAAATTTTAAAATAAATGTTATGGCAGTGATTTGCACATTAGTGGATTAAATCCTGCATACTATGGAAGGGCAACTGACAGAGCAATCCTATCTTGCGCTGCAACACGCAGCCTCTGTGGGCCTCAAAAGATCCCCCAGAGGTAAGGGAAGCCCAGCTCCCCTTTCTTCCAGGGTGTGGGTAGCCCCACAGACCCAATCCGCAGTTACCTAAAACTGAGATTATGGAATTCACGGATATCGGGCCCCCCTGTACGGGTTTCATGTTGCTAGGGGCATCCAGGGGTAAGGACACCGCTTAGAAAAGGGGTTTATTTGTTTATACAAATAGACTTATTTTGCTTTTGATGGCAAGATGTCACAATGTTTGTACCATGTCTTTTTGTCCACTTTCAGCATAAACTGTGATCATCTTTGGAAAATTGGGCTATGTATCAGAATGCCAGATGCAAGGGAGGGCACCAGGATGCAGCTCTCTTGTTACCTGGTGTGCTTCCTGGGGCATTTGGTGGGCCGCTGTAAGATACAGGAAGCTGGACTAGATGGGCCTATGGTCTGATCCAGTGGGGCTGTTCTTATGTTCCATCCTCCCTGTGGCTTTGCATGAAGGTTGGGGGCAGTGAGGGCAAAGCAGGGAAAAAAGAGGAAATGGATTTTTAACCATACTTCCTCATCTTGTTATCCCGGCATTAATCCTAGATCAAAAGATGAGTATCGAATGCCCAGTATGAAAAAAAATAGGTGTAATACGGGGCTGAAACAAAATTTTGATCTTGCCATCAAATTGCATTCTTAAATGTTTAATTGCATCCCATTTATATCCATGTCAAGACAGCAAAATCTAACCTGCAACAACTAATGTGCAAATTTTAGTCAACAGAAGATTTCTGCCCTCTGCCTCCCCCAACCCTGCTGTTTATAAGATCTGTTATTCTAGAGCACTGATTTATAGTGATATTGCATTACTCTTTGAGGTTAACAAGCTCACCCATGAAGTTATAATTCACAAATTCTGACATTTTAATAAGGCTTAATAGAACAATTTTAAAAGTTAGGATGGACCTCATGTACGGTTTCTTGCATGGAGTGAACACCTTTTTGACTCTGAAGTATACAGCAATACTTAACCATAAAATATATTTTAAAACTCCAAGGTCTTTTAAGGATGATACTTTCTTAAGGTTATTGAACATTTCCAAATGTTCAACCCCTGCTAATTGGGTAAGAGGCACTTTTTCAAGTGGGTGCTCCTCTTTTTAGCAGGGGAGAGTAACTGGCCCACCTCACCCCAGCACTGTCTGTTCTAGTGGCTGTCTGCTGGTATTCATTTGCATCTTTTTAGATTTTCCCCTGAGGGCTGGGGATAAGAATAGGCCCTCAGTTTGGCTGTACTTGTCGTAAGAGGCAACTAAACAGCCACCGGGTAGATGGGGCTCGTCAGCCTGGGAAGGCAGCTCATCTGAGAGAAGGAAAACTCTGATCCCAAACCTCCACTGCCTTGTGGCTACATCCAGTTATGGAAAAGGCTTCAGGAGTCAACCTCGAGGCAAAATCCAGAGCCGGAGTCCCTGAGGCAGTTCATGGCTGAACACAGTCACGTTCTGGCAACTCCTGCGACGCCGCTGGAACCAACCGTATTGGCCTCTGCCTTTCCATTGGACCATTTCAGCGACATGAAGAGGGGGGATTTGCTGCATGGGTAACAGCCTATCCTCCATACCTACTTTACCCAGGCTTCGCGCACTAGAGAGGACACTCTGTTCCAGAACCACCATTCAGAGCGTGACACCATAGTCTTCCGAGACTGAAGGATGCCAACTCAACTCTTTTTAGATTGTGAGCCCTTTTGGGACAGGGAGCCATTTAGTTATTTGATTTTTCTCTGTAAACCGCTTTGTGAACTTTTAGTTGAAAAGCAGTATATAAATACTGTTGATTGATTGAAATGGGTGACTGGTGCCAAGCAAGATGCTGACACTGAGATGTAAAGGGCTATCTGATACATATTGAAGGCCACAGCCCTCTGCTGCATAAGTTGTAGTCCAATAAATGCTGGGTCTACATGTGTAGTCAAATGAAATAATAGAATGCTGAGATGTTAGAATGAATGGTATCATTTGGGAGTACAGGTGACAGACAGCACTTCAAAGTTCTTCCCTAAGTAAACAGCTTTCCACAAATCAAAGAAGAACTAGGCTCAGTGCTGTGCCTACTAAACTGTCTTCTATTTGCATTGAATATCCATGTAGAAGAGTATTCAAAAATGGGATTTCTCACCTGCAGTCTGCAATCAGTTCTAGCTCTTCAACATTCTACCACCTCGTTCTCCTGCATCAGAGATCAGAGAGACCTGTGTTAGCCAAAAAGCTCACTGTGCAGTCTCATCTGCCTTAGAATAGTGTTGTGAGTAGCATAAAATTACTCAATAACTTGAAGCATTAAGAGTCGGTGAATTGTGGTAACCAGCCACAGATGCTAGAATTTGAATGTGATATCATATATGGGTCTTGAACTAGATTGAAGCCGGTACCCTTCTTAAGTTCAAAATCCCCAGAGAGTTAAATCTTTTTGAGGAACAGGAGAGGAATTTCTTGGACATGAAAGAAGCATGATGTAGTGCATCATGCAATAAGTTATGAAATCAGTATGCATAGCATTTTTATTTCTTGAAAAGAAAGTTTTATGGCAGGGGTGGCCAAACCATGGCTCGTGACCCACACTTGGCTCTTTGACATATAATATGGTGGTTGGCAACCTTCAGTCTCGAAAGACTATGGTATAAGCCTACAGCACCCAGTATTCCCAGGCGGTCTCCCATCCAAGCACTAACCAGGCCTGACCCTGCTTAGCTTCTGAGATCAGACGAGATTGGGCATGTGCAGGGTAACAGTTGCTGTCATATAATATGTGGCTCACAGAAATAGGTTGGCTGAGCTCCTTTTTTGTATTACAATTAATATAAAAGGTAAATAAAAGTTTATCGAGTTTTATAATCATTTACTGAGTCCACTGGATGAAAAAAAGTCAGTTTAATGTTCATGGTGAGTATTGTGTGCTGGAACAGGCAGCCAGAGGCTCAAGCAGGGGCAAGGGGAAACTTTTCCTCTTACCCTAGGGAGAGCCACTGCTGTCCCAATGGGGCTATTCAGATCTGCACCACCTCAGAAGGTAGTGCAAATCTGAGCAGCCCAGGACTATCCCAGGCTGTCTGGGAATGGTGTTAGGATCCGGTATGGCCCGCCTCCTGCTTCCTGCCCACCTGCCCCCAGGAATGCCTGCTGCCTACCCTCCCCCCACCGCAAAATGCCTCCCTCCCACCTTCTCCCTACCCTCTCCATTCCCCCCCCCCCCCAGATCCCTGGGCTAGCTGAGCTCAGCCAATGCAAACTCACAATCCCTGGAGCAAATGTCCATGTGCTGGCTTTTCTTCCCCCAGAGTGGTGCAAAACTGCTTGATGGCACTTTTGCAACACTCCTGCACCAGCGTAAGGGACTTGCATCAACCCAGGGCTCAGTTTGGATTGCGTCCTTAAGAATTTAAATGCTTCTTAAATACTGTGGCTCTCAAACATATATCTTGCAACTCTCAAGTATCTGAAGTTTATTGCATGTGGCTCTTATGTTAAACAAGTTTGACACCCTGTTATTTGGAGTCAAAGGTAAGATGGACAGTCAGACAGAAGAAGATGAGAGCTGAATAAATGCCTACAGCAATTTTCAGTCTCTTTCATCTCACGGCACACTGACAAGGCACTAAGGCGCAATCCTAACCCACTTTCCAGCAGCGACATAAGGGCAATGCAGCTACGAGGTAAGGGAACAAACATTACCTTACTTGAGGAGGCCTCCGTGAGTGCCACCCAACTGCAGGATACAGCACATGTCCCACTGGCACTGCTATGCCTGCACTGGAAAGTTGGTTAGGATCTGGGCCTAGAATTGTCAAGGGACATCATCAGATTTTTGACAACTGACAAAAGAAAAGCAACTTGTTTTATATCTTTTCCTTTAAAGAGTACTGAAAATGTAAACATGCTTAGAATTTTTTTTTTTAAAGAGGCAACTAGAAGGTCAAAAAAATCTAAGCTGCTGTATATATTATAATAAATCTTGATGCCAATATAAATGGAACAATTTTCCATTTTCGAATAATTTTTATCATGCTGGATAAGCTTCTTTGAGGTTTATGGTAGCTAATGGAATATCCTTATCACATTGTAAAATGGACACTGCCAGAAAAAGAGGCATTCAAAAAGACCTTCTCCATTACATTTGTCAAATGTTAGAAGAGATAAGATGCCAATGAATTATTCAACTTGCTAGAAATTTGGGTCAGCACTACTGGCAAAACAATTTTGAATATAATCTCCCATCTCTAGTTAGAACGTTAATCTTTGCATTTCTATACTGTTAGAAATCATGCGTTCTTTATCAGAGAGTCAGAAAGTTTTAAACTTTTATAATAGTTGCATTAACTTAATTCTAGAATATATTTTTATATTAATAGAAATGAATTCTGTACAATATTTCAAGATGTCTTCCGTTAAATGTTAGTTATCAGATCAGGAGTCAAGACTGGGAAAATGTTAAGGTTTAAAAATCAATAAGTTGCAAAGAAACCTATTGTATTGGCAACCTTCAGTCTCGAAAGACTATGGTATCGCGCTCTGAAAGGTGGTTCTGGCACAGCGTCTAGTGTGGCTGAAAAGGCCAATCCGGGAGTGACAATCCCTTCCACACCGGGAGCAAGTGCAGTCTGTCCCTGGTCTGTCTCCCTGGCTATGGGCCTTCCTTCTTTGCCTCTTTGCCTCAGACTGTTGGCAAAGTGTCTCTTCAAACTGGGAAAGGCCATGCTGCACAGCCTGCCTCCAAGCGGGCCGCTCAGAGGCCAGGGTTTCCCACTTGTTGAGGTTCATCCCTAAGGCCTTCAGATCCCTCTTGCAGATGTCCTTGTATCGCAGCTGTGGTCTACCTGTCGGGCGCTTTCCTTGCACGAGTTCTCCATAGAGGAGATCCTTTGGGATCCGGCCATCATCCATTCTCACAACATGACCGAGCCAACGCAGGCGTCTCTGTTTCAGCAGTGAATACATGCTAGGGATTCCAGCACGTTCCAGGACTGTGTTGTTTGGAACTTTGTCCTACCAGGTGATGCCGAGGATGCGTCGGAGGCAGCGCATGTGGAAAGCGCTCAGTTTCCTCTCCTGTTGTGAGCGAAGAGTCCATGACTCGCTGCAGTACAGAAGTGTACTCAGGACGCAAGCTCTGTAGACCTGGATCTTGGTATGTTCCGTCAGCTTCTTGTTGGCCCAGACTCTCTTTGTGAGTCTGGAAAACGTGGTAGCTGCTTTACCGATGCGCTTGTTTAGCTCGGTATCGAGAGAATGAGTGTCGGAGATCGTTGAGCCAAGGTACACAAAGTCATGGACAACCTCCAGTTCATGCTCAGAGATTGTAATGCAGGGAGGTGAGTCCACATCCTGAACCATGACCTGTGTTTTCTTCAGGCTGATTGTCAGTCCAAAATCTTGGCAGGCCTTGCTAAAACGATCCATGAGCTGCTGGAGATCTTTGGCAGAGTGGGTAGTGACAGCTGCATCGTCGGCAAAGAGGAAGTCACGCAGACATTTCAGCTGGACTTTGGATTTTGCTCTCAGTCTGGAGAGGTTGAAGAGCTTTCCGTCTGATCTGGTCCGGAGATAGATGCCTTCTGTTGCAGTTCCAAAGGCCTGCTTCAGCAGGACAGCGAAGAAAATTCCAAACAAGGTTGGTGCAAGAACACAGCCCTGCTTCACTTCGCTTCGGATGTCAAAAGGGTCTGATGTGGAGCCATCGAAGACAACAGTGCCTTTCATGTCCTTGTGGAAAGATCTGATGATGCTGAGGAGCCTGGGTGGACATCCGATCTTGGGGAGAATCTTGAAGAGGCCGTCTCTGCTGACCAGGTCGAAAGCCTTTGTGAGATCTATGAAGGCTATAAAGAGTGGCTGTCGTTGTTCCCTGCATTTCTCCTGCAGTTGTCTAAGGGAGAATACCATATCAGTGGTGGACCTGTTGGCTCGGAATCCACACTGCGATTCTGGATAGACGCTCTCTGCAAGTACCTGGAGCCTCTTTAGTACAACTCGGGCAAACAGCTTTCCTACAATGCTAAGGAGAGAGATGCCGCGGTAGTTGTTGCAGTCACCCCTGTCACCTTTGTTCTTGTACAGCGTGATGATGTTTGCATCCCTCATGTCTTGAGGTACTCCACCTTCTCTCCAGCAGAGACAAAGGATTTCATGCAGCTCAGTGACGATGATCTCTTTGCAGCATTTTAGGACTTCAGCAGGGATGCTGTCTTTTCCAGGTGCCTTGCCAAAGGCAAGGGAGTCCAGGGCCACGTGAAGTTCTTCTAGGGTTGGTTCACTGTCAAGCTCTTCCAGCACAGGCAGGCACTCAATGTTGTTCAGTGCTTCTTCAGTGACTACATTTTCTCTGGAATATAGCTCAGAGTAGTGCTGCACCCAGCGTTCCATCTGCTGCGCCCGATCCTGGATGACCTCGCCTGTGGCAGACTTCAGAGGGGCAATTTTCCTCTGTGTTGGACCTAGGGCCTGCTTGATACCATCATACATCCCCTTGATGTTGCCCGTGTCAGCTGCTATCTGTATCTCGGAACAGAGCTGGAGCCAGTAGTCGTTAGCACATCTCCTGGCAGTCTGTTGGACTTTGCTGCGAGCAGTTCGGAGGACCTGCAGGTTGCGCTCACTGGGACAGGCCTTGTATGCTGCTTGAGCTCTCCTCTTTTCCTCAATGACTGGTGTCAACTCCTCAGAGTGGGCTTCAAACCAGTCTGCCGCCTTGTTGGTCTTCTTGCCGAATATGGACAAGGCGGTGTTGTAAACGGTATTCTTGAAATGTTCCCATCTGTTGGATGCGTTTGCGTCGACCGGGCCTGGAAGAGATTCCTCAAGCGCTTGTGCAAATTCCTCCACTTTTCTCTGATCCCGGGTCTTGCTGGTATCAATGCGAGGTCTTCCTTCCTTTTTCGTGTGATACAGCCGCTTTGTTTGCAGTTTCACTCTGCTGCACACCAGGGAGTGGTCAGTGTCGCAGGCAGCACCATGATAACTGCGTGTGATCTTGATGCTGGGAAGGCTGGAGCGTCTGGTGAGGATCAGGTCGAGCTGGTGCCAGTGCTTTGATCTTGGATGTCTCCAAGAGACTCTATGTTGGGGCTTTGTGTTGAAGAATGTGTTGCTGACACAGAGACCGTGATGACAGCAAAACTCTAGCAGGCGTTGGCCATTTTCGTTCATCCTCCCAGTGCCAAACTGACCTAAGCAAGTGGGCCATGAACTGTTATCAGCACCAACTCTAGCATTGAAATCGCCGAGGATGAACAATGGCTCTTTTACAGGGATTTTCTTGACAGTGGTGGCCAGGTCATCATAGAATTTGTCTTTGGCTTCTGCTGGAGACGACAGAGTCGGTGCATAAGCACTGATGAGAGTGATAGGTCCTGCTGATGACTGGAGCTGCAGGGACAAAATTCTTTCACTTCCCACGGTAGGTGGGATGATGGATTTCAGCAGGGTATTTCTGACCGCAAAGCCAATGCCATGTTCCCTGGTTTCGTTTGGTGGTTTTCCCTGCCAGAAAAATGAGAAATTTCTCTCCTTGACAGATCCGGAATCTGGCAGCCTAGTCTCTTGAAGGGCGACGATGTCCATCTGCAGTCTGCTCAGCTCCATGTCGATGACAGCTGTTTTGCGTGCGTCGTCTATTTCTTGCAGGTCATCAGAGAAGCCAGGTGTCATTGTCCTAACATTCCAGGTGCCCAGCTTTAGGGCAGTAGTTTTCTGTTTTCTGTTGCATGGTGCAGAGTTGTCGATCCGCTTGTCGGTTTTCACCCTAAACCCCACGCACCCCATGAGGTTAACGGACCGTGGCGAGGCAACACCTTACTGGCTGGGGACTGCCCAGCTTAAGGCGGGTGGTAGCTGCCCAATGAGATGCAATGATCTCTCCCACCGTCGGAAGCAGCCCCTGGCGTCATGCTCTACGCCAATCGAGCAAAGACTTATAACCGGTAAACTGCTGCTTCCCGTGTTGTGCCGACGCCGTATGGCGAAGTTGGAGTGTCCTCTCCAGTGCGCGAAGCCTGGGTAAAGAAGGTATGGAGGATAGGCTGTTACCCATGCAGCAAATCCCCCCTCTCCACGTCGCTGGAATGGTCCAATGGAAAGGCAGAAGCCAATACGGTTGGTTCCAGCGGCGTCGCAGGAGTTGCCAGAACGTGACTGTGTTCAGCCATGAACTGCCTAAGGGACTCCGGCTCCTGATTTTGCCTCGAGGTTGACTCCTGAAGCCTTTTCCAGAACTGGATGTAGCCACAAGGCAGTGGAGGTTTGAGGTCAGAGTTTCCTTCTCTTAGATGAGCTGCCTTCCTAGGCTGACGAGTCCCATCTACCCGGTGGCTGTTTAGTCGCCTCTTATGACAAGTACAGCCAAACTGAGGGCCTATTCTTAGCCCCCAGCCCCCAGGGTATTTATACAGGCATTTATTTAAAAGTAGAGCCAGCTAAAACCAGATTACAACAACCAAAAGAAGAATAATACAGTTGTTTATGCTTGTAGGTACTCACAGCTGAGAGTCTATGTCAAATGCTGCATAGATTTATTAAGACTGTATTCTCACTATACCAATTTGGATGTGTGAATTGGTTTTGAGAGCCCAGCAGACTGAACGTCTACTGTCTCCCGTATTTCATTATCATTGGGTTGTATCCTAAGGATACCCTCTGCAAACAGAAGCATTTCAACAAGAGAGGATGAGCATTTTGTAATCATTTCCCCCTCCCCTCTGCCCTGAGTGCATTGAAGATATTCTTTTGAGATTTGAGGGTTTGGCACAGAAGGTCACAAAAGGAAGGACTGGTATAAATTGCTCATCACCCTTGTATGAACAGAACTTCTTATATTTGATGGCTGGTAGGCTGCAACCCACTGCTGATTCACTATATAGAACTTTTAAACTTGTAGAAATTGCACTATTTCGATGGAGTAGGAAGTCACTCTTGTTCCCATTTTGCATACTGGGACAAAAAAACCCTTAACGTATAGGCTAATGAGTTCTGTCTGTGATGGATCAGGAAAGAAACCTTCGGGTGCTGGTGAACAGCTCAATGAGGGCCCAGCACTATCCAATTTTCCAGTGCGGTGCAGCCGTGCCAATGGGGTTTGCGTTGCATCCTTTGATGAGGAGGCAGTTACAGAGGCCTCCTCAAGGTAAAGGAACATTTGTTCCATTACCTTGGGACTGCATTGTGGCTGCACAGGTCCCGGAAAATTGGATAGGATTGGGCCCTGAAAGTGTTGACTCAGTGTGCAGCAGTGGTGAAGAAGGCCAATTCCATGCTTGGGATAATTAAAAGGGGAATTGAGAATAAAACAGTCACTATTATAGTGCCATTGTACAAATCAATGATAAGGCTACATCTGGTGCATTGCATCCAGTTCTGGTCACCATGTCTCAAAAAGTACATAGTGGAATTAGAAAAGATGCAGAAGAGAGTGACCAAAATGATTACTGGGCTGGGGCACCTCATAAGGAAAGAGCCTTCATTATAGGGATCTTTAGAAAAAAGGTGCCTGAAGATGATTAGAATATACAAAATTATGCAGGGGATGGATAGAAGTGAATAGAAACAGTGATTTTCAACATTTTTCATCTCATGGCACACTGACAAGGTGCTAAAATTACCAAGGCACACCATCAGTATTTGACTACCAGCAAGGTACACCATTCACATCCCCCAATGGCCCTACTAATAAATGACCCTCTCCAAACTCCTGTGGCACACCTGTGGACCACCCGTGGCACACCAGTTTGCCACGGCACAGTGGTTGAAAATGGCTGGAATAGAGGGATGTTCTTTTCCCTCTTAAATAACACAGGAACCAGGGACATCCACTAAAACTGAGTCTCAGGAGAATAAGAACAGACAAAAGAAAATATTTCTTTACCCAGTGAGTAATCAGTCTGTGGAAGTCCTTGCCACAGGATGTGGTGATAGTATTTGCCTACATGGGATTACATGCCTTAAAAGGGGATTAGACCAATTTCTAGAAGAAAAGTTCATCACAGGTTAAAAGCTGTGAAGCATATGTGCAACCTCCTGATTTTAGAGTAGGCTACCTCAGAGTGTCAGATGTAAGGGAATGGTAGCAGGATGCAGGTCTCTTTTTGTCTTGGACAACTGGTGGGCTACTGTGGGATGCAGGAAGTTGGACTGGAGGGCTGTTCTTGTGTTCTTATGTTCTTACATTCTGAGGCTTAGGTATATTGATTTTGGTCTAGAAAACCTGCAGCAAGTTTAAAGTTTGAGTTTAGGATCCAAATCCAATTTCAACCCTGTGCAGCACTTTTAACTCTCATGCACTGAATATGAACCAGTAGCGCAACAACAATCATAATTTTATTTTAAACTGCTTAATAATTATGAATCCTACTTTGTAATGTTGCATTTAAAATTGCAAACTAAGGCCAAAACTTTTCACTCAGTTGCCTGAGCTTTAGAAGCGTCTTTGTGGAATAGAAAAAAAGGACATTTAGGGTCCAATCCTATCTAACTTTCCAGCACCTCTACGACTGCTACCCACTGCAGGATGCAACATATACCCCATTGGCATGGCTGCATTAGCACCAGAAATTTGGATAGAATTGGTAGAAGCCAATAAATATTTACTCAGTCCTATTGTGTTCAATGAGACTTACTCAGGAAAGTTGTGAGCAAGAGCTACCAGTGTATTCTATCATTATGAAGAGGTAAAGCCAAGTTTGTAACTTATGACATGCATGTTTGCAAAATGTTTGTTTGCATTCCCACCTTACATTTTTAGTTACATACCTCAAACATTTTACTGCACACCAAAAAAAATATGTAAAGTGGTTTTGTGCATGTGTTTGTATATGCGCTAGATTCTATACTATTAGGTTTATGGATCATTATGGTGGAACTTTTTCAATGATCTAGATAAGCTTCTGGTTCAACGGAAAACTGAAAAAGAACAGATCAAACTTGAGATGGTCAAAATTGCTTCTGTTCCCTTAGCTGAAGTCTTTGCATGCTTTCAAAATCCATCCCTGGATCCCATGCAGATACCAATATCAGCGGATAATGGAATCTGCAGGGAGGGCTTCAAAGACCTCCTGGACATGACCAAAAGTGCCTTCTGGTCACATCCAAGAAGTGTTCTGAGGCCTGGGGAGCCCATGTGCATCGCTCAGAAGATTTTCTGGAGGCCTCTTAAAGGCAGATTTGGCAAAAACCAGAAGTGAGTAGACCTTCTGAGGCCTAGGGAGGGCCTCAGAACACCTTCCAGACAGAAGCAAAAGACCCTTCTGATTGCGTATTGGAGGTCAAGTGAGGCTGTCCAGTGTGGGTCAACACACAGCGTGGGTCAGCACCCATGCCAAGCCAAATCTGCAGATGTGAACCCATGGATAAGAAGGTTCTACTGTATCCCTCTCTATCAATATTATACTTTCAATGGCAACAAAAGATTTTGAAGTATTGTAACTGCTTTTGTCTGCATAGGAAGCTACATTCGTCTGCATAGGAAATGTGAGTTTTGATTATGTTACACAATCCTACTTTGTCAGTGACAGGTTGAACTATCACATCCCAGCCAGCTGTCTAGAAAGGTATAAAAAGTGAAAGGTAGGTGACTCTCTGACATAATTTTTACTTAAGGGTGCAATCCTAACCAACTTTCCAGCACCAAGGTAAGGGCAATGCAGCTCTGAGGTAAGGGAACAAACATTGTCTTACCTTGAGGAGGCCTCTATGACTGCCACTCAACTGCAGGATGCAGCACATGCCCCACTGGCACAGCTATGTCAATGCAGGAAAGTTGCTTAGGATTTGGACCTAAGTTATCGTATCAGAAATCTGTCAAATTTCCTCCCAGAAATTTCACACCATCATTAGTTCAGATAGGTTTCATGACAAAACAATAAAAATTCACTGATCAAGTACAATATTGTACTTATAATATGTATGCAGCTCTCATGAGACACCAGATTAGAATTTATCTTACTATTTATGGATCTTCAGTTACTGAAAAATGCATGTCTTTAAGTTTGCTTAAGAAAGTAGAAGTTGAAAGAAAAAATAACCTTTTTCTTGCTTTCTGTGCCTGACTCCATAACCATATTAATCATCCCAGCCTGAAACAATCTTTGGCGATATGCCCTGAAGAACAAGGGAATTATTTCACAAGGCTAAGGAAGACATTTCAAATTTCATTGTGGAGATCCTCAGAGTAAGAAACAATCTCTAAATAATAGAGAAATACAGGTGCAGCCAATTTATCCACGGATTTTTATCTGCGGATTTATCTCAAGGCGAATGGGGTGGGGCACTGAATAACACACACACAACTTTGCCTCCTTTGCCCTGCACTGTCCTCTCTGTTTCCAGGCAGCCCAAAACACTGCAAAAAGGCTCTGCCTCGCCCAGGCAGGGAATAGCCCTGGAATCCTGGAAGAGGTTCCCCTTGCAAAGGAACAGTAACATTCCTGGAACCCCTGACCCAGCCGAGGCTGAAGAGGGGAAAGGAGGGCAAGAACCTCTGTAGCCAGAACATGTGCAGCGGGCTGGGGCTGGGGCTGGGGCTGGCTGGCTGGCTGGCTGGCTGGCTGGCTTGCTTGCTTGCTCTCTCTCTCTCTCTCTCTCTCACTCTCACACACACACACACACACACACACAGAGGGGCAGGTGCCGTAGCAACAGAGGGGATTGCTTTAAAAAACCCAGGGAGTGTTTGCCGAATTTCCCCTCCCCCCATTATGCAGGCTCTTGGGAAGCCTTGGAGAGACAGGTGATGGTGAGCAGAGAGCTGGACTAAAAGTCCCAGAATGCTCCAGGGCAGAGGAATTTCCATGATGGTGGTTGGGAGGGTTGCAGGAGCAGTGGCAGCAGCAGTGAGGAGGAGGAGAACCTGCAGTGCTGTTGGGAGGCCGCCTGGGACACAGAGGATGAAGCTTCCCAAGCAAGCTCACCATTCCAACTGTGAAAGAGGCAGGACAGCTGGCAACAGAAGGGCTGAGTGGAGAGGGGAGGGAATTAAGAACAGCTGCCTTAGTTTCCTTCCAACCAGAAGTGTCAGGTTGCAGCCTAATTGCTCTATGGACTCTAACTCTATGGACTCAGTTTTTTGTTAATCATGCCGAGTCACGGAACAGAACTAATGCAGATAAATAGGCTCTACCTGTATATCCTATCAAGAAAAGTACTCACAAGCAATACTATTAAAATAGTCAGATTTATCTGAATTTTTAGCTCTAGTGTCCAAACACCTGGAAGACACTCTAAAGTCAACAGTAAGCAGTCCAGTTTGAGTTTACTGAGGAGATGAAAATTAACCTCAGCATTTTATGTTGTCGCTACTTTGGGCTTCAGGATTATGGACATCAACCTTAAATAAAAACTCTCCACTCATTTAGAAATTTATGCCCCTCCTGAATAGAGTGGCAGATACAAGATGCCAGGACTGAAGATGTGACTGACGTTGAAGGGAAAATGCTGGAAATCAAAGAGATTGGCCAATACTGGAAATATCTTTCTCCTCCTTGGCTAGGTCCGTAGCAGAGGAAAGGTGTGTGAGCATGAGCTGTAGAGTGACAGTAGGTTGAAGTGGAGGCAGGGAAGGGGATGAAATGTTATATCCTGGAAATCTTTTCCTTCCCAGTTTTCCCCCACTATCCCTAGCCATCCCACTGCTTTTAAGTTCCTATTGTCAACATCTGGGAGCAATGCCCTCTCCCAGTACATGGGAAAGGGATATCTGGATCATGCTTCCAATTTTGAATATGCACTTTTTAAAATTAAAAAGTAGGTACCAAGTTATATAATTTCACATGTTCCATCATTTTAAAAATGAAATGTAAATACATTTTTGTTTAAGTGACCTGTGAACATGACCTTGAAGGTATTTATGTGAGATTTTTATAAGATACTGGGCAAGACAACCATTAGTCCACACTCAGCTTATCCCCCAAAGAACTAGCTTTGAGATTTTGGTTTCTGGCTTTTGTACTCATGGAAGATGGTACCTGCTGGTGCCAATCAGGTGACCCTATAGGGCAAGCAGGCTGGGGTGTTACACAATGTAATGGGAAAAATATCCCCCTATCCTGATGTGACCTCCAACCTGCTCCTAACCTGTATTGGATACAACACAGGCCATTGTAGTCTGGCTGTACCAGTGAAGGTTAGGATTGCACTGTAAATTGTACAAATCCATGGGCAGTTTGTCTCATCTAGTATGTTTTGTGTATTTATATAGACATTGTGGAAAATTAATGGGTTGCATATCTACTAGGTGTATAACAAAACAGAGAAACTTGGAGTTTTGATTATTCCCCTTTTCAGTTTGTTCCTGGAATTTATAACCTCTGTAGGCAAGAAGAGAAGAGATAGAATTACATTAATCCCTTCTCAGTTTCTCCACCTCTTTGTTGTATCTATCTTTGCTGCCTATAGCCTAGAGCAGGGGTGCTCAATAGGTGGATCGCGATCTACCGGTAGATCGCGAGGCAAAATGAATAGATCGCGGAGCCCTGTCTCTCCAAACTGTTATTATGTCAGTTTCGTCTAGTGACTAGACGAAACTGACATATTTAGCTGACACTAAACTGACACTGAAACTGACACTTTAGCTGCTCTTCAGGCATGCAGCAACAAAACTGATGAAACTGACTAGACTCCAGCAGGGGCTCCATACATTAAAGGGGGTGTCTGTCAGACGCTTCCTTCCCCCCTGGTAGATCTCCGGGCCTTGCTGGGTTTCAAAGTAGCTCTCGAGCCAAAAAAGTGTGAGCACCCCTTGCCTAGAGGCAACATGGAATTGTTTCTGCAGGGTCATGTGATATTCCTGCACTAAGTAACACTGTGTGGTTGTGATGTAATAACAAGGTGAACTGCCTTCCTGATGGAAAGTTGACTTGGAACCATAGATATATATGCCTATATTGTGTATTGGTTTTAAGGAGCTGAGTTATTTGATGAAGTTGTGGTGAAGCAGCATATTGTAGCTGGACTAAATGCCTTCATTATTTATGTTGAGAAAAGGAAGCCTGCATTCATTTTTCACATGTGCCTTTTTCACATTTTAAGCAGAAGAAACAGTGTATGTGTATTCAAGTCACTGAAAGCACTGCACTGTAAGAGCTAAGTGACATTACAATTAATGTATGAGCTAGCCCTTTAAGTGCTTAGTTTTGCTTAAAAATAGCATGTAATTAGGCAGGTACTCCAGAGTGAAACCACAATGTGGGTATAAATTTATTAATTTTTTAGCTGTCTTGGGTGTCCCTCGGGGAGAAAGGCGGGGTAAAAATCAAATACATAAATAAATAAATCCTTTGCCCCTACTGTGATTTTGACTTTAATTGAACACTCACCCTACTATTTATAGTTGTGAAAAGCTTCCATAGAAGGAGGGGCAAAATATTAAAGAATCTGCTCACACAGTAATTGTAACTTGGAACTTGGTCTTCCATTTTGAATTAAAGATAAAGGACCATGACCAACTTAACTTTTTAAAATTTTATTTGTGACACTTTTGGCTCACCGTTCTGTTTACTCTTCTGAGGCTACATGGTAGCTGGTTCTTTTCCCACCATTTTATCCTACATGTTGCATTACTACTACTACTACTACTACTACTACTACTACTACTACTACTACTAATACCACCACCACCACAACATTTATACTTATACAACACGGGCAACCTGATCCTAACAGGTTGGCCCATTGGCAGAAGTGACTTTCTGCCAGCATGTGCAACAAGGCTCCCAGTGCAGATAGCTGGTGGTGTCGTGTGGATCAGTAGAAGGGGCCTCTCACCTGAGCACAGATGAGCTAGTGGCAATGACAAGGGTGTTTCTGGGCAGGGAGGTGAAATAGGGAAGAGAAGGGATGGTTACTGGCAGCATTTGTGTTCACGGGTATCCTGAACTCCCTCCTTCCCTCTCCATTAGTCTTCTTGGTTCTGTGGCAGCAAAACAGCTGGTGCCGAGCCAAGGAGACCCACTGGGGTAGCAAAGGCTCTTTTTTTTGGTATTGTATTGGCAACCTTCAGTCTCGAAAGACTATGGTATCGCGCTCTGAAAGGTGGTTCTGGCACAGCATCTAGTGTGGCTGAAAAGGCCAATCCGGGAGTGACAATCCCTTCCACACCGGGAGCAAGTGTAGTCTGTCCCTGGTCTGTCTCCCTGGCTATGGGCCTTCCTTCTTTGCCTCTTTGCCTCAGACTGCTGGCCAAGTGTCTCTTCAAACTGGGAAAGGCCATGCTGCACAGCCTGCCTCCAAGTGGGCCGCTCAGAGCCAGGGTTTCCCACTTGTTGAGGTCCATTCCTAAGGCCTTCAGATCCTTCTTGCAGATGTCCTTGTATCACAGCTGTGGTCTACCTGTAGGGCGCTTTCCTTGCACGAGTTCTCCATAGAGGAGATCCTTTGGGATCCGCCCATCATCCATTCTCACGACATGACCGAGCCAACGCAGGCGTCTCTGTTTCAGCAGTGCATACTTGCTAGGGATTCCAGCACGTTCCAGGACTGTGTTGTTAGGAACTTTGTCCTGCCAGGTGATGCCGAGAATGCGTCGGAGGCAGCACATGTGGAAAGCATTCAGTTTCCTCTCCTGTTGTGAGCAGAGAGTCCATGACTCGCTGCAGTACAGAAGTGTACTCAGGACACAAGCTCTGTAGACCTGGATCTTGGTATGTTCTGTCAGCTTCTTGTTGGACCAGACTCTCTTTGTGAGTCTGGAAAACGTGGTAGCTGCTTTACTGATGCATTTGTTTAGCTCAGTATCGAGAGAAAGAGTGTCAGAGATCGTTGA
Organism: Tiliqua scincoides; assembly: GCF_035046505.1. Classification (NCBI taxonomy): domain Eukaryota; kingdom Metazoa; phylum Chordata; class Lepidosauria; order Squamata; family Scincidae; genus Tiliqua; species Tiliqua scincoides. The sequence goes on along the minus strand of NC_089824.1, from coordinate 39,130,526 downwards.
GCCAAGGTACACAAAGTCATGGACAACCTCCAGTTCATGTGCAGAGATTGTAATGCAGGGAGGTGAGTCCACATCCTGAACCATGACCTGTGTTTTCTTCAGGCTGATCATCAGTCCAAAATCTTGGCAGGCCTTGCTAAAACGATCCATGAGCTGCTGGAGATCTTTGGCAGAGTGGGTAGTGACAGCTGCATCGTCGGCAAAGAGGAAGTCACGCAGACATTTCAGCTGGACTTTGGACTTTGCTCTCAGTCTGGAGAGGTTGAAGAGCTTTCCGTCTGATCTGGTCCGGAGATAGATGCCTTCTGTTACAGTTCCAAAGGCCTGTTTCAGCAGGACAGCGAAGAAAATCCCAAACAAGGTTGGTGCAAGAACACAGCCCTGCTTCACTCCACTTCGGATGTCAAAGGGGTCTGATGTGGAGCCATCGAAGATAACAGTGCCCTTCATGTCCTTGTGGAAGGATCTGATGATGCTGAGGAGCCTGGGTGGACATCTGATCTTGGGGAGAATCTTGAAGAGGCCGTCCCTGCTGACCAGGTCGAAAGCCTTCGTGAGATCTATGAAGACTATAAAGAGTGGCTGTCGTTGTTCCCTGCATTTCTCCTGCAGTTGTCTAAGGGAGAATACCATATCTCAAGGTAAAAGAACAAAAGTTCCTTAACCTTGAAGAGAATTCAAGAGACCTAGAATACAACTCCCATGCACCATGTGCTCCATTGGCACAGTTGCATTGAGGGAGGCTTTAGTGAGGATTGGTCCCTAATATCTGTAAGTTTTATATATGCTACATTTATACTATAGCTACATTTATACAATAACTACATTATTATTACTCCATTTATTCACCACTATTTCTCCATAGAGCTCAGGGTTGAGTACATTGTTCTGCACCCACCCCATTTCACCTCACAGCAAATATTTGAAGAAGAGTTAGACTAAAAAGTAGTGACTTATCCATTTTAATAATTTTCATGACTGGGTGGCAGTTTGAATCTTGTCCCCCCTCCTAGTCTGACACCTCCTGGTCTGACACTAACCAGTAAAACGGCTCACTTCTCCTTTTAAGCCCTTAGAACAGTGGTTCTCAAACTGGTGGGACCCGACCCACCAGTTCGTGTAACACTTCCCCCATCCCTTTAAGGGGCAGGGGAAGGGGAGGGAGGCAGCAACGTGATCCCCAGGATCGCGTCGCTAAGGGGGGCGAAGGGGGGTGCTTGTGCCTTACTTTGCATGATGCTGGGCTGCAGCAGGTGCAGGCAGCCCTACACAGCACTTCCCGACGCTTGGCAAAAGAAGCAGGCGCAAAGCACTTCCGTTATGCCGGAGGTGCTTTGCGCCTGCTTCTTTTGCAGGTTCCAAGCATTGGGGACTGCTGTGAAGGGCTGCCTGCACCTCCTGCAGCCTGCTGCAGCCCAGCAACATGCAAAGTAAGGCAGAAGCACCCCCCCTTGCCCCCCTTCACAACACAATCCTGGGGATCGCGTTGCTGCCCTAGCCCCTCCCACACAAGAACTCACTGAGGGAGTAAAGCTCCCTCAAAGTTTGAGAAACCCTGCCTTAGAACATTCAATTTTGTGATGGTGTTAGACCAGCCATTTTCATTCTTTTTAGCTCACAGCACATTGACAAGGTGCTGAAATTGTTGAGGCACACCACCAGTTTTTTTAAAATTACATGAAATTATTATATTATCATTAAGTGCAATTAAATTAATTTTATTAATTAAATCATTACACGACAATTAAAGAAATTCACAACAAGCTGAAATCAAACTTCTCTGAACTTGAATAGATCTTACCTTCAGGAACTGTATAATTGGAGAGCGAAGAAAGAAGTGTATATGCTTTCTGGAAAGGAGGAAAACAATTTTTAGGAGTAGGGTGGTCAAATTTTTATCAGAAGTGTCAGAAAGTGTTGGCAAAGAGAGGTCAGACTGAGCACATGGTGTACTGGAGGAATTGGGGTGAAGGCAATGAGGAAACATGATTAAAACAGGTATGGGATTCAACTAAGGGTGGGGGGGAGAGAGAATGTGAGCCAAAAGGTTCTGGACCTTTGGGAATTGGGGACAAGTGACGTGAAGGAAAGGAAGTGAGGTGTTAACTGCAATTCTGAGATTTTAGGATGGGGGAAGGAATGAGTTGTGCATGTAGGAGGGAGTGGGGCAGGGGAGTAGAGAGAAGCACCAATTGCCTACTCATGTTTGAGAGAAAGACAGCACGAATCACACCCTTACTTTAAGAGCCAAAAAGTGCCCTGTCAATGGAGGCAAAGCAGGGAGGGTTGCCTTGGGGTGTTGCAGACAAACAGTCATTTCTTACTTCCACCCCTCTTTCTGCCAGCCACTGGAGCTCTGGGGGTGCTTGGAGCTGCAGTGGCTAGAAAGGATGTGTATGCTTAGCTGGGTAATGCGCAGAAGCTGCTTACAAGTGTGGGGCAGCTATGTGGACCATGAAGGACGTGGGCAGAAAGGATGTGTGGTTGTTGAGGAGCAACCTAAACCAGCATCGTTGCAACTTCCATTGTCCATCTGGTGATTATACACTTTCATGGTATGCTTGAAAACTTATCATTACTCCTTTGTGAACATATAGTTATAAAATAACTATATAACCCTGACCACAGTTGCCCAACCCATAAGAACAGCCCCACTGGATCAGGCCATAGGCCCATCTAGTCCAGCTTCCTGTATTTCACAGCGGCCCACCAAATGCCCCAAGGAGTACACCAGATAACAAGAGACCTCATCCTGGTGCCCTCCCTTGCACCTGGCATTCTGACATAACCCATTTCTAAAATCAGGAGGTTGCGCATACACATCACGGCTAAATAAGATGGCCTGATTTTACAGTTGCTTGGATCAAGATATTGAAGCTGAGGGAACAGGAAGTGAAAATGACTTTCTTTTCCTGTTTTATCAACCATCTGCATTGGTATTGTATCTGAGCCTGCTCTGATGTAACTTTTGGAAAAGGTTCAGCGTGAACCTTTGACCAGCGTTCAGTGTAGCAAACAGCTATGTATAACAATTGCTGTGTATTTTTGCTGCTTGCACAGGTGACACTATTGAGAGATTGCTTGATTGAACTTTAGGATTTCAATATAAGATAGCTATGAACAATCTCAACTATACATAGAATTGAAGCTGGCTGTGCCACTGGGTTAATCAAAACTGAAAGCAAACAAATGCTTTATATTTTGTGGCATGTCAAGTCTTGTTAATAGCTGAAGGTTAAAATAACAAGAACAATAATATTTATTTGGAGTAGATTCAGGTTAGTTTTGGATATTCCACAAGAAATGCGAATGTAAAAAGTAATGAAAGTTTTGAAACAAAAACTTTAATAGAAGCATCAACAAAGAGCTCATTTCCTTTAGGCTGTATTGTTTCCAGGCATCAATATTATAAGCATTGAATGTTTTCACTGTGTTTTTAAAAATACATCAACTTTAATGTACATCTTACAGCAAATGGTTTGTGTTCCAAGACTTGAAATGTTTCACTGAGATTCTTATATCATTATGAATAATCAACATTGCAGTTGAAATGATGTGGAGGGAAAAATAAATAAAATGTCCCACCACAGATTTTCTCATCACATTTCGTGCCAGTAGGCCATGAGAGGATTGAATGGCAATGACAAGCACCACAGATTGATAAATGACCTTCAAAAAGGTTTGATTATGTGCCAGAACATATGTAAAATATGTAAGAAGTACAGGGAGATTGGACAGAACCTATTTACAAGACAAGCAGTACTCGAATGTCAATGAACTGATGGTTACTTACTAATAAGGATGTGCATTGATCATTGGATAATTAATCACAGCTATAGCTGTTCTAAGCACTTTTAGGTTCTGTATGTGTGGGTTGGCCTGTCCATGAGGTTGCCTGAAGTGGTTGTCTGAGGCAGTAGATTGGCAGAAGCCACCATCTCTGTCCACCCATCTGCCTGTCTCCACGCTGTGTCCTCCCACACTGTGGTTTTGAAAGAGGGGAATAGACCAGAGGAGGTAGTGTGGAGGAGCAGTGTGTGGTGGGCTAGAGTGTCTCTGGTGTGCTGCTGGGTAAGGTAGAGCAGCACTTGGTGTGCTGCCTCAGCATTGGGAGGTCCATTGCCATCAATGCGCATGACACATTGCAGAGTATAAAAGGACAAATTCTTGTCCTCACGATCTTACTATCTAAAATACAACACAGGGTAGAGGGAAGTGAGATCATGTGTAGACGGGGGAAAATATTTAAGTAACATAGACTTAATTACAGTGTGGTTTGTGGAGTAGATGAGCTTCAGAAGAATTTGAAGGGAAGTGCTTAATGGCCCAATTCTAGAAGGCCATTTATGCTGCAGGAACAAGTGTTCTGGCAGCATAAAAAGCTTTTCAGAAGCTGGGCAGAATAGGGAAGCAAAGGGGTGGGGAGGAGGCAGATCAGACATGGGAAAGGGGTGGTTTCGGCAACAGTCGTACCTGCTGAATCATAACCCCCTTCCCAGGCCCAACCTGCCTTCACCAAACAATGTGGACTTTGCGCCATTGATATTGCTTTGTGGAGGGTCAGGTAGGATTGGGCTGTACGAAGCAGTTCAAAGCATAAGAGACAGCAAGGGAACCACAATGGAGGTGTGTAGGTGTGTGTGTGAGCGCATGCACACAACTGGAAATATAATTTGCCTTGAATTTAATTTATTTGTATGTCATTCTTGCTTCTTTGGCTCTCATTTTGTTGGTGGAACAGCAAGCACAGTTTTTATGTTGCCCGTGCACGTTATTAAAATGCATGAGGCAGAGTGTTGGCACTGCAGCTTTGTAACATGTAAATGAGTTGTGCAGTTGGTGGTTCAAATAAAAAGAACTTGCCAATTGTCTGTCTTTGCACATTAAACAGATATACTTTTTGGCCATTTTCTGGCTGGTTTTCCCTCTTTGCATTTTAGGAATGCAAAGAGGGGGGAAAAAATAACATCCCTAAGGCAAAGTTCTGCGTTTGAATCAACACTATTTGATCCAAGAAAAAGGTATCCTCTTACCTGCTTTGTATCTTTTAAGAAGAATTTAAACAAGCTTAATTGACCATTTTCAAGGCACTTAGATGTCCAGCATACACTGGCTGTTTTTAGCTAACAACTGATCTAAAACTACACAATGGCCCTCTTGGTAGTCTGACTTTTATTCTTGCACCGTCATATGGTTATGAGGATAAATACTTTTAGTAGCGTGAATTGGAATTGCTGTATATTTTCAGATTGTTGTATGTTTGTTGTGATTGTTCCTCTCCTCATTTATTTCTGTAGGTTATTCCATAAACTATGGATGATATTGTTCAAAGGAAGTTGTGAACATAGAAGTGGTAAATAACAGTGGCAAATGGTAAGTAACAAATACACATATTCTTCTTACAAGAAGAGACTAACAGCCCAATCCTAACCTGTGCTGGAACAGGCAGGCCAGCTAGCCTGCATTGTATCCAGCGTGAGGTTGGAGATGGCTGCAGAGCAATTCGGAGTAAGGAGATCATTATCTCCTTGCCCCCATATCTGTGGGGCTACTCGAATCTGCACCAGCAAAATTTTAACACCAGGCTGGCACTCCCCTGCCCTGAAATGCCCCCTTTTAGCCCTCCTGCCAGCCTCTCCAACCCCCTGCGCTGGCCTCCCTAGGCCGGTGTGAACGTACCTTTTGCTAGTCTGGATCCCATGCACATCCTTGTGCCAGCCTACCTGGCTCACAAGTTCTCACAAATGTGCTTTATGGCGCAGTTGCGTCATTCATAAGCCAGTGCAGGGGACTTGTGCCGGCTGATCTCCACATTAGGATTGTGCTCTAAAAAAACATACATTTCCATAACTTTTGACTTATCCAAACAATTTGGTATTTTTGCCTTAGTCACCATCTTTCAGTAGACTTAGACTTTCTTTCTTCAAAATAATTCTAGGACTGCCATTGACTTAAACCAGTTCAAACCTTCTGTCCACAAGCTAGGAAAACATATGGAAGGGAGATTGGGATCATATTCGCTGACCTTTCCCCAAACTTTGCATGTGTCAGGAAGAGCCTGAAAGGGATTTCTGCATTTGTACAGCAGTACACACACAGTCTCTTTCACATGATTGAGGATGAATCTGTGCATAACCATGAAGATGTTCTCCCAGGGGAGCCTTCAACTGAATGCTCGGAGATCAGGGTGGGAACAGCAGGTATGACCCTGCTTCCCCTCAGTCATTGTATGGAGGGAGGGATTGATCAGGTTATCCATGTACACTGGATCAATCTGCAAGCTCAGCATATGCATCTCCATGGGGGGGGGATATTGCACACTAATAATATGTATACAGCAAGTATGGCTCGAATGATATTTATGTGTATCATTAGTATCCAAAATTACACTGTAAGTGTACTGTGCCCAAGCCCCTGGTCTTAAATGTCCATTAGCAAGCAGTAGACGAAAGGAGGTAAATCTAGGGAAACTAGTATGATTTGTCAATGAAGCAAAGCGGATTTTAGAGTATAAAAACATGTTTTACATTTAAAAGAACTTTCAGTGTAGGCTTGTACCTTACTGCTTAGATCCATTTCATGCAAATGTGATTTCCAAACAGCGGAATGTTTGATCAGACTCTATGTTTCTACTGCTGCATGTACACTGCATGCTGCTTCTGATACAACCTTTACTCACATGAGAGCACTTGCGATAGTCATGTGATAAAAAGTTTAACAGAGTATGTTGTGTCCCTGTCTGCTGCGAATTGAACATCCTGTTATTCCCAATCTGGGTCAAACAAGCTGATTTACTGAGATGGTTTGCATGTGTGTGTTTGGTTCTTGTGAATGATGCTGAGATTATCTGCATTGCATACCAACATACCTAAGTGCAACCCCTTCTTAAAAGGGTTTTCTGGATGACTTTTGTTGTGATTGGGAATATTCTGAACCATTCACAAGACTGCTTTAACATAGGCACAACTGTGGAGATGGTCAACCTGTGCTGACCTTAGGATGGGGAGAGAGAAATGTGAATCTTCCCTGAGTCCCATTTGAGAATGTCAAGCAGGTTTGTGATTTAGTATTGTGTGGTTTTGCAAATTATTGCCCTGTGAATTTAGTTTGTCTGTGTTCCAGAACTATAAAACAGGACTTCATTTGCTTCAAATTGAAACAGGGTTTTATTTTTTGTTTTTGGTCTGCCATCTACAGTAGGTATGAGTCAAACTCTGTTTTCATTAGGAATTGATGGGGAAACGTAGCTTACAGCTAAATTTACGTGCATGTGCCTGCCAAAGAAAAGAGAGAATACAATATGGCATGAGCTATACAGCCAGCACATGGCAAAAGAAGCAGTCATTTACTATGCTGCTAGAAAAGATTGCAATTAGGTCATTGAGATAGTCATATGTTTTATATTTTAACACCTTGTTAGTGTAATCTATAGTAAGCTAGTAAATATGAAGGCAAACTTGATCGTTGGCTCTAGTTTTCAAAGATTCATCCAAGAGAAGGTTCATGGAGAAGGTTCATCCATGTCAAGGGTGCTTCTGTCATAACCCATTTTTTCAGGATTAGATTGCATCCTAGTTTTTTTTTATTTTATTACTTAATGAATTTGAAACTGCAATTCTATACACCAGAGGTTCTCAAACTGGGATGCTGCGACGCCCTGGTCTGAGAAGCTCTGTCTTTGCCCGTTCGAGGAGCAGGGAAGGAGGAATGCAGCGACATGATCTCTAGGAACACGTCACTGCCAGGGGCAACAGAGGCTTCATTTTACTCACTGGTAGCAGCAGCCTCCTGGGGATGTGGGGAGCCCTGCGGAATCCTCCACAGGGCTCCCCAAGCCTTGGAAAATGTAAAAACAAAGATCATGACCCACTTCCGGTTTTGTGATCAAAAACTGGAAGTGGGTCTCAATCTTTGGGGAGCCCTGCAGAGGCTTTTGCAGGTCTGGGCTACCCGCACCCCCAGCAGGTTGCTGCTGATACTAGTGAGTAAAATGAAGTGCCTGTTGCCCCTGGCAGCGGTGTGATCCTGGGGATCATGTCTCTGCATCCCCCTCTCCCCTTCAAGGACTTACAGCGGTTCTCAAACTCCTGGAGAGTTTGGGAACTGCTGCTATATACACTTAAGCAGGAGAAAGTTCCTTTGAATGCAGTAGGGCTTGTTTCTGAGCAGACAGCAATAGAATTGCCCTATATAACTACAATCCTTGTACCCTTTGCTGCAGGAAAGCCCACTGATTTAAGTGACAGAATTTGAAATTAACAGCACAGTCCTATCTAAATCCCCATATGGTGATGCAGCAGAGCCAGTGCAGCTACTGCTACATCCCACAGGGGCTTTTCAGCTGCTGGAGGTCTCAGGGTAAGGGGAATTTTGTCTCCTTGTTCCAGGGTAGGCCCCAGCAGTTGCTATAGGTCAACTTGGACCCAGGCCAGTTTGATCACTGGTGCAAGTCTATGTTGATCCAGGAAGGTGGATCAGGCCTGGGAAGGAGCTCAGGATTTGTCATGTACCAATCCTGCCCCCCTCCTGGGCCTGATTGCTCACCTCCCTACCCTGTCACAACCATGTTCTGCCCACCCTCCTCCATTCAACCTCCCCACCTCCCTCCAACCCACTACATTGGATTCCCTGTTCCTGTGGGTCTTTATGGGTTCACCAGTGTGTGGGAGCCTGCTCTGGCCTGCCTGCTAGTGGGCCTGCTGTGTGCTTTGGAAGAAACGCTAAGCTAGTTATGCCAACGGGGGAGGGGCATAGGATTGGGCTGTAGGTTGGTTGGAGACTGCCTTCTGAGTGGTGTATTTGTGGTATTCAGCATATTGATCTCTTTCCATCTTTTGTCATTTGTAAAAACTGCATGAAAAATTAGGAAGTTAGAGGATTTTACTTTCTGCCAGCTTATTTCTAGTTGCAATTGCATTCTCGTCTTCTACACAGGACACAACTGTCTGGTTACTCATGGTCATCTGGTTACAGTGTAGTGTGGAAATGAGGCTCTTGGATTAGGAAAGTGGTTTGGTATGAGCTGGAGTCTTATACTGACGATGGGCAATTTAACCCTGTACTGAAAAAAATGGCAGGATAATGTGGTCCTTGTGCACCATCCAAGTTGAATAGCCCACTTCTGTGCAAGTTTAGTCAGAGGTAAGTGAGTGCAGGGTGTCATTCTGACAGCATAATGCTGATTGTGGTGTTTATTCAGAGGTAGTTTCCACTGTGTTCAGCAGGTTTAATGCCCTTAGTGGAAATGGGGGAAGTGAAATGAATCTTGAAGGAATACTGAAGGACAGGTTTTCTAAGGAAAAATTTTGGAGGGTGTTCTTGAGAGGAGCCTGAAATACAGATCAGGAGGGGGCAGTATGGTAGTTGCTGGTACAATGCTGCTTCTGAAGCAGAATGCTTTGAAAAGCTTGAGAAGACTATGAAATTTTTTGTTACACATCTGGTATCTTAGGCACATACTTCATTCATTCTGGCATAGGTGCCAAACAGCCTTGCTATGATTCTGATTTCCTGTTCTTTAATCAGAGCTCCTATATCAGCAACACTGTGTCACTTTAAGGGCTTTTTGCCATGAAAAATAATATACAAGCAGGCAAAAGCATATTTCTTTTTTGTAGAACAGAACTTTGGTATGGTTTTGTTGAAAAAGAAATGCAATATATGTTCAGATTCTTGTGTTCAAATGGTGAGCGTCTGCTCAAGCCAAGTGCTAATGAATGAAACAAACATCGTTAGTATTTATACTTAAATTAATAAATGAAAAGGAACATTTGAAAAATATTTGTTAAAACGACCACTGGTATTTACTTGTATATAAGTTGATTTATATACATGATGAATTTTAGCTGTGTGAATGGATGAAAACTCACCTCTTTCTTCTTTTGTTATTTCCATATTCTGTATCTCCCACTTTAGTCTTTTGCTGTTTTAAATGTATATTTTATTTCATTTTGCTGGATGTGCAGTGTCTCACACCCTGTATGCTCTACAGCTTCTATTCTTTTTAATGGGCCTTCATCAGGAGCAGCAATATTGATGTTGGATTTAGTAATGTATAGAATACCGTATATGTCTTAGATATGATTTATCTATTCATGTTGTGGCAATGGCAAGCTAAATATAAATGTGTTATTTTAAAAGAAGCAGCAAATGTTAAACAGAATATTTACAAGGTGAAAAAGGACATGTCTTTTAGGTTTTCAGCGCTCCCCATCTCATTTTAAGAGTTTAAACAAATGTTGCTATTCACATCTGGTCTCTACAGGCTCAGAGGTTGGCTCTGTAAGCTGACAGGGAAAATGGACTACATCATTCTTTGAAAAGCTTATATCACATTTGACATAAAGTTAAAGTATTTTGGCAGAGCCTGTGATTGCTTTATTGGCATATGGGCTTTTCCTGTGATCAGGGTTTTGTTTTTTTAATTCGAAAGCCTGATCCTATCAACTGGGTTCAATTCACGCCAGCCAAGGCAGGCCAGTGTAGGAGGTTGGAGAGGGTGACAGGAGAAAGGAATGGGGTGTTTTAAGACAAGAGGCCAGGCCTGGGAAGGGTGTGGGACTAGCCTTGGCAACTTAGGCTGGATCCTAATCCCCTGCTCTGCCAGCCCGGTGTTACACCGGGCTGCTAGGATCTGCGTCCACGATTTCACTAGCGCAGATCCAAATAGCCTCATGGGGTGGATGGTGCATGACATGGGGCAACAGGATAAATATCCCCTACTCTGAGTTGCGCTCCAGCCAGCCTCTACCTTGTGCTGGATACAGTACAGGGCAGTTAGCCTGCCTGTTCCCATGTAAGTTAGGATTTTGTCCTCAATCTTTTTAAAAATGCTGCCCTGGGACTTCGCACTTAGAGACAAGCTCTCCTCTCCATCCAACAAAAGTGAAAGTGATTCCGTGCGATCCCTTGCTGGAATATTTACTTTTTACATATGTCCTTGCTGGCTGTGCTTTTCTCTCCAGGGCAAAGCAAGTTCTGGAGTATTCATCCAGGCCCATCAACAAAATCCATTAAATGGGGATGGGGTGTTTTAGTTCTGTCTTTCCCTACTTTCCATTTAGAAAAATCCCCAAGGCAAATCACAACTGATAAAGCCACTATAGGATCATGAAATATATTACAGTAAAAACAGAATAAACATAATGTAACATACATAAAGCAGCAGGCAAAGACACAAGTTAAGCAGGGAGAAAGACCAATGTCAGCAGTTTAATCATTGTGGTATGAAAAACCTGGCAGAGCTGGAAGGTCTTGTGCTGTTGGCCAACAGGAGTATAGCATTAAGGATAAAATTTGATTTTTTTTTTTGCATTTGAAATAATGTGAAAGTGCTCTGCATGCACCTTAATGTGTGTGGGCACAAGTATACAACCCTGACTGTTCAATGGGCCTCAGAATTTTAATTGGGGAATAACATAAGTACAGTGGTACCTCGCATAACGAATGCCTCGCACACCGAAAAACTCGCAGAATGAAAGCGTTTTGCGATTTTTGGTGACTCGCACAACGAATTTTTATGACCCGTGCTTCGCAAGACGAATTTTTTTTTTGGTTTGTTTTGGTTTGTTTTAAAGGGGGGATCTTCATGCCAATTTATGCTCACATTCACCCTAAGGAAGGATGATGAGTTCCTGAGGTTTCCTCGCGCAGCAGCGGGTCAGTCAGCATCCCTCCCTCCCTCTAACACACACACTTACGCTCTCTTCACCACCCCTCACTCACTCACTCACTCACTCACAGGGCCAGACTCCTGTGTGCCTGTCAGGGGTTGCACGTTCTTGCTCCCGCCCGTTTTTGTGCCCCTCCCCCGCAAGCCTGGAACATCACAGCCCTCTCTCTCCCCAAGCCTGGAGCATCCCAACCTCTCTCCCCCCAAGCCTGGAGCATTGCAGCCTCTCCCCCCCCCCGCAAGCCTGGAGCATCACAGCCTCTCTTTCCCCCCACCCCAAGCCTGGAGCATCACAACGTCTCTGCAACACAAACACTTTCCCCCCTCTCTCACACACACAGGCTGCCCCCTTCTCTTACACACACAGATGCTCTGCCCCCCCCCACTCACACAGCAGGGGAGGGGTGCCTTCACTCACCTCATCCAGCATCTGAATGTAAGCCCCCCCAGGAACCTGCCATCGCAGCCTCACCCCCCCCCCGCAAGCCTGATCCCATTCACCCTAATAAGGGGGGATCTTCATGCCAGTTTATGATCCCATCCACCCTAGTAAGGGGAGGATCTTCATGTCAGTTTATGTAAGTAAGTCCCATTGTGCTTCCTTGTTTCCCTCCATGATCACGGCAAAAGCAAGCAATTGAGTGCAGCTGCTCTGTCCTCCTCCCCAGCTTAGAGCACAATCCTGTGCGTGTCTCCTCAGAAGTAAGTCCCATTGTGCTTGCTCCCAGGAAAGTGTGCACAGGATTACAGCCTTCAAGCTCCCCACTCAGCATCCCCCCGTTTTTGAAATCCTCAGTACAGTATGTATGCCTTTAAAGAGCACTTAATAAACACTTTGTAAACCAAATTTGACTTTGTTCTGACTTTTCTTGCCCATAGGAACGCATAAATTTCAATGCATTCCTATGGGAAAACACGCTTCACAAAACGAAAAACTCGCATAACGAAAGGACTTGCAGAACAAATTAATTTCGTTATGCGAGGCACCACTGTACATGCATGCTAACAGCCAGCTTAGAACTTGCTTAGTTACACCGTCTATATCAAAGTTTCTCAAAAGTTTGCCACTGTATACCTCAGGGACCAATCCTATTCAGTTTTCCAGTGCTGGTGCAATGCTGGTGGGGTGTGCACTGCATCCTGTGGTGGTGAGGCAGAGACCTCATCAAGGCAAGGAAACATTTGTTCCCTTACCTCAAGGCTGTAATGCAGCTGCACTGGTGCTAGAAAATTGAATAGGATTGGGTCCATAGGGCCAATCCTATGGTCCGCACCACGCCTCCGCGGTGCGGACCACAGTCGCAAACATGCCGTAAGGCACGCTTGCAGGGCTTACCACCGGGTTTCCTCTAGAGGTGGTTCAGCTCTGGCCGGCGCTGAGCCACCACCCGGCAGGCGCCCGTGTTCCGCAGCTCGGCTGTGTCTGCCACTGCCAGGCTGTGGACGGGGTGGGGACAGGGGCGTTCCGGAGAGGGGGGAGTCCAGTGTGATGTGGGGTAGGGGTGGGGAGACCAGCATGACACGGGGAGGGGAGGCATGTCAGAGGCCTGCCTGGGGGTGGGCAGGAGGAGCTCTGCTTTTAAAAGTAGAAGGTCTTCCCACAAGGTTGAGAAAATCATATCAAAGGCATTCGTAGAAGATTGGTAGAAGAGAGTATAGCTTGTACAACTTCACACTTTAGAACTGAGTGGTCCAACTTCTGACAGCTGTGGGGGCAGCACGACCCTGATGTAACTCCCTGACTACACAGACATAGAAGAAATTGATGGTGACGTCACCACCAATTACTTCCAGGTTCTGAGCTGCCAATGTCATTTGGCACACTTAGTCTGAAGGAGGCAGAGGTGGCAGTAGGTGTGGCAGGACTTTTTGATCTCCCTTCTGCTCCATTCCAGCTTCTCTTTTGGAGAAAGAGAAGCCAGAAATGCACGGCAGGGAGACTGAAACTCCACTGAAGTGGGAGGAGGTGGTGACTGGTGGCTTTCGAGGGCTGTCAAAAAAAAAAGTCTTGCAGGTTGCATGTTGGACCACCCTGCTTTAGAAAATCTTACTGGTTAAAATTACATTATGGATCCCATGTTATCTTCTACTGGATATCAATGTATTTCAAGAATGGTGACCCTACACCTGAATAACATCTGGATAAAGCAGTTCAATTTTATAGCAGTGTCATATCCTGAAATAGAGCAATGTCTGACACAAATCGTACCAGGTTTCATAGTGCCAATGGTTTAAGGCAGTTCTTAAATTTTTTAGCCTAGGACTCACTTTTAGAGTGACAATCTGTCAGGACCTACTGGAAGTGATGTTATTAACCTGGAAGTGATGTCATGGCCAGAAATGACATCATCAAGCAGGAAAAGTTTTAACAATCCTAGGCTGCAATCCTACTGACACCCAGGAGAAAGCACCATTGACTGTCATTGTTAAAAGCATATACATTGTAGCCTGTTTAAAAGTACAGACACCCCCCCAAATGCAGTCACATACCATGGTGGCGTCAAGTCTAATATACTAAAAATAAAATATTGAAATGAATGGGAACCCACCTGAAATTGTCTTACGACCCACTTAGTGCCTCCCAACCCACAGTTTGAGAAACAAAGGTTTGAGCTGCTCCAGGTCAGAAAACAACAAAGGTTGGTTCGTACAAATAACATTTTTTTTGCAACCAGCCACAGAAAGGATTGTGAAATTTCATATGGGACCATGTATGCATATTGTGAATTTACAGGAAAATATTTTTCTATATTTTTCCTATATAGACAAAGATTTGAGATGGTGTTTTGGCTGTAAAACCTTTTTGAAGGGTGGGGATGGAAAACATAGCAAGGGTAGTTCAAGGTTAAGCTGCCTCGTACTGATGTAATAGTACAGCCTTTACCATAAATTGCCTCTTGGGAACCCAGCAGCACAATAATACCCCCTTTTGAGTGCACGTGCAGGTTGTACTAGTTTGTGTAAAAATTTCATGATTATTTTTTCAGCAGTCAGACTGGAGCAATGTTAAATTGTGGAATATAATTTTAAAATAGACCAGTTTTGTGACCATTGTACTATTTAAAATGGACTGTTTATTTTAACATATGGTTTATTGGACATTATACAGCTATATTGTCACTATATGAACGAAGGCACCTAGGGAAAGATTTATTTATTTATTTAAAAATTGGATCTAACCAAAACTCAGTATGAATCCTATCAGGGCAGCAGAGAAGCACATGAATATAAATGTGTCCCATGTGCCCAGAGAAACACATCTGGGAGGGGATCCTAAATAAATATCTGAATGGAGTATAAAGATATTAATGGAGAATGAAATCGCAGATTTTGCAGAGGAGGGAACCTCTTAGAGGAAAGAAGTTAAAAGTTCATTTTAGGTTTTTAAACATAATATACCTTTGGTTTGCTTGAAATGTCTTGCAAAGCAGATTATAAAATGCCAACTAACAAGTTAGCAGTTGTTAGCATAGACACATGAGTTATTCAAGGACACAAATACAGAGAAGCTCTATGCTATAATCCAGGTATGCCATAATATACTCTTTTCATAAGAAATGGTATAGGAAATACTTTACACATGCTTATGCTTATTATTTAAAAAAGAAACACATGCCATTGACTTTATTCAATGTATTCAATATAGAGTTAAGCATCATCCACAATAATCTGATTTTGAGAATAGTACTTGAGAAAGGATGGTCTCCTGCAGGAGTGTTAGTACATGGAACAGGCTCATTAAGTACATTTTGTTCCCAGATGAAAGAGATCATTGAATTCACTGCTGTTTTTAAAAGGAATTCTGTTTTTTTATCAGTGTAATTCTTAGTTCTATCCACCTGATATTTGATCCTCGTATTAGTTCTGATGAAGTCAACACTGCTTAAGGTGATCTTTTTTGCATAGTGAACCTTTCTTCTCAATGCCCTCTGTTGTGGTAGGATGAGGCTATTATTCTCAATCCTAATGACTCATAGCATGTGATTTGCCTTTTCACTCATTGAGCTGACCACTTTCAGAAAGACTCTTAGATGCTTCATAATGGTGAAGGATTTTGCCAAAGCTTTTTAAACATTCTTTGGTGAGAACAGATGCATGACCCACTTCTGTCCCCTGCTAGTGTACAGGTTTAGCACCGCCAGAGCGATCTCAGTTATATCCCTCATGCCAGCATGGAACCCGGCTGACAGAGAGGTTAAAAAAGTTTTATTTATCCCCGCTGCCACTGCCTGGGTCCCTCTGGGCCTACTTAGATCTATGTCAGCTCTTTTGTTGGTATAGATCTGCCACAGGTGAGCATCTCAGGCCTGGGACAGGGGCTCTGAATCCTGTGGATGGCATTGCCACCGAGACCCACCCCTAGTTCCACTCCTCTACCTCTGGCCCAACTTGATCCCCACCCCAACCTACTCTCAGTCCATCCCCACTGTCACCTTACCTTTGTCAACTGCTGCTCTGCACAACCGCTGCTGGCACATGGCCCTTGCGTAGAATGGTAGAGAGGATGCTGCCCCAGCAGCACACACTGTACCCTGGTAAACATCCATAATTTGCCAGTGTACTGCATGGATAGAATTGGATGTGCTAAAAATTAGTTCAGCTTCTCTGCACTTTCCACATCTTCTTTAAGCTTCCCTTTTATTCCCTCATTATCCAACAGCAGTGGCTGGTTTCCTGCTTGTTGTGTGTTTAAAGATGTGTTTATTGTTTGCCTTTATGTTTTTAGTCATGAGCCCCTTATATCCTTTCTTTTTTGCATTCCTAATTGTTACTTTTATTTTTCCAGAGTGTGTGTTCATTTTTGCTTTCCTCATTTAGAAGAGACTTTCATTTTCTGAAGGAAGCCTTCTTGTTTTTATAGCTTTCTTGATTTACCTCATGAACCATGCTGGCCATTTAGTGATATGCGTTCCAGTTGAGCTTCCGTTATTGTGGTTTTAAATAATCTCCATGCACTGTGGAGTAATTTAACTCCCTTGACTTTCCCTTCCAGTTTCCTGTTTACTGGTTCATATTTGAGAAGCCTCCTCTTTTGAAGTTAAATGTATCTGTGTTGGAATTTCTTGGAAACTTTCCAGTTACACACATGTTGAACTGGATAGCACTACAGTTACTGTTCCTTATCTGTTCACCAATGGATCTTGCACTAGATCCTGGGTGCCACATAAGATTAACAGCCCAATCCTATTGGGCTTTTACAGTGATGGATCTCACAGGCAGCTGCAGGAAGTCCTGGTGTGGCACTGCAAACACAGTGCACTATGGAGCTGCTGGTGCAAACAGATGGAGGTTCCACCTGTATGCAAGTGTCTTCTGGATGACCTGTCAGAGCAGGTAAGGTGGTGTAGTGGGTGGTTTTGGGAGCGTCAGGTTTGGGAGTGGGCTGAAACAGGGGTGGTTCAGGATAGGAAGGAAGAGGGTCTTGGCCACAACAGTGCATGTCAAGATCCTATCCCTCCTTTGTGGATTGGATTCACCCCAGAGAGTGTCCTCAGACCTATATAAACAAAGGTCCAAGGAGACTCATTGGTAGCCAGGAAGCCTATAGAGAGGCAAGTTAAAAAGTGTTTTACTTACTTCTCATGGGCTGTCTGGTCACACCCCCACACTAAAGCATGCAGGATACGTTTTATCAGTAGCACTGCATGCTCTAAGCCAGTGTTTCTCAAACCCACTAGGTGGGTCGCGAACCAATTTCAGGTGGGTCCCCATTCATTTCAATATTTTATTTTTAATGTATTAGACTTGATGCTACTGTGGTATATGACTGCATTTTGGGAAATGTTACAGATCTGTTCTTTTAACAAACTACTATGTATATTCTTTTAACAATAATAGTAAATGGAACTTCCTCCTGGGTAAGTGTGGGTAGGATTGCAGCCTAGGGGCCCAGTCCTACCCAATTTTCCAGTGTTAGTGCAGCCATGCCTATGGGGCATACGCTGCGTCCTTTGGTGGGGAGGCAGTCATAGTGGCCTCCTCAAGGTATGGGAACATTTGTTCCCTTATCTAGGACCTACATTGCAGCTGCACCAGTGCTGGAATTTTGGATAGGATTGGGCCCTAGAATTGTTAAAAATTTTCCTGCTTGATGATGTAACTTCTAGTCATGACATCACTTCCATTGGGTCCTGACAGATTTTCATTCTAAAAAGTGGGTCCTGGTGCTAAATATGTGAGAACCACTGCTCTAGGCTCGTGGGGAATAGGATTGGGCTGTTAGTTATGGGTTACCTCTCCTCTGCTCAGTTTGAAGATCAACTGTTCTAGGGCACAGTCTTTTTGTATATCTAGACATTTTATTTGTTTATCATGGCCTCAACATGCACTTACCCAGTCCTTGTGAGGGTGATTGAAGTTATCCATTACTACATCACTCATTGGGTGCCTCCCTGATTTCTTTCTCCAAGTCAAGATTAGCATTTTGTTCAGGAGGATGATACATGTGTCTAGTACCAGGTTATTATTTTCCACTTACAGTGATTCTGTGAAGGAGTCTTGTCCCCATAAGTCAGTCATTTTCAACCACTGTGCTGTGGCACACTGGTGTGCCATGAGTGGTCCACAGGTGTGCCACAGGAATTTGGGGGAAGGTCATTTATTAATAGGGCCAATGGGAGATGTGAACCCCCACTGGCAGCATGGTGTGCCTTGTCAATTGTCAACAACCTGATGGTGTGCCTTGACCATTTTAATGCCTTGTCAGTGTGCTGTGAGATGTAAAAGGTTGAAAATCACTGCCCTAAGACATCTAGTTTGTTGGATTCTATGCTCTGGCTTCCAGGACCACCCAACTATGGTTCCATATGGCTTAGGTGCTGATCGACTACTGCCTTCTCTCTAGCACTACCAACTCTCTGGATGATTCATGACATCCACAACTTTTTCACCCAACAGGCAAGTCACCTTGCAGTTTACATGCCCTTAACCCACATACGTACAACTCCAACAGCTGGAAAAGGAGTAATGTATGCTTGAAGCATCAGTTTGCACATGTATGAATCCTCATTTAAGTAGATACGCATATGCCAAAGTCTGATAGGAACAGCCTATTTATGGCATTCTCCACCATTTTGAACAACATGGCCCTTGCACATAAATTTGCTTCTTAAAGTGCACAATTTTCCTATCTGGTCCAAATTATTTCTCACTCTCGCTGTGTGTATGTGCCTGTGCGTGAGAGATGGAGAGATTAAGGGATTTAGTACATACCCATTTGTATAACCAGATGCATGGGTGTGGAGAGGCAATTAGAAGATGAGCTGAATCTCCAGAGGTTATGAAGTAAACATTTTAAGAACATTCAGAGATGGGAAAATAGCTGTTTCCTCCAAACGCAAGAGAAAACATATTCATATTCTGTCTGTCGGGGGAATTTGCCTAGTTTTATTTTGAAAAGGTTTTGTAAATTCAAGAATTAGCAAGTTAAATTTAGTGACTGTTAAAATAAAAGTTAAATTTAGATATGCATGTTTGTATTTGCACATGTGCACATCCACACACACATGTGCCTTGTGAGTCTTTTCAAAGTCATTTTTGTATACTTGTCAGATATTAGAAAATAAGGATCTCTTCCTGTGCTACTAATATCTAAAATGGAAGTTAATTCCATGGAGCAGATAGCATAGCATGTGTGCAGAGCATGTTATGATCTGGATTGGCCTATTCACAACAATGACCGGGGCAGTCTTCTCAAGTGGCAGACTGGTGCAGGTGCCCTTGTATGTGTGTGTCTTTACAGTAAAAGTTGCAGTATCTGGCCCTTGATGATTCAGAAAGCTCTTTTTAGTGGCTTAGCAAGCTTATCGGCCTCAGCTTCCAAAGTACAGCCTGCTGTTGACTACAGAAGCCATTCAGGAGTATTCTGAGCAGCTCCACAGTGAAACTAACAGCATACTGATTGAAACTCACAGAACTGTCAGTGGGCCAACTGAAACTGAGAGTGTTCAGAGTGAAACTAACATCTCATGTAAAAGTCACAGCTATAGCAATGGAGATATTCTAATATCTGGGAACTATATTGGGCAACCCTTTAGTGTGTGCGTCTAAGATCGAGATTAGCCACTCAGAGCATGTGGGTTGATTTTGTGCACTCACAGCTTCAGCAGCAGCAGGGTTACTTTGCTTTGTTTTAATGTTTTTAGTGTTGTACAGCCCAATCCTATCCACACTTTCTTGGGAGTAACCCCATTGACTTGAATGGGACTTACTTCTGAGTAGACATGCATAGGATTGGGCTGTCAGTGTTTAATGTTAAAATTAACACTATAATACTCAAGTTTAACATTTTTTTAAAAATTTATTGTTGTAATACATTGTACTTTTATTATGGAGGTTTGTGAGCTGCCTTGGCCATTTGTTCTGCAAGGGAAAGGGGTGATATCAATTTTTGAAATAAAATAAATAAATAAATAGTGCGAATGGAAGGATGACTAAGAGCCCAATCCTGTGGTCGGCGGCACAGAGCCGTGCCGCCGACCGCAGTTGCAAATGTGCTGTAAGGCACATTTGCGGGGCTCACTGCCGGGCTCCCACCGGTGCTAGCCCAGTGCCGGCCGGTGCTGGACTAGCATGGGGCGGTCACCCAGGTTCCACGACTCCGCGGTCTCCTGGACTGCCGGGCTGTGGAACGGCAGGCTGGGCTGTGGACAGGGGCGGGGAGGAGGCATGCCAGGGGGTAGGTGGGAGGAGGATCTGCAGAGCTATGCCTTTTCCTTACAGCCAACCTTTTGGTTGGCGGTAAAGTGAGTAGATCCATTACGGGGCTGTTTACCTTACTTGGGGGGAAGGGGACAAACGTCCCCTTCTCCCAAGGATCCTCCCGCTGTAGTATGGGAGGCGCTGGATTTTGCAGCAGCCCTCCTCGGAGCCACCAAGTCAGGATTGGGCTGTAAAGCTGCTATTCTAAACTCACTTACTAGGGAGAAAATCTGAATTTGGTTGAATCTGGGGCAACTTTATAGAAAACATGCATACGACTGCCTTATAAATAGTTCCATCTGTCTTAACCATCTCACAGCACAATCTTATGCATGTCAACTCAGAAATAAAGCCCACAGTTCTCTATGGGAGTTACTTCCAGAAAAGTGTGTACAGGATTGTAGTCTTAAAGTTTTTTTTAACGTCCATCCTAAACATCCTGATTCAAAGACAATTTTGTTCTTTTCACGACTGTGTCTTTTACATTAACAAGATGGGAAAGAAACAAGTTGCAGTGCCTTTCACCTTCTTTTCCAGCACCTCATGTCTAACATTGCACCTGTGATGCAATGAATTGGCTAATGATCCAAATTAAAATCAAACCGTTCAGCAATATTAGATGAATAAATGAAATATTAGGTCACTTCCTGTTACGCTAGGCAGCAGCCTTTTCCAGAGAAGAAAATATTTATATTTCCAGTGGGAAAAAAAGGAGTTTACAATGTTCTCATTTAGTTTTGTGGCAGTACAAACAGAACTCCAGACGGTCAGATGAGCCCCTGAAATAGCAGCTGGCCACCTATTTTCACTCATAAACTAAAAAAGCACATGCATTAAAAATGCCATCACCTTGATTTACTTGCTTGACTTGTTAGGTTTGCAATTATGTTTAAGCCAGATCAACCAAACTAGATGATGTCACACTGCAGAAGGTGAAAATTCAGTAGACTGGCTTTGGAGGGTCTGTACACATTTTCTAGTCAACAGTTTTACAGATTTAATTTTGGTCATTATGCACAATTATTGCATAATTACATAATTATGCATAAATTATTATGCACAATTGAGAGACTTGTGTGCATAATAAACGTGAACCATTTTTCATAACCATTTTTCATAACAATTCCATTGAACCGACAATATAGGAGTAATATGAGAAGATTCTGTAAATTCAGGGGAGAAACTGGAGGAAGATAAATATCACATAGTAGCAGGATTGAGAATAAATACAAGTACTTTAAAACAATTAGCATACATATATAGATTCAAGTTAAGAAAAAACTCAAGAGGTAATGGGGGTGTAAATGGACAAAAAAACCAGTTAAATGTTTGGGTATCTATTCAATGAGAAATAAGGAGGAATTGTTTAAAAATATCCATGAAAAGTTAAATTGGAAAATAAATTTTCAAATTCAAAAATGGAAATCGGAATGTTCAAAGTACAAATGCGGCTGACTATGGCTTCCATCTCTGGAAGGGGTCCGAATGGACTCCAATCCAGTCACTGCAGCTGGACCCTTTAAAAGTGCTGGTTCTGCTTCTGTAGCTTGACATTTCATATCATGGGGACTGGCTGATTTGGTGCAGGGAAGTGCAAATTCAGTATTGATAAAAATACAGTATGAGAAAAAAAATGGGCCCCTGAATGGAGGCAACTTGAGTCCCAACAACAGAGTAACAAAATAAAGCTACTCCCTGTTTGGGTACCTTTTTGCAGGAACAAGAATCCCTTTCTGTACAGTACCTGTATCCCAAACATCTGACTATAAAAGCAAGGAACAGAGGGTTAAAGCAGAGTTTGATCAAGGCTCTTTATAGCTGCCATCTACTCTCTTTAAAAAGCAAACTCAGAGAAAATCAAACATTTTCTCTTCTGTCATTTGCAGCTAATGAGTTTCTATGTAAGGACAAAGTGCCTATTTCTGGCCATCATCTGCTTAATGATGTCACTTCCTTCTTAATGATGTCACCTCCAGTCCTCAGCAGGCACCATGAATGCTATTCAGCCCACTATTCAAAACAAGTTTGACACCCCTGGTCTAAATCTTACAATTTAATTATGATTGTAAGACTAGAAATTAAAACCACAAAGGCTGCAATTCTATCCACTCTTACCTGCTGACACAGGGCAACGTGGTCTTGTGCCAGTGATTTTGCTGGCACAGGCCTAAGTAACCCTACTGAGGCTGCTGGGGCTTATGTCCCCTTATCCCAAGGAAACCCCCAGTAGCTGAAATTCCCCCACAGGTTGCAGTGGAAGCTGTGCTGCATTGGCATGGGGGGCTTTTGTTAGGCTTGGGCTGTTTCCATGCCAGCAGGTGGCCATCTTCAATCATGAATCTCTTTCTGGTGATACTTAGCATGTGGTGCCCATCATAAAGTGTGAGGTCCCTCCCTTCTCCCAAGTTACCTGCTTATTGCAAGTTGGAGGGGTTTCTCAGTTCATGCTAAGTGGAGATTCCATCTCTTCTCTTGAATTTTCCAGCACATTTGCTGAGACCAGAATTGCTGTTTTGGGGCTTCTGTTTATAATTAAGCCATTTCTGCCCAATGTTACATATATGTAACAGGGATCAAATGTGTGCATTTGTGGGCTGGGCAGAAATGGGTTAATCTGGAATCAAGAATGAGGAATAAACCAAGAACTCACTGACATTTACTGTGCACAGGTGGGACCTTAGTATTCACTGATTTGGTATCCACTGATTTGACTCACCACTGATACTGAGGTCCTCCTTTAAATGCCTTGTAACAGGGGGAAAAAGTGTCAAAATCCAATTTCCTACCTTTGTGCTATTAAATAGTTATAATTTCATCCCACTAGATTCCATTATTCACCCCATCTAGTGGCTGAATGTGGCATAGTGTCTATACCATTGCATTCTGGGTCAACAATGGTGGAGCAAGAAACTTGGAAGTGGGTCTTTAAAGCTATTTTCCCACTGATTTGTTATCCACTGATTTCTTTTTTTATCCACTGAGGTTCTGGAATGGAATAATGAGGCATGACCTGTAATAGGACTTCCTCATCTCTGTGCTGTAGTGTAAGATATTGGGAAGAGTTTTCCAAATCTGTTTTCCCTTAACCTCTGTTGTCAGGCAGGAGTTGCATCCTTTTTGTTTGGTTAAAATTGGGCATCTCCTCAGAATATACACATTTATTTCATTAAATAGCTTGGAGTACAGTGTAATGCCAGCAAGTTTTTCTACAATCTTTCAGTTGTTCCATGCACAAGTATATATGTACATGTAGTCTTTATTAAGATTCTTACTGGAAGACATTTTGTGGTAGCTGTAATAGAAATCTTTCTTTCTTTCTTTCTTTCTTTCTTTCTTTCTTTCTTTCTTTCTTATTCCTGAACAGAAACAGGAACTACTCTAGAAATATAAATTTATTTCTTAACTATTATCCAACAGAACAGCTGCTACTTTATCAATAAAAGCAGGCTGACAGCATTCCATTGTCAGGGTACAGCTTGCTCTAATTTGGTGGCAGACCTTAGCACCTAGCAGGTGGATCATGTTGTCAATAAGTAATTATTTCATGACAGAGATAGGGGTCAGTGAACTGGAGAAGCCATTAGCTAATGATAGCTTAGTGCCTCTCCATGTCTTTGCTGCTCATTGTATATTAATATTTTTCATGGTGCAGTGACATTTGCCTATCATACAGAGTAGTGTGTGTTTGCTTTCTAAAATATAACTTTACGTTGAAAAGCAGTATATAAATACTGTTAATAATAATAATTTTAAAAAGTTAGAAATTAAATCTGCTGCTTCTGAGTCCATGGTGGTCATGGAAAGCACATTCTGAGTAGAAGATTTTTTTAAATGGCATGTTTGAGACAGAAAATGTATATCCAAGAATGAATGCCCTATCAAAAGAATGAATGCCTTAATATACAATAAAGGTTGGCAATGCCTTTAATGTTAAGATTTCATACCATAATCCATATGGCTAGCGGTGGCTTCAAGGATTGACCAGGTCAGGCACTGGATGAGGGCCCAAAATCATCAGAAGATCAACTTGCCTGGGCTGATCCCTGAACCTTCAGCAGCTGTGGCAGTAACATCACTCAATCTGTTCTGAGGGGGCAGGGCTTTGCAGCCTCGCACCAGCACCACATACAGTAATTGCAGATAATGCTATTAATGTTTAGCTCTGTGTATGGGTCAGTGTGATGTGGTGAGTAGAGTGCTCTACTATGAATGGGGAGACCCAGATGTGTGTCTTCCCCCTTGGGATGAAGTGGGGCGGGTGATGGAGACTACAAAGTGAGTCAACGTGACTACAAAATGAAAATACAGATTGAGCCTACTTATCTGTGGATTTTATATTCATGGATTTGGCTCAATGTGGGTCCCCTAGACCTATGTTGAGCCAGATTTGGCCCAACCTGAAGCCTCCAGAGGTGACCGGAGCTGTGCTTCGGTTGCCTCCAGAGGTTCTTCTGAGGCCCAAGTAGGCCGTGCATGTCCTTTACAGGCCTCAGAATGGCTTCCATAGGTTCTAGAAGGGCACTTCTGGTTTTCAGCCAGAAATCTCAGCTCTGGTCACTCTTTTCCCCACCAGTTGCTGGAAGAATTTAATTTAATTAATAAAGGGCTCAATCCTATCCAAGGAGAGTGGGAGAAATGACTAAGAGCACAATCCTATGCTTGTCTATTCAGCAGTATGTCCCATGGTCTTAAGAACATAAGAACAGCCCCACTGGATCAGGCCATAGGCCCATCTAGTCCAGCTTCCTGTATCTCACAGCGGCCCACCAAATGCCCCAGGGAGCACACCAGACAACAAGAGACCTCATCCTGGTGCCCTCCCTTGCATCTGGCATTCTGACATAACCCATTTCTAAAATCAGGAGGTTGCGCATACACATCATGGCTTGTACCCCGTACAATCTTCAGTAGAATTTCTTCAGTAGGATTTATTCCCAGGAAGGTATGCATAGAATCATGTGCATGCAAAGCGTCCTTCATACCACTGAGAGACTGGCCTCCCCCTAAATATGAAGCAGGATTATCCAGACATGGAGTTTTGCTTAACATTATTTAATGCTCAAGTGTCAAACAACTGCTCTAGATTTGGTTGTATTAATTGTTTGGACAAAAATGTAACAATCCAACAATGTTTTTCTGTTTGTTTCAGGAAACTAGTTTACATCATAACATTCCAGAAAGGTCAACACATGATAACTTAGACTGGAAAATTCATGACTAGCTACATTCCTTAAGTGAGAGTAAGAATACTTAACATTATCAAAAGCAGCAAAATGTACTTCCGTTAATGGAAATTCCATTGATCAAGAACCCCACCCACCCACCCACCCACCCACCCATCTATTAAAAAAATAAGTTCAGAAGATGCCAGACGTTACATTTTGGTTTGTTCAAACACAGAGCACTTCATGCAAGTGTATTTAAGGTAGGAAAAAAATCACATTTGGTTTTGTAACATCTCATAGTAACATGAGATTTGACCATATGAGGTCCTTTCACAAAGCTCATTTCTTAGTATATATCATAATGGCTGCCTTAAGTGGGAGAGCCACCTTGAACCCTCCTCTCTCCTTCTTAGGGTGCAACCCTAACCAACTTTCCAGCACTGGCATAGCTGTGCCAGTGGGGCATATGCTGTATCCTGCAGTTGGGTGGGCAGTCACGGAGGCCTCTTCAAGATAAGGCAATGTTTGTTCCTTTATCTTGGAGTTGCATTGCCCTTACCTTCGTCCTGGAAAGTTGGTTAGGATTGCACCCTTAGAAGACCAAAGTCCATGTGGAAGAATCAGAACTCAAAGAATAAAAAGTTACAAAGGTATACTACTTGGATATTCCATGGCAAAAAAACTCATGGATACCTCACGGATAAGGAAAACCATGTTGGTCTTGCTTCTAGGTGTGCAGTTATTCCTTGGGAAATTCCCATGCGGATTTTTGCATGTTTGGTCTGGGCCTGAGAATGTAAAGCATGCTGGTATAATGCAAATAGTGTGCCATTCTTTCTAATAATAGACCTTCTATTTCCAGCAGATAAGTCAGAATACTTCAATTTTGCATACTCTAGTGACCATGCTGGGGACTGCACACAGGTCTCCTGAGTCGATACAGGAAATGGCCAGGGGCTTCAAAGCTATTTCAAAGCAATGGAGCTAAGTAAGAATGATATATCAAAGTGGTGCGTTTCATTGCAGTACTGAGGCAATCCACATCACTTCTGAACATGTATAATGAATTCTGAGCAGTGAAATTCATCTGGTAGACTTGACACAGCATCAAAGCAGATAATTGTGAGGACAAATGCAAAATTCATAAACAATGGCAGACATTGTTAAATTAGAGGCAGAGACCACTTGAATACTTGGGATAGAGTTCTCTGCAGTGTTAAAAAAAACAAACCTTAAGTTCAGAATAAATTCACTTGTCATCTCAGTCAGTCAGTTCCTGTTATGAGATTTTTGAGACAATATAGAAATATTAGCTAGAATGCATCAGGTTAATATTCTCTATAATCACAATTATTTTTACAATATATTGAAGCTTAATTTGCAGACAAAGTTCCAACATAGTTCTACATTCTTCAAGTATTCTCTGCATGTAAAAATGCACATAACTATAGCATAAAAAACAAAAATATATCACGTATCCCTTTCATATTTCTCAGATCTTTTTATTTATCTGTTACACATTAGTTTACAAACCTTTTGATTTTGTTGCTGGAGCTTTGTTGTTGTTGTTGTCTTGTCTTGATCTCTAAAATTATTCTAACCACACTTAACTGCAAGCCAGTTCCATTGTAATAAATCAGTCTATTTCCAAGGAAAATATAGCTAAGATCACAGTGTAATTGGGCATATGTCTTGCACATGTAACCCTGAAAAGTTGGTAACCTTTGTTTCAGACCTCTGTCCTATGAATTTTCATGGAACTTTCAGCGGGTTGATACTGATGGCTGCAATGAGATGTAGAGGTTTAAGTACAATGTGCTCAAACTCACATTTACTGATTCTGTTGACATTGTTGCAAATCGATTCACATGGGTACATGCGAATATTGTTCATTTTTGCTATCGTGATAACAATTTTAAAGGCTTGTTGCAATGTCAAAAATAGGACACAGTTAAACCCCAGTACCTCCTCCACTTCACCTGGTGAAGTAAATTATTAATTAAGCCTAGGACTAATTCATATCAAATAGAGTATCTGTACAGTCTGTTGGCATGTGGCAGCCTTAAAGACAAATCATACAAGTCCGTACCTTATTTACATGACTGCTATGCTCCATACATAGTTTGTTCTTGAGAACTATTATTTATAAGTAGGGATGCTTAGAATTGCAACCCAAATGAGAAAAGACAACAAACAGGCCAATTCACACCCTGCTTTCTCCTGCAGCTGGTTTACCAAGATTGAGAAAAGAGTAGAAGTGACATTTGAAGAGATGGAAATGCATTTATCTGCATTCATCATTCTTCTGTATATGCTGCCTCCACAGAACCCTTCTCATATCTAGCTTATGACTACAATGTTGCGAAGATATTAGCAGCCCAATTCTAACTAGGGTTATGCAGCCCTTTACAGCAGTAGGCCACAGCCATTTTGGAACTGGCACCACAAACGGTAATGGTGCTGGAGGTCTGCTGTCACAGCTAGCTACCTCTGGCAGTGAAGGTAAGCTGGTGGCAGGGGCAGGAGGTGGGCAGAACTAGGAAGCGAGTGGGAGAAATGGGAGAGTTTCTGGGCAGAGAGTGGGTGGGATAAAGGCAGAATGGGGGAGGAAAGGCATAGTTCTTGACAGCACCAGCATACACCATGATCCTAATCCCTCTCCCCTTCTCTCTTCCTTACTCTCCTTGGACTTGACACAGATCTGAGAGGACCCATTGGGGGCTTTTATTCTTAGGTAGACTTTTGGCCCTAGGTAGGGGAACAAATGTTCTCATACCTTGAGGAATTCTCCAGACTGCCCCCCCCCAGGATACAGTGCACATTCCATTGGCGCGCCTGTATCAGCACAGGGATATAGGGCCCAATCCTATTGGACCCACACCAGTGCACAGTGTTGCAAATGTGTCATGAGGCTTGCCTGCGACACCACCAGGTCAGCACTGGCTCTGACTCAGTGCAAGCCCGCGCTGAACCAGCACCAGGCAGAAGCTGGTCGAACACCGCCCAGCGCTCCGGGTGGCGGAACAGTGAGTGTGAGTGGGCAGGGAGTGATCTGGGTCGGGGGAGGGCAGAGGGAAGGCAGGGTGGGGTGGGAGCAGGGCAGGAGGGGGGAGGGACAGTGGCAGGTTCTGCCATCATATCCTGACCCAACTACCGGCTCAGGAGACCAAGCGTAGGTCTCCTTGAGTCTGTGCCCACTCGATAGCAACACAGATCCAAGGAGACCCTTTGGGGCCACCCATGTGTTACATAGGGTAAAGTTATGTTCCCTACTCCAAGGAGACCTGGCGCTACTTCCCAGTCCTGCTGGATGCATCAGTCGCCATTTTGGCACTGCACTTTGGTGCTGAGAAGCATTGATTTGGGCTGTTAGTTAGGAACAGACTATACACTTATTTATTTTTCACATTTTTATACCACCCCCTCCTCCAAGAAGCTCAGGGTGGTATACATAGTTTCTCCTTTTGTCCCCACAACAACTGTGTGAGGTAGGTGAGGATGATAGTAGTGACTGGTCCAATGTCGCCCAAGAAGTTTGATGACTGAGCAGGGATTTGAACTTGAATTTGAACCTCCAGGTGTAAGTTCAAATCCCAGAGCCCTATACCGTCCTGGCTCTAAATGGTTTAAACTCTCACTCCTTGAGGAACCGTATTCTGTAAGACATTTTTGAAATGCAGCATTGTAGACAAAGTGAATTTTTATTGCCTAGTATTGAGTCTAATGGTAACTAAGTGCGCTCAGAAAGAAAAAATTGATTACTTTCATTATACTCATCCTTTTATAACTCCCTTGTATAACATCCTTTTTTATGTGACTCATAAACCCACACTGCATTAATCTCTATTACAGCCACCTTCATTAAAACGTTGTCTTCATAACACTTCAGTGTTTTGGCTCCAAAGGATGATGATATTGTGAAGTGGAGTGTTTTTATCATGGAACTGATGAAATGTTGTTTCCTATGGCAGTTAATATTTTCCAAATTGCACTTGTTCATCACCTTTAATTGCAGCAGTTAGAATGTGAAAATGTAAATGTTATTTAACTGTCACTATTTAATCCTTCTCTTCTCAATGCAAAATAAACTGCTTAGCCAAATGTCTTTGTCAGGGATTCTGACTTGAACCTAGAACTTCATAGGTGGTGGATAAGACAGCCTAAAAAGCTTTCATAGATTGTCTGTCGTGCATAGCCCATTATGACAGTGGAAGTGATTTCTGCTGTCATCAAATGGCTGTTGACAGTGTGTGGAGTGCTCTGTTGGGGGTCATTTTGAATGTGCTGCTGCATGTGTCTGCTGGACTAGCTACCTGCTGGACCGGTACCTGCCAAACCATGTAAGGCTGTGGCAGGAGTGGGCGTGGACAGACAGACAGTGGACAGGTGGCAAAACTGGGGAGGAGGTGGCAGTGGCGTAGCTAAGGGGATTCAGGGGGTTGCAGTCGTACCAGGAAACAATCTTTGGGGGGGGCAACAAGCTGAACTTGACATTAGTGGCTAAAATTGTGAAAAAAATTGGTATGTATGAATAATACCATCATGTTATATATCATTGGAAAAGTAATTTAATGCAGAATGCAATGAAACACGTATCACTGGAATATCTGTATTCTATCAAAAGTTATGGCCAATTAACCAGAAAACGAAAACGCAACTACCTTATGGAATAAAAAATTTCTTTAACTCAAAACTGACCTATGTGGCTGATTGTTCTGCAAGCCAATGAGTTGTTATTATGATACAGCATAGAACCAATAAGGTGTTAAAATGAGTCAGCTCTCATTTCCATGTATCATAATACACCTACTCCTGCTAACTGGTAAAGAGGCCCTTTTTCAAGTGGGGCTCCACTTATATTTAACATGGAAAGAATTACAGTTCCTGTTTACCCCAGCACGGTGTCTCAAACCAATAAGGGGCACACTTTTAATTTATTTACTTAATTAAATTTGATTTTGTCATGGAGGGAGGGGGCTACAAAATCTTCTTTGTTCCCAGATAGCATATAGATGCTTAGCTATGCCACTGGCTGAGGGGAGGTGACAGATCAAGTGACTGGTGAACTACTGGGGGGAAGAGACATGTCTCACCCCAATTTGCACTTTTTAAAAAGCCCAGTTGTGATGTCACTTCTGGTTGTGACATCACTTCCGGGGCATAATTTTGAACTCTGCACCAGGCTAAATGTTCATTAGCTACGGCACTGGGAGATGGCAGGAGGACATTGATCTGGCAGTTATGGCATGAGTCAGATCCTATTATCTCTTCCCCTTTCCCTTCCCCTTTCTTCTCCTAAGACGTGCCAGCTAAACAGCTAGTGCAGGTCTGAGGAGACCCATTGGTGAGTGGGAACCTCACAGAGGGGTAAGTAGCAATTGTTCCCCTTTCCCTTCCCAAGCCTCCTTCCCCCCTCTCACTAGATACAGTGTATGCCTTTTTGGCATGGCTTTATTAGTGGAGGGGGGAGGATAGGAGTGGGCTCTGTGTAAGCTCACGCATCCAGTTTCATTCAGGTGTACAACACTGGCCAATATGGTTGACAGTTAATATGAAGCCTTTACATTGGCCAGGTCTGGTTTAAATCCTAGGACTGTGAATTTCTGCATGTTCAACGGAACAACACTTTCAACTTTTCAGGTTCCACATTTCGGTTCATGATGTTAAATTTGGGAGGCACACCATTAGTTTGGTGTAAATTTGCATATAGCCACCCATTCCCCAGAGGGCCCCAGTAATCATATTAGAAATGGGTACTACTTCATTGTTTTATGGGCATAGTATAGTGAAAGAACATTTTTTTTTTTCAAGCAACAAGTGCTGTAAATAGGATTGGGGGAGAGTGCCATTTTAAAAAATAATAAAGATTGAAATATAGCTGCTTTTACTTACTTGTGCCATTATTTTCTTTTCCCATGAGCATGGAAATTCATACTCCACCTTTTCACCAGTCATAGTATTGTATATTTGGAAAGAGAACTTGGCACAATTCTTGATTCTGTGTGGCGTAGATTTTTTCTGCTTTTTTTCTATATATACAAACTTCAAAGAAAATTGTTATCAAGTTTTGTATCAATTACACCCAACAGCTAAGATGTTTGAAAAGATGCACACTAGTTTTTCAGGCAAATGTTTTGAAGTGTGATAAGGTGCAATGTGTGAGCTCTGCAGAAGGCTCCTTCCTGAATCATAAAGGACAGTTTCATTCTCTGCCCTCTCCTCCAGCCCTTAGTCTTACCGACCACTTCCTTAAATCTCATTTCCTGAATTCAATTTCTCATGTCTTTTTCTCACTCTAGAACTTCAGGTGAATTCTCCTGAAGAACTTGATCAATATGGGGAGTAGAGTGGAGAAATTGCAGGTAAGCAAGGTTCAGAGTTCTTGTGTGGGAGAGCTATATTCTAGTCCTGTCTTTGCCAATGTGGAGATGAGTTTAGCGACAGTCAGAGAAAAAAACTAAGACCCAGAATGTGCCCCAGGATAGAAGCATCCAACCTTATTTTGCTAACTTTGAGCCCAATCCTGTGCTCGGTGGCACAGCTCTGTGCTGCTGAGCACTGTCACAAACGTGCCTTAAGGCATGTTTGTGTGCCTCACCGCCAGTCTCCCGCCCGTGCTAGCCCAGCGCCGGCCAGTGCTGGGCTAGCATGCGGCGGTCGCCCAGCTTCCACAGCTCGGGGGTCTCCTGTTCATTTCCAGGCACAGTTCAAGGTGCTGGTTGACTTTCAAAGGCTCCTTTATAGCTCAGGACCTTTGAAGGATGGTTTACTTCCATATAATCTGACCCTCTGAGGACATTGGAGGCGAGCATTTTAACTATGTGCCATTGATGGTGAGGAACAGGGCCTCCTTGGTTGTGGCACCTCAATAATGGAATTTCCTCCTCTTAGAATTAAGAATGACTCCCTCCTTTGAGATCTTTTGGTAGGGCCTTAAGACCTTTTTATTCAGGATGGCATTCAATAGCTGACATGATGGACTGGCATTTAAATTAAATTCAATTTCTAATTGTTTATACGATCCATGACCTGGGACCGGTGCTTTTCAACCTCTTCATAAATGACCTAGAGACAGGGCTGAGCAGTGAGGTGGCAAAGTTTGCAGACAACACCAAACTTTTCCGAGTGGTGAAGACCAGAAGTGATTGTGAGGAGCTCCAGAAGGATCTCTCCAGGCTGGCAGAATGGGCAGCAAAATGGCAGATGTGCTTCAATGTCAGTAAGTGTAAGGTCATGCACATTGGGGCAAAAAATCAAAACTTTACATATTGGCTGATGGGTTCTGAGCTGTCTGTGACAGATCAGGAGAGAGATCTTGGGGTGGTGGTGGACAGGTCGATGAAAGTGTCGACCCAATGTGCGGCGGCAGTGAAGAAGGCCAATTCTGTGCTTGGGATCATTTGAAAAGGTATTGAGAACAAAACGGCTAATGTTATAATGCCGTTGTACAAATCGATGGTAAGGCCACACCTGGAGTATTGTGTCCAGTTCTGGTCGCCGCATCTCAAAAAAGACATAGTGGAAATGGAAAAGGTGCAAAAGAGAGCAACTAAGATGATTACTGGGCTGGGGCACCTTCCTTATGAGAAGAAAGGCTATGGCGTTTGGGCCTCTTCAGCCTAGAAAAGAGACGCCTGAGGGGGAGCATGATTGAGACATACCAAATTATGCAGGGGATGGACAGAGTGGATAGGGAGATGCTCTTTACACTCTCACATCACACCAGTACCAGGGGACATCCGCTAAAATTGAGTGTTGGGAGAGTTAGGATAGACAAAAGAAAATATTTCTTTACCCAGCGTGTGGTTGGTCTGTGGAACTCCTTGCCACAGGATGTGGTGATGGCGTCTGGCCTGGATGCCTTTAAAAGGGGATTGGACAAGTTTCTGGAGGAAAAATCCATTACGGGGTACAAGCCATGATGTGTATGCGCAACCTCCTGATTTTAGAAATGAGTTATGTCAGAATGCCAGATGCAAGGGAGGGCACCAGGATGAGGTCTCTTGTTATCTGGTGTGCTCCCTGGGGCATTTGGTGAGGCCGCTGTGAGATACAGGAAGCTGGACTAGATGGGCCTATGGCCTGATCCAGTGGGGCTGTTCTTATTGGGATTTGTCTTGTTTTTAATGTTTTATTACTGTTGTGTATTAAACTTTGTAAGCTGATTGATTACCCTTACTGGGAGAAAGGCAGGGTATAAATTCATTACATAAAGAAAATAATGAAAGGCAGTGAGATACTGGACATTAAGCTTAATTTTCTTTTAATGAGAAGGAACACCCCTTTCCTCTTTATCATCTGCATCTTTATCATCTGCAGAGGCACTGCCATTGCTGCAGGGCCACTCCCCTTAACATATTAAAAAACTCTAATATCCATATAGCATTATAATTGACTAACAGCCTACATCTTAACTGGTTTGGAACAGTTGTTCCACTTAGCCCACGCTGTATCCAGCGGAGATTTTACCCCTTACCTAGGGTAAAGCTCCAGCCTGCACAATGGGGCTACAAAATCGCTGGTGCATGTCCAAGAAGTGTCATGTTGAGCTTCAACCCTGGGAGTAGGAATAGGATATGGCACACACTGCTGCTGCTGATCTTGCCTCTCCCAGGCCGAGCCCCCCTCCCTGTCCTCCTTATGCCTGTTACACCTTCTCCCTGCTCCATACTGCCCTCCCTTGCCCCTGTGCTGCTTGTCAGGAGCTTACCTGCTACAACTGGATCATGCACCAATGGGACAGTGCAGGTCTTCTTGCTGGCACTCCTTACTCTCACAGTAAGATTGTGCCATAAGTCAGTGGTGGACCTCCCCAGCGCTGTGCCCCAGAACAAAGGTCCGCGATAGCACCCTCCTGCGGGATGTTGCCACCCCCTGTGCGCCAATTTGCCCCCCCCCCACTTACCTGAAGCTTATGGAGCTTTGCGCGACCTCAGGCTCTGTCAGGGAGGCAATGTGAGGCTTCCCCAAGGCTTTAAACTGGGCTTCCGGAAAAATGGAAGCATAGTTTTTGACCACACCGTGAGCCTCAGAGAGGCTTCCGCGGGGTCCTAAAGGTGCACGAGGCTCCATGCCCAGGGCATTTGCCCCATAGAATTTATGCCACTGCCATAAGTTATTGTTCCTGTTTGTCCTGATCTTGCTAACTAATAATTGTATTTTTAATCTGTGCTGAACTCTCATTGACTTATTATTTGAGGCCAGGAAATCCTTTTTACACAGTTGAATCTTATGCATGTTTACTTGGAAGTAAGTCCAACTGCTAAAACTTACTCCCTGGGTGCACTAACCTTATCTCATCTTTAGAAGCTTTTCAAAACTATCCAAAATTTTATCTTGCTATTCTTCTTCTAGTTCCCATGAATGATTTTAAAAAGGAAAGGTAGTTTTCCAATAATACATTGAATTAGCAGACAATTATGGAGCTTAACAATATCTCACAATGCTATTTGTTAATGATGTTAATGGAGGTGATTGTACAATGTTTGGAAATTATATCAGTTCATTCTCCACTGAGAATCTTGTTTGGAATGTCTCCTGTAAGAGAATGAGAAATACTCTGCTTTAAAAGGGCTTTGTGCCAGTATATTGATGGACTGATTTATATTCATATGGTTTTACTTAGAAAAAAAGCAATTCTTGCCAAAAATAAAATTTGCTCTCGCTGTCCTCAGTCATTCAGATTTCATTGAGGATAAAGCACAGCTGCTTTCTTCACTTGTGCTCATTATCGAGCACTCCTTTGGGTGTTCCATCAACAGACTGTTAAATTCCATGTGCTCATGTCTTATCTGCCCAAGTACCATACAATCTGTGTGTCCTGTGTAGTATCATTCCCTGGCTGATAGGTGAAATATTCCATCATGCCTTATTTCTCTCCAATGAAAAGAACTATCTTCAGACCTCTTTGACAGATTGCATTTTACTGGTCTCTTTTCAGATTAGCCTCAACTCCTTCCCAAAACATAAACCTAATTCTTTAAGTCACCTGTCTCTTAACATCACCACAAACTTCTCCCTCTCACTCTAAAGCATTTTCCAGAAACAGGCCCAAGTACCTCACTATAGTATACGATCATGGGCATTCCAGTATGTTTGGGCCAGTCCTCTTACTACACTAGTCCTTTTGAAGTCTGATTCTCTTCATAATGGGTGATCTCTTTTCTGCCTTCCAAAAGTCATGCTACATGTCCAGAACTAGCACATGATACATCCCTGCCAAGACTGTATCATTTGAGACTGCAGAGGAGAATTGCATGATGGTTTTTGATTTAAAAAAAAAAAAAAAAGCTAGCACACCAGATAGGCCAAGTTAGAAACTAACATGGAACAGAGAGTGGATATGTGCTCTGGTCCTCAGAGTGTAAAAACCCAAAAGCAACACATTTATGGCATCTTTGTCATTTTCAGCCTGATTTATGAATACAGTAAAAAATCATTATGACTATAATATTTATTTCTGGAGGTTTTTACAATTTTAAAATTGAAACACATCCATTCAGTGCTTATGTATTACATATTTCAATTACAGTGTCACTGTTACACATTGTACAGTGTCACACATTTTAGTGGACCCTGCCACTACAAGGGACAAATGCTGAAGAAGAAGAAGAATTACAGTGTCACTGTTATAAGCAATGCTGCAAGGTAATTTATTGCATACACTGTTTCAAGTATTGACATCAAAATATTGTCGTTTAATTTGTTGTTGTACAGTCGGGTCGCATAATACGCACCTTTTACTTACACAAATTCAAGTATATATGCTTAGCAAAAAAAAAAAAGAGAGAGAGAGAGAAAAACAACAGTTTTTCTGCCTGCCATTCCACTCCCTAAATATAGTCCCCAGAGTGAGTCTGAGATGGGAGAAAAGAGCTGCTGTTCCCTCAGTTATTTCAGTTACTTGTATTGGCAACCTTCAGTCTCGAAAGACTGTGGTATCGCGCTCTGAAAGGTGGTTCTGGCACAGCGTCTAGTGTGGCTGAAAAGGCCAATCCGGGAGTGACAATCCCTTCCACACCGGGAGCAAGTTCAGTCTGTCCCTGGTCTGTCTCCCTGGCTATGGGCCTTCCTTCTTTGCCTCTTTGCCTCAGACTGTTGGCAAAGTGTCTCTTCAAACTGGGAAAGGCCATGCTGCACAGCCTGCCTCCAAGCAGGCCGCTCAGAGGCCAGGGTTTCCCACTTGTTGAGGTCCATCCCTAAGGCCTTCAGGGTCTCACATAGTAGAATTTTTGTTTTTAAAGTGGCAAGATATATTTTTCAGTATTTTAAGCTATATGCAATTTTCCCCTTGTGCGCTAACTTCAGAACCTAACCCTTGTGTAAGATGCAACCTGACTAGTCCAAGGCTCTCTAGACTCCTTCAAGAGGCGGATTTTGTACCCTGCCTTTTCCTTCTCTTGCGTGAAAAGCACTTACTATTCTATGGAGGAGCTTTCCTTCCTGCTGCTGATCTCCCCCGAACTGAGCTCCAGCCTGCCACTTTTAGGTTCTGTCACCCCAGCAACCACTGCCTTCAGATTTCTGGGCAGACACAGATGGCTGGGCGCAGTTTGGGGGAGATCGGTAGCTGAGAAGGAAGGCTTTCCTGCGGAACAGTAAGCACCGGTCGTGTCACAGTCACCTTACCGGGCATACTGTAGGCAAACAGAAACAATGTTTTTTAGGATGCCATCCTTACCAACTTTCTAGCACTGGCATAGCTGTGCCAGTGGGGTATGTGCTGCATCCTGCAGTTGGGGGGCAGTCATGGAGGCCTCCTCAAGGTAGGGCAATGTTTGTTCCCTTACCTCAGAGTTGCATTGCCCTTATGTCAGTGCTGGAAAATTGGTTAGGATTGTGGCCTTATTTGTGTATTAATGTTTCCATCCTTATGAATGGTACAGTATTTACATTATGCTACCTAAAATGGTCTTTACTCATATGACAATTGTTTGGATATTAGGGTCTAAGTGTGATACAGTATCTTGGTGAGTTTTTACTGTAACCAGTTTTTCTTGTATCCAGAATCGAATAGCTTTTTATCTGCTTTTTGATGTTGCTAAAGCCCACTCTCAATCTGGTCCCGTTAAAGTCTATCGAGAGGCCACATCTGTATCTCACTGTGGACCCTCCTAATCCTGGCAATGACTTTGTTCCAGTCATGCCTTTTCAGGAAGTATTGGAAGTCATGAGAGAAACTGATAAAGTAAGATTTCCAGACCTCAGAAGTTTAGATAAGCACGTATTAGGCTTTGAACCTTCAAACCCATTGAGGTTTGCATATCAGCAAATGTAGCTTCATGGTAGCAACCCACACAAAGTTGGAAACTGAATGGAAACAGACCTCTGACACAAAAGGTTAGGGAATTATATTTTGTGTTTTAGAAAAACTATATGGATTGGTGAGTCTCTTGAAAGGAATTGTCTTCCTGGGTGGCTTTGATGCCAAAGTAAGAAACCCACAACAGGTAAGGAGAAAGATTCTACTTTGGGAACTGTTATAGTTCACTGTCTTGATACTTGGCTGTATGTTAGAGCAGGGGTCTCCAGACATTTCAGTATGCTGGCCACATCATAGCAATATTGCATATTTGTACATTTTCGCAGGCCCAAAAAAGAAATCAAGTTTATAAATGAATGAATGAAATTTAAATGAATGAGTAAGTTTTACTTGGATCTTTTTGTAATCAGAATGATATGATTCAGAACAAAAGAGAAATGTGGCAATTAGGAAGAAACAATGCCATGCTTGAACTGAGAGATGATATTCAGGTGGTGCTTTGGCATCCGTGGGAGTTCCGTTCTTGGAACCCACACAGATGCCGAAAAATGTGTTAAAACAAATTGAAAATTTAAAACCGCATCCTTTACATGGCAAAAACCCCTTTCTTACCTTTGTAGTATGGGCAGAGCAGCAATCAGGAAGTGTCCAGAACTTAAAAGAGCTCCATTTTGAGTTTGTGCAGAGGCAGGGACCCCCTCCCCCTTCGCCAAAGAGCTGAAGTTCAAAGAAGTTCAAAACAGAGTAATGGTAATGATAGCAGAGACATATTTGACAATCCTGAAGGGTCCGAATTGGGTGGGGGGGGGGGCTAAGACATGAGAGGGAAATGCAGCATCAGCGTATTGCAACATAGGATTCCACCCCCTTGTTTACCTGTGTGGGGTGCATTGTCCTCTTTCCCTTGGTAGAATGGTAAGGCAGAAATTCCAGTTGGGTATTTGTTTGTGGAGACCTCATGGGACAGAATACCTGCAACAATAATTTGGAGAAGTCCAAAATTACATAAAGTCTTGCCATACACGTTGTGAGGAACAAGATATTGTTTGTGCACCAAGCACCCTTTTCCCATGGTTCCCATCACCAAAATTCCCATGTAAGAGATCAGAGAACTATAGCCCTATGCTGCACATCTGATAATGCAGCCCAACACACATTTTGCTTCCTTAAACGTTACACCAATTCCAGGGTATATTTGGGGTGCTGATTCCAAAAATGGCATCTGTTTTGCCCTATTGCATCTAGTTTTGGAGACACAGCATAGCCTCTTTAGTGAATGGTTCAAGCAGCTTCCTCTTGAGGAAGCCTATACCATATCATTTGCTAATGAGGCTATACTATATCTTCAAAACTAGACGTGATAGGGCAAAATGGATGCCATTTTTGGAATCGGCACCCCAAATTCATGTCAAACCACCATAAAGTTTGGGAAAAACTTTTCTGACCCTCAATTTTGTAGGCCTGTGTTATCTGAGCTGTACTTCCTTGCAGGGGTTTAGTACTGGGTGTGCGGTGATTAGTACTGTGTGTGTGTAGTGACTAGTTGCCAAATATACTCTGTATCCTATGCTCCATGGTAGGCAAGTATACAAGGCAGGGAGGACATGCATGTTTCAGCTGTTTTTCTATTCCCCATTGTGCCTTATGGGGTTACTCCTACCTGTGCTAGCTCTACTGTTGGTGTAATGTTTTTCTGGTGTCAGGGACATGTCTGTTGTCTGAAACAGGTATAGTGAATGTCAACTCTTCCTTGTCCCTCCCATGTCATACCCAGTCTCCTCCCTGTTTTGACTTCTCAGCTGGCAGAGTTGTGCTCATGGCTGGGTGAGGTCTGAGTTAGGCCAAACTGGGATTTTTCTGGTGGTGCATCAGTCAGCGGGGCTATTGTGGAGTATGTGGATATCCACTGCGTATCTTGAGGTCAGGACTGGGCCTTAACTCTCTTCACCCTATTCATGTTTAGCTGTGTAATATCCCAATAACAGTCTGATCAGTATAGTATTTTGTTTAGATGGGATCAAAAGGTGGTTTAAAGTGATCCACAGTGCAATCCTACACAATCCTATTTGTGTTTTTAATCATTGTTGTAAGCCACATTGGGTCCCTTCGGGGAGAAAGGTGGGCTATAAATAAAGTTTATAATAATAATGTCTATTCAGAAGTAAGTCCATTGTGTTCAGTGGGCTTATTCCTTGGAAAATGTATATAGAATTTCAGCCCTAAAGTAGCCAAGGCAGGGACCAATCCTATTCAATTTTCTAGTGCCAGTGCATCTGTGCCAATGGGGCATGCACTGCATCTTGTGGTGGAGCAGTGATCACAGAGGCTTCCTTGAGATATGGGAACATTTGTTCCCTTACCTTGGGGCTTCATTGCAGCTGCACTGGTGCTGGAAAATTGGATAGGATTGGGCCCGCAGTCTCATCAACATCATTATCCCATGGAGAAATATTTTCAGGAACAGAATACCAGGAGAAAGGGGAAAAGTCTCAGAAGGAGCATTCATACATATTGCTAAGACTGAAGAATTGACTTCCTTATCTTAAACATGATTTTTTGGTCTAGTTCCAGTGGAACATATTTCCAGGGATCACAACCTTAAAGTATGAAGATCTGGTCTAGACTAGAACAAAGTAGTACATGGCAGATTAACGATTTGCCAAATCAAATGTTCATAAACTGGTGAGACGCTGTGTTAAGCTTTTATATATATATATATATAAAATCATGTCTTACCAAAGTGTTGAAAGACACAAAAAAACAGCTGTAATTAGCTGTTGTTGAAAGTAAATGAGGTGGAGAGGACTCTGAAGTTGATATTAAAAGGAATTTGGAGTCCTGAAATTTGTCAATTAGATAAACAGAATTGGCGTAGTAGCACATAATTGGTAGTAAGTCATGAATGTACAGATTAGAAAGCTGTGATTCTAGCTATCTTCCAAGGTGCATAACATGCTTTGTACCAGTCAGCACAAAGAGAAGGGCATAATGCCATTCTGCAGAAAACCTGAACAATGTGGGAGGAGAGAGTAGTGACATATTCAAGAAGTTGGATCAGAGCGCTTGGAATGATTGGCTTTAAAGAAGCCCCTGCCTAGTGTGAGTGCCTTGTTCCTTTGATTTCTCATCTGTTACTGATGCCCCCTGCTCAAGTGGTATTTTTTGGCAAAAGGCATCTTTTTAAGAAGAAAATCAAACACAGAAAACCGTCTGCAAATGTTTTACTACTGCATTATTGTTAGCTGTATTCGTTTGGTAAACAGACATTTGAGGTTTACTTACTCCTCAAAATGTTGAACTTTTTCAGCAGTTTAGGGTCTCCCTTTTTACAACCCCCCAGTTCTATACTTGCATATAAATACTATGTACATTCAACAGTTTTGCATAAAGTTCAATTTATCGAACTAGAAAGGCATTGTGCTATTTCTGTTGCAAGTCCAAGAACGTATGCTTGGATGGTTTCTAATACATCTTCACTAATATTTCTTGCCTAGATTTTACGTAATTGCTATTGAAATCAGTGGGACTTTAAAAAAAACCAGAGCTAATGTTAAGTCCCATGGATTTCAACAGAACTGAGATTGGCTAAACTCCTTTGAGCTGGAGCCTCTGGCTCTTTGTAGTATATTGATTTCTATAGTGCTAAAGGACATGGCCTAGGTATATTTTAAATAAATAAGCCAAATAACCAGCACAAACATGAGTTGAGAGCACATTTAAGGATTTCATGCCAAAATCTGAGAAATTTAGCTTGCCACTACTGGTAAAGTCAGGTTTTCACACTTGCATATAGGTGTTAGCTGTCAAAATCTCCCTGTTCTGTGGAAAATGCATTTAATACTCTTTCTAAACCCAGCATTAATAATAAGAACCAACTGAACCTGATGGAATGTGGGGCTTTTTCACCTACAGTCACTGGTTTTATTAATGTAAATATACTTTTATCCTAGCATTTTTTTACTTAGCTAATTTAAAGTTGGCCACAAACATTATTTCATATGATTTTGATTGCTGACGGTATCTCGGGACAGGTCTGGTTTGTGCTCTGCTTTCCCAGGAGGCCCTCACAGCTGTGGAAATGCCTAAGAATCTCTTGGGTAGGGATGAGGTAGAAATCTGGAATAGATAGCAAAGCAGGTAGTGATGGCTGCAGCAGCATGTAGGAGAAAAGGGAACCTGCCCTGAACAAGTTAGTACCGTTTCACCTTGTCTTTCAACAACTCATACTACAACCCCTACACAGGAATTTTGCTAGATAAGGAGACACAGTTGTGAGTGGGATAGAAGCATGGCCTGGTTCCAAGGATCACCGTTCACTCCCATCTTCTGGACTGTGAACACTGCCAGGTGAGGCTGGTGGTGAGACATACAATGTGGTCAAATTAGCTAGTTGGTAATAAGTCATGAAAGATAGGAGAATGAACTGAAGATGAGGAAAGGCACCTGAGCCAAGCAACGTTTTTTAGAATATGGCAAAAAAGCATAATTTTATACATAACAAGAGGGGAAATGTAAGGGCCTGAGTTCTGGAATGGGGAAATAGGAGAGGGCTTTCTATCCATATTCCTCCATCTACGCCATTTGTCCAGTTCTAGAGTCAACTCCTTGTAGCTCAACTCA
This sequence comes from Tiliqua scincoides, assembly GCF_035046505.1. NCBI lineage: Eukaryota > Metazoa > Chordata > Lepidosauria > Squamata > Scincidae > Tiliqua > Tiliqua scincoides. The sequence continues at coordinate 39,088,108 of NC_089824.1, read as the reverse complement.
GGATGTACAAATGTATATTGTATTTTTCTTGGACATTTCATTGTACCCTGTACTTGATTGTCCAAAGAATCTATAACTTTAGTCGCAGAATTGTTGGAATGCTAATGCTCTTATCTGCAGTCAACAAAGCATAAGTCTTGTTCGTGGTATGGTATCCTTGTTTAATCAAATTGCTTTGTGTTCATGAGGGTCACTATTCAGCACACAATTGGGTGATTGCAATGGGCTTAAGCATTCTTAGGTGTGCTGGATTTTGTCCAGAATATTGTTAACTTGAAAAACAGTAAGTAAAAAATCTTTTTGCAATCTCTGTTGCACTATAGCAAACCATGGCAATCATTTAGAAATTATCACGGTTGTGTTGGGATTACTTTCCTATTGTCTATATGAGTGGTTCCTGTACTGGTGGGTCACAACCCACCAGGGGAACTGGAAGCAGGGCATTTCTCCTTAGGAATGTGACCCTGCTCCACTGGCTGCAATGGCATCAGAGCTCTGCCATTGCCAGGGGCTTTTTTACTTAGCTGGGGGGCGGCAGTGCTGGAGGGAAGTCTTATCCCCACTACCCCTGCATGCACTGTTGTCAGCTTATTCTGCCCCTTGCCCATATGTCCTTACTGGCTTTTCCTGTTCCCCTTAGGTTATCTGGTGCTGGAGGCAGCAGGCAGGGGCAGTTCCTTCTCCTCACTCCCCACCCTGATTTGATTCCAAATAAAGGAAATAAGTCATATTGGTTATGCCTTCTCCTCCTCCTCTGAGACCTATTAGGGTTTCTTTCAAGGGTCCTTGAAGACTCCTGAAAGACTCCCATTAGTAGGATTCATGGCAGCCTAGAAAAGTCTAGTATGGTGGTTGATTTTTTTCAATCTATATGAGACATTTCCCTAATGCAACGTGCAGGTTGTGGCAAGGCCTGCCTTCTGAAACCCCTCTCTTCAAATCTTGTTTTCTCTTCTTTTGTTTTAGAACGCAGTCCATACCCACCTGCTCCAGCATCCTCTCACTCATTTTTATATGGACTAAGTAGCCTGTGCATTGCAAACTTTATAAGGATTGGAAGCATTCCTTCTCAAACCTCTTCATTTCCTGTGTTTTCAGGAACAAATAACTTTGTAAAGTTAAGTGAGTGTTTTAGCTTTGAAACAGAAATTAATTCACTTAAACCTGTGGCCCCACTAAATCACTGCTAGGGACATCTTTCTTAGAAGGTCAGAGTGAATGCGTCAGTCTTACAACACAACCTGAATGCATACAAAACCACAGGAAATTCCAGTTTTAGGACAGTTCTCTCCTAGTGCATTCACAGATTAGATTTGCCAGGGTACACTTTGCATTAATTGAAGTTGAGGAATGGATTTTGTGATTAGTCCATGTGAAACATATTATACAATAGTCCTGTTGATAGTTGCTATTAGAAAAAAAGTATATTTCAAGTTATTTTTGCTATTTGAAGTCAACAAACATTGCTTCCATTGCATATAATTTCCCTAAAGAAAACAAAAACAGCAATTTTAGGGTCCAGTCCTGCCCAACATTCCAGTGCTGATGCAGCCCTAAGATAAGGGTACAAATGTGACTCTGTGACTGCCCCCCCCTCCAAAGGATGCAGTACATGCCCTATTGGCATGGCTGCATCTGTGCTAGAACATTAGATAAGAATAGTATAAGACTCATGCTATTGCTAAATTTAGTAAATTGATTAATAATAATAAATAAATAATAAAACTTTATTTTTATCCCACCCTTCTCCCTAACGGGACCCAGGGCGGCTAACAACATATTAAAAAAAACAATAGATTTTAAAAACATTAGTACAAGCAGGTAAAAACATTTAAAAACACACTACAGGGCCATAAAAACAGTAGTCAGATTAAAAGAGTAAAAGAGCAGATCACCGAGGAATCAAGCCTGTAAAACTAAAAGATGTATAAAAAAGTTAAGAAGGCCAGAAATCAGAAGGCTTGTTTAAACAACAGTGTTTTCAGGCCTCGCCGAAAGCTCTCAAGAGAGGGAGCCATTCTCAAGTCAAGGGGAAGGGAGTTCCATAATGTTGGTGCCACTACCGAGAAGGCCCTATTTCTTGCTGCCGCCCCCCGGACCTCCTTGGGTGGCGGCACTTGCAAAAAGGCCTTCTCTGATGACCTGAGAGGACGAGCCGGATTGTATGGGAGTAGGCGGTCTCTAAGATATCCTGGCCCAGAGCAGTATAGGGCTTTAAAGGTCAAAACCAGCACCTTGAATTGGGCCCGGAAACGAATGGGCAGCCAATGTAGCCCCCGGAGAAGCGGGCTGACAGAGTCAAACCGCCTGGCTCCGGTGACCACACGGGCCGCCGCATTCTGTACTAATTGTAGTTTCCGAACCGTCTTCAGGGGCAGCCCCACATAGAGCGCGTTACAGTAATCTAACCTCGATGTCACCGTGGCATGGATCACCGTGACCAGGTCTGCACGATCCAAGTACGGTCGCAGCTGGCGCACCAGCCGAAGCTGAGCAAAGGCCCCCCTAGCCACAGCCGCCACCTGGGAATCCAGGAGCAGCTGCGAGTCCAGGAGGACCCCCAAGCTGCGAACCTGCTCCTTCAGAGGGAGTGCAACCCCATTCAGAGCAAGTCGATAATCCAGCACCTGCATCGAGGATTTCCGAACCAGGAGAGCCTCTGTCTTATCCGGATTTAATTTCAGCTTGTTAGCCCCCATCCAGATCCTCACTGCTTCCAGACAGCGCTCCAGGCCCTCAACCGCCACCCTGGAGTCTGGAGGAAAGGAGAGATAGAGCTGGGTGTCATCAGCATATTGATGACACCTCACTCCAAACCTCCGGAAGACCTCTCCCAGCGGTTTCATGTAGATATTAAATAGCATGGGGGACAGAATTGAACCCTGCGGCACCCCGCACCTCAAGGGCCAGGGTGTCGAACAGGCATCCCCCAGCACCACCATCTGGGACCGACCCTCCAAGTAGGAGCGGAACCACCGCAAAACAGTGCCTCCAACTCCCAACTCGGCCAATCGGCCCAGAAGGATACCATGGTCGATGGTATCGAAAGCCGCCGAGAGGTCCAGCAGGACCAACAGGGACGCACTCCCCCTGTCCAGTCCCCAGCGTAGGTCATCCACCAAGGCGACCAAGGCAGTTTCCGTCCCAAAGCCTGGTCTGAAACCAGATTGAAAAGGATCCAGATAATCCGCTTCATCCAAGACCCTCTGGAGTTGGGCCGCCACCACCCGCTCAATTACCTTGCCCAGAAACGGGATGTTGGAGACTGGCCGATAGTTATTCAACACAGTGGAATCCAGGGAGGGCTTCTTCAGGAGGGGGCGAACCACCGCCCGCTTCAAGGCGAGCGGCAACGTCCCCTCCATCAAAGAAGAGTTGACCACCCTCCCCGTCCACTCAGCCAGTCCCCCCCGGGCCGCTCTAATCAGCCAAGCTGGGCAAGGGTCAAACAGGCAGGCAGACGGCCTCACACTCCAAAGGAGTCTGTCCACATCCTCAGGCTGCACAAGCTGAAAAGAATCCCACAATACTGGACAAGCAGTTGCCAAGGGGACATCAACAGACATTGTCAATGTGGCATCCAAGTCGCGACGAATACGATCAATTTTATCTGCAAAGTGTTGGGCAAGCACGTCACAGCGGCTGACCGTGTATTCCTCCTGGACTACCGAAGGGGCCTGATGAAGGAGGCCCCGCACCACACGGAACAGCTCTGCTGGACGGCTATCAGCAGACGCAATGGTAGCAGAGAAGAACGATCTCTTCGCTGCTACCACCGCCACGGAGTAGGCTCTATAATGAGCTCTACTCCGTGTCCGATCGGATTCATCATGAGTTTTCTGCCACCGTCGCTCTAGACGCCTGCCCTGCCGCTTCATCGTTCGCAGCTCCTCAGTAAACCAAGGAGCCGCTCCGAGTCTGCGGCGTGGCAGAGGTCGCTCCGGAGCAATCTCATCCACAGCCCTGGACATTTCCCCATTCCAGAGGTCGACCAGGGACACAGATGAGGCGCCAGTCTTGGCAGTGGGAAAATCCCCCAGGGCCCTCAGGAAGCCTTCAGGATCCATTAGCCTCCGGGGGTGGACCATAGAAAACGGTCCCCCGCCTCTGCGGAGGTAGGAAGTCGCAACAAGCCTAAACCCTACCAGGAAGTGATCTGTCCATGACAACGGAGTGATGTTGATCTCCTCTACCTCCAGATCATTGCCCCCATGCCCAGCTGTAAACACCAGGTCCAACACGTGTCCTGCTGTATGTGTCGGGGCCCAGATCTTTTGGGACAGGCCCATGGTTGTCATGGCAGCCATGAAATCCTGAGCTGCACCTGCCACAGGGGCCTCAGCATGAACATTGAAGTCCCCCAGCACTAACAGGCGGGGGGCCTTCAATGCCACCCCCGAGATCACCCCAGTCAGCTCAGGCAGGGAGACTGTTGGGCAGCAGGGCGGGCGGTACACCAACAGAATCCCAATCCTGTCCAGCCCTCTCAACACAACATGCAAGCACTCGAACCCAGGAGACTGCTGGACAAGGCACCTGCTAAGGGAGATGGACTCACGATAGACCATTGCAACTCCCCCTCCCCGTCCCTGCAATCTTGGCTGCTGCAACACCTGGAAACCTGGCGGACACAGTTCAGAGAGACTAACGCCTCCCTCCCTGTCCAACCAGGTCTCTGTAATGCATACCAGGTCGGCTTTCTCATCCAGGATCACATCCCGGATGATACAGGTCTTGTTATTCACCGACCTGGCATTCAAAAGCAGCAGCTTCAGATCCAGGGACTCACTGCCAGGACCACCAAGTACCCGAGAATTGGGGGAAGGACCAGAAGGGGAGATAATCTGCCTACGATGAACTCTCCTTCTCCTGTAACAGCCTGTCCGACCCCCACCACCATATCTCCCCTGGCCCGTCACACTCTTGATAGTGGCACCCTTCCCTTCCCCTGAGCTCCCTCCCGAGAGAACAGACATGTGGCGAGGCCCACCTTCTGAGCCTGGCCTGCAGGCAGATTACGCATTGTGGAGTCTGATCCACAACTCTGTTCTGCTTGGATATACCCTGCTTACACCAATGTAATACCACTGAAGCAATGGAGCAAATGGCCCAATCCTGTCTGTGTGGTACGCTGGTACAGAGCAAGTCCAAGCAGAGCCTGGAGGCTTACTCAAAGGAGACCTCTGGGACTGCCTCCACGCAGGACGCTGTGCAAGCTTTTATGGCATGGCTGCATGGGGAGGGGGGCTGTAAGATTGGGCTGTAAATGAAACAGACACCCAATAATTCTATGTGACTAGGGGCCCAATCCTATTCAGCTTTCCAGTGCTAATGCAGCCACAATGCAGCTCCGCGGTAAAGGAACAAATGTTCCCTTACCTTGAGGAGGCCTCTGTGACTGCTCCCCACCACAGGATGCAGCACATGTCCCATTGGCAAGGCTGCATCAGCACTGGAAAGTTGGATAAGATTGGACGATGGTTGTTTCACACTAGCAGCTGAGCTAACCATCCTTATCCTCTGCTCATTTCTCCCTAAGTCATTCTATTTACTCTTTGGGTGTGTCACTAGGGGATCATCACTGTGTTTCCATTTCAGCACTTTTGCACTGCCTAAATGTGTGAATCATTCCTCTAAATTAGGCTTCACATTTGTTCAGTTTATTATAAGCTTCCCTTGGCTATTGCTGTGTTTCAATCCACAAAGTAATTGTCTGTAATTGACTTGCCAATGGACAATTATCTGTATTGAATCTATAATGCTGAAAAGAGTGGTATAAATTCTACATTCTTTTTTATGGTGTTTCTCTTCTGCTTCTGTCTTGTGTGGGTTTGCTTAGGTTACACAGTGGACAGTTTTTGGCTCTGTGTGCTGAATCTTTTAGATTATAGCTAATCTGTTTTTACTAAAGATGCCTGTCTTCTGTGGTTTCTGGAAAATCAGAGGATTTATTTTCTTCATTCTCCAGTGACCAGAACCCAAATACGTTCTCTTTGAAGTCAGTGGCAAGGCTCCCATTGACTTCAGTGAAAGCGAAGTCAACGTTTATTTAGTTCTGCGACAGAAATATTTAGTTATTAATGTTCTCCGTATCACATATAATATTTTAATTTCAGAGAGGGAAAAGATGCTGTTGTGATCTATTATTTTGAGGTGGAGGTCAACATTTATGTGACAACATTGATCTAAGTGACATTTTTATATTTTTAAGAATGGTTTTGTCTACAGCAGGTGATTGTTTGCAGAAGCCTTTGCTAACAAGGAAGCTAGCTCTGGGAGATTTTGGTGAACTTCGAAAGTTTTGGGAATTAGGGACCCAACTGGATCTCCTCCTTCCTTCACAATTCCAAGGGCTCAATTCTATCCTCATGGTATGCTGGTGTAACAGCTGCTCCTTTGGTCTGCAGAATGCTGCGGCAGGTACAAAGGCTGGAAGACTATGTGCCAGCAGCGGTGCTGTGCAGACTGGCCGTTGACATGGTCATGGCGGCAGTGGGGGCAAATTGGAGCAGGGTTTCTTTTGGCCTAACAGATCTATGAGAGCAAAAGAGCTGGCATAGTCCTGACTGGCCCATAGAGGACCATATTGCAGCTAAGAGGTAGATAAAATTTTTCTTTATGTACCTCTCCTGGCTGGCCTGGTCCAGCTGGTCTGCAGGATGCAGCAGCACTGCATCAGTGGCCCTGAACCTTGCAGGTCAGTCCAGAATAGGATTAGGCTGTAAGAAATAAGCAGTTCTGAAGGTCATTCCCATGTCTCAAATTGTAGTAAGAGAAGTCTTTTAAACATGTACTTTTGCTCATCTGTTTTTGGACTTTTCTCATAGGATCAGGCCTCCACCCCAGGAAGAAATTCCAATATCCCCATAGCTATTTCAGGGATATGTAGACAAGGTGAAAATCCTTGCCGTTTGGATGTTCAGTATAGACAAAATCACCTTGCTATGTATCAAAGAAGTTGCCTACTCATTCCAGCCAGGCCTATGTGGCTTTGCAAATTCCATGGCAGACAGTGAACCAACTGGTGCAGCTGGACTACACAGGCACCTGGTACTTAGATGGCTTTTGGATAACTTGCAATGGCACAACATGCCATAATGATGTGAGGAGGTGGTTGGCAACCCCACCTGTGTGTTTCTCTTTCAGATGCTGCACTGTTACTGATATAGTTGAATAAATCCTTCAGCTGGATCACTCTTGTCTCTGTTAGCAGACTGAGATCCCTTCTTCCTGCTGTAGTTGTTCCTTACGTCAGTTGGCCTCAGTATAGGACTTTGTGGGGAGAGGGTCCTTTCTGCTCCCAAAGTCTGCAGCATCCTCATGCCATGATTTCTTGGGCTTGGGGAGGATCATGTGCCTCCTGTTTTTGCTGTCATTGTACATGGTAGAGCTTGGAAAGGGGACAGGGAGCATAGCATACTGATAGCCACACTGATAGTAATGGAGCAAAGGGTTTGTGTGGGTGTGCCCAGATAGGCAGGCCACTGCAGTTGGCACCCTCTGTCACATGCCCGCCCAATGATTGCCCGATACAGTGCTCTCTCTGATAGATTCATGTGCTCTGGCCTCCCAGCTAGGTGTGCGTATTTGCAGTGATACAAGATGTTTAATGCTGGGTGAAGTGCATATTGCTTGCCTTCTGCTGTAACTGGGTGGTGAACGAGCATCTTTGTGGAGTAGCCAGTGTGAATTCTAAACCTAACTCTTCTTATGCACCTGCTATGGGTGTTTCTGACCAGTCATGCAAAAAGCGAGTGCCTTCCAAGTTAGAGCACATTCCTTGGCTGGGCTTGAACCCATCTCACCTGGTCTGGGTCTTCGTGCTGTGAGCTACCAGGACCCTGTTTGGCATGCATGCTGTTGAGGCTTCCCTTGTGACTGCCCCAGTCTCTCCCTGACAACAAACATTCATTCTAGGTGTCCAATGCCTCCGTAGGGACTAAAATCCTCACCATGGTGCAGTGCGCAGCTTTGCTTTTGCTTTTTGTAGGGGTTGGGGGTGGTGTGTCAAGATCCTTGTGTCAAGTCATATGCACGTGTGGGGTGTCCTTGGGTACCTCCTCATGGTTAGGGGAATGCCTGTTGCTGTACTGCTCATTCCCAGTGACTGAAAGGGTGGTATTCGTCCCCGTGTTGCTTATTGGCCCTGCACCTGCCCCAGCCTCCTGCTCTGCTCACCCTGGCAGCACATCTTTGGCTGCTGGTGTCAGGGCTGGATGGATGTGATGATTGGCTCCTTGGACATCGCACTGTGATGTTTCAATCATGCATGATGTTTCAATGTCAAAGTACTGCTCCCTGATCAATGGGCTGTGTCGGGGTTTCCATGGATGCTGTCCATGTTGCTGGGCGACCCCATGTTACCTGAAATATTAGTGGGAGGGTTGCACTGGAGTAGCATTGCCTGGATGGGCTTAGGATATGACAGACATTGGTGCAGTATCGAGATAGGATTGGGCTTGAAGAGTAATATAGGTACTGTGGGAAGAAATTGAAAAATTGAATGTTTTTTCAGCCTGAAGCAAATAAAAATAAAAATGACTCAAATCCATGTAGACCACATAGACCTCATAAAAATATCCCACCCTTAATGGGCTTGGAAGACCCATGTACTTTCCACATCTGTGGCCTAGTAAAACATCTTCTTATATATGTATTATGTCCCCAGTGATGTTGGGTTATTATTCTGTTACTTTTCAGTTTCAACAAGAAAGTTATATTGAATCGGGGGGGGGGGGGAGATTCTACCAGAGATGACATCCCTCATTTAACATGTCACATTGATTCTTGTCCTGGAAGACGTCTTTGCCTTTTGATTTTAATTTGTTTCAGGAAAGAAAATTGCATAATAAGCCAATGGGCGAGCCATGTTTATACACTCATTATCGCACTTGACTTCCTCAAAGAAGTCAAATAGTCAGAACTTGATAGCTAAGCTGGGAATGGGTGGAACTTGTAAGAAAAGCATCTGTCTGTCTTATGTTAGGAGTCCCCAGATGGTCATGTTTATCGACTTATTGTTCCAGAAACCTCTTCAAGCAACACAGCAAGCAAAACTGTGACAAGTTGGAGCCTCTTGCATGGATTGATACTTCAGTATATTGCATTTTATCTACAGATGGCTTAGTAATGTTCTGGCTTCAGCATGGGTGTATAAAATGTCCATAGATTTCACGTGCTAAAAGGAGAGTCAAAACCCATGTAATAAAACTGCCACACCAAGAAATAAAAGCAAATCCAATAGAAACGTTCATGGTGTAACAAAAGAAAAAAAGAAGAATGGGACTGTACATCTCTAGAAAATGACTTCATGACAATACAGGAAGCTGTGCTTTGTGTTGAAATGACTGTAGAAAAAGAACAGAAATCGGAGACATAAGCTACATTCCAATGCTCCACAGCCCAAAAGCTCCACAGAGCTCCCAAAAAGAATAAAGAGGAACCTCTCAGCAGTCAGTAGTGGGAAGGGGGGAACAGACTCTAGACACAGCCCCATTATTGTATACCCCAAGAGTTCCCTGATATTGAAGATAATGGGACAATCTCTGCTCGCCCGGAGACCCATGTGTGCACTGAAGTCCCTATGGGGGCAGCAGAGCTACTAGTCTGCCTTCTCTATTCATAGGAAACTCCTTTTACTAACCAGTTATATATTTATTTATTAGATTTGTATTCCGCCTTTCTCCCCGAAGGGCACCCAAGGCAGCTAACAATCAAATTTAAAATACAAACAAAGTAAAATACAAATAAACATTAAAAATAAAAACAATTAAAAACAATTAAAACAAGATAAAATACATAGCAGCAGCAGATTAAAAGCATGCAGTAAAAATGCAAGATAGGAGGACAGCTCAGCCATGACAGATCTAAAATCAAGCACTACAAATATTCATTTGAACGTACCATTCTCTGGAAAGATCAGATAAGTGGTTCCTAGTGTTTGTTTCAGGTTTAGATCCAGTCTAATTTTTGGAAGCCCATATGAGTTTTGTGACATTGGAGCACTTCCCTCCAGCTGTGGTTCCTTTGAGATTGTGGTAGCCTATCCCCAGTTATTCATGCACTGGTAACATGTTGTTTGGACTACTGCAATACATTATATATGGGTCTATCTTTAAAATGGTAGTCAAAAACTATCATTAGTGCAATCTACAGCTGCATGTTTATTTATTGGGACCAGACATGGAATACATCCTGCCAGTTTTGTAGCAGCAACAATTGCTTCTGGTTCATTTCGGATAGAGTTGAGCTTTACCTTTAATTCATAGAGATTTGCTTTATATTTAGAGTACTAAGAGGCAGTGGTATCGCTAAGGGGTGCAGGAGTGTGGGCCACACCGGGTGACACACATGGGGGTGACATCACTACTCACCAAACATTTTAAAATCTTGGTATTTTTGAATACTACTACTTTATTATACTTTGATTGATGCATAATTCCATGCATAATGCAATGAATCAAACCACATTGAAATATATCTATTCTATCAAAAGTTATAGACAACAAAGCAGCAGGGGTGGGGTGATGATACATTACCACACCCACTGCCCAGGACATTGCCCCACCCACTGCATGGGAGGAGGTCCATAATGGGGTGATGCGCTGGCTTACCGCACCGGGTGACATAAACCCTAGTGACACCACTGCTAAGAGGCTTGGGACCAGTGTCAAAAGGATTGCCTGAACCCACTGAATTAAGATCACCCTCAGAGGCTCTGCTCCAAGTCCTCCTGGCAATGGAGGTGAGATGGGGGATGACTAGAAACTGGGCCTTTTCAGTTGTGGCTTTTGGAATTCCCTCCCCAAATAAGGTTACCTGGCATAATCTTTGTGTTCTTTAAAGTACCAGATGAAAAGCAATTACTAAGTGCTCCGGGTTTTAGATTGTGTGATTCTGTGTGGGAATATTTATCTGTGGTGTTGCTTCAGGTTTTTTAATGATGATTTTATTTTAAATTGCATTTTTTGTATGGTGCTCCAAGAGCATTGACTCTGAGTAGCTGTAGCTAATACCATCAATCTAATTGGGGTTCAGATTTAAAATTATCAATAGTATTCCCATGGGATTGCATTTCCTTCCTAGTCACATCTAGACAGCAATTTCAGGTAAGATTTGAAACAGCTTGGACAAAGGTAGTCAATTTCCAGACATTATTAGCCTTAATGGTGGTGCTGCCATTGACAAGAGACACACACCTTCATATTTTAAATGCAGCATTTGGATTCACTTAGGTTCTTATTTCACTGTAGCTTAATGTTCATCCAAGTTTTGCTTTTCTGTCTTGTGTCTCATACAAACTATTATAACACTTTAAAACAGTATTGAAATCAAAACAAACAAAAGCTGTCATACTTCAGCCACTGGTATGACAATGGCTTTGTCTGTTTTTAATTTAATAGCAGATATGTCTGGTCGATATGATATGATTAGAGCCTTGAAATCTTATTCCATTTGTACTTCACACTACAGTATTAATTAGGGCTCTCAGCCTATTTAAGATTTTAAGTTGATTCATTGTCCACTTTGTAGCTGATGAATACATTAATTGACTAATAGAAATAAACATCAGTGTAACACATCTAGGTGACATTTTGAGGAAAGTTAATGAAATCTAAATTAAACTTTACAGATAATATTGTTAGCAAAATCATAAATGTCATGCTGGGGCTGAGAGGTGTGAGTAAATATGTCTGCAGCAGTGTCTAATCCTCATATCCTGTTTCACATGTTTTTAAAAATCTGATTACGATGCTTATTTATTTTAACACGTAACTAATTCATTGATCACTTGTCCCAATATCCTGACTAATGTTTCTAGTTGGGCTGTAGGGTTTAATCAATTAGTTGATTAGATTCATCAATTAAAAACATTTTAATTAACTAAAAAGAGGTTCCTAATTGGTCAGTAAATTTAAAAAAAATTTTGTTGGATGTAAACAGTTAAGGCAAGTACAATCTCCACTCCCTGTAAGAGTGTAAGGAGAATGCCTCTTCCAAAACGATACCTATGTATGCATTATCTAAAAGCAAGTACTGTAAAATGTTTCCTTTTGCTTTTTCCCCCCTCATATGCAACTTCATGTAGTTTTAATCAAATGATGAAATGACAAACAGCCAATTCCAACTTGGCTATGCTGCATGATGCAGGGAATTTGGAGGGTTTTTTTTGACCAAGCCTGCCCAGTCTTCCACCAAACCTCTTAGTCTGCCTCTCTTCAGCTTAGTGCTTTTAGGACTTCCTTTGTTTCACTTCCTCTTTCCTGTCCCTCCACATTTCAAAATTGAGTACACATTGCTGCTATTTCTGTACCACTCTCTGCCCTTACTGTCTTTCCAGTTGGCCTGGGAGGAAAGAGGGGACAGAATAATGCAGTAGCAGGACCTGCTAGCGGACTGCCACTGAATGGGAAAAGGAAGACAAACCAGGGCAGCTCATTTGCCTACCAGGCTCTTGAAGATGGATCCCATGTTGCTGATTGGGGCTTAATGTGAGTCCCAGGTCTTAACAAGTTGAAGAGCACTGCTGTAGAAAACTGTTGGCACCTCCCTTGCATGAAGTTCCATTGTATTCCATGTCTTCCGTAACTGGGCCTAATTTCCTCGTTGCATTTTAGAGAAACAGCTTTGAACACATGGCGTTATGGAGAATAGCACAGCTGTTCTAAATTAAATATGATGAACTATGTCAGCTCTGGTGATGCCCATGAAATGTTTGGCTTCCATTAAGCTTCTGATTTCACAACTATTAATATAAATGCACATCTAAAAAAGAAAATTGCAGCAAGCATTAATTATGTGTCTGTTCCATTTTAAAGTTAGTCATGGTAATGACTTCAATGCTGGCACTGCCTTTTTAGGTTGTTATTTAAGCCAGTTCAGTTACTGGTGACAGAATTAGTCAGCAAGAACTTTATATGACCTAAGAGAAGTCTAACACATGGTGGCCTTTTGCAGCTTGATGATGAGCTTATCGGTGGGATTTTTTTTTTTAAAAAAAGTCCTTTGATAAGAAGAAAGTTGGCAAACTCCGTTCACCAGAAATGCTTACAAAGGATAACAGAAGCATTTTTAAAGACATCATAGATGTACTTGGCTGCCTTGCAGCTTTGAGGATTCTATTCCTGATGGTGGTTTAGGAGCCATGGTGTCACAGGAAGCTTTGTACAGAGGGGCTAATTTCCACTTTGCAGGCTGCTTCTTCAAGCTATGCATCTTTTCCCCCTGGATGGATTGAATATGTGCCCAGTGAGCCAGCTGTGTAAATCACACCCCACCCCTCCTCTTCTTTAAGCCCAAACCACTAGTGTGTAGATACAATTGTGTACATTTTCTTGTGTAGCTCATGGCATAGAATATGTAATGTTCATGTACTTCACAGTACAATATGTGATACTTGACCCCACTGCTACAGGGATCACATGACACTGCTCTGCCTGGCCTGGCCTGCCAGAAATGGGGTATCAGTTCACCAATAACAAGGTGTGGCTGTGTAGCAACCTGGCCCTTCTAATAAGGCACAGGATGAACATAAGAACATAAGAACAGCCCCACTGGATCAGGCCATAGGCCCATCTAGTCCACCTTCCTGTATATCACAGCGGCCCACCAAATGCCCCAGGGAGCACACCAGATAACAAGAGACCTCATTCTGGTGCCCTCCTTTGCATCTGGCATTCTGACATAGCCCATTTCTAAAATCAGGAGGTTGTACATGCACATCATGGCTTGTAACCCGTAATGGATTTTTCCTCCAGAAACTTGTCCAATCCCCTTTTAAAGGCATCCAGGCCAGACGCCATCACCACATCCTGTGTCAAGGAGTTCCACAGACCAACCACATGCTGGGTAAAGAAATATTTTTTGTCTGTTCTAACTCTCCCAACACTCAATTTTAGTGGATGTCCCCTGGTTCTGGTGTTATGTGAGAGTGTAAAGAGCATCTCTCTATCCAATCTGTCCATCCCCTGCATAATTTTGTATGTCTCAATCATGTCCCCCCTCAGGCACCTCTTTTCTAGGCTGAAAGGCCCAAACGCTGTAGCCTTTCCTCATAAGGAAGGTGCCCCAGCCCAGTAATTATCTTAGTCGTTCTCTTTTGCACCTTTTCCATTTCCACTATGTCTTTTTGAGATGCGGTGACCAGATCTGGACACAATACTCCAGGTGTGGTCTTACCATAGATTTGTACAACTGCATTATAATATTAGCCATTTTGTTCTCAATACCTTTTCTAATGATCCCAAACACAGAATTGGCCTTCTTTACTGCCGCCGCACATTGAGTTGACACTTTAATCGACCTGTCCACCACCACCCCAAGATATCTCTCCTGATCTGTCACAGACAGCTCAGAACCCATCAGCCTATATGTGAAGTTTTGATTTTTTGCCCCAATGTGCATGACTTTATAGTTACTGACATTGAAGCACATCTGCCATTTTGCTGCCTATTCTGCGAGTCTGGCGAGATCCTTCTGGAGCTCCTCACAATCACTTCTTGTCTTTACCACTCGGAAAAGTTTGGTGTCGTCTGCAAACTTTACCACCTCACTGCTTAACCCTGTCTCCAGGTCATTTATGAAGAGGTTGAAAAGCACCGGTCCCAGGACAGATCCTTGGGGCACACCGCTTTTCACCTCTCCATTGTGAAAATTGCCCATTGACACCCACTCTCTGTTTCCTGGCCTTCAAACAGTTCTCAATCCATGAGAGGACCTGTCCTCTAATTCCCTGACTGTGGAGTTTTTTCAGTAGCCTTTGGTGAGGGACCGTGGCAAACGCCTTCTGAAAGTCCAGATATATAATGTCTACGGGTTCTCCCGCATCCACATGCCTGTTGACCTTTTCAAAGAATTCTATAAGGTTCGTGAGGCAAGACTTACCCTTACAGAAGGCATGCTGACTCTCCCTCAACAAGGCCTGTTCGTCTATGTGTTTTGAGATTCTATCTTTGATGAGGCATTCCACCATCTTACCCGGTAGAGATGTTAGGCTGACTGGCCTATAGTTTCCAGAGTCCCCCCTCTTTCCCTTTTTAAAGATAGGCGTGACATTTGCTATCCTCCAATATTCTGGCACCGTGGCCGTTTTGAGGGACAAGTTGCATATCTTAGTCAAGAGATCAGCAACTTCATTTTTCAATTCTTAATAACTTTTGGGTGGATGCCATCAGGGCCCGGTGACTTATTGATCTTTAATTTATCAATGAGGTCTGCAACATCTTCTCTTTTAACCTCTATGTGACCTAATTCCTCAGTCAGGAGGGGCCGTTCGGGCAGCGGTATCTGCCCGAGGTCTTCTGCCGTGAAGACAGATGCAAAGAACTCATTTAATTTCTCTGCCATCTCTAAGTCTCCTTTTATCTCCCCTTTCCCTCCCTCAGCATCCAGAGGGCCAACCGCTTCTCTGGCAGGTTTCCTGCTTCTAACATATTTGAAGAAGCTTTTATTATTCCCCTTAATGTTGCTGGCCATGCGTTCCTCATGGTCTCGCTTGGCATCCCGTATCACCTTCTTACATTTCTTTTGTCACAGTTTATGTTCCTTTTTATTCTCCTAATTAGGGCAAGACTTCCATTTATGGAAGGAAGCTTCCTTGCCCTTTACAGCCTCTCTAACTTGGCTCGTTAGCCATGCATTCACCCTCCTGGATTTAGTGGATCCCTTCTTTCTTTGTGGTATACACCTCTGCTGGGCCTCTATTACTGTCGTTTTAAGCAGCCTCCATGCACTCTGGAGAGATTGGACTCTTTTTACCTTCCCTTTTAACCTCCTTCTAGCCAGCCTCCCCATTTGAGGGAAGTCCGCCCGTCGGAAGTCAAGGGTTTTTGTGAGAGATTTGCCCGGTATTCTTCCCCCGACGTGCACGTCGAAACGGATCGCAGCGTGATCACTGTTCCCCAACGGCTCCGTAACACTGACATCTCTAACCAGGTCCTGTGTACCGCACAATATTAAATCCAGAGTCACCTGTCCTCTGGTGGGCTCCATGACTAGCTGCTCTAAGGCACAGTCATTTAGCACGTCAAGAAATCTGGTCTCCTATTCGTGACCAGAACACAAATTGTCCCAGTCAATATGAGGGTAATTGAAGTCCCCCATGATTACAACCCTGTCCCTCCTTGTCACCTCCCTGATCTGTTTCCTCATTTCAAGGTCCCCTTCTGATTTCTGGTCTGGAGGACAATAGCGCACCCCCAGTATTACATCGCTCCACAGGCCTGGTAATTTAACTCACAGAGATTCTACGGTGGAGTCGGACCCGCCTTCAATATCTACTTTGCTGGATTCTACCCCTTGATGAGGCATTCCACCATCTTACCCGGTATAGATGTTAGGCTGACCGGCCTATAGTTTCCCGGGTCCCCCCTCTTTCCCTTTTTAAAAATAGGCGTCACATTTGCTATCCTCCAGTCTTCTGGCACCGTGGCCATTTTGAGGGACAAGTTGCTTATTTTAGTCAAGAGATGGAAAGCTGAGAAGAGATGGGGAGGCAGCAGTAACCAGGGAAACCCCTCCTGCTCTGCAGGGAAGGCTCTGGGGCAAGAACACCTCCCACATCTGTACATAGCAGCTGTCACAGGTGGCAATAAGTCTTGCAAACTGGTAAGCAAGTATGTAGTACATTGAAAAATGGTACTTGGACAATAGCTGCAAAAAAATTGAAAACTGGCATAGAAGCTGAGTGTAAATTATTACAATTTCTGTAACTTGGTAAAAGTTTATTTGGGGGAGAGTTATGAGTCTAACACCTTTTTGAACATGGTACATAGGATGATGAATACATATGTATTATATACATAGCACTTTCAGCGTTCCAAATCCAGTGTACTTGACAGAGTAATATAAACAAAGGACAGTTTGCTTATAAGGGCTTCAAAGGGCTTGTCTATACTGAGAAGGGGAAGAAGAAGACAAGAGTGGTGGGAAAGAGAGAGGCGAGCATGAATGTGTGCTCATCCAGTAACACATACTTGGGATGTATTCAGATGGGAATGACATCTAAAGAGGACCAGTCAAAGTCTTCCTAAAAGAACTGACTTTTGAACCTGTGTGATTTGAGTAATAGTTTTCTGCTTAGCAAGCTGCATATACTGCTACTACTACAATCTATGAGAGGTTAGCTACCAAAAAGATATGCGTGTATGGAGAATTTGTAAGTTCACATGGAAGTGTTACTAGTCAAGATTGGAAACATAAAAACAATAAGTATATGTTATCTGGAAAAAAAATGGGAGCAGTTCTCTACTGTTGAATGGTAATGCCTTAATAGAAATACACTTTGAGCATAGCAGGACACTATTGTGTTGCTTGTTTAATACTGTACTTCCCCTGAGGGCTGGGGATAAGAATAGGCCCTCAGGTTGGCTGTACATGTCGTAAGAGGCGACTAAACAGCCACCGGGTAGATAGGACTCCTTAGCCTGGGAAGGCAGCTCATCTGAGAGAAGGAAAACTCTGATCCCAAACCTCCACTGCCTTGTGGCTACATCTAGTTATGGAAAAGGCTTCAGGAGTCAACCTCCAGGCAAAATCTGGAGCCGGAGTCCCTGAGGCAGTTCATGGCTGAACACAGTCACATTTTGGCAACTCCTGCGACGCCGCTGGAACCAACCGTATTGGCCTCTGCCTTTCCATTGGACCATTTCAGCAACGTGGAGAGGGGGGATTTGCTGCATGGGTAACAGCCTATCCTCCATATCTACTTTACCCAGGCTTCGCGCACTGGAGAGGACACTCTGTTCCAGAACACTATTCAGAGCGCAATACCATAGTCTTTTGAGACTGAAGGATGCCAACAAGACTGTACTTCACAGCACTATACCTGCCAGTTGTAGCCTACCTGGCTAATGCCCACCCCTGGTCACAGTCTGAGATAGACAAAACTCTCATGCCAATCTGGAGCAAAGCATAAATTCTTTTCTTTTTTCTTTTTTCTTTTTTTTTGCAAAAAAGCAAAAGTAAAGCTAAAAAATCCGGCACCTAAAGGCAACCTAAAGGTTAATCTCAAACGATGTCAAAAAGGTGGGTGGATTGGGTTGTTCACTCGTGAAGAATAGAATTGCACCTGGAGGTAGCTGCATCACATGGCAGCCCTTCAGAAACCTCCCTCATGCCTGTTCCACCATTGCCATCTGGTAGGCTTCACACCTGGTACAGACATGTATGTGGGGGTGGAACCATGCAAGGCGCATTCTCCCCATATGAATGGGGGGGGGGCAAAGTGGCATTGTTAATAATAGTCATCATCATAAATATCTTGTCCAAATAAATCCACTTATCCAGTTGTGGAAAGGAAGAAGCAGCATGTGAACACCACTGAGCACCAGAGAGGGTGGATGCCAGGCATTCATTTTGCTGTTTCACATATAATATAGGCAAAGCACTTGCTTATCCACTACCTCTGGTGACTGCAGCCTTGTCTTTTTATAGGTATGACTGTTTGCATAGTCATTGACAAGTCACTCTGAAAAAGAAAAAGCATTTTAGAGTCAACATATATCTTATGCTCGCACATCCATATAAACTGCCTTAAATTGAGTCAGAGCATTGGTCTAACTTGCTCAATATTATTTAGATTGATTGGCAGCAGCTCCCTTAAATTTCCGATAGGTCTTTCAATACCCTATCTGGAAGTTCCAGGGATGGAACCCTGATAACCCGGAGAGATGTCACTGATCTGTGGTACCTCTCCACAGTTGAATGTAGCAGTCTGTTGCAAAGACTGCATAAAGAATATCATTGCAACCATTGTAAAAAAAATGAAGAATTGAAACCCAGATCATATAAACCAGTGGTTCTCAAACAGGGCCTCTGAGAGGAATTTTATCTGGGGGTATAAAGTGTTTTTTTTTTGTTTGTTTGTTTGTTTTGCCCCTTTGCAAAGGGGAAGTGGTGAAACAGAGTGGGGAAGGGTGGTGACAGGAGAGCAGAATGGGGGCAGGAAGGGGCAAAACAGGGTGGTGGGAGAGTGAAGACATCTAGAAAACTCTTTGGAGCCAAAGTCTACCCACCCATGTAGCATCGGCAACTAGATACAGTAATGCAGAAAACCAAACATTCTCCTAAGCCTCTCTCAAATCTTTTAAATATAGAAAATCATGCAGAACACTACCACCATCATATTTAGGCTCACACTAGAATGGAAAGTGTCCTGTGCATACCAAAACTTGCTTCTGCAGCAGCTGTAGTCTCACAGCTGTGTCCCTGATCTCCTCTACACTCCTTCATGCTAAGTGGATCCAAAAGCTAAAGAGCTACTGTAGCAGGCCACTTTGTCCCAGATTTGACACTGTGTTGAGGAGTCTCATGTATGCATTCCTCAGACCAGCATATACGGCTTCTCAGTAACTGCAGCCACACACTCATGGTAGCATCCTGTGCATCCCAGCATCCTGTGTCGGCAACAAGTCTGAGTAGATAGGAAAAGGTAAGATCCTAGGAAATTTCTGGGCCCCCTTTTTGACCCTGGGCCCGGGTACAAATTACCCCCTTTACCCCCCTCTACGAGGCCCTGTTCCCAAACTGTGGGTAGGGACCCACCAATGGGTTGCGACCCATTTTTGGTGGGTTGTGAACTGACAAGGAAAAGGTATTGAGCCCTATGGAAGGTTTACTAATGAGGAGGCAAATGTGCTTCAGCTATTGTTAACGGCCAGGTAAAAGTGAATGCCATGCCACCATAATGGTCCTCATCCACTGAGCATGGTGCTCAGCAAAGGCTATAGAAAGCAGTCCCTCTCATAATAGTAAAAAGGATAAAAACAGGCTTGTGTGGCTGGTAAAGTGAAACTTTTTTTAAAGTGTCATAAAGCTATGTGAGTCCCAATAGAGTGTCATTTTAAAAAGTGGGTCCTGGTGTGAAAAAATTTGGGAACCACTGATATAAACTATTGGAACCTGCTTTGTTTGGATGAACTGTGCTTTGTTTGGGGGATTGGCAGCAACTGTTACCCTGCGCATGCCAGATCTCGTCTGATCTTGGAAGGGTCAGGCCTGGTTAGTACTTAGATGGGAGACTGCAGTGGAATACCGGGTGCTGTAAGCTTATACCATTTGAATGGAACTTCAAATAATTCAAATTAAAAATAGAGGGTTTCCCCCACAATCTGATTCACAAATGGAAAAAATAAATATTTTTACAGTCACATTTTAAAATAGTGGTGGTTTGTTTTTAAATAGACTCAGGGAGACAAAAATGATAGTTAATGAGTTTGTAGACTTCCTATTCCCTACAGAGTAAGTCAAATTCATGTCATAATAAATACTTTATTTCTGCATGGAGGCCTCCCAAATTAGTTGTGAAATGTGCAAAGTTGCACAAAGCATTGCTTTGTATTGAGGTCGTTTGTTTGCCCCACCATAAGCCATTCTATGCTTTATCATAACAGTCCTAGGGCAACCTCAGTGTAATTGATCCCAGAGGAAAAGGTGCAGAGGCTTTTGAAGTGTCTGACAGTTAGGGTGTGCATGTACAAGGGAGGGGGCATGCTAGAGGAAAGGAGAAAAGTGGCAGCCCAATCCTATCCACACTTTCCTGGGAGTAAGCCCCATTGACTCTAATGGGACTTACTTCTGAGTAGACATGCATAGGCTTGGGCTGTGGGATATGTAAATTTTTTTAAAGGAGAGGTTAATCCACACAGTTGAATGTGCTGAACTGGTAAGCAGTGTTTTCGTTTGGAGGTTAGTGCTAAAAAGCAACTAGCAGTACCCATTTTGTTCTGTTCAACATTAGTCCAAAGCCGAACACAATGGCCACAAACCACTTCAGATGGGGTAGTGATCCATTCCGTTTCTGGAGAAGGCCATTCTTTGACATCCAGGAAGCTTTTCCTCTTGGTAGCCAGGAATGGACCTGGCCAAACTGTCATCCCAGCCATTATGGTAGCTATTGCTGTGGAAAGATTGTTTATTTCATCACCAACGGCCAGACATTATATGTTGCTGCACTGAGGAATTTAGGCTACTCAGCAGTGGTCACAATGACTGCACTGCTAATGAACCCTGCTAACCAGGCAAATAGGCACATTTCAAAGCAGTATATTCTTATTTTTAGCGTGAGGTGAGCAGCTGTCCCTCTTCAAATGTAGCATGACATCTTTTCCAGTGCTGTTGCTAGTGTCTCTTCTGTATTTTTTTTTTTTTAAGATCATGAGCATTTTGGGGACAGAACCATTGACTGATTTATTTTACTACGTAAACCACTTGGTGAACTAGTCTTGTTGAAAAGTGGTATATATATTTTGCCATCCTGAGAAAAGTCTGCTAACTGTGTGCACAACGCAACTTTGCAGATCTTCATCTTGTGGTATCAGATGAAGCAGGTGAAATGGGACACTCCAGATATCCAGCATCTTCTGGCCTTGATCAGGTCTTTCTTGGAGCCCATGACCACTTGCCTCATTCATGTGTTGATAACCTTCATGGTGGGCATGACTTCAGCTTGCAGAGTGTTGATGCTCAGTGTCTTATCAGTGAAGAGGGAATTGTTCATTTTCCCTGAAGACAGGGTAATCCTCAGTTTCCATCACTCAGAAATTGATTTGGCTTCTTTTTGTCCTAAATTTTTGTACCCTTGGGAAGATGACTGGCACATGCTGGATGTCATAGAGCTCTTATTACTTATCCATCTAGGACCAAGGACAACGGGAAATGAGAGATCATGCTCATGTTCTTTAAATAGTGCAATATGGGGACAAGTGTTTCCACTGTTATCATATCCTGACAGATTGGATTAGGTATTGGGGAGGGGAGAGAGAGAGCTAACAGTCAGTGAAAGGCCCCCATCCTGTGGTAAAAGAATATCCCACCACTCAGGCTACCAATAAACACACCCAGAGGAGTGGATGCTTGATTAAGGTTTCATAAGAAATATGAAACCACTTATGCTAGATCCTAATCCCGTTCCCAGCAGCCCGGGACAGTTCTGTGCTGCTTGGATCTGTGCCACCTCTTTAGATCAGCCATTGGGGCTGCTGCAGCACAACATGGCGTAAGGGGAAGCAATTTCCCTTGTCCCGGACTGTGCTGCTTTTGACCCCAAACCTGCTTTGGATGCGGGGCAGACCCACCAGCCTGCCTGCTCCAGTGCAAGTTAGGATTGAGCTGTCAGTGAGTTTACTTATAAACAATCCCATGTACTTCAGAATTGCTGTGAAAAATTATTTCCATTTGAATAACAAGCAAATAAATCAGAGGCATAAGGGTTTTTTTTAAATTGACCTATTTTAACCTAACTTGACTTGCTATTTATATTAATTTACATCTTTCAATCTGTTTTTAGACACTAGCTAATGAATCTATGTGATTCCTCTGAGAATTGAGGAGGCTGAAGCTTTCATAGCTGTCTGTGATTAATGAAGTGTAGTTGTCAAAATATGTAGGCTAAGGGGGAGTGGCAAACTTTCAGGATGGAGGGACAGGGATAATGAGTGTTCATTCCTGTTGTGATTCATTTTCTCTAAACCAACATTAGATATTACTTTTTGGAGACACTTCTAGCATAATCATTCACCATATCCGAGCAATGGGTGCCCTGAATAAAAACACAATAAGATACAAAATGGGCCATGGGAAAGGGGGTTTGTGCAGGTGGGAGAGGCCCTTGCAGTATGAAGGGAAATGCTGCTCCTTCCTTTGTTTTTTTAAGCCCTGCCTATGAAGCCAACTGAGACCACTTTCTGTGGCTGTGGACTGCCATCGTGCTGCCTGTGAAAATTGGCTGCAGAGGGCCATGGACTAGTATGAGCCCTTATCTATGGGAGTTGGGGGAGTTGAAAATTAGGGAGAAAAGAATCGTGAGGTATTCTAACATTAAGAATATAAGAACAGCCCCACTGGATCAGGCCATAGGCCCATCTAGTCCAGCTTCCTGTATCTCACAGCGGCCCACCAAATGCCCCAGGGAGCACAACTGATAACAAGAGACCTCATCCTGGTGCTCTCCCTTGCATCTGGCATTCTGACATAGCCCATTTCTAAAATCAGGAGGTTGCGCATACACATCATGGCTTGTAACCCGTAATGGATTTTTCCTCCAGAAACTTGTCCAATCCCCTTTTAAAGGCATCCAGGCCAGATGCCATCACCACATCCTGCGGCAAGGAGTTCCGCAGACCAACCACACGCTGAGTAAAGAAATATTTTCTTTTCTCTGTCCTAACTCTCCCAACACTCAATTTTAGTGGATGTCCCCTGGTTCTGGTGTTATGTGAGAGTGTAAAGAGCATCTCTCTATCCACTTTATCCTTCCCATGCATAATTTTGTATGTCTCAATCATGTCCCCCCTCAGGTGTCTGTTTTCTAGGCTGAAGAGGCCCAAACGCCGTAGCCTTTCCTCATAAGGAAGGTGCCCCAGCCCAGCAATCATCTTAGTTGCTCTCTTTTGCACCTTTTCCATTTCCACTATGTCTTTTTTGAGATGTGGCGACCAGAACTGGACACAATACTCCAGGTGTGGCCTTACCATAGATTTGTACAATGGCATTATAATATTAGCTGTTTTGTTCTCAATACCTTTTCTAATGATCATTAGAACATTGTGGTTAAGAGACAAACATGTGAATCAGGACATCCTCAGCTTGAATCTAACTTCTGGGATGAGCTCACTAGTTGGCCTTAGGCAAGTCGCTGCTTTTCAGTCCCAGCTGCAATAAAGGGTAATACCTTAAACAGGCTTGCTATAAAAATTACATGTGAAGTATTTTTATGCTCAGATCATACCATACAAATGTTAAGTGTTCTTTAGTGATTTACTGCTTGCTTCCCTTCAGTCTACAGCAGGGGTGTCCATACCCCAGCCTGGGGACCAGATGCAGCCCAAGGTGAGCCTATATCTGGCCCCCGGCCAGCCTCTGATTTCCTGAGAGCTTCTGGCCCAGTTGACCAAACACAACCAGAGTTATGCTTGTGGGGTGGGGGAATGGGAGTCCATTTAAGTCTGTACTTTATTTCTTGGGCTGTGTTAGTGCTTGGAGAAATCCTTGATATTCGAGACCATTCATTTATTCACTCATCTAAGTTCCATCTCTAATTTATTTATTTAAATTTTATATTTAATTTTTTTCCTGGCCCTCGACACTGTGCCAGATATTTGATGCAGCCCTTCAGCCAAAAAGTTTAGAGACCCCTGGTCTAGGGCATACACAGAGAGGGGCTCAGAGAAAATACTTCTTGCACAGCCTCAGCCCCCCAAAAGGATAATTTGCACTGCAAGGGGTACTACACCTTTAAAGGGCCATAATGGGGAAAGACTCAGCCTTGCAGAACTTGATCCCTCGTGCATGAATTCTCCAAGTCCATTAGCATTTTGTGTGAAGGAACTGGGGAAAGGAGGACGTGATCCCATACCTGCAATCTAAAGAGCCACAGTCCAGGAACAGGTTTACTACTTCATCTGAATTACTTGTCACAGGCCATGTGGTTGCCCCAACCCCCAGCATAGCATGCTGTGCAGACTCTGTTGGCATGGCTGTGTGCTATAGACTGCGTGCCATAGGGATAGGATTGGACCGTATCTATGGCATGGAGAGGGAGAGAGAACCCTTTCCCACTGCACTGTATTCCTGATGTAAATCAGCATCCTGGTGCTATTATTTGCCCTGTTAAGGGACACTTAAAAATGCCTATTAAATTTTACCCATTAGAGTAAACAGAGGCATCACTAGGGTTTGTCTCACCTGGTGCAAGAGCTCACTGCGTCACCATCTTGCGACCCAATTGACAGTCACAAAACTGAATAAGAATTCTAGTATTAGCTCTGATACATGGAAATAAGAGCAGACTCATACTAACACCTTATTTGTTCAATGTTGTGTCATAATAACACCTCATAGGCTCTTGGAATAATCAATCTCATTGATCGGTTTTCAGTTAAACTGAGCTCCATTCCCCTCTTTGGAGGCCTCTCTGAGGCCAGCAGAGGCTTCAGATGTCTGTCTGTGGCCTCTGCCGGGTTCAAACGGAGCTCAACAGTTAAAGAAATGCAACTTCCTAGTTTCTCCATGAAACCAGAAGTGACATTTTTAATGTCTTATAAAGCATTAGGAGGACCAGGGAGGGTGTTATAAGGCATTAAAAATGTCACTTCATTTCATGGAGAAACTGGAAGTTGTGCTTTTTAAACTGTCAGGCTCAGTCTGAGCCCAGCAGAGGCTGCAGAGGGACGGGCTTAGAGGACCCTCCGGAGGGTGGGGGGAGGTGTTTGCCCATATCTGTGGTTTCATGTAACTGCAAGGGGTTCTGGAACAGAACCCTAGTGGATACGGGGGTATGCCTGTACAGATATTTCAATGCTCTTGTTTCATTTCACACTTGTTTCATTACATTCTGCCTTAAGTTACACATCAAATGATATACAACATGATAGGATTGGTCGAACATACCAGGATTTTCAAAATTTTGGCTAGTACTGGTGTCACTCCCCCCCCCCCAAGAATGTGACTGGGTACGGGCCACACCCCCTAGTGACAGCACTGGGGATTAATAGCAGTGTTGGGGTTGCTTTATGGTACATCAAGAAAATGGCACAGAATGTTTTTAACCCTCCTCACCTCCAAGTATCTTGATCCCTTGCATTTCTCAAACTGTGGGTTGGGACCACTAGGTGGGTTGTGAGTCAATTTCAGGTGTGTCGCGTAACACCTAGCTCAACTACCACTGAAAATACAAAGCTGAAAATACAGGGTACAGAGCTGCTGGGCAGGGTGGCCTCCTGGGGAGGGGAGAGGCATGGTGCTTTGCATGGTGGGAAGATGGGCTGCTGGAAAGTGGGGAGGGCTGTGTGGCTGGAGAAGGATCCAAGTCTGTGTTCTGCTTTGACTTCCAAGCTGGAATGTTTGAATTCTGAGCTATGCAAAATAACAGTACGAGTACACTGTAATGGGACCTTTGGCTTAGGTTTGAAGCCTAAACTGATGTCACTTCCGACCGTGACATCACTTCCAGGTTTATGATATCACTTCCAGTGGGTCCCAACAGATTATCATTCTAAAAAGTGGGTCCTGGTGCAAAAAGGTTTGAGAACTGCCCTATTCAGTTTTGCAAGCCTCACACCTACCTTTAAAAGGAAAGGAAAGCGATGAGAGATAATAATGTTTCGGACATCTTGTCTAGTTCAATCCTTATATTTGTACTAAATGTGATTTTATTAGTGGTTTTTTCCAAACACTTTTGTTCCAATTTAGGGCCCAATCCTATGCTCAGCAGGCATGCATGACACAGTGGCACCAACAAAGCTTACACTGTATCCTGTGGGCCGCATGTGGACCAGACAATGGCAGAGAGGTTAGTAGAGATATTTTTTTTTTACTTAACTACTCTACCACTCCCTTTTGTAAACTGTTATTTGTATCATTTTTATATATTTGCTCTGTTTTGTGTTATGGTCGGCCTTACTTGTTCACCTGAACTGTTTGTGATGTAACTGTAGAATGTGTTGCTTCTTTATGAGTTGATTGTTCAAAATTAAGTTGTAATTGCCTGTGGCTAAGCAACAATAAAATGTTATTGACTAACCCACCACCACCATAACAGCTGCCACTACAAAAATACCAAATGTCTTTTCACAGGACAGCTTCATAGTTTTACAGCTCAGTCCAAATGGGGCTGCCTGTGCCACAGTATAGCAGTGCCAAAACAGCCACTGCTAGGCCAGGGAGTCAGCTAGAGATCTCCTTAAGGTAAAGAAACATGTTGTGTCAACCCCCAGCAGCCGCTATTGGTCTACTGGGACCTGGATCATCTCAATCGCTGGTGCAGATCTGAATAGACTCAGGTAGGGCTTTCAGGTGCCAGAGGGGGGGATAGGATTTGGCAGCAGCCTCTTCCATCCCCACCTCCTCCCAGGCTTTCCATAGTATAGCATGACATGATAGAACATTAAAGACACATTTTAATGTTTTCACTGCACTACAAATAAAACATCTACTGTAGCACATCATATAACCTTCATGCCAAATTAACATTAGTATTACCAGTAGAGAGCAGTTTAGATCAGGGGTGTCCAAACGTTTTGGCCGGAGGGCCACATCACCTCTCTGACACTGTGTCGGGGGCCAGGGGAAAAAGAATTAATTTACATTTAAAATTTGAATAAATTTACATAAATGAATATATTAGAGATGGTACATATGAATGAATGAAGGTCTCACAATAGCTCAAGGCCTATAAAAGGCCTTGCACAAAGCAAGGCCAGCCTTTCCTTCACTGCCACTGCTGCATCACAGACGTGAAACAGCAAGTAGTGGAAGGAGCCCTTGTCCCACAGCTCAGGTGAGAGGTCGAACAGTCGTCCTCATGCTGAGAGCAGTTGCGTCGGGCCAGCACGGGCTCCAGCAGGTCTCTGGAGGGCCAGAAGCTCATTGGAGACTGGGGGTTCCCTGTGGCCCAGATTGGAAACTCCCGAGGGCTGCAAGTGGCCCCAGGGCCAGGGTTTGGGCACCCCTGGTTTAGATCATCCTCTACCTGTCATTGCAGTCTTCTTTTTCAAACTGTATCAAAATAGTGACTGTGCCGTGATGCTTTTAGGAAGTATCTTAAAAGCAGCTGTAATTATACTACTCACAGAGCAATCCAAACCTGATGGTACATTGGCGCAACAGTCCCAGCACCAGCCAAGGGTGTTACAAGCATGCCATAGAACATGTTGCAACACCTGAAAGGCAGCAATGCAAGCCGGGAAGCCTGAGTCACCCTGCCAGTGCTGCATTCAGAAGATCAACTGCTAGCAGAAGTAAGGGAAGCACTGGGTAGCAGCGGGGTGGTGGGAGGGTGAAACAGAGGTGGGGAGGTGGCATTTCTGGTCAGGGGAACACAGAAGCATGTGGATCAGGCCTGCGAAGGGGGGCAGGCCTCTGCTGTATCCTGTCATCCCTCCTGGGCCTGAACGCCTGCACGAGGCTGCTCAGACTTGGGCCAGCTAAATAGCTGGCACAGATCTGAGTAGCCCCATTGGGCAGGCTGGGGTGTCACTTATGGCAAGGGGAAAAATATCCCCTTACCCCAAGGAGATCTCCAGGCTGCTCCTAAGTGGCACTGGATACAGTGGAGGCTGTGCAGCTCCACTGTGCCAACACAGGTTAAGACTGGATTCCCATACTTCACAATGGAAATACTCTTGAGCTGCAGTTGGCTAAGGTACCGATAACTGCATTGGCGCTTTTGTGCAGGCACAGTATATCCTTTGTGATGCTTTTGTGTAGGCGTGATACTGCTGGGCCAGCAGGAGCAGGCTGTTTGGAGCTACGTATGTTTGTACAGACCTCTGGAACAGAACTGATATTACTGTAAGGAACACAGGGTAGCAATTGTCCGCAAAAACTGTAAGACTTGTTTTATGGCATCCTTTTTGTAAATGAATGTTTAATTAATTGTCCATTTTAATTTTCATTAATTAAATTAATGAGGTGTAGGCTTCCTCATGAACCATTGACTAAAGAGACTATGCCGTGTCTCCAAAACTAGACGTGATAGGGCAAAACAGATGCCATTTTTGGAATCCGCACCCCAGGAATTGGTGTAACATTTAAGGAAGCAAAATGTGTGTTGGCCTGTTTTATTTTTAAAGGACCCATCAAGGCTTTACGTTTCTTCTCTTCTCTGACAACAAGAAGTCACTTCTTTAATGCTCATAGGGCAAGTACAAAGTTTTATAAGCGCTCATTTTCAGTTGCCACATTGTATATTGGTTAGCTTGGGTTTGATCCTCCTGGGTGACTCAGATTCACTTTCCATGCATGTTTAAATAATTAGCAGTTCCAAGACCAAAACTAATTTGCAACTTTGGGGTTTCAGGGTGCAGTGCTTTAATGGCTATCTGTTCTGATCTCAGCTTCAAGCAGGACATTGATCCATCATGGTAATTGGGAACTGTGTACTTCTATCAGTAGCAATGTTTGAAATGTATGCTTGGCCCTCCTGCTGTTCAGGCATTGAAAATTGTCAAATTATATGTGACAGACTGATTATAATTTGTCCTTTTCATGACAGAGTAAAGTGTTTTCCTTTGCCATGGGAAAACGCATTCAAGTGCAACAGGAGATTGTTCTAATCCTGTTTAGCTGTATCTTGAAAACTCTAGCCTGTTTTAACAAGTGACGATATGTGGCTCCTGTTTTATTTATCCTGTAATTGATACAACTGTCTCCCATTATTAATGCATTGTTTTATAAACATTATCTAGAAAATCTCATAATTGTTTAGGAGGTGAAGAAACTTGGATTAATGTGACCATTATGTTGCTTACTGAGTAAAGACTGCTTTATGCATTCGGATTCAAATCTAGTTATTTGAATCATAGGGAGAAAATGCTATAGCAATCCCCCACCACCACCTACAACATCATGGCCACCCAAAGCTAGCAGTGATGTGTTTCTTCTCTGAAGCATAGAGGACAAAGAGGTGAGAAAGTAATAGGGTATGACTTCCAAAGGTAAAAGCTGCTGTCTGTCAGATCTACCAGCTCCTGACATAACAACAACAACAACAACAACTAGGTATTTATATACCGTTGCAGTGAGCGCAACCTGCAGGTCCTCCGAACTGCCCGCAGCAAAGTCCAACAGACTGCCAGGAGATGTGCTAACGACTACTGGCTCCAGCTCTGTTCTGAGATACAGATAGCAGCTGACACGGGCAACATCAAGGGGATGTATGATGGTATCAAGCAGGCCCTAGGTCCAACAAAGAGGAAAATTGCCCCTCTGAAGTCTGCCACAGGCGAGGTCATCCAGGATCGGGCGCAGCAGATGGAACGCTGGGTGCAGCACTACTCTGAGCTATATTCCAGAGAAAATGTAGTCACCGAAGAAGCACTGAACAACATTGAGTGCCTGCCTGTGCTGGAAGAGCTTGACAGTGAACCAACCCTAGAAGAACTTCACGTGGCCCTGGACTCCCTTGCCTTTGGCAAGGCACCTGGAAAAGACAGCATGCCTGCTGAAGTCCTAAAATGCTGCAAAGAGATCATCGTCACTGAGCTGCATGAAATCCTCTGTCTCTGCTGGAGAGAAGGTGGAGTACCTCAAGACATGAGGGATGCAAACATCATCACGCTGTACAAGAACAAAGGTGACAGGGGTGACTGCAACAACTACTGCGGCATCTCTCTCCTTAGCGTTGTAGGAAAGCTGTTTGCCCGAGTTGTACTAAAGAGGCTCCAGGTACTTGCAGAGAGCGTCTATCCAGAATCGCAGTGTGGATTCCGAGCCAACAGGTCCACCACTGATATGGTATTCTCCCTTAGACAACTGCAGGAGAAATGCAGGGAACAACGACAGCCACTCTTTATAGCCTTCATAGATCTCACAAAGGCTTTCGACCTGGTCAGCAGAGACGGCCTCTTCAAGATTCTCCCCAAGATCGGATGTCCACCCAGGCTCCTCAGCATCATCAGATCTTTCCACAAGGACATGAAGGGCACTGTTGTCTTCGATGGCTCCACATCAGACCCTTTTGACATCTGAAGCGGAGTGAAGCAGGGCTGTGTTCTTGCACCAGCCTTGTTTGGGATTTTCTTCGCTGTCCTGCTGAAGCAGGCCTTTGGAACTGCAACAGAAGGCATCTATCTCTGGACCAGATCAGACGGAAAGCTCTTCAACCTCTCCAGACTGAGAGCAAAATCCAAAGTCCAGCTGAAATGTCTGCATGACTTCCTCTTTGCCGACGATGCAGCTGTCACTACCCACTCTGCCAAAGATCTCCAGCAGCTCATGGATCGTTTTAGCAAGGCCTACCAAGATTTTGGACTGACAATCAGCCTGAAGAAAACACAGGTCATGGTTCAGGATGTGGACTCACCTCCCTGCATTACAATCTCTGAGCATGAACTGGAGGTTGTCCATGACTTTGTGTACCTTGGCTCAACGATCTCCGACACTCTTTCTCTCGATACCGAGCTAAACAAGTGCATCGGTAAAGCAGCTACCACGTTTTCCAGACTCACAAAGAGAGTCTGGTGCAACAAGAAGCTGACAGAACATACCAAGATCCAGGTCTACAGAGCTTGTGTCCTGAGTACACTTCTGTACTGCAGCGAGTCATGGACTCTCTGCTCACAACAGGAGAGGAAACTGAATGCTTTCCACATGTGCTGCCTCCGACGCATTCTCGGCATCACCTGGCAGGACAAAGTTCCTAACAACACAGTCCTGGAACGTGCTGGAATCCCTAGCAAGTATGCACTGCTGAAACAGAGACGTCTGCGTTGGCTCGGTCATGTCGTGAGAATGGATGATGGCCGGATCGCAAAGGATCTCCTCTATGGAGAACTCGTGCAAGGAAAGCGCCCTACAGGTAGACCACAGCTGCGATACAAGGACGTCTGCAAGAGGGATCTGAAGGCCTTAGGGATGGACCTCAACAAGTGGGAAATCCTGGCCTCTAGCGGCCCGCTTGGAGGCAGGCTGTGCAGCATGGCCTTTCCCAGTTTGAAGAGACACTTTGCCAACAGTCTGAGGCTAAGAGGCAAAGAAGGAAGGCCCATAGCCAGGGAGATAGACCAGGGACAGACTGCACTTGCTCCCGGTGTGGAAGGGATTGTCACTCCCGGATTGGCCTTTTCAGCCACACTAGACGCTGTGCCAGAACCACCTTTCAGAGCGCGATACCACAGTCTTTCGAGACTGAAGGTTGCCAATACGAAAAAAAATTACTCCTCTGACTTTATTCAAGGCGGTTTACATAGGCAGGCATTTCTAAATCCCTCAAGGGGATTTTTACAAACATAGAGATTATCTCTTTCAAGAACCAACATTTCAGAATGCATCTTCCTAGTTTGGTCTCACTTCTGGCCTCCATTTCTCCCACGCAGGCTGACAAGCAGCTCCATTTCTCACATGGAGGGCAGCCAAGATGCTTCTTGCTCACACCAAGAGCAGGTGGAATCACTCAGCTCGGCTTGTCAGCTGCTTCAGGGTCTCACCATTTTCAGCCAGCATCCTCGAACTGGCGTCCTTGAGGAGCTGCCGGCGTCCTCGAACTGGTGTCCTCGAACTGGCGACCTTCTGATGTTATCTTCGGGCTAATGGAGGCTCTACCCTCTAGATCAGACGTCCTGCCCAGACATTTATGTTGGATGAACCCACCACAGGTGCCAGGACTTCTTCTTCAGCCCTTAGCTAGTGCTTGGAGAGCAGGTTGTCCTCTCAGCCAATATGCTGCTGCTGGTGCCGCTGAGTTCCATCATTCATTACACACTTCCATTCTTTGTGATTGTCAGTGATACTTCTGGCTTCATTGATGTTCAAACACTGATCAAACACTGACCCCAAGACTTCTTGGGATCAGTAGTTGGTTTCCCCTAGCAGGGACTCTAAGAGCCCAGTCTAGCAGCAGCAGACCTTCCATTGGAAGAATGGGGCAAATGTCCTGGGTGTGGAGTTTGTGCGCTTCCAGGACCGCACGGGAAGCCTTAATGAGGCTCCCGATGCAATCAGAAACTGTGTTTCTGGATTTCTGGAAGCACAGTTTAAGACCGTGGGGAAGCCTCAGACAGCTTTTCCCATAGATTTTGGAGTTGTGCGAGGCTCCGTGGCTATCCAGGTGCATGGGGGGGGCGGCTTCATGCAGGGGGGCAGCTTCATAGCACTTTGCCCCAGGGCGCCTAGAGGGCAGGTCCGCCACTACAGTCCTGTTCTTCCCCCTGAAAATGCAGCCATGTCAAAGGTGCATGGGGCCGATCAGGAGGCTTGGGAGGAGAAAGGGGAATTATTTCTCCTTACTTCCCCATAAACCTCCCGCTCACCAGTGGTTCTTCTTGTGAGATCATTAGCTGGCTCAAGTGGATCATTAGCTGGCTCAAGTCTGAGGAGAAAAAAGAGGCAGGCAGCCTTGAAAAGAAGGGGATAGGATCCTACATGTGCCATTGCCACTGGATCCATCCCCTCCTGCTGCCTCCCTGCCCCCATTCCTCTCATCTCTCTACTCAGCTTCTCCCTCTTCCCACCCACCCCCACCCCACAGCTGCCTATCTGTTCTGGCAGGTACAGTGAGGACTGGCAGCAGAGTTGCGGTACTGCTGCCTTTTGCAGCAGTTTACGCAAAATCACCACTGACGGGCACTCCACATTCTGCTGGCAGTCATTTTATGATAGTGGATCTCACTTCTGCTGTTGTATTTGGCTCAGTACAATCTTCAGTAGGTTTGGGCTGTAAGACTTTTGCTAAAAGAAACCACCTTTGAACTAAAGTGAATCCTGGGACATGGATACTATATATCCCTTGTCACATTCCTAGACTTCCCCACACCCCAAGTACAGGACCCTCATGATCGTCTCTTGGCCCCTAAGGACAAAACAGCAAACTTTGAGCCAAGTCACTATTAGAAGATGGAATGCTCAGCTGGCAGCATGGGGCTTATCATGGACTGGCTTTGAGGGACTGACTAGTGCTTCAGGATAGGGCCTCCACTAACAGCTAGGGTGGTGCTATAATGACTAGAATATCAGATTAGGTCCTGGGAGAGCTGAGTTCAAATAGCCACTGAGTTGTGATGCTCACTGAGTGATCTTGGACCATTACTAACTCTCAGCCTAACCTATATCACAGGGTTGTTGGGAAGATAAAGTGGGGATGGTGGGGGAAAACTTGTACACCGTGGGATAAATCTCTCACAAAAACCCTTGACTTCCGATGAGTGGACTTCCCTCAAATGAGGAGGCTGGTTAGAGGCTGGTTAGGTTGAAAGGGAAGGTAAAAAGAGTCCAATCTCTCCAGAGTGCATGGAGGTTGCTCAAATCAACAGTAATAGAGGTCCAACGGAAGTGTATACCGCAAAGGAAGAAGGGCTCGACTGAGTCCAGGAGGATGCCCACATGGCTAACCAGCCAAGTTAGAGAGGCTGTAAAGGGCAAGGAAGCTTCCTTCCGTAAATGGAAGTCTTCCCCTAATGAGGAGAATAAAAAGGAACATAAACTGTGGCAAAAGAAATGTAAGAAGGTGATATGGGAGGACAAGAGAGACTATGAGGAACACATGGCCAGCAACATTAAGGGGAATAATAAAAGCTTCTTCAAATATGTTAGAAGCAGGAAACCCGCCAGAGAAGCGGTTGGCTCTCTGGATGGTGAGGGAGGGAAAGGGGAAATAAAAGGAGACTTAGAGATGGCAGAGAAATTGAATGAGTTCTTTGCATCTGTCTTCATGGCAGAAGACCTCAGGCAGATACCACTGCCCGAACGGCCCCTCAAAGGGCAATTTTCACAATGGAGAGAGGTGCAAAGGGGTGTGCGCCAAGGATCTGTCCTGGGACTGGTGCTCTTCAACCTCTTCATAAATGACCTGGAGTCAGGGTTGAGCAGTGAGATGGCTAAGTTTGCAGATGACACCAAACTTTTCCAAGTGGTGAAGACCAGAAGTGGTTGTGAGGAGCTCCAGAAGGATCTCTCCAAACTGACAGAATGGGCAGCAAAATTGTAGATGCGTTTCAATGTAAGTAAGTGTAAAGTCATGCACATTGGGGTGAAAAATCAAAACTTCACATATAGGCTAATGGGTTCTGAGCTGTCTGTGACAGATCTTGGGGTGGTGGTGGACAAGTCGATGAAAGTGTCGACCCAATGTGTGGTGGCAGTAAAGAAGGCCAATTCTATGCTGCGGATCATTAGAAAAGGTATTGAGAACAAAACAGCTAATATTATAATACCGTTGTACAAATCAATGGTAAGGCCACACCTGGAGTATTGTGTCCAGTTCTGGTCGCCACATCTCAAAAAGGATATAGTGGAAATGGAAAAGGTGCAAAAGAGAGCAACTAAGATGATTGCTGGGCTGGGGCACCTTCCTTATGAGGAAAGGCTACGGCATTTGGGCCTCTTCAGCCTAGAAAAGAGACGCCTGAGGGAGGACGTGATTGAGACATACAAAATTATGCATGGGAAGGATAAAGTGGATAGAGAGATGCTCTTTACACTCTCACATAACACCAGAACCAGGGGACATCCACTAAAATTGAGTGTTGGGAGAGTTAGAACAGAGAAAAGAAAATATTTCTTTACTCAGCATGTGGTGGGTCTGTGGAACTCCTTGCCACAGGATGTGGTGACGGCATCCGGCCTGGATGCCTTTAAAAGGGGATTGGACAAGTTTCTGGAGGAAAAAGCCCATTACGGGTTACGAGCCATGATGTGTACGTGCAACCTCCTGATTTTAGAAATGGGCTGTGGCAGATGCAAGGGAGGGTACCAGGATTCAGGTCTCTTGTTATCAGGTGTGCTCCCTGGGGCATTTGGTGGGGCCGCTGTGAGATACAGGAAGCTGGACTAGATGGGCCTATGGCCTGAACCAGTGGGGCTGTTCTTATGTTCTTATAAAAATGTAGTAAATGATAATAAAATCACCGGTATAGAAATCCTAGGGATGATGAAGCTTGAATTGGGAGTCTTTGATCTCAAGGAGCTATTTACTGTTCCTCTGTCATTTTGGTAACAGCTCTGGCATTATTTGCATTAGCAGCAGCTGACCTGTGACTCCCCATTCCCTTGAAGGAGATAAAGGAGCTATTTTATATGGCGAAAATAATCCTCAGAACAGCTCCATATGGTGCTGGCTTTGAGTTGATATGCCTTGTCTATTAAGTAAACATATGTCAAGACAGTGGTGGGCCAACCTATGTCAACATTCACCCATTAACCAGTTTGCCCTCCAGCCCCACATTTACAGAATTTATACACATGACATTAAATTAGCCATGGACGGTCTTTTGTTGGGCTGGTCAGAGCTGATTATGTCCGTGTGAAAGTATCAAAACAATGCTGTATTTCACTTTTGCAAGAAGAGAGCTGGTTTAGTGGTTTAATTTGCAGCATAAAACTGAGTGCAGTCCTTTTGAATTGGAGATGGAAAGATATTTCTCTATATCTCAGACATTGTCACTGTCATATTTGTTCAAATAAAGTTTCCCAAAATGTCAGAAAGAAAGAAAAAGAGTTCAACGTGCCATATTCATTATTGCGTTCAGTGTAGCATCTTACATATCTAAAGGAAAAGGAGGAAGCAGTGTTACAAAGGAATGTAAATATTTTAAAGTGGCAGAGAAAAAAGTTTTGATTAAAAAAAGATATCCACATATTTATCCCCAGCACTGATAATCGACACAATACTTTCCACCAGACATGTGCTGGGGGGAATTCAAGCCTCTCCAGAAAACTAATTTTGCCGGTGCTTAAATCTCCAAGCTACAAGAAGGGGGGCAAAGGGAATGGGGGCGCCTAAGTCTTTTGAATATAATAGTTAGAGGCACTACCTGGTTCATCTGTTTTAGGATGAAGTCAGGCAGCCAATCTTCTGTCTCATAGTACATTTTTTTGCAGATATGTTAGTGAGATCCAGATGGACCTGAAATGAGTCTGCACAGGGCCTCCAAGAAGAATTTTACCAGCGGGTACAAAATTTCTATTGGGCCCCTTTGCAAAGGGGGGGGTGTAAAACAGAGCAGGGGAGGGTGGTGACAGGTGTGCAGAATAGGGGCAGGGAGGGGCAAAGCAGAACAGGTTGAAGGGAGGGTAGAGACAGCTGGAAAAGTATTTGGAGCCCAGGTCTACCCACCCATGCTGCATCGGTAGTGTCCCCAGCATCCCCAGTCATGGTAATGACCCCAGCATCCCATATGGGCAACAAATCTGAGTAGATAGGAAAATGTCAGATCCCAGGAAATTTCCGGGCCCCCTCCTTTGGTTCCTGGGCCCTCCTTTTTGCCCTGGGCCCGGGTACAAATTACCCCCTTTACCCCCCTCTCCTAGGCCCTTGGTCTGCACTGCTATACAAGGCCATTATGGCTGCATTGAGCCATCATGTTCTTGATTCAAGTCATGGTTTTAAGGATCAAGGACTTAGCAGCAACAAAATATTTGCACTGTTTAAACACACACAGACAGCAGCTGTTCAAGGGAGGAGGGGGAGCAGGGCAAGCAATGGAAGGTTTCGAGGGCAGGAGCAGGAGGATACTGGTGGTTGCAGCACATGCCAGGATATGATCCCACTTCCCCTGGCCCAGCACACTCCCTGCCTTTCCTTGGACGCATGCCAACAAAACAGCTGGTGTAGGTCGAAGGAGGCCCATTAATGGCCAGGCAGCCCACAGGGGGCAAGTGAAAAAAAAATAAACATATTTCTTCCAGACCATTTGGTTTCTCCCCCACCATTGCATGCAGTGCATATTTCATCAACACAGATGTATGGTGGGGATAGGATGGGGCTTTGAGATCCAGAAGTCTGCTTTCTGGTATACGTAAAATATGTAGTTTCTGCAAGTATGCCAGTGGTCTGCAAACTTTTAGCACTGAGACCCACTTCTTAGAATGAGAATCTATGTGGACCCACCAGAAGTGATGTCATGACTGGAAGTGACATCATCAAGCAGGAAAATTTTTAACACTCCTAGGCTGCAATCCTAACCACACTTACCCAGGAGTAAGATCCATTTACTATCATTGTTAAAAGCATGTACAGAGTAGCCTGTTAAAAGTACAGATCTGTAACATTTCCCCAGTGCAATCACATGCCATGGTAGCATCAAGTCTAATATATTAAAAATAAAATATTGAAACGAATGGGGACCCACCTGAAATTGGCTTGCGACTCATCCTATGACTCCCGACCCACAGTTTGAGGAACACTGAAATATGCAATAAAATATCTGCGAATGCACCCTGATGAGACAGCTGACAAGAGGTAGCAATAATAATTGATGTGGGTGAAATTATTATTATATTTTTTTGGCTACTGCCCCTGGCCTGTCCGCTGTAGGAATGAGGGTGGTGTCTGGAAAGTTGCATCCCTCCCACTTAACTTCACTAATGCCTTCTTGCTCAGATGGAATTCAAGGAAAGAAGGAGGGCAGCATTTTTAAAAAATTTAAAACCACCTGCAGGCTTTAACCTCCAAATCCAAACTCAGACATTATATCAACTGTGAATATTTGACAATTAATTTGCAGCGGTTCCTGAGCTGTGCTACTTTTTCTGGTCTGCTACAATGGTTGGCAGAAAGTGTAGCCAGGAGAATCATCCTTGTCTCTTCATTGTGCAGAAGACCCAGTTCCATGCTGATTCCAAAGTTTGTCATTAGAAACAAGTCACCAACACGAGGTGTTAAACCTGCTTGTCTGAAAGCACCTAATCTCATGAGTTTATGAGACAGACAGCATCTCCCAGTCTAGGGATAATGAGCAACTTCTCATTCCCAGTCACTTCTACCAGCATGTGTTGCCTATTTTTAAGCTTTATGAAAATGCCATTCAATATTTTAGAATGCACCTATTCAGAACGACATTTTTAAATAACTCAGTAAATTAGCTGCAGCATATTTCTCCTGACATCCTAATTGGCTAATAATCTCTTAGTGTCTATAACCTACAGATGTCTGCACACTAAACTTCAGCAACTGTGGCTAATTATATTTCCTTTAATGAATGCTGAGTCACAGTCAAAACCACTCCAGTGCAAATTGGCCTGTGCAACAGCAATTTGTTTTATAGGACAAAAATAACCAGCCAGGATATTATCAGTCCAGGGGGCTGATTAGCCTAGCCTTTCAGAGCCACGCTCCCTGGTAATTTTTCGGTGAAAGGAATTAGATTCTCATTTGGTATAAAACTCTCACTCTCCTTACTCAGATCATACAGTGCATAAAACACTGAAAGGGTTTTCTGTCTGCTGGACTGAATCAGTCTCTAGTGCTGATGCACAGTAGGCATGCATGGGGAGAGCGACTGGATCTTCCAACACTAATCAGAACATTTTTAGTACTTATTTGTAACTGGGGATGTGGGATCTCTCCAG
The DNA here is from genome assembly GCF_035046505.1 of Tiliqua scincoides. Classification (NCBI taxonomy): domain Eukaryota; kingdom Metazoa; phylum Chordata; class Lepidosauria; order Squamata; family Scincidae; genus Tiliqua; species Tiliqua scincoides. Next base: position 39,049,330 of record NC_089824.1, on the reverse strand, counting down.
GACTAGGTGCATTTCTAGTTTTGAATTCAGCAGTAAAAGTAGACAGAACAGCCATTAGCATTTCCATGTAAATGGAGAGATAATGTGGAAGCATAAAATAGCTGTTATAAAAATGTTTTAGGTGATTAATGAGAATTTCTTCTTTTATGAGAGGCATTCGTTTTTGGTTAGTGCACTTTGCAGGGGTGAATGGAAGGAGATTAAAATATTTTTTCTTCATTTTTTCTAAGAAAAGAATGAAAAGAAATTAGGCCATTCTCGGACCCAATAATACAGGTTATAGAATGCTTCCTCTGCATCATTCCTTATGTATTTATGCACAACTTCATAAAATGAGAAGATGAATAGCATATTATTTTTTATTCTTTATCCCACTGTAATTTATTTATGTGAGGTTTGCCACAGTTGGTAATGAAAAAATAACAGACCACTTGTGACAGAAGAATCTCATTTGTTATCAGGCAAGTGACAAGGTTAGGGTCTTAGCAAGGGATGGGCCAAGACTCAGATAACAAAGATTAAGTCAGGAAAACATGCATTTTTTGCAAATTGTATAGATTTAAGTTGCGCTTCTTTCTTTCTTTCTACTTCCACAGTGATCAGAAAGATCTTTGGGTGATCTGGAAACTGCATTCAAAGTGGCATGAGCAACATACTTGGTGAGAGGAGAATGGGTTAGCTCAAGGAGATGGGAGCTGGGGGAGGGGAGAAGTGAAGCTGCACAAGCCTGGGGGGAGGAACCAGAGGAAGGTGGGGGTCAGCCAGGACATGGAGAAGGGTGGTTGAAGTGAAGGACTTCAGCACATCGCTGAAGGCGGATGGGATGGGAACATCAGGGCAGTGTAAATAAGAAATCCAACACACACACACCAGCACCACTACCTGTGTGTTTTTTTGTGGAGCTGTGGCTGCCTTGTTGTTTGACTCACTTTTTGAAAAGACTCAGATTTGAGTCATACTGACTCTAAAAATGCCTCTAGATGAGTTGTGACAGCCCACATTATGACTAGTTTGCCACTCGAGTCAAGGGAGTCGCAGACTTGGGACTTGACTCAAGACTTGAGGAAGTGGCTCCAGCACATTCCTGGTACTAGCAAAATAACAGGTCACAACTTTTGGTTCATCAGGTGACATATCTGTAGGTTGTAGATTTAGCCTCAAATCCTAGAGTAGTGTTTATCAACCACTGTGCCATGGCACATTGCTGTGCTGTGAACAGTGCACAGCTGTGACATGGGAGTTTGGGGGAAGGTCATTTATTGGGAGATGTGAGCCCCCCACCAGTAGCATGATGTGCCTTGTCAACTGTCAAAAAAACTGATGGTGTGCCTTGACAATATTAGCACCTTCTCAGTATACCATTAGACGAAAAAGGTTGGAAATCACTTTCCTGGAGCTTTGTAAGAAACAACTTTTATCATGGCCAAAGTACACATTATACTGAAGAACTATGTTTGGAGCTCCCATAATAATTTTTTTCTTCAGAAAGCTCTCTGTGACTACTGGGAGAAGATTATGACTGAAGGGCCAATCCTATCCAATTTTCCAGTGCCATGCCAATGGGGAGTGCACTGTATCCTGTAGTGGGGAGGCATTCACAGAGGCCTCCTCAAGGTATAGGAACATTTGTTCCCTTATCTCAGGGCTGCATTATGGTTGAGCCTGCAGAAGAGAGGAGAATCCAGCCTCTCCCCCATGGTGTGAACCTAGTGCAAGTCACACACCTTGGTATTGAGAAAATCTGAAGGCTTAATTTTTTTTTAAATTTAAAATTCTTAATTTTAATTTTAAGAATGGGCGCAATCCTAACCAACTTTCCAGCACTGACCTAAGGGCAATGCAGCTCCGAGGTAAGGGAACAAACATTCCCTTACTTTTGAAGGGGCCTCTGTGACTGCCCTCCAACCATAGGATGCAGCGCATGCCCCATTGGCAGAGCTATGTCAGAGCTGGAAAGTTGGTTAGGATTTGGGCCAATATGTTTTCCCTTCTGCAACAAATGAGTCCAAGGGATTTGATTTGGGTCCATGGCACTAGGTGAAAGTCTTGGACAGACCCCACCCATGTTTTGACCCTGATTCAAATCCCCCCCCCCCACACACACCTTGCAGCTGCTTTTTGAAGAAAGATTTAAGTGGGGGGAATCCAATATGATATGTAGTGTAGCCATTACTGCTACTGGCAGTATCAGGTTTTTGTTTTGTTTACTTCTTTGGCACTTAAAAGGCTATGAGGTTCACAATGAAGTCTGAAGAAGGATCTGGACCCTGTAAAAGAGTTCTGGGAACATGACTTGTAAGACCTAGAATTTGCCAGACAAATGGCATATAATACCAGTGACATTTTCTTTGATGTTTTCAGGATAGCAAGAGAATAACCACGGCAGTTTCCCTTGATGGTCTTGGCATATTTCTTTTCATTTTGTAGACAATGAAAAGTTGAATGGATAGTTATTGGGGAAATGTGAGAGACTGGACTGGCATTCAGGTTGTCACAACTTCCAGGGCCTAATCCAGGAGGCTTCAGGGGCTTGGGGAAGTTGGCCATTTTCTATACAAGAAAGAATATTCCATGAATGAATGTTTTTATCTGGAGAAGGATAGATGAAGATCCTTTGCTCTCACAGAAAATCATTTTCAAAATGTGCCTGCCAGTGTTGAAATAATAATAATCTGCTCTTCTCAAACATCAGATTGTGGGTTTGCATCTCCCTTTATTCCCTTCAATGAATTGTAGCAATGATAGTGCTAGCTGGGAGCCATTTGATCCCAGAGTTTGCTTGTGTTTTATTATTGTTATTGTTATTATTGTTATTATTGTTATTTGTTTAAAACATTTAATAGGCAGCTAACAATAAAGCATGTCATGAAAATGAAACAGAACAATAATAGAACAAAGGCAATAAACGGTTCAAATCAACCCCAGAACACAACAGAAAAACCACAACAGTATCAGCCAGCCATTATCCTCTGCCGGAAGCAGAACACAAAACTTTAAGCCAAGTCTATACAGAATATCTGAAGGAGGATAAGGGCACAGCGACAGTTGGAATTGTTCCATCAGGCCTTTGGGGATGAGATCAGTTGATTGTACTGATAAGCAAGTCTGTGGCACACTTCAGATTCCCTAAGCCTAAACATTTGCTCTTGTTAATTCTGATAAATGCATGAGCTTTTTACATAGTTACCGTGTTTCAATTGTAGGGTGCATGCTGCATCTAAAATAGCTTTAATGACAGCTGTGTCTTTTTATTTTGAGATCTGGATAGAAATTGAGAATAAACGAAAGTGCTTTTCATCGTCTCCATGCTCCGTATAGTATTTCTACCTATGCTACATGGTTGAGTACTTTTTGAAGTCACCAACTGTGGTTGTTGGTAGAAATGAATCATTGGCCTTAGCAGAACGTTGTTCAGCATGATAATAATATTTGGCTCAGAATAAGCAGGAAATAAGTGATTTGTTCACTGTTTGTTCCCTGTTTCACCACAGACACAGAACTGTATTATACTGGCAAGTATAGCAGCTATTGGGGGAATTGGAGATTTGGGTTTCATTGAGAATAATGCTTTTTTTTAAAAAAAAAAAAAAATAAAGTTGGAACAAATCTCTATATGTGCATACCTGCTGACACTGTTCTTCTGCTACCTATTTATTAAAGCAGGCTTAAGTCGAAATTCACTTTTCTGTAAGAAATAAAAAAAGCAATTCTTGCAGTCCAGTCAAGCATGCAAATGGACCAGCAGAAAAGTACAGTGGTTGCCAATGTTCAGAGTGGAGTTAGGCGTACTTGCAGGGTCAAAAACTGGATTGTCTCTCTTTTTCTCTTTTCTGTGTGTAAACAGCTATTTGATGGTCTACTATCCACCCAATGCGACATGGAAAGCCCAACCTGGAGCTCCTCCAGTCTGTGCCAGCAAATTAGCCAGTGCAGAATGGAGGAGACCCTTTGCCCTTACTTGAGGGAAGGAGACAAAAGTCCCCTTCTCCTGAGGAGGCCTCTGCAGCCCTGGTGGTGCTGCATGATGCAGCGGTAGCCATTTTGGTGCCATTGCACCCGGCGGAGCTGCCAGGGATAGGATTGGGCTGTAACAAAGGCAAGTGGCTAAAAGGATTGTTTTCCAGATGCACTGGGCTGTGCTTGAACTTCAACTGCAGGTGAGATTGAAATACTCCTCTCTGAGGGAAGCTCTGCAACTTGTGACTGCCAATGTCCATTGCTGTCTTGTACCCACTTATGGGTGGTTTCCATTAAGAGGCACACTGTGGCTCTTTCTGATAGTGGGGGGAGGATATAGACTTGGTAGGGTGATATGATGGAACTTCTACTGATGCCATGTGCTGACTGGTATCTGGTTTACATAGGCAATGGGGGACATTACAGATGTGAAATGTCATGATTGGTGAGTAGAGTCAAAGTTAGCAGGCTCCTTGTAAGAGTTTCCTTGTTGCTATGTTAATGTTTGTTTCTAAAGCTATGGTTTTTCCTTCTGTTTTGTTGCTGGGAGTGCATAGGATTGACTAAAAAAATTCAGTTAATACACAAAAGTATGCAACATCTGAAATCACTCAGTAACACATTTGGTAGAATTTGCTTCTTCAGCAAGCAGCTGCTTATGATTCAAAATTAAAGGTAATAACAAAATTAAGAGCACACAATCATTTGGCAATTAACTTTAATTTTCTTTTCCCTGAAGGGGTTACAATTAGCTTTTCCTGCACAAAAAGTATCTAATAGTGTTTCTCGGGATGATTTACTCATTTGCTGCCTTACCAAGACAAATGAAGAGCATTTTTAGGATTTAAGTTCTATCAAATTAAAAAAAAAGAACCTGCCAACAATGTTGCCCCAGAGTCCCTCTTTACTAATGTGATACACTTATAGCTGGAATTGTTTGGTAACTGGCCTTTTTTAAATCCAATAAATGTGTCTGTGTGAGGACCCATTTCTATCCAACTTTCCAGCAGCAACGCAGCTGCAATATAGCCCCAAGGTAAGGAAACAAACATTTCCTTACTTTGAGGAGGCCTCCATTACTCCCCCCCCCCCACAGGATGCAGGGCATGCCCCGTTGGCAAGGCTCCATCAGCACTGGGAAGTTGGCTAGGATTGGGCCCTGAGACCCAAATCCTAACCAACTTTCCAACTCTGACATTGCTGTACCGACAGGGCATGTGCTGCATCCTGCAGTTGGGGGGCAGTCACGGAGGCCTCCTCAGGGTAAAGGGAATGTTTATTCCTTTACTTCGGAGCTGCATTGCAGCCAATGGCACTGCCATAGGTGGGTCATATTGGCCAGGTGATTGGACAGGAAGTGACAGCAAGCAGCAGTAGCAGTGGACAGCATATCCTCCATGACAGGCTGAAGGAGTAAAGTGAGTATGCTAATGAAAGGTGTATGTTGTCGTAGCATGCTTTAAAAAAATCTCCTGTGGTTTTGATGGCTTTGACAATGAATTTGCAGAGTGGTGCAGAACCATAATTCGGCACGCTTTGAGAACACGCCTTCAAGAGCACACAGGAATCCAGCTTTAGAAAAAAAACAAAACACAGAGTTTATTATCTCTCTAGGAAGGCAGCAGGTAGTTTACAAGGTTACTGTTTTTTTCCAACTTTATGCAGCATTACAGTATCACAGCTTTACTCTGGGCATGGACAATGTAGGTGTAAATGATTACAATTTGATTGTTGAAGTGAGCTACAGAGCTCCCAATTCAGAGGATACGTTTCAGAGTGTTTACTTTGCTTGTTCCACACGACCTTCTGTTTCACTGAAGCTACTGGTTATGATACACCCCGGGAGTATACATCTTGCAGAGCCTCCGTATTACCCAGATTCTTTCACCAAAAATCATTCCCAGTCAGTTCTGCCCTTTCACATAGTGAGAGACTACCCAGAGTCATGATCTCTGAACTCTACTCCAGTGAAACACCAACTCCAACTCTGAGGAAAGACCTAATCTATTATGACAAGTTGCCCTGGCTCCAATGGGAACTGAAATCCCATTCTCATTCACTGGTGTTCCTGGACGGGGGCAAAACACTAAGTTTTTTCAGGCTCCTGGCCACTGGTGTAAAGTGGCCCTTCCTCCTTGTCTTCTGAACTAGTTGCAGCTGCAAAAGCCAGGAATAAATGTTCTCACTCCAACTAAATGCCAACTTCCTTCAAATTTCCTTTTCCCACCTTTCTGCCTGCATTCCCCACCCCACCACCACTTTGGAATTTTGAGTGCATGTTTCTCATTGGCTATCCTCAAACTTTGTATATTCCAATCTTGGTGGTGGTTGTTAAGTCGTGTCCAACTCTTCATGACCCCATGGACAACAGCATGCCAGGGCCCTCTGCCTACCACTCTTTACAGCATTGGACTCTCCTTTCATTTCTAGACACATCCGCAGCTGAGTGACCTTTTGGTTTTAGCCCAGCTCCTTCATTCTTTCTGGGACTACTTGTAATTGTCATCCACTCTTCCCCAGTAGCATATTGGACGCCTTCCGACCTGAGGGACTCATCTTCCAGTGTCATATCTTTTTGCCTTTTGATACTAAAGTCCATAGGGTTTTCTTGGAAAGGATACTGGAGTGGGCTGCCATTTCTTTCTCCAGTGGATCATGTTTAGTCAGAGCTCTCCGCTATGACCTGTCCATCTTGGGTGTCTCTACGGAAGCTCATAGCCTCACTGAGTTATTCAAGCCCCTTTGCCACGACAAGGCAGTGATCCATGAAGGGGCCAATCTTGATTGGAAGGTGACTAATTTTTTTAAGCAGGTGGGACATTGTCCTGTCACACCCTCTCAGCACCAGCACAGAGAGACACTATTTTTATTTCCCACCCCCATAATGCATTGCCCTGTGATGTAGCATCACTTCAGAGTGATCTTTCATTGGGCAGTTGGTGCATTCTGAGGGAATTAAAATTCCGGTGCTGAGGAAATGCCAGAAAGAGAGAGTCGGTGCACGTGACAGTGTTAGAGGTGATAGGGCCCCCAGGTTGCCAGACCTTTGGTGGTTATACCTGTGAGTACCATGTGCTGTTGCTAAGCTTGACCCTTCCTGTGCTTTAGCATGATGCTTCAATTTTCAAACAATATTGTTATTTATGAACCATTTTCCAACAAAAAAAGCTCACGAAGCAGCTTATGTAGCAAATATGAAAAGAGGATTCCCTGAGCCAGAGGGCTCATAATGTTTTAATCATAATCTAAAATCGTTACTCAATGATTGCCTCCCACCCCACATGTACCACTTTGCATGGTCCACTTTTTGGAAGTACCACAGGTAGTAACTGGCGATGATGCCATCACCAGTTACTTCCAGATTGGGAGGCCAGATTCTAAGCAACAAGAACCTGTAAGAGGTTCACGGCCGATGTGAGGGCTTTTGGGAGCGCATGAAAAATGCGTGCTGGAGCTTTGCCTGCCAAGCCAAGCCTCCTATGACTGCTTATCCCATTGCATCAATGGTCTAGCTGCCAGGCGGTGGAGGTCTGGGGGTTCCACACATACTACCAGACATCACCTCGAGTACCACCAGTGGTCTGAGTGCCACTGGTTGAGAAACGCTGATGTAAAGCATTTCACCTGAAAGCTCCTTCAAATGGGTCTCTCTGGCTGCAATACTTGCTTTACCGTCTTTCTTTGGCAGGGACAGAATATCATGGGAAATAAGTAGGGCTAGTGTAGCACTAGTAGACATCTGCAGGACAGCTATCAGGAAAAGATTCCTCTCTGGAATCAGTCAAGCTTTCTTCAGATTTCAGTAACTAAATGGAGAGATGCTATGCTTTAGAGAAGAAAATAAGGAAATCTAGAAGCTTTTAAGCATTAACTTAATGTTAGGTTTGTGAACATCAAAAAGCAGGATTCTGAGTTTATCTTTGATATTTGATCTCTTGTTCAGATAGAGAACAAACTGTAGAATACTTCCATTAAGATATCAAGAGATAGCATGCTAGTCCTTGTATGAGACTTCAAAGTGGAGTGCAGGAATTTTGGAATTCTTTGCAACAGCTATAATGCAAACATAATTATGAGAAGATAAAATTCTATAAATCAGGCCACTTATCAGGCCACTTTCTTAATTTTTTTCTTTACAATTTGCACGCTACTAAAGGTGCTCCTTTTAAAAGTGTGTAATACAGATTGTGACACACAGACCTTTAATGCCAGTGATATATAATCTCATTTATTACCTGTAAAGAATTAAAGGAATGTGTTTGTCAAACTAAAGCTGCGATTCTATACACACTTCCCTGAGTGTAGGCAACCATTACATATAATTGGACTTACTTTTGAGTAAGGATTATAGGATTATAATTATTATAATAATATAATAGTATTTTAGGATTGTGCTGTAAGACAGTTTACATTTTTACATTTTCAAAACTCTCCTTAGCTACTGACAGGCAAATTTGTCTGAATATTTTAGGCTAATTATTCTGCCTTAGAGAATGGGGTGGATTAAAGGATCCTTTGGATCCCTTCCAAGTTCCTGGCTCTCTAGATTTTGTCAAAAATTATGTTCCCGTGAGCTTTGCAGTATTAAGTGTTAATTGATGGGCGTGTCCACAGTGAAAATGACTTGAATATGGAAAAATCTACATTTTTGTAGATATTAAAAGAAACAGACCCACCAGTTTTATAATCACTATAGCACCACCACTCTGAATGTACTTGTATGTAGCAGGGAATGTGAGATCATGCCTTAAAACAGTATTTCCCAACCTTTTTGTCCATGACACTAAATACAGGCATCATCACCACCCGTCTCTGCGGGGGGGGGGGGAGATGTTTTAAAGCAGGGGTGTCAAACATAAGGCCCGGGGGCCAGATGCAGCTCGTGGAAGCTTTTTATCCAGCCCTAAGGCTCTCACCTTAGAACACTGGAGGAGGAACGCAAGAAGCAGCCTTCCTGAATGCTAGTCTCCCTCCTCTAGCATTCCGGAAGGCTGCTTCTTGCGTTCCTCCTCCAGTGTTCTATAACAGGCTGCAAAGGAAAAGACAGCCACTTGGAATGTTAAAGAAAGCTAGAACACACGCAGGAAGTTTCCTGTTAGCGGTTTCTTAGTCTCCCTCCTCTAAGAGACCGCTAACAGGAAACTTCCTGCTTCCTGTTAGTGTTCTGACTTTCTCTCTCTAACATTCCAAATGGCTGCTTTTCATGTTCCTGTACAGTATTTGTTTATATGGAGTTGGTGCATGTAGATTATGATGATGATGAGTACTTCGTTGTCATTGCCAAGCTCTGGAGTGCTGAGTGGGAAGCTGCTCTGAAGCACTGATTCCAGGTGTGCGGTCCCACAGCTTACAAGAAATTCTTCTTCCTTTGATGCTCAAGAACATTCACACAGTCCTCATTTGGGTCACAACCCCTGATTTGGGAGCCACTGCCTTAGAAATATAGAATCACCGACTGTGATGAATTCTGGGGTGACTCTGAGAAGCAAGGAATCTCCTTGTGACCAGGAAGTGCGTCTTTTGAGCTATTTTTAGTCCTGAGAGGCTTGGAAACCGCGCAGTTAGACTGCACAAAGGTAAGAAATGTGATTTTGTTGCTTTTTCCATTTTAAAGGCATTAAAATTGCAACCTGGTATCTTTGCTATAGGTAGATCAGACTGTACATGGCCCCAATTGTTGTTTTTTTGGAGATACCTCATTAAATTATTGTGGTGTTAACCACATTTTGAGACACTGAGGAGTTAATAAATTACCGAGAAGCTGTGAACATCAACATGTAGTTTTTGAGGCAGAGAAACCACCTCTGATGTTATGTCAACACTATTCAATGTTATGCGGATATGCACAGGTCTGTGCTGAAGGCTTACAGCACGATGCTATGCACAACTCCTCAGAAACAAGTCCCAATGGGACTTACTCCCAGGAAAGTGTGTACAGTATAGGATTGTTGCCTCAGTAGTCAATTGAAAGAAGGCTATAACTCCATTTATGGTCTGCTTTGTCCATTTAACTTGCGTTAGAGCTGTAGCACTCCAATAGTGCAGAGTGGCTTAAGTCTCTTCCCTCCACCCTACAGACAGGCTTCTGTTTGAGCTGAGTCCTTCATAGAAGGTCTGATCATGTGGAGGCCAGGCTCTTCTCCTGTTTTTAAAAGGAGGGGAATCCTGTGCACTGGAGTTCTGTGTGACTGGATACTCACAGAGGGGGCCTGAGTTACACGGGAAGCTTTCTCAAGTGGGTGGAAAGGGCTCGTGCCACTCCTCCCCCATGGAATTTAAGCGACTTACCCAATGAATGTATGTAGTAGGGCTCAGAAATCATAAGAGAGTCTATATATGAAAATGGTCCTTGTTTTGTTTTGCCAGCAAAGTGGTGAAAGAAACTGGATGGTTACTGTTGTTTAAGGTATGACAGGTTCCTGGCCAGTGGATCAAGGGGAATGAATTATTTCCCTTTTCCACAGGAAAGTTTGCCAGTCATTTCAGCAATTCTATTACCTATTCATGAAATCTGTTTGGCACGGACAAGAGGAGTTTCTATGAATTTTTTTTTCTCAGATGTGTCTCACCACAAGAGTTTTTTCGGGCTTACGAGCAGGAAATTTTGTCCTTCTGAACTAAACATCACAGGTCCTGTAATCAGATAAGCTAACATCTGCAGCGAGAATAAGACAGTAATCCTATACATACTTACCTGAGAGTAAGTCTCATCAAATTCAGTGGGCCTAACTTCTGAGGAGACATGTATAGGATTGCCCTATTAAGCAGCTTATTATTACTGAGACTGTTTATACACTACTTTTCAACAAAAAGTGGTTCACAAAGCATTTTACATAGCAAAATAATCAACAAATGGTTCCCCATCTGTCCCCAAACGGCTCTCAGCAGTGGCATAGCTAGTGGACAGTGGGGATAGGCTACACCAGGTGACACCCTTGGGGGGTGGCACCACTCACGGCCAAAACTGTGGAAACCTTGGTATTTATGAATACTACCATATGTTATATATCATTCAGTAAGTAATGTAATGCAGAATGTAATGAAACAAACCAGGTTGCATTATCTGTATTCTATTAAACATTATAGCCAAATAACCAAAAAAAGAAAACACAACTGCCTTATGTAACAAAAAGTGGATTTGCTTGACTCAAAACTGATTGTTTCAAGAGCCAGGTGCTGTTTTAACATGGCACTGAACCAATAAGGTCTTATTATGAATCAGCTCTCATTTCCTTGCATCAGAGCTAATACTAGAATTCCTATTCAGTTGTGTGTGTGTCATCAAGCTGGCTTCTGGTTTTTTGTTGGTTACTGATTTGTTGGGTGACCTGTACTGTTATGTAGTAAAATAAATAAATAAAATAAAATTAATAGAGGTATCACCATGTGTTACCACACCAGATGACACTGACCTAGTGATGCTACTTTTGGGGAGCTTGGGTATTGTTGGTTGGCTTAGGTGATTTTAAAAGTGGATTCTAAACATTCATGGTGGACTATAGGTCTATCAGTGGTTTTTAATCACGATGGCTACATTGAACCTCCAGGTGCAGGAGTAGTATGAGTACTACATGCAGGGGAGCAAAAGCAGGGGAGGGCACTGACTTTCATCCCCTACTTGGGGAAATGTTTACTGTGTTTGTTTTCTGGCCATTATTATTATTCATTTCATGTCATGACTGTGTGTTCGACAAAAATAATTTTGTCATATACGGGGATGTGTGCCAAAAATGTATGAGTCCCTGGTGTCAAATAACCTAGCTATGCCTCTGGTTCACAATCTAAAATGAAATGCAGAAGAGAAACCAACAACAGCTACTGGAAAATATAAGCTACTGGGTTAAAAAGGGACAATAGCTCTCCCCCAGCTAAATATAAGAGAATACCTAGCCCCTGCTAATTGGGTAAGAGGCACTTTTTTCAAGTGGGTGCTCCTTTTTTTTAGCAGGGGGAGAGTAACTGGCCCACCTCACCCCAGCACTGTCTGTTCTAGTGGCTATCTGGTGGTATTCCTTGGCATCTTTTTAGATTGTGAGCCCTTTTGGGACAGGGAGCCATTTAGTTATTTGATTTTTCTCTGTAAACCGCTTTGTGAACTTTTAGTTGAAAAGCGGTATATAAATACTGTTAATAATAATAATAATAATAATACCACCACTTTTAAAGTTGCCTCTTTGGTCAGTTAGTAGGTGTTACACAAATGAACGGTCCAATCCTTGAGCACTATTGCTGCTGGAACTAGTGTTTTGGCAGTGGTACATGCTTTATGGTGTCGCAAACAGTGCCTTAAAGGCTGCTGCTGCAGGTGGCTGCAAGGACTTTGTGTGTGGCAGCAGTGATGAGGAGCCCAGCTGGTGCTGGGAAGTCAGCAGGGTGGGTGAAATGGGGCAAGAGACTTGGGGCAGATTAGGGCAGGGCTGGGGGCATCTTGGATGCAAGAGGGAGTGCCACCCATTGGAAGCAATTGGAAGCTATCCCCTCAGGTGTCAGTCAACATACCCCCTTTGTGTTTTTGAACTTGCAACAGGTAATCTGGTGCAGGGTCAAGGAGGCCCATTGGCGGTTGATGGAGCTTGTTGGGGGCTGGGTAAGGAAAAATATTTTCGCTTTCCCCTCCCAAGCCTCCCAATTGGCCCCCTTCACAATAGTGTGCAACACAATCTGTTTTGACATGGCTTCATGCTATGGTGGGGAAGAGGATATATAAATATTCATATTTTAGATTTATGGCAGGATGGAGGCTTAAGTAGACATCAGGCTTCCAGGATTTATATTTTTCTGATCAGCACAAAAAGACCTACCTGGGAACTACCTTGGGGAGCTACCTGTGCAAAATAGTGGCTTGTGAAGGCAACGCATGTCAAAAAAGGCTGAAGTGGGGAGGTGAAGGCAGTTGCAAAATGGTGGCTTATACTATCTTTACATTTTGGGGGTTCTTTTGCACACGGACACAATACACAGAGGTTATACACACACACTACACACAATTCAGTAGTGTACTCTGCTCAGTATTCTACCCATGCTTCAAACAAGACTCGGAGGAGAGGGATTTAAACCTGGGAGGAGAAAAGAAAAACATTCCATGGAGGTATTGTGCCTGTGTGCAAAAGAACCCCCAAAATGTAAAGATAGTATAAGCCACCATTTTGCTACTGTCTTCACCTCCCCACTTCAGTCTTTTTTGACATGCGTTGCCTTCACAAGCCACCATTTTGCACAGGTAGCTCCCCAAGGTAGTTCCTAGGAAGAATATTTGGAAATGATTTTAGATCGCTGTTGAAGCGTCTAGTAGCTCCAGAGTGACCTTCTGCCTATCTCTGGGATAACATGTAACTTGAAAAGTTCTGCCCTGGGTGTCTCTCTTTTGTCATAGACAGAGGAAGCAGAATTACAACAGCACAGAAGTGAACAGAGATGTATGTATGTATATATGTAAAGATTTATACTCTACCTTTCTATCAAAATTGGACAATGAGGAGGAGGGAGTTCCCAGGTGGGCAGGAGCAGGAAGGGGGCAGGATCAGCAGGACTAATGTGTACCCATACCTTAGTCACTCCCCTCTCTCTTTCTCTGTTACAAGACTCAGACGTACACCTGTGGAATAGCAGACAGATAAAAGGAGTCCTATTGTCCTATCTGAAAAAATTTCTGAAAAATAGAGCACAATACCATAGTCTTTCGAGACTGAAGGTTGCCAATATAATACCTATCTGAAAATGATGGATTGCTTATAGGCAATTTTAAAACATCTAAATTATAAACCCAGTACACCTAGGGCAAATTATAATTGGAAATGTTACAGATATGTCCTGCACAGAGAGCTTTGGTTGTCTATCAGCATATGTACTTATGTAAATAAGAATGACCAGCTGACAAATTCTTCCCTTACAGCAGTTGGTTGTTCTGTTCACCATGTGCTCAGTGGGAAGAAAAAATAAATGGCATCTGCTCTACGTTTATCTCATGACTAGAAAATGAGAGCTGATACACATAGCAATCAGAGCTCCCCTAAAGGCAGGCAGGCTCCATAGTGAGACTTCTTCACATTGGGGTGGGTGGTCACCCCAGATGAAAAACTAGCCACATGGAGGCTAGCCAAGTTAACAATATTTAATATTTTACTGCCATCATCTTTTGGAGCAGAGTAAAAACACCCCAGAAGATTGATAGTTACTTTGTTTAATTTGTCTCCAATCTGGGCTGTTTCAGTTTGCACAAAGAGTCTCCTGGTGCAGCAAATGAGCAAGCAGGAAATTCTTTGTTTTTAAAGCACAAGATAAAGTATAAGACAAGGTTTTATAAAATCATAGTCATTCAGGAAACAGTCTTGAAGGCAAAAAATTGCACTAATGGAGAAGAAATAGCTGAGTGGATAGTAATAAATGGAAAGGAAGGGTTTAGATAAAATTGCAAATTAGTTGGAATAATAAAAATATTTAAATTGTACTTTTCGGAGGACTGAATCTGTGCTATTTAATTTTTTCCCTACCATTCCTCTAAGGAGCATAAGGTAATATACATTATCCCCAGAGTTTTATCTTCACATTAACTCTGTGGAGTTAATATGAAAAATGGTGACTGGCCCAAGATCATCCACTGAACATCATGGCTTAAGCAGAGATTGAAGCCAGATCTCCCTAGTCCACAAGTCCAACACTCAAGGCACTACTCTACACAGACTTACCTTCAGAACATATAAGCCAGGTTCAGACATAAAACCTTGGTTTCATGCTATGAGAATATCTCTAAGATTGCCATGCGCTCATGTAATTCCCCCCATCTCTTCCTCTGCAGCCAAGCTTTCACTCTAAGAACAAAATGCATTTCTGCCTTACAAATTCAGAACACTGAGTTTATTAAAGGGCAGCCAAATCCTGAGCTGACCAGAGCGTGGGGCTTCCCAGCGTGGGGCGCTGAAAATGGCTACTGTGGCATCCATTGCACCCCCAAGCAGCTGCCACCGCCTCCTCAGGAGAAGGGGACCCCTTCCCCCAAGTAAAGGAAGTAACCCCGCAATGGGGCTATTTGATTCTAAGGCAGCTCTGTAGCTGCCACAGAATCAAAGAGTTCTGTGTTGGGTCACGCAGCAAGCCACAGAGCTCAAGATCTGGTGGAGATGAGTCACCCTCCTGCCCCACTCTTTCCGCCTGGAACGCCTCCTCCCCACGCTTTCCCCACAGTGGCATCACTAGGATTCGTGCCACCTGGTGCGGGAGGCCTGCGCGTCACCCCATGTAGTGGGAAGGGCAACGCCCTAGGTGGGTGTGGTGATGTACCATCACCCCACCCCCTCAGGTTTTTTGGTTGTACCTTTTGTTATAACACAGATATTTCAGTGTGGATTGTTTCATTGCATTCTGCATGAAATCATGCACTGATTGATTGATATATAACATGATGGTCTTATTCCTCCAAATTCTGATTTTAGTGACTTTTGAAAACTTCATACACACACACCCTGTGTCAACTTACTAACAACTTATTGCAGCAGTTCTCAAACTTTTAGCACTGGGACCCACTTTTTAGAATGACAATCTGTCCAGGACCCATTGGAAGTGATGTCATGGCCAGAAGTGACATTATCAAGCAAATTAAAATAAATTATAAATAATTAAATTTTTTAAAAAGAAATAATTAATTAAGGGGAAGCCAGTCCTCTTCCACCAAGTGAATCTACGCTGAAGTAAGTCCTATTGTGGTCAATGGGCTTTACTCTCAGGAAAGTGTGGGTAGGATTGCAGCCTGTGAACCCAATCCTATGCATGTGTACTCTGAAGTAAGTCCCATAGTGGTCAATGGGGCTTACTCTCAGGAAAGTGTGGGTAGAATTGCATCCTATGAGCTCAAGCCTATGCGTGTCTACTCAGAAGTAAGTCCCATAGAGCTTACTCTGGAGTCTGCCTGCAATAACAACCCCCCAAAAAGAATCAGTGAGATTTCCAGCCCTCCCCAGTGCCCAGTTTAAAGTTCTTCTATTTCAAGCATATCAAGATAGACCCTCCTGGCTTTGCAAGTGCAAAATAGAAAACTTTCCCCTTACCAGTTCAAGCCTCTTTTTTGTCCTTTTTAGGGGGGGGAGGCTGCCTTCTGGAGCATTTGTTGCGCTCCAGTTCCATCGGATGGGACCATTCTGGTGTCCTCACATTCCCCTTTGCCTGGCCTGACCACCAGCCAAGGCATGTCTGCCTACTTGTGAGTAAACACAACCTGAGGCTGCTTTGCTTTCCATAGGGCTCAGCAGACTTGCAGCTGGGGGGACCTCCTAGTCTGGTGTTTTTGGGTGCTGCGTTCATTGGATCAGGACCATTCTGGTGTCGTTGGATTCCTCTCAGCCTGCCCTTTCCAATGGACTATGGCAAGTATGCCTAACCATGAGCAAATGCATGATACGGCTCACTTTCACTTTCCATAGGGATCCATTCATTTTTTCTTTCCAGTGTTTTGGCCATAACTTTTGAAGGAAAGGAACTATTTCAATTCTGTTTTTTTCATTGCATTCTGCCGGGCATTCCACATCCAACAGTGTGTCACAGGATGGGGTAGCTCCTAATGCCGTGGTTTTAGCGTGTGTCACCCCCCCAGGGCTCGTCACCCCTCCCCGGTGTGTAACCCAGTGCAGCACACACCCTCCGCACGCGACACCACTGTTCCCCCACCGTCCCCCCAACTGGAAAGCTTCCATCTTGCCTTCCCCCACACCTCCACCTACTTCTCTGCTGCCCAGCAATTTGGGAGACCGTGGAGTGGCGGAGCACTGGCTTTCCACCAGCGCAAGCCAACTGGCGCTGGTTCTTTTACTGGGCCAGTGCTAAGCTTCGCAAACATTCCTTATGCTTGCGACACTGCGTGCCAGCAATAAGCCGGCGCGCAGGATTGGGCTTTAAGACTTCAATCCTATCTCCTACCACATTCTAGCATGCAACCATGCCATCAGAGGCTGCACTGTATGCCATGGTGGTGGTGGGGCAATTGGACAGACTGCAGGAGGAAAGTAATGTATTTTTTACTTACCTCCTGATGGGCTACCCAGTTTCCTATGGGACTCCTCAGACATATGCCAGCCCTTTTGGTGGTATGTGTCTAAGGAGAGAAAAGGTTTTCGGAGGTTTTAAAAAGAGGAGATAAGATCTGGTGGCAGTTGCACCAGATCCATTCCCTCTCCCCCAACAGGCCCTGTTACTCCTCCTCCCAGCCCATGAACTGTCCCCCTTGCTGGCTTACTTCCTCTGGTGTAGGTTGCCAGCTCTTGCAGTGGCATCTTGGAAAAGGCTGCCAGCAGTGTGCTGTATACACTGCCATAAAGCAATTTACAATAGCAGAACTCTGTCCCATTGGTGTTAGGCAGCCCATAAGGTTGAACTGTAACTACAGTTAGAACAAGCAGGCTACCAAACCATAAAGCAATCCTGGTTTGATGTCCTAGCATGTTTTGACTCCCTGTTCCCAGGGTTCATAGGTATCATAGTACTGTGGTTTGTTCTTAAAAGAGAAAACAAGGGAGGAGGAGAAGAAAGGATGTGAGCCCCTAGCTTCCTTAAATTTGTTATCAGAACAGGAAAACATAGCTTCCCCTTACATTTGAACCTGACAATAGTCAGTAGTTCTTTCCAGTGCAACTACTCTTAGGTGGCTTGAGAATTGTTATCAAAGTCAGAGATTTGTTTGAAAAATGAAGAGTGCCTATAGTATAACCTAGAAAAATAACCTGAAGTCTGAAAGCCCTTGTGAGCAGTTTCCCCCCTAAGCTGCATAGCTGTGCAGCTCAAAACCTAACTTTTTGCGCCGCTCAGAGCTTGGTGACACAGAAGTTGGCAGTGACATGACATCATCACTGAGTGTCCAGAGAAGCCGCCATGAAGCTACAGAAGGGTTTCATGCAGCAGCATGAAAAATAAGGGGGAGTAGCGCATGTGAGCATTCTTCAGTAGCTGAGGCAGGTTATAATGGCAAAAAGAGCAGACTGTATTTTGCTAGATACACACATGTTTACCAAATGATTCCAAATGAAAGGATTAAATGGGAAGTAGTAAAAAACAGGAATTCAGCAAACGACAAGACTTGAAGCTGAAGTTCATTGGCTGTCTGTCTTTTAAGTCACTAACAGATAAAAGATAAAATGGCTTTTAGAAGCTTTCAAGCAACCACCAATGTCCTCATAAAACTCCCTGTGGAAACTGCTTGCTCATTGCCATGGAACAAAAACACACAAGCTGTAGGCAGATTCCACAGCTGTCTTTCTTTCTTTCTTTCTTTCAGTCTCTAGCCCATATATTTATGGAGGTTAGGAAAAATGTACAGCACTATATCCAATTGATCATAAAGAAACAGACCTACTCACACTCTCCTACATTCTTGCCAGTGAGTACCAAGGCACTGGTATAAGCATTGTATGGCTAGCTGAGTCAAATATATAATCCATTATGTGGAGGACACAGGGAGATGGATCATTCCTGCTGGCCCTATTCCTGACATGTTCTAGATTCCATTTGTGTCAGGCCTATATGCAATCCATACTCTGCAAAAACTGAGATTACAGTAGTCAGAAAAACTGGTGGTTGGTGTATGTGTGTAAAAAAAGTGTCAAGTACTGTTATTAAACTGAGTCTCCCTGTAGGCAGTCTCTGGTAGCTTACCTCCTACACCAACCACATCCTACATCTTCTGCGCACCAGCCAAAATATCCAGTGGAAAAGAAGCCCTCTAGGAGGGATTGTCAGGGTGGGTTCAGTCAGCTGACTGTCTGCATGAAGCCTTATACCTGCAGTTCCCAAACTGTGCACCATGGGTCCCTGGGGAGCCACAGGAAACTCAAAGGGACACTGTGATACTGTGGGATAGTTTAAAGGTACCATGTAATATTGAAATGGAAATTCAGTGAGGGGTGACTTGAGAAAATTACAAATGGCATGGGGCACTGTGAAAAGAGAAAGTTTGAGAACTACTTCCTGCTCTCTGCTTGCTCCCCTGTGGTGGATCCACCCAAGCCAAGACAGGTATATTCATGTAGTTCCATGTGCAGGGGAGACTGGAACAGGGCAAAAATGCTTAAAATAAACCCTTCCTTCCTGCTTTCATTTTCACATTTTATTTATCATTTGCATAAGGCTATGACTGAAGAGTAAGGAGAGTGGTGATGTCCTTTGTGTCTCCCACCATAGCATGCACTGAATAATGTAGAAGAAGGGTGAAGAATTTGTACACTTCCTTTGCTTGCTGATTACTGTAACTGTAGTTGGCTGTGGGGTGAGTGTGAAAATATGGCTGCATGGACACATTTCTGGCTGGTGTGCACTTGGCTGGGTTGTTGGGGTTTTATTTAGCTGACAACAAAATAGGATTTGGTCACTTAGCAGTTCACTAATCAGATACTCCAATTTTGTTTTAGCAGAAAAAACACAGTTGTATTTGGCAGTATATATATATATATATATATATATATATATATATATATATATATATATATATATATATATATAGTGCAGAAACCCTAGAGAGGCACCACTAATCAGTATAGATGATATTGAACTAGATGGACTAATGGTCTGACTTGATATAAGGCAGCTTCCTATATTCCAAATGTATTACAGAATACAAAGGTACAGTTCCACAGGAATGATATTTGGTATGTGTGTGTGGTTCATAACGAACATGTCAAAATGATTTTAGTGTTAATTTCTCATTCATTACAAAACTAGTGGGAATCCTAATGCGCACAGGTACAAAATACCTAATTGTTATCATTAAAAAAAGAACTTATTTTTACTTCGTTTTTGGCTGCTGTCTGTGTTGGTGGTGACAGAAGTAGCAACGCATAGCTGCCTTTTGGCAGATGCCATCTTCAATATCTATCCTACCCTGAGAAACAGCATTATTGTAGATCATTGTAGGTTGTCAAGATGGCACCTGTCAGGAGACAACAGTGAATTACAGCTCTTGCTATGACTACCACAGACAACAGCAGAAACCAGTAAACCAATAGAAAAAAATATTTTTAAAGCACCCAAAAACAAATAGTGTTCCAAAGGGCACAATCCTAACCAACCTTCCAGCACCAAGGTAAGGACAGTGCAACTCTGAGGTAAGGGAACAAACGTTGTCTTACCTTGAGGAGGCTTCCATGACTGCCCCTCAACTGTAGGATGCAGCACATGCCCCATAGGCACAGCTATGCCAGTGTTGGAAAGTTGGTTAGGATTGCACCCAACATGTACCTTCCAGATGGGTCCCAAAACAAATGAAATAGGACCCAAATGATCCCAAAATGAATGAAACTAATGAAAAGGGGTGGAGTTCTGAAGTGAAAACTGGTTGCATGCATATCCCTAATATCTAGGGTCTGTAATGACTCCCAGGGTTATTTCCTCTGGGGTTTAACATACCACAGTTATCTTATTCATGCAATTTTTCCTTCAAAATATCCTGGATATACAAAAAAAAGACAGACAAAAAAAGAAAAAGAAAACATGATACTGAATGGTTAGCCACACTTGCTTATCTTAAGTTCTGCATCAAAATAAAGTCGCTATTGTGTTATTAAATGAGAGCTTTCACCCGTAGGCTCCCACCCACCAGTAATATTCCTGGATATGAAGCTGATAATGCTGGGGGCATGTTTCCAAATATTGTTCACAGGCAATTATTTCTGGGAAGTGGAAAAATGCAAAATGACATAATTGAATAGTGAACAAAATATTAGTAGGACAAAAATGAGTACATTCAATTTAGTGAAGTAATTTTCAACACACACACCCCACACCTTTTTTTCCTTGGACCTGTGCCAGTGAAATTGCTTCTGTGGCCAGTGCTGATCTTAGATACAGTGCGAGGAGGCTGGCCTTTGAGCCAGTGCTGCCAACTGATGCACAGTTGCAAATATGCTTGCTTATGACATGCTTGTGACAATCTGAGCTGGTGCAGGGAGGGCCGTGCTGGCTCATGCGACTGTTAGGATTGTGCTGCGAGTTAGTCATTGATTAACATTTCTTCTATTTCATCCTTGCATTTGATTTTGTTGAAGGGGGGTCTTACTTGTAGTATGACAACAGCACTATGATATCTGCTCAAGAAATGTTCATTAACCCATTTATGCCCAGCCCACAGGTGTACACATTTTATCCGTGTTGCATCTGTGCAACTTTGGGCAGAAATGGCTTAAGTTAAGAGCTGAGGATCAACTCAACTGATTGATCTAATTGCTCTTGGATGTCCTTACGTGTGATATGTATTCTGTGTGCATGGCACAACTGTTCAGTCATGTAGCGCTTATGACACGGAAAGCAAAATGCAGTCTACTGCTCTGTATTCGGCGCAGGATCTCAATGTAAACAGATACTGAAGGAACCCTATGCAAATTAGCTGAGTAGACCTATTTCCATATGGATAACAAGGTAAAGATGCAACATCAATTTTCGTATTGTATGTTTTTATAGCTGTTGGCATGATAATTAAAAAATTGAAATGGAGATGTTGCAGATGAAGCAGTGGGCAAAGTTGCATTGCAGCGTATCTAATTAGTGAAAGACAGCACAATCTTAGTGTTCCTGTTAAATACAATTGCAATATATCAGTGCTTAATTTTTATAAAGAGCTACACTAGAATACAGGCTTATCTGGAAGCTATGGTCAGTAAGCCAAGAAGCATGAACTTGGATGTGGGTGTGGTGAGGGAAAGGCATTTTGGAAATGCTTAGATACATTTTTCCCCTCCAGTCAGCTTAGTGGCTAAACTGAATGTGCATAATGCACCATTTGTCTGAGTGGCTCAGTGAAACAGTCCAGAATGAGCGGTGTATTGTTTTGCATATTATTCATAATAGGTTTTTGAGTTATCTGGGCTCCTGATGGATTATTAAGAACACTGCATGAACATGGAATCTAGGTATTCAGCACCAGCCTCCCTGAACTTCTTCACACCCCAATGAGACCCCCAGACTTGCTTTCTCCAGGCCTATTGCCATGAGAAATGCTTTTAAGAGGCCAGCTAGAGGCTCTGAAAAACATTTGCCTCTCTAGCGGCCTCTAATGAAGCTCCCTGTGTGGTCAGGGCAAAGGGAGTAGCTGGCCCAGAGTCTCAGCAGGGAGGAGAGTGTAGTCACATATGATCACAAGGCCCAGGAAGGTTTAAAACCCCAATCACTGCAAGTGACAAGGCAGAGAAAGCATTATGCAAAGAAGCAGACTCTGTTAGGATTAGGAGAAGCCAGAGACCCAAAGAGGCAGCCCTGCAGAGGAGGAGTTGGATGCTGCTTAAATACCCTCCCCTCTTCTTTTGCACTATCAGGAACAAGTCCTGGGCTCCAGTGGCGTACCTAGCCCATCTGTCACTCGCGGCAAACTAACATTTTGCCCCCCCAATTTAATTATTTATATGTATTATTATTACTGTATTATAGAAGATAGCAATGTAAAAATGGTAGATGAAATAACTTTAGCTTACAAAAACTTGTGCCACATTACTTTTAGGGCACAATCCTTCTACTCAGAAGTAAGTCCTATTGTGTTCAATTGGTCCTACTCCCAGGAAAGTGAGGTTAGGATTGCAGCCTTAGGGCCCAATCTTATCCAACTTTCCAGCACCAGTGCAGCTCCAGTGCAGCCCCAAAGCAAGGGAACAAATGTTCCCATACCTTGAGGAGGCCTCTGTGGCTGCCTCCCCACCACAGGATGAAGTGCATGCCCCACTGGCATAGCTGCACTGGCACTGGAAAATTGGATAGGATTGGGCCCTAAGTTGTCACAGGGTCATGAATACTTTACAATCTTGGCACATTTCCCACACATACAGTTCTGTCTTTAACATTATGAACTCTGAAAATATCTGATCAAAAGCATTCTCTCAGAGACAACTGCATCCTAAAGTATTCTGTCTCTTTAAAATGCAGTGTAAGAAGTTGCCCATAAATCATAATCCTGAGCACATTTGGAAACACTGAAATAAATTAAATTTACTTACAAGGTAAAGGTGTTTGAGTCCATAGAGTTAGGTATACCATTTGTTATTATAATATGAAATCTAATGCTCAGAATGGTGCATTTGCACAGGGTATTTTTCAAGGACTAAAATCAGTGCTTCTAATCCTGCAAGCCTGTCATAAAACACAACCTTTTTTTCTGGGGCATAGTTCCCTATGTTTCTAGTTTTGCATTTGACATAAACACAGATCTCTCCTAAGCAAATATGCCCAGAAAATGACCTCATATGATATTTAAATCAGACACAAAACAAAGGTGCAGCTAATCAGTTATAAACACACTCAAACAACTTTGATTGGCAGAGTGGTCATGCTTCCTAAAATGTGCACAGCACTTTTGAAATTGGCAGGAAACTCCAGGGCTAGCCCAGGCTAGGAGGCAAAGGCTGCAATCCTAACCACACTTTCCTGAGAGTAAGTCCCATTGAACAAAATAGGACTTACTTCTGAGTAGACCTGGTTAGGATTGTGCCCTGAGTTTGTTAGCAGCACACCTGGAGGATTTTGGAAAGTGGATGGGGCATGCTCACACACACACACCCCAGCAGATGCAGATGCCACCCCTATTCCCCCCAGGCAAGACTGAGAAATGCAAGCTGTGGCATTTGGACACATACACCCCCCCCCAAGAGCAGACTGGGCTCCCTCCTTCCCAACTGGAGGAAAGCACTGCGATGCCTGTACTTACTTTGAAGCCTGCCAGAAGCGCACCCTGTGCTGATGAAATGCAGCACTCTGCCCAGCCAGCCTTCTCTCCCACCGCCCCCACCATGTTTCACAGCCCTGCAGAAAAGCAGCAAGTGCAGCTGAGCAGCACAGCTACTCAGAGGCCACCTCTCTCCCCCAGATACCTCCCTAGGGAGCCAGGACACACAGATTGAAGACCTCAGCTCTATGTAGTTACCTGGGAGTAAGACCCATTGAACACAACAGGACTTACTGTGAGCATTTTGCTGCTTTTCCAGCAGAGATAATGAGTGCCCCTTCTCCTTTAAGGACAAAGGGGGGGAGTGAGGCTGGTGGAGGCACCCCAGAGGGTCAGCGCTTGGGGCATCTGCCCTGTTTGCCCTACCTGAGGTAGGCCAGTGCTGGGCTGTTGAAACCCTGAGGAGCAGAGGCTGTGCATCCCCCTACCCCTTAGATCAAGGGGAATGACACTGCTTATTTGGCAGGAGTCCTCTTGGTGAGCTAGGAACCAGTTACCTAGCAATGACCAATTGGCAACATGAGTAAAGAACACTCTCCTCCTCCCCCCAGTGTTAGGCAGCAGGTTAAGCCTCTACACCAGTGGTTCTCAAATTGAGTCACAGATCCCTAGGGAGCCACTGAAAGCAGCAGGGGAGCCACAGAATTGTCCCTTGAAGTCCCCCTCCCCAAAACCAGCATTCTCAGAGGAAGAGCCAGAGAAAGGCCAATTATTTTCAGGGAGAAATATAGAAGTACTACCAGCGTTGGGCTTGTTGGATTAAGGCAAAGGATTATTGCTCTTCTACCCAGGCTGCTTGCAAACCAAGGCACAAAAAAAACAACAAACTCAGGCCAAAGATTAACACTGAAAAGGAACTTACTTACAATCTGATGCAAGCTCACACAAACACTTTACTCACATCAAGATTCTTAACACTGAAAGACCAGGAGTTCTAAATAGCTACCCCTGGATGCATGGAGGCATGATAAAAACAATAGCTAAAAACAGAGACTAAGGTATACTCCTCTGTAATACAAAAGTCAGCAAACAGGAAGCTATATATACACAAAGAGGAATGGGCAAAAGACACACCCTTTACAATGACCATTAAAGAGACCACATACAATTTCACTTCAAAGAACTAAATGCTTCCACAACTGATGAATACTACTGTGTGTTGCTATTTCCCAACAGGATTTACCACACACCCCCAAAGTAACATAATGGGAATCTGCAGCCAATGGCCAGTAGGTCAAGGAAACTGCTGGTTGAAAAAATTTGGGAACCACAGCCCAACCACCACAATGATGGCAAGTGTCATGACAGATTGACAATGACATATGTACTTTTCAAGTACCAAGGAGAGAGGGGGAATTGAGGAATACTGCAGAAGAAAGCAAGAGAAAACAGCAACCACATGTTGTTTAGCAATGATGAGAACCTTGTTCAAAGGGTTCATGCAGCACTCAGTGCATCACTTCTACACCCAGTTGGAACTTGAGAGGTGAATGGGAAGAGTGAATAGAGGGGATAGACCTACATCCCTAATTTCAGGAAATCTTTAAGTGTTTGAGGATAATGGTCACTTTTGGGTCTGCAATACTATATTGTCACACCACCACAGACTGCAATCAACCTGCAGTACTAAAGATGTTGCTTGAAACACATGTATGGGCTTTTTTTGTTTTACAAAAAGCTTTTTAACAATACAAATTTTACCCAAAATAGCCCCTTTAAATCATTGATTTTTATCCATCCTGATATCCAGCAAATTTCTCTTTGAAGTGACATAACTTTTAGTAACTAATGCATATCATGTTGGCTATTTCCTAGAGCAGCAAGCTGGAAAAGCTGATCTGACTTGCTTTTGTTTGACTGCCTTGTCTGCAGGCTGTCTTAGCACCCCACAAATCCCCTAATTGTATAGGATTATTTGGCAGCATATGATATTTTCTTCTAAAACACAGAGGAAAAAATGACTGGGCTGGTATTAAGAGGGGGCCTTATGAGATTTATGGAAGATAAGTTTGCTGCTGGCAGAAATTCAACATTTCTTTAGTAGCAATAAAGGAACATTTTGCATTCTCCTTGATAGGTAGGAACTGACCTGGGATGGGATCTCATTCATTCATTCATTTCACCTGAAATCTCGGATGATATCTCAACTCCAAATTTAATCCACATTCAAGGGATACTTGACAATAGTTTATACAACTTTCACTATAGACCTGTTAAGCCTATTACATGGTTACTATCAGGCACAATGGAGCTCACATTTTGAATTACAGCCCAATCCTATCCACACTTTTGTGGGAGTAAGCCCCATTGACTCTAATGGGACTTACTTCTGAGTAGACACGCATAGGATTGGGCTGTGAGGCACTAGTTGCCACAGGTTAATAGCGTCGCTTTGGGGGTGCATCTGGTATGGACTGCCTTGGGCGTGATGTTCTGGGTGGATGTTATCTTTTCTTTACCTCTGGGACTCACTTTTTTCTTGCTCAATGCAGTAGTACAGCTAGAGGGGGGCCAAAACAGTAAGTACTGCAGGCGTTGCAATGCACCATGCAAGCAGCCCCTCCAATTCGCAATTGGAACCATTCCAGGCAGCGATGGTAACACACAGGACACGATGTTTGGTTCAGTGAGCACCTGCATGTTGCTGTTGCTGTTTGGACTCACTCCAATGGTCCGATGGAGGAGCCACTTACATGACACATTGCAGTACCTGCCCTACTTACCATTTTGTCCCCCATCTAGCTAAGCTACTGGTCTAATGTCCCCTATTGCTTCCTGCTCCTCCTTGATATTCAGTCCAAGCAGATGAATGTATTGAGCCCTATGGAAAGCGAAACTAAGCCTCACGGTCCTGCTTACTTGCAAGTAAGCAAGCGTGCCTTGGCTGGTGTGGAGGATCAGGTGAAGGAGAGTGCAAGGCTACCAGAATGGTCCTGATCCTATGCACCTGGAGCTAAACAAGTGCTCCAGAAGGCAGCCTCCTCCTCCTCCCCCCATTAAAAAGGATCAAAACAGAGGCTTCAGCTGATAAGGTGAACCTTTTTGAGACTTGCAAAGTCAGGTGAATCCTGATAGTGATCTGGTTTAAACAGAAGTTCTTAAATTGAACTGGGTAGGGCTGAAAACCTTACTGGTTTTGGAGGGAGTGTGTTATTGCAGGCAGGCAGGCAGGCAGGCTAGCTACAGAGGAAATTCACTTGGTGGAATAGGGCTGGCTTCTGCTTATTTAATTATTTGTTTTACTTTAATTGTTCATACTTATTTTAATTTGCCTGATGATGTCACTTCCAGTGTGATGTCACTTCTGGTGAGTCTTGGACTTTGGAAGAATAATACCATCATGTCATATCAATCAATGTGTAATTTCATGCAGAATGTTTTCTATCTTTGTTCTATTAAACACGCCCACAGCCTGGGGTGTTGCCCTGCCAACTGCAAGGGGGGTGATGCGCTGGCATCCTGCACTGGCTGACAAGAACCCTAGTGATGCCACTGGCTCTATTTCATTTTAAGCTTTAGAATAAATCTGGGGAAAAAGTACTGTCATGCACCTCTTGAGGAGCTGCAAATTTCTAAGATTTAAGAAATGGGTTAACCTATGGGAAGCATGCTTCTTACAAGCCAAATAAAAAATTTAGAGTCTTGGGCTGCACTCCTCTACAGACTTCTCTGGGAGCAACTCCCATAGAATTTAAGGGGAATTATTTCTAAGTAGTCATGTAAAGAATTGTACTGTGTGTAGCTTCTCTGAATTCACATTTGTTTGAATCTGAGATCAGACGTTAATAAAAAGTGGGACTCGGATAGATGCAAACATGCTTGAGAAGCTGGTGATGCCAATCAACCCATTTATTGAAATGCTGGGAAATTATAGAAGATAGAGAGGAGGCAGGGAACTCATCAGCCTCAAGTACAGAGTTAAGTGATGATGATGCTGAGGGGCAAACGCCCTGGAGATTGAAGGTCAGCAACTACATTTGTTGAAATGAGATGTTATAGCATTGTCAGCAAAAACAATATTTTGTATGCTGAGAAGCCACATTTTGTGTATTCTTAATCCCTATTTTCGGAAACTTGAAAATCAATTTTATTTCACATAAATATTGGAACATATTTGTGCACAAAGGGAGAAGGTATGTAATTGGGGGGAAAAAACTCAAAAGATTAGAAAATGACACAATTTGTTGTCTGAAAGCTTGGAAAACTTAAAAAGAGGAAGATATTTTAATTCAATTTTTCTGTTACTCTTTAAGTAACACAGACATTGGGTAAGGAGTCAGAACAAAGTGAGACAACAATTAGAGATTTAAGAAGTAGAAGAATTATATTCTGTTCATATTCACCACGCTGAATAGTTTCACATTTCTCTTCTCCAATGACCAAAATGTGGTGTTCCTTTAATGTTCTTACCAAACATCACAACAGTAATCTGAGATGTATCTCAGCAAAATTATTTGGTCCACCCAGGGAATCATATGCTTATGTATTAATTTAAAAGATTTATATACTGTGCCACTTCTCCAGTGCTTAAAGCACTTCACAACATGAAAAATTAAAACATAGTAGATAAAAACTTTTGAATAAAGACGTTAAAATAGAAGCATTAAGAACAATTTTAAAAGATACAAGATCAGATTAACAGCCCAATCATATACTGGCTACTACCAGTGGGATGGGCACGCACACTGTCAAAAACGTGCTGTCACATTGTGGCAGAGTGAAGGATTATTGCACAGTAAGGCTGGCAGTAAGGCCTGTCACTGCCAGTTGGAGACCTGTACCCACTGGAACAAGCAGGCACTCTGCTGGCTGGTGGAAGGGCAGGGGAGAGCAGTATGAGGGCAGGGAGACAGTGTAACAGTATGGGGTAGGATGGGGAGGAAGGCGGATCGGGCCCAGGGGGTTGGGAATGGGGCTGCAGCTACCTCTGTATCCTATCCCCCTTCACGGGCTTGGAAGCCTGACATGGGGTGACTTGGATTTGCACCAGTGATATCACTGGTGCACATCCAAGTAACCCCATTGTGGATGCGGGGGCTTTACCTGGGATAAGGGGACACATGTCCCCTTACCCAAGGGAAACCTCCAGCATCCACAGTTTCTGCGCTGGATGCAGTAGAGGCTTCAGCAGTACCGCTGCATCACAGCGCATGACTTTTGTTAGGACTGGGCTATCCAACATAACAGCTATAACGTAAAAGCAATAACATAAAAGCAGCAACAGAAATTTTAAAAAGGGGTCCCTAGGAGTTTCCTCCCTCCTGGAAAACCAAGCTAAATGCCTGGAAGCGAGGGGAGCCCTGCTCCCAGAGGGGAGCCTGAGCTCAGCATAGGCCTCCTAATGCCTTTTAAGGCATTAAAAACATCACTTCCAGTTTTGTCATGAAACCAAAAGTCACATGTTTTGAGCTCTAAAGCTCAGTCTGAGCCTGGCAGAGGATGGGGATGGATGTCCTCGGCCTCTGCTGAGCTCAGACTCACCTCCACAGGGAAGATTGCAAAGCTCCCCTCGCCTCCGGAGAATGGACAGCCCCCGCAGGCTGCGGGGATGGGCATTTGCCCATATCCACAGTTGCAGCTATCCATGGGGGTTTCCAGAACTGAACCCCCATGGATAAGATGCACGCCTGTACATCATTAAAACCTGCCAAAAACCATATAATGGTGGTCTGTCCTCAAGTCTGAAGATATGTATTATAAATTCTCTGAAGGTATGTGGTTTTAACTTCCCTAGTTTGGATTTCTGTGGGGTACTAATTGACACACTGGCATCGCTAGGAGGTGCAGGGGGTGCGGGCCACACCGGGTGACAAGCCGGGGGGTGACATGCCCTGGGGAGGATGCGCTAACATCGCGGGGTTAGGAGCTACCGCGTCATGCCATATACTGTTGGATGCGGAATGGCCAGCGGAGTGCAGTGCAAACACCCTAGAAGCCCAAAACACCCTAGAAGCTCCCAACTCCCAGCTGCGAGTCTGAGCCCGGAAAGAAGCCATGTAGCCATGTTTACTTGCGAGTAGGTGGACTTGCCTTAGTCAAGGCAGGCTGAGAGGCTCCAAGGATGTCAGAACAGTCCCGATCCAATGAGTGCAGCCCCCAATAACACCGGAGAAGGAGGTTCCTCCCTCCCAGCTGCCTCCCTCCCTCCCAGTCTATGGAGCCCTATGGAAAGCAAAGCAGCCTCACAGTTGTGTTTACTCGTGAGTAGGCAGACGTGCCTCGGCTGGTGGTCAGGCCAGGCAAAGGGGAATTTGAGGACACCAGAAGGGTCCTGATCCAATGGAGCTGGAGTGCAACAGAAGGCAGCCTTCCCCCCCAAAAAAAGAACAAAAAAGAGGCTTGAATGATAAGGGGAAAGTTTTCTGTTTTGCACTTGTGAAGCCAGGAGGGTCTTTATCTTGATATGCTTGAAACAGAAGAACTTTAAACTGGCTGGAAATCTCACTGATTCTTTTTGGGGGTTGTTATTGCAGGCAGGCTACAGAGTAAGCCCCATTGACCACTATGGGACTTACTTCAGAGTAGACATGCATAGGCTTGGGCTCACAGGCTGCAATCCTACCCACACTTTCCTGAGAGTAAGCCCCATTGACCACTATGGGATTTACTTCAGAGTAGACATGCATAGGATTGGGCTCACAGGCTGCAATCCTACCCACACTTTCCTGAGAGTAAAGCCCATTGACCACTATAGGACTTTAGAGTAGATTCACTTGGTGGAACAGGAGTGGCTCCCCCTTATTTAATAATTTTATTTTAATTTAATTATTCATAATAATTTATTTTAATTGCTTGATGATGTCACTTCTGGCCATGACATCACTTCCAATGGGTCCTGGACAGATTGTCATTCTAAAAAGTGGGTCCCAGTGCTAAAAGTTTGAGAACTGCTGCAATAAGTTGTTAGTAAGTTGACACAGGGTGTGTGTGTATGAAGTTTTCAAAAGTCACTAAAATCAGAATTTGGAGGAATAAGACCATCATGTTATATATCAATCAATCAGTGCATGATTTCATGCAGAATGCAATGAAACAATCCACACTGAAATATCTGTGTTATAACAAAAGGTACAACCAAAAAACCTGAGGGGGTGGGGTGATGGTACATCACCACGCCCACCTGGGGCGTTGCCCTGCCCACTACATGGGGTGACGCGCAGGCCTCCCGCACCAGGTGGCACGAATCCTAGTGACGCCACTGAATTGACAAGAAATGTTGCTCTCTTACTCAAAGAAAGACATATTTAGCATTATGGTTCTGCCATATAAAACTGTTTAGGATGCTTGTTCACTGGACAGTGAAGGCAGACAATGTACGACCCAGATAGTAAATAACTCATTTAAAATATAAGAACCCAAATTGGTATGTTTTTCTTTGGAATAGTTGATATATACAGCTCTAGCCTATCTCTGTGTGCAATTACTCCAAGGTATGTTTTTGCCCTGGGAAGAGAAATGAATATCATGACCTCTTATAGGATCCAGAAGACAAGATGAATTAAAAAAAAATACATTTACTTGCCAATTCCTGTCTCCATAGAAACTTCTCAGCTTTGCTTGGTCTGCTGTCTATATAGATTAGGCAGCCCAGTTTGCTTGATAATAGACAGTTAAGCTTGGAGCCTGCATTGTCTCTTAAAGGGGTGAATGTGGATGTTGGTGACATCTTACATTTTGCACTGCATCTATTATTTTCAAATTCTTATTATTGCTGTTTTGAATTAAGTGCTCATATGAAATATTAATATTTCATACAATATTGAAATTTATTGAATTTATTGATATTGAAATACAATATTGGTGGTCAGATTTTCTGAAGATGCTTTTTTTGTTGGTGCATGAAAACTATGAAAGAATAAGGGAAATGCATTGAAACAATCTCTCTCTCTCTCTCTCTCTCTCTCTCTCTCTCTCTCTCTCTCTTACTTTCTAGCACAAAACCTAGCATTTATTCAATGCATTTCTTTCAATACCGATTACATCGTCTCAAGCTCTCCTCCTTGTCCCCATTCCAACAGTGCAATTAATATGTTAGAACTCTGGTATAGTCACACCTAGAATTGGGTTCTTTGGATGTAGTAGGGGCACATTAAAGATGACTGTGCATTCAAAAGAAATCCTCCTCGCACTCCATATTGTGGTAAAATCATGTCATGTGAATACTAGGCTTCAGAGTCAGGCCAGAAACAGGATTGGCTAAATCCTGAGGACACTGAGCAGAAGATGATGCACACTGTGTCTAGATCAGTGATTTTCAATCTTTTTCATCTCATGGCACACTGACAAGCACTAAAATTGTCAAGGCACACCATCAGTTTTTTGACAATTGATAAGGCACACCAAACTGACATTGGAAGCTCGCATCTCCCAGTGGCCCTACTAACAAATGATCCTCCCCCAAACTCCCATGGCCACGGCACAGTGGTTGAAAATGGGTGTCCTAGACTGTGACGTTATTTGCACTCACCTTTCTTTCAGAATAACAACATAGGGCAGACATTCAAAGGAAGCAGAGCAGCTAATGTGAGACTGTACACCAGTAATTTTCAACCTTTTCCATATCAGGGCACACTGACAAGGCACTAAAATGGTCACGGCACACCACCAGGTTTTTGACAATTGACAAGGCACACCATGCTGCTAGTGGGGGCTCACATCTCCCATTGGCCCTTTTAATAATGACCTTCCACCCAAATTCCTGTGGCACACCTGTGGACCACTCGTGGTTGAAAATGGCTGGTCTAGATAGAATCATAGTTTAGGACATAGTTTTTCAACGTTTTTCATCTCATAGCACACTGAAAAGTTCCTAAAATTGTCAAGGCAAACCAACAGTTTTTGGACAATTGATGAGGTACACCACACTGCAGGTTGGGGGCTCACATCCTCTAATGGCCGTACTAATAAATGATCCTCCCCAAACTCTCCCTCAAACTCCCATGACACAACTCCAGACCATTCACGGCACGCCAATGTGCCTTGGCACACTGGTTGAAAATAACTGGTTTAGGAATATGGCACCATGACTATCAGTTAGTTGTCTCTAGTTGCTGAGATCAGAGGGCTATGGCCAGCTCCATACATTATGACTTGGGTGTTGACCTTGTGTTTCCTATAGTAAATATGGCAAGTAGGCTGTATGTTATGCATGTTTCTTTCAACACTTGCTTACATGCAACTGGGAATGAGGTCCAACACCAGAGTGACATGACGTTCCCTGCAGTAGTTGCAACACATAGCACTGTCCTAAGTGTAACCACATAAACTTTTAAATGGACTGGTGATTGCCTTCTGCCTATCACAGACACTTGAAATTTAAGTGAAGGGGGCCAACAAGAATTCAGTTATCTTTGCAATGCCTTCAATGGTTAGTGTTAGTACATTTTCTAGACACAAAGTTCTGGGGAGCTAATATAGTGAAGTGGTTTAGGGCACGAGCTCTTAAGATGTAAGTCCTTAAGTCAAAGCTCAGTTCAATCATGGACTCACTCATGGATTTAGGTCAACTGCCCTCTCTTTTCCATGACCCTGATGGCCCTTTGCCATCTGTTTTGCAGGAATAGTAGTCGTGTATAGGATCAGGATTATTGTGGTAACGTGTGTGAAGCTCTGGCCTCCCTGGCAGCACTCTACTCACTGTGCTGCTGGAGCATGCTCTATGACAGTTTTGCATCAGTTGCCACCAATGGAACACATTTTCCGCTAGTGGCAAGGCCCAATAGGATTGGGCTGTTAATTATAGTAGGGAAGGAGGACTGAAGACAAAGCCTTCACAGAAAAGATAGGTTTTAAAAAGAGATTTGAAATAAGAGAGCCAGAAAGCATCTTTTGGGAAGTGTTCCAAGCATAAGGGGGAGCAAGGGATTCGAATTATAGCAGCTTTAATGATTCTAATAATGGTGCTCAATTTATATCTATGTTATAACTATATCTCAGTTCAGGGGTCTTGCTATAATCTTTTTCAGTTTTTAACATTTGCTCTTAAAAGATATACTTGCAAAAACCATGTGTTGATATGTACAGAACAGATTAACATAACATATCCACCAGGGGAACAAATGGGGGGGCACAGAGTAGAGCAATCTTCCTTCCGCTTAGAGGAAGTGCAACATAGAATAATCTCTGAGCAATCTTGACTTGGGATAAGAGCATTCAAACTTTCATAGAACTGCTCATTGTCCAACTCACATAACAGAGCACAAAATGGTAATAGCTGCAGCTAGTTTGTAAACAACCAGCATTTATTCAGATGGAAACTCTTTAACATGGTGAGCGCATTCCAATGTAGTTGTAACTTTTTCCACTGAAGCTTACACCTCCAGTTTGGCCACTCTGGCCTATAAAAATGTAGTATGAATCACCCATCTATGGGGAAAAAAAAAACACCACACCAAATCCACAGAGGTTATGTTAAAAGGGGAAGCATTCCTTGTCAGTTCATTCTCTGTGATTAATTTGTTCCAGTTGAAGCAGGAAGTATTCATAACACTTGGCAACCAGTGTTTAGATTGGCAACACAAAGGTACTATATAGTATGTATTTGTTTCATTTAAAATGCCCTTTGGAAAACCAGGCATGGCTGTAATTTCATAAACCCCTGGGAGTTGCAGATTTTAAACTGTTTACTTTAGAATTTTCTATGCCAGTGCAGAGGAGAAAAGAGTTTGCAGTGAAGCCAAACTCTCTTACATTGTGTTCTGGTTGTTAAAACTTATTTCTCAAAATGTAAATAGATGAATCATCCATGAATGTTTGGATAATAAAAAGATCTAACAGGTGCATACACTTTATATGGAAATCATCGGTTGCAGTTGCCTGTTCAGTTTGAGACCTGCCCCTCAGGCCAGGGCCTAGGAGAGAGGGGTAAAGGGGGTAATTTGTACCTGGGCCCAGGATCAGAAAGGGGCCCCAGGAACCAAAGGAGGGGGCCCAGAAAGTTCCTGGAATTTGACATTTTTCTATCTCACCTGAACTCGCTGCCAATGCATAATGCTGGGGCGCAACCACATGCATGCAGTGTTAACTGCTGCTGCAAGCCATACACACCAGGCCCAAGAAAGCATCCATGACCTCCTTAACAAAGTGTCAAATCTGGAGTGAAACTGGCCTGCTACAGTAGCTCTTAGGCTTGTGGATCCCATAACCATGAAAGAGTGTATAGAAGCTCAGGGACCCAGCTCTGGGGCTACAGCTGCTGGGGAAGTTCATTTTGATTCGTTCTAGTGTGAGCCTAAATATGATGATACTAATTTTCTGCAGTCAATTTTCTATATTTCAAAACTTTTAGAGAGACTTAGGAGGGTGTTTGGTTTTCCATATTACTTTATCTAGCTGCCACTGGTGCATGATCTGCTAGACTTGGGCTCTGCATCAAGGAGCATAGTAGACCTAAGGTCCAAAGACTATTGTGGCTGGCAGCATGTTCCCCCACCCTATTTTGCCCCCCATTCTGTCTGCCCCCATTGCTCCCCTTCCTGTTTTGGAAGGGGCCCAGAAGAAACTTTGTACCCCCTGCTAAAATTCCTCTCATAGGCCCTGCCTCAGGCCACACTCTGCATGAAGCTCTGTGTTTCAGGCCCTGATCTTTGGTTGGTCTCTTACTTGGATTTGGGTGGCAAGTACCAGGGTCAGGGGCCTGTCCAGTGGTGTGAAGTTCCTTGCCCGAGACATACATCGGGCCTCTATGCTGGCTATACATGAATTAAAATTGGAGATATTTCATCCTGCCTTCTTTTTTAACAACCGAGCAATTGTTTTAAATGCTGGCTTTAAAGCTGATTGGTACTGATCTTCCAGTTGGCATCCTTCAGTCTCAGAAGACTATGGTATCACGCTCTGAATAGTGGTTCTGGAACAGTGTCCTCTCCAGTACGCGAAGCCTGGGTAAAGTAGATATGGAGGATAGACTGTTACCCATGCAGCAAATCCCCCCTCTCCACGTCGCTGAAATGGTCCAATGGAAAGGCAGAAGCCAATACGGTTGGTTCCAGCGGCGTTGCAGGAGTTGCCAGCACATGACTGTGTTCAGCCATGAACTGCCTCAGGGACTCCGGCTCCAGATTTTGCCTCGAGGTTGACTCCTGAAGCCTTTTCCATAACTGGATGTAGCCACAAGGCAGTGGAGGTTTGGGATCAGGATTTTCCTTCTCTCAGATGAGCTGCCTTCCCAGGCTAATGAGTCCCATCTACCCGGTGGCTGTTTCGTCACCTCTTATGACAAGTACAGCGAAACTCAGGGCCCATTCTTATCCCCAGCCCCCAGGGGATGGTACTGATCTTATACTGCCACTTAAAGCTATATTTGTTTACCTGGCGTTTTTTTCTTTTGAATTTTATATTTTTCGTTTGTAATATATCTTGATTTGAGGTCTTGTATTCACCATCAAAAAATTAAATAAATAAAAAACTTGCAATATGAAGCTGTATGTCAAACATTCTTTTATTCAATGTATCAATGTAATTTGAATACAATTGCTATCCATTGCTTGAATAACACTGTGTGTAGATTTGTGTGCAAGAGACTTGTGTTAGTTGACAGAGAATGGCACTTTTTGTTAAATATAGTTAATGTCTTAGCATGATTTCAATTGAGATGCCATGTACCAAAAAGTCCTTTTCCATGAGCCCCAATGAAATAATGGGGGTGCCCAAGAGTGTACGACCCCATGTCCATCCAATTCAATCCATCCAATGTAGAGGGGAAAAAATGTGATTGAGGTAATCCCATATGATTAACTCTCACAAAGTAATGGTGAAGCAATCAGAGGGAATGCTTTTGGGGGAAGCTAATTAGAGGCCAAACTAGACAATATCAGACCAGACACTGTGCCAATATCACATGGATGCTGGCATGATGTCCATCCTATCCTAAGCCTATCCTGGCAACACCACACTGACTATCAGTATTAGTGCTGGTGCAACAAGGACCAAATGTCAAACCTGTCCAGGCAAACCAATGCTGATGCAGTCTTTCCCAGCATCCATGAAAACACAGGCACTGCCTGTTATCGATGGAGCAGCATCCTGATGGCAGCACATCATCATCATGAAATCAGAATGCCATCTGTGTGACATCCATGTGTCATCACTGTGAAGTTGGCACCTTATCAGTGTGACATCTGCTATAGAGCTGGTGCTATAGAGCTGGTGTAGCGCTGGTATAGGTCTGAGTAGATCTAGGCCCAAATCCTAACTAACTTTCCAGCACTGGCAAAGCTGTGCCAATGGGACATGTGCTGCATCCTGCAGTTGGGTGGCACTCACGGGGGTCTCCTCAAAGTAAGGGAATGTTTGTTTCCTTGCCTATGATCTATATTGCCCTTATGTCAGTGCTGGGAAGTAGGTTAGGATTGCACCCTAGTGGACTGGTGCAGGCTTACTCAGGGACAAGGGAACAAATGTTCCCTTACCTCGATGAGGTTTCCAGAAGCCAAAACTCTTCCATGGGATTCAACAGGCACCACGTTTGTGCAGCTGCATCACCACATGGTGAGTTAGGTAGGATTGAGCTGTCTGTCTATTGCAGTCTATAACTGGGACCTGAGTGATTGATTTTTCTAATGCAAGCAACACATCTGGATGTGGCTGGAGGACATTAACTCTTTGGTCCATTTTGGTCCTGATATGGATCAGAGCCCCTCATTGGGGCCCAGAGAAATACTTTCACTGGTTTCAATGGGTCAATGAAATACAGTGAAACACAAATAGCAATCTGGGTTGGGACCATTGAGGCAAAGGGTTAAAGGTCCCCCACCATGGACCCCATGAATCAGGTGAATCAGGTTTTCCATGCATGGCATTTATGTTAGAAAAATAAATCACACAGATCCCCATTCTTCTAATCCTTAAATGAAACACTATGTGTCCATTTATACATCAGACACACACCTGGCATCAGTGTGCATGATTTCTATATGTGTTGGAAACACACTGTCTTTTGTACATTCTCTTTCTTGCAGATTCTTTTGCTCCCATACACCAAATACCTTGGGCACTTCGTCCCCACTGCATCAAGTCAATTTCTGCAGGTTTTGCATTCACCATAGCAGATATCCCTGTTTTGTAACCCCCTGCTGTACTCTTTCAATAACTGTAGTGTTGGCAAAAGCTGCAATACAGTTGGACGTGGAATCATGCTGACTCTTCCCTGACATACATCTGCAACCAAGCTCTCTTTAGCATGGGAACAGCTGAATGTTCAGGGACAATTCAAACCAGCTGTCTACCAGCAATACACGTGCTCTAGCAGCCAGCATGTCTCTCTTTTACCTTTCAAAGAAATAGTCTCCCAAAGACAGGTGTATAGAAACGGACTCCTTACAGCTTTTATTTCCACCCCTTTGCTTTCCCCAACTGTCTGCAACAAACATGCAGTCGTTAGCACAATCCTAATCGGGTCTTCAAAAAGGGGCACAAAATTATAATCGGATACAGCTTGCTTTGCTCTCTGTAGGACCTGACTGGTCTAGAAGAGGGCAAAAATTTAAAGCAGCACATTGTTCATTTCATATTGTTCTGAGAATCCAAGGAGTCTGGGAGAACATCTGCTTGTGCTATAGTGACTCTGGGAGGCAAACAGAGAGTCTGACGATGCTAACCATGAAATTCAAACATATAATTACCCTATGAAATAAAATACATGTAAGAAAAGCCTGCCCTCCTCCCATTTTTCAGATTTATTTCCATTAGTGTTCCATTGGGCAAATCTTACAGACCTCATTCAGGGCAATGTTAACAGGACTGATTTCCTCTGGCTCTTTCCATCAGATTTGTCTCTTTGGCAGGTGAACTATGCAACTTACATTTTAGTGGCTTGATTATGACTCATGTGCTCTTTTTGATGTTTTCGCTTTGGTTTGGATGTGATTTTTAAAGTTTTCCAAAGTATTTGGGTAGATTTTCTGAGTTTCATTGTGTTACCACAGTTCTGCTGCTCCAAGAAGATTGATTTTTTTTTAAATTGAGGAATGTCCAGCATTATTAGGCTGATAACTTCAGATGGTATGGTGAGAATCCCTGATTTTCCCCTAATTTTTGCCTCCCCCTCACCTAATGAAGACTTTTCGAGCACCTAGAAGCTTCTGTGATGCCTTAGCTTCCTAAAAGGGCTGCTGACTCATCCAGATGCAGTAGCTATTGTCCCTTTGTTGAGTATCTTCTTTATCCTCAACTCAGTAAACAAAGAAGACTTTGAACTAGCTCATTGGACTGTGAAGCCCACCTGATGTCCTAGAGCAGAAAATTCAGAAACCCAGATGTTAACATGACCAACCCTGCAAGAAAAGCAGGATTAATGCAGTGTAAATGGCTAGAGGTGGCTGCACGGGTGGATTGGGGCAGGGAGCAAGCTGGTCAGGGGCAGGAGGGGAAGGAACGGTAGTAGCAGTGGTGCCCACCAAGATCCTATCTCCCTTTTTCTGGACTGAAAAGCCCCGTGAGGCTCCTTGGACGTGCACCAGCTAAATAGCTGGCCTGGGCCTGAGAAGACCCATTGGCTGCCAGGTAGCTTACAGGGAGGTAAGTAAAAAAAATTTTTATTTATCTGTCCCAGGCTATTTGGTGCTGCCCCACCCTAGCATGCAGCTCATGCTTTGTTGACACCACTGCATCACACAAGCTAGTGGGGGATAGGATTATTATTATTAATAGGATTTATATACCGCTTTTCAACAAAAAGTTCACAAAGCGGTTTACAGAGAAAAATCAAATAACTAATGGCTCCCTGTCCCAATAGGGCTCACAATCTAAAAAGATGCAAAAGAACACCAGCAAGGAGCCACTAGAAAAGACACTGCTGGGGTGAGGAGGGCCAGTTACTCTCCCCCTGCTAAAAAAAGAGGAGCACCCACTTGAAAAAGTGCCTCTTACTCAGTTAGCAGTGGTAAGTAAACAAAGCAGTCAAAACCGGTTATAACGGCATACGTATTAACCTTGAACATGTCTGAACCTGCATGGCAAGCAGCAACACTCTATGACATTCAGTTGATTGTGAGTCGCCATTTAGTCGCCAATGGTGACTCACAATCAACTGAATGTCATAGAGTGTTGCTGCTTTGTCATGCAGGTTCAGACATTTAGTTTGGTTGTGTTTTCTGTAGAGTGCCGAAAAAATGCTAAGTTTAAAAGTTGAACAACGTGTCAATTTGAATTTTTTAGTAAAATTGCACAAAACACCAATAGAATTGGATGCAGATCCAAACCTGTTTCATAAAGTAATCACTTGTGATGAGACCTGGATCTTCCAGTTCGATCCTGAAACCAAATGACAGTCAATGCACTGGAAAACACCGTCATCACCAAGAATGAAAAAAGCTCTTCAAAGCAAGTCAAAATTCAAAGCAATGCTCATTGTTTTTTCCGATATCAAGGGTGTAATTTTGGAAGAATGGGTTCCAGAAGGCAAAACAGTTAACCAGCATTATTATAAGGAAGTTTTGAAAAAGCTGAAAGAGTCAGAAAGAAACGGCCGCAACTGTGGAAAAATGGTTTCATTCTTCACCAAGACAATGCGCCTGCTCACACAGCACTTTCTGTGAAGCAGTTTTTGACCGACAATCACATTACTACACTTGAACATCCTCTATATTCATATATGCAGATTTTAAGCAAGCTAACATATTGAAAAAAAACTTTACTATATAGGGCCTCTTCACACATATTTTTAAGTATAAGACAAAGAGTGGATGTGATGGACAAGTATGATATATGCATTTTCAATCACAAGTACACTTTCAGAAAATAGCTGTGGTTCCTGATTGAATACTCACTTGGGTGGAAGCACAGATCTGTCACTGTAAATTGTGAATAATTGCTTGAATGGAAAGGCAACATATACTGATAATTTAAATCAGGTGCTTGTTTTATGCAAGTAAAGCAAGTTGCAGTGCAATCCTATCTTGCGCTGGAACAGGCAGGCCAGGAGGCCTGTGCTGTATCCAGCAAAGTTCGGGGCCAAAATTGGCTCAACCGGAGGCAAGGGGAAACTCTTCTCCTTACCCTCTGTTAAGCCACCACAGCCCCAATGGATCTCCAAAGACCTGTGCCACCTCAGAAGGTAATACAAGTCTGAGGAGAATGGATCAGCTTCAAGTTGCTCTGCGCTACTCGGGGAACGGGGTTGGGATCTGGCATAACTGCCGGGTCCCAGCCCCACTTCCTGCTCCCTGCCCACCCGCCCCCAGAACACCCTCTGCCCACCCTGGAACTCTCTTCCCTCCTGCTTCCTCCCCGCCCTCCCCAGACACCTGCGTCAGCCAAGCTTGGCCGACGCAGCCTTACCTCTCTGCCTCAGTGCAGAGGCTGGATATAGCCTCCATGGCAACTCTGCTCCAGCCCAGCCGACACACAAGGAGGCACAAAGATACTTGTGCTGGCCCAGGGTGTACTTGGACATTTTTAGTATCCTGTTTTTGCTGTTGTGCCAGCACTTTCTTTTGAAATCTTGGATCAGAATGTGTCTGATGGCTTTTCCGTGATCTCTAATAAGCAAGTCATGATATAAACCTTGCTAATAAGTAGTAAAAACAATAAAGAATTATCTATAAAAATGCATACAGGGTTGTAGTGACATGCCATTACATGGAGACATCTACGTTATGCACAGTAAAAAAAAGAACCTTCCCCATTTAGATATGAGAAACATGTTGAGAGTTCTTGTTCATCTTACATAGTATTTTGACTGGCAGTGGTTTCCAGAGTGGCAGTTCCCAGAGTGGTGGTCGTGACCTACCACAGGAACTGGATGTGGGCCATTCCCCCTCAAGGGGAATGGCCCAGTAATGGGTGCCCCATGGTACCACAGTGATCACGGCACTATGGGGACCCAGGATGGTAACATACCTGTGGGGATCATGCAGCCAAGACTTGCAGCCCCTTCCGCGAGCCTCCCAACTACTGTACTGAGTTCTGATCAGTGATCAGACCTCACTGCTGCAGTGGAGAGGGGGCTGCAAGCCTCCAGGTGGCTGCACAACCACCAGGTGTGTTACTATGCCCCTGAGTCCCCACAGCACCATGATCATTGTGGCACCATCAAGGCACACACCCCTGCTCCCACCTCACCCCCACAACCACTTAGAAGGTTTGTAATGATTATCACCCAGGGCAGGGATGGGTAAACTTTCAACTTTAGGGATCCTGGACCTTTAACAATTGCGTAGGAGAGAGAATTTCAGCAGGTGCAGCTTGTCATTTGTGAGATGACAAGCTGCACCTACTGAAATTCCATCTTCTATACTAGTGTTTCTCAAACTATGAGGCGAGACCCACTAGGTAGGTCCCCATTCGTTTCAATATTTTATTTTTAATAGAGTAGGCTTGATGCTCCCACAATGTGACTGCATTTGGGGAAATGTTACAGATCTGTACTTTTAACAGGCTACTATGTATATAATTTTAACAATAATATTAAAATGGGAGTTACTCCTGGGTAAGTGTGGGTAGGGTTATAGCTTGTTAAAAATTGTCCTGCTTGATGATGTCACTTCTGGTCATGGCATCACTTCCAATGGATCCTGAAAGATTCTCTTTCTAAAAAGTGGGTGCTGGTGCTAAAAGTTTGAGCACCACTGTTCTATACAGTTGTTAAAGGTCCAGGATCCCTAAAGTTGAAAGTTGCCTGCCCCTAACCCAGGGAGCCTGGGGCAAATTAAGGAAATTCTAAAGCCTATCAGGATTCTAAACCCACACCCTCTCTTACCAGCCAAATCTATGTAACCCTTGGGGATAATATGGTTCACTTATAACATCATTAGCACCCAGGTTCTTTAGAAATAATACAATCCTTTGGTCAATAAAATGGATTGCACTTAATCTTCAAAATAAAAGACTTTTATTTACAAGAAATCTGTTCTCTGGGGAGACTTTGTTGCTCCATAAACATTAGTATCATGCATTTACAGCAGCACAGAAAAAAAAAAAACATTAGCTAGCTTTTCTAACAGAATAGTAAGGTTACCAAATTACCCACATTGCAGGACAGTCAGCAGCATAATCTCCATAAGGCTGCTTTCTAACATGCTCAAGCATAAAAAATACTAGCCCACACTCCCTCTCCCTTCTGTGAACCCACACCCAGATTTTATACTCCAAATTAAACACAACTGCATAATCTCATGTCTTCTACTTATCAACCAACTTAAAATTTCTCTTTAAGGCAAAGGCCACTTGCCCAACCCTGTGACAGGGTTCCCAATTTCTTTGGAGGCGTTTGGGAGCCCC
This sequence comes from Tiliqua scincoides, assembly GCF_035046505.1. NCBI lineage: Eukaryota > Metazoa > Chordata > Lepidosauria > Squamata > Scincidae > Tiliqua > Tiliqua scincoides. Next base: position 39,006,477 of record NC_089824.1, on the reverse strand, counting down.
TATTCTAGAGGCTTACAGCACAAACCTATGCAAGTCTACACAGAAATATATCCCATTTATCTCAGTGGGTCTTACTCCCAGGTATGTGTGTATTAGATTGCAGCCTCAGGTGAGAATCTTTCCCTGCCATGCTTTGATTTTGAGTTTGATTGAGATGCCAACACTGAATTTGAATCTTGCTATGTATACTCTCTACCACCTTAAGATGGGTCCCTTGCTCAGTGGCAGAGTGTATGCTTTTCATGCAGGAGGTCACAGGTTCAATTGCCATCACTTCCAGGTAGGACTGAGAAGGACCTTGTCTGAAACCCCAGAGAGCTGCCGCCCAAAAGTGTGAACAACACTGAGCTAGGTGGATTTCAGTGAATTTGGAAAGCCTAAGTTCAGATGTGGGATCGAGTTTTACTGTATTGGAAACTTGTAAAAGATTCTCTAATCATATTCCATGTACAGATTTGAAAAGCATTATTCTGAATTTGTAACATGTCGGATAACCACACTTGACAAAATTCCTAATATGGGGGGGAAATTCCTCTATTTTGCAGTGTAAACTCGTAGTCTAAAGTAAATGTTGCACTGTAAACTTCCTTTCAAACAGCTTTTTCTGTTTCCAGACACGTATCTGATCCACTGGCATTAAATCATTTTGCATGATACCATAAATATAAGAGGTGTGTTATGTTTGCTTCTAACATTTAGCCAATGAATCTCACCATGGATTTACTGAAACAACATTTGATAAAAATTGTAAGTGATGCCTATTTTTGTTGGACAGAAGTAACATTTAACCATCAGCAATATAGATGATAAACCTGCAACATTAGCTAACTAGAAAACACATGGGACTGCATGTGTGCCAATTCAAATAGAGTTTTATTAAATGCACCTGATCTTAAGCTACCTTTTCAGTGTTTCTATTTAACTCTTTAATGAGAAGCAGTTCTAACAGGGATTTTTGCATTTGGAATTCTTCATGCTACACATCTGACAAGGCACATACTTTAACACAAAATGTACTTGGGGGAACTTCATTTTGAAATTTCTTTAATGTAAGCAAATATATAAAAACCACAAGCTTCTATGCTAATAATATTTTCAGTCTTTGGTTGGGGAGGGGGAAACGGAGGGAAATGTGCCACAGTAGCTATCAAAGCTCTGCTGAGAACTTTAAACATGGAAGCGGTGGTGTAAATTAAAAGAGCTCAAGCTGTTGACTACAACAAGGACCTTGGAATTGCTAAAGGAAGAATGGTACCTAGGAGTGACCATTCTTCCTTAAACATCTGCAGCCATTGAAATGGCCACTTGGTCCTGAAGGCAGGGGAGCAGCCCTATTATTGACATGTTGCAGGGTCCTCTTTCAGCTGCCATTTCACTGAAGTGCCAGGTGCAAAAAATGTGGCTTTTAAAGGAGACTATAGAGTAATGCTCTTCATGATTGCAAACTGGTAATTGCTCACTCGGTGTTTCCTGATTACAAGCAACTGGCTGTTTTGAGAATTATTTTCCTGTTCTTTATTGCTTTAAGTGATGTGGCCGAGGTTGGGGGACTGCTTTTCTCCTTTATAATTGCTTTGTCAAAACCCTGTTGTTGCAGCATGCAACTTATTGTCTAGTAGTGTATGTGATTAAAGAAAGCCCCCATCTCAACTCTGGAAATAACCATATGTAAATAGAAACTATTTGAGGCCTTAGTGTTCTTTTTATCCCAGCCCTTTGCAGTTATGAGCTTACCAGATTTCTTATTAACTCTATGTGTGTGTACAAGTACAATATGGTTTAACCTATAACTTTAAATTCCACTTCTGGATCTAGAACATGTCCTCTGGCAAGTGGTAAGTCACTAACTTAGCAACTGCTCTTGGCCCTTCCACCTTGGCATTGCTGTTTTGGATTTCAGCCTTTGCCTGGCTGTGCCTGTGCAACTGCCCCCAGTCTCTTGGACCTTCATCTATCTTCTCAGAAATGGAACTCAGCCTTTTGTTTGGACCATGCCCCTGACTGTCAGTCAGTCTCAGCACTCAACAGCCTGTAGCAGATACTGCTAAGGCTTGACAGTAATTTACAATAATGATAGCGTTTGCTATGACAACGAACAAAAGTGGAGGACAAATACTTAATTCTGTCAATTATATCTACCTAAATCAGTGTTTACTCATGAACCGCTAGATACCCCATATGGGCCACCTTACAACTAACTATTCTGGCACCTTACACCTGCTTTCTTGGGGGTGGACCCATAGCGCAATGGCAGGATACATACTTTGCATGCAGAAGGTTTCAGGTTTAATCTGTGGCATTCTAGGCAGGATTGGGAAAGACTTCTGTAACCCATAGAGAACCACTGCCAGTCAGTGAAGTGTCAACAGTTCTGAGCTAGGTAGTCCAATGAGCTGATTTGGTATAAGGCAACTTTCTATGTACCTATGTTTATTGGTTTTTTTGATATCAAAACTGAGGTCTGTCAAACATCCATTCAATGAGTTTTGGTCAAGGGAATATACTATTCAAATGTAATTTGAATCTGCAGATTTTGAAATCCACAGATACATTTGCTTCCTTAAAATAAGGCAGAAAAGATCATATACAGGTTGAGTCTCATTATTCTCAGGACCCTTGTGGATGGCAAAAAAACGCACTAAAGCAAATCAATTTAAAACACAAAGTCCCTTTGCTCCAGTGATTTAAAAACAGCCTTGCTGACCTTTTGAATTGCATACAGAGGCAATCAGTCTCTCTCCAGGCATTTAGGCTTCACTAGGAGGCAGCAATCCCTCCCTTCACCAGGAGCCTCAGTGAGTGGGAAAGAATGGAGTAGGTGATAATCATTGCCATTTGGCCTTCTTTCACATGCTCAGGGGAAGGGAGGGGTTTGCCTTGTGCCTGGAGAGAGAATGATTGATGGATTGTCAGCCAGCTGCCCTCTCTTGAATTAATGAGGCTATTGTTAAAGGACTGTTTTTCTTTAAAGGGTACTTCTCAACACATTGAGATAGAAAAATCTGTGGATAATTAGGTTATACCTATAATCACTTGCACGACTGTCTCTCTACAACAGTAAAAAGCAGTTTTTAAAACTGTGATTTTAAAGGGGTGCATTTTTCCCCTTCTCCAGGGATCAGCACATTCCTTCTCATTTGCAGTGGCCATCCGTGTTGTGTCAAATCTGTCTAAAAAATCAGCGTATAACAAGGTTGGACCTGTATATTGCCTAAGAAAGTAAGCAACCTAAAGAGAGTGTTAACCAATCTGCTTTGTTTGTCCCTCCCCCCCCCCCCATTACTGCATCAGAGTCTTGGAAACAAATTATGTGAATGTATAGTGGAATACCAGAGAACAACAGCCAGTGCTGCATACATTTTATGAAGATAAAAGATAATTGTAAGGAAATAATGGGGCATCTAGGAGACCCTAGCGTATCAAAATCAAAATTATTTTAAAACCACCATAATTGGACATAAATTTACAGGCACCTGCTGCCTTGGAGAGTATTTGGAATTGAAAGACTTTATGATACTGTGGAGAAAAAAACCCGAGTGTTTCTTTAAGTTAAAATAACAAAACTTCTTATCTGAAACTAGAGGATTTATGGTACTCTACTTCATGTTTGACCTTAAATATACTGCAATCCAACCATGAATTCTGTTATTCTTCCTAATTATGTTGTTATAATTTACACTGCTCTTTTCCCAAGATACTTTCAAAAAAGCTTCCATTTTTTTGTTTTCCACTCACTTGTCCCTTTTAGTTTAACCCTCAGAGGCCCCTCTGTAGTTCACACCACCATCATATTCTGTCTTTTAAAAACAGCATGTTAAGATCAAAGTCCCCAAGTCTTTATTTCCCAGGGGTTCCTATATGCCACCACAAGGATGGTCTTGTAAGTGACATGTCAGCAATTATAGTCAATGGCTTTCTACTTTATACTGACTAAACTTTGTCTTGACCAGGGGTCTCCAAACCCCAGCCCGGGGGCCAGATGCGGCCCACGGCAAGCCTCTATCCAGCCCGCAGCCAGCCTCTTGTCCCCTGAAAGCCCCTGGCCCACTTTGCTGAACATGACTGGAACTGTGCTCCGGTTGCATCTGGAGGGTGTTCTAAGGGCCAGAGAGATTGAATGAATGAGCCCATTCATTCATTTATTCACACATCTAAGTTCCATCTCTAATTTATATAAATTTTATATTTAAATTTTTTTCGGCCCTCCAAACCATGCCAGACATTTGATACAGACCTCTGGCCAAAAAGTTTGGAGACCCCTGGTCTTGACTAACACAGGGGCAACATATCTGAATTCTGTAAGTAACAAGCCAGCAACTCACAAGAAGGTATAGGTAATATCACAATTGCGGCTTTGCAATTGGCATCTCATATAAGCCTCCTTACAAAACCAAGTTGGTATAAGATTCTGGAAAGGGTATTTTAAAATTAAAAAAATTTTTTTTTGAAAAATAGTTCTAGTAAGAAAGAATTAACAAGAGACCATTCAACCTGTGTGGAATAAAGTTCCTGTGCTATAATGTAATTTATAGACCTTGAAAAGACTGTAATAAGGAAACAAGGAAATGTGGAAACAATAAAGGATGTACATTAGATTTTAGCATTTCAGTTGGTTTTGGCAATTCCCCAAAACTGTTTTATCATTGGATATTTTCTCTTTGGGAGGCAAATTTTCAGAAGTACTTGTCAGACGTCAACCGTAGTGGTGTGATATTGGTATGCTCAGACCAGTATGTGTTTGTGATTAAAGTCTTACAGGAAAAAAGCATGATGAAGGTAGGGACATTGACAAAAATGATGTGAACGGATCATAATTGTCTCTGCTTTCTGAGCTGAGAGTAGTGGGTCTCTTGTTTAGCCGGGGGAGAACAGCTGTCCTCCCTCTCCTCCCAATAGTTTTGTTTCCACTGGCTGGTCTTTCTCTCTCTTTCACTCTTAGATTGTGAACTCTCTGGGATAGAGAATCATCTTTTCATTTATTCTGCTATATAAACTACATTGTAAATTTTTGATGTTGTTGTTGAAAAGCGTTTTTACAAAAAGCATTAAAATTTTTGTTTAGATGATGATGATCATGATCATCATTCATAGTTGCCAATACTGGAACAGTGTTTTAAAGTGCCTTAGATTCAATGTTACACCTGTGTACAAGAACAAAAGGATCTTCCATAAGTGCAGGGGTAAATTTAGATCCAAGTCAATGTTTTCCACAGTGATTCCAACTATTTTAAGGTCATACTAATCTGTGCTTCTGTACAATATCTGCCCACTTGAATCACATGAATGAGAAATCAATGCATATGTGATAAATTTTGGTAGAGGTACAGAACACTTTCCTGAAAAAAGGTAGCAATATAAGTGAATATTTTATTTAAGATCCTCCAAATCCAGTAGATCTGGTTTCTTGAACGGTGCTGGATAAAAATCTCCTGGCATACTTAAAGCCTTTGACAATTCCAGGCAGATACTGAAAGGATGTACATGTTAATGAAAGGACTAAAGGCAACAAAACCTGAGCGTCCCTTTTTCCAGCAAGGACCACAAAGAGGATGATTTGAAGAGGTCTGTTATCTTTTCTGAGATCAGTATAGCATTAAAAATCTGTTAGAAAGGTCGACCTGCTGGATGACAGATTATCATATGAATTACATTTTTGCTTGAAGGTACAATTCTTTCAGTGCATGTTAGATTATTTTTATTATGATGTAAATTTGAAAGAAACCCACTTCCATTTCATGAACAGATTCCTCAATAATATTGATTTTATTTTTTTTTAAATCAAGCACAGTCCCTACTGTGGTGATCTGCTGCACACTGGGATCACTGATTAATCTATCTACCAAAATATTCTAGAAAGATTTCAAGCTGTTATCAATCCAGTAAACTGAGAGTGTTCTTCAGGGTCTAGTTAGATGTGTGCTTCCAAGGTGGAAGTTGTCATGATCAGGGCTTAGATTTAATTGTAAATAGGAAGTGCAAGTCTAAGATACAGGGCAGAACTGCAGTGGGGAGTAGCAGCGTTTTGGTTTTTTGCCCCACTGCAGTTCTCCTCTTAATCACAGCACGAGCACACCCCATTTTAAGTGGAAAAGCACTTCTATTGAAAGCCAATGACCCTTGATGTGAGTGGCCTTTCACCTCACTGGATCCAACCCAAAGAGAGTTACTATCATATCATATTAAATGAAAAAGCTAAATTGTACAATAGACTGTATTCAGTAGACTTAATAGGGTGCTTAGGAAGAAACTGGTCATATTCAGTCTGAGAGCTGTAAAGTGAGGTAATAAATTCCAGACTTCATCTGTCGCTAAAGATGGATGCTTTCTTTTTTCCAAGAAAGGTGCAATGAGATATGCGTTTTCTAATATTCAGTTTAAATCTTCTGCCCAGTTAAGGAAAATGTGACTTTCAGAGCACAAGCAACTGTTTTGGGAGAGGTAAGGAAAATCTGAGCAGACTCACTGTTGGGAATAAAACTGATCCAAAACATTGCCATGTGACTAGTCAGTTCAAGCTGCTATGTGATTCTCATCTCTGCAAGCTGAGAGGAGAGGATGTGAAAGAGAGTTGGGACCAGTTCATGCATTACACCTTTTAGAGGTACACCAAAAATATAAGGTATGAATATTAAACACAAATTTTTAAACACATGCGTTAATATAGGTGCACTTTTCGGTGAGCTCTGATTGACTGCAATTCCCTGTCAAGTACCCACTCTGCCAAAGATCTCCAACAGCTCATGGATCGTTTTAGCAAGGCCTGCCAAGATTTTGGACTGACAATCAGCCTGAAGAAAACACAGGTCATGGTTCAGGATGTGGACTCACCTCCCTGCATTACAATCTCTGAGCATGAACTGGAGGTTGTCCATGACTTTGTGTACCTTGGCTCAGTGATCTCCGACACTCTTTCTCTCGATACCGAGCTAAACAAGCGCATCGGTAAAGCAGCTACCACGTTTTCCAGACTCACAAAGAGAGTCTGGTCCAACAAGAAGCTGATGGAACATACCAAGATCCAGGTCTACAAAGCTTGCGTCCTGAGTACACTTCTGTACTGCAGCGAGTCATGGACTCTTCACTCACAACAGGAGAGGAAACTGAGTGCTTTCCACATGCGCTGCCTCCGACGCATCCTTGGCATCAGCTGGCAGGACAAAGTTCCAAACAACACAGTCCTGGAACGTGCTGGAATCCCTAGCATGTATTCACTGCTGAAACAGAGACGCCTGCGTTGGCTCGGTCATGTCGTGAGAATGGATGATGGCCGGATCCCAAAGGATCTCCTCTATGGAGAACTTGTGCAAGGAAAGCGCCCTACAGGTAGACCACAGCTGCGACACAAGGACATCTGCAAGAGGGATCTGAAGGCCTTAGGGATGGACCTCAACAAGTGGGAAACCCTGGCCTCTGAGCGGCCCGCTTGGAGGCAGGCTGTGCAGCATGGCCTTTCCCAGTTTGAAGAGACACTTGGCCAACAGTCTGAGGCTAAGAGGCAAAGAAGGAAGGCCCATAGCCAGGGAGACAGACCAGGGACAGACTGCACTTGCTCCCGGTGTGGAAGGGATTGTCACTCCCGGATTGGCCTTTTCAGCCACACTAGACGCTGTGCCAGAACCACCTTTCAGAGCGCGATACCATAGTCTTTCGAGACTGAAGGTTGCCAATGCACATTTGATGGCAAAACTAGTTTTTGCCACCTTGTAATATATAAGATTGCCCTTATGTATTAAAGTCACAGCTTGGGTTGGGGGGGGGAGAGACTGGGTAACCTGTGATCAGTTCTTTCATGAGCACTAGCCAGTAGATGTTTGTGACTTTTGCACAGTCATATTTCATGCAGCATTTCAAATTGCCAAGTGAGAAAGAATTGCATCTTTTCAGCAACAGTGTTCAGGTGGTGCCTTTGTTTCTGTGGGGAATCTGTTCATGGACCCCTCACAGGTACGGAAAACCATGGATAACCCAATCTGCAGTTTTCATCCCACCTGGACTTCAAACATGCCTGGAGCCCTTGTGCCTCAGAGAGGCTCAGAAAGCCACCCAGGACCATCTGAACAAGACTTCCAGTTTTGCCAAAGGCTCAAAAGATCATCCAGGTGTGACCGGAACAAGGTTCCGTTCACATCTGGGAGGTCTGCAGAGGGGTCAATCTGGGGTTCAGCATCCATGTGAGGCAAATCCACAGATGCCAAACTAGCAGTTAAAGAGGTCCCACCTGTATTGCAATTCAAGTTCCTGAAAAAATTCAAGTTCCTTCTAGAAGTTGTCTAGATCCTGGTGCTAAATGAGCAGTAATGGTAGTAATTGATAGTCTGGGAAGGCCCTTAGTATGGTGATGCACTAATTAGCTGTAACCTGTTAAAAGGAGTAGGAGAGAGGGAGAGAATGGATACTTTTATTTCAATTATATTATTATTCTTAAATAATATTAAGAATATTTATATACTGCTTTTCAACAAAAGAAATCAGGTCTGGGGAGGGCAGGGAAGAGGCAGGAGAGAGGCGTTTCGAGGTGGGGGAGGGCGGGTGGTGGGCATTCCCGGGGGTGGACGGAGAGTGGGATGGGGGTGTCAGGATCCCCCCATGCCGAATTGTAACTCCATTCCCAGGTGGTCCAGGGAAGTCCCACACTGCTTGGATTTGAGCCAGCTCTTGAGGTGTTGCAGATCTGAGTAGCCCCATTGGAGCTGCTGTTTCTTTGCCCAGGGTAAGGGGAAACAATTCCCCTTGTCCCAGGCTGAGCCACTTTCAGCCCCAATCCTGCCTTGGATGCAACGCAGGCCCGCCAGCCTGCCTGATCCAGGGCAGGTTACTGATTGTACTGAAAATCAAATAATCAAATGGCTCCCTGTCCCAAAATGGCTCACAACCTAAAAAGAAATGCAGAAGAGACATCGGCAACAGCCACTAGAATAGAAACTGTGCTGGGGTGAGGAGGGACAGTTAATTTTTCTCTGCTAAATACAAGAGGAGTACCACTTGAAAAAGTGCCTCTTTGCCCAGTTAGTAGGATTATTCTTGAATCAATTCAAATGGCAGCATTTGGGATTGTTCTTTGAAAATATTTCTCCATTTATTTTGCAATTCTTTATCCCCAAAGTCATCTCTCTCTCTTCAGTCAAAGCTCAGATGAAACTTGGCTGCAGATAATAGCCCTGCCTGTATATTCATACTGGCAAATTTTTGTTTGACTGTACCAATCCCTGCTTTTCTTCTGAGTAATTGGACTAGCATTATGGAACAATGGAAGGTTAGCCTCTTCAAGCCGTTCATCTTTTGGACTGCAACAACAATTCCCTAATCCGATTCTGGCTGTCTGACAAAGTGAAAAGCAAAATGCCAAAATTATGCACAATAAAGCAGTAAACTTTATGTTCAGAGAGAACTTTGGTTTTTGTTGTTTTTGTTTTTTTTCAAAAGAAATAACACCCCTCAGGATATGTTCCACTTAAAATCCTAGCCTTTAGAAATAAGGAAATCCAAACTTTTTCAAGAGAACCCTGAGCTTTATAGCAGCTGAGGATGCCATTTATGCTGAATAGTGAATTTCCAGATCTTACAAGTTATAAGCTTTGTTTTTTATTTTAGAATCACAAGACTTAATGTGGCAATTTTGGGGGGCAGATTCCACTGCAAACATCAGCAATATCAATGTGATCATTCTAGTTAGTTTATTTATGGATCAGGAGATGTAAGGAATGCTGCATTGTCAAAGGTGATGCCTCAATCTGTGTACTGTCTTGCAGCACTATTCTCAGACTTGAACACCAAAATATAAAAAGTTACACTACATCAAAAACAAAGGCCGATTCTAGCCAATTCACATCATGACCGGTTCTTACATTATTCCAATGGCATTTGCAGCACTGCTGGCCAGTGTGAAAAGTCCTGAGCATGGGGAGGTGCACAGACTGTAGTTTCTCCCCATGCTGGAATAAATCCAGTTTCTGGAGGGAATGATGATGATTAAAAGAAAAAAAAAGTCAGAACTTCCACTTGGCTAAGTGCAAGCCCACTAAATAAGCTTAAGTAGCTGGTGCATTCCCCCTACAATAATGCTGCTAGAATTTTTGCCGTTTTTATTTAGTATCATTATACAAAAATGTAAATGGTATAGTTGCTTTGAAACAGAAAAGAGAATTTGCATATGATATTTTCAAAGTAAAAATGAGCATTGTTTCTTTTGCTGTACGTACTTTAGGAAACTATGGACAATGCCCATAGTGATACTTGCAGGAGGTGTTTTAGCTGTGGTGGTGCTCCACAACATTGCACATCCGCTAGTAGAAGAGGAACTTGTGAAAGAATTAGTGCAAGAGGTAGTGCATCATGGTGCATTAGTTCAGTGCATGGTTCTTACTAGTGCAAGAACTACTCTGGAACAGAGGTGATTTTTCTACATGTAATAGACTTGCTTACATAGGAGCATTTCTGTGAGCAGAAGATACCTTTGGATGCCACCCTATGTTCACAAGTTTTATGGTCATGCAAATGGGCAATGTTTGTCATATACAGTGGTAAAAAAGTCTCCACCAAAGCACACATGTAGTGCAGAAACTGTGTGCAGTAGAGAGAGACATTGGTGAATGTTGATGTATGAAAACAGATAGCCAGGCTAAATACGAGTATAATGGAAGAAGAGCAAAATTTGCCTCCATAAAATTGGTACTTTAAGCTCAACTTTCAATTGAAAGCATTCTCTCTTCTGAATGCAGTATCTGAGCTTTACGAACCATCTGTCTGATGCATGTGACCGACTGGTTTAACATACCACAATTAAAAATACAATAGTTCAAAGTTTTCAGCGTTTCTTAGATATTCCTCTATGTTTCTGCACTTGAGGCCTATTCATTAGCCAAGCTTTACAGATGGAGAGAATACGAAAATGTATCAATAAAAAAGTTAAAAGATCCCTAAAAGATTTTATATTGGTTCTTTTGTTAAAAAGAGACTTATAAATAGAGAACATATGCTGGTGCGGGTAGAGAGGGGATATAACATTTTTACTAGCAGTCATTTGTGATACCCTGCATTTTACAATTGGTGTTTTACTAGTTTATAAATCTTTGTTTTGTTTGACTTCTATTGTGCCAGATGCTGAGATTGCAGCCTGATGTGGACAAAGACGCTCTTAATACTTGCCTTGAACCCTTATACCGCAGTGCATGATAGAGGTGCTTTATGTTATAAATTAAATTATATTTGTAGCAGGAAGTACAGGTGTGTGTATCTGTTAGATAGACAACAAAGTTCAATTGATTCCAATTATCAGTTGCTCTTGTCCATTTGAGCTATTGATTTCAAACTTCCTTGGATAATCATTGCTATTGTGTGTTTCCCTAATGTGTATGACTTGGGACACAATCCTAACTTGCACTGGAATAGGCAGGCTGACTGGCCTGTGCTGAATCCCGCACAAGGTAGGTGAGGGGTTGGGTGCAATTTGGAGTAAGGGGACTTTAGTCCTCTTACCCCATGTCAAGTGCCAGCCAGCCCTATGGGGCTGCTTGGATCTGTGCCCGCAAATTCGCCCTCCTGCCACTCAAAAAATGTCTCCTCCCCATGTCCAACATGCCCTCCTGCCACCCTCTCCAGCCTCCTGTGCCGGTCTGCACGGGCCAGAACAAACTTTCCCTCTCCTAGCACATGTGTGGTGCTGCTAGGCTGACATGCACTAGTCTACACTGCTTCTGGGTAGCTGTGAACGTACTTTCCTAGAGACATGTCAGTAGCCATGCCTATTGCTCCCCTTCAGCTTTCCAGATTTGGAAAAGTAGAATGAAAGAGGAAAACAGACACTTTAGTCCAGTGGCGTTGCTAGAGGAGTGCGGGCCACACCAGGTGATGCGCTGCGGGGGGGGTGACGCGCCATGCGCCCCCTCCCCCTGCGCACTTTCCAAGTGCGCGGCGCCACAGCCTCAAACCTGCAGCCAAGTTCCTGTCCTTCCGAACTCAGCTGCAGTTACATCAAGCGTCGTGCGCGTGCGCAGTGATGAGGTGGGGCAATCATGAGGAGGCGGGGCTATGATGCATAACTACGCCCACTCCTCAGGGGCATTGCCCCGCCCACTTCACAGAAGGAGGTTCATCATGGGGTGATGTGCTGGCCTGACACACCGGGTGACGCAAAGCCTAGTGACGCCACTGCTTTAGTCCACCCTTCTCTTCCACATCTCTTCTTCTACTCCATTCCCCTCTTTCTGTTTGAATCCATGGAGGAGGAGTGGTGAAGTGGTGGGGGGGGCAGATGGAGGTGGACATCTCCCCATTGCCTGAAGCAACCACCTCAGCAGCTTTATGGATGGGCCAGTCCTAGATGGGCCTTTAAATACTAGCATACTGTGACATGAATTTGTTTAAGAATTGCCTCCATGTCATTGTTGTAAAATCTAAAAGGCACTTTTTTAAACATCGTATGTAGGCTACTACAAGTGAGTACCAGGCACTGTCCAATGGCACATGCCCAGTTATTGCCGATGCTTTTCCCCCTCCTTGCCATGTTTATGGTGGAGAGGGAGAAACTATGACAATAGAAGGCTGCCGGATACTGGAGAGCAGACACGCACTGGTCAGTTTCCATTGCAGCTGCCTTTTCTAAGACAGCTTACCATGTGGAGCATGATGTCTCCTGAGCTTGTTAACTTCTCATAACTCTTGCAGGTGCCAGAATTGCAGTCTTGTTGAACTGGCTTCATGGTTTAGCATTGGTTACCAAGCTGAATATCCTGGCGTTCAGTGATTGTTTCATGTGTAGTGAAGATGTTTAAGTCGTGGTCATTGCCCCCCATTTTCTACCCTTCTTTGACAGTATAAACATGAATTAAATATTAGAAATAATTAAATACATGGATTTCCTCCTCTGCCTCATATGGCCTGTGTTCTTAGTGATTCTGCACATCTGCAAGTTAATGGGAGATGGGGGTCTCTTCCTTCAAAGACTTTGAAGAGTTTGTTTCAAAGAATTAGTAAGATAAAATCGGTTGATGGAATTCCTCAGATGTAAACTTGGGCATTTGGCAATCCTGTCTCCATTGGCGAGTACTATTTATGTGATCAGAAATCTGTCTGTGACTGATGACTTGGAAGTAATTCATGCAGCTGCTCTGTAATGTGATTGTTGGCAATTCCTATGTAGTAAATACAACTGTGTGAACTGCCCCAGAAGCATCCATGTATTGCTACCTTTTTAGTCAGCGGTTTGATGGATTTAAATTTGATATATGCTCAAGGATCAGATAATATGCTACTAAATTTTATGGCCCAAGGCAAACCCTAAACGGATGCATGTTTGCCTAACTCTGCCCCATTATTTTTACTACCTATTCTTTGCTTTAGTTTATATAAAATTGGATTAGCAATTACTGTATCACTTCGCAATGCATTAAATATAGCTGGAATTTCTGCCACCTAGTTAAATTTTATGTACTGCAATTGAGGAGGAGAGTTGATTCAATTAACAGATACATAAAACTGAGGACACATAATCATTAAAACAATTGGGATGATCTTTGTTAAAGCCTTTATGTGGGTATAAAACTCCCAGTGACTTGATCTGAGAAATGGTCTTCATCTACACTGTATGTTTAATTATTATAGGTGGGAGAAAACAGTAATAACAAAATAAAAATGCATAACACCACTTTCTGCACAAACAAAAAAAACTGGGAAAAAACTTTGATTTTTATTTATTATTTAATGGGAGAGTGTATGGGTAATGACTGTGGCTGCATCTGCTGACACTGTAACAGCTATATCACCTATCTAGCACATTTTTAAAGCTATTATAATTTATAGTTATAAGGTTAATTTTGAATAAAAACGCATTACACCACTTTCTGTACTTCTAACTTCGGAAACACCAAAGTCTGCCCCCAAAATAAATAAATAAACCTGTTTTCTCCCACTACTATTAATTGTACAAAATCTACCCTGTTGTGAAAACAAGGGAGTCCTTAGGTTTTGTACTCAGAAGAGTAGCACAGGACTGACTTTCAATTTATGAATAAATAACCACAATTTCAGTACAGTGGTGCCCCAGTACCCATAGGGGTTCCATTCTGGAACACCGCATAGATACAGAAAACCGCAGATACATGGGATGAACACCTGCACCCCCCTTTCCCCCATTAGTTCATGTAAAGACTTACCCTGCATGACCATTGATTCCTAAACAAGGTTGCTAAGAAATTAGCAGCTCAGCCTGGTCACTTAAAAAAAACAAAAAACTGAGGTTAGCAGAAAGCAGTTAAGCAATTAAGGTTAATAGCAGCTGCTAAGCTCATAGCTACCTTGCTTAAGGAAGAATCTGCAGCCGCCACGAGGGGTAGGTCTTTACATGAACTATTGGGGGTGCAAGGGGATCGTGGGAGTTCCCGCATCCATGGAATCACAGATACAGTATCCGTGGATATAGCCCCCCCCTGTATAGGGATGCTTGAAAATGATCAAGAGAGATAAGGCCCCCTTCATATTATCAGATGACATGTGTCACGTGTGCGGGAACTGCAGCTTGCTACATAGAATCAGATGCTGGGAACAATTACATGACTAGTGACATTGGGTTGGCACTAGGACCCAGGTGGTGGTGCTCTGCTAGCATCACCATGCCAGCTTTCATCAGAGTTGCACAGGGACGTATAAACCAGAAGTGAGAAGACAGTGGGATTAACCAGCAAACAGTCTCTGGGGCTGTTTGGAGCTTGGCATGGTCCTGTACTGTTCTAGGAGGAAAACAAGATAGTGGAAGGATAGTTTTCCTGCCTCTTTTCCCAGGAATTGTAATGTTAGATATTAATTGGACTCTCATCTAGTCGCAATATCCTATTGTCAGCCAGAATTCTTGAGTGTATTTATCTTTGCAACAAAACTTAGACAGAGAATTCAACCTCTAAAGCTAAAATTCTGCAGCCAAAACATAACAGGCAAATGGAAAGAGTGACTCTCTGTTCTTTGAATAGCAAAAGATAAATATACAAAAAGAGCAGACAGAAAAAATAACTACATAAACTTAACATTAGTCCAAGTACTGTAAATACTGAATGTGTAAAATAAACTATATGAATAAAATATCTTTAAAATTATAATTCTAATAGCTTATAAATAGAACCCACTGTTGTACAAATTTGTCTTGACAAATTCATCTATTCTATTCTATTATATATTTTTGTGACTTCCTGTATGATGTCAATATTTCCTTATGTACAATCTTCCAAATCATTTAAACCAGTCAGGAGGGGTCAGCAGGCGCATCCAGTTTCTTCCATTGAGCTGCTACTGTAATCCTAGCTGCAATTAACAAATGAAGAAGAGTGATATCTTTTGTTTAGATGATCTGGTTTTTGAGCTGAGTGCTGGAGAATATGTCAATTATTAAAATTGTTAGGTTTCATCATGAGATCTTCCTGTCTCATTATCAGTGGGCTGATGGTAATTGTTACATTTGTGACTAATCCATTCCTAGTGGACCAGTGTTTCAGAATGCCTGGGTTAGCCAGAGTTGGCATCCTTCAGTCTCGGAAGACTATGGTGTCACGCTCTGAATGGTGGTTCTGGAACAGAGTGTCCTCTCCAGTGCGTGACGCCTGGGTAAAGTAGGTATGGAGGATAGGCTGTTACCCATGCAGCAAATCCCCCCTCTCCACGTTGCTGAAATGGTCCAATGGAAAGGCAAAAGCCAATACGGTTGGTTCCAGCGGCATCGCAGGAGTTGCCAGAACGTGACTGTGTTCAGCCATGAACTGCCTCAGGGACTCCGGCTCCGGATTTTGCCTCGAGGTTGACTCCTGAAGCCTTTTCCATAACTGGATGTAGCCACAAGGCAGTGGAGGTTTGGGATCAGAGTTTTCCTTCTCTCAGATGAGCTGCCTTCCCAGGCTGACGAGCCCCATCTACCCGGTGGCTGTTTAGTCGCCTCTTACGACAAGTACAGCCAAATGGAGGGCCTATTCTTATCCCCAGCCCCCTGGGTTAGCCACAGGCTAGTCTATCCCAGGACTTAGACTGGACTGAAGGGCAAAGGATGTTCTAGAACAGTGGTTCTCAAACTTTTTAGCACTGGGACCAACTTTTTAATGACAATTCAATCTATTCTATTGGGACCCACCTAGTTTTATGAGACTTTTAAAAAAAATTCACTTTACCAGCCACTCAAGCCTCTGTTTTAGTTCTTCTTTTTATTATGATAAGGGGGCCGCCTTTTGAAGAGTTTGTTGAGCTCCATGTTCATCAGACTGGGACCATTCTAGTGGCCTCACTTTCCCTTCACTGGACCTTTGATAAGGGCTGAGGCATGGTTGCCTACTCATGAGTAAGTGCACATATGGCTCAGTTTTGCTTTCCATAAGGCTCAATAGATTTTTCTTGTCTGCTTGGAGAGGCTTCTTCTTGAGAGTTTGTTGGGGCCTGTGTTCATTGGAGCGGGACCATTCTGTTGAAGCTGCGTTCCCTTTGGCCTGCCCTTCAAAATGCATGTTAAGTTTTGGGGAGAGGTCATAGCCTCTCAGAAGGCCTTTAGTTCAATCCCTGGTATCTCCATGTAGGACTGAGAAAGTCCAAACCCTGGAGAGACACTGTTAGCCAGTGTAGTCAATTTGGAGCTAAATGAACCAGTGGTATGACAGTCTTCCACATTCATTTAATTCTGTGAGCTTATTTCTCAATAAAATACATAAGATCACTCACTCCCACACAAATTATTATTATTAATAGTATATACCGCTTTCCAACAGAATGTTCACAAAGCGGTTTACAGAGAAAATCAAACAAACAACTAACGTCTCCCTGTCCCCAAAGGGCTCACAATCTAAAAAGATGCAAAAGAACACCAGCAGACAGCTACTAAAAAAGACAGTGCTGGGTTGAGGAGAGCCAGTTACTCTCCCCATGCTAAACAGAAGAAGAGCACCCACTTAAAAAGTTCCTCTTACCCAATTAGCAAAATGGCTTTTTGTTTCTGGTGTTACACTTAGGGCACAATCCTAAAATGTACTTGGACTGACACAAGTCCCTTGCGTTGGCCCAGGAGTGTCGCAAAAGTGCTATAAGGCACTTTTGTGCCACTCGTTGGGGAGATAGGCTGGTGCATGGACATGTGCTGGCCTTCCTGCACTGCCACAGGCCCTGAGTTGTGTTAGCCAAGCTCAGAAGACGCAGGGGCTGGGGGGGGGGGCGTGAGGAGGGCAGGGAGGAGGTGGGAGAGAGGCGTTTCAGGGCGGGGGAGGGTGGGCAGTGGGCATTCCCAGTGGTGGGCAGGGAGCGGGAAGCGGGGCCAGGATCCTGCAGTTTTGCCCGATCCTGACCCCATACCCAGGCAGCACAGTGCAGCTCCTCATTAGGTGTCGCAGATCCAAGTTGACCCATTGGGACTGCTGCAGCACAACCCCGGGGTAAGGGGAAACATTTCTTCTTACCTAAGGCTTTTGGCCCCAAACTTGCACTGGATGCAGCACAGGCCTGCTGACCTGCCTGCTTGCTGTATGACCTGACCTGCCTGTGCAAGATAGAATTGCGCCCATAGTTACCTTTAGTAAGATGTTTTCTACTTTTTAAATTCAAAGTGTGAAGAGATTGGGAAATTTTTTTAATGCCTTCACACCATAGGCTTACAACCTACAGAGATCTGCAAAGTATTGGTTATTGCTTTTGTGTTACTTATTGGGAAAGGACTTCCAACTGGAGAAGAAGTTGATCAGCAGGACATAAAGCTGCGCTTTTTTGGCTCCTTGAACTTTGGGAAAGAAAGAAAGGACTTTGTATAGCCTGGAACTTCACAAATTGCCTCAAAAAAATAAAAATAAAAAAGAAGGAAAAATATATCTGAGAAATCTTGTAATGTGAGTATTTCCTGAAGGAATTTGTTTTATTTCAGATGTATAAAACATAACTTATTGAGTTCCCCATGCTAACTTGCCATCTTTCTTTTGCATGGATTTAGTAATATTTCCTTAACTATTTAAGTTCTTAAACACATTGTTGTCTTGAAGCTCAATCCAGAAGCGCCTAGCATGAATGGAAAGGCACCTCTGTTCTCAGAAGAAGGAACATAATTTTTACTGACTCCTCTCTATTTGCAGCTTCAAAATCCTTATCCATATCTTTAGAAATCCACTGTTTCTAATGGTTTGCTGACCAGCATATTTGTGGAAGAGAGCTAGAAACTGCAGCAAGGAGTCTTTGTTCCATTAGCACAGGGGTCTCCAAACCCCGACCCGGGGGCTGGATGCAGCCCATGGCAAGCCTCTATCCAGCCCATGGCCAGTCTCTTGTCCCCTGAAAGCCCCTGGCCCACTTTGCCAAACATGACTGGAACAATGCTCTGGTTGCATCTGGAGGGTGTTCTAAGTTGCCAGAGAGGTTGAATGAATGAGCCCATTCATTCATTTATTCACACATAAGAACATAAGAACAGCCCCACTGGATCAGGCCATAGGCCCATCTAGTCCAGCTACCTGTATCTCACAGCGGCCCACCAAATGCCCCAGGGAGCACACCAGATAACAAGAGACCTCATCCTGGTGCCCTCCCTTGCATCTGGCATTCTGACATAACCCATTTCTAAAATCAGGAGGTTGCGCATACACATCATGGATTGTACCCCATAATGGATTTTTCCTCCAGAAACTTGTCCAATCCCCTTTTAAAGGCATCTAGGCTAGACGCCAGCACCACATCCTGTGGCAAGGAGTTCCACAGACCGACCACACGCTGAGTAAAGAAATATTTTCTTTTGTCTGTTCTAACCCACCCAATACTCAATTTTAGTGGATGTCCCCTGGTTCTGGTATTATGTGAGAGTGTAAAGAGCATCTCCCTATCCACTCTGTCCATCCCCTGCATAATTCTGTATGTCTCAATCATGTCCCCCCTCAGGCGTCTCTTTTCTAGGCTGAAGAGGCCCAAACACCGCAGCCTTTCCTCATAAGGAAGGTGCCCCAGCCCCGTAATCATCTTAGTCGCTCTCTTTTACACCTTTTCCATTTCCACTATGTCTTTTTTGAGATGCAGCGACCAGAACTGGACACAATACTCCAGGTGTGGCCTTACCATAGATTTGTACAATGGCATTATAATATTAGCCGTTTTGTTCTCAATACCTTTTCTAATGATCCCAAACACAGAATTGGCCTTCTTTACTGCCGCCGCACATTGAGTTGACACTTTCATCGACCTGTTCACCACCACCCCAAGATATCTCTCCTGATCTGTCACAGACAGCTCAGAACCCATCAGCCTATATCTAAAGTTTTGATTTTTTGCCCCAATGTGCATGACTTTATAGTTACTGACATTGAAGCACATCTGCCATTTTGCTGCCTATTCTGCCAGTCTGGCGAGATCCTTCTGGAGCTCCTCACAATCACTTCTGGTCTTCACCACTCGGAAAAGTTTGGTGTCACCTGCAAACTTTACCACCTCACTGCTTAACCCTGTCTCCAGGTCATTTATGAAGAGGTTGAAAAGCACCGGTCCCAGGACAGATCCTTGGGGCACACCGCTTTTCACCTCTCCATTGTGAAAATTGCCCATTGACACCCACTCTCTGCTTCCTGGCCTCCAACCAGTTCTCAATCCACGAGAGGACCTGTCCTCTAATTCCCTGACTGTGGAGTTTTTTCAGTAGACTTTGGTGAGGGACCGTGTCAAACGCCTTCTGAAAGTCCAGATATATAATATCCACGGGTTCTCCCGCATCCACATGCCTGTTGACCTTTTCAAAGAATTCTATAAGGTTCGTGAGGCAAGACTTACCCTTACAGAAGCCATGCTGACTCTCCCTCAGCAAGGCCTGTTCGTCTATGTGTTTTGAGATCCTATCTTTGATGAGGCATTCCACCATCTTACCCGGTATGGATGTTAGGCTGACCGGCCTATAGTTTCCCGGGTCCCCCCTCTTTCCCTTTTTAAAAATAGGAAAGTTCACACATCTAAGTTCTATCTCTAATGTATTTATATAAATTTTATATTTAAATTTTTTTATAGCCCTCAAAACCGTGCCGGACATTTGATGCGGCCCTCTGGCCAACAAGTTTGGAGACCCCTGCTTTAGCAGAACAGGGCTCATAGTTCTTTAGAACAGGGTTCCCCAACCCCTGGGCCACAGACCAGTACTGGTCCGTGGTCTGTTAGGAACCAGGCTGCACAGCAGGAGGTGAGCAGCAGGCAAGCAAGCAAAGCTGTTGGAGGTGAGAGAGCATTGGGGGCAGCTGTCGGGGAGTGAGCGTCTGGTCTCCCCCTGCCTCGCCCGGCCCCACCACTGCTGATGGACACCCCGTGTTGGTAACGGACTGGGGGCCAAGCAGGACAAGCCCTTGGCAGTCACTGGATGAGAAGAATGACCATGGCTGCCGGGTCGCGGATGCCCGCCTGAGGCATGCTCGCCCAAGGTGTTCAACTCACTCCAACAGGGAAGTGCTGGTGTGCCCCAGGGCCTTCTGAGCTGTCTCCAGCTGATGACACCGGAGGTGGACCTGGTGGGCTGGTGCCGGGCACGGACATGCCATCCCCAGCTGCTCCCACCAGGTGGAGATCGGTTTGGGGACCTGCTGTCCGTGTCAACACACGGCAGGAAGCTTCCCTGATGCCACAGATGGCAGAAGGCACACCCCAGCAAGGGAGGCAAGGAGGGAGTGGGCTGGCTGGGGGGGGGAGACAGGCTGTGAGGGAGGAGGGAGGCCCCGCTAGCCACCAGGGAAAGACAGGGAAATGGAGCTCGGGCCCCTTTATGACCCCCCCCCCCTCAGCCTGTGGAAAAATTGTCTTCCTCGAAACCGGACCCTGGTGCCAAAAAGGTTGGGGACCACTGCTTTAGAACCAACCAATAGAATGTATTTAAGCATGTTCTTGAAAGTTAATCAGTGATTGAAAGTTTAGGGAATTAGATTTTAATCTGATTTCATATACATCTAAGTCATAAAATCAATATGTGGCCTCAGCCAAGTCACTGTCTTTTTGGGGTTGGTTCACATATGTATGCTCACTGCTTGACTGCAGCGGTATAGCTAGAGGGGGGTCACAATGCTATGCTTTTCAGATGCCTGAACACCTGTGCAAAGCATCCCTTCCCCTTCGCCGCCTGAGCCATACCAGGCAGCAAGAGCAATGTGGAGGCATCTCCACATTGCTCTCGCTGCCCCAAATAGCTGTGAAGGCAAGAGGGAGGGGTGCTTTACACAGGTGTTCAGGCAACTAAAAAACTTAGCATTTTGACTCCCCTCTACTTACATCACTGCTTGATTGATACAGCATCAAATGACAAAATCACATGAATGAATGAGCAACCCAGTATTCCCTCTAAGGCAGTGTTTCTCAAACTGTGGGTCGGGACACACTAGGTGGGTCACAAGCCAATTTCAGGTGGGTCCCCATTCATTTCAATATTTTATTTTTAATATATTAGACTTGATTCTACCATATGTGACTGTATTTGGAGAAATGTTACAGATCTGCACTTTTAACAGGCTACTATGTATATGCTTTTAACAATGATAGTAAATGAGACTTACTCCTGGGTAAGTTTGGGTAGGATTGCAGCATAGGATTGTTAAAAATTTTCCTGCTTGATGATGTCACTTCCGGTCATGACATTACTTCTGGTGGGTCCCGACAGATTCTCATTCTAAAAAGTGAGTCCCCGTGCTAAAAGTGTGAAAATCACTGCTCTAAGGTGTGTGGCACTGTGTCTATACACCTCCCACCCAAGCTTTAAGTAGTGCAGAGCTTGGCAACCCAGAAGTTCAGCAATGAGATGATGACGTCATCAACGAATACCCAGAGGCGGCATTGCAAGTCATTGCGATGCTGCACAGCTCCTGAAGTAGTCTGCGCACCAGCACCGACCCCTTAGGGAACAGTGGCTATCACAGATGGTATACCCCAGACAGAATTGTCATATCACTTTGAACATAATACTTTTCAATAGTCAATTCACACATTCGCCTATTAATAATATTCACTGTATAGATGTCAGCAATGTGCAGGTTATGTTAGCCTTTAAATTTCTTCATCGGAGTGTTTTGTCTTCTTGCCATTTATTTCTGCTTTGAAACTTGTTCTGTATCATTTAAAGATCCAGCTGATTTCTTCCTAAACTCAGTTGCAATAATTTAAAACAAATGTAAAAATGAAAAATGGGATTTAAAAATATATTAGAAAAATATCAAACTTATAATTTAGAGTGCAATAGTGTAACTTGTATATTTGAATGCTTACTGCTGTAAGTCTCACTGTGTTCAGTAGAAAGTTGATATATGATTGTAGCCTTAAGATAACATGACCTCCATACCCTTTCTCAGTATTGAGGAGGGTTAAAGTCTAGATGCCCTTGGCAACTTTCTCAGGTTGCCTCCTGGTGAGTCTGATGCTTCTTCTCAGTTAAGATTCTTTGAAACAAGTTTCAGGTAGCCCAATCCCACCAAAACTTCCCTGTGCCAAAACAGTGGCACCAGGATAGGCTATGCTGCATCCTGTGGGGGAGTTTAGCAGGTGGAAAGTTTCCTTGGGATAAAGGGGCATTTATCCCCTTGCCCTAGGGCAGGGGTGCCCAAACCCCGGCCCTGGGGCCACTTGAGGCCCTTGAGGCCTCTCAATGTGGCCCTCAGGGAGCCCCCAGTCTCCAGTGAGCCTCTGGCCCCCCAGAGATTTGTTGAAGCCCGCACTGGCCCAATGCAACTTCTCTCAGCGTGAGGGCAACTGTTTGACCTCTCGTGTGAACTGTGGGATAAGGGCTCCCTCCACTGCCTGCTCTTTCACAACTGTGATGCAGCAGCGGCAGCAAAGGAGAGGCCAGCCTTGCTTTGTGCAAGGCCTTTTATAGGCACTGAGCTATTGCAAGACCTTCATTCGTTCATATAAGTTCATCTTTAGTATATTCATTTATGTAAGCTTATGTAAATTTATTCAAATTTTAAATGTAAATTAATTTTGCCCCCGCCCCCGACACAGTGTCAGACAGTTGATGTGGCCATCCTGCCAAAGACTTTGGACACCCCTGCCCTAGGGTAAGCGCCAGCCTCACAACAGGTCAGCTTGGATCTGCACCAACAATATTGTTGGTGCAAGTTTGCATTGATCCATGGTGGCGGTTCAGGCCTGGGAAGCGGGCGGTGGGATATGGTGTGCACTGGTGCCACCAATCCCACCTCTCCTGGGCCCAATTCAGTCCCCTCCGCTCCTGTTGCAGCCCTCCTTCTGTCCCATTCCTCCCTGTCCCTGTGCTACACTGCGCAGACTTGTTCTGGTGAATGCGGACATTTTAGGGCACCTCTGCAACAGTGTCTGCTAGTGGAGTGCACACTCCACTGCCACAGGCCAGCAATAGGATTGTACCAAAAGATATCATTACTCCTGTTGCAGGAGAAATACTAGATGTCCACTCATTGTTCCCTCTGAGGTGCAAAGCCAAATGACTGTGCATCTTTCAGCTGAGCTCCATGCATCATGGAGCTCAGTAACCCAGAAGTTTGGTGATGTCGTCATTGCTAAATGTCTGAAGGCAGTATCGCAACTCATTGTGATGCCACACAATTCCAAGTGGTGTCGATGTACCCTCACAGACCCCTTAGAGAGAACACTGGCTCTACTTCCCAACTGCAACCCCTCTTAATTTATGGGATTGATGTCAATAAAAGCACAAGCATTTTAATGAATGTTTTTAATTTTTAAAATTAACCATGACAGTTTTTGTTGTGTTTTTTTGTTTTGTTTTGTTAGAAGTTTTATTGTATAGGGAAGTCTTCAGTGTTCACTTTAAGGCCTGGATCGTTAGTTATCACTGAATGAAGGAAAAAGCAAAACTCTCCAGTTCATTTTGATATGCTTGGAATTGATCTTTTAATTTAATGACTTGGCTATGACTATATGACAGATCCATCTTGAGTTGGAGTAAAATGTGATACCTATGCTGAAAGCATCTGAGAATTGGCATAGATGCCACCAGATATTATCTTTATATAGCTGAGTTACTGGACTAATTTGAAGAGGCACCAATGCCCTGCAAAAACCAAAAGTATACACATTTGTGGAGATGACTATTCAAATGTTGTCATAATATTCATTGAGTTGATGCAACCAATATTCTTCTGATACTCCTTTCTTTCTGTTACCATTTATCTATTTCACTTGATAATAAGATGATTTCATATCAGGCACATTTTCTTCCCAGATGGTTGATAGTTTTGAATGTGTTGAACCTGTTCTCCCAATGTTTTTTTTAAAATGTGGAGAATAATCTTGTATGACTGTAACTGAAGAAGGAAAACAGACCCCAATAAAAGACGCTTTCAACATATTAGCCTGCTGCTATCTAAATACAATTTAATGTAATTTGACAACAATGAATTTAAAAAGGCATTGATGTATAAAAGCAATGCAAGTTCTCCAAACCAGTATTATGGAAGCATGAGTCCAAATAGACCAGTTTTTATTTGGAAGCCCTGAGTTGCTGCACTAATGTCTCCTGAACATATAAAAAACAAAAATAGAAAAAGTCTAAGGTGAAAATTAAGGCATAGATTTTACTCATGTTCCAAAAGACATAGAAATAGGAAGGTAAGGTACGTAGCACTATGTACCAAGTAAAGAATATGTACAGATATTTCTGGTGTACAAATTGGGGTCCATGCAGTTACACATCTTGTGATGACGTAGCATCACCTGGATTGTGGGAAATACATGATAACTACCAGTCAGAGACTGACAAAAGGAAATCTACACAAGACAGGAGTGTTCCAATGGTGACAAAAGTAGCAGCAGTTAAAAGTAAAGAGTTTGGTATTTTTATTGCTGTTTTAAACATATGTTGTAAGGTACCTTGACAATATTTTATTGGCAGATGAGATAACAATAAACAAATAATCTTTATTAATACTAAGTCACATTTGCTATCACTGAAAACAGGCTCTAGGGTTCAATTCTGGTTAGCTGTGGCTCTGGTGAAGTTCTGTACTTGGTTCACCTGTGATCTATTAGTTTGAAAAATGTATTCACCTTTCATGCTCACAAACAGATAATTCCATTTTTGATGCTTAATAAATTAGCCAGCCATAAACTGAAAGCATGCAGTGTTTCTGCAAGTGTTCAGAATTTGCCTTGTCATTGCTGTGACCAAACATCAATAGTTATGTTTCATAGCAAAACTTATCCAACACCACCGGAGAAAAAAAATCCTCTCCTCTCCTTTTCCTGTTCAATCTTGAATTTAAATCATAATGCTGAATGTGTGACATCACTCTCAATCATTTCCACATGGTTTCACTTGTGGGATCAAAAAGAAGGTGACGCTCTCGTGTCAGGCAGAAGGTTGACAGAAACGACATTCCCAGGGAGCTGTGAGGAGCTATCAGGAAACTCTAGGTGATGTAAAGTGCTTTTGTTGCCATATTATCTTCAATCAAAAATGTCATGCCAACTTTAAAAAAGGTTGTGGTGCTAAAGTGGGAACTGAGCCT
This sequence comes from Tiliqua scincoides, assembly GCF_035046505.1. Taxonomy (NCBI): domain Eukaryota; kingdom Metazoa; phylum Chordata; class Lepidosauria; order Squamata; family Scincidae; genus Tiliqua; species Tiliqua scincoides. The sequence continues at coordinate 38,981,032 of NC_089824.1, read as the reverse complement.
CCAGTTTGGGTTCCGTGTGGCAAATAAAGTTGAGCTGTAAAACTTTGAACTACTTCTTCAAAGCTGACAAAATTGGCTCCAAATAAATAAGGTTTAGTCAGAAGTAGAATGGACGGATAAGGGCATATTGGGATACATAGCCACATACTTCCATTCTCTCTGGTACATTAGTTTTCTAAAGGTAGCGTTTTGGCTCGGATCAACTGAAAGGGCAAAGGTTAGAGAATGCAAGGGTATGGAAGCTTGCAGAGAGAACAGTGATTACAATGGTGGGGAAATGTGGGCCACCAGTTCTGAATGTCTCGAGGGGATGTGTTAAATTGACAAGGAGAAAGAAGGTCTCATTTTAAAGGGCAGGAAATGAATTATTGGTGCAAAGACTTGCTTATGTGTGCTGCAAATATTGTAGGTAGCTCTTCCAATTCTACTACAGATGTAGCTGTTTCACTTTGCTGTCACTTTTGGAGGGGGCAGGCAATAGTTTAATTAGACTGTTGAACTTTCATATAAACATGTTTTAATCAAAAGGCAGGCACTCCCAGAATATAGCAAAAATGTTTAGTCTCATTCAGACTAATCAAAGTGGTTGTTTAAGTGGCTTTAACGTGGCTTTTTCGAGCACATAGAATTTCACTGTGTAATTTCCAGTACTAGCTATACTAAATGATATTTCTTGTACTGATTTGCTCTGTTCCATGAAGTTGCTCATGCTGTATTCATGTTTCTGCTTTAAAAAACAAACAAACTATTTCTAAGCCTTTTCTGATGCATAAATTGCCATGGAGCTGGTGTTGCTACATTTGTCCTATAGCATAACACAGAAAGTAAAGATCGTTACTGGTTCATGTTCTGTGACAGGGCCTCCAAGAGGAATTCTGTTGGGGGTACAAAGTTTCTTTGGGGCCCCTTCCCAAAGAGGGAGGGGGTGAAACAGAGTGGGGGGCAGTGGGGGGGCAGCACTTCTGCAGCAGCTGTAGCCCCGCAGCTGTGTCCCTGAGCTCCTATCCACTCCTTCACGGTAAGCAGATCCACAAGCCAAAGAGCTCCTGGAGCAGGCCAACTTCCTCCCATATGTGACACTGTTAAGGAATGTATGCATTCCTGGACCTGGTGCATGTGGCTTCCGGCAATAGTCACCACCATGTGCATCCCTTGTGGACAGTGAGTCTGGATGAGATTGGAAAATGTAAGTACCCAGGAACTTTCTGAGCCCCTCATTTGGCTCCTGGGCCCCCTTTCTGACCCTGGGCCCGAATACAAATTACCCCCTTTACCCCCTCTCCTAGGCCCTGTTCTGTGAACTAAGGTTTGCAAGCTTTTGAAATTCACAAAGTTAAGTATCGGGTACCTCTCAGCTCAAGCAATCTCTCCCCTATGAAGGAGTAGTGGAATCAGCCAAAGGGTAGAGTGTGGTGGAAGATATAGAGCAGGTGGACCTCTTCTGGTAGTAATAAACTCTGACTGCTGTTCTCACCAACCTCTTACCAAGAACAAGTTTGTTGGAAGGATTGGAAACAAATGGGGGGGGGGGGGCAATTTCCCTTGCATTTCAGTATGGAAAAATTTGAGCTTTTTCTGAAAATTCTCTGAGAAAGGTCAGAAAAACGTAACTCTTTTGAAGTGACTCCACCAATAGTCATGAACCAACCAGTCCAAGCCTACTCTAACATTCTATGTGCAGGTATACAAGATCTGTCATGCTGATAATGTGCTATATCCATTACCATTACTTAACTTCTATTTAAGGTCATTCATTGAAACACTCCCCCCCCCCCCCATGGATTAATGCAAACAAGGAGTTTTGCTCCATGCATGGCTCTGGAAACATAATATAAAAATCTTGCCCTTGGAATAAGTGGAAAGTGATTACCTATTAAATAAGCATCTTCAGTTAATTATGAGCAAAGATATTTAAGTGCCCAATTACTATAATTTCCCTTTTCTTTGATTGAGTTGTTTAGTAATCAGAGAAAGGCAGGTGGGCACACTTTTCCTGATAAGAGCTGAGAGAGAAGACAGGGTACAATTAAGAACAGCTATAAATATGGACAACAAATCTGGAGGAGAAATATTAGTATGCAGATTAAACAGTTTAGTATTTTATCCCTTCTGAGATTTCTTCCATTCAGTCTAGAGGCTGCTTCTAAAATTAGTTTCCTTGCTTGCATCTTAAAGTAAAGAGTGGAGGGAAAGAACTGAGCAAGACACACCTTTGTAATATCTCAAGGGTATGTACAAGTCCGAATGTTTGCAGCCTGCCAGTTTAAGTTTGGAAGCATGCATTGGATATTTCAAAGACATGTGAATTACATCAGAATTCTGTGCATCTTGACTGGAAAGTTTTACGTTCCACTTTGTTCAGTGGCACTTACTCCCTGGAAAGTGTGCACAGACTGCAACATCTGAGGTCTTTTTCTGTCTGTTCCCAACATCCTTCTTTGAGACATAAGTAGGTCTTAGAAACAGACTTGGGTGTTTGATCTGAAATCTCGTGATTTCAGTAGAGCTTCCTTCAAAGTAATATGCATAGGACTGTAGCCTAAATCAGCCTAAGTAAGTAAGCTAAGTAAGATGATGTCGTGATTCAAGTGTTTGACTAGGATCAGGGAGATTGGGTTGAAATCCCTGCTCAGCCATGAAGTTCACTGGGAGCCCAATCCTGAGCTTTTCAGTGCTGGCGGTACAAGTGACATTCTACACAAAGTCAGCACCAGGTCTGGCCCAGCGCCAGTCAGTGCTGAGCCCAGTGCCACTCAGTTACTGGCTGGAGCTAGCTAAGAGATCTGGGTGGCAGTGAGGACCTCAGGAGTGGGGAAGTTGCATTCCAGGACAGGGGGAGGAGGAAAGAACCAGGATGGGAGGGGATGGGACCAGAGGAGCAGAGCTCCGAGTTGGGCTGGAAGGCCTAACAGAGTCTCAAGTCTGCACCAGCAAAATAGCCAGTGCAGATTTGAGAAGCCCCATTGCAGGGCTTGGGGCTTTCCCCGTGGGAAGGGAACAAAGATCCCCTTCCCCTGAGGAGATCTCTGGTGGATGCCATGAAGCTGCATGATGCAGCAGTAGCTGCTTTGGTGCCCCTGCACCTGGCGGAAGTGCCGCCTTTAGGATAATGCTGTGTGTGACATTTGTCCAGTAACCATCTTAACCTACTTCATTAGCTTAACCTACTTCAAAGAGTTGTAAAATTAAAAGGGGAGACCTACGTACACAACCCTGATGTCCTTGAAGAAAGAGCAGGATAAAATATAACAAGTAAAGTAAGGCTGAGTTCTAGCCTATCAACTTCGTGAGTCTGGGGCTTGAAACCGTGTCTTGAAGAACAGTGTGCCAGCAGTAAACCTTGTATGATGAAATCCTGAAAGGCATTTGTGGAGTGACATGATTGATCTTATGGCAGCTGTCAGCAGATTGTGGCTATCATCAAAAAGTTGGAGGGGAGATGTCATGAAACTGTTTCATGTGGGTTCTTTTTTTTTACATTGGTGTTTGAGTAGCTGGGGCTTCTTGGGCATGAAAGGTTCAGGTGAGAATGGTTGGGTTCATTAGAGAAGAGGATAAAAACCTTTACAGAAAGGAACCGTGTTGTTTTCTTGGTGGATGAGGTCTAAGGGAGAGTTAGCTGCACTCTGGTGATGCAAGTAAATGAGAGAAGTTAAATTAATTCTGATTAGTCAGTAAAAGAGTTAGATCGCATTAGGTTTTTATCTTTTCTTTGTAGTTTTCAGCAGATTCACAATAGGGTTCTGCCTTGGAGGAGTCCTGCAGGCTTGGGAGTCTTCTATAAATACTGTACTTTTAGCCAATTGCATCTGGATTGTGCAGAAGCCTTTTTTGTTAGTTGTAATAATTAATGGATCTTAATAAACACTGTGTTTCTTGTGCTTTTTTTTGTTTGGATTTCATTGAGGTATCTGGGAGTCATTACTCTCTTCCCTTATAGGGAGTAAAAGAGGGGAATTAAAGAAACCCTATTAATTAGTGTATGTAATAAGAAAGAGGAATTTAGCCCAGGTAATCCCTCTAGTAATCCTGGTTCTTGGTCTGGTGGCAGTGGGGTTGTTACTAAGGGGTCTTACCCCCCCCCCCCGGATCCTGACAGGAGATGAAACATGAATGGCAGCCCAATCCTATTCTGGGCTTACAGTAGTGGATCTTGACTCAAGGACTCAAAAGCGGTGCTGCTGTCCTGTTGACCAACACTGTCAGGGCAAACGGCATGAGGCCCCATGCATGCAACAGTGGCTTGTAGACGTCCTGCCAGAGCAGGTGGGTCATTGGTAGTTTGAGGGACAAAAGAGGGATATAAAATAGCGTGGCTACTCCATGTTTATACTACAGGCATGGCAACAATAAAAGAGTCTATTGGTAGGTTCTGGCAAACTTATATAAGCACATTTGTTATTGAGAAGATGAATGATCAACATTTTCCCCCTTAGGAAACTCCTCAGTGAGCTCACTTTTTATTTAACAAAAATGGTTTTTAAGCAATTCAATCATTTTTTAATTAATACAGTTGACGCAGTATATAGCTAGTGAAAAAGTTCACAGCTTAGATTTCATTATTTCTGTCCCTTTGCCTTCATATTTTTCTTCCATGTCCCATAACAAAATGTATTTAGCTGGGAATTGGTTACCACAATGGCAACATTGTAATGGCCTCTTGCTTGGATGGGTTGTAAAAGGGGATTGGACAAATTATGGAGGTCAGGTCTGACGATGGCTACTAGTCCTGAAGACTATGTGCTCTCTTCAGGTTCGGCAGCAGTATGCCTAGTTGCAGAGGAGCAAGGGAGGGAGCATGATATGCCGCTTTGAATGCCCTATAGGGAGATAAAGCAGGATATAAATTTGTAAGTAAAAGTAAAGTAATTAAAATATGCCTTTCTTCTTGAGGTTTTCCCAGAGACAGCTGGCAGACAACCATGGGCAACAGCATACTAGAGTAGATGGGCGTTTAGCCTAATCCAGCAGGGCTTTTCTTATGTATATTTAAAAACTATATTTATCCCAACACTCTATTTAGAATAGTCAAGGCAGCTAACAAAATCAAAAGTCAAAATGCCTGTAAAAAAATTCTGAATCATGACATTTTAATGCTATTAGATTTTATACCATTAGATGCTATTAGATGCTATCTTGTATGTGTTCTATGTGTTATTCCTCTTTATTTCTGTTTTCTAATCCTTTAATTTTCTGATGGAATACTTGATGAGGCTTTTGTGGTGGTGGTTTAAATTAGTCATCATGTCTGAAGGATTTTAATTTGATTACCTATTACATAACAAATACCTATTACATCACCAAATGCTTATCGTAAGAGGGTAATTAAAAGATATTACCTTCTTCAAATGTTTGCATACAATATATGCCATCCCCAGAGTTTGGGGAGCAGGTTGTTGGAGATTAACAAGGCAGTAATGGCAGGTGCATGTTGAAAAATGCTACTGAAATTTGACAGCATTTTTTTATTGTTTATCTGTTGGGGGCTCCTACTCTCTCTTGTCAAAATTTTTCATAACATAAATAATGAGATCACTTCTCTAAGTGATCTAAATGTCTTCAAACATTTGACCACACCATGAGAAAACAGGGTTGTGTATACCTCAAATTAAAATAAGTCAACATTCTGTATGATAAAAAGCTGGATTCTGCTACTCATATAAAGGAAAAAGAGGTGTTCCTTCCTTTAAGTCAAAGCTGACCACCATTCACCATGGCTTTGTGCCCCCTGCTGGCCCAGGGCTGCATCTGGTGGCAGTTTGAGGTTCCACTGAGATGGTACCAGAGGCAGAGTTGATGGGAATGTTCATGGTGGTGGTGTTGTTGCTAGGAGATCCATTCAAAGGGCTAGTGAGGCTTGGCAGGGAGAAAAAAAAGATGGTGGCTGGCAAAGCATCCAGGCTGTTTGCCTTGTCACAGACATATTCACACTCCAAGTTGGTTGGCTGGGAGGAGAGTTACAAACTCTTGCAAGCTGGCTGCCAATAGTACTTCAAAGGGAAAGGTCCCTTATATTGCCAGGGATAGATGTTATGTCCATGAGGGTGTAATATTCCTTCAAAGGCTCATCTTCATAGAGGACTTCCACTTTGTATTTTCTGGAAACATCCACCTTCTTGTGAAGGAATTTGGCAAGGTGCATGATAATCATGGCAGCAGGACAAGGGAGGAACCTCATGCTGTTCTTCTTGTCATTGTCCAGGGACCTGTTTTCAACAGTCCCTTTGTATTCTTCTCTGATTCCTTCACAGAACTTGATGGATAAGCTGACAATTTCATCATCTGTCAGGTTCTCTTTTACTTCCCTCACCTGCATTAGATCCATTTAGAATGTCAGCTGTAGGGTTTGCTGCATAGAAATCATGTTGCTTCTTCATTTCATCTTTGAAAAGTTCTGGCACCAGCTTGTACACTATATCTTGTAGAGTTTTAAGAACATAAGAACATAAGAACAGCCCCACTGGATCAGGCCATAGGCCCATCTAGTCCAGCTTCCTGTATCTCACAGCGGCCCACCAAATGCCCCAGGGAGCACACCAGCTAACAAGAGACCTGCATCCTGATGCCCTCCCTTGCATCTGGCATTCTGACATAACCCATTTCTAAAATTCTAAAATCAGGAGGTTGCACATACACATCATGGCTTGTACCCCATAATGGATTTTTCCTCCAGAATTGTTTATCTGAATTTATTAAAAGAATAATAGAAGTAGAAATAAAAGAAATAAAAGAATTTGTTAAAAAAAAAAATTTTTATCTGGTTTGATGCTGAGGAGATGCCTAGCCTTATGCACATGAATCTCACATATGGGCAATGTTTGTCAGTCTCCAGGTAATGAATGATGCAGGTTTTACAGAAAGGGTGTAAGCATTCTACAATGGTTGTGACATCTATGAAGTAACCTCCACGCAAATCACATATCGAGTGTGGGTTCAGCTCAAAGATTCTTATCCTGGTGGTTCTGTGCATTTTGGATCTTGAGGAGTAGGGCAGATCTTCTCTGATTCCCATACCCTACAGACAAGAGAAAATATTTCTTTACTCAGCGTGTGGTCGGTCTGTGGAACTCCTTGCCACAGGATGTGGTGATGGCGACTCGCCTGGACGCCTTTAAAAGGGGATTGGACAAGTTTCTGGAGGAAAAATCCATTACGGGGTACAAGCCATGATGTGTATGCGCAACCTCCTGATTTTAGAAATGGGCTATGTCAGAAGGCCAGATGCAAGGGAGGGCACCAGGATGAGGTCTCTTGTTATCTGGTGTGCTCCCTGGGGCATTTGGTGGGCCGCTGTGAGATACAGGAAGCTGGACTAGATGGGCCTATGGCCTGATCCACTGGGGCTGTTCTTATGTTCTTATGACAGCAGAATATGGGAGGGAAAGAAAAGCAACCCCCTAGTGTAAATTATGCTAAATTTGCATTATTTGCTTGCTTTTGCATAATTTATTTCATTCCTGTAAGTCCTGGAGAAGCCCAAATAGCTGTGGTAGGTGCAAAAGCCTTACCCTTTGGTCAAGAATAATGTTGTGATACTGAAATTTGGTATGAATGAGCACAGCCCTGGAGCTAGACCCTGTGGCAATGCTTAGTCCATTTGCCTGGAATGGGCAAAAGAGAATTGATAAATGTTAATGACCTTAGAACCTCCTTGAATGGGAACCCTCTATAAGCCTAAGGAGGTACTGAGAGTAGGGGCTAAGATGAAAGTTGTTTTTCCCCTTCTCCTTTCCAGAGGGAGTAAAATAAAGATAGCATGTAAGAGACAGATTCTGTAAGAGACAGAGAAAATCAGGAATTTATCTAGTACCGAATACAGTGGAAGCTATTAATAACAGTAAGAGAGAGGGAGAGAATCAGCCAAAAGCCAAGGTCCTGTTTGGGGTGCAAAGTCAGGAAGGAATATGTCTTGATGCAACTCGCAGTAGTATATCTAACTCCATCCAATTTTCCACACCTGTATATTGTCAATAAAGCAAATATTGCAAAGACAGTATTCGCCTCCAGTGATTTATCTTCTCAAAGAAACTAGAACCTAAGTGGTGCACATTTCCTTGAACTGCTCAGTCCTCAGGGAAGTGGGCATAATTTACGCTGGGGCTGAGCTCCAAGACCCTCCTCAGAGTACCCCCACCTCAGATTAGGTGAGTAGATTTTTTCACTGGTAGCTCCTCCCTCCTACAAAGCACTCGCCACACAAGTTCAACTAGCACAATCTCTTTTACAATTTAGACTTGAGGTCAATACCTCTTTTTATTGTCTACTATGATTTTTTAATGGGTAACTGATGGCAGCTGCTTTTATTGCCTTACTGTCTCTTACTGCCACAGAATGTCTTTCTTATATACATTTCCATAATGTTAACAATATACAGTATTTACACATGCCAAATAACCTTTTTTTATTAAACATTTGGTGCCCTCTAATACATAACACTGAGTTCCACAGAATATTGCCCAAGAAAGTTGAGGATAATGCAGTGTCCTGCCCAGTTAAACAAATCTGTAGGAACTTCAAGAACTGTTGGCAACCTTCAGTCTCGAAAGACTATGGTATCGCGCTCTGAAAGGTGGTTCTGGAATAGTGTCTAGTGTGACTGAAAAGGCCAATTCGGGAGTGACAGTCCCTTCCACACTGGGAGCAAGTGTAGTGTGTCCCTGGTCTGTCTCAGAGTAGAAAGTTGATACTGAGCTTGGTATGAGACTGCCATGGAAAATGACAGACTTACCAAACGTATTTTCTTGCCTTTTCATATCCACTCCGATGATATGGAGTGGGGTCATAGAGTGAGATAGTAGCGTGATGTGATCACAGCTGCCTGACAGCACAATGCTTTGCTTGTCTACTCAGAAGTAAGTCCCATTGTCCTCAATGGGGCTTACTCTCAGGAGAGTGTGCATTCTTCCCAAATATCACAGGGAAGAAGGGAAAGAACTCAGCCCAGGGCTGCCATTTGGATGGCAATTCTGATGCAAGCATTATAACTAGTTCTGCTCACATATGAACAACTTGTATCAGAGAGGTGTCATACACCTTTACTTAGTAAGCAACTAGGGCTCAGCCTTGACTACCACCATACGTATGTCTGTGTTATGAGAGTCCCCCCTCCCCATTTTCAAGACTTTAAAGAAATTTTCCTTCTCTCCCTTAAACGAGGCAGAAAGTGACCTGCAGCTTTCATTCTTGAATGTTTTCCAAACCTCTAAGTAAACTGTCTCTTCTGGTCCTGTTTGAGACTAATTGTCCCTGTTCTAGAAATAAAATAACCCAGCACCACACAAATTGGGAACTTGGAACATGAAAATGGATTGAGCGGACTCATCATCATCAACCTTTTATCACTGGATTCCAGTTTCCATCTGTCTGTTTTGGGAAAAGTTCCATAGATCTCCTGTTTAACCTGAGAACAACATTAAATATTCTTTTTTTCCTTTCTAATCAGGGTGCCATAAAGGCTGCTGCTGAAAGTGCCTGTAAATCCTCAAATAAGTTGCAATTTATGTCATGTATTGCTGCAAAGTGTGATCATTGTTCATGGCAATTGTTTTATATATATATATAAGCATCACTATGCTGCTAACATTGCCCAACTGTGTTTGCATGGATTGACTCACTACACCATCTTATTACACTCTCAATTTGCTTAAAAGACATTATAAAGGATCAAAAAGAACTAGATTACTAGAGAATAAAGCAACTGGCTTTGTTTCCTCTATATGTAAATGTCAGTCTTGCTCATTAGTCTCTGGGAATCGCCCATATTTTGGCCAGCCACTTTATTCCCCACATATCTGTAAGGTCTGAAATGCTTGGACCTGAATACTTGAAAGGCTTTAATTGTTGCACTCATTTCAAGGCCCACACTTGTTTTGGCCTTCTGTTTCCTTTTCCACAGATGTTCACAGAAGCAAAATACAGATGATAAGATCACTCTGACTTTGTCTGTTACAGCCACAGACTGCTGTGTTGCTGTCCTTTAAGCCGCTTTGAAGGATTGCTCATTATAATTTCATTTAGCCTGTTTTCAAACCACATTGCAAAATAGTCATTGTGTATGAACTGTCTGTTCTTTAAAAAAAAATCCACTGCTTTGATATTATAATTGCAGCAAGTAAGATGCAATTAAGTGTCTATTTGGAAATCTGCACTGAAGCAAATTATTCAGAACAAGCCACTGACTCTGTATTTTCACGTGTATTTACACTTACAATCAGAGCTTTTGTTCCCTTAAACTAACACAGGCTCTTTAGCATAAGAAAGAATTAATACTGGCTGCTTTGGTTGTACTTTCCAGAAGGGACCCTGGTCTTGAGAGGTCTATTACAATTTTCCTTTTTTTGCCAACAGCATTTTTAATAGGCTTTTTAGTATATAGTATATAGAGAATGTGTATGCTTCAAGTGGGAAAACACACTCCTACTGTAGTTATATTAATAGCCCTAAAAGTCAGGTGGCCTTTAAGAGATACACCAGTGGTTCTCAAACATTTAGCACCGGAACCTACTTTTTAGAATGAAAATCTGTCTGGACCCACCAGAATCGGTCATGCCTGGAAGTGACATCATCAAGCAGGAAAATTTTTAACAATCCTAAACTGCAATCCTATCCACACTTACTGAGGAATAAGTCCCATTTACTATCATTGTTAAAAGCATGTACAGAGTAGCCTGTTAAAAGTACAGATCTGTAACATTTCCCCAAATGCAGTCACATGGAAGCATCAAGTCTGATATATTAAAATAGAATATTGAAACGAATAGGGACTCACCTGGAATTGGCTCGCAACCCACCTAGTGAGTCCTGACCTAGTTTGAGAAACACTGAGATACACAATTCTATGCCTCTTTGCTTTAATCTCCCTCCTAAAGTCTAATACAAAAGGTGCATTATGCAAAGTTATCATGCTGGGTATCTCCTTGGAGGAAGTTGCACTATGTGACGGCATCACATCCCACCATTTTTTGTGCTCCATGTGAAGATGAATACAAGCAAAGAGACACGAAGTGGCAGCTATTCCACTTGTCCTATAGGATTTGGCCCTTACTCAGATGGGAAAGTGTTTTGTGACTAGTTGGTCTTCCTTATTAGGTTCATTCAAACAGCAAAATTACTTGTGTCTCAGTTTTTGGATAATCCTGTGGTCTATTGCAAGACTGCTTGACTGTACAGTAGCCTGGGCAGAAACTGTTCTGCTTCCCCAGGTCTGCTGCAGTGGCACATCAGATTTGAGCAGGATCTTATGTCCCTTCCTGTGATTTGTGCTGAGACTAGATTTGAATGCTTGGCAGGAGGATTTGTAGAACTGTTTTGCTAATCTGCTATGCGTAATTGTCATGAATTAAGCTGGTATAATAATGGTATAATTACTGTGAGACAGCTAACTTGACAGTGCTTTGGTGCTAATTTTGTGAGTCAATAGCCTTTACAGGATCGTCCATAGAAAGCTGTAATATCCGAGTAATGGATTAGGACTTCATGGGGAATGCCAACAAGACAATGATGCCACTGAACAGTTGCAACAGTCCAATATATTCAGACACCTGAGGTGGAGTGTCAGATTCCACCTAGCCCCACCATTGTCTTTTGACTCTGCAACACAAGAATGCCTAGCTCATCTGCCCACTGCTGCCATCTTGCCTGAGTTTGAAAAGAAAGGTGAAGGAACAGCAGTTGAAGTGGAGGAGAATCATGGCCAGAGCACATCCCCACCACTCTTACTTCCTCCATTTCCTCTTCCCTGCTTGTCTCCCTTCTTTTTTTCCCCCCAAATCTAAGCAAGGCAGCAGCAGTGGGAAGATAGAAAGGCAGCAGATGGGGTGGCAATCAGACACTGTCACTTGAGGTGACTGCCCCAATTTACATCATCATAATACTGGCCAGAAAAGAAAAGTGCTGTTGGTATTAGATGGATGCAATTGACTATGTTCTGAAGAAGAAAAAGAAAAAAACAACAACCAAATTCACTGATTTCTTCTCAGCAAAATTCCTGGAATTTACTGGGTCCTGGGTATTAATTTTAAAAATCCAGTCTAGATCACTTGATTTGAAAAAAGAGAGTGGGTGGGGTGCAGCTGAGCTGCCAAAACTCACACTCCCAGATGTGTGGCTAACCATGGCTATCTAGTGGGGTGGGAAAGAAACTCTGTGCAAGATCAGAAGCACTCTTGTCACTTATTCCAAAGCTGCATGTTGGCACTGGTACTGTGTGCAGGGTCCAAACTCTAAGAGGACTTTTCTAGAACTTTTAAGTCTGCCATGGATAGAAAGTTTCTATGAGTAGCTACACTGTGGCTACTGCAGCAGTTTGATGAGAAAAGGTAAAAGCTCTCCTCCTTCTGTGAACATCATACAGTGGTTCAATGGAACTTTTATTTCCATGTGAGTGCATTTAGGTTTGCAGCTTTTTGGACTTATGAGCCCTTAAAGGGATGGGTTGTTGCAGTTGTAACTGGTCTCATCCCTGTTGCTTTTTGATCAGAACTGATTGGCGTTGTCCCCCATCCCCCTCCCCCCATTAGAGACTTTGCAGCTTAGCCCAATGCTGTTGGATGCTGCATTGGGTATTTTTATGAAAAGACTTTGGCCTGTAGAAATAGTTTATTCCATTTACTGAAGTCACACTTGCCTTCATTACAAAAAGAAAAGTTTCTGCAGTTGTCAGAAGTCTTCTATATGCTTAAGAGATTTTTTTTTCCATGATTGTATTAAGCAAGAATATCTAATATTGTTTAACAGGGTTACAGGATCAGTGAGTGCATTCATGCAGCTGCTTTCCATCTGCTTCTCACAGATCTTTAATTTGGACATGTATTGCAATAGGGCCGTATGCAGTAGTGGCATTGTGCTTCTTTTCCCTGCAAAGAAAGGACAGTTCAAAGGGTCATCCCTAGCACAGTTTGCCCCTGGATTTCAGGGAAAAAAATGCTTTGGAAAAACCATTTGTGGTGTTTTCTGTATCAGGCTAACATCACCAGGACAGAGACTAGCCTGGTGCAAAATAACTAGCATACACAATCTTATATTGTATGTTATTTTTCTGCTTTCATCAGTTCTTATTAACCCACAATCCCAGGGCATGGTGGATCTCATCTGTGCAAATCTGGCTTTTTAAAAATAAAAAAGGCCAACCAGTGATGAGACTTGCCACTGTTTTTTGTTTATGTTTTATTATTTCTGCTTCTATGCCTTTGTCAGGAGAATGATGCACAGAACATTAACAGATGAAAAGTTTCAGTTAGTCAGTGTTGGAGGGCCCAATCCTATCCAACTTTCCAGCACCAGTGCAGCAGCAATGCAGCCCCAAGATAAGGGAACAAATGTTTCCGTACCTTGAGGTGGCCTCTATGAATGCCCCACCACAAAAGGATGCAGTGCATGCCCCATTGGCATGGCTGCACCTGAACTGGAAAATTGCATAGGATTGGGCCCTCAGTCAGGATGCTTTTAAAGTCACCAGTTCAGGAAAAGATAGCAGCCATCTCCTAATTATGGAAAAGCTATTGGGTTAGTCCTCTGCATTCATCTATATTTTAAGTCTTGACTAAAGACAGTTAACTATAAATGCTTGGTAGAGATTCCTATCATGTGGCAAGATATTGTCTGTTTAAGATCTGCATATGAAATGAAGGCATAGCATGCATCTCTGTAGAAAAAGAAAGCCACTCTAAAATCCCCAAGGCTGTAATCCTGTACCCACACTCATGGTGGAGTAAATGCCAAAGATTCAACATTCACAGATGGGCCTTAAGGGCCCCAACTACAAAGTTTGTTGGAAATTAGAAGGCAGGTACATCATTTACATTCCCACATACCCCACCCAAGCCTCCTCCTTTCCAATGAATGCTCATAAATAGTTGACAGGGCAATGAAAGTCAACAGGTTAGGCCCAGATATCTTGCCTTAAACTAACATTTTCTGAGTTTATTATATTTTGAATGAATAGTATGTTTAGTAAATGGATGATTTACATTTAAATGCAGTTAGAGGGGAAGTATTATTTTCAATCATGAAAAGAGCAAGGGAGGGACCTGCTTTCCTGATATTCAAAACATCCTCATGGAACTACTTCAGTTAAAAACACACACATCAGATTCCAATCATGAATCTCTTATGTAGCATCCAGCAGAAGGAGTGAGCATTTTAAGTATTCCTGAAATCCATTCATTTCTGCATTGATCATTTAGGCAGCTGAGCAATCTAATGGAGAATAAATTTCTAGTACACCATGTATTCTTATGCTCCCTACAAACTTCTTGTAGACGGCACTCTAAGGGTTACTCACACTACCTTTCTGAAGTGTTATGGGGATTTAAATGATCAGTTGTCACTGTGAATAGTGTTCATTTCCTCTAACTGCTATGAAAAAATGAATTGGTACATTAAACTGTGTGCATTCCCACGCTCTGTTCTGAGAAATGTTGCCCTCCTTACTGTTTTCTTAGGAAAGTGGTACCTCAGCACTGTGTAATAATAGAAGCAAGCTCAGGGGAAAATGTTAAGGCTGAATGTTGATAAGGAAAATTTATATAGACGCTTTTGGATTTCTCATATCTCTCATGTCTATCACTTTTTGGAGCCAGGTTTGTGTCGGGCTGAGCTGGGAAGATGGGGAGATCTGGCTAAAGTGAGAGATTTAATTCTGATCATTTGTTTGTCATTTGCTCACATTTAACACTTAGAACTCCTAAGTCCTTTTGGCTCCTAAACCAATGATTGTATAGAGCAGGTTTTGCCATGTTTGGGATGGCTTAGTCCCAGATTTTGACTTGAATGAAGTTAATTTGATACTTAGAAATAGGAAAACAGAAAATAAATGCATGGGAATCTGAGGCTCAGTCCTTTAAAGGAGAGGTGAATTCAGAGACTGATGAAATTTTTTTAACACACATTCTGTGCCTTGAAAACAAATACAGCCAATGTGTGTTCAAACAACTTTTGCCATCTCTATTTTCACCCTAAGCATCTTGTAGGAAATGAATAGACTTAAGGGAAATTCAGTTCAGGTGTCCATATCTTTTTTTTTTTTTTCTTTCCTCCAGAGGGCAAAAAGTAGCTTGAGATATACACAAAATGCAAAACAAGCTTGCACCATCTGCTCTTTCCAGTTCCTTTTTGCATTTGTTTTGTTGAAACTTTCAAGTGATTTTATTGTAACTGATAGTCACCTACTGATAACCCAGAGAAAGGGGAATAACATAAAATCTGGGAGTTGGTGGAGGAGGGCCTTTCAGATCCCAACTGAGATCTGTAGATTAAGGTTGCAATCCTGAACACACTTACCTGGGAGACAGTCCCATTGAGCTCACTGGAACTGACCTCTGAGTAGACATGTGTAGGAATGCATGGCTTCAGTCCTATCTTCACTTTCTTAAATAAGGTCCATTCAAGTCCATGGCGCTTTCTTCTGTGTAAACATGTCCAGAATTGCATTGTAAAACTGTACACAGGGAACTAGAACACTCATGTAGCAATTGTTTAGCCTTCTTTGATGCCTGGTAAATCTCATACTACAATAACTCCACAATGTGTCGTCATAAATTTTGAAGGGTGCCATGGCCTCAGAAGGCCTGCCAGAGGCCTTCGATAAGAGTGGAGGCACATTTGCCTACCTGTGAGTAAGCATGTATGTGTGGCTCAGTTTCACTTTCCATAGGGCTCAATACAGCTGGGGGGAATTCCTTCTCTAGTTTTTTGGTGCCTATGTACGTACATCAGATTGGGACCATTCTGGTAGTGTTATGTTCCCCTCAGCGTACCCTTCAGATCGTGGCATGGTTGCTTACCATGTGTGTAAACACACACATGCTGCTCCATTTCTCATAGTGCTCACTAGTTTGAGTGTCCTGTTCTAGAGCAATGCATGTGGTTGCCACATTCCAAATAGAACAGGGCTTTTGTGCTTTGATAGCTATGTGGCAGGGAGGAAATCAGCAAGCACTGCTTCTCCTACTACTGCAATGCTATATTAATAGTAGGTGCATCATTCTGTATTTTTTTTAAAAATTCCTTTCTATAGAGCTATTAAAAGCTCAGGTGACTCTGTCATGGATTTGGAAAGAACCTAAAGGGAAGGTATTTCCTTGCATACACACACACCCTGACCACATAATGCGCCATAAATCACTTTATATTTGAGAACTCTGAACCAATTGTTTTATAAAAACCAAATGTGACTGGTTGCCTTTTTCTACAAATACCATGTATGCTGAAGAATAAAGAGGGTGGTGCTTTTGATTTATGTTTTCTTCTTTTTCTCCTTAAAACTTTCACAGTTCTCTGACAACTTTTAAACTCTACTTTTGTTTTATTTTACCATTTTACCTTGTAGCTATAATGTTTCATGTTAAGGCTGGAAAAGTTACTATTATATTTGCATAGCATTTGCAAACAATGGACCGATTTCCTGCTTTTCCACCAGGGAATTCAAAGCAATGTCCAAAGAGTTCCCATCTAGGCAGTGGCCAGACCAAGACCTGCTTCTTTTTTCAGCAAGGCTATGGTGTCCTGTGCCTTATGAATCGGCCTTGGGCAATAAACTGCTACCGGTAATTACCTAGCAAAAGCTGAAGCAAAAGAGTAATGTGTGCTTGTGATAGTGTTTAAGAAGCAAAACAAAAATAGATTGACAGCCATTGCCATTCTCCTTTGACCTTCTCACTAGGTTCTATGTAGGTGGAAATGGTGACAACTACAGACTTGTGATAAATGCCATGTATTGTGACCCTTGACCTTTTGACTGCTCTCACTCTGGAGATCTGGTTAGTATTGGGATTCCTCAGAATAATTCGTAGCTGCATGTAATAAACTATGTTTTTGAGTATGAGGGAAAATTAAATAAGTTGTCCTAGAAATAATCATTTACATTGTTAGACATTATCACCGTCCTGTTTTCATAACCAAAGGTTTGCTTTAGAAATCCTGACATGGTTCTTTACAGGCAGTTCTATAAAGTTTCTCTGTATGTTCTGGTTCTGCATCCAATCCACATCTAGTTTCACAGATTCGTAAGACTTACATTGCCTTCTGTGTAGCTTGCAGGGCTAGAGTAGCAGTGCTGGGAAGGAAGGCCCCTTGAGCACAGGAAGAAGTACTTCTGAGCAGACCTAGAAGGTTCTAGGTTCAATCCCTAGCATCTCCACGTAGGGCTGGAAACTATCCCTGAGCCTGAAACCCTGGAAAACCACCGCCAGTCTGTAGGTGAGCCATTTTCAACCACTGTGCCGTGGCACACTGGTGTGCCACAGGAATTTGGGGGAAGGTCATTTATTAATAGGGCCAATGGGAGATGTGAGCCCCCACTGGCAGCATGGTGTGCTTTGTCAACTGACAAAAACCTGGTGGTGTGCCTTGACCATTTTAGTGTCTTATCAGTGTGCCATGAGATGAAAAAGGTTGAAAATCACTGCTGTAGGTAATCCTGAACTAGTTGGACCAATAGTCTGACTCTGTATAAAGCTATAATCTTGCATCCACTTACCTGGGAGTAAATCCAGTTTAACTCAGTGGGGTTTATTTCTGAGATGATAAGGCAGCTTCCTACAATCCAACTGCTAGATATCTTAGGACAGCCATGCTTTCCTGGGAGTCTGCAACATTGAACACAGAGGACTGACTTCCACATAAACATGCATAGGGTTGCACTGTAAATCTGTGTCTATCTGCTGTGAGTTCAGTACTTCTTACTCTCAGAACCTTTAATTAATTAACAGATTCAAGTTGTGCCTACACAGCACCTGGCAACCTACGCCTGTACTATTGTACATAGGAGGAATGGTGGCGGGAAATTCAGTTCTTAATCAAGGTGAGTAGTAAATTGTAGAACAGATGCTTCCAAAGATTTGTTGTTTACCATATAAACCTAGTAAGTTAAAGGCACACGTTAATTGTGGGAACGCAATGGAAAGATTGTACAAAATAGTGTTTATCGACAATTAATCTTGAATAGTAGGATTGTCTTGAGTTCGTTTCCAGCACTGTATTATATATTTTGTTTTAAATCTTATCTGAGTGAGGTCATTTTGACCTGAGCAAGACTTCCATTTTCCTTGTGTTTTAAAATAGTCTGTTGGTGGTAAATTAGTGGAGCACAGTCAAATTCTCAAACAACATTTTGTTTATGCTTTGAGGTGGACAAATATAGTTAGGGTACAATGTGTTAATGTGTCTTCAT
The DNA here is from genome assembly GCF_035046505.1 of Tiliqua scincoides. Lineage (NCBI taxonomy): Eukaryota > Metazoa > Chordata > Lepidosauria > Squamata > Scincidae > Tiliqua > Tiliqua scincoides. The sequence goes on along the minus strand of NC_089824.1, from coordinate 38,962,863 downwards.
TTGATGCAAACTTTCAAGCTTCTCAGACTTCTTTTTCTTTTCTAGTGCGTCACTAGGTACGTGTGTGTGTGTGTGTGTGTGTGTGTGTGTGTGTGTGTGTGTCGGGGGTGTAGTCCGCACCAGGTGACACCATTGGTGGGATACCAATGCTGGTCCGCTGGGCACTAGTGGAATGCTGCCAACTGTCTTGACGCAACTGGGTGGGCCTCTGCTCATGATTGTGCTTACCATCATTGCAGTGCGACCATGGGAGTGTGCCAGTCTGTGGTGTACCTGAAGGGGGGCAAAGGGGACAAATGCTCCAGGCACCAGGCTTGGAGGGGTTGGTGCCTTCTAAGGGCTTAAAAACATCGCTTCTGGTTTCCTCCATGAAACTGGCAGTGATGCTTTTCAGCCCTCTGAGGGCTTTACGAGGACTTCAAAGGGCTGGGGGAGGCAGGGGGGTGGCAGCCTGGCCGGTGGGGTGTGTGTGTGGCAGCACCTTGTGGTCATGGTCCTGGGTGGTACCAGGACCAAGATCACCAATTGTGCCAATGGCTGTCCTGGAGTGAGTGGAGGTATGAGAGTTGGGGGACTGCTGTCCATAGTCCACCATGGCCTGGGGGGCAGCGGGCGGTGTGGGCACTGGAAAGCTTACTTATCTGGCAGGGGAGACATCTTGAAGGAGACTTTCTCAGCTCATCCATTGCACTGCGGGTGTATTTACCCCTGAGATTTCTCCAAATGTAGAAAATTCAACTGCATAACTTGTGCTAGTGAGGACTGTGTTTGTGCTTTCCCCTGGTACCTGGTGTCAAAAAGCAAATAAAAAAACAACACAGCTCTCTAGAAGTTACTGGCATGGCCCGAAGGGGGTGGGGCTGGCCCATGGGGGGTGACACCAACCCTAGTGATGCCTCTGCATACAAGAATATGTGAAGAGTGAGATTATGTAGTTGTCAGTAGAAGAACTCTGATTCAATTTAATGTACTTGTGACCTTCCTTACATTTTTTTTTTCAAATGGTGTCTGGCTGAGCCCTAGAAGTAAATAGTGTAGCTGCCATTTCAAACTAAGTCCATTAGACAGTTGCTCTGAAAAGCATGAGGGATAAAAGTGGATAGCAAGATTGGGTTCTTTCCAGCCGAACTTTGTTTATCAAAGGGAGTTAGGCAAGATTGGAAAGAACAGTATTGGGTTAAACTGCAAACATGAGGAGACTGTCCTATAGCAAAGGCACAAGATTGCTTGAGATAACTTGGGTTGGGATTATAGTACCTACATACCATCTCACTAATTTCTCACCTGAAAACAGACTTAGAGCACTTTACAGACTTGCCTTACAGAGGTAAGGCCCACTGAGCTCAACAGTGCTTACTCTCAGGTAAATGTGTATTGGTTTGCAGCCTGCAGATACTTTTGCAGGTCTTGATTTTTGATGTTAACTCTTTTTTTATGGGTTACCCTTTTCATGATATTGGCATACATACTGTCTTGCTCCAATCATTAATTTTAAAACATTGCTGTACTCATGTTTGTACGCCTGTCTTCTCCTTCCAAAATCAGTTTATCAGTGTGGGTGGGAAAAACAGTATCTCAAAGCTGAATGGATGGGAAGGAAATAGACTGTCACAGGCCTGAAAGAACAAAGATTGGCATGTGTGCAATCGGAAAAGTCAGAGACCTGGTTTCTATCTAAATCTGCAAGTCATCAGTTCCTATGCCTAGAAGACATTCAAAAAGGATAGCTGAAATATTTAATCAGTTTACTAAAGGGAAAGGGAGGGAGAGAGTCTAATGCAGGGGTGCTCACACTTTTTTGGCTCGAGAGCTACTTTGAAACCCAGCAAGGCCCGGAGATCTACCAGAGTTTTTTTTACAATGTTCGCGCCATCATAACATATAACATTTATGTGTACAATGTATGTTGGTGTACCTTGAGCCCCACTGAGTATAACAGGACTTACTCCTGAGTAGACATGCCTAGGATTAGGCTGTGAGGCTGCAATCCTAGCCACACTTACCTGGGAGTAAGCCCCATTGAGTACAATGGGCCTTACTCCCGGCGTTTCCTCCCAGAGGCACCTGAAGGGGGGTCGGCACTCCACGATCTACTCATTTTGCCTCGTGATCTACTGGTAGATCGCAATCCACCTATTGAGCACCCCTGGTCTAATGTAAGCTGTTGTTGTCCTTACTCCTATTTTGGGAAACAACAGGTATGTATATGTGTGTGACCAAGGAACTAAGTAAAGATGTCTCTATGCCTTGTGTAGAGAGGGGGGCAGACACTTTGAAAGCACTGTGGGGTCCATGAAACTATAGTTGGAGTAAAATATAGGGGATTGGCTACAATCATGGAGGCTGTGATGGGATGTAAACAATCACTTTGACCAATGTGGTTCAAGAACCACAGATAGCAAAAGAGGTAGAGGTGGAGAATGATTCTGTTCATTATGCAGGGAATTACTCATTTGTCAGCCATGTTTCATATACATTTTTACTCTGATGGAGGGTTTACTAGTATTTCACTAATGCTTGCAGGAGTGCATGCTTGAATTTATACTGCAATTAAAACCGACCTAAAACAAGATCTAAAAAGAAAAAAATGGCATCATTTTTAATGGCCTGATGAATAATAGTCATAGTCTCTATATGCCATGGCAACTAAAGAACCAATATTGCCACCAGACTTCTGTGACAGTTCTGTGACATGTTTTTATCCCATGGGACTCAGGGCAATTTATGGCACCATCAACAGTGTTGAGAACTATCCCCAAAGGGCTCACAAGCTGATTGCAATTTATTTAAGGAAAACTTAACACATCTGAATGATTTGATTATGCAAATAATGGCAACCTTTTTTCACCTGCTCTTGTCAGTTGATTTCAAAGCTAGCTCTCCAGTCCACCAGCTGTTTATAATATTTTGGATTTCCCGTGTCTCTAAGTGGTGTGCACTTCTGATGAGGTGATAGTGACACAATACGGGTGAAACTGTTAAGTCTGCGCTTTCACAGCTTCTTAAGTTTTCCTTTAGTACTTTGCGTACAGTTAAAGAGAATGTAAAGCAAACTAGTTTTAAGAATGCCTCCAGGGTTTTCCAAATCCATGAGGTTATTTAGAGTCTTTCCAGACCACAGTCTGGAAGAAACAGAAATCAAGAAAAACAAAGCCTGGCCTGTAGCATTAATTGGCACAGTTTAAAATGTTATGGTACCCAAGGGATAATAGTTTCATCCTGGCCTTAGCATTTACCATTATTAAAAATATTGCCCTGTTGCTTGTTTATCTGGATTTAGAAGATTAGGGAATTTGTGTTTTAGTGAACGCTCATCATGAAAACAGTTGCAGTTTAATAGGTTGAATCAGACACCATATAATCACTTCTTGGAAGAACCTGAAACACATCAAATCAGGAACTATTCATTTTTCCCCATTTGCAGGTCATTTACTCACTGGGTAGAAACTATACCTCCCTTAATTAATGTTTTTTGAAATGCCACTGGTGAGTCTGAAATGCTTTCCAGTAACACACATTGGTTAAAAGCAAGCAAGCAAACAAACCAAATCAACTGTTTCTAGGTACTGGGATCACTTAAAACAGAACCCATTTACAAGCCTTTCTCCAGTTTAGATCTTTGCACTTTAACTTTTATGACAGTTCCCCTTTTAGAATTTCCCTTCTCAGTTCAAAGAAACTTCACATCTGTCCTCATGTGAAATGCAGAGTTAACACAAGTGTCAAGTCAGACACTTTGGAATGAATTTTTAAAATCTACAGCCTTTTTTGTTTTTACTCTTCTTTCCACACTTGCTTATTGCAGCAAGGAGGATTCTGTTTATTGACTTTAGCAGTTACTCATTTTTGTGGGGGTGTCATCCTTGCAACAATGATTTTACAAACAGGACACTGAGGTACAGGGTCATACAGATGGAGCAAGGGGGTGAAACTTAGAAAATAGGCATTCTGATCCCAATAGACCTATGGATTTGCATATATTTTGCATAAAGCACACAATACAGTTTCTCCTACACTGCCCCCCCCCCATTCAGATCTCCAGTTAGGCAAGTGAGTGACTTGGGTCAGTAGCTCTCTCAGCTAATCTTACCTAGCAGAATGATTGTGAGATTGGTGGGAGAAAACCATTTATGCCAGCCTGAGACCTGGGAGGAAGGGTGTGATAGAAGTGCAAGAAATATGTTTTTACAGAAAGAGAGCAATTTGATCCAGAGCTGGTCAAAGAATAAGTTAACCACCACTTTCTCTCCTCTGATAAGTGAAGCAGAATCTATGCCTGTTTCCCTGTGAGCAGGGCCATGGGGCTTCTTCCAGCTGGGCTTAGGATGGAGCTTTTGAACATAAGAACATAAGAACAGCCCCACTGGATCAGGCCATAGGCCCATCTAGTCCAGCTTCCTGTATCTCACAGCAGCCCACCAAGTATCAACCAATATCAGCAAGTGAATGTGGAGCACTACAGAAGATGTGAGCGCTGGGTGGGTTTTCTGAGAAGTGCCACTTGGGGGGCGTCTGCTGCCTTGCTGAGCCCAGCTGCAAAGTCAAAGTTGGTTTACTTCTCTCATCGAAGCTTTCCAGTGCTTGAAGCAGCCTGATACTGCGTGGTCCCCGAGGAAGGTGGGTCTTCTGGGGCTCTCCCCACACAGGGTGACCAGATGTCATAACTGCAAAGGAGGACAAAGCATCCCAAAATGTAGGACATCCAAGGAAAATGTAGGGCGTGGCAAAATAAAAGCTAAAAACTCATATATTGATATCATGTGATTAATTTAAACACTGTATTCCTTATTATTAAATTTAAAGCTATATGGCATGTAATTTGTTATCTATAGTTTATTAATTCCAAGAAGGCTCGTGGGGGAAAAGGAGGACACCGAAGTTCTTTTCCAGGGCAGGAGGCTAAAAAAGAGGACACGTCCTGGAAAAAGAGAACATCTGGTCAGCCTGGGGATCTCCATGCACGTGCCGGTTTCAGACCAGGCGACCAGAAGCTGTACAATCCTCGCCACACTTTCCTGGGAGTAAGCACCATTGGCTGTAATGGGACTTAGTTCAGAGTAGACCAGCCTAGCCTTGGCTTCTGGGGCGGGCTGGTGTGAACTCCCTGCGCAGCAGCTGGGAAGCCTTCCCTGGAGGCGAGTTCCCTTTGCCCGCTGCGAGGAGACGCATCCAGGACCTCTCCAAGCAGGGCGCGCTCCTCCTCCTTTCCCTCGGCGGGTCCTTTGGGAATGCAGGGAGTTGTGAGAAGCCATAAACACTCGCCCACCTCCCTCCCTCCCTCCGGCCCTCCACCTTCCCCGCCCCGCCCCCTCCGGCCCCCCGCTTTTCTTCGCAGCCGCCCCTTTCCCTCCAGCAAATCTCAGGTTACTTGGGCGAAGCGCGAGCGGGGCGCAGAGCTCGCCGTGCGTCTCCGGCTCTCGCCTGCAGGACTGCGCAGCCCGGCTCGACCCCGCGCCCGCTGCTGGACGACGCGCTGCCGCTGCCGCCGCAACAGATGGTCGGGGTTAGTGTGTGCAACTCCTCGCCTGCTCCGAGCTGGGAGCAGCGGGCCAGCCGGGGGGGGGGGCTGCGTCTCCGGGGCGCTCTCCGATCCCCCTCTCGGTGCCCAAGTTGACCAAACCCAAAACCGGGGGGAGGTGCCACTTGAGCAGCCCCCCCCCCCAGTCACTGAGCCAGGGCGGCAGATGGTGCAGGTAAAGGGGCGCCCCCTTCCTCTCCTCACTCCTCAGGCTGGGCTGGAGTGCTGCAGACCCGCACACTCCTCGGAGCCCTTGGCCGGGCTGCCTTCTCAATGCTGCTATTGTATTGCTGACAGATTATCAGGAGGCATCGCCTTGCCTGACTGTCCTCCTCCTCCAGCTCAGGAGGCAGGTTCAGGTCCGGGGGGGGGGGAATCAGGAAAGCCCCCGGGAGAGGGCGGGGGCCAGGCGTGGAAGTCTCTCTCTCTCTGCTACCCACCCCCCCGCACTGCTCGCTTGGGGCTGCTGCGAAAGCTTCCCAGGACGCTGCCTGGGACTTGGATGCCCTCGGGAGACCTTCCTGGTTCGGTTGGCTGCTCTGGCTGACTGGAAGGTAAACCTGCCTGGGGAGGAGCGAGTCCAGTCGGTGCCATCGGGGTCCACGTCCACGAGGCCGTGGTGGGGGATCGGTGGTGTGGAGTGGAGTGGTGACCGGGCAGGGCAGGGCGCCCGAGGAGTGCGGACTGCGGAAGGCTCTTCCGGGAGAGGCAGATCGGGGTGTGCGGTGAGCTTGGGGGGAGAGAGGCGGGGGCGCCAGCCTCGCCCTTCGCAGCTGCGGCGGAGCAGGTGGAGGTCGCTCACTGGCAGGGCTGTCCGTGTGGGAAAGTTTGACGAGGGGCCGAAAACTCCGTCGCGCCCCCATCACGGAGCGTGGAAGTCCAGCTGCTGGAGCTGCGTGTCTCCGAAGGAAGCCCCACAGTGGGGATTCCCGCCCGGTCCAGCCTTACAGCCCGGCTGCTGACTCGGGAGGAAACGCCGGAGAAGTGGAAGGCGTGCGCTCTGGAGGAAGCGCTCTGCCTTTTTGTTGCCCTGTTGGGAAGGATGGAGAGAGCTGCTGATCGCTGGTCTGATGAGGTATCTTAGAGCTCAGATGGGCTCATCGCTTTGGTATGCACGTATCGAAGGCTCCTGGATGCTGTTGTGAAATCTGCCACTGCTGCAAGGGACTGGCTGATGCCCCCATTCAAAGCAGCTCACCTTGAACATGGGGGCACAGGATTAGCATCTCCCAAGGGGTGAAGGGGAGTTTAGCCTTGTCCTCCCCCTCTTTCAGCTGAGAATGATGCTCTACTTAACCCTTTCTGAAATAAGATCTGAGCAGGTAGCACACCAAGATTTATGATGGGTGTTCTGGGCTTCTGGCGCTTGACCACCACCAAAAACCAGTACCCATAAAACTGTGCTTCAAGTTAAGCCATTTCTGCCCAACTTTGCATATACGCAACAGGGATCAAATGTATACACCTGTGGGCTGGGCAGAAATGGGTTAAACATATGCATCTATCCCCGCCCCATTTGACTGCTATATAGATTATGCTTGGCTTGTATTTTCAAGTGTGCCTCTCTGTCAGAATGCATCTTTATAAATAAGCCCTCCAGCAGTATCTCAAATAAGAGTACTGTGTTAGCAAACAGCTAATTGAGCTGGGAGTTAAATGACTGAAGTATTTTGATTTTCCACTCCACGCTCCTAAAGAGAGGTGGAAACTTTCCCAGAAATTTGAAGGCAGAAAAGGAGACTCCTGTTGAACGTGATACATGTTACAAGGGCTCAAGGACTCCAGTTTGCACTCCTTCTTTGCATCAGCAGCAAAAAAAAAAATCTTCCGGCAGGTTCTCTCAGCCAGCTTGTCTCTGCGCAGCTCTTGGATTTGGTAATCTTATAACCCAGGCAAGGTGCAGTGGCGTCAAGAATGTAAACACACAAACAGTGCTGTGACTAGGCTGCCGCCTGCTCTGTAGCTGGATTCTAGGCAGCTGACCTACAACCCACATGGATGCATGTTTACTTAGAAGTAGTCCCACTGTGTTCAGTGGGATTTACTCTTGTGCAGGTATGCTTAGGATTGCAGCCATAGGGACTTGAACATTCTTGAAAAGTTCAGAAAAACCCAAGTGTCCATGTTTACAAGTGTTACAAGATGTGGCAGGGACCGGGGGGGGGGGGCGATGATACACAGACTGGGGTGGGGGGTGAAATAATGGTCACCAGTCCTTTGACTTGATGGGACTGTCTTTTTTTTTCTTAAAGGAAGAAAAGACAATGCCCTCGAGCTCATCCAATTTTTTGTCAAGCAGTAATCTATAGTTCCAGATGGTAAATGTTCAAAGACATATTTATGGCTACTGCATACCTCAGGTTGACATTTGGTTTCTTCCTGACAGCACTTGTGCTGGGTGTACACACATGAAGTTCCCATTAGCAGCTCAACAGCTGTAAAACTGTTCATTGCTCAAAGGATGTTGCATAGTGAGAGTAACTGAAGGACAAGGAAAGAGACCTGAGGGATGTGAAGGAACATGATGGCCCCCCAACAGATCTGCTAATATGCAGGCAGATCATCCTATTTGTGTGAGGTGCTTTTATACCCCTCCTTTTTCTTCCCTGTTCCTAGTATTACCTTTGTGGAATGCATACCATGCCATACCACTAAAATTAAGTGTTGGGAGAGTTAGGACAGACAAAAGAAAATATTTCTTTAACCAGCATGTAATTAATCTGTGGAACTCCTTGCCACAGGAAGTAGTGTTGGCATCTTGCCTAAATGCCTTTAAGAGGGAACTGGACAAATTTCTCAAGGAAAAGTCCATCATGGGTTACAAATCATGATAAGTATGTGCACGCTCCTGGTTTTAGAAGTAGGCTACCTCAGAGTGCCAGCTGCAGGGAAGGGCACCAGATTCTGTCTTATTGTCTTGTGTGTTCCCTGAAGCATTTGGTGGGCCACTGAGATACAGGAAGCTGGACTAGTTGGGCCTTTGTCCTGATCCAACAGGGCTCTTCTTATGTTCAGGTGGATTAAGAGGCAATGTAGCCCTGGACTTAAATCAGAGAACATTCAAAAGTGTTGCTTGCTGTGTCATAGTTGGTTTTGGACGGGTTGCCCTCCCTACCTTGCAGGGTTATTATGAGGATACATTCCTTAAAGGTTCAGAGAGATGGTGCAGACGTCTCTCAAAGAGTTGATGCTTAGGAAGAACTGAATTTGAAGGATCACATGTGCAGGGCTATTTATGTGAATTTTTTTCTCTCTCTCCTAACCATTTTTTCACCAGCACTCAAAGAAATGTAATTTCATTGAACCAAGTAGCATTATTTTCTGTAACCTAGTTCTTTTTTCTTTCTTTTTTTAATCTGGCAAATGGCAAGGAATGCAATAACTTGTTTGAGGCTGAACATACTTTGATGTAGATTGGCTTAATTGTGTGTTAGTTTATTACTTGGCAGGGGCTTCCTCCTTTTGGCACTTCATAGGCAAGGTAGGCGAACTTGTTCAATTCATAATATGCAAGACGAGAGCATATTGCTTGTTCTTCAGATTTGTCCTCCTTTGGGTTTATGTAAATCTTGCAGAGCCAATGTGTAAAACTGCCATTTGTCAGGATAACGTTCATTATTTTTTTTTTAAAGGCAGAATAGGTGAATGTAACGGAGCAGCTCTTGAAAGTGTTGCACCTGGCCTTGCCTCATTTTGCTTGTTCCCATGCTCACCCTGGAGAGAACAATATTTGGGCCCTTCTCTACTTTGCATTTTAAGCAGGAACTGGCATAATAGTTACATCTAATTGTGATTTTTTGTTCTGAGCAGTAACCAGTGAAAACAGATAGTAGAATATACTGTGATGGTGTGGAACAGCATTTCCAAATATGGAAGGCGTTATACACCAACGCTCTTGCAGGAAGTTAGGCATCTGTGGAAAGAATGATTTTTTTGACTGATTTTCAAATACTATTCTGACTAGGTCACTTACTGCAAAGGAGTTTGGAGGGTTTATTGTCAAGGTTTGGAGCTGAACACAGTAACTGAATCGTATTGCTGTCTAGGCATATCAGACTCTTTTTGCAGTGTTTCTATGTATTGACAGGGCTTATTACAACCATATGAATCTAGACTCTTGGTTGTGATTTTTTTCAAGGCTTTGAAAATATAAAAATGACTTTTTGACATCCAGGTATTTGTACATGTGGAGATGGATGGATTTATTGCTAGCAGCCTTGCAAACCTCACTGTATGCCTAGAGAGTTGCACAACCCTAACAGCAAGGAGGGTCTTGTGTTGCCATACCTTTCAGACAAAAACCAAAAGAGAGACTTTATGTAAAGGTTCAGAGCTGATTCCATTATCTCCAAATCTATAGCCATCAATAAAGGCAAAGAGTGAGGCACTAATGTAGAGTGGCTTGTGTTATGTTAATTGAATTGTTACATAATCTTGCTCAGAGGGAGCCTCAGTGACATGGTGTGAATGTCCAGTGGTGGTTAATACTGCTGCAGATACCATCACTTCTCTGTATCATATTTTCTCTTTTTATTGAAACTCTGTGTACCCACATAACTATAAAGAGTTTGCATGGAGAAGGAGAAATTGCAGTAATTGTAAAATGCTTTCATAATCAAAATTCAATCGATTTGTGTTGGATTTAAGTCAGCACAATTGTGCATGTGGTTTATAACCTTAATTTTTGAAAAGAGCTGTAGATGGGCCTGATAAGCTTACCAAGTGATAGATTTTTCTCATGACTTTTTTCTTCTATTCCCTATTTATTTCACTACACAGGTCTGAATCCAGGCATTATTTTTTGCTTTTCAAGGGTGTTAACTTTTCCTCTCCAGGGAGGAAATGACTTTCTTTCCCAATGCAGTATATGTAGGTTGCTTCAAATCTAATCTTCAAAACATGAATGATAACTTTTGTTTACCTATTCTTTTCTTATCCTTAACATTTTTTAATGAGATGAAAGGGCTGTTGAAGTTGTGTTATAGGTAACTAATTCCCAATTGTAAATCAGATTTGTTACCCAAGGATGGTATACCAGAGTGCATTAGCTTGTCTGGGGGCCAAATCTTATCCAATTTTTCAGTGCTGATGCAGCTACAATACAGCCACAAGATAAGGAAACAAAAATTCCCTTATCTTGAGGAGGCCTCAGTGACTGCCCCTCCCTCAGCAGGATGGAGCACACACCCTCTTGGCATGCCTGCATCAGCACTGGAAAATTGGATAGCATTGGGCCCTTAGTGTCATTATATTTTGCACTCAGTGCCAGAAAGCACACAGTGACTTGCCTAACATGATGTGCAATCCTATGTCTGCTCAGAAGTAAGGCCTACTTCCAGGTAAGAGTACAAAGGATTGTAATGTTAATGTATGAGCACACTGTTTTTACACACTAGAGTAATTGCAATTATGATTCTGTGAATAACCATTCTGTGAATAACGATTATGTGATTCTATATACAGTACTCCAGTACTTCCCCTGGGGGCTGGGGATAAGAATAGGCCCTCAGTTTGGCTGTACTTGTCGTAAGAGGCGACTAAACAGCCACCTGGTAGATGGGACTCGTCAGCTTGGGAAGGCAGCTCATCTGAGAGAAGGAAAACTCTGATCCCAAACCTCCACTGCCTTGTGGCTACATCCAGTTATGGAAAAGGCTTCAGGAGTCCACCTCAAGGCAAAATCTGGAGCCGGAGTCCCTGAGGCAGTTCATGGCTGAACACAGTCACGTTCTGGCAACTCCTGCGACGCCGCTGGAACCAACCGTATTGGCCTTTGCCTTTCCATTGGACCATTTCAGCGACGTGGAGAGGGGGGATTTGCTGCATGGGTAACAGCCTATCCTCCATACCTACTTTACCCAGGCTTCGCGCACTGGAGAGGACACTCTGTTCCAGAACCACCATTCAGAGCTTGACACCATAGTCTTCCAAGACTGAAGGATGCCAACAATACAGTACTCCTACTTTCCAACACAGATCAGAATCCTCATTTTACCAAATGAATATTAATTGAAACTAAGAGAGAGTACATTTTTCCAACCCTGAAAGTAGAAACAAATAATCAGTGTGCCCAGGTATGACTGATCAGTGGCCATTGACCTTGTGTATGTTACCTAAGTTGACTGTTGCATATTTAAGGCTGTTCCAAGGTGAAACACTACCAGAGTTCTGATTTGCTACTCCATAAATGAACAGCTGACCAAGGAGGTGGCATTGCATTGAATTAATAGAGAATTCAAGAAGGTGGCAGAACAGGGCAGGGAATGGGGCCTCAGTTGGGGTGGAGAGTGGCAGATGCAGAGGGTGGATATAATAGCAATGGCTCCAGTGATATCCTTTGCTCCATTTTGCCCCCAAAGTGCCCCCATGTCTCTACCTGGACTTACACCAGCTAAAGAGCTCATACAGGGTCCATGTATGAGCAGAGTAAGATAAGCATGTAGCCTTATGGCATGTGTTGATCATTTAGCAAGAGCTTAGCATTAAAAGAACTTCTGTGTAGGTTTTTCAGGAGACAAGAATAATGCACAAGACACCAGATTCCTGTTCATGAATCTTTCTTGGAAAATCCATGTGGTTGATAAATTTGGACAATTATCCTCACTTAGGAAACTTTTGATGTAATGGTTTGCAATTTACTTCAGAAAGCATTATAGTGGAGAAAACCTTCTGGTAAAAAGTTTGCAGAAGAATGAAGAGGTTTCTGATAGCTGTGATCCAGCTTATGTTTGAAGTTACAGAGTATATGATTTCAGGGTACTCTGTTGATGTCTCTTTTGTCCCACCCCATTCAGTATATACTGTATCTTATTACAGAGTGAGAGCTTCCTTATTTGACTTGGTTTTGAGCTCTGGGGTGCTCCAATATAATGCCAGGAAAGTCAAGTTTAAAGGTGTCCCTTTGAGTTATTTTCACCACCTTCAGATGCTGAGTAAGTTCTGACTTTCCTCCCAGAACCTTGCAGCTCTTTGACTGGAAGTTTATGAAAGTGTGGTAGTTAAGGCATGATGGCTATAGCAAGTTTTGCATGAACCCAAGAAAAACTCTTGGGAACTGTAACTTATATACATGTCAACTTCCCTTCTGACAGGACTGGGGAATGAGGAAGACATCATGGACATGCACCAGGGTCTTCACTTGCTGCTTATAGTCTTTCCAGTACAATTTCTGTGGTCCTCAAGGCATAGTCTAGCACAGGGATGTCAAACTCATTTCATACAGAGGGCTGAAGTTAGCATTCATTGTGCCTGCTGAGGGCCGGAATTGACATCATTAAGCAAATGATGGCCACAAATAAGCACTTTGTTCTCACATAGAAACTCATTAGCTGCATATGATAGAAGAGAAAATGTGCAAATTTTCTTAATAATTTCAGGATGTGAGAGAGTCCAATTATAATGGTGGGGGGCAGAAAAATTGCTTCTGGGAGTCACATTTGGCCTGTGGGGCCTTATGTGTGACACTCTTGGTTTAACACATACATTCTGCATGAAAAACATAGGGGAACTGTCCTAGTGATTTTTCCATGTCCAAAAGAGCACTCTGAAATGGCCATCACTGCTATGAGATGCAGATACTGGCTTACTTGGCTTTAAAAGGTAGTTTGTCAGACTCCTGGCAGATGGTACTAATTATAGCCTGAAAGCTGAATAGGGTATCCATGTTCAGAGGCAGCCATCCTTCCACAGGTTCTTGGGATATTATCCATTTATTGCCAATTAACTCTGCCACACTTCGCATGTTCCTTTGTCTCTAGCCAGTGGCTTCTTGTCACCCATCCAAGGCAAGACCCGAGCTGATCCTGTTTAGCTTTTTCACGCAAGGCGACAGCTCAGCCACCAGACTTCAGCCAAGGAGAAGCATCAGGCTCAATAGGAGGTAAACTGAGAATCACCTGAGACCAGCGTTCCCCTCCTTTGGCTCCTGGCTCCCTTATTGACTCTAGGTCTGGGTACAATTTAACCCCTGCCCTCTCATGTGCCCAGGGAACGAGTCTTCCTGAACAGGGTAAGACTAACTTCTGAGTAAGTGTATGTAGACTAGCACTCTAATATACCTTCTGTATTTATCTGGATGTGTTTTAATTCTATTTTTCAATTTGTGTTAATTGGAACCAGTTCCAAGAGTTGGGATGAAATGGGCTAGATGGACTAGAGCCATGAACAGGAGCATTATTAGGGCAGTGATTTTAAGCATTGTGCTGCTGCGCACTGGTATGCCATGAATGGTCTGCAGATGTGCCTCGGGAATTTGGGGAAGAGTCATATTAGTAGGGTCATTGGCAGACCTGAGCCCCCTTCCCCCTGCCAGCAGTGCAGTGTGTATTGTCAATTCTCAGAAAAACTGATGGAATGCCTTAGTAGTGGAGCCAGGGGGCAGAGCTGTCCTGCATGGCTCCAAAACTCCCCAAGTAAGCTGTCCCTACCCCTCGCTCTCAGGGCCATTCTGAGGAGTGAAAGCAGTGCAGAGGCATCTCCTCAGCATTGCTTTTGCCCCCAAACAGGGACATATTACGGGCCTCCTTTTGGCTCTGCTACTGGTGTGCCTTGACAATTTTGGTGCGTTGTCAGTGTGCCATGAGATGAAAATGGTTGAAAACCACTGTAGTATTAGGGGTTTGGGATACGCTGCAACACTTTGTAATGGGTCCCCACCTGTAACCTTTGCTCGAAATTATAAATCAAGGGGAATGATCTGGGAGGCTTTAGTTTATTCCTTGGTAAGTACAAAACATAAAGAAATTGTGTACAGCCTGGTCATTTCCATTATCCTTACTTGTGAAAGTCTCATTTCCACCAAGTGGGATTCCATTCAGGTTTTGAATAAAGCAGGAGTTCCTTTTCCTGTTAGCCTTTCTGTAGTAGTGTGCAGGCTAGCTGCCTACATCAGTTGGCTCTTCAGTTAAGCAAGATTGTTAAACAAAAGCACCTGGGCTGCAAGCGCTTCTACAGTAAAACAAAGATAGGCGTGACGGGGTACACATGGGGGGCACTATCTATGCAGGTGTCCCCCCATATCTGCTGTTTCCATATCTGGGAGGGGGGTGGGGCCGGATGGAACCCCCACAGATACTGGGGCTCGCCTTTTTTTGTATATCTGACACTTGTCATATGATGGCAGGTAGCTCCAGGGTCTGGTGAGGCACAGCAATTTTGAGAACATGTCAACATGTTTAATCCCTGTTTTAATTATTGCTCACTATTACTACTCACTAATAATCTTATCTACATTTAATTTTAAAAAGGTAAATCTGTTGACTAGAGAAAACAGTATAGTACACATAAAGGCCTGACTAGGTCAACTTATCTAATATTGGCGGGGGAACAGAACTTCCCTAGCCAAATTGCTTGAGACCTCAGCCATGAAGCCACTGTTGCCAGGAAGAATCTGTTGAGTAAAATTGTTGGTACATTTGCTGAGTTGTAAGTGGTACCTCACCCATTGCAAGTTCCAAGCAGAGTACTGCATCCTGTTTAGTGGGTACCACGCATAAAAAGACAAAGTGGTAGGTAGATAGGTCTTGGTAGGACTGCCAAAATCTCTAGATTCATCTTTTTTTGCTTTGCATGGGTATGCCCAGTGAATGTGAACCAGTATCTTACCTATGAGTAGCTTCATTGTCAACTCTTTGGGCAGTCTGTATGAAGTAATAGCATGTAATGCCTTGGCAAAGTGCTAGGCAGGCTGCAGTGGAGTGATTGAGTTTGAGTATGGGTGAGTGAAGCATGAAGGTCAGGAGGTCCTGGCATGGATGAGCCAAGCTGAATACCACATCAAGGCAATGAGAAATAGAGACAGGAGGCGTGGTCAGGGATGGGACAGGGTTGAATGATGCATACAGAGTAGAGGGGCCAGAGATAGAAGATGCAGTTAGAGCTGAACTTGTGGACCTGTACTACGGTAGTCAAGGTTTTGCTATGTTGCTACTCGGATTGCTCAAATCAATGGACTGACCTGGAAACAAGAACATAAGAACAGCCCCGCTGGATCAGGCCATCGGCCCATCTAGTCCAGCTTCCCGGACTAGTCCAGCTTCACAGCTTCTCACAGTGGCTCACCAAATGCCCCAGGGAGCACACAAGATAACAAGAGACCAGATTACAAGAGGTTTTTATAGGTGCTAATGCATCCTCATTGCGCCAAGGTCTCAGGTGACCATGCTCAACTTGATATTGCAGCCTAGAGGACTGCATGCTTAAAGGGTCCTAGTGTGTGTATGTGTGGCTGCTGAAATGTTGCCTGCTTAGAGTTCGTTTGAGATGTGCCCAGCCCCAGCTCTGTGCATATGGCTAGACACCTGGCCCCCATCAATCCTGGGAGTAGGTGTGAGGGAAGATACTCCAGATCTCAGTGCTTGCAAGGATCTGGTGCTAAATGAAGCTTGTGGGCTCCAAGTTTGCCATTTATGTAATCTGATTCTTTATTCCACTGTCTAAACAGCTCTTTAAATTGACTCGCATGGTAGCTCAGATAGATGCCGAGACTCAGATGAAGCTAATTGCCTGTAGCTTTCTTACAAGTTCATGCACGAGGCTGAAATTGATCCTGATGTCCCATATTGAAATTCAGCCTTTGACATAGTCTCTTAAATTTCAGCTATGCCTGTGCTGTCTTCTTATAAACCTTAAAAAGTGTTCTGAATGGAAACAAATGTATTTAAAAAAATACAGAATCATTTACTCATTGGGCAATTTGGGCGCAATCCTGTGGGGGAGTTGGGCCAGTGCAAGTGCCTTGCACTGGCCCAAGAGTGTTGCAGAAGGTGCTGTAAAGCACTTTTGCGCCACTCTGAAGTGCACCTTGCACTTCAGCCTCCTTGTGGCCGGTGCAGGGCATCTGGGGGGATCATGGGAAGGATGGGGAGGAGGCGGGTGGGAGGTGTTCCAGGGCGGGGGAAGGGCAGGTGGGGAGTGGGAGGCAGGGCCAGGGCCCAGCGGTTATGCCAGATCCTGACCCCCATTTCTGGGTGGCTCAGAGCAGCTTCTGGCTGCTCTGTTCTGCTTGGATCTGCACCACCTCCTAAGGTGGCGCAGATCCGTATAGACCCATTGGGGCCACTGCAGCGCAACACGGGGTAAGGGGAAGTGATTCCTCTTGCCTTGAGCTGCACTGCTTTTGGCCCCAAACTTGCACTGGATACAGCACAGGCGCATCAGCCTGCCTGTTTCCAGTGCAAGTTAGGATTGGGTGGCCCACTTCTCCCAAGAGCTGTCCATGTGCTGCAGGAAACATTTCTGACATTTCTTTTAGACTTGACAAAATAAACGATTTGCCTCTTATCAAGATGACAATCGGAGGCAACCTGGATTTGGATGAAGTGATGCATTGTGAAACCAGCTTTATTTTTTGGCCATTCCTTTAGTACTCTTTGGAGCTAAGTAACTCCCACAGCTTTCAGTAGTTCCCAAACTGTGCATTGTGGTGCCCAAGGGCATCATGGCTTACAAGAGTACTGCAGGATGTCCTAGGCTGCCTGTTCTTACTGGCTGTCCTAGGTGCCACCATCCTGAATTGCACAACATCTTGTACGATTCAAGATGGTGGCACCCAGGAGATCCAGACAAGAGCATTGCCATGACAGGGCTCTGTGACTGCAGGGTGCCCTTAGTGCAGTAAGCTTGGGAACTACTAGTATAGACCAGTGGGGATAGGAGAAATGTTTTCCTTATTGTCCAGCTATAACTTAATCAGAATCAACAATATTTAAAAAACTGCAAATTCACTAGCCTTCAGAGTTTAAGAAATTGCTGTAGATAAAATAGGAAAAGGATATGGTTTCAAAATCCTTGAGCAGCATATTTAGTGAATCATGCTACTCTTCAGTAGTTGGGAGTAGCTGTGATTGAGCATGTTTTGGGAGAAGAGGTTTCTGTTAATATGAGAGGTGCTTTGGCTATTGTGCTGTAATAAGGTAAGGAACAAAATTTCAGCACCCTTAATCTTGGGTGACCTAAGAAGACACATAACTTTTTTTTAGGGAATTCCTCTCCTCTGGTGAGGCGAAACCTTCCCTGGTAAAACGGTGGCACTTGATATTTGTGGGATGCTGCTGGAATGCTGTCATGTTGTAACTTGGATGCACAATGTGTCCCATCTCTGAATTCTGATGTATTCGATTCCTCTTCCTCATTTAGCTTCCAGTGTCTGTAAGAGTTTAAACTACGCTGGAAAAAAGCCCATGTTTGGGATTTAAGGAAATATTTGTGGTGCAATTCATTAAATTAAGTCTCTAAAACATGTATCTAATTACCATCTTAAGCTCCTTATTCTGTACTAAATAACAACTGGTTATTAAGACATTTGCTTGAGGCCTCCACCATCCGCACATGAATTCTAGTGTTTAGACCTCAAGAAATACACTGCAGACAGTCCACTGAATTGTGTTGGCATAAAAGCAGCAGTCTTAACTAATCTAAATAATTGAATGAAGGAAGTTAGTTTCTAACATGTTTTCAATTTCAGAAGAAACTTTGAAAACTCATTATGTAAAACAGGGATGTTTACAGTTGCTTTTAATGTGCAATCTGAAACAAATCATTAGGGAGAAATTTATCTCTTACTTTCACTGAATTGTCTGTAACAATCCACACGATCATCATGTGTACAGTGAACAGGGGAGGGAATTGGATTATGGTGAAAAGTGCTACCCCCTGACCTACACATTTATACCAATTGTCTGTATGGTCCCCAGACAAGTATAAGCTGTATACTAGGTCCTTCGCTGAACATACATACACATTGTAAATTTTATTTAGAAAAGCAGTATAGAAGTTATTAAATAAAGTGCAAAATATATACTTGAACTATCTTCAGTAATCAAGGGGTGGGGGCATAGTTCTCAACAAACTATCCATGTGCCACTTCTGGTGACCGCTGAAATAGGTTCTCCCAGGGTTGGGAACTCAAGACAGTAATTCAGACTTGAGTCATGAAAATGTGTGATTTGGGGTGACTTCTCGTGAGTCCCATTTTCTTTAGTCCCACAGAAAATAGAATACTCATTTTTTACCTTGCATGTAAATATCATTACAAGAGATTTCTAATATAGGTCATAAGGTCTCCTCCTCAATTTGATAGGCAAGTTAGCCTTTCGATTGTGTTCCTGTCAGTTATAGATTTTATATTGCTTATGCACTGTTCCTTGTTATACTCTTTGAAATACTAATTTTTAAAATGACTGTGAATTAAGATTTTGTTTGGAAGGCAGGTGTGAATATAAAGTAGCTAATTGGCAAATCCCTTAATTTTAACTTTTTTTAAGTTTATGCTGAAATATTAGAAAGTAAACTTGTAGAAGTGTCATTGCTTCTAGTTAGTGTCATTTTGTAAGATGAAGGCTAATTGTCTGCTGGGGGGGGGAAAAAAACAAATCTGCCAGAAACACAAGACGGCAACTGAGAAAAATGCTGATGTTTTAGCACACATAAACACATTTTTGGGCTCATTAGCCGCTATCAAATCATGCCTCAAGGTGACACCACTCCTTTGCTGTGTGTCTCATTTTGCATGTTAAAACTTAACTTCATGCTTTTAAATTGGATGGTGGTGGATCCACAGTAGTGTAACATATCTCCCTTGAAATGCAAATTGTGACATCATTTGCCCACATTTACAGAGCAAAGACATTTAAAAACTACAATACAAATGTCTGTATGACTTGAGTTTGCAAGGAGTAATTTCTGAGTGTATTCATAGGGTAAAAATAGAATTGCTTCTAAAAATTGGAGTACAGTTATGCATCACTTAACTGGGGCACATTATGCAATCCCTGTTGTTATTTGATTAGGTCATTAAGTGAACATTCAGTCCAATCTAGTGCCTTTGTTGTGTAAACAAACACTGCCTGCCGGACACTCTCTGGCTGAGGCTGATTGCCTCTTATTTGCATTAAGAGCTTCTTTGTTGTATAAACAGACACTGTTGCAGGCTGTGGGAGACCTGACTGCCTCATTAAGAGCCTCTGTTGTGCTTTGACCACTATCATTAAGTAGAATGTTGTTAAGTGATGCACGCCTGTAATAAGAACTGCCCCAAGGACTTCAGTCTTTTACGGGCACAGGGATATTCTTATACTGCAGTCAATGCTTGGCCATGTTAGCTTTGTAGAATTAATGGGTCTGCTTGCATGATAAATGTTTTTGTGCAACTAAAATCACAAATAAAACCACGTCTTCCCAAACATCTTTTCTTCCCAGTGTTCCATACTGAAGGAACTCTGCCCAAATATCAATGTACCATACCCTACCGTCAGATTTGGTACACACATAATGTGCTCTTAACCATTTTGGTTCTCATGACTCAGTCCTGTAGTTAATGGCCTTGAACAGCTTGTTACTGTAGTCCAGCGGTTTTCAAACTCTCCAGGAGTTTGAAAAATGCTCTAAGTCCTTGCAGGGGTGGGGGGAGGCAGCAGGGGCTGGGAGAAGGCAGCAAGGTGATCCTCAGGATCTTGCCGCTCAGGAGACTGCAGGGGCTTGGGTGCACTTACCAGAGCCTCTTGCAGCCTTCCGGGGGTGTGGGAAGCCCTGCGTGACCTTCTGCAGGGCTCCCCGCCACTTCGAAAGTGAAAGTGGAGTGATAGCGCTCTACCGCCGCAAAACTGCTCCAGTTTCACATTCAAAGTTGCGGGGAGCCCTGCAGAAGGTCTCGCAGGGCTTTCTGCACCGCCAGGAGGCTGCAGGAGGCTCTAGTAAGTGCACCCAAGCCCCTGCAGTCTCCTGAGCAGCGTGTTCCTGGGGATCGCGCTGCTGCCTCCTGGCTGCCCCAACCCCTTAAGGGGGCAGAGTCCAGGGCCCACAGGCTGGGGCACCGCGAGGTCCCAGTAGGAAAAGCCCTGAGTTATATGGTCAGGGAAATTGAGCATTGGCTGCCTTAGATGCTTATTAAAGTCTAAAGGGCAGAACTAGTGAGAGAAGCCTCATGAAAAAAGGGATTTGTACAATTACCTAAAGTAATGGTAATGACTTCTGTCTGCCTCCCTTTTTTGATTTTCTTTATGCATGGAATATTTAATTGCACCTCATGACTAAGATGTTTCTCACAGCCCAATCCTGAGATGCGCGGGGCTGCAGTGGCACCGACATTAGCTGCTGCCACATCCTGTGCACTCCAGGCAGCCACCGGCAGCTCCTTAGGAGAAGGGACTTTCGTCCCCTTCCCCTGAGTAAACTTGCCAACCCAAAGGTCGGCAGATAATCAAGAGCCTCCATGTCGGGCAGTAAGCCTGTCACGGAGGCTCTGGATCCAGTACAGCTTTGCTCCACGGGTCCAACCCCCCTTCCTCCCTACTCCCTCCTCCCCGCCTCTCCCCTTCCCTGAACATCTCCTGCCCACCTTCTCCCTGCCCTCCGCCTGCCTCCCTCATCCCCCACGCTCCCACTTACCTCTCCGCTGCTCAGCAGCCTGCATGACCAACGAGTGGCGGTGCTCTGGTGACTGCCTGGCACTAGCCCAGTCAGCCCAGCACTGGGCTAGGACCGGCGCTCGCTTGGCGGTAGGGCCCGCAAACGGGCCTTACAGCACATTTGCAACAGTGTGTGCCGGCAGTAAGCACTGTTATAATTGTGCCATTTTATATTTGCAGAAATAAAGTCTTTATCCAAGGAAAACAACCAAGCAGCTTGTTAGAATAATATTTCTTACCAGAGACACACAAGCAGAGTTGGGGGCTGCATTGCAAAACTGATTTATGCTAGCATTGTAGGCAGACCCATTTATACCAGGGATGTGCAGACAACTCCATGTAAAACCTGAAGAGAGTTATTTATTTACAGATTTTTATATCGCCCTTCCTCCAAGGAACTCAGGGTTGTATATTTAGTTCCTTCCCTCCTTTTGTCCTCACAACAACCCTGTAAGGTAGGTTAGGCTGAGAGAGAGTGGTTGGCCTAAGTTCACCCAGAAAGCTTCATGGCTGAATGGGGATTTGAACCTGCATCATCTGAGTAAGTACAATTTCTCAACCACTACACACCAACTTGGCATTACTCTGAGCCTTTTCTGCATTTTAAAATCTGTGTGCTATTATAGGTGTCTAGATGATTTGGGGGGGCGGGGGGGGGCTTGATAATTGAAGGAGTTTATTACTTCAGTACTCCAGTATGGCAAAGGAGTAGTATACCTATAAACCTGCTTCCATGCCCTTCTAGCTTGCTGAATTTGGAACCGCAAGTGTATATCCCAATGCATATCCAATTTACAATGTTGTATACAAAATACAGATGTATATCTGCACTGCTTTGCTTTCAGTAGGATGCGGTTAAAATTTGTTCCAAATTCTTATATAACTAGCTGCATGGAAAAACAATTTTTTTTATCATATATCTAGGGCTGGGTGTTGGTGTAAGGGTATAGAACTGCAAATGTAACTGTTATAAAACAGTAACGCCTATTCTTTCTCCTTCCCTTTTGTGTATAGCATTCCCACTGGACATGTTGACTTCTCCCACTGCTGTGAAAATTAGCAGAGACATGCTAGCTGTAGAACCACTTCAAAGGCACCGAAGCATTAGGTTGGGTAATTAATTTAGACCAAATATGCAATTGGCATGACACACATTACTTGAATAAGAACTGGATCAATAATTAAGCAGTAGTAAATCTTCTTGAGACTATTTCCATCCTGTCAAAAATTTAAGTTCTCCACATCCAACTGAGAAACCTGCTGATGGACCAGTAAATGTTTATACAATTAGCTAAATTACCTAAATGATTTCAGGGAAATAATCACCCTTGCCTCTTGCAGAGGTTGGTAGCCAATCTCTCTTGCTCTGGGGGAAGTAATGAGGAAAGTAGATAATGGGATCCCCAACAAACTTTTAAAGAGGGGGATGTTGAAGGAAAAAACAGTGAAACAGATTAAACTTTTGTTATTGTGTTGGCCTCGATTTGTTAAATATTTTTTATTTTAAAATAGTAATATCTCACCTTTCCCTTCCCATTTGGGATGCAGCTGTAAAAGAATATTAGAGAACTACCTGTTAAAAGTGCCTCCTCTTTGCCACATTTGCAGAGGCCAGCAATGTAACCTTTTTCCCCCTCACTCCCCTTGCACATTAGCAGAATTCAGCTGGTAGTGTGACATGTTATTGGTCTACCTTAATCTTCTGTTAGTTGAGAGCTTGCTCTAAACTTTGCTGTTTATTAATTGTTAATATGTTTTTGCCCCTTAAGAGAAACCAAGTGGAACTCTGGGAAAAGTAGGGAAAAAGCAAACTCAAGGCAGATTTAGAACCTTGAATGAGTCTAGGCCTCTGAACTGTTGTGATTTCATTTATTGACTTGCTATATAAAACTGCTTTGTGAACTACTCCTTCTGAAAAGTGTTATAGTGTATAAATAGTGTTAATAATTGAATTTCCCTGGACTGGAGTGTAACAGTAGTGGATAGGTGATGTGAGCCTATGAGATAGTAATACACTGATTGATGGAACTTCTGACCATATTGAAGAACTTTCTCACTGCCTCAAGGCAAATGTGTCTACAAATTGGATCTTTGGAAGCATTTCAAAAATCTTTTCCTGTATTCAGACTGCTATTTTCACATTAGCAGAGTACCTTTCTGACCAGCCTGTATCAGCTGTCTCATTGTGCTTTAAAAGTGAATTGTTAGGGTTACCTAATCATCAGATGCAGACCTTTTCAAACATTTGTTTTTCCAGATTGCTCCTTAAAACATGGTATTTTGCAAGATGATCACATGGTTTTTATCTCCTGAAACACCTGAAGCCATGATCAAGAATGTATTTTGGTCAACCGCATGCTCCTACTAGCAGTAACCTGATCGCAGTGTGGACTATTGTATTTCAAGCAGTCTAATATGGAGGGAACCCTATAGCATCATTAGGATTATAGCTATGTATTCAGGGCATGGAAAAAATCCTAAGAATGAAATCCCTTTCCTGGCTTAAACCCAGAATTAAAATAATCAACCACATAGTTATCAAACCAAACAATGCAGCTCCTACATTGGCAAACTAGTGATGCTGGGATTTAAGGGTTCAGAATGCAAGTAATGTTCATTATTGTGAATGGGATGGAAAGGATTAAATGGCTATACACTAACATTTCTGTGCGGACTACATTGTTTGGAATGCGGCTCCATTTCAGGCTATTGCATAATCAAGCAGGTAAAGGCTTAGGACTTGTGTCCTGCTGATATTGGTGGTGATAACTCCTTCCTGAATGGATTGATTTATATGCTTAGTCTCCTTGCAAGTTTTTTCAACCACCATGAGAGTGATTGCATTAAAAATCTGCAGTGAGAAAAACCCATTCATATTCTCTGTGAAAGAATAATGCAGGATCATGATCAGAAATATACTTAGTTGTCCGAACTGGCTTCAGCTGCACTATTTCAGGTTTTTTTTTTAAATAATGTTTGGGAATAATTGTGTTTGAACGTATAAAGCAGTCTTGCATGTTCACCAATCACAAATCCAGTATTATCTGCACTGACTGGAATTGCCTCTCTGGGATTTCAAACAAGGGTCTTTTCCTATCCCAAGTACAAGGGGTTCCATCCAGGATCTTCTCAGCATAAAGCCTATGCTCTAGCACTGAGCTACAACCCTATCTCAATGTTAATGGAGAAGACAGTATGTCAGATGAGTGGGGGGATGTTAGAGCAATACATATGCAGAAAGTCCTGAAAAGGGGCTCACTGCCAGGGCAAGGGACAGAGCATGTAAATGTAGAAGATAAAGGCCTGCTTTTGACCCATAGCATTCTGTGCAGCCAGGCCAGGCCTGAGCTATAGTAGTGCCCAAATTCTGCCCCTCCCCATTTTCACACATACATGGGTACATGCCATTTCTGTCATCAACACCCATCTCATCTTCAAAGGCAGAGAGGACCTTAGGAATTTAGATATGTGAGATCTGTATTTTTCTATTAACATTTGAATCAGGCCTGAATTGTTGAAAAATCACAGGACTGGGCAGCCAATTTCTGGATTGAAAGATGCACTTCATCTCCTAGCAGCTATCTAGATTCTTTGTTAAGAACGTAAGAAGTGCCTTGCTAGATCAGTCCATTTAGTCCAGCTTCCTGTATGTCATAGTGGCCCACCAGATGCCCTTAGAAGGATGTAAGGCAACAAGATACCCACATCCTGTTACCATTCCCCTGCATCTAGCATTCAGAGATATGCTACCACTGGAGGTTGCATAAAGCCATCATGGCTTGTAACTTTAACTCCATAAACCTGTCCAATCTACTTTTAAAGGCATTTAGGTCGGGTGCCATCCCCACATTCTGTGGTAAGGAGTTCCACGGTGATCTCACTGTTTGGTGATCTGGAAAAGCAAAAAATATAAGGCAAATAGGTACCTATTTGTTTCTTGCAGACCCTGTCTGACAGCAGGAGTCCAGATGTGAAATCTGCATAGTCTGAGCAATTCTGCAGCAGTCATTCTCAGTCAATCAAGATGTGGACCATTGCAAACCCATTTGTGCCCTATGGGGAAGGGCTATGCAGCTGAGCAGATGCTGGCAGCATTAAAGGACGTCTGAAACTCTTGAATACCTGAAAAGTGTTGGGAGGGAACTATGATAGTATGCATCTAGGAAACTGTTTGGATCTGCAAAAATAACATCTGCAACTATAAGGAAACTGGCATGTCTATGATATATTTGTGGGAGCAAAGCTTTGATTATTGAGCCCCTAAATTCCATTTTTTTTTTTAGGCTCTGTAAAGTAAGGGATTTTCAGATTGTCATGGTGAGATTTTCAAAGTTGATAAAATAATAATAAAGTTGAGTTAGAAATAGTGAGTGCAAGCAGCTACTCCCATTGTATATGCTTGTCACTTCATCCTTCGTGGATCAAAGGAAATGGGCCATATCAACCCAGACAGAGAAGCTCCAGAGAAACAAAGGAGGAGAATCAAAATGGATTTGATAATAAGGAGGAAAATCAAAATTTTCCCAATATGAAAGTCAGAGAGGACTTATTGGTAGTGTTTATGCTGGATCTATTTCTAGAAGTGTTCGTTTCTGGTGAGTAAGATAGGATTACAGCCTAAGTTTTACTGACTTTTGAGTAAAATAAATAACAGTTTTCAAACATTTCTATTTCTGACCTAGTTCTATTTCTAACCAGTGTTCCAATGAACCTTGACTCAGGAAGCTAGTCTGTCACAAGGTTTATGCTGAACTAAAAACAAACCAAAGTGCACTCTAGAATAGGGGTGCCCAAACCCCACTTGCGGCTCTCAAGGCCTCTCAGTGTGGCCCTCAGGGAGCCCCCAGTCTCCAATGAGCCTCTGGCCCTCCAGAGATTTGTTGGCGCTCGCACTGGCCCGATGCAACTGATCTCAGCATGGCAACTGTTTGACCTCTCGCATGAGCTGTGGGATGAGGGCTTCCTCCACTGTTTGCTGTTTCACATCTGTGATGCAGTAGCAGCAGCAAAGGAAAGGCCAGTCTTGCTTTGTACAAGGCCCTTTTATAGGCCTTGAGCTATTGCAAGACCTTTATTCATTCATATAAGTTCATCTTTAATATATTCATTTATGTAAACTTATGTAAATTTATTCAAATTTTAAATGTAAATTAATTTTCCCCCTGGCTCCCAACACAGTGTCAAAGAGATGATGTGGCCCTCCTGCCAAAAACTTTGAACACCCCTGTTCTAGAAGGAGGAACTTGGAAGTGCTTTGCTAGATGTTGGTGAAGTCAGTGGCGTAGCTAGGTCATTTGACATCCGGGGCCCATAAATTTTTGTCACCCCATATAACATAATCAATTATTTAATTATGAATTCATTCACATTTTTATACTGCCCTTCCTCTAAGCAGCTCAGGATTTGAAATGAATAATAATAATGGCCAGAGAATAAATGCAGTGAATATTTCCCCAAAGCAATGGATGAAATTCTGCATCAAATGGTATATAACATGATAGTATTATTCCTAAAAGGAATGGTTTCCAGAATTTTGGCCACTAGGGTGTCACCCCCCCCCCCAAGAATGTCTAATTGACCTGTTTTGAGTTAAGCAGTGGTTCTCAAATTTTTAACACTTTTAAACCCACCAGAAGTGATGTCATGGCTGGAAGTAACATCATCAAGCACAGCAAAATAATTATAAATAATTAAATTAAAGAAAAACAATTAAATAAGGGGAAGCCAGCCCTGTTCCACCAAGTGAATTTTTCTCTGCAGCCTGCTTGCAAGAACACCCCCCCCACACACACACACACAAATATCTGAGATTTTCAGCCTTCCCCAGTGCCCAGTTCAGTGTAAATTCTTATATTTCAAGCATAGCACTATCAGGACCCACCTGGCTTTACAAGTCTAAAAACAAATAAAAATGGACCTTACCAGCTGAAGCCTCTGTTTTATTCTTTGGGGGATGCTGCCTTCTGGAGCATTTGTTGAGCTCCGCTTTCATCAGATTGGGACCATGCAACTAGCCTTGCATTCCCCTTTGCCTGACTCGACCAGGAGCCAAGGCACGTTTGCTTACTAGCGAGCAGACTGTGTGACTGACTTTCGCTTTCCATAGATCTCAATACATTTGTCTGCTTGGAGGGAGGGACTTCCTGCTTGGGTGTTTTTTGGGGGCTGCTTTCATTGGATAGGAGCCATTCTGGTGTCGTTGAATTCCTCTCAGCCTGCCCTTTCCGAAGAACTATGGCACGTTCGCCTACTCATGAGTACATGCACAATATTGCTTGGTTTCATTTTCCATAGTTCTATGCATTTTTTCATAGTTCCATGCATTTCCATTTGGTTCCATAGATTTTTTGTTTCTGGTTTTTTGGCCATAACTTTTGATGGAAAGGAGATATTTCAATCTGGTGTTTTGCATTGCACTCTGCTGGAAATTCCACATCCAACTGTATATACCATGATGGGGTTATTCCGAACCTTCACGATGTTAGTGATGTTGGGGCATTTGTGTTGTCAGCCCCCCAAGGGTGGTACCCAGGGTGGACCGCCCCTGCCCCCCACTAGCTACGCCACTGGGTGAAGTAAGCAAGATTATTTCTTCAGTGGGTTTTTCTAATATCTTTTAGTATACAAAGGAACACCCATACTGTACTGTGGCCTATTCAGGAAAATGGGACAGGGCACAATGACACAATGGAATTTGTGGCCTCCTGCAAGCTGTCCATGACATCCTAGGAAGGTCGACCTTACACTTAGGATTGCTGCAATAAAGTTAACACCCGCAAAACGTCTTAAGAGCTGCCTTTTATTGTTCTTAGTGGAGGTGACACAAATAATTATAGCAACTTACTTACTAGTTGGAGTTTGGCATCCACTAAACTCAAGTCATATTTATGCAACAGGGATGCTGTTTATGTGTGAACTTTCCATAGTTCTTTGAGTCACTGGAAGTGGTCTGAAGTGGTATACAGACTGAATGCTCTGAGCAAATTTTTCACCCACCCATTATTGGCCTTTACAATTCCTCATTTTCTCTACTGCTAATAAAGTTGCAAGGAAGTTTCATGAAGTTCAGCATAATGTGCCCTGATCCAAACTACAGAGGGAACATGGGATGGGATCAAGATGGGATTAATGAGTTGGATCAGTATCTAAGTGGCTGAGGATTTTCTTCCTTTATTAAAAAATTTGAATGTGTGGGGTTAGTAGGAAATGGTTATGTTGGCTAATTAACAAGCCACAGATGAATGTTAGGGTTAAACAACCAATCTGAAGGAGGCTAATTTGACATACCTTTGGGCTAGATGGTTTTGTTCATCAGCAGCAAAGGTTGCATGTTTTTAGATATAGCGAGTGCAAGTAAGGACAAGTCATTTCTGTGTCTGAGTGGGTCAGGGTCTTTAAGTGTGCATTCAATGAAGCTGGCATGCCCGAGCGTCTGCCTGAAAGGACAGACTGTGTGCCTGTGAGTAGGCAGCTGAGGGAATTGCAAAACCTATACTAGACTGCAATCTATAGCTTCATTTAGCTTGAACCCCCGAAGGAATTTATGTGCCTTTTAGCTAGACAGTGAGGAATTTTTGAGCTTATTTTAACTGCCTAAGTATTTGGCTTCTTACTGGTCATAAAATAAAATGAGAGATATCTTTTGCAGAAAAGTGAATCGGGACTCTTTGGATTTCCTGTAAAATGTGTGCAGGACTGGCCGCTAAAGATTTTGGTGTGCTGAATGAAATGTTGAAGTTGTATATTCATATTAGCACCAGATACTGGACTTTGTTGATTTGCTGGCACCCCTGCACTTGAACTGTTTGTAATAAATGAAGATGCTTTTCCTACTATCACACTTCTGCAAAGAGAACCAGCTTGCTACTTCATCCTACATGTATTTGTAGGATGTCTTTTTGATGACAGTCTTGACTAACAGAAACAGTTAGCAAAGTCGTTCTGGGAACAGAAGTCCCCTTCCATCTCTACCAAGGTGCAAGACCTCCCCTTCCTAGCAGCTGCATACATTTACCTAATTTAAAACAGATTTGATATGGACCAGGTAGCCTTCAAAATGTGGGGTGTAAGTTGTCTAGGAATACATTGCTCTGAACTCTTTTGGCCAGAGCAGGTCTCAGAGGATTATAGAGGTACAAACAGAACAGCCATTTTGACTGTATTTCTGTGTGTCTTGGCTTGACTTCTAGCACTTGCCTCTAGGGCTCAGAGGATGAAGTTGTTGACTGACAGCTGTGGCGTTAGTTTAAGAAGGCCACTCTAGCCTGCAGTAGGAAGTGTGGACCAGCTCTTGCTGAAAGAAGCAATCTTCACCAAACAAAATAGAGTTACTGCTCAGAGGCGAGCACTGTGGATATTGCAACATGAAGCTTGAAGCAGTTGGCTGTATAAAAATATGTATTTATGTAGGTTAACTCTTTTTCCAGCTTTTGGAAAAAATAAAACTGAGAAATGGTCAAATATCTTAAAACCTGCAACAATTTCATTTTGAAATTCCTAAATTAATACTTTGTTCTGTAGGGTTCATGATCTCTAGCTTTTACTCAGAAGTGTGTAGTGGGGGGCGGGGAAGTAAGGTGCTCACAATTAACTACTAAAGTGAAATCCTAGGACTGTAATCCTATGTATACTTGTAGGGAAATGTGTTCCGTTGACATTGATGGGACCTGCTTACAAGCATAGCTTAGAACTGCGGTCTATATGAATGACTAATTATACAGTTGTCAGACTTTAAACCAATTTTTTAGTTTTGTGATATAAGTAATTGAAGTTGGTCCTGTGATGACAATTCTGCCTGTGGGTCAGGTTGTGTTAAGGAAATGCTTAAACATTCTCACTCTTTTGAGTTCCCTGAGCTTTGTTATTTCAGAACCATAAAAATCCAAGACTTGTATTTGCTGTGATTACTGTAATTCTTTAAGGTTCCTGTTGAAAACAATCAGCGTTTCCCTGCTAGTTTCAATGGGGCGGAATGGGGCTCATGTGTTTATAATTTAAAGCATTCTTCTGGGAACGTTGAGGGGAAAGGGATTATGGCTCTTAAGACTCTCAAACTGGAGCTATTGCACAGCATGATTAAACGGCTATTCTTTTATTTCCCCTTTATAAACAAAACAGCGGTAGAGAAGCTTTTTTTGATGTTTAGTGTAGTGTATTTCATCACAGGGAAACTGGGGTAGGTCTCCTAAGCTGATTAAATAAAACCAACAAGCGTCATAGGAAGGAAAGAAAATTGTTGGCCTGATTTGGCAAAGTTTGAAGCTGCCAGTGGTGGACTGAGGACTGCCATTTCAGTGGCCAATAAACCTTTGAGAAGACAATTACTGATTTATTTTTTCCCAGGATTCTGAAAGAGAAGTTTGCATATGAAGTGCTAGGCATTGGGTAGGAGTAGGAATATGTATAAATTTCTTCATACAGATGCTCTGGAAGTTAAGTGGCTAACTTTCCCAGTGCGGTGTTGGTTCATGGAAACACAAAAATATAAGCATTCTTCTCTGTACAGTATGTGTATAAAGATTCTGTGCCATGTTACCTTATTTTCACAGTATGTATTCTAACACATTTCCATGAATGTGTATTAATTAGAGGTGTTTGAAAATTGTGTTATTTACTCAGAAGTAAGCTCATTGTGTTCAATAAGACTTAGGCTGTAATCCTGTCTTACTCACTCTATTCAACGAACATCTCTAGTAATGATTGTCCACTTTTATGGTTAACAGAACAGTTACTAAGAAGCAAATAGTGTATGCTTTCCACATACAAAAAGATTCTTGTTGGACGTGAGTTGGTTTCTAGCATGGCTCGCATTGGGTTTGGACAGACTGTACTCCACTCTGGCTTGGGAGTGTTAAAGTGCCCCTCAGTTGGGAATTTTTCTAAGATGTTAATACTGCTAATGTGCAATCTTAGCTATACTTTATCAAGAGTAGTTGCTTCTAGGTCCAATAAATATGGAAATCATTATCTAATATGTTTTCAGTGCTTGATTTCATCATTTCTACAGTTGGATGCATATTAAAATTGACATGCTTAAGCATTTAGGCCGCAAAAATTTGTGGTCAGATAACACAAGTTATCAAGGGACTGGACAGGGGTAGTGTGTCCCTGTTGGTCCTGCTGGACCTCTCAGCTGCTTTTGATACCATCGACCATGGTATCCTTCTGGGCTGATAGGCCGAGTTGGGAGTTGGAGGCACTGTTTTGCGGTGGTTCCACTCCTACTTGGAGGATCGGTCCCAGATGGTGGTGCTGGGGGATGCCTGTTCGACACCCTGGCCCTTGAGGTGCGGGGTGCCACAGGGCTCAATTCTGTCCCCCATGCTATTTAACATCTACATGAAACTGCTGGGACAGGTCATCCAGGGGTTTGGAGTGGGGTGCCATCAATATGCCGATGACACCCAGCTCTATCTCTCCTTTCCTCCAGACTCCAGGATGGCGGTTGAGGGCCTGGAGCGCTGTCTGGAGGCAGTCAGGATCTGGATGGGGTCTAACAAGCTGAAATTAAATCCGGATAAGACAGAGGCTCTCCTGGTTCGGAAATCCTCAATGCAGGTGCTGGACTATCGGCTTGCGCTGAATGGGGTTGCACTCCCCCTGAAGGAGCAGGTCCATAGCTTGGGGGTCCACCTGGACTCGCAGCTGCTCCTGGATTCCCAGGTGGCGGCTGTGGCTAGGGGGGCCTTCACTCAGCTTTGGCTGGTGTGCCAGCTGCAGCCATACTTGGATCGTGCAGACCTGGCCATGGTGATCCATGCCTCGGTGACATCGAGGTTAGATTACTGTAACGCGCTCTATGTGGGGCTGCCCTTGAAGATGGTTCGGAAACTGCAACTAGTGCAGAATGCGGCGGCCCTTGTGGTTACCGGAGGTAGGCGGTTCGACCCTGTCAGTCTGCTTCTCCAGCGGCTGCATTGGCTGCCCATTCGTTTCCGGGCCCAATTCAAGGTGCTGGTTTTGACCTTTAAAGCCCTATACTTCTCTGGGCCAGGGTATCTTAGAGATCGCCTACTCCCATACAATCCGGCTCGTCCTCTTAGATCATCAGAGAAGGCCTTTTTACAAGTGCTGCCACCTAGGGAGGCATGGGGCGGCAGCAAGAAATAGGGCCTTCTCAGTAGTGGCACCAATGCTATGGAACTCCCTTCCCCTTGACTTAAGGTTCCCTCTCTTGAGACTTTTCGGCAAGGCCTGAAAACCCTTCTGTTTAAACAAGCCTTCTGAGTTCTTGGCCTTTTTAACATCTTTTTAACATCTTTTATATTTTTTACAGGCCTGATTCTTTTATGATTTGCTGCTGCTCTATGCTCTTTTACCGGACTATTTTTTATCTGACTGCTGTTTTTATGACATGTGTTAATATGTTTTTATTTGTTTTAAATTATGTTTTTAATCTGTTTTAACCTGTTGTAAGCTGCCTTGAGTCCCTTTGGGGAGAAAGGCGGGGTAAAAATAAAGTTGTTATTATTAAGTTGACTGAAGTGGGTTGGGGGATTAATAAGATAACAGTCGTTCAGTTGTAATATGACCCTTGCTAATTGGTTAAGAGGCACTTTTTCAAGTGGCTGCTCCTCTTTTATTTAGCAGGGGGAGAGTAACTGGCCCTCCTCACCCCAGCAGTGTCTTTTCTAGTGGCTGTCTGCTGGTGTTTTGCATCTTTTAGATTGTGAACCCTTTTGGGACAGGGAGCCATTAGTTGATTTTTTTCTGTTAACCGCTTTGTGAACTTTTGTTGAAAAGCGGTATATAAATAATAATAATTAATATGTGTTAAATATGTTGCAGGCATACTGTGAAATTACACATTCATTTGTTCTGACAAATAACTATTTAGATGCTATGATGGATGTTAGGAAGTGTTATGCTGGTGTTTGACTTTCACTATCACCATTGCCAGTTAATGTGTTGCAGAGCTTGCAAAGCTGTTGTGGAGCATAGAATTTGGTGAAGAATATACATGGTGGAAAACGTGCAGGATGGCATAGGTGTCATCTGTCAGAGCAATGATCATTAAACCAGCACTATCACAAAAATGCTTAGTACATTATAGTAACCTTTAAAGGTATTGCAACAGACAGTGTATCAAGGAAAAAACCTGTCTTGGATAAGTGCTATGATGACATTGGCACAAGCCAATAAGAACTGGAGAACTGGAGGCCAGAAGTGAGACCAAACCAGGAAGATCCATTCTGAAATGTTGGTTCTTGAAAGAGAGAACCTCTATGATTGTAAAAATTCCTTTGAGGGATTTAGAAATGCCTGCCTATGTAAACTGCCTTGAATAAAGTCAGAGGAGTAATCTGATGACCAGAAAGGCGGTATATAAATACCTAGTAAAGTAAAGCCACTTGCTCTATCTCCTGGATCAGACGATCAATGCTCTGATTAGACCAGTGGCATAGCTAAGGTGGTGCCAGAACGTACAGGGCCCCAGTTACTACAGTTCAGGGGGTGTCAAGCCACCCCCCCCCAACAGGCACTCACAGTGGTTACACACTGCTCTGAGCTGCTGACCATGCCCAGGGGTGACATCAAGAGTCACTGCCCCTGGGTACCAGAGGGGTCTGCTATGCCAGTGGATTAGCAGTGGGGATGATCCGTTGTGCAAGGTGATGCAGCTTGCATCAGCATGGATTACAGGAGGGTGAGAGGATGGCAGACTCAGGATGTCTTCAACGCTTTTGACCCACAAAAATCAGGTTGAAGATAGATTACCAGCCTCCTTAGCATGCTTCTCATACAGTTTCTTCCAAACCCAGAACAGCAGGACTTCTGATTTGATTTACGGGCACTGCACAAATGAAGGAAC
This sequence comes from Tiliqua scincoides, assembly GCF_035046505.1. Lineage (NCBI taxonomy): Eukaryota > Metazoa > Chordata > Lepidosauria > Squamata > Scincidae > Tiliqua > Tiliqua scincoides. Next base: position 38,929,130 of record NC_089824.1, on the reverse strand, counting down.
TCATTAGAATTATAACTCATTAGAATTATAAGCTATTATGTTATATGTTATGTTATATGTGTATAAAATAAAATTTATTTTATGACAAGCCATTTCTACCCATCGTTACATATACGTAATGGATTAAATGTGTACACCTGTGGGCTGGGCAGAAATGGGTTAAAGCTACTGGGTGAATCTCTCTCTGAAGGAGATCTTTTTTCCAGAGGACAATTCCTTTAATTTACAGCAAGGAGAATGCTTCATTTTGCCATAACAGTATAGGTGATATGTAATAGGTGCGCTGAGAATCTGTTGCACACAGTTGATATAACTAAATAAATGGTGGTGGAAGCAAAAAGTAGGGATAGAATTCAGGTGTAGCTGCTTTTATCAGAGTCAGAATGCGACTAATTGTCTATCAAAGCCACCTTCTTACTGCAGGAGGTTAAACTTCAAAGACATTACATGAAGACTGAAAATCAGTGGACAGCTAGATTGCTTCCTTCCTAATCCTACAATTATTTTTACTACATCAGCAATAAGGGACAAAGGAAAGCAATTTCACATCTAAGAAGCTGCCCTCCTTATTGCCTTAGCAGTAGAGTTCATAAGCAGATAGAACACCGCCACGGACTTTCAGTTGTTAAAACACACTTCTTATTGAGGAAGGCTGTGAATTTGCTGGTGTGATGTGCTTTTGTTAGGGGAAGGAAGCAGGTGGCATTAAATGTCTTATTGCCAAGCATCACATAAAAATGGCTGACTTCAGAAAGCTCTTGTGAGTGATGCAAATAAGGTATTTTTATATTTATAAAACCACTAGCTGTCCAAGTTTTAAGTAGGATCCATTTCAAAAGTAGCATCCATAACAAATGATTAATGTTGGAAGAGTTTTAAGTTTCTTAGAGCTGAAGGGGACAATGACAGGATTCTGTAGACTTTCTGTAAATACATTACAAAGAATCATAACGGATAGGGAGGACGAGGGCAGCGATGGAGCATTACAGGCTTTGGGTGGTTTAGGTCCTTTGCTTTATGACTGTGAGCCTGTCAGTAGGACCTATAGTCTTTCATAATGTGTGAATGTAAAGAAAAGCTCTGCTGGACCAAGCCAAGGACCCATCTAGTTCAGCATCCTGTCTCTCACAGTAGCCCACAAGCTACCATAAGGAAGCCTACAAGCATCAGGGAAAGATGTACATGTAGTCCCTGGCTTATGTCTAGTTTCCATTCCAGACATTTGTCTGGAAATTGGAACAGATAGAAGCTGGAGCAGCACTATTGTGCAGGCATGAAAGCACAAGGCCAGACTGACTGTATCAGCATAGCAATAGTTGAGACATCCTTAAATTGAATGCCCATAACTCAGGATTATCTGTACTTCTCTCCTGCCATTGCTCCCCTGCAACTGGTAGCCTGCCATTAAACCCTTGAAACAATGTGTAGCATTATGACTAGTAGCCATTGATTGACCTGTCTTCCGTGAATCTGTCCAGTCCCCTTTTAAAGCCATCCAGACTAGTGGCCACCACCACATCTTGTGGCAACAAATTCTATAGGCTCATTATGCCCTTGGACTGGAGAGGGCTTTAGAAACATTACAGTGAGGTTCTGCAACATACACTTTTTGTCAATGTCTTCTGACTAGTGATAGTGATGTACAATAGTGTGTTTAGCATTGTTCATATGCATAGAAACATTTAACCAGGGCTTTTTTCTAATGGAACGCGGGGGAACGGCGTTCCGGCACCTTTTTGCAGGGGCCCCTCCCCTTTGGAGGCATTCCAGGAGGGGGGGAGCAAAACAGAGGCATTCGCTGGGTGGATGCTGGGGGGTGCAGGGTGGGCGGGTGCCTGGCCGCACAACAACCCCCTCCTGCCCCATCTCCAAGCTCTTGCCTGAGCCCAGCCCGCCTCCCCTCCCCCCACGCTCTGCTTCCCCATGCAGCTTCTAAGCCGGTGGAGGGCACGGGGGACACACACTGACGCCGAGGAGGAGGATGGACGGACAGCCAGCCAGCCAGGGAGACAGGCTGAGGCACCCACAGAACACCCAGGTACTGGCTTGGTGGAGGAGGGGGGGAAGGAAGCTGGCTGGTGCAGCCCCTGTGCCAATCTGCAGCACAAGCCTAGGCATGTCTACTCAGAAGTAAGTCTCATTGTGCTCAATGGGGCTTACTCCTGGGAAAGGGTGCTTAGCCTTGCAGCCTGAGAGCCCAAGCCTATGCATGTCTACTCAGAAGTAAGTTCCATTGTGTTCAATGGGGCTTACTCCTGGGAAAGTGTCATAGCCTTGCAGCCTGAGTAGACAGGCACAGGAGGGGCTCTGAGGCTGCAGTCCTGTCCACACTTTCCTGGGAGGAAGCCCCACTGCCTCTACTGGGACTGACTTCTGAGTAGACAGTAGGGCTTTGACTCTGAGGCTGCCATCCTATCCACAGTAAGCCCCGTTCACTAAAGTGGACTTATGAGTAGACATGCATAGGATTGGGGTCTTAGGCTGCAATCCTAGGCACTTTCGTGGGAGTAAGCTCCATTGACTTGAATGAGACCTGGCAGAGATACATATCTGCACCCGTTTTCACATGCTAAGGGCAGGTGAAAAGGGATTCTACATGTGTACAACGTGCTGTCCAGCCTTGCCAGAGATCCTCCTCGTCCTTCCCCCACAAGCATGCCCTCCGCCAGCCAGCGTTTGCAGCTCCTCTCCAGCAATGCACAGCAGCTGCTCAGGGCAGCAGAGAACATACAACTGCATGCCAAGCGCCTTCCCAAAGACTCAGAGTATTCTGATACCTGAATTAAACCATATTTAATCGCTTGTTTGCAAACGTAGCTGTTTCTATGTGCACCTAAGGACCCCTCTCATGTAAGACCCCTCTTTTCTTTCTTTCATGCAGGCAGGGCATTTGACTTGACCAGCTGGAGGACAGTATATATGTAAGGAAATGGGCACAGTATAACCCAGGGATGTTAAACATAAGGCCCTTGGGCTTACTTTGGCCCCCAGAAGCAATACATCTGGCCCCTGTTATAATTGGGCTCTTCCAGTCTGATAATAGGGATCTCTCATATCTTAAAAATATGAACAAGATTTGCACATTTTCTCTTCTGTCACTTACAGCCAATGAGTTTCTCAGTAGAAAAAAGTGCTTATTTCTGGCCATCATCTGCTTAATTATGTCACTTTCTGCTTAATGATATCACTTCTGGCCCCCAGCAGGCACCATTAATGCTAACTTCGGCCTTCTGCATGAAACGAGTTTGACACCCCTGGTATAACCGGTATTCGAAGGCATTTGTAGATCTATATATGGAGGTCATAATCAATTACGTCTGTGCAATGGCACCTCACTGATTTGCATTATGGATGTTGAAACGTTAATCTTTTCAACTTGTGGAAATATTGCACTGACCATTTTCGAGCATGAAGAAACCACAGTCCAGGAGGACAATGGGTCAGATGGTGCACTTCTCTGTGGTAAAGAAGAAACAGTGCTGATAATGCTCTAAAATAGAATAGTGAGTACATAATGCAAGCAGGAGAAAATGCATGTGTCTTAAGACATTCTCATGGCATTCAAATGATCGGATTATTGTTTGAATTAAAATGGCTGTTCCTCATCCATGTGCCACATTCAAAAAGTTTTCTGAAAACATGTGTTGGGCAAAAAGCATCCTATAACTACTCACCAAATCAGCCTTCTTCTTGTCCACTGCCTTTAGCTTTTGCATGCATCTGTTCTGTATCAGTGACTTGACAGGTGGGAAATGCTGGTAGAGCTTTTCTGTGCCAACCAACCGAGTCCTGTTTTGGAGCCCTGAAGAGTCCTTTTATCCATGATGACTTTTTCCCTTTAGAAGCCTTGCAAACAAAAAGCCAGGGTAGTAATAGAACCAAATGCAGCTTCAGCAATCTGATATGCAAATGCAATTGTACTAATTCTACAGTTCTTTGGAGGTCAGTGTGCTGTACTTGCTACAACTGATGTCATGCATAATTGGCAAGCAGTGTAGCATGCCACAGTCCACATTGTTCTATCATCACTCACATTAAAATAGTTCATAGAGCATAAAAGTAAATACCCTAGATTGCCAATTGGCAAGATGCTTGGTTTCTCTTAGATCCCAAGTTCATGGTCATTTCATAAAATATATAGTTTTAGAAAGTCTGCAATAGTGCAAATGTTACTATGTGAATGAAAACGTTCTTGCAGCGTATTAGCCAATCTGTGTAATGAATTTAAGAGAAATAAAGTAAATGAATTTGAAGGAAGCAAAGAGCCATGACTACCCTTGGCATGGCATATGTGAGCTTTCTTGGCATGTCATGGGGAATGTATTTCTTGCAGAAATAAATGTTACTAGGAACATGTAATACTGTAAGGCCTAAATCCTAACCCACTTTCCAGCATTGACATAGCTGTGCCAATGGAACGTGGACTGCATCCTGCAGTTGGGGGGCACTCTCTGAGTCCTCCTCAAAGTAAGGGAATGTTTGTTTCCTTACCTAGGAGCTGCATTGCCCTTATGGTGGTGTTGGAAAGTGGGTTAGGATTGTGCCCCAAGTCTTAGTTAGAACTTCAATGAGCTGAGCATAGGTAGGAAAAGATATAAAAGTTGTCCAATAGTTATCCTGTTCAAGTCAGTACTTGCTGTCCTGATGGGTTATGGCATTTCAGCAGAGGTTTTTGCCATTTCTGATACTCAAGATTCTTTATTGGGGAGGTGGGGGGTCTGAGAGACTGAACCAGAAAAAAAGTGCAACTCTTACGCTTTTTCTACCCAAGTACAGTGTTACTGTAGAAATTTCGATCATGATTCAGACAATGGTACATATCCAAAAAGTGCCTCATTTCTTGTTTGTATATAAATCACGCAATATTTCTCTTTCTTTCTGTATCCATTTTATAGTATATGTAGACAAGAATGTTACTTGAAACCCTGAAAAATATCTGCTGGGGAAAGGAGTTTTCCTTGTGTCTTCTAAACCAGTCTTCTAATCCATTTAATAGAAGCAGTGCCAGTGCCTGGATGCTTGTGGTCCTGGGGCAAAGCCCTGTGGTGCCCTGTCTCCTCTTGGATTGTGCACCAGGTGTACTGGTACTGAAGGTTCAGGAATCAGCTGGCAAAATGAGCCCTCTAATAGGTGTGAGCTCTTGACTTTTGCCATCCCTGCTTAGGGTTTCTTATATGCAGAATAGAACATATTTTGTAGACAACACCTCCAGTACTGATGTTTTATGCTGTAGTGAATAAATATCACAAGGGGGAGGACCAGAGACAAGTAGAGCACGTGCATTTTGTGCAGAAGGTTCTAGGTTCAATCCAAACTAATAATTGAAGGGAGCAGTGAGGGAGTGTCTGCACCAATGTGGTTCCCAGAACGCCCCCCCCCCTTGTCATAAGCAAGCCTTTTTCTGAAGTAACTACAGTGCTTACCTGTGTATACACACATACTGTATATTTGAGTGGGACTTCAGGAGTGTTTTAGTGCAATGGCAGGCTGTACTGGTGTGCCATCACTGTCCATCCCCCCCAACTATGCATTCATCTTCACAGGGAAGCAAGCGCATAAAAAGGGCTATAGTTGGTGTATGATCCCCAAGTAATAAAATTATGCAACTCCAAATATGTGTGCTAGTAACACAATGGCAAAACCAGTTTACGCTGGTGTGGCATAACTTTCAACCTAACTATTCGTTTCCTGCCTCAGAGTCTTGGGATTAAATAGTTGCAATCAATGACAAACTGCTCACGTTGAAACAGCTTCCATCTCTTTGGAATGGGCAGCACTTGCAGGTGACTATTTTGTCCACATTCTAGCAGAATTGGGTCCCAGATGTAAGGTAAGGTATCTGGTTTTAAGGTACCTGTATTTATCAGCTGTATCTTAGGGGGCATTTTAAATAATGGACAAGCTGTTTTTTCACCTGGTATGATTATTCTGGTATGCAGATTCTGGAATGCTGCTATTTCTTCTGGCACTGGACCATAAGTATTGTGGAGACAGCATTCTTGGTTTCATTGTAGCAGGTCAATTACAGGTCACTAGAAGTCTCCTCCCAAGCATTTGATGGACTGTTATGTCCATAAAATGGTAAGTGGTGTGTGTGTGTTTAAAAAAAACACCTTTTATAATAGTGTAATAAGATAATGGGAATATTGTTTTGGTGATGGGCGGGAAGTGGAATATTGTGAGGATGAATAAAGCTGGGAGTGACATTTGATTTGTGACTACTGTATGAACAACACCACTGCTACATGATTCTGACTGGTGCCAAGCAATATGTTCATGTCACTCTACTGTTGCATCAATTACACTGGCTGCTGGTTTGTTTTTGGGTGTAGTTCAAGGTGCTGATCATTACCATTTACAGCCCTAGGCATCTTAGGGCCAACATATCCTAAAGTTCTATATCTCCCATGTGAAATTGCCCATCCCTTGAAGTGTGCTGGACAGCCTCTCCTCTGCATTTCACCACCAGTGTAAGTTTGGCTAGTGGTGAAAAGGGAGAAGTCTGCCTTTGTAGTGTCATTTTGAATTTTGGAACTTCCTATCAGTGATTATCAGGATGGCTCTCTCTCTCTCTCTCTCTCTCTCTGTGTTCTGTCATTCTGATGCCAGCTGAAAATCCACTTTTTTAAGGTTGTGTTTGGGGCTTAGTTTCTTTTGAGGTAGGGGTGTGTGTATTAATTCTAGTTAAGTACAGGTTTTTTGGGGGGAGGACGACTATCTATATTCACTAAGCAGCTATAATCTTTTTAAAATTGGGGACTACTGCGTTTTGTATTTTTTTAATCTAGCCTTCTGCTTAACCGATTTTTGTCCGACTCACAGGTGTACACATTTGGTCCCTGTTGCATATATGCAACATTGGGCAGAAATGACTTTAAATGGACTGCAAGCTGCTTTGGGTGTTTACTGATTGGGTGCTGACTGGGAAGGGTGGGATAAAAACACTATTGTATGGACAACAAGAAAGAAAGTGTTTACCAAACAAGGGAACACAACTGACTATTGTTCCTCAAGTTAAAATCACTTATGGAATAGGATATTGGAACATCTCTTTTCCCTAAGTGAATTTTTTGGGAGGGGTGTCCACATCCCTAATGTATGCAAAGATTTCATTTGATGACACAGGGTTTAATTATGTGGAATGTATTTCTAAACTAAGAAAATGTACAGTGCATATGTTAGTGAAAAAAAATCTAATACTTGCCTACCTACCGTGGTTGATTTAATACAGATTAAAGCTCAGTATATTTCAGCGTATTTGATTAAAGTTCTTGCTTAACTTTTCTCCCTAAAACATTTTCTAAAAAGCCTTGGACATGCTTAATAATACATCTAATTATTATGACTGGGTGCATGAGAGATTTTGAAGAATGGGGTCTCTGTTCTCAAGTGATTGTCTAAATGGTTTCACAAATGTGTGTCTTCCTGAAGACATACCAATTTTTAATTTCAAACATCTTATAGTGTAATCCTAAGTATGTTTACTTGGAAGTAAGTCCTAGATTTTTCAGAGGGGGCTTTATCCCACATGGGGTTTGCTTAGGATTACAACCTTCTATACCAATTATGTGGAGATTTAGACAGTTCTTATAAAATGGTCAGTGGAAATTGACAAGAGGTATTTCTGAAAATTCCACCCCTGTGTACAAAACTATGCACTTATATTAAAGGATACATACATATTTAACTTTGATCAACAGTGTTACCAGTCAGCAGCCCTCCCTCATTCTATTCATGGGTATACTGCCTCTGCACAGAGGTGTAGCTGGGTCATTTGACACCCAGGACCCATAAATTTTTGTCACCCCATACGACATAATTAATTAACTTTTTATACCACCCTTCCTCTAAGCAGCTCAGGGTGGTGTACATGGTTCCTTCCCTTATTTTGTCCTCACAACAACCCTGTGAGGTAGGTGAGAGAGAGATAGTAATAGTCATGACGTGAAATTAATAATAATAATGGCCAGAAAATAAATGCAGTAGATATTTCCCCACAACCAATGGATGAAATTCTGCATCAAATGGTATATAACATGATGGAATTATTCCCAAAAGCCACAATTTCCAGAATTTTGGTTACTAGGGTGTCACCCCCCCCAGATGTCTCATTGGCCTAAATTAAGGCAGTGGTTCTCAAACTTTTAACACTGGGACCCACTTTTTAGAATGACAATCTGTGCACGACCCACGCGAAGTGATGTCATGGCTAGAAGTGACATCATCAAGCAAAATAAAATAATTATAAAGAATTAAATTAAAGAAAAACAGATAAAGGGAAGCCAACCCTGTTTCACCAAGTGAATTTTCTCTGTAGCCTGCCTGCAATAACACCCCCACACACACACACACACACAAAAATCAGTGAGATTTTCAGCCCTCCCCAGTGTCCACCTTACCAGCTCAAGCCTCTGGTTTATCCTTTGGGGGAGCTGCCTTCTGGAGCATTTGTTGAGCTCCCCTTTGCCTGACTTGACCAGGAACCAAGGCACATTTGCTTACTTGCGAGTAAACGCGACTGTGTGGCTTACTTTCACTTTCCATAGGGCTGAATACATTCGTCTGTGTGGTGGGAGGGACTTCATTCATGGGTGTTTTTTGGGGGCTGCTTTCATTGGATAGGAACCAATCCAGTGTCATTGGATTCCTCTCAGCCTGCCCTTTCCGACAAACTATGGCATGTTTGCCTACTCACGAGTAAACATGTGATATGGCTGTTTCATTTTCCATAGAGTTCCATGCATTTTTTTGATTCCGTTTTTTTGGCCATAACTTTTGATGGAAAGGAGATATTTCAATCTGGTTTCTTGCATTGCATTCTGCTGGAACTTCCTCATCCAACAATATATAACATGATGGGGTTACTTGTAACCTTCACGATGTTAGTGATGTTAGGGCATTTGTGATGTCACCCCCCAAGGGTGGTACCCAGGGCGGACCGCCCCCCACCCCCAGCTAGCTACACCACTGCCTCTGCAGTGGAGTTTCTATTTAGGCATCATGACCAATAACTAAATAGCCCCGTCTTTTCCTCCTCTGCTAAATATGCTGCTTGTTTAACTTTGATCAAAACTTGTGTGCAGTGCATAAGTAATGTACATCACATAATTTGTGAATGGCCTCCACCCCCTTAGTGACCATTTTGCAGAGGAGCTCACCATTCCTTCTGCGAATTTCAGAAGTGCCCACAGGCTTCGTGAGTTTAGCAACTCCTGCAAGAAAGAGTAGGGAAAGCCTTTGTTGTGATCATCAGACATTTTCTCTAGATATCCTCTTTTATTTTATGTAAATGGCCAAACTGTTTTAATGGCTTCAGCTTTTAAAAAGTGAGTCTTCTATCTTTTTATTATTTTATTTTTTTCACATTTTTATACCGCCCGTCTCCCAAAGAGCTTAGGGCGGTTTACACAGCTGCTCTTCCCCTCTTTCTTGTCCTCACAACAACCTTGTGAGGTAGGTGAGGCTGAGAGAAAGTGACTGGCCCAAGGTCACCCTGGAAGCTTTGTGGCTGAGGGGGGATTTGAACCTGGATCATCCAGGTCTAAGTCTACCTCCCAAACCACTACAACACCCTGGCTCTCTTATAACTATGGTGACTACTGTTACCAAGTTCCAAACATTGACAGCATGATCATGTCCCTATACTAAAAATAGGGTGTTGTCTGGCATGACTACTGTAACGATCAAGGCCAGCACTTGCCCTCCACAGCAAGAACTTGGACACAAGATTACACAAAGACTAGGCCTATCTTCTGCCACCCCAATTATGCAGCCTCTGCAGTGATCATTAGTGGAGAAAGTATTTCTCTCCCAGCCTGATTACCACCAGCTATGAACTTCAGCAACAGCCCAGGAGTGCTCCTCCATTAGTGAATGACTTGGCCAGTTAGCACTCCACACCCCCAATATAACCTCCCAACATTGGCTCGACCCTCAACCTTCTGCATGCCCCCATGCCATTTCTCAAAATCTGTAAGTTTCAATTTACTTTGTCTATTTTATTTGTGTACTTTATGCCTATTTACTTTGCACACTGGGAATAAAAAAAAAATCTCTGCACTTGACTTGGACTTGGTATATTCCTTTCTCCCAATCTTTAAAAGAAACACACGGGTTGTGGGCTGGCCCAAGGCAACTACTTATCACCTAAATCTTATTACTTATGTCTTTCTGTGCCTGTCCATAATTCTTTCAAATATCTACATCAGTTTCATATATAAATTTAACGGCAAGTGACAGGTGTGGCAGAATTGGAGATTTGGAAGTTAGTGATCAATATCTTGAAATATTAGCATACATATGCAAATAATTCAAATATGAATTTACATTTCAGCTTTTAAAAGGGGAGAATCCAATTCTTAAAATGTCTTTAAAGTATCTTGAAATTTAGCATTACCCTCTCTGGATCTCCAAGTGGTAGAAGATAGTTTCAATATTGCAAGTATACAGTCCTTGACTTTCCAAGCCTAGGATATTGGCAGTGACCTTCTGAGATCTCCAGAAACCGATGAGGAGGAGAGGCGTATCTGTGTTGACTTTTTAGAGCCAACCAATCAGGGATGAGGGAGCAATCATTTCCCTCTTGGGACCAATTTTCACTCCCATTTTTTTTTTAGGTGAGAGAGCTGCCATGACATGAATCCATTCCCACTGTGTACTCCATGCAATTTTTATGAATAGTCCCTTGTGTAGTGAAACTGCAACAGCACATCCTGAAAAATTTAGAAAATCACTATTTCGGGACACATGTGCGATAGTTACAAGGCAAATTGTGAAAGTCCCTCCTAATGCGATAAGATGAAAACTTGCCTTGGGTGTTACATAAGATCCATTACAGATGTTTAAAATAATGTAAATTGTGACCCACATTCCTTGGATTCTATTTTATCTCACATGGTTTATAAATTATACATTATTTTTATTTGTCCATCAAGTTTGTACTGTAAAACTTTATAATGAAATTCAGCACAGTGGGAATGAAGTCCATTGGAGTGAAAAAATGAACTAATTTGATTTTTAAAAGAGAATCTTCATAAAATGCTTATGATTTTTAAAAGTCTATAAAATCTTCTCAGGCCATCTTTATAATTTCTTCCACAATTTCTAAAATTCTGTATAAATATAAAAACTGTGACGCTTTGATATCCTGACTGTTTTTACCGCCTCACTAAATCCTAGGTAGGTAATTCTACAGAGTTTTAATAGTCATTGCTTTACACTGCTGAGCACAGCAGAAGAACAGGAAAGATGTATGCTTTATAAAGAGAATGTTACAATAGCCTAAATTCCTGTAAACACAAGGGTCATTGTTTATGGCTGAAAAAGATCTGGAAAGTTTTGTCACATATTTCCTTGTCGCTGCTAAAATCGGGTTATGATAAACTTTTCAAGAAGTTCAAAGACGGAATACTCAGCTAATTTTCCTAATGAGCTGGCAAATTTTGGTGGGGGTATCATGACAGGTCTTCGTTTAATAAGCATATCTATAACCCATATTTTGCTTTGAAGAGTCTTAGAAGCTGAACTCAATCATGAGCCCGCTGCCTTATAATCTCCAATATAACATCAGGTTTTAATAAGCCTCCTGTTTGCTGCACACATGTGCTTAAGATTGCCTGGAAACCAAATCAGCGGAGAGAAGGGATTACTTTAGATTACCCTGAAATATGCATTGTTTGAAATGGCCTCTGGTGACTAGCTTTCATGAATGGTTGGTTTTACTTGTGAGTTTCGTCTTCTGGCTTAATTATATCAACATCCCTTTGTGTGACAAGTGCAATTCTAAGTGAGTTGAAATATGATGCTTCAAAACAAAGCAAATTAGACAGTGACAAAACAAAGTTGAGAGAGTGTTAAAAGCACAGGCCACAGTTGTTTGTAGAAGCTCTCCTTTTCTGCTGAAAGACATTATATACATAGCTTGTCTTGGATTGTTTCTTGTGGCATAGGGTTAGTCCAAATCTAAAGCTAGATATATATTTAACTTTTGATAGATTTGTAGCTAACTGCTACAGAGGATCATTTTTCTTCCCAACATAACCATTGAGCATTTATTTGCTCTGATGTGTGACTCTGTATAGATTTGATTTCTCAGTGAGATTTTGACAAGAGTGTTTAGAAATTGTAGAACATTCTTACCCTTTTAATAAAAGTTTAAAAAAATAGAATAACTTTCAACAACATCTCTTTCTAAGGCAGTGTTTCTCAAACTGTGGGTTGGGACCCATTAGGTGGGTTGCGAGCCAATTTCAGGTGGGTCCCCATCTTTTATTTTTAATATTTTAGGCTTGATGCTATCATGGTATGTGCTGCATTTTTGGGAATGTTACAGATCTGTACTTTTAACAAGCTACTATGTATATTCTTTTAACAATGATAGTAAATGGGACTTACTCCTGGGTAAGTGTGGGTAGGATTGCAGTATAGGATTGTTAAAAATTTTCCTGCTTGATGATGTTACTTCCAGTCATGACATGACTTCCAGTGGGTCCTGACAGATTCTCATTCTAATAAGTGGGTCCCAGTGCTAAATGTGTGAGAACCACTGCCCTAAGGGATTTATCAGCATTTTTTTAAAAAAAATAAAGCTAATGAAATAACTATAAAGAGGCTGCCCACACAACCAAAGGAAAGAAAAGAGGCAAAAACTCATAGGCAGCTGGAATCACCTGCCACACTGGGTAAGAGTGTAAAAGAAAGAAGAGGTGTTGTGCAGTAGTGAAATCTGAAATTCAGATCCCTGATTTGAATCTCACCTCTCTCACGAACTCTTAGGTGACCTTGGACAAGCAACTTCCTCTCAATGCCTCCCCCCTCCCCGGGCTACAATATTGAGAAAATAACATTCACTTGCATCACAGTTACTATAATGAGAAGCATATTATATGTGTAGCGCTTTACAAATGTATTTTTTTTAAAAACCTGTTACAGGAGAGAGACAAAGGAGAAGTGCAACACCACTTCTGACTAATTGTGACATAAAATTGTTTGTGGTTCTGAACCCACTCATAATTTTCATGTCACCTTTCATACCATTTGCCAATGCTGTAGTTTTCCAATTTTAACTATGACCCTGTTTAATATGAAATGTTGGTCTATATTACTATGTGTGCTATATACACAATGAAATGTTTTTTGTTCTGGACTTACTGCTGTGCTTACGGCTGGATTCTCAAGGAGTGTTTATATATGCAATTGGACTTTGGTATCCATGGGGGATCCGTTCCTGGACCCCTCCAGACTGGAAAAGGCTTTCGGACACATGTGGAGAACACTTTTGGTCACATCTAGGAGCTCAGGCTGGCCCTCCACCATGGGTTTGGAACCCGCAGTGAGTTGAATCCATGGGTCCCAAATCCGCAGATAAAAAGGCTGCACCTGTAGTGCCAAATAGGCAGTTCTAATTTGTTCATTGGTGTGCATGCCCCAGGACAAAGTAATGCATGAACCCTGCACACCATAGATATATTTACAGGAAATTCCAGGTGAACAGTTACAAGCAAAAGTACAGCTGTGAATCATGGGATTGTTTGATGTATCCAGGCCCAGCACCTTCATGCTCTACATGTTGATACTTCCATTTGTTCATGTGAATGTGTCCTGAGAATAGCTTGGGCTGAGTATGCAAGCAAAATGTTCTGAACCAGCCCAAAGTTTATAGAAAGTGTGTCAAACATCTTGGCTGCTGAGGGAAAACAGCTTTAACGTTTTTGCCTTGTAAGGATGCTCTTGAGCATGTATCCTATTCTTGTGGTGGATCAAAACACATTCATGTCTGCGCAGGAATTTTTATTTTCAGAAGAGTTTGTGGCAATTCTCTGTTTGTAGTTGTTTGTGAAATTACGATGTACTTATTATGAGGTTACAAATCTCTGTGCCTGCAGTCAAACTAAATTATAGATGGTGGGTATATTAATGTATCCCCAGGCATGGGTTAAACATCATAATTGCAGGCAGATTATATTTTGGAAGTGAACAAATAATTCTGATTGACTGGTTAATATGTTGTAGATCAGACAGATAAATGCTAGGCCTAGATTTTTTTGTGTTTGGTATAAATCCAGTGCTTTACAACCAAGATTAATGGATTAACCTTTAAGAAGAGGCAGTATATCCTGCTGTTCCTTGATTTGCTGTACTATAAATGCATTTTCCACGGCAAGGAGCTAGATATCCCACAGGAAATTGAACTGCAATTTTACCCAGTTATTCCTGTCAACCTTAAGTAGGTTTTATGCTTGCTTTCTAAAGATACAATGCAAGTGCAAGATTGGAAAAGTGTTGTTGCTTTTTCATTCTGTTTTTTTTTCAGGTGTTCTAAGACAACTCTGACATATTAGTGTTTCTTTTCTGGCTGAGCAAAACTGCAATGTGTTTCAAAAACAAAACACTGAACTTGGCCTTTGATATGTCCAAAATTTCAGTAGAAAAAAATGTGATTATTATGTAATCATCTGCTTTCTGGGTTGCTAATTGCTAGCCCAACTCCCTAAGAGTGCACCTGTTCAAATAACATGGAGTTTCAATTCTCCTTGATGCATTTTTTTTAAATCAGTGAAAACTATGCATGTGAGCTGAGCAAGAAAATTAGATTTTCCTTCAGCCTCCCCCCACATTTGTCCAAAATCTTTAGAATGTGTAAGTCACTAAGGGTCTTCCATCAGTTATCTATTCAGTACAAGGAATTTCAAAATCCTTTTTATACACACTTAACTGGATATGATAATTATTAGACTTTAATCTGTACATTAGTCAAAGATTTAGGAAACTTCAAATTGGCTTCCATCCATAAATCAGTGGAGATGTGAGTTAAATCCACATTTCTTGCATATTAGGTTATTTTTGTTCCCAAAGGAAAAACTGAAGAGTGCCATATTATGTATGCCATTGTAAGCTATCGTGCCTCTTTTGTTCTGTACATGTCAAACATTACTGAAGTGATTGAAGTGAAGTGCTTGGGATCAGAAGCATTTTGGTTATCTGATTTTTTCCATATTTTGGAATACTTTCATATACCTAATGAGATCTTAGGAATGAGGCCCAATTCTAAAAATAAAATTCATATATCCCTTATAGCCTGAAGGTAATTTTATACAATATTTTTAGTACTTTTGTTCATGAAACAAGATTTGTGCATGAAACACAGTTGTGATTCTGTTTCTTTAGGCCGGTGGTTCTTACACATTTAATACCAGAACCCACCGGAAGTGATTTCATGACTGGAAGTGACATCATCATGCAGGAAAATTTTTAACAATCCTAGGCTGCCATCCTGCCCAGACTTAACCAGGAGTAAGTTCCATTGACTATCATTGCTAGAAGAATTTACATAGTTAGCTTGTTAAGAGTACAGGTCTGTGACATTTCCTCCAGTGCAGTCACATATGGTAACATCAGGTCTAGTATATTAAAATAAAAGATTAAAATGAATGGGGACCCACTTAGTGGGTCCCGACCCACAGTTTGAGAAATACAGCCTTAGGCAAAAAAGTAAAAAAAAAGAAGTCATGTTGGTACTCAAAAAAGTTTCATGTTTTGGAATTCTGGATCAGGGGTGCTCAACCTGTATCTTAACGTGATCCCTATCTGGGTCATCTAACTTGCTAAATTTAGTTGATTGGTTAAAATACAGATGATTGATCACTTGATCCTAATAATTATAAAGTGAGTATTTTAGCCTTAAAGGATCAATACTACAAAAGATAAAAAATGTAGTGACCAGATCTTTGTGAAATTCTCACTAGTCTTGTGTTAGAATGGAAATGAATGATTCAGATAGACTGACCTCCGAAGGCAGGTCATCAGCCATAAAATTTGACAGGAAAGGACATCTAAATACCTGTCAGTCGTTTCCTTTCACTTTAAGCTTTGGTCAAGCTGACATTTTTATGGCTTTCTAAATTACCATTGTACTAATTGACAAGTTCAAGGCTTGCTAATCTTTCTTTAGCTGCAAAGGTGATGAAGGATCTGGAGAACTTCACTTAAAAGAATTGGCAGCCTGTTTGAGAATGTCTGAAACAGTCACCGTCACCCACAGAAGGTCACAAATAAATGACTACTAGACTGTTTAACCTGGGCAAAGTGACCATTGCCTATGTGAAAACTTGGCAAAATCGATATTTTACCCATTAGACACAATCCAGCATAACAAGTCAAAATTCTCACCCATAAGCAGCATGTTTTTTAATTTGCTTTGAAGGCAGTTTCAACTCTAATTTTGGTATATTACCATAAAATCCTATGATCTACATATGATTATGATGGTTTGCTGTAGTCCAGGAGTGTCCAAAACCCAGCCCAGGGGCCATTTATGGCCCTTAGGGACCCCCAGTTTGGCCCATGGAGAGCCCCCAGTCTTCAATGAGCCTCTACCTCTCGGAGACTTGCTGGAGCCTGTGCTGGCCTGATGCGACTACTCTCAGTGCGTGAGCCGACTATTTGACCTCTTGCACGGGCCAAGGGCTCCCTCCACTGCTTGCTGTTTCATGCCTGTGAAGCAGCAGTGGCAGCAAAGAAAAGGCCGGTCTTGCTTTGCCCAAGGCCTTTTATAGACCTTGCGCCATTGTGAGACCTTCATTCATTCATATAAGTTCCATCTCTAATATACTCTTTTATGTAAATTTATTCAAATTTGAAACATAAATTCTTTTTTCCCAGCTGCCGACACAGTGTCAGAGAGATGATGTGGCCTCCTACCAAAAGGTTTGGATACCCCTATAACAAGCGGGGTTAAAGATTTAGGGCCATTTGGCACACTTATAGAAGCACTGAAAAGTTCTTGCACATCTGCTTTCTGCAATTGCCAATCTGTGAAAAGAGAACTTGGGAGATGTGTGGGCTGAGGTCAGGTGGTTTCCTTGCATGAAAGATGCTGCCTTTTTTGCATTCAGAGGAGCAGTAGAAATCAAAAGGCACATGCGCTCCAAATCTTTTTATATTCCTTCTTGTGATATGTGAAGCAGACTTCAGATTAAAGGAACCAGTTCCCCTCTTGCGCATTCTACCTGAGAGCATGGCTGTACTTTTGAAATTCAGGATTATGCATTATCTTGTGATGTCACAGTGGACTACAATTGCACGTACAGGCTTCCTCCCATATCTGCAGGGGATAAGTTCCTGCTGTTACCATGGTTACCTGAAACCATGGAAAATAGCAAACCCTACTCAAATCCCCCCTAATAACTCGCTTCTCTTTGCTTGCAAACCCTGTGCAAAAGACAGCATTTTCTCCCTTTCACTTTGGTATAGGAAGCAAACAGCGAGAACCTAGACCAGCAGATGCCAAGCAGTGCGCCGGATCCAACGCCCGCCACTATCCTTTCCCCAGGTAAACGGAGCATACTGTTCCACCTAGGGGCTTCCATTTTGGCTGCAGATCGCTCCCAATCTTCATGTCGGCCAGCTGCGTGTGCCTGGAAATCCGGGTGCAAAGCTTCCTGGGGTGGCAGACCCCAGAAGCAGCCGGCCAGCATGAAGGTTGGGGGCAATCTGCAGTGCAAAAAGACAGCCCCTGGGCGGAACGGCAAGCTCCGTCCATGCTGGGGATGCCTATACCAGTGGCGCAGTGGTCTCCGCTTTGGACACCAATGACCTAGTCTCATACACTACATAAACTCAGTTTGCTACAGGGGGTGATTGTGAGAAAGCCAACAAGAAATTCACTTTCTGCCCGCATTCTTACAATTGCTCCCTATAGCAATTGCAGCTATGCAGTGTATGAGTTTAGGTTCTCGCTGTTTGCTTTCTATCCCAAAGCAAAAGGGAGAAAATGCCGCTTTTTGCACAGGGTGTGTAAGCAAAGAGAGACATTAGTGCCACTGGAGGATTTGAGAACCACAGGTAAATGAAGCTGCAGTTACGGGGACTGTGGATATGGTGGAATGCCTGTATTAGGTTGCTTGAATCTGCTCTGACTGACAGTCCAATCCTGTCCAACTTTCCATAGCCAATGCAGCTATGCCAATGTACAAAAATTCCCTTACTTTGCTCCATGTGGAATTTTTGTTCTCTTATGTTGGGGTTGCAACCCATGTGAATGTTTTGATCACTTGTATGAGGGTCTTTTGAAGTACGTGCTTGGAGTTACCCATATCAACAGATGGTAATAAAGCACACATTTCTCTGTGATCTTCCCTTATGGATTAACCAGTGTAGAATTTCTGGGTTGGCAGTGGTGCTTCCAAAGCAAAGTCATTTGGGGAGTTGCCTTTCTAGGCCAAAATACAGGAGGCACCATGTAGCCAGTTTCCAATTTTGACATGCATTGTTATGCAAAGTGTTCCAGATGTTTCTACGAGATACACCACATGATAGTGTTTTGGGAGATGTGCCTGCCAAATTCTTTAGCTGGTGACAGGATGGATCTTCCCTGATCAAGCTTCTAGAGGTTACAATGATGTTATAGGGCAACATTTCTGGAACACTCACCTCCTGCTTAGGGGATCAGGCATCATTGACCTAGACCAGGGTTGCCCAAACCCCAGCCCTCAAGGCCTCTCAATGAGGCCCTCAGGGAGCCCCTAGTCTAAAATGAGCCTCTGGCCTTCCGGAGATTTGTTGGAGCCCACACTGGCCTGACGCAACTGCTCTCAGTGTGAGGGTGACTGTTTGACCTCTCGCATGAGCTGTCATGAGCTGACCTCCTCCACTGCTTGCTATTTCACATCTGTGATGCAGTAGCAGCAGCAAAGGAAAGGCCAGCCTTGCTTTTTGCAAGGCCTTTTATAGGCCTTGAACTATTGCAAGACCTTCATTCATTCATTTAAGTTCATCTTTAATATATTCATTTATGTAAACTTATGTAAATTTATTCAAATTTTAAATGTAAATTAATTTTTTCCCCTGGCCCCCAACACAGTGTCAGAGAGATGATGTGGCCTTCCTGCTAAAAACTTTGGATACCCCTGACCTAGACCAAGCATGTCCACGTGTTTCTGCCTCTTGAGTGAGATGCTGCCTTTTCAGGATGGGGGCAGACTGCAACAGATCATGAAATGGAGCAGGCCGAACTCTCTTGACATTTTTCTGTAACAAAAATGAATTTATTTGGCTTTTAGAGTTGGATACATTTACTTGCAAGTCAGTGTGTTGAAATCAACTTCTTTGCTTCAAAGCCAATTTCTTGAAGATGGAAAAGGGGTAGTTCTTGGCTGAATGCTTCAAAATTCATCTGCTTGGATGCCATAGGAGAGCTACTGACATGTACATGCCTATACCAAAAAGTATTTATTTTCCACATAACATATTTTTCAGTGGTACTTGTGTGTTTTCATTTACTGTAGGGAAGAAAAGCGACTTATAGTATCCTCCTGATTCCTGGATGCTTCACAATGCCTTACGTTTTCTTGCCGTGTATGAAGAAAAAGGGCTTTCTTTAATTTTTCTACTTTTGACAGTTTCTCAAGACAAATTGCAATGTCTCTGAGGACACCTGAAGACTGGTGCAAAAAAGCCAACACAAACACTACAGTACCTTCTTGTCTCCCTTATAAAGCCCTCCGTTTTTGCTGGGATTCTTCTTTGCTTCATTTCCTTCAGGAGTTAGAGGCCAGGCTGTGTAAGAGTGACTGGTTTTTGAAAGGTCACTTGGAAATAAAGACACCCTTGCAAAAGGGACATAGCATGTCGGTGGACTGAGTTGCTGGAATAGTCAGACTGTGTGAGGTCTAATCTTGAAATAAAGGCTTTTAAAATGAAACTTGTTCATTTACAGTCTGGACCCATTGTAAGGTTTGTCTAAAGTGAGATTGCTACTTCAGGTACCTGAAGGACTACATGCTCTCATATCAGCCTGCCCAGTCCCTGAGATCTTCATCAGAGACCTTGTTCTCTGCTATGCCTTGGACAGAGATCTAGTTGGCAGTCATGGAAGCCTAGGTGACTTCATTGGTAGCCCTGCTATTGTAACACCCTTTCCAAAGAGACCCATATGGGTTCTGCAATTCAGGTTTTTAGGAAGAAGCTAAATCTGTTTTTATGTGGCAAAGTCTTCCTAACTTTGCAGTTATTCTTTTGTTTTTGATTTGTTTATGATTGTTCTCATCAGTGTTTTGCGAACTGCTTGGGTGTCTTGGAAAAGCAGTCTCAAAATTAAGTAAAATAAGTACTGAACAGGACACACACTCTGTAACAAATGTGATTATAATTCTCACTTTTAGTTACAGTATAGGATTACCCCCCATTACATCCAACTGCATCCTACCTGATGGTGTTACCAAGAAGTGGGGTGCAGGGAGAATTTAAGCAGAGATAAGAATTTATTATTTAAAGAATTTATTCCACCTTTCCCTCACCAAAGCAAATGCCCAAGGTAGCTTAGAAAATGTTCATTGAAAAAAGTTCATAAAAAACCAAAATCTCACTGTGCCCTATTCCTCTCCCACTCTTCACTTCCCTCCCACCAAGGTTATAATAATAAGGGAAAACAGGGGCTAAGTGTGAAATTTTTTTTAATGGTTTTATTCAAACGGGTGAGAATTCAGTGAAATGAGTTTAAGCTTTATAGCAATACTTGTTAGAAGGAATATAGACCAAATATATTTGTCCTTTCCTATTTCCCTCATCTGTTTTCTTTAGCTAAAATTGCCAACTCTTGACCAATTGGCCTTTACTGCAGAAGGGCAAACTTCAAGAACAATGAGAGGCTAAGAATTTCCCACCTAGAGGCTGGTCCCTTCGTGTGAACATTCCAAGATGGTGGCTGTGTTTGTGACATGCTCATTCACTTTTACTTCTGGTAGATAGATTGTGTTGCCTTTTGTGCTGCTTCAGTAACCCTTTTCTCAGCTTCCTTCCATGCAGTGCCTGAACGCATAGAGGAGGGAATGCAGCTGGGGGCTCTCTATGCATATAGCTGTGCAATTATGAACTGTGATTGGGCTGGATTCCCAATTGCATAGATGATTGTGTGTGCCTAGAGCTCTATTCTTGCTGTCTGCCATGTACTTATTAGGGTGGGGGCTTGGATCAGCAAGTATAATCCTGTCCCCTCAGCACTGCAGATGTTCAGTCCTATGCATGGCAGGGAGGTGAGAATGAAGCAATGTTTTGATCAGAAGTGTCAATGAAACAGGAAATAAGTGAGTACACCATAGGAAGCTGAAGTTCCATCTCCTTATCTTTAAAGCAGTTGCCTGCCTCCTGGGCTTTGAGATCCAGCACATTGTTCCCCTCAACAAGAGAAGGGAATTTACGCGTTGAAACTCAATTTTGATTTTTCTTCAAATAAATGAAATTGAAACAATTAGCCATTTTGAAGGCAGAGGAGACCTCCAAACTCCCATGGGACAAGATGCAGCCTAGATTCTCAAAGCATGATAGAAGTGGTTGCTAGGAGAGACCTCTTTTGATCCACCTCAACCCCAGGGTTTGAGTTGATTATGTCAGAAGTCTGAGGCTCCTGATCCCTACTCCGCCCTCTCTCAATGTTGTAATCAGCAGTTTGCCTCTTAATTACTGCTTTGATTGATGTGCTTGGGACCAATACAAAATTCATTCCCTCTTTTTGGGAGGGCGGGCCAGGATTTCGGTTTGAATTCTTTCTTGGCAGCTTGAAAGCACATTGTTCTCCATTCCATTTCCATTAATTAGCTTAGCCTCATGCTTGGGTCGAATTGTCATTGTTTTGCCTCTCTTTTCCCTTGGGGGAGGCACAGATCTTTTGCTGCTTGACAGAGGGAGACCTTATAAGAAAGAATTTTGAAAAAGTCTCAATAGAGACTAGCTAGAATTGTTGGAGACCACTGGTGTAAATAATGGTAGTTTCTGAGGGGCTCTTCAGAAATGAGGTGAACAGGATTAACTTCTGTTAACTACCAGGGCCAATTACCTGTGTAGTGAATATGTGTAAGCATTCCGTATTGTGTTTTTTAATTTAAAAAATGCAGCATGGGCCAAAGTAGGTGTGACTTTAAGCATATTGTTTGCCCTTCCATGTGGTGTAATAGCAGCTGGAGGGACCCCAATGAGATGGGGAGAGATGGTTTATCTCTTTCCCTTTGTGCTGTGGTCCCAACAAAAATCTCTCTGTCCTCATAGTAGCTATACAGTACCTTAAGAACATAAGAACAGCCCCACTGGATCATGCTATAGGCCCACTGAGTTCAGCTTCCTGTATCTCTCAGTGTCCCACCAAATGCCTCAGGGAGCACACAAGTCAACAAGAGACCAGCATCCTGGTGCTATTCCTTGCATCTGGCATTCTGAGGTAACCTACAATCCAGAGGTTGCACATAATGGCTTGTAACCCACAGTGGACTTTTCCTCCAGAAATTTGCCCACAGCTCCTTTTAAAGGCATCTAGGCATCTATGCCATCACCTCCTCCTGTGGCAAGGAGTTCCACACACTAACTACATGCTGAGTAAAGAAATATTTTCTTTTGTCTGTCCTAACTCTCCTAACACTCAGTTTTAGCGGCTGTCCCCTGGTTCTGGTGTTATGTGAGAATGTAAAGAGCATCTCACTATCCACTCTGTCCATCCCCTGCATAATTTTGTATGTCTCAATCGTGTTCCCCTTCAGGCACCTCTTTTCTAGACTGAAGAGCCCCAAACACTGTAGTCTTTCCTCATAAGGGAGGTGCCCCAGCCCAGGAATCATTTTGCTCGCTCTCTTCTGCACCTTTTCCATTTCCACTATATCCTTTTTGAGATGTGGCAACCAGAAGTGGACGCAATACTCTAGGTGGGGCCTTACCATTGATTTGTACAATGGCATTATAATATTAGCCATTATATTCTCAATATCTTTTCTAATGATTCCAAGCATAGAATTTGCTTTCTTCACTGCTGCTCGGCATTGAGTCGACACTTTCGTCGAGTGTCTGCTAGCATTCCAACATCCCTCTCCTGATCCATCACAGACAGCTCAGAACCCATTAGCCTAGATGTGAAGTTTTGTTTTTTTGCCTATCTTCTGGAAGGGAAGCTGCCTTGGTGTGCCTCCAGCTTAACAAGACATAACTTATGCATGGAATCTTTCTAGAGTAGAAAGATTTCAGAAAGGATGGGTAAGGCTGTGGGAAAAGAATCTGTATCTGATCACCAATTGCATCACCATCCCTTAGGGGCCTGTGACCTGCAAATCACAGCACAATGGGCCCTTGATATTCGTGGGGGAACTGTTTCAGGAACCTCTGTGGACACCGAATTCTGCAGATAATGAAATCTGCATGTTGCCTGCTCACTGTTGCAATTTCTTACCTAGTGGCCCTGCCTAGCCCTCTAGAGATCACACTTGGCTAGGTGGCCTCCTGGCCTCTTCAGAAGCCTCCCAGATGTGACTGGAAAGCACTTATGGTTGCATCTGAGAGGTCCTCCAAGGTCCTCCGGCTGCGGGCTCAGCATCCATGGATATTGAGATCTACAGATGCCAAGGCTGTGGATAAGAGGGAACCACTGTACTCACAATTACAGTGGCTGTGCTAGCAGGAAAAGGAATTTCACATTTAACTGAGTGCTAGGAAGATTCAGTTCCTCTCCAGATGAGGTATTCTGTCCTGCTAAAACTCCCTCAATAAGAGAGATGCTAAATTGTCTGAACTGTTTCAAAATCACTTTTTTAGCACAGTAAATACCCTGGTGCAGAAAATTCCTAATCCCTTAATTAGGAATGCCTTAAGTAGCCATTCGTACTGGGAAGAGATTGTTCAACTGTGGTGGTGCCAGTGTATGTGGTGCCAGTGTATTTGTATTTAGAATCACTTTTTCTTCTTCCCTGAAACGCTTTTCAGGAAATGCCCAATCATCCACATGCCCTTTTTTCTGACTTCCGAGTAAGGGGTTTGTTTAAAGAGAAGCCCTGGAAGAAATTTCTGTTTAGCTTTTTTTTTTCCTTCCAGGTGGTGGTGGTGAGACTGCTTCTGACAGAAAATACTTATTTGATCAATAATTGTGTTCTCGACTGTCATCTATGTTACATGATCTATTCTAGAGCAAATGGCTGTAAACCAAAGATGTCTTAAGAAGTAAAAAGAAAAGTCAACTCCGACTAATTGCTGGCTTCCAGTCTTCTTATCTGAATGTCATGTAGTTGGGGCAATGGCATTTAACTTAAAATGCTGATTCCTCTGGCATTCTGCGTTTAGATTGCCACAGTGTCAATCAAAGGTTGGAATGTTTGTGCACAGACAATGGAGCTGAGATTTCTTTGCTTACAGACTCTTGGGTTTTTGTTTTAAAATGTCTTTGAGATTTCCTGGTGCAGCTATCGCCTGAAGAGTGAGGGGCAGGAAAATATGCTAGGATATATTATGAGGCATAAAGCAGTGGGTGGGTGGAAAAAAATGCAGAATCTTTGTGTCTTAAAATTTGTCTGTGATCCTGGTGGTCCACATCAAGTTTCTCTTCCAGGAATTGCAGCCCCTCCTCTGTTGTATTTTGTAGATGAGTGATGGGACCTACCCCCCTTTTTCTCTGTTATGATTCCATTTAATTAGTTCTGATTTATCTCCTCTTAGTTAATGTTGCATGTCTAAATATGAAGTCTCAGGTGTGGGAGTATAGATTGTCTGATGAGTCGTGTTCCATTCTCATTAAAGTTGCTGTCAAGTCCTTTTCAAAGCACTTTCCCAAGAAATGAACCTCCTGTAATTTGGTCTATGACCCACTTAAAAAAAAAAAGATACAGCTGTTTAAGCTCTAAATTTTAAGTTGGCATCATTGCATGTTTTCCATTAACAGAGTAAAAAATGCTGAAGTGCAAGTGGCTAACCTTTTGTGTCACAAGGCCAATCGATCACTTTCTGTTGTGGGTTTAAGCCTGCCACAGCTTGGAGACCCCTCCTGAGGTTGCATTAGGGCTTACAATAGGAAGGCTGTTTGACTGACAAGCGCTGAGAAATGGGTTCTCATAAGCTCAGTGAGCCGAATCTGGAAATGGAGAATTGGGGACAAGGACTTGCTTAGAGTTGCTGTGCATTATAAATGATGTGCTCTGTCCCACTGCTGATTGATGAGGAATAGGTATATGGGCTTTCAGAGAGTGTTGGGTAAGATCATCTGAACTGTCACTTAATATGAGCTCTCTGTTAAGTTGCAAAATAGAAAGAGAGTAGCAGCAAATGTTACAGTGCTGATTACAACTGACAGCTGTGCTATCCTTTCTGATTCAGAAGAAGCACAGGTGAGTTTACCTAAAAGAGCTTTGCTGTTGGCAGGTGCAAATAGGCACTCATTCTTTTTAAAGGTTTGTAGAAGTAGGCTCACACTTTTGAAAGTGAGAATAGCAAATAAACTTTGGTGATTTCTTAGGAAAATCTTAGTCTTGCCAACAATGAGACCATGTGCTCAGTTAAATTCAGTAAATAAGTAGAGCAAGTTTTAATTGACTTCTCTCTTTCAATACTGCCAGAGGAAAGGATTTTCAGTGTTCTGCACAAAAGGCTTTTTTTTTTAACGTAAGGAAAGCTGAGAGGTTAAAGCTTGCTCACCCTGTTAGAGGTTTTATTCTAAAGAGGTTTAAAATACCATTTCAGCAGAACAACTAATTTATTCTGTCAAAATCTCTCTCTCTCTTTGTGTGAGTGTGTGTATGTGAATAAGTAAAAACTTGTGCTGTAAACAAAGCTAAAGTATCTCCTGGAGCCAGTTAAAGACCAAATATGAAACACAGCTGGTGCTAAAACTTGGGTAGGAAAAAGTAAAAGCATTGTAGTGGAAGAATGTCCATTTTATTTTAAAATGATAACTTCAGATTGCGGAGTACCTTGCTATTATTTAAGTAAAAATAATATACATATAAATCCCACTGGGTTCAATAGGACTTACTGCTAATTAAGTAAACCTAGACCTAAGAGCCTTTGCCATATTGGACCTGAATTTACATATTCTTTTTTCCATTTGTGTTTTTTTTTTTTCTTGCAGATGCACAGCTACTTTGGCTAAGCATTGAGTTTTTAAACTAGATTTCTTTTGCTTTCCTTCCTACAGAGCTTAAAAATTAAAGCACAGAAACATTTGCACAAGGGTTTAACAGCGGTATTGGAAGGATACAATGAATCATTATTGCATTGCACTTATGTGGATTGTTCTTGGCACTGAATTGCTAAGGAGTCTCAGCACTACTATCAAATCTCCAAGGTTCAGAGGACGTGTGCAGCAGGAGCGAAAGAACATTAGACCAAACATTATACTTGTACTCACAGATGACCAAGATGTGGAGCTAGGTGAGTCATTATAATGATTTGCAGCATAATTTCACTCAATTGTTGTTGCTTTCTTAACATTACTTTCTGCTCTGTAAATGATCCTTAGCAAGCTTGCCTTTCCTGTACATTATTATGTGTACTTGACAGATTTGGAAATCCTGTTCAGGGGTGGGGGGTTGGGGAAGAAGAACTCACAGCCATTTTCTTGCTGCTGTTGATATGCCTTAATGGATTCTCATTTGGTTACACTGCAAAATCGATATATGTTACTGTACAGCTACTGATTAAATGAAGTTGTTTTGTTTTTTTTAAATGCGGGCAGGCAAGACCTGTTGTGAAAAGCTGGAAGCTACCTGTTGACAGCAGTTAATTTTGCTAATAGTGGCCCATTTTTCTATACTTTTGAACTTTTGAAACAGCTGGCGTATATTCTCTTGGGTATTCAGATTTCTGTTTACTGTTCTGTCCTGTTTTATACATGGGTACTCTGGTATCCATGGTATCCATTCCGGAACTGCCCGCGGATACTGGAAACCACAGACGCCCCTCTGGGCCCTGGACCCTCTGGAGGTGAGGGGAGAACAGCTCCCCTTGCCTGTGGAGGCTCTTCTGAGCCTCGCAGAGGCATGTGGACACCCACCAGCAGCCTCTGCGGGGCTCAGAATGACTGTTAAAAGGAAAAAAATATGACTTCCGGTTTTGCTGAAGAATCAAAGTGACATTTTTATTAAAAGGCATTGTGAGCTCCGGGGAAGCCACTGAGGACTTCATGGGATCTGCAGATATCCCCCCTGTATAGTCTCATAAGTTAGTCGTTATATCAATATTAATAACCATATTAACAGTTTTCATTTTCCCAACAGCACTATACCGCACTAGCATACCCTGGTGAAAAATGCAATTGTTGCTAAGAAGGGGCAGAATTCTTAAACCGGTGTATTTCAGGGCTAGCCTTCACATTACCATGTGATGTGAAGACTGTGGAAGCTTGTGCATAGTAGCTGTAATGTGTACAGCTACTTAACACAATGTGTGGGTGTCACTGCATGAAGAATCTCCTCCTGCCAGCAGTCCTCAGAGACATCTGGCAGTGGGTGGAAATGGCACCACAGGATGGCACCTAGTAAGCTGCTCTTCTTATTGCAGCCACTGTGCAAAGACTGTTTCCAGCAGCTTCCCTGTAGGGGACATGCTTTGTGGCGCTGCTTTGTTCTCCTGGTTAAAAAAGATTACAAAACTCTGCTACTCAAGAACATGCTGGTATTGAGGATTTACTGTGACATTTCTAATCTCTGTGCAACTCAGCAAATCAGAAACAAATTGTCATCTTAAAGTCCTGATAATTTTCAAAAATAGCAAACAATACTTTTGCGTTTGTGCTGGGCACTGTGCTAAGTCTGTGGTCTTACAACTGTATATTTCATAATTTTGAGCTGACATTCTTGCTCTGAGAAATAACATACATGCAAGTATTAAATTGAATGTGTGTATATAATATTAGACAGTATATAACTTATTACACAAAGTTGCTTAAATTCTAAAATCCCTTTAAAACTTGACATGGCATTCATAAACGTTCAGGCATTCATAAACGTGATCTGTGACTGCAGAGTGCTGGTTTGTTGGATAACTCCTCCTTGGAAAAGTTGTTTTGGAGGTTGGAAAGTACTTGCAGCACATAACTCAAATGTTAAAAGTTCACCTGAAAGTTGGTGCAGATTAGACACTACTGTCTTTTCTACTGTCTTAAAACTCGTTGCTGGGGTTTTTTAAAGCTGTAAATTTAATTTTGGTTTTCAACTTCAAAGGTGCTCTGGCTGTTGCCTTTGAACTATGTATAGCTGTGTACTTGTTTTACTGTGGAGAGTAGGTAACACAGTTGGTGCTAAGTGCCACCTAACAATGGGGCTGTGAACTTTTATTTGGTTGTATCAGACCTGTGGTATGTTAAGGCTGATTTTTGACCATAGGACCCAAGTGTGAGTCACCCAAGATGATCCAGTGTGCTAGACTATCTTGTCTTCAAGCTGTTGTGCATGCACTTTTAAAAAATTAACTTCATGCTTTGCCTAGTACTTGGCATATATGTAATTAAGTAGCTACTGATTGCAAGGTTCAAAAAGCCTGAACCTAATACTTTATTCATTACTGTAAGAGTTGCCTTGCAAGTACCACAGTATGGCATCTCGTAGTCCCAGTTCTATAGTTGAAAGCAAATATTGAGCAGAAAAGTATTTTCATTTTTCAGGAGATGGCAGAACTATATCTGAGTTGATTTTAAATTGCCATTTCTGTTTGATCTACATTTTAAAAATTGGAAAACAAATAGCTGATTGTTCTAAATTTTAAAACAGATCTTTTAAATAACAGACAAGAGATCCACATAGCTATATACTCTCATTAAAGGTATGCTACATGTAGACTTGGCATACAGTGAGTTCTGTCTGGCTTTGTTGACGTTCGTTAATTATCAATACAGCTGTTGTTTGATTTCAGGTTCTTTGCAAGTCATGAACAAAACCAGGAGGATAATGGAGACTGGAGGAGCTACTTTCATCAATGCTTTTGTAACCACCCCTATGTGCTGTCCATCTCGTTCCTCAATGTTAACAGGAAAATACGTTCACAACCACAATGTCTACACCAACAATGAGAATTGCTCTTCTCCTTCCTGGCAGGCAACACATGAACCACGTACCTTTGCAGTGTATCTGAACAACACTGGGTATAGGACTGGTAAGATCATACCTGTCTTTTAACTCTGATGAGAAGCTGTGTGTGTGTAAATCTTCTGATGCCCTTCTTTGTATTGCGTTGGAGACTGGTGTAATAGAAAGCGAACAATTACAATCTAAAAGTGGGTTGGTTTACCTGGGGGTCCATGGATGAGCTTCAAGAGGCATGTGAATCGTGTAAAAAAGTGTGTTTTTATTCATTTTTCCAGGGATTGAATCCATAGCTTTCATCAGATTCTCAAAGGGGTCAATGACTCAAGAAAGGATAAGAAGCACTGGTTTTAAAAAGAAAGATTAGACAAACTCTTAAGGAAGTGGTTCCTGAGCTGTGGCTCCCTGGAGAGCCTCACAATCCTCACAGAAAGCCTATCACCGTATACAGTGTATTGGATTGTAGTCCTAAAGGGGAGGCACAGCCACCAGTTGAGAAGGTTTGGGAACCACTGTCTTAAGGGGACAAATCTATCAGTAGACATCAGCCATGACAGCTAGATAGAATGTCCATATTCAGAAGCAGGTTTTCTTTGGGTAACAGATTTATACAACAGGGAGTACTACTGAGGGCTGGCCTGTTGATGAGGATGGGTGAAGCAGCTGCTTCAAGCAGCAAATTGACAGGAGGCAGCAGGTCTCATGCACCTACTTGCCCCACCACCTGTGTTACCCTGTGTCAATATTTGCTGCCCCCCTCTTCCTTCTCCGCTTTCTACTTTTCATTTTAAAAATAACAGAAGAGTGGTGGCCTAGAGAGTCTCTCAGGCTCTGTCTAGTCTAGAAAAAAGTAGAGAATCAATGACAGTGGTACAAGAAGAAGGGTGGGAATGAGAGGGGAGAGTACTGTGGGGGAAGAGCTGTTGGGGAGGAAAATCTGTAGGGTGGGGGATGGATAGGTGCTGTGGCTCAGCACTGTCTCAAATGCAGTGGGAAGGCTTGGGATTCATGCACTTGTTCATAAACATGCTAGAGGGATCTGGATAGCCACTTTTCAGAATCAGAATGCTTTAGCTCTGATCTGTCAAGGGTCCTCTTGTGCTCTCACAGACAGAGAACAAAAATGCAATTACAATCAGCATTTCCAAAATGTGAAAAGGTCAGACAACATTTATCCTTTTTTGTTTTTTCTTCATACCCTTGTGGCTGATTCATGGTTTTAAACTGTTCCATGTCTCGACCACACTGTCACCATCACTTGTCTGCTGTATTATGACTAAAACAGCATTGTCCTTGTAACTAGTATAGGTCAGAAGGACCTAGTTTACTCACTGCTTTGTCAGAGTATTGGAATTTCTGTCAGTGGCTAAATTGTGGGAATGGAAAAAGCCCTAATACCACAATTTTGAAGCTATCCTTATTCTATGAAGACTCCTGTATAAGCTGAAATATACATGTCCTGAATGAATTTGATAAGTTCCTTTTTGACTATCATTTGCTTTGCTTTCCTCTTTTGTGGCATGGGATTGAATATTTATATCTTCTTCCGAGTCAGTTTCATTCTTTCTTGCTTGATGCTCAAATTTGTGACTATATGGGAGCATTCCAGTATTTCATAAAAGCTGTAATGTTGGACAAACGATTGTAGTGGAGGCCTGTTTAGCATAAAGGTAGACCCTTGTTATCTGTGGGGGTTTCGTTCCTGGAGCCCTCATGGATACCAAATTCTGCGTGATATCAAATTACACAGATTTCAGGGTCCACTGAGCTCTGAATGCGACCAGAGCCTTGCTCCGAACAAAGCTGGAGCTGTTCTGAGGACCCCCAAAGCGTTGGAAAGCGACTTCTGGTTTTGCCATCTGATGCTTTTGAGGAGCCTTTCTGAGGCCCATGGAGGCTGCGTGCAACTCTACAGCCCTCAGAAAAGCCTCCGGAGGCTTCTGGTTGGGACGAATGTGGCTCAGTGGAGGTCCAGAGGACTTGTGTTCAACCAAATCTGCGGATCAAAAATCCATGGATAAGTAGGCTCACCCTGTACTATATTGATAATTAGACTGCCACTGAGAAACCAAATCATCCAGAAGCTTTCAATCTGGGAAGCTATTTCCAAATTAATAGCTACTTAATTATTCAGTCTGGTTTTGAGCATGCTAAAAGAACCGTCTTTTCTTGGATAACGATTGCTTGTGTGGTCAAAATTTGTTCTAAGTCCTGTGAGAGCTCTTCCACACAAACTCTGTCCTGTGTGAAAAGTACCCACTAACAGTGGCATCACTAGGATTTGTGTCACCTGGTGTGGGAGGCTAGCATGTCACCCCTGTGATGGACCTCCTCCCATGCAGTGGACGGGCAGCACCCTGGGCACCATTGCCCCACCCCCACTGGTTTTTTGGTTATGACTTTTGATAGAATAGAGATTTCAGTGCGGTTTGTTTCATTGCATTCTGCATGAAATTACACATCAATTGATATATAACATGATGGATGGTATATTCAAAAATTCCAAGGTTTTAAAAATTTTGGCCAGTAGTGGGGTCACCCCCCATGTGCGTCACCTGTTAAAAGGAAGGAAAAAAAAAACGACTTCCAGTTTTGCTGAAGAATTTGCTTTTTACTTTTGCTGGCATCACCCAGGAGGCCTGCACTGCCCTGTCAACGCCACAGTGGGAGCCCCAGCCTCCAGTATAAGCATGGAGCCCAGATAAGCATCAAGCAGCATGCGGGTGTGGGGAGCGTGGCGGGATTGTGGGGGGAGGCATTTTGGTTTGGGAAGGTCAGAGAGAGGGTGGAACAGGGGGAGAGACAGGCCCTGGAGGGGAGTGGTACCCACACAGACCACCTCCTCTGAATCCGATCCACTCTGTGTCAGGCTTGAAAGCCAGCAGGGAGCCTCTCCTCTTACCCGGCACAGACTCAAGAAGCAGGCTGTGGCTGTGGCTGTGCTTGGGGTAGGTGAATGAATGTCCCCTTCCCCAGAGGAGACCACCAGCCTGCTTGGATCCAGGCCAGGAGCCGTTTGGAGCTGTTGATCCTGTACTGCAGTGGTACTCAGACTTTTCCGGCCAGTGGCTCCCTTGAACCCCCCCCCCCGTGGCTGTTGGCCATGACTCCCCATCATGTTCCTGAGGGTTAGAAGTGACATCATTAAACAGGAAGTGCCCAGAAATATTAAGTATATTAATATTAATTATATTAGTCATATCATTAATTAAATGCAGATCTTAAAAATATATTATTAATACACAGCAATATACATGCTTTATAAATGATCAGCTGCTGATCACTGTTGGAGACAGGATGCTGGAGTAGGTAGATTTTGTCTGGTCCAGGAGGACTCATTTTTTTAACTTTGTAAGCATACCAATAGAATTGTTTTATCAAATGAACTTTGTGAACAACCAGTCCGACCAACATGACACACACCCACCCCTGTGGACCCCAATCCAACTAGTCATCTCTTCCATTCTCCTTGGATAGGATTGAACCCTTTATTAATTAAATTAAATTTTTTCCAGCAGCTGGTGGGGAAAAGAAAAATAGACCATGAAAATATATCAGAGCTGATAAGGGTTTGGTTAGGAAGCTGACTAGGAGATGCACAGCCCAATCCTACGCATGCCTACTCAGAAGTAAGTCCCATTAGAGTCAATTGGGCTTACTCTCAGGAAAGTGTGGATAGGATTGGGCTGGCAATCACTTCATCAATGGCTGATAAGCAGTGCTTTTTTTGTGGAAAAAAAGGTGCAAGAACTCAAACTTGTTAATCTTTTATTTATTTATTTATTTATTTCTGAAACATTTTTTATTGGAGAAATAAAATATTTTTTATGTGCTTCCCCCTAAAGATGAACTTACTTCTGAGTAGA
The DNA here is from genome assembly GCF_035046505.1 of Tiliqua scincoides. Lineage (NCBI taxonomy): Eukaryota > Metazoa > Chordata > Lepidosauria > Squamata > Scincidae > Tiliqua > Tiliqua scincoides. Next base: position 38,896,450 of record NC_089824.1, on the reverse strand, counting down.
CATGCATAGGATTGGGCTGTCAATCTCCACATCCCCTTCCCCCTAACTATTTTTTCTACACATGGGGAAAAATACTATACAGGTGCACTTGTAGCGTGTAGTAGGTAGTGTGGCACTACTTCGAGGAGAGGAAGCAGTGAATGGATTCTGAAAAATGGCTTACATGAGTTCCATGTAGTAAAATTACTCTAAGTAACTGTGGGAGTAAGAACAAAAAAGAAATTCTTACACGAGAGGAGTCCTTAGGTGCACATAGAAACAGCTACTTTTGCAAACAAGCAATTAAATATGGTTTAATTCAGGTATCAGAATACTCTGTATCTTTGGGAAGGCGCTTGGCATGCAATTGTATGTTCTCTGCTGCCCTGAGCAGCTGCTGTGCATTGCTGGAGAGGAGCTGCAAACTCTGGCTGGCGGAGGGCATGCTTGTGGGGGAAGGATGAGGAGGACCTCTGGCAAGGCTGGACAGCATGTTGTACACACGTAGAATTCCTTTTCACCTGCCCTTAGCATGTGAAAACGGGTGCAGATATATATCTCTGCCAGGATTAAGAGCCCAATTCTAGGTATATCTACTCTGAAGTAAGTCTTGTTCTAGTCAATGGAGCTTACTCCCAGGAAAGTGCCTAGGATTGCAGCCTAAGAGCCCAATCCTATGCATGTCTACTCAGAAGTCCACTTTAGTGAATGGGGCTTACTGTGGATAGGATGGCAGCCTTAGAGTCCAATCCTGTGCCTGTCTACTCTGCCTCTGTTTTGCTCCCCCCCCTCCTGGAATGCCTCTGAAGGGGAGGGGCCCCTGCAAAAAGGTGCCGGAACTCCGTCCCCCCGCGTTCCATTAGAAAAAAAGCCCTGCTGATAAGTATTCCCTTCAAATAGCAAGATTCATCACTTTAAAAATACAGCCTCTCCTCTTCAATCAAACAACAAGATTAATAAATCACTTCAAAAACAGAACCCTTTTTCTGCTCCTGGCCAAGTAAAGTGTGTGCTTCTCTCCCCCCCGCCCCTTTGCCAACTGCATGGAAACAACTTTAAGCGCCCTGGTGACTGGTAAAATAGGAAGTGTTTTATTTGGGGAGGGGAGGAAAGCGGGAAGGTTTGGAGATTGAAAGGGGAGAGTGGAAGAGGGAGGGGGTTGAAAAGAGAGATTTCACTTTGATGAGAAGCGATCCCAGGCTGGGAACTAAGAACCAACCAGACAAGGATCAAGGAGCGTTTCTTTTTGACTGTCAGCAAGGGCAAGGACTGCAAAATGAGCATGCTTGGTACTTGCCAGATGGGGCTTGGAGTTGAAGAGCTTTGGAAACAACATGCAGCAAACACAGAAGGCGGCAGCCTTGGAGTGGAGGGAGAAGAGGGCGGGGTAGCAGCAGCCGCTCTCGAAGTCCCTCTCGGAGGGAGCAGCTGAGCAACTCCCATTTCTTCTGCTTTTAAAAAAAGCACAGAAGACAGGCTCGTATTTTGCCCAGGGGTGTGATTGTATCGCTGGGAGAGGACACCCCACACCTCCCCTTTGAGTTCCTGGCGCCTCCCTAAGGAGCCACACCTCACAGTTTGAATAACACTGCTGTACTGCATAGGATTGGGCCGATAATGTTTTCCAGTATCAGTAAAAAAAGAAAATGGCCATTTAGGCTTTTTAAACTATTGGGAGGCAGATAGATGCTGTTGGTATTTCGATGAACAAAATGTATAGAAGGCAAAGTGAAGCCTTCTGCAGTGTAATACTGGGATGCAGCTTGGGGAGTGTCCTTGGGAATAGAATGGGTGTTACAAGCATGTCGTGTTCTTCTTCATTGAAATGTTGGAAGGGATGTTATGTTACTGTGTTATGCCACCTTATTTATTCTGTGGTATGAGTCTCCTCTGTCAGCTATTTAGAAAATCCAAGTAAAACCAATTGCTGTTTCAAGGGAGTGCAGTGTATTTCTTCCCTGCCTGCCTTCTTGTTTGTCATGAAATGCTTTCTAATTTTGTGGATATCAAGTGAATGACTATTCACCTTGCTAAATACTGTTGTTTACTCAAGCTTAATTGGGCATATTCAGAGGCTGCCATTAGTTTGATGAAGCAAAAGTATGCTGCATGTGGTTAAACAATGGCTTGGTGTCCTGGGGACAGTTAGCAAAACTGCCAGAATGCAGATAAAATCTGTCTCATTAAGACACAGAAATCTACATTTATCTTTGCCATTATCCCTGTGGGCACCATTCAATACAATAATGAAAAGATGTTCCCTAAAATGGTATTACTTTTTAATGAGATTTTTTATCTGTTCAGCTGTACTTGATATTTTATTAATTATACAAACAGGAATGACTTGCTAATTCTCCTTGCTTCTGTTCCTGAATATGTACATTGCCTGGGGCCATTGTGAATAGAACTTTACAATTGCTTCCAGTAGGAACATGTAGATCAATTATATGAGCAAAATAAGGAAGAACTGGAGATAAACAATTGGATTATAGAACTTGGGAAAATGTGCAAAGGATGTTAGTTAGACCACCTAAACTGCATGCATTATTTTGCTGCACGAAAGACACTGGATACTGCCCTATATCCTATTTCCCTGAAGTACAAGATTGAAGTACAAGCTCACCCCACATGTGTAACAGCATTTTTGGCATGACTCTTCTTGGCAAGAAGCCAGCCCTGTATGTTTGAGCTTTGAGATGATTTGTTTTCCAGTCTTCCAGTAGTTCTTAGGTTGCCAAGTAGAAAAAGTGGTTGACCACTTGGCTATCAAAGTAGAAGCCTGACTGTCTTTGCAGCATTGGTTTGATAGTGTGTCTGTGTCTCATATTATTTCTCATCAGTAAGTTAAGGAATTGATGGACTGGTAAGCACCAAGAGGCTTTGAACTTGCTCAGAAAAATAGCATGCATGTGCTCTCTCTCTCTCATAAACATGATCCAGAGGCTTCCTCCTCAGTTAAGTTTGTTATTTTTACTTTGCCTTTACTCCACATATGTGGATCCCAAAGGTGACATAAATCAAAACAACCATAAAACATCCAATACAATAAAGTTGCAACAAAAAGGCTAAACTAAATAAGGTTAAAAAGCAGCAGTGCAAAATATGGGTTTTTATATGGAGTTGAAAGCATACCACAACTGCATTTATTCATCTGGATGAAGATGCACATTGCTGCTCTCAAGGGTCATCTGTACCTGTTAAGACAAATGGTTATCCACACTTGTGTAACTCCAGGTACACATGGGGGCTCTGGATTAGAGATGGGTCTAACTTCTCTATCTTTCCGTTGGCTATTGAGCCAGTCTTTCTTTCCTGACTGTATTCGACCTTTCTTCCATCATTACACTCAAGTCTTTGAGTGAAGTCCAGGTCTTTGAGTGAAGTCCAAGAGTGAAGAGAGGCGGGAACACCATGTATTAAAACCCTGCTTTCTGTTCAAGCTGTAAGCTAAACAATGCTGGCAGCACCTGAGGGACTCCTCACCACAGAGATGAGCCCAGTCCTTACCGCCCAATCCAGAATGTGCATTCTGGCAGCACAGCATACTTTATGGCTGTCGCAAAACATGACACATCATAGAGTGCAGTTCTGGCCACAAATGGTGAGGCAGGTGACAGCAGCCTTTGCGGGAGCCCTGGCACTGGTAAGTTGGGGCTGGAAATGGGCGGAACAGGGTGGGGACTGGCGGTGGGAATGGGTGGGTGTCAAGGATGGGAAGGGGGTGATTAGCAGTGGCAGCAGCTCTGCTGATATCCCATCACACTTCCCAGGCTTGATTAACCTACCCAGGTACATTCAGATTTGCACCAGCAAAAATCACTGGCACAGGTCTGAGTAGACACATTTGGGCAGTGGAGGTTTACCTGGAGGAGACCTCTGATCTGCCCGCCCCTCACAGGATGCAGCGCATGCTCTGGTGGCACAGTTGCATCAGCAGGAGGGGATTTTGATAGAATTGGGCTGTTACTTCCACAACTTCCTCTTCCTGCAAGGGGAATGGGTTACAATCCATTTGGTATAGCTCGGACAGTATGCACAGAAGACATTACTATTAGCTATCCATGCCAGTCTTCTATAACACCTTCGTAAGGAAGGGCTGGAAATACCCCTTCACATGAATCTTAGCTGATTCTTGTATGTTGTGTTCCTTCATTGTTGTGACCTGTTGAATCTGTTTCTTAGTGTCCATTTTGTCCTTCACCCCTCAGCAACTACATGTCTGAATGCATAGAAAGCAAAGAACAGTTCTGGAACAAAGAACATAACAACCTAAGCTTTTGCCCTTTTCCTTTACACAGCTTTTTTTGGAAAATACCTCAACGAATACAATGGCAGCTACATCCCTCCTGGTTGGCGAGAATGGGTTGGCTTAATCAAGAACTCCCGTTTCTATAATTACACTGTTTGTCGAAATGGTCTCAAAGAAAAACATGGATTTGAATACTCAAAGGTACATTTCTTTGATGTTGGGATACAATATGTAAAACTCATTCAATCTGTACTTCATCAGAATTAGCGAAATCAGTATAAGTTCATTTCGCTTTAGCTAGGACATTAAATCTTGTGTTTTGGTTTGTACATTTAGAACTGATTGGAAGTTTGTTGTAAATTGCCTTCAACACCTCCTGTTGGAGGGGGAAACTGAGTATAAATATTTGCAAATAAAGTTTTGGGGGAAAAGTGGGTTTGTGCAGAAAAGGCAAATTTGTAATTAATGCTGTCGGATCACTACTTATGAAACCAAAGTGAACAAAAACTTAAGCCAGGGTATTAACACCAAAAACAGTCTCTGCAGAAGAGCTCCTCTAACCACACTTGTCGCTGCTTCTCCATTCCCAACACCTCTCCTCAGAAATTTCACTGCTGCCTCTCCTCTCCAGGCTCCTAAATCTTCCGTATCTCCTGGATGGACCTGCTGACACTTCTAGTTCTATCTACTTTCCTTCCTCTGGTTTGGTTTAGTCTGTAAACGTCAGAAATTTCCCTACCACCATTAGGAATTGCTTTTTTTTTAACTGTGTGTATTTTTTAATTTTTCTGAATTAGTCACAGTTGGCTTTCTTGCCGTCTACATTTAGCTTTAAATTTAGTTATTTGATTTTTTTAATATTAACTAAACATCATTTATTTGATTTTTTTTTTTCTGTAAACTGTTTTGTGAACTTTTTTGTTGTAAAATGGTATATAAATACTCTTAATAATGATGTAAGCAGTCCCTTTTAGGTAGTGTCAGCACTGAGTTGCTGGGAGTCCTGTGCTGGGCTCCCTAAGATGTGCCCTGTCTGCCTCTGATGGTGTGTTGGACTCTACCACGGCAACTGGTACTTAAGAGTTCAGAGGTCCAAGTGGCTGGAGCACCTGATGGGTGTGGGCCATTGGTCAGTACTTGGTCTGTCTGGTCCCTGACACTATCCCTGTTTCTAGGGGCTAAATTATACCTCACTTGCAGATTTGCACATTTTTGTCATTCTGCAAAATTGCTTCTTAAGAAAAGAATTTTTGAAGGTGACAGTTGAGAGTGGAGAAGCCATGTAAGCAGGGATGCCATGTGTACATGGGGAGGGGGGAGAACGATGGATGCGTAAAGGAAGTAAGCATTGCTTTTCTTCTCAACAATCCCCTCTGAAGCCGATGTTGCTTTTAAAAAAAGGAGGGGAGCTTAGGGCTCTAAAGTACACATTTGCATACAATGTGTAGTTCATACCTTATCAAATGTGATGTAGTTGAAAGTTTAAGCATTTTAGCAAGTGCTATCTTCTGTTATTACTTGTCATGGCATATATCATATCATATTATATCTGGAGTGTCAGACCTTGGAACTGGGAAGACAAATAAATGCATTCCAACCCTTTTGTATGGAATTATCAGAATTTAGTGGCCCTCTGGCCACAGTGTGGCATATAACCCAAGAGACATGCCCATAGTAGTCTCTAGTGCAGGGGTGCTCAATAGGTGGATCGCGATCTACCGGTAGATCGCGAGGCAAAATGAGTAGATCGCGGAGTGCCGACCCCCCCTTCAGGTGCCTCTGGGAGGAAACGCCCTCCTAGTTCTGTTCTCTTAGGCTGGACTGTTTTTGTAACCTCAAGCTAGTTTTTATTTGGGTTTGTTTAATTATTTATTGCTCTCTAGATCCTGTGTCCCAATTTACTGACCTGTTTAGGTTATGTTCTAACTTAGATTAGGTTTAACCTGGGTTAAGTATAGGTTTAATTTAAACAAGTAGAAAAACCTGCTTTCCACTTTATCCTCCTCCCTTCCTTCGATTAAGTGCTACCTTAGGTGCAGCTAACTTTCAACTTTGATTTAAATGCCTGACCCTTGGGCTCTTACTCACGAGTAGGACTCAGCTCCTACTCACGAGTAGGACTCTGCTCCTGCTCACGAGTAGCCCTATGTACCTCCCTTAGGTGCTAACTTTCAATTTTGATTTAAGGTTGCTTTAAAGGTAAGATTAAGGTTAGAAGACAGGGAGTTAGAAAGACAAAGCGTTAGAATGAGTACACTTACCTCCTCCTCCTGCTCCTCCTCCTCTCCTTCTCCAAAACTCAGAGGTCTCCTTGCCTTCTCCTCGCCCAGATGCTAAACTCTTGTGCCTTACCTGGCACTTAGTTCCCAGAGGCACTTGGTTCCCAGAGGCCACACGCGTATGCAACTTGTCCCTCAAAACGGCCACGGTACCAGAAGATTGGAGGATAGCAAATGTCACGCCTATTTTTAAAAAGGGAAAGAGGGGGGACCCGGGAAACTATAGGCCGGTCAGCCTAACATCCATACCGGGTAAGATGGTGGAATGCCTCATCAAAGATAGGATCTCAAAACACATAGACGAACAGGCCTTGCTGAGGGAGAGTCAGCATGGCTTCTGTAAGGGTAAGTCTTGCCTCACGAACCTTATAGAATTCTTTGAAAAGGTCAACAGGCATGTGGATGCGGGAGAACCCGTGGACATTATATATCTGGACTTTCAGAAGGCATTTGACACGGTCCCTCACCAAAGGCTACTGAAAAAACTCCACAGTCAGGGAATTAGAGGACAGGTCCTCTCGTGGATTGAGAACTGGTTGGAGGCCAGGAAGCAGAGAGTGGGTGTCAATGGGCAATTTTCACAATGGAGAGAGGTGAAAAGCGGTGTGCCCCAAGGATCTGTCCTGGGACCGGTGCTTTTCAACCTCTTCATAAATGACCTGGAGACAGGGTTGAGCAGTGAAGTGGCTAAGTTTGCAGACGACACCAAACTTTTCCGAGTGGTAAAGACCAGAAGTGATTGTGAGGAGCTCCAGAAGGATCTCTCCAGACTGGCAGAATGGGCAGCAAAATGGCAGATGCGCTTCAATGTCAGTAAGTGTAAAGTCATGCACATTGGGGCAAAAAATCAAAACTTTAGATATAGGCTGACGGGTTCTGAGCTGTCTGTGACAGATCAGGAGAGAGATCTTGGGGTGGTGGTGGACAGGTCGATGAAAGTGTCGACCCAATGTGCGGCGGCAGTGAAGAAGGCCAATTCTATGCTTGGGATCATTAGGAAGGGTATTGAGAACAAAACGGCTAATATTATAATGCCGTTGTACAAATCGATGGTAAGGCCACACCTGGAGTATTGTGTCCAGTTCTGGTCGCCGCATCTCAAAAAAGACATAGTGGAAATGGAAAAGGTGCAAAAGAGAGCGACTAAGCTGATTACGGGGCTGGGGCACCTTCCTTATGAGGAAAGGCTACGGCGTTTGGGCCTCTTCAGCCTAGAAAAGAGACGCTTGAGGGGGGACATGATTGAGACATACAAAATTATGCAGGGGATGGACAGAGTGGATAGGGAGATGCTCTTTACACTCTCACATAATACCAGAACCAGGGGACATCCACTAAAATTGAGTGTTGGGCGGGTTAGGACAGACAAAAGAAAATATTTCTTTACTCAGCGCGTGGTCAGTCTGTGGAACTCCTTGCCACAGGATGTGGTGCTGGCGTCTAGCCTAGACGCCTTTAAAAGGGGATTGGACGAGTTTCTGGAGGAAAAATCCATTATGGGGTACAAGCCATGATGAGTATGCGCAACCTCCTGATTTTAGGAATGGGTTAAGTCAGAATGCCAGATGTAGGGGAGAGCACCAGGACGAGGTCTCTTGTTATCTGGTGTGCTCCCTGGGGCATTTGGTGGGCCGCTGTGAGATACAGGAAGCTGGACTAGATGGGCCTATGGCCTGATCCAGTGGGGCTGTTCTTATGTTCTTATGTTCTTATGCCGGGAGTAAGGCCCATTGTACTCAATGGGGCTTACTCCCAGGTAAGTGTGGCTAGGATTGCAGCCTCACAGCCTAATCCTAGGCATGTCTAGTCAGGAGTAAGTCCTGTTATACTCAGTGGGGCTCAAGGTACACCAACATACATTGTACACATAAATGTTATATGTTATGATGGCGCAAACATTGTAAAAAAAACTCTGGTAGATCTCCGGGCCTTGCTGGGTTTCAAAGTAGCTCTCGAGCCAAAAAAAGTGTGAGCACCCCTGCTCTAGTGTTTCAAATCCTGAGCCTTCCAAACCACTTTAGGTGGTGTTTGAACCCTCCTTATATTAATCATGCTATACGTGTTACAGCTGGAGATTTTGTCCCAAGTAATGTGTAACAGGCAGCTTGCAATAGTTCATGCTTTCCCCCTAACTGTTAAAATTATACAATTTTGCTGGTTTGCAAACCATTATATTTTAATATAGTGTACAAGTAATGTTAACACTTCTGTGCCGACAAAGATTGTGATTCTCTAGTTTCTTGTATACATGCTGTAAAAAGCAGAGAATCTTGTCTCAAAGGCTTTCCATAAGTTGAAACAAGTCATGTTTATAAAACACAGTTCAATAGCAAATGCTGGAGAAAATGTAAGCATTGTATGCCTATATTCAAGGGAGTAGGCAGTAATCCAGCAACATAATAATGTTAAGCTTTGTTGCTAATTAACTGGAACACCTCAAAGTGCCCCACAAATATTTACTACAGTGAACCATCGGAATCGTCACTCTACTCTCCCTGACTTAATTTTGCTAATCGTCACTCTACTCTCCCTGACATAATTTTGCTAATGTCCTTGTGGGTTTTTCTCTTGGTTTGTTCTTGCCTGAATTGTTTCAAGTTTGGTGGCTTGTCTCATTTTATTTTGCTACTCGATGGGCCAGTTGTCTAGCTTGGCCTGAAAATTAGGTGTGCATATGAGAAGTAGTTAGGTTTAATTTTTTCTTGAAAGACGTGGCAAAAACTTCAGGTTGTCTATAGGATTTGTGACTCTTTGGTTTGCAGTATGTTTCTAATATGCTACAGACCAAATTTATAGTGTAGTAAGCTGCGGACCATCAGAAGGACTCATGCCATGCATGTGCCTAGAGTTCCTCTAGGGAACCCCCAACCAAATATCAGTTTCCACTGAGTTCAAAAAGCAATTCTGAAGATTTAGTGTTAGAAAAGTGTAAAGCGAGACCTAGGGATAAGGCTGGGGCACAATCAACATGAAATCTTCTTGAATTCCTTATAACCATTCTCAGACTGCTTTTACAATTAAGAGAGTTTGAAGAATAGTGTTGGACATTCAGTGGGGACAGAAAATCAACAGGGTTTTTCGGATGAGGTGGAAGGATGGGTCACAGTTAGAACAAGCCAAACTCTGATGTGCAAAACCAACCCTACCTCCTTTTCAGCATTGCTTTTGCAGCTGTTTAGGGCCGAGTATCTGCCTTATGTGATTGATTAGTCATGCCCTGAAGTGTTTGGAAATGGCACAGATTGTCTTGGAACTCTTCAGTGGCGTTCACACCAGTTCTTGGGACCAAAAACAAATGCTTAGAGGTGGCAGGTGGTTTAATCTTGCATTTTCATCTCTTTTTTTCCTCTTTCAGGAAAGAAATTTTCCTCTAATCTCTTTGCAAACTTCAGTTTACTACCGTGGCTCTACATTAAGCCAGTTTATTGGCAGGACACCACTTTGTCATAAGCAGCTGCAGTGTTTTAAACTATGCAGTTCAAAAAAAGTACTGACTGTGATGTTTGGATGCATTGGATGTTCAATTTTCTCTAAAGCAGTGGTTCTCAAACATTTTAGCACCAGTACCCACTTTTTAGAATGTAAGGGCCCAACCTGGAAGTGATGTCATGGCCAGAAGTGACATCATCAAGCCGGAAAACTTTTAGCACCCCCATACAACAAAATCAAATCAAGTTAGTAAAATAAAAGTTTACAAGTTTAAAAATTTATTTAAAATAAAGAAAAACCCTTCTAACCCGCCCAAACAGTTGTGAATCTGTTTTTTAAAAATTCCCTAAATATCCCAAAGGCTGTAATCCTATCCACACTTACCCAGGAGTAAGCCCCATTACTATCAATGTTAAAAGCGTATAGATAGTATCCTGTAAGAAGTACAGAACTGTAACTTTTCCCCAAATGCAGTCACATACCATAGTAGCATCAAGTCTAATATATTAAAAATAGATATTGAAATGAATGCAGACCCACATGAAACTGGCTCACAACCCGCCTAGTGGGTCCCAACCCACATGTGAGAAACAGTGCTCTAGAGCAGTGGTTCCCAACATTTTTTGACTTGCAGCCCTTGGCAGCCCATTTTCATAAATTGTACCCCTCATATTAGCCCCACAAGGCATTCTAATACAGACCTGCCTTTTTCCACCATTATTCATTTCTTTTTCAAGTACCCCTAAAGGTCCTGGCAAGTACTGCTGGGGGTACTCGTACCCTAAGTTGGGAACCACTGCTCTAGAGTGTTCTGCCACAACCCTCTCAGATACACCATCAGATTTTATCTGTACTAAACACACAAATAGAGTTATGTTTTTTGGACAAACCATATTGAATCAGGGGTTGGCTATATGTTTTCTTTTTTCAGTAAACCATGTTTTTCAGGGTCAAAAATTAACCTTGAAGGTTTATTGTATGTTATGATTTGATGAACTAAATATGAAATTGAGCTAGAATCAAAAGACTTGTGTTCAAATTTCTCTTCAACCCTGACTTCTACTACTCTTGGAAATTCTATTTTCTCAGACTGTTTCTCAGTGGGAATCATAGTGCCCACAAGGTTGTTGTAATGATTCATGTCCGTTTGTTCTTACCTACTTTTGGTTTTGCTCTACCTTAATGCCCCTTGTTTTTCTTTTGCCTTGCTGTCCTGTTCTGGCCCGTTCTTCTCAGAACACTGCTATTCCTCTGGGCAAAGACTTGATTTGGAAGAGGGTCACAATTCTGAACTATACCTGTAACTGCCTACTCTGCAGCCCAAACCCTGAAACCAAGGCCTGATAGACACTGCCTTTGTTCATGACTTACTTTAGCAGAATAAAGTAGTAGGATTCTGTTGGTATGTGATGCGTATGGCAAATTTTGTTTTGTGTTGAATGTTTGTTTCAGGATTATTTCACAGACTTAATCACTAATGACAGCATTAATTATTTCAAAATGTCTAAGAGGATATATCCCCATAGACCTGTAATGATGGTGATCAGCCACGCTGCCCCCCATGGGCCTGAAGACTCAGCACCACAGTTCTCGGAATTCTATCCAAATGCTTCCCAGCACATGTAAGTTTAATTTTGCATTATGACTGTGGCGATGCTTTGTGCTGCTTCTTGAATCAGTCCTGCATAGAACCTGACATTGTTACTTAGACTGAATTTTTTCTCTCTCAAAGTTATCTTCTGCTGCCTAACTTAGCATTAACATCATATGAATCTTTCTTTAGAGATCATCTTTATAGAGGGTTCATCTTTTGGATAAAGTAATTCTAATGTATCCTTCTGACTATAAATGAAAGCTGTCTTGAGGTATTCAAGATTATGGGGACAATATTATCCCCATTTACTTACCCACTGACACACCTTTTATTTCTTATGCTCGTCAATTACACTCCCTACATTTTGCCTTTGGGAGATGCCGTGTTAATGTTGTGTTAGTTGAGGTGCTAGAGTAGTCATTCTTCAGAGTTCCGCTGCCTCTCCTTATAAGTGTGGAAATGTATGACCTGCCATCTCCACTGCAGTTGTGGAGGTGCATTTTGGACTATTGATAACCTGTTAAAGGGAATTTTGTTTTTCTACAAGAAATGTAACCAAATGAACCACATGCCATCTTGGTTTTAAAATCTGTGCAGGACAGGATATTGCAGAATAAATTTGCCTAGCAGGATAATGTGAGCCTTCAACAAAGTGTAGTAATGTGGGATGTGGTCAGGTAGTAATCCATATAATGATTAAAGTGTGTTAACCACCAGTATATCCCTGTCTTAATTTATTAGATATTGAACAATGCTATGTTGAGGCCTGATGTTTCAGGGAGTTAGAAGTTTGAGTACATCTGCTATTTTTTTTTTTAAAGTCTTCAAACAGTTTTCATGAAATTTCATTGCTAACATTCATGGGGCTATTGCATAGGACTTGCATCTTGGTGGGCTGCATGTTGAAACTATTTCATTATGTACTCAAAAACTTATTCAAAAGCTTACAGTTCTAGCAACTCTTAGAATGCATCTGTGAGCCACTTGATCTAGCTCTGAACACAAAAGGATGTAATTCTCCATAAGAAAGTGTGTTTAGCTTGAAACGGAGAAGTATAACACTCAAATTTTGTTATAATTCAGTGTTGGGGAAGAAAGTGTCTTCTAACACTGATTTCCATAGGTGTGAATGTGGAGGTGCTTGATCAAGAGATCTGGCCTGGAATAATGTGTGGCTCCTTGTGTGGTTGAGGCTTATGTTAGCATGGTTGGATTAACCATTTCAGTAAAAGTTAACCAAAACTGAGCACTTCTGCTCATATGTTTTCAATGGGAAGAATTAAGCACGTGCTACTACTGAAAATAATGGACCTTAAATTTCCTTATGTTCTGACTAGCTCATTTGTGTTAGTCATTTGGAATATTACCTGAGGCACCTGCTGTAGACAAATACAGACGTGCCCCCATATCCATGGAGGCTCCGTTTGGGAACCCCTCCCGCGTGGATACATGAATCCACTGATACAGGGGGCACCCCCCCACTATCCGGGACTTCCCCAGGCCTCCCAATGCCTTATAAAGCATTAAAAATGTCACTTTTGGTTTTCATGGAAAACTGGAAGTAGCGGTTTTTGCTACATTCAGTTGTTCTAAGCTCAGCAGAGGCCGCGGGCAAATGGTTGCAGCCTCTGCTGGGCTTAGAAGAGCCTCTGGAAGCAAGGAGAGCTTACCATCCCTTGCCTCCAGAGCAGCCATTTCCAACCACTGTGCTGTGGCTGTGGTCCACAGGTGTGCCACAGGAATTTGGGGGAAGATCATTTATTAGTAGGGCCAATGGGGATGTGAGCCCCCCACTGGCAGTAGGGTGTGCCTTGACAGTTGCCAAAAACCTGATGGTGTGCTTTGACAATTTTAGTGACATCAGTGTGCCACGAGATGAAAAAGGTTGAAAATCACTGTTCCAAGGGGTGGAGCATGGGAGGGGGCCTCCTGCATCTGTGGATAAATGATTCTGTGGATACGGGAGCCCCCCTGCAGCTTTCTAGTGTGAAGTTCAGCATCCCTAATAAAAGGAAAGATCTCTCCCCAACTACAGCACTAGTGTGTACACAATTGCTGTAAGTTTGGTAAGTGGAGAAGTGGGACATTTGACTGTGGTGGTGAGGGTGGGGTTTTTCAGTGTGATCCTGCTATGCACACATTTCTTCTCCATGGGGTAAGAACACCACACATTTCCTCTTCACAGAGAAAGAACACATGAAGAGGGTTTGTGTTTTCAGACAAACATGAAACTTTGGGCAGCTTGCCTTTAAACTGAATATTTGGGATGTAGGAAAATACTTGCCTAGTTGTCTTTTGTTCTTGGTGTCTTGTGATGAAGCATTTCTTCAGTGGCTACTGCAAGAGATGGCCCTACGTGGCTTATTTTGTGTTGACTCTGGAAAGCTGTACCGTGGAAAGCATCAGTTGGAAGGAGCGAGACAAATCGAAGACAAGCTGCCAGCCTGGGTGAATGAAGTTGCTAAAGGGCTGGTTTCTATAGCAAGAAACATTGCCAGCTTGTCATGACCAGAGGATGAAAAGAAACCCAATGTCTCATGAAAATTTTTGGCACACCCCTTGAAAACAGGGCAGGCAGCAACCTAATCCCTCCTGTGAGAGGTGGTGTAATTTGAACGTTTAACTCTTGGGTTTTCTCCCTTGGTGGTCAAGTATCATTTGGATCAGTTTTTTTTTTCTAAAGTTGGGTTAGAGCTATCTGACCTTTTGGGTTTTGTTTTCAAAAATGCACAAGTTGTGATATCATGTAACTGTAGCATTTACCTCCAACAATGAAAGAAAATTAGGGTAAAAGCTGTTTATTGGCTTTGTAAATGCATGTGTAAGGTTATGACTACTATTGAGGAATTAGGATCTTCTATTAGCCACTTGTAAGCAGAGTTCCTTTTAATTAAGCATTACCCTGAATGTGTCTCTAAATTATAACATTCTAGTGAGAGTCCAAATTTGCCTCTTAATCCAAGTGCATTTAAATCCTTCTTTTAAAAAATGGATTATTTTGAGTTCGTATTTGCAAAATGCAACAAATGCAAAATGTAAAGTCTGTTCCTCTTTTTGTTTTAAATTTCCTTCACTTTTCCAATAACTTAATAGAAACAACAAAGGTTACTCCTTGTTGCAGCGAAGGGAAGAAATTGAATAGAAAGTACCACAGATAGAAAGCAAATATGTTGTACCATCTGTCTGCTAAATTCAAAATAAGTGTGCATTGAGCTATGCTTGATGGTTACCCTAGATCTGTGGGGCTTCTTTACAGTAAAACAAAGCCTATTTAAGCTGGTATGTGTTTGAAAAGTGACAGAAGGTTTTTTATTTTCAAGAATGCTCTATTCTGGCTTTTAATTACTGGAGATAAGTGTAGGATAACCTAGAATCATACTTTATATTTTGGTTATGGAGATTTTTTTGTTCCATTTTTATATAGATTCACCCATAAAAATAGAGCAGGATAAAGTCAGAAATAAGTGACTAATGCAGCCTTTTTCAACCACTGTGCCGTGGCACATCGGTGTGCCACGAGTGGTCCACAGGTGTGCCACAGGAATTTGGGAGAAGGACATTTATTAGTAGGGCCAATGGGGATGTGAGCCCCCCACTGGTAGCATGGTATGCCTTGGCAATTATCAAAAACCTGATGGTGTGCCTTGACAATTTTAGCGCCTTGTCAGTGATGAAAAAGGTTGAAAATCACTGGACTAATGCAACGATTTCCATCTTTTTCATCTCACAGCACACTGACTAGGCATTAAAATTGTCAAGGCACACAATCTGTTTTTTTGATAACACAGGCCAACACACATTTTGCTTCCTTAAATGTTACACCAATTCCTGGGTATATTTGGGGTACTGATTCCAAAAATGGCATCTGTTTTGCCCTATCGCGTCTAGTTTTGGAGACACGGCATAGCCTCTTTAGTGACTTGTTCAAGCAGCTTCCTCATGAGGAAGCCTACACCAAGCCTACATTGTGACCCACTATGGGAACAGGAAGTAGGCCATTCCCCCTTAAGGGGAGTGGCCCAGTAATGGGTGTCCCAACGGCACCACGGCGATCACAGCACTGTGGGAACCCAGGGGTTTTACCTGGAGGGTTGCACTGGCCTTGGGGAGAGTCTGGGAGGCCTGCAGCCTACTCTGCAGGCCTCCCCAGTGTTTGAAATAACTCCAGTCAGTGATCAGAGCACACTTCAGGTTTCCGCATGAAAACCGAAAGTACATTTTGATTGCTGATTGGAGTGACTTCAAGCATCAGAGGGGGCTGCAGGCTTCCCAGACCCTTCCCAGTGGCAGGGTGACCTTCCAGGTAAGGGGGAAAACCTCTGGGTCTCTGCAGCACCATGATCACTGCAGTGCTATCGGGACACACACCCCTAGCCCCAGGCCCTGCCCCTGTCAACATTTAGCATGTTTCCACCGTCTGAAGAGACTTTAGGAACCGCTGTTATTGTGTTGTAAGCTTTTAACCCACCCAGCCCCATTGGGATGTCACAGTAAATGTACAATAAGTTACTTATTTTGAGAACAAATATATATGCTTCCATATATCTTATCAAATACCAAATGGCAAATGTTGTTTCAGTGTCAAAAATCCTTTCTGTGCCTGAAAAGAAAAATAGTTATTGTCACAGCATCTTGAACAGCTTACTGATGGAAGGGAGTGTGGTTCATTACTTTTGATCTTTATCTGTGCAATTTGCCTGTTGCCAAAAATAGCTGCTTGATTTATTGAGTGTGCTTTCAGTTTTTGTGGGGATAAAACCTGGTGCTCTTTCTTCCACTATTTCAGGTGTACGTGTGTCAGCTTAGAAATTTTCTGTGTATGAAATGTGAGCAATAGTTTCAATGCGCATTTAGACTAATAAAAGTATCACCCGATTCTGTCAATGTTTGTAACGTGAAAAATGCATCTGGTTATATTTGGTTCAGGATTCTTTTTAGCCAACCATTTTTTTTGTTCTTTTTTTGTTATACTGAGGTAATGTTTCGAAGATAACGAAGTGAAAATGTGCACCATGAAATAGATGCGAGTGCAAGTATGAGAGAGAGAGAGAGAGACCAGAAAAGAATTCACTAACATAATGTGCATTCTGGCTGCAGTCCCAAGTGGAGTGTTTGTTGACTTAGTTCTGTTGAAAGCAGTGAGACCTGCCAGAACAAGTGCTCTTGGATCTCCTCATTGCATCCCAGACCTATAAATTCCCTTCAGAAAGCAAGTTCAAGTCTAGGCTACAACTTATTTTGAAAATTGCAATTGACTGCCAAATTGTACTTTTGGATTTGTTTTGCACAGGGGTGCTCAATAGGTGGATCGTGATCTACTGGTAGATCGCGAGGCAAAATGAGTAGATCGCGGAGTTCCGACCCCCCCCTTTCAGGTGCCTCTGGGAGGAAATGCCGGGAGTAAGGCCCATTGTACTCAATGGGGCTTACTCCCAGGTAAGTGTGGCTAGGATTGCAGCCTCACAGCCTAATCCTAGGCATGTCTACTCAGGAGTAAGTCCTGTTATACTCAGTGGGGCTCAAGGTACACCAACATACATTGTACACATAAATGTTATATGTTATGATGGCGCGAACATTGTAAAAAAAACTCTGGTAGATCTCCGGGCCTTGCTGGGTTTCAAAGTAGCTCTCGAGCCAAAAAAGTGTGAGCACCCCTGGTTTTGCATTTTAAAAAAAAATCAAATTAGGTAACAATGAGAATTATTGCCCTTTCTGTGATTTGGGGTGGCTTATGGCTGGTCAGTGAAAAGAGTAGTTTGATAATCTACTTTGCAGATATGCAGTCCTAGGTTTACTCTTTCATCTTGTAAATTAAAAGATCTCTGGTGAGGTCTGGAAAAGACCTCTGCATGAGACTCTGGAGATCCTTTGCTTCTTATTGGTAGACAGGGGATTGGGCTGGATAGACTATTATTGGTTTGAGGCAACTTTTAATATCTAGCTTAATATTATTTGAAAGGACTTAATCAGAAAGGGAAAACGCTTGTTTTCCCATTTTTTGTGTCTCTTAGGGAATTTTTAAATGTTCACATGCAGTAATGGAAACCTCTTAGAGTAATTACTTTCAATCTCAGTCCCTTGGTGTTTTTGGGAACTCTGTGAAATTGTACAATTAACTGCTTTTCGTGATCCCAACAGACTCTCATTAGGTTGATTTTATTACTGACACTAGGAGTGTTTCTTAATGTAGAATGAATTGTTTGTGAAAATTAATACGAAATGGAAGGTGGCCATTTAAATATAAATGTATCAAGCCAGCCATATTTCAAGCTAGTTCATTAAATAAAGCTGTTTGCTTTATTTAATGTATTTATACCCCACTTTTCTCCCAGAAAGCGTACAAAAGGCAGTTTACGATGGTTAAAAACATGACAATAATAAAATAATAAAATATTAATAAAACAAATGTTAAAGATAAGTTTAAACAATAAAAAAAAACAGAGAACAGACAGTTGCAGCCCATATTTTATCATTAAGAGGATGATCCTCAGGCTAATATATTTCCCATCCCCCCTACATGTGTAAGAGAAAAAGTCTGATAACTTTCATTTTTAAACTAGACACAGTTTCCTGTTATAGCTGAACTTGGGAAACTGTAGTTAGTTAAAACAAAGCAGTATGTTAAATAATTGCATACGGTGGCTTGTCATTCCATTGGAACTAGGCCATTGTGCTGTTGTTTTTTTCCAATGGGAAATGCCTCCCCCACACACAGTGTTTTATAATCACTTCAATTTGTGTTGCCGATGAAAACTGTTAGACATTTTTATTATTACTGAATTCAGCTTGATATTTCACAGTCCTGGAAATGTGCTATAAAGAGTGGCTGTCGTTGTTCCCTGAAGGCCTTAGGAGTGGACCTCAACAAGTGGGAAACCCTGGCCTCTGAGCGGCCCGCTTGGAGGCAGGCTGTGCAGCATGGCCTTTCCCAGTTTGAAGAGACACTTGGCCAACAGTCTGAGGCTAAGAGGGAAAGAAGGAAGGCCCATAGCCAGGGAGACAGACCAGGGACAGACTGCACTTGCTCCCGGTGTGGAGGGGATTGTCACTCCCGAATCGGCCTTTTCAGCCACACTAGACGCTGTGCCAGAACCACCTTTCAGAGCGCGATACCAGAGTCTTTCGAGACTGAAGGTTGCCAACGAAATGTGCTAGTTAAAGGAAATACTGGTTTGGTAGTTTTGTTACAAGAGGACAGACTTGAAATGACCCTTGAATGGTGCTCCCCCACCAACAATAACTGTGACAAAATCCTTTTGAAATTGAGAGAAATGTCAAGAATACGTTCAAAATGTAGTTTTGAACAGTAGACCAACCCCCACTTCATGCTACATGACAAAGAAAATATGTCTAAGTCCTACAAGATGCATTCAGGCCTTTGAGTGTGCCCCTAAAATTTTCTGATCATGAGTTTAAGTTTTAGTATAAGAGATGAGGTGAAAGCAATTCAGTATAATAAAGGTTGGAAAAGCTATGACAGCAGTAGTGATAAAATATGCTACTTGGTTATTTTCTTGCACATGCTCACACTCTTCTGGTTCACAGCTAAGACCTGAACCTCATAGGCCAATTGTCCAGAACTCACAATTCATACATGGAGCTGTAGTAGTCCCTTTTATGATACAACCATTTGTTGATATGCAGTGCTATGCCAAAACCTCCCCTCCTCCTCTTGAATACTACCATATATTTCCTAGGACCACAAGAGAGACCAAATAACATCTGCCTATGTACAGATGAGGACCATACTATGACAGTACGAGGACCATTTTGTGGGCATTAGTGCAATATCTTTGGAGTTTGTGAGCATTGTGCAGTGTCGGCATGGGAGTGTTCTGTAACTTTGCTGCTCCGCTTATATATATATGCAGTTTTGTTTACAGAAAAAATTCAGACATAATAACACTGTAGGAGGCACAACTATGTATTTTTTAAGACAGTGTTTTTGGATTAAAAGAGAGCAGACAGCATGTGTGACCAGTGGTGTAGCTAAGTCATCTGGCACCTGGGGGCACAAAACATTTTAACACAAAAAAATTTAACCCCCCCCCCCATGGCATGACCAGGAGGTGATCTGAGGCATGTGGAGGCCACATGTGGCCAATCCAAGCCTCAGAAGACTGTTTTTTTTCATCTCAGTTCCACAGGT
The DNA here is from genome assembly GCF_035046505.1 of Tiliqua scincoides. Lineage (NCBI taxonomy): Eukaryota > Metazoa > Chordata > Lepidosauria > Squamata > Scincidae > Tiliqua > Tiliqua scincoides. Next base: position 38,876,768 of record NC_089824.1, on the reverse strand, counting down.
GGGGTTCGCACCCCCTCAAGGCATGGTACCCAGGGTAATGTCCCCACTGCCCCTCCTTAACTATACCACCATGTGTGACTTATCCTAGACGAAACATTATTGCTATTCAGGACTTAAGAACACCTCAGTGGGATTTAGCATAACAAGAACTGAAGTCATAAGATTTGCATTAGATACACAGCCTGGTTTTACTTATTTGCTGTTGCTTAACTCCTGATTATCGGAACTGAACCACTTTCATTTTGAATGGTGCAGATGATAACTAGAGTGACACTGAAGATGCAAGCTTTTGAAATGTTGATCTTTCTTCCCCACAGAACTCCCAGCTATAACTATGCACCGAATATGGACAAGCATTGGATAATGCAGTACACAGGCCCAATGCTTCCTATTCACATGGAATTTACAAATGTTTTGCAACGCAAAAGACTTCAGACACTGCTGTCAGTTGATGATTCCATGGAAAGGGTGAGCCAATCAAAATGCTGAAAACAATTCTTTAGCATAACTTTCCATTCTGTTTATTTCGACTGCCTGACCCCTTAATTTCTGTTAGTAGGAGAAGGGTTACTTGTCCCAGAGTTTTCCTATATTTACCACAAATGCTGGTCCTAGAGAGATCCATAGCTTTGTGCTGGTCATTTTTTTCCTCTCGCCCAAGGGATACTGTTTTCCTGTCATGTAGGACAGCATTTCTCAAAGTTTGTCCCCTGCCATACCACCATGCATGGTCCGCCGATTGGAAGTACCATCGGAAGTAACTGGTAATGATGTCATCACCAGTTACTTACAGATTGGGAGGCTAGACGTGATGTGACAAACACCAGTAAAAGGCTCAAGGCAGATGGGAGGGAATTTTTGAATACGCGAAAAATGCACACGGGAGCCAAGCCTCCTACTGCTACTTGTCAGGTTGTGTCGCTGGTCTCACTGGCAGGGGTCTGGAGGTCCTGTGAGTGCCACCAGACACCACCTTGAGTGCCACCAGTTGGGAAACACTGTTGTAGAAAATGTGCACATGTATTAAATATCAGTAAAGCTGGGAAAGTTTTCTGACTGAAGCCTTGAGGGGAGCTGTTGCCAGTCAGAACTGGTAACACTGGGATGATCTGTATGGTCCAGTGGAATAAGAGGTGTACTGCCATCTCCCATCATCAGAGACCTAATGCCCTTTGTATGAGGACACGTCGTGGTATTCTGCCTAACACCAACGCAAAATACCAAAAAAGCAACAGGATCCAGGAAAATCTACCCACAATTTGCTAGGTTTACACCACATTCTAATATGCGTTCTGTAAATTTGTTTCTTCTTGTGGTGAGAAACTTGTCTTGAGTAGAAATGCTCCTGATTTACAGCTTCTAAATAGTGAGAAGTCTTTGAATACAGAATTAGTTGCTAGCCCAAGCGCCTTAAATAAATATTTGAATTATGGGTCCTCTGTAACTATTGCAAGAGAAGGCTGTTGCGTAGGGCGCAAAGCAATTCCATGTTCCTGTTGAAAATATTAGATGTCAGTTTAGGTAACAGAGGCTATAAAGTCATGTAGTACAGTGGGCCCTTTTGCACAACACCAGGACAAAGGGACGTCAACTAAAATTGGCAGGAGAGTTACAACAGACAAAAGGAAGTATTTCTTTACCCAGAGCATAATTAATCTGTGGAACACTTTACCACAGGATATGGTGGTAGCACCTGACCTAGACGCCTTTAAAAGGGGATTGGAGAAGTTTATGGAGGAAAAAGTTCATCACATGTTACAAGTCATGATGACTGTATGTGACCTCAGGGTTTTAGTGATAGCCTGCCTATTTCTGAATGCCAGGTGCAAGGGAGCGGCAACAGAATACAAGTATCCTTTTGTCTTGTGTTCTCTCAAAGGTATCTGATGGGCCAGTGTAAGATACAGGAAGCTGGACTAGATGGGCCTTTAACCTTGCTGGACAAGGCCTTCCTTAAGTTCTAGACCAGGGGTGTCAAACTCGTTTCATACTGAGGGCCGAATGGTGTTCATGATGCCTGCTGAGGGCGGGAAGTGATGTCGTTAGGCAGAAAGTATTGTCATTAAATAACTCACAACCAAAAATAAGCACTTTTTCTCACTTAAGAATTCATTAGCTGCAAATGACAGAAGAGAAAATACATAAATCTTTATCATATTTCAAGATATGGGAGAGCCCAATTTTTGTGTGGGCTGCCCTTTCAGCAGTAACACTTCAGCACTGCTCAGCAGCTGAGAGCCTGAGGGCTGGATAAAAAGCTTCTGCGGGCCGCATCTGGCCCCCAGGCGTTATGTTTGACACCCCTGTTCTAGACACTATTTGTGTGGTACACACACTCTGCTTGTTGCTGTTGTTGAAGAACACATGCCTTCCATATAAAAGGTCCCAGGTTCAATTCCTAGTCTCTGTTTAACAGTCTATGACAGGGGTGTCCAAACTTTTCGGCAGGAGGGCCACATTATCTCTCTGACTCTGTGTCGGGGGCCAGGAAAAAAAGAGAATTAATTTACTTTTCAAATTTGAATAAATTTACATAAAATTGCATAAATTAATATATAAGAGATGGAACTTATAGGAATGAATGAAGGTCTTGCAATGGCTCAAGGCCTATCAAAGGCCTTACACAAAGCAAGGCCAGCCATTCCTTCACTGCCACTGCTGCATCACAGACGTGAAACAGCAAGTAGTGGAGGGAGCCCTCATCCCACAGCTCACGTGAAAGGTCGAACACTTGTCCTCACACTGAAAGCAGTTGCATCAGACCAGCATGGGCTCCAGCAAGTCTCTGGAAGGCCAGAATCTCATTGGAGACTGAGGGCTCCCCAAAGGCTTGATTGGGAGACACTGAGGGCCGCAAGCGGCCCCCCAGCCAGGGTTTGGGCACCCCTGGTCTATGAGAAAATAGCTCTTTGCTACTTGATTCTGTATAAAACAGTTCCTGATGCCCATGTGGGTCCATAACTGTAGACAGCAAAGACCTCTCAGGAGCCAAAAAAATGTAATGGCTGTTCTGCCCATCTCCTCAATGGTGACTTATAGTTACCCTTTTTACTATTTTGATAGTATTTTGTTTTTTCAGAGTCCACCAACTTTCAAACTCTGGAATATGATTCCTTAGTGCATAGCATATTTCAGTTTGAATATGTTATTGAGTAGTTTTCATAAACTTTCCATAAATTATGAAAAGTTGTTGTCATGCTACTGAGCTGCATTTAGTCAAACTCTTTATGTGACTACTGGCTTTAGTAGTGTGACGAGAGAAATTTCGAACTGTGGGATTGATTAATGTGAGTGCCTGCACAGTTTGTGTGTGTGTGTGTTTGTTTTTTAATAGCATTTCCCCCCTATACTGTTTTTCAGTTATATCAGATGCTCGTGGAGACTGGAGAACTGGAGAATACCTACGTTATTTATACTGCTGACCACGGATACCATATTGGGCAGTTTGGACTGGTCAAGGGGAAGTCAATGCCATATGATTTTGATATCCGCGTTCCTTTCTTTATTCGTGGTCCAAGTGTAGAGCCGGGATCAGTGTACGTTCTCCTATGTCTGCAGCACAGCTGTTGTACCTAATGTAAAATATTTGTAAGCACATTTGATTGTCATTCTAAATGGCTGGTTTTCTTTCATCATGATTATTGCAAAGCAATGGCTTAGAACAAAAGTGTGTGTGTATGTGTACATATTGTTAGTTGAAAGAGTTAATGGGGTCATGTGAGGATATTTTTTACTCATTGTGATTTCACAGTGTAGATAAATATAATCTTGTAAGTCTGCTAGTGAGAGAAGCATGGATGCCTTTCCGCCCTGCTTTACTTAGTTTCTCTTAAAGAAACAATAGTAGCATATTTTTCATAACCACACAATCATGCAAGGGGAGCTGGATTAGTCACTATGATATTATAGATTTTTGCAGCCAAGTACCACAGCCGTATAAATGACCGTTCAAATTCTGCAAGCATGTGAAAGGTGATGTCTCATGCTCCTAATACAATTCTGACCTTTTCCGTTAATTTGCAGAATATCTCAGCTAGTGCTGAATATTGACCTTGCTCCAACTGTTCTGGATATTGCAGGACTTGACACGCCTCCAGACATGGATGGCAAATCTATTCTAAAACTCCTGGACCTTGAGAAACCAGGAAACAGGTAAGTTAAGGCTCTTTCTGGAAAGTTGGCAAATGTCTGAGCAAATCAATAAGCAGACAAAAATGAGCTGTTGAAAAACAAGAGGCCTCCTCTTCCCAGAGCCTAAAATTAAAAAAGAATTTTTTAAATGGCATACTTGTAAAGCTGTGGGAATGCATGAGCAGATAATGGGCAAGAAGGGAAAATAAATTGTTCACCTGTTAATTGCCTAGGCAAACTTAGTCAGGGATGCCAACACTAAATATTATTGTTTTGATTTCAGGTTTCGAACAAACAAGAAAACCAAAGTTTGGCGTGATACATTTCTAGTGGAAAGAGGGTAAATATTGGAGTGAGAGAGTTCTGGGAAAACTGCCTAGTGGTCAACTGCATGTGTTTGTGTTTGAATGGACAGCAAAGCAATAAATTTTGTGCAGACTCACAGAGCCAGCTTCTTTCCTTCTCTTTCGTAAAGTGGCCAATTTGTTCACTGCCACTAACAGTGCAAGCTGTGAGGCTCATTTCTTGCCTCAGATAGCTTCTCAGCAATTTTCTAGACCTGTTGCTTTCCTGTTTTTCAGCTTGTCATTTAATCACTGTGCTTAACCATGTGGCAGACTTCAGAATGTCGCCGAGTCCTTAGTTCTGCAGTGGTCTCTAACTTGTGGTTTAATATATGGCCAGGGTTCAGGCACAGAATCTGTTCTTGTTGCCAGAGCTCAATTTCGAAATATCTGAAGCAATAATAATGAAGATGTGTGTGCCTCTGAGCATGTGCAGAGAACTTTCCCATTAGTAATGAGTCACCATTGGCAGAGTTCTAAGAATAGAGTGTGTGTGTGTGTGTGTGTGTGTGTGTGTGTGTGTTTAATCAGACTTTCCTTAGTAATTAAGGATCTAGTACTAATTTGGCTGTAATAGTTAAATCCTATAATTCCCCAGGTAACTCAGGACTGAAAGGTGGGTTGCAGCAGTGCTGTTGCCGCCATTCAGTTCTTAGAATTGGGTCTGCACAATTTCAATAGAATCCAGGGTTAGGAGCTGTAGATTAGCGTAAATCCCGATGGAGTAGTTGGGTTTGGAGGAATTGCTTTGGCCCTGTCTCCTAATCTTCAGAAAGTCACCAACAGTTTCTTACTAATCTACCTGATCTCTTCATGACATTTCTTTTCCATGCCTTGCATCACCTCCCTTCCTTTTCTCTCTCTCTCTTCTTTTCAAAATTGAGTTCATACTGTTGCCATGCCGCTCCCTATTCCTCCTCCTCCTCCTTCCAATTGGCCTGAAAGAAGGAGCAGGGTTACATGCTTATAGCAGTACGTGATGATGGGTCACCACTGGGTGGGAAAAGAACAGCAGCTGCGGTTTTTAGTTAATCCAACCCTCTAATCCACTGGTCTCTTGAAAGTGGGTCCCAGCTCTTGACAAGGTGAAGATCAGTGCTGTAAAGACTGATATTTGAACTCCCCCCACCCCAGGTTTTAGTTTGACAAAGATTATCCAACTTGAACTTTGAAGGGTGTTGAGTTATCCATTAACTGACCACGGGGGGGGGGGGGAAGGATTTCTGTGACGTCCCCCTGCAGCAAGGAGAGCTTTTCTGTTTTGTTCACATGTACTGTCTACAAAAGACTCAAAGCATGGCTTCTTCCTCTTGTTTTTTTAATAAAGTAAATTTCTGCGCAAGAAGGAAGAACCTAGCAAAAATGTGCAGCAGTCTAATCACTTGCCGAAATATGAGAGAGTGAAAGAGTTGTGTCAACAAGCAAGGTACCAGACAGCTTGTGAGCAGGCAGGACAGGTAAGTTGCAGGTGATTACCATTTCTCCTTGTGCACTTGCAAAATGTCCCGCTTTAAGAGATGATGTGATGACATAGCCCATCTTTTCAGAGGACAGCATTCCAGTGACTTAAGCTCCCTCCTTGTAAATCAAACAAAATGCCAACTACTTGTTTGAAGAGCACTAACAGTGTTCCAATACTGAGATGAAGGTCAACATTTGTTATGCTAAACTTAGGTTTTCTTCTGTGAAGCCCCAGGGTGGGAAAGCCTTTCCTCCTTTTCTGCTCACACTTGTTTGGAGATCAGACTAAAGTTTGATTCACCCCTGCTGCAGCCAGCTGCGTAGGTGGCAACCTCCATTGGCCCACCTCCACATGGCAAGCTGACTGAATGTAGTCAGCACCTCCCTGCATGGTTTGTTTGCTTGTTTGTTTCGAAATGTTTTTTTCTGTGGTTTGCGGTGGCTCACAGTGATAATGAAAACCAAAACCCACAATTAGAAATGGAGATCCGTGAAACGTAACAGGATGCTCTGTCTCCTGTATGTCTTTTCAGGGCGGTTTGCAGCAACTGCAATGTCCTTGTTAAGATTCAGCAATCATAAGCCTTTTGACAAAGGCAGTAAAGATGAAACAGTGTGAACCTTTTTGAGAGGCTTTGAAGGGATGGCCATGAAGGTTTTGCTTCTTGCTGCAACATTCAACCAGCATTATTATTGGGTTATTTTCTAATCTGCTTTTCCTCCCCCTCCCAAAAATTCATAAAATGATAAAGGTTTAAAGGGTTTCTTGAAATGTTAATATTTCTTCCTACTAACTTACAGAAATGTAAGTTTGAACATACAGGTTTTAAGAAACTTATAATGTAGAGCAATGGTTCCCAAACCGTGAGCCATGGCTTCACAGGGAGCCACGGAAACTAGCCAGGGGAGCCATGGAATCCTTGCAAAGAATCCGCTGCCCTATACAATGTATAGTATAGGATTGTAGCCCTAATGGGAAAGCATGGCCAATGGTCCAGTAGGACCAGGGAGCCACAAATCAAAAAAGTTTGGGAATCGCTGTAGAGCTTTGATGAAGCATCTAGGAAAGACCATTAGTCTTTGGACTAAATTCAAATGTTGAGAAATCAGAACTAAAGCTTCCCCTGAAGATGTCCAGAGATGCATCTTCATATAAGATACCCTGTATGGGGTCAGTATTGTCTACAGTGACTGGCAGTTCTCTCTAGAGTGCCAAATGAGGATCTGCCCCACCCTTCCTAGATATGCCAGGGGCTGGGCCTTCTGTGTGTAAAGCATGTGTTCTTCTAATCTACAGGGGTCACAGTCCCCTTCTCAAAGTTCCTCAAGATTTTAATATCTGGAATGGCACTCCTGAGAGCCACTGCTGCATTAGTTGTTGAGTTTTTCAAGTCATTGAGAACCACACTGCGAAAGCTGAGCAATCCTAAATCTCACTGAACTCAAATGAATGAGTTGTTAACTCATGGATGCACTTTTTATGCCTTGGCAGCTTTGTCAACACATTTAAAACTTAAATTGTCAGCTACCAGGGATTTTGTAACCTCTGAGCATACCTACTGTCGAGGCATCTTTCGTAAACTGTGTAATTAAGTTCCTCATTACATGAAAGACTTTGGCAGTCGCCTGAAGCTGTCACAACATATTAAGTAAACGGTGTTCATTTTAAATGCTAAAATGGGACCTTTATTGCTCTTTAATTACTTTGAATGTAAAGTTGTATTAATACTCTGACCACATAGTGGTTTTGTAATATTCTACCTCTCAAGATTTATTTGCAAGTCTTTGCAGGATACTATGTCTGTCTTGGATGACTATTTGAGTTCATTTGCTAGATTTGTGTAAATAATTTCACACAATGCAGCCTGAAATGTTGTATGAGGATGGGAACAGTTACTGGGTCTGGGAGGTCCTAAGTCTAAACAGAAAAATAATCTACTGAATCAGGCCAAAGGCCCATCTGTTCAACATCCTGCTTCTCTAGTCCTGTTTTCCACAGTGGCCAACCAGATCTCCCTAGGAACCCCAAAAGGAGGAGATGAGGGTACACCCCACTCCTGCTATTGCTTCCTTGCAACCGCTATTCAGAGGTGCGCTGACTACAGAAGCCAGAGGCAGCATGTAGTTGTACTCCTATTTGTTAAGAGATGGGTTACTGATGGAGTGCCGTGTTTCCAGTATTACATGAAGCCTTAGCAGAAACTACAAGTAGAAGTCTTTGTTTGCAGTAAGATAGGATTACAGCCTCTTACTGAACACAATGGGCTTACTTCTGAGTAAAATAAGAGGAAATTGTTTGTGATGTAGAACTCGTGATGAATCAGTCATATTCTTTCAGAATATTCTGTGCATTTGCTCAAGTCTTTTTTTTTTTTGTCTTAATAGCAAATAATTATAGTTTGTTTGTGCACCCCCCAATGAACATTCGAGATAACTGAGTTGGGAGAAAGGGCCACTTGTTTAACAAGTAAGATAATACAGAAAAGAGGCAGAGAGACCTGCAGATGCTGTGGCAGCGAAGCACCTGTGATGCGGAGTCTGGACCCCCGGAAGGCGCCAGAATTGTATCTGTCCCCTGGGCTGGGCGTGCACCCAACTCCAAGCCTGGCCCCATTACAGGCGGTGCAGCTTATCCCACGTGCAAAGGAGAAAGAGGGCTCGGTGCTGATGCCTTAAGAACCCTCTGGGCCTGCCCAACTCCCAGCCCCCCTCCAATCCCCTTTCAGGAGAGAATACTCTTGTGTTCCTGGGTGGGCCGAACAAAGTCCCTGCTTACATTGCGTGATCGGCATACCAAACAAACAGTTGTGTTTAAGCGTTCCTACTTTAACTGGATTGCTGAGAGTGTTTAGCTGAGAGTGTTTAGCACAGAAAGATTACTTTCTGCTTGCAGGGTCTTGCAGCTTTCCTGTCTGAACTGGTCTCAGAATTAGGGGTAACTAAGGACTTCATGACAATCATGGGACTGGAAGTCTTCCCTTAATGAGGAGAATAAAAAGGAACTTAAATTGTGGCAAAAGAAATGCAAGAAGGTGATATGGGAGGCCAAGAGAGACTATGAGGAACGCATGGCCAGCAGCATTAAGGGGAATAATAAAAGCTTCTTCAAATATGTTAGAAGCAGGAAACCCGCCAGAGAAGCAGTTGGCCGTCTGGATGGTGAGGGAGGGAAAGGGGAGATAAAAGGAGACTTAGAGATGGCAGAGAAATTAAATGAGTTCTTTGCATCTGTCTTCACGGCAGAAGACCTTGGGCAGATACCGCTGCCTGAATGGCCCCTCCTGACCAAGGAATTAAGTCAGATAGAGGTTAAAAGAGAAGATGTTTCAGACCTCATTGATAAATTAAAGATCAGTAAGTCACCAGGCCCTGATGGCATCCACCCAAGAGTTATTAAGGAATTGAAGAATGAAGTTGCTGATCTCTTGACTAAAATATGCAACTTGTCCCTCGAAATGGCCACACTGCCAGAGGATTGGAGGATAGCAAATGTCACGCTGATCTTTAAAAAGGGAAAGAGGGGCGGACCCATGAAACTCTAGGCCGGTCAGTCTAACATCTATACCGGGTAAGATGGTGGAATGCCTCATCAAAGATAGAGTCTCAAAACACATAGACGAAGAAGCCTTGCTGAGGGAGAATCAGCATGGCTTCTGTAAGGGTAAGTCTTGCCTCACGAACCTTATAGAATTCTTTGAAAAGATCAGCAGGCACATGGATGTGGGAGAACCCGTGGACATTATATATCTGGACTTTCAGAAGGCATTCGACACGGTCCCTCACCAAAGGCTACTGAAAAAACTCCACAGTCAGGGAATTAGAGGACAGGTCCTCTCCTAGACTGAGACCTGGTTGAAGACCAGGAAACACAGAGTGGGTGTCAATGGGCAATTTTCACAATGGAGAGAGGTGAAAAGGAGTGTGCCCCAAGGATCTGTCCTGGGACCGGTGCTCTTCAACCTCTTCATAAACGACCTGGAAACAGGGTTGAGCAGTGAGGTGGCTAGGTTTGCAGACGACACCAAACTTTTCCGAGTGGTGAAGACCAGAAGTGATTGTGAGGAGCTCCAGAAGGATCTCTCCAGACTGGCAGAATGGGCAGCAAAATGGCAGATGCGTTTCAATGTCAGTAAGTGTAAAGTCATGCACATTGGGGCAAAAAATCAAAACTTCATATGTAGGCTAATGGGTTCTGAGCTGTCTGTGACAGATCAGGAGAGAGATCTTGGGGTGGTGGTGGACAAGTCGATGAAAGCGTCGACTCAATGTGCGGCGGCAGTAAAGAAGGCCAATTCTATGCTTGGGATCATTAGAAAAGGTATTGAGAACAAAACAGCTAATATTATAATGCCGTTGTACAAATTGATGGTAAGGCCACACCTGGTGTATTGTGTCCAGTTCTGGTTGCCACATCTCAAAAAGGATATAGTGGAAATGGAAAAGGTGCAAAAGAGAGCAACTAAGATGATTGCTGGGCTGGGGCACCTTCCTTATGAGAAGAAAGGCTATGGTGTTTGGGCCTCTTCAGCCTAGAAAAGAGACGTCTGAGGCGGAGCATGATTGAGACATACAAAATTCTGCATGGGAAGGATAAAGTGGATAGAGAGATGCTCTTTACACTCTCACATAACACCAGAACCAGGGGACATCCACTAAAATTGAGTGTTGGGAGAGTTAGGACAGAGAAAAGAAAATATTTCTTTACTCAGCATGTGGTGGGTCTGTGGAACTCCTTGCCACAGGATGTGGTGACGGTATCTGGCCTGGATGCCTTTAAAAGGGGCTTGGACAGATTTCTGGAGGAAAAATCCATTACGGGTTACAAGCCATGATGTGTATGTGCAACCTTCTGATTTTAGAAATGGGCTATGTCAGATGCAAGGGAGGGCACCAGGATGCAGGTCTCTTGTTATCAGGTGTGCTCCCTGGGCATTTGGTGAGGCCGCTGTGAGATACAGGAAGCTGGACTAGATGGGCCTATGGCCTGATCCAGTGGGGCTGTTCTTATGTTCACAGTGTTTTACAAGACAGGCAACGTTGCAGGCTTAATTCACTGGTTTTGATGTTTTGAACCTAATAGGTGGACCAACTCTGTGGCTGAGTAATGTAATAATTAACTGTATTTCATGGACAGATTGCTTCCTAGTGAGTATAAACATTATAGTGGCAGCTAGCCCCTGTAGGGACTGAATTTTCTTTTTACCAGTGCTTGTAAGGAGCACCTTGCTTGGAGCCAGAAGAGAGAAGTGGGAATATGTTTCAGGGTATTATGTTGTTGCCAAAGCTCTGCAGCCCCCTTTTGGTGACAGGAGAACAGTGCAGTGCCAAACTTCTCAGGTAAAAACAGCTATTCTAGGTAATTCAGGTACACATCATGGAAGATTTAAAAAACACTTTTCATTGAATTAACTAAAATTAAGATTTCAGCTTGAGCAGTTTGGGCTGTGTGATTACATTGGCGCATAGCAAGAGTAAATGAGTGAAAGGGAAAAATGCTCCTGGCACTCTATCTTGACATAGGGACACTCTAGGTAGTTGCATCTGTTGCCCATCAACCCAGCAGGCTTTGCGACAGGATGTCTGGGTAGATGCAACTGCCCAGAGTGTCCCTCTGTCAAGATTGGGGACCAGGAGCAGTGGAGAAGTGTGGTGGAACCTTAAGTGCTGCTCACATGGGGAGGGAGGACTATCTCCAAACGTTGGATCTGGCCCATGGACCATAATTTAGAGAACTCTGTTTTAGTGTAAGCCCTCTTGATTACCTGCTTTGGACAGAAAGGCAACATAAAAGTTTTAATCCTATTTCATACAAATTTTAGTGTAGTTAGAATGAAAGTATATTCTAGAATGAAAAGAACATTTGAAGAATTTGAGTTTCTCTCTAGGAAGGAATCCTGTGCTATATTTTCTTCCCCAAAAGAATTTGATTTAGTTAGACTGAAGGTGGATTTGAACAGTTCATTTTGATTTTTTTTGTAGAAGTGGCAGTGTATTGAAGATGCATCTGGAAAACTTCGCATTCACAAGTGTAAAGGATCTAGTGACATTCTCGCCATCAGAAAGAGAACACGAAGCGTACATTCCCAGGGATACAGCAGTAAAGAAAATGATTGTGACTGTGGAGAGGCTGATTATCGGAGCAGTAGGACTCAAAGAAAAAATCAAAGACCCTATATAAGAAACCCCAGTGTGCAAAGTAGGTGACAGTAGATCAGAGACTTTTGGACCATGATCTGCTTCAAATTTAAATACCAAAACTCTGCAGTCTGGAAAGGCAAATTCTGCAAGTTCACTTTGAGCAGCAACAGTTATAACAATACGAATTATGCAAATATGATGTGAATTCTAGTAAATTCATCAAATGAATTGATATGTTAGTGATCAGTTAATCAAATGATACGTTATAAGCTTTATCCAGCATTGGCAGAATGGTAACAATGTGAGAAGTCAGACTGTAATGGCAGGGGGATGGACGGGGGCTCCTGAGATATTGGTGTTAAGGTTGACTTTGCACTGTGGCATGGCTGTGCACCCTGCCTGCTCATAGTTAAAAGAGTAATATGCTTCTGGGGGTTCTTCTGTTTTAGAGAATGCTGAGCCCAGCCGGGTTCGCATCACTGTTGAACACTTATACATAAAGATGTTTGTGTTCCTCAAAAGCTTATTTCTGGTGTGTGTGAACAGGCTTGTTGATCTAATGATAAATATCTAATTATTTTGCTCTGTGTTCTTTTCCTACACAATAGTTATTTTATATTAGGATACTTATATTTAATGAATGTATCTGTAATGCCAAGTACCTGCTGCTTTATAAATTTATAACAGGGTAAGGAGCCATATTTGTATTGGCCAGTTCTTGCATTAATGGTCATTGGCTGCTGGTAATGCAGAGTGGACATAAAATCTGCAGAGTAAACTACTTAAATCAGCATGGCTATGACAGACTTCTGGCCCACATTGCTTTCAGGCTCTAAATACAGCTTAAATTGTTGTTCAGCTGTATGCAAGGACATTCTTTGCCTTGTTGCATCTTAACATGTCACAGTGAATTCTGTCTCAGGGAAATTTCTACTAGGGTAGTTGATAGAAATGTATTTCTGTGGTGCCCTCAGGTTGATTCTGTCATGAACCAATTCTCAAACTGAAGAAAAGCATATACTTCTAGTATTAGAGAGTCAGAGGGTGAAATGCAGACTACTATTTATCAAATGGCAGCTTATAATGGTGTGCATGAAACTACTGAGAGAGCCTGTAATTTCCTGCCGGGCAGGGGGATTTTTACAGTGCATCAACACTTGATGAAAAATCCAGGAAAGCAGAAGAGTGGTAAAATTATCCTCTCTCGGCAGGGCATCACAGGACCAGTTCATGCTTGCAACTCCCCTATGTGAATGCTTCTGAAGTACAGATTTGCTGTGCAGTCACAGAGTAATACAGAGACATTTCCATGATCTTCTACACAGCTAAAGAACTCTTTCCGTTTGGAAACTCATCATTGGCTGTGGTCTGGTCTATGTATGCATTAAAATGAGATGGTAGAAATCTAGGGTAGTAAAATGAGTGGTGCCAAATCAGATTGCCACATTCACGTTTCTGTCCCCTCCCCTCTCTGTCTGGCTAACTTTTCCCTCCCTGCTTTGGTTTTTTTTTACTTGCAAGGAATTTTTAACATGGGGGGGATATAGGAAAAACTGCATCCCTCACCTAAAATCTCTATACCAAATCATTCTGCTGCATGTGTAGACCAGTTTGGAGCAACTTTCAAAAGTCCTGTTCATATGTGCTAGCTTTTAGGGGTCAGAGAAATGATCAGTGCAGGACTGGAGAGGATAAGGTCTTCTGTCTGATCTGATTCAGAGGGCTTGTAGCGAAATCAGCATGACTACTACCAGGTATCATGCTGTGTTAGGCCTAGGTCCTGGGTTCTTGTCTCTTGAACTACTATATTATTCAGTCATCTAATTATGTGGCTGTGTGGTTTTTTTTACAATGTAGAATACAAACCCCGGTTTGTTCACACTCGCCAGACTCGTTCCTTGTCTGTGGAATTTGAAGGGGAAATATATGATATAAACCTGGAAGAGGAAGAACTGCATGTTCTGCAGCCCAAAAGTGTTGTCAAGCGACATGGAAGCTACAGTGAAGAAGAGGAGCCTTCAGAGGATGCTGAAGAAATGCTAGCTGATGGAGCCAACACTGTTGGGCAGTCTGACTCTGTCAGAGTGACACACAAGTAGGAATGCTTTTGCTGCTGCTGCTACTTAATGTGGCACCATCTATGTATATGGTACTTCACAGAGACACATAAGCAAATACAAGGTCCCTGCCTTTATGTTGCAGTATAAACTTTGATAGTGACAGCAGGCAGAAAGGAGAGGGAGGACCGAAAACAGTGGGATGAATGTGAGCAAATAAGGTTGCAGATGCTTGAACTTTGTCTTGGTTAAGGATGCTACTTTAGGGGTGGAGCCAGAGAAATCATGAAGTATTTTTGGGTCGTGGTTTCAAGAGCAGAAAAAGTGGTGCAGTGCAGTGTCTGCATTTTCACAAGGAAGTTCTTGGTATGAGGGAAAATGAATCAAGTGGTTTAAGGGACAACTTCTGGCAGCTGAGAGTAGAGTTGGCGGACCAAAGTATTGTGGCAGGAGTATATTGGGGTATAAGAGCAGAAAAGGCGACATACCCATTGAAAATGTTCAAGGTGATTTTGTGCTGGATGTGGAAAGGTGATAGGAGGCCAGTGCAGTGATTTTAGAAAGGGCATTGCATGATCTGAACAACAGGAGAGGTGAATTATTTAAAATAGTCTGTTTGCAAGCAGTGATGCTCTACCATTGGAAATCAGTACTTTTGCATTGTTCAGCCCTCCCAAATAAACTTGACTGAATCAATGATCTAATGCAGGGGTGTCCAAACTTTTGGGCAGGAGGGCCACATCATCTTTCTGACACTGTGTTGGGGGCTGGGAAAAAACTAATTCACATTTCAAATTTGAATAAATTTACATAAATTTACATAAATGAATATATTAAGGATGGAACTTATATGAATGAATGAAGGTCTTGCAATAGCTCAAAGCCTATAAAAGGCCTTGCACAAAGCAAAGCCAACCTTTCCTTCACTGTCACATCACAGCTATGAAACAGCAAGCAGTGGAGGGAGCCCACGTCCCACAGATCATGCAAGTGGTTGAACAATTGCCCTCATGCTGAGAGCCAGTCTGATACCTCTCTCGGATCTCTGGTATTCTTTTAAAAGGCACCACTTTAAAAAGTGCCTAATAGGCAATAACCCCATATATCAATATTGCTTTTCTTTTCTCTGAAGTTAAGAGTTTTAGAATAGGTCTTGCCCCAGTTGGTTGTGTTATTGCTTCAATTTCGGCATCTAATAAGGTGTATTTACCCTTATTAATTTGATAGGGACCAGCTGTAATGACTCATCTATTCAAGATATTTCAGGCATTTCATCCTTAGTTTCTGATCCTTGTATTGTCCCATAGGTGTTTTATTCTTCCAAATGACTCCATTCATTGTGAGAGAGAATTATACCAGTCAGCCAGAGCCTGGAAAGACCACAAAGCCTACATAGACAAAGAGGTGAGAAGATGTTGTCCTTCATGAAGAATTTGTACTAATATCTTCCTGTAACCTAGTGACTGTTATCAGTGGGTAACAGGACTCAGAAGACCTTGGTTGAAATTCCTTTTTAGCCTTAAATGCACTAGTAGTCTTGGACAAATAATTATCTCTTGATCTCAGTTGGTCATCTATAAGGCATTAATATATATTGTTGAATCAAGGAAATGACCACAAGATTTGTTGCAATGTACAAAAACAAATTGCTTTTAAAAGTATGAAAGAACATTATTAAACTTGCTTTTTGTCACTTTTTGCAGATTGAGGCTCTCCAAGATAAAATTAAGAATCTAAGAGAAGTGAGGGGACATCTAAAAAGAAGAAAACCTGATGAATGTGACTGTAGCAAAAAGAGGTAAAGAAAATTATCTTTTAAATTTACTAACAGCCCATCCTAAGGGGCCTCAATGCCCAGAGGAACAGTGGCACCACAATGACTGCCACTGTATCCTATGGACACAAAGGCAGCTGCTGGAGTCTCCTTGGGGTAAGGGAGAGTTTGCACTCTTACCCAGCTGCATTATACCCCGGGTAGAATGCAGCTGGCGGCAATGGATCTCCCCAGATCCACTCCCACTTTTAAGCAGATGCAGACTCAAGGAGGCTCATGTTGGGGTTCCCAGCCAGGGAAGATGCACAGGAGTCTGTTGCTGCTCCACTCCCCTCCCCGCTCAGTTTGCCCTCCCCCATCCCAAAAAGCTACACTGTTCACTGAAGATGAAGCTTACCACTGGTCATTCCCTGCATCGTCCCCATGGCGCTGAGGCCTGGTGCCTGCTCCCCAGGTGCAGCAAATGTGCTTTAAAACATGTATGCAACACCCAGAGCTGGTGATGCATGAGTACTGCTGGCGCTCCAGCCCATAGGATTGGGCCCAAAGATCTCTTAAAATATTTATATCCCATCTTTCCACTCCTGATAGGAAGGCACTCAAGGCAGCTAACATATTTTGTCTTTTTTTTAACAACTCAAAACAACTCAAAAAATCAGTGAGAAATGGCAGCAATCAAAGTTCCCACAGCAACAGCAGCAACTAGATTAATGTAATTCTCAGAAACAGCAGAGCTGCCAACCCATAAGCAGTGTCAAAAATTAGGCCTCCGAAGCTCAACAAACCAATGATCCTTCAACCATTGCTAAAGCTGTGACAAATGTGAACCTGGAGTTCAAGTTTGGGTAGTGTGTGTAGCTGAGTTGTTGAACATATGCTTTGCATGTAGAGGGTACCAGGTTCAATCCCAGGCATCTCTACATAGGGCTGGAGAAGACTCCTCTGAAATATTTGAGATGCTACTTCCAGCCAGTCTCGCCAATGCTCAGCTTGGTAGACCAATGGTCTGACTTACTGTAAGAGCATCTTCATATATTCATATGTCCCACTGGAAAGTGTTTGTGGTTACCTCAATAAGTACTCCCAATCAATAATATTTATAAGTCTAGTTTCTTGATTGAAAGTGACTGTGTGGCTTAAAAACAGAAGTTATAACTTTTACCAAACTTGAAGTATACTTTTGTTCTACTTCCTTTTTCTATTAGGTTGCTGCTGTTTAGAATTCTGCATGCAATAGTAATATGTTTCTTAGTAAACTTGAAAAAAGTGATCCTGATAGCTGTAGGTAGAATGTGGGATTGGAAGGGGGTGGGAAACAGAATCCCGGACCGTGTGTATTTCACCTTGCTGTATGTGATAACACAGGCCTACAAAATTGAGAGTTAGAAAAGTTTTTCCCAAACTTTATAGTGGTTTGATATGAATTTGGGGTGCCGATTCAAAAAATGGCATCCGTTTTGCCCTATCACGTCTAGTTTTGGAGATATAGTATAGCCTCATTAGTGAATGGTTCAAGCAGCTTCCTCATGAGGAAGCAATGGTGTAGGCTTCCTCATGAGGTAGCTGCTTGAACCATTCGCTAAAGAGACTATGCCATGTCTCCAAAACTAGACACGATAGGGAAAAACAGATGCCATTTTTGGAATCGGCACCCCAAATATACCCAGGAATTGGTGTAATGTTTAAGGAAGCAACATGTGTGTTGGCCTGTGTAATTTAACCATTGATTTGTTCACCCTGAATTCCTTCATATTTGGTATAGAGATGTATCTGTTTCTTATGAGAATAGTGATACAATTTCAGGAATTAAAAGTGAAAGCCACGTTTCTATTTTAAGTGGTGAGTTTATGAAAAGCTTATTTTGTCACAACATTTATTTGCAGCTATTACAGCAAAGAAAAAGGGGTGAAGGCTGCAGAAAAGCTCAAGACGAGTCACCTTCATCCATTCAAGTAAGCCCTGTAGTTCTTTCACCTCATTGCAACATGTCCCCATCCCGGCATAAACCCCATGACCACTACAGACAGCCTGGATGGCACTCATGCTGATGGTTGTTAACCACAAAACTTTCATTTAATGATGTGGAATCTATTTCTAGAATGAAATGTTGTGGTTTATGTTCAGTATGGGTTCAGAGCCTGTATGGGCTCTCTTGTGCTAATATCCCCAAATTCCGTACTACTTAGGAGGAAGGACCATAGTTCAGTGGCAAAGCATCTGCTTTGCATGTAGAAGGTTCCAGGTTCAGCCCCCTGGCATCTTCAAGTAGGGCTGGCAAAGGCCGTTGCCAGTCAGCATAGACAATACTGAGCTAGATAGACCAATGGTCTCATTCCACCTAAGGCAACTTATTATGTCTTATGCTTCACTGGGATTTGTGGGCTCTCGGCTCCTCCCATCAGCTGATAAATCATGTTCATCCAAGTTTTGATCAATAACACTTTGTGAAAATCCACTCCTTCCTGAAGAAAAATTCTATTCAATTCTCAGTTTAAAGTTAAATATAAGTCTATAATGTGCTCACAGGAACACATTGCAATGGGAAAATAGCAGGTCATCTTGACTTTTTCCTCTTGAAAACTCATCTTAATTAGAAGAGATTGAGGACAACCCAAGCAGACTCACTCTGTGTTCGCTGCTATCCTGGTGTATATGCCCCCTGATGGTCTTATAGCCGCAGAGTCTTTACTCCAATGTTTCAAACTCTGTAATTGAAATTAGTGTTTTCAGTTGGAAAGTTGTGGCTTTCCCTTCTAGCCTACACAAAACCTTGAAAGCCAATCTTATCCCTTCTGGCGATCTACACTGCAGAAAGTGACACTTACCCTGATATTCACAGTAAGTGTATCTGAAGATATAGAGGCAAGGTTTCCAAAGTGTGTGTGGTTATGCCCTGGGGTATCTCGACGAGTGCACAGGGGTGTCATGGGCTGCTCACTGTCTGGCAGCACAACTACGCTGTGACCTGAAAGACCACAGAAGGTTGGTGTGGCATGCTCTGTGCATAGGTTTTTCACTGCTGGAAGGGCCCTCCTGTCTGCCCTGAGCTTCTTACTGCTGTTGTCAGGGTCACTCAGTGGTCTCTGACTGGCGATGATGTCATCTTGTCACTGCCACTTACTTTTGGGTTCCGAGTGTTTCATTTGCAGAACGGAGGATGTCATAACAGCGTTAAGTTTGGGAAGCGCAGGTATAGAGTCTTCACATTCCAGCATTATAGAGCCTGATTCCAGCAGCGAGCACAGATGGGTCTAGTTCAGCCCTGAAAAAAATCAGTTCTCCTGTGCCTCCAGCAGCATGTAGATTTGCTGGTAGCAGGAGTTTATTTGGGGACTAGATGGAAATAGTTATGGTTATGCCCTGGCTTATTAAATATTCTTGCCTTTTTAACTAGGGAAGCAGCCCAAGAGGTGGATGGTAAGGTTCAGCTCTTCAAAGAGAACCGCAGGAGGAAGAAAGAAAGGAAAGGGAAAAAGCGCCAGAAGAAAGGAGATGAATGCAGCCTTCCTGGACTCACCTGCTTTACCCATGATAACAATCACTGGCAGACTGCACCATTCTGGAATTGTGAGAACCATTTGTAGCAGATGACATGTTCATGGGAGTAGGAGGAGCTATGCTCATATATTGGGCTGGAAAGCATTTGTCTAATTTGTTTTGGACCATATTTGGGCTGGAAAACGTACAGGCCACTAAATATGGTTTGCATCGTATCAAAATCAGTGGTGTTTTTTAAAATCAAATTTGAATTTAAGTTTTTAAGAAGCTGTTAATTTCATAACATGAGACTAAAATTTAATGCAGTTGTGTTAAAACCTACACTGACACTAGCTTGTCAACAGTAGTAATGACACAGTAGACCATGGAGGATATTCTTCTGTTGTGTTTGCCTACCCCAGACAGAATCTAGATAAACAGGGGAAATACTTGATCCAGGGAAAGCTAAGCACTTTAAACTCCATTGATTTTAATGGGAAAGGTTTATGCATTTGGTTGTCTACAGGAAAGACCTGTGGTTCCCAGTTTCTATGCCGTGGTGCCCCAGAATGCTACAGTGAACTCACAGGAGCGCAGTGGGTTATTTAGATTTTAAAGGAAAACACAGCAAAGGAAGGGTGCAGTGAAAAAATTACTGGGAACTGTAGGGGCACTGTGAACAGGGAATGTTCGGGAACTTCTGCTCTAATTGCTGGATAGTGTTCCTAGTGGACTATAAAGAAACATTTAAATAAAGATCCAATCTCATTTTTAACTTATTTTGTCTCAAAAAAAAACAAGCATAAAATCCACCACATTGTACGTAAGGATATGTAGTATAGTTTTATATACTAGTTTTGTATACTTTTTCATAGAGAGCTGTGAAAACTGATTAAAATTAATGGTACTGACGGAAAAATCTTCTGTTCAGAAACATTGGACTGCATGCAAAGATATCTCCTGTTGGTGCCATCAGGTTAAAATGTGCTGATCATCACTTTAGGGGAGGGGTAAAGATG
Source organism: Tiliqua scincoides (assembly GCF_035046505.1). NCBI lineage: Eukaryota > Metazoa > Chordata > Lepidosauria > Squamata > Scincidae > Tiliqua > Tiliqua scincoides. The sequence goes on along the minus strand of NC_089824.1, from coordinate 38,856,367 downwards.
CCTAGAATCCCAGGTGGAAACAGCACTGTCAACCTTAACAGTACCCACCATCTATTCAGATGAGATGTAGAAAGAAGCACACTGTGCACTTCCAGGTACTGGATGTGCAAAAATGTTTTTCCTTAAAATGCATCATTTAATGCATGAGAGACCTAAGGCAGAACAGTTTACATATGGAAGCATATATCAGTGGTTCCCAAACTTTAGGAGCCTGTGGAACAGTAATACAAAAATTGGCATTGTCATGGACCACATGCAACCCCCCACCACCTGCAAATGCAATTAAATTTGTAATAGAGATGTATTAGAGATTTATTAGGATTTTTTAATAGATGTTGGTTGGTTGCTGCTTTTGTTGCCAACTGTGGGTGGTCCATCCTCCTCTCTTTTCGCCCGTGGGGAAGCATCTTCCAAGCTTTGTGCTTTCTGCAAAATACCAGAGTGGAAGGAAAATGGACCAGCCACAGCCAACACTTCAATGCCGGCTGCGGGTAGTCCATTCTTCACCCTCTCTGGTGGTCTGTGAGAGAGTGCTCACTAAGCAAGATGCTAGAAGTGATCAACGGCTATTTTTGTTCCTGAGATCTCCTAGATGCCTTCTCAGGGTCGTGTGAACCCCCTGTGATCCACGGATCATAGGTTGGGAACCAGTGTTATACATGAATTGCCTTTTCTGGACTAGGGACAACATATATATTCTACTACTGCTTGGTTAAGATTATCTTTTTCCCCCCTTCCTCTCAACAGTGGGGTCGTTCTGTGCTTGTACAAGTTCAAACAACAACACTTACTGGTGTTTGCGAACAGTAAACGAAACACACAATTTCCTCTTCTGTGAGTTTGCTACAGGATTCTTGGAATATTTTGACATGAACACTGATCCCTACCAGGTAAATCTGTTGTGAAAACTCTTCAGAATGGGGTACCATCTGCAAGTTGAGTGATTGCACTTGCACATGAGATCAGGTGCCATTATTTGATCTCTTGACCATGTGACATTTTATACTTTGATTCTTATGACCAAGTACAAAGTATACGAGAGCTTGTATCAGCTTGGAAGACTGCATGCATGAATAAATTAACTTGCCCATTTTAAATTGTAATGTGTGCTTTGTAGGATTGGTGGTGAAGCTGTAGCTCAGTAACGGATAACTTGATTTGCGTGTAGAAGGTCCACAGTTTAACACTCATATGAGTCCTATCCAGAGATTATAAGACCCAGGAGAGCCACTGTCACAGTAATCAATTTTGAGCTAGATGGACCAAGAGTGTAAGGCAACTGACTCGGTAGAAGACAATATCCTATGCTTCTATCCTTGTTTTACATATTTTGAAAGGAAATTGCCATTGCTACAACATGTTCTGTAGCCAGCAACAACTAAGAGTTGTCACATGTGAGCTTGTAGAACATCTTTTCTTTCTTTCTGTGCCCAGCTTACAAATACAGTGCACACAGTTGAACGAGGCATTTTGAATTGGTTACATGTACAGCTAATGGAGTTGCGAAGTTGTCAAGGTTATAAGCAATGCAATCCAAGAGCTAAAGGATTTCACACAGGTAACAAAAAGCATTATTTTTTAGTTTCTTGAAAGTTATTCTCTCCCCTCCCTTATTATTTCTAGGATAAAAAATTGTGCTGCAAGCTTAACCAGCATGTGCTGTTTGGCACCCAGTGAATATAGAAGACATGTTGCTTGCTGTTCAAGGATCTGTTTGCTTTTGTAATTGTGACATAGATGAGTTTGACTTTGTGCCCTTGCTTCATATGTACAGGAGTTTGTATCCTAAGTTGTTCAGCAAATGGCACTTCCATCGTACCAGCTAGGGATTTTCGATAATCCCTGCCCCCCTTCCATCTAGTGCTCCATGAAAAGTGGCTCCTGAGGGTTGGGGAGACCATCTAGATTAGAATGGCATTGGGGGCTGCAGCAGAAAAGTGGGGTTGGAGATTGCCCCCTTCCCCATGTGCATGAGCAGAAGAACAAGATACAACTCAATTTTTCACTTTCTGTCAGGCTTCGTTTGAACTAGACTTCAACAGAGCGTAGTGTGTTGTTGGTTCATATGCTTGTTGCACTGGAAAAAGAGGCAAAGAGTTTGCTTTTGAACCATGCAAAGTACACTTCCCCAGCATTGAATAACTCCGTTTGCTTCCCAGAATGCATCTGGAAATTGGAATAAGAGTATGTGACTTCTACGCAGGCTTGAGCTCAGGTTCTTCTCATTTTAGAAATTGTTAGGAGACCCAGCTGTGAGACCTTAATGTTCTGTTAATTCTTCCTGTTCATTTGCATGGTGTAAATGCCCTTCAAGGCTGGACAAGGCTGAGGCCATCTTCTTTTGTGTATGTGTGAGAAATAGAGGCCTGCTTTGCCTATAGGAGAAATGGAGAACTTGCCCTGGTTATGGGCTCCATCCCACAGAAGGGCTTATTTGAATATTATTATGAATCCATATTTAGCTCTCATCTTTCTGCCCTCTCCCTCCTCCCCTGTGGACTGATGATTATCTGTGGACTGAAGCATGTCAAATTTAATTTCAGTAGATTATAGAAATCCAGTATGTATGTTGTGGGTGGTGTTGCCTGGAAAATCCCTCTTTCCACTTTTGCAGCAGTGAATCAATAAACATTCTTCTCTTTTGTAATTTAGCACTTTACTGTTTACTGGGTTTCTTTGTTGGGACTGCTGCTTTACCCTAATTATAACCCAATAAATTTCTTTTTAGGAATTAGATGCTGTGCATGGAAAGCTACATTGTGAATGATTTTACCAAATCTAAACACTAACAAAAGTTACTCTTGTATTTTCCTATATCAGGAAATAAAGATGGCGGAGGCTATGATCCACACAGGTATCCACACTTTATTATTCTCCTCAGCAGCTTCTCTCCAAATAATTGCATGAACCAGCCCATTTTGACTAATGTCTGTGTCCTGCCTATTGCACATTGCCTCGCTTTTGCTGCATGCAAGCGTAACAGTGCTCTTCATCTGGCCACTGGTCTTTGCATTTGCTACTTTGCATTTAACTTTGCCCACATGGAGACCTCATGTGGCTCATTTTACATTAGTCCTGCTTTAGGCATTTCATTCACCATCTGCTGGGTGGGGGAGGAGTGGGATGGGAAGGCATGGTACACTCTTCTGAAACATAGGTGGCTTTTGTGACTGCCTCCTTAAAATGTTCATGCCTACAAAGGTAGAAGGCTGTTTTTGTTGGTTGGTCAGTCTTGCAGATTATTTCCAATATCTTGCATTACAAGTGTGCTCGCAAAAATACCATGTTGCTATAGTCGGTGGCAACTAATCTAACTGATAGGGCAGTGAAAAATATACTTTAGCACTGCATGTCATCTCTCATACAACCCACTGCATAACAGTTGACATCCTGTATGAGTTGGTGTTTAAAATTGTGATTTGTACAGATCCTTGAATTGCAAGAAGTGAACCTGACACAGGATATTTGGACATTTTTAGGACCATTTCCATGTGTAATAATGTAATAATATGTGAACTTTTAGTTGAAAAGCGGTATATAAATACTGTTAATTAATAATAATAATGACATATTCAACATGTTCTACATTTTCTGCATCTCTTAACTGGGGACACATGCTCTGGGGAACACAGGTATACAGGTACTCTCCCCAACATGCATTTTTTTTTTTTTTTTTGGTGCAAGCGTTCTACAGACTGGCACCAGGAAAGAGAAGAGGGCTGGTAAAAGGCTTCATGTTCAAAGTACTGAACAAGGAAGAGATTTTTGAGGGCAATAATACTTGTGGTAAGGGTGAGAGGAAAATGACACGAGAATTTATATACACAGACAATTGGTATTGGGTGTATGGATGGCCATGGTGGTGGAAGAGTTACACAGTTCAGCCAGTCTGGTTGGCTTCAGTGCAGAAATATTGACAGTTCAATGGGGGAATTGCGGGGGGGGGGGGAACCAGTGGGGTGTGGAAGAGGTCAAGGGAAAGTGAAAGAGAGATGGTGGCACATATGTACAGCATATCGTTTTCCAGAAGGGGAATGCTTGACTGAGGCTAGGCTTGAAACTAGGAAATAGAAAAGTGAAGCTCAGGGTGACCTTTGAGGGGACTATCCCTGTTATGAACATAAGAAAAGTCCATCTGAATCAGGCCAAATGCTGGTTTAGTCTAGCATCCTGTCTCCTGCAGTGGCCCACCAACTGCCTCTGGGAAGCTCATGATCAGAAAGGAGAGGCTGTCTCTCTTGATTGCTCCCCTACATCTGATAGGCAGGGGCATACTGTCATTGAACCTGGAGGTAGCATATAGCCATCTTGACAAATAACCACTGATAGACCTGACCGCCATAAATTTTACTTAATTCAGTATTTATATACTGCCTTTCTCTGCTTCTATATGGAACTCAATGTGGTTTACACAGGCAGGCTATTCATAAACTCCATTTTCTTTTAAATGGTGTTTTTACAAGTATTTTTTTTTTTTGTGAGAATTCACAGAACCCTCAACAAACCTGATGTTTCCATCCAAGTGCAGCAGTCATCCTGGCTGTGCTCTGCACTGTTCAAGCTCTCACAGCAGCACAGTTCACCCTTCTTCAGTTATCAAGATGTTATCCATCCATACCCTCTCACTGTGATTTTGCGAGGTCTGTCAGCAGGTTTCCGTAAATGTATATAAACCCCTTTTAAGTTATCCCAGCTGACGTCACCATAATCTTGTTTTATCTGAATTCCACAGACTAATTATATGCCGCTTAAAGAAGTAAACTTCTTTTAGTCTCTCCTAAATCTCCCATCCCATCCTTTCAATTGGATGACCCTTGTCCTAATATTGTGAGAGAGAAAGAAAACTTCTGTCTGGCCTGTCTCTCGATCAGGGCCAACCTAAGGCTTCTTGGTGCCTGAGGTGATATGGCAAATGCTGCCCTTCCCCTTTACCTAGCAATGCACCAGAACTGAGGTTCTTCTCTATTCCCTTGATTCAAAAAGGAAGCATGGCCTGGAATACCAGCTGCAAAGAAATAAAGCCCTCCTGCTTGAGGGCTTTCCAAAGGCAGCTGGTGGGCCACTGGGAAATGGGATGCTGGGCTAGGTGGGCCTTTGGCAGGGGAATATAGTGGAAGAGAAAGTATGGAGGAAATGAGAATGGAGGACTATAACATTTCTGGACTCTCTTTGGAGTGGGTGGAGAAGGAGCAGCAGTGAAGTGGACAGTCTTCTGCCTGAGACAACCACTGCAGTCAGCCTTGTGGATGGGCTAACCCTGCTTTTTTAATATAATTTTGCCTGCATAATTTTATAAGTCTCAGTCATGTTGTTCCCAAAAGCTCAAAATCTTATAACCTGGACTCATGATGAAGGTGCTCCAGCCCTCTGATCACTTTGGTTGTCGTCTTCTGCATCTATCGCTCTGATCCCATCAGATCCCATTTGTAAAATTGGGATTTTTTGGCCCCAATGGACATCATTTGACATGTATTGACATTTAACTGTATTTGCCACTGGGTTACCCTTTGATCCTGTTTGCAGAGGTGTTTTGGAACTCTTCACAATCTGCTTTGGTTTTATCACCTAGTTATAAAAGTGAGGGAAATCATTTCAGGTCTGGGCTGGAGACCTAAAGCAGGGGTCTCCAAACCCAGGCCCGGGGGCCAGATGCAGCCTGCGGAGAGCTTCTCGACCAGCCTCTGATCCCCTGAGAGCCTATGTCCCAGTTGACCAAACACAATCAGAGTTGTGCTTGTGGGGTGGGGAAATGGGGGTCCATTTAAGTGTGTGTGCTTTATTTCTTGGGCTGTGTTGGTACTTGGAGAAATCCTGGACATTTTAGCCCATTCATTCATTCATTCATTCATTCATTCATTCATTCATTTCAGTCTTTCATCTAAGTTCCATCTCTAATGTATTTATTTAAATTTTATATTTAATTTTTTTTCCGGCCCTCGACACCGTGCCAGATATTTGATGTGGCCCTTCGGCCAAAAAGTTCAGAGACCCCTGTCCTAAAGGGATGTAGCACAGCATAAGTCTCTGGTCTGTTGCCTCTTCTCTTCCCCCCCCCCCCCATACCTCAGATATGTTGGAAGGAGGGAAAGGGGTTGAAATGTATACAGCAGTATCCTCTGTCTCCTCTCCTTGCAGTTTCCCTGGATCTGAGGTAGTCCACTGACCAGCAGGGCCCCCAGGTTTGCATCCACTCCTCTCTTCACTGGAACTCTGTCTGAGGTTTTTAAACCCAGTGCTGCAGGCTCCACAGACCTGTGATTATTTCCTCCTCTCTGTGTACCTGAATTTGACATCCCCCATTGCCCTGGATACTGGTCCCTGGCTGGGAGGAATCTTGCATAATGCAGGATGTGTTACTGGTGGGCAGCTCCATCTGTGTTTTCCCTGGCATGTGATTTCCTGGCATGTGTACACCTGTACAGTACTGCCAGAGTCAGGATGTTGCTACTTAGCTGGCAGTTCCTGACGTGCAGGAAAGCAAGTTTCCTTGGGCCAACAGTCTTCAGCCATTGTGCTGTCTTTTTCCAGATTTTATACAATTGCTAACTGCCTCAGCACCTAGAAAGCCTAGGCTTCCATTTCCTGGGCAAGCCTAAGCTAAACTTCCAGGTCCTTTTGGACCAAACAAGTTTACAAGGAAAACCTCAGTGTTCTCTTCAGAGCCCCATTCTCTCCCAGTAGAAGGAAGGGACAAAGACTTGAAGGTCTGTCAGTGATATGCTTTTAGTGATCCAACAAGTGGCAGAGCCTTCACAGTTGCAGAAAGCTTAGCAAAAGGGAGAAAGGCAGGTTCAGGAAGATGAAGTGATTCTCTGTGGTCCTTTAAAAGAGTCAAGAAAGTTATCTGAGAAGGGGGTAAAAGGGAAAACTTGGGTGGACAAAGATGAAGACTAAGCCTGAGTTATGATTCAAAGAGGAGTGAACTGGTCAGACATATAACTATCCAGACTCTAGCTCAGATTGTAATAGTGGTCAGTACTTTCTCATCACTTAAAGGTAGGTAGCTTGGGAAGACTTTCTCAGCTCATCAAGACCATTGGAAAGGTGCTCATGGCTCTTGGCAAACTTTCAATCATATTGTTCAAGTTCAGGGGAGCCATCAGAACAGAGGCCACCAATTATGAAAATGCTAGCATGGCGGTTGGGCTGAACTCTGCCAGGTTCCCTGAATTGCGGGTCCTGCAGTAAGTCTGCCAGCATTTACACCTGTCCTGTGCAGAAGGGACACAACAGTGGAAAAGCTCAAAACCCACTAGGGGTAGCAGTAATTCAAAAAAAATGTTTACATTGAGCAGAATGGTCTGAGCTGTGCCCAATGCAGTTGTAAAGTTGAAGCTAAGTGGATGGTGGGACCTGATCTTTGCCTGGATAGGTCACCTCCAAATACTACTGCCATTTGAGGGAATTTACAGAGAGAAATAACCATAAAAATCTGAAGTAAGAATGTGGACCTTGTTGACTCAAATCCATAAAGCTGTAAAACTGACTACAGTTCTGCGCAGGAACCTGAGTTCTGATTATATGTATGCATTTAAATCCATACAAGAATATGAACATGGCCAAAACTTCCCTCTCTATTTTCCCATTGAGCATCAGAATTGCCACTCGGAGGAGTATCTAAGTAATAAAAGAATAGTGCATCTTAATGTTGCGTGGAGCACTTTTCCATTACACTTGGTAATCGGACAAATCATGCACCTGGAATTACAGGTCTTTCTTGAAAATTGGTGAGACACAAAGATTTTTGTGCTTGGCACATCTCATAAGCTTGAACTGTGTTCTGAATGCTTTCTCTAGTGTTGGATCCTTCCATAGAAACTTTTGCTGGGACCCTTCTAGGATGGATCTCGCACTTTTTCTTCAATGTTTACATATTTCATGTTAGGAAAAGCAGTCTTTAGCTATTATGCATAATCGTATTACCACGGATTCTGTTGCCCCTGCTGTCTAAGAAAAAACTGTTTCAGTGGTTACAATGCACTTTCACAGTAAGCAAATACTCTAAGTCAGTGGTTCCCAAACTTTAGAGACCGTAGAGCAGTGATTTTCAACCAGTGTGCTGTGGCACATTGGTGTGCTGCAAATGGTCCATAGGTGTGCCACGGGAGTTTGGTGGAAGCCATTTATTAGTAGCGCCATTGAGAGATATTAAGCCACACAGCAACAGCACATTGCGTCTTGTCAGTTGTCAAAAAAGCTGATGGTGTGCCTTCACCTAAGTTTAGCACCTTGTCAGTGTGCTCTGAGATGAAAAAGGTTGGAAATTGCTGCTCTAGAGACTGCTGTCTGATTTATACATGCCAAGCAGTGTGGCTGTCATGGTGATTGGGCAGCAGTGCTTCCCTCAAGTAGCAGCTTGTTTAACCCTTGGTGCACACAGCCTGCCCTATCAGTTTCACAAACCACCAAAAACTGGGTCATGACCCACTGTTGGGTTCCAGACCCACAGTTTGAACCGCTGCTCTAGATTTTACTCCCATCTTTTGCAGCTAGCTTGCCCATAGCAAATGACCTCCTATTTCCTGATGGGAAAAGTGCCTGGCAGGGAAGCAGTGTGACTTCTTCCATTGGCTCCTATGTGATTGTGCCATCACAAGGATCTCAAGTGATCTTCCATTCCTTTTAGCTCTACCACTACTTATCCGTCTTGACAGAAGAAAATCAGTGCTGGTGAGAAAATGGGAGAAAGGAACAGTTGTGTTTTACTTTTTCTGATGTATCAGTGCACATCTACCTTGGGCTGCATCCTTCCAAGGCTACTTTGAAGGGGAAAAAAGGTCAGGGTAAAAGACTGAACTGTAATTTGTGTGGGTGTGTTTCCATCTGCAATCAAATCACACATGCAGTCTGTTTCATTGTGGTTGGTCATCACACATGTTCCTCAAAAAAAACACACACACATTTTTCTCTTAATCTCTTTTTTCCATAAAAAAAAAATAGTTAACATAACAAATACAGGTTTTTTTTTCATAACAAGTAAGTACACTGGGTTGTGAAAAGGAGTTTCAACATGTTAGGAGTTCTGTTAACTCTTAGCTACTGAATTGAGACAAAGTTATTTTCACAAAGATGATTAAAAGTGAACTATTGACTACCTACAGCTTTTGTTTTTCTTGCTCTCCTTTTTAAACAGAGGACAGTTATGGCATGGATGGGAAGGCTAAGTTGTCGAACTTCACTGAAAATGTCAACTGGCAAGGCCTGGAAGAGTTGTACAGCGTGAATGAAAGTTTATATGAACCCAGAAGTGACTACAGACTTAGTCCTGATGACTGGACAGATTACTTGAAGGATATAGATAGAATCTTTGCACTGCTGATCAGTTACTCTGAGCAAAATGGAAGAACAAAGGCCCAGCCTGTTCAACCTGATGGGTACTTGGATGAATCATCCACACCATTTGCCTTGCTGGAAATGAGCTCTGCTGAATCAGATGAAGGTTCGAGTGGGTTGACAGCCCAAGAGGCACAGCCTATCATGCCAACAGATTTTGGGACCCTGGCTTTAAGCCCAGTTATGTTAAACCAGGAGAGCAAACTTGAATTAAGCAATGATATTCCTGAAAAAGGGAATTTGAATCCCACACACTGGAATAATCACCAAGCTGAAGCATATCTGGATGCTGAAGAAACAGTTGGTTTTGAAACCAATTTCAGTGGGAATGATTTGACGGAGCTGGAGTCCAGACATAACTTCATCTTACAGCCAGTTAACATTCTTCAGAAAGGTTCTGTCCTAGACAGTGACTCTGTAGAAGATATTTTTGAGAAGCAGATCTATCTTCCAATGAACTCAGCTGAACTAAAAATTCATCGTGCTTTAAACACAGTTGTTGTGGAACACAAAACTGAAATGGTGTTGAAAAAAAGGGAACATTTTCTGGAAGAATCTTCACAGCTTCTAAGTACAGAAGGCAGTGCCTCATCTTCACTCCTCTGATTAGGTCATATAAACCACAAACATTTTTCTTATTGATTAGTTGACAAATAGAAGTAGCCCTGACAACTGACATTCCAAATTTATTATTGATACATTGTTATAGCAAAATAATGAGTCCTTCAGTGTGTATGCCACATTTGGTATGACAGAGTTCATTTATGTATCTGAAAGAATGAGTTTCCCAGTGTTTAAAAAAGAACACATTAATTCATTTTTGCAGTACCCCTTGTTTTTCAAGCTACTATAAAGCTTTCCTCAAATGAGTCTGAAGTCATTTGTTTTTCTCTGTTCACAAAATGGCTCATTACAAAAGAATGTTTCTGTCCACCTAAGCTTTTCGAATAATTCATTTTTGATAACTTTAACCACTGAAATTTCTTACTGTCAAAGTAAAGTTATATTGCACTTTTATAATCAGTGTGCCATACCCTTTATTAACCTGGTACTTCACATATTTTTCTTCATAATGGTGTGTAATTGCTGAATAATAAAATAGGTCAGCAGAAGAGTGGTATAGAGCAGGGAAATTGTGATAAACAATTATCCAAACAATGAGTAGAAAGTCATTTTTTAAAGTTAGACTTTATTTTCAGATTGATTTATGGAAAATTTTTTTTTCTCAGAAAATTATAACTAATGAAAGACTGATAGTAAATGAGGTAATTGACTTCAGATTTCAGTGTCCAAAGGTATAAATAGTTGAGGCGCTACATTTTTTTAATCCTTCAGGATGAAAAGGAAATTTAATTACCATTAGTTAAGGGATAGCTTTGAGGTGCTCAGAAAATACTCAGATCAGTATTAAACCCAAGAAATATTTAAAATATGACCACCATTCCTAAGTATAATTATAGATATACATGCCAAATCATTTTCTGAAAAGTTGTGCGTTGATGAGATAAATTAAACACAGTTTAGTGCAAGACTTATAGCTGTGTTTCTTAATACTGGTTATATGGAATAGTGGCTTGTACATGCATTTCAATGAAGAGACTCCATGCACACCTGGAGTTTTCCAAGGTATGCACAGAGCTTCTTTGTGCCCAAGGGCATCTCCACTCATTTCAGCAGAGGAAAGCCTTTCATACCTTCCAAATCACTGAAGTTTGTACCAGCTGGTATACTGGAATACTTTGGGAACAGAGCAGTTGGTGGGGGGATGGCAAGATTGCATAAAATTTACGTTTGCAATACAAAAAGTAGTCAGTGTTACAAAGCATTCTGTTTTAGTAGGATGTCTTTCAAAGTGGGTTGCTCATCTTTGCAGAATGTGTTTTAGGGTGTTTTTTTTAAATTTCAGCATCAGAGTAAAATACAGTGAATTGAATAATCTCAAAATACTATTTCTCTAGTATCTGAGTAATAGATAAGTACAGGACATGCATGCTACAGATGGCATGTTTCAAAAAAAGTGTTTAAACAATGCAGTTTAAAACATAACCAGTTTGTTCCATGTTCTCTGTAGGTTTTTTAAAATTTTCAGGAAAAGCTTGAGATGGACTCTGTAAACGTTTTGTTAAAATTAACTAGGTTTTAATCATGTATGTGTCATGGACTGAATGACAGAACAACCTTATTTATGAGCACGATTGATGCTGTTTGTATATAGATTTTACAATATTAGGTTATAAACTGTTCTTGTAAAATATTCTGCAATACTTTTTATAGAACAATTCTGACTTCAGGAAAGTCTAGAAGCAATATTTCTTGAAATAAAGAATGACTGTATGTGTTTCACAGAAATCTGCAAGATTTTCATAGGAAAAATTCTAATTAAAATAAAAAATTTATAATTGATACAGGAAAAATTCTGAAGCAATTACATGAAATGAAAACAAATGTTTCTGATACTATAGTAAGAAGTGTTCTAAGAGTGTTTACATAAGTACTTTTGTCTGGTTAGGGACTGGACCAGGGAAGAAAGTCAAAAATGAATGAATGTTCAAGCATAGCCCAGAGGTTCTGGGTCACTGCAATGCCCCAGGGTGTCCTATGGGTGTTGCTGGCCCAGCTGCTTGGAAATACAAGCGTGACATGTAGGTGTGCTACATGGAGATAGAGTGGTGGGCTGAACTATCTGTGGAGCTTCACAACGGCTCACCCACTGTCCATTTTGCGCTATTTTTAAAAGGCTTTTTTGGCATGACCCAGAAGAAAGTGTTGCTGATGTAATCACATCAGCTCATCATCGGCACTTGCTTCTGGGTCTGCAGCTTGATGGAAGTGTAGCCAGCCAGGTAAGATTGGGAAGCTCTGGCATAGCCGTATTTAGCTTGCAAATTTGTTTTGACCAGTGAAAAATGTAAATAACGAACTATTTAACACATGCAATTTGGATGAAAGGAAAGCATGTGGATGAAATTTGAAGTGTGGTTATAACTGAAAGCAGCTGAAAGTGCAAAGCTTGTGGCTGCTCAGTTACTACTATCCATGCCAAAACTATTGAGTAATTCGAAGATTAGTTCACTTGAACTATTGAGTAATTCAAAGTTTAGTTCACTTGAAGAACTGGGATAAAAAAATCCTAGTGGCATCAAAAAAACTGAGACCTAAACCAGAGCTCCTCATCCTTGCGTTACAGTGAGCACGCTGCCACTTTGATCAGAAAATGGCAGCTGTGTGTAGCTTGCCTGGCCTGGGGGGGGGGGTTTTCTTGACCCTTTCTCAAACCATGTATTGTGATGGATCAGGCAGGTGCACAGATTTGTCTTGCACGCTGGTCCATCACCATCCCAGCCCAAGTACCACCTGTGAAGCAGTAGGTTATCACTGTTGAAAAGCACTGTGCTAAACTGAGTTTCCTGTTGCTTTCCACTCACAATCATCCAAAATGGGCAGCAATTCGTATTAAGACTGCACTGCTGGCAAAGTTGAGAGTTATCCCTTTGTTATTTCCCCAAACTGGCCTCCTACTTCTAAAGCCATTTGCTCAATTATGGAAAACTTTGTAGCTTTGGGGGAGAAAGTGTTTGGAGGCGGGACAACTTTAAACTTCCAGTTAAAAGGGGCTACTGCTTTAAAGAAACAAAGTAAACCTGACATTACCTGCTGCAATAAATTAAGCCAAGTTCTGGATTATGCTACCTGATATTTCAGCTTTAAGGTAATTAATTTATATGTAAAGTCTACATTGAACCAAATAGGCTAATGGCATCTAGTGTGGTAGTAATACTGATGCTAAGAGTATGGTGATTTTGTTCATCACGTGGATGGGAGGCCAGATTAGAACTACTATTCGCTGCAACTCTATGCCTACTTTCCTGGGCGTAAGCCCCAGTGGAACACAATGAGTTTCACTTTGGGGTAAACATTCACTGGTTGAGTGAATGTATAGGGAGGGATAACCATAAAAATCCTCACACTATGAAGCTTCATTGTACACAATATCTGCTATTTCACCTGAGTGTAAGGATACAGTGTTGCATCCATGCCAAAAATTTTGCTTCCATGATTAAATAATTCTGAAGGCAAAATGGCATGTATTTTCTCATTCTGTAAGATTTAAGCTGTGTGCAAAAGGCAGGGTTTCAAGTACTTTCCCAAAGAATTTTGGTTGCAGGAAAGGATGAATCAGTGGAACATTCGATGAACGCAGCAATGAAAATAGCTAGTTGTAGAGGTAGTAAAATCTGTTCCCACTGTGGACAGTGGGTCATAGTGAGTACACTGAAAATATGCAAGAATAGCCAAGTAAACAATGATGTCCAAAGTCTTAAAGCTTCAAAATGTCAAGCAGAAGTTGCTTTTCACACACATGGCATACAAAGGTTAGCCACTGGATGGCAATGTAACATCACTTACTGCATTCAATCCCACGAATAGCAAAACTACTATCAATACGCTCTGTATTAACTTGTTCAATTTTTATGCAATATACAGTAGTAGGGATGTGCCCCCCCCCCCGAGAATTATTTTTTTTGCTACAAAAGACGACACTGGAGAAACCATTTTTATTTCAAAATATCAAGTATTTCAAGGGTTTACTTGCAAACAGATGTTTACAGCAAATCTTGTGCATACAGTTGTATTTTACATGATCTTCAACACAAGTTCTTTAAAAAATTGTTTTTTGTTCCACTGAGAAACAAGTGTCAGTAAAAATTTTCCCTAAAGGTACCTCCTGTATGCCAAACAAATCCATCAAATCAGCATTTTTGTTAATGCAGGCACAACAGATAAAACACCATCTCTTTCCACACTCTCAACACGATTTATTCCTAGCATGCCCTTACTGTAATACTATAATTCTTTTTCCTTCAGGCATTGTATTTTGAAAACGATACACAGTGTACCACACTTTCATAGAAATCTATGAAAAGGTACTTTGTTTCAGTGGGAGTGTGAAACAGGACACCAGTAAAAAAAATAAGGTAGCAGTGATTCAAAATTGCATATTTCTTAATATTTGTTTCCTTCACCCCTACAATTTTGTTTTCCTCTCACACAAAAGTATATCGTGTCTCCAGTATGCTGACTCAAGCATACATCTGTTCTCTTCTGCAAGAATAAGAGAGTATTTACCTTTTAATGTTTACAACTCAAAGCTGTGGTCTGTATCTACAGAGGGTCACCACATTCAACCAGCATTACCTGACCAAATGGTGCATGAGGACACACCTAGAAGAAATCTACATGCCCATATATGCTTGTGTCCAGTCAACAGGTACCACACAACCCTAGAAACTGCACTTTGTAGCATTTGCTTAGCAGAACTGCATCCCAACGCATTTCCACAGTTACAACCCTTCTACAGAAGGGACCCCAAGGCCATACAGATTGCAATTCATTAGTTCACAACCACTGAGCTCTTCTAGGATAAGGAGGTTTGTAACATCTTGCTTATATACTGGTTTAAATTTTGTACTACTTCAGGCAAGCAACCAACATGTGAAGCAGGAGTACATCCACCTGCCAACAACTATGTGCACTTGGTAAGAATTTCAGAAGGTAAGCACATGCAGTTATTTCAAACTATCTGAAATATTTATCATGCTAGAGAGACAATTAATTCAGTAGTACTAGCACCAGGACAGCATTTGTCAGAGTAAAGAAGGTTCATTATTTTATAGTGGAGAAATGATATCTATTTTCTCCTGAACTAAAAAGGTTCTAAAGTTTTGGAAGCCTCCTCTCACAGAAATCCTGGAAGCAGTCCAGGTATTAGACCCTTCATCTTATGACAATGTATTTGAGTATATAAGAACAGTAAGATGCACTATATACATGAAAATTACATAATCTTAAATGTATAAGCTCAGAGAAATGCATCACACTGGAGGCAACATGGATAAAATTTCAAGGGTGAAATAAATATTGACATTACCCTACATAAAAATTAATGGTTTGAGGCAATATTGAGTCTGGATAAGTACCCTTATTACCTAATATTATAAACATCTATTTACATTAATATTTATGGCTGCCTACCTCCTACGCTATACATAATTATATCAAAATATTAATGCAGAACTTCAAAATAGGGGAAGGGGAAAGAAAAACCAACTACTTGAATTGCATGTTGCAGTATTAAAGTGCTGTCCCAAAGGAACTTCTTCAGTAGTTCTTCCACATCGGAAAGGGATGGTGTCAAACAAACATCTTAATGAATAACAGTGTTGGGGAAGCCATTAAGGGGCATATTCAGACTTCCTTCCTCCTGCTGCTCTAAACAATCACTCCTCTAGAAAAGGCTGCTAGAGCATAAATCTGCAGATCAAGGCATATACAAAGCGGCTCCCTGAAAACCATGGATCACCAAACTGGGACCCAACTTCATGAATCCATAGATACTGCTGTCAGCCCTCCATTTCTAGTTTTAATCATATATTTGCATTAAATACGCACTACAGGGAGCTGGTGTTATACCCATACTGTGCCTTAGAAAGTCTGAACTCTGATGCTTTATACATTTCTCATTCTCTGTTACATATATAACATTTCCCCTAATGCGTGTCTTCTAGTATATAAGCATGTGTTTTGCCTCACAATATGTCCTACCTACTGCAATCCAAGAATAGTTTTAGACCACACAATGACTAGTGGTCATGCACAATGGGTTCCAATTTTAATTTTTTAAGGTACCAACTCCCGAGACTGGCCGAGGCCCCAATTAGTGTTCTCTTGAATTTCAAGTGTGACACACATAGGGGTGCAAGAGGATGATTCTGGAAAGTGGGGTCTGCAACCCAACTACATGCACAGAGCCCACTGCACAGCCATTTGTGTAGAAGAAAGGCATCTGTTTGTTAGAATGAAAATCCCTTAGGAATCAAAAGCATCTGATGCCTGAGACTCCATAGCTGGTGCAGACACAGGACAGCCATGCAGCACCTCTAGGACCAAAAGATAACTGAACATTTCACTGACTAATCATACTGCAGAAGATTTTTTTTATATTTTAAGTATATTCTCTATAGCAAATAGAATGTCTCTATTTAAGACAAGTTAGAAATTACTTTCTTTTTTTCTTTTTTCTTTTTGCAAAGGACTTTAAAACTCATGGTGGATTTAAACCTAAGAATACAGTAACACTAGCCCCATTTAGGATTTATAGCCTTCAGAGATACCCTGGCTCAATCAACATGCAATCCTTATCCTCAAGAGTTCTGTTAAGTAGACCTAGAAGTAAGTATACCTAGAAGCTGTGACCAAGAGCAAGGGGGACAGGCCTGCTTAACACTTTTCCTTTATGCTGTTTGTCCAGTGAAAATGTCTATCTCCCAAGCTGTACTTTCTCTGGAAGAAAAAGATTATGGAGATAATGGTATGAAATCAGCTGAGGCATTCAATCTTGAGGGAACAAACAGCCGGAACGGAAAGACTCAGCCAGTCCTTTCGCCTACTGCTGTTCCATTCAAGATTGCAAACTGACCATGGTGGACCAAACTACTGACCAAGCTACCACAGCAGCTGACCAGACGACTTTACATTAAAACCATGGTTATTTTCCCCGTGTGTGTGTGTGTGTTCATTAAAACTACACTCTGCTGTACATTACAAGTCTGCAACATGTACAGGGCAATTTCACCCGCCTTATGTTTCACCTCAGAGAATTGAACAGAATCCATTATGCATTTCAACAGGCCACAAGGCAAAACGGTCATTGAATTGCATCCACACATGCTCAGACTGTCACTTGTATGATGAGGTATGTGAACAGCAACCTGGCCATATAACACAGCAAACAAACAATGGAATTGCCATACAATCAGCTTTAACACACATTACATTCTCCTGATTGCAACACATCAAAAATGTATTTTTTTGTTGTGTCGATCCAATCTAAGCGCAAGTGTGGATTTGGTAAAAGCAGTGCAGTACCTGTGGCTGATTAACTCATAGTTGCAAGACTTTCAAATACTAAACTGGTTTTTATGCACAAGTTTTTTTTTTTTCCACAATTTAATATTACTACAAATTAATACTGGAATTGCTCACAATTTTGCAACCTCAGTGCTAACTCAAGATATAGTATATCACATACTGAATGTAAATGAATAGCAATAGGCTAAAACTATTGCATGCTTTTCCTGGTATATTTAACTGTTCTATGGCTTCAAGTATTTTTTTTTTTTAATAAAAGGACATATTGTGTACAGGTGTTGTATGAGTCAGAATGGCCCCTTTTCTAATTCAGATGACAAGATTTCAGGAAAAATACACTGCACCAAAAATGTTATCCAATCCAAGTTGCATAGCTGAGACAAGTTTTAGTTGTGCTTTGAAAAAGAACTCAAATAATGACTTATTCCTCCCTCAGTCCCACGAGCTGGATGTGGACATGAAGCCTTTGTCATGGTTGGCAGTGTTAAGATTCTCTCAACACTTGATTGGGTCACGGGGATTTAACAGACAGGATTGAAACTACTTACAAACATATCTGAAACTCCATTTCCCAAACGGAAGAAAGAGCAACCTGGGTTGTTTTGAGGTATCCAGCCTTCAGATATGCCATGGCTCTGTGCATTAAGCTCTGTTGGTTTATCACCTGCTGCACATTAGATTATGAAAGAGAAGGCACTGGTGTTTCAAAAGGCGCCAGACTTTAACAATGACCAATAAACCAAATTTGAGGTTTGCCCAAACGGCACTACATCTCAGCAGCGGCTTCTTCTGTAGCCTTTTCAACCGAGGCATTTATTGCTTCTGTAAGGGGGCCAGGATAGGTCAGTGCTATGTAATGCATTCCTCTTGTCAAGCCAATGTCTTCTGTATGCTCAGCCCGAGAGCTAAAAGAGGGGCAGGATCTAGTCCGTGCATAGTTTTGGTGAGCTTCAATATTACCCACCATCTCGCTCACTGTGTTGATGGCCCTCCACAGCTGCCTTTGCAGCTTCTCTTCTTTATATTTAAGGGAGTACCATGCGAGAAAAATGAACAGGAATCCAACACATTTGAGACCAGCTGCAAGCCCAAAGTAGACAAAACGAAACGATGTCACGTCATATTCCCAACACGAGCCTTGCACGCCACACTCCTGTTGCCACAACATGCAGGTAGTGTCAATGACAGCTCCAAAATAAATTGGAGTAGGAATGTATGCTGAAATGAATCAGAGGGAGAGGAAAATTAACCTACTCAGTTATTAACACAGTTAACAGTAATGATGTACTTCAGTGTATAGCTAATGCTATGCAGTAAAAGCAGTTGCTGCTCTGTAAGTGCCAAGCATTTCACTTTCAAACAGGACATATTAGAATATCAAACAAAAGGTACAAGAGGTTTTTTGGGCATGATGATTACACACTGCTTGGCACAGAAATCAAGGAGATGTTCAAATTTAACTGGGCGGACCGAAAAAATGAGCTCCATGTCAGACTAAGGATCATAAGATCTAACACCTTCCAATGGCATTTGTTTACATCAGTAATATTGCTGACAAACGGGAGAGTGTGAAAGACAGATGGCAGCCCTACTCGCCTCTGCACTTACCAAGGGTTCTTAATAAAACAAATTGCATTCCAAGTGCAAAAGGTCTCTCACCATCTTCCACAGACCTAAAAAAAACAAACCAAAGCTTGTTTTAAAACCTTAAAATATGATAACATTAAACTGCAAGGTATCTTTAGTAAAAAGGTTTTTAAAAATTCAGGGCTTTTAAAAATGTCTTTCCCAGATTATTCAGAATATGCCAAGAGCTGAAATCAATATCCAGTCTTTTATCTTTCCAACCAATCTTTGAGAAAATGTGCGCTGGCCAGCAGAGCCTGCTGGGGCGATGGGCAGAGGAAGTTGCTGCCCAGCAAGCATTTCTGAAAAGATTGGCTAGGAAAATAAGAGGCTGTGATGCAGAACGGTAAGTGCCATGTGGGGGGGGGGGGAGGCTTTTTTGAAACTCAGTGATCCCACAGTTTGGAGGCCACTGCTCTAACCAAATTACATTAAGGCTGCAATCCTATACAGGTATCCCCTGCTTTCTGATAGTTCATTTTTCGATGATCCACTCTTTCATCACATTTCAATTATACCGCAAGTCATTCATTTAAAGCCTGCTCTGCTCTTTCAACTGTTCTAAAGGCTAAAATCACCTTCTCCCTAGTTGATTTGCATATGACATGGTGATTCAAACTGTTTTGATATATGTGTGTTCAAGAAAGAGAGAGCATGTGTCAACTTTAGCTCAGAATCTATTCCCATTCCCAAAGGCATTAATGATAGTCCATTTGCAGAAATCTTTGTGTGACAGCAGGAATTTGCTTGCTAAAAAAGACATTTGCAATTTGCTAAAAAAACCATTGGAAGTAACATTTGTAAACTAAAAAAATACCAAGTTCCACTTTTCAACCATTTCTGCTTTTCATCACTGCACCGATCCCCAACCAGTCAAATGAGCAGGGGATGTTTACAAGTGCCTGGTAGATTAACACCTCCTCTGATCTGATAAAACGATGCTGACCCTGTACACCCCCTCAGACCCTCAAAAGTTACAGGAGCATACCAATTCCCTAGTAATAGCATAATGGTCCAGGCCCTTCTCACCTGAGTGTTACTATGATTGCCGATGGCTGGGCACATGCTGTGATAAGCGTAACGATGAACAGAAAGACAAGGAATGGGATGAGTGTATTGCAGGCTCGATTACACTTCCCAGAGACAGCATAACCATTCTCATTGAGATATGTTTTGACGATCACCACTCTTAGCTGGCTGCGCTGTCCCACTGTGGGTGGTGTGATAACTTGTCGGCTTTGGACACAAGCGCATTCGGTATAATTTCTGATCTGTGAAATAGAAGAGCAGCTGTTATCAAATGCCAAGATTTTCTGTTTGCGTTTTTACCAACAAATTTGCCCATCTGCGCAGGTAGTGCAACACGTAGACTATGAACAGGACTACACATTATAAGACCTAATCCTAATCTGGGTTTCCCAATCGCATGCAGTGGCCAGACGCAGGAAAGAAGGACCAGATCTCAAAATTGGTGGGAGACTTGAGGAGTCTCAAATCCCATTATTCTCCCTGACAAATGTCTGGCACCCCACTCCCAACATGGATGTGTTGTGTGTCTAGTTGGTGAGGTTATAAGGAAAGGGTAAATTATGTAAGAGTAGATAGTAGACAGGTCTTAAGCTAAGCAAGATTAAAATTGGCAATCATAACAGGAATGAAACTGCAAGATTAGGAGGACTGGAGAACAAGCAAGTAGAACTTGCCTATTCAAGGAGCATGTGTGAACAGGTAAATTAGGTTACATTATAGCAGTGAATCGTGGACCCCCCTCCCCAAGGGGAGAGATGACAGTGGTGACAGCAACATGGCAGTAACAGCTCTTCCAGATTGTGCCACCATGAAGGAAAAAGGGAGGTTCCCACTTACCAGGGAGTCGTGCCAGCAGTCTGGAGGGTGCAGGGGCCCTGCAGCCCCCTCTGTGGGTCTCCCCATGCCTCAGAATGGCTCCCTGACACGATCACAACCCACTTCCACTTTTGTGATGAAAACCGGAAGTGAGTAGCAATTGCATCAGGGAGCTGTTCTGAGGTATGGGGTGGCCCACAGAGGGGACTGCAGGGCCCCTGCAATCTCCAGAGAGCCAGTGTGACCCCCTGGTATGTGCGAATCCCCTTTTTTCTCAGTGGCAGCGCAATCTGGAAGTGCTGTCACCACTGTGTCACCACCTCCCCCATCACAGCTCGCAAAGACTTAGTAGTTCCCCAACCTTTGTGTAAAGGTTGGGGACCAACTGCATTACAGCAAACCAGGCTTCACCAGGTAACTGGCAGATAGATATTTCTGTCCTCACAAAATCCAGATACACCCTCTCCTGAGCAGAAGTGACCTGTTCTCTGCAAAGAGCAGCACATAGCCTGAAATGCACAGCAGGCCCTCACCTTTTGAGAAAGTTATAGAAGTAAACGCAAAGATAGCTAGGTTGGATAGTCCAAAGAAAAGGTTTAGGGAAGTTCTCTTTGGCTATGAAAGCATAAAAAGTTTCTTAAAAGCTAGATTAGAATGTTACAAGTCTAAATATCAATGCTGGAGTTTTTGAGGCTAAGAAATGCAGGTGTTTCCTCAAAGAAAAAGGAAGCCACCTATAGCTAAGCTTTTTTTACCCAGGATTTTTCCCCCATAAAGGTTGTCAGATGATCCTGACACTGCTTAAGACTGAAACAACTGCTTAACCAAGGGGCAACTTCTATTATCAGTTAAGATGTAAATTTTTAGGAAGCGATTTTGGAAGGGACTGTGCTCAAAGTGGAAAAAGGGGGTAAGAAATGCAGCTGCCCCTTCTTGTATAGGTCTCCTTCATCACAGTAGAACATATCATTTGTTTGGATAGTTGTGTGAAAAACTCACCCCTGTGCTTTGATTTCCACTGCTGATGCAACCGGCCAAGCATGGGTTGAAATATGTTATTCCATCTGACCCACACACGGGCTCATATTCATGGATTCTACAGCCACAATTGACATTGCAGCCACCAGTCAAATTCCTGTGTGTCATGGTGAGAGTAGGCCTAGAAAAAGGAGATTACAGTACATGTTAACTACAGGGGCAGCCAGATTACTCTACTGCAGTGAAAACAACAAAGAGGCTTGTAGCATCTTAGCTAACACAATTGTCGAATTATAAGCTTTCATAAACTACAGTCTCCTTCGGTAGATACATGAAGAGCCATTCTCAGGTGGCAGGTGATGTATACACATACATGGAGAAAAGAAAAAAAAACCTGTAAAAGTGAGGACAAAAGACTGTAGTAGAGAAGTCAATGAACATATAAAGACAAAAGTAACATGAGTATTTCAAAGCATGCAACAGCACAAACAGTAAATAAAGCAGCCTTCTTAGCTATCCTAATAAACTAGTATTGAGATAAAGCAATTCCTTACTGACACCTGAATGTGTGGATCCTTGTAAGCAACTGACCCATAAGCGATAGAATGCAAGACATACAGTGAATGACTATTATCATGGGAAGCTAAACCTATGGAAAGCTAAACTCATTGGAGAGAGATACAATGAAACAGTCAATACCTGTAGATGCATTCTTATCTGACAAACAGACTTTGAACTTAAGTTCAAAGAGAAAAGGTAAAAGTTCAAGTGGACCCATGTTTTACATGCTAATACAGAAATACTCTTTTTTTGCTGCACTGTCATATGACTATCATATGAGCTTACCTGTACATGAAGGTTATCATCAGAAGTGCCCCTGTCATCTGAGGGGAAATAATTCTAATTGAATGGTAGAGATATTTTTCCCAGGCAGCCCAATCCTAACCTGCTCTGGCACAGCCGTGGACATAGCCACTGTATCCAGTGCAGATTAGGAAGTGACTGAAGATTTCCTCAGGGTTAGGGGATACTTCCCCTTTACCCAGTGTAAAGCCCCAGTCTGCCCTATGGGGCTTCTTGGATCTGCGCCAGTTATATAGTTGGTGCAAATCCAGGAAGCCCAGTGTAACTCCAGGAGGGCCAGTAGAGGGGTCAGGTTATGGCAGAGGAGATCTCCAAGGATCCCACCCCCTCCTAAACCTGATCCACCCTGTTTTGCCCTCCCCTGCCCAGAAATACCCCATCCCCATCATCTTCCCCATGCACCTCCTCAGCCTGGCATGACCTTACCTGTGCCATCCAGCCAATCTTCTGGCTGCAGCATTGGTAGGGTGGTGTAGGCTTCCCACTGGTGCAGCCTCCTCTCTGGGTGCCATGAACATGCTTTATAGCATGTTCACTACACCTTATTAATTATTATTAACAGTATTTATATACCGCTTTTCAACAAAAAGTTCACAAAGCGGTTTACAGAGAAAATCAAACAAACAACTAATGGCTCCCTGTCCCAAAAGGGTTCACAATCTAAAAGGATGCAAAAGAACACCAGCAGACAGCCACTAGAACAGACACTGCTGGGGTGAGGAGGGCCAGTTACTCTCTCCCCACTAAATAAAAGAGGAGCACCCACTTAAAGAGTGCCTCTTACCCAGTTAGCAGGGGTGACCTTCAGCCAACACAGCAGGTATTGTGCTGGCCAAGCGCACAATTAGGATTGTGGTCTGTATGTGTGTTTTTGAAGACAAGTAGTGCAGGCTATTGACTTCCATCGGAACAGACTGAGTCACACTTTACAGTATTGGCCACCAGTGTGTGTGCTGTGTTACGTAACCCAAAGTGTGAAGGGAAGATCTATATCTCCAAACATTGAGTGGGTATGCGCCAGGAAGCTTTGATCAAGTATGATTTCCTTGCAGATGTCCATCACGTATAGTAGAATATCTTGTTCCTCACATTGCCCCTTCTCTCTCACACACACAACCACAACCACACCTTGGTTACCGCAGCAAAAAAACTTTATAATGACTATTTCATGGATTGAAGTACAGGTAATGCATCTATATGGGTGGCAGAACCTGGTGATCCCTGGTGAGAAGACACAAAAACCTATTCAGTGACATTGCTTAGACCTTCTATAGAATATTCCTGACTTGTGCTGAAAAGACATAGTGAAGCTGACTGAGACCATCAGCTCTCCATAAATATGTTCTAGACATAAAAGCTTTTTAAAAAGCTCCTTCTATTTACATGTGTTTTATGAGCAGTTCAATATTGTTTGAATAAGTAAGCACCAAACTCAAATAAGGGAACGCACCACTGAAGAATTCTCTGGATGATCATTTAATTCTATGCTATTTTGAGTGGGACAGGAAGCTTTACTTGGCTTCCTTTATTAACAAATAGGGAATTCCAAATGAAACTTTATTCATCTTCAGATTTATCTCAGTGATTATAAAAGCTGCTGTACACCTTATGTAGGAACCATATTTCCCAGAGGGGAACAGGCAGAACATGATTGGAACCACTCCTCAAGTCACATTTTTCAAATGTTACATTTTTCAGTTGTGCAATTCTCTGCAACAAGCCCTCCAGTTGTGGACTTTATGTAAATATCCACCATCTCTGAATACTGGTGAAACCTCTGCAACTGCAGGGGTTTTGTTCCAGAACTCCCTCCCCCGCCAATACCAGGGGGTCCACCTTTAAAACTCTTCAAAAATAAAAAAATGCACCAAAATTGTGTTTTCTACCCGCAAAGGGGGGGGGGCTCAATCTGCAGATAAATGAATCTGCCTGATATGGGATCTGCAGATAAGGGGGCCCCCCCATGTAGTGCTTTTTGAGCAGGCAAAGTGCTTCACATCTATTATCTTCTCCTTCCAACAACCTGGAATAAGTATGTTCATCCCTATAATGCACCTGGGGAGTGGAAGCTGAGGGGAGTGGCTTGCTTGTGAGTTCATGGCAGAGACACAATGCAAACGTGGCAAGTTCCTACTTGCAGTGCAGCCCCTTCACTACACCAGCTCTCTACAACTGGAGTTGTAAGCTTAAGCAAATGGCAGGATGGCAGATTTCTGTCTGCCATCTGAACTTCTACACCTCGTCACAGCAATCAGACACCGTTGCTGCAGATAGAAGCTGAAAGCAAAGAATGATACAAATGGATTCAGCTTGCAAACAACAGACCTCTGGTTGCAGAATTTGCTTGTAAACAGCAGCTCACTCACTGAAGTCTGTCTATTTTTATTTTGCCACTTCCAAAAATGAAGGCCTGGCTGGGTGGATGCCTGGTATAAGAGCATCTGAAAAGCCTTGCTCTATCAGATCAATGGTCCATCATCTCATATCCTGTTTCCAACAGCAGCCATCAGGCGGCTTCTGGGAATCTCATAAGCAAGGTATGAAAGCAACAGCACTCCCTGTTGTCCATGCAACTTGTATGCAGAGATATATCACCTCTAAACCTGGAGGATCCATTTGGCTATCATATCCAATATCTACTTTCTCCAACACATGTATAATTTTATAGACCTCAATCAAGCTGTACTTGGTTGTCTTATTTCTAAAGGCTAGCATAATACAGGTTGTGTCTCAGCATTTGTGGGGGTTCTGTTCCCAGAACCCATGCGGATGCCAAAAATTGCATTAAATGAAATCAATTTTAAAAAAACAAAGTTCCTTTACGCAACCATTTAAAAGTCTTCTCATTTACGACTTAATGTGGGAGAGCAGCAGCAGGCAGGCAATCAATCAATCAACAACTTAGTTCACTCTGAGGCAAACACCCTCTCCCTTCAGCTTTCAGCAGGTGGGAAAGAATGCAAAGCAAAAGTGATGATGACCTCTGCTTCGCATTCTGTCGCCTGCTCCAGGGGGAAGGGTTGCCTCAGAGTGAATGGAAGCTAAGCTAAGCCCCTGTTTTGTTTCACATTCTCAATGTTTGGAGAGATCCAAATATATCATCATGGTAACACCAATCATTTAAAAAGGAGCCAGAGAAGTTCTCTAACAGCTATCCTTATTAAATTGGTAGAAAAGACAATTAAAGGTAGAATTTTGTATCATATAAAAGTCCAGGCCATGCTGTGGAAGAATCACGTCTTCCACAAAGAGAAGTTTTGCCTCATAGTCCTGGAGTTCTTTGAGTGTACCAGCAGGCATTGAAACGGGTGATCTGGTAGGCATTCCAGTTTGATGAAAGTGACTTTTGGACACCTCCAGGATGCTTTCTGAGACCCTCCAATGTGGGCTGGCAGTTGCATTGAGTCAAATCGACAGGTGCTGAACCACAAATAAGAAGGGCCCACTGTACCACTCTTCAATTTCTCTGGATGGACATGGAGTTAGGGAGGCAATATTTTTTCTATCCACTTTTTCCACACCATTCATAATTTTATAAAGGTCTATCATGATAAGAGAAGCTCAGAGAAGCTCAAGGAGTGGATAGCAAGATAGGAATTATTTAGAGCAACCAAGAGATACTTACCCTGTGGTATATGGTATGTTTATGCCCCCTAGATTAATACTTTCACATCCAACAATGAAGAGTGTTGAAAAACACAACAGAGATACACCACTGCAGATCATTGCCAGCTTTGCAGACTCTCTTGCACTGAGTTTGAGCTTTTTTATAATGTAGCCCCCTAGGACAATGCCAACACCAGCACTTGGGACAATGATCACACCTGGTTGAAAGGAAAGGATAACATTAAAGTATTTACTGTGAAGAGGAAAAATACTCTTTTCACTAGTGAAGTTTGTATCATTTTCATAATTTACAAAGACCTAGTAATGTAACATAACAGAGTAGGTAATAACTGTGCCTAAAATGTATCTCTTCACTATTTAACGCCCCCCTTAAAAAAAAAAATTCCATGTACATACAAAATCAGATGTCAAGTAGAAGTATTCTAGCCCAGCCTTCTCCCTGACATGTGAGTTTTCTATGCACAAGAATGTATTTTTTTGAGGGAGCATTCCATCAGATAAGCCCCCCCCCGCACCAACACAGTCCGAAATACAGGTTTACCATCCTAGCTGCTATTTGTGAGAACCAGGACTACCAGCGAACAAGTGCCAGAATTTTCAGCACTCTGCAATGATGTCAAAGAATTAATACAAGCTGCCTTATGATTTTCCCAGAGGCTGGAGAAACACTTTAAATAGAACTATTGTTAAAATGAAGCAGAAATATTGCTTTGTTTTTATGCTAGCCTAGGAAAGGAACAAACCCCAAGTGTTGTTGGAAAATATGTGAAATTCAAATGGAAAAGAATCAAACTTGGGTTCAAACAGGGTAATTATTTCTTCACCAAGACACAGACACTCAAGTGTTCATAAACCTGTTAAAAGGGGACTTCATACCAGAGTTGATTTGATAGAGCTTTGCCCTTTGCTGAGAGAAGAACTAACTTTAACTAAAGGCATAGGTTGGACAAATGTCAGACTTTTACATCATGACCTGAAGTATTTCTGAATTACATTCATGCCAACCTTCTGTTGCAAGTAACAAAGTAAAAAAGAAAGACAGGTGTAAGAATACTAAATCAAGAATCTGCTATCAACTGTTCTGCAGGGAGAGATTTTGCATTGTAGATTTGGCCTATTCTGGCAACAAACCAGTCCTTTTAAGCAAAGTAGAGAACCTTTGTGTGGTTGGTCTGTGGAACTCCTTGCCACAGGATGTGGTGATGCCATCTGGCCTAGATGCTTTTAAAAGGGGATTGGACAAATTTCTGGAGGAAAAATCCATCATGGGTTACAAGACATTATGTGTATGTGCAACCTCCTGATTTTAGAAATGGGCTATGTCAGATGCAAGGGAGGGCACCAGGATGCAGGGTCTCTTGTTATCTGGTGTGCTCCCCGGGGCATTTGGTGGGCCACTGTGAGATACAGGAAGCTGGACTAGATGGGCCTATGGCCTGATCCAGCGGGGCTGTTCTTATGTTCTTAACCTTCAGAACCTCTTCACTTCCTTATTTGGTTTCCTCATTTTCCTGTTTGCTCCCTTCCCTTCTGCCAGCTGCTTTCTAAATGCCTATTTGAGCTCATCAAGCACACCCTTTAATTTCTGCACATGGGTTTAGTTAAAATACTTATATACAGTACTACTTTTCAACAAAAAAGTTATCTAATAGCCCAGTAACTTTCACTGTTACTTAAGTTCAGCTGTTACTTTCATATCAATATTTTTTCCCCAAACTTCACTGTTACTTAAGTTCAGCTGTTACTTTCATATCAGTATTTTTTTTCCAAACTTCAGAGTGGGTGTGTGGCTATTTAGCATTCAGCAGATAACTTCTTGCTTCCTGTTAGCATTCAATCTACTCTTTTCAAACATTCAGGCTGCCTACAACCTGCCTGCATGTGTTATAAGCTTGTATGCTAACAGTAATATTTAGCAGGAAGAACAATTCTGCAGCTGTAAGGTTCTCAACAATGTTAATGGGCATGCAGGGGGCGGATCTGCAGATAACTGAATCCGCAGATACTGGATCAGCAGAGGGACACCTGCATTGTCGTTTTCTTCCTTTGGACCCCTGGGATGCTTACAATTCTCTATACCAAGGGTAATGCTTTGTCTAGTCCACCTTCTTTCTATCTTTTAGAGAACTCATACAATATCAAGCAATGGTACCATCAAGGCTCTTGGATATGCCATAAAACACAGCAGCAAATTCAGAGTTGGGGACATTTCTGTACGAATCACATGGAATTACAAGATTGTCAATCAAAAGAGACTTTATTTACATTATATAATGCATGAATCTCATGCCCCATGGAAGTGTCTTTGTGCCCTTCACAAGCTTGCCTCCAACCATTCTGATTTCCAAATTTGTGCAAAGACTTCTGTTTTTCCCCCACACAAATTTATCAAGATATGCCAAGTATGATGTTCAACTGTCTCCTCTCCCTAGAGCAACTCCATGTCAAGTTGCTTCCCTTACTTTTCCTTCTATCCTTCCAACTATACAATTTTAACTACTGTTCCCAGAGCTCTTTTTCAACAGTAAATAAAATGTGTTTGCCCATTCCAATGCTCTACAGCACCGAATCACACCAAAATGCCATCTGTATTAGCTTATTTTTATAGCAAAAATGGCTTATTTATAAAGCAGCTATGTAAGCCACTCTAATGAGGTTAGCTGGAATGTGATTCTCATATCTAGAATCTAGACATAATGGCTATAAACTAGAACCTCCATGTTCAGCTGCACCTTATCTGTAAGTACCAGATGCTAGAAACAATCACAGGATAAGAACATAAGAAAAGCCCTGCTGGCTCAGGCCAAAGGCCCATCTGGTTTAGCATTCTGTTTGCCACAGTGGACCACCAGTTGCCTTTAGGAAGCCCACAAACAGGACAGAAGACATACTTCTCTCCCACTGCCACTGGTTTTCAGAGGTATACTCCTGCTGACCCCAGAGGTAGCACATAGCCATCATGGCTAATAATAGGGGTGTGTTTTTTCATTAAAAATGTATAAAAACACAAAACACTGCCTTTTCGGTGTTAACATATTCAAATAAAAATACCAAACACCGCATTTTGGTGCTTAAGAGCCCAATCCTGTGCTTGGCGGCACGGCTCTGTGCCACTGAGCTCTGTCGCACTGGGCTCCCACCCGTGCTAGCCCAGCACCGGCTGGCCGGTGCTGGGCTAGCACAGGGCGGTCGCCCAGCTTCCACAGCTCAGCGGTTTCCCGGACCGCTGAGCCACGGCACGGTAAGCAGGGGCGGGGAGGAGGCGTTCCGGGGAGAGGGGAGGCCGGCAGGGGGCAGAGTGAGGGCAGAGAGGAGGCATGACGTGGAGGCCATAGGATCCAAGTCGCTTGGGGAGGGCTCCGTGCCCTATACGAGCACCTTTACCTTGTAAAGTGAGTAGCCCCATTGCAGGGCTGCTTACCTTACCCGGGAGAAGGGGACGAAAGTCCCCTTCTCCTGAGGCGCCTCCCATGGTAGCCCGGGGTGCGCAGGATCCGGCAGCAGCCGTTCTCGGTGCCGCTGAGCCTGGACGCCCCAGGTTGCTCAGGATTGGGCTGTAAGATATTTTCCAGAAATTAAAATAAATTACTTATCCAATTAGAATTAATATGGTGGCTGCATCTGCTGACATTATATCACCTACCTAGTACATTTTTAAAGCAATTATAATTTATAATTATACTGGAATAACCTAATTAGCCACAGATTTTGCACCTGCAATTTTAACGCAAGGAGAAGGGCCCTTTAAATTAAAGGAAAAAAGTTGTTAAACAACAGCCTCGTTAATGTGAAAGAGGGCAGCTGGCTGACAATCCATCAATCATTCTCTCTCCAGGCACTTAGAACAGCTTCACTCACTCAAAGGCAAGCGACCCCTCCCTTCCCCCTGAGCACAGGCAAGAAAGATAATCACTTTGCATTCCTTCCCAGTGCTGCACTCTGGGTGAAGGGAGGGGTCACTTGCCTTCGAGTGAAGCTGTTCTAAGTGCCTGGAGAGAGACTGATTGATGGATGATGGAAGCCTTCACCATGGCTTCCTCATGAGGAAGCTGCTTGAACCATTCACTAATGAGGCTATACTATATCTCCAAAACTAGACGTGATAGGGCAAAACGGATGCCATTTTTGGAATTGGCACCCCAAATTCATATCATAAAGTCTGGAAAAACTTTTCTGACCCTCAATTTTGTAGGCCTGTGTTATGCATTGTATGAAGGACTACCTCCTTTTATCTGTCTGAAATTTCCTACCAATCAATTTCATTAAACAGTATTGTGAGATTCTCTTGCCATACATGATTTTATAAGTTTCAATCAGATCTCCCCTTAATTGATTCTTTTCTACGCTAAAAAGCCCCAAATGATGTAGCCTTACCTCTTAAGGAAGAAGCTGCAGGAACCTCTTAAGGAAGAAGCTTCTTCTTAAAGAAGAAGCTGCAGTCCTCTGTTCATTTTGGTTGCCTGCTTCAGCAGCTTTTCCAGCTCTACAATATCCTTCCTAAGGTGTAGCAACTAGAACTGTACACAAGATGTACAGTCACAGGATGGCCCAGCTTAGCAATTATTATTATTTAAAAGGGACATTCACATAGGAGTATGAATTTAAATTATCATAATGGTACTACTATTAATAGCTTCTGTTATAAGTGAAATGAAATAATGAGTAAAAAAATTGGATGTACCAGTAGATCAATGAATGACCTACGAGGAGAGCAAAATAAGCCAAAAAAGCAATAATGTTTGTTCTTAAGCAATTAGCATTAATTTAAACAGGCCAGCAGAACATTCTGAAAGGTGTTGGCATTGCCAGTGCAATTTTTATTCTATCAGAAAAGCTTATCACAATATAAGCATGATAAATTGCTCATACTTAAAAAATGAGTAACAAGTCAAAGTATTTGCAGACTGAAAACAAAGAGTTAGGAACAGTGAGACTGAATGTTTTCCATTGGTTTTCTGTGGCAGTCACAGGAGAATAATCCTTACAAGTTTCCCTACTAAATGGCAATGCCTTACCAGTGTAGATGCTGGCATTGGAAGCTGGAATGCCAAACTGTGACTCGATGAACTTGGGAATGAAGGTAATAAAAGCAGTAACAATGGCACTCTCAGCTGTATATGACAAACTCACAAAAAGGAATGTCATGTTGCTTAAGATCCTGACAGCTGCTCTTGGAAGTTCTACAAAAATGACAAAAAATGGCATATGAATGTTATTCATTATGAATGAGAAAGAGAACCAAAATTGGTCTGCAAATGTACTAGGAGGAATGGTTCCCCACTCAGCATGATGCAATTCTTTCAGAGTTCACTATCAGGATAGAAAGACAACTGCATCATGTATGGCCTCTCCAGTGCATGGTATGCTGCTCCCACAAGTAAACAATGAGTAAAACTGCAAAATGAAACAGACATATGTACATGCACAACCATATGGCAGGCATGAATAGGCTGACCACAAAAGATTATTATGTATACAACATGGAGATTCCCATAATAATTAGGGCCACAATGTTTAATCAATTAGATTACAATATAATAAAACAGTTAATTGACTAAAAAAAATGTAGGAGCAAACTTCCCCTCCTCTTAACTGCCTCCATCAGCACCAAAAGCAACACTTAAGGGTCAGGGCTTGAGTACTGTTCAGGATTGGACTTACCCAACCCAGGGAATGGCCTGCCCAGTTGGCACACAGCCGAGTGCAGGCCAGGAAAGGTTGCAAAGGCCTCAGCAGAGCAGGGTGCAGGCCATCAGCCCACTGAGCAGAGCAGGCCTGTGTGCAAAAGAGTGCCCAAGGAGCAGCAAGGCTTGGCAAGTGTCCACAGGAGCTTTCCCACCTCTCAGAATAAGAGGCTTAGGACCCAGAAGGCAACTAGCCTGAGTAAGTAGAACCAGCCAAGGCCAGGGGAATATAAGCAGAGGACCAGGGATGAGAGAGGGCTGCGACTAGCTGGTTTGGAAGAAACAGAACCCTGTGAGGCTGGACAAGGCCCTGTGGCAATGGAGGAGTTGGGTGCTGTAAGCCTTCTCCCTGTCTAAGCTCTGAAGTCCTTGGGAGGAAGAAGAAGGCAGCCCTGAGAAGCCAAGCAAGGTGGATGTGGTCTTGTAGGCATTAAGAAGGTTGCTGATGAAGGATCCAGGTGATCCAGGCAAAGTAAGCAGGAGTTCAAGACCCACTTTCTTGGTGCCTTGACAAATACACTATGTGAAGGGGTACTGGGAAGGGATTCAAGGGGGAATATGGAAACCCCAGAAAACTGGTTGAAGGCCTTGCATGAGCAGATTATATTTGATTAAATGTGCTTGGAAGCTAAGGTAAAAGGCTTGAGAATGGCATCCCAAGTTTAAATTTGAAAAAAGATATCCATTCAGTTGCATGAAAGGAATTTTTTGCCAAGCAGTTCACTCTGCAGAATTGCTAACTGGGCGATTATGGTACTGCAATGTCAAAACAGAGGGAAAAGGTGACATTTTGAGGTGACAATGAAACTGCACCAATATGCCTGCAAAATGATGATGCAGTTTTAGGACAATGCCAAAACTAGGTCAGCAGCCAGTACTGAAATTGTATTATAATGACAAAGGTTGAAAGATTAAAAAATGGTTCGTTGTTGGCAACCTTCAGTCTCGAAATACTATGGTATTGCGCTCTGAATGGTGGTTCTGGAACAGCGTCTAGTGTGGCTGAAAAGGCCGATTCGGGAGTGACAATCCCTTCCACGCTGGGAGCAAGTGCAGTCTGTCCCTGGTCTGTCTCCCTGGCTATGGGCCTTCCTTCTTTGCCTCTTTGCCTCAGACTGTTGGCCAAGTGTCTCTTCAAACTGGGAAAGGCCATGCTGCACAGCCTGCCTCCAAGCGGGCCGCTCAGAGGCCAGGTTTTCCCACCTGTTGAGGTCCACTCCTAAGGCCTTCAGATCCCTCTTGCAGATGTCCTTGTATCGCAGCTGTGGTCTACCTGTAGGGCGCTTTCCTTGCACGAGTTCTCCATAGAGGAGATCCTTTGGGATCCGGCCATCATCCATTCTCACAACATGACTGAGCCAACGCAGGCGTCTCTGTTTCAGCAGTGCATACATGCTAGGGATTCCAGCTCGTTCCAGGACTGTGTTGTTTGGAACTTTGTCCTGCCAGGTGATGCCGAGGATGCATCAGAGGCAGCGCATGTGGAAAGCGTTCAGTTTCCTCTCCTGTTATGAGCGAAGAGTCCATGACTCGCTGCAGTACAGAAGTGTACTCAGGACACAAGCTCTGTAGACCTGGATCTTGGTTAACACCACAGGAAAGTTATGTTGGCAGTGCAGTATAAAACTGACAAGGAAGAAGGTGCTCCCTTGTGCCTTAAGATCTTCAGAGAAGGCCTTGCTCTGTGTATCTCCATTATTGTAGGCATATGGGGAGAGGAGGCGATGAAGTGATCAAGAGCCTTCTCTGTTGCTGCTCCCCATCTTTGGAATGTCTTCCATAGGTAGCCTACCCCAGCATTTCTTTGACATTTGGAGGACTGCCCTGTTTAGGAGATCTTAGGCATTCTGAAGGGATTTTGAATTAGGGCTGAGCCCACAGTCCTTTGACAAGAACTTTTCCACATTTCAAAGGGGTTGAGGGCAAACGTGAAGAGCAGGGGACAAAAGCAGCCTCTCTTCCCTGCAGCTTCCCTTTTTGATTACCACTGCTGTCAGTTTCAAAGTAGCAGTGGTCCTCCTAATGGCCATCATTTTTTTCCCCCCTCAGAACATCACAATGGCATGAAGCATCATTCCAAGGGGGACATGCTGGTGAAAAAGTGGTGGCTCCCACCCAACACCTGCCAGGAAGAGCACCACAAGGAGGCTATCCTACCTCCCTTAAACATTGCCAAAATCCCCCCTCCCCCAAATTTCCCCCTGGACGCAAACAAAGTGGCACAATGTGAGGGCGGCATTTTAAAAATGTTAATATACTGCTGTCTTTAGAAGTTTTGACTTCAAGATGAATACTGACATTTTCAAAGGTTTTCACTGGAATTGATGTTTTGCAGTATGCTGCTGTGAGAGCCCAATGGGGGCTAATTTAGATACAGTAGAACCTCTTTAAGTTGACCACCCAAAGGACTGGAGGAAATTGGTCAACATAGGGAGGTGGTCAACATACGGGGGGGAAGGCATTTAAATGTTATCATGCTTAGCTCCCAGGACAACAAATGCAAGGTCAAGTTATTATTTAGATTGGATTTTTAAGAAGTTTTATTGCAAATATCAATGAGAATTGATCCTCTTGTGATGCTTACTATTTATATCATCTATATCAAGAGACAAACAGCCCACAATCAGTGTTTAAAAAAACCCCTGAAAATTCATAAGCTTAAAAAAAATTATAAGTTAAAAAAAAATACATGGTTTCATAGCAGACAGGCAGACCAATGCTATCCCTTGCCCGCCCATAGCATGTAGCATGTTACATAGCCCCAGCAGCTAAAAAAACAAAACTACTTTTTTACTTGGGCTGCCTGGCCTCCACTGGGTCTCCTCAGATTCACTAAATGCCAGAAGGTGTTTGATAAGGTCCCTCACTAAAAGCTATTGAGAAAACTCCACAGTCAGGGAATAAGAGGACAGGTCCTCTCATGGACTAGGAACTGGTTGAGGACCAGGAAACAGAGAGTGGGTGTCAATGGGCAATTGACAAAAAAAGCAGAGAGAGGTGGAAAGTGGAGTGCCTCAAGGATCTGTCCTGGGACTGGTGCTTTTCAACATCTTCATAAATGACCTGGAAACAGGAATAAGTGGGGAGGTGGACAAGTTTATGGATGACACTAAACTTTTCTGAGTGGTGAAGACCAGAAGGGATTGTGAAGTGCTCCAGAAGGATCTCTCCAAACCGGAAGAATAGGCAGCAAAATAGTAGTTGTGTTTCAATATAAGTGTAAAGTAATGCACTGGTGATGGGAACCAAAGTGAAAGGACAGTGGTTTCACTATGCACAAGCAACCTCATGTCCCTCACAACTTGGTACATGTCCAGGTACAATCGGCAGCCGCCGCAGGTCTGTCAGTTATGTGCAGTGTGCCCACCTACCATTATCAATTTCTTCTCCAGTATTTCAGTGCACTATTGTAAATGCCTATCAGCCTGATCCTATGCATGTCTACTCAGAAGTAAGTCCCATTAGAGTCAATGGGGCTTACTCCCAGGAAATTGTGGATAGGATTGGGCTGTATCTTATTTAAAATATACTGTATATTTTAAATAATATACTCATATATTGTATATAATATATATACATAATATATATAATATATATTATATATATTACGTATATATTACATAATATATTATATATATATTATATATATATTACATAGTATATTGTGTGTGTGTGTGATACAGTGTGTATAGATAGATACACACACACACACACACACACACACACACACACACACACACAGAGTATATAATAATATACTGTATATTTTAAATAAGATACAGTCCAATTCACAATTTCCTGGGAAATGGGTGCTGGATAAATGGGACCACATTCAGCCTGCGGGCCTTATGTTTGACACCCCTGTCTAAGTGAAACAATGGGCTCAGCTGGCTATGGAATGCAAAAGGTACTACAGGTTAAAAAAATTAAGTATACCCCCTTGCCTTCCTATAGTGCTCTGATTTATGTGACAATAGCTACACCACAAACACATAAGGGGCTGGTTCTGTTGAATGCTCTGGCTGCGTAGTTCTCAATTTCTCTTGACTGCTAGTTGCAGAACAAGGACTTCCCATTCCGTCAGCTGAGCAAAACTGCTGAATGAGAAAGCAGTTGCATCAGGGCTACTAAATTCTGCACTTTTCCTTATTATGCATTAAGGAAGCTAACCAGTTAGGCCAACTGTTTGCAGTGCAGTTTTTAATTGACGCTCTGGCAGAAAGAAACCTTGCCATTTCACATCAAGCAATGTCTGGATGCTAGCCATGCTACCAGCTGACCTAAATGTCACCTTGGTAACGGCTTCCTATCATTATTTTAAAAACTTCTATTTCTTGTAGGGGGCTGGCTTGGAGATTCAACAACGTGTAGGGGGTTGGCTTGGAGACTCAACCACACCAAGAGGAATTGCCCATACCCTAGTGTTGGAAAGTTGGTTTGGATTGCGCCCACAGTTTATCATTCAATTTATACCCTGCTTTTCTCCCAAATGGCTCCCAAAGCACCCCAACCAAAGTTTACCTTTAACATTCTTTCCAAATCCCATTGAAGCAGGAACCTCATTGTCTGCTTGGCTTTTGTTGTTTGCTTTCTCTTTCAAAATATCATCATCACTTGAAATATCATCAGAGTGCATTTTCTTTTTCTTCTTTTTCTTATGTCGAGGTGGAAGCTTTTTTGGGAAAGCAAACATTGGGAGTATAACAAGGAGCATTGCACTGGCACAGAGGAGGAATCCACTCCACCTACAAGTCAGGAGATAACAGCCAGCAATTGGTAGCTACTATATTATACACAATGAAAACAGTAATGGAACAAAACAAAACAGTATGCTAGTAGTGGCTAGCGTACTTTTCAATGTAGAGAGAATCTTTGTATAATGGAAGTTATACCTATGTAATAAATAGAAAGCTTTACAAGATAATTTTTAAGGACCTAGTGCTATGCTTTTCCCTGTCATAGCATGCAGCTGTGACAATGCTATGTTGGGGCGGGGCAATTGGGGGGCATGGGTGGAGAAAGGGAAAACATTTTCCCTTCGCCCTTTGACTGATAATGGTCTCCTCAGAAATACACCAGCTCTTCAGTTGGTAAAAATTGAAGGAGACGAAAGGACGTGTCAGTTAGCTCCAGGAGGGATAGCATCTGGCACAAGTCACCCATGCTGGGTGCCACCCCCTCCTGCCTAGGACATGCCCTGCCCCCACCCCATTATGCCCACCCCATGAACATAGCGGGGTTGGCAGGTGGCCTTCTCCCTGGTACACATGGCACCTCCTTGGCATCTCTGGCAGTGGCCCAGAAGTGTGTGCCTATACATGCTTCCATATCACCATTTGCGGTGCCATAAAGCACAGTCACCCGCTAGAACACTGTTTCAGTGGCAACAACTGTGCATAAGATTGGGCTACAGGTTACCTTAGACCAGCAGTGCCCAAACCCCAGCCTGGGGGCTACCTGTGGCCCTCAGGGACTCCAAATCTGGCCCATGGGGAGCCCCCCATCTCCAATGAGCCTCTGGCCCTCTGGAGACTTGCTGGAGTCTGTGCTGGCCTGACACAACTGCTCTCAGATTGAGGGCGACAGTTCAGCCTCTTGCGAGAGGAGCTGTGGGATGACGGCTCCCTCCACCGCTTGCTGTTTCATGTCTATGATGCAACATAGGGCAGATGTTGGACAGGGCAGATGCTATCCCTTCTGGAGCGAACTAAAGGCCTTGAACTATTGCAAGATCTTCATTCATTCATATAAGTTCCATCTATAATATATTCATTTAAGTAAATTTATTCAATTTTGAAATGTAAATTAATTCTTTCTTTTCCTGTTCCCAGCACAGTGTCAGAGAGATGTTATGGCCCTCCTGCCAAAATGTTTGGATACCCCTGCCTTGGACTATAGGAACAATGAATTAACCCAGAATGGCGCAGGTTCTTGGATGTTGGATTTAGACCAAGAAGATCCAGGTTCTAATATTCACTCAGCAATTAAGCTTTCTTGGGCCAGTCACTATCTCTCAGCCTCCCCTACCTCTCAGAGTTATGAGGACAAGAGAAGAAGAGGGACCATGTACACCACCCTGAGGTCCTTGGAGGAAGGGTGGTATAAAAATGTAAAAAATAAACAAATACTTGTGAGTGTTTGAGCAGATTGGGGAGGCCTGGTTACTCCCAGAGTGCCTTGCTGGGGCTATCCAGAAGCCGCCTGTTCACACACTAGCAAGCTAGTGCAATACTGAACTGCGTGGCCATTTGTGTCATTAGCTGCTTCAAGGGATGAGTCTCTGTCCACGTTGCCACCCCTTCACCACGTGAATATAAAAAGACAACTATAATATAAAAAGATAAACATAACCTTCACACAAATTTATATTCAGCCACCAAAAAATGAGGTGGGTGGGATTATGTAGCCTTATGGCACTGGAAGCACACAGTAGAACAGAAGTGAAATGAAACATCAAAACAGACAATAAAGGCAAAATTAACTGCAGCAAAGTTAAGGCCTTCCTCACCAGCATGTGGGGAGGGGATTCAATAGTGGCAGTGCTTTTTATAGCTCCACTTAATGTTTTTGTGCTTCAGTCACAACTGGAAGAGAACCACTGAAGAGGGGTCTCTAATGCTGGTGAATATTTCAGTACCAAATTAAAAATGTGGTGATGAAATGCATCTAGCAATTGTTTGGATTATAAAACATCCCGTGAACAACAATACTTAGCATTTGCATAGTATACTTGTAGAGTTCACAAACATATGTTCACAAACATATTTTAAATAAATAATCCATACAACATCCTTGTAAGGGAGGCCACTGTTATTTGCCATATGGCAGATGTGGCAGAGAAAATGGTGGCTTACTTATCACTGTCTAATGTGATTGTGGCTGGGACTTGAACTAGGAGCTTCCTGCCTCACAGCTCATAAACACACATTAATTACACCAGACTACTGCAAGTGTAGGCAGCAAAAATTCCTGTGCAGGTTGATATTTCTTTAAGGTCATTGCACGATGAAATAGTGGTTCAGCTCTTCATCCACTAGCACCCTTGTGTGCCCTGCAAAGGATTTCTGTAGCCACTAATTCTACTTTCTCCCTATCTCTTGTGTCTAGTTGAGCAATTGAACGGTAATTCTTAGTGGCCAAGATTTGGCTATGGGACATCCAGGTTCTGATCTGTAATGTAAGGCCTTCTGGGACATCCTGTTCTCTTTGGCTTTTCAGTGTAGAGAGCAGTCCTGTACAGCTGATGTATGATGACTCACCAGCCATCTATGTTGGAAGAGATAAAATTTTAAGGAAAATGCTGTGGACAGCTGAACGTTGACTCTGGTATTCCACAGTCTGTGCTATTTTTAAAAATCTAATAGGATTGGCATGAGCATAGTCAACCTGCAGAAGATTTCTATACAGGAAATGAGACTTCCCACATTCCTGGGTGACCAGCCGCTGCCAAGGTCAGCACTGCTGATGTAGCCATTACAGACTAAGGGCACCATCCGCAAAGTGGCAATTAAAAGAGCATCTGGTAGAATTAAGAAGCTATAGACTTTATGGCTATTCAGTGCCTTATAAAAGTGCCTAATTATAGCATGGTACCCAGTTATTTCTATCTGGCAGATGTTTGGAACTGAATGTCTGGAAAATTTAAGGCCACACATCTTTAAATTAAAAGCTCCACTATTATTGCCATGGTTAAATTGGTATCTCCCTTCCCCATGACTCTTGCATAATTATTACTGCTTCTTGATTGTAGCTGCAGCTGTTACTAATCCACTCTGTTCTAAAGAAATGCTCTTTGCTTGGCTAGCTCAAGAGAATAAGAGGGCACACGAGGCTGTTAAATTGATTGCAGCTAAGCAAGCTTCCCCTTGGCCAGTAGCTAGATGAGAAGCTGCCTGTGAGTCCTCTTTTAGAGCTTCCCAAAAGAAGAGCAGGATAGAAGTACAATGGATTAAGATACAAATGTCACTAGAATAACAGCATTGGTGCTTTAAGCAGGACAGAGCTACTCCAGTCCTGTCCAGAGCAGGACAAAGCAGCTACCTTTCAATAAGAATCGCCTTGCTAGTTCAGACCAGAAAGTCCATCTACTCCAGCTCTACCTAACAGCAGCTTTCCAGATGACTCTGGGAAGCTTACAAGGAAGGCAGGATGATGCTACCACCTCTGATTTTTTTGTCCCCAGCAGCAACTGATATTCAAAGGCATAATGCCCAAACTAGAGGTTCTACTTAGCTATTGTAACTAATAGCCATAGAAGGGTTCTATGAATCAGTCACATTCTTTGATAAGAGTCTCATTCTTATAAATAATGCTTAAACCATGTAAGTTTGGGGGTGCTTCTGCCATTCCAACTGCATGTGACCCCCCCCAACACATAGTGTGGGGGGATATGCATGACCTTATTTTTAACTTGTGGTGGGCAGAGCCAGCAGACAGCATCACCCAAACCAGCCTGCTACAACCCACTGATGCCCAAGTTGCCTTCATGTAATTACATATGGGGTTATCAGCACTGTGCCACAGGATCAGGCTATAAAAATGAGAGCCCACTGCTAATTATGCAAAAGTAACTCATTTTAAATAGGGCTCTGTGGATTTATTTTTGGAGGGTGTAAATAGTGTGGATGGGAAGAAATGGGACAAAACCTTGTGGGGGGGGGGGCTTTAGCACTTTGCCCCACTCTGATCCTAATTTTCCCAAATGCTATTTTTATTGGGGGGGGGGGAAATCAGCAAAAGCTCCCACCATGATTCCATCCCATTTTAACCTCCCCACCCTGCCTGTGTGCTATATGGAGGACCAAGTTATGAATTCCATGTATAGTTTGGCCCTTATACTATTGACAAGATGTGCAGGTGGTTAGCTGGAAAATGAAACAGGAGACAAAAAAATACCACTCTATTGTGTTTACCCCACCCCTGCCCTTTTTGTTGCAGCCATTCTTACCTGGGCATGGCTGAAGACAGGATCAACTGCTTTGATCACCTTTAACATTTCTTTAACTGGTTGTCAACACTTAATGTCAAGCATTAGAAAACAAAACAGTTTCAACTTACCAGTTACCAATGAAACGAGGATCGCTCTGGTCTATAGAAACAGTACTTCTAGGATCAACATAAAACCCAATAAGAACTCCTCCTAGCAAATATCCTGCTGCAGGACCAAGAGCTCCCATTACATACATGATGGCTGAAAGATAGGAGAGGAAAGAAAGACCATGTTGCATTTGACATTGCATCCAGTTTAGTTTTCAGGAACCTTAAAGAAATACACATACCCCTCTAAACCTGAGATCAACAGCAACCTCTAAAATGATTTTAAAAGGTACAGTGATAAAATAGAATCATAATAAATAAAGAAATGGCTGGTGAAATAAGTATTCACTAGCTTATTAAAATGATGGTGGCTGCACCCTACAAGCAGCTTTTGAGATGGTGATTTAGAAAATGACACAGGAAGGATTAGATACACTTTCCTCACTGTCTCTCCAATCAAATTCAGAAGCTCCCACAGCTTCTGTGGAAAACAAAAACAAGAAGATCAGATCATAGATCTCCTGTATAATGTGCAGTCTGGCCTCAAGTCCTCTGCATTTATCTCTGGAATATGCAGCAGCTGTTTAGTGTACGCAGATATTATGCAGCACTTATTTTATGTATGCTTAGGAATTTGGAAGACAGGTTTCAACAGTAAGCAGTACTGTGGAGATAAAAATAACAGATGCAGTCCCTGTTCCATTAGAGAAAACTTAAAAATTATTTTAAAGCTACTGTATGCTTTCCGGGTTTCAAGGTTCTGTAAATATACCTTACTGGCAATATCAATTTCAAGTAGTCTGACCCTTTGGGAGGGAAAGTACTTAACCATTCAAAGCATCAATGGGGATTAGGAAGAGCTCTCTCCAGTAGGCAGACTATCTTCACTGTGAAATTTACTGAGTTTTCCTTTGGAGCTTTCAGTTTCTGCTGCTATCAAAGAACGGTTTTTGAATTAAAGCCTCATTTTAAATTAACAGTTATTTTTATTTTTTAGACTAACAGGATCCACTGACATGATGTGTGGAGAGGTCTATGAATCTCCAAGCTATTGCTGCAAGGTGAAGAGCAAATTTAGGAAGATGCCATATCGTCAGACCTATCTGGCTCAGTTAATAGGCTTTTATTTAATAGTGCAAGATAAGGGTCCAGAATCCCTTTGAATAGATCATCATAGTGGCCTGGAACATCATGGGAGAAAAGCTATTTCTGGGCAGACAGAGACTTCCTCCAATTTTTCTTGGTCAAGTTTGGCCTCTGATATGTGCATCAGGATGGTAAAGATATACCACAATGGAAATGCAACACAACCAAAAGACTGAAGACAAGAACCATCCTTTTATATAGCGTCAAGGACTTGCATGGTTGGAATATAGTTACAGATCAATAAGCTATGGCTTTGAGGCAAGGGATTTTGAAGGGAATTTTTTTTCAGAATCATGCACTTAACTTTCCAAGACTGTACACATTGCCACATTCACAGAAAATTTGTTTGTTTAGTCACTATATTATGCCTATGGTACATTCTTGACAATGTGACAGCATCAGTTTGATTTACTGAGAATACTATTCAAAGCATTGTAGGTGGTAGAGGACTAGTTGGTAAGTGAACATTTTTGCATCTCTTATCCTCATACATCTATTCTTGGCAACGTTACATCTGCATGTTTATCTTTACACTTCTTAAGTCAATCACAATTCCCATGTTAAAAATTAATCATATTTCCTCTCTTGTGGTAGCTGTGCTATTTCTGAAGCTTCAGGCTTACATTAGTAAAAATGAAGAGTACTTCCAAAAGGAGTAGATGACTTTTAAAAGCAACAAAGGGAGTAAAGTTGGATTTGCTCTCAGTTTGTCTTGCCAAAATGAATTCAGCTAGACATTACAGAGTCTGCATAGATTTCAGTCAAATTAAATCTCTCTGAAGATTATCCAGCTGTGAAGACTACCCAACAAAGAAGAAAAAAGTGATTTACAGGGGGGTTTCTGTTATAAGTCTCCCTGTTAAATATTTCCCGGCATTTAAGTTCTCAACTCTTTGAGAAACTAGATGTAAACGTTCCCCATATTTACGCCCTTTACTGCTGTAGCCCTACCTGCATATCTTTTCAGACCTGTGTTCTTAAAGGGATATCTCTGATATTTAGATTTGGACTGGTGAGCCTGCATGCTCTTTTTTCTCCTCCCACACTTCTTAGGACCTTAAAGGGAAATCAGTTATGACAATACAGTACTGTCAATTTTGGTATTATTGCTGTTCAATTGGAATAACAGGAGGATGCCCTGCTTGCTTCACTTGCCTCTCCCTCAGCATCCAGTCCCACTGCCACCACTTCTTGTAATGGCTGCAGAAAGAGTGCTGGGCTCTCGGTATTCCCTGCACTGGCCATTAGAGGAAGAGGCAGCAATGCAGTAGCAGCACAGGGCACTGAAAGGAGCATGGGAAGGGCTTATCTCCCTTGGCATCCAACACCACCACTGCTACATCCAGTTATGTGGTCAGTAACGGAAGCAGTGGCACTGGATGCCAAGGGAGAGAGGCAAATGAAGCGGGAGGGGGTGTTACCTCTCTTCCTCAGCATTGAGCAGCATGCTGGACTCCCAGCATTCCCTCCACTGGCCATTTGAGGAGGAGGTGGCAGCAGCAATGGTGGCAGCACTGGATGCTAAGCCCTCCCCACCCTCCTCATGGCACCCAGCACTCCTGTTGCAGCTGCCACTTCTGACTGAAGAGAATGCCACTAACTTCATTCCTCAGAAGGTCTCTCCGACGCTTCTGACAGGTATTTTTGGTTTGCCGGCAAACAGGAAGTGCCTTTCTAAAGTATTTGGGAGGCCTTTTGAGGCATGGGGAAGCCACGTGCAACCTTCCAGACATGACCGGAAGGCACTTCAGGTCGCATCTGGGATGTCCTTGAGGCCCTCCAAACTGGGGCTCGGCATCCACGTTGAGTCAAATCAACGGATGCCAAACCTGCGGATAAGGAGGGCTCACTGCACTCTCACTATACAGATTTTCACTTATACATACTGTATACATTAATACTATTCCTCTTTATCCATACAAAGATTTTATTTTAATATAAGGTCTGAGGGGTTGTGATGTGGGGGAAATGGTGTGGGGGAAAGTCTCTTGAGAAGGCAAGGTCTACCTCCCATTTCCCCAATGGGTACAGCTCTACTCTGCTTTGAGTTCTGGTGATAGAGAAAGGTACAAATCTGCCTTGCATGCCCAGGAGGCCAGGTTGAATTTT
Organism: Tiliqua scincoides; assembly: GCF_035046505.1. Lineage (NCBI taxonomy): Eukaryota > Metazoa > Chordata > Lepidosauria > Squamata > Scincidae > Tiliqua > Tiliqua scincoides. Next base: position 38,812,190 of record NC_089824.1, on the reverse strand, counting down.
TGATTTCTCCCCCTGGAAAGTCAGGGGTCTAGAAGAGCCCCCTTTCTTGGGTGTGTTTCTGCAGGCTTTCAGGAAAACACTATCGGAGCGTCTCAGGAACCCTCAGAGCACCGAGCACTGCTAGGAAAGCGGTATCATTGTATGATGTGCACTCCTTGACGGGTAGTGCATCCCCACAGTTCTATACACCCTTTTACAATGTATCAATTTTTTTTGTGCTGTGTTTCTACAAATTACTGTGAACATGGGACCTAAAGAACTGAGGATTTTAAAAAATCATGGGGAAAGTGGAAAAGCAGGTGAAACACAAGAGTTGCTCATTGTTTGCAACGAATGTTTGAGGTGCTAAAAATCATTATGTGATGATAGAACGTCTGAAACATTTTCATTGTTCACTGTTAACTCAATACTGTATAATGTTGTTAAATGTTAGTTGTCCTATTTTATCATGCCACACAATTTTCCCACCATGCATAACTATAGCTGTCTAAATATTCAGCCAACCCAGACACACAACTAAGACTAAATTTAAAAAAAAAAAAGTTATACGTCCTTAAAATTTATAGAAGTTGTTTTCTAGTGCATGGCATAAGTTTGGTTGCTTAACTATGCATAAAGAGAAAACAATGAATGCTGCTACATAATTACACTCTTTGCAAACATTTATTCTAAATTCTAGAACCTTGTCCTGCTCAAGCCTTTCTATCTATGTATCTAAGTCCTTTCTATATATGTATCTGGTCTAGATCTCTGTCTTTTTACAAGTTACTATTCTGAATATTAATCAATACTAGAGTAGTCTTCATTAGACATTCCTGAAAAGGTAAAGTAGTGAGTGGTGGTTCAGTGAACCAAACTATTACATTCAGATTGAAAGAAAAATAAATGTTAAATAAGCAATTAAAAGCCATCAGAAGGCCTACAGCATAGCTAGTTCCCCACACATGTTCTATAAACATTCTCAAATGCCAACATGAATTTAAAAATGTGTGTTTTCATAATTTAAAAGTCACTACACAAGCTCCAGGGAGCTTTACAGAAGCAATAATTACTTTGATTTTCAACTTAGATAGTGATCCATCTAACTGTACTAATGTCCTATTTCCCCTATTAATTATAAACTACCCATTTTTAACAAAGCTGACACTGCCTTTAAAATGAAAGAAATGAGCTTTTCATTTTCAGTTTGCATGAATGAAATGAATTAAAATTAAAGCCTGTTCTCCTGAGTCACAAAATTATAGCCAACATACATCTGTGGTCCACTGGTTTGACCCTGACAGCACACTATACTTCAGTAGAACACATTTCTAAGGCCAAACTCAGGGCCAGCCGTCCATGCAGCCATTAAAAGCAGCTGCATTGACGACAACTTTTGAGGGGTCCAAAGGGGTGGCAGACAAGGTCCTTGTCACTCAGTCTGCCACTGCTAGCTCCCTCCAACTGCCATGCACCCCTCCCTCAATCCAGGAATGATCAGCTTTGTGCTAGAGCAGTGGTCTCCAAACATTTCGGCAGAAGGGCCAAATCAAATATCTGGCATGGTGTCAAGGGCCGGAATAAAAAATTAAATAAAAAATTAAATAAATACATTAAAGATGGCACTTAGATGAATGACTGAAATGAATGAATGTCAAATGTCCAGGATTTCTCCAGGCACTAACACAGCCCAAGAAATAAAGCACACACACTTTATTTCCCATTCCCCCACCCCACAAGCACAACTCTGGTTGTGTTTGGTCAACTGGGCCAGAGGCTCTCAGGGGAACAGAGACAGGCCGCAGGCCGGACAGAGGCTCTCTGCGGGCCGTATCTGGCCCCTGAGCCGGGGTTTGGAGACCCCTGTGCTAGAGTGAACATGAAGCAAATTTTGGTTTGTACTCACTTGAGTATGAAGCCAATCATTCCCCTAATTACTGGGCTCTTTGCGCACTGCATTGAAACTTGGGAATGCTCAACTTTCGGTTTCACTGGAAGTTGAGCACTTCCTAGTTTCAGCACAGTGTGGAAAAAGGACAGTAAGGGTTTCAGTTTTGCTTTTTGCTTTTTTAACTGCAGGGGCAGTACACCCAAGCCAAAAGGCTGCTGAATCATTCAAAGCCAGCAGTCACATTTTCCCTACTGCGTTCTTTACTGTTGAGCTTCTTATGTTGTGTTCTTATCTCCTTTTTCACCAACTAACCAGTGAATAAAGTACTGTATGTGTCTTTCTGCCAGCCCAATGGACTGAAAAGTTCACCAGATTTGAGTGTGGGGAAATTCAGGAACTTGGGTGACCAGCCACCAAGTACTAGTGTCTACCATTTAATGACGGGGGGGGGGGGGGGGATACATTCTCCGATCCTCACTGTTATGCAATTAGGTCATTAAATGAACATGCCACCCAATCTAGTGCCTTGGTTGTGTAAGACGACACTCCCTGCCAGACACTGCTGCCTATACAGGCTACTTTAGAGGAATTACTTCTTCTTTGTATTACAAGCCTCTTTGTTCTGTAAGCAGAAACTCTGCTGCAGGCTATGGGAGACCTGACTGCCTCATTAGGAACCTCTTTGTTGTGCTTTGACCACCGTCATATATGCGGTCCGTTGTTAAGTGGCGCACACATGTTCCCAATTCCACAGGTTATAAAAAGCAGGGTCATAAACACCCCTTAGTACAGTGGCATAGGGGGTTCAAGGGGTAGCAGTTACACCAGGTAACAAGCTTCAGGGGGGCAACAAGCTGAGCCAAATGTGCCACTCACATCTGAGCCACTAGTGGCCAAATTTGTGAAAACCGTGATATGTATAATACCATCATGTTATACATCACTGGAAAGGTAATTTAATGCAGAATGCAGTGAAACAAACCACACTGGAACATCTGTATTCTATCAAAAGTTATGGCCATTTTAACCAGAAAATGAAAACACAACTGCCTTATGGAACAAAAAGTCAATTTCTTTAACTCAAAACTGACCTGAGGCTGATTGTTCTGAGAGGCAAAGAGGTGTTATTATGATACAGCATGGAACCAATAAGGTTCCATGAGTCAGCTCTCATTTCCATGTATCATAATACCATTACCTCTGCTAACTGGGTAAAGAGGCATTTTTTAAATGATGCTCCTCTTATATTTAACAGGGGGAGAATAACTGTTCCTCTTCACCCCTTTACAGTGTTTCTAACCAATAAGGGTCACACTTTTCATTTATCTACTAAGGGTGCAATCCTAACCCCTTAAGTCAGTGCTTTCCAGCTTTCCAGCACTGACATAAGGGCAATGCAGCTCTGAGGTAAGGGAACAAACATTCCCTTACTTTGAGGAGGCCTCCGTGAGTGACACCCAACTGCAGGATGCAGCTTATGTCCCACTGGCACCCGTATGCCAGTGCTGGAAAGCACTGACATAAGGGATTAGGATTGCGCCCTTAATTAATTAAATTTGATTTTGATGTGGAAGGGGGTGCTACAAAATCTTCTTTGGACCCCCCCCCCCAGAGCAGATAGATGCCTTAGCTATGGCATCACTTTTAAAAGTCTGGGCGTGACATCACTTCCGGTTGTGACATTACTTACAGGACATCATTTTGAGCTCAGCACCAGGCTACACAATCATTAGCTATGCTAGCAGTGAGGTAGCAAAGTTTGCAGGACACCAAACTTTTCCAAGTGATTAAGACCAGAAGTGATTGTGAGGAGCTCCAGAAGGATCTCTCCAGACTGGCAGAATGGGCAGCAAAATGGCAGATGCGCTTCAATGCCAGTAAGGTCATGCACATTGGGGCAAAACATCAAAACTTCACATATAGGCTAATGGGTTCTGAGCTGTCTGTGACAGATCAGGAGAGAGATCTTGGGGTGGTGGTGGACAGGTCGATGAAAGTGTCGACACAATGTGCGGCGGCAGTAAAGAAGGCCAATTCTATGCTTGGGATCATTAGAAAAGGTATTGAGAACAAAACGGCTAATATTATAATGCCTTTGTACAAATCTATGGTAAGGCCACACCTGGAGTATTGTGTCCAGTTCTGGTCGCCGCATCTCAAAAAAGACATAGTGGAAATGGAAAAGGTGCAAAAGAGAGCAACTAAGATGATTACTGGGCTGGGGCACCTTCCTTATGAGGAAAGGCTATGGTGTTGGGCCTCTTCAGCCTAGAAAAGAGGCGCCTGAGGGGGGACATGATTGAGACATACAAAATTATGCATGGGAAGGACAGAGTGGATAGAGAGATGCTCTTTACACTATCACATAACACCAGAACCAGGGGACATCCACTAAAATTGAGTGTTGGGAGAGTTAGGACAGACAAAAGAAAATATTTCTTTACTCAGCGTGTGGTTGGTCTGTGGAACTCTTTGCCACAGGATGTGGTGATGGCATCTGGCCTGGACGCCTTTAAAAGGAGATTGGACAAGTTTCTGGAGGAAAAATCCATTACGGGTTACAAGCCATGATGTGTATGTGCAACCTCCTGATTTTAGAAATGGGCTATGTCAGAATGCAGGGGAGGGCAGGGCAGGGAATGCAGGGGAGGGCTATGTCAGAATGCAGGGGAGGGCACCAGGATGCAGGTCTCTTGTTATCTGTTGTGCTCCCTGGGGCATTTGGTGGGCCTCTGTGAGATACAGGAAGCTGGACTAGATGGGTCTATGGCCTGATCCAGTGGGGCTGTTCTTATGTTCTTACTACCTTAATGTATTTGTCCAGGTCTGACATGGGAAGTCTCTTCACAGGGGGCTTGCCCACTCTCCTTCCTGCAAGTGGAGGAGCTAGGAACAGGACTCAGAATAATAAGTAAGATTGGGTAGGAATCATATTCAGTTAGTCACACAGGCTTTTTGTTTTTGCCACTTGCATTTTAACATCCTTGCTACCCCCCCTTCTCCTTTTAGTAGCTCATCAATGCCTTGTTTTTAAGACCTGCACATTTCTCTCCATTGTTTGATCTTTCAGTTTATTTTTTAAATGTTTTATTTTTACTATTTACCTGCCTTGTCTATTCGCTCAGGTGGGAGCAAGTGACCATATTTCCAACTGCCCACATTCTGCTACTAGTTGGTTCTAAGGGAACCCTCCCCTTGCATCTTTGGATTCTTTCCCAAGGCTTCACTCTTCTGTCTGAGCTTCCTACCTAGCTTTGGGTAGTAGCAGCAAAAACTCCCCTTCCCCAGTCTCAGCTTCCTGAAACGGACCGGGGATGTGTGTGTGTGTGTGTGAGAAACAGGGAGGTGGAAGCCATTTCTAGCTGCTAGGCACTGCAACCATCTTGGTCTCCATGTTCCCTTACAACCAGTTATCATAACTGAAGTTGCATCCTCAGTATGCCACAGTCTGGAGAAAGCAACTTTCATTCCCAAACTTTGAATCAATTTGCTGCCAGTGACATTTGTTGAAACTTAACCCTTTAAATTCCCCAAGAGGATGCTGAAGGTCTTGATAACTGAAGTTCAGTTACTGAATCACATTGACAGGAAGAGTTGTTTTGAAAAAGAGTTGCTCTTTGCACACCCATGGATTTAATAATACCACAAATGTTTCCACATGGTAGCTGCCAAGGAGGCACCAACTGAGGTTATCCAAGGCTACTGAACATCTAATTGAATTTCTTTTTCATGCTTTTTTTTTTTTTTGGCTGAATGGTGATTTTTACAATGAGTGACAGCACTATCTTGGTGCATGCTATGATCCTTAACTGAATCTTCATATTTGAGTTGATAAACAGACAACAAAACCAATGTCATCAAATCAATGTAGGAAGAAAGCAATGATGAGAATTGGAAGGAAATGCAAAGACCTATATCAGGCCCAAAGGCAAAAATCTGAAAAAGAAACAACAAAGAGCTGTGTGTGTTAAACCAACACTTTTATCATGGGCACAAGCTTTTGCTGGAAAGTCATTAAATGAAGCAATGGTAGATAGTTTGTGAGTGTACACACACACTCTTTCCCCTCTCACATAACACCAGAACCAGGGGGCATTGACTAAAATTGAGCGATGGGAGAGTTAGGACAGACAAAAGAAAATATTTCTTTACCCAGAATGTAATTAGACTGTGGAACTCCTTGCCACGGGAAGTGATGATATCTCACCTGGATGCCTTTAAGAGGGGATTGGACAGATTTCTGGAGGAAAAGTCCATCATGGGTTACAAATCATGATAGGTATGTGCAAGCTCCTGATTTTAGAAGTAGGCTACCTCAGAGTGCCAGATGCAGGGGAGAGCACCAGGACGCAGGTTGTGTCTTATTGTCTTGTGTGCTTCCTGAAGCATTTGGTGGGCCACTGTGAGATACAGGAAGCTGGACTAGATGGGCCTTTGGCTTGATCCAGTGGGGCTCTTCTGATCCTCTTATGTTAAAACCAATTCAATATCCCAAGGCTAAATAGCAGAGAAAAATGCAACTGAGAACAGAACATGATACAACTAATGTTAGGCATGGGTGTGTCTCATTCCTATCAAGGACCAGTTAATTCATAATTCAAAAGTTCATTGTGTCCCTTTGCCTCTGTAACCCAAAGGCACAGGTAGCACACCCAGCTCTTGCCAATTAGTGTTCAGTCTGCATCTTTAGAAACAAAGTATCAACACAATTGCTGCCTGCTGTGAGAAAGCATAACCTCTGTTCAGTCCAAGGAAAACTGCAGCAAACATCCATCGTTAAAATCAATTCATCTCAGAATATCTTGTATCCAGAGTATACATCTAAACATGAACTTTTCTAAATCACTCTAGTAAACATATGACCTTCATATATAGGAACAGAGATACTGATTAGATGCAATGAAATAACTTAATAATAAATACACAATTCTGTTGTTGGGTAGGCCTACAATAATTGTTAGAAATGTAACACATTTTGCCTAGCTCCCCTCCCAATAACAACTTTAATATCAGTACTGTCGCAGAGCCCAATCCTGTGGTTCGTGGCACGGTTCCATGCTGTGGATCAGTCACAAACGTGCCATAAGACACGTTTGCGGTGCTCACCGACGGGCTCCCGCCAGAGCTAGCCCATCACAGGCTGGAGCTAGGCTAGTGCGCAGCATTCACCCAGGTTGTGCGGCTCAGCGGTCTCCTGGACTGCTGGGCTGTGGAACGGGAGGCAGGGCATGGCCGGGGGCATGGGGGAGGCGTTCCAGGGAGGGGGGAGGCGTGCCAGGGGGTGGGTGGGAGGTGTGTCGGGGGAGGTGGATCTGCGGAGCTGTGCTCAGCAGGATCCAGGGTGCTCATGCAGGGCAGCGCGCCCTACACGAGTGCCTTTACTTTAGTGCTGACCTTTTGGTTGGCGCTAAAGAGAGCAGCCCCATTGCAGGGCTGCTTCCCTTACTCGGGGGAAGGGGACAAACATCCCCTTCTCCCTAGGTGCCTCCTGAGGTAGCGCAAGAGGCGCAGGATTCGGCAGGAGCTCTCCTCGGAGCCGCCGAGCCTGGGCGTTGTGTGCAGCTCAGGATGGGGCTGTCAGCACCTTAATCTTAACCCACAATCAGAACAAAGCTTTATTTTTTCTTTAAAACTACATGTAAAATGTACCTGCATTTGAGCACACCAACTCCTTGCTGTTCTTACTTTTTTTGTTCTCCCCTCTCTCTGTTATTACCTTTTTCTTGCCTTTCCTCACCCTCCCTTCGTTGCCTTGGCCACTGGAGGAATTGAGAATGAAAGGCAGAGTCTGGAATTTTTCTTTCCTTTTGTTGTAAAATACCATGTACATTGATGGTGCTCTGACCACAAGGTTGCTACAACTGTTGAAGTATTCTATTATTAAAGGTTTAGATGTTTGTATGGAACCTCCAGCATATACTGAAATAGGGGTCAGATGAAGGTCACATTGCAGTTCAAACAATTTTTCAGTTACAAAACTCAAGGCCAGCAGCACATCTCAAGAACAAGAATCTCTAAGAGCTTGCATTGTACTTAGACATGGCATCTGAAGATCCTATTTATCTTCATTTTATATATTATGGTCAGGCTAGGAAACTCATCTTTCCGAAATCCCAACAGCCCATCTATTGAGTCAAAGATGCTTCTTATTGAATCAGTAATTAGTGATACCACACAATGATATCAATTAAATGATTTAAACAATATTTTAAACCAGCCATTTTCAACCACTGTGCCGTGGCACACTGGTGTACCACAAATGGTCTGCAGGTGAGCCGCGGGAGTTTGGGGGAGGGTCATTTATCAGTAAGGCCATTTGGGGATGTTGCCACTCACCAACAGCATGGCGTGCCTTGTCAATTGTCAAAAAACTAATAGTGTGCCTTGACAATTTTAGTACCTTGTCAGAGCACCCTGAGATGAAAAACCCTGAGATGATTTTCATCATCGTTTTAAACGGTCCAGCTGACAGCTTATTCCACTTTTTAAGTTGAGTACATATACAAGATATGTGTGGTGGCAGCCCATCAAGGACTAGCTAAAACCCCTGATTTTGCTAGTTGCTTAGGTCTGCAAAACAATGGAGGTTGATAAGTACCCAGCAATTTATGCTTATAGGGCTTCATTATTGCTGTTCTTTAGCAGGTTTTGAAAATAAGACACCTTGAAAATTCTTTCTGAATTTAAATGTGGAGTAGAAGTATTTAGAAGGGGGGGGAGGAAAGGCAGGTCACAAATTGAGTTGGCCTGAAATAGAGAAGCCACACATTCCATAGAGATTAGAAGGACATGAAAACTGCAGAATATAATGATGGAGGGGTGCCCATATCCTATGTGTTCACTTTGGAGAATATATCTATTCAAAATCTTCTTGAACATATCAGACTAGACTACATGTTAGTTATTTCATTAGCCCTGACATGCTTGCTTTTTCTTGTGTAAATGGCATGCATGGAGACTCCTAATCAGGGCTAGTGCCATGGGGTAGGATTAAAACTTACACCCCTGCCTGCCATGGTCCCAAGCAGGGGCCTCTGTGCATTCTATTTACATATGAAAAAGGAAGCACACCATGGCTAATGATGCTACTAGCATTACATCCATTTGACCCATAGCTAGAGGATCATATTTCTTTAAAAAATCCCTCCATCTATTCATGTAATCAGAACCACCAACTTTCTTAGCTCAAAATCTAAAAGCTGCTGCCAGTTCCTGATGAAGGCAGAGGCTGAAATGTCTAAGTTTATAGCTTATGTATTGTTCATTTCCTCCGTCTCTTACAGTCCTGACAAGACTAGTCTAGTGTACCATGCATAAGCTGACATCCCCTTCTCTGGAATCAGACTCAAAATATGCAAGTCTGAATAAAATATTGCTGAACTAATTATGTCTGCTCAATTTGCAAACTCTGTATTGCCAATATTTTGCTCATTACTTCTGCAAAATGCCTTTGAGATATTTTGAGATGGAAAGATGTGAAATGTGCCACTTTCTGTTTTTGTTGAATCAGGTTCATTAAAGTCACCATCTGTTGAACTGAAGAGATTATTAAAGGCAAGATCCTACTTTAACATTGACGCTCTCTTTTATGTAAACTGATGCTAGCAGAGATCAAAGTATTTCTGTTAAATGTTATAAATGCCTGAGAGGAACCAGATATTTTCCTCCTATAAATTTTCACACGTAAATGCCTGACAGCCCAATCCTATCCACACTTCCCTGGGAGTAAGCCCCATTAACTACAGTGGAACTTACTTCTGAGTAGACATGCATAGGGCTGGGCTGCCATACAGCATTTTTATTATCTCCTCCAGTTTATAGTCTCTTCAATAACAGCTAAAGCTGTCTATTAATTAAACAGCTTGGGTGACTAACCTTGAATCTCTCTTGCAGAAGTTATTCTTCAGATCTTTATTTGCCTAATTGTTCCTTAGATTACAATGCAAGGTTTGTCCCATTCTCAATGATTACAACAATCACCTGCACAGGGAACCTGGAAGCAACACTTCTTCAACAGTTTCCAGCATTGGGCTGGGCCCTGTGCCAGCTCTGCTCATGCACTAGCACTTGAGGTTCCCAAAGCTCCATGTATGCACCAGCAGGGCTCCGAGACTCCCTGAGTCTCTTTACACTCCTCCGTAAAAAGAGTGTAAAAGGTTCCAGAGGTTGAAAAGATTGAGAACTGCTGACTTAGAGGGAATGATGCTGATCTGGAACTGTTCCCTCCTTTCACACGGAGGTTTCCTCGGACACCGAGCTATCATTAGCTATTAAGTATACAGGTTGAGACTAATTATTCGCATGGGTTCTGTTCCAAGCACTCGCGTGGATTAAAAAAAAACACACTACAGCAAATCAATTTAAAAAACAAAGTTTCTTTGCTCCAGTGATTGAAAAACAGCCTTGCTGACCTTTTGACTCTAAGGTAAGAGTCATTAAGAAGACAATCCATCAGCACTTCACTCAGCCCCTTCCTTCACCAATGCAAAATGATCACCTTTCTTTCACTTGCTGGGGGAAGAGAGGGGTCCACAGGAGAGAGAAGGATTGATGGATTGTTAGCCTGCTGCTCCCCCCTCTCTCATATTAAGGAGGCTGTTGTTAAAGGACTGTTCAGTTTTTAAAACTGATTTTAAAGGGATGCATTTTTCCCCTTCTCCAGGGATCAGCACATTCTTTCTCATTTGCAGGGGCCATTCATGTTGAGTCAAATCCGTGTATAAAAAATCTGTGTATAAATAGGCTGGACCTGTATTTATATACCACTTTCAAACAAAAAGTTCACAAAACATCTGACATAGTAAAATAATACATATATACATGGTTCCCTAGCCCAAAAGGTTTCACAATCTTAAAAATACAGGCTCTCATTATCCATGGGGGTTCCATTCCCAGAACCCCCACAGATACCAAATTCCATAGATGTTGGAATTAGCAGACTTTGGGGGACCCGAGCCCTCCAAACCTGACCAGGGATGTGCTCTGGTCGAGTCTGGAGGCCCTTCTGAGGCCTTCAGAGAGCCAAAAAGCACAACATCCTGTTTTCCGCGGATATTGTTATTTTGATATAGCTACTTTGTTATTATTAATTTGTATTTTATTACGAATTTTTTTAATGCATCTGTCAACAGTACTTCTTCTGTTTCAACCAAAAAATTCAATAAATCCCCCCATCCAAATTATATGATCTGAGATTCACACACTGAATATGGGGGAAGAGGAGAATCTTAAAAATATATAACATGTCTATTGCTAGTTACAAAATCTTAGTGCTAACATAGTGATGGTTTCAGGCAGCAGTTAAATGTGTGTTTATATAATCTATGTGCAACAGCACCTGCTTCTTTCTGGGAACAGCTGAACAGAGATAGAAAATACTCTCGGTTGACTTCATTTATACAAAATTGTCATTGACTATAAGACTACTGTAAAAGTGTTTAAATTCCCTTTTCAAATAGTATATGGCTGCTTAAAAATGCGTGCAGTCAAATCTTCAGAGATTTCAAAATAGTTTCTGAATCCCTCTTATGTACCACAAAATGAAAGATTAATTTCAAAAGTATATGGAAGTAGCTGATAAAAGAGTACATAATTATATGCATAAAAAAACTTACCCATTTATATTAATGTATAAGTGCAGCTACATCCCATGGATTAAAGTTGTCCAATCTCTTTCCTATTTATACACATAATTGAAAAGAGAGATGGGTAGTCATATTCCACAAGATATGAATGTTTGAAATAGAGTGCTAATATGAAGCTGTCTCCCACCTACCATGGTAGCTCTGAAATTACAAATCCATTCTCCTGTGGCTGGTTTGAACCCAAAGCTTAACAGGTCTGTGAATCAGCATGTAAGACTGTTCACTGCGGAAACTCATACACTAGCCTTTTCTGTTGGTATTAACAACATCTGCTTACACATGTACTCCTGGGAATTCATTCTCACAGATGTCTTGCCTTCTTTTCTTTTTTTCCCCTCATGCTGGTTTATTTTCTTTTGGCTTCCTGTATAGTTACATCATAAAGCTTTTTAGAGTGAACTGCCTACCACTACTGTTTTCACCTGCTTTGGACCAATTAGGAGGCAACCTGTAACCCTGCCTTTCTGCATTACCTGTCTGCCATTTTTTCTGCCCTCTCCAGCCCATTACTGTTCCCTTTATCTTGAAAGGGACAAGTTTGGAAGGGGCAGACTTTTTAGATGTACAGTTGCCTTGTAATTTTTAAAGATTTAACATTTATTAAAGTGTACTCCATCACTGTTGTACATGCATGCTGTTGTGTGTATGTTTGTGCGGGGGGGGGAGAATTTTCTTCGTTGCTGCTGTTCCAGGAGGAGGGGAAAGGAATTAGAAGGCTACTTAGATGAAGAGTATCACCTAAGCCTAGGCAGTGGGTTGAAGGAGTTGACTTTTTCACCTATTTTTCCCTACCCCATTATTATCTATGCGGTTACTCTTACCTATGCTAGCTCAATTGTCAGTGTAGATATGGTATCTACCTCCTAACCATTCCCAGCTTCCCTTTGATCTCTTTTCTATCATGATTTTGAGATTGTGGCAGCTCAGTCCTAATTCTCTCTGCAAACTCAGCAGCCTAACGGAGAGTCAGTAGCATGGCGGTATTCAGGAATACAGTGAGCAGAACCATCTCATCTGGCAGCCTGCAGCAACGGGTGGAATAGCTGCTCATACCAGGAGTAGTCTCTACTTATTAGAAGTGGGGAATCACTCCTGACCAAGCAGTTCTTTCCTCCCCCAATATTACTGTGGAATAAAACTAAACTCATCCTGTTACTTCTTTCTTGAGCCTTTTGTATACCTTTCCTTGAAGACTCCAGCAGGCGGAAACAGTTTTGCTTTTCCCTGGGCATTATTTTAACCCCCCCCCCCCAATTGCCACTGAACTACTTATGTCTCCATGGGTGCAATCCTAACCCCTTATGTCAGCGCTTTCCAGCACTGACATAAGGGCAATGCAGCTCTGCGGTAAGGGAACAAACAGTCCCTTACTCTCAGGAGGCTTCCATGAGTGACACCCAACTGCAGGATGCAGCACACGTCCCATTGGCACTGCTATGCCAGTGCTGGAAAGCACTGACATAAGGGGTTAGGACTGTGCCTCATGTGTTTCTGGCTTGGTGTGTATGTTTTCGTTGTGCAAGAGGTGTGTGGCAAATAGTTCACAGTTCTCATGCGGTTCTACATGCCTGTATTATAGTTCTCATGTGTATTATAAATAAGCTCAGTAAAATTCATTCATTCATATAAGTTCCAGCTCTAATATATTCATTTATGCAAATTTGTTCAAATTTGAAATGTTAATTCTTTTTATTTCCCAGCCCTGACGTGGGATGTGATCACATGGGATGTGATTGCATTTGGGAAAATGTTACAGGTCTGAACTTCTAACAAGCTACTATGTATCGTCTTTTAACAATGATAGTAAGTGGGACTTACTCCTGGGTAAGTGTGGGTAGGATGGCAGCCTAGGATTGTTACAAATGGTCCTGCTTGATGATGTCACTTCTGGTCATGACATCACTTCCGGTGGGTCCTGACTGATTCTCATTCTAAAAAGTGGGTCCCGATGCTAAATGTGTGAGAACCACTGGTGTAGAGCGATGCCCATTGGGGCAAAGAATCCCAACTTGACATATACAGTCCAGTCACATCACATGCACATTATGCTTGTGCAAATCTAAGTATTCATATTCCCACACTAGAAATGATTAAGAAAGGGTTCAAGAATAAAACTGTTAATATATTGTCCCTATACAAATCTATGGAGCGACTTCATTTGAAACAGTGTGTATAGTTTGTGTTACCACATCAGATGAAGGATAGTGTACAATTCAAAAACAGACAAAAGAGAGCAACCAAAATGATTAGAGGACTAGAGCATCTTCTTCCTTATGAAGTAAGTTTACAGAAGTTGGGGAATTTTAAGTTTGGAAAAACAACCTGACATAATTGAAACTTATAAATTGTGCATGTTGAGCAAATTTTGGATAGAAAGAAGTTTTTCCTTTCTCACAACAGAGAATCAGGGGTCATCCAATGAAACTACTTTGCAGGGAATTTAAGACAATCAAAAGGATATATTTCTTCACAATTTGTGGAAACTGTGGCCACAAGATGTGATGGATGGTTTCAGAAGGGGATTGGATAAAGTTATAGAGAACAGGTCTATCAGGGGCTACTAGTCACAATGACTATGTGCAACCTCTAGGTTCAGCAGCATATACCGTATTTTTCGCTCCATAAGACGCACTTTTCCCCCCCAAAAAAGTGGGGGGAAAAGTGTGTGCGTCTTATGGAGCGAATACTGCAAAAAAAAAAAAAACTCCGCCTCAGCCCTGGCCCCGCCCCCTCGCTCTGCTTCCCCGGGCAGTCAGAGGCTACTCAGAAGTAAGTCTCAGAGTCACTGGGGCTCACTCCCAGGAAAGCGTGGGTGGGGTGGCAGTCTCACTGCCCAATCCTGTGCATGCCTACTCTGAAGTAAGTCCCATTAGAGTCAGGGGGGCTTACTCCCAGGAAAGCCTCTCTCCCCCCCCCCCAAGCCTGGAGCATCACAGCCTCTCTTTTCCCCCCACCCCAAGCCTGGAGCATCACATCCTCTCTCCCCCCAAGCCTGGAGCATCACAGCTTCTCTCTTCCACCCCCCCAAACCTGGAGCATCACAGCCTCTCTCTCTCTCCCCCCCCCAAAGCCTGGAGCATCACAGCTTCTCTTTCCCCCCACCCCAAGCCTGGAGCATCACAACTTCCCTGCAACACAAGCACTTCCCCCCCTCTCTCACACACACAGGCTGCCCCCTTCTCTTACACACACAGATGCTCTGCCCCCCCACACACACACTCACACAGCAGGGGATGGGTGCTTTCACTCACCTCATCCAGCATCTGAATGTAAGCCCCCCCCCCCCCCATCACAAAGAAAAAACTGTCTCCTTGGTCAGAATGCCAGTGTTTGCTTATTGCACAAGCCCCAGGTAAGGCTCGGTTCTCACCATAAATCCAGAGGTTTGTTGTGTCTTGAGAATTCAAGTTGTGGTTGGACTTTCCACTTGTTCATTTGTATTGGAATCACGGAAGAACTGGCGAGGAGGTAGATGTGGTGTCAGCAGTGGCCCCTTTAAGGGTAAGGCCTGGGCATTCAGCAGAGTGTGCTGCACAGCTGCAGCCACTGGAAGGCAATAGGGCCCTCAGGGATATAAGGAGTACCTGAGGCAGAAAGGGTTTGTGGGTTTTGAAGGAGTGCAGGTTGGAGGAGAGGAGAGGAGAGGAGAGGAGAGGAGAGGAGAGGAGACCTGACCTGACCTGACCTGACCTGACCTGACATCTGACTGTGGATTGTGACTGGACTTGGATACCCTGATGGATTTGACTGACCTTGGACTGTAATTTGGCTTATTGGTTCTGGACTCTGATTTGGCAACTCTGATTGATGGGACTGATTTACTTGGCATCTGTGGACTGGAACTGGACTCACTTTTGCTTGCTGCACTGGTGAGTTGCACAAGGGGGACTGATCAGCCTTAAGCGGGCACAAGGCCCAGTGGATTGGGATTTGGCAGAACATCACTGTAGCAGAAAGAATGTGATCCCCTATTTGTGTGCACCTGCTTTTGTGAGCTTCATAAATTCTGACTCTAGCGATGATGAGTTCTCAAACCTTTAAGTCTCTCCATTTGTTAATGACAGAGATAATGGTTCTTAATGCCACTGTTGACTGCTGTTCACTTTACATGGTTCAAATGTTGTTCTGTTATAGTTTATTAAATATTTTATTACACTATTTGGTTCAGAATATTTTTTTTCCTGTTTTCCTCCTCTAAAAACTAGGTGTGTCTTATGGTCAGGTGTGTCTCATGGAGCGAAAAATACGGTACTTCTGAAATGCAGGGGTACCTTTTTGGGACAGGTACTCATTCATTCATATAAACCGGTTTGTGTACTTTTTTGTTGAAAAGCATTATGAATAATAGGGGGGCAAAAGGGCCAGAGGACATTGTCGATGGCCTTGAATTGTAACGTACTGGGCACACATCCACAGAAAGCGAGCCAGAACTCAGCTGTAGTGCAGCCAACAGTTTCAAGTTCTCCCTGGGTTCCTTGCTTCAATGTCATCATTCCACAATGTCTCAACTCTGGGCTGCAAGAAAGCAGTGTGCTCATGTAGCTCTGCAACACAGCTGAGGGATGGCTCTTCTGACGTTGTCAAGCAACGTTTGAACAAGACACTTTCATATTCTCACATGGCATCCACCCAATGTATTTCATAGTATGAATTCTCCTACTTCGTGATACAACATGCACAGTATTACTCTGCAGAGATCTTTTGCAGCCACAAGAGTGTTAACTGAGCATTTACCCCACTGCTATGCAGCTGGCTTCATTAGTCTTGCATTTTTTAAAAAGATATTTTGGATCCTAAACATTCAACTTCCTACTGCATAACTGCCACATATTTGATGAAAACTGGAGGGCCATGTATCTATAGCAACGTAATGAAGACTATGAAATCATGTTGTTGTCTATACTCCCTTTGGATTACATGTATCCCAGAAGAATACTTGTAATACCGTACAGTACTTCCATCGGAAGGCAGCTCTGCTAAATCAAGTTGATCTAAGCTGCCCGTCATATTGCAAGTTTCTACAGCTTTTAATTATTAAAATAAATTATGTATTGCAGATAGTTGCTTTTAGGGAATTACTGAACAACTTCCCAAATAAAAATTGGTTAAATCCATGACATATCTTAGAAAAAAATACAGTTTAGGAGAAAATAAACGCAGTACAAAGGGAGAAATAAAAGTTTAACACTATATTGGATAACTCTTAATAGTGCTGCTAAGGCATTTTATAGTCCAGAAAATTATCTTGTTCACATCAGAGAAAGTATACTCCTCCTATATTTCCAGATACTTGTCAGGATGCAACGTTTCTGTTAAGTTGCATCCCATGGCTTACAGCAGGCTGGTTCTATATATAATGTAATTTGTACTCTGCTGTTCCTGCAGAGAGCTCAAAGAACTTGACATATGGTTCCCGGCCAGTCTTGCATCCATGCAACTTATGGGATGCTGCTGGCTTAGAGGTCAAACTAGATGACACACAATTCAATTGTGCAATTTGTGTATTTGTTTTGTTCAATATACATAGTCTCTGAGTGGAGCCACAATCTGGATCAGGCCTGTGAGGGGGAGGAGGTGTTCTGCTTCTGCCACAGTCCAAATTCAGAGCACCCACAGCCATGATACGTCCGAGAGAGGAAAGTCCTTTAGAACTACTCATGAGCCTTCAGATATTCTCTAGGTTTTCACTAAAAAACTAAATTGGGGAAATGCAGATTTTACCTCATAAGAACATAAGAACAGCCCCACTGGATCAGGCCATAGGCCCATCTAGTCCAGCTTCCTGTATCTCACAGTGGCTCACCAAATACCCCAGGGAGCACACCAGATAACAAGAGACCTCATCCTGGTGCCCTCCCTTGCATCTGGCCTTCTGACATAGCCCATTTCTAAAATCAGGAGGTTGCACATACACATCATGGCTTGTACCCTGTAATGGATTTTTCCTCCAGAAACTTGTCCAATCCCCTTTTAAAGGCATCCAGGCCAGATGCCATCACCACATCCTGTGGTAAGGAGTTCCACAGACCAACCACACGCTGAGTAAAGAAATATTTTCTCTTGTCTGTTCTAACTCTCCCAACACTCAATTTTAGTGGATGTCCCCTGGTTCTGGTGTTATGTGAGAGTGTAAAGAGCATCTCACTATCCACTCTGTCCATCCCCTGCATAATTTTGTATGTCTCAATCATGTCCCCCCTCAGGCGTCTCTTTTCCAGGCTGAAGAGGCCCAAACACAGTAGCATTTCCTCATAAGGAAGGTGCCCCAGCCCCGTAATCAGCTTAGTCGCTCTCTTTTGCACCTTTTCCATTTCCACTATGTCTTTTTTGAACTGGACACAATACTCCAGGTGTGGCCTTACCATAGATTTGTACAACGGCATTATAATATTAGCCGTTTTGTTCTCAATACCTTTCCTAATGATCCCAAGCATAGAATTGGCCTTCTTCACTGCCGCAGCACATTAGGTTGACACTTTCATCGACCTGTCCACCACCACCCCAAGATCTCTCTCCTGATCTGTCACAGACAGCTCAGAACCCATCAACCTATATCTAAAGTTTTGATTTTTTGCCCCAATGTGCATGACCTTACACTTACTGACATCGAATCGCATCTGCCATTTTGTTGCCCATTCTGCCAATCTGGAGAGATCCTTCTGGAGCTCCTCACAATCACTTCTGGTCTTTCACCACTCAGAAAAGTTTGGTATCATCTGCAAACTTAGCCACCTCACTGCTTACCCCTGTCTCCAGGTCATTTATGAAGAGGTTGAAGAGCACTGGTCTTCACCACTCGGAAAAGTTTGGTGTCATCCGCAAACTTTGCAACCTTGGGTGGATGACCTCCATCATCAGAGTTCATTTCAGCAGACAATTTTGACTGTGGATATTTTCCAAATATCTCTGCTTTCAACATTACTCTGCTATCAGGGATTCAAAACTGAATAACTCATGTCTGCTGTTCATATGTGCAAAACAAGTCAAACATAGCTTCTTACTACTTCAGCCATTTACATTTGGCAAATCTAAGTAAAGATACTGCACAGAGGCTTGCTGCATTGACACTGCCATTACCATCTACAAGAAAACTCACTGAATGAGGAAAAGAATGAAAGTGGTGGAAGGAGAACACAGCACTGTGCAGGCTTATCCCACTAAACAAATAATTGCTTGGCACCTTTGTCTGATGAAAAATGACACTCTACCTTCTAAACTGGCACAATGCCAACCTGACACATTGTCTGGGGCGTAGGCAGCCAAGAGATTATGTATAAGCATCAAATGCATTTTCTGAGAGTAGGACCTTCAGCCAGAAATGTCAAAACAGCTGTCCAGCCCAAGCTTGCATGCCTGCACTTAAGAGGATAGGACATTGCCACTCAACCCCTGAGCTGGATTAACTTGGAAAATGAATAAAATAGCTCCAGAGCTACATAAGGTGAGTTGTGTGAAATCAGAGATCTCTGGGGCATAGGAGAATTACATTTCATGTAGAAATGGCCAGATCGTAAATCCTTTTGGGGAACTATGGTTACAGGTAGCGTAACACTTTAGAATGGTTGCATACCAAAATACACATGTATTTGTTTTCAGAGGCAAGGAGTTATAGAGCACAGACAGCCCAAAAAGACAATTTTAACTATAAAACAAGGAGAATTTTATTAGGAATGCAAGTCTTTTTCATTTCTACCATCCCATTCAGAAGTGAAACTGGTTATATTGTTTAAAATTCCTTCCTTTCTGACTGTGTATACACTGCTAAACTGATGCACTTTTTATTTTAGCAACATTTATGTAATTTTTGTTCAGGGTGCTCCTTCGCTTGGATCTTAAAATTTGGCCATGTTAGTCCTACGACCTTGCTCTTGGAACATGGATGGTCTGGGCCCCCTTCTGAGACCAATCATCTCTCAGTGACTTGAAAACAAGGCAGCATGGCATAAGCGACAACAACATCCATGTGACTGACTAGTAGAGCCATGTGGTGTATGGTATTTATCGTATGCCCTTGGCTGCCTCGCTTGCCCTCTGCTCACTTGTCTAATCCATTTACAGCAGGGCTTATTCTCACGTTCCAAAAGCCAAAGAGCCGCATTCAACATCCAGGTCTGCTGAAATTAATCTGCCACATAGGGGTCTTTCAAAGGGGGGAATCAATGGCAGGAAGAGGGGGGAAGCAGTGCATTCTGTCTCCATTCCCAACCTCTCTGCTTTCAGGTAAGATTGAAATAGAACCCTGATGCATTCAAGGAGACTCTACTTCAACCTTGAATTAATACATGGAGGGCAGGAGCAAGACTTGCCACTCCCCCCTTTCTCTTTCTCACACACACACACACACACACACACACACACACACACACACACACACACTATCTAGATTTGCCATCTGAGCAGTTCTTTGTGGGATGGGGCCTCCCTCTACTGGAGCCTTTGGCAGTTCTCTAAGAAAACTAATCAGGCTTTCTCAGTTGAATAGAAAGTGCTATAATTTCAGGCAAGAAACTGATGCACAAATTGAAATGAAATGATGCAGAATGTGGGAACAAGGATAAAGCAGGGTTCTGGAAGGTCCAAAACACAGGTTTAGACTGATTAGGAAGCTGGAATGCAACTTGAGTGAAGACAGAATTACAACAAAATTAGACCAATAACATTCGGCAAAAACCAAAGCTCCTTATACAAGAACGGGGGAGTGATTACTTGCTTCTTCTTATCTACTGTACTGACAGAATCCCACTGAATTTAATGGCGTGCCCCAAAATATACTGGAACATCTGGTGTTGGCAACCTTCAGTCTCGAAAGACTATGGTATCGCGCTTTGAACATCTGGTACAGTCTATATATCATACTGCCCATGATACAGTCTTGTCATAGGGTTGTCAGAAACTTCTCAGAGAGGCATTAATTTTGACACACTGTTCCTTGTGATACCACAACAAAGAAGAGACACACTGCCCTCTGCAGATTTGCCACTTGAACTGGTAAAGTGTTTACTCATGAGTAGATCTGTTACACGGAAGCAGATCCTTTCATTAATCTTACTTTTGACAGTGTGCTCAGCTTGCTGTTTCAGGAAACTGGTATAACCCAGCCAGTATACCTGCAGATTTACTAACCAATGCAGCAGCCTGTCCACCAGCAGATCTACTTACTCAGCAAGTGTCCCAGCCTTCCACTTGACATGTCAACCTGGAGTGGTCATTCATAAGCAATTCTGCGAACTGGGCTAAGAAGCACCTTTGAAGTGGTGACTCTCCTATATTTAGCAGGGAGAGAGCAAGAGTTCCTATTCATCCCCAACACAGCATCCTTCCCATTGCCTGTTTTCTGGTATATCTCTACTTTGCATATTTTTAAGACTGTGAACCCTTTTGGAATAGGGCACCATCTTTTCATTTATTTTACTATGTTAATCACTTTATGAACTCCTACTGAAAAGCAAGATATAAATACACTATTTTTATAATTCATAATTCCTGCACATTTCTTTGCACAGGTTGAATGTACACAGAGAAAGAGCAATTAAGAACATAGCATAACAAGGATTGTTTGCCCTTCATTATCCCTGAAATATTATTATTATTATTATTATTATTATTATTATTATTATTATTATCATAAACAGTATTTATATACCGCTTTTCAACAGAAAGTTCACAAAGCTGTTTACAGAGAAAATCAAACAACTAATGGCTCCCAGTCTCAAAAGGGTTCACAATCTAAAAGGATGCAAAAGAACACCAGCAGACAGGCACTTGAAAAGACAGTGCTGGGGTGAGGTGGGCCAGTTACTCCCCCCCCCCCACTAAATAAAAGAAGAGCACCCACTTAAAAAGTGCCTCTATTTAAAAAAATAAAAAGCATATAAGACACTGGTCCAAACACAATCCTAGGAAGCAGCTGGGATCTGCCTTATGGGGAGCCTGGCACTCTTCCTCCAATACTGATTAAGCTCCTGATCTTGCTGAACCACAGTGGTTGGCAGCTAAGTAAGTTTTGGATGTGGTGGGGCCCATTCTGAAACCACTACCTAGTTGTTTGGGAAATTATCATATGTTTATTCAAAACCTGTATTTCTACCACATTCATGCTTTTCAAAACAGCTTACAGAATAGGACACATCAACACACGCATTAAAAACTCACAACTCAAGACACCAGCAGCACAAAATCCTTGAAAGACCTTCTGAACTAAATATGCTTCTTTCTAAAATCCACCAAAGAAGTGTGTTTAAGGTAGCCACTGCAGCATGGATCACAGCCCAACATCATTGGAGTAGCAACTGCCTTGGCATGTAGCTATTTTTATTTCCTAAAAAAACAGGCCTCTGAGCAGGGCCTCCTAAAAAGATATTAGCTGGGCAGGGAAAGGGCACTTGCTGATATAAGCAAGTTCCAGTTGTAAAGGGTTTTAAAGGTCGGAACCAGATTCTCGAACTGAGCTAAACATTTGCAGGAAATTAGTGCAAATGCTGCAACACTGGTTGATCATGCCACCAGCAGAAAGATGGGCTACTAAAGCTTCTGCACTATAAAAACAGGTCTGTGTAAAGAACATTACAGTAGTCAAGGTTAATAAAGCACAGATCATGCTGGCAAGATCTCTATTAACCAAGAAAAAGTGTATAGGTTGCATATTATATGGGTGAGAGCCAGGATGGTGTAGTGGTTCAAATCCCTGTTCAGACACAAAGCTTCCTGGGTGACCTTGGACCAATCGCTCTCAGCCTCACCTACCTTACAGGGTTGTTGTGAGGACAAAAGGAGAAGAAACCATGTATACCACCCTGAGCTCCTTCGAGAAAGGACAGTATAATAACATAGAAAATAAATAAATATTAGACAAAGCTGATGAAAGTATTCCTGGTCCCGACCACTGACTTACTCTCTGTCTTTGTTAGCACATCAAGCAGTGGTTTTCAAACTCCCTTGGAGAGTTTGAACTGCTCTAAGTTCTTGCAGGGGTGAGGGGAGGCAGCGGGGGCAGGGGGAAGGCAGCAGCGTGATCCCCAGGATCGCGCCACTCAGGTGAGCTGCAGGGGCTTGGCTGCACGTACCTGAGCCTTCTGCAGCCTCCTGGGGGTGCAGGGAGCCCTGCGAGACCTCCTGCAGGGCTCCTCACAGCTTCAGAAGTGAAAATGGAGCGATCATGCTTCACTTCCACTTTAGCAAAGGCGCGGCGCAATCGCTCTGCTTTCGCTTTCAAAGCCATTGGGAGCCCTGCAGAAAATCGCACAGGGCTCCCCGTACCCCCGGGAGGCTGCAGGAGGCTCAGGTACATGCAGCCAAGCCCCTGAAGCCCCCTGAGCAGTGCAATCTTGGGGATCACGCCACTGCCTCCTCCCTGCCTCCAGGCTGCCCCCGCCCCTTAAGGTGAAAGTGGCCGGGACCCACAGGCTGGGGTGTCGCGACACCCCAGTTTGAAAAGCCCTGACATCAAGTCTAGAAGCAGAGACAGACTGCAAAACCTGCTCCAAAAGAGTAACCATCTATGTTATATACCACACATACATTTTGCTTTTCTTTAGCATACATAATGTTTCCCAACCACTAGAACCCAACCCAACCAGAACTAGAGCTCCTTAGTTTCAGCAAGATAGCTGTAGTCTAGGGACCAGATCTATAACAGATAAATCAAGAACACTGGGGTTCCCATCAACACCCCTGCCATCTTGTCTGGATTTAACTTCAACCTATAGGTTCTCATTCATTCACCCATTATTAGGTAAGAAAAAGAGTAATCATCAGATCTGATGCACTTCCTTTCTAACCCATTATTTTCATTGCATTTTCACTGCAAACCTATACATGCATACTCCCATATAAGTCTCATTGAACTGACTCAGACTTCTGAGTAGACATGCATAGGACTGCGCTGTGACTGAAATGCTCACCTCTCTTCAACATACAAAGCACTTTAAGCACTAATATTTCTTCTGTAGAAGAACAATTTGAAGGAAAACACAGCTAAGTAGCTAGACTGTTATTACTTTTAGATGATAATTGATTTTGCATTACAACATTGATTTTCTCAGTGGCCGCAATCTTAGGCATCCCGTCCACAATGCTTATTAATGGGACTGACATGCACATAACTTAGTGCAGGATTGTAAATATTTTCTGCAGAACAAAAGAGTTAGGGGACAGTTAGGGGTTAGGGGGCCCTACGAGTTAGGGGACCACAGTTTGAAAATAGACAGATGTAATGGAAAGCTTTTCACACTGTTTCTTCAGATTTCAAATATTGGGGAGAATACAGTATTTGTGGATTTCCCAGGACTGCACTGACACAATATTTAACCCAATCCTTATGGGAGGAAAGCTGCCAATCTCATTAGGATAAACCAACAATGAGAATATGACACAAACAAGGAAGTGTTGCCTTGAAAGGATATAAAAGAGGAAGCGCAGTTCACCTCCCATTTGTACTATCACATGACCAGAAGTATGAGACATAAATCATCAGATTATGGATCTTTCCTTAAATAAAGGGTTATGTACATTTGCAGATCTTTTTATAACTTGCACTGAGAATATTGAACCCTAGATCATCTTCTCATTTTCCTGATGGTGCATTAGCGTGTGCATATGGACCAATATTCTTCTCAAGAACTGCTGTTACCTTGAAAGCTACAGAAACACACTTCCTTCCTCAAGCTCGAAAAACATATATTCCATTCTTGATATGCTGACATATGGAAGTGAACTTATTTTACCAATTATGTTATGAAAACAAATTTTTTTTCCAAGCAAAGGAAGCAGGAGAAATGAGCTGAAAATGCTGTCAATACCGTTGACTTACTTGAAACAGAACACTGAAGGCTAACTAAAGACACTTGGAAGCATCAGCTTGTACTAAAATCAGCTGCTAGTAATTAAATACAATAAGCCTGAGATTCCCAAACTGGGGTGTTGTGATGCCCCAGCCAGAGAAGCCCTGCTCCTGGCCCCTTAAGGGGAGGGGGGAGGCAGCAACATGATCCCCAGGACTGCACCACTGCCAGAGATGGAAGGACCATCCCCACACCAACCTCCAGGGGGTTTGGGGGAGCCCTATGGAGTCCTCTGCAAGGCCCCCCAAGTCTTGGAAAGTGTAAAAATCACGATCTTGACTCACCTCTGGTTTATGATCGTGAAACCGTAACTGGGTCGCAATAGCAATTTTTATACTTTCCAAGGCTTAGGGGGCCCTGCGGAGGGCTTCATTTTGGCTTCCCACACCCCCTGGAGACTGGCATGGTAGTAGGTAAGTTTAAACAACCCCCCTTCCATCCCTGGCAACTGCACAATCCTGGAGATCACATCACTGCCTTCCCCTTCCCCCACAAAGACTTCCCCACAAAGACTTACTCAAACTCCTGAGGCATTTGGGAACCACAGCAGTAAGCCAATACAGACACAGTACCATTTTAAAACCCTGCACAGACATTAAAAAAGGTTCAGATAGTTTATCAAAACAAGTATACTGCCCATGCAGTACCATACTAGTCTCATTAAAATTACAGTAGTTAACTAAATGGTAACTGTGTTACTGTAAATAATTTCACAGCAGTATAACTAGAACAAAGCCCCTGAGTATGCTTACTATGGTAATATCAAAGTGAACCTGAAAAAAATATCAGAAAGAAGAATGTCATTCAAGTTTTTAAAGGTAAAGGAAGTCAATTTGTATGAACTTACAAAAGATCACTGCATAGTCAAAAACCTATTTTGGTTCAAGTAAAACAACAAGCTAATAATTTCAGAATGGACACTGACATTTTGTCAAATATACATTAAATATCTAAACTGAGTTCTCTTTAGCAGTTTCCAGCTGTTTGGTCTAGTTGTTTGGTCAATGCAACCCAGTTTCTGTGAGCTTTACTCTAAGTGTATACAGTGAATTTCATTAGCATTGTTTCCACCCCTTTTTAATATCCCTGGAGCTATTGTCCATTCCTTTCCTTGTTTATGTCTAACTAGATTGGAAGTTGTCAGGTACAAGGGAAACCCTGTATCCGTGGATCCCATATATGCAGATTCACTTATCTGCAGATCAGGTCCACACACACACACCCCACCATGCGCTCCTGGCACACGTCCCCTCCGGAGGGTCCTCTGAGCCCAGCAGAGGCTACAAAAGGATAGGCTTCTCCGGGCCTCCTAATGCCTTATAAGGCATTAAAAATGACATTTCTGCTTTTACAAAAAAAAATGGAAGTGACTTTCTTTCATTGTAAAGCTCAGTCCAAGCCCAGCAAAAGCTGCAGACATCTGTCCGTGGCCTCTTAGGCTCAGAGGACCCTCCGGAGGTCAGGGGTAAGCGCTCCTTGTATCTGCGGATTCAGGTAACCACAGGAGATTCCAGAATGGAACCCCCCATGGATAAAGGGGCATGTCTGTATAACATAAAAGAGAGCTCAAGCACACAACCTTAAGTCATTCAAGTACCATGCCAACTTTGCTACCATATTTTAAATATCAAAACTATGGAGTACAAGCACAATCAATTCAAATTGAGACATTTTCAAGTCTCACTGAAACCAGTGAAATTTGAAACTCCTTCATTTTCAATACAAATTTTCAGAGGAATTCATAACAGCTGCCAAAGTCTTAGTTCCTACAGAATATTAACTGTTTTACACAGTACAGATAAGCAAATAATTATAAACCTGCAGCCACTTGTATGACATTTTCACCCTAACAATAATATGAAATTCTTTCTTGGCTGAAAATGGGAATTGGTCCCATAAGAACAGCCCCACTGGATCAGGCCATAGGCCCATCTAGTCCAGCTTCCTGTATGTCACAGAGGCAGATCAAATGCCTCAGGGAGCACACAAGACAACAAGAGAGACCCACATCCCAATGCCATCCCTTGCATCTGGCATTCCAAAATGCCTTCATAGGCATTACACAAAGCCACCTTACCTAGGTAGAGTGATGAGTTTTCTTTCTTGACGTTGTCATCTAAGTAGGTTGGTCCCAGAGTATAGATGGGTGTGGAGCCCATGCCAATGAGGATTTGGGCACAAATAAACAAAGCTACATAGAGTGAGTGATCGTTTCCACCAGAATCCCTGTGACAGGATGGTGACTCCACATGGTCTTTAGCGGTGTTATTGCCAGTAATGCACAAGCCATCATTAGACACAGAGGAGTTCAGTTCCTGAATCTGATATGGTGGTGAGATGAAATGAGGTAAAGAAAACATGGCCGCCCCAAGGGCAATGAACAAACCGCCTATGGCAAGCCATAGAGGCCTCCGTCCTCGCCCCCCAAAGTAACTGATGAACACCACTACCACCAGGCTGCCAATATCGAAACAGCTGACCAGCAGCCCAGACTCAGAGCTTTTCAGACTGTACCTCCTCTCAATGGTGGTGATAACACTGCTCAGATAGCCAGAGACCATGAGGGATTGGATGAAAGTCAGGAAACACATGCACACCAAGAAGAACCGGGAGTCAGTCAAGACTATGCTGAAAAGTTTTCTGCCTGGGATTGCTAGCAATGTGGAAGCTGGCGACACCCCTTTACTCGTGCCAGCAAACTTATTACAGTCTGTTCTTTCAGTGAAACTCCCATCTCCTGAAAAGCCAGAAGCTGTAAAAGACAACACAGTCCTAGACGAAGCAGTAGCAGCAACATTGGTGTGATGAGCCAACAGGTCAGGGTCAAGGCCACATCTCTGCTCAGAGTCCCATTGGAAGCTCTGTAAGAAGTTCCTTTTGGCTGAGTTGAGAGTGCTTTGTGTGGTGTTAATCCGAGGAGCAGACCCATTCAGAACTGGCAAGCTCTTGGACCTGAAGCTCTCATCCCTCTTTTCAGGCTGCTGTCCTTCTAAAGGATTGAGTTGCCGGTGCTCCTGCTGCTCTGTTATCCCTGACAAAGGCATGATGATGGCAAACCTGGTTTTGGCTGAGTTACCAACTCCCATTCGGATGCATGGTCCTGCAGAAAATCAGTGCTGCTGCTGCCGCCGCCTTTCCATTCCAAGAGCTTGCAAACATTCCCTGTGGTTTCCAAAGCCAGTCCCAGCCGTTCTGGAACAGGAGAGCCTACAATCCAACAGTGTCACATCAGTGCACCAGAGCACATGTTCAGCAGACTCTTTTGTTGCTCCATCCTTCTTAGCGCTGCTTAGAGACTTGCCTTCCCCTCCCCCCTCCCCGGCTAGTGATTGAGCTATAAACAGATTGGACTGGGCCTCCCCCCCTTTGCAGGGAGAGATTCCCACGTGGATTAATCAGCCACGTTTCGCAATGAAGAAGAGCCAGGGCTCATAGTGAAGCCCTGCCACTCTGGAAGAGAGTCCTTGACTGCCTGCATTGTTGGCTGTTAGGTGGCAGAAAGGGAGAGGAGGAGCCCTGGTCTTCAGTCTAAAGCCTCCTGATGGCAAATCTACCAATCTGTAATGCAGAGAGAGATCAAGATAAAGGTCAGCACACTGCTTTGTCCTGCTTCACCCCGCAGTAGTTTCCCAGCTGCTGCTCCCTGGGGCTAGAAGCAGTCTCTACCATCAGGCTCTCCCCTGAACAATAAAAGCAGAATGGCTGGAACCTTTGTGCCCTCCCTAGAATCCCCCCCCCCTTTGCTTTTGCCTGTGCAAAGCAGAAGCTGTTCTAATGGTCCTAACACTACCCTGTCAAGACAGACATTCATCTTAATGCATGGGATGAGACCCAAGGAACCCCCCTACTTTCTGAATGCCTTCTATAAAGGATTGCAAGATATCCGATTAGGTTCTTTTCAGCAATTTCTTTTCTCCTGCATCCAATGAATTCTTTTTTTAAAAAAAGGAAGCACGTGCATGAGTGCATAATGCATAAATGGCCTTTTGCAAACACTCAAGTCCCTTTTATTTAGTCAGTTGCAACAGCAAATGGTCAAAATACCAACTCCTTTATTTTCATGGCTAAAAATAAATAGGCCGAAATAAATATTAAGTTACAAATATCAGGGCATCACAGACCGACTGCACCCCCCCCCCCGTCTACGGATAACAAAGCCCAGAGTTTCCCAAAGAGGCACAGAAAACAAAGAGACTCTCTCAATACACTTCTGATGGCCACGTGCCAACCCATATGGGCTACATAAGAACACGAGAGCATTACTCAGGCGCAATCGGTGCACACAAACAACACTGCACCCCATTCCAACTGTGCACTTGGACAAAGGGGAAAAAAGTCAGCGCCCTTCTGCATGGGTGGTGTGCTTCCAAAGCTCCACGCTTGGCTTTGTGCGCTGCCTGCCTGCCTGCGGGTACACAACTTCTTTCCAGGAATCTCCGCCTTGCAAACCTGTCCTCAGCGCATTTCCTCTCGAGCCATTCCCTGGGCACTCCCTGAGCAGGCAGGCAGGCAGGCACAGGATGGCAGCCCCAGAGCCCCCCAGGGGGCTTCCTGAAGTGCCCCCACCACGACTTCAACCCAGGGCCCCGGCCACTGAATGAGGGGCAGGTGCACAGTCCCCCTCTCGGTCTCCCTCCCGGCCAGGTGAGCCTGCTCCATGCGACGCCAGCGCCCAAACTTTCAGCCTCGGGGAGGGTGGGGAGCCCCGGAGGGATGGAGGAGCGGGGAGGGAAAGCGCAGAGCGGAGCCACCGGGCACCCCCGCCGGCGGCGCCCGGAGGAACAAACAGCCTCCTACTCACTCTGCCCGCTCGCCTGCGTGCGTCTGTGGCAAGCCAGCGCGGGGCGCCAAGGCAGCGGCGGCCGCTCCGCTCGGGGGTTCCCTCCAGCACGGCAGGTGACGGGGCGAGCAAGCCCGAGCGCGCTGTCCCCGTGAACTCTCCGCCTTCCTCACCCGGCCTGACACTCCGCGCCGAGCGCCCCCCCCCCCCAGCAGAGGCAGGCGAGGGCGCGCAGGCGCATCTCCTCTCTCCTTTGTCAGGGGAAGCGCCTGCCGGCTGCGGCTGCCGCGCTCTCCACCTGCTCCTGTCCTTCCAGGGCGCGCAGCGGCGCAGGCAGGCAAGGAAGAGAACCGGCTGCCCGAAGGCGGGGTCCCGCTGCCAGGAAGACAGAATGATCCCAGCCACCCAATGGCCAACCCTCGCCTGGTCCTCTGCCCAGCGTTGCATTTACGCAACAGGGACCCAAGGGGTATACCTGGGGCCAGGCAGAAAAGTGGGCTCACCCCACTGCTTGGCTTTCCCTTCAGCCCGGGGGGGGGGGGCGCTCTGGAGACGCCTGGAAATAAATGTGAGGTTGCACCCTGATCTGGGAGGAAGAACCCATTGGGAATGACCTCTCAGCCAGCTATTTTCAACCTTTTTCATCTCAGGGCACACTGGCAGGGCATCAAAATGGTCAAGGCACACCATCAGGCTTTTGACCATTGACAAGGCACACCATGCAGACAGTGGGAGCCCCTCATTGTCCCTACTAATAAATGACCTTCCCCCAAATTCTGGTGGCACACTCGTGGACCACTTGTGGCACACCAGTGTGCCACGGCACAGTGGTTGAAAAAACACACACAGGGCTGCGCAGTCTTATCATCAAAAGCAGTCATCATTTATTTGGGCTGCAGTCATATTCACACTTCCGTGGGAGTAAGCCCCACTGACTGTCACCAGACTTGCTACTTCTAGGTAAACATGCATAGGATTGGGCTGTTAGAAAACAACCCCCACCATCTAATCAATCATCACACTTGTGCCACTTCAGAGAATACAGGATAATTGGTGCTTCCAGAATAAAAATACAATCACAAATGCTGTTTTTTTAAAGCGATTTCTGCCCAACGTTGCATATACACAACAGGGACCAAAGGTGTACAACTGTGGGCTGGGTTAAAGGAGGTTGGAAAAGTGCACCAGTAGCCCATTTCCCCACTCAAAGCACCTGGATGAGAATGAAAAAGTCCTCAGCTGTGATCAGAAGGGCAAGGCCAGCCCAGCCATGAGGCCAACTGAAGCGAGCCTCAAGCAATGGGCTGGAGGAGGCAGCAAACAGACAATGGTGCCCTGCACCCTGTACCTGTATACAGCACCCCCCATCTACTGCCCACTGAACTGCTTCACCCTGTGCTCCATGTTCCAATTCTCACTTGCTGAAAGTCAATGAGAAGAGGACTGGGGCAGTGGCAAGCCTCCAAAGTTGCTGCCACAAGCAATCACAAGCTCATACCCCCTAGAAACAGAGTTTCACCTACTGTGTCGTCGTCCCCCAATTTTTTTCTGGTGCCACCACTAAGGAGTCCCAGGAAGTCTCCCTTCCAGGTACTGACCAGACCCAGATCTGTTTAGCTTCAATAAAGTTGCTATATTGCTTGAATCTTTTGCAGTCTCCACTCATACTCCAGCAGGCACTGGAGTCTATTCAAGTCACAACTTTTTTCTGAAATCACTGTCACAAGTTGCAGGTCAACCATGAGCCATTGACACATGTGACTTGAGTCTCCCACAAGTTGTGAAAGCTTTTTTGCGACTCAAGCCCAAGTCTCAAGTTCCCATCCTTGCTTAATATATTGCTTTTCTGAAAAGGTCAGATTGGTTTGCAATAACAAACCAAACAATTTAAAAGTCAATGATATAAATTTTATCAACAATAATACATCAATAAGAAACTTAACAGCCATGGAAACCAACCAAAAACCTGACAGCAGACGCACGCTATATATATTTTGTACATATAAACAAAAGTGAGTATGAATGGTGATAATCATAAAGCGTTTGTAGCAATTGCCTCACATTTGTGGAACATTCTTGCAGAAGAAGTGAAGAAATATATATGTTTCAAGAATGTTCCACAAATGTGAGGCAATTGTTATAAATGCTTTATGACTATCACCATCCATACTTGCCACAAGAATGGTATATAAACTGTTGGAGAAGAAGTAGCCCATAAAGTATGAGAGTGTCAGGCTTTAAAAATCAACCAGCATCCTGCGCTGAACATAGAAGCAAATTGGCAACCAGGTCTATTAGCATGGACCCACAAGCTACCTTATATTGAGTCAGACCATTTCTTCATCCAGCTCAGTATTGTTTACATTGACTGACAGCAGAAAGGAGCCCTACCTAAAGACACCATAAACTGATGACTTCCTGTCTGGAAAAACATGAACTTGAACTTGTCCACTGAGTTATAGCCCCATGCACCCATCGCTCAACACCTGTCAGGAGGATTGAGTTAAACATGACCTACACTAAATTCACCTCTCATCTTAATTCTCATCTTAAAGGGCCATGGAGGCAAAGCACTAGCAGGGATGGGATACCCTGCTGGTAATCTTAGCCAACCTTCCTTCCATGGATCAACAGATCCACTGAAAGAGCAGCTTTCTAGCCAATTACTTAAAAATAAAAAAAGTTCTGTTATCTATATATCAGCAATTTCCAGATGTTAGTTAAAGAGACAACTGCAATTTTCAACTGCTGTGCTGGGGCACATTGGTGTGCCACAAATGGTCCACAAGTGTGCTACCAGAGTTTGAGGGAGGGTCATTTATTAGAAGGACCACTAAAGGATGTGAGATTCCTGCTGCGGGCAGCATGGTGTGCCTTGTCAAAAAACTAATGGTGTGCCTGCTTGACAATTTTAGCACCTAGTCAGTGTGCTGTGAGATGAAAAAGGTTGAAAATCACTGGTGTATCATGACAAAAGAAGTGGGGAGGGGGCAGGAAGGAGAGCCAATATGTCATATTTAACAAAGATCAATTCTATTTTATTGGGTCTCTTTTGTGAAACCTTTGGAATCCACTATAAGAGACTCTGACTCCTTAGTTTCATTTTAGTGCCAGAACCAAGCTATTCATGCAGTAGTACAGGACCATGTTCCTGTATTTTTTCTTAGAATTTTCTACAAATACAAGTTTGCTAATGGTACTGTTATTGCAATATTAACTTGATAAGCTACAGCAGTTGACATTCTGTTATCTATGCAACAGGGTACTAGAGCTTTGTACTTTATTGCATGGGGTCACTTATTATGCTCAATACACATCTTAAAAGGTAGAGGGTAATTTGACACAGGAAGTAGAACAATAACTATGTCAATTGTTAAATTCATTGTTCTGTGGAACTCTGTCAGCTGTTTACAAGCAGAAACAGAACTTTCAGCACCTGAACTGAGAATTTCTCACACCTGAAAGGGCACGTCAAATGCCATTCCTCTCTTATTTAGTGGTGTGCCAGTTTCCAGGGCTTCTCCTCTCTGGATAAAAAAGAGATGCTCCAGCCCACCACTCCCTTCTGCTCCACACTTTTGCTCTATAACACACTCCCTTGTCCTTTCTGAATCAAGAAAGCAGGAGGTGATGCAGCAGGGGCAGGCTGAGGCAATCAGTGGGCTTCCCCCTGCCCCAATCTGCATCCTGAGGTGACTACCTCACCCAGCCTCATGGATGGGCTAGCCCTGAACCAAAACATAGAACAGTTAAAACTACTCACATAGAGATAAAACTTCAGTAGAAAGGGTAGAGAAATAAATGGTAGACAGGGCAGGAACTGGAGAGAGAATAAAGTACAAACTCTAAAATATAAAATCCAATATCTCAAGAGCATTAAAATTCCACCTGCCATGAAGCCTGCCTTTTTATTTCACAAGAATTGTTCATTAAAATTCTTCCTGCAGTGCAGGAACTATCCAAAACAATAAATGGAATGTTCTGGCCTTAGGGTTGCAGATGGCAGAAGCTATTACATAAAAAAGACTTTCATCTGATTATTAAACTTGCATTTCAAACCTATGGATCACAGCGAATTGAGTTGTTAGATAAGGTTATCCAGAGGCTTTTGATTTCCTGTAGCATATTAGGCTGTCCTAGATAGTGTAAATTACCACAGTTAGATATGTTTGCACTTTCTAGGCACAAAATTCTTTCCTCTATGAGCTCATACACTTATCCTTGTCCAGAATCCAGAGCCTGACTCCTACTTCTGCCTTGAACACAACCGGTACCTACCTGCTCAACCTAACAGTATTCATGGGCTTGAGATTTCTGGTCTTGTTTGGTGATTGCCACTTATCGCCCACTTTTGGCACCATCCAGTCTGTCATGTGTCTAGTCACATGCAGTACTTTTTTGATATAGCTGGATCAAGGCAATATAAACAAATTCCATCTCGTTGTATAAAACAACTTTTCTTGCTAGGTTTTGTGCTTCAGTCCAGTGGACATAAAGGAGAGGGCCTGTAGCTCAGGGGTGGAACATATGCTGATGCAGTCCCAAATTCAATCCCTGGCATCTCCAGGTAGAGCTGGGAAAGACCCTGAAGAAACACAGCCAGCCAGCCTAATTTTGAACCACATGGACCAGCAGCCTGACTCAGCATGAAGCCGCATCCTAACCCATTTCGAAATATGAAATACTCTATGCTGTCCCGAGGCAATAGCATCTGGGTAATTCTTAAAACTAGTGAAGTAAGGAGATACATCCTAACATTTGGGTTTGAAAAATAATCCTCTTTTGAACTTGCCCTTGACTTTTACTTCCTCTACCCTCCCATTTCTGGTTTACCATTTCTGCATGAAGGGGCTTGGGTGCACTGAGCCCAACTGGTTTGGAGGCTGGGCATCATTAGAGTAGCAAGAAACTAGCTGTGAACAGGCCTTCCGTTGGGTTTTTCACTTTAGCACATTCCAGAAAGAACTGCTCTCAGAATTCTTCTGCCAGGAGAGGACAATACTGGTTCTGCTGCTTCCCCAGTCATAGGGTGAACTAAGATGCAGATGTCTCCCAAATCACAATACAGCTATACCGCAGCCTCATCTTAAATACAGAGAAGCACCAGATGAGCTAAGTGGCTGACATGAGTGATAGAACTGTGGTGCCTATTCAAATCAATAGGACTAAAGATCTTAATGTAGCTATTATGACATCAGAAGGAACTTGGTGAGTCAGTTGTTCTCCACTGCTGTATTTGAATTCTACACACATGATAAATATACATAGCTCTAGACAGCTCCATCCTGTCCTTGGCTGAAGCTACTGTGACTTAAGGAATGGCTCATGTCACAACAACTAAAATAGCATCTTGTGTGAAACAAGAGGGACCTACAGAAAAGAGTAGCAAAGGAGGACAGGACTCCTGTACCTTAAGTTGTGTGGAAGCAAACAGTTCAGCAGGTGCTGCTTGTAATGATGGAGTTTTCTTATGCTGAGTCCTGCATCAGCCCTCTTCTCTTCTGCCTGAAGCCACCTTGTGAGTATGTCCCCCCCCCCCCAGAAACACTCCTTTTAGGTCACTGTTGTGCAACATAAAGGCTGTTACACAGTCCTGGGGGAGCAGCACCAATAGCTGTGGCTGTTTCACTGCAGGGTGTGGTAACAGCTCCTCATGCTCTGACAAAGGGATGCGGGACCTCCTTGTTTTCTTGTGTTTTAATGTTGAAATGATATATCAAATCACAAAAAAGAAAGAAAAAACCAGTTGACTCAACCTTATCATTCATACACAGAATTCTCATATGTAAGAAAATGGTTGCGATTTCTCAAAAAGAAAAAAGTGGGCGCAATCCATTGATTTCTGAAAAACAAGAACATCCTAACACAACAAAGAATGGTTATCAAGAGTTCTGGAACTAGTCCACATGGGTCAACCTACTTACCCCTAAGACAATGAAATCAACAGAGGGGTCTCCTTGTGTGACACTACTGGAAGGGCAGCATCCTAAGTGCTCTGATGTTTCCCTCACAGCAGATCACAGATTGGGATCCTTAGGCTATAATGCTATGCACACCTACTTGAGAGCAAGCACCATTTAAATCAGTGGTACTTGCTCCCAAGTAAATATGCATAGGACTGGGCTGCGCATCTGATTTGTTTTCGATGATGAAAGTTTATATTTCCATCACTGTTAAAATATTGTTCATTGGATAAATCTGTATCCATCAGACTCTCTGTGTGATCATATAAGTATTTGGGCTTTTTTTCTTTTTAAACTTTTGACTGAGATTATCTGTCCCATCTGTTAGATTTGCATCCAAACTGTCAAAAACCGTACCTCATGTCTACCACCAAAGGGAAGTGCACGAAGACAAGGCAGATGCATGAATGTATTCCCAACAGTGGCTCCTCTGATAACCAGCACTTGACTCACAAAGAGTCCCACCTGCTAAGCCTTGGCAACGACCTCTTTTAGGCTATTCAATGGCTACTGTTTTAGACTATGAGGAGAAGGCATGATGGATTTAAAACTGGAGGAAATCAAGAGATGGTGCTTGTAGATTTCATTAAGGACCCTCTACTAGGGTTTACAAGACGGATATATTCACAATCCTGAGATTTCTGAGGTGAGGATGGAGATGTCACAAGTCTGCCAATGCTGGAAAAATCTGGTTCCAGGGCAAAACCCAAAAATTGCCCTAAAATGGCCTAAGATGGACCTGTGCCACCTGACTGCCTGAGAAAAACACTGGAGAAACAGACATTTTTGTCAACCCTCAGAAAACTGAATGTATCTGAAATGGAGGAGCAAAAGGAACTGGTGGTACCTCTGCCTCCTGCTCAATAGGTGTTGAAAATAATGTCGGAATAGAGCAAAAGCTAGAGCATGATCCCTGAAAGAGTGGTAGATGCCTGCATTCTACCAAAATCCTACAAAATGAACCAGTGTTACATTTAAAACAAAGCATCTGACAGCTTTTACAACATTTCACCATATAGTGCTTTATGCCTGATAGGCCTAAGTTCACTGAACACTTTGAATATTTTAACCCTAATTCACAACACAGATGCTAATGCACTACTGTGTTGGCCTTAAATGTCAAGGTAATTCATGACTAAAAGATTCCACATGTGGCTTTGCTGTTTTATGTTAAAGAATTCCTGCTGTTTCCATGGTTTCACATAAAATGTACTCTAAGTTTTTATAGTTTCAGAACTTTGAAATGTGTTCCAACCACATTAAAAATGGCTTTTAATCAATCTAGTAATCTAGATTAGTTGTCTAGA
This sequence comes from Tiliqua scincoides, assembly GCF_035046505.1. Lineage (NCBI taxonomy): Eukaryota > Metazoa > Chordata > Lepidosauria > Squamata > Scincidae > Tiliqua > Tiliqua scincoides. The sequence goes on along the minus strand of NC_089824.1, from coordinate 38,775,787 downwards.
CCAGTGATTCTCAACATTTTTTCACTTGCATACCCCTTAGGAGCCCATTTCCATAAATTGTACCCCTCATATTGGCAAAATATTTCTAATTAATAATTGCTGTGATTTCAAATTTGTTTTAAATTACTGATTCATATCTGATAACACACAATTTGATGACCAAAACATAGCAGCTGGTATGGCTTTTGCAGCCAGCTGCCTTCCTTCCTGCTCTGCCAGCCCCACAACACATTCCAATACAGACCTGCCTTTTTCCACCATCATTCAATTCTTTTTCAAGTACCCCAAAAGGTCCTGTTGAGTACCCTGGGGGAACACGTACCCCAGGTTGGGAACCACTGATCTAGACCAGTGGTTCTCACATATTTAGCCCAAGGACCCACTTTTTAGAATGAGAATCTATCAGGACCCACTGGAAGTGATGTCATGACAGGAAGTGACATCATCAAGCGGAAATTTTTTTTAACAATCCTAGGCTGCAATCCTATCCACATTTACCCAGGAGTAAATCCCATTGACTTCCATTGTTAAAAGATTATACATAGTAGCTTGTTAAAAGTACAGGTCTGTAACGTTTCCCCCAATGCAGTCACATACCATGGTAGCATCAAGTCTTACACATTAAAAATAAAATATTGAAATGAATGGGGACCCACCTGAAATTGACTCATAACCCACCTAGTGGGTTCTGACCCACAGTTTGGGAAACACTTGTCTAGACCTTTATTTGGTTTTTGACCACAATCCTAAACACATTTAAGCAAGTAAAGCCCCAATCTTATCCTATCCATTGTCTCTCCTGCTGATGCAGCAGCACTGCTGGAGCATAGACTGCATCCTGGATGGGACAGTCTTGGAGGTCTCCTCTGGGTAAAGGAACTGATGTTGATTTACTGGTGCAGGTGGATGTGGAGAATCTATTGGTGAGCATTTGCCGCTTCTCACCACTTGTGGCAATGGTCTGGCTGCTCCAAACACTGTGTCACATTTTGGGACAGCTATGAAGGACCTTACAGTTCTGGAGGCATAAGGCACAGATAGGATTGGGCTATCCGTCCTGTGGAACCCAATGGCACTCACTTCTCAGCATATATTCTTAGGACAGCACTATTAGGCTGCAATCCTATCCACATTTATCTGGGAATAAGCTCCACTGACTATAATGAGACTGAGGATGCAATCCTAACCCCTTTATGTCAGTACTTTCCAGCACTGACATAAGGGCAATGCAGCTCTGAAGTAAGGGAACACACATTCCCTTACTTTGAGGAGGCCTCCGTGAGTGACACCCAACTGCAGGATGCAGCACATGCCCCATTGGTACCGCTATGCCAGTGCTGGAAAGCACCAACATAAGGGGTTAGGATTGTGCCCTTAATCTGAGTAGAGATGCCTAGGATTGTTCTCTAATGGACCAATCCTATTTGGCCTTTGTACTGCTAGAGGTCTCATTCTAGCAGTGCACTGTGTTTAATGGCTGTTGCAAAAGGCGACGCATCATAGAGTATGGCCAGGTTGCTGCTCCATGAAGCAAGTGGCCATGGCCACATGCCAGCCAGAAACATCCCCAGAGCTGGTAAAACAGTGAAGGGTTGGCAGGAGTAGGCAGAACAGGGCAGGGAAGGGAGAAATAAGGAGATGATTGGGACGGGGAGGGGAGAAAATCAAGATCATCAAGAGGGCAATATTGATAGCAGTTGCACCACCAATATCCTATCCCCTTCCTGGCCTTGATCAGTCTTCCAGAGTCAGGTTTAAACCAACAAAATCTGAATCACTAGTGCAGGTCTAAGCAGACCTATTTGGGCAGTGGAGACTTCCTCCCAGGCAAGGGAGCAAATTGTTCCTTTACCCAGAGACCTCTGGGACTTCCAGGAGCAGTGATGTCATCAGCAGGAGCACTCAGGTGCTGCCTCTGAAACTTTTTTTCAAAAGGACATTAACTGAGAAGAAACATCAGGCAGGATAGGAGAGAACCAGAGAAATTTCTCTAGTGGCATATGTTAATGTCCAGAGCATTGATTGTCCTTCCCAAGGGCGTTATGAGAGACAGCATACAGCTCATATTACATTAAGACTGCAATCCTAACCACACTTTCCTGAGAGTAAGCCCCATTGAACAAAATATGACTTACTTCCGAGTAGATCTGGTTAGGATTGTGCCCTAAAGCTACAATTCCAAACATATCTGGGAGTAAGTTGAACACAGTGGGATTTACTTCTGAGTAAACATGCATGAGCTAATATGCTAATATACCTTTTATAGTTATTTTGTAATCCCATTTTTCAATGTGTATACATTTGTTTTAATACTATTGCAACCCACTACAAGAGTTTGAGGTTAAATGAGCTAAGTCTTTAACCCACACTGGCTCCTTTGTGGGGCTGCTTTCCAGCCACAACAGGAGACATACAAAGAGCACCTCATGGAATGCTTTGCTTCCTACAGCACCAGAAACAAGCACACCTGGCTGGTAAACCAAAACAGATGGACCCAGCAGAGGGAGCTCTGCCTGAGCCAATAATTGAACCCTGAGCCCTGATAGCAGAGAGGCCCCTTCTCTGCAGAATTCCACTTCCACCCTAAGGCCAGCTGGTGTAGGAACTGACAAGAGTGGAGAGAAGGGACATTTCACATCCTGCAGTACCAGAAACAGACACAACTGGAGGGAGACTGCAGCACATTGGGCTTGCATGTGACAGAGTCCCTATTGCAGCAGTCCACACCTCTAGCCACATATCCTTTGCATCTGCAGCTGCTGTGCAGTAGCCTCCGTATAGCTATCATTATGCTGCCCTCTCTTGCCTTCCCAGCTGTCCACCTCATACATCAGACAGCAGATAACTGGGCAAGTCCACTAGTGGGATTGGAACTACGTTGGTGGGGGCCGGTAGTGCATCAGAGTCCAAGGATATACACCATAATCTAGAGCCCTCTGAATTATGTTTTTGAAGGATAGGTTTGGGCTGCCAATAACTGGGAGACAGAGTAGACCCATTTGTTTGATTTCAGCACCACAGGTGCTTAATTGTAGCTTTGAGAGCGTTCAGATAAATGGGCTGCTGGATTCTGGGTGGAAGTGAATTGCTTTTCTGAAATGTGCATACAATACATTTTCTGCTATTGTTGAAACAGAAGGAGAAAATGGCATTTCATTGGCTTTGAGTACAAAGATGTCCATCCTGCACTAGTTTTAAAAACAGCTTGTGAAGAATAATGAAGAAACTCCTTTCACCCCTACTCTTATACACACACTAATTGTTTTGCCTTCCTGGCTGTTTGGCTACATGACTCCCTGTCGTGAAGTGCTCATCTAGTCTCCCTTTTTACATTTGCAAACAGCTGCAAAGGCCGCCCAGAATGTAAGAAGATTACTTCTTCTTCACCCATTATATGGTGTCAATTATCACACCATTAATGATCAGGATGGTGGTGCTGTGCTGAGTGTAAAGTGTGACTCAGAGCCTAATTCTATGATTGCCAGGGCAGGTAGGTTTGCACTGGGTGGTAGGGAGGCACGCAGAGGGTGGTGGGAGGGTGTTGGGTGGAAGAGGGAGGAACAGGGGGAATTGGACCTGGGGGGGGGGGTGGATAGAGCAGAGCAGGTCTCCACCACTCCTGTACCGGGTCTGCTGGTGTTACACAGGGCTACTCGGTTCTGGGCCAGCTAAATAGCTGGTGTAGATCTGAATAGCCCCAATGAGCAGGCTGGGATGCTACATGGGGGTAGGGAATAAATCTTCCCTTACCATGAGGAAACCTCCAGTCTGCTTGAATCCAACGTGGGATACAGCATGCAGCTAATGCCCCTGCTGTGCCAGTGTTGGATAGGATTGAACTGTGACAGTTCAATCTGCATTCAATCTAACATAAGAACATAAGAACAGCCCCACTGGATCAGGCCATAGGCCCATCTAGTCCAGCTTCCTGTATCTCACAGCGGCCCACCAAATGCCCCAGGGAGCACACCAGATAACAAGAGAACTCATCCTGGTGCTCTCCCTTGCATCTGGCATTCTGACATAACCCATTTCTAAAATCAGGAGGTTTAGAAATCATGCAGATTTCTAAAATCTGCATGTCTGCTTAGAAGTCCTATTGTATTCAGTGGGGTCTGCTCCCAGGGAAGTGTTATAGGACCACAGCCTGAGTGTAAAATTAGATCCCAAAGACCAGTAGGATCAGAATTCTAAAAATGACTTTTCTTATCCAATAAAGATAACATATAGGAAGAAGAGCTATTGCATTTTAACATCAGTTTATTTTTAATAAGTCTTTGTCAAAACCCTCCCCAGCTCTGCTGCTTTGTTTGCAGGTGGTGACTGCCCTCCATTTCAGCATTTTTTTTTAGAGGAGGGTCTTAGAAATAAGGCAGAAATATTTGCCACATTTACAGTGGTTGAAATTTTACTCCCTGTTGCTGGCACTTCTGACTCCATTTTTTATCTTTTTTGACTCAGGATGCCAGATGAGAGCAAGAAGAATTGTCATCACTGTGATTTGCCTTTGGATATCTGCATTTAGACAAATCTCATTGGCTATATAGCATCATCATGAACCCTAATCAGAAAAGTTGCTTGCAAAATTTTGGTATAACTCTAATTTTTATGTCCAAAATGATGATGAAGATGATGAAGAAGATTATACAATACATTCGTGTAACACTTTCTGAGTGTGCAAAGCACTTGACATGTATTATTATGGCAATGTTCTTACAAAAGCCCAGTAAGAAAAGTATTGTATTCCTATCCTTCTACTGCAGCTGGGGGTAAGCTTGCCTAAGACCTCATGACACATTCATGGCAAAGATAAGATTAGAATCATGGGAGTCCTGATTTACCACATCAGCTTTCACAGTGAAGGTTATTCCACTGGGACTGAGGCCTCTTCCAGCCTCAGCTCATAGGATCCAGCTGTTATAAAGACAACATACATAGCCTCTCACATAGATCCTCCTTCAGGCAAGGTAATTCCTCTTCACCTCAGAAGATCGTTTAAATCTGAAATCCTGTTAAGCTGGCATGAGACATTTTTGTAGAGCACAGAGGACACGTGACTAGAGTTACCCGTTCTTTTTTTTTACTGTGTCATAAGTAAGGATCTCTTAGCATCACTTTGGCATGTGGAAAGGGATTAGAGTCTCCTTGCCCAGCTTCCACACCTCTAATCCAAGGGCTGACCTCATTTATAGGACTAGATTTACATGAACCAATGTACATTGAGAGTGGAAGGGTGTGTGCACTGAAGATTCCCAGCTGGCAAAGACTCAGCTGGCAAAGAGATGAATCCATTTACCAACAAACTTTGCTTGGCTCTAAGCATCCAGGGTTTCATGTGTTTCAAGAACATCTGCCTGAATACAGATGCTCAGACTGTTGAAAGCAAATATAAGGTAACATTGCAAAATGGGTCACCAAATTTCTGCGGTATTTTTTAAGGAAACAAAAACATTCTTGTGTTGATTTAATCAAGATGAGGCCAAAGAACACCTCCCCCCATCCTCTGGAGTTATTTGCTATAGTTGACTGACAGCCCAATTCTATCCACCCTTCCCTGGGAGTAAGCCCCATTGACTCTAATGGGACTTACTTCTGAGTAGACATGCATAGGATTGGGCTCTGAGGGCCCAATCCTATCCAACTTTCCAGCACCGGTGCAGCTGCAATGCAGCCCCCAGGTAAGGGAACAAATGTTCCCATACTGTGTGGAGGCCTCTGTGACTGCCTCCCCACCACAGGATGCAGTGCACGCCCCACTGGTACAGCTGCACCGGCACAGGAAAATTGGATCAGATTGGGCCTTGAATATCCTGCTTACTTTTCAGTGTCATTTAAAAGACTCCTAACATGGTAGTTTTTGCAGAATATGTGAGTGAGAGAGAGACAGTGAAAGAGTGATACAGAGCTTAATACAGGGCTTCTTCCTCAAGAGAATTTTTTTTTAGTGAACATTTATCTCATGAACTCACCACTAAATATGCAGACTTGTATCAAATTAATGAATTTAGGACTAAGGTTAGATTGCTAAATACCTGAAAGAAATAAACAAATGTATCCCATGAAGAACACTCCTTGTATTTCTTGTATTTGATATTCCAGCGTTCTGCTGGAATATCAAAGGCCTTTTATATACGTGTACATTTTGATGCTTACTGAGAGCCCAATCCTATGCATGTTTACTCAGAAGTAAGTTGCATTAGAGTCAATGGGGCTTACTCCCAGGAAAGTGTGATAGGATTGGGCTGTGAGTCATGTGCCCAGATTCTAGTAGCAATTTTACACACACACACACACACACACACACACACACACACACACACACACACACACACACACACACACACACACTCTAATTTCTAAAAGGAAGTAAACTAATAGAAAAATGTTTATAGCTTGATGGTTACACACACAGAAAGGTCTTACCTTGTTTATTTTATTGACTTTTATTTCACACTGTTTCTTTGAGGCAGGGTTTTGAACATCATCATAAAATACTTTTAAAAAAATACATACCATGAGCTAAAATACAAGTTGCATAGTTAAAATAAGCCCACAGTAAATTGTTCTCATCCAAACATATCTTACATGCTGTCCAGAAGACAGCATGTCTTGATCATGTCTTGATCATGGCTAAACACCAGTGGAATGAAACAACTGGGTAATGGAAACTTCCAGGTAAGGGTGTTTGGTTCAGGAGTGTCACACATTGTCCCTACACTCCTTATGAGTGGTTCACATGACACTGCCATCCATCAGTGGTCCATCTGTATGTTCCCTAGTGTTAAACCATCACGTTCATTAAAGGATTATCTCCATTTAATGAATGTGAGGGTTTAACCACATGAAACATATGGGTGAGCAACAGATTGATGACAGATGGATGATGTCATGTGAACTACTTGTAAGAAGTGCATAGATGAATGTGCAATAATTCTGGAGTGAAACACCTATTTGGGAATAAGAAAATACTTCCCCTTTCATCTGTTCTCTTCCTTTACAAACCCAGAGCATCTGGAGCAAGTGGGAGGAACAGGGCAGAGCTGGTAGATGATGCACAGCTTGGGTGTGGGCACCAATAGATGGATGGCTTTGTTGTGGGAACCCCTCTGGAAAGAGTGAGTGACAACAGATTGACAATCCCAGATGAAATCCCTGCCTGGAAGTGCCCTAGGCTTGTTTTATATTGCATCATTAGCTACAGATTCTACTGCAGAGCTCTCTGAACAGTGGAAAGCAGTGGAGTATGGGCAGAGAAAAATGATTTTCTGCCCTGTTTCAAAATGCCATGGTGTGCATTTTATCCTGTTTTTGCTGAGTGGTAAGAAATAATGACAATCCATTTAAAGAGAGTACAAAGTGGTGAGGATTCCATTAAAACACTTTCCCTATCTATTCTCACAAGAGTGCCTGGAGTCAATGTCAGCTGCATTAACTGTCTCTGAGTTAAAGGTACTTGGATTGAGAGATAGTGTGTTGGGGGGAAAGGAAGCATAAATCTCATAGACAAATTCTCTGGTTGATTTTACCACCCTCCTCTTCAAACAGCCACAGTGCACTAAATATCCAAAAATATTTAGGAAAACAGTTGCAAATATCCAACATTTCACTGCTTAGGGTAAAAAATGATTGCTCCGTTCTGCAATCACTGTACTTCATCAGTGATTGCCTTAGAAAAAAGTAAGGTACAGAAGACTTAAAAAGGGTTGAGACATTAAAACTTTTATTTCCTTATTTATTATATCTTGCTAATATCCCTCAGCAGGTTACACCATTGGAATAGGCAGCCGTGGATCTCTGCAGCCCTGCGCCCAGAGCAAAGCTCTGCGAAGGCACCCCCCCTGCGGGCTATTGCCACCCCCCCCCCCGCGCAGATAACTGCCCTTCCTACTCATCAAAGGCTCATGGAGCCTCACACAACTGCAGCCCACGCCAGAGAAACCTCTGTGAGGTTCCCCGGCTATAAGCTGTGCTTCTGGCAAACCAGAAGCACAGTTTCCGCCCCGTCAGAGAAGCTTCCGCAGGGTCCTAGCGGCGGGCGACTGGGGCATTTGCCCCAAGGAAGTCTATGGTAGGCACGCAACTGGGAATAGGCAGTCCTTATGTATTGATCTAGCAGAGTTGTATTTTGCCTTTTCATCTCCTGGAGCTGCAAAGCAGCTTACAAACAGGCTTGGCAGCCCAATCCTAACCAATGTTCCAGTGCCAATGCAAAGCACCCTCAAGGTAAGGGAACAAACATTCCCTTATCTTGAGGAGGCCTCCCCAGCACTGCCCTCCCCAGCACAGAATGCAGTGCAAACCCCAGTGGCACAACTGCATCAGTGCTGGAAATTTGGTTAGGATTGGCCTAAGTTGACAAAGTGAACAAAGTGAACAAAGTTGATTACAGTCTCAGCAGGGGCAGGCCTCCCCTTGTAGAACACAGGAACAGACTCCATCACCTGATGTCTTTACACCGTTCCAGCATGGCCTCTGAGAGGAATTTTATCAGGGGGCTCAAAGTTTCTTTTGGGCCCCTTTGCAAAGGGGGAGGAGTGAAACAGAGTGGGGTAGGATGGTGATGGGTGAGCAGAAAGGGGGCAGGGAGGGAAAAAACAGGGTGGGGGGAATGTGCAGACAGTTCAAAAAGTCTTTGGAGCCCAGGTGTACCCAACCATGTGACATTGGCAGCTAGATACAGTAATACAGAAAATTTATTTACTTATTTATACAGGTATTTCTATACCGCCTTTCTTGGTCATCAGATTTCTCCTCAGACTTTAATTCAAGGCGGTTTACATAGGCAGGCTGTACTAAATCCCCATAGGGATTTTTACAATTGAAGAAAGGTTCTATCTTTCAAGAACCGCCCAACATTTCAGATGGATCTTTTGTGCTCTGTTATCACTTTATGGCCTCCAGATTCCTTGCAGGCTGGCAAGCAGCTCCTTCATCTCTCCAAAGAGCAAGTGGAATAACTGGGCTCGGCTTGCCAGCTGCTTCAAGGTCTCGCCATTCATGGTTCCGGTGCCTCGAACTGGTGACCTTTGGATGTTATCTTCAGGCAAATGGAGGCTCAACCCTCTAGACCAGACCTCCTGAACCAAACACATTCCTAAGTCTCTCTAAAATCTTTTAAATATAGAAAATCATGCAGAAAATTACCATCATCCTATTTAGGCTCACACTAGAATGGAAAGCGTCCTGTGCACTTGTGTCCAAAAGTGTCCAAAACTTGCTTCTGCAGCAGCTGTAGTTCTGTAGCTGTGTCCCTGAGCTCCTATACACTCCTGCATGGTAAGCAGATCCACAAACCAAGGAGCTACAGTAGCAGTTCAGTTGCCTCCAAGATGCGACACTGTGTTAAGGTGTGTCATATATGCATTCCTCCGCCCAGCATATATGGCTTGCCTGTAGCTGCAGCTGCATGCTCATGGTGGTGTCCCCAGCATCCTATGCAGACAACAAGTCTGAGTAGACAGGCAAATGTAAGATCCCAGGAAATTTCTAGGCCTCCTGGGCCCCTTTTTTGATCCTGGATCCAGGTACAAATTACCCCCTTTACTCCCTCTCCTATGCCCTGCATTCCAGTTGTCATGGCCTTAGCTATGGGCAAAAAGTCAGCCTTCCCCAGAAGCACCATCCAAACCAAATCTGGGAGCAAAGTAATAACATCCAGGTTAGGAGGACAGAACAACTCCTGCCACACAGTTCTTCCCAGTCAGTACGGCATGAACTATCTTATCTTAGAATAACAATTCCCAAACTGTGTTCTCAAATGTGCCATCCGAGGGGCTGGTGTACCTCGAATAACCAAGCCACCATGTTGAGCATTCTTTGTCAGTTTTGAAGTAAGTGCACCATGCTTTAGTTTTTGTGTGTTTCTTTTTCTAATTTCAGGACAGCTAAGAAATCAGGACAATGCAATACACCAGTGTTTCTCAAACTGTGGGTAGGGACCCATTAGGTGGGTCACAAGCCAATTTCAGCTGTGTCCCCATTAATTTCAATATTTTATTTTTAATATATTAGCCTTGAGGCTATCATGGTATATGACTGCATTTGGGGAAATGTTACAGATCTGTACTTTTACCAGGCTATTATGTATATACTTTTAACAATGAAAGTCAATGGGACTTACTCCTGGGTAAGTGTGGGTAAGCTTGCAGCCTAGGTTAAAAAATTTTCTGCTTGATGATGTCACTTCCAGTCATGACATCACTTCCAGTGGAACCTGACATTCTAAAAAGTGGGTCCCAATGCTAAAAGTTTGAGAACCACTGCAATACACTATAATACAACTGAAAAATTAGAACTACAGGAAGCAAAGGTAAAACAAAGCAATACAACCCAGAAGAAACAGTAATTAAGAATATTCCAACAGTTAAAAACAGCTTCAGCACACTACAAAGTCTGGGCAAATAAAAAGATCTTTGCCTGGCATTGGCAAATCACTGGATTTGGCACAGTGCATGAGAGGGCATTCCATATGGGGGTACCCCAAATGCAAAAGACCTCTCCTAAGTCACTAACCTGAGAAGATGGGATAAGGAAACACCTCTGATTATTACTGTAAGATGAGGACAGGACAAGTATGTGCTGTAGTATAGTATCTGCTATACTAATTTGTTAAAAGCTAACATAGTGGAAATGGTGAAGTTTCACTTGTGGGGAAACATGACTAAAATGACATGACTACATGCAGGGCTTTTTTTCTAATGGAACGGAGTTCCTGCACCTTTTTGCAGGGGCCCCTCCCCTTCGGAGGCATTCCAGGAGAGCAGGGAACAAAACAGAGGCAGAATAGACAGGCACAGGATTGGACTCTAAGGCTGCCATCCTATCCACAGTAAGCCCCATTCACTAAAGTGGACTTCTGAGTAGACATGCATAGGATTGGGCTCTTAGGCTGCAATTCTAGGCACTTTCCTGGGAGTAAGCTCCATTGACTAGAATGAGGCTTACTTCAGAGTAGACATACCTAGGATTGGGCTCTTAATCCTGGCAGAGATATATATCTGCTAAGGGCATGTGAAAAGGGATTCTACGTGTGTACAACGTGCTGTTCAGCCTTGCCAGAGATCTTCCTCATCCTTCCCCCACAAGCATACCCTCCGCCAGCCAGCGTTTGCAGCTCCTCTCCAGCAAAGCACAGCAGCTGCTCAGGGCAGCAGAGAACATACAATTGCATGTCAAGCGCCTTCCCAAAGACACAGAGTATTCTGATACCTGAATTAAACCATATTTAATCGCTTGTTTGCAAATGTAGTAGCTGTTTCTCGTATGTACACCTAAGGACCCCTCTCATGTAAGAATTCCTTTTTTGTTCTTACTCCCACAGTTGCTTAGAGTAATTTTACTACATGGAACTCATGTAAGCCATTTTTCGGAATCCATTCACTGCTTCCTCTCCTCAAAGTAGTGCCACACTACATACTACACGCTACAAGTGCACCTGTACAGTATTTTTGCCCACGTGTAGAAACAGTAGCTAGGGGGAAGGGGATGTGGAGATTGACAGCCCAATCATATGCATGTCTACTCAGAAGTAAGTTCATCTTTAGGGGGGAAGCACATAAAAATATTTTATTTCTCCAATAAAAAATGGTTTATAAATAAATAAATAAAAGATTAACAAGTTGTGAGTTCCTGCACCTTTTTTTCCCACAAAAAAAGCACAGACTACATGACTAAAAAGATGACCATTACCTCACTTAATCCAGGCACAATCTGAGAGGGATCTGAACACATCAAGAGTTAAATAGATAAGAAAATATAGGGATGTAGTTTTTCCCACCATTGTAACACTGCAGCCTAAAGGAAAAGCTGACCTTGGGGAAATTCTCCCCTTCTATACAATTCTGAAAGGAACATAATATAGTTATGTTCCAGAAGCATTTTTTCCTCCCTTTGTAGTTCTAACCTGCAACATGAATGGTAATCACTGAGACAGGGTTTCTAAGTGACAGGCAATACAGTACTCAGAATATTGTACCAATCTACAGTGCATGGTAATTCATACTCCTGCTATATTGGTTTTCCAAAATAGATTTACAATGTATCTTTGTACATTGTACCTTTGCTGAAATTTCCGTTTGGTGGGATGTCATATAACTGAGGGTGCAATCCTATCCTGCACTGGAGCAGGCAAGCCAAGAGGCTCGCACTGTATCCAGTGCAGGATAGGGGCCCAAAGCAGCTCAGTCAGAGGCAAGGGGAAACTTTTTCCCTTACCTCCAGGTAAGGTGCCTTTGCCCCTATGGGCCTCCTTGGATCTGCGCCATCTCCTAAGGTAGCTTGAAGCTGCTCCAAACTCCCGGGAGGAACAGGGGTTGGGATCCAGCATAAGTGCTAAATCCCAACCCTGCCTCCTGCTCCCCACCCCCCCACCCCCAGGTTCTCCCACCGCCCGCCCTCCCCCCACCCAGAAATGCCTCCCTCCTGTCTCCTCCCTGCCCATCCCAGAGCCTTGGATTGGCCCAGCCGGGCTTGTGTCAGCCTCCTCAAGCCAGCACATCTCCATGCGCCAGCCCAGCTTACGCCCGAGGAGGCGCAAACATGCTTTACGGCACATTTGCAACTCTCCTGGGCCAGCACAAGGGACTTACGCCAGCCCAAGTGAAGAGCAGGATTGCACCCTGAAATTACTATTACTACTTTCTTGCTGAAAGTTAATTTTTGGGTTTGATGCCATGTTTCCTTACGTTCAGAATCCGTGAGCCTTACGACAATGGCATCTTGCAGTACCAGATTCTCCAAGTGTGTAAGTATTGTTAGATAGGATATTTTCATGACTCCTATTTATAGGAAGTTATATAAGAGGTGGAGATGCAGAGTGGTGCTCACTTTGATGATAAAAGCAATTTTTTCCCTGGGATGGGCACATGAAAGCCCAACTAAATATAGCAATCCTCTGATTATGGAAAAGTACCCAAAGGAGTCAAAAAGTTAGTTCTTTGTTGCAGATGTGGCAGATAAAAGCCTTGAAAAACATGTGTTTTGATCTTCTTATGCATGGAACTCGTGTAAATGCACATTCACGCACATGACTAGAGGCTAATTGCAGGAGCCAGAACCACTCAGATGTTTCACTGGTGTGGGTAAGGTGGCAGAGGGGATGGTTCTTGGGTGGGTTGGGGCAGGGATCAAGCTGTACTGGGGAACTGGTGCTGATAGCCGATGCCTCCAACCTGGGCTTAACATGCCCCCTTTGACCTACTCAGATTTACACCAGCAAAATTGCTGGCATAGATCTGAGAAGGCTTTTTGGGGACCAGGGAGCAGCAGAGGAGGTAAGTATAAACATTCTTTACTGACCTCTCCACTGCTACCCTGTCCCTAGATGGCCCATAGCATGCAGCAGAGACTACGTCAGCACTACAGTATGCTCTGGGCTGACACAGCATAACATCAGGCAGTTAGACACATCCTACCTTTAAGACGGAAAGAATATACATCCGCCACACCTGAATTTTTAATAACCTACCATCATTTTATATGGCTAGTGGAGAATGATGAAAAATGCTGAGTTTTAGCACAGTCTGAGTTAGTTCAGAGTAATGTGTAAAGTGTTTTTCAGTCAGATAAAATGCTTGCATATCTTTATAAGCAAGAGAGCAATCTTCAGATTCCATAAATAGAGCAGATACAATGGTTTCTCTTGATGGCTCAGGAGACAGTGATATATTTTACATGCGTGCTTTATTTCAGATGATGTTGTCAGGAGCTGGCCAGGTTGGGCACCAACCAAGGGCTATGCCCAACAGAGGGGTCCAAGTTGGACTGACTTCCTGAATTTACCAGTACCAGTGGCAGAGAAGATATTTATTTATTTGTTCACATTTTTATGAGACAGCCATGCTCCCATTGGCTGGTATGGAGGATAGGAGGAGTAGCTGTTTGAGTCTTGGAGACTCCTACAGCAGCTCCTCCTCCCATCCTTTCCATTGGCCAATAGACTTTCCCCCAAAAGCCTTCTGCAAAGATTTCCCCCAGTCACCAATTGGCAAATGTTGCTGTGTCTTCCACCACCCATCATCTGGAGGGGGGGGTGGGAAGTACCACAACCTGGTGATGAGGGTAGGACACTTCCCAAAAAGACACCAGAAGCCAATCTAGGGTGGGTCAACACATGAGAGAATGTTGTCCCTTTAATTTTCTAAACCAGTGGATCTCAAACATTTAGCACCAGGATCCACTTTTTACAATGAGAATCTGTTGGGACCCACAAGAAGTGATGTCATGACCGGAAGTGACATCATCAAGTAGGACAATTTTTAACAATTCCAGGCTGCAATATTACCCACACTTACCCAGGAGTAAGTCCCATTGGCTATCATAGTTAAAAGCATATTCATAGTAGCCTCTTAAGAGTACAGAGCTGTAACTTTTCCCCAGATGCAGTCACATACCATGGTACAATTAAGTCTAATAGATTAAAAATAAAATATTGAAACAAATGGGGACCCACCTGAAATTGGTTCACACCCACCTAGTGGGTCCCAACCCACAGTTTGAGAAACACTGCTCTAAAGTGTACTGACAGCCCAGCAGTTACATCACTGCAAGTCCAACTCTCTTTCTGGACTTAGGTGGGTGCTTGGTGCCTGTGAGTCCACTGGGGTAACAGGGATAGTTCAGAGCCCAACTAATCTGGTGTGCTTCCTGGAGCTACCAGTAGGGTCCATCCAATCCTATGGATGACCCTGCAGAACTGGTGACCCTTGAGTTCTCCAGCCTATAAAATGGCTTGGTCTAGCTCTTTCCCTGGTGGAGCCTACATCACCTAGGGCTAGCATCAGAACCTGTAGATTCTGGACCCTTGAGGGGCACATCCACATTGGGTTAGTCTGTTTCTCTGTGAGGCTTTATCTTTCCTTGCTTCTTTGTCCTCCTGTTACTCTGTTCCTTCCCTCTTTCCTATAGGTCTTATTCCCCAGTTCTATGTTTTCTCCTTCTCTTTCCCTCCTCCACTCTCCCTTCATCTACCAGGCTCCTTGATTTGGTTTGGTTCAGCTCTCCACCCTCCCCCCACCCTTTGCAGGGCTGGTACCAGCTCCCAGCTGTCATTAATTCTTGCTGATAATCAGTTGAGGAGCCATCAGCCTTTCCTGGGTCAATGGCACTTGGCAATGATGTCATCACCAGGCTCTGCAGCTGCAGCTCCAGTGCCGCTTCTCTTCTGTGATACTCTTGCTGCAGGGAATCATAGGAGGGTAAAATTGCTGCCATCAGTCAGCTTGGGTATGGGCTCAGTGAAAAGCCATGCCTCAAGGCCTCCAGCAATCTGGCACTGGCACTACTACAGATCCTATTCAACTAGAAAAGCATCTATAAAACATACAATGTAAAGGACTCAGAAGCCAGACAATGACTAACTATATAGATATAGAGAAGGGGCTGGGTACAACTTTCAGCACAATCCTATACATGACTAAGAAGTAGTTCAATGGGGTAGAAGTAGTTCATGATTACTCAGAAGTAGTTCATTGTGTTCAATGGGGTTTACTCCCTTTGGCACTCATTGTTAGGTCTCTGTTATTAACATACTGAATTTATTGCTACGAGTTGTTTCTGCTTGATTTACTGCTACATTAATATGTGATGTATGAAGGAAGATTTATTTCATTTCAATCTTGCCTTTCCTTGGATAGTCCCAAGGTAGCTAATAAGAGTAGGAAAGCATAAAGACAATTTACAATTAAAGCCAATTCAACCTTTAAAAAAATAAGGACTTACCAAAATTCAACACTTGAATTCAAAATTCAACAATCACAGGAGCAGCTCAACTTCTCAAACTGCTTGCTTGGCAAAATGGGTGCAACATGAGAATCCTTTTAAAAGCAAAGAACTCCCTGAGGCAAGGAGTTCCACATCTGGGGAGCTGTCACAGAGAAGGCTCTGTCCCATATGCACACCAGTCAAACCTTGTTCAATACGCAAGTGCAAAGCTTTCCCTGGACATCATAGCAGATGGGTAAATTAATATGGCAGAAAGTGGTTAAGGGATTGAGGGCTCAAACAGTATAAGGTTTTAAAGGTAACAGATGGGAAGCCAGCTTAGCTTCTGCAGGATGGAAGTAATATGCTCCCCCTACAGGGCTTCCATCAGCCATCTGTCTGCAGCATTCTCAACCAGCTGCAGTTTCTGAATATTTTTTTTAAGTTTGGCCCCACTTACAGTGCATTGCAGTAGTCCAGCTGAGATGTGACCAAAGCATGGGTTACTGTGGTCAGACATGCCGTCTCAAGAAATGAGCATCACTGAATGCAGATTCCAGACAATTATCTTTTCTAAATCTTAGCAATCATTTATCAATTTGCCCAGAAGAGGGCAATGTTTCTTTGTGATTTATATAACATTGTATTGTAATTTACAGTATCTTGGGGCTGGTCAAGAATTTGCTTACAAAATCACTCTATTGACATTCACTTAGATGTCACTTTTCTAGGTATATGCTACATGCCATTTCTCAGGCAATAACCCATTTTTATAGTGCAATATATACACAAGATTAAGTAATTTGCTGAGCAAATGCACTTCAAATCATTAGACCAGAGCTTCTAAAACTGTGGGTTGGGACCTACTAGGTGGGTCGTGAGTCAATTTCAGATGGACCCCCTGTCATTTCAATGTGTATTTTATTTTCAATATACAGGGGCCCTATATCCACAGATTCACTTATTAGTAGATTGGGTTCACGAGGCCCCCCACATAGGCCCTCCCCTATGTCCCCTCTGGAGGTAAGGGAAGTTTTTGGAAGTGACATTTTTCAAAAAACTGGGTGTTGTTTTTAATGCTTTATAAGGCATTAGGAGGCCCGGGGAAGCCTTATACAGCATTAAAAATGTCACTTTTGGTTTTTCAGAAAAAACCTGGAAGTGACTTTTTTGCTCCAAGGCTCCATCTGAGCCCAGCAGAGGCCACAGATAGATGTGTGCGGCCTCTGCTAAGCTCAGATGACCCTCCGGAGGCAAGGGGAGCAGAGCTTCCCTCGCCTGGGGGGGTTCCCCTGGTATCTGCAGTTTCATGTAATCGCAGAAGGTTCAGGAACACAACCTCTTTGGATACGGGGGCACACCTGTATTAGCCTTGATGTTACCATGGTATGTGACTGCATTTAAAGAAATGTTACAGATCTGTGCTTTTAAGAAGCTACTATGTATAGGCTTTTAACAATGATAGTCAATGGGGCTTACTCCTGAGTAAGTGTGGATAGGATTACAGACTTTGGGAAACTTTTTTTAAACAGATCAGCAACTGCTTGGGAGAGTTAGGAAGGTCCTTTTTATTTTAAATATATACTTATTGTAAACTTTTAATTTACTTAATTGATTTGATATTGCCATATGGGGGTGTTAAAAATTTTCCTACTTGATGATGCCACTTCTGGTCATGGCATCACTTCCAAATTAATGACATCACTTCCAAGGGATCCTGACAGATTGTCATTCTAAAGAATGAGTCTCAGTGCTAAAAAGTTTGAGAAGCACTATAAAACATTCATAGCCACCTTTCCTTCTTGCAACAAATGGGTTCTGTATAGCTGAATTTCCTCAACAGTTGGCTCTTCTCATTATAGCCACAGGAGCATCATCTGATCTCACAGACCCTACCACAGGTTCAAAAGTGAAAAGAGACAGGAAAGATGTCATTTCATGTGTCTGTATCACAGCTGCATACTGGGGAATAAATAATATCTCATGTCTAGCCATTTATGATTTTACATCAGTTTTATATAAATTTGTTTGGTTTTACCAGTCATGTTTCTTTTGCCCTGCAGATGGCAGCTGCATACTATAGTTATAAAGTGGTAATTTTGTAAGTAACCATAAAACAGGATGAGGACAAGATGGTACTATGGAGCGCACACAGTTCAGTTTGATCTGGCTGTTAAAACTAATTTAAGAAAAATGGTAACATGTGAAAACCTTATAGGTAGGCCAGCCACACCAATGTAATATATTTTGAGATTTCTGTGTCCTGAATTCTAATCATATACATTGCAGTTAAAATAAAAACCTTTTCAACCCATTTTCCTGTTCTCTTTATTTCTTCATTATTTGTGTTAAAAATTGCAAAATCCTGAGGCTGCAGGAAAACTGGGTGTATTTTTGCTCTCAGGCACATTTCCTTCTCTGGTTTCTGGTTTCTTAAAGTGTTACTAAGAATCTAATGCAAGGAAAGTTCTCAGTTTCCTAAAACCTTTTAAACCCACAGAGTTTATAAAATCAGATAGTATTAGCTTTCTTTGGTTGGGTTTCTGATGGGACTTTTGGTGGACTTGTCTTCTCCACAGAACATTTTATGACCCATTAATTGGATAGATTATGTTTCTTAGAAAGGTCTGAACGATCATTTAACATTTTCAGCAGGCACGCTGCAGAGTAAGGAGGATGAGAATATTTGGTAAAGATTTAAATAAAGATGTGCACTGAGTGCATGAGTCAACCGAAAGTGAACTAATTTTGAGTTCCACTGATTTCAGTGGGGCTGGACAGAGCATCCCAACCCTATGGTCTCAGCTATATCTGTAGCTACCTACAGCTGTGTAACATCACTGTAACCCAGGCTGCAATCCTATACGCACCTTCCTGGGAGTAAGTCCCATATAATCCACTTACTTCTGAGTTGACTGTGCTGCCTGTTAGGCTCCTAGGCACTCCCAGAACAAAGTAAAATAAACAGAAGAAAAAAGAAAAAACAAACAAACAGCAGCACAAACAATAGAGAATACAGAACACCACCAGTACTCCCTCAGCATTCATGGCAACACTACTGGTGTGCACCAACCACACAATACTCCCATGTTAGCCACGTGTGGAAGGAACTGCAATGTATAGTTCCTGAACCAAGATGCTCAGTAAGGTCTCTAAGAGAGAGCTCACCCCCATTACATTTTGTCAGTGTTACCCTGATGTGAGCACAGTATTACCAATGTAGGGGATTATCACCAAATCCTAAAATGCACTTACTGAGCATAGAACTGCACATACAGTATGTATTTAAACCACACATACAGTATGCAGTTTAGAATTGCAAGTGGATCATACCTAAAATTGGACTGGAGATATTTTTAATCCACCACTCAAAGATAAAGTCTGGAACAAAATGATGCTAAATGAGCTTTTTCTCTCCCATCTTCATTGGGATTGAAACCCTTGAAAATCAGTGACAAGCAGCCACATGGAGCCCTGTTTGATAAACATAGAGAGAGGAGGTAATTTTACAGTGAATCTTCTACCTTACATTTCATCATATGAAGAGCACCTGAATGCTTCAAAAAATGCAGCAGAAGGTGTTCGCTACAATTCATTTTCCTGGTATGCTAGATTTCCATGAGCAGTGAGTGTTTGATATATTAGAGCTACAATCAGAAAGTATTTGCATGCTCTCCTATTTGGATACCAGTCAGCTTACCTCTTGGAAATAATTCAGAAAAAGCCCTGCTTTAAATAAAAAAAACATATAGTGTGCTTACTATACATTCCCTTGTCTCTTAGTTTCCCATACTGAAACTAAATAAGTTTCAGTCAGTTTCCCTTACTGAAAACTCCACCAGGTTTTCAAAGTAGCTAGTCACTTTTATGCTAGTCTAGCTCTCCTCTGTTCAGATGTCATAGATTGAACACAATTTCTTTTGTTCTGCTATTTCTCTGCAGACAAACTTGCTTCTAAAGCTGAAGCTCAAATTCTTCCATGGGTTTCTGCCAGGGAAACTAGCTGTTCTTTTTTATTTACACGCTGAGAAATGAATACATACTAGCCATTGGGTTTTCTCCAAAAGTAAGAGTTCCTAGAGGAGATAAAGGCTGCAATCCTAACCCTATTTTCCTGAGAGTAAGCCCCATTGAACAAAATAGGACTAACTTTTGAATAGACTTGGTTAGGATTGTGCCCAAAGTCTTTTAAAGACTTTTCATTGTCTCTATAGGTCTCAGAACAGCAGCAGAGTGCAGAGTTGCAGTGGAAAAACTCAGGCTGCAGGCAGTAATTCATGAGCTTGGCAAATTGCACTCACTCCATGAGTCCCCCTCCTTGCCAGCTCTTGCCTGGAGTAAAGGTCTTTACTGAATCCAAGCAGAGACAATGCATGTAAGAGTCATTTTGTGTCCAGTGCTTGTTGACAGAGCAGTTTCCATGGACCACACTCTTTTATTCACTCCTAATGAGGTTGCATCCCACTATTTCTCATGCCTCTACAAGTTGATTTTCCAGTCCTGGCCTTCTGCTACACTAACCTGCTAATCATGAAGATCTGCTTCAGAGGTCTATCTTCAGGTTTTACCCCCACTTCTGGATGATGACTCACATGAGGATCTTTGTAATTGTGGTGGGCCAACTTTGGAATGCTCTTCCCAGAGACAGATCTCTGGTGCTGTATAAATGAATGAATGAAAATGTGGAGGAAAATCAGAATACATGTGACAGAGATAAACAAACAGAATGAAGCCTGATTCATATCCACATTTGGACATGCTGAAAAGGAGTAGTGCATCCAGGTAGTTCATTCTAGTCATGGGGTAACATTAGTGACCATCACCCCAATCCTGAGATTCCTGGCACCTGCTGGAGCAGCAGTGCCAAAGGTGTTACCACTGTATTCAGTGGCACTGGGAAGCAACCGGAGGTCTCCTTGGGGGAAGAGGACTTTTGTCCCCCTCTCCCAGGGAAAGCCCCAAGTCCCGCAATGGGGCTTCTCAAGTCCACACCTGCTATTCTACTGGAGCAGGCTTGAGAGACTTGGGCACTGTTGGGCTGCCCAACATAGAGTTTAGGATATGGCTTCAGTTCCTCCCTCTACCCCGGCCCCCTCTCACCCTTGTTCCACCCTCCCCCCACACCCCAGAGGCCACACCACAGTCCAGCAGTTGCACTTACCCCCAGCAGCAGCACATCCTCTTCAGGCTGCTGCTGGGCTTGGTGCCTGACTGGTGTGGGCCCAGCGCTAGTGCTCCCTGCTCACCAGGTGTCGTAAACATGCTTTTTGGCACATTGACAGTACCCAGTGCCGGCGCTAGATCTCTGCTCCGGCGCTGGGCCAGTTTAGGATTGGGCCCTAAGTCCTTGTGAGAAGAAATGACTGGTGACCATGCTGACCAAAGTCAGTATATCTTCCCACCTTGCTAGTGGCCTGAACCCACGAGCAAAGCATCAGATGAGTGGGCAAACATGTCTGTCAAAAGCACCAATTCCTTTAGATACAGCTAACACATTGCTGAAACAAACAGACACCCCCCCACCCACACACACACATATTCTGGGTCATGGTCACATTAATGGCACAATTACCACTTCTCCATGGTGCTGGAGCAGCACTGGTGTTAGGTATAAGCATTCGTTGGACCCTAACCATACACAAGTGGCAAGTATGCCACAAACCAGTTTAGCTAGTGTGATATAGTAGTGTGTCAGATTAGGGAGGCTTGAGTTCAAGTCCTTCTTCAGTCAGAAAATCTTGGGCCAGTCACAGCCTTTCAACCTAACCTACCCCATAGGGTTGTTGGAAGATAAAATAGGAAGGAGACCCATGTATGCTGCCCTATGCTCTCTGCTACTGATACTTAACATTTGTATACTGCTTTCTGAGCACACAGAGTGCTTCACATGTATTATATTTATTTGTGCTTACAACAACCCTGTAAGTATTGTATTATTATTCCCATACTGCAGCTGAGGCTGAGAGGGACTGATTTACTGAAGACCACCAATTGAGTTCATAGTAGAGGTAAGATCTGAACTAGTAAAATCTACACACAATTCATAAGATGACCACTGCTGGATCAGGTCAAAGGCCCATCTAGTCCAGCTTCCTGTATCTCACAGTGGCCCACCAAGTGCTTCAAGGAGGACACAAGACAACAAGACACAACCTGTGTCTTGGTGCCCTCCCCTGCATTTGGCATGCTGAGGTAGCCTACTTCTAAAATCAGGAGCTTGCACATAACCTATTATGATTTGTAACCCATGATGGACTTTTCTTCCAGAAATTTGTCCAATTCCCTCTTAAAGGCATCTAGGTGAGATGCCATCACCACTTCCTGTGGCAAGGATTTCCATGACTAATTGCAACTGGGTAAAGAAATATTTTCTTTTGTCTGTCCTAACTCTCCCAACACTCACTTTTATTGGATGTCCCCTGGTTCTGGTATTTTCCACCCTGCCTCTCCCCTGCATAATTTTGTATGTCTCAATCATGTCCCTCCTCAGTCGCCTCTTTTCTAGACTGAAGAGCCCCAAGCACTGCAGCCTTTCCTTGTAAGGGAGGTGCCCCAGCCCAGTAATCATTTTGGTTGCTCTCTTCTGCACCTTTTCCATTTTGACTATATCCTTTTTGAGATGTGGCAACCAGAACTGGATGCAAAACTCCAGGTGTGGTCTTACCATTGATTTGTACAACAGCATTATAATATTAGCCGTCTTATTCTCAATACTTTATTCTCTTTTTCTCAATTCATAAGCCATCTTATTCTCAATTTATATATTGCCACTACATTATATCAGTTGTCTTTGCAGGAATGAGGGGTAGAAATTTAAATAAATGATATGGTAATAAATGACTAATGCAGTGGTTCTCAATCCTTTAGCACCAGGACCCACTTCATAGAATGAGAATAAAATTTTTTAACAACCCTAGGCTGGAATCCTACTCACACTTACCCAGGAGTAAGACCCATTTATTATCAAAAACATACATAGTAGCCTGTTAAAGAACAAGTCTGTCACATTTCCCCAAATGTAGTCATATTTCATGGTAGCATCAAGTCTAAAATATTAAAAATAAAATATTGAAATGAATGGGAACCCACCTGGTGGGTCCTGACCCACAATTTGAGAAACACTGGGCTAGTGCATCCACACAAAAAAAAGATGTTGAAGGAAGGTGAAATGCACAATAGACAAAGGCAAAGGGAAACAAATTTGACATCAATATTTGCAGTTTTGCCCCCCCCATACACACACTATGATGAAATTGCTTTGTGTGTATTATGAGCTTCTTTAGAGTCTTCCTGAGATTCATCTGTTTACATGACAAAAGGTCTGGTGGTGGCTTATCAGCTATATTTGCATATCCATCACAATTGATGTACCTAAAATCAGACAATAGCCCAGCAGGGTTAACTTATTGGTCCTCATCTTTAGGGTTTTGTTAGAAAGATTAGATTGTATCAAAAAGTCTACATACCAATCAAAACCTTAACAGGTTAATTCTAATCACAGTTGATGCCACAGTCAGAATACTCAGGGTTAAATGGGTTAAATTTAATCCATTTTTGATCAGCCCTCAGGTGTACACATTTTATCCCTTTTGCACATTTGCAATGTTGGGCTGAAATGTTAAAACTGATTGCATATGTAAATACCATACAAAAAGGAACTAACCTCTGTTGGGTCTGATTTACATTTTCCTTCTGATTTGATTCATTAGATTCTGTTTGCACAGGATGTACAATTTTGTTTTTGTATTCTTTTTAAAGCCTGGCTGGGTTAGAGGAGTTATAGGCAGTGTACTCTGAGAACTGGATTTATTAATGGAGTTGTAGGTCATGCCAGGGGCTAAGCCTCAGGAGACACTTCCCAAGGAATAAATGAAGATCAGTCATCCAGTTAACAGAATGACTTATACTCCCACCACAAAGCACATTTACATGAAAGTAAGTCCCATTGATTTTAACTTTTAATTGTATAGTTCAACTTTTTACAGATTAAACAAGTGAAAATTAAAACATATAGCTGAACATTATCACTGAAGTTAGTATTCCAATGTGATGTAAACACCCATTTTCACACAAACTAATCAATGAGCATTGCCACCCTAATTGATGTCCATGGCATAAGTACTGAGTAAACTGCTTTAGAGATCATCCTTAAAAGACAAATATAATGTCCAATATTTTACACTTTTTTTAAAATGCTGAGGCTTAATCCTAATTCTATCACTGTTAGGTCATATTCAAAGTCTTGGCTGATGTACAAAGACCAAACAACACAATCTTATGCATATGCATGTCTACACAGAAGTAAGTCTCATTCTGTTTGGTGGGGCTTACTCTTAGGAAAGTACATATAGGATTGAAGCCATAATTTCTTTAAAATTAGCAGTATTGTGGTACCTACAAATCTAGCCCACAGAAGGAGTTCTTATACAATATATAATTCTTATACAATATTCCTATTGCATAAGATTCTTATATTCCTGTAAAAATGTTGCATTTCCTCAACTTTAGACCAAGTCGCTTAAGCAGGCCAAGGTTGGTCCACCCTCCCCCAAGTGCCCTTTCAACAGACAGCTCAACATTCCATGATTGGGGAGGGGGGACAAGGTTCCTATGCTTTGTTAATTAAAAGACTCTGCAGATCTATATGCATATCTCCATGCCAAGGAAGTCAACCAGGTATGAAGGAGCCACTACTTTGATGGACCTGGATATACAAACTGATAGCCATTCAGCCACCTGAGTTTTCTATTAGGATACAGACAAGAGGGACCTCCAACAAATTGTTTCATATAATCAGCTCTGAATTGGTCCAGGATACTATAAACAGTTAGACCTCAGTGGATCAGTTTCCCCCTTCTTTCCTTGCATCTAGTTCTGCATTCCTAGGGAGCGCCCCCCCCCCAAATGCAGAAACTACAATCAGATTTGAGGGTGCTGTTCTGCCAAATCCCAATCCACTGGGCCTCGTGCCCGCTTAAGGCTGATCAGTCCCCCTTCTGCAACTCACCAGTGCAGTAAGCAAAAGCCAGAGTCCAGTTCCAGTCCACAGATGCTAAGTAAACCAGTCCAATCAATTAGAGTTGCCAAATCAGAGTCCAGAGCCAATAAGCCAAGTTACAGTCCAAGGTCAGGTTACAGGTAGGTAGGTCAGTCAAATCCGTCAGGGTATCCAAGTCCAAAGCCAAAGCCCAGTCACAATCCACAGTCAGATTCCAAATTCAATAAGCCAAGTCGGTCTCCTCTCCAACCTGCACTCCTTCAAAACCCACAAACCCTTTTTGCCTCATATCCCTGAGGGCCCTATTGCCTTCAAGTGGCTGCAGCTGTGCAGCACATTCTGCTGGATGCCCAGGCCTTACCCTTAAAGGGGCCACTGCTGACACCACATCTACCTCCTCGCCAGTTCTTCCAGATTCCAATACAGGTGCTCAGTTTTACTTTCAGTCTAATAGGTGTCAACCAGCTAAGCTCACGCTTAGTATATAGGTAGACATGATTTTATCCTAGTCATTTTGTGCACTATTATATCATTTGAACATTTGCAGTGAGATGTTGTGAGTTGCATTATGGGGAGGGGGAATTGCCACTGCTGGGTGCAGCCACCACCACCACCAATTTCCACTAATTTCCACCACTAATTAGGTATGTATATATCATGCAAGCCTCAGCAAACAGTTTATGGAAGATTATTAAAACAGTAACCATCAATGAAACATTGATGATTAGCAACAGAAAAATTCTTGAAAGGGCTTACCTTAACATGCTGCAGTTTTCAAGACACAGTACAGAAACTGTGGCTCCCCGCGCCCCCCCCCCCCAGCCTTATGCACTGACAATGATGAGAATAATGATAACAAGTAGCTCCTAAACCCTGCCTATGCAGTCATCTCTGTCCTGGTGTCTGGCTTGTATTTCAGATGTCATTTCCCCATCCCCTTGCTGAGTATCATTTTACTGGTACATCACCAGAGCTTTTTTCTAATGGAATGTGGGGGGGGGGGAGAGGAAGTTCCGGCACCTTTTTGCAAGGGCCCCCCCCCCAATGCCTCTGAAGCAAAACAGAGGCATTCGCTGGGTGGGTGCTGGGGGGTGCAGGGTGGACGGGCACCTGGCCCCTGTCTGACCACACAACAACCCCCTCCTGCCCCAAGCTCTCGCCTGAGCCCAGCCCACCTCCCCTCCCCCCCTGCTTCCCCACGCCAGGAGGAGGATGGACAGCCAGCCAGCCAGGGAGATGGGCTGCGGCACCCATGGAATGCCCAGGTACTGGCTTGGCGAAAGAGGGGAAGGAAGCCGGCTGGTGCAGGCCCCCCCCCCTGCCAATCTGCAGCACAAGCCTAGGCATGTCTACTCAGCAGTCTCATTGTGCTCAATGGGGCTTGCTCCTGGGAAAGGGTGCATAGCCTTGCAGCCTGAGAGCCCAAGCCTATGCATGTCTACTCAGAAGTAAGTTCCATTGTGTTCAATGGGGCTTACTTCCAGGAAAGTGTCATAGCCTTGCAGCCTGAGTAGACAGGCAGAGGTAGGGCTCTGAGGCTGTAGTCCTCTCCACACTTTCCTGGGAGGAAGCCCCATTGACTCTAATGGGACTGACTTCTGAATAGACAGGCACAGGTTTGGGCCCTAAGGCTGCCATCCTATCTACAGTAAGCCCCATTCAGTATAATAGAACTTACTTCTGAGTAGACAGGCACAGGATTGGACTCTAAGGCTGCCATCCTATCCACAGTAAGCCCCATTCACTAAAGTGGACTTCTGAGTAGACATGCATAGGATTGGGCTCTTAGGCTGCAATCCCAGGCACTTTCCTGGGAGTAAGCTCCATTGACTAGAACGAGGCTTACTTCAGAGTAGACATACCTAGGATTGGGCTCTTAATCCTGGCAGAGATATATATCTGCACCCGTTTTCACATGCTAAGTGCATGTGAAAAGGGATTCTACGTGTGTACAACGTGCTGTCCAGCCTTGCCAGAGATCCTCCTCATCCTTCCCCCACAAGCATGCCCTCCGCCAGCCAGCGTTTGCAGCTCCTCTCCAGCAATGCACAGCAGCTGCTCAGGGCAGCAGAGAACATAAAAATTGCATGCCAAGCGCCTTCCCAAAGACAGAGTATTCTGATACCTGAATTAAACCATATTTAATCGCTTGTTTGCAAACATAGCTGTTTCTATGTGCACCTAAGGACCCCTCTAGTGAAAGAATTCCTTTTTTGTTCTTACTCCCACAATTGCTTAGAGTAATTTTACTACATGGAACTCATGTAAGCCATTTTTCGGAATCCATTCACTGCTTCCTCTCCTCGTAGTGCCACACTACATACCACACGCTACAAGTGCACCTGTACAGTATTTTTTCCCAGGTGTAGAAAAAGTAGCTAGGGGGAAGGGGGTGTGGAGATTGACAGCCCAATCCTATGCATGTCTACTCAGAAATAAGTTCATCTTTAGGGGGAAAGCACATAAAAAATATTTTATTTCTCCAATAAAAAAGGTTTAAAAATAAATAAATAAATGAATGAATGAATGAATGAATAAATAAATAAATAAATAAATGCTTGACGAGTTGTGAGTTCCTGCACTTTTTTTTTTTTTACACAAAAAAAGCACTGTACATCACTATCCATCCAGAAGCTTGCAGGAGCTCACTTGTTCGAGAACAGGATGGTTCACAACTCACAGATGAAAAACTGAAATATACTGGTCAATGCTTCTATGGCTGCTTGTGGTCTGCAGAGCCATGGGAAACATCCCTTTTTCTACACCTGTTGGAGGGTTACTGGAAAAGAGCCAAAAGAGACAGTGCACCTCCAGGTATGTAACTCATACATGGATACCTAGCAGTGCAAGACTAAGCCCCAGGTTAGGCCGGCATAAGTCATTTGTGCTAACCTGGGGTGCTGCAAATGTGCATAAGACATGTTTGCGTTGACTTAAGAGTTGGGGAGGCCAATGCAAGGAGTTGTACTGGCTTCCCTATGCTGGATCTGGTCCCAGCGGGGTAAGTTTGCACTGGCCTCCCCACGCCATATCTGGACCCAGCAGGTGCCAGCTGACCTCAGGGTTTGGGGGGGAGGCATGGGAAAGGCAGGGAGGAGGTTTTCAGGGTGGAGGAAAGATGGGCGGCGGGTAGTCCTGGAGGTTGGTGAGTGGGGAGCAGGCGGGCAAGGCCAGGATCTAGCAGTTATGCCAGATCCTGACCATGTTCCCGAGTGGTGTGGAGCATTCTCTGGCTGCTCCAGTCTACTCGGATTTGTGCCACCTCCTGAGGTGGCATAGATCTAAATAGATCATTGGGGCCAGTACTGCATGACATGGAATAAGGGGAAAGCTTGCCCCTTGCCTCAGGTTGTGCCTCTGGCCCCAAGCTTGCACTGGATGCAGCGCAGGCCCAATAGTTTGGGGGGCTTAAGTTAGTATTGTGTCCTAAATCACATTTGAAGGGGCAGTTCAGAACTGATCTATTTTGTATGGACAAGTGCAATAAAGAAGGATATTTAGGTACCGATTATGAAAATTACCAGAGGTTCAAGTCTTAAATACTGTCAGACAGTGGTGTCATTAGGGAGGTGCAGGAAGGTGTGGACCACACCAGGTGACACCCTCAGGGGTTGACACCACTTGCGGCCAAAATTTTGGGAAAATATACACTTTTGGAAAATGTATATTTATGAATATCATCACATTACATTGGAATTGTAAATTCATACAGAATGTAATAAAAAAACCAAATTGTATTATCTTAATTCCATCAATAATTATGACCAATTAACCAGAAAAAGAAAACACAACTGCCTTATGTAACAAAAAGTGAATTTTCTTAACTCGAAACTGCAATGAGACTGATTATTCTGAGAGCCAATAAGGTGTTATGACGCAGCAGGGAGCCAGTAAGGTACTAGTATGAGTCAGTTCTCATTTCCATGTATCAGAGCTGATACTAGAACGCTTATTCAGTTGTGCAAGTGTCATCAAGTTGGCTACTGCTTTTTGTCCGTTATTGATTTGTTGGGTGACTTGTTCTGTTAGATATTAAAATAAATAAATAAATAAATAAAGTTAATGGGGAGGGATAACACCAACTCTATTGTTACTACTGTATTTAGGCTATGTACATGATATTGTAATTTATTCTATATGGTCTGGTATGGGAGGAGGTCCATCATGGGGTTGACACAATGACTCCTGCACCAGGAGACTCAAACTCTAGTCACACATCTGCTTCCAGATGCGTCACCATTGAGATGAGGATATGCTTCTGGGGATACATCCATATTAGACCCGGTTCCATCCATGGTCCACCTTGCTGAATCAAGATATACCATTTTATGCAATGGGTTTGCTATGTCCTGCCACTTTAACATAATTTAACATCTGATTTAACATATAATAATAATAATTTAACATCTGAGAAACACATCTCATATTCACAAGGGTTGTTTTTTTTTTTTTCCTGCTGGGCAAGCTGCAGCAACTGTAGTCTATTTAATTGTTTTTGTAGGTAAACTTAGAAGCTCTGTCTACACTAGGAAAATGTGTGGTAGAAAAATAATCCCCAAGCACTATAGTTGTTTCAGCTGTGCTCTTGGGAACCCACTGCAGACTTCAATTAGCTTCTATGTTGTTTATTATATGTCCTAATGAAAATGGAAAGTTCGCTACAAAACCAAAGTAAGCAGAGTAAAAAGGAATTGTGATTACAGTTGACTACTCAGTGATCTTAAATTTTGTTTTTCAGTCACATAGATCAGGGGTGTCCAAACTTTTTGGCAGGAGGGCCACATCATCTCTCTGACACTGGGTTGGGGGCCGGGGGATTTACATTTCAAATCTGAATAAATTGACATAAATGAATATATTAGAGACTGCACTTATATGAATATATGAATTTTACTGAGCTTTTTTGTAATACACATGAGATCCAGAAAAGGGGAGTTGTTAAAATAATTCCTGACACATATAACACACCTCTTCCCTGGGAAAAGTACAGAACAAACTTAAGAGGAGTCAGAGTGGGCTTCTCCCATGCAGGAGCATGTTTTTACTCCCACTTTCCCCCCCCCCCCAATCCTAGCAACAAGCAGCAGCAAAGGAACACAATCATCAGGGAGCAGGTGGGCACCTACCCCCTTAGGACAGGAGTTTGTTTCTCCTCATTCACAAAGAGAAGGGAGCTGCCTGTCTCCCTCTCTCAGTCCCTCCCCCAGCCTGCACCCAGCACCAAACAAACTTAGAAGCAGGCAGAGAGCTGTGTGCATTTCCCCATTCACCTTCCTCCCTCTCTGCCAGCAACCCCAACAAGCAAAAGCAGTAGGTTTCCTCCCCATTCAAACATCCCATGAGTTCTTCCCTGCAGCGCCCGCCTCCAACACCAAGCACACACTTTCCTGGGAGTAAGCCCCACTGACTCTATGGGATTTACTGCTGAGTAGACATGCTCTCCAGCTGCATTCAAACATCCCCACAAATTCTTCCCTGCTTCGTCCATCTCCAACACCAAGCACACACAGCTCATTCGGATCCACACTTTCTTGGGAGTAAGCCCCACTGAGTCTGATGGGACTTCCTGCCAAGTAGACATGCTCTCCAGTTGCATTCAAACATCCCTGGGACTTCTCCCCTGCAGTGCCAGCCCCCCACCCCACCCCAAGCACACTCACAGTCCAATCAGATCCACACTCTCCTGGGAGTAAACCCCACTGAGTCCGATGGGATTTACTGCTGAGTAGACATGCTCTCCAGCAGCATTCAAACATGCCATGATTTCTCCCTTGCATCGCCCAGCACACGCAAGCAGCACAAATAGACTCACAGTTTCCTCTCCCTCCTCAGTGCCTGCCCCCCCTAGCCAAACTCAAGCAGCACAAACAGACCCAAGACTTCTCACCCCCCCCCCAAGCCTGCACTCAGCTGCAGCCTCCCCAACCTAATGGGAGGGTTGTGGATGGGCGGGGCTCCTGCTCTTAGCCTTTTCCTTGCTGTCCCTGCAAAGAGCAGTCACTTTGGGGAAGAGCAGTCGCATAGGGGCAGCTAGGGCTCTGGTGGGTTTCCAGCAGGCCGCGTGCCCATTGGAGATGGGGGCTCCCTGGGGGGCCAGATTGGGGCCCTCTGCGAGCCACAAATGGCCCGGGGGCCAGGGTTTGGGCAGCCCTGACATAGATGACCCTGCCTGTAAAAATGAGAAGCAATGTTAATACTCAAACTTTTCTTTATTCAAAAAGCAAACTATCCACATGTACAGCTACTTAAAACAATATTGCTGGGGGTTTTTAAATCACATTTTCCTTATCCAGGTCTGGAATAACTATTGAACTATATTGCACAGATAGCACAAGACTGTATGTTATTATCTCCATGGCATCAGTATTCCTCCTGCCCTTTGCATGCTTTCATCACAGGATAGCAGGGATGGGGAATTGTGACTTGTGGACCCAAGTTGCCAAAATGCGTGTTTTTCAAGACTTGTGGTGACTCAAGTCACACATATCAAAAACTTGGGCACTGACTAGGGACTCAGGGGTTTTACTCTAAAAATGAAAAGATTTGTATAGACTCAAGTAAAGACTCGCTTTTCTGTGTGCTTGCAACTATATGTACTTGCTTGCTTTTTTTTGCTGCTTCTGCAACTTGACTCATTTCTCCAAAAGACTCAGAGCTGAATCAAAAATCTCAAAAAAAAGGCTGTAGGCAAATCACAATCACCTGTTATGATTTGTGGGTGACTTGAGTCATTAGGGGCTAGGGACTCAACTAGGGACTCAACTCAGGACTTGGGGAAATGGCTTCAGCCCATCCTTGCGTAATAAGGAAATAATAAGCAACATCCCTCAAATATTCTTCATTGTGAGAAATACTCCATGTGTGCTTAGACTTTGAAATATCCTTCCTGCTTTCTTGTCACTATCTATTTGTAGAATGTTGGTCACTCACAGTGCAATCCAAACATCTTTGTAATCTGGCCCAGCAGGTTCAGAGTGTACTAAACATGCTGTAAAGCACGATTGGTACTATTGGCGTGCTGGCAGCTCTGGCTCAAAGGCATGAGCTGACCCACCAGTGCTACATCCTGGAGCTGCACCAGCCAAAGCAAGTAGACTCACATCAGTCAGTGCAGGGGTATGGGGAGGGTGGCAAGAAGGCAAAAAGAG
Source organism: Tiliqua scincoides (assembly GCF_035046505.1). NCBI lineage: Eukaryota > Metazoa > Chordata > Lepidosauria > Squamata > Scincidae > Tiliqua > Tiliqua scincoides. The sequence continues at coordinate 38,743,942 of NC_089824.1, read as the reverse complement.
GGCATTTCTAGGTGCGAGAAGGGCAGAACGGGGTAGATCAGGCCTGGAAGGGGCAGGATCAGCAGAGGCCTCCTCCACCATATCCGAACCTCCTTCCTGGCCCTCCCAGCATTACACAGGGCTTTATGGATTTGCGTCAGCTAAATACCTGGCATGGATCCAAGAAGCCCCATAGGGCAGACTAGGGCTCAACACAGAATAAGTAGAAATAATGCAGCTTGGCTGTCAGCGGAAGAGTGCATGTTTTGCATGCAAAAAGGCTCCCTGAGATCTCCAAATAGGGCTAAGAAACTGAGATCCACCTAGAGAACTGCTACCAGCCACTGTAGACAACATTGAGGTTGAAGGACCAATCATCTGATTTAGTAGAAGACAACTTCCTGTGCTCTCCTAGCAGTTTAGTAACAGGTGGTCTAAACTGCATTTGAACAGAAGCAAAACATTTGAGAATAACATTGGCACATCTGTGAAATTTCTTTTTCCCATGCAAGTTGGTCCAATAATGGATGTTTTCCAGAAACACTGTACAACCTTTCTAGTTGTGCCAATGGTTGGTATTACTAAGTAACTCGAATTTTACTGAGTTCTCAATTCTTTTGGCTTTATTGGACATTACTTGAAATGTAGTTTTTTATGCCCAGCTCTACAAAAAGAGTAGTTTATAAATAAATAAGTAAATGAATAAATAGCCATATAATGGCCAGTATAAACATAATCTACAATGCCTTTAATAGGTGGAATAATTATGAGTATTCTTTCTGTTTCTAAGTTTTGAGAGTATTTATACAATCCACGTCGGCTGCAATAAAAGTTAATTACAGGATGTCTATGGTGGTAAATTAACACCCTCTTTGTAGCCAGAAGGAAACAAAAAAACTAGAAGATAATGAGTTTTATTAGCTCTCATAATGTCAGCCTTGCAGAGTTGTCTTGAAGTATTGGATCATTTAGGTACTCACTCCCCAAAGAGCTCCCCATAGGACCCAGTGAATCAATGCCTAATTGATCCATTTGTTTCCAGTCATTGGTTCAACTGATAACTACCAGCTGATAAAATACTTCTAGCACTGAGCATGTTGATTAGGAGAATCATCGTTTGCAATACAGAGCATTTATGGATCTCTAGTGCCATTAAATGGCTGTGCTATAAATGGAAAGCGGTGTCTGAATGACTTCTGTTTCTGAGCTTGTAGTGGGGTCAGGGACCTTCTTCTTTAGTCCTTAACTGGCTCTCGGGTAGTAGGTCGTCCTCCCAACCAATACACTGCTATAAGTGCTGCTGGAATCCATGTATCATTCATGACACACTTCTACTCTTGGTGACTGGGTGTCATATTTCTAGACTTGTCAATAGTCAATCACTAGTTCCTTAGATCTTCCTCAATATGTTTGAGCCACATTTTCTTTGATGCTGCCTGTTGAACCCTACAGCAGGTAGGTCACTCTCACCAGAGCAGCTTGTGTCCATTCTGCAGATGTGGCCAAACCATTGCAGCCTGTATTTTGAATTTGTTCTTTGATGGTTGCACCTTACCCAAATTGTCTTATTACAATAGCAATCATGAAGAGAGACACACAAGATTTATCTCAAGCATCACGTTTGGAAGACTTCGAGTTTGTTCATTTGAGCAGAGTTCATGCTTCCATTCCATATAGGAGAACTGGCAGAATCAGTATTCAGAAAAAGTGAATTTTGGTATTCAAAACCAGGAAGTTTTCAAATCACTCTGCGCAAATACACAGCATAAAAGTAACATTTTACCTAGTGCTAGAAGGAAAAATGGAAGAAATTTCAGGTCTTTCAGGGCAGCAAACTGTGCTGCTACCACCGAGAAGACCCTGTCCAGACACACCTGCCACATTTTTATTCCCCTGGTGAACAAAACATAAAATCAGGTTTGTATGGAAGGAGGCAATCCTCTAAATGCATAATGGCTTGAAATCAGATCAGGTATCTGAAGGTCCTGACAGCATTTTGAACTTGGAGACAAATGAGGGATCAATCTGCATAGCACTGATAGTCCAAGAATCAGACTCCCATCAGCATTTAAGTTGCTGCGTTTCCTAACTTTAGAGATCGCATGTAAGAAAGACATGGGGCCTATCTTGCTGGGTGACACACACAAACACATGTCTAAAATCATGCATGTTATGGAAAAGATGAAGGCTCAGAAGTCTCCCAATACAGGGGTCATCATAGATCTGTCAGATCCCTCCCCATTTTTTCCTGCCATGTTGCAGAGTTGGCCTTTTCCCAGAAGAGCGCAAAGGAGTAACATATCATCTGACCTTTTCCATTTGGAAGACCTCATCATCTTTATACCAGACATTAATTTGAAAGGTGGCCTTGTTTTGTTGAAATGGATAGAATACTAGATTAGAGGGTATGACTATAAATAATAAATGAATGGTAGCCCAAGATCACAATTAGACCCAGGTTAATAAGCATCAATTCCAGAGGGCACAGGGTTCCCCTTTAAAAGTGACCATCATATAATAAATGTCTCTTACTGAGCGACTTGAAATACATTCTTGATAATGGCTAGCTATATATCAATGCATAGGAAAAAACCCAAAAAAGATTCACAAATTAGTCTTTGATGTATCATACCTGGAATTGTTTGACATCAGTCATGTCAAACAAGTATCATAGCTGTGCATCTCTTGCACAGTAATACCACACACATCTGAAAATAATGAGTGCATCCCATTGATTTCAATGGCAACTGAAATCTCCAACTGAAATCAATGGGACTTAAACTTAAATAGGTTTGGTTGGATTATGGCCTTTTCCTTGGGTTTCGTCCTCATTAGTATCCCAGCTCTGTCACTTTTTTATGAACCATTTTACCTGCCATATTATCAAGCAGATTTGATCCATAGGAAGACAGATGCCAACATACCATGAGTGTTTGTGTGATGTGTGCAACTGTAAGCACATAAGTCAATAAATAAGTAAAGCCCATGATCCGAATGGTTATGAACCTAGCTAATGCACTACTGTTTCATGGTAAACTGAAAGAAAGACCAGAAGTACTTTAGAATAATGCATCAGCTCAGCTGCTCAAAAACAAAAACAAAGGTCAGTCATCCCACTGAATGCACACAAGCCATTGTGTTTGCCTAAAGTTACTCTTTGGGTTTTGGTAAGCATTACAATTCTTGAGGATATTTAGGATAACACTTTGGACACAAGAGCCCATGTGTGAGACCACCTACTTCTGTACAATCTGGAAAGTGAAAGTGAGCTGCATCACATGTTTACTAATGAGTAGGCAAACGTGCCTTAGTCCATCGGAAAGGGCAGGCTGAGAGGAATCCAACAACAACAGAATGGTCCTGATCCAATGAATGCAGCCCCCAAAAACAGCTGAGATGGAAGTCCCTCCCACCATGAAGACAGATGTATTGAGCCCTATGGAAAGTGAAACTAAGCCTCATGGTCACATTTACTCACAAGTAAGCAACCATGCCTTGGCTGGTGTGGAAGATCAGGTGAAGGAGAGTGCAAGGCTACCAGAATGGTCCTGATCCTATGCATCTGCAGCTAAACAAGTGCTCCAGAAGGCAGCCTCCCCCCACACCCCCACTAAAAAGGATCAAAACAGAGGCTTCAGTTGATAAGGTGAACTTTTTGAGATTTGCAAACCAGATCCTGACAGTGATCTGGTTTAAACAGAAGTTCTTAAATTGAACTGGATACTGGGTAGGGCTGAAAACCTGACTGGTTTTGGAGGGGGGCGTTATTGCAGGCAGGCTGCAGAGCATATTCACTTGGTGGAATAGGACTAGCTTCTGCTCATTATTTGTTTTACTTTAATTATTTATCTTTATTTTAATTTGCCTGATGATGTCACTTCCAGGGCGGACCCAGGACCATGACATCACTTCTGATGGGTCTTGGACAGATTGTCATTCTAAAATACTAAAAGTTTGAGAACTGCTGCAATAAGGTGTTAATAAGTTGACACCCGAGGGGGGCGGTGTGACACCACTAATGAAAATCACCACAAAATCACTAAAATCATAATTTGGAAGAATACTACTATCATGTTATATATCAATCAATGCGTAATTTCATGCAGAATATATTCTATCTTTGTAATATCAAAAGGTACAGCCAAAAAAACCAGTGGGGGCGGAGTGATGGTACATCACCACACCCACCACCTGGGGTGTTGCCCCGCCCACTGCATGGGGGTAACGCACTGGCATCCCGCACAGGGTGACACGAACCCAAGTGACACAAACCCACTGCGCAAGGCTCTCGGATAGGAGGGCGGGTGAGCGGTAGGGTTGGGATGCAGCCCTTATGCTGGATCCCAACCACCATTCCCAGGGAGCTTGCAACAGCTTCAAGCTGCTCCACTCTCCTCGGACTTGCGCCACCTCAGGAGGTGGCGCAAGTCCAAGGAGACCCATAGGGTCAGTGTTCCTTACCTGGAGATAAGGGGAAAACTTTCCCCTTAGCTCTGGCTGAGCCACTTTGGGCCACTATCCTGCACTGGATACAGCACCAGTCTCTTGGCTTGCCTGTTACAGCACAGGATAGGAATGTGCCCTTAATGTGATATTTTAATGCTGCATTGTTTTGAGTAGATTTTTAATGTTTATGGTTTTTATTGTGTTTTTATGTTGTATACCACTTTGAATGCCTTTCAGGAAGATAGTGGAGTAGAAATTTCTTAAATAGCGTCAGTCCATAAAGTTGCTCTCTAAACCTTCAAGCACAGCAGGAGACAGGCAAAGAGCACCTCATGGAACATTTAACATCCCACAGTGCAAATAGGCACACCTGGCTGGGAAGGTATATCACATGGAGCTATAAGAGGGAGGCCAACCATTGGACTTGCATGTGACACAGGGCATGTGCAACAACCTGTCCATCTGGCTACACTCTCACACATGCTATGCTCTTTGCATCACCTGTGGACATGGCTGCCAACATAACAAAAGACAGAGTAGCACCTGAAAGACAAACACACTAGTGGGGTTGCTAATCATCTTCTTCCAGCGGGGCTGTTGTGGTATACACTGCTCAGACTGGCATAGCTTCAGCACAGGATCAGGCTGTTACTTTTGCCAACAGTGCAATTTCACTATGGCTGGGCTAGTAGCATAATGACCTCAATTCCTCTGTGCCAAAGATGACTTTCCCATAGGTGTCCCATAGGTGACACCCAAGAAACTTATTAGCTGTTCCAGTCCTTTGTGCATTATTTCCACCTCTGAAGAAATAAATATCATACTTACATGGCTGTTAATTATCATTTTATATTTTGCGAGTGAATCAAGGCACTCAGTTCCTTTAGGGTTGTATTTTGGGGGGAGAATAATATCCATATCCATCTTTTAATACCCTATTCGCTGGGAGAAACTTCATGGGAGAACTGTACACACTTTACTTAGATATTGTGGGCTTGTAAACTGGACCCTAACAAAGAGAACAGATTTTGTGTATGAGTAGCCACATTCTGATAAGGCCACTTTGAACACTATACTGAAGAAGAAACTACAGCTACAGGTATACTCACCCTTTTGTGCTGGGGCAGCACAGTGTCTAGGAGACAGGCAGTGCAAGCCAAACCAGGTGCTGTGCTGGTGCAGTGGTTGCAGCAATGGCACAGGCTCTCATAAAGGTGCCATAAAGTGCTTTTCTTCTGACTCAGGAGAAGTGGCACCAGTGGGAAGGTATACGCTAAGCCAGAGCACCAGCTGCAGGTACAAGAAGGTAAGGCAGTGAGCAACACAGGCATCTGGAGGTGACAGGGAGGTGGGTTTCTGGGCAGGAGAGGGCGGGCCGATCTAGCCCAGGAAAGCATGGGATTGGTGGAGGTCACTGTATCCTAACCCTCCTCCCAGGCTCCTTGAATGTGCACCATATTTGGTACAGACCCAAGGGCCAGGTGGGGCTCAACATGGGGTAAGAAAAAAAATTTTCCCTTACCCAGAGGAGACCTCCAGCTGCCTCCTAACCTGCACTGGATACACTGCAGGTTAGAATTGGGCTGTAGGATATGAATCTGGTGTTCCTCATCTTCTCCATCAGCCTCAGCTTCCTGGCCAAGACATGATTGGTGTAATAATCAAGATAACACATGCAGAACACTCTGCATACTCAGAGAGCACTATGCAGTTTGTTTCCAGTGAGTAAGATAGGATTACAGCCAAAGTCTTACTGAACACAATGGACTTACTTGTGAGTAAGATTACATCATTTTCAAACACTTCTATAAGACAAGTATATTCTGAATTCCCATTACACTGTAATGTCCAAGGCACTAACAAAAAATCTCAAGTTTCTGAAAATGAAGACAAGATGTCATCTCACAAGATAGAATTATTTTTCATTGATCCTGTGGTAAAACATCTATTCTAGGGTATACATGTTCTAAGAATGAAATATGGTTCATTCATTCTCCTTTGTGGTCAGCAGTCCAACACTCTACAGAATCAAACAAACATGCCATGCCTGATTGAGGAAGCTAGCCTGCAGTCATTATCCATGATCACTGTGATAAACTCATCATTATCTATAAAAGATGTCAGGTTCTTACTCATGCTAATGTATCACTTCTTAGATAAACATATTGCATATGTCACACACTGGTGATGATTACATTCATGATTTATAGGCTCTGGATTTACACTTTTATTGACCAACAAGCAAAAAACAGTCATCTTCTACTTTTATGAGAAGCACCTCGATTCATTTGACTAATTATAACATTTGGAGGAAGCACTAATGACATTTCTAATGACAATATTAATGATTTGCAGATCAGGGAGGGAACATCAGCACTGTGATGGATTGCTTGTGCAACTTTCTAGCTATTGTCGATGAGCTTTTCTGATCCTCTATTGGCTAGGACCATGTGATGAAGAAGGCCTGTTCAGTTAAAAAGAAACAAGTCACAGCTGTAAAGTGGGGGGGAAATGGATCATCACAAACTTTCATCCCCTTAAGAATTGAAACTTCACATCAAACCAATTTTTTTTTTTTTAAATTGACACAGCACTAAACCTGCTAGAAGCAAACCAGAGAAACAGTTCCACAGGGCAGAAGGTAGGACTAATGGCAGGGACAGCACAAGATCCCCTAATGCCCAAGGGCAGCATGCCAAATGCTGCTATCCAAGGATGTGCCAGCCTCTGCCCCACCCACTCTGCAATGTTGTAGCTCAGTGCTCTGCTCCCTTCCACATTTCTTTTTCTTCTCTGCCCTCCTTTTCCAATCCAGAGAGTGGAAGGGCACAGTGGAAGCAAGTAGATGGATAGAAACTTCCCTCCACCCATCTGCTACCTAAGGTGACCTCTTCAGATGGCTTCATGGGTGAGCCACTCCAGCCCAAGAGGCATGGAACAGTAAAGAATGCATGACTTGCTGGATTGCATTCTCCCATTAATACCCTATTGCTCAGGCAAGTTGTAACTGTTGCCTTGAAGTATTTGTGGCTGGCTAAGGCAAATGTAATCCAATTGGATTTCACAAGGAAAGAGCAACCAACCACAGTTAGTGATGGTGCCAGATCACTGGGTTCCAGGGGCAAAGCTGCATGCTGGCTCCCCAGCATATCCCTGATAGAACATTTTGGCACTACTTCTGCCACCAGCTTCAATGACTGAGGAGTAGGCCTTCTGATGGGCCCTCAGCCAGTGTCCAACCTATCACAGTGGCACCCAGAGGGTCACAGACAACCTGAGAAACCTCAAGACCCAGCAGGATGCAGGCCACACCACTTCTTGCCAACATCAGTTCCACTTAACCCACTGATCCAACATGATCCGCTTACAAAACCATAAGCACCCTGGTCCTTTACAGATACCACCTTCCTCTGCCAGTTAAAACTTCAAAATAGACTGGACCTGTAAAGCTAGTTTATTTATACATGGATTTTTTATACCTGGATTTGAGTCAACAGGAATGGTCCCTGCAAATGAGAAGGAATGTGCTGAACCCTGGATAAGGGGAAAAATGCATCCCTTTAAAATCAGTTTAAAAAATTGAACAGTCCTTTAACAAAAGCCTCCTTAATGAGAGGGGGGGCAGCTGGCTGACAATCCATCAGTCCTCCTCTCTCCGGGCAACTCCTCCCTTCCCCCTGAACATTTGCATTGGTGAAGGGAGGGACTGAGTGAAGCGCCTTTGTAAGCTACTAATTGATGGATTGTCTTCTTAATGACTTTTATCTTGCATCACAAAGATCAATAAGGCTGTTTTTATCACAGGAGCAAAGAAACTTTAATTGATTTGCTACAGTGGGTTTTTTGCCATCCATATGAGTGCTTGGAAGAGGCTCCACCTGTATTTTAAGAAAGAGATTAGCACTTGGGGGAGACTTCTAAAGCTGCAATCCTATCCACACTTACCTGGCAGTAAGCCCCATTGAGTATAATGGGACTTCACTCTGAATAGACAAGCATGGGATTGGGCTCTAAGTTCCCTCCTAACAACACACAGAAGCCCCATAAAATGTTAGCACTATGCATTTACAGTAGCACAAAGTAAAACAATTAAGATAGCTTATCTAATCAGATACTCAGATTACTAAATTACCCAAACTGAAGAATAGTCAAACAACATCAACCACCATAATGCTGCCTTCCAGCATGCAGCCCTCAAGCATAATGAACTCTTGACTTTTCCTCCAGTTTGTAAAAACACACTCAGGTTTTATAATCCAAATCCCACCCCCATCATGCAACATTGCTGAGTCAGCACTTAACCAACCCACAAACTAACACATACACCAGATTACTAATTAAATGCACCTGGATGATCTCATGCCCTTTTCTTTAGTGACCAGCCTGTGATCTTCTTAAAGGGAATGGCAACTTTACTTACCCAACCCCATGCCATACCCTGGTTGACTCTTGATGCCACTCCTGTAACTACATGACTCTGATGTTAAAGCAAAGTCAAGGACAGTCAATTCACATCTTATGTGAGAATTATACTGTGAAGTTAGCACATAAGACAAAAACCAATTACAGGCAAAATTACCCTTAAATCTGAAAAATATGTACTTTCTTTATGAAAACTAAAATTACACTATAAGAGACACTCCTTGGGAACTGAAACAACTGAGGGAACAGCAAATTCAGGGCTCAATCCTATCCAACTTTTCAGCACTGGTGCTGCCATGATGCAGCCCCAAGGTAAGGGAACAAATGACCCCTTACCTTGAGGAAGCCTCTGTGACTGTCCCTCCACCACAGGATACAGTGCATGCCCCATTGGCATGGCTGCACCAGCACTGGAAAATTGGACAGGATTGGGCCCTCATTCTCCCATCTCACTCACTTCAGGGCATATACTCAGTAAGTGGAATGGTAGAGTGGACTTGCCTGCCCCCCTTTAAATGATTTAAACTGCCCCCCTTTCCTGCTCCCCTTTAAACAATTTAAACTGCCCCCCTTTCTCCGATGCAGAGGGCAGATTCTTGAATTTGCACAAGTAAAATGTGTGTATGATGTGACCTGACTACTTCAGTGGATGAACAGCTACTTGGATAGATAGTTCATAAGGCTCTGCAGGCCAAGGTCTCTCATATAAAGCTTTGATATGATCCCACTGCACACTGTACTGGTATGTGAGCCAAGCCCATTTGATTCCCCATGGAAATGGCAAGAGGTGGGCTATGGAGATCATATCACATAGTAGTGCTCACATTGCACAAGCACAGACATCTTTTAATAATAATAATAAATAATAAATAATAATAATAAATACAGGTATTTATATACCACCTTTCTTGGTCTTTATTCAAGACTTTATTCAAGGCGGTTTACATAGGCAGGCTATTTAAATCTCTGTAAGAATTTTTACAATTGAAAGAAGGTTCTATCTTACAAGAACCACAACATTCAGATGTTTCTTTCTGATCTAGTTTCACATTCTGGCCTCCATCCTCCCACGCTCAGAAGTCACTGTTAAGTTTTATGTCAAATGTATGTATGTGTCATTTTAAAGACACATGAATATAGCTGAGTGATAATAAAATGTACAGTGAAGTAACTCACAGAAGCGCAGTGTAAATCTAAAATTGATATGGCATAAATGTATCACCTCCTTTTGTAATTGAGTACAACTGGGTGTTTACAAAGGACCTTGTAAAATGTAGCTTTCAAATTAGCACAGCTGCATAGCTTCTCTTTCAATAATAATTTTATTGGTGATTCTAACTCTTACTGAAATATATTAAACTCTACTTTAACTCATGAGTGTGTCTTCCATTCAGTCCACTGTGCTGACAACCAGCCAGTGTGACTGTAAAAATCACAGCAATTAGCTGCAAAATACAACCTTAGGGACTATAAATTTGCTTCCTAATGAAACCACAAAAGATGCCTGCTGCCTTATTATTCTCTTTCCCTGGGGTGGGGTAAGAAAGAAAGCTTTGTGTTTAATTTCCTATGTTATATTTTAATTTCTTTACATAAGACTCACAGTAAACCATAACGTTTTGCCAGCACACATATCGATCTGTTGTCTTCACAAATAAAGTTTCTTGATTGGGTTTGTAAGTACTACATCCGTAAATCAAATCACCTTGGGATAAACAGGCACAAGCAGACATAGCTTCCACTGAAGGCCCCAATCGTACCCCAATAAATCTATTTTGAATAAACATAACTTCAGTGTCAATTTGACAAGTTGGACTAAATGACTTCTGGGGGGCTGATTTATACATTTGTCCAACATCCTTCACTGATAGGAAGCTGGAAACTGTACCATGGTCATTGGGCTGATTTATGTCAGAAATGTGTGCAAAAGAAAATGGAGGTTCTCTATCTTGTTCTTGTCCTTTCCTAGACTCCTGTTACTATATAACTGGCATCCTTTTTCTTTAATTACCTTCTCCATGGCTTGAGAGCTTTGATGACTTGATTAAGCCTTGCAGTGCAGTTCCAGTCCCTACCCATCTGATTAATTAGCCCAAAGCTTATTAACTTCCTAATTCCAATCAATAAAGCAATGATGCCTAACACTGCAAGGGCAAACTAAGGATAGTAGTTTTTATTTCAATATATGAAGCTGCTAATGTTGCTTTCTTTTTATTTGTCCCCCCTCCCCAGGAATTCTCAAAAATGTCAAAGGATGTATTAGCTAGGAAAATTCAAGAACAGACAACAGTATCCTTAAAGGAGCAACACAGGTGCTTGCTTGGAGAAAAGGTAAGCATTTTATGTGTGTTGACACTTTTGTGAATGCAGTCTTGCAATTATATCCCAGCAGCTATACTAGAGCTGAGAATAGACCAAATAGTGTAGTTAGATTAGGAAGTCATATTAGACTGTTTGTGGTCTTCATTACCAGCATTATCTGCTTAATTTGCTAGGAAAACTCAATGAAGTTTTCCTCATTGCCTATATAAGCAAGGGAAAATGAACAGGGTCAGGCATTGAGGTAATAGGAAGTTTGTTCTCCCAAACCTGAATCTGCATATATCAGCAAATCCCATCTCCACCATTGTGAAGAGCCCGTGTAAAGGTTGCTTTGAGGTGTATGGCCAACAACCCACAATTTCTTATTCCTTACTTTTCAATAAAATAGATACTAGTATTCTAAACTCAAAGGTTCTAGAGATGAACACTTGCAAAAGGGTATTTTTACCCCTGAGGTTATGTTTCATTAAGGCAGTAGTACTCAAACTTTTCCAGCCAGTGGCTCCCTTGACCCCCCCGTGGCTGTTGGCCATGACTCCCCATCATGTTCCTGAGGGCTGGAAGTGACATCATTAAACAGGAAGTGGCCAGAAATATTAACTATATTAAATATAATATTAAATATATATTATAATATAATATTAAATATATATTAACTATATTAATATTAATTATATTAATCATATCATTAATTAAATGCAGATCTTAAAAATATATTATTAATACACAGCAATATACATGCTTTATAAATGATCAGCTGCTGATCACGGTTGGAGACAGGATGCTGGAGTAGGTAGATTTTGTCTGGTCCAGGAGGACTCATTTTTTTTAACTTTGTAAGCATACCAATAGAATTGTTTTATCCAATGAACTTTGTGAACAACCAGTCTGACCAACATTACAAACACACACCCCTGTGGACCCCAATCCAACTAGTCATTTCTCCCATTCTCCTTGGATAGGATTGAACCCTTTATTAATTTAATGAAATTAAATTTTTCCAGCAGCTGGTGGGGAAAACAAAAATAGACCATGAAAATATATCAGAGCTGATAAGGGTTTGGTTAGGAAGCTGATTTGTCTTCTATACTGGGAGATGCACAGCCCAATCCTACGGATGCCTACTCAGAAGTAAGACCCATTACAGTCAATGGGGCTTACTCCCAGGAAAGTGTGCATAGGATTGGGCTGGCAATCACTTCATCAATAGCTGATAAGTACAGTATTCCCTTCAAATAGCAAGATTCATCACTTTAAAAATACAGCCTTTCCTCTTCAGTCAAACAACAAGATTAATAAATCACTTCAAAAACAGTACCCTTTTTCTGCTCCTGGCCAACTAAAGTGTGTGCTCGTCTCCCCCCCCCCCTTTGCCAACTGCATGGAAACAACTTTAAGACCCGTTGACTGGTAAAATAGGAAGCATTTTATTTGGGGAGGGGGAGGAAAGCGGGAAGGTTTGGAGATCGAAAGGGGGGAGTGGAAGAGGGAGGGGGTTGAAAAGTGAGATTTCACTTTGATGAGAAGCGATCCCAGGCTGGGAACTAGGAACCAACCAGACAAGGATCAGCTAGGGTTAGGACTGCAAGTTGAGTATGCTCAGTTGCCAGATGAGGGCTGGAGTCCAAGAGCTTTGGAAACAACATGCAGCGAACACAGAAGGCAGCAGCCTCGGAGTGGAGGGAGAAGAGGGCGGGGCGGCAGCAGCCACTCTTGCAGCTGAGCAACTCCCATTTCTTCTACTTTTTAAAAAAGTACAGACAACAGGCAGAAAACGGGCTCGTATTCTGCCCAGGCGTGTGACTGTATCACTATGAGAGGACATCCCGCGCCTCCCTTTGAGTTCCTGGTGCCGCACTAAAGAGCTGCGCCTCACAGTTTGAATAACACTGCATTAAGGGAATAATCAGACTGTCATAAAGGATTCTCCAAAAGACTAGATAATTTAACCTTACCACCACATGATCATTGCAAAACCTTGTCAATGTATGCAAAATTGCCAAAAGTGTCATTCACAGTTGACCCAACTGATGTGTCCACATGTCCAAGCCTATCAATTTACCCCAGGAAGTTCTGATAGAATACCAACAGGTTTTAGTCTCGCTTAAAGTATCCTAGTATAGATCTGAAATAGAACTTCCTGTTGATGTCACATCCTCTTCTAGTAGGCAAGTTTTTGGTTATCTAGTAAGAGCACTGATTGTCATGAGTCAGACCATTTATCAGTCCAGCATTGGCTATGCATAACATGAACCCCTGATTTAATGGTCTTCGGATATCATAGATGTTGCTTGTTTCTTTAAAAATAAGTCATATGTTTTGCTCATGCACTGACATGCAGCCCACGCATGTCATAAATGCATTCAGTTTTGCAAGATCACCAGCATTAACAGATACTCCTTCCCTACTGCATGTCCATTAAATGGAGGGTTCACTTTACAGTGCCTACTAGGAGCTTTGCAAAAGAACTTCCTTAAACCTGTTTCCAGGACCCCTTAAATGGAAACTAAGGAAAACTTTCCTTTTTTCTGTCTTTGACATTTAGTATGCGATTGCTTAAGTGCCTTTCAAAGACTCAATTTACAATTCAAAATGTAGGCACCTAGTATTAATCTATGAATACTTTTAAGCAGAGATGGCATCAGAGATTGGCTCCACAAGGGCCCAAGCCCATCAGGTCAGGCAGAGATTGCCGACCCTCAGTACTCATACTATTGCCCAATACTAGTGACTAGTACTTGACACCAGTACTAGTGCCCAATGTGCCATAGGGAGGTAGTGCGGGGGGGGGGGGGGAGAGGCTAGTGCAGATCTATGCCCAAGGGTCCTCAGCTCTACTTTTAGTTGTCAGCTCTGCTTTTAGGCCAATGCCTGGGTTAACTCTCAAAGTAATGGTACAAAGGAAAGAAAGACTAAGGACTTGATTGAAGCATGTAATCATGAATTACAGTCTACTTCCTTGTATGTATGAATCATTATCCTAAATTGGTAGATTTTGTATACCCACCTTACACACACACACACACACACACACACACACAGTGAGAGAGATGTTGTAAACAATGAGTCCAAATGGCTCATGAATATTACACTTCTTGGAACTATCGCCAAAGCAAAAGAACAAATACATCATAGGGCCTTAGAAAATGGTTGTCCTTGTACAACATTAACAATAATCTCAGATATCATGCAAGACAATGTTCACAAACATTCAAAACCCCCAGTGAACCCCCAGGTTCATGGAAAGGATGGGATCATTTCACTAGTTTTCTTTTTCCTTCCACAAGCTATTTCGCTAATAGAGTACAAATATTTTGGAAATGCTATAGTTTACTTCCTGATAGTTTAAAGTATCAGGAAGGCATTTTGCCAGCTCTGATAATCATCTAGGCAGCCTCTGGGAATGACAGCTCTCTGTTGGCTGAACAAGGCTATTTCTTCTAACATTAGCTCTGAGTGTTGTATTCTTTAACATTTGCAAAATGACTCTTGACTTGAAAGGACACCTCACTGAAAAGAGATGCTGCTATTTCTAGAGCAGTGTTTCTCAAACTGTGGGTCAGGACCCACTAGGTGGGTCACAAGCCAATTTCAGGTGGGTCCCCATTCATTTCAATATTTTATTTTTAATATATTAGACTTCATACTACCATGGTATGTGACGGCATTTGGGGAAATGTTACAGACCTGCACTTTTAACAAGCTACTATGTATATTCTTTTAACAATGATAGTAAATGGGTCTTACCCCTGGGTAAGTGTGGGTAGGATTCAACATTGGTAGGATTCAACATCCAACATTGTTAAAAATGTTCCTGCTTGATGATGTCACCTCCGGTCATGGCATCACTTCCGGTGGGTTCTGACAGATTCTCATTCTAAAAAGTGGGTCCCTGTGCTAAATGTGTGAGAACCACTGTTCTAGAGTTTTCTTTAGAACTCTTGCTCACTACATGTCTTCCCATGAAGTCACATGGGAAATGATATGAACACAAACTATCCAATTCTTCAGTATAGACCAGGGGTGCCCAAACCCCAGCCCTGGGGCCACTTGCAGCCCTTGAAGACTCCCAATGCGGCCCTCAGGGAGACCCCAGCCTCCAATGAGCCTCTGGCCCTCTGGAAACTTGCTGGAGCCTGCACTGGCCCAACACAACTGCTCTCAGCATGAGGGCAACTGTTTGACCTCTGGCATTATCTGTGGGATGAGGGCTCCCTCCACCACTTGCTGTTTCACGTCTGTGATGCAGTAGCAGCAGCAAAGGAAAGGCCAGCCTTGCTTTGTGCAAGGCCTTTTATAGGCCTTGAGCTATTGCAAGACCTTCATTCATTTGTATAAGTTCCACTTCTAGTATACTAATTTATGTAAACTTATGTAAATTTTTTCAATTTTTAAATGTAAATTAATTCTTTTTTCCCCCAGCCCCCAACACAGTGTCAGAGAGAGATGATGTGGCCCTCCTGCCAAAAACTTTGGACACCCCTGCTGTAGACCAACTGAAAAACAGCATGGCATCAATCAGCAAGCTTTTGGATCCTTTTCCCTTTATTAAAACAAATTAACAAACACAAACCCAGAAAACCTTGAACATACAGTAACGCAATGACAGTCTAGAACAGGGGTGTCAAACTCATTTCATAGGGAGGGCCACATAGCATTCATGATGCCTGCTGAGGGCCAGAAGTGCTGTCATTAGGCAAGAAGTGATGTCATTAAACAGGTCATGACCAAAAATAAACACTTTTTTCTCAGTTAGGAACTTATTAGCTGCAAATAACAAGAGAGAAAATATATGAATCGTGATCATATTTCAAGATATGGGAGAGCCCAATTTTCATGTGAGCTGCCCTTTCAGCAGTAACATCTCAGCACTACTCAGCAGCTGAAAGCCTGAGGGCCAGATAAAAAGCTTCCACAGGCCACATCCAGCCCCCGGGCCTTATGTTTGACACCCCCGGTCTAGAACATAGAACAGAGAGACAATAAAATAAAATAAAAACAGATATTGAGGACAGACATTTAGAACTAGCAAGTGCCGAGTCCTAAATCTAAATTACTTTGTTCTTCTGCAAAATCATAAAACATACTAAGTATCACATCTTAGTCTATTGATTATTTTTAAAATTCTTCCTCAAATTGTTCTAGAAAATTTTTCTATTCTTCATCAATTTGATTATCTATTCTTTATTTTATTTTCAACAAAAGATTTTATCTCTGAATCAATTTTCCCTTTCATGCGGAATCAATTTTCCCCTTCATGCGGAGGAAGTCCATGAACGGTTTCCAAGTCTCCATAAAAGTCTTTACTTACTCTTTAAGAAAAATCATATGTTTATCCATTTTCGCTAAGGCCAATAGCTTTAACCATCGTTCTTCAACTTAAGGTAGCTCTGGAACTTTCCAATACTTAGCATACAATAGTCTTGCCACAGCTGTCAAGTATAAAAATATAGTTTCAAAATCTTTCTGAATTCAATCATCAAGTATTCCTGACAGGAAAGCTTCTGGTTTCATTTGCAGTTTTACTTTGAGTATCAGTAGAATCTGCTAATGTATCAAAGTCCAATATATTTTGCTTTGGTACATGTCCACCAGCAAGCGTTTGGATCCTAAAGGTTTCTTCATCAGACTAACTGGTGAGCAAAAGAGGGAATAATGGGGGACAAGCTGAAGGTTCCGCAATTGTCTGCAGATTGTGAAAGCGAAAGATGGCGTTTAGGAGGCATTCATGCCAGGTTAAAGCAGTCCTTGAAGATGTGTGATGGTTTTAATAGTCACACGGGGCAGCTTAAACAAAGGAAGCAAAGAATGGTTGACCCATCCCCCTTCCAAATATTATGGAAATATAAATCTGTGGGTGTTTTGCCAGATTCCTGGTCTAAGCTCTGCCTAGAGAATTATGCCCACTTTAAGCTCATTAGCTCCCCTTCTTTCCCCAACAAGGGGAAACAAGAACAACTATTTCTGCACTGCTGGGCCCCACCACCAGGGTAGCTTGCCTGTTCAACCTGCAGAGGTCCTCCTTCCTCCTCTCTCCTGCCAGCAGCTTCCAGCCACTACAGCAACACCTTGGTCTTCAGCAGGTCTTGGGTGTGGCAGCCACATACCAGTCTCCAAAATCCATTTACTCATCTGTCCTTTAGTCAGTTAGTCCATCAGCCATTAGTTCCTTAGTCCATTAATTCAGTCTCCAACTTTCCTCCTCCTACTACCCACAAACCTGCATCAGGTGCTCCTTATATCCTTAGAGACCTTATTGCCTCTAGTGGCTGCAGCACCCCCTCTGCCTTAATCTCAGGCCTTAACCATAAAGGGGCCACTGCTGACACCATATCATATCTCCTCGCATTTCCATTACTGTGGGTTAATCCAGTCAATCCAGTCTCCAATGCTAAATTGAAACACATGGGATCCTTCCAAAGCAGAAATTAGGGGAAAAAACACAGCAGCAATTTGAGCTTTGTATCCTCAGAGTAGGCGATAAATTTAAGGTATTGCACAAGGCTGAACATCACATCAAATTGGGTGCATTTCTGAGTATTGGGGGGCATTTCCAAAACTATTCAGTATTAAGAATATCCAATACTAAGCACTGTTAAGTCTCCTTGTATCTCATAACAAAAATCTCAGTATCAGTGTGTGTGCACACCAACATAGGATAACATTATATCTTGAAATGGGCTCTAAGTCATGAAAAATCATGGGAGTTACAGCCCAATCATATCCAGTAGTGCCCAGTAACCTGTGTGCACTGCCCCACAGTGTGTAGCACCACCAACACAGTGTGTGCTGCAGGCAGGGGACAAGGCAGCCCAGGATTGATGAGTAAAGATATTTTTTACTTACCTCCTCTCCCGCTGCCTGGTTCCCAGTAGGCCTATTCAGATCAGCTGTTTTGAGGGTGTAAGGGCCCAATCCTACCCAACTTTCCATCACCGGTGCAGCCACAATGCAGCCCCAAAGTAAGGAAACAAATGTTCCCATACCTTGAAGAGGTCTCTGTGACTGCTGCCCCACCACAGGATGCAGTGCACACCCCATTGGCACAGCTACACCTGCACTGGAAAATTGAATAGGATTTGGCCCTAAATCTGTTAGCTCCAAGGAGGTGTGTCAGACATGGCATATGGGTTCTGGATTTCACAGATGCCACTGAGATCCACCCCCGCCTGATCCTTGCCCCAATCCACCTCCAATCTACCCCTACCACTACCTTACCTGTTCAATTGGCCAGTTTACTGCCTGCCAGCATAGGGTTTACTGGCTTCCCGACCATCAGCAATGAGCCACCTGCCTTCAGAGTTGCTCAGGTAATGGTGGACCATGTGTTACGATGGTGGTTCGCAAGATTCGACATCGTGGGCCATAAATCTCCTAGCCTTTAAGGTGCCACAAGTCTCTTTGTAGTTTTGACAGGTTAGTGAATATTCCCTGCACATTTATTTGGAGATTATTTGTGTCCAATGAAAATTATTTTCACCTAATGTGTACCTCAAACAAGAAAAGTAGAGGTGGTAAAAATGAGAGAAGTTCTCTGTGTGCATCAGAGACAATGTACCATTTTAATTTGGAAACCAATACTTCCTTGCTTGTCCTTCCTCTCTCTTATATTTCTATACTTATATCCCATTGAGTCATATCTTTAATGATATGGATTGGCCCCCAAATACATACAACTGGAGAATCAAAGAGGTAAGGATAAATGCAAAGCTATTGTATAAAGGCTATTCCACCCCCAAAGGAATTAAATAATGGCATGCTATTCTCCATCACACTTAGCATATGTTTTAACAAATGGATTTTAGTGTCCAGAGGACAGTAAAACTCCCTTATCCCTCACATGCCTCATGGGATCGTGCCTGTAGGACATTAATGGAAGCTTCCTAACCAGTGTGAGTTTTCTAAAACAATGACAACTCAAGGTTATTCCTCTTAAAATGAAACATGTTCAATAACATAGCTGAAAAAGGCACAGATACAGCACACAGACATACTTGAAGATGTCAATCAGATTTCTTGTTACTTCTTCAAATCTGATATCTAATGGGGGGCATTTATGCTAAAAGGCATTAACAAAATCAAGAAATCAATTTCTAGTAAGAAGCATTCAGTATGAAGAAAAGCAAATGTTCCTTCTCTCTCTTTGGATTTTTTTTCCCCTCACAGACATTGCAGGAAAATGCTGAAGACGACCTGCAGCAGGTTATTGATGAAAAACAGCCAAGGACATTATTCTTGGAAGCTAACATGAAGATTAACATTTCAGAATGCTGCAACTGGAAGACAGTGGGAAGTCAGCACTAAAATACATTTGTCCACATCTCAACATGGTTCAGGAGTAATGCAAAAAAGTACAGAAACCCTTCTAGTTAAAGGGACAACAAGAGAAACAGTTAATCAGGCCCTTAAAACAGCCAATAAAATTAAATGAAAATGTCCTGAAGAAATGGTTTTTCATGTTGGCTAGGGAAAAGATGTCTACAACATGGAGCAAATATTAAGCAACCCACCAGTCAAGCCAAGTATTGTGAAGGTGTTCCATCCCAGTCCTACACAGGGACCCATGTGGCAACACTTCACAATGACTATCAACACCATTTTGGTGAAAAGGGGGAACATGTTGATAAATTAATATAGCTTATTTTGAAAGCGTAAGGCCCAAATCCTAACCTATTTTCCAGCACTGGCATAGTTTTGCCAATGGGATGTGTGCTGCATTCTGCAGTTGGGGGGCACTCACGGAGCCCTCCTCAAAATAAGGGAGTGCTTGTTTCCTTACCGAGAAGCTGCACTGGCCTTATGTCAGTGCTGGAAAATGGGTTAGGATCGCGCCCTAATATAGTCTCTTTGATAATATTTATATGAAAGGTTTAAACACATACATGAGTGCATGCATACAGACAGACAAAGAAAGTCATCCACACACGCACAAAGAGGAGATTGAGTTGAAAAGGAAATAATAAAGACATAATTACTATTAATAATCACTAATTAGAAAGAGCTGGATGGTTATTGGCTGATGAGGAGTTTCTCAGTCACAATAGGTAAGGTAGAAGTAAGTTTCTAGCTAGTGAAAAGTGACAGTTAAGGGCCCAATCCTATCCAACTTTCCAGCTCCAGTGTAGCCACAATGCAGACCTGTGGTAAGGGAACACATGTTCCCATACCTTGAGGAGGCCCCAGTGACTGTCCCTCCACCTCCGGATTCAGCGCACACCCCACTGGCACAACTGCACCTGCACTGGAAAATTGCATAGGATTGGGCCCTTAGTCAGAAAGTGATAGTTGGGAGTTGGAAGGAAAGTGAAAGGGGGACGAAAACTGGGGGACACAAAAATACCTGAGAAAAAGAAAAATGATATAAATGGGAAAAAACACTATCCAAAAATTGAGGAAAAATAATAGCCTGGAGAAAGGCTGTAGAGAAATCTTCCAAATAAATAGAAAAAGATAAGGAACCATCAGCTATACTAGGGAAAGCAATATTAGAGGCAGGACTGGTTGGGTTCTTTCATAAGATGATTGGTCTCAGTTGTTTAATAATTCTTTGTATAAGAAATAAAATGAAGGGTAAGTGCCCTTTTCTATACTGTTATAAAAAGTGAATGAACAGTAAAAACAAGGCTATACAACTTTAAAAGTCAAATCCTATCCAACTTGCCAGCACTGATGTAGCTGTGCCAATGGGGCATGCCCTGCATCCTGCAGTGAAGAAGGCAGTCACATGGAGGCCTCCTCAAGATATGGGAACCTTTGTCCCCTTATTGTAGGCTGTATTGTAGCTGCATCAGCTCTGGAAGTTGAATAGGCTTGGATCAAGCATGTGTGGGTTACAAAACCCCAGTGCCTAAAGCTCCACCACTCTACATAAAGCTACAATGAAGCAGAGAGGAAGTTACACTAGGAATAACCTGGTGTAATCAGAAAGCCAGTAACCATTAAGCCCAAGCTATGCAGAGCTGTTTGGAAAGAAGAGGGCTCTAACCTCCTTTCATTATCTACACAGTTTGGTTGCCTGGGGTAAGGGACCTAAAGATATGGTTTTGTTGCTGTTGGTATCCTTGTTTATACAAAGCTGCAGATGTGAGTCACTTTCCATTTCTTTCCAAAAGGTCTTTACCACTGCATTTAAATGCATTTTAAAGCAGTTTGTAAGGAATTGTTATTAAGCTGACCAACTGCCAGTTCAGCACAGTGGAGACAATATGGCTTGAGTGACTCTCAAAATATGGGCTTGAAGTGTTATCTTCACTACCTGAAAGAAAAAGAAAAGGAGTACAATCATTGGGTATAGAAAAGATCCAAAAGGACTACAGATACAACCTATTTATCCATGGATTTTTTTATCTGTGAATTTGTCTCAATGCAAATCAGGCGGGGGAAATTGAAAGTTGAACACACCTTTGCCCTGTGCTGGCATCTTGCTCAAGGCAGCCCAAATTACTGCACAAAGGCCACACCTGGCACAGGCAGGGAAATAGCCCTGGAAGAGGTTCCCCTTTCAAAGGAACAGTAAGACTCCTGGAGCCCCTGAGGCAGCAAAGAGGCTGAAGAGGGGAAGAGGCCCCCAAAAAAAACCTCTGTAGCCAAAGCACATGCAGCGAGGTTAGACCTGGTTAGAGGACCTGAACATAAGAACAGCCCCACTGGATCAGGCCATAGGCCCATCTAGTCTAGCTTCCTGTATCTCACAGCGGCCCACCTCATCCTGGTGCCCTCCCTTGCATCTGGCATTCTGACATAGCTCATTTCTAAAATCAGGAGGTTGCGCATACACATCATGGCTTGTACCCCGTAATGGATTTTTCCTCCAGAAACTTGTCCAATCCCCTTTTAAAGGCATCCAGGCTAGATGCCATCACCACATCCTGTGGCAAGGAGTTCCACAGACCAACCACATGCTGAGTAAAGAAATATTTTCTTTTGTCTGTTCTAACTCTCCCAACGCTCAATTTTAGTGGATGTCCCCTGGATCTGGTGTTATGTGAGAGTGTAAAGAGCATCTCCCTATCCATTCTGTCTATCCCCTGCATAATTTTGTATGTCTCAATCATGTCCCGCCTCAGGCGCCTCTTTTCTAGGCTGAAGAGGTTCAAACGCCGTAGCCTTTCCTCATAAGGAAGGTGCCCCAGCCCCATAATCATCTTAGTCGCTCTCTTTTGCACCTTTTCCATTTCCACTATGTCTTTTTTGAGATGCGGCTACCAGAACTGGACACAATACTCCAGGTGTGGCCTTACCATCGATTTGTACAACGGCATTATAATGTTATCCGTTTTGTTCTCAATACCTTTCCTAATGATCCCAAGCATAGAATTGGCCTTCTTCACTGCTGCCGCACACAACAGAAGAAGGGTTCCACTAAATCCAGGAGGGTGCCCGCATGGCTAACCAGCCAAGTTAGAGAGGCTGTGAAGGGCAAGGAAGCTTCCTTCTGTAAATGGAAGTCTTGCCCTAATGAGGAGAATAAAAAGGAACATAAACTGTGGCAAAAGAAATGTAAGAAGGTGATATGGGAGGCCAAGCGAGAATATGAGCAACGCATGGTCAGCAACATTAAGGGGAATAATAAAAGCTTCTTCAAATACGTTAGAAGCAGGAAACCCGCCAGAGAAGCGGTTGGCCCTCTGGATGGTGAGGAAGGGAAAGGGGAGATAAAAGGAGACTTAGAGATGGCAGAGAAATTAAATGAGTTCTTTGCATCTCTCTTCATGGCAGAAGACCTCGGGCAGATATCGCTGCCCGAGCGGCCCCTCATGACCAAGGAATTAAGTCAGATAGAGGTTAAAAGAGAAGATGTTTCAGGTCTCATTGATAAATTAAAGATCAATAAGTCACCCGGCCCGGATGGCATCCACCCAAGAGTTATTAAGGAATTGAAGAATGAAGTTGCTGATCTCTTGACTAAGATATGCAACTTGTCCCTCAAAACAGCCATGGTGCCGGAAGATTGGAGGATAGCAAATGTCACACCTATCTTTAAAAAGGGAAAGAGGGGGGACCCGGGAAACTATAGGCCGGTCAGCCTAACATCTATACCGGGTAAGATGGTGAAATGCCTCATCAAAGATAGAATTTCAAAACACATAGATGAACAGGCCTTGCTGAAGGAGAATCAGCATGGCTTCTGTAAGGGTAAGTCTTGCCTCACGAACCTTATAGAATTCTTTGAAAAGGTCAACAGGCATGTGGATGCGGGAGAACCCATGGACATTACGTATCTGGACTTTCAGAAGGCGTTCGACACGGTCCCTCACTAAAGGCTACTGAAAACACAGTCAGGGAAGTAGAGGACAGGTCCTCTCATGGATTGAGAACTGGTTGAAGGCCAGGAAACAGAGAGTGGGTGTCAATGGGCAATTTTCACAATGGAGAGAAGTGAAAAGCGGTGTGCCCCAAGGATCTGTGCTGGGACCGGTGCTTTTCAACCTCTTCATAAATGACCTGGAGACAGGGTTGAGCAGTGAGGTTGCAAAGTTTGCAGATGACACCAAACCTTTCCAAGTGGTGAAGACCAGAAGTGATTGTGAGGAGCTCCAGAAGGATCTCTCCAGACTGGCAGAATGGGCAACAAAATGGCATATGCGCTTCAATGTCAGTAAGTGTAAAGTCATGCACATTGGGGCAAAAAATCAAAACTTTAGATATAGGCTGATGGGTTCTGAGCTGTCTGTGGCAGATCAGGAGAGAGATCTTGGGGTGGTGGTGGACAGGTCGATGAAAGTGTCGACCCAGTGTGCGGCAGCAGTGAAGAAGGCCAATTCTATGCTTGGGATCATTAGGAAAGGTATTGAGAACAAAACGGATAACATTATAATGCCGTTGTACAAATCGATGGTAAGGCCACACCTGGAGTATTGTGTCCCGTTCTGGTCGCCGCATCTCAAAAAAGACATAGTGGAAATGGAAAAGGTGCAAAAGAGAGTGAATAAGATGATTATGGGGCTGGGGCACCTTCCTTATGAGGAAAGGCTACGGCGTTTGAACCTCTTCAGCCTAGAAAAGAGGCGCCTGAGGCGGGACATGATTGAGACATACAAAATTATGCAGGGGATAGACAGAGTGGATAGGGAGATGCTCTTTACACTCTCACATAACACCAGATCCAGGGGACATCCACTAAAATTGAGCGTTGGGAGAGTTAAAACAGACAAAAGAAAATATTTCTTTACTCAGCGTGTGGTTGGTCTGTGGAACTCCTTGCCACAGGATGTGGTGATGGCGTCTGGCCTGGACGCCTTTAAAAGGGGATTGGACAAGTTTCTGGAGGAAAAATCCATTACAGGGTACAAGCCATGATGTGTATGCGCAACCTCCTGATTTTAGAAATGGGCTATGTCAGAATGCCAGATGCAACGGAGGGCACCAGGATGAGGTCTCTTGTTATCTGGTGTGCTCCCTGGGGCATTTGGTGGGCCACTGTGAGATACAGAAAGTTGGACTAGATGGGCCTATGGCCTGATCCAGTGGGGCTGTGGGGCTGTTCTTATGAGGTGGAGCACTCTCTCTCTCTCTCTCTCTCTCTCTCACACACACACACACACACACACACACACAGAGGGTAGTAATAGAGGGGATTGCTTTAAAAAACCCAGGGAGTAATCCCCCCCCCCAAAGACTGCGATGGTGCAGGCTCTCCCTGCTCCAGCCTACACAAAGGAAACAGCCCAGCAAGCAAGTCTTCCCAGCAAGCCAAAGCAGGAGATTTAGGCTACAATCCTCTCCACACTTTCCTGGGAGTAAGCCCCATTGACTGGAATGGGACTTACTTCTCAGTAGAAATGCATAGGACTGGGCTCTCTGACTACAATCCTCTCCACACTTTCCTGGGAGTAAGCCCCATTGACTAGAATTGGACTTGCTTCTGAGTAGAAATGAATAGGACTGGACTCTTAAAAGCTCAGCATCCCACCTGTGAAAGAAGCGGGGAGGGCTGAGTATGGAGTGGAGGAGCTGGAGGTGATTGACAACCGCTGCCTTGGTTTCCTTCCATCTGGAAGTGTCAGGCTGCAGTGTATTTGCTTAACTCTATGGAATTTAGCACAAAATTGCAAGGTCATGGAAAGGAACTCACATGCATAAATAGGCTCCACCAGTATTGTTATGAAAAGTTCTGTGACATCACAACACTAATCACAGATGTAGCAATGTGTAGATATGCTGTACTTTCCATTCACAGGCCTACAAAATTGAGGGTCAGAAAAGTTTTTCCCAAACTTTATAGTGGTTTGACATGATTTTGGGGTGCCGATTCCAAAAATGGCATCCATTTTGCCCTATCACATCCAGTTCTGGAGATATAGTATAGCCTCGCTAGTGAATGGTTCAAGCAGCTTCCTAAAGAGGAAGCCATGGTATAGGCTTCCTCATGAGGAAGGTGCTTGAACCATTCACTAAAGAGGCTATGCCGTGTCTCCAAAACTAGATGTGACAGGGCAAAACAGCACCCCAAATATACCCAGGAATTGGTGTAACGTTTGAGGAAGCAAAATGTATGTTGGCCTGTATAATCAACCTGATAATCAACCATTACCATTGGACCACCACTGCAATACCCGCACTGGGCTCAATGCCAATATATTTTCTTTAGGATTCAGAAGGAAAGAAAAAAAAAACCAACAACAAAAAAAACAGAAAGAAAATGCAGGAGGAATCTTCTGAATCCTACCAGCTTTCTGGCCCCTTCTCCTTCCTTAAAAGTCACAGGTGCCTTTGTGGATCAACAGGCCCATTGCACATTTGGCAGTTAGCATAAGCCAGTGCTCTGATATATCCTACCCTGGGGACTGAACTGAAGCTGTGCCTTTCTCCTGAACCTCTTGCTTGAGGAACCTCTATGGGGGACCTTGTAACACATAGCCCAGCTAGCTTTGGGAGAATCTGAGTTATTGTTTCTACAAGCTCTATTGTGCTGAAGTCAACTAGGAAATAAGATGTCTTTACATATCAATGCTTCTTGCCAGGGTGGTTTGACCCCACAGCAAGTAAAACTCCTGAAGGTGGAGACAATCTCTCAGCAGGAAGGGAGAAAAGAAGTCAGATTTGGCTTCAAGCACCTCATCCTCTGCAGGCTGCAGAGCCAACCATTATCACAGTCATTGTCATGATTATCTTGAAATCTATTGCCTTTCACTCCCCAATTGGCCTTTTCAGCCACACTAGAAGCTGTTCCAGAACCACCTTTCAGAGCGGGATACCATAGTCTTTGGAGACTGAAGGATGCCAAGGAGCTTTTGCCTCTCATTCCATGCATCTATCAAGAAAAGACCCAAGACCTTATTAGTCAGAGCAGTAAATGCTGGTTGAGAAAGGACAAAAGGAAGCCAGCTCATAGATAAATTACTCTTCATTCTGGCTACAGTCCTATCAGCTTTGTTAATTCTGAGTGACATTTATTGATAAAGTAGATTTTAGGACCACTTCCATCAATCAGATGGACTGTCTGAGCATTTTTGCCCTCTTTCTGGGCTACCTTGGAAATACACACAAGCTCTCACCACCCAACAGTGCCCAGGGGATTTGATCATTAACCTTCTGTTCTGGCCTGGTTGTCTCAGAAAAGGCTATACTCCACTCACCAGCAGGATGTTTATTTTGAAGAAATGGTTCCTGAGGTTCCTTGTTATTTTTTCTGGTGTTTGGGAGTTCATATTGGTGAAAACAAGTTTCTCATTTGGCAGCGATACAGCCACGGGGGGGGGGGGGAATGATTACATACAGCATCTTCTCATGAACTGTATACTTAAATCCCAGTGAAATCAATGAGGCTTTAAAACACCAACATTGTGCAAAATCAGAACCAGTAACCTAAGAAAGAAAGCACCAGTGTCCTGGGCTACACAACCTATTGTGCTAAATGACCAAAAAGCTGAGTGACATGCCAAAGATTTTATTTTGAAAATCTGCTTCGGGGTTATTTTTTAGGTCTGTTTCTGTTTTCCTGTCCTGCAATGCATTTCATGAAAGCCTGATCACATGGCTTGGGGAAAATATCAAACTAATTTAAAGGTGCTGGATTAAAGAAAACAGGGAGGAAACGTACTACCAGTAGTTGCAATGCAGAGAACTGTGACCAAAGGAGAAGGTAAACACCAGTCCTGAACTCATTGTCCTCAAAGAGTGAGCACAACTCCTGAGGAGCCAAAGCCTCTCAAAGCATCAACCAGCTGTCTAGCAAGTGGAAGCAAGGCAAGGAGGGCATATACAGTAAGGACCTCATTTCCTACCTCCTGCCTCCAATAGACAACAGCAGCAGTTGAATTAGCAGAGCCCCATCTTACACTCACCTAAAGACGGCATCTGTCTCAGCTGATAGGTCTGACAAAATGTTGGTCCCTCCAAGGTGAAAGCATATCCATCAATAAAGGCAGGAGACACAGTGAAAGCTCAGCTTAAAAGCAGTACATACCTAGAGGATCAAGGATGCCATAGTCATGCCAACAAATAGGTGAGCGTTTTCACTCTCTTTCCAACCAACCTTCAAAATACATTTTCATGCAAACTGGAACTGCTATAGTGGCAATGACTGTTCCCTTCCTGCTGTCTTCCTGGCCACACCCAACCACTCCCCCCCCCCTTCCATTTGTTCCCTGGGTTCTAGGGAGCAAGCTGGAAGAGAAGGTAGAGGTGGCTGCTGCTCCTACCAGGCCAAGACTGCCAGCTGCTGTCATCACTTCCCTGGGAAGTGAGTGGGAGAGGTGAATCCAGCTTCTGCCACCTCTTGGGTGGGCAGACCATGCAGCCACAGCTATGGCGCTAACTTCCCACTTATTCTCCAGATTCTAAGAAGTAAGCAGGAAGTGCATGTGTCCACTGCTGTGCACAGACCTCCCCCAGAAGGCTAGTGTACAGGTGTACTTCTTACACACATGAAGATTTGCCAGACGTGTGGGCTGCTTGCAGGCTGCATGCTTTTCCCAATACAGAAGCCTGTGGCAGCATTGCCGCCACAGCAGGATTGTACGTATGGATCGTAGTTACAGCATCAGACCAACTGCATCAGTTTAGAACACTGGGGAAATGTTGTTTTAGAAATTTTGTAAGACTTAGAACATCAAAAAAGAAAGAGAATGAAGCCTGTATGAAGTCAATGACCCCGGAAAATATGCAGCCAAAAAATAATTAAGCATTTTTAAATCCCATTGATATGAATGGGAGAATTATTCAGTGGAAATCTAACAGCACCTAGCAGAGTGGCATCAATTCCTATATTCAGGATATGAGATGGATTCAACAAGTTACACATTACTGGGGTAAAGCTAGTCTTGAGAATGACAAGTTTTCTTAAATCTTCTCTTTAACCTAGGATTTTCCTTATTGAAGTTCTGTGCATTTCACATCTGCATGACAGACAAAAGCCCATGGAGATGCAGTAACAGCTTAAGGCTCTTCCAGTTGAATTCCTGTCTGTCATGCAAATGTGACATGGACCAAAAATCTTTCAGAAACTTAAAGCAGTGGCAACCCCCCCTTTACTCTTACATCGTGAGTGGAGCTAGGGAAAACGGTTTAGTTTTAGAAATGGACAGACATATCAGTCCTTCATCCATGGGGGTGCCTTTCAAAAAGAAAAATAACTCTTAGAAACATTGTCACCATTTCTTTCTGAGTTGCTTTCGTCTACATATAATTAACCACATTCGACATGTCGCCTATAAGTCGACCCCACAGATAAGTCGAGGGCAGGTTTGAGCCAATAATCATGGAATTTTCTATGACCCTCAAATAAGTTGGGGGTTAAACTTAGGGGGGGTGTCTGACTATTGTTTTGTCTGATTTTACCCAAGGCCAGATCCTGAAAAAATAACCTACCACTAATTGTTACCTAAGAACTGTAGTCTCTATTAAAAACATAGTAAAAGATCATAAGATACATTTTTATTCTTTTTTAAATTCTGGTCTTCACCACCTTTTTGTAAACACTATCAGAGTAAGTGCACTGTAAACGACATACCAGTAAAACAGTGGTTCCCAACCTGGTATTCGTGTACTCCCAGGGACACTCAACAGGAGCTTTAGGGGTACTTGAAAAAGAATGAAATAATGGCAGAAAAAGGCAGGCCGTGCTCCAGAATGCCTTGCAAGGACCAACAAGGCAGGAAGGGAGGTAGCTAGATGGCTGTGAAAGCCCCACCAATAGCTAGTTTTTGGTCATCAATTCATCTGCGTACCAGTGATTGAAAACTAGCACAGTAAAAAAGCTGAAACATAACATGAAAAGTGATCAATCACCCAGAATTTCTCAGCACACTTCTGGTGCAAAACAGTGCAAAGGCAGAGTCTTCTGTTTTTCAAAGTGCAATCCTAATGAGTGCAATCCTAACCCCTTATGTCAGTGGTTTCCAGCACTGGCATAGTGGTGCCAATGGGGCATGTGCTGCATCCTGCAGTTGGGTGTCACTCATGGAGGCCTCCTCAAAGTAAGGCAAAGTAAGGGCAATGCTGCATTGCCCTTATGTCAGTGCTGGAAAGCACTGACATAAGGGGTTAGGATTTCCGATTCCCCGATTCAATTCTGATTCAATTTCCAATTCTCCATCCCCTGCAACTCCACTTGTGCAGTCTTAATGGGTGCCCTTTACTGACAAACTCCTCAAAATTCCTGAGTCATTTTGCCTTGAGTCAGAGTCTTTTGGGTTAGGCGCTCCAGGGCACAGACCAAAAGGCAATAGGAGGCATTCAAGCTTGGCAAGGCAGGACAAGGTGGGACAGAGAGAGTGAGGGGACAGAAGTGGCAAGCAGGAGAAGGGTGGTGTGGCAGCAGCTGGGAGGCTTACAGTAAAGGTATGACCTGCTGCTTCTTGCCCAGTCTGAATTATGGGCCCACAAGTTGTTTCACGTACCAAAAAAAGTAAGCAAGCACATCCAGATACAGACAGAATCAAGTCTGCAGATGTGGAGATTCATTCTAAGTCAGTGGTCTCAGACTTGAGTCAGTGCCTGAGTCATTGACACAGGTGACTTGAATGTATACGAGTCAGCAAAAAACATGTGTTTTTGCTACTCTGACTTGAGTCACCTGACTTTAGTTCCCATCCTTGGTGAATACAACTCTCCTTGTTATTGGCCAGTCCTGCAGAAGAGTCTATCACATCTTAACTGTTTTAGGGCAAATTGCTTTGAATGTATACCACCAATTGAAAATGACATTTAATCTACAGCAATTTGTTTTTAATGCCTGTACAGCTTCACCTTTGACCTTAGGTTTAGAACTGCTTATCAATTGACCTTTGCCTTTCTCTTTGTTGAAATCTCTGAAACTATGGCTAAAGTCTGAGAGTGATCAATACTAATATGTTAAACTAATGCATTAATGAGGCTTTGTTATAGACTGACAATTATTTTACTCTGTTCCTGAAAGTGACCCTACAAGACAGAGATAAAGTTCTTCAGAGGCCTTTTCTTTAATGTTCAACTACGACATGGGAATTAGCTCACAAAGACATAGAGAGAAGCTTGGGCCACACTAAACAACAGCTTTTAAGGGATGTCTTTGTAAGCCACAGCTCCTTGGGGATCACAGGGAAAACACAAGGCCTTAATCATCAGTCCCACAAGAAGCATATCCACCATCTGCCATTGTCCTAAAGTCATCTGCCCAGCAGCCTTTCAAGTTATGTATGGAAATAAAATCGAGGCACTAAAGCACCTGCTTGCCATTGAGCAGCAAACACTGAAAGCAAAACATCAGGCAAACTAGATTGAATTCACTTAAACAAAGCAGAGGGAAGAAATTGCTCACTGATCAATCCCATGCTGCTGTTTTGGCTGCTGTTGCACGTGCAGAAATGTTTGATGCTGGAATTGATGGCTATAGTAGGATCAAGAATCACTGCCTTGCTCATTTTTAATACAACTACTTTATTCTGCCCTCTCCCTTAGTGTCAGTGCCAGATTGCTTATGGCCCTGGGGCAAAACCCTACATTGGACATCCCCAAGTTGATCAGTGGTGGTAAATGACAGTTCCACTCGAGGGGATGGGAGTGTAACTTAGAAACCTTGAGATGATGCAGGAGCCTCTGGGTCTATTCATATTTATAGACAGGAATTCCAAATGCAGTGGTGGCCCAAGTTTCTGAGCTGACTTCCACCCCTGGTGGCAGCCCATCAGTAATGAAGGGTTCAGGTGGTTGGCCCAGCCAGGTGGGCCCAAACTTGGTCAACTCCTGGCATTGCCCCTGCCCTTAGAATCCAGTGGAATAGGTGAAGACCAGGATCCAAACATGCTCAAAGACTACACAAGAGAACTTTGCAGGACTCATGCTCTGATAAAGGACTAGCTCCTCTCTCATCCAAATTGTCTACACAAGTGTTTCTCAGACTGTGGGCCAGGACCCACTAGGTGGGTCGCGAGCCTATTTCAGGTGGGTCCCAATTCATTTCAATGTGTATTTTATTTTTTATACATTAGACTTGATGCTACCATGGTGTGTGACTGCATTTGAGTAAACGTTACAGATTTATACTTTAACAGGGTACAGTACTACATATATGATTTTAACAATGAGAGTCAATGGGGCTTACTCCTGGGTAAGTGTGGATAGGATTTGGGATGTTTAGGGATTGTTTTAAAAACAGATCAGCAACTGCTTGGGAGTATTAACCCCTGCTAATTGGGTAAGAGGCACTTTTTCAAGTGGGTGCTCCTTTTTTTAGCAGGGGGAGAGTAACTGGCCCACCTCACCCCAGCAGTGTCTGTTCTAGTGGCTGACTGCTGGTATTCATTTGCATGTTTTTAGATTGTGAGCCCTTTTGGGACAGGGAGCCATTTAGTTATTTGATTTTTCTCTGTAAACCGCTTTGTGAACTTTTAGTTGAAAAGCGGTATATAAATACTGTTAATCATCATGTTGTTGGCAACCTTCAGTCTCGAAAGACTCTGGTATCGCGCTCTGAAAGGTGGTTCTGGAACAGCGTCTAGTGTGGCTGAAAAGGCCGATTCGGGAGTGACAGTCCCTTCCACACTGGGAGCAAGTGTAGTCTGTCCCTGGTCTGTCTCCCTGGCTATGGGCCTTCCTTCTTTGCCTCTTAACCTCAGTCTGTTGGCCAAGTGTCTCTTCAAACTGGGAAAGGCCATGCTGCGCAGCCTGCCTCCAAGTGGGCCGTTCAGATAATAATAATAATAATAATAATAATAATAATAATAATAATAATAATAATAATAATAGGAGGCATCACCCTGTGCAGGAGGCCTGTGCGTCACCCCATGCAGTGGGCGGGCAACACCCCAGGTGGTGGGCATGGTGATGTACCATTGCCCCACCCCCACTGGTTTTTTGGCAGTACCTTTTGGTAGAACACAGATATTTCAATGTGGTTTGTTTCATTGCATTCTGCATGAAATTACGCATTGATTGATACATAACATGATGGTATCATTCCTCCAAACTCTGATTTTAGTGGTTTTGAAAACTTGTGGAGTCACACACACACACACGCACACCCCTGTGTCAACTTACTAACACCTTATTGCAGCAGTTCTCATACTTTTAGCACTGGGACCCACTTTTTAGAAAGTTAGTCTGTCCAGGACCCATTGGAAGTGGTGTCATGGCCAGAAGTGACATCATCAAGCAAATTAAAATAAATACTTATAAATCGCTAAATTTAAAAAAAAGAAATAATTAAATAAGGGGGAGCCAGTCCTGTACCACCAAGTGAGTTTTCTCTGTAGTCTGCCTGCAATAACAACCCGCCCCCCCAAAAGAATCAGTGAGATCTTCAGCCCTCCCCAGTGCCCAGTTTAAAGTCCTTCTGTTTCAAGCACATCAATACAAAGACCCACCTGGCTTTACAAGTCTGAGAGCCCAATCCTATGCCTGTCTACTCAGAAGTAAGTCCCATTAGAGTCAATGGGGCTTACTCCCAGGAAAGTGTGGGTAGGATTGGGCTGTGAGGGAAACTTTGCAAGTGCAAAATAGAAAACTTTCCCCTTACCAGTTCAAGCCTCTTTGTTGGTCCTTTCTAGTGGGTAGGGAGGCTGCCTTCTGGGGTTTTTGTTGCGCTCCAGTCCCATCGGATCGGGACCATTCTGCTGTCCACACATTCCCCTTTGCCTGGCCTGACCACCAGCCAAGGCAAGTCTGCCTACTCACGAGTAAACACGACCATGAGGCTGCTTCGCTTTCCATAGGGCTCCATACACTTGCAGCTGGGGGGAGGGACCTCCTCCTCGGGTGTTTTTGGGGGCTGTATTCATTGGATCAGGACCATTCTGACGGAGTCCTCTCAGCCTGCCCTTTCCAATGCACTAAGGCACGTTCGCCTACTCGGCTCACTTTCACTTCCATAGGGCGCCATGCATTTTTCTTCTGGGTTTTTGGCTATAACTTTTGAACGAAAGGCGCTATCTCAACAGGGTTTTCTGCATTGTGTTCCGCCGGCCATTCTGCATCCAATGGTGTATGGCACAACATGGTAGCTCCTAACGCCACGATTTTATCACATCCTCCCCCCAGGGTGCGTCCCCCCGGCGCTTCACCCGGTGCGGCCCAAAACCCCTTAGCGACACCACTGGTTCTTCCTTATTTTAAATACATTTTTAAATTTATTGTAAACTTTTAATTTAATTAATTGATTTGATTTTGTCATATGGGGGTGTTAAAACTTTTCTGCTTGTTGATGTCACTTCCAGGTTAATGACATCACTTCTGGTGGGTCCCAACTGATTGTCATTCTAAAAAATGGGTCTCAGTGCTAAGAAGTTTGAGAAGCACTGGTCTTCACTCCTTCCAAGGAAAGATCTACAGAGCAAGGAGAAGTCTAGATATTAGATAGAAAGAGAGCAAGAGAGGGGAACTGTCCAAGCAGAAGACTTAGAGATCTGCATGTTCTCTAGAGAGAGCACAAAGTAACACACAAAACTGGTTTCTGATTCTGGAAGATAGATCTTGAAAATCTGAGTTTTAATTTAAAAAAAAATCTATTTCTCAAAGCTTTGCTGTATTAATGTCTTATTTCTGCTTAGGAATCAAAGTAGTTAAGAGATGGTACATATTCAGTAATCGCGTAGGGTTGCTTGACCCACTACTGCTTCCAGACACTGTACTGATGTTGAGATTATTTTATTAATCTTTTTACCGTGCCTAGCACAAGGAGAATTTTGATCCATTTGGATTACAGTAATACGGATATGTATAGGAGGCAAATGCATTGCTGCTTACCTTTATTATACTGTTAGCTCTAAGGAAGTGTTTAATACAACAACATTTTGTTTTTGACAGATGTGGCTTTGCATTTAACAGGACCATTCTAAACAACTCTGAGGGAATATGTGCCTAATTTTATGACCCGAGGAAAACAAATGTGCTTTTCATTAAAGGAGTCACTCAAAAACATTGTTGAAACTGATACTGCAGCCTCTAGCTCTGCCTCGCTGTTTTATAATGGCCTTTGCATTAGGCAAGCTTGCTGGGGAGCCCACTGATGTCCATTTACTTTAGTAAAGATTGTTATTGAAGGAACCCTTTAATGGGAGGGCATTTATGATCCTACTCAGCTAAGAGCTCTGAGGCTTGTCTTAGAATAGTCTTTCTCTCCACCTTGACAGCTATTAGAGAATCAATACAGGTAATATGTCAGGCAGTGGTCAGCATACTCATGTAAACAGTAAGGTAGGGCTGAAATAGAAACTGACAGGTAGCCACTTAGAGAGAGTCTGTGGGTCAAACATGTTGAAAAGTGAAGCTCCTCCAGGGAGCAACAGTGTCATGCCCTCACTGGCCCCCCGGACTGGAGAGCTGGTACAAAATCTGAGGCACCCATAAGACCATATAGAACACCTCTGCATTTTCCCTTATACAACAGATGAAATGGCGTTATGTCCAAAGAAGGACAGGGGTTAAGGCTACTGGAGAGCAGAAAAGGTCAGTCATGCAACTCTGTGGGCTTCAGGGACCCTCATCTAGGGGATACATCCAGGTCAGTCCATAAAGAGATAACCTGAAATAGTTGGAATCATTCAATGTTCATTTTAACCTCAACCTGAGATATTTTGAGGTTGCTACTTTTGCTGATCACTTACATGTAGAGGTGTTTGAAAATGGTGCTATTTACCTTACTCAGAAGAAAGCCCATTGTGCTCAGTAAGACCTAGGCTGTAATCCAGTCTTACTCACCAGAAACAAACACCTCTACTCACATGGTATTTTTTGTTGGCTAGGTATTTTGCTATTGCACAAGTCTATGAAGTATGAACACACAAGTTTCCCACCTTTGTATTGGCAACCTTCAATCTCGAAAGACTATGGTATCGCGCTCTGAAAGGTGGTTCTGGCACAGCGTCTAGTGTGGCTGAAAAGGC
Organism: Tiliqua scincoides; assembly: GCF_035046505.1. NCBI lineage: Eukaryota > Metazoa > Chordata > Lepidosauria > Squamata > Scincidae > Tiliqua > Tiliqua scincoides. The sequence goes on along the minus strand of NC_089824.1, from coordinate 38,708,471 downwards.
CAATCTGGGAGTGACAATCCCTTCCACACCGGGAGCAAGTGCAGTCTGTCCCTGGTCTGTCTCCCTGGCTATGGGCCTTCCTTCTTTGCCTCAGACTGCTGGCAAAGTGTCTCTTCAAACTGGGAAAGGCCATGCTGCACAGCCTGCCTCCAAGCAGGCCACTCAGAGGCCAGGGTTTCCCACTTGTTGAGGTCCATCCCTAAGACCTTCAGATCCCTCTTGCAGATGTCCTTGTATCGCAGCTGTGGTCTACCTGTAGGGCGCTTTCCTTGCACGAGTTCTCCATAGAGGAGATCCTTTGGGATCCAGCCATCATCCCTTCTCACGACATGACCGAGCCAACGCAGGCATCTCTGTTTCAGCAGTGCATACATGCTAGGGATTCCAGCACGTTCCAGGACTGTGTTGTTAGGAACTTTGTCCTGCCAGGTGATGCCGAGAATGCGTCGGAGGCAGTGCATGTGGAAAGCGTTCAGTTTCCTCTCCTGTTGTGAGCGGAGAGTCCATGACTCGCTGCAGTACAGAAGTGTACTCAGGACGCAAGCTCTGTAGACCTGGATCTTGGTATGTTCTGTCAGCTTCTTGTTGGACCAGACTCTCTTTGTGAGTCTGGAAACCGTGGTAGCTGCTTTACCGATGCGTTTGTTTAGCTCAGTATCGAGAGAAAGAGTGTCGGAGATCGTTGAGCCAAGGTACACAAAGTCATGGACAACCTCCTGTTCATGCGCAGAGATTGTAATGCAGGGAGGTGAGTCCACATCCTGAACCATGACCTGTGTTTTCTTTAGGCTGATCGTCAGTCCAAAATCTTGGCAGGCCTTGCTAAAACGATCCATGAGCTGCTGGAGATCTTTGGCAGAGTGGGTAGTGACAGCTGCATCGTTGGCAAAGAGGAAGTCACGAAGACATTTCAGCTGGACTTTGGACTTTGCTCTCAGTCTGGAGAGGTTGAAGAGCTTTCCATCTGATCTGGTCCGGAGATAGATGCCTTCTGTTGCAGTTCCAAAGGCCTGCTTCAGCAGGACAGTGAAGAAAATCCCAAACAAGGTTGGTGCAAGAACACAGCCCTGCTTCACGCCGCTTCAGATGTCAAAGGGGTCTGATGTGGAGCCATCGAAGACAACATTGCCCTTCATGTCCTTGTAGAAGGATCTGATGATGCTGAGGAGCCTGGGTGGACATCCGATCTTGGGGAGAATCTTGAAGAGGCCATCCCTGCTGACCAGGTCGAAAGCCTTCGTGAGATTTATGAAGGCTATAAAGAGTGGCTGTCGTTGTTCCCTGCATTTCTCCTGCAGTTGTCTAAGGGAGAATACCATATCAGTGGTGGACCTGCTGGCTCGGAATCCGCACTGTGATTCTGGATAAACGCTCTCTGCAGGTACCTGTTTCCCACCTTACAGTTAGCAATTAAGGCTGAGAGTAACATATCTTAGCCCATACAATGAACCAATGACAGATGTAAGACTTGAACCCAGAGCTTTCTGATTCAAATTCAACTCTTGGACTACCAAAGTCAATGGACCACCAAATTACAGCATCAACCACTGACATTTAAATCATGGCCCTTTCATCACACATACCCAGTTGTGTGAGCATCACTTCCACATAGATTATAAATTATACCATAAGGGAGTGTATGTGAATACTCCCATGTGAATAGTGGGTTCTGGGCCCACAGTTTGAGAACTACTGAGTTATTGTTGTAGGGGCCTTCCCCTGGAGGGGCCTGGAACAGGCTTGTTCCTCCCCAGGGAGGCCTCAGATTGGCTGGAGGGAGAGGGGGTTCCAGCACCCTTATCCTCCTCCCTAGCAGAGCTGCCAAACCTGGTCTAGGAGCAGGAGCTGTTGACCTCACAGCTCCCTGCTTCACACTGCCTGCCTCTCATCCTTGGCCTCCCTGTTTTATGGAGCAAGCCTGCCCCCTTTGGCCCTTCACCTTCCTCCAGGTGGGGCAGAAAAGGCCTTTCCTGGTCCTGGCTTGTTTCCTTCTGTGTTCCTTATTTGCCCTGCCAGCCCCCTCTGGCTGGTTGAGGTGAGCCACCCTGCTTTGCCCCCTTTGGGGGCAGTGAAGCCTCCCCACCCTGGGCATGGGGTGCCTGCTCCCAGGTAAGTTGGGGGTCAGGGCATCTGGGAGGGGCCCCGACAATTGTATTCATATCCACTGCCAAGTAATGTGGGTTTGTACCACATGAAAGCAGCTCCTGTACAGCCACTGGCGTCGCTAGAGGGGTGGGGGGGGGTGTGGGCCGCACCAGGTGACACGCTGGGGGTGTGTGATGCGCCCTGGGGGAGGATGCGCTAACATCGCGGGGTTAGGAGCTACCCCGTCATTCCATACACCGTTGGATGCAGAAAGGCCGGCGGAGTGCCGTGCAAAAACCAGAATTGAAATAGCTACTTTTGGCTTGGCTGGTGGTCAGGCCAGGCAAAGGGGAATGTGAGGACACCAGAAGGGTCGTGATCCTATGGAGCTGCTCCAGAAGGCAGCCTCCCCCCCAAAAAAAGAACAAAAAAGAGGCTTCAACTGGTAAGGGGAAAGTTTTCTATTTTGCATTTGCAAAGCCAGGTGGGTCTTTATCTTGATATGCCTGAAGTAGATGAACTTTAACTGGGCACTGGGGAGGGCTGGAAATCTCACTGATTCTTTTGGGGGGGTTGTTATTGCAGCAGACTACAGAGTAAGCTCCATTGACCACTATGGGACTTACTTCAGAGTAGACATGCATAGGCTTGGGCTCACAGGTTGCAATCCTACCCACACTTTCCTGAGAGTAAGCCCCATTGACCACAATAGGACTTACTTCAGAGTAGATTCACTTGGTGGGACAGGACTGGCTCCCCCTTATGTAATTATTTTATTTTAATTTGCTTGATGATGTCACTTTTGGCCATGACATCATTTCCAATGGGTCCTGGACCAATTGTCATTCTAAAAAGTGGGTCCCAGTGCTAAAACTTTGAGAACTGCTGCAATAAGGTGTTAGTAAGTTAACACGGGGTGCATGTGTGTGTGAGACTCTACAAGTTTTCAAAATCACTAAAATTAGAATTTGGAGGACTAATACCATCATGTTATATATCAATCAATGTGTAATTTCATGCAGAATGCAATGAAACAAACCACATTGAAATATCTGTGTTATAACAAAAGGTACAGCCAAAAAACCGGTGTGGGCGGGACCATGGTACATCACCACGCCCACCTGGGGCATTGCCCTGCCCACTACATGGGGTGATGCACAGGCCTCCAGTACCAGGTGACACGAATCCTAGTGACGCCACTGTGTACAGCAGTATATATGTGTTTTAAAGGGGGCCACTGCCCATTTTGGACCTGTGGCGATCTTTTGCCCAGAGGCACTTCAGGTGAGGGAAGCAACTTTGTGAAGGGGGGCAGACACAACTAGAGGTCACATTTCCACAGGGTTCCTATAGACATAAGAACTACTGCTTGCTGATTATGTTCTCATGTGTTCCTACAGGGCTAAAATGCTATACTAGAGTGACAGAAAGTAGTTAACACCCTGAAGGTACAGTAACTTGTATGGATGGTGCCAGGGTGGGTTTTGTTTGTTTATTGTTTGCTCATGTCTGTCGCAATGTCCAAAGATCTCAGGGCAGCACTTAGCCTTACACTACCACTATGAAGATAGGCTAGATGGTGAAAGACTTGCCCAAGGGCAGTTAGAGACACCCAATATTCCACCTCCAAATTCAACTCACCAGCCCCAAGCTTAGCACTGGTTGTCTGGCAAGTCCTCATCCAAGACTTGACTTTCAGCTTCATAACTGCAGAGCAGGGAACAGTCCATCCGTTCATCATGCTTTTTATAAACAATACAGGAATCCATTTGCAGCTTAATGGAGTGGAGGTAAATACTGAGGAAAAGGATATGGATATATTGCTTGGTATTTGTACATTTGTTGTGTACATGGATATTCAGATCTATTTAAAAAGAATAAAATGTCCCTCCAGTCTTCCAGGGGTTGGTGAACACTGTGAGAAGGCCCAGTGTATACCATGCAGGACACAGCGAGCATGGGAACTTCCAGGTTCTGCTGCCCATTGATAACGTCCAAGAGCCTCTGGGCAGATCAAGCATGGTCTGCTGTAGCAAGTAACTCTGGGACAGACTTACTGTTAAATCAGATAAATCCTATGGGCCATTTATGATGATGGAACTCCCAGTCCACTGCCAAGTGCTACTGTGGTGATATAAAAGGTGTGCCTGCTGTGCACTTCAGTGCTGCTGGCAAAAATGGCCAGAGACCCCATGTAAACAGCAATGCCTGCTGGACACAGCACAGGTGCAGTTAAGGTAGAAGTGAGGGAGTTTGGAAGGCAGAAGGGAGGGGAACAGAGCAGGCAGGGAGCATTTTGAGGGCAAGATGGGTGGATTATATGCCCCCAGCCTCTCCTCGGATTTACAGCAGCAAAATAGCTGGTGTGGGTCTGAGGAGACCCACTGGCAAACAGGCAGCCTTTGAGGAGTTGTCAAACCATCTGGTCCCCCTCCCATAACATGCAATGTGCACTCCATTGGCAGCACTACATGCTAGGGCAGCCATTTTCAACCACGAATGGCGCCCAGCTGTGCCGCGGGAATTAGGGAGAGGGTCATTTATCATTAGGACCATTGGGGGATGTGAGCCCCCATTGACAGCACAGTGTGCCTTGTCAATTGTAAAAAAGCTGATGGTGTGCCACGGCCATTTTAGTGCCTTGCCGGTGTGCCGTAAGATGAAAAGGGTTGAAAATCACTGTGCTAGGGTCTGGCAGGGGATAGGATTGGGCTGACAGTCTCTCCAAGTTCTGCAACCTTTTGACCTGCCTATAACCAAAAATTGGTTGTCACATTTTGGTGGGTCTCTTTAGTGTTTTCCTGTGCTCATGGTAGTTAATGGCAAATGAGTCTTCTAACTTCCACACACCACTGGTCTAACCATGTTGAGAAGCAGTTATGAGAACGAGCTAGTCCGTTCATCAGTAACATGCCGCTACCATGGACACAGCAAAAAAGGCTGGAATGCCATGCCAGAGATAAAAAGCATTTATATCCCTAGTAAGGCTAGCTCCCAAAAGCCAGCTCGCACACATTACTGGCTGACTTAGAGCCGGATCCTGAGGTCCGCGGCGTGGCTTCATGTCGCGGCTCCGTGTTGTGAACCTGAGTTGCAAACATGCTGTGAGGCACGTTTGTGGGGCTTACCGCCACAGCTAGCCCATCAGGTGAACTGGAAAGGCCATATAAAGACCCCACAGCTGTTTCTATAATGCAACTGCATTTTGTCCAACAGATTAATGGAAGTGACTGTACCACTTCCCCTGTTGTCACCCATTCACTTTCGCCATGTGGTCCTGCATGATTCTTCAAAGCTTAGGGGGGAAAATCCCCTCCTGGCACTTGCAGGTGCAAATCAGCCCTTTAGGAATCTGCATTTTGACACTGTTGATCTCTTCAGTCCTGGAGCGGGGCTGCATAGGAGGCAGAATGATTTTCCTTCTTAATGAACAGTTTGGTTTAATCAATAGTTGTTTGCTGCAGTATCTGCAGCTCACTAATCTCTTGGCTGCTTTCTTCCATTCCATGGGGAAAAGCAACTCTCTTCTTTTCCTTCTCTCTCCCCCCCCCCCTTTTAAGTACAGTAAAACAAGAGCTCTTGAGAAAGAGGGAAAAAAAGCAGAGGAAAACATTCAAACATTTGGTGACATGCTGGACTCAGCCAAAGGGCAGCAGATGTTACTGGACTGCCTTTTGTTGTGTTGCACTTGCCAGCCTGAGCTTTAGGGCTGGCCATATTCCTGTGTTAGCTGCTTTATTGTCATTCACATTTCAGGGGGATCCATTCCCCTCCCTTTAGACCCCAACAAAAGATCTGATGCTGCCAACACCCCCTGGTCTGCATTTAGATCACTTCCCATTTAACATTTAAAATACTCTTATACTGCTAATGCCCAGCAGTGAAATCAATTAGTTCCCTACAGGTTAGATTCATTGTAGGAACCTTCTGCTGGCTCTGTCATGTCCTTCTTCTCACTCTCCACATGTGTGTGATATCAATGTATACAAACAAGAAAAATAGTCAACATCACAAAATGGGAAATGATATGCCTATGTTAATGTTGGCAGAGTTAAAATGCCCCTGTATTAACCAGGCCCTGATTCCACGGAAGTCCAGTAGCTCTGTTATAGTCTGCCCTCCTTTACATCTATGTGATATCTAATGCTCAAAAACCAGTAATGGGCCAGATTCGTTGAAATGAATTAGTTATTCAACAGCAGCAGCATCTACAGTAAAAAAAAGTATTGGTTGCATTTGCACTTTTGCTCTGAAATGGGATCAACATACCCACCAAAACTTTACAGGCAACCAAAGACAGAATGGTCATCAGAGCTGGTCACAGCCAAACTAGAATTAGTTGCCAAGCTGTATTTCTGTTTCCTTCCCAGCTTGTCATACAGCTGCTTCTGTTCATTTGGCCTGGACAAGACTGAATGCTAGAAGAACCTAATAATAAAAGAGGTTCTTCTAGGCATATACAGAGTATCTACCCCTCAGACGTGACTAACCAGAACTGGTCCACACTCAGCTGGAATTATGAGAAAAAAACTTCCAGGACAGGCAGAAATGTTTTCTAGACAAATCTGAGCCCCGTTTATCTCATTGCAAAGAAGTACAGTTGCAAACCAAACGATATGCAAAGTCTCGCATTTGTTCTTCAGGTTGCTAGTTTAACTGCTGTGTTTTATATTTAACTTGAAGGGATAGCAGGATAATTTAAAAATACTGAAAACCTTCTTGTCTAATATCAGCTTTTGTTATTCTTTTTTCCCAAATTATTTGGCTTTAGTTGAGCAGCTGGAAACAAATGTCACTAACAATGCAATCTTGTATGTGTCTGCGCTGAAGGAAGTTCCATGTGGAAAGATGTGATCCTATATATGTATATATTTGGGAGGAAGGCAAATTGAATTCAAGAGGTTTACTTCAGAGTATGAAAGTTGGCATCTGAACACTCAAAAGGGAGGGCAAAGCAAATCCTGAATGCTGCAAAGAAACCACCCTCTCATACATTCCTATTACCAACAATATCTCAGCTGGATGCACACTTAGCAAGATGACCTCAGTGGAGAGGCAGGTGGCAAGAGAGATGTTCCTTTAAATATTCTCCTCTCAAACTGGGAAGAGGCTAAGATAAGGAGGCTCTCTTTTTAAGTGCTAATATGCTTCCAACAAAGATGACCAAAAATTACAGTAGGGAGAAAATAAGTCTAAGGTAATCTGAAAACTTCTAATATACATTTTGGAACAAGCAAGTCCTTAAACTGTGCATGAAAACAGGTGGGTGGCAACAGATCACTTCAGATGCTGCCACATTAGCTAGTGATAAACATAATTTGATACCAGAATAAGAAGAGATCTCATGTAAAAGGCCCAAAGCTCAGGGGAAAATTCTAGAGGAATGAGGAACTTGAGAATTTACCATGCTTTTGGTCATGAATATTCTGTCTCCAACAGAAGAGGACTTCTGCTGTTTGTTTTCTGTAAGTCACTTCCTAAATTTGCAATTTACAGAGACCCTCTGGGATCAAGCCAGTTGCGCAGGCACAATGTGCATGGACATACATATTTTCCAAGCACTTGCTCAGTGTGCAACATGGGGGCAGAAGACATGAAATTCTATTCCCAGCTGAACGAGCTATGGACAAGCTCCTGTCATCTCAAACTCCTCAACTGCCTTTTGGCACAAAACAAGCAGTCTTCAATTTAAACTCCTGAATAAAGCAAACAGTGTCTTTTTCCAACCAGGATGTACACAAGGTATTTTTTTTAAAAGGGTTGGTAAGAAAGCTCATTTCTGTTGCTTATTTCATTTCTGCCTCATGAAACACCCAACCTAGATCACTATGTGGCCATAAACTGGAGCTTGGTCTTAAGCTTATTTTCCATGTCCAGTGTTAGCCTCAATAAAAGCAAAATGCTGGATCTGGCTGAATGATGCCCAATTAGATGCTATGCAGATGAATACAACATTACCCCAATAGTTCTTTAACCCATTTGGTCTCTGTTGCATATATGCAAAGCTGGGCAGAAATGGCTTTAAATAGGAAAAGCTGCCTGCAGGTGGGCAATTAAGCAGACAAGGATATTTTAGCTTTTTGTATTTACTGCTTTCTCATGCTACATCCTCCTGTCCAGCTACAACCCCATTTCTACCCTGCATCCTCCTACATATCCCAGCCTCTGGATGACTGTAGACCAGGGGTGCTCAATACGTGGATTGCGATCTACCGGTAGATCGCAAGGCAAAAATGAGTCGATCGCAGGCTTCTCTCCCGTCCACGCATCCCTGGGAGTGAGCCCCTGGCAAGCTTGTGAGCCCAGGGAGTGAGCCCAGGGAGTGAGCACCTGGCAGGCTCCTCCCTGGGAGAGGAGCCGCTGGCAGGTTTCTCTCCAGTCCACGCATCCCTGGGTGTGAGCCCCATTGACTCTACTGGGGCTGACTTACCTTTCCCCTGTTTTTGCACTGGTATGTATGGAGATCTGCCCCCCCCCACTTCCATCTGTTGGTTCTGTGTGCAAGGGGTTTTGCACTGTTCGTGCTGTGATGTCTATCCCTCCCCCACACCTTTCCCCTATTTTTGCACTGGTCTGTATGGAGATCTGCTCCCCCCCCCCACTTGTATTGGAATCGAGGAAGATCTGGTGAGGAGGTGGATGTGGTGTCAGCAGTGGCCCCTTTAAGGGTAAGGCCTGGGCATCCAGCAGAGTGTGCTGCACAGCTGCAGCCACTTGAAGGCAATAGGGCCCTCAGGGATATAAGAGCACCTGAGGCAGGAAGGGCTCCACTTATTTGAGTTAGCCTTTTCCTACATGAAGATCATTAAGTCCAAGTACCATTCCACCATGACTGATGAACATTTGGAAGTGTGCTTGAGGCTGGCTGTCAGCAGCTACTGTCCGACTATGCATCCTTGGCTGATTCACTTCAGTGCAAGTCATCAAAGTAAACTCAAGTAATTACAAAAAATGTTTATAGTTAATTATGTTGTGTTGTGCAATATTGGCTCATGTGGTTATGCAAGGTACACCAGCATACATTGTACACATAAATGTTATATGTTATGATGGCATGAACATTGTAAAAAAGCTCTGGTAGATCTCCGGGCCTTGCTGGGTTTCAAAGTAGCTCTCGAGCCAAAAAAGTGTGAGCACCCCTGCTGTAGACTAAGGATCATTTCCCACATGATGACCACTTGTAAATCCACATGGAAAGGCAAATGTTTCCATCTTTCCACCTGCCATCCCTCATTTCAATGTTTCAGTAACCAAACAGTTACTAAAATATGACACCACACACTGCAGGAAATAAACTTCTCTGTGGTTATGCATTCAGCATTTCCATCCTATCCGGTTCTTCAACACCCTTCTCCATATCCATTTGCTGCCACAACTCTTCTTCAGGGAGGATATATATGCTGCAGAATATGGATCGTTTTTCACCAAGGATCCCTTAACACATCCTCCAGCTAATTTTACATGGCAGAATAGCATAACAGGTGGCAGAAAAATAAAGTTGCAATCCTGTACTAATGTACCTGGGAGTAAGTCACATTTAAATCAACGGGATTTAATTTTCAGTAGATAGGCATAAGGCTGTGCTATTAAAGAATCCTTTTCAATGTCCAATGCTTTTGCACATTAGGATTGGCTAATTTTCTTTATAGCTGGAGAGGACAGTGTCTTTGAATTTATTGTGTTTGTCTCTGACTGAAGCAGAGAAGATAATACAGTACATCCTTATTGAACTAATTCATCTCAGCAGCAAAATGAGTTACATTAAACATTTTATGGTTCTTAGATGTTCAGAACCTACCCCCTCCCATGAAAATATTTGTTAGGCAATTGTTTACCACAGGGGTCTCCAAACCCAGGCCCAGGGGCCACATCTGGCTCTCCAGAGAATTTGATGTGGCCTGTGGCGAGGAAGTTTGGCTGTTCTGGTCCACAGCAACCTGCTGACTGGTTGCACAGAATCTTGTACAAAGAGATTCTTCCACTGAAGAGGCTTCCCAGAAGGCTCTGCACCTGCAGGAATTCCCTCAAAAAGCTCTCCTGTGTGGGGGGTCTGTGTGGAGGGGGGGCAAACAGCAAGAGTAACTTCTGCCTGATTCTCAACTCCCCAAATTATAACACATCCTTTTGGAAACCTGAGAGAAGTTCCAGATACATTCAGTACCCTATTTAGACTGCTGACCAATCTTTCCAACACTTACTGAAAGCATGTTCTCTTTACAATAAGTTTCTCTGATTTCTCCCAACTTATTACTTAATTGTTCCCCAACATTTTATGCTTCCCACACATTAATTCTCTCCCCAATCCCTCCATATAATTTCTCCTTCAAAAAAATGTTTTTTCCAAAAACTCAAATTTTCCTTTTCAAAATTCATTCCATCTCTTCCTTTGCAAACCAATTGAGCCCTCCACTTCCTCCAGTCCTTTTTCAAAATCCATTCTCCCTTTTGTCACTTGTATAGTTATTTTCCAGCCCTTGACACTGTGTCAGATATACAATGCCAAAAGGTTTGGAGACCCCTAGTTTATCTTACAGATTGTACATCTGTAGTTTTTAGAATGTAGATTGGACAACAGACTGCTAGTTCAGTCAATATTACAAATAGTGAGATACTATGAAGAATTTTCAAAATTACAGGCCCCCCAAAGACAAGGCAAAGAATGAAAAATTTCTATTGCCTCAAATAAAATACCCAAAACCATAATTGGCCCATCTCCAGAACCATTTGGGGCTCTTACAATCCTTCTGAGACAGATAACCAATAAGACAGGACATAGGAAGCCAGAGTTTTACTTGGAAGGCATATAGGAAGAGGTATATCCACACATTGCAATTGCTGCGCGATTCATATATTTCCTGAAGGAAATATATGAAGTGTGGGTGCAATATACTCAGGTTTGCACAGCCCTGTTTTTAAAAACTTGCACATATGGATTCCTGGATTTAGCCAGGGTTCCCACAGACAGGTTCACACCTTAAGACACTTGCTGCAGGTAATGCAAGTTGGACAGAATGGCACTCAAAGCAGCATATGATGGTATTATCTAGAAATCAGCATTCCTCTGCTTTCCATGCTTTTTTAGCATCTCACTCAGGCTCTAGGCATGAGGAGACATGTCTCCTGTTTTCTTATGGGGAGCAGGGGCAGAAAAAAAAAATAGGATGAAGGTTTGGACTTGGGCTGAAAAATTTCCAGGAACCCCTCATATGATAAAAGAACATTCATATGCCTTTCAGAGAAATGGCAATGTTAGTGATGCCTTTGTTCTGCGGGAAGGGTTTGCCTCTAAAAGTAGTTGTAAATACGTGTGAATCAGACAGGGAGAAAGCACTCTGACACACTTCGGAATATCAGAATCTCACATCATTTATTTGCAGGAATTATAGCCTGCATTCTTCTCAAAGCAACATTCATAACAATCAATCAAGATAAAACAAAACGATTTACAGATAGCAGCTCAGACAATAAAAACTGAAATCCTTTATTTCCCACAGCAATTTTGTCATTTCCATATAAAATGTAGCAGCGAAACAAGTGGAATGATGAAAGGATGATTCACTAACGAAGTTCCACTTAATTCCTATCTTTGAATATCATTCCTTAAAAACATATCTTGCTTATGTTTATTAAACTGTACGAGACATGCTTGTACTCTTTGTACCCTACAATTAAAATGTATTTCAGTACAATATTTCTTCGTAGCATTAGTCACGCTAAGCCTTAGAACAGCACGTAATGAAAAAATACAATCTGTAAAATATATCAAATATAAAAAGCAGAACCACATCACATTCCAGCATAAAACCACACCACATTTTCTCAAAGGCTTGGGCACCTGGTGTCAAACACAGAGACATCTCTTTGGAGATGGAATTTCAGTGTCCTTGTCACCATCCATCTCACTTCAGATGGCAGAGAGACCAACAGTAGTTCAATCCTATGCATGTCTACTCAGCAGTAAGCTCCACCGAGTTCAACAGGACTTATTTCCTGGTAGGTGTATATAGGATTGCAGCTTTAGAGGAAGGGCCTAATATATATCTTATTGGATCATGTGTAACTAGGCCGAGGGCTTTTCAGATTGGAAGGCTACAATCCTATATATACTTACTAGGGAGTAAGCCTCAAGAGAATTCAGTGAGACTTACTTCTGGGTAGACATGCCTAGGATTGTGCTATCACGTCATTTCTGCAATCTGCTCTAGGTAGATGCACACCATTGATGTGACCTCAAGGAAAACACTGCGAAACTAACTACCCTGGGGAATCAGACTGTCACAGGAAAGGGGGGGATTTGCATGTACACAATTCCAGATCAGAAACTACATGTCTCTTCAGTCTTAACATTCATAAATAACAGAAGTCCTTACAGGATTTTAGCCATCAAAACTGCAAGACAGGCATCATTTATGAGCAACCATAAATAGAAAGATTAGTGCAAACCATTGGCTGAGCATGTAGTCAATCTTCCTTCCAATGGCAGCTCAGACCATATTTAACGGGAAACCCTCAATCTATTACTGTACACACACTCTGGCCCATATTTCTTATACTTGTGCACAAAGCAGAAACACACACATTTTTCTAAAGAAGATTTTCAAAACAAAGTTTCATCGTTTGTTTTTCCCCCCACTCCTCTTAAAGTGCAAATAAGTTGACATTCAGAACATTTGCCTCTGTACTATTCATGCCAGACTGAATTTCACAGAAATAACTGACACAGCAGAAAGTGAAAGTTTCAGTGGAAAGTAGCTGAGCTTATTTTCAAAAATTGATTGTTCCATGAAAATAAAAACCTGCTGGTTAAAGAACAAAAACCTAGGTTTGGTACTTGCTGCAATATGGGAGCTTTGAAATTTAATGGAATTGCTAGCATCCTATTTTTTAGTTTGTCTTAAAAAGCAATTGAACCTAGGTAGAATATATAGGCCTACTAAATACCCCCATGATACACTTGCTTCACTTCAGAAACAATACACCACTGTGTGGCGGTTTGCATTTGTGGAGTACGTCTTAAGCGTGTCTCTCTAGGGATGTAAAATGCACAAGGAAAAATCAAGTGTGAGATTCAGATGGGCATTCCAAGAGTAAACTGTAGTACACTGACTATTTATAGGAATCTACAGTAAAAGCCACATGGGGACCGCACACAGCAATAGACAAAAGGTGGTACATATATCCCATTACCAACATCTTGCAAGTTATCCTTTCAGAAGTTTTCCTTTCCACCTATGGAATCCTCAGACTGCTTTCCAAACAGTAGCTTAAAAAGTTTCTAGGTTCAATGGCATAGCAGAGCATGTGCTTTGAATCTGGGACCTGTGTGCAATCTCTAGACAAGGTTGGAAAAAACCCCGGTGGGGGGGGGATTTCCCCCCCCTGCAAGTTAATCTGTAAGATCACATATTGGAATTGCATTCACTATAATTTGGTATGAAGATCACCACAGGGTTTCTGGCTCGCCAGGACAGGCAACAATCCTTTTGGCTCCAAAGAGGTGAACATGCTCCAAAGAGTTATACATATGCGACCATATACACCTTTACATAGATGTTTCAGCCCACCTGTTTTCAAGGTCACTGCACAAGTAGCACCACTTTAAAACATATATAAAATATCATACAGAACAGGTAAGCACTCAACATCAGCTGCGGGCTAAATAGTGGTGTGGAACTTCATGTGAAAGCGAAATTCTTCTGGCTCTAGGAATGTTTTGCCACACAATGTACATGTGCGGCCTTTGTCTTTATTATTATTATGTGTGCGCCGTACGTGACTGTCATGGGCAGCATGCGAAGCAAATGCTTTGCCACAGTGTTTGCACTTAAAAGGTTTCTCTCCAGAATGCTGGCGGATGTGAGTTCGCAGGATGCTGGAAGCGGTAAATGCCTGAGAGAGGGAAGGGGGTAAGAAAGCAGTTAGATGCCAAACAGCTAGAAATATGAGCCCAGACTAGGTAGGCCCAGAGATGCACATGGGTTAGTTCGAGTTAATAAGCCAGTTTGTATTAGAGATTATAGATTCTGCAGCCATAAAAACATTCAGACAAAAAAAGCATTAGGACACAAAGCAACATACATGAGTGACAAACGGAACTGCTTGTGGACGCAACACATGATTAAGCTGTTGAGCTCATTCCTCCAGAACAGAATCACAGATAAATAAGCAGGAGAGTAGGTCTCTTGCTGGCCCTTACCTATGGTAGCCAGAAGTACAAGCTCACAAATGTTCAGAGCCAACATGCTGGACCCCTGGTTCAACCCTGGTTCAAATCCCAGTTCAGCTGGATGTTTGTAGGTAGCCTTGGGCAACACATTCTCTCTCAGCCAAACCTACTTCTCAACTGTAGTGAAAATAAAAAGGGACAGCCCTACGTCCACTGTCATCCATGAGTTCCCTACAGCAGGATACAAATCAACTCCCAGATACTGGCAACTAGCAACAGGGGATGGATAGCAGTAGCATATTTTACAGCCGATAGAGAGTACTTATTGACACCCCATTCACTCTAAAACTTTACCACAACTCCTCTCTGTTCTATTGGTAAAATCAAGATGTAGTTCCCAATGCCTGCATAGCTCTGCATCTCCCAACTTTTCCCAGGACTTTTCTCTCTCTCCCCCCTCCCACCTTCAAGACAGCAGGTCAAGACTGTTTTCCCTCCTGATGCAAGAGAGAAGGCATTTCAACACTTTCATATATTGACAGCCAGATGCCACTCATCAAGTGAGAATGTTAGGAAGATGGAGTGTTTCTGCCTGCCAAGGTTTCTCCAAAACCAGAACTCCTCTCAAACCTTTCTGCAAGGAAAAAACCCTACCAGTGCTTTAAGTTGGAGGGTCTCCATAAAGGGGATATACAATGCATTTTGTGTAGGCCAGCACTACCTAACTACCAGAAGTTAGGATGAGGCCCTAAGTCATTCTGAGTTAAATGAGACCAAATTCCAAGCAAGTGCATTTAGGATTAGAGCCCAACTCATGCAAATAAGAATCAAACTAGGTACAATGTGGGAGACACATGGAATGTCTCCAGTTGGGTTAACAATATTCTAGCAATGGGGCACTCCAAATGTGATCAGAAGCACCCATTGTGGAAGAAAGGGTGTTTAACCCATTCTAAGGCTGTTCTCCCAGTCACAGACCCATTTGTGTACAGCATCTTTTCCAATGCAGATAAAAAAAAGCAATTAGGAAAATGTTGATTGTGAAAGTATTCCAAGAGTGATCATGGAAAAAGAGGGTAAGTATGCTTTGGTCAAAATCAGAATCTACCTCATTATAAAATTAATGTTGGCAACACTCCATGCAGTGGTATCACTAGGGGGTCTGGGGCGCAGGCCACACCAGATGGCGTGCATGGGGGGGTGTCTCCACTACTGGCCGAAATTGTGAAAATCTTGGTAATGCCATCATGTTATATATCATTTGATGTGTAATGTCATGCAGAATGCAATGAAACAAACCACATTGGATTGTCTCTATTCTATCAAAATTTATAGCCATCGAACCAGTGGAGTGGGGCAAAGGACATCATCACCCCCACCACCTGGGGTGTTGCCCCATGCACTGCTTGGGAAGAGGTCCATCATAGGGGTGACATGCTAGTCTCCTGCTCTGGGTGACACAAACCCTAGTGACACCACTGACTTCATGTCTAACACAGCTGCAAGTTCTACAGCTTTCCTGCCCTTACCTTGTTGCAGTATACACATTTATAAGGCCGCTCGCCAGAATGTACCCTCATGTGCTTGTTCAGACTGGAGGACTGAGAGAAACTCTTCCCACATATAGAACACTGAAAAGAGAGAAAAAAGTTAATGGTCCTGTTGTCATAGTAGAAAGTGCCTACAGGCATGTCTATTATTGAAGATGCTCATGTGTTCATGTAGGATTATGAGAGATGTGCAAGGAATGCTCTATAACTGTGGTTCCCAACCTTTAGGAGCCTGAGGACCACTGAGACAAAAATTGGAATTGGTGTGGACCACATGCAACCAGGGCCTCCAAGAGGAATTTTATCAGGGCATACAATGTTTCTTTTGGACCATTCCCAAATAGAGAGGGGAGAGGTGAGCAGAACAGGGGTGGAGAGGGGTAGCGCAGGGCAGGGGGGCAACAGCCTCCACCCTTGACAAAATCAAATTTAATTAATTAATTAAGTAAATAAGTGTGCCCCTTATTGGTTAGAGACACTGTACTGGGGTGAAGAGGATGGTTATTCTCCACCTTTTAAATAAAAGAAGAGCACCACTTGAAAGAGTGCCTCTTTACCCAGTTCACAGGGTAACTGTACATGGAAATGAGAGCCACTTTGGTTCCATGCTGTATCATAACATCTCATTGGTTCTCAGAACAATCAGTCTCATAGGTCAGTTTTGAGATAAGGAAATCCACTTTTAGTTCTATAAGGAAATTGTGCTTTCATTTTCTGGTTAATTGGACATAACATTTGATAGACTACAGATATTCCAATGTGGTTTGTTTCATTGCATTCTGCATTAAATTACCTTTCCAATGAAATATAACATGATGGTATTATTTGTACATACTAAGGTTTTCAAAATTTTGGCCACTAGTGTCAAACTCAGATTGTTGCCCAGTGCAATTGCTACCCCCTGCACACCTTTACCTACACCACTGTGCCCTCCTCAGGAAGTCTGAAGCACTATGCAGAGGGCTTTCTCTATGGACTGTGACTGTAGGATGCAGAAAACCCCTATACTTTACCCTTCTGACTGTGTAGTTGAGCCATTTCTGCCTGGTGTTGCATATACGCAACAGGAATCAAATATGTACACCTGTGGGCTCCATAGAAATGGGTTAAAGGAAACCATCTTCTCCTCAGCCAGATGGATGCCATTCAGAAAACAGAGGCATGAAGTCCTGTGCCATGTTGATGTAGCTGAAGGTTATCCCACAAGCAACTAAAAACCATACAACACCAGGGTCCTAACCATTAGAAACACTAGGGAGAGATTATTTCCATCTTTCCACTCAACAGATCTCTTAAGAATGTGTTAGAGAGAGATGCTTTTACACATTTATGATCAGCTGGGTTCAGAGAAGGTAAGGATGGCAATGGATGGGAAGCAATTCTTATTGATCTACCTGAATGCAGAAGAAATTGACCTCAGAGGAATTGAAAAGATGGAATGGTCACAAACCACCATCATACTATTATTTTTTAAATTAAAAAATAAAATATGACAGATCCCATAGTTATCAATTATCTTTGTTGTATGTTAATGTTTTCCTTCATTCAGAAATGTCTGCTGTTAAGGTTTAACTCATATAATACCAATCTGAATTTTAACAGATCCATATTCTATTATCTACTGTACTGACCAAGTTACAGAGTATCTCTAAATTGATAGTGCTCGTTCTAAGGAGCTAAAGCTTCAATCTTATGCATGCTGCCATACGAATAAGTCATATTTTCAAGTAAATATTGCAGCATCAGGAAGCAAGTTATGAAATCTGAATTTTAGCTGGAAATCCAGCTTTTAAAAAAAATCTTCCCCCCTCTCTCTCTCTCTGCAGGAATTCTGAAGCCATAAGAAGGCTCTTTCTTTAAAATGATGCCTTTGGGAATTCCCCCTGTGCCCTGTTCAATCTGAATTATTAAAGCCTATAGAAGACATTGATGAGGCTTATAGAAATGTCTGTATCCACCAGATTACTAAATCTAGAGAAAGCGAGTCAAGGGAGAAATAATGTCGTCTACATTTAAAAATCTAACATTTCTGCTTATAATTATGCTTTTTAAAATGTAACAAAATTATTAAATGAAAAGTAACAGTTCTACATTTTATTAAAATTCCCATTACCAGGTAGATGTCATTTCTGTAATTCTGTGCTGACTTGTGATTAAGCCCAACTGAACAGAAAAGATTTACTCCTGAGTAAGTGTGCACAAGATTATGCTGCAATGCTAAATAAACTCACTAGAAAGCCAAGTCCATTTAGACTCAGTGGGACTGACTTCTTTGTAAAAATGCATAGGATGGTGCTGGAAACCAAGTATCTGAAAAATGCTCCAACTGATTTCATGATTACAGTAAAATTCAAATAGCTACCTTCTCCAGTTCACAGAGCTGCAGACATGCCCTGAAGCATGCTTTCAACTACTCATGAGCTGGCAGTGCAAAGCCTGCACCAGCCCACCAGCGCTGCATTCAGGAACAGCACTGAATAGAGCAGGTAAAATCAAAACACCGGGAGGTGGAGGGGCCTGAGGAGGGTGGCAGGGAGGGGGCATTTTGGGGTGGGGGAGGAGAGAACAGGGAAGAGATTGGCAGAGGCCCCCTCCACTACAACCTAATCCCCCTCCTGGCTTTGCACTGGGCTTCCCGGATGTGCACCAACTAAATAGCTGGCACAGATCTGAGAAGTTTCACAGAGCAGGCTGGGACTTCCCTTACCCTGAGGAGACCTCCAACTGCGTCCTAACCTGTGCTGTTTCTGACTGGGCTGGAGCAGCTTGGGATTGGGCTGCCCAGGATTGGGCTGCCCATTCGCAATGCTGTGAGATTTCGGTTCTAGAGCATTTATTATGAAGATTTATGCAGAAAACCAAAAGGTGTTGCTTGCCCCAAAGGAGCTCACACTCTATGAAGAGACTCAATGACACTACGCTGGAAGGAACACTGTTGGGATGTAAAGGGACAGTTGCTCTCCCCCTGCCAAGAAGACACCACCTTAAAAGGTTTCTCTTTGTTCACTAAACAGTGTCCCAGCTTTTTCTAGGAAGCCATCCTCATGGATACTGACAGGTGCTGCTTCCAAAGAGCTGAGGTTGAACTCTGCTCTAACCATCAGTAATCCAATAAAATGAATAAATATCTATCTAAAAAACTGCTGAACCAAAACATCTCTTCTCCTCATCACATTTTACAAGGTTCAAAGCCCATCAGATTTATTCAAGCATTAGTTGCACACAGCCACACTCCTGCAAAACAAGGCACAATAAATTGAAGCTTTCAGAGATGCAGGACAAGACCTCAACCAGCAACAAAGCTGGAACGGAAAGCAGAATCGCTGCATTCTACAATGGAACTTGCACATTGCTGGTACTCCTCCCCCTCCTGCAGGGAAGTAGATTGAGTCAAACCAAGCAGGATGCTGCAAGTGGTGCCCTTCCAGCCCAAGCCAAAAAGTATTAATATTTATATACCGTACCACTTTTCAACACAAAGTTCAAAGCGGTTTAAAGGGAAGAAATCAAACAACTAAAAAGCGGGTATAAGGAGAGCCTCAAGTGTAAGCAGGCAGGGCAGCTACAGCACTTTTCCATGGACAACAATGAGGTGTTTCTGCCTCATGCACTGCCCCCTCACCACACATCCCCAATATATATACTTGCAAACCAAGATAAACATTTCATGTACCTGATGCACAAAAACCTCTGCTATCAAAGACTAAAGATACTTCCTTTTAAGCTTGAAATCCTACTACCACTTGTGAAAGAATGAAAAGGGGTACTAAGAGCAGCACAATCCTATGCACATTTATTCAGAAATTGGCCCGTTTATTTACTATTCTTCCTATTAAGTGTACATAGATTTTCACTCTCAGCATCTTGTGTGGAAAAAAAAAAGAATTCTGCAGAAGCAAGAGAGGCAAGTTCATGCACTAATCTTTCAAGTGCTTCTTCCTCTGCCCCCACTTAATGGAATCATCCAGTTTCAGAACTTAAGGCAATGCAGAATTTCTAAATGGAGAGGTGCCTGCCCAAAAGCCCTTCTCTGGCGGGGGGCTGGTTTACCTGCTAACATTACTCAGAAGGGTGAGAATTGACACTCTGCACATGCTTAAAGGCATTCTTTTCAGATGTTCCAGGGAAGGGCTCCTCATCTCCTGATGCTAAGAAGAAAGCTACAATCAATCATGTTTTTTTCTTAAAAATTAAGCAGGAAAAATGCCAGTATTGGACACTACTGGGGCAGTGCTTACTTTGTGAGGTCTGTGCTTCTCATGGACATGGAGAACATGAATCCTCAGTCGGTCCCTTTTTTCAAAAGATCGGTTGCAAAGATGGCAAGGAAATTTCCTGTCTCCTTGGTCCACACACCGCGTGTATTTCAGATGTTTGTCCCGGTAGTATTTGTAGGCAAATACCTTCCCACAGCGCTCACATTTGTAGCCCTCCACAGACTCTGAGAGATGGCAAGAAAAACGTAATGTTATAAGTATAAGGAAGGAAGTTCTGTTTTTATATTTTATTGTTTTTACTTTTATTTACTGAACTTTACTTTATTTTACTTTTATTTACTGAACACTTTTTTATTGTTCAGTCAAAAGCTATGCAGGATAAGCCAAGAATGAAGTGTGCAACTACCCAGTTTTTTCTCTCAAAGAATGTGACTGAATTCAGATTTCCTTCAACTTTTAAAAAAAGATGTATATTTTTTTAAATCCCCACCTGAATGCAGCAACATTTAAAAAATCATCCCTGCCTTGTACCATAAAAATACAGCCTCATCTCCAAAATTAAAGGCTTGTCATTTCAAAATACAGCTCTTTCAAACTTCGACTTGCAGGAAACTCTGGCACAGAAGCTAAGTTGAAGGAGTTACTTCCTAAGTACTCACAAGTTAATTGCACAATGTTCAATAATTGCGTGATGATCATGTCTGGCAGAATAATTTTTATTATAATCAGTAGAACCTCTGAAAGGACATGCCTAAGATTAGGCTTCATGTGCCAGAAGTGCCACAGACTAACAGTTACTTTTCTACAATTTAAAATTAATGTTATCTGCAACAATTTATAGTTCTGATGTATGTAATAATAATTAAAATTGGCCAATATCACACTTACTTATAAATCCCTGTGTTCAATACAACTTACTTTCATCTGAGTTAACATGCATGAGATTAGACTGTCAGTATAGTCACCAAGGATTTTTTAAAAATAAATAATTTTATTTTTATAAATACAGACATATACACACACACTCACACAATGTTTCTTAAAGGCCACGTAAGTTATGTTGAAGTTTCTCAGATTTTTAAGCAAGAGGAAATAACGAAAGTTATGTATCTTAGCTTATACGACTTAAATAAGCATACCATTAAATAGTAATTATTTCCAATAAAACAAGAGATTGTACATGATCTTAAAAGGTTGTCATTCCACAAATGAATAAAACCGTTTTGAAATAAATGTATCATCTGCTTCCCTAACCAATGTGATTAGCTTGACTAGATGTGTCACTTCCCAAACTTTTTAACCAGTCTATTTGTCACTGAGAATCCAGAGGCTGCCAACGTCCAAATATTAAGATTAATTAAAATTAATTAATTGAATTATTAATTCAGTTGACATTAATTAATTGAAAGACAGTTACAAGTGTATACTTTCTTGCCTTCCTGCAACTTCTAGGAAGAGAGCAAGAATTTGCATCCATGTCTGTTCATGAGAAGACCAGCTTTAGGCAGAAAGTGGAAGATGTTTTTAATTGTATTTGTTTTTTGCATTCTTTATTGTATAAACCACCCTGGGTCCCTTCGGGGAGAAAGGCGTATAAATGTAGTAAATAAATACCTCCCAACTCTGTCCATAGCCAAGTAAACAGACTGCAGATGTAACTGAATAAACACACATAGGATTGGATTTCCCCAAAATGGCCTGGATTTGGATTTCCCAAAAAATGCACATGATCTTTGGCAAGCATCTCTCTTAGTCTCAACATTACCCTTCTGCAATATGGGTATAAAAGTAACTGTCTCACCTCACAACACTGCGGTAAGGCTAACAGAGTAGTGTGCCTGCAGCTCTTTGAACACTTTCAAGTAGTACATAAAACACCAGTTATTAATATTTATTGCCATAGAAATTCCAAACAATTCCTGTTCCAAACAAACACTCCCCCCTGCAATAATGTACAATACTATATAAAACATGAAGAAAGGAAGAAGCCAAGACTGCTTCGTGAAGGGGGGGGTTGCCTTTAAGGATGACAGGAATTGTTCAAGTAATTGTTATTCTAAAGCAGGAATCAGATTTACAGCCTATTTCCTTCTCAATGTAAATCCCAGGAGCCCACAAGAGGGAGGAATGGAAGGGCAAAAAGGGAGGTGAGGAAGGCTGGCATCAGCCTAGTTCTGCTGAGGATGTGCC
Source organism: Tiliqua scincoides (assembly GCF_035046505.1). Classification (NCBI taxonomy): domain Eukaryota; kingdom Metazoa; phylum Chordata; class Lepidosauria; order Squamata; family Scincidae; genus Tiliqua; species Tiliqua scincoides. The sequence goes on along the minus strand of NC_089824.1, from coordinate 38,686,263 downwards.
CAGATGGAGTGCTTCTCTATAGTCAGGGTGACCAGATACAGTGGAGCACAGAGTGCCTATCCTTTTAACCATTGTAGAGAATTTTGGTAGCTGCAGCTCCATACAAAAGGGTTTAAAAAGCTGCACCTGCCAAAATCCCTTCTTCTCTACTATGGTTAAAGGTAGAGGCACTCCATCCTCCACTGCATCTGGTTACCTTGCAGTTCATTCCCTTGAAAACAGATTTCACCAACAGGAGACAGAGGAGGCCCACAGGTGGTTTTGTAGGGATGAGCTCCTACTATGGATGTTTTTTTTTTTTTAACCTAATTAAATAATGGGAAGAGAAACTGACACACAGGATCTTAGGAAGATGAATGACTTCAGAACAGGCACTACTGATCTGTTTGGAGGTTGGCATGTCAGGCAGCCCTTGAACGTATTTTGCAACCCAACCCAGATTTCAATTCCACTGCCTTGGATGGGGTTCACCCTCTTAAGTGTGCAGAAGGGAGAGAGACCACTTCTCTACTCACACTTTTATCCCACCCATCCCCCCTCCATTTTTTTTTATTCTTACCATTTGAGAATATCTCTGTAAGACTACAGTCCAACCCACACTTTCCTGAGAGTAATCCCCACTGAACTCATTAGAACTTCTTAATAGACATGCATAGGATCATGCCACAAGGCAGGCTTAAGGACTGAATGGGTCATAGGATGAGCCTCCAACTCCGACCCACACTGACCACTCCAGAAAGGATGGAGTAAGGTTGTGGCTACAAAGAGATCAGCCAGGCTATTAAGGGATTTAGGGCTCTGGGATGCTTTCACTGTTCTCAGGGGAAACCCCAAAGTTGGGAAGCCTGGGGACCTCCCCCCCAGGGAGTGAGGGGGGGAGGCTGTGGGCTGACCGACCTTCACTCTGCTGCTGGGCATGCTTGCCTTCCACAGTCCCCTTGAGGCTGATGGGGATGCCCAGGAACTGCAGGTAGCAGTCTCCATACCAGACCAGCAGCTCCTGTCCAGGTGCTATCTCTTTGCAGCTCTCATAGAAGATCTGGCCCTGGCTCTGCAGGGCTGTCAGGTTCTGCTCCTCCGGGAAGCGGGCACAGCGCACCAGGGCCATCCAGTTGCCAGAGGCGGCCCTGCCATCGATGAAGTGGCTCAGGCGCCCGTCTTCGAAGATCTGCAGGGGGGAGGCACACAACACAGCACACTGCAGGCGCCTGCCTGTCTGCAGTGGCGTGGTTAAGGGGGTGCAAAGCCCTAAGTTTTGCGGAGAGCCTCACCGCAGTCTGCAAGCGGCCTCTCCCTTTCAGAGTCATTCCAAGGGGGGGACAAAACAGAGGCGAATGCTGGGGGGGATACTTTCCAGCCCAGACAGGAGTGGACTTCTGATACCTCCCACATCAAGGAATTGTCGTCATAGGTCTTGATCTCGCTGGTGTTGACCACTTTGCCCTGGAAAGGGCCAAAACGGACACCCTTCGGGATGGTCTCTGTGCAGAACACGCCCAGCTGGGGACCATCCACAAAGCCCGAGATAGTCAATCCTGGGGGGGGCAGAGAAATCTGAGTTGGTCAATTGCAGGGCTGAGGAGGAGGGCATCTGTGGGGGGTAGGGGAGATAAACCCCAAATTCCCACCCCTCCCCCACACCTACCTTCAGGTAGCTGCAGAGCAGCCTTGTCTGGTAGCTGGGGCTGACAGTCACTGGCTCCTAAAGAGAAAGGAAGATGCGGAAGAACAGTCCTTAGGCTGGAAAACCCCTCTCCAGCTCTGCCAGACCCCTGGAGTCATTAGCCCATTTCTGCCCAGCCCACAGGTGTACACATTTGATCTCTGTTGTGTACACACAACGTTGGACAGAAATGGCTTTTAATCTAAATCATTAGGCTAGCCCGGTTCTGCACTCTGCATTGCTTCATGTACCGCACCTGCTTGCAAAAGGAAGAAGAGAGGAATAAATCAGAGCCCCCTTCAGCCGCATTCGGGACACGTAATCGAAGTGGCTACAGGGCAGGGCGACCAGATGTCCTAACTGGAAAGAGAGGACAAGGCACCCCAAAATGTAGAACATCCCAGAAAAATGTAGGACATGACCAAATAAAAGCTAATAAACACAAGAATATGATTTTGTGTGGTTAATTTAAACACTGTATTCCTTTTTAATTTAAAACTCTATTACATATAATTTATTATGTATGATTTACTAATTCCAAGAAGGCTCTGCACTGCCTGCTCACAGAGAAAAGAACATTTAAGTTCTTTTCCAGGACACGAGGCTGGAAAAAGAGGACATCTGGTCACCCTGTCACAGGGGGTGGAGGGGAATTTAATTCCAATTTCTTTTGATGCCTGCTTTCTGGAGGGTAGCAGGTCCCAATCAGAGAGAGTCAACATTTCTCATTCCCTCCAGACATTTGTGCTTTGAAATCTCACAGTGCAACCCCACCCCGCATGATCTTGGAAGCAAGTCCCAATGCATTCAGTGGGGGTTTACTCTCCAGTAACCACCTCGGGCATTTGCTTCAGCATGGGAAAAGGCTACTTATACATTTACCAAATAGAAGAATACATTTTGGATGGCAGCCTTCATGTCTTGATCCATCAAGAAGAATGGGGGTTCCATTCATTCCTCAGGTCTTCAACTTTTGGAAAGACCCCATGAAAATATTTTCTTTCCTCTACAAAGTCAAATCATCTACAGAGAACCTGCCAGGCTAAAGCGATCTAGTCAACTTATTTCCACCCAGGGCATCACCAACCTGCCTTTTTCTCCCTGTGATTATTTATTTCCACATTTTAAATTCAGCTCCAATTAATGTACAGCAGTTGATGGGCACATGGGGTCTTTTCCTCTTGGACCCTTTCACTTCCCCACCCATGTTTTAGAGTAGAGCCTGGGAGAGAAGTTTTAGGATGCTCCCAAGCTTTCTATATTCCACCTCAGTTCCTCCAGGAAAACTAAGCCACTGTGGCTAGTGCTTCCCCCAACCCCTTTTGCCTTGGGGAGATGGATTCTCTTGCCAGCTGCCTGTCTAGCAGTAGAGAGTTTTGTCCAGTCAACCCAAGTTAAAAATAAGAAGAAAAAACTCAAAATAGGGCAGAAAATCCAGGATTGCTCACATAATTGAACAGAATTGCAGACAGATTCCGCACCTGGCAGAGGGGAAATCTCCCCTTGGCTGGCTGCTTGCTGCCCCAGAAAGGAACCTTAGGAATTGGTTGCAACACACACAGAAGAGCCATGCACAGATGCAATGGAAGACAGAGTGCTCCACCTTTAACCATTGTAGAAAAGGGAATTTTGGCAGGTGCAGCTCAACATGGAAGGATTTAAAAAGCTGCACCTGGCAAAATCCCCTCTTCTCTACAATGGTTAAAGATAAGAGTACTCTGTCCTCCATTGGAGCAGGTCACCCTGGCCTTGCAGCACCTTAAGGACAGTCAGAGCCCAATCCTATCCTTGTCTACTCAGAAGTAAGTTCCGTTGTCTTCAGTGGGGCTTATACTCAGGAAAGTGTGCATAGGATTGCAGCCCTCTGCACATTCTTGGAAGTAAGTCCAACTGCATCCAGTGGGGTTTACTCTCCAATAAGTACTGTTAGTCCTTAACATGCTGCTGTAGTAGGTCTGTTGTCAAACAAATTCCTGTTTACTACAGGTCACTTCATCAGATGTCAGTGATCTGGTGAATCACTTGTACCTGAGAAAGCCTACAAGGAATCCTTCTTCAGGTGCCACAAGACTCTTGGTTTCCTAGTTCCTATGCTTCCTAACAGCATTTCAAACAAAGCCAGAAGTACCTCCGCTTGAGACTAAGGAGGTTCAGGACACAATCCTCTACATGCCTACGCAGAAGTGAGTCCATTGCGTTCAATGTGACTTACTCGCAGGAAGTCGTGGATAGGATTGCAGCCTCAAGAGCCCAATCCTAGGTGTGTCTACTCAGAAATAAGACCCATTACAGTCAGTGGGGCTTACTCCCAGGTAAGTGTGGATAGGATTGCAGCCTCAGAGTCCAATTCGATGCATGTCTACTTGGAAGTCAGTCTCTTATACTGGCGCCCTCGGGAGTAAGTCTATCCAGGATCGCAGCCTCGCAGCGCAGCTTTACCCCCAGGATGCAGAAGCGGCTCTGGCTGCGTGCAACGGGGGTTTCCTTCCCAGGAAGGCTGCCTACGTCGGGGCTCCATTCCCGACGCAATGAACACCGCTGGGCTTACTTGCGAGTAAACACGCGAAGGCCGGCCGGTAGTCTCCCGCGGAAGGAGCGGCTCTGGGGCTCCTCGGAAAGCCCCCTCCGCCCAAAGGAGGGCTCCCCACTCCCTCCTGCCAGCCCCCTTACCTGGGCTGCGGGGCGGGCGCTGCTGCTGCCTGCCGGGCAGGGCCCCGTAGAGGACGTCGTGGAGCTCCTCGGCGGTGAAGCGGTAGCGGGGCTGCGGCGGGCCGTCGGGGGCGGGCGCGCTGCCTGGGCTGCAGCCGGGCGAGGCGCGCTCCGGGGGGCGCCGTCGGGGCGAGTCGCGCTTGGCCGGGGCGGGCGCGGCCAGCCGGGGCAGCGGCCGGGGCAGCGGAGGCGCCCCGAAGGCGGGCAGGCGGGCGAAGGGGAAGGGCGCCAGTTGGGGTGAGCCGGGCACCAGCACCCCCGCGGCGGGCGGGGGCAGGAACGGCCCGAAGGAGGCGGCCCCCGCCGGCCAGCCCCGCAGCAGCAGCGGCTCTCCGGGCTCCGCGGAGGGGGCGCCCCCCGCCAGGGACGAAGCCATCGCGGGCGGGACCTGCCGGAGACACAAGAAGCGCCCGAGGCTCGACGCAGCCCGCCAGCCCCGCGTCCCGTCCCGCCCACGCTCTGCGCAGGGAGAGGACGAGGACCGAAGGGGGGCACCGGAGGAGCCCCCACGACGGCAGCGCTGGCGCTCCCAGACGGAGGAGGACCGGTGCCTGCAGTGCAGAGAGGGGGGAGCGCGGGCAGCCGCGGCTAGGCAGGGCACCCGCCCCGGAGAACCATCTCATCCCCACTTACCTGGGAGTAAGCTCCATGGACTGTGATGGGGCTTACTTCTGCGTAGACATACATAGTACTGGGCTGTCAGTTCCCTCTGCTGCACTGTGGTGAAAGGTGCAGGCACTGGGACCCCCTCTCCATGTGGTCCCGCTGCGCGCGCGCGCACCCTCGCTGTTCCCCTCCCAGTTCCCTCCACACGCACACACCAGCTCTGGACCGCGTGTCCTGCAGCCGATGGGGCGGCCCCGACCCCTTCACTGGGGAGTGGCTTCCCCCCTTGCAACGCCCCCCCACCTGTGCGCGGAAGAAGAGAGCCTCACCTGGAGGTCCGCAGGGAAGCGGAGAGAGCTCGACCAGAGGGGGTTCTGACTCCCACCGTCTGGTTTTGTTTATCCGACGCCCCTCCCCTTTTAGGAAGTTTCCGCCCTTTAATGGAAGAAGCCCCTCCCTAGCAGCCAGGGCCTAGGAGAGGGGGGTAAAAGGGGTAATTTGTAACCCTCAGGGTCAGATGGGGGGGGCCCAAGAGCCAAAGGATGGGGCCCAGAAAGTTCCTGGGACCTGACATTTTCTTATCTCACCTGAATTTGCTGCCAGCGCATAATGCTGGGGCACAACCAAGTGCATGCAGTGTTAACTGCTGCTGCAAGCCAGACACACCAGGCCCAGGAAAGCATCCATGACCCTCCTTAACTCAGTGTTGCATCTGGGAGGAAACTGGCCTGCCACAGCAGCTCTTTGGCTTATGGATCCCATAACCATAAAGGAGTGTATAGAAGCTCAGCTGTGGGGCTACAGCTGCTGGGGAAGTTCATTTTGGTCCATTCTGGTGTGAGCTTAAATATGATGATGCTATTTTTCTGCAACAGATTTTCTATATTTCAAAGATTTCAGAGAGACTTACAGCCCAATCCTATCCACACTTTCCTGGGAGTAAGCCCCATTGACTCTAATGGGACTTACTTCTGAGCAGACATGCCTAGGATTGGACTCATAGGAGTGTGTTTGGTTTTCAGTATTACTTTATCTAACTGCCAGTGCCACATGGTCGGGTAGATCAGGGCTCTGCATCAAGAACCCTAGAAGACCTGGGCTCCAAAGACTATTTGGAGCTGTCAGTACTCTCCCCCTACCCTATATTGCCTCCTGGTCTTGCAGCCTAATACACTGAGGGCGGTCCTAACCAGGTCTGCTCAGAAGTAAGTGCTATTTTGTTCAGGGGGGAAAGTGTGGTTAGGATTACAGCCTTAGATCAGGGGTGCTCAAACTTTCAACTTTAGGGATGCTGGACCTTTAACAAGTGTATAGAAGAGAGAATTGCAGCAGGTGCAGCTTGTCATCTGTGGGACAATGTGTCATCTGTGGGATGACAAGTTGCACCTGCTGCAATTCTCTCTTCTATACACTTGTTAAAGGTCCAGCATCCCTAAAGTTGAAAGTTTGAGCACCCCTGCCTTAGATCATTACATGACAATGAAAGAAATTCCCAAGAAGCCTGGAGAGGAAGGTGTATGTGGTTTCTGGAAAGGTTTTGAAGCAGGTTTGTTCAAACTGTTATCAGCTGATATGCTCTGAGATGCCAGGAGGTGCTGGCAAAGAGAGATGAGACTGAGCATACTGGAGGGACAGTGAGGAGATGTGGCTGAAACAAGTGCAGGATTCACTGGGGTGGAGGGGAGGGAGAGGGGGAGAGAGAATGAATGGGAAGCAACTGGTTTTGAACTTTGGAAGGTGGGGAAGAGGGAGGGGCAGTCAGAGGGGTTAACTACAGTTATGATGGGGGGATGTGTGTGCAGGAGGGGAGGAGGTGGGGTGGGGGAGAAGAGAAAAGCATCACTTGCCTGCTCATTTAATAAAGAAAGAGTGCGACCAAGCCTCTGTCTACTCAGAAGTAAGCCCCATTATAGTCAATGGGGCTTACTCCTAGGTAAGTGTGGATAGGATTGTGACCTTGCCAGTGGAGGCAAGGCAGGGAGGGTCACTTTGGGGCACTGCTGGCAAGGAAAAGGGATCCTTTCCAGCTGCTTCTGGCTCCTACCTGCCTCCAGGCTCACCTTCACGCCCTCCACGTTCCAGGAGCTCTTCCAGGCTCTTCTGGCTGCCTGCCCAATCAGCTTGCGGGGCAGGCGCCAGCAACAGCAGGAGCATTCAAGCCCCAGTGTGGTTGCTCCTTTTTCTCCTGCTGCCACCACCTGACTCCTTGGCCCTGCTGAACACCTGAGGCAGCCTCAAGGCACACCAGTGTGCCACGTCACAGCCATTGAAAACCACTGCTTTAGAGAGACTTAGGAGTGTGTTTGGTTTTCCATATTACTTTATCTAGCTGCCAGTGCTGCATGGTTGCGTAGATCTGGGCTCTGCATCAAGAAGCCTAGTAGACCTTGGTCCAAAGACTATTGTGGCTGTTAGCATCTTCCCCCTGCCCTATTTTGCCCACCGTTCTGCCTGCCCCCATTGCCCCCTGCCCCTTTGGGAAGGGGCCCAAAAGAAACTTTGTACCCCCTGATAAAATTCCTCTCATAGGCCCTGCTACCTGCCCCATCCCCTCCTGTAAGGCAACTCAGGAGGAACATGTAAAGCCTCCTGAGTTACCTCCACCTCTGCAGGGTGTTCCCTTTGCCCCCTGGCCCCCCTGTAGCCCTACCCTTCCCAACAGGGACTTCAGCAGGTGGGGAGAGAGAGCGAGCCTGCAGCACCTCATGAGAACATCAGAAAAGCCCTACTGGATCAGGTCAAACAAAGGCCCGTCTAGTCTAGCTTCCTGTATCTCACAGTGGCCCACCAAGTGCTTCAGGGAGCACACAAGACAACAGACACAGGGATCAATCCTGTCCAGCTTTCCAGCACCAAAGCAGCTGCAATGCAGCCCTGAGATAGAGGAACAAATGTTTCCTTACCTGGAGGAGGCTTCCATGACTGCCCCCACACCACAGGATGCAATGCGTGCCACATTGGCATGGCTGCATCAGTGCTGGAAAATTGGATAGAATTTAGCTCACAACCTGCACCCTGGTGCCCACCCCCACGTTTGGCATTCTGAGGTACTCTACTTCTAAAATCAGGAGCTTGCATCATGACTTATAACCCATGATGGACTTTTCTTCCAGAAATTTGTCCAGTCCCATCTTAAAGGCATCTAGGCGAGAGGCCAACACCACTTCCTGTGGCAGGGAGTTCCACAGACTAATTGTTGTTCAGTCATTAATTTGTGATCTCGTGTGCCTCCGTGACACATCTCATCCTCTGCAGTCCCCTTCTCCTTTTGCCTTCAATTTTCCCCAGCATAGAAAAAGATTCCTAAGGAGTCCTCCCCTCTCATGAGATGACCAAAGTATTTCAGCTTCAGCATCTGTCCTTCCAGTGAACAGTCAGGGTTGATTTCCTGTAGAATTGACTGGTTTGATCTCATTGCAGTCCAGGGGACTCTCAGAAGTCTTCTCCAACACCACCACAGACTAACTACACACTGGTAAAGAAATATTTTCTTCCGTCTGTCCTAACACTCCCAGGGGCCCTATACTTTGGGAAGCTCCACTCCGCAGAAATGGGTGTCCCCACAAATCTGTTGGTCTGCTGCAAGAGGGGTGGTGTTTGCTTGCTCTGTCTCTCTGCACAGGTGTTTCCCTTTGGCCAGACTCTGCCCCCCTCCCCCCCCCCCCGCATCTCAGAGGATGCTTGAAAGGGCAACACGCCTCTGGGATCTCCCACACAGGGTGAGAGAGGACCAGGCACCCGAAAATGTAGGGCAACCCAGAAAACTGTAGGACATGACAAAAGGAGAGCTGAAAACACTCCCATATGAATTGCATGGGGTTCATTTAAGCACTGTGAGCACAATCCTAAGCTTGTCTACTCAGAAGTAAGTTCCATTGCATTCCATAGGGAAAGTGTGGCTAGGATTGGGCTGTAAAACTCTCTTCCCGCCCGCAGGGAAAAGGAGGTTCTTCTCCAGACGCGAGGCTGAGGGAGCGGAGGGGACGTGTCCTGGAAGGGAGGGCGCCTGGCAGGTCCCCCGTCGGGTCTGCGGAATGAGGAACCCGAGGTTGGACAGCGAAAAGCGCTCCGAGGGAGGCTCGCAGGCAAAGAAGCGGAGCACGTGGGAAAGGGTCTCCCTGCGAAGAGAAGGCTGGGGCGCTGGGGCTTCTCCCAGGTTCCTTTCCGCGCCCCGGCCCCTCTTCCCCAGGGAGCAGCCGTCGGTCCTGCCAAGCGCCCCCTCGCTCCAGCCTGCCCCTTCCCAGACCCGTCGATCTCCGGGAAGGCAAGGGCTACTGGCTCGTCCCCACCCGCACTGGCCCGACGGCGGAGCCGGCCCTGCTCAGGCTCCTACTGCAACCGGCGAGCCCCTTCGGGAGCGCCCCCGCCCGTCTCTGGGCAAATAGCGGGAGCCTGCAATCCTATGCACACTTACCTGGGAGTAAGCCCCATTTACTATAGTGGGACTTACTTCTAAGTAGACATGCACAGGATTGGGCTCTTAGCCCCCCCACTGTCTCAGCTTCAGCCTCCCTGCCGCCCCCCCCAGCACTTGGGTCTCCCCAGCAGACCGTTCCTTCCATCGCCCCGCCCCGCCCCGCCCACACTTGGCTGCCACGTCTACATCAGTCCTTGGCCAGGACCTCTGCGGGTGGCGGGAAACCACCGACTCCCTGCCCCGCCTGAGTCGGGCTCGGGTTTCCGCGGGGGAAGCGCGACGGGCTGCGCAGCGAGATCAGCCGGGCACCTGCGGCGTCTTGATGACCCCCGCTGGAAGACCTCCGAGAGCCTGGCTCCAGGCGAAGACGGGCAGCCCAGTCCCAGCCACACTTTCCTAGGAGTAGACAAGCACGGGCTTGCGCTCCGACGCCCCCCTCCCGCCTTCACAGGTGTAGCGCGCAGAGAAAACCTCCTCCGAGCCGCAAGGGAAAGCAAAGGGAGATCGTCTCTTTGGGGGCTGTCGAAGAGCGCTCGAAGCGGAGCTGTCACTTCTGAGCACCCAAACCCAGCCAGAACACGTGTGGCCTGAATGAGTGAGCAGGTGTCAGGACCTCATAAGAGGACCAGGCCCCCCAAAACGTAGGACATCCCAGAAAAATGTAGAGCCCGAAAAGCTAAAAACACTCACACAGTATATGGATTTAATGGGGTTAATTTAAACACGACATTATTTATTATTAAATTTAAAACAGTATGGCATGATTTATGACATATAATTCATTAATTACAAGATTAATTCCCTGCCTGCTCACAGGGAAAAGGAGGACCCCCGAAGTTCTTTTGCAGGGCAAGAGGCTGCAAAAGAGGACGTGTTCTGGGAAAAGAGGGCGTCTGGTCACCAGGACCAGAAGGGGGGATTTGGATCTGCTTCCGTTGGTGAAACAGGATCCTGTCGTTATTCTGCCTGGATGCAAAAATCCGAGGCTGTGACCCCCTGCGGGTGACGACACCAGCAGAGGATAGCACCGGCCCTGGGCTCACTGGGGCTCCCTCCCTCCCACGGAGCTGCACCGAACAAGCCTACTCAGAAGTAAGCCCCATTCATTGTGTTCCCTACTGGAAAGTGGGTTGAGGAGGACTGCAGCCTCAGAGGAAAGCCCAATCCTAGGCATGTCTCTTCAGTCCTACTACAGTCAATAGCACTTACTCCCAGGAAAGTGTGGATAGGCTTGCAGGCTCAGAACCCAATCCTAGGCATGTTTACTCAGAAGTAAGTCCCACTAGCGTCAATGGGGCTTCCTCCCAGGAACGTGTGGCTAGGATGGCAGCTTCAGTCAATGAAACGTTTTCTAGGCACACGGGCCGGGGAGACCCCCAAAGGGAGAGAGCGGAGGAAGCAAAGCAGATCGACAGTGATGGAAATGCCGGACCAGGAAGAGTCCTGCGGCGGGCATCGCAGGACGGGGCGAGGAGCCAGAGATTCTCGGCTGCAACAGCTCCTCGCCCAGACGCCTCTGGAAGTCACTGTAAGCTGGGGTTCCAGGACAGGCTACGAAGAAACGAAGCACGGATACAAACCCGCGTGTGAAACAGAAAAATCTTCACATCACAATCACAATGACGAGCGCATGCATCACATTCACGACCTTGTAACGTGAATTGCAGCTGCTGCTGCAGCAACGAAAGAACGGGAATGGGTGACTCGTGGCTTTAATAGAATCGGCACACAACGCAGTGGCGTAGCTAGAGGGGGTGCGAAGCACTAAGTTTCGCAGGGAGCCTCACTGCGTCGTGTTAAGGGGCACACACCCTGTGCTTCGGAGCCATACCGGGCGGGGGAGCAAAACGGAGGCGAATGCTTAGTGCTTAGTGCTTAGAAAACTTAGTGCTTCGCACCCCCTCTAGCTACGCCCAGTGGCTAGAGGGGTTCGAAGCCCTTAGTTTTGCAGGGAGCCTCACCGCAGCATGCAAGCGGCCCCTCCCCTTCGGAGCCAGGTGAATCCGTTTTGTCCCCCCCTTCCAAAGGGAGGGGGAGGGTCCCCTTGCACGCAGCGGTGAGGATCCTTGCAAAACATAGTGCTTTGCACCCCCGCTAGCTACTCGCAACTGGCTACGCCACTTCTCTCTCTCTGGCAAATGTTTTCCAGACCACGAACTCAACTTGCTGGCCCCTCAAAGCACCTGGCCATTAATGGGAAATTCATGAGAAACCGAAGTGTCCAGGTCAGAAAAGGCCTTGCTGGCTGGTACCCGAAGATCAAAGGGAAGGGTTGGATTCTCCAGCGCTGTAGGGTCACTCGGGGAGCCTTCGTTCAGACTAGTTTTTATGCGTCGATGCATCAGTGTGCAGAGTCCTATCCTGGGGAGCACCCAAGTTGAAGCAGACCCAAGAGACGAGAGCCAGGGTTTTCCCTTTGCACTAGGACCAGGACCACATTCTCCGCGTCCAGGAAAGCCTCGTCCATTCCATCGGCTCTCGTTGGTGGTCTCAGGTAAAGGTGGCCCAAAGAAGGGAGAAACCCATTTCAGCCCCTTGACTGCTTCCCCCCAGCTGCTGCCAGCCTCCTCTGGACTGGAAGGGGGAAGGCTGATCAGGGATCCCCGTTACAGCGTCTCCTTGGAAGACGCACAGGCAGCTCACAAAGACAGCGAGCAGCCCAGCGCAATGAAGATCTCCCCGGACTCTGTCCGTTTCACAGAAGACCAGAGTCAGCGAAGGAAATGGCCTGGGTGTAAGAGCTCCAGGTCGCAGAAGGGAGTCCGGGAAGGAACCCTTGGCTGCAATCCTATACACACTTTCCTGGGAGCAAGCCCCATTGAACACAATGGGACTTAGAAGTAAGTAGACATGGCTGGGGTTGCGCTTCTTCCCTGGTCACAACGACCAAAGAGACGTGTCCATTCAGGGAGGGGAAGTGAAAATGTGGGGGGTTACAGCCCAAGCCTATGGACGTCTACTCAGAAGTAAGTCCCACTAGAGTCAATGGGGCTTACTTCCGGGTAAGTGTGGTTAGGATCGCAGCCTACGCCACTGGTAATGAAAACAGAACTCCGTGGGAAACACCAGTCTTCTTCACGTTCAGACAGAGCCTGTCTGCTCACTGGCAGGGTGACCAGCTGTCCTAACTGCAAAAGAGGATCAGGCACCCCAAAATATAGGGCATCCCAGAAAAATGTCGGGCGTGACAAGAAAGCTAAAAACACCTGTACTTGGATTGCATGCAGTTAATTTAAATACTGTACTATATTAATTGTTATTACATTTAAAACTATATTACATATAATTTATTAATTCCAAGAAGGCTTTGCACTCTTGGGAAAAAGGAAGGCATTTAAATTTTTTCCAGGACACGAGGTTAAAAAAGAGGACACGTCCTGGAAAAAGACATCTGGTCGCCCTGCTCGCTGGTGACACAAAAAACGCAGCAAGGCCGAACTGCGATGGTAAATCCACCTCCCTGCCTGGTCGGTAACAGATTAAATCCGTCTCACAGGAGCGCACCTAAGAGGGCGTCAGCGTCTTTCACACGCGCACACCGAGAGGGGCTGGGAATGTTTGAAGCGGCGCGTGGGAAATGCGGGTCGTGACAAGCCCAGAGGAGTTTTTGACGCAGGGACACTTTCACCCAGAGTGACCAGATGTCCTCTTTCACTAGCCTCGTGTCCTGGAAAGGAAGTGAAACCCATTTCTGCCCAGCCCGCAGGTGTGATCCCTGTTGCGTATATGCAACCTTGGGCAGAAAAGGCTTAAATGTCCTGCTTTCCCCTGTGAGCAGACTCTTGCGGGCAGCACACAGCCTTCTTGTAATTAATTATAGGTTATAAATTATATAGTTTTAAAGTTAATGAGGAATATAGTGTTTAAATGTTAATGTGTTTTTAATATGTTTTTATCTGTGTTAAATCATGGGTTAAATCTGGGTCCCTTTCAGGGAGAAGGGCGGGATACAAATAAAGTTTATTATTAATTATTATTATTATTATTATTATTAAATTAACCACCAAAATCGATATACGAAGTGTTGTTAGCTTTTATTTTGCCGTGCCCTACATTTTTCTGGGATGTCCTACATTTTGGGGTACCTGGTCCTCTTTTGTGGTTAGGACATCTGGTCACCCTGCTTTCACGCAAGCCCCGAAGTCGTTCTAAATATGGGCTAGGAACCATCCCATGGTATTTCATGAGAGAGAGAGAGACTGAAGCATTACAAGCGCAGGCTGCTGTCCATTCAACTACGAGTTCTGGATGGACAAGACGGTCCCCCCAAACTAGACTGTACAATCAGGAGCACTTTGATCAGACGGTCTTGCCAGACCAGTGGCTGAATGCGCTGTAAAACATCTCGCACAAGCTTCCTTGCAGGTCCAAAGCAGATGTCTACGCAGCGACTCCCACCCTTGACAAATGAATAGCTTCCTCCTACCCTGCCGGTCCCGGCAGGAATTCTTGGTGAAAGAGCCCAGTCCTAGGCATGTATACTCAGAAGTAAGTCCCATTAGAGTCAATGGGGCTTCCTCGCAGGAAAGCGTGGATGGCAGCCTAAGGGCCCGATCCTATCTAATTTTCCAGTGCTGGCGCGGTGGTGCCAGTGGGGGGTGCGCTGCCCCCTTGGCGGAGGGGCAGTCAGTGGGGCCTCCCCAGGGGATGGGAACATGCGTTCCCTTGCCAGGGGGCTGCATTGTGGGTACATCGGAGATGGCCAGGGTTGGACCCGAAGCCAGGCTGCATTCCGTGTCTACCACACAGAATAGACACGATTTCGAGCCTCGGAGCTTCCCGTCTCACAAGCACGTTGGAAAGTGGCCTGTCGTCGCCTGTTGTGTGTATCCTGGGAGAACAGGAATGCCCGCCCGCTGTTTCGGGTGGGGGCGAGGAGGGAGTGGAAAGAAGCAGCTCCGAGCAGCACGTCTGCATTCAGCCTCAGACTGAAGAAATCTCTCGCCTGTTGAAGAAACGCACGGATCATCGCGGAGGGTTCGTGAACACCCCCGCGGAGCTTTGCCCACAACCAGTGGCGTAGCCAGAAGGGGGTGCAAAGCACTAAGTTTGCAGGCGCCTGAATGCGCCCTCCAAGAGGCGCCTCCCCCTTGGAGCCATTCCCGGTGGGGGGAGGTGCAAAAGGGAGGCTCGTTTTGCTCCCAGGAATGACTCCGGCGCTTTCAGGCAAAACTTAAGGCACCCCCTTCTGACTACGCCACTGTCTCCAAGTCATCCCACCCACTTCGGCAGGGTCGCGATCCCGCCAAGCCTATGCTCCTGTACTCTGAAGTAAGCCCCATTCTGGTGCGGTTAGGGTTGCAGCCTAAAAGCCCACTCCTATGTCTCTACTCAGAAGTAAGCCCCATTCTAGTCAATATGGCTTACTCTCTGGTAAGTGTGGATAGGGTTGGAACCTAAGAGCCCAATCCTAAGCATGGCTACTCAGAAGCAAGCCCCATGACAGTCAAAGAGGCTTGCTCCCAAGTAAGCGTGGATAGGGTTGCAGCCTAGGTCGGCCAACGGATCTTCAGGTGTCCAAGCCTCCTTCGACGTTGTCCCCTCGAACCCGACTCCGGCTGCGGAAATGGACTTGGAGCGAGAGTGCACTGAAGCCAGCGGCGCCTGGAAGAAACCCGAGTTGAGAAAGAGCAGGGCTTCCGCACGTCTGTCTCTGGTGTCCGGAGCAAAGGGTGGGATCAGATTTGTTTAATCCGCGCAGTGAAACCTGGAAAACGAGAGACCTGACCAGTGCCTGCTTTCAGACGTGCCCCTCCAGTTCAACCCGTGACCCCCAGCTCCCTGCTGACTGCATTGGTCCCAGGCTTGGACTTCCACACCTTTCCTTGAGAATCCATTCATTCCCTTTCTCAAGACCTGGCCTTTCAAAGCAAGCTCCCTGGCAGATCGCGCCTGAAATGTGAGTGGAGAGAGCGCAGATGATGGTCCTCTGGTCCAGAAGAGAAACCTGCCCCTCCTGGTCACTGCATGTGGTCGTCTTTCTCAGAGTGGCAGGTTGGGGAATAACCCCACAGCATATGGCTTCAAATTTCCTTCCACGGGGCCTGATTCATGAATGGTTGTGCACTCACCACCACCATCTGCTTATTCTGCTCTCCTGTGTTAATTGTTCTGATTAAAAGTGATTGTCTTTGAAATGATGCCAGGTGTGATATTACAAGGCTGTCTTCTGAGGGTGTTTGATCCAACATAGTTGTTTCTGTATACAGTACACTGTGATTCACAATGATGTATTATTACACAGGAATGAAAAGTTTATAATGTTTATAAACATATATAAGTTTAAGGAATTATTTAAAATAAAGAAGAACCCTCCTAACTCTCCCAAGTGGTTGCTGAATTGTTAAAAAAAAAAAATTCCCCAAACATCCCAAAGGGTGCAATCCTATCTGCACGTACCTGGGAGTAAGTCCCATTGACTATCATTGTTAAAAGCATAGTAGCCTGTTAAAAATACAGTACATGTATGTAACATTTCCCTAGATGCAGTCACATACCATAGTACAGTGGTTCTCACACATTTAGCACCGGGACCCACTTTTTAGAATGAGATCTGTCAGGACCCACCAGAAGTGATGCCATGACTGGAAGCAACATAATCAGCCAGAAAATTTTTTAACAATCCTAGGCTGCAATCCTACCCACACTAAGTTCCATTTACCATTATTGTTAAAGAATATACTTAGTCGCTTGTTAAAAGTACAGGTCTGTAACATTTCCCCAAATGCAATCACATACCATGGTAGCATCAGGTGTAATATTTAAAAAAAATATTGAAATGAATGGGGAACCACCTGAAATTGGCTAATGACCCACCCAGTGTTAGAGTTGGCACAACTCTGTCTGCTTCCACAGGTGGCAGGATACTGTCCATTGAAAGGGTTAAGCCATAGCCCAGTGACCCTACTCTTTACCTGTCCCCTTTGGATGACCTATGTGGGGGCGTGGCCCAGACACTATAACTTACCCTGAGCATGCCCTCTCTTCCACATGGACCACTGACCAGACAAGATGCCATGCAGCAGGGCTCTGCTGGTGACGCCATCTTGACCACATGGCACATGCAGGACAAGGCAGCTTCAGGGCCTTGTTATCTTTTAAGTTAGAGTAACCTCTGATCTCAATCAGATGCTGTAACCATACTGCTAATGAACCATGAGTAAATGAATCTCCTTTGCAACTTCAACCAGCCAATGTTGTTTGTCTTTCTTGATTAGCAGTCAGCCAGGTGTGGGAGGCTTCCTGGGTCGATTCCCAGCAAGAGGGGGGGTCTGCTGCTGAAGCTACTCTGCTTCCCCCTTAAAGAGGAAACCAGTTTTAAGAAATTCCTCCAACACCCAGTGGGTCCTGACCAACAGTTTAAGAACATAAGAACAGCCCCACTGGATCAGCCCATAGGCCCATCTAGTCCAGCTTCCTGTATCTCACAGAGGCCCACCAAATGCCCCAGGGAGCACACCAGATAATCTGCAACCTGGTGCCCTCCCTTGCATCTAGTATTCTGTCATAGCCCATTTCTAAAATCAGGAGGTTGCACATACACATCATGGCTTGTAACCCATAATGGATTTTTCCTTCAGAAACTTGTCCAATCCCCTTTTAAAAGCATCCAGGCCAGATGCGGTCACCACATCCTGTGGCAAGGAGTTCCACAGACCAACCACACACAATATTTTGTCTGTTCAGGAATGCCCTAGGATGGGCTGCTTATTATCTCCTTTGTCCCCACCTCCTCTCATTGTATCAAACCATCTATCACATCCCATCAGTCTACCATTCCCAGTTTCTTCTCCTACTCTGCCTTTACCTTGTTGTTCTCTAACCTCCCCAACCTCATCCCATAGGGATGAGGAGTCCCAAACCAGATGCCCCTCAGCTCCTGTTGGCTTTCCCCCCCAGTTTGAGAAACACTGCCATAGTAACATTAAGTCTGATATATTAAAAGTAAAATACACATTGAAATGAATGCAGACCACCTAGGTATTGATCCACTTAGTGGGTCCCAAGCCACAAACACTGCACTTCTACACTGTAGAATGCTGGCTGCCCATTTGTTCCTGGTCCCAATTAAAGATGCTGGTATTGATTGTTAAGGCCCTTCGCAATTTGGGTCCAAGCTATCTGCGGGACCACCTTCTCCCATACATTCCAGCCCTCCCTCCTAGGTCATCTGAAGGGGCTTTCCTTCAAGTACCACCTCTATCCCAAATGAGAGGGGTGGTGGCTCTGGGGCAAGACTTCTCTGTAGCGGCACCACAATTATGGGATTCCCTTCCAAAGGAATTAAGAACTACTCCTTTCCTCAGCAGGAAAGGAGGCTTTTCAGCAAGGGCTCAAAACATACCTGTTTTGTCTGGCATCTGGTTGATGGGTGGATGTTTGCCCTCTGTGTTCCTCTGCAGTAGTGCTGTGGCTTGACTGCTGCCCTGGATTAATTTGGACTGATTTACGATTCTTATGCTTTAGTGCTTAATGTTAAAATTAATGTTTTAATGCTTTGTTTTGATTTTTTTTACATATTATTGTGATATATTGTACATTATGGAGTTTAAGCTGCCTTGGGCATTTGTTTCGGCATGGGAAAGGTGGGATATAAATTTTTCAAGTAATTAAAAGATAGTTAGCAGATCAGCTAGCCCAAGCCAGTTATTGTGAACTCCACAGGACTCCAGCATTATCCTAGGTGTGTGTGTGTAACATTAAAAAATGAAACTACACAGACAGCTGACCCACAAAGTACTTTAATTGTTTTGAAGTTGTTCAACAGTTCTGTTTGGTTGATGCCAATTGAAGAGTGAACTAAACACCTGCTTAGGGAGTCTCCTGCTTAGAAGCCCCAACTGTCTGCTCTTTGGAGGCCAAGACAGACCCAGGTTCCCATTCAGGTCCACTTCTTCATGTCTGAGTTTGTCAGTAGCTGGAGCTACATTAGCAATTCTATTGTCAGGCAAAAAGAGATCAGCACTGCAGGAATAGGGAGAAGAACATGGGACCCGAAATGGGAGGAGGCTTGAAAAGGAAGACAGCAAGGGCAGCAGCACAGAAAGAACCTGTCACTGCAGGTTGTCTGCTTGGGACCCACAAACCTGAAGAGGCACAGCAATTTTTAATGACCATCTTGCAAAGGATAACAGGCATATCAAATGGCCCTAACAAACAGCACAGAGAAATCTCTGGTGAAGTTGCTAACAGAACACTTCTCACAAACATATGTACCAGGGCAACCTTTAGCAGCTAGCATCGAGCAAAGCAACCCCACCTTTGGGCAGCCTCTATAGCTGGGTGTGCAGGAACTGGCAGTATGGTAACAAATACCATTTTATAGTCATGCAATAAGTTGATATTTTACTTCAAGCAATGAGCATCCAGGGTGCTTGGGGGTCATTTTGCCCAGTGGTGCCTCTATAGCCTACTACGGTTTTGACTGAAATGAGTTAGCACTGAAAGGCCAATAGCCACCAATTTTCCCCTTCTCATGCAATGTGACTCTGGCCTGTTTTCTCCCAGCCTCAGGTCAAGCTCAAGCTTAGCTATGGCTCACTAACCAGCCACATTTCAGACTTGTTGTCCCAGTAATCTTCTCACAACTCATCATACCATTTAACATGTCACAATTACCCTGAACTTGCTCTTCATCACAGAGGTCAGAATAAAATAATTTTGAGTAACCACCACTTGTGATTTAATCATTACCTCTACCATAAATGGCAACTGCTTTTATGACTTGTTTTACTTTGTAATTTGCAGTCCAACCCTGAATAAGTGACTCTACAGCCTGTAGAGGAACTGTTTGAGACACTCCATACACAGGGAAAGGTGATCTTAATGTTTCTGCTTGATCTCTCAGTGACTTTCAATACTGTATTGTCAACCATTGCATCCTTCTGGGCCAGCTAGCTAACATGGAGTTTGGAGGCAGTTTGACACTGAGGGACTCCCATCCTTCCTGAAAGAGAGATCCAGGAATGATGAAAACAAAATACTTTGTTTTCAGACTGATGTCCCTTAGGGTTTCATCCTGTTCCCTCATACTATCTATATGAAACCTCTAGAAGAAATGGCCCAAAAAGTTGGAGTTCACCAGCATCAGCATGCTAACACATTACTCTCTTTTTCCTCATCTAACTTCAGGAAAGCTGTGGAGATTCTGAATCAGTGATGGGTTGCTGAAGACTAAAAAGTTAAAACTTTACGCAGGAAAGATAGAGGTGTTGCTAGTCAAGATAGCTGCGGAACCAAGGATAGGGTTCCAGCCTGCTATTGACAGATACAAACTTACCTTAAAAGATCAAATGCAGAGTTGGGAGTACTCTTGGATATTCAACTAGCCACTGTAGCTAGTAGTGCTTTTGTTCAGTTTCAACTAGTGAACCAGCTACACCATTTCTAAAGGAGACTTCATTATATAGGCCTAAATTAAATCTCTACTGGATTACTCCAATGTGTGCCTTTGAAGACTATGGTCTTCAAAGGCACCACAGAGCACATGAAACTTCAACTGGTGCAAAACACTGCTGCTGCAAGTTTTGAGTGATGCCAGCTTTCTAAAACAGGGGTGGGCAAACTTTCAACTTTATGGATCCTAGATCTTTAACAATTGTCTCACTGATGACAAGCTGCACCTGCTGAAATTTTCTTTCCTATACAATTGTTAAAGGTATATGTTCCCTAGTCAAAAGTTTTCCCACCCTTTCTAGAAAATCTTTATGCCAACTCCACTGGCTATAGTCAATTTCTGAGTGCAATTCAAAGTGCTGGTTCCTTCTCTGTAGCAACACTACTTTGCTTTGGGAAGCACACAAGGCTTAGAGCCTTGTTGCTTGATGGAGTGCAAGGAGCAGAGGCACTCTGAGGGTTGAGGGAAGGAACTGGAGCAGCAAGGAGGCAGAAAAAAAGAGACAGCAGACAAGGTTTCAAATGTGGATGCAGGGGGGAAGCCAGAAGCTGGAATAGATCCTTGCCCAGCCTCCACCAAGCTTTTTATTGACTCTCAAGCAATACAAAACAATACTGAGGGTTACTAAAGGTTACTGATAACACTAGCTACAACTAGCTGGCTCTAGCTGACCACAACACATTCCTGGATCTGACTGCTTCCTTATCTCTAATGCTAGCTCATTTTTACTATCTAATGCTATCTCTAATTTACTTGCACTGGGCTTCAAACTTCCAGCTCGCATGCACAAAGCCCAGTCAAGGCATGCCTCGTGAGGGGGGGCAGGTTTGCCTGCTGGTTGCCATGTCTTGCCTAAAGCTCTAAAGCCCAGTGCTTCTGCATATGCTACACTTCTCACCTTTAAAACTGTAACAGCTTGATCCCAGGATAGCCAAACTACAGCCACCTTCCATGAATCTGTTTATTCACTAAGATCATCTGGAGAGGACTTCATTATAATTCGGATTCAGCTAGTAGCAACACATGAAGTCCTTTGTGTTGCCCACAGGAATGTAGCACTCCTTGCCCCAGGAGAGCCTCTTGGCTCCAAGTCTACCTTGCAGGCCCTGCTATTTCAGCAGGTTTTTAATTGGAGTTCATTGTTAATAAACCAATTGGAGTTGTATCTACTTGTTGGCTCTCCATTGTGGTTTCCCCCCCCCCCCCTGCTGCCATTATTTTATTGAAATTTATCTTCTTGGAAATTGCATTATTTGGTTTTATATAAGCCACATTGTGTCTTGTTTTGAATAGAATGGGAACATACAAATATCTTAACTAGTCAAATTAAATAACTGAATTCGGTAAGTTAATTGTTTGAAGTATATCCTCAATCTACTGTTGGTCTGTTTGACTGAGTGATCAAAGAAAATTTAGTAAGATGTGGTGATGTGCAAAGAACCAGCAAATGAGAAGGGTGATCCTCTGTGTAACAAAGGATAAAAATCACTGCTTTGTTCCAATACCTCCTCTGAGGTTTATATACCATACCAGGGCAATTCACCTCTATCTACTTGAAAATTATCTACTCCAGTGTTTCAATTTGTTTCAATGGGAACTGAAGAAATAGAACTGGTAGGACCTGAAGGTGTTTCTGTTGTATCTCAGATGTTTTGGCAGCATCTGTCATCAGTAAGGGCCCAATTCTATCCAACATTCCAGCAGTGAAGGAGCTGTGCCAACAGGGTATGCGCTGAATTCTGCAGTGGAGGGACAGTCACAGAGGCCACCTCAAGGTAAGGGAATGTTTGTTCCCTTGCTTCGGGACTACATTGCGGCTGCTTCAGTGCTGGAAAGTTGGCTAGGATTGGGTCCTAAGTTGATTAAATTCAAAATTAACTCAAATACACTGGAAAGCTTGCTCAGCTGAGAATTCTTAGACACCAACATGAAAACAGGAATGCAAACATGGTGGGTAAGTGGGTCAAGTTCTTCCACTGCTTCTTTCAGTCCTGCATTTTTTTCAAAAAGTAGTGCCCCCTCCCTCTACTGCAGTCATAGCTTGTGCAGTGGGAGTGGCATCATCCTCACTTTCTCTCCTGCTGTAGTCCTCAAAGAGGAATGGGGAGAAAATGCTTGAACATCTACCTAGCAAGCATCCCCTAGTAATTGCTTTTGACTATTCCAGATGCTTTTGACTATTCCAGGAGTTACAGATGATTTCACCTACATGTCCTTTTAGGTTTTCCTCCTCATTCTGTCCTGCACTGTGTCATACATGAGAGAGTAAGAGAAACCACAGAGGTGGTGGAGAGGCAGAATGGCTATTGAATAGGATAACAGTGGTCAGCAGGACAGGCCTTGATTGTTCAAAGGCCAAATTTGCTTACTGGTTTCACAAGCGTTCACACATGCACTATATGTGTACATATGATTGTGCTCCTTAAATTTAGAGTCTGAAAACTATTACTGAAAGCCACTTAAACTTGCTGCTATAAAATCAGAAACTTATCTATCAGATTTGAATGCAGATAGAGTTCTCTGACATCTGAGGTTTTAAACCCAAAACCACATCATACCTGATCCTCTGTTCCCTAATTTCAATTTTATCTTGTACACATTTTATATAGTGCAGTGAAATCTGATTCCAGCTATGGACAATAATGGGGAACAGGGTTTCAGTTCATGCAACTGAGCATGCTCAGTAGCACTATGTATACATGTCAGATTCCTGTACTGGCTCCAGAACAACTAGTGTGAAACTGAGGATCTTCTAACTCCATCCTAGTTATTATCTGGATGGCTCTCCTCCTTCTAACACAGTTGTGTACATGAAGGCACAACAGAAGAAATGTTGCTGTGTCTAAAGCCATGTAAAACCCGAAGGCATTAAAATTTATTAAATGATGCAATAACAGAATTCTTTATTTACAATAGCATTATTTAACATCAAATAAGCAAATAGCATCAGCAAAGCAATATTAACTTGCATAAATGTATTTAAAATTTCTCTGAATATATCTACCTTTGCATAAACTGCTCACACTAGAAATACAAACATCAATGCAGGTGAACAAAGTGATGTTCAGAGTCAACTCAGTTTTGAAAATAAATCACAACCTGAAAACACTGTAAGCTTTCTCCTGAAGAACCATAGTTTATATATTGCTTAGTTTTACCCTCGTATAATCTTTTCATATACACACACTCATACACATCTCAGATGCAACTTCATGAGGAACTGTACAAATAAAACCCACAAAAATGACAAAAAGGAAAAAAATTAAATCAGAGTCAATGTTTGAAGAAATGTGTCCATCTCTATTCAATGACTGAAAGCTAAATGATGCGCTTATTCCAAAATTGTACACAATTCACTATACAAATATAATACATCAGACAGCTATGTAGGAATATACAAGACTTAAAAACAGATCTAAGGCATTATGCTAGATTTTAGCATTTTGAGGTTCTTGCACATAGCTTTACCTGTAGTAAGAAACTGAAAAGATTTTGTTTTAGTCTACAAAGAAACACCAGGGAGAAAATTCTAATTAAAAACCAAAGCCACTACAGTAATTTTCTTTTGTGCAGAGAATGCTTTTGCTCTTAGGCAGCAATACTACCATACAAATACTAGAAAACTTTAAATTCACACCAACAATTAATGGCTTAAGTTGCATTTCAAAACTGATTGTGTATCTTTGGGTTTTGCAAGTAGAGCTGAATCACCCTTTTTCATGTGTTAAGCCCATATGAACTCCATTTATTTTAAATACAGATTAAAAATGTATTGTATAAATGGCAAAAACATTGCTTTCAGTTAGTACAGACCAATAGAAAGACTGGTAGGGGCCAATATTTTAAAACTTTGAATAACTAGGTACATGTTGAGAAACATCAACTTCATTACTTAATGTTATCTCTCATTACCAGAACTTGATTGAATGGAGCTCTCTGTGTGGAGCTATTTATATATGTGCATTTTTCCAAACTGGGTGTCTTTCACATTTCATATGAGAGAACACTGGTTATGTTCTAACAACATAAAACCCAATTATTTTCTCTAGAAATTTTACTGTGTACTGAATGAGAAATACTGATTATAAAAAGAAATGGATTTGGCATCTTTGTTTCCAGCATGATCAACATAATCAGAAAATGCCTGAACTCACTGTCTTAATTTATTGAGATGAGACAGAAATAGCCTATGAACCAAAAAAATTGATAGATATAATCACTCATTTAAAAAAAATTAAATTGAAGTATTAGTAAAAGATGCCCATATTCTTTGAACTGGGTTCAATTTAAAATTTGTTTCCCCCCACTTTGATGTATTAAAAGATGTTTAAAAAAATTGAGAATTCAAAAAGAAAACTAATTTCATTCAATGCTGAGAGCTTTAATTTCTGTAAGTGTAGGTTAATTCTTACATAAATTAAATCAGGCATAAATTAAAACAAACAAATTCCCTCAACATTATTATGGAGCTCAGGGCTGAATCAACTTTGATTTTCACCAGATGGCTCAGTTGTCTGAACAGCTACTTTTGAGTTTAACCTACAAAGTGATGACTACGGAGAGGTGCAGCTTCTCCCTGTGTTATGAGAAAGCTAATCAACAGGAAACAAATGGGCTGAAAAGCATTCTATATATTCCTTAACATATTCTCTTCAGCACTCTGTGAAGAGTCAGATTCTTTGTATAGTTTAACCCTCATCACAAGCAAACAAGACTTCAACAACAAATCTTGTTGTTGTTAACAAACTTTCTACTCCCAAAGACATGATGATGATAAAGATACTATAAAATGCATTGCATTTTAAACATCCAAAATTTGAGATCAGGTACGAAAGAGTGGATTGTGGGGGAGAGAAACAGGAGATCGAAAACAATCAGTTTCCTGATATTTCAAGTCCTCAGAAACTGATGCCAGCTTTTACTAAAAGATTACTCCAACCACAGCAGGCAAAGAGTAAAACCACTGTAAACAGTGGCCTGCTGAGGTAATGGTTTCTCTAAGATTCATTATTAAGAAAGAATATAAACATACAAAAAAGTCAAGAATTGGCTCCTACAGTGGCTGCATATCATATAAGGTTAGATAAATGACTTTATGAGCAGAATCGCAAGGTTTAGAAAATGAAGAGTTTCAAGCCTACAAATTAGGTCTAATCAAGGCATTGTGATCCTTTACAAAACACTTTTTTCCCCAGGAAACACACACAGCTATGAAGATATCTAATTTAATACTGAAGTACCTCATTTGGAAATCAACTCCACAACATGTATACCTCACAAAATTATACAATTAAAACACTAAAGTTTTAAACTTAAATTATTGCTTGTTTACATAGAAACTGGTTTTTATGTACCTTACAAAACTTTCTTGTAGTCCATGTTGCTTTAAAATAATTAGAACACATGATGGTTAACTCTGTAGTGATATCTGCCATTGCTCAAGTCATTGTTTTCCCCAGTTGTGGAGATGGGAAAATGAAAATTTATCATTTATCAGATGCTTTTAGCTCTGATGTTATGCTTCAATCCTGCCACTTCCATCACCAATAGATGCACCCTCATTTAACGTCATTATTCAGCAACTAGTTACCTGCAACCTAAAACACAGGTAACACACCTAGGGACATGACAGGGATTACTCATTTCTCTACCTTATCAGAAAACAAAAACAGATCAAGGGCAGGTGAAGGGAGGAGAGAAGGGGATGTTAACGTTTAGTTAATTTTTCAGGTTCAGAAATCAATTAAAATGAGAACTTAAACTGTGTATTTGACTCATGATTTCATTCAAAGTAACCAACAAGCTTTATAAATACAGCAGTCCTCCCACAGCAGTTTTTACAAATGTTTTTGCAAATTTTAACCTATTCAATCTGTATCCTGTTTACAAATTTAAACGTATCCAAAACTGACTGGTTTTGTTTTCTAACGTGGTTGATCTATCCATGAAATATAAATTTCCCCAAACCAATTAGTTAGATGTCTGTACTCCTCATTTTGATACCCACCACTCTGGGAGTCAGCCTGTAGCCCACTCCCCACCTCCCAAGTGGTGGTCATAATATAAACCATTCATTTCCAGATGGAACCGAATCCTTTGCACCAGACTGAGTAGCTAAGGAAAACAAAGAAAGATATCAGGATCTAAAACTAAAAACAGAACAGAACAAGAGCATGGATGGTTTTCCTTAAATACATACATTTAAATACATTCAATCTGACATGGTTTATGAAAACTGGCTATCAACATTTACTTTGCAGGAGAGATCTAAGTTGCACTAAGGTGAATGCAGTGAACAGACTGAGCAACTGTCTGTACGCTAGCTTCAGACTGTCAAAGAGGCGGCTGCTCTTCCAGGAACAACTGTTTTCATTCTACTCAGAGTGGTGCTCTTCTGTCTGCAGCACTAAACTCTACTTTCTCAGGCAGAACTGGCTGGCAGAACAGTTGGGGCAAAACCAAACATACGCAGCTCTTCAAACTAGTAAGTAGTTAGGGCTGGGCAGCCCAGCCAGTTGAAGAAGTAAGCAATCATCAGGGTCAGCAATATTTCTGAAATACCAAACAGAGATACATTAATAGCAGTACCGAACTAAGTTTGCACATATTCACACATCAGAAAATGTCAAATCACTAGGAACAGAAAAGTTTCAAATCAGCATAGTATCTAAAGGTACATGCAAAGACTCTGACAGATGACAAAAAGTCAAACACATACCATATCTAGCTGGCTAACAGTGCAATTTATTTATTTATACAGGTATTTATATACCGCCTTTCTTTGGTCATCAGATTTCTCCTCAGACTTTAATCCAAGGCGGTTTACACAGGCAGGCTGTTCTAAACCCCCGTAGGGATTTTTACAATCGAATAGTTCTAGTCTTTCATAGAACTCCTCATTCCAGCTGGATTCCTTCCCAGTCTGGCCTCTCTCTGGCCCTTCACCTTTCACGCTCCACTTGATGGCAACTCCTCTCTGCCACTGAGGGTCAGCTCATCAGTATATCAGCGTGTCGTCAGTTCTGGGGTACTACCGGTTGTTTCGAACTGGCAGCCTCAGATCTTCAGGCATACAAGGCGGCAGCTCTACCAGCTGAGCCAGGCCTCCTGCAATTCTATGTAAGTCTACTCAAAAGTAAGCTGCACTGCGTTTAATGGGACTTACTCCCAAGTAAGTGTCACAGAATTGCAGTCTGAAAATCTTATTGTGCACTAGGTAACATTATCTGGAGGAATAGCTGTGTTAATCTGTTGCAGCAAACAAGTTTTGTAGCAATTTAAAAACTAACATGCTTGTTTCAGCAAAAGGGTTTGTGTTGTACAGTTTACCTCATCCCACACAAGTAGCCCCTGTATGCTTAAGGCACTTTTGTCCTTTTGCTCAGCTGGTATTAAATTCATGAACAAGATACATTTGGATCTCATCTTCATGAATGGTCTGAAATATTTATTCTAGACAAATGTTCTAGAAGTCCACATAGGAAGTATCACATTCTTGTGCCCAAAAATAATTGTATCAATTCCCTCTTTGTTGAGATGTGAATGGCTTCTTACCCGTGATGCATCACCCTCCTGCTTTATCATATCCATTCCAGGTAGCTGGTTTGGAAAAAGATTGCCTCCTCTCATAGCAGGATCATTAACCTAACATAGGAAGAAGATTTGTAAGTCATTCTGGGAAATTGAAGAAAAGACACATGTGTGTACATCCTCTACATTTTGCAACCAAGCAGAAAAACAAGAGAACAATCTGAATAAAAGGTGCATTTAGTGTCATGATACTAACATCCTATTTTCAGTTTGTCATTTTGAGAGGGAACAGTTCTTCAGGGAAGAAGTTAAATGGGTAATTCTAGTTCAAGGAAAAAAAATGCATTAGATAGCCAGGATGATGTAGTGGTTCTGGACATGGGCCTGGAAGATCCAGGTACAAATCCCTACTCAGCCACAAAACTACTTGGGTGACCTTGGGCCAGTAATTATCTCTCAACCTACCTCACAAGGTTGTTGTGAGGACAAAAGGAGGGAAGAAACTATGTACACCATCCTGAGCTCCTTGGAGAAGGTGGTATAAACAAGTGAAAAATAAATTTACTACTGGTTACAAGTAGAAGACAATATGAAAAACTGCATCACGCAGGTTAAGAATGCCCCCAAAAATTCCTCTGAGCAGCTGCAACTCACCGCAGATACTCGCCTATAAGTCGACCTCACAGATAAGCGGAGGGCAGGTTTTGAGCCAACAATCATGGAATTTTCTATGACCCTCAGATAAGTCGGGGGTTAAACTTAGGGGGGTGTCTGACTATAGTTTTGTCTGATTTTACCCAAGGCCAGATCCTGAAAATAACTTACCACTAATTGTTACCCAAGAACTGTAGTCTCTAATTTATTAAAAACATAGTAAAAGATCATAAGATGCATTTTTATTCTTTTTTTAAATTCTGGTCTTCACCACCTTTTTGTAAACACTATCAGAGTAAGTGCACTGTAAACAACATACCAAAAAAACAGTGGTTCCCAACCTGGTATTCATTTACTCCCAGGGATACTCAACAGGACCTTTAGGGGTACTTGAAAAAGAATGGAATAATGGCAGAAAAAGGCAGGCCGTGCTCCAGAATGCCTTGCAAGGACCAGCAAGGCAGGAAGGGAGGTAGCTAGATGGCTGTGAAAGCCCCACCAATAGCTAGTTTTTGGTCATCAATTCATCTATGAACCAGTGATTGAAAACCAGCACAGTAAAAAAGCTGAAACATAATATGGGAAGTGATCAATCACCCAGAATTTCTCAGCACACTGTCGAGGAAGGAGCAGCTTTCTTATCTGCTGCTCTCCGCTGAATGCGGCTTCAAAAACTCAGCCCACACAAAGAGTATTTTCAGACACAAGTCTTTCATTAGTTCAGACAGTATTTACAAGATAGCAGAAAAATAATAGCAGCGTAGCAAGGAAACATAAAACGGCATAGCTTGCCATACACACGATAAATCAGCCTTCCCTGCTTTTCCGGCCTTCCCAGCCATTCCCCCTTCCCCTCGTCCTGCACATGAGTGCTCTTGCAGGCTGTTTAAAGCACTGAGCGTGAATTAGGAAGGGTGGTGTCTCCTCCTCCTGATGCTGACTCAGCACTTATTACAATTAGTGAGCTTGTTCACCTGATGCTTGGTGATTCAGCGTTTTTACATTGCTTAGGCTCTACCTTATCCAGACCAAATTCCTTGGATTGTTTTTCTAACCCTGACAGTTTCTGGTGCAAAACAGTGCAAAGGCAGTCTTCTGTTCTTCAAACAGAAAAAAAGAGAAAACATGAAGTCTGGGCTTTCATATAGAGGAGATGAGGGCTTGCATTATTAATTACAAGCATTTTGCTAATAGGAAGCATACAATTTATGGAAATGGGCTGCCAAGGGATATGCAAGTGAAAAGGGTTAGGAACCACTGCAGGAGATCCATGAATCAAATCCACCTTTAAGCCCAAAGCTCTACATACAACATACAACCCATAACACATAACTAAGAGTGTGCAATTCAGTTCACAGAAGAGAGATGAGCTGCATATAGTTGCAACCCTTTTTACTCAGAAGTAGACCCACTGCTTTCCATGGGTGTTATTCTTAAGTAATGGTGCACTGAATTGTAGCCTGGGAAGGAGGATCCCATCCTGGTGTTTCAAAAAACAGACCTGCTTTGCAAGCATTTGCAGAGCAGAACCAGGATGCAGCAGAAGGAAGGAGAATAAAAGGTTAACTTTCGCTGGAATGTCTCAGGAAAATTACTATAGCTCAGGTGACCACCTGAGCAGAGAAACTTTTCAGAGCTGAGAAAGGAAACTGTTCAGAGTTGAAAGGCTCTGCCCTCTGATTGACCTGGAGATAAGGGAAAGTGATAATAGGAGCTTGATCACTTGGCAAAAATGGTAGTTTTGTGTATGTGCATGTATTTAAACGGTGATTGATCAAGGTCTCAGAGAGGGTCTAAGGCTCAAGGGTGTACTTTCTTAGTCTTAACTGTTTTTCTAAACACCAGTACAGCTAAGCTACCAAGGCATTCCTTGTCAGGGAACCAGTTCCACGCAGTAGTTAGTCTATGTCTCTGAGATGGCCACTAAGTAAGTGTGGCAGATATTGAAAGATTGGCAATGCCAATGTCATAACTACTTGGAAACTAGATTTAAATTGTATATGGATGAACAGAAGGAACAAGTACCAACTCCCCACTACCAGAGGCCATAATTTCTCAAAGTAACTAAGTAAGATTAATCCAGTACCAGTAATATATGTTATTAATGATATTCAACACACTTCTTTTAGACACGTCTTCCAGTGCCAAGTGTTCTCACCTGCTCAGGACCCATGGAGGATAACCCTGATGTAGGCACAGAGGTTGCTGAGGTCATGCTGATCTGCCCGGTCATCTGGTTCATGTTATTCATACTGCTTGTGTTGGTCACCATGGATACATTGATGTTCATGTTGTTATTGTACATGCTGGTGTTCGCTTGCTGCCCAAAGTGTGGTGGAGATTGTTGTGAAAACATGCTACAGGACAAAGTACATAACAGCACGTCAGAGTCAATGATAAAATTAGAAATCATTTGGGTCTCAAATATTTCTGAAAATTTCAAAAGAATCAACCAATGTGTCCATCAATTCAAGTGGATACCACATTTAAACATCTGGAGCTTAATATCACAGCACAGGCCATTCATTCCTTTCACTGTTTGTATAAATTAATGGGATCTGATTTGCAAATATGGCATCTTTGTTCCCAATCTGCTAAAATTGGTTATTTGCTCCAAAGACCTAGACAATCTGTAAACATGCATATCTGCAGTTTCTGTTTCTATCATTGAACTGAAGGACAATTAAAAGATTTTGAGCATAGAATCATATGCGCACAATAGTTAAAGTGGTTATTTTCAACCATAGTGTTGTGTGGTGTGCCGTGGTTGGTCTGCAGGTGTGCTGCGGAAGTACATACAATCTATAAGAAATAGTTCCCATGTAAAATTATGTGTATTCATTCTTGGGGCTCTTTTACCTCCCTCATTTCCCGCTTTATTCCAGCAATAATTTTGGTGTCAGGCTGCAGGAGCTGCTCTGTTATGTGACAAGTCAGGTTCCTACTTGCAACTATTTCTAAACAGTCACAGAAACAGTAATTGGATAATTGCAGAATGACTGTATGAGTAATTTGAGCAACAGTAGTAATTTGAGCAACAGTAGAAAAACAAGGTCACATTAAGAGTTACAGCCAAATTGCAATGCATGCATTTTTATGCCTGACAACTTACCTGTTTCCACCCATATTTCCTTGTGCCCATCCGTTCATCTCAGTAGAGGACTGGTAGGCAGGATTGGCCTGAGACTGCTGTATCATGGGACTCTGAGTATGAGCCATTCTTGGGGACATCAGGGGACTCTGGGGAGTAGTAGCTCCTGTGAAACCTGGATCAGGCTGCTGATTTATTCCTAAAGGCATAACAAAAACTTCAGTCTGTGCAAAGCAAGCAAGTTGATCAGCCCAAATTAAGAACCTGGAATAAATAGCTATACATATAATAGTGGTATCCATGGGAGGGGGGAGACCTTACTGAACAAGTGTAAAACAAAGCTAACCTTCCATTCCCTCTGTTTTCCTACCCCAACATATATATTGCAGGGTCTTCACAGTTTATTAAAGTATTTTTGTATCCTACACCGCCCCATTACAGATGTGCTCCAGGTAGCTTATAAATAAGAGTAAAATACAAAACATGCTAAAATCAAAAGCACAAGTAAATATGGATTTAGCATACCTATCTGCCACTTTTCAAGAACGTTCAAAGACAGTTCAAAATAACATCAATTAACTCCTATGGGTGATGTGTATGGGTTGCAATCAATGCCTAGCATTTGTACAGTGTTTTCTGTGTACACAATTTCACAACAACCATGTAAGACAAGCATCATTATCCCTATACTGCAGTTGGGGAATGGAGGCTAAATGGAAGTGATTTGCCTAAGGCCAAATATAGAGTTCATAGTAGAGATGAAATTTGAAACAGGGAAGTCTAATTTGCAATTCAGCCTTTATGCTACTCTAGTATACTCTAGTATACTTATGCTACTGCTACTCTAGTAGTGCTAGATAGACTATCTCTGACCTTAGAAGAATGTTAAGATGGACTATCTCTGACCTTATAAGAAGGGTCTCACTTTCTTAGGGGCCTGAGGCACACTCCATATGTACCATGAGTACTATTTTATCACAACTCTGGGTAGAATCTAGTGGCCAAGTAATGTCTGAGTAGGATTATTCTCAAGAGACTTTAGTTTAAAGACAGAAAACTGGCAGCATGACAAAGGAGGAGGTTGTATACTTAGTTGTTACTGTCTTAAAAAAAGAACAAGTGAAGATATTTCTAATTTTAGCAGGCTGGTATCAAGAAAAGCAAACAAAATGAACAAGTTAACTGAGAAATCTATACACTGCTTATCTTTATGGCTGTCAGCTAAATGAAATATAATTAAAAAGCCAGATGCTTAATCAAGGATGCCAAAATAAAGTGAGCATATCAAAGACTTCAGAATAATGGCTTTTGTTGAGGCTCTTGGCGAAAAAAATGCATAACAAGATAAAGCTTCCAATCTTATGTTGATCATGAACAGGGATTTAAGAAAACTATAATTCTGTGATTATTCCAATAAACTTGAAAGATATTATCCTGAACTTTGGGACTCCCGACATTTTCCAAAAATCCCACCCTCCCTTGTAATTTTCTACCATTCCTGGTTAGCAAGTGACATCTGGAAGCCATGCAAGGAATTATAAGAGCTGGGACGCAGAACATTGGTAAGCAGAGACTGGTTAAAAATGCAGAAGGACTAAGTCCAATACCATAGTTTGGAGGAAATGGAAACTGTTGGGTATTTGCTTGGGGAATCCGTGGGTTGCTCATTGTTGCTGGTATGCCACCAGAGGCCACCATACTTGGCGTCATATTCATACTCTGCCCTCTCATCATCAGAGTTCTTTGTTGCACTTGCTGCTGCATCTGTCTGTGCCTCAGGTGCTGGCTCAGTATCTCCCTCTGTCTCTGGGCTAGCATCTGTGCATTGAGAGGTCCCTGCAGGGAAAATAAAAACTACATCAGGATAAGTAATTTGTTAAGGTATTTTCAGAAGCTTGCTAGGTTAAAGAAAGCAACCTGTATCTCAACAATCAGCTATGTACCTGGTATTTTGGGTGAGAAATTCCAAAATAGATACCTAGACTGGCATAGTACCACTGATGCAAATTAGTAGAATAATCTGCTTTTCTAAAATCAGATTTCATACATCCCACACATGCAAAATGATTAAATAAGCTGGGCTGAATATATGTTTGAATTAAAGGAGGTCTCAAGTTTTCCTAACACGTTAAAAATATTCAGAAGTGATACTTTTTTTTTTTTTTTTGAAAGCATCTGAGTGGGCTGCCTCGCCGGTTCCACCAGTGCTCGCTGCTATAAGGCAGCTATAAAGTGCGCTCCAGCAGCTTCTGCTGCTGGTATGCCAGTGGAAAGGCCAGAGCTTTCATGAGCATACTGTCACCATGCTAGCTGTCCACCAGAGCAGATAATCCAGCACAAGAGGTGTGAGGGTGGAATGGGACAGGAGGAATAGGAGTAGAGAGGCTGTGGAAGGGGCTGGATTCAGCTGCAATGGCAAGTACCAGATCCTAACCTGCAACCTCCCCACCCCCTTTTTCCTCTCAGACTTGCGCTAGTGGAATCACTGGTGTAGGTCTGTGGAGACCTATTGTGGAATGGGAGGCTTACAGAGGTTTCCCACTCCTCTCCCCTGCTAGATATGGTGTGTGCCTGTTCTGCACAGTTTCACCAGTGGGGGTGGGTGGGTGGGAGGATACGATTGGGTCAACAGTCCTATTTATGACTGTTTTATGATATATTATGATTATATAATTATAGATTTATTTATCCATAAGAGCTAATGTTTTTGTAGCATAGTCAGTCATATATTCTTAGAACACTGCTTGTTTCACTAACATGACAAATCATCTCTCCCTGCTTCTCACGTGCAGGCCAGTCACAGGAACTTACATCTAATCCTATGAGAATAGAAGAAGAAATGGAGCTAGCAGGACCTATAGGTTTGTAAAATTTAGTCAAAATTTTAGAACATTAAAGTAATAAAATAGAAAAGTCCTCAATACCTGTTCCCTCACCTGTGCAGGTACGCCAGGTCTTAGAGACAGATTCATAT
Source organism: Tiliqua scincoides (assembly GCF_035046505.1). Lineage (NCBI taxonomy): Eukaryota > Metazoa > Chordata > Lepidosauria > Squamata > Scincidae > Tiliqua > Tiliqua scincoides. The sequence goes on along the minus strand of NC_089824.1, from coordinate 38,652,223 downwards.
TGGAAACATTGCTGATCTGATTTATCAGTGGCTGGCGATTCTAGGAAGACAAGGGGGGGGGGGAAGCATAAGAGATCTGGAAGAATCAGCCATACAGAAGTAAGTGCCATTAAAGAAGTTCTGTTTGTATCAGCAAACAGCAACTAGAAAATAGTGTGCTGAGGTGAACAGGGACAGTTCCCCCCTCCCTGCCACTAAATGCAAGGGAAACACCAACTGAAAAATTGCCTCTTTGTCCAGTTAGCAGGGCACTCTTCAAATTCATTTACATCCATAGTGCATATGCATAGCAGCAAGCTGGCAAAAGAAGCCAGAGAGCAACAAGAGCATGAAGAGCAAAATACCTGCTGCGCTTGAAGTCTATGCTGCAGTTGTAGCCTCAGCTGATTCGGCTGGTTTTGTATGAGGCCAGCAGGCCTCAAACCAGGCCTTGGTTGCATACGCAATGCTGCATAACCTGGTCGCTGCGCCATTGGGTGAAAGCTGGGATCCTGCATTGGTGTGTAGTTGCCCTGGGCCATTTGAGCCTGAGATGCATACTGCTGAGTGAAAACAGGAGCCTTTTGTTCTAGGATGATGTTTGATTCCTGACTTGAGAATGGCTCTGGATCTACAGCTTGGCTTTGCTGGAAAACACAACGTAAGATGTACGTACAATGTGGGACATCTATTGATAGAGGCATGTTATTGTGAAGCAATAGAATACAGCAGTATTTCCCAAACTGTGGGTCACACTCAATTTTTGGTGGGTCATGAAACTGACAAGCTCAAAATACCAAAATATCCCTTCTGAAACCATTCATATTCATGCTTTTGTTCTTGGCTCAGATTATTGCGACAAAGCAGGGGTCAGCTACATATTACAAGAGAATCTGTAACTGAATTACTCAATGTTTTGATTGTTACCTGGAGTACTTGGAAAGGGTTTCATGTTTGACCAATGAAGAAATGCTTTCCCCAGCATCTTTTTCTCAATCTAAATCCTGTTCTCAAGGGGCCTTTTAAATAAAACTGAAAATATCAAGAGATCCAACCATGGATTTCTCACATAACATGTAGGTGGCACTTAAATTAGTAGAGATTTAAACATATGCATTTCTAGGCCATATTACTCCAATCAATATGATTGGAGTAATATGGCCTAGAAATGCATATGTTTAAATCTAGAAATGCATATGTTTAAATCATATGTTTAAATCATATTAACAGACTAGACAGCAGAATTTACAAAAGCTTAGTTTAGACTTAATCTGAAGTGGGCAGAGTATGGCATAGATTATGAGGGCTTTGTTTCTTTCAGGAGCAGGCATGTAATAAAACTTGAATACTGCCTGTTTGGATGAATTGTAACCTTATCTGTCTTCTCATGGAAGTGGACATCTTCTGCAGTGGAGGGAAAAGGTCTACTGGGCTGGCTTTTAGTAATGTTACTTGGAATCCTGGAAGTAATACTTTTCAGTACATGAGCATGATTACACAAGTTGGAGATAAGGCAGGACAGCCTTTCTCAACCTCTTCAAGTATGGTTGGATGGAGGCTGTTACAGGTCTACCCCTTCCTTCTTACTCAGTCTGTGACATGTGTTAGCATAAATTCAGGATAGCACCAGTTGCCAATGGACTACATAAATGCTTTCACATTTAACAGAAGCAAAAAAGTTATTTTCACAGTGTTAACAGATGAAAGAATTTTGTATCTGGGTAGCATTTAAAGTCCCTATGACAAACTGATTTTCTGTTACCACAAAAATACGTACATTTTAGAAATATTTACACATATTTTTAGAAATATTTAACAATAGCAATACCTGGCTGACTAGTTCTGGTATCCCTAGAGCTCTGTCAATTTCTTCTAGACCGTCAAAATTTCTTAGTGCCATATAAAGCTGATCAAGGAGAGCTCCCTCATCACTTGGAGACTCTGCTGCAGGATGCTGACACAGCAAGTCATCTGGAGTGCTTCCAAATGGTTGCCTGTAGAAAGAAAAAGCATGCAACTTGGTAAGCAACTACAGTGACAAAAAGCACACACACCATTCAGAATGGGTTTATTAGTCACAAGTTCCAGGTTAATTTATGGAGCATATATTTTGATATATGGCACTTCTATTGGCTAAGGTATTTTAAACCTTTTATAAGTTCTATACCATGGTTAGTACAAATATTCTAAGGATTTTTAGCTTCATTATGTCAATCAAAAATCAACTCAGGGACACACAAAAGTAACCAGACTTGTTAAGCCTGCCACAGCTACAAACCTGAATACAGTGTGATATATCAACTCTACCAATCTAGAAAATTGGATTACTAAAGCTACAATCCCATGCACACTTTCCTGAGAGTAAATTCCACTGAAGCACAGTGAAACTTGCTTCTAAGTAAACATGCATAGGATTGTATGGTAAATCACTGTTCAGAGTTGCACCAATACATTCTGTTCTTTATCATTGATGTATTCTGTTCATACAGCTTAATTTTGTTACAAGCTATACAGTATACAACTGATAGCACTAATCTGATAATTTAAATCAAACACTAAAGCTGACAGTTTGCTTCCTTATTCTGTATCATAAGATAATCACTGCCTGTTTCTGATAACTTCCAGATGTACATGCCCTGTCATCAGCATGATGAAAACAGATTCACAAATATAGTAGTAAAAGCCAACTGCTGCAGTAATCACAGGATACAAAAATACATACAGGCGCTCCCTGACTTACATAAGGGTTCTGTTCCAGATTCCCTGTTCTTAGTTCACATAGTGGCAGAAAAAGAAAAGGAGTGAGACACAGGGAGACATACTGCTGCTAGGACTACAGCAAGACCTTGACTTAAGTACAGCAAATATTGGTGGCAAATGGTGTGTGTGTGGGGGGGGGGATGGAGCCTACGGGCACTCTGCTGCAAATCGACCAAGCCACCTTCCTGCCCCCCCCACGGGGCCCTTTAAATGAGGGACTACAGATCAGAACCTAGAGTGCACTGGGAGTGATCCTCACACTTCCTTTGTTTAAAGTAGCCCATTTATCAGTGCACTAAATTTATTGGGAAAAAGCATACAAATGATAGTTTTTTAATAAGGATGTTTGAAGACTGCCCTCAGATAGACAATCTTGCCTTTAAGTAAGAACAGTGTAACCTTCAGCTCTTTCTAACCTTGATAACATTAAAAAGACCCCATGTATATAAAGTCATATCTTTTGTGTCAATGGCACAGAACAAAATGGTTTAGTCTTATCTCTAGAACGGGAAACCAAGTTGGCAACATATGATACATATGATTGGAAATCACATATGATCACAGAGTAATCTTAGAGTGCTTAGAGCTACTTTATTTGCATAGTCATGTAAAACAAACAGTACTGAAATAATGTTTGGAAGTCAAGTACCTGCTATAAGGTGAATACAGAGTCAGTAAACGTTTACCAGCAATACTTCCCTTATTTCCATAAACTTATGAAATGCATTTAAGGAAGAGTCTAACTTTACAACCCCTTACATGGCTGAGAGCCAGTCCAAGACACTGCTTTTCTCCTTGAGCCAGGACACAGACAACTGAGATCAGCAGAAGCTCCATTGATATAGATCAGTAAAGGCAGTAGGCTGTTTGTTCTTAAACAGGTCAAATGTGATGTCATTCGGCCACAATGGAAAAGAGAACTTCCTTATCTTACTAAGGAAATTATGAGGGCAGACTGTACTGGGATTAAGACGTAGTTCCTTTCCCCCTAATTCATTGACTCTCTAGGTTATTTCCAAAGAGCTGGCAGTGAAATTTATGTTACTTTGTAATGTTGCCACTGAAGTAATTATGCCAAGCAGTATTTAAGTACATGGTCACTATGACTATGAAAATTATTTGGAAAACAAATAACTGGCCCAATCCTATCTAACTTTCCAGTGCTGATGCAGCTGTTCAGATGGGGTGTATACTGTGTCTTGTGGGGGGCAAAGTAGCAGTGCCAAAATGGCTGGAGAGGTGCAGATGCAGAGGTCATCCTGCAGCAGTGCAGTTGCAGAGGTCACTTCTGCAAAGAGGGGGTCTACCCAATAGAATTGGGTTGTAAGACACTATTTAAAAACATGCCCTAATACAGTTTGTTTCAAGCAAATTAACTCTCAACAATGAACAATTCAGGCATATAAGTAGGATTATTTATATATTTTGCTGCCAAATTTCTTTACAATTGGTAATTTTTAAGCCAATGAAACTTCATAAGCCATTAACCTTCTGTTATTTTTACTACAGATTTTGCCAAAACGTTGGGAGTTTTGTTAAATAGCAGTTTGTTTCTCTCCTTATAATGAAACAACTCTGCCAGTCATTTATAAAAACAGAACATTAGCAGATAATGATCAAGCTTTAAATTTAGATTACTGCAGGTAAACATAACACTGCAGCATCAGGTGAAACTTAACTTTATACCACCGCTGAGGTTTGCTCCTGAGCTTGCACTTATATTAAGAGAAAATTCAGACAGTACAGCCCATCAAAGCCAAGAGCAATAATAGTGTAGCTACACTGATTACAATAATCTACAGGCTGATCCTGTATATCTTTGGTTTTTATATTTGCAGATCTGGCTCAATGTGGGTACCCTGGAACCGTGTTAAGCCAGAATTGGCTCAACCTGAAACCTCCTGTGAACCGTGAGCATCCACCTGCAGCCTCTGTGGGCTTAAGAATGATGCCTGGAGGCAAAAAGTAACTTCCAGAAAACAGAGATGTTTTAATACCTTTTAAGGCATTCTGAGGACTGGAAATGGCTTCCCTGGGCCTCAAAATGCCTTAAAAGGCATTAAAACATCACTTCTGGTTTCCCTCAGGAAATGGGAAGTTGCTTTTTCTTTTACCTCTGGGCTTCATTCTGAAGCCCAGAGAGGCAGCAGGCAGACACACCTCTCCGGTTGCCATCAGAGGGTTTAAAGATGCCAAAGCTGCAGATTTGGTTAGCTGTGGATTTTGGTGTTTGTGGGGGGGTCCAAGAACAGATCCCTTGTGGATACTGAGGTGCCACCTGTATTACTAGACCAGGGGTGTCCAAACTTTTTGGCAGGAGGGCCACATCATCTCTGACACGGTGTCGGAGGCCAGGGGAAAAAAAGAATTTACATTTCAAATTTGAATAAATTTACATAAATGAATATATTAGAGATGGAACTTATATGAATGAATGGAGGTCTTGCAATAGTTCAAGGCCTATAAAAGGCCTTGCACAAAGCAAGGTCAATGTTTCCCTTGCTGCCGTTACTGCATCACAGATGTCAAACAGCAAGCAGCCCTCATCCCACAGATCGCTTGAGATATCAAACAGTCACCCTCATGCTGAGAGCAGTTTTGTCAGGCCAGTGTGGGCTCCAGCAAGTCTCTGGTGGGCCGGATTAGGAGTCCACGAGCGCCGCAAATGGCCCACGGGCCAGGGTTTGGGCAGCCCTGTACTAGACTATAGTAGAAGAGCATTCTCTTTCCAGACTTCTGTACATAGCAGAACATGTCTACACCTATTTAATTCCACTATCCCGACTGTCTACAGTAGTGTTTGCTAAGAGTGAAGAAGATTTACAATGCAAATATAGTAAATTGAGGTTGCAGATGCAAAACTATTAGGGGAAAAACTAACTGGATATAAAATTAAAGGATTTCTTCATTTCTGAAAGTTCATATTGTTTGAACACACACACACACTTACCGGTTCTGATTACCAAAAGATGTCTGATCTATGGGCAAGATACTCTCTGGCCATGGAGCAGTCTGGTTTGGAGGGGCCTGCTGTGGACTATATTGGGGACCTCCCATATTCATCTCCAGTTCAGAAGCCCCTAGAGAGAGGAAATATATTTCATAATTCACTGCAATACAGGTTTCAGAGAAGCTTGCTGAGTACAGCATTAAAAAATAAAGATTGGTTGTTCACTCAAGTAGGTTTAGTTTTATGCTGGTATTTTGTACATGTTGCTTTGACTTTTTCAGGTCGTGACTGTGTGTGTGTGTGTGTGTGTGTGTGTGAGTGTGTGTGTGTGTGAGAGAGAGAGATTTTTGCTGTTTTATTATGTTTTTATGACTGAACTGCCTTGAATTACAAAAGGCAGGCAAGGTAAAAATCTCTAAAAAATATATTCACACTTCTGTTTTGCAAGTTTAAAGCATAATTTCACAGTTGAGCAGGTCCTTTCAGCCTGATTGCTGGGAAGCAGAACCAGCTCTGAAGGTTTCATTGCTCTTTCCCTTCAGGTGAGCCTACAACGGGCCTCTGGCTTGCCAGAGGCGCAAGCTTTAGTGCAAGCTGAAGAGCCAAAGGGCTCTTTGCCCGTGGCTCTTCACCTAGTGGATTGAAACTTAGGAGCTTGGAAGACTCATCACTGTGGACTGTGACCTCAGACTGCTTAATGCTTTCAGACCATCATTGCTAGCCCGACACCTTGTGTAATGTCTAGCTAGCCTTGTGTAATGTCTAGCTGCACAAGCGCACTGCCACCATTGCATCTATACAGGGTCTTCTCCATCAGACCCCATCAATCAGGAGGAACACACGGAAGTCCGCTGAGACATGTTTGCCAGACACTTTGTGGATAAAATCACTCGGATTCGCCATGACTTGGACTCCACGTTGACAATGTCTAGTGATGACCCCGTGGCACCTGTCAGTCCTGTTTTGTGGGATTCTTTTCAGCTTGTAGAACCTGAGGATATGGACAGGATGCTTTGGAGTGTGAGGCCGTCCATCTGCCTGCTGGATCCGTGCCTAGCATGGATGATTAGATCTGGCTGGGAGGAACTAGCTGAGTGGACAGAGAGGGTAGTAAATTCATCTCTGAACGAGGGGGTGTTGCCTCTGGCATTAAAGCAAGCAGTGGTTTGCCCCCTCCTGAAAAGCCCCCCCCCGGACCTTCTATACTGGATAATTATTGGTCAGTCTCGAACCTCCTATTTCTGTGCAAAGTGATTGAGGTGGTGGCATCTCAGCTCCAGAGGATCCTGATGAAGTGGATTATCTAGACCCCTTTCAACCTTGCTTTGGGACAGCCGGCCTTGGTGGATGATCTTTGCCAAGGGCTGGATGGAGGGAGTGCATCCTTGCTAGTTCTTTTGGACCTCTCAACGGCTTTAGACACCATCGACCATGGTGTCCTTCTGGGACAGTTGGCCAAGGCGGGGACCGGGGGAACTGTTTTGCAGTGGTTTCAGTCCTTCTTGGCCGACAGATCCTAGATGGTGGTACTGGGGGACCCCTGTTCAGCACCCTGGCCCTTGAGGTGTGGGGTGCTACAGGATTCTATATTATCCCCCATGTTGTTTAATATCTACATGAAACCACTGGGGGAGGTCATCCGAGGATTTGGAGTTGAGTGCTGTCAGTATGCGGATGACACTCAGCTCTATCTCTCCTTTCTACCGGACTCTAGGGTGGCTGTCTCTGTCCTGGAGCTCTGCCTGGAGGCAGCTGGGATCTGGATGAGAGCAAACAAGCTGAAATTAAATCCGGACAAGATAGAGGTCCTCTTGGTGCAGAAATCCACGATGCAGGTGCTGGACTATTGCCCTGCTCTGAATGGGGTTGCACTCCCCCTGAAAGAGCAGGTTTGCAGCTTGGGGGTTCTCCTGGACTCACAGCTCCTCCTGGATGTCCAGGTGTCAACTGTGGCCAGGGGTGCCTTTGCCCAGCTGTGGATGTACCTGTCTCAGGCAGATCTGGCCATGGTGGTCCATGCCATGGTGACATCAAGATTAGATTATTGTAGTGCGCTCTATGTGGGGCTGGTCCTGAAGACAGTTTGGAAGCTACAGCTAGTGCAGAACGCGGCAGCTCATGTATAGTTGCTGGAGGTTGGTGGTTTGACTCTGTCACGCTGCTGCTCCAGCAGCTGCAATGGCTGCCCATTCGTTTCCGGGATGAATTCAAGGTGCTGGTTTTGACCTTTAAAGCCCTAAATGGCTTGGGACCAGCGTATCTGAGAGACCGCCTTCTTCCGTATAGTCCAGTTTGTTCTCTGAGATCATCAGAAGGGGCCCTGTTGGTTGTGCTATCATTGAAAGCAGTGAAGGGGATGGTGGCCCGAAACAGGGCCTTCTCGGTGGTGGCATCTGCACTATGGAATTTTCTCCCCTTTGAATTGAGGACAGCTGCCTTGTTCTTAATGTTCCGGTGGGGCCTAAAGACATTTTTATTCAGGAAAGCCTTTGAAGCCTTACAATGGCTGCTTTTATAAATTATGTCTTTCACTGCATGCTTTCAGTCTGCTGCTGATATGTATTTTATCTTGTTTTAATGGCTTCTAATGGTTTTTTATTTTTAATGTTTATTTGTATTTTACTTTGTATTTTAAATTTGATTGTTAGCCGCCTTGGGTGCCCTTCGAGGGGAAAGGCGGAATACATATCTAACAAATAAATAAATGAACGAATTTCATCTGTGGTCTAACTGTACCAGTCTGTACACAAAGGCTACCATATACTGAATCAGACCATTGAACCATCTAGGTCAGCATTTCTCAACTAGGTCAGCATTTGTCTCCTGATGTACCACTTCTCATGTTCTAACAATCTTTAGTACCACAAATACCTAAAATTCCAAAGGTTATCATGGGTAAATAGGTATGATTCATGCTGATAGTGGAAATGGCTGCCTGTACACTCCAAATCTTTGAGGTAATATCCCCATACCCACTAATCACAAGGAAGAGAGAGGTTTACCACAATACAAACATTCCCTTGCTCTGCCTACCTGTGCTTCCTAGAGCGAACCCATTTTATAAATGGGAGAGAAGACTGCCTGGAACACTTCCATGCACACTGGGACACTACAAGGTCCCACAGGCTGGAGTTCCACCTTTTGTAATAACATTCATTACCATGAATAGAAAACCTGCCTTAGTCGCTTGGTGGGAAAACAGCTATACTGATGCAACCCACCTCACCAAAATAGGAAATTACCCTGAAATAGGAAATGAGCCCTTATGCATGCAGATATTCTAACCCCTTCCATCTTCCTTTCTGCCACCATTACATGACTCGGACTTATGCTTGCTAAATAGAAGGTATAGATTCGAGAAGTCCCATGGTGGTGGTGATGGAGGCTTTCCCTGGGATAAGTGAACAGAAGTTATCTGTTCACTTACTCTGAGGAGACCTTTCAAACTGCTCTCTCCCCCCCCCCCCCGTGGGTGCAGTGTGTGCCCTGTTGGCTGCATCAGTGGGGAGGGGCGAGATTTGGTAGGACTGAGCTGTAAATCTGCTCCTGTGTGGTTACAAAGCTGTGAAGCAATTCTTGGCATTAAAGCCTCATCTGCTACATATTCTTTTGGTGCTGTACTGTACAGGCCTCTTAGAGAACAGCTGTACTGCATCTAATTTAAGCTAGTTCTTTTCTGCTTTTGATCATTCAAAATTCATGAAAAGTGTAACATATTGGGTGCATCATGACCTGTGTGAGCAGAAGGAAGCTTGAAAGAGGGAACCACCCTGTCTCTTCTGCCTCATAGCTGTTCCCTGAAAAGCCTCTTCTGAGGGCAGGGAATCCTTGAGAAAGGGATGGTTATGTGGTGCAGGAAAAGAGGGAACTGCTAAAAAAGGGGGAAGGGAGACATCTTCTGTGAGCAGTGAAGCTGCTATGAATAGTCAATGGAAGCTGCCTCTGGCCTGATTTCAAAAGATTCCTTCTTTCCCTGGCACCTTAGGTACGTTTAATTCTATACCTAAGAATACTCCAACTCTCAGAACTCTCCAACTCCTAAGAACTCTCCAACTTTTGGAGGAGTCACAGGGGGCTACTATGGAGTAGGAGGTCGCCCTACACAAGCTTCTTTCTGCTCACACAAATCAGCATATAATCCACTGCAACTAAACTCTAACTTACCCCAGTGGCGTCACTGGAAGGGTGCGGACCGCACTGGGTGACGCGCACAGGGGGGTGACACACACTGGGGGAGGTGACATGCTAAAATCAATGCATAAAACCTGAGTGAAATATCTCCTTTCTATCAAAAGTTATGGCCAAAAAACCGGAGAACAAAAAATGCATGGATCGCTATGGAAAGTGAGTCGCATAGCGCGTTTACTCATGAGCAGGCAAACGTGCCTTAGTTCATAGGAAAGGGCAGGCTGAGAGGAATCCAATGACACCAGAATGGTCCTGATCCAATGAATGCAGCCCCAAAAACACCTGAGAAGGAAGTCCCTCTCACCAAGCAGAGAAATGTACTGAGCCCTATGGAAAGTGAAACAAAGCCTCATGGTCACGTTTACTCACGAGTAAGCAAACGTGCCTTGGCTGTTGTGGAAGATCAGGTGAAGGAGAGTGCAAGGCTATCAGAATGGTCCTGATCCTATGCACCTGCAGCTAAATAAGTACTCCAGCCTCCCTCCCCCACTAAAAAGGATCAAAGCAGAGGCTTCAGCTGATACTTTTGAGACCTGCGAAGCCAGGTAGATCCTGACAGTGATCTGGTTTAAACAGAAGTTCTTAAATTGAACTGGGTACTGGCTAGGGCTGAAAACCTTACTGATTTTGGAGAGGGGTGCTATTGCAGGTAGGCTACAGAGGAAATTCAGTTGGTGGACCACAGCTGGTTTCTGCTTATTTAATTATTTGTTTTCCTTTAATTATTTATACTTATTTATTTTAATTTGCCTGATGATGTCACTTCCACCATGACATCACTTCTGGTGGGTCTTGGACAGATTGTCATTCTAAAAAGTGGGTCCTATTGCTAAAAGTTTGAGAACTGCTGCAATAAGGTGTTAGTAAGTTGACACCCTGGGGGGCGGGTGGCACCACTAGTGACCAAAATCACACTTTGGAGGAATAATACCAGCATGTTATATATCACTCAATGTGTAATTGCATGCAGAATGTGTTCTATCTTTGTTTGATCAAAAGGTACAGCCCAAAAACCAGTGGGGGCGGAGTGATGATACATCATCATGCCCACCACCTAGGGTGTTGGCCTGCCCACTGCATGGGGGGTGACGTGCTGGCATCCCGCACCAGGTGACGCAAACCCTAGTGACATCACCGGCTTACCCATATTCATGACTTGAGTTTGGAGCATCTGCCTTGGGCCAGGCTGACTGCTGGGTCTCATTGAAAGGCTAGATGTTGGGTTACGTATCATGCCTCCCTGGATTGGTCTGTTCATGGCAGTTGTCGTGGCAGCACAGGTTACCCTCACAGCAGCAGCTTGGTTTCCCCAGTCTCCTGATGGCATGGTGGGCCGAGGAGCATTATTAGCAATCATTCCTATTAAAACAAACATATGAAGAGTTAAATCACAACTTGAACAGAACTCAGCAACCTTGAAAGGTAAGCCAAGGATTACAAGACAATAATTAATGTGAAGCACTTTGAACACTAGAAAGCACTACACACGTATTCGGCGTTATTGTTATTAAAAACTTTTTTATTCTTTGAGGGGAAATAATGGCATAGACCAGGGGTGTCAAAGATAAGGCCCGTGGGCTGCATCTGACCCGCAGAGCCATTCTGCAAGCCCCCCGAGCTTTGGGGGAGTTTGGGGCTGCCCCACCCCAGCTCGCTCCAACCGCGAGCACAGCTCTGCGGCTGGAGAGAGTTCCGAGGGCTGGAGCAGCTGTGCATGGCATCTCCGGCCCTCCCTCTGGCTGCGAGCCGGCCTCGCCCTCGGCTGCAAGTGGTGACTGAGGGCTGGAGCAGCCGTGCGCAGCATCTTGGTTGGCTGGCAGGCAGGGGATGCCTGGTGGCAGAATGGGGTCTGGGGTGGGGTGTGGTAGCAGAGCGAGGGAGAAGCCTTAGCTTGTTTTAAAAAAGGAAGTGATGTCACAAGTGACATCACTTCCTGTGTTCAGGTCACTTCCGGGTGCCACATTTGGAGTTCGGCCCTCAGTAGGTGCCCTGAATCCAATGTGGCCCCCAGGATGAAATGAGTTTGACACCCCTGGCATAGACTGAGGTACGATTAAGAAGTAAGCTTCATTGATTTCAATGGGTTTTACGTTCTAAGCAAGGGTGCTTAAGGGCCTGATCTACTGCCCTTCAGCACAGGTCTTGTGCGCACTTCCAGGGAGACTGCCATCGTGAATGTGCTTGAAGCACTTTGTGGTGGCCAAAAAGAGGAAGGAGCTCACATGAAGGCCAGCATGGGTGGGTGCTGGGCCTCTACACTGGTTGGAGAGGCCCTGGGAACCGTTGGTGGAGGTGTTTCAGGGTGGTGGAAAGGGTGAAACTGGGCAGGGGGAGGGTGTTGTGGGAGGGGGTGGATCAGGCCTGGGATGCTGCCATCGGATCTTATCTCCCCTCCTGGACCTGAAAGCTACTCGGTTCTGTGACAGCGATTGAACTGCAGCGCATCCACATAGACCCATAGTGGCTGTGGAGCACAACATGAGATAAGGGAACAAAATGTTCCCTTACTTTGAGGTGACATCTAGCTACCTCTCTGCTTGTGCCGGATACAGCGGCAGTCTTGGCACTACTGTATCGTGGCACGGGTAGTCACGTTAGAATTGGGTTGTAAGTTTGTACAGTAATTAAACCTGCAATCCTATGCGAAGTTATATATAAAGGTAAAGGTAAACTCTTAGTCAACTCAAGATATAAAAAAAACAGTAACTGAGTTCTTACCTGGGCTACTGTTTCCTAAGTTCCCTTGATTTCCCATAACTCCTTGACTGCCCATCATTCCGGGCTGAGGTATCACTGAATATGGACTGTTGTTTCTTATGGGCGGGAAAGCTCCAGTACCTGATGGACTCTGCAGTGTGATGTCAAGTGGTAAATTCTGGTTTGGTAACATCCTTCCCAACTGCGCTTGCCGTGCATTAGTAAAAGCTATATGGGCAGAAACATGAAAGTTTTTAATTAAAGTCTCAAAATAATTTTTAAAAATTAATCTGGAGTTAATATTTTAGAACATCCACAACACCTTAACAATGACTTTCAGAAATTTGTTATTGTAGCACAGCAATTCAGAAAATTAGCTGTAAACCAGAAGACCCCAGCTCAACTCTTCTGCTGCCATGAACTTATCAGTGGTCCATTACCATTCCTTAGCCTTGGCCCTTCAATGCAATAATGGCTAGTACTTCCCTACATTACAGGATTGTAGTAAGAACTATTGGGATAATGTACTCAAAGCATTTCAAATCAGAAGTGATACACCTGAAATACATTAATAACTATATCTGTGTAAGATATCTGTAATATGTTTCTCTCTGCATTATTCACCTTTTACCGTAACGGCCCTTCCACAAGCATGGAAACTTCATGGGATATCCCCATCAAGAAACCTGAATTTGAGTTCCATAATGTCTCCTTCACATTTGTCTTACTGAACTACAACTTTAGAGCGCCAGCATATCTAGAAGTCTAATTACAGTCACAGTGCAGGCAAAAAGGTCTAACTGCCCCCTTCTCCCTGCCTAACTCTTTTGACACGACAATGACAATTCAATGCTGGTTAACAATGCATGTTTTTAGATTAGAATGGTGTATTTCCTGGAAGGGACAATGTGTGGATGGCAAAACCAATTTTATGGCAGTTTACCCACTATACCCCTGCTAACTGGGTAAGAGGCACTTTTTCAAGTGGCTGCTCCTCTTTTTAGCAGTGGGAGAGCAACTAGCTCACCTCACCCCAGCAGTGTCTTTTCTAGTGGCTGTCTGCTGGTGTTCTTTTGCATCTTTTTAGATTGTGAGCCCTTCTGGGACAGGGAGCCATTAGTTTGATTTTTTTCTGTAAACCGCTTTGCAAACTTTTAGTTGAAAAGCGGTATATAAATACTGTTGTTAATAATAATAATAATAATAATAATAATAATAAGGCCAGCAATGAGAAATTTACATGGGATTAAAACACTCCTTTTATAGCCACTAAAATGGTATAAGTACGAGGGTCGCCCAGAAAGTAATGCACCACATTTTTTTTCTCAGCCTACAGTAATGGTACAAATGCGAAACTTTAGATATACATTATTTGAATTTTCAGGAGTGCGCACACAAATTTTTGGTTTCTTCAGACAGATAGCGTAGCTGCAGCAGTGTTTCGAAATGGCGTCTGTAAGTGATGTACGTTACAAGCAGCGTGTCGTCATTGAATTTCTCACTGCGGAGAAAGAAACTGTTGGGAACATTCACAAACGTTTGTGTACAGTTTATGGAGAATCTGCAGTCGACAGAAGTACGGTTAGTCGCTGGGCACAGAGGGTGAGGCCATTAGAAGACGATTCGGCAGAGCTCTAAGATTTGCAGCGTTCGGGGCGGCCATCCACGGCTGTCACACCTGACAAGACGCAGCTTGCTGATGTGCTCATTTGCGAGGACCGACGCATAAAGACTAGGCAGTTGGCGCTGAAGCTGTCAATCAGCAAAGGAAGTGTGGATGCAATCATCCGTGCTCTTGATTACTCAAAAGTGTGTGCACGATGGCTTCAGCGCTGTCTTACGGTGGACCACAAATCTCTCAGAAAAAACATTTCTTCTGAGTTGCTGAAACGTTTTGAAGATGAGGGGGAAGCGTTCTTGTCCAGGATTGTGACAGGTGATGAAACCTGGGTTCACCATTTTGAGCCCGAAACAAAACGAGTCGATGGAATGGCGTCATCCTCAATCTCCACAGAAGAAAAAATTCAAAGCAACTGCTTCCGCCGGTAAGGTCATGATCACTGTGTTTTGGGACTGTGAGGGCGTCATACTCATTGATGTGATGCCATGAGGCAGCACCATTAATTCTGAAGCTTATGTGAAGACATTAACTAAACTCAAGAAGCACTTCCAGCGACTTTGGCGCCATAACAACCCAGCTGAATGTTTGATTCAACATGATAACGCTCGGTCTCACACAAATTTGAGGACTTCGGAACACATCACTAAACAGGGTTGGACTGTGTTACCCCATCCACCCTACAGCCCTGACCTAGCTCCCTCAGACTTCCACTTGTTTGGGCAATTAAAGGATGCCATTCGCGGAAGACATTTTGAGGATGACAAAGAGGTGATTCACACAGTGAAGAAATGGCTTCGTGACCAGAGCAAGGAGTGGTACCGACAGGGCATACATGCCCTTGTGTCTCGCTGGAGGAAGGCCATAGAACTGGACGGAGATTACGTGGAAAAATAGGGAGTGTAGAAGAAACAACATTCTTTCTTGTGTGTAAGTTTCATTGTGTTCAATAAATAATTGTTGAAGAAAAAAAATGTGGTGCATTACTTTCTGGGCGACCCTTGTAAATGAAGGGCAGACAGAAGTGGGCTTACGGCCCACAAACCACCGACAGCCAACTACTGCCTGAAGTGTGTATGTGTATCACCCATGTACTCAATTATGTATACAGCACCATCAGTGCACATAGAACCTTAAGGTGTTCCCCTGGTTAACAGACAGATACCTGCCCTTATGGAGCTTATAATATAAAACAGAAAATGAGGGAAACATAGGGAGGGGACTGATGAATGTGGGCAAATAGTTACATGAATTTAACTGTTGGTTAGTTGAGAGTGAGGATTGAAGAGTTCAAGGTCAAGTGGAAAAAAAAGGTTTTAAAGAGGGATATGAAGGTAGAAATACATGTTCAGAGAATGATTCTCATTCATAACAAAGGGCAAGAATGGGTAGAACTGCAGCAGAGCACAATGTAAATGTAAGCAGAAGGAGTTTGTGCTCGATATTGAAGAGTGTGGGAAACTGGTGGAGGGATCTGGGGAATGTTATGCGGTCCAAGACTGAAGAGATGAATAATTTTGGCTGTGGAATTTTGAACAGAGATAACAAGACTGATGAGAGACAGAATAACGCCATTGTCAGAAGAAGACGACGACCATTGTCAAGGCAGAAGATGATCAGGACATGAACCAGCATTATAGGCAAGGGAACAGAGAGGAATGGGGAGATTTTGAAAATATTGTACACAGAGAGGTAAAACAAGTAACTGGATATGGAAGGGGGAATGGACAGAGAAGAATGCAAGAGAGAGTCAAAGCTTTGTGCCTGATCAACAGAACGCATGGTAATGTTGCTGACAGATATGGAGAATGATCAAAAGGTCTTAGGACAATATATTCTTTTTGCCTTGCCCTTTCAGTTGGTAGGCACAGAATACCACCATGTAGCTTTGTAGGTTTGCAAAGATGTTTCATAAATTTTTCCTACACATAAAGCAATTCTGGGAAAGACCACAAGGCTGTGGAGAAATTATAATTATATATATATATATATATATATATATATATATATATATATATATATATATATATAGAGAGAGAGAGAGAGAGAGAGAGAGAGAGAGAGAGAGAGAGAGAGAGAGAGAGAGAGAGAGAGAGAGCGCGCACGCGCTTTTGGTAAGTAAAAGCTGGTGTTAATCCAAGGACAAATTTGTGATGCTCTCATCAGCACAGCACCCCCTTGCAAATAGGCTTCTGAGTGTTCACTCTGAAAATGCATTCCATGGGTATGGAGGCTGAAGGAATATGAGAGACTGGGGTGAAATTTGCCCCCCACCCCCAAATGGAAATGTCATTTGTTCATGTAAGAGAGACACTTAGATTGCAACTCTTGTACACTAGTACTGTGTGTGTACTTCTTGCTTTTAGAAACTGGTTGAGGGGTAGGGTGGGAAATGTTCTTGGGG
Source organism: Tiliqua scincoides (assembly GCF_035046505.1). Taxonomy (NCBI): domain Eukaryota; kingdom Metazoa; phylum Chordata; class Lepidosauria; order Squamata; family Scincidae; genus Tiliqua; species Tiliqua scincoides. The sequence goes on along the minus strand of NC_089824.1, from coordinate 38,635,627 downwards.
CATACAATCAGAGGGCCTGTGTGGGTTAGAAGAGTAATATGATATACAGACTGACACTTCTCAGGGGAATCATTGTTAACGTTTGGCTTACATCTGAGAAACAAGGACACATGGTTGGAAAAAAGCACAATATTTACAAGAGGACAAGATACTGTTATTTTTAGATAACATGTATATACACAGGGTAATATCCCAAAGATATTTATAAGAACGGCTCCAGCTTCACATACTATATTATTTAAAGAAATCAACACCTATACATTGTATATACCTGTGGTTAACCAAAAGGTAAATATTTGAACAAGGTATTTTAAGAAAGATTATTCCCACAACATTTTGTAACCTGCCAATTTTGAGAAATTGGGTTTCCTCCCCTCCCAACGCACAATGACAAGTTGTCTTAATAAGATATTATTAACCTTGTCATTTAAATGGGACACTGTACTAAAAATGAATGGAGCTTAAAAAAAGGAAGATTGGCTTTAAATTATGCAATTTGTCTAATTTTAAGACCCCATCTTCTCAAATGCCCTACTTTAAGGTTTCACAGTACACTCACTTGCTTGGTTCTTAACTATCCACAGTGATCTTTGAGCCAATACAGGTTTCCATATTGACATGCAGCAGGTGAAAAGAAAAGAAACAAATCGTATCTATGATCCAGCCAGTGCATTTAGAATTTCTGACTGGGTGGGTAGGTATATCAGGGTTCAGCTGCAGAAAGATATATCATGCTGAATATTGGTGCAAAAAGCTGAGCATGCTGGGGTGAGAGTTCCTGGTTTCATCAACAGTTTAGCACTGTGAAACTCTGCTCAGTGAAACACCTCACAGCACCACTACTTGTTAGGTATGGCTGGAAGAAGCTCTAAAACAGGGGTAGGCAATCTTTCAACTTTAGAGATCTTGGACCTTTAACAATTGTATAGAAGAGAGAATTTTAGCAGGTGCAGCTCGTCATCTGTGAGATGACAAGCTACACCTGCTGAAATTCCCTCTTCTATACAATTGTTAAAGGTCCAAGATCTCTAAAGTTGAAAGTTTGCCCACCCCTGCTCTAAAATGTGTCTGCTGCTTCCCTCTCCATCCATCCAATAGGTGAACAAAACTGTGAGAGGCTTCACTTCACTGATCTACTATCAGCATGTGGCCTTCACTCTGATCCCATCATACTTTGCTATTGCTTCTGCACTCCAGTTTCATGCACTCTGTCAGTAGTGGGATCGAAAACTGAGACACACAACCTTCTGGTGACTAACAGCTCAATTGTAACCAACTTTCCAGTGCTGATGCAGCTGAAATGCAGCCTTCAGACAATGGAACTTTCCCCCCTTACTTTAAAGAGGCCTCTGTGACTGTCCCCCACTACAGGATGTAGCCTGTGTCCCATGGGCAAGGCCGCATTAGTGCTGGAAAGTTAGTTAGGACTCTGCTGCAAGTGGTTTTCTGGGTAGACACCTCTGTATTTTATTGTAAAGTATCCCATCCCCTTTTTGTATAATGTCAACAGCAATCATATGTGTGTGCTGATGGAAAGCAAAATTTTCAGCAAAGAAGTATATACTTAAGAATAGTGACTCAAATATCCAAAGTAGTGTACTATCTCAGTTTGATGCTATAAAATCTTTACCACATCCTATTTCAAAATGTTGTTCCCACAGATTAGAACAGCAGATGGTGCTGTTTGATTACTGGAGATTTCCAAGCTGATCAACAGTCTGAAAGGCACTCTTGCAAAGGCTACATTTTTCTCATCACAATAATTTTGCATGTTTTCATGACTCAATATCAGCTCAGACTTACTGCTCTGCGAGATTCTCATTGCTGGTTTCTGCGCTCCAACAGGTGTACCAGGGCTGTTTTCACCTGTGATCTGCATGAGGTCATTGATGATGGCTTGTTTGTCAACCGATCCTGCTGAAGCACCTGGTCGGGTGTCTGGGAAAAGCTGTGACAATTGGCTATTCTGTAGATCATCCAAAATTTCTTCCAAATTATCTAGCTCACTGCCAGGCTTTAATGAAAAGGGAAAAAAGGAAGCATTTTCATATTGAGAACAAACTCTCTTACCACGACAGTACTAATACCACAGAAAAGAATGAACACCTGCCATGACCAATACATACACTGTATCCAATCAGTCGGGGTGCCTTAGTATTTGCCCTTGCAGAGAAAAGGTCTGGCATGACATTCAGAGGGCAATGCCTCTGTATGCAACCAAAGTCCTTAAGTTACCCTATAATTGTGTTTCCTGGAAGCATCGCACAAACCCATGAAACTCTTTCATAAGATCAAATTGGTAATATGCTCTCCTCACAGCACAGCCAAGTAACTGGCACAGAGATATCACCAAGGTTCACAGATGAAGTAGATTTTCATAAATGTAACAAAGAAACTTTGTTCAGCAGAAATCAACACTTTGTCCTTATTGTAATTCTGCTAGCTTATGACAGGCCTTAACACACACTATAGGAGAGTTACTTCCACATGGCTTTATAAGTTGCCTAGGTTTCTCTTTCATGGCGAAATACTATAGAGTGTTTGCCTTTCTTTTTAAAGCACAGGCATTGTTTCCATGTACTGTGAAAAATAACTAAGCAGTCTGAATTTTAGTTTTAAGGAATAAAACATTTTCCTACTTCTAAATACCTGTTTGATGACCTGAGAAATTAACCAATGTACAAGTCACAAAGCAAAAACCTCTGGGGGGTGAGAAGTCTAGCAGATTCAATTTCTTAGAAAACTGAAGCTGGTCTGGATGAAGGCGAAGTCCAAAGAAAGTGTACTACACAGTGAACATGGTTTCTACTCATGGAAAAGTCATAGAACCCTCTATAAAAGGTTAGGTACTTGCCGAAGAGGCAGCAATCCAGCAAAGTGGCCACATGTTAGCCAGTCCAGATTATTCTGCAAATTAGCATAATTCCTTGCAATAGTTACTAGAATTTATGTTAAAGTGATGCATGGAGTATTGGTTTTCAAAATTTGGCATAAATAGTAATAAATATGCTTTTCTTGTCAATACAGTTTCACCCATTGTAGCACTGATCCTTCCATCTATGTAGTTAACAACCATCACATGCTAAAGCTTTGAGGCCAACCAATAATTTGTGGCCTTTGTGTATTTTCAAATCAGAAGACTTCTAAAGCTCTTGGGTAATAGCAAAAGTAAACAAACTACAATTAAACACTTCTAAATCCTTAAAGCAACATTACATGTCCCAACTTACATACAAGAATCCATCTAGGTTTCACAGAAAAAATCTAGAAAAATACTGTTTGTTTTCTGTAAAAGATCATTTTCCCATCAAACTGAGGAGCGGGTAAGTTGAAAATAATTTGTTCAAAAACAAAGACATCTTATTTAAGGCAAACGGGCAGCCCAAAACTAACCTGCGTTGGTGTAGCCAGGCCACATGTGATGGCATCACAACATGGTTCAGGGCCCAATCCTATCCAACATTCTAGCACAGATGCAGCTGTGCCAATAAGGTGTGTGCTGCATTCTGTGGTGGTGGGGCAGTTATGGAGGTTTCTTCAAGGTAAGGGAAACTTTCTTTGTTCACCACAGGGCTGCATTGGCACTGGATAATTGGATAGGGTTGGGCCCTCAGTCTACTTAAATGTTATGTGAAAAATTTGTCACAGGGCTGCCATTTTCATGGTTCCAACTTATGGGGCTTCAACAAACCTAGTTAGTCAGCCAAGTCCCCTGTGGTACGGAGACATGGCAATTCTTCCTTAGCAAGGATTGTAAAGGTGAAGCATTAGTAATGTTTCCTACCAATTTGCATGAGACTGCTGAGAGAACCTGCTCAGTCACTCTTTTCTTCAACACCTTCATGCATGTTCCAGTACTGAGAAGTGGAATTCACAGTAGTTTCTAGAGCTGATCTCTAGTGCAGCCATTTGTTCATTATGCCTCTTTGCGGCTGTACATCTCGAACAAGAGTTTTTACATGAGTTATCACTAAGAGTTATTATCTCTAGAAGTGTTTGTTTCCAGTGAGTAAGATAGTTTTATTACCTGAGAGAGAACTCCAAAGAGGGATATGGGCTGGCCCTTGCACCAATCCAAGAGTGTGGCAAACATGCCAAAAATCCTACCCCTCTCCCAGCCAGCCCAATATTACACTGGGCTGCTTGGATTTGCGCTAGTGATTTTGCTGGTGCAGATGTGAACAGACTCACAGTGGTGGCTGGTGCATGACATGGGGTAAGGGGACAAGGCCAGTTAGCCTGCCTGTTCCAGCACAGGCTAGGATTAGACTGTAAGTCTTACTGAACACAGTGGGCTTACTTCTCAGTAAAACAACATCATTTTCAAACTTTGGGTTCAAGTTTACTTTGTCAGATTCAAACAGTGCTGATGTCTTGCAAGTCAACACATCAGGCTCTAGTGCTACAAGAGAAATCCTCAGACAAATATGAGCATTATTTCCCGCACCAAAACTATCCAGTTGACAAATATAAACATGTTAAACAAGTTCTTTTGTGACAGTTGTATGAATAAGATACAAATAAACCATTGTTGCTTTTTAAATGAGGCTTTAAAAAAGTTATATAGGTCAGGAGTGTCAAACTAGTTTCACACAGAGGGCCAAATAGCATTTGTGATGCTTGCTGAGGGCCAGAAGTGACGTCATTAGGCAGGAAGTAATGTCATTAAACAGATCATAACCAAAAATAAGAACTTTTTCTCACTTACAAACTCATTAGCTGCAAATGACAGAAGAGAAAATTTACAAATCTTGATCATATTTCAAGATATGGAAGATCCCAATTTTCATATGGGCTGCCCTTTCAGCAGTAACACCTCAGCACTGCTCAGCAGCTGAGAGCCTGAGGGCCGGATAAAAAGCTTCTGCGGGCCACATCCGGCCCCCGGGCCTTATGTTTGACACCCCTGATATAGGTTTTATGAGATGGGAAACATTTCTGCAACAGTAGATTCAAATTTGTGGGCCAGGAAGATGATTTGAATATGCTACTTAAAATTATGCTATTTTTAGTGTAGAGATATGCTTCAAAGTGTTTCCTCTTCAGAAGTTACACTTGAGGAAATGTTCTGATCTTTTTCCCCCATCAAACTACTCCTTAATATTTAGTCCATTACAGCTTTGCTATACAGGTTGATTACCCCTTATCCAGAATTCTGAAAACCAGAATATTCCAAAATCCAGAACTTTCTTTCAGTGCCGACGTGACATAACATGATCTTGGGTGCCAGCCAGGATGCATTCAAAACCTAACAAGGAATCATGGTTCAACAAACTGTGATTCATGCACAAAATTAAAACTACTGTATAAAGTTACTTTCTGGCTACGTGTATATGAAACACAAATGAATTTGGTGTTTAGACTTGAGTCCCATTCTGAAGATATTTAGTTATGCTTATCCAAATTTCTGGAACACTTCCAGTTCCAGGCATTCTGGATATGGGGTACTCAACCTGTATTTCCAGTCAAAAATTCACACTGAATTTAGCATTCATTTGAAAAATATATCACTTGAGAGTGAAAGGTTAAAATAATCCACAGTAGGCACCACAAAACTATTATAGTTTTTGTTCCAGAAGGAGAAAGAGGAAATGTGAGAGGGTCGTGGAATAACTGAGAATATCTTCCGTTCTAACATTATATTAAACTCTTTCAGCTTTGATCTATATTTAGGTTACATTTCCTGTGGGAAGGAAGATCGTTCTGCATCAGTCACTATGCTTTCACTTTCTCATTCCAGAGTGAGTTTTTGTTGTTTGTTGCACGAAAGCACACAAAGTTTTAGGCAACTTTTGTATACTGGATGCAATTCAATGAGATACTTTGTTTGCTCACTTTTCCATTATTTTCCCCACTTTCTGCCCTACTCAGCTTTTCAAAATCCTCTTAATCAGACAAGAAAAGCACTGAATTTGTTCTAAAGCCCTACCTGTCACCAAAAATCATTGCCTCTCCACTTCCACCTTTCTTCCCCACCCCACAATGCCCATTTGATGCCCTAACCAAGAATCAGAGCAGCAAGCAACAGATCAGACTTTTCAGTCAGTCACCTCTTGGAAATAGAAACAAGGCCAGTGGCTTCTTTACAAATGAGATAAATTGCTACACTATTATCACAAATAATAAATGGAAAATGTCAGGGATGCTGAAGAAGAATGGCTTGCACACCCACATCTGAGAGAATGAATTGCGACAATGAAAGTAAGAGATTTCTTACCTGTTCATTTGGCTCAAAGCGCATCTCTTCTTTTTCCGTTTTCATAGCTACTGGCTTTGTGCTACTGGAAGGATCCGTCTTGCTGTCCAACCGCTCCAGTTTGGGAGTTATGTCTGGCAAACCAATATCTTTAGTATCATCTTTATCTAACAAGTAGCGAAGTAGTGCATTTTCTTTCTTCTTGGGACTCACCGGTTCCTGTTTAACAGTCACCTCTGAACCAGGAGCTGTGCTACTGGTCTCCTGGCTCAGTTCTTTGCCTGTGGCTTCTGCTGTGAGCTTAGCCAAGTCTACAGGAGAACTACTGTCCTGCAAAAGCCTGTGCAAAATTTTATGCTTCTCCTTGAGCGAGGCTCCATGTGCTGAACCAGAACCAGATAAACCTCCTACGGAGTCCTTGTTAGCATCTCCCATCGTATTAGACAAAGGTGAAGGCTCCATCTGATCAGATTTGGTGGTCAGCAGCTGTAAGAGCTTTGTCTGGCTTTTGCCATCATGCAGTCTATTCTGTCCATCAGGCCTCTCGCCACTGACAACCTGGGGCATGTTATCATTACTTTCTTTCTGTTCTCCTGAATGGCAAACACTCTCAGCTTGTCCAGATATACCTTCTGATTGCTCCCCATGAAGTCCAAAGCCATCTTTAGAGTCCAGGCTTCCCATTTTGCTTAGCTGGGGAGGATTCATGCTAACAGGAGAATTTTGTAAATTACCCATTTTTAGGTCAGGCGAAGCCAACGATGACCCTAGAGAGACTCCATGCCCCTCACTGAGAGCCTGAAGTGCATTGAGGGAACTGTTGGTATAACTATGGCTATTTCCTGTGCTGCTGCAAACTCCAACAGGTGAATGCAAGCTTCCTGCAGGGGAAAATTGACTGGGCGGGATCCGAGGACTTCCAGGACTCACACGATGCCTTGGGGAAAGCATGGAGTTTGGCTGACCTGGTGTCATGCCAGGGCTGCTTTGTGAGGGACTATTCATTTTTAGTGCATAGTTACTACCCTGAGGAGTGGATGCTTGTATACTTGACACATGGTTCATCCCGCCTGAACCACCAAACCTGCTTGCTGGCATGCCCATTTGTTCCTTCGGGCCATTTATGGCAAAATTCATATTGCTACTGATGGTCATATCTTGACCTGGATTCCCACTGCACATGGCCTGATGGGCAGGGCTGCTGGAGCTAATTGGGTTCAATGGCTTTCCCACGACTTGTCCAGTTAAATCCTGATTCATTCCACAGACATTCTGTTCCCTGAAACACAGAATACGAAAAAGCATTAGATGAAAAGAAATATTACATTTAAAGTGTGCTTAATAAAGAAAAACAATACAACAATATATAATTAGCATCCCTTAGGGCTTAATGTTTCTTTACCTTATTCATAGTTTAAGAATGTTTCAGAAAACCACCCATTTCTTTCTTTTGGACACAGATCATTGCTATAGAAATAGAGACAAATGAATGCCTGGTGGAAGATACTACTGCCCAATGACAAGTTCCACTGCATGGGGAATGAGAACCTCATGTCTGGCATGCATCCATTTTGGGGCCATTGCTAATCATTTAGCTACCACATGCCTAAATATAAATTGTATGTTTTAAGTTTTTAATATAGTGTATGTTTATATATTTTGTTTTTTATGAACATTTAGTAAGCTGCCCTGGCATTTTGCCTTGGCAAAGGAAAAGCGGGGCAGAAATTCTTGAAATAGATGATGTTCAGTTAATGACTGCCATACCTATCCACAAAGCTTTCCACGAAGGGGTCAAAGCTCCCTCCTCCCTGTAGCGAGTCCCAACAGTAGATGCTAGTAGCCTCCAGAAAATGATCTCATGAGCCACCATCAGTTATATCAGAGGTATTGACTTGCCCAAAGATCCCAATGAATTCAGAGTTAGAAATGGAACTAATTTCTCTTATGCTCAAACCTACTACATTTCTGCTTTCAGAGTTCCTTTATTGCACACACTAGACAGTTATGGTGCAATTGTATAAGTCTGAAACACCCAGTCTGACTAGCACAGAATATGATATATGCCCCGTGGCTGGTGCAACAAGAGCCATGCTATTATACCAAGAGATGCCTCAAGGATGCTGGTATGATGCTGCACCAATCTCTGATGCCAGCACAATCAACAACAGGGCAAATCCCCAAAGGAGTTGAGGTGTGAGTGGAACAAGGAGTCACTAAGGTACGCTATATCCTAAATGTCTTCACATAATGGGTACAGCCCAAATGTTGGCAGAACACTGCATCAAAGCTGCTATTGAAAATAGGGAAGGAAAACAAAACTGTGAAGGGGAGGAGCTCTTTGTTGGTCATGAGCAGTGGTGTAGCTGGGGGGTGCGGGCCGCACCGGGTGACACACATGGGGGTGACGCGCACTGGGGGGGTGACACGCTAAAATCGCAGTGGTTAGGAGTAACTCCATCATATTATATACTGCTGGATGCGGAATTTCAAGCAGAATGCAATACAAAAAACCAGAGGGAAATATCTCCTTTCTATCCAATGTTATGGCCAAAAAACGGGAGAACAAAAAATGCATGGATCCCTACGGAAAGTGAAACTGAGCTGTATGGTGCGTTTACTCACGAGTAGGCAAACTTGCCTTAGGCTGTCCGAAAGGGCAGGCTGAGAGGAATCCAACGACAACAGAATGGTCCTGATTCAATGAATGCAGCCCCCAAAAACACCTGAGAAGGAAGTCCCTCCCTCCAAGCAGATGAGAGCCCTATGCAAAGCGAAACTAAGCCTCACGGTTGCATTTACTCATGAGTAAGCAACCATGCCTTGGCTGGTGTGGAAGATCAGGTGAAGGAGAGTGCAAGGCTATCAGAATGGTCCTGATCCTATGCACCTGCAGCTAAACAAGTGCTCCAGAAGGCAGCCTCCTCCCCCCACTATAAAGGATCAAAACAGAGGCTTCAGCTGATAAGATGCACTTTTTTGAGACTTGCAAAGCCAGGTGGATCCTGACAGTGATCTGGTTTAAACAGATCTTAAATTGAACTGGGCAGTCAGTAGGGCTGAAAACCTCACTGATTTTGGAGGGAGGTGTTACTGCAGGCAGGCTACAGAGGAAATTCACTTGGTGGAACAGGGCTGGCTTCTGCTTATTTAATTATTTGTTTATCTTTATTTATTTTAATTTGCCTGATGATGTCACTTCCACCATGACATCACTTCTGGTGGGTCTTGGACAGATTGTCATTCTAAAAAGTGGGTGGCAGTGCTAAAAGTTTGAGAATTGCTGCAATAAGGTGTTAGTAAGTTGACACCCAGGGGGTGTGTGTGACACCACTATTGACCACAATCACTAAAATCATAATTTGGAAGAATAGTACTATCATGTCATATATCAATCAATGCATAATTTCATGCAGAATGTGTTCTCTCTCTGTTCTATCAAAAGGTAAAGCCAAAAAACAAGTGGGAGCAGAGTGATGGTACATCACTGATGCGGAGTGATGCCCACCACCTGGGGTGTTGCCCCACCCACTGCATGGGGGGTGGCGTGCTGGCATCCTGCACTGGGTGACGCGAACCCTAGTGATGCCACTGGTGATGAGCCTCCTGTTCTCTGCTGCCATAATTTATAAAGGAGAAAACTGCAGGAAGCAAGGATAAGCAGCATGATGAGAGCCTCACTGGGGATATTGTGTGGCTGATTCCTGCAATGATGCAGCTGCAATAGGGGCTCTGTGTCACAATGATTGGCCCATGTGCTATAGTCTCCCAGCCATATATGCCTGTTCATAGTGTTGCAGGATGCTAAATGTTTCACGAGGTGCTCTTTGCATATCCCCTATTGAGGCTGGGTGGTTAGAGACTAGCATTGTGAATCAACCAGTGTGGATTCAAGACCTAACTTTGGTGGTCCCTGCTGTGGGTGTTTCTGGACAGTCATGCAAAATACGTGCACTTTGTTGGTTATGGCAAGTCCTTTGGCTAGATGCAAATCTGTCTTTTTTGGCTGTCGGCCTGCCATGGGATACCAGCAGCCTGGCTTGCCAGTATGCTGTTGAGACCCAGCTCAGGCCCTGGCAAAAGGGTTCCTTTCACCAAGCGACTCCTTGTCACAGAGAGACTTGTGCTTATTTCACATCAATGTCCACTTCCAAGAGAGCCATCTTCAACCCCTTGGTCTGCTGTAGTTAAAACATGTGTATTTGCATGAGCGGCATAAGGGGACTTGAATTCCAGGTGTTGGGATTCCTAACCATTACCTGCTTTTGCTTCTTTGGTGTACATACCTCAGCATCTTCCCTTGTAGCAGCATCTCCAGGAGATGCTGAGGCATTCTTGTGTCATGTCTGTGTCTTGCATGGTGTCACTGGGGCATCTCCCCATGATAGACTGTGGCAGCTGTTGCTGTGTTAGTCATTCCTGAGAACTGCTGGAGGGACATTTCCCAGTGGAACCTGTGCCTGCCACTGCTCCATTTGGTTCATCCAGGTTAGGCTTGGGCAAACCCCGGCCCAAGGGCTAGATCTGGCATTCAACAGAATGTGTCCCTCTGGTGATCAGAACGCTTTGTTCCTGAGTGCTGTGCGAGTGCCTGTCCCGAGACAGGGATGACGCAATGCTCTGGCCCGTCATGTCGTGTCTATGGTCCAATCCCCCAGCGGGCACTGAGACAGGATTTCACCATAGATGCAATGGGCCAGAGTGTCACATTGTCCTGATCTTGGGACAGACACTCGCACGGCACTCTGAAACGCAAAGTGCCAGCCATGTTGGGGAACGCATTCCTGGTACACAGTGGTCAGCACTTTGCCCGCTGCTGATCTAGATGGTCCTTTTCTGGCTGTTGGCATTAGGGCTGGAGAGGCTGTGATGAATGGCTTCTTGACTGTGACAAAGCTGAGCTGGCATTAGGTTACCACACTACAAATAGTAGTCTGTGTTGGGGTTTCAAGGGTTTCAAAAGATGCTAGCAGAGTTACTAAGAGGGCTGCAACCAGCATGGGTTCTTGGTTTGAGTTCCTGTTTTTCCCCCTTTGTACCCCTTTTCCCCTTCCACTTTGTACCGGACAGGCTTCAAATATGATGGATATTGCATGAACACAGTGATGTTTGTGCAACTTTGGCATTTCACTATTAGGTACCTAGAAAAGTATTTTTTCTGGATAGTATCCCATAATACACTAGAAGTTGCATTCAAAAGCAGATGGAATTTTCACCCTTTCAAGTGAGATATTTCAGACAAATCTGCCCTTCTGCATAAACAAAAGTGTTTGCTGACATCTTCTACAGCTCTAAAACTGCTTGAGTATTTGCAACCAACAAGGCTCAAAGTGAAAAGCAAGTTTAATGTCACCTCAAGGAACACACAGAAAAAGAAAAATCACAACACTGTTCTAAGTGTGGGAATAAAAAATCCGACTGAAAACAAGATCAGCATGAGATCAGTCTAGTTAGGATTTGTATAATCATGCAAGTGGAAGCGTATAAGGTAGAGATGGGGAAAAACAGAGGATGGCTTTTCTACATGACCAATAAACATATGTCCAACTCCATTTTATCCTTTGTGCAACAGACACAAGTGATCATAGCATATCATACACACGTGTGTGTGCCACTCAACAATAGGGATATGTTCAGTCCAATCCATTGCCTTCCTTGTGTAAACAGACATTCCCCGCCAGACACTAGCTGGTTGCACATTCTACTGGAGATAGATTGTCTCTTCTTTGCATTAAGTGCCTCATTGTTGTGTAAACTGACACTCTGCTGCAGGCTATGAGAGACCTGATTGCCTTATTAAGAGCCTCTTTGTTTTGCTTTGACCACTGTTGTATATGCAACACAATATAATAAAATAATATATAAAATAATATAATAAATATATATAATATAATAGTTATATATAATAAAATATAAAAATAATATAGTATATAATAATATAATAGTTGTCTGCTATTAAGCGGACTGTTAAGCAGCGTACGCGTCTGTGTGTGTGTGTGTGTGTGTGTGTGTGTGTGTGTGTGTGTACATATATACAGGGGGGGAGAAGAGAGGAGACGCTATTTTGTATAGAGATACCTGTATTGCTATTTGCCTTTGCTATTGTCCAAGTTTAATTTTTAAAAGCGAAGTCTAGTTAGATTTGTGATAACGTGTAAATAGAAGTCATGTAAACTTTGTAAAGACTCTGGGGATTGGTTAACTCAGATTAAGTGACTTCTAGAAGTGGGGAAACCCAGATACAATTAGTAAAGAGGTACCTATGTGTTATTTTTCTATTGTGTTGCAGCACATTTCCAGTCAGCTTGTAAAAATGATTAGGGAGGCCCCCTGCCTTCTGCCACTTAAGTCTTTCAGTGGATGCATGTCAGAAATTGAGCAGAATAGACCTGATGCAATTTGGTGGTGCCTCAAACCTCATGCAAGGAATCTTATCTTGGGAATCTAGAGAGAGAAGCTTTGCCTTGGGAGTAGCTGGACTTACAGCATTCAATCCCAAGGTACGTTTCCTTCTTCCCCTTTCTGGATTGCATCCTCTGCATGAACATCCAAGGCAACATAACCATCTCTCTCACATTCATGGCACAGGCAATAATTAAAAAAATGCGCTGTAACACTTAAGTAACTTTCTACACAGTGGTTACTATATAGTTAAGAACAAGATATTCAGGAACAAGATATTCTTGAGGGAAGATGCCTACAAGAAAGCTCTTTCAAGGCTTTCCAAATTCTCTGCAGATTTTCATTAGCCCATGGAGAAAATTTTCATTAGAAAGTGAAGACTATCCATGGGCCTGGTACCCACAAAAGTTCCTGAGGAATTAAACACTTGCAAAATTGAGTACTGAAGAAAAAACCCATTATCAACTATATCTAACAGGATTTTTGGCACTGGTTTAAACATTCCTTTGTGGTGTTTGCACTGTAAGTTCTGCAGCTGAGAAATTTAAACTTTGCTCTGCTAGTGGCATGAGAAAGAGGGGGGAAAACAGACTAGAAAGAGAAACTGTCAATCAGTTCTAGAAAGCAAGAGATGAACAAAGTGAAGGAAAAAAGTTATGCAAAAGAATACCAAAAAACCCCCAAGGACAATTCCTGTTTCTTGAATTGTACTCTACCTGGAAAAGCCTTAACTTTTTAAATATTTTCAACTCAAAGCCTGGCATTTCTTTTTTAATTTACTGCCTCAGCAACCACCTAGGAAATAATCAGTGCCCTTTAATTTTAAGAAAAATAGTTGCAACTTGTCAAATGGCCATTTTTGTTTGTGAGTGTAGTCTCAAATTCAGTAATCACTTAACTTAGGGTCCATAGTGCTTACCCTTTTTTTTTTTTTGCAACAGTCAGCACATAATAGCTATGCAATCTTATTAAAGCTATGTAAGCTAATACAATACTTATATCTCACACACATGTGCAATTGCTGATGAGAAAAATCATACAAAAAGCTTTTTAAATTGAAAGAGAATTGCATACTTAAGAAACAATTGTCTTAATGTATCCATATTCAATGCACATTACACTGCACATGTAATTGTCTTTTTTGAAAGATATATTAAGCATGTTAATAATGTACATTAATTGTATGTGCATTTTGAAAGAGAGAGGTAATCACTTTGTTGCTTACAAAAAGCTTGTATTTACAAAATGCAAAGCATGACCCACCATTCAGTGCAACTCGCCCACAAGCAGCAAGTTGCCTTGCATCAGCAGACCCAGGAAAAGTTCTGGTGCCAAGAAGTTGATATTGGAGGGGGGGGGGAGAAGAGGGGAGGAGACCAGGAGAGGATTCTGTCAAGGCTGGGTAGGGGGCAGTATTGGTGGCAGCAGTGCACTGATATCTTAGTCTCCTTCCTGGCCTCTATTTGCTTTCCCACATCCATTTGAGTTGCACCAGCAAAATAGCTACTTGGGCAGTGAAAACCTACCCCCCCCCCCCCCCCCATGACCAAAGGAACAAATGTTTAAATAGGACTGGTCTGCCAAATCAATAGATTTCTGAGCCCTTGCACAAAAGGTATCATAAAGAACACAAGGAAGTATGCTGTCTATTTTGTTGTCATGCAACAACCAACCCAGTTAATAAGGCTATCAGCTTACAAAAATGCAAGGTACAGTACACTGTGCACAGCTGCAGCTGTTCCTAGAAAGTGAGGGTTAAAGGTAGTCAAAATATTCTTGGAAAATTACCTGTGAAGCATATGCAAGGATACTACATGCTGAGGTTCACTTGAAGGTTGAGAACGGATGAGTCTGCTCTTCGTTTGGGCAGAAACAATAGTGCCATCAGACAAGGAAAATCGATAGACGGGACTGAATGCTAATCCCTGCCTCAGCACTGTAAGCAAGCAAAAGACACAACAAAAAAAGGAGTAAGAAACCCAAACTGCTTCTGGATTACTCACATAAAATGTGAACTCTGCTTTTATTGCTTTCTTTAAAGGAAGAAGAATCTGTAATTCCTTTTGCAAAATCAGCACAGTTTTGTTAAAGAAAAGCTAATGTGCAGATGAAGACCAAAGAGTAAACTTAGTAAAGTATTAACTGCAAGACAATTTAATACGGTGCCAGCACTGAAAAACTGTACACTTATCAGTGAATTTTCCTTTGGTAGCTTCTCTGAATAGCAGCCTGAAAAAGGAGTGATTTTATCCCCTTCACACCAGGAAGCAAAGACTCAGAATTTCTAGCCTGGGAGAAAGTTAGCCCCAGCTACCTTCAGGCTCCAGAGAATTAACATAAAACACTAAAACTCCTTCTGCTACAGTCAAACTAGTTAAGAACGCTGACAGGGATGAAGATGTTAGCTAGGAGCAGACCTTACAAGGAGAAAATATACAGACTACCATTCTCAAGGATGAGCAACTCTTGTTGCCAAGCTTAGCCACAACATGACAAAAAAAAAAAGAATGCATTGCCTAGATTTCAATCAGGTACACCTGCAGTTAGCTAGAGGTGGTAGACATGAATCTGAAAATACTTATGAATGGACACACAGACAAAACTAGGCATTATTCACTGTACCATAGAGTGGGTTGGCACATGCATGCAAATGAATTCTACACCCTACCTCATTGCCATGCCTCAAAGTGCCTAACATTAAAACAGATAAAATATATTTTGTGGGAAATCATTGTTTTCGGTTCAACTCCCTAGCCCTCCCATGTGGCCCTGCAGCTTTGTGTGGCTTCTCCAACCTCCATGGCTTGGTTATAGTAGACTCCACCTTCCAGATGGCAGACATTCCTGATGCACTGTGCTTGTGGCTAATTATTTATTTTAAAGGATTTTAATACTGCTTTTCTAAAAACCCAAAGCAGTGATAAATGACTGGAGTATGAATTCACTTTGGGGTAGGAAGGATCTGATGTAGGCTAACATTGAGATGCGGTTTTCATTTAAAACTCACCTTGGCTATTGATCTCACTTTGGCTATGAACTCACTGAGTGGAATTTATCAAGTCATTGTCTCAGCCTCAGTACCCCATTAGTGATATGGAGATAACACTGAACACATAAATAAGTTGCAAGAGTTTCTGAGATAAACATGTGATTCAAGCAGCCTTCCTCAGTGGGGTACAAATATTAAGATGCTCCCTCTCAGCAGACTTGCCCCCCGACTTGTAAGCAAACTTCTCTGACTCTTAACCACTGTTTATTATGTCTCTATGGATATTAACCATGGTTAATGCTAATCTTAGTTTGTTCCCAAACCAGGATTTGAATCAGGGTTTGAAGTCAATTTCAGTTCCTGAATTTGCACTCAGCACCAACCATGGCTAAATGTTGGTGCAGATAGGTGGTTACAATAAAGTAAGCTGAATGTGTACAAATTGGTGGCCTTCCTCTAATAGTTTAACGATGTTAAGAGACAAGCAGCATTTCATCTGCTTGAGTCTTAAAAGACATATCAGGTAAAATATACTGTGAACATGAGTCAAGCGACTACAAGATCTACAGTTGGCAATAAAGATCATAATAGTAGTTTAGGAAAATACCTGATCTGACTGGAGAACAAGAAGCAGTGACCAAGGAAAGAATTCTGATTCAGTATAGCTATATTTATAAATTTTTAAATTTTAAGTATAAAAATATTTTAACAGTTACACATTAAATGTATAACAAAAATACACATACCTCTCCTAAATCTATGTTCTTGGTTTGGGGCATCATTAAGCAAATACCAGGGGTACCATGCATACAAGTTAGGCACTGTTAAGGCCTATTGATTTCATTGGGAAACTCAAGCAGGTGCTTCTCTTCTGCTGAAATCAATGGGGCTTAAAAGTGCTTAAGTCTGGGTGGACTGTTCTCCAAGTATTGAGAATGTCTGGCATACAAGTTTAAACAGCAAAGGCGGATTCTAATTGCAAAAGCCTAGTCCTTATTGAAATCAATAAGAAAAGAGTACTCAAGAAAAAGTTACCACAGAAAGACAAGATCTTCTAGAGATCTGCATTTTCAAAATACAGAACTTCAATTCAATTATCTTCATATGCATCTTAAACTGAACCACTTTTAAAATTCTACTGTATTCTACAGTAAATTGTCCAATTGTCCAGGACCTTTGGGAACAAGGAGTTATGCTGGATTATCAGAAAGTTATTATCCTGCCCTCGATATTTGGGGCAAGTATCACTGCTTACATTACTGCCTAGATGTTGTGATAAGGACACTACTTGCATTAATACCAAGTCATTTGGGTTCTCCAGCTTGTCTTGGAGAAGCCACTGCTGAGCCAGGTGCTACTATGCCTACAAAGGGCAAGACTGGAAATCTACTTTCAAGCTGGGAGTGTTCGCAGACAATTTTGATGGGAAAAGTGATGGGAAAATCCCTCCAGAAAACACAAACAAAAAAAACTTTTGAACACACATCAAATGTTTGTGTTTTGGGTAATCCTAAAAATAGTTACATTTTAAAGATTTATCTTTAATAGCATTCTTTTCATTTCCATGTCATTGGGCACAAAAGCCCAATTTTCATTGCTGACCCATGATGCGTTTGCAATTTTCCTGCATAAATCACCTAGCATCAAGTGCCATTCAGACTCTGACATTGCTAGACAGGTTTGCTTCCTCCTCCAACTTGAAACACTGGTATGGTTGGATTTTTTCCCTGTCTTTTAATTGTCTATCATGCTACTATATTTTATTATTATTTCAGCAGGAGGAAAACAGGAAACACAAGTTAAACAACCAGGAGAGCTTATGCAGAGTAAGAGTGCAAAGAAAAAACAAAGTCTATGTTAAGTGAGGAATAATGTACAGTAAAATAATTTCACACTGAAAGTATGTCATTGTTTTAGTTTAACCTTTGGGGAAAACTCAGCAGCAACAGTCCTTTCAGCAGAGAGCAGGAAATTCCAACACTCCCTTGTCAACAGCATTGATATTAAGATTTCTAAAGTTAAGCCATTTTCAGAACTAAGTTAGGGGGTTTCACTTTACAATCACAGTCACTGGAATTTAAGGTTTTTAAAATTTTTAAACATGCCCCTTTGGCAAATTACTAAAGTTCATAACCTACCCAATTTTTTAAAAAATGCTCAAATATTAACACAAGAGTTAGTTTTAATTTATTATACTATAGATAGCATAACATTTGGCACAGAATTTGTGATTCTGTTATGATAGAATTCACTACTGCATAAGATTCTTGTTCCAGAATGTCATATTCCAGATCCTTCCAGAAGGGCAGCTGTGTTAGTCTACTGCTGAAAACACAAGGAGTCTTGAAGTTTGTTAAAGACTAACAAACATATTTCAACATAAGTTCTCTTGGACTAGAGGCTGCTTCATCAGGTGCATGAAATGTTATGCAGAGTTACCTGGGTGATGGCACTCCATGCAAATTATAAAGCATAGAAATACTGGTGAAATTCTTCAGAGTGAAGCTCAGAAATGAATCTCAAGGGTCCATTATAGCTTGCCTTATAGTTGAGAAGAACTTCAAAAGCCCCCTGAATTCTTTTCAGTTCAGATTAAAATCTGAGCAGAAGACAACAGCCTGTTTCCTGCTCTTCATAATGGAGCTCCACTGGAGTTTGGCTATATTAAATGTGAACCAAACAAGATATTTCTGAAGAGCTTCTTCAAGACTACTAAAGTCAGTGGGTGATGCACCAGGGGATGGTCTTGCACCTCTTCCACCCATTTTGGGAGATCCAACCATTTAAACAAAGCATTAGGAGCAACCAGGGAAGATTTTGTCTGCTAACAGCTTCAAAACTCATTTAAAGGGTTACAATCCTTTAAGTGAAAGAGGATAAGTGACTACCCTCATGGGAATCCTCTGTGTGAGGATGTCCCCACATGAGTAGTGGCCTTTTGATTCCAATTTCAGGGGCTAAAGCCCTTGAAAAATACATCAGAAAGAGCTAGCAGACAAAATCTCAATGGGCTGCTCCTGATAATCTGTTTAAGAGGTTGGATCTCACAAAATAAAAGGATGTGGTGAAAGAAAACCCCTTATTCATGACACTGACCCAGGGGATTCCCCATAGGGGGTGGTCTTTCCTATACCAGACCCGTTTTGGGGCAAAGGGCCTCTTAAAAATAGCACTGGGGCCAGCTAGTGGAAATGTTCTCTGCTGCCTGTTTCTCATACTATTTTTAAATAGCAACCTCTGGAAAAGGAGGGTGAAAAAGACCATCTTTGTCTCTCCTCCCTCCACACTGTTCTTAGGAAACAGCCCATGAAAACAAGCTCCTTTTTGAGCCTATGATTGGCTCAGAGGAGGAACAGTTATTTCTGATTGCTTGAGAAATAAATCACTTCCTTTTCAATTCAAAACTAAGGAAGATTGTTCATCTCTAATAAAGTGGACTCTAGTACACAAAAACTTATGCTGAAATAAGTCTGCACATTTTTATGGAGTTACAAGATTCCCTCCTGTTCAAGATTCAGGATGCATTTAAACCCAAGTGAAATACCTAAATTTTATTCCTAGAACTGTACTTGACACTCCTTACATTTGGCAATCAGCTTTAAAAAAACAACACGCACATTTCAAATGCAAATTCCTATTTTGGCAATGATCAAGTTTAGTTACTGGATTTATTAGTCCCTATTAGATCCTTCCCTCATTCCAAATTAAAGACCTAAGGAGTTTGCATGCATCAATCTTAAGTTTAATGGAACATGTTTGCAAACTGGGTGAGTGGAGAGCTTACAACTCTGGAGCAAACAGTTTCATGTGCATACCTACCACATTGATAGAGGCATACTTCTCATTTGAAGATAGAGCTGCTATATAAACAGCAAACTAATGTCTGGAAATACATACACACACAGCCCAATCCTAACTAAACACCCTGCCCCAATGCATAATTGAACATGTGTTCCATTACCCTGGAGCAAGGTGTCCAAATGGATCTTCATGGATTAGCACCAATCATTTTGTTAGCACAGAGCCAAGGACAGTAAGGGAAACGGGACATGGATAGGACTTGGCACATGCCGGTGCTGCCGAGATCTGCCACCTCCCTTCCATTTTGCTTCCCACCTACCCCTCCCTGCCCAGACATACCTCTGGTCCTCCCTGCCCCCGCCTGCCTGCACTGCCAACTTACTGGTGCTGCCAGTGGGAGGCCTGTCTACTAGCCCAGATGTTAGGTTCTGGAGATCTGTTCATAACCTAAAATTGAGATGGTTCAGAACAGCCAGTTCTTGCTGGCTCTGTGCTATCACACCTGCGCATAAGCACTAGCAAAACATACATTGCATCTGTGTGAGAGTGCTGATGCAGTCATCTGCAACCCAGGGCCTGATCCTACCTTACTGGTGCACCAGCACAGCATACACTCTGCCAGTGCACCAGGCCTCCATGCACTGTGAAAGCACTGTGAAGGGCTTTGTGACAGTGTGAAGGCTGGGTGCACTAAACGCCAAGGTCTTCGAGCAAGTGCACTGGCACAGCAGCGAATGCCCACTGGGCCATGCAGGGGCTCCACTACACTTGCAAATTTCACCATGCAAACCCATGCTTTCAGGACCTAACACATAATTTAAGCCTATTCTTCCAACAGACAGTCTTGAATTAACTTTTAAATACTCAACACATTCTCTTAGCATAGCCTTACAGAAATAAGTTGAGATTTGTCAAGATAGATTTCTTAAAGGTCAATGTTCCAGTTTTTATCAGAGTTTCAAAACAAGATATAGTTTTTCTTCCTATATATAATTGATAAAATTGATATATAATTTATATAATTTGTGTCTTGTTTAACAATGATCACATTTTTTTATCAGATCAAAAGTATATTTTATTAATCACACTCAATGACCCAAACAATTTCAACTACTCATTACAGAAACCCACAGAATTAAAACACTTGTAATTCATGTGCCAGAAGAAAAAAAGGACAATTTTTCCAAGAATTTTAAAATCATGAATGAATGTACATGCACCTGTGCCATTTCATTAACTGCTGCATAGCAAACTGAGCACATTCTTAATAAACATACTGTATAAAACAGTAATCAGATGTGCTTCATACATACGTGACATCTAAAATTTGAGTAGCAAGAAATAAAAGAATCAGATCTTGTTGGCATGCTTCAGTCTCGGAAGACTATGGTATTGCGCTCTGAATGGTGGTTCTGGAACAGAGTGTCCTCTCCAGAGCGCAAAGCCTGGGTAAAGTAGATATGGAGGATAGACTGTTTACCATGCAGCAAATTCCCCCCTCTCCACATAGCTGAAATGGTCCAACGGAAAGGCAGAGGCCAATATGGTTGATTCCAGCGGCGTTGCAGGAGTTGCCAGAACGTGACTGTGTTCAGCCATGAACTGCCTCAGGGACTCCGGCTCCAGATTTTGCCTCGAGGTTGACTCCTGAAGCCTTTTCCATAACTGGATGTAGCCACAAGGCAGTGGAGGTTTGGGATCAGAGTTCTCTCAGATGAGCTGCCTTCCCGGGCTAATGAGTCCCATCTACCCGGAGGCTGTTTAGTTGCCTCTTATGACAAGTACAGCCAAACTGAGGGCCTATTCTTATCCCCCAGCCCCCAGGGGTGGAATCAGATCAGCTACCTTTTATATAGTGTACTCAGTCTATGTGCATCAAAAAGTGGCTAATAGTATGCTTTCAGAACAATTCTATTGGTGAGCTAAAACTGCCACCAGGAAATAGAGTTGTTGCTTGTTTCAAATAATACTTAAGGAGCACAGAACATTATAAGAGAAATGCATCATTCAGAGGCTCAATGTTTGCATAAGCTCTATAAATTCATATTTGGGTCAGTCAGCTTCTGTTTGATCACACTGTAACTCCTTGTCTCCTCCATTGTAAGTTCTATTTAAAGTATTCCAGAGTCTTCATCAACAACTATGCTTAGACAGATACATTTTGAAAGGAATAATACTGCCTTATCCACAGCTCCACAAGCTAGCATGGGCCTTCTTATTTCCTATGATGCTGGATGTCACTCCACCCAGACACAGAACAGTTCCCCAACATTGCAACAAATGGGGAAGTATTTACACTTCATAGAACATCAGGTTTGTTTTAAAGCACCTGTACATTATCTGGATTATGGCGCTTCAAGAGTGTGTTCCTTCCTTTCTCCTTAAACATTCCATTAGAACATTGCTACCGAATAGAGAAGAATCTTACCCTCCTGGTGATGCCTCTTCGCAAATGACAGATCTCCCTCATGCTGTGCATAGAATCGCTGAATGCACCTTCTCACCACATCTTCCCAGCCAGGTTTCATAGCTGCTCGCATGGTACTTGTGTCTAGTGAAGTTATCTTGCCTGGGTTTGATATAAAGCAGTTGTTATAAGAGGTTGTACTTTTTTATTTTAAAAAAGGATTTTTTTAAATTTACAGCCTCCCAGTACCTTGCAGATCTTGAAAAGTGCTAAATGTCTCCGATGGGGGCAGAAGCGGCCTCTCCTTCATTGGAACTCTTCTTGCCACACAAATCAAGCAAGACTGCAAATCTTAAATAAAATAAATTTAGGTTTAGCTTGAAAGGTAGATCAAAGGTAGCCATTGGACAAATTATACACAGTTACACTAACAGCCCCATCATAACCTGCGCCATTCTGTGCCGCTCCTGGATGCAGCACTGTTAGGCTGGCACAGGCAGCTAGGCTAGCGCTGCTGGTTTGTGAGTTATCACAGATGTGCCTTACGGTGCATTTGATACACCCCGAGTCAGCACAAAGATAGATGCGCCAGCTAGAGTTAGGATTGCGCTGCAATTTATTTTACTTTTTTAAAAGAAGCCCTCTTGGTAAAGACCAAAAAGCCCCCAAAAACGGGGGTGGGTGGGGTGGGAACAGCGATGTGACTGCCTGCCCCCTTACTGAATATTTTACTTGCTGAAATTTATGAAGACCACTTGGAGATTTGGATTTTTAGCCTGCTTGTTTCAGGAATGTCTTTAGCAGGTTACAATGAATTTGACACACACAACAAAAACCGAGATCAACATTAGACAGATGACATGTTTCATTAAAACTTTGCCTCACTCCTTTTACCTTACACTTAAACCCAAATGAATCTGGGAGCAGAAAAAGTGTGAAATCTTACTTCCTCCCAAGGAACTGGGATTGCTAAACCAGTTGCCCAGTCTCTAAAATTCTACCACCTCCAAATATAAACAACATCAAGATGTTTCCCAACTCTTGCAGACAGGTTCCCCTCCCTTTCCTCAAAACAATTTTCTTATCAACTCTTTCTCCAACTCCTCCTGTGTCCCTCACTCAACTTTTCTTTTACTTCACATAGCTTTCTTGTTCATACTTAGCCTTCCATATTACATTACATATGGACATTACAATAATCCCCAACCAACCTTATTCTTCATTCCTGAGCAACCCAACAGATTAACAATAGAACTCTCCCACAATAACTGCTCTCATGTACTGTATTTCAAAGAATTCTCACTTCCCGCTTCAAGTTTCACACTCTTATTGGTGGGCTACAGCTTGCCATTTGTTAACTTTAACAATTCCCTGAATTCTACCCCACAAAAAAAATGTGAAAACGTTACTAATGTCTAGAGCAGGATTTCTCAGCCCTTGTCCCCCAATGTACCACCTCCCATGGTCCAATGATCTGAAGTACCACTAGAAGTAACTACTGATGATGTCATGGAATGTGGGAGAAGTTATACAGACTTAAATTATTATTATATTTATTTATTTTTAAATTGCATCTCATACGTTCCCCTCCTATGAAGGAGGCACTCAGGGCAACTATCAATATGAATTTAGAAACGACATTATAATCATACACAAAAACCAAGAGGTACCAGAATCACATCAGAGGAGCAGCAACAGCCCCCTCCTGTGCCAAACAGCTGTGGTGTAATTCATTTTTGATACCTCTTGAGGTCAGAGCAGGAACAGAGTGCAGTAAGAGTGGTAACAGTGAACGCCCAAGAGACTGGGCAACGGTCAGAACAAAAAGAGGATGCAGTGATTTGGCATGGCTGTCTTGGGCCCCTGACATTCTTCAGTCTAGTTGGAGCAGTTCCATACCACTGGCCAACAACTGAAGTGCCACTGGCGGCACACATACTACCGGTTGAAAAATGCTGGTTTGAAGACTGACAAAAAGCCCCCAAAAGGACTTGAAGTGTTTTGGGGCCAATGTGTTGCTTTTTGGCAGATGACCACAAGGCAAACTCATCTTTATGTAGATCAGATAAAGGTAGGGAGGAGACCAGCCAATTGAAGCCACCCTGGCTCTCTTCAGGAGATTATGATTAAAGTGCTCTGATCTTGGACTCTCATACTTCAACACTATAATCTTGTTTAGAATGTAACATTAACTTTTCTTAAAAGGAAGACAATTACAAAAATAAGCAGCTGCGTTTATTGTGTCTTTCACCTGTGAACTGCATGCATCTGGAATGCAGCAGTTTAGCTATTTCATTCAAAACATATGACATGCGTGGACACATTTTCTGAATTTATAAACCTGAAACATTTCAAAGCTAACATAATTCAAAATTCATCTCATATTTCAGGTTACATGCAACTCCCCACCCTGGCCTGAGTCAAAAAAACACCCCCAATCCTCACCACACCAAACAAGAAGAAATTTAGTAGACAGTAAGCATTAATTTCTGGAAACAAAGAGAAGTGCAGTTTTGCTAGACAGAAGACAGTGGTCAAATTCTGCTTGTTTTGATTGCAGGAAATCTCATTGCAATCTGAGCAATTTAAGTCCTAGTTTTAAGCACAAGTATATTTTAGAATAAGCCTCAATGAAATATACACAATTTACTTCTATGTACATACTGGAGTGTTTTGGGCGCAGTAACTTCCAATACAAACGATAGACTGAATAGGTGCATAATAGGCATGAGGTCTGGTCTAGAGGGTATAGCCTCCATTAGCCCAAAGATAACATCTGAAGGTCGCCAGTTCAAGGCTACCATCAGCTCCCTGATGCAGCTGACAAGCTGAGCTGAGTTATTCCACCTGCTCTTTGGTGCCAGCGAAGAAGTGTCTTGGCTGCC
This sequence comes from Tiliqua scincoides, assembly GCF_035046505.1. Lineage (NCBI taxonomy): Eukaryota > Metazoa > Chordata > Lepidosauria > Squamata > Scincidae > Tiliqua > Tiliqua scincoides. The sequence goes on along the minus strand of NC_089824.1, from coordinate 38,610,947 downwards.
CTTGTGAGAGATGAAGGAGCGTGGGAGGCAACTGGGGGCCAGAAGTGATACCAGAACACGAAAGATCCATCTGAAATGTTGTGTGGTTCTTGAATGCTAGAACCTTTCTGTTATTGCGTGGATGTTATTGCGTGGGTCTCAATGCGTGGATGAGACGGTGGTGTAGGGAGGAGGGGTTTAGATTCGTTAGGCACTGGGGAACGTTTTGGGACAAGCGGGGCCTGTACAAGAGGGATGGGCTCCACTTGAACTAGAATGGAACCAGACTGCTGGCGCATAATATTAAAAAGGCGGCAGAGCAGCTTTTAAACTGATCCCTGGGGGAAGGCCGACAGGAGCCGAGGGGCATCCGGTTCGGGACTCCTCATCCCTATGGGATGAGGATGGGAAGGTTAGAGAACAACAAGACAAAGGCAGAGCAGGAGAAGAAATTGGGAAAGGTAGCGTGATGGGATGTGATAGACGGTTTGGCACAATGAGAGGATGTGGGGACAAAGGAGCGAATAAGCAGCCCATCCTGGGGCATTCCGTGTACAAATACTTTTATGCGAATGCCCGAAGTCTCCAAGCAAAGGTGGGAGAACTGGAATGTCTGGTGACAAGGGAAAACATTGAATTAATGGGCATAACGGAAACCTGGTGGAATGCGGAGAATCAGTGGGATACTGCAATCCCGGGCTATAAACTCTACAGGAGGGACAGGGAGGGGCGTGTTGGAGGTCGGGTGGCCATTTGCGTTAAGGAAGGGCTAGAATCCAGCAAAGTAGAGATTGAAGGTGGGTCCGACTCCACCTTAGAATCTCTGTGGGTTAAATTACCAGGCTTGCGCAGCGATGTAATACTAGGGGCGTGCTATCGTCCTCCAGACCAGAAATCGGATGGGGACCTTGAAATGAGGAAACAGATCAGGGAGGTGACAAGGAGGGACAGGGTTGTAATCATGGGGGACTTCAACTATCCTCATATAGACTGGGTCAATTTGTGTTCTGGTCACGATAAGGAGACCGGATTTCTTGACGTGCTAAATGACTGTGCCTTAGAGTAGCTAGTCACGGAGCCCACCAGAGGGCAGGTGACTCAGGATTTAATATTGTGCGATACACAGGACCTGGTTAGAGATGTAAATGTTACTGAGCCATTGGGGAACAGTGATCATGCTGTGATCCGTTTTGACGTGCACGTTGGGGGAAGAATACCAGGCAAATCTCTAACGAAAACCCTTGACTTCCGACGGGCAGACTTCCCTCAAATGAGGAGGCTGGTTAGAAGGAGGTTGAAAGGGAGGGTAAAAAGAGTCCAATCTCTCCAGAGTGCATGGAGGCTGCTTAAAACAACAGTAATAGAGGCCCAGCAGAGGTGTATACTGCAAAGAAAGAAGGGTTCCACTAAATCCAGGAGGGTGCCCGCATGGCTAACCAGCCAAGTTAGAGAGGTTATGAAGGGCAAGGAAGCTTCCTTCCGTAAATGGAAGTCTTGCCCTAATGAGGAGAGTAAAAAGGAACATAAATTGTGGCAAAAGAAATGTAAGAAGGTGATATGGGAGGCCAAGCGAGAATATGAGCAACGCATGGCCAGCAACATTAAGGGGAATAATAAAAGCTTCTTCAAATATGTTAGAAGCAGGAAACCCGCCAGAGAAGTGGTTGGCCCTCTGGATGGTGAGGGAGGGAAAGGGGAGATAAAAGGAGACTTAGAGATGGCAGAGAAATTAAATGAGTTCTTTGCATCTGTCTTCACAGCAGAAGACCTCGGGCAGATACCGCTGCATGAACGGCCCCTCCTGACCGAGGAGTTAAGTCAGATAGAGGTTAAAAGAGAAGATGTTTCAGACCTCATTGATAAATTAAAGATGAATAAGTCACCGGGCCCTGATGGCATCCACCCAAGAGTTATTAAGGAATTGAAGAATGAAGTTGCAGATCTCTTGACTAAGATATGCAACTTGTCCCTCAAAACGGCCACAGTGCCAGAAGATTGGAGGATAGCAAATGTCACACCTATCTTTAAAAAGGGAAAGAGGGGGTACCCGGGAAACTATAGGCTGGTCAGCCTAACATCTATACCGGGTAAGATGGTGGTACGCCTCATCAAAGATAGGATCTCAAAACACATAGACGAACAGGCCTTGCTGAGGGAGAATCAGCATGGCTTCTGTAAGGGTAAGTCTTGCCTCACGAACTTTACAGAATTCTTTGAAAAGGTCAATAGGCATGTGGATGCGGGAGAACCCATGCACAATATATATCTGGACTTTCAGAAGGCGTTTGACACGGTCCCTCACCAAAGGCTACTGAAAAAACTCCACAGTCAGGGAATTAGAGGACAGGTCCTCTCATGGATTGAGAACTGGTTGGAGGCCAGGAAGCAGAGAGTGGGTGTCAATGGGCAATTTTCACAATGGAGAGAGGTGAAAAGCGGTGTGCCCCAAGGATCTGTCCTGGGACCGGTGCTTTTCAACCTCTTCATAAATGACCTGGAGACAGGGGTGAGGAGTGAGGTTGCAAAGTTTGCGGATGACACCAAACTTTTCCGAGTGGTGAAGACCAGAAGTGATTGTGAGGAGCTCCAGAAGGATCTCTCCAGACTGGCAGAATGGGCAGCAAAATGGCAGATGCGCTTCAATGTCAGTAAGTGTAAAGTCATGCACATTGGGGCAAAAAATCAAAACTTCAGATATAGGCTGATGGGTTCTGAGCTGTCTGTGACAGATCGGGAGAGAGATCTTGAGGTGGTGGTGGACAGGTCGATGAAAGTGTCAACTCAATGTGCGGCGGCAGTAAAGAAGGCCAATTCTGTGTTTGGGATCATTAGAAAAGGTATTGAGAACAAAACGGCTAGTATTATAATGCCGTTGTACAAATCTATGGTAAGGCCACACCTGGAGTATTGTGTCCAGTTCTGGTCACTGCATCTCAAAAAAGACATAGTGGAAATGGAAAAGGTGCAAAAGAGAGCGACTAAGATGATTACGGGGCTGAGGCAGCTTCCTTATGAGGAAAGGCTATGGCGTTTGGGCCTCTTCAGCCTAGAAAAGAGACGCCTGAGGGGGGACATGATTGAGAAATACAGAATTATGCAGGGGATGGACAGAGTGGATAGGGAGATGCTCTTTACACTCTCACATAACACCAGAACCAGGGGACATCCACTAAAATTGAGCATTGGAAGAGTTAGAACAGACAAAAGAAAATATTTCTTTACTCAGCGTGTGGTTGGTCTGTGGAACTCCTTGCCACAGGATGTGGTGATGGCGTCTAGCCTGGGCGCCTTTAAAAGGGGATTGGACAAGTTTCTGGAGGAAAAATCCATTACGGGTTACAAGCCATGATGTGTATGTGCAACCTCCTGATTTTAGAAATGGGTTATGTCAGAATGCCAGATGCAAAGGAGGGCGCCGGGATGGGGTCTCTTGTTGTCTGGTGTGCTCCCTGGGGCATTTGGTGGGCTGTGAGATACAGGAGGCTGGACTAGATGGGCCTATGGCCTGATCCAGTGGGGCTGTTCTTATGTTCTTATGTAAAAATCCCCTCGGGGGTTTAGAGATAGCCTGCCTATGTGAACCGCCTTGAATAAATTCAGAGGAGTAATCCGATGACCAGAAAGGCGGTATATTACTACTATTACTGGATGCCTGTAAAAAGTTAATGCAGTTTTAGGAAGCTCCGAGACTTTACTTACTAAGGTGTCACTTTGCAGAGGGCTGGGAGATATCCAATACTCTAATAATCTGATACTTACTGAAAGAGTGAGTGCCAGTTGACAAGGAGATTCAGCAGCAGAACCATTAATTTAGATGAAATTTTTCTAATTACACCTCAGATGAAAAGCAAGCACATTTCAGTTAACAGGTGAAGCTGTCTAGTACAGACTCAAACCACTGATCCATATAGCTCAGTACTGTCAGAGCTAACTGGCAGTGGCTCTTCACATTTCAAACAGGGGCATCTTTCTTAGCCCTATCGAGAAATGCCAAGGATTGAAAACTTGAAATCTTTCTGTGTGCAAAGCAGGTGTACTCCCATTGAGCTAAGTTTCATTCCTATTTAGATTACAATTCAAATATTCTAACTCAATTTGGGAAATTGTCATTTCAGAATTAAAAAATGCTGAAGAATTTTTTAAAAATTTTAACATGGCATAATTGCATAAAATATGCTCTAGTTACCTTCCCCATCTTCCTTGATGGACTTTGGTTGAGAAACAGCAAAGCACTGCATAGTTTCATATTTCTGATGTGCTTCCTGGTTATCGTGGCCTTCTTCTTCAGAATCAGTTAAAGGTTTTACCAACATCCGACAGTTAAAAGTATGGCTGTTGCGCCTAGGAGTTTCACCAGACCAAGGTCCCCCATTCACTGAGTAAAACAAAGATCAGACACAATGATTAGGTTTTGGCCAAGATGTTTTCAAATGGCTATTTAAAAATATGAAAAGTGGTATAGGTATGGATATATGGGGAGGAGGGAAAAAGGGTCCAAAAATAATAAACACAATACTAATTATAGTCAACTCTATCTCAAGTGAAGAGAGTTGCTAACTTACAGTTGCTTCAAAAAATGTTTGTCACACAGCACCCACTTCCTGACCTGTGTGTGTGTGTGTGTGTGTGTCACAAAACCAACCCTCATGCCATACTTCAAAAACCTAAGTAGATCAAAATTGCTCTCAAACCCATGTTGTTGTTTTCTAAATTACCAGCAGCTTGTAAGAGAGATCAAGCGAAGAAGGCAGTGCAAAATACAAAATATCTGCAAATAAGAAAAATGAAAGTTCTATCTCCAGTGGTTGGTACCTCTATTTGAACACATGATGCATTAATGACCCAGAAGGGAGTCAGCAATACAAGAGAAAGCGGAACCCATTCACTTTAGCTTAGAACAGTGCAGTATTAGAAATATATAAACAGATAAGAAAGTAACATTCAAGGGCCAACACATCAACATTAAGCAAAAGGGCGGCGTATAACATGTAGGTAGATGTAAGAGTATGGATACTTCTGAGCAGCATAAAATGCTGACCTCCACTTAGAGAGCAGCTGCATCCACAGTTGCTTCCACAACTAAGTGTTTCTCAAACATTTTGAATTCTGACCCACTTCTAAACTTACTCTACTTTTTGAAGCTTCCTTACCTCTAGACACACATGCCCCAGCAACGATCACTGGTTCAGCAGGCAAGCCCCTACAGATTCACTAATATACAAATAGAACAGGACCCTAACTCCCAGTTTCTGGGAAGAAACATTAGAACAAATACTCAGCTCTTCCCAAGTTCCCTTTTTCCTAGAGACTTTAAGAAATTCTATGTATATCAGTGAGAATCTTCACTTGTTTCAAGATTCTTCCCTGTATGGAATTTCTCACCGTTCCCTCTAGAAACACTCCCACCACCAATATACTCAAATGAGAATACTGAGTTTACACTGTGAAAAGAGGCGAGATAAATCAGGGTTTTTGGTTTTAAATAGGTGCAATAAATGTGGAGCAGAAAAGACCAATTCTACTCTACTTTACTTTACTATCTGTATCATTTAAAAAAGGACAAAAAAAAACCCAAAGCTAAATTTCCTAGAGCCTTATATCTACCATAAAATATCTTTCACAACATAATAATCCTCACTTAAAATTACAAATTCATATTTGAAGGTGAAAAAACATAGAAGAAATGCTATAATATGAAGTTATGCACACAGTCCAAGACAGAAGCAGCATTAAGCCATTTGAGAAAATTGATTTAGGAGACAAAAACAGAAAAAAGAGGTAAAACAAACTCTCATAATAATGACACGGTATTATCTTAAACTCAAGCAAGGGTGGCACAATGAGATAAAACATGCCATGAAAATAGATATATTTTTGGAGTACGGTACCTAAAGATTTTGGCAGCAGGTTTCTGACAAATTCATTGTGGTCCCCGACATGCAGGATGCTATACACACTTGTGTTCATTAGCTCTTCTTGGTTGTACCTTAAGTACTGTGTCACATTCTCTGATACAAATACCACATTACCTTCCAGGTTTACTACAAAGAAGAAACCATCAAGGGCCTGAAAGGTTAAAAAAGAACATCAATTTGTTAATTCTTTAAGAATCTGCAAGAAAACTCCCAACTATGCTTTTATCTCCCAAAAGTCCTCTTAAACACTAAATTACTACAGAGGAAACAATGATACAATATATGGGAGCCTTAAAGTAGTGTGCTGTCTTTAGGCTGCAATCCTATACATATCTATTAGAGCAAGGCTCATTGAATTCAGGCTAACTTCTGAGTAAACATGCATAGTATTACACTGTTGTCTCCTTCTTGATGAGTTAGTCTCCTTCTAATGCAAGTATGACCGAGCACAAATACTTAGGATAACTCAGCACTTCCTCATATTTAATTTTGTACCACGCAAAAGGAACTAAACCAGCATACATACCGTTAGGTGCAAAATTTTAGCGTACAACAAGAAGATGAACCTGATTGCTCAAGGGCAAGTCAGAACAGGACAAGGAGGACAAGGACAACTTGAAAACACAATCAACCAATATAATAATACACCAGTCAGTGGCATAGCTAATGCTCATGTAGCCTGGTGCCAAGCTCAAAAAGATGCCCTGAAAGTGATGTGACAACCAGAAGTGATGTCACACCCAGGCTTTTAAAAAAATGAAAATTGGGGAAAAATTCGCCCTTTCCCTCCCCCCCATCAACTTGCCACCAACTTTCTCTGCCACCTTCCCCCAGTTAATGCAACAGCTAAGAACATAAGAACAGCCCCACTGGATCAGGCCATAGGCCCATCTAGTCCAGCCTCCTGTATCTCACAGCGGCCCACCAAATGCCCCAGGGAGCACACCAGATAACAGGAGACCTGCATCCTGGTGCCCTCCTTTGCATCTGGCATTCTGACATCGCCGATTTCTAAAATCAGGAGATTGCACATACACATCACGGCTTGTACCCCATAATGTGTTTTTCTTCCAGAAACTTGTCCAATCCCCTTTTAAAGGCATCCAGGCCAGATGCCATCACCACATCTTGCGGCAAGGAGTTCCACAGACCAACCACACACTGAGTAAAGAAATATTTTCTTTTGTCTGTCCTAACTCTCCCAACACTCAATTTTAGTGGATGTCCCCTGGTTCTGGTGTTATGTGAGAGTGTAAAGGGCACCTCTCTATCCACTTTATCCTTCCCATGCATAATTTTGTATGTCTCAATCGTGTCCCCCCTCAGGCACCTCTTTTCTAGGCTGAAGAGGCCCAAACGCCATAGCCTTTCCTCATAAGGCTGGTGACCCAGCCCAGTAATCATCTTAGTCGATCTCTTTTGCACCTTTTCCATTTCCACTATATCCTTTTTGAGATGTGGCGACCAGAACTGGACTCAATACTCCAGGTGTGGCCTTACCATTGATTTGTACAACGGCATTATATTAGCTGTTTTGTTCTCAATACCTTTTCTAATGATCCCAAGCATAGAATTGGCCTTCTTCACTGCCGCCGCACATTAGGTCGACACTTTCATAGACCTGTTCACCACCACCCCAAGATCTCTCTCCTGATCTGTCACAGACAGCTCAGAACCCATCAGCCTATATGTGAAGCTTTGGTTTTTTGCCCCAATGTGCATGACTTTACACTTACTGACATTGAAACGCATCTGCCATTTTGCTGCCCATTCTGCTAAGGCATCTATCTGCAACCTGGGGTCAAAGAACATTTTGTAGCCCCCCTCCATGACAAAATCAAATTTACTTAAGTAAATAAATAAGGAGTGTGCCCCTTATTGGTTAGAGACACTATGCTGGGGATGGTTATTTTCCCCATGCTATATATAAGAGGAGCACAACTTGAAAAAGTGCCTTTTTATCCAGTTAGCAGGGGTAACTGTATCAGGATACATGGAAATGAGAACTGACTCAAATTAACACCTTATTGTTGCCATGCTGTATCATTACGACATCTCAATGGCTCTCAGAACAATCCGTCCCTTAGGTCAGTTTTGAGTTAAGAAAACCCATTTTTTGTTCTATAAGGTATTTGTGTTTTCATTTTCAGGTTAATTGGCCATAACTTTTGATAGAATACAGATATTTGAGTGAGGTTTGTTTCATTGCATTCTGCATTAAATTACCTTTCCAATGATATATAACATAATGGTATAGATATCAAGGTTTTCACAATTTGGCCACTACTGTCAAGTTCAGCTTGTTGCCCTCCTAAAACTTGTTGCCTGGTGCAATTGGTACCCCCCGCACCCATTTAGCTACCTCACAGAAACCAACTGATGAAAATATGTACTGAATCAAACATATAAACACACACACTTATCCTACCAGCAATTGTAACCAATTCAGGTTAAAATGAAAATGGGTATGTTCTGAGAATCCCAAGTTAAACATTTCACAAACCACTCAGGCCTCTAGAGCCTGCCACTTATGTTCCAGTTCAATCAGTAACCAAGCGTCAAACCATGTTACTTTTCACGTGTGCTTTGATTCTGAATGTCTGTTGTCTTCTGTAAGAAATGGATGCCCATGTAAAATTCTTTCCTAATGTAAGTAGCATGCACAGGGACATACAATTTGGAAATGAATCAAGATGGAGACAGCACCATGTATGGTATACACCAAAGAAAACAAATACATTCAGGATCAAACCACATACGAAAAGTAACATGCAGTTTGTTCTTGGCACATTGGCACTCATGCTCCATTTATATTTACAAATAAAGATTTTTTTAAACATAAAAACGAAATGGGGTTCAAATTGACCCATTTTTAAACAATTTTTAAACTGTAACTTGCAGCCTACAGATGTACCTTCCTCTGTTATTCAAATAACTCACAAGCATTTCAAGAAGTAAGAGATGCAAGTCTCGCAAGCAAGTGCATGCCTGTGCTGTGTCTCACTCCAAGGTTCTCCCTTTTATTCGTTCTTTGAAAGAGTGTGTGGCCCTCTTAAAACTGTTCAAAACTGAGGGAGGAAGGCTGGTCGATTACTGCACACTTCGATCCCACTGCAACTGCACACTTAATTTAAGAGGAAAAGCACATTTCTGTAGTTTTCAATGGAGATTTATTTTTTAAGGTGGTGTGTATGCTCAAGCCAATGCACTACGTTCACTATGTTCTTACTACTATCGTTAAGATGTAGTCTGACAATTATGTTCTGTGTTTCAGAAGCACGGCAGTGGTAAAGACCTCCACCAAACAGAGGCAGGCTCAGGACTGACAATCCATATAGGAGTTCAAATTTCTGTTTGTACTCAACTGAGTCTTATCTAGATGGTGCAATTCAAATACAGAAAACTTTCTGCACTTCACCTCAAGCATCATTGGTCCAAGTGCATCCTTGTCAATGACACTCTGACCCGTCGATGACACATCCGCCTTCTGTACTTCATCCTCGTTGGCCGCTGCTGCTTTTTCTACACACACAAAAAGAGAGTAAAACATATCATGAACTGAAGAGCATAGCAGGGCTATTTAAGAAGATTGTGCTTGCCGATTTTTAATTACAGCAAAGAGGCAGAGTGCTGAAATAGTCACCACTGACAGACGCATAAAGACACAATAGTACTTTAACCCCGGTATGAGGTAAGGAGTAGGCTGTGGGATCATGTGGTCCATCCTTCCAGGCTCCCCATTCTTGTGCACATATTCCTTCCCCAAAGTATTGACCACAGGAACCCCTGCAGGGGTTTGTTTTTAATAAGAATTTGGATTTGAAACTGGTGTAGTTTCAAATTTTAAATTTTTGGTTAAGATTTTTTCTCTGCAGATCTACAACAAGGACCAGAAAAAAAATTTCTGCAGGCTTGTGCATATTCAACCAAGTCACAAACCAAACACATAGAGATTCCATAGGAAAATGCATCCAAGAGTCACCACCACTCATTCACTGCAACTCAGGACTTTCTTTGAGGCAAGAGATGTGCTAGTCTCTCCTCCAGTGCTGCCAATCATCCCTTGGCAGACTTCTTGTGTCTGCACAGAACTTGAGTCTGAGCAGAACTTGCCTGCCAAAAGGGGTGGGAATTTCCCTGAGCGTTTGCCCTTCTGAGAGCAGTAAATGTTCTCTTGCTTCTGCTCTTGACAGTGATAAGCAGGATACGTACATGTGCTGTTTGTTTTCTGTGCAAGCCTGCACAGGGCTCACCTGCCCATGAAGGAGCAAGACACTCCTTGGGGCTTCCAAATAAGCAGGCATAGGATTGTGCCCACCATAGCATGCATGCTCCCATCCCTCCCACACCCATTCAAACCCACATTCAGACAATTCTATTTTGATGTCATCCTCCCCTGCCTCACTCTCATTCACACCGCATGGCCTGCACTGCAACTTGCATTGTAATCCTATATGCGCTTTCCTAGGTGTATGCCCCATTAAACACAATGAGACTACTGAGTGGGCATACAGTGGATGAACACAAGATTGCCTTGCTGATTGGGACAGGGCGTGTATGGGGATGCAAATGGAGGAAGGGTGCTGTTGCAATCTCCTCACTTTCTCTGAATGAGCTGCCATCCTATATACAGTCTCCGGAGAGGACGCCCCATTGAACACAATGGGACTTCTGAGTAGGCATATACAAGGTAATGTAAATAGATGGAACCTTCACCCTTTTTCCAGCAGGAAGAAGTATGGTTTGCTTCTCTCTCCTTCTCCTCCCACCCCTAGATCCTAAGTGTGGATAGAATTTTAAAAAAATTAAGCAAAAGACCCATTTGCTGCTGTCTCTCCTACTTGCCACTAAGGGAGAGAAGAGACAGCAGCCCCTTAACATTGATAACAAGGACCTTGAGATAAGAATGGAGGATGAGACAGTTAAAGATGCAATGGTGCGCTGGGCAAAAAATTTTGGATATAATATACCGATGGACAACTGGAAACAAATTTGGAATATAAATATTAAGATAACTAAAGCGGTGTCTTTTAAAGAGAGTTTATATAAAGTGTTTTATAGATGGTATTTAACTCCAGAGAAATTAGCAAAAAGGGATTCTGGGTCATCAAATAAGTGTTGGAAATGTAAAGAGATTAAAGGAATCTAAGAAATATTGGAAAATGACACAAATTGTTGCAAGAGATATTGAATTGTGTATTACCATTCAAACCAGAAATATTCCTCCTAAATGTGACATCAGAAATTAAAGACCAATATAAGAAATACCTTATTGTACATATTGCTACAGCAGCAAGAATATTGTTTGCAAAAAAATGGAAATCTACAGACGTTCCAACTAGAGAAAATTTATTAGACAAAATTTATGAAATAGCAGAAATGGAAGTTTTAACAAAAAGAATGAAAGAGAGAGATCTAGGTAGAGTAAGAAAATATTGGAAGCCTTTTTATGACTGGATAATTTTAGTTAAAAATATTGAGTTTTTAGATAAATCTAAATTTTTATACTGACAAATATGATAGCTTTTGTATTGATAATTACTGTGTTTTTTTCAGTTGTTTGATTGCAACATGCATTATTCCAAAAAAAGCAATCTATGGCCAATACCCTCATGTGTAACCTGTGTAATACCAGCCCCAAGTCTAACCCATTTTCCTCACCTGTATCTGTAATAAATAAATAAAATAATTTTTTTTAAAAAAAGACATTGATAACAAGGAGAAGGAGGAACTGTGGTGAAGAAGGGCTCTGCCAGCAAACAGTCCAGGATGCCTTATCACCAACCAAACTCACAGAAAGAGAATCATGTGTGTTTTGCAACCATGTGTTGAAAAACCTATGGGGAAGAATCCAAACTTATGGATTATGAGGGTAACAAGTGGCAAAGAGATATTTGAACATTCCAATGCATGAAAACCACAGGATAAGGAAATTCATGTGAGTTTTGCATCCTAATGTCAAATGGTTGGCAACCTTCAGTCTCGAAAGACTATGGTGTAAGCCTACAGCACCCAGTATTCCAAGGCAGTCTCCCATTCAAGTACTAACCAGGTCTGAACCTGCTTAGCTTCCAAGATCAGATGAGATCAGGCATCTGCAGGGTAACAGTTGCTGCTATCCTAACATCATTTGGCATCCAATGCCCAGTACCATGCAGATTTCTTCACGTGTGATTTGGGCCCACGTTACAAGACATTCATACACATCTGGAACAGTCTGCTTATAAGATTCACTTTAAAAAAACCAAACAAAATTGACTAACATTTCTTAGGGCCCAATCCTATCCAGCTTTCCAGCACTGGTGCAACTGCAATGCAGCCCTAAGGAAAGGGAACAAATGTTCCCTTACCTTGAGGATGCCTCTGTGACTGCCTCCCCACCACAGGATCCAGCACATGCCCCATTGGCACAGCTGCACCGCCACTGGAAAATTGGATAGGACTGGGCCCTGAATCTTAATTTTCAAGCATCTTTGTATATCTACGTATGGAGCATGCTTCTTGGACCCCTACATTTTAAGAGAAAATTAAATATTCGTGATTAGAGCCTACAGCTGCAACCTTATACATGGGGACATGGTAATATTTTCCATTCAACGCAATAATGCTTACTTCCGAGTAGACATGCATAGGATTGTGATATAAATGATACAGACAGATAAAAAGACCACCTAAAAGGAGAGCAGCTTCCATGTTGTAAGAAATGTCACATAGATCCTGGGTCCAGACTATTTAAGACTTTCACAGTGAAAAACAAATTGTGTGAAAAGGGGTCAGGAACTAACTAGAAATCATTTGAAAGTTGGAATATTACAAAGTTTCACTATACTTGTAAATGCCAATGCACTGTGTACTGCTGAAATTCCTAAGGACCACCTTTATTGCTAATTTGATAAGGGCTAAATACAGACTTTTAAAAAAAAAGTTCTATGAAAAGAAATCTAGTGCTGCTTAATATAGATGTGTGATCCCACATATATTAGAAATAACTGACAAATCAAGAGACTGTTTTACTTGCATCAACAACTTACACTTCCTACATCTGGACAACCAGCAGTCCCACGCTGATAATTATCAAATCTAGCACACATAGCTCAGCTTATACTTGTAAATCACACTGCTACTTAGGAAATGTAAAGCATCCTTTACGAAACTAGAACTATACCACACAAGGACCATGACCTTTAATATTTTCCATCAACCAGACCATGTTCAAAATGATTATAACTGCATTTAAGAGAGCAGAATAAATATACAACATAATCCCCTTCATTCGCTTTGTGCCACAAAACAAACTGGGTTGTTGATTTTGAAACACCATACTGTACATAAAAAAAAAGTGGCAGGACTGCCAATAAAATGTTTTCTTATCTCTATTGCACTATGATGTAAATACTGATGTGCATATAGAGGCCACATTTCCAGAGGCCAATCACAACTACTGCCATCACTACTTGGATGTTTAAGTAGTGTCATTACCTACTGTTGTTCTAATAGTGGTTACTAGTAACAAGTGAAGTGAGAAGACCACCTCCAGGCTCCAGCATTACTTTCCATCAGCAATAAATTCTCTGGGTAGAATACCATTTATCTTGCATAAGCAGAAAGCCAATTTCACTTATACAATGTAGTGTCCCAATTTCTACCAATTTTCCCCTTTCTGCTGCAACCCCCAAAGCTTTGTGTTACACTGTTATAAAGTGAGGCCTCATCAAGAACAGATTTGTGTGGTACACAGGAATCAGCTCTTGAAATTGAGGGCTCACTTTATAACAGTGCAAGATGTAGCACTGGAAAAGTGGGGCTGGAAAGCTCCACTGTACAAGTTGAACCCTGTTTACACTGCTTTAGATAAACTTGTAATTAAACTAATCCCAATTTCAGGCACCCATTTTGAATTTTCACAATGGAGAGAGGTGAAAAGCGGTGTGCCCCAAGGATCTGTCCTGGGACCGGTGCTTTTCAACCTCTTCATAAATGACCTGGAGACAGGGTTGAGAGTGAAGTGGCTAAGTTTGCAGACGACACCAAACTTTTCCGAGTGGTGAAGACCAGAAGTGATTGTGAGGAGCTCCAGAAGGATCTCTCCAGACTGGCAGAATGGGCAGCAAAATGGCAGATGCGTTTCAATGTCAGTAAGTGTAAAGTCATGCACATTGGGGCAAAAAATCAAAACTTCAGATATAGGCTGATGGGTTCTGAGCTGTCTGTGACAGATCGGGAGAGAGATCTTGAGGTGGTGGTGGACAGGTCGATGAAAGTGTCGACCCAATGTGCGGCGGCAGTGAAGAAGGCCAATTCTATGCTTGGGATCATTAGGAAGGGTATTGAGAACAAAACGGCTAGTATTATAATGCCGTTGTACAAATCTATGGTAAGGCCACACCTGGAGTATTGTGTCCAGTTCTGGTCACCGCATCTCAAAAAAGACATAGTGGAAATGGAAAAGGTGCAAAAGAGAGCGACTAAGATGATTACGGGGCTGAGGCAGCTTCCTTATGAGGAAAGGCTATGGCGTTTGGGCCTCTTCAGCCTAGAAAAGAGACGCCTGAGGGGGGACATGATTGAGACATACAAAATTATGCAGGGGATGGACAGAGTGGATAGGGAGATGCTCTTTACACTCTCACATAACACCAGAACCAGGGGACATCCACTAAAATTGAGCGTTGGGAGAGTTAGAACAGACAAAAGAAAATATTTCTTTACTCAGCGTGTGGTTGGTCTGTGGAACTCCTTGCCACAGGATGTGGTGATGGCGTCTAGCTTGGGCGCCTTTAAAAGGGGATTGGACAAGTTTCTGGAGGAAAAATCCATTACGGGTTACAAGCCATGATGTGTATGTGCAACCTCCTGATTTTAGAAATGGGTTATGTCAGAATGCCAGATGCAAGGGAGGGCGCCGGGATGGGGTCTCTTGTTGTCTGGTGTGCTCCCTGGGGCATTTGGTGGACCGCTGTGAGATACAGGAGGCTGGACTAGATGGGCCTATGGCCTGATCCAGTGGGGCTGTTCTTATGTTCTTAAATTTAAAATTGCTTATGGATGCCAAATAAAAATGGCTTATGTACAACTTTGCAATAAGATTAAATTTATTCTGGGTCAGTGAGAATATTTACAGCACAGGAGTAAAAGTTCAAAGAATGCAGAGGGTGCTTTTTGGACCTCTTTTGGTTGTTTTGTTCAAGTTCATGAGGAAATAATGTCATCTGGTTTTGAAATATAGCAAGTTATTTTATCAGCAGTAGAAAGGAAAAAGGAATTGTATCCAATAACCAAGTAAACCGAGCATTTTGAACAAAGAAAGTATAGTAGTGCCTGTTTTACAACTATTCTTTAAAAAAATGATATCATCTGTGGAAAGGTTTCATTGCCCCAAGTGCATAACAATGTAAAATTGTTCTGCATCAATATGTTTTATGGCTCTATTTTTTGTAGCCAGGCTCCACCAAATCTGGCCACCTCCTCCTCTATGGCGGGGGGGGGGGGGGAAACTTTCTGGCAAATGAAAAATTCCTGTCAGTGTTGCTGGATGTGGGAGTTGCAAAAACCAGGACTAGATTTTTGGGGGAAAGGAAGGAGTCTGTGCTCTCCTACAAAAGCTTAGCAGTAGAGAGAACTGTAACCACCTCCCCTTCTCTTCAGACAAATTGGGAAAGGAAGGGGGGCCTTCTCTCTGTCCACAGAACTGAGCATTCTTGCTCCATTTGTGAGCATGTACTATACACAGACTGTCTTCACATCCTGAGAAATCTGAGCATTTTTTTTATTTTTCACATTTTTATACCACCCTTCCCCCAAAGAGCTCAGGACGGTGTACACAGCTGCTCCCCTTATTTTGTCCCAACAACCCTGTGAGGTAGGTAGGTAGTAGTAACTTTATTGTCAATGTGCTACAGCACAACGAAATTTATGCACCTTTGAGATACAAGCATAAATATATACTACAATTCCAACAATCACACTCTACACACTCACCCACACATTCTATACAACATGCATCATAATATAAAAACAGTATAACAGACCATAACGCCCAGGAGCATGGTAACAACTATATCGCCTTATTCAACATAATTATGGCTGTTGGATAAAAACTGTTCAGGAATCGTGTGGTGCGTGCTCTAATAGTTCTGTATCATCTACCCGAAGATAACAGTTCAAAGAACTTATGAGCCGGATGGAAGGGGTCTCTCAGAATACTATGTGACTTCTGCAGACAGCGAGATGTATAGATGCCCTTCAAAGCTGGTAGATGAAGGCTGATTATGTGCTGTGCAATCTTAATTCTCTGCAGAGCTTTTTTGTCCCCTGCAGAGCAATTTCTGTACCACACCAAGATATCATAGGTTAGGACACTCTCAATGGTGCAACGATAGTAAGACACAAGCAGCTGCTGTGACAAATTTAACCTCCCAAACTTCATCAGAAAATAACCGATTTTGTGCCTTTTTTATCAACATGCTGGTGTTAACAGTCCACGAGAGGTCCTCTGTGATGTAAATACCTATGAATTTGAAACTAGCAACCCTCTCCACCTCCTCACCATTTATGTACGATGGTGTGTGTACATCCCTCTTTTTCCGGAAGTCAAGGATAAGTTCTTTAGTTTTTTTGATGTTAAGTGAGAGATTATTTTCTTTGCACCACAAAAACAACTCCTGTATCTCCTTCCTATAAGCAGACTCATCATTTCTGCTAACAAGCCCCACCACTGTAGTATCGCTTGCAAATTTTATAATTTCATTGGTGTTATGTGATGGAGTACAATCATGTGTATACAGGGAATAGAGGAAGGGGCTCAGCACACAGCCTTGGGGAGCTCCTGTATTTAATATCAGAATAGAAGAATGGTAAGAGCCCATCCTAACTGACTGTGGCCTATATGTCAAAAAGTCCTTTATCCACAGATAAATGTCTTGCTGTATGCCCAAACTAGTCATTTTAAAAAACAGCCTGCTAGGTAGAATGGTGTTAAAAGCAGAACTATAATCCACAAATAACAGCCATACATATGTACCCCGTTGTTCCAAATGAAGCAGGACTGTATGTAAAACAATAGAGATGGCATCATCAGTCGACCTATTACTCCTGTATGCAAATTGACAAGGAAGTTAGAGCTCTAACACAAAAAATGTAAGGTATAGTATAATCTGTTGGTTTTTAAGATACTGCCAAAGGATTGTTCCTTCAACTCCCTGGAGCATCCTCATAGACCTAACCTTAGGAAAAGTCAGATCACTATCATGCAGAGTAGCATTACCGCTGGCAATGGAGGCCCAGGGTTTCAGATAGGGGTCTTTCCTAGTCCTACCAGGTGATGCCAGGGAGTGAGCCTGCAATCTTCTGTGTGCAAAATATATGCTCTACCACTGAGCTACTGTCCCTACTCTAATACAAGCCAATACAATGCATATATAGGAAGGCACTATGGCATTACAGATTCATAGAGCTGCGTTTCTGCTGAAATAAACGTGGTTACCCTTCTGGACTTTGTTTACAGAGATTTTCCCCTGGTTTATTTACTATGTTCATGCCCTGCTTCATTCGTAAGCTATAGAGGTGGCTAAACAAGAGCAAACAATGGTCCTGTTCTTCATATGATGAGATTGTGGCTCTGCTCAGAAGATACCCTGATCACTTCATTAAATTTTAATATCTAGTTCATTGTCAGTTAACACACATTACTAGAAGGTGACCTAGCACATCTGAATTTACAACTGAGGTCATGAAGAAAGCCATTTAAAATAATCAATGTAATGGTAATTTTGTATTTCCTTTATGCATGGTATAGAAAATCAAGTATATCTGTTCAAATCATCCCAAGTTCATTTAAGCCTCTGTGACAGAGGAATAAGGCACAAGCCTGTATTGTACACCACCACTGTAGCCATCTTGAAAGCAGTAATATCTACACCGGTCTGCCAATAATGCTTTAGTAGCATGTGCCAAGTACACAAAGCATTTCACATGCATTATCCTCTGCCTTTACACTGCTTGTAAAGTGAGTTAGTACTATTATCCCTACAATGCAGCAGAGAAAAGATCAAAACAGGGAAGTCCTTGTTCACAGCTCAGTCTCTTAGCCACTACACTAAGCCACTGGCACTACAAAAAAAATTGTAGTTATGAAATGTCTTTACAATTTACAGAATGTACATTCACAGACTCCCTCCTAAGCTTCTGAGTAACCAAGATAAATCTGGAAGTTCTACAACCAGCACATTTCATTAGGCTTGACATAAGGTTAGCAATTTTGGCACACTCACTAGCATCTGGAACACTAAGCAGCAGGTTCTCAACATACTTCTTGTAGAACGGTAATAGCTCACAATAAAGAATGTGGTGGAATACATTTTC
Source organism: Tiliqua scincoides (assembly GCF_035046505.1). Classification (NCBI taxonomy): domain Eukaryota; kingdom Metazoa; phylum Chordata; class Lepidosauria; order Squamata; family Scincidae; genus Tiliqua; species Tiliqua scincoides. The sequence goes on along the minus strand of NC_089824.1, from coordinate 38,592,693 downwards.
CACCATTTTTCATATATACAAACGGCATTCTACAGAAATTTTAGGATACTGTCCCTCAAGAACTTAAGGTGACACTACTTGAAAGAGTAATACTGAGAAGGCCTTTCTGGACAGAAAGGTGCCATATCATTAAAATAACTCCCTAACTGGGAATTACTTTAAAGAAGACATGACAATGTAAGGTCACAGACTGATTACAGTACCTTCCCTGTCTGTGTCTCAATTCATATGGATGAATTTCATCCATATGAATAATGAATAATGTAAACTTTCTACAGTTTCTACAGGCTACTCCCAACTCTTTCTAGGAACATCTAAGGATTAAACTATACCTTACATGAGAGAATGACAACAACATATCCTAGAATTTTCTTTTTAATGAAATACAGCCATAGGGTTGATAATCTGCTTTGAGCAGCAGTGCCAGCAAGCAATGCTCTAATCCTCCAATCCTATGCCATTTCCTTGAACAAATGTATTTCTCTCCGTTTGTCCCATGCTGGTGGTAGTAGGGGAAGAAACACAAGCACATATTTTTCATTCTCACAGGGTTAACAGCAGCTGGAGGAAGCATGGTACAAAAGTGAATGGTGGCAATGAGGGAGGGGGGAAGTTTTCCTTTTCCCTGCAAAGCTGCTGCAAGCATACTGATCATCCCTCTGTGGCTGTTCTTGATTAAGAAAATCCTAGCTTGGATCTCATTTGTAAGGCATTATTTGACTCGGGCGATACCATAGTCTTTCGAGACTGAAGGTTGCCAACATGCATTTGACTCGGAAAGCTCAATTGGTCCACCATATTCTATATTCAAAAGTAACTGATGGATGACTATCTCCATCTTATCACAGGTGCACGCACAGACCACCTACGTATTAGACTCCTTTGCTGGGAGAGTGAAAGGGTGATGTGCTCTTCCACCAATACAGCAAGGAGGAGTATAGATCAGTGGCAGAGGCAGAAAATTTTATTGATGGGAAAATAAGAGAAGGAAGTACACAGAGACCAGGTTATAGAATATAGAAAAAGGAAAAGGGGGGAGAAGAAGGAGGACGGTGCTCAGAGACCTATGATGCACAGAAAGATGAGTGTGCAATTTGTGGGATAGAGAAAACGTGGACATGGGGATTCAGAGAGACATATGAATGAGGAAACAACAAAGGTAATGCGAATTAGTGGTGTCTGTGAGAGGGTGAAAGGGAGATTTAATAGCTTCTACGCCTTACAATGGTTCATATAGAAGGGTTATCAAAGCTCTTGATGGTCCTTGTGCACTTAAGGCTGTGTTTCAACTGGTGGGAATTTGTCCAACAGTCCTTCCCCCCCACAAAAATGTAAAATTAACAGCCATCACAATTTTAAGGCTTGGGCAGAAGATTGTATCATCCCTAGACACATTTACTTTTTATTTCGAAACAGAATCATTTTACGACATATGTTTGCAGAGTAAAGGAGACATTAGAAAAACAGGCATTTACTGCTAAAAACAAACATATTACAGAAAAGGTACATATCACTACCAAAAGGTTTTAGGAGGTAAAACAAGGAGAATTATGCATCTGCACTGAACTAAAATTAGACATGCCGCCATATGGCTCTGTGAAGCTAACAGCACATTCTTATTCATTAGGAAGCATTCTGCCAACATAAAAACACAAGGCCCTTCCTGCACTCTCCAAATGTGTTTATCTTTTCAACATTAATGCGCGATATATCAGCTTGCTGAAATCTCCTGCAGTGCATATTTAAAAAGCACAGCTGCACTATTTCCCAGCTTGTTTACTCACTGAGAGCAGCCTGGAGAGCAAAGATTTGCTTCACGCCCCTCCTGACACACAACTCTCTTGTCAGTAAAGGACAGTTTCTCATAATTCCCAGAGAGGAACAGCCGTATGAGCCAATCCTCATCTACCAATGATATCACATTTCCGGCCACCCCTCAATTCTCCTCCCCGTTGGACAGCTGAGAACTGAAAATGTACTTGGTTTCACTTTTACTGCTTGGTGCTTGACTGCATGAGTTAGTCCTCAAATCAAATTCATCTAGCAGATTTATAGGAGCTAAACTTGGGCTTGTTTCCCCTCAAGATGCAACAGTTGCTTTTATTTCAAAATATTACTTCCAATACATTCCAGTTACCAGAAAGGAACTTTTATTTCAGAGACCCATCACAGTAAGCCTATGCTAGTTAGGGAGTAATATACTGTAATCATTCAGTTATCAATTCATTCAGTTATCAGAACCAGGGGACACCCACTAAAATTGAGTGTTGGGAGAGTTAGAACAGACAAAAGAAAATATTTCTTTACTCAGCGTGTGGTCGGTCTGTGGAACTCCTTGCCACAGGATGTGGTGATGGCGTCTAGCCTGGATGCCTTTAAAAGGGGATTGGACAAGTTTCTGGAGGAAAAATCCATTATGGGGTACAAGATGTGTATGCGCAACCTCCTGATTTTAGGGTTATGTCAGAATGCCAGATGCAAGGGAGGGCACCAGGATGAGGTCTCATTATCTGGTGTGCTCCCTGGGGCATTTGGTGGGCCGCTGTGAGATACAGGAAGCTGGACTAGATGGGCCTATGGCCTGATCCAGTGGGGCTGTTCTTATGTTAATTGAAAAATTAAACAAATTCTAAATCCAATGCTTATCTGGATGCTGAAAATGAGAAGCTTTCAAACCATCTTAGATTGCAATCTTTACACCCACTTATGTGAGAATAAACCCCTTTGGACATAGAGGAACTTACTTCTAAAAACACACAGGATTGCACTGTTACAACATAAAATCATAACTTGCGCTGTCATTGATTACAAGCAGCTCTCTAGGGTTGCAGTTGTGATTGTCACAGTCCTGGTTGCAGACACTAAGGACTGAACACTGGGCCTTCTGCATGCAAAGCTACAGTAGTCATCATCATGCCCTGCCTCCCAACCTTTACACTGGTTAAAAACATTATTTGATTCAGTCAGTATTAGTATTAATTTAATGAAAACAGAACATTCAAATCCTGATGTCAAATCTTGGGTTAACCCATGAGTTAAGATGGGAATTCTGGTTAGCTTCTTCTGCTGTTAGTACGGATGCATATATAATGGTAAATGAAAGCTAAAGCTGGCAAGGAAATAGAAAGGAAAGAAATACACGTCAAAAGGAAGGAGTAGGGAAATGCACATTCTGAGACTGGCCCCAGTTTGCAAACCATTGGTTCCAGGGAGTCAGTAATATGCCTGCACAGGGCTACAGTTCTGAGACCAAATTGCCAAAGAATTTCTGAAACTGAAGGCATGAGTCTTGTTATTTAGCTGCTAACTCCCCTACAAGGAGCTGAGCTCCTGGGGCTTGCAAGCATGTGTAAATAGAGGAAAATAAATTTTTGTGGGTCTCTCTTTCTGGTTATTACTTATAAATAATTTTTTTTCTAGATCTCCTTTCTTTTTTAAAGTCTGGTAAACCTAGGTGGGTCCCCTAGAGCAGGGGAGCTCAAACCCCGGCCTGGGGGCCACTTGAGGCCCTCAAAGCCTCTCAATGCGGTCCTCAGGGAGCCCCCAGTCTCCAATGAGCCTCGGGCCTTCCGGAGATTTTTTGGAGCCCACACTGGCCTGACACAACTGCTGTCAGCGTGAGGGCAACTGTTTGAACTGTCGCGTGAGCTGTAGGATGAGGGCTCCCTCCACTGCTTGTTGTTTCACATCTGTGATGCAGTAGCAGCAGCAGAGGAAAGGCCAGCCTTGCTTTGTGCAAGGCCTTTTATAGGCCTTGAACTATTGCAAGACCTTCATTCATTCATATAAGTTCATCTTTAATATATTCATTTATGTAAATTTATTTCAAATTTTAATGTAAATTCTTTTTTCCCCCCCGGCCCCCAACACAGTATCAGAGAGATGATGTGGCCCTCCTGCCAAAAACTTTGGACACCCCTGTGCTAGAGTGTCCTTTTACAAAGTGGGTCCTGGTGCTAAAGAGTTTGGGAATATTACGATAATATTCACGATTATATTTTCTTCAGCTGTTTAGCTGTAAAAGTTCATCTTTCCTTAGCTTTCTCCCCTCCAAAGCACATTTTAGTGCACAAAGTAAATGATGAAAATAATTTTCAAGGGTGTGTCATTCTAGTACAGATTCTAAAAAGTGTCTCAAAATTATAGTGTTCTTAAATTTACATTTTAAGTCTGACCACAGCTTAGTGGTCATGAGAATGCAGAGAATCCAGGTTCAATCTTTGAAATCTCCAGGCACGTTTGGGAAGGAACCCAGTCTGAAACCCCCAAGAGATGCTGTCATTCAATGTAGACAATAATGAGCTAACTGGAGCAATGGCCTGACTGAGGAAAGGCCATTTCTTATGTCCTAGGAGGCTGAATTGGGGATTGGTGGCAAGTGATCCCTTTGAAGCAACATATTCTTCTTGATTTTTTGCTTCTCCAAGAATGAACAAACTGTAAAATAAATGTAACCGAGATAGGACTGACTTTCAGTATGCCATTTTTCTAAAATGGCACTTGACTTTTTTTAAACCTGAAAGATCTCCTTTAAAAAAAAGTCACACCAGAAATCTCTCCTCAATTAGTTTGTATGAAATACTTCCAGACACACGTATTTCCACTTTCATGCACATTCATCAATCATGTCAGATGCTATAACTTCAAACAGCAGAGCTGACTGACTTTTCTGGAAATGGTTGAAAAATAAGTCACCACAACAGATTCTACAGCTATATTTTTCTCGTTCAAATTGATAAAGTAGTACTCTCTAGTTCCAGTTGCCACCTGAATGGTAAAATCTTTGGCACAGACAGAAAACAAACTGAATGGAAAAGCTCTCCTTTATTCAATTCCATAAGGCCCTTTATCACTTTACTTTTGACAAGAATGACCGAACTATTCTGAAAATGAACAGCACACCATGAAATAGAGATATCTGAAAAAGCTCTTTTAATCAGTAGTGACTCAGTCCTGGTACTCAAATGGCTGTTGGAAGCTCTGAGTTAAGATTATGTCCCTTTTGTTTCAGCTTCACAGGAAGAATAGCATTCCTTTTACAAACAGCACAGACATGCAAGTAAGAACAAAAGGAAAGAACCAATACTTCATGTGATAGAGCCAACAGAAACACTCACAAGGGAATCAGATTGAACTACATACATGGAATTTTTTGTCAGTCAGTGAAAAGGTACAGCACACACCAGGGAAGCACAGTCAGTGACAGCTCCTGTAGCACTTGTATTATTGCTCAAGCTTACCACAAGTTGAACAAAAGGCAACAGGCCAGATCAGCCTGGGATCAGAAGCAGGGATTAAGGAGGTAGCTGCCCATACGCTTTCACATGCCCCTCTGCTGCCACCATTGTACATGAATACAAGGGGCTTCCATCTACAGCAAGCACAGGTCCCAACTGCTGCATGGCCAAGATCTGAGTGCACATGAGCGAGTGACACACACAGTCCACTTGGCTCTGTGTTGTATTTCTGGCAGTCTTCATCGACAGGAGGCAAGTATAACAAGTTGGTGGCAACCAACCAATTGCAAAGACAGTCTAACTTTTACAACACTGGACACAATATGACACAACACTGTATGAATATACATACAGAGAAAGGTCCTACATTAAGTGAGCTAAAATAGTTGAGCAAATACTATGCACCAGACCTCTGAAGTCAAAACCACTCAAGAAATGGAGTTAATATTCTGTTATACATGGAGTACTGTTATGTTGTATGATGGAGAAAAGGAAACTACAATCCACTGGTTGGTAATTATGCTCCAAATACCATTCTTAGCTTTACTACACGTAGCTATAACTCCAATAGCAGACTCCATGCTACCCAGAATGCACTGCTTCCACTGATTACAATAGTATTCTCACACATTGCACCAAATAAAATATTGCAACTTAGCACATGGAAATACCACATGCTGCTTTCACACTTTCTGGAAAACAGAGGATTGTTATTTAACGAGCTTTAAGCAGAACCTCAGATCTTTTCAGATCCTCCATCAGTTTTGACAGAACTAAAGTGCTTAACTTTGGTTGGAGTATGTCCATTATTTTTATCCCAATGCTGTCATTTCCTCCTTGTAAATATCTATTGTGATGGAAAGTTCTGCAAGTGTCCACTATTTTAAAATTACTGCACTTAAAAGAAACAAGCTCCACTTTATTAAAATTTGAACAAAACATTTCCAGTATGTTAGTCTTGGTGTCTTAGGAAAATAGCCAATATTTGGGTAACCTAGAAACTCAAATTACAACAAGCCACTATGATTTAAATGTAAATCTGTCAGTCACCAGGATGCCTTTATTGCATAAGACGCATCATTACCATCACCACCCATTACACTTTTACCCTAGTAATCCTTACAGCATCCCTGTAAAGCTAGGTCAATAGTAACATTCCCACACGTTGAAGGGGCTAAGAGATACCTGTATAAGGTGTCCCAGTATGCTTAAATCATGCCTCAATTATTTGGACTATAGACTTCACATCTCACACAGTATTCAGTGTCACATGCCATCTACAAAGCCAAATTACAGTAAATATTGCACTGTTAGATTTCCTTCTAAAGCTAAGATTATGAAATATGAATTCATATACATGGTATACTAGAAGATCAACAATATTGAAAAAGATACCCAGAATATGTTGGTTTCAGTTCTCTGGGTGCAAAAAGGTATTTGCGCCAAACTGAAGGAATACTGAACTGCCTCAACTAAGAAAAATCAGCTACTCCCTCCAAAATGAGAACAAGGTTACATTCATCCTAAACTATGAGCTTGCTTCCAACCAAGGTTAAAAAAAAGAAGCAGCAAACACAGTTCATATTCAACAAGACAACCTGTCTCCAGGTTATGCAACTTCACCAACCTTAGCAAAGCCACATGTAATTTCACACTTGCTGAGCAAGCTGTATTAAGTAACTGCAAAATTTCATTCTAGCAGTGCCAGAAGACAAACACAGCTAAAAATATTGGCAAATTAGTAACTTGCAAGGCAAGGGAGCTGTAAAGTCAACCTAACGAAATTAAAATTGAAATGTTTTAACAATACACACTGGAAGTTCCAAGCCCCTTTTAATGCTTTACTGTCTGCTCTAGGTACAGCCTAAATAAAGATAGCAATTCTTTTGGGGTACATTTTATGTATGCAGGTCAACTGCATTATTTCGCTGCACAATTTGCTTTGAAACAACTAATTAAGAACTGAAACAAAATAGCCAAATCAGCCTGAAAGGAAAACACCATATATTTATAGTAGCTCTAAAGTGTGCCATTTTATTATTTAAATAAAAATTCATCTATTTACCCTAATCACTGAAACATTAAAGTAATTTATTTAAAGCAATAATAATCCATCAGACTATTTGCTTAAATTTTTGCGTGTAGATATTAAGCACCAGTTCAGTAGGGTGTAATTAAATGAACTTAAGTTCTCTATTTCCATAAACACTGGACTAGGCAGTGTAAGGATAACACAGGTGCAACCAATTTATCCAGGGATTTTTTATCTGTGGATTTGTCTCAACACGAATGGGGTGGGGGTACTGCAAGTCACACACGCCTTTGCCTCCTTTGCCCTGCGCTGGCTGGTTTCTGGCTCAGGCAGCCCAAAACACTGCAAAAAGGCTCTGCCTCACCCAGGCAGGGAATAGCCCTGGAGCCATGGAAGAGATTCCCCTTGTGAAGGAACAGTAACATTCCTGGAGCCCCTGAGCCAGCCGAGGCTGAAGAGGGGGGCAGAAAACTCTGTGTAACCAGAACAGGTGCAGGAGGTGGAGCTCTCTCTCTCTCTCTCTCTCACACACACACACACAGGGGCAGGTGTGGTAGCAACAGAGGGGATTGCTTTAAAAAACCCAGGGAGTGTTTGCCGAATTCCCCCCCCCCAAGATGGTGCAGACTCTCCTGCTCCAGCAAGCCTTCCCAAGCAAGCCTTGGGAATTCTTGGAGAGACAGGTGAGGGTGAGCAGAGAGTACAAATCCCAGAATGCTCCGGGGCAGAGGAGCTTCCATGATGGTGGCCAGAGAGGGCTGCAGGAGCGGCGGCAGCGAAGAGGAGAACCTGCAGCGCTGTTGGGAGGCCACCTGGGACACAGAGGATGAGGCTTCTGAAGCAAGCTCACCATTCCAACTGTGAAAGAAGCAGGACAGCTGGCAACAGGAGGGCTGAGTACAGAGGGGAGGGGATTGAGAACAGCTGCCTTAGTTTCCTTCCATCTGGAAGTGTCAGGCTACAGCGAATTTGTGTAACTCTATGGAATTTAGCACAACACGTTTTTTGTTAATCGCGCTGAGTCACGGAATGGAACTAACATGGATAAATAGGCTCCACCTGTATCTGTATTACATTTTTAAGTAATCGCACATTTTAAGTAAATCACACAAATCTTCCTAGAGTCAATTTTGTGTATTTAAATAGGAAAGATGCTTATTTCACATGCCTAGTTCCAAGAAAGACTGGTAGTGATAAGCCAGCCTGGATTCTTGGCATACTAGCCCTTTTCTTTAAGTATGGATACACAAACTCTTCCAATGTTATATTTCCAGATGAGGAAACACTCCAGTTATCCCCAAAGTAACATAAATGTGGTCCTAAGAAGGCACTAACACATTACTAGAAATATAGAAATATGGATTTTGGCACTCAGATTGATGGGGATTGATGACCCCATAATGTGAAGAAGTACAGATGAGGTGTAATCCCAAATAGGGAAAAGTTGTTCTGAAAGGGTAAAAAATAAATGCATTATTATTTGTTTTACAGGACCACAAGACAAAATATTATTTTCTTATAGCATCATTCTCAACTCAGTATATAGCCCACACAGTGCACTACCCTTGAGCACGCCAGACAAAGGTTTGGGATAAAGGGTCACTTTATTCATACAATCAGAAAATCTGCAGCAGGGCGTAAACATGTTAAAACACTCCCTACATATGGGCTACTAATTTGGGGGGAAACGGCGCTAGCTGTCTACATCCCCCAGGGTATAAAGGGCCACTTGTGCTCCAAACCTCCTTGGTCACTGCCTGAGTTTATCAACACCAACCCCTGGGGGTTGAGGCAGCTGGACAAGCAGACACCCCAGAGGCCACACCAATTGTCCTCTGCCCAATCCATTCCAGTGGACTGACTCTAGAAGGCACACAGCCTTCAGGACATGAGCGTGCCCAGCCCCAACTTGTGCAGCGGCCAATGAGGTGCAGTCATTTTCCTGTCTTAGCCCGGCCTGCCTGGAGTGCCAGGCAAAGAAGGGGGGCAAAACTCTTATGGAGCTTCATCCTCAATTGTTTGCTGCTCTTAAGTACAGACTGAACTGCTGTGAAGGCATTACATGAACAGCAGGTGTGATTCCCAGATATTCTACTCTATCGACTAAGGAATTCATTTAGAAAAGAAGATGGCCCAAGAATGCTACATTTGTGGTAGAAAGAGTAACTAGCAACACAATGATGGGGATAGGTTTGAGATAATTGAAAAGAATCCTGGGACGTTGCTGCACTAGATAGCTCCAAGTTGTCTTTAAGTGTATCCCAACACAAAGCCAATGTTCTCTCAGATTGACAACCAGCAGACACTCATAAAATGCTAACCCTTTCTCAGCATCTACAGAAGTAATGACAAGCAGCACCAGACAATTAGACAAAACATCAGTGATACAAAAGTACGCACACAGTAACCTAGTGAAGGTGAAAATGTTGCACCTCTTTTTTCAAGCAGAAAATAAACACATATTATAAGGACAAAGACAGACAATTAAGAGATCTTTAGAACTGTGCAGACTAACCATCTCTAGCAATTATTGTTCATCTTCAGCTTCTTTTCTTTTGTCAAGTACATATATATCATTAACACAGCGGTTAACGTAATTCAGGGCTTGACGCATAAGGCTATTTTGAAAATGAAAGCTGACAGCTGTAATGTGAGCATTAACAGCTAGATTGTTTATTGCCATCATGACAACTAAGCAGTACATTGCAACATGTTTAACATCCTGATCATCGATCCTGTTTAGCAGACTTTGAACAAGCAGGAAAGCAATGGAGTCCAAGTCAGGAAGGCCAAAAAAGACAGGTAAAGTTGCATTCAAAGAACATATAGAGCAAACACTATATAACTTTCAAAGCCTGAATCCAAACTAAGTAAGTAAATGCTATCCTTACCACAACCAAAATCTCAATTGATCCCCCAGAACAGCAAAGGTAGCAATATTAATGCTATTTTCCAGACAAGAATTACACACAAAGACCATCACTGCAACATCAGAGACTATTAGGTTTGTTTCTTGTACAGGAGGGCCCCAGTATTCGCAGATCCTATATCTGTAGTTTCACTTCCCCTGGGGGCTGGGGATAAGAATAGGCCCTCAGTTTGGCTGTACTTGTAGTAAGAGGCGACTAAACAGCCTCCGGGTAGATGGGACTCGTCAGCCTGGGAAGGCAGCTCATCTGAGAGAAGGAAAACTCTGATCCCAAACCTCCACTGCCTTGTGGCTACATCCAGTTATGGAAAAGGCTTCAGGAGTCAACCTCGAGGCAAAATCCGGAGCCGGAGTCCCTGAGGCAGTTCATGGCTGAACACAGTCACGTTCTGGCAACTCCTGCGACGCCGCTGGAACCAACCATATCGGCCTCTGCCTTTCCATTGGACCATTTCAGCGACGTGGAGAGGGGGGATTTGCTGCATGCGTAACAGCCTATCCTCCATACCCACTTTACCCAGGCTTCGCGCACTGGAGAGGACACTGTTCCAGAACCACCATTCAGAGCGTGACACCAAAGTCTTCCGAGACTGAAGGATGCCAACAACTTAGCCATGATTCAGGTTCACGCGCCCCCTCCAGAGGCGAGGGGAGCTGAGCTCCCCTCACCTCCGGAGAGTGGGAAGGGGAAGTATTTGCCTGTATCCACAGTTTCACTTAACTATGGGGGGTTCCAGAACAGAACCCTTGCGGACATAGGGGCATGCCTGTATATGTTACTGGCATTGTGTAAATCTATTGTGTACAATGCCTGGGTATTCTATAGCAGGCCAAAAACTTCAAGACAATGTATAAAATAAAATCATCTGCATGCATTTCCCAGGTAGTCTATAGGTTAGAGTCCATTCCTGGCATTGTGTGCAACTGAGGCATTGTGTGCATTGTCTGAAATACTTTGCCAAAAACATGGTGGACATTCTATAGAATACCTAGGCATTATATTAAAGTTCCTATGCAGAGTATACAGTCATGCCTTAGCATCTGCAGGGGTTCCATTCTCTCTCTCTCTGAAAAACTGGAAGTGTGCTTCTAAGACCTTCTGAGGGCTTCCAGAAGCCTCCCGAGGCCTGGAGAGGCCACAAACGACCTCCAGTCACATCTGGGAGTACAGGTCAGCCTCCGCAGTGGGTCAAATCCACAGGTCCAGAATCAGTGCATAAGGAGGAATGACCTGTATGATGTTGGGATTTGATATGCTTATTTCACACCATACCTGAATATACTACATATTCTGCAGAACACCTAAGTATTCTATTAAATCCCGAGGTAAAGCATATCATGTCAGAATGAAATAAGCTTCCTTCATACACCAGTAGTGCACAGCAACCTGACAGAGACTGCTGCCCACAGAATGCACCATGGACTGCAATCCACCGCCATCACTGAGATGAAGCTAATTTGCGTCTTATTAATTTGTGCCCACACTTGGAAATAAGAGACAAGACAACTATATTGGATTAACCTTAGACCACAACTTTATTAATCAATTTAACAAAGATTTGTAGCGCAGCTACAGTGAAGGTACTGTATAATCATGTGGGTGATGCCATTCTCAACACAGGGAAATTGTCTGGCTGCTACCACCCCACTGAGGCTCAGAGATAAGCAGCAGATGCAATTGCTCCTGCCCCCCTCAAGCCCAGTTGACTATGCTGAGGGAGGCAAACATCTGAATAATTCCCAACTTGAATCCCAAAACTTTGAAAGGGTGAGAAAGGCAATTCCCTAATCAGGCTGCATTTCCTGACACCCTCAGAGCCCCAAAAGCCCTGAGCGCCTGTTCCATAAACTACCCTTTCACCATAACAGTGCCTTTGGAGGCATGCCAGAGATATCTAAGGTTATTTTATAGCATCTGCACTCACCTACCACTGGTGACCAGGGAGTATACTAAATGAAGAACCATTCATGCTGTAAAGCAGGCTGGGAGTGCGGCAGAGCCTTCTTAACTAGGCTTACTCCACTGCCTCCAATTGGCCCAACACTGCTGACATCAATTCCTACCTCTCTTCTGAGGTTGGATGCAGCTTTGGCCCCCTCTGACACCTGAAGAGAAGAGCAACTTTCAGGTATACCGGTTTATGTGCATAGCATCTATGTGCAAAAATGAAAAGGACTTAAGCAAGTGGCTTTGCAGTCAAAGGACTAAGTAACCGTTTAGCTGCCAAGTCCAGACGGAGAGGTTTCTCCTGTCTTCTAAAACTGCAGAGCTTTATAATAAAGGTAGAAGCCTAGGCAAGCATAATGCAGCTGAACTTTATTTTCAATCATTTTTTGCAATAAATTTCCAACATTGCATTGTTCTGACACAGTATACTGAACTACTAGTTTAAGGCCAAGACCCTAAAATCATTTTCTAGAGTAGTTAGGGAAAATTCTGAAATTGTTATCACATGCGTGATGTGTAATTTGAGTAATTGCCTCCTCTGAGTAATTATTTGTTCCAACCCACATGACACTGTACAGCTGCTCAATTTTTATCTACCAATGTTAATTCTCTGATTTAGTTTCAAGATATCGCTCAGAACTTCCTTCTTTTGGTACTCTCTGCCATGCCACCTGTTGCTTGGTTAATATACTTTTCAAGTGAAATAAAAACTGGTAGTTCCAATGAAGATCCTCAAGGCATAACAGCTTTGACCTTGCCCCAAAGAAGAACATTTTTAACCCATCTCCAAACTATCTCATAGATCAGGGGTCGGCAACCTTAAACACTCAAAGAGCCATTTGGACCCATTTTCCGGAAAAAAGAAAACCTTGGGAGCCACAAAACCCTTTTGACATCTAAAATGAAGATAACACTGCATACATAGTTTGCGCTCCCCTCTTATAGGTCCCAGTTATATAATACACTCCCCTCTTATAGGTCCCACTAAAAATCAGGTCCAGACCCACAGTTGGAGAACAACTGTTTTAGATTGTGCACAGGTGAACTGCTTGTGAAGGATACTGTCATTCTTTACAGTCATTTACTTCTGTACTTTTGTAAATGCCTTTACACACAACACTACCTCTGAACAAGACCACTTAGTACTACTTAACACTGTTCACAAAAGTGCTCCTGAACAAACAAGCTAAGAGTTCAAAACTGCATAAAATAAAAGGCATACTAACAGTGATTACTTCCCAACAATGAAATATGCTTTGGTGCTACATATACAGTATGTTACACATACAGTATACAAACATATACAGAATACCATCTGGTGCAGGGGTCTCCAAACCCTTTTCAAGTTTCCAAGTGCAGGAAATGGAGCAGTGAGAGTGTGAGTGAGTGATGGGGGAATGCTGAGTAGGGAGCTTGAAGGCTGTAATCCTGTGCACACTTTCCTGGGAGTAAGCACAATGGGACTTACTTCTGAGGACACACACAGGATTGTGCTCTGAGCTTGGGAGGAGGACAGAGCAGCTGCACTCAATTGCTTGCTTTTGCACTGCTGCTCGGCAGGAGGGAACGGGCGGCGGGGGCTTGCCCTCAGCGGCTCTGCCAGCCTGTTTGCTCCCTCTCCTATGGGGCACAGCCGCAGGACATGTGGGAGCTGCGCTCGTGCACTCGGACTGGTGAGCGGCGGCTGTGTCATGGGAGGGGCGAGCCCCTCCCCCCCAGATGGCTTGGCCCCACAGGGAGCCGCAGCAGAAGGCTGAAAGAGCCGCCTGCAGCTCCAGAATGGCAGGTTGCCGACCCCATTCAAAGATCAATGGTTCCCAACATATTTTCACTTGTCTACCACAAGGCACCCCATTTCCATAAACTATACTCCTCATATTAGCAAAATGTTTGCAATTAATACAGTTGCTGCTATTTCAAATTTGTATGTTGTCAACTGCAGAGGGCTCCGCATAAGTGGATTCACTTATCCATGGATCAGTTCTGCAGTCCCCTCTCTGCTCCCCTCAGCTCCAGAATGTCTTCTGAGCCCAGCAGAGTCCATGCACATCCATCCATGGCCTCTGCCAGGCTTGGACTGACTCTTAGAGACAAAAACATGTGACTTCTGGTTTTTCAAAAAACCAGAAGTGATGTTTTTAATGCCTTATAAGACATTGGGACACCCAAGGAAGCCCAGAGGATATGGTGACATGCCTGTACTGACCCAACTCTGATTATACACAAATTGATGACCAGAAACAAGCAGTTGCTGGGGCTTTTGTAGCCAGCTACTTGCTTTTCTTCCTGCTTTGCCAGCCCTGCAAGGCAATCTGCCTTTTTCTGTCATTCAGGTACCTCAAAAGTTCTGGCTTTCAGCACTTCTACCTTTGGAAAACACCAAAATCCGTGAAAAAATTAATTTACTCCCATGTCCTACTAATGGACTGAGGCACAAGTGTTCATGAACTGGCACTAGAAGTCACTTTGTTATCCACCTCCTAAATCATCATATCACATTTATAACATGGATGTACATTCACATATGTACTGCAATCAGTGAGGTCAAAAGGCCATGAAATTCAAGGAATAGTTTGTTGGTGACATTTCTTTGGACAGCAACACATTCACAGCACTCACTATTTATATTAATACCAATTAGCGTAGCTAGACAGATAGCATTATCATAATGACTCCTGCTGTGAATGGGTTTCTCTATTCTTACCTGTATACATGTCAGCTCTGCATAGAAGTGTCAAGGACCATTACTCCTTGGATTGCATGCCCTTTTGACCACTGTACATAGCTTACCTGTGAAAGCTTATGCCATAACAATTCTGTTAACCTATAAGATGCTTATAAGTTTGAGTAGAGTCCACTGAATTCTTTGCAATTCAAGATGTAATGCTGTAATTTGGGGCTCAGGAATATATTCCATGAATGATGCAAAGCAAAACCTTTCTAACCCACACAAATGTACTCTGCCCATATTCCAAACTAGATTACTTGGGCAATCCTGTAACTGTGACTAACCTACTCCATTTTAAGACAGTTCTGAATTCTATGACAGACAAGGACAGAAGCTTTCATTCCATTTAACTGAATACAGAGAGATCATCTCCATTTGTTTCTAAACATTTGAGTTTTACATCACGACTAATAGTTGAATATGAACAAGTACATTTCAGCCCAATATCCTATCATTACTGTGAACTCTTATGAATATTTATTCAGAAGACCTGCTATGCTCAACTCCCATGCTAGTTTACTCCCAGGTAGGAAGCAAATAGGATTGTAGCTTAATTTAAAATATGAGACATCAAGATAAAATGAGATATGAAGAAGTGTATATTAGCATTGGGGAAAAATCCAGGACATATAAATATTAAAGACATTCAAAAACACTTTCTTACCTTGTTCTTTTATTTGACGAATCTGCTTCACAGTTTCTTTCAAGATTGCACATTTGTCAGGTTTGAAGTTAAAGTTGTCAATATCATTAAAATTAGCAAAAATCAGCTCTGCAAGCTCTTCTATGTATTTATTTTCTTGTTCACGATTACGCTTTTCAGTGCTTCTTTTAGGACTGGAAGAAGTTTTTTTAAAAGACTTTTGAAAACTTATCCTGATTTACATTTCATCATTTCTTGGCATAGATTTTTAAAAATAACAGAATATACACAGCATTGCTTAAAGGGAAGGAAAAAATTTAAAAGGCCAAATCCCCTGACCCACAGTAGAGTCTGTCCCACACAACATCTCTAACGCCTCAGATTTTACTACATAAAACAAAATAGGTGAGAAGTCCAATCTTATTCTTTCGCCCTTGCCGATGCAGTGACACTAAAATGGTTATGCTGCATCTGGGGGTCGCTATGGCACTCCAGAGGGTCCAAGCAGCCTGCAACCCCGTCTGCAGCCCTCCCCGCACCTTCAAGGTACAGTAAAAAGCACACCAAAAAAACCCATTCCAATTTTCCTTGTAAAACCAGAAGTTTTTTATTTACTTGTTTTTTGCTTTTTACAGTACTTTGGAGGTGTGGGGCAGGGCTGCAAAGGGGGTCACAAGCTCCTTGAACCCTCTGGATAGCAACCTCCAGGTAAGTTTAAAAAAACCACTTTCCTTCCTGGCAGCAGCACAATCATGTTGTTGCCCCCCCCCAATACTTGTCAGTTCTCAAACTCTCCCTGAGAGCTGATTTAGACCTCCCCTGACAGAAAGTTTCCTTAAGGTACAAGTCAGTCCTAAGAGTCCTTCTCTAGCTTCTTTCCAAGACAACAGTAATGCAGAGTGAAGTCCGTTTATGCATTGATAAGCAATCTGGTAACATCTTAGGGTCACACATAACATTACTTCTTATAGAAATGCAAAGATCTGCCACGAAAGAATATCTTTATTGCACTACAAGGACCCATAGTTGACTATATAGCTTCAAAAGATTTGTCAAAGTCTTTATGGTGAAAGACAGGCACATAACTTTTTCCCAAGTAACTCTTAGAATGTGCATTTAGAAAGCAAAGTAAATATATGCACTCAACTACACACATAGCATTTTTAACTGTAAGTCCTTACAAAATGATTAAATTTTTCACAATCTATAAAAAAATTCCAACAAACCTGGGTCCAAGTTGATCAGGACACTCCTTACGTTTTCTTGACTCTGCCCGGGCTGGGTCAGAGGGGTTTTCACCAATCCCACTCATCTTAAACTCATATCAGCAACTAAAAAGGAGAGGAGAAAATATAATGGTCAGAACAAACATGAAGTCTTTTTAACTCCATGGTTCTCTCAGCACTTAGTTTTTCATTAGTCATTTTACTCCCTCCCTTATATAACCCCATTACTTCAAAAAATGAGGTACATTTTTTTCTTTGCATTGCAACAATATTTATACAGCTGTTCCATCAGAATAATTTTAATGAGCTGTTTCTCTCTTTATCTGAGGTTTGGTAGAATGGAAAAAGCTTTTATATCCCATCCAATGAATTTGTCATCAAAAGATTTTGTGAGATTCAAATGATTTTGAACTGCTTTATCTAGAATGCATAGCACAGGAGAGAGCAGTACACATATAGAAACAAATTATGGAAATACCTGTAACACTATTATATACATTGACATTTGTAGATGTTTAGATTGTAAGCCTTTTGGGGACAGTGGACAATTTGATTTATTTTATTATGTAAAGCGCTTTGTGAACTACTCCTACTGAAAAGTGATATATAAATATTTGTAATAGCAATGATAGGTATGACTACAATTTATAGAAAATATTAAAATAAAGGTATTTGACAGATACCTAAGCCACAATGGTAAACACTAAAGTTAACTCCTGAATAGACCTCCATACTCTTCTTAATTTTCAAAGGGATGAACAGCTCAGGTTCTCAATTAGCCTTCCAGAATAAATAGTGATGCTACTAGCAACTAAATTGCAGCATAGAAAGAGTTAGAAGAGATCTTGGTGGTAATCTAGTCCAGCTCTTTATATAGTCCAGGCAACTATGGCATCCTTGGAAGTTGGCCATCCAGCTTCTGCTTGAAAATCTCCAATGACGCAGCACCCACAACTACATGAGAAAGATCATTTGTGAACCGGACAGCATTTACTGGTAGGAAATTTTTCCTTATGCTAGCCTAGGACTACTTTCCTGTAGTTTCAGCATACTGATTTAATCCTGCCCTCAGGAGCCACAGAGGGCAAGGTCTCCCTCCCTTTTTCATGACATCCCTTCAGATACTTAAAGACAGCTATTCTACCTCCATTTAGTTCCTAGGTTTAACATACCAAACTTTTTTTAAAAACCATTTTCACAGGACTGAAAGCCCGATCCTGACCAGCTTTTCAGCACGGATGCAGCCATGTCAACAGGGCTTCGTGCTGCATTCTGTGGTGTGGGGGAAGTCACAGAGACCTCCTCAAGGTAAGGGAACATTTGGCCCTTCACCTAGGGGCTGCATTTCAATTGCATTGGTGCTGGAAAGTTAGTTAGGATTGGGCTGTTTCCAGACCCCTGATCAGCTGCCCTCCTCTGAACCCACATCAGCTTAAAAACAGGGTGCCCAAAACCTGACACATTTTCAAGAAACGTCTGATGAGTGGAACTATTAATCTCATGATCTGGAGTCTATGCCTCTTTTAATGCAGTTCAACACTGCATTAGCTCCATTTTGTAGCAGTATTACACTGCTGGTTCATGTTCCACTTGTGAGCCACAAAACATCTAAATCCTTTTCACATATACCACTACCAAGTCAGGTACTATTTTGTACCTGTGTTTTGCATTTTTTGATCTATGTGCAGGACATTACATTATTTCCTTTGAACTTCATCTTTGGTATGGGCAGCCTGATCAAGCCTGTCAAGCTGATTTTGAATCTCAATTCACTTTTCTAAGATGTTAGCTTAGTTCTCCCCTCTCCCCAACTTTGTGTCCCTGGCAAACAGGACAAGTATTCCCACTGTCCCCTCATTCAGATCATGTATAAAAAATGTTGAAGAGCACAAGGGTCAAAACAAAGCCCCTGTGGCTCCCTACTTGATTCCATGTCAACATATATATAGATACCATTTATTAGCACTCATTGGGAATGGTTGTTCAACCAGCAGTGAATCTATTTAACAGTAGCATCTAGCCCACATTTTATCCACAAGAATATAATGGGAGACTTTGGCAAATTTTTTGCTGAATTCTAGGTTCATGGCACCCCCGTGGTCTACCACACAACCTTGGGATATTCCATTTAGCTCCACTTCCACTTCTTTCCCCTTCCTCTGTTGTCTTCCCAACGTCAACTTTTGATTGTGACATCTTTCGGACAGGGGCCTGTCTTTTCATTATTCGCAAATTGCAAAGTACAAACATAGTTTATATTATATACAAAATAAAGTGGAGAAAGGGCTATCCATATACCACTTCATACATTGAGTAAGCAGTAAAGTGTACCATGAAGAGAAAAGCATACAAACATCCCAGTTCATAGGCTTCTTTAATAGTAAAACTGACCCCTCTTAAGGAAGGCTACTTAAGGTCTGTTTTGAGCAACTAAGCAAGTCTTAACTTATCAGCCCAACATGAAATCAGTAAACAACAGTTAACAGGAGGACAAGTTTGCTCTAATTTCTCATTCTTATAAAGTTCTTAGAAGAGGTGTGTTTACCCCTTATTTCTACATAGCATTTCTGGATCTACATTAAAGAATCACACTGCTAAAGTGATTGAGCATTAAGTTCTTACCATGTTTGATTGCCTAGCCTGGGTTTCAAATACATGAGGCACAGCAAATTCACACAGCTGGGCAGCTTCCTCCCTCAGCTATATTCTACATCTGAGAACTTTCAGAGACAATCTAACATGCTGCTATTATTGCAATCGAACTCTTCATTTATAAACTCTCAAAACACTGGAGTTCTTGTGTTTTCCCTTCAGACTAGGTCTTCTGAAAGCACACATGCAGCTCTTTGCCAATTCATATTTCCTCCTAACAAATATGCCATGAAAACCTATTTTAGACCCTAAAAGGTCTAAACCCTATTTAGACCCCTAAAAGGGTCTAAAATTCCTTTTCTTGTGAATCAATCTCAATATAATGCTACTGGTTCCAATAAGCCTGGCATTACCAATGGTAATTAAAAATGCAAGTACTGTAAGATGACTTCAGGGTAATGTCCTTTTACTAAAACTGTTTTAAGTTTATAGCAATCATAGGTACAATTTGAATACATAGGGTGCACACACTAAGTATATTAGGACACAATCCTATGCATGCCTACTCAGATGCAAATTCCATTGTGCCAAATGGGACTTACTTCCAGGAAAGTGTGTATAGGATTGCAGCCTTAGTCATCCAACCTATTTTTACCGGTTTTATCTGAAATAAATGTTAAATGTCAGCTTGGAGGGAATGTATTTGATTAGAAGTAAGCAAATTTCAAATTTTGCAAAATGCTTAAATGTGTTTTTTAAATACATGTTCTGCTTCAAAAGTTTTTGCAGGAATATCTTATTTTGTTCATTTGTTACAGAATCCTTCCTTTCGATTCCACTCCAAATCAGTAGTTTAGGGTTTTTTGTTTTTACTTTCATAATCTGTCATTTATAATACCACGAGAACAGTTGGAGGATGCAGGGTTCACTACATCTCATAACTTTTTAGGGACTGAAGGTGCAACACCTGAGATGTAGGAGATCCATGATAAAAATTTCCTGGCTTTCTTCCCCCTTTAGAAGTAGCTATGGGGGAGGGGGGAAGAAACAAAATCTGATTATGGCTGTGAGGGGTGGATTAATCACTTTTGTTTGTGCCATTTTGTTGATCTAAATCCTCCTGATCACTCCAGACTGATCTGAATAACTATTTCCTCTGCAAGTACAGCTACCTACAGGCTTACATATACACCTTTTATATCCAGGTATATTTAAATTATTTAATTAAATATGATTTATGTCCTGCTATACCAGAGTTAAAGATGGCCAACAATTCAAAATGAAACATATCAATAATCATAAAATACAGTATAAAATACATAACAAAGGTCAAACAAACAATACAATCTGAAATTATCAGTACATAAACCCCATTGATTCCATAGCATTGCAGAACAGATAATTAAGACAGCAATACATACTATGAAAAACAGTCATTCAAAATAAAACAGCAGAACAGCAGCATTGAAAGCAATAATAGTCATAGGCAACAAGGATAAAGCAGCCTCCCCCCCCCCTCAAAATGCCAACTGAAATAAACATTTTTCAGTCCCCAACTGAACACCTCTACTGAAGGGGCTACTAAGGAATTAGTTCCTAGGCTGGAAATTGTAGAAAAGGGCTCCACCTCCTAAATCTGTTAAAGATGATACACAAAGCAGGGCTCTCTCACATTATCTTAGAGGATGGGCTGAATATACAGAGGCACCCTTTGGTACCTCAGTCCCAGGCTTTAAAGATTAACACAAGTACCTTGATTTGGGACCAGAAATGAATCAAAAGCCAGTGTAGTCACTGGAGCAGTGGTCTGACAGAGTCAAACTGCTATGCCCCAGCAACACATGAGCCACAGCATTCTGCACTAATTACAGCTTTCAAACAAGCCTTCAAGGCAACCCCACCTACAATGTGTTATAGTCGTCTAACCAAAATGTCACCATTGTGGACAGGTTTGACTGACTCTGGTATGGCTGCAGCGGCGCACCAGCTGAAGCTAGACAAAAGCCACCCTAGCCATAGCTGCCATCTGGTTATAGCCACACATCTAGGACTGCCCACAAGCTGTTCTTGAAGAGCCATTCTAGTGCACCTATTCTTGAAGGGGTAAAACTATCCCATTCAGAATAGATAGCCTAGAAGCTGCATCATGGATTTGTAGACCAGGAGGACCTCTTCTTTCCCTGGATTAATTTCAGTTTATTAACCCACATTCAGTCCCTATCTGCATTCAGACAGCACTCCAAGATCTCAACAGCCCTTTTAGAATTTTATGGAAAAGGGAAACAGTGGTGAATGTCATCAGAATACTTGTAACAGCCAACTCCAAATCTCCAAGTGACGTCTCCCAACAGTTTCATGTAGATATTTAACAGCGGGGGGGGGGGGGAGGAGAGGCCACCACCCACCAATGGACCTACATAATAGCCCCCCTCAGCCGGTCAATGCCTTGCTCTCATCA
This sequence comes from Tiliqua scincoides, assembly GCF_035046505.1. NCBI lineage: Eukaryota > Metazoa > Chordata > Lepidosauria > Squamata > Scincidae > Tiliqua > Tiliqua scincoides. The sequence continues at coordinate 38,570,900 of NC_089824.1, read as the reverse complement.
GGACCAAAGCCAACCCAGGGAGAAAGAGAGAATCCCTCACTCTTGTTGCTCACCAAAGAGGCAAACCAAAGGGGTGCCTCAGGGAAAATAGCCATCGCCCCAGAACAGTTCACACAAGGTGGAGGTCCCTTACTGGGTGGCTCAGCTGTTCTGCACTGCCACTGCTGACATGCAGGTATCTTGCATATATCAATCATAGGAAGAGTTCTGTGAACAGATTCTTTGCCACATCTAGTCTATCTTTCAGTACTTCATGGCTTTTTGTTTACTTTAGGCAAAATTGATACTTTCATTAAAGAGGGGCTGTACAAGCTTTTTTTAGTTTCAAAGTGTATTCCTTCCCAGTAATCCCACAATCCTTCTCCATTGCTGGAGCCTCTTTCTTTCAGAAGCTAATTTTGTGCGCATGCATCTTGCGCGTTTGTAAATTTACTGTGCATAACATTAAACATTATAAACTTAAACTACATAACTGTGTGAGATGATTTTTGAATATTCTAAAAGTATTCAAAATATTGACTATTTTGAGATGATTTTTGAATATTATTGAATATTTGTACTACTTCTCAACATTTGCACAGTGAAACAAAATAGTTATCTAGAGCGCCTCACAATAGACGTGAGACACCAGCAAACAGACATTGGGAGAGATGCTATGCTGGTGGTATAAAGGTATGGTATCACGCTCCACTAAATGAAAGAGTCACCATTTTAAGAGATGTCCCTGGCCCAACTGGCAGGGCAAACTCATCTCTAGGTAAACTATCATCCATGCAGTTACCGACTACACAGTCATTCTCTAACACTTTAAACAATCTTTTCTTCACATGTAATTGTTTATTTAACTTCTAGCCTTTTCAGAGTACTTGAGGCAGGTAATAACATTAAACCATCCAACAGAATTAGCAAATAAAAATCAACAGAGAAATGAAAACACACTTCATGTTGAATTGTTAAACTTCTGCTTAACTTTAATCACTAGCACCCAAACTAAACAAGAAAAGGTTTTACAATCTCCAGTCCTAATTAAAGCTCAACCGTTGGCAATTTTCCAAGGGAAGCAAGTTGGCTTAGTCACCATTCTATATGTCACTGGAACACAAGGAAAAAAGTGGTTTATAGTAGAGAAAAGTTTTTAAAGTTCACTGTCTCCAATGAAACCATAATACCCTTCCAACAATATTAGGCAACACTAAGCTTCTAAAGAGGGTTATAACAAGGGCAGCTTGATCCTAAGCCAGGTCAGCGCCGAAGTAAGGCACTTTGCTGCTGTTGGGAAGCATGCTGCAGCAATGGAGAGGCCAGTGTCAGTTGGTGCTGGGCCTCTGCACTGGCAGGATGCTGGCACCAGCAATTAGTATCCCCACTGAGCAGTGGGAAGGCTTCTCAGGGCAGGGGGAAAGCAGGCAGGGGGAAGTGGAAAGCTGGAGGGGGGCAAAGATAGCAGCAGAGGTGGCCACCAGATCCTTTTGCCCCATCAGAGCCGCAGAGCCCTACACAGCCCTCTTCAGTTCTGTGCCAACTCAAGGAGTTGCCTGGCAGCTTCCCTGGTCCACAGGATACAGCGGCAGCCGTTATGGGGCTGTACTGTGTGCCGTTGCCAGTCCATAGGATCGGGCTCTTAGTTCCAAATAAGTCTTTGCAATATTTATTCAACCTGATATTTTGGAGAACAAACTTTACTAAGAACTAAAAGCCATAATGTGGTTGCAATACATATTGGGACATTTCTTATGCTGCAATTGGTGGTCTCTTTATACTGTTCTACTCTGTGAACCTTCTCAAAATGCTTCTAAAAGGATAACTGCATTTCAATTGTGACTTAAACTGAGAGTTACAGTTTAAAAGCTGATATTCAGTGAAGAAATTAAACTGATGCCCTGTTGTCGGGGGGGGGGGCAGGGTATGAATTTTAAATAAAATGTTCCTATAAAGATAGGAGACAGAAAGGTTTACAGTACACCTTAAAACAACAATTGGGGATGTTTGAACTACATGCATTGGATTAATTTTAGAGATGAAAACTTCAGAGATTAAAAGGGAGTTCCAATATATATCATTTGGAATAACTCTTATCAACCTATTTACACATAGAAGAGAATGCAAGAGGGAAAATACCAGTTCAAATTACACTCATTTAAGAATCAGCAAGCCACGGTTTCAGTCTCTGCATTCACCATCTTCAATACTACAGTGTCAATCTACTTATTAGATTGTTGCAATCAGGTTTGTGCTTCTGTGGAAGTAAGTTGTGCTGGCGCAGAGGTGTGCCAGACTGCAGAGGCTAGATCCAGTCTCTGTGGTGGCGAGGAAAGGTAAGTCAGTGATGACCGAGCTCAGCCAGCGCTCGGTCTGAGGGGGGCAGTAGAAGTTTTGAATCAGGGGAGGGCAGACGGGGCAGTTCCATGGGTGGGGAGCAGGGGGTGGGACAAGGATCCCACAGTTATGACAGATGTTAGCCCCTGTTCCCAGGTGGATCCAGGCTGCTCTGTTCTATGCCACCTCATCAGGTGGTGCAGATCTGAGTAGACCCATTGGGGCCGCTGAGGCTCTCCTTGGGGTAAGGGGAAAAGTTTCCCTTTGTCTCGGGCTGAGCCTTAGCCAGCCCCAAACTTGTGCTGGATACAGCGCAGGTCCGCAGGCTTGCCTGTTCCAGCGCAAGGTAGGATTGCGCTGTTAGAGGTTTAGCACACACATTTATAGGTCATATTTCAGTACAGGTGCACAATAAAAACTTATTACAATAAAACTTCATAAAAATGAACACAAATCCTAAATGCAATAGCCAAGAGCCAGTAGCTGCTAACATTAGTTCTATTAATTGTTAGAAATTCTTACTAGTCTGGAACAACTGAGATTTTTTAACTGAAAGGGTGGACAGTAGGACTATTACGCAAATATTTGTATTGAAAACAAAAAAGGGACATGTTTTGCAAAAGAAAGGGACGATAAGTTAAACTAAAGCAGCCTTTGTTTGGAGAATTTTACTTTTCTGTTAATTTAGAACTTAATGAGGTCCTCAAGTAGCATGTCCCTATTACTCCCAATAGGGTGCATCTCCCAAACTCAGTATTTGCTTTAACTCAATAAAACCAGCCAGTGGAGAATACAAACTAAAAATGGTATAGACACAAAATTTAATGACATCTAGATGGCACCAAAGCATATGAACTCAATGGAGGCATTTATACATGAATATGGAAATAGTTGAAAAAGTAACAGACATACTGGCTACACGGAATTCAGGAAAGTACTTCACTAGAGTTTTTAATAGATAATGGAAATTTTTCCCCAATGCATGTGACCAAGTAGTAAACATTTAAATCTCTGCAATAAGTATCTCATCTCCAAGTGCTAACATAGGAGCCAAAATACACTCACACAACCCCCTTTCCCCATTATTATGAGGATGCAATTACAGTTATTGAAAACAATCTAGTTTCTACCAGATGCTGGGGTAAAAGGACAGAGCTAGAAAAATGTTTCCATTCTCTTTCTTGTTATCAATAAGAGAACAATAGTTTCTGTTTTCATTGTGACAGCATACCGCTTTTCACATCCTCTATGAGTAGGCACCATAGAATTGTCTAAGACGAGAGACTTAAACTTGAGTATGCAATACAAAAATGATAATCTACAAGATTTTGTATATATTTGCATTTTCTGAAGTAGAAACTTGAAAATAAAAATTCAGGGACTATGGTAATTGTCAGCACACACAACAAAAATCAGAATGAACAGCTTACAGAAATCTCAATTTGTGTCTACTTTTTAAAAAGACGCTATTACTTCATAGTAAAAAAACTAGTGGCTGCCAGTGGCATAGCTAATGACCATGTAGCCTGGTGCCAAGTTCAAAACGTTGCCCCGGAAGTGATGTCAGAACCGGAAATTTTTAAAAGGTGAAAATTGAAAGGAACCCTCCTCCTCCTCCCAGCAGCTCACCACCCACTTGCTCTGCTGCCTCCCCCCCCAGTCAGTGGCATAGCTAAGGCATCTATCTGCTTTCAGGGCTGCAGGCAGTTTTCTGAGCTGCCTGCAGTCTCTTCCCGATAGCTTAGAAGCTCCTCTCTTCCCCTGTTGCCCAGGTCATGATGGTGGTCAACATACTGCATTCTGGGGAGACATGGCGGAAGGGAGGAGCCTCGGAGCAACCAGGCAGAGGCCGCAGGCAGCTCGGAAATGAATTGGGGTGGTGAGGTTGCAGGAGGAGGTGGATCCAGCAGTGATGGTGCACGCCAGATCCTATCCCGTTTCCACAGCCTTCCCACCCCTTTCTCCTCCTCAGACTTGCACCAGCTATTAACCCATTTTTGCCTGGCCCACAGATGTACACATTTGGTCCCTGTTGTGTATATGCAATGTTGGGCAGAAATGTTAAACTTTGATAACAATGCATGTGCAATGTTATGCTAATGAACAAGGTAGCTGTGTATCTTTGACACAGATGATCATAATTTGAAGTAAGATTATGCCAACACTGACTCCTTTTATTTCTGAAACAGGTTTTAAGCCTGCAGACCTTATTTGCCAAGATATTCTGGCACAAAATTGAGATAAAAACTAATGTATGTTATTATGCTCTCTGGAGAAATTTAATTTGGATTGCTTATGGAATTTAATAGGTTTTTCTCTGACTTTTTTTCTTCTTCTATTTATTAAGTGACTAGTTAGATAATGTGTTTTGGCTCATTTTTAAAATCTATCATATAATAATTAGAAAAATGATTTGTGCATTTAACATTAAACCACCAAAAGGGAAAGCAAAGACCACAGAAATTCATTTAAGGGAACATTCTAGTTATATCTTCCAACCAGGCTAATATCTTCCAACCAGGCTAATTTTTAAGTGAATAAATTTGACATATTCAATGAAGTCATTTTCACATCTTATTTTTCTACTACAGAAATTAGCAGAAGAACTTTTATAGTTTGGCTTTTAAAAATTATTCTGATATAACCCCATTTGTAATTAGTTTATTTTTCTAATTTTTCCGATCTTCAAACTTTTTGAAGAGCAAGGAATGCATCTCTTTTCAGTTTTAGGTGCCTGTAAAAATCTCTGTAGATTATATTCCCTTAAATACAGAAATCTGAACAGATTGCTTGCTTCCTAGTTAGTGAAAACTATGGGTAATCAGCAGAGTTGGGAATGCATGATTTTGGGTGACTCAACTCGTGCATGTGGAAGACTATGAAAAACACTCAAGTCCCTGACTCGGAACTTGTCCCTATGCATGGTGACACGAGTCTGCCTGTGTCTGGGTGTGCTTGCTTACTGTTCTCGTGGTGTGAAAAACCTCATGTGACCAGCATTCAAACCAGGTGAGCAGCTGGGAAGTTCCATCCAGGAGGCAGGGAAGAGTTAATGCTATCCTCTTTCAATGAATGGGGGAAGGCGGGAATGGGCTCTCTTTCCCCATCTCTGACAGGAAGGAAAAACAGATGATCTTTGGACAAAGGATGGCCATTCTGATATTTTCATTGGCTGAGAGAGGGCAGGAGGAGGAGCCAAAGGGGTTCTTGCCTTACAATTGACTTGAGAAGCCCAGGGAGGAGGAGGAGGTTCATAGCGACCACGCTTTGCACCGCATGGCTGGTGGGGAGGGGGAAGCCTCATTGAATGACAGGCTGAAGTGGGACTACTTTTGAGCAGGGCTGCAAAGGATCAGGTCATCATGGTAAACCTCGCAGCTGCTGCACATGACTCTCCTAAGAACATAAGAACAGCCCCACTGGATCAGACCATAGGCCTATCTAGTCCAGATTCCTGTATCTCACAGTGGCCCACCAAATGCCCCAGGGAGCACACCAGATAACAAGAGAACTGCATCCTGGTGCCCTCCCTTGCATCTGACATAACCCATTTCTAAAATCACAAGGTTGCACATACACATCATGTCTTGTAACCCGTAATGGATTTTGCCACTCCCTCTTGCCGCTTCTGTCCCTGATCTCATGCAGTCCTCCCACCCTGTTTACAGATGGGGTGGGGCAATAGGGAAGTCTTTAAAGTGAACTCTCATACAGAGAGAGAGAGAGAGAGAGAGAACCTGGCAGCAGCTCCGTTCTTTCCGCAGTGGGCATTTTAAAGGGGGGGGAGACTGTTACAACTCCTTTTTGAGTCAAGTCACAGGGGGCAGTGACTGTAGACTAGACTCAAGCCCTGCTGGATTTTCCTACCCCGGTAATCAGTCAGTATGTTAACCCATGGCTTCATGGTGCCTACAAAATACATATGCTTTGAGAGCACGCCTCTCCAATGTGTCTAACTTTGCATATAATTCCAGGGTTGGCCAAACTTGCGTAATGTAAGAGCCACATATGATAAACTTCAGATGTTTCAGAGCTGTAAAAGGAATGTTTGAGAGTTGCAATATTTAAGAAACAATTAAATTCTAAAATATATTTGCTCAACATGAACATTATACTTTTGAAATCCAACTGACTATCAGTATATAACTGGTAAATAATCATAAAGGTTGAAAAGGTTATAAATAAAAGGTCATTTACCTTTGTCAGGCCTTTGGCACCCCAGGCCCTGAATTGTTACAAGCCAGGATGTGGCAGGAGGGGCCTTGATGTCCAGGCCTGGTGTGAAATGTAAAGGAACAGCTGCACTGTATATGTGGCTGATTAGCAATCAGCTGCACCTGTTGCAGGTGGGAGCCATGTGACCTGGGAGAGATGCATGCAGAGTCACGTAGGCTATGGTGGAGTGGTGCAATGCACCACTGGACAGCCAATCAGAGTGGGTCGCAAGACTGTCTTGTGACTATGAGGACGCCCTACTCTGATTGGCTGGCCCTGGTATATATGGGGCAAGCACAGACACCAAGGTGTAGGTTGTTGTGGTGGAGTTTCTGCGTGCCATACTGCTGGTTTGTGTACTGATTTGGACTGCCTTCTCGTGATTGTGACCTGCTGTATCCCTGACTTCTGGACCGTTATGACTGACTACTCTTCTGCCTGCTCCTTTACCAATACATGCTTCTGCAACAAACAAGCCTGCGTCAGCTTCTCTGGCTCTGTTTGGGATCGCCTGCTTCTTGTGCTGTCTTCATACGCTCCTGTGCCACTTTGCCATCGGGAAAGCAAGCGCTATCCTCCCCCTGCTGACCTGACAACCTTTTATGTTAATTGTGATGAAAATGGAGCTCAGCCAGTGTAGTTCCAGGAGCCACACATTATATGCCAAAAAGCCACATATAGCTCCAAAACTATCGTTTGGCCACTCCTGGTCTATTCCAATGGCTAAACGGATGGAGTCGGGAATTTGTGAAATAGAAAACTTAGGAAGGTTGTTGACTAAAAAAATGAGTGCAAATCACATTAGGTAAAAGACAAAGAGCATCATTCTGTCACCTAACAATGCCACTGTACCTAAAGTTTAGTTGATAACTACATCTGACCAGTGTAATGCCTGTGCAGCTCTGGCTCCAAGTACTGGTTGTGCCTGTATATCTGCAGATTTGGGTCCTGTGGTTTTACATCACAGCAGGTCCTGAACCTGTGGATTTGCCCAATTCGTAATCTTTCAAATGGGACCAGACCTGTGCTCAAGTCATGTTTGGTGGCCCTTCTGGGGGTTAGGGAGGCTGAGTCAATTTTTTGCCTTCTGGAGGCCTCACACAGCCTCCCCAGCCCTCAGAACAGGACTAGAACATAGCTCTGGTTACATTTGGAGGGTTGGTGTGCCCTGACCCAAGGGTTTGAATATTCGTAAGTCTCAGCATCCGTGGGGATTCCGGGAACAGAATAGCGTATGCATGCATCTTTAACAGTCATCATGATCACAATTCTTTAGCAGAAAGTTGTCCCTAAACATATGTATGCTTCAACTCTTCTGAAGTTATTTCATATTTTTGTCAGTCACAAAGTGTCTTTAAGTTAAAAATGTCTTTAAGCTCATCTTCTCAGGGTGAAACTGGTCGATATGGAAAATGTGTCATTTTTGCTTAACGGAGTAGCCTTTTATCTCATTCTAAATGCGATGTTACTGCACTGAGAATTTTTTTTTAGTACTCCTGCAAGTGGCAGCCAATGATGTGGAGTAGGCACAGGGGAATTCTCAACACGATATCATCACAGGAGCTGCTGCAGACCTGCTTTTAGTTCTGGCCTCAATTGCACTTTTTTGGCCTCAACTGCACTGTTTTACAGAGGTATGTGATGAGATATGACCAGTCAACCTAGAAAAATACGTTTAAAGAAAAGTCAAAACAAACCGACCAATGAGTCTTTGTCAGGCAAAGACCGCAGAATTTATAAAATAAAATCCAGCTGTCACATTGGTAAAGCTAAACAGAAAATAAAAGAAACTTACATCTGAGAGCTGGTGTTGTACAGTGGCTTATAGACCAAGTTGTGAATCAAGAATTTCCCAGTTCAAATCTCACCTCTACCATGAACTCATACAGTGGCTTTAAGCCACTCCCTTTTAAACTCAACTACAATGGCCCAATCCTATTATTCTCCCTAGCTGATGCTTTGGAAGGGAAAAGGAATTTAATTCCCTTTTCCCTCCATAAGGCTCCTGCCCCACAATGGGTCTCCTCAGGCATGTCAGTTTGCTGGTGCAAATCCAAACAGAGGCAAGGGATGAGGAGGCTGAGGAAATGGAGGATAGGATCTGACATGTGCCATCGCCACCAGATCCACTGCTCCTGCAGCCTCCCTGTCCCCCATTCTGCCTTTCTCCACCCATTCCTGCTTCCTTTGCAGGCTTTCCTACTCCTGAGGGTAGCCAGAACTAGGAAACCTGTGGATTAAAGCTCCAGCCTTCCCACTAGCGTTCTGGCAGTCTGCACTGCCAGTGCATGCTAGTTCTCTCACCAGGACAGCCCATTAGGCTTGGGATGTACGTAATTACCTTACAGCTTACAGGACAGCTGTAAGGAGACTATTCAAACACTAAACATTGCTGGTTTGTACTTCCTTATCTATATCAAAGTAGAAGAAATTACGTGCACCATATCAAATCATTATTATTGTCTATTGCAAGAGAAAATGTACAAGAGTTAAGATGCATGGTCCAATATAAGGTATAATTCTACTAACACAGCCAATACCAAAGTTACCAGTGTTTTCCTTCATGTCCCAGGATTATTATTAAGTGTTGAATGAAGAACAGCCTACAGATTCCCAATTTTTTTTTAATATTTTTGCAACATCTGCAACTACTCAAAACCTCTACTCTACACAATCACCACTATTCATAGAACAAAATAAAGGCTCATTGCTAAAATCTTGTGTCTAAGATATTTATAAGTACACACGGCCTACTGTTCCCCATGTTGAAGGTAAAGGAGGCTGAATGCAAAGTCAGAACATGGGTTAAGTGAAGAATTAGGTATCTCTGAAGACACATAGCTTTTGCACACAAAGACTGTACTGTCAATTAAAGTTATACTCATTCAGGAATATACCACAAGTGTATAAGAATAAAAAGTTTAAGAGTAAGATTTATTCAATATTCCACTTAAATTGCATATGAACAAGTTCACCTAGAGCATGGGTGCCCAAACCCCGGCCCGGGGGCCACATGCGGCCCTCAGGGACTCCCGATCTGGCCCTCGGGGAGCCGCCAGACTCCAGTGATTCTCTGGCCCTCTGGAATCTTGCTGGTGCCTGTGCTGGTCAGATGCAACTGCTCTCAGCATGAGGATGACTGTTCTACCTCTCACCTGAACTGTGGGACGAGGGCTCCCTCCACTACTTGCTGTTTCACATCTGTGAGGCAGTAGTGGCAGCAAAGGAAAGGCTGGCCTTGCTTTGTGCAAGGCCTTTATAGGCCTTGAGCTACTGCAAGACCTTCATTCATTTATATAAGTTCCATCTCTAATAAATTCATTTATGTAAATTTATTCAAATTTTAATGTAAATTAATTCTTTTTTTTTCCTGGCCCCCAACACAGTGCCAGAGAGATGTGGCCCTCCTGCCAAAATGTTTGGACACCCCTGATCTAGAGCTAAGGTGGCCAAATGGTAGCTTGTTATACAGAAAGAGATACAAAAACTTCTTTAACCACCACTGGCAACACTGACTCCAAAGGCATACCTAGGGGGCAAGGGGGACAAGCGTGTCCTCCCTGATCCTCTGAAGACTTTTTATAGCCCTCGGAGCTATAAACCAAACTTCTGGTTTCTGGAGGCCCAGGGAAGCCACAAGCATCCTCCCTGTCCTGATCCTCTGAAGACTTTCTAAAGCTCTTGGAGAGCGAAAACATCACTTCTGGTTTCTCAGAGGAAACAAAAGTGACATTTTTATGCCCTTAGTAGGTATTCTGAGGGCCGGGAAGCCTCCCCATCTCTCAGAAGGTCCTCTATCGGCATCAAAATGTCACTTTTTGGTTTCCTCTGTGAAACCCGAAGTGATGTTTTCGCTCTCCAAGAGCTTTAGAAAGTCTTCAGAGGATCAGGACAGGGAGGATGCTTGTGGCTTCCCTGGGCCTCCAGAAAGGAAGTAGGGGCAGGATTGGTAGGGGAGGCAGCCTGCAGCCCAGGTCGCACCGGGACCAGGATCGCCACAGACTGACTCAACTTTTATTTTTCATATTGTATTTTATTTCTACTATTTTTATCTAGAAAAATCTATTTCTTTCCTTATTATTCTTTTATTCTTCCCCCCCCCCAGTCAAACTGGTTCTCCACTGTAGGAAAGACAGTCATGGCACAACTCAAGTAAGGTCACAATCCACCAGTTGAAGACTAATACTACAAAAAAGTTAGAAAAAGTTAAATACTTCCTCCACTTTAGTATACTTCTCTCATAAGCTACACAGGAAATGGCCTTACACCAAGCCAGACCGCTTGTACATCTGAGTCAGTATTGTCAACACAGACTGGCAACACCACTCCAGGGTTTCCGACAAAGAATTTTTACTCTTCCCTACCTGGACATTCCAGGGATTGAACCTGGGATCTTCTGTATGTTGATCATATCCTCCATTACTGAGGTATGGTCTCCTACTGTTTTTAAAAATAAATAACAGCCTTAAACTAGTGCATTAGAAAAGTGAATATGCCTTCAGCTCTCTGACTGAAAGCCAATAATACCCACTTATGTTTTTAGCTAACACAGAGATGCTATTGGGAAGACAAGGTAATAAACATGTTAGGCTGCAAATGGGCAGACTGAACTCTTTCCACATATTGCAACCATCAGATATGTGGCTCAGATTCATGAACAGGATTACTCATAGTTAAAAAGCACATGTTTTAACTCTTTAAACTAAAAGGCTCCCTTTCAAGTATATAGAACACCAGCTCTGGCAACATTTTGCTGCTTTAAGCTATAACTATAAGCAGGGGAAAAAACAATTAGCTAGTCTGACAACAACAGCACAAAATGGCTTCTAGTTTCTGTATTCCTATAGGTGGATTCTTAATATAGCTATTCACTGAGCAGCTTACATATTAGACTATGTCAGCCACCTCTAATAAGCCCCTCTAATAAGCTCCAAAATAGCAAGAGAAGGTTTAACACCATACTACACAACACCATAAAAGAAAGCTGCATTCCTTGAAATAACATGCAAGCATCTGGATTCTGCCTTCATTTATTTTGAGACTGATGGAAGGTAGTTTATGACTGAAACATCACAATTACAGTAACAAGCTTGAAAGCTGTAAAAAAGCAATAGGAGGCAAACATATTAGAGCAGAGGTTCTCAAACTTTTAGCACTGGATCCGCTTTTTGGAATGACAATCTGTCTGGGACCCACAGGAACTAATGTCATGGCAGAAAGTGACATCAAGCAAATAAAAAATAAATTATAATTTACTGTTTAACCAATAAGTGAAAGCCAGCCTTTTCCCACCAAGTGAATTTTCTCTGTAAAATTCACTTGCAATAACACCCCCCACACACACACACACACAAAATCAGTAAGATTTTCAGCCCTACCCAATTCCCAATTCAATTTAAGTTCTTCTATAGGCGAGTGTCAGTTACGTTCCAATCAGCGACAGCCTGCATATGCTTCGGCTGCCTTTGGTCCTTGTCCAACCCCCTGGCCTCCAAAGCTGAGGGGAACCATGCTCCCTCCGGAGGCTCAAACTGGCTGTTTCGGCCAAAAACACGCAACTTCTGGTTTCCCGGAAAACTGGAAGTCACGCGTTCTCACCCGAAATGGGCATTCGGAACCTTGTAGAGACAGCGTGCAAATGCACACTGCCTCTGCGAAGCTCAGAAAAGCCTCTGGGGATGAGGGGAGAGCGGCTCCTCTTGCCTTCGGAAGCTTTGCATAACGTCAAGACTCGTTTGGCAATGGGGGTGCCTGTCCGCATCTCTATCACTAAGCAACACACGACAGTATTTAAATCATGTGACTACCAGGCTTTGCAAGTCTAAAAATGAAAAAATTCACCTTACCAGCTCAAGCCTATTTTTTTTTCTTTTTATAGTATGCCTTCTGAAGCATTTGTTGAGCTCTGTTTTCATCAGATTGGGACCATTCTGGTGGCCTTGCATTCCTCTTTGCCTGACCTGACCACGAGCCAAGGCACATTTGCTTACTCATGAGTAAACATGAACGTGTCGCTTAGCTTTGTTTTCCATAGGGCTCAACGGATTCATCAGCTTCATGAATCCGTTGAGGGATTCATGAGAGGGACTTCCTTCTCGGGCGTTTTTGGGGACTGCACTCATCAGATCAAGACTATTCTGGTGTTGTTGGATTCTTCTCAGCTTGCCCTTTCCAATGGACAATTGCCAGTAGCTCCCTTGACCCCCATGGCTGTTGGCTATGACTCCCCATCATGTTCCTGAGGGCTGAAAGTGACATCATTAAACAGGAACTGGCCGGATACATTAACTAAAATAAATATAATATAATATAATTTATTTATTATAATATAATATTAAATATATATTAACTATATTAATATTAATTATATCAATCTTATCATTAATTAAATGCAGATCTTAAAAATATATTGAAACACAGCAATATACATGGTTTATAAATTATCAGCTGCTGATCACTGTTGGAGACAGAATGCTGGAGTAGGTAGATTTTGTCTGGTCCAGGAGGACTCATTTTTTTAAACTCTGTAAGCATACCAATAGAATTGTTTTATCCAATGAACTTTGTGAACAACCAGTCTGACCAACATTACACACACACCCCTATGGACCCCAATCCAACTAGTCATTTCTCCCATTCTCCTTGGATAGGATTGAACCCTTTATTAATTTAATGAAATTGAATTTTTCCAGCAGCTGGTGGGGAAAACAAAAATAGACCATGAAAATATATCAGAGCTGATAAGGGTTTGGTTAGGAAGCTGATTTGTCTCCTTTACTAGGAGATGCACAGCTCAAGCCTATGTATGTCTTCTCAGAAGTAAGTCCCATTAGAGTCAATGGGGCTTATTCCCAGGAAAGTGTGGATAGGATTGGGCTGGCAATCACTTCATCAATGGCTGATAAGTATTCCCTTCAAATAGCAAGATTCATCACTTTAAAAATACAGCCTTTCCTCTTCAGTCAAACAGCAAGATTAATAAATCACTTTAAAAACAGTAACCTTTTTCTGCTCCTGGCCAAGTAAATGTGTGCTTATCTCTCCCCTCCCCCTTTGCCAAATGCATGGAAGCAACTTTAAGAGCCCTGGTGACTGGTAAAATAGGAAGCGTTTTATTTGGGGAGGGGGAGGAAAGCGGGAAGGTTTGGAGAGCTAAAGGGGGGAGTGGAAGAGGGAGGGGTTGAAAAGAGAGATTTCACTTTGATGAGAAGGGATCCCAGGCTGGGAACTAGAAACCAACCAGACAAGGATCAAGGAGGGTTAAGGACTGCAGGTTGAGCATGCTCGGTACCTGCCAGATGGGGGTTGGAGTCCAAGAGCTTAGGAAACAACATGCAGTGAACAAAGAAGGCAGCAGCCTCGGAGTGGAGGGAGAAGAGGGCGGGGCGGCAGCAGACACTCTCGCAGCTGAGTAACTCCTGTTCCTTCTGCTTTAAAAAAGTGCAGACGGGCTCATATTCTGCCCAGGGGTGTGACTGTATTGCTGCGAGAGGACATCCCACGCCTCCCCTTTCAGTTCCTGGCACTGGCCTAAAGAGCCGCGCCTCACAGTTTGAATAACACTGGACTAAGGCAAGTTTGCCTGCTCACAAGTAATGGCTCAGTTTCACTTTCCATAGGGTTTTATGCATTTGCCTTCTCATCTATCAGTTTATTAGCTAAAGCTTCGCAACTCACCGACAATCAGGTCATGACCCACCAAGTGAGTTGCGACCCACAGTTTGAGAAACCCTGTAATCAAGCTGACATACTAGAGTTTCTTTTTATTCATTAGGTGATGTTATTGAAACATTTTTTACTGATGTTATTCCAACAGACAGTGCAATACTCAAAGTGACAAAACTATAGTTTTAAATCATGTTAACAGGCCATCTGCTGAGATGCAAACACCACTACGGGACTGGTGTTTACTGTTCCATTGAACAACTAGCCTAATATTCTAAGAATCATGATGATTCAAAGAAAATACATTTTCCTCCTTTTTTTAATTAGTGGGAAAGGAAGACTGACGTGAAGGGTTTATAACCAATGTATTAGAAAGAGATTTGCTACAGGTTTTACTGAGCTGTGCAGCATGAAAGGGTAACTGAAACATACTGCAAAATTACAAATTGCAATTAAATTCTTAAAAGCCATCAACTCCAAGCAGCATTACACTGAAGTAATAGTGACTTGATTTTAGGAATGGCATTTGTATGCACAATACTCTCTTCTTTGGATTTACAATAACCAACTCACTTGCTATTCCTTCATCCACATGCTCCACCCCAGCTGATGCATGAAAATATAATGGCTGAAGGAAAGATAGATTAATTATGCAGAAGAAACACTAAACAGTGAACCTGATTATATATAGAAGCCAGATGCATAAAGGAGAACATTAAATTACTGAAAAATACTCTTCAGGAATCCAATATAAATACTAAATGAATCAGTTTTAATTCATAAGCTATGGCATTTAATTAAACGTCTTCTAAACATGACATTTTGGATTTATTCTGCAAGCAAACAGAATATATTCATTCTGGTCTGCTAACTACAGATTAGGCAAATCTGACAAACGGTGCAATCCTAACCCTTTATGTCAGTGCTTTCCAGCACTGACATAAGGGCAGTACAGCTCTGAGGTAAGGGAACAAACATTCCCTTACTTTGAGAAGGCCTCCATGAGAGACACCCAACTGCAGGATGCAGCACATGCCCCACTGGCACCACTGTGCCAGTGCTGGAAAGCAATGACATAATGGGTTAGGATTGCACCCAAAGTCTATGTGATGACACATTTTTAAGTTTGCCCATAAATTACATTGTGATTTGACTGGACAACCACTAGTGTACAGTGCTCTCCAAAGTTGAGTATTTGGTTATTTCTAATGCATTACTATACACAGAAATTTTATTTTCATTGGCTTCCTGGACTACATTGCCCAAGTATTAGAGTTTCTTCTAAGGTAAAGTATGTAGGATGCAACACAAAAGAGGGTCATCTAGATCTTCCACACTTTGTTCTTCATTAATACCAATACAATGCATAATCTCTACACCATGTGGATCTTTCCATTCTCTACCTAGGTGGCACAGATTGAAATCATGTAACATTACTTACAAAACAGGATTTATATTGAAATTTTAGTAGAATTGGTTAAGAACAAGAAAATTTCATGGTAAAGATGCACCACAATATATCTACTTTTTGATGAAATCCACTTCTCATATACCAATTTCAATAAAGAATTACAAGGTGTAGCACTACACCACTAGGTAAAAGGTTTCACCTTCCACAACTGAGGCCATAACAGCTCAGCCGATGAGCTTCACGAGAGGCTCCCTATTCGTAAGAAAAACTACGAATTTTCTTCTTACAAATCTGAGAACTGGAAACTTTGAAAACTTTGCTCCCACCTTTCAAACTGCAGCTGGCAACATACTTTGTAAAGCTCCATCTTAAAGGCAGAGGGGGGGGGGGTTGGCAGTAAGACTATGAGGCAGAAGAGGTTGCAGCTGAAAACGTTACTGTCCCTTAAATCACTGAGCAAGAGCATTTTCACAAATGCATAGAGGAGCTTGGATCCCACCTCTTGTAAGTTTTAGCATGGACTCAAGTGTCCTACTGTTTGGTTGCATCTTTAGTTAATAGATGCTGATACAGCATTGATATCATTTTTTCCTAATAAGATGAGACATACGCACTATCACTTAGAATCTAAGTGAAAGGGAGATACTGGGGGAAAGCTTAACTTTACAAAAAGTCAGAATTTTGAGTAATTTGCATAATCTTTCACTATCAGAACATGCAAATTTTCAAATTAGGAAAATCTTTCTCTTCACTGCAAGCAACCATTGCAAATACGACTGGTTCTGATATGACGACAAAGTGGAGTTTGTCTTTATGAGAATGAGCAGGCAAAAGCCTCAGGCTTATATGATCGCTCCTCCCCTCATACATAAAAGAGGGGAGGAGAAGCTTCAAATCATGGTAAACAATGAACCAGTTTCCCATTCTATCTGCATACAGCAAACAGTGCTTTTTGCAATCCATAGTATGTTCACAAACCAGGATGCGTTCCTAGCTTGCACGCAGAGAGGAGGTCAAGACTCACACTGGCTTATAGTGACAAACTATGGTTTGTCAAAAGAGTTGAATTAGGTCATAGACTAGCATGCTTCCAAAAACTTGCACAGAAAAAAAGAAATGGCTGAGCATTGGCATGCAATCTTATACAGTACAGCAACCCTACCAGATAACCCTAACATCTTAATCGTGTGCCACAAATCAGCCAGAAAGGAAAGAATACTCACAAAACCTGCCTAAGGGGCCAGGAAGGAAAGTGCAGTTAGATGCCCAACCACATGCGTCATGTCACAGTATATGCAGAAAGGAAATATGTAACTTAATGAGCCCACAGGCGCATCAACCACACTCCTGGGGAAACCAGTTCATAATCGCCAATGGAGAAATCAGTTAGATCACTACATACACAAGTTGTTCAGCCCTGAAAACGCAATTCCCATTTCTCATACAACTTTTCAGTAATAGTAAAGATAGGTGAGTGACTTTCCCAACTGTGGCTAATAAGAGCCAATAAACTAGAGGTTGCTAACCAATTTTCAGAATCACATTGTGAAAATGAATTGATCTTTCAAGCCATACCAAAGAAGCGGGTGGTATAAATACAATTAGTTTTTTTTAATCCCTTCAAGATGTTTGACTATTTATAATACACCCTGCCTCTTTTCAAAAAAATTTATCCAATTTTACAACCAAATTTAAGACTAAGACAATTTAACTTTCAGCTCAGTTGGGTTCATACACTAACAAGACAAGCATTCCGCCATAGTAGATTGCCTTATGGCCATTGCAAAACCCTCTCCAGCAGCATGTGGAGCCTTCCCCAAATGCCAGAGGATCCACAAAGACCAACTGACATAGGTAAGATTGCAGGGAGGCAGGATGGGGGGACAGGTGGATCAGATCTGGGAAAAGGGTATCTTCCTCTTTGTGTACCTTACTAACAAAGAGGAAGGTGAACCTTTCTCCATATTATTCCATTTTCTACTGCTTTTCCTGCAATCAGAAGTGCTACTGCCCAAACCCAAGTTTTCTAGAAGTAGGCCTCTAGGTTCCCCCCATGACAAAAAAAGGATCATCAACTGAAGTAGTAAAAATCAGGGTCCAGTAGTACATATTCAAGACCTCCCAGCATGAATCAGTTCTAACAAAATCCCCACCATCTGTATTCTATTCTATTCCTATACCACTTTTCTTTCTCCTGCTCCCACCCATTCTAACACAGGTATAAAAAGCACCTAAGAACCTGCAAAATACTTACACCACCTTTTTGCAGATAACTGAAAACACGGATACACAGAAACAAACTGAAAGAAGATGGTAATTCAGGAGTATGTGGTTTCAGAGAGTGAAGCTCAAGTCTGTTTACTTGGAAGTCCTTAAAATGCATAGGTAAAGTAGGAGGGATGTTTACAGTTTTTAGGAATCAAGGACTTAGTTCATTTATAGCTATAAAGTAACATACTGACCAGAATGGGGTCATAGCTCAGCAAGGATTGATAACACAATTTGCATGTGCATCTAACATCAGGATTGTCTAAGAGCCAGATCAAGCATTATCCTAGATACTTGCCTATAAGGCAAAAAATTCGTGCTGAAAAAAATCAACTGTAAATTGCCCCCTTGCCTTATCTGAGCAGTCACCCAGACAGATGGAGGGGAACATTTGCACCTGGCATGGGTCATTTGCACCTTCCATGGGCATGGAAGGACTCTGCAGAAAGACAGGGAGCCGTGCCTCCTCCAGGCCTCGTGTAGGGTTCCCCGGCAACTGTGCCTCCCACCCACCTGTGCCCAGTCGTTCCCCCCATTGTGCTGCAGCCCCAGAGAAGACAGGGCAGTGTGGTAGCAGCCTGCTGGCTGACACTCCCCTGAGCCCTCCCAGAGCCTAACGCACACACTCCCTACCGCAGTCCTGCTGCCCGCAGGGGGAGGAAATAGAGTGGAGCGGGGATGTCCTGGCTGCTGCCGCAGGACCAACTGAGGGCAGGGAGTATGTGGCGAGTGTCCTGTGCTGCCCACTCCCTGCTAGGCTCTCCCCGGAGTGGGGGCAGCATGCCTCCCTCCCTGCCCAACGCAGCCATGTTCTCGGTAGTGCAGGACACTCCCTGTTTGCTCCCTGCCCTCTGTCATTCCTGCAGTGGTGGCAGCAGCCAGGATGCCCCTGCTCCACTCCCTTCCCTATGGGCAACAGGACCGCGGTGTGAGTGTGTGCAGCAGGATCCGAGAGGGCACAGAGGAGCGCTGGGCTGGTAGCCCCCCCCCGCTTCCTCCAGGGCTCCTCCAGCTCCTGGCACGATGAGGGACCAGCCGGGCATAGGCAGGTGGGAGGCATAGCTGCGGGAGTCCCACATGAGGCCTGGAGGAGGTGCTGCTGCCTGTTTACCTGCAGAAGGTCCACTTCTGAGCAAATCAGACTGCAACTATGTGCAACTACACTTGCTCAGTCATTCCTTGTTGCTTATCTCTTTGCTGTGAATTGAACTGCACACTCCCAGTTGTGATCTAAGTTGTGTGTTAAATGCAGAGCCTCTGGCTTAACACACCAGGCACCTTAAAAGAGGATTTGATTAATGGTTCTACTGGTATGAGGTTTACAGTGCACTTAGAGCCCAAGCCTATGTTCGTCTACGCAGAAGTAAGTCCCATTAAAGACAATGGTCCCTACTCCCAGGAAAGTGTGGATGGGATTGTGGCCTTACTCTGTATTCTTTTAAAATCTTTTCAATAACACCAACGATTTTAAAAGGTTTTTAATAAATTAGAGACTATGTTTTTAATACTGTTTTTACTATATTGTGTATACTACTATGTATACCACTATTTTAATACTACGTTTTTACTATGCTATGTATACGTACGCATACTATGTTTTTAATACTTATTGACAGGCCCCTTCCTTCACCAATGCAAAGTGATCACCTTTCTTTCACATGTTCAGGGGGAAAGGAGGGGTCCGCTGGAGAGAGAAGGATTGATGAATTGTCAGCCAGCTGCCCTCTCTCTCTCATTAAGGAGGCTATTGTTAAAGGACTGCTCAGTTTTTTAAACAGATTTTAAAGGATGCATTTTTCCCTGTCTCCAGGGATCAGCACATTCCTTCTCATTTGCAGTGGCCAATCGTGTTGAGTCAAACCCGTGTATAAAAAACATGTGTATAAATTAGCTGGACCTGTACTATGCTTTTAATAAATTAGAGATTTTATCATTCTTAGGTAACAAATACTGGTAGGTTATTTTTTAGGGTATGGCCTTGGGCAAAATCAGACTCAGACACACCCCTAAGTTTAACTCCTGAGTTATCCGAGGGTCATAGAAAATTCCATGATTTTTGGTTCAAAACCTGCCCTTGATTTATCTGTGAGTTCAACTTAGAGGCGAGTATATGCAGTACTTTTATAACATCATGGTTTTGATGATTGTCTGTTGGATCATAATTCCATGTGATTTTTTCCCCATGAAATTGACATGGTTCCTCTCCCCCTTTTCCCATGATCGACAATTCATGTGGTAATGGGGTTATGCATGACTTCCTCCACAAGATTGTTGACACAGACAGGGGCAGAACCTGATTTTGATTTGCCATGAGTGAGCAACTCCAGTCTCTGAATGTTTGACTGCATCTTGGAGTAGAACACAACCATGGAACACATCCCAAATGAGTAAATTCTCACACATTAATGGAATGCTTGTACTGCCTCTTAGGTATCCTAAGGCAGCACCTGAACCAGAGGGCCAATTTAAACTGACTAAACTGTTGGAGATGCAATATGGCTTAAGGAGATTAGTGCTGAATTTGACATATGACTGTATGTCTCCTTCAGAGCACACACACAGTTCATGCCCTTGTTACATATGCACACATACAGTCCTCCCCCTTCCAAAAAAAGTACAAAAGAAAGCTGAAAAGTAATAGGACATGTTGGCTGATTAGCAAGTTCCGCATGTGCTGACAACAATAGGGCTTAGTGAAGACTGACTAAATTTACAATAACTTTAACTGCTTGATTTGATAAAAGTCAGGCTGAACTCAAATGATAATTTGGTGGTGTGAATTCACCTCTATACTTTCACATATCTATTCCCTATGCATGCAAGTAATTTTTCAGTTTAACCTTAAACAAAACAAAACACTATATCCTGTCTTTCATCCTCTTAAGGGTACTCCCCAATGAACTGCATAATAAAAATTTTACCATTTTACATGGTACATAAAAATCAACACCACACACAAAAACAAAATAAGCAGCAAGAGCTAAGGGACTGTATCATAATCAGTCACTTAACTTAGCAGGGTGGGACAACACTTAACACTAAAATGCCTGGCAAAAAGAAAGGTTTTGACCAGATGCTGATATAACAGTGAGGGGGCCAAATGAAACTCCAGACAGTTTCACTGTCAGGGGCCACAACCAAAATGGCTCTGCCCTGTACTTCCTTCTAAATACACTTGGGATAATGAAGAACACAGAGAAGAGCATCATGATGAACAGCGGCAAAGGGCAGATTCATAAAGGAGGAAAAGTCTCCAAGTAACCTGAACTCAAGCTGTTTAAAACTTTAAAGGTTAAAAACAACACTTTGAATTGAGTCTAGAAGCATACTGGTAACCAGTACAGACGATATAAAATAGGAGTCACATGGATCCAGACACAGACTTCAATCAGAACGCTCTGGACCAGGTGGTTTCTGAGGCCAATCTAGACAGAACATTAGGGTAATCAAATCTAAGAGTAATGAAGACATGCGTTACCACATCTGCCTTCACTAAAAAAAAGCCATCATTTGCACAATGTCCAACTTGTGCGCTAAGGCAGTCCTAGTCACAGAGCTGCCACCTGATCATCCAGGAACACAGCCAGATTCAGAAGCACCCCTCACAGTGAACCCAGTTCCTCAGAAGGCATGCAATGTCCCACAGGCTGTATTCCCAGATTCTGATAAACTCTCCTGCTGGTTAGTAATACCTCCCTCTAGTCTGGATTCAGCTACAACTTTTTCACCCACACAGCCAGTCCAGTGCTGACAAAGACACCTAGTACCTTCCAGGAAGGAATAGATGCACCCAACCCAATCCTGGAAAAGCTGCCCAAAAGGATAGCATAGTCATAACAGCCTCAAAAGCAGCTGAAGGGGTCCAGCATTAAGATACTATTATTATTATTATTATTATTATTATTATTATTATTACTTCATATAATTATATATTGCATTTCAATTAATGAGTTTACAAGGCAGTTTACATAGTAAGAATGAATAAAGATATGGGCTCCAGTCCGCAAAAGCTCACAACAACCTTCAGAAGAGGCACTGCGCTGGAATAAACTCTGTTCAGTTACTCGAGTACATTATCCATCAGGGTAACTAAAGCAATTTCAATCTTGAACCCAGGTCAGAATCAAGACCGGAAGTTCCCAATTCAGGGTGTTGTGGCACCCAAGTCAAGGAGAAAAGATTGCTAGGCCCTTAAGGGGCATGGCAATGTACGGACTGTGGCAATGGCGCTTCTGCAATGGCATTGCTGAAATGCCAAAAGGGTTTTTTTTCACTTACTGGCAGGTTGCTATGGACCTCTGGAGGGTGTAGGGAGCCCACAGCATGCTCTGTTGGTCTCCCCACACTTCAGAACTGCTCCAAAATACTATCATGACCCACTTCTGCCTTCACAACAAAAACTGTCACCATTGCCAGCTCCTCCCCGTGTCCTGCAAAAACTTACAAGGTCCTAAAGTTTCACAGAGAGTTTGGGAACCTCTGATGTAAACTGATAATGATCAAGGTAATTAAATTATCATCCAAAAAAACCTGGAATTGGGTTGTCACTGCCCAATGCACAGATCAAGTCATTTAGAAGTCAGTCTGCAAATTTCTGGGTCAGCTGGCTCCAGTGAGCTTTTTAAAAAAGATCGTAGTAAGAACTTTAACCAGCAATAACCAGTAAAGACTTATGGACAACAAACAACTCTTTCAAAGAAATATTGATTACCTCAGCCATCCAACTTTTTAGTCCTCCTCTGGTCTCTTAAGGACCAGAAGGGCAGGGTGCATAGGGGGCTGTCACAATCCTTCAAGAACACATCCTCAGAATCAACAAGCTGAAACCCATTAAATAAAAGAGGCCAAGGAGATGCCTCACAGGCACGGTATTACCCTCAATATGGAGTCCAAGTCAGAACAAACATGAACAACCTTATCAGTGCAGCATCTTGCAATGGCCAGCCACCAGTATAAGGATGTAAAACCAGTTAACAATCCAGGACAGTTCTGCACAGACACAACGGTGACAGAAATATACTTCCTTCACCACCATGACCTCTGTGGAGGAGGGTCTAACATGAACTCTAGCCTGTGCTTGGCTGGACTTATCATGGGTATTCCATCACTGACCTGCAGCTATTTCATTTCCTAGAGTTCTTCAGAAGACCAAGGCAAAAGGTCCTAGATGAAGGGAGAGGGCAGTTGGGAATGATCATGTTAACTGCTTAGGTCATTTCCCTGTTCAGCCAACTTTTCAACAGGATCACCAACAACTGTACCGAGCAACTCTCTCAGAGCAGTCAGAAATTCATTCGGATCCATCAATCTCTGAGGTGCAGACATCCACAGGCCATCGCCCCTGCAGAAGCTAGGAGTTCTGGAAAATCTAAACCCTATCAGAGAGTGATCTGTCCATGACAAGTGAGTTACCGAGACGTCCCCCACTTTCAGATCACCATCATCCTGCCTGGTCAATCACATCAAATCAAGCATGTGCCCAATCAAGTACGTGGGACCTGACATTATCTGGAACAGGACCATGGTATTCATAGTAACCATGAATTCCTAAGCTGCATCACACAATTTGTAAACATAATTTTAAAAACTTCTAGTTTGCATGGTGAGGAAAAAAACTCAAAATTCTTGCACAGCAGAAGTGCAAGCATATATAAAGCTACAAATGCATGATAAACTACATCACCAGGAATCCCTGCAGATAACTAAAATCACAGATACATGGACAACCCCTGCTGCACTCCCCTCACCGTCAGAGGCCCTTCTGAGCCCTGCAGGGGCTGTGCACATCCACCCACGACCTCTGTGGGTCTCAACCGTTTACGCTGAAAAACACTACTTCCAATATTTTCTAAAACCAGAAGTCACGTTTTTATGCCTTTAAAAGGCATTTTGAGGGCAGAGGAAGCCACTGAGGTTCCCCAAAGCCTCCTGATTGCCAGTGGGTCTCCGTGGACCTGGGCCAGCTCTTTAACTGGTGCAAGTCTGAGAAGAAAAAGGGTTTGTGTCAGGAGGCAAGGAAAGGATAGAATATTGGCACACATGCAGCACAACATGCCCCTATTTGGTCTCTGCTCCGTTCTACCCTTCCCTGCCAACTAGCATTCCTGGAAGGGGAAGCAAAACACTAAGTTTTTCAGGTGCCTGGACACTGGTGTGAAACACTCCCTTGCCAGCAGAGCCATTCAGAGCAGCAAGGGCAAAGCTGAGGTGAAAAATGTAGCACCTGAAAAACTTAATGTTTTGTCCCCGTTGCAGGAACACCAGTACCGCCACCCAATTATGACATCCCTGCCAGCTTACCTGCACCCCCTTGTGGAGCAGGCCACTGCCACTACTTTGGATGGCGGATCTGAAATTGCTGCCAGCAGCCCACTTTTTGTGACATTGTTAAGGCCTTTGCAACATTGTAACTGGGTCATGTAACTAGCCGTTAGTATCAACACACTCTTCACGTGCTACTTGCATAGCAAACAGATAACACCAGAGAATCGCCACAGCAGTTTCAGAAAAGATGATGAACATCATAAGCATAGCATAACCCTGCAAAGCCAAGCACCAGAAATTGCTAGATCACACTGCCCGAAAACCCTGCCTTGATGTACATGTATGTGTGTTTGGTGCTTAGAGTCTTAACAGTTCAATCCTATTCAGGATTGGGCTACTGCACAGAAGGGCTACTGCTTTATAACAGCAGAACAGAGTCATAACACTTAAGTAAATCAGGTTACATTAATAAAACAATTCCATTATAGCCACTAGGAACTCTATTTGGATAAACAAGGACATTTTAAGATTTAAAAAAGTCACAGCTAGTTCCATGGTGCTTTATGAAGACCAACTAACGGAAAATTATCTTGCTTTAATGCACAGCAATTGTTTCAACCCACAACACCACCTGCCATAGCTGGCACTCAAATTGCATATGGTGGGTATAGGATAGTGAATTTAAATTTTTGCTTAGATGGCTTGTTCCAATCTGTGATTTAATATGTTGTTTGACTGCAAACCCCTCAGGGATATGAAGTTAGTCTTTTAAAAATCTAAAACAGCACATATGTTTGTGCCATGCCTCAAGCTCCAGGGATATGGCAGGATGTAAGCCTGATAAAATAAATGCTTTTTTTCAATTGGGGGGGGGGGAAGAGGACAATTAATATTATATCAGCTGAACAAAAGGTCTTCTGCTCCCTTAAGTAACTCTGCACAGTCTCATTTGCTGCTTCCTACTAGTGTAACTGCCTCCTTGAACGTGTACATCATGCCACTCTTCCCTTCCTTCAAACCTTTTCTCAAAACCCACCTTTCCTGAATGGCCTCTGCCTGATCCTCTTAATCCTCATTAAGGATTGTAACTGTAACTAAGGTTACAGTTACAAATACAGCAACATTTGTCCACATTCTTCTCTCCCTACTATTGTCTGTCTCTCCCACTATTGTTTCCCAAGTGTCACCACTGCCATCTCCACCTGGTACTGCTTCTTGGGCTAGGACTGGGTCCCTCTCCTCCTCACAGAGACTGACAAAACCACCTAATGCCCTATTAGCAGCAGAAGCCACTATGGAAAAAGAAAAAAGCTTCTATCATTTAAATGAATCACTACTATATTTTTATTCACTTTACATAAGCCACTCTGGTAGCCTTTTTGCCAAGCAGGGTGCATATATTTCAATACAGTACATAAAACAAACAATACTGTTTATTTTAAATGGTAAACTTCTTGGAAGCAAGGACCCATCTACATTGCTTATGCAACACTTTAAGGTGTCATATACACCAATCAGATGACGATGACAACGACACACGAGTTCATTTCCACATACAAGCAGGATGCCAACATTTTCCACAAAGACTAAAAAGTTACACCAGAGATTCACTAGTTGAATTGTTAAATACCAAGAAACAAACAACCCTCCCAACATACATAATGGAAGTTTCATTGTCTTGTGGCTTTTGTGTTTCCTGCATGGCCCAGCCATACTTGTTTGTACAACTAGAATATTCAGGTTTAAACAGATAAGAATTCAGTAGTTATCTTATGTCAATTATGCATTATATTAATGTTCCAAATGTGCATTATATTAATGTTTCAAATATTATCCTACTGCTTCTTTCTCAGGTTTGTAAATCCTCCTCATCTCTCCCCCCCCCAACCTGACATAAGTAAAAGCATTTCCTGCCTCTATGGAAATTAATTATTAAAGAGATGCTAAGCATTAGAGCAATCACCACCAATTCAGTATGCATCTGGGATAATATACAAATTGCCTATTTGTACAACAATGGCTACATTCCTGCCCTTGAAAGAAAAAAGAAAAAGATTGTACAACTTAGATTTAGTTTGTATTTGAAAGTGTCAATTATTCATAAGTGGAATATTGGGGGAAGAGATTGCTACTGTTCCTTACAGAAAAAAACATGTATAAAACCAACACTCAGCACTGTACAAGATTCTAACTAGACAACGCCCACCTTCAAACATTTGCAGGGAAGAAAAAAGACAACTATGAACACTATTTTCACAGTTGCAGTTATATTGGATTTGCTAATAGACGGTGCTTACTGAATATCTATCAAGCTGAAATTTCAACGCATTTCTCTTCAAGGTTAACAGAAAGATAAGAACTGCCGACACAGTTAAATGTATCAGAACGTATGACAGACAACTACACAGGATGAAGTTTAACTAAATGCCCTTGTGTATACAGGACCAGAAAGAGTAGAGCTCCGAGGATTAGAAAATGAAGTTATACGATTACAGCCAATTTACTACTACAGTATCTTTGACCTATTTTAAGCTCTAGGTCACCAAACACAAAACAAAACACTGCAGGCATCTTCCTTTTCCCTTGAATCTGTACATAGGAATTAGCAGTATCACACAAGATACTGCATTGTAATTACAGCAATACAAGAACAATGCATATCCTGAAGCCCCTTCTTCCTCCTGGAAAATAGAGCTTATATATGTGATTTAGAGTGTTGGGTTTTCAAAAATGCTTCGTGTTTGACATTTTCCATTACACACAACATATGCATATATTTAGTATCCAATACAACTGTTACAAGGAAGCAGCAAGGTTATCCGTACAGTAGTTGCTTGCAAAAGAGAAACAAAATGACTGAAGAAAATGCTTGGAAAGCCTCTCTCCATTAGTTAAGGAAAGCCACTGCTCAATTGTCATGCTCCGCATCTTCCACATTACACTGAAAACATGAACATACCAAATATGAAGTCATAGCACTTCAGAAACACACCTTGTAATCCTTCAGACTCTTCAGCTCAATATAAAAATCTCAGTTTTTTCCTTTATCTTCATTCTGCAATATAAATAAAATCCACATCCCAAATCCTGGCTGTTTTATTAAAAACAAGCAGCAACAAGCAGGGGAAAAAAGCATGTATTACAATATCTCTGCCCTGCGTTAACTTAAACCAACATTGTCTTGTTGTAAACCAAAACACATGCTGAGTGAGGATGTGCGCACATCGCAGCTTATCTCTTCTCTCATCTGCTTCTAATGACAGCTGATAAACTAGCCACAACTAATCCTTTTCTAGCTGCTGATCAAATAGACAATCCAGCATGGTGGAGCACTCGAAAATTCCTTCTGCTTCTGTTCTACTGCTGCTCTAAAAAGCAGTTTCCTTTCTATTGAGATAATAGCCTTTTCTGCAGTCACATGACTCAGAACCTACATTAGCACAGCGTTATGATAATAGACCTCCCCCATTCTGCTGCTATTAAGGAGGGCATCTCTCCTAAAACCCACTTAAACATTTTGCAGAGTTTATTGCCAACACTGTGTCTCTCCTTGGAAAATGAACAAAAAGCAACGAAAGCATTCTGTTACTATGCCTTCTCAATATAGAATGCCCCTGCTACAAACAATTAATATAGGATTAAATCAAGAACTTTGCATGATATTTAGCAGGGACAAGTAATTATTTGGCTTTTGTACTGTAGATTTTTAGCTGTAGACTTGACTGCACATTTTTTTCTGTCATGTCATATGAATAAATCCTTTGTAAATATCAATGCACATTAAAAATATGCATGTTTGAGTTTCATTTATTTTGTATGGGGTGTGTGGTTGCACACCTCTGTCCCAGTGAATGCCTAGCACACATAACTTTATAATTAAAATTCAGGTGACAGAGACTGTCCGCTCCAAATTTGGAATACAAAGTGCATCAGAGAAGATATGTTTTAGGGTCTGTTCACTTTTTTCTCTCAGTTCTTGGGCACAGAGCCTGGAGTCAAAGCATACAATACATGAATATACATGACTGTACAATACATTACTTCCTTTCAGACATACAGTGTTCACTAAATGTTTAAGGTCTGGTAATGTCAGGGAGCCAAGTTCATGGAAACCAAAAAATGAACAATAGCTTTCTTTGGAGAGTTTGTGTTGTCACACTGCTATGAAGCGATTCAGCTGAGCCTTACAATGGTTGGAATTTGAATGCAGTGTTGTGAATACCTTTTTAAAAACGTATTTTTATTTATGTGCACTGGAGAGCAGAATGACTTGCTGTAAAGAATGTCTCCACCAAAACTGTATGTCAGCTCAGCACTGTTCCTGGGGAGGGAAATTACATTTTTCTATAAACATACATTTTTTCTATAAACATTTATGAAGGGTTTTTCTATAAACCCTTTGAAGGTGCAAGAAGAGTATATAGTTGCTTATTGTGACATGTTTTCTAGGCACTTAGGGGATAAAATTGCTTACTTCCACCACAACTTGGACTCTGCACTGGTAGATCTATGTCCCAAGCATCTGTAGGCCTTGCTAGGGATTCTTTTCAGCTTGTTGAGGTTGGGGGGCATTGCCTGAAGACTGCTGGAAACTAGATATGGCCTAACAGACTGAAATTAAATCCAGACAAAAATAGAGGTCCTCTTGATCTGGAAATTCAGAATATAGATGTTGGTCTATTGACCTGAATTGGGTCCCTCTGCAAGAACAGGTGCATAGCCTCAGAGTTCTGAGGTCTACTGAGAGTCTCTGCTGCGTGTGCTGTCAACAACAGGGATTGCGGCACAGTGAAGGAGGACATTTTTTTGCAGTAGCACCACAACTCTGGAACTCCCATCGGAATTAAGAACTGCCCCCTCACTGGGGGGGTGTTCCAGTGTGGGCTTAGAAACATTTTTCAGTTGGCCTTTTTATCTTATTGTCTCCACTGTTCATTCTCACTTTTGATGCTTTTTTAAAACAGTTTTTGCTGCCATTTTATTATTTTTTACTCTTTTGTTGCTGTTAATGATGTGTTATTGCTTTGCTATTTGATGGTTCCTGTTGCCACTTTTATTGCTACTGTTTTTACTGATGCCCCGTTCATTCCCTGTTTAATATTTATATACTGTATTAAGATTACCTGCTGCTCTTTGATTGGTTGTTTTATGAGTCATTTTACTGTTCTATTTCACAAGGTATATTTTATATTAGTCACCTTGAATGACCACATCAGTGGGAGAAAGGTGGGATAAAATTATAAATAAATATTCAAATTGGGAAAGTATGCAATTGTAGCTCAAGGCTTTTCTCCACCAGAATTATCCAGCATTAGACAGGTTTGAAAAACAGTTCCAATTCTCAAATGCCAATATCAAAGTTTTAGGCACCAATCTGCTCAGAAATTCTGAAAGTTAACTAGCAACAAATCTGAATAGCTTTGGATTTTTTTGAGCTCTGATATAGTATGTCTCCTTGAGAATCTTTTTACCATGTTGGGAAGGAAAGCAAGCATGAAAGAAAACAAATCTTCAGACTGTTTGGATACTATTTAATTTCTGAAAGACACAGCATTTCTCCCATGACCTCTAGGTTGTATCTAAATATTACAGTACATTATGTTAAGAAGAAAATTACCTATCCATATGATATGCCTGAAATCCTTAAGTACAAATGGACAATAGATGGCATGATTAGCATTAACTTTCACAGTACTTTTTAACCCGTGCAAATTACTTGTATTCTAGTATTTTCCTTCCATATTTCTTCCTTGTCCAACAAAAAAGGTGGCAAGCACAGTGATTAAGTTTACAGATGATGTGTTCAGGAAAAGAATAGAGAGCATTGCTGAGGCAGATCCAATATTCAAGAAAAGAAAGGAAGATTAGACACAGGCAGAGAAAAATAAAATGAGCTTCACAAGGACAAATGCAAAGTAACCCACTTGGGAAGTAAAAATTAAAGGAGCATGTACAAAATGAGAGCATGCTGACTAGACAGTGGTATTGAATTGCAGACAGATGTAGGGTTAACAGCAGATGTAGATTCAACACAGACATTGCAATATAGTAGTAAAAGCCATACTGTCAGTATTGCAGTGGAAAATAAAGGGAGCAGAAATAATGTAAATAAAAAAGACAGCCTAGTTAAGAGGTACTAGGATGGCTAAATGCCAACTGAATTGAAAACAAATAGCCTTCAACAATGCACAGCTAATGGAGTGACAGTGAATGGGACTAAGAGAATTATTAAGGGTGAGCAGGAGAAGTTACCACACTGTATCGACATCTGGTGAAGTTGTAACATTATTACAGTATCCAAATAAGATTCCCTGTCTCCTTTAACCCTCTCAGAGAACAGCTACCAGACTGAGGGGCACTACTGCTGAACTATAACTCTATTGTATAGCATAGGCCAGTGGTTCTCACACATTTAGCACTGGGACCCACTTTTTAGAATAAGAATCTGTTAGGACCCACCAGAGGTGATATCATGACCAGAAGTGACATCAAGTAGGAAAATTTTTTAGCAATCTTAGGCTGCAATCCTACCCACATTTACCCAGGAGTAAGTCCCATTGCCCATCATTGTTAAAAAAATATACATAGTAGCTTGTTAAAAGTACAGGTCTAACATTTCCCCAAATGCAGTCACATTCCATGGGATCATCAAGCCTAATATATTAAAAATAAAATATTGACATGAACAGGGACCCACCTGAAATTGGCTCATGACCCACCGTTTGAAAAACACTGGTAGGCTAAAGAAACAGTTCTGCTGGACCAAGTAAAGTTAAGTAAAAACCATTAAGATGCAGGAAGACATCAGGAGAAAATTACTGGTTGAAATCTACATCCAAGATGGTTATGTCTCTTATGATAGGGACAGTGTCCACTATTCAAAGGAATTTTCAGCCTAAACTGAAGGTGAAGCCAATAAATCTGCTTGCCTTCCTACAACAGGCAAGGGAACCAAAACGGACAATGACCCAGTGCAGGCATAAAACTGCCTGCTCTCCTAGAGCAGGGCTCTCCAGACTCTGGCCTGTGGGCCAGATCCAGCACCCTGCCTAATTCTTCTCCTGAGTGAATGGCACTTACCCTTCTGCAGAGGAGTCTCCCATCCCGGCACCAATCTCACCCAACTACACCCCGGCTTGCTGCACCTGCCTGGAAATCCAGGTGCAATGGCTGTTGGGGTGACAGAACCTGGAAGTGGCAGGCAGGGGCACATTTGAGGGGAGATTGGCACCATGACCAGGAGGCTCCCAGGTGGAATGGTAAGTGCTGCTGCACCAGGGAAACTTTCCTAGTGCACAGCAGTCTAGTTTGGAGACCACTGTCCTAGAGCAGCAAAACACGGCACAGACCTTTCAGAACCTTCTTTGCTGCGAAAAGGATGGACAAATCTGTCATAATTTTTCACTGTTTACAGCAGTTTGGAGGTGCGGGGAGGCCTGCAGAGGGGGTTATAGGCTTTCTGGACCTCTGGCAAGCCATAGCAACCTGTATGTAGGTTCCCCCCCCCCCACACACACACACAGACACCCTGGACAAGACCCTGCTCTACTGGGAATTTTATTTTATCTGCACTTAAACAAAATGCTCTGCAATGAACAGTCAATGAACAGAAAAGGCCGGAAAGAGTGATTAAAGTCTATGTATTTATATTCCTAATATTTAGTTCTATTTACTGCCTAATTACATGATGAGAGTGCTAGAAACTTGTTTTTACTAGCGTTTAAAACTTACATGCATTACCAGAAGATATAACCTGTTTGTTCTACATTTTCTTTGTATACAAAATTTCCCTAACTCTATGCCAACTATGCAATGCATGAACTTTCTCTGACATTAATCTACACTTCAAGGGTCAATGCTGGCATAGTCTTAAGGGAGTATAACATCTGAACACAGATCTTAGCATGAACCAAGATTGTAATCCTATATTCATTTTAAAGGGAATAAGCCTTAATGAATTAAAAAGGCCCAGTAAACATGCATAACATCTGGTGTAAACTCCACCACTACATCTAAGAACATAAGAACATAAGAACAGCCCCACTGGATAAGGCCATAGGCCCATCTAGTCCAGCTTCCTGTATCTCACAGCGGCCCACCAAATGCCCCAGGGAGCATACCAGATAACAAGAGACCTCATCCTGGTGCCCTCCCCTGCATCTGGCATTCTGACATAACCCATTTCTAAAATCAGGAGATTGCGCATACACATCATGGCTTGTACCCCATAATGGATTTTTCCTCCAGAAACTTGTCCAATCCCCTTTTAAAGGCATCCAGGCCAGATGCCGTCACCACATCCTGTGGCAAGGAGTTCCACAGACCGACCACACGCTGAGTAAAGAAATATTTTCTTTTGTCTGTCCTAACCCGCCCAACACTCAATTTTAGTGGATGTCCCCTAGTTCTGGTATTATGTGAGAGTGTAAAGAGAATCTCCCTATCCACTCTGTCCATTCCCTGCATAATTTTGTATGACTCAATCATGTCCCCCCTCAAGCATCTCTTTTCTAGGCTGAAGAGGCCCAAACGCCGTAGTCTTTCCTCATAAGGAAGGTGCCCCAGCCCCGAAATCATCTTAGTCGCTCTCTTTTGCACCTTTTCCATTTCCACTATGTCTTTTTTGAGATGTGGCGACCAGAACTGGACACAATACTCTAGGTGTGGCCTTACCATAGATTTGTACAACGGCATTATAATACTAACCGTTTTGTTCTCAATACCCTTCCTAATGATCCCAAGCATAGAATTGGCCTTCTTCACTGCCGCCGCACATTGGGTCGACACTTTCATCGACCTGTCCACCACCACCCCAAGATCTCTCTCCTGATCTGTCACAGACAGCTCAGAACCCATCAGCCTATATCTAAAGTTTTGATTTTTTTTAATTTCTTCTATCTGATAATAGAAGACTGGTTTGAGGAGAAGAATGTTTTCTTTAGTGTGGGTATCTATGGCTCATACCCTTCAACACTTTTTGTGTTTAATTAGTTAAAAGCTCAAGAAGCAACTGTATTAAGTCACCTGATACTCTATTAAATAAAACAAAGCTTGTTTCAAGCATCTCTTAATGCTCAAAAATTCTTTTAACATTCCTCACTGTATACTTGAAAGCAGCTATGGAGTTAAAAGTTTGCACAGACACGTCCATAGTGGACTTCGTTCTTTGTTTTCTCTAAGTTCAGAAGTTCTGTTTACTATGTTAGAGTGGGTGGGACTGCTTCTGATGTTGCAACTATCTCTAGTTACCACAAGACTACGTCTGCAAAAAAACAAGGGGGTGTTGATTTTAGGAACAATCAGATTCAAGCTCAGAACTATCTTCAAATTGAAATCTTTTTGCAAGAATACTTTGACACTTACAAGCTTGGTTCAGGATACACGGTCAAGTCTATAGAGTGCAAGTGCTTCAAAGGTTTATAAATATGGAAGAGACTGATAGTTTGGGTAGCTTCCTGATTTTTTTCTGCTGCTAAACAGAAAAACAGCTTTTCCAGAGTGCCAGTTCTATTAATTTTTTTTTTAAAGGCACTTTACAGGTAACTTTTGAAAATAAATCTCACACAGCATATCAGCCTCTGAAGTTCTTTAACAGCCTCCTTCAGAGAGTGCCAGGATGATCGCACTAAATAGAGAGAGTAGCAACAATGATCCCATTAAATAACAGAGGTAAAACATCTCATAATTGTAAATAATTGCTCACCTGGTAGCCTGTAATGAGTAAGAGTAGGAACATTCTCTAGGCAGGGACACTTTTGTAAATTTGATTAGGATTGTTATTTTTTCCCCTTCTACTGTGCCAGAAATGACTAAACACCTGTTAAGTGCAGGGCACCAGGTTAGTAAACGTGTGTTGAGTAATTTGCAAGACCATGAGGGCGGGTGCAATTATTAAGCCAACTAAGTAGCCAC
Source organism: Tiliqua scincoides (assembly GCF_035046505.1). Classification (NCBI taxonomy): domain Eukaryota; kingdom Metazoa; phylum Chordata; class Lepidosauria; order Squamata; family Scincidae; genus Tiliqua; species Tiliqua scincoides. Next base: position 38,536,849 of record NC_089824.1, on the reverse strand, counting down.
CTAGAGCACACACCTCAGAGAGGCACAGTACTAACCTCTGAGGCACAGTTTTATACAGATTAGTTTTCTGAACTCATGGAAAAAGTGCAATTGACATTCTATTTTAAGATAAATACCACAATAGTGCTGTGGAGTATAATTATGAAGTCTCAAGAAAAGGTTTGTGGTGGGTGCAAGTAGTAAGCCTTGCCTACAGCACAAAATAGCCTGGCACTGGCCCCAAAGACTGCAGAACATAACCCAAAGTACTTTATAAAACTTCGTTGTATTGTAAGCCTTTGGCTTGGTGAATCAAGGGTAGTAGCATCTTACACATTTGTGTCATGGAACCTGTCACAAAACTAACAACATCTACTTGCTGATTGGCAACACTTCCCTTTTTGCTTATGCATTTAGTACATGTGCATCACAGGGCAGAAAGAATTATGGCATTATAGCATTTGACACTGTTCTGGAAGAAACCCAACTTCTATCTCTGTATTGTGGACTATAGTTTAAGCCAGGGGTGTCCAAAGTTTTTGGCAGGAAGGCCACATTGTCTCTCTGACACTGTGTCGGGGGCCAGGGAAAAAAAGAAATTTACATTTAAAATTTGAATAAATTTACATAATTTAAAATGAATATATTAAAGATAAACTTATATGAATGAATGAAGGTCTTGCAATAGCTCAAGGTCTATAAAAGGCCTTGCATAAAGCGAGGCTGGCATTTCCTTTGCTACCACTACTGCATCACAGACGTGAAACAAGAAGCAGTGGAGGGAGCCCTCATCCCACAGCTCACGCGAGAGGTCAAACAGTCGCTCTCACGCCGAAAGCAGGTGTATCAGGCCAATGTGGCTCCAACAAATCTCCAGAGGGCCAGAGGTTCATTGGAGACTGGGGGCTCCCTGAGGGCCGCATTGAGAGGCCTTGAGTCCCGCAAGTGGCCCCAGGGCCGGGGTTTGGGCACCTATGGTTTAAGCTGTTCATAGTTTTCAAAAAATACATAATCTTCATCAGACAGAAATATTCAGAGCAAAAATGAATGAGGACTGCATTAGTGTTGACTACCATCACAGTCTGGGCCAGATAAGTGCCAGTTTGTGCTTCCTCCTTGCAGTGGCATTGCTAGGGGGTTCGGGCCGCACCGGGTGATACACCCTGGGGGGTGATGCATTAAAATAACAGCTTAGGAGCTACCGCATCATGCCATACATCACTGGATGCAGAATTCCCAGTGGAATGCAATGCAAAAAACAGAATTGAAATAGCTCCTTTCCTTCAAAAGTTATGTCCCAAAAACTGGAAAGAAAAAATGAATGGATCCCTATGGAAAGTGAAAGTGAGCTGTATGACATGTTTACTCGTGTGTAGGCATACTTGCCATAGTCCATCGGAAAGGGCAAGCCAAGAGGAATCCAACGACACCAGAATGGTTCTGATCCAATAAATGCAGCCCCCCCAAAACACCCAAGAAGGTCCCTCCCTCCCAGCCCTATGGAAATCTATTAGTCTATTGAGCCCTATGGAAATCTAAGCAGCCTCATGGTTGCATTTACTCATGAGTAGGCAGACATGCCTTGGCTGCTGGTCAGGCCAAGCAAAGGGGAATGTGAGGACACCAGAATGGTCCCAATCTGATGGAGCTGGAGTGCAACAAATGCTCCAGAAGGCAGCCTTTCTCCCCCCACTAAAAAGGACAAAAAAAGAGGCTTCAACTGGTAAGGGGAATGTTTTCTAATTTTCACTTGCAACGTCAGGTGGGTCTTTATCTTGATATGTCTGAAATAGAAGAACTTTAAACTGGGCACTGGGGAGGGCTGGAAATCTCACTGATTCTTTTTGGGGGGTTGTTATTGCAGGCAGACTACAGAGTAAGCCCAATTGACCACTATGGCACTTCAGAGCAGACATGCATAGAATTGGGCTCACAGGCTGCAATTCTACCCACACTTTCCTGAGAGTAAGCCCCATTGATCACAGTAGGACTTCAGAGTAGGTTCACTTGGTGGAACAGGACTGGCTCCCCCTTATTTAATTATTTCCTTTATTTTAATTTGCTTGATGATGTCACTTCTGGCCATTACATCAGTTCCAATGGGTCCTGGACAGATTGTCTTTCTAAAAAGTGGGTCCCAGTGCTAGAAGTTTGAGAACTGCTGGAATAAGGTGTTAGTAAGTTGACACGGGGTGTGTGCGTGCGTGCGTGACTCTACAAGTTTTCAAAATCACTAAAATCAGAATTTGGAGAACTAATACCATCATGTTATATATCAATGCATAATTTCATGCAGAATGCAATAAAACAAACCACACTGAAATATCTGTGTTCTAACAAAAGGCATAGCCAAAAAACCAGTGGGGGCGGGGCGATGGTACATCACCATGCCCACCACCTGGAGTGACGCGCTGGCCTCCCACACAGGGTGACATGAATCCTAGTGACGCCACTGTCTCCCTGCACCCTAACAAAGTGCAAAGGAAAACAGGATTCCACGAGATAGAAAATATACATGTTTGTATAACTGTGCTTGTATAATAAAGTTGTACTTTACTAAATAGAAGTTGGCAAGTATTTAAACCAACACAGACGTTTTTCTAGTGGCAATTTGTAAAACTAGAACACAGAAAGTTCAAGATAAAATTGAGCACTACAAGAGACCTGAGGCAAGACAAGAGACCAGCTGGGGCTTTACCCTATTTGCATGTAAAAGTTTTTCTTTCTGGAGTAATATAAAAATCAGAATTGGAAGACAACCAACCTACTGGGTAACTGCAGGAATATTCCTCAACTTTAGTTGATGTATATTTTTGGATTTCTCACACAACCACAAATCTAGCTGCCAGCTCTTTAGAAGCAAATCAGTCCAGCTCTCTGGTAAGACAGAACCACATACAGAACCACACAGATCCCTTCCCCAGAGGTCTCATTTCCACTGGCATCTTTGAAGAAAAAAAGAAACAGCAGAAGTCCCTTCTGAGCAGTGGAAGAAGTTCCATCATTTCTTTCCACCCCCATATCCAAGCCTGCATTTTTCTGAAGTCCCCTGCGTGCCCCAGAATACTTTGGAGAAGATAAGGGGTTGGTGGCAACCACCAACAGAGAGAGAGAGAGAGAGAGAGAGAGAGAGAGAGAGGGTTAGTAAGAAAGATCAGGTGCAGTGACAACATTACAGATGAAACAGCTACCAAACAAAACTCTGGGACAGATGCATTGAGTAACTCACAGCCCCATAGCTACTTGAAGGTTTTTGTTTGTTTTAAAGTGGGGGGGGGGGGGGGAGAGGAAAGCTAACATCTCTTTAAAAAAAAAAAGACACAAATCAGTGTTGACAGAAAACTCCATAATATTCATAGGAAACCAGCAAATTTGGGTAGAACAGAGGAAGCAATTATTTCATCAAAATACAGGCTATATGCCAGTTGCAGCAAATACCAAGTAATATATCAGGTCCTGGATCGCAGCTGGTGCTACAGATCTGCCCCTCCACTATGCAATTCTATAGTGAAGTAATAATTAGTATCAAGATGGCTCTCCCATCCTCATTACGGCAATGGTTGGAATCCTTCAATGAGATATGGATCCATAGAGCAGTAGTCATTGAAGCAATAAGAAATTCTAATTAAAACAAATAATCTTGATTTTCTAGAAGTGGAAATATGCTTCCAAATACAGAAGCCTGGGCTGTAGAGGCAGCAGGACTGGCAACACATTAAAGAATATACAAGAAAAGACAAACTGAAAGAATTCCAGCAAATCTTGTTTTGCTTCTTTTTTTTTTGCTCCAGCAAATCTTTGTTTTGCAAGGGAAAACCTGTTTATTTCAAGAAAACACACACACCTTCGAAGAGTACAAACATGCAACTGCCTAGCTTCAATACAGAGGGCCTTATTTCACAGTAGAGTTCAAAAACATTTAGTGCTAATGTAGTATAGTAACTAAGGGTGGAATCCCAACCCCTCCCCGGTTCAGCCCACGCAAATCACTTGCACCCACTGAAGAGTGTTGCAAAGGTGCCATAAAGCAGAGGGGAGACAGGCCAGCGCATGTACATTCACCAGCCTTCCCGCACTGATGCAGGCCCCGGGAAGGGATCAGTTTGCACTGGCCTAGCTTGGTCGGCATGGAGGTCTGGGGAGGAGGCAGGAGGGAGCGTTTCAGGGTGGGGGGAGGGTGGGTGGCAGGCATTCCCATGGGCAGGTGATGGAAGGGCAGGCAGGGAATGGGAGGTGGGGCAAGGATCCAGCAGTCATGCCAGATCCTAGACCTATTCCTGGTCAGCCCAGAGAAGTCCTGGGCTGCTCAGATTTGCACCACTAATTTAGGTGGCACAGATCCAAGTAGACCCATTGGGGCTGCCTTGGCTCTCCCCAGGGTAAGGGGAAAAGTTTCGCTTTGCCTCAGGCCGAGCCTCAGACAGCCCCAAACTTGCACTGGATACAGCGAAGGTCAGGTGGCCCGCCTGTTCCTGCACAAGTTAGGATTGAGCTGCCTGAGACTGAACTTTAAATCAGGATTTACCTAAGGTTACAAAATATAGAGTGACCCCCCCCCAAATACACAATTTAATAGCTCTAATTCATACATATTTCACTGTAAAAAAAACCTGCAACACCCAAACAACTAAGGGAAGCAATTGAAGAGATGTGTGATGCCATCCCAGCACATACACTGGTAGATGTCTGCAGATCCCTTAATCAGCTATGTCAGAGGTGTACATATGCCAATGGGAAACATTTTGAGCACTTGGTCCAATTAAGTAATTAATCGGACATTGCATTGGCATTGCACTGGCATTCTGACATAGCCCATTTTTAAAATCAGGAGGTTGCACATACACATCATGGCTTGTAACCCACAATAGATTTTTCTTCCAGAAACTTGTCCAATCCCCTTTTAAAGGCATCCAGGCCAGATGCCGTCACCACATCCTGTGGCAAGGAGTTCCACAGACCGACCACACGCTGAGTAAAGAAATGTTTCCTCTTGTCTGTCCTAACCCGCCCAACACTAAATTTTAGTGGATGTCCCCTAGTTCTGGTGTTATGGAGAGTGTAAAGAGCATCTCTTTATCCACTCTGTCCTTCCCCTGCATAATTTTGTATGTCTCAATAATGTCCCCCCCCTCAGGCGTCTCTTTTCTAGGCTGACGAGGCCCAAATGCCATAGCCTTTCCTCATAAGGAAGGTGCCCCAGCCCAGTAATCTACACTAAATTCACTTTATGAACTATACAGAGTATCAGCCCCAACCAGTTTACTGTCACAAACGTTTACAGGAAACATCTCCATATGTTGCTACATTGAATATATGGAGACATTAAGAAGTTCTGGATTTCCCAGGGCAGTTGCGTATTAACTCACACCTGATAACCAATCTGACCTGCAATATGTGTCCTATGGTTGGTGGCTATGGAGCCTCCACACAGCCATCCTGGGGATTTGTTCACCATTCCTCAGGTTCCATAGCATATTCTTGTCTTCTTTAAAGGTAAAACAAATCATCTGGATACCATGGTACCAAACTGGCTCAAATTCCCAAAAGAAAGGGGAAAATGCTGATTTGTTCCTACTCACTGGATGACTAAAGCAACTTTCCTGATCAGCACAGTATTTAAAAGAATCACACTACAGACCACTAAATTATAAAGGTATTAACCCAGACTGTGCAAGAAGTTTGTTATATTAATAGCCTACTCCATATAAACCTTGAAAATTAAAAAGGGTACCAAGTCACATATGAAAGTTATATATTTTTGTTTGTTAATGTTGCATTTTTTGCCAAAATTAAGATATGGCAAATTAAAAATTGTTAACACTGAAATTGGCTGCAGTCCTGCTTCAAGTTATGAATACACACCCCACTGAAATCAATTATGATGCAACCATAACTGGTTGCAGGATTGTAACCTCAGTGTATGTATTGAATGGCGTTGCATACGAAACTCTTCCTCATGACTTCAAGAAGTATGCCTTTCAAGACCTCCAGATAAAAATTCCCAATCCAATGTATGTCTATTCAAAGTATGTCCTGTTACAGTCAATGGAGCTTGCTCCCAGGTATGTGTGGGTTGCAGCCTGAATTACCTTTTAGGATAAATTCACAAGCTGAGATTCAAAGGTGTCCAGTGGCTCAGGTCTTACAAGTCTTGAACTAGGAAGTTCTAATCTCAATCAGAACCATTGTGTCTGTCTATCCAAGGATGCCATGCCCAAATGGAGAAACTTTAGCTTGCACAAGGCAGCCCCCAGATTTCTAAATTGTCACTTCCCACCCACACATCCCATCATATATTCAACTGAAGCTCCTTGACATTCAGGAGATTTTCAGGGGACTGGAATGAGGAGGAAATAATGCAAAACTCACATTGCATGAGTGAAATTTTGTTTATACTACTTTGGATATAGCTCATTGACTTCAGTGGAGCCAGAAAGAAACAAGTTTTCAGAATTAAATTAAGCCTCTGTTTCCCGTTTCGTATTTTCTAAGGATTTGCAATTTCCCCCCACTGCTATGGTGGCACTTAGCCTGCAATAGTATCACTATATGCTTGTAAATTGTGTGAGGGGTTTTTGCAAAGGACATTGTTTTTGCAGCATGGAAAAAAGTTTCATCCTTCTGTCTTAAAGTTAGATGTTGTATTGGGGAAGGAAGGGTAGGGAGAGACTGCAGATTTATTGCTATGTTTCTAGTACCACACAGTGGGCCCTCCTTATCCGTGGATTTCAATATCGATGCTGAGCCTGTGGCTGGAAGGTCTCAGAGGACCTGCTAGATGCAACCAAAGTGCTTTCCATTTGTGTCCAGGAGGTCTTCTGAGGCACAGAGAGGTTGTGTTCTACCTCCCTGAACCTCAGGGCCTCCCAGATGCTTCTGAAAGATACTTCTGGTTTGCTGGTATTTGAGCATATGTGCTGGATTTTGAAAACTGAAAACCAATAAAGAGGTCTTAATAAAAAGGGAGATGGAATGAATGTTGGAAAGGGGCATGTATCCTTGAAGAGAATAGCAACAGCCCTAATCCTAACCAACTTTCCTGTGCCAGTGTACACACAATGAAGCCTTGAAGAAACCTTCCTGACTGTTGTCCCATGCCCCTCACTGCAGGATGCAGTGAGTGCTCAATTGGCACAGCTGCACCAGCATAGGAATGTTCAGTTAGGACCAGGCTGTAAGTCATGGAACATTGTTGCAGGGGTCCTTTTTTTAGCCCTTTAAAAGAGTATATTCATTATCACAGTGTACACATCATTTATAATTTAGAAGTTAGTTCCAAATCCATAGGCACTGGAAGAGTGAACTGTGCATCATCCATGATGGCGCAGGTACTAGATATCGTGTCTTAAAATGTCTATACCTCTACAACAGGTTGCTCTTCAGGGAGGGGTGTCAGACTTTAGCTGGTACCTCCTGAGGTGCTACAAAAATGCTAAAGAAAACAGACTGTCAGAGAAAGCAAACATGTTATCACATGCAATAAGACAGCAGCAAAAAATGTTCCCATGCCTCTGGAAATGTATCATCTGTATAAGTCCTTGAATATGAATGTGACTCACTTTCATGTTAAAAACACACAATTTGTGAGTTAGAAATGGAAAAACTGTTTACTTCTTACAACCATCAAAACAAAACAGAAAGGAGTTTTGAAACTGGAATAGAGATGGCAGTGGCATTGCTAGGGGAGGTGCGGGCCTCACCGGGTGAAACGTACAGGGCGGGGGTAACACCGCTACTGGCCAAAATTTTTAAGATCTTGGTGTTTTCAAATACAGGTCCAGCCTATTTATACACAGATTTGACTCAACACGAGTGGCCACTGCAAATGAGAAGGAATGTGCTGATCCCTGGAGAAGGGGAAAAATGCATCCCTTTAAAATCAGTTTAAAAAACTGAACAGTCCTTTAACAATCGCCTCCTTAATGAGAGGGGGGGCAGCTGACTGACAATCCATCAATCCTCTCTCCAGGTGACCCCTCCCTTCCCCCTAAGTACATGAGAGAAAGGTGATCAGTTTGTATTGGTGAAGGGAAGGGCTGAGTGAAGCGCCTTTGTAAGGACTTGGAGGACTACTGATTGATGATTGTCTTCTTAATGACTCTTATCTTACATCGCAAACGTCAGCAAGGCTGTTTTTAAATCACCAGAGTAAAGAAACTTTGTTTTTTAAATTGATTTGCTATAGTGTGGTTTTTGCCATCCACTTGGAACGGAACCCACTTGAATAATGAGGCTCAACTTGTACCATGTATAATTTCATGCAGAATGCAATGAAACAAATCAGGTTTAAACATCTCTATCAAAAGTTTTAGCCAAAAACTCAGCGGCAGCAGAGTGATGGTGCATCACCAGTCCCCACCCAGAGCACTGCCCTGCCACTGCCGGGAGGAGCTTCATCATGATGTGGTAGTCTCCTGCAAACCTTAGTGACACCACTGAGAGATAGATTTCATTAAAGCAACAGGACATTAAAGTTAAATCTGGTGACAGTGTGGTCACCTGAGACTCTTTTCCATTCGTGTTGTGGTGGAAGAACAAGGAAACAAATAAAACAATCAAACCAAAACTAATACAGCGCTTTTAGCAAAAAGTAAAGCTATATTTTAAACTTCAGCAGCAGCATACAGTACAATATGAAGAGCAGTACTAGGATTTTGCATGAGAATTGGGAGGGACAGAGGGAGCCATTTCTAGAAAAACAGATCTCTAAAAATTATGCATTTAGTTATTTTTATTCTTCCAATTGCCCATTCACCCCACAATCAAAGACATGGGAAGATGCCTTACATGGAGTCAGATCCTTGGCCCATCATGGTCAGTACACAGTGAACTAGCAGCTGCTTCTCAGAGAGATTTCAGAGAGGAATCTCTTCCTGACCTACTTGAAGATGCCAGGGACTGAAACTGGGACATTCTGCATGCCAAGCAAGTGCTTTACCATTGAGCCACAGTCCCTTCCAACCCAATGTCATCATCCATTCCCAGTCCAGAGTGCTTCAGCACATCAAGCCTTACTGAAATGAGCAGGGTGAGACTAGTGGAGTTAATGTAGCTGGTCAAAGATGGAATATACCTAGGTATATATATACCTACTACTTAAACTTGTTCTGTTTTAGAATGTTATACAAACATTTTCTTGAGTTTCCAAGTATAAGCCAATTGATTACATCAACAAGAACAGGTGGGCGCCCTTATCCATAGGGAATCCAGTCCAGTACCCACACAGATATGGGGAACGCTGCCTCCACAACTCCGCACACCTATTAAAGTAGTTTAGTGCCTTCCCAGGGTGGAAAGTGTTCTTTTTACTGATCACAATAAGCATTCAAGCTTATAGGCAGGTGTCGGTCTAGTTTTTTCAAGCATTCAGGCTGCCAGTAACCTGCTTTAATTTCAATACAAGCTTGAATACTTATAGCAACCTATGAAAGAACATTTTTGCCCCTCAGATCCATGGATGATCTGATTCAGTGTACAGTGTCAATACTAAATCCGCAGATGTGTGGGCGGGCCCACACTACTTTCTGTAATTCAGTGCCTCCAATCAGAAAATGTAAATATATATTTTTAAAAGCTCCCTTACAGACTGGGCAAGAAACTGCCATGCTACTGAAACATATAGCCAATTGCTAAAATATTCCAGTATAATGAACACAACAAGTAACAGAGGTCAGTCAGATCAAAATAAGAGTGTTCAATATTTGATATCATATGGCTGCACTGTAAACATGCAATTATCAATATCAACGGCAAGAGACACAAGCATCAAGAGGGCCGCCACTTTCAAGTTGTGCCACAATTGGGGAACTTTTGCTCCACACCCTTAACATGGTATGAATGCATTGAGAAAGCACTTTGAAAATATTTTCCTATCACATTCACCACTTGTGCTCAAGGAGATACTTGCAAATTACTATAACCTTATTATCTATAAGTGGTTACATCTCCAAACATGGCCTCTGCTGCTGCTTTGGTCAATCAGCATTCACCTACCTGTACACTGTAACTCTTGCAATACACTGGAATTGAGACTAAAATAAAGATCCAATCCAAAAGACTATTTCTTCTTGCTTCACTGAGTTGTCCTAAATTTGATTTCCATATGAACTTTATTTAAACATTTAAGCTTTTTTTAAAAAACTACTTCCTATAGTTTTTTCCTCAAATTTTGTCTCACTCGCCAAAATGGTCATGATACTTTTGTAATAGAAAGCAGGTATACAAATACACCTGGATTATCATTTTAAAAAATTGAAAATCAGATGTCTTCACCTCATGCTTCAAAATTCTGGATATGGCACTTGCCTTCTAATACCAGCCAGCACACATTTGTAACATATAGGGCAAGCCAACAGACAGCATGCCGGGTTGTAGAGTTTCAAAATCAGTCTAAGATATTTGGGGAAGGGAGAGAAATAATGACAACCAGAGACGCACTTTACACTTCAAAATGTTAAATATTCATTTAGTAGTAAGCACTTTGCCAGGAGAATTTTAGAGCTCTGTGGAGTATTGAGGCGATTGGCTGCAGCATCTTGCACAAATATTGATGTTAGAAATGCATGCTCCAAATTTCTTTAGCTAGGGGGACTCAAGGCAAGGACTATCATCAAGAGACTCTGGAAGACTGAACAACACTGACTACAGAACCACAACAGCATTAACAACTTCAAAATTTAACACCTTCAAACGCTAAGTACATTAAGAATATTTATATACGACTCTTCAACAAAAATTAGTTCACAAATGATTCACATAACTAAATATATAAATTGTTCCCTCTCCAAAGGGTTCACAATCTAAAAAACACAAGAAACACCAGCTATTCAGAAAGATGCCATGCTGGGCTCAAGAGGGAGAGCTGCTCTTCTTTCAAACATGATAAACCTCCCCCTCCCCCACTAAATGTAATAGGAGCACCACTTTAAACACTTTAGAAAAGACAAAAAAATTTCTTTACCCAGTGGGTAATTAATCTGTGAAATGCCTTGCCACAGGATGTGGTAATGGCACCTGGCCTAGATGCCTTTAAAAGAGAATTGGACAGATTTTCGGAGGAGAAGTCCATCACAGGTTACAAGCCATGATTGGTACACGCAACCTCCTGGCTTTAGAAATAGGCTATCTCAGAATGCCAGGTGCAAGGGAGTGGCAACACAATGCAGGTATCATGTTGTCATGAGTACTCCCTGAGGCATCTAGTAGGCCACTGTGAGATACAGGAAGCTGGACTAGATGGGCATTTGGCCTTATCCATCGGGGCTCTTCTTATGCTCTTAGTGTCTCTTTGCCCAGTTAACAGGAGTACCTGCTATTGCAAACCAAGGCACAGCAATCTTTCATTAGCCAAGTCAGATTACCTACAGATCTGGCATGATCTATAGATAGCACATATAAGCAAACACTGAAAAAGACTGGATGGACTCCCTCTATTCCTAAAGTATTTACATATCATTATATAATTTGTGTTCAGATGTTCATTCTTTGAATCCTTTAAAGGTGGGTCTTTTTTATATACATATCTGATGGTTTGAAAAAATTCCACACAATAACAAATTACAAATTTGTGAACAAAATCAATCGCAGCAGTTATTATTTGACAAATTGTTTAATCTCACTGACTTTCAGACTGTCCATATTTCTGTTTTTAATACTTTTTAACCAGCTGGACGATTGTAGAATACTTTGAGACTGCACTCTTCGTGTCCCTATGGCAGTCACTGAAGCAAGTGCCTGAAAGCTTTCATCAGCAACTTTGATACAGGTACAGTCAAGGCCAAAATGCACTGATTTGTCTCAGGAGAGATATAAGAATTAATCTAAACTCAGAACAGGCTTCAGCATGAACTGGATTTTTAAAAGTTCCTTTAATATCTGAAACATCAGTTTCAGTCTTAGACCAAAACAGAGTATTCAAAAAGAAAATGGGAGGGATCTTATTAACAGTCAATGAACTGTATGGTTGCAAAACTTTAAAGGTGGGGGAAAAGGAGGAAAATTGAGTCTAAACAGACCACATAATCTGATATACAAAATATGTGACCTTTAGATCTCATCTTTATGCTGGCAACCTGAAATGTACTGGTAAGAAAAACAATCATGATGTTCTTCTGTGTATATACAAACATTCTAACAGACAGATATGTGAAGACAGAGCATTGAACATGAACATGTTAATACTGAAACATCTGCCAAATATATAATTAATGGAGCCAAATTATTTTGTACTGTTTGTTATTTTGACAGCCTCAAAGTCACACTGGGCAGTTCCCAAAAGCTTTTATACCTTGATCCTAAATATATTCACAGACAAGTACATCCCACTGATGTTAAGGGAATATACATGCATTAACAAAGGGTTTAGGATTTCAGCCTTAGAGGTGTTTAGCAGGTTTATACATTATTTTGGACAATTCTTTTACACAGTTAATGGTTCAGTACAACATTGGAGGGAACACACAGAAGTTATACATCGGCTTCTGTGAGAAATTTCTAGTTTAGGAGAACCTTCCAGTCACAGAAGTTCTGCCATTGTTCACAAGTGTCTTTTCTCATGGTAGCTAAAAGACTCATGCTGTAATGTTGGAAGGGTAAATATCCCCTCAGTATTAGCAAATGGATTGAAGAATTTCTAACTTAAATCAACTTTTGTACAAAAGGCAACTATGAATTGGTATTTTTGTGGATATTTGGAAGTTTTTCCTCGATTTCTGTGTATAGTGTGTGAAATATGCAAAAGCATAGATCGCTTTATATATAATTTATAATGTATTTCCTTTTCCCCTTTTCTATTCTCTCTTCCTTTCTTGAAAATAGATATGTTTTTATTTGAAATTGTTCTGTTTGTATTATCTTTAAAGTATTTTTTCTCCTCACTAAAAGAAAAAAGTAAGATTCGGGCCAACTGTATTTTTTAAAATGTCAGTTATCCACTCTAGTCCAAATGATCTGCAGTTCAGAACAATACTTGACATTTGTATAACTGCTTTCTTATGTGTATTAGCACAATCTTGTAAGGTGCATATCATCCCCGTATCACAGTGATTGAGAAGGTGGTGGTGATTGAGAAGGAGATGCTTGCCTAAGGCCACCTAGAAGGTTTATGGTAGAGGTAAGATTCAAACCAGGGAAGCCTTAATTCACAGCTCAATCTCTTGGCTACTACTCTATACCAGCTCTTATGTTGACAAGTCAGCTTGGTAACCTAGCCAGAAAGTAATTCATTCTAAAAATAGTATAGGATGTTTTGTGTTTCTGTTAAGCATCTTAAATTGTCATACAAAAACGAGACACTCCTACCCCACACTAGAAAACTCTAACACCCTTAAAGGCATAGTGTACTCCTGACTTCTCCTGTAAACATGGTGGAATATAATCATAATAGTTCTGAAAGGCTAACAGTATGTTAAGTCTCCCCTCTAGCCGCCCTGGGTCCCTTTGGGGAGAAGGGCGGGGTATAAATAAAGTTTATTATTTATTATTATTATCTGTAGGTGTTTTACACAGTTCCATTTGTTGACACAAGGCCAAGAGTTAGGAGTACTTCATCTGCTCACAACTAAAGCACAAAACACTGTTGCCATGTATAGTCTCAAAACATTTTTTTAATTAAGAGTCACAATTACACAATCCCACAGAGTTTAAGAATACATTTCATGTTAACCAGATTTTAAAAAGTATTTCCACAGTCAATCACTGGGTTGAACTTACATTCCAAGAAAGTGAACTAGAATGAACCAATATAATGACTACTTGTCATCTCCCTCTTAAGTTACTAGGGGTTCAAGAGGGTCTAGATGTTTGTAGTTCAGGGAAGAATATAGCTTGAAGGCATATGACTTTAGTTTTCAAAGTGATGAATCTCAGTATTTAGTGTGAACAGAAATGTGGTTCCCTCAGTTTAATGATGCAAACAGTAAAAACATAGTCCACAATTTGGATTAAATGACTCAAAGCCATTGGTGCAGATTTACTTGCAGGTCTATATCTTGTATGATGAGTAAAAATCTGTCTAATACAGAACAAAAATACAACACACAACAGTAACTTTGCAGCTGAGCTTCTCCCAATAAACTTTAAATATTAAACACCTGGAAGGGATTGACAAAAACATGCCTGTACATCAGGTACAGTCTCCAAACTGCCTGCAGCATTTACTTCCACAAAATGCCAGTAACTCAACTCAAGATTTGCAGGTCAGAATGTCTTGTTAAACAGTCAGTTTGGCATGACTTGATCCTGGGAGGTTGTGTCCAGGGTAACTCTTCTCTAGCCTTATAGGAATTATCTGTTTACTAAAGACTCATTAATTTTCAATGCAAAAAGTAACAAAAGGAAACATTTTTCCACCATTTTGACAAACTTTGATTTACAAGATCTAAGACTACCCAGGAGTACATAATGTTAATGAACCCGATGGCAAAATTAAGCTTTACAAGAAACTGAAGTTTCTGCTAAAAATAGCAGTCATACATTAGGCTTCCTCCTCCCTCCTCTAAATTTAAATTATATAAATGTAGTAAACATAACATTTACTACAATTTACACTATTCTGAAATACATAATATTTAGCCTGGGAAACAGGCATATATATATATATATTGCAGAGAGCGTCTATCCAGAATCGCAGTGCGGATTCCGAGCCAACAGGTCCACCACTGATATGGTATTCTCCCTTAGACAGCTGCAGGAGAAATGCAGGGAACAACGGCAGCCACTCTTTATAGCCTTCACAGATCTCACAAATGCTTTCAACCTGGTCAGCAGGGACGGCCTCTTCAAGATTCTCCCCAAGATCGAATGTCCACTCAGGCTCCTCCGCATCATCAGGTCTTTCCACAAGGACATGAAGGGCACTGTAGTCTTTGATGGCTCCACATCAGACCCCTTTGACATCCGAAGCGGAGTGAAGCAGGGCTGTGTTCTTGTTCCGACCTTGTATGGGATTTTCTTCGTTGTCCTGCTGAAGCAGGCCTTTGGAATTGCAACAGAAGGCATCTATCTCCGGACCAGATCAGAAGGAAAGCTCTTCAACCTCTCCAGACTGAGAGCAAAGTCCAAAGTTCAGCTGAAATGTCTACCTGACTTCCTCTTTGCCCACGATGCAGCTGTCACCGCCCACTCTGCCAAAGATCTCCAGCAGCTCATGAATCGTTTTAGCAAGGCCTGCCAAGACGTTGGACTGACAATCAGCCTGAAGAAAACACAGGTCATGGTTCAGGATGTGGACTCACCTCCCTGCATTACAATCTCTGCGCATGAACTGGAGGCTGTCCATGACTTTGTGTACCTTGGCTCAACGATCTCCGACACTTTCTCAGTACCCAGCTAAACAGACGCAACAGTAAAGCAGCTACCACGTTTTCCAGACTCACAAAGAGAGTCTGGTCCAACAAGAAGCTGACGGAACATACCAAGATCCAGGTCTACAGAGTTTGCGTCTTGAGTACACTTCTGTACTGCAGTGAGTCATGGACTCTTCGCTCACAGCAGGAGAGGAAACTGAACACTTTCCACATGCGCTGCCTCTGACGCATCCTCGGCATCACCTGGCAGGACAAAGTTCCAAACACAGTCCTGGAACGAGTTGGAATCCCTAGCATGTATGCACTGCTGAAACAGAGACACCTGTGTTGGCTCGGTCATGTCGTGAGAATGGGCGATGGTCGGATCCCAAAGGATCTCCTCTATGGAGAACTCATGCAGGGAAAGCACCCTCCAGGTAGACCACAGCTGCGATACAAGGACATCTGCAAGAGGGATCTGAAGGCCTTAGGAATGGACCTCAACAGATGGAAAACCTTGGCCTCTGAGCATCCCGCTTGGAGGCAGGTTGTGCAGCATGGCCTCCCCCAGTTTGAAGAGGCACTTGTCCAACAGACTGAGGCAAAGAGGCACACAGCTAGGGAGACACACCAGGGACAGACTACACTTGCTCCCAGTGTGGAAGGGATTGTCGCTTCCGAATTGGCCTCTAGACGCTGTTCCAGAACCACTTTTCAGAGCGCGATACCATAGTCTCCCGAGACTAAAGGAAGCCAATGATGAATATTTAGTCTGTATTGCTTCCCCACTTTTGTCAAGAGTAGCCAATGATAAATAGCAGGGGTGAAGAAAGAAGCAACTTAAGTCCAGAACATAGTGGCAGAGTCAAAAAATACATGGTGGAGGGGGGGCACTCAACACCACAAGATATGGTAGTGGCCACTGGCTCAAATGGTTTTTTTTTAAAGGATTACTACATAGAAGATATAGCCAATAGCCTTTGATGAATCTAATAAATGGAACTGCCACGGAATGTGCCCAGAGAGCAATGGGGGGACATTGCCTCCATACCCTGCTAATAAGCTTCCTGAAAGCTTCCAACTGGTCTCAGGAAAAAACTGAATGATAGGCCTGTTAGTTCAGATCAAAAGCACATGTAGCAGCCAGGGTTACATGTTATATGAGAATGAACAAGTGCAGGATAAATCCAAAAGTAGAAAAGGTTGGTGATTATCTTTGGGCTGACAAAGAACTCTAGTTTTTGATTAAATTTGACCTGCCTTAGATGAAAAAGAACATACATTTTCATCTATGTAAAAGAACTGTGGAAGGTATGGAAAGTTTACCTTTTCTGGAGAAAATCTTTTAAATATTTCATTATAAGGTTGACAAGTGTTCATTTTTTTAAATTTTAGTCAGGATTTTTTTGTAACTGCACTAGTTTAAAGCATAAAATATGGTACATAAAGTGTTTTTGTTCAGTCGTAACAGTAGGATAAAAAATTAAGTGTTTAAATTTTATAAATAGTGTTTGTTTAAATTATCTACCTTCACTACTTGGGATGGGTGAAACACTGACAGCCCACTTCTAGGCATGTCAGAAGTAAGTCACATTATAACTTTTAGACTCGACACACCTTAAACCTGATAAAGGAGCACGCATTTGCCCAACAAATACTGAGATTTCAACCTGTGAGGTACTATTCTACCAAAAGATATTTCATCAGAGGTTCAGAACAGATTTTACAATGCTCTTTCAGTGCCTCTTAAAGTTTATGACACCTATCTGAAGAAGTTTCAAAATGGTGGCCATAGGCTTTTTGTATTGCCAACGGCCACTAACAGCGTAGAAGCAGCATCTGTCAAGCATTCGGATTCTGTCTCAGCTGTTCCTTCCCTGCACAAACAAATACAAAAAGAGAACCCTTGAGGCCTGCTCTGGTTTCAAAATAGTTCATTTAGCAACAGGGAGTGGGATAAATTTATAATGTACTGTTTCTTTGGCTGTATAATTTAGGATAACGTATTTTCATACCTTTTACTGTCACAAGGGAGGATGTGACAGTAAGAATGGTTGCCAGTTTTTAATAGTCACCTAATTTTAAAAATCTTGTTTTTATTCATATCAAGATTTATGTAGATTTAATCAAAATGATAAATCATATGATTTTTTTTGGGAGGGGGGAAGATGTACTCTGTTATGCCAGTTATGGAATGGCAGAATCTTAAATAGGCTCTTCTCTCCTGTGTGAGAGAATACGAAATGCCAATGTGCCAATCAGCCATTGTTTTTTTTAATTAAAAAGTACCAAGGATGAAAATATGGTACATGTTTAAGATGCACTGCCCAGTTAATCAGACACCTTTTAAAGCAATCAAAAGATTTTTAATTTAAGCAATTAATCATCAAGTGTAGCATCCCTAGAATAAGTTCTTATCATTTCCCTGAGGTATACATATTTAAAAAAAGAACAAAGCTTTGCCTCAAAACTGTAACTAGGGGAACAGGGAGATGAGGGATGGGAGAACAGAGAGGGGAACACTGTCAAAACCTTGTTTTACAATTTCCTTTCCCAGTTAGTCCTAGGAACTCTTAGCAGCAGAAGATTTAACCCTTTCACTGAACTGTTCTTCCCAAGTAGAGCGAATGCCATCCCATTCCCTCAAAAAGCATTGAGGCCACAGTAGGAAAGACAGACTTAGTAACAACATGCTCACACAGTTTTATTAAAAAAAAGTTTCCTCACAACTAAACATTTCTATACTTATTCTATAAGGTCAAACCACCTTGCTGAATTATATGCATCCTCTGGGTTTTAGAGGCAGCCTGTCTCTGAATGCTAGATTCAAGGGATACAGAATGCAAGTATCTGGTTGCTCCCTGAGGCATCTGGTGGGCTACTGTGAGATACAGGAAGCTGAACTAGATGGGCCTTGGCCTGATCCAGGAGGGATCTTCTTATGCTCTTAACTGCCTTGCCTTTCTTGAGGAAAAGCTAAAGTAATGACCCTACAGTAGGAACCAGTTACCCAATAATGCAATTCCAGTTAATTGCTGGCATAGAGCAATTTTAAATTTTAACCTCTTAATGCAACCCAGGTAACAATAAGGCTATTCCCAAACAATCATTATCCTAGAAATTTACAACAAAATACCATCATGAATCTTGACATAATTGCAACAGTCAAACATACATTAGATAGGATTTGTCTGTAGGTTGATTTGTGCATTCTTAGACAAGTTTAGTTATTAGAGCTTCATAAACATTCTCAAATACTAGATATATGGGTGACCTTGGGCCAGTCACTAGCTTTCAGCCTTACCTACTTTACAGGGTTGTTGTGAGGACAAAAGGAGGAGAACAACTATGTATACCACCCTGAGCTCATTGGAGGAAGGGTGGTATAAAAATGTGAAAAATAAAGAGGAAATTCCGTTTCTGCTGTGCTCTAGACATTGAGGAAAAGAATCATTCATAAGAGCAATTAAATAGGTCATGTAGAGTATCAGCTCAAAGCTACTGGTGGCAGAAAATCTGACAATTTTAGTGAATGAACCCATTACCCATTAACACTTCCACCATTCAGAAACATAGCAGCTTAGCAACTCCTTGTCTGCAACTGCAGCATGACGACAATATGTATTCATTCAGTGATATCAGTTTGCTGGTGCTTTACACAGAATGGAAAGACATATCCCTGTCCTAAGTGTCTTTCAAGCTATACAGGCACAAAGGAAACCAAGGAAATGGGAAGCACAGAAAGAAAATGGGTTCCAGTGACACATACTTCAGCTTAGTTGCAGTACGAAGACCAAGACTACAGTGCTCCATCGGACACTGTACTCACAGTATATAGTACACAGTACTCGCTTCAACTAGATTAGCCAAAGGGACATGATAGACTATACAGACCAGCAGTTTTCAACCTTTTCCATCTCATGGCATACTGACAAAGTGCTAAAATTATCAAGAACACCATCAGTTTGTGTTATCAATGACAAGGCACACCATGCTCCTGATGGGGGGTCACATCCCCAATGGCCCAACTAATAAATGACTCCCCCTCCCAAACTTCCACGGCACACCTTTGGCCCATTTGCAGCACACCAATGTACCATGGCACACTGGTCGAAAATCACCGATCTAGACCATGGCTTGATATTATGAGAACAAGCAGGCACGAGCCTCAGGTCTCATCCCCTGGTGTGTTAAGAGGGTGAAGAGAGTGGAATGGGAGAGAAAGATGCCCTGGAGATGGGTGGAACCAGCAGAAGCCTCCTCACTGAAATAGCTGGTGCTGACTCAAGAAGTCCTATTGGACAGACTGGGGCATTACTCAGAGTAAGGGCATGAATGTCCCTTTACTCCAAGAAGACCTCTAGTCTGCTCAATTCCAGCATAAGGATCCAGCAGTAGCCATTTAGTGCTGCTGTTCCTGTGCTGCACAGGACTGGGCTGTTAAACACACAAACTATATTGCCATTTTGTATGCTTACCCCAACTAAACATGTGACTTTTCCTCAACTGAATTACCTTCAACTATTTTGAACAAAGTTAAAATATATCATACTATATGGAGGAAACAATTACACACATTCTGACACAGGAACAGGAAAATTCCAATTTTAAGAAACCTCCCATTTTCATCCTGCACATCTAATCACAGTAGTAGCAGTAGCAGGCAGATATTATCAACCTTAATTCAGCATTTTCTCGTTGCTCTTGTAGAGTTCCCAGTGTCTATATATTCTGGCCCAAGTTCAAAGAGTGTGATGCAAAACCTCAGAGTAACACTGTCAACACTTTCGAAGTGTTTAATGGACTCATTGCAATTTCTGTGAGATAGAACAGAGCTAAAGAAATAGCTAGAGAGTTCATAATTCAGGTCAAATGGTAATTAGCACAGCTTATCCACATATGAATTATGTGATATACAACAGGCAGTGATTTTGAAAACAAAGTATTTTACATTGCTTTCTAAAGTAGGGCAAGGATATGCAAGTACACTATTACAATGTACCCAGTATGATGTAATGCTGAATTGGGATCAAGGAACCTGTGGATTTGACAGTCAATTTTCCACACTGGCGATATACTGTGCCTGCCTTTTTTGTTAATCCATCTTTTCAGATTCATCTTTAAGGATGCAGAAGAAATGAACACATATGGCAGCAGTTTTCAGACTCTCAGGGAGAGTTTGAGCAGCTCCAAGTCCTTGCAGGGACGGGCGGAAGGCAGGGGGCAGCAGGGACTTGACTGTACTTCAAAAGTGAAAGTGGAGCGATTGCAAAACCAGAGGTGGGGCGCGATCACTCCACTTTTGAAGCTTTGGGGAGCCCTGCAGACAGTCACGCAGGGCTCCCGCACTCCCGGGAGGCTGCAGGAGGCTCTAGTAAGTACAGCCAAGCCCCTGCAGCCCCCTGGGGATCATGTTGCTGTCTCCTGCCTGCCTCCTCCTTAAGGAGGTAGAGGCCAGGGCCCTCAGGCTGGGGTGTCATGAAAAGCCCCGACATATGGAATTGTCTCGTATGTTAATGCTGCTTTTGTTTCATACACACAGAGAATGGCCAAACAAAATTCTCTAGGTATTATACAAACAATTCCATAGACCACTTATTTCAGTTAAGGAAAATTAAAAAACAAAAAGGGAAAATCAATTTCCCTTAGTAGTTCTATAGGGATCAGAAACAGGTTGGGTGTCAAAACCTATCCCAACACCAATAAATTTGTGTGGGCAGGTGATGCAGTAATAGTTTGCAACTGGTTTGGAGAACCACTTTATCATCGGGTTTCACTTTCTGCAAGTAATAAACTGAATTGTTCAAAATAGTCTTGAGCCAAGAAAGTACCCAAAGCTTACAGCAACACAATGTTGGAGCATAAGAAACTACTAATTCTTGTATTCTTTAATTAACTTTTGTATTTTTAGATGTCATCAGACTAAGTGCTGATTACCATGCCACAAGCTAGGCCAACATTTGTTCAGTGTTGCTTCAAACCACATTGTATAGCAACAAACACATGCAAGTTTCACTGCCCCATTCAAGATGCAGAATGAATGGGACCAGCGGCCAGCAACAGAATCAAGTACAAATACACTTTTGTCAGTTTGCAACTGGAAAGAGGATACAGTACACTTTTTAAGGACAGTTGGCAGCAAATAAGGAAAACTGGTGTTTCCTAATGCTTTGTTAAGACCACAACATGATGTGTCTATCTGTACTATGTTGAGCCTGACCCCAGAGTACTCACAAAGTAAAACAGCCAGCATGAACTTCCGTGCAAAAATTGTTTGTCAAGTAGTACTGAGAACAGAGGAGCAAGCAAACTGCAAGTTCAGTGGTGTTAGATTGCACATTAAAAGAATAAGGCAATGACCCACATCTACATACACTGCAAGTATTTCACAGCAAGTAAAACCCAAACATTTACAGCCCTATCATATCCAGGATTGGGCTGGAGAGCGGAAGGGGGACCTGCATTGAGTCAGATACGCAGATGAAAAATATGTGGATGATCAGGCATCACCTGTATATATATAACACAAGGACAGTGACTGACATGAAAATCCTCATCACTCAAAAAGCTGCCCAAAGTCAAGAATTTGACTCTGGGTCCGTAAGAACACACTAAACATGTTTCATTGACCCCCTGACACACACACACAACCTTTTTTGCTTTTGCTTCATTGCATTACATAGCTACTCTGAAGTCCAGGGTATAACAAAAGAAGAAAAGGACTGTGTATGTATATCTGCACATGCACAAACATGGGCCCAATTATTAGTCAGAAGTAGGAGGCAGGAGAAAAAGAAACCTAACAAAGAACGCTAAGCAAAAGTGCAAGTCTGAGTGAATCCTTCTCATAGAGGTGAGAATGCTGCCCAACAAGATTCTGCACAACTTCTCTCACCCCACCCAGAGTAGCAAACAGTAACTATTATAGACTATAGGCACTACCCTGAAACTAGGACACAAGACCATTTCGCAATTACAGAATGGGGATGCTACCTAAATAAATAAATCTCTGAACTGTAGAAATATGAGGTTATTCTTGAGACATATAGCCCAAGCAGGATTTTGAATGAAAAAAGTGACAGAGTACACGCACCATAGACCAACTGCAGAGATGGAAGATTCAAATGCCCCAGGAAGATCCTGGGGCATTTGATGGACCGCTGAGATATATAGGAAGCTGGACTAGATGGGCCTGTGGCCTGATCCAGTGGGACTGTTTTTATGTTAATTTCTTCCCTGTCCAGTGATCAAATTCTCCAGAGGCATATACATAATGAACACTGGGTGCAATGATCAAGAATTAGCATGAGGCAAATAAGTCAGGAGAATCTTCCTTGCCTGACCCCATCAAATTTCTGTTAGAAACTTCAAAAGGAAATTTTATATAAAATAAAATCAACAGGGACCAGGCAGGCAGATGTGGTCATGTGTAGAAATGTATTAGAGTCAAAGACGTCAAATCAAAATGAAGGCCATCACAATTCCATGCTGTCTGAGGTTCAACACAGATTTTATATCACTGTGTTAGCCAAGATAAATTTAACAAAATTTTGCATTTGTAGAGCACTTTGAGTGTGAACTATGCAGATATTATCTTTCTTGAAGGAGGACCAGCATGGAAGCTAGACCTGTACAACAGCGGGGGGTATGTGTTTTCATACTCACCAGCAGCAGGACCTGTTACCTATTCAGTTCCTAGTTTAAAAAGTTGTGGGTTACTTTTTCCTATTTTGACTAGACTTCTTACTTGTCTCTTTTTCCATTTTGCTGTTGTCTCAAGTCTCCTTGCCTAAGCCACTATGACCAATTGCTTTATTCTGCAATAAAGGCACCTCTCATTTCATGCAGGGCTACATTTTTGAAAATTAAAACATGTTTCAAGAATGCGTAAGTAAACTAATCAAAAACAGAAAGCCAGCCCAACATACAGTAGCACCAGGACAATTGCCACATTTACAGAAAATTAGCATGTGTAAGTTAGGTTTTGGTAGTCATATTCAAAGTACATTTTTAAAAAAGTGTATTTTTCTTCAAAACTCATGCACTTTCAAGCAATTTTCTCCTGATATTTTAATACAGTAGAAAACCAGATATTAAACCAGTAGATAACCATTAAAAGAGTGGTTCAAGAAGGTAACAACTTTTCAGTTTCAATTAAGAACTCAAGTATTCAAACAAATTAAGGCTATAAAAAAAAATTTACAACAGGTATTAATAACATTCAGCACTCTTCTTTAACCACAAGTTCAATTCAAAAAAGAGCTATCAGCAAATTAAAGAAATCTTAATTATGCACATGTTTTGATAAATTGCATAAATGTACCTATAAATAAAACCATAGTTTTGATGAAGATACATACTTTGCTCATAGATGACTCATGTATGCCAGCAGGCAACAGTCTTTTGGAAAACATTCACAAAAGGAAAAGAATGTCTTTTTTAAGGTGTTCTGTTGTACCCCTGGTTCAAGAGTTATTATGCTTTCTCTTACAGCATGATGCTATGCATGTCAGGTGTATAGAATTGCAGACTTAAACTACTAATATGTCATCAAACCCAATAACAACAGCACCAGTACATCACAAAAATTCTGAGGCACAGCCATTAAAAACCTCCATCCAATACCAAGGATCTGACCCTTTGGTCGATAACCAAAAATATTTGTGCTGGGTGCCAAGTATATACAGGACAGGCTAATCATGTCTTAATGCCCAACAGTAACATATTAAATTAGAAATGTGCCAATGGACCCAAATTAGAATTGGGGAACTAGGAAACTATACATGCTGAACTGATCCAGTAATCACAGTCCCATTCTTTCAGCTACAGGACAACTGCACTGATTCTCACAATTTTTCAGTTACAAAGTCAAAATCCAACTCATACTAACTCCAATAGCAAATAAGTCCAGATGGGGCAGGGGGGCGATTAGGCCCTTCCAACTCAGCCTAACTACAAGATTCCTTATGGGTACATTAAAAAAGCACCTTTTTGCTCACACTCTAACCAAGAGAATCTCTCCATGTCCAAGATAACATTTTAGATCCAAAAAATTTCAAAAAATTCAACTATCAAAGGGTATCCTTGAGTAGTTTAAAGCAAACCTTGCATTGTCAAACAGTCTCACTAGCAGCAAAACCTACTTTTAAATAGAATTATGTAAAAATCTTTAATGCTAACTGGCCTCACCCAAATTTGGCAGCAAGCCTGAGTCATACAGCTAGCACAATTATGCTCCACTACAGTATGGAAAGGAATTGCCGGGAACAGTGGGTGTGACAAGGATTTTATGCTTAGTTTAACACATTAATTCAGTCACAGAACACAGGACAAATGTTAATTCTAGCTAAAATTGTTGACTATATCTTCCAAATCTCCTCAAGGGAAGTGTCTTATCCATGAACTCTAGTGTTAAGTAAAATCTCCACCTGGGTAAAAAGTCAGCAAGGGGAACTTGGTCAGTTCCACGCCCTTCATGATCCTGCCTCACAGGCTCGTTGGAAAGATTAAATGTAACAGTGTCCATGTATGCTTCCTTAAACTCTATTAAGAACAGAATACAAATGGAATAGAGAGAATCTAAGAGTGCATCCACTCAGCTAGTTCACATTACAATTTCTTACAAGGCAAGTTTACCATGTACAATGCTTCTCTCATCTGAAACAAACACTTAATTACAAGCACGTGGCTAAAAATTTAGCCAATCTGGTATGCCTTGCAGTAACATTTCAGGTATGCCCGAAATGGACAGAGACGCAAACACAGAAAGTGTGAAAAAGGGTAATAAAGTAGAAAATTGAGTCACAGTAAGTACATAATGTTTTTCAAAATCCAAATGGCAACAAGAAAAAAATCAATATTTTGATCTGCCTGTCCTATAAGACCTTTCAGGGATGCCCTTCTATGCACTTTGTTGCCTTCTGAGTTCTGTTTGGCAGCAGCTTGCGAGAGAGCCTTCTCAATGGTGGCCTCCATGATGTGGAATTTCCTACCCTGTGAAGTGTGCTGGCACCCTCCCCACTTGTTTTCCAGTGCATTTAAAGGTCTGGTTTTTTTGTTTGCTCTGTAGACTTTGCTAATCTATTGCAGTCTCTGTGTGGTTGTCTACTTTGTATTCTGCAACTCTGTATCATCTTCTTTTGTGCATTGATTTGCTTTCTGCTGTTTTGTAGTTCTGGTGTTCGGAACTCTATCTTGTAAACTGCCTTGAATCATTTTTTTTGAGAAAGGCAAGGTATAAATTTTTTTAAAGAAACATTGTTTCTAAGGGATCATTCTCAATGAGGTCAACAGAAATACTCCAGTTTAAGGATGTTCTGAATCTCCAGCAAGTCCTTGCTAAACTCTCCAATCCCTTAAGACTTCCAGTTCATAACAAGCCCAGTTTCAGATGCCTTTAAACTTTCACTGTGCTTAAAGTTAGCTGTTCACTTGTAAGAATGAGTAAAAGGAATAGAGTGCTGTATCAGTTTCTCTGTATTGTGAAAGGGGATCTTCACAAGACTCTGAGTCAGCTCAGGAGTAAAGCTATTTTAAAGGTAAACAAGATTTTAAAAATGCTAGCCCTAGAAACTGCATTTAAAGAACCATCCTTACAAATAAATAAATGGGTCTGAGATTTAAGCAGCTCCAAGTTCTCTCTAAGTTCAAGTATTCCCTCTTTTGTTTAAAAATATTTTAGAGAATAATAAAGAGCATCCTCTTCTTTGCTGGTTAAGAATAGTTCTGTAAGAGTCTTGGGAATGTAATCAGTTTTGTCATGTATCCCCAAACCAGACAACAAAAATGCAGAGCCTGTCCCTTATCAGTTTTACAAGAAACTGTTTCCATTCAGTGTCATTCACTTTATCTGTAGTGGGAAGGTCAGAAAGGGTAAACATTACAATGGGGACTGCCACAAGCTTCCCAGTAATTCTGTTTCTTGAACATAATTTAAAAAGTCAAGAATAAGTATTCAGAAATATTTCCACCAGTCTATCAGCCTAGGTCTATTAAAGCTGCAACTTTATATACACTTTCCAGAGAATAAACCCCACTGAACACAACAGGACTTACATCTGAATAGCGCTGCACTATAAGGACTGCATCCATCAGATGTGAGGGAGGGCACCAGGATGCAGGTCTCCTGTTGGCTTGTGTGCTCCCCAAGGAATACGGTGGGCCACTGCGAGGTACAAGAGGCTGTACTAGATGGGCTTTTAGACTGATCCAGCTGGGCATTCCTTATGTTCTTACAAGATATTTCTGGGCCACAATTTGAAATTAAAACATTTTTTATCATTCTATGTATTCATAAAAATGAGTCCATGCAGAGACACTTTGGAGGGAGGGCAATGAAGGAGGGGGGGTCTGCACCAAGAGAGGATACATCCAACCTTAGCAAGAAAATATTGGAAAGTCAGAACAGTTTCTGCTTCACATTAACTGAACAGGTTGAGAGCACAGAACAATGCAAAAGTGTGAGCCCTTTGACAGCCAAGGGCTGAGAATATGACTAAACAAAGCTATTTGGTTTGCTGATTTACCTTCAATCTATGGCCCGAAGCATGTGCATCCTTGAGAGAGCTTTCTCCAAGTCAAATTTCCCTCACTTTATGCTGCAAAGGGAAGGAAGGAATGACAACATGAAATTCCAAGTATTTGTATGATGCTTGATTTAACTACCAGACTACCAACTTTCATTTTACAACATTTAAACTTCTAGTCATTATGATGAAATAGACTTTAAAACAAGGAGAAAATGGGAATTACTTAAAACTTGTAAATAATTGTGTTTTGGGATGAAGAGGAGAGGTGTTCCACCCTCCAGGTTCAGTGCCTTGTTCTTCAGCATCATAGGCTGCATGTGGGAAAATAGCGGCATCTTTACCAGTGGTGTTTCATTTTTTCTTCTCTATTCTCCAAGGGTTTCTGTTACATGTCCCAGTTTTACCTGTTTTGCAATCTGGGTAGTTGTAAGTGCAGATATTTGAGGAGTTGCAGCTTGTACAGGCCAGTCTGGGAGCCTGGATGCCCCTCCAGAAGGGAGGAGTTCCCTGCCTCTAATCACCTCCTGGTAAGGAAGGAGGATCATCTGCAGACGCTTGTTGTAGAAATGCACCCAGATGACTCATATTCCTTCACACAGCCACCTGTCAGTGAAGGGAACCCCTACAAGCCAGGCTTGGGAACCAGGGTCTACCTCCCACTGACTGAATCATATATTATGTCTGGTGACTATGAAAAGTCTGCTATCAAGACTGTTGGTGAGAGAAATACATTTAAGATTATTTTTAATAGTCTTGGGCAGAGGACCCCCAAGTGTGAGGTACGGCACCCAAGGAAATAACGGGGCACTTCCCGGGAAGCCACAAGACAGGGCAGCAAGGACATGAGGTGATGCAACAAAGGACATTAGGGAACTTGGCTCAGTGGGTTGAGCTCCTGTTAAGCCAGTTGAGGTACCTTTCTGGATTCCTCTCAGAGATACCTGGATGCTGAGTGGGCCACTACAGCTAGGCCCAAATAGGGTCTTGGGGAACAGGTGGCTTCCAGGCTCCCAATTCCTCAGCCCAGGTAGGTGGCCCTGGCAATGACAGAATTGGTGGCTGAGGCTGCAGCAGACACCTCAAAATCCCCATAGCTGATGCTCCTCTCTCAATTCTTTCCACCTTAATTGCCATTCTGGAGCTAACAGCAACTGGGAGTTGCTGTTGATAATAGAGAAACACCACAGAAAGGGCAGGAGCAAAGCAGATCCTGGTCATGCTCCAATTATTGACAGCCAGCAATACAAGAAATGAGCCAAGGAAGAGCCTGCCACTACTGAAATCAACAAATGCCACAATGCCTGGAATTTATTAGTTTCACTACTGCTAGTCTAAGTGTGCTTAAACCACTGGGAAGAAAGAAACTGAGCAGTGGCTCTTTTGCACAAGTTGAAACACATAGTAAGCAAGCTAGCATCGCCTGGAAGTGATAGCAGCCAGCAGCATGGTAGTGGTAGGCAGCTCCTAGCTGCCATCATTAATTAGGTGCAAGGACTGGGTTCAATCCAATCAGCAGTAAGGTCCAATGATTGGGAAAGTGGCTGCATAAGTTGGGGAAAGACAGGGAAAGTTGCACCTGAGGCAGCACCTACTGCACACATTAGTGGCAGCTGCCAATGTGTATATGTGACATAAGCACCATGTTCATCTCCTCCCACTGAACACGAAGACGACCTCTATACCAGAGATGTCCAAACGTTTTGGCAGGAGGGTCACATTATCTCTGACACAATTTACATAAATATATTAGAGATGGAACTTATATGAATGAATGTAGGTCTTGCAATAGCTCAAGGCCTATGAAAGGCCTTGTACAAAGCAAGGCCGGGCTTTCCTTCACTGCCACTGCTGCGTCACAGACAGGAAACAGAAAGCAGTGGAGGGAGCCCTCAGCCTGCAGCTCATGCAAGAGGCTGAACAGTCACCCTTACGCTGAGAGCAGTTGAATTTTTTCCATTCAAGTTCAATGTAACAATTGTAGGAAAGACTCAGGGCAAAAAATCCCATTTGCCTTCTATTTTTAGATTGTAGGAACTTTCTTCATAATTACCTCAGTTTGGGCCATGTGCAGAGTTGTCTGTAACCTGTGTACATACTGTTTCTAGTACAGAAACACAATCCCTCCATCTGTAATTCACCTTTTGTTATTCACTTGCATGTATGTGCATGCAATATATCCCACTCTTTCAGGCATGCTTATATTAGGGCTCAACAAATTTGCTCTGGACCCGATAGCCAGCCAAAAAGTGTTCAGCTTTCAGGATGTTGAATTTTAATGCTCCCCCCTCAAAAATGCATACAATTAATGGTATAAATGTGATTTGAATATACATCATGCATCAACATTTTTAACAGTTAAGATTAACACGAAGGCTGCAATCCTGTACACATTCACCTGGAAATAAGTTCCACTTAACTCTTTGGGCCTACTTCTGAATAGAGATCATTGTAACACAAAGTCCCCCCACCCTTTCTTTTCCAGGCTTCTATGAGGGAAAGTCACACAACCATGCATACCTGGAGGACATATTGGAGAGAATGAGGGGCTTGGTGTGTGCACTGTGTGGCACCCCCTCCTAGAGCAGGCAAGAGGTTCCTGCCTAACTAAGGGCCCAGTCCTATATACCTTTCCAGGGAAAATGCAGCCTCAAGGTACGGGAACGAACAGTTCCTCACCTTGAGGATGCCTCCACACTGCCCCCACACTGCAAGATGCAGTGCACGCACCGTTGGCACAATTGCATCAGTGCTGGAAAGTTGGATAGGACTGGGCCTCTTTCTCCCTCCAGTGAACTATGGCATCTCCTGCACCTCCCCACCAGCCTGGCCAATAACTTCTTTGAACTGTGCCAGCAGCTGTCACAATTTACAGCAAAGGCTGCACTTTAGTCGGAGCATTCCCTCAGCACCAAAAACAAATTGAGTTGCCATGGTGAACTGGTGAACTGAATTCATCAAGCCCTGGCTTATACTGTCAAAAGTTTACACGTCTCCCCAAGCTGCCTTGCCATGTGTTAGCCTGGCACAAAATGCAAACATACAGATGTGTGTCTGTCTGACAAAGAATCATCCTCCTGGATGGCACAGCCACAGACCAAACCTAGCCTTTGCCACTTGAAGGTGTTTGGAGTAGAAATGAGAGCTATCTTGCACTGGGGAATGAAACTGCACACTTTAAGGAACTTTTTTTTTTTTACTGAAAGATCAACAAAATGCCTGGAATTTTGTTGTGAAGCACTCTTGCACTGAACTAGCAGAAAAGAGTTCAGTTTTTATGCTAATAAAAAGGTATAATAAAAACCACCCTGTACTGTGGGTAGTTCCAAAGTATAATCACATTAATTACAATAGAACATATTGCCTGTTCCCTTAGAATGCTGCCTTACCTTGTTTCAGAGTTCAAAGGAGACAAACCTGAATGCCATAAGTCTTGCACAGCATATTATGGTCCCCCCCCCCCCATTCAAGTTGTTTTGTAGAAGAGTCTATAGCATATTAATTGGTAATTGCCAAGCTTCTGGACTTGTACTATTAGGCAAGTAGAGTTAGACCCAAGTTGGGAGTTAGACCTAATCCAATGTAGTAACCATGCCACAGAACCCCTATTTTCCCTCTCTGCTGCTACACAGGGGTGCTTGCAGGCCTGTACCAGGCCATTATGGAAAAATAGGAAGCCTACTCTCCACTTCTATTTTACCATTCAGCTTAGTCAAGGAACAAAATCTCACTTCACTGCTGGACGAGATCTGTGAAGTCACCATAGGGTATAAATGGAGCACTATTTAACCTCCCTGGATTAGAGCATGTGCAGGCATCCCATTTTCCATACTGGTGGGGAGGGGAGTGCAAAGAGTTCCATTATGCCCTACAGTGATTCCTCCATGAGTGGGTACTATACCTGCTACAGACTAGAACGAAACCCAATCTTTGAAAGACTTACAATTTCTCTTAACATTCAGAATGTGACATATCCCACTGTGGCTGGAACATACAATGGTATAAGTCAGTGGTTGTCAAGCTTTTAGCACCAGGACCCACTTTTAGAATGAGAATCTGTCAGGACCCACTGGAAATGATGTCATAACCAGAAGTTATCAAGCAGAGAAATTTTTAACAACTGTAGGCTGCAATCCTTCCCACTCTCACCTAGGAGTAATTCCCATTTACTACCATTGTTAAAAGCATACACAGAGTAGCCTGTTAGATCTGTAATATTACCCCAATGCAGTCACATGCCATGGTAGTATCAAGTCTAAAATATTAAAAATAAAATATTGAATCCCGATATAGTGGATATCGTGAATAGTGGATCCCGACCCACAGTTTGAGAAACACTGGATAATGTTGAGACTGTATGATTTACATTACCAGGTACTCTGGCTCCTTATATCATCTTCTATGTAATTCTATTCTTGTTAAGCTACACTACTAAATCAGACAAATTATTTTCAAAGTGGTTAGCTGCCAGTCAAGTGGAGTAAACTGGTATGGAATACTTAATAACCAAGTAAGCCACTCAGCACCCTAGCTTTGTGGGTTGGTTCTACTAGTGGTAAAGAGACTACCACCAACCTGAAGCAAAGAAACCATGGAAACTAGTAACAATCACTGCTTAGCAGCAGGTGACATTATGACTGCAAAATGTCCCATGTCCAGTCCAGTACATTACCAGGTAGGGCTGATAAAGACAACCGATTCCCTACAGCAGTGGTGCTCAAACTTTTAGGGTGCATTACTCCCTAAGTAAGACTTTGCGGGGGAGGGGCAAGAGCAGCAACATGACAGGGTGTTTTTACTTTGGGCATCTGCAAGTAGCAGGAAGTGCAGGAACCCTAACCCTAACCCCACACAACCCTCTGCATGGCTCCCCGAGCATCAGAATGTTGAGAAACAGCATGTGCACTCTTGCAAACTGAAAGTGGTTTGCGTGCACTGTTTCTCTACATTCTAACAGTCGGGGGGGGGGGTCCTGCAGAGGGCTGTGCAGGGCTCCCTGCACCTCCTGCTGCTTGCCGACACCCAAAGTAGAAGCACCCCCCTTGCCCTCTTAGCGACGCAATCCTGGGGATCGTGTTGCTGCCTTCCCTTCACAACCCATCAGTTTGAGAACCACTGCCCCAGAGAGCTACTGCTAGCCCATGTAGACAATACTAAGCTAGAAGATTCAATGGTCTGATGCATTATGGGCATATATTTTGTTTTTGTTTTTTTATCTTTCTGCAAGATAGTTTCCCGCTGATGAGCATGTACCTCTTTCAGTTTTGTACTGACTGAGGATTATTTGAGGAAGGAAACACATTTGACTTGGTTACAAATGATACAGAACTCCAGCACAGGGCTAAAATGAATTACTTAAATGTAAATTGAAGCATTAGATGCTAAAGCTAAACAAACTATAAAATTGCTTTGAGTGGAGTGCAAAATGAATCTTCTAATTGGCTTAGGAAGCTAATTAGGGAGAGAGGCTTTAGCTCTTAAAAACTAATGCAAACTCTTAGAGCTTTTCAAGAGCTGCAAGGGGATCCATTAATGATTAATATGAGCAAACCAAACAATTCCAGATTTGAGAGCCACAAGCAATATAGTTCCAAGGTCATTAAATTGTACTTATGTTGGGGGAGTGGAAAACTTTAGCAAACAATTACCTTTGTACATTTAACTAGTACCACAATAAGACCCCACAGGAATTGCATGTTTTCAACACGGGGCAAAAAAAAACACAGCTATACTTGTTTTTATTTGGGCGTCAATTTAATCCATTTTAAAACTAAGTAAATTAATGGCAAAATCCAATGAAATAAGAGATTGAAATATTTTGTTTGAGCACATACATTTAGATTAATGTATCTCCTTGCACAGCAGAAAATAACTTGGAAACATACTGTATACTCAAATATTTTAATGCAAGCCACTAAAACACATTGGCAAGTGTTAGTGTTGACATATGCAAAACCCTGCTTCATAACTAACAAGGAAACCATTTTTGAAACTTTTTTACTTCAAGCTTGTATTGATACACATACAGTTTTAACTCCGTTCCATAGCTAAACAAGCTATTCTGGATGCTTGCAGTTTGCCAATACTCTTACAGGCAAAATAAGTAGAACAGAATAAGTCAATAAGAATAAGAATAAGTCAAACTCATTTCATACAGAGGGCCAAATTGCATTCATGATGCCTGCTGAGGGCCAGAGGTGATGCCATTACACAGGAAGTGATGTCAATAAACAGGTCAAAACCAGAATTAAGCACTGTTCTTGTGTAGGAAGTCATTAGCTGCAAATGACAGAAAATACACAAATCTGGATCATTTTTCAAGATATGGAAGAGCCCAATTATCGTGCAGGCCACCCTTTCAGCAGTGTCACCTCAGCATTGCTCAGCAGCTGAGAACCCGAGGGCCAGATAAAAAGCTTCTGCAGGCCGCATCTAGCCCCCGGGCCTTATGTTTGACACTCCTGAAGTAGAAAGTCAACAATAGATACTGACAAAAAATGATCAAGTGGCCAGGGACAAAGCAAGTCGTATGCAATTTGTTAGAAATTGATTAAATGGGAATCAAAACAAGGAGAAAGTTTCCATTTTGAGGTTTCTTGAGAGCATCATCTGCAGCACAACCACAGCCAAATTCTACCTTAAGAGAGACACGTCACAGGTACTTTCTATCACCATCTACCAGTTTTATGATCATTCATTCACTTTGATAACTGCCTACTTGTCTTTCAGGCTCAACAAAAGACCACAGGCACAATTCACACACACTTCTGCTGGTACACAACCCTGTATTCCAAAAG
Organism: Tiliqua scincoides; assembly: GCF_035046505.1. Classification (NCBI taxonomy): domain Eukaryota; kingdom Metazoa; phylum Chordata; class Lepidosauria; order Squamata; family Scincidae; genus Tiliqua; species Tiliqua scincoides. The sequence continues at coordinate 38,503,264 of NC_089824.1, read as the reverse complement.
GATTTCTACCAAACATCACACATGCTCCACTGAACAATACATGCAATATAATTACATGTGACAAGGTGTTGTAAGAATGTGCATGAATTCGAATGAGAGGATGTGACATGGGGGAGGAAAAACGTTTTACACAATGACTCAAGAAAAAACCCACATATGCTGAGAAAGGGACTTGGTAAATGCACAACTTACATTGGAAAAAAAGTGCCAGATTAGCAATTCAACTCTTTCTGCAAGGATTCTAAGAATTCAAACAAACTTAAAGAGACTACTTAAACCATCAAATTTAAAATACAATATCATGTATTAATCAATTTTCCTGATAAAAATGCAGTTTTGCTGCTCCATTTCCTTATGAAAAGGTTTAGTTCAGACTCCAGGATTAGTTTGCCATTTCTTTAAGAAATAATGTTTTAGAGGTAGACCAGACCAAGTGTTTGGTGGGGGGGAGGGGGGAGATGTTTCATCTTATGGAAACTAGTTTTTTCAGTAATCAGACCTGTCACTATTGTTGCACATGGTAATTAAATTACTTCACCTGTCAGCCTTGACAGGTCTACAATCAACTTCTAGCACCTCTAATACAGAGTGTGAGACCAAGAATAGAGTTTCAAAAACCAGCTCTGCTAATAGGGCTGCAAGTCTCTGAGACATGACTAAGATGACTGATGAAGTACGACTGTAAAAACAGCAGTATCTGTTAAAAACAGCAGCATTAAGATTGCATATGAACATAATATACATTAGCAAAAAAAGGATAAACACCAGTTAAGTAAGCAGTTATAGTGGTAAAGATGCCTGGATTTTGTTCTGTTTTTGACAGTTGCATTTTTCTTTATAACCTACTGCATTTTTCTTTTATTTATATATACAGATCCAACTTTGCTATACACAGATTTTTTTATACATGGATTTGACTCAACACGAATGGCCACTGCAAATGAGAAGGAATGTGCTGATCCCTGGAGAAGGGGAAAAATGCACCCCTTTAAAATGCTTTTCTTATTGCTGTAAAAACACACACACGGCATATAACCTTAAACACCTATACAAAGTGGCTCTAGGAATATTAATTTCTGGAGCATATAACACTAAAACATAACCATCCACAAAGTGTGCCCCACGCCCAAAAAAACCCCAAATAACCTGGGCTTCCTAGAATCAGCAATACTTGAGAAACCAATTTTGACCTACAAAATTAAGTTGTTTCATTCCTGCATATTCCGACAGTCTCCTTACTTACATACCACCACATCTGCTACATTCAACCAAAAACCATATGTGGTAAACCAGCTGCTTACCAGCAAACTAAGAACTGCGAAGAAAAATTAGCTCAGAGGTCAAAGGTTGAAACTGGGCATATTAGGATTTTAATTCAAACTGGATCATGTGAATATTCTAGTTGCTGTATACACTGAACCTAAAAAAAATGCAACTTCAAAATTTTTTGGAAGGCATTATTTCTAGGAAAAGCTTTGCAACTTCTGTTATGAAGTGCACAGTTCATTAAGGATAGCAACATTCTTAAACTTCCCTGCATTTGTTTTAGTAAAGGGCAGAAGAATGTCAAGGTCAGACATGTTTGGTATGTTTCTCTGCAGCCTGTAGAAGCAAGGGCTGGCTCGTCTATGAGGCCAATTAACACAGGTGCATCAGGTAGCAAGTACATAACCCTGTTTGTATAACTACTGCCACTGCTTCTCCTTCCAATCTGAAAATGTGGGAATGCAGAAAAAAAGAGCAATGAACTGCTAAAGCATCATAAGGAGGAGCAGAAGAAGTCCTGTCTGGTGTCCTGCCAGTAAGGGATGCTCAATACCTGGCATTTCACCTCAGGTACTGAGGCTGTGGGCTGGCTCTGGGTACAGCTTGCCCTAAGGCAGTGGCGTAGCTAAGAGGGTGCAGGGGATAGCAGCTGCACCAGGCATCAGGCTTTAGGGGGGGCAACAAGCTGAGCTTGACACTAGTGACCAAAATTGTGAAAATCATGGTATGTATGAATAATACCATCAAGTTGTATATCATTGGAAAGATAATTTAATGCAGAATGCAATGAAATAAACAGCATTGGAATATCTGTATTCTATCCAAATTTATGACCACTTAAGCAGAAAATGAAAACATAATTCCTTATGGAACAAAAAGTGGATTTTCTTAACTCAAAACTGACCTATGAGACTGATTGTTCTGAGAGCCAGTGACATATTATGTTATTGACATGTTGCAATGACATGTTATTATAATACAACATGGAACCAATAAGACTTTAATATGAGTCAGCTTTCATTTCCATGCATCATAATACAGTTACCCCTGCTAACTGGGTAAAAGGCACTTTTTCAATTGGTGCACCTCTTATATTTAGCAAGGGGAGAACAACCCTCTTCACCCCAGCACAGTGTCTCGAATCTATCAGGGCCACACTTTTTATTTATTTACTTAATTAATTTGATTGTCTGGGTGGGGCTACAAATCTTCTTTGATCCCAGGTAGCAGATAGATGCTTTAGCTATGCCACTGACTGGGGCGAGGCAGCAGAGCAATTAGGTGGCAAGCTGCTGGGGGGAGGAGGTAGGTTCCTCCCAATTTTTACTTTTTCAAAAGTCCAGGCGTGATGTCACTTCCGGTTGTGACATCACTTCTGGGGCAACATTTTGAGCTTGGCACCGGGCTACATGATCATTAGCTACACCACTGCCCTAAGGAAAGTGAGCAGCCACATCACTGCATCAATGTCTCATTTAAATGATGTTTGGGTCTCAAGATATCCTTTTACCATCAAACCTTGATATCTTCAGACATCAGCTCAAAGTGGCCAATTTTGATGGAAAGTCTCCAAGGCATAGTTTTCACCAAAGCCCTTGACTTACATAACTATTCAAGTTCTAACTGGACATAACGGTTGTCTTAGAAAAAGGCCAAGTAGTTTTTTGCAGAAATATGAAATGCTTATACAATATAGATACTGAGATGCTGATGTCATTAAGTGTAATTAAAAAGTGTAATCGGTGCTTGGCATAGATCTTCGTTTTCATGACTGCAGTTGGCTGTCAATCCATAGCAGTGCCTGATAAGAATAAACACGCCAACATTTATTACTGTACTTTGAGTGTTTTGTTTGTTTTTAAAGCAGGTCATTCAACACACCAAGGTTCTGAATTCTGTCCTGATTCAAACTACATAATTCTGACAGTCTAGAATAGTGGTTCTCAAATTGGTGGGTCATGACCCACCAGGGGAACCAGAAATCAGCAACAATCCACCTCGTGTGTTTTTTTAAACTTACCTGGGGGGAGGGGTCACTATGGCTCTCAGCAGGATCTAGGAAGTCATTTTATGACAGCAAAATTGTGCTCCACTATTATAAAACTCTGTTCCAGCCCATTCCTGGACAGCATTGGGCCATGACTGTCAGAAACTCCAGAGCCTGCCACAGTAAAAGAGGTTTACTAAGAACATGGTTAATTTCAAGGAGAATGAAAACATTTCTAAGTCGTAGGCTTAAAATTTGCAATGAACTTATAAAAAGTGAAAATCCAAATCAATAATTACTAGACAAAGACCACTAATGGGTACCAAAATGGAAAGATTATGTTTCAGAGAAAAAAACAGCAATATATTATTATAGTAAACATCTTCTACAAGCCAAGGCAGAGTTAGTGAGAATTAGTCCTAAAGACTATAATTCCTGTTCCAAATGTAATAATAAACTTATAATGAAAAAACTTAAGAAGCATGGACTTGTCAAAAAATGAATCTTGCCAGACAAATCTCATCTCCTTTTTCAATTGGGTCACTACCTTACTGGACAGTAGGAATGCTGTGGATGTAATTATCTTGCTTCAGTAAAGCATTTGACAAGATTCCACATCATATTCTAATCAGCAAGTTAGTAAAATATGGGCTGGATCAGGGCTGGTCGAATCCCGGTCCAGATCTAGGGTTTGGTAGAATCCTTCCATGCCGTGGGCAGACCTTACCGTTTCACCTTGGTACTGTACAAAGTTCCCCTTGTTTGGGGGACAGGGACTCTTAGGCATTCAAATCCACCCAGTCCTGTCACGTGGCCTTCTAAGATGCCGGGTAGACAACGCAACAGTCCAGAACGTCCCTGTCCCCTAAACGAGGGTGATTTTGTGCGGTGCTGAGGCAAAACAGAAAGAAACAGTCTGAATGGGGACTGCTTTTCTGTTGTGCAGCAGTCGCGAGTTCAGCCACCAATGGGCTAGATGATACAATCATTAGGTGGATTTGCAACTGGTTGGATGGCCATACACAAAGGGTGTTCATCAATGACTGCGCCAACCTTGAAGATGGTTTCAAGTGGGGTGCCCCAGGGGTCTGTATTAGGTCTGGTTCTCTTTAACATCTTCATCAATGACTTGGATGAAGGGATACAAGGCCTCATCAAATTTGCAGATGACACCAAGCCTTTGAGGACTAGATGGCCATTTAGGTCCCTTCCAACTATGATAAATCCTCACCCATCAAACACACCAACTTCAGTTTCTGGAGGAAAAATCCATTACGGGGTACAAGCCATGATGTGTATGCGCAACCTCCTGACTTTAGAAATGGGTTATGTCAGAATGCCAGATGCAAGGGAGGGCACCAGGATGAAGTCTCTTGTTATCTGGTGTGGTCCCTGGGGCATTTGGTGGGCCGCTGTGAAATATAGGAAGCTGGACTAGATGGGCCTATGGCCTGATCCAGTGGAGCTGTTCTTATGTTCTCATGATGCAAGTCAGGACAGTTTTGTCCATATTTACCACACAGTAGGCTAGCCATATTACATTTATAATCAGAAGATCATTACACAACACATTTTATTTCTGATCTTTACATGTCATTATCCTAATAGCAGCCCTTTCATCTCAGTTTCGGTAATTTAAGTCATATGAAATTACAGGAAATTTAGGATCTACTATAAAAGATTGGCAGAAGGTGAATACAGCACAAATTGGGGAAATCAGCTTACTACAGATTCTAACCTCTTTGTCCTGCATTCAACTCTATATGCAGTGGATATCCTGTCACATTTTTACACCCAGCCTAACTGAGCTACTCCTCTACATATTAATATATTAAGACTGAACCTAAGCATGCTTACTTGGAAATATCCTTGACACCATTGTTTCTTCCAAGAAAATGCCATTTTTAGATTTTTGTGCATTTAATTTGCTACAACTGTATTCTGCAACCTATTAGTTATAGAACTCCTTGGAAGACAGTAACTAAATTAAAACAAAAAGTTAAAAGATTAGAATGAGAGCCCAATATCAAATGCATTCACAGCTAAAAGGGTACTTGGCACAAAAAGTAATCATTGTAATAATTAAGGTTTCGGAAGATTATAAAATATAAGCCCAATTTTGGGTTCTGTTACAATGAAGTCTACACCTCATTATATAAAGTAATAAGTTTCTGCAACTTTCCTTGCCAAGTCTGAAAATGGAGAAATATTTTCCTGACAAACTTATTGCTTAGAACAGGAGATCACTACAACTCTGTGGCTACTTACTATATTGTAGCCAAAACTACTTACTGATTAGTAAACAGGCTTGCTGGCAGTCATTCCAGCCTATGTTAAGTGATAGGATGGGAAGAGCCACTTACAAGAAATTCTTGTTCTTCCCCTTGCATGCCTCAATGCGCCGTGCAAGCTGCCCCTCCCCCTGGCCTTTGGAGCCATTCCAGAAAGCGAGAGCAACATGGAAGCACCCCCTCCATGTTGCTCTCACCACCCAGAATGGTGCAGGAGGAGGGGCCCCTCCCTCTGGGAATGCCACTGTTCTCTAGCAGTAGCATTTTTTTTTTTCTGAAATGACAGATATCACGTAACTTGCAAAGGCATATCAACTATGATGAAACTACTGTGAAAGAAGGACACTGCAGAAGACCACAGGCTATGTGTTAAACATGAAGGAAGAAAAGTGGAAGTTGGATTAAAACCGAGTGTTCCGTCTTCCTATTGCCTCAAGACAGACCAAGAATGGAAACCCAGCTCATCTCATTGCCTAGTTTATGTTATTCTCTCTACAAATGTAAATGCAGCAGTATTTTATTATTGCATACAAAGATTATGCATAACTTTAAGGTACTACTGCCAGTAAATTATTCACAGCAAACTACCTATGCGTTTTTTTACAAGACAGGAAGACCCCTACAAAAACTGTTTAACATGACAGACAAGCAACTTAACAAGTAGGCTCTCATTTTATTTCTATTGCTTTGGAGCTGAAATCTCACCATTTCTATTGCCTTTTAGTTTTGCACCTAGTGTCCCAGCCTCTTCCTCCACTATACTGTATTAAGTTTAGGACCCACCTTCTGCAAACCAAAGGGTCAGATGCACTAAAGCAGGGCTTTTCAAACTGGGGTGTCGCGATGCCCCAGCCTGCAGGCCCTGCCCCCTTAAAGGGTGGGGGCAGCCTGGAGGCAGGGTGGGGGCAGTGGCACAATCCCCAGGATCGCGCAGCTCATGGGGGCTGCAGGGGCTTGGGTACAAGTACCCGTACACGTACCCAAGCCCCTGCAGCCTCCCAGGGGTGCTGGAAGGCTTGCGCGACCTGCAGCAGGGCTCCCCGCAGCAGTGAAAGTAGATGCGGAGCAATGCGGAGCTTTAGTGGAAGTGAGCACATTGCTCTTCCTCCTCCTGGGGATCGTGCCGCTGCCTTCCCCCCTCCTGCCCACGCAAGAACTTAGTGGCTCTCAAACTCTCCCAGAGAATTTGAAAACTGCACTAAAGAATTATCCTGTCCAAAATGTGGTCTCAAGTTTCCTTTTGGTCTGTTCAGATGTACTGTACTTATGGTTGAACAATCAGGAACAGGTGGTGTGATAACACATTTCCTCCATTCACCCATGATATTCTAGACTAGGGCACATATTCCCACAACAAGATCTAACCCTTGTTAATTTAATTAGGACATTAATTTAAATTAGGACAGTTAATTTAGGTTTATTGCTAATCTCAAAATCTTAGATCAACTTTAAACCGTTATTACACTGAACTATTGTGTTAAAACACACGCCAACTCAATTACAAAGTTATATAAGAAATACCATAATGACTCATTCTAAGAGTTCACCTGGTTGTCGGGATTCTCCAAGCCAAATCATCAGAAAAGAGCAGCAATCTGTGGGATGGGATGCAAATCCTGGAGAGTTGGCAAAATTACCCCACTGAAAGCACTTTGTGTTTAAAAAGATACTAATACTGGACTCTGCAGTCAATACTATATACATATTATATGTATACGTATGTATTAGTCAGACATAGTGCTAAACTCATGATTTAGACTGAACAGTGTTCTCCAAACCATGGGACCACCATGCAAAGGGGAAGCCTTCCCTGTTGCATACGGAGCTTACCATCCCCACACAGTGCCGTGATGTCTTCCTTTCCTATCTTGTCAGGAAGTCATTCCAGACAGCCACTTCTGCCTTGAAAACTGGGTATGGAGCCTGCTAGGGCAACGGAATGCAGACGTGACTGGTCAGAGCGACTGCCTAACAAGATCAGGAAGATATGACTGCGCTGCACGGAACAGTAAGCTCCGGGTACAACAGGTGTTTTGCAGGTGCTGGATCCAGTTGGTGCCTGCTGGTATAGAGTTATGTGAACTAAGGAAGCTGCAGACATGCACACTCTTCCCTCCTCTCCCTTGGAGGATAAAAGCTTTAATACAAAAAAACTAACATTCTGTGTTAAATATGAACTTGGTTAAATAATAATTTGTGAATGAGGGCTAGAACAGCCCAGGGTATCAAACCATGGTTTGATTCTGGTTAGGTATCCTGGTTTGTTCCAATTCTAGTTGGTTAACAAACTGTAATTAGCTAGTTCGCATGTAACGAACCCGGAAGCTTTCACTGACCTGAGCTAGCACACAGATGAGAAGAGAACTTGTGAGTCTGAAACTCCCCCTTACGCTCATTCACTGTGTCTGAACTGCACTATTATGGAATTCTAGATTCCTGAATTTGTTATCAGTAACTGACTACCAACAGTCTAGAAAATGTAGCTGTACCAGGGCAGAAACTACTCTCTGTCAAGATTTGGGTACAGTAAATCTATTGGGGTTTCAGTTCTAACAGAGAGCCTCCACATATACCCGGCAGCTGAATAAATCAAAAGAGAAAGGGGGAGAGAAAGGGTGATGTAACCTTGTAAAAGGAAGGAAATCCCCCCTCCCTTTTCAGTTAAATGGTGCTAATAAGAAGACTGAGGTGCCTTCCAGTGCATATGGTGTTCAAAAATCCCCTGGAACTGGAGCTCCTCTCTGGGAGGAGATGGATACAGCAATGTAACTAAAAACCAGAATGAGTAAACGTAAAGGCTTATGTTGTTCATTTGTCTAACAAATTTGTTTTGGGAGACCATTTGTTGTTTTGACTTTGTGTTCATACTGTTTTTATTGTCATTTTACATTATGTTATAGTAAATTATGTTAACCGTCCCAAGGACTCTATACACTTTTACAGCAGAATTTAAAGTTCTACTGTGTATTTTACAGTCTCAGTCCATTTCAGACAACCAAGCTGAAGTTGCATTTTTCCTTTCATATACAGCTAAGCTACTATTAATAGGGTAGCAAGTTGGAACCAGACTATTTTATTTTACTAGTCCCATTAAGTGTGCTGTTGGGCTGAAAATCTCTCCAAGTCCATGCTTACCTAGATACCTGGGATTCATTCATGGGGGGGGGGGGATGGGGACTGAAGTCTGGAGATTGAAGTGTGGACATTTCAAGGGAGATGCTTTACTTTTCCATACAAGGCTGGTTAAAAAAACCTGATATTTTGTTCCCCAACCTTAAGCACCAAAATGCATTTGTATTATCTATAACAGGGGTGTCCAAAGTTTTTGGCAGGAGGGCCACATCAGCTCTCTGACACTGTGTCGGGGGCCGGGGGGGGGGAAAAAGAATTAATTTACACTGAAAATCTGAATAAATTTACATAAGTTTACATAAATGAATATATTAAAGATGAACTTATATGAATGAATGAAGGCCTTGCAATAGCTCAATGCCTATAAAAGGCCTTGCACAAAGCAAGGTTGGCCTTTCCTTTGCTGCCACTACTGCATCACAGATGTGAAAGAGCAAGCAGTGGAGGGAGCTCTCATCCCACTGCTCACACGGAAGGTCAAACAGTCGCCCTCATGCTGAGAGAAGTTGCATTGGGCCAGTGCGCGCTTCAACAAATCTCTGGAGGGCCAGAGGCTCATTGGAGATTGGGGACTCCCTGAGGGCCACATTGAGAGGCCTCGAGGGCCGCAAGTGGCCCCCGGGCCGGGGTTTGGGCACCCCTGATCTATAATGTAATCCTTCCAACAATCTTGCAAAGTAAGTAAACATTGTCATCCCCATGCTGTAGCCAAGGCAGAGTAATTTACCTAAAGTCATCCAGTGAGTTCATGATAGAGGCAAGATTTGAACCAGGGATGTTCTACTACACAGCTCGGTCACTTAGCCACCACACCAGCTCACTACAACTTGATGTTTTTCTATAATCAAGCTTTCTAGAAAGAGAGGGTGCATTCAGTGGTACACAAATCCATCTGACATGGCAAAGGTATCATTTCAGTTATTCTCTCCAAATAAGCTTTTCAGAAGTCACAATATACAGCCATAGATTTAAATTTTGGATAAATGCTTATCCATGTCACAGGAGAAAGCTGCAGTTTGCTGTGTGCTCTCTAAAGCTCATAGTACAAATCCATTTCAGCAGTTGGCAGACCCTGGAAGCACTGGCAAACACACAAAAAAGGAAGACTTCTTTTAAAGTCTATTCTTTAAAGTGAGGCACATGGTTCTTATTCAACCACTACAGTCACTCTCACTTGAAGCAGTAACCTTAATTATTAGCACAACATTTTTTATCACTGGAATTTTAACTGGAAAAAAGTCTGACAAAAGAGCTGAATGCCTGTAGTGTAAGATGCTCTCAGAAGAGCACTGGAACTCAGCCCACAAGTCATTTAAAACTCAGTTTTGAAAAGCCAAGATTTAAATACAAGCAATTTGCAGCACACAGCTCATCTCCACTCAGCCCTAAAGACACACTAAAAGCAATTCAAAAGGATTTATTCCACTAAGCTTTTAATTGTATCAATTTATATTCTTTAGCATCACAAAACAGTGTTGCTCAGAGTGCAAAATTAATTTCTAAGATGTGGAAAAAATACATTGTTGAAATGCAGCTTAACTATGGTATACAACTTTTAAGGACAAGTGTGATAGTGTAACCAATTCAGGCTTTCTACTGACTTACATAAAATTTGAAGCCAGACTGAAACAGTATGATCCCATGATCCCAGCTGTGTTGGCAAATAAGCCTATTAGAAACTTATGGACACACACACAATGTGCAAATGAATCACAATTTTTGTACTTGTGCCAGAACTGCAAACCAATCCATGGCATTCTGGACATAGGAGAGGCAGACAAGTGCTTAGGTATGCAAGACCCCAAATCATTTAATGCTTTATAAGGTCATGATCAGCTTTCCGACCTCTGCTTAGGCAGCTATGGAAGTCAATGTAAAGTTCTGGAGCAGTACAGCAATATGTTGCTGACAAACCAGGGCTACGTATATTCTCTGATTCTGGTCAAGCACTGCACAACTTCAGAATTAAACAACAAAAGAATTTCAAGTCTTCAACTTAACAAAACAGCACAGAATATTTGCACAAAATCCAATTATGCAGTAAAATTAGACATAAAACATCACCAGAAAGTCTAAATTCTCTCCCAAAGTCTTGTGATTAATACAAATCTAACACTTAGCAAAGTCAATCCATGTATGAATATGGGTCAAGCTAGAAATGCAGGGGAATAAGTATTTCAGGTATTTGGCTATTGATTTCTCCTATAGCCAATAAAAGAAAGACTTTCATATTCTTGCTTAGATTATGTACAATTACCAACTGTATCTGAATCCAATGAAAGCACAATATTTAATGATTTGCTTGTTCATCTTTGTATTCACTGCCAACAATGTGGTCTTATAATTGGGCAAGTCCATTATACATGTTCATAAGAAGTTCTTTTGACAATCATATTTTCATTTAGATAAATTAAACATTCATATCCATGGGATATTGAGCAATCCATGGGAATTATTATTTCTAATATATAGTATTTAAACTAGTTTGATTGCCTTTTCACCACATCCTTCTCCGTTTATTTTCTGACACAGTAGTCTGGCACAGAGGCATCTCTTCCTTGGATCAACATATAATGGTGTTGCATTATAAAGTAAAGAAAATTATTATTAAAGTAAAGTAAATTATTACTACTGAGCATATTATGAAAGGAAGCTTCTTTTCACCCTCCCCCCCCCTCCCAAAAAACCAGCACCCAGCCCCAACTGCTACTAGTGACAATGCCGACATCATCACTGGTCACTATCACAGCAAGCCAACTCCACCGTCCAGAGGGTGTCAGACCAGCGTGTGTCACACAAACTACCTTTCACTACATCTCGCACTACAAGTTCGGCAATGGTCCAAATCACAGCTCACCAAGCACCTTCCCTAAGCTGGTGCACAACAGAAATTCAAGCGTACCCACTGTTAACAGGCACTTCTTTTTATATATCAATCATTTGGGCTGTAGAAAAAAAAAAGACTAGCAGGAACTAAATTATGCTGAATAGGAGCAGTTTTGTATATCAAGTAAGGGCAGTCACAAGACAGAGTTTGCATCTGTGTCTGGGTGGAGGCAGCCTAACTTCACCATCCAAAGCATTTCTGCTTCCCCTCCCATGCTACCCCCCCAGTCCACCCATCTTTTAAAAAAACTGCACAACCAAAGAAAAAGAGAGCACTCTCCTCCAAGAGGGTACTGATCCAGCAACAATTGCACAGAGCAATGCTTAGTTCTTGGGAAAGGCAGCACAGTATTAAACCATCTGCATTACTACCCCTTCAAGCACAACTTCAGATAGCGCCACTCTCTCTCATTCCTCCTGACCTTAAAATTCCAATCATACAGTAAAAACAGAAATATCTGAGTTGCTTACTTCTCAATAAAAAGTAAAACACTAGTGTTCTTTTTTACACAAAATTCAGCAAAACACAGTGAGATGATCTGTCAGGAATGCCACAAACACTTTAAAAACATTTCCTGACAGTGCATTTTAAACATCCATCTGTTCTACAGGAAGTTTAATACTAACGAAGAAGGGGAGAGAGAGAGAGAGAAAGAGAGGGAGGCCCAAAGAAAGGTTTTTAGTACAATCAACATTTCCCCCTTTTGTGGGAAAGGGACAGGAACTTATGTTCAACAACAAGCCACATTCCCCTCCCAGTAAAAGCTATATAGTTGCACTGGAAACAATCCAATACAAATTTAATAGAGTATATAGTAACCAAATCATCATAAGATTTACAAAGCAAACAGACAGCAACACTGCTGTAAGATATACTCTCTGAAGTGCAACCTAGTCTTACTTATCTTTTATATACAAAGCTTTTAGCAACTTTGGAAGTACAATTATACATTTCATTACAGCATGTACAATTCTTTCTTCTTACAGCAAGTCGATTCTTTCTAAAGATTCTCCTGGATATGTCAGGGTATTGCTCCTATGAAGCTTGCAAGGGACAGCATTAAACCAACTAAATGGCGCCCAGAGGCTAAATACACAACAAACAGAGAGATATGCTTTGCCTTGAGCTCTTCAAAAAGTTGCTCCTTAGGAGACAGTCTAAAGCAACTTCTTTAAAAAAAACAACTCCACTACATACTGAATATAACACCATACACCAGTGGTACTCAAACTTTTCCAGCCAGAGGCTCCCTTGACCCCCGTGGCTGTTGACCATGACTCCCCATCATGTTCCTGAGGACTGGAAGTGACATCATTAAACAGGAAGTGGCCAGAAATATTAACCATATTAATATTAATTATATTAATCATATCATTAATTAAATGCAGATCTTAAAAATATATTATTAATACACAGCAATATACATGCTTTATAAATGATCAGCTGCTGATCACTGTTGGAGACAGGATGCTGGAGTAGGTAGATTTTGTCTGGTCCAGGAAGACTTTTTTTTTTTTAACTTTGTAAGCATACCAATAGAATTGTTTTATCCAAGGAACTTTGTTAACAACCAGTCTGACCAACATTACACACACACACCCCCGTGGACCCCAATCCAACTAGTCATTTCTCCCATTCTCCTTGGATAGGATTGAACCCTTTATTAATTTAATGAAATTGAATTTTTCTAGCAGCTGGTGGGGAAAACAAAAATAGACCATGAAAATATATGGTTCCTAAATATATGGTTAGGAAGCTGATTTGTCTCCTATACTAGGAGATGCACAGCTCAAGCCTATGCATGTCTACTCAGAAGTAAGTCTCATTAGAGTCAATGGGGCTTACTCCCAGGAAAGTGTGGATAGGATTGGGCTGGCAACCACTTAATCCAGTGCTATTCAAACTGGGGCATCGAGATGCCCCAGCCTGAGGACCCTGGTCTCTACCCCCTTAAGGGACGGGGCAGCCTAGAGGCAGGACAAAGGCAGCAGCACAATCCCCAGGATCGCACCACTCAGGGGGCTGCAGGGGCTTGGGTGCATTTACCCAAGCGCCCTGCAGCCTCCCTGGGGTGCGGGGAGCCCGGTGCAACTTCTGGCAGGGCTCCCCGCAGCAGGGAAAGTGGATGCGGAGCGATCGCGCCCCGCCCCCGCTTTAGCCTCCTCCCCCCACCCCTGCAAAGACTTACTGGCTCTCAAGCTGTCCCAGAGAGTTTGAGAACCACTGACTTAATCAATGGCTGATAAGTATTCCCTTCAAATAGCAAGATTTATCACTTTAAAATACAGCCTTTCCTCTTCAGTCAAACAACAAGATTAATTACTTTAAAAACAGTACCCTTTTTCTGCTCTTGGACAAGTAAAGTGTGTGCTAGTCTCTCTTCTCCCCCTTTGCCAACTGCATGGAAACAACTTTAAGGGGAGGGGGAGGAAAAAGGGAAGGTTTGGAGATTGAAAGGGGGGAGTGGAAGAGGGAGGGGGTTGAAAAGAGAGATTTTACTTTGATGAGAAGCAATCCCAGGCTGGGTACTACGAACCAACCACACAAGGATCAAGGAGGGTTTCTTTCTGACAGTCAGCAAGGGCAAGGACTGCAAAATGAGCATGCTTGGTACTTGCCAGATGGGGGTTGGAGTGGAAGAGCTTTGGAAACAACATGCAGCGAACACAAAAGGTGGCAGCCTCCTAGTGGAGGAACAAGACAGTGGGGCGGGGGCAGCCACTCTCAACGCTGAGCAGCTGTGAGAGGGAGCAGCTGAGCAACTCCCGTTTCTTCTGCTTAAAAAAAAAGCACAGAAGGCGGGCTCGTATTTTGCCCAGGGGTGTGACTGTATCGCTGGGAGAGGACATCCCGGCCTCCCCTTTGAGTTCCTGGAGCCTCCCTAAGGAGCCGCGCCTCACAGTTTGAACAACACTGCCATACACTGACAACCATGAGAAAATTTGGTGGGAGTGCTTCCATCATTATGTGCAATCTCTGGGTTTAAGAAATAGGCTACCTCAGTATATGAGATGCAAGGGAGTGGTACCAAGATGCAGGTCTCTTGTCTTGTGTGCTCCCTGAGGCATCTGGTGGGCCACTGTGAGACAGACTAGATGGGCCTTTGACCTGATCCAGCAGGACTCTTAATATTTGTATTCAAATGAGCGTTCAAGGGACAAATTAAGCATAAAAAGGCATCAACAAAGCATTGTCAAGGTGTATCTGCATCTATTCAAAAGTCAACTCGGGTAACCCCAGAAGCAATTCAGCCAACCTATGTCCAACAGATATGCAGACATATGCAAGCACTTAGGATGGTACAATTTTAACCATAATATTAATTTGCTGATGCATTACACTTCTCCGACAGCTCTCGGCAGACCCTTACCTGAATTACAAATACAGGTATGATGTCAAGTTCACAAGTTATTTCAACTTTAAGAATGACTCTTGTTTTATCATTATTTGGAAACAACTTTAAAATATAAGCTGAATACATAGAGGAAAACATCTACTTTAAAACTCTTGACACATATTGGCTAGCACTTAAGCCACCCTCCAGTCCACTAAAGCTTTATACTAGATTAGGTGTGCCCAAACCCTGGCCCTGGGGCCACTTGTGGCCCTCGAGGAATCCCAATTCGGCCCTCAGGTAGCCCCTAGTCTCCAATGAGCCTCTGGGTCTCCAGAGACCTGCTGGAGCCCACGCTGGCATGATGCAACTGCCCTCAGCATGATAGCCAACTGTTCGACCTCTCACGTGAGCTGGGAGTCGAGGGCTCCCTCCACTGCTTGCTGTTTCACATCTGATGCAACAGCGACAGCAAAGGAAAGACTGACCTTGCTTTGTAGAAGGCCTTTTATGTACCTTGAGCTATTGGAAGACCTTCATTCATTCATATAAGTTCCATCTAATATATTCAATTATGTACATTTATTCAAATTTGAAATGTAAATTAATTCTTTTTTCCCCAGCCCCCAACACAGTGTCAGTGAGACGGCGTGGTCCTCCTGCCAAAAGTCTGGACAACCCTGTACTAGATCAGCAATACAGAAAATCACAGACGGTGTTTGATACTGTAGGGCAATTGTATCACTATTGACTTTTCTGCAGCAAAATCTAGTGCTATTAGATTTTACAGCATATCATTCCCCATTATCTAGGTATCAATGTTATGCAATGTCTACGAGAAAACTAGAAAATTCAAACCTTTCTTCTATATGAGGATTTTCACTGAAGCTACAGAGTGCCTGGCAGAGTACAAAAACTAAAACAAGTTATTACAAATTGTAATAAAGTACTCTTTTGCCCTGATTAGACTGTTGGAAATGCACCTTATGCAAAGGGGCTTGAGTCAGGTGTGTAGTAGCCATAACTACTACTTAGTAGTATTATCCATCACCCTGAAGAATCATGTCATCGCTGAACATCTGGGTTGCCAGGTTCCTGTTCATGCAGCACAGGGATTCTGCAAGTCTAGGCAGGCAGCTCTACCATTCCCTGTCCAGAACATGGCAAATAGGGAAGGAGATTTTGCCTCCCAAGCCAAGCTCCTTGCAGGCCAAATGACCTTGAGAGGTGGGCCTGATCCAGTCCATGGGCCATAGATTGCCATCCCCTGATCTAGCTCAATACTGTCTGCTCTGATGGGCAGTGGCCCCCCTGTATTTCATAAAGGGCTTTTCTCTAGCCTGACCTGGAGATGCTGTGCTATTGAGCTGTGCCTGTCTCATCATCACCACTTCTGTACTACAATTTGCCATTTAAGACACTAACTATATGCATATTATCACTATTGGGATCAAAAATACTGCAAACTTCATTTGCCAATAATGGTATCTTTGGAGAAGTTTAACATATCATACAGAGATGTCCTTAGATCTTTTAACAAGTTGGTAGATAAACAGAGCTAGGAAATTAGATTTTCTGAAAGCCAAGACAAATCTACTGGCCTTCATCCAAGATACAGTGTCATTGTCAGGCTTTGTATTTAATTAGTACTATTTAATGTCAAGCACTCACTTGGGTAGATCTTTCACCATATTCTGTTAGTAAGTCTTAGAGCAGACACTGGGGAAAAAATCTGCTTTCATAAATGCATCAAGTCATCTCTAAAATGCAAATGCTCAGTTGTCCTGTTCTTGACCCCAGTACCTTTCCCAAGCTCCAACACAGATAACATATCAATCTGAATTTAAAACATATTTACTGATTTTGCATCAATAATAGCAGCAACTTTTCTATATGCACATATATATTATACAAAAGTAGTAATATTCTGAAGTAATGCTGATGCATGGTTTAGCTTACAATTCCTTTTTAAAAAATTTTATACTCAGTTTGCAAAAGGGCTTGCACAAGCCTGAAGCTTGCCTGCTCCCTCTTCTCATTCCTTTCCCACTCCACACTGCATGGAGACTACATTCTGATCCTGAACTAGCAGAATACATATTTCACCATTGCACCCAAACCAAGCAAGCCAGAATTTGATCCCATTTATACAAACGATAGCTTGCAATCCTGATTTGAAGAACTACGGTTTGTGCAAGCCTATTTGTCAGGTTTTGACATAACAGTATCTACAGTTTTCTGTTAACCTGGGATTGGAAATTTCTAATCATTGTGCATAAGAAGGGTAAGAGGCAACATGCACATTCAATGTTTGTGTCTTCTTGTAGTCATAATGACAAACCATGGTTTAGCATTACATCTGAACCAACCAAATAAACCAGCTGTGGGCAAGTTCAGACACCATGCACAGAAAAGACTGAATTCTGGGTTCATGCAACATCTGCTAGCTAGAGGTACACACAGTTTCACTTTCGCTGCTCTTATGAAGAGATGAAGACTAATTGGCTGCAACATTTGAAGTAGTCAATCCTGGCTTATTCATGCCAGTTTCAAAATAGGTCAGAGTCTGAACCTTGGATTCAATGCCAATAATTACTGTATACCAAAGCGATGTCACACTGACAAAGCGGACTTTAAAAGAGCTCAAAAGCCTTTGCAACAATAAGTTTGCTAGATGACAATCAGATAAAGTTAATCAACTGGACTTGAGCTTTTAAGATGCCACAGATTTTGTATTTTTGCTTCTAGAGGAGTAACCATTTTAGCCTACAGCAGTAAAAGTGACAGTCTTGTCACAACTTAAAAACTAACCAATGTATTGTGGCCTCCCTGCTGGTGCTCTGGAAGTGTGTACCTCCACATGCTGTCAGAGACCCTTTTGCAATTACCGTAGGTCAGCTTCCATTGGCAGAACATCATTTTGCCAGTGCTCAAGCCTAATAGGATTGGGCTGTCAGAAAGATAACATTAAGCAATGACTGGCAAAAAAAGTCGCTCTAGCCAAACCACGTTATCTAACCCATTTTTGCCTGGCCCACAGTTACATTTGGTCCCTGTTGCGTATTTGCAGCATTGAGCAGGAATGGCTTAACAATGTAGTGACACAATGTAGCAAAGAAATCTTTGCTACAACATTTGCTACAACAGACTAATGAAAATGCCAGAAGGGTAGTTGTGCTAATATTTTTTGTACTTATTCTGCAGAGTCAGCATATGTGAATATATTCAGAAACATACTGAAATTTATGCCAAGTCTTAAACATGCAGTGGCTATACAAACAGCAGCCATACCATAGTGTGAAAAACCATACAAACACCAAGTTGCCAACTTCACAGAATGACAGTTACAAGCGCGCGAGCGCACACACACAGAGAAGGTTAGTCTGAATCCACACTGCCTCAGTCAAAGGATTAAGGATGCCCAGATTCTTTTAGAAAAAGTGTGACTTTCTTCTCTTACTATATAAAAAATGAACATTTTTAAGGTGGAATCTAAATTTAAGTCTTTGTTACTTAGCCTGAACATTCTCTTACACAAGTCTTTTTAGATAATGTTGCAATGCACCCCCCATTTCAAAACATACAGGTTGTATCACACCTAAAGTTCTTCGTACCTCTGATTGCTTAAGCTGCTAGTCTTAGTATCTTCTCCAGCATTTGTACATCCCTGTGGGAGTAGCATGCCCATTACCGAATGCAGTTCTCCCAAGTATCATTGAGAGGCATCTTGACAATGAAATATTAAACCTACTACCCAGGTTTTTCAGCTTGCAATGTATCTGTTATCTAATGTGATTTACACACCAGCTCCTATATCAAACTTTGCTATACAGCTATAAAGCCTGGTTTTTGAGCATTTCTTCTGCAATCAGCTATATTAAATACTGCTAGAAAATAGCATAATTCGGGTTGTTTTCCACTCATGTGTCACTTGAGTATTCAATAGCCAGTTCTTGCAAAGAAAAAAGGTACGTACCCCATTAAGGACACACGAACTTTCTTATAATTGTCATGGGTTAGAATAGGGTTGTCAAACATAAGGTCCATGGGCTGCGTGTGGCCCCCTGAAGCTGTTTCTCTGGCCCATTACAACTGGGCTCTCCCAACTTGATAATAGGGCTCTCTCATATAGTGAAAATATGAACAAGATTTGCACATTTTCTATTCTGTCATTTGCAGCTAATGAGTTTCTATGTGAGAACAAAGTGCTTATTTCTGGCCATCATCTGTTAATGATGTCACTTCCAGCCCTCAGCAGGCACCATGAATGTTAACTTCATCCCTCTGCATGAAACAAGTTTGATAACCTTGGCTTAGAATGTCTGGTCAGTGACCTCTCTGCCCTGCCCACATCTTCCATCTGAACTTGTAGTTGCTGTTGCATTTCCATCAGCCAATCATTTTCAACATTGCCCCTGTTCCTTAAGTTATTTCAGTAGAACGTATACCTGATGTTTTATACATCCAAGTCCCCATTATCTTTACAATGTTCATTCTCTCTCTCGCTTTTAAGCAGGCTACAACAAGTCTATTGGGTGCAAATGGACAAACGCAGAACAAATAAGCCTTTCGTTCAAAATCAAAGAAATCTATACACTGAATAGCTGTTGTTCATCACTGAAAGTCATTGCAACAACTAGCATGTCATTTTAAAATTCTACTTCAAGATTTTTCACTTTCCAATTAAAAACATAACATCTTCGTAACTAATTTTAAAGTACTTTTTATAATATAAATTCTCCTAAATTTGATTATGTTGCAAGACAGCAGTAAAGAATTGATTTATATAGCACAACTTCTGCAAATGGTGCTTTATAGACAATAAGAAGAGATCAACAAACATTTTTACCAACCCTAAAGATCTTTGGATCAGACTCTCGAGTTTCTTGATAAAATGCACTCACTCATAAGAAGGTTAAAGAGAAAACACACAAAATGAGAGCCAGGATAACTCACTGAATATGTAGTTTAAGGTCTTCATTTGCCCTAAAGATTTTAGACTTTTAAGGTGCTACTGGTCAAATACCAAAATTTATTTAGGGTCCAATTTGCTAGAGAGCCTCCTGCATTATCCATGGGGGTTCTGTTCTACGAACTCCTGCAGATAAGGAAACCCTTGAGTTTTAGGGCCCTGTAACTCTCCAGAGGTGAGGAGAGCTATGACCCCCTTGTCTCCGGAGGATGCTCTGAGAGCTGGCGAAGTCGTGTGTGGCCTCCCCAGCCTTCCAAAAGTCTTAAAACATCACTTTTTGTTTTTAAGAAAAACCAGAAGTGACCTTCTAAGGCCTTCCAGAAGCCTTAGAAGCTTTCCTGGGGGGGGGGGGAATGAGAAAATAAATGTTCTCGGATCCAATATTCAGGATGACCAGATATAATCACAAAGGAGGACAGGGTACCCAAATATGTATGGCATCCAAGAAAAATGTAGGACATGACAAAATAAAAGCTAAAAAACACTCATCTGTTGAATTTTATGTAGTTAAATACTATATTACATATAATTTATTACTTACAATAAGGCTATGTGCTACCTGTAGGGGCCAGCTCACAGGAAAAAGACATTTAAGTTCTTTTCCAGGACATGAGGCTAAAAAAAAAAAAAAAAGAGGACATGTCCTGGAAAATGAGTATGTCTGGTCACCCTGCACATTGTACAAATGCAGAAAAGTATACATTATGTTACTAGTTGAAGAAATGTGAATATTATGACTCAAAAAGCATGGACTGTTGTGTCTTCTAGGGAAACACTGCTTTTGTTCTGTAATTATTAGCCTTGCTTCTAGAAACAGCCAAGCAGCTAGCCCACAGTTTAGCACACCTAGCATTGCACTGAGTTGTGGCCATCCCTTATCTTCCAGTATGGGAACTTGCTTTGTGTCTTTGCATATTTACAGAGAACTAAAAAGAAATGAAATTCATAATGTCCCACTTGCATCAAACTAGATACAACTGTGTAAGTGATAAAGGCATATGGCTTACATGGCCTGAAGATAATAACTATGCACTTAGGTAACTTATAGTCAATCCAACCTAAGTTGCCCCCCACTGATGCAGACTTTTGAGATTTAGTACTCAAGTTCCAGAGAAATCTTAAGGAATGACCTTACAGCATCCTTTATACTTGCAACCTCTTATTTCAAGATAGCTGGAATACTTCTTCTCATAAGGTGGTATTAGCCCCTTGGTCTTAATCAGTCAATCCATTCACCAAGATACACCCCAGCAAGAACAGTTCTCCATACTGACAGACAAAAAATCAGATTGTTTGCAGGATACTTCCATAGATGAACTGCAGAACAGCAACTGTTTAAATGAAAGATGAAAGTAACTTCATCTATGAAGCATTTGGCAAACAAATCAAAGCAGGCCACTGAAAGGTCTGCACCATGCCCCACTTAGTAGGATGATGGAAGCCACAGACCATTCGGCTAAGCACCACTGGATAGCACTGCAACGCTCAGATGCAACAATGGTGGTAATGTATTGCTTCTTCACAGCTGTAACTGCCACAGAATAGGCTTAAAGACAAACTCCTACCTGTGCTCAGCTGGATTCACCAAGCTGGCTGCCATCTATACTAAGGCCATCTCCTTTGCCACTCATTGTTCCAAACTTCCAGTAAACCAATGAGGCAAGCAGGTTCTATTCTGCAGAAGAGGATGCTTGACCTAATTGTTCTTAAGTGCTTGTGTGGAAAATGTAGTTCTCTGGGACACAGGGTATCAGCCACACCCTTCTGAAACTCCTTGAGCACTCTCAGAAATCTCTAGGGATAGGTCACATTCTACTAGGTCAACCACCCCTACAGAGGGAAAAGGTCATTGCAAGCCTAAAGCTAGCCAGGAAGTGATCTGACCAGGACAAGGGAGTCAAGGAAATTCTCTACTCTCACAGTTTGCCCAGTCAAGAACACCAGCTGAACAATGAATGGGAAAGGATTTGCAAAGTCCAAGAAGTCATGTATGTTTAACCTACATCTTATATGAGAGTTACATTCCAAGGTTGGTGTAATGCCAAAACTGTGTATAGTTAAACCTACCTTAAATCCAACAAGAACAAAAATCACAAGAGACACATGGAAATTGAGATAACTGAGGGAATAACAGCACCATTCTCCCATTTCAGTCTTGCTATGGGGCATATACTAAAGTGGCCAAGGGGTGCCTACACCCTTTAGACTGCTGTTTTCTCCTGTCCTTTGGGGAGGGGCCAAGCATGTATACTTGAAACTGCACAAATGAAGTGTACACAAGATGCAGGCTGTCTGTATATGCTCCACAATGACTCAGATGAGAAAAATTAATCTGCTGTTCCCTCAGTTGTCTCAATTCCTATGTATGTCTCATAGTATGATTTTAGTTCCTAGAAGACAGTACATATTTTTAGATTTAAGGCAGCCTTGAATTTTCCCCTTTACCACCAACTTCAGGACTTAAGTGTAAGATGTGTGCTGACTGTATGTTTTTGTTATGCACTTACTATCTATATCAAACCTAGGGATACATTTATGGATCTAGTATCCAAACAACCACCAGCACATAGGAAAACAATTATAGGATCGCAGTGTACCCTTTCAAGGGCTTTGAAAAAAATTACAAGACAGAAAATTCAATTATATTAAGCCTTAAGTTGCTTGTTCTTTTGAAGAAATAATTCTTGCTGTTCTAGAGCTCTTATGTTATAGAACACAAGCAACAACAACATGTCCATAGTCAAATCAAGTTTCATAAAGATTATCTGGTCTTACTTGCACTGGACTAAAAGCTAGGTCAGAACATAGACAACACATACTAAAAACAAGACTTTTTGCAATGCCACCATCATTCTTTTAGAAAGACTATTTTTTCTTTTGCATGTGGTTAGGTTCTAAACCACATTCTTGCAATACCTTGAAGATCATTACAAGGAACAAGCTCAGGAAGGAGGTTAGGATTCTGCCACCGTGCGTGCCTCCTTTCTGGGTTCAATCCACCTTCCTTCCTCCCTGCCTCCATCTCCACCCCGTTCCACTCACCCCCTGCCCCATTCTACCCCCTCTTCACCTCCCTCCAATCCCCTACACAGCCTTACTTGCAGAGGCAGGTCTCCGGGTTCATCATCATGTGGACCCAGTCAGCCGCTGCTTATGAGAGCAGCCAGGCCACACTCACAGGAAAGCATGATACACTGCCAGAATATGCCTTCTGGTGGTAGACCCACCAGACTGGATCAGGCCATAACATACAATTCCATACACAAAGTCTTATTTGTGATGTACAGCATTATTAAGCATGCATTATTTAAAAGAGAACTTACCAAGACTCAGTGAGGCAGTCAAATCACCAATACAGGTTGTGTATTTGAAAACTTCAGTATTCAGATACATCTCAAGCCTGCTATAAACAAAAAGATGAATAAATAAATATTTGCCAAAAACACCACCAAAAACGTTTATTTATTTTGACATACCAACATTAAAGTATTCCCTACTCCAGGTATTACTATGCAGTTTGCTACAGTATTGACTCCAAAAGTTTCACAATAATTCTGCTGCTAAAATGGATGTTTGCACCCCCAACAGGGACCAAATGCGTACACCTGTGGGCTGGGCAGACATGGGTTAAAGGAGGATTCTGGGACCATAAAATACTTCTTGAAACAATAGAAGTCAGGAAACCTTCACACAGAAGAATATTTTGAGGTGCAGTCTTTCCAGTCTATATTCAAATGCTATCTGCACCCAACTAGTAATGCTGTGCTGAAGTGACAGAAAGAAAATGGCAAAGCTATTGAGTGCATCACAGTTGAAAACCCCCATTCAAAATTTCATTCCAAACACGGACGTACTGGATTGCAGCCCTAGTCCCATACTATTTAACATGGAGATACTTAGTCTACTCGGTGGCATGGACTCTCCAAGGTTTCAGACATGGAACATTCTCAGTCCTACCCAGAGATGCCAGGTATAGAACCTGGGATCTTTAACATGCTGAGAAAAAGTGTTCTGCTACTAAGCACTTCCTTGTTCTACTGAGGATAAATATGTAGTTAGTATTTTTTAAATGTATAAAAAAATGCTGTATATTACTAAATTTATAGACCAGTTCCTGAAATTTAGAATGTATTTAAAATTCAGATCTATGAAGCACTGAACATTAAAGTATGCACGAAATAAAAATAAAAATTTATTTCTGAGCAGGGTCAATCCTCTCCAACTTTCCAGTTTTGGTGTAGCAACAATGCAGCCCCATTATAACGCAACACATGTTTCCACACTTTAAGATCCCAGTGACTGCCCCACAGGATGCAGCGCACACCCGACAGGCGCAACTGCACCAGCACTGGAAAATTGGATAGGATGGTCCCTTAGGCCACAATTCTATCCAACTTTCCAGTGTCAATGCAGCTGCACTATAGCCCTGAGGTAAAGAAATATTTTTTCTCTTACCTTGAGATGGTCTCTATGACTGCCACCCCCCACCCCTCACAGCAGGATGCAGTGCTTGCCCCACTGGCATGGCTGCATCAGCACTGAAAGCTGGATAAGACTGTGCACAAAGGCAGTGTCCTAAGGCACAAAGAGTTGAATTCAAGGAAGGTGGGTCACAGCTGCCACTGTTGTATAAAACACTTGCATAAGAGACCATGCAGTGCTATAATAAATAGGAAGCCAGTTGCTTCCAGAAACTATCTTGTACCAAGTCAGACCTTTGGTAATATTGACAATGACTGGCAATGACTCTCCTGGGTTTCAGACAGGAATCTGACCTTGCCTTACCTGGAGATGCCAAGGAATGAACATGGGACCTTCTATATGCAAAACAATTACTCTGTCACTTAGCTATGGCCCCTCCCCTAGTTTTCATGATTCCACAAGATGTTACATAAGCAGAACACCAGCTCTGAATTTAGTTTCACTTTTATTGCACAATGCTCCAAGGGAGGTATAAAACCACCTTTCCATGATAGGGAGCACCTTTAAATCTAATCAACTGAAATGGCTTTTGAGTAACCCTTGTACAGTATTGAATATTAATATAGATTTTAAAAGGCATATACAGTGGACTAAATTGTTGACTATGCCATACAGTCCCTATGCATGTTTATGCAGTTACATGGAAATCCTACTGAAGTCTATGAAGACTTCTCACTGGAAAGTTTGCACAGGATTACAACCTCAGGCTCTGTTCAGAATATTGGTTACTCATGTAAACAAAGTGTGATTATTAAAATGGTAAAAACTGTTCCAAAAATCTGCCCGATACCAAATCACACACAGTCCTTATAAAAGCAATAACGCAATGGGGATAAGAGTGTTGAGTTGTCTCCAGTCACATGGGCACGAAGAAGCCTCTGGATTGGGATAACTCTACAGACATTTATTGCACCAATAAAAGTATATTTTAAAATGTGTTCATACATACACATGCCCATAGCTGAATTCAAGTAAATTCAGACAGGGTCAAAGGAGACATGATGAGAAATGCACCACTGGATTTCTACCTTCTAATTATTATTTTAAAAAACAACAATCTAGTAACCATAGGAAGTCTAGATCCAGATGAGGACAATTGTATGGGAGTGATGAGATGTCCCTTTCCCTTGTGCCACTTCTCTGACCAAAATCGCAGCCCCTAAGCAACTTTTTTCTTTCCCAAGAAAAGCAACAAGCACAAGTAGCAGCTTTCTTCCCAGGACAAATGATTGCTATGGGGATTTGTCAAGGAGATGGCAAAGGGTAAAATTAAACCTACTTCTCCCATACCACAGTTCTGATGTGAAATCAAGGGGTTCCTACACCTGTTAAAAGATGGCTCCAAAAATCTTCTTAGGCATGCTAAGAGAATTAATTAATTAACAGTATTTATATACCGCTTTTCAACTGAACATTCACAAAGCGGTTTACAGAGAAAAATCAAATAACTAAATGGCTCCCTGTCCCAAAAGGGCTCACAATCTAAAAAGATGCCAAGGAATACCAGCAGACAGCCACTAGAACAGACAGTGCTGGGGTGAGAATCTTTGATCGCTCTCTTTTTTTTTAGCTTTATTATGATAAAAGAAAAATAGAACAATTATCTTTTGAAAGGAAGACTCTTACACCATATCACAAACTGCTCCTCAAACTTGCAGCAGGGACAATTAAGCTGGAAAGGAGGAATATGCAAGTGTTCCTTAAGAAGGATTTAAGTTCATGAACAAGTAGCAAAATCAGAGTGGATCTGAAGTACATCAGTTCTATGCTCCCATTATGCACCACAAAAATCTACACAAAAGGTTCCATGTGGTAGAGTTATGAAGAAAGTCATGTTTCACTTCAGACTTCAACATCATTTTAAAGCTCTAGATTTTAGCCATTAGCAGCTAGTATTTAATACCCTGGCAGATGAAGATCCTGGGATTGTTTTAGTTTTCCAAAAAGCCTTTTTAGTGCTAAAAAACCATGCCAAACATAGCCCTCATTCCACCATGGAATCAATTGCACCCATCACTAAAATGCAGCAGCATAGCTAGAGCTGTGCAAAATGGTAAGTGGTGCAGGCTCCTTAACTTGAGTGTAAGCAGCCTCTGCCGCTTGCTCTCAGAGCCATTCAGGCAGCAGCAGCAATGTGCAGCTGCTCTAAGAGCCAGTGGGAGGGTCTGCTTACACTCACATTAGGGAGTCTGCACTACTTAACATTTTGCACCATTCTAGCTATGCTACTGCTAAAATGCCAGTCCTTAATGTTTTGTCAGCACAGTTGAGCCAAGTAGTTGGCTAAGTGGAGGTGCCACATACTTCCACTCCCTTTCTCCATCACTATACAAAAAGACTAAGAGAAAAATACATATGCATACCCAATAAAAGAGCATGATGACTCTCTATCCCAACATCGCCTGGGATGAGATACAGGTGGAGGAAGAGTTGGAGTAGATGGAGGGAATGGGATCATCCTTAAGGATTGTACACCTAAAAGGGTATTAGCCCTACAATCTTGGAGGCATTGCTTTATAGCAGAATATATGCACAGCTATGCCCTTAGCAAATACAGGTTGAGTCTCATTCTCGAGGGTTCCCTTCCCAGGACTCACATGAATGGCAAAACACACACTAAAGCAAATCAATTTAAAAAACAAAATCTCTTTGTGATTTAAAAACAGCCTTGCTGACCTTCTGAAATGCACAGGGAGGCAATCAGTCTCTCTCTAGGTCAGGGGTGTCCAAAGTTTTTGGCAGGAGGGCCACATCAGCTCTCTGACACTGTGTCGGGGGCCGGGGAAAAAAAAGAATTAATTTACATTGAAAATTTGAATAAATTTACATACGTTTTCATAAATGAATATATTAAAGATGAACTTATATGAATGAATGAAGGTCTTGCAATAGCTCAAGGTCTATAAAAGGCCTTGCACAAAGAAAGGCTGGCCTTTCCTTTGCTGCTGCTGCATCACAGATGTGAAAGAGCAAGCAGTGGAGAGAGCTCTCATCCCACACCTCACACGAGAGGTCAAACAGTCGCCCTCACGCTGAGAGAAGTTGCATTGGGCCAGTGCGGGCTTCAACAAATCTCCGGAGGGCCAGAGGCTCATTGGAGACTGGGGGCTCCCTGAGGGCCGCATTGAGAGGCCGCGAGGGCCGCAAGTGGCCCCCGGGCCGGGGTTTGGGCACCCCTGCTCTAGGTGCTTAGGTTTTACTAGGAGGCAGTAATCCCTCCCTTCACCAAGAGCCCCAGTGAGGGGGAAAGAATGGAGTAGGTGATAATGACTGCCATTAAGTCTTCTTTCACTTGCTCAGGGGGAAGTGAGGAGTGAAGCTGGAGAGAGAATGATTGATGGATTGTCAGCCAGCTGTCCTCTCTGGCATTAATGAGGCTATTGTTAAAGGACTGTTTCCTTTAATTTAAAGGGTACTTATCACACAGAAAAATCTGTGGATAATCAGGTTATACCTGTAATCACTTGCATGACTGTCTCTCTACAATAGTAAAAAGCAATTTTTGAAAACTGATTTCAAAGGGATGCATTTTTCCCATTCTCCAGGGATCAGCACATTCCTTATCATTTGTGTTGAGTCAAATCCGTGTATAAAAAATCTGTGCATAACATGTTTGGACCTGTATGCCCAACATTTTAAATCCTACTATCCAAAGCCAAAGTTCTCTGTGCATGAATGCATGTGCACACACAACCCTTTATTGATTAAGAGAGTCTTTTGGAAGACCCAAGGTGACTAACAAAATTACCAAAATTACCAAAAATGTTTAACGCATATCATTAACCAAAAAGGAAAGAGCAGACACAGTAATTCATAATATCTGAATCAACATTCAATTGAACTTTAAAGTGTGCCCTGAAATTTTTGTGAAACCACAGATGAGGAATGGAAAATGATTCCACAGAAGGGCAAAACTAAACCTTTATCTACACAATTTTTGCCACTGCTTTTCCACCACATTAATGGTGAATTTCAGAAGTGCTGATGAATATTAATCCATTGGTGATTTATTTTGAACTTCCACGTACTGATCTATTTCAACATGTCATGATACAAGCATTACTGAAGTTTATCTGAAGACCTTCAGAACACTTAATAAGCTCCCTAAACATGATCAACAGCAATGGGTTAAATGTAGGTCACAAGCTAAATAGATTTGTCTCTTTAAAAAGGTAATAGACTGACAATAAAAACCATTCAATAAAAAGATGGCTGCTATCCCAAAGACATCATCACTGATGACAGTGGGACAGAAACCTTCACACATGATTCTGCATATGTTTCTCCAACACGCCTCTCTGTATGTTCAGCATTTATCTGCTACAGCAAATGCTGAATGAGTTCCTGCCAAAAATTTAGAAACATCAGCTGCTCTGGGATTTGAGAGGCAATTTCTTTTAAGTGGACCTCAATGCTAATATGATGTTCCTCCAAAGTACTCTGTTGCTTATGTCACAAGTAATGTGGCCAAGACCGTTGCATCACCTTCCACCAAAGAATCAAATCACC
Source organism: Tiliqua scincoides (assembly GCF_035046505.1). Lineage (NCBI taxonomy): Eukaryota > Metazoa > Chordata > Lepidosauria > Squamata > Scincidae > Tiliqua > Tiliqua scincoides. The sequence continues at coordinate 38,474,404 of NC_089824.1, read as the reverse complement.
AGTTTTCAGTCATCACCACCAGTAGTAGATATACTGTTCAGTCTCCAACAGGAAGCAGCTTTTGGCAATACATTACCATTGCACAGGTGCATGTCCTTAAAGTTCAACTTGGTACACAAAGCTTCCCCTAATTTCCCCCCCCCCAGCTTTTTAAGACTGGGTTTGTACTATGCCTTAGTCTGAAAAAAACAACAAAATGATATGCTCCTCTTGAAAACTCCACTAAAAACTAGTCAAGAGCATGGGTTGCATCTGATAATTATCACAAATTAAAACATCCGTTTAAAGAAGATAGTCCTGACTCAAATCAATGAGACCTTTACCACCAAGTTCGATAGAATTAGGACGGTGCTTATTTAATTATAGTGATGTGCAACAACAGTGCACTGTGAAAAATTCAAAAAGTCATACCCAATCGTTTTGCCACAGTTTAAAAGGCTATAAGTCATGCACAGTCAATGAAATTATAACTGAAAGTTATCTTTACAGGTTTTTTGCCCAAAGCTTTTACCAATCCTGGATGGGCACCCACCTGACATACCAAACACAACCTTTGAAACTCTTAAAATATCTGCCAGAAATAGAAGTTATGCAAGAAAGTTACCATTTCAAACAGCTGCTAGTACACACTGACTTTTTTTCCAATATATCAGTTATTCTCCTAGGACCCAGAACCCATTAAGTGGAAAACATGCAACTGCACTATAGGCCATGAGTTTGCTTTCACTTAATGGCCAGGATCAAAATGAATTCAAATGTGTGGCAGTGGTTCTGCACATGTCCTGGAGCTTCCTGGTTTGCCTTTTCCTTGAACTACTATGAAGTTCCTAAACATTCCCCAGGTTTCAAAAGCAGTTTTTTCAGAAGAGGTTTGTTAAGGAGACCAAAGGCAATTGGAGGTAAGAGTTCACAGATGAAAATGCACACACAGAAGTCCATCTCCACAGGGAACTTCAAATAACAAGTATGATTGTGAACAGGGTGCAAGGCAAGCATCACATAAGAACATAAGAACAGCCCCACTGGATCAGGCCATAGGCCCATCTAGTCCAGCTTCCTGTATCTCACAGCGGCCCACCAAATGCCCCAGGGAGCACACCAGATAACAAGAGACCTCAACCTGGTGCTCTCCCCTACATCTGGCATTCTGACTTAACCCATTCCTAAAATCAGGAGGTTGCGCATACACATCATGGCTTGTACCCCATAATGGATTTTTCCTATCACAAGCTGGATAGTAATCTATATACTGAAAATACAGGCCTGCCCCAGTATCTGTGAGGGTTCTGTACTAGACCCCCCACAGATACCACAAATCCATGGATACCAGGGACACCCTTAAAAGAGTTAGATGTAAAGAAACACGCCGAAAACAGCTACATCTACCACAGCACAGCAAAACAGCTGCGTTCTCAGAGTTGCAGGCAGCTTTCTAAGCTGCTTGCAGCCTCTTCCTAGTTGTTCCAAGACTCCTCCTTTCCTCCAATGTCATCCCAGAATTCATCTCAACCAGAAAAAGAATGCATTGTGCTGCATTCTGGGGCAAATGGGGGAAGGCAGCAGCCTTGGAGCAACTAGGAAGGGGCTGCAGGAAGTATCCTTCGAATCCATACAGAATTAAAACTGTGAATTCAAGGCCCACCTGTACTGTGCTCTATAACTTCTGAGGCTCCTTTAGAAAGGCAGTAGTAAAAATTAAAAACGAAAAAATAAAAAGTTGGTTCTATGCTAGAACCCCAAGCCTTTAGGGTCATATTTTCAGTAAACACACTACTAATTTTAAAATGTGCTTTTCAAAATTCAGAACAAAAAATTCAAAATATCAAACCTGCTTTTCCTTACCTGACCATCCCTTCACTGAATAGTCCTAATTGTCAGATATGAAATACAATTTTATACCTTCACCATACAATGCGAAATATTAAGGTGCTGACTCTTTAAACTCAGGGTATGTCTGCATAATGGATATACTGCTAAACCATTAATATAAACTACTGACAAAACAAAAACAATATGCATTTGCCTATTCACTGTGTTGCAAACTTAGCTTTACATACAACTACTAAGCGCTCCTCTTTAATCAATGAAGCATTACTGTTTTAAAAGAAAAATTAAGAGCACATGTGTGCACATGCATGTCTCTCTTGTTTGCTGCTTTAAGCTCCATCATCTTTACATCTTGAAGTCAAAGAATTCCTCCATAACACCAAAATCCCCAAGAGAAAAGATAGCTCCATTCCCATCTGAAAGCACACAATGAAATCACAGCTGACAATGCACATCTATCTGGTATCTCCATATGTTCAAAAGGTTCTCTCTCAGCCCATTATATTCCTTCTCCCATTATACAGCTTGCCACTACCCAAACTGATGAAACAACATTTTCAAGAAAATTACTGAATAGAAAGAAGCTATGGTGTGCTGCGTTTTAAAGAGTGAAAATGAAATGGCCAATACAAACAGATAATCTGTAATTCAATTCAGTATGGTTGAGAACAGCAAAATACATGAATGTATACACAGGAACAATTATGTGTTATGTTCTTCACTGCTCATATCAATGTAGTAGAAAATTTCTGACCTGCAACAAAATACACCTAGGTTTTAATCATTAAGAAAAAATATCATTAAGACTGCAATCCTATACACATTTACCTGGGAGTAAGCCCCATTGAGCACAACAGGACTTACTTCTGAGTAGATATGCACAGGGTTGTGCTATAAGCCAGTTTAGCAGGTATTATCAATATCTCCCTTAACATAAGCAAGAATAAAAAAAAAGCACAAAAAGCACACAGATTTTAGGTTATTGTTATGCTGAGCTGCCAGTGTCTTCAAGACTATATAAAATAAAATTCATAAGCTGAAGCAGCTTTATTTTAGTCAGTACACAATCTACTACTTAGACAATATTAAAGAAGTCTCCTAGATTCCTCCCTTCACAACTCCATTCTGAAAAAAATCTCTAGATTACTTAGCTTCCCTGCTTGAGTTTCAATTTAACATAGGACTTCAGTTTATGCCAACATGTCAGTGACATCATCAACAAAAGGAGAGAGAACAGAAGACAGCAAGCATTGTAGTAGCAGCTGTCCTTCCTAGCTACTATGTTATTTCTATGCAGCAACCTGTACATTTTACAGATGGGCAGGCTCACTCTAAGTGAACTGAAATACTGTGAAAGACAATTCAAGCAGTTTAATAAAAGCACCTAATTTTTAAAAAAATCAAACTTAATATTTGTCATGTTGTGAACAAGATAAACTTATTTTGGTTTTTTACAACAGTTCAATTTGACATGCTCCATCAGATAAAAATTTTGTTAAAGGTTATGATTCCAACCAGATATGCTGCACCCATCATTGGCCCAACATGAAAAGCAAGATTAACTTGCCATATACTTGATTTTCAAGCACCAAAAGGTCTGTTCAAGATTTAAAACAAAATAAGCAGTCATTATGGTAAGTTGTTAAACACATTAAATACAGGCCTAACTGCTTAGCAAGATTTTTTTTATAACACTCACAAAATACATACTTTATTTAAATACAATATGTAGAAGAAAGAAAGAATTTAGTATGGTTTTCAAATATTGTACAATACAGAGGTGCTTGAGTTGAATGGATAATTTCAGAAGCATCTTAAGTTTAATTACCCAACAGTAAAAATCCAGGGATATGCAAGCTAAGATCTAACAGGTTATAGTAGTTAGGCTGCCCTAAGTTTATTCTTGCCTACCTCCATGAAGGCCATTGGTAAATGATAAAATTGTATCCAATAGAACTGGCATGCAGAAGTACAGAAATTGAACTAGTCACATTGTCCTATCTGTACAGTATTCTCATATGCCTCATGAAACATTGCTATAAATCTATACATTACATATATGTAACCATCAAACTTGAAGGCATTGCCTCAGGAGGTCAATGACAAAAATTAACGTGTGTATAGGGCAGAGTGCAAAATTGCATTATACTGATGTAATTTTCCTTGCAACAAACCCGTACAGAATTTTATTTAAAATATTTATATCCTGCCTCTCCCCTCCCATAATATTTATCCCCAAATTATAGCTGAGGAGCAGAGACTTGTAAGGAGTAGTTTGCCCAAGGCCACCTAGTGATTTCATGATACATGTGAGATTTGAAAAGGGGAAGTCCCAATTCAAAACTCTGTTTAGACACAGTGATACACCAGCTCTCAAAGATTAAAGATATATCAGCCCATAGTTAAGTGTTCCTGTACTTACCCTTGCATACAGAAACTTTCAACAAGGAGGAAATAAATGGCAACCTATAAATGAGCCTCTAAACCGATATCTGTGCTACAAACTTACACTGGTTTTATATTCGTTTAATTGTCATAGCCACTTCCACAGAAACTGCAATTTGAAAGTGCTGAGTATTCTCTTACTTTCCTCGCTCCTATGAGGAAAACCACAGTTCCCAAGGCTCCACAGTATAAATCTGGGCTGTAAACATGTCTGAAAGGGTATTTTAACTGGATAGGAACTTTCTACAAAAGCACTTCAACTGGACTTTCTCATTCATGTCCAACATGGATACTCAGATCAGGGTATTTCCATTGAGACACAGAACTGGTCACCCAAATATCGTTCAACAAAATGCCTTGTTACAAGGTTAGCAGGTAAAGTAGCCAGAACTTTGCTCTCTGTTTTTTTGTTGCCTTTCACACACATTCCATGTACTAGAATTAGTTAAAGGAACCCTCAGCACCAGGTGGATTGCAAGGCATATGGAAGCATGGTGGGGATGAAAAATACATATTACATGAACAAAGTCAAAGTTGCCAAGACAACAAATAACCCTGGATACCTTTGCAACAGATACACTGTGGCAGCAGGAGCAATGAATACAAGAACCTCTGCCTATAAAGAAAAAGAACGCCATCACTGTACTAGATGAAATCACAGTGGGATTTATGTCTCCAGCAGCAGCACACTGACAGTTTAAAGCTGGAGTAGGAAGATGAAGGGAGGAAGGAGAAGACGAGTATGTTGTTTGTGTACGACACACACTGGAACCCTCCCCTTCACAAGGGTAGCTCAGGGAGCAGGTGGAGAGGGGATTAGACGCACACCCTCCCTGCCACAGGGGAAGGGGAGGAGTATGCGATTCTCCATGTACAATAGGGGAGGGAGAGTGGAACTAGGCGCTTTCTCTCTCCCCCACCCCTACATGAAACAAAAAGAGTCCCACACAGAAAGGAAGGTGGAGTCCAGCCCTCCCCCTGCACTGCACACACACTGTTCAATCGATCCCATCAAGGCAGCCCCTTGTAGAGTTAAAGGGGCTTGCGAGCCTGGGGCGCCCAGAGCCTGTAGGCGCATTGCAAACCCGCACCCCGCCACCCAGGAGTCTGCGAGGCCATCGCCACCCTGGAAGGAAGGCACCAGCCCCAGCGATCCCCGCACGACTACAACGAAGGCGCCGCCGCCGCTGCCACCACCACCCTCCCCTCCCCCAGCCGGGCGCAGGCAGCAGCAATGCGGCTCCCCAGGCTGCGCTCGCACCCAGTGGCAAGCGGGGAAGGAGGCGGAGAGGCAGGGCCTAGTCAGGACCGGGGAGGGGGGACTTCGAGGGCCTCGCACAAAGTTGGAGAAGTTGGGGGGAGAGAAGGAGAAGGGAAAAGAAAGCAGCTCGTCGGGGGCAGGCGCGAAAGCAGCGCTGGAGAGACCCGCCAGCCGCCCCCACCTCCACCTCCACCGCCGAGGCGATTGTCATCATGAAGCCAGCAGCCACTCCGCCGCCTCCCGCTCCTCCTGCCTCGCCCCACACACAAGCCTCCTCCGCGGAGTCACCATTCCTCTCACGCTCGCTGCTGGGGTGTCACCGCAGGAAGCCCCACACCCTGGTCGCCTGGGGGGAGGACCAGCCCCTCCCACCCCCATTGTCAGCCACGCAGCTGCCACCCCCAAGTCCTTTCTGTCGAGGAACGACCCTCCTCCCCCCCTGGAGAGGGAAGGGGCAGGCAGCAGCCAGCCTCCCTTCTCCATTAACACTCCCTTTCCTCCATGCGCCGCGCTCTCCTTCCTCCAGGCGGCACCCCTCGGGGAGTGGGCTGAACGCAGACCCCCAACTTCCAAGCAGCCATTCTTGCTGCCTCACTCCCCTCTGTCTCCACATGAGGGGAACCTGAAGCAGCCACACACCCACCACTCGGAAGAGGAGAACAGGCGCTGGGGGGCGGGCTGACACCCCCTCAAGGGGCAGGAAAAGCCCCACAACTTGCCTGTTCCTGGGGGGCAGAGCCAGTCCCGCAGGCAGGTCCCCCCTTCTTTTTTGCCCCGTCGCCTCCGCGGTGCCCAGGCGCACGCCGCCTCCCCAGCCAGCCAGCCAGTCCTCCCCAGCAGCGCTCCACGCGAGCCAGGGTTATTATACAACCCCCCGCTGCCCGGCCGCCCGCCGAGGACCCCAGCAGGCCCAGTGGCGGGGGGCGCGCGCTCCCTCTTTTACCGAGGTCAGTAGTGTCTCCGGCTCCTGTCGCCCAGGCTGCCGCCAGCGCTGACCTTCGCTTTGTAAGAGGAAGCTGGAGCTGCCGAGTCCTCCGCCGCCATGTTTTAATAACTGGCTGCTTGTTTATTTCAATGGAGACCCTCCCACAGCTGCTCGCCCTCCTCCTCCTCCTCGGCCTGAGAGGAGGGACTGGGAGGGCCGAGGCGCACGCAGGGCGGCCGCCACTCCCTGCCTCGGCCAGGCGCAAGAGTGGCCTCCTCGGAGCCCAAGCCCGGCTGCGTCTACTCGGAAGGAAAGCCCATTGGCGCCGCTGGGGCTTCCTCCCAGGAAAGTGGGGAGGGCTGCGGAGGAGGCGCGGCGCGTAGTGCCCGTGCGCCCTGGCTGGCTGGCGCAGAGGGAGCAGCCTCCTTCCCCGGCTCGCTGCTCTCGCGGCGCCCAGGCTTCGCTGGCACTAGACAAATGAGCCCGGCTGAGCGTCAGCGGCAGGAGAGCCGGCCCTGCTCAGCCGCCGCCGCTGAGCTGAGGCGATTGGAGCGCTCAACAAAGGGCGAGAAGCAATCCCGAGTGGCAGAGCAGAGCACAGGCGCTTTGCGAGGGGCTCTTGGGCACCAGCAAACCTGGGCTTTTACAGCCCAAGCCTCTCCACACTTTCCTGGGAGTAAGCCCCACTGACTCTAATGGGACTTACTTCTGAGTAGACGTGCATAGATTGGACTCTCACTCAGCCATGGAACACTGACGGGGGGGGGGGGGGTTGCACATAACTTGCAGAAACTCCAGGAACATTTTTTGTCATACAAACACACTGAAAAGTCTATCATCACATAGCTGAAAAAAACATCCTGACAGCCAGTGGTTTTCAATCTTTTTCATCTCGGGGCACACTGACAAGGCACTAAAATGGTCAAGGCACACACCATCAGTTTTTGGACCACTGATAAGACACTGCTGATGGGGGGCTCACATCCCCCAATGGTCCTATTAACAAATGACTCACCTCTAAACTCCTGTGGTACACTTGTAGGCCACTCATGGCACACTGGTTGAAAATACCTGCTTTACATACTCAGATAAAAGACTGTACAGTCGTTTCAACTTCTGAATTTTTTCATACACTTTTGGGGTGCTTGAAAGCTGTGGGTGTTTCTGCTCTGCCTCTAAAGCTCAGATCATGACACCTCAAGTCTTTTTATCTGGTGTTACATCTCTTGTTGGGTCTTTTGAGATGTGGGTTTCTTGACATTCTGTTTCTCTCTTGGCCTACTGCATGACTAAACAATGTGGCATGCATTCAGAGGCTGGATCAGGGCCAGCCCATGTATGTGGCCAACTGATACAAAGCCAATCCTATGCATGTCTACTCAGAAGTACATTCCACTTTAGTCAATGGTGTCTACTCCCAGAAAAGTGTGGATAGGAGTGTAGCAGCCATTTTCAACCAACTGGTGTGCCATGTGCTGTGAGAGTTTTTTGGGGGGATCATTTGTTAGTAGGCTGCTGGGGGATGTGAACCCCTGCTGTCAGTGCAATGTGCTTTGTCAATTGTCAAAAAACTGATGGTGTGCCTTGACAATTTTAGTGCCTTGTCAGTGTGCCGTGAGATGAAAAAGGTTGAAAATCACTAGATTGTGGAAACAATCACTTCAGGTAGCAGATTGGCAAGGAGCGCCCACCTCTTTCTGATTCCTTGCTTCCAATGCTCCTCTTTCCATTGCCTAGACTGGAAAAGGAAGAGGGGAGACAGAGAGGAAGAGGCAATGTGAAGGGAAGGAGAGTGCTAGGCTAGAGAGTGCTAAGCTAGAGAGTGCTGGAGCGTGGAAGGAGCAGAAGCTGGCATGTCTGCCCTGCACATCTAGGCAACAGCATTTAGCATACCACCTTGGATGTCAGGACCTGGCCCTGGGCTCCATGAATACTTCACAGTAAAGCAAGATCATAACTCTGGGTGAATTGTGCTGAAGCCAGTGAGATAATACAAAGGTAATTGCTGTGCTACTGATACCTTTTTCTAAGGTATCGAAAATGATTGACCTGAAAATCCGTTTGCTCTCATTACATATAATGAGGTCATAGTTTATGACTGTAAGGGCGCAATCCTAACCTCTTACGTCAGTGCTTCCCGCACTGGCATAGTGGTGCCTGTGGGACATGTGCATTCTGCAACTGGGTGTCACTCAAGGAGGCCTCCTCAAGTAAGGGAATGTTTTTTTCCCTTACCTCAGAGCTGCATTGCCCTTATGTCAGTGCTTTCCAGCACGGATTAGGATTAACGGGTTAGGATTGCGCCCTAAATTCAACAATTGTCAGAAGTAATTCTTAGAATCTGTGAAGTGATGTGTAGAAATACCCTCCATGTTTATGTATAAACACAAGCTGTATATCACTGTACATATACATATATCATATATTTATGATTCTGAAGACAAAATCATAAGTGCCTGACTCTTAGCATTCAGCACAAAACCACTAAATGCAGTGATACAGATTGGAGAAATTAGTTACATATATCAAATCTTGTTATAGGTTGTCGCAAACAGGAAAGTAAATGACTTGTAGTAAAACAAGAGTTCATTATTAAAATACTAGCTTTTGGAAAAGGAAGTTTTGAACAACTTTGAAAATAAACTTATGATGATTATGAATATGGGGCTTACTCCTAGATAAGTGTGGCTAGGATTGTGACCCAGCACCCTTCCTGCCAAAGCCTTGCCAGTGGAGGCAAGGCAGGGAGGGTCACTTTGGGGTACTGCTGGCAAGGAAAAGGGTTTCTGCAGGATCTTTTCCAGCTGCTTCTGGCTCCTACCTACCTTCAGGCTCACCCTCACTCCCTCTTCGCTCTCCCCGCTCACCCTCACTCTCTCCACGTTCCACCAGGAGGGGCAGGCACCAGCAACAGCAGGAGCGTCCAAGCCCCTGTGTGGCTGCTCCTTTTTCTCCTGCTGCCACGTGCAGCTCCAAGCAGCAGCAGCCACCACCACCACCGCTACCTGACTCTTTGGCCCTGTGGCACACCTGAGGCAGCCTCATGGCACACCAGTGTACCACATCACATCTGTTGAAAACCACTGCTTTAAAGAGACTTAGGAGTGTGTTTGGTTTTCCATATTACTTTATCTAGCTGCCAGTACTGCATGGTTGCGTAGATCTGGGCTCTGCATCAAGAAGCCTAGTAGACCTTCGTCCAAAGACGATTGTGGCTGTTAGCATCTTCCCCCTGCCCTATTTTGCCCACCGTTCTGCCTGCCCCCATTGCTCCCTGCCCTTTTGGGAAGGGGCCCAAAAGAAACTTTGTACCACCTGATAAAATTCCTCTCATAGGCCCTGCTCAACTGCTCCAAGCGTGCTGGAAGTACCATAGATACTCATAATAACATAAGAACAGCCCCACTGGATCAGGCCATAGGCCCATCTAGTCCAGCTTCCTGTATCTCACAGCAGCCCACCAAATGCCCCAGGGAGCACACCAGATAACAAGAGACCTCATCCTGGTGCCCTCCCTTGCACCTAGCATTCTGACATAGCCCATTTCTACAATCAGGAGTTTGCACATACACATCATGGCTTGTAATCCATAATGGATGTCTCCTCCAGAAACTTGTCCAATCCCCTTTTAAAGGCATCCAGGCCAGATGCCATCACCACATCCTGTGGCAAGGAGTTCCACAGACCAACCACACTGAGTAAAGAAATGTTTCCTTTTGTCTATTCTAACTCTCACAATGCTCGATTTTAGTGGATGTCCCCTGGTTCTGGTGTTATGTGAGAGTGTAAAGAGCTTCTCTCTATCCACTCTGTCCATCCCCTGCATAATTTTGTATGTCTCAATCATGTCCCCCCTTAAGCGCCTCTTTTCTAGGCTGAAGAGGCCCAAACACTATAGCCTTTCCTCATAAGGAAGGTGCCCCAGCCCCGTAATCATCTTAGTTGCTCTTTTTTGCACCTTTTCCATTTCCACTATGTTCTTTTTGAGATGTGGCGACCAGAACTAGACACAATACTCCAGGTGTCGCCTTACCATCGATTTGTACACAGCATTATAATATTAGCCATTTTGTTCTCAATACTTTTTCTAATGATCCCAAGCATAGAATTGGCCTTCTTTACTGCCGCTGCACTTATATGTATATACTCACATATAGTAATCAAGCTCCAATTCTCACTTCATGTTATCGCGAGGTCAATCAGAGGGCAGAGCCTTTCAACTCTGAACAGTTCAGTTTCTCAGCTGAGCTGTTGCTCAGCTCAGACAGGCACCTCCTTAATTGCTATAGTTACTTTCTAGGAACATTCCAGCCAAAGTTAACCTTTTATTCTCCTTCCTTCTGCTGCAGCCTTGGCAAATGCTTGCAAAGCAGGTCTGTTTTTTGAAACACCAGGATGGGACCCTCCTTCCCAGGATACAATTCAGTACACCATTACTTACAGTAATTTACATTACTTACAGTACACCAACAGACTACATGAATACCAGGTTGGGAACTACTGTTTACTGGTATGTAGTTTACAGTGCACTTACTCTGATAGTGTTTACAAAAAGGTGGTGATGACCAGAATTTAAAAAAGAATAAAAATGTATCTTATGATCTTTTAGTATGTTTTTAATAGAGACTACAGTTCTTAGGTAACAATTAGTGATAGGTTATTTTTCAGGATCTGGTCTGGCCTTGGGTAAAATCAGACAAAACTATAGTCAGACACCACCCTAAATTTAACCCCTGACTTATCCGAGGGTCATAGAAAATTCTATGATTGCTGGCTTGAAACCTGCCTTCGACTTATCTGTGGGGTCAACTTATAGGTGAGCGTCTGCGGTGATTGAGTGGCATAATTGCAATTACTTCTGGTTCAGGCAGGGGGCAGCATTTTTAGGCACAGCCCCAGGGTGGTCAAACTGCCAGGTACACTGCTGACTATTTGGGCAGTACTTTGGATCCTAGCTGTACTATTTAATAGTTTAATGCTTTTCCAATGTATTATTTATCATAATAATTGTCATCTTCAGTTATCATTTTTGAAGGAGGAGGCACCTCAGACATTTTGAATAAATAAATATATTAGCAAATACCATTTTTCATTTTTTCCTTGCAGCTTGTTGATTTCTTCTGGCAGTTTTTCCCAATTTCTACAGAAGGAGTTTAGTTATTTACATACCCTATAGCTAAAACAGGTACATACACTAGCATCAACTTTTGGGATCAGGATTCCAGTACATGAAACATCTGCTTACTTTTGGTGCACTGAGCTGATCCTCTTCCACCCAAGCATTTGAAATTCATTAACTGCAGGTTGTTTCCAGTTGTGTTTGTTACTTAATGCCTAGGAGGCATATTCTAATTTAGAAACAGTTGCAATAGACTGAATGATTTGCTGTAATTTTCAAATTGTATCATACGTAAGTCTTATGCCCCATATACTTTTCCTGTATGTCTTAACTTCTGACTCTGGGTAAGTTGAATCTGAAGATTTAGAAGAGCTATTTTAAAGCCTCCAAAATTGTTTTGGTCTTTCAGAAACAGGATGTTCTGCTGTTTCCTGTTGTACGATATCAGCTCAAATGTGCACTCATCTCGAAATCTAACACGTTTCACAAAATAGTCACTGTCAGTTTTACCCCAATGGCCAAACCCTAAACACAGCAGTGGGATTCAAAGGAGAGATAAGCAAGGAGTTGTAGTTCCAGATTTCATTGCAGCAGTTCCTACTGCAAAGAGGCGAGGCACTGTGCATTTTAAAAAGCAGCTGTGCATTTTAAAAAGAGTGAAATACTGCAGTGAAGCAAAACTCTGACTGCATAGTCTCTCCCACATATGCATATCCTTCCTCTGAATATAAGCCATTATGTAGCAGCAGGAGCCAATGTGCTTTCAAACAGAAGGGCTGGGGTTCAAATCCTTAATCTGGAGGTGAATCTTAGTGATGAAATGGGCAGTCCTCTCCTGTGCTGCCCAACACGATTGCTGCACTCACAGCGCCGGCACTGGGTATTGCAAATGTACCTTTTTTTAAAAAAAAAATTATTTTCCAAATTATCTATCATATCATATCCTATATAATATATAATGTATACAATATATTCATCTAAATGCCCTATCTTATTCATCTACAACTTCATTTTCAACCAAGCACAGAATGGTCTCCATTGCTCTATCTGTGTTGTTTTGCGCTGTTGATCAAAATCTCTGTAAGTCTATCCATTTCTGCCTCATTCATTATTTTCTCTATTAATTCATCTTTCGTTGGAATTTTAATATCTTTCAAGTATTTAGCATATAAAATCCTTGCAGCAGTTAATATCATAACTAAATACACATCAGTTTCTTTATCTATAATATCTAAGGTAATATTAAACAAAAATAACTCTGGTTTCAGTGATATTGTAAATCCAACAATCTCTTTTATTAGATTCCTTACCATTTTCCAATATACTTGCATTTTTTACATGTCCACCACATATGATAAAACGTCCCTTCTTCACATTTACACTTCCAACAATTTTTTGATATGTTCTGATTCATTTTTACTAGTTTGACTGGTGTCGTGTGCCATCTATAAAACATTTTATGTACATGGTATTGCAAATGTGCCTTAAAGCACTTTCCCACCAGTGGGAGACACCAAGCACCACTGGAGAGGCCAGTGCCAGTTGTTTGTTGGGCCTCAGTGCCAGCAGGATGCCTAGGAGGACTGCTGGGCAGTAAGTATACCCGCCAGGTGATGGAACAGCTTCCTGGGGAGGGTGGGGGAGGTGGGGAGGGAGAAGAACTGGATGAAGGCCAGATCAGGCCCTGGAGGGGGGTAGGAATGGCAGCCAAATCCTTTCCCCCCCCCCGCCTCTGGTGGCCAAATCCTGGGCCCTGGAAACACACCATGGTGCAGCTCCAAGGAGACCCATTGGGGCATCAGGGGCTCTATATGGGGTCAGGGAACTGACATGGGGTAAGAGAACCAATGTTCTCTTACCCCATGGAGATATCTGGCGGCTTCCCTGGCCCCACAGGATACAGCAGTGGCCATTTTGGCACCGCCGGGTTCTGGGAAAGTTTAGGATTGGGCTGTTAGGGTCAAACTGAACACACAGGACAAAACAGTGTGCTTAAATGATGTCTCCTAAGGCCTTCGGCCAAGATATTCTCTCTAAGTGAAACTTACCTATGAAGACAAAATGAGAAAAAGCCATGTATACCACTCTGAACTGGATGTCCCACTGCTTAATGTCCTACTAGTGATATTGATGGGACCTAAAAGCTCTTCATCTGGCCCTAACATTCCAATGAAATCATTCAGGATGCAATACTGTTTCCTAGGAGTAAGTCCTACCAAATTCAACGGGGCTTACTTCTAAATAGACATGCATAGAACTGTGATTTAAGCCAGTTTTTCCCAACATTGCGTATACACAACAGGGACCAAATGTATACACCAGGGCCTAGGAGAGGGAGGTAAAGGGGGTAATTTGTACTTGGGCCCAAGGTCCAAAGGGGGGCCCAGGAGCCAAAGGAATTTTGGAACACAGAAATTTCCTGGGATCTTATGTTTTCCTATCTACTCAGACTTGTTACCTGCACGGGATGCTGGGGACACTACTGATGCCACATGGGTTGGTAGACCTGGGCTCCAAATACTTTTCCAGCTGTCTTTACCCTCCCCCTACCCTGTTTTGCCCCTCCCTGCCCCTATTCTGCTTGCCCATCTCCACCCTCCCCAGCTCTGTTTCACCTCTCCCTCTTTGCTAAGGGGCCCAAAAGAAACTTTGTATCCCCTGATAATTCCTCTCAGAGGCCCTGGTATATACCTGTGGGCTGGGCAAAAAATTGGTTAATTAATATGCCTAGGATTCAAATTCTCGTTGTTTTGACACAGGATTTACCAGCTTCCAATCATTATTCTCATTGGCTTTGTTTAGCCAGCCCTCCAATTCCACAGAACAACTTATTTTGTGATGCCTTTCTCCATCTGATAGCCAAGATTGCTGTGTTCCTGCAGTTCTACAACCTGTAATTTCAAGCCAATGCTAAGATGCCTTTTAACTTTCTCCCTGCTGCATGGAAGTCACTTATCCACCAATTGATCCTACACAGCTCAGGATTTCTTCTAAATGACTCAATTACACTAGGACAAGGTTATATGGACACTCCTAGATCCACTTGTGGCCCCACCCAAGTGACTGGTTTATTTAGACACAGCCCCAGGCACATGAGATCCATTCATGGATAAGTGACTTCTATGCATCTGTAGGAGAATGTTTAAAGTAAACTATTAACATGAGGCTGAAACAGTAGCCATTCCTGCCTGATATACAATACAGACAAAAAATATGGCATGAAATTGTTCCAGAGCTTGACCTGTGCATCTGCACTGTACGCTAGGGACATTTTGTCCATTGCAAGTCCACAGCCCAATCCTATCATCAGTCTGCACTACCAGAACTGGCATTCCATCAATGCAGCCAGTCCTTTGGTGTTGTGAAACACCAAGCCATAAAGCAAACAACTGGTCCACAGCTCAAAACAGCAATCGGTGCTGGTCACACAGCAGCAGTCTCCCTGGAGCACCCAGTGCTGGTAATTTAGTGGTGGGGGCATGTTGTGGGCATGGATGGGGAGGACATGGGTAGACTGGGGGAATTTCTGGGAAAGGATGGGGAGGAGCAGGGATGAGGAGGAGGCTGGAGGGAGTGGTGGCAATGGCATATACCAGATCTTACCCCTCCATTTTAAACCTCACCTCCTCTTTTTTTTGCTTTGATATACACCACCTATGTCCAATGAAATCAACTAGAGAGCAGTCAGTCTACCAGGAGGTAAGTTCAACATAATTTTACTTACCTCCTGCTGTCTGTTCAATCACCCTTACCCCCCCCCCCCCAGAAAGCAGAATGTGCCTTTTTGGCACAGCTGCATTGACACTGGTGGAGGGGGGGTAGGATTAGGCCCCCAGTAACATCAGTGCAATCCTATGCATCCAACATTTAGTACTATTTGTTACTGAGATTGCTACTTATTGGTAACACAGAAAGATGAACTTTCTGCTTCCCCCCAACCAGTATATCTTATAGGTATGCAAGACACATTGCTTTTTAGCATATAAAGCAATGCTCAAATCAGATTGGAGCCAGAGAGGGCAAGGTCCCTTTAGTTTTGATGGCCCCCTTAGCTGATTTTTTGAAGGTTGAGGGTGGAGCATAGCTTGCACCTCTTATTGTAAAAGGAAAAGGAAGGATATAAATGTTTTAAAATAAATTGTGTGGAACCAGGGATGTTTTAAATGTTTTAAAACCAATTGTGTGGAAATTTCTGTCTTTCTTCCCATAATTCAAGCACTGATCAAGAGGATCAGGATATCAATATAATGTATCTAATAAAATCTCTCTTTCATAGAGTTTCTGTAGTACAGAGACTGAGGAGCAAATTAGGACTTTCCTAGTTCAAATCTTACTATTGCTCCCATGCTTCAGTATGGGGAAAATATTTATTTCATGGGGTTGTTATTAGGACTACATCAAGATAGTACATGGAATCACTTTATACACTCAGAAAGCACTTTAAAAGCATTAAGAGTGTGTGCCTATATATATATTTATTTCTGTTTACTTTCTTAGAACAGAGTTCTCAGCTGATCATTCCTTGAAATTCCAGTATTCAAATGCCACAGCTCAGGTTGCTGCGTATTCTGCTAGCAGCTGAACATGGTGGAAGTATTTTCTTTCTGACCATGAAATGCAGTACATTTTTACACTTCTTCCACCTTTTTGCTGGTATACATACATGCAGCTCCCAATCAGGTTATAAGGAATCTGTTCTCATAACAGAATGAATAATAACACAGTACATGTCAAAAGAATCTTTTGTTCAAGCTGTTTCTGGGAAAATAAAGACTCCTTATAATTTGCATCATAAGAACATAAGAAACATCTTGCTGAATCAGGCCAAGGGCCCATCTAGTCCAACTCCCTGTATCTCACAGTGTACCCCTCCCCCCAGGTGTATCTGGGAGCACTCACATGATGGCAGCCTGTTGCCATTCCCTTGTATCTGGCATTCAGAAATAGACTACCTCTAAAACTGGGAGGTTGCATACAGTCATCATGACTTCTAACCTCTGTTGGACTTTTCCTCCATAAATCTGTCCAACCCCCTTTTAAAGGCAACCAGGCTAGGAGCTACCACAACATCCTGTGGCATGGAGTTCCACAGAGTAATTACTCTCTGGGTAAAGAAATATTTTCTTTTGTTTGTTCTAACTCTCTTGCCAGTCAATCTGAGTGAATATCACATAGTTCTGGTGTTGTGCAAAAGGGAAAAGAACTTCGAAATCCATTATGCAGCGGTTGTCGTCAAAGTTTGATATTAAAGATTTTGATATTTGGTATTAAAAACTATGAAAACAGATCTCTTTTCCTTCCTATCACCACTTTCTGATAAGCTAAACATTTCCCAGTTAACTCTAATTGGCTATATAGAACCGTAGGGTTACTCATAGTGCAGCAAGTGTATCTTCCCTGCCTAAGAGCTTTAGCCTTAAAGCAGGTTTGCCATTTATAGGTGGAAGCTGCTTTGGGG
Source organism: Tiliqua scincoides (assembly GCF_035046505.1). Lineage (NCBI taxonomy): Eukaryota > Metazoa > Chordata > Lepidosauria > Squamata > Scincidae > Tiliqua > Tiliqua scincoides. The sequence goes on along the minus strand of NC_089824.1, from coordinate 38,457,369 downwards.
AAACCTAAAGATAAATCTCTGAGTGCACATGAGGATTTCTTCCACCTGTACACTCTGCTCTTCCAGATTGTATATGCAGTACACTGTACTTGTTCTTTCACTGACCATTGGATTTAAATTACTGCCTCTGATTAGTACAGAGTTGTATGTAATATTATTTTTTTATTGAACTTCCATGCTAACGTACAGATTCTGGGTATTGAATTAGATGCCAATGCTGCAAATTCATATATGCTAACAGCAAAGTGATCAAGTGCCTATTGGTGGGGAAGCAAAATGCAGCCACTCAGACGTGAGATAGTGGTTTCTATATGCTCAAGAGATGTCCTAGGTATGCAAAAATATATACATTTATAAAGAAAAAGAAAAATGGCATGAAAAACCCAGTGTGACTTGATGAGCTTCCGGGGCCTTATAGAATGTTGAGGGCATAAAAGTAAGAAGATAGATTGGCTCATCTCATAGTTTGGAGTTGGGACACTCCTGTTTCTTCTGGTATCTTTTGTGGGGAGAGAGGAGAATCCACTGCTGATCAGCCACAGCTGTACAAAAACTCTGACTTTTTCCACTATCATTCAGTCAGCTCTCTCTTTTTTGCCCTGGGGGAGAAAAATGAAAGGTCTAAACAAACCAGGAGCTGGGGTGTCTGTGTGAATATATCAGTTAAATCTAAAGTTTGAAAAGGTTAAGACATGTAATATGAGGGCTGGAAAAAAAACAATAACAACACAGAAAAATGGAAGGCAGGAGGAAAGAAGGAATTGGCCTGCTCAAATTCCTACCAACTTCCTAGACTGGGGATTCGAGTTTGGGGGTATGAATGCCATTAAAAATAAAAACTTTTCCTCCCTTAACTATGTAGGGATTTTAAATGAGAAAGGAAAAGGGAAACTTTCCTCCTTTCCAGAACCATTCCCCCCTCCTACCACATATAATAGCAATAAAATTCTTTATTCAGATTCAGGGCTAGCAGTCCTGACTTTTGAGTATTAATGGCATAGGAGAGGAAAATTTCAAGAGAATGGGAAAAAACAGAGAGCCTTTTTTCTTCCTTTTCATAAAACACCCAACTTCTGCAAGCCCTAACTCTAAAGAGACTCTGTAGAGCTCTTTTTACAGTTTAGGGGCATTATGGTCTCCTATGCATTCTGGCAGCTCAAGGTCCTTTATAGTGGCACAAAAGCTGGTTCGCTGTTGTGCATTGCCAGGCAGCTGCTGTAAATGGTGAAAGATACAGAGAACATGACTTGTGAGTTTTGACTTGCTGGCAAGTTGGTGGTGGGGCAGGCCAGATTAGGGGATGGGGAATAACAGGAGATGTTGAGGGAGGAACTGGGGGTGTTGGGGGAGAGAGGTGGTGGATCCAGTGGCAGTTGCACACTTTAGATATTATCCCCCATTTTTTCTGCTTGCCCCACTTCCTGGCTGTCCTTGGACATGTGCCAACTATGCAGCTGGCGCAGGTCCAAGAAAACCAGTAGGCGATTGGGCAGCCTACTGTGGTTAAGTGAAAAATATTTATTTATTTATATTTTCACATACCTCCTACAGGCTGAACAATTCCTCGCCCACCATAGCAGCTAGCATAGACTCTCTTGGCATAGTTATATGTTATAACGTAGGTGATATAACGTAGGCAGGCGATAGAGCTGGGCAGTAAGTAGAGCTCTGGAGCATTCCTTTTAGGAGCGGGAGATACGATGCATTTTTTTCCCTCAGATCCCACTTTACTATTACTGGTCCACAGTGAATAATTGGCTACTGAGTTTACTAACCAGCAGATCAAATAAGGTACTTCAACAAGGCTGAAATCTTGTATGCAATTAGACTGCCTAAATCCCATCAACTTCAATGAGATTTAAGCTACTCAGCTGTGTGCCAAATTTGCATCATATATATGATAGTGGGAAATAAGGGAGATGGAAATGAAAGGAGCCCAGATTTTGGTGCTGGATCATTTGTTAGAAGAGCAGCCAAAATGCACTTGGTTTCCCTGCTTGCAGAGTAAGCCTTTGACACTGTGGAGTAGTGCTTTATATTTAAATTGGTTATTCTCCACTTAGGGGCATACTCTAATTATCTCCACTGGATGCAGTCTCCTAATTACCAGTAGTATATATACTCAAAGTTGCACTTTATGTAGATAGAGAGATCCTCCTGTATTGTTTTTGTTTGTCTTCAGCTTCAGACAAGTCAAAACACAGATGAGATAAAAGGCCTAAGGATGAAAGGAGAATTTGTTAAATTGGCACCTTAGGTTGGCATTGTCTTGTTACGAGACTTGGTATTTCATTATTTATTTTCCAGAATGCCCTAAAATGATAGCAAGTTCTGAGAAGGACCATGTTCACCTCTGTGAAAGAATACTTCTCCCCACCAGTGGCATACCCAGGGGGGCAATGGGGCAAATGCCCCAGGTGCCAGGCTTGTGGGTGTGGCAGCACAACCCTCCCCACCACTGTTTTTTGTGTGCAGTTGAGAACTGCACCGGAAGTGTCATTGTTGGTTCCACACTGTTCTGAGGACTGCCCTCTTCTCTTTCCCTTTCTTTAAAGGGGAGGAGAGGAAGGCAACAATCAGACTAATGGGGAATTGTGCAAAAATGGCTGCACTCTTGCAGCCACTGTCAGCGCAGTTCCTGACAGTGTCAGAGGACTGCCCTCCTCTCCTCCCCTTTAATGAAAAGGGAGGAGAAGAGGGAAGCCATCAGAAAGGCCGGGTAGCAGGTTGGAAGCGACACTCACCTTCGATTTCAGAGGAAGCGCGCGCTGCTTCTAGCTTTGATGGAGCCTTTCACATCACTGTTAAGCGGCACAAAAGGCTCCATTGGAACTCTTTAGAGCTGAAAACAGTTATTTGTTTATTTTGGTTTTCTGTGACAATGATTATAAGCTGGGAAAGTAGTTTTATTGCACAACATTTCTTGAAAATAATTGTTGACTTCTAAATATGGAAAAAGTGAAACAACATCAGAACTTGGCTGGATCAGACCAAAGGACAGCTGATATTATATCCCTTTTCTAACAATGGCCAACCAGATCATCTTGGAAGCATGCAAACAGGACATGAAAGCAACAGCTCCTACCTTGTTTGTCTCTACATTTAATATTCAGAGCTATCCTGCCTCTGATCACAGCCCACTCATCTCATTTTCAATGGGCTTCCTTCTGAGTAAAATAAATAACACCATTCTGAAACACCTCAACTAGTGACCAATGATAGGACCTATCCTTCATGAATTTATCTAGTCCACTTGAAAGTTTTATAAGGTAGTGGTCATCTACACATCTGTTTAAATAAAACAATTATTTATATAAAAAGTGGAAATGCTAAACCAGAACATATTTTGTTACAAAATTCTAGCTTCCATTAACATTATTTAGTCATTTGATTTAATATATCCTGCCTTTTGTGGCACTCAAAGCTGTTGTTCCCTTTAACCCATTTCTGCCCAGCCTACAGGTGTGCACATTTTATCCCTGTTGCATATATATATATATATATATATATATATATATATATATATATATATATATATATATATTATACATACATACATACATACATACATACATACATACATACATACATACACATCTGTGTTGGGCAGAAATGGCTTACAGCCCAAGCCTATGCGTGTCTACTCAGAAGTAAGTTCCATTAGAGTCAATGGGGCTTACTCTCAGGAAAGTGTGGATAGGATTGGGCTGTCATTTACCCTGGACATGCCCGATCTTGTCTGATCTCGGAAGCTAAGCAGGGTCAGGCCTGGTTAGTACTTGGATGGGAGACCGCATGGGAATACCGGGTGCTGTAGGCTTATACCATAGTCTTTCGAGATTGAAGGTTGCCAACCATGGAAAGTCAAGCTCAGTGCAGCTTAGAGTTCCTGGAAGTCTGGTAATGACATGTGAAATCAGCACCTTGTGCCTGAAAATGGCGGAGAACCACCACACTGCACCCTAAGGGGTGCACACTCCTAAGAACAGTGGTTCCCAAACTTCCTTGACTAGTAGATTTCTTGACCTACTGGGCCATTGGCTGTGGCTCCCCATTAGGGCTACAATTCTATACAATGTGTAGGGTGGCAGGTTTTTTTTGTGAGGATTCCACAGCTTCTCTGGCAGGTTTCTCCAGCTCACAGTTTGAGAACCATTTCCTTAGAGGGAATATTTCTCAAGGCAGCTTACAAAGATTCATAAAATACAGTGGAACAATGCCCTCAATAATCAAATCAAACGAAACACAGATAAAAAACATAACAGCAATAGCCATAAAAAGTTTACACAACACAACATTAAACATATTACTCAGCATCCTTAGTGTAAATTTTCCAGTAATATTTCATTCATCATTAACGGTCAAATAATATGCACTGAAGAAGTAAACACATCAACTCATTTTTTTATACCCATTGGGTGGTGTCTGTTCCAGTCTTGAAAAATCCTCTCTTTTACCTTGACATTTCCAACTCATGTCCTCTTTCATGATCATCTCAACATCTCGTAGAAGTAGATCCCATATGTTAGCACGAAGTACTTCCTCTATCTGTCCTCAGTCTACCGTCAATCAGTTTTAATTGGGTGACCTCTGAGCTCTAGTGTGAAAAGCAGAAAACAGACTCTCTGTACACCATTCATCTTTTTATAAGAAAATGTGATATAAATCTCTATTATGTGCCTCCTTAGCCTACTTTTTATAGACTCCTAGTGATGTTAAAAAGATAGTTTCAGACCCTCAGTGGCCTAGAATCAAGATGGGAGACGAATGGCTTAAGCCTTAAGCCAATCTCCACACTAGATACTCTACACACTGTTCTTCAGAGGCTTAGCTTTTGTTTCCTTGCCTGAAACCGCATGCAAGCAGCCCTAATATTTTACCCTGCTGTTCAGGATTAAGGATTGGTCAAGTGAGAAACATTCAACTGCTTGTTTGTTTTTTTTTTCTTTTAAAAAGGAAATTTTTAAATGATACGTGTGTCTCCCACTTTGTACCCTTGCCCCAGTGTCTCTCAAAGAAAAAGACATTAAAAGTATAATTGGAATTTTCACACAGCTTGTGAAGAAAGAAAACTGACTAAGTGTCGGTAAAGTGGCTGGCAAGTTTCCATTACAGAACTGCCTATTGTGGAGTTACTGAAAACTGCCAGAATTGAGTTTTTTTTCCTAATATATGTTGGTATTTACCTCCTAGTGCTTAAAGTCAGTTGTGGTGCACAACTTGCCACAGAACGGCCACAGATGATGGCACCTGGCCTATATGTCTTTAAAAAGTGATTGTCTAGATTTATGAAGAAAACTCCATTACAAGTTTCAAGTCATGATGACTGTATGCAACCTCTGGTTTTTAGAGGTAGCCTATATCTGAATGTCAGATGAAAGGGAGTGGCAGGAAGATAAGGTACCTTGTTGTCTGAGTGCTCCCTGATCATTCTGGTGGGCCACTGTGAGATACAGAAAGCTGGATTAGTGGGTCCTTGCAATAGTGTCCCAAGAGGGGGGCAGGGTGCTTTGCAGGACACTTCAATGCACCATGTAAGCCGCCTCCCCCCCTTGCTGTCAGAGCCATTCCAGGCTATGAGAGCAATGGTGCCATCAGCAAAGGGAAAGGGTAGCTTACACAGTGCATTGAGGCACCTTGCAAAACTTAGCACCCTACCTCCTCTTAGGATGTTACTGGGCTCTTGCCCTGATCCAGCAGAGTTCTTCTTATGTTCTTAAAGTGTGACATGCAGGAGCTCCTCAAGACACCTGCATAAGATTGTAATGTTAGGTTATAATCATATACACACTTTCCTGACAGTAAGTCCCAAAGGACACAATGGGACTTACTTCTGAGTAGACATGTCTAGCATTGCACTGTAATGTAACATGAACTACATGCTGTCTTTCAGACACCCTTTGGGAAAGACAACATTTAACATATGGGCCTGAACATTAACAAATGCCCCTAGGCAAATTTCTCAGTTTGCCTCCTGCTCTGCTTGATGTTTCTTTTTGGCTAAGGCCCTTTGAAAAAAGTTTCAAAGGCAGTGCCTGAGCTGATGTCCTGCTGATGACCTCATTGCTCCTGTTGTAGAAGAAGTTGTGCAGCTCTGCTCCCCAACCCTAGATTACACTCCTGAATTAAACTAGTCTGTTTGTTCATCTGAGAATTGGACTAGGAAACTCCAGTTTTCTTATTTTTGTAGGAAGGAGGGATGCAGAAAGGTGGGGTAATTAAAAATAATAGCTAAGCAACTGTTTCTCTCAGGAGATCTGGTCAGGGAGGAGAAAGTTAGAAAAATAGGATACAGGGCTGGTATGGCAGGAAGATGTAACAGAAACCTCTTTAACCTATTTGTCCTTCTGTTCTGTAATCCGAGGAAAATTACAAAGGAAAAGGTGCCTTTTCCCACACTAACCTGTCTGTGCACTGCAGTTCTCTTTTGGAGGTCATTCTGGTGGGCTATACCACTGTAGGTAAGGTGAGAGGGTCTGCTTGTTTGTGGTGCCCAATTTGTTGAATTCTCTCCCAAGGGAGGCTTACCTGCTATCTACATATAGCCGTTGATTTTAATATGCTGTTTTATGACTATGTTTTACACCAGTGGCTCTCAAGCAGTGAGACCTACCAGTGGGTCATGACCCAATTTTTGGTGGTTTCTGAAACTGACAGAGCAGATTAGGTTTCATGCATCAAGGGTTAGACAAGTTGCTGCTTTGGGGGAAAGGAAGTATTGCTGCCCAATCACCATTATAGTCAAAGCCCTTGGCACTTGTACATTAGGCAGCAGCCTGTAGGGCCTCTAAAAAGTTTGAGAACCAGTTTCACACAGTATTATGATTTTATTATGTTCGTTTTTGCAAACTTCTTTGAAATCACTGTTAAAGAGTAGTATAGAACAAACACCCAGACAGATAACATTCCAAGATAAAGAATAAAAAAAGATCAGACTAAATAAAATGTCCTCAACATTTTTTCTGTGGGGAAGGAGAGAAGGAATCTAACCAAGAGTAACTAGCAGAGCTTCTACTGCTGCTCTGCAACTGATAAAGTGAAATAACTAGAATGGGCACGTTCCAAATCAGGAATTCCCTAACTCACCTATGCCGTAAACTCACTTGGTGGCCTCAGGCAAGCCACTCCCTTTCAGCTCATAGCCTGCAACATGGGAACAATACTTAATTTACAGGGGTTGTTGTCAGGCTTCATCAAGAATCCATGTGAAATGCTGATGATGCAAAAGTGCCAAAGAGATTACAATGGTGGTGAGGATGACATAGCAACCATTCTTAATAGCAGCATATCTAGGCTTTTGTAAAATACTCCAGCTGTGTGTAGAACTGAGAGTCACAGACACATCACACATTATTCTTTTCGTCATAGAAAGCACTTCTGCATTTAAAAAAAATATATACAGCATCGTAAGTGGTGTTTCATGCATTTGTATTTCACTTTTTGTACACACACTGGGAAGCTGCAGTTGGCTGCAAAACCTACTGTAGTTTTACATGCTGTCTTTTTCCATGAGTGTGATACATGATGTCTCCCACAGTGGATTGTTCTCTCTACCAGTGATTATAGCCTAAACACACAAGAGGGGGGAAAGGTCTGACTAGCAGAACCTGGCAGTCTCACATCTGTTATGTATTCTGAACATGCCGGGCAGCCTGTCCCAAACTCTGTGTTGTGCCAGCTCAAGCCCTGTGTGCCAGCTCAGGAGTGTCACAAATGTGCCATAAGGCACATTTGCATCAATGGCACAATGACACGACAACCGGCACAATGACAGACACCAGCTCAGAGCCCCACGGAGGCCAGTGGGGCTCTAGGCAGTGCAGGGGGTTGGCAGAAATTGGCCGGAGGGCTTTCCAGTAGTAGGGAGGGGTCATTTTGGGTTGGGGAGGGCAGAACATATAACCCTCGGTATCCGTGAGGGATCTGTTCATGGACCCTCCACAGATACGAAAAATCACAGATAACCAAATCCACAGTTTCGGTGCCTTTAAGCCTTCTGAAGCAGCCTCTGGAGGGCTTTCTGAAACCGGCAGAGGCCAAGCACATTGGAATGAACCCTAATGGGCAAAAAAATGCTTCCAGTTTCCCTCCTCTCCACGGGGCCTCAGAATGCATTCAAAGGTTTTAAAACGACACTTCCGGTTTCCCAAGGAAAACCAGTAGTTGCTTTTCTTGCCTGTAAGGGTCATTCTGAAGTTCACAGAGGCTGTGGGCAGATACACGTGGCCTCTGCAGCCTTCAGAAATCCTTCTGGAGTTTCGAGTGCAGCTCCTGTTGTCTTCGGAGGGCTCAGGTTGGGCCAAGTCTGGCTCAATGCAGATCTGGGGGACCCGCGTTAAGACATATCCATGCATATAAAATCTGAGAAATCTGCATATAAAAACCTGAGAAACAGGCTCAACCTGTATGTCTCAAAGGCTGCTGACCAACCTTAGGTCTAAAGCAGAGGTGCCCAAACCCCAGCCCGGGGGCCATTTGCGGTCCTCAGGGACCTCTAATCCAGTCTGTGGGGAGCCCCCAGTCTCCAATTAACCACTGGCCCTCCAGAGATCTGCTGGAGTTCATGCTGGCCCAACACATGACTACTCACAGGCGCAAAGGCTGACTATTTGACCTCTCATGCGAGCTGTGGACTGAGGGCTCCCTCCACTGCTTGTTGTTTCACGTCTGTGAAGCAGCAGTGGCAGCGAAGGAAAAGCCAACCTTGCTTTGCGCAAGGTCTTTTATATGCCTTGAGTTATCACAAAACCGTCATTCATTCATTCAAGTTCCATCTCTAATATATTCATTTATGTAAGTTTATGTAAATTTATTCAAATTTTAAATGTAAATTAATTATTTTTTTAACCAACCCCCAACACAATGTCAGAGAGATGATGTGGCCCTCCTGCCAAAAATGTTTGGACACCCCTGGTCTAAAGTACTGCTTGTGGAATGGTGCATTCCTGTCCTCCTCCTCCGTGCTGCAGATCCCTACACACACCCCTAAAAAGCCTACGTATTTATAGTGTGATATATAGCAGGGGAGCTGCCAATAAATGTAGGGAATTGTTGGAAATTATAACATCTCCTTGCATGAGCTGAAGTGCTGTTCCACACATGCAACCTCTTCTCTGAATCCCATTTCTGGGGGGGGGGGGTTTAAGAAGGGGAATATTTTCATATTTTTCTTCAACACTGCAGACACACACTCATAAAACACACATGTGTACTTTTCAGCGAGAAAAATAATTCTACTAAGACAGTGATTCCTAAGACAGTGGTACCCGAACTTTGTCAACTGGTGACTCCCTTGACCTACTGAGCCATTGGCCATGGCTCCCCCTTAGGGCTACAGTCCTATACATTGTATAGGGTGGTGGGTCTTTCACAAGGATTTCTTGGCTCCCTTGGCTTGTTTCTGCAGCTCCCCAAGGAGCCTACGGCTCAGTTTGGGAACCACTTTCTCAACCTAATGCACATCTCCTTTTAATTTATCTAGTTCTTGCAGCGTCTAAGCTCAGTCCTGGTTCCAGAGGGGGCAGTCCAGTGTACCAAAGTGTCCTCTACCACACAAACATTGCTCTTGGCACCTCTAACATAACAGGAAGGGTGTGGCCAAGGAAACTCAAAATCCTTAATGACCACCTCCTGCCTTTAGCTCTGTGCTAAGCCTAGCAGTGGTTAATTCTCAAGCAAACTAACTGAAGTGCCTGTAAAAAAAAAAATTCTTAAAATATCAATTTTATTTATAGAAGGGATTTTTTGGGATACGTTTACTATATTTGTTGTGGACCTTAATTATGTTGACTGCGTGGGCTAAATCCCTGAATTGTATGTCAGGACTACATTTGCTCTGAGAGCCTCTCCTCAGTTTTCCTGTAAGGCAAGTCAAATTTGAGTTTAACCTGCATTGCTGAGGAACTTAACATTTATGTACAAAAATAAGTAGGAGGATAGCTGCATGCAATGTTACATCAGAAAATAGCACCGAGAATCTTAGGCAAAGGATCTGTTTCAGCAAACTCAGGGTTTTCTTTTTCATTGCTAACCTGCAATCTACACTGTGCCTTCATTTCCTCTCTAGGACAAGCTGAAAATTGAGTTCATAGTTTATTTTAATATTTCCTGCCATCAAATTACATGGATAAGAAATCTTTTATATTCAAGTCATAATCCCATTTTGAAGAAAAAATATATGTGATCTGGCAGCGTAATATTGTCACACCAGCCGATGTAAAGTATGTCTCTGCTGTATCTTCGGCTGCCCAGACTCAGAAATCTATTAATGTAAACAAGATTTTTTCCCCCCTTCCTCCTGAAAAACTGATGGTTGACAAACACAGAAACTTCTACATGGAGAATTGAGATAGAATCTTTAAAGATGTCCAAGCTAATGGAGAGTGACGTTGTCACATGGCATGGGTTTTCTTACAATTCCATTAAGAAATGAACAACAGTGCCATTTCCACTGTAGCAAAAACAGCATCCAAATTAGATTTTTTTGTTTTTACATTGAGGCAGGAAACGGGTAGCATGTATATTCTGTAACAGATCAAACAATGTTCCTTGTGTCAAAATATGAAACCCAAGAAAGAACTGCCTTCTTTCCATCAACTTACATTTTTAGAACAAGCTGGGTTTTTTTAACCTCTCTGAAAACATACTTGGATACAAACTAGAAAGCCATAAAAAATAAAATCAATTTATCAGAGAGAGCATTATGAACACATACCAACTTCCCAAGCTAGACAGCTATGAAAGAGGTTGAAATGCTACATATCTGTCACATAGTAGCTTAGGAAACAGACAAACAAAAACAGGCAGAGGGAAAAAGCTTCTTCACTTCTCTATTTTTTCTGAGATACTTGTGTTCTATTTCTAGTATTGCAAAAACAAACACACCATCCAAATTAATCTAAGCTGAATAAATTATATTTTTAAATGCTATATTTAGAATCTATGCATTTTGATGCAGGTGAAACTTTAAAGCATTTCTTTGCGAAAAGCAAATATATATAAATTATTGACACTTCCCAGCTTCCTAAACAGATGACTTTGTCAAAGTCTAAAAAGCAATAATGAGAAAATGATCTGAATTGGCATTTAGGTAAAGACAAGTTTACATAAATTTGCAGCTGCTCCACACTGGTACCATCTTTGTGTACACAGATGTATGAAGTGGGTATGTATGGCAATGCGTGCACCACCACCTGAAACCTGCACAGTTCTTCAGGTACTGAAAAGCTTCATGCACTGATTTCTGCAGAACAAGCTGCTCTTGTTGAAGGACCCAGAGCAGGACAGGACAGGTTTTTCCTGAATGATTCTCTAGCCCACAACACTATGAGCCAGTTAGGTAAATGGTGCTTGCTGAGGATGTTGTGAGGTTAACTAATGAATACTGGAAGGCTTATTCACCATCATTTTGACCCTATTATGGCCAAGAGCTGTGGCTCAATGGAAGAACACATGCTTTGCAAAGAAAAGGTCCCAGGTTCAATCCTAACATCTCCAGTTACAGCAAAGAAGATACCTCTCTGAAATCCTGGAAAGCCACTACCAGAATAGATGATTCTGAGCTAGATAGACCAGTGGTCTGACTCCATATAAATCAGCTACTTAAATCCTTTTGTGCTTTTTATTCCGTTGCTTCTTCTACATCTGCTCTGGGCCTTGGGTAGCCAAAACTGAGTCAATCTTGAGTACCTACAAAAGAAGGACTCCCTCAGAGTGGGCTGCTGAGACTCATCTGTCTGGATCAAAATGCCTACAGATTTATAGGAAGTTATCATAAATCTGTGGCAGAGCACATGCTTTGTGCAGAGAAGGTCCCAGTTTCAATTCTTGGTATCTCTAAAGAGGGCTGGCAAAAGACCATGGGCTGAATCCTTGGAGAGCCACTCCCTGTCAATGTAAATGGTACTGAGCTACATTGTCCCATGATCTGACTCAGTGTAAGGCGACTTCCAATGTTAATTTGATAGTAAACAGGCAGAGAATCAAGCAGGCAAAACACAGAGGGGAATAGATAGGTAGCAAACCAAAAACTAAACATTTGCCCATGAAACATGACCCGAGCCGGAACTCGGTTAATGTATAGCTAGAATAATTACACCAAGGAGGAACAAAGGGCCATCTGATGAACCTACAGGTGTGCCCCCTTATCTGTGGGGGTTCCATTCTAGACCCCCCCAAGGATAACTGAAACCATGGATGGGGCGAATGCCCATTCCTGCAGTCTGGAACCTCTGGAGGTGAGGGTTTCCCAGCTCCCCGCTCCTCTGGAGGGGCTTCTGAGCCCAGCAGAGTCATGTCCATCCATCCATGGCCTCTGCCAGGCTCAGATTGAGCTTGGCAGCTCAAAATGTGACTTCTGGTTAAACTGAGAAATCAGAAGTGACATTTTTAATGCCTTATTAGAAGGCCCAGAGAAGCCCTCAGTGATACGGGATCCATGGATATGGGGTATGGGATCAGTGGATATGGGGCCCCCTGTGTTTTGTTGAAGGAAATAGTCTGGATCCCTTTCACTTCTATGTGGCAGTCTAGATTGGCCACTACAAGAGATACCAGCACGCAATCCATGCAATCAGTGCCAACTGATTCTTAAATTCTTATGCTCATCTGGGTTTTGGGCCCCAGAGCTTACCCCAAGGCAGAGCCTGTGGGGCAGCTGTCTTGGGTGCTACACCAAGGGTGTGTGTGCAATTTCCTGCAAACCTACTTTAAAAAGATTAAAAAGATTTTAAAGTCCCAAATAGCTTCCCCTACCATTGCACAACAAAACCATTGTGTTTGGAGTGCTCTCCATGTGTCTTTTGAGGCCTCTGCTGCCTCTTCCAGGTCATAGTGAGGCCCCTTTCTTCATCCAGGTTTGCATTATGGGTGCCACGTACTTCCTTGTCCCAGGCACTTTTTTTTGTCTAGTTGCGCTTCTGTTGGACCTACTGTTCTAGTTCTAGTTTGTAGAGTTCTAGTACTCCATGTTCACCCAGGACTGGCCCATGATCTCCCAGCTCTTGAGGCAGTACAGCAAAAGCTGCCACCCCACCTTACCCAATAGCACAATAGCCTTGGCTGCACTTCTTCCTCTTCTTGCTCCCTGAAAATGAAGAGTGGGACAGAGCAGGAGGGGAAGTGACCATTCTCCTCAACTCTCCCGTTTGAATCAAAAACTAGGAGGAGATGCAGGGGGCACCCCCTGTCAATTCACCTCCAAAGGCAACTGCTTTAATCAGCCTCATGGATGGTTTGATCTCTGTGCTCACCTTCCGGTCTTCTTCCAAGCTTCTTGGTGGTCTATAGACTACCCTCACAACTGATGCCAATTTCCTTTCTAACTGTAAGTCAATCCTCCAAAAAGTAAATTCTTCTACAAACCTTTTCTGGGTAACCACAGACACAGCTGTCCTGTGCACTCTGCTACCAGATAAGCTTTGCTTCACCTTAACCATCTCTGCTACACTTTTATCAGACTCTGCCCACACTCTTTTTTTTTATCTTCTTTACCTGACTAGTGTTCCCAGACAAAAAGGAGTGGCCTACAGTTGCATCCCCATGCTTGGGAACTGGAACCAATGAGCTCATCAGCTTGCTTACCACCTCTCAACCTCCAAACAAGTATTATCACCTAATGCTATAAGCAGAAACTTGAGAATGACATGGCTTTAGTGGCTGAAATGCCTTTCAAATGCCATGCAATTGACTTGTCTCCAGGACTGCTTCCCAGCATCTACCCACTTTCACCTCATTGCATGCCAGACACCAAGCTTTGCACAACAGCACAACCTGCTAGTGGTGGTGGCTGTTGCAAGTGAAGGAACACAGATCAACAGAGTTTCTGCATATAACACAACCTCCTGAGTTGGCCTTATGGTACCTGCAAAATGCCACAGGTTGCAATATGCCAAATGCTGATTTGCACTCACAGGGTCTTCTCATCAGGTGGTAAGCCCATTAGGTAAGTATCGCATCAGCATTCCTCATTAATGGATGCTGCAAAGGGATTCAGGAGGAACCGCTTCTCAGATCGTGCAGTGATTTTGAATAGTGAAGTGTTTTGGCCACTTTCACTAAACTAAAACCTGCAGAAATTATCTGTGGAGCAGCATCACAATGGGTTTGTGCTATTCAAGACTGAGGCAGTGCAATAGGTTGCAATAGAGGCAGTGCAATAGGTTGCTCAAGTCATTGTCATACTGACCTTCTGATAGTCCTACCTAAGATGGTTTTCTTTTCTGAGATTGATATCGGTTATGCAACCTAGAGAAGTTCAAAATGAATGCTTCTGATTTTTCATTGTGCTAGGTTTCCTTTTTATTATACTGTATTTTGTGCAATATTTTTTATATATTATTTGAGTAGTTTGTTAGCTGCCTTGAGTGCCCCCTTAGCAGGTGGGGAAAAACAGGATATAGATATTTCTAATCAATCAATCAATCCATCATCCCACATAATGGTTGTTCATCAAGCACATAGAGACTCTTTACGCAGCTCTTTCCCAGTGTCTGGTCCTGAACATTCTAGCCTTGTTTATTAAAAAAAAAAAAAAAAGCAAAGGCAGCTGACTTCATTTTACACTGGAATTACTATTGAGGCAGACAGAATTGAGTGGAAGTAGAGTAGGCTCCACCTGCCTCAAGGTAAGTTTAGTACAGTAAGAGGATTTAAGAGACATCTTAGATCATTAGGGCAATGCAATTCATTCTCTGACATTCTCTCACCATGCATTGCACTTCCACATGAATTCTGAATCTGGAGAGATGAGAGAGGAATTTCAATAACATCATCACTTCTCTTTGAGGTGTGTCACCCACCTGCCCAACTTCTTCTGCCTGATGTGATTCAGAATGCTGACAGATCACAATTCTTAATAATATCAAATGACACAAAAAAATGTAAGAGATTAAGGGTGCAATCATAACCAACTTTCCAGCTCTGACATAGCTGTGCCAGTGGGGCATGTGCTGCATCCTGTAGCTGGGGGGCAGTCATGAAGGCCTCCTCAAGGTAAGGCAATGTTTGTTCCGTTACCACAGAGTTGCATTGCCCTTACCTTGGTGCTGGAAAGTTGGTTAGGATTGCATCCCAACTTGCACACCTTCTTCAATCCCTTTCCCCTTTCAAAACCAGAAAAAGTGTTTAGACTAGCCAACAGTAAACACAAATTCTTTCACAGGTAAATCTGAGATCAAAATAGAGCACACAAATGCATGGCAAATCTCATATATTTTCCTATGTACAGTGCAGCCAGACATATAGTCTGTTTCCAAAATTGTTTAGAAACATATAGTCTGTTTCCAAAATCTATTAAAAAATAGAGGCTGGAAGAGCAAAGGAGAGGTGGGGAGAGTTTACTAAGAATTTTTTTGTCTGGTAACACTGTGACTAAAGATAATCTTTGTTTACCTTGTATGTTTAACTAGTATCTAGTATATCCAAGGTGTTGGGAAAAAATGTGGAATTAGAAATGAGTGAGTGAACACACCCATAATAGAGGGTATAATTTCTTGTCGTGCTGAAGGCAGGAAAAACAAACTCAGCAGTTATTATGGCATATTATTTTCTCTGTAATCTCTCCAAGACTTCTAGTAGGATAATTTAACAACCAAAATATACTTTGACTAGCAATTTTACATCATGAAAGAAAATTATTCTGCATTACTCATGCAAGCTTCCATACTTGAAATGCTTCTTCACTGCAGTTGGATTCCAAAACAATTTACTGATAGAAGTTCACGAGAAAGGGAAAAGGCTATTCGGCTTATAACTGCAGAAAATGGAGCAGAATTTAAGTATTTAGTGTCAGCCAATCACTGCAATATGATTAATGAAGCTGGAGAAAAACACTGCTTTCTTCTCTTCAACAAAGTAGACTGGGAATTGGGAAGACATATTGAGCTTTGAAATGAAAAAAGAGCCAAATTCTACAGAGTGAAAGTATAAGTTATAGTGCAATTGCTTATTTGCTTCCATGTGATTATAGCCTCCCATTTCTCTCAGTACAGGTTAGATATTATTGAAGCCAAGCCAACAGCGAGTTAGCAAGCCAGCAGGAGAGCCAATTGATTATACAGTCAGTGGTGGAAAAACTGAAGGCTTTTTGTTTTTTTTTAAATTATTATTAAGGGAAAATGAAACAGAGTCAATTTATGCTTCATCTCTGTTCTTCCTGCACTGCACTTACTTTGTTGGCTCTTTTAAGGGCTTTTCCAGATGGTGTTTTCCCCAATGTTGAGTTTCATGCTGTAACAGAAAATCAGAAAAGAAAGAAAGAGGAAAGGTACTCCAAAAAAACAGGTACCATGTAAAACTAAATGTTTGGACTAGGCTACCACTAATACAAATCCTGCCAGGCTAGCAAAGAAGAACATGGTGAATTGGCAGAGCCCCACATGGCTTGCGGATGTTGATCAAAGTGTTTGCTACTCTCAGAACGTTCAGTTTGGAAGTACCCTATTTTGATTGAATCTGCAATAAAGGAATCTATTATTTTAATGTTGTCTCTTCCTAGAGCAGGGGTGCCCAAACCCCAACCCCGGGGCCACTTGCAGCCCTCGAGAACTCCCAATCCGGCCCTCAGGGAGCCCCCAGTCTCTGGCCCTCCAGAGATTTGCTGGAGCCCACACTGGCCCGATACAACTACTCGTAGCATGTGGGCGACTGTTTGACCTCTTGCATGAGCTGTGGGATGAGGATTTCCTCCACTGCTTGCTGTTTCACATCTGTGATGCAGTAGCAGCAGCAAAGGAAAGGCCAGCCTTGCTTTGTGCAAGGCCTTTTATAGAGCTATTGCAAAACCTTCATTCATTCATTCAAGTTCATATTTAATATATACATTTATGTAAACGTATGTAAATTTATTCAAATTTTAAATGTATATTAATTCTTTCCCCCCCGGCCCCCGACAGTGTCAGAGAGATGATGTGGCCCTCCTGCCAAAAACTTTGAACACCCCTGTGCTAGAGTAAAGGCCACTTAGGACGTATTGGGATCGTATTGGGCCATAGCACAGGCACTAAGCTTCAGTGCCAGTGCTAGGTGTCTTAAACATGACGTAAAGCATGTATATGGCACTACAGGAGGAGGGAGTGCAGGCACTGGGCCCAGCACTGGAGGGACACTACCCTGAAGTAAGTGAGACTGATAGGCGGCAGTGTGGCATTTTGGGTTGGGGGCAGGCATTCTGGAGTTGCGGGAGGAATAGACCCAAAAAAGGGGTGGGACTGGTAGAGGCCACCTCCACTGGATCCTATCCTTCATGTTAGGCTAAAAGCTTGACATGGATGTTCTCAAGTCTGTGCCAGCAAAATAGTGGCACAGATTTGAGAAGCCCCATTGTGGGGTCTGGGGCTTTCCTTGGGGGAAGGAGACAAACATCCCCTTCCCCTAAGGCAGGGGTGTCCAAACATTTTGGCAGGAGGGCCACATCATCTCTCTGACACTGTGTCGGGGGCCGGGGAAAAAAAGGAATTAATTTACAATTTAAAATTTGAATAAATTTACATAAATGAATATATTAGAGTTGGAACTTGTGTGAATGAATGAAGATCTTGCAGTAGCTCAAGGCCTATAAAAGGCCTTGCACAAAGCAAGGCCAGCCTTTCCTTCGCTGCCACTGCTGCATCACAGACGTGAAACAGCAAATGGTGGAGGGAGCCCTTGTCCCACAGCTCAAGTGAGAGTTTGAACATTCTTTCTCTTGCTGAGAGACCAGCACGGGCTCCAGCAAGTCTTTGGAGGGCCAGAGGCTCATTGGAGACTGGGGGCTCCCCGAGGGCCTGATTGAAAGACCCCGAGGGCCGCATGTGGCCCCTGGGCCAGGGTTTGGGCACCCCTGCCCTAAGGAGACCTCCGGAAGCTTCCCAGCACTGCAGGATACAGTGGTCACCATTTTGGCACCATTCTTCCTCTGGGCACTGGAACACTTACGATTGGGCTGTGTGAAAATGAAGCAAAGGTGGGTGAACCAAACTAGAACTTAAGAACATAAGAACAGCCCCACTGGATCAGGCCAAAGGCCCATCTAGGCTGGCTTCCTGTATCTCACAGTGGCCCACCAAATGTTTCAGGGAGCACACAAGACAAGAAGACACAATCTGCATCCTGGTGCCCTCCCTTGCATCTGGCATTCTAAGGTGCCACTTCTAAAATCAGGAACTTGCACATACGCATCATGGCTTGTAACCTGTGATGGACTTTTCTTCCAGAAATCTGTCCAATCCCCTCTCAAAGGCATCAAGGTGAGATGCCATCACCATTTCCTGTGGCAATGAGTTCCACATACTAAATACACGCTGGGTAAAGAAATATTTTCTTTTGTTTGTCTTAACTCTCCCAACGTTCAATTTTAGTGGATGTTCCCTGGTTCTGGTTTATGTGAGAAGGAAAAGAGCTTCATCCTATCCATTCTATGAATAATTACTTTAAGTATGCACTACGTAGCTCTGTGCCTGTTTATAAAATTGACCCAGATCTCTGAAGTTGGTTACCTTGCCACTGATGGCACCACTTCCTTATGCTTCTTGTGTAAATAGGTTGCCAAGGAGGGCAAGGGGTCCTCCAGTTGCTGACCTCTACTCTAGATATTGCTCAGTTTTTATGATTGTACCAGAGTCCTAACAATGCAACATCAGGTGTAAAAGGACTACATTAGATTAGTGTTGCCAAGTTTGGTTTTAATAAATCTGCTCCTGTAGTTGAAACTAGCAGCAATGCTGTGGCAAGCCATAGCAAAGCCTTGTTGACTTTGAAAGCTGTGATCAGAGCAGAAATTGGTAGACCAAGATAGAATCTGGTGGTTCCAGGAAGGAGTTAATGGGGGGAGGGCCTTTGTTGGGCAGGCTCCAGAATTATCATGCTTGAACAAGAATAAGGACTTCTGGACAAGCACAGAATCATTTCCACTCTTGTAAACAGATGCCTGCAAACTCAGGTGTGTTCAATACAGCTCTCACCTGAGCATTACGGTAGCAGTACCTACTGTGGTCTGCAAGTCTCAAGCAAGGACAGCTCTGCAACACAGAAGACAAGTAGACAAGAAGGGTGCCATATTTCAAGGGGTGCAGTGAGACTACATCTTTCTTTAGGCCACATATGGGTGGAACAGTTGGACTGGAGAAGTGGTGTATGTGTATGCGCAGGACCACTGAACCCTGTTCCTGCTCACTGCCTCTCTGTCACACTTGAGTTGCTTTAACACAATTGGGACCCCATGAGAGAATAGCAGCTTTGGGGTGTGATTTGGAGTGAAGCAGTAGTGAACTGGGAAATGTTTAAGTACCCCTTCTCCTCACCACTACTTCTACAAACTGACCCCCCTGAAACAACTTTTGAAAATATTTCATGGTTCTGTTACATGCATTTGTGTGCAACATGGCAAGGATTTCTCGGCAAGGATTTGAAATGGATAATCTGGCAACCCTGGCTCGTTCTCATATTTAGATTATATCTAGATTTCTAGAATATCTAGATTTTCAGCCCTTGACCATTCCATGCCAAAATATACCTTTACCACTTTGATCACTTATATAATGTTCAGCTGGCAATCCAATGGGAAACCTTCCGCAGAAGTAGAAGTAATTGATTTTTCCCCCAAAGGTTTAAGTTCCATGTTTCACATGAAAGAATTACACGCACTGTCTCCTGTATCAATGTTAAAATGGGCGTAATGCTCATGTAATCTTTTGTACTATTTATTCCTACTTTTCGTTTGTTAGTATGTCTTATATGCCAATAAAGGTAAATGATGATGATGATGACTGTCTTCTGTAATGCACCCAAAGCCTTTCCTAAAATGATGTTTGCACTATGCTAATTGTTTCTCCCTAACATGGGCTAGGCTGGACATCAGAAGTTTATTTGAACAATTCAGGTGAGCATCTGGTATTAAGGACTTGTTGGGGTCTTAAAAATGGAGTCACAATACAGACCTGTAACAGCTTCTGAAGAGCCAAGCCTGGCTGATATCTCTTTGCTCTGTTCAGGAGACTGATGAAATATTTATTAATCCCTCCTCCACATTTTCGTAAATGAAAGAAAAACAGAAAATAGTATATGCTTTGCACAATGAATCGGCATAGTAAATGGAGCTGGTCTTTTGAAATGACCATCATCTGACTTTGAACATTAGAGGATGAAGTCTGTGCAGAATCGCTCCTCCTTTTCCAATACTGATATATCTTACAGGGAGTTTTTTTTCCCTGCTCTATAGGCTATCTTAGCAAAGATAGATTTCCCAGGAAAGTGTCTGCCAGTTATCATGAATGCAAGTGTGTGGGGAGGCACTTGCTGGGGGAAAATATTTGGGTGGGAGAAAGGAAAATGTTTAATCCTTCCCACATATGCTAATAGTTCCAGCTCTCCTCTGTAAATATTATTAGAACTACTTTATACTGCTTTTTACCAAAGAGTTCTCAAAGCCATTTACACAGCAATAAATAAATAAATTCATTTCCTGTCCTAAAGGGCCTCACAATCTAAAAAGAGACACAAAAAGAGACACCACCAATAGTCACTGGGAGAGACTCTTGTTGGGATGAACAGGAACAATTGCTTGCTCTCCTCTAGCTAAATACAAGAGGATTATCGGTGTGTAAAGTGCCTCTTTGCCCAGTTTGTAGGGAAAATGCAAGGTTTCCCGCCAGTTGTTCTTCCCTACAGCTAGATTTGTTCCTGTCTGAAAGCTGTGGGAGGGGAAATAGTTTAAAAAAAGCACAGCAGAGGAAGGGGAAATCCCACCCTCCACCCCCATAGAAGCAAACATGGGATTGAGTCCAGGAGATTTCAGAGCCAATGGCAGCATTCAGGCACACTGAAAAGAATGTCTGCAGAATGAGTCAGATTTTTTTTGTGTAGTGTTTCTCGAACTAGTGTTCAGTGCTCTAGTGTTAAAATATAGGCTGCCAGAGACTCCTCACATTAGTCAAATTACTTGGAAGTCAGATGCAAGTAAATAAATACTACTTATTTGCAATGTCACTGATTTAGAAATGGGATGCCAAACCACCGTACCCAGTCAGGGCTGAGCTATAGGTAGCAATAAGATGGGGCAGCGAGTTAGGCGCTGCACCCGGCAAGGATGGACCAAGCCCGAAGCCCAAGCAATTGAAGAATTTAAACACTCATCCACCCCAAAGCCAGGATGGTTACTCTTGCAAAGCCCCAGTGCAAACACACCACGTTTTATAACTCTTCCTGCTGCTGTGGGCAGCCTAAGTGGTGGGACCAGTTCAAGCCTGGAAATACTGTACTGTCCAAGAAGATATTTCACCCCATAGTCGTGATGGCTTGCCACATGGAACAGCTATACACATAGTGGAGGGCTCCTCCCATTGGGTCCTGGCACACCCACATTTCTGTGAACAGGGAATCATACCATAGACTGGTTCCTATCATTAGAACATTTGTGTGGTTTAGCTAAGTAATACCTGAAGCATGCAAGGTCCTTTCTGTAGCTCTGGATGCTCAGAAATACTGTACTTTTGCCCCCAGAACAATCTCAGGACATGTTCATACAATGTTTTAATTATCATATTTTGAATATGAATCATAGTACCAGAAAGATGGATTAGAACAAAGGCCATCCAAATCCAACCTTCTGCACATATACACACAGGGTTACCAGACACTTTGACTTTTATAGACAACACTATACATAATATTTTGTGGAGCAAGGTGAGCAAAAGAAAGGTCCTTGCCCTGAGGAGTTTACAATCTAAGATTTGACACTGGAGGTCCAATCCTATCCAACTTTCCAGTGTTGATGCAACCACAATGCAGCCCTGAGGTAAGGAAACATTTGTTCTCTTACCTTGAGGAGACCTCCGTGACTCCCTCCCCACATCAGAATGCAGTGCACGCCCCATTGGCACAGCTGCACCAGCACTGGAAAATTGGATAGGATTGGGCCCTGGAGGAGATATCAGAGGAGGAACAAAGAATGAGGTTGCAATCCTATCCACACTTACCTGGGAGTAAGCCCCCTTGACATAATGAGACTTTTATTTCTGAGTAGACATGCCTAAGATTGGGCTGTGAATCTGCACAAATGCATTTACACACAAGCCCTCTTTAGACATCCTCTTTTTTGTGGAGAGAGACAGGTTCTCAAGAACATGCGTGATAGCCCTACCCCTGCCAGTGTGCTAGTCCTATCCAGTTGGAATCCCAGCACGTTACAGGATTCCAAGCATGGGGACAAACTTGCCTCATGTTCAGTCTTTGCAGACAAATGGTTAAACATGGGGAAGAAAAGGGCTATTGTGCACATGCTCACTGAAAGGAGGCATATCACACCTGTTCATGTGGAACCTCTCACACATTTCCTCTTCACAGAAAAGAAAGGGCATCTGAGAGGGCTTGGGTTCTGTTGCAGTTGGGAAGGAATACTATATGGGTTATTATTATTATTATCAGTATTTATATACCACTTTTCAACAAAAAGTTCACAAAGCGGTTTACAGAGAAAAATCAAGTGGCTCCCTGTCCCAAAAGGGCTCACAATCTAAAAAGATGCAAAAGAACACCAGCAGACAGCCACCAGAAAAGACACTGCTGGGGTGAGTTGGGTTCACAGAAGAGGTAGGGTTTCGAGGAGAGATCTGAAGGAAGAAAAAGATGGCACCAGGTAGGTGTTCTAGGAAGTAGTTCTAGGTGCCTGCAGCTGCCAAAGGGAAAGTACAAAACCATTTGGGGAAACAGGAAACTTTGGAATGGTTGACCTTACAGTACAATCCTTGGCAAGTCTACTCAGAAGTAAGTCCCGTTGTTTTCAATGAGGCTTGGTCACAACACACTGTGTTTAGAATTTTATCTTTAGAATGAGTGAAAGTCAAGGACTAGATAATAATGGGAAATAAGGGCAGAAAGGTGGGGCAAAGCCATTGAAAGCATTTAAAATAAGGACAAGGAGATCATGTTGGATATAAAAAGGAATGGTGAGTCAGTAGAGAATTCTGCTACCTTCACAACTTCCAAAAAGGGTGACGGCAGACCCAGAGAATGAGCAAAACCAGTTCCATTCTCACAAATAGCAGTTAACAAAGGTTAACTTGTCTAAACTAGTATCTAGATTGCATGTGGGGGGAGGGAGAGTTGGATGAACCCCAACAATTAGAGAAGTTGAGAAGGCATCCCTGGAAGAGAACCAGAACCTGCACATGCATGTCTTTAACTGAGCACAAAGTGGCCAGCTCAGACAGTACTGTCCAAACCCTCCTATGGTCTGGCAAACCCATCAAAATGATTTTGTCATTGGTGAACCATGGTGCAGGGCCTCCACTGAATTGACTCTTCCTATTGATAATATTAAATCATCTATTAAGTTATTAATAAGTTACCTATTAAGTTATCTATTAATGATAACAGAGAGTTCTGAGACTGAAAAACAAAAATCTCTATTTCTATGTGATCTTTTTGCTTACCATACTTTACTTACCGTACCCTATTTTCCTTAACTGACCCTGGGTCTGTTCACATGTTATAGTATACCCAGATAAAGAATGTCAATATTTGGGTTCTCAGTTCCATATGACTTTCAGTCTAAGTACACAAATTGTACCTGTACTGAATGGGTAGTGTGAATAACTATAACAGGTACAAGCAGTGATTGTACACAGATGTTACCAGGTACAGTTTAACAGGTGAACTATCCTTCCTTTAACTGCCTGGAATGCTCTTGGCCATCATACACAGCTCCTGACCAACATTCAACATTCCAAAAGGTCTAGAGAATTGCACTCTCTAACCACTGAACTATGAGAAAGTCTTTTGGGGGAAGGTTGCCTGTTCCTCTGGGACTATGATTGCATCTTGTGCATGGAAGATGAGCATGGTTATATGACATAATTATGGCATTCCCATCATCACCATGTGTCAGTGTATGCTTTCCATTAAGGAGAAATGTGGGTCATCATCGACAGGGCCTAGGAGAGGGGGGTAAAGGGGGTAATTTGTACCCGGGCCGATAGGGGGCCCAAGAGCCAAAGGAGGGGGCCCAGAAAGTTCCTGGGATCTGACATTTTCCTATCTCACCTGAACTCACTGCCAGTACATGATGCTGGGGCACAACCAGGTGCATGCAGTGTTAACTGCTGCTGCAAGCCATACACACCAGGCCCAGGAAAGCATCCATGACCCTCCCTCTCAGTGTTAATCTGGGAGGAACCTGGCCTGCTACAGTGGCTCTTTGGTATCTGGATCCCATAACCATGAAGGAGTGCATAGAAGCTCAGAGACCAAACTGTGGGGCTACAGCTACTGCAGAAGTTCATTTTGGTTCATTCTAGTGTGAGTCTAAATACGATGATGCTAATTTTCTGGAACTGATTTTCTATATTTCAAAGAGAGAGACTTAGGAGTGTGTTTGGTTTTCCATATTACTTTTTCTAGCTGCCCATGCCGCACATCAGGTAGACCTGGGCTCTGCATCAAGAAGCCTAGTAGACTTGGGTTTCAAAGACTACTGTGGCTATCAGCACCCTCCCCCTGCCCTATTTTGCCCCCTGTTCTACTGCTCCCATTGTGCCCCTCCCCCTTTGGGAAGGGACCCAGAAGAAACTTTGTACCCCCTGATAAAATTCCTCTCATAGGCCCTGATCATTGATGAGTGATCACGATGCCTGCAAAGTTTCCACATGCTCTGTAGGAATAGCTCAGGCATGGCGTCAGAGATCAACCAAGTTGAGCACTGGCCCTTGCCCATCACAGGGCCCACTTGCTAAACTGGTGTCTGTACTCTCAGTTCTAGTGCAGTCATAATATCCAAAGCACCATCAGGGACCAGGCAGGGGATTCCATAAAAGATCTAATGCAGGACTCTCTCTCCCCCTCCCCCCATGGCCCCCCCAGCAACCTGGTGCCAGAACTGGACTAATGTTTGGTGTTTTTACATTGCCTTTTGTTTCTAATGGTGTTGTGTGGATTTTGCTTCTGGGAATGCCTGGGCTGTTATGGTAAGCCACCTTTGATCATTTTTATCAAAGGCAGGGTATAAATCTATAAATAAATAACCCTTTGCCCTTTCCCCATGGCCCTAATCTAGATCGCTTATTCTGTTGAAGTTAGAATTTAAATATTCTCAAAAAGAATGAATTATGATAACCATTTTGACTGAAATAGGACACAGGTAGATGAGACCTCGGAAGCAGTTTAAGAGAGGTTTGTGCCTCTGCCCTTAATTGTCTGAGCTTACCCGCAGAGGCACACTTCAAGCTGTAGACTGCAGTGTTAAAGCCATAAGAACATAAGAACATAAGAACAGCCCCACTGGATCAGGCCATAGGCCCATCTAGTCCAGCTTCCTGTATCTCACAGCGGCCCACCAAATGCCCCAGGGAGCACACCAGATAACAAGAGACCTCATCCTGGTGCCCTCCCCTACATCTGGCATTCTGACTTAACCCATTCCTAAAATCAGGAGGTTGTGCATACACATCATGGCTTGTACCCCATAATGGATTTTTCCTCCAGAAACTCGTCCAATCCCCTTTTAAAGGCGTCTAGGCTAGACGCCAGCACCACATCCTGTGGCAAGGAGTTCCACAGACCGACCACGCGCTGAGTAAAGAAATATTTTCTTTTGTCTGTCCTAACTCTCCCAACACTCAATTTGAGTGGATGTCCCCTGGTTCTGGTATTATGTGAGAGTGTAAAGAGCATCTCCCTATCCACTCTGTCCATCCCCTGCATAATTTTGTATGTCTCAATCATGTCCCCCCTCAAGCGTCTCTTTTCTAGGCTGAAGAGGCCCAAACGCCGTAGCCTTTCCTCATAAGGAAGGTGCCCCAGCCCCGTAATCAGCTTAGTCGCTCTCTTTTGCACCTTTTCCATTTCCACTATGTCTTTTTTGAGATGCGGCGACCAGAACTGGACACAATACTCCAGGTGTGGCCTTACCATCGATTTGAAGCCTGGAGACAAAGGCTAGAAATGCATCTGTAGAGTGCTCAGAAATTCTTGAATCAGACACCAGTAAGTCTTTTCTTAAGATACTTTACAAATATTGTCATAAATCTGTCCACCCACACACTAAGGTAAGGAAGCATTTGATTCAAAATCAAAGGCGGGACGCATACAGGACTGGCTAGAGCCGTGTTTCTCAAACTGTGGGTCGGGACCCACTAGGTGGGTTGCGAGCCAATTTCAGGTGGGTCCCCATTCATTCCCATATTTTATTTTTAATATATTAGACGTGATGCATTTGGGAAAATGTTACAGACCTGTACTTTTAACAAGCTACTATGCATATTCTTTTAACAATGCTAGTCAATGATTTACTCCTGGATAAGTGTGGGTAGGATTGCAGCCTAGGATTGTTAAAAATTTTCCTGCTTGATGATGCCACTTCTGGTCATGACATCGCTTCCAGTGGGTCTTGACAGATTCTCATTCTAAAAAGTGGGTCCCGGTGCTAAATATGTGAGAACCACTGGGCTGGAGGCATGAAGTCATTTACCAACCTGGGTTTACAACATCTCCTGCCTTGAATATTAAGCAATGCTTTCCAACCAAATACATTCAGTACTGTATTTTGCTTTGGGCAGATGATCTCAGAAATACTGTACAAAGAGGTTTCTTTAAGCTGCTAGTCTTGCTTTTAAAAATGCACAGAGCACCAATAATAAGGTAGCATGCACTGCAATCCTATCTTGCATGAGAACAGGCAGGCAAGGAAGCTGCACTGTAGCCAGCACAAGATTGGGGCCAGAATCGGCTCAGACAGGTACTTAGATTTAGTTCCAGTAGGGTAAATGTACTAGGAGGTAGTTTCAAATGCTTCACAGAAAAGCTGGGTCTTGAAGGAAGTGAGACAGAAGGTATCCTGCAGGTTATCTATGAGTGAGTTTGATGGTCTTGAAGGTGCTGCAGGATTCTTTGTTATTTTTAGTGCAACAGACTAAACACCAGTTAACTGTGAGGCATCAGGGGGCTAGGCTCATTGGGGCACAATCCTGAAATGATGACGGGCCAGTACAAGTCCCTTGTGCTGGCCCGACAATGTTGCAAAGGTACTGTAAAGCACTTTCGTGCCACAAGGACAGCAAGGAGGCTGGTGCAACTCCATTGGGCTGGTGCAGGTAAGCCTGCACTGTGTGCGGGTCAGGTGTGTGTGTGGGGAAGGCAGGAATGAGGCCTTATCGGATGGGGGAGGATAGGTGGTGAGTAGGTGGTGGGGCCAGGATCCGGCACTTGTGCCAGATCCTAACCCCGGCCCCGGATAGCCCAGATTAGCCCCAGGCTGCTCAGATCTGTGCCACCTCTTGAGCTGGTGCAGATCTGAGTAGCCCCATTGGGGCTGCTGCAACTTTACCTGGGATAAAGGGAAGAATTCCAGGACTTGCCCCGGACTGAGCTACATTTGGCCCCAACCCTGCATTGGATACGGAGCAGGCCAGCTGGCGTCCCTGTGCCAGTTTGGGTTAGGATTGAGTTGTAGTTCTACTAACTTGACTCATTAAGTCAAGCACTTTATTCCCTGTACCACAAGGGAATAAAATGCTTGGGTGTCTCTTTGTGTCAGAGAGTGGGAGCATCTGGCTCCACTTTTGCTGTGCCAAAGTGCCAGCCAGATCGTGACCAGCTAGTTACTCTGTCCAACTGTGCCAAATGATTTCAGGAGCCCAGAGAGGCCTGGCTTGCCTCATATAACAGATACTTCTGGTTTGGGTCCCCAGTCTGAGCAACTTGCCAATGTCAATGGCAGTGCCATTTGAGTGCCAGATAAATCCTGATCTGCATGATGGTGACTAACTACTTCCCTCTGGATCCTCTGCTCACTGATTTCTGCTTGAGCTGAATCACCACATCTTAGTTTGTTGCTCTGGCCCTTGACTTCAGTCTGACTGGGACTATGAACATACCTCTCTGATCCTTCCCAATGGTCACTTACAGGCTTCATTTGAGAGGGATCAAACACCACCCTTCTGGGTGATTTTGAAAATGATGATTCAACATCCACATTCATTACTCATTTTACAAAGTGCTTACAAACTGCACAATCCCTCTCCTTCAACTCATGCCTTACATTCAGTGAGCCAGTAAATAGGTATAATACAGTGGCCATAATTAAGTACAATCACCAAGGATGCTGCATGAGATCACTATCTACTGTACTTTGTGCACAGTACTCCGATCCAGTGGTGCTACTGTTAAAAACCTACAATACAGGTTGTTGTGCCCGATCTGCTTCAAGCATGTTCATCCCGAGCTGTATTTGCATAAACAAAGGCAAACATCTAGGGGTCCTTCAGAAATGTGTGCCTTGTTTCTGAATTGGTCATGTCCAGAACAACATTCTGCATGCTGCATGCACCCAGCAGTTGTACTGTATAGCACTTTCTGAATATGCAATGTGCATCTTATGTATTAGCTTGAGGTACTCCTTACAACAATCCTGTAAAGTGGGCCAATATTTTTATTCCCGTATTGCAGGTGGGGTTCACAGGAAGTGGCTTGCCTTAGGCTATCTGATGAGGAAATAGCAGAAGTGTGAATTGGGAAAAAGAGAATTCATGGTGCAGGGTATTAGCCACTATGCTATGCAATCCTCTGTTCTTTCTTATTTATTGGTTGGCTGGTATTATTTATTTTATTGAAAAGATTTTTATCCTGCCTTCTTGTCCCAATGTGGAGCACTCGGTAGCTCCCAATGAAGCCACAATACTCTCCATATAACAATAAAATGCCCACCCCAAAAAGTATCAGAACACTAGGATATAAACAAAGCAGAAAACAAAAATACACCAACTTGAGCCAGACAAAAATTTCAGGGTTCCACACTCACAAATTTACAGCACAATGCTATGGAAGTCTACTCAACAACAAGTCCCACTGTGTTCAGTGGGGCTTACTCCCAGGAAAAGTGTGTAGTGAAGAGATTTGCAGCCCTAGATTCTCAGCAGTCCTACCAGAATAAAAAAAGTTCTTCATCTCAGACTGGAATATCAATGTGGGGAGGTAGACAATATTCTAGTAACTTTCACATGAACAAACCACTAGCAGAGAAACCTACTTGTCTCAAAAGGAAACTTGTGTACACCTGTTCCACCCTCACTTTACATTCTTCCCTTAGGGGTAATTCACATGAAGACACATTTTATGCAGGCAGGAATTTGTCTAATATTGCCAGAGCTGGCCTTACCTTTTCCACCTTGGTTTCAAAAAGGATAAGTCACTATGTCATAAGAAGAGTCCTGCGGGATTAACTAGTCTACTGTCTTGTTTTTGGTAGCCACAGGAAGGCAACAGTCTCCCTCACCTGTTTGCATCCCTACAATTGGTGTTCAGGGGTACATTACCTCTAAAGAGAGTGGTTCCACTTTGCAATCATGGCTATGTAAGGAGGGTAATACATGTTGATAGACCTCGCCTCCAGGCATTTGTCAAATTATCTTGTAATACCATTAAACTATCTGCCATCACCACATCTTGCAACAATGCATGCCATACATTAATTAAGTCTTGTGTGAAGCCATCTTCATTCCATTAGGCTAGTCTGAATATGCAATCATCATTTGTGTTGTGAGAGAGGAAGAGTTCCTATGAATGAAGAAGTCAAAGTGCTCTGCGATTTTAGAATACAAACCAACGATCATCTGCCACATAACACACCAGACATAACTATCATTGATAAGAAAGTCTGGATAGTAGACATTGCAATACCTGGTGACAGAATAGAAGATAAAGAACTAGAGAACATCACCAAGTATAGACTTTGAAAGACTGTGGCACAAGAAAGCAAGAGTAATACGAATAGTCATAGGGGCCTTGGGTACTACCCTGGATCACCTGGAAAAGCACTTGAACATCATTGGGATGAGCACAAGTACCATCAGTCAATTATAAAAGGCTGCCTTACTAGGAACAGCACATACACTACAACCATATTTGTAACGCAACAAGATAAAAACAAAAAATAGCTGCCTATCCTAGGTTCTTGGGAAGGATTCAATTGGTGGATACACACAAAATTAAGTCAAAAACAACATGATTGTGCAAAAATAAATAAGTAAGTAAGTAAGGGCACAATCCTGAGGCACCCTTGAGACAGCACAAGTCCCTTATGCCTGCCCAGGAGGGTCGCAAACGTGCCATAAAGCACTTTTGCACCTCCTTGTGAGTTGGCTGGGCCAGCGCAGGGACTCGCGCTGTCCCATGGATGCTGAATCCAGCTTCCGCCCTGACTCTGCTGGGGAGCCTTGCATTGGCCAAGCTCAGCTGACGCAAGGCTCTGGGGTGGGAGGGGAGGAGGCAGGAGCGAGGCGTTCTGAGGCGGGGGAGAGTGGGCAGAGGGCGGTCCCAGGGGCGGAAGGGCAGGGAGGTGGGGCTGGAACCTGGCTCTTATGCAGGATCCCAACCCCCATTCCTGAGCAGCATGGAGCGGCTTCAAGCTGCTCCGCTGTTCTCAAACTTATGTCACTTCAGGAGGTGGCGCAAGTCCAAGAAGACCCATTAGGGCTGCAGTGGTACCTGGGGGTAAGGAGAAGAGTTTCCCCTTACCTCTGGCTGAGCCACTTCGGGGCCCTATCTAGCGATGGATACAGCGCAGGGCTCCTGGTTCACCTGTTCCAGCACAAAATAGGATTGTGCTGCACACAAGTAAATAATATTTCTATTCACTTTTTCTGAACTGTTGGCTTCCTTCAGACAACTTTTGTGACCTTTGATGATGCCTCAGATCTAACATCTGAAGTGCTTGCTCCTTTATTATATAAATCAGTGGGTAGTCAGTCTTCCTATAAAATTGTTTTTGGAGAGTTCTTCCATTTGCCAACCATGAAAATCATAAACCTATGTAATTATCAAACCAGAGAAAGAACTAAACTTCAGTGACAGGAGAAAAGCGTTATACAGTCAAAGATAGAAAAATATTTGTTACATAGACCCCTTTATAATTTCTTCAAATGCTACCTAAAGTACAAACCTTTTGCCTTTTTTTGTTTGCTGAAACAAAATAACCACACGCCTCTCAGTGTGTAATCTTATCAAAACAAATCTTGCTCATCTCCCTTGTCAGTAGCAAATAAGTTGCACACATTGGCTAAATTTAAATCTAGAAACAACATTGCATAATAGTACGTATGACAAGCTGAAAAGTTTAAGTAAACACCACACACAAGCAAAGCTTTTGTTCACTGTCTCCACTGTGCAATGAATAGAAGTTTCATAGCATAAATCCAAGCATGGCAAGTAAGATGTGGGGGGTGGGGAAATATCATTTTCAAGGGGTGCAATGCTTCACTGAAACTCTTGTATAACCAAGCTCTGGGTGCTTGCTTTCTGACACACAGGGAGTTGTTCAAGCAAGGAGTCATTCCACAGGTATACACAGCTGAGTAATAAGGAAGGGCTTCAGAAGTGAAGCTGATCAGGTTTCCTGAAGGGAATACAGGAAATTCTACCAAAACAAGTATGCAGTAAGGCGTGCAAGATAGCGTCACTTCACACCCAGAGGTTATAGTACCAGCATGGATTTTAAGCATACCTGCCCCCCTCCTCATTACTTTCTCGGTGTTTTACATTTCTTTTACGTTATATTTAAAACAACCAACTCTGTAAGGTAAGCTAACAGCCCAACCCTACCTAAATATCTGCATTGTGATGCCATGGTACCGGTACAGCTTCTAGTGCATCGCATGGGGGATTTTTGGCTGCTGGAGGTCTCTTTGGAGTAAGGGAATATTTGGAAAGGAGAGCCAGAGCTGCTAACCACCAGCATATTGGTGATATTGTGCTTTAAAACTCTGGATGACTCTCCCAACTGCTCTACAGAAATGTTAAACAGCACGAAGGTCAAGATGGAACTCTGAAGGACCTCACAGGCCAGAGGCCTGTGGGCCCACAGCACCTTCTGAAACCTACCTGACTGATATTATCCAATAAGCAGTTTGATCCAGGTTAGTAAGATGCATTTTTTGGGAAAAGCAGGTCTTTCATCTTCCTTTGTCTTATAAAATGATAATTTATTAAAGTCTCGCATCCTAACCCAGTGGCATCACTACAGTTTGTGTTACCTGGTGCGGGAGACCAGTGTGTCACCCCCTATGATGGACCTCCTCCCATGCAGTAGGCGGAGCAATGCCCCGAGCAATGGGCATGGTGATGTACCGTTGCCCCGCCCCTGCTGTTTTTTGGCTATAACTTTTGATAGAATAGATATATTTCCACGTGGTTTGTTTCACTGAATTCTGCATGAAATCATAAGAACAGCCCCACTGGATCAGGCCACAGGCCCATCTAGTCCAGCTTCCTGTATCTCACAGCAGCTCATCAGATGCCCCAGGGAGCACACCAGATAACAAGAGACCTCATCCTGGTGCCCTCCCTTGCACCTGGCATTCTGACATAGCCCATTTCTAAAATCAGGAGGTTGCGCATACACATCATGGCTTGTACCCCGTAATGGGTTTTTCCTCCAGAAACTTGTCCAATTCCATTTTAAAGGCATCCAGGCCAGATGCCGTCACCACATCCTGTGGCAAGGAGTTCCACAGACCAACCACACAATGAGTAAAGAAATGTTTCCTTTTATCTGTTCTAACTCTCCCAACGCTCAATTTTAGTGGATATCCCCTAGTTCTGGTGTTATGTGAGAGTGTAAAAAGCATCTCTTTATCCACTCTGTCCATCCCTGCATAATTTTGTATGTCTCAATCATGTCCCCCCTCAGGCGCCTCTTTTCTAGGCTGAAGAGGCCCAAACGCCATAGCCTTTCCTCATAAGGAAGGTGCCCCAGCCCCATAATCATCTTAGTTGCTCTCTTTGGCACCTTTTCCATTTCCACTATGTCTTTTTTGAGATGCGGTGACCAGAACTGGACACAATACTCCAGGTGTGGCCTTACCATCGATTTGTACAACGGCATTATAATATTAGCCGTTTTGTTCTCAATACCTTTTCTAATGATCCCAAGCATAGAATTGGCCTTCTTTACTGCTGCCACACACTGGGTCGACACTTTCATCGACCTGTCCACCACCACCCCAAGATCTCTCTCCTGATCTGTCACAGACCACACATGAGCTATAACATGATTGTATTATTTGAAAATATCAAGACTTAAAATTTTTTGGCTAGTAATGGTGTCACCCCCCCCCATGCATGTCACTTGGTGAGGTTCACACACCCCTGCACCCCCTTAGCAATGCCACTGTCCTAAGCTCATTTCCAGAAAGCTCTGTATCTTTGTGCCTTGTGGAACCATGCCCTTGTTTAATGTCCACTCACTAAAAAGTGTTGGCCACTCTGGAAAAATATGCTCCTTCTTGGAGGTGTGGGTAAATGGAGATTCTATGGGCCAGGCACTCAACACAGTCCTGAATAGGTAACATAATCTATGACATCTTTAATCAATTTTAACTAAGCAGCAGCAGCAGCAAAAAGCACAACCATATGGGACACTTCCAGATTAGGGAGATTAGTCCCAGATTAGTGGAAAACAATTTATCCAGAAGCAAAGTTGTGATTCTTCAGGTGGGTGTCAGATTTTTTTCAGCAGAAGTTCATACAAAGAAATAAGTTCTCTGCAATAATGTATCTTGGTATGTGGTTGAGATCTTTAAAAAAAAAAAATCAAAGGGCTAGTTCAAAAACCTATTTCCTTTATATGGTGAAACCATTTTAGATGATGGTTTATATTTCCTTGATATGGTGACTGTTTCATTGAATTTTGCCATATTAGGTCAAGCAGGTGACCTTTGTAGCTGGAAAGTGTTGTAGTTGGAAACACTGTTGAAAGAGTTTTATTTTTATTTAATTCTTTCATTCAGAAATACATGCAGACCTGGGAAACCATCTGCCAATATATTGCCAAGAGGATGTCTGTTTGGAATTGTAACTGATTGTTAAATACAAGTGAAGTAACTACAAGTGAAATAATATAAATAAAGGAAATATCCTTCAAACAGGACATTTTGGTATGAATAGAAGCAAATACTGTTCTGGATTTAGAAAAGAGTGGAAATCTCTCCTAGGAGAGGGGATTTAAAGAAAAGCCATTTGCATGTGTCAGCTTAAAATTCTTCATTGCCTAACATCAACTGAACAAAAGGCAGAAACCAAAATAACAGAGTTGGGTCAGTTCAAGACCTGGAGAGGTGACCATACTAGTTTTGAGTGATTCACCTGTTAGAACCAAAAACATTTCCTGTTTGTCACCCAGGAAACTCATTCCATGTTACAATGCACAGCTACCATCAGTAATTTTTAAACAAGAACTCACAGGGCCTTATTATTCTTCCAAATCTCTATAAAAATAATTAGTGAATGAAAGCCGTCTAAAAGGAACTCATTGTATGTCTATCCAAACATTTGCTGTTAGACTGCCTTGTTGGTTGGATCCTAAGCATCGTCGAGAGCCAGTAGTCATTGTCATCATATTCTCACCTAGCTGCAGGTGATTTCCTTGCTTGTGCTAACGTTTTTCTTTTGAGATCTCCTGCAATCTAACTCTGATGACTATACTTCCCAGAAAGGAGAAAGAGGAATTAAGGAGAAGGAAGGGTGTGTGGCTATGCAAAGGAGTCAACCAAACAAATGCAGGGCACAATCAACAAAAGTTAAGAGCCTTATGCCTGCAATCATACACATGCTTACTAGGAAATCCCATTAAACTAAATGGGACCTCTACGTAAACATCTTCAGGATCAAGCTCTACATAATGCAAGCTGTTCAGGATCAAGCCGTACACTGATTTTCTTGGGAGAGACTGAAATAAGTGGGACTTCATGCTTAACTTTAGGTAGATCCTATACAAGTGTTGTAAATCTTGCTCATTTTATAAGGACTAGTATCAAGAGCAAATCCTTTGGAGCACTGGTGAGGGCTTAAGGCCCTCAAACGGTCCATGGCCAACCCATGAGGTCATGGAGATAACAATGGTGGCCATCAATGTGGCTAGTGAGAAGTTCTCTGAGCTGCTACCACTGCCTCTGCCATCAACGTAAGCATTCTTCAAGTCCTGTTGTGGGGGCTTAGCTTAGTATCACTAGTGACTCCGTGTGCTTTTCAGCAACTCTGTGGCTGATGCCCACCATTTAAGTTTACCTTAATGCAAAGCCTCCATCCCTGACACTGCAAGTGGAACATTGATGGGGACTGACACATTGGATAACAGATAAACAAAGTTGGTGAGTATAAACATGGCTTCCCTGTAGGGCCACTAAGGAGGGAGTCCAGCAGTGTTCCTTTCCAGTCAGAGGCAAGCTAAAAAATAGGACATAACCCAAAGTTAAGTGCTTTTAAGCCAAATGATTTTTGTTATGTTGATTATGTTCATAGGTACCACATTTAGCAAACAAATTTATCCAGCTTGTAACGCTGGGATGTACTACCAATCAAGCATCATTCCCCCCAGACGTTCTTCACTAGCTGAGAGCATAAAATGAGATTGAGTATTCAGCAGACCAGGTAGCCAAAGTCAGCTGGCTTGTCAGCATGTGCATAGACTTTCTGTAATGCTCATTACGGTCTCTGTGAAACTTGCTGTGAAACTCTATGAGCTACAAAGCCAGTTGTTTTGTAGGTGCATGTGCAGATTGTTCTTTAATAACTGGAACAGCCTTCTGGTCACGTCTGGGAGGTGTCCTGGGGTGAGGGAGGGGAGGAAGGTGTCCTGAGTCAAGGGAGGGGTGGTGCATGACCTCCTTGCACCTTGCAGGCAGTAAGTCCTTGAGGCCCTCCAGACACAGGTTCAACCTCCCACTTTGAGTCAAATCTGTGGGTGCCAAATCCATGGATAAGGAGGCCCCACTTTGGGAAGCCTTCAGGAGGTTTTTTGGAAAACGGTTTTGTGATGTTTTAAGGTCTTAAAAAACTTTCAGAGGGCTGGGGAGATGCGATCTCTCCGCATCCACTTTCCCTGCTGCAGGGAGCCCCGCCCAAAGTCGCGCCAGGCTCCCCGCACCCCAGGGAGGCTGCAGGAGGCTTGGGTAAGTGCACCCAAGCCCCTGCAGCCCCCTGAGTGGTGCGATCCTGGGGATCGCGCCGCTACCTTCCCCCTGCCCCAGCTGCCTCCTCCCCCACCCCTGCAAGGACGTACTGGCTCTCAAACTCTCCCAGAGAGTTTGAGAACCACTGATGGTAGCCTGTTAAAAGTACAGATCTGTAGCATCATGTCTAATATATTAAAAATAAAATATTGAAATGAATGGGGACCCACTGAAATTGGCTTGCGACCCACCTAGTGGGTCCCGACCCACAGTTTGAGAAACACTGTGAGAAAAGGACTCCAAGCACTATATGAGAAGTGCTTTTCCAAGTTGTCAATGGAGTCTAGCAAAGTGGGTGATAATGGGGGGGTGAACTATTTGTTGGAAGGGGGTTCTTGCCCTCTTTAGCTCTCTGATGCTGTCTATGCATGCTGCTGCCTTTCCCAGAAGATGACTTCCTCTATTGGGAGAAGGGGTGCCTGGAGAGAGAAAAGAGAGGTCCTGCTCCCTTACTGAAGCAACATACTCAAGAGTTCCTGCAGTTTAGCTTGCCTTCAAACCACACCTCCCTTTGCCCCTATTGCACAGAGGCGGGAGAAGGTTGCACAGTACATAGCACCATAAGAGCAAAACCTCTTCTTGGTCTATTTCTGTGGCCTCATTGTGTGCATTTGTGATTGGTGTAGATATATTCACCTTTTCCATCTGCATTAAAGCTAAGGCCTTGTACGTATTCCGCTCTAGAACTGTGCCTCAGCCAATGCAAATCTGTTGGTAAGTTGCACATTACATGCACAAGCAACTCACATGATTTACACTCTACAGCCAAGTATGATCGTTTTAAGGTTTTATCCTGTTACAGCTCCCAGTGTTAAAATAACCATTAAATTTCACCTTTGAGATTCCCTGCCATGTTGCCTTTCTCTCTTCCCCGTCCCCCACATCCCTGTGCATATTTGGGATCTTTTGCCACTTAGTTAGCATGTTCAATAATGATGTTGAGATGCATTTTGAAAGGATGTTCACTCTGCTATAATCAAAGGGAAAAAGAAACAAAAGGGGATTAGGGGATGCCAGAGGAAGAGATTCTTAAACATCTTCAAAAAGACCCTCAAAGACTGGGGACTGTATCTGTCACTGAGTGCCTCTTGCCCGAGCAAAGGCTTTGCTCCTTTAGTACTTGGTGCTTCACTCCTCACCAGCTATGCTTATATGCAAAAGCTTGTTAGCTTTCCCCACATAGAAAGAGCTGGATACCTGATTTTATGGGCCGTGCTGCTTCAGGTTGTCTGAGAAATCATAAGAACATAAGAAGAGCCCTGCTGTATCAGGTCAAAAGCTCATCTAGTTCAGCTTCTTGTAACTCACAGTGACCCACCAGATGCCTCGGGCAGCACACAAGACAAATCAACAGCCTCCGAATTATGGGTAAGTAACCTATAACTAGAGGTTGTGAAAATGATGCCATTTAATTTACTCAGAAGTAAGCCCATTGTGTTCAGTAAGACTTAGGCTGTAATCTTATCTTACTCACCTGAAACAAACACCTCTACCTATACCACAGATATAAAAGAAAAATGTTTCTAGCCTTAAAAACTTTATGCCAGAAAAGTTTGAGACTATCACATTTTCACTTTGTAGGTAAGTATCAGAGAATGTTACTTATCTACATGGAAGTAGGTCATTCCAATCATTCTTCACCTTTAGCAGGTATCTGTCTAGCCCCCTCCCATTAGCCTGGGTAGGGCTTATTATGCTCTCAGAATATTCGGGCAGATAGAACATCTTCAAGTCAATGCCTGAACAAAAGCTGTTCACCAATTAAACTATTTTAAAACGGATCCTCTGCCTTTTAATGGATAAATTTTTCATCGCAGCATGGATGCCTTTTTGTGATATTCAGTATAATTTAATAGACAGAGGCTAATGTTGGACTTCAGAGAGAAAAACCAGTTCCACTCTTTCAGCTCCAGTTCTGAGATACACTAGAAATAAAATAGTATAAAAACAAACAGATGTGCCATAAGAACATAAGAACAGCCCCACTGGATCAGGCCATAGGCCTATCTAATTCAGCTTCCTGTATCTCACATTGTATATTGTATTGGCAACCTTCAGTCTCGAAAGACTATGGTATCGCGCTCTGAAAGGTGGTTCTGGCACAGCGTCTAGTGTGGCTGAAAAGGCCAATCCGGGAGTGACAATCCCTTCCACACCGGGAGCAAGTGCAGTCTGTCCCTGGTCTGTCTCCCTGGCTATGGGCCTTCCTTCTTTGCCTCTTAGCCTCAGA
Organism: Tiliqua scincoides; assembly: GCF_035046505.1. NCBI lineage: Eukaryota > Metazoa > Chordata > Lepidosauria > Squamata > Scincidae > Tiliqua > Tiliqua scincoides. The sequence goes on along the minus strand of NC_089824.1, from coordinate 38,419,170 downwards.
CTGTTGGCAAAGTGTCTCTTCAAACTGGGAAAGGCCATGCTGCACAGCCTGCCTCCAAGCGGGCCGCTCAGAGGCCAGGGTTTCCCACTTGTTGAGGTCCATCCCTAAGGCCTTCAGATCCCTCTTGCAGATGTCCTTGTATCGCAGCTGTGGTCTACCTGTAGGGCGCTTTCCTTGCACGAGTTCTCCATAGAGGAGATCCTTTGGGATCCGGCCATCATCCATTCTCACGACATGACCAAGCCAACGCAGGCGTCTCTGTTTCAGCAGTGCATACATGCTAGGGATTCCAGCACGTTCCAGGACTGTGTTGTTTGGAACTTTGTCCTGCCAGGTGATGCCGAGGATGCGTCGGAGGCAGCGCATGTGGAAAGCGCTCAGTTTCCTCTCCTGTTGTGAGCGAAGAGTCCATGACTCGCTGCAGTACAGAAGTGTACTCAGGACGCAAGCTCTGTAGACCTGGATCTTGGTATGTTCCGTCAGCTTCTTGTTGGACCAGACTCTCTTTGTGAGTCTGGAAAACGTGGTAGCTGCTTTACCGATGCGCTTGTTTAGCTCGGTATCGAGAGAATGTGTGTCGGAGATCGTTGAGCCAAGGTACACAAAGTCATGGACAACCTCCAGTTCATGCTCAGAGATTGTAATGCAGGGAGGTGAGTCCACATCCTGAACCATGACCTGTGTTTTCTTCAGGCTGATTGTCACAGCATCCCACCAAATGCCCCAAGGAGCACACCAGATAACAAGAGACCTCATCCTGGTGCCCTCCCTTGCATCTGGCATTCTGACATAGCCCATTTCTAAAATCAGGAGGTTGTACATACACATCATGGCTTGTAACCCATAATGGATTTTTCCTCCAGAAACTTGTCCAATCCCCTTTTAAAGGCATCCAGGCCAGATGCCGTCACCACATCCTGTGGCAAGGAGTTCCACAGACCAACCACACACTGAGTAAAGAAATGTTTCCTTTTGTCTGTCCTAACCCTCCCAACACTAAATGTTAGTGGATGTCCCCTACTTCTGGTGTTATGGAGAGTGTAAAGAGCATCTCTCTATCCACTCTGTCCTTCCCCTGCATAATTTTGTATGTCTCAATCATGTCCCCCCTCAGGCGTCTCTTTTCTAGGCTGAAGAGGCCCAAACGCCATAGCCTTTCCTCATAAGGAAAGTGCCCCAGCCCCGTAATCATCTTAGTTGCTCTCTTTTGCACCTTTTCCATTTCCACTATGTCTTTTTTGAGATGCGGCGACCAGAACTGGACACAATACTCCAGGTGTGGCCTTACCATCAATTTGTACAACGGCATTATAATATTAGCCGTTTTGTTCTCAATACCTTTTCTAATGATCCCAAGCATAGAATTGGCCTTCTTCACTTCTGCTGCACATTGGGTTGACACTTTCATCAACCTGTCCACCACCACCCCAAGATCTCTCTCCTGATCTGTCACAGACAGCTCAGAACCCATTAGCCTATATGTAAAGTTTTGATTTTTTACCCCAATGTGCATGACTTTACACTTACTTACATTTAACTATTAACTATTAACTATTTTAACTATTTAACTCTTTAGTTAAACTTTAACTCTTTAAACTTTAAACTTTAACTCTTTAGTATGTAATATCAAATCTATAAAGTTTATGGGTGTCATCCAGAGTAATACTTCCATGAATGAAAGTGCACATCATGAGTGCAACATGAACTGACACGAAGATACCCAATGACATGAACTCATACACACATGCTAAACATGTCTGGACAAACACGTTTCTGGATTTTGCTTTCCCAGGGGCCATAATGCCTTAACCAGCCACTATTTCTTGCATTGCTTGTTCTTTGCAGTCTTATATTGTTAAATCAAACGGTTGTGCTCACCACCCATCCACCCACTTCATACACCTGACAAAGCCAACGGAAAAGCCTATGCAATGTACATTTGCTCATCTTTCAAGTGCCACACATTTTTTTGTTGCTTTGCTAGGATAGGCTAAAACCCCAGTTCTGTTGGGTGGCCCTAGGAACACACATTCTGCCAGCATGAAAAGCAGCCATATAGTGTGCTTGGGCAGCGTGCAAAATAGTGTGCTGCTGGAGCACCAGCAGTAAGGCTGGAGCTTTCCTGTATGCATCACTGGAGAAGTTGACCAGGAGCTGGAGCAGGTAAGCCAGCAGGGGAGATGGGGGTAGAAGGAGGGTGGAATGGGGCAGGGAGGGGGAGGAATTGGCCCAGAGAGGCAGTGGATTCAGAATATGTCCTCCGGTGGCAGACTCCCTGCCAACTTTCCCTTCTGAGACTTGCACCAGCAAAATCGCTGGTGCAGGTCCAAAGAGACCCATTGCAGAGCAGAAGGCTTATGGAGGGGTAAGGGTTAAATCCTCTTTCCCTTCCAAAGCCTCCCAATCAGCCCCCCCCCACCTGTTGGATACAGTGCATGCCTTTTCAGCATGTCTGCACCAGCAAAAGGGGAGGGGGAGGATAGGATTGGTCTTGTAACACAGCTGCCTCTCTGGAGACTGCATTCTGTGGCTTCTCCATCCCATTCCCTTTATGGGGCATTACTCCACCCCATTACTCTTGGGGCATTTGGAGGGCTGCTGTGAGATACAGGAAGCTGGACTAGATGGGCCTATGGCCTGATCCAGTGGGGCTGTTCTTATGTTCTTATAAATTCAAAATAGGGCCTCAAGAGTGTGCTCTTATCTCAGGGATCACCTTTTCAATTAGCTTTCCAGTTTGCAGCCTACCTGCCTCTGCCAACAGCACAGCTTCCTATATACTCTGAGCAAAGGCTGTCTCCCGGCCAAACCACACTTTCATTTCCCACACAGTAGCTGCACGATGTGCCAGTATTTTATTGCTGAACCTTTCCCCAGAGCAGTTAGAATGTTCATGAAATTTCATTGCCATAATAGGAATCTGGCCAATGATGGAGGTGGAAAGGAAGGAGATCTGCCAATAGCAGATTTTTAACCTATTTAAAGAAATTTTTGACAGTAGGTTGGGCAAAATAATTGTTAGAACCTCAGGAAAGTGTTGGGTTCCTCTATTTGTTATAATGACACAGGGGCTTGCTGTTGGACAGCCCTCCCCACTGACACCATATTTAAAAAAGAAAAAAGAAAAACAGCATTAGGAAGGACAGAGGGAAATTGGATACTTAACCCTTTCCACCTTCATTTTTCCATACTCCAAATTGCATCCCCAAGCAGCTTCTGTAAAATTGCAAATATGTGTTTGACCTTGGACAAATGCATTTAACATTTGCATCTGCTGAACCAGAACCAAGCCTAAGTCCTGTCCAGTCTACCATATTTTTTCCCCAGAGTGGCCAAACAGATGCCTACCATTGCTCCCCAGCAACTGGTATCCAGAGGCATATTGACTCTCAGCCCTAGCGCAAGACCTCCTGACACCTAGGGTAGCATGCCAAATGCTACCACCCTTAGCTGAAGTTATGCCAGCCTCAGCTCCTCCCACTCTCCAATGTTCTAGTTTAGCACTCTCCTCCCCTCCCTCTCTGACCCTTCCTGGAGGGAGAAGATGGAGCAGTGGAGGCAAGTGGGCAGGCAGAAATAGTTCCCCCCATCTGCTGCCTGAGGGAACTGCTTCAGTTGGCTTCATGGGCCAGCTCTGCTGCCTCTGAACTTGGAGGTAGAATGCATCAATTATGACTATAAGTGGTTTGGATTCCATAGAGGTAAGAACTAGCTGGGGAGGCATTTTGAGCCAAGAATTAGAGGGTGGAGAAAGGATTAGACACCCCTCTTCCCACTATTTCTCCATGCACTGTCTCAGAGATGTTGTTTTTCTTTAAATAAAGACAGGGGCTTTGGGGAGGGGGGCTATCTATTGTTTGGTGAATCACCATCTAATCCTGAAAAGATAACTTTCCAATCCTTCAAAATAACCACATGAACAATTCCCCCTGAAACTGAACTCTTAACTCCCTCTCCTGGTTTAAAATTGAACTGTTATGCCTCCAAAAGGCATCTGCTACCAGATCATTGACAGAATTTACAAATTAAAGTTACCCTAACCATTCTGGATTAGCCACATAGGTACTTGGCGCACCTCTTAAGTAATCTGTGTTAATACAGCAAAATGTTTCCAGCTTGTAATTCATGCACAGTGTATATATTACTAAGCACAGGTTTGTCCAGAATTGTTTTCATGTACGCAGATTTGAAAATTCTCCACCATTTCCTAAACTTTTTTGTATTATTCTACAGTCATAAATACACCAAAAAAATCCATATAAAAATTCATTTCTTCTGCTTCCAAGTTTAACAACTTCAGTCTTTGATTCCTGAGCCATATGCAGTTCTTCTCACCAATCAGCGGTAGAATGGACTTTTAATAACAGCTGCCGAATGAAAAACAGCTGTTGACATGAAACAGAAAAGTTCTTGCACACACAGCCAGCAAATGGTGTAAAGCAGCGCACGTGCCTGACTAAGCAACAGATATGGGCCATGTTGATAAGGGATTTAAAAATGCCAAGCAAAATAATAGCATGATGTCAATTGCACAAGTGTAGCCCTCTACAGATATTTAAAAACTGGATATTCTGCACCTGTGTGCATGAGGCATGAAGTATGGCAGCCAGTCATAACCCCTGGAGCTGACATCTCCCATAGAGTTGTTCCCTGCATTTGGCCCATGCCTACATAGGCAAAAACTAAACTCAAGGGATTTCCTCCCTATGTTCCTGAATTCTGACCACCCAGCACTCTAAATCAGGAGTGCCCAAACCCTGGCTCTGGGGCCACTTGTGGCTCTCATGCCTCAACATGCTTTGTAAGTTCCCCCTCACCTTTGGGGCCATTCTGGGTGGTGGCAGCAGCATGGAGTGTTTTACAACACTCATGTTGAGGTACCTCCCTTCTGGGAAAGCCACTGTCAAGCAGTTAGGAATAGCTCCCCGAGATCACACTCTCCCTTCTCCCCTCTCTCACTTCTGTTATGCAAATCCCTCCTACTGGGCTTAACAACAGTGAACATGGACTGGGTTAGCCATGGCTAGGTCTAACCAAAGTTCTCATACAACCCTGGTTAATATGAAACCAGATTCAAAACAAGTAAAGAGCGTGTTGTGATTATGTAGCAAAGGAGGATGCTCTTTGTACATGCAGGCAAGAAACCATGTTTCCAAGGCTGGGCCTTGGCTCAAATTAAATCTAGTTTAGAGATAAATAAATGTGACACTTATTGCTCTCAGTTAATTTGTTTTTCAAATGACAGCACAATGCTGGGCATTTAGCTCAGAGATTCAGAATAGAATATGCAGTGTTAAAACAGCAAGCTAGCAATGGAAGGCTTATTATATGTCTAAACTTTAAACAGTAAATGAAAGGTCACCATTACAATCAGTTTGAAAAGAAGAGAGTAAATAATTTCCTCACATCCCATATTGTTTGAGGGAACAATATTTTTGAAAGCCAAATCTGTGCTAACAGCTTTCTTGATTAGATGAGGCAGACTTTAAGCACATCTTGTGCTAGATGCAACATTTTCAAACACAAGAGATCCATGTTGCACCACCAAAGACAGAGTTTTCACAAGCGCTCAAGGACACAGTCCCAGTCTTGCAACATTTATTCTGAATTGTAGCACCAAGAAAAGTTAAAGTTTGGTATTTGTGGGATCTGGATCTTACCCCAAATAATGCATGACTGTTTGAAGATTTCTGATACACACATCCCCTCTTTTAAATATGGAGCTATTTACAATAGAGCAAAGGTAAGGATTGGGATCTACTGGACCATCCATGGGTGTTTTGCTGTAAATCAGCAAGAGTTTCTGATTCTCAGTTAAAAGGGGGGGGGAACTTCTTTTAATTGCTCAAAATGGAAAGCAAGTTTACTGGAAAACTAGCAGCACAAACCTATTTTGTTCAATGGGGCTTACTCTCAGGAAAGTGTGGTTAGGATTGCAGCCTAAGTCTCACTCACAGTGGGCCTTACTCCCAGGTTTGTGTGGCTCTCCAGAATTTCAGACTGGCGTCTTTCCCAGTTCCACTTGGTGAAACCTCTGCCTGCAAAGCAAGTGCTCTACCATGGAACTCCAGCTCCTTCCCAAGTGGCTGACAGTGGCACAACAGGTTTCTGTGACAACAGCTCAGGCAACAGCTGTTGCATTTTACAATTAAGCTCATTTATGCCCCCTCTTAAATCACGCCATTCTAGTCCACATTTAATCCCAAATTAATTGCAGTCTGCTGCCTGGTTCTGTACTGTGAATTAAACCCCTCCCTTTCCCACACATGCATCCAAAAGATGGAGGAAATCTAACCTACCATTGTGTTTAGGGTCCTTGATCACCACTTGGCACACAAAAAGTGAAATGAAGCACATCTGGTTGCTTCGCTTTACTAGCATAATCTGCAGGATAAGACTGTATTACTTCAATTTGTTTCAACTTTTTTCTTTAAGGTTATTTGAACCTGAGCAGATTAATGTACTGCTATGTTATGAGGCTTAGGAAAGAATTCACCTGAATAAAAGACAATGATTCCTATTAGGAATAAATGTCAGCATTGGTTTTGAGTGCAAGAAGTGGTGTAATATTTCACAATGATCTTAGCACATCAGATCACTTCCAAAGAAGTAAAGGTTGATATCCACCAATACAATTTCTTCAGAGCAAACCACGGTATCCCCAAACCATTTCAATGTACAGATACTTGTACACTTTACAGTTGGGGGGGGGGATTAGTCTGAGGGCTCAAAACCTATCGTTTCCCTCTCCTGCTGATACAGTTGCACCGCAAGAGCCCATGCTGCATCCTATGGGGGAGGTAGTCCCAGAAGTCTTCTCTGGGTAAGGGAACATTTGTTCCTCAACTGTAAGCTTCTGGCACTGGAGCAGGTCTCCCTGGACCTATGCCAGCAATTTTGCTGGCCTGAGTGGACCCAGGATGGTGAATCAAAGCCTAGAAGGGGGGTAGGATATTGGCAGTGCCACTGCACAGATATTGCCCTTCCAGCCTTCTGCTCTGGTTCCTCCCTATTCTTCCCCTCTGTACTGGAAGATCTGGCGAGGAGGTAGATGTGGTATCAGCAGTGGCCCCTTTAAGGGTAAGGCCTGGGCATCCAGCAGAGTGTGAAGGCAATAGGGCCCTCAGGCATAAAAGCACCTGATGAAGGGTGAGTTTGGTGTGGGTAGCAGAAGGAGGAAAGCTTGAGGAAGGACAGACTGAGGAATTGATAGCTAATGTGTTAATGGACTTTGGAAGCTGCTGGAGCAGAAACTACTGAAGACACTAAGACTGGTGTTTGGCTGCTGTGCCCAAGACCTGCTGAGGACCAAGGGGCTACTGTAGTGGGGGGAGGCTGCTGGCAGGAAGGAGGACCTCTGTAGGTTAAACAGGTGAGCTACCCTGGTGGTGGGGTCCAGCAGTACTGCAGGGCAGAACCAGGGTCATTTCTGAGGAAAGAAGGGGAGCTAATTAACTAAAAGTGGGCATAATTCTCCAGGCAGAGCTTGGATTGGGAATCTGGCAGAATACCCTCCCCATCTCCCTCCTGCCCCCGTCCTTACTTCCTGGTGCTGGGGGCTGTGGAAGGTTCTCTTGTGAGCCACTGCCACTTCTTGCCCCTTGTCATTGTGGCCCAGCTGCTGCTGACAGTGACATTGTGGCCCGGCTGCTGCTGACATTTGCAATGCCTGACACAACCTTAAAGTGCCTTACACAGCCAGAATACTAGTTCTAGTGGCATAAGGATGCCTTAGGATTGTGCTGCCCAGGAGAAGCTACTGGTGTATATGGGAGCTTTCTAAAATGTTATCTGAAGAATATTATAGCTAATATGGATTTTAGATAATAAGATTCCTTCCCCTTAAAAGATTTGGAGAAAGTGAAATAGAACCTGCTGTTTGCCAAGCTGCATTTTGAAGTTCAAAGGTAAAAAAAAACAACCAGAAAATGAAAGCATCCCAAAACGCTGATGGATATAACTTCTAAAATAGTTGTGCCCTGCCTCCTCTCCTGGCCCACCACTCACTTTACACTGCACTCCCAGTCTCTTCTTGCTTTCTGAAACTAAGGATCAGACCTTCTTCTCAAGTGCCACTGCTTTAAGAGAGCAATGGTGGTTTTCAGACTGGAGGAGGAAGTGAAGGGCTGCTGTGCTATGATCCTGTCTACTTTGCTCCATGGTGCTGCCTCCTACTGCTGTGCCCGACAGCTTCTTCAAATCAGGCTGAGCAATATGCTGGCAACAGGAAAGGATTTCCTTTTTGCTCCCAGTACACTCTGCCCAGGCTTCTGGAACAAAGAAAAATGGTGAGCCATGGTGAGACGGGAGGAGGCTGGAATTCACATGTGCAGAAATTTTTTTTTTTTAAAGCAAGGGGCATAAAACATGACAGAAAAAAGAAAATTACAGGTGGAGTCTGTTTATCTGCATTAGTTTCGTTCCATGACGCACGATTAACAAAAATGCATTGTGCTGAATTCCACAGAGTTACGCAAGTACACTGCAGCCTGTCACTTCCGGATGGAAGGAAACTAAGGCAGCTGTTATCAATCCCCTCCCCATTGCCAGCTGCCTGGCTTCTTTCACAGTTGGGATGCTGATCTTTTAAGAGTCCAGTCCATTCCAGTCAGTGGGGCTTACTCGCAGGAAAGTGTGGAGAGAATTGTAGGCTATATCTCATGCTTAGCTTGGTGCAAAGGCTTGCTTGTGATTGTGATTGCCTGCACCATCTTGGGGGTGGGGGGATTTGGCAAACCACTCCCTGGGTTTTTTAAAGCAATCCCCTGTTGCTACCACATCTGTGTGCGTGTGCGCGTGTGCGTGCGAGAGAGAGAGCGCGAGAGCGCGCACTCCACCTTGCTGCCCATGTTCTGGTTACACAGAGTTTCCCCGCCCCCCTCTTCAGCCTCGGCTGGCTCAGGGGCTCCAGGAATGTTACTGTTCCTTCACAAGGGGAATCTCTTCCATGGCTCCAGGGCTATTTCCTGCCTGGGCGAGGCAGAGCCTTTTTGCAGTGTTTTGGGTTGCCTGATCAAGATGCCAGCCAGCGCAGGGCAAAGGTGTGTGTGAGACTTGCAGTACCCCACCCCATTTGAGTTAGCAGAAATCATGTGAATGGGGGGGGGAACTGGTCTGGGAGAGGGATGGGACAGTGGAGGCCTCCTTCGCCAGATCCTATCCCCTGTGTTGAGCTGTAAAGCCCAATACAGGGCTTCCCAAGTCTGTGTCAGCAAAATAGCTGGTGCAGACTCAAGTAGCCCCATTGTGGGGCCTGGGGCTTTCCTCAGGAGAAGGAGATGAAAGTCCCCTTCCCCCAAATAGACCTCCGGTGGCCACCCTGGCCCCACTGGATACAGCAGTAGCCATTGTGGCACCACTTTAACTGGTGGCACCTGGAAGGATAGGATTGAGCTACCCATGACATCAAAATCAGTATTTCATAATACTAACTGTAAAACTGGTTTGACATTTTACTCAAAGTGAATTAAGCAGAGCACAATGATTTCTGAAGGCCCAATTCATTGCAACCTAAAACAGTTTTGGATCTGGGAGGCAGAACATTGATAACAAAAAGAGATAGGACACTCACCTCTTTTGCTGGACATTCTCAGTTCTAAATACACCCACTTACCAGTATGTGTCTTGCAGCTAACTGATGAACTTCCTTCAATGTAGCATTATAGCTACAGTGTATCAGGCTTTGGATATGGGATACCCAAATTCAAATCCCTTCATAGCTCCAACACTCCAACAAGATGGCCTTGGACAAGTCACTGTCAGCTTAATTTACCTGACTGGGTTGTCATAAGACTGAATTGTCAACCAATATCCTCCATGAGTGAATAACATCAACTCCTAATTTCACTCTGAGTGTTTAACAGCTTGATTAAATGTTACACTTCTCATTTAAGAAGTAGTCAGATGTAGCCAAGCTCTACCTGAATTCTGAAGGAGCCACAGAAAAGGCTGGAAAGGAAAGTAAGCAAACACACAGGGAAGCAACAACCATCTGCCAGCTTTAATTCTGTTGTTTATAGCTACTTAGCAGCTATTTTTCTCTGCTTCGCTCCCCCCCCCATGAAAACTATGGGCTAAGCAGAAATAAAGAATGACCGAGAAAGTGGCCACAAGCTCCTGCTTCTTGTATACTGCATTTGTCTATAGGAACTTCTACTTTTCTCTGCCTATTTGCAGGAGAACCTACAACATTCAGGAGGTCTGGTCTAGAGGGTAGCGTCTCCAATTGCCTGAAGATAACATCTGCAGGTTGCCAGTTCAAGGCCACCGGCACCGTGTGACCTTGAAGCAGCTGACAAGCTGAGCCAAGTTATCTGCTCTGAGCGTGGGAGGATAGAGGCCAGATCAGAAGGAAACATCTGAATGTTGTGGTTTCTTGAAAGATAGAACCTTCTTTGAAATTGTAAAAATCCCTACAGGGATTTAATTTGCCTGCCTATGTAAAACCGCCTTGAATAAAGTCTGAGGAGAAATCTGAGGACCAAGAAAGGCGGTATAGAAATACCTGTATTATTATTATTATTAACATTCACACTTGAATGCTGTGTACATTTGAGCTTGACTACATTTCCCCAGGTGACTACAAGTCCCCTGCTTAAGGACATCCAACTTAGTCGTCCCGCTTAAGGACAGCTGCACAGTCCGTCTGCTCCAACATTTTCATGCAGGCATGATAGTGCAGGTTTAGAGAGAGATCGAGAGGGAGAGACACACTGTGTTTTGGAGGAAGAGAGACCTTGCATTTTGGAGATGCAGGAGTGGTGGGTAAAACAGAGACAGTGCAATACCTAATAGAACTATTCTCGCATCCCTCTACAATTAATGCAAATGCACACTGTAACTTGCAAAATGCAAAATGGAGCCAATACGAATGCAGCCCTTCCCCCATCTAAGCTGCTCTAAGGCCCTTTTTGTACATTAGAGTAGCATATCTAGGGGGCAATGGGGGCAAACGCCCCAGGTGATAGGCTTGGGGCCGGTGGCGCCACAACCTGCTGCCCCTGTTGGCGTGGTTTTTGCTATGGCTGGGAACCACGCCAACAGTGGCAGCAGGAGCGCAGCCAATCTGAGGAACACCCTCTTCTCCTCCCCTTTCTTTAAAGAGGATGAGAGGAGGGTGGCCCTCAGATTGGCAGGGAACTGTGCCCCAAGTGGCTGGGCTACTGCAGCCACTGTCGATGTAGTTCCCAAGCACGTCTGAGAAGTGGCACTCCCCTCCTCTGATTTTGGACGAGGCGCATGCTGCTTCTAGCTCTGATGGAGCCTTTCACATCGGCGTAAGTGGCGCAAAATACTCCATCAGAGCTCTGATGCTGCTAGAAGCAGTGCCCAGGAGGCAAGCACTGTTTCTGTCAGCACTTCCAGGAGAAAGAGGCTGCTCCATCCATGCAACTAGAAGCAGTTCTCACCTCCTAGGCACCATTTCTAGCGTTGCAAAAAAAGCTCCGATTAAGCAGTGATCTTTATAGGGAGTCAGGCTCTAGAAGTCCGTTGCAAATCTTCTGAAATAGACATTCCGAAAGAAGCCCTTTATGTCCATCGCACTCCAAATATATTCCTGTTAATTTGCATGCAAGTATTTGCTGAACCCACAAGTTAGAAGGGAGAGAATGTCCCCTCAAACCTGGGGCTCAAACCTGAGTTTCAGCATTTTTTGAACACTGCAATCAGATAGACTCTCTTTATATTGCTTTCTACAGAAAGAGCATCCCCAAAGACAAGCGGCATCTTAGGACACCACTAGACTGTGCCACACTTCACCCATCTTTCAACGAAAAGAGACAGTTGTCGATGTTAATACAAGTTCTACTTGCTTAGCGTACAGGCACTTGCCATTGAAACACCCATCTAATCTGGTAACCCACTGTAACACCAAACCAATTTAAAATCTAAATCTCCTTTGACAAAGTATTCTTTCAGACAAGAGGCAGCTGAGTTCTGTCTGTCATGGTAGGTCTCCTCCACTTAAGCAAAACCAAAAGGGAAACATTTTCTTATAGCGCAATGCTATCTTTGGGATACACTAGTGTATCACCATATGCCCGCCCACTTACAGCCCCACCAGTGGGTAAGTCCACCTGCCGATGGATGTACCACAGACACGAACGCAACTAAGAAAAAACACAGCATGGATACTTGACTCTACTGGTACAGAGGCCAAAACAGGGAGGAAATCAATGTGGACATGGGAGGCACATGGGATGGACAAAGGCTTTTAGAGTCAGAAAGCAGGGAGCATGTGCAGGGGAGGCTGCGGCTATTTTCTGTGGACTATGGTAGGTGGTAGTGCCTCACCTGCCACCCTCACATCTCATGTCCCTGATGTTATATGCCAGCCCAATGATTGGCCTATATCAATCCAGTATTCCCTGATATATTCTTTGCTTCAGCCTTCCAGCCAGGTATGCCTATTTGTGGTGATGTTAAATTAGGTGTTCTCTGCCTGTTTCCTGTTCTGACTGGGTGGTAAGCAAGCAGTGTGTGGAAAACCTGGCATTGCTAGTTCTAGACTTGCCACCCCCTCTTCTTTGGTCCTTGCCACAGGCATTTCTGGCCTGTCACACAAAAGTTGACTGCCTTGTTGTTTGGGACAAAATGCTTGGCATATATTTGAACTTCTCAGCCTGTTTTTGTGCAGGGAGCTACCATGGCTGTCCTCTTTCATGAGGGCTGTCTACGCAGGATGTGTGTGTGTGTGTGTGTTGTGTACATGGGATAAGGAGATTTGTGTACATGGGATAAGGAGATTTGAATCATGATTATGGGGATTCCTAGCAATTCTTAGCTTTAGCTGCTTTGCTCCTGATGTAGGAGGGTGGGGTGCTGTGGCACCCTTGGGTCATGTCATATGTGTGTGTTGCATCTTTGGGGCATTTCTCCACAGTTGGCAATGGTGCCTGTTGCTGTACTAATTCCTCGTTTCTGATGGGGGGGCACCACACCAAGCCAATGGTCACACATTGGCCCTGAGCCTGCCCCACCACCTGCTCTATTTACCCTGGTGGCATTGGGGCAGTGTGGATGTAGTGCCTGGCTCCTTGCATGTTGCACTGACGATGCATTAACATCAGGAAACTGCTCCATAGACAAGGTGCTGTGTTAAGGCTTCCATGGATGCTGTCATTGCTACTGGGAAGGGCTGCACCGCCATTGTGTTGTCTGTAGGGGGCTCAGGATACAATGGAAGTTGCATTGCACCCGAATAAGATTGGGCTGAGTCTTTCATGAACCGATTATAAAATTTTTATCAGAGACAGCGGTGTCATCTGGGTGTGTGACACCAGCAGCAGTGGTGTCAAATCCAGAGGACGAGAAGGTAAAGAGGATTAATCTGTATCTCACAATCTGCATTAATCTGCACCTCACAATCATATGTGGTCAATTTAAATGTTTGTTTATATACCCTGCTTGCATCCATTCTTCTTCTAACCAGATACAGATGTCTCCCCCCCCCACAAATTCCAAAAACAGGGATAACCTGGATAAGAAAACCACCATCAAATTGAGAAAGGATTAGTGGCAGTAAGTGAGCAAGCAGGAAATATACCCTTTCCCTGCACCTATCTGAGTATTCCTTGCATGTAGTGTTGCCCATCCAGATGCAACACTAGAACGTCCAGAAGCAATATGGTTTGACCACCACCCAACTCATCCACTTACTGCTTGAAACAATGTACAGGGTTGCCACAACACCCCCAAACATGCTTAAATGGCTTCAATCTCAAATCCACACAATCTCATGCATTGTGGCCACCCTAAACTTTAGGAGCAGCTCATGACACTCTAATTGCAAGTGACCTTAGAACTGTCACAGCAGATGCCAAATTCAGGAAATCCAGCTCAGCTTGCACTGAAGGTTAGAGGATACCTAGCATAATTAGGTAGAAGAAAACCAGACAAAGGCAACACTGAGAAGAAAGGATATGATGTCAGGCTGAAATCTGCACAGACAGAACTAAACGCAATATGCACTCTTACCTTGGTTATTGAAGGCATGATGTCCTATGCCACAAACATTTTCCTTCCAGCAAACCCACCAAATATACACAAGAGATTCCTTGACCAGGCACATACAGATAGACATACACAGGAACATTTTAATCAGTCCAACTGTGTTTTAATAAGGGAATTTTTTTTGAATCATTGCAGATATACCTACAAAATAATGATTATTTTGGTGGTTTACAAATTTTGTTTTGAATTGCAAAATCAAAAATAGATATCTAAGAGAAGATCTAAAACCGATATGACATTTCTTTTCTTTTTTTACTTCAATTTCCAAATTCTTCATAAATAGGAACTTCATAGTACTGTTTTGGAATGGGCTATATTTATTCACCACGGTACAGCTGGAAGGAATGGCAGGTTGTATCAAAGATAATTTGATATCTTGTATCCAGATGCAAGGAGGGCACCAGGATGCAGGTCTCTTGTTATCTGGTGTGCTCCCTGGGGCATTTGGTGGGCCGCTGTGAAATACAGGAAGCTGGACTAGATGGGCCTATGGCCTAATCCAGTGGGGCTGTTCTTATGTTCTTATCACTAAGATCTTGGCAAGTGGATTCTGACTAAACAGGCAAAACATATTCAAAGATATTTTTAAAAAATGTGGCCCCTTTTCAGTTAAAATGTTTTTAAAAAGTTGCACAAAACATTGTGGTTGTGATAATCAAAAAGCATTATTTCTTGTTAACAGTAAGAATTCTGATGCTGGAGGACTTTCCAAAAGAAAAAGCAGTTCTCTTTGGGGATATTAGTCAATTAAGAAAATTCTGTTTTAAGAGGATTTTTCTTTCCTGCTGCGAGGTGAGTCTGCTCCATTTGAGGTTAATGTTCCATTTATTCCATTTTCTAAAAAAAAGAAAAAACAACATGTCAATGTTTTTTATCCCAGAAACAGCAACCCTAGAGAACAAGAGCTAAAAGTCACATTAAACCCTTTATACTTCAGAATGTGCTCAACAGAAGTCAAGCTTTTTTAAAAAAAGAAAAAAGATGAGCAACACTATAGTCCAGTGTTTCTCAAACTGTGGGTTGGGACCCACTAGGTGGGCCGCGAACCAATTTCAGATGGGTCCCCATTCTTTTCAATATTTTATTTTTAATATATTAGACTTGATGCTATCATGGTATGTGACTACATTTGGGGAAATGTTACAGATCTGTACTTTTAACAGGCTACTCTGTATAAGCTTTTAACAATGATAGTCCATGGGGTTTGCTCTTGGGTATGTGTTGGTAGGATTGCAGCCTAGAATTGTTAAAAAATTTTTCCTGCTTGATTATGTCATTTCCGGTCATGATGTCACTTCCAGTGGGTCCTGACAGATTCTCATTCTAAAAAGTGGGTCCTGGTGCTAAAAGTGTGAGAACCACGTCAATTATGCAAATTTCTATTGAAACTGGAATATCTTATAGATGTGTGGAACTGATGGTGCCCAGACTGGCATATGACAAATAGTGACCACAGGATCATGTCCTCACCTGTTATACCAGTACAGAATGCTGATATACTGAATTAGAAATCTAAACATCTGCCCTGCTAAATAGAAAAAGGTTGCAATCCTAACCACACTTTCCTGAGAGTAAGCCCCATTGAACAAAATAGGACTTACTTCTGAGTAGACCTAGTTAGGATTGTGCCCAAAGACTGACAACATATTTTGGGAGGTGCTGTGATAACACATGTGCCAACAGCAGTTATTGCCAACTAGCAGGACAAACCCAGGGTATCAGTGGTACATCCAAAGGTGACTTGTCATACCAGCCCTGGGTCCCCTTAATTTGATCTCTGAATGAGAATGTCAAAGACTGGCTTTGTTCTTGGAACACACATATGCAAACACTCATAATTAACAGGTTGTACTGGCAACTGGAAATCACCTGTTCAGATTTGTGGCACATTCCCCAGCTGGAGTTTAACCCTTTTGAAAACATCCTCTGGGCATGCTGAGTTCAATGCCAACTAAACTGATATGAATAATGGAGGCTGTATTTTAGCTTTGCAGCTTGTATGTTTGTTTTTTTGTGCTGATCAAGACATAGAAAAGTAACTCAGCAGATCAGCGAATGTGGCCTTTAGGCACAGAGACCAAGCACACTTCCAAATAATGCAGCTTGCTGTCTTGCCCTCTCAGCAGCCCTTCCCTCCCCACTCTTCCAAAGAAAGATAAATGAACCAACAAACCTCTTTCTTTTTTGGAAGGCTTGCCTTTAGCTGTTACAAACTTCTTTTTCACTTGTTGTGGAGGTGAAGAATGTTCTCTCCACCTTCTCAGTTGGAAATTAATGAACTTCCACATCATAAAGGCCTGTGTGAGACAGATGGATGCGAGCACACTGATTCTACAAAGGGAAGACAGACTGTCAGGAGTCCTGAAAACATCTAGGTCCAGAGAGATGACAAGCATCAGAAAACCTGTTCCCACTCACTAGGTGTTTCCTGAAAGGCCATTAATTTAGAAGTGTCTAATGTCTGCGTTACTTGGTAAGTACCAAGCCTGGTGAGACTAGCATAACGGCGACACAGAATCCCATGCTTTTGCTGCCAAACATAGTAACAAAAGAGGCATGTACCAATGATGAGCATATTCTGACCCAAGTTCTCCCTTTCCCGCACAACCACCAAGTTATGCTGTCATCACAGAGAAGGCGACAAAGAATCCCATGCTTTTGCTGCCAAACATAGTAACAAAAGAGGCATGTACCAATGATGAGCATATTCTGACCCAAGTTCTCCCCTTCCTGCACAACCACCAAGTTATGCTGTCACCACAGAGAAGGTAATGTCTACTCCTCTAACCAATCATAGGACACATTTATTCTTGCATTCAGAGGGACACTTGGCACAGTACGTTTTGTCCCGGGGTATAGATATAACACAGTGACATACACCATGGTTGGATTGCAGCCTATGATCTGTATAGAATACACTACGGTGACAGCATTCTTCTAGGAACGAGAAGTATAACAAATAGTATTCTACAAACAGAAGATGATTCATGTAGGAGTAATTCTCAAACTTTTTCAACTGGAAGCTCCCTTGACCTACTGGGCCACTGCCCATGGCTCCCCTTTAAGGGTTACAATTCTACACATTGTTTAGGGTGGTGGGTTTTTTGTGAGAATTCTGCTGCTCCCTTGACTGGTTTCTGTGGCTCCCCAGGGCTCAGTTTGGGAACCACTGATATAAGAATATTCACCCAGGGTATTTTTAACAAATATCAACCACTGTCAAGAGACCTAAAGCAATTGCCCTCATTGTGAAGAAGTAGCTCAAATAATAGTAAGAGGCCAAAAAAGTTAAGCACTTGATTTTAAGAAGTGATTTTAAACTTGAGCTATGACGTACGCAACCATTTTCTGGCACATGAGTCACACCAACAGTTACTATGCAGATCCGAGTGTCTAAAAATCTGTAATGGACTGGATGAAAGCCAACGGACTGGATGAAAGCCAACAGACTGAAACTCAATTGAGACAACACAGCAGGACTGTTGGTGAGCAATTCACCTGAAAGATGGTGGTGGCTGGGTATTAAAATCCCACCAAAGGACCAGATTCACGGCTTGGGTAGGCTATTAGATCTGGTCTTAGCTTTGGAGGCCCAGTTAGCACTCATGATACAAAATGCCTTTCACCAGTTCAAGCTGATGCGCCAGCTGCAACCACCCCTGGACAGAGACATAGCATTCAAAAGCACACTGCAATTTAGCAGTCAGGCTAACAGTTGAAGACAGATCTACTCTCAAGGAATTTGTTTTTGCAGTATACCTGATTGGCAGAACATTGAAGTTTCCAGTACTGAAATCCAATGTTTGATTTTCTGCTCTAGTAAGGCCAAATCCAACAGTGAGCACAGAAAGAATCAAAGTCAGAAGTCTTCCCAAAACAAAAAGGACTGCCCAGAGGGAAAACCTAGATGTAAGAGAACATTCACATCTTATTTGCTGTATTTTATCAAAATCCCATCTACCGATTGCACTACTTGCAACCATCGTTTTAAAAGCAGACACAATGAATACACATTCAATTATTACACATTACAGTAGCATAGAACTAAAAAAATCTGCCTTCACACATACAATTTTTCACTTTAGTCTGTTCAAAGAGAGCATCTGCCTTTTTTGGATATCCAGGAATAATTCTTGTGGCTGCTACATTATGGGGCGGTGACATCATGGTGTCATCTGATGCTGTGATGTCACTTCTGGGTTTGGAGGAGCGTGGCAGTGGCCTCGCAATGTGGCTGCAGCTCCCCATTCTTTCTCCAGCAACTTCCGGGTCAACTTTCAGCTTCTGCAGGCCCCCCGAGCACAGCGCTGCACTTGGAAGCTTGCAGTGGCTTGGTGGAAGCAGAGAGTTGGCTGGGAAACTGCTGCTTAGTGGTGCCCAGGGCATATGCCCTACTTGCCATATCACAGATATACCTCTATCCCCTTCCTGTTATTGAAGTATTACCTCCATGACAAGCAATTATCTATTGTTGCATTTTATCTATGTCTCTCTTCTTCCACTGAGTTGTGCTTCAGCCCACTGTGCTTGGTCTATGCATATGTAATAAAATTGCAGATTGTGCACATGTTACTCATGCCTTCAGAGCATGTCTGATAAGGAAAAGGGTGCTTTGTATGGGCATTCATGTTTCTCTCTGTATCAGGCTAGGATTCACCAATAGTGTACTTGTGGAATGATTTACACTGCAACATACTTGCAATTTTATGTGGCACAGGTAGAAAACAGGAATTCTAGCATTGATGGATGAGATGCCTGTAACATTGGGGTCTGTTGTTGCCTTTGACTAAGGTGCCGTGTTCCGTGAGAGGGTCTAGGGCGCAAGGTAGTTGGTCAAGACAAGCAGCAGAGCACATGACAGGTGTGCTGAAGTTCACAAATTGATATGAATTAACTAGCCAAACAGTTTACAGGGCCCTTTGTATATGTAGGGGATCAATTCCCAAACCCCTGTGGATACTGATTTCCATGGATAAATTGGCGGAAAAGCCCTCAAAGATCCTCCCAGACATGACTGGAAGCAACTCCTGGGCTGCATCCTGGAGGTGCTCTGAGACCCAGGGAGGCCACATGCATAGCCTCCCTGGGCTTCTGAAGACCTCTCAACGGCACTTAGTTTTTGTGTCAAATTATGTCAAATTCACAGTTCCAGAACCCGCAGATGAACAGGGCCCACTGTATAATTAAAGACTATCCTTGTTAATGTTATCCCATCAAAGATGCCTCATGCTCAATTTATAAAGCAAAACAGTACATGATGTTGCATACAATAACTACATATTCCTATAGGTTACAAGCCATATTTTTAATTTGATAAGTCAAATACTTACCCTTTCTGATATTTTTCGTCACTAAAGTAAAAGAGTCTTGAGATGTGGAACAGAAATTCCACAAAGTAATGCAAGACAAGAAGAACAAGCCCAAGGTGAGTCAAACTAAAAAAAACAAAAAGGAAAACACTGGGGCGTCAATTGGCGGAGCAACATGAGCCTTTGGTCTAAATTGCCTGCTTAGTTGTCACACAAGTTGTAAACTTGTGACACCAGGCCTACCTTGTCCAAATTGTGTTGTAATGTACAGTAGTAATACACTGAAAGTAGAATTAAAACTGTGCACTGGTGGGTGATTTGAACAAACTCCATCCCCTGAACAATTTGACACCAGTGTGTCCACACACCTCCCTCAAGTGGTTTAAGAGGTTGCTTTGAAGTACTGTCCAAATTGGCTCACTGAGATACCGGAATGAAGGCTGGTGTGTACATTCAAGACAAATTCTGCATTTCATGTTCAACCATGAGCTCGTCTCCAGCATGTTCATCTCTATCTTTTATTATAATCATAATACAAAGTTTGTAATTGTTAAAAATAGTCATATTACAGACGTCATTTCAAAGACAATAGAATTACATATTACTTTATCAGTACTTAGGCCCTTAATATTTGTGTGTTGGGTTTAGCCATTGTAGTTATCCCACACTCATTTTCAAGAGGAATGGAAAAAATGCAACACACTAAAATGACATCTCCTTTGAGCACTAACATGGTGGTTCACTAACAATGAAATCTGGAACGTATATAATTGTCCAATTGAAGATCAAACATGCTCTCAACTTCCATAACTGTTTTACCAGGCTAGGAAGGAAGGGATAAAGAAAAAAATACAAAATGCATGGCACATGATATTTGCATGCTCAAATACAGAGCTTTAATTAGCATTTCATTTTGTATGACAACTGCCTTCCTCTTTAGATAAGACAACAGCAAAATAAGTCTAAAACACTTACTTTAACAGATATGCTCCAGTGATATGGAAAAGATAAAGTCCAATGTAAACAAGCTGACGAGGAATGTCTTCCTATGAAAAAGGCACAATGTTAACATCTCCCCTGAATTCTGCAGGAAAGCCTTGAACTGCAGCTTCCTATGCATACATTTAACACATTCAAAATCCTGTACTCATTTGCCTTGACAGCAAAGAAAATCAGGAAATACTTAAAAGCATATTAGAAGGGACTCTTGAAGAAGCAACACAAGGATGTTTTCCCCATCTTCTCAAAAGCACCTGTTTGAGGTAAGAAATTCTGGACTACGTAGCATTAAAAAAATAAAAATACATTCTTGAGGAAGTCCTCTGAAGTGGTAAAGCAAAAAAACCAAGTGCTAGAGTGCTATCAGTTACCAGTTGATTTTTAAATCAGGTTGAAATAATTTATAAACGTCGTCTTCTACTTTCCACCAATTAAACAAGAATATGCATTTTTGTAGGTTTGTAAACACCTAGAACGAACTTACTTTTTTTGTCTTCTGGAAGTAGAGTTCGGGAAAGGCGTGGAACCAATAGGCCAGTTGTGAGATGTAAAAAAACTTCATTTGAAACCTGCATAATACAGCAGAAAAAGTTTCAGACATACTGTAATGTTGCAGGAAACAACAACAAAAACCAGTAGAAAACCACTACTTGTTCAAGTCGTCTCTAAAACATTTCCCTAGAAATGAACAGATTTCAAAGCAATTAACAAACGGCAGATGCTAAGATAGTAACTATGCTTACAGAGCACTCTTACACAGAAATAGCCTTTCTAGAACATGCATTAGAGGTAAAAAAACACATCATGTAAATCTATTTCATACCGTGTTAACAGGGAATTATTTTAACAACCCCAACAAAAACTGCTAGTTGATTTTATGTTTGGGATAAATTAACACAACTATTGGACTTTTTTCTACTCTAGCTGATAAAATAAACTCACGGCATTGATGTGTGTGGGTAGTCCCTCCAGAGTGATGTTGGATCAGATACGTAGTTCTCCTGAAAAATAAAACGTGTTGGTACATTTTGCTGACATTCAGAGTAGGACCCCATGCCAAATTTCTTTGTAAAGCTGGAGGATTAAGTTAGAACTTCTACCATTATCTTCAGGAAAATATTTAATGAAGCATTTCCAAAAGTAAAGTGAAGGAGGCAACATACAACAAACGTGTAGCTTGACAGCCCGATCCCAACCTGGGCTGGAACAGGTAGGCCAACTGCCCTGCACCGTATCCAGCACAGGTTAGAAGGTGGCTGCTGCGCAACTCTGCGTAAGGGGATATATTTCCCCAAAATTGCTGGCACAGACCAAAGCAGCCTGGCACAATGCTGGGCTAGCTAGGAAGATGCTTAGGATCTGGCCTAAGTTGACCAGGCCAGTCCCATCCCCCTGTCCATTCTTCCCCTGCCCAAAAACACACCCTTCCCATAATGCTCTCCAACCCCCCATGCCAGTCACCCTTGGCCAACACAGACTTACTAGTTTTCAGCACCACAGAGGGTGGATTTGGCCTCTGTGAGCCAGCACATGTCAGTGCGCTGACTCGAAAGGAGATGCGAATGTGTTTTATGGCACATTTGCAGCACTTCTGGGTCGGTGCAAGGGACTTGCACTGGCTGAGGTGCATTCCAGGATTGAAGTTATAAAAGCTTCTAAACAGATCCAAAGACAATGCAAAAACATGGCACAAGATTTGGATTCCTATGAATCCTCTGAGTCACTGTGACCCTTGCTAGGCTACGTAGTTGGACCCAACATCCAAGCTGGCACCCTCTTCCCTCATAAGGAAATGCCCCTCCTCTGCAACCCCTTTTCAGAATGGGAATGGTCTTTCTCCAGGCATACATCATACATGTTTTTACTGACAGAGATATAAACATACAATAAGCAGATCCCAGGCATCAGACCTGAGTCTAGTTTAGGATTGTAGGCTTGAAATCTCAGAGTTCAAAGAGTCATGTGTGTGCTTTGGAAAAGAGGATCTTTCACTACTTATAGCATCCAAATTGGAATGTCAACCACTACTATTAAGTCCATCAGTCTTTTCCATCTAGAGGCCAAGTGAGTTCTGACATCTGCCAACTCCTTGGGAAGATGCTTTAATATCAAGTCTCTAACCACTACACTTCTCCAAGTCAGTATGGAGACCTAACAGAAAAGCTAAAATATCTAGTTGTGGCCCTATGTACCAAGCCTGGAATCCAAGCAGTCAATATTCTCAGCTTACAAAGGCAAGAGGAAGAAGCTCTTCCAAAGGAACCCAATATCTACAAAGGTGCAGGATGGATATAAAAAGTGCTCTTTAGCTCAGCCCAATCTTAATTATGTAGCCTTAGTTCAACTTCTCCCAGTTTAATCCATTCTTAGGTTCCCAAGATAAGATGAAGGGAAGAGAAGAAGCAGCTCAGGCACAGAATAGCATGTACTTGCTTCAAAGGACCTCCAAAGTGAGAAGGCTTGACATCCTCTCAAATGCATACTTTTGGAAAACATTTGCTGCTGCCAATAGATGAACAGCAACTCATGGTTTTTACTACTTTTGATACAACTGAAATCTGTGAAAACATTAACCATAATTAAAGTGCAACAGTAAGACTTTCAAATCAGTTTTTTAAAATCCTAAGTACACAAAAATGATATACTCACAGACACTAGAATGCTTGTTCCCCACACACAGGAGAAAAAGTAGAATGCACTGAGTTGTCCGGATTCATTAAACTTGCTGTGCTTCGTTTTGGAAAAGTGCATTTTCCTGTTAATTTTCTAAAAGAAAAGTCATCTGGGTTATTAATTTGTCTAACTGGTATAGGTAAGAATTTTGTTATAAGAACTCAAAATGAATGAATGAAATTCAATGTAAAAGTCTCAGGCAGTCAATTAAGTTTCACTATAACAACATGCTCTATGCTGTCCGAATGTAACTACTTACATCCAGTACGTATTCTTGAATTACAGCATGGATGATTATTGCTACCAGCATGTAGAAGAAAACCGTAGCCAAATCTTTGAGGCCATAGTGATAGAGGGTAACAGTTTCAGAAGACTGTTTTTCTAAAAGAGAAAAAAGACAAAGTTAAAAATATGTTTTTTAATCCCACTAACCCTTAAAGTCACATCAGAACTGAACAGCTAGAAATGGGTGAATTGTATCTAAATCTGAGGAATCTTACAAAAGATTCCTTTAACAGTTTGTGCTGTTTAATCATATACTCCTAATTAGTACATACCACAGATAATAAACAGAAATCTAAATGACAAGTTGTACAGTACTTGGAAATACTGAAACATAATCAAAATTTTATGTTTTCAAAATCTGATTTAGGTTTAAGAACAACTCAGCAATAGTATCATCAGTTTCCACACAGAATGAAACTTAGTCTGATATTCATTATAACTTGGTTCAAATGCAATACCAAATCATATTTGGTGAAATATGAACAAGGCTTGTGCTCCCTGCTTCCTCCATGTGCCGTGATCCCCTCCTTTTCTTCCTGTTTCGGGGCAAACCAGAGGTTTCCATTTCAAACAAACAAAATTATGGTTTGTACATGCCCTCGAAAGCAGAATGAAACCGTGGTTTTCAATCTTGTTTGCTGGCCAAGCACCATCCCTGCCCGAAGACATGAAATGGTAAGCAATGGAGAAGGGGTCCTTCAAGCAGCATTCCCTGTAAGTTATGCAGATATGCGGCTCCAAGTTGAGCTCCAAGAAGAACCGAGTTTGGTAACCTGGAAATTTAGTGATGATGTGCAATGTCATTGCCAAATATCCAGGGATGGCATTGCTACTGTGTTGCAATACTAAACACCAAGAGAAGGTTCATTCCTGTACTGCCCAATTATTATCAGGGCAAACATGAATATCAAGAGTGACTAAGCTGCAGCATTTGTGCTCCTGGTTTGCATCACTGCACTAGTATCACATTAGGTACAACACACTGGTTGATCTCTTGGTGAAGAATGTCTTAGAACTAGCTAATTAGATAAAACATAATACCAGCACATGAATTATTCTGTTCACTGCAGAGGAGAAGTGCTTAAATATCTATCAGAATACCTGTGGCAGGAATGGTAACATTGTACTGAAGTGTAACAAAGACAACAGCGGCTTTTGCTGTAACCTGAAAACAAAACAAAAGAAAAAAATCAAAACAAAACTAACAATCTAAGAAAACTACAGTATACCAGAGAAACAGCAGAAATGGACTTTCCATCCAAGTGAAGAACAGGAATGTAACAATAATATCTGAGAGCTATCCAGCTTGGTTGACATGCTTGAACAAGAAATCAAGCTAGGACACTGGCAAATGAATACTCCCTACACTTACCTGGGAATAAAGCCATTATAGTGATGGGACTTACTTCTGAGTAGACATGCATAGGATTGGGCTGAGAGTCACATGAGACCATTTGCATCATTTTTTAGTACTTCTACATCTCAAATAATGTATTAGAACTGTAAGTAAACGTCTGATTTACTAGGATGATCACATACAGATACCCGTTTTGGTTCTTTCAGGCCACGAATGACCAGTTTCTACTCATCACTGAAGAACGAACAGATGGGTAGCAATTTACAAGATATGTACTACTGATAATCCTGAAATCTAGTTCCCCCTCCATCCCCATACTTAAAAACAGTCATTTCCAAGTTATTCTGCTTTTGATTAAATTAAGCTGATATGAGACTGAGGGCAACTTCTGCCATCTCTCTGAAGGAAGCAACTACTGTATATAAAAATGCAAGAAACCCCACCAACTACCATATATTGCATGCAAATTCAATCTTCAAAAAGGGTATTTCTATCTATAATTCTAGTTTCACTCCCTTTGGTGATGTTAAGGGTACTTGTCTCTATCCCTTAAAACAGTGTTTCTCAACATTTGTCCTTCACTGTACCACTTCACGTGGTCTGTCTATTCAAAGTACCACCATAAGTAACTGGTGATGACATCATTGCCAGTTACCTCTGGGTGGGGAGGCCAGATGTGAAGTGACAAACACCAATAGGAGAATCAAGGTGAACTGGAGGGCTTTTGAGTGTGGAAAAGAATGCTTTGGAGCCTCCTACCACTGTTTGTGTTCCTGGTCTTACTGACAAGTGGCAGGTGTACAGTACCTGTGCAAGTACCACCAGACACCACCTCAAGTAGCTGTACCTGGTGGTACCCGTACCCAGTGGCAGACTTTGCCAACCCTATGCCTGGGGCAAAGATCTGCAACTGTGCCGTGCACGAGCAAATCTCCTTCCCCACTCATCTGGAGTGAAACAGAGCCTCATATGGCTCCAAAACAAACCGAGGAAGCCACCTGAAGCTTCCCTGTGCTCTTGGCAAACCAGAAGCACAGTTTCCTACACTGGGAGCCTCAATGAGGCTTCCGTGTTGTCCTAGAGCAGCCATTTTCAAACTCTGTGCCATGGCACACCAGTGTGTTGCAAGTGGTCCACAGGTGTGCCACAGGAATTTGGGGGAAGGTCATTTATTAATAGGGCCAATGGGAGATGTGAGCCCCTATGGTGTGCCTTGTCAATTGTCAAAAACCTGGTGGTGTGCCTTGACCATTTTAGTGCCTTGTCAGTGTGCCCTGAGATGAAAAAGATTGAAAATCACTGTCCTAGAGGCATGCAAGGCTCTTCGCCTGGGACATCTGCCCCCTTCAGGTCCGCTGCTGCCGGTACTACTGGTTGAGAAACACTGCCCTAAAAGGGTCATGAGAAATAAGCACCCACATCATTGAAGCAAGTTTCAAAAAGTCACCAGTTACGTGTGCCAATAAAGGTCTTATCTATCTAAAAAAAAGTCACCTCTTCAGTTCTTACTACTACTACTACTAAACTGTGCTTTGCAGCAAAGGGAATCCCGAAACCTTCCATGCCCCCTTGTCTTCCCCCACAATGCCCTCCCCATTCCCATAAGTGCTTGCTCTCTGTATCCCCATTGGAAGTATTGTGATGTGCACGTTTTCAAAGAGCATATATGTGCATATACTGGTTGCAGCTGAACTGTACAATATGGTCACACACACACACGTGAATAAGCATGTGTGTGTGTGCATATACACGTATGGAAGCCATTTCTGCCCAACATTGCATATACATTGCATGTACGCAACAGGGACAAGTGTGCACACCTGTGGTCTGGGCAGCAGTGGGCTGAACCCTGTGCATGCCATGCCACGCTGCAGGAGCCTGTGGCTGAGCGCCTACTGCAGAACGTGGGGCGCCTGGGAGGTCTCCAGCCCTAGAACGCAGCTGCTCTGGGGGTTCGATGTACACGTCATCGTCCACCTCACCTTCCAGGGAGCAGGGATGGGCCTGCCGCAGCGCCCCCTGGGGCTTGTAGTCCTACCCGCCGCGCACACAAAGGACAGGGCTCCCTCCCCCCAGCGTCTGCTCTGCCCCGCTGCACACGCGCGCACGCCCCGCTCAAGGCGGCCCGCCCCGTTCGCTCTGCGAGTGCCACGTAACCTCGCCGAGACCAGGAACTCCGCGGGCGGCTGAGAGCCACGCGCGGCGCGGCGGAGCTTTGCCTGCAAGGCGCACGCAGGGGCTGCGGCCGCCTTCCAGCGCACGGCCGGCCGATCCACAGGAACCTCCCCGTGGACGTTGCTGCTGGCTGGCTAGCAGAGGGACCGGGGCAGGGCTGCTCCTGCAGCTGCTGGCAGAGCGACGCAGCACTCCCGGGTCCTCCCGCACACCGCCGCCCCCCCCCGACGCGGGGACTTTCAGCGTTCCCTCGGGCGCCCGCCGGGGAAGGAGGGAAGGGGCTGCGCAGACCACAACAAGCACGCCCAGTGCCACGCAGGGGGCGCGCTCTCGTGGACACACACGGGCCCCCACAAGCAAGTCCTCTCGGCTCTGGAGGCAGGCGGAGCCCCGCTCTCCAGACCACCTTTGCAGAAAGCTCCGCTTGGCACTGTGCATGTGGAGACAGACACGTGTACGTGTATGTGTACGAGTATGTGTATGTATCTATGTACATACATACATACATAATATATATATATATAAAGTGCGTGAGTATATATGTGTGTATATAAGCGTGTGTGTATATACGAGTGTATGTGTATGTGTGTATAAATATATGTGTATGTGATATATGTGTGTGTATATATACACAAGCACACACAAACTATAAATACTTTATATCTACATATAAGTGTGTATATATGTATATACACACATATATATTGCATACTTATACGCACACACACACGTCTGTACACACACACGTCTGTACACACAGCTGGGGTGAGTGTGTGTGACCATAACGTACAGTTCAGCTGCAGCCAGCTGCATGTATATACATAGGTGTGTGTTTGAGCTTGTGGGTGCGTATAGGCACACACGCCTGTCTACACGTATGCATGTGTATGGCCTGTGGCGGTGCTGGCTGCGGCGGAGCTGCACCCGGCGGTCCAAGAGGGGACGGGCAGGGGAGGGCGAGACCCTGGCCGCGAGCATGAGGACCAGCGGCTTGAGCTGCTTCTGCCCGGGGCGCCGCGGGGCTAGCCTCACCTCGAACATGAGCCCCAGCAGGAAGACCATGGCCATGCAGGAGACGATGTCCGCGTGGTTCTGCACGACGAACTCGTGGCTCAGCACCGGGGGGCTCTTGCTGCTCTTCTTGCGCACCGCCATGACGGAGGGAGGGCGAAGCACAGCGCGGCCACCAACCCTCCCGCGCCGCCGCCGCCGCCACAACCGCTCGCGCTCTCTGCAGCGGAGCCCGGGCAGGAGGAGGAAGCCCGGCAGCCGCCCCGCCCCTCCTCCCCTTTCCTCTCCAGCAAAGCAATTGCAGGGCGTCGCTTCGCGGCTCTCCGCCCTACGGAAGGGCCTCGCTCGCTGCCCGGAGAGCCCGCAGCGCCGCCTGCCGCCCAGGAGGACCTGCTGCAACGCCGCGCTTCGATGGTTGCCAGAAGTTCCTTTGCTTCCCCACCACACACATAGAGCCAGGAAAACGCCAGAGCGCACCCTCCACTG
The DNA here is from genome assembly GCF_035046505.1 of Tiliqua scincoides. Classification (NCBI taxonomy): domain Eukaryota; kingdom Metazoa; phylum Chordata; class Lepidosauria; order Squamata; family Scincidae; genus Tiliqua; species Tiliqua scincoides. Next base: position 38,390,862 of record NC_089824.1, on the reverse strand, counting down.
TGGGGCGGACACTCACATAGAGCTAGGAAAATGGCAGAGTCACACACAAAACTGTGACCTTAAGCAGCAACCCTCTCCACACTTTCCTGGGAGTAAGCCCCATTGACTATAATGGGACTTGCTTCTGAGTAGGCATGCATAAGACTGGGCTCCTAGGCTGCAAATGTCTCCACACTTTCCTGGGAGTAAGCCCCATTGACTCTAATGGGACTTACTGCTGAGTAGACATGCATAGAATTGGGCTCTCACTCCATGAATGTGTGCTCAGGACTGCAGCCCACGATGGTCTTTGCAGCAACCGGAGGGGTGGTCTGCCCAAGGGACTTTGGGCTGGTCCCACGCTCAGTTGCACCTCTAACATGAGATATCTATAGTGATGACCTACATCACAGAGCTGCCTTGAGCCACTGTCTGCATGTGCACTCCTCCAACCAGCCATAGGGTTGAAATTTGCTTTGAAATTTGCACTAGGAAGGGCTATGTAAAGAGTTTTTTTTCCAAACTGAAACAAGACTTGGATTCTTTCTTTGCTGACACCTTTTGTCTGGGGATGTCGGAGGGGATGGACATGCTGATGCTGCCTTACTATCACAGCTATGCTAAAATCCTGAATCCCTCAATTGATTTCTATAGGCAGCTCACACTTCCAGCCAGGGAAGCTTTAAAAATGGTTTCTAATCATCCTCTGTAAAGACAAGTCACTCTGTGGCTTTCCAGCACTTCATGTGCCATCCAAAAGGCCCAGCCAATAGCACAGCACAGCACACATGCATTCTTTCTGCCCAGCTAGAAGGAAACTGTAATTAAGCCATTTCTTCCCAATGTTACATATACCCAACAAGGATCAAATGTGTACCCCTGTGGGCTGGGCAGAAACCCCTCTGCTTTCATGTTTGGCCTCTCCATTTACACCAAGTACAGTAGTAGGAAACCAAGGAGGGTGGAGGCAGCTCAGCTGCATTTCACTTTGGTATGACCTGGCCATGCTGTTTTTCTCTTGCTGTAGGGCCTGTTTCAGCATGAATGCCTGAGAATTTCTGCTGCTCAGCAAAATAAATTCATTTGAAAAATGCAGCACCTGTTATGGAATTGTTACTTTGCTCCATCGTCACTGTGTACTGCAGTGTTTCTCAACCAGTGGTACTTGAAGTAGTGTCTGATGGTACTTGTGGGACCCCTGGACACCTGCTACTCAGAACATGACACAACAAACATTGGTAGGAGGCTCCAAAGCATGCTTTTCCACACTCAGAAAAGCCATCCCGTTCACCCTGATTCTCTTACTGGTGTTTGTTGTGTCGTATCTGGCCTCCCAATGCAGAAGTAACTGGCAATGATGTCATCACCTGTTGCTTCTGGTGGTACTTCATAAAGGGGGACCATGTGAAGTGGTATAGTGGAGGACAAATGATGAGAAACACTGGTATACTGCATACATGGCTGTTGTGTAGTAGTGGAGACCTGTAGTCGTGAAGATGCATAGTGATAGGTCAAAGAGGTGACCATTTGGGAACTGAACATACAACACTATCACCAGAGAGTCTTTTACTTCTCCTTGTTCCCATAATCCCAGTGCATGTGGCACAGGAATAAGGTGCCAGAAGGAGGTTGTACCTGCGTCCTTTCTGAGAATGCTATGGGAAGGCTATCCTGAGAGCCAGGATGGTGTAGTGGTTTGGGAATTTGACTCATGGAAGAGCCAGGTTCAAATCCCTACTTGGCTATGATGCTTCCTGGATGACTGTGGGCTAGTCACTATCAGCCTCACTTACCTCACAGAGTTGTTATAAGGACAAAAGGAGGGAAGGCACAATGTATGCCACCTTGAGCTCCTTGGAGGAAGGATGGTATAAAAATTGTGAAAAATACATAACCTGGTCCTAGCTCTTAGCCAGGGAAGATGAGAGAGACCTTACTTGCTCCCACTGCCATTCACCTGATATTGGCAAGAGAACACACCAGACTCTATCATCTTGGGAGGAAGAAGACCCTGTTTTTGTAGTGTTAATTGTAGTAAACCTTAGAAATTTCATTGGAACCAGGATATAACTGTTTAAAATACAGTGGACCCTCCTTCTTTGCAGGTTCGTCACCCATGGATTTGACTTGGCACAGGTGCAGGCCCATGCTGGAGGGCCTCACTTGACCTCCAGGACGTGACCAGAAAGTGTGAGTGGTTGGGACATGGATGTCCATCAAGGGCATTCCACAGACCCCAGTATCTGTGGAAATCTGTATCTGCAGGGGGTCCTGGAATAGACCCCCCATGCATACTGAGAGTCCACTGTATGCCTAAAGTAATACATACATAACTCTTACTCTCTGTCCTCAAAATAAACTTCATTACAGGACTACTGTAAGTTGCTCTCAGCCTCCCCAGGTTCTCCAGTGCTGGACAGGTTTCTGTGGATTTCTAGAAGGTACACAATCTTGGACTTCCTACACACAGGAGATATTATGACTGTAGAGCAGGGGTCTCCAAACCCTGGCCCAGATGTGGCCTGAGGCAAGCCTCTATCCAACCCACAGCCAGCCTCTTGTCCCCTGAAAGCCTCTGGCTCACTTGGCTGAACATGATTGGAGCTGTTGCTCTGGTTGCATCTGGAGGGTGTTCTAAGGGCCAGAGAGGTTGAGTGAATGAACCCATTCATTCATTCTTCATTCATCTAAGTTCCATCTCTAATTTATTTATATAAATATTTAAATTTTTTTTCTGGTCCTCTACACTGCGTCAGATATTTGATGCGGCTCTCTGGCCAAAAAGTTCAAAGACCCCTACTGTAGAGTATAGCTTTCTTTAGCCTCTTGTTGCTGATTAAGCACACTAATGCCAGGAGTGAAGGAGTGTTCTTGATAACTCATTTGGGAATGGTGGTATGGTTAGGGAAGAATTGGAGAAAGGAGGATTATGAGGAGTTTTACAGCTCCACTTATTAGTTATGATTGGCAGTATTTTATTGTTTAATCAGTCTCCCGCTTTTTGCAGGATACTGATATTTAAGCAGAATTGGACACAATAGCTTTGTCTAAACATTCGCTCTTTATTAGATTTATTTTGTTGGAAGTAGAACAACTTGCTCAAATATAATGAATTAATCTCATAATAAATTATACTGAAGTACTCAAGCACTTTTTCTATGACACAAAATACTTTTCTGAGTTTGAACCAATTTCTATGTCACTGCTTCTAAATTCACAAAATATAGAGGATGCAGCTATGGAGACCAACATCATGCTTGGTTTTGTGTCATATTATAAATTGCTTTTCCAACTGAGGCTGGGAGAATTTTCATATACTGTAACAAAAACAAAAGATGACTAAAGAAGATGGCACCTGAAAATGTTGCCATTAAACATAATACTTCAATATGTATCATCACAGAGACGTAAAGCAGGAAGTGACTAAAAAGCACACGTTCCATTTCAATGCTTTCTGTTTATATACTGCATCTCTCAAAGACTAGCATGATAATACCAACAAGCTTTAAAAGACCATTATGACATCCACTTTTACAAGAGTGAAGCTTAAGTATTTGACAAGTGATCCCCTATTAAAATTCCAACAAGTTTTTGTTTTAAATATTTTAAACTTATTTACAATGACCGGCGTTACACAGAATTCAGTGGCTTCCTAAGGGCATGAGTAGTCCAATGCACAGTAGTCTATCATGACTCAATAGCTGCCAAAAATTAACAAGGCAGTTTATGCTACAGATGTTGCCTTCTTTGAAGTAGCCTACACACATGAGCTTTATGTAAACATGGGTTTCTGAACAGAAGTAATAGAAAACTGTAAAAATTCAACACTGTTGCATTTTTTGAAAGAAAAAAAAACCTTACTAGAAAACATTCCACAAAATTATACCAGTTGCCAACTCTCTAAAAAACTCAATAGGGGAAACATCTATCTCCATGTAAAACTCCACCATGTTTTAAATGTTAGACTTGGGCTACAATCCTATGCACACTTACCTGGGAGTAAGTTGGATTAAGGCACAATCCTAATCAATTTTCCAGCAGTGAGGTAAGGGCAATGCAACTCTGAGGTAAGGGAACAAACATTCCCTTACCTTGAGGAGGCCTCCTTGACTGCCCCCCAACTGCAGAATGCAGCACATGCCTCACTGGCATGCCTCACTATGCCAGTGATGGAAAGTTGGTTAGGATTCCGCCCTTAAAGTCAATGGGGCTTACTTCTGACTATACATGCATAGGATTGCACCATAGGTTTCAGAAAGTCTAGTGAGATTTTTTTTTCCTGTCAACAGTAACAGTTTATAGCATGCAGTTTTTGAATGTGTCCTTAAGCTTTGCCTTGTGGCATGAGGGATTGCTGTTCAGGAAACATATCCAAAGTTCTCTGTGTAACTAATTTCATTTGCCTGGGTTCTTTAGATTCAAGCCCAGTTTTTTAAAACCAGTTTGGGCACTTCCTAGCCCGTATTCCACATTTTGTCAAAACAGAATTGGTCTGTCCCCTTTAGAATATGTTACTATGGATAGAAGATTTTTCACATAAGAAGTGAGAAAGTGTGAAAAAATTGTTACGAAAACTGTCTTGGATATTTTAGACAAAGACAGAGTTCCATTACAAAGTTAGCAATTATAGAGCAGCCAACTCTAGAATATCCCACAAAGGTGTGTAAAAACCACAAAAATCCTCATTCTGCCAAAGAGCACATAAACAAAAGGTCTTGTTATCCTGTTGTTTGCAACATAACTGCGAGGTTCATAACATGCAGTGGCATTGTATGATAGGGGCACACTTGAGAACAAGAAAGTTGGTTAGGGCAAGCAATGTGTTTAAGTTGGTTAGGGCAAGCAAATGTGTTTAAATGCTTGCTACTATGAGTATTCACTATTTCACACTCCTTTATATTTAGTTAAGGTTCCAAGAGAAAAACCCTATTCTCTTGCTGCTCCTTAGTAGAGGAGAAAGAGTATATTTATTACTGTATGGAAACTGGGGAAGACACATATACACTAAAACAATGCATGTTATAAACAAAGAACTACTTACCCACTTTTCCTTCTTTTTCTAGTTTCTTCAAATGATGTGTTAGATTAATTTCTGCTGCTCTATGCAAGTGTTCAGGTGTATCCTAGAAGGTAAAAAACATGACTACAATGGTACATTTAAACAGGAACATTTACATTGGCATAGTCATCTATTGTGGCTAACTATGACTCTTCCTAATGTTCTGTTCAGCACATCAGTGCAGGTGTTTGACTTCACATAAGTTGAGTATATAAGGAATAACTAGAACCTGTTCAGATGCTATAAACCAGGGGTGCCCAATATGTCGATCGCGAGCTACCAGTCGATCTCCAGGTGAAATGAGACAATTGCAGGCTTCTCTCCCGTCCACGCATCCCTAGGAGTGAGCCCCTGGCAGGCTTGTGAGCCCAGGGAGCGAGTCCAGGGAGCCCAGGGAGCGAGCCCAGGGAGTGAGCACCTGGCAGGCTCCTCCCTGGGAGAGGAGCCACTGGCAGGCTTCTCTCCCGTCCACGCATCCCTGGGAGTGAGCCCCATTGACTCTACTGGGGCTGACTTACCTTTCCCCTGTTTTTGCACTGGTATGTATGGAGATCTACCCCCCCTCAACTTCCATCTGTTGGTTCTGTGTGCAAGGGGTTTTGCACTGGTCTTGCTGTGATGTCTATACAGAGATCTTCCCTCCCCCACACCTTTCCCCTGTTTTTGCACTGGTATGTATGGAGATCTGCCCCCCCCCCCCACTTCCATCAGTTGGTTCTGTGTGCAAGGGGTTTTGCACTGGTCTTGCTGTGATGTCTATATAGAGATCTTCCCTCCCCCACACCTTTCCCCTGCTTTTGCACTGGTCTGTATAGAGATCTGCTCCCCCCCCCCCACTTGTATTGGAATCGAGGAAGATCTGGTGAGGAGGTAGATGTGGTGTCAGCAGTGGCCCCTTTAAGGGTAAGGCCTGGGCATCCAGCAGAGTGTGCTGCACAGCTGCAGCCACCTGAAGGCAACAGGGCCCTCAGGGATATAAGAGCACCTGAGGCAAGAAGGGCTCCACTTTTTTATGTGAGTCAGCCTTTTCCTACATGAAGATCATTAAGTCCAAGTACCATTCCACCATGACTGATGAACATTTGGAAGTGTTGTTGAGGCTGGCTGTCAGCAGCTACTGTCCGACTATGCAGCCTTGGCTGATTCACTTCAGTGCAAGTCATCAAAGTAAACTCAAGTAATTACAAAAAATGTTTATAGTTAATTATGTTGTGTTGTGCAATATTGGCTCATGTGGTTATGCAAGGTACACCAACATATATTGTACACATAAATGTTATATGTTATGATGGCGCGAACATTGTAAAAAAACTCTGGTAGATCTCCAGGCCTTGCTGGGTTTCAAAGTAGCTCTTGAGCCAAAAAAGTGTGAGCACCCATGCTATAAACTGTATGGAAAGATTCACATGATGAAAACATACTGGTAAGACCTACCTCACTTATCCTCCCCCAAGCCTTGCTGCCCACAGGTTCAGCATTTATCTGCTGTATTTGGGGAGACTATTCTAGTCATCTAATTCCCTAGTGGTCCAGATCACAGGGAGAAAGGCTCTCCAGATACAGCACTTGTCAATGCAGACAAATGCTGTACGTGTGAGCAGGGCTTGCAGGCAAACTCTAGTTGCCCCCATCATCACATGGACTTTTCATGGGATATAACAAATCTGGGTTTAGGACAGAAGACTACAGATGACTGTCCAGTATTTATGCACATATGGCATAAGTAAACTAGAAATGTCCCAATCTCCATTTTGCAAGTTTGACACATCTAGGTCAACAATTACAAAGTTAGTGGTGTCACTAGGGGTGTGTGGGCCGCACCGGGTGACGTAAAAGGGGGGGTGATGTGCTAAAATTGCAGTTTTAGGAGCAACCCTGTCATGCCAGATACTGTTGGATGCGGAATTTCCAGCAGAATGCAATGCAGAAACCCAGAGTGAAATAGCTCCTTTCCTTCTAAAGTTATGGCCAAAAAACAAAAAAAATGCATAGAGTCCTATGGAAAGTGAAACCGAGCCATATCACGCGTTTAGTCATGACTTGCCTTAGTGCATCGGAATGGGCAGTCTGAGAGGAATCCAATGACACCAGAATGGTTCCTATCCAATGAATGCAGCCCCCAAAAACACCCAAGAAGGAAGTGTCCCTCCCTCCCAGCTGCGAGTGTATTGAGCCCTTTGGAAAGCGGAACTAAGCCACACAGTCGCGTTTACTTGCAAGCAGGCAGACATGCCTTAGCTTGTGATCAGGCCAGGCAAAGGGGAATGTGAGGACACCAGAATGGTCCCAATCCAATGGAACTGGAGCGCAACAAATGCTCCAGAAGGCAGCCCCCCCCCCCCCACTAAAAAGGACAAAAAAGAAGGCCTGAACTGGTAAGGGGAATGTTTTCTATTTTGCACTTCTAAAGCCAGGTGGGTCTTTATCTTGATATGCTTGAAATAGAAGAATTTTAAACTGGGCACTGGGGAGGGTTGGAAATCTCACTGATTCTTTTGGGGGGGGTGTTATTGCAGGCAGACTACAGAGAAAATTGACTTGGTGGAACAGGACTGACTCCCCCTTATTGAATTATTTCTTTTACTTTAATTTAATTATTTATAATTATTTATTTTAATTTGCTTGATGATGTCACTTCTGGCCATGACATCACTTCCAATGGGTCCTGGACAGATTGTCATTCTAAAAAGTGGGTCCCGGTGCTAAAAGTTTGAGAACTGCTGCAATAAGGTGTTAGTAAGTTGACACGGGGTGGGTGTGTGTGAGACTCTACAAGTTTTCAAAATCACTAAAATCAGAATTTGGAGGAATAATACCATCATGTTATATATCAATCAATGCGTAATTTCATGCAGAATGCAATGAAACAAACCACATTGAAATATCTGTGTTCTATCAAAAGGTACAGCCAAAAAACCAGTGGGGATAGCGTGATGGTACATCACCACACCCACCACCTGGAGCGTTGCCCCGCCCACTGCATGGGGTGACATGCAGGACTCCTGCACCGGATGACGCAAATCCTAGTGAAGCCACTGACAAAAGTATGTGGAATTTTGCTCTTTTTAAGGATAAAGTTAAAAATCCCAAATAACTTTGTGCGAAGAAATTTCTGAATCATGTTCTAGCAAGCAGACAATTTGAGAATTGGACAGCTGCTATGCACATCTACTCAGAAATACATCCACCAAATTCAATTAGACTTACTTCCAGGTAAGCGTGAATAGGCTAAAAAGCTACCTTGTATACGATCTTCACAAGTTCCAGGGATGTAAGAGATTTCCCAGCATTCTGTTGCAGAACATTCAGGATCTGCATTTCACGGGCATTTCTATGAGTGATGTATTCTTGAATTTTTGCTCTTGCCTCATTTACTACTGGACCATGTCCTATAAGGGGGAAAAAAAGGAAGTTTCATTTGAAACGAAAATTCCTTAGAAAAAACGAACACTCGTGCTCACAATACGACTGGCAAAATGATATTCCGATGTGAAGATTCTGTACTATGATATACAGCTAAGGTAACAATATATTTTACCTAAATTAAGAAACAGTAAACCTGTCACACAGGTTTGATGTTTCATAATTTTGTTGTGCATTAGTATATTTGCAATCAGAAGACAAATGTCTCATACCTGATTCATGAAGCCAATTGCATCAAGTTTCCACAGCACCAATATTTAAATGCAAGTTTTTTTAAGTACAGTCCTAGTGCAGACAAAGTCTTCACACCAATCTCTATGATATTTCCTTTTTGAAAATTGCCTGGGAACCTTGCTGCAGGGTAATACGGAAGTACATAAAATGCTACTTTGATTTCCCATCTTACTTTTCTAGCATCTTATATTAATTTGTAATCATCTGAACAGAAATACTCATTAAAGTCAAAAACTAGATGCCCTCTAGTGGCTAAAATACTGCTCACCACTTAGGGCCCAATCCTATCCAACATTCCAGCACTGGTGCAGCTGCAATGCAGCCCCAAAGTAAGGGAACAAATGTTCCCAGACCTTGAGGAAACCTCCATGACTGCCTCCCCAACACAGGATGCAGTACATGCCCCATTTGCACAGTTGTACCAGCACTGGAAAATTGGATAGGATTGGGTCCATAGGCTGCTATTCCAACTGCTCATACTTAAATAGAAAGGGACAACAGTCATGTTGCAAACCAATAAAAGGAAGTTCAGAGAACTGCTTTGGTTTTAAATAAGGATTTAGGAGATTTACCAGTCTTTTTTTTTTTTTTTTGGCTCCACGCCACTCCTATTCTAGCTCCTTTTCCCCATCATGATAAATGCAGGACTCTGGGACTTACTTCCCAGAGTAACCATGATTATTTCTAAGGTTCATTCTTCCATAGATTTCAGGGCTACAGTCATGATATTTAAATAACATGGAATAATAAAGGTAATGTAATTACCTGAGATTACATAGAATAGCCAGAGATTTGTTAGAATACCACCAGATTTTTGTCAACAGAAAATTTAATTGATGCATTAGAGGTTCTTATGAGTAGAAAATTTCATGCTTTGCTTAAAGAAGGTTCCAGGTTTAGTCCCAGGCATGTCTAGGTAAGGCTGGGAAAGATCCCTGTTTGAAATCCAGAAGATCTGGTGGCAGCCAGCATTAGTAATAATAAACTAGATGGACCAAGAGGTCTGACTCATTGTGTGGCAGCATCCCAGATGCTTTCATATTGTTAGCCAACATTTTACAAAGACATTTTATCATCACATGATAAGCATGTCCATTCATACACTGCACTGAAAAAAGTCACAAAAGAGAGGCAACATTATTGTCTTCGTGTTTATTCACTGATCTTCCAGATACCTGCTTTCTAATTTGGAATCAATGTTAAATAATGTGCTACAGAAGTTAAGAGTCCATAAACCATAGACTGCTCTTTCTGTGCTGAAAGCAAGACCAGAAATGGCAGTCTACAGGATTGCCCCACAATAGAGCAATGGTGTGAACAAGAATGGTTCTTATTAACATTATTAACAGTATCTATATACCGCTTTTCAACAAAAAGTTCACAAAGCGGTTTACAGAAAAAAATCAAATAACTAATGGCTCCCTGTCCCAAAAAGGCTCACAATCTAAAAAGATGCAACACCAGCAGACAGCCACTAGAAAAGACACTGCTGGGGTGAAGTGGACCAGTTACTCTCCCCCTGCTAAATAAGAAGAGCACCCACTTGAAAAAGTGCCTCTTAACCAGTTAGCAGGGGTTCTTGGCATTAATGTACAAACTAGCTAGCCAAAATGCATGCATATAAGTGAAATGTCTCTTTTATAAATGACTGGTATCCATCTCATATCTAAATGAGGCACACTTAATTAAAATGTTTGACTTATGGCCCAATCCTATACCACTTTCCAGAGCTGATGCAGCTGTGCTAAACAGGGCATGCTCTGCCTGCACCCTGCAGTGGAGGGAAAGTCACAGAGGCCTCCTCCAGGTAAGGGAATGTCTGTTTCCTTATCTCAGGGTTGCATTGTGGCTGCATCAATGCTGGAAAGTTGGATAGGACTAGGCCCTTATTTCATTTTGACTAGATAAACTTATACCATAGTACTCTTTGTTAGTTTATTACTTGGACATTGGTAGTCAGTCCCATTATAAGACTAAACCGATTCCATATCTTTTCTACCACACCTAAATACTGTTCTGGTTTTGTAGGTTGTTAATTTATTCTAAAAACTGTATAAAATATTTCTTATCAAATAAAAAGTCAGGAATTCTTGTTTAAAAGATGCAATCTAGCAGAGGACTGCAGAAAGATCAGATTGCTCTTGCTAGGTATACTCAGATATTAGGGATTTTGAACATCGGCCCTGTGAGAATTATACAAGCAGTACAAGAATAACTAAGGGCACAGTCCTAACCAGATCTACTCAGAAGTAAGTCCTATTTTGTTCAATGTGGCATACTCTCAGGAAAGTGTGGTTAGGATTACAGCCTAAAGCAGTGGTTCTTGATCAATGCCTCCCCTGATGCTTGTAGCCATTGGCCACGGCTCCCCATTACAACACCTCACCTCAGTTAGGTGAGGGATGGGGATGAAGGTGTTATAATTATACACTAGAAACAAGGCTGCCAGCACTCTGAGGCTGCAATCCTAACCGCACTTACCTGAGAGTAAGCTCCATTGAACAAAATAGAACTTACTTCTGAGTAAACCTGGTTAGGCTTGTGCCCCGAGTTTATTAGCAGCACACCTGGAGGGTTTTGGAAAGGGAGGGGGGAAGTGAAGAATTTGCTGGGGGAGGGGAAGACTTTGTTTTGTGTGTAACTGCTAATTGCAAACTGAGACCTAGAGACTGTCTGGCTGGAATCCTAACCCCATTTTCCTGGGAGTAAGTCCCATTGAACACAATAGGACTTACTTCTGAGTAGACCTAGCTAGGATTGTGCCTTTTGTCTTACAATGGCAGCCAACAGAGTAACCCCCCCCCAAATGAGACAGGAGGAAAAAGGGGCTAAAATTGCTGAAAAGGAATGGGGATTTTTATTTTTAATCAATTTTTGGAGACAAAGCCATCAAGAGTGTTTTTTTTCTTTTATGAAGGGGGAGGAAAAAGAAAAAGATGAAGATCCTTGGTTAAGCTGACACAGACCCCAAGCCTATGTAGGTCTACTCAGAAGTAAGCCCCATTTGAGTCAATGGGGCTTACTCCCAGGAAAGTGTGGAAAGAATTGCAGCCACACCCAGCAAGATTACAACGCACCACAAAGTAGATTTGGTCACACACCCCCCCAACATGCAGACCACCCCTGTTCCCCCCAGGCAAGATGGAGGGATGCAGGCTGGGGCATTTGGACACCCCCCCCCCCACTAGGAGCAGGCTGGCTCCTTCCTTTTCAAGCAGCCATGACCAATCCCAGGATGCCCAGGGCAAAGGGCACACTGGGAAATGTAGTCCTTGGGGCGAGGTTGCACATGGAGAGAGCTCCATGATGACATGCGGCACCTCTGCCTGCCCAGCCAGCCTTCTCCCCCACCTCCCCCCACCATGTTTCACAGCCCTCCCAGCCTCACGCTGCCCCACCCACCTTGTTCACAGCTGCAGAAAAGCAGCAAGTCAGCAGGCAGCATGTGCCGCAGAGCAGAACAGCCTCTCTCCCCGAGATGCCTGGCGACGCCCCTGGAGGCTAGCCATGCCTCACTAGGGAGGCAGGACGCACAGTTTGAATACCTCAGGCCTAAAGCATTGGTTCCTGAGTCAAAATGTACCACTAACCAGGGTATATAAGATCAGCTTTCACTCCCAGTAGCGCTTCCAAGGATTTCATATAATCATAAAGGTCTTCAAACACTGCTGTTCCTTCTCCTAAAATACAGTCTCCAGAAAATATAGCATTTTCTTCTAGCAGATGTAAAGCCATGTGATCATCTGTATGCCCAGGAGTGTATAATACTCTGCAAAAAAGACAAAGTGCAGACTTCATAAGCATCTACTGCATACATGCTAGGAATGGTATTAAGTACATTCACCAAAAAATGTCTAAAAATCATGTATTACAGAAGGGGATTGGAAAATGATGTATTAAACCACAACTCCACACATGCAAAACAGCTGAGTACCTTGGATCTATCGTTTTTTAGACATTCATACTTGTGGAAATTAGATAACATGAAGACAAACAAAATGCAGGGCTCCAACCTCTGATGACCATACAGCAAAGTGGGCGTTCCCAAATGTCTTCCTAATCTTATGTGACTTTGTAATAAAATACTCAAAACAATTTTAAAAATTGTGCACATGAGAATAGAAAAATCTACATCTCTATTAGCAAGCTAAAAAAATCAATATTTACCTGAGAGTAGCCCCGTCCGTCTTTAAGATGTCCCCATCTTTGAGGTATGAATACTTTTGCTTTCCTTCGCCTATTACTTCTTCATGATATGGGTTACGTGGAAGTTTACTTATGCAATATTCAGGAACTATATTTTTAAAAGCAAATATATCTCATGATGCATTTCACTGGTATACAGTTGCACATCAGTAAAAAGCTTTGTAACAAAATCCTAGCTCTTAAGCACAGCAAATAAGAACATTAGTGTGGTTCATATTTTGCATAACTTTTGTTTTCCAATGTGCTGATCTGTACAGCAATAGTTTTGTAGAAGTATGCACACCCAGATGGCTCACAAACACCTCCTGGAGTGGAATAAGGATATATTGTGCATCACAGCAGCTGTTTATTGGTGGGGAAGCAAATGAGGCAGTGGCATATAGGAGTTGGCCTAGCATCAAGATAAGCGCACAAGGCAGCTCTCTGGGGCATGATCCCAGCGCTTGTGCAGTCACTGTTTAAACATTTGATCCACAACCCAGTGTCCCACATGTTCAGGGGTTTCTTGTTCTCTCTTATGGGAAGATTTTGGCAAATGCAGTGGAGAATTTCCTTTCACACACAAAAATTCTTCTCCTTATAGAAGATGAAAATCCATCTGTAGGCAGCCTTTTACAGACTCTTTGGATTCCATGAATACACTGGTGCATTTATATAGGATATGTCTATCTGGGTTTTCTCACAAGCATCTATGATGAGAAAGGGAAATATTTACCGCTTTTCTCCTGCAAAAGGAGAAAAGTCCCTATCACGCTCTCTCCTTGAATTTAGATTGCATATCTGTGCCCAAAAGGCAGCTCTGCAACAAGCCATGCTGGGGGCTCCTGCAAGATGAAAAGTGCCATGCCTCTCTGCTTTCCAAGAAAAACTGTGCATACAACTCACCTGACCTAGCATCAACACCACGGCATAAGCCAACCATTGTAAAGTATGCATGTGTCACAAGTTCCCAACTCTTTTTAGGTGATGAATGGGCTTGGGCACAGCCACCAGTCATTTAAAATGTATTTATTAATAGCAGGCTTCTGTGCTGCACTGCCAACAAGTGGTTTTGAAACTCCCTTTGTGACATGCTGTGAAGAGTTGCTGTTAGAGCAGGGGTGCCCAAACCCCAGTCCTGGGGCCACTTGCGGCCCTCGATGCCTCCCAATGTGGTCCTCAGGGAGCCCCCAGTCTCCAATGAGCCTCTGGCCCTCCGGAGATTTGTTGGAGCCCGCACTGGCCCGATGCAACTGCTCTCAGCATGAGGGCGACTGTTTGACCTCTCGCATGAGCTGTGGGATGAGGGCTCCCACTACTGCTTGCTGTTTCACATCTGTGATGCAGCAGCAGCAGCAAAGGAAAGGCCAGTCTTGCTTTGTGCAAGACCTTTTATTTGTTGGCATCCTCCAGTCTCGGAAGACCATGGTGTCACGCTCTGAATGGTGGCTCTGGAACAGAGTGTCCTCTCCAGTGTGCGAAGCCTGGGTAAAGTAGGTATGGAGGATAGGCTGTTACCCATGCAGCAAATCCCCCCTCTCCATGTCGCTGAAATGGTCCAATGGAAAGGCAGAGGCCAATACGGTTGGTTCCAGCGGCGTCGCAGGAGTTGCCAGAACGTGACTGTGTTCAGCCATGAACTGCCTCAGGGACTCCGGCTCCGGATTTTGCCTTGAGGTTGACTCCTGAAGCCTTTTCCATAACTGGATGTAGCCACAAGGCAGTGGAGGTTTGGGATCAGAGTTTTCCTTCTCTCAGATGAGCTGCCTTCCCAGGCTGACGAGCCCCATCTACCCGGTGGCTGTTTAGTCGCCTCTTATGACAAGTACAGCCAAACTGAGGGCCTATTCTTATCCCCAGCCCCCAGGGGACAGGCTGGGGATAAGACCTTGAGCTATTGCAAGACCATTCATTCATTCATATAAGTTCATCTTTAATATATTCATTTATGTAAACTTACGTAAATTTATTCAAATTTTAAATGTAAATTAATTCTTTTTTTCCACCAGCCCGTCACAGTGTCAGGGAGATGATGTGGCCCTCCTGACAAAAACTTTGGACACCCCTGTGTTAGCGCATTGACTGGGTTAAAGAAAAGAAAAAGATACAACACCAAGTGGCAGAGACCGTTTGGTTACTTTCCGGGCAAATGTTGCTTTCTGAACAAATGGTTCAGGAAAGAACCTGGAGGAAAACAATCCCAAATTCTACAGGTTTTTAGAGGAAGACAGCTTCAGTGGGGAAAGTGCAGCTGTGGAGGGCTCCTATTAGCTTGAACTCTGCCAGTCTGTGGAGCGACTCAGCAAATTTTTCAAAAGTTTGATTTTCGGGGGGGGGGGGTAAGGAAAAATGTGTGTGTGCACACATGCGCGCATTCTCAGTTTAAAAGAAAGGTATTACAAATCACTTGTGCTAAAAAGACAAACATTTAAATTAAGCTTTATAGTCACTTCCACACCATATGAGCAATAAAAATGTTCTA
Source organism: Tiliqua scincoides (assembly GCF_035046505.1). Classification (NCBI taxonomy): domain Eukaryota; kingdom Metazoa; phylum Chordata; class Lepidosauria; order Squamata; family Scincidae; genus Tiliqua; species Tiliqua scincoides. Next base: position 38,375,500 of record NC_089824.1, on the reverse strand, counting down.
GAGTCTCATTTATTGTATTTGCTTACAACTTGGCCTCCATTCAGCTTCACTTTCCCTTGGGCTTTCAGCTCTGATCTGCTTTACTATTATATATTGTCTTCCAACAGAACAGTTCAGAGAAATTCAATGGTCTACTGTTCCAGAAGGGCTCACAGTCTAAAAAAATTCAGAACCCACACCAGCAAACAGCCACTAGTGAAGGCACAGTGCTGGTGTGAATAGGGACAGCTATTTTCCCCCTGCTAAATACAGTATAAGAGCAGCACCACATGAAAAGGTGCTTTGCTTCCCAGTTTAGCAGGGCTTTCTTGGAAGGCTGAGTGAACACTAAAGTCAATGACTCTCCTGGGGCAGTGATCGAGCACTAACATACTGATCCTCTGCTTTCTGTATATGGTTTTACTCAGGATGGAGAAAATGAAAGCATTAGTAGGAATTAGTTGTATATAGAACAAATACTTGATGTGACGCTGCCCTTGAAGGCTTCCATTAATACACAGATTTTGATCAGGAACACACAGGTTGATCAAGTCACTCCACTGTTATGTCAGCTACACTAGCCGCGAGCCCATTCCCAAGTGCTGGTAGCTACCTTTAAAACCTGATTCTGCGCTGTCTAGGGCATCTAAAGGACCAATACCTTCTTTATGAAATAGCAAGTTTCTCAAGGTCAGTTGGAACACAAGGGCTCCCTTCCATTTAAAAAAATTTGGTTGTAAGCTTCCTTAAATGCCTCCCACCAGGAAGAAAAAGGCATGATAAAAATATTTTTAAATGAGCCAACAACAAAATAAAGCTGACAGAGGAAGAGATGAATGCTATACTGGGGACAGCCAGACTTTGGGGCAAGCGGTTCAAGAGGAGACATAAGCCACTAAGAGAAAGGACAAGGTCAGTTCTGTATTTGTGAGTCAATGTGTAAAGCAGGGGTGTCCAAACTGTTTGGCAAGGAGGTCCACATCATCTCTCAGACACTGTGTTGAGGGCCAGGGGAAAAAAGAATTAACATTTAAAATTTGAATAAATTTATATAAATGAATATATTTAGAGATGGAACTTATATGAATGAATGAAGGTCTTGTAGCTAGCAAAGTAGCTCAAGGCCTATAAAAGGCCTTGCACAAAACAAGGCTGGCCTTTCCTTCACTGCCGCTGCTGCTTCACAGACATGAAACAGCAAGCAGCAGAGAAAAAACTTGGCCCACAGCTCGAAAAAGAGATTGAACAGTTGACCCTTGTGCTGAGAACAGTTGCGTTGGGTCAGTGCGGGCTCCAGCAAGTCTCCGGCAGGCCAGAGGCTCATTGGAGACTGGGGGTTCCTCACAGGCCGGATTGGAGGTCCCCGAGGGCAGCAAATGCCCCCTGGGCTAGGGTTTGGGCACCCCTAGTGTAAAGGATTAGCATTGCAAGAGGTTGGATCTGTTTATAATGAACTAAATTAAATCTTTAGAATTTACAAGCACAGCAATTCTGATGTTCTCATACTGCCCAAATAGTTGGTTTGCTAGTTTTATGCTTGGTTAAATATGCACAACATCAGCCTTTAGAACTGAAGCTTTGTCAAAAACTGATTATTAGCATTAAAATACCAGAACTCAGAAGCATGGAAGCCAGTCTTTAATAACAACATTCTTATGTTCTTCCTTCTTTCAGCTTTGCAACAGCAGCAAAAAGATTGCATTGTCACAAAATGTACTTACCACTGGGAATGTTTTTGCAAATATCAGGTATGCCTCCAGTGTGATCATGGTGCCAGTGTGTTACCAAAATTTCTTGGATTGAGATGCTGAAGTCAATGAGTGCTTGCTTCAAACAGCTAATATATTCAGGAATAGATGGTTCTCCTGTATCAATAAGGATCCTTCTATAGTAAAAACAGACACACAAATGTATTAATATTTATGTATCACTTTTCAATAAAACAGAAGCTCTCAAAGCAGTTTACATTAGAAAAGAAATGGGGAAAAATGAGCCCAAAGGGACTCTCAATCTAAAAAGAGAGACAACAGCTACAGTCATTGGGCCAGTTGCAATACCAAAGTGAGTAGGGCCAGTTGCTGTTCCCCTACAAATTGCTGTTAAAGAATTTAAACTCTTTGTCCTGTTGGAAAAAAAAAAAGGCATGGTTAATATCTAACACACTGACAGCAATCCACCTTTGGATCCTGGTATGAAAGAATCACAGAAGAATGGAAACAAATTTCCTTACTCCTGAGCACAGAATAAAGTCATGTGCATGCTTACCTTGATGGGGGAGGGATAACCATCTGTTGAATTTCTGCCTGCAATGTACTTATTACAGGCACAGGAAACCTCCCAGAAAAATAAAAAGGGGCAGCAGCCCTATATTCATCTGAAAGAATACATTTAATCTCTCTCTCCCCTGCACACAAGAGCACCTATGTTAATACCCTTACAGCTTTTGTCAGTAAGACAAAGCTGAGAGGACAGTGGAACAGGTTAAACAAGCCTTCAGCCTGGAAAGCATCTTTGGACAGGTCCCACTCTATTTCTTCAGCACTGAGAAATTATTTTTACATGTATATATAGCTCAGGTGGGTACATACGGTTTTTTCTTCCCTCTGTATTCCAACAACCCTGTAAGGTAGGCTAAGCTAAGCTTGTGCAGTTACCCAGGGAACTTCACAACTAAGTGGGTAACTGAACTCAGATCTTATTGGACACTCTAATCCAGAGGTCTCCAACCTGCAGATCACCTCTGACCACACAACACATTTTGACAGGCCCATTGAGCCCAGTAACATTATAATGACATGAGGCCACCCACTCCTTTCTCTTCTCCCAACACTCCCATCTACCACCACCTCCACAGATGTAAACATTTTCTCCTATTCTGAGAATGATGGACAAAATATATATATTATTTTCTATAATTGACCTAATTTCTATAATATAACAGCAAGACTGAGTAATGACGCCCTGGCAGGTACACCAATCATTACATCATAGAGCCTCTATACTTGGGACAGCTCAACCAGCTCCATTGCCCAATAACACCCCCAACTTGCCAGTGCTGTCTTTGTTATGGTACACAAGAAACCCCCTCCACAAAAAAGCTCATTGCCCCCACACCTCTCTCCTTCCTCATGCTGTTCTTTTCCAAAAACAAGAAGTGCAAGACTTCCTGTTTGATTTAAAGGAACTACACAAGGAAGGACGAAGGTGAGTGGATAGGGAAAACAGATCATGGTTACCCTTTTTTTCAAGCGTGGGTATACCATCAATCTGCTTTCTTATCCACTCACCTTACTCCTTTCCCGCACAATCTTTTTAAGCCATTTCTTCCCAATGTTGCATATATGCAACAGGGATCATATGTGTGCGCCTGTGAGCTGGGCAAAATAAAATTGGAAGTCCCACACTGCAAACTTTGGGAAAGAAGTGTGCAAGGAAGATCAATGTGACGCCAGCAGGGAGGGAGGTGGCAGCAGATTTGGAATGAATGGTACCCTAAATCTGCAGCTCCCCTTGGCATCATCCACTTCATGGATGCAGTGGCCCTGCTCAACACACCAGTAATGACTGCAAGAAGCACAGCAGCAGCAAGGAGGGTGGGGGGCTCTACTAGCTCTTTGATTCATTTGTCTTCCTTCCTCAAAAGAATTCAGCACAGCGTATATGAATTTCCCCCTATTTTGTCTTCCCAACAACCCTATAAGGTAGGCAAGGCTAAGAAAGAGCAACTTGTGCAAGATTGCCTAGTGAGCTACAAGGTTACGGCTAGTCTCACTTTCCTGGGAGTAAGTCCCACTGAACACAACAGAACTTACTTCTGAGTAGACCTGCCTAGGCTTGTGCCCTTAGCCTACAATCCTACATGAACTTTCCCTGGGAGTAAGTCCCACTGAATTTAATAAGGTTTACTTATGAGCAAGACATGCCTAGGATTGCCCTGCAAGTAAGAGTGTGAACTGGTGCCTGACCCAATTCGACCCAGTCTAAAGCACACCACTGCCCAGCCAAACCAGTTCCTAGCAGGTTGCAGGGGGGTGGGAGGCTGGGGAGCCCCACGTTTTCCCTCTACCTACCTGGGGCCCGTGCCCACCAAGTAAGTGTTGGTGCCCTGCAGAGTCATGGGTCCCGGATTGCAGCCCAGCACGCGGATCACCCGCGACGACAGCCTCTCCACCCGCGGCAGCACCGACAACATCTTCGCAGCTCGCAAGCCCGACCGCTCCACGCGCTTAGCAGGGAGGCGAACCTCTGATCCTCGCACCACCCCCGCCTCGAGAGAATGGTTTCGCCCGGGGAAGGCGTGAGCTGCTCCTTCTAAGCACGCCCACCAGCAAGGACTGGGAAGAGGCACTTCTGCGGGGGGCGTGTGTCCTAGACAGCTGCCAACAGCTGGCAGCAAAATGCATTTCTGCAAGCGGTAGCTGGGAATAGCCTCGCGTGTTGCTTTCTTAGAGCCCAATCCTATGCATGTCTACTCAGCAGTAAGTCCCATTGTGTTTAGTAGGATTGACTCCCAGGAAAGTGTGTATAGGATTGCAGCCTTAACTCCTTGGTAGTCTGTGCATGACAACAGCAGCTAAAGATTGCCAAATATAGGGTCCCGGGAAGGGAGCAGGATCAACAGTGGGATCCCCAGGCTCACACTTTATATATATAAAAAATGAATTGGTGAGGCTGGTATGGGAAGAATCTGATATTTGTGTGTGTGTACATCTCTCTCTCTCTCTGATATATATATATACATATATACATACATATATATATATATATATATATATATATATATATATATATATATATATATATATAGAATGTCAGATTCTTCCCATACCAGCCTCACCTATATACTGATCCTGTTGAACCACTGTTGATCCTGCCCCCCTCCAAAGACCCTATCCTCCCACCCCTGCCTCCCCATCATCATCTACTCCCTGCCCCTGTTGTGCCCTCCCAGCACTCTTAGCAGCCTTGCTAAGAACCTGAGCAGGACACTATCTCCTGGTACCTGAAGGGGTGCACCAGATGCCTCCCTCCGTTAACCTGGTGGTGTTCTAGTCCAGGGGTCTTCAACCTTTTTCGTTCCCGTAAGTTGCTGCAACCCCACAACTGAGGCTTCGCCAGATGACCAGATGTCATCACCACAGAAGAGGGCAAGGCACCCCAAGATGTAGGACAGCCAAGAAAAATGTGGGACATGACAAAATAAAAGCTAAAAACACTTTTATATTGATTTCATGTGGTTAATTTAAACACTATATTACTTAGTATTAAATTTAAAACTATATGACATAATTTATTACATAAAATTTATTAATTACATGAAGGCTATGTGCTGCCTGCTGCTCACAGGGAAAAGGAGGACATTTAAGTTCTTTTCCAGGACAAAAGGCTAAAAAAGAAGACATCTGGTCACTCTGTCCACAACTCCATTGAGATCGCAACCCAAGGTAGAAGAACACTGGTATATAGATTGTAGGGAACATTTCAGCTACAATGCTAGGGGGTAGCACCTTCAAACCACATTATTGAAATGGATGCTAGTGCTGCTTTCCCAATTGTTTTCCTGGGCTTTTTAGGTAGGGTTACAAGACAAACTGAGACAGAGTACCTCTATCTTTAACTATTGTAAAGAAGAGGGAATTTTGGCAGGTGCTTCCATGTTGAGCTGCACCTGCCAAAATTCCCTCTTCTCTACAGTGATTAAAGGTTTAGGCACTCTGTCCCAGTTTGTAGCTCTTTGGAGAGAGAGCGTGAATGCAAGGACCACCTTGGTCTAGCTGCTTCCAGGTGTGGGATTTCACCTTTATTACTCAGAAAATGTACATAAGATTATCTGCCTTATAACTGATTTATGGCTGCAATTGTATGCACACTTTCCAGGCAGTAAGGCCCATTGAATACAATGGGGTATACTTTTGAGGAGACATGTATAAGATTGCACAGGAACCAATTAATCAATAACATTCAAGTGCATTTATCTAGTACTAAAGCACCAATATACAGTTGTATTTTTTAAAAACAAAAATTGTTTATTGATTTTTTAGCCGTAAAAAATTTAATCATGTAACAATAATTAGAAAACAAAACCACTGAGATAATTGAATGTATAACACTGATAAACTGTCCTTCAACAAGAAAAAAGTATACTAGAGTGTGAAATGTATGTCCTCATCGAATCAATTTTTTCAGAATATTTAGGATGGTGCTGTTTTGACAAGTCCTGAGAGTTGTTGGTATATTATATTGTATAAAAATAACCAAGTTATGATTGAAAGAAGTGTTAACTTACAATTTAATCAGCAAAAAGATTTCCTTTGCTGTATGGTCACTTCCACATTTTCTTTTCCATTCCTTTTTAAGAATGATACACCAAAACAGCCAACTGAATAAGCAAGCATGGTCTTCAGTCTTAGCTCCAGTGATCAACATTTGCAGTCACCAATCAAAACTGGGCCTCACTGTGTATGCTGTAGCTTGGACACCATTGGTTGGAAAGGATAGAAATTAAGAGGGTCTTCTGGTGATGGGATGTCTGTAACAGGTACAAATGTGACGCCACCAGAGGGTAGGTAACTTGGCTTCCTGCTGTAGCTGCCATAAGATGAATCACATATAGCCAGGATGATGTAGTGGTTTGGGATTTGGACATTGACCTGGAAGGTCCCCACTCAGCCATGAAGCTTCTTGGGTGACATTGGACCAGTCACTGTCTCTCAGCCTCACCTATCTCACTGGGTTGTTGTGAGGACAAAAGAAGGAACTATGTACACTGTCTTGAGCTATTTGGAGGAAGGGCACTATAACAATGTGAAAAATAAATATATGCTGATGACAGGTGCTGAATACAGGCCAGATCAATTCATGCCACTGTGAGAACAACATTCTAAATCCTGGTGAAGATGCCAAAATCTGGTCTGGGCAGGCGACACTATGCATGCACACGGCCTCTTCAGCTTGGGATAGCATAACTAGAAGTCAGCATGGGCTTTCTGAAAACCAGTCCTTGTGGTTCATGTGGAACAGATTCAAAGCCTTTGTGGGTACTTGTTCTTTCCAAGCCTAAACAAATGACAACCCTTAGGGTATAGTCATTTCTGATTTCATGCCATTTTTGTGTAACCAGTCTTATATTTCTTATAACCAGTATTTCTATCCTGCTTTTCAGTGACAAAAGATCCCAAAGCAGCTTGCAGCAATAAGATCATTTGGTCATAAAATAATAAAAACCATTTCAAACATAACAGAAAACTCCTAAAAACAGAAGTCATTGAAGTAAAATGGCAGCATAAAATCATGATTACTGAATAGTGTTAAAAAGCTTCTGGAACAAAACGTGTCTGCAACTTTGACTTAAATGCAGGGGAAAGAGGGAGCCAACCTGATCTTCTTGTGAAAGTTGCAATGTCAGTATGACAACAGACCACAGAGCGTGGCCTCAGTGGGTAATCTCAGAGGCAAAGTGAGTTAGTCTAGGAGCAGGCAGCAGTTAAGATAATCCAGTCCCAGGCTGGTTAAAATGTTAAAGGCCAATGCCAGTATAGTGAACTCTCAATTTAATGGACTAATGGGGGATGAAGTGTCTGTTCATGCAGAAAGTCCTTTAAATCCAAATACATTTATGACAATGCATACATGTATGTGCAAAACATATATGACTAGTTTTTAAAGAAGTAGATGATAGGTGCAATCCTAACCGCATATGTCAGTGCTTTCCAGCACTGGCATAGCGGTGCCAATGGGATGTGTGCTGCATCCTGCAGTTGGGTGTCACTCACAGAGGCCTCCTCAAAGTAAGGGAATGTCTGTTCTCTTACCTTGGAGCTGCATTGCCCTTATGTCAGTGTTGGAAAGCACTGACATAAGGGGTTAGGATTGCTCCCGATGTCTGTTATTTCTGATATATGTTAAATTGAGGTCCATTAAATCAAAAATTCACTGTATATTGAACTGGGCTCAGAGCATACAAGTAGCCAGCGCAGTTGAGCTAGAACAGAGTACATGGCAAACTCTCATTAAAACTGGAACTTGGTTGTGAACATGGCTGGGAGAATTTCATGAAAGTCATTCATGCATTTGGCTAGCTCATTTCCATTCTATAAATTTGTTTAACAAAAAGCTCAATGAGTTCTTTTTTCTTTTCCCCTTAAACTTTGCCCTGTTTTGATATTTGTTATTTCATTATGTAATGTTAAAATTGATGTTTTACTGCCTTGTTTGATGTTTTTACTTGTGATACTCTGTACTTGATTATAAAGCTTTGTAAGCTGCCTTGGGCATTTGCTTCAGCATGGGAAAGGTGGGTTATAAATTTCTTAAAATTAAATAAAAATAAATTAATATACTGGACTTGTCAAATATCCCTTACATGCATTCCCTCCATGGATTTATTTATTTATTTAAACCATTCTACACTACCTTTCTACCCTTCTGGGAGCTTACATAATAAAAGCCAAGATAAAACAAGGATACAAAACATGTTTTTTTTTGGGGGGGGGGGAGATAAGTGTTTTCAGCTTTGTAAAAATCCCTTTACAGCCAAAACAGTGGTAAATAACTATTTTTGAATCCTTGTGAGTATCAATTTGGCCTGCAGATGGCAGCAGCAACACCCTCTGAAAACAGCAACAAGTTCTGCCAGAACAAAATTGGTGTATAATTTGTAGTTCAGATCACCAGATGTAGTTGATATTATGCATTTGCAGAGGGACCGTGTACAATTTTGAGCATAGTTATGACTCCGTTTGAGATCAATGGACCCTTAAGACTCCAAAGAGCAGAGTGGATTGCAGCCATGACTTCTAAGACACGCAGGCATTTTTTTTTTCTTTGCAAAGCAAACATTTGTCAGCTGACGCCGTATGATACTTCTGATGTGTTAGCAATTTTGTCAGCCATCTCATGTGGTTGAAGTTAAATTCCTTTTTCCGATTCTCTCACTCAAAGAGCAGTCCTGTGTTTTTATTCAAAACACACTGAAGATTCTTTACTTTAGGGGAAAATTAATGGTGGTATGATAGTTTATATAGTTTGTATATATATATATATATATATATATATATATATATATAGGACTTTTAACTCTTCATGGTGGGTATATAAAAATAGTGAGAGACATCCCAAAGAAGACCTATTGATTGCACAACAGCAATTTCCCCTTAGAAAAACAATTCACTTAAGTAAATAAGAGTACTTTGCAATTGTATAGTGCTGCAATTAATTATCTCATTGTAGCCCGAACAATAATCCTGTAAGTTAAGTATTATTATCCTCATATTGCAGCTTGCATATGGCCACCTGTGGCTTGCCTATGGCCACCTAATAAGCAGGTTGGTCAAGTTGGGCACTGACTGACCAATACTGATCAGTCACAGAGTCACGCAGTCAGAGAGGCCTCCTCAGGGTATGGGAACATTGGTTACCTCAGGGCGGTATTGTGGCTGCAGAGGTGCTGGAAAGTTGGATAGGATTCGGCCCTCAGTCATTATGCCACTAGATAGCTGCATTGTTTCCTTGTATTCAAAGCTTATCTCTTGACAATCAAATCAGTAGTTACCAGACAATGGTAGCCCATAACTCAAATTTGGGTGATGTCCAAAAGTTATTTCACCAATCCCTCCTTTGGCTCCATTCACATTTCCCTGGAACTTGAAACTCTGGGTATAATGTGTAGTCTGAACTTGAAATGTTGCCTGGTCAGGTGCATAAAAAACCCTGATCATTCAGAAGTGGGGCCTGGTGATGTCATCTGTTGATCCTTGAAGAATGGGGAAAACCCTAGTCCAGCAGTTAGGATGATCCAGCAGTAAAGGAGTAGGGCCTAGTGGCACCTCAGAAATAGCCCAAGATTAACCTTTGTCAACCATCTCCCTAAAAGAAAAAGAAAAAAGCTAGAGAAACAGGATAAATTTTTATTTTTTTTTGCAAATTGGCAACACTGCTTACTATGAATCCACTAGGTGACCTAGATAAAAATTCTTAGCAAACATTTGTCCAATGTCTTAGAAATTCACATTTCAGTGATATCAGTCCCATGGGGCCAACAATGAGTTGTATTGAAAAAGGACAATGATTGAGGCAGAGCAATGCCGCATAACCTATTTCAATAATATTAAGGTGATCTTTTTCTGCCACTGCATACAGGGTCACCATGGGGAATCTTTATAAACTTTGTAAACCATGTAAAAAGGTATAATTCATTGATTTTCAGAAATGAAGGAAGTTATTTACAGGTAATTGGAGTTAAATGATAATAAAATGATTAGCAAACAGACATAACAGGTTCAGTAAACAACAGGCGCTGCTAGGAGATTATTAATCTCATCACATGGCTCATGTCTGGAGTTTCAGTTTACAATTCCCCACACCCTTCACCTTTTCCTGGTTGCAAACCACACAACATCACAGTGCAGCTATGCTCTCTGTTCCTCTACACAGCTCCTCCCTGACCATGGACTTTCTATTCAACCATTTGTGTATCTGGCAAATTTTAAGGTAAGTCCTTTCAGTGTTCTGAATCTGCTGCCAATTATCAAAGATCTAGATAACAATATTGTATAATTTCTTATCAGTCTCAGGATGACAGTCCACAAACCAATTTTAGTGTGCTTATGTTTAAAGCATAACACTGACAAATAGGAAGAATATTTTAACTGTAAGAGCTGTTCAGCACTGGAACATGCCGCCTCATGCAGTTGTGGAGTCTTCCTCACTGGGTAGTTGCCAGTGCTGAGCAGGGAGGTGGACTAGATGGTCTCCAAGATCTCTTCTAACTCTTTTAGAACTTCCATGGGTTTAAGGCAGCTGAATGTCGAGTACAACCATGGTAATACTATACACACATGTATACATGCACTGTAGTACATGTGAAAGGTCCCAGGTTCAATGCCTTGACCTCTTTAGGCAGAGCTGGGGAAAACCCCCACCTGAAACACAAGAGAACCACAGATAGTCAGTGAAGATAATGCAGGTGGACTAATGGTCTCTCTGTAACAGACAGGTTCCTATGTTCAATTTATGCAGGCCTGAAGATTGACTGAGGGCCCAATCCTATCCAACTTTCCAGTACTGGTGCAGCTGCAACGCTGCCCCAAGGTAAGGGAACAAGCAGTCCCATACCTTGAGAAGGCCTCTGTGACTGCCTTCCCAACACAGGAAGCAGTCCATACTCCATTGGCACAGCAGCACCAGCACTGAAAAATTGGATAGGTTTGGGCCCTGAGGCTGCAATCCTATACACATTTACCTGGGAATAGGATCCACTGAGCTCAATTAGATTTACTTCTGAGTAAACAAGCATAGGATTGGGCTATGAGTTTCTCTATCATCTTGGAAATCAGCATATGCTTACTTAGATCTCATAAGAAATTGTAGAAAATATACTTCTTCGTATTGGTTCTGAGTCAGTGCTCACCACACTATTAAAGGTATTATTTTAGGTGGGAGCTTTAAAATCCCTGGCCGCTAAAGGCATTTTCAAGCATGACATTGAAAGCATATTTTTCTCTATTTCCCACAGCTGTAATGCTTACATAATAGCTATGTTGGGTAGTAGCTAGAAACAATACACACTGAATTCCACAGTGCCCATTTTCTGCATTCTACTGTGCATTAACTACACTCATAGTTACATTGGCAGTGTGCACATATTCACAAAGACATTTGCAAGAGAGAGAGAGAGAGAGAGAGAGGCTTCAAGGCACTTTTAGATTTATATATAAATGCAACTGAAGTCCTTCAAGTTAAATGTGCTTTAAAAAAGGAGCTGGCAATGTTCCATGAAAGAGTTTTAAAGTCACTATAGCAGGGGTCTCCAAACATTTTGGCTAGAGGGCTGCATCAAATATCTGGCGTGGTGTGGAGGGCTGGAAAAAAATTTAAATATAAAATTTAAATAAATAAATTAGAGATGGAACTTAGATGAGTGAATAAATGAATGAATGGGCTCCTTCATTCAACCTCTCTGGCCTTCAGAACACTCTCCGAACACAATCAGAGCACAGTTCTGGTCATGTTCAATTGAGTGGGCCAGAGGCTTTCAGGGGACAAGAGGTTGGCCGCAGACCGGAAAGAGGCTTGCTGTGGGCTGCATCTAGCCCCCGGGCCAGGGTTTGGAGACCCCTGCACTATAGGAACTCTTCCTACTTGCAGGCAAATAGCTATTAGAACAAAAGTACTGTACTGCATGTCATAATTTCATGGGATGGTGTAGCAGATTTCTCCCAGAAGCATGGGTGTGGTGGACACTGAACAGTGATAAGAGTGGAAATAAAAATAATTGCCTGCAGTTATATTTCAACAGGGAGTGGTTTGACTCTGGCCCTTTCCAGATGTTGTGATTTACTAGAGGGAAATGTAGAGCTGTCATTAAATTCACACAGTTATTAAGTTCTTGTGTTGTGAGGGAATCACCTTTTTCCAGCATTCAGAACAATAACTCACAATGCTGTTATACAGCAATTTCCTCCACACTTCCTCTTCTGTTCTGTTGCCCCTTTCCTCTTTTAGCTCAAGGAGTAGGGGAATGAATTGCTAAGGAGCAGGGAAACAAGGAGGTGGAGGCAGGCAGGCCAAGGCCGGTGCCTCTGATAGTCTACTGCCACCTCAGCGGCAATCCAATCCTATTCAGGCTGCTTGTGGCACTATGAAGCAGCACCGAAACAGCCGGCTGCCCCACATGCAGGCAGAGAGGCAGCTGGAGGTCTCCTGGGGTAAGGGAACATTTGTTACCGTACTCCGTATCGGGACCCAGTAGCCCCTATAGGTCTACTCAGATCTGTGCCAGCTCAATCGCAGGAGCAAATAACCCCGTGTAGGGCTTTCAGGCCTGAGGGGGGGGGTCACAATATGGCAGAGGCCTCCTCCACCATTCCCATCCCCTTCCAGGCCTGAACCACCCTCCTCCTTGCCCTCCCTGTGCCCCAAAACACCCCTTTCCCAACCCTGTTCTGCCCACCACCCCACCCCCCCAGTGGTGTATTTACCCTGGTCAGTGGGCACAGCTCTAGAGCTGGTGGAAGCCTGCCAGTGCAGGCCTCTCTGTCAATGACACTGGCCTCTGTGCAGACGCAATGTGTTTTACAGCATGTTTGCGACCGTGCTCATGCCCGTCCCACCAGCAGGAGCTGGCATCAGATTGGATTGTAAGTCTCATGGACAGGCCGTTCCTGACAGGCTGCTAGTAAAGCAAGATTGTTTCTATGCTCTTCTGAATGGTCCTTTTAATTATTCTTTATTGGTCATTTCCAGGGCTCATCGGGAAGATTGAATCTTATCAGCACTGCTTAAATCTTATCAACACTTTCTCAAATGAATTGTTAGTAGTGGAAGACACTAATATACTCCAGCACTCGCAATTTTGGTTTAATTTGCTGTTCCGAGGAATATGTACTATTTTTTTTTCTATAGATAAATTTGTGTTCTTTCTTAGTATATGGTTATACTAAGAAATGGCATATTTTACTTATGAACTGAGATGAAATGGTCAATTATGAAGACACAATGAACTTTACTAAGCTTGATTTTGCCATGATGGTTTTTGGAATTGGGATTTATGTAGCCGACATTGGAGCAGACATCTGGGTAGCAAGGAATTACTACAGTGAGGAACGATATCTCTGGTGTTGCCTAACATTGGCCACACTATTTCTTTCATCAGTAATTGTCCAAGTTTTTAGTTATACTTGGTTTAAAGATGACAATCCGGAGAAACAAAATTGGATTTCTGCAGTACATGCCTTACATGGTGGAATATTTACAAGGTAAGTGTTGCTATTAAATTAATTTATTTATTCATTTAATATAGCCCACCTCTCCATTTTACAATAAAAGGCCCAAGGCCTGTTATAGAACAGAGTATCTATGGGCGCATTCCAAACTGTGCCTTGGGCTGGCGCAACTCCCTTGCACTGGCCTAGGAGGGTTGCAAACATGCTGTAAGGCATGTTTGTGCCTCCTCGAGAGTCGGCTGGGCTGGCACAGAAACGTGCGCCAGCCCGCGAAGGCTGGATTCAGCCTCTGTGCTGACTTGAAAGGGGAGGCTTGTGTCAGCCAACCTTGGCTGACTCAAGGGTCTGGGGATGGCAGGGAGGAGGCAGGGAGGAGACACGAGGGAGGCATTCTGGGGCGGGGGAGGGCAGTCCTGGGAGCGGGCAGGTGGGGAGCAGGAGGCAGGGCCGGGACCCTGCAGATATACTGGATCCTAGCCCCTGTTCCTGAGTGGCACGGAGTGTCTGCAAGCTGCTCCGCTCTCCTCAGACTTATGCCACTTCCCTGAAGTGGTGCAAGTCTGAGGAGACTCATTGGGGCTGTGGTGGCTTACCTGGGGGTAAGGGGAAGAGATTCCCCTCTGGTTGAGCCACTTTGGGCTCCTATCTTGTGCTGGATACAGTTTAGGCCTCTTGGCCTGCCTGTTCCAGCGCAAGATTGGATTGCATTGTATGTTGTTAACACTCTAAGGTTGCAATCCTAACCACACTTTCCTGAGAATAAGCCCTATTGAACAAAATAGGACTTACTTCCGAGTAGACCTGGTTAAGCTTGTGCCCTAAAGGCCTAATCCTAAAGACTGACCACAGGGTATTGTGGCGCTGGCACAGGCTCTGCTGCATCCTGCAGGTAGCCAGGAGCCTTTGGTTAGTGATGGTTTCAAACACCTTCTGAAAACCCAGATACATAATATGCACAGTTTGCCATAGATTGGGCTATAGATCTGTAATCCTATACACCCGAGTTTCTCAAACTTTGAGGGAGCTTTACTCCCTCAGTAAGTTCTTGTGGTCGAGGGGCTAGGGCAGCGACACAATCCCCAGGATCATGTTGCTAAGGGGGGGTGTTTTGCACTTACTTCACGAAGGTAGGACTGCAGCAGGCTGCAAGAGGTGCGGGGAGCCCTGCGCAGCCCTGCACAGTGCTCCCCGAGGCTTGGAACGTTCACTAAAAGCAGGCGCAAAGCACCTCCTGCAAAAAAGAAGTGCTTTGCGCCCACTTTTAGCGAACGTTCCAAGCCTCGGGGAGTGCTGTGCAGAGCTCCCCGTACCTCCTGCAATCACTGCCTTCCTCCCCTTCCCCCCCTTAAAGGGACAGAGAAGCGTTACACGAACTGGTGGGTCGCAACCCACCAGTTTGAGAACCACTGCTATACACACTTACCTGGGTGTAAGTCCCATTGAATTCATTGGGATTCATGTACTACTGTACTTTCTACAATACTAGTAATTCTACTTACTCTGCGTAGATTAGTACAGATTTGTGCTGTAAGTTGAACAGTTCACATTGGGAGACTGCTCACATTGGTACCTGCAGAAGCATATGCTTGTAACCATGAGAGTGAATGGACAACTGAGGTGCTTACCAGAAGCAGCTACCTCCCCGCACTTGTAAAAAAATGTGAGCCATGCTATGTAGATCTCATGTCCAGTATTAGTCTTACATTTATCCCCATAAGGAATGTTAGTAGTTGGATGCAATAGCATGGGTTCAGGTGAGACTGTCAGCCCAATCCTAACTAACTTCCCAGTAACGATGCAGCAGCAATGGTGCCCCAAGGTAAGGGAACAAATAGAGGCCTCTGTGACTTTCCCTCTACCACACAAAGCAGCACCCACCCCACTGGCACAGCTGCATCAGTGCTAGTAAGTTGACTAGGACTGGGCTATGTGTTTATAAATTGTGCATCTCTCTCACTTTCAAATGTTTATAAGGTTCCCTCTGGGTCATAGTTGGTGGTTTTGCACAGAGAGCAATTTTTAAGATGAGACAGCACAGGCACATGTCCAGGTTCAGGGCCACTAGAGAGCTATTCTTGCCATTCTTGGTGCCTAAATCAGTGTTGACTTTCTTTTGTGCACAAGAAAAAAAAATTAGTTTATTTAGTAGGCAGGCTAATTTTAAAGCCATGAGAAACTGGAGTATATGTAATTCACTTTGTGAAACTTGGGCGTGTGTCAAGCTATTTTACACATTGTGCTGAGAGAAAATTGGAGCAAAAAGCAGAAAAATGTGGTTATTCCATGCACAGATATTTCATATTTCAAGCCAAAATGATTGAAGAGGAAAAGAGATGAGTGAAATAACACACAAAGAGAAAAAAGTCTTTCATCAGGCCACACCTACCCCATGTCCTTTGCTTCATCACTGATATTGGCTGGCTTGACTATCAGTGAGCTGCCCTTTGTGTCTACTTACCACTGCCCACCATATACCATGGCAGCAGAAAGCAGAAAGCACGAGCCCTTCATGATCACTCAGAAGCATCCCATTGCTTGGAGCTCCAGATGTCAGGGAGCGAAGATGCTGCAGACTGTGGGAATGGACAGGTCCCTCCTTTGTGGGGTTCTACTCTGAGGCCAGGCAAGGTAAAAAACAGCTAAGGTGGGAAGAAGGGATCCCTATCTGCTAACAAAGTAACTACAAGTGTGAACCAATCAAGGTTTTTTTTAAATAGTGCCAGTGATAGAGCAGCATTTGAAAGGGAAGCACACAGCTATTTCCTCCCAGGGCTGTTGTGCCATTGCAAGTTATCCAACAGATGGCCAAGTAACTGGTACCAGTGAGGTCTGGATGCATTCATCCTGCGCCAGACAGAACTTCGGAAAGACCACGGACTTCCAAGATACAAGAGACCATTCGTGAGTTCAGCCTGAGCGACCCAGTCTATGTCCGGAACTATACAAATGGCTCAGCATGGATCCCAGCAACCGTCATTAGAGTCACCAGTCCTATTTCATATGAGGTTGCCATCCAGGACGGCCAGACTCTCTGCCGTCATGTGAACCAGATGCACCGCCGCCTGGCTGAATCAGCACCTACCACACCGGTTCCAGTCCCTGGTAACCAGCATCAGGTCTTGCCACAGACTGGAGAGGCCATCACTCCTGGTGTGTTACCGTGGGAACCGGAGACCTCCCTGGACTTATCTGAGCCACCTGATGTCAATGCACCTATGGGGAATCCCTCTGCTATAGCTGTGCCAACCCCAGAGCGGACTAAGGAACCAGAGGTCCCGATACCAAAACCTCACCGCACCTTGTGAATGCGGGTACAGCCCCACCACTCTGAGGACTATGTTTATCAACCTTGAACTGTACTTTGGTGGAGAGGGGTGTTACGTATGCAAGTTATGCAGGATCGAAATCCTGCATAACTGATTGGCCCAGACTTATGGCTGGCCAATCGGGTGATGGATTGAAATCCTACCATCCAATTGGCCCTCTAGAAAATGTTCCAATTGCACCAATCATGGGGAGTCTGGGCGGATCTAAAGAATATAAAAGCCAGGGGTGTTTGCCTTGTGTCAGATTCATTGCTAGGTTCTGTTCTGAAGATGGAATAAACGTATTGAGCTGTTATCACTATGCCTTCCTTTATTCTCATAGACCCACTATATAACAGTCTCCATGTGTTTTCTGCTTTTCCCTGGGCATTATTTTAAAACCCCTCCCCCACCAATTGCCTCTGAACAATTTATGTCTCCATGGGTTTCTGGCTTGGTCTGTACGTTTTCACTGTGCAAGAGGTATGTGGCAAACAGTTCACAGTTCTCATGTGGGTCTATATGCCTGTATTATAGTTCTCATGTGAATTATAAATAAGCTCAGTAACATTCGTTCATTCATATAAGTTCCATCTCAAATGTATTCATTTAAGCAAATTTATGTAAATTTATTCAAATTTGAAATGTGAATTTTTTTTCCCAGCCCCCTACATAGTGTCAGAGAGATGATGTGGCCCTCCTGCCAAAATGTTTGCCCATCCCTGAATTAAGGGGAATCCTTTATTGGAGATCTGAGACTGACCTTAGGTCTCTTCTCTTAAATAGTTGGCAACAGATGAAGACCACTGTCCTAGACCCACATGCCTACTTATGTAGCACTCTCTCACACACAGGAGGAAATAATAGCAGCACTAAGCATGTTGTCAATCAGACGGCACACAAGACCGGAAAGTGGAAGTGGCTCATGGGTCAATGGTGAGGCTTTGCCAAGGACCCAGATGACGAATCAATTTCTGCTGACACAAGTGCAACTCTTTGAAGGAATTGTGGGGCTCGGTTGCCAAGACCAAGTCACCTCCTGATTTAAAAGCAAGGTGCACAGGCAAGCTGACCTGGAATTTCCCTGACATGCCCAGGTTTCCAGCCCTTGTCCGGGTGCCTGGGAAAAGACTTGCTTTGTCCTCCATTTCCGCCCTTTTCCCCCTAAGAGCTCAGTCCCTCCCCACAGGTTCTTGTTGCTTCTCCTGTCAACTTAGGGCCAATTCTAGCCATCCCCTGACAGTCACATGACACAGGAGAGGAGGGCAGGAAGGACCATGAGCTCAGCATGCTGGGCACCCTTCATCTTTTCCCCAGAAGCCCATTGCAGGGTCCGGGAGGCTGCTGCCTGCTCTGGCATTAGTTGGGGGTGAGTTGAAGCCCCTTTTGCAAGGCTGGCAGACAGAATGAAATAAAGGCACAGATGGGTTTGTCACCAGGAAGAATGACTGGATAAGCAATCAGGCAAGCAGCCTTACCAGTCTTAAGTGCCACCTTGGCACTGTGGGTTTGGGGAGTGGTTGGAATGGGGGTACTTCATACAGCAGTGATGGGTCAGATGCACAAACACAGTAGCAGGAAGGCTGACAGACAGAATGAAATAAAGGCATGTGGGGTTTGTCACCAGCCTTTTCACCTGTCCATAGAACCCTGTGGGATATATTGTGGGGTGAGCTCATCAAGAAACCTTTTTTTGTAGCTCAGTGGCCCTCATTTGCTGAATTTGCAATTTGAAATGAGTGCTTCTATTGTTCTGCACCCTATCAAAAGTGCAACAACAAACTTTTAGTTAGTTCTGGAGGCCTGTGGCTCAATTTGCATGGACTTCTTGACTGAATTCAGGCATGGGGAGGACAGCTAGGTTTCCTATCTCTAATGACGTTATTTATTTCAAATCTGGAAGCTCCCAGGATGTGACTTTTGTTTAGTGTGGCCATACTTGAATTCTGTAGGATCTGACACCTTTTGCTATCGGTTCAGTTCCAAAGTTCATAGCACTGGCCTGGATCATGCTCTCTTGGCAGGCACCCAGTGCCACGTCAATGTGTAATGAAGCATGTCATGCATACGAAATAAATTATTATCAGTGATACTTGGTTTAGTATACAGACAGCTTTCTGGTAGGGTGAAAATGGTTACTATGTATGGGGTAGGAACACCACAGGAAAAGATTACTCCAAAGGCAAAGTAGGAAAACAACCGTAATAGATTTTTACTGAATACTTTATACCAGGTGCCAATATCCCACAAGAGAATACATTGGGTGTACAAACAACTTTCAAGCTATCCATCAGGGGACACAAAATAAATAAGGATAACCACATCCAACAGGCCCTAACTAGACTACTTTTCTGAACAGTCAATATTCTAATGGAGGCAAAGTAAATTCTGTTTAGAGTCCAGATACCTCGGATTCCCCAATCAACAGCACCAGTTTCCTGAGATTCAGGGCTCTGCACTTCTCAGCCTCCAAGATCACATTGCCTGTCTTTTTTCTCTATCTCAGCAGCTGCTTATATAAGGAAGAGTTCAGCATCCTTCCCAGTTCTGGACCAATAGAATGTCTGATTTTTAATTTCTGTTTCATCAGAAATTGGGTCTTTTAGTTCACCAGTCCCTGAGCAACTTGATTTTTAAAAAAACAAAACACAATCTCTTTCAGTGTCAAAAGAACACTGAAACACTGAATTCAAGTTTCAGTTTCTCTTTCAGTTTCAGTGTGAAAACAGTGATGTTTGGGCACTGAAAAATACCTGGGCTGATTTACAGTTGTTGTTTTTTTTCTTCTACTACTATTTTAAAACACAATAGGTAACAAAGCAACAAAACAGAAAGAAGCAAAGTTATTCCTTGACAAGTGAGTTTTTGCTTTTTAAAAAATCCACAGCCAACAAATCTCTTGACCTTTCCCTGCTGGGATTGCCATCTCTGCCTGAAGCAATTCCTGCAGGTTTGTTTTTCCATCATGATGTAACATTGAAAATTCCTGTTCACATCCTCCAGGCTTGCTTTCACTGGTCACCTGGAGATTGACTCCAAGCCAATACTCAAGGGTTGGCAGCCCTACTCACCATGGGCTTTTAAAGTTGGTTTTGTTTTTTTTTAAATGTAGGTTCAGTTTCTTTTTGTTCACCTGATCCCTCCCCTATCTTCAGTAATAGAGTGTGAGATCAGCTGTCAGTGGTTAAATTGTAAGACTGTATCAGGGCTGGGGCCATAAAAGGAGCACCCCAGAGCTGCTTCACCTAGTAGTGAGGGAGGTTACATGGGGGTGTGTGCGTGCGCGCGCCAGGGTAGATTTGAGTGAATTCAGAACAAAAAGGGCTCCATGTAAGTCAGAGGAAGGAGTGAATTGCACTATACCAAAGCATCTGTATATACTGTATTTAGCTTCCTCCTCTTGACAGGATGTATCCTCTAAGGTTTGTGTGCATGTTCATGTCTGTGCATGCATATACAGGAACAGAGAGCTGTCAAGAAGGTAAATGCTACCCAACTGTTTTTCAGCTTGGCAAGTAGCTGATCTTCACTAAGCATCTTTCTTTATGAGAATCCTTGCCAGAAGGTCGAAGGTCACTTTACACCTTATCAAACTTCTCAGCTGCAAGCTTCAGAGCTTTTATTTTGTGTGGAAGGTTTGCCTAAACACACCGTTTTGACAGCTTAGGCTTAGGTAGGTGAGTGTGTGTGCCAGGAACAGATTGATTTACTCACACAGTTTTTCTTGAAAACACTGTGGACTACAGAGATATCTTAGGTCTGAGATGCAAGAACCAGATGTTTTATGTTCTTGATTGTTTTATAAGCGGGGAGTGCTGCAGCGGTATTGTCCTTCAGAAAGATAAATATGTGTCAGCATCACACAAGAAAGTGGCTGTATCTAGAGATTTTGTTTCTTGTTTTCACGTATTAAATTCAGAGTCACTAATGGGGCCTTTGCATTTTCTGTCTGCACTGTGGGGACTGTCAAAGGAACAGGCATCAGGTCTTGTATTTTTGGTGTGTTACTCCACAGCTGTTAATGTTTCTTTAAGGCCTGCAACAAGTAATTTCCATGAAAGGGATACTCATTGTCCTTGGGAGGCCAACAAATAAGTTCCATAAAAGGAATATTCACCCTCTTTCAAGGAAACATGGTATTGTCATTTGGTATGTTGTGTAATTCACTTTAGGGCCATGACCACACATTTTGCTGTCCTTAGCAGTTGTGTTGTACAATGTGAGAGTTGTACCACAATTTCCTTGCTATTCATGTGCATTTTAAATTAAATAAAAATGGTGAGAAAGTGATTCTATTTATCTTAGGGCTCAATCCTAACCCACTTTCCAGCACTGGGGTAAGGGCAATGCAGCTCTGAGGTAAGGGAATAAACTCTCCCTTACTTTGAGGAGGGCTCCATGAGTGCCACCAACTGCAGGATGCAGCACACGTCCCATTGTCACAGCTATGCCAGCACTGGAAAGTTGGTTAGGATTTGGGCCTTAGTGTAACACACACACACACGCGCGCACACACACCCCTGCATGTTTGCTGGCATCTTCTGAAAGCTTGTGAGCCCTTTTGAGGGGAAAAAGGAACTCACTCATTTCTTTTCTACAAAAGTATCATTAATTTAGCTACATAAATCACTTGGGGCACAAGCCTAATCAGGTCTACTCAGAAGTAAGTTTTATTTTGTTCAATGGGGCTTACTCTCAGGAACGTGTGGTTAGGACTGCAGCCTTACAGTTCAATCCTATGCTGCCATTACATTGTCAGGACTAGCACCAGAACTAGGTTTATGGTAGTCACACAAGCAAACTGCCATTGGGATCAGCCAGGCTCCTGCCACAAAAGGCAAGTGGTGGCGGCCTGCCAGTGGTTCTGTCATGACTCCTCGCACAGTAAGTCAATGTAGAGGGCAGGACGGAGGCAGGGAGGGTGCAGAACAGGGTGGGGAGAGGGAGGAGTGGGGAGAAGTCTAGGCAGAATGTGGGCACAACCCAGTCAGGAACAGGGTGGTATCTGTAGTAGAGGCACTGCCAGTATCCTCTTCCCCCTTCTGGGCCTTAATTATCCTTCCTGGGTCCACTTAGACTTGTGCCAGTGAAATTGCTAGTGCAGGTCTGTGTAGAGCAATTCTGGCACTGGAGGCTTACACCTGAGTAAGGGAATACTGTTGTTGTTGTTGTTGTTGTAAGGGAACAAATGCTCCCTTACCTGGAGTTGATCTCTGGGATGGCCCCTTCCCCCATAGGATGCAGCACATCCTCTGGTGGTACAATTGCATTGGTGGAGGTAGGAAAGGATAGAATTGGGTCCCTAATGAATGTTTTGTGGTTGAAAAGCAATATCTGAATATTCTTCATAATAAAACAAACTGAGGGGAGAGAGAGAGAGAGAGAGAGCGAGCGCGAGCGCACTCTGTGAAGCTTTCTTGTGAAACATTTCCCATGAACAGAGAGAGTGAATTTCTCTTCACAACATATGGCTGAAATATGTCTCCTGCTCATATGGAGAACAGAGAGGATGCCCCCATTTTGAAGACCCAGTCAGTCAACAGCTTGGGTATCAATATCATTTTGTTGAAGCCAATAGAGCTACTCCAGTTTACAGGTTTGGCAAAGGGTGAGCATATTGCTTTTGTTGCTATTCCAGCTCCTCTCCACAGGATGTCTGATATTTGACAGGGAGAATACAAATTCCACAAGAGAAAATAGAGATATTTTGATTAGAAGGAGCTTCATTATTGGATGGTAATCATACTGTACACATAAAGAAGAGCAGGTACAAGGTGCTATTACCAGCTGGATTGTGGAAACAGGAACTGCACCTATGATCGGTGCCAGTGTCAGATTGCTGGAGGTCCTGTTGCAAAACCCTGCATTGGCCACTCATGGAACATTCCATTCCTGTACTTGCCCCAAGCCTCCTGGCAGCAGGCAACAGGAGGCAGTGATTCCTCCTCCTCCCCTGGCAAGGGAGGAGGTCTATCATGGGGGTTATTCGTAGGCTTCCCGTACCGGGTGACACAAACCCATTGGTACTTGGTGAGGACTGGTGATCTGTTTGGGGACAATGGCTTGACAATGAACAAGTCAGATAGAGCTCAGGGGCTTTTATTGTGAGTGATGAAGTGGATGACCTGTATGTAATTAACCACCCCTCTTATTTTTCAGTCAGATTTTAGCTGGCCAACGCATACTAGCTTTGGACTGATGGAAGTCCAAGTGTTTGAAGTCTAACATGCATGTAGCTACATGTCAGTTGCTCTGGTATCTTCAGCCATCTGAATGAGCAATTCTGCAGCAAAGAGAACGTAATGGAGATAAATATGAGGTAGTGCTATAGATTAAAAGGCATTCGCTGTAAGTGATGTGAGCGTCTTTGTTGACAGCTTAACTGTGGTTTTCTGCTCATTGTGCAGCTGTGGTGGAACACAACAAAATAAAAGACATGTTAGGGTATGGAAAGAATGAAATAGAAATAGAGATAAATAGGGAAATTGGACAGGATGAGTGATGACACTGTTGAGTAACTTAGATATATGACCTCATCTATAATTGTCATTTTCTTTCACAAAGGAAGCTGTGGAATTAGAATGAGTTAAGCAAAGATGTGTCTAAAGCGCTCGGTAAAAACACTTTCATGTGAAGAGACACACTGAAAAAATAAAGAAACCCAGGAATTCAAAGGATAACAAGCTCACCTCAGAGGGACACATGGAAGGTTTCCAGGTGGTCTCCCAGACAAGTTTGCCTGGGACTGCACCAGACATCTTCAGACCATTTTCCAGGCAATGAAAATGCAATGAACACATCATCTAAGATGATATTCCATTACAGGCACTACTTCATTGATATTAGACATTACATGGCAGATGAATGTAACAGCAATGTCCTGATGAGTTCTTTTTAGAAAGAGTCAAAGCCAGCCTTGGGAGGTTGTAAGTCTGAATTGAAGAATTCCTGGGGGAGGGATGTTTGTATCCTTTAACTCTACACCTGTGGAGTTGGAGGCAAAAGGTACAAGCTTCCCCTCCTCCAGCTGTTCTTTTAAGAGCTGATGGGACCTTAAGCAGTAAAATGGCCAGAGGGGAGAGTTAAATTTCTGCCCAGCCCACAGGTGTACACATTTGGTCCCTGTTGCATTATTATTATTATTATTATTATTATTATTATTATTATTATTATTATTATTATTATTTCTGCAATGTTGGGCAGAAATGACTTAAGCAGTCTCCCTCCACAACAGTCTTTCATTCAAATTCACAACCAGCCACAACTATTTTTCACCAGAATAAAATGCACCAGCCACATAACACTAAATTTAGTACCAAATCTTAACAAAATGTGTGATCATGTGTTTTCCCTTTGTAGGTACTGGTTTGCACTAAAGTGTGGCTACCAAGCTGCATTTAAACCAAACAGCTCAGGAGATAAGTTGATTGATTATCCCACCCACAAAAAAGCCATTGATGCAATGGTTGACATAAGTATGCTGCGTCTATTTAAGACATACCTGGAAAGCACACCCCAGCTTATTCTTCAGATCCACATCGTGATGACTTCTGACAGTTCTGCCTACAGTCAGTGTAAGTCTATCTTATAGTTAAAAGAGAACTACTTAGGGGATTTCCTGCAGAGGTAAAGGATTGAGGCTGAAATACCAAGGGACAGTGAGGTTTCATGGAAGTTTGTGCAAATGGAAGTGCTGCAAATGGGTGGGATCTCAGTGATTCAGCCCATTCTTTGCATGCAGAAGGTTCTGCATTCAATCCCCAGTATCTTCAGGTGGAGTTGGGAAAGACCCACTTCTGAAATTCGCTGCTAGTCATTGAGACAATACTGAACTAGATGAATCAATGGTGCAACTTGGCATAAAGCACCTTCCTATGTTAAAGTGCAAAGCAAGCACAGTATGTGTGACTGTAGAACATGTTTATTGCTTATGGGATGCCTTTTCAGTGAAGAATATTTCACTTAAAATTTGCAACACTTTTTCAAGCATTGCTAACATTTTTCTTTGCTGTTCCTTTCATCAGATGCTTCCATCACCATGTCTTTCGTCAGCATTTCCTGCTCCACTGTGGACTTTCAGATAGCGTTGCGAAAATCTTTGCCTGGGAAAAAGAAATTTACCTGGATGTTTTCCAAGCTAACCTATTTTTTCTACAAACTGTTGACTTTAACTTCTTGGATCTTTAGTATTGCACTGGTCACCGTATTGAACACTGAATGGTCCATCGTTCTGCTTGTCCTTCTGTGGTTTGGAGGGATGATTTGGGTGCTAAAGCAACACACAACGTTTTGCAGAAGGAAAGCAACTGAAATTCTGTACAGGATGGTGGTTGGAATTATTCTTATTTTTACCTTTTTCAACGTCAAGGGAGAAAGGACAAAAATTCCCCTTTTCGTTTACTATGCCACTCGAGCGTTTATAACCACTGTTATTGCATGTGCTTCTATGTTCTGGAAATCATGCTTTAATGAGAAAATACATTTGCTAGTTCTGATCATGGTCATTCTTGCCCTAGTTGCCATGATTCTAGGTCTTATTTGTCTTATTCTTTATTATAGATTTTTTCATCCTAGTATTTATTATACAACAGATGTTGTTGATGGATCAGGACAGGAAACAGAAGAAACCTGTAGAATCCAGGAATTCCTGATGCAATAAACATCAGGAAATGATCTGTTTTTAAATTTGTTCCCTCTTTCTCTGTTTTAAAAATAAAAATTAAATTATGTTGGATTCTCGTTTATTATTCATATCTTAATGTTATATTTAAACATGTTGTTGGCAACCTTCAGTCTCGAAAGACTATGGTATCGCGCTCTGAATGATGGTTCTGGAACAGCGTCTAGTGTGGCTGAAAAGGCCGATTCGGGAGTGACAATCCCTTCCACCCTGGGAGCAAGTGTAGTCTGTCCCTGGCCTGTCTCCCTGGCTATAGGCCTTCCTTCTTTGCCTCTTTGCCTCAGTCTGTTGGCAAAGTGTCTCTTCAAACTGGGAGAGGCCATGCTGCACAGCCTGCCTCCAAGCGGGAAGCTCAGAAGCCAAGGTTTCCCATCTGTTGAGGTCTATTCCTAAGGCCTTCAGATCCCTCTTGCAGATATCCTTGTATCGCAGCTGTGGTCTACCTGTAGGGCGCTTTCCCTGCACGAGTTCTCCATAGAGGAGATCCTTTGGGATCCGGCCATCATCCATTCTCACGACATGACCAAGCCAACACAGGTGTCTCTGTTTCAGCAGTGCAAACATACACGCGTACATATACAGTATATGTGCAGAAAAACCGTTAAGCTCTCTCTCCAGAGAGGCTTGGATTTGCAGATTGGTTTTATCCTTGACATTAAAGTAGAAGAAGTAAGCTGGTCTTTTCATGAACTCCATCTAGGAAAAAATGCAACCCTTTCTCTTAGCTTCAGACTTGGCAAGTGTCATTTATGCATATAAATACCAATACTTGATTGCACCAATATGCTCTACAATATTTCTGATGCAAAAGTACAGCTGAAAAGTACATGCAGAATACTGTGCACAGGGCATATTTGTCCGCTGTGCACTACATTAGGATGTAATACAAGGGTGCACATGGATTTTCTGTATCCTTGTAAACACCATTCATAATGGTCTGTTGGAGCTGTTCACAACTCCAGCCTTGCATCCCTTTTACGGAAGTGCTGCAAACATTTGTGTTTGTGATAGGATAATACTTCCTGCTGGAATTAAGCATAGAGGGAACAATGTTCAGTTATGATGTTCCAATTCAGGAGGAGCAATTTTATTTCATGAGCTGTATTTTGTTATGCTTTATATTTTGTTGTTTGGGATTATTTTCTGTCCAAGTTTCACAGGTAGCATCAAGTCACATTACCCTCTAATTCTTTTGAGGATATGAATTTTATAAAGATGACACAATCTCCTCCACCTCTGAAATGGAAACAATGTTACATACATTTCAGATTAATTTCACATTGTTTTGATGTGAAAGAAAGAAAGAAAGAAAGAAAGAAAGAAAGAAAACAGATATGATAGATTCCTTAGCTTTCTTGAACAAGAAGCCCACCACTGGGGCAGAATAGAATCTATAGGGATATTCTGTGCATCGCTCTGATGCACAACAGAAACCCAGAATCAAAAACTATCTTTTAAACAAGCTTGTTTTAGGAGTTTGCTGCAATTAGCTGCTGGGAAGGAAAAGGAGCTTTCTTTGACTTCTGTGGAGTTCCTGCTACGTTATCTAAAGAAATAGCAACTGGAACAGGGATTGCAGCCCTCCCTGAAAGTAAAGTTTGCAGGAGATTAGTGTTCTGATTCCTTTTCTCATCATCAGCAAACTGGGTTAGGTGGAAGTATCCTCAGTGACATTATTTGGTGATTGCATTAAGGTCAACAATGCCAAAAATGTGCTCGAATTGGATTTTTGATTGATTGATCCAGAGATTTATACTCTACCAAGGGTCTCCAAAGTGGCTTACAATCAGTTAAGCAACTACAGTACAAAGATCTCTTTAGTAATTAAAACCATAACTCAGTACAGAAATCAATCAACACTAAATGCACATGAAGAACTAAAAACAGACTCACAGAAACTGGAGGGAAAGGCATTGCCAACAACTACGCGTAAATGCAAAACCAGAGAAGTTTGTATCTCAAAAATCTTCACCACATCCACTCTTGGTCATGCAGAACAGTGGATCTGTAAGTACCTCTCAACCTTCTTGCATCTTTTGTGTCACCTGTGACTGGGTGCAGTCTATCTGAGACACTTCATCCCTCCGCCTCATATAGAATGGTTTGGTATGGTATTTGCTCTTTGTTAACATGTGTAGCTCACTTACCTAATCTCTCCTCCTTTTTTATGACCCTCTCTGCAGCATAGCCATTTCTTGCGCTGCCTTCTCTCTTTCTGGTCTCCCATGAAACTGACAGTCAGGGAAAGAGTATTTTTTTTTTAACTCTCTAATTGTCCATCAGAACAGCCCTTCTGTCATGTCATATCTTGCTTTCACCACATGATGGCACCTTTGTAAGGACGATTAATTACAGGAAAACATTTTGAAGGCATTTCCTGTAAACACTGCCTGGAAGAATGAATTCTCAGGATACAATTGTGCACCCAGTCAGATGTGTTAAAACCCATTAGCTTCAAATAGACTCAGTAAATGTAACAGAATGTGCTGTATTAGGACCAATGTATCTGAGATCATCCAATAACATGGAAATGCGAATAGTATTAATAGTATTAATTCCCACTGTTCAAATAAAAACCCTTCACCTCCGAAATGAAACGATAAAGCTTTCTAGGATTTCAGTCCATTGCATATGCACAAACACTTCCTCCTTCTCTTCTGGGCAGCCCTTAAAAAATTCAGCTGCCAGTCAGCCTTGTGTGGATTGTGTTTGACCTTGTCATTTTAATCTAACTGCAAATTGAAAGCAAATGTTCCCCCCCCCCCAAGCATGGCCATGAGATCTTGCAACAAGTATTTTAATAAGTTAAATGAATGATAATAAACAATTTCTTCTTGTTTTGACTACTGTCAGTGCCAGGGATGAGGGGCAGGATTCCACCAAATTATTTTAATTACCCTGCTGGTCTCCGCTATGACATCTGGTGGCACTGCTGAGCTTACCCCAAGTGCCACAGTGAGTCCTGATTTATGAAGCTGTAATTGGCTTTCCAATAAACATTTGTCAAAATAATGTACTCATTCAAACCAAAGCCTGCTTTATATGTTCATATAAAAGAGCACTTAACTTTCAGCAAAGAATTGTCTGCCATCAAAAACACTCCATAAAGGGAAGAAATTTATGAAGACTAAGTACTAAAGGGTGATCACGGGAGGACTAAAGTTCACTTTGAACCTTGAGCGTGTTGAGTTCTGCCTGCATGCTTGTTATTGATACTAGATGTATAATCGCTCTGTCTCCTCAACCTTATACTTAAAGCCCAGTTTTAAAAAATATATATTCTGGCATACAAATGGAAATTATTTTTCAATACAAATTATTTGCTGAGTAATTTGTAGGTAGGTAGTACCACAAGATAGATTTAACAAAGAAAGTGAGGATAGGACACAATAAAGAACAGATGTGATTAACTGGGGGAAAATTACTGGGCAGTCCAATCCTAAACTGTGCTGTTGCAGCCACGCCGCATGGCCTGCACTACATCCAATTTAGCCTAGGAATCAATTGGAGAACTCCTCAGGATAAGAAGTTTTTTTTCCCCCTTATATTTTTCCCACCCCTAAGGGGCTTCTCAGATCTGCACCAGCTATGTAGCTGGCACAAATCTAGGAAACCCAGTGTAATGCCAGGCAGGCCGGAGGACTTTTTTTCTACCCCAGACTGGTATGGTAGGGTGTTGGATTATATGTTTAGGGTTGCTTCCCTTTGTTCATTTGGGCAGGTGACGTGCAGGTAGGGTAGCCAGGACAGTACAGAATCCAGCATACATTCCGAGGTCAACAAGGTTGGGAGGTGAGCTAGGACTTCTCAGATCATACTTGTCTGGGTTGCTGAGGCTGGCTGGCAAGCTCCCAGTTGCATTTGGCAGAGAACAACAGTGGGCATGGACTCTAGGGTCTATGTTTGCACAGTATCCTCGATCCCTAGGGGCTGGTGTGATAAGCTCTCTTGTGTGTGATGACCAAGGGGGCTTTGATCCAGGATGTGATGCCTGTGTAGCCTGGGGAACGTAGATGGCTGGTGCCATTTCCCCCAAATTAGTAGCTCGCATGTGTGTGTGTGTGTGTGTGTGTGTGTGTGTGTGTGTGTGTGTGTGTGTGTGGTGTTTTAGATTACCCCATGCTGCAGGTTTTCTGATTGCATTAATAAAGTAACCCTTTATCCCAAGCCTTTTTCTGGCATGCTCCTTTTGGAGGTGCAATGAAGCTTAAAGGTAAGCTTCTCTTTTGCTTGCAGGGCTGCAAACTCAACAGTTCATGGCTCTGATTTGTGCTTGTGACATAGGACCTTGGCTAGGTTTGTCTGATTATACCAGATTAGTATACTGTTAATAATATTCATTCAGATCTCAAGGGAATGGTTGTGGACAAATTACGAACTAAATATTTAACCAGTCATCCACACCCATATTTATTGTAATTTACAGTGAAAAATCTGCTGTTAAGTTTCATCTCCCTTCTTCCCTACTGCGAAATGGATGTTTACCTGAGCTGCCACTGGAAATGACCTGGTTTACTTGCACAATTATATAACCCTGGGTGCTTCAGTCAAGTAGATGAAAAACAATTCCCTGAAAGACATATGGAACATCATTTGGGTTGGCCTTTTCAAATCTGCAAGCAAGGTTTGAGCCTCTGACATGGTTAGGTTATTTCCTTTACACCGATGGCAAATTTCTGCTGAGTGCAGTTTGTCACTTATCAAAATGACCACTTTTTGTTTCAACATGAGGAAATATTGAATCAAAAAAGATGCACTATTTAATCAAAAGATGGACTATTTAATCCATGTTTAGACACTTTTTAAACTAAAATTGACTCAGCAAGCTTTGTAAGCCTTAAAAATGCCTCTGAAAAAGGATCAGCAACTGATTGATTGACTCAGAGCCTGATCCAACCCTGGGCCAGTGCTGGTTTCCTGCACACTGCCCAGGAAATGGCCGTTGCGACATAAGGCAGTTGGTGGCAGCCAGAACGATGGAGTCACTAGCAGAGAAGACAGTACGGGCAGGTGCTGGGCCTCTGTGCCAGTCAGAGGAACACTGGGAGCCATTGACTGAGTGAGGGGAAGGGGAGGAGGGCAGTTCAGGCCCAGAAGGGGAGCGGAGACAGCAGCAGAGGCTACTGCCATATCCCATCGCCCCTTCTGTGCCAGAAAGCCCTACTCATGTTGGCTCAGATCAGCATCAGCAGCTGAGCTTGTCCAGATTGAGTAGACCCATAGGGTCTTGACATAAGGTCAGCTGCTTCTCTGGATCTGTGGGATACAGCAGCGACCATTTCAACACCACTGTACTGCAGTGTGGGCAGCCTGGATAGGATTGAACTGCCCGAGCATAGCAGTGGCATTCCATGTTGTGTGCTTTGGAGCCCAATCCTGAATAGATTCATGTGGAGGTAAATCCCACTGAAGTTAGCAGACCCAATTTTGAGTAAAAAAGAACAGCCTAACAGTACCTTAAATCGTTTATTTCAGCATTTGCTTCTGTGAACTACAATCCACGCCATCAGATGCAGAAACTTATGTGGAAATAAGAAGCTTCTGTCATTTTTGCTGTGACAGACCAACGCAACTACCTCTTTGGAAGTTATTCCAAGAAAGTGTGCGCAGGGTTGCTGTCATTGTCACATCCTTTGTCATCCTGATCAGTAATCTGATTTATGTCTGAAATACAGAGGCAACTAGAGTTTTCAACATATTTTAATTTTATACTTTTTCTATAAGATACAGATCTTTTTAGATGAAGGTCCTCTCCAGTGGGGTAGCTGGGGGGGTGCGCAAAGCACTAAGTTTTGCAAGCAGGCTCACCACAGCGTGCAAGTGGCCCCTCCCCCTCCCCTTCAGAGCCATTCTGGGTGGGGGGGGGAGCAAAATGGAGTCCTTGCCACCGTTTTGCTCTCCCGCCTGAAATGATTCTGAAGGGGAGAGGGACTGATTGCACGCTGCGGTGAGGCTTCTGGCAAAACTTAGGCTCCAAAGGGGAGGGGGGCTGATTGCATGCTGTGGTGAAGCTCCCAGCAAAATTTAGGACTTTGCAACCCCTCTAGTTATGCCACTATTCGTCTCTCAGGGTCAAAGTATGTATTATGTCAATAACTTCTGTGGTTTGGTGAATAGCCCCTGAGTGGGGAGAGGGACAATCAAGTAACATGTGGGAAGGGAAGCTTAAACCATTTGCCCTTGTTGTCCCAATTTGGATACCCTTCCCCCCACCTGTAGTTATAATATTGCCACTATAAATCAATGGCATGGCTGCATTTGGAACATTGTGTGCAATTCTGGTCAACACCCCTCAAGCAGGATATTGTGGAAATGTTCAGAGGGTTGGAACATCTTCCTTATGAGGCAAGAACACACCATTTGGGGCTTTTTAGCTTAGAGAAAAAGGCCGTTAAGGGGAACATGTTTGAGACCTAAAATTATGCATGATGTGGAGACCCTGATGTGGAGAGAAGTTTTCCTTCCTCTCTCACAGTACTAGAGCCAGAAGCCTTTCAATGAAACTGATTGGTGGGAGACTTAGGATGGACAAAACGATAAAATAAAACACAGCGCATGACTGATCCGTGGAATTTGCTGCCACAAGATGTGGTGATGGCTACTCCCTTGAAAGGCTTTAAAAGGGGACTGGACACATTCATGGAGGACATGATGGAGAGCACATAATCATGATAACTATGTGTTATCTTCAGGTTCAGCAGCTGCATGTTTAGCTTGCTATTTGTTTAGAATAAAAACATGTGACTTCTTCAGTACTGTTTGGGTTGTGACTGTATATAAAATGGTGATGCTGAACAGTTTTGTAAGAAAGCCCTGTGCTGACTCCCGAGTGATACTGGCCATTTGACAACATTTAACTGGAGGAGTCCTGTGCTGCACCATAAGCTGTAGTTACCTTGGTGACCATTGGTCAACAAAAGTCCTCCTTACCCTCCGTTCTTGTTACAGCTGTGAAGGTTTTTCCATCTCTGGACTGCTATAAAGCAATTGCAGAGAATCCCAGGAGCAGGTCAGCAGAGGCACCCACAGTGAATCCTCACTAAAAAGGAACAATTAGTGTCTTGCCTTTCCAAGGGGCAGAGCCAACAGTTCTCAGGGTCCCTTGACATGTACCATTGATGGTATGCGCATTGCTGCCTCTGCAGTTCCTTACATGGTAGTTTCTATTAAAGTCTTTCATCCATGTACTTTGGCTTCTTATGGCGCAATCCTAATGTGTACTTAGGCACATTTGTGCCTCCTCAGGAGGAAGCCAGGCCAGTGCTCCCAGAAGCGCTGGCCTGCGGAGGCTGATGGAAGACTCCATGCCAGCTTCCTCCCAGCGCCTTGGACGCTTCCTCCCAGCGCAAGGACGAAAGGTAGGTGGGGAGGAGGAGGAAGGAGGGAGGCATTCCTGGGCAGGGAGAGGGAGGTGGGACTGGGATCCAGTAGTTATGCCAGGTCCCAATCCCCGTTCCTGGGGAGAATGAAGTGGCTTCAAACCACTCTGCTCCTCCTCAGAATTGTGCCACCTCCAGAGGTGGCACAAGTCCAAGGAGACCCATTGGGAACAGCAGCCCTTACCCAGAGGTAAGGGGGAAAGTTTACCCTTGCCTCTGTCTAAGCAACTTAGCACAGCAACTGTGTTCCAGCACAGGATAGGATTGTGCCCTTAGTGAACTTAGATATCAGCGTGATCTTATGCATCTTCAAAGGTGCATAAAAAAACCAGGGCTGGCCTATCCATGAGGCCAATTGAAGCTGTCGCCTCAGGCAGCTTGTTCCTTGCCCCCATTGCTCCTCCTTTTCCTTTCTCTCCCTAGATTGGAAAAGGAAGGGGGTAGAGAGAAAGGGGAAATATGCAGGGGTAGAGAATGCTGAGCTAGAACATTGGAGGGTGGGAGGAGCAGAAGTGGGCACATCATTTGGTAAGGGGGAGCAGCATTGGCATGTTGCCTCAGGCATCAACAGGCCTTGGGCTGGCCCTGAGAAGACGGAGGGATCAGACCAAGGGGACTTGTAGTGCAGTTTCTCACCATGGCTAACCAGATGCCTTTACAAGTAGGACATGAAAGCAAAAGCCCACCGAAGCTCTTTTCCACCAGCGACTGGTCTTCAGTGGCAGGCCTCCAAACAGGAAGGTTTAGCTATCTTGCCTGATAGTCACTGGCAGACATCCTCCATAGCTGTGTGGTTTGTACAAGCTCTGGGCAACTAAGGGCGCAAAACTAACCAGTATTCTAGCACTGACCTAGCCTCAGTGCAGGCCCAAGTTAAGGTAACAAACATGCCCTTACCTTGAGGAGGTCCCTCTTGACTGCCTCCCACTGCAGGATGCAGTGCACGCCACATTGGCACAGCTATGTCAGTGCTGGAAAGTTGGTTAGGATTGCGCCCTAAATCATGCAGGCGGAGAGCGTTCCAAACCTCCAGTATGGCAGCAAATGAGGCCGCCTCATCTGGCTCGTTTAAGGTACGTACAAAAAGGGGGCCACAAACGCAAAGCTCCTTCTCGCCTGTCTGCATGGTGGTGCAAGCTCTCACAGTATGAATCCCAACCAGGAAAGAATACATCCACAGATGCCTAATCCCTGTGGAAATCAATGAGATAATTTCCACAGGACTCATTTCAGTCTCACTGAGCTCCACAGAAGCTAGAACCTAATTAGCTTTCTTTGGATTGGGGCTGCTGAATTTACCCTAGGATACTTTTACCAAAAATGGGAGCGCAATTTGTTTTTAAGGCTAGGGATTAGAATTACAATCAGCAGGTTTAAAAAAAGGATTTTAACACTGTCTAAAAAAAGAACAGACTATTAAATGTTAACCACCCTTTCCCCAGGTAAAATGTTTCACTCAATCATTTTCATACTGGTCTCTAGAAATAACTGCAAACAATTATTCGAATGGTAAATGCAATAGTCTTCCTGCTCCCAAAGCCCATAAATTCTCCTCCCCTGAGTAGATAAAGGTTAGATTCAGATGTAACTGGCGATGATGATTTCCTGTCATAAGAATGAGTCTCAGGGGCTCATATGCTCACCCCAACCCCCTCTTTTTTTGTGCACGAGGGTAGGAGGTTAAAGCTTCCACTTCCAGTTGCATCTAAACCACAGTGTGCCTGTGGACCTCCTGAAAGCATCTGTTGGTCACTGTGGGAAACCGGATGCTGGACTTGGTGTAACTTCAGTCTCAATCTTCAGAGTCCTTCTCATGTTACTTCTGAAGCAAGGTGCATTTGTCTTTTGATAACTGTGAGCAGAGGTGAATCAGAAAAAGAAATAGTGGATGCCATAAAAGGAGCCACATGCATTTCGGGATGGGATAAACTTTTGCCCCACAAGTTAGCTTCATGACAGAAAGACCGAGAAGAGGTTCAGTGCCATCAGCTTCTCATGTACCTAAAGGCAGAATAACATTTGATTTATAGATTTAACACCAGGGTAGATGTAGGTGAGTGAGGACATATTTGTTTACTTCTACAAATGTTTAAAACAACAGGAAATTTGTATAAGTAGTTTGGAAGCAGGTGACTGTCACTGTGTTATGAGGGCTGGTGTTATTTATTGGCTAGCCATTGGTTCATATGGGAGTAGCTTTGAATCTCTTTGAATCTCTTTGTGTTTTGCATTGAGTGCCACATGTATGACTATATGCCTCTGGGGCATAAGTCATGGGTGTGTTCTCGGTGCAAGGAGCTCCAGGGACTCAGGGAATGCGTCCACTCCCTTGAAGCCTTGGTGGCCGACCTGGAGAAGCAGAGGCAGGCAGAGAAGGACCATGGGGAGACTTCTGGGGACGATCAGGTTTCGTCCCACCTTCAGGCGTGCAGCTCCTCATCTGCCCAGGTGGGAAGTCTCAGGGCTGGAGGACATCATCCTGGAGAGGAGGGAAACAATCCCCTAGGGGGGACCCCTTCTCCCAGGGACGGGTCCATATCCGAATGCACTCAAGATACTCCTCGGCAGGAGGGGGGTTGGGGGCTTCTTGTAGTGGGGGATTTGATTATTAGAAACATAGAGAGGGGGGTTTGTGATGGATGTGAGGACTGCATGGCAACTTGCCTGCGTGGTGCAAAGGTTGCGGACATCACTTCTCGTTGAGACAGGCTGGTAGGTAGTGCTGGGGAGGAGGTAGTGGTTGTGGTGCATGTCGACACCAATGATGTGGGCAAGTGAAGCCGGGAGGTCCTGGAGGCCAAATTTAGGCTATTAGGTAGGAAGCTGAAAGCCAGGACCTCAAAGGTAGCGTTCTCTGAAGTGCTACCTGTTCCACGCTCAGGGCCAGCTAGGCAGGCGGAGATCAGGGGTCTCAATGTGTGGATGAGGTGGTGGTATAGGGAGGAGGGGTTTAGATTCGTTAGGCACTGGGGAACGTTTTGGGACAAGCGGGGCCTGTACAAGAGGGACGGGCTTCACTTGAATCAGAATGGAACCAGACTGCTGGTGCATAACATTAAAAAGGTGGCAGAGCTGCTTTTAAACTGATCCCTGGGGGAAAGCCGACAGGAGCCGAGGGGCATCCAGTTCGGGACTCCTCATCCCTATGGGACGAGGATGGGGAGGTTAGAGAACAACAAGACAAAGGCAGAGTAGGAGAAGAAATAGGGAATGGTAGCATGATGGGATGTGATAGACGGTTTGGCACAATGAGAGGAGGCGGGGACAAAGGAGCTAATAAGCAGCCCATCCTGGGGCATTCCATGTACAAATGCTTTTATGCAAGTCTGTTGCAGTAAGCAAGCAGCCCAAAGCACTGCGTCTGCAGCTCAAGGCCAGGCAACGTACTCCCGGGAATGAAGACGACACACGGCAGTTGTCCACCACCAGATGTCCTTTACTATGTACAAGATATTTACAGTTCCAAGCAGACTTGCAAGCAAACAGTTCAGATAGCATTCCTTTCCAACACACAGATCACGATCCTCACCGACGTAGCTTCCCGCACACAATCCACTTCTCCTTCTCCCACACCGCAGCTTGCACAGGCTGCAGTATATACTGGTGCTAGCCAATCAGAGGTGAGCTACTGTCTGGTAATGTGATGACTCACCATCTGGTGATACAAGGGGTGACATACCAGGTGACCAGGTATTGCATCAGCCACTCCTATGATGCTATACTGTGTGCTACGCCAAGACATCAGGGTCTTGCTCTATCCAGCCTGTAAATTCCCTGCAGGCCTGGGGCTGATACCATAACATCTGAGCAAAGATGGGAGAACTGGAATGTCTGGTAACTAGGGAAAACATTGACATAGTGGGGATAACAGAAACCTGGTGGAATGCGGAAAATCAGTGGGATACAGCAATCCCGAGCTATAAACTCGACAGGAGGGACAGGGAGGGGTGTGTTGGAGGTCGGGTGGCCATTTACGTTAAGGAAGGGATAGAATCCAGCAAAATAGAGATTGAAGATGGGTCTGACTCCACCATAGAATTTCTGTGGGTTAAATTACCAGGCCTGAGGAGTGATGTAATACTGGGGGTGTACTATCGTCCTCCAGACCAGAAACCGGAAGGGGACCTTGAAATGAGGAAACAGATCAGGGAGGTGACAAGGAGGGACAGGGTTGTAATCATGGGGGACTTCAATTATTCTCATATTGACTGGATCAGTTTGTGTTCTGGTCACGAAAAGGAGACCGGATTCCTTGACATGCTAAATGACTGTGCCTTAGAGCAGCTAGTCATGGAGCCCACCAGAAGACAGGTGACTCTGGATTTAATATTGTGCGGTACTCAGGATCTGGTTAGAGATGTCAATGTTACTGAGCTGTTGGGGAACAGTGATCATGCTGCGATCCATTTCGACATGCACGTCGGGGGAATACCGACTACCGGGCAAACCTCTCACAAAAACCCTTGACTTCCGACGGGCGGACTTCCCTCAAATGAGGAGGCTGGTTAGAAGGAGGTTGAAAGGGAAGGTAAAAAGTGTCCAATCTCTCCGGAGTGCATGGAGGCTGCTTAAAACAACAGTAATAGAGGCCCAGCAGAGGTGTATACCACAAAGGAAGAAGGGCTCGACTAAGTCCAGGAGGGTGCCCGCATGGCTAACCAGCCAAGTTAGAGAGGCCGTAAAGAGCAAGGAAGCTTTTGTAAATGGAAGTCTTGCTCTAATGTGGAGAATAAAAAGGAACATAAACTGTGGCAAAAGAAATGAAAGAAGGTGAAATGGGAGGCCAAGAGAGACTATGAGGAACACATGGCTAGCAACATTCAGGGGAATAATAAAAGCTTTTTCAAATATGTTAGAAGCAGGAAACCTGTCAGAGAAGCGGTTGGCCCTCTGGATGGTGAGGGAGGGAAAGGGGAGATAAAAGGAGACTTAGAGATGGCAGAGAAATTAAATGAGTTCTTTGCATCTGTCTTCATGGCAGAAGACCTCGGGCAGATACCGCTGACCAAACGGCCCCTCCTGACCAAGGAATTAAGTCAGATAGAGGTTAAAAGAGAAGATGTTTCAGACCTCATTGATAAACTAAAGATCAATAAGTCACCAGGCCCGGATGGCATCCACCCAAGAGTTATTAAGGAATTGAAGAATAAAGTTGCTGATCTCTTGACTAAAATATGCAGCTTGTCCCTCAAAACAGCCACGGTGCCAGAGAATTGGCGGATAGCAAATGTCACACCGATCTGTAAAAAGGGAAAGAGGGGGGACCCGGGAAACTATAGGCTGGTCAGCCTAACATCTATACCGGGTAAGATGGTGGAATGCCTCATCAAAGATAGAATCTCAAAACTAGACGAAAAAGCCTTGCTGAGGGAGAATCAGCATGGCTTCTGTAATAATAATAATAATAATAATAATAATAATAATAATAATAATAATAATAATAATATACAGTATTTATATACCGCCTTTCTTGGTCTTTTTTCAAGACTTTATTCACGGCGGTTTACATAGGCAGGCTTATTAAATCCACGCAGGGATTCTGTAAGGGTAAGTCTTGCCTCATGAACCTTTTAGAATTCTTTGAAAAGGTCAACAGGCATGTGGATGTGGGAGAACCCGTGGACATTATATATCTGGACTTTCAGAAGGCTTTCACCATGGTCCCTCACCAAAGGCTACTGAAAAAACTCACAATGGGGAGAGGTGGAAAGCGGTGTGCCCCAAGGAAGGTCCTGGGACCGGTGCTTTTCAACCTCTTCATAAATGACCTGGAGACAGGGTTGAGCAGTAAGGTGGCTACGTTTGCAGATGACACCAAACTTTTCCGAGTGGTGAAGACCAGAAGTGACTGTGAGGAGCTCCAGAAGGATCTCTCCAAACTGGCAGAATGGGCAGCAAAATGGCAGATGCATTTCAATGTAAGTAAGTGTAAAGTCATGCACATTGGGGCAAAAAATCAAAACTTCACACATAAGCTAATGGGTTCTGAGCTGTCTGTGACAGATCAGGAGAGAGATCTTGGGGCGGTGGTGGACAGCTCGATGAAAGTGTCGACCCAATGTGTGGCGGCAGTAAAGAAGGCTAATTCCACTCTTGGGATAATTAGGAAAGGCATTGAGAATAAGACAGCTAATACTGTAATGTCTTTGTACAAATTAATGGTTAGGCCACACCTGGAGTATTGCATCCAGTTCTGGTCACCACATCTCAAAAAGGATATAGTGGAAATGGAAAAGGTGCAAAAGAGAGCAACTAAGATGATTACTGGGCTAGGGCACCTTCCTTATGAGGAAAGGCTACGGCGTTTGGGCCTCTTCAGCCTAGAAAAGAGGCGCCTGAGGGGGGACATGATGGAGACATATAAAATTATGCACGGGAAGGATAAAGTGGATAGAGAGATGCTCTTTACACTCTCACATAACACCAGAACCAGGGCACATCCACTAAAATTGAGTGTTGGGAGAGTTAGGACAAACAAAAGAAAATATTTCTTTACTCAGCGTGTGGTTGGTCTGTGGAACTCCTTGCCACAGGATGTGGTGATGGCATCTGGCCTGGATGCCTTTAAAAGGGGATTGGACAAGTTTCTGGAGGAAAAAGCCATTACGGGTTACAAGCCATGATGTGTATGTGCAACCTCCTGATTTTAAAAATGGGCTATGTATCAGAATGCCAGATGCAAGGGAGGGCACCAGGATACAGGTCTCTTGTTATCTGGTGTGCTCCCTGGGGCATTTGGTGGGCCACTGTGAGATATAGGAAGTTGGACTAAATGGGCCTATGGCCTGATCCAGTGGGACTGTTCTTATGTTCTTAATCCTCACTTGTTCTTTCCAGCTAATCTACTTCCCACACAAATTGTGAATCAAACACTGATTTTATCCAGTGAATAACTCTATTTGCAAATGAGGTTACAACAGAGATTTTAATGGAACTGTTTGTACAGCAAAGGCTGTTTTCATTTTCTGCATTAACTCATAGGGACTGGTAGTTGATTATGTGGAAAAACCAGTGACGTGCAGTGAGATCTAGGTCGGGGGAGGCAACACACACTCACTCTCCCCCTCCCTCTCCCCTTAAACTCAGTCTCTACAACACACACACACACACTGCCCCCTCCAGAAATAAAGCTCAGCTTCTGCAACACACACTCTCCTTTTCAATAATTTTTTTTAGAAAATTCACCTCTTTTTCTCCCACAGAGCTGGAGAGAGCTCAGCATAAGCTTCCTGAAGCAACTAGAAAATGACTGCTCTTGGTATTTTAGAGAGCCGGTCCATTGAGCAGGCTCCTCCCTGCTTTTTTCCTGGGTTTTTTTTTTTTGGTAACAGAAGAACCTTTCCAGCTGCCTCCCCAGAGCTTGTTGATGCAGGTATCCTGCAATTTTTTAATTAGCCAATTATCCTGTCCTCCCCCTCCCTTTTTTTTGTAGCTAGCTATGAATACAATCCAACCTGCTGGAGGCAACTCTTCCTGATGCCTCCCCAGAGACTGATGACACAAGCACTGTCTTTTTTATTATTGGGCAAATGGAGGTAGCGCTCCCTGGTTGCACAAGCATCTCTGTCTGTTTTGTCCCTTGCAAGCCACCATAGCAACTGAGAGGATTGGCAGCTCTCCTTACTCTCTTCATATATGTGTGTGCGTTGCTTTAAATGGACTGTGTGCTGCAGCAGAGAGAAGCACCTTGGGAAAGGCAAAAGGTACTTTTCTTTTCTTTTTAACTTGTGGAATCCGTTTTATTTTCTTGTTGGGTCAGATGAGGCTCTGCCTACCCTGCCTATCCTGACTGCATGCCACTGGGAGAAAGCACTGCCATTTTCATTACTTTTATTGTACTTTCCCCACAGAAATGGCAGCAACCATTAGGTGTGTTTGTGTATGTATGTATATGTGTGTCTCCCTCTGTGATGCAGGTACAGAACATCGGAATACAGCACACTCAGGTTCAAATCCCTAATAAACATAGAACCTTCACTCTGTGGTAGAGCTCCATTTAATCCAGTCACAGAACTGTGGGGCAACCTGTGGGGCATGGCTGTGCGAGGACTTCTGAGGGTAAATCCAGATGGTTTTCATTTCAGGGACGAGGCATGCGGTTGCAATGCTTCTACTCCCTGCCCTCCAGACTATGAAGTTTCTGGCTGGTCCGTCTGGCTTACAAACGCTACTTGCTGTTTTTTGTTGCATTCCCTTAGCACAGCCATTTTCAACCACTGTGCCGTGGCACACTGGTGTGCTGTGAATGGTCTGCAGGTGTGCCACGGGAGTTTGAGGAAAGGTATGGGATTTATTGGGGGATGTGAGCCCCCCCACCAATAGCATGGTATGCCTTGCCACTTGTCAAAAGACTGATGGTGTGCCTTGAAAATTTCAGCACCTTGTCAGTATGCCATGAGTCAAAAAAGGTTGAAATCCACTGCTCTAGCACAATGTCAAGAGCATTGAGAGCTACTGCCACCTGGTCAAATACTTACAGAACCTCTTAAGTAGCTATGCTGCTCTGCATTTATTTATCCACACTGCCCCCATGCTTTGGAAAGCACATGCATATGCTAGTTACCACCCCCCTCCACCCCCATGCCTAGAAACCAGACAGTGGAGCATAACTGTCTCGTGGTATGCCTCCCCATTTGCCCTTCAGGGAGACCAAGTGTGGAATGGTGTGTGGGCCAGCAGCAAGAGTGCGCTACCTCAGGGGTTGACCTCAGCAGGAGTGGGCTTCTGGATGGGCATGGGGTCCTAGTATGTGCCCACCAGGCCTCAACTCTGAAGCCACCCTTGCATATAATTCCTAATGTGGTGCACCATAGATTTGTACAAGAGCATTACAAGACTGGCAGTTGTATTTGCAATCCCTTTCTTAATAACTCTCAGTATAGAATCTGCCTTTTTTGCAGCTACCAGTGTTTGCACTGAGATATCCATCCAAAGACCTCTTTCCTGGCTAGTCACTGCCTGTGCAGACCCGATCAGTGCGTATGAGAAAGCCCCGCTCAATTCTTCAGTTTATGGAGTGAGCTTGAGAGCGCAATCCAGAAAATGCGCTAGGCTGGCATAAGTCCCTTATGCTGGCCCATGAATGTTGCAAACATGCCAGAAGGCACATTTGTACCTCCTCCTGAGTCAGCTGGACTGGCACACAGATGCAAGGCGGGGGGAGAGTGGGTGGTGGGTAGGCCCGTGGGTGGGCCAAAGCTGAACAGGGGGGTGGGTTCAGGATCTGGCACTTGTGCCGGATCCTAACCCCAGTCCTGTGTGACCTGGAGCATTTCTGGACTGCTCAGATCTGTGCCACCCCTTTAGGGGGCACAGATCTGATTAGCCCCATTGGAGCTGCTGAGGTGTTATTTGGGGTAAGGAGAATGAATTCCCCTTGCCCCAGGCTGAGCCGCAGGGACCCCAGTCCTGCTCTGGATGTGGGGCAGGTCAGACAGTCTCCCTGTTACATCTTGGGTTAAGATTGGGCTGTGAGTCTGTCACATGCTTGCAGCCCAATCTACTTTACAGAATTA
Source organism: Tiliqua scincoides (assembly GCF_035046505.1). Lineage (NCBI taxonomy): Eukaryota > Metazoa > Chordata > Lepidosauria > Squamata > Scincidae > Tiliqua > Tiliqua scincoides. The sequence continues at coordinate 38,332,921 of NC_089824.1, read as the reverse complement.
TTGCAAGGATAAAACTGGGAAGAAGACCACAATGGAAGATGCTCCTTGGTGGAAGGGTGACATTAAAATGTAATAAACTATAAAAATAAATATATCGCAAATGGTTTGACAAAGATAATGAGACATTAGCCATTATTGACTCAGTTGGAATTATTATTAATGAATGCTGGGGGCATACCATGATGTATTCATTTATTTAGTGGTTTGCAATGACCGGAATGTCAGAAAATCCTGTTGTTCTATATAAGTACTGCTGCCAAAAAAATAACTCAAAATGTAGCTGTGACCAAATGCTTACTGGAAATCTCTGCCCTAAGAACTCTGATCAGAATTTGCGTGACAAAAATATGCATTCGGAAATCTGCATTTTCAGATGTCTATTTCGGGCGAACAGGACCAGTCTGTTCTGGAGGATGACAGAGGAAGTTGCCTCAGGTGGTGTACTGGCAAGGGGTGCCTGCTACCTACCTCCACTCACCTGCCTCTGTCACTTCTCCTCTCTTCCACTCCTTGAATTCAGAAAGGAAGCAGTGCATGGAGCAGAAGTGTGGAGGAGAGGAAAGTGGTGGGCTAGAGCATTTCCGGCATACTCTTTTACCCCATTCCCTTCTTCCCTTTTGAATGCAGGGAGCAGCGGTAGGAGAAGAAGCAGAGGTGGCAGCACCAGGACCACCAACACCACAGTTTTAAGGGTATTAAATCACAGTCATGTGCTGCTTAACAACAGGGATGTGGACCGGCGTGTGGTCAAGCGAGGCTTGACACTATGTGAAGCCTCCTAAGGCAAGGCAAGCTCCGCTCCCCTCACCTCTGGAGGCTTTTCTGAGCCTCCCAGTGGCAGTGTGTGGATGCGCTCTGCCTCTGTGAGGCTCAGAATGCCGGAATCGCATGAGAGACATGACTTCTGTTTTCCTCCAGGAAACCGGAAATTGCATCTCTCATGCGACTGGGACATTCTGAGCTTTGCAGAGGTAGCATTTGGATGCACGCTGCCTCTGGGAGGCTCAGAAAAGCCTCCCGAGTTTCCCTTAGCTTTTGAGGTTTGGGGGGTGCGGCCTCTGGATAGTGGCGGCCATCACATATGCGACCTGTTGCTGGCTGGAAGGTCATTAAGGGGCGCACACTTGTATAAACCGTTGGAGTGGGGAAAGCAGAAAAAGAGATAATGGTTGCACTCCTATGCACACTGGGAAGCCACATTGAACAGAGCGGGGTGTTATGAGTTGACATGCATAGTTTTGTGCTGCAACTTAACCCTTCTTGGCATGATAATTTTCAGGTTATTCAAGTCCCGTTTGACTGAGGCTTCTTCCAGTAAAATATTTGACAATCAAAACCAAAAGTCAATTGTTTTGATGCTTAAAAGAGATCTTAGCTATACAGGTTATGCCTTGTATCCACAGGGGATTGGTTACTGGACTCCCTGCAGATACTGAATACTGATCATCAAATCTGCGGTTTTCAGCCCACCTGGGCTCTGAATGCAACTGGAGACTTGCTCCTGTTGTGTTTGAAGTCCTTCTGGGCCTCAGAGAGGCAGCACCACTGTGCATGACCTCTCTGAGGCTCAGAATGCCGCCAGGATCCTTTCTAATGCAACTTCTCATGAAACCGGAAATCACATTAGAAAGACTCCAGGCAGCATTCTGAACCTCAGAGAAGCTGTGTGTGGTGACATGCAGCGTCTCTGAGGCTCAGAAAATCAACCAGATGCGAACAGAACTAGGTTCTGGTGGCGGTCTGGGAGGTCGGTGGGAGGTGGGGGCGATCTGGGGGTTCTGCATCCACAATAAGGCAAATCCACGGAAGGTCAATCCACAGATAAAGAGACTCCACCTGTATACAATTATCTGTTACCCCTCTTGTGCATTCTGAGGCAACAACTACACATTTTGAGCATCAGAGAATATTTGGAACAAGCTTTTAAATAATTTTAATATGATGGGAAACCAATCTGAAATGAAGGCCTCTGTTCTCAGCAACCAAGGTAGCTTTGCAACATTTGCAACAAGTGGAGTTGTGCGACTTAGAAGCTTCCTTATTACAGTCAGGCAGGGACTCTTTGTCCATGTCCTAGGGCAATGATTTTCAACCTTTTTATCTCATGGCACACTGACAAGGCACTAAAACGGTCAAGGCACACCACCAGGTTTTTGCCAATTGACAAGGCACACTATGCACCATGCTGCCAGTGGGGGCTCACATCTCCCATTGGCCCTATTAATAAATGACCTTCTACCAAATTCCTGTGGCACACCTGTGGACCACACGTGGCACACTGGTGTGCGATGGCACAGTGGTTGAAAATGGCTGTCCAGAGGGCCGGTATAAGAGATCCTTGAATGGAGGCTGATACCCTGACATCTCCTTATAAGGATGGGTTAGTTCATAGAAGCAGAAGGGGAAGGTTTGGGACTATGATAGAAAGCATCTTTTTCAACACACATGTCCTGTTTTGGCCTCATGTGAGGACTCACGAGGAGTGATGTGCCAAGGCAAGCAGCAGAACTACAGGACTTTGGAGAGCTCAGAGGGACCAACTTGATCCTAGGAGTCCCAGCTCCAGCTCTTTTGTGTCAATTGGCACTGACTGTCCTTCTCAGCTACTATGGAGTGAGGACCCTTGGAAGGGCAGCCTCTGGGTCTGGAGTTGAGCTCTCTGCCACTGCTTAACCTGTTCTTGTCTGCTCATGTTTCCACCATGTGCAGGTAGTAAAGAGCAAGGGGTTCCTGGTTTGTTAGGGTTCAACCCCTCAGGTAAGTGTGACTGAGGGCGGACTATTCCTAAGGAGCTCCAAGAGCTCGTCACTATGTGAATCATCCTCACTTTCAGGGTGTGGGTCCTACAGCTCAGCACCTGGAATTGGTGCCAGAGATTTAAGGCACAATCCTAACCAGCTTTCCAGCACTGACATAGCTGTGCCAGTGGGGTGTGCACTGCATCCTGCAGTGGGGAGGCAGTCATAAGAACAGCCTCAATGGATCAGGCCATAGGCCCATCTAGTCCAGTTTCCTGTATCTCACAACAGCCCACCAAATGCCCCAGGGAGCACACCAGATAACAAGAGATCTGTATCCTGGTGCCCTCCCTTGCATCTGGCATTCTGATACATAGCCCATTTCTAAATGCAAATAGAGTTATTTACTGGATAAAATCAGTGTTTGATTCACAATTTGTATGGGAAGTAGATTAGCTGGAAAAAACAAGTGAGGATTAAGAACATAAGAACAGTCCCACTGGATCAGGCCGTAGGCCCATCTAGTTCAGCTTCCTATATCTCACAGCGGCCCACCAAATGCCCCAGGGAGCATACCAGATAACAAGAGACCTGCATCCTGGTGCCCTCCCTTGCATCTGGCATTCTGATACATAGCCCATTTCTAAAATCAGGAGGTTGCACATACACATCATGGCTTGTAACCCGTAACGGATTTTTCCTCCAGAAACTTGTCCAATCCCCTTTTAAAGGCATCCAGGCCAGATGCCATCAGCACATCCTGTGGCAATGAGCTCCACAGACCAACCACACGGTGAGTAAAGAAATATTTTCTTTTGTTTGTCCTAACTCTCCCAACACTCAATTTTAGTGGATGGCCCCTGGTTCTGGTGTTGTGTGAGAGGGTAAAGAGCACCCCTCTATCCACTCTATCCTTCCCGTGCATAATTTTGTGTCTCAATCATGTCCCCCCTCAGGTGCATCTTTTCTAGGCTGAAGAGGCCCAAATGCCATAGTATTTCCTCATAAGGAAGGTGCACTAGCCCTGTAATTATCTTAGTTGCTCTCTTTTGCACCTTTTCCATTTTCACTATGTCCTTTTTGGGATGTGGTGGCCAGAACTGGACGCAGTACTCCAGGTGTGGCCTTACCATCGATTTGTACAACGGCATTATAATATTAGCTGTTTTGTTCTCAATACCTTTTAATAATAATAATAATAATAATAATAGGTATTTATATACCGCCTTTCTTGGTCTTTATTCAAGACTTTATTCAAGGCGATTTACATAGGCAGGCTTTATTTAAATCCCTTATTGAATAGGGATTTTTACAATTGAAAGAAGGTTCTTTCTTTCAAGAACCACTACATTCAGGTGTTTCATTCCGATCTGGCTTCACATTCTGGCCTCCATCCTCCCACGCTCAGAGCAGATGGAATAGCTCGCCTTCAGCTTGTTAGCTGCTTCAAGGTCATACTGTGCCGGTAGCCTCAAACTGGCGACCTTGTGGATGTTATGTTCAGGCAGACGGAGGCTCTAGCCTCTAGACCAGACCTCCTGCCCTTTTCTAATGATCCCAAGCATAGAATTGGCCTTCTTCACTGCTGCCGCACATTGGGTTGATACTTTCATCGACCTGTCCACCACCACCCCAAGATCTCTCTCCTGATCTGTCACAGACAGCTCAGAACCCATCAGCCTATGTGCGAAGTTTTGATTTTTTGCCCCAATGTGCATGACTTTACACTTACTTACACTGAAACACACTTGCCATTTTGCTGCCCATTCTGCCAGTCTGGAGCGATTCTTCTGGAGCTCCTCACAATCACTTCTGGTCTTCACCACTTGGAAAAGTTTGGTGTCGTCTGCAAACTTAGCCACCTCACTGCTCAATCCAGTCTCCAGGTCATTTATGAAAGGTAGAAGAGCACCAGTCCCAGGACAGATTCTTGGGGCACACCGCTTTTCACCTTGCTCCACTGTGAAAATTGACCATTGACAATTCACCATTCTGTCAAGGAGGCCTCTTCAAGGTAAGGGCATGTTTGTTACCTTACCTTGGGTCTGCATTGCAGCTAGGTCAGTGCTGGAATGTTGGTTAGGATTGCACCCTAAATTAACTAACTGCCTCCCACCACCACAGGATGCAGTGTACACCTCATTGGCGCAGCTGCCTCAGCACTGGAAAGTTGAATAGGACTGGGCCCTAAGGTTTCTCTAATTGGGCAACATGCCCAATTCTTATTGCATGCAAAATGTGTAAGCGAATCGCTGTATGATGGCCAGAGATTTTGTTCAGAATGGTGAATTGCAGTCAGCTGGTTCAACCAAGGCTGAGAAAAATAGATTGAGTCATCATGTCCAGGGAGAAATGGTGCACATCCTTCCTTACTCATCCTTCCTTACTTTGTTACTCCTGTCCGGCTGCAATCAATTTTTTTTATGATAAGGGGATGGCAAGGTGGTTGGTAAGCATAGATATTTCTATCAGAGTAGCCTTACAATTAAGTGTCTTGAGAAACCTGCATTCAAACTCAAAGCAGTTCACAAAAGAAGGTACCTGGGAAAGCACAATCTGCACAATCACCAGGGTCTTTGTTGATATGTGCAACTTCTTTAATGACGATTAACTTCTAAAAGTTTGTCAGACATAAAAGCAGTACTAATCTGATTAGTAACTGTGCTAGAGTAAATCTACTGTAAAAATGGATCATACCACGGGTTTTGAACCTGATACCATGTAAGTCATTTGAGACTTGCCACTGTGAAACATAAAAGTCTCTTTGATGGAATATTTATTTCACAAGTTGTTTTTTTTAAAAAGGAACCCTAAGAAATAGCATTGTTTGTTTTTCAAAATTTGCTTGTAAAATTTTATTAGCAAAGGAGGCGATACTGCAGATGTGAATAAATAAACTCCACAGTGCTATTAGAGGAGATGAAAGGTCAGCAAAGCGGAACTGAAGCACTTGGGATAAAAGGAGACTGTTAATTTTCAAAACACATCTTTTAGCATCCGCTGCATAAAAATTAGGGCAGAATAAATACTTCAGAAACTATGTTTGTTAAGTGGAAAAATTTGCACACTTTGTTACATGGGACTTGGAAACTTTCAGTAGTTTTTCTGCCTGCCTTCCTACCTCCCCTTGTTTTCCTGCATGTCACACTCACACTCACAGCTACACATTTGAAAGTAGTGGAGCTTTTTCATTCCTTTGCAGTGCATATGCGCTGCTATGAGATTAATTATAAAATGTCAAAAACTCTTTGGCACTTGCAGTTGGGCCAGAGATATGTCAGCATCAGTGATGAATGGGTTCCCTGAGAGGAAGTGGAGAAAGGCCTCACCAGCAAAATGTAGCTATGGACCTTTGCGTTGAAAGCCCCAAACCTACAGTTTTTTTTTGACCACTGAAGACACAGAAATCAATTGCTAAGTTTGGTTCCACTTACAATTATCTGCAGTTTTTCCCCCCTGGGAATTCAAAAGGTGGAAGGGACCAGACAGGCAATGTCCAATCACTGCTGAAGTACAGGGGGCTGTAGGGGCATCCCTTTTACCTTTGGTTCACTTCCTTTCAATAATGTTTTTTGAAAGCTATGGGGGCATGATATGGCTAAATTGGGAGGAAAGACGGGGTGGGGCGGGGCATGTGAATTTCATTAAGTCTTCTATCTGTTCCACCATAGTTTGAGCACAAGTCGAATTCCATAGGCCAAGGACATGGATTCCATGTCATAATCATACATATTCATACATATTGGGCCACAAGCAACAAGCAGGATTGACAAAGATCAAACCTTCTGCAAGTCAGACAGTTGCAAGGCAGATTGCACCAGTTCATAGGTTAACATAGGAAGCAGCCTTGTAGTCAGACCATTGGTCAATCTAGCCCAGTAAAGTCTCCTCTAACTGAAAGCAGGGTTTCAGATGAGGCAGCTTTCCCAGACTTACCTGGAGATGCTAGGGAGACCTTTAGCTCTACCACTGAGCCACGGGCATGCCTCCTCAGTTGAGACCAGCAAGCCAAGGGACATGTTACAAGCAAGTCAGCAAACTGATGAAAAAAGAACAAAGGGACCCTGAAGCCTCTGGCAAACTTGGGGCTTTGTAACATTTATCTAAATAGCAGCACATTATTTTTCCCCAGAGCAATGAACTGCAGCCATTTATGCATGAGGAAGAAAGGAAATGAGCACACTGTGGGACATCACAAGGATGGGAGTAAATCTGGATTCTCCCAGTGCAATCATCAGCTTTGTCCACGTAATAACCTTGCAACATTGGTTAGGCTGAGAGGTAGTGACTAGACCAGGGGTCGGCAACCTTAAACACTCAAAGAGCCATTTGGACCCATTTTCTGGAGGGAAAAAAACCTCAGGAGCCACAAAACCCTTTTGACATCTAAAATGAAGATAATACTGCATATATAGTTTTTTTTTTACCTTTATGTTCTTATAGGTCCCATTTTTATAATGTAGCCCCCTCTTGTAGCTTTTAGTTAGTTTTGTCATACATTCTTGTCCTGTGTTTTCAGATGCCTGGTCCTCTATGGTGTTTTGCCTGATTCCAAGGCCATTCTCTGCCTGGAGAATTATGCCCACTTTAAGCAAATTAGCTCCCCTTCTTTCCACCAACAAATGACCCTGGTTCTACCCTGTAGTCCTGCTGGATCCAACCTCCAGGGTAGCTCGCCTGTTCAACCTGCAGAGGTCCTCTCTCCTGCCAGCAGCCTCCCACCACTACAGCAGACCCTGGGTTCTCAGCAGGTCTTGGGCACAGCAGCCAGTGTCTCCAGCAGTTAGTCACAAAGTCAGTCAGAGTATCCACGGCAGAGTCCAAAGTCAATAAGCCAAGTCACAGTCCAAGATCAGATTCCAAAGTAAGTCAGTCAAATCAGTCAGAGTATCCAAGTCAAAGTCACTAAGCCCAGTCAGTCTCCTCTCCTACCTCCAACCTGCACTCCTTCTACAACCCACACCCCCTTCCTCAGGTGTTCCTTATATCCCTGAGGGCCCTATTGCCTTCAAGTGGCTGCAGCTGTGCAGCACACTCTGCTGGATGCCCAGGCCTTACCCTTAAAGGGGCCACTGCTGACACCACATGCTACCTCCTCACCAGATCTTCCAGGATTCCAATACATATGTCTGTTATGACATCTGCTTATCTTACATGGATACTAAAGAACTCCCCCCACCTTCCAGAGGCACCCTGCTGGAAGGAAAACAGACTCCAGAGGTGGGGAAGAGAAGAAGCGGGGGAGGGGGGCAGCCACAGGCCAGCTTCTGCCCTGCCTGCCCTCCCTCACTCAGGTTGCAACCCTCTCCACACTATCCTGGGAGTAAGCCCCATTGGCTACAATGGGACTTCTGAGCAGACAAGTTGTTTGGAGCTCTCAGGTTGCAGTCCTCTCCACACTTTCCTGGGAGGAAGCCTCACTGACTACTTGTGAGTAGACCTGCATAGGAGGGGGCTGAGGCTGCAGCCCTCCACACCTTCCTGGGAGGAAGCCTCACTGACTACAGTGGGGCTTACTTGTGAGTAGACCTGCACAGGAGGAGGCTGAGGCTACAGCCCTCCACACCTTCCTGGGAGTAGCCCAGGGATTACATCTGGGCTTGCTCTCGAACAGACCTTCGCAGGCTCCCACTCACCCGTCCTTGCACTTGGCCTTAAGCACGCTCCACCCCAGGCACCCTTTCCTTCATCTGCTGTAATGGGGCTTACTACTGAGTAGACACACAGGATGTCTCCTCTGCTGTGGAGGAAAAGCCTCTCCTTGCACTGAGTGGGGACCTGCTCAAGGAAAGGCGGGCTGCAAGGGCTGAGGAGGAGGGCAGCTCAGGATTAGCTGGTGGTTAGCCAGTGAAGGGCCCTGAGTCATTCCAACAGAAAAAGCCAGGAGCCTGCTGGAGAGTTGGGGAAGGGAAAAACAGGGACCTTAAGCCTGCAGAGCGGGCAAAATTGAAAAGGGAAACCAATCCAATGCGGGGCAGGTGGGGGTGAAGGGAGAGGAGGGCAGTGAGCTCAGGGGGCGGAGGGAAGCAGCCTGCCCTCCCAACACAGGTGCCTCCTGTTAACCCCTTTGCCACTTTCACCTGGAGGAGCCGCAGCAGACAGCTGAAAGAGCCACATGTGGCTCTAGAGCTGCAGGTTGCTGACCCCTGGACTAGACCAACAGAAACAGAGGTCTTGCATGTGGCATTCAACCAGCCTTTCTATTTTTTCCAGGCACATGCAGGCAAAAAGTGTTGGCTTTTGCTGCAGCAAGGAGTTCTCATGCCCCCCACCCTGTGCACCAAAGAAGGGAACATGATGAATAAGCCTATCAGAGACTGTTGGTGGGCTGGCCATTAATCTGACTAGATGCAGAGTTCACTTCATGAACAGGCTTTGCCTGATAAGAGTTGTAAGTGTGTGCAGAGGGCACGTCCTGCACATTAGTCAGACCAGCTTCTGAATGTGCAGATCAAAGCTAGAGCCAAAATCAGCTCCAAAGATGAAAGTATCCATTTGGGGTGCACTTATTATTATCAGTTTTATTCTTCATAAATATTATTCTATTATTCTATTCTATTATTATTCTATTATTATTATATTATATTATATTATATTATATATTATTCTATTATATATTCTATTCTATTATATAAAATTTAGTATAAAGATCTCCAGCAGCTCATGGATCGTTTTAGCAAGGCCTGCCAAGATTTTGGACTGACGATCAGCCTGAAGAAAACACAGGTCATGGTTCAGGATGTGGACTCTCCTCCCTGCATTACAATCTCTGCGCATGAACTGGAGGTTGTCCATGACTTTGTGTACCTTGGCTCAACGATCTCTGACACTCTTTCTCTCGATACCGAACTAAACAAACGCATCGGTAAAGCAGCTACTACATTTTCCAGACTCACAAAGAGAGTCTGGTCCAACAAGAAGCTGACGGAACATACCAAGATCCAGGTCTACAGAGCTTGCGTCCTGAGTACACTTCTTTACTGCAGCGAGTCATGGACTCGTCGCTCACAACAGGAGAGGAAACTGAACGCTTTCCACATGCGCTGCCTCCGACGCATTCTCAGCATCACCTGGCAGGACAAAGTTCCTAACAATACAGTCCTGGAATGTGCTGGAATCCCTAGCATGTATGCACTGCTGAAACAGAGACGCCTGCGTTGGCTCGGTCATGTCGTGAGAATGGATGATGGCCGGATCCCAAAGGATCTCCTCTATGGAGAACTCGTGCAAGGAAAGTGCCCTACAGGTAGACCACAGCTGCGATACAAGGACATCTGCAAGAGGGATCTGAAGGCCCTAGACCTCAACAAGTGGGAAACCCTGGCCTCTGAGTGGCCCGCTTGGAGGCAGGCTGTGCAGCATGGCCTTTCCCAGTTTGAAGAGACACTTGGCCAACAGTCTGAAGCTAAGAGGCAAAGAAGGAAGGCCCATAGCCAGGGAGACAGACCAGGGACAGACTGCACTTGCTCCCGTTGTGGAAGGGATTGTCACTCCCGAATTGGCCTTTTCAGCCACACTAGATGCTGTTCCAAAACCACCTTTCAGAGCGCGATACCATAGTCTCTCGAGACTGAAGGTTGCCAACAACCATTCTTCATAAGAATATTCATATATTGCTTTTCAACTAAAGCGTTTGCACAGCGGTTTACATAGCAAAACAGACTCACAAGTGGTTCCCTGTCCAAAAAGGATTCACAGTCTTGAAAAAATGCAAAACAAACACCAGCAAACAGCCTGTGGAAAAGATGCTCTGCTGGGAGAAGAGAAACAGTTGTCCTTTCCCTCCTAAGTATAAGAGGAATGAGTGCCTCTTTGCCCAGAAAGCAGTTGGATTAATACAGAGCAGGTGGTCAGAAGATGGAGGTGGATAGGTGGCGGAGAAGAAAGGCCACAAGCAAAGCAAGGAACAGGAATGCAGCCAAGGAACTGAAAGAAGAGGCCCATCTTAGGAGAGAAGCAAACTGTACAGCAAGGCTTTTTTTTACTTTTGATGGATTGATGCTGTGGCAGGCAATAGAAGCCACTCGGGGCACATGGAAATGAGGGGCAAATTCATGAGCTGTTCTTCACTTTTGTTTGCAGATATAGTTTCAACCTCAGCAAACAAATTATAATGATTTAAATAGCTCCTAAAGTATGCTAGCAGCTTAGAATCTTAGAAGGTCAGTCCGCTTCTCCGGGGACTACATTGGCTGCCCATTTGTTTCCGGGCCCAATTCAAGGTGCTGGTTTTGACCTTTAAAGCCCTATACTGCTCTGGGCCAGGCTATCTTAGAGATTGCCTACTCCCGTACAATCCGGCTCGTCCTCTCAGGTCATCAGAGAAGGCCTTTTTACAAGTGCCACCACCCAAGGAGGTTTGTGGGGCGACAGCAAGAAATAGGGCCTTCTCAGTAGTGGCACCAATGTTGTGGAACTCCCTTCCCCTTTACTTGAGAATGGCTCCCTCTCTTGAGTTTTTTCGGCGAGGCCTGAAGACCCTGCTCTTTAAACAAGCCTTCTGATTCCATGGCCTTTTTAACACTTTTATACATCTTTTAGTTTCTTTTGACAGGCTGGATTCCTCTCTGATTTGCTGTTTTATGCTCTTTTTATTCTGATTTTATTCTGACTACTATTTTTATGACCTCTGTTAATGTGTTTTTAATATGTTTTTATCTGTGTTAATTCATGCTTTTTAAAATTGTTTTTTATATGTTGTAAGCCGCCCTGGGTCCCTTTCAGGGAGAAGGGCGGGATACAAATAAAGTTTATCATCATCATCATCATCATCATCATCATCTCCTCCTCTTGTGGACATGAAGACAGAAAGCTGCCATAAATGGAGTCAGGCCATTGGGTCACCTAGCCTCATGCTGTCCCCTTTAACTGGTTGCAGCTCTTCAGGCAGGGACCTTTCCTTGATCTGCTACACAAGTTCTCTTTAACTCTAGCTGCTGGGGATCTTCAGAATGCTATACAGGTGGGACCTTGGTATCCACAGGGGATCTGTTCTCGCCCCCCCAATGCAGATACTGAAAATCACGGAATGTTGGCCCTTTATGCCCTCCAGAGGGCTTTCTGAAGTGCTTTCTGAAGTCCCCAGGCCTCAGAAGGTCTTAAAAGGCATAAAAATGTCACTTCTGGTTTCTGCCACTAGGCTATGACTCCCTCCCTATCTGAAGGGAAGAGATAGTTATGTGAGGAGTGAGTGATCATGTGGACTGGCTGTCATATGACCGTGGAAAGATTGCCCATGAAACTACCCATAAGTCAGAGGGCACTTCCCACAAGCTTTGCAACCTTCTGTTGCTTGTTACATTCTGATTTGTAACAAGCCAACAGGGATAACATAAGCCAACACACATTTTGCTATCTTAAAAGTTAGATCTATTCCTGGATATATTTGGGGTGCTGCCAATTCCCAAAATGGCATCATTTTTGCCCTGTCACATCTAGTTTTGGAGATACGGCATAGCCTCTTTAATGAATGGTTCAGGCAGCTTCCTTATGAGGAAACCATGGACATCTTCACAAGCAAGCTGCTTGAACCATTCAATAATGAGGCTATGCTGCAGCTCCAAAACTAGATGAGATACAGCAAAACTGATGCTGTTTTTTGGAATCAGCACCAAAAACTCATATAAAACCACCATAAATTTGGGGAAAAAGTTTTTCTGACCCTCAGTTTTGCAGGTCTGTGTAATAGGCCTGTTCCAGGTTTTAAGAATCTCATCTCTCTCTCTCTCTCTCTCTCTCTGTGTCTGTCTGTCCATCCATCCAAAGTTTTGCCTAGAGCAGGGATGGGCAAACATTTTGGCAGGAGGGACACATTATCTCTCTGACACTGTGCCAGGGGCCAGGAGAAAAGAATTCACATTTTAAATTTGAATAAATTTACATGAATGAATATATTAGAGACAGAACTTATATGAATGAATGAATTTTACTTACCGTATTTTTCGCTCTATAAGACGCACCTGACCATAAGACACACCTAGTTTTTAGAGGAGGAAAACAGGAAAAAAAATATTCTGAACCAAATAGTGTAATAAAATATGTCTCTCCGCTGTTCTGTTTCCATGCTCCTTAGCATATTTTACTACCTCTAGTTTAAAAGGAATTTTATATGCTAGCCTTTTCTGCTTTATCATCCTTGCACTGGTAGAATGAGGTACTGTAGTATTTTTCTGCAAGTGCATTGTCACTAAGCATTACATTTGCATTACCTTTGAGCGCCTGCATTTGCATTACAATTTGCATTTGCATTACCATTGCATTTGCATTTGCATTACCATTGAGCAGGCAGGCAGGACCCTGGTCAGGGGCAGAAGCACCTGCCAAGGAGGCTCTGCTGCCCTGAGAACGCCTGCAGCTTTGCAGTATTCGCTCCATAAGACGCACACACTTCTCCCCCCACTTTTTGGGGGGGAAAAAGTGCATCTTATGGAGCGAAAAATACAGTAGCTTATTTATAACATGCATGAGAACTATAATACAGGCATGTAGAACCACATGAGAACTATGGACTGTTTGCCAACACCTCTTGCACAGTGAAAACATACAGACCAAGCCAGAAACACATGGAGACATACTGGTAAGTGGTTCAGAGGCAATGCGGGGGTTAAAAGTAATGCCCAGAGAAAAGCAGAAAACACATGGAGACTATAAAAGGCCTTGCTCTAACTCTTCCTGCAGCTCACGTTTGGCTATCATGACTGGCAGTTGTGGGCCAGCATGGGCTCCAACAGTCTCGGACAGGCCAGAGGCTCATTGGAGACTAAGGGCTTGCTGGGGGCCGGATTGGGGGTCCCCAAGGGCTGCAAATGGCCTCTGGGCTGGGGTTTGCCCATCCCTGGCCTAGCGAAATAACAAGTAATTTGCTGGAAGTGCCCATGAGGGCATACACTCATCATTGTGTTTGGTTGGCCACACCAACATGATAGGAAGATGGCTGTAAGTAGGACCCTGAATCTGGGTTGATGAAAAACTGTGCCTAAAACGTTGCAGTGATATAAGGAAAGACTGAGTTATGGCTGCTTGAAAAAAGAAAAGAATGAAAAAAGTTCAGCAGCCAATTCATTTCCCAGAGAGCTACAATCTAACTTTGGCAAGAATCAAATGTTCTGTGGTTAGCATTTTTATTTCACTGCCAACTGCCCGTATGTGATGAGGACAGCAAAATGTTATGTAAATCATGACCAGGACTGGTGCTCCCATAGTCCTATTCTAAAGATTGGAAACACACTAACACAGTCTAATCCTAACTAAATCCCCCCATCAATGCAACAGAATGTCTGTATGTCAACAGAACATACGCTATATCCGCGGGGGGGGGGGCAGTCCAGAGACATTTTGAAAGTAAGGGAACATTTGTTCCCCCAGGGAGGAGGCCCCAGTGGGTCTCCTTGGATCTGTGCCAGCTATTTTGCAGGCACATATCTGAGGAGAGTAAGGGAGAGGGAAGGGTAGAGGGAACAAGGTTAGGATAATGGTATATGTCAGTGCCATGAGAATCCTCCCTCTGGCCCACCCTTTCCCTGCTCAGAAATGCTCATATTCCTCCCCCTCCCTGCCCACCCCTGCCCCTTACCTTTGCTGCTAGAGGTAACTGGCTGCAGCAGTGGGCCTCCCACACCGCTACAATTTGCAATGGTGGCCCAAAAATTGCTGCCAGTGGCGTGCTGTGTAAGATGTGCTGTGTTGTAGGCTAAACTGTCATAAAGGCCTATGTAGCCCTAGTTAGGATCAGGCCACATATAGTACAGTTGTCTCTTTAACTTAAAGTACAGTACTGAAAAAGGGAGATTAAGGGTCCAACCCTACCCAGTTTTCTGGTGCCGGTGCAGCAGTGTCAATGGGGCATGTGCTGCATCCTGTTGTGGTGGGGCAGTCACAGAGGCCTCCTCAAGGTATGGGAATATTTGTTCCCTTACCTCAAGGCTGTACAGGTAAGGCAACAAATATTCCCATACCTTGAGGAGGCCTCTGGGACTGCATTAGGTGCTGGAAGGCTGGATAGGACTAGGCCCTAAGTAAGGGATTTCCTACAATGCATACATCATATATGGTAATAATTAAAATAATATCTGTGTGGTGCTTTCCAAGTGTAAAATGTAGTGGTTCTTTGGGATTTCAACTGGAAATGTTTTCCCAGCTCTTCCTCCTTGGAGATGCCTGGGATTCAATTTGGAATCTTCTAAAGCAAAGCAGTTGCCTTATGATTGCTCAGCCACCCACTGGGAAATGGGGAAAGTGGAGAGGGAAGGGCCAGCCAGCAGTGAACAGATGTGCCTTTCTCGAGCTCTTGAAGGGCACCCTGTTTCTTCCCAAAAACTGCGGATCTGAGGAGACCCGGGGATTGTTTGTCAGGAGAGACAAACTCCTCCATGTAATGGCACGATTCCTGAGGAGATAAGGCCCAGCCAGGGTGCTTTCCCAGGAGATTCCGCCATTTTGGCAGTAATGAAGAATTCATGTTGAATCAAGCTGAAGGCCCCAGCAGGGAAAGACTTTGAAAGACTTAAGTAAGTGTTATTCCGTTTGTGTATGCCTGGCATGGATTGAGTAATTGACTACCTGATTTGGTTTTTTTTGCCGTGAGAAGAAATGGGGGGGGAGGTTCCCCTCCTCAGCTGTTTATCGGTGTGAGGAGAAATCGTAGAAGAGATTTACCCAGCTTGTTAGGATTATCTGAAAATATAATTACAACTTTATAACTTTGAATTTTGGTGGAATACAAATTAATTGTCCTTGGATTCAGTTTGTGTATTGGAGCATTTATTGCCTTGATTTGATACTTTCGTTCAGGATTGCCTGAAAACAGCTGGATGTTTTGACATTCTTGCGGACTGAGGAATGTCGGTTGCCAAGGCTACAAGTATAAATAAGAGATAAGAAAACAGAAACGAAACAAGAACAGTGTACCAGTGACATCTAGTGGATTTAAAAAGATATTACAAGAATTGGATTTGTGTTTATAAGTGGAACAAGGAAGATAATACACCGAGGACATCTAGTAGTCTTAAAAAGCATTGCAGACAAAAGATATTTGAGTTCCACAGGAAGGAAGAATGAAGATGGCGGGTAAGAAAGTTTGAAGTTTGCCAGCATTGGAGACGGGATTTGAAAAATTAGTACAAGAGGAAGCGAAAGGGAAAGACTGGAAACAGACTATGCAAGACAACATGGAAAAACTGTTGGCAATGGTACAGCAACAAATAAATCAATCTGCACAGATTCAAGCCAGTGTGGACGTTTTAACTAAACAGTTAGATGAACTTAGTGGACACCTGATGGATGTGAAAATTACACCAGAAGAAAATAAACAAGAGGTTGAGAGATCGGGACAAAAGATAAGAAAAGACCAAGCTAAAATATCAGAGATAGAAGAAAATCAGCACGACGCAGAGACAACGGTAATGGAAACTCAGATGGATAGTGCAGCTCGAGTGGTGAGGATACAAAATATACCAGAAAAGAAAGAAGAAGATACATCACAATGGATTGTTAGATTAATATCAGAATAGATTGATACACTGAAGAAGGAGATACCTAAAGAATTGGATTCAGTGAGAAAAGTGAGCACTTTTTATTTGAGAAAACACAAATTACCAAGAGAAATTCATGTGAAGTTCATCAGAACCTTTTACAGAGATAAACTACTGAAGGCTTTACAGGAAAAGAAATGGACAGTGGATGACAATACAGCTAGAATTCTGAGACATGTTCCATGGAGAGTGACGAAGAAGAGGAAAAAGAAGAATTGTCAAGGCAAGCTTGTGGAGACCGGCTGGTGGACACGCCTATAATTAGATTCAAGATTTGGGAGAGACAAATAAGAAGGTTTCTATATGGAATAGACGCCATTTGAGAGACTATTGCTAGAAACAAAAGAAAAATATATTAAAAAATGTATATGTTTTTATTGGATTTTGAGACGTAAGAAAAAATAAAGTATGATAAAATGGGCATAAAATATAGACCATAATATCACAATAGATCAATGGGGACAGATCTAGAAGCATGATATAAAACTTATTAGAGCAACAAATTTTAAAGAAAAAATATATAAAATGTTTTATAGATGGTATATGACACCAAAAAAACTGGTAAAAATGAAACGGAACATATCAAGTAGTTGCTGAAAGTGTAAATGTGTGGAAGGAACATGTGGTGGATATGTAAAAAAAATCAAATCTATTGGAGAATGGTAACAAACGTAATACAAGAGATTGTTGAATTTATGATATCGCTGAAACCTGAATTATTTTAGCTTAATATTATTTTAGATGTTATAGATAAAGAAAATGATGTGTATTTAGTTATTATGATTTTAATTGTAGTGAGGATTTTATGTTAGATATTGGAAGGATTTAAAAATATTAATGAAAGATGAATTAACAGAGAAAATAATGAGGCAATGGACAGGCGGTCAGAAATTTTAGATTAATAACGAAAACGGACACAAATTGAGCAATGGAAATCTTTTTATGCTTGGTTGAAAATGAAGTTTTAGAAATCTATGATAGGGCATTTAGATGATTGTATTACATATATATTATCTTTGATATGATATGATACACTCCACCTCCATGATGCTGTTCCAGTGCACTGTTTACTTTCTTTTTGTTTAAAGTTTGCACCATTATTTAAGCATTGTTCATGTGATTATACAGGCGTGCGCTGCTTTACAACCTTATGCTTAATGACAGACCATATATATGAAGGTGGTCAAAACACAACAAAGAGGTTCTTAATGAGGCAATCAGGTTTCCTATAGCTTGTAGCAGAGTGTCTGTTTACACAACAAAGAGGCTTTTAACGCAAAGAAGAGGCAATTGGTTTCCTGTGCAGCCAGTGAGTATCTGGCAGGGAGTGCCTGTTTACACAACAAAGGCACTGGGTTGGGCTGAATGTTCATTTAACAACCTAATCACATAACAACAGGGATAAGAGAATGTATCCCCATTGTTAAGTGGCACACACCTGTATATATAAACAACATGATTTTTTTAAGCCAATGGCTCTGTAGAGAGGTGTGTGTGTACGTTTTGTGATGTCACAGGCACTTAGCCAGTCAGCACTCTGCACAGGCTGTTCCATTTCATATTCATGGATCCCAAGCTGGGACCTCCAGAAAACATTGAATATGTAAAAACAAAGTGGTGAGAACACTTTTTAGGGTTGCGTGGAGTTGTGATAATGCAGCAGAGCAGAGGTGTCAAGCTTATTTCATACAGTGGGGTGAATATAGTGTTCATGATGCCTACCGAAGGCCAGAAGTGATGTCATTAAGCAGGAAGTGACATAATTAAACAGGTGATGACCAGAGATAAGCACATTTTCTCACTTAGGAACTCATTAGCTGCAAATGATAGAAAAAATAATATGTAAATCTTGATAATATTTTCAAGATATGGGAGAACCCAATTATTACCTGGACCACCCTTTCTACAGTGACACCTCAGCACAGCTCAGAAGCTGAGAGCAGCTGACTGTGGTACTGGGAGAGCCCAACTATCACGTGGGCTGGATAAAGAGCTCCACAGGACTTAGCTGGCCTGCAGGCCTTATGTTTAACATCCCTGCAGTAGGGGATTAGGAGGGCACTAGAAAGATGCTGAGTGAACACTCATACAGATCCCTCAATATGATATTCCCCTAGAGGTTAATAGGCATACACAACTGACATAAAGCTAGATGAACATTTTTTCCAAGAAAGAGATTATTGTTGGCTGCAAAATGGGTTTCAGCATAAATGTTTGTTATTGTCTCTTAAAACCCAGTGGAACAAGAAAAATCTGGAATTTATTTTCAGTGGAGACAGCAAACCCATCAAATTATAGTAAAGCACAAATGCTGCTGAATACTTGTTGCAGCATGGGTACTGTTTATATAATAAATAGATGTACCTGATCCCCTTTTTCCCAAAGGCACAATCCTGTTTATATCTATTACTTAGAGATACAACAAAATTATTACAGAGAACACTCAAGCTAACCTTTGGTTTGCAAATACACTTTTTACTCTGCTAGCAGTTAGACTTTTTACTGAGGTTTGATCAATCTTTTGTTTAAAAAAGTAGAGTTATTACTATTTATCATAATAGAATACTATCATATACTTGGAATTCTGCAGAAGAGGAAATTGATTAGGGAAAATTTGGAGTGGAAAAATGGCAGGTCGGGAAAGCATAAGATGCTCCCCTGCTTTGCTGCTTTTCTGCTCTAAACCATTCCCTCCCCAAGCAACTTTTTCTTTAACTAGTAGCCTTTAACAAGGAATTTGCTATACCATAGTCTTTCGAGACTGAAGGTTGCCAATAACAATACCATTTGCATGTAGCATATAGGCAGGCTGTCATATAACTCCTTTCACATACAGGTTGGTATACAATATGTTTTTACTAACTTTCGGGCCATTTTGCTTCAAAAATTGTTTGTTGTTATTTTAAAGGTTTCTATCATAGCCTCTCAATTACTGTACTCAAAATGACACCATCCAAGAATGGAGAATAACAGAGTAAAATCTTTAAAAGTAAAGTTTTCCAAGTTGCTCTTGGAATAATAAGTACTTCTTGGGGGGAAAAATCAGAAATATTGGCATTTAAACTGAAATCTGGACAGAATGATTGCCTTGCATTATGAATTATAATGATTTTGCAGAGATGGCAAATACCTACATATGGTGGTTTGTGTGTTCATTTCTGATTTTATATTGATTTGTTCTAAATATATTTTTTATTGTTTAATTTCTAAGAAACATAACTTCAGAAGTTACTTTTTTAAAAAAAACCATGTAAACATTGAAGCACAAATGCTGCAATTAGAACTGGCCCTTTTGTTTTCTTGCGTTAAAGAGTTTCACCAACAGCATTTAATGGTGGAATTCCACGTTTCGTCTAAAGAAGGAATGAGATGCGATAACTAAGGTACTAATGAAAAAGGGCTGACATTCACAGATAAACAAATACTTGTGGAAAGCAAATCACCTTCAAAAGTCCCACAGTGAGTTGGTTCCAGCTCTTTTGGGGACGGCCAGCAGATGGCACTAAGCCTGCGTGCATCTCACTCCTCAAAACAAACACCAGGGCGCACAAAAGAAACTGATATCCCAGTGAGGTCACATGCCATTTCAAAGAAACCTGATAGTTTTAGCATACTGGGAACCCATTTAATATTATCTCTCCGGCTATTATCTCATCTCTATATTTTATCTGACAGTTTTCTAACTCAGCGTTTTATATACATGCACTGTGCCATCCTAAAGGTCAGACATCGCGGTGAGCATTCCTAGCTTTCTTTATAATATACCAAGCTGAAACAAACCACGTCAGCTTTTAGAGACAGGTTATTGTTTAATGCATTTTACAATGACCTTGACAAGACAGGTTCCATTTACCATGGTCTGTATTTGGGCTGAAGCTTCATCTGGGCCCATGCACACATTCAATTAGCCAAAAATGCAGGCAGTGTGCTGCATGCTTTGTGTTGTGCCTTTAACAGTGTATTTACGATTATAAGGAACACGGTTTGGAGAGCACCAGTCCAATCCTAGCTTGATGGGACAAGCGAAGGCAGATCAGATCCCTTTTGATCATTCAATACCTGAATTGAGATTGGGGGGGGGGGAGAGGGAGAGAGAGAGAGAGAGAGCGAGAGAGAGAAATGAACCATGTTTTGGACAATAATGGGGTTGGTTTTCCAGTATTTAGAGAACAGTTAAGGACATAGGAAATTAATAGACTGGATCAGACCAGTGTTCCACTTAGCTGGTTATAAATAACCATTTCTTCCAAGAAGGTTAATCAACATTGCAACAGGCTGGGGTGCTCTAACCAAATGCAGACTGCTGTGAAGTGGCAAGACACAATGGCAAGAAAAAAACATAATCCCCAATCCCACAATGAAATAATCTTTATGATCTTGCTGTTGGAACATCTACAATCATCCCACAGCAGGAGGCAGAGGTACCTTAGCTTGTACATGTTAGTAAGCTCTAATTTCTTCCTGCTGAGAAAAGACTAAACTTTTCCCAGTGAATGTTGTGAGATCTAAAACCATGCCATGAGATCCAAACTTTTGCATTAAACAAAACACGTTCTGCTTGGGGGGGGGGGGGGGGAGGAATTACAAATTGGGAAATGATAAAAAACACACACATGCAATTTGCAAATAGCACAACTGTGTGCTGAGGGGTTTAGAGTAAGGATAGTGTAGTAGTAGAAGGGATGCAATGCATGAGATTCTTGGGTCACAGGAAGGTACAGCGGATGATGTCCTTGGGGATGCACAAAAAGTTTGCAAAGTGAAAGGCCTGGATAACTGGAAGCCTCAGCCCTTGCCCCAGGTTCCATTTTCAAAGTCCTTGGGATAAATTGTCCATATGCATTTAGGCTTTCAATGTGACCAAGGGGGCAGTTTTTTAGAAAAGAATATTGCATTCTAAATCATCCAACAGCACTACAGAGGCATGGATCAGAATTCAAATATTACCTTGTGCTCTAATTTTCATATACCATATTCCCAAGTTACTGGATGGCTCTGTCCTTAACAGACCTAGCTATGTTTCAACTTTGGTGTGCACCACTGGTCTTTATGCAGTTACCAGTACACAAATCTAACACACTGTGCTTTAGAATTTAAATGCTCTTACCTTGGGGAGAGTTGTCAAAAGTGTTGTGAGCAACCTCTTCATCCTGGGGTACTGACCTGTAAACAGATCCAATGATAGGAGAGGAAGGAAGGGAAAGGTAGACTTCAGCCTTTCTCCGCACAGAAGAAGTCTCTGCTTGATTTCTGCAGTGTACTAAAATGTCGTATTTGGCCATCTTGCCCCTATCACTCCTACTTTTCTTTCCAAGAGGAGTATTTTCAGCAGACACATGGAGTGGCACACATCAGCTCTGACAACAAGCAATGTATTAATCAGTACAGGAAAAATCCTTATATAGTACAGTATTCAAGTAAGGCCTGCTTCACACATTGCACATTCTCCTGTACAAAGGAAATCTCCATGTTGTTGTTGTTTTAAAAATGCTTCATAAAGTCTGAAGTGCAGCATGAACAATTTTCTTAATTATTATTATTAATTATTAACAGTATTTATATACCGCTTTTCAACTAGAAGTTCACAAAGCGGTTTACAGAGAAAAATCAAATAACTAAATGGCTCCCTGTCCCAAAAGGACTCACAATCTAAAAAAAAGTCTACAAAGATTTTGTGCATCTGTGTTATAAATGGAGGGCTGGGCTGATCCAAGACATCTTGGTGCCTGGTGCAGTGTCCCAGATGCTCCCCCACAGCAGGCTGCCACTGCTCCCTCCTCACACTTCCTGGATTAGAAAAAGAAAAGGGGTGAGGAAGAGGAAATGTAGAGGAGAGGAGAGTGGCTGGCTAAAGCAGATGGGCAAAGGACAGCTTCAAGTCTGAGTCTTTGCTTGGTCCTTGCTCTTGTGTAAGAATCTGGCCCTTCAGACTGGCCATTGCCACCCTGCTGTGATGTACATCAAGCTTTAAATCAGGAATGTTTATTGTTCAGCAGACACACAGGGTCTGTGGGGTTTAGGAATTTATTTTCTTTGAATGCACATCGAGATATAGTCATGCAGATTTCTGCCTTTTGGCTGCAATCCCAACCACAGTTTCCTGAGAGTAAGCCCCATTGAACAACATAGGACTTACTTTTGAGAAGACCTGGTGAGGATTGTGCCCTAAGTTTGTTAAAAAGTGTGCTGGAATGCTGTGTGTACTGAAGGGGGAAAATGAAATTTGCTTTATACCAAATATTTTGTTTATTCCTTACTCTGAATATTTCATATCTGCCAGCTTTGTTTCAGGCTAATGGAATGATGATTCTGATAATCAAGGAATTGTTCATTTTCCAAAGCAAACTCCTTTAGCTCTTTATCTCTGCGATTTCCTGCCTTCTAATTTCAGATGGCTTTGTTTGGCAAGATCTCCTTTAGAGCAGCTTGACCTGTAACTTACATGCTACTGTTCCACTGTTGGTCAAGCGCCATAACTCACCAGGGGAGACTGACAATTTCACCTATAAAATTATGTCTTCTCCTCACCCCAGTTTTTCAGGATTAGTCTCTCTGCAAATGCTAACAAAAGCAAAGCATATCATATCACTGTTCAGGACACCAGCAGTGATGTTTGTGGAACCGTGCACTGTCTCAAAGCTAATCTCCAGGATAATTTAGATTAACCTTTCTGGTCTCTCGAAACCACAGTGCCTCCCCCCTCACCCACCATGGACCATAACCATTTCAGATCATAAATGTTAAAGTGAAGCTGACATTGAACTAATTTACCAAATTTAACACTGAACTGAATCAGAAACTTTTCCATTTGGGCCAACTTCACCGCTCAGGAATTTTTGTTGTTGTTGTAATGTCATGATGGAAAACCTAGTATGAACTGTGAATAATTCTAACCAGAAAAAGTAGGGCTTCTTGCTGTCATTTGGTGTTTACTTTTTCACAAGACAGATAACTGTGGCAAATAGACGTGATGTATCAAAGACCTGTCCCTTCTCAGGTTTGGGAAGTTTATAAGCTGAACTGCTGGGTGACTGCAGGAGGGTGTACTTTGTTTGGGTGGAAGATGGACCATCGGAGACCCTAAAGGAAGGATATGCTTGAGGATTAAGCACAAGGCTGGGGGAGGGTGGAGGGTATAAAATTGATCTCTTTCAGTTGGTGAGCTTCCATTTGTTCCTGCTTTTCATGATTGTGATTCCTGCAGCTCTTGGCTATATTTAGAACTTATTAGAGTTTATAGCACATGCCTAAAGGCCTCTGGATGCTCAAGGAGAATTTCACTGCCACAGTTTAAATGATTCTGAACCTACAGGCCAATCCACCAAAACTCCCCATGTGGCGATATAGCAGTGCTGGCACAGCTCTTCAGGGTAGATTCCTGTGAGCCTGTGGGTTAACTTGAACCTGCACCAGCTCTATAGCTAGTGCAAGTTGAAATTGACCAGGGAAGGTGGATCAGGCCCAGGAAGGGGGTCACAATTTGGCATGCACCACCACCATCAAACCTGCCCCCTCCTACGCCTGATACACCTTCCTCTCCACCCTGTCACTGCTTTGTTCCATCCACGTCCTCCCTGTTCCAACACCCTGTCCCATTCTACCCTCTGCACAGCCTAACCCACTCCAGTGGGTCTTTGGCCATCTGCCTGCATGCAGGAGGTTGCTCTGGTCCCCCCACCAGCAACCTCGCAGCTTGTGCTGGTGGAGGCTGCTTTGTGAGTGCCGTAAAGCAGTCTCTGCTAGTGCAACACGTATTATGCTGTTGCCCAGCCGATATAAGATTGGGCTCTCTAGAGAGGTAAACAGATTACCAAGCAGAATGCTAAATATTCAGGGTGGAAAAACACATGAACAATATTAGAATATATTATTCACTTTCGAAACTGCCTTGTACCAAGTCAGACCATTGGCCCATCTGGTTGGCATTGTCTTTGTCTATGCTGATTGGCTGCAATTCTCTAGGGAACAAGGTCTTTCATGCCCTATCTGGAGATGCCAGGGACTGAGCCTTGGACCTTCTCTCTAGAAGAGCATGCGTTTTATCACTGAGCTATACTCCCCCAATAGCTCTTCTTACAAACTATTTAAAAGTCACTATTTTTTTTTTTTAAAGGATGGAATACTCAGATCCCTGCCAAAATGGTGCATAGACATGTCACAAAAGGGATGGGGCACTGAAGATGAAGTAAGTGAATTCATGTACATTAAAGTTCTGTAATGACTCAATGGAATGGTCATTGGTGGAAACAGTTCTGGAAAGGACTGAGTTGGTCCTAGCAAGACTGTTACTGGATTATCAGTAATTAGGGGCCATAGCAGGGACCAGAGCTTTCTAGCAGAGCTTCTGCTTTGTATGCAAAAGGTCCCAGACAGCTTTAATTCAGTCTCAACTTCTTCAAGAAGGGCAGAAAAAGATTCCTGTCTGAAATATCGGAGAGTCACTGTCAGTCGTATCAACAGTTCTGAGCAAGATGATCTGATGAGGACAGCTTCCTGTAGAACAATTTGCTCTTTTTCCAAGCAAGGAAGGGTGTTTGCGAGAGACTGCTGGACTTCAGTATGCATGCACCCCCACAAATGAGTAAAACACAGAAATGCATGCCCAATGATCAATCGAGCTGCAGCATTCCAGAAAACAGCAGGATCATTGGGGCTGACATCACCCAGTGTGGAGCTCAGCAACCCGAATATTTGGCAGTCATATGGCACTTCCAGGTTGCTGAGCATTCGTTGCTGGAGGGAGGAGAAGCTAGCTGTGGTGTGCTGGGTAGAGGTGTCCATGCAGGTGCGCATTGGATCCAGCTGCTGCAAGCACTGCTGGCTTGCTTGCCTGCTGCTCTTTGGTGACAACATGCCAGCCAGGCTGTGGCATGTCTGAGGCTGGCGCGGCCAGGCAGGATCAATGCTGGCACCTCCTTAGTACCCTCTAATAGGAGGGAGGAACCAGAGTGGGAGGGAGCAGGACTGGTGGAGCTCTGCTGTGCTGGATCCTGAACTCCATGTTGGGCCAAATAGCCAGTGCAGACTTGAGAAGCCCAATTGTGGGGCTTGGGGCTTTCCCCAGGGAAAGGGAATGAAAGTCCTCTTTCCCCAAGGAGACTTCTGGTAGCTGCCGCAGTGCTGCAGTATGCAGGGATAGCAACTTTGGCACTCCTGCACCCAGTGGCAGCATCACCTTTAGGACTGAGCTACCCGACCATCAGCCATTTAGCTTAGGCAGCAGCTCTCCAGGGTTTCAGAAGGGAGTCTTTCCCAGCCCCGCTTGGCTACACCATGGATTGAACCTGAGATCTGAATTCAAGGGACTTGCTCTACCACTGATCATATTACATTCCGTTCTTTAGAGCTTGGTCTTGGAATTCTAGAATGGATGAACTGTTTGAGTGCTTGCGTTTTAAAATATTGTGTGTAGGGTACACGTGGGGATAGAGCTGATGGAGTCAAATGGACCTGAATGTTGAAATTTTGGAAATGAAGGGCGAGAGGATTGCCACTGGTTGCTGCTGTCTGGAAGAAGGTTGCCAGGCTCTCCCCTTCCCCATCCATCTTTGTTTTGTTTTCGTTTGGGAAAAGAGGAGGCTAGATAGGACTAAGTTCTTAAATGTCTTTTACTTTTTGTGACTGTGAAATGCCAATGTATTGTTTACCTCTAGGATGCAGAGGTAAACGACAGTATTCATTATTTAATGAAGGCATTTCTGAACATCAGAAGATGTGTGAGCATTTTTCTCAGAGCAGAGTGTGAGAATTGAACATCTGACTATAAAAATTTAGAGCTCTCTTGTTGGATGCATGGAGGTAGGAAACAGTCCTTGAGGTGGATCAGATCCACAATTAATTTTTTTTTCTACCCTGTCAAATTAGGTTACAAAGTATACACTCCACATTTCAGTGTTGCATTTTTTTCTTTTGGTTTTGCTTATAATAATGACCAATAATACCAAAAGCTACTTGGATCTCCTGTAAGGGAAGGTGGACTTGTGCTGCAAGATAAAGTTTGACCCTCTGGTTCATCATCTAGAGCAGTCATTCTCGACAGGGGCCCTGGCACATCTGAAGGGGGCCATGATAGACTGAAAACTGTGAGAAGCACATTTTTTTAAATCTGTGTGTTGTATCCTTGCTTGATGGGAGGCCTGGAATAGTCTCAAACTGGGTTGTGACCCACTAGGTGGGTCGCAAAGCAATTTCAGGTAGGTCCCCATTCATTTCAATATTTTGTATATTAGATTTGATGCCAACATAGTATATGACTGCATTTGGGGAGTTCTGCACTTTTAACAGGCTACAATGTATATGTTTTTAAAAATGATAGTCAATGGAGCTTACTCCTGGGTAAGTGTGGATAGGATTGCAGTCTAAGATTGCTAAAAATTTTCCTGCTTGATGATGTCACTTCCAGTTATGACATCATTCCCAGGTTAATAACATCCCTTCCAGTGGGTCCCGACAGATTGTCATTCTAAAAAGTGGGTCCCTGGCTAAAAGGTTTGAGAACAACTGGTCTAGAACAGAGTGCCTCCCATTATATACAAATTGGCCATCCTTGATAGAGGCTTTCTGAAAACAAGCTGTTGATGTTGGAGTTGATACCATGGTTCAGATTCAGAGATGCGGAATGGTAAACTGTATTCACACAGATTTCATCAGCAATGAATGGAAAGACAGGATAAGGGTTTCTTTACACACAAGATTCTCAAGCTACCTGGTTGTGAACTGATATTCAGTGAAATGTGCAGATCTTCCTCACGCCTTGTGTGGCATGTGGCAAACAGTAGTGGCTAGTGAGTTATCAGATTGACATTTGTCAGCTTTCTGTGTTTTGTAGCAGGAAAACAGAAATGGCAGCAATCATGCCTAATTTAGCTTCCCATGATGTCAGGACTTTGTGGACTCCCACTCATCTCAAGAAGCACTTAGAAAAGGTTTACAGATGTGCAGGAGGCAGTCAGCTATGACAGTGATGTTGCCAACGCTGCACATGGATCAACTAACGATTAAGCTATCAAAAGCAATCACTGGAGCTTACTGACAGCTGGCTCAATTGTTTGCACCTGTTTCCCCCCACATTACACATATGTCTGGAATGGATTACCATGGCTTTTGCTGGACACATTTCACCTTTCCCTACCATGACTTGCCAAAACTACATCTTTACTAAAGATCATGAAACCTCCTTGAAGACAGAGGGTCTTGGAAGTACCAGAGTATTCAACGTTGTGTGCTTTCTTATGGGTTGAATACAAAAAGCAGCAAATTGCATTCATCCATGGATTTCAGTTCTCATTTATAACCCTTCTGAATACAGAAGGTGGTTTGGACTTTGTTTTCTGGCTCTGATCATACTGGGATTGGATTCCAGCTTAGACTGAAGTTTTCCTCCTTTCCTTCTTCTACTATAATGCTAGACAATTTGTATTTGAATAGAGTTTGCACAGAAAGGTGACCTCCAACAAACAGAAATGAAGATCATTCCTATTACTGGTTGGCCACAATGGAGAAAGAGAACCTGATCTTGCTACTAAGAACCTGGCACTTTCTGTGGAGTGCAGAGCTTCTAAGAAAGCAGCTTTAAAAAAAATAAACCTGGCTCAAAACCCAGAGTTTAATAGCCACTTCATAATATGAGACATGAACATCTGAAGAGTCACACAAGTTATTTTTCTGATGTCTTTTTCCACTTTAATCTCAGCGTTTGTATAGCACTCTGGGAATGTGTAAAGTGAGTCTCATGTATTATCTTGATGAAATCCTTACAACAATTGGGTAAGGTAAGTATTTGGATCACCATGTTGCAGCTTGAGGCTGAGAGGGAGTAGGTTGCTTAATGTCACTGGTGAAATGAAAATCCTGATTTTCAACTCAGGGCACAAGCCTAACCAGGTCTACTCAGAAGTAAGTCCTATTTTGTTCAATGGGGCTTACACTCAGGAAAGTGTGGTTAGGCTTGCAGCCTGAGTCTCTTAGCCACTATGTGACAGCAGAACTGAAAAGAAAAAAATCTTAGAAACTTTTCCCATCACAGCCAATACAAATTCTCGTTTGTGTTGTCTGCTTGCTTCTTCCTTTCATCTTTCAAGCAGCATTGAAATCAGAGCATCACTTTTTAAGGAATTACTTCCCTTCTCACATCTCAGCAGCTGGAGGACCTGATATTATACAGTACAATGGTTAGAGTGTCACGATAGAACTAGGGAGACTGTGTTCAAAGCCCCACTCAGTCCTGAAACTCATGGGTGACCCATGAGTGACATGGGTGTCAGCCTAACCCTGATCTCCCTGGAGAAACAGTGGGATATAAAGCAAACATCTGAACAGGAAAGATTAGTTCATCTGAAGTAATAATTTATATGCTGCCTTCAATATATATGGTGTTTTACAAGGACTAATGGGTCAGGGCCCTGCCCCAAGGAACCTACACAAGGGAAGCAATGTAGGAAGGAGATGGAAATGGAGGCAGGGTTAAGCAGGGGTGAGATATCTGTTTCCTTTAAAATTAGTTGCACCAGAGAAAGACGACAGGCTAAATGAGATATATATCAGGCTACATGCAAGTAAGAATATAAAGCCTTTTATTTTCTGCTGCCACAAAACAGTAGATTACTTTTAAATTTATTTATATTAGAGGCTTTTTTGTTTTGTTTTTTTGGTTTCCTCCCCCCCTCCCCAATCAGAGACAGGCCTGTCTGAAATACAGCAGCTGAAGTGTGCCAATAATTTTCAAGAAAACCAAACATGTGTTCAGAGCTCAATGGCTCTTGGCAGACACTTATGTTTTAAAGAAGCCCTGATACCTTTGAGAAAACGCAAAAAGACATTCTATTTGGAAATAATCTGCTTGTGTCACATTGAGTGAAATCTTAGCCCCTATGAAGAAGGGAGGTTTGTCATTCAGTTGAATGGGGGGGGGGGGGGGTTGGACTCATGACTTGCACATCTTAATACATTCCTGCACATTGAAATGATTTATTCATTTATATATATATATATATATATAATTTATTTTACATAATTTATTTCCTTTGTCATATCAGTCTGTCTGATTATATACATCATTACATAAAGACTGAAAACTTACTGAAATATTTTTTCCAAGCCCCAAACAAATTAGTTTCTTGCCATTCCAGTTTTTTGCTTTTCATATTTTTTCCCCTGCCCTGCTGCACTTACCTTGAAATAAATGAGTTTTACAGGATCTTTGTTTTGTAGATTTTGACAGTATGCTCTTCCTATATCATTATTTTATAATGAGAAGTAATTTTATTCATATTTTGCACATTGCCCTTCCTCCAAAGAACTCAGTGCAGTGTACATGGTTCCTTCTTTTGTCCTCAGAACAACACCGTGAGGTAAGTGAGGCAGAGAGATAGTGACTGGCCCGCGCTTACCCAAGAATCTTCATAACTGAGTGGGAATTCTGAACCTTGGATCTTCCAGGTCTAAGTCCAACACCAGAACTATTACACCATCCTGACTCTCATTATAATAGTAATAGCATCTTAATGAAATGTACTGCCCCAGTTTGGAGACTTTCAATAAAGGGCATAATCAATAGTAATGCTATTGTAGTAAAAGTAGCATGTAACTAAAAGTAGTATAGTAAAAGTAATGCTATATTTTTATAAAATGTATTAAATAATGAAAGGTGGGATAAACATTTATTTAGGATAGATTAGATCAAGGAGAAAGATTCCCTGAGGTGGGCATCACTTGAGAGGTGTGGACACTTAATATTCTTATGTGCAATTATATGGAAGCTCTTTTCATATGGTGACAGAGCACATGGAGGGAAGCCCATTGGTACCACCCTCTGACCTGCACTTACACAACTTAAATTGTGAAAAGGCATACTATCCCCTTCCACACCCAAATTTGTGCAGAATTTGGGACCAGACCATTGAGGGTGGAGCCAACAGGGTGGTTCCTGCTCCCCACTCCTAGCATTCAGGGAACATGAGGGCAAACATTGAAATCTTGCCTCTGTCTCTTGATGGGGATGAGAGGTCTCAATAAGCGGTTTACAAGGAGGGGATGTATGAAGAAGGGGTGTGTGTGTGTGCGCGTGTGTGTGTGTGTGCGCGCACATAATCTGTTCCCTGCAACACATACATTAAAAATGGATCAATATAAGAACATCTTCCCTCATTATGAAGATGAGATCTGATAGCTCTCCTGAGAATCAGACTGCACTTCTGAGACAGGGGTGGGGTAGGTCCTGATTCTTAGGAGGATTAGGTCAGAGCTGGTAGTACATGATGGCTCCGCTGGTGATGTCTTGTGTTGCCTTATCACATGATCTGGCTGCTCTGTTGAGTCAGAGTGCCAAGCCAGGAAACCTGGTGAGGGTCAGAATGCCATGTCATAGCAAAAATGCTTAGAGAGTACTATTTAGAACAGGACTTGAGGAGATTAGGATCTACTGGCAGTTCAGTGATTTGCAGTAGATCACTAAGAGTTTCTGATTTTTTTTTTGTTTAACAATAGAAGCAATAAAGGTTTCTTCCTTATCTAAATTAGGCTGTGAGGGCAAAGAGAGAATGTTGCAAAACTAGGTGTGGATATTTGTGTGAAAGAGCTGTGAATTCAGTGCTGGCACTGAACACACATTTCTGGCCTGAACATGTGCTCAGAGGCACCTTGGTCCTTCATTCAAAGTACAGTATATGATCAGCAGCAGTATTTTCCAATTGATCCAGTTTGCGTACCTTGGGATTCAGTAGACCCACAAGCCCAAAGCTTGCCCACCCTTATTTAGAAGATATTCTTGGAGAGAGCTGGGAATGGACCCTGGTGCCAATAACTGGTTCCCTGGCTTTCAGCCTAGCTCAGAAATTAATAATTAAATTATTCCAGCCTTGCTCTGAGATTAAATTCCTTCTGCTGGAAATCTGAGAGCCCTAGGAGTGTTAGTGCTGAAGAAGGCTGGAGCTTTGCACTATCACAAAACTGGTTTATATATCACGAAACTTTACTATCTTTTCGTTTACTGGTTTAAACTGGTTTGTATATCACGAAACTTTACTACTTTTTGTTTACTGTCATGAAACTGGTTTACATATGTATGTATGTATGTATGTATATATGTAATGTATATATGTGTGTGTATGTATTGTATATGTATGTATATATATGCATATGTGTGTGTGTGTGTACATATATGTATACATACATGTAATGACAATATATATATTGTCGGGGCCCCTCCCACTCACCCTGACCCCCGACTTACCCTGGAGCAGGCACCCCATGCCCAGGGTGGGGAGGCTTCCCTGCCCTTGAAGGGGGCAAACTAGGTTGGCTCACCCCAACCAGCCAGAGGGGGCTGGCAGGGCAAACATGGAACACTGCAGGAAACAAGGCAGCAACAGGAAAAGCCTTTCTGCCCCACCTGGAGGAAGGGGAGGGGCCAAAGGGGGCAGGCTTGCTCCATAAAACAGGGAGGCCAGGGATGAGAGGCAGTCAGTGTGAAGCAGGGAGCTGTGAGGTGAACAGCTCCTAGGCCAGGTTTGGCAGATCTGCTAGGGAGGAGGACAAGGGTGCTGGAACCTCCTCCAGCCAATCTGAGGCCTCCCTGGGGGTGGAACAAGCCTGCTCCAGGCCCCTCCAGGGCAGGGACCCTATATACTATATATATATATATAGAGAGAGAGAGAGTTGCCTTACACTGAGTCAGGTGCACCTCAGCTACTGTTATAAACATTGCCTGTTACAGACTGACTGTTTCCCCGTCTCAACTACTGGTGCTGGGGTTTGAATTGGGAACCTTCTCTTTCAAAAAGCATGTCCTCTACAATGGAGTGATGGCCCATTCAAGCTATGGACTATTTGAGCTACAGTCCTTCTGCTTCACTCATACCAGATTGCTTTTAAAATCAACCCGTTGCTCTTGCAATTCACAGCCCAATCTTATGCATGTCTACTCAATTAATGTCAATGGGGCTTACTTCCAGGAAAGTGCGAATAGGATTGGGCTGTCAGTCCCTTACACCTCATTGACTATTGGCCCAATTCTAAGGGGGCCTTATGGTGGTGGATCTTGCAATCTGCCACCATAAAGACCAGGATGCTGATGCTAAAGCTATACCATTGTTCACTTTGAGGCCAACAGCACAAACAGCTGGAGGCTCTGCATGCATCAAGGTCGCTCCCAGGCATTGTCACTTCCCTGAGCCAGCTCCTGCCTACTGGGGGTGTGGGGAGCCCTGCAGAGGTTTCTGCTGGGCTCCTGAAACTTCTAAAAAAGTAATTTTAAAAAGATGTTGGAACCCACTTCCTGTTTTGATCAGGAAATGGATTCAGATTGATTCCCCCCCCCTTTTTTTTAGAGGTGTGGGGGAAAGCTTTTTTAGTGGCTTCTGCAGGGCTCCCCACACACCCTGGTAGGCAGGAGCTGGCTCAGATAAGTGAACCCCCCCATCAGCCCCAGCAGTGGCACAATCATGGGGATCATGCTACTGTCTTTCCCTTTCCCTACCTATTAAGGGGACAGAAACAGAGCTTCTCAGGCTGGGGCATTGTGACGCCCCAGTTTGAGAGCATTTGATCTAACCAATAAAGATGAGCCAGCTATTGTCCTGGCTTGATATGTTGTCTTAGTGTGCCATATATGCCTGGGATCTTCATGTCACTGCACAAGGATCTGAACCTGTACTCATTATTTATACTCATTTAATAAACATTAAAGAAATGTTTAAACACCTTGGAACTGGCAATAGAATTTCAGCAAAAAAGGACCACCAAGATGCTCTGCATCCTTTTTTCTTTTTAGTTTAATATTCATCTCTCCTAAGTCTATTTATTTGAATTGAACCGACTCACCAAGTGCAGCTGAGCAAATGAAATAAATCTACTCCATTTCCAGATATTGGCAGGAATGGTCAGAACTGCAGCTCATTATTCTGGCCCTAATTTTGAAGTATGGCTGCTGCTCCTAGCCTGGCCCAAGGCCACTGCTGCCTGGGTTGTGTTATTAGAATGAAGGCTGCAATCCTATTCACACTTATCTGGAAGCAAGCCCCATTGACTGTAATGGGACTTCTGAGAAGACATGCATAGGATTGGGCTCAGAGGACATTGTGGCTTTTTGTCCCACTAGGGAACAGAGAGTAAGCCTAGTTTGCACTACTGTGCTATACAAGCAGAACTAACCTAGGAGGCAAAGAGAAGCAGGCAGCAGCTATGATAAGCAGAAGAGGAGATCTCCTTTGGGTAAGGGAACATTGGTTCCCTTGCCTGGGTGTAAGCCTCCAGTGCCTGAATGGGTCTACTTGGACCTGTGCTAGCAAGGACATCTGCAAGAGGGATCTGAAGGCCTTAGGAGTGGACCTCAACAGGTGGGAAACCCTGGCCTCTGAGCGGCCTGCTTGGAGGCAGGCTGTGCAGCATGGCCTTTCCCAGTTTGAAGAGACACTTGGCCAACAGTCTGAGGCAAAGAGGCAAAGAAGGAAGGCCCATAGCCAGGGAGACAGACCAGGGACACACTACACTTGCTCCCAGTGTGGAAGGGATTGTCACTCCCGAATTGGCCTTTTCAGCCACACTAGACGCTGTTCCAGAACCACCATCCAGAGCGTGATACCATAGTCTTCCGAGACTGAAGGTTGCCAACAACATGCTAGCAATTTTGCTGGCACAAGTCTGAGTGAAGCCAGGAAGGTAGGTAGAGGCGGAAAAGGGGGAATATGCTATTGGTGGTGACACAGCTGCTGATACTACTCCCTTCCCAGCACTGATATACCCTATCCCCACCTCCACCCATTTCTCCCCTTCCCATTCTGCCCACCACTTACCTTGTCTGCCCCTGTCTTCCACTCTGACTTACAGCACTGGGACTTTTCCTGGAGCTGCATGGCTGCACTTGATGGCATGTCACCTTTTGCAGCAGCTGTAAAGCATGCTGCACCTCCAAAGCACAAGTTCCAGCAGTGCAGCTGGCCCATAGGATTTGGCCCTAAGTCTTGCTGATAACTGGGTGGGTAACCACCTGAGAACTCCATGGATGAAATTTTTAGTTCCATGATGGAAAACAGGTGGGGCTTGAAAATACCCTTCTTTGCTGCATGCAACCCTGTGTGCTTATACTTCTTCCTGGTCCTCTGCTCCAAAAGGTTTATGATCTTGCATGTGCCTCTATGACAGCACAAGTTGGATTATGGCCTGATTCTTTGTGTTGTCTTTTACCTACCATTTGATTAAACAAATAGCATGTAGACCAATTCTTTTCAAACTCATGTTGGGCTGGGAGCTAACTGGCTACAAGAGCATGAACAACAATGAAAGAGTGAACTGGATCCTGTGCTACAGCTATTGTAGACATTTTTCCCCTCCCTCTCCTCCTTGTTTAGTAACAGGTGGTATTTCTCTAAGCAGCTTGTCACAGGCAGCTGGCTGATGGGTGACTCCAGCTGGGTATCTTCTCTTCATTTAGCCCCATCACACCTGCTTCGTACAGCAAACAAGAGGCTTTTTGAATGTTCGGTATCTACCAAGGGGCAGGGTTCCTTCAGTGCCTGTGAGCAGGAGAGGAGGAACATCTTGGTCCATGATGAACCCCTCCTTCATCTTCCCTGTGTCTGCAGATTCTGATCTACTCTGTACCTGAGCAAAAGAATGAATGTGAGCTGCCTTTTGCCCTTCCTTCACTTTACTGTGCCTCCCCCTCCCCATTGCTTTGTGACTTTGCTCTCTTTTAACACAGTCATTTCATTACCTCTCCCCTATCGTTTGATCAGATTTGTCTCCCACTAAAACTTCCTTTCCCTTGAAGCGCACAGTGACAGGAGTATGCATGCCCCTCCAAGCCTTTTTATTGTTCGGAATTAAGAAATGGCAGAACAGGCTCATGAAAGATTAATGACTTCCTGCAAGCATCTTTGTACCTGAGGACAAGCAATTATAAAAATATGTCCAAGGGGGGGGGAGGAGGAAGGGGGGAGGGAATCCACCCAAGAAATGACGTGAAGAAGGAAGTACATTGGCCAGGTATTCTCTGGCACCGAGCAGAAAGCAGAGCTTGGGTTCACGACTGCCGCTTGACTTTGTGAGCAAAGTTTTCCTGGACGAAATAGCAGCGCTTGTTTTTCCATAGATAAAGTAGCCTTTGTGTGGCCATGTGACTGGCATGGCAGAGTTTCACCCCTTAATTTAGCTCTCTGTGTGTCTGAGTGAATGCCCTCTCATGAGCAGAACTTTTGCACTGTTGATGAAAGCTTGCTAAGGGATTCGCAACACTGCAGGAGTCACCATGAGGTCATTTATGGCTGCCGTCCAGAGAGTTGCGTTCACATGTGACAGCAACCCATTCATGACCTGCATCCATATATAAAACTTTGCCAACACACAAGTGACCATTTCACACATTGCAAAAAGGCAAACTTGTATTTACCATTGAACATAAGAACATAAGAAGAGCCCTGCTGGATCAGGCCAAAGGCCCATCTAGTCCAGCTTCCTGTATCTCACAGTGGCCCGCCAAATGTCCCAGGGAGCACACAAGACAACAGACACAACCTGCATCCTGGTGCCCTCCCCTGCATCTGGCAATCAGAGGCAGCCTGCCTCTAAAACCAAGAGCTTTCACATACCTACTATAAGTTGTAACTGGTAATGAACTTTTCCTCCTGAAATTTGTCCAATCCCCTCCTAAAGGCATCCTGGCAGGATGCCATCACTGCTTGCTGTGGCAATGAGTTCCACAAACTAATTACATGCTGGGTAAAGAAATACTTTCTTCTGTCTGTCCTAACTCTCCTAATATTCAACTTTTGTGGATGTCCCCTGGTTCTGGTGTTACGTGAGAGGGAAAAGAGTGCCTCTCTAGCCACTCTGTCCATCCCCTGCATGATTCTCAATCATGCCCCCCCTCAGCTGCCTCTTTTCTAGACTGGAGGCTTAAATGCTGTAGCCTTCCTCATAGGGAAGGTGCCCCAGCCCAGTAATCATTTTGGTTGCTCTCTTTTGCAGCTTTTCCATCTCCACTATATCCTTTTTGAGATGTGGCGACCAGAACTGGACACAGTGCTCCAGGTGCGGCCTAACCATGGATTTGTACAATGGCATTACAACATTAGCTGTCTTATTCTCAGTGCCTTTCCTAATGATCCCAAGCATGGAATTAGGCCTCTTCACTGCTGCCACACATTGGGCACGCTTTCATCAAGCTGTCCACAAGGACCCCAAGATCTCTCCCGTGATCTGT
Source organism: Tiliqua scincoides (assembly GCF_035046505.1). Classification (NCBI taxonomy): domain Eukaryota; kingdom Metazoa; phylum Chordata; class Lepidosauria; order Squamata; family Scincidae; genus Tiliqua; species Tiliqua scincoides. Next base: position 38,296,457 of record NC_089824.1, on the reverse strand, counting down.
CTCATACACGTACCAGGAAGCTGTTACAGCTTCTTGTTCATGTTTTTGTGAACATATCTTTGCCATTTTCACATTGCCTTTTTTGGGGGGGGGGAGTATTGGAATTGCAGAAGATCTGGTGAGGAGGTAGGATGTGGTCTCAGCAGTGACCCCTTTAAGGGTAAGGCCTGGGCATTCAGCAGAGAGTGTGCTGCACAGCTGCAGCCACTTGAAGGCAATAGGGCCTTCAGGCATAAAAGCACCTGATGAAGGGAGCATTTGGTGTGGGTAGCAGAAGGAGGAAAGCTAGACTGGATTAATGGACTGAGGAACTGATAGCTAATGGACTGATGTGTGAATGGACTTTGGAAGCTGCTGGAGACACTAAAACTGGTGTTTGGCTGCTGTGCCCAAGACCTGCTGGGGACCAAGGGGCTGCTGTAGTGGCAGAAGGCTGTTAGCAGGAAGGAGGACCTCTGTAGGTTAAACAGGTGAGCTATTCTGGTGGTGGGGTCTAGCAGTACTGCAGGGCAGAACCAGGGTCATTTTTGAGGAAAGAAGAGGCAATTAGCTTAAAGTGGGCATAATTCTCCAGGCAGAACTTAGTTTTGGAATCTGGCAAAACAGGGGGGCACACTTGAAGACCTAAAAATGTACACATGTGATGAAATCTGAGGTGCTGCAGGGGAAAACAATTTGCCACAATCATGAGCACCACCACCACCAAGAGCAAGTAAAAGTGCTTGCTCATGTGGAAATGAATTTATTTATTTACTTTATTTATTTCCCACTTTTTTCATTTTTCCCATCTTCAAAGCTGTTCACATCAAATATAGAACAACACCCAGTAGAACAACCCAGCATGAAACAGAGACAAAAGAGACAGAGGCAGCCAACATCAACAGCACCTAAAAGCCATTATCAGGGATGGGAATTTGGCACCATGGTGAGACTTGAGTGCCAAGTCTGCCTCCTGCAATTAAACTCATGCACAAGATGTGATGGATCTCCTTTACTGACTCACCCCCCCCCCCTGAAATTCCTGAGTCATTCTGACTTGAATCGGAGCCTCTTTGGGTCAGGCATGCCAGGTTCAGGTATGCCAGGGCATGGACCAAAAGGGAGGCATCTGAGTTTGGCAAGGTGGGAGGGGGTGTGATGGACAGTGGGAGGGGACAGAAGCAGGAGAGGGGGCAAGCAGGAGAGGGGTCATGTGGCAGCAGCTGGGAGGCTTCTGTTAAGAGCATGATCCAATCCTTTGCAGCTCTACCCAGAAGTTATTTCATTGCCTGTCATTCAATGAGGCAGCTTCTTCCTCCCAGGTAATAAAACACATCACCCATCCCTTGTCCAATGATCATCAGTTCCTTCAGAGAAGGACAAGAGAGCCCATTCCTGCCTCCCTCCCCTACGGTCTGCTTGATGCAAAACATTAACCCTTCCCTGCCTCCTGGCTGCAACATCCCTGCTGCTGCTTGCCCAGTCTGAGTTATGACCCCAGGAGGTGTTTCATGTGCCCAAAAATTGTAAGTAAGCACATGTAGATACTGATAGATTTGATTCTGCACATATGGGGACTCACTTTTGAGTAAGTGGCTCAAATTTGAGTTGGTGCCTGGCAGCCCAATCCTGTGCATGTCTACTCAGAAGTAAGTCCCATTAATTTCAATGGGGCTTACTCCCAGGAAAGTGTGGATAGGATTGGGCTGTGTATCAGTCACATACCTGACTCGAGTGTACACAAATCAGCAAAAAACACATGTTTTTGCAACTTGGACATGAGTCACCTGACTCGAGTTCCCAACCCCTGGTTGCTATGTTGTTCTCGGTATGCTGTTGAAATTTTTTTTTGCATCAACTGCCCTTACAGTAAAAGGGCTGTCTCAGATGCACAAACCTGATTCTTCCTGAAGAAAAATTTCTCGGGTTCATGAACTATATCTCACAAAGGAAGTTGTGAATAGTGCAGGTTGAGTCCATGCTGGTGCCATTCTGCCACCTCTGCTACTGTCCACAGCTCAATCCCATCAAGGGTTTAGGCAACATGACACCTGGCCCTTGCACCACAACACACACACTCAGAATCACAATGTAGTGGGAATTCCCTTTGGGGCTGTTGAGAAAAGAAAAATGCCATGTCACAGCAACCTCACTTATGTTCCGTTCACCTCCCCAATTAAAAATGCAAGTTCACAATATAAAACTTCTTTCATTTAAAAAAAAATGGAATTCTCCTGTGTTCTTGTAAAGGCTCATTTTCTGCTTGATTTCCTAGCATTTGCTTTGAGTTCACAGAGAGAGTCAAGGTAAGAGCCTGGGAAGAAACTCTATATACTGAATACTTTAAAGTGAACATTCATCATTCAACTTGCTTTCTGTCACTGCCTTTGAGGGAGACGGGAACTGAAAACAGTCTCCTGTTTCTCTCCAAAAAGCATCAACACTGCAGATAGACACAACTGACTGGAACTCATTTATATTCAAAGGAAGTGTACACCTATTATTCAATTAAGTGCAAAATATATATAGATCCCTGATGTCAAAATAGCATGTGAAAAGAATAGAAGCAGACATCAGAATATACTACACATTTATTACTTTCAAACAATTCTCGACTCACCTTATTGTTCTTAAGGACTAGTGCACAAAACTCAAGTGGATTGACCCTAAAAATGTATGAAAAAATAATAGATTCATATAGTACACACTTAGGCACAGATCCTATTCTTTTTCTCCTCTGTTGATGCAGCCACACAACTGGAGTGTGTGCTGCATCTTGTGAGGGATGGGCAGTCTCAGAGGTCTCCTCCAGGTAAGGGAACATTTGTTCCCTTACTCTCCAGGCCTGGATGAGTTGTGTGCGCAACCCTTCATTCCAGCATAAGGAGATGCTCATGTAGCATAGGGGACAAAATGTTATATTTTTAGATTGTGAGCCCTTTTGGAACAGGGAGCCATTTCATTTTTCTCTGTAAACCGCTTTGTGAACTTTAGTTGAATAGCAGTATATAAATACTGTTAATAATAATAATAATATTTTCACAATTATATCAGCAGCACTAGTAATCTCAACCTGTTCTGCGTATATAGATCATAACTGCAGAAATCTTCCATTCATTTCAATATGTAAGTGGCAACAGCCATGCCATAAGAGTGTCCCGCTCACAAGAGAATATTTTATCAGTGCAACTTCAGCTTCCTTCTCTGGCCCTGTCTGTATTATGCCAGATAGGCCTGTTACGTAAGTGTGAAAAAAATAATAAATCTGTGTTTTACAAGTAAGTGATACCCCATCTCACATTGTTAAATATGATCACTGGCCCAAAGGGAGAAACACATGGCTTAGTCTAAAGCATACTGGCTGGTGCCAAAAGTTGAAGACTTGACACAGGCAAACTGAACAAATGAGATCCTTCTTGGAATGTTAATGACACAGAGTTATGGTAGGGGGGAGGAAGTCTCTGTTAACACACCAAAGGCAAAGGATGTGAATGTGCCTGCTACCACTCTCATTATACCTAGAGCAAGGTTAAAATAGCTGGTGCTAATCTTGACTGATAACAATAATAATTTGTTAGGACTCATGCCTTGCACCTCCACCACCAGCTCTAAGGCTAGTGGAACTTATTGTTTCCCCTTCTTTCATGGTCTCGAATTTCATGTAGACAATGGGAATGTAGGAGTCATCTTTCTTGTCAGGGACAACATGTGGATTCCGACAGCTGCCAAGACATCCTGGTAACATCCAATTACTGCACTGCAGAGGTGTCACTCAGGTTTGCATCACCTGGTGTGAGAGATGTCACTTGGGTTTACGTCACCCCCATGATGGACCTCCTCCTGTACCAGACCATAATACCAGAATAAATTACAATATCATGCACGCAACCTGAATGCAGTCTGTCTGTCTGTCTGTCTGTCTGTCTCAGTACAGGTCACCCAACAAATCAGTAACCAACAAAAAACCAGTGGCCAACCTGATGACACACACAACAGAATAAGAGTACTAGTACTAGCTCTGATACATGGAAATGAGAGCTGACTCATACTAACATCTTATTGGTTCCCTGCTGTGTCATAACAACACCTCTTTGGCTCTTGGAACAATCAGTCTCATTGGGCAGTTTTAAGTTAAAAGAAACCCACTTTTTGTTACATAAGGCAGTGGGTGTTTTCCTTTTCTGGTTACTTGGCCATAACCTTTGATAGAATACAGATATTTCAACATGGTTTGTTTCATTACATTCTGCATGAAAATTACCTTTCCAATGATATGTCACTTGATGGTATTATTCATAAATACAAATTTTCCAAAAGGTTTCCAAACTTTTGGTCACTAGTGGTATCACTCCCCTCAAAGGTGTCACCTGTTGTGGTCCACACCCTCTGCACCCTACTAGTGACACTACAGCTGCACTGTTCCCTACTGCAGATGGAGTAGCTCTTTAAGGGTGTTCAGAAACCTCAGCTAGCTTAATATGGCTGCCAGAGTGTGGCCTATAGCTCTTCTCGGACATCTAATTTTGTTTGACCTACATTGGCTGCAGGTTTATTTCTGGCCCAATTTTAAGTACTGGTTATTATCTGTAAAGCCTATAAAGTGGCTTAAGAGAAAGATATTTGAAGGATTGTCTTCTCCCACATGTTTTGGGCTACTCACTGCATTCATCTTCTGCAGTTTGGCTCCATATCCATTGCCATCAATATTCTGACTGGCTGGGATATGGAAAATGATCTTGGACAGTCATGGTGCCAAGGCTGTGGCATACTTTCCCTCAGGGATGCATGATGGGCTCCTCCCATAACTACTATTGAGGTGTGTGCAAAGACTTTTTCTTCTGTTGTTGCTTCCTCTGTTTTGGCTTGTATACTGGGTCTGTGTAATATGACCTTCTGTTTTGGTTTTATTAATTTATTTTGAGAGACTATTGTTCATATTGTTTTTGAGGTTGTCTTGAGGGGTCCTTTAAGAATTGCAAGTCGGGATACAATTCAATCAAACAAGGGAGGAGCCTTAGCTCCGTGATGGAACACCCGCACTGGGTCCCAACTTCAATCCCTGGTGTCTTTAAGTAGGGGAGAAATGATTCCTGTCTGAAACCCTGGAGGGCCACTACCAGCATGTGCTAGCAATACTGACCTAGATGGGCCAATGGTCTGATTCAGTACAAGGCAGAATTCCTCTAATGGTAATCTGTTTGATTGTTTAAACCCAGGTCTGCCTCAGTTATATTGCTGCCTCCAATTTGTACAGCAAAATGGGACATGCAAGCAATGGTTCTAAATCCTCCTATCACCTATTTCTCAGTTCTTCAGTCTCTCCACTCCATAGTGGTTTTCTCCTTATATAAGCTCCAAAACTGGAAGTGAGCTCAGCTAGGACAAAGATTTTAGATAGTGGGTGGGGGAAAGGGGAAAAGTCTGGGGCAGGGGAGAATGGTTGAGGTGGGAAGGATTCATCTCCCTTCACCCACCTGTGCTTTTTGCTCTAAAAATTGAGACCCCACTCACTCACCCACCCACCCTCTCTCAAGGACCTCCGGTGATGTGACCAAGTGAGAAAATGGTCAAATTTTAAAGGTATTAGGGTTGGTCTGAGACCTCCCACCAGTAAAGGGAATATGTCAAATGCCTCCTCCCATCGCACAGAACATTGCTCTGCCAAATACCATTCCCTGAAGTGCATCAGCACCAGTTGCTCATGGTTTTGCTCCCTAGGTTTGAAAAGAAATGGAAATGGAATGGAAGAGAAAGTGTGGAGGACAGGAGGCTCAATCAGAGATGAACTCAGAGAGCAGGAGAAGCAGCAGCAGTGGGCAATGTGTACTCCGCCAATCCACCCCCTTCACCAACTGGCTCAGTGCCCAATCCTATGGTCCGCACCACGCCTCAGCGGCACAGACAACAGACCTACTTCATAGGATACTCCCGCTCCTCGCCCGCCCACCCACCGGGGCCGCCCACCGCTCACCCTCCCCCTGCCCTCTCCCTGCCCAGGAACGCCCTTTCCCTTGTGTCGGGGAACAGCTGAGATGGAAAAAAAGGGAGTCATCTTTCAGGCAAATTCATTTTCTCATTCACTCTACATGTGGAGTACATGTGGAGGAGTTGAAGAGAAAGACCCTGCTGCCTTTGCCCCCTGTGAGAAGTATATGAATGAGTATGAGTGGACATAATGGGAGAGGCCAGTGAGTGCAGTTTGCTGCTGCCTCCATGTGTGAAAGGATTTGTATGAGTAGGGTTACTGAATAGGGTTACTCCTCTTCAAGGGAAGACTCAATAGAAGAAGGAATGGGAGGGGGGCACAAAGCTACCAATACCTCCTCCTCTGGGGAGAACCTGGAAGTGACTGCCTTGTGTCACTCATGGTGTATGAACTTCTGGGTTCTCCCGGAGGAGGCAGCATTCACTGAAGTGGCTTCTTACACCTGTTCCGTCCCTGTGGAGGTTTCCCTTCAAGGAGAGACTCCACAGGAGAAGGAACAAGAGGTGTGTGAAGCTGCTATCGCCTCCTCCGTAACTAGGGCAGAGCCTGAGGGGCAGTCATGTGCCCCCTTGGCATAGCATCCAGGGCAGGTGCCCCTCAAGCTCCACTCTAGTTGCACCTCTGCTGCTGTTTGTGCTTTTTCAAGAGAGAAACCCCAATTGGAATGGGAATAGCTGGGGAACAGAAGTCTGCTGGACTGACATGAAATAGAAGACTGTTGCTTTCTGATAAGCTCTTGACCAAAAGATACCCTCTAAATGTGTTCTGAACATTTCTAAAACTGATGGTAGATCTTACAGCCATTGTCACGGCAGTTATGTTTCTTACACAGTGTGCTCCTTACGTTCCTTACACCAGAGGTTCTCAAATTGTGGGTCGCGACCCACTTGGTGGGTTGCAATTGAATTTCTGGTGGGTTGTGATAAGATGGTGGCCACCATCTTGTAAAAGGGCAAAATGAAGTCGGCATTTTGAAAAAGGGCAGACCTGGCCAGCGCCATTTTGAAGAAGGACAAAGTGACCCAGGTGGCGCCATTTTGAGAAAGGGCAAACAGACCCTTGGGGAGCTATTTTAGTCTTCCAGGCACAGAATAAACAAACAAAGAGTGGCTTGCACATGCGCAGGGCAGGCAGCCTGCTGCTTTTCCTTTGTGAGTGTGCTGCTACTGCCATTCACAGTTTGAGTTCCTAGGTAAGAATAGTGATGTCACTTCCTGTTTGATGAAATCACTTCCGGCTCTGATATCACAGTGATGTCACTGTGTGCTTGATGATGTAACTTCCTGCCATGACATCACTTCCAGGTCGATGACATCACTTCTGGTGGGTCCCAGACAGGTTGTCATTCTTAGAAGTGGGTCCCGGGCTGAAAAGGGTGAGAACCACTGCCTTACACAATTCCAACATTGCACTCTGCAACTTCCTAAAATCACAAGTACTCCTAGGCAGGTTGTGAATAAGTCTTTGGAAGATGAAATAAGTCCAGGCTGGGCCAATTGGAATCTTTGAATGGGTTTGGAAAACAGGTGGTGGCAGTTTTCAAAGCACTCCAAGGCATGAGACTCTACTTTTGCAGCTGCCTTGGGTGCCCTTCGGGGAGAAAGGCAGGATAAAAATCAAACAACAACACAGTCTTTCATGGGAATAAGCCGCATTGAACACATTAGGACTCACTTCTTAGTAGACATGCCTAGGATTGTACTGTAAATGAATTGTTTCTATCTTATAACTGCTATTGAATACATTCAGCTGCATCTCAACACACTTCACAGCCATCTCGTAATTCAAAGAACTTTCAGCTGCCTCCAGGAAACATTAACTCTTCAAACTGAGAGATGCTTACAGTTAATACAGACTAGTAAAAATATGGAAGAGTTAAGGTTACATGGACAGAATTAAATCTTTTCCTGAATCATTGGACGCACTGGAGAAATGTTAACTATTTCTAGATGCAGTTTATTCAAAACCTAAGTAGGTTTTTGTCTTTAAAAAGCTATTAAAATTTGCTGGTCCTCACAGGACAGCATTCACAGTGCTGCTTGCAGATGGCATTCTTGCAGAGGCCGTGATCCACACTGTTGTGCAGTCACTTTTCAGAACAGGAACTTCTTGGCTTGTGCAAAAGACAGTTCAATGAGTTTGTGCAAAAAGTCAGGGTTTCAAAGAACTACTCTTGAACAGAGGTAACTTTGACCAGTGCCCTTCCAATGCAAGAGCATTTTTGCTTGGAAGACATCCCTGGATGCCACCCATCGATTGTTCATACTTGTCTCTAAGTTGTTGCCTATCATGTACTTTGCAACATCAGCACCACCTGGGTGGTAATCACCTGTGGCCAGTTACAATAGTTCTGGAGGCTTTCAGTCCACTTACAGAGATGAAATGAGATTTCAGATCTGTTACAGCCAAGAGAATCAATCAATTTATGCTATGTGAACATTCTGTATTATTCTACAGCTGTAGCTGATCACATTGTAAAAACAGAGGAACCAAACCTGTGTGTGTGTGTGAGTGTGAGTGTGTGTGTGTGAGAGAGAGATTTACTTCCATCTGGGTTGGCAACAGAGAGGCTGTGCAGTGTGGCTGAGTGCAACTCAGACCCGGGGGGGGGGGCCGCTCTGGCTGCTGTCAAGTTGGCACACTTGCATTGCTGCCCCTTCTCATGCTAAGAGGATATCTGGTGTCCATGGTGCCAGCACAACCAGCTGTAATCCTGGTGGGGGGGTACCCCTGCCTTTACTGGTGGGCACAGGTGGCCTTGTGATTAGGAGGGAGGGTGAAAAAATGCATCCGCTAGGGAAGGAAATGAGGGAAGCAGGCAGATACTTGTGTAAGAGCCCTTTAAGACCCAGAAGGATTACAGTGAGAGGGAGTAGGACAAAAAGTGGGCAGTGGGTGGGCCCAAACAGTCTTCAGAAGCAACTCAATAGGCCAAGGATGGAGAAACCTGGAGAGAAAGTGGCTGCTGATCCTGACCCAAGGAAGGGTCTCCTCAATGTTGCTTGACTGGGAGGAGAAAAGGAGTACTGACTGAACTCTTTCTCTGGACCCAATGTGAGGCCCAAAGTGAGAGGAGGAGGAAAGGTAGATTGTGGCCTCAGCTCCAATAGTCCAGGAGAGGACAACCCCACCACAAGTTTCATCCCTGCTTGGTTCGGTTCTACCGTTGATGTGGGGCTGGTTGAAAAGGCATTCAGTTACTAAAAATTATCCAAGGAGATGAAAGTTATTCAAGGAAGCCACTTCAGATCCCAAAGTTGTCAGAGCACAGCTCAAGCACATAGCACTTTCACACCTGTCTTTCCTACTAACTGCATGCAAGGGGGAGGAGACAGCTGAAAGGTGAGACCAGCAAGACAAAGAGCTGTGGAAAAGAAGGGATTCCCAGGAGGACAGCCTAGGATGCTGTCCCACATACCAAACTCACAGATATAAAGAACTCTGCAATCACATGTTCAGAAATGTATGTTGAAAAATCTGAATTCATGGATTAGAAGGCTGACAAACTACTTTTGAAACTGACAAGACTTTCAAAGTAGTTTCTGACACCATATGGCAGACCTGCTATTCAAAGGGGAAAAAATGCTTTTAAAAGTCCCACTAGGCAAGTTGATTGAGCCACTAGGTACAAGTATAAAGCACTTTGGATTGCAACTCTTGGCCACCTCTAATACACTACTTTGGAATGTAATGCTTAAAATAATGGCCTCATTAATTTCATCTTCTAATTTCTTTTAACTGAAGCTAAATCAGGCTCCTTTATGATCCCAGAACCTGGCCATTTCACAATTTCCTATCCAGCTTCTTTCCCTGTTTAGTTTATAAAACTGCCCAAAGTTGTCACATGGAGGGCACAATCCTAATCCCTTATGTCAGTGCTGGAAAGCACCGACAAAAGAGCAATGAAGCTCTGAGGTAAGGGAACAAACATTCCCTTACTTTGAGGAGGCCTTCGTGAGTGACACCCAACTGCAGGATGCAACACATGTCCCATTGGCACTGCTATGCCAGTGCTGGAAAGCACTGACATAAGGAGTTAGGATTGCACCCTGAGTATGATTAAAACGGATGGAGCCAGAGCTTGGTCATCAAAGACCTCAGGCTTTGCATGCACAAGTCACATGTGTATCCCTTAGCATCTCCAAGTAGGGCTTGGAAAGAGTCCCTGTCTGATGCTGGAGAACTGATGCTAGTCAGCACAGACAAATGAGCCTCATGTGCTGAAAATCAACATTCATTAAGGGAGAAAAGTGAGCCTGAAATGCTGAAAGAGGGAGATACATAAAGCTGGGCCAGGAAGGGAAGGAAGTGCGAGGTGATGCAAGAAGACTGTGCGGGTGTGAAACCATACAGTGAAAATGGTAGTTTTCCAAGTACTTTACAGTTGATCAATAATGGTATGGTAGTGTGCACTGGAAATGTTGAATATAGTCTGAAAAATATGGAGCCTTTCCCCTATGGCGGGGTGTTCTAAGAAAGTTGGAAAAGTAGCAAGCTGTCAACTGCCTCAGCCATCATGAGGAAACCTGCAAAAAATAGCCACCAAAAAAGAAACACAAATGAACAGTCAGCGTATTACAAACTCCAGCTCAGCAAACAAAAGATTTCCAAGGCTGCAGGCTTTGCCAAGCTGAGTGGCAGAGCTAGAGGGGGAGCAAAGTGCTAAGTTTTGCAGGGAACCTCACCGTGGCATGCAAAACCACAGCCCTCCCTTCAGAGCCATTCTGGGTAGTGGGAGCAAAACAGAGTCCCACTGCCTGAATGGCTCCAAAGGGGAGAGGGAGGAGCCACTTGCACCTTGTGGTGAGGCTCCTTGCAAAACTTAGTGCCTTGCACCCCCTCTAGGTACGCTACTGGCCATGCTTATCTGGCAGTACATGCCATCTAAGACAATGGGACTGACTTTCAAGAAACATGCATAGGATTGTGCTATAAACCTCTCTCCTCATCTTTCATTAGTGTCTGTTTTCCCCCAGCTATTATCTCAATTGACAAGTCACTTTTTGTCAGTAGATTGTTTTGCTTAGGAATTAAAAATGCACCAGTAATTAACTGAACATAGATTACCTACTTGCATTAAGCTTTGACTTAGTCCATGTAGGTCTTTCAGCAAGGAGACTTAACATTCTGACCTACCATTTAATGCATTAATACTAATTTTATCCTGATACTAAGACTCAGTGCTGCATTAAATCAATCCAGGTTAATTCAGAATTAGGTCTCTCCCACCCAGTATCAATAGAGGCACTGTTGGTTTTCCCCAGAGTTGACCACCCACTTTTCTGAGAATCTGCAGTGAATTAGAAAATCTGTCATTGCAGGAGAGGCCGGACAGCGAGGATATGGCTTGTCATTCCACCTATTCAATACTCGCTCTTTGTCTGCTATCTCTTAAACTAACCTGACATAGCCTCGCCTCCTGGTCAATGGCAGCTTTATTCTCTTGGAAGGAATGCAGCACTCACCGGCATTATTAAGAAATTTCTGGACAATGTTTCGTGGCTGAGCAATAATCCAAGGTTCTATTAAAAAGCCATCTGGGTAATTAATAGCACGTTTGTTCTCAGCCTCCTCCCAATTTGTCCATTAGTGGAATAAAAGCACAGGACAAAGGGTAATGTGGTTAAGTTATATTTTACAAGAATTCTTCAGGAAGTTAAAAACACATGATAGTTTTCCAAAGATGCATAAGTTTATGAGCGCTCTGTGAGATCAGCAACATAGCAAGCCCCAGAGGCTTTTAATCAGCCTTTTCCACTGTCAATAGTTGACGAGCTGACATTCAGTGCAGGCTACATCCTCCCGTGCATTGACAAGGCTCGACATGAGAGGCGGAGGTGGCGGCAGCATCTGAATCACCAGCACAATCTCCATGATTAAATTAGAACCGATTCCAAGACTCACGTCAAGTCTCCACATCAAAAGTTGCACAAATGACTTTTATACCCTCTCACCTGATCGCTGCAGACTTTGTCGAGGTTTCCTCTTCTTTAATGTCTCCTCTTGAAAGCTGAATTCCAGCCTCGGGCTGCACAAGTTCTCTCCCTTTTATTTTCTTGGGGTTTCCCCACTCCCCACCTTTCTCTTTTAAAAGCACCTTGAGAGATTTCAGAAACTTGTGGTTAAAGACATTAAGAGACAAGATTCAAAGAGGTTCGAGTTATGCCCCCCTCAACAGACTCTTCCCGAGGGAGATCAGGAGGGCCTTTTTGAGAACATTTGCTGCTTTGAAGCTACTCTGTAAAACCCTGGCAGAAGCCATCTTCTGCTAAACACCTACTTAAGGGTGTGTGCTGCAGATCAGCAGCACAGAAATGGAGATGTGTTTATAAGCTAAGGATCTCAGTTATACATCAGTGTGTTTTTGCTGAATTAAAGGTAGCTCATGGTAGCTAAGGGAAAAAGGATCAAGGCTAATCTTCTAAGAGGTACAGCTCTTCCCCCAAATCATAACAATGCTAGCATTTGTTTAGCCTTTTTTGAGAGTGCCAGGTGCTTTACCTGTATTAGCTTCATGTAACTTTACAACAACCCTGTAAGGCAAGTATTACAATCTTCATACTGCAGCTGAAGCTCAGAGGTAGTGGCCTGCCTAGGGCCATCTAATTAAGTATGCAGCAGAGAAAAGACGAACAGGGCTGTCCTGCTTCACAGTCCAGTCTCTTACCCACTATGCTAGTGTTTCTCAAACTGTGGGTCGGGACCCACTTGGTATGCTGGGACCTGATTACTGGTGCCTCCATAGAGCCTCCAAAGAAAACACAGGCAATGGAAAGGTTACATAACTCATTGCCTCAAGCCCTGAGGTTATTCAAAAATCAGCTGCTAACTGCCCTGCAAAGAGCTGAGCTCCTGCAGTTTGCAAGATAGTTGCTAATTGCCCTGCAAGCAACTGAGCTCCTGCAGTTTGCAAGCTTGTGTAAACATAGGGAGATAAATATTTGAGCATCTTTTTTCTGGTGTGCTTTTTTCCCCTAAGTCCATCAATGACAGACAGTGGGGGCAGGTGAAGATTGGGTCACATAACCAAGGGCGCAATCCAAAACGTCTGTTTGGCCTGCACAAGTCGCTTGTGCTGGGCAAAGAGTGTCATGAAAGTGTCCTAAAGTGCTTTTGCACCACTCTTCAGGGAGATAGACTCGTGCACAGATGTGCACTGGCTTCCCCGTGCCGATGTGGGCCCCAGGGGCAGTGGAATTTGTGCTGGCTGAGCTCGGCCTGCGCAGAGGGCTGGGAGGTGTGGGGAGGGTGGGGACGAGGCAGGGAAGAGCCAGAAGAGAGGCATTTCAGGGTGGGGGAGGGAAGACAGTGGGCATTCCTGGGGGCGGGCGGGCAGGGAACAGGAGGTGGGAACTGGATCCAGCACTTATGCCAGATCCTTGTTCCGTTCTTGGGCGGCCTGGGGCAGTCCTGGGCTATTCAGATTTGCAGCACTGATTTTGATGGTGCAGATCCAAGTAGACTCATTGGGGTTGCTGCAGCGCTCGCTGGGGTAAGGGGAAAAGTTTCACTTTGCCTCGGGCCAAGTCTCAGACAGCCTGAGACTTGTGCTGGATACAGCACAGGCCAGCTGCCCTGTCTGTTCCAGCGCAAGTTAGGATTGGGCTGCCTGCCCCTCAAGCCTTGAGGCTATTCATTAGGGCTGCCTCATTATGAGAAATAGATTGAGTTTTTTTGTTTTGCAAACAAATTGACATTACTTGTAAATAAATAAATAAAATACATACTCTTTCTTTCTAGATCACCTATTTTTTGAAGTCACAAAAAGGAACTGTCCTGATAGAGAGTCATTTTAAAAATAGGGTCCTGATGCTAAACCGTTGGGAACAACAGCACTATTCTACAGCAGTTCCCATCTGGGGCAACTCAGAGAGGCACTCAAACACATGATGCATTTCATGCCGAAGAGAGAACAGCTACTGCTGTTTTGAACAATCTCGCTACAAAACATGTCTCTGTTCTTCAGAAAGGAAAGGTACAGAAGGTGTGAAATAATCTTAAGAAGGGCTTAAGTGGACAATTTAAGGCCCAGGCAGGTCTTAGTTTCTGAACAGGGGGCACAGCTCATGGCCAGAGGATGTTTCAGGTCCGATGTTTAGTCCCTGGCATCTCTAGTTCTTTGATATCTAGAAGCAGAGCTGGAGAAAAAACTTTGCTTGAGGTCATGGAAGCTGCTGCCAGTCAAAATTGACAGTGCTGGGCTCAGTGGTTCAACAACTGTGCTCACTAGACAGTAGTGCCTGCAGGTATTACTGTTGTCTGTGTGTTTGTTTGCTTTCCTTGCTTGCCATCATCAAAGAACAGCAGAACTTAATTTGGCACACAGTTGTCTGCAGACATGATCAACTTTTGGTTTCAATAAAAATTTACAGCCCAATCTTAACATGTGTTACTTGGAAGTAAGTCCCACTTTTTTCACAGTGTCTTAAAATAAATATAGATTTCATGACCCTCTTACAGTCCTATCTGACTATCTTACTTGATGTTGTGTGTTCAGTCTGACTGATTTTCAGAGATGAATGCATAGGTTTTCCAGCCATGAAGCAGCTTGATCACGTTCTGCTTGACTTGGAAGGGAATCCTATTAATCCAACAGGACTCATTCACAAGCAAATGTCCAAAGGACTGATATTATTGTCAATTAAATAATGCACAAGTACAGGTGCAACCTATTTATCCACGGATTTTTTATCTGTGGATTTGTCTCAACGAGAATGGGGTGGGGGACCAAAAGTCACACACACCTTTGCCTCCTTTGCCCTGCGCTGGCTTCTCCCTCAATTTCTAGGCAGCCTAAGACACTGCAAAAAGGCTCCGCCTGGCACAGGCAGGGAAATAGCCCTGGAGCCCTGGAAGAGCTTCCCCTTGCAAAGGAACAGTAACACTCTTGGAGCCCCTGAGCCAGCAAAGAGGCTGAAGAGGGGGGCGGAAAACCCTGTGTAACCAGAACACGTGCAGCAAGGTGGAGCTCTCACTCACTCACTCACTCACACACACACAGGGGCAGGTGTGGTAGCAACAGAGGGGACTGCTTTAGAAAATCCAGGGTGTGTTTGCCACCCTCCCCCCATGGTGCAGGCTCTCCTGCTCCAGCCTACACAAACAAAATAGCCCAGCAAGAAAGCCTTCCCAGCAAGTAAAGCATGAGATTTAGGCTACAATCCTCTCCCTACTTTCCTGGGAGTAAGCCCCATTGACTGGAATGGGACTTACTTCTGAGTAGAAATGCATGGGACTGGACTCTTAAAAGCTCAGCATCCCACCTGTGAAAGGGGAAGGAGGGGAGGGGATTGATAACAGCTGCCTTAGTTTCTTTCCAGCCCCAAGTGTCAGCCTGCAGCATATTTGCTTAACTCGATGGAATTTAGTACAACACATTTTTTTGTTAATCGCACCGGGTCACGGAATGGAACTAATGCGGATAAATAGGCTCCACCTGTAGTTTTTATTTTTGCATTAATATATACATCAGATATAATTAGACCTTCTCTTCCATAAATACATTGGAAACCCTAATACACATTTAGCAGAAGCCCTTTATGCAAAGCAGATAGACAGCCCAGTCCTATTTAACTCCCCCCTTACAGACGCAGCCATCCCACTGGAGCCCATGCTGCACCCTGTGGTGAGGCAGTCCTGGTGGTCTCCTCCAGGTAAAGGAAAAAGGTGAAAGCCTCTGCCGTCGTTATGGGTCTACGCAGCCTGTGCCAGTGATTTTGCTGGTGCAAGTCCAAGTGGACTTGGGAAAACTCTACCCTGTTCCTCCCCCTCTCATCTCCATTTTGCCCACCTCCACCCACTGCACTGACTTTCCAGCACCAGGGCTTTTTCAGAGGCTGCTGGTGCATGGTGATGGCTGTTCACTGCTTGCAGTGATGGCTCGGCTGTGTAGAATGGCAGGTCACTTTTTGTGACTAACATAAAGCATACTGTGCTGCTGGAACAAGAGTTCCAGTAACGTGGCAGGTCCATAGGATTGGGTTCTAAGAAATTGACAGCCCAGTCTTAAGCACTTCTGTCTACTCAGTAGTAAGTCCCTTTGCATTCAGTGGGACTTACTCCTAGCTACATGTACATGGATCTACATGATATGTGTAAATAAATACACCCCTTGAAACATACATTTTAATTCATGTTTTCATTTAGCAGAGTGTACTGGCACTCAATCTGAACTGCAGCCAACTCCAAAATGTGTATGGAGCAAAGCGACAGTTCAGCACACCCAATGGAGTCTGTGTTGGTTTGTTTTGCATTCCTACCATTCCACCAAATTTATGTTGGACCCTTTATATAAAAATGGAAATATCTGTTGGAAGTTTATAGCTCATAAGTACAATGGGGTAACCTGGGATAACAGCTCTGTAAATACTCAGGGCATGTTTAGTGAGGTGTCATGTCCACTGGGTGGACCCTAAATGTGAAGTTTGCCTGCATCCTGCATGATCATATTGATTATTGCAGCTTTCATGAGATGGGATTATCTGCAAAGCACCTCTGGGTGCAGCCCTGTTGACACAGAGTGTGGCATAACTTCATTACTTCATATAATGAAGTTATACCACAGGAACTTTTGTCAGGAACTTTTCAGTATGTTACAACTCCCTTAATTGTGATATATATCTCCATTTTGGATTTTTAAGTGCCTCACAGGAGTTACAAACAGCCCCAACCAAACCAATCATTCCTTTGAGCAATGATTATTGCACTGCAGCAGAGCAGGGCTATTGCCAGAGTGATTATCGCATTAACCAATGGCCTTATGTTTGACATATCTTTGATTTAGCCCAGGCCCTTTCATTGAAACAGCTGTGCTTCCTTCCTCATCATTTGGCCACTTTCTAGTTTCTGTGGTTCATTTTCTTAATATGCCGTGTTAAAAACCCCCTTCCCACACTCATTGTGCAGCACTACTGTTTGGTATATCACACCAGGTGCAAGTGGAAGGTGGGTTTCAGGGGAACATGGAGCTGCTGGAGACTGTACCTTCACCCTTGCTTCTAGTGGCAAAGCCACAGACAAGAGCCAGACCATCAACACTGATAGCAAAGGCCCCACTATCCTCTCCCATTGTGTGTTTCATTATCAGAAGTTTGACTGACAAGCAGCAGAGGATGGGCTGTCAACTAACTACCATAAGAACCAAGACATAGCAAAACAACCACAGCTTTTTTCAACAGTATCAGTTGTAGAAGGAGCACTGACTTCATCATGGAGTAACCACACCCTTTGGTTTTTGAATGATGCATAGTAGGTGGCAGAATTTTAAGTACAGATTTCCAGGGTTGGGAACTCGAGTCAGTGACTTGGACTCAAGTTGCGAACATGCATGATTTTGGGTGACTCTGCAACTCTTGAGTCACACGCATGGAAGACTCTGAAAATGACTCAAGTCGGGGCCCCCCTGACTCGGTAGTCATCCCCACGTGTGCTGACTCAATCTCCCTGTGTCTGGGTGTGCTTGCTTACTGTTTTCATGGTGTGAAAAACCTCATGGGGCCAGCATTCCAACTGGATGAGTTGGGCTGTGAGTGCCAGCCAGGAGACAGGAAAGAGTTAATGTTTTTCTCTTGCAATGAATGGGGGAAGTTGGGACTGGGCTCTCTTTTTCCATCACTGATAGGAAGGAAGGAACGGATGATCATTGGACAAAGGATGGGCATTCTGATACTTTCATTGGCTGAGGGAGAACAGGATGAAAAGCCAAGGGGGGGGGTTTGCCTTACGATTGGCTGCAGAAGCCCAGAGAAGGAGAGGAGACCAGAGAGATTTATAGTGATCACACTTTCCACCATGGAGGGGGGAGGGGGAATTCTCACTGAATGACTGGCTAGAGTGGAACTACTTCTGAGTAAGGCTGCAAAGGATTGGGTCATCCTGGTAAGCCTTGCAGTTGCTGTGTGTGACCCTCCTCCCTCTTGCCGCTTCTGTTCTGGGTCTCTCACAGTCCCTCCCATCCCCTCCCACTCTGTTTAAAGATGAGCAGGGACATCAGGGGAGTAAGTAAAGAGAACTCCAACACACATGCGGCAGCCCCGTTTTTTCCACGGTGGGTTTTGTAAAGGAGGGGCCGACTCGACTTGAGTCCTTTAGAGTCACTAAAGGGTGATTTGGTGACTCGGAAAGTGCCCCATTATGACTCGTTTTCTAGTTGAGTCATGGGGGGAGGTGACTCTAAATTCGACTCGAGTCAAGCCATGCTGGA
The DNA here is from genome assembly GCF_035046505.1 of Tiliqua scincoides. Lineage (NCBI taxonomy): Eukaryota > Metazoa > Chordata > Lepidosauria > Squamata > Scincidae > Tiliqua > Tiliqua scincoides. Next base: position 38,278,290 of record NC_089824.1, on the reverse strand, counting down.
CTTTCCCATCCCTGCACATTTCCTCAACATGGCTTCCTCATTGGAACCCTCATATATTTCTGTCTCTTGGTCAACTGTCAGACAGTGAGCCTCACAGGAACAATGTGATTCACACCCTACGGCTCACTGGTTGTTGTTGCTTCTGTAGACCTTGTTGGTGCCTTGCCTGGATAGGTGGGAACTATGTTGCTTCTGTGAGCTTTGGATGGCTGTCTGGTTGCCCACAGAGAGACAAGAGAAACATGATGCAGTGATGCATCCTGCAACAAACAGCACCTGGCGGTGCTCTTTGAATTGGAAACTGAAAAATGGTGCAATCACCTAGTTGCTGTCCCATGCTCCATACCTCCCCAGTCAGTCTTTCACCGACTGCATCTACTTTGTTGTTATCAAATGCCTATATTTGGCATTGTTTCCACGTGAACATATTATCGGACATTACCAACCAGTTCAGTGGAGCTAGCTGCACTGCAACTCAGTCTCCAATTACTGTTTGTGCTGCTGCTATGTCTCTGGCTCTGATCCTGAAATGAAAAAATGAATTGGAAGTGTCTGGTATAACCCAACAAACAGAAGTGCTTTGCTAGCAGCACAGGTAAATAGGTGAAGTAAAGGATTAGATGTTAACAGTAAAGATGCCTTTCCCAGTGTGTGGTGGGAGTTTACCTGCTTTGTTGTGCCTTGTGTTAAAATGGTTGTGCACAACGTGGTGTGAAAGAAACTATAGTTTGCTAGAAAGAAACTATAGATGTTTTTAATAAAATAAAAATCAATTGACTACAATTATAGGGTCCATTTTACACAAACTACATATTTCTCCTGGTAGATACTGCTACTGTCTAATGAGCAAGGGAAAGTTGGTATGCAAGTACGTACTTTCCCCATATTCTGGGGAGGGGAGAGGACAACCTGAGATCATGTGTGTTTGAATGCTCTATACAGCTTGGGGTGCTTACAGGAGTGTCTAATGGAGATGCAGGAGTCAAACATTGAGGAATGGACACTCCCTCTCCAGTAGGACCTTTCTTTCCTTACATGTGTAGCCTGGTTTGTCCTTGCATACTAGCAAGAGCAGTGGAGTTCATGGTTACTTGCTGATTACATAGTTAATCAGTACACAATAGGGCACAATACAGCCCCTGGAATGGATTGGTGCAAGTCCTTTATGGTGGCCCCAGGGTGTTGCAAATGTACCATAAGGCATGTTTGCGCCACTGAGTGAGGAGGGAGGCCGACCCAAGCCCCACGGGGCTGGTGCAACAGGTAAGGTTGGGCCAGCCAAGTCAGGCTGGGGCTTGGGGAAGGTGGGGAAGGGTGAGAAGGAGACTTCTAGGGCAGAGGGCAGGAGAGGAGGAGAGGGCAGGCTGCGGCTTAGTGGGGACAGGCACTCCCGGGTGACCGAGCAGCTCTGGCTGCTTGAATCTGTGCTACCTCTTTAGAGGATGCAGATCTGAGTAGCCCCATTGGGGCTGCTGCAGCTTTACCCAGGGTAAGGGGAATGATTTCTCCTTACCCTGGGCTGAGCCACAGGCAGCCCCAACCCTTCTCTGTATGTGGGGCAGGCCAGCCAGCCTCCCCGTTCCAGTGCAGGTTGGGATTGGGCTGTTAGTATGTTTGGGAAATTGACAATCATCCATATTCTTTTCTTCTTGTAGAGTAACTTGCGAACATGTTTACTAGAGGGGATTACTAGGCTACATATTTCCAGGTTCCTCAAATTACTTGAAAAAGTTCATCTTCACATAATTTCAGAATAACCCAGTAGGACAAGCTCATCCATGGAATTGGGAATGGCTGAAGTTCTTTACACCTTAAGCTTATTGCCCTGTTGATTTTCTGGCATAATACTATAGCTGCCTTCGGAAACATTCAGGATGATGCAGAATGCATTGGAGATGACCCTTGCTTTACCTTGTCAGCTTCATCAGCGCCTGATGGTCTGTTTTCAACAGCAGGCTCGTTAAACTCTCCATTTTCATTCCTCTGAGAGCTACCTTGGGATCTTGTTTGTTCCTTTACAGTCCAAAGTTTTGCCTGTACTGGAGATTAATTTTGCTTCTGTATGGTGTAGAATTTTCTTTGCTACATTTGCATTGCTTTTCTGTGATGGTACATGTTTGCTATTAGTCTGCTTGTACCAAGGCTGTGTGTGTGTGCTGGTTTGTCTGGATATCAGTATTGTGATAACACACAAAATTAGCTCATGTGGGAATAAGGCATTCACACATACAAATGTCCACACAATTGGGTCTGCTCTCTGCAATTATTCTCTCTTCAAAGAGGGGCATTAAGATCCCAGTCCTGCTCACATGTGAAGACACGTAAGCATTTTTATCATACTGCCAATGTTCAACATGTTTCATTGGTACTATCTTGCTGTAATCTTGGCAACAAACCAGTAACCATGTTTCCAGGGTCTGCTACTCACCATACATAGGACCATAAGACTAGACCGACCAAGGGTTGCTGGTATACTCTCAGGGCGCAATCCTAACCTATTATGTCAATGCTTTCCAGCCCTGACACTTATGTCAGGGCAATGCAGCTCTGAGGTAAGGGAACAAACATTGCCTTACTTTGAGGAGGCCTCCGTGAGTGACACCCAACTGCAGGATGCAGCACATGTCCCATTGGCACCGCTATGCCAGTGCTGGAAAGCACTGACATAAGGGGTTAGGATTGCGCCCTCAGTGTATCTCACCAAGCTGTGCAGCTTTCAAAGCAAAATATCTTTCTTATTCCAAGTATATTTCTTTTTATATATTGTATGCTTGCAAGACAATTTTCAATGGTACAGGACTATTTCTATTTGTTATGCTCAATTTGCTATCCTGCTCCAAATGGAAGGTGGGTTTTAACACTTCTAAGAAATAAAGACAAGTTCTAAATGATGAAGTATTTATAACATTAAGGGCACAATCCTGACTTCACGTAAGGCTGGCGCAAGTCCTTTGCACCTGTAGAGCACATTTAGGAGGAAGCTGCGCCAGTGTACGAAGGTGTGCTGGAACATGGAAGTTGAATCCAGCCTCCGTGGCAGCATCCACCTGATAAGTTGCATCAACCAAGCTCAGCTGACACAGGGGTCTGGGGAGGGCAGGGAGGAGACTGGAAAGAGACATTTTGGGGCGGGGGAGGATGGGCAGGCGGTCCTGGGGCAGGCGGGCGGGGAGTGGGAGGCGGGGCTGGGATCTGGCTGTATGCTGGATCCCAACCCCTGTTCCTAGCAGCACAGAGCGGCTTCAAGCTGCTCCACTCTTCTCAGACTTGTGCCATCTCAGGAGGTGGCGCAAGTGCGATGAGAGCCAGGGGCTGCGTTGGCTTACCAGGGGGTAATTGGAAGAGTTTCCCCTTACCTCTGACTGAGCCACTTTGGCGCCCTATCTCGTGCTGGATACAGCGAAAGCCTCCTGGCCTGCCTGTTATAGCGCAAGATAGGATTGCGCTGCACGATAGAATTACTACCCAGATTTAAAGGTACTTTCTCTTTTAGATGATTAAAACTGATTTATCCTGGAAATCACTTTAATTTAGAAGAATGCTTAGGTTCATACTTTGCTAGCCTAATCCTATCTTCCCCCACTGATGCAGTGGTTCCAAAAAGGCTAATGCAGGGGGACTTTCCTACAGGTGGAGAGTTCCAGTGGTCTCCTCTAGATAAGGCAAAAAATGTTCCTTTACCTGGGTTAAGTTTCCATGACACAGACAGGTCTACTTGGACCCGGTGGTGCAAGTCTGTATAGACCCATACCGTAGGATGAGGTCCAGGAAAGGGGCTAGGTTTTGGTGGCTGCCACTGCCGCTGAACCTATCTCCTTTCCTGACCCATTCTGCCCCCTTTGTTGCCCTTTATGCTTCCCTGTTCTGCCCATCCTCTGCCCCCATTCTGCTCTCCACTTGTGCTGCCTCCCCCACTAATTTACATTCATCAGCAGGCCTGTGCTGTGTGCACGAGAGGCTATTCTGGCTCGCTGCCCAGTGCTCCTGCAGTGTGCGACTTCACGTACTGCAGGAGTGCTTTTTGCAATTGCCATAAGGCAGTCGCTGCTGACAGAATGCATGTTCCGCTGGTGGCTGGCCTGAATAGGATTGGGATTTGTGAAATCTCCAAAGAGCATGCCGTATAAAGAGTCCTGTGAATGAAAACACCAAGTAGGGGAATGGCAGAATCTGCCTCCTATTGAGTCAGAGCTAGGTCCACCTAGCTCAGTGTTTCCTACCATGATTGGTAGCAGCCAGCTTCCCACTACTCCAGACAGGAATCCTTTGCTGCCCTGCCTGGAGGTGCTGGGGATTGAATCTGGGAGCCTCTGCATGCAAAGCATGTGTGCTACCACTGAGCTATGGAGTTTCTTTTATATAGCTTTTTCCATTTTTGCCCTGTAGAAACCCAAGGTGGTTTCCATTCAAGTAACTAAACCATAGACAACAAAGCAAAACAAAACAAAAAACCCACAAAAATATTAAATACCATTAGAGGGCTGTTGGTTCAATGTGCCTTCAATTTTCTTGAGACACAACTGCTTCCATAATGTTCTGCAGAATTCTTATCTCTGTCATCTCCAAAAGTGGTTATAAACATTAACCAAGGCAGTTAAATTTGAGGCAGTTCTAGGACGATATTATATATATTTTTAGTTCTTGACATTAAATGAGAAAATGGGCACAACACATATGGATGCAAGCTGTCCTTTAATAGATTCGGAGTGGAAATGAGAAGGCTTCCAACTATAAGAGGAAGGAGAGTCTGGAATAGTCACAGTGTGCTCCTATCTTGATGAAACCTGGAGCCAACCATGACTCAGCACCAAGAGTATAGACGACCCAGCAAGCAGGCACAGACCACATAAGCTGTGAGCTGTATGCTGTGTAACATGAAGCTAATTCTGTCCTCCTTGTCTGTGGAACTGTGAGTATCCATTCAAATGATGGTGAATGCTTTCTCACCTTTCCTTTTCTCCATTCCTCCTTAATGGTCCCATTATTGTGAGAATGGTTTATGCGACTTTGGAGAGACTTAAGCCAATTGAAATACAGGGAAGTAGATTTAGGCTGGATGCTAGAGGAATTCCCTGACTGAAAGAGGTGCCCAGCACAGGGACACTTGGGCAGCCCAATCCTACAGAATTCCCCTGCCCGCCATGCAGCCATAATGGAGAGTGCACTGTATCCTGCAAGGATGCAGTCTCAGAGGCCTCCTCAAGGCAACATCTGTTCCCTTACCTTGGGGTCCACTTCCCTGATAGGTCTATACAGACCCTAGCCAGCTCTTTTGCAGACACAACTCTGAGTGGACCTAGAAAGGTGGATGGAGGCCATGAAAGGATATAGGGTATTGGCAGTATTTTGAATATTTTGAACTTATCATGTGAGCCTCTGGTTTGCCATTTAGACCAAAAATAACTGAGTCAAAGTGCTGATTCTCTGTGTCTGAAAATTTCTCCTCCTCCAATCGTTGTGTTGTGTTTTTTTTTAGCAGAAAGCACCGCAAGGCTGTTTATATTACAGGCATGTGAGATAGAAGCAAGAGTCCTATTTTTGTTAATGAACCTATATCTCTAAGGTTTTGTGTCTGTTTAGGATTATTAGCAGGCCTGGGTGTTCTGATAAGCAGATGTACAGTCAAGGCTAAGTGTATGATGGTAATCTGAGACCTGGGAAGCCTCAACTTCAAATATCACTTTCTGGGCAGCCCAAAAGCAGAACTAGATATTAGAAGAGACTAGAACTGCCCACACTTCTTGACGCTTTACACTCTCTCCCTCAAAATGTGTATTGCAAAGTGCGGTGTGGTGCATCTCCTTACCTATCAATAAGATGGGGTGATCTGAAAGCAGGGAAGCATGCTACATGATGATGTCATGACTTTATGTAGACATGACATGAGGAAGAGAAGGCAAAGAGACGTTGAGCAGTGGCAGTTCAATCACTCTTCCTGTGTCTTATTCTGTCTTAGAGAACCTTTTTCCTTCATTCAAGAGTGGCTGGGTGGGTACTTGAGCTGCAGCTTAAGGTAGTGCTCAGAGGAAATGGGCAGTTTGGTACCTATGGTGGATGCTAGCTAGCATAGCGGTTCTTGGGTAGTAGAGGGAATGAGGGTGCTGAATGCTAAAGAATACATGAATGGCAGCAGCAACAAAAGTACATGGTGCCCCCCACAAGAGCAACAAGGACATGGCACAGCAAACCAAGTGGTTAGTGGCTCTCCTGGTTCAGAAATCCTCGATGCAGGTGCTGGATTATCGGCTTGCTCTGAATGGGGTTGCACTCCCTCTGAAGGAGCAGGTTCGCAGCTTGGGGGTCCTCCTGGACTCGCAGCTGCTCCTGGATTCCCAGGTGGCGGCTGTGGCTAGGGGGGCCTTCGTTCAGCTTCGGCTGGTGCGCCAGCTGCGGCCGTACTTGGATCGTGCAGACCTGGCCACGGTGATCCATGCCACGGTGACATCGAGGTTAGATTATTGTAACGCGCTCTATGTGGGGCTGCCCCTGAAGACGGTTCGGAAACTGCAATTAGTGCAGAATGCGGCAGCCCGTGTGGTCACTGGAGCTAGGCGGTTTGACTCTGTCAGTCCGCTTCTCCGGGGGCTACATTGGCTGCCCATTTGTTTCCGGGCCCAATTCAAGGTGCTGGTTTTGACCTTTAAAGCCCTATACTGCTCTGGGCCAGGATATCTTAGAGACCGCCTACTCCCGTACAATCCGGCTCGCCCTCTCAGGTCATCAGAGAAGGCCTTTTTACAAGTGCCGCCACCCAAGGAGGTCCGGGGGGCGGCTGCAAGAAATAGGGCCTTCTCGGTAGTGGCACCAACATTATGGAACTCCCTTCCCCTTGACTTGAGAATGGCTCCCTCTCTTGAGAGTTTTCGGCGAGGCCTGAAGACACTGCTGTTTACTCAAGCCTTCTGATTCTTTGGCCTTTTAAACATTTTTTACAAATTTTGTAGTTTTTACAGGCCTGATTCCTCTGTGACTTGCTCTTTTGTACTCTTTTTATTCTGTCTTTTAATCTGACTACTGTTTTTTAAGGTCTCTGTTAATGTGTTTTCAATGTTTTTATCTGCTATTTGTCTTAATTTATGTTTTTAAATGTGTTTTTTATATGTTGTTAGCCACCCTGGGTCCCTTTAGGGAGAAGGGTGGGATATAAATAAAGTTTATTATTATTATTATTATTATTATTATTATTATTATTATTATTATTATTATTATTATTATTATTATTATTATTATTAGTGACTCAGCTTTTTAGACAAAATATTCACAGAACAACATAGAGGCTATTGCAAAATGATCTAATCCCTGGCTGGAGAGGGGTGTCCTAGCCCAGAGGAGAATGTGGCTGGGAACTCCATATATATTGGCAACCCTCAGTCTCGAAAGACTATGGTATCGCGCTCTGAAAGGTGGTTCTGGAACAGCGTCTAGTGTGGCTGAAAAGGCCGATTCGGGAGTGACAATCCCTTCCACACCAGGAGCAAGTGCAGTCTGTCCCTGGTCTGTCTCCCTGGCTATGGGCCTTCCTTCTTTGCCTCTTTGCCTCAGACTGTTGGCCAAGTGTCTCTTCAAACTGGGAAAGGCCATGCTGCACAGCCTGCCTCCAAGCAGGCCGCTCAGAGGCCAGGGTTTCCCACCTGTTGAGGTCCACTCCTAAGGCCTTCAGATCCCTCTTGCAGATGTCCTTGTATCGCAGCTGTGATCTACCTGTAGGGCGCTTTCCTTGCACGAGTTCTCCATAGAGGAGATCCTTTGGGATCCGGCCATCATCCATTCTCACGACATGACCGAGCCAACGCAGGTGTCTCTGTTTCAGCAGTGCATACATGCTAGGGATTCCAGCATGTTCCAGGACTGTGTTGTTTGGAACTTTGTCCTGCCAGGTGATGCCGAGAATGCGTCGGAGGCAGCGCAGGTGGAAAGCGTTCAGTTTCCTCTCCTGTTGTGAGCGGAGAGTCCATATGACTCATGATTATTTGTGCAATGAAGCTAGTGAGGAAAGCCTAGGTTGAAGGCTTTCTTTTGTGATCATTGCCTTGTTTACCTTGAGGCTTCCAGGATATGACTTTGTTTGAATTTACTGACCCAGCAAGGTGTGACTGGTCATAGGAGTTTCCAAAGGCAAAAACTTCTCCTAAGCCAGTCAACGAGGCGTGTGGGAGGGGGGAGGGGGTTACATAAGAAGAAGAGCTCTGTTGGATCAGGCCAAAGGCCCATCTAGTCCAGCTTCCTGTATCTCATAGTGGCCCACCAGATGCTTCAGGGAGCCACCAGACAAGATACCTGCATCCTGTTGCCACTCTCTTTCACCTAGCATTCAGATATAGTCTACTTCTAGAATCAGGAGGTATACTATCATGGCTTGTACTTTGCTCTAATAAACCCAAGCTTGGCCTTTTCCCTAAAGTCCTGTAGGGCCTAGTGTTTCCTGCCATCAGCCCAAGCAAAACACCATGAGTCGGGTCAGGCTCATGCTCACCTGGCATGCACCCAGCACCATGAACACAAGTATGTCGAAATATATATAAAGCTTTCAGGCAACACCTTTATAGGCAGAAGGAAGTTGTCAGGCTGGTCTTAATAAGCTGGTTGATTCATATAATGGTAGAAAGTCCTTTACATGTAAGGGAGTTACATATGAAGATTTCTCAGGTGCTACTTCTACTGCCAAAGAGGCAAGCCACTTTTCAAACTAAAATGCGACCTGTCACTTCAGGCATAAGAAGTGCTGTGGGCCCCTCACTCGTGACTTTTTTTTAAAGCTTTTGGGATATTGCTCTGGATTGCAAAGCAAAGAATTAGAGTCATTCCCCATCTCCAACATGTTTCATAGGCTGGCCTGGCTCTCTTTGAGAGCGATATGTTGTTGTACAAAACAGATGCTGCTTGTCTTCAGAAGTTTGAAACAACAACAAAAGGAAACCCTTTGGAATCAAATAAATTAGGAAAAGTAGTCTGTGCAATTACTATAAAGACTGTGTCCAATTGTGTTTGAAAAGTACCATCTGGGATGCTTCAGATTATGCTGCTAGCGAAACCTCCTTGTGAAACAACCATCAGCTGTAAGAACAGTGGAGCCTGACAGTGCGTTAACGGAGAGAGAAATCACTCCTGCTTTAAAAAAAAAATCTGATTAACCTTTCTTTTGGCCTGATTTAAAAACAACAACTGTGCATCATCTACCCCCCCCTTTTTTTTTTTTTGCAAAAATGTTTCCATGTGCATATAATTGTCATTAAAGGTGCCATTCTTTCAAAATTTCTGCAGAACTAAAGTGCCAGGAAAAGACGTTATCTTAATTACTGTGCAAGATTTCTACAGCCATCAAACTAAACTGCTACTGTCTTTATTTATTTTATTATTCTAAAACATTCCTTTACAGTGGTGCCTCGCATAACGAAATTAATCCGTTCCGCGAATCCTTTCGTTATGCGAAATTTTCGTTGCGCGAATCACGTTTTCCCATAGGAATGCATTGAAATCTAATTAATGCGTTCCTATGGGCAAAAAAGGTCAAAACGAAGTCAAATTTGGTTTACAAAGTGTTTATTACGTGCTCTTTAAAGGTATACATACTGTACAGAGGATTTCTAAAATTTGAAGCATACACAAAATTTTTAATTTTTAAAAAATTCGTTATGCGAAGCACGGACCTAAAAAGTTTTCGTTATGCGAAGCACGGACCTAAAAAACTTTTCGTTATGCGAGTTACCAAACTCAATCGAAAAACTCTTTCGTTATGCGAGTTTTTCGCTGCGCGGGGCATTCGTTATGCGAGGCACCACTGTATGTGGAAGCTTCATCAGGTTTGAGAGAAATATCATCCATTCGTTGCAGAGGAACAATGAGCATTTAACATTTTACATACTTTTCTGAAAAGTATTAAATGCAATTAAATTATAAGAAAAGACAATGTCATTCAAGCACGAATTAACAGGCAGAAGTGCATTCAGAATGTATACAGAAGTATGCCCCACTATGTTCAATACTTCATGGAAAGTGTTTATAGGATTTCAGCCTCATGTGTCAGAATCAGCAAGTTTCTAAAATTCATGATGATTTATTTAAAAAAAACTTACAAAATATTCTTATTTCTGATATATACACCTGAACAATGACATCTGACTGTAAAACAGAAAGACAGAAGACTATTCATTTGTTGTCTCTAGAAATTTGATATTTGATTAAACATATTGCCTGCAGTTCTTCGGCTTTGCCTCTTTCCCCAAGTGATCAAGCAAAATACAAACTCTGGATGCCCTGAAGATCAGTTCATATAATATTAGGTACATATGAGGTCAGATAATTCACATGGAGAAAGAAAGGAGGGCAGCACCAAATAATTAAGCAAACACTTAAAAAGAGAGGCAAAGTGTCAATCTTTTTTTTCCAATCATCAATCAAGATTGCATTAAAAAAAACTGCTCATCCATCATCACCCATGCCATTCTTATTCTCTTTTTGCTGATGTGCAAGAAGCAGAGAGTATTGCCATGCTAAAACAATGGTCTGTGTGATGGCCCAGTGACCTTTGGGAGAGAAAATGGTGACTGGCAGGAAGACAAGTGGCACATTCACTGCTGCTGCTGTATCCCTCACAGACAGTAAGTTTTTCAAATTCCAAAATTGGCAAATTCCATCATTGCCATCCTGGTAATCCCTCCAAAGCCTCCCTTGAAAATGGATGATTTTGGCTGCAATCCTAACCATACTTTCATGAGAGCAAGCCCTATTGAACAAAATAGGACTTACTTTTCAGCAGACCTATTTAGGATTGTGCCCTTTGTGTATTACCCCATGAAAATCCTGGCACCTCCCATTTTTGCTGCTATTTGTGGAGGCAGCAGTTATGGGGGGCATGCTTCTGACAGACCTTGGCAAAAATGTGGACATTTTAAGGGAAGGAATATGGTCTATACAGACATCATGTGCAAGCTTATGCATATGTCCTCTGAATTGATCTGACTGGAGTCAATGGGGTTTACTGCCAAGTAAATGTGCATAAGATTGCACTGTTAGGGACATGTAATTTGTTTAATAAATAAATAAATTTCATTTGTTAAAAATATCACTATCCTGCCTTTCACTTCCCAGTAAGATGGCATCCAAAGCAATATATTAAATTATTAATATATTAAAAGAAGGAAGAAATTAAACAATATATTAAAAGAAGGAAATGCAGCAAAATTTTCACCTCACATTTAAAAAGGAAAATAGGAAAAAGCATTGGACTTTTTGGCCTTCTTTGGAGTTATGCTCTAGTTTAGTTCAATTATATGTTTTCTGTCAAAAAAAATCACAGTAGAAATATAATTAAAAACATGGGATTGTATTGATATGTGTGCACTGGTGTTCCTGGAAGGGGGGGGAGGCAAAACGCTAAGTTTCTTCAGGAGCCAGGCCACTGGTGTAAGGTGGCCTCTTCTCCTTGCCTTCAGAGCCAGTCACCGCTACAAAAACTTTTTGCAGGATTGCCAATGTATGCATGGTATGATGAATGCCTTTGAAATGTAGTCCCTCTCAGGGGCAAAAACTGCATCTTGCTTTGTCCTGCTCCAATGAAATCAATGAAAAAAGTTCACCTAAGCATAAACCTATGCAAACCTACTCAGAAGTAGGACCCATTGAGTTTAATGGGATTTACTCCCAATTAAGGGCCAAATCCTATCCAATTTTCCAGTGCCAGTGCAGCTGTGCCAATGGGGCGTGCATTGCATCCTGTGGTGGAGAGGTAGTCATAGAGGCCTCCTCAAAATAAGGGAATGTTTGTTCCCTTGCCTCAGGGCTGCACTGTGGCTGCACCAGTGCTGGAAAGCTGGATAGGATTGGGCCCTAAGCGTCTGCAGGATGGCCACCCAGGAGCTTGTTTTATGACAAATTTTTTCTGTTTGTTTCACAAAATTCATGCATTTCTAAACAAATTGCCCAGTCTCCTGGAGAGTTGTTTTCACACACAATGCAAAAAAGTGACTCACACTATTTGTGCTGTGTGCTTATGCTGTTGATGCATGAGAGAAAACTGATGAGAGCTGTTCTAAAATGAAACAGCCTGCCTAGCCACTGTAAGTATTATAGACACGTTACATACTAATTTAAACAAATATTTATTTGTATATACTGCTCTTCACTGCATGTATTTCCTAGGCAGTCGTACCTAAAAGTTTATTGAAGCCTCTCCGACACACTTTTGTTATACCATTAGCCTGGGATTGGTGCTTTCAAGTTTTGGATTTTCGCTGTAAACCATCTTGTGTGTTTTCTGACCAGGAAAGGTGGTGTAGAAATTATTAAATCTCTGTAAGACAGAAAGGAAACAGGAAGAAGGCCACCAGCCCTTAGCAATTAGCCAAAAAAGCTAATTGTTTTCAGCTCAGTTTGCTGTTGCCTAATTCAGAGTCAGATGCCTGCGTTGGCTCGGTCATGTTGTGAGAATGGATGATGGCCAGATCCCAAAGGATCTCCTCTATGGAGAACTCGTGCAAGGAAAGCGCCCTACAGGTAGACCACAGCTGCGATACAAGGACATCTGCAAGAGGGATCTGAAGGCCTTAGGGATGGACCTCAACAAGTGGGAAACCCTGGCCTCTGAGCGGCCCGCTTGGAGGCAGGCTGTGCAGCATGGCCTTTCCCAGTTTGAAGAGACACTTTGCCAGCAGTCTGAGGCAAAGAGGCAAAGAAGGAAGGCCCATAGCCAGGGAGACAGACCAGGGACAGACTACACTTGCTCCCGGTGTGGAAGGGATTGTCACTCCCGGATTGGCCTTTTCAGCCACACTAGACGCTGTTCCAGAACCACCTTTCAGAGCACGATACCATAGTCTTCCGAGACTGAAGGTTGCCAATACCTGTAATTCAGAGTCAAAGAGATGTTAAATTTGAGTGCCCCATAACCTGAGGCTTGCAGGTCTACAATTTCCCACCCCATTATTATGCAATAAGGACAGTAGCTGGAATGCCTGTTAATATATTTTATGGGTCCAACATAAAAGGGAATTTACACGAGCAATTGGGGCAGCCTGGCTTCCCCCTGCTCCAGGTGTGAACTGTGAATGTAAAGCATATGAGCCTTTGCAGGCACAGCAAGCCTACTACACAGTCTTCCTTTGTTGCAAAGGCAGGCCAGAATTATTGGATCCTGAAAATCCGCCATCTATATGATCTTAATCAAACCAACAGATGTTAATCACTGCCAGTGCTTTGTTCACTGGTGTGTTATGTTTTGCTTCTGTGAAAAAGGATTTAAAGGAGAAAGCTGAATGCAGATGTCTTTAGCTTGAGATCCCCAGACCAGATGATGAACTAAATATGTGCCGCTCCTGTGTCACTTTACAAATCTGTCAGGGCTGACTGTGTTCCTGCTCCGCTCTATACTGTCAGCCGCATTGCTGGTCTGCTGTTATCCCTGTAGCCCAGTCTGGATAAAAGCTGCCTTTCCTAAAATGTGGTTTCCATTTTCACCTGCAGAACTACTGCTGGCATAAATCTACAGAGCTCTGGTGGAGGCCATAAATACTTTGCTTATCAAATCAACAGGGTTAGGCTGAGTGGGTGATTTGGCCATTGTATTAATTTAATGGTGGCATAAAAAGAAGCAGAAAGCCTCTTTGTACTAATTAGGGTTATCACCTTGTAATGATAATGACACAAAAGTAGGAACTAAAGTGTTCTACACGTGATTTGTGATTGTATATAGGCAAGTAATTCTGGGAACACCAAGTAGAATGGAGAAACTGAGAGGAGGAGCCATTTTATTTATCACTGTAACAGTTCTGCCTTAGACTGTGAGCCCCTTTGGCACAAGGATCCATTGTTTGAATTTTTTGCTGTATTTCTATGTGAAGATTTTTCTTAAAAAATTGAAAAGCAATATATACATATTCTAAATAATAAAAATAACATCATTTGTTGATCCTCCTCTCTGCTGTTAAAACCATTCACAAAATCTGCAACGCACTCGATAGAACTTTTAATTTCTAAAATTATGGAAAATTTAGCTTTCAGCACATCAGTGAAGTCAAACTTAGGACATCATATTTTGATTGTTATTTGATTTTCTCTGTAAACCGCTTTGTGAACTTTTTGTTGAAAAGCAGTATATAAATACTGTTAATAATAATAATAATAATAATAATAATAATAATAATAATAATAATAATAATAATATAATATTTTGTCATCCAATTCTGCATTCATGACAAAATGGACAACCTCTGTCCATAGTAAGAGTTCAACTTACTATGCAGAGAGCTTTTAAAGTGAGGTATCCATAAAAAATTATGAATGGGTGGACACCCACTTTTCCATACCAGGCTCATGAGGTTTAAGATATTTCAACAGCTACAGTCCAGTTTTCTGTAGTACATGCCAAATTCTGCAGTCAAAAAGAAAACATGAATTCTACGCATTCGGAACGAATTATGCACACCACGCAGCAGTATTTAATGTACTTAACCTCCTAATTCAATCCTGATGCACACTCTTATGGTTTGGGAAAATAAAGAAAACATTTTGGGTGCATATTAGTATGTCATGAAGAATAGGAGGGGCAAGTACATATGCAAACATGCAAATAAACTCAACACAATGGACATGGCATTGCAAGGTGGGTGTGAGGCAAATGGGCTCTGTGCAATGGCTGGGTATGTGACTTTTTTAAATATAATTTTTTAATCCATAGTTGGTCAAATCTGTGGATGCTAAGCCATGGATAAGGATTGCTCATTGTACAGTCTTGCTTAGTGCCCTTACATCTATAGAATAGACATTTCACATTTGGTCCCTAAGGAAAAGCTGGAGAAGTAGTGTGACTTTTGGTAGAGTAGCAACCCTACTTCTTGGAATGAAAAAAGTCAGCTGCTGATTTACAGCCCAATACGACGTCCGTCCATCCATTGACGCAGCAGCACGAAAATGGCAACTGCTGTATCCTATGGTGGAGGGACAGTCCAAAAGTTCTCCTCTAGGTAAGGGAACAATCATTCCATTACCCTTAGATAAGCTTCTGTGGCGCAGATGGGTCAACTAGGACCTACAATAGCTAAATAACTGTTGTAAGTTTGCATTGTCCTGTGACATAGGATTGGGTCAGATATGGAGGTCAGAATATTGGCGGCGCTGTTACCACTGATCCTGCCCCCTCCTGGGACCTGATCGGCCCATTTCCCACCTTCCTCACCTCAAATGTTCTTTGCCAAGCCACATTGGACAGGCTGGTATTGCAACAGGAGCTTAAGGCAAAAATCATCACCAATTTGACCTAAAAAGACACAAAGATATAAAAGAAGGACAGAAATTTAGTAGAAAATGGAGGAACAGAAAGGGATTTGATCAGAAAAAATGATCAGTAAAGTGCTGGCCAGTTGCTTATGAATTTGGGAGTGCGACACACATCGAATAGCTTTAAAGAGTGGTTACCAAAATGGTGGGTTGCGACCCAGTAGGGGAATAGAAGCAGGGCATTTCCCCCCTTAAGGGGAGTGGCTCTGCTCCAATGGCAGCCACAGTGCTGCAGAGATTGCAGTGCTGTGGCTGCCAAGTGACTTATTTCTTACCTTGTGGGGCCAAGCTGGCCTCCTGCAGAGAGGGCTTGCAACCCCCTTCGATGTCCTTGAAGACTTCTGTAAACAATCCTTATCTTTGATCAGCAGCTGTTTCCCATGCAAAAATGGAAGTAGAGCCTCCCTCCCCACCCACACAAATACTTACCTGCTTCCCAACTTCCCTGCAGGAGTTTGGGAACCACTGGCTTAAAATGATACCCATCCCCTATAGTATTGTGGAGACCTTCAGCACTGTGTCTGTGCCCACTTCATTCTAACTAGATTTTGGGCTTGTTGAGTTTCAAAGGAATTCTTGTTCATAGATTCCTTGTCACAGCGATGCTATGTAGCCACCATCTGGGGGCACCTTTGCCCCACCCTCTGTCTTGGGTTTTTCTCATGTTCTCTCTGGCTCTTGAAACCTACCTAGCTTCTACTGCTCACCGATCCAGGCCTCATTGAAATCCTTGCCCATCTCCAGGTCTTATCACTTGCTAGTAACATCTGCCATCCAAAACCTTCCAAAATTTCACAGGTGGGGATTGCTGATATCTTCAGGCTGCCAACCCTTGAAAAATAGGAGGAGGGATTCAGGTATCCCCAGCAGTAAAGAGGAGGAGCTCAAAAGTGGCAAGCTTTGCTATCCATCTGCCTGAGTCAAAGGGGAAAAAGAAATAGATTCATCTTTGGGTTGGAAGTGGATAAAAGTGCATTTTGCAAATGAAGGGGGCAATATAGCTAGTGAGATAGCCAGATGGGTTTTCATGTTTCGCCTTTTACTTTCCCAATTAAGGTCTCTTGAGTATGCAAATTGATAATTTCAGGCTGTAGCTTCCTTCTTCCTCCTTCTTCCCAGAATCATTTTTCCAGAGAGACAGCAAGCATGTAAGACCTACCTGCCTCTCTCTCTCTCTCTCTCTCTCTCTCTCTCTATCCAAGTATTTCTGTCAGTATTTCTTTTCTTTAAAACCACATGCTTTGAAGGGATCTTAATAGATGTGTCCCCAAACGTACTGCATAAAGAAGCTAATGCTAATGGTTTGAAACACCTAAGACTCAGGCTAGATCTTCTCTCCTTTACTTCCGGTCAACTTCCTGTGCTGTCAGACTACATCTCCCAGGAAGTAGTGTTTCAACTCTGTTTCAGAGTTAGAGAAAAAGGAGAGGAAAGGGTTTACACTATAGCCTGAAAGACATTCTGTTGTCTCTTCAAAAACCATGAACTCCAAAAGGCAAATAGTCGGCTGGCCAGCACAATCCTGAGCTGCCCAGTGTGCTGGCTGCTGTAGCACCAAAATGGCTGCCGTGACATCCTGAGCACACCGGGCAACTGTGGGCAGCTCCTCAGGGGTCAGGGATAATAGTCTCCTTGTCCCATGTAAGGAAAGTAGTCCCACAATGGGGCTATTTGACTCTGCACCAGCTATTTAGATGGCACAGAGTAATGGAGTCCTGTGTCAGGCCAAGAGGCCTGATGCAGGGCTTTGGATCTGGCAGAGCTCCGCCAGTCCTGCCTCCCTTCCGCCCAGCTCTCTCCCTCGCCATGCCTCCCCCTGCCCCAGAACATCTCTTCCCACACCCCCACTTACCTCTCCATCACCCAGTACTACCATGGAGTGCCAGGCGGCAGTTTCCGTCCTCCACCCGTTGCTGACTCATTGTGGGCTTGCGCTGAGCCAGTACCCATGTTGGCTGGACAGAATGTGTCGCAGACATGCCATATGGCATGTTTGTGACACTGTGCACTGGCACCAAACTGGCATGCAAATGTCAGGATCAGACCCTAAGTCCACAGCAAAAAACTTGCCTGCTCTCCTCGCAACTTTATAAACATTTCCTATTTGCCTTCAAAAATGGAATGAATTTTCTATGTGTGATAGTAAAACGTTGTTTCTCTACATCCTCCCCAGAGAGAACTGTGACCTCTAGATTTACATTACAGGGACCTCTCATTTTACATGTGTTTGATTTAGATGCATTTTTTTTGAATGCACTTGTTTAATTAATACCAAAACTTACTTTACACTTGCAGTTTATTGGAATAACATGGTCAGAAGTGGTTTAAAAGATTTTTAATTTACATGTTAAATACACACTACAGGTCCAACCTATTTATACATGGATTTTTTATACACGGATTTGACTCAACACGAATGGCCCCTGCAAATGAGAAGGAATGTGCTGATCCCTGGAGAAGGGGAAAATGCACCCCTTTAAAATCAGTTTAAAAAACTGAACAGTCCTTTAACAATAGCCTCCTTAATGAGAGAGAGAGAGAGAGAGAGAGAGAGAGAGAGAGAGAGAGAGAGAGAGGGCAGCTGGCTGACAATCCATCAATCCTTCTCTCTCCAGCGGACCCCTCCCTGCCCCTGAGCACATGAAAGAAAGGTGATCATTTTGGATTGGTGAAGGGAAGGGCTGAGTGAAATGCCTTTGTAAGCTCTTGGAGGACAACTAATTGATGGATTGTCTTCTTAATGACTCTTATCTTACATAGCAAAGGTCAGCCAGACTGTTTTTAAATCACTGGAGCAAAGAAACTTTGTTTTTTAAATGGATTTGCTATAGTGCGTTTTTTGCCATCCTTGAGTTCTTGGAATGGAACCCACGCGAATAATTAGTCTCAACCTGTACTTTAAGATACACACTGCTTTGAAAAAAGAAACCCTTGTATAAAACAAGAATATTTTTCACATATTGAATATTTGGAGGAAGTGAGTCTCAGTCTGTTCTTCCATAACTAAACCAAGAGGAGAGAAAACATCTAGAAAATTGTAGCAATTTAGAGCTCAGTATTTTAGTGTAAGTCCAGAGGGATAATGTAAGGCTAATGACATTTCTCAAGAGCTACAATCTGTCCTTCCAAAAAAAATGTTTAAAAGTGGGGAAACTGCTGCTCTCAGCCCTTGGCAGAATCATTTGCCTTTTTACCTTCTTGATTTTCATATTTAAGCTTGAGAAGCACAGGACTCAAACAATCAGCAACAGATGTCCTTTTCAATCTGCATGGTGTATGAGTTCAGTTAGCATGCAAATTGTCATCCTTCAATTCAGAACTCAAGTAAACTCCTGAAAAACACAAGGGGTCCTGATTTCTGGTCACACGTAAACCTTAGATAAAGAGCAGGATATAAATGTCTGGATCCAATCATAAGTTTAATTGCTGCAACTCTTTTCTTTTTCTCAATGCAAATGACTGGTAGCGATTATGACAAAAATATTGAAAATGTACATGAAGGATAGTGGCACTAAGGAGGCTGATAGGTGGTCTGTGTTTGATCAGTGTGATCAAAGCACTACACAAGGCATGTTCTCCCTACAATGCAATTGGCCTTCTATGTAAAAAATGCAATTTACTTAGCAACATACACTTATTTGGTGATACTGAAAGAAATGGATTGTGAGCCTGTTGGCAATTTTTGTCTTTTTGACCTGTTTTTGTATACTGCTGTCTGCACTTTTGCATAGAGCTGTCTGTCTGTCTCTCTGTCTCTCTGTCTGTCTGTCTGTCTCAAAGCAGTCAGGGCCAGTTGGAGGTGTCAGTGTCATCTATAAATTGCCCTCCATGCCCCCAGTGTGGACCTCCCATTAAGAACAATGGGGCAAATGCCCCAGGCGCAAGCCTTTAGGACACCGCAGAAGCTTCCCTGAGGCCCCCAACAAGGTCAGAATCTGCTTCCAGATAAACGGAAGCACAGTTTAAAGCCTTTGGGAAACCTCAGGAAGCTTCCCTGAGGCAGTCTGTTGTCGCATGAAGCTCCGTAAGCCTCAGATGAATGGGAGGGCAGATTTGCGTATGGGGGTGGCAGCATTCCATAGCAGGCACAATCTCAAACCTTTGCCATGGGGCACAGGGCTGGGGAGATCCGCCACTACATGGCCCTCCAGTTAACTAGCTGGGCCCCAATACAGTTACTCTACCTCCACCACCACCACAGAAAATCGATGGGCACAAAGGTGGTCTCAGGGATCAGCTGAAAACCCTCAACAGCTAACCAACAATGCTGACCTCAAATGCTAGCACAGGTTTGGATCACTGTGTATCTGCCAATGTCAAACAGATTACAAAGGCAACCAGGAATCCTCCTTGCTCAGTCAAATAGGAGGAGGTGGGTTCTTCCTTGTCTTCCTTTAGTAAGACTTTTTCTCAGAGTGAGAATGCACGATAGATGGGTAGATCAACAAATCTACATGTTACTATGTCATCAGAAATGTCTCTTACATGAATGTCACTGAGATAAATACTGGCTGATATTAAATAATTGCTCAAAAGTTTAGTCACTTCTCAGTTGTTTCTTCAAACCATTTGCTCTGCACAAGTCAATGGGTGGATGTTCTCAAAACACAACATGGCTATCTTGTAACTGACAATCAAAGGAAAGTTACTATTAGAAAAGAAATGGAAAAAGTGGGCTTTTTGGATAAAAGATTCCAACATATTCAACTTGGAAAAACTGCAACTATACAGTATTCTAAAGACAGGCTGAGTTCTGTCAATGAGATGACAAATGTATCAGTAGCAGACCTCCCCAGCCTCGTGCCCCAGGGCAAAGTGTGAGGTGGTGGCCTCCCATGGGATGCTGTCGCCCCACCCTGCACTCAAATCCACCCCTGATGTGGAGCACATGGAGCCTCGTGTGACCTCAGGCTGCGTTGAGGAAGCTTCCTGAGGCTTTTTTCCTGAGGCTAAGGATTGTTCTTCTCCAGAATTGATTAGAGGTTTTTAAATGGTGGGAAGTATGAATATGAAATGTTCATATGAACATTTGAAAATAAATAATGAAGAAAAAGATTAAAAAATGCATTTGGAAACAGGGAGGGCTATAGTCAAATAACTCACTTGAGACAAACTTGGCTATTGGGGTGGGTTTTTTGTCTTTTTTTGCATCCTCGCATAGCATTTACAATACAGATGAATTGTCAAAACTGTAGCAAAATGGACACCATCACATCTGCTAAAATCCCCACTGATTCATGCCGTCCAGCATGCTACCAAAGTTGTACATATCTGCAGGATCAAGGAAGTCAAGCTGTCTCCATCTGGAAGAAATGGGCAACTGTGATCTCTGAAATTATATCTTAAAATGGCAACTACAATTTACAATTCATATAAAACAGATTGACTTGATATAAATCATAATAACATAAGAACAGCCCCACTGGATCAGGCCATAGGCCCATCTAGTTCAGCTTCCTATATCTCACAGCAGCCCACCAAATGCCCCAGGGAGCACACCAGATAACACAAGAGACCTCATCCTGGTGCCCTCCCTTGCATTGGCATTCTGACATAGCCCATTTCTAAAATCAGGAGGTTGCACATACACATCATGGCTTGTAACCCATAATGGATTTTTCCTCCAGAAACTTGTACAATCCCCTTTTAAAGGCATCCAGTTTTTATCATATCAGTAAAAGAGAGGAAAAGTAAGACCTCCAACGAATCATTTCCTCAACAATTCTAATCCATTAGAGTGATGATTCTGCATACATTTGATAGCAGTGAAAGATGCTCTTTTGGCAGCTTTGATGAATGTGGGCTTCCAACAGACACCAATCATGTTGATACGTCTCTTACCATTCAACAGCTCTTGGGAAGGCCAAAACAATATTTTTTTCATTTCTCCTGGCCAGGGATTGAAAACACCTGGTGTGCAGCTGAGGCTGCAAATCAGACTTTCTCTGAAGTGACTGAATTACTGTACAGAAGTTAAATATTAGCTTTCATTCATTCAAGAAAATTCATGTATCTGTAGTGAGGACTCATTCAAGAAAATCCATTTATCTCTAGGAAGGATGATTGCAGGTAAGACCTCCCCTCAAAAAGGGTGTTTCCACACACAAAGCTTAAAGTGTCTCTGTGCACTTAGAAAACAAGCAGAACAAGGGAAAAGCTTCTAGGTTAACCTTCTACATGATGTGATAGTCTTGTATGAGCAAAACGAGGTGTTTCATTTTTTTTAGTAGGGGAGCAGCGCAAAGACATGCCATTTCCCACAGTCTGGAGTGGTAGATTCTGCTCCCCCGGGAGGAAATAAAATAATTATTAATCCAAAATTCACATAATTATTAATCCAGATATGTATATCTCTTCTGCCATCGTCCAGTCCCAAATAAAAGTATATGCAAGACAAACCTTGATTTGAGTTGGATGTCACAGACTTTGAAAATGTATGCATGCATTACTCTTCCTCAGTTACATTTCAAAGTTATAGCTTCTGTACCTATATCTTCACAAAGGATTGTGGGATGTGGACCATTGAACGTTAGCAGGCCAATCCAACCTAGGGCTGCACTGCCTTTACCCCAGCAAACCATGGTCTGCTGTCATTATAGTGTTCTGGTTGCCATTTTGGGTTAGTTGTTGCAAATGGCAGCAGTCCCGGAGACTCACTGCTGCTGCTGCTATTTATTTCAGGCAGCAAAAGTAAGCTGGGGTGGGCTGAACGGGGCCAGGAGTAGAAGGAACTGGATTGGGCTGTAAGTTTTGCAAAGAAGGGAGTTGGTGGAATAAACGTCAACTGAACGGTAAGTTCATGTAAAATGCAAGAGCCAATGCTTGGAGTTCCTCTCCCAAGTTTCTTATTGTTGGCAACCGGTTGTATATTTGTTCTAGTTCCCTATAAGAAGTTGTAGACGGTGGAATGAAGGAACCTAGAGTGACATACCAAGGAAGACAGACTGTGCCAGCGGGTTTGCTGCAATTAGTGTATTTTAACATTCTGTCCTGATTAAAGCTTAAATGGCTAAAATGCTGATTCCACAGACTCCTTGTCTCCAATGAATACAAATATTTAAAATACACCATTCTTGAAAAAAGATTCCATGCATGACTCTCGGCCTTAATATAGAAATGAAAAAGGAAGCAGAATTCAAATACTAACTCTAGTGAATCTGAGGTTACCTTTACCAAAAAGAATGCAGGCACCATTGTCAGTTTAGTTAGATACATAGTGTGTCGTGCTTCATAGGCTTGGGGTAGGTTCCATTATTCCACCATTGTACATATAACTAAACGCAAATATACCAGGTGAAAATTATCATCAGGAGCTAATATCATCAATATTAGCTTTCTCTCCCAGTGCTTCATATCTTTTCCATGTCTCCTACCCACTGTGTCCTTGCAGTTGCTTCCTTGTCTCCTCTCACAGGAGTCACATCTGTGCCCAGTCTCCATTGCCTGTTAAGCTCATACCCTCCACTTTCATGAGAAGAGAAAGCACCAGTGAAATCCCTTCCCATGTTCCTCCAGTTTTAGCAGTCTCTTGCAACATTAAACAATTAATCTACTTCACTGCCATCCATCCCCACTAATCTATCTCTCATACAGGTCGTCTGTTCCGGCCTGCCCTGTCTCTGCCCAGAAACAGGAACTTAGGGGGCACCAACAAGTGGAATTGTTAGCCCAGTTACAGGACCTTGGAGAGCTCTGAATGAGCCACTTGATCCAAGAAGGCCCAATGGCGCTCATACCCCTAGGCCAGTAGTTCCCAAACTGGTTCCTCAGGGAGCCATGGAAGCTAACCAGGGGAGCTATGGAATCCTTGTGAAAAATACGCCATCCTACACAATGTATAGGATTGTAGCCTAATGGAGAGACATGACCAGTGGCCAAGTTGATCAAGGGAGTTGCCAGTTGAAAAGGTTTGGGAATCATTGCATCAGGTCCATAATATTTCACAGGTCCAGTCCTTCCTGGAGAGTAGAGAATCTTAGAGAACAATCCTAACCCCTTATGTCAGTACTTTCCAGCACTGACATAAGGGCAATGCAGCTCTGAGGTAAGCGAACAAACATTCCCTTACTTTGAGGAGGCCTCCATGAGTGACACCCAATGGCAGGATGCAGCACATGTCCCATTGGCACCGCTATGCCAGTACTGGAAAGCACTAACATTAGGATTGTGCCCTTAGAGTCTTAAATATTCTCTTAAAGTAGAGAGTCCTAGACCTCTTGTACTGCTCCCATCAATTTTATCCTGGCCCACTATTGGCATTGCAGGGCAGTCATGGGGGAACTGGTATAGATGGGATTAACAGGGAGGATTCAGGGATAGAATTCCAGCATGCGCTACCGCCACTGAGGTCCACACCCTCCACCCCTGAACTTCTCAGTCTGCTCCCTGCCCTGAACCTCCCCCAAACCACCCTTCACTGCCACCTTACCTGCACCAGCATGACATTCAGGAGCCACTGGCAGGCACAAGGAACCTCTGCAGTGTGTGGCAGCATGCCATTTATGACACCATAAGAGGACTTACAGCAGCAGATCAGGAGAGTGGGAAGGCAGTTCATAACTTATAAAATGCAAAAATACAAAATAAGTATAAAACACAGTAAAAACCCATGAATGCAAAAATGCATCAAAAATGTTTGCATACAAGAGAGAGCAGAATAAAAAAAAAAGGGAAGTAGTGTTTTGAGAAAGTGAAAGGAAGGAGACAAACAGAAGAGCTTTCAGTCCACATCAGAAGGTCACCAGGGAGAGGGAGTTCTTAATGCTATTGGGAGGGGCTTCCAAAGTTGTGGCACCACCACAAAGGCCCTCCTCTTTGCTGCTGTGAACCTAGCAGAGGACCCTCTACAGATGACCTCATCATACCTGCAGTCCTTCAACCTAGGTCCCCAAGCCATAAAAGGCATTAGAGGTTAAAACCTTTTTTCCTATGCTGTTGCTTATCCAATATTTCTAGTGACTGGTTCAGGCAGAAGCATCATATAACAAAGACTCAGGGAAGTGCATATGTATTCTGAAAATAAGGAACAATAATATCAACTCAGCCTAAGCCGTATGCTTCTCATTCTGACATGTATGTTATGGAATAAAACTGTGACACATAAAACTAACAGTCCATTTTCAAAGCACTTAGCTTTTGAAGGCACTTTAATAGGACCTCATTACTTGTAATGCTATTTTTGCAACTATTTCATCTTTAAAAAAAACAAAAAACTGTTGGCCGAACTTTGTTTCTGTTAAAGTAATAGTTGACAACTCCTGAATAAAAAACACTTTTGGGCACATGCAGCCATCTGTTTACAAGATCAGGAATATGAAGGTCTGTGGTTTTACTAGAATTTTCCTTTTAACAAGGTATCCAGAAGAGTTTCCCTTATACACACACATATCCCCCCCCCCACTACCTCCAACCATCTCTTAAGATGCCTATTCTTAGAATTGCAGAAAATACTTCTCACAATTGGGCAGATCATGATCTTTTCTAATGAATAAATCCAAAACCAAAGGGCAACACCAGGCCTTCTGTTGAGATCAACATTAAGATGCCTCTTGAAATTAAAAGATCAGACAGAACCTGCTTTGTAGAGATTTTAACCTTCCAAGTGTAATCTTGTCCAGGTGCTGCTTTCTGGGTTATGGAAAAGCCTTCACTCCAAGACAGACCAAGTCATCCACACCTGGACTTGAACGGAACATCTGGAGCCACTTTTGCTTCCTCAATCATAGCTTTCAAATTGTCCCGAAACAAATGGCCATTTAAACAGGCATGGCACCGGAGATTTGTAAATCCTAGACTCCCTGCCAAATTCAGTTTGATATTAAACACAGCTCTTCTTTTAGGACAAAATACCGGTCTGATATCATATCCCAGTAGTATATTTCAATTAAGAAAACCTCCAATAATTTATTGAGAGCCTTTCAACCAGCGGTAATATATCTTGTAATTTTGTGAGCAGGCCTTCCAAGCCTTCTTAAAAATGTTGCTGGAAAGCATCTTCTGTGGCATAAAAGCCTTTTCATCGTGGATGACATGGCCTGCGGATTCCGAGTAACTGCTACGATTCACCTATGAAGTCTGTGCTCAGAAGCCAATGACAGCAGTTTAAAATAGTAGCTTTTGAAAGGAAAATGAGTTCTGATGCATGAGAAGAAGCAACAAGCCCATTAAGGGCATAAACCTAACCAACTTTACAACACTGTGCCAGTGGGGCATGTGCTGCATCCTGCAGCTGGGGGCAGTCACGGAGGCCTCCTCAAGGTAAGGCAACGTTCGTTCCCTGACCTCAGAGTTGCATTGCTCTTATGTCAGTGCTGGAAAGTTGGTTAGGATTGCGGCCTAAGATGTGCAAAAGTAATTCCTGAATGGAACATTCTGTCAAAAAGACTGAAAATGATTTTGGGCCCAAATTCCCTTCTGAAGTAAATGAGGTAGTCAAATGAGACTCCCTTTACACTGCTTGCTCTAGAAAATCCATTTGAAATCCATTCCAAAATGATATGATGACAATCAAGGCATGTTCCCTCAGCAACTTCTTGGCAATTTGTTCAGGGCTTGTGTACATGAAGCTGCCATTGGTTCTATCTAGCTCAATATTGTCTGCAGCGGCTGGCTGCAGCTCTCCCAGGTTTCAGACAGGAGGTGTTCCCAGTCCTACCTGAAGATTCCAGGGATTGAACTTGGACTCTTCTGCATGCAAAGCATGTGCTCCACCACTGAGCTATGGCCCCTCTCTGATTTGCAGCCCAGGCCTAAATCACCGTGTGGTGCCAGTGCAGGCTATGCCGCATCCTTTGGGGGAGTTTTGGCTGCTGGTGTTCTCCTTGGGGAAGGGAACATTTGTTCCCTTGCCCTTGGGTAAACCCCAGCAGCCACAATGGGTCAACACAGACCTGCACCAGCAGTATCATTGCCGTAAATCCTTGTTAATCCATGCAGGCTGATCGGGTATGGGAAGGGGGTAAGGATTTGGTATGCACCACTGCCAGTGCCAAACCGAACATCTCCTTACAACTACTGCATCTAGAAGCAACTTGAGAGTCAAAAGTTCTTCATTTTCAAATATGGAAACTAAAAGTAAAACTATACATTATGTTGGAGCTCCAGGACTGCAAGTTCCAGTGTAATTTTCTTCTTGTGAAAAAGCATTGGGCCCCAATTTGGATCAGGGCCATGGTACAGGGGGAGATAGGTTGGGTCCCCCCCATGCCATATCCTTTGTCCAAATCATTTCCCAAAGCTGCTATTAGGTATGGAAGTGAAAATCTATAGGCACAAAGCTTGAGCCCATGTATTTTTCCTTTCTGTAGCTAAGGGCCCAGCAGCTTCGATGTGACTGGGCAATTTTGAATCAGGGAGTCAGCACTGGGGGAAAAGGCTAGCCACTGCCTACTATGCCAGAGCTCCCTTGCCTGTGCCAGTTAAACTCTTGACTATTCAGAAAATAAAATTGTCCATCTGAATTTTGTGTTGTTTAATCCAGGGCTGCTTTATGCGGAAAAGTTTGCCAAAGTGCTCCGGACATCTCATAAAACTGTTCTGGGAAAAAGTCAAATAGTGATGGAAAATAACATCTATAAAGTAATTATTTTTAAATACCTGATTTTTTTTTTTTTGCTCGGCCGGTGCAGACCTTCTGTGTCTAATCGGCACGGAAGCTGAATGTAACTGAATGTAGCTTCCATAGGCCAGTGCACGTCCCTGAGTCGGCTCACATTTGCAACCTTCCTGGGCTGGTGTAAGGAACATGCACTAGCTTAGGGCACAGTTAGGATTGCTCCCCTAATTAATTTGATTTGATTTTGTTGTATTGGGGGGGGGGTGCTAAAAATTTTACTGCTTGATGAGGTCACTTCTGGCCATGGCATCACTTCCAGGTTAATGACACCACTTTTGGTGGGTCATGACAGATTGTCATTCCCAGTGCTGAAAAAGTTTGAGAACCACTGATCTAACATATAGAATAAAGCTCACACTTCCTGAAATACATTTTGCCCCTTTTATGCCCTCCAACATTTACTTTTCTGGTGCCACCACTCGCATGATGAAATGAAATTCTGTTGAATTCAAGGGAATAGACTCCCACCTAACTGACATAATCCAAACCTATACAGCTCTCTAATATACACACAGACCTTTATGCACATTTAGGGGCTTCTATGAGACAGGAAATATTCTGCATGTGAAATGCCAAGCCTATGCACTGGAGAGCATTGCCCAGTCTGTGGAAGAGAACAGGGCAGTCCCTTGTGCACAGGGTTTTGTATACACATCAAAGAACTGGAACTTCTGGATCACATCAAACATGCTTAGGATCAGTGCGCCAATCCCACCGGAATCAGCAGGATCAAATGTAGGCTCAGTTTGCAGACCGACTGTCAGTTTGCAGTCCTCAGTCCACTGATTTCCAAAAGAACCCGGAGGGAAGTGGGCTGCCTTCAGCAGTGATACATTTAAATAAGTCACACATGGATCACAACTGGTATTTGTTTTATTTTATCTGAGATGCAATAAAAACAACTCTGTTCTACCTCTTGGGTTATGCTTTAAAGTGTGTGGTTTTATTTTTCTGAACAAGCTTTTAAGATAAAAAACATTTACTAAGTGGTCCGTTACAAGCTTCCCCCACACACTCCAAACACACACATTGAAGGGCAGAGTGCACCTTCAAGGGTTGGATTTTTATGATGTGTTAACTCAGCATTTTGCCAAATGTGACTTACTATTACACTGTGCCTCTAATGCAAGGAGGTCCAGGCACTCAACCATTGCTGATGTTTATCACAGCTATACAGGGCATTTATAATGCCCCCCTCCCCACCCCACTTCAATTAAACAAGAACAAGACATTGATTTGTTTCAATCTCTCTTATGCCTCATCTGGACTTGCACAGAGCTCAAAAGAATATATGCTCCCTTCACATGCCCTTATATCCTGTTTGCTAAGTTAGTTTATGGTAGGGGGAGATTCTGATTCTCTTTCCGGTTTTTCAAATTGAAAGTGAAGGGCAGAAAAGAATAGGCCCAGCGGAAAACACAGTTTATTCCTTAATTCTGAATGTTGTGCTAGAGATGTGTGGTGAAGCCTATTCCCAAGTGGAGAAGCATCTATGACCACTTCTTAATGGAAAGAGTTCTTGTTGATCAGTCAACAGAATCCAGGTTGTTAAGAAAACAGAAGATGGTGAGTGACCAGAACTGCCACTCAAGTATTCTACCTTGCAATGTAGGCTTGCAGTCATTTCCTTAACAAAAACCAGTGTTTATACGAGCTGAGTTATTATATAGCTGAGCTCCAGATATATGTTGTTATGACCAGCTCCAACATGTGAACATGTGAAGTTACCTTATCCTGAGTCAGGCCATTGGTGCATCTAGCTCAGAACTATGGCTCTTCAAGGTTTCAAAGTATCTTTCCCAGCTCAACCTGGAAATGCCAGGGATTGACATTGGCACCTCCTGCATGTAGTGCAAATATTCTTCCTCATGGGACCTCCTTGCAGCAAAGCTCATACTTATAAACAGCTTGCAGATGAACCTGTCATCTATGCATCTATGCCACTTGATGTCTTTGTACTCAATGTCTATAGTTGATGCCTGGCAGCTGGATGTGTGAACTGCCTCCACTGAACATCATTGCATGAGATGCAATGTGAGATGAAATGTACACGTTTTGTTTGTAGTGTTATACTGAGATATTGCAGTCATCAAGGGGCAAGCATGCATGTGTAGAGCTGCTCAGTCAGAACAGTACTGTGGTCACAGCCACACTAGTAGCCCACCAAGATTGGCATAGCTTTGTTAGAATCTTGTCTCCAGCATGGCTGTGTTGGTGGAGCAGGAGGAGTGTTGTGGAAATGAGTTCAGTAAAAATGTTTTAACTTTCACTTCCTCTTTTGCTGGTGTAATATTGTGCTTTTGTTGGGGACATGACAGAGGTCTGAGGAAGCTTGTGTTGCAGACACATCTGCTCCTCATCTGATATGTTCTTACATGGCCCATTATTGACCGTTATCAATCTTAGGCATGTCTGCCCAGAAGTAAATATTACTGAATTCAGTGGCACTTGCTCCTAGGACATTGCGTATAGGATTGCATAGAGGATTGCAGCCTACAGTTCTCCAGGAAAATAGATCCCATGTTAATCAAATAGATATGAATGAAACAACTGTATGGCTCAGTGAGAAATTTTGGCTAATGTTGTATCTGAAAGTGGCCTCCATCAAGAATAGATCCAAAGATCAAAGGGCTCTCACTGTGCTTGATGAAAACCTCCAACATGTTTGGTAAACAGAATTGGAGATTCGGACTGAAGGCATGAATATAGTCGCTTTAATAGGAAGCCTTTACATGGGAGCAGGGAGAGGCTAGAGGGACTGCTTTTAGATTGTGGTTGTCTTTGCAATCTCATTCTTTTGCCTTCTGAAAGACAGCATTGATTTCCATTATCTTAAAATGTATGTTCAAGTGATCCAAATGAGGAGTAAAACACATTTTCTCAAGCCTAGATATTTTCTCAGAAATATACATCTGCTCTTTTGGCACAGAATTTCAGTCAGAGCTAAAAGAGCTTTGGATGCAAAACGTGACATATAGATTTGCATTCCATTTGATGTTCTTAGTGAAATGTTTTGGAGGGCACGCGTATTAATAATAATACATTTAAGCCCTCCAGTCTGAAGCTAACATGCAGGAGTTGGAGAGAAGCCAGGTAGTCTGTGAATACCCCATTTGAAAGTGAGTGTGTGGGTGGAAGGATGGAATGAAAGTATATGGAACGCCATCAAAAGAGGAAAACTGTTCCAAGACAGGAATGTAAACCCAATGTTAACATCTGAAGATTTAGTTATGCGGTTGCTTGATACACGACGATTAATACTGGATGTGGTTGTCCTCGGTGTGTTTCACCTCTTTACACTCCTACTTCTGCCCATATTATACATGGGGGTGGGGAGGGGCTACTTGAACTGGCAGGATGCATTCTGAATCCAGCCACAGGATGTGTTACTCTGCATCCAATGTCAGACAACCTGCAAAAGAGAGGTCTATTTTTTGTAGCCAGCATATATTTATACTGTAATGTCTTCTAACCCAAGCACTGTCAATCACTTTTCATGCCCAGTTACCAAAGGGCTTGTGCAGGAGCAGCACTCGGGGCACGGCATCCATTTGGTAAACCTGCATAAAATAGTATGTGGTTCTAATGCATGTTAAAGTGTTCCTTGCACTCCGCTGTGTATTACTGGAATTAAGAAAGAGGGTTAGGAAGGCAGACAGGAGGAGGAATTTAGTGATACAGATGGAAGATTAAGAGAACATCAACAACCAGGAAGTAACTGTGGGCTGAATTCTATCCAACTTCCCAGTACTGATGCAACCATGACAATGGGGTGTGTGCTGCCTCCTATAGTGGGAGGGCAGACATGGAGGCTTCTTCAAGGTAAGGGATGCTTGTTCCCTTACCTTGGGGCTGCATTACAGCTACATCAGCCCTAGAAAGCTGGATAAGATTGGGCGCTGTGTGTAGTAGCAGAGAGAGAGAGAGAGAGAGAGAGAGAGAGAGAGAGAGAGAGAGAGACGAGGTGGTACATGTCCCATATATTTGTAGGCGTGAGTCTTTGCCTTGCTCAGTGATGGTGAACGTATGACACATGTGTCAAAGGTGACATACAATGACATTTTGGGTGACATGCCCGCATTCACCAACACCTAACACCTGACGACCATATTTCATTTTTGTAATTATTTGATGTTTCTTTATATAATGCATAGTACCACCATGATTGGACTGTATTTTTTAAAATAAATGAATATGTAAAGCATTGTTCCTCCTTTGCTCGGGGGGGGAGGGGTGTTTGACATGCCAGCAGAGTCCAGTCATGCATTTTCCAAATTTTTGACACACCAGGCCCAAAAGGTTTGCCATCACTGGTCAAGTACCTGCATAGAAGGCAGTTTCCATATGAGTGTGGCTCTGGGTGGATTGGGGCAAAAGTATTGAACTCCATTAAGGACGTAAGGGCGCAATTTGTATTTGCATTTGTAATATGATTTACCCAAAGTAAATGGGTCTATAAAGTCCATCTTAACATATTCTACTGAAAGAATCCCAGTTCTTTCCTGTGAGACTTGCACCAGGCGGCAGGAACAGAGATGCCCACATATGTGGATCTGAAATTTTTCAGGCACGTGTATTGTTCATGTTATCATATGTATAATTATTTCTCTAGGTGCTGAGGGGTTAGACCATTTATTTTCTTGGCGTTAATCTTTTTCCTGCCTTCAGTCAACTCCTTTATCGAGACTGAAGATTCCTTTTCAATTAAGGATACATCTGCACAGATGGTGCTGGTATTATGGGCATCCACAACAACAAACATTGAGACATTTTAGGAATTGCCTTATAAATCACTGAGGCCTGGAGGATTTGGAATTACGACAACCAGCTCAAATCCAAAGGAGGAGAATTTGGCCCATATGGTATATTTATTGTCTTTAGGCTGTATCAGTTTCAGTACTGTTTTGAGCTGCCTGAAGTGGATTTTAAGGTGAAATATTGGGGAAAACGTCAGCTCAGTATTATATGTAAATATGTTGCCCAAAACATTAGGATCACAAAGATGACAACAGAAAATACCTGAAATGTGGAGGGATTCTGTTGTTAAAGAGGATTAAAGCGACCATTTATTGAATAGGATGGATTTCTTCTCAGCCTCGGTGTGCAGAAAGCATGCAATGCATGAATAATTCATCTCGAAATTCTATAGTGAAGTTGTATCAGTTTCCACAGTAAAACCTGGGCTACAGAGAAGGGAAAATACATCAACATCTGTGACAGGCCCTATGAAGAGACAGTTACAAAACCTTTCAGGCACCAGAAGCAAAGCAAAATATAATAAATTCACCATGTCACATTTGTGTCGGCTGAATAATGACACCATATGGCTGGCTGCTGTGTCACTGTAGGCTGTTCCCCCAAAATTCTTCCTTGATTCCCCCTTCACAACACAGCTCTCATCTGGTTTACAGTGTTTAAACAAAACTTACATTCTACATTTTGCATTAGCTGATATTTAAAGCAAATAGGGCACTCCTATTAACCTATTATAGCCTAATCCTGAGCTGCCCACAGCGCCCAGGCTCGGCGGCTCCGAGGAGGGCTCCCGCCGAATCCTGCACCTCCCACGCTACTGCGGGAGGCACCTCGGGAGAAGGGGACGTTTGTCCCCTTCCCCCAAGTAAGGGAAGCAGCCCCACAATGGGGCTACTCTCTTTAGTGCCAACCAAAATGTTGGCGCTAAAGGCGCTTGTGTAGGGCGCGCAGCCCTGCAAGAGTGCCCTGGATCCTGAGGAGCACAGCTCTGCAAATCCGCCTCTCTCCCTCCACCTGACATGCCTCCTGCCCACCCCCTGGCACACCTCCCGTCTGCCCCCACCGGCCTCCCCCCTCCCTGGAGTGCCTCCCCCATGCCCCATCCACGCCTCCGCCTCCCGTTCCACAGCCCAGGGGTCTTAGCACCGGCGGGAGCCTGGCTAGTGCCGGCGGGAGCCCAGCAGTGAGCCCCACAAACGTGCCTTACAGCACGTTTGCGACTGTGGTCCGCGGCAAGGAGCCGTGCCGCGGACCACAGGATTGGACTCTTAGTCCTCTTAACCCTGTATTCACAGATATGAAACCTCCTATGGTTAGTAAGAGGGTAGTGGTGAAGAGAGACTCGCAGTGCAAGCATATGCCTGTTTTCTCAGAAATAAGACCTACTGAGCTCCGTGGGGCTAACTCTGTAATAAGTGTATTTAGGATTGCACTATTTATTATGGTTTATCACAAATTATTTAACTGACCTGGCTTTTTCCAAACTTCTTTCTGTTTGCGTTGCAAAATTGGAAACTAATTGGACTGGAATTGGAATTGGAATTCCAATTGGAATTGGAAACTAATTCGACTGTCCTGGTTTTCCTCAAAAAACTCTGGGAATTGTCATTTTTGTGAGGATCCTCAGGCTTTTTAAAAATTAGTCATTCCTGTTTCCTTTGTAAAACTACAGTTCCCAAAGTTCTTTGGCTGCAAGTCATGGCAAATAAACCGGCACTGCAAATGAAACTTGCATTACAAAGTGCATTACGCAAAGTGTACACAAAGTGCACACTTTGCATTACAAAGTGAGGTAGAATGACTTCAGAGGTGTGAGATCAGAGTTTCATGCCAGTGTAAAAACTCCTGTGCTTTTATCCAGATCCAAAGTGAGGATGTTGAAATAATGCCCTGAATTTCAAGAATGAACCTGAGCTCAACCAGCACACCAGTTTTAATTGCATTGTGCTGTTTTATGTCTTTCTTGGCTCCCTTTTTAAAGGCTATGGGAGCTGAATTTGGGTTTGTACTTGAAATTCTGAATATTTGTTCCTTGAATGTGCACGCTTTCATTCTGATGTCCCAGAGTTGAAAGGAAAAATTGTATTGTGCAGATTTTAATTATATATAATCAAGTGTGTGTGTGTGGGGGGGGCTGACCTTGAAATATGGAATAGCATCAGGACAGAGAGTGCACACCAACTGAGCTTTACAGTC
Source organism: Tiliqua scincoides (assembly GCF_035046505.1). NCBI lineage: Eukaryota > Metazoa > Chordata > Lepidosauria > Squamata > Scincidae > Tiliqua > Tiliqua scincoides. The sequence continues at coordinate 38,244,455 of NC_089824.1, read as the reverse complement.
ACATTCCCCCTTTGAAAAATGGACTTTGGAGTTGAGCAAGTATTTGAGCTTGCAGTATAAAATTGTGTGTTCAAACAAAGAGAATACCAAATGGATGAGTAAACCAAAGGCCTCGCTTAGCTTGGCCAAAAGTCTGTACACTTAGGATGGTGGAAACTGAATGTGATAGAAACCATTTGGTATCAATGTAAACTCATACTGTGCGTCATCTGTAATCTCTTGTGTGGGGAGGTGGCCTTTGGTAACCAATGACCACACAGAAAGCCCAACATTATGAAGCCCCACATTCCCTTACTCCTCTGGGTTTCCCAAGTATCTGCAAGACTGTGGTTATAATCCTTGGCACTTTTTATTCTTCCTTCCCCAGGGCATCTGGAACTTCCACAGAGAATCCTGTGGTCGTGGATCTCTCTTGAATGGTGATCTTGCAACTCAAATCGAATTCCCTTTGCGATGACTTGGTGGAGATTGACTGGCTCATGCTCAGAATCTGAGTGATTATCCATATTTGGGTTTGTGAAGGAAGCGTCCATGCCCCCAGCTTAGCTTGGCTAGGGGCTATGTAAAACTTTACATATGGGAGGGCAGGAAAGAAGAAAATACATGGAGACATGAAATAGAGCAGGTGATCTTCACCTCTTGGTTTATACCACCATAAGCACCTACTTTTCATCATGTCTTTTATGTCCTGATGACAAGCCCATCCATAAAAATGGGAGAAATCAAAACCACAGCTTTGAAATGGGTAGAAATGCAAAAGATATAAATGTTTCTGCAAGATGTCAAACTTAAAGAATGAAACTGGGGAAAGGAATGTTGTGGCATGATATGCTAAGGGTGAAGGCAGAGAGAAGTAGCAGAGATGCCCAGACAGGAGAAGCAAAGGACATAGCCTTAAATTCTACATGGCAAGAGTTTTGCCTAATCTAAATTAAAATGCCTCTCTAATACTCTTGTTGCATTGTATCCTAATCGGCTTTTCTATGAATGGAAAGCATTTCTGTTCATGCACGAGGTAGCAATTTTTACTTATTCCTTTCACTGCCAGTGCCCTCCTCCCCCAGGTCATATCCCATTCTGCACCAAAGGGCCCCCAACCCTCAGAAGTGGATGGGAGGGGGCTGTGGAGAAGCGGAGGTGAGGCATTTCCTATGTAGAATATTTTTTAATCTATTCTATTTCACGTTATCAAGAACTGGAATGTATCTGCTGTTCTAAACTATAGCCTCTCAGAGTGGCTAGCAAATCATTACAAAAATTTAACGCAATAAAAATACTACTCAAATACTTTCGGAAACCTTCAATGTAAGTTCAGTAAGTACTGAAGTTCTTACAACTTTCTCTTGTGCTCCAAAAAACATGAGAAATCAGAATCAGACATTTCCACACTATGAAATAAGTAACAAGGCCTTTATACAGTCTCATCTATTATGTTGGGATTTACAAATTAGGCTTAATGCACCTGCCCTTGGCCTTTATATTTTAGCTTGCCATTGGGCTGGGGAAGAATGTGTCCAGGCCAAAAGACAATGGGTGTTACAAGACTCAGTGCTTCCCCCAAATGTTCCCTCCTTTTGAGGAGATGCTCATCCCTTTCCCACTGGGTCCCCAAGCCCTGCTGTCAGACTGGGAAACAGTAGGATAAAGAGACTTGGAGCAGGAGACTTTGAAAATTCTTGAGCCTCTTTCAGCCTAAGGATCGTCTGAGTCTCCAGCCACCAGGGTAAAGGGACAGAAGAAAGAGTGGGGATACTCTTGGCTTTCCCATTCTATCTTCTCTTCCTGCTTCTCTTCTCTGGTGCCTAGAGATTGGGATGAATCTCAGGCCTTTTTGGCTCAAGAATAATCCAATCCAGTCATTGTTACCTGTTCCCACATGGTTCTCAGCTTCCTGGGGAACTTTGAGCAGGTTAGTGACTCTAACCTGGAGGTTGGAGGGAGTGTCTGGAGGAAAGTGATAGGGAAGCATAAGGTCTCCACTGGACAAACCTCGCCACTCTACTGCCTCCCCCCTCCAGCCTACTGCCAAAACAGCTGCTGATTCATCCTGTGTCATATTTGGGCAAGCCCTACCTGAAAGTGATTGGGGTGCTATCCAATGAGGTATTTAAGAAGCACAGTCCACAGACAAATCTATGACATCAGATTTTAAAATCTGCTAAATTTTTAGGTTTTACTGTACAATTCTTTCAGCCTTCCTTTGGATTCCTGTTCTCAGAGGGGCACATCCTAGAACACATTTGGGAGCTGCTTCTTTCCTTGCAATCTGGTCATATTGTGGCAAAAGGAAGGAGTTTAATCATCAGCCCAAACCTCCTCTTGCCTTGTCATCTTGAGATTAAGGCATCAAAAGAACACTCAGTTTCAAGGGGAAAGGTCACTCGCACAAACTCATCTACCCATAAATCTCACACCATTTCTGTCATTCCCTGGAGCTTTCTCTTTCCAAGCAGATTTTCATAATTTCATTGTAGTGTTTTAGCTTATGACATGAGGTGGAATGGCAGAAGTCAGGCTATGCTCTAAATATGCTCTAAAACAAGTTTTCAGGCTTCTGGTGCCATTGCTTCTCTTTTAGTTATGCTTGATGACCCAGAATTTTTGTTGAGGCAGTTCAGGGAAATTGCTAGAATTCTGAAACCCAGTGTTTGTGAACAACCCTGTATATTATTCAAACTGCTTTTTAACAGGAAACTAGCTCCTATTTCGTGATACTTGATTCTATTCCCTACTCAAATAATTATCTAGTAACTCAATAATTACTTGTAACTCAAATAATAATTTGGTATTTGTGTATTCTCATGATATAGCTTAAGGACTTGTCTTATCAGCTGAATGGCTCTTGTACATACAGTTTCACCATATCCAGACCCCAGTTTTGGGATGTGAACATCTTTCTGTTTTAGTAGGATTCTGGAAACACACTAGCCCACCAGTCTTTTTCCCCTACATTTCCTCTTCTGCTCCGTTCATTGGAAGCTGCCCTACACTGAGTCAGACCTTTGGTCCATCTAGCTCTGTATTGCTCATACTGATTACACAGGCCTACAAAACTGATGGTCTGAAAAGTTTTTACCAAATTTTATGGTGGTTTGATATGAATTTGGGATGCCGATTCCAAAAATGGCATCCGTTTTGCCCTATCACGTCTAGTTCTGGAAATATAGTATAGCCTCCTTAGTGAATGGTTCAAGCAGATTCCTCATGAGGAAGTCATGGTGTAAGCTTGTAGGCATGGTGTAGGAGTGTGTGGTCAAGGTTGTGTGATTTGTGGGTCAACCATGCCGAAGGGCAATATGTTTGACATCTCAAGTGAGTTGGGGGGTAGGAGTTCATTTGTTAGCCGCCTTGAGTGCTCTTTTCTGGAGTAGAAAGGTGGGATATAAACTCTGCAAATAAATAAATAAATAAATAAATAAATAAATAAATAAATAAATAAATAAATAAATGTGTGAGAACCACTGTGATACGCTATACAGTGCCATGCACACTGATATTGGCAACCTTCAGTCTCGAAAGACTATGGTATCGCGCTCTGAAAGGTGGTTCTGGCACAGCGTCTAGTGTGGCTGAAAAAGCCAATCCGGGAGTGACAATCCCTTCCACACCGGGAGCAAGTGCAGTCTGTCCCTGGTCTGTCTCCCTGGCTATGGGCCTTCCTTCTTTGCCTCTTAGCCTCAGACTGTTGGCCAAGTGTCTCTTCAAACTGGGAAAGGCCATGCTGCACAGCCTGCCTCCAAGCGGGCCGCTCAGAGGCCAGGGTTTCCCACTTGTTGAGGTCCATCCCTAAGGCCTTCAGATCCCTCTTGCAGATGTCCTTGTATCGCAGCTGTGGTCTACCTGTAGGGCGCTTTCCTTGCACGAGTTCTCCATAGAGGAGATCCTTTGGGATCCGGCCATCATCCATTCTCACGACATGACCAAGCCAACGCAGGCGTCTCTGTTTCAGCAGTGAATACATGCTAGGGATTCCAGCACGTTCCAGGACTGTGTTGTTTGGAACTTTGTCCTGCCAGGTGATGCCGAGGATGCGTCGGAGGCAGCGCATGTGGAAAGCGCTCAGTTTCCTCTCCTGTTGTGAGCGAAGAGTCCATGACTCGCTGCAGTACAGAAGTGTACTCAGGACGCAAGCTCTGTAGACCTGGATCTTGGTATGTTCCGTCAGCTTCTTGTTGGACCAGACTCTCTTTGTGAGTCTGGAAAACGTGGTAGCTGCTTTACCGATGCGCTTGTTTAGCTCGGTATCGAGAGAAAGAGTGTCGGAGATCGTTGAGAAAGAGTCGTTGAGAAAGTGTCGGAGATCGAGAGAAAGAGTGTTGGAGATCGGAGAGGTCATGGTTCAGGATGTGGACTCACCTCCCTGCATTACAATCTCTGAGCATGAACTGGAGGTTGTCCATGACTTTGTGTACCTTGGCTCAACGATCTCCGACACTCTTTCTCTCGATACCGAGCTAAACAAGCGCATGCACACTGATAGTGCTAAGTAAATTATGAGCATGATGAAGTCCACCTGATCTATATAAGGTGATATACATGGAGGGGAGGGGCTGTAGCTCACTGAAAGAACTTCTGCTTTACCTACATAAAGTCCAAGTTTCAATCCCCTGTATTGTTATGGAGGGGGGCAGAGAAAAATATAGATCTGAAACCCTGGAGAGCCAGCATCAACAAGACTGATTTAGAGGAACCAGTGGCTTAACTCCGTATAAGCCACTTTCCAATATTGTAAAGAACAATCAATATTGGTTAAGTTCCATGTCCCTTGGTATTGCTTCCATTCATATCATTTTTTGTCTCCATATAAACAACCAAACAAGAGAAATGCAACAAAATGCGAAGTTTTGAAAAAAGTGAACATGTGTAGACTTTGGCTCCAATCTGCAATGTATTCATTAAGAATCCAGTGTAACCACACAGGCCTACTCATGAGAAAATGCATTTAGCATCACAGCCTTTAATGTTAGCTGTCACTCTGCCAAGGTAAATTATATATCCTCCTATCCTTTCATCTATCATCGTAAATCAATCCCACCACTGCTGTGCTTACTTCTGTTGCTCTTCTCTGAACTCTCTCCAGTTTATCAATACTTTTCTGGTAAAGACTTGTCCAGAATTCACTGTGCAGCTGTCATCAGAGCAACAGCACCTTTACAAGGACTGTTAATGAAGGAGCAATCATGACTCTTGTCTCTCAACTTCAGTATTATCTAACATTCCCCCCGGTCTGGTGAGTGTACTGTGATGGACAGAGCACATGACTAGGATCAGAGAATCCTGGGCTCAAAAATCAGTGCAGCCTCTAGGATTTTGAAGGTGTTTGGGTAAGGCACCAAGGGATTCCACAACATGAAGTTGAGACATATGAGGGATTGGCCAGATCAGGCACAAGCCAAGGACCACTGGATTGGGAGACCCTTGAACCCTATAAGAACATAATAAAAGCTCAGCTGGATCAGGCCAAAGCCTATCTAGTCCAGCCTCTTGTATCTCACAGTGGTCCACCAGATGTGTAAAGGAGCACACCAGACAACAGGAGACCTGCATCCTGGTGCCCTCCCTCACACGTGCCCTCCCTCACACATGGCATTCTGAGGTAGCCTACTTCTAAAATCAGGAGGTTGCACATCATCATCATCATAACAACAACAACCATAACAACAACAACAACAAGGTATTTATATACTGCCTTTCTGGTCATCGGATTACTCCTCTGACTTTATTCAAGGCGGTTTACATAGGCAGGCATTTCTAAATCCCTCAAGGGGATTTTTACAAACATAGAGGTTCTCTCTTTCAAGAACCAACATTTCAGAATGGATCTTCCTGGTTTGGTCCCACTTCTGGCCTCCAGTTCTCCCACGCAGGCTGACAAGCAGCTCCATCTCTCACATGGAGGGCAGCCAAGATGCTTCTTGCTCACACCAAGAGCAGGTGGAATCACTCAGCTCGGCTTGTCAGCTTCTTCAAGTTCTTGCCATTCTCAGCCGTTCAGGGAGCTGCCGGTGTCCTCGAACTGGTGACCTTCTGATGTTATCTTCGGGCTAACGGAGGCTCTACCCTCTAGACCAGACCTTCTGCCCTCTAGATCCATACCTATCACCCTCAGGACAGGTGGTAGCTGGAATGCACAATCTGCCATGGGGTGGGCAGGGGCTACCATGGTGACTGCAAAGCTTTCCCCTTGAAATGGGCAGTTACATGCAAACTGGGAACACCCTTATATAGCTTCTGACAATCTTGGGTGCTCTGTGTGAAGTAAGAAATGGAAACACTGTTGGAATGATACATCTTTTACTGGAGTACCTCTGCCTAATATTGCCTGGCATTGGACATTAAAGTTGAATAATATTATTCATGAAAATGAGACATTAGTTACTCAAAATCAATCCATAAGTTGCACAGAATTTGTTACATGTGTCTCCCCAAATCCCCCTAGATATTATTATCTGTTGGAAAACAATTCTCTCTCTTCAAGCTATTGACTGTAGTCTCCCAGAAATCCAGGTAGCTTTAAAAGGATCTGTTTAATTACCTGTTTCTTTCTGCGCCTTTTATAGTTGAACATCAGGCTGCAGACTTTGATGAAGAGCTGCCCTCTGGTTTACCCATAGCAATAACTGCAAACTTGTGCAGACTGGAAAACTGCCAGAGGCATCAAACCTGCAGCCTCTGAAACCACGAACAAGTCTCCTTCTCCCGGGTACATCTCTTGCACCTTGCAAAACATTTCAACTTCTGCCAGAGACACTGAAGGAAGGTGAGCTACCTCAAGCTCTTGGCTACCACTGCTCACCCCCAAGACATGAGTCCATTGTCTCCTTGTTCTTTTGAAGCCTGGGAAAATATATTTCAAAGTATTCGAAGTGCCAGAACTTCACACCCATAGACACTGCTGCTGTCACAGAAAATACAGACAAGTGGAAAGGTGTCTAATGTTTAAGATCGACCATCCCTTGAGCTCTTCTTGGGACTTGAAAGGTAGTTTGCATTAAGGTAAGGATTACAATCCCCCCTTTTAAAAAAAGAAAGAAAGACGGAGGGAGGGAGGGAGGGAGGGAAGAGGCAGGCAGTGTGACTTGGCTCTTTGTCTCAAGTCTCTTTCACTTTGGGACCAGTAACCTTAGGTAACATGTGACAGGTTTTCATAACTACAGGAAACACAAGAGACTTGTTATGTGAACGGCTCCATTCCCTGGCCATTGGTGCATTGTTCCTTACACAAAACATTGTGTTGATGAAAGAATGATAGACTTATGAGGCTTTTGTGCCTTAAATCACACTTCTGTTTAGGGACATATTGCTAGAACAGACTGGCAATATTAGAGCCCAGCAGGTTTTTTTTTTTAAACAAAAATGAACTTCCATCAGCGCAGATGGAAAAGTATGAAGGTCCAAATCACACATTATTTTTCACGAGTGTGTATTGGCCTGTTTTGTCCTTTTCTGCTTCTTTGTTTAATAGTGTGGGGGTGTTTGAAATCCAGCAACGCCACAGGAGGGAGAGGGAGCAGAACAGGTTGGAGACCAGTGGGGGGAGGGAGGCAGATCGAGGCTGGGAAGAGGCAGTGACACTGTTGATAAATGAATAAGTCAGTACAATCCACAATCATTGACTTCAGTGGGCTGTGGATTGCATCAAAGGACCAGTTCAGAAGATGCGTGCCTGTTTTAAATATCCTGTTCCTGTAGTGGAAGTGCAGGCATGTATGCATGTCACCCTCTGCATGCTTGTAATGAAACGTGTGACACGAGCTCTCCATGCAGCTGTCAAATATGAGTGTCCATAGAAGTAGCCTTTTTTTCTGTTCAGAACCATCCTCCCTTTCCAACAGATCTTGCTTTATTTTCATACAACCAATTCCCTAAAGACAAACTTGATAAATAATTAGCATTTCTTCTGAGAGTTCCCCACTCTCCAGCTTGATGTTGCCTATGAAATCAAACCCTCAAGCTTCTTCAACCACTTGAACCGTCAGAACTAACCACATACAACGTACCATCATCAATAAAAAGACACACTTCATGTGCATGATGATATCCCCTCACTGAGATAATGATGACCAGACATTTAAATGTATGGTTGGCTGGTGCACATGACCAACATACTTGTGGTGTTTTGGGTTTTCTGTTTTGCCTGCTGACCTTGGTGACTGACTGCTGGTAACAAATGGGCTCTCCTGATCTATTTGCCACAAGCGAAATCTGCACCTTTGTACATCACTGCAAAACTCCTCAGTGTGGGTGAACTCGAGTAGAAATATCAAGGACTTACAGGTTTGGTTTATGAGAAGTCTACCATGCATGGAAGAAAACAAGTGGCAACCTTGAGCTGTGCAGCATATGCACTGGCTGTTGATTGCCCAATGGTGTGATCATCTCTTTCTTGACTTAGGGCGCAATCCTAACCCCTTATGTCAGTGCTTTCCAGCACTGGCATAGCAGTGCCAATGGGACACGTGCCGCAACCTGCAGTTGGGTGTTCACTCATGGAGGCCTCCTCAAAGTAAGGGAATGTTTGTTGCCTTACCTCAGAGCTGCATTGCTCTTATGTCAGTGCTGGAAAGCACTGACATAAGGGGTTAGGATTGCGTCCTTAGATTCTTGCTGGGATCATCTACTTACTTTTTCTGTTTTTCACACTCAATGGTATCTTGATATAACAAGCAAGCGCACTGAAAAATACAGGGAGGCCAAGAGCTGGGTGTTAAAATGGTCTTTTTAAACTTTGCAAATCCCAGATTTTTTTTCAATAATTATCTGAAAAGTCTTTTTTTTTTTTAAATAAACAGCTGTAATGGTTTTGCTATCTTGGCTAACCGCAGAACCCATATTCTGTATCACGAGAACAGCAAACCCATACAAAATGATCTGTGGCTGTTAGTAGCTCAAGCGTTTGCCAATCTTATGCCATCCCCATTTTTCTTCTCAATGGAAATTCCCTTCTGGCCAAGGCTGTGCAAGAGTTTGGTTCCCTCTTTTTGGAAAGAGCTCATATTTCTCCAGGTTGAGTTTCTAATTGGCACTCTCCAGTTTATCACAGGCCATCTGTGGAAGTAACAGTTCATGCTGGAAAAAAGGTTTTGGCATGCCTCAAAGTTATCAGCAAGGCATAACAGAGAAATTGGAAGACGCAAGCAAGGGAGCAAGGTTTCTGAAAGGGTAACAGCAGCATGAGTCAGTCAAAAGCAATTAGTTTAAACTTTCACATCACTGCTGAGCTGAAATAACAAACGTTTCCCATTTGGATTCACTTTCTTATGACAGGAGGAGCAACCGTTAAGTGCAAGTGTCTCAGCTCAAACAGACATCTAGCATTTTCCGTCCGTAACACAGGATCATAGCTCTTTCATGAAGCGCTTCTGAATTTTCATGTTGCCCTCTCTTGAGTTTAGACAGAATGATGGATTGTCAGCTTACAGGGGGTTTCCCATGTTGCACCTGAAGACATGGGAGTCTCCTGAAAGTTGCTTTCATGTCTAGAACCAGCACAAGGGGAATTTTAAGCCTATGAGCAGGAGGCAGACATATCTGACAGATCAAGGTGGTGGAAACGTGGGGTGGTAGAAAATCACATTTACACATTTAGGCTGCAGGTGGAAAATCATCTACTTGCAAAAACTTTTTCAGTCTGAAATGAAATCTAAGTCTGAAAAGATTCTACCCTACTACTTCAGAGTTCTCTACAGCCTCATAAAATCAAACACACTTGCTGTGGTGCAAGCATTTTCTAGGCAAGAAGAGGCTTCCATAAACTGCTTGAAATATTGTGTTGCCTCAGCCCCTAAAGGTTAATTGGTGTGACGACTCAAGTAGACTTGATTTGCTTCTGACCTCAATGGCTCCTGGTCGCATGCATCAAAAATGTTTAGTTGTCTCCATTCAGATCCCACCTGCCAGTCATAAGACACAGCTAAGAGAGCCTGTAATTTCCTGCCAGGCAGGGGGATTTTTACAGTGCATCAACATTTGAAAAATCCAGGAAAGCAGAAGCGTGGTAAAATTATCCTCACTCGGCAGGGCGTCACAGGACCAGTTCATGCTTGCAACACCCCTTATGTGAATGCTTCTGAAGTATGGATCTGCTGTGCAATCACAGAGTAATAAAGAGGCATTTCCATGATCTTCTACAAAGCTAAGAACATAAGAAGAGCCCCGCTGGATCAGGTCATAGGCCCATCTAGTCCAGCTTCCTGTATCTTATAGTGGCCCACCAAATGCCTCAGACCACACAAGGCAACAAGAGACCTGCATCCTGGAGTCCTCCCTTGCATCTGGCATTCTGACGTAGCCCATTTCTAAAATGAGGAGATTGCACATACACATCATGGCTTGTAACCCGTAATGGATTTTTCCTCCAGAAACTTGTCCAATCCCCTTTTAAAGGCATCCAGGCCAGATGCCATCAGCACATCCTGTGGCATGGAGTTCCACAGACCAACCACATGCTGAGTAAAGAAATATGTCTGTCCTAACTCTCCCAACACTCAATTTTAGTGGATGTCCCCTGGTTCTGGTGTTGTGTGAGAATCTAAAGAGCATTTCTCTATCCACTCTGTCCACCCCCTGCAGAATTTTGTGTGTCTCAATCATGTCCCCCCTCATGCGCCTCTTTTCTAGGCTGAAGAGGCCCAAATGCTGTAGCCTTTCCTCATAAGAAAGGTGTCCCAGCCCAGTAATCATTTTAGTCGCTCTCTTTTGCACCTTTTTCATTTCCACTATGTCCTTTTTGAGATGTGGTGACCAGAACTGGACACAACACTCCAGGTGTGGCCTTACCATCAATTTGTACAAAGGCATTATAATATTAGCCGTTTTGTTCTCAATACCTTTCCCCAGTGGTATTGGCCTTCTAAAGCATAGAATTGGCCTTCTTTATTGCCTTTGCACATTGGGTTGACACTTTCATTGAGCTGTCCACCCCCCCCCTCCAAGATCCCTCTCCTGATCTGTCACAGACAGCTCAGAACCCATTAGCCTATATATGAAGTTTTGATTTTTTTGCCCCAAAGTGCATGACTTTACACTTACTTACATTGAAACGCATCTGCCATTTTGCTGCCCATTCAGCCATTCAGAAGTCAAGGGTTTTTGTGACAGATTTGCCTGGTACTCTTCTCCCAACATGCATGTCAAAACAGATTGCAGCATGGTTACTGTTCCCCAATGGCTCAGTAACATTTACATCTCTAACCAGGTCCTGAGTACCGCACAATATTAAATCCAGAGTCACCTGTTCTCTGGTGGGCTCCATGACTAGCTGCTCTAAGGCACAGTCATTTAGCATGTCAAGGAATCCGGTCTCTCTTTCGTGACCAGAACACAAATTGACCCAGTCGATATGAGGATAATTGAATTCCCCCATGATTACAACCCTGTCCCTCCTTGACACCTCTCTGATTAATTTCCTCATTTCAAGGTCCCCTTCCGGTTTCTGGTCCAGAGGACAATAGTACACCCCCAGTATTACATCACTCCTCAGGCCTGGTAATTTAACCCACAGAGAGTCTATGGTGGAGTCGGACACACCTTCAATTTCTACTTTGCTGAATTCTATCTCTTCCTTAATATAAATGGCCACCCCACCACCAACAAGCCCCTCCCTGTCCCTCCTTTAGCGTTTATAACCCGGGATTGCGGTATCCCACTGATTCTCCGCATTCCACCAGGTTTCTGTTATGCCCACTATATCAAAGTTTTCTCTAGTCACCAAACATTCCAGTTCTCCCATCTTCACTCAGAGACTTTGGATATTTGCTTAAAAGCATTTGAACATGGAATGCCCCAGGATGGGCTGCTTATTAGCTCCTTTATCCCTGCAACCTCTCATTGTGCCAAACCGTCTATCACATTCCATCATGCTACCATTCCCAATTTCTTCTCCTACTCTGTCTTTACCTTGTTGTTCTCTAACCTCCCCATCCTCATCCCATAGGGATGAGGAGTCCTGAACTGGATGCCCCTCGGCTCCTGTCAGCCTTCCCCCAAGGATCAGTTTAAAAGCTGCTCTGCCACCTTTTTAATGTTATGCACCAGCAGTCTGGTTCCATTCTGGTTCAAGTGAAGCCCGTCCCTCTTGTACGGGCCTGCTTGTCCCAAAACATTCCCCAGTGCCTAATGTATCTAAACCCCTCCTCCCTACACCATTGTCTTATCCACGCTTTGAGACCCCTGATCTCCGCTTCCCTAGCTGACCCTACACGTGGAACAGGTAGCACTTCCAAGAACGCTTCCTTTGGGGTCCTGGCTTTCAGCTTCCTACCCAATAGCCTAAATTTGGCCTCCAGAACCTACCAGCTACACTTCCCCACATCATGTGCTGACATGCACCACAACCACTACCTCCTCCCCAGCACTATCTACAAGCCTGTCTAGATGAGAAGTGATGCCTGCAACCTTCGCACCAGGCAGGCAAGTCGCCATGCTGTCCTCACATCCGTCGCAAACCCCCCTCTCTATGTTTCCAATAATCAAATCCCCCACTACAAGAAGCCCCCGACCCCCCTCCCGCCGAGGAGTATCCTGAGCGCGTTTGGATATGGGCCCATAACCTGAAGAAAGGCTCCCCCTAGGAGATTGTTTCCCTCCTCTCCAGAATGACGTCCTCCAACCCCGAGACATCCCATGTGCAGCTGAGGAGCTGCACGCCTGAGGGTGGGACGAAGCCTGATTGTCCCTGGACGTCTCCCCATGTTCCTTCTCTGCCTGCCAACCTTATCCAGGTTGGTCACCAAGACTTCAAGGGAGCAGACTCAGGGAGTGTTCCCTGAATCCCTGGAGCTCCTTGCACTGAGGACACACCCACGACTTATGCCACAGAGGCATATAGTCATACATGTTACACTCGACACAAAACACTGGATAGCCCCCACCCTGCTGTTGGCCGCCTGACTGCATAGTTTTTTGTTTTTGTTTAGGGGTACTTAAAAACTCTACACTGGTTTGCTGCCCCTCTTCTCAAAGGCAGTATCTGGGGCCTGGTTTCCTTGCCCTGCTGCTGAACTCACATATCCTCCCTTTTATTCTTTGCGCTCTGCTGTCTCCTCTAAGAAGCAGAGGCTTATTTCGGAAAAGAAGATAATTTCTTCTGTTTTTCTCAGCACACTGGAAACTTGCTTATGGAGACGTTTTAGCTTGTCTTTATATGAAGTAGCTCATTAATCTGTTTTCCACTGATCCACCACACAGGCCAACACTCATTTTTCCATTTTTTCCAGCATTTTAGGGGTTTGGATGCTTTCGTGTTTGTGCTACTTGCCTTGGAGTTTTTCACTTGCAGAACAAGCACAAACCCCCCCCCCCCAGTAATTCTTGTTTCTTCTTATATATTTTGGGGCTACGGGTTTCTTTGTTCAGGGGCTAAAGTTGTCAAGTCACAAAGTTTTATTGACAGACCAACTGGAGCTGCTTTCCCTGTAAATATCAATGGAAAACTTCTAGTAGGTCCATACTTTTCATTGTCCTGTAAAATGGGTCCCAGTAGAAATGCCTTTATAAAATTTTGCAGGCAGGATCCCTTGGAGGAGCTCCTGAATGCCTGGAAACTTCATGAATCTTGGCGAGAAAACCACAAAATTACAGGCAGGAAAAATGAAGATGGTTCTCTCATTTAAACCAACAGAAGTAAAATCAGACAAATGAAAATCAGTGATTTTCCGTGAATCCATGCAAACACAAAAAAAGATCATCACATAGAATCATTAATAGGGATGGGAATTTTCTTTTCCCCCAGGTAGTGCTCCAGCAATCAGGGTGAATTTCCTTTTCTTTTCACTTTGTTAACTTTCTTTATGTCCTCTAGGAAATCTCAGTCCATGTGTATGTACCAAGCACCTCGTCAGCCCTCTTTGTGCACCTGTTGAAAAATGGTTCTTGCTTTCAAACATTCATGCCACACAATCATTCATTCAGAGTATATCATGTTCTTGCACAGCTCTTGTTCATTGCAATGGAGCTTATACAGAGTAACCTCCCAGTGGATAGTACTTCAAGCAATTGTTTTTTATGACTATCAGATTAGAAGTGGTTGCCCATGTGGCTTATAAAACTTCTTAGAATGATTGACACATGCCTCTTGAATCCACCTAGCATCTGCCATTGTTCTTCAAGAAAAACCAACAGCTGGTCTCTATCTTTCTGTTGTCTCTAGCAGCTAACCCAGGGCTTTTCAAACTGGGGCGTTGCGACGCTCTAGCCTGTGGGCCCTGGCCCCTGCCCCCTTAAGGGGCGGGGACAGCCTGGAGGCAGGGAGGAGGCAGCTCAGGGGGGCTGCAGGGGCTTGGGTACACGTACCCAAGCCCCTGCAGTCCCCATGAGCGGCGCGATACTGAGGATTGCACCGCTGCCTTCCCCCGGCCCTGCTGCCTTCTCCCTCCTGCCCACGCAAGAACTTAGTGGCTGTCAAACTCTCCCAGAGAGTTTGAGAACCACTGAGCTAGCCTAAACACAAAGCAATGCCTTGCGATTGCGTCATCAAAACCTCTGAGTCCATATACTTCCTTCCTCTGTTTCCTCTCTCTAGTTCATCTGACAAGACGAGAACATTGACAGCTAAGCATGTCCATTCTCAAGGATTTTGTCCTGCCTAAGAAGTTATCCATACAAATGTTTGCCATTGTGGTTTGATTCCCTGGAGGTCATTAATTCACATCAGTTGCCAACAAAGCAAGTATTTCACGAAGGCACGTCCTGAATGCTAGCTAGAGTTGCAGGCCTTCTTTACTAAGGTCTGTTACAGAGCCCTTAACCACACTCAATTCTGTATGAATTATGAATCCATCAATTAGTCTCAAACTACTTAGCCACATTCTTGAGGTCCAGTTGTAAATCTCATCTTTTTCAGTGTGCCTGATCTTGGAATTCCTCTTATCTTTCTCCACTAACAACTCAACAAGCAGAGCTTAAATCCTGTTGCAGCTGACATAGGTCTATAATTCATATGTATTCCATGGTCCTTACTGCACATTTGCCCGCCAAATATTCATGGCTCTTACTTAACAAGAACCCTGAACTTATGTCCTGCTACATGGAGGGAGTAACAAGCATAGGAACACATTTCAAGCATCAAGGGCAGAAAGAGCTAGAGTAAGAAGTCTTCTCTAACACCATTAATGCCAGAAGCAGTGCAGATGTATGCCCAACAAGCAACCCAACAAGGAATAGCTATCAGTGCTAGCAATCCAGCACTAGTACAATCTTCTACAAACCTATTTTTGTAAGTCTTTGCTTGTGCACAACAGGTTAAGGTAGGAAGGAAAGCTAAAGTTTAAATAGCTTTAAAAGGGGATTAGAAATATTTGTGAAGGACAGGCCAGTCAGAGGCTACTGGTGATGAGGGCTACATACTCAACTGAAGAGTATCAGTTGCTAAAGAGCAATAGTGAGATAAGGCAGTTGCGGACCTACCATTAGGTCCGATGGGGCAAACGCCCCAGGCACAAGCCTCTAGGACAGGGTTGGAAACTGTGCTTCCAGTTTTCCGGAAGCACAGCTTATAGCTCAGAGAGGCTTCCCTGACTAGAGCTAAGGTTGCATGAGGCTCTGTGAGCCTCATGTGAGTAGGGGGATGGATTTTTGTGGGTGGGACAGTGACAGCCCACGGGGGGCCATCATGGACATCACAGGCTGGGGAGATCTGGCACTGGGATAAGGCTGTTGTCTTCATGTTCTGCTCAGGCATCCCAGAGGCATCTCTTCTCCACTGTAGGAAACAGGATGCTGGACTAGATGGGGCTTTGATCAGATTCAGCAAGGCTGTTATGTGCACTGCAAACATTGGTGTTAAAGGTGTCCATTTATCCATTGAAGAAATCAAACTTGATTGGCTTCCTTTTCCAGCATGCAGTTTTCCTTCTGGAATAAGACATAAAACTAAGAACACAAACAGGTCATCTTTGTAAAAACATGTCATCTGCTTTTGCTATCATCACCAAAAGTCAACAAAAGGTGTTATGTTTAACTAATCCCTCTTGTCTATGTCTAGCTATCAGTGAACAGTTTTATTAAAGATGCTTGGGAGAGGAATCTAACCAGAGATGTTAACTTTGTAGTCAAGTAGGCTGGGTCCTAGCTCTTCCTGCCTTCAGACACCTGGAAAGGGCAACATATTTTAGTAAGTGCACATTCAAAAACTTTTTTTTAAAAAAAGATTCTGTGCTACCCTTAGAGAACAGGGAAATGGCTGCTTTGGCTTCACTGCTGCCCACTTTTCAAGAGTCCATTTGCACAAGCTTCATAGCAGTTCAACTGCTGGGCAGGAGGTCTGGTCTAGAGGTTAGAGCCTCCGTTTGCCTGAAGATAACATCCGAAGGTCGCCAGTTCGAGGCCACCGGCACCGTGAACAGCGAGACCTTGAAGCAGCTGACAAGCCTAGCCGAGTTATTCCACCTGCTCTTTGGCTGCTGTCAGCCTGTGTGGGAGGAAAATGGAGGCCAGAATGTGATACCAGATCATAAAAGATGCATCTGAAATGTTGTGGTTCTCGAAAGACAGAACCTTCTTCAGTTGTAAAAATCCCTATTGGGATTTAGTATAGCCTGCCTATGTAAACTGCCTTGAATTAAAGTCTGAGGAGAAATCTGATGACCAAGGAAGGCGGTATATAAATACCTGTATTATTATTATTATTATTATTATTATTATTATTATTATTATTATTAAACTGATGGCTGGGAAAGTTTTCTCTCTCTCTCTCTCTTTCCTTGTTTGTGCATGTAGTTATGTACTATGTACTATCATCCCTTCATGCAACTGCCTCTTTTCCATTGAATTTTAAATGATTTTTAAACAAAAAATGGTAAATACAATTATACATTATGTTTAAATGATTTAAGAAATAGGTGAAATATAAAGTTGGAAGACAATTCTTGGAAAGGGGCAATATTCACTATGAATTCATCAACCCTAATCAAAACCAGTAACTTGATCAAAACCTTAAGTTTTGTTAAAGTTTGCTGTTAACGAAAGTTAATTGTCTTGAACTCTCTTTTAGCCATTCCACTTTTGTCGGACTCAGATTTCTTCTGAGGCTTCCCCAACTCAGTTCATGGCAGGGCCAGATCCTCATCAGCATAAGCAATGACCATCATTTTGTGAGGGGCTCATGAAAGTGACCTTTGAGTTGCTAAATAAAATAGCCTGCTGATTTACAGCCTAATCCCATGTGGGCAGGCTGCCAGCAGAATGCACCTTA
Source organism: Tiliqua scincoides (assembly GCF_035046505.1). Lineage (NCBI taxonomy): Eukaryota > Metazoa > Chordata > Lepidosauria > Squamata > Scincidae > Tiliqua > Tiliqua scincoides. The sequence goes on along the minus strand of NC_089824.1, from coordinate 38,227,264 downwards.
TGCCGGCAGTGACTGCTTTACAGCAGTTGTAAAGCAGCCACTGCAGGTGCCCACTAATAGATTGCCAGCAGGGAGACCGGAGCAGCTTCCTGTGTGCTGGTGGATGGCCGACTAAGGTAGGCTGGTGGGGAAGCGTGGAACGAGGGAGGGAGGAGTGGAATGGGGTGGTGATGGGGTGGGGGAGGGTTTATGTCTAGGAAGAGGGTGGGTTTGGCAGCAGCACTGCCTACCAAATCCTAATCCCTTTCCCAGGCCCAGTCTGCCTCAACAGGTCAACGAAGACTTGTGCCAGCTCATCCTGAAGAGGCCTCAGGCCTTTTACCATTGTATAAGGAAGGGGTTTAGTGTGTTAGGGGATAGTGAACATACCTCTCACTTTTATGGCCCGATCTTATCCTGGGCCGATAGCAGCATGAAAAGGTGAGCCACCATCAGATGTTCCAGAGACACTGCTGCAAACTACTAGAGGCAAGGCATACCTGCTGCAGCTCATCCAGGCCACGCCAGAGCAGATAGAGCGGTGGTGATGACAGGCTGTGGGTGGTTTGGGGGAGGAGCAGGGTAGTTCCGGGGTAGGAGGTGATCTTGGTGGCAGCAGCACAAACAAGATCCTATCCCCCTTTCCTGGGTCAGACCTGCCGCCCCCCACCACCACCTACCTCAGACAAAAGAGCTGGCACAGGTCTGAGGAGCCCCATTGATGACCAAGTGGCCTACAGAGAGGTATGTATAAAATATTTTACTTATGTCTCCCAGGCCATTTGGTCATCCCACCACCGTAGCATGCAGTATTCACTGTGTGGCAGTGCAGCATGCTATGAATGGGCAGGGGATAGGATTGGGCTGCCTATCACTTAAGTTACAAGTCACTTTTACCGTATTTTGCCATAAAAGTAAGGGTAAAGGTTTCCCCTGCACAGTCGTGTCCGATTCTAGGGGGCAGTGTTCATCTCCGTCTCCAAGACGAGAGAGCCAGCATTGTCTGAAGACACCTTCTGTGGTCATGTGGCCAGCATGACTAAATGCATAGGTCACTGCAACAACTATTGCTGGTAGGATTATTGAATATATTATGTAATCAAACATTAAATCAAAAAATCACCTGAACCATTTACAGTCACATCATTCAAATTTTTACTGATTTTTCCACTGCAACTACAAAAAGAGCCACACTGCGTGTAGTGTATAATATCAATGTTAATAAGTAGTAAAAAAAAGAATTAATTGTAGTCCAGGTTATCTGCTAAGACAAAGGTTGATTCAAAGGAAAGGAAATGGTAGAGTTAGGGAATGACATTGCTTGCAGTGTTGGCTGTCCTGCTCCACAGCTCTGTGGATGGTCATGAACAAATCCTTTAACTGTCCCACTTAAGTGCAGGCTGAATTTGAAATGTAGCACTAATGCAATCCAAAAGCACAGAGTGCTGGACTCAAAGGAAGTAATGAAGGAGGGGAGGTAGGTGGGGGGGGGGTTTAAGAAAACTGTCCACGCTAGAGAATTGTTTGAGTTGCTTGATTTAATACCTCACAATGATTGAGCTATAACAAAGCCACTTTATCCCTGAGACAACAGGAATCATGAAATAAACTTTGGAAACAAACCAAGGATTTTTGTGGGGAAACTCATGTGGTCCCACAGAGCTCAAGGACTTGTAGGAAATGTCTTTGAAATCAAAGTTTATGAATCACTAGTGCCTATAAAAATTGCCTGCAGATGTTCCAAAGTGCCCGTTTGGTTATGATTGCCAAAAAGGTAAACCAAGGGTGGAATACAGTAGATGTAAAATGAAGACCTGCAATAGTGATCAACTTCATGAATGTGGTGTTGAAAAATGTTGGTTTTCTTTTTTAAGTTCCTTTTCTGGTGGAGTTGCTCAATATGGTCAATAGAGGATGGTATATATATGCTATGCTTCAAATAATGGTATAGCTTACGCTAAGATAAAGTTAAACCTAAGTTCTAACTCAGGTGCCACAACAAGTAAAGACTATTATTGTCTGGGCAAAATCCTAACCTAGTCATACATAAGGACCATGGGCTGAATGCACCCCCACCACAGGTAGCAATTTGTCTGGCCCCTGATAGCTGACCCCATTAGCTGGCTCTACCAGCTTGATAATGGGCTTTGTCATATCCTGAAAATACAAACAAGATTTGCACATTTTCTCTTCTGTCATTTGCAGCTAATGAGTTTCTATATGAGAACAAAGTGCTTATTTCTGGCTATCATCTGCTTAATGATGCTACTGTCTGCTTAATGATGTCGCTTCTGATCCTCAGCAGGCACCATGAATGCTAACTTTGGCCCTCTGTATGAAACAGGTTTGACATCCCTGTCCTAGCCTGAACAGAAATCTTGTAGGGCAGTGTTTCTTTCAATATGTATTTTAATTTTAGTATATTAGACTTGATCCTACCATGGTATGTGACTTCATTTGGGAAAATGTTACAGATTTGTACTGTAAATGCTTTGAACAATGATAATCAATAGGGCTTACTCCCGGGTAAGTGTGGATAGGATTGCAGCCTTTGGGATATTTGGTGAATTTTGTTTCAACCGATCAGCAACTGCTTGGGGGGGTTCTTTATTTTAAATAAATTTTTAAACTTATTGTTATTTACCTATTGCAATGTAAGCTTTTAATTTACTAACCTAAATTAATTTAATTTTTGTCATGTGAGGATTGTTAAAAATTTTCCTGCTTGATGATATCACTTTTGGACATGACATCACTGCCTGTGGGTCCTGACAGATTGTCATTCTAAAAAGTGGGTCCCAGTGCTAAAAATCTGAGAACTACTGCAGAGCACTTGCTGATGAGGAAGCCAAGGGCCTCCCTGGGTGGGCAGAATCATACTGGTACTTGGAGATGTTTTTCTTCATGGGGAAATGTTTCTGCCTGTAATCTTGGCAGTTCACCTCACAGAGTCACAGATTCCTGGTTCTCCCAACAGCACCATAAAGCTACGCAATGTACAGCTAAGCAATACTTCTATTGCTCCACTGGCACCAGTGGGAAGGCTCCAGCCTTCCTGCTGGTGCATGTTTGCCTTGTGCTGCCACAAAGTGCTTTTTTAAAGCAGCGCGCACCCAGCAGAGCATGCATTCTGCCGGCAAGGCCCTTGATAGGATTGGGCCGTTAATCATTTGCTATGTATGGCAAGAAAAAAGACAGATGAGAGACAAATGTTTCCTTTGTACTGACATTCGATGGATGGCTGCATACATCTGAAAATAAAATCTGGCTGGGAAATAACTCACTGAGTTTAAGTGAGTGATGAAACAGCATGATGTAAAGTCTTAAGCAAATTGATTAGGCATGTGCACATGACACTTCAGAAATGCAATCATGTGCTTAGGAATCTGGATCAGTTGCTATATTAAAAAAATATGGTGCATGTTACTAACCACTCCCTTGAGCATCCATATCAAAGACAAGGCTTTAACTGTCATTTTCATGTAGGCAACCGAATGCTCTATAGGCATGCAAGGAAGGGGGAGGAAAGGTAAGCAAAATGTTTTCTGGTCCTTGTTGGCTAAGGTGTAGTATACATTTTTATCTGTAAGAAGTGTTTTATTTGAAGCAACATTTAGTACGCAATGCAAAATTGGAACACATGGGACATACAGCTACTTCAGTACATTTGAATATTAATGCACGGTGTGGATCTCAGAAAGGCCAGAGCTGTTTGTAGAAAATTCACCTACTGTAGGGAAAGGCCCATGAATTAGTGGCAGAGCACTCTCTTTGATTGCAGAACATCCCAGACAGGTTCATTTCAATCCTTAGCATCTCCATGTAGGACTGAAGAAAAATCCTATCTGAAACTTCTGGAGAGCTCCTGCCACTTTGTGTTAGCGATATTGACCTAGATCAGGGGTCTCTAAACTTTTCAGCAAAAGGGACACATCTGGCACAGTGTCGAGGGCCGGGAAAAAAATTTAATATAAAATTTAAATAAATACATTAGAGATGGAACTTAGATGAATGAATAAATGGGATCAAATGTCCAGGATTTCTCCAAACATCAACACAGCCCAAAGCACGCTCTTAAACAGACCCCCATTCCCCCACCCCACAAACACAACTCTGGTTTTGTTTGGTCAACTGGATCAGAGACTCTCAGGGGATCAGAGGTTGGCCATAGGCCAAATAGAGGCTCGCCGCGGGCCGCATCTGGCCCTCGGTCTGGGGTTTGGAGACCCCTGACCTAGATGAATCAGTGGTCTGACTCCATATAAGGCAGATTCCTATGAAAATGTGAAATAAACACTTGCTAAGGTATCTAAGACAAGGAAAATGGAATGGAAAGATGTATCAAAACACTTTATTGAGACATTACAACAAATGCTTCAACTGCACCTATTTAAAATGCACTATCTCACTATGCATACAGGATTTATATGCAATACCAGCATGTTCCTTCCTGCTAACCCAACTAATGCTGTCTGTTTCATTTGCAAAACAATTTTCATAACTTTGTTTGCATATACTGCTGAAATACAATATGAGGCCTGCCGACTGCCCAGTGACATACTGACAACATGTCCACCCAGGTTTTAGCCCAATCCTATCACTTCCCCCACAAGCAGTGGCACCAAAATGGCAACCGCTGCATCCTATGGTGGGGGACAGTTGTGGAGGTCTTCTCTGGATAAGGGAACATTTGTTCTTTTACCTGGGGTAAGCCTCTGTGGTGTGTGTGTGTGGGGGGGGTCTACTTGGACCTACACTGGCTAGCTGGTACAGGTCCATGTGGACCTGTGCTGCAGGATTAGGTCCACAAAGGGGATAGAATCCCGATGGCGCTGATGCTGAACTATAAACAGTTTTTCAGGCTGGGTGCCATGGTCTAGCTCTTTTACCTAATGAGCCTAAACCATTCCTGAAGGGAAGGGCTAACTATCACCACACTAAAACTAAGTTAAAAACTGAAAACTAAAAATAACAACTAAAACTCAACCTAAAAAGCTAAAACTAAAAACTAAAACCAAACTAAAAACTCTTTAAAAAAACACACAACTAAAATCCAAACCTACACATGAAGCTAAAATAACTAAGGATTAAAACTGAAAACTAAACATCAGTCAAAACTGGAACTAAAAAGACTAGAACAAGAAGCTAAAAATTAAATTGCTTCTCTATACGTGTGTGCATAGTAATGTATAGTATTAGACAACAACTCAGTGTGTTCAAAATCCACTTTATGTTCTATTGTCACTGAGTGTTCTAAAATTGCTGATTTTTCAATCAGCCCTGAAAAATGTTACTCAGGGAATAAGGAGCCAGGAAGGGCTAACCGCTGACAACAATGTTTCCTAATTCAATGGGCAATCAGTTACAATCTGTATAGGAACAGCCCCAAGTTCCAGTGCCTGAGGAAAACTGTGGCCTCGGAGGAAGTTCCCCAAAGCTGTAGGCAAAACATCAGGTTTCAGTTTTTAGTTTCTTGTTCCAGTCTTTTTAGTTCTAGTTTTTATTGACGCTTAGTTTTCAGTTTTAATCCTTTGTTATTTTAGCTTCAGGTGTAGTTTTGGGTTTTAGTTGTGTGTTTTTTAAAAGAGTTTTTAGCTTGGTTTTAGTTTTAGCTTTTTAGGATGAGTTTTAGTTATTGTTTTTTAACTTAGTTTTAGTGTGGTAATAGTTAGTCCCCGTCCCCGTCCCCCCCACTTCAGGGCTGGTTTAGGCTCATTAGTTAAAAGAGCTAGACCCAGCCCAAAAAACATTTATTATATGGATTCCAAATAATATGGATTGGATCTATGGACATATATGGACATATATCCATAATAATATGGATATGGATTATTGGATTCCAATAATATGGATTCCAGTGATGTTGCTGATCCTGCTTGTCCCCACTCCTTATCTCCACCCCTAATGCCACCCATTACCACCCCGTTCTGCTCCCTCCGCATCCTGTTCCACCCTAACCTCACCCCACCTCTCCCACTGACTTACCTGCTCTGGTGAGCGGTGGGAGAAACACTGGAGCAGGTAGGAAAGTGCAGGCCTTCCTGCTGGTGCTGCTGGCAGCATGCCAAGTGGTGCATTGTTGGAATGCCAGTGGTCAGTGCGCATAGGATGGGGGTCTTTGTCACAGCCTAGTCATTATTGTTTCCAGTGATTTAATTTCTCTATCACTTGATGGAAGGCTATTTTTAGTGTCTTTTTCAGTAGAACTCTGCAGTTGTGACTACAAATCTACGCATAGAAATGGAGACTTGACCGTAGTTCTCACTTCTTTACTACATCAGCTCTTTTAAACTACACTTAAATTAAGTGTCACTCAGTCAGTGCTGGTATGATAAGAACTCGAAAGGAATAGTTTCAGACTAATCAATAAGTAATCCCCATTCTAGCATGTATATAGAGTCTGGGAAATTAGGATGGAAATAGCGATTGCTTCACCTAATCCTTCCTCTCTGTTTTCCTAAGACAGCCTTTCCTCTACACCATGAAGCATTTTCTTGTTTGTAGTGTCAGCTTTAGTCAGAGGACTCCATTTAATTATCTTTTTAAGGGTAAAAGTCTACTAATATCTAACCTTAAGCTTTACAGCCTAATCCTTTGCATGTCTACTCAGAAGTACTTTCTACTTTGTTCAGTGGGGCTTATTCCCAGATAAGCATATATAGGATTGCAGCCTCAGTTTGTCATTTTCTTCCATTCATTTTCCAATTACAATACACAGTTTATAGGGAATTCACTATACCTTCAAAGTTTCTGTATCAATAATTTACTTGCCACTTAGAAGATATGTGTTCTATCCTGTGTTGTATTCACAGGATTACCCAAGTCCCTTAAAAATTCTGTAAGAGTTTTTCTATTGGTGACAAAAAGTAATAGTCATAATGGGAGTCTTGTTAAGAACCTTTACGAAGCAATATCTACTTATCCACATTAAATACCCCAAACAAATCCACAAGGCCATTTCACTCATCATGCAGAGGGTATCACAGTGGACACTCACCAACCATGAACTTCACCCACTTATCGTGAACCATGGTGGAACTTACTTGGTTTTAATTCATCAGATGACTATGGTCGGTGGAGCAATGCCCCAGAGTATCTCACGTATCTTAGGACCAGTTCTGGATGCTAGACAAGATGGGGAATTAAGCTCTGTGATTGTTACAGTTTTTCAGTAGGGGAGAAAAACTGTAGGGGAGGAAAAGGGGGGATCCTCCCCTTTCAGCCCCAGAGAAACTGTTAAAGTATTGGTGCATGCAATATGGATGGCGATTTTTAATCCAGCAGGAGCATTGCAAGAATTACATTGCCTAGTATGGGTTATTGCAGTAGCGTTGCTAGTAGGGGGCGGAGGTGCTCTGCCCCGGTTACCACCCTTGGGGTGGTAACCCCAACATTGCTAACATCATGAAGGTTAGAAGTAACCCCATCATGCCATATACCATTGGATGTGGAATTTCCAGTGGAATGCAATGCAAAAAACCAGATTGAAATATTTCCTTTCCATCAAAAGTTATGGCCAAACAACCGGAAACATAAAAAGGCATGGAAACTTATGGAAAATGAAACTGAGCCATATCGTGCATTTACTCATGAGTAGACAAACTTTCCATAGTTCGTCAGAAAGGGCAGACTGAGAGGAATCCAATGACACCAGAATGGTTCCTATCCAATGAAAGCAACCCCCAAAAAGGAAGTCCCTCCCTCAAAGCAGACAAATGTATTGAGCCCTATGGAAAGAGAAAGTAAGCCACAAGGTTGCGTTTACGCGAGTAAACAAATGTACCTTGACTCCTGGTTGAGTCAGGCAAAGGGGAATGAAAGGCTAGCTGCATGGTCCCAGTCTGATGAAACTGGAGCTCAACAAATGTTCCAGAAGGCAGCACCCCCCCTCCCAAAGAATAAAACAGGCTTCAGCTAGTAAGATCAATTTGTTTTTGGACCTGTAAAGCCAGGTGGGTCCTGACAGTGCTATGCTTGAAATATAAGAATTTACACTGAACTGGGCACTGGGGAGGGCTGAAAATCTCACTGATTTATCTGGGGGGGGGGTTCTTGCAGGCAGGCTGCAGAGAAAATTCACTTGGTGGAATAGGGCTGGCTTCCCTTATTTAATTATCTGTTTTTCTTTAATTCAATTATTTATAATTATTTTATTTTGCTTGATGATGTCACTTCCAGCCATGCCATCACTTCTGGTGGGTCCTGGACAGATTGTCATTCTAAAAAGTGGGTTCCAGTGTTAAAAGTTTGAGAACCACTGCCTTAACTCAAAACAGGCCAATGAGACATCCGGGGGGGGGGGTGACACCCTAGTGACCAAAACTCTGAAAATTGTGGCTTTTAGGAATAATATCATCATGCTATATACCATTTGAGGCAGAATTTCATCCATTGCTTGTGGGGAAATAGCCACTGCATTTATTTTCTGGCCATTATTATTATTATTCATTTCATGTCATGACTATTACTATCTCTCAGTCTCACCTACCTCACAGGGTTGTTGTGAGGACAAAATAAGGGGAGGAACCATGTACACCACCCTGAGCTGCTTAGAGGAAGGGTGGTATAAATATGTGAATTAATTAATTAATTAATAATAAATAAATTAATTAATAATATTATTTATTAATTATGTCGTATGGGGTGACAAAAATTTATGGGCCCCATTTGGTGTCAAATGACCTAGCTACGCCTCTGGGTTATTGTTAGCATTAAGCCAAAATCAACTTGATTGTTTTCATTGATTTACAGCCCAATCCTCTTTCTCGCTGGCCCAGAGTATGCAGCATTACTGAAGGAACATGTGCTGCAGGTGATGGGTCAGCAGGAAGTGGCATCACTAGGGGGTGCGGTGGTTGTGGACCCCACTAGATGATGCACTTGGGGGAGGTGACACCACTACTGGCCAAATTTATGAAATCTTGTTATTTTTGAATAATACCATCATTTTATATATCATTCAATGTGTAATTTAATGTAGAATGCAATGAAACAAACCGCGCCGAAATATTTGTATTCTATCAAAACCAGAAAAGGAAACCACAATTGCCTTATGTAGCAAAATGTGGATTTCTTTAACTCAAAACTGACCAATGAGACTGATTGCTCCAAGAGCCAATGAGGTGTTGTTATGACACAGCAGTTAACCAATAAGGTGTTAGTATGAGTCAGCTCTCATTTCCGTGTATCAGAGCTAATAATAGAACTCTTGTTCAGTTGTGTGTGTGTCATCAAGTTGGCCCCTGATTTTTTGTTGGCTACTGATTTGTTGGGTGACCTGAACTGTTATATCAATAAAGTTAATGGGGTTACAACAACCCTTGTGATGCCACCTCCTTTAGGTTGTGCGTATGATATTGTAGTTTATTCTGTATGGTCGAGTGTGGGAGGAGGTCCATCACGGGGGTGACACAATGAGCTCTTGTGCAGGGTGATGCAAGCCCTAGTGCTGTGGCCACAAAGCTTGTGCAGTGGTTTGCAGAACAGCAGAGTGCTTGCCGAACCAGTTGGTAAATCACAAGCTCCATCAGAATAAGGTCTGGATAGGATCAGGCCCTCCATGACATTAATCCTTTCTGAAGGGTTTACAGAACTTTTAAAAATGTATTTTTATGTTTTTCTACTATAGGAAATGATACATATTATAACAAGGTATCTATTACCATAACACATTACTATACATTTCCAGATGCAAAGCTTTCTCTGGCATCCTTATTTATGTATATATTCTGTTCATGAAAAATCTCTTCATTAAGTGATTCCCAGACGTATCCAATCTGTGTGTAATGATCTGAAGAGCCTGCATTATACATTGACAAGGCACTTCATTATTAATAGGCCCTTCTTATGCCCTTCTTAGCTGATTGACATCTGTTTGAGACAATGAGATGCATTTAAACTTCCTTAACTTTGCATTGTGATCTGAAGGTGCACAGACATAATCATGGCGACCAGTGCTTTTTTTGTAAATAAAAAGGTGCAGGAACTCACAACTTGTCAATATTTATTTATTTATTTATTTATTTATTTATTTTTAAACCATTTTTTATTGGAGAAATAAAATATTTTTTATGTGCTTTCCCCCTAAAGATGAACTTACTTCTGAGTAGACATGCATAGGATTGGGCTGTCAATCTCCACATCCCCTTCCCCTAGCTATTTTTTCTACACATGGGGAAAAATACTGTACAGGTGCACTTGTAGCATGTGGTATGTAGTGTGGCACTACTTCGAGGAGAGGAAGCAGTGAATGGATTCCGAAAAATGGCTTACATGAGTTCCATGTAATAAAATTACTCTAAGCAACTGTGGGAGTAAGAACAAAAAAGGAATTCTTACACGAGAGGAGTCCTTAGGTGCACACAGAAACAGCTACGTTTGCAAACAAGCGATTAAATATGGTTTAATTCAGGTATCAGAATATTCTGTGCCTTTGGGAAGGCGCTTGGCATGCAATTGTATGTTCTCTGCTGCCCTGAGCAGCTGCTGTGCATTGCTGGAGAGGAGCTGCAAACGCTGGCTGGCAGAGGGCATGCTTGTGGGGGAAGGACGAGGAGGATCTCCGGCAAGGTTGGACAGCACATTGTACACACGTAGAATCCCTTTTCACCTGCCCTTAGCATGTGAAAACGGGTGCAGATATGTGTATCTCTGCCAGGATTAAGGGCCCAATCCTAGGTATGTCTACTCTGAAGTAAGTCTTGTTCTAGTCAATGGAGTTTACTCCCAGGAAAGTGCCTAGGATTGCAGCCTAAGAGCCCAATCCTATGCATGTCTACTCAGAAGTCCACTTTAGTGAATGGGGCTTACTGTGGATAGGGTGGCAGCCTCAGGGCCCAATCCTGTGTCTGTCTACTCAGAAGTCAGTCCCATTAGAGGCAGTGGGGCTTCCTCCCAGGAAAGTGTGGAGAGGACTGCAGCCTCAGAGCCCTTCCTCTGCCTGTCTACTCAGGCTGCAAGGCTATGACACTTTCCCGGGAGTAAGCCCCTTTGAACACAATGGAACTTACTACTGAGTAGACATGCTTGGGCTCTCAGGCTGCAAGGCTATGCACCCTTTCCCAGGAGCAAGCCCCATTGAGCACAATGAGACATACTTCTGAGTAGACACGCCTAGGCTCATGCTGCAGATTGGCACGGGGCTGCACCAGCCAGCTTCCTTCCCCTCCTCCTCCGCCAAGCCAGTACCTGGGCATTCCGTGGGTGCCGCAGCCCATCTCCCTGGCTGGCTGGCTGGCTGGCTGTCCTCCTCCTCGGCGTTGGTGTGTGTCCCCTGCACCCTCCACCGGCTTGGAAGCTGCGCTGGGAAGCAGAGCACGGAGGGAGGGGAGGCAGGCTGGGCTCAGGCGATAGCTTGGAGATGGGGCAGGAGGGGGTCATTGTGTGGTCAGGCAAGGGCCAGACGCCCGCCTACCCTGCACCCCCCAGCACCCACCCAGCAAATGCCTCTATTTTGCTCCCCCCCTCCTGGAATACCTCCAAAGGGGAGGGGCCCCTGCAAAAAGGTGCTGGAACTCCGTCCCCCCGCGTTCCATTAGAAAAAAGCCCTGATGGCGACAATCAAGAAGTCCCACTAATGACAATAGGACCAAATTAAAGTTCAAAGATGCTGGCTGAATGTATTTGTTCACCCAGCAATGTTGCCGTATTAAACAATATATGTATGCATTATGCATATGGAAGTGTATTATGTTCATAACGCTTGAAGAAAAAGAATAGTATAGCAAGTAATACAACTATTGTAGCCTTTTTCTAACACATATTTCCCAGAGATCTATTATTTTGTAACTGGAAGACAGTCAGTTTTGTTTGGGATTGAGACGTCAGGAACGAGATTGAGACATCAGTGGGAAAAAGGATTTCTTTCATAATTCTTATCTCTTTCACAGAAAATATGAATTTTCTTTTTGGTTCTAATGCACAGATCTTTACACCTTTGTAACTGCTGAAGATACACTCACAATTTATAGCATGTCAGTCAATATAGCTGAAACTCAAGAACCTATGGGGGAATGAATCTCTCCAGCAGACTGTGGATAAAAGCTCTCTGTTGAAGCCTTTCTTATGTTTCACTGTTATCCATTCAACATGCTGCCTTTCTTTTCTTCTTGACCTTCCTGTTAAGTTAGAGACAAGCAGCTCAATCCAGAGATTGGCAAATGTAAGGGCACTTGCAGGATCACCTTCCCAATTCTCTGCCCCAGAACAGCAAAGGAGAGAGGATCGGCTCCACACTTGCTTTCACCATCTAGAAGAGATGGAGACTGAGGTATAGACAGAATTGGGTATCGGAGGTGGTGGCAAGGCTGGATGTATGGAACTGAAGGGATTCCTGATTTGAATGGTACTTCCAGCCTTACAGCTGAAATGATATCCTTTGGAAAGGTCTCCGCAGACTCCCAAACATAAGGATCCATGTTTTCACATTTAGAACTGCCAAATTAACAATAAAAATGCTTAATAAGGATTTATTGGTTACCAGGCACTTGCCAATTAATAATAAAAAAGAGGGAAGTGACATTGTATTTTATTTATTTTCTTTCTCAGTTCATCTCTCTCCTTTTGCATAACCCCTTACAAAAGGGTTATGGCTTACAAAGGGTGGAAAACATTAAAACACAAATTATATTGCACCAAATACAATAAATCAACTTGATATGAATACTATTCAAATGTGCCATATGCAAACTCATGGTGTTTTTTGTTTATATAAATATTACATATTTATTTATTGTTTATTTATTTGGTTATTACTGTTTATGTATTTGTTTCATTGCAAATTTATATCCTGCTTTATCTCCCCAGCAGGCATTCAAAGCGGCTTACAAATATCATAAAAATATAAACTAAAAGCTCCTAAAAACAATAAGACAACCCTAAAAATATACAGTTAAAAGTCAAGAACAAGAAAAAAACAGAAAACCAACAGCAATCAATTAAAAAGGCAGGCCCATATAACTAATTTGCATAAAACAGCTGTATTAAGAAGCCTAATCAGAGGGTTCATCTAAAATGAGATGTCTTTAGGCCCCACCAGAAGACCTTTAAGGAGAGAAAAGTTTATTAACTGAGAGGGAGGGGATTCTACAGAATTTGTGCCACTATGGAGAGCATTTCTGGTGGCATCTGGGAGCTCAGAACCAGCTTCTACTGCGGGTTCGGAACCCACAGTTAGTTAAAACTGTGGGTTCCAAATGCATGGTCAGGTAGTCTGGACCCCTACTTTCTGTTACAGAAAAGTTAGACATGGAACAAGAAAATAAGAATTCAAAATTTAGTATTATGTTTCTTATTTGAAAACAGTGTTTTACTTTGTTATCCATTTGCTGTGAGTATTGTATTGTATTGGCAACCTTCAGTCTCGAAAGACTATGGTATCGCGCTCTGAAAGGTGGTTCTGGCACAGCGTCTAGTGTGGCTGAAAAGGCCAATCCGGGAGTGACAATCCCTTCCACACTGGGAGCAAGTGCAGTCTGTCCCTGGTCTGTCTCCCTGGCTATGGGCCTTCCTTCTTTGCCTCTTAGCCTCAGACTGTTGGCAAAGTGTCTCTTCAAACTGGGAAAGGCCATGCTGCACAGCCTGCCTCCAAGCGGGCCGCTCAGAGGCCAGGGTTTCCCACTTGTTGAGGTCCATCCCTAAGGCCTTCAGATCCCTCTTGCAGATGTCCTTGTATCGCAGCTGTGGTCTACCTGTAGGGCGCTTTCCTTGCACGAGTTCTCCATAGAGGAGATCCTTTGGGATCCGGCCATCATCCATTCTCACGACATGACCAAGCCAACGCAGGCGTCTCTGTTTCAGCAGTGAATACATGCTAGGGATTCCAGCATGTTCCAGGACTGTGTTGTTTGGAACTTTGTCCTGCCAGGTGATGCTGAGGATGCGTCGGAGGCAGTGCATGTGGAAAGCGTTCAGTTTCCTCTCCTGTTGTGAGCGAAGAGTCCATGACTCGCTGCAGTACAGAAGTGTACTCAGGACGCAAGCTCTGTAGACCTGGATCTTGGTATGTTCCGTCAGCTTCTTGTTGGACCAGACTCTCTTTGTGAGTCTGGAAAACGTGGTAGCTGCTTTACCGATGCGCTTGTTTAGCTCGGTATCGAGAGAATGTGTGTCGGAGATCGTTGAGCCAAGGTACACAAAGTCATGGACAACCTCCAGTTCATGCTCAGAGATTGTAATGCAGGGAGGTGAGTCCACATCCTGAACCATGACCTGTGTTTTCTTCAGGCTGATTGTCAGTCCAAAATCTTGGCAGGCCTTGCTAAAACGATCCACGAGCTGCTGGAGATCTTTGGCAGAGTGGGTAGTGACAGCTGCATCGTCGGCAAAGAGGAAGTCACGCAGACATTTCAGCTGGACTTTGGATTTTGCTCTCAGTCTGGAGAGGTTGAAGAGCTTTCCGTCTGATCTGGTCCGGAGATAGATGCCTTCTGTTGCAGTTCCAAAGGCCTGCTTCAGCAGGACAGCGAAGAAAATCCCTTGTGTTCTTGCACAAGGTTGGTGCAAGAACACAGCCCTGCTTCACTCCGCTTCGGATGTCAAAAGGGTCTGATGTGGAGCCATCGAAGACAACAGTGCCCTTCATGTCCTTGTGGAAAGATCTGATGATGCTGAGGAGCCTGGGTGGACATCCAATCTTGGGGAGAATCTTGAAGAGGCCGTCTCTGCTGACCAGGTCGAAAGCCTTTGTGAGATTGCTGTGAGTGGTTACACAAATATTACACCATAAATATATCAGCCTACAATGATGTCTGTCTTTCAGGAAAACATTTAACTAATGGCTCTTCATTCACAAACAAGATGAATGAAAACCAGTCTTCTCTAGCAGCAAAAGGAGGGCCGTGCTGAAATCAGCCAAAGGCAGCATTCTATTTCCCTTAAAGCCCAACCAGAAGCCCCTGAGAAGTCCACTCCAGGGCCTAGGAGAGGGGGGTAAAGGGGGTAATTTGTACTCAGGCCCAGGGTCAAAAGGGGGCCCCAGGAGCCAATGGAGGAGGCCCAGAAATTTCCTGGGATCTGACATTTTCCTATCAGACTTGTTGCCCATATGGGATGCTGGGGATACTACTGATGCCACATGGCTGGGTAGACCTGGGTTCCAAAGACTTTTTCAGCTGTGTCTACCCTCCCCCTGCTTCGCCCCTCCTTCCCATTCTGCTCGCCCGTCACCACCCTCCTGTCAGGTCTATGTTCTGGATAAGGCAGAAACACACCCAACAAGGTCGTTCAGGAACAGGTGCAGATTGCTGGAGTCAGCAGGATCAGCAAACACCTGTGACTGCCTCACCCTGGGTGTGGCTTAGCCTACACTGATTGGCCACTCCAACTACTTAATGTTTGGTCTGTTGAGCTTCTAGTGCAGCAGTAGGAGACTACTGAACTGCTGCCAGTAACTTGGGAGGCTGGATGTGAGTATATACATGTTGTTACTGACCATGGAATGAACTTTGACTGTGTATCTTGGAAAACTGATTTGGATTTGTTGTTTATGGACTGACTGCTCATCGTGCTGACTAGGACTGTTTACTGATTACTCTACCTGTGATAACCCTTGCTCTGAAATATAACCACTGCATTCAAAGAACTCTGCTGGTGTATGCTGTTTTGTGTGCCTGCTCATCCAAGGTTCCATACAACTCTTTACCAGACAAAGGGTTGCAACTCTAATGCCTCCTTTGCTCTGTTTAATCTCTCCTCCTTTGCAAAAGGACCCAAAGGAAATTGTACCCCCTGATAAAATTCCTTTCAGAGGCCCTGGTCCACTCTGTAAAAGAATGCAAGTCATTTTCCTTTGTAGAGGGACATTTTTGTTAATTTATCCTTTAAGTATCTGTTTGTTTATACCAGTGGTATTCAAATTGGGGGTGTTGTGATGCCCCAGCCTGTGGGTCCTGGCCTCTGCCCCCTTAAGGGGTGGGGGCAGCCAGGAGACGGGGAAGGCAGTGGCGTGATCAGCAGGATTGTGCTGCTCAGGTAGGCTGCAGGGGCTTGGGTGCACTTGACCAAGCCTCCTGCAGCCTCCCTGGGGTGCAGGGAGCCCTGCGCAACCTTCAGCAGCGCTCCCCAGGTCAGGAAAAGTGAAAGCGGAGCGATCATGCCCTGCTCTGCAAAACTGGAAGCGGAGCACAATTGCTCCGCTTTCCCTTCTGATGGGGCTGCAGGGACTAGAGTGCACCCTCCAGTCCCTGCAGCAGCCGTCCCTGTGTGCGGGGAGCCCTGTGTGAGTGCCTGCAGGGTGCCCCAGGTCAGGGAAAGGGAGAGTGGGGCGATAGCACTCTGCTTCTGCTTTTGCTCCTGTCCCTGCTGCCTCCCTCCCACCCCTGCAAAGACTTACTGTGGGTTTCAAACTCCTGGACAGTTTGAAAACTGCAGGTTTATACCATTGTTTGATTGCAGGTGATTTTTGTCTTTTTCACTGGCATGCCCTTTCTTATTTCCCTTCTTGCCAGTAAAAGCTTCTATCCTGGACCTAATAGGAGCACCGGGGATGTAATTTTTCTTGGGACCATGGTGCAGTGGAAAGGATTCAACATCCCCATCCCATATGCCATGGTCTGACCCTCATCAGCCCCCTGTGGCAGCTATTTCCACCTTAAATCACAAACACACAGGGCCAAAGCACCCATTTAACGTAACATATTTTTTCACTCTGTATTAGGACATGTAGGTGGAAAGAAATTCCATGGATATTAATGAAATTCACATAAAGTATAATAGGTCTAGAATCAGAGTGTCAAAGAAGCAAATGATTCAGAACATCCGAATTTGTATTGAAAATGTTTTCATTGTTTCCAAAGAAATGGTTTGAAGAAGTAATTTCATGGTTTGACAAAGCTGCACTGACCCATACATTTTAACCGTTCACGCGAATGTAGCTTTTCATATGAGACATGATAGTTTGTGTCCTACTTTGTATGCAGACCATAGGAGTTTGCATAGGAAAATATGTTGTACACATGAAGCAAAGTGAACACATCAGTTAAATTTGCTGGTTTATGTTGGTAAGGAGATAGGATGCTTTCAGAGTAATCTAAGGCATTTCTACTCAGCAGTATGATCCAGTGAATTAAATGAGAATTACTTCCAAATAAGTCTGCATAGGTGTCTGGGATTGCCCAATTGGCCAGAGCAACCTAGACTGAATCACATTGTTTGGGATAATTCCACCACAATTTCTTGGTCAGGAGGGCAGCCAGTAACAGAAGCTAGCCAAGCACAGACCTAGCTATGCAAAAACACACTGATCAGCATCCTGGTTATTTTGGTAGATTGGATGCTTGATCTGGGTCTATTAGAGGAGGGTAGAGGGAAGTGCACCTGCACAAAAGCTAGAGAGAGCTTTAAAAGCCTTGTAAATACCTGTGATGAGGCTGAGGGCTTCAGAGCACTTCCTTAAAGAGGACACCTGGACAACGCAGGGAAGCCAGCCACCAGGAAAAAAGAGGGTGAAAGCTCTTCCCTCAGTAAAGTAAATTCTGAGGCCTCTTACCAAGGGCTTTGAGGACCCTTCTTTCACCCTTCTCTCTGCTACAGCCATAGACACAGACCACCAGCCAGAGCCTTCAGGACCCTGGAAATGCAAGGACAATAAAGTTTCAATCTTTGCCAGATGAAACTAAAGGGTAAAGATATGTATACATCATAAATTATAACTGGCATAACGTTTCCTATATAGAGATGTATGACAGTGTTTGCCATTGTCAGCCATCTTTGTTTGGGGTAAATGACTAGGAACTGATGTACTCAAGTGGTGTGGAACAGATGCCAAATGCTCAGTCTGTAAAGAATGTTGGTAGAAGTCTCAGAATGTTAAAAAGTTCACCAAATTGTGCACACATTGAAAGAGAAAGTTTTGCCACTGTTCCCTGTGATGGCAAAGGCACCATCCAACACAGGTGCCCATGACACTTGCACAACCTGTTAACTGGGCAAAGAGTCATCTCATTTTTAGCAAGGGGAGAAAAACAGTTCCTATTCTTAGGGGTGGCCCTCCAACTGGCCTCAGTGCCAGGGGAACAAGGTGGCACCTGTATGGCAGGGAGATGGGAGAGCATGCCCCCACTGGTGGTCCCTCATTCCATTCTCTACCATCAGCAATGGTGGCACATCATCTTCTGCCAGCATCCCTCTTCTCCATGCCTCCCATTTGGAAAGGTTCAGGAGTGAACAAAGGTTGCTTTAGACAATCAATGTTCACTCCTTTCCCCATTTCTATTCTGTCCTCTCTTCCTCACCCTCTCTGTCTTTTCAAATGTCAGAGAGTGGAAAGGATAGTGGCAAGAAGCAGAGGAAGATGAGGAGGAGGAGGAGGAGGAGGTAAGGATGGTGATTTGGGGGACGACAGTGTGAGATTTGGGGTGAGCTGGAAGTGAGGGTGCAATCCAGCAGCAGAAGGGGGCTGGTGGGAGAAGGAAGGGAGTGGGATCCAAGACCGGGAGTGTGAGCCAACATCATCCAGGAGCTGGTTGGGATTGTCTAAGCAGAGACTGGTAGAAGCAAGAGGCATGTATGATCTACCTGAGAAGGATGGGGGGACAGGGGGCAGGCAGTACCATATCTTGATCCCATGTACTAAGTTACGTACTTTGGGCTAATGCTACCTACTCATTCTGGCATAGTGACCTTCCCAGTGACTGTTGCTGGTGTCTATCTTGTGTATTTCTTTTTAGTTCATGAAACCTGTGGGGATAAGAAACCACTTTATTCCTTTGCTATGTAAGCTGCTTCTAGAACTATTTTTGTTGAAAAGGGGTTTATATGTAGTTCCCCCTGGGGGCTGGGGGATAAGAATAGGCCCTCAGTTTGGCTGTACATGTCGTAAGAGGCGACTAAACAGCCACCGGGTAGATGGGACTCATCAGCCTGGTAAGGCAGCTCATTTGAGAGAAGGAGAACTCTGATCCCAAACCTCCACTGCCTTGTGGCTACATCCAGTTATGGAAAAGGCTTCAGGAGCCAACCTCGAGGCAAAATCCGGAGCCAGAGTCCCTGAGGCAGTTCATGGCTGAACACAGTCACGTTCTGGCAACTCCTGCGACGCCGCTGGAACCAACCGTATTGGCTTCTGCCTTTCCATTGGACCATTTCAGCGACGTTGAGAGGGGGGGATTTGCTGCATGCGTAACAGCCTATCCTCCGTACCTACTTTACCCAGGCTTCGCGCACTGGAGAGGACACTCTGTTCCAGAACTACCATTCAGAGTGCGATACCATAGTCTTCCGAGACTGAAGGATGCCAACAAGGATGTAGTCTAATAATAATAATTTCTCACAGCACTGTCACTGTGAATGTGCGGGTTGGGTGCAAAGGATAGGTAGTTGAGATATGGCACTTTGCAGACAAAATGTTGAGTGCTAGGAAAATGTGATATTACCTTGAGGGGACTCACCACAACACACACATTTATTGACTTCTTTAAAAAGACCATCTGGAAAGGTTGTGTTGCAGCTATTGCTGGAGTGTAGTGAAGAGAAAGTCTCTTGGTGAATTTCTGCCTGTCATTCAGCTGTTAAAGGCATATAACCCCTGTCAAAAAAGGTGGCAACTCTTTTAGATGCTGGAACATAAGTAAAATGAATGAACTAAAATAGGTGTGAGATGGAACTCTTGGCTCCATGGCACAGCCTTGTAATGTAGGCTCTATGCCAGAGATTTCAAGAGGGACCAAGGGACGGAAAGGAATCCTCCCCTTCATTCTCAACTATTTTGCAGCTGCTTCTGCTTCCTCAGAGCTGTCACAACCCTGCTGCTCCGGCATATGTGCTGTGCAAGCCAGAACAACAGGTGAAACCACATAGCTGAAGGCCCAGCAGCCCCACCGCATGCCATTAACAAAATTGGCCACGCACTAAGCCGCCTCGCTGGCTCGTCAGATTGCAGCTCCTTGTCACATGTTGTATAGAATACATTGGGTTCCTGCACATGATTGCTTCCTCCCAAGCGTGCATGTTGCCTGTGTTTCTAAACAGTAACAGTAACAATGCCTTTTGATGGAATGGCAAAACAATGAGCTAACCTTGTTGCATCTGGATGTGGCAAACCATGTTTTAAGCAAGCCATCAGTGGCTACATTCAAGTACACAGAGAGCTATGGTTGGCCTCTAATGAGAAGTGGAAGTTTCTAATCTTCTCCCCTTGCTTGCAAAGAAGCAAAACAGGGAGCTTGTGTGCCTTGAGACTGCTGCTTCCATGCGTGGAGTGGCAAACCAGGGTTTGCCATTACTCTTCCACAGTCTTCCCTCCACAGATTTAATGAGCTAAAATCATGTCACTGAACACCAATTTGAAATTAGGCAAAATGAATGCATGCAGGCCAGTGAAAACCGATATGCTGCAGTAGTGTATAAAATTACTACTGATAATCATTTTCATATTATCTGTACTGCAGCTTTCCTGTGATATATTTACTGTCCGGCCTGGCAGGGATACAACAATGTTCTGTGGGCAAGCACATGTCTGACATTCCAGCATTTGTAATTATGGTTACATGCACATTCCATCGCGGGTAAGCGCCTGAATGGATGGCACAAGTGCCTGTACATTTCTATGGTCTGTTGGCTCTAAATGAACAAAACACTCTAGATCTTAAATGAAATATTTGCAACACAGAGAGACAAAGAAAAATTCAGAACTGGCACAAGAGAACAACATAGCAAACAGGCATTGCTAAGTGCAGGTATTATTTCTTCAGATAGTGTTTTTTAAACTATACTTTACATTTCATATTTTACACACTAATATGTTTATTCATTCATGTGCAGCTATTCTTTAGGGCAGGGGTGTCCAAACTTTTTGGCAGGAGGGCCACATCATCTCTCTGACACTGTGTCAGGGGCCGGTAAAAAAAAAAAAGAATTAATTCACATTTCAAATTTGAATAAATTTACATAAATTTGCATAAATGAATATATTAGAAATGGAACCTATAGGAATGAATGAAGGTCTTGCAATGGCTCAAGGCCTATAAAAGGCTTTGAACAAAGTAAGGCCAGCCTTTCCTTCACTGCCACTGCTGCATCACAGGCATGAAAACAAGCAATGGAGGGAGCCCTCGTCCCACAGCTTACGCGAAAGGTCGAACAGTCGTCCTCACACTGAGAGCAGTTGCACCGAGCCAGCATGGGCTCCAACAAGTCTCTGGAGGGCCAGAGTATCATTGGAGACTGAGGGCTCCCCAACGGCCTGATTGGGAGCCACCGAGGGCTGCAAGTAGCCCCTGAGCCGGAGTTTGGGCACCCATGCCCTAGGGAATCGAGGCACCTTGCAATATGCAGACTCTAAATAAAATAATAAGAATCCATAAGTAACAACTCAAGCCAATTCTGGACTTATACTGATAGATCTCACAAGCCAACAGTGTTAAGTTCTGTTCTGGTGGTGTGAACACTGTGCTGCCATTGTGCACTTTTGAACCTCTGCTGCACATGGCCAGAAGTCCCATGCACATGCCAACAGCTTCCAGATGCCCCGCTGCAGCAGGTAATGCGGTGGTGGGGGTGGTTTGGGGGAGGATGACAGAGAAAAGTGGGCCAAACTAGGGGCAGTTCAGGTGTGGTTTGGGGGAGGATCTAGATGGTAGTGGAGCACACTAAGATCCTGTTCCCCTTTTCTTGGCCCAAAGTGCCTTTTGAAGCTCCTTCGACTGATGCCAGCCAAATAGCTCCAAAGAGACTCATAAGAGGCCAGGCAGCATATGGGGAAGCAAGTTAAAAAAAACAACGATGTGTATTTACCCCTCCCAGAACATCTGGTTGCCCCCCACCGCTGCATGTAGCGCTGCATGTATTGGTGGCGCTGCATGCTATGGGCTGGTAGGGGATAGGATTGGCCTGTAAATCAGCATAATATCCAAGCATATATTTCCATAACAACAACTATAGTCAACCATTAAAATTTTTCTTTAAAAAGTTGATCTTGCAGTGTCACTAAATGGCTTGTAATAATACAGTTTTTGTATAGTGCTTTATAAAAAAAGTGTACAAAGCATTTCATATGTATTATCATTAAGTAATCCTTACAACAAATCTGTAAGGCAGTGGTACTCAAACTATTCCGACCAGTGGCTCCCTTGACCCCCGTGGCTGTTTGCCATGACTCCCCATCATGTTCCTGAGGGCTGAAAGTGACATCATTAAACAGGAAGTGGCCAGAAATATTAACTATATTAAATATATTAAATATAACATTATAAGATTATATTTAATATTAAATATATATTAACTATATTAATATTGATTATATTAATCATATCATTAATTAAATGCAGATCTTAAAAATATATTAATACACAGCAATATGCATGCTTTATAAATGATCAGCTGCTAGAGTAGGTAGATTTTGTCTGGTCCAGGAGGACTCATTTTTTTAAACTTTGTAAGCATACCAATAGAATTGTTTTATCAAATGAACTTTGTGAACAACCAGTCTGACCAACATTACAAACACACACCCCTGTGGACCACAATCCAACTAGTCATTTCTCCCATTCTCCTTGGATAGGATTGAACCCTTTATTAAATTAATGAAATTAAATTTTTCCAGCAGCTGGTGGGGAAAACAAAAATAGACCATGAAAATATATCAGAGCTGATAAGGGTTTGGTTAGGAAGCTGATTTGTCTCCTTTACTAGGAGATGCACAGCTCAAGCCTATGCATGTCTTCTCAGAAGTAAGTCCCATTAGCGTCAATGGGGCTTATTCCCAGGAAAGTGTGGATAGGATTGGGCTGGCAATCACTTCATCAATGGCTGATAAGTATTCCCTTCAAATAGCAAGATTCATCACTTTAAAAATACAGCCTTTCCTCTTCAGTCAAACAACAAGATTAATAAATCACTTTAAAAACAGTACCCTTTTTCTGCTCCTGGCCAAGTAAAGTGTGTGTTTGTCTCTCCCCTCCCCCTTTGCCAACTGCATGGAAACATCTTTAAGACCCCTGTTGACTGGTAAAATGGGAAGCATTTTATTTGGGGAGGGCGAGAAAAGCGGGAAGGTTTGGAGATTGAAAGGGGGGAGTGGAAGAGGGAGGGGGTTGAAAAGAGAGATTTCACTTTGATGAGAAGAGATCCCAGGCTGGGAACTAGGAACCAACTGGACAAGGATCAGTGAGGGTTAAGGACTGCAGGCTGAGCATGCTCGGTACTTGCCAGATGGGGGTTGGAGTCCAAGAGCTAACACAGAAGGCGGCAGCCTTGGAGTGGAGGGAAAAGAGGGCGGAATGGCAGCAGCCACTCTTGCAGCTGGGCAACTCCTGTTTCTTCTGCTTTAAAAACAGTGCAGACAACAGGCAGAGGACGGGCTCGTCTTCTGCCTGGGGGTGTGACTGTATCACTGCGAGAAGACATCCCGCGCCTCCCCTTTCAGTTCCTGGTGCTGCCCTAAAGAGCTGCGCCTCACAGTTTGAATAACACTGCTGTAAGGCAGTGGTTCCCAAACTTCTTAGCATTGGAACCCACCTAAAAAAAAAGTTTCATTTTACCAGATGCTCAAGCAGTGGTGTCACTAGGATTTGCGTCACCCAGTGTGGGATGCCTGCGTGTCACCCCGTGCAGTGGGCGGGGCAATGCCCCAGGTGGTGGGTGTGGTGATGCACCATTGCCCCACCCCCACTGGTTTTTTGGCTGTACCTTTTGTTAGAACACAGATATTTCAATGTAGTTTATTGCATTCTGCATGAAATTACGCATTGATTGATATATAACGATGGTATTATTCCTCCAAATTCTGATTTTGTGATTTTGAAAACTTGTAGAGTCTCACACACACACACCCCTGTGTCAACTTACTAACAACTTATTGCAGCAGTTCTCAAACTTTTAGCACTGGGACCCACTTTTTAGAATGACAATCTGTCCAGGACCCATTGGAAGTGATGACATGGCCCAAAGTAACATTATCAAGCAAATTAAAATAAATAATCATAAATAATTAAATTAAAATAAAATAAATAATTAAAAGGGGAGCCAGTCCTGTTCCACCAAGTTAATCTACTCTGAAGTAAGTCCTTTTGTGGTCAATGGGGCTTACTCTCAGGAAAGTGTGGGTGGGATTGCAGCCTGTGAGCTCAAGCCTATGCATGTCTACTCTGAAGTAAGTCCCATAGTGGTCAATGGAGCTTACTCTGTAGTCTGCCTGCAATAACACCCCCCCCCCAAAAAAAAGAATCAGTGAGATTTCCAGCCCTCCCCAGTGTTCAGTTTAAAGTTCTTCTATTCCAGGCATATCAAGATAAAGACCCACCTGGCTTCACAAGTGCAAAATAGAAAACTGTCCCCTTACCAGCTGAAGCCTATTTTTTGTCCTTTGGGGGGGGGGGGAGGCTACCTTCTGGAGCATCTCCAGCTCCATCAGATCGGACCATTCTGGTGTCCTCACATACCCCTTTGCCTGGCCTGACCAGCAGCCAAGGCACGTCTGCCTACTCATGAGTAAACGTGACTGTGAGGCTGCTTGCTTTCCATAGGGCTCAATAGACTGTAGCTGGGAGGGAGAGAGGGACCTCCTTCTCCCTTTTGTGTTTTTGGGGGCTGCTGCATTCATTGGATCAGGACCATTCTGACGTCCTTGGAGTCCTCTCAGCTGCTCTGTCCAACGGACTACTCACAAGTAAACGTGGACACGTGGCTTTGTTTCTGGCTCAGGCTCAGGCTCAGACTTGCAGCTGGGAGAGATGGGACCTTCTCAAATGTTTTTTGGAGGCTGCATTCATTGAATTGGGACCATTCTGGTGTCCTTGGATTTCTCTCAGCCTGCCCTTTCTGATGGACTATGGGAAGTATGCCTACTCACGAGTAAACGCGCGATACAGCTCACTTTCACTTTCCATAGGGCTCCATGCATTTTTTCCTTCCGGTTTTTTGGCCATAACTGTTGAATGAAATGAGCTATTTCAATTCTGCTTTTGCAAAGCACTCCGCTGGCCATTCCTCATCCAACGGTGTATGGTATGACTTGGTAGCTCCTACAGCTGTGAAGTTAGTGCATCACCCCCCCAGGGCACGTCACCCCACCCTGGTGCTGTCACCCGGTGCAGCCCACACCCCCTGCACTCCCTAGCAACACCAGTGTGCTCAAGCCTCTGTGGCTACCATCGTGATTGGGCAGTAGTGCTCCCCCAAGTAGTAGGTTGTTTAACCCTTGTTGCACATTGACTAATCTGCCTTGTCAGTTTCATGACCCACCAAAAATTGGAAGACCATTGACCCACAGTATGGGAACGAACTGCTACCTAAGATAAATGAACATTCTTGTAGCTGAAACAGAAGTCATTCGAAGTCTACTTGGTGAGTTCATGGCAGAAGCATAATTCAAACCAGGGAAGTCCTACTTGACAACTCAGCCTCTTAGTCTTGAGATGCTAAATCACTTTTTCAACTTCTATAGAGGTGGAGTCTATAGGTGTTGAATGGTGAGCTGCCAATGTGAGAAAGTTCCACACACCTTGGAATAATAGTGATAGCTGCAGGGTAAGAGCAGGGAAATGGAAAGGGATGTATCTTGGAAGGGGCAGGAATACAGACTGGGAACTGAGCATTGGTAAATCCCAGGCTAGTATACCAAGGTGACGACAGTTGACCCTGTTCCATGAGAACATCATTGACTTTTATTTGTGGCTGCAGAAGTTCTACATTCATAAACAACTCAGACTTAAATTTTGTGCAACCCCCAATTAGCACTGGTTGATGGACAGAGGACAGGCAAGAAGACTGCTTGTGACATCAGCCAATGCAATTGGTTGAGGATGTTCTAAATTACATGTTGCTCCTTTTATTCCTAAGGATCCTATTTGGCAGAAGATGGCAGTAGCATTTCCACCAGCTGTCACTCGTACACATCGAAACTGTGCATGAGTGTGCCCATACAAATAGTGGTCTTTGTGGTTTCATGCTACAGGTTGCATGAAGCTCAGTTCTGA
The DNA here is from genome assembly GCF_035046505.1 of Tiliqua scincoides. Classification (NCBI taxonomy): domain Eukaryota; kingdom Metazoa; phylum Chordata; class Lepidosauria; order Squamata; family Scincidae; genus Tiliqua; species Tiliqua scincoides. The sequence goes on along the minus strand of NC_089824.1, from coordinate 38,201,375 downwards.
CCCCTTTGGTCATTTGTCTGAAAGAAAGCAGCTGTTGCATTTGCAAGAAATCACTTTTCAGTCATCTTTGGTAATTATACAGGCATGAGAACCTCTGCGGTAACCAGCAGACTTACATAACTAGCTTCAGGAAGTGCTCAGCCCTCTTTCTCTGGACTAATTAGGGAAACTGCTTCAGATTTCTGAATTTGGGTCAGGGGAGGGAGTTGAGGTACAAATGGATTGATTTGGAGAGATGAGGGGGACAAGATTTAACAAGATCATGTGCTGAATACTTCTGAGGTTAAATTGTGAAAAGCAATATATTTTGAGAGCATGTTTTGTGATTCTTTTATAATTGTAATATTTTATAATCACCATAATAACTAGCAAAGAAAAGATGGGGCCATAGCAGAAACTTCTCCCCTGTCTTCTTATTTTGAAGCGTATTGTGCAAGGCAGTCTCTTGTGATGAGCCCCCAGGCTGGAGTGCTTTCAGAGCAACTAACATTCCCAAATTCTGGGCTGGCTTCCTTTGCCCAAGCTGGCCTTGAGGCCCTCCTGGATTGAAAGGCCTATACAAGTCCTTCTGTTTGGGCTGAGACCTCACCTGAGAAATGATGGTTCTCTAGCTCTATCCTGCCTGCTGCCCATGGCTGACTCCCGAACAGGATATAATCCTATTGCTGCAAGGCTTGATTTGCTGCAAGGCTGCAATTGCTTGAAAGGCTGCAAGATGCAAGCTAGAAGGTCACAGTCATGATGTAATGATGCTGTTTAGCATTTGTGAAGTACTCTTCTTAAGAATAGATTACTTCAATTAAACCAGACTGCTTGATCTTATGTCATTTATGCCCCATGAACAGAATGGGCAGAATGATCTTCTGATTGCAGCACCTCATCTGAATTGCATTGTGTTCAAAGTCCTGGAACTATAGTTCACACACCCATTGCAGTGGTGCACCTGCCCCCTTGTCACTTATTGTAACACAAGAAGATCCATATTGTGTCCCCTGAACTGGGGACTTGTGATCAGTTTGTGGGTTAGTTCAGAGGTGGGTAATTTGCTTCTGCCACTGAGTAGGGGAGGGGGAAATAGATGCTCTTCCTGGAGACTGTCTCTAGGCAAAGGCAGAGACATGGGCCCTTCAGCACTGTGCCAGCCCATGGCTACACAATAGCTAACATGACCCAGCCTGGGTAAGATCAATTGGCAAATTGACTGAATTTTTATTCACCTCACATATTACTAACCTTTTGAATTGGCTTGATTTATGGCCCATGATGCACTAAGATACTTGCTAGCAGAAAAGTGGGGAACAACTTAGAACTGAGAAACTGGAAAGTTTTGAGAGGTTCAAAATACCCACTCAACACAGGGTGCTTCTTTTTCTGTTGGCAAAGGATTGACTGGGGACCGGAGGACTAAGCAGCTTTAAATTGTAGTGTTTTTGTGTTAACTCTATACAAAGGTGTGGATGTAGAGCTACAGCAGCACCCTGGAGAAACTGGTTTCAGCTCATCCGGATATGGTCAAACCAAACCAGCATTTAACTTATTGCAATGCCTACTTTAGTACACCAAAATTTCAAGGTTGGGATTTCCATATTAAACTGGAGGCCTGCAGCCAAAGTATGGCCAGTTATTATAAATCACTTATGTGAACTTCAATCTCCATCTCTCATCTCTTCCTTTTTTTGCCCTTCTAGATCCTTGTACCAGCTCTCCCTTTCCCTGGACTCAGAACCTTTCCCTGGACTCAGAACCTTTCCCTGGACTCAGAACAACTTAGTCAGTGGCCATCAGAGTTTTGTCTGCCTGACCCTGCTCACATCAGGGCAGCTCAGTCAAATAATTACCAGAAACAGACGTGGGGCTCCATCCAGAAGGAGTGTCCTGATGAGTATCGCAAAAGTGTCGTAATTGCGACGATCCAGGAGGAGGGAGGCCAGTGCATGGATGTGTGCCGGCCTCCACAGGCTGGCCCAAGACCCATGGGCTGGCGCAAAAGGTAAACCTGCACTGGCCTAGCCAGGCTGGCGTGGGGATCTGGGGGTGTAGGGAGAGTGGGAAGGAGGCGTTTCAGAGTGAGGAAGGGTGGGTGGTGGGCGGGCCCATGGGCAGGCCATGGGTGAACAGGGGTGGGGTCAGGATCCAACACTTCTGCTGGATCCTAACCCTGGTCCCAGGCAGCTTGGAGCAGCTCTGGGCTGCTTGGATCTGTGCCACCTCTTTAGGTGGCGCAGATCCAAATATGCCCATTGGGGCTGCTGTGGTGTTACCAAGGATAAGAGGAAGGAATTCCCCTTGCCCCAGGCTGAGCTGCAACTGGCCCCAACTCTGTGTTGGATACGGGCAGGCCAGCTGGTGTTCCCATTCCAGAGCAGGTTAAGATTGAGCTGTCAGTTAATCATCGCCAGAAAGAACACCATCACCAAATCCCTTAGTGCAGTCGTTCTCACACATTTAGCACCGGGACCCACTTTTGAGAATGAAAATCTGTCAGGACCACTGGAAGTGATGTCTTGACCAGAAGTGACATCATCAAGCTGGCAAATTTTTAACAATCCTAGGCTGCAATCCTACCCGCACATACCCAGGAGTAAGTCCCATTTACGAGGGTTGCCCAGAAAGTAATGCACCACATTTTTTTTCTTCAACAATTATTTATTGAACACAATGAAACTTACACACAAGAAAGAATGTTTCTTCTACACTCCCTATTTTTCCACGTAATCTCCGTCCAGTTCTATGGCCTTCCTCCAGCGAGACACAAGGGCATGTATGCCCTGTTGGTACCACTCCTTGTTCTGGTCACGAAGCCATTTCTGCACTGTGCGAATCACCTCTTCGTCATCCTCAAAATGTCTTCCGCGAATGGCATCCTTTAATGGCCCAAACAAATGGAAGTCTGAGGGAGCTAGGTCAGGGCTGTAGGGTGGATGGGGTAACATAGTCCAACCCTGTTTAGTGATGTGTTCCGAAGTCCTCAAACTTGTGTGAGGCCGAGCGTTATCATGTTAAATCAAACATTCACCTGGGTTGTTATGGCGCCGAAGTCACTGGAAGCGCTTCTTGAGTTTGGTTAATGTCTTCACATAAGCTTCAGAATTAATGGTGCTGCCTCTTGGCATCACATCAATGAGTATGACGCCCTCACACTCCCAAAACACAGTGATCATGACCTTACCGGCGGAAGCAGTTGCTTTGAATTTTTTCTTCTGTGGAGATTGAGGATGACGCCATTCCATCGACTGTCGTTTTGTTTCGGGCTCAAAATGGTGAACCCAGGTTTCATCACCTGTCACAATCCTGGACAAGAACGCTTCCCCCTCATCTTCAAAACGTTTCAGCAACTCAGTAGAAATGTTTTTTCTGAGAGATTTGTGGTCCACCGTAAGACAGCATGGAGCCCATCGTGCACACACTTTTGAGTAATCAAGAGCACAGATGATTGCATCCACACTTCCTTTGCTGATTGACAGCTTCAGCGCCAACTGCCTAGTCGTTATGCGTCGGTCCTCGCAAATGAGCACATCAGCAAGCTGCGTCTTGTCAGGTGTGACAGCCGTGGATGGCCGCCCCGAACGCTGCAAATCTTGGAGCTCTGCCGAACTGCCTTCTAATGGCCTCACCCTCTGTGCCCAGTGACTAACTGTACTTCTGTCGACTGCAGATTCTCCGTAAACTGTACACAAATGTTTGTGAATGTTCCCAACAGTTTCTTTCTCCGCAGTGAGAAATTCAATGATGACACGCTGCTTGTAACGGTCATCACTTACAGATGCCATTTCGAAACACTGCTGCAGCTACGCTATCTGTCTGAAGAAACCAAAAATTTGTGTGCGCACTCCTGAAAATTCAAATAATGTATATCTAAAGTTTCGCATTCGTACCATTACTGTAGGCTGAGAAAAAAAATGTGGTGCATTACTTTCTGGGTGACCCTCGTACTATCATTGTTCAAAGCATATACATAATAGCCTGTTAAAAGTACAGATCTGTAACATTTCCCCAATGCAGTCATATACCATGGTAGCATCAAGTCTAATGTATTAAAAATAAACATTGAAATGAATGGGAACTTACCTGAAATTGGCTCACAACCCAACTAGTAGGTCCCAACCCACAGTTTGAGAAACACTAACTTAGTGCATTCCAGCAAAGATATCGGTATGTTGTTTTGGCCATATTGCTCAGATTTAAGTGTATGTGTGTATTGGTTCAGCAATGTATTCAATCTCTCCAGCTAATGTTGGGGCATGAGTATAAAAGAGATCACAGGGTAACCAATATGGGCTGCACAATCTGCAGTACTGGCAGTACTGGCACACAGTGCTCGGAGCCTAAAGTGTCCCAGAGGAAAAAGGACATGCTTTGCTCAGAGCCCCTTGTGGTACTCTGGAATGTGGTTGCTGCCAACAGATGGCACTTCTAGAAAGCTGCCTCTTGGATACAACCTTACTGCAGAAGAAACGTCACTGCACCAAGGAGTTGGACTCTGTGGTTCTATAAATGTATTTGCCACCAGAAATCAGAATGAATGTTGAATATTACAGTTATGTAGACTTCTTGATCCTGATTCAAGTATTATGTTGGCTGTTCTGACCATCTGCTCTGCTTTCAATAAATCATATTTATATGAAAGAGCATTACATTGTCTCATAATATGTTAATCCTTTTTGCCAAATCATTTTCATTCTCACAAGTATAACAGGAATGTGTGAGAATGACACCCGTTTGCATGCTCGGGACCGCAGCACCCATGCAGTAAGCAGATCACACTTGCGCAAGACATCTGGGGCAGTTAACTGAATTAAGTCATTTGATAATATTGATGGAATGGCCTCACAAAGAAATCCAGATGAGATCTGAATTGGTGGATGGATTTTCCATTGAAATCCTTCTGGCTGGGACTAAGAAATCTGATCTGAAAGCTGAATTCCACCTACAAAGCCTACATGTGCCTAATATTAAATTAAATATTGGCCTTCAGCATTGTATAAAGTGTATACATGACATTATTGTGCCAAGAAAATTTCATGTGCTGTAATGCATTTGCAGTTCACCACAATGCTTGAATTACAGGGCGACCAGAGGGGGGTCAGACCCTTATCTTTGAGGCTGCCCACCCTTGGCTACTGTTTTTAGAAGCTTACAAGGAGCATAATTTGGCTAAAAGTTGGGGGTGGGGGTCAGTGGGTAATGTTTGTGGATTTCATTAAGGCTGCCTTATCTTTTCCTCCCTAATATGAACCCTGGGTCACCATTAGTTGCAAGCATGTGAGGCTGGGTTTTATTCTGACCCATTTAGAAAATATTCTCACTTTCAAACTTCCCAGAGTCTAAACAAATGACATTCACTAAAAGTACCAACTCTGACAACAAGCGTAACTAACAGTATAAACAAAATGCAAACATCTGCCAGTCATTTGTAAAAATGGTTTTGATTTGACTATATCAAAATAAGGAGGCTTTTTATATATTTTTATTTTCTAGTCCAACTCCTGTGGTTTTTACATATATAGCTTTAGAAGTCAAGCACCATTAGGAAAATCCAAAAGGCGTGTTGACAGAGTTGCTGCCTAACAACATTGTGGAAAAATAGCAACAGGGTGTGTGGATTTTAAAAATCAAATCCATTGTATTGTCATGATACAGGGAGCAGAACCTGGACTCGATCCAAGCCCATGAGAATTTTGCTAGTAATATGAAGTGGGATATGACACTAACTCTGTGGCTGTTACTGAAATTGATAATCTCAAAATTTTATCAAAGCTGTGACGTTGCATTTCGGAGGTAGCTCATGTGTTGTTTCTCAGTTGGACATGCATGGGATGGAAAGGTCCCCAGGCTTCCTAGAAGACACTGCTGACCATTACTGGGAATGCTAGCAATATTACCCCCCCCACCACCACCACCACCACTACACCACACTCTTGGTTGTGAGGATGTAAACAGAGAAGAGAAGCAGGCAAGAATTGACACAAGAGAAGGTTCAGAAGCAAAACTCACCAAGCTTCTTTCAACCAGGAAGACCAATAGAGCCACATGCTCCTGTTCATTCCCTTCAATGCATTCCTCAAATCAGAAAGTAAGAAAGAAACCAAAAGGCCTAGGGAAGTTGGTCCATTATGCCTGAAGGTAGGCAGGTAAGGCATCTGCTTGACCAGCACCCTCCTTCAAGGCCTAGGTCCTGATTCCTTGATCAATAGCCTAACTCCGACAGAAGAGCCTTTGCAGAGTATGCACACAGCCTGTACCTCATCTACCCACTGACCACGTTCCCCAGTGAAAGTGCACTTTTGTCACTGGACTCTAGTAAGTAATATGCAGCAAGCAAGATCTAAACACCAGAACATGGTTCTTTATTCACAGACTCTGGAGAAAGGAGGAAAGGCCTCCTCTTTCCCCTTTCAATTTCTTTCTTTTCTTTCTTCCTCTCTGACTACTCCTTCTGCTTCCCTTTCTCCCCCTTCCAGGGTCCTTCGTGGATAAACTTATGGGAAACAAATAAAAGAGGCACCACAGCTATAAAGATACAGTGCACACCAATGGGAATTTCCTTCCCACATCGAGTACCAGCTGCAGGTAGCTCAAGACTATGACAGAGGCAAAGTATAAAAGCCCTCCCCATGTCATGACCTTGAGCTGGATCAGGGTCCCTGCAGCTGATACTAGCCAAAGAATAGTGAAGTGTATCATTCCTAACGATGGATTTAATGTACTTTGGCTTTCTGCTGAGCAACTAGGAATGGGAGGTTCTGGCTGAAGGTGCTAGCCCCAATCTCTGGTGACTCCAGATAGGGCTGGGAGACCCATCTGAAATCCTGGAGAGCCACTAATAGTGTTGACAATGCTGAGCTATACAGACCAATGTCTGACTCAGTATAAGGCAGTTCCCTATGTAGTTAGCATGGTGTTGTAGTTTGCGAGTTAGACATGGAAGATCCAGGTTTAAATCCTTGCTCAGCCACGAAGCTTCCTAGGTGACCTTGGGCCAGTCACTCTCTCTCAGCCTCACCTAGGGTTGTGAGGACAACAACAAAAAGAGGGGAGGAATTATGTATAACCTGAGCTCTTTGGCAGAAGGATGGTCTAAAAATAGTGAAAAAAATTACTATTGGGGCGGCTGCAAGAAATAGGGCCTTCTCAGTAGTGGCACCAACGCTATGGAACTCCCTTCCCCTTGACTTAAGAATGGCTCCCTCTCTTGAGACCTTTTGGCGAGGCCTGAAGACTCTTCTGTTTAAACAGGCCTTCTGAGTTCTCGGCCTTTTAACATCTTTTTAACATCTTTTAATATTTTTTACAGGCCTGATTCTTTTATGACTTGCTGCTGCTCTATGCTCTTTTTACCTATTTTTTTTTTTACTCTGACTGCTGTTTTTTATGATGTGTTAATATGTTTTTATTTGTTTTTAAATTATGTTTTTAATATGTTGTAAGCTGCCTTGAGTCCCTTCGGGGAGAAAGGCGGGGTAAAAATAAAGTTATTATTATTATTATTATTATTATTATTATTATTACTATGTACCTGTGTAAGTTGGTAACTTTTCATGGCTCCATGAGAACCAGTAGCATATCTACAGGGGGGGCGCAGCAGTAAGTTTTGCAGGGCTCCTCAATGCGCTGTGTAAGCTGCCCCTCCCCCCGCCATCAGAGCTATTTCCTGAGGCGAGAGCAAAGTGGAGGCATCTCCTCCGCTTTGCTCTCACCACCAAGAATGGTTCTGAAGGCAAGGGGAAGGGGCAGCTTACACAGGGCATTGAAGCGCCCTGCAAAACTTACTGCTGTGCCCCCTATAGCTATGCTACTGATAAGAACTAAGAGGTCTCACTCCAGAGTGAGAAATGCTGCTGTTGCATTTTTAGCTAGAAAACTAATATACTCACAGACATTAGTCTGAGCTAGATGTCATTTTTCTTATGCAAAACTTTTAATAGCATGTTCAACTGAACAAAAACCGCTCTTGCTTCAGTCACCTCAGGGGCAACTTAATTCTCAGTTGTGTTTGCCTGTAGTAAATCTTCACCTGTTTCAACACCTCAAAATGATTTGCTGTCTCTCAGTGTACTAACAACACACTTTATGGGAGAACTTTATGGCTTAAGAACTGTAAAGGGGCAGCTGGCTCAATGGAGTTATTAGACAGTGTTCATACCTCTTAACTGGAATTTAAATATATAGAAAACCAATTGCACTTATTTTTTGGTAACTTGATATATAGTACATGTTTCTTTCCGTGCTCCCCAATTACTTAGGAGATTTGTCTTATATCATCAGTTGCTTTGCAAATCCCTATTTAATAATATAGCAAGTTGAATTGGGACCATGTTGAGCACTCTGAAATGTGGAGAATGTTTTTTGATGCAACTATAAATCTGAAGGATCTAACTCTGGCCTGCCTCCTGCTTTTCAATGTGCCAACAAAATAAAAGCATTGAGCCAATTGAGGACTTAACAGCATTGCTCCCAAGATATTACAAGTCACCTAGCAACTCATGATATAGTTGGACCACATTCTCCTAAACCAATCTCTATCTTATTGCAATTAATGTATAAGAAAACACCAGACTGTAGTTTGTTTTAATTAGGAGGATACACTAATCAAATTTGAAGTATATTTTTTAGACCAAGTGTCTCCTTTTTCAGTCTCACTCACAATTAGATGTGCTGTCCACCAGTTTTGATAGCTTTAAAAATGAATTAGGCAACTGCATGGTGGACAGGTCTATCAATGACTACTCGAGATGATGACTATATGCAGTGGCGTAGCTAAGGGGTGCAGGGGGTAGCAGTTTCACTGGGCATCAAGTTTTAGGTGGGCAACAAGCTGAGCTTGACACTAGTGACCAAAATTGTGAAATTCTTGGTATATATGAATAATATCCCATTGGAATATCTTTTCTATCAAACATAGCCAATTAACCATAAAATGAAAACACAACAGCCTTAGGGAACAAAACGTGGATTTTCTTAACTCAAAACTGACCTATGAAACTGATTGTTCTGAGAGGCAATGACATATTATTATGTTATTGACATGTTGCAATGACATGTTATCATGATACATCATGAAACCAAAACGGTGTTAATATGAGTCAGCTCTCATCTCCATGTATCATAATACAGTTATCCCTGCTAACTGGGTAAAGAGGCACTTTTTCAAGTGGTGCCCCTCTTATATTTAGCAGGGGGAGAATAACCATCCCTCTTCACCCCAGCATAGTGTCTCAAACTGATCAGAGGCACACTTTATTCATTTACTTAATTAATTTGATTTTGTCTGGGGAGGCTACAAATCTTCTTTGACCCCAGGTAGCAGATAGATGCCTCAGCTATGCCACTGACTGGGGGGAGGCAGCAGAGCAATTAGGTGGCAAGCTGCTGGGGGAAGAGATGATTTCCTCCCAATTTTCACTTTTTAAAAAGCCCAGGCGTGACATCACTTCCGGTTGTGACATCATTTCCAGGGCAACATTTTGAGCTTGGCACCAGGCTACACGATCATTAGCTATGCCACTGACTATATACTAACTCCAGGTTCGGAGACTGTGTGCCTTTGAATACCAATTGCAGGGGAACAACGGCAGGGGCAGGGTATACCTTCATCTCATGTTTGTGGGCTTCCCAGAGGCATCTGGTTGGTCATTGTGGGAAACAGGATACTGGGACAGGTTGAGAGATGAAACTGTGGCCTGAACCATCAACATTTTTTCTTATGCTCTTATCTTTCTTCTGACCCCATTTCTTCTTTTCTGTGTTTTCTTCCCCCTTGTGTTGAGCTTTTTTGAGCTTGGAAGTGCAATCCTCAAGAATGGAACTACAGAAACTTCTGTGGCACTGTTCTTTAATCTGTGGGTCGGGACCCCAGTGGAGTCGCAAAGCCTCATTTGGGGTGCGGCAGCAATCTTTTCAAAGAGATAGCTTGGTGCTGCCTCATCAAAACTGAGTTCTTGATATAATCCTGCACAGCTCTTCTCACAGCCTCTTCTCATGGCCCTGCGGCTCCTAAGGCCAACCCAGCTCAGGCTGATACCTCACAGGGTTGTTGTGCAGACACAGGAGGTAGGGGAGGTGGGTGGATCAAGCAGGGGAAATGGGGTGGGTGGATCAATGGGGGCCAGGATCATGGTGGGTATCTGGGGGGAGGAACCAGGGCAGGACGGGGTGGGACCAGCAGAGCCCTGCTTTGCCAGATCCTATGCTCCATGTTGGGCTGAAAAGCCTGACTCAGAGCTCCTCCAGTTTGTGCTGGCAAAATAGCTGGCACAGACTGGAGGAGACCCATTGCAGGGCCTACACTCTTACACCCTTACAAATGTCCCCTTCCCCCAAGGAGACTCTGGTAGCTGCTGTGGCACCCATAGGATACAGCAGTAGCCATTTCAGCACGCTGCTCCTCTCAGCGCTGGGCAGTTTAGGATTATGTTGCCCAGTCACTTGGTCCCAAGGCTGACCAGAGAGGAGAGCTGGGCGCTGCCACTCAGTGACTCAGCATAGCTGAAGGGTATCAGCTACATGTGGCTGATATCAACCCCTAGAAGCTGTAAGACCTGCTAGTTTAAGGGGGAGAAGTGGCAGAAAAATGAGGACAGAGAGTGGAAGGAAGGAAAGGCAAAGAGAAGGAAGAGGAGAGAAAGGAGAGATGACAGAAATAAGACAGGTAGAGGGAACAGGAGGAGAGTGCAGAGAAATTCAGAGAGCGGAGAATAAGACCAGGGAGTGAAAGGGAGAGACTGAGGGACTGAGAGGAGAGAGAATGAAGGGTGAAAGAGGGAAGGCAAGCAATGGACCAAAGGATTACAAAGACAGGAGACTGAGAGGAATGACAAGGATGATGGAGGGGGTCTGGCAGGAGATCAGTGAACACAGCAGGGAAACTATGTGCTAGGGAGAACTGCGCAGCCCACCATGCACCAGCATATCAGAAGTGCCTCCATGCTTCCACCAGGTTTCACAGCTTCCCACATGCTGTTAATAAGAAAGCTTCTCCGATCATGCCTTGTTCATATGGACATACATCTAGTTTGATCCTTAGGATTTCATGGATATGATCCTGAATATTGTTGTTTGCTTTCAGTGGAAGAATTTTTTCCATTAAAATATTGTGAATATAGTGAATGTTGTGAAAATTAAGTAGCCCCTGAGGAAGTCGAACTACAGTGAATATAAAGTCCAAAACATCCCTACTCCCGTTTTATCCCCCCAGCATGTTTTTTTTTTTTTTACAAAGCAGGGGGTCACATTACTTGTATTGGCAACCTTCAGTCTCGAAAGACTATGGTATCGCGCTCTGAAAGGTGGTTCTGGCACAGCGTCTAGTGTGGCTGAAAAGGCCAATCCGGGAGTGACAATCCCTTCCACACAGGGAGCAAGTGCAGTCTGTCCCTGGTCTGTCTCCCTGGCTATGGGCCTTCCTTCTTTGCCTCTTAGCCTCACATTACTTACTTACTTACTTACTGTGTTTCTGTCCTGCTTTTCTCCCCGAAGTGACCCAAGGCAGCTTACAACAATGAATAAGAAATGTAAAAACATAAAAATCACAATTAAAACACAAATTAAAACATTAAAACACTTCACAATAAGTAGCATCTTAAAAACAGCAATCACTAATACAATAAAAAGACCAACAGAAACAATTTTATAAAAGACCCAAGCTTGTAAAACAACTAGATGTTAGAAAGATGTTTAAAAGGCCAAGAACTCAGAAGGCTTGTCTAAAAAGAAATATCTTCAGGTCTCAGCCGGAAAATTTCCAAGGAGGGAACAGTTTGTAAATCAAGGGGGAGTTCCATAATATTGGTGCCACTACTGAGAAGGCCCAATTTCTTGCCCCTGCCCCATGCACCTCCCTGAATGGAGGCACTCATAAGAGGGCCATCTCCGAAGACCTAAGGGGGCACGCCGGATTATGTGGAAGGACGTTTTCTCAGATACTCTGGCCCTGAGCCGTATTACACATTTAGCATAATGTGTAGTTGGACCTTTAGTTATAACAGAGTATGGTGTCTGGGGGCTGCAAAAAAGACTTCACAGAAACAGTGACCCTGACAGGAGATAAAAAGTGGATGAAGTGGGTGAAAAAAAGTAGATGAAGCCAGAGTAGATACTAAGGCTTGCACAGAAAAGTGAAATTATTTCATCCTTCTGAAGCATTCTTTATGAAAGCTTTTCACACTTCTGTATAATTTTATATTATGGAATAACACTATTTTATGAGAAAAGAAAATTACGTGCCTCAACTGCTCTGCTACTTTGTATTGACGGTCCTGATTATGTGAAAAAGCACATGGTGACAAGGTGACTAATCCATGTTCAATGTACATTTTAATGTCCTTCTACTACGCAAGGAAGTGTGCTTAAAATAGCAAATTAACAATGATGCATATAATCAACATTATAAAGCCTAATGAAGTTCGTTACAAGAAAATAGAATCCCAGGGAAATATCAGAGAGAATGCAAATCACAGTGGCTTGTCAGAATGTTGTGTTTGTTTTGAGCAGCCTCCATAAAAGTGCTTTTCACAGGGAGGTGTGATCTCTTCTCTGTGATTTACTGTTCTGGAGACCAAGAGGCAACCTTGTGATTTACACGGGGAATGGGGCTCTGACATCAGAGGGACTAATTGCTTTTATTCATCTTGCTTCCTAAAACACATTCAATGCCTGAAGTCCCTTGTCCTCACGAACCAACAAAGACCAGGCTTAGCAGAGCATTATGCAGAAGAAAAATATACTGGAACTGTCCAGTCAATTTTTGCTGTGGCTACAAGTGTAATAAGGAATTACAAGTGTAATTCAGGTATAGGAACAATAAGGAACAAAATTGTTCTTGTGTAAGGGACAATATATTGGCATCCACAAAGGAGAGTTCCATTCAAACGCCATATAGTATATTTCCTTGTGAGAAAAGAGCACTGGGAACTGAACTGTTTTTCTAACGTCTGCTTAATTGCACACTAGGCTAAATACCCATCAGTGTTGCCAATGAGGTGTCTGTCTGCAAAGGAAAGCTTGTATGTTGCAATGAGTTGTGGGTATGTGGTCTATCTCTGGGCACCCATCCTTGCTAGTGGGGTGTGGACCTCCAGTATCTCCACATAGCAAAAACTTTGCCTGTTGGATTCTGCATATCATGCTATTATTAACACAGGAAAATGTAGCAACCGTATACCTCACATAGCAACATATAAAGTGAGCAGCTTTGAGGGAATTGGAGAGTGCCTGGAAGTTCCACAGTCTGTCCTGGCAGGTTTCATCATAATTCCAGAATGGTCACAGTTACTACTGAAGGAGGAACAGGGACTATAGTGCCTGCTTGGGGGTCCCAAATTCCAGTGCCAGTTCCACACTAGGGCTCTCCAGCATTGCTGAGGCATTGTTATTCCACACACAGCTAGAATCACAATGACAGTGGGGGTTCCACACAGGGCTTCATACATCTGCAAAATTTACCTCCATGGTCAAGCATGAGGAGAAAGTTGTTTTCTGTAAAAAATCCTGCTTTTCTTTGCTATCAGCCTTTTCATGACCGGACCGCACATTCAGTTTCCAGGGCAGAGCAAGGATCAGCTGGCATTGCTACTGCTAATATTATTGCTGAAGGAAGGGGAAAGGAGTGTCAAGGTTCCTGTCACTGAGACAGTGAGCAAGAATCAAATATGACTCAGAAACTCTCTTCCTTTTCCTGACCGACTACTTGTCATGTATAACTCCCGTCCCCATTTCCTTTGAAGCACAGAGTGAATTGCTCTTCCCTTCAACAATTGCAGAGGGTGGGGAAGGAGGGGTGGATTTAGGCAGCACCAGCATGCACCATATTCTATCCCTTTTCTCAGGCTACCCGCCCTTTGTCTTTTCTTGAACTATGCCAGGCGTAACTCCAAGAAGACTCATAAGAACATAAGAACAGCCCCACTGGATCAGGTCATAGGCCCATCTAGTCCAGCTTCCTGTATCTCACAGCGGCTCACCAAATGCCCCAGGGAGCACACCAGATAACAAGAGACCTGCATCCTGGTGCCCTCCCTTGCATCTGGCATTCGGACATAGCCTATTTCTTAAATCAGGAGGTTGCACATACACATCATGGCTTGTAACCCGTAATGGATTTTTCCTCCAGAAACTTGTCCAATCCCCTTTTAAAGGCATCCAGGCCAGATGCCGTCACCACATCCTGCGGCAAGGAGTTCCACAGACTGACCACACGCTGAGTAAAGAAATATTTTCTTTTGTCTGTCCTAACCCTCCCAACACTCAATTTTAGTGGATATCCCCTGGTTTTGGTGTTATGTGAGAGTGTAAAGAGCATCTCTCTATCCACTCTGTCCATCCCCTGCATAATTTTGTATGGCTCAATCATGTCCCCCCTCAGGCGTCTCTTTTCTAGGCTGAAGAGGCCCAAACGCCGTAGCCTTTCCTCATAAGGAAGGTGCCCCAGCCCCGTAATCATCTTAGTTGCTCTCTTTTGCACCTTTTCCATTTCCACCATAGGCAGCAATGTTGCTGGCACAGGTCCAGTTTGATCCATGGGGGCTGCTGGGGACTACTTTGGGACAAATATCCCCATACACTGAGGAGGCTTCTTGCAGTCAAACCTGTCACTGAATCACTGCGCAGCGGTTTAGGTAGGATTGGGCTGTTAGCGTCCAATTCTATCCAACCTTCCAGCGCTGATGCAGCCGCGCTGCAGCCCCAAGGTAAGGGAACAAATGTTCCCTTACCTTGAGGAGGCCTCTGTGACTGCCCCCCCCCCCCACTGCAGGATCCAGCGTGCACAACTTTGGCACAGCTGTATCAGCACTGGAAACCTGGATAGGATTGGGCCCTTAGGGTACTTAGGATACAATAGAGATGTGCTCTTTTGAGGATATTACTTATTGCCATGGTAGGAAATGTAGTTAGCTTTCCCAATGCTTTTTAAAAGAGGTAATTCTAAAATTGCATCAGTTCAACAAATGCAAATAAACCTCGTGAATTTAAATGCGGAACATCACAAAACTGTGGATGAAGATTCATACTTTTCTGGTTATAATATTTCCAGCAAATCATTGCCACATGTTTTTCAGTGCACCCACATTAGAACTAACTTGTTTATACATAACACAATGCCAGGATGGCTAGAAATCATTTATATACATTTCTACTGCCCAACCTAAGGCTTAACTTCTTGGAAGTTTAAAAAACAAAAACAAAATTAAATTTAAAGTCCTACTAATTCAAAAAAATACAAAAACGCTTTGGTCTCAACTCCGGTTAGCTGTGACCGAATCTTATTGAAATGAAACAATTAACTCAAGTCTCACTGGTGTCTCTAGGACAGTCATGATTCTTTAAAGTCTTTGTGTCAGTGTTTTGTCAACTGTAGAGCAGACGCTTCCTTGCCGATGGTATGAGATACTCTTAGGGAGATGGGGAGGGTGACCAGTTTGGTTATCAGTGGCTGAGCACTTGCAGTGTTCCTTACTGTCCCATCCAAACTAATTCCTGGCTCAGAGACACAGCAGTGCCAACGTGATGTCTGCTGCATTCTGCAGGGGACTTTTGCTCTCTGGAGACCCCTTTGGGGCAAGGCCCTATCTGCCTAGTAGGTCTATTCAGACCAGAGCCAGCTATATAGTGGAGAAGTGAAACAGCTCAGGGCTTTGCAAACTTATCCTCACCTCTTCTCAACTTAACAACCACTGACTTCCTCTCTTCCACTCCTGTTGCTTTTCCCTCTTCCAGCAGTACAAGTCCTACAGGACTGGGCCCATTTATGCATTTGCACAAGCCTGTGCTTGTAAGGCCTTTGCTAAGAAGTAAGCCTATGCTCAGAAGTAAGTCCCATTTAATTCAATGGAACTTAGTGCCAGGTAAATGTGTATAAGATTTTAGTGTTATTTGCATGAAGTGGGCGACTTGACCTCATTAGCTATTTCCTTGTAGACTTCGAAGTTTGTCATAAGAACATAAGAACAGCCCTGCTGGATAAGGCCTTGTTGGCATCCTTCAGTCTCGGAAGACTATGGTATTGCGATCTGAATGGTGGTTCTGGAACAGAGTGTCCTCTCCAGTGCGCAAAGCCTGGGTAAAGTAGATATGGAGGATAGACTGTCACCCGTGCAGCAAATCCCCCCTCTCCACGTCGCTGAAATGGTCCAATGGAAAGGCAGAAGCCAATACGGTTGGTACCAGTGGCGTCGCAGGAGTTGCCAGAACGTGACTGTGTTCAGCCACGAACTGCCTCAGGGACTCCGGCTCCGGATTTTGCCTCGAGGTTGACTCTTGAAGCCTTTTCCATAACTGGATGTAGCCACAAGGCAGTGGAGGTTTGGGATCAGAGTTTTCCTTCTCTCAGATGAGCTGCCAGCTTCCTGTATCTCACAATGGCCCACCAAATGCATGTCCTTGGTACAGCAATGCATCATTAGAAATCAAGTTACTGTTTAACTTTAGCACTGACATGTGACACATTAGATTTAAAAATCCTAGAAGATTTCTGTAACTTATCATCTTGATTTTCATAGCAGGGTTTTTACATGTGGTATTTACATTCCCCACTTCATCTGCAGATTCTTCTTCCATTCTCAAATGCATGTAGGTATTGCACAAGTGGGGCATGGTGATCTCTCCTGGCATAGCTGTTCATTTTTGCAGTGCATTATTATGCTGGTACAAGGTAGTCATAAGTAGTGATGGAAGCAAGTTTCAGAACTGAGGGGTTTGGTGGAGAAACTCTCCCAGTTCAGAAATTCACATTCCATTATAAACTCAGCTTAAATTCTTCCAAATTGAGGTCCCCCTTATAGGCCTAACTGGATTGAGCATGCTAAAAAAAGTGGGAATTTCTTGCCATAAATTCCAGTTCTAGGAAAAGGAAGGGGGTATTTCTGGATTGCCCCCACCCCATCACAGAAGGCTAGCTAGTAACTTTTCTTCCCCAGAGGAGTATCCAGTTCTATTTCCAAAAATGGATGTGGAAAATGGAGAAACCTGAGGCAAATGAGGAATAACAGACTTCTGGTCATCATGGCAAAAGTCCTTGCTATCATGCTGTAGAAACAAGATGTTGAGCAAACTCTTTGTTTGCATCCAACACCTGATTCTGTATTCTGTAACTTTAAAAGTACTCATTTAATATTAAGTCCTAACAGTGTTGCCTGTAGTAATCCAAACAGAGTGGCAATATTATAATCACCAATATTACTATATTAAACTCTTGAATCTTGTCTTTTCAAGATATGGCTTACCACATGTGATCTGACAGTAACCCTCAGTTTAATGTGCAACTATTCAAAAAAGTGCCAGGAACTTTCACTATATCACATCAAGTTCAACTTATTCAAAATCAAATGACCTTGTTGGAAATGGTGTCAAAACAGTCACAATACAGCTAAAAAAAGCCACAGAAGCAGCAGCAGCAGGTGCCCAGTCCTATCTAGCAGCAGTGCAAGAACAATGCAGCCCCCAGATAATGGAACAAACATTTCTTTACCTTGAGGAGGCCTCCTTGACTGCTTCCCCACCACAGGAAGCAGTGCATGCCCCATTAGCACTGCTGCACAGGTATGGGAAAACTGGACAGGATTGGGCCCCAGGTACTTTATTGGGTGGTGTTGAACAGGAGGCCAAACAGTCTTGGGTCCTTGGAAAGTCTCCACTGAAATTGTTCCACTGGAAATTGAGAATACGGTTTCCAAATTTGGTGGAAATGGCTCACAAAGAGGAAATAAATTTAGCTGTAGAAAGTTAGAACAAAAATAAATATACAATTGCAGAACATCACAAATGTTACAACCTAATAAAGGTATGCTGAGGACAGGTGGCACTTGTACTAAAAAGGTTGCTCCAGGATCGTATGAAGTGACAGCACCAGGTCACTGCCTATTTAGATGCCACACAATAAATCTTCAGTCCAGTCCATTGTGTGCAAACTGGACTACACAGATTCTACACTGGAATCTATTTGAAACTTTATTGCATATATTAAAAATTCATCTCCTGGACATTTACTAAACTTGTTGCTTTGGGCACTCAGCTGAAGCTCAGCTATTATAGTACAAGCCTGGGGAGATTCTTGTAAAAGTTTTAATTATCACATTAAATAAAACATCAGCTGTCTCTTTATGGAGTGCATGTGCTTGTGCAGCCTTTCTCCTGGGTTTTAATAGCTTCATAAAAGTAACCATTAATAGACAGCTAGATTCTTGGCATCATTGTTTAGACAATGTTGGAGATGTGCCTTGTACTTTACTCAGGGCCCAACCCCAGCGGATGCAGCCACACTAAAAACCGTTGCGCTGTGAGATGTGTGGGGGGCTGGGAAGCTTCAGAGGAATTATTTCCCCTTTCCCTTTCATAAGCCTCCTGGTCTGCTGTGGGTCTCCTTGGGCTGCGCCAGCACTGTAGCTTCAGAGCTGGCGCAGATCCAAGGAGAAGAAAGTGGCGGGCAGGCTGTGGAACGAGAGGATAGGATCTGGCACACACCGTTGCTACCAGGCCACCCCCTCCTGCAGTCTCCCTGTCCCATTCCTCCCACCTCCCCAACCAATAGCCATTTGGTTACCCATTTACCCAGTTTGGAAAGGTCTTTTTGGAGCCCTTTTACAATATGAGCTTATTTTAATAATCCGGAATAGTTTGGTGCCATTTGCAAACTTGGCCACTTCACTGTTTACTCTTAAACAGATCATTTATGAACAATGATCCTGAGCCTCAGGGACCCCATTTCCTTCTTCCCTTGCTTCTGGTTTTTCAATCAATTACCAGTTCATAAAATGGTGGTGGTTGGCAACCTTCAGTCTCAAAAGACTATGGTATAAACCTACAGCACCCGGTATTCCCAGGCGGTCTCCCATCCAAGTATTAACCAGGCCTGACCCTGCTTAGCTTCCAAGATCAGACAAGATTGGGCATGTGCAGGGTAACAGGTGACTGCCCTCTTATTCCATTACTGCCAAGCTTACTCAAGAACCACTGGTAAGGGACTTTGGCAAAAGTCCAAGTACACAGCATCAACTGGATCTCACCTCAATCTACATACAAATTGACATGCTCAAAGAACTCCAGTAGGCTAGCGAGACAGGTTTTACCTTTGCAGAAACCATGCTGATTGTCCTACAGCAAAGTGTATTCTTGTCTATGCTTAATAATTTTATATTTAATTATGCTTTCCACTAATTTACCAAGAATAGGTATTAAGCTCACCAGCCTGTAATTTCTTGGATTCCCCCCCCCCCCCCAATCCAGTCCTCTGGTTTATTTAAAGGATGTTAAGCATTTTTGTTAGAATTCCTCACTTCACATTGTCACATTTGAGTTCCATATATTGCACATGGAGTGTATATACCTCGTGACTAGGGTCCATAACTGTTCTCCTGTTTGCCTCCTATGCAGTCAATTCTTCTATGTTGAAGGTGTGAACACAGCTGAGGATAAACACTATTGAATAAAAAAAGACTCCCTTACCTAGAAGTGAGAGTCGAATTCCAGGTTCAAACCCCAGCATCTCTTGGTAGGGTTGGGAAAGACTGCTGCCTGGAGAGTTACTATCAGTCAGTGGAGATGAGGTAGATTGTCTGACTCTGTAAGACAGCTTCCTATATAACTGGGTGACCAAACTATGGTTCACAAGCCACAGGTAGCTCTTTGACATATAATATGCGACTGGTGGAAATATGTTGGCTGAGTTCCTTTTTTGCATCACAAACAATATAAAAGGTAAAATATTTTCAAGCTTTAGTATTATTTACCAGGTATAAACTGAGAATCTGCTGGCTTAAAACATAAGTTAAATGCTCACGGTGAGTAAATATATTTAAGAATTGAATGCTTCTTAATTATTGCAGCTTTCAAACATCTGAAGTTTATTTGTGGCTCTTACATTAAGCAAGTTTGGCCACCCCTGCTATATAACCTAAGTAAGACCCTAGAATATCTGGCACCATGCCTCACAACACTGTGTATTATGGCTGCTGGCAGGGGAAAGGGCTTCAGAAGAGCACTAATGTGTTTCCACTTAGGCACTCACTTTCTTCACTTCCTGCCTAGTTACATCACATTTGTAAACCTTTCCTCCTCTCTCCAAGTTCATGCACGTTATCCAGCACATGTGGGTAGCACTCCAAGAAATACACCAATGTCTTTTCTCTAAAGCGTTTTTGTCAGGCAGCTAACAATTACAGTTCAGAAGCTTCTTTACTTCTGTTACAACTGAACATGTTGGGAAACTATTTTGTTTCCTCTAGGAATTGTTAAGGGACTAACCTCTTTTGGGGTGGGTTTCGTGGAATGAGAATGTATGTTAGGGTACTTTGTCTAAGGGTGCAATCCTACCCTGCACTGGAACAGGGAAGCCAGGAGGCTTGCACTTTATCCAGCGCAGCATAGGGGCAAAAAGCAGCTCAGTCAGCCAGAGGCAAGGGGACACTCTCACCCTTACCTCTGGGAAAGGTGCTTTCTCCCCTATGGGTCTCCTCGGACTTGTGCCACCTCTTGAGGTTGCTTGAGGCTTGAAGCCACTCCGATCTCCCAGGGCTTTGGATCCAGTATAACTACTGGATCCCAGCTCCGCCTCCTGCTCCTCACTTGCCCACTCCCAGGGCCACCCACCACCCACCCTCCACTTGCCCAGGAACGCCTCCCTCCCGCCTCTTCCCCACCCCCTTCCCACCTACCTCAGAATCTCCGTTGGTGGGGAGGCTTGTTCCAGCGTCTGCAGGCCGGCACATCTCTATGTGCGCAAATGTGCCTTACAGCACATTTGCAACTCTCTTGGGCCAGCGCAAGGGACTTGCGCTGGCCCAAATCAAGGGCTGGATTGCACCCTAAGGAATTTACAGCCCAATTCTATGCATGCTTACTCAGAAGTGAATTCCATTCCCAGGTAAGAGTGGATAGGATTTCAGTCTTACCATGCAATCCTATGCATGACTGCTCAGACCTAAGTCTTGAGTTCAATGGGACTTACTCCTAGGTTACTATGTATAGGATTACAGTTGCGAACTGTGAACCACTAAAGTTTCAATTCCAATATCATGAATTTATGCAAAAAGTTAGCTGCAGTCCTCTGTATGAAAGAGCTATAAGTATACAACTTATATAAGAACATAAGAACATAAGAACAGCCCCACTGGATCAGGCCATAGGCCCATCTAGTCCAGCTTCCTGTATCTCACAGCGGCCCACCAAATGCTCTAGGGAGCACACCAGATAACAAGAGACCTCATCCTGGTGCCCTCCCCTACATCTGGCATTCTGACTTAACCCATTCCTAAAATCAGGAGGTTGCGCATACACATCATGGCTTGTACCCCATAATGGATTTTTCCTCCAGAAACTTGTCCAATCCCCTTTTAAAGGTGTCTAGGCTGGACGCCAGCACCACATCCTGTGGCAAGGAGTTCCACAGACCGACCACGCGCTGAGTAAAGAAGTATTTTCTTTTGTCTGTCCTAACCTGCCCAACACTCAATTTTAGTGGATGTCCCCTGGTTCTGGTATTATGTGAGAGTGTAAAGAGCATCTCCCTATCCACTCTGTCCATTCCCTGCATAATTTTGTATGTC
This sequence comes from Tiliqua scincoides, assembly GCF_035046505.1. Classification (NCBI taxonomy): domain Eukaryota; kingdom Metazoa; phylum Chordata; class Lepidosauria; order Squamata; family Scincidae; genus Tiliqua; species Tiliqua scincoides. The sequence continues at coordinate 38,179,842 of NC_089824.1, read as the reverse complement.
TCAATCATGTCCCCCCTCAAGCGCCTCTTTTCTAGGCTGAAGAGGCCCAAACGCCGTAGCCTTTCCTCATAAGGAAGGTGCCCCAGCCCTGTAATCATCTTAGTCGCTCTCTTTTGCACCTTTTCCATTTCCACTATGTCTTTTATGAGATGCGGCAACCTGAACTGGACACAATACTCCAGGTGTGGCCTTACCATAGATTTGTACAACGGCATTATAATACTAGCCGTTTTGTTCTCAATACCCTTCCTAATGATCCCAAGCATAGAATTGGCCTTCTTCACTGCCACCGCACATTGGGTCGACACTTTCATCGACCTGTCCACCACCACCCCAAGATCTCTCTCCTGATCTGTCACAGACAGCTCAGAACCCATCAGCCTATATCTAAAGTTTTGATTTTTTGCCCCAATGTGCATGACTTTACACTTACTGACATTGAAGCGCATCTGCCATTTTGCTGCCCATTCTGCCAGTCTGGAGAGATCCTTCTGGAGCTCCTCACAATCACTTCTGGTCTTTACCACTCGGAAAAGTTTGGTGTCGTCTGCAAACTTAGCCACTTCACTGCTCAACCCTGTCTCCAGGTCATTTATGAAGAGGTTGAAAAGCACCGGTCCCAGGACAGATCCTTGGGGCACACCGCTTTTCACCTCTCTCCATTGTGAAAATTGCCCATTGACACCCACTCTCTGCTTCCTGGCCTCCAACCAGTTCTCAATCCACGAGAGGACCTGTCCTCTAATTCCCTGACTGTGGAGTTTTTTCAGTAGCCTTTGGTGAGGGACCGTGTCAAACGCCTTCTGAAAGTCCAGATATATAATGTGCACGGGTTCTCCCGCATCCACATGCCTGTTGACCTTTTCAAAGAATTCTATAAGGTTCGTGAGGCAAGACTTACCCTTACAGAAGCCATGCTGACTCTCCCTCAGCAAGGCCTGTTCGTCTATGTGTTTTGAGATCCTATCTTTGACGAGGCATTCCACCATCTTACCCGGTATGGATGTTAGGCTGACCGGCCTATAGTTTCCCGGGTCCCCCCTCTTTCCCTTTTTAAAAATAGGCGTGACATTTGCTATCCTCCAATCTTCTGGCACCATGGCCATTTTGAAGGACAAGTTGCATACCTTAGTCAAGAGATATGCAACTTCATTCTTCAATTCCTTAATAACCCTTGGGTGGATGCCATCAGGGCCCGGTGACTTATTGATCTTTAATTTATCAATGAGGTCTGAAACATCTTCTCTTTTAACCTCTATCTGATTTAACTCCTCGGTCAGGAGGGGCCGTTCGGGCAGCGGTATCTGCCCGAGGTCTTCTGCCGTGAAGACAGATGCAAAGAACTCATTTAATTTCTCTGCCATCTCTAAGTCTCCTTTTATCTCCCCTTTCCCTCCCTCACCATCCAAAGGGCCAACCGCTTCTCTGGCGGGTTTCCTGCTTCTAACATATTTGAAGAAGCTTTTATTATTCCCCTTAATGTTGCCGGCCATGCGTTCCTCATAGTCTCTCTTGGCCTCCCATATCACCTTCTTACATTTCTTTTGCCACAGTTTATGTTCCTTTTTATTCTCCTCATTAGGGCAAGACTTCCATTTACGGAAGGAAGCTTCCTTGCCCTTCACAGCCTCTCTAACTTGGCTGGTTAGCCATGCGGGCACCCTCCTGGATTTAGTGGAACCCTTCTTTCTTTGCGGTATACACCTCTGCTGGGCCTCTATTACTGTTGCTTTAAGCAGCCTCCATGCACTCTGGAGAGATTGGACTCTTTTTACCCTCCCTTTCAACCTCCTTCTAACCAGCCTCCTCATTTGAGGGAAGTCCGCCCGTCGGAAGTCAAGGGTTTTTGTGAGAGATTTGCCTGGTATTCTTCCCCCAACGTGCACGTCAAAACAGATCGCAGCATGATCACTGTTCCCCAATGGCTCAGTAACGTTTACATCTCTAACCAGGTCCTGAGTGCTGCACAATATTAAATCCAGAGTCACCTGTCCTCTGGTGGGCTCCGTGACTAGCTGCTCTAAGCCACAGTCATTTAGCATGTCAAGAAATCCGGTTTCCTTATCGTGACCAGAACACAAATTGACCCAGTCAATATGAGGATAATTGAAGTCCCCCATGATTATAACCCTGTCCCTCCTTGTCACCTCCCTGAACTGTTTCCTCATTTCAAGGTCCCCATCAGATTTCTGGTCTGGAGGACGATAGCACGCCCCCAGTATTACATCGCTGCACAAGTCTGGTAATTTAACCCACAGAGATTCTACGGTGGAGTCGGACCCACCTTCAATCTCTACTTTGCTGGATTCTATCCCTTCCTTAACATAAAGGGCCACCCCACCTCCAACATGCCCCTGCCTGTCCCTCCTGTAGAGTTTATAGCCCGGTATTGCGGTATCCCACTGATTCTCCGCATTCCACCAGGTTTCCGTTATGCCCACTATGTCAATATTTTCCCTTGTCACCAAACATTCCAGTTCTCCCACCTTTGCTCGTAGACTTCGGGCATTCGCATAAAAGCATTTATACATGGAATGCCCCAGGATGGGCTGCTTATTTGCTCCTTTGTCCCCACATCCTCTCATTGTGCCAAACCGTCTATCACATTCCATCACCCTACCTTTCCCAATTTCTTCTCCTACCCTGCCTTTGTCTTGTTGTTCTCTAACCTCCCCATCCTCATCCCATAGGGTTGAGGAGTCCCGAACCGGATGCCCCTCGGCTCCTGTCGGCCTTCCCCCAGGGATCAGTTTAAAAGCTGCTCTGCCACCTTTTTAAAGTTATGCGCCAGCAGTCTTGTTCCATTCTGGTTCAAATGGAGCCCATCCCTCTTGTACAGGCCCCGCTTGTCCCAAATCGTTCCCCAGTGCCTAACAAATCTAAACCCCTCCTCCCTACACCACTGTCTCATCCACGCATTGAGACCCCTGATCTCCACCTGCCTAGCTGGCCCTGCGCGTGGAACAGGTAGCACTTCAGAGAACGCTACCTTTGAGGTCCTGGCTTTCAGCTTCCTGCCTAAAAGCCTAAATTTGGTCTCCAGGACCTCCCAGCTACACTTGCCCACGTCGTTGGTGCCGACATGCACCACAGCCACTACCTCTCCCCCAGCACTGTCTACTAACCTGTCTAGATGAGAAGTGATGTCCGCAACCTTCACACCAGGCAGGCAAGTCACCATGCGGTCCTCACATCCGTCGCAAACCCCCCTCTCTATGTTTCTAATAATCGAATCCCCCACTACAAGAAGCCCCCGACCCCCCTCCCGCTGAGGAGTATCCCGAGTGCGCTTGGATACGGGCCCATCCCCTGGAGAAGGGATCCCCCCTAGGGGATTGTTTCCCTCCTCTCCAGGATGACGTCCTCCAGTCCTGAGACTTCCCACCCGGGCAGCCGAGGAGCTGCACGCCTGAGGTTGGGACGAAGCCTGATCGTCCCCGGAAGTCTCCCCATGGTCCTCCTCTGGCTGCCTGCGCTTCTCCAGGTCGGCCACCAAGGCTTCAAGGGAGTGGACGCGTTCCCTGAGACCCTGGAGCTCCTTGCACCGAGGACACACCCATGACTTATGCCCCAGAGGCATATAATCATACATGTGGCACTCGATGCAGAACACTGGATAGCCCCTGCCCTGCTGCTGGCTGTCTGACTGCATAGCTTTTTTGTTGTTGTTGTTGTTGTTGTTGTTGTTTTATTTAGGGGTCCTTTTAAAAACCGTGAGACATTCAAACACACATATATGTGAGACATTCAAACACACAGACAAATGATAGGTGGTGGAACTTGCAGCACTCATACTACCTGTATGCAGTATCCACCAATAATAAACAGGACTTAATGGCATTTCCTACATAGTTGATGCATCTTGATTACATCTCAAGATGGTTTCACAGTCTTCAGCGTACGGTGCAATCTGATCCTGTGCTGGAACAGGCAAACCAGGAGGCTTTTGCTGTATCCAGTACGAGATAGGGCTGCAAAGTGGCTTAGCCAAAGGTAAGGGGAAACTCTTCTTCTTACCCCGGGTAAGCCATCACAGCCCCTATGGGGCTCCTCAGACAATTGCCACCTCCTGAGGTGGCACAAGTCCGAGGAGAGCGGAGTGACTTAAAGCCACTCCGCGCTGTTTGGGGAGCAGGGTTGGGATCCTGCGTAACTGCCAGGTCCCATCCCCTGCTCCCCACCTGCCTGCCCCTGGGACCGCTTTCCATCCACCCTCCCCCACCCCAGAACGCCTCCCTCCCACCTCCTCCTCGCCCACTCCAGAGCCTTGTGTCAGCCGAGCTCGGATGATGCAAGGCTCCATCCCTCCATCGGTTCAGAGGCTGAATTCAGCCTCTACAGGCTGGAACCACCTTTCAGAGCGCGATACCATAGTCTTTCGAGACTGAAGGTTGCCAATACAATGACCCTCCTGGGCCAGGGACTAAGATCGTGCCCTTAGTGATCAAATGAATGTTTTGTTGGAACTGTTGCAATTGTGCATGCATCTGTTTGTAGTAAGAATGCATTTTGGGCTTTGAAAACCATCAGTGGTGTCTCAAAAGGAAACAAGTAAATCAGGTGGAATTTTTTGAAAAAGATCTTTTTTATAAAGAAACAAAAATTGTGATCAGGTTGTATCAGAGCACATCTTTTTTCAGCATTAAAGCAAAACTTTTACGTCTGCTACTGGTTTAGAAATATTTTAGAATTATAGCAAGTTTTTCTTTTTCTTTTTTTTTCCTTTTTTAAAAAAAGTCCTGTGCCTTTAGGGAATACCGCTAGTTTAAATAACACATGAAAACTATTTATGAGTCTTCTTTACGAGGTGGTCAAAGCAAAGACCATCTAGTATGTAACACAAGACTGGCTAAAGAAGAAAGGTTTTACAAAACCATGTTGGAGAGCTAAGCATGAATGGAATTTTATTTCAGTGTCTATTGTTTATTTAAATTAATGATGTTTTCAGATGGAGACCTGAATGATAAAGACAGAGCAAGGCAATCCTTCCAAAGGACTGGAGCATAGGTCTATGATTCAAACAATGTTGTTGATATGATGCTAAATACGTAATGAGTTAAGTGAAGAAGGTATGTTTTCAGAATAGAGATGGGAGCAATTGGGTTTTGTTTTTTGTTTTTTTAAAAAAAACAACTTATGAGTTCAAGCTTAATTTATAGACTTCAAGTTTTCAGACAGATCCATTCAGTCAACCTTTTTCATGCCTTTTTCATGCCATGACCCCAAAAAACAAAGCCTCTTGTGTCTTCACGACAATCCTGTGAGATAGCAGCCTGAGCAGGGCTGGTCTTAGGAACTGTGGGGCAAGACAGTGAGAGGAGGTTGTGCAGAATTATATCAAGAATAACAACAACAACAACTTTATTTTTACCCTGGCTTTCTCCCTGAAGGGACTCAAGGTGGCTTACAACAGGTTAAAACAGATTAAAAACATAATTTAAAAACAGATAAAACCATATAACACATATCATAAAAACAGTAGTCAGATAAAAAGTAGTCAGGTAAAAAGAGCATAGAGCAGCAAATCATAAAAGAATCAGGCCTGTAACCAAGTATTTAAAAAATATTAAAAGGTGTTGCAAAGATGTTAAAAAGGCTGAGAGAAGGCTTGTTTAAACAGAAAGGTCTTCAGGCCTGGCCGAAAAGTCTCAAGAGAGGGAGCCATTCTTAAGTCAAGGGGAAGGGAGTTCCATAGCATTGGTGCCACTACTGAGAAGGCCCTATTTCTTGCCCCTGCCTCACGTACCTCCCTAGGCAGCAGCACTTGTAAAAAGGCCTTCTCTAATGACCTACGCGGACGAGCCAGATTATATCGGAGTAGGCGATCTCTAAGATACCCTGGCCCAGAGCAGTATAGGGCTTTAAAGGTCAAAACCAGCACCTTGAATTGGGCCCAGAAATGAATGGGCAGCCAATGCAGCCACTGGAGGAGCAGACTGACAGAGTCAAACCGCCTACCTCCAGTAACTACATGGGCCGCCGCATTCTGCACTAGTTGCAGTTTCCGAACCATCTTCAAGGGCAGCCCCACATAGAGAGCGTTACAATAATCTAACCTCGATGTCACCGTGGCATGGATCACCATGGCCAGGTCTGCACAATCCAAGTACGGCCGCAGCTGGCGCACCAGCCGAAGCTGAGCGAAGGCCCCCCTAGCCACAGCCGCCACCTGGGAATCCAGGAGCAGCTGCGAGTCCAGGAGGACCCCCAATCTGTGGACCGGCTCCTTCAGGGGGAGTGCAACCCCATTCAGCGCAAGTCGATAGTCCAGCACCTGCATCGAGCATTTCCGAACCAGGAGAGCCTCTGTCTTATCCGGATTTAATTTCAGCTTGTTAGCCCCCATCCAGATCCTCACTGCCTCAAGATAGCGCTCTAGGCCCTCAACCGCCACCCTGGAGTCTGGAGGAAAGGAGAGATAGAGCTGGGTGTCATCGGCATATTGATGGCACCCCACTCCAAACCCCCGGATGACCCCCGGATAGCAACCTGAGCAGGGCTGGCCTTAGGAGCTGTGGGGCAAGACAGTGAGAGGAGGTTGTGCAGAATTATATCAAGAACTCAGTTTTGATAAGGCAGTGCCATTACTCAGTTGGATCCAAGCCCTCTCTTGCACAAACTTTGAAGGGTTGCTGTGACCACCAAACGGTGCTTCGCGATTCCATTGGGATCACAATGCACAAGTTGAAGAACACTGCATTAATTGATATAGCTCTTGGGCAGCCCAATCCTATACCCCAGCGCTGCTGCAAGGTACAGCAGTGCCGAAACAGCTGCCACTTTATCCTGTGGGCTCAGAGCAGCTGCTGGTGTGTCCTGTGGGTAAGGGACCCTTTGTTCCCTTACCCCATGTTCCTTACCCTGTGTCAAGCTCCGCTGGAGGAAATGGATCTCCTAATAATAACAACAACAACAACAACAACAACTTTATTTCTACCCCGCCTTTCTCCCCGAAGGGACTCAAGACGGCTTACAACATATTAAAAACAATTTAAAAACAAATAAAAACATATTAACACATACTAAACACACTATTTAGCAAGCACAGGCTTCTGTTGGGCTTTCAGATGCAGAATGAGGCATAAGATTTGGTGGAAGACTCTGCCAATGTCCCTGCCCCCCACTTGGGCCTGAGCCTCCTCTTGGTCCTCCCTCCCTCCACCCAATTCCACCCTCCCCCACACCAAAAAGCCTCGCTGCCAGCTAGTGGGTGCACTTAGTGCTGGCCGTTCCAGTCTGGTGTCTTCCTGGTGCTGAGGCTCAGTGCAGTGTGTCTCCAGCCAGTGCCATAAGGCACTTTTACGACACCCAGCATCAGTAGTGCAAGTGAAACGCTGGTGCTGGGCCCAATAGGATTGGGTCTTTAATTAGCAGTGTGCACTGTTTGTGGCAGTGCTCCTTAAATGTCAGCTGGCAGCGCACTATGCATGCCGCTGGAAGCCATTTTATGAAAGTAGAACTGAGTTCAGCTGTATTATGCCCTGTTGTGAACCAGCCCAATTCTGGATAGTGTTAAGCCGTAAGACTGCCATATGAGGCACACTCATAGCCCAATCCTAAGCATGTCTACTCAGAAGTAAGTTTCATTATAGTTAGTGGGATTGCAGCCTTACTTGATAGTCAACTCCAAAACATAAGAACAGCCCCACTGGATCAGGCCATAGGCCCATCTAGTCCAGCTTCCTGTATCTCACAGCAGCCCATCAAATGCCCCAGGGAGCACACCAGATAACAAGAGACCTCATCCTGGTGCCCTCCCTTGCACCTGGCCTTCTGACATAACCCATTTCTAAAATCAGGAGGTTGCGCATACACATCATGGCTTTTACCCCGTAATGGATTTTTCCTCCAGAAATTTGTCCATTCCCCTTTTAAAGGCGTCCAAGCCAGTCGCCATCACCACATCCTGTGACAAAGAGTTCCACAGACCAACCACACACTGAGTAAAGAAATATTTTCTTTTGTCTGTTCTAACTCTCCCAACACTCAATTTGAGTGGATGTCCCCTAGTTCTGGAGTGTAAAGAGCATCTCCCTATCCACTCTGTCCATCCCCTGCATAATTTTGTATGTCTCCATCATGTCCGCCCTCAGGCGTCTCTTTTCTAGGCTGAAGAGGCCCAAACACCGTAGCCTTTCTTCATAAGGAAGGTGCCCCAGCCCCGTAATCATCTTAGTTGCTCTCATGCCGGATTTCTCCATGCATGAGCCATATTACTGAAGAACCACATTTTATTTTGCTCATGGTTCCATACAACAGCTCAAGTTCCTGCTTAAACAAGAGATAGTTTACACTACAAAATCTTCTTTGCTCACATTTTAGCTTTACTTAATTAGTCTCCCATTTTAACCTCTTCTTGAGTTCAACATCCTAATCAAATGGCCAGTGTTTTCAACATGAATATTTGATATATTAGGAATGCAATACTTTAACTAGTACGTTTTGTTCCATTCTAGGATGCAGATGAATAGAGTACCTGAAATGTACAGAAAACGCTTTAACCCTGGATACTTTCCAAAGAAGTTTAATTACTCTTTCATCTGTCTCGGTTCAGAGTCTAAGCGTTAAAACTTGTGTGAGTATCTGGCAACATTCTAAGCTCTAAAATTGTCTCTGGTTAGGTTTTTTTAACCAAATGAGTAATGTTCAAAACATGCTGGCAAAAAGAGATGACTCAATATGATACACAACCTTAATTCTTAGACAGTGGCTTTCCATTGCATGCTTGTGGTATTCTTTCTAAAGAGTACAAGGACATGGAATTTGTAAGCTTGCAGCTTCCTGGTGGTAATCCTCTGGAGCACATGATTTTGCAAATCCAGATGACAAACTGATTAGTGATACCTTTAAAGAAACAGGAGTTTTATTTGAAAGGATGGCCTAACATCATGTTAACTAGACCTTTAAAAAAGCCTCATTGTGAAAGTTTCATGTGGATATCTTGACTCATTTGTAGGCTAAAACAGATGCTCCTATGAAGCACTGTACTGGTCAGTGTTTAGGATGGGACTGAACTTGCCAAAGCTGTCTTGCAACATCTGGTACTGAAAGCTGACTCAAAGCATGATGGTAGCTGTTTACTGCAGGTCAATACTGCCAGCAACTGCAGCTGTTGCCAACTATAGCTTAATGCTGTTCTGTGAGGTTATCTGCATAAGGGATGCTGTGAGCAACTGAATATGGGTACTTGCCTAAGTGAATACCCCTGTTCAAATGATCATGAACAGGATCAATATGGAATCTGTGGAACTACTTGCCACAGGATATGGTGTTAGCACCTGGCCTAGATGCCACTAAAAGGGGACTGAATTATTTTATAGAAGAAACTTCCATTACAGGTTACAAGCCATGATGGGTATACCTCCTGTTTCCAAAAGGAGGCTATGTTTGAATGCCAGATCAAGGAAGTAGCAAGAGGATGCAGTTATCTTGTTGTCTTGTGTGCTCCCTGAGAATCTGGTGGGTCACTGTGAGATACAGGAAGTTGGACTAGATGGGTCTTTGGCTTGATTGGCAGGTTTCTTCAAGTTACGTTTTTATGACACAGCCTAGATTGCTGCCAGCTACAGAAATGGTGATTCAACCTGTTGCCTCACCTTTCAATTTTTAAGACCCTCCCCCCAGGAAAAAAGGAAGACTGAAGCAGAAGCATTCTGCAGAAGCGCGCTCGGCCTCTGGGAACAAAGTGCCAGGTAAGGCACTGCGAATTTAGCATCTGGGCGAGTTCAGCAGCAGGGCAAGGAAGCCAGGGCCCCAGACACCGGCCCTCTCTTCCCTTGAGAAGAGAAGCAAACGAGTGTAGGGTTTTTTAAGTACCCCTAAATAAAAACAACAACAAAAGCTATGCAGTCAGACAGCCAGCAGCAGGGCAGGGGCTATCCAGTGTTCTGCATCGAGTGTAACATGTATGACTATAGGCCTCTGGGGCATGTCATGGGTGTGTCCTCGGGGCAAGGAGCTCCAGGGTCTCAGGGAACGTGTCCGCTCCCTTGAAGCCTTGGTGGCCGACCTGGAGAAGCAGAGGCAGGCAGAGAAGGACCGTGGGGAGACTTCCAGGGATGATCAGACTTTGTCCCAACCTCAGGTGTGCAGCTCCTCAGTTGCCCGGGTGGGAAGTCTCAGGGCTGGAGGGAGGACATCATCCTGGAGAGAAGGGAAACAATCCCCTGGGGGGGCCCTTCTCCAGGGGATGGGCCCGTATCCGAACGCACTCAGGATACTTCTCAGTGGGAGGGGGGTCAGGGGCTTCTTGTAGTGGGGGATTTGATTATTAGAAACATAGAGGGGGGGTTTGTGATGGATGTGAGGACCGCATGGCGACTTGCCTGCCTGGTGCGAAGGTTGCGGACATCACTTCTCATCTAGACAGGCTGGTAGACAGTGCTGGGGAGGAGTTAGCGGTTGTGGTGTATGTCGGCACCAACGACGTGGGCAAGTGTAGCCGGGAGGTCCTGGAGGCCAAATTTAGGCTATTAGCTAGGAAGCTGAAAGTCAGGACCTCAAAGGTAGCATTCTCTGAAGTGCTACCTGTTCCACGTGCAGGGCCAACTAGGTAGGCAGAGATCAGGGGTCTCAATGCGTGGATGAGACGGTGGTGTAGGGAGGAGGGGTTTAGATTTGTTAGGCACTGGGGAACGTTTTGGGACAAGCAGGGCCTGTACAAGAGAGACGGGCTTCACTTGAACCAGAATGGAACCAGACTGCTGGCGCATAACATTAAAAAGGTGGCAGAGCAGCTTTTAAACTGATCCCTGGGGGAAGGCCAACAGGAGCCAAGGGGCATCTGGTTCGGGACTCCTCATCCTTATGGGATGAGGATTAGGAGGTTAGAGAACAACAAGACAAAGGCAAAGTAGGAGAAGAAATAGGGAATGGTAGCGTGATGGGATGTGATAGATGGTTTGGCACAATGAGAGGATGCAGAGACAAAGGAGCAAATAAGCAGCCCATCCTGGGGCATTCCATGTACAAAAGCTTTTATGCAAATGCCTGAAGTCTCCAAGCAAAGATGGGAGAACTGGAATGTTTGGTGACAAGGGAAAACATTGACATAGAGGGCATAACGGAAACCTGGTGGAATGCGGAGAATCAGTGGGATACCGCAATCCCGGGCTATAAACTCTACAGGAGGGACAGGCAGGGGCATGTTGGAGGTGGGGTGACCCTTTATGTTAAGGAAGGGATAGAATCCAGCAAAGTAGAGATTGAAGGTGGGTCCGACTCCACCGTAGAATCTCTGTGGGTTAAATTACCAGGCCTGAGAAGTGATGTAATAGTGGGGGCGTACTATCATCCTCCAGACCAGAAATCGGACGTGGACCTTGAAATGAGGAAACAGATCAGGGAGGTGACAAGGAGGGACAGGGTTGTAATCATAGGGAACTTCAATTATCCTCATATTGACTGGGTCAATTTGTGTTCTGGTCACGATAAGGAAACCGGATTTCTTGACGTGCTAAATGACTGTGGCTTAGATCAGCTAGTCACGGAGCCCACCAGAGGACAGGTGACTCTGGATTTAATATTGTGCAGCACTCAGGACCTGGTTAGAGATATCAATGTTACGGAGCCATTGGGAAACAGTGATCATGCTGCAATCCGTTTCGACATGCACGTCGGGGGAAGAATACCAGGCAAATCTCTCACAAAAACCCTTGAATTCCAACGGGTGAACTACCCTCAGATGAGGAGGCTGGTTAGAAGAAGGTTGAAAGGGAAGATAAAAAGAGTCCAATCTCTCCAGAGTGCATGGAGGCTGCTTAAAACAACAGTAATAGAGGCCCAGCAGAGGTGTATACCACAAAGAAAGAAGGGCTCCACTAAATCCAGGAGGGTGCCCGCATGGCTAATGAGCCAAGTTAGAGAGGCTGTAAAGGGCAAAGAAGCTTCCTTCTGTAAATGGAAGTCTTGCCCTAATGCGGAGAATAAAAAGGAACATAAACTGTGGCAAAAGAAATGTAAGAAGGTGATACAGGAGGCCAAGAGAGACTATGAGGAACGCATGGCCAGCAACATTAAGGGGAATAATAAAAGCTTCTTCAAATATGTTAGAAGCAGGAAACCCGCCAGAGAAGTAGTTGGCTCTCTGGATGGTGAGGGAGGGAAAGGGGAGATAAAAGGAGACTTAGAGATGGCAGAGAAATTAAATGAGTTCTTTGTATCTGTCTTCATGGCAGAAGGCCTCGGGCAGATGCCGCTGTCCAAACGGCCCCTCCTGACCAAGGAATTAAGTCCGATAGAGGTTAAAAGAGATGTTTCAGACCTCATTGATAAATTTAAGATCCAGGCCCTGATGGCATCCACCCAAGCGTTATTAAGGAATTGAAGAATGAGTTGCTGATCTCTTGACTAAAATATGCAACTTGTCCCTCAAAACGGCCACAGTGCCAGAGGATTGGAGGATAGCAAATGTCATGCCAATCTTTAAAAAGGGAAAGAGGGCGGACCCAGGAAACTATAGGCCAGTCAACCTAACATCTATACCGGGTAAGATGGTGGAATGCCTCATCAAAGATAGAATCTCAAAACACATAGACGAACAGGCCTTGCTGAGGGAGAGTCAGCATGGCTTCTGTAAGGGTAAGTCTTGCCTCATGAACCTTATAGAATTTTTTGAAAAGGTCAACAGGCATGTGGATGCAGGAGAACCCATAGACATTATATATATGGACTTTCAGAAGGCGTTTGACACAGTCCCTCACCAAAGGCTACTAAGAAAACTCCACAGTAAGGGAATTAGAGGACAGGTCCTCGCATGGATTGAGAACTGATTGGAGGCCAGGAAGCAGAGAGTGGGTGTCAATGGGCAATTTTCACAATGGAGAGAGGTGAAAAGCAGTGTGCCCCAAGGATCTGTCCTGGGACCGGTGCTTTTCAACCTCTTCATAAATGACCTGGAGACAGGGTTGAGCAGTGAAGTGGCTAAGTTTGCAGACGACACCAAACTTTTCCGAGTGGTAAAGACCAGAAGTGATTGTGAGGAGCTCCAGAAGGATCTCTCCAGACTGGCAGAATGGGCAGCAAAATGGCAGATGCGCTTCAATGTCAATAAGTGTAAAGTCATGCACATTGGGGCAAAAAATCAAAACTTTAGATATAGGCTGATGGGTTCTGAGCTGTCTGTGACAGATCAGGAGAGAGATCTTGGAGTGGTGATGGACAGGTCAGTGGAAGTGTTGACCCAATGTGTGGTGCCAGTGAAGAAGGCCAATTCTATACTTGGGATCAATAGAAAAGTTACTGAGAAGAAAACAGCTAATATTATAATGCCATTGTTGTACAAATAGATGGTAAGGCCACACCTGGAGTATTGTGTCCAGTTCAGGTTGCCGCATCTCAAAAAAGACATAGTGGAAATGGAAAAGGTGCAAAAGAGAGTGACTAAGATGATTACAGGGCTGGGGCACCTTCCTTATGAGGAAAGGCTATGGTGTTGAGCCTCTTCAAAGAGGCGCCTGAGGGGGGACATGATTGAGACATACAAAATTATGCAGGGGATGGACAGAGTGGATAGAGAGATGCTCTTTACACTCTCACATAACACCAGAACCAGGGGACATCCACTAAAATTGAGTGTTGGGAGAGTTAGAACAGACAAAAGAAAATATTTCTTTACTCAGCGTGTGGTTGGTCTGTGGAACTCCTTGCCACAGGATGTGGTGATGGCATCTAGCCTGGACACCTTTAAAGGGGGATTGGACAAGTTTCTGGAGGAAAAATCCATTACAGGTTATAAGCCATAATGGGTATGTGCAAACTCCTGATTTTAGAAATGGGCTATGTCAGAATGCCAGATGCAAGGGAGGGCACCAGGATGAGGTCTCTTGTTATCTGGTGTGCTCCCTGGGGCATTTGGTGGGCCGCTGTGAGATACAGGAAGCTGGAATAGATGGGCCTATGGCCTAATCCAGTGGGGCTGTTCTTATGTTCTTATGACAAGGAGACAAGGCAGAGATGCCTGGCATTTCAGGCCGCAGTGGAGTATTTATACCTGTTAAGGACTAGATTGTTCTACACGTCCCAGCATTCCTGGCAGGCAAAATGATGCTTTGCACATCATTCTTGAGGAGAGCCTGATTTGCAGCTTCTGACTTGCAACTCAGTCTTGAAGCCACTGTGCTACACCAGCTTTACCACTTTTGCCTTCCTATGCTGGTAAAAGATGCTATACTGGGGCCTGAAGAATTCATAGCCAACTTTGCTCCTTTTCTCCTGGCCCAGGGAAATGATTCTCAGGAACCTAGAACAGGGCATTACTAGCTGACTGTTGCAATAACTGTCACAGTCCTTCTTTCTGTATTTTCCCTTGCAAAGGGCAGTTGTTTGCAGGCTGCAGATAGTTCTGCTGTGTCAGGAGTCAAGACTGTCTGAGAGAGCCCTGGTGCTGGTAACTGCAGGCACTGGGTGCTGTTCTCTAATCACTATTTATGTTAAGTGCAGTAGAGAAAGCAATGTTGACTCTTCCTAGCCGTTTGCTTGTGCCTTTTGTGTGAGAGAGGTATGGTGCTGATTAAGTGATGCCATCATGGTGTTCCTGCTGTTGCTGCTTGTTGATTGGTGACTGCCTGCCTGCCAAGCATGCCTAATGTGTCTGCAGTGTTGAGAACATTGTTGTGATTGGTGGGTAGCTGCATTCCTGGGGGCTCTGTAGGAATGGCCATCGCTGTTGCTATGTTGGCTGATTTTTCCTACTGATATTACTGCACATTTGACATAGCTGCTGGGAAGGCATGGGATATCAGGTAGTCACACAAATGTAAATTCCAGCAAACAGTGCATTCTTGGTTTGACTAGGACTGTACCATAACATCACTAATAAATTCCATAGTGGCTTGATTTTGCTATCAAGGAAAATGTTTTTACATTGTTTCCAGAAAATGCCAAAGCTTGACCTTGCCGATTCTCCAAGCTGGAATTCCACAATGGTGAGACATGCAACTGCACAACGTTCAATTTTATTAAATAATAAAATGTATCATTTATTTGTTACATTTGTAGCCTGTACTTTCTTCATGGACTTCAAAGCTGCATTTTAGCCTTACAACCCTCCTAGGTAAGTTACACTGATGGCTTGTTTATGGCCACTCAGTGAACTTCATAAATGAGTAGGTATTTGACCCTGAGCGTCCTATGTGCAAACCCAAACCTCTAGCCCAGGAAACCTCAATGTTTCTCAGACTGTGGGTCGGGATCCACTAGGTGGGTTACGAGCCAATTTCAGGTGGGTCCCATTCATTTCAATATTTTATTTTTAATATATTAGATTTGATGCTACCATGGTGTGTGACTGCATTTGGGGAATTGTTACAGATCTGTAATTTTAATAGGCTACTGTTTACCTGCTTTTAACAATGATAGACAATGGGGCTTACTCCTGGGCAAGTTTAGATAGAATTGCAGCCTGGGTTGTCAAAAATTTTCCTGCTTGATGACGTCACTGCTGATCATTAATCTGGAAGTGATGTCAGGCGTCACTTCTGGTGGGTCCCAACATTTCATTCTTTTTCATTCTAAAAAGTGGGTCCTGCTGCTAAAAAGTCTGAGAACCATTGCTCTAGCCACTATACCACACTATTTGACAGATATGCGATATATTATGTATTCAGGAGTTAGTAGAATCAGATACATCCAGGGGGAAAGTTTTTAATATGTCACATATCAATTTTATTAACTTAAACACAAAATTAATGGAGGAAATATTTCTGTACACAATTGTGGACACAACATACTTTTTGTACAATAAGGTCCAGATGAACTTTTTTAGTCAGCATATTGACTCCCCAAAAATTGAAACCAAGAAAAAAAAAAAGTTCATCACTTTTTTTGCTTGAAGCAAAAAAGAATTTAGTCACAGCCCCTGCCATTAAAAGATTTATGTTATGTGCTTAATTGTACAGACTATAAGTAGTCCCTGAACTGGCTTGCTCTTGATACATAAAATTATTGAAGACAGGGGACATTTTTATATTCAGTCTGAAAAATCCACAAAATAATTATAAACTGTAGCAGCAATATGCCTCCTCCTGTAAAAGAGGGTGTTGCCTCACAGCTACTCTTGTTACTTTGCTAGTAGCTGGCTGAGAAGCTGATGTATTTCACAAAAACAAAAATCAAGGTGAAGAAAGAACCAGAACAAATGAGAGATTTATTTTTAACAAAGGTAACAGTGAAAAGGAAGTATCAAGGCTGAAGCCAAGAATTTAGACACACAGATCTGATGCAGACATAGCAAAGGGCATCTCTTAATCATACGTATACCATTAGCAGCAGACTATCAGATTGCATGTGTACCCCCTTTACCCTACCTCACTCTTTGAGTTCTCCCTCTCATCTTAACTATAATTAAGTATTTTGGTTAAGTGGAGAACCTAGAAAGCTCTAAGCACATTCATATTTGTGCCATAACCATGGTTAAGGCAAAGTCAGACTTTGCTCTGGAGAAGGGTATGAGCATGCATGTTAACAATGATTAAGAAATACACATCCCAGTTCTAACCAAGGCCTGTGCTCTGAGGCAGTGCAGGGGGCTGGTATGCGGGTGGGAAAGCCAGAGCCTTCCCCTGCATACTGACCGAAAGGCTGCAGCCTTGCCATGCATGCTGGCAGAGCGATGGAGCCCCACCTGAGCAGGTAAGTGTGGTGCAGAGAGCATAATAGGGTGGGAGGGTAGGGGACTGAACAGAGTGGGGGAGGGCAGGGATGGGGCAGTGATGGGGTGGAAGGTGGGCAGATTGGCCCCTGGAGGGGAGGTGGGTTCAGCTGTGGTGGAGCACACCTAACCCTCTTGGACCCAAGCTGCCTGAACAGATCAACTTGGACTTGCACAAGCAATATCACTAGCACAGGTCTAAGTTCACCCATAGCAGCTACTGAGGCTTACCCTGGGGCAAGGGAACATGTGTCACCCCAAGGAGACCTCCAGAAACAAAAACTTCTCTGTAGGATGCAGCATAGCCTGCACCAGCATCATCGCAAAGGATTTAGTTAGGCTTGGACTGACGCACACCCATTGATACATCAACAACAATTTGAAGGAAAAGTTATTGGCTTCTTTATGGTATCCATGTTTTACATAAGACAGAAAATAGTTCAAATGCAATTACCGTATTTTTCGCTCTATAAGACGCACCCGACCATAAGACGCACCTAGTTTTTAGAGGAGGAAAACAGGAAAAAAAATATTCTGAACCAAATAGTGTAATAAAATATGTCTCTCCGCTGCTCTGTTTCCATGCTCCTTAGCATATTTTACTACCTCTAGTTTAAAAGGAATTTTATATGCTAGCCTTTTCTGCTTTATCATCCTTGCACTGGTAGAATGAGGTACTGTAGTATTTTTCTGCAAGTGCATTGTCACTAAGCATTACATTTGCATTACCACTGAGCGCCTGCATTTACATTACAATTTGCATTTGCATTACCATTGTATTTGCATTACCATTGAGCACAGGCAGGACCCTGGTCAGGGGCAGAAGCACCTGCCAAGGAGGCTCTGCTGCTCTGAGAACGCCTGCAGCTTTGCAGTATTCGCTCCATAAGACGCACACACTTCTCCCCCCACTTTTTTCTTGGGGGGGAAGTGCGTCTTATGGAGCGAAAAATACGGTAAGTGAGTTATAAACACTATTGCAGTCCAAACAAAATTGGCAATAACTATTTTACTTTGTCCATTGCCGGCAATGGACCAATAGAAAATTCTAGTTACTGTTGTAAGTTTAACGATGCACAGATGCACCAGATATATGCCATTCTAATTTCATGTTAGAAAGGGATTTTAGACAGGAAAAAAATTTAAATCAAAACTGCTCATACATTTTCCCAAAGTTGAAGGTCTTTATGACACTGTGTGACCTCTTTCCTCACAATACTTTCAGCACTCACTGTATACTCACAGTATAGGTAGGAGAGGTCTGGGATCAGTGATCTGCTTCAGCAGTTAAAGCAAAACTACATTTCCCATCATGTTCTGTCCTTCCGGTGTTACCTCAGGGCTAATTCTGGTTTGCTTCAGAATCTACTCATTGCAGGATTATACCTCCCATTATTATGTTCTACCCATTCTCAGCACACATATGTGTGATATTTCAAGGAGTTTGTGATTTTAGCAAGAAATCAAAGCTTGAATGCTGACACAACCACCAAAAATTATTGTTTTAAGCAGAGTTGGGGGGTCAAAATAGCAGGCACAGTTTCAGTTAATTCTTATCCAATAAGTGCACCCCAACCAAATAATCCACTCTAAGAGAAAGGGGTTGCTTTATGTTTGGATTGCATGAACACTTCGTTTTATTATCCTAAAAGGCAAGCTACATTACATAAAATAGGTTTTTTTGTTCTTCAATTTACTACATTTGGGGGAAAAATGAATAGATTATTCACTTCCCCGGTGCTTCAGATCTATCAGTAAAGAAAATGAAATGAAAGAGCAGAGCACTACTCTTTGTTTCCAAGTGTGCTTTCTAAGGGCCACTTCTAACCATACCATTTACATTCACGTATACAAATCTAGGCACAAAATACATATGTTTCACATCAGTTAAGAATACACATGTATATTTAAATATTTGCTTTTCTTGGCAAAGTATGCTGAAGTTGTGAAAGACTGCATGTACTTCACCAATAAAAGTGGCAATTTAAACATGCAAACCATTCTCAACTGGCTCAAGGTATTTTGTGCTTGGACATTTATACTCAAGTACCAAATGTAAATAAGAAGCCATCTCATGATGAGCAGGGTGAAAGAAGGGAAAGTGTACAAGCAGCTCTTGATATACATGGGGTTTATGTTCTTGGAAATAAACATGTATATTGAAAACATAAATATATTTTTTCCCATAGGAACCAATGTAATTGGTATGGATCCGGGGAAATGTCACTGACCACTCACATTGATGACTGATAATTACAGTGGGAGGCTGCTGGGAGTGGGATAGCGAGGCTGCCAAAGTCAATGGGTGAGATAATTTGCAGTTAGGGGGAAAAGTAACAGTCATGCTAACAGTTGACTTCTGCTTGCCCAAGATGACGTAGGGGGGAGAGTTGAGGAGGGAGGCTGCTGGGAGTGGCAACTGATATCAACGGCTGAGAAAGCAATGAGGAAAACAAAGATGCTGGTAAGAAAACGGGCAGCCCAATTTTAACAGTGGTGGAGGCGCCAGGTGCAATGGCGCCAAAATGGCGATCAATGTATCACTGAGGCTTCTGGAGGCATCCTTAGGGGAAGGGGACTTCTGGGGCCGCAATGGATCTCCTCCAGTTTAAGGGCACAGGGGCCGCAATGGATCTCCTCCAGTCTGTGCTGGCTGTTGTGCTGGTGCACTGTTGGAGCTCCGTGTCGGGTTTTTCAGACCTACATGGAGCATAGAATATGGTGAAGCAGGGCTCCACCAGTCTCCCCCGCCCTTCCTCCCACCCCAGAACGCCTCCCCTCCCTCCCAGAAACCCCACATCGCTGCCCAGCAGTGCACCTTACAATGGGTGCTCCCTTGGCATCGGCCTCCTGGTGCTGCACACAGCAGCAGCACTCCTTGCTTTCCCTGTGCTATAAACAGAGCTCAGCACCGGTGCTGGGAAGGAACAGGATTGGTTCCTGAGATAGTAGTAAGCGGCAGCTCTGTTAATGCATTTTCTTTGTCTCTTTTTTATCTTCTGGCTTTAGAGAAGTCTCCCCCCAAAAGAAAGCTGCCAGTATCTAATGGAGTTGCTCATTAGCAACTAATTAGCAGCTAATTGGCCATGTTATTTCAAAAACTAACAGAGTAAATTAGACTTCTGGTATTAATTTGCAAATCATGCTATTTTGAAAATGTCCATTTTAAGACCATGTTAATCAAGAACTGCCTGCAACTAGTGCTTTGATATAATAGATTTACCAAGGGAAAAAAATGTACAGAAAAAGAACAGAAAGAAGTGAAAAGCAATTCCTTGTTGACACTTGACATCCATGCTTTTGGTCTTGACAAATTGATCTAAAAAAAATTGCATTATCTACATATTTATACACAATACTTTCATAAGGCACAGCACAATAGCTTGTGCATACAATGCCTCATATTTCACCCAAAAGCCATTACTACCTTTTAATAGTATTTGCCAAAACAATATGTAAAACATCCATCCATTACAAATTTACACACAAAAAAATTATTCCTGTACACGATTGTCTCAGTGATGTACCTATTTGCTTAAATTAGACATACTTTAAACTACTTTGCAATGTGCTAGAATTAAAATCATGTTATCAGAAGACAGAGACTCGTTATACCCTTTCATTTATCATACATATCCACATTTAGGTGATGATGTAAAAACAGAGTCTGTTCATAAATAAGTAAAGATTGACAGAGTACCCTGGGTCTGAGCAACTAAAAAAAAGAAAAAAAGTAAACCTTTTCAAGAAATGTATCCAAGGGATTCTTTTTTAAAAGCTTAGTCTTTGTTGTGCAATCAAGTTTGCTGTATATAAGAAGGTGTGTGCACCACACTGAAGATCCTAGAAACCACAAAGCACTTCCCAGTCTCTTCACAGGTATGAACCTTTCAATGTAGCAAATGTGGTAAAGACACATTTGTGAAACATTCTCATCATGGCTTGTTTTCATTGGATTCACAGCACTAGAATCAACAGCTGCTTCTGAAGAAAAAGACATGCTCCTCCATTTACTGGAAGGGCAAAGGTTAAGACCAGTTGCAGCTGTACGTCAACATGATGAAGTCACGAAGTTCTGTAGCCCAGTGCTGACACAAGACACAGGCATGCTGTCCATGTGCATGAGGAAAGTTCCGGGGTTACAAAGTGCTACTATAAGTACTCCAGTTCCAAGGCATGATGAAGGGCCATAAGGTCAGAGTGACTTGTGATCCTCCAAAACGGCATGGCATGCTGCAAACAATACAAGCGCAATGTAAGGATAAAAGTCACATGTTGATATTTTATGAGCACAGAACAGCTTTGAGCCTTTACATATTGGAAAGGCAAGCCAATAATAATGAGAGAACACAAAAATGTATCCACTCATTTTTTTTTTAAAGACAACATTAAGTACAGAAGTAAAATTTGAAAGTTTACAGAAATAACACATCTTAAAACAATGTGTCAAATGACTCTTTAGAATTTTGCAGCTATTGGTACAGGATAGACAAAAACACTACCACACAGACAGTTAAATATTACCCTCCTCTTACCCCTAAGATGTTTACCTATCTCTCACCTATCTCTCTTGGATAGCAGGTGATAACACTATAAGCCTCACGAAGACGTACAGGTGAATGTCGCTTAGTGACGTTCTGACCAGCGCAGCCCACATCTGTGAAGGTTGCCGCTGGTCTCTGTTCACCCCCCCATCTCTGAAGCTGAGGGAAGCTGTACTCCCCTTGACTCTGGAGGCTTTTCTGAGTCTCACACACATCTGTATGCTGCCCCTGTGAAGCCCAAGAAAACCTCCAAAGTCAAGGTGAGTGCAGCTCCAAGCCTTGGAGGCTTTGCATAATGTCAAGCCTCACTTGGCGACAGGGGTGCCCCTGCATCCCTGTTGCTAAGTGACACACGACTGTACAATAGAATAGGAGGGGGGGGGCCTATAGCCTAAGCATTGGTTTTGCATGTAGAAAGTCCCAGCTTCATATGTAAAAATTCTCAGGTTCAATCCTCAGAGGAAATAGTGATACTTTGGGAAGCCACTGCCAAACTTGTTTGGACTCTGGGCCAGCCGAGGGAAATTGGTGGTGGTGGCAGACTTTGATGAGGAGCAAGGAGGGCAGAGGAGCCAGCTGGAGAGGGCGTATCTCAATGGCAAATGCACATACAGGATTCTATCCATTTTCCAGCCCGCCCTGTCCATTCCTCTCCTCTGATACTCACAAGCTACATAGCTTGCATGGCTTTAAGGAAACACATAAGTGGCCAGAAAGCCTCGTGAGGGGTAAGAAAAAGATGTTTACCTATCTCTCACCACCACCATAGCAGGTAGTGGTGGTCTGTTGGCATAACGGCAGTGGCAGACATCCCCAGCCCTGTGCCCCGCAAAGGTCTGCAATGATGCCCCCCACAGGGGGGCCCGCACCCACACACAAATCCACCCCCTGCACTCATCTGAGGCTCACAGAGCCTTGTGTGACCGCAGGCTACCTCGGGGAAGCTTCTGAAGACTTCACTGAGGCTTTAAACTGTGCTTCTGCTTTTCTGGAAACACTGTTTCTGACATCATCAGGAGCCTCAGAGAGGCTTCCATGGGGTCCTAAAGACTTGAGCCTGGGGCATTTACCCCATCAAATTCACCACTGTGGGAGGTCCACCACTGCACAACTGCATGCTATACCATGGCAGGGGATAGGATACCATGTGCAAATCCAAGTACACAATATAAACATGTCAATTCTCAACAGCAGTAATTTCTGAAAATGTACTAGCAATGCTAAGTAAATGTGTAATATGATTTAAAAAATACTTTGTCCTGATGAAATTTTGTGGCAATTGTGTCAAATCTTATTCAACTGATTCCTGCTCTAGTCTTCTTTTGAAGTTTGCATGTCAACACTACATTTAGATATACAGGTTGAGCCTCATTGTTCGCTGGGTTCCATTTCAAGTACTCACTTGGATGGCAAAAAACGCACTATAGCAAATCAATTTAAAAGACAAATTTCTTTGCTCCTGTGATTTAAAAACAGCCTTGCTGACCTTTGCAATGTTAAGATAGAGTCATTAAGACGACAATCCAACAATCAGTCTCTCTCAAAGTGCTTAGAAAGGCTTCACTCAACCCCTTCCTTCACCAATGCAAAGTATCTTTCTTTCACTGTTCAGGGGGAAGGGAGGGGTTGCCTGGAGAGAGGAGGATTGATGGATTGTAGGCCAGCTGCCCTCTCTCTCTCTCTCATTAAGGAGGCTATTGTTAAAGGACTGTTCAGTTTTTAAAAACTGATTTTAAAGGGGTGCATTTTTCCCCTTCTCCAGGGATCAGCACATTCCTTCTCATTTGCAGTAGCCATTTGTGTTGAGTCAAATCCGTGCATAAGAAATCCGTGTATAAATAGGCTGGACCTGTATTGATTCTAATAATTTGTGCCTGCATGTAAAGCAACACATCAAAAATAATAGCAATATTCAAAAAGCACAAATGTATATATAGGTGGGCCTGTGTTGGTTCTGAACCCATGGGTGGGGGGGAGGCACGTGGATCTTCTGAACATGATCAGAGCACTCTGGTTGTGTCTAGAGGGTGTTCTGAGGGTCAGGCAGGCTGATACTCAGAATGCCTGTTTCAAGCAAAAAAAAAAAAAGGGAATTCTGTTTTCCCCCAGTAAACCAGAATTGATGTTTTCGTGCCCTTGTATTGCATTCTGAGGCCTGTGAAATCACTGCATGGATAGAAGGCCACCTGTACAAGCACAAGTAGTTCTGTTCATGAGATGGAGGGATTGCTCATTTTCCTTTCCACTTGCAGATCTTTCCACCATGTTTTTAATTCTATTTTGGAATATCTCCCAACCTTTAGAAGAAAATAAATCAGGAGATGTGAAGGGAAAAGCCCAATTGTGCAAATTAAATTTTATGCATGTTGGTTAAAAAATTATGACTTCCCAAAAATGTCTCCCTGTTTGTGCTTTAATCTGAATCATTCAAAATAATTAAGAACAGCTAATTCATATTTGTCATATTTGTCTGAATCATTAAGAGCATCCTCATGATTCAGTTACAACGAACTATTAAAAAGTTCACAAATGTGCAGTTTCACAGTTCTTATTGTTAACTGGACTGTTAGTGCTTACAGCCCGTTCACAGCAGCTTCTTTTTCTTAGAAAGCAAACAGGTTAAGAATCCATCTTGGACAAAACACCCAGCAATGAAGCCCGAAGTGACATAAAATTTAGTGACAATAAAGTCAATAATATATTGGTCGCTGTCAAAACATGTTCTTTTAGAAAACTT
Source organism: Tiliqua scincoides (assembly GCF_035046505.1). Lineage (NCBI taxonomy): Eukaryota > Metazoa > Chordata > Lepidosauria > Squamata > Scincidae > Tiliqua > Tiliqua scincoides. The sequence continues at coordinate 38,155,913 of NC_089824.1, read as the reverse complement.
GTTGGCAAGTGAATTAAACAGCTTATTAAAGCAAAAAATCAAAACATATCACTGTGCTGTTCAAATCAAGTCAAGGTAATTCTTTCTCAATGGTTCATATTATACTGGTCATTGTTCACACTGACCTTATAACAATTTTCCCATGCGGAATATTTTAAAGATGAATGTTTAAGTTTCATTCTACTAGCTAAATAAAGAGAAAATCTGAACCAGGAACATAGGCATGTTTGAATAAACCAAAGACATGAATAACAGGAAAAAACACAGATTACATCATCCATGAAGGGTGAAAATGTGATTGTGAAAACTCACTATCCTTAAGCTGTAAAGCAGGTTTTCAATGTAAGTAAAATATATTTTATATAAATAAGGGAGGAAAAAAGATAACCATCACCTTTCATATTCAAGACACTCATGGGAAAATATTTCAAAAATGTACAAGGAAAATGCAATGTGGTTTAAATTTTATCACTTTAGTTGTGCACAGCTTGTTAGAGTATGTATTTGCAAATTAATCTACAGTTGTCTTTATTTTCAGCTGCTATAGTATAAGCAGAAGTCCTAGAACAATATGAGAGAGCAATCAATGTGATGTTAAGAAGACAAAAAAATTGTACTAAATTAACAGCTATTCCAAGCCAGTAAGAAGCTGGGGTTTGTCTCATGGCTTTTGGCTCTGCCTCCCCCTCTCCCTCAGTATTGTTCACATCCTTGTAAGGGCTTGAAGTAAATGCTGGTGCAATAGTGCTGATGGCTGCTTTTTAGGGGTTTGACCAGCTCATAGATATACAGTAGCCTTGTGAATTCTCTACTTGTGGATTGTTGTGGATGGATGGCATGGATTCATCCAGAATCCACTTTAAGAATAGTTCTTACATGATGTTCATATTCATATACTGCATTAAATATATTAGAAACACATAATATTGTATGGAGCCCACCTCCAGATAAATAGTGCGTTATTTAACACCCTTTCACTGGGCTCTCCAAACGCTACAACATGTTAACAGGTTTATATTATTAACACTAACGAAGTGTTCTGGTTTCCTCTCCAAGTTCTTCCAGGTCTTACATATCCAGCCTCTAATTACAGGGGTGGCCAAACTTGCTTAATGTAAGAGCCACATACTATAAACTTCAGGTGTTTGAGAGCCACAATATTTAAGAAGCATTTCAATTTTCAAACACAGAGGGTCCTCTTTATCTGCAGGTTTGGAACCCGCAGATTTGACCCACTGTGAGTTCAAAACTCATGTCTGGAGGACCCACAGAGGATCTCCAGATACGACAGTAAGTGCCTTCTGGTTGTGTCTGGAGATCTTCTAAGGTGTGGGAAGTTTGCACGTGGCCTTCCCATGCCTCAGAAAGAGTCTGAGAAGCACTTCCAGTTTGCTGAAAAAGCGGAAATACGTCTCAGAGTCCTTCTGAGGTGCAGGGAGGCTGCATGTGAATTCCTTGTACCTCAGAACACCTCTGGGTGCAAATGGAAGGTACTTTCAATCATGTCTGGATGTCCATGTGGATCCACCTGTGGATCTCAGTACCTGTGGATTTGGTATCCGATTGGGGGGGGGGGGTCTGGGAACAGATCTCAGGTGGAAACCCATGTCCATCCTGTATATTTATTCACCATGAACACTGAACTTATGTTTTAATACAATGGACTCTCAGTTTATACCTGGTAAATAATTATAAAGTTTGAAAATTTCTTATTTACCTTTTATATTAACTGAGATGCAAAAATGAGGTCAGCCAACAATTTCCAAGAGCTGCACAGGCACAAAAAAACAGAAAACAAAAATACAACTTGTCTTTTGTAACAAAAAGTAGATTTCCTTAACTCAAAACAGACTAATGGACTGATTGTTCAAAGAGTCAATGAGATGTTATTATGACACAGCATGGAATCAATAAGATGTTATTATGAGTCAGCTCTCTTTTCCAGGTATCAGAGCTAATACTCGAACTTCTATTCAGTTGTGTAAGTGTTATCAAGCTGGCCACTATTTTTGTTGGTTACTGATTGGTTGGTGTTCTACAGTAAAATAGATAAAGTTAATGGGAGTGACAGCATGAGTTAACAGAGTGCGTGACACCAACTGTAGAGATGCCACTGGTGAGAAGGTTGGGTTTTGTTGGTCACTGGCTTAGATGACTTTTAAAGTAGATTCTAAACTTTCATGGTGAACTATAATCTATCAGTGGTTATTAACCATCATGCTACAATGAACTTTTAAGAGGGTATTGGACAAATTTCTGGAGGAAAAGTTCATCACGGGTTACAAGTCATGGTAGGTATGTGCAAGATAGAGGTAGGCTACCTCCGATTACCAGATGCAGGGGAGGGCACCAGCATGCAGGTTGTGTCTGTTGTCTAGTGTGTTCCCTGAAGCATTTGGTGGGCCACTGTGAGACAATGGAAGTTGGACTAGATGGGTCTTTGGCCTGATCCAGCAGGGCTCTTCTTATGTTCTTAACCTCCAGATGCAGTATGTCACTGAGTATTATGTGCAGGAGAACAATAGCAAGGGAGGGCACTGACGTTCATCTACTGCTTGTGGGGAAATATTCACTGCATTTATTTTCTGGCCATTATTATTATTCTTTTCATGTCATGATTATTGCTATCACTCAGCCTCACCAACTTCACTGGGTTGTGAGAACAAAAAGAAGGGGAGGAACCATGAACACAACCCCAAGCTCCTTACAGGAAGGGAGATATAATAATGTGAGAAATAATAATGTATGTGAATGCGTACTGGCCTCCCAGTGCTGACATGGGCCCCAGAGGGAGGGGTTTTGGGGTGGGGGAGGGTGGGCGGTGGGCATTCCTGGGGCGGGCAGGGAGTGGGGGGAGGGGCCAGAATCTGGCGGTTATGCTGGATCCTAACCCCATTCCCGGGCAGCCCTGGACAGTCCTGGAATGCTCCGATTTGCACCTCTCTTGAGGTGGTGCAGAACCAAGCAGACCCATTTGGGCTTTATATCTTCACATACACTACCCTGCTATCAGAAACTACTATCTGTATCTTTGAATAGGGGCAGGAAGTTGATATCCAGTAATAGTTGTGTGCACAGTTCTAGGTTGAACCTCTCGGTCTAGCACCTCCATGAACCGACTACTCAATTGGACAGGAAGTGGGGCAGAGACATGAATAATGTTGGTACAGTACAAATAATTTTTATCAGAATGCAGAATATAAGCATGAGGTACCTTTAGAACATATTTGAAGTACTGCTTGACCCAAGATTCCTGTTTAGTAGCACTAATTGGGACGATACCTTAAACCTATTTAAGGTTTAAACCTATGCTTATGGAACTTCTGCACTGACCCAATGACCTATGGTGAATGTTAACATCTACATGAAATTGCTGAGTGAAGTGCTTAGAGATTTGGGAGAGAGGAGTTATCAGTACAGGTCAGTCCTCATCATTTGTGGATTTGACTCACTGCAGATCACAAGCCCTCAATGGAGGACATCCCAGACACAACCATTTTTTACAAAAATGAGAAGTGCAAAAAGTGGTGTTATGTGTGTTTATTTCATTATCACAATTTTGTCCCACCTCTACGAATGGTTTATACACTGATTCCTTTCCCTCCTATTGTTCTGCATAGAACAGCACCTAATCCATTTCACTCCATATCCCTTGTCCTTAGGACTATATAGCAATTATGAATGATGCATACCTGCAAACTCACAGAAATAACCTCAAATTCCAAATGTTTTAAAATCTGTTTGTAAAGTAAGAATCTAAAGACCACAATTTGAGATGGGCTAGGCCAATTACCAGTATTCTAGTAAACATTTACTGGTACATTCCACGATGTAACTTTAGTAGCATTTTGATTTAGGAATTCTCCAGCATGACTCTATCTTTCTTTCTCACTTGGGAAGCAGATATAAAGATGGTGAACTCTATGAATCATAGCTGGACTCCTTGCAATCTCAGTTGCATCAAGTGTTCTGTGAACCAAGTCCAGATAGATTTTCCCCATTTCAAATTACTGCCTGATCTAAATATTTTAATTGTCTTATAAAGTAAGTCTGCAGGAAATTACAGCTTAAGGAAAGGTGACATTGCCACGACTTATCCAATATGGGTGAAATGTAAGAGGGTGTTGCATCCTGCATGAATCATATTTCTTTTAATCAATGAAAAGGGATGCCTTAAAAAAGTCAATTGTGAAATACCTCCTTTTAAAGGATATGCATTTTTCCTTACTGACAAATTCAGTTATAAATAATATGGCACACAGTTCAGCTTTCTGATACAAAGGTCCAGTTTTCTGAAGTGGTGGCAAACATGCTATGATATGTTCTCCTCTTCTGAAATCTGGCAATTGAGTTGCCAATTAGGACAAATAATTTGAATACAAACTTTTTTTGTTAGTTATACACAAATATACAAGTTTGCCACTGTTTTGTAACAGTATGTGCAGCAACATCATTTTCTCAAGTAATATGAATTTTGAGGGTCAGGCTTCTAGTAACAGACTCAATCTTTCTGAACATTAAGTAGCTGGGGATTTTAGAAGGATGATTTGTATTTGAATCCCTGCATTTGACAGGGTCAGGCCTGGTTAGTACTTGAATGGGAGACCGCCTGGGAATACCGGGTGCTGTAGGCTTATACCATAGTCTTTCGAGACTGAAGGTTGCCAGCCAACCAACCATTTGACAAAAGGACTCATATATCACAAGGGATTTATAGAACAGATAGATACCATATGATTTAGCACAGGTAGATACCATCAAACTTTATTAAAAATGGAAGATTAGTCAATATGTTTTCTTCCCCTAGACTGCTGCCAATCTAAACAGCAATGAATATCATGACCATAGATACAATGGAGATTATATAAACTCCTGAAAGATTATATAATCTCCTAATCTCACTCTTTCCTGAAAGGAAGGGCCACTGCACACAGTGGGACTTTACTTCTGAGTAAATATGTATAGGATTGCACTGTGAGTTTCTGTATGAGTCTAAATAGTACACTGTTCGTTGACACTATCTCAACTGAGTTGCCCAGATAAGACACTGCAATCAGAAATGGATTTGGAAATGAATGCTGGTGGCTGTTAAACTCAGTTGGGTCAAGAAGAAACTCAGACTGGAAAAATTAGTTGGCTGGTGTGATACTTTAAGCCCTTGAAAACATGTATATTAATTGTGTAAGACCACCTGTCAGTCTTACATAGTGATTGTGCTTGCTTGGGAATAACTGGATGTTATAACTCCACCCCCTTTTCATTCCTGTTTCCTTACTCCCCGTTTCCTGAATATCTAAGGCGCTACTCAGTATTTTGACCATCATATCTGAGCTGACATCAGGCATTAAATGAGGGTTGAGGAAGGTGAAAAACAAAACTAGACAGATCCAGTTGAGAAGCAGCTGGTACTTGGAGATGACTGCAAGGTTCTTTGACTGACAGCTGGTTCTTAGGTTGGGAAGCTGACTTGACCATCTGAGCCAAATAACAACTGCGACTGCATAAAATTAGTTTGCACAGTATGAAATGTAGCTCACCCCGCTTTCTTATTTTAGTTCAAGCTCTGACTATTCAGATTGCAAGCACAATCTATTTTAGAAAGTATGCAATTTTGTAGTTATATAACACCAGAGGTGTGCTGTAGATGTATTACAAAGAGTATTGCACTGGCTCCAGCTCATTCTCCCTGTAACACTGTGCCAGTGTGGGCCAACAAAGCAGGGAAAGTGCATTTGCTATGGTGGGCAAACAGCCAGCACAGTTTGTTCTCTCCCCAAAAGAACAGGGAAAATTGAAGGAAAATCTCTCTGCTGGCTGCTATGGGAGCGACACAACCACAGGCTGTCCTTTATTATTCTGGCCTTGAGGCAAAGCCACAATTGAAACCTTTATGTTAAACGCATGTAAATATAGTCACGGAGAGCTTAAAAAGTAGTATTTTTGAGGTGAGGTAGGAATCTGAAGGGTTGTAGGCAGAGGGAGATGTTTTTCTTAGACATGAACACATATAGTTACCAAATTCCTTGTTGATATAATTCCACTGAATTCACTGTTGTTTTGCCAGAAGAAAATCTGGCTGTTTCCTTGTGTCCTAGAAATTCCTTCCGGCAACGAAGCACACATGCACGCAGTACTTCTAGAAGAGGTTCTGTACTGTTTGTTCATTTCACAAATGTAAACGCTTACTTAGCCGTGTAGTGAAGGGCACTTTCACAGACTGCTTATTTAGATTAATTGTCCAGTCCTATTGGTGGTGGAATATGGTTCCACCAGCACGTGCTGCCACACAAATGCTGTAAAGTACCTGGTAGCAGTGCAAGGCCCAAGCATGCCAGTAGGAAGGCTGGAGCCTTCTCACTGTTGTCAGCAGAGTGACAGAGGCCCATAGGAGCAGGGTATGTCCAGCACAAGGGTAGGGGGCAGGGTGAAACAGGGATGAGATGGGGCAGCGTTGGACATACCGAACCCAGGAGGTGGGCAGAATTGGCAGCACTAGCTCATGCCAAATCTCAAAGTCCTTCCTGGCCCTCATCTGCCTCCACAGATCAATGCAGACTTGTGCCAGTGATATCACCTCTGGACCTCTGTGTGCCGCTGTACCTCTGTATGGCAGCCTGGCTGATTTCAGAGGAGGCGCAAAAGTGCTTTATGGCACATTTGTGACCTTCCCAGGTTGGCACAAAGGACATACTCCTGTCCACTGCAATCTCAGGATTGCGCTCTGATTTTATTTTCTTTACTGGAGAAAGTTACTGAACCACACCACTCAGCTACCATATAATCACCTGTTTTTTAAGACGCGGTGGGGTGCAATTTATGTGGAAAGACAATTTGGGAGTAAACAATACATTAAATACGTTTCATTACTATGACCCATTCTCATACAAAGAACACAATTCACAATAAGCTTAGATAGGGAAGGGGGAGGTATCATTGCAATACAGTGGTTCTCCTTCTTTCCAAAGTAATTTGGTGTTGTGATAAATGAAGAAGGTTTTATCAGTGGGATACCGCAATCCCAGGCTATAAACTCTACAGGAGGGACAGGGAAGGGCGTGCTGGAGGTGGGGTGGCCATTTACGTTAAGGAAGGAATAGAATCCAGCAAAGCTGAGACTGAAGGTGGGTCCGACTCCACCATAGAACCTCTGTGGGTTAAATTACCAGGCGTGAGGAGCGATGTAATACTAGGGGGGTACTATCCCACTCCAGACCAGAAACTGGAAGGGGATCTTGAAATGAGGAAACAGATCAGAGAGGTGACAAGAAGTGTTGTAATCATGGGGGACTTCAATTATCCTTGTATCCACTGGGTCAATTTGTGTTCTGGTCACGAAAAGGAGACCAGATTTCTTGACATGTTAAATGACTGTGCCTTAGAGCAGCTAGTCATGGAGCCCAACAGAGGACAGGTAACTCTGGATTTAATATTGTGCGGTACTCAGGACCTGGTTAGAGATGTAAATGCTACTGAGCCATTGGGGAACAGTGATCATGCTGCAATCCTTGACTTCCAACGAGCGGACGTCCCTCAAATGAGGAGGCTGGTTAGAAGGAGGTTGAAAGGGAAGGTAAAAAGTGTCCAATCTCTCCAGAGTGCATGGAGGCTGCTTAAAACAACAGTAATAGAGGCCCAGCAGAAGTGTATACCGCAAAGGAAGAAGGGCTCCACTAAATCCAGGAGGGTGCCCGCTTGGCTAATGAGCCAAGTTAGAGAGGCTTCCTTCCGTAAATGGAAGTCTTGCCCTAATGAGGAGAATCAAAAGGAACATAAACTGCGGCAAAAGAAATGTAAGAAGGTGATACTGGAGGCCAAGCGAGACTATGAGGAACGCATGGCCAGCAACATTAAGGGGAATAATAAAAGCTTCTACAAATATGTTAGAAGCAGGAAACCTGCCAGAGAGGCAGTTGGCCCTCTGGATGGTGAGGGAGGGAAAGGGGAAATAAAAGGAGACTTAGAGATGGCAGAGAAATTGAATGAGTTCTTTGCATCTGTCTTCACGGCAGAAGACCTCAGGCAGATACCGCTGCCCAAACGGCCCCTCCTGACCAAGGAATTAAGTCCGATAGAGGTTAAAAGAAAAGATTGAGACATACAAAATTATGCAAGGGAAGGATAAAGTGGATAGAGAGATGCTCTTTACACTCTCACATAACACCAGAACCAGGGGACATCCACTAAAATTGAGTGTTGGGAGGGTTAGGGCAGACAAAAGAAAATATTTCTTTACTCAGCGTGTGGTTGGTCTGTGGAACTCTTTGCCACAGCATGTGGTGATGGCATCTGGCCTGGATGCCTTTAAAAGTGAACTGGACAAGTTTCTGGAGGAAAAATCCATTACGGGTTACAAGCCATGATGTGTATGTGCAACCTCTTGATTTTAGAAATGGGCTACATCAGAATGCCAGATGCAAGGGAGGGCACCAGGATGAGGTCTCTTGTTATCTGGTGTGCTCCCTGGGGCATTTGGTGAGCCGCTGTGAGATTCAGGAAGCTGGACTAGATGGGCCTATGGCCTGATCCAGTGGGGCTGTTCTTATGTTCTTAAGGTTTGATTTTGATAACCTAATATAAAGGAAAATTCACTAGTAATGGATGGACAGGGCATTAGTGCCTCCTCTGGCATTTCAGAAAACCTAAGTACCTTTAGGGCAGCCATTTTCAACCACTGTGCTGTGGCACATTGGTGTGCCGCAAGTGGTCCACAGGTGTGCCACAGGAATATGGGGGAAGGTCATTTATTAATAGGGCCAATGGGAGATGTGAGCCTCCACTGGCAGCATGGTGTGCCTTGTCAATTGTCAAAAACCTGGTGGTGTGCCTTGACCATTTTAATGCCTTGTCAGTGTGCCATGAGATGAAAAAGATTGAAAATCACTGCTTTAGGGGGATGCATTCATTCTTAGTACAAATGGAAACTAAACCGCATGAGACTCATTCAACTCAGTTTCCATTTGTTCTAAAACAAATCTGATGTGCAACAAATGGGTACCAATGAGGTTCATATTCAGAACCCCATTTGACAGCCAATCATTTTTGCATGTTTTGCTAAAATGGAAACAATTCTCAGTTTTGTTTATATTCACGGCCGTTTTGACAATGTGCGGCCACTGTCCACCAGTGCCTTTTGAATACTCATACTGCAGTGTTGTCCCAGGGGAGGGTGATTACTGAAGAGTTGCCACCATGAAAATAGTCATTACCTTCTTTGCTCCTTGTTCTTCTTCCACACCATCTCCTATAACAACATATACTACTTTTCTTCCAAATCTTTGAATTATACGCTCAAAACAGCTTTCTTTTCCTGGAAAAAAGCATAAGCTACTAGAAACTGCAACTGAAGTAAACAAACTAGATTAAAAAGAAAACAATGTACATTTCATTTTAATTAAAAAACAAACCAACATGGCTACAATACAACCCAGAGGTGTCAAACTCATTTCATACCAAGGGCTGAATGGCATTCATGATGCCTGCTGAGGGCCGGAAGTGATGTCGTTAGGCAGGAAGTGATGACATTAAGCAACTCGTAACCAAAAATAAGCACTTTTTCTCACTTAGGAATTCATTAACTACAAATGGCAGAAGAGAAAACACACAAATCTTTATCATATTTCAAGATATGGGAAAGCCCAGTTTTCATAGAGGCTGCCATTTTAGCAGTAACACCTCAGCACTGCTCAGCAGCTGAAAGCCTGAGGGCCAAATAAAAAAGCTTCCGCAGGCTGCATCCAACCCCCGGACCTTATGTTTGACACCCCTGATACGACCATTTACATTGTGAAAGTATAATATCAAGAGACTATGTATTCACTAGCTCGCTTTCACATGATCTGTCACTGGAAATAGTTCAACAATTCAACACAGTACACACTGTGTTTTATAGGTTTCTGAGAGCCCAATCCTGAGCTCTGCACACCGGTTTACTGCCAGCGTGCACTGTCGCAAATGTGCCAAAAGGCATGTTGCGAGCACTAATGCTGGGCGAGTGTCTGTGCTAGCCCAGGGCTGGCCGAGCGCCGGGCAGGTGCCTAGCCTCCGCTGCTCGGCGGTTGCACGGACTGCTGAGCAGTGGAGAGGAAAGCGAGGGTGTGGGAGGATGTGGGGAGGGGGAGGTGGGGAGAGGGCGGGGGAGGTGTACCAGGAAGAGAGTGGGGAGGGAGAGGCACCTGACATGGAGGCTTTTACATCATCGCTGACCTTTTGGTCAGCAGTGAATCGAGTAGCGCCATTGCGGAGCTACTCCCTTTACCTGGGGGAAGGGGATGAAAATCCCCTTTCTCCTGAGATGCTGCCAACGGCTGCCTTGGGTATGCAGGAAGGCGGCAGCAGCTGTTTTCGGTGCCGTGGCAGCCGCGCGCCCCAGAGTTCAGGATTGGGCTTTGAGACATTTGCATAGTCCTAACCTCCCCCCTCGCCACAGTTAGCTTGAACAATATCTATCTTCTACCCTCTATCCTCTACCCACAGTACTGTTTCTCTTTTGAACCTTTTATATTTAAAAAATCTAAGCTAATCTTAAGCAAATGCATTAACTTACCATAAATACACCGTGTCCCTAATTTGTTCTACTAATTTCATTTGAGAAAGAAGGTGGATAGGTTCTGATGTTGCTATTTTCCGCTCTTCCAATTTCTTATGGAGATATTTTAAGGTACCTCTCCATTACTGTGCTTTTCTGCACACTTCATCAGTTACTGATGTGTGAGGAAGTGCATAAGTTAATTACACAAATTTAGCATTATATAATGAAAATAAAAGAATGGAGCTCAGTCCTGAGAAAAGTATGCACATATGTGAAACTTGCAAAGATTAGTATCAAGAAGATAAGGGGCAAACTGAAAGAAAATTAAACTGGAAGAGATGCTTGGTGTGGACATATCCTTCGAGATATGCTTTTGATGGTTGGAACCCTGGAATGGGGTCATTCCAACCTTGTAAGGATTCATTTGCACTTCAGACAGGACTACAATTTTGAATTGCAAAAAACCTTTATTCATAACAAGTGGTCCACTACATTTGCAGTGTGTATAAAACTTCAACCATCAAAAGGGACCTGTCTACGCCACCTGTCCTCACTGGTTTTGTCCTCAGATGGTTGCTTTTCCCTTGGGGCTGCAGATGTAGTTTTCAAGCCAGTTCTCATAGTCTCAATGGCTGCTTGCGCTGCCAAGGCACAATGTACTGTACATCTAGGGTCCTGCAAACCAGTCCTCTCCATTTGCCACCTTGTCTCTTCTACATACAGAATAAATCCCTCTCACCCTACCCTGTCCTAATTGTTGCTCCTTCCTTGCTGCATCCAATCCTTTACTGCCCTCAGCTGGAGCTGAAACTTGAGGAAGATCATTGGCTCAATCTCATGTCCTTTGGCTGGCCAGAACTGCAAGTCATAAGAAACAGAAGAAGAGCTTGCTGGATCAGGCCAAGCGCCCATGAAGTCCAACTTCCTGTATCTCACACCTGGCCCACCAGGTTGCCACTGGTTCTGCTGCCATTTTGTTGCATCTAGCATTCAGAGATAGGCTACCTCTAAAACCCAGAGGTCATAGTAACTTGCAACCTGTGATGTATGTTTCCTCCATAAATCTGTCCAACCCACTTTTAAAGGCATCAAGGCCACATGCCATTACCACATCCTGGGGCAAGGAGTTCCACAGATTAATTACACACTGAGTAAAGAATGTTTCTTTTTATCTATTCTAACTCTCACACCAGTCAGTTTTAGTGGACCAGTCAGTCAGTCCTGTTGTATAATGGCACTGTAAATGCAACTTACCTATTTTAGTTGCACTGTAAATATTTTCTATTGGAAATACCACACCTAAGCCATATAACAAAACTTTTGCAAGAGCTGGAATAAGCTGAGTAGTCGTCACTAGAATATTCACGCAATTTGTCCTAGAAGAAAATAAAAGCATCCTTAACTAAATCAGACCAATACTGTCATTTTGCATGCCTATTATCCCTATTTTAGAACCAAGAACTGGAAGATCAAAGAAAGAGAGTGAATTTGGGATAGAAAATAATAATTGAATGGGGAAAATGGAATTTGCATGAGAGCCCAAAGGTGAGTTGCTATTGACATTGTGTTGGAATAGTAAGCCAACCTGAGGATCTTGGCTACTGTATTAGGAAGAGCACCACCACCAGATATGGTATATCAAAACTGCTGCATAGGGCAGAATTAGGGAAGAAAAAGAAAAAAGAAGAGGTGCTCTGTGAAATTACAAGTATACCAAAGTAAAGGAGCAATTTTGTCACCTGCTTTATTGGTCTGAATGGTAATCGCTCTCAGATGAACAGCAAATTAGAAGCTGCATCTGCCTCCTTTATCATTACTACTTCTCTCATGCTGACCCCTTCACAGTCCCTTTTGTTGACCTATGTTCAAAGAACTAAACATCGTTTTCCTGACCAACAACAAAAGTATGCTGTGGTTGAGATAGCACTGAGGAAGGTGAAGGGAAGTAGAAAACTAGAGAAGTAGCAGGGATGGACACTTGACTTCTGGTGATTCAACTCAAGTTGCCCCAAAATGTTTTTTTGGATGAATCATGCTGAATTGAGTTGTGGATGTCACTGACCCTGACTATACAAGAATAGAAATCTGCCAAATTTTCAGATTTAACTGCCATATTTCAAGAGAATATAATTTGCTTTAAAATAGTGGCTTCTAGCAGCATGATGCATTTGTTACAAGCACTATTTTTGAGGGGAAAAGATGTAGCAAAGACCGACATGTTGTCCCTCTACAGCCATTTTCAACCACTGTGCCATGGTACAGTTGCGACGTGAATGGTCTGCAGGTGTGCCATGGGAGTTTAGGGGAGGGTGATAAGAACAGCCCTGCTGGATCAGGCCATAGGCCCACTTAGTCCAGCTTCTTGTATCTCACAGTGGCCCACTAAGGACGTGAGCCTCCCACCAACAGAATGGTGTGCCTTATCAAATGTCAAAAAACGGATGGTGTGCTTTGACAATTTTAGTACCTTGTCAGTGTGCAATGAGACAAAAAAGGTTGAAAATCACTGCTCTACAGTGTTATTTGTAGCAATGCCCTAACTGCATTTCTGCATTGCTACTCTAGCTTGAATCCACTTACCTAGAATGAATTAGCGTGAGTGCTTTCAGTGCAAGTGTTAACCAGGAATCTGTAAGGGCTTCAATTTCTGCTCTGAGCTGCAACCAAGCTTCTCTCTTTGCGGGACCCAAAAGACCTGTTGGGATTACAAAAAAGCACATATTGTAGCGATGGCATTTCAGCTAAGATCACTTACTGCATCTTATAGTTCTGCAGAGTGTGCAGTCATACGTAGCTGAGTAAACAGTTTGTTGTAAAGGTTTAGAAAGCAATGAGACAGTTATTACAGAGAAAGTAGTACAACAGGCACTTGCCTCCAACATTATTTTTGTAGGTGTTGTAGATTTCTTTTACTCGTCTGTAACGGAAGGCCAGTTTTCGCATCCAGTCCACTCCTCCACGCACACCCGTTGCTAAACATAAATTAGCACTGGTAGCTGCTGCAGGGAAGCCATCTGTTCCGAAGTTATAGGTGCTGATTTAGATAAAAGGAATTAAAAATATATATATATATATGTATATATAATCAACAGGCTATACAGACGAAATACAACTTAGTAATACAGTATAATGGCAATTTTCCTGAATCACACCGAAAGTTGAAGAACTTTCCTAAAACTCAATTTAAAAAATGCAACATCTCATTTTTCAAGCAACAACTTTATTGTCTGAATCAAATTAGACTTACCTTAAGTCTTGGCCATTGTCATCTGATGAAACATCGTCAATGTGAACTTGGTCACACTCCTACAATGAAAGAAGTTGACCACTAGGTTTACTTTTATTTGGCAACTGTAATTCAGCAAACATTTATGTCATATGGGGATGTGTGTTTGTGTTTTTGAAAGATAAATAATAGAAAATATATTCATATAAAATATAAAAGAATAAAAAGTAAGAGTATTGTAAGAGCATTGTTGTTAGATGCTATTGCTAAATGAAACTGGGAAAAACATATTGGCATATTTAAAAGGCAGGCAGTGAAAAACAATTATCACATGTATTTTTTATCTGTTCTTATACTCTTTCAGGTACCTTCAGACTTCAAGCTCCTCAAAGCTGTTTCAGGCAGTGGATATGCATAACTAAAACCAGACATTTTGGTCAGTGTAACATATTAGAAAAATTAAACCTGATGCTAACCACCAATGAAATTATGACCTCTGATTGCTGCTGAGCCACACACCAACACAGCCTGAGGCCAATTTTTCAGAGAAGTGCAGACTAAAAGAAAAAAAAATCTGTTACTTGTTTTCCATTCACTTGAGAGCTGTGAGCCCCTCTCTCTCCCCCACCTCTTCTTAAAGCATCAAAAGCATGCCCAGTGTACAGAAGCACATTTAAAGCCTGGGAAATACTTTTTCTTATACTTGAAATGACTGCACATAATTTAAGTCTCATGCATATATAAGTAGGTTTATCTGCCTGAAAACCGAAGCATGAGTGCACGCTGTTTGCTTCAGCACTGAGCTCTATACATTAGTTACTATTAGAAGTTGACATTTGGTTAGCAAATAAAACACTTTCCAGAATGGCAGCTTTAACTTGAATTCAAGCTCTAAAGGCACCACATATCTCATTTATTTGAATAATCTGTTTTCTTCTTAATGTGAAAAGAAATATCAGAAACAATGCATTTTAAAAACACTAAAGCCACATATTTTTGTGTTACTGGTTCCTTCTGAACAAACTTCTCTCTCTCTCTCTCCATGGACATGTGAGGGAGGGAAGGGAGATAGAAGTGGAAAGAAACTCAAAACAGCTGTTCCCTAGCAGAATTAAAATCATGACCCTTAACCCCTGTTCTAAAACATCTATTTTCCAGCCAACCCTCTCCCAGCAAGCATCGAGCTCCAAGGAGGAAAAGACTTTGACCTCATAACCTTCTTCTCCTCTCCTGAGGTCAACAACCTCAGATAAGAAAAAAGGAAAAAGTCTATGTGGCCTCACATGATGGCTGTGAGTTTAAGTCTTTTAAACACAGATTGCTTTTTGAGATCATAGCGCAGTGTAGTTCAACACAGCATGGTGGCTGGTGGGGGGTGGGTGGGAGAAATAATAAAATATTATTGTGCAGTGCAAGTTTGCTCAAAGCGCAGAGTATATATCAGCAGTGGTACAAAGCTGGGATTACATAGTACAGAAATGATTTCTGAAAGAAGACTACTTGAATAGCAAACCTTTTTCATGTGTAGGTTGTTTTCAGAACTACCAGGATTCTTTCTTTTAAAAAATTAAAAATGGATGTTATATCTAGCTAAATTTGATATCAGAAATAAACATAAAGAGAACCCAAATATTGATTTCTCACAATAATCCTAGGCATGACTACTCAAAACTAAGTTCCACTAAATGCAATGGAACTTACACCCAGGTCAGGGTTATAGGCCTGCCATCTTAATGTGGACATAATCAGTCAATTCCAAACATCTTAACACACTGTTTCTCAAACTGTGGGTCTCAACCTGATCTCTAGTGGGTCATGATAGGGTGGTGGCTGCCATCTTGGAAGAGGGCAAGTGAGCTGGTTGGCACCATCTTGGAAGCTGGCAAACCTGGGCACCACCATTTTGAAAGTTTCCAGTCAGATCCTAGAGAAGCTTCAGTACTGAAAAACTGCAGGGGTGAGAAAGTGCAGAAGTATATGAAATGGGGGAATGAATTAAGCAAGTTGGTGATCTACAGAGTATGTGAAATGCAGGAGTGAATTGTGCAAGTTGGTGCAGGAGTACATGAAGTGGGCTGGGAGAATTGGGGTGGATGGGTTGAGCATTCTAGTGATCTGCAGGAGTATGTGAAATTGGGGGAGTGAATGAAGCAAATTGGTGATCTGCATGAGTATGTGAAGTGGGGAGGGAAAATTGGGGTGAGTGAATTAAGCATTTTGGTGAACTGCAAGAGTATGTGAAAAGAGTATGCCAAAAAAAAAATTGTGGTGATGGCAATGATGGTGGTTGTCCTGACAGCTGCCCTTTTAAAAACCAAAACCAAAACCAGAATGTCTCTTGGGACAATGAAGATGTTATACTGTTCTCAGAGAGTATTTTGAGGAAAATTTCTTCCACTTCTTTCTCCCAAGTTCTTTTTCTCTCCCTTACCACTACTGCCAAATCCCCAGTTTTACAACCCCAAGTTCCCTTGCATAACCCTTCTCATTTCCTAGCCACTCCCATCTCTCTTACACCATTACACACCTCCTTTCCTTTGAATAGTGGAGGAGGAAAGCCTTATTTCTATCTAGAAACCACTTGAAATTGTTTAAAGCTAGAGGTGGGAAGGAAGGTGCATCTGTTGATCGTGTGCAAGGAGTGGTCTCTGAAATGCAAGGCAGAAATCTGTCCTTGGGCTCTCTTGCAGCCTTGCTGGTGTGTGCACACAACACAGTTATGTAAGCCTGATTTGGAATTGGTGCAGTAGGAAGTCCTTGCTTGCTAGTGTAACTCTAATAAATCGGTTGCAAATGCTTTCATTTTTCTGGGTTTCAAGTTCACGAAATTGTGGTTTACTGTGGCTCTGACAAGCTGAGATGCTGATATTCTTCCAAGCTGACCTGTGCATAGTATGTGCTCTGGCAACCCTGAAATCCAGGGTATCATTTTCTTGTGTTAAGGTTGTAAATAGGCTTTTTTTCTTACACTTTGCTATTTGAAAAAGGCTGAGAAATAACCCAATAAAGACTAATAAAATGCCATGAGATATTTTCCCTTTAATACAGTTTAATATACATGGCGTTGACTGTATTAAAGAGAGATATCACTTTCTGCTTGAAGACATCCATCTCTGGAATCACAATGAGGGCACTTCCTGTTTGATGATGTCACTTCCAGCCATGACATCACTTTCAGGTTGAAGTCACCTGATAGGTCGCGGACAGATTGCCATTCTCAAGAGTCGGTCCCGTACTAAAAAGTTTGAGAACAACTACCTTAACAGATATAGAGCTATTTATCTTAACTTGTGCACACAACCTCAGTGTCTCTCTGTTACTCAACAGTTTTACACCCATGTGTGAGAGTAGTCATTTTCCACAGAAGAATTTCAAAACAAAAACACCAGTAAAACTGCCAAGGAATTAATCTGTTATTATTTAACTTTTGGAAAACTAAGGAAAATGGATGGAAGACAAAAGGAAGAAGTTTAAAAAAAACAGAGTGAAAAAAACAGAGTGGTCATTCACATCATAATCACCAGCCACCTGCTGAAAACAAAAACAAGATGCTTCTTAGTATACTTACAAAGAAGCCATAACCTTGAATGGGAAGAAAGTATTTTTGTTTATGATCAACACTTGTTTTATTATTCTTATTATTATTCATATAAAATTTTACTGAAACAGCCTAAAACTATATAAAATAACTAAGAAAATTCAGCAACAGGAAAACTGTTTACATGCATACTGACAATAGCAATAACAATTCACTAATAGAATCATTACTGGTTGACAGCCAAATATGAGTTAACCCAGCAAATTGTTTGAAAATACAACAAAACAAGTGACCAATAATTGTCAGTTTACTGTACAATCCTAGGCATGCTTTACTGAGAACTAAGTCCCAATCTACTAGTAGGTATTACTCCCAGGTAAAAGCATATAGCAATGATCCCCAAACTAACCAGGGTCATGGCACTCTTGTTTTGTGGTAGCCTCTTCTTCCTGGCTTTCCCAGGCACCACCATCTCGGATCACATGAAATCTCATGTGAATTGCATATACGCACCCTTCCTGGTGAAATCTCACAATCCAAAATGGCAGTGCCTGGGAGAGTAGGGAAGAAGGGCCACTGGAATATCCTGTGGCACCCCTATGAGTTCACCACAGCATCCTCAGGCACCGTGGTGCACAGTTTGGGAACCACTGATGTATAGGACTGTAGCCTAAATGTCATAGGGCACAATCCTAACCAGGTCTACTCAGAAGGAAGTCCCATTTTGTTCAATGGGGCTTACTCTCAGGAAAGTGTGGTTAGGATTGCAGTCAAAGAGTAACAAGGGAAAGAGAAAAACTCAGCAGGGGATAACGAACTAAAAAGGCTGGCAAAAGAAAAAAGAATTTTCCAGGTACTGAAAAACTAATGGTAAGGGAGTTAGACAGGCCTCCATGGGCAGAAAGCAACCTTAGGGCCACAACCAAAATATATGGTCATAATCCAATGCAAAGTTCACGATTAATCCTTTTCATACATGGAGTGTGGATATTGAGAGATAGCAATGGCTGGTTGGCTTATAGCCACCCATAGCATTAGGTCTGGACTTGGAATGAGATCTCAAACTCCACGAACTCTGAGCCACCACATTGCAAAGTGATGCATACATTCTCTGAAGTGTGGCTAAGAACAACATTTTATTAGATAACAAAAAAGCACCCTAATATTTCCTGCCTTCCAAGAGTGAATTATTTTTCTTTGACACTACATGTTATGCTGACTGAGAAAAGGCAACTTGGATGGATTCAAGAAGGGCAGTATTTAGTGTAAGACATTTCCATGGAAGAGATGGGGTAGTAAGAAATGGGGTAGTAAGAAAACAAATTTGACACACACACACACACAGTGCAGAAAGACCATGATGAGAATATAAGGCAGTGAATTTCAATCTTTCTCATCTCGTAGCACACTGACAAGGCACTAAAACGGTCAAGGCACACCACCAGGTTTTTGAAAATTGACAAGGCACACCATGCTGGCAGTGGGGGCTCACATCTCCCACTGGGCCTATTAATAAATGATCTTCCCCCAAACACCTGTGGCACACCTGTGGACCACTCGTGGCACACCAGCGTGCTGTGGCACAGTGGTTGAAAATGGTTGATATAAGGGCACAATCCTAACCAGGTCTACTCAGAAGTAAGTCCTATTTTGTTCAGTGGGGCTTACTCTCAGGAAAGTGTGGTTAGGATTGCAGCCTAAGAGAAATAAAATTAAGAGGCACCATGACCAGCTCACACAATTAAGAAAAGGATAAGGTGGAATGAACTCAGAAAAGGTAAACAAAAACAAAAATTAACTGATTCTCTTTTAAAGTTTTTAATAGACACTGCAAAGGACAGGATGAATATTGGAAAATCCTGGGCTTTGGAAAAGGAAAGAATCTTAAATCCTGGGAGAGATGCAAAGAATAAATAATTAAACAGCACATTCAAGTGACAGAATCCAATTATCCCCTAATTGTTAATGAATCAATTGTGCCTATTATTCAAACATCCTGTGTTTGTTTTTGCCTTTTGGGGATTTTTGTTCCTAAGCAGGGGCATTTTAAGGTCTTGGTTGGGTCTAATTAAGTGTCAACAGGTTTACAAGACTTAAAACTTTTGAAAACTATTATTTGCTGAACTGAGGCATCTGAGATTTGATTCAAATGAACTTAAGTGGAGTGAATGACAGCAAACCAAGCTCATCTCTTCATCAATACACTTTTTGAAAACTTCTGATTACTGACAACTTTGAAAGGTTATTAGAAAATTCTAAAACATTCTTTTAAAAATTAAGGATAATAAAGAACTGCTCTGGATAACTGTGCTGTCACAATGCACATATTAAATATTCTACTTATGATGCCTAGATAGGGGTAAATAATATATGTGCATCATGTTATTCACAATTGTGACAGATCGCATTTTAATAAAATAAATAAAATATATCAGGCATTTTTTCTGCTTTGAGTTCTAATGTCATTCGAATGCAATGATTTAAATCCCAAAGAACAATGTGAAAGTTCCCTAAGAAACTCAATGACTGTCTCTAATTTGTACACATACTGTATATATCTGAAAAATCCACATTATATGCAGAAACATTTTATAGAACTAGTGATCCGGCAGTGCAAGGCCCTTTATAGTGATGTGAAAGCTGGGCCATCACTGCGTGTGTCCAGGCCACTGACACAAGCAGGTAGCAATGCAGTGTATGTAGCAGTGGCCCTAGAGGCCCCCCATCAGTGCTGGTGCTAGAGTTGTGTCATAAGTGGGGGAGGAGGGCATTGGGAGTTTTGAGATGGATCCAGGGATGGGAGGATCTCAGTGGCACTGGTGTGCACCAGATCTTATCACTTCTTTCCCAGACTGACCTGTCCCTTTTTCTCTTCTCAGATGTAAATCAGCAAAATGGCTGGAGTTGGTCTGAGGAGGCCATTGGCAATCGGGCAGTTTACTGGTGTGTGTGTGTGAGAGAGAGAGAGAGAGTGAGAGAGAGAGAGAATAAAACATTTTTAGCTCCTACTGGCTGTCTGATTGCTCCTGCTACCACTGGAGGTGGCATAATCTCTGCCAGCACAGCTGCATCAGTGCCAAAGGTGGGGGGACAGAACTGGCCAGTAAAATAAGTATCAAAACCTAGACAAATATTTGCTTTCAGACATAGTAAAAACTAAACAGTATATATAAGATTCTTATCTGGACAAAACACAAAGCCAGATGTTTTCTGCAAATTGTTTTGTCATTCTTCAAGGTGTACATGTGTTATGAGAACACAGAATACTTTTAATTTCAAATATTCTCAGAAAATCCAAGGAGCAAAGCTGTAACAACAGCTTTATTCACTTTCCCAAAAGCTTCACATGTCAGTTGCAATGATGTAATTGGTGACATTTCAATTTTAATTCAAAAATTAAAAAGTAGAGCCAAATTACTCTGAAGTTTGAACAAATAGTGCATATAAAAGCTTTGGACAAGTCTTCACATAATGAAAAGGGACAATATGAATAACATTATAAACATATCCTCTGAGAATGCTAAAGAACTACAGGTTACAGCTCCAAACCTGCTGATTATAGCTAAAATGCACTTCCATGTTTGCTTAATCTTCGTAATTTACCGTGAGAAAACTAACACCATGCTGTCAACTAATTGTTTCAGTGATTTGCTTTACAAAGTAAAATGAGCTGAGGGGGGAAAAAAACCTCCTTCAGAAATAGCTCTTTTCCTTTAGCCTTTACATCAGGGTGTCCTTTGAGACTTGCTGGATGTTGGCCAACTCATAGGAAATGATCAGTGGATTCTCTGTTCCCTCATATCTGTCATTATGCAATTATCCCCACTGCTTCGTTTCCCCCTACTGAACGAACAGTAAAGAAAATTGGTCCAAGTACATGTGAGAACAAGACGGTGAAGCTGCAAACCTAGATATATGGATAAGATCTTAATTACAAAAATATTACTGCAAATCCAGAATGTGAGTTTTATTTAGAAAGTTCAATACAGCATGTTTGTTCCAGACAGTGGTGTGTAGGAGGCCAGCATGTCACCCCTATGATGGACCTCCTCCCATGTAGTGGGCATGGGAATACCCCAGGCATTGGGAGTGATGATACACCCTCACCCTGTCCCCGCTGGTTTTTTGGCTATAACTTTTGATAGAATAGAGATATTTCAGTGTGGTTTGTTTCATTGCATTACACATCAAATGATATATAACATGATTGTAGTTTTTGAAAATACCAAGATTTTAAAAATTTTGGCCAGTAGTAGCATTACCCCCCGTGCACGTCACCCGCTGTGACCAGCACCCCAGCACTCCATAGTGATGCCACTGGTTCCAGAAACAATGTATAGTCTCTCAGAATGCATCTTCATATACAATCATCTTTTTTTTAACCAGGTCTCTATTTTGCATGCCACCGCTCAGCATGAAATTCTGGAGGCTGTGTCAAATAGAGTTTGCACTTTGTGCTGAAGTTGGCACAAACTAAATCTACAATAATTCTATCCCAATTGATCATGGAACCTACCAAATCAGCTATTGTGTACAAAGGGGTGTGTCAGTTGTTCTCATGTTTTCTAGCAATACTACAGATTAATTTCCAGGGCACTTAGAGGGTAACTGAATCATTCTGACGTGAACCTTCATAGGCCCATGACTCCATGAAAAACTTGGCCTCTTAAGGTGTCATAGCTGTTTTATCTACTGGTTGTTGGAAACATGTAATAAGGAAAATGAGGGATAAGAAATGAAATAATTCCTGAGTCATAGTGGGATCAATGGGTATCTCTCTCTCTCTCTCTCTCTCTCTCTCTCACACACACACACACACACACCTATGAATTACCAACTGTCAAACTTTGTTTCACCCTAGAAAAACCAGTTAAGAGAATATTCCACCCTTAGCTGACATGTTATGTAGCTAAATATCCAGCACTCTTTAACATGCACAGAACATCCATTTGCAGAAATCAGCACTTTAATGCGGAAAAAATCAGTTCAAAGCATTTGTACAGAAAATTACTCTCCGTTTTAATTGTACTGCCTTTGTGTCATAAACCTACATCAACCATTTCTTGGTGACAATGAAAAGTGCTTCTGTGAACTGCCTAACCCATCATCACAAAATTCCTGTTAACATACAACATAAATCCATGTGAAAAAGGATAAACTATGGTTCGCAGGTTCTCAATACTGGCACTCAATTGGCAGAACCTGTCATCCCTGTCTTGCCTGCACTTTGTGACCTGAACATTTTCTCCACTTTCCCACAATAATTCTTCTGTGCAAAGGGTAGAAAAAAGGTACAGATTACCTGTGGGACAGGCATAAGGCATACAGAACAAAGAGAGCTCTTGAAATCCATTTCATTCCATTTGACAATTCGTGGATTAACAGTCAAGGAATTAAAACCAACCTTGAAGAGTTTCAAAATACTTCCATTTCAAATGGATGGAACAGGCTTACACAATTTACATTCATAGAAAAGAAATTACTACAACAACACTTGTTAAGTAAAGTTTAAGACAAAAAAATCAGTAAATTACATAAAATGTCATAGGGTTGTTTTTTTTAATGCATTTATGAAAGGGTACGATATCCCTCAGCAAACTGAACACCCATATGATCTATTCACAGAAGGAGATTGGTTTAATGCTCTCTCTCTCACTCTCTCTCTCTCTCACACACACACACACAAATGCACACACATTTTAATGAGCTGTAATTTATACTGTAGAAAAACTGCAACACTCAAACACCTAACAGAACCAACAAAAGAGATGTGCAGAACTTTCCAACACAGATGTTGGAGGTTGCCTGCAGATCCCTTACAGCCAATCCTACTGAGTTGCCTCACCAGCATTAACTGACTTATGGCAGTCATAAAACATGTTCCAGCAGGGAGTTAGATCTCCCCTTGTTCTGGCGGACCAGCAAAGGCCTGCAGATTCAGTTAAGATGGAAGGGGAGGGCAGGCGGGGGATGGAAGGAATGAAATATAGATGGGGAGGATTGGGTCTGGGAAGGAGGTGGGTTCAGTGATAGTGGTGTCTGCCGAATCCAAGCTCCTTTCCTGGACCCAATTGCCCAACTTGGGCCTACGTGGACTTGTGCCAGTGATTCTACTGGCGCAGATTCAAGTAGGCCTGGAGGTGATAAGACTCTGCGACAGCTGCCAGAAAAAACCTCTGCGACAGCTGCGCCTTGCAGGATGCAATGCAAACTGTTTTGGCATAGCTGCATTGGCGGGGAGGGGAAAGGATAGGATTGGACCCTTAGTCAATTATGTTAGCAGTGTACAGACTCTAATGGGGAATATTTTGAGTACTTGGTCTAATTCATTAACTAACTAATTAATTGGGTCAAGTAACTGCTTCTGTCTATATATACCATATGCTATAGGTGTGTGAGTTATAGTATCATAGTACAGTAGAACCTCTTTAAGTTGAACACCCAAGGGACTGGAGGAAATTGGTCAACATACGGGGAAAAAAGGGCATTTAAATATTATCATGTTTAGCTCCCAGGACAACAAATGCAAGGCCAAGTTATTAGATTGGATTTATTAAAAGTTTTATTGCAAATATCAATAATTGATCCTCTTGTGATGCTTACTATTTATATCATCTATATCAAGAGACAGAGAATAAACAGCCCACAATCAGTGTTTAAAAATCCCCTGAAAATTCATAAGCTTAAAAAAAATTGTAAGTTGAAAAAAAAAACTTGGTTTCATAGCAGACAGGCAGACCAATACTATCCCTTGCCAGCCCATAGCATGCAGCATGTTACATAGCCCCAAAAGCTAAAAAAACAACAACACTTTTTTGCTTAGGCTGCCTGGCCTCCACTGGGTCTCCTCAGATTCACTAAATGCCAGAAGGTGTTTGATACGGTCCCTCACTAAAAGCTGTTGAGAAAACTCCACAGTCAGGGAATAAGAGGACAGGTCCTCTCATGGATTGAGAACTGGTTGAGGACCAGGAAACAGAGAGTGGGTGTCAATGGGCAATTGACAAAAAAAGTGGAGAGAGGTGGAAAGTGGAGTGCCTCAAGGATCTGTCCTGGGACTGGTGCTTTTCAACATCTTCATAAATGACCTGGAAACAGGGATAAGCAGGGAGGTGGACAAGTTTGTGAATGACACTAAACTTTTCTGAGTGGTGAAGACCAGAAGGGATTGTGAAGTGCTCCAGAAGGATCTCTCCAAACTGGGAGAATAGGCAGCAAAATAGCAGTTGTGTTTCAATATAAGTGTAAAGTAATGCACTGGTGATGGGAACCAAAGTGAAAGGACAGTGGCTTCACTATGCACAAGCAACCTCATATCCCTCACAACTTGGTACATGTCCAGGTACAATTGGCAGCTGGCACAGGTCTGTCGGCTATGTGCAGTGTGCCCACCTATAAAAACCATTTCACACACGCGCTAGCAAGCGTAGGGGAGGGATTGTCGCGTGGCTTCTTGCTTTTCTAAGATGGGACAAACCAGACAAAACACAGACCCACAATATCGCGTTCAGTGGGCAACTTATGGAGGGTAAATTAATACTCTGTGCAATGGTCTAAGTGGTCAACATACAATATATGGAGGTGGTCAATATAGAGAGGTTGGTCTCCCATAGTATATATGCAGTGTCTGTCCATACTGTGAAAATTAGGTCAACTTAAGGAGGTGGTCAGTATAGAGAGGTGGTCAACTTTGGAGGTTCTACTGTATGCGCATTTGAATTATTTTAATACATAGATTATTTTTAGTATTTTAGCTTCACTACAATAAGGAAACTACATGTATAAAAAGAAATACTATGTCAATGAAATGCCTTTACAAATGAAACATTCTGTTGGTCAGTACACCCTGAGCTTCTTGAGTTCAAGCAGAGATGGTACTTGTTCTGCAGAGAGTGTCCCATCAAAAACAGGTCTTAAGTTAGACTTTTATAATCACCACCACCATCATCATCAACTTAGATGTCAAAACACAGTTGGTGGTTTCTTTTCATTAGTATTATTTTTGTGAAATCATGCAAGGAAAAATACAATTTTATACCTCTCACACAGTCCCTTATAGGATGAAATTCTCTCTTTGAAGTCTGCATTAATATTATACACTACAGCAAAGTTGCCCAATAAAGGGAAATTATATTTTGAGAAAGTTGTTGATACCATTAACATGATAGCTGACAAGAAAGCATCAATTGAACTAAAAGGGAAAGCAGAGCATAGCTAACAATAGTTTTATATTGTTAACTCCTTGCCACAGGATGTGGTACTGGCATCTGGCCTAAATGCCTTTAAAAGGAGATTGGACAAATTTCTGGAGGAAAAGTTCATCACGGGTCACAAGCCATGATGTGTATGTGCAACCTCCTGATTTTAGAAATGGGTTACGTCAGAATGCCAGATGCAAGGGAGGGCACCAGGATGCAGTTGTCTTGTGTGCTCCCTGGGACATTTGGTGGGCCACTGTGAAATACTGGAAGTTGGACTAGATGAGCCTATGGTCTGATCCAGCAGGGCTGTTCTTATATTCATTTAACTAAAACGATGGTATTATCTGGAAGGCACAACCTCTGAATATATGCAATTCTTAAGAGGGCTAATTAAGCACCCAATCCTATCCAACTTTCCAGCGCTGGTGTAGCTATGCCAACAGAGCATGGGCTGCATCCTGTGTTGGTGGTGGGTGGTTATGGAACATTTGGTCCCTTACCTCGGGATAGCACTGGCACCGGAAAGTTGGATGGGTTTGGATCCTAACACTCATTTACAGGCATGGTACCTAGCAGAGTTATGGAGCAGCCAAGTGCAGAACAGAGCTGTTCTCTATTTGCAGATCCTTGCATTGGCAACTGCAGGTCATTAATCTATTACACCAGTTATAACTCTGGAAAGTAATTATGTCAAGTCAGGACTGATCAGATGTACCTTTCTCCTGAAACAAATATAAGCCAGACACAGTATACTTGCATTACCTTCCTGGTCAGCTGCACATGGCACAAGCATGCCATGTGGCAGGCTTCTGCCTTCCTGATGCTATCCATGTACAAGGACATTACATTATTGCGTGTACCTTTCTAATTTGCAGTGAGGTTTGCACAATGGCATTGTTGGCCTCAAGCAGCTTTCCTAAGCCTGCCAGAGCTTCCACTTGTCTATCTGCAGCTTCTTATGGCACATTAGCTAAGCAATGGAGTGTACTCTGTCATAAAAACAATCCTGTGTGTGACTTACTACACAGGTCAACATTTAAAGAAAATTTAGCACTGATTTCAGATATACTCCTTTTGGAAAAAATATGCTGATGTGCATTTAGATGTTCATGTTAACATATGGAGGTAAAAATAATCCAAGGACAATACTGTTCTGGGACTAGAGCTTAATAACCACAATATACAATTTTAAAATTCTAGGGCAGTGATTTTCAACCTTTTTCATGTCATGACACACTGACAAGGCACTAAAATGGTCAAGGCACACCATCAGGTTTTTGACAATTGACAAGGCACACCATGCTGCCAGTGGGGGCTCACATCTCCCATTGGCCCTATTAATAAATGACTTTCGCCCAAATTCCTGTGGCACACCTGTGGACCACTCACGGCACACCAGTGTGCCAGGGCACAGTGGTTGAAAATGGCTGTTCTAGGGCACCAATAATGCCTACAAGCATTTCCCAAAGAACTCTCAAAAAGTTTATTTTTATGAGGTTAAACTTTTTTTTTTTACACAAATGCATTATTTCTAAATAGAGCCACCGTGTACCTGAGAAAATTCCACTGAAGTCAATCTAGCGTGAACACTCAACATTTACAGAAAATAAAGCCTTAAATTTAAGCCGTTGAACTCATTTTGCTTCAGTGACTTCACACTGCAAAATATTCATTTGGTATCTAAGGTTTTTTGTTGTATTCCAAATGGATCTTGCATTAGGCTAGGATGATCACTCTAGTGCCACAGACAGAACTGAATAACGGCTTGCTTTATATTTTTAAAGTGAGAGAAGTCATTGCTCATTTGTC
This sequence comes from Tiliqua scincoides, assembly GCF_035046505.1. NCBI lineage: Eukaryota > Metazoa > Chordata > Lepidosauria > Squamata > Scincidae > Tiliqua > Tiliqua scincoides. Next base: position 38,128,611 of record NC_089824.1, on the reverse strand, counting down.
CCAACATTCCATGCTGCAATCTGAGATATTTTTTTTTTTGCACCAAACACAGTCTAATTAAGGGCCAAATCCTATCCACAGCACTGGTGCAGCAGTGCTAACAAGGCATGAACTGCATCCTGTGGTGGGGGGGAAGCCACAGAGGGGAAACAGTTACTCCAGGTAAGGGAATATTTGTTCCCTTTCCTCAGGGTTGCATTGCGGCTGCACTGGCACTGGAAAATTGGATAGGATTGGGCCCTCAATCTGCAACACACCTCTTCCATTCCATCTTAAGTAGCGTCACAAAGAGTGATATAAGCCTGGGCCAGATGGGAAATGTAGGCCCCATTTCAAACTGTACTTTTCAAGTACTTTTGTAATCAATGCTATATACGTATATATGATATATATATATATATATATATATATATATATATATATATATATATATATATATATGTACATGTGGTGTATGATTTACGTGCAAGTAACAGAACAGAATAAAATAAATAGAACTCCACTCAAACACAATGTTAAAAATACAAAGATCAACTCAGAAGTAAATTATTTTGCCAAAATGCCAGCCCAAAAATGCTTAAAATATCTCCCTCTTAAACCTTGTGATCAGTTTCCAGCAGACTTAGTGCAAATTCAGCTACTGAGACAGTGCTAAAGGTAAAGTACAAATTCATAAATAACATTAGAAAAAGTTTCAGGGTTTTTGTTGAGAAAACTGAAACTGCCCTTTTTTCCTCTTGTTTTACAGGTATGAGGAGCACTGCAGAGGGCTCCCCACACCCTGGATGCCCCCAGGACTGCAGCACTGGCTGCAATTAAGTAGAAAACCCCCCTCCCATCAGTGACAGCAACATGGTCCTGGGGATCGCATTGCTGCCTTCCTCACCTCCCTGCCTTTTTAAGGGGCATTGGCTAGTGCTTCTCAGGTTCCCTGGAGTATTGTGTGGCCACACCTGGAGTATTGTGTCCAGCTCTGATCGCCGCATCTCAAAAAGGATATAGTGGAGATGGAAAAGGTGCAAAAGTTTTCCATTTTTTGGAAAGCAGGTTAACCCCTGCTAACTGGGTAAGAGGCACTCTTTCAAGTGGGTGCTCTTCTGCTTAGCAGAGGGAGAGTAACTAGCCCACCTCACCCCAGCAGCTTCTTTTCTAGTGGCTGTCTGCTGGTGTTCTTTTGCATCTTTTTAGATTGTGAGCCCTTTTGGGTCAGGGAGCCATTACTTATTTGATTTTTTTCTCTGTAAACTGCTTTGTGAACTTTAGTTGAAAGCGGTATATAAATACTGTTAATAATAATAATAATAAGAGAGCAACCAAAATGATTACTGGGCTGGGGCACCTTCCCTATGAGGAAAGGTTACAACATTTGGGCCTCTTAAGTCTAGAAAAGAGGAGCCTGAGGGGGGACATGATTGAGACATATAAAATCATGCAGGGGATGGACAGAGTGGATAGAGAGACGCTCTTTTCCCTCTCACATAACACCAGAACCAGGGGACATCCACTAAAGCTGAGTGTTGGGAGTTAGGACAGACAGAAGAAAATATTTCTTTACCCAGCTTGTAATTAGTCTGTGGAACTCCTTGCCACAGGATGTAGTGATGGCATCTTGCCTGGATACCTTTAAGAGGGGATTGGACAAATTTCTGGAGGAGAAGTTCATTACGGGTTACAAGTCATAGTAGGTATGTGTAAGCTCTTGGTTTTAGAAGCAAGCTGCCTCTGATTGCCAGATGCAGGGGAGGGCACCAGGATGCAGGTTGTGTCTGTTGTCTTGTGTGCTCCCTCGGGCATTTGGTGGGCCACCATGAGATACAGGAAGCTGGACTAGATGGGCCCTTGGCCTGATCCAGCAGGGTTCTTCTTATGTTAGGTTGGTGGGTTGCAACCCACCAGTTTCTGAATGAATTGGAGTATTCCACTGAATACTCAGTTTGTCCACTGAATTAGAGTATTGTTGTCAGTTTGCCTACTAAATATTTCAACAAGCCATTAACAAGATTAAACTCATCTTAATACAGATGCGCTTCAATGTCAGTAAGTGTAAAATCATGCACATTGGGGCAAAAAATCAAAACTTTAGATATAGGCTGATGGGTTCTGAACTGTCTGTGACAGATCAGGAGAGAGATCTTGGGGTGGTGGTGGACAGGTCAATGAAAGTGTCGACCCAATGTGCGGCGGCGGTGAAGAAGGCCAATTCTATGCTTGGGATCATTAGGAAAGGTATTGAGAATAAAACGGCTAATATTATAATGCCGTTGTACAAATCTATGGTAAGGCCACACCTGGAGTATTGTGTCCAGTTCTGGTCACCGCATCTCAAAAAAGACATAGTGGAAATGGAAAAGGTGCAAAAGAGAGCAACTAAGATGATTACGGGGCTGGGGCACCTTCCTTATGAGGAAAGGCTATGGCGTTTGGGCCTCTTCAGCCTAGAAAAGAGGGGGGACATGATTGAGACATACAAAATTATGCAGGGGATGGACAGAGTGGATAGGGAGATGCTCTTTACACTCTCACATAACACCAGAACCAGGGGATATCCACTAAAATTGAGTGTTGGGAGAGTTAGAACAGACAAAAGAAAATATTTCTTTACTCAGCACTTGGTTGGTCTGTAGAACTCCTTGCCACAGGATGTGGTGATGGCAACTGGCCTGGACGCCTTTAAAAAGGGAATGGACAAGTTTCTGGAGGAAAAATCCATTACGGGGTACAAGCCATGATGTGTATGTGCAACCTCCTGATTTTAGAAATGGATTATGTCAGAATGCCAGATGCAAGGGAGAGCACCAGGATGCAGGTCTCTTGTTATCTGGTGTGCTCCTTGGGGCATTTGGTGGGCCGCTGCGAGATACAGGAAGCTGGACTAGATGGGCCTATGGCCTGATTCAGTGGGGTTGTTCTTATGCTCTCCACACACTAAGGACCTTCCGATTGCAATTCATAAACATCAAAGGCAGAAACACCCAAATTTTCAACAAACATCAAAATTTTTCTGTACCCCCTCTTTTTCCATGAATTGTCACGTAAATTGAGCACAGAGTTGGTTTCTGTTATCTGCATTTATTTTTTTATCTGTATTAATTAATTAATTAATACATTAATTAATTATCTGTATTACTCTTTCAAATTTTAATGTTTAGTGCTGAAAGATGCCCCTTAACTCTATTGGAGTAGGCCCCCTCAAAATCATATGCCCATGCCAACTGGTCCCACAGCGCCCCCCACCAATCAGATCTGGCCTGATCTTAATTCTTACAAACTGCAGACAGGGTTTCAATCATGTCCAGCAACATCTTTTTAACCCTCTCTCTCTCTCTCTCTCTCTTAAGGAGGAGTTCTAATAAACTTAAAAGTATTGTGACCTTTGTGATATTGATATTGTTTTAACTATTATTTTATGTAACTTCTACACTAGCATCTACATTTTTTTATTCTGCTGATCAGCATGAAGTTTTTAATAAAATCTACTCCCTTGCCTAGCTTTTACTTCCTTGTCTACTCCGCTGATGAGGGTGCTTCAATAAGCAGATGTTGACCCTGATTACACCACTCAGCAGGAATAGTAGGGTATCAAAAGCAAAGCTGCTGCTGATCAGCCACTAGTCTCTGCTCTTTTGAATACTTGCCAGAGTCAAATAGCAAGCAAGGCTGGTGGCAGCTCCTTGAACACCCACTGAGTTTTTCGAGCAGTTGTGTGAAAGCTGTTTATTATGGTAGCTTTTCCCAGCAGAGTTATTTACATGACTGAAAGGTCTTACCACTGTTAGCCTACTGGGGACACAGAAGGAAAGGAATTACTGTTACTTACCTGCCTCTGCCTCTTCTATTGCTATTCTGCTAGTGTCATGTCACAAATCTTGCTGAACTCCGGCTGAGAGATCTAGAGTACCCTTTCATTTTCCACCTACCCACAAGAGAGCTGTTCCTCCCTGATTGCTCACAACACCTCTACAATAATAAATCTACTACCCTCTCCCCCCATACACTATATTTATATTCAGGTAGAGTTTCACAAGAGATGACAACAAGGCCTACAATGGAAAATTGTGTCAAGGAAGTGGGTCCCTTCTCCAGTAAGATCACACTGCTCAAATAATTTCTATGAACTTCAATATGCTAGTTTCCTAAGCACAGACATCACAGTACGAACATGATAATACAGACTTTTAGAAGAACGTAACTTTCAAGTCAGCACTTCTCCATCCAAAGAGGCATGAGAAGTACCTTACAGTGGTTCTCAAACTTTTAGTACTGGGACCCACTTTTTAGAATGACAATCTGTCCAGACCAGCCAGATGGGCTGGTCTGTGACCGTAATCAATCAATCTGTCCAGGACCCACCAGAAGTGATGTCATTAACCTGGAAGTGATATCATGGCCGGAAGTGACATCATCAAGCAGGAAGTGCTTTCCTGAAAATGCAGCAAGTACTGAAATTGCCCATGGCAAGCACTGAAATTGTGCCATTTTCCCTACATAGGCAGGCTATAAATAAATTAAAATGAATAGTTATAAATACTTAAAGTAAAACAAATAAATAAGGGGAGATGAGATGGGGAAGTGAGCCCTGGACCACCAAGTGAATTTTCTCTGTAGCCTGCCTGCAAAAATCTCAACCCCCTTCCAAAAACACCATATTGTTTTTAGCCCTATCCAATGCCCAGTTCAATTTTATGTTTTTATATTTAAGCCGGTTCAGTGTGATTAGGGACAAAATCAATTTTAAATCTAACACACATTTTGTTTGGGCTGGATTGAGATTCAAAGCTTCCCTCTAAACAGCATAAAAACCCCAGAATGAGGAGGAATAGAAATGAGACTCCATTGTGGGGGGGAGGGGCAGTGGGAGCAATCTTTAAAAGACAACGATTACCAATCAAGCAGTGGTTCCAAACTTATTAAGTGCAGGAACTTACTCTTTAAAATTACACACCATTAGCTTTACAAGGCAAAAAAAAAAGTCTTAACAGCTCAAGCCTCTTTTTACTGTACTATGGTGGGGAGGGGGCTGCCTTCTGGAGCACTTGAGCTGCACGTGCATAAGATTGGGGCCATTCTGGTAGCCTTGCACAACCCTTCACCTGACCTTCCACATGATCCAAGGCACGTTTGCTTACTTACAAAATGAATACGTATTTGTTATATTACCGTGTCACTTAGTTTTGCTTTCCATAAGACTCAATACATTCATCAGTTTGGAGGGAACTTCCTTCTCTGGTGTTTTTTGGGGGCTGTGTTGATCAGACTGGGACCATTCTGGTAGCATTGGATTCCTCTTGGCCTGCCCTTCGGAATGGACCAAGGCATGTCCATTTAATCATGAGTAAACATATGGTATCACTCAGCTTCATTTTCTATAGGGTTCAATGCATTTTGCTTGTCTGCTATCAGTTTGTCACTTTGCAACTCATCCACAATCAGGTCATGACCCATCAAATGGGTCATGACACACAATTTGGGAAACTCTGTCTTAGAACATTGGTCTTCAGTTGATCAGTTGTGACTCTCAAGCAAGTCAGACTCAAGGTTGGTTGCAGCAGTAACGTTATCACCATTTTCCTATTTCAGTGTTTTTTTGTTTTTGTTTTAAAGGGAAGAATGAATAGATCAAAGGAACTGTGAGCAAAAGGAAAACGTTTGCTGGCACTGTTCTGCAAAATCTTATGCAACAGCTGGGCTCGCCAAACCCTGGCCTGCAGACCAGATCCAGCATTTGCCCAAATCCCTCCCCTCTGTGAGCTCTTACCATTCTGCTGCTCTGTTCTTCAGCCATGTGGACATAGGGACACTGGGCAGTCACATCTATGGCCTGATGTCCCCAGCAGGCTTTGCATCAGGATGTCCAGGTCATAGATGCAACTGCCCAGAGTGTCCTTATGCCCACATGGCTGAAGAACTCAGCAGCAGAACACTAAGAGCTGCTTGGGACATGGAAGGAGTTTTTGTTGTGTAACAGTCTCCAGTTTGGAGACCGCTGTGCAAGAGTTTGCACAAGAGTTCACAGTGCCATAGCAGTATGCATTATTCCGCTTTTGCAAGAAGATTCACAGGTTTTTGCACAGGAAGAGTACAATTGGATTTATTTTGACTTTCCTTGTGCACTATTCTAGTGCCCATTCATTCATAAGTGGAATAGCAATATTGGATCCAATTTGGTGAGACCAAGAAAAGAGAAAATGCACGCACCAGTCCAGTTCAGATGTCATGTGGCACCATGACTTAATCCTGGTTCCCTGTGATATTCTGGGTCTTGCTTTTGCATGTTCCCACTGCCCCTTTGTGCACAAAGTTTTCCAATGATTCTGAACAATCTGGGATGTACCATAACATTAAAAAATCTAGAAAATCCTGTTTTGTTATAAGCATACTTTAGGAACAAGCCAGGATATGAAACCAAGATTGAACTGGGCCACAGAAGAGAAGACAAATGTGTATGATAAAAACAAAATAAAAAATGGGTCCTACTTTGTAAGTTGAGGTTAAAAATGAGTTCTAGATCTCAAAAGGTTTACTGCCTTGAAATACAAATGGTTTGAAAACTACTTCAAATTCTAGAAGCAATCCTGATTTTTCAGAATTTTAAATTTGTTCTTATCCTTGGACTTGCCCATTGCTTACAAACACCGATTTCTTATCACAGTGGCCAGTGTTCTCTGCAGTGTCTATTACCTTTCATTCACATCTGCTAGTCCTGCTGAGACAGACTAGTACAAAATCTTTTTCATTTTTCATATGGACATCAAGTACAATCTTGTTGTGAAGAACCAAATTTCAATACAGTCAGACTTTTTATTTCACAATTGCTGGCAGACTAGGAAAAATGATGAACTTGGAAATTATCCCTTGCTTACTTTAATGCTTTTGCTTTAGAAATCAACCTATCAGTTGTTACAAAAAATCCACTCTCAGAAGTCATAATACTGGTCTTAGAATAAATACAGGATTTTATTGGCAGTAAGAATTGAAAATGACATGCCTCACAGTGTAATTATTTTGTAATGATCTGAAAGACAGGCAAACAATTTAATTCTGCAATAATACTGGATTCAAGGTTTTGTTTCTATAGGCCATGCATATAATATTTTAGCAGATGTTTTTCATTCACTGCAATCTAAAATCCAGACAATAAGAAAAAATCATGCACATTCATAGGGCAGGAAGAACAAATATCCTAATCAGGCAATCTCTTCCAAATATGGGAGTTTTGATGTACAAATAGAGTTCATCCACCAAGAACAACTCCCCATTCAAATAAATGGAGAAAATTCACTGGTGTGTACATCAGCATGTGGAATCTGAGTACCTATGGATCATGACAAAAGAATAAAACTCCATCAGAAGAGTAATGAGTTAGCAATAACTCTGTCTTATCTGGTCTGACTTTCATTTACCTGGAGTAAGCTCTCCAACAATAATGATGACCAAAATCTGCTACATCTATACAATTTCCTTTTCTGAACAAAACTTACATTAAATTTTAGACTAATGTATAGAGAATTTATTACTTATATTATATAAATTATATTTCATTACAGAGAATTATTTAAGAATTATTTAAAGTCACATCAGCATGTATTTCAACACCACTATACCATGGGTAGGGTAGCCCATCGTTTATTATACCATAGGAAGGACAGTAACAAGTTTTCATGATAACATAGTAACGTGAAGCATATAAAAAAGGAAGTTTTTGAAATTAAGTGAAATTCTTTTGTTTTGAAAGGGCATTTATTTTGTTTATTGCTTTCCTATAAGATAAAATTAGATAGAGAGGAATTTACATATGTGTTGAAAAATCCATTCAAATACAATCAAGAGGCCAGATCAAATGCTCATTAGGTTAAGGCTCATTTGTTTGAACGCCACTCAATTAAAAATGAAAAAGGCAGAAAACAGTTTCCCAACAGAATTGCTGATTCTTCCCTGTTCATTTTTAGAAATATACAAGTGAGCCCTCATATCCGAAGAGGCTCTGTTACATGAAATTGTGGATATGGGCTTTCCTGGGCCTCCTAGGGCACAATCCAGCCCTTGACTTAGGCTGGTGCAAGTCCCTTGTGCTGGCCCAGGAGGGTTGCAAATGTGCCGTAAGGCATGTTTGCGCCTCCTCAGGAGTAAGCCAGGACGATGCTTGGAGAAGCGCCAGCCAGCAAAGGCAAGCCTCCACGCTGGCTTCCTCTGTGCAGGCTGCATCGACCTGGCTGCACCGACACAAGGAAGAAAGATAGGTGGGGGGGCGAGGGGAGGCATTCCTGGGTGGTGGGCAGGCAGGTGGTGGGCGACCCTGGGGACGGAAGGGCACGAAGCAGGGCTGGGATCTGGCAATTATGCCAAAGCTCAAACCCTGTTCCCAGGGAGAATGGAGCGGCTTCAATTCGTTCCACTCTCCTCAAACTTGTGCCACCTCAAGAGGTGGTGCAAATCCGAGGAGACCATAGGAGCCGAAGACCCTAACCCAGAGGTAAGGAGAAATGTTTCCACGTGCCTCTGAGCTGCTTATGGCCCCTATCCTGCGCTGGATACAGTGCAAGCCTCTTGGCTTACCTGTTCTAGCACAGGATAGGAGTTTGCCCCAATGCCTTATAAGGCATTAAAATTTACTTTCAAGTTAAAATAAAAGTTAGCCACACACACACACACACACACACACACAGAGAGAGAGAGAGAGAGAGAGAGAGAGAGAGAGACAGACAGACAGACAGACAGACAGACAGACAGACAGATGGGATTAGTTCTTTTTCCTGTCATTCTCTCCCTGTTCTCCCTGAGCATTTTGTTTAATCACTGAAAAAAATGAAACCGATAGAGTTCTTATTGTATGCACCCCTGAAACAGAGAAAGCCTCTTGAGGTCCCAAATCTCATTCTGGAATACTGAATTATATAACTCATTATTTTAGTTTACATGTAAATGGAAAGTTGCTCAGAGAGCGCAACATGGTCATATTTAATTTCAATATTTAATTTCAAATTCCACTAACTCCAGGAAGGTGCCTGCATGGCTAATCAGCCACGTTAGAGAGGCTGTAAAGGGCAAGGAAGCTTCCTTCCATAAATGGAAGTCTTGCCCTAAAGAGGAGAATAAAAAGGAACATAAACTGGGGCAAAAGAAATGTAAGAAGGTGATACAGGAGGCCAAGTGAGACTATGAGGAACGCATGGCCAGCAACATTAAGGGGAATAATAAAAGCTTCTTCAAATATGTTAGAAGCAGGAAACCCACCAGAGAAGCAGTTGGCCCTCTGGATGGTGAGGGAGGGAAAGGGGAGATAAAAGGAGACTTAGAGATGGCAGAGAAATTAAATGAGTTCTTTGCATCTGTCTTCATGGCAGAAGACCTTGGGCAAATACTGCTGCCCTAATGGCCCCTCCTGACCAAGGAATTAAGTTAGATAGAGGTTGAAAGAGAAGATGTTTCAGACCTCATTGATAAATTAAAGATCAATAAGCCACTGGGCCCTGATGGCATCCACCCAAGAGTTATTAAGGAATTAAAGAATGAAGTTGCTGATCTCTTGACTAAAATATGCAACTTGTCCCTCAAAACAGCCATAGTGCCAGAGTATTGGAGGATAGCAAATGTCATACCAATCTTTAAAAAGGGAAAGAGGGGGGACCTGGGAAACTACAGGCTGGTCAGCCTAACATCTAAACCGGGTAAGATGGTGGAATGCCTCATCAAAGATAGAATCTGAAAACACACAGACAAGTCGATGAAAGTGTTGACCCAAAATGCGACGGCAGTAAAGAAGGTCAATTCTATGCTTGGGATCATTAGAAAAGGTATTGAGAACAAAATGGCTAATATTATAATGCCATTGTACAAATCAATGGTAAGGCCACACCTGGAGTATTGTGTCCAGTTCTGGTCGCCACAACATCTGGTCACCCAAAAGAGGCGTTTCGGCCTCTTCAGTCTAGAAAAGAGATGCCTGAGGGGGGACATGATTGAAACATACAAAATTATGCATGAAAAGGATAAAGTGGATAGAGGGATGCTCTTTATACTCTTACATAACACCAGAACCAGGGGACATCCACAAATATTGAGTGTTGGGAGGGCTAGAACAGACAAAAGAAAATATTTCTTTACTCAGTGTGTGGTCAGTCTGTGGAACTCCTTGCCGCAGGATATGGTGATGGCATCTGGCCTGGATGCCTTTAAAAGAGGACTGAACAAGTTTCTGGAGGAAAAATCCATTATGGGTTACAAGCCATGATGTGTATGTGCAACCTCCTGATTTTAGAAATGGGCTATGTCAGAATGCCAGATGCAAGGGAGGGCACCAGGATGCAGGTCTCTTGTTATCTGGTGTGCTCCCTGGGGCATTTGGTGGGCCGCTGTGAGATACAGGAAGCTGGACTAGATGGGCCTAGGACCTGGTCTAGTGGGCCTGTTTTTATGTTTCTTTTGTTTCAAAACAGGTCACTTGTCAAAAATGGTGGAAATTATTTAAAAGTAAGTTGAAAGGAGAAGTCAGTATATCCAAATGTCTTCAGGACACTTGGAGGCTATTTAAAACCACAATAATAGTATATAAAATATAATGTATTCCTCAGATTAGGAAAACTACAAACAAGTTCAAGAAGATAATAGCATGGTTAACTACCAAGCAGGGTCTAAATGAGAAAAAATGAAGAAGCACACAAACTGCAGCAAAACAACTGCAGCACACAAACTGTAAGCAAAAAAGGAATTGTGGGATGTATTGCTAAACACAATGGAACAAACAATTAACATTTCTTTAAATACACCAGAAGTAGGAAACTAGCCAGACAAAGGATCAGACTGCTAGACAACAAAGGTGGGAAATGATTTTAGAAGGAGGATACCGAGACTAAAGAGAAGATAAATGCATAGTTTGTGTTAGAAAGGTGTTGCGTAGATACCCATGCCTAACAATGAGACAGGCACCTGAAGAACTAAGGCAAAACTAGTAAAAGAAGGCTTCTGGGGCTAATAGTCAAATTAACAACCAGCAAGTCTCAGGCTTGGATGGCATACACCCAAATGAATGGCAAATGTGAAATTGTCAATCTCTAACAAAAATATGAAACTTAATATTAAAATTGGCCTCCTTACCAGAAGAACTGGAATATAGCCAATGTAACACCTATTTTTAAGAAGGGATCTGAGAGAGTCAGGAATTTACAGGCTCATAATCCTTCTGGGTAAATTAGTGCATAGCATGGTAAAGGTAGAACACAGACAAGAACAAGTTCTACTGAGGATGAATCAGTGTGCCTGCAAAGCAAAGCCCTGCACTACATGCTTTCATAATTCTCAACACCAAATAATTGAATTTTGGAGCTTTTCATGCTCAGGTGGAGAAAAGCCAAGGACACTGTGAAAAGTTCCAAAAATATTTCCAAACGGGGTGAATGAGCAAAAGGATGGCAAACAAAGTTCAGTGCCAGTTATTCAACCCTAAACTGCAGGGTTTTTTACTCCACTTCTGTCCAATAGGATTATACTTTGCTTGCTACTTTAAGCTAACGTACTTGCATTGTGAAATTGTAAATGAGGGAATGAAAAGAGGTCATAATTTGGATGAAGAAAAAATGTAGAAAGATACTAGTGTCCCAATCCTATCCCCCCCAACGAACACCTCCATTCCGCCCTTCCACCATCCCCTCTCTCCTCTCCCATCAGCTTTCCTGCTCTGGCAATTGGGGCAATGGGTGCTGACATGGGCTTTTCCAGGCCTTCCCATTAGCCTTCTGTGACAGTCAGTGCTGTTGCAAGAGGCATCAGGAAAAATTGGGCCCTAAGGCTTTCAGACAGCCTAAGATGCTTTCAGACAGTAGTTCTCAAACTTTTAGCACCAGGACCCACTTTTTAGAATGAGAATCTGTCAGGACCCACTGGAAGTTATGTCATGACTGGAGGTGACATCATCAAGCAGGAAAATTTTTAACAATCCAATCCTGCCCACACTTACCCAGGAGTTAGTCCCATTTACTACCATTGTTAAAGCATATACATACATAAGAGCCTATTAAAAGTACAGGTGTGTAACATTTCCCCAAATGCAGTCACATACCATGGTAGCATCAAGTCTAATATATTAAAGATAAAATATTGAAATGAATGGGGACCCACCTGAAATTGGCTCATGACCCACCTAATGGGTCCTGACCCAGTTTGAGAAACACTGTATTAAGAAATAAAGGCAGCAATTTGCTATACGCTCATATTGGATTAACAGCCCAATCCTATTGAGCCTCCCACTGATACAGCTGTGTCAGCGGAGTGCACACTGCATCTTACGGATGGGGAGAGGGGGTCACAAAGGTCTTCTCAGGATAAAGAAACTTTTGTTTCCCTGGGGAAAGCCTCTGCTTCCCCATTTGGTTTCCTCAGTTCTATGCCAGTTTACTGGCACAGAACCACAGTAAGGGAGAGTAAAGAAGAGGATGTCTATGGATGCGAGTGCCACCAGTACTCAATGGAACTTACTTCTGAATAGACATGCACTGAATTGCACTGACAGGCATTTGTTCAGTCAAAAAGAAAACCATAGATTGAAAAGGTGTTTGAATTTAGGCAGAGAAATCTGTACTCCTCAGCAACTGCACTAGAGAAAGCCATGTAGCTGCCAAGAGATTGTATACATCGTTACATTCTATCATAGATCAAAATGCAATACTTGGTTTTCAGAAATATTATTTGATTTTTGTGACTTTCTTGTCATATATATTGTAAGACAACAAAATAATTAATATAGTCATTTTGATAAGACTGAATAAATGTATATCACTACCAAAAATTTAGATAATTATTCTGAAGACTTAAACATTCTTAAAGAATAAACAAAAACATAAGAAAATATCTGTCTATATTAGCTTCTTCAAACTGTCTGTGGCTTAAGTGCATGTGGCTATTGGATTTAATTATTTTATCATATTGAGCCCACACTTGCTTGCCTGCAAACTGCATATGAAGCACATTCAGGTAAAAAGTAGAGTTTGCAACATGGCAGGTGAGGGGGCAGGGCAGAGGAGACAACTGTTAAGGGAAATGATGAAAACACTGCTAGATGAAAAACATTTCAGGTCATGCTATACTGACTAGAAATGCTGAAAGAGGTGATGAGTCTCCCTCAGCTGAAGTCAACGTGGATATATATGGACAGATATGCTCTTACACAATGCAGTTGGTGAACCAAAAGGTCAGATATATTGTGTTGCCAGCCCATACATAATTCAGAGCTTTGAGGAGGTCTAATATGCAGATGTTCAAAACACCACACAGCCACAGTGTTTATTCATTGTTGCTCAGTGTCCACAATGATCTATGAAGAAAGAAACTGCTCTGATTTTACTACTGGTCTATCCCCACAGTGGGGAGGACACTCAGTCATGCTATACTAAAGAAAGTTCATTCCGTGCCAGTTAAATCAAAACTGTCTTGAAGCTTCATTGAAACAAACCTGCATAAGCGGTTTGAAAGGTTTAAATATTTTCCCTGCCATTGATTTACATTTTTTATGCCACTACACTTCCAGGTTCTGCCTGAGACCAGATGTGCCAAAACAGTCTAATAAACAAGGCTGTCTATCATAACGAAGCAAGAAGCAGGAAACAGGTAATATTGTGAGATGGAGAAAAAATTAAAATTTAAAGTATCTGCACACACTTTTCATTAGAATCAAACACTTTTCTGAAACTGTCACTTAGCATATTTAGCTATTTATAGAGATATTAGAAGCAACTATTTGTGTCCCTTTTCCAAAAAATAATGCATTTTTTATTGCAGGCTATTGAGTAGATAGCACTGCAGTACAAATTAAAATATTTTGCTTTTCTTTTTTTCCAAAATGAACAAATACATTTCTTTCTGCTTCAGATATAGTCCAGAGAAGGCTCTTCTCAGTTAAATCATTATTGAGTGTCTTCAACAAAGTTATTAAGAAAAACAAAAGCAAATGACTATTTCAAAATTCTTACTCTAGTAAACCATCAGTACTAAAATACTGATTATGTGACAGCACTAATGAAATCATTTTGTAGGGGCAGGATTTTATATTGCTAAAACCAGCAACACCCATGTCACATTCTCTTGCCCTTTATATCATGTACTAAAATGTGAGGCTCTAATCATGTTGCGTATTATTCTTACTCCCATCCCCCACCCCCAAAGCAGCCAATGAAGTGGAACAAGGCAAGGAAGTATGCAGCATAAAGATATCCAAATACTGTATATATTTTATGACATATTATAGAGGGGAAGAATTCAACACAGAACTGGCATTTCCAAGAGCAGTTCCATGTCTTATTACATGTCATCCTGCCCTAAGTTATACCAAACAGTAAGAAGAGATCTATCAAATTTGCTTCCTTTTAACCCACTTGCCTTTGGCATTGTATGATCTACAAATGCCATAAATGATGCTGTCTTACATTGAGACAGACCACTGATTGATCTTGATCAGTACTGTTTACACTGATTGAGAGCAGTTATCTAGGGTTTCAGATAAGGGTCTTTCCCAGCCCTAACTGGAGATGCCAGTGATTGAGAGCCCAATCCTTGGCTTGGCGTGCTGGCTCACCACCGGTGTGTGGGCCCTACCGCCAGGTGAGCACTGGTGGTAGCTCAGTGCTGGCTGGCGCTGGGCTACTGCTGGGCGGGCACTTGATCTCTGCTGCTAAGCGGTCACACGGACTGCTGAGCAGCAAAGAGGTAAGTGGGGGTTTGGGGGGAGGCAGGGAGAAGGCATTCCGGGGAAAGGACGGGGTAGGCGTGCCGGGGGAGGAAGCGGGGAGGGAGGGAGGCGGGACTGGTGGAGTAATGCTCCACTGGATCAGAGTCTCTGTGTTGGGCTCACCGCCTTACAAGGAGGCTCTTGATTCACCGCCAACTGTTTGGGTTGGGGTTACACAATGGGGCTATTCTCTTTACCCGGGGGAAGGGGACAAAAGTTCCCTTCTCCTGAGGAGCCGCCAGCATCTGCCCAAAGTGCACAGGATGCAGTGGCGGCCATTTTCGGCACCATTGCAGCCGTGTGCCCCAGCCAGCTCAGGATTGGGCTGTGAGCTACGATTCCTCCCCAAACGCTGACTGCCACATCCTAACCTAGTGAATGGGATACAGACATTTCTTTCTTTCTCTTTTTGCCATGTAACTTGTTTATCATAAATACAAACTTTATCAGAGATACACGTAAACAAAAACAGCAAAACCAGTTTGACAGAAGTCCTCATTAATATTTGTATTGATGTACTGTGTACTGAATCACTGATTAAAAGTGCTCAATAAATTACATCTCCATTTAAGGAAACACTATAATCCAGAACTACTTTAGGCACTTTTAGTACACAAGACTACAGGGCCATATCAAAACTTTACTAAAGTTTCAAGAGCTGTTTGTATGGTTTGGGGAGTTACAGCTCAAGAAATACAACTTGGAAGTCCTACTTAGGGCAAGCAACAAGTTACACAATTACCTGAACAATGGCAATGATTTTATCAAAACCACTAAACTTATTGTCAATTTCCTGAACATCAATTGTAGATGAAAGCAGTTACAAAACCCTATATATGGACAAATATTTGTGGTTGTCTAAAGTAAATGAAAACACAACTGTTGAACACAGGATCAAGATAAGATGCTACTTTTTATTTTTTCGGTAACGTCAAATGCAACCAGAGACAATAAGATCACATTTTATTTTCTTCCATGCCTCAACAACTCAATTCATGTCACTCAGTAATGGCACTATTTGTACCACAATAATAAATGTTTTCAATATTAAGCTGCTTTATTGAAAACACAAATATATGAAATCTTGTATTTTATATGTGAAAAAATAAATACTTCACTAAGGAATGGAAGAAAAAATAAAGCCTATTTAAATAATTTTATTACATTCTTAAGTTTCCAATTCATCTGTGAGTAGTTTCTTCACAGAGGAAAATAAATCAAAATATAGGACAGATGTTTGAGAAACCACATTTAAGGTTCGTCACACACAAGCATTTTTCAAATGATATTGGCTCATCTATTAAATAAGGTGTATTTTGCTTGATTTTTGAGAAAAGGAAACATCAGGAAATATTTAAAGGCCAATTGCTGCCAATTAACTTTGATCAGCAAAAGTTGTATTTGAATCTTTTGGATTCTTTTGCCTGTCTGGAATAACATACATTTATAAATTCTAACAAAACAACAATGTGATGATTAATGCCTGTTGGCAGTCCTGCCGCAAGCTTGTTTAATGGTTGGATTTTAAATAAACAGCTGTCTTTAGTATGATGGGAGCAAAACTTGATTGTTTTTATATTTTTTCTTATGAACATATCAACAAATTTTTTCCCTTTCATAAGATGAAACAGGCAGGCACTTTACTTGCAGTTGCTCTAATTAAGCCACAGACTTTCAAAATATGAACAAACAAAAGCACCAAAGACTGCAAGCACTGACAAAATCCTTGCTACGTTCCACAAAAGTCCGATACACATGTTATAACTGACTGTTTATTTTTCCTTTTTCAGCTTACACAAGAGGCCTACTCGTGTGAGCAGCGTAACAAGTGAAAGCCAGGAACTGATGGAAAACTGCAGCAGCATGGAAAGCCATTCTGAACTCCAAACCCTGAACACAAAAGGTTCTGCTGCTGTACTCAGTTGGTTCCATGCTAACACTTCATTGCTCAAGCAAGTAGTTCTTTTGGAAGCTAACAAAAACAAAGATAAACAACTAACTGTAAATTTATGAATTTGCAACAGGTTTTTACAGCACGCCACATCATATGACTAACAAAGAAAACTTAACACAGGGGTGCTCACACTTTTTTGGCTCGAGAGCTACTTTGAAACCCAGCAAGGCCCGGAGATCTACCAGAATTTTTTTTACAATGTTCGCGCCATCATAACAAATAACATTTATGTGTACAATGTATGTTGGTGTACCTTGCATAACCGCATGAGCCAATATTGCACAACACAACATAATTAACTATAAACATTTTTTGTAATTACTTGAGTTTACTTTGATGACTTGCACTGAAGTGAATCAGCCAAGGATGCATAGTCCGGACAGTAGCTGCTGACAGCCAGCCTCAAGCACACTTCCAAATGTTCATCAGTCATGGTGGAACCGTACTTGGACTTAATGATCTTCATGTAGGAAAAGGCTGACTCACATAAATAAGTGGAGCCCTTCCTGCCTCAGGTGCTCTTATATCCCTGAGGGCCCTATTGCCTTCAAGTGGCTGCAGCTGTGCAGCACACTCTGCTGGATGCCCAGGCCTTACCCTTAAAGGGGCCACTGCTGACACCACAACTACCTCCTCACCAGATCTTCCTTGATTCCAATACGGGGGGGGGGGGGGGCAGATCTCCATACACACCAGTGCAAAAACAAGGGAAAGGTAAGCATCCCCAGGAGAGACAACGGGGCTCACTCCCAGGGATGCGTGGACAGGAGAGAAGCCTGCCAGCGGCTCCTCTCCAGGTCTACTCACGAGTCAGCCCCAGTAGAGTCCAGGGGCTCACTCCCAGGGATGCGTAGACGGGAGAGAAGACTGCCAGCGGCTCCTCTCCAGGACTACTCACGAGTCAGCCCCAACAGAGTCAACGGGGCTCACTCCCAGGGATGCGTGGACAGGAGCTCACTCCCAGGGATGCGTCACTCCCAGGGCGGGGCTCACTCCCAGGGATGCGTGGACGGGAGAGAAGCCTGCGATCGACTCATTTTGCCTCATGATCGACTGGTAGATCGCGATCAACTTATTGAGCACCCCTGACTAACACATAACAAGCTGTATGTGTTATTGAAGAGGGCACAAAACCCTGTAATAAATGGCACTGAGACTGTCAGTTTATAAATCATTAATAATTTCTCTTGGATTCAAAGATAATGCTTCCTCACTGTGGAATGTAATGGAGAAAACTGTACACATTTAATGATCATTAATGACACAAAGGAAAAGCTTAATATTCCATGGCCTGTATAAATTTTTGCATTTTAAGCCATTTCTGTCCAACGCTGCATATATGCAACAGGGATCAAATGCGTACACCTGTGGGCTGGGCAGAAATGGATTAATGTTTACAAGTAGTATAATTTGATCATAATTATAATATCTGAAAAATTCTAAATGATAACTACAACAAATACCACCCTACAACAACTTGTGCAGTTACAAGCATTACATTTGGGAGTAACAAACAGCAATTGAAATTTGTGTGACCACCTATTTCCACAGAGAGAGAGAGAGAGAGAGAGTACATACATATAAAAAAATATGACCATTTTCAAATTATAACATCAACTTTCATTCAAGTTATTTTACCCAATATAAACAAATAAACAAATTCTATGCCCTGATAAAACAATAATGACTTACTTCTAAATCATTGAAGAATAGATGCGTGTCTGCCAAGTTGAAAATCATCTCTTCCATTCTCAGTCCAAGTGAAACCGAAGTAGGCGGATCCTTAAAAAAATGAGAAAGGAAAAAGATTGTGCTCAGTAAAACATAGATAGAAAGCTACAATTTTACACTACAAAAATAAAATAAAAATCTCCCTCCAGAAAACCATAGGGTCATATACAGGTAGCCTGTGTTACTCACAGATTTGGAACCCACAAATCTGATTATTCGCAGGTTCTGGACCCACATGTGTGTCCAACCTGTACCCTCCCGTTTCCATCACCTCCAGAGGACCTTCTGAGGGCTGGGAATGCCTCCCGAAGGCCAAAAATCCTGCTCATCCTCATCCTGCTCTGGGCTTAGGGGTTGATTTCAGGAGCTGTGTGGAGTGGTTGCTGTTAGAAGATGGGGAAAAGGAAGTCATTTGCTATCATCCCATATTATATAACGGGCAGCTCAATCCCGAGCGCCTGGCGCACGGGGCTGCAGCGACGCTGAAAATGGCTGCTGCCACATCCAGCACACTCCAGGCAGTCGCCAGCAGCTCCTCAGGAGAAGGGGACTTTCGAACCCTTCCCCTGGGCAAAGTGAGGAGCCGCGCAATGGGGCTACTTGATTCTACAGCGACCCAAAAGTCAGCATAGAAAGAAGAGCCTCCATGTCAGGCGGTGAGCCCGATACAGAGGCTCTGGAAACAGTGGAAACCTCCTCCCCACTTCCACCTACGTCTCTGCTGCTTGGCGGTCCGCGCAAGTGGTGGAGCATCAGCGCTCACCTGGTACTAACCCAGTGCTGGGCTACACTGGCGGAGCACTGGTGCTAGAGCCTGCAAACACACATTACGGGACTTTTGCAACAGCGCATACTGGCGATGAGCAAGTGCGCTGAGCTCAGGATTGGCCTCAAGCATTTGAATACGCAATTTACCGATTTTATCTCTTTTCTTAAAAGTTAAAGTACTACACAGATGGAAATAGCCAATGATATATGTGCTTCCAAATAACCAATGAACTATTAGTAATAAAAATAAGGCTTTCTATTATTAAAAATATCTATATACAGGCGTGCACTGTTTAACAACTGTTCACTTAATAATGGACTGCATATACGACGGTGGTCAAAGCACAATAAAGATGCTCTCAATGAGGCAATTGCAGATCTCCCATAGCCTGAATCGAGACTGTTGCTCTCCCCCTGTTAAATATAAGAGAACTACTACTGAAAAGGTTTGTTTTAGCTCATCTAGCAGAGTAAGTTATCAAGCAAGCAATTTTTTAAACAGTAAAACATTTATAAGTTATAAAGAAATCTCTGGAAGGTGACCAAAGGCAGTTTACAACACCAAAATAATATAAAATACAACAAAATTACAGATCATCAAGCAATAAAAACAGAGAGATGTAATAAAAATAACAAACCCTAAGAGTCCTGTTGGGAGAGTTAGGACAGATAAAAGAATGGAAGCTATCATCCTAAAACCACCTTGTATTCAGTGTTGTTGATAGAAAAAAGTAACTTCCTTACAGATCATTCTTAATTTAACCCAGTACTTCCTATTCTAACTGGTAGCAGCTCTCCAACGTCCTCAGAAGAGGAAATTTCCAGCCCTGCTATCCAAGATCAGGTCTGGAAAATGCCAGAAATTGAACCTGCAACCCTTCACGTACAAAGCATATATCTGAATTCTGTCTCTTCCCTTAATGCGGAGCTTCCCAGTCTGTATGTTGTGCATACAGAGAAGAAAGCTATAGGTTGTTCTTAATATACAGTATCTTTGATTGCTCTACAGCAGAATTTCTCAAATTGTGGGTCACGAAGCTGCAACTGACAAACTGATAGCAGACAAGCAAAATGCACTGAGCCCTATGGAAAGTGAAACTGAGGCACATCACACATCTACTCACAAACAGATGACCATGCCTTGATCCACTGCAAAGGGCAGATCAAGAGGAATCCAATACCAACAGAATGGTCCCGATCAGATGAATGCAGCCCCCGAAAAACACCCGAGAAGGAAGTTCCTCCCTCTAA
The DNA here is from genome assembly GCF_035046505.1 of Tiliqua scincoides. Classification (NCBI taxonomy): domain Eukaryota; kingdom Metazoa; phylum Chordata; class Lepidosauria; order Squamata; family Scincidae; genus Tiliqua; species Tiliqua scincoides. The sequence goes on along the minus strand of NC_089824.1, from coordinate 38,108,194 downwards.
GCCAGGAGTGCCCAAACCCCAGCCCGAGGGCCATTTGCAGCCCTTGGTAACTCCCAATTAGGCCCGTGGGGAACCCCCAGTCTCCAGTGAGCCTCTAGCCCTCCAGGGACTTGCTAGAGCCCATGCTGGCCCGACACAACTTCTCTCAGCATGAGCGCGACTGTTCAACCTCTCTTATGATCTGTGGGACGAAAGCTCCCTCCACTGCTTGCTGTTTCATGTCTGTGATGCAGCACTGGCAGCGAAGGAAAGGTCAGTCTTGCTTTGTGAAAGGCCTTTCATAGGCCTTGAGCTATTGCAAGACTTCCATTCATTCATATGTTCCATCTCTAATATATTCGTCTATGTAAATATGAGTTGTAAATTCTTTTTTTCCCCTGGTCCCTGACAGTGTCAGAGAGATGATGTGGCCCTCCTGCCAAAAAGTTTGGACACCCCTGCTCTAAACTCACAAATGTAACCTCTGCTAATTGAGTAAGAGGCACTTTTTCAAGTGGGTGCTCCTCTTTTTTAGCAGGGGAAGAGTAACTGGCCCTCCTCACCCCAGCAGTGTCTTTTCTAGTGGCTACCTGCTGATGTTCTTTTGCATCTTTTTAGATTGTGAGCCCTATTGGGACTGGGAGCCATTAGTTATTTGATTTTTCTCTGTAAACTGCTTTGTGAACTTTTTGTTGAAAAGCGGTATATAAATACTGTTAATAATAATGAGCCCTATGGTAAGCAAAACTAAGATACATGGTCGGGTTTACTCACAAGTAAGCAAACATGCCTTGGCTTGTGTGAAAGGTCAGGCAAAAGGAAATGCAAGGCTACCAAGAATGCTTCCAATCTAATGAACATAGAGCTCAACAGGTGCTTCAGAATGCAGTCCCTCCCTCAATAGTACAGTAAAAAGAGGTTTGAGCTGATAAGTCTTTGTTTTTTTTAGTCTTGTAGAACTAGATGGGCCCTGATGCTAAAAGGTTTGGGTACCACTGCTTTATTGGTAAGGGTTGTTGTCTTTTCCAGATTCCTCTCCCCATCCCCCAAGAGAATGGAGCCTCATTTCCTCTCCTCCTCATTCTGGGGTTTTTATGCTTTCTAGAGGGAAGCTCTGAATCTCAATCCAGCCCAAACAAACAGTGTGTTGGATTTAAAATTGATTTTGTCCCAAATCATACTGAGCTGGCTTAAATATAAGAACTTAAAACTGGGCATTGGGTAGGGCTGAAAATATTACGGTGTTTTTTGGGGGGAGGGGGTTGAGATTTTTGCAACTTACAGAGAGAATTTACTTGGCAAAACAGGGTTCACTTACCCATCTCACCTCCCCTTATTTATTTATTTGTTTGTTTTACTTTAAGAACAAGTGTGTGCCACTTAACCGTTTGCTTAATGATGGACCGCATATAAGATGGTGGTCAAAGCACAATAAAGATGTTCTTAATAAAGCAATTGCGTCTTCTATAGCCTGCAGCAGAGAGGCTCTTAATGCAAAGAAGAGGCAATCTATCTCCAGTAGCTTGTGCAGTCAGCTAGTATCTGGCAGGGAGTGTCTGTTTACACAACAAATGCAATAGATTGAACTGAATGTTCACTTAATGACCTAATCGCATAACAGGGATCAAAGAACGTATCTCCATCATTAACTGGGGCATACCTGTATTTATAATTATTCAATTTAGGGCGTAATCCTAACCCCTTATGTCAGTGCTTTCCAGCTTTTATTTATTTATAGTCTGCCTATGTAGGGAAAATGGCACAATTTCAGTGCTTGCCATAGGCAATTCCATTACTTGCTGCATTCTCAGGGAAGCACTTCCTGCTTGATGATGTCACTTCTGGTCATGACATCACTTCTGGTGGGTCGGACAGATTGTCATTCTAAAAAATGGGACTTGGTGCTAAAAATTTGAGAACTGCTCTACAGAAATTCATAGCTTATATCTTACTTATCTCGTAAATTAAGCATGTGTTCAGTATTGTGGTTACTAAATACAATACAAATGTTTGTGTTTAATATTATCTTTATATATTTTTAGTATTTAAATTGCAAGGGAACCCTGGAACAGGCGTACCCTCCATATTCATGGATACCAGGGACACACTTTTAAAAGCTCTAGAAAGTAAATACTCAAAAATAGCTTTACCTATCACAGCGATGTGTTATGGGACAACCCTGAGCGAAGAGAAGGGCCCTCAAAATACAGCAGTTTCGCTATGCCACGATAGGCAAACGGCAGTTTTGCTGTGCCATGTGGCCTCTCGGTGCCTTGGAACACCTCTGGTCATGTCCAGAGGTCCAGTGAGGACTGACCACTGCTCCCCACTCATGGCCTCTGGCCGTTTGTCCTGGTAGCCACACCCCTTAGAATAACAGAGAGACTTTCACACCATTGTTCTGATGGATCATGAAATCTAACAGTGTAAGCCCTTGATAGGACTGGGCTGCCAGTTTTATAACCCACATTCTTTTAAAATCATCTTTTTATGTTCATTACTTTCAGAAAACATTTTAATCTTTTATTCTCCTCCTGAGAAAAAGTCAGAGCAAGTCTCATTCTCCTTAGAAGACTCTGCTGCATTTTACAGAGGTCTGTTTTTCAAAACACAAGGATGTAATTCTCATTTCCATTTGAAACAAAGTCCCAGGCTACAATTCAGTGCACCATTACTTAAGAATAACACCCATGGAAAGCAATGGGTCTACTTCTGAGTAAATAGGGTTGCAACTATGCGCAGCTGCACCTGCTCACAGGCATTCCTTGTTGCTTGCCTCTGCTGTAAATTGAATTGCACACTCCCTGTTATGTATTATATGTTATATGTAGAGCCTCTGGCACCTTAAAGAAGGATTTGATTAATGGTTCTCTTGCGGTGGTTCCCAACCGTTTCACTTGCATACCCCTTGGCAGCCTATTTCCATAAATTGTATCCCTCATATTAGCCAACTGTTTGTAATTAATATGAATAATATAAGCCCTAATCTCCTCTACATGAAAACCAGTACTTCACGTATTTATCAGTATTTTCTCTTTTTATATATTTATAAAATATATAAAAATATATACCTTTACAAAAAGGTGGTGAAGACCAGAATTTAAAAAGAATAAAAATGTATCTTACGATCTTTTACTATGTTTTTAATAAATTAGAGGCTACAGTTCTTAGGTAACAGTTAGTGGTAGGTTATTTTTCAGGATCTGGCCTGGGGTAAAATCAGACAAAACTATAGTCAGACACCCCCCTAAGTTTAACCCCTGATTTATCCGAGGGTCATAGAAAATTCCATGATTGTTGGCTCAAAACCTGCCCTCGACTTATCTGCGGGGTCGACTTATGGGTGAGTGTCTGCGGTGATCAAATGCAGAGCTTCTGTTGCTAGTCACAACCATTAATTTCCAAATAATCACTGAGAAGTGAAAACATGAGAATAGCTAGTTGTATATGTACTAGAATTTCTGGTTCAATGCAAACATCTGGTAAGGTATAGTCAAAGAGAGGTGCAAATCACAGATGAATGTTAATAAAGCTTAATATAAAATGGAAATACCATCATGGTAGATCATATATTCCAATTCTGAACATGAATGTCAGGGTACAAAAACTATCAGCATGTCATTTTAAAATGCTCACCAGTCACTCCCTTTATTCTGAGGGGAAGAAGTAGTTGAAAAACAGGAAAGTTCACTCACCGTGCATGTCTTGGCTTATTTTCCAGTTAAGCTGAAAAGCCACAATTGAATACTTATGTGAAAGAAGGTTTTTGTTTTCCTCTCCTTCTTTACAGAACATATTAAGGCATACACAGAGATCTCTTAGAGTTAAATCAGGTAGATCTTTTTTTTCCAAGGGATAATAACTTTTCAAGTCAGGATTGCAAAGTTTTGAGTGTCACTGTTACTGCATTTCCCTGCCTGTTTCCTGTTATAAAAACTGCAATCTATCAGCAATGATCTTTTCTAGTTTCAAAGAATACATCAAGAAATAGTTGGAACCGATCACTTTGAGGTGTGTGCTAGTTTGCTAACATTAGCTAGTAGTAATGAAATAAATGATAGTTACAAGTGTGTACAAGCCATCTCCAACTATAATATTTAAAAAAAAATTAATGGCCTTTTCAGACTTTCCCTTTTAGACTATTGCTTTTAGAGCAATATCAAGACTATGGTTATGAGACACAGACATCTTTAGTCAAGTACAACGTAATGTACTTACATTACAAAGAAATCATTTCCCCTCATTACTAAACACAAATATTATGTGACTAGGGAAGTGCAATTTCCTCCCTTGCACACATCCAATGCAAATACGTAGTGTGAGAATATGATTATGATTATTCTTTTGCATCTTTTTAGATTGTGAGCCCTTTTGGGACAGGGAGCCATTTAGTTATTTGATTTTTCTCTGTAAACCACTTTGTGAACTTTTTGTTGAAAAGCGGTATATAAATACTGTTAAAATAATAATAATAATAATAATAATAATAATAATAATAATATGAAGAAGAAGAAGAAGAAGAAGAAGAAGAAGAAGAAGAATCATATCAGCATCTACAGACTAGTGTCCATGACACCACTAACATGATAGTTATATCTATGATGCTCAAACAGGGGAAAATGTGGTAGGGGGGCTTATGAAATTCACAGGATTCAATCACTGATTTCCTCTAATTTTAGCTAAAACTAAAACTTAGCACTCTTAAAAACGGTTTTAGCCCTCTAAAACAATGGTTCCCAAACTTGGGAAATCTGAGAAACACTAAGTCTATGCAGGGATGGGGAGAAGACAGTGATGTGATCCCCAGGATCGTGCCACTGCAGGGAAGAGAGGGGGGTTTCCACTTACCTCTGTCTGTGCCGGCCTCTGAGGGGTGTGGGGAGCCTATATAGGGCTCCCCAAGTCAAGCAGCTTCCATTGTGAAACCGAAAGTGGTTTCCAATAGTTTTTTTTTTTTTTTTAACTTTTCTAACGTTTGGAGAGCCCTGCAGAGGCCGGCACAGGTGGAGGTAAGTAGAAATCCCCCATCCCCGTCAGTGGTGCGATCCTGGGTATTGCATTGCTGCCTTCCCCCGCCCCATCCCTTAAACGGCCAGGGACAAGTGCTTTCTAGGCTGGTGGGTCATGACCCACAAGGAACCACTGCTCTAAAAGAAGTCACTGTGGGGGCAGGGGAGCTATATACCAATGGGCCAAATGGACCAGGCGCACTCTGTAGTTCAAGCAGTGTACATGCAGAATGAACAGGGAATATAACAGATTTTTATCCATGGTCTTTATTCATTGATGTTGTGTCACTTTTGTCAGTGTGAGTGGCCTAGCACTATTTTTGAGTAGATAAAAATCTAAACATTCAGCAAGATTCCTTCACTGCAACCAATGGTGGTACATGGTACAAAAACCATATCTGTGATGCAACTGGCCTTAAGAAAGCCTACAGTGTAATCCTATGCATAATTCCCTGGTAGTAAACCCCAATCATCACAGAGTAACTTACTTCTGAATAAGCCTGTATAGGAGTGGATTGCAAGGTACCTGCCAGATGGGAGGATGAAAACTTTGATTCATACCATACCTACTGCCCCACTCTTCAGCAGTAACTTACTGTGTACCCAATCCTATCCAATTTCCAGCACTGATGCAGTTGCAATGCAACCCCGAGTTAAGGGAAAAAAACATTCGTTTAACTTGAAGAGGCCTCCATGATTGCCCCACCACCACCACAGAATGCAGCACATGCCCCATTGACACAACTGCATCAATGCTGAAAAGTTGGATAGGATTGGGCGCCGAATTGATGTGCTTTATTTATATTTATAACGGAGTCTAGATCCGTTTCCAGGCAACCCAAAACACTGCAAAAAGGCTCGCCCAGGCAGGGAATAGTCCTGGAGCCCTGGAAGAGGTTCCCCTTGCAAAGGAACAATAACATTCCTGGAGCTCCTGAGCCAGCAGGGCTGAAGAGGGGAAGGGGGGGCAAGAACCTCTGTAGCCAGAACACGTGCAGTGAGGTGGAGGTGGAGGTGGAGCTCTCTCTCTCTCTCTCTCTCTCTCTCTCACTCACACACACACACAGGGGCAGGTGCCATAGCAAGAGGGGACTGCTTTAAAAGAGAAGAAAGAACCCAGGGAGTGTTTGCCAAATTCCCCCCCCCCCACGCCCTGAGATGGTGCAGGCTATCAGAAAAGCCTTCCCACCAAGCAAAGCATGTGACTTACAGCCCAATCCTCTCCACACTTTCCTGGGAGCCCAATCCTCTCCACACTTTCCTCCCCATTGACTGGAATGGGACTTACTTCTGAGTAGAAATGCATAGGGCTGGACTCTTAAAAGATCAGCATCCCACCTGTGAAAGAAGCCGGAAGCTGGCAATGGGGAGGGCTCAGGAGGGGGAGGAGAGAAGATTGCTTTAAAAAAAACCCAGGGAGTGTTTGCCAAATTCCCCCCCAGATGATGCAGGCTCTTGGGAAGCCTTGGAGAGACAGGTGACGGTGAGCAGAGAGCCAGACTACAAGTCCCAGAATGCTTCGGGGCAGAGGAGTTTCCATGATGGTGGTTGGGAGGGTTGCAGGAGCGGCAGCAGCAAAGAGGAAGAGGAGAAGAACCTGCAGCACTGTTGGGAGGCCGCCTGGGACACAGAGGCTTCCCAAGCAAGCTCACCATTCCAACTGTGAAAGAAGCAGGACAGCTGGCAACAGGAGGGCTGAGTATGGAGGGGAGGGGAGGGAATTGAGAACAGCTGCCTTAGTTTCCTTCCAAGTTGAAGTGTCAGGCTGCAGCCTATTTGCTCTGTGGACTCTAACTCTATGAACTCAGCACAACGCATTTTTTGTTAATCACGACGAGTCACGGAACGGAACTAACACAAATAGGCTCTACCTGTATTTGCACATACTATGCAGTGCATGTTCCTGACAATAGCAGAATTGCTCTGTTTCTTACTACTGTCAGTTGCATTCTATTGGGCATGCTTGAAGCTTTCAGACTCTAGAATTCAGAGAAGCTACCAATTTCCTAATCACCATTTAAAACACTGAAGTTGCCTATAGTCTAATGAACTCATGTCCACAATACAATACGCAAGAATAAAGTACACTTTCAAAGTATGAAAACCAAGTCAACTCTACAAAACACTGAAAAGTCTTACTGCTATCTTAAGCATTTTCTAGCATTTATTAAAACAAAACAAAAAAACAGTTCATTCTAAGAACCCGGGGGGGGGGGGGAGAGAGAGAGAGAGAGAGGAGAGAAAGAGAGAAATTCCTATGAGAAATTTGTTAAGGATGGCATGTAGTACTTTATCACATTGTAACTCTGCACCATGTTACCAATATACATGTAGCCTATTTGTTTAATAGTAGGAGGATTTTGACACATCAACTGATTGCAGATATTATTCATTCAAATCCTTTTACATTATGTTCTTGACTAAAGGGACAGTATCTTGTCCCTTTGCTGGAGACAATTCCATAGCATCGTTTTTGCAACTGAACAACTTTTCTTCCAGTCATATATTGCAAGCACTTCCTTTTGGAGTTCTGCCATAGCAAACTCTATTTCAGCAGGTTATATGGTCTTTAATGCTTTGACTCAGTGTGGCAATAGGACTAGCATTATCATTTTTCTTTTAACACTAGTCATTTGGAGGTGGGAAATGCTTTCTAAATCCTAAATCCAGCAGGGAAATGGTTAGTTATGATGTGCATACCATTTAGGGAAGAAGATTTAGAATGTTGGGGAAAAGCAACAATTGGGCCCAACACTGTGGAAATTGCTACAGTATTGCTCCTTTCATATCACTCCGGTAATGTGAGAATGGCTGGACCATGTAGGAAGAAACTACATAGATCTGATGGAACTGGCCTATGCCAGTATCACTGTGAAACTAATGCTGTCATGAGGAGAGTCAAGAGTCACGTGCTCTGGACCTTCACATGTCATGCAAACAGTTTAAAAAGGCAAATGAAAAAGAAAGTTTATTCTTTATATATCTTATTTATATTCTTTATATATAAAAAATGAAGTTGTGCATCACTTCCAGTTTATAAAAATGGTCAAATACTGTAATTAAAACTGATTAACTGAACATCAATTCGACAACCATGTTTTGCTTATGCCACTAGCACTTGAAAACTGTCATACTTCACTTTTTACTTTCAATACAAAATCAGAGTTTAACATTTTCTAATTGTATAGATTTCTTCCCCACATCATCATACATTTAATACATAATACATATATTATATGTATGTATTTACATTATATGTAAATAAGAGATAGTGTTTTGTACTTACTCTACCATATCTGTTAGCATACGATCCTGTAAGCAAGGAATGGAAAATGATGATTGTCTCATCCAAATCCCAAATGAATACTCTCTGTAAAAAGATAACCAAATCAATGGGTCCCTCTGTGGAGTTGATAAGTAAAACGGAAAAAAAATAGATGTGTTCAATAGATTCATAAGTAAGGAAATTATTCTGAAAGCTAGACTATATGTTAAAGCTATGTTTTTCTCAATATTAAAAAAATATATACCCTCTCGAAAGTGAGTGAATTAAGACTTCAATACAACATGGGGTTGTATCCAAAGAAAGCTAGCTATGACTACGCATCACTGAAATAAATGATATGTTACTCATGACTAACTTGAGTCCCATTCATTTCAATGATACTTAGTGATGACTAACATTCTTGCGATACAACCTATGAATACTTATATAAATTATAATTACAAGTGACAGCCTATGGAGCCCTCATCCAGTGGTTCTTCAGATTGACTAGAGGGCAAGAAGCCGTGTTTCTTATCCCTTAGACTTTATCCTTTCCTTGTGGGCAAAGAGTTGGTGTCTACGCAATTGCCAGAATATTTCCTGGAGGTGTAAGGGAAGTGTCTATATGTTACCCTCATTCTGATAGGTTTGAGACACAAACATTTTTGGCGAAATGTCAGAATGAACAGCTCCTAAGATTTCTGACCTCTCTCTGCCTTTTTCCTGCTCTTCGAATCCACACACTCCCCTTTGAGGTCACAAATAGATTGATAACAAATATTCAGCGATAAATGCAGTAAATACGTCTTATTTGTGTCTGTGAGAGGTCAGCCACTGTTATGGAACAAGAGTTTTTATGTGGATAGGCTTGGTCAAGCAATAGATTTAGGGAGATTTCCTCCTGGCAGGAAGATGTACAACTGTCGTGGGTCTGAGACAAAAGATGGGGAAAGCTATGGCTCTTCAGAGGGAAAACACAAAATAGGGAAAGATAATTCTGAAGGGAAAAGCGCTCCCTTGTGAAGATGACAAAAGTGTAGGAGTGTAATGGGTTTTAGACGGGATCAGGGCCAGCCTGTCCACGAGGCCAACTAGGGAGGCTGCCTCAGAAAACAGATTGGTATGTTGTGTCCACCTTCACCTGCCTCACTCCTCCTTATCTAACTTCCTAGACTGAAAAAGGAAAAAGGGAATGGAAAAAGGGAATTGGGCAGGAGGTAGAGCTGCCATAAAGCCTGAAGATTTGACATCTGAAGGTCACCAGACCACCAGAAGTTTCTGTGAGCAGTGAGACCTGGAGAGCTTACAAGCCAAGCCCTTTTGGGTGAAAGCCAAAAGAAGTCAGCTCTAGGTCCTTCTGTCAGCGTGGGAGGCAGCATGTGGCCAGAATGTTTCACCAGTCTATGAGAATCTACCTGGATTGTAGATCATTCTTGAAAGACAGAACTTATTTGTTATTGTAAAAAACCCTTCAGGGATTTAGAAAAAAGCTTGCCTGTGTAAACTGCCTTGAATAAAGCCAAAGGAGAAATCCAATGGCCAGAAAGGCAGTATATAAAATACTAGTTATTATTATTAGTTATTAAAAAGAATAGGGCATGTGAAGGAGAGTGGTGGACTACAGTGTCTCAGATAGTCTACTGATGGTCTACTCTCTTCCTTGCTTTGTCTTCTGCTCCATTCCACCACTGGTGTTTCAAGGAGGAGGGCAAAATGCAGGCGTGCAAACTCTGATGTAAAGTGGCCCCTCCCCTTGCCTTCAAGTCATGGCTATGAAAGCCATTGCTGTGAAAGCTTCACTTCTGCAGCCGTGACCAGCTCTTAAGGGAAGGGGCTACTTTACACCAGAGTTGGTGTAGCAGGCAACACTTAGCGTTTTGCACCCGTCCCCCAGGAATGCCAGTGCATTCCACTTTTCCTTTTCTAATCCAGGGAGTGGGAGGAGCAGCAGCGGTTGGAGCTCAACCATGAAAGTGAAGATTGTACTAGCATGCAACCTTAAGAGCCAGAAGTTCTTGGGCACGTCCTTGCCGGAATGTATAACTTTACTTTCATTTTATGGAGTTTCATGCATTAAAATACACTTTTCTGCAACTCTCAGTCTGTTAGGCAAGCCTCTCAAAGCCTTCTGGTGCATATGAGACAATAAATAAAGAAAATAGCTATTGCATGTACAATACCTCTAGGTCAGAGTCAGGTGGTGGTGAAGGATTATTATTCCTTCTGCCTCGGCCACGTGATTTGCCATCTGAGCTGCGACGCAACCTGTCTGCATCTGAATCTTTAATGGGTGTTGCTGGGCTGTGGATTGTGCTGTACTCTGCTGCAGAAATGAAATTTGCTTATACTTTAGTTTAGTTGTAGTTATTTCAATGCTATTACTTGAAGTATGACTAACTGACTTTTGGCCACATAAAATCTCAGAGGGTTCTCGCACACTATAATATGCAAGTGTTAATGCTGATAGACTAATGAATATACAAGTCAGAAATCTTCTGATATACAATTAAGATATAAACACAATAAAACAATGTTTCCCAAATTGTAGGTTGTGAGCCAATTTTTGGTGCGTTGCAAAAATATTTTTGAAACATTTAAAGAAAAAAACTTTGCAAGTACCCTTGCACAGTTTGCAGAAGAAAATTGTTGGTTGGACAAGTGGTATGAAGTAATTTTCATATCCCCAAATTAAAAATGTCACATTTTCCAATTGGCATGCAGTAGATCACAAGTGAACCCAGTTTTAGCCTTTTGTCTGACTTGGAAATCCTAAACTATCTTGCTCTCTAGTTTAGCCTTCTGTGTACCCTGGAATGACTGAAAAGGTTTGGGGGAACAGTCCCTGAACTACATCTCTAGGGAGAGTCTAGCAAAGCCATTTTCAACCACTGTACAGTGGCATACTGGTATGCCGTGAATGGATTGCAGGTGTGGCCTCAGGAGTCTGGGGGAGGGTCATTTATTAGTCAGGCATGGTGTGCCTGGTCAATTGTCAAAAAACTTGTGGTGTGCCTAGATAATTTTAGATCCTTGTGAGTGCTGCGAGACAGTTGAAAATCACTGGTCTGGCAAATGGTCACACACACGCGCGCCAAGGTCTCTAGCAGTCTTGGGATCACAGGATCTTAATTACTATTAATTATTGTTAATTAATAAAATATTATTCCTTTCTAGATCTGTTTCTTCTTGTAGTGTAGTGGTTCTCAAACTCTTAGCACCGGGACCCACTTTTTAGAATGAGAATCTATCAGGACCCAACGGAAGTGATGTCATGACTAGAAGTGACATCATCAAGCAGGAAAATCTTTAGCAATCCTAAACTACAATTCTACCCACACTTACCCAGGAATAAGTCCCATTTACTATCATTGTTAAAAGTATATATATAGTAGCCTGTTAAAAGTACAGATGTTTAACATTTTCCCAAATGCAGTCACATCCCATAGAAGCATCAAGTCTAATATATTAAAAATAAAATATTGAAATGAACGGGGACCCACCTGAAATTGGCTCGCAATTTCCTAGTGGGTCCCAATCCACAGTTTGAGAAACACTGTTCTAGTGGGTCTCAGTGCTAAAAGGTTTAGGAAGCACTGCAGCAAAATTCCCCTTTTCTTAAAAAATTTGAAAGGATATTTCTTTAAAAAAAAACACAACTAAATAAATGCCCCCACACATATTTATATATATATTTTCAAAAATTCAAGGAGCATGATCCTTCCAAGTCACTGTGCTGTAGTGGAAAGAGTGGTTTATTTGGGGTCTTGGATTTGAATTCTCACTTTCTCATGAAAGCTCACTGCTTGGATGACCTTGGATCAGTCACTCTTTCAGACTGAACTACCTCACAGGATTACTGTAAGAATAAAATGGGATAACTAGCCTGTATGTTACCCTGAACCATATTGGAAAAAATGGGATTCAAATCATGGGTCTAAAAAAGGGTTCACCATTTGCTGATCCATCCTGGGAATTCAGTCTGGTTTTTCTGCAACTCGGGGAAAGGTCTTCCAGTTGCTTCCTTTATATATAGATAGGATGATTTCTAACTTCAGTAGACTCAATTAAATATAATAACAATAACAATTTAAAGAATGGATTGCTGTGACCAGGGCGAGATTTTTCAGCAATCTCAGCGGCAGAGCTGAAGAAAAAAAGCATAAGAAGGGACCTAGTTCATCTTCAGTTGTGCCTGCCCCCAAGAAATCTTGGAAATACTAACCCTTTCTGGTAACCATACGTATAGGAAATATGAAGTAAAATCCCTTAGAAACACAGTACTTTAAGGTACATTCGCCCCACCACCACGTCCAAAATGCACTACTCCAAACTTAACCTTCATCCACAGCTTCTTGTGTTTTACTGAACATAGTGTGAAAAACCCATTTCAGCCCAATCAAGGGTTAAGATTTTGTCAGAAGCTGTCCTTCAGGTTCCTCTGCTTTTTGAAGTGAGGTGTTTGGTGACCATGGAGAGGATCTTTTCAGTTGTGGCACCACTCTTTCCCTGGAAACCTTGCCTGCCAAGAGGCCTGATGACTTGTAGCACTAGGCAAAAACATTTTCTTTCGCCCACACCTTCCAGCATACCACCTAATTGGTATTAACTGCCATCTGATTAATCTGCTACTTTTTGTTTCTGTTGACTTTTATTTATCAGTTTCTGTTGAATTTTATTGTTTTGTTGTAATTAAATGCTTTCATCTTATACTGTTCTGAGCCATACCAGGAGTTTTTAAAATACTCTTCTAGACCTCAAACCAGTCAACTAAATACTGTATATGGAAATAATTTGAATTCTGTACAAAAAAAGCTCAGTATGGGGGGGGAAAACTATCTTTACAATCATGCAATGAGCTTTTATTATCTACTAAACAAAACGAGTTTGAATTATGGTAAACAGAGAACGAAAAGAAAACCATGCAGATGTATATCGTGGCCTCTGTCATCAATGACTATAAATGCTTGGTAGTCATTATGCATCAGCTATTACTGGTAGCCTAACCATCTAGTTAAAGTATCATCTCACTTTACCATTTTTGGGGAGAGAGACCTAGAAAATTCCAGGTAAGTATTTCTGACAGGTCAAGATTTTCCAACAGCAGAATGGCAAGTATTTTGGTCAAACAGGTTCTGCTTAGCATTCAAAGCAGTATAATAGTTTATTACCTGAAGACAGTGAACTTTCAGAGAGAATAGATAATCACAGGTTAATTATGTGCTGCCATAATAACCCTCCCAATAACATCTCCCAAGTACAATAACTGTTCAAAGTCCTTCCTATACTTACTTTAGTTTTGCATAACATTATTGCATTTAACATGTTTATCAGAACCTTGAGATTCAATTTATTTTATCCAGTTTTCCTACAATACTCAAGAGGGTTTAAACAGTATTGGAATTTTAAAAGAAACACACACAAGGGCACAGATGTATCATTTAGTTTCAGGTGAAAAAGGTCACCTCCTTATACTGGTGGAGGTCAAAGTTATGCTTTAAGACTCCAAGTAAAAACACCCACCAAGAATCTCAACTCCACTGCTACAACTAAGTCTATAAGGACAAGACACTCCACAGGTAAGCAAGAAAACAACAGTCATGCTTCAAGGCAGAAGCCATGGCCACACTCCATCTCTCTTGCATGATTTCCTAGGGGGTATAGAGCACTCAAACATCCACGGCCTTTCTCTGCAATATGGAGAATCCTCCGTTATTCAATAAAGCCGGCTTTATTCATAGCTGTAGCTTCTATATTAGTGTTTCTCAAACTGTGGGTCAGGACCCACTAGGTGGGTTGCGAGCCAATTTCAAGTGGCTCTTCATTCATTTCAATATTTTATTTTTAATAGACTTGATGCTACCATGGTATGTGACTGCATACCATGACCTGTACTTTAAAGACCTGTACTTTAAACAAATTGCTATGTATATTCTTTTAACAATGATAGGCAATGGGACTTACTCCTGGGTAATAGTGGGTAGGATTGCAGCCTAGGATTGTTAAAAATTTAGCTGCTTGATGATGTCACTTCCGGTCATGACATCACTTCCATTGGGTCCTGACAGATTCTCATTCTAAAAAGTAGGTCTTGGTGCTAAATGTGTGAGAACCACTGTTCTATGTCTAATCTACATGGATATATTTTCTACAGACAAGACACAGTTTAGGTATACAGACAAGGGTAGACCCTGCGGCTCACAAATTCCAAAAACCCAGGTAAGCGTCTACCATACAGCAGTGAAAGCAATAAGTAACACAGCCACCCGGATGCTGAACACCAAACACTCAGCTTCACCCATTGCCACTGCTAACCAAAACACTCATGGATTAGTTTCCTTTCAGGACATGAGATAAGCAAAAACAAACAAACTGCAGGTAAAGATCTAACACAACTCCTTTCAATAGATGGGTGAGTTTTGACTTATGTCTGCATTATCACCTTAAGCAGATGAACAAACTTGAACACATAGAAATCAGGCCTGCCAATGAAAGACAGGGAAGCTAGGCTGAAGCATACACAATGGAAGAGAACATAGTGCCCTTTGTTACTCATTAATCCCACTGTTAATACTGTATTCCTAATCGCACAATCCTATGCCAACCTATTTAGGAGTATGTGTCACTGCAACTTACTCCCAGGTAACTGGATATAAGATTGCAGCTTTAAAGAACTAAATCCCTCATAGTACAATCTACATCTCAGTGCGGGAATTTGGGTAGGATTGGGCTCTAAAGCTTCAATCTTATACAAGATTACCTGAGACTTACTCCTAAGTAATTGTGTATAAGATTGCAGCTTTAGAGTTCAATCCTAACCAAATTCTCATGCTGTGGTACAGAGGCTGCTGGAAATTTCTTTGAGGCAAGGCAACCTTCGTCCCCTTATGCCGGCAAAGACCCAGTTACTCTGGGCTGAGTCAATTCAGCTACTGGGATCATTGAAATTGCTGATGGAGGTCCAAACAGTTCCATGTCAGGCTTTCAGGTTAAGGAGGGGGACAGGATATGGCAGAAACCTCCTCCACAGTTCCTGTCCTCTTCCAGGCCTGATTTGCCCTCCCCTTGCCATCTTGCAGAAAGCCTACCAGCTCAGGAGAGTGCTGGTCTCTTAACAGGTGGTGGGAAACTGTCACAGGACTTTTTGCCTGCAGGATGGGCCTCTGCGCTGATGCAACATGCCTTACGGCACATTTGCAACAGTGCATGTGCTCGTTCCGCCAATAGAGGCTGGCAAAGGTTTGGGCTGTCCCTTTTTTCAGATAATCAGACAGTCATTCAACACACAGAGGGAAATACTTCCTCCAATTTTTGTGACACAGCAGCAGTCAATCCTCTGCAGGGCTGCCCCTTTTGCAAACACAGTAGAGGACATTTTGTGGACAAAGCATTGGCATAAAAATAGGTCATAATTTTATTCACTATTTAACTGGATCGTCTGTAACAAATACATACATCCTACCTAACATAACTTACAGTGCAGGTATCCTGGGTAGAGGATGACAGAATCAACAACCAATTTGTCCTCTACCCTCTCTTAGTGAATTAACCCCAACTCAAAACCAGAAGCTGTTCCTTGCCTCACACCCAAATAACATAATGAGGAAAGCCAAGCCCGAGTAATCCCCCACTCCATTCAGTTCTGTGTGGATGAATCAAGCATGGCCCAAGGGGTGCCATGTCCCACCTCTTCAGGCAGCAACTCCTGACAAGTGGTCTGAAGAACACCATCTGCCCTTCACTTGATACCTCAGGATGCTCAACAAATTTTCTGTTTGGTGCGATTACCTGCACTATCCCTGCCAGTTGTTATCAAAGGGAGTATAAGGAGAGGAAAGACCTAATTAAAGGGTACTTGCTGCTATTTATGTTGCTCTTAGACCAACACTAAAGAATAGGGTAACAAAAACTCCAACTTGATAACCCCAAGACCAATGTGGGTTAGGGAGAAAAAAAATTCCTATTCAGCCCCAAAGTGGCTGGCAATCACGTACTGCTTGCCAAAAGGTGGGTGCGACACAGAATTCAAACTGAGCTGGGTAGTGGGTCATTCAGCCTATATGCTGGCTTAGCATTGACACCCCCCCCCCCACTGGATCATAAAACCACAAATAGAGCCTATCTCCCTACCTGCTAGCCCACAACATCACCTCCCTAGCCAACCACTTAGTAGCAACTGAGTAAGACCACAATTTGTTCTAGCAGAGGTTCTTTCTGAAGTGTGTATCAGACAGCAATGAAATAGATGACTACTAAGTAAGGAGATGCAGTGCTAGAAAGTGCTAACATATTACTGTTTTACTCCTGTGTGTCATACAGTTTTCAAAGGAATTTGAACAGCATAAGAACAGAAAGATTGGCAACATTATTCCTCTGCGATGTGATCACAGCTTACTCCACAACTGAGCAGCATGTGCATGTTCATTACTCATTTTACTTATGAGTAGCTGAACATGCCTCAGTCCACTTTGAAGGACTGGCCAAGGGGAACACAACAGCACCAGAGTGGTCATCACAGATTACAAGCCATGATTCTTAATGTGCAACCTCCTGATTTTAGAAGTGGATTACCTCAGAATGCCAGATGCAAGGGATGGCACTAGGATGCAGGTCTCTTGTTGTCTTATGTGCTCCCTGAGGCATTTGGTGGGCCACTGTGAGATACAGGAAGATGATGGGCCTGACCCAGAGGGCCTGTTCTTATGTTCTTGTAAAAGAGACTGCGCCGCATTTGGAGGGCACTATGGTAGCTATACTGGGACCAGCTCAGGTCCATTAACTGCGGATATCAACAGCTTCTGTTTTCCCTTTTAAGTTAAGGCACGTTTACACGGACTACTACTACTCTGGGCTATTATGGGGAAGGTCATGTATGCCTCCCATATTCCATTCCAGTCTGCTTCCTCTATCTGCACAGACAAGGAACATGAGAACCTATAGGTACCCCTTCATGTGTATGTGCACTGTGTTTGTGGTAGACTGGACAGACTCCGTTATATACTTTTTTTCCCTACAAGTGTATGGACAAGATTTTCAGAAACATCTTTTTGGTTAAGAAACTGTCTGCCTAATACCAGACAGAGCATTCCTTTAATGAAAAGTAGAAGCCGCTAATTATTAAATCGAAAACATTTCTGCAACCATTTAATTTTAATTAATATCCGTACAATACATTTGATATATAAACAGAAGGACAATCTAACTATAGAGATTTTCAATTCAATCTAGTAAGAAGCAGCTAATTACAATATGCAAAAAGTTGAAAATATGCAAAAAGCTGCAGAAACTATTGAGTCTTTTGTAATTTCTGTTTCCTTTTTTTGGTACTGTCATTTATAGATTACTTAAGGTGAAAATTATAGGAAAACCTCTATTTGTAACCTAACTCACTTTTTCAATACTGTGCGAGTACTACCATAAACACAGGATTCTTTTAAAATATCTTTCAAGTAAAAAAATTTGGCTTATAGGGATAATAAAATTTGTGCAATTACCTGCTGTAGGATCTGTAACTGCTTGACTTGTGATGCCAGATGGTGGTTCTTGAAGCTGGTATGTCGCATTGGAGGAAGGGGTCGTTGGACTGGTGCTGCTGCTTGTCATATAATGTGAAGGATATGGAGAACTGTTATAATACTGTGCATATTGACCCTGGCCAAAGCTGGGGTAAGATGGATATTCCTACAAAACAGAGAGGAAAAGCTACATTAGTCTTTCCCATCAATATGCTGTGACTTTTTAGTATGTATTCCAAAGTATAAGTGCAAACATATGCCTCAACTTTCTGTGCCTTGGATACCACACAGCAGAAAGTCATAACAATTTTAAGTGGTAGATTCAAATTTTACATGCTTCTGGTATTTATTTTGCATAAACAGGAAACTAAATTTTAAACTACTGCAGAATTAAAAATTATACAGAATACAGAATTTTGCAACATTATACTGGCAGATTTTTAAAAAGTACATGTAATAGAAAGTGGATAGCTAAGATGAACTTTAAAATAATTCCCAAGTTTTGCAAGGTTTTATTCAGGATGAATGATACATTTTGCAATTTTTTTTCTCCCAGAACAGAGTTTGGACATCCTGCCATTTAATATTTTTATCTATTTACTGTGCTATATATTTACCTGCTGTGAACTATTAAATCCAGTAGAATTTGTAAGTGAATTATTTCCAGCATATATTCCAGATGATGTTGTGAAACTGCTCCCTAAAAGAAACAAATCAAGAGAAAGTTTGTACAAATAGCAGATACAATGTCTTTAAAAAGAATGTCACAATGTATCACAGTGACTTGATAGATTTTTAATATTTTCCATACATCAATGCAATAATTAATGCATTTTGGTTTTCATCAGTACTGTAACAGATTACACTACGAATGAAGCGATAAATCATTGTTTTAGGTCTCTGCATTACATTATGTGAAGGTTAAAAAAAGTTTTTCAAACAGAATGCATTAAGAGTAGAATGGGAATTCAAAATGCTTGGCTTTCTCCTATTATTTGAGGTACCCACAGGAGCAAAAATGCACACTCATTAGAGTCACACAGAGGAGTTCAGCCTGGGACTGTATTACAGGCAGGGGGGATTCATATGCTACAATACTTTCTCATGTAAAAATATTCCCAAAAATCATGTGGGGAAAAATTTCCCACACTTAAAACGGCAAGTATATTAGTTTTCTATATTCAGATAAAGCTTTTTATTAGAGAACATTCAAAGAAAGCGGTCTTATCCTGAATTAAACATCTGGTCTGTCTAGCTAAGTCCTCTCTAAAGTTTCAGACAGGAGTCTTTTCCAGTTCTAACTAAATATGCTGAATCCAAGAACTTTAGTACTTATAGGATATAGTAGTTGGCAACCTTCAGTCTCGAAAGACTATGGTATCGCGCTCTGAAAGGTGGTATAGGATATGCTGTTCCATTTAAGCAGTCCCACCCTCACTTACTGTCTTAAGTTTTACAGTGTAAGACAGGGCTTTTCAGACTGGGGCATCATGACGCCCCAGCCTGAGGGCCCTAGCCTCTGCACCAATAAGGGACGGGGGCAGAGAGGAGGCAGGGACGCAATCCCCAAGATCTTGTCTCTCGGGGGCCTGCAGGGGCCTGGTTGGACTTAACAGAGCCTCCTGCAGCCTCCCCTGCGTGACCATCTGCAGGGTTCCCTGAAGCTTAAGAAGTGAAAATGGAAACCAGAAAGTGAAACAGCAAAACCAGAAGTGGAGCACAATCGCTCTACTTTCACTTCTTAAGCAGATGGTCGTGCAGGGGAGATGTGTCTCTGTGCATACAAACTATACATGGAGACTTGTTAGGGACTATGCAAAAAGTATGATTCTTAGCTCTGTGTCCTAGGCTACATATTTTTGCTACATACAGAGGCACACTGCAGAAATGAACATAAGAACAGCCCTGCTGGATCAGGACATAGGCCCATCTAGTCCAGCTTCCTGTATCTCACAGCGGCCCACCAAATTCCCTAGGGAGCACAGAAGGCAACAAGAGACCTGCATCCTGGAGCCCTCCCTTGATGCAATGCAAACATAACATAGTAGGAACTGGGCTTGCTGCCATAATTTTGCTTCCTTAATTAATGGAACATATTAAAGGAACATGTGTACGACCATGTGAAAAGGTTTGGGGTTTTTCTGACTGTGTAGCTCACTATGAAACAACTCTCAAATCTGAATGTACTTACAATGCAAGATAAGATACAGAACATTTGTGTAAAATGTTCCCCTGATTTTAGTGGACCAGACTAAGAATAATGATTATCAAACTCAATCTTAAGGTTCTTTTTAGAAACCTGCCAAATAGGCTTGATCCTGGGAAGAAACAGAATTCTGAACTTCAATCAAGAACACCTAGATACATTTTGCAGTTCTGGGTATGAAACCTTGCATATATTTGCACATGTATATATATTTTTTTACTTCATTTAATAGAAACATAAAATAAGATTCTTCCAAAGCCACCATGATTCACAGACAATTATAGTTTTTTCTGTTCCTGCATTTGCAGCCTTAGGCAGCAATTTTCCCTTTCCTTGAAAAGCTGCTGTTGCCCCTGCCACCAAGAGCATTATTACATGACATTTCAAATAGAAAGTCCATAGCCTACATGTGTCTGGACACTGAATTACTCTCTCAACCTTCGCTCTCTATGACAGATGGTCACTCTTGTTTTAATGCCTTTATCTACAAAGCTCTACTTCAAAAAGGGCAGCAACCTCCTATTAGGCCCAAAAGCAAATCTGAACATATGGACACTTAGAGTGAAAATGGGGAGGGGAGGTAAGAAATACAAAAAGCTATGATTGCCAGGAGTTACTGATCCACTGAAAAAATAAAAAAATGTCATTTGCCTTGCTAATTTATCATTACTATCATACAGTAAACTAGACTGGAGGCAAAAAAAAAAAAGTCTTGTAGCACCTTAAAGACTAACAGATTTCAGCATGTTTTCATGGACTACAGTCCAGTTCATGAGATGCATGACAATACTAGAAGGTATTCAAAAGAGAGATAATGAAAGGATAAATGGTCCTAAGTTTCCAGTTTAGACTAGCTGGATTCTGTTCCCTGTTGCCTCACAGATTGTCTCCCTGTGACTCTATACAGTGGCATAGCTAAGGGGTGCAGGGGGTAGAAGTTGCACCGGGCATCAAGCTTTAGGGGGGCAACAAGCTGAGCTTGACACTAGTGACCAAAAATGTGTATATCTTGGTATGTATGAATAATACCATCATGTTATATATCATCAAAAGGGTAATTTAATGCAGAATGCAATGAAATAAACTACATTGGAATATCTTTATTCTATCAAAAGTTATGGCCAATTAACTAGAAAATGAAAACACATCCACCTTATGGAACAAAAAGTGGATTTCTTTCACTCAAAACCAACTTATGATTGTTCTGAGAAGCAATGACATGTTATTATGTTACTGACATGTTGCAATAGCATGATATTATGATACAGCATGGAACCAATAAGGTGTTAGTATGAATCAGTGCTCATTTCCATGTATCATAATACAGTTACCCCTGCTAACAGGATAAAAAGGCACTTTTTCAAGTGGTGCTTCTCCTATATTTAGCAAGGGAAGAAAAACCGTCCCTCTTCAGCACAGTATCTCAAACCAATAAGAGACACACTTTTTATTTACTTACTCAATTAAATTTGATTTTGTCTTGGGAGAGGCTACAAATCTTCTTTGAAACAAACCTGCTAACCCAGGTAGCAGGTAGATGCCTTAGCTGTGCCACTGACAGAGTAAGTGGGTGGTGAGCTGCTGGGGGGAGGAGGTGGGTTTGAAAAATTTCCATTTTTCAAAGAGCATGGGTGTGACATCACTTCTGGTTGTGACGTCCAGGGCATCATTTTGAGCTTGGCACCGGGCTACATGATCATTAGCTATGCCACTGGCTCCATAACTGAAACAATAATCTTTGAAATTTCTTAAAAATGCAAAAAACCACTACCATAAAAGAACAGGAAGACAACAGCCACTTCCCCATTATAAGCCTAAACTTGGATATGGTTGAGATAGAAAAATTTCTACATGCTTGTAAAGGCTTTATTAAATTCTAACTTATTGATAATGTATTAATACCCCAGAAGTACCCAATTTTTAAAACTCAAACAACTTGTAGAAACAGTTATGTATATGATAACTGGCCCAATACTACGTGGGCCTTACACTGCAGTAACATGCGGTCTGGCAGCTCAGTCTGGACACCATCACATGCTTCTGGGCGACTCTCATAATTACTAGATGTACAGCATGGGCACCAGCAGCACCAAAAATCCCACTGGTGTTGATAGATTGGCAGGAAGGCAGGAGTAGGGAGCAAGCTGCAGTGGGTGGATCTCAGTGGCAAACATGCATACCATAGCCTATCCCCCATTTTTCAGCCCACCCTGCCCCTTTTCTCTTCTCAGGCTTATACGAGCTACATAGCTAATATGGGTCGAAGGAGACTCATAGGTAGCCAAAAGGCTTACTTACACAGAAGTAAGTAAAGATATTTTGTAAATCTCTCCTCCCATCAGCCCAATTCTGGATAGGGCTGTAAGGCTCCTTGTTCTTTTGGCTCAGATTCTGGCACCTACTGAGCAAATCGATTGCCCAACATGATTTTATAAGATAAACCATGCAGACAAGTTAATTACAATAATGCTGATCTTAAACAAATTTTTCATTTAAAAAAACTGAAATATACAGTAGACTACTATTAAGAATATTAATATACCACTTTTCAACAGAAGTAGTTCACAAAGCGATTTACATAGTAAAATAAATTATTCCCTATCCCCAAAAAGCTACAATCTTTAAAAACAAGCAAACACGCACACAAGACACTAGCAACAACCACTGGAAAAGACGCCATGCTGGGCTGAAGAAGAACAGTTGCTTTCCTTCTGCTAAATATAAGAGTGTACCACTTTGAAAGGTGCCTCTTTGCCCAGTTAACAAGATTAGAAATGTTTCAGGATAGTATAAAAGTTATGAATTCTAGAGAAACCTACAAAACTTCTGTCTTTGTTAGACAAAGTATTTCCCAGCCAATTATCTTCAACTGTATATATGTGTATCTCCACCAACTAGTCTTCTATCTAATACTTGCGGCAGTAACTATAGTAAAGTTGCCTCTTGTATTGATATTAATGATACATTCAGGCACTGTGGACACTTACTATGGCTCCCACAAGACATCTTCTTTGGAACAATCTACACAGCCAGCAACTTTGAGATTTTGATATGAAAAGACAGATAAAACAGATTAGTTGCATACTAAACGAAGAATGGAAATGAATGGGGCTCATGCATTTCATTCATTACTAGTAAAGGAATGAATGGCAGAGTCATGACTTGAGTTCTGAATGTCATATTCATTGCTATTCTTTTCATTTGTTGTTTTCATTTTCACCTAGCACAGTAATCCAGGTAGAATAGGTCATGTGGAAGTTATAGGGTAGAGAATAGGGAAATTGGTTAGCTGTGTCAGTTTAATTCCTAAAATTGGGAATTCCTTTTCCTAACTGAGATTTAGAGCAAGTCTGATTCTTCAGAGGGGTAGCAGAATGCCTAAACATTTCATGCTAATTAGACTGAAAACAGAGAAGTTGCAGGCAGCAGAAGAGATGACAAATGCTGCAGAGGATTACCTGTGCTAAGGTAGGTAAGCCATCTCAGGACATGGGCAATGAGCAGGAGGGCAGCGCGGGGTGGGGAGAGGGAGGAAGGGTTGGTGTCCAGAGGCAGCAATTTGTGACAGATCCTAACCTGTTCCCTTTCTCCTTTCCTCTCCTCAGACCTGCACCAGTAAAATGCCTGGCACCAATCTGAGACGAATTTGGTCAGACAAGGCTTGTCCCAGGGTCACAAAAGTTCCCTCCACTATCACGCAACAGCAGGATGCATTGGTGAGGGTTTTTAGTTAGGTTTGGGCTGTTAATAAAAAAAAAAAAGCTTCACATCAGTATAGTACTTTTTCTGTACGCAAAGAACTTCACATGTATTTTCTTGAGGGAGTCATTACAGCAACCATTATGGTAAATATTATTATTCCTATATTGCAGTTAGAAAGTAGTTACAAAACTCCCTATTTCCTAAGGGGCATTAGACATGGGTCTTTTGACTAGGATTAATGCCAGAAGACCACAAAGCTCAGGCATGGTTAACAGTAATTTTTTCTATTTCTTCCTTCCCACTCCACCCCATGAAAAGCAAAGTAGAGCATACAACTTTCTAAAAGGGACTGTAGTTGATACCCTATCTACACATAATGGACACGGCATGAACACTGAACCATCCTGTCATCAAATTTAAATAAATATGCTTGGACAAACAGAGGGCACTTCCCCCATAGGTAACTATCAACCCAGTATTATTCTTTCCCCTATGCAGCGATGCCAAAGCAGGTTGTGCTATATGCTATTGGGGGGGGGGAGAGATCAGGAGATTTAGAAGGGCAAAGGGCGGATATTTTCCCTTATCCCCCCATAAGCCTCCCACCCACCAAATGGTCTCCTTAGACTTGCACCAGCACTTTAGCAAGTTCAATGAGACAAAAGGGATATATGAGCTTATTCCACGGGGGTAATATCTGGTATAAGTTGCCTACGCCATCATGCCCCAGCCCTCCCCCATTCCATCCCATTATGCCCCCCACTCTGTTTGCCTCCCCCAGCCAACCCACCTGAGTTGGCAGGTGGTTCTATCCCCCTTTGTCTACTGGGCCTCTGTGGCCACAGGGGATAAGATTGGGCCAAAAGTCAATCTTTGACCTGGTATTGTCACATCCTGGTCTTTGTCTAGTGGCTGAAGTAATTAACTCTCCTACAATGCTCCAGACTTTAAACATGCCTCTCCAATCTATATCCCTTGTCACCTTTTATCCAAAGATTCGATACACAGGTTTAGCCAAAGGGTAGAATGAGGAGCCTAAAATTCTATGAAGCAATGGGAACAATGAGGACAAGAGTCAACCAGAACTCCTCCCCCTCTTTGCATCATAATTGCCCACACCCAAGAATCCTATTTTAAATTCTTGCTTCACTCTGAACCTACGGTTTCCCTATGCTTGTGTGGGACAAAGTTCCCATTTTGTAACATTAAAGCACCTTTGGCAAACCTCCATAACCCATCCAATTGCACAAGGATTGGACCATGCCATTGCCCTTCAAGGAGAGCATATATATGTAGGTACCTTCCCAAGCTTTCACTAATAAACTGCATTTGGCTTAGCCCCACTGGTTAAATCATTCAGATATCTCATCCCCTTTTACTCTTCAATCATTTTTCAATGGTCACTTGATTCACATCCTTGTTGATGCACCACTCAGCAGGAGAAAGAAAAGGTGTCCTAACTAGGTGCTGGATTATCATCTCAAATTTCTGAGTGGATCTGTCTGCCTCTTTTTTTGTCCCCTCTGCAGCTTGATTTATATATATATTAACAATTTTGCTCCCACACACAACTCTGCAGAATGCTCTCTGTAAAAGAGGTGGATGGCTTGCCAAAAGGACAGCCACTGAATTCATAGCACACATGAAATCTATACTAGGAAAGACCTGACTTGCAGCTCAATCTCTCATCCAGTCTGGAATGATGAAAAAAGTGTAATACATAGTTGAAATGGAATGAAAGTTATCAACAAGGAAAATACACCTGTAATTCTATGCACATTTACTCATGGATAAATACCATTAAAAAGAATGGGACTAACCCCTGAGTAAATATTCATAGGCATGTGCTGTAAGGAGCATTTCTGTACAGCCTTGATCATGTATATAAAAACCCTTACACATGAATTTCTTTTTTTGTCTGTTTTATAGAAATGCAGAAAGGTTCTAATATTTAAAATATACTATTAATGATCTTTTTACACTTGCATAGTCACCCAATATTCACAACAGTCAATGAAAATTGTTACTGTACTTCAGTCAGCATATTATAAAAAACATCTCTTTAATCTTGGCCGCTGTTGATTCCTATAGAGAACAGGTGGGGTCTTGCAGACCGTAACAAACATGAAACAGGTTTTCAAAAATTGCTGTGTGAGCTACTCAGGGACACTAGGTTAGACATGCTTTCACAATCCTTTAGGTTGCCACATTTCTACAAGATATATTAATGGCACAAAAGCACAATGCTCCTAAAATGGGTGACCAAGTAACAAAAATCATCAGAACCCAATCTAAATTCTTGAAATTTTGACTCTATGACAACATTGTAAATTTTTCAACAATAAAAAGTAAAACTATATTTTACTTAAAAATGGAAAAAGCCCTGCTGAAATAGTCAGCAGATGACCAGGATTTTATGCACGGAAGTTTTATTCACTACCAATATGAAGGATTCAGCAGTCCTCACTATATTTCTTATAGAAGTTCACTGTCTTGTCCTCGGCTATGTTTATCATCCTGGTCCAATATATGAATCAAAAGGCAGCAATATTATCTGAAGGCAAACCTATAATGGATGGGCCAGGCTCTATAAACCTTTGGTCGCATTGTGTCATGCCTGCTGTTTTCAAGTAGCTCTCGGCAAATTCACCTTAGCTACCCCAACAGCTGCTTGGTCCATGAACACAAGACTCCAACCCATGCATACACAGCAGATGCAGTTTAATTTTTTCCACAGCATTTGCCTCCCCACACTCACCACCTCAGAACTCATTTCTGATATTCTCTGCAAACAGTATAGTAATGGCTTCCAATATTTATGAGGTAATTAGTTTTGAAAAGAACAAACAAAAAAGTTCTGCATATTAAGTCCTTTTTACTGGGCTTAGTAGTACACAACAGTTATATGAACAGATTCCTAAGACACATGTTCTGCACTACAATTCATTATTAAATTTAAATATAGATAAAAACAAACATGCACACACACACACACACACACACACACACACACAGGGTTTTTAATAGGAAAAAACAGAAAATCTATAATTACAGCAGGATTTAATGCATGCATATAGTAAGACATTTGCTATTTGCAATATTAAAATTCAGTTTACATAGCATTCTGCATGGCCCTTATACCCTTGATCCTCAATCCGACTGTAAACACAGTTTAACCACATGTAACTTTTAAGCACATGTAACTTTTTAAACACATTTTAAGCACATGTGTAATCAGTTCACATTCTTCTTTCTCTACTGCTGCCCTGCCTTCCTCTCTCTGTTGTTTTTCCAACATCTATTTTAAATTGTACATTCCTTGGACAGGGACATCTACAATGGGTCATGTACAGTGTTGGCACATAATAAGGGACTTGTTTTTATCAACAGAATTATGCATCTCACCATGGGGGGGGGGGAAGGAAAAACAATACAAATTCCAGAGTTCAGGATTTGTTTTTCACCATCAGATTGTAATAGCTCTTCATCAAATCATTGAATGTTGGAGATGGAAGTCATCTAATCCACACCCTGGTCAGTGCAAGCAGCTGCTACAGCATCCCCGATAGGCAATGGTGTGATTTTTTTTTTCAGTGATAACAAAATAAAAGCACATAACACCACTTTCTGCACTTCTCATTGTTAAAAAAAACCCTAAAGCATGCAAAAAAATGGGAAATTTGTAAAAAAATTTTAAAAAATAACAGGCTGGAACAGAAGGGTGCATGAAATGTGGATGCATCTGCTGATATTACACCAAATATATTGTCTACCTAGTACACTTTTAAAGTGATTATATAATTTATAAAAATGTGCCCTTGGAATAAAAACACAACACTGTTTTCTGCACCTTGCTTAATTTGGGGAAAAAATGAAATTGTGAAAAAATAAAAATGCTTAAGAACACCTATATTGATAGGAGATCATGCCTCTGCTTAAAACCTCTACTGAAGTAGAGTTCACTACTGCATGAAGCAAACTGTTCCAGTGCCATTTAGTTTGTACAGTCAGGAAATTCTTCCTCATCTCTATAGCCTGTGAGCCCAATCCTGAGCTCAGTGACACGGCTCCGTGCCACCGAGCAGAGTCGCAAACGTGCCATAAGGCACGTTCGTGGGGCTCACTGCCAGGCTTCCGCCCGTGCTAGCCCAGCACCGGCCACTGCTGGGTTAGCGCCGGGCAGTCGCACAGCTCCCATGGCTCAGCGCTCTCTTGGACTGCCGAGCTGCAGAACGGTAGGCGGGGAGGAGGTGTTTCAGGAAGGGGGGAGGCCAGCGGGGGGTGGAGAGAGAGCAGAGGGAGGCATGCCGGGGGCGGGCGGGAGGAGGATCCACGGAGCTCTGCTCCGCAGGATCCAGGGCACTCATGTAGGGCTACGCCCCCTACACAAGTGCCTTTTCCTTACCGCTGACCAATCGGTGGTAAAGTGAGTAGTCCCATTGCAGGGCTGTTTACCTTCCTCTGGAGAAGGGGACAAATGTAGCACCGTGGTAGCATGGGAGGCGCTGGATTCGGCGGCAGCCCTCTTTGGTGCTGCTGAGCCTGGGCAGCTCAGGATTAGGCTGTAAGTCTACTTCACTGTAAGTCCTGCACTTGGTAGCCAAAGACAGTAAGTCTTCCCTTTCTTCAGGCCCTTGTAAACGGCTACCATATCTTCCCTTTGTCTTCTGTTCTCCAGGCTAAACATACCACACTATGACTATGAGGAACGCATGGCCAGCAACTAAGGGGAATAATAAAAGCTTCTTCAAATATGTTAGAAGCAGGAAACCCGCCAGAGAAGCGGTTGGCCCTCTGGATGGTGAGGGAGGGAAAGGGGAGATAAAAGAAGACTTAGAGATGGCAGAGAAATTAAATGAGTTCTTTGCATCTGTCTTCACGGCAGAAGACCTCGGGCAGATACCGCTGCCCGAACGGCCCCTCCTGACCGAGGAGTTAAGTCAGATAGAGGTTAAAAGAGAAGATGTTTCAGACCTCATTGATAAATTAAAGATCAATAAGTCACCGGGCCCTGATGGCATCCACCCAAGAGTTATTAAGGAATTGAAGAATGAAGTTGCAGACCTCTTGACTAAGGTATGCAACTTGTCCCTCAAAACGGCCATGGTGCCAGAAGATTGGAGGATAGCAAATGTCACGCCTATTTTTAAAAAGGGAAAGAGGGGGACCCAGGAAACTATAGGCCGGTCAGCCTAACATCCATACCGGGTAAGATGGTGGAATGCCTCATCAAAGATAGGATCTCAAAACACATAGACGAACAAGCCTTGCTGAGGGAGAGTCAGCATGGCTTCTGTAAAGGTAAGTCTTGCCTCACAAACCTTATAGAATTCTTTGAAAAGGTCAACAGGCATGTGGATGCGGGAGAACCCGTGCACATTATATATCTGGACTTTCAGAAGGCGTTTGACACGGTCCCTCACCAAAGGCTACTGAAAAAACTCCACAGTCAGGGAATTAGAGGACAGGTCCTCTCATGGATTGAGAACTGGTTGGAGGCCAGGAAGCAGAGAGTGGGTGTCAATGGGCAACTTTCACAATGGAGAGAGGTGAAAAGCAGTGTGCCCCAAGGATCTGTCCTGGGACCGGTGCTTTTCAACCTCTTCATAAATGACCTGGAGACAGGGTTGAGCAGTGAAGTGGCTAAGTTTGCAGACGACACCAAACTTTTCCGAGTGGTGAAGACCAAAAGTGATTGTAAGGAGCTCCAGAAGGATCTCTCCAGACTGGCAGAATGGGCAGCAAAATGGCAGATGCGCTTCAATGTCAGTAAGTGTAAAGTCATGCACATTGGGGCAAAAAATCAAAACTTTAGATATAGGCTGATGGGTTCTGAGCTGTCTGTGACAGATCAGGAGAGAGATCTTGGGGTGGTGGTGGACAGGTCGATGAAAGTGTCGACCCAATGTGCGGCGGCAGTGAAGAACACCAATTCTATGCTTGGGATCATTAGGAAGGGTATTGAGAACAAAACGGCTAGTATTATAATGCCATTGTACAAATCTATGGTAAGGCCATACCTGGAGTATTGTGTCCAGTTCTGGTCGCCGCATCTCAAAAAAGACATAGTGGAAATGGAAAAGGTGCAAAAGAGAGCGACTAAGATGATTACGGGGCTGGGGCACCTTACTTATAAGGAAAGGCTACGGCGTTTGGGCCTCTTCAGCCTAGAAAAGAGACGCCTGAGGGGGGACATGATTGAGACATACAAAATTATGCAGGGGATGGACAGAGTGGATAGGGAGATGCTCTTTACACTCTCACATAACACCAGAACCAGGGGACATCCACTAAAATTGAGTGTTGGGCGGGTTAGGACAGACAAAAGAAAATATTTCTTTACTCAGCGTGTGGTCGGTCTGTGGAACTCCTTGCCACAGGATGTGGTGCTGGCGTCTAGCCTAGACGCCTTTAAAAGGGGATTGGACAAGTTTCTGGAGGAAAAATCCATTATGGGGTACAAGCCATGATGTGTATGCGCAACCTCCTGATTTTAGAAATGGGCTATGTATCAGAATGCCAGATGCAAGGGAGGGCACCAGGATGAGGTCTCTTGTTATCTGGTGTGCTCCCTGGGGCATTTGGTGGGCCGCTGTGAGATACAGGAAGCTGGACTAGCTGGGCCTATGGCCTGATCCAGTGGGGCTGTTCTTATGTTCTTATGTAACTCTTTTAATTGTTCCTCGTGAGATCTGATTTCCAGACACCCTCACCACCTTACAGCTCAATCCTATGCAGCACTACCACTGCTGGAATTAATGCTCTTTTCCACTTCTCTAGTCTCTCCATTGGGCATCCAAGCCCCTCATAAAAGGGTTGTGCTCTCAAGCGCTTCAGCAAACACTCAATTCCAAACTCCTTCCTGGGCCGAATCCACCTGCACAGGTCAATACAGGTCCAGCCTATTTTTTACACGAAATTTTTATACACGGATTTGACTCAACACGAATGGCCCCTGCAAATGAGAAAGAATGTGCTGATCCCCGGAGAAGGGGAAAAATGCATCCCTTTAAAATCGGTTTAAAAAACTGAACAGTCCTTTAACAACAGCCTCCTTAATGAGAGAGGGGGGGCAGTAGGCTAACAATCCATCAATTCTTCTCTCTCCTGTGGACCCCTCCCTTCCCCCAGCAAACGTGATCATTTTGCATTGGTGAAGGGAGGGGCTGAGTGAAGTGCTGATGGATTGTCTTCTTAATGACTCTTATCTTAGAGTCAAAAGGTCAGCAAGGCTGTTTTTCAATCACTGGAGCAAAGAAACTTTGTTTTTTAAATCCACGTGAGTGCTTGGAATGGAACCTACGCGAATAATTAGTCTCAACCTGTACAGACTTGCGCCAGCAATATTGCTGGCGCAGGTTCACATTGACCCATTGTGGCTGGTGGGGCTTACCCTCAGACAAGGGACAAATGTCCCCTCACCCCAAGGAGACCTCCAGCAGCTGAAAATCCCCCATTGGATGCAGCTTAGCCCATGCTGGTGCATTGCCACATGGGGATTTAGTTAGGATTAGGCTATGTTAATGCAAGTTCTTTGTCTGATGGCCACCTCTGCTATTCTATAGTAAACTATTAGTTCAAAAGGTACATTTTTCTTTGCTTATAAGCTGTGGTTCCCAAATTGTGAGCTATGGCCCCAGGGAGCCATACACCAGCCGAAGGAGCCACGGAATCCTCACAAAAAACCCACTGCCCTATACAGTACATAGGAGAGTAGCCCTAATGGGGAGCTGCAGTCAATGGCTCAATAGGTAGAGGGAGCTGCCAATTGAAAAAGTTTGGGAACAACTGAGTTAAGGGTTAAATCAATGCATCTGAAAAGCATTCAGTAACAATGAAGTCTGCTCCACTGTGGCTGCTCTGCTT
Source organism: Tiliqua scincoides (assembly GCF_035046505.1). Lineage (NCBI taxonomy): Eukaryota > Metazoa > Chordata > Lepidosauria > Squamata > Scincidae > Tiliqua > Tiliqua scincoides. The sequence continues at coordinate 38,076,655 of NC_089824.1, read as the reverse complement.
CACAACATTTGTTCTAGGGTTTCCAAGGGTTCAATATCCAGAGCTCCTACTAACTCAATCTAAAAACAGCAATCATATTTAGAATTCAGTTTTGACTCTTTTTTCTGTTCCTAAAGAGAACTGGATTCTCTAAATGCTGACACATAGAAATATATAATGTATATGCATAATAGATAACATCAACTGAATATTTGAATTGCTTAGGGAAAAAACTCTCAACCGATAACATCTAACCCTTATACCATTTTCTAAGAATATAGCAAACATTAACCTAAATCATTCTGACACATCAACTTGTACAGAATGTCATCTCAAATTTACAGATAAAGAAAACACACCTAAGGGATGAATTCATGTCAATTTATATTTATAATCTTGATACAACTTTTCTCATTAGTCTGTTTTCTATCTCTATAGGAAACTACAATGTAAGAAATGAAATTTTAAAATAAAAATTATTTTGAATATTGTGATTACGTAGTCACAATACTATAAATGTTGATATTGACTATGACCATAAAAATATTTGGTTGAAAGGCTAAGACTTGAATGGAAATTTCTAATGTTTAGGACTGTAATCAAAGAATATTAGTTATGACTAAATCCCACTGAAATTAATGGGACTTAAGTGAGTCATGACTAAGGGCCCAATTCTATCCAATTTTCAAGCACTGGTTCAGACGCAATGCAGCCCCACAGTAAGGGAACAAATGTTCCCATACCTTAAGGAGGCCTCTATGAATGTGTCCCCACCACAGCATGCAGTGCACACCCCATTGGCACAGTTGCACCGGCATTGGAAAATTGGATAGGATTGGGCCCTAAGTTGTCTCATTGATTCAGTGATACTCATCCATGATTGACTTCAATGGATACAACCCATTGAGCCAAAAGTGTCAAAATTCTAGCCCAGCAGTAAAATTTTACAGTACATTTAGAATGGACTCAATTCATCACATAAAACACATTGCAACCTTCTTCAAAAGAAAATATATTGTCATCTGTTGGGTATCTACAATTTTTTTTTCTTTTTGCACACACTGCAATGGTATGTAAAACCAAACATACAGTATTCTATTTATTTATACAGACCTTGCATCTGGTAACTGTATGGTGCCTGTCCTGGCTGGGGAGTACTAAAGCTTGCCCCATAGCTCAAAAAGCCAGTCTGTCCAGGTGACTGCGTTTGTGACAATCCACCTTCTGTCTTGATGCCTGCCCACAATGCACCTAAATCAGTTAGTGATAGCAAAGCTATTTGTTCATATTTAAATACTGAGAGGACATAAAAGAAATCACACAAGTATTTATGCACTTTTAGTATGTAAAGTCATGCTAGTCATTTCTAAGCTGGGCACAATTCTATTCAACTTTCCAGTACCAATGCAGCCCTGAAAAGGCCTCTATGACTGCCTCCCCACCACAGGATGCAGTGCATCTGTACAGCTGGCATGACTGCATCAGTGCTGGAAAAATTGGATAGGATTTGACCCTCTGAAATCCTATGAACACTTTCTTGGCAGTAAGTTCCATTGAGTTCAATAGGATTTACTTCAGAGTAGACATAAGGCATATGTCTTAGACAGATTGTATTGCATGTGTACAATTACTAAAATTAAAATTATTCAAATTTTTTTAAAAACTGAAACCCAAAATACCTCTAGATACCTTTTCATTTAGTGTACATACTTGTGTATAAGTCAAAAAAAATTATGCCTCAAAATTAACCCTGAAATCCCGTGTTGACATATATGGGTCAATACAGTAAATAAAACTTCTAAGAGTGGCTGCCTAGTGAGGCAGGGTTGGAACTGGACTGAGAAGTAGGACACAGGGGGATGGGGAAAAATGAGTTATTTTACTTACTAGTAATTACGGTATTCAGAGGCAGCAACAAAAAGGTAGCCATTTTAGCTTCTTCTCCAAACAGGAAGAAAAGTGAAGGAGCTTATGGGAATTGTAGTCTGTGTGAGGGTTGCTGCTATGGAAGTGCAGCACAGTACTCCTCATAAAGCTTACAACTTCCATAAGCATCCTCATCTCCCTCCCTGCTTAGAAAAGAAAGTTAAATGGCTTCTTCTTTTTCCTTTTTGCTGCTGCCTCAGAATAATTTCTGTTAAGTAGTTTTCAAAAAATTTCACACTTCCCTAAGTTTAAACACCCCCTCACTTATCTGAGGGTCACAGAAAACTCTATTACGCTTGGTTTAAAACCTGCCCTTGACTTATCTATGAGATCGGCTTATAGGTAGGTGCCTATGGTAACATCCTATTTCTATTAAGAACAAATTCCCATTACCAAAAGAAGAAGACAAGTAGCTTTAAAAACTTCTCTCACTTCCAGCACTGGGGATACAAACTCCAGGTCTGAGGTTTTTAGCTCAGGTTTACTTTTTGCTTTCTTTCACAAGTAATGTAATGTGAACTAAATATTATAATCTTGATAGGGCTGTTTTGTTAAGAGAAACCATTGAACAGGTTACAAGATTTTTGGCAGATTTGAGCATTTAAACAAATAAAAAAAACAAGACTCGTAACTGCTAATTTTCGTCCTTCAGATCCTCAGGGCACATGTGAAATACAGTGCTTTTTCTTAAGGTTTCATGCAGCTAAAAAGGCCTTGAGCACAATCCAGTACATGTCTACTCAGAAGTAAGCCTCACTGAGTTCAATGGGACTTACTCCCAGGTAAATGTGCATAGGATTGCAGCCTCTATTAATTTAGGCCACAATCCTACACACAGTTACCAGAGAGTAAGACCCCTCAATGGGGCTTCTTAGACAGCAAGACTATACACATTTATATAGGAGTAAATTCCACTGAACTCAACAGGGTTTACTTCCGAATAGGAATGCATAGGATTGAGTTAGTTTATTTCTTCATTAATACTACATTTGAGTTCTGAAGGGGAGAAAAAGCACACTTGGTTTTCATAGGATACATACAAATTTCACAACAGACATAAACCCAAAGAGGCATTTATTTAAAAAGATATTTCCCATCTTTCAGGTCTAAGTTCAACTCCCCAAACACTCACCAACATCTGGGCTCTCAGGGTTAGGAGAATTAGAAGGGCAACTTTTTGAAAAATCAAAATGATTTTGATTGATTATTTTATCCTCATCAACACAGGCTTACAGTTTTGTCTTTTGTTGACATGCTCTCTCAAATGGTTTGGCAGTTATCTACCACCTGGTCTAAGTATTATAATTGCTATGGAATCAACATCTCAATGTTTCCTGCACGTTAGCCATATCAGTTAGCAGAACTCATTCTGGGATTTGGGGTCAACTAAGGGCCCAATCCTATTCCAACACCAGTGAAGCCACAATGCAGCCCTGAGGAAAGTGAACAAATGTTGAGGAGGCCTCTGAGACTGCCTCCCCACTACAGGATGCAGTGAATGCCCCATTGGCACAGCTGCACTGGCATGGGAAAATGGGATAGGATTGGGTCCTAAGTTTCTCCAACTGTGATCTATATCAGTAGCATTTAATATCAGTTGCAGGAAGCCCCATAAATCACACTTAAGAACTTAAAAAATAAAACTAGGGGATGCCAACACAAAAGTAACTTCCAAATTATCTCTATATTTTCAACCATGGAGATGCAATCACTCTGCTTTTTCTCCTCTCTTTCCTTGCCTCCAATGCTGTGGACAAGTGTGTTATCCAGGATCATTTGTAAAAGTTTAATAGACAATCACAGGATACCTGTATATTGTTTTCAGTCACTTCCTGCCAGATACACTCCGAAAGTGAACATATAGAATACTTGCTAGCCTAGAAAATGATTAGAAGGTCTAGATCAGGGATGTCAAACTTGTTCATACAGAGGGCCTAAATTAGCATTCATGTGCCTGCTGAGGGCCAGAAGTGACACAGTTAAGCAGGAAGTGATACCATTAAGCAAATGATAGCCAGAAATAAGCACTTCGTTCTCATACAGAAACTCATTAGCTGCAAATGACAGAAGAGGAAAATGTTCAAATATTGTTCATATTTTCAAGATACGAGAGAGCCCAATTATTAAGCTGGAAGAGCTCAGTTATAACAGGGGCCAGAAAAATTGCTTCTGGGGGCCGCATAAGGCCCATGGGCCTTATGTTTGACATGGTCTAGATCAGCCATTTTCAACCACTGTGCCATGGCACACTGGTGTGCCGCGAATGGTCTCCAGGTGTGCCGTGGGAGTTTGGTGGAGGGCCATTTATTAATAGGACTATTGGGGATATGAGCCCCCTACCAACAGCAAGGTGTGCCTTGTCAATTGTCCAAAAACTGATGGTGTGCCTTGACAATTTTAGTACCTTGTCAGTGTGCCATGAGATGAAAAAGATTGAAAATCACTAGTCTAGATGGTGTAGAGTGCTATTACTGCCCCCACCTGCTAGTGTACAAAAACAGGAAGGTTGCCCCTAGGCTCTGAAACTCCCCTACACGGGACGTTTGGAATGCCCCCTCTATTTTAGCTTTTTGAAAACGTCTCAAAACCTCATTCTTCCATCAGGTTATGATGAATGAGGTTTCTGATGCTGCTCTCAAATTGTTATTCCTAAATTGTTTTTTTATTTTTCCAGTTTTAAGTTATCTGTTTGTTGGTTTATTATGCCATTTTAATTATGTTTTATCCTAACTTGTAAGATGTTTTGGAGTCATTGGTGAAAGACACAATATGAATTGAAAAACTGAATAAATTAAAATGTAAAGAAGAGACACTACTACTAAACACACAGGAATACTGTTTCAAAATCCTGTAATAGAGCTTTGTGAATGTTCAGGACTCAGCTGACATGTTTGTGCCACATTATGAAATTCCATTGTTCAGATACAGACATTAAAAATAAATCCTATGTTACTGTTAGTATTTCAACCATCAGCAAGGATATTTCACAGTTTAATACACAATCATCTGACACCTTCTCTCCAGCAATTTTACTCACCATAAGACGGAATTCCATAGGGCTGACCGGGCTGTGGATATGTTGAATATGCTGTGGCTTGCTGCATCCCTGTGGTAAACTGCGTCTGCCCATATGCAGCCATAGTTTGTGAAGAGGGTGTTGGAAGAATATGTGGGTATGGTCTGCTATTTGTAGCAAAATGAAAAAAACAACCAGAAAAGCATTTGAATTAGACTGAAGCATGCAAACATTTCAGTTAAACTATGTAAAAGAATCCAAATTCCTTGGCTACTGTGATGCTTTAATTATTATTATTACTGCGCAAAACTAATTAATTGATTTCTACATTTAAATACACATTTTTAATTTTTTAAAAAATTCAGCCTGTCTCTAATGGGTAAACTGATTTTAATTATGATTTAACAGATGGATTCAATCATAATTATAAATGGGTTTTTACTCTACTTTTTTGTTGTGTGTGTGTGTTTTTTTAAGAAGTAGACATCTTACTTGGAAGGGTATATCTGTGGCGGGGAAAACTGGTGAGTTTGTCTTGGGCTGAAGCCACTGCTTCCAATTGCTGCATGGAGGAGAAAAGAAAATGTGTGGAAGTGTAAATAGACACATGCATTTAACCCAAATATTATTATTGCTATAGGAACTTCAGAAATTTAACAAAGTTTAATTAAATTAAAATAGTGCCAAGTAATACTTTAAGCATGCTAGCACAACTATTCTCAATATCTTTATTACAAATTACACTTTTTTCAATTGCTCCTGAGGGAGCATCCATAAAGTATGTCACACTTTAAGATCTTTTTTCCAACACAGGCATACCCACTAAAGTCCAGTTCCTCTTTTGCCATAATTTCTAACCTCCTAGATCAAATGCATGACATATTTTATGGATGCTCCTTAACTACAAAATATCAGTACACAAGGCATTTCTAACATTAGGGCAATATTTCAAACATAATCTGATTATCTCTAATCTTCCATTTTTTTTCAAGGGCTACAGCTGCAACACATAGCAGCTATACAGGAATGTGGTGGTGGGAAATGGAACACATGCATGGAAGTGAGTGTTTGCTTTCTTCAGTATTCTATTACTTATTTCTTCAATGAGATTGTGTGACTTAGTGACACAGGAAGATATGCAGTGCATTAAGGAATTAAAAGGAGCCTCTCTTAAAAAGGACTGTTTGCTAGAGGATTTCATCCAGAATCTTCAGAAAATACAGAGTATCAATATTTCAGTACAGCATATTCGGAGAGATAAAGCTTTTTCAGCGCTGATCTGGAAAAGTCTTTATGGTTCTCAATCCAATGTATCTGTTCTCTTCAAGATCAAGCTCAGGAAAAAAATGGCATATGCAATTTTGTAGCAGAAGCTGGCTATAAATAAGATGAATAGATGGGTACTCCTGTGGTTACCAAGAAAGCTCTTCCTGCAATAACCTGAGCAGTTTTCTATCTTTAAAAACATTTCCTTTTTTCTTTAATTAATAAGGCAACAAATGAGCAAATAAATGACTAAATCTACATTTAAAAAGATGATTCACTGGTATTCAATTAAGAAGTCAGGAAGAATTAACACTCAAAGTGCAGCTGAGGCAAACTAGTGAGCTCTCATTAAATTACATCTGTCTTTACACGTTAGATACTAGAGACAAAACTGTCTTTCGATACAGCAAATGCAGTGCGGGTTTGTTCATGAGCTGGAACTATAAGGAGTTTGGCAAAGACTTATATTTCACCTAATAATGGCAAAATGTATATCAAATAATCCTAGACAAATTGTGTGGAAATGAACTTAAATTTAAAAATAGGTGACAGCTGGTGGTACATGGGAACAACTGACAAGATAACATACATATGAAAACTCATATAATGTAGTAAAGACTTTCTACAGAAAAAATATTAAGAAAAATTTTACTGATGTATGCATTATAAATTTAATTATAAATGTCATTCTTAGACATAGTGAAAATATTTCCGTTTATTCCTTACCTGATCCTGAGAAACTGTCTAAAGAACCGTCTGTTGTTGTAGTAGCGATTTCACTGCTGCTCATTGGTTCTGTTTTAACTACAAATATAAATAAAGTATGTTCTATATACACTAATACTTTTGCACAAAGACCCATGCACATGCAACACCCACACACGCATACACAAGTATTTAATAACTGAATAAAAACACAATTCAGTACTTTGACCACCTATTTTGACATTTCATTTTTCAATCATTAAAAAAGATAGAACACATACAATGGCTTTTACTCGTTTTAGACAAAAGTAACAAAATAAAAGATTTTGCTTGGTCTGTAGAAGACAAATGAATCAAATCAGTTCTATAATTGTACTATTTTAAAATGTTATGACCAACATGTGTAATACTAAGGAGATCTCATAAGAACATAATAAGAGACCCACTGGATCAGGTCAAGGGCCCATCTAGTCCAGCTTCCTGTATCTCACAGTGGCTCACCAAAAGCCCAAGGGAGCACACAAGACAACAGACACAACCTGTGTCCTGGTGCCCTCATGATACTGCATCTCATGATACTGCAATTAGCGCTAGTCTAGTTATTTGGTTGTCAGTCTTGAGTTCCTCCAAATACATATCCCAGTCTCATTTATTTCTATCCTCTGGATTATATATTCTGCGGCTATCTCCAGTGCTATAGATTTTGTAGATCCCTGTTCTCTCTAACAGTATCAGGCTTTATTTGGCTTATGAGTGGAGCAGCTGGGACAGGGAAATAAAAGATTAATTATTGATTTGATTAATTATTGGTCCAGTAGTAAAACCTATAATTAAGACATTAACAGCTCAATCCTATGCAGGACTAGGCTGTTGGATGGAGGGGTTTATGACAGCAGAAGTGTCACTGTTGCAAAATGGCTGTTGATGGTTGGTAGCCATTCTGCAAGTGCTGCCACAAGAGGCGGCAGCAGCATAGGTCCAACACCAGAGCTCACCATAGGCTGTGGGCAGGGAGGAGGGGGCATGGGAAAATGGGGGTACAACTGGCCAGGGAGAGGAACCAGGGCCAGGAAGAAGGGGATGGATCTGGCAGCAATGGTGCACACCAGATCTTATCCCCTCCATTTCAAACCTCCCTGCCCTTTTTCTCTCCTTGAACATATGCCACCAAAAGAGGTGGTTTATGCCAGCAAAGACACACAGGTGGCCCCAGGGCTTACACAAGGGTAAATATATGCTTGCTTTTAATGCTTGCCTCCCATTTGCCCTCAGGTCTCAACCACACACCCCACTGCTGGATGCAACACGCATCTTTATGGTATGGCTGCATCAGCACTGCTGGCAGGGGATAGGATTGAGTTATAAAGCTCAAATACATTGTCAGCAAAATATTATAGAGTTTGTCAATATTTAGTATTGAAGTACTATATTTTGAAATACTATATTGCAGATAGACATTATAGAAAAACAATTTGTTTCTGTTTTCCCATTATGTTTTTCAGAGATCAGAGAAACCTTCCTAACTTTTAGGAAGGCCTAATTTCAAAGCCAACAGAAAAACAAAAGGCACTCAGCAAGGCATGCACTGCTGCTATTACCTTCTTAGATTCTTCAGTGAACATACATGCAACATGTTCTTCACTGCCATATTGCATTTGCCATATAATAATGTAAAAAAAAAGTGCAACATAATGCAAGATAGAAAAAACAGACACAGAGGACCTGCTTAAAACTCACAACACCCCCCTCCCCAAAGCTGTCTATTCTAAACATAAAAGTGGTTCCAGCAGACATTATCTGCCCTAGATATAAATGCCTTGAATTGCAGTGACTTTGTGTTGAAACTACTTGTACCGCATTTCTGGAAACCCAATATCCAAGTAAGCTGAAACTCAACCAAAACACTGCATAAACTTGGTCCAACCTTGACTATAACATTTTCCTTCTATTATCAACTATTTCTTTTTCTAAAAACATAGCTACACAGATACTTTCCTGACAAGTATTACCTTTTTCTTGGCCAACCAGTTTCTTACCATTCTTCTCACACAGGCTGTTGTGTCACTCAGCCTTTCGTGTGCAGTTGGCTTGCTAGAATAGGCCAGTTTTTGGAAGAATATCACATACAGTCTTCAAAATGCATAAGCCAGTCAAACAATCTCTATAATAAATGTTAAAATTGATTACTGAAATACTACTATAGCAGAACTGATCTCATTTTAAAATTACAGTGCCAGTTCTATACAACTGTCCTAGATAAAACTTTTTTCTGTATGAGACACTTCCACATTTCTCCTACTATACACCTATACCCTTTATTTCCTATTTTGATACAAAATTCATCCCTGCTACAGAATATTTAAAAGTGACACCTGTCCCATCTGTGGGAACATAGTTTGCAGTAAAATGCAGTATAAAAGCTGAAATGGAAGTCATTAAGGCAGTGCTTTTCAAACTGGGGCGTTGCGATGTCCCAGCCAGAGAGCCTCAGCCACTTTCCACTTAAGGGACAGGGGGAGACAGCGACGAGATCCCCAGGATCGCATTGCTAAGGGGGGGGGCACAGGGACTGGCATTTACTTACCAGTCCCTGCAGCAGCCTCCTGGGGGCGTGGGGAGCCCTGCACAACCTTCTGCTGGGGTCCCTGAAGCTTGAAAAGTGAAAGCGGAGTGATCGCACTCCATTTCTGGTTTTGCGGAGGCAGAGCGCAATCACTCTGCTTTCACTTTTTAAGACCTGGGGAGCCCTGCAGAAAGTTGCGTAGGGCTCCCCGCACACCCAGAAGGCTATTGCAGGGACTGGTAAGTAAATGCAAGTCCCTGCACCCCCCCTTAGCGACATGATCCTGAGGATCACATTGCCTTATTTTGCAAGACTTTGCAGGAGCACAGGAGGGCGGGACTGGGAGCGCCACGTGGACAGGCTTGCCGAAGGAGAAAGTGAGGAGCTACACATGGTAGCAGCAGTGGCTGCATTAGAAATCTCTCCAATTTGTGCTCTCAGCTTGGAAGGTAGGGTATGGCAATCCCTTTTCCTTCCACTCAATGTTCCTCCCTTGTGCTTTTGTTCTGGTTATTTGCACTGTAAAGATAAAGTCTATCTGCATTTTAAAGAGGTACATACCCACACCTTCCTGGGAGTAAGCCCCATTGACTATAATCGCTTAGTCGCTTAGACAGCGACTAAGATGATTACGGGGCTGGGGCACCTTCCTTATGAGGAAAGGCTACGGCGTTTGGGCCTCTTCAGCCTAGAAAAGAGACGCCTGAGGGGGGACGTGATTGAGACATACAAAATTATGCAGGGGATGGACAGAGTGGATAGGGAGATGCTCTTTACACTCTCACATAATACCAGAACCAGGGGACATCCACTAAAATTGAGTGTTGGGCAGGTTAGGACAGACAAAAGAAAATATTTCTTTACTCAGCGTGTGGTCGGTCTGTGGAACTCCTTGCCACAGGATGTGGTGATGGCGTCTAGCCTAGACGCCTTTAAAAGGGGATTGGACAAGTTTCTGGAGGAAAAATCCATTATGGGGTACAAGCCATGATGTGTATGCGCAACCTCCTGATTTTAGAAATGGGTTATGTCAGAATGCCAGATGCAAGGGAGGGCACCAGGATGAGGTCTCTTGTTATCTGGTGTGCTCCCTGGGGCATTTGGTGGGCCGCTGTGAGATACAGGAAGCTGGACTAGCTGGGCCTATGGCCTGATCCAGTGGGGCTGTTCTTATGACTTAATTCTGAGTAGACATGCATAGGATTAGGCTCCATGGGCTTTTGCACTGGTCTTGCTGTGATGTCTATATAGAGATCTTCCCTCCCCCATACCTTTCCCGTTTTTGCACTGGGGTATATATGGAGATCTGCCCACTTCCTTTTGTTGGTTTTGAGTGTGCAAGGGGTTTTGCACTGGTCTTGCTGTGATGTCTATATAGAGACCTTCCCTCCCCCACACTTTCTCCCTGTTTTTGCACTGGTCTGTATAGAGATCTGCCCCCCCCCACTTCCATGTGTTCGTTCTTAGTATGAAAGGGCAAGCTGCATCTCTTCCTCACAAGCAGCATTTCTCTCACTCTCCCCTCACTGCAGTGATTTACTCCTGACATCATCGTGGGAGAAACGAAGGTAGTGTGCTGGTTGTGAATTTTTCTGGCAGCTTGTGCAGAGAGGATACAGGAGGCCAGTTAGGAGCTATTCTGACCAGCAGAGCAACCAGGTCCCTAGTGACTAGACATCTCCAGACCAGTTCAACTTTGTCCACTCCAGTCCTAAAAATGAGTTCTAGTATCGAAAGGAGAGCTTCTTACAGGGCATCTTTCAAACTAAAAGTTATTAAACATGCTAAGGAAAGCAATAATTCTGGGACTGCAAGACACTTTGGCATAACTGAAAAACCTGTTCGAGACTGGAGAAAGAAAGACTGAACTGCAAGCAATGCCACAATCTAAGAAAGCTATGCGTTTTGCACCTTCACTTTTTCCTGCCTTGGAGAAGGATCTGAATGACTGGGTCATGGAATGCAGGCAAAATGGCTACATAGTGACTTGCTCCAGCATTTGGATATGGACACTTCAGTTCGTCAAAGATGAAAAACATTCAGGGACCAAAGGCATTGCACAGTTTGTAGCATCTGCTGGCTGGTGCACCCGGTTCATGAACCCATGTGGACTGTGCCTTCGCCAGCGGACAAAGATCTCACAGAAGCTGCCTAAAGAACTGGATGACAAGGTGACATCGTTCCACCAATTCATTATAAATCAAAGACAAAAAAATGCCTTTGATGCAGCTAACATTGGCAATATGGATAAAACCCCAATGACTTTTGATCTGCATGGTAAAAGAACTGTTACAAGTGTTGGTGAGAAGACTGTACTTGTGAAAATGACCGGTCATTAAAAAACCCACTTCACTGTTGTCTGTCTTGTCTGGCAGATGGCACAAAGCTGCGTCCACTGATAATTTTCAAAAGGAAAACAATGCCAAAGAACTTAAAAATTCCAGCTGGAGTAATTGTACGTGTCCACCCTAAAGGCTGGATGGATGAAGAGGACACTAAATGGTAGCTGCGTGATGTGTGGGGTAGGCAACCGGGTGTGGGCGTGGAGTCAGTTCCGCCCATCACTACTGGTGTGGGATCAGTTCTGTGCATATAAAACAGAGGAAATAAAGAAAGAAGGAAAAAGAATGGCCACTACATTAGCAGTTATTCCAGGCGGCCTCACATCAGTTCTACAGCCACTGGATGTTTGCCTGAACAAGCCATTCAAGGACCACTATGTGGAGAGAATGGTTGTGCTCTGGTCAAGCCAACTTAACCAAAGGAGGGAACTTGATGAAACCAGGCATTGATTTGATTGTTAAATGGGTTATGGAAGCATGTGGAGCTGTATGCTTCTACCTCGCTGCCAGAAATACCACAGAAGCCTCATGTTTGGTGGCAAGGTCAAAAGTGGCCAAGAGTGGTGAGATGGGGTGAGGAAGGGGGTGAGCTGGGGGTGTAACTGGGCAGGTAGGGGAAGGAACAGGGCTGTGAGGCTGTAGAAAGGGATGGGTTTCATGGCAATGGCGTGCGTCAGATTCTATCCTACTTATCCACAGTCTCCCTGCCCTCTCTCTTTCCTTAGACTGGCACCTGCAGGTCTAAGGACACCTACTGCTGGATAGGTGGCTTACAGAGGGGAAAGGAGATTTAAATCCCTTTCCCTTCCAAAGCCTCCCACTCCTCCCACCCCCCACAGAATACAGTATGCACTTTTTCAACACACATGCACCAGTGGGGGGAGTATAGGATTTGGCCAGTAGGATTCTCTGTGTTACACCATGGGTACAAGGTTGGGTGGTTAATCTGCAGTGAGGCGTAGGGGAAAGTGATACACAAGAAGATATTCAAGGAGATGTCAGCTGGTCGACTGGCTGGACAGTTCAGTCTACACTCTCTGCCAACCTCTAAGTGTACCTTCTAGGTGTAGTGCCAAATGCTGCCCTGGGGAACAAAATCATATTTTCTTTTCTCAGTGATTATTGGGTCGCAACAGTATTCCTCCACACTTAGGATCAAATTGCTACACTTCCTGGGATAAAGCTGTGGCAACCCTGAAATGTTGTGGATTGGTCTGTGGAACTCCTTGCCACAGGATGTGATGCTGGCGTCTAGCCTAGACGCCTTTAAAGGGGGATTGGACGAGTTTCTGTAGGAAAAATCCATTGTGGGGTACAAGCCATGATGAGTATGCGCAACTTCCTGATTTTAGGAATGGGTTAAGTCAGAATGCCAGATGTAGGGGAGGGCACCAGGATGAGGTCTCTTGTTATCTGGTGTGCTCCCTGGGGCATTTGGTGGGCTGCTGTGAGATACAGGAAGCTGGACTAGATGGGCCTATGGCCTGATCCAGTGGGGCTGTTCTTATGTTCTTATGTACACTAACAGCAAAATATAACACTGAGTTCAGATATTACCTGTTAATCCTGACTACATCACTTTGCTGGGCATCTCCTTTTGAAAGCCAAAACAATGAGGACAAGGAACTCTTGATGGAATGCTCTGTTTCTTGGGCAGTCCAAGAAATTCAGTGATGCTGAATGGATACTCAAATTTGGGAGGGACATGGGTACTACAGAATGCTACCTGAATGCCTTCTTAAGGCTTCCTGAAAAATCACTGCGAAAGGACTGCAAGACTTGGTTCACTGACAAGGAAGCTAGGTATGCTATTGGCCAGAGATAAAACTGAAGGCCCAGTCATGTCCCTTAAAATTCTCGGTATAGAGAAAGATTATGATTTAAGGGTGTAACAAATTTGTTACAAATTCATGCCCTGAGGAAGGGACTAATTTGTGCTTTGAGGAAGTGCCTAGGTAATACTGGACATAAAAACAGGTTGAGGGAATTGGCCTGCTTGGGTCAACTGGGCATTATCCCAATATTACAACTGGGAATATGCAACATTTTGTTGCAGGTTGCTCTCATAATGCTGAACCTTTCCAAACTAATCAGCTTTCACACCCATTCATCATCACTAGCCCTACTTTGGATCCCTTCCTTAATTAAGGGGAGGACATGGACTAGGGCCTTTTCAGTGGCAACTCCCCAGACTTTGTAAATTCCTCCCCTGGGAGGCCTGGCTGGCCCTGGCACTAAAACCTTTTTCAATAATGAAGGTAACATAAGAGATCTTGCAGCACATCCAACCTAAGTCCACCTGGAACCTGTGGTAGTGTGCCAAATGCTGTCTGTCCTTATTTTTGGATGTGTCAGTCTCTGCTCCTCCTGGACTGGAAAAAGGAAAATAGAAACAAAGTGGAAGTGTGGAGGAAACAAGAGTGGACTAGAGTATCAGAGACAGTCTAGTTCACCATTCTATCCTCTTCCATGTTTCCTCTTCTGCTCGTTCCTTTTCCAATTCAGAGAGCATGAGGGGGACCACCAGTGGAGGTGAGTGGGATGATGTAGGTGGTCACCACCAGCAGTCTGTTGTCTGAATCATTTAGTGGGTCCCATGGGTAGGCTGGCCTTGTCCTCCATGCACTACCCTCTCCACTGTAGCACACTTAGCTCAGCAAAAGTCATCCAAGGGCAGCCATTTCATAACAGCAGAAGTGTCTTGAGCTGTTGTAAATCTCTCTGTGCAACAGCCTCCTGCATAGGATTGGACTAAACCAGCGCAATCTTACACTTTATTTTAATGGAACTTACTCCCAGGTAATCATGTATACAATTGTAGCCTTCTTTACCTTCTGCTTAATCCTTTTCAGAGTCATCCAAATCCATGGCCATCAGTATTACCAAGAAAAACATGTTATGTAAGCTGGCATAGCTGAGTTTAAGTGACCAAGCTATGAATCAATAAGTTGCCATTGTGAAACTCACCATTGCAATGTACGTACTAGACATCATAGTCTCACCTCAGCCCACCGGCTTCCTTGTTATTACTTTTATTAATAGGAAGAATGTTGAACCTTGATATATCTTATGGAGTTGATAAAATCCTTCTTGATGATTTAAATTATAATTTAGATTGCCTTGTTTTAAATCAATCCATCCTGGAAGTTAGGAACAACTGATAAGATGTTCCCATCCCTGTCTCTCAGTAAAAACAGATTTGAGGACTTTTTTTTTTTTTTTTAAAGATGCAACTGCACGGCCTAACTTCCTGCTCCATACAAATAGATGGTGAGAACATGTTGATGTTTGATGGAGGCTGCATGCTTCATTCATTAAGATGACGTGATTAGGCTATTCAAAATAAATGAGTTAAGGTTTCTAATGCTATAGCAAACCCAAACTATTGTGGAGTACTATCCTTAACCACAACAGAAACTCTCTAGCATAAAAAGTTTGTGGATTACAAACATAGCCTGCACAACTCTCCCATTGCCCGTTTATTGCAGACCACATTCATTTCAGTATGCTTCCTACAAATGTAAGTATTAGTGTTTCTTGCTGAATGATTCCTATATACAGTAGTCTCGAACTAATGGAAGTTGGCTACTGGTTGAACAACTTAAACCAGAAGATGCCCCAGAAACATCACATTTGTTACATATATACAAATACATTGTACTCCAACACTCATGAACAGTTCCTATAGACAGATCTTTGTGTTCACTAGATCACTGCTAAACTAAATCCAACTGCAGGATTTACAGCCCAACCCTAAGCAGGACCTGTGTGGTCGGAACAAGTGTTCTATCGGTGCTTTCTGTTGCAATACCACCATAAAGTGCTTTGTGACAGTGCAAAGTGTGCTGGTGTGCCAGTGAAAAGTCTGGAACTGGTAGCCATCAGGGCACCCACCAGACCAGATACATCCAGCAGAGATATGGGGGAAGGAAGTGAGTAGGTGGAAGGCAATGGTAGTGAGCAGATTAGGCCTGGGACTGGGGGTGATGGCATAAGCCATATCCTAACCCCCTGCCCAGGCCTGAGCCACTTGCATGGATCAAACTGATACCAGCAATATTGCAGGCACAGGTCGGAAGCGACCCGTTGCTGCAACTGGGGCTTACCCTGGGGCAAGGAGACAAATGTTCTCTTACCCTGACAAAATCTCCAGCAGCCAGAATTCCCGTGTGGAAAACAGCACAGTCTGCACCAGCACCGCTGCATCACTGCACAGGAATTTAGATAGGATTGGGCTGTTAGAGCGATATTTATTGTCTAGTCTAGTTTTCTTAAAAGTGATTTTCCTATTGATTGCATGCATCTGATGAGGCCACTGAGCACAAAGCATATGCCACAATAAATGAATGAGAGCCCAATCCTGTGGCCCACGGCACAGCTCCATGCTGCGGACCACAGTCGCAAACGTGCCATAAGGCACGTTTGCGGGGCTCACCACCGGACTCCTACTGGAGCTAGTCCAGTGCCCGCCGGAGCTGGGCTAGCTCATGGCGGTTGCCCGGGTTCCATGGCTTGGAGGTCTCCTGGACCGCCGGGCTGCGGAACGGGAGGTGGGGGTGTGGTCAGGGGCGTGGGGGAGGCATTCCAGGAGGAGGGAGGCATGCCAGGGGGCAGGCGGGAGGCACGTCAGGGGAGACGGATCCACAGAGCTAAGCTCCGCAGGATCCAAGGTGCTCGTGGAGGGCTGCACGCCCTACATGAGCGTATTTACTTCAGCACCGACCTTTTGGTCAGCGCTAAAGAGAGTAGCCCCATTGCGGGACTGCTTCCCTTACTCGGGGGAAGGGAGCGAACATCCCCTTCTCCTGAGGTGCCTCCCATGGCAGCACGGGAGGTGCAGGATCTGGCAGCAGCCCTCCACGGAGCCACCGAGCCTGGGCGCTGCGGGCAGCTCAGGATTCGGCTGTGAGTCTGTATGTGCCACATGATTTTTAATTGCTTTTTTTTTTTTTTTACTAAAAATAAAAATATTGTTAAATGTGTTCAACTCACTGAAGATTTTTCTGAAATTAGGAGCAAAAACAAATACACTATCTGTTAAACACATTTTCTACAAAATCCATAGGCGTTTTGGACCATTCATTATCCATTTTTGTGGTGAGTACATCTTACTGCATTTCTAAATTAATGTACACTGTGGAAACCACAGATACGCCTGTATTAATAATGCCCCTCATGTACCCATTAGCACTGATTAAAAGCTTACTGGTGAAGTCCTTCTTACTTTAACACATTGCTATAAGCATTCAAGTTTATAGTGCAACATGGGTAAACTGCTGGCAGCCTGAATGATTGACATGAATAGATTAAAGGTTAACAGGAAGCAGTTAACTTCCGCTTCCTATTAAGAGATCTATTCTCTTCAAACATTCAGGCTGCTGGCAGCCTGTCCTGTTGCACTATAAACCTGAATGCTTATAGCAACCTGTTAAAGCAAGAAACATTTCACCAGTAAGTCTCTAAAGAAGGCTAATGGGCACGCATGCACGGGCGCACGGGCGCGTGCACACACACACACACACACACACACACACACACACACACACACACACACACACACACACGGGCCCTAGAACCATGGACAACTGAACCTGCAGGTACCAGATCCACTGATACAGGGGCCTGCCTGCACTCTGTAATGGGCTCTTTAACATACTGAGATTGAACAGGTTGTCACTTTCTCCATTACACAAAGCTTCATAAATTTTATCTGAAATACTTTCCTGTTCATGAATACTTCAGAATTTCACTTTCCTTCTGCTATGTATTATGTGGCTTGACATTTTGTTTCACACTGGCATATGTATTGTATTGGCAACCTTCAGTCTCGAAAGACTATGGTATCGCGCTCTGAAAGGTGGTTCTGGCACAGCGTCTAGTGTGGCTGAAAAGGCCAATCTGGGAGTGACAATCCCTTCCACACCGGGAGCAAGTGCAGTCTGTCCCTGGTCTGTCTCCCTGGCTATGGGCCTTCCTTCTTTGCCTCTTAGCCTCAGACTGTTGGCAAAGTGTCTCTTCAAACTGGGAAAGGCCATGCTGCACAGCCTGCCTCCAAGCGGGCCGCTCAGAGGCCAGGGTTTCCCACTTGTTGAGGTCCATCCCTAAGGCCTTCAGATCCCTCTTGCAGATGTCCTTGTATCGCAGCTGTGGTCTACCTGTAGGGCGCTTTCCTTGCACGAGTTCTCCATAGAGGAGATCCTTTGGGATCCGGCCATCATCCATTCTCACGACATGACCAAGCCAACGCAGGCGTCTCTGTTTCAGCAGTGAATACATGCTAGGGATTCCAGCACGTTCCAGGACTGTGTTGTTTGGAACTTTGTCCTGCCAGGTGATGCCGAGGATGCGTCGGAGGCAGCGCATGTGGAAAGCGCTCAGTTTCCTCTCCTGTTGTGGGCGAAGAGTCCATGACTCGCTGCAGTACAGAAGTGTACTCAGGACGCAAGCTCTGTAGACCTGGATCTTGGTATGTTCCGTCAGCTTCTTGTTGGACCAGACTCTCTTTGTGAGTCTGGAAAACGTGGTAGCTGCTTTACCGATGCGCCTGTTTAGCTCGGCATCGAGAGAATGAGTGTCGGAGATCGTTGAGCCAAGGTACACAAAGTCATGGACAACCTCCAGTTCATGCTCAGAGATTGTAATGCAGGGAGGTGAGTCCACATCCTGAACCATGACCTGTGTTTTCTTCAGGCTGATTGTCAGTCCAAAATCTTGGCAGGCCTTGCTAAAACGATCCATGAGCTGCTGGAGATCTTTGGCAGAGTGGGTAGTGACAGCTGCATCGTCGGCAAAGAGGAAGTCACGCAGACATTTCAGCTGGACTTTGGATTTTGCTCTCAGTCTGGAGAGGTTGAAGAGCTTTCCGTCTGATCTGGTCCGGAGATAGATGCCTTCTGTTGCAGTTCCAAAGGCCTGCTTCAGCAGGACAGCGAAGAAAATCCCAAACAAGGTTGGTGCAAGAACACAGCCCTGCTTCACTCCGCTTCGGATGTCAAAAGGGTCTGATGTGGAGCCATCGAAGACAACAGTGCCCTTCATGTCCTTGTGGAAGGATCTGATGATGCTGAGGAGCCTGGGTGGACATCCAATCTTGGGGAGAATCTTGAAGAGGCCGTCTCTGCTGACCAGGTCGAAAGCCTTTGTGAGATCTATGAAGGCTATAAAGAGTGGCTGTCGTTGTTCCCTGCATTTCTCCTGCAGTTGTCTAAGGGAGAATACCATATCAGTGGTGGACCTGTTGGCTCGGAATCCACACTGCGATTCTGGATAGACGCTCTCTGCAAGTACCTGGAGCCTCTTTAGTACAACTCGGGCAAACAGCTTTCCTACAACGCTAAGGAGAGAGATGCCGCAGTAGTTGTTGCAGTCACCCCTGTCACCTTTGTTCTTGTACAGCGTGATGATGTTTGCATCCCTCATGTCTTGAGGTACTCCACCTTCTCTCCAGCAGAGACAGAGGATTTCATGCAGCTCAGTGACGATGATCTCTTTGCAGCATTTTAGGACTTCAGCAGGGATGCTGTCTTTTCCAGGTGCCTTGCCAAAGGCAAGGGAGTCCAGGGCCACGTGAAGTTCTTCTAGGGTTGGTTCACTGTCAAGCTCTTCCAGCACAGGCAGGCACTCAATGTTGTTCAGTGCTTCTTCGGTGACTACATTTTCTCTGGAATATAGCTCAGAGTAGTGCTGCACCCAGCGTTCCATCTGCTGCGCCCGATCCTGGATGACCTCGCCTGTGGCAGACTTCAGAGGGGCAATTTTCTTCTGTGTTGGACCTAGGGCCTGCTTGATACCATCATACATCCCCTTGATGTTGCCCGTGTCAGCTGCTATCTGTATCTCGGAACAGAGCTGGAGCCAGTAGTCGTTAGCACATCTCCTGGCAGTCTGTTGGACTTTGCTGCGAGCAGTTCGGAGGACCTGCAGGTTGCGCTCACTGGGACAGACCTTGTATGCTGCTTGAGCTCTCCTCTTTTCCTCAATGACTGGTGTCAACTCCTCAGAGTGGGCTTCAAACCAGTCTGCCGCCTTGTTGGTCTTCTTGCCGAATATGGACAAGGCGGTGTTGTAAACGGTATTCTTGAAATGTTCCCATCTGCTGGATGCGTTTGCGTCGGCCGGGCCTGGAAGAGATTCCTCAAGCGCTTGTGCAAATTCCTCCACTTTTCTCTGATCCCGGGTCTTGCTGGTATCAATGCGAGGTCTTCCTTCCTTTTTCGTGTGATACAGTCGCTTTGTTTGCAGTTTCACTCTGCTGCACACCAGGGAGTGGTCAGTGTCGCAGGCAGCACCATGATAACTGCGTGTGATCTTGATGCTGGGAAGGCTGGAGCGTCTGGTGAGGATCAGGTCGAGCTGGTGCCAGTGCTTTGATCTTGGATGTCTCCAAGAGACTCTATGTTGGGGCTTTGTGTTGAAGAATGTGTTGCTGACACAGAGACCGTGATGACAGCAAAACTCTAGCAGGCGTTGGCCATTTTCGTTCATCCTCCCAGTGCCAAACTGACCTAAGCAAGTGGGCCATGAACTGTTATCAGCACCAACTCTAGCATTGAAATCGCCGAGGATGAACAATGGCTCTTTTACAGGGATTTTCTTGACAGTAGTGGCCAGGTCATCATAGAATTTGTCTTTGGCTTCTGCTGGAGACGACAGAGTCGGTGCATAAGCACTGATGAGAGTGATAGGTCCTGCTGATGACTGGAGCTGCAGGGACAAAATTCTTTCACTTCCCACAGTAGGTGGGATGATGGATTTCAGCAGGGTATTTCTGACCGCAAAGCCAACGCCATGTTCCCTGGTTTCGTTTGGTGGTTTTCCCTGCCAGAAAAATGAGAAATTTCTCTCCTTGACAGATCCGGAATCTGGCAGCCTAGTCTCTTGAAGGGCGACGATGTCCATCTGCAGTCTGCTCAGCTCCATGTCGATGACAGCTGTTTTGCGTGCGTCGTCTATTTCTTGCAGGTCATCAGAGAAGCCAGGTGTCATTGTCCTAACGTTCCAGGTGCCCAGCTTTAGGGCAGTAGTTTTCTGTTTTCTGTTGCATGGTGCAGAGTTGTCGATCCGCTTGTCGGTTTTCACCCTAAACCCCACGCACCCCATGAGGTTAACGGACCGTGGCGAGGCAACACCTTACTGGCTGGGGACTGCCCAACTTAAGGCGGGCGGTAGCTGCCCAATGAGATGCAATGATCTCTCCCACCGTCGGAAGCAGCCCCTGGCGTCATGCTCTACGCCAATCGAGCAAAGACTTATAACCGGTAAACTGCTGCTTCCCGTGTTGTGCCGACGCCGTATGGCGAAGTTGGAGTGTCCTCTCCAGTGCGCGAAGCCTGGGTAAAGAAGGTATGGAGGATAGGCTGTTACCCATGCAGCAAATCCCCCCTCTCCACGTCGCTGAAATGGTCCAATGGAAAGGCAGAAGCCAATACGGTTGGTTCCAGCGGCGTCGCAGGAGTTGCCAGAACGTGACTGTGTTCAGCCATGAACTGCCTAAGGGACTCCGGCTCCTGATTTTGCCTCGAGGTTGACTCCTGAAGCCTTTTCCAGAACTGGATGTAGCCACAAGGCAGTGGAGGTTTGGGATCAGAGTTTCCTTCTCTTAGATGAGCTGCCTTCCTAGGCTGACGAGTCCCATCTACCCGGTGGCTGTTTAGTCGCCTCTTACGACAAGTACAGCCAAACTGAGGGCCTATTCTTGGCCCCCAGCCCCCAGGGGTAGGGGGCACACTGGCACACTGGCACACTCCCCACACTGGCATATATTATATATTTAAAAACATTCTGAACCAGACAATAGACACATATTCAGAACATTAAAAATTGGTGAAAATTGAAGAAAACACATTCAAGGAACATATTTGTTTATATCTAAAAGATCCCTTCCTCTTAAGAAGTGCCTTTCATTGAAAGAAGGAATTCTGGATACAAAGCAATATTATTCACTAACAGCAATTAATACCACTGTGAAATATCCCAGTTTATTTTTTTAATTTCTAATTCATTTGATCTATCCAAGTACTGACTAACTACACTTTAAAAGTCCTAGTAAGATAACTGAAACAAACAGCCATTAAATACAAAGCACAGTATTATTATTATTATTATTTATATACCGCTTTTCAACTAAAAGTTCACAAAGCGGTTTACAGAGAAAAATCAAATAACTAAATGTACACTAAAGTTCAAGTTGACCCATATTGTAGTGGTTCTCAAACTGGATGCAGTGGGTTTCTCTCAGGGGGCAAATCAAGAGAAAAACAGTATCCAGAAGCAGGGTATGTCTCCCTCACCCTCCAGTCAGGACCCAGGTGCACTGAATGCCTTCTGGCAAAAGACAATCATTGACTCACATTGGATTTTTTTAGTTATTTCAACCTTACTGCTCCATCATCCAAATATGATGTGATTTGGTAAAAAAAGAGTTCAAAAAGAATTCTGTTTTTATGACATTTTCTTGTGCATATATTTAAAAGTAATTCAGAAATATTTATTTAGTCAATTTCTATCCTGCCTCTCCACCTGTAATGGGGCACCTAAGGAAGCTTACAATAAAATCACAAGCTACATGAACAATAAGTATACTGTAAAACAAGTCACAATATTAATAGCACAAAAAACTACAAACCAAGGCAGATAAAACCAATAATCAAGAGCAATAGCCAGAGCAGCGGTATAAACTCCCCAATAAAATCAGAAACAGCAGAATAAAAACTCATTTAAAATATACATGTGATAGACATATACATGGAACTACACAAAAGTAGCAGATAAAAAGCATTCTCCCAATTAAAAAACCCACCCATATATAACAAAACACCCAAAAGGAACATTTTCCAACTCTGGCAGAAGACACATAGGGAGGACACAGCGCATAGATTACTAGAGAGGGGATTCAGACTTCAATGCTGTCACAGAAAAGGCCCTGCATCTGGTTGCCACTCCCACCTCCTAACCTCCCTCAAAGACAGCACACATACAAAGGCTGCTTCAGAGGATATTGGGTGGTGAGACAGTGTTGAGTAACCAATTCACAGAGCTCTGCTTGCAGCAGAAGCCAGTATCTGCAAAGTTACGGGCAGAACAGATTTTGTGCAAGGCAGAGAGTGTCAGGAGATAAATTCAGAATGGGAATGCAAGTTCAAAAAGTTCGACAAAAGCTACCATAATGATTTAATCAGTCCAGCAGCATGTAGGGCCAAATTACATTTGCCAAAAAGCATGTGTTTGGCCCTTCTTTTTAAAATAAATATCATGATGGGGGGAGGGGTCACAAAGTGGTATCCACAGCAGGGATAGGGGGACTTTAACACTTTAGCCCAGTGGTTTTCAGCCTAAAGGCCCTGGCCTCTTTCCCCTTAAGTGGCGAAGGGCAGGGGGGAGGCAGTGATGCGATCCTGGGATCACCCTCGCAGCATCCTATCGGGGTGCAGGGCATCCTGTGCAAGCGCCCGCAGGGCTCCCCAGCTCGTCAAAAGTGAAAGTGGAGCGATCGCGCTCCACTTCCGGTTTTGTGGACATGGAGCGCAATTGCTCCACTTTCACTTCTAATGAGCTGGGGAGCCCTGCGGGTGCTCATGCTGGGCTCCCTGCACCCCCGACAGGCTGCTGCAGGGATTGGTGAGTGCATCCCAGGCCCTGCAGCCCTCCTGAGCAGCACGATCTTGGGGATCGCGTTGCTGCCTTCTCCCCACCCCCACAATGACTTACGGCGGTGCAAACTCTCCAAGAGAGTTTGAAAACCGCTGCTTTAGCCCCTTCTATGGCCCCCTTCAGCAGAAGTGTTTTGTTTCCTATAAATAGTGTACAAGGGGGTACACAGTTACAACAGCAAGTATGACATGGACTACATGTTAAATCCTCCTACCTCCACTATTATTTCAGATCATTTGCACATTTCCCCCCCCCCCACCTTGATATTCTTGAAAAACTTGTCTAACCAATTTTTAAACAGGAATTTCAGGAACTTCAGTGTATTATACACAGGCAACACAAACAGCAATTTTCCTCTATACAAAAAAGGCGTATTTTTCTTATTGTTTGAATTTTATACAAGGAAATAATTCAGAGAAATCAGATAGTTCTGTATCTTATTTAGTTATTTAGATACAACTAAATAACTGTTATTATTATAAGTTATTTAGATCTTATTTATTTAGATACAGATAGTTCTGTATCTTATTTAGTCTGCTGCAAACTCTATCAGCACTGTAGTTAATCAGGAGATACATATTCATTTTGCATGAGCTTCTCTACAAAATTTTCTGGAAAGGTAGAGATGCCATAAAATTGAGAGTTAAAGCCTTTTTTGTTCCACAAATGCTTAGCCTTTACTTGATTTGTTTTTCTACTCTGAACATGTTGCTGGTTCTTGATTAGTTGTTATGCTGCTGCGTTGCCTTGTTTGTTTTTATTTTATTTATTTTGTTGTTTTATTTGTTTCGTCCTGATATTATAAGTCACCTTGGGCTTCACTACTGGGCTAGGAGAGGTCATTTAAATAAATAAATAAAATAGATGCAACCGTATATTGACAATTTATGTTTTGATTTAACCTACTCATGCCCAGCCCACAGCTGAACACATTTGGTCCCTGTTGCAACCAAATGGCTTAAATTGAGCCACTGAATTGAGTTTCAAAGAGCTAAATATTATCATGTGTTTTAGTTATGGGTATTTGTGACCAAATAATGCCTACAACTATTAAAGGTCATGCTGCAGTGGACAATTAGAAACAAGAAGACTAAAATGCATTCTATCATGCATACATGCCTGAAAAGCATGTTTATGGTTAAAAAAATCCTTCCATTACAAAATGTCTAATTTTCCTAACAAAAACAAAAGTGACTCTGTCCCTTTCTCAAAGATACGTAAATGATTCTAACATCTATACCTTCAGTCTAGAAACCAACAGTGGATCTTGGAACATGTCTTGCTTATAAAATAGCTCATGCTAAAAAGGCAAATCAGGTTCCTTGTGGGTCCAAATAATTCCTCATTCAACAGTTTTTCCACATATAGTGCCAGTACTTGAAAGCAAAATGGCTTCCAGGTGCAACTGTTCCAATATAAGCAATAAAACATTGGGGGGGGGGGGAGAACAAAACAAAAAACCTAACTCCTCCATTTGGCCAAAAATGATATTATTATTATTTAACCAAGGATTTTAACACTCTTCACCAAGATTTTAAACACCTGCCAGACAAGCACTAATTATTTGACACATTCTCATCTCATATTTGAATGACATATAATAGATATGAAACCTTTTGAAATACGGACATTACTAAATTTTACCTCCCCAGAAGAGTAAACAAAACAGTATAGATAGAAGAGCAAAAAAAAAAAAAAAAAAAGGCAACAACATAGAGAGAAACTAGTCAAGAATTCTACAATGACATTGGTGAATAGAAGTTATCAAAGTACTTTAGAGCAAAAACAAAAAAAGGATCAAGAGCAAAACCAACCAGAAGTTTAGCATGGATTACATAGATGCTTAAACAAATTTAGGGCAGAATTCAAATCAACACAGAATGTGTATGTATCAGTAACACTAACATGATCACCATCTCAGCGATTCTGGTAGATCTTTCCTAAAGATGACAGGTAAAGAACAGACATAATGGAGCTTGTGCCCAGAGAACAAACACAAACTTCTTATAACACAATTCTATGATGTCTTCTCAGAAGTAAACCCCATTGCATTCATTGGGCCTTACTCCTAGGAAAGTGTGTGCAGGATTGCAGCGTTAAGCAATAAACGACACCCTAAATTCTTACAGGACTTCTACCTTAGCATCTCAATTTATCAAATTTTACAAAGGCTCAAAAGAGAACACTCATCACTTCACATCCTGATCAATATTGAATCACTTACAAGAATTAGTAATCCTAAACAGTTTTATTGGGGGAGGGGGAGAAGAAAACTTATTTTCCTATAAATGGAGACTCCAAACATAATTTGAAATATTGGAATTCTAATTATATTCAGTTGAAACTGAATTCTGTCAAAACCATAGAGTAAGCCACAGGAAATTAGAACTAGTTTATAATTCAGTAGAATGAAAGAATAATATTCTGAGGTGGTAGGGAGGATTGTACCACTGCAAGCTGCTGTTGGAATGTACTATTCAAAATGCTACTGCATGTAAAACACTATCCGCAAACAAAACCTAGCAAATCCAGGATAAATATTTTATCCAGCTTACTCCTTGCTCTGATAGTTCTCTAAGTTATTTTATGAAAAAGAGCATTTAATATGTGATCATCTGCAGTATAAAGTGAGACAGTTCTCTCTATCACCTCTGAACTTTACTACCACATTCCCACTTCATTCTGCTGCATGTGTAGCTTAACCCTTTGGTGCACTTAAATCCAACTGAAATAAGTTAAGAGCACAATTATACAATACTCATTGACTGTAATAAGATTTCAACGTCTCTAACTTTCTATGGACTGCATCCAATAGCTGGATCCATATTAAACTGCCAATGTGTGAAAAGAGGCCAAGCAGTCCCTTTGCACAGTGGGGCTTCCACAATTTCCTTTCCCAACTGAACACTACATTGTATAACACTTCAAACTATACTAAACTTCCAGCAATAGCACTACAGTAAGAAAGGGGCCTCAGAAGCTGCATTCAAATGATGGCTATTCACATGAGACATTTGGAGCTCAACTGAAGTACTGAATGTAAGATGCTCTGCAACTGCTACCATACAACATTGATTATTCTTATCAAAAATGACTGCTTCTGTAAAGTCCACCTAAAAACACCATTTTTACCCACACCCTTCCCCACAAAAAGGCTTCAAAGGTCTGTTAACTTCAGATCAGGATTTGGTGCTGAATTTTGAAGTTTTCCTGTTTAATAAACTAACCTCATTGTTTAGCTGTACCTATTGCCTCAGGAATCAATTGTCCTGGGTCAATCATGGGAGGTCCACTGTGCCTTCCATGTAAAAGGTATCCATTCCCAATATGATGACATCTCATCATAATATTGCAGAAGGAACACAATAAAATCACACAAAATCTGCTTAATTACTTTATCAATATCTTCCAAAAGACAACTCACAACATTATCTACAATTATTTTTTCTATTATATTAACCCAAAGGAAGTTTCTAATATCAACAAGCCTTCCTTAGTACTGTAACCATTTGACATCTTCACTATATGTGTTGTCTAAATATGAAGAAACACAAATATACCATAGGAGTGAGGGTGGGTGCACAGCAATCCTGGGAGTAAACTCCAATGAACACAATAAATACATGTCTAGGATTGCTATAAAGAATCTAAAACTGCAAAGTTTCCCTTTGTTTAAACGGAGCTAAGCATTGTAAAATACTTAAAATGTCACTAGAAGTTCTATTCAATATTCAATTTATTTATTCACTTCAGAATTGATAGTTTGAACAAGATACTCTGCCAATTTAAGTTTTTCTTCACTACCAACTTCTGTTCTCTAGTGAAACGATTTTGCCAAAATGCATAATATGGAATGGTCAAAGCCTCTTTTGCCTACCATTATATCCCATCCTGTGTTTGCATGTTGTATTTCCTAGTACTGATACCAATTTGTTTATTGGGAGAGGACTTAAAACTTCTGTCAACCATCAATTAAGATTAACTTTCCCTTTACCTTACCATATGTAACTAGTGTTTTCCTGCCTGATTCAGGTTAGATAGTATGAGAAAAATAAAATGGATAAATAATAAACTACAACAATCCTTTAATCGTTTCCTAAGGACTTTAGGCAATAAAGCTGATAAACACCTATTATAACGTAAGAGTGAGGCAAAATGAATAAACTTCAAATAAACTTATTCCAAAATCTATTAAAGCAAGCAAACTAATATCCCAAGCACGCTTAATTTGGAAATAAGTCATTTCCAACTGAAAGGGACATCCTTATGAGTACGCATGTTTTGGTGCAGAGTAAGTCTAGTTACCATAAGGTGTTCAGATGTATTTAATAAATTCGTTCAATCATGCACTACTGCTACAGGGATGAAACACTAAGTATGGATTATACCAAAGCAGTCTATCACTCAACTACGTAAATCCCAATTCTTTGCCATAAAAAGGTTAACCACAAAGTGTGAAGTGAAAAATATTAGCTACTAACAGATAGATATCTATCAGCCACATCCTCTTGCAGTACATTAATAAAAGGCACAATTGAAAAGAATTAAAGCATAAAGACTTGGAGTGGGGCTGTTTTATTTTGGCATGGATGTTTTTTTTTCAGTGAAAGCACCTTTCTTTGTCAAGTATACAGTTCTGCACAATAATATAAACTAAAATTTAACTTTGCTTCTGAATCAACTTTTTGCAAAAATGCAATCAAATGCAATTTTGCAAACAAATGCAAAAAACATACATGTTCAAAAGTCCTGTTCTTATTTACGTATGCTATAACCAATTGATGACGTACATGTAAAAATTTGGTTCATTCTACCCTTGGCCATTATCTGACACTGACACCCATCTATTCAGTAATGCTTTTTTATTTCACATGCAACAAGCAAGGAGATCACATATTCCTTGTGCTCTGTAATTTCAAGGTAAACAAATGGAAACCAAAGTCAGCATTTCCATAAATTCTATTATTGTCTTCTTTATAACACTTTTTCCTTGATTACTGCTACCCACTCATCTGCAAAGCCTACAGTGCACAAAAATAAAACAAAATGGGATAAGGTAAGTAATATCTCTAATGAACAAAAGATGAAATTCATTTTAGGGAGATAAAGCAGCTCCTACTATGACATAAAATCTATGATCCCACTATGTTCAATGGCTTTTGCACATCCACGTGTGAAGCAAGTGTGCCCTCCTCCCTGCCACTGTCTATGGAACTTAAAACTGGATTATGTACTAATGTTATTTCTCTTGACAATCTTGTTTCCAACCAGCTCCTAGGAATCCCTACTTGGAAGTAAGTCCTATTGTATTCAACAGAGATTATTCCTAACAAGAACACACAGAATTGCCTCCTTAACTGCTTATCAGTAAGAGCAACTCATAACATTTACAGTTTTCAATCAGTCAAGGGCCTTCTGATATTTTGCAAAATTTTAAAATGCATGCTAACAATTGCACATTCACCATGGCTACACAAACCTGCAGGGGTCTGTGTATTAGTATTTAACAACCAGTCTGCAGTGCTGAACAGAGTCATGTCACCTAAAGGAAAATTGCAAAGAAAATAAAATGCAAGTACTTTTCCATAGATGTCCTAAAAGCATATGTACAAAACATGTCTTCCAGAAACTTGCTATTTTTAAAATGATATTAACATACAGTATTTTAGACTATAGAACAAGCACATTTACTTTGAAATAAGTTCAATTTAAATCCATGAAACTTAACTTCCAAGTAAGTCTTGTTTAGGATCAGGGCAAGATCTGCGAATTTCATTATGATGATTAAGGTTTCAGTCCTATTCATACTTTCCTGGGAGTAAGCTGCATTGAATACAATGGTACTTACAATAGAGCACATAGGCATAGGATTGCACTTTATGTATGCTTAGGTTAAAAGTAAACTACAGGACCAAGCTCATCATTATGCTTATCTCAAAATTTTGTATACTGACAGATAATGAGAACTACCTCCACTTGGCGTAAAAAATAGTGAATAAGGTTGCAATTCTATACACACTTGCTGAGAAGTAAGCCCCATAACTCAAACGGGACTTACTTTTAAGTAAGTAATGCACAAGATTGTGTTGTTGGTCAATAAGCTTGCCTAAAGGATAGATATAAATTAATATTGATTCAATTGCTTGTTTATAGAAATTGAAATTAAAAGCACTCTGAGGGTACAAATGGTGCTCCATTATATTCAGTGGAAATTATAGTTAAAAGCACAAATGAGATGTATTCTAATATATCAGATGCAATCCCAAATAGTCTTTAATCAGAGTTAAGAAAAGAAACATTGATTAAATTGCAAGCGTTTGGTGAATAAATAATATGTTTGTTTCACAGATGTTCTGAAGAGTGCAATTCATGTCCAACAACAAATTTTTAAGTAATCTTCATATCTCTTTCAGTCAAATCTAAAGCAAGAATATGCACTTAGACATAAGCTCCATTTAGTTCAATGGAACCTACTCTCTACTAAGTATGCTTAGGCTTAGAGCTTTTGTTTTTTACTACATTTTCTAGCCATAAAGACATTCTGAAATTGCACTTTATAAAATATTTAAAGAAAACTTTGTTAATTTATTCTGCATATTTTCATTTACTAAGGTTGTAATTCTAAATACACTTACTAAAGAGCAAGTCCCATTGAAGATTGCAAGTTTACTCAGAAATGAGTCCAGCAAAATATTGGGCTGTTCAATTCAGAATAGCAAACATATTACCAGCAATTATATGAACATTTCAACATTCCTCAGTAAACTATGAGCTGGATTGCCCTGTCAATCAATATGTCAAGATCACCTTACGTGTTCACTGTATACCTGTAGAACTGTTAGCATGTCTTTTATATTTGCAACTCCTGTCATACTGCATCTGTCCTGCACTAATTAGCTGAACTTCTTGGACTTTCTATCCCTGAGCCAGCTTTTTAGAAGCTACAAACAGCACATTTGAAAACAGCAGCACAGCGGTTCACACTACTTCATTTGCCAACTTCACAATTTTTTTAAATACAGTATATTAGTCGTTTAACAATTGGAAGAAAGGGATAAAACAGACTACAATTCTGAGGCCAAGTCATTACTATAGTCAAAGTTCCTTATCACTGTAAATTTTGCCCATGCTCAACTTGTGAAACATAACAATTGGTCTTACACACAAAAATGCACTAGAAGTTAATACATAAAATGCACTAGAAACTCAGAATGGCAGAATTTGATCTACTTAAACATTATCTCATATCGAATACAAAACTACGGTCCAATTCCCCATTGCATGGTAAACCTATGTCTGGTTTTTAGGATACAGAGGGTGGCTCCTCCATTTCAAAAAAAGAATTCTTACACACAGAAAACTAGGTGTCAGGAAGAGAGCAGTTTAGCCTAGCTTTTATCATGATATGCTGTTTTTCTATGTGCAGAAAACTGGTTTGGAATCGGACAAAATTCAACCATGTAAGCCTCTTCCTACAGTCTGAAGTGGTACAATCCAGACACAAGTTTGCCATCTCAGTGAGAACTAGGCCTAAGATAATACAATGTATTAAACGTATATGAATACAAACAAGAACTCACCTTCTGTGCCATTGGGTGTCATGGAATTATTATTTATGTGAGAGTTATCAAGTTTTGGACCATTAGGTGATTCGCTACTACCACTTAGACGGCTATGCGGGCTGGCTAGATCCTGCATTTCCATAGACCTAAAAAGATGTAGTAGCAAATTTGACTATCAAATATGACCCCTGCTCTTCAATATATCATTGATACAATTAATTTTACTATTTAATATACATGATTAGTTCCACACAATAGTTTATCTTACATGCAACCTGAAGCCACTCAGAAGTCTCACTGACTTCAGTGAAGTTTGTACTCTAGTAAATGTCTTTAAGATTGCAGGTTTAATTTGTCATTCCATGTACCCAACTCATCATCAATGTCTATGTATGCAATTCTTACAAAACTAAAAATTTGTGTATACTTAGTCAATACATTCCATATTACATTTTTATAACATATCTATGAAGGACTAAAATAAGAAGACATTAAAATAAAACACTGTTTGCTTGCATATAATTTACCACCCAATAGAAATTTAATGGGCCTCCAAACCAAATAAAACACTTGAAGCAATTGTTGAACCTACAGTCTACTGACAGGAATGAGATATTCCTGATGTATATGTTTACTCTGGCAAACTACTTAATTGTTCCTCTGTTTCCGATGAAACAAATGCAGCATTAAAACATTATTATGCCTGCTCTCTTGTTTGCTTTGTGGATTACATAAAGCATACCCAATTGAAAAGGGATAACGACAATGTACAGTGAAGCCATACAGATATTAGTGTGCCTTAGCACTTTGCAGTACTTGACCTGTCACTTAAACAAAATAAAACAAGAATAATTGAGGATCATTCAAAAATTGTCAATATTTTATTGCATATATTGCCTCTCTTGGACAATTTCAATTGTGCTTAAATTAAATACCGAGTTTCCTGATCATGATAATAATTTTATAATACTCAACTTCCGTTTGCATTCTGTTAAATAGAATATATACATTAGGCAAGAGGCAATACTCAAATCACATATTCTAGAATACAGTAATGGGACTTCTGCATAAACAGTTGTAGAATACTTGATTCATTCTTCAGTTTGTATTAAGCCCAGAGTTTCCAAAATGCCATTAGATTTTGTTTTCTTAATCTTTGTTTGTTAAGAGTCATATTATCCAGAAAGTTATACTTGATGTTTATCTATGGCTACAAATATATACACACTTATAAATACCACTGAACTCAAGAGGGATTTACTACCAAGTAAACATGGATAGGATTGCTTTGTTCATATTCTAACATGTCTACATATTAAATTTTCCACAGTGGTATTGTTTTCATGCTACAAACATTTTGGCCAATGGTACCCACTTCTTAAATTCCACATAGAGTAGTAGTTTAAATATAAGATTCCAAGTGTTAGTGTTCCATGATAAAACTTAGTACAGTAACTTCAAAATATACATAAGAACAAATAGTTTTAATACTGAATGGTGTATCAACAAACTAAATTTCCATTGTACAGTTTATATTTGAATTACTTTTGAGGCAGTGAAAGACTATTCTCCAGACAAAATTGACAACAAGCAAATTGCATTCAATACGTCTGTCACATGAAGCAAAAAACAGTTCTTTCTACAGAAAGGTCAGCTTGAACTTACACTTACCTGCAAATGGAGGAAGCAGTAACATCTGAACTGGTTTGGGATTTTTGCACCTGCAAACCAGGGACACAAATAGAAGCCTCTGTTATTCTATTTTCATGTCAAGTCTTAATCTAACCAAACAAAGAAATCTTGCTAGGGATAGTAATGCTGTCTTTTAACCGAAAGAAAAGGAGGGGGGTACCACTGCAGTGAAAGACATATTGTCTTTAAATTGAAGCCTCAACTGTTGTTTCCTCCAGCAGGTCTATCCCCCTCCTGCCCATGTCATAGGGAAGGCAGCCAAATGATGGGATAGTGATTCATCACTTGCCTATGACAGCTGCACACTGGATTACCCCTCCCCCAATCAACATGCAAAGCAGTCTTCTTGCTAAGGTGGTTTAGGAAGAAGTGCTTGGGAAAGGTAGCTATTAACAGTGTAAGCATATTGAAGAGAAAAAGCTATTGCATTATCCCAGCCATCCTCTGAAGATCTTTCAGCTTTTGTTATCACTGGCTGAAATACATCTCCTCCCACTTCTTAACTCTTGACAGTCTCTTATCTTCATCATGTTGGTTTTCATCTTATTCCCACACTCTCTCTGTCATTTACGTTTACACATCCAGCTTCCAGTCAATTTTGAAAGACTGCAAAGCAATGCTGTAGGATATAAGCTATGTATGTTATATAGTCAGTAAACTGACTGAGGTCAGAGTCACCCATCCACAATGCAAATTAAACAAAAAAAAAGTATAAACTTCAGAATGTATATGGAAATTCAGCTTCACATAAAAATTTCAAAATATAACTCTGCACAAAATATTGCTCTTATCACTAAAAACTGTGTGATCATAAACTTCTACACTCTCCAGATACAACTTCTTTTAACAAGAACTGGCAAGCTTGTACAGTGTTCTGTGTTATTAGAATATGTGTTCTATTGGCTTGTATTTAATGAATACCCTTTGATTCCCTCCAAAGCCACTAACAACTGCCAGCAGGTGATAAAGCCCAGGTGAAGACTGGCTGCCAGCTTGAAAGCATAAACAAAAGTTCTCCAACTAGGACATACATTGTCTAAATGTCTAAATTCAGAATTCCACCCAACCTGAACTGACATCTCTTAGATGATCACAGAACAAAGACAAGAGAGATGAGGCATTTTAAGTACCATAAAAGTCATCCAGGCAAATCTCACTTATGCGTTTGTAGGTTTTGTTATTTTTAATCACAGACAGAATTACTACTTTAGCAAGAGTCCCCTACTCCTATAAGCAGTCAGGCAACATATAGTGTTACACACAAAGGCAAAAAGCATGCAGAAACACAGATAGAAAAACTGCAACTTTTTTCCTTAGCTGTATTTAAAGTGCTGCATAGTGTGCTTTTTAATAGACCATAGCAAGCCAAATCAAACTGAAGTATCAAATGTGTATTTGTAACACTGAAGCCATATTTTTTAAAAGGAAAAGAAAAAAGACCCAAGTATAAGATGGAAACTTTTTGCTCTTAACCCCAGACACTGCAGTAGAATGCCTTCAGGATATGTTGTCTCCTGCTACTTCTATACACCTTGAATAAATTATAGGTGGGAACTCAACATACTTAAGAGTTCTCTCATGGTAACAATGTGGAGGGCCATTTAAAATCCACTACTTGTTATATGTAGTTATGCATATTATGAGGTTATAACAATGTAAATAATATAATTTATTAATTCCAAATCAATCAATAACCAAAAAATAGTCTTAAAAATAAATACTACCCCATCATCTCCATCTACCAATTCCATGTGGAAATATCACATATTTGCATGTATGATATCTGATATGATGCAAATATTTGCATGTCTTTTTAATATTCAATAAGCTGTGAGAGTTCATATCCTAGATCTTCATTTTCATTAGACATACTTCAGTTACAGTCCTATGCCTAGTAAGGATTATTTGAACCATGTGTTGTGCGTTATGGTATTTAAAAATGATTCTTTAATCAAAATAACTTTAAAACTACTAATCCTTACTTAGATTGGTCAACTGAATCCACATAGTGGGACAGGAAAAATAAATCTACTCTCAAGAATGCAAATGCAGACAACAATTAGACACAGATGTTGGTGAAATTAGTTACAATTTACAAATGCTACACTTCACATACCTTCAGTTTTTTTTAAGGCAGGATGCAAAATTACAGTGTAGTAAGGAACTGCATTTAGTTGCTAGGTTTATAGAGAAAAACACCGATATGGATGATCCTTCAGTATCTATTGTATTCTAAGACAACCTTCCTCATAATGTATATGCAGTGTTCAAAAATATACATAGTTTTATGGCTAGTGGTGTTTGTTTCCGGTGAGCAATATAGGATTAAGGCCTAAGTCTTACTGAACACAGTGGGCTTTCTTCTGAGTAAAATAACACCATTTTCAAACACCTCTAGAGGCTCATTAATACATAAGGGGGAAGATTACAACAATAATTAGAATGTACTCAAGAATGCAAGAGTTTAAAATTGGGGGGAGGGACTGTAACAATATGCAGACACCATAGTGCAGAGTGGAATTTGATCAACAATATTTTAAAGGGCAAGTGTTGTAGTTCCTTCCCTTACAAGTAATCACTACATAATAGCTACTTAGGAAGTGACTGTAAGCTAATTAGATGCTGAGCTTTAATGTGTACCACAGGTACTACAACTCTTAGTATTTATAACGTTAAAAAGAAAAAATAACCATAGCACAGCTACTTGCACCTTAAGCCAAGAATGTCAAAATGACATTAAATATCTTAAACCAGTAACATCTAATTCTGATTAGTTAATGAGATAGTTTTCAGTTTGCCCTTTTTTCTAATTAAGTTTATAATTCTTCACAGATGTAGGTTTTGTTGATGTTCAATTTGTCTCTCTCATTTTGTTAAACCTCACATAGTACTCCACCAATCCACTGAATAGCCACATTAAATCTGTTAATACCATGCTCTTCAACCCCAGAAATTATTTCCAGAAGGCAAACTTGCTTTGAGAGATCATCAAACAAGACTTAAGGTACACATTTTATCACATTTTCCCTACCACAGAGCTGAGGATGCAGGAGAAAATTCATGACTTTTTCACTGTTTATTATACTTTGCTAAATTACAAATCAAAAGCATCTGACAGAAACTCATGTATGAAGCCAAAAAGTTAATAATGTTCTGTGAAAAGTAAACTGTAAATGGAAGGGATTCTAAATCGCAGCAGCACAGAGCAAATAAAATATAGGAACTTGTCTAAGTTATGGATTGTCCAGATTTTGTTTTTCACTTACTAGAAGCAATTCTTATGAAATTGATATAATTTAAAACATTACTTCCAGCTAAAAGGGAATTTTTAAAGTAAAAATATTATGCTTATTCAAAGAAATACAGCTTATATGTGAGTTAGTAAACCTCATTTTCAACCACAGTTGTGATTTAAACCATAAATCTTGAGGACAATGGTAACTTTCTAATCATACAATTTTTTAATGTTATGGCCTAACTTAAAATCCTGCTATATGATATTCACAGATTTTGAAATAAGGGCAAAAATCCCAATTCTTAACTTCAGCTTACTATTTAAGTGCCAATCTTCAATAAATGCTATCACCAATATAAAAAGTATTTAAAATATTGTAAAATTGTATCTATCCCTGATAAAAGTTCAATTTAATTAACACTTTCCTTCTCCATATGATCATTTGTCTATTTGAACTCTTAAATTTTTTGATGTGACAATTATAAAATAACAGACAAGTGCCACTCTGTGATATTCTGAAGCTAAAAAAACCTAGCACGCCATAATGTTATGCATTTTTAATAACCAAGAATGATAAAATATCTAGCAAAATTCCACAAATGTATTGTCTTCCATTTGGACCTTTGTACACCCCTGCTATAGACACCAAAAATAATAAAATAATGGCTTGTATTGTTACAGTACAAGGTTTCCAGCTTCTTAAAGATGGTTCATTAAAGGATAATACAGAAGCCCAGGTAATTCCAACTTTCCATGAGCTTATATTTTGCTTTAAACAGACTAAAAAAGTCACCAGACAATTAAAATGGAGATTCTAGTAAACTTGTTTGAAGCAAAAATAAATAAATCTTGACCACCTGAAAACCAAAAGCTAAAATTAGTCATCTGAACTAATTTCTGTCATCTGAACTTTTATTATAATATAAATTTTAATGTTATTGGTTGCAAAAATATTCAAAATTTGACTTCATAGGTTTTCTAAACTGCATCTCAAATTTGAATTTGAGAATAACTTAACATGTTTTGATGGCTTGGAGGGTAAAAGAAAGCTTTATAAAGGACAAAAGTTATCTTAAGAAACAAATTTCATAGATCTCATGAATGAGAAGATTCCTAAACATTATGTAAAATAAGTTTTTTAAAAGGTATCATTTCCTAGTTCTAAACACTGAGATAACAGTAAAACCCCTCACATATTGTCATGTAGTTTGTCATTTTTATACAGCTCTCCTTAAAGATTCAGCAGACTTTTGCAAGTATTTAAACATTTTAAGCAGGATTTTCTGCTTCAGAAAGAGCTGTCAAAATTTCTGTCATATGTCCTTCCTCTAAATGTCTTTATTTTTTTTCTTTTCACATTACTATGTATTTACCCATCTCTGTAAAAATGCAATGGTTGTGTAGGGTGTTTTTTTTTTTAATCACTCATCACTGTGCTATTTATTTTCAGTGATCCCCGAACACTTCAGAAAAACCAAACACAAGTCACCAAAATGCAAGTTGAAGACAATAAACAGTGTGCAGAGGTAGGTAATATCTGATTCGTGGGAAGACTACGTAGGGAGCTGTGAAACACAGCCAAAATTAACTGCAAAAAAAAAAGTGGTGACGTAAATATTAGGGAATTAATAGGGGTCAAAAAAAATGAAGAAAGAAACGTGCAGGGGATCTTCCCATTGTGCAAGATTACTCAGAACCATGGAAAAGTACAAAACTCATTTTGCAAAGACTGTTTTTGCTCCCCCCCTTCAATTAGGCCAAAAGGGGGAGGGAGGGAAAGAAGTGCTCGCTCTCTCTCTCTCTTGCAATTGCAACATGGGGCAGCTGTTGTCAAATCCATGCAGTTTTTTTTTTAAAAAAAACAGCCGGGTTTGTACTTACAGTGAGTGCACGGCTCTGCTTGCTTTCCACAGTCCAGGGTTAGGTACTCCCTTCCACGCGTCCTCTGCCTTTTAACCAACCACCGTTGCAATGCTCACTTCATCGTTTTTTATTCCTGGGTGAAAAGCCTATAACCTGCCCTGATTTCTTTCTTCTCCCCCCCCCCCCCGAAACTCCCGTCCCACTCCAACAGCAGCAGCTCACTCTGGAGGGCAAATCCGAGTTTAGAGGAAAGCCTGAATGAATACTATCACTACTACTGCTGCTTGAATGAGTGACTACTATTGCTGATGAGTGAGTAGTGAGTGACTACTATTGCAGCTGCTACCTGAGAGTAGTAAGAGTGAGAGACTATTGCTGCTGCTGCTGCTGCCTGAATAAGTAGTGAGTGAATGCCTACTACTGCTGCTGCCTGTGCGTAGTGAGTGCCTACTACTGAGTGAGTGCCTGCTGCTGCTGCCGCCTGTGTAAGTAGTGAGTGCCTGCTGCTGCCGCCTGAGTGAGTGAGTAAGTAGTGAGTGCCTACTATTGCTGCTGCCTGAGTGAGTTACTATTGCTCTGCCTGAATGTCAGTGACTGCTGCTGCTGCCTGAGTGAGCAGTGAGTGGCGGTTGCTGCTGCTCTGCTACTACAGCCCCGGGCTGTGTGTGTGAGAGAGAGAGAGAGAGAGTGAGAGTGGGGGGCGGCTGTGGGGAGGGCTGGCTCTTCAGGAAGGCACTGAGAGCCGCCAGAGAGAAGGGGCCGGTCTCCCAAGCAGCGCGCCCGGCCCCGCAGTCGCAGCCGCCGCCGCTCCCTCGAATTCCCGCGCAAACGAATCCCAGCGTGGGCCACCGGGGCGCGCGCCGCCTCCCTCAGGCACCGACACAGGCGGGACCTGGGAGAGGCTGAGCGCAGACAAAGGAGCGGCCGCGTCTTCCTCCGAGGCTCTGCAGCGCTGCCTACTCGCCCAGCCGCGCCTCCGGGCTCCTCTCCACTCACACACGGCCGCTGCTTCCCCCTCTGCTCAGTGTCCTGCAAACCCCGCAGCCCTCCTCTGCCCCGTCCCGGCGGGCTGAGCCTCAGCTCTCGCCGGGCCAGCAAATGAAGCGCCTTCCCGCGGAGTGAGCAGACAGCTGTGAGGGGAGGCGAGCCCCTGTCAAGACGCGCGGGCTTCCCGGCTGCAGCTGAGGCGCTCAGCACCAAGTCACTGCTGCGGCTTCGAGCAGCGGGCGCGGGGAAAGCCTGCCTGCCCTGGCAAGAGCCCGTCTCCTCCGCGGGCAGTGGGCACAGAGACTGCCTCAGCGGAGCTAAGGACGGGCGGGGATGGTCCAAGCGGCTGTTTGCTAACACAACACAACACAACACGCTGGTCTGCACTGCTGGGTGGTGCGATGCGTCACCCACTCGACCTCGGCTGCTGGCTACTGAGAGCCCAATCCTATGCAGGTCTACTCAGAAGCAAGCCTCATTACAGTCCATGGGACTTACTCCCAGGAAAGTGTGGATAGGACTGCAACCTCAGACACACACACACAAAAGGCCTCCTTTGGGCTGCCTGAGAGCCCAATCCTATGCAGGTCTACTCCGAAGTAAGTTCCATTATAGTCAATGGAGCTTTACTCCTGGGAAAGTGAGGCTAGGATTGCAACATCAGACACATACACAAAAGGCCTCCTTAGGCTGCCTGAGTCCAATGCTATGCAGGTCTACTCACAAGCCAGTAAGTGAGGCTTACTCCCAGGAAAGTGAGTAAGCCTAATACAGGGACCCCAAATTCAACGTCGCCAGAAAAATGACAATTCAGAAACATTCAGACACTAACTCAGCCTTGTTGTCTCCTGCCAACAACATCCAGCCACTGACACAATGAATGAACCACAAACCTTTCAACAGTACATAATGTGCAGATGCAAAGGGTGGATTGCAGAATAAAAAATGAATCCTTTCTACGCACTTTTCTTTGGTCCTCCTGTTTAGAGGGCATCTAAGGCTACAATCCTATCCACACTTTCCTGGGAGTAAGCCCCATTGAATATAATGGGACTTACTTCTGAGTAGACACGCATAGGATTGGGCTGTAAGTGAACCTTATTTTGTACTTGGTTATCCTGTTGTGCACACACTGTCTGTTGATGTTCGTTAAGGTTTTTGCTCCCTCCCTTTGCCTGTGTAAAACACAAACCAAGAAACAACAACTACATAGCTGAGAAGAGGGCTTTTGAGAGGGATCAAAAATCCAAACTACTGAATGCATGAACAGCACTAAGAGCCCAATTCTATGTATGTCTACTCAGCAGTAAGTCCCATTATAATCAAGGGGCTTTTCCCCAAGTAAGTGTGAATAGGATTGCAGCCAAACTTCAGTACATACAACTGAGTTTTAACCAATTCCACCACAGGCAAGGCATATTTCTAAATTGGTTTATCATCCCCACACTATAGCTAATTTGCTTTCAAAGAGAAAAAGAAATGTATCATAATTTGTACTCAAGTCATTATATAGACAAGTTCAGTTCAGATTCCCTACATAAAACCGGTTTTGATATCAGGTTGATCATTTTGTAACATGCTCTTAGCCATAAACTCTTAACTTACCTTCAGTTAACAAATTTGATGGATGAAAGTCATTCTTAAAAATGCAAAATATCTTCTAGTTGCAATGTCCAAGAGACACATTTTTGACGATAAAATACTGAGAACGCTCCCCCCCTTCAAGCCAAAAAGTATTGCCGTGACAGCCTTGATCTCACTGCTTAGCGCAGGCAAAAAGTCCTGAGATAGACACCTACCATATATGGAAGGTTAAGGTCAAAATCCACTATTTCTATTGGGTCTGCCCATGGAGCCAGTATAAACAAATGTAGTTGCCTTCTTCGTATTCTTTCAACGTCATGCTCCAAGTACTATCTAGAATGCCTGCTTAAACTGCACTAGAAGTAAAATTAGTGGCAATATCTTAATTTTCGTTACACAAGTTCCAACTAAAAGAAAATGAAGCACAATCCTGTGTGTGCTTACTTGGAAGTAAGTCCCACTGTGTTCAATGGGATTTACTTCCAGGAAAGCATGCATAGGATTGAAGCTTTATTCATTTAAAATATTTTTTCCCCGTTATAAGCAGTTTTGTTAAAATAACCTGTTGTTGGTATTTAAAAATACTTGTTTCTGCTTACTGGGAAGACAGAGGCACATTTAAAACAGAAACATTTATCAGAGAGAACTGCTACATAGTAGCATTGTATATTTACTATTATATCTACGTATTACACCTACTATAGACTTGCTATTTTCCCCTGTAATGCATGAGCTGAAAATAAGAGGTAAGAATATAAAAACAAAGGCAATATACTAAGAATTGGAAATTTCTACTGTACAAATATGCTAATTTTTGTTTTAGCAAGTGATAATACAGTTTTATAAACTATAGTTCATGTGTCTTGCATGGATGTAAAAATATTATTTTCCATTGTTCAAATTTGTGTCCAAATCAGTTGACATGTACGTGATAAATTCAGATTGAATTTATCTGCATTAAAATAATGTATGGACAAATATATTTTACAAGTGTTAACAGACAAGAAGCTAATTTTCTCACTGGTGTTCTGTACAAGATGGATATATACAGGTCTGAAAAAGCTGATCCACCTTGGCTTTGCAAGAGATTCTTCTGTGAATAATCTTTTTTTAAGCTTTTTAATAATCCCTGGTAAAGCATTGATGCATACTTAACAGAATGGCTGGTGATGTAAAAACTGATGGCTCTGTAGATACACAGCTCACTATGATGAATTTTACTCTTGATTTCTGTAATTATTTAGCAGTTTGTATAATTTGACAGTGTCAGTAATATCTGATGAATCAGGCCGCAATCCTATACAGTATACACTTTCCTGAGAGTAAGCCTAATTGAACACAGTGGCATTTACTTCTGAGTAGACATGAATAGGATTGTGCTGCTTGTCTCCTAACTTGCTACTCTATTGCTATTGGGGGCCAGATTTTCAGCTGGTTAAAATAAACTCATTTTGACTTCAGCATGGGTCCTATTTATACCAATGGAGACTCCTCCTGTCCATGACTTTATATGACCCGATTCTGTATTCTTCATGCAATATGTGTGTGGTGGGGACATGTTAAATTACACCTCACACATCTTTCCTGTTCTCATTTTCACTGAATGTCCAATCAACACTCTCCAGTTCATAGTAGTTACACACAACAGGCAGTCAATTCTGTTTAAATCAGTGAGGTTTATTCCATATCCATGCATTTAGGATCATAGTGCCAGACAGTGCTTCTCAGTCTGTGATACTGATCATATCCAGTTGAAGAAACTTCCACTGTAATCAGTGGAATTTAGTTCCATGCACACATGCTGGAAATCAGTTTGCAGTTGTACTGACTATGGAAATCATTATTCTGTGAAAAAATTATCTGTCACCTCTCTGGACAAAACTCATTCTCAGGTGACATCATAAAAAATGGAAAATGGAAATACAAAACCAAATAGCAGAACAAACTATTAAAACATTCAACACGTGCCACCTGCTGATCAAAACCGAAATGTTTTCACTTGTCTCCTAAAAATCTGCAAGGAAAAACTCAGACAGGCCCCTCTTGAGCAGGAATTCTACAGAGCAGGAACCACAACAAAAAAGACCCTGCTTAATTTCCTACCAGTATAATACACTACATGGATAAATGGGACAATGGGGATTCCATATAGATTTCAGCCAATTAATACTGAAAGCCAGCAAGGATGCACATATAATACATTATACATTATAATACATTACATATAATAATAATAATAATAATAATGTATTATTATTAATTGCAAAAAGTGAACAAAGGGCAAAATCAAGTTGCATACTATCAAGTGACATTAAATGACATGCACTCCATTTCTGAAGAGTCTGTGTTATATAACACAGTTTGGTAACAATGGCTAGGAAATAGATTTGTATTTGTTTGTTTTTATTTATACCCCATCTTTTGATCAACCATCCCAGAGCTTCTTAGGCCCAATCCTAAACTCAGCCAGCACCGGGGCTGAGTGCTGTAAATGTGCCATAAAGCATGTTCATAGCACCTGATGAGTAAGGAGCACTGGTGCTGGGCCTGAGCCAGTCAGGCACCCAGCACTAGCAAGAAGAGGAGGTGCCGCCACCTGGGGTAAGTGCAACCACCGAGCAGCAGTGCAGGCTCTAGGGGCAGAAGAAGGGTGGAACAAGGGTGAGGGAAGGGCAGAGTGGGGTAGGAACCGGAGCAGGAGAGTGGTGGGACCAGCGGAGCTCTGCTCCACCAAATCCTGAACTCCATGTTGGGTCAGAAGGCCTGATATGGAATCTCTCAAGTCTACACTGGCAAAACAGCAGACACAGACTTGAAAAGCCCCATTGCAGAGCTTGGATCTTCTCCCAAGGAGACCTCCGGCTGCTACGTTGTGCCTGCTGCATTCAGCAATAGCTATTTTGGTGCTGCTGCTCCAGCAGGTGCTGGGAAGCTCAGGATTGGGCTGTTAATCCTTAGGTTGTTGGCAAAGGTCACAGAATGCTTCCACTCAGCTCTCCTGATGCACCTGAATCGGAGATATTTCAGGCAGGTTGGGGGAAAGCAAATTTCCTGCATCTGCTCCATTCTGTGCCCGCTCAAGGAACCAGACTCATCTTTCCTTTGTTGTGTTCATCCTGGGAGGCAGGAGGTGCAACCTCTCATGTGCTCTTCATTTTATGGTTGATGGTAAAGGACAGAAGAGCTTTTACTTTCATCTCCCATACCTGGGCAATTGGCAGTTGGAGCAGAGTTCTTTTAGGCAGAATAGGGGAAAAGAGATATTGCAATATAAGTGCACATGTAGTGGAAGTGCAGCATTAAGATTCAACACACAATATCTCCTACTACAGAAATATGAGCTACCTATAATTGAAAAGAGTAAAACAAAAATCATAGTTTTATTTTATTGAAGAGGCAGACTAGGGCATAAAGAACCAAGTTAAGCACACTCAGGAGCGTGCATATGCCCAGTGGGTGATTTCTCTTTGAACAGCAAACCCCAAATCTCACAAACTGCTTTTGAAATTAACTCAGATTAAAAAGCTGTTTTCCATGTGGCACGAGGAACAGTGGCTGATTGAGAACACGCCGAGCTAGAGCTAGTTTCTTGTGTTATAGGGACCTGACTATAAGATACTCTAAAGTTAGTATTCTCCCAAGTCAGAAGTATATTCAGCACAATTATTTGTAATGAATATCACAGAGTATTTTTACCGCCTATGCTGGTGCTGATGTCTAAATGTTTGCACAGTATTTTGAAATCCTGATCTAACATACTTTAAACCAAAATGGGATTGTAAGAGAGGAATTTGTACCCAGGCCAAGGGACCAGCTAGTCCCACATGTGAGGGACAAGCTTTGCACATGTCCCAAATACAGATAAAAAAAAATCAGGTTTTGTGTGTGCCTTGACTCGGAGGAGGACAAGAAGGCAAAATAAGTTCCTGTGTCATTTCTTAACTCCTGCACACATACCAATATGATAAAGGAGATGAAATTATTTGTTGGCTGCTACAACAGAGGCCAAGGAAGAAACTCTTTACTTTTGGTAGGAGCTTGTGACTTCCCTGAGGGTCTCTCCCCTAGGAATCTGAAAACACTGCAGAAGTCCATATGGTCACTTACTATTTCCTTTTCGTATCCTACTTCCTAAGAACATAAGAAGAGCCTCACTGGATCAGGCCATAGGCCCATC
Source organism: Tiliqua scincoides (assembly GCF_035046505.1). NCBI lineage: Eukaryota > Metazoa > Chordata > Lepidosauria > Squamata > Scincidae > Tiliqua > Tiliqua scincoides. The sequence goes on along the minus strand of NC_089824.1, from coordinate 38,032,109 downwards.
TAGTCCAGCTTCCTGTATCTCACAGTGGCCCACCAAATGCCCTAGGGAGCACACCAGATGACCTGCATCCTGGTGCCCTCCCTTGCATCTGGCATTCTGACATAACCCATTTCTAAAATCAGGAGGTTGCACATACCCATTATGGCTTGTAAGCCGTAATGGATTTTTCCTCCAGAAACTTGTCCAATCCCCTTTTAAAGGCATCTAGGCCAGATGCCATCTCCACATCCTGTGACACGGAGTTCCGCAGACCAACCACATGCTGAGCAAAGAAATAATTTCTTTTGTCTTTCCTAACTCTCCCAACACTCAATTTTAGTGGATGTCCCCTGGTTCTGGTGTTATGTGAGAGTCTAAAGAGCATCTCTCTATCCACTCTGTCCATCCCCTGCATAATTTTGTATGTCTCAATCATGTCCCTCCTCATGCGCCTCATGGGCTGAAGAGGCCCAAATGCTGTAGCCTTTCCTCATAAGGAAGGTGCCCCAGCCCAGTAATCATTTTAGTCGCTCTCTTTTGCACCTTTCTATACCTGCAACAAGTGAATTTTAACAGCTGACAACTCTTTGTTTACACCTGAGGAAAGAAGGGAGGAGTTCAAGCTTTTTTGAGAATACTTACTGGGACACAATTTGCAAGCCCCCCTCTTATATACACTACCTGCATTAGATCTTGGAGGCTGGGAAGGCCACTGCCATGTCACTGAACATCCATTATCACATGACCTGCTATCAAAGCCATACTCTTGGAGTCTGTACACATTCTCAGTGTCATACCATTGTAATTCCATCAACTAAAGCATCTTTTATTGGGTTTAAAAGACTAGTTCTTTCAAACACAATATTTGAGTTACCCTACAAATCACTTAATATTGGACAATAAAATCCAGAACACACAAATTAAGTAACTTTATTCTTTTACCTAGTTTCACTGAAGTTTAAAGCTCATGAACCAAGCTATGTATACCACTTAATGATCTGTAAGACCAAGATGAAAACACCAGAATATTATAGACTCTCAACAAAACTTTGATTTACATCAACATTTTAATGCACTCAATTTGAATGAAATCATCATTTACTACATGAGTCAACAATAATTTGAGTATTCATTTTAATAAACCAGTCAACACCTACAATAACCATGCTTTCTGACTAGATCATAATTATTATGGGCAATATACTTTTCCAAATACATTTTACTGTGCCCAAGACAACATATTTAATTATAATAATCAGATCTTTTTGAATATGTTATTGGCTCATTTGGCCACCCAAAAGCTATAAAATAGGGTTTGGCATGCATTTGATTATGAAAAATTAGATAACCTTTTAAACATAGTTTAAAATGGAAAGCAAAAACAGATTTATTTTTTCTTTATAGAAACAGAGTGAAATAAACTAGTGATGAGTGCACTGCAGCCAAAGTTAAGTACTTTCAAGATTTTGGATCCCGGCCATTGATTTCATTGGGGCTTCTCCCTGAAGTCAATGGGATTTTAAAGTGCTTAACTTTAGCAAGATTAGTATTCTTACAAATTTGCTTCCAAAGAAAATGGCTTAAAAGCTATGAAGTACATTGCTTCCCATGACCCACAGCAGCAATTTTGGGTTCTCTTTTCTTCATCCATATTTCTTATTTCTTCAGTAATGGAATTGCTGTAATTTGGCATAACATGAAACAAGATTGAGAAAGTCTATGTTTTTAATTACTACATGAAGGCAAAACTCTTTGCTTAGCTTTCTGCAAGAATGTTATGCACACAAATATGTAATAATTATCCTCACTTGTGATTCCCATTTTATTATTATTTCCTAAGAGAGCTGGACATGTTTCTTATGCTGTTGACAATACTGATTATGAGAGAAAGTCCAGCTCCATTGCTGAAATTCTGAGCACAGTTCCCACATTAACATCAATGGGATTATATAATTCTATGCAGCATCATGGACTTTGGGAACATTGCCGTTGATTTTCAGATGCAAAGTGCATTGCACCTATTTTAAGCATTTCTATATTGTATTAATTTTAATGGGAGGTGGGAAGCACATTTCATTTTCTCCCATTGCATTTAGTCATTAAACTTTGGGTAGCTCCATCTTTGTGTGTAGCCAAAGTAACCAGATCTTCAGTCAAAAGGAGAATGTCTGACTTAAAATTATCATTGGATGGCCCATTTGCTTCACCCTTTCATCCAGTTACTTATCGGTAAACTTCACTTAACTGTAGTAATTTGCTTTGATTCTGCATCACATGCACATATTTTCAGGTTCTTTTTAATTTACCTATTAATTCAGGATCTATTAAGCCTGAATTCAGAGACAAAACTGTGATTAAATTCTTTTAGCAGGATTAGCTCTCAGAACCTGAGTAAATCATATATGCAGATAAATCAATGCAAAGTATGAAATAAGAAACCAATTAAAATCAAGCAGATATAATTGCAAAGAAATGACAGAAAAAGTAACAGCTTCAAAAGTCACCCCTCCCCCTTCCTTAGAACAGCATTAGCTCCTTTTTTTCTCCTTTCAGTCTCACAAATCGGAAAAAGAGTAACCTCTCAAGCTGTTTTAGACTGAAGGTCAGAATTCAAAGGGCTGGTAACTCAATCCACAGAACACTGCAATCACATTGCTATTGGAAACACACCCAGGAGCACCAGTATTCTAGATGTTTTTATTAAGTAATGTCAATAAGTATACAATCTGGAGATTCTTTTTCTGTACTGTAAAGTTTACCTAGACTTATGGTTGCAGGAGATCAAGTTGCTTTCTGCCATTGAATTTTACTTTAGTACTCTGTGAGGTAAGGAAACTGGAATCTGTGTTACATACTAATGAAAACAACAGCTTTGCTTTGTTTATCTAATACTTAAAAGAGGCACCTCTTCCCACCAAGGTGCAACTAAAGGATGAAGTCTTGGTCCTGGGGTCCTTTCATGGTACTAATAATTAAACAATAATTACACATACTGTATTCTATATTGTCTTTTGTCATTTGTCTTATTAACGCCAATAACAGAATATACTGTATATGTCATTTTATTTAGAATGAAATAAAGCATTGATACTATTATGAGAAACTGCAATTTCTTTTTCAGGCATGATGAACAGAGCCAAAACTGGCATATAATTGAAATTCAACTAGAACAAATTCATTTTGTAGGGTGGTGGGGGGGGGGGGAGAGCAGATGCTAAGGGGACAATAATCCTATGGTACAAAGATTCAGATACAAGTTCTCAGGCAATTCATGCAACTCATTTTTGTATTACAAAACTTGTTAATGGTTTTATAAAAGGTTTTATAAAACTGAACTCACAAAGAATCAGGTAAAATTCAGTGAATCTAAAATTCAGTGAATCTTGTCTTGAAGAATATAATTTTATTTTCTTCCCTGGTCTTAGTTTAGATGAATAAGGAGGCTGAATTAAACAGCAACCAAACTAGAAGGTTATTTCCCTTAGTATTTATAAAATAAAAGCTGTTACTGTGCTGATGAGGGCTGCCTAGGATTCAAGTTACTTCAGGAAAACAAATCACTGAGAAGTGAATAGGAGGATAATAGTAGTCCTTGCTATCATGTCAACCCCTGCTAGCTGATCTATAGAGCTCCAATTAGCTGTGGCCTCATCAGAGAGCTGTTCACTTTGTCTTCCTTTCTAAGCCAGGCATATATGAATCCATTGTCAAATGGAAACTGCAAGGTGAGAAAAATAGAAATTACATTTGAAATCAAAAGACAGGATAATTTTGAAGAAAAAAAATAATTACCTGATAGGAAAAAGGTAAAACAGGTAAAAATAGCCTAGTTCCTAATTAATGTATTTGAAATTTCTATTGAGCTAATAGATTTCTGGGGAATTTGCAGTAGTTCATAAGGCTGAACTCACGCCTTGTTTTATATGGTTGCCAACCCTCCAGAATTGTCTATGAGTCACCAGGAATCAGGATCAATTTCCAGATGATTACTGAAACAATCCTTGAGTTTTTAAGAGGGTCTTATTGACTCAGGGCACAATCCTGTCCTGTGCTGGAACAGGCAAGCCTGGCTTCCTCCTTACGGCACGTTTGTGACCCTCCCAGGCCAGCCTAAGGAACTTGGGCCAGCCTAACGACCAGTTAGAATTGCGCCCTCAGTAACATTTGTTCACATTTGGGGGGAGGGGGTATCCAAGTGTAGCCTTACATACTTACAGCCCAATCCTGAGCTGCTTGTGGTGCCAAAAATGGCTGCCGCAGGATCCTAAGCATGCTGGGCAGTTGCTGGTGGCTCCTCAAGGGAAAGGGGGCTCTTTAGCCGGTGCAGAATCAAGAAGTCTGATATTGGGCCACACAGCCTGACATGGGACTCAGATCTGGTGATGCTGCTCTCCAGCGATCCCTCCCCACTCTCTCCCCTCACCACACCTCCTCCCCACCCTTCTCCCACCCCATTTTACTTCTCCTCCACCAGGTGCTTCGCAACGAGTGCCTGGCAGTGGATCACTGGCCTCCCTCTGGCACTGTCGCAGTGTGGGCCCACGCTTGGCCAGCTCTGGTGCTCAGACAGTGCTAACCCCTGCAAATGTGTTTTACGGGCATTTGTGACAGTGTGTGCTGGTGGTGAGCTGGCACACACTGTTTAGGATTGGACCCTTACTTACTTACTGTATTTTTATCCTGTCTTTCTCCCTGAAGGGATCAAAAGCAGCTAGAGTTGGCAATTCTAATGTTTTCCCCCAAACTTATGATAGGTTACTCACAACAAAATAAAGTTCAAACACGTCAGAGCTGCATAAGTCATGCCTTTATCAAGTTTTACAAAATATTAATAATCGCAAACTTACCTGTAAAGACAACCTCCAGTTGAACTGGAGGTTGTCCATGACTTTGTGTACCTTGGCTCAACGATCTCTGACACTCTTTCTCTCGATACCGAACTAAACAAACGCATCGGTAAAGCAGCTACCACGTTTTCCAGACTCACAAAGAGAGCCTGGTCCAACAAGAAGCTGACGGAACATACCAAGATCCAGGTCTACAGAGCTTGCGTCCTGAGTACACTTCTGTACTGCAGCGAGTCATGGACTCTTCGCTCACAACAGGAGAGGAAACTGAACGCTTTCCACATGCGCTGCCTCCGACGCATTCTCGGCATCACCTGGCAGGACAAAGTTCCTAACAACACAGTCCTGGAATGTGCTGGAATCCCTAGCATGTATGCACTGCTGAAACAGAGACGCCTGCGTTGGCTTGGTCATGTCGTGAGAATGGATGATGGCCGGATCCCAAAGGATCTCCTCTATGGAGAACTCGTGCAAGGAAAGTGCCCTACAGGTAGACCACAGCTGCGATACAAGGACATCTGCAAGAGGGATCTGAAGGCCTTAGGAGTGGACCTCAACAGGTGGGAAACCCTGGCCTCTGAGTGGCCCGCTTGGAGGCAGGCTGTGCAGCATGGCCTTTCCCAGTTTGAAGAGACACTTTGCCAACAGTCTGAGGCAAAGAGGCAAAGAAGGAAGGCCCATAGCCAGGGAGACAGACCAGGGACAGACTGCACTTGCTCCCAGTGTGGAAGAGATTGTCACTCCCGAATTGGCCTTTTCAGCCACACTAGACGATGTTCCAAAACCACCTTTCAGAACGCAATACCATAGTCTCTCGAGACTAAAGGTTGCCAACAACGAACCTGTAAAGAACCTAGGGTGGCTGTCCAGGTGAGGTCTAGCTGGGCATATGCCAGGGACCCATGACTGCACCTGTCATAGGCCTGCATCTATGCCCGGCCCATTGCTGAGGCAGTATGGGCCTTCTGTTCCTGATTGCTGCATGACAAGCAAGGGCCCATGAGAATGCTTACTGATTTCTAACCCCTGCTAATTGGGTAAGAGGCACTTTTTCAAGTGGGTGCTCCTCTTTTTAGCAGGGGGAGAGTAACTGGCCCACCTCACCCCAGCACTGTCTGTTCTAGTGGCTGTCTGCTGGTATTCATTTGCATCTTTTTAGATTGTGAGCCCTTTTGGGACAGGGAGCCATTTAGTTATTTGATTTTTCTCTGTAAACCGCTTTGTGAACTTTTAGTTGAAAAGCGGTATATAAATACTGTTGATTGATTGATTGATTTCTTCTTTTTCCAGTGCCATTTTACAATTCCTAGATGTCCTGCCCCTAAGGCTGCCTCAGATACCTTCTGAGAGTTGTTAGACCCAGGGAAAGAAAGAGGATGATCTGGGGAAACTGTGTGCCACCAGGTATCTTGGATTCTTGGATATCCCTGAAGGTCTTATCCTAGCCTATTCCTGAGGCAGAGATCCTCCACCTGAACCTGTCTTCAAAGGTATTGCATAGGCGGTACAAATACTCTGTGATATTCATTACAAATAATTGTGCTGAATATACTTCTGACTTGGGAGAATACTAACTTTAGCGTATCTTATAGTCAGGTCCCTATAACACAAGAAACTAGCTCTAGCTTGGTGTGTTCTCTGTCAGTGTACTACACTTAACAGTGTAGGCTTTTTATACCCTAGTCTTCCTCTTCAATAAAATAATACTATGATTTTTGTTTTACTCTTTTCAATGATAGGTAGCACCCCGAAACACCTCCTCCCCGTCTCCACCTCCTCCCCGCGCTCCCCTGACCCCTGCATCAGCTGAACTCAGCGGACACAAACTTACCCTTGCACAGGTCCTTGCGCTGGCCTCCACAACTTCTAAATTGGTGCAAATGTACCTTACAGCACGTTTGCAACACCCCCGGGTCGATGCAATTGACTTGTACCAGCCTAACCCAGGGGTTAGGATTGCACTCTAAGTCAATTTGGTCAGGAGCTGGCTGCACTTTTGGGACTGTCCTCTGGCCCTCCCCAAGCTAGGAGGTGGCTCAGGTTAATAGCTCCCACTAACGCCTCTGGCTGCAATGCTTTTGCTTGTTCTCCCCTCTGCCAGGTGCTACTGGTCCTCTCTGCACTCCGGTCCCTCCAAATGTCAGTGCCTTCTCCTTTCCTTTCTCCAGCTTCCCCTTAGACTAGATGTTTCCAAACTATTTCGACTCGTGGATTTCATGACCTACTGGACCACTGGCCGCAGCTCTCCATTAGGGCTGCAATACTATACATCGTATAGGGTGATGGGTTTTTCACAAGGATTCCATGGCTCTCTTAGCAGATTTTCATGGCTCCCTGGGGAGCCACGGTTCACAATTTGGGTACTACTGCCTTAGTCCCTTCTGTTCATCTTCCATCCTGCTCTTCTGTCCTCCTTCTTGACCTTCCTTCCTCATCTACCTTCATACCCTTCCTGCCTCCCTCCAGCCTGAGGCTCAACTTTAAAGGCTGGCCCAGGCTCTGCCTTTGTTAGCTGAAAGTCATCACCTGCTTTCTCCCATGACTGGGAGTGTCCCACACTACAGTGTCATTATATGTTGATATACTCTCAGCAATGAGCAGTAGTAACAGCCCCAAATCAGTACCCACATATTATTTTGGGGTGGGGTGGGCCTAACAAAAGCCGTGTTCACACATTTCCAGAGTGAGTGAACATGTAGAGAAATCTCTGAAATGCACTTGATTGAATTTCTTCCTGTGTGTGTACCCCAGTCAGTGCCAGGTTGCTGGCACCCTGGGGCAAAGCCCTGTACTGGACCCACATTTGCCCCCTGATGGCTCATTGAGCACTGCTGCCGCCACCGGTATTGAGGATTCAGGGTCAGCCTGGTCACATACCCCTCTAACGTGTAAGAACCCTCAACCAGTGCTCAGACTCATGCTACCTCAGATGTGTATGCATAAAACTGTATGCATATAGGACTCACTCCATGTGACTGGTAACCCTGCTCTTCCAGCACTGTAGATTGCATGGAGTGACCCTGATGCATGTAACCATTGTATGCATGTAGACACCCATGTAAACGCTCTGTTGAACATGCATGTTTTTGGAGTAGGGTCTGCTACCACGATCCTAACCAGCTTGTCAGTCTATGTACATTTGCTCACCTGGATATTTCATGAATCATGAGAAGAGGGCTAAAGTCAAGCTGAATGGTGATAAAACAGAACTCTTTATGATTGGCACATTTGCAGTCTTGAGGAAGTGGCATTGACTCTTCCTGATAGAATTATATTTTTCCTGGGAGAGTATGTTGTTGCTCATGAATCTGGTTTTGTTCTGGAAGCTAAGACGGCACTTACATAAGAACATAAGAACAGCCCTGCTGGATCAGATCATGGGCTCATCTAGTCCAGCTTCCTGTATATCATAGTGGCCCACCAAATGCATCAGGGGGCACACAAGACAACAAGAGACACGCATTCTGCATATCTGCTGGGTCCCAGCCCCACTGCCCACTCCTTGCTCTCCTCCTGCCCTCCCCCACCCTCCGCCTGCCCTCCCCCATCCAGGAACACCTCCTCCCCACCCTCCCTAGACTCTTGCGTCAGCCAAGCTTGGCCGACTCAAGCCTCCCCTTTCAAGTCAGCGCAGAGACTGGATTCAGCTTCCACAGGCCAGCATGCATCCCTGCACTGGCCCATCCGACTCTTGAGGAAGCGCAAACATGCATGTTTGTGACCCTCCTGGGCCTGAACAATTTGGATTGCGCCCTTAATGGTTTTTGACATCAGGTGAATGTTTTTCTTCCACTGGTCTTTTTAATACTCAGATTGCGACAGGCCTGGCTTTATTGGTGGGTGCTGTTTCATAGTGTTTGCCATTTTATGTTGATGTTTTATATCGTGGTTATATGCTTTGATTTTTATTGTTACACATTTCATGTTGTTGTAAACTGCCTCACATAACTTTGGTTAGAATAGTGGTCTAGACATTGAAAAAACTTTAAAAAGTAAATAGTCCTGGACATTTGGGATCATTAAGTCATCTGCTACTTGCTTATTTTCAAACTTTCTTTTTGACAGGAGGAAATGAACATTTAGATTTTATAAATCCTCTTCAAACAAACTGTTTTTGTTTAATGGGCAGCCCGAAGTGTTTCAAAGTGTTCCACTGGCAGAATATGCATTCCACTGGCATTAGAGCCATGATCCAGGTGGGAGTACCTGAATCCTGGTGCACGTCACGTAACATTGCCAAGCTTGCCAATACCAGCACTGAGCACAAGGAGGCCATAAGAATATAAGACCATAAGAAGAGCCCCGCTGGATCATGCCAAAGGCCCATCTAGTCCAACTTCCTATATCTCACAGTGGTCCACCAAGTGTTTCAGGGAACACACAAGACAACAGACAAAACCTGCATCCTGCTGCCCTTCCCTGTACCTGGCATTCCAAAGTACTCTACTTCTAAAACAGTGATTTTCAACCTTTTTCATCTCATGGCACACTGACAAAGCACTGAAATGGTCAAGGCACACCACCAGGTTTTTGAAAATTGACAAGGCACACCATACTGCCACTGGGGGCTCACATCTCCCATTGGCCTTATTAATAAATGACCTTCCCCCAAATTCCTGTGGCACACATATGGACCACTCGTGGCACACCAGTGTGCCATGGCACAGTGGTTGAACATGGCTGTTCTAAAATCAGGAGCTTGCACATATCTAGCATGACTTATAACCTGTGATAGACTTTTCCTCCAGAAATTTGTCCAATCCCCTCTTAAAGGCATCTAGGCAAGACTAATTACACCCTGGGTAAATATTTACACTCTGGGTAAATGTTTTCTTTTGTCTGTCTCCACTCTCCCAATACTCAATTTTAGTGGATGTCCCACCAGTGGATGTCCCACCAGGCTACCAGTGCACTTGCCAGCGGCAAAGGCACTGTCTGCCAGAGCCAGGTAAGGGAGTGATGAAGATGGGCAGTGGGAGGGACAGCAGAGGGTGGAATAGAGGAGTTTCTGGGTGGGGAGGGGAAAGGGGAGTGGGATCAGTGACACTTGCATGCAGCCAGATCCTATTCCTCTCTGTCATCTTTATACTCCTCACTTCTGCGCCAGCAAATAGCTGATGCAGAACGGAGGAGGCAGATAGGGAAACCAGAGGCCTTCCCTGGGGTAAGGGAAAAAAGACCTCTGCTATTGTCCCCCCACGCTACAATGCAGCATGCACCTCTGTGGCAGTCAGTGAATCTATGCAGTGGCAGAGTAGATGAGTCACAGTGACATTGGTAAGTTGGTGGGGAGAGCAGAATTGGGCAAGGGTGGGAAGAATGGGGTAGTGTCCAGAGGTGTGTTGGAGGTGGGAGGAGGTGGTACCTGGTGCAAGTGACTTGCATTTGATGTTATCCCCTCTGCAGCCAGCTATCATATCCCTTTTATCTCCTAGGACTTGTGCCAGCTAAAGAGCTGGCACAGGTCTGAGGAGACACATTGACAATTGCCGAACTTAGAGCGGGTAAGGGAAAATATTTTCTTTTACCTCTCCCAAGCCTCCTGATCTGCCCCCACCCCCGAATGCAGCACAACCTGTTTTGGTGCAGCAGAATGCTATTATGGGAAAAAGGATAAGATTGGGCTATATGGTAACTTTAGTGCTTGATTTGTTAACAGACACAAGCAAAAACAGCAGATACTTATTTTTCTACCATATTGTTGTTTACTGATGTTTAAAGCAGATCAAAAAGTAACAGAATTCATAATTGCAGACAACAAAAACGGTGTTACTGTACATGCAGTACAACGAGCCATCTTTACAGTTTCAAAGCCTTGGGCATCTTACTTCTTGTTTTGTATATATAATGTAATACTATACATATAACTATTAACATGCTTTTACTAATCTCTTCAAAGTAGGGAGAAACATGCATTACATTAAGCAATCTGGCTGATATTTATATAATATTCTGGCTATTATTCATATTGTAAATGGTTACCACAGGGATGCCACCCAAAGTTCATATGGTGTTTGCTCAGTGACTTGTTTGCATGTGGCTGCTGGGGGTCCTGGAGCAAAGCCCTGCGGTGTGCTTCCCATAGTACCCCACTACCACCTGATGGTGCATTGGGGCAACCACTGCCATTGGTACTGAGCATTTGGGGGTGGCCAGAGAGGCTCTGCCTTGCCCAGTGCCTGACAGGTCAGCTTCTAACACCAGCCTTGTGCTCATCAGGTGGATTGGCTGCTGCCTTCCATTTTGAGTGAAGTGTATGACATTTTGCCCTTCCTTCCTTTCTTCCTAGAAAGGCAGTTGAGCTTCCTTACCCTGGTCCCTTCAAGGTCACTCTCTCTCATTGTATGTTAAGGGCTTGCTTCATAACCTACTTTCTGCCTTTGAGACCCCACTTTGCCCAGGAAGATTTGCATGGTTGGCCCCTTGTTGCCGTGTTCGCTCAACTCAGTGTTCTCAAGCCTCAAAGAAGCAGGATAGCTAACTTGGGTCCACAGTGCAGCTTCACCAAAGGACCACCAAACTCCCACTATTTTCCTTGGCCCTGTCTTTCCTTTCTGTGACTTTTTATGGTTTTTGTATGTTTTTGTTGGAGGCCTGAGATCAGCCTCAGGTGACTTTACTAAACTCCCTTGGTTGATTGAGCAAGTCCTCAGAAGAAGGAGCATCTTACTTGCCTGTTGTGATTTCCTTCAGACGCATGGAACAGAAGTCAAGAATGTTTACTAAGTGAGAGAGACCAGCACGTGCATAAGTGGGTGACTGGCATACACAGCCTGTTCTAGGGTCACCCCTTGCCTGTAGCCCTCAATTCAGGCTACAGAGAGCCATTCCCAGCCACAGCCTTTTGCCAGTTAGAACCACGCAAGCTTGTCTCCTTTCTCTCCTACTAATTTCCCCTATTTCCTTCTCTCTCTTTCTACTATATATCCCAAAAAACTTCCCTTACTTTTCCTAGGCTTCTCTGTGAAGCCCATCAAATCTCCCTATGTCCCTTCCCCCCCATATTTCTCCCATCTTTACCCTATCCCTTTTCCTTCTACAGAGTTTCTCACTCCTAGTTTCTGTTCCTCCTAACCCCTTTTCCCAGGGCTCCATTGTGTGAAAGTTAACTAGTTCCTTTGCCTAGATCAGTAGTTCTCAAACTTTTAGCACTGGAACCCACTTTTTAAAATAAGAACCTGTCAGGACCCAACAGAAGCAATGTCATGACCAGAAGTGAAGTCATCAAGCAGGAAAATTTTTTAACAATCCAAGACTGCAGTCCTACTCACACTTACCCAGGAGTAAGTCCCATTTACTATCATTGTTAAAAGCATATACATAGTCGCATGTTAAAAGTACAGTTGTGTAATATTTCCCCAAATGCAGTCATGTACCATAGTAACATCAAGTCTATTAAAAATAAAATATTGAAATGAATGGGGGCCCACCTGAAACTGACTCGTGACCCCTAGTGGGTCCCAACTCACAGTTTGAGAAACCCTAGTGTAGATTGAGTAGCTAAGGGTGCAATTCTATCCCACTTTCCAGCCCCAACATAAGGGCAATGCAGCTCCTAGGTAAGGAAACAAACATTCCCTTACTTTGAGGAGGCCTCCATAAGTGCCCCTCAACTGCAGGATGCAGCACACGTCCCATTGGCGTGTGGAAAATGCCAGTGCTGGAAAATGGGTTAGGATTTGGGCCTAATTTATTTAAACCCAATTGAACCCCCTTTTGGTTTTTGATTACTTTAGTAAACTTTTGTGCACCTTCACCATCATCTTTATTTTCTTTTCATAGTTGAATCATACAGTTGCACATTGACCATTACGCTAGGTCTGGGCACATGACTTTTCCCCCATGTGTGCATGTTACATGTGTTTTAAAAAGAACTGCTGATAACATTTGACTCTGATATAGTAACTTTTTCTGAGCTAGATGGCAGCTGATGGGGCCTCAATCTGGATCAGGACCATGGGGGGGGGGCAGGGAGTCAATCTAGTTTTTTCAAGCATTCAGGCTGCTGGCAGGCTGCCTCTGTGTCACTCTAAGCTTGAATGCATATAGAAACCTATAAAAGGCAAGAACATTTTCACCCTGGTAAAGCTCTAAACATCATCAATGGGAGCAGGGGACACGCGGGAGTTGCTGGGGTCCCCAGATTAGTGGACTCGTGGATGTGAATCTGTGGATAATGAATACGTGAATATGGGGGTCTGTCCATATTTTCAAAGGCACTTACTCTCAGGGAACTGTGTACAGTGGACTTTCACTTTAGTAATCAGTTCCCGAGGCACCATTGTATTGTGTAAATATTGCAACGTGAACCCACTAATGCCTTGTTTTTTTGGTAATTCATTCCAAGACTTCAGAAGTTAATGTTTCTGCCACAGAACCAAGCTATTTCCTTTTCTAAACAGTGATTTATAAGGTGCCTAATATACTCTTTAGGAGCCATGATTACATGACTTAATGTTGTAATTATAAAACACAAATTACAAGGCTTTATCCTTCCCTCCATACACACAGCCATAATGCTAACACTGGCTGAGATGCTTCCACGCGCTTGCATATGCATCACTGATTGGCTTATCTATTGAGGTCCTTTTGACAGCAATCATGAACATCACATAGTGAACCTTGTATTACTACAGATAGTCCACTGTAAAGTGAACTCATTGCAAAGTGGGGATCCACTGTATAGGACTGCAGCCTTAGTTTTCCTCCAAAAGGAAAACTGAAAAACAACCTATATAAGCTAAAGTGTGGTGAACTAGGCTTATATTGGGCAATGTGTCATAACTAACTTCCTTTCTAGAGAGGGCATTGCTAGTCTGTTCTGTTCCTTAAAAAGATTTCCCGAGTCTGTCATTTAAACAGCAAAAACAATATCTCCCATATGCTTTCTCATTCTCTACCTCAATATCCTGAATTGCTCTTGGGGAATTTACTAATCAGTGTCCCCCAGAGAGGTGTCAGGCATAAATTATAACCTTCTTAGAATTTCCAGTTGCAATGCTAATACAGTTGTAACTAGGCAGAAACTAATTACGCAACCCAACTATCACGACCCCAAGCAATAGACATATCATATTAGCATAGGGTTCCCTGATTGGCTTTTCTGAAGCCCTGCCTCTTTCCAACCCCCTCTGATGCATAAGGCATGAATTGATTCATATCACTGATGCTGATCAGATTGCTTTTAAAAAGGCCCAAGCTTAGAAAATGCAACTGTGTTTCTGCTCATTCTTCCCTTTTATTGCTAGAAACAGAAAGTACAAAATCTAATTTATGCAACTAAAGTTAAAGCATGATGGAGTACCAAGCAGGCATACTGACAATTTTTCATATAAATTAGCTACAAACAACCTAGCTTGGGCTGATCTGTCCATTCAATGCCTGAGAAAGAAAGTGTGTGGGATATTGGACATACACAACAAGACTACACTAGGCCAAAAATCGCCTGATTAATCTTGGATCCTTTGAAGTCCACCACCAGAACCACTACACCATCCTGTTTCACAGCTTATGGCCTATTCCTATCTAAATTCTGTGCCAATAGATGTTTTGCTGGCATGTATTGTCACAAAATTACCATAAAGCACTTTGTAATAGCACAGAATGTCAGCATACCGGTGGAAAGGTCAGTGCCTTCCCGCATGTGCCAGTGGTCATCTGCAGGCCTGCCGGACCAGGTAAGTCTAGCATAGGGGCAGAACAGGGTGGCAACAGGGAAGGTAAAGATGGATTGAGCCTGAGAGGGCAGCAGGATTGGCAGTGCCAGCACACACTGTATCCAAACCCCCTTCCCAGACCTGATCCACCTGCACAGATCAATGTGGGTCCAAGTTGACCCATTGTGGTTGCTGGGGCTTATCCAGGGGCAAGGGGGCAAATATTCCCTTACCCTGAGGAGACATGCAGCCAAAAATCCCCCACAGGATGCACCATAGGTCATTCCGGCACTGCTGCATCACTATGCAGGGATTTAGTTAGGATTGGGTTGTTAGTATCCCTCTCAGTGGCTGTGTCTCCTTTATAGTTGTGTGACCTTTGGTGAAAGAGAAACATGTCCTCATTTATTTCACTATGTTACCTGCTCGGAGAATTTTTGTTGTTGACATGAAAAATATAAATATTTAAAATAACATTTAAAAAAAATAGTAATAAGCCTATGTATCTGGACTTAATTTTTACCAATGCTTAATTCCCCTTGTATGGGATATGTTACTGGTAGATGAATTTTTTAGTTTCATTTGAAAATTGGTCCCAAATGCTTAGAAATCTGAAAGAAAAGCTGCAGTGGCAACATTATTATTATTAACAGTATTTATATACTGCTTTTCAACAAAAAGTTCACAAATCGGTTTACAGGAAAAAAAACAAATAACTAATGGCAGTTGTGAAGTATCTTTTAAAAAAATCTTAGCTGAGTAAGGGAACCAGGTGAAGCAGCAAGATTTGAGAGGTAGATTTTAAAAAATAAAATAAAATAAAACCCCTGCTTGGTACTCCTGCAACAAATTTATACTCCGCTTTATCTCCCTGATGGGCATTTGAAGTGTCTATGTGTTGCTGAAGTCTCCCCCCCCCCCCAATACTCAGACTTCTCAGTAAATTATTTTTTTAAAAACAACAAAAAACTAAGATATTAGCCACCCAGGTATCCCATATAGTAGTGTTCTTCAACCTTGGGATCGGGACCCCAATGGGGTCACAAAGCCTCAGTTGTGGGGTTGCGGCCACTTATGGGAATGAATAAGGTTGAAAACCACTGGACTTGAGCACTGCCAGGTAAAGGTGGAGGCATCTGGAGTACCCCTTTGGGTACCAGGAGAAAAGGTGTCCCAGTTCCGCTCAGGTTTTTAGCAATTGTGCCAAAATAGCTTTCACTAGCGCCAGGCTTCATGGCAACTTTTTCTGTTCTCTCTAATAAGAAGATTTGGTTACAGTGAACAGTTTTGGGAGAGTGTAATGGGGGCTGGAAATGAGAGGCAATGGGAGTGGGGTGGGGGGATAGGGTCTTGCGGAAGGGATAAACTGTGGAGTCCCCAGCCTCGTACTTTATTTATTTGTATATTGGTGTCATGGCACAAAAAAGGTTGAAGACTACTGCCATACAGCATCCAGGTTCCTGAATGCAAAATGTAAGCCAAAGAATTGTATTTTGCAGAGATATCCTCTTACTGGTTACTAGCTCTCTAAATTTAGAATTCTAAATGATTGATAATGTTTAGCTAATTCTGACACTGTCTTGCTTTTTTGACCTTGGGAGGAATGAAGATTCATTCCAAATTCTCCAGAGTAAGCACAAACCTTTGCTTGTACACGTCCCTCCTGTCCTCTGAGTCTGTACGTGTGTACAACTTGCACATCATCTCTTAACACATTCTTTTGAAAGACCCAAAGAAGATTTTCATTTGTCAATTATAATGTAGCACAGACAAGTACCAATTTAGAATAGCCACAAATCTAACCTCGGGGACAAAAATAGTGCGAGATATAGTATCTTAAAGAAAAATCAGACCTCAGAATAAATGTAACTTTCCCTGTCAAATGAGAATTGTAAAGCTCAATTGGTTAATATTTTAAAAACACTTTCAAATGCTTTGGAAAAAAGAACAATATTAAGTACTGCCGAAACCAATGCTAATAGGCTATTAGATAAGATTAAATTCTTTCATTGAAATGCATCATTCAACCAAGGTGAAATACTTCTTCTCATAGCCAGAATTAATTAATTAATTAATTAATTAATTAATGCCGTTGTACAAATCGATGGTAAGGCCACACCTGGAGTATTGTGTCCAGTTCTGGTCGCCGCATCTCAAAAAAGACATAGTGGAAATGGAAAAGGTGCAAAAGAGAGCGACTAAGCTGATTACGGGGCTGGGGCACCTTCCTTATGAGGAAAGGCTACGGCGTTTGGGCCTCTTCAGCCTAGAAAAGAGATGCTTGAGGGGGGACATGATTGAGACATACAAAATTATGCAGGGGATGGACAGAGTGGATAGGGAGATGCTCTTTACACTCTCACATAATACCAGAACCAGGGGACATCCACTAAAATTGAGTGTTGGGCGGGTTAGGACAGACAAAAGAAAATATTTCTTTACTCAGCGCGTGGTCAGTCTGTGGAACTCCTTGCCACAGGATGTGGTGCTGGCGTCTAGCCTAGACGCCTTTAAAAGGGGATTGGACGAGTTTCTGGAGGAAAAATCCATTATGGGGTACAAGCCATGATGTGTATGCGCAACCTCCTGATTTTAGGAATGGGTTAAGTCAGAATGCCAGATGTAGGGGAGAGCACCAGGACGAGGTCTCTTGTTATCTGGTGTGCTCCCTGGGGCATTTGGTGGGCCGCTGTGAGATACAGGAAGCTGGACTAGATGGGCCTATGGCCTGATCCAGTGGGGCTGTTCTTATGTTCTTATGTTCTTAATTTAGTAGAAAAGTTAAACATGTGTTCTTTACCTTGGGCTAGATTGTGCTGTAACTTTTTATAAAGTGATGATCACATGCCAGTTCTAGTTGACTATAACAACTATCATCCTTGGATGTGCATGTATATTCTCATTCATATCAAAAGATGTATAAAGCTGTTTCAGTGGGACCCAGATAAGTACTGGATGCAAAGGGTTCTCAAAATGTAATACATATCCAAACCCATTATGTGTGAATAAACTTGTTTTCACATATAGATCTTCCTTGATAGATCAGGACTGCTATCCTACACACACTTTCTGAGGAGTAAGTTTAATTCCGCTCAAAGGGGCTTACTTCTGCGTAGTCATGCATGACTAGGCTTGTGCTGCAGGTCAGATATTTTTACTGGCAACTGGAGAAGTGTTTCTTTCCAGTCTTTGAAAAACTTTTATTGTTAATACACATTAATAAACAAATTCAGAATCCAATACTATTGTCCCCCCTCCCCCGCTGATACAGAGGCACCAAAATGGCTACTGCTGCATCCTGCGGGGGGGGGGGTAGTCCAGGTGGTCTCCACTGGGTCAGGGAACTATCATTCTCTTACCCGGGGATAAGCCTCTGCGGTAGGGAGGGGCGAGTCTACTCAGATCTGCTCTAGCTAAATAACTGGCACAGGTTCACGTGGACCCATGCTGCAGGATCAGATCCAGGAAATGGGTCAGGATTTGGCAGCTGCCGCTTCTGCCAATCCTGCCCCCTTCTTAGACCCAATCCCACCCACCTCCATCACCACATTCTGCCCTCTCTGTTGCCACCTCAATTTACCATCCCCACCCCCATTCCACCCTCCTGGCTCCAGATCCTCTGGCACCAACAGGAAGGCTCCTGCCTTCCTGCCAGCATCCCCGGCAGCACACTGTTCTTTTATGACTGGCCCTGACTACATTAAGGCAGTTAGCAGCAGCAGAAGAGTTGTGATGATAAGTCAAGGATTGGACCACCAGTTTGTTTTCTCTATCAGTAGAGGTGAGTTTTTTTGGTGATAATGAGATAAAAAACACAACACCGCTTTATGCACTTCTCATTTTTGTAAAACAAAAACAAAAAAACTCCAAAATCTGAGAAAAAACAAAACCATTCTCTAACAGCTCTATGTGCATGTGGCCTCATCTGCTGACAGTATACCATCTATATCCCTACCTGGTACACTTTAAAGCAATAATAATTATAATTTATAAAAATGCACCCTTGGAATAAAAACACATAACACCGCTTTCTGCATTTCTAACTTTGGAAAACACCGATATTCGCCCCCCCCAAAAGGAGCAGTTTTCACCCACCTCTCTCTATCAGTTATTTTCATTATGTTCAGTTCTAGTCAACAAAGATGAAACTTTAAAAGTAATTTGTGTTGATTTGAGTATATTTTAAAGTGTAATTTCTTATAAACTTTGTATAATTGTTTTTATTTGGAGAATTCTAAAAGTCCTACTATATTATTGATGCAAAGAGTGGGTTAAAAATTAAATAAATGAAGTATGCTTTGTTTCAAAAGAGGCTCATGTGTAATTACTGACCAATGTTGCCATATATTTTAAGCATCCAGCATGTTCAGTGGCTCTTTTGGGGGCACAGCTTTCATCAGTACATGTTCATTTAATTATAGTGCAATCACATGCATGTTTCTCAGAAGTTGGTCGCACTATGTTCAATAGGGCTTAATGCCAGATAACCATGTATAGGGTTGCAGCCATACAGCCCAATCCTGAGCTCCTGTAGCACACGGCTGTGGCGGCACTGAAAACGGCTGCCGCCGTATCCAGTGCACCAATGGCAACCACGGGCGGCACCTCAGGAGAAGGGGACTTTTGTTCCCTTCTCCCAGGTAAGGGAAATAGCCCCACAATGGGGCTACTTGATTCACCGCTGACCAAGTAAGAGTGTTCGTGTTGGGCACCAAGCTCACATGAACACTCTGGATCCAGTGGAGCAGAGCTCCACCGGACCCGCCTCCCTCCCTCTCTGCTCCTTGCCCCGGCATGCCTTCCACCCACCCTCTCCCCACCCTATTTGTCTCCCTAAATAGAGATCTAAATTTAGACTCGTGGAAATTTAGTCTCATGATAATCAGTGTGACTGAGGCATACATAAGGGTGACACAATTGTGACCTTAATTTGGGTGCTTGTTGGACCACTGTAGTACTGTATACCTATACCAAAGTCCAATCTAAAGAGAATGGTTGATGCTACAACACTTAAAAAAACTGTTGCACTATGATACCAATCATAACTGGATCAGAGTATATTGTAAATATGAATGGAAAATTAATCTCCCCCTTTTCCCCCTATGCAATTTGCTGTCTGTTGTACTCCAATGGCCTGCGTCATTTCAGTGTACATCCACTGTCATGGTACTTCAAATGCACTTAATAAATTGCACCTTCTATGAAAAGAAAAGGTGATGGATTGAAAAATGTTTAGCACAACCATGCATAATTGATAAGCTCCCTAGTGCAAATAAGTGTCTAATAAATAATTAAATTTAATCTCATTATAAGAGTTTTCATAATGGGATAATTTAATTAAATGAAAGCCAAAGGGTTTCTAGGGGTTGAAAGATGCCAGTGTTGCTATATCTGGCTAATGGTCTGGGGATGCTAGAGAGAAGAAGGGTAATTCACAGGGGTCCATGCATTATTTAATGAATTCCTCCGAGATAGAAGAAGGACAGATCAATGATAAAATGACAAGTTATCATTGCTTACAAAGCACATTTAAACAACCTGGGAAATGTTGTAAAAAGGAAAACTTTGCAGCTCTGCTATAAGAAAGCAGCATTCCTACAGTTGCATGCTCATTTCTTTTTCCTCCAGATGCATACTTTTGCTGCATTATCACATTATTAAATTTGGTCTCCATGTCAGAGTGAAAATAAAAGCAAAACCTCACAAGCTACTGGACAGTTAGGTCTAAGTGAAAGTTATAATGGATACAGCATGTATATACGATACTAAAAAATTGATAGCTCTGTCATGTGGGACCCATTAACAAGCTTTTTCAGTGGGCAGAGTTTGGGGCTTCAAGTCTCCAGAAGCACTTAGCTACACTAGGATGTTCAATCCATACAGACTAAGTAGTTATCTTATTTACAGGTGATCAGTTATGAATTAATATGAATAGTGAAGTATGCATCTACAGATGAGACAAAAGTGTCATTCTGCGAGAGGTTGTGATCAAGATGCAAGACTCATAAAAAAAGAAAAGGAAGTAATCTGGGATAAATTAATTTCTTAGAAGTGTGGTTTCAGATGGAACCACAGAGCTTTTCTGCTAATGAAAATAGTGGTGTATATCTGTAAACTATAAACACAAGAGTTCACCATTTCAGCTTACTATAGGCAGAGTGTTTCAAAATACAGGTGAGAGGGAGAGAGAGAGAGAGAGAGAGAGAGAGACCACAAGCAAACAGAACATACTGAAGCCAGTTAATAGCTTGCGCAATGAAGCACCAGGAGTTATAAATAGAGTTTTTAGAAATATTCCTTGACTACCCGACAATGAACTATAACTGTACCAAATTTCTTCTTAGCTTTCCTGGAAGGTGGTTAGAATTTAGGAATATCTTTAATTCTTCTTTATAGCTAAGAAGAAGCTATTTATATATTACACCATATTCATCGTTCTGTATGTATTCTACCGGCAAATAGAATATGTATTCTACCAGCAACCTTTTAGAAACAAACTTGTGTCCTAAACAGGCTGTCACAAAAGTGCCACAAAGTGCTTTATGACAGTGTAGGAGTTAGTGGCAGTGGTGGGACGACCTGTGCCATCCTGCTGGCGCCAGTGAGGCTTCAATGTGCACCGGAGCGGGTAAGCTCTGTGTCAGGCAGCAGAGGGGCAGAGGGTGGGATCGGCCACACTGGCACATACCGTATCCTATCACCTTTCCCAGGCAAGATCCACCAACACAGATCCAGTCGGACTTGCGCCAGTGATTTAGTAGCACAGGTCTGAGTAGACCCCTTGCTGTTGCTTATTGAAGGGAGGGGAGGATGTGTGTTCCATGTGACACTTCCCCTAGTGTGTGAGAAGCCCTGTTACTAAACCAGCTACTGCTGCTACATCTGGCAATGGCTCCTCCTGAGCCATTCCAAACCTGGCAGCACTCAACTCAACGCTGCCACTTCTCCCACTGCTGCTGCTGCTACTCTCCAGCCCACCTGACCTCAAGTACATACCATCAGCTGCAGCCTGCTGGCCATTCCATTCCTACAAAGAATTGATGAGTCACGATGGAGACCTGGCACCTGGACATTTCTGAGCTTTCCATTTTCCATTCAACCTAGCATTGAAGTTGAAATTTAGGCAACTTCAAGCTATGTTCAAAGATGCCATTATTCCTGATTGGATACTAATAATTATTTTATAAAATTGTGTTGAATTGTCCTTGTAAACTTGGAACTATATACTCCTCATTTAACATTAGTTCCCTGGGGATGCTTAGGAATGAACTATTGCTGAATCTTACATAACAACAAACTAACGGCACAATCCTAACTGCGCCCTAGGCTGGCGCAAGTCCCTAAGCTGTTATGCTGGATACCAACTCCATTCCTCAAGCAGCGTGGAGTGGCTTGAAGCTGCTGTGTTCTCCTCAGACGTGTGCCACCTCCTAAGGTGGTACAAGTTCAAGGAGACCCATTGGGGCCATGGTGGCTTACCTGGGGGTAAGGGGAAGAGTTTCCCCTTGCCTCCGGCTGAGCCACCTCTGGCCCCAATCATGTGCTGGCCTGCCTGTTGCAGCGCAAGATAGGATTGCGCTGTAAGTTTGATACAAAATGAACTCTCTGGGAGCACATCCAGCTTTACTTCCAGAAGCAAATCAGTGCCAGAGGGTTGATGTGAATGCAACCTTCATTTGGTATTTGAGACTCACTCTTCAGTAGATGAATACTTTTTCTTTCCAGCAGAAGAAGGTAGCAGAATGAGTTACAGACCTCAGTTCAGGGAACGCTTCTCACCAACTACTCTATTATTATTATTATTTTATTAATTTGTACCTGCCTTTTTGCCTAACGGGCGCACAAGGCGGCTTACATCATTAAAAAAAAATACAACATTAAAAACAATTAACAGCAATTTACATAATTAAAATCTAAAAACAAACAAACCCCGTGGATTTTCATATAAAAGCAAGAACGCCAGCCAGCCTGTCAACAATTAAAAGCTTTTTGAAATAAAAAGGTTTTCAGTCCACGCCGAAACGTTAGCAACGAGGGAGCAGTTCTCAGTTCTAAGGGAAGGGTATTCCACAGTTCGGGGGCCACCACCGAGAAGGCCCTCTTCCTGGCCACCACCCTTCTCACATCTTTTAGTGGCGGCACAGTCAAAAGGCCCCCCCCCCCAGATGATCTAAGAACATGGGCAGGATTGTAGGGAAGGAGGCGGTCCCTCAAATACCCCGGACCCAAGCCATAGAGGGCTTTAAAAGTCAAAACTAGCACCTTGAATTGGGCCCGGAACAGAACCGGCAGCCAGTGTAGCCGCCGGAGCAACGGCTCGACAGAGTCAAACCGACGTGCCCCAGCAACCTCACGAGCAGCCGCGTTCTGTACTAGTTGTAATTTCCGGACCGTCTTCAAGGGCAGCCCCACGTAGAGCGCATTGCAATAATCTAATCTAGATGTCACTAGGGCATGGGTTACTGTGGCCAGGTCCGCGCAGCTCAGGTACGGTCGCAGCTGGCAGCGGTTCTATGATAGAACAAACATTTTTGCATCTGTATCTGGAACCAGGTATGGCCACTATGAAAGCCATGGGTGTACACATGAACAACCAAGAGAAGAAGAGGGAAAGAAATATAAGATAAAGGGAATTGTGGTGTGGAAGGTAAGTGCAGAACAAAGGAATGCCAGCCTGGCATAACTGCTTCTCCTCATATTTGTGTTTGCTTTATTTTGCATCAATTCCCTGCCAGGTTCTTTCAAACATTCAGGTCTGGCAGCCAGCTGGACATTTGATCACCTTGATCTTCTGAACAATGGTTTGCACATATCTACAAGAAAACCACCTCAGCCACATTGGCAGAAAATATGGCAACTCTTACCCCTGACTTTGATTGCTTGATTGGGGCTTAGTTTTCGGTGTATGTTTTTGGTCAACTGAGTCACGCAAATTAGCGTCCTAGAATTCACTAGAATGAATCAATAAATGGACTACGAGAATAAATTAGCCCTGGCTATTTTACTGAGGTCGCAAAGAAGGACAGTAAATCAGGAAAAGAAAAGTTGTCCTACAATGCATTTCTCACAGCTGATAAAAATCTAATGGGTAATAGCATTTTATATTTGAATTGAGTTGATGTTTTATATAGGTTTTTTAAAATTCCTGCTGGAATTTACTGATTATGCCACAGCCATTCCATGAAGATGCCACTCCAAACATAAAAGGCTGTCAGCCCAAGTCTGAGCTGCCCAGCGCTCAGGGTTGCAATGGTGCCGAAAATAGCTGCCGTGGCATCCTGCACACTCCAGGCAGTTGCTGCCTCCTCCTCCCCTTCCCCTGGGTAAATTTTCATTCCCTTCCCCTGGATAAACTGGGTAGCCCCAAAATGCCCCCTCCCCCCAAACCCTCACCTACCTCTCTTGCACTCAGTAGTCCATGAAACCCTTGAGCAGCAGAGCTCTGGCACTAGCCCAGCACCAGCCAGCGCTGAGTTAGCACCGGCAGAGCACCGGCAGAGCACCGGCGCTAGGGCCGACAAACGTGCCTTTTGGCACATTTGCAACAGTGTGTGCCTGCAGTAAGCTGGCGCACACTCCTTAGGATTGGGCCCTGTGTCAGTGTTTCCACAGACACCGGAGGAATTACTGGGAAGGGCTGTGCCAGTATTGCTTTGCCAGGACAGGCGTGTCATATAGTCCTTATGCTAGTTTTGCTCATATGACATTTCACATACAGATATAGCTTTCATACACATAGCTGGATCGTTCATTGACAGAAAGTTATTGGGTTAGATGAGTGTCAAGAAAGATGAAAGAACATAAGAACATAAGAACAGCCCCACTGGATCAGGCCATAGGCCCATCTAGTCCAGCTTCCTGTATCTCACAGCGGCCCACCAAATGCCCCAGGGAGCACACCAGATAACAAGAGACCTCATCCTGGTGCCCTCCCCTACATCTGGCATTCTGACTTAACCCATTCCTAAAATCAGGAGGTTGCGCATACAATTTAAGTACATCTACTGTCTTCGTATCTACACAACCTATAAGTACTTGCACAACAATCTATTCTACAAGCAAAGTAAAATTACATTAATCTGAATGAAAGAATGGCCATCCAAGTTAAAAGACTACACAAAATATCATACACAGTTTCCTGTTTGTTGGTAGTCTGACTTTTTTCACAATGGTTTGCCCTTCTAGTGCTGAATAAGAGCTTGTGAGTTTAAAACATCCCAGACACTATGATGCATTTCCTTAAGAGAAACCGTAAAGAAAACCCAAGGTACTTTCTCACAAGATTTCCAAACAAACTTCAGGACCCTTTCCACTGTTCATCACTTTTTGTACTTCCTAGGTGTGTTTATTTCTTCCAATTATTCATGTAGGTTTCACTGAAGTGCCATAAATTTAAGAGGTGAAACAAGTGGCCTTCCGTGGCTGCCTGCAGGAGGGTTTGGAAAATTCTGAGCTTGTTTGGGAGTTGTTAGCATCTTTGATGGAAGGATTTGGTTACTTCTGAAGCAAGCCAAACGGTATCAGAAAAACTAAATAATATTTTTTAAAAATTTGTATTGGTAATTTTCCACATATAAAAAGACTGTAAATGGTTTATTAAGAGCGCAAGTCCTTTGCTCCAGCCCGGGAGGGTTGCAAACATGCTGTAAAGCAGGTTTGCACCTTCTCAAGAGTCAGCTGGACCGGCGCAGGGACACACACCGGCCCATGGAGACTGAATCCAGCCTCTGCACCGACTAGGGCAGGGAGGGTTGCATCGAATAAGCTTGGCTGATGCAAAGGTCTGTGGAGGGCAGGGAGGAGGCGAGAGGGAGGCTTTCTGGAGTGGGGGGAGGGCGGGCGGAGGGTGGTCCCAGGGGTGGGTGGGTGAGGAGCGGGAGGTGGGGCTGGGGCTGTAAGCTGCTCTGCTCTTCTTGAACTTATGCCACTTCCTGAGGTGGTGCAAGTCCTAGGAGACCCATTGGGGCAATGGTGGCTTACCTGGGGGTAAGGGGAAGAGTTTCCTCTTACCGCCAGCTGAGCCAATTTGGATCCCAATCTTGCACTAGATACAGCGCAGGCCTCCTGGCCTGCCTGTTTCAGAGTAAGATTGGATTGTGCTGTTACTCATTAAATTATAAAAAGGTCTAAATTGTCCTCAAACCTAAACGTATTTACTGGGCCGCACAATCCTATCTTTCCCCTGCACTTGTGCTGGCTCACAAGTTTGCAAACATGCCATAAAGCACGTTTGCTGCTAATCAGTGGTGCTGGCACAAACATGAGTTTGTGCTGACATGGGCAGACCGGCACGGGGTGGAAGAGGACGGAGGGAGGGAGGAATGGAGGTGGGGAGGGGACATTTCTGGGTGGGAGAAGGGCAACCAGGGGGGTGAATTAGGCCTGGAAGGGGGGTGGGGTGGGGTGGCTGCAGTGGTACAGACTGGATCCCAACTCTGTCCCTGGACCAAGCGTCGTTACTCAGGCTGCTCAAATTTGCACTTGTGAAATTGCAGGCAAAGGTCTGCGCAGCCCCATAGGGTTTCCTGGGGTGTTGCTCAGGAGACTAAAATCCCCTTACTCTAGACCATCAACTACAGAATGAGGAGCCAGCTGTGGTGGCAGGTGCTCCACTCACCTCCCCAGTGTAGAGGCCCTCCAGGCGTGGGGCCCAAATTTAGCCAGTCAAATTGCCCTAAGGCCAGCCATGGTCATTATAATCTATTATCAAAATGCACCTTCAGAAGGTAGGGCTGCTCCCATGTAGTCCTGTTAAACAAGTGGAAATTGCTCCAATCATTTATTTGAAAGGGAATAATAATAATAATAATAATAATAATAATAATAATAATAATAATAATAATAATAATAATAATAATAAACAGGTATTTATATACCGCCTTTCTTGGTCTTTATTCAAGACTTTATTCAAGGCGGTTTACATAGGCAGGCTGATTAAATCCCCGTAGGGATTTTTACAATTGAAAGAAGGTTCTATCTTTCAAGAACCACAACTGTCCAGGTGTTTCACTCTGATCTGGTTTCACATTCTGGCCTCCTTCTCCCACGCTCAGAGCAGATGGAATCGCTCGGCTTCAGCTTGTCAGCTGCTTCAAGGTCGCACGGTGCCGGTGGCCTCGAACTGGCGACCTTGTGGATGTTATCTTCAGGCAGTCGGAGGCTCTACCCTCTAGACCAGACCTCCTGCCCTTCTCACTGGGAAGTGAGAATGGGAGGGGAAACAACAAAACCTACCCCACCACTTGCCCGCCTTATTAGCTGATCAGCTGAATTGTTGGTTTCCAAACAAGGTTAGACATACACATTGCCAGTACTTGAATAATATTGTTAATAAAAATTCTAAATAATACCATATATGAAGTGGAATGTGATCATTGACCCATTGTATTATCTATCCTAACTGGCAACAGCTCTCCAAGATCTCAAGAGGGGACTGTCCATGCATTACTATGTCACATCTTATCAGTGAAGTATCAAAATAATTGAATCTGGAATCCTCTCCCTGAAAGTCTGCTGTGGGGAATTTCAACTCACAGCTGAATGGATCCACAAACACCTGCTTTATTTATAATTATACTACATCAATCTATTCTGCATCAGGGAAGGAAATGTACACACAGAACCTTTTGCACGCACAGTACGTCATTCAACTGGAAAGATACACTCATGGAAGCCCCATCCATAGTGAAGAACTGAATTAGTGTTAAATTTAAAAAGGATTGCACAGTGGTCCAAGCCCGAGCTACTTCCTAGGTAGTCATTAAAAACAGCTGCTTCTGAACCCAATGTACTCTTCAGCCATAAACACTTAGAAATGGTATCTTTTTTCCCCAACTCTACAAATACTAATCAATCCAGAGAAACATTACAAGGACTAATCCACTCAATGAGCCTGCATTTACTAGTGCTTTCTGATTATATAAAAAACCCGCTCTGTAACAATAATTTCATATGCACATGATGATAAACCTCATATTCAACATTTGATTTATGTGATCCATTTATAATATGGCACCCTACTGACTAAACATTACCATTTACAACAAACAGAAAAATAATTTGTTTAACTGTATAATCAGAGCAGAGGCCGCACACAATAAAAGAAAGCATTCTGGTTCTAAAATGAATAAAAATTGATTGTGTCCCTATAAAAAGTAAATTGGCAGAGTGTTAATTGCATTTCACATAAACATCTGTAGCAGTCTGACTCGTTACTGTGCTGTAATGCAATACAGGACACTCAGGAATAAATGCATCCTTCCAGATGAGTTCATAGATATATTCTAAAAGCGCCTGATGAGATTGAAAAAATCTGATTAGTCAGAACTGCTAATGACACTTAAAACAAAGGGAAATCTTTAAATAAAGTTATTTTGCTTTCCTTCTCTCCTGACAAATTACATGCAAATCAGTACTGATTGAAAAATGTTTGCCTTGAAGGTAATTCATTCTAATGAAGGGAAAAGGCTCTCTACCTTCTGTGAAAAAAAAATATAATTGGCAAACCTCCTACAATTAGTAAAGTCTACTTAGCTTTTCACTCAGTAGTTTTTTTGGAATGACACTATCGGAATAGTGAATAGTTTCTCCTTTAACTATACTAAGAACCTGAATAGTTTCTCCTTTAGAAGTATATTGTATTTGTTTATACAGGAATTTTTTGTCCAAAAAAGGCACTAAAGTAATATACCATTAATTAAAAATGCCATACAACATCATCAGTTAACTTAATGTAATAACACCAAATTATGGGGAGGGATCATATTGGATGGTTCATTAAGGCTGCAACCTTGGACACACTTTCCTGGGAGTAAATCCTATTGAACCCAATGGAACTTACTTCTGAGCAGACATGCATAGGATTGTGCTGTATGGGTCTTGTAGATTCAATGGTGAGATTGAAGTGCTGCGTTGGTGAGTCCTAAATTAAAAGTCATAATTCTCCAGCTTCCAAGTTCTGTGGAACTCAACTATGGCTTCACTGGCTTTCCCATCTAAGCTGCATGGCATGTTTTTATTAAACCTCTTTTATAGTAAGGCAAATGTCAAACTGACAGCAAAATCCTACCTGGGCCAAGTGATGGAGGCATACTTCTTCTGTTGGCGCTGACTGCTGCACAGGAGTTAGCAATAGTTGTAAAAAGTGCTCCGCTCCAGCAGCATGCTCAGTAGAGTGCTGCCGAGATGCTGGTGGGAAGGCTGGAGCCTCTGGGGCTTCCCCAGCCTTCCTAATGCCTTTTAAAGGCATAAAAAAGTCACTTCTGGTTTTCAGCCAAAAACTGGAAGTTCAGCTTCTAATCGTCATTGTAAGCCCGGTGGAGGCCATGGGTGAATGTGCATGACCTCTGCTGGACTCACAAGACCCACTGGGGGCAAGGGAAGCTCAGCTCCCCTAGCCTCCAGTGTGTGGTGAGGGGTGATCCCTTGTATCTGCAGTTTCACATGACCATGGGGGGGGGGTTCCGGAATGGAATCCCCGCGGATATGGTGGCATGCTGGTATAAGCTGAAGGTCTGGTTGTAGTAATGGCCAAAATTGCCCCACTTCTGTGACAGGCTCTGGCATACTTGGAGATACAGTCTGAATAACAGCACATAGATTTTATGTGCAGATCGTTTCTCAATATTTCATGCAAAATGGATATGGAAGCTGGAACGATGCCAACGCAAGGGAAACAAAATACATTCTCAAGTATAATAAGGCCATTGTCCCCAATTCTCATTGGTGGAAGTTTTTCTCTTCAAGTACAAATTATTGTTCAGAAGAGGCATTAATGCATGTTAAGTGTTAAATATAGCTCAATACTACGAGTATTAATATTTCCTTCTTTTCAAAAAGGACATTAACAGTCCAATCCTATTGGGCCTCATCACCAGTGCAATGCACTTTATAATAACTAAATAATAAAGCTTGACAAATTCTGATTTGCCTTTTATATTGTGATGCAAAAAAGGAGCTCAGTCAATATATTTCTGCAAGCTGCACATTATATGTCAAAGAGCCGCACGTGGCTCACAAGCTGCAGTTTGGCCACCGCTCCTATACAGTGTGCCTCTGTACTGCCACAGCAGCTGAATCAATTGAACTCAGGCCCAAATCCTAACCCACTTTCCAGCACTGGCATAGCAGTGCCAATGGGGCATGTGCTGCATCCTTCAGTTGGGTAGGACTCATGGAGGCTTCCTCGGAGTCGCATTGCCTTTATGTTTGTGCTGGAAAGTGGGTTAGGACTGCGCCCTCAGAAGTTCTTGTGGTCCATTCACTATCATGGCTTTGATTATTTCCCAGGGGAATTTCTTTTCCTTTTGATGTCAGCCCTTTTCAGATGAGTGGCTTGTATGCTTGACCTCTAGCCATGATCTGTGACAAGATGACAAGAATGCCTTACAGTACAATTTCCACCATGTTTACCTAGAAGTAAGTGCCACTATGTTCACGGAAGCTCACTTCCAGGCAAGTGTATAAAAGACTGCAGAGTCATGGGGAACCAAATAATTAGTCCAGTAGAAGAAACTGCTTCCTTTGAATATAGTGGTTGTTCTCAATATCTGTACACACAAACATACATTGATAAGGTATGTGGTCTTAAACATACATCTGTGCTTTTTTCTTAATGATATCTCTGGAGAAATGTGTCTGAAATATGACCACGTAAAAGAAAGAAGTTCAAGTAGTTAAAAAAAAATCATGCCTATTGATTTGTTCAAGTTTTTTTATCCATATTTATAATGGAAATATGATTCATAGCACTGAAAGCTATTGGCATAAAATGGCTTTGGCTGTTATGTAATCCTACCCTCTACTGCAGGTTTTACAGGTTTGTGTGTGAGATGCACAATATCAACTAAACAAGTCAATAAAAAATTAGCAGTTGCATGTTTGAACCAGACAGCTAGCACATCATTTATCTTTAGGAACCATGTAGAAACCAGCACTAGACTTGTTGAGCAAAAACATAAAATAAATAATCAAACTTTATTTATAGTCCATCAGGTTCCTTGAATGAGTTGGAGAAAATCCCAATGATAAATATAATAGGATTACAGCCATAAGACTGGACAATTCAAGAGAAAGGTCTACCAGCAATGATTAGTCATAATTGCTAAATGAAACCTCCCAATGCAGAGGCAGGATTCCTAGATGCTGACAGCTATTAGCAATGGTGATCACTACGTGAACTGTCCATATTCAGAGGCAATGTTCCTTTCAATGCCAGATGCTGGAGACAGGGAGAGGCTGTTACCTTCATGCCCTTAAACAACTATCATTGTATATAATTCTGAGGGTATGTAATTCTTACTTTATTCTTTCTGATACTTGTTCTTTTTGGTATCTTTTCCTTTACTATCTTATCTCACACATATATCTTTACATGGTTCACATACAGTCCTTGATTGTTTCTTGAGGTCTACATATACTGGGTGTACCTTCATATTCATATATCTATTTGATTGTTTCTGACTTTGTCAGACTAAAAGCCTTCCAAGATGTAGGGAAGAGTTTGATGTTATGAAGTACATGGAAATGCTACTCTTCCCAGTAGTGTTCCAAGGGTGGGGTAAGGGTGTCGTCCAGCCTGGGAATATGCTGAAAAAAGGTGCTGGTGTGTCTGTCCCTTCGAATGCTAGATAGAACTGATCACTCCTTGTGGAGGGTTCTTGAGTCCGAGATCTCTTCGTGGTACCTTGAGGCAAAGGCCAGATCTACTCACTTTTTCAAATTCCAGGTTGACCTGGCCTCCCCCAGGGGATCTCAAGGCAGAGGCCAGGTCTATCCATGGCTTTGAGCTGCCAAAGATGGGGTGGTGGGAGCAGTCTGCCCTGGGTACCAGTGGCATTAGGTACACTGCTGACCCTCCCTCTTCTTCATAATGACTACAGCCTGTAATGTGATGCTGTCACACTGTGATTACTCACCACTGACAGCCAAGAATGTCATGCACTGTGTTTCACAATGTTATGTTAAACTATGTTAAACAATGCACTATGTTATAAGGAAAAGGGTGAATATGTCTTGGGGTGGCATCAGCTGATTCTTGACAAATCAGCTTGTGTTTTTAATAAACTGGTCTGTGTAATTTTGTTCATCATTTTGATAATTCCTTCCAAGGCTACCCAAGAAATGGGTCAGTTTACTCTTTAGAATTTATAGAAACTATAGAAACAGGTTCTCTTGCAAAGTGGAAATTCCTTCCAGCCAATGTTTAAAATCAGAAGTTCTCATTCTGCCTACCTGGCCAAACAGTAGCTGTCACGGCCAGTCACTAATTAAGAAAGCACACCAGAATTTGGAAGCACAAAGTACTAATTTTGCAGTAATTTCATATGTAACAGATTATAATGACACACAACTGCTTTGGAGAGCAAATAATGAAATATTTAAGAAAATGGACAAAGTTCAATTCTGGGCAGAGTTTGGTACAAACACAAAGAACACAAGCGCTAACTGTGTTTAATGTCTCTCATGAGATTATTAAAGAGCTGCTGAAAACAAAATAGAGTCAGAATATGAGCATGTATTTTTGACAATTATCTTCATAATTGCATATATTGATCTTTACTGATACTGTGTTCAATATCCTCTGTGGGGCAATTGGTAATTTTCCTACTAGATGGTAAAAATACTCTGCAACAACTGACACAGCACTTTGCCAGGGCAATGAAAGAACGCCTGACAGCTGCAATTTCCTTCTATTCCAGCTGCATTCGCTGTTCAATATGAAAAAAATGTTCCAAATTTTAAAAGACACAAGACAAAAATTGTACAAATGCACTTAGCGCTCCTTTTTCCTGTTTTTTGTTTTAGAGAGATTCATTTTCAGGCCAGTTTATTTTGCCAA
Organism: Tiliqua scincoides; assembly: GCF_035046505.1. Classification (NCBI taxonomy): domain Eukaryota; kingdom Metazoa; phylum Chordata; class Lepidosauria; order Squamata; family Scincidae; genus Tiliqua; species Tiliqua scincoides. The sequence goes on along the minus strand of NC_089824.1, from coordinate 37,999,788 downwards.
TTTCATTTAAATCACGTTACATTATAGTGCAACATAACTTGAGGGGGAAAAAAAAGCATGGCAGCTCTTTTAAGAATCTGCCCTAAATAACAAATTATATTAAGCAAAGCTAAGCACTGCAGTAAAGTAACCGACCACTCCTCTGAGAGCGAGACCCACTGGTGCCTTATGCTGTCTGCTGACAAGAACTAAATATATGATCGGCATCCTCCCCAGCATTCCAGTTTGGAACTTGCATGCCAGTCATTGCAGTACAAGTGAATAAACAGCTGCCATAAGGCAGGCAGTTAAAATCTTAAATACACATCAATTCACAAAACCGACTTAGAAAGCAATCAGGCAATAAATGACTATTAGCGTTTGAGCCAAGGATCAAGTTCCTATTTGTTCTCTCTCTCTCTCTCTCTCTCTCTCTCTCTCTCTCTCTCACACACACACACACACACACACACACACACACACACACACACACACACACTTATTGCAAATGATATATCATATGCTTTCATTTCTGAAATTATTTCATAACGTTGACTACTGATTTTTTTTTAAACTGTTCCAATTTACCTTTACTATATCTGTTTTCATCTGTGTATACACCGATGGCCCAATCCTATCCTGGGCCGGCCTGCATGGCGCCAGACCACTGACAAAGTAGCTGCTGCTTCCTGCAGCTCAGCTGGGGACCAAGCTGGCTAGGAGAGATAAGTTTAAAAAAAAATTACTTACCTCATTTACTTACTGGCTGCTCCGTCGTCCCCTATGGACTTACTCAGATCTACGCCAAATCTTGTGCTGGAATATATCTGTTAGGCCAAATGGGATGTGTCAGACCTGGGATGGGGGGGGGATAGGATTTGAAGACCACCAGTGCTGCCAAGATTCACTTTGTCCATCCCAGACCTGGCCTGGCCTAATCCCTATAACCACACCTGCCCCCACGACTGCATGGCACCAGTGCCGGCATGCAACTTTCTAGTCTTAGCATCAGGGGCAGTGCTCTGCAGACCTACAGAGAGGCTGCCACGCCAGCAGATCTTGCACTACACTAGAGGACCTCATGTTTGGCTGGCATACCACAAGGATTGGATTAGGCCCTTAGTCCCCTGCTTACAGATTGGGTTCCAGGGGTCTATATTTAAGTCAAAATGTACTTACGTTGAAACATATGGTTCTTCCCAGCCCAGTGCTTTTGCACCTGTGTTAAAGGACCACTGATGGACATACTGTGGTGGCACAAAAGTGCCAACACAGCCACCAGTAACTCAGATGTACATAATTCAGTGCCAGTATATTCCTTCTGAAATACTACTGTAGATATATGTCATTCAAACTATGGCTGATGCAGCATTGGTTGCGTCTACAACAGGAAAGATTGAATTCCAGGGCCAAGAGGGCCAAAAGCCATGGCTCTGAGGACACTGCAACAGGAACACAGCTTCCACCAAGCCACTGATGGGTCCAACCAGGAGGAGTTGGCAGTGAACATGCTTTGTACACATAAAGTTTCAAACCCTGGCATCTCCAGGCAGGGATGGGAACAATCCCTATCTGGAAGTCACTGCTTGTCAATATAGGTAATTCTAAGCAAATGGACCTCCCCTAGGGGCTGGGGATAAGAATAGGCCCTCAGTTTGGCTGTACTTGTTGTAAGAGGCGACTAAACAGCCAGTTAGATGGTAGATGGAACTCTTTAGCCTGGGAAGGCAGATCATCTGAGAGAAGAAAAACTCTGATCCCAAACCTCCACTGCATTGTGGCTACATCCAGTTATGGAAAAGGCTTCAGGAGTCAACCTCGAGGCAAAATCCGGAGCCGGAGTCCCTGAGGCAGTTCATGGCTGAACACAGTCACGTTCTGGCAACTCCTGCGACGCTGCTGGAACCAACCATATTGGCCTCTGCCTTTCCACTGGGCCATTTCAGTGATGTGGAGAGGGGGGATTTGCTGCATGGGAAACAGACTATCCTCCATATCTACTTTACCCAGGCTTCACGCACTGGAGAGGACACTCTGTTCCAGAACCACCATTCAAAGCATGATACCATAGTCTTCCGAGACTGAAGGATGCCAACAAGCAAATGGACCAACTGTCTTATTCATTATAAAAAAATGCCATATGTTCAGCTTTTGATGTGTACAAGAGATATTTAAGATATGGCAGGAAGGATGTGCAGAGGTCTGAGAGCTCAGGGAGGAGATTTAAAGATGCACTTAAACCCACTGCATGACCAGAAGATTAGTCTAGTCAGAACTGGTCACTAGCCTCAGGTGTACAGCCTCAGTCTCACACTTAAGGACACAGCACACCTACCAAATCATCACAATATACTTTGTACATATTCAATATATAATTGGGAAAATAGATCGTTAATAAGAAAAAAAAATTGCTTCCCAAGTAACATTCTAGCTGAGCTAGAAAGAAAATACCTGACTGGTGGAAAGGTGTGTGTCACCAGTCAGTGGCAAACCATTTAAATGGCAAAAATTCTCTAGTACAAAAAAAGTCTGAAGTCATAGACAGCCACACGTGGAGATACCAGAGGTTACAGGAGCAGAAGAAGCTTTCACATTGGCTTTTTTTCAGCCAATGTGAAAGCTTCTTCTGCTCCTGTAACCTCTGGTATCTCATCTGTGTCTCCATGTGTGGCTGTCTATGACTTCAGTCAGGCTGTCTATGACTTCAGACTTTCAGACAGACCACGGAGCTGGAATTTAAAGATCAGGACCAGTTACACATATATATCCAGGTTCACTGCTATAAAGAGACATAGGGCACAATCCTAACCACTTTCCAGCACTGACATAAGGGCAATGCAGTCCCTAGGTAAGGAAAGGAGGCCTCTGTGAGTGCTCCCCAACTGCAGGATGCAGCACACGTCCCATTGGTACAGCTATGCCAGTGCTGAAAAGTGGGTTAGGAATTGGGCCATAGGCTGTCCAAGAGTGTCAATGTGCAGTTTTTGTATATAGCCTATCCAGTTCACAGTGAGATTTCTTCTTGAAATTCCATACATGGGAGGGATTGAGTGGAAACAAAAAAAAGATTGGAGGGGGGGGGGGGTTGATTCCAACAGCAGTAACAGATTCAAGGTACTGTGCCTGGAAATATGAACAGAAGAAAACTGAATATAGAAGAAGGCAGAAGACTATGGAGGAAGTGAGGACATCTATGAGTCCAACCCTATCCTCCCCCTGCCAACGCAGCCATGCCAAAACAGCATGCACTGTATCCAGGGATGTGTGTGTGTGTGGATCTGGAGGCTTCAGAGAGAAAGGGAAATACATTTCCCCTTACCCCTCCATAAGCTTCCTGCTCTTCAATGGGTTTCCTTGGAGCTGCACCAGCTCCTTAGCTGGCCCAAGTCCAAGAAGAAGAAGAAATGGGGGGGGGGGGAGAGGAGTTGTTAAAATAGGAGACAGGATCCAGTGCACACCACTGCTGCCACATCCACCCCTCTGCCTCCCCACCTCCCATTCCTCCCCTCTCCCAGCAGTTTCACCCCTTCCTGCCCCTCCCCGCCACTGCCTTACCTTGTCAAGTGGGTGTGGTGGGAACCAATTGAAAAGTTACAGCATTGCTTGCTTGCAGTAGTGCATATAAAATGGCCACCCACAGAGCGCTGCACGTGCTGTCAGCAGCCATTTTGTGACAGCGCAAATGTCTTCCGCTGTTACAATGCACTTTGGAGGACAGCCCAAGATCAATTATACAATGTATGTATGTAGTAAAGACTAGAAAAGGATATGGAGTGGTGGATGGCTAGTTTAATCTATTTAGTATCTGATCATCAAATTACCTCCTATTATTGAATACACACGACACAAAATTGGCTCTGGTGATCTCTCTGTAGCTGACCCAAGAGCAAGTTTGCAATGTATTAAATATATTTTAAGCTTAAACTGAAACTAAGTCCTCCCCAAACTGATTTGCTGATAAAAATAACTTTCCCCAGTTGCTTTTTACTCTTCATGGAAAAAGATATAGGCATTTTCCATGACCACATTTCATAAAACAAACCCCGCAAAAGCTGGGGACAAGGTACATGCACCGGAATGAATAATAGCTGTATTATTCATACAGTACTGTATCCAGGCTCATATACAGTACGTTTTCAGGCTCATATAACAATATTTTCTCTAAAATACTTTGGAAATTAATTTTATTTTAACTTTAGCATGCTTATGGTGTTTAGGCCAACTGGATCTTACTGGTACTTTACATCAGCATTCAGTGATAAGGCATTTGGCTGGGTATTCTGTTTTGCCTTACAAATGGATAACAGCCACCCTGATTCCAGCTGCAGCCCATTCACAAATGGTTGCAGAGTGCAGGAAAGGTAACAACACAGCAGTTCACTCTGTTGTTGTCTCCCCAGTAACTGGATGCTCCTCTCTTGGCATTGCCATATGAGGACCATCAAGAAATTGCTCCTTTTTCCTCTTCCACACAGCTGGAGCAGGGAATGGAGAGCAGTTTGGATATGCTTTAGCTTTCTGGGGGAGACAGTGTGAGTGAGTGAGTGAATGTGCAAGGCTTGCTTCTCCATCCTGGCTTTGTGTGTTGATCTTGACTTTTCAGTCTTGCTTCCTGGCTTGCTTCCTGGTCTTGACTGATAACTCCTGACTCTCCTGTGGTTGGTGCCCACAGCTCAGCCTGACAGCTTGAGGAAAGGGCAGGGCATAAAGCGAATACAACATCATGTCTTGACAACTAATTTCTTTTTACTATTGTTCTATTTATTTTGTGCTGAGGGTTAAAATTGGTCACTCTCTATCCTCACAATACGAATATGGCAATGCAAGAAGTATGTAAAGCCCAAATTTTAAAGAAGTCTGGACTTGAAAGCATTGTCAGAAAATATAAAGCCATAACAGCTAAGAAACAAAAACTGAATTACATATGAAGAGTGAGTCCGTGTTTTGTTGAAAATATATTAGAAGAACATAAGAACAGCCCCACTGGATCAGGCCATAGGCCCATCTAGTCCAGCTTCCTGTATCTCACAGCAGCCCACCAAATGCCCCAGGGAGCACACCAGATAACAAGAGACCTCATTCTGGTGCCCTCCCTTGCTTCTGGCATTCTGACATAGCCCATTTCTAAAATCAGGAGGTTGCACATGTACATCATGGCTCGTAACCCGTAATGGATTTTTCTTCCAGAAACTTGTCCAATTCCCTTTTAAAGGCATCCAGGCCAGACGCCATCACCACATCCTGTGGCAAGGAGTTCCACAGACCCACCACATGCTGAGTAAAGAAATATTTTCTTATGTCTGTCCTAACCCTCCCAACACTCAATTTTGTGTGTGTGTGGGGGAGGGGAGGAGTGGGAATGCACATCTGAAACAAGTATTGTGGCTTATTGTCAATGCCAGTTTATCATCTGCAATTTCATCAAAGTCAGCTTGAACTTCACTTTAAAACAAGGAGAGGGGATAATTATTTTTAGTAATTTAGATTTTATACTAAAATAAAAGCAACTCACAATATAAGTGTGTGTGTGTGTGTGTGTGTGTGTGTGTGTGTGTGATTACTCTGTTCCTAGCCTGGTTATCTTCCAGATTGCTAAGCCTTTCTAAATTAGACCAAGCATTTTCTCTTTGTTTTAGCTAATATTTGAAAATGGGCACAAAAAAGGGAAAAAAAATCCTCATGGGTCATTGAAAATTATCCTTTCATTCCAGCCGCCTGTTTCAAGTCAGTCAAAACATTCCAGACTTCAAAAGGGAGCTTTGCCTGCTTAGGCCATTTTGGTGTCTTTCTATGGTTGGCCTATGAGGGATTGGTTATTTGGATAAATTAATTTGTGGAGCCTGCTGGCCTTCTAGAAGACCTCAGTGTCTGACTGCAAATTAGTTCTACTGAACACGCAGAAATCCCTGGGCAGACTAAAAGAAATAAATGGTGATAAAATCTAATACTACCATGTTTGTAATGTGATTTTATTCTGCCATATACCCTGTAAGCAAAGCTAATGTTGAATTAAGAAAAAAAAATTAAAAAAAATATATTCAAAATAAAAATCTATGAAAGCATAAAAATCAGATCAGTATCCTAGTCACAGCAGAGCAGGCAACATGCCAACTTTAAAGTCCAGCTTCCAGCAGGAATCTTTTGCAAGAACAAACAAAAATGTCCTAACTTTCCACAAAATCAACTCGGTATTTACATTACGGATGCACCCCTGCTTAAGCCAGGAAGTCACACAGTTGAATTCTGCTTGAGTTCAGGGCTGTGAATAAACTGCTATGCAGCCACTTAATGCATAGTTCTACAAGTGCCTAAGGATAGTTTATCCTTAAGGAAGAGAAGGGATTTGTGAGCCAAAACTAACAAACATGGCTTCTCAAGCGGAACAATGGGCCAGAAACTCGGTAAAAAAGAAAATAAACGTTGCTGGCAGTTTGTTTTTGACTGTTAAGAGCTCAGCTACAACTTTATCAAGGCTTTTCAGAAGATTTCACATGCACCCGATGTTCTCATGGCTGCTTGAAAGTTTATGGTGGACTGTGTAATCCTGTTTTACTATGCTTAATCCACTTTAAAATCGCCACTTGTATATCTACTATCTAAAATAGAGCCACACCTGGAAACACAGATCTCCATCTAGATGCACGGGGAACACCCCTCTGTTTTTTAAATGTTTTAATCAAATCCTTATTTTGTCTCGTTCCCCAAAGTGCCATGTAATTTGGACCAAACCAGAATGTTGCATATTTCAAAACAAGAATTTTATCTCTACTTCTATAACCACTTCCTCTGTTTAATCCAAAAGGAAAAAAGCAAATAATGCATTGCATGTATGCATTAGCTTTGGCAAGGATTTTCAGCAGGACTGTCAGCGGTAGATAAAATAACTATATAGGCCTCTGATCAAAATGTATTCAGCGAACAGGGGAGGGAGTGGGAGTGTGAACATAGTGGCAGATTCACGTCAATCAATTTACATTTCTGATGAATGCATATACACTAGACTTGCTGCTACATTCCCTACGTCCAGACAAACTATAATATATAAACCAGTGGTATTCAACCTTTTTGTGCCACAATCCCAATATATAAATAAATAACAAATACATACATACATACATACATACATACATACATACAAGACTGGGTGTCCACCGAAAATCCTGTCCCCCCTTCTGGGACCCAATCCACCCACTCCTTGCCCCTACCCCCCATTTTCCCCTATCTCTTGTATCTTCGCAATTACCCTGTGAGGTAGCAGCCTGAGCAAGGCCAGCCTTAGGAGCTATGGGGCAAAACAATGAACAGAGTCTGTGCAAGATTATACCAAGAATTCAGGTTTGATAAGACAATACTGTACCATTATTGGATTGAATCCAAGTCCTCTTTTGCACAGTCTTTGAAAGGTTACTGCAAGGCTCCAAATAAGGCTTTGTGACCCCATTGGGGTCACAATTCACAGGTTGAAGAGCACTGATCTAAGCAGAGCTGCTGCCTAGTTGCTGGGGCACCTGGGGCCAAACCTTGCACTGGGATCCTTGTGACACCCCCCCATGGCACATTGGACACTACTGCTACTTCCAGTATTGCCAAGTAGTGGTCTGGCCAGATGGGCAATCTGATAGACATTGGCTCTTGGCCAGTGCTCAATCTGGACAGACCTTGATGTGTGTGGGCTCTACTCTGTAGTCAGACAACTCGCACCAAGCATCCAATCTTACAAAGTTTGAAGAGAACCTTCTGGAGTTCTTTACTGTCTGCACTGAATTTCACCATCTTCAATAACTTGGTGTCAACCACAAGGTTGACACCTCACTACCATGCCTTCGATTTCTTATAATTTATAAATAAATTCAATAGTAACAGTTCCAATATAGATTCCTGGAGGAATCCACTTCTTACTTTCCTCCATTATGGTCACTGCCTATTTACTTCCACCTTGATTTCCTCCCCTTTAACTACCGCAGACACCCGTCTATAAGTCTACCCCACAGATAAGTCGAGGGCAGGTTCTGAGCCTAAAATCATGGAATTTTCTATGATTCTTGGATAAGTCAGGGGTTAAACTTAGGGGGGTGTCAGACTATAGTTTTGTCTGATTTTACCCGAGGCCAGATCCTGAAAAATAGCCTACCACTAATTGTTACCTAAGAACTGTAGTCTCTAATTTATTAAAAATATAGTAAAAGATCATAAGATACATTTTTATTCTTTTTAAGTTCTGGTCTTCACCACCTTTTTGTAAACACTATCGGAGTAAGTGCATTGTAAACAACATACCAGTAGAACAGTGGTTCCCAACCTGGTATTCATGTACTCCCAGGGACACTCAACAGGACCTTTAGGGGTACTTGAAAAAGAATGGAATAATGGCAGAAAAAGGCAGGTTGTGCTCCAGAATGTCTTGCAAGGACCAGCAAGGCAGGAAGGGCAGTAGCTAGTTGGCTGTGAAAGCCCCACCAATAGCTAGTTTTTGGTCATCAATTCATCTATGAACCAGTGATTGAAAACCAGCACAGTAAAAAAGCTGAAACATAATATGGAAAGTGATCAATCACCCAGAATTTCTCAGCACATTTCTGGTGCAAAACAGTGCAAAGGCAGAGTCTTCTGTTCTTCAAACAGATAAAAAGAGAAAACACTGTGAAATACATGAAGTCTGGGCTTTCAAATAGAGGAGATGAGGGCTTGTATTATTACAAACATTTTGCTAATAGGAAGGGTACAATTTATGTAAATAGGCTGCCAAGGGATATGCAGTGAAAAAGGTTGTGAACCACTGCAGGAGAAACATGAATCAAATCCACCTTTAAGATGCCTGGTGTGTTAAGATGTCAGAAGCTCTACATATAACATACAACCCATAAATCATAACTGGGAGTGTGCAGTTGAATTCACAGCAGAGAGATGCAGCTGCATATATTTGCAAACCTTTTTACTCAGAAGTAAAAAGACCCTCCACTTTCCATGGGTGTTATTCTTAAGTAACAGTGCATTGAATTGTAGCCTGAATTGAATTTCTGATGGAAAGGAGCATCCCATCCTGGTGTTGAAAAAAAAAGACTTCTGCCAAATGCATTTGCAAAAAGGAACCAGGTTGCAGCAGCAAAAGGGAATGAAGGAGAAGAAAAGCTTAACCTTGGCTGGAATTTCCCAGGAAAGTTACTATAGAACAGCCATTTTCAGCTCACAGCACACTGTCAAGGCACTAAAATTGTCAAGGCACACTCCCAGGTTTTTACTGACATTTAATTACTATATTACAATTAATTTTTAATTAATATAATCAATACAATTAAATCATTACATGACAAAGGGCACAAGCCTAACCAGGTCTACTCAGAAGTAAGTCCTATTTTGTTCAATGGGGCTTACTCTCAGGAAAGTGTGGTTAGGATTGCAGCCAAAGACGGGGGATGTGCCTGTGGGACTTACTTCTGAGTAGACATGCCTAGGAGTGGGCTTTTGGTTGCACTCTTTTCTCAAATACAGGAGCAGGCACTTGGCACTTCTCTCTCCTCCTCTCCCCCCCATCCCACCCCCTCCCTCAGGCACATTCCCCCATCTCATAATTGCAGTTAGCAGCTCTCCTACTGTCCCTCCCCTCACTGGTCCACACCTTCCAGAATCATTTGCCTCACATTCTCTCCCCACCCCCATTGCCTGCTCCTGTATTTCAGAAAAAGTCCAATCCCAGACATGTCTACTCAGAAGGGGTCCCAGGAAAGTGGGGTTGGAGAGGAACCTGAGAGCCCAGCCCAGTCCAGGCATGTCTATAGTCAATGGGGCTTACTCCCAGGAAAGTGGGGCTAGGAGAGGAACTTGAGAGCCCAGCCCAGCTCAGGCATGTCTACTCAGAAGTAAGTCCCATTATAGTCAATGGGGCTTACTCCCAGGAAAGTGTGGACAGGTTTGTGGCCCAACGCCCCCCCTCTGAAAGGCAAAGGCGAGGCAGGGAAGGTCGATTTGGGGAGCTGCAGGCAACTGTGGCAAGGAAGAGGGACTTCAGCCAGCCCATTCTTAGGCTGGTAGCCTCAGCAGACTCGCTCACTGCGCCCAGACCCCCTCCAGGCTTTTCTGGTTGCCCAGTCAGCAGGCAGGGCAGACAAGGGACTTGATACCCAATCCTAGGTGTGTCTACTCAGAAGTAAGCCCCATAATAGTCAACAGGGCTTACTCCCAGGTAAAGGAGGATCAGGTTGTAGCCTTCCTCTTGCTCACAGCAGGAGATGCAAAGTGGCTGCTCCTTCCCCCCCCCCCATCCCTCATGAGAGTTAAAGCAGCCGCTTCTCCTGCGCAGGGCTGCTGCCTGCCTCCTCTGGCCCTGAAGCCACAGTAAAACTGCTGCTATAGAAACAAATGAGCCTGCTTTAGCAAGAACCGAAACTGTTCAGAGTTGAAAGGCTCTGCCCTCTGATTGACCCGGAGATAAGGGAAGTGAGAATTGGAGCTTGATTACTTGGCAAAAATTTCACGTGCTATACGTGAGTATTTACGGTAGTTACTCTCCTATTAAAGGACCTGCTATTTTTGCCTATGTCTGTAAAGTATACTAAGGAGCCTTTGGTGAAGGCCAGACATACTTAGAAGTCCGATTAATGTATATAAAGTTGGTGAAGTAGAACTTCCCTTTGAGGAATCCATGCTGATCAGTTATCAGCAAGGTGTGTTTTTTAATATTCCTCTTCAAATATTCTCCCCACTCACACATTCAGTCTGGAACCTGTGTTCAAAAGTCACACTCCTGACATTAGTGCCACACATGACCCACATGAGTGAGATCTGGATTTTCATTCAGTCCTTCAATAAACTAATTTCAATCAGTTTCTTGTTTTTTTACATTTCTAGCAATGTCCTATCTGAGCTCTTTAGGGCCTGCTGGATGAGTAGTTATTGGGTAATTGTTAATTAACTCTAAAACTTCATTTTTTGTTACCTCTAATTCAGACAAAGCTCTTCAGATGCTGTCTCCAAAACCTATGATTTGAATATGCATTTCTCTCAATAATTTGTATAGTGCAGTGATTTTCAATCTTTTTCATCTCATGGCACACTGACAAGGCACTAAAATCATCAAGGCACACCATCAGTTTTTGACTATTGACAAGGCACACCACGCTTTTGGCGGGGGGCACATATCTCCTAATGGTTCTTTTAATAAGTGACCCTCCACCAAACTCCCGTGGCACACCTGGGGACCATTCATGGCACAACAGTGTGCCACGGCACAGTGGTTGAAAATGGTTGGTATAGTGAAAAATGGCAAAGACTTCATTTAGCCCCTGCAGTCTTCATATTCTCTCTCAGCAGACTTTTCATACTTTTACTTTTGGAAGGTACTATGATTGGCAACATTAGGAGGGTGTGGGAGGTGCAGACACGCACAGGGAGGTGACACCACTACTAGCCCAAATTTTTAAAATCTTGATATTTTTGAACAATATCATCAATCATTTGCTGAGTAATTTCATGCGCAATGCAGAGAAATAAACTGCATTGAAAAATTTGGCTATATAAAAAGTTATAGCCACAAAACCAGTGAAGGTGAGGCAGTGGTGTATTACCATGCCCATCGCCTGGGGCATTGCCCTGCCCACTGCATGGAAGGAGCTCCATTATGGGGATGATGCGCTGGCCTCCCTCATCGGGTGATACGAATCCAACAGATGCCACAGGGTCCCCTTACCTCCTTGGCTGATTTCCTGCCCCTAATGTATTTATTGGTTATTTTCATAAATTTTGCATCTTCTTCTTCTTTAGCGTTTGTCCTGTGTGCTGGGTCCGCTATTTTGGATCGGAGTTGCTATTTCTCTCAGTTGCAGGCTTGGTCCACGTGTAGGCAGGTGATTTTCATGTCACTGTGCAGCATGTCAAGCCAGTGCTGCTTCAGTTGGCCATTTTTCAAAATTTTCATGAATTTTGCATTTTCCCCAAAATACAATGACTTTTTAAAGGTAGAAATTTTCCCTTTCATGGTGTTCTTGATACTACTGTTTAACCATGCTGGCATCCTCTCAAATTAATTTGTACCCTTTCCAATGTGGCATATATAATTTTATCTGAGCCCTATTGTTACCGTTTTCAATAGTCCCAATCTTCCTGAAGGGATTTTAACTTCTTGATTCTTCTCTTTGACTTCCTTTTAGCAAATTCCTCAATTCTGAGAAAGTTTTCTTCTGAAATAAAATGTGACTGTGTTGAACTTTCTAGTCCTATATGTTGACTTTGTATAGTTTTTTGGTTACTATTCCCATGTGGTTCAGTGGCAATTATATCTCTAACCAGATCCTGCCCACACTCAGTATTAAATCAAGGTTTGTCTTCTCTCCTGTTGCATGACTGCAAACCAGAAGTGAGCTCTGATGGCAGATAGGAGCTCATTGCAGCCATGTGGAGAGCTGGAGAGGCAGCTGCAAGCCTTCAGGACCCTTCAGGAGGCTGCAGGAAACCCTCAAGTATGTTAGGATGTCCCAGGGTCCCCATGGCACCCTAATAGCTACAGTGCCATCAAAGCCACCCCCTATCTCACCCCACCCCCCACATCAATGTGTTGTCCCAAAGTCCTGAACTAGTGTTCAAAGGCAGAATCATTTAGCATATCTAGAATGTTTGTCTCTTTGCCATGACCTGAATGAACATTGACCCACTCAATGAGTTGTATCCAACTCTATTGTTGTATCCATTGCACTTTATCTCATCAATGGGCTATATATGACACACTGAAATTAGTGGGACTTAAGCTAGTCACAATTAAGAAATGTCTTGCATTATTTGACTTTCAGACTTTAGTTGGTTAAACTTTTCCCTGCGTGTACTAAGGGTATGTATATCAACCAATTTAGCTGATCAATTCATGCATCTGACAAAAATGCTCAGGTCCAGGAAAGATTTGCCATAGCAAACGTGGCCATCGTTATGGCTGCACATTTAAGGTTGGCTGCAACGGACTAACATAGCTATGTTGCTGGAATTTGTCACTTGCTCCAAATTATCTGCCTTCATGTTATGTCACCCTAGGGGCTAGCACTGGTTCAAAGGCACTGAAACAAAGCATGTGAAGAGCTTCGCAAAGCGAATTAATGAATTCAAGTATTTTAATGCTAAAATGTGTTGACTTTCCCCTTCGGGCTGACTCAATGTCAGTAGCCCAGTTATTTTTCCTGTGACATTTACACTAAGTGTAAAGCAATAACTTTAAAATTAAATACATTTGCAGTTCAGCTTTGATGTACACTTTAACCTCTCATGATATAATAAATCCATAGCTCTAGATCATTAAGAGTGGAACAGCCCTTTAAGGAGTTTCCAACCACTAAGTTATGACAAAAATAATTACCGCTTTAATGGCAATAATTCTTTCCTCGGGGATGACATGCTGTTTACTTACAGTCTATCCATTTATCCCCTGAGGGTCTTCCATTGAAGATATCTCCTTCCAAATTATATCTTGGCTGTTAGGCTACAGTGTGCTTCAATCACTCCCAACACACTAACACCTGTAGAAAACAGCACCACACAGCTGTATTAATTTGTTGGCATGAAATTCAGAGCAGGCTGCAGTATGTGCAGCTTTCCGTAGAGCATGTACACACATGTCTGGAGCATTCATCAACAATGGATTCAACTGATCTCTTAACAAATAGGCTGGTTTGGTTGGTCATGACAACCAACACAAGTCTAATACAGGAAGTGATTGTTCTCTTCTGCACATTGTCAGCCGTTGAAATGAACAGAAAGGCAGACAAAACTTCTTTTGACCCTTACTTCCGTGCCAGCGGCATCAAAGAACAGGAATGTTTTTAACCACACTTTTTGTTACATTTGCTATCTATTGGCATCAATTCTCATGTAATCCTTCATAGTAACAAAGAAATATGATTGTAGATTGAGCTGAGGTTAAAAGAAACACCATCATTTTGTCAGAACAGGCCTCCAGTGAATGGAATTAATAGCCCAATCGTAACCCTTGCCAGCCCAGACCATGTAGGGCTGCTGGTAAAACACGTACTGCATGCTATGAGCACAGGGGCAACCAAACAGCCCAGGAGAAGTAAATAAAAATCTCTTTTACTTACCTCCCAAAAGGCTGCCTGGCCTCCAATGGGTCTTGTCTATACCAGCTCCTTTTCCAGCTTTAGTCAGAGAAATCTCCTGGAGGCAAAACTGGGTCAGGAAGGCAGATAGGATCTTAGCATGCACTAATAGCCTTTCCCTTCCTCCGCCAATCTGCCTGCTGTAGTGATGGTTCGGTGGCCTGTAGTGATGGTTCGGTGGCTAGCACAGAGTTTCTCAGCTCCCACACTGTTGGTAGCAAGCCAGCCACAGTCAGAATAGCTTGTGTGATGGTGGGCCCGGCCATATACTGATGGATCATGCAATCCATCAGCGTGCCCTGATATGATTTGGCCATAGGGCTGCAATCCTATACATACTTTCCTGTGTGTAAGCCTCATGGAGTATAATGGGAATTTCTTCTGAAGAGACATGTCTAGGTTTGCACTGTAAACCTCAGCAACTTCAATGCTGAGTCACAGTCCCGGTGCTTATAACTTTCAAGGGTGGGATATTTTGCATTTTCACACCTTCAGAAACAGCTAGCATTGGTTGCAGTGTAAAGAAGGAAGCTATTCCAAAATGTATATCTCTGCTGCTATAGGGGAGTAAAATAGAAGATTTACATTGTTGCTTCTAGATCACTGCCTAGCTAATCAAGCATTCCTGCCTCAGATGCCATCTCCTCCACAATTCTAAACTTACACTAGAAAACAGTACATATGCATACTAAATGTTTTTACAGAACTCCATGACGTACAGTACATTTCTCAATTGGAAAATAAACCTTTTGGAGAGCTGCATGCATTCTTTTTCACGTTGTGGGAGTTCCACAAGCAGAAATTGAATGTTATTTAGCTTTTTGAGGACCGCAGGGCTTGTTTGTACAATCAGTGGTCCCTCCAATGGTTTCCACAATTGTTCATTCAAGTTTTCTACCCCAAATGAACAACTTCACCCACCACTCTCGCATACATAGACAGGAAAGAGCCACACAAGATTGCTCACTCTCTCAGGTTACTCTGAGGTTATTCTGCACTTTCAGTAAAATATAAATGCCTGCCTGACTCAGCAGGTGAGTCAGGACACTGTTTTATGTCTCATTTCGTATCCTCCATTTATCATTCATTTCTTAAAATGAAAACGAAGGTGAGAAGCACCTGAAGAATTCACAGCACAATTCTGTGCCTGTCTACTCAGATGAAAGTCACACTGTGTTCAATGAGGCCTACTCCCAGGAAAGTGTGTATAACAGTGGTTATCACACATTTAGCACTGGAACATACTTTTTAGAATGAGAATCTGTCAGGACCCATCGGATGTGATGTCATGACCAGAAGTGAAATCATCAAGCAGGAAAATTTTTAACAATCCTAAGCTGCAATCCCACCCACACTTACCCAGGAGTAAGTCCTATTTACTATCAATGTTAAAAGAATATACACAGTAGCTTGCTAAAAGTACAGGTCTGTAACATTTCCCCAAATGCAGTCACATACCATGGTAACATCAAGTCTAATGTATTAAAAATAAAATATTGAAATGAATGGGGCCTGAAATTGGCTCATGATCCACCTAGTGGGTCCTGACCCACAGTTTGAGAAACACTGGTGTATAGGATTTCAGCCTTACTGCCTCTCTTCCTTGCTTTCACACATTTCTTCTTCAGAATAATTACCTTAGCCTTGCCCATTCTTCTCTGTTGCTTGTTATCCTTGACTTTCCTCTCCCTCTATTGCATCTAAATTTTCCTCTGTCACAATTTAGATATCAGGCTTCTTGGGGCAGGTACTTCTATAATGCCATGGTCACTGATACATGCTGTATGTTAATACTGGTAACATAGCAAGCCCCTTGTCTTCCTGCTAGTAGCTCCTTCTCAGTCTGGGAGGCAGGTAACAGAAAAGAATATGTGGCGTCCACTCTATTATTTACCAAATCCAGCTGAAATGTATGGAAATTGTTTTCAAATGCACATAATTCTTTTCTCCTCCAGATCCCTCACCCTTCTTTATTCTCACCCCCCATAAGATCGGAAACAGCTGAAAACTGTTGTTCTGATATTCTGCCATCCTCCAAAAGAAGCAGCTCTTGAGATCTAAGTTTTTCTGGCATCTGTTATGAGTGGCAGATCCTTACTAATAAAAGAGTATGGTTTGGCTTAACGTGTTCGGATTGAGAACAGTGAACAAGTTCTCTTCTGAACTGGGAATATAAGGAGCCAGAACCTTGAATCTAATTAATTCCAGATGCTAGCTGGAACAAACCAACGTCCTCAGATATGTAGCCAGTGGGGAGCTGCTTTTACACATCTTCCTACTAAATGACTGATCCGGATTCAAAATGCAGCAGTCAATAACTTAAGTTTTAAATAAAAAAATTTAAGAATCTATTAAAAAGAGGAATTTACTGTTATTTTATTAAGATATCTGTATCCTACTGTCTTGAGCCAAAATACCTTGAGGCTGCTTGCAATCAAATGCAAAATACATGAAATGCAGAAAATGATAAACAACAATTAAAAACACAAGTAGCAGCAGTGGGATAACAGCATTCAGCTTTTATCGAAAATTCAGCAGTTGCAAGAATGTAATATTCCTAGAGTTTTATGTTAAGCAACAAGTAGAATACAGGTGAGTGCCGCTTTGCGACACTCCGACCAGCGATGGACCAGATATGCGATGCCGCTGGTCCCTGCACACCCTCCCCAAGCCTCCGAAGCTTAGGGAAGCTCTGGTCCCCTCGTATCCAGAGCTCTTCTGAGCGTTGCAGAGGCAGCTCGCATCCTTGGGAAACGATAAATCATGTCTGTTGCACGATTCGGGTGTTGTGAGGCAGCATGGAGTTGTGGGCTTGTCGCAAACTTAGGGGGGTTTGGGGTGCTCAGAGTTCTTGGTTCTCGAATCCTTAAAGCCCTCAAGGCCCCCCCCCCGGCTGGTAGCACTGCCACCACCCTGTATGTGCCAGTGCCTCAGTCCACGGACACCGAGACCCTCTAGGCTTAACTCTATCCCTTGCAGGCACTGAGCTCTTTCTCCAATTAAAGCTTCAGTCCCCAATGTTACTAGACCTCAATGAGCACTTGGTAGCTTGCTGAATGGCTAGGCAGGATTCTGAAACTTTGTCCCCAACAGACAATGAAACAACTTGGTAAAAGAGATTTTAGTTTATTAAGTACATAAGGTTACATAAGGCAGCAAATGCTAGAAGCATAAACATCTATGAAACATATCAGCAATAAAATAATAGAGCTAGCTGGCTATCTCTATTAATACCACTCTCTCTCACCTGGGTCAGTTACTCTTGTAGATCTCTTAGCTCCAGGCTACCTGTGAGGCCAGATGCCCATGGTGGACAATGGAACTCACAGCGTGCAGGATGTTGCACCCAAAAACTCTGCCCAAGAACCAAACACACCCCTTGGGGCAACTCATTAGTATACTTCTTATGCTAATAGTACAGAGATGACTTCATACTTATTTAGACTGTCCAATCAGAAACTTTAGAGGACAGAACCTTCTTGGAGTGGGTCTGGTTGCTAGCCCTCCTAGTTCTTACCCCTCCCAACTGGAGATCCATAGCTACATTCCATTCCACTTGATCCAGCGCCCCTCAGTCTACTGAGGTGTTAAACATTCCAATGGGTTGTAATTCTTGTTGTCTGTCCTTCCTGGCCAGCAAAGGAGAGACAACAATCTTTTTGTTTGTTTACTCACATTCTTGCAGTTAGGAACTGCTAGCCACTTCTCCGTTACTGACTTAGTTTGGTTCAGGCTTCACATGCTAACCTAGGCCTAAACTGTACATATTCATGACAGTGCTGCCTCTACAAGGCTCAGAAAAGCCTCTGGAAGCAAGGGGAGCGCAGCTTCCCTCGTCTTCAGAGGTTTTGTATAGCGTCAAGCCTCACTTGACGACAGGGGTGCCCATCCGCATCCCTGTCACTAAGTGACACATGACTTTACCCTGTTTTATGTATGCAGATTTTCCTTTCTTGTGAGACCAGCATCACAGCACTATTATTATTAATTATTATTAACAGTATTTATATACCGCTTTTCAACTAAAAGTTCACAAAGCGGTTTACAGAGAAAAATAAAATAACTAATGGCTCCCTGTCCCAAAAGTGCTCACAATCTAAAAAGATGCAAAAAGAACACCAGCAGACAGCCACTCGAATAGACACTGCTGGGGTGAGGTGGGCCAGTTACTCTCCCCCTGCTAAATAAAAGAGGAGCACCCACTTGAAAAAGTGCCTCTTACCCAATTAGCAGGGGGCTAAGCATATTCCCTCTGAGCAGAGGTGTAACAAGGGCAGAACCTGGGAGGCACCTGCCCAGGCGCTATGCCAAGGGAACACAATTTTTTTCCTCCATCAGCAACTCGTCCTCTGTGGTTTCCTTCAAGGGGAAGCCTCCAGAGGAGAAGGAACAGGGCAGCCAGATCACCAGCCACTGCCAGCACCTTCTCCTTCTCCAGGCAAACCAGAAGTGATGCATTGATGTCACACAATGACATCAGGTTGTGATGTCATTGGGTTGTTAAATATGCCCCTGCCTCTGAGGCAGATACCAATGACCACAGGTTCTCTTTACATGGTTCCCTTACATGGATGCCTTCTCACATACTTGCCATGTTTTTCTTGCATAGATGTCACTTTCTCAATGGTTTGACCCATGCCAGTCCAAAGTACTGGCTGAAACTCCCCCTGAAGTGGCACATGACCCTACTGCCTTTCTTTTGCATATATACTAGCAAACACCTTCCATCCCTTTCCCCCTTTCCTCCTTCATCACGAATCCATTTTGTTTGCTCCCTGCTTGAAAAAGGCTTGCAGGGAGCTTAGGGATGAGCAGAAGTATATTAGTTTCAAATTAAATTTTAACCCAATAAAGTTGGAGGATTCCCCCCCCCCATTTTTAATGAACCTTCTGTCATTTACTTGGATGGGCAAGAGGTCTGGTCTAGAGGGTTGAGCCTCCATTTGCCTGAAGATAACATCCGAAGGTCGCCAGTTCGAGGCCACCAGCACCATGAATGGCGAGACCTTGAAGCAGCTGACAAGCTGAGCTGAGTTATTCCACCTGCTCTTTGGAAGGAGCTGCTTGTCAGCCTGTGTGGGAGGAGGCCAGAAAGTGATAACAGACTGCAAAAGTTCCATCTGAAATTCTGTGTGGTTCTTGAAAGACAGAACCTTTCTTTAATTGTAAAAATCTCTACAGGGATTTAAACAGCCTGCCTATGTAAACCGCCTTGAATTAAAGTCTGAGGAGAAATCTGACGACCAAGAAAGGCGGTATATAAATACCTGTACTATTATTATGTGATCAGCTGTTAAGCAAATTAAGCAAAAACAAAACAGAGAGACGAAGATCCAGTAAGAACTGCGAGGGGAAATGGAAAGTACATTTTTTCTTAAAGTTTTATTGAGTAATAACTTTCTTTCTTAATAACTTTCTTTAACTTTTATTGAGTAATTTGTGTTAAATTTAGGTTGAGTATTGATCCAGGCTGATCTTGCACATTCTTTAATATTTCGTTCTTGCTCATTAGTGAGACATCTGAGCCTGCATTTCATCCACCAGCTTTTTGAAGTTGGATGAATATTGCGTGACGGCCAGTCTCAGGGAATCCTGGAGATGTTCATCTGTCATGTTGGAACGTTGTGTAGTCTTTGTCATTTTCAGATGGGAAAACGCAGATTCACACAAATAAGTTGAACCGAAACAGGAGTGTACAGCTTCACTGCATCTTCTCAAGTGGGGAAATTTGTCTCTAGGCACTAGCTTCCAAAACGATTCTTGCTCAGCATGGGTCTTGAGAAAAATGTAATTTTTAAGGGTTAATATTTCGTTTTCAAGAGATGGCTTGTTCAATGAGTAATTTTTACTGATAGCAGCTGCAGTTTCTTTAATGTCCACATCTACTTTGAATGGGTATGACAAGTACTCCACAACTGCTGCAATTTTTTGGAAGTCACAGAATCTATTTTCGAATTCCTGGACAACAGAACAGATTTCTATCACATACTTCTTGTTCTGAAAAACAAAATTTGGATATTGTCCCAGATGGTCCTGCATATTAGGAAAATGATCAAAAGTGTTGTTTGCAAGGTCAGTCATCATTAGCTCAAATTTGCTCTTGTAGGATGAAACTATACTCATCATCTCGCCAATGCATTTGTTTTTACCTTGTAGTTCAACGTTCATATCACTTAGTTCGCCTGTAAAGTCAGCGAGAAATGCCAGATCACATAACCACTCATCTTCCAACTCTGCTTGGTCATCTCCCCTCTCCTTCAAAAAACTTATTTCATTCAGCAAATCACAAAATCTTTGCAGAAATTTGTGCCTACTTAGCCACCTTACATCTGTGTGCAAAATGATTTCCACTGCCCCTTCATCAAGAGTAAGATTGAAAAGCCATTTTTGAAGTGATCTTCCATGAACTGAATTTACAATTTTGAAAGTGATGTCCATGACAGTCTTTGCATTGAGTCTCTTGCTTGCCAAAACTTACTGGTGAATGATGCAGTGGTAAGAAAGGAAATCTGGGAAGCTGTCATGCTGTCTACAGAGGTCTATGAAACTGTTAACCTCACCTGTCATTGGATGTAAGAAGGTCAAATCTGCTAAGTTAGTATAAACACTGGCTGAATCTGGTCCAAAACTATCACTGTCCCAAAGTATTAAAGATCAACAGGAACTGAAGACCTCTGGATGATGTGCAATATAAGGACTGGAGATGCCAAAACCACACATGCAGTTCTAAAAGTAAAAATAAGAATTCATCATACTGGCACCAATAACCAAATACCACCAAACAATCATAAAAAAAACTCAAACACCTGTCCAGCAATCCAGATAAAATCGAATACCGCCAAACAAGTTCAAATACCACCACACGCGATTTAATAAATTCTGCACAGAGTGTAGAATCAACGCAAAGGCAAGGTGAAATAAAATTGCATTGCAGAATCAACGCAAAGGCTAGGCAAAATAAAATTGCAGAAGCAAGCAAAAGTCACAGTGGTGTGAACCAATTCGAAGGCAAGGCATAGGCAACTTAGAACAAAATTGGAAAAGCCCGCTAAAACCACCAAATTCTTGACATTTTGTTGTGTCTGCCAGAAAACATTTAATGAAAGCGAACTATAAAGTGACCAACGACCAGCACACGACACAACTAATACGGTAAGTGTATTCAGTTAAAGCCCGGGCGAATGGATATCGCCTGGTATATAACACACTTCTAAGGGGTGTTGGGGCGGGGGCAGGAATGGGTGATTCTGAGAGGCAGGAGACCAGGTATGACGCCGGGCCTGTGGCGTCTCGTCGCGGGCGGCAGCCCCCTGGGGCACCAACAAATTAATGGCACGAAAACAAGCGCCCCCAATACACCCGCAGGCAAGATTCCCGCAGGCAGGGGAAAAAGACAGGCAAAGGATCAGCAGCGGCGGCGGCAAGCCCTCAGCAGACAACCTGCCGGCACGAGCTGTCTCCTAGCGACAGGGCGAGCTGCTGGAGAGGTGGAGCCAAGTGGGGCTGGCAATCTACCTCTGACCCCTCCGCGATCTACAGGTAGATCGTGATCCACCTGTTGGACATACCTGGCCTAGACCATCTCTAGACAACCCTTTGCTACTGTCCTCCATATGCTTCAGCTTCTGCTTGTTCCCCAGGCTCTTTGCAGATTTAAAAAAAACTGAGGAACAAGCAAGATGAACTGGGGGCAGTGGTGAGCACAGAGCCAGCCTGGGCTGAGGTAGGGAGGAAAGCTAAGAGAGAGTCTGAGTGAGCAAACAGCCTGGGAGAGTGGGAAAATCACCAACCAGGCAGGTAGGTGCATAACCCACCACCATCTATCACTCCCTGCTCTAACCGGCTGCCTGAGGCCTTGATTTCACCCTGCCACATAAGCAGGCCAGCCCTGCCAATCCAGTTACCAAAACATCCACCCACATGGTTTACTTCCTAAGTTGGATTACAAGCCATGCAAGTGGCACTCAACCCACAGGCAGGCTTGTATTTGTACTGCTTGTATACAGAAAACAAAGTAATGCCACACAGGTGAAAGTCATTCTTTATACATACCTAGACTGGCATGGTTGCTACTGTAAAGGCAGTGGAACTTTGTCATGAAAGCTACATGTAAGGGAATCTTACACTTTTGCAAGTGTGTTAGTATTTCAGCCTTAATAGACATGATGCTTGGCTTAGTTCAGAGAATGTTCCATCATGGTTCTGTTTCCAAGACCAGCCATTAGCAAGCCCATCAAGGAACTGGAACTCTATGTTGTTCTTGCAAAAGTTAGCAGCAGATAGAATTCTTACTGGCTTAGTCAGAAGCAGGATGTGGTACTTTCCCCCCATTTTTATTAATTTATTAACAGTATTTATATACCGCTTTCCAACAAAAAGTTCACAAAGCGGTTTACAGAGAAAAATCAAATAACAAAATGGCTCCCTGTCCCAAAAGGGCTCACAATCTAAAAAGATGCAAATGAATACCAGCAGATTCCTTTCATCATCATCGTTAGGGCAATGATTTGCTCATAATAAGTTTTTACTGAATTCACAGGTGTCCAGACTGTAGTGTGTTTGATAAATCAGATCTCAAATATTTGCAGCTGTGTCAGATTAGGTCTTGCTCCCAGGTGCTTACCCTCCCCATCTCTAACATGCTTCCAGACCACGAGTGGTTTCAGACATAGCAAGAGGCTGTATCTTTGCTGCAGTGGCCGAAAAAAGAAAGTTGTGCAGCTAAATGGGCAAGCTGTTTCAATCAATCAATAATACCTTTATTGGCATATAAACAGGTAAACAAAATTACAACAGTCTCTAAAAGAATAAACATGATTTCCACATGGATGGATTTCCACAAGCTGTTTCCACATGAATAGGCTGAACATTCTCTCTACACAGCTTCCTTTTCAGTCAGCACAGTGAAGGCAAGGTAAGAGGGCTTGCATAGCCACTCCTTCCACTTGTAGAGCCCCTCACCATAAATTCTGGAAATACTCTGAAGGTATCTTCAAAATGGGGTACTACAAGACAGTGTTTTTTAAGCTGAAAAACATCCCCTGGGGGGGAGGGGGGTGGAGGATAAAGGTGGGACAGATAGAAAGCAAGCAACATGCTAAATGGAGCCTTCAGAGCAGGGGTAGGCAACTGATAGCCTGTGGACTGGATATACATAGCTTACCACCTGAAACTATCTGGCCTGAGTTCCAAAAAGATATATCTACTTGGCTCATGGTGATCCTAGAAAGGAATTCAAGTTTGTGATTCTATCTCTGTAAGGTTTACAGTGCAAGCAGACCATGGACAGAAGGTTCCTTTGAGTGCCATTCTCTGTCTGGGATGCATCTCTCCTTGCATGTCCATCTCTTTTTCTTAGCTCTGTGGCCTAACTGGGAGGTTTGTGCATGTGTATCAAATGCATATGTGTTCTTATGACTGACAGACCGGATGTCAGACCTCTATGTGGAAAAAGGTTGCCAACCCCTGCTTTAGAACATACTAAAATGGGCCTTGTGGTTCTCACCTGTTTCTGTGCTGGGTGTGGCAGAATGGGAGGGTAAACAGAAAGGAAGGAGGCTTCAGTACCATTAATAGTTCTGTAGAAGAGGGAACTTTGGCCCCTTTTGCCTCTGGCAAGTGTAGGAACTGACAGATGCTTCTAATAGTAGCTAGGAAATTTCAGGCTTCTTTGCTCTTGTATTGGCAACCTTCAGTCTCGAAAGACTATGGTATCGCGCTCTGAAAGGTGGTTCTGGCACAGCGTCTAGTGTTCTTTGCTCTACCACCTGGAATAACTTCAAGGCCTTTCCAGATGTGTAATGCCCAGGTGGCCTTTGGCAATAAATTCCTCCCTGTGACTTGCACTCCTCTAACTCCACCACTACCAATTACGCAAAGGTCTCCTGAGTCCTCAAACACCTCTCCCTACTGACCCTGCAGGAGGCTAACTCTACTTCAAATTCCTCTGCAAAAGAGGGCCAGCAAAATGATCAGGGACCTTGAGCACCTTCTTTATGCTACAGTGTTTGGGACTTTTTAGCTCAGAAATAAGCTGATTAAGGGAGGGCAATTTTGAGACATATGAAGTTATGCATGGTGTGGAGAGACTGGAGAGAGAAGGGCTTTTCTCCTGTCTCACATGCTAGAACCAGGGGCCATCCAATGAAGCTGATTGGTGAGAGATTTAGGACAGACAAAAGGAGGTATTTCTTCACACACTACATAATTAATCAGTGGAATTTGTTGTCATAAGATGTGGTGAAGGCCACTAGTTGGAGCTCTTTAAATGAGGAATGAACAAAGTCATGGTGAACAGGTTTACAAATGGCTGCTAGTCATAATGACTTTGTGTTTCCTTTGGGTTCAACAGCACCATGCCACTGGAGATCAGGTGTAAGGGAGCAATGGCATGAGAGAGCTATGTCTTCCTTCCCTGCTTCCCAGATGCAGCTGGGGGACCACTTTGGGAAACAGGATTCTGGACTAGATTGGCCTGTGGTTGGATTCAACAGGGCTCTTATGTTCTTACAGAATTAGAACAATTTAATGCAGAAGGATCTGATGCACAAACAGGCAGCACTAGAAGAGTAACAAAATGGAGAAGGCTGGTAACAGTACCTTGCCTTCTGGTCCTGGAGATGTTTCAAGGATTGCAAGAGTCTCACGATTTGCACTGGACTTGAAGTGGCTTGATAAAAATGTCAGGCCTTAGGTTTGAATTATAGCATTCAAAAGAAGATCAGGTCAATACACTGTTCTTATTTATGTAAACCCACTTTAAATTAAAAACTCTCCTCCTCAGTAATGTCAATTATGCAAGCAATAATTATTGTTGAAATTAATGGCATACTATTTATCTCAAAATTGATCCTTTCATCAAATAATCAAAATCAAGTAATTATAAACAGATTCCAGGCAGTCAATTCAATAATTCCAAGTATGACTTGAAATAATCGCACACATCTGCCATCTGAGCAAAAGTTTTAAGCACACATTTTAGTTCATGAAATTAAAGCCTTCTTGGAACTGTTTGCATCTGTTATAGCTCCTGCTATGTCACTATACTTTATTTAACTATTTACTCTCAATGTTTTTCTCCTGGCTTCAGCCACTCTCTCTCCTGGGAGGTCACTCCAGAGGAAAAACACCTTTAGTGTGTAAAGACCTTTAGTCTTGTAAATTGCCTGTGGCATATAATACAGGGACATGCGGTGGGTGAGGAGGTAGGCGAGTCAGAGCCTCCCCACAGGAGTCCTTTGAAAAGTGCCGCTGCTGTGTGAGGTACTCAAGCACCCATGCTACACACATAGGTTGTGACTGCTTGAGTGCCTTAAGCTTTTCAAAGGACTCTGGTGGGGAGGCTCTGCCTCACCGGCCTCCCCACCCACTGCACATCCCTGATAGTCCCTGGCCGTCAATAAAATGTAAGTGAACAGAAATGATAGATGAAGAATACTTTCAAAAAGGCAGAACGGGACAGTGGCGGGGCAGGGGAAGGGTGAATCGGCTCTGGGAAGGGGGATGGTTTGGTGGCAGCCGCTGAATTCTAGCCCCTTTCCTGAACCCAATCCCATGGCATGGATCCACACAGACCTTTGCCAGAAATTTTGCTAGCTCAGGTTCAAGTAGAACCAATTGTACCAGGGAGGCTTACACCTGGGTAAGGAAACACAGTTACCAGAATGCAGTAGTAGCCATTTTGGTGTTGCTGCTTTAGCCAGGGGGAAGGCTGAAGGATATGACTGGACTGTGACTGTGACTGTGAGAGTTAAGGTAGGACTTGAGACCCACCCAGATTAAATCCATTGATCAATCCTTGTAGGACAGTCAGAAGTGAACAGCCCAATTATCTTCTGATGCTTTATAACCAATCATCTTCAGCAATTACTAGCATTGCTTTTATGGCTTCAAAAGTATCTGCAGGGAATTTTAAAGAATGATATAAGTTTAATGCAGTTGGGGGGTTACACCATGAAGGATTGGCCTGTGTATGCAGCCTTTTCATTTACAAAGTATATTAATTACAAAGTATTGTAATTCTGCGCTTAGCAGTAAATATTCATTCAGACGCAGACGATGTCAAAGAAGTTTATGACGAGCCATGTATCACTTTTAATTTGTTAGCATTTTTGAACTTATTAACAGTCTCACAATTCCCTTTGACTCTGAACTGATGGATGAGCACAACCATAAATCACACAAGGTCCCCCCCTCCCCCCAGAAAAAGACTGATGAAGATCACATTGTGCATACTGCCGGCTCAGCTGAAGAATGAGTCACTCTTTCTTAATACATATCAAACATGAGTAGAAAACATTTATCTGATCCCTCTGGCTATTGCAGTCACTTGTATACAGACCTTGCCAACAGTAACAGCAACCTAGAACTTTGAAGTTATGTAAATTGTCTTTGCAGGCCGTAGTCGGTGTTTTAATAGAATCACATTTTGGCAATGCTATAAATGGCAACATGTTGTAAGATTCAATGAAGCCTGCAAACTCAACAGCCTTCACAGTTTCCTAAAACTTCAGGCCTTTTCTCCTAGAGACGTTATTTCAACTGGGCGCAAGGCAGGCAAAGGCTAATGAATGCATATGTTCAACATTACAGGCAAGGCAATCCATAGGTGCTTAAATGGGGTTTTCAGCATTCAGGAAGCATCACAGGGAAACCTGGAATGCCACAGTTAAGATCAAAAGTGGATGACAGATTTTAAGTGAAAAGTGAGCCGGGCTTACAAAGGAAAAAGTGAGAGGCACATGGAGCCCTAACTAATTCCTGTCTTGCAAAAACTCAGACCGTGGTCAGAAAGCTATGCAAAAATTCGGCATGCAAAGAGCATGACTCTGCTGACTTTGCCTTTATGCTAGTGGTGATCTTGCATCCTATGATAAGCTTCTTATAAACTCCTGGCTTAGGGGAGGAAGATGGAATAAGCTGAGAGTCATACCTCGGGATTCCAGTAGGGCTCACTTATGCCCATACTTCTGCTTCTTCCTGGTTCTAGGAAGCCCAGGGGTTTGAGGCTTTGCTTAGTTTCCTTCTTCTAATCCAGCTGATGGACCTGTGCACCTCTTTTACTGTGAAAACGTGGCCTAGATTCCCCATAGGGCTTTAAGAGACATGCCATCTAATGTTCATAGTTATTCAAAAATAACTTGACCCACATAAGCAAATAGTTTGAGCAGGGAGACCCATAATGGATCAGGATTTCATGGAAATGGGTGCAGACACTTCCCACAAGCAGATCACAATTCCATTTGTGGATATTAGTATCATGCACGAATCCAATATCTTTAAATACCAGTAAGCATCACCTGGTGTCAGGCACTCAAATCTAAATACTGGTAAGTACATGGAGTACAAAAGCACACAAGAATAGCCTGAGAGCATCTTTCAGGGCCAAAGCAGACTACTCTAAACCTGTGAGTGAATCCTGTGCTTGGAATTCTCCATGTTTCTTTTTCCAAAAGCAATCTCAAGGTCCCCAAATCCAGTCTAAGACCACGACAGGGGAGGCTGAGGTTAGCCCTTCATGTCATTTTCCAACTGAGAATCACCCCCTGAGGCTGCTGCTTGCAACTTATAACAGCTTCCAGAGGGCAACTGTTGTAGCATAAAAATGCAGTGGAGGGAAAGGGTCAAATGTCCCTCTCTGAAACCACAGTCCTAAACAGGATTGCCCAAAACCCACAACTGCTTAGGGATTTTGTTTTTTGCTTTTTAAAACCATGATGGTGAATCCATCAAGTTAGTTCGGTCCTCAGCAACAAGTTGCCATATAGACAGGGGAATGACATGTATGGCATAGGATTGGCTCACTAACCTCCCTTCTCCCACCAGCAGCCCTGGTGCGCATGCAATAGTGAGTCAGTGCTTGACCTGCAGTGGTTCGAGCCTCCAGCACTTGACTATTTTTTCCATTTTTATTTATTTATTTTTAATGATTAATTTTAATAGTCAAGTGGAGCACTGTCTATTGATTGTCTTTAATTGTTTTGTTTTGATGTTGATTTTGATTGATGTAGGTTTGATGTAGCATGTTGACAAGGATATGGTGAACACGGCTATTGATAAAATACAACACAAAAAGTGTCACTGTTTTGCCTATTTACAAATATATGGCTCTTAACTGTATTTAGTTATTTTAAATGGGCTACAGTTTTCATGAGATAATTTAGCATAGCATATGATATGATCTTAAGGTAGGACACAGGCATTTTCCCGCTTGAGACTTGCTTCTTGCAGTTCAGCAGTTCAAAAACACATCTGACTTAAAGTTGCTCTTCTCACTTTGTATCATACATTAACAATGCTCATAGATCCACAACTAAATATACAAAAAGCCCAAGGGTGCTTTTAGTGCCTTGCGCAAAAAGAGTTTTGAGTAGTTCTTCAACTGGTTTTTAGGTGGTGATAATTGAGCTCATAGCCTAGGGCAGGGATCGCTAAACTTTTTGGCCAAAGGGCAGCATCAAATATCTGGCACAGTGTCGAGGGCAAGAAAAAAAAATTAAATATAAGATTTAAATAAATACATTAGAGATGGAACTTAGATGAATGAATAAATGAATGGGCTCAAATGTCCAGGACTTCTCCAAGCATGAACACAGCCCAAGAAATAAAGCGCACACTTAAATTGACCCCCATCCCCCCACACCACAAGCATAACTCTAGTTGTGTTAAGTCAGCTGCGCCAGAAGCTCTCAGGGGATCAGAGGCTGGTGCAGGCTAGATAGAGATTCGCCGTGAGCCGCATCTGGCCCCCGGGCTGGGGTTTGGAGACCCTTGGCCTAGGGTAGAGAGTATAGTTTTGGAAAGCTGGAGATTGACAATAATGGTTGTTTTCAGATAATTCAAGGTGGTCTGACAGTTCGTGATGTGCAAAGTCATTTTTTTCATTGCCACTTTTTTAAAACAAGTTTTAAGAAATGAATATGTATATTGGGGAAACTGCTTCCATATACTGCCTTCAACTCTAAACTTAAAAATTGTTGTTTCCAGCCAAATGTGGTTATTTTGAATGGCTGCAGATGGAAAAACAGTCTATACATGTATGTGGGGGGGGGGAGGGGGGTTATTCCTATATCCATCCTTGACGTTGTCCCCAGAGTTTAAACCAATGAGATGCTTCTTCCTCTCCCCCCCAATTGTTTTCCTGACTGCAGCTGCTTCTCTTTTCCCATACAAATCAACAGAGAGAAAAGCACTCAGTGGAAAAATGCTTGTTCATCGTATCAAGTCCTTTGTAGCCCTTTTAAAAAAATAATACACAGTGCACCTGAAGAAGTAGCTGGTTGCCTCAATAAGCCAGTTGCTAGAACATTTCTTCCCTTTACAAAACATAGAGTGCTCATGCATCCTATGAAAAGACACGGTGTGCATGTGTATGTGCATTCATGTGTGTCACCGTGCATGCCATCGGCCCAAAGTATAGTGCTTATTCACATTGTCAAAGTTGGCATGCCAGAAAATTTGTTTCTCCCACATCCAAACCTAAATTTTCAAAACAGGCATTTAAAAAGGTTTGGAGTCAGTCAGTCTATTGCCAATCCATGAATATACTGGAATAAGAGAACATGGAGATGCCAAAATGCCTGTGGCTTTTATAAACTACATAAAGTTGGAGTGGGGGGGGGGGGGGAGAGATTCTAGTTAGGTGGATAATAAGTATGACAGATAAAAATCTGTTCTGGTTTGTCAAGGATTTCTTATTCTTTTATTAATTTGTGTAGGAGACCCAAATATTCTCTCATTTGGAAAGACAAACTTGTCCAATAAAGTTTATTGATTGAGCATCACGGATTTGATTTTTTTCCTTTGTTTTACAGCTGGCATCTCTCCCACTCTTCCAGCTTGCAAGATGACAATGTCACTGATTTGGAGATACAGTTATTTGAAAGGTTGCATTTTTTTGGACTTTATAGTGCTGTACTGAATAATGCTTACTGGCAGGAAATCAAGCGGAGTGTGGCAGACAGCTGCCAAAGGACATGGTCACAGCTAACTTGCATGAAAAGATTTTGATCTAAATGAATTCTGGGGAAGCTTTAGTTGTAGAATGGACAGAGCTTGCTTAAGTCTTTGCTCAAGCTGATAGCCATTCTTTTTGGACTTGGGCCACCCTTATTTCAGGGGCTAATGTTAGAGGATGGGAAGGTCTGGCTGCCTCTTATGTCAGTTTCCTTTGGCATTTCTCAAATGCTGTTTCAGCAGCAAAGTCCCTGCTCCATCTGCTTAAGTTGAAAAGCAAGCAGTGGCTACTACCTAGTGATAAAAAGAATCAGCTGCTTCCCATTAGGTTGACATGATTGGTTTGCTCTGCTCAAGTCGCTGCTGCTTTTGACTCTCTCCTGCACACCAGCAGTAGAATCGCCATCCTCAGTGACAATCTGCACATGTGGTGTTCTGGATTTCCTTGAGTCATGACATTCTGAAATAATGGCATCCATTATAGTAGGATACCAAAAATCATCTCCCTAAGGCAAGTGATCCCAGTCCTTGCCACAATGTCCAGAAATGCTTTAAAAATCTGATACCAAGATGATATCTAGAAGTAAAGGAGAAAAGACCAGCAGTAGGCCCGGGCCCCCTGTACCTGAGATTAACTGCTACTGCCCATTCACTTGAGAAAATCAAATGGCTGGAAAAACCAACTCATTCAGGGAGAACTGGTGACTCTGGTATCAGTCTGTGTAGGGGCAGAGGTTGTGATATGCAAATAGTGCAAACATATGGTGAGATTGATTGGCAGCTGGGTGGGGCATGTTAGTAACATTCTGGGTAGGAAAATTTGGATTGGCTGTAAAACACACACGTGATTGACCTGACTGCCGATTTCACACAAACACATGCTACAACCACCTGGGGTCTCGCGTCACAGCAAAGTGGCTCTCACACTGCTCTGTGTATGTGTGAAGGGGATTCCGTTCACAGCTCATTACAAGACCAGAGCTGTTACATATTGGGGGAAAATCTACCATGATAATTTCAAACTTTTAGGGAAGGGCTTGACAATTTTGGAGGAAAGTAAAAGCAGGAAGAGAAGAATCTTATGTTTTCTCAAATTGGTAACAAGACTGAATGTTTCGTAGGAGAACAGAGTTGCACTTAAGGTTAAGGAAAGACATTTTTCTGCATTCAGTACTCTGTGAGGCAGTGAACATTATTTTCTTGGATAAATTAGCAGTTTTTTGTGTGGTTTGATGTGAGTCAAGTGATGAATCAATTAAAAATTGTTTATTAGGATATAATGGATATATCTTCAGATATACATTAGGATATAATTCAAAGAATAGTAAAACTAGATCATAACAAAAAAACTATTGTCAGGGGACCCCTTTTGACAATGAAAAGCCACTCTGTTGCTTGTTCATTAATGAGCAGAAGGAAAGGGAATGCTAACTCTGTCCATTCCTTTCTATGTAAAAGTCAATGGGAGCGTTTTGCATTCCACTCAAATCAATGGCAAAACACTTACATTGATTGTAATGAAATTTGATTGCTCTCGGATGATATTTTCCTATATTGAGTACATTTCTTTAGGGGTTGAAAACATTTGGCTCACTAGATGGGCTTAAAGCACTATGATGTCCCAATTAAGCTGTTCTTAGTACCCCAAATAAAAAAAAAAGAAAAAGTGTAGGCCTTTTGGCTGCAAAGGGAAAATTTGAATTATGACAGGAAAGCATAAATAGCAGAAAATATGTAAATCAATCCTATCATTCTTGATGCTTTCCCCCCCTCTCTCATAATTTCTGTGTCTTGTAAACAAGATTTCTAAGGGGTGATCCTTCTTTCTTTTTTCCATTTAAAAGTCACTCCGTTTTGAAGTAAGTTTATTGCAATGCATGTGAAAGTTGTATAGCATCCACAAGTGGCAACCGCTATGATAAGACAATGATATACAAATTGTGCTGTGATTGTGGAAGTAAAATGCAAAGGCTTCTTCTTGATCATATATTGACACTTTTCAGGTATTAAAAATAAAAACCTCAATGGCACAATCCTGAACCACCCATGGGCTGGCACAAGTCTTTTGCTCCAGCCCGGGAGGGTCGCAAACACGCCGTAAAGCACATTTGCTTCTCTATGTGTGCCTCCATTTGAATCGGGGAGGCTGGTGCAAGGACATGTGCTGGCCTGCTCACGCTGACACGGGCCCCAGGATGAGTGAGTTTGTGCTGGCTTTTCCAGGGGGTATGGGGAGGGCAGGCAGGGGAGTTGGGTGAACGCTTTTCAGGGGAGATGTTTCAGGGTGGGGAGAGGATGGGCGGCAGGTGGTGGGGAGCGGGAGGCGGAACCAGGATTCCACACTTATGCCAGATCCTAGCACCATTCCCAGCCCCTTAGGCCAGCCCCGGACTGCTCTGATTTGCACTAACTCTATAGGTGGCGCAGATCCGAATAGCCCCATTGGGGCTGCTGCAGTGTTACCTGGGGTAAGGGGAATTATTTCCCCTCGCCCTGGATTGGCCTGCAGTCAGCCCCAAACTTGCACTGAATATAGCACAGACCTACCAGCCTGCCTGTTCCAGCACAAGTTAGAATTGTTCTGTAACCCATTTTTGCCCAGTCCACAGCTGTACGCATTTGGTCCCTGTTGCGTATAGACATCATTAGGCAGAAATAGCTTAAACTAGTGATTTTCAAACTTTCATTTTATGGCACATTTGAGAAGGTGCTAAAACAGTCAATGCACACCATCCATTTTTTGACAATTGACAAAGAGCACTGTACTTCCAGCCAGGGGCTCACATCCCCCAATGGCTCTACTAATATATGACCCTTCCCCAAACTCCCACAGCACACCTGCAGACCATTTGCGGCCCACCAATCTGCCATGGCACCGTGGTTGAAAATTGCTGCCTTAAACAATCCAATGCCCAATTAATCAGGGATACTTTATTAATCAATTAAAAATGCTGACTGATCAATCTAACAGGGTAATTAACCTCTGCAGCACTAATAATTGCTGGAGTAGAACATATATATGTGAATGATGATATACAAATGCCCCCCAAATTTTTCCTCTAGATACAAAATCTGCAAACTCTTGCACAATGTAACTGTGAGTAGGCTTTGTGTGTAACTTGTGTGGTTTTTGCTCCTTTCAGTGATTAGATTTTCTTTCCTTAGTTTCACATGAATGTTTGTAAGGGAAGGTAATAGATTGTCAACTGGGCAATTGTCAAAAAACAGCAGGTGATCTCAGCAGCACGAGAACTGCTGGAATGAATACCAGACCACAGGGCAGATTTATTTTTAACTCCTCTCAGTATGCATGCACATTTTTTGTGTGAGCATGTGCATGCGTTCATGCCTCCATTACACCGCCTCTGAGAAATAGCTGCTTGGAGTACACATGCTTTGTGAAAGACAATGATTGTTGAAATGAGCCAGCAGTTACTGTTGGGGGTGTAGGAATATGTCATTAAACGGTTAAGGTTTTCCATCCATAAAATGGTGTTGGAAACAAAACATTTAGTGAATGCTGGCCAGATTAAAAGTTGACCCATGAATGGTGCTTTTTCACAAAAGAGCTGGAGAAATTATCCAGGGAACTGAAATGTTAAACTTTCAAGCATGCTGAAGGCTGGGCTTGAGTAAGCAAGGAAGTTCATGGGCTTAACTCTTTGCCCAAGAATGTCTATTCTTTCAATAATGTGGCACTTCCCCCTCCTCTTCTTCTTCTATTGCAAGTGTGTAATTCTGGGGAGTTCCAGCAACCATTGCAAATGCTTGACTTGGCAAAGCAATGCATCTTTAAAAGGCAAATGGTCATTGGTTAAACACAGGCAGAGATGTCTGCTGGGGGAAAAAGCATTGTTAATTCCTTCAAGCTCTGTCTGTGGAAATGATAAAGTGCAGCCATTATGGAAGGCTGCATAGTTAAATTAATTAGGGTCCTCCATTATGGAGCAGCCTTCTGAAGATGATTGCAATTTTCCTTTTAAATGCCATTATTCCTGGCTCTATTTAGGAGCTGATGCAATTAAAGTGGGCATAATGTAAGATGAACAACACAAATAATGCTTGCCTCCATGTATGTTTGAATTAGTGCATGCGTGCCAGGGCTAAAGTGCCAAGCTCCAACCTTCCCTAGTAAATAACTCATGTACCCTTTAGAAAAAAAAATCAAACACACCAGTGGGTATCTGGATTATTTTCTTCAGTGAATTCTTGGATCAATACTTTTGTTTCATGTTTTCATGTTCTCGATAATGTTAAGTGATTCAGTTACAATCTCTTCCCTTGTAAGAAAGAAAATATGCCCAGCTGTGCACCCTCCTAAAACACTTTGAAATAAATGGAGTTTTCTTTCAATCTGGGATAACAGTTTTGTTTTGTCTGCTGTGTTTTTGCAAACGATGCTAGAGATTATTAGTAGATGTATTTAATTCTGCTCATTTATAGATTCTGAGCAAAACGCCAACATGGGCAAGGACTGGCATGTGCCAACTGACCTAGATGCATTTTGGTCACATTAACTGGCCATAATCCAGCAAAGTCTTGGGTGTGCCTCAACCCATGATTTCAGTGCACTTAAAGAGTGCCTAATGCTGTTTTGGATTGTGGCCTTTTAGACTCTTCTTCCAGGGAGTGGGACTAGCTCAGTATTTCCAGGGAACAGAGCTAGCTCAGTGTTAGGTCTAGCTCACTGTACATGAAGAATGACCCAGGTTTAAAGCAGAAAAGAAACTTCCAGTCAGGAAAGACAGTGCTGAATTAGATCAACCAATGATCTGCCTCAGCATAAAGCAATTTCACATATTCATATTTATTAGCTGAAACGATTGTAGGAGGGAGCCATTGTATCGCTTAGCAATTCATTAAAACTTGCATCAGTATAAATAAATAAATCAGCGGTTGCTCGTAGTTAAAGCTATCACCCCTCCCTGAATGAAAATAATGCATTTGTTCCTCTTTGCAGACCTTCATGGATCATTACGGCATAATTAAATTAATGTAACCTTTTTGCAACATGATAGCCAGCACTTCCAAGACGAATCTTGCACACATCACTAGTCGTAAAACAAGTTATGCTGTCTGCAGGAGAAAACAAAGCCGTTTACACGGACCTCTCTTTCCAACTCCCCTCTTTCTTGGATCAAAGATCTATACACATTGTTAAAAAAATGCAGCTGTAACAGCATCTCCTTGTTTGTGATGTCCTTTATTTAGGTACAGTTGCAACTAGGAGCACCGCATGTTGTCACAAATAGGTTTCCGTTCTGTTGGACGGATGTTTTTGTTGAAGTTTGAAATTCTCCAGCTCTGAGTCCATGGCTCCGTGTGCCACTTGTCACAAGTTTGTATTTTTGCTAATTGCAAAAAGAATTTGGAAGCCAGCGTAACTCATTTTTGGAATAGACACTGCAGATATATTTATATCTGCTGGTGCCAACACCAGGCTGTAAGAGAGAAGTGGAGTCACAACCAAGTCTGGAGTTTATTTCCAACCAAAGGAGGATTTGATTGTCCAGGCAAAGTGAAGTAATAAGGAGTTAAATATACACATATGTGGACACACATACTCAAAGTCTTTTGAATACTTGACTTGCTTGTTTTAAGAAACAGAATTACTATTCTGCTACTTTCCACTACTACTATTCATAAATATGATTAGCAGAAGAAGGCATTAGGAAACCAAACCCCCCCCCCCCACACCCCACAATATGTATTATAAACATGGACAGCAGATATAGCATGACTTTATATCATGTTTGTTGCTATAAATACTGAAAAAGATTAACACTAAATTCTGGAAACATGCACCAGAGCACTTTACTTGTACTGTAGATCTCCCTGAACTATGGAAACAAGCCCACCACCTTGAGTTTCTTCTTCTGCTGCTTCCTTCTGAGCAACCCAAGACATTTTCATACACGAGCAGAGATCCAAATGCACAGGAGCAAAACAGGCCAGGCTGCAAGATGATCAGCAAAGTCATAAGAACAGCCCCACTGGATCAGGCCATAGGCCCATCTAGTTCAGCTTCCTGTATCTCACAGTGGCCCACCAAATGCCCCAGGGAGCACACCAGATAACAAGAGACCTCATCCTGATGCCCTCCCTTGCATCTGGCATTCTGACATAGCCCATTTCTAAAATCAGGAGGTTGCACATACACATCATGGCTTGTAACCCATAATGGATTTTTCCTCCAGAAACTTGTCCAATCCCCTTTTAAAGGCGCCCAGGCCAGATGCCATCACCACATCCTGTGGCAAGGAGTTCCACAGACCCAATTAGGGTTGCCAGTTTGCTGGAAATGTCCCTGTTCCTTCAGTGTTTTTTGTTCTTCAGGTACACAGGCAACAAATCTTGGGCCACCACTGGACGTGCCTGTTTACCACTGGGTCCCACCCCTTCGCTGGGTTCTGCCCAATACCACATACCAACCACCCACAATTTTCAAGGGTTGGCAGTTTTGTGAAACCCTCAGGCCCCTCCTTTTGGCATCATCAGATCTCGCCTCCAAAACATCCATTTTTGCTTGTGTCCAACCTGGCAGCCCTGGTTGGTTGGCAACGTCTCAATTATCTGTTTAGAGGGGAGGAGGAATGAGTGGAACTATGTCCAACATTCTCCTCTCCCTCCTGATCAGCTGACCTGTTCCCATGTAGGCGCTGAATGTCACAAATGTGCCATAAGGCATGCCCGCAACACTTAGCATCAAGTCAGCACTGGTCTGCTCTGAGCCCAGCATCAGCATGAAGCCTGCCACACACCGCCCAGAGCAAAGGAAGAGCTTCAGGTGGTGGATAGGTTTGTTGGGGCAGGGGGAAGGCGTCCCAAGGCAGAAGCGCAGCTTGAGGAGGTTGGGGCAGGGGAAGGGAGGGGGCAGGAGGGGAGCAGGATCTGCAGAGTTCTGCTCCAAGATATCTGGTGCAGACTTGAGTAGCCCCATTGCAGGCCTGTGCCCATACCTGGGGGAAGCCCCCCCCCCAAGGAGATGCTACCTGGCATGCATAGGATGCAGTAGCAGCAGCTATTTTGGCGCCACTGCTCCTCTGTGCTCCAGGCAGCTCAGGATTGGGCTGTAACTGTGTCACAGGTTATCTCATCAGATTGACACATGCTCAGCACTGATAGATAGGTGCAGGAACTTCATATGCAGCACCTAGCTAGGGATATGGATGCAGAAAATGTCTACCACTAGCCAGGTTGGTGCTAGGAGACTCCTCTATCACTACTGAATCTCTTTCCACATTATTTGTGTCAATGTACTCTTTTAGACTAGAAAGTGGGAGAAAGGCATTTGTAATTCAAATTAGCATTTGGGCCAGTGGTTTAGGCACTGAAAAAAAATAAATTGGTAAAAATTGTAATCTGTGAAAATGTCCTAAAATAAGGAAGTTTACTGCTCAGTCCTTTCTGGGCCTTATGGTGGTAGATCTCATGATCCACCACTGTTACGTCCTAGGCTGATGGTGCAAAAGCCACTGCACTGCTCAGCAGGCCATGGACCAGTACGGGGTGAGCCACTGGTGGGGGTGGATCAAAATAGCAAAAATCACAGGAATAATACCATCATGTTCCAGTGGTTCCCAAACTTTTTAACACCAGGACCCACTTTTAAAGATGACAATCTATCAGGACCCACTTAGTTTTACCAGATTTTTTAAAAAAGATCTAGAAAAATGTTTTATTGATTTATTATTATTATTGATTATTAACAGTATTTATATACCGCTTTTCAACTAAAAGTTCACAAAGCGGTTTACAGAGAAAAATCAAATAACTAAATGGCTCCCTGTCCCAAAAGGGCTCACAATCTAAAAAGATGCAAATGAATACCAGCAGATAGCCACTAGAACAGACAGTGCTGGGGTGAGGTGGGCCAGTTACTCTCCCCCTGCTAAAAAAAGGAGCACCCACTTGAAAAAGTGCCTCTTACCCAATTAGCCACTTGAAAAAGTGCCTCTTACCCAATTACCCAATTATTTACACTTAATAATAACCAGAATAAAGACCCTCAAATATTTATCTCCCTATATTTACGTACATATGCTTGCAAACTGCAGAATATCAGCTCCTTGCAGTGCAGTTAGCAGTTATCTGATTTTTTAATAGCTTCGGAGCTTAAGGCAATTAGTTATCTGATTTTTTTCCCATCACCCTTATGTGACCCACTAAAAATCAGGTTGCGACCCACAAGTGGGTCCTGACCCACAGTTTGGGAACCATTGTTATATACCATTTGATTTGTGTGGCATTTACAGCAGAATGCAATGAAACACACCAGAGTGAAATATCTCCATTCTATCAAAAGTTATGGCCAAAACAGAAAGCAAAAATACAACTAACTTATGTAACAAAAAGTAGATTTTCTTAACCAATGAGACTGATTGTTCAAAGAACCAATGAGATGTTATGACACAGCATGAAACCAATAAGTTGTAAGTAAGGCGACACCCTCGTGTGTGTGTGTGTATGACACCACTAGTGACCAAAATCATGGTTTTTAGGAATAATACCATGATGTTATATAACATTCAGTGTGTAATTTAATGCAGACTGTATTGAAACAAATATCATTGAAATATCTGTGCTGTATCAAAGTTATAGACAAATAACCAGAAAAAGAAAACACAACTGACTTATGTAACAAAGTGGATTTCCTTTACTCAAAACTGACCATTAAGTCTGACTGTTCTGAGAGCTAACGAGGTGTTATTATGACACAGGATGGAACCAATAAGATGTTGTTATGAGTCAGTTCCATTTTCCTTGTATCACAGCTAATACTCGAACTCTTATTCAGTTGTATGATTGTCATCAAGTTAGCCACTTTTTTTTGTTGGTTACTGATTGGTTGGGTGACCTGTTCTATACTAAAATAAATAAAGTTAATGGAGGTGACAGCATGAGTTAACAGACCGCATGACACCAACTGTAGAGATGCCACTGGTGAGAAGGTTGGGTGTTGTTGGTCATTGGCATAGATGACTATAAAGTGGATTCTAAACATTCATGGTGAACTATCAGTAACCGTGATGGCTGTATGGAACCTCCACATGCAGGCGCAATGTGGCACTGACTACTATGTGCAGAGGGCAATAGCAGGGGAGAGCACTAAAGTTTATCCATTGCTTGTGACAAAATATTCACTGCATTTATTTCCTAGCCATTATTATTCATTTCATACCATGACTACTACTATTTCTCAGCCTCCCCTACCTCACAGGGTTGTTGTGAAGACAAATGAGGGGAGGAACCATGCACACCACCCTGAGCAAATTAGAGGAAGGGTGGTATAAAAACATGAAAAATGTAAATTAACTAAATAATTTTGTTGTGTGGGGGTTGTCAAAAATTTATGGGCCCCAGGTGTCAAATGACCTATCTACACCACTGCTGTGGCCACCAGTGCAAATACATCAAAGCCACCCATGGGCGAAGCAAAAGCAGCCTGCAGAACCTCTACTATCCTCCACCAAAGCAGGTGAGTCGATGGTGGGGTCAGACTGGGGTGGACTGAAGCAGGGAGAATGCTTGACCAGGAGCAGGAGGGGATGGATCTCAGTGACACCCTTGCATCCTTCCTGGTCTGGGCCCATCTCTAGGAGTTTCCTTTTGCTTATTCCAGTAAAAGAGCTGGTATAGGTCTGAAGAGACCCACTGGAGACCTTCTGAGCGGTCTGGTCACCCCAGTCCATACCATGCAGTGCACATTCTGTCAGCGGCAAAGTGACATGCAGAAGTCCCTGGACATGCAATCCCTGGCATATCCAT
This sequence comes from Tiliqua scincoides, assembly GCF_035046505.1. NCBI lineage: Eukaryota > Metazoa > Chordata > Lepidosauria > Squamata > Scincidae > Tiliqua > Tiliqua scincoides. Next base: position 37,959,997 of record NC_089824.1, on the reverse strand, counting down.
TTAGGCTTAGGAAAGACCCTTGTCTGAAGCCCTAGACAACTGCTGCCAATCAGAGGAGATAATTCTGAGCAAGATGGACCAACTTATTATGGCAACTTCCTACGTTAAAGAAATTTACAATAATGGAGGCTCCTGCCATTAAAGGAGAATCCATATTATATTTACAAATGGTTTTTCCTCTTCCAAAGTTTCTTGCTGCACTGACTGCCAAAAAGGATTGGTTTAAAGCCTTTATGTTTTATTTAATATTAGAAAGTATTTTCTGGAATCCTTATAGTAGCTCATGCTGCGTCTCTGGGCTGTAATTCCAGGTGGAGTATTTAAATGTGGTCCAAACATAATACAGTACATTTGGTGCAATGGAGGGAGCTTATGACAGAAAGAGCTATTTTCTCCAAAGTACATATGTGTTCAAAATTCAAGGTTGACAAGGCCTAAATCAAAGACATTTGACTGAATTTGGGAGCACACACTGGTGTGCAATGCAGATTGCAGAAACAAAAACATGAACAAACGGATATTTAGCTGTGTGAAATTGTTTTTAAGATGGTTATGTTATTTCAGTTGTGGGACCCAATCATATGCCTAGGCAATAGTAGAAGAAAATTATATGAAAATGATTTGTAGCAGATCTGCTCTAAATATTTAGTGCATCTAGATTTGCATGCTATGTCTATCTTTATTCTTTCATGTTGCTTCTTCCTCAAGTAGTGGGTAGTTCAGAATCACCTTTATAGTTGTCTTTCAATGAGAGATCACTCGAGGCTCATACGTTTATTTATAGAATTTATATCCCGACTTTCTCTCCCAACAAAGGGCACTCAAGGCGGCTTACAAATATAGAGACACAGACACAGACATTTAAAAACAATAAAACACAATAAAACTTGGATCCTGATTAAAATGTGATCATATAAAGCACCATCCCCCCCCCCGTGTCAGCATAAAAAGACTTCCCTGAATAAAAAGACCTGCCGAAAGGACATCTAAAGAGGAAGCTGTTCTCAATTCCAGGGAGAGGGAATTCCACAGACAGGGAGCCACCACTGACAAGGCCCTCTTTCTTTCTTCCATCCTCCCCACCTCTGCTGATGTTGGCACAGTTAGAAGGGCTCCCTCTGATGACCTGAGAGAACAGGTTGGATTGTATGGAAGGAGGAGAATAATAATAATAATAATAATAATAATACAGGTATTTATATACCGCCTTTCTTGGTTGTCAGATTTCTCCTCAGACTTTAATTCAAGGCGGTTTACATAGGCAGGCTATACTAAATCCCAATAGGGATTTTTACAATTGCAGAAGGTTCTGTCTTTCAAGAACCACAACATTTCAGATGGATCTTTTTATGATCCCGTATCACATTCTGGCCTCCATTATCCTCCCACACAGGCTGACAGTGGCCAAAGAGAAGAGGATTAACTCAGCTAGGCTTGTCAGCTGCCTCAAGGTCTCGCCGTTCATGGTGCCGGTGGCCTTGAACTGGCGACCTTCGGATGTTATCTTCAGGCAAATGGAGGCTCAACCCTCTAGACCAGACCTCCTGCCCAGATATCCTAGATCTGAGCCATACAGGGCTTTAAAAGTCAATACTAGCACTTTGAATTCAGCCTGGAAACAAACTGGCAGCCAGTGTAGCCGCTGAAGCAGTGGCCTGACTGAGTAGAGACAATGAGCCCCAGCAAACACATGGGCAACTGCGTTCTGCACTAATTGCAGTTTCCGGACCGTCTTCAAAGGCAGCCCCATGTAGAGCGCGTTGCAGTAATCTAATCTGGATGTCACTAGGGTATGGGTCACTGTAGCCAGGTTTGCGGAACCCAGGTATGATTGCAGCTGGCGAATCAGCCGAAGTTAAGCAAAGGCTTCCTGGCTACAGCCGCTACCTGGGAATCCAGGAGTACCCCCAAGCTGCAGACCTGCTCCTTCAGAGGGAGAACATTCAGAGCAGGATGATAGTCCAATACCTGAGTCTTGGACTTTGGGACCAGGAGAACCTCTGACTTATCACGATTCAATTTCAGCTTGTTCACCCCCATCCAGCTCCCAACAGCCTCCAGACAACTTTGACTGCCTCCTCGGAATCAGGAGGGAAGGAGAGAAAGAGTTGGGTGTCATCAGCATATTGACGGTTCCCCTACCCCAAACCTCTGGCTGATCTCTCCCAGCGGCTTCATGTAGATGCTGAACAACATGGGGGACAGAATGGAGCCTTGTGGCACCCCACACCTAAGAGACCAGAATGCTGAACAAGCATCCCCAGCATCACCTTCTGGGATCTGTCAGCCAGGAAGGAGCAGAACAACTGCAGAACAGTGCCTCCAAGCCCCAACTCTGGCAACCAACCCAGAAGAACACCATGGTCAATGGTGTCGAAGGCTGCTGACAGGGCTGCTATCAGACTTGTGCTATCTTTGTAAGAACCTCTTTATTTACAGATACAGGTGGGGCCTCTTTATCCACAGATCTGGCATCTGTGTATTTGCCCCACTGTGAATGCTGAACCCTCAGATCGCCCCCCTCCCGTAGACCTCCCAGACACTACCAGAACCTTGCTTCAGTCACATCTGGGAGGTTTTCTGAGCCTCTGAGAGGCCGCGAGCCACTTCACACAGCCTTTCTGAGGTTCAGAATGGTCCACTGGGTGGTTTTCGGATGACTTACCGATTTTACCGGTAGTTGTCTAGAAACTATTGCGGGTGACTTTCTGGGCCTCGGAGAGGCTACATGAGGTGGCACGTGGCCTCTCCAAAGTTCAGAAAGTCACCCGGTGTGGTTTTTGGATGATTTCTGGTAAAACCAAAAGTTGTCCAAAAACTGCTCTGAGCCTCAGGGAGGCCACCTGGAAAGGTGCATGACCTCTCTGAGGCTTAGAACAACTCCAGATGTGACTGGAGCAAGGTTCTGGTTGCATTTGGAACAAATATGGGCTCAAAAAACCACAGATTTTGTTATCTGCTGTTTATCATTGGGTGGGGGGGGGGATTGCAGGTAAAGAAGTTTCACTGTATACATGTTGAGCAAATTTTCAGTGGGCAAAACTACACATTCCATCAGATGTTCTATGCAACTACTGTATGCCAATATTTTTATATTTTTTCATGGCACATGAGGAAGTGATCCAGATTGGGACCATGGTGAGGTCAGGTGACATTAACCCTTTGCTCCTTGACTTGATTCTGATCTGAACATAACAACAGCCCTGCTTGATCAGGCAATAGGCCCATCTAGTCCAGCTTCCTGTATCGCACAGTGGCCCACCAAATGCCCCAGGGAGCACACAAGACAAAAAGAGACCTGCATCCTGGTGCCCTCAACAGCACCTGGCATTCTGACATAGTCCATTTCTAAAAACAGGAGGTTGCACATACACATCATGGCTTGTAACCCGTAATGGATTTTTCCTCCAGAAATTTGTCCAAACCCCTTTTAAAGGTATCTAGGCCAGATGTTGTGGCATCACCACATGTTGTGGCAAGGAGTTTCACAGACCAATCACATTCTGAGTAAAGAAATATTTTCTTTTGTCTGTCCTAACTCTCCCAACACTCAATTTTAGTGGATGTCCCCTGGTTCTGGTGTTATGTGGGAGTGTAAAGAGCATCTCTCTATCCACTCTGTCCTTCCCATGTATAATTTTGTATGTCTCAATCATGTCCCCCCTCAGGTGCCTCTTTTCTAGGCCTTAGAGGTCCAAACGCTGTAGCCTTTCCTCAAAAGGAAGGTGCCCCATTTTAAGGAATCATTTTAGTCACTCTCTTTTGCACCTGATCCGGATCAGCTCTTCACTGTGATTACTCTTTAACCGGAATTTTTTTTAAAAAACGGTTGGCAGTGGGAGTTTTTCAGTCAAATAGTTGATGTAGGTGGTGATCTACACTGGGACCATGTCAGAGACAAAGGGTTAAATCTCTCTCATGGTCCCTATTTAAATTGAAGCCCCTGCACATGCTGTATAACCAGGAAAAACAAGCATGAAGCTTAATAGCATGTGATTAAAGTAACATCTAGTTTGACCCTGAGAGTTCCTTTCAGGCAGTTTTAGTTCACAGCTGATCATCACCCTGGAATCCAGCTCCTCTCCAGGAATCCGCTTAGCCAGCCATGCAAACACACAAAGCTGTGTTATACTGAGTCACTCCATGGGTTCATCTAACCATTGTTCTGCCAAGCATTTTCCACAGAGGGAACTTGGTAGTTCCAGCTATCTCTACTTATTCTCTGTGAACTTGTGCCCCTTTGCTAATATTTCTTTCTTTTCTCACCCACCTTTTGACTCACTCAGTCTTCAAAGTGGCCTACTCAGTATAACACATTTGTGTTTGTTCTCTGTTTACTACCTAAAGAGCTACAATGTGTGCATGCACACCCACATCCAGGGTCACAAAGTTATGGACATCCAACTTACAGGCAGCCACATCAGGGATGAGTGGGTCAGGAGTGGGGGTGTAACAAGGCAAGAGAGAGTAGGGGAGGAGTGGGGGAAATGGAACAGTGATGAGGCAGGGAGGAGGGCAGATCAGGTCTAGGAGGGGGCCGGTTCTGTGGTGGTGGCAGCACATGCCAGATCCTGATCCTGTTCCGGAACCTGAACTGCCTTCCCAGGTCAGAGCTGGCACAGGTCTGAGTTGAACCACAGGGCCTGCAGAGGCTTCCCCAGGGCAAGGGAACAAATGTTCCCTTACCCTGAGGAGGCCTCCCAAGGCTGAAACTCCTTAGTGGGATCCATCAGAGCCTGCACTGGTACCACTGCATCATTGCATGGGGAGTTGCAGTGGATTGGGCTGTTAGAAATGAAAGAGGAGAATGGAGTAAAAGAGGGTGGCCTGTGGGTGCTCCTGCCCACCGTTCTTTTCTTCTGTCCTCCACAGTTCCTCTTCCACTTCATCTTCCTCTTCCTTTTCCAACTCAGGGAGTGAGAGAAGGAGGAGGAACAGTGGAGGTGAGGAGGGTAAATGGAGGTGGTGCTTCCCACCAACCTGCTGCCTGTGGTGACTGCCTCAGTTGACTTCATGCATGGCTCAACCTCGGACCTCATCTAAAACACTCTGGACAAGGAAGTATGAGTTGGTGTTAACTGCACTGGCAACCGTGGTGCTGCTCAGTATACAGTAGAATATACAGTGCCAAGATAGGGATGGCAAATACCCAATTGCTAGAGTAGAAGTATTTTATGCTTGGGAAAGAAGTGAGAAGATAAGACAATGGATGTTCACTTAGACACAGGCTACTGTCTAATGGGTCAGACAAATTATTGAACTACACAGTCCAGGTTCAGTGGGCACTCCAGCTGGTGATGCAAGTCTTTGTGTACAATAACACCTAAGCATATATATTGGTTTAGTGAGTACATAGCACATCATTTCACATTTGGAAGCAGTGCATAGCTTTGTGATGAATCTGCATCAGACAGAGGCCCATTTTAAAATTTTATGTACTGCTAATAGTTATACTTGGGGCTTTTTCTCACAGAAGGATACTGCAAAGTAATAGTCAAAGGTCCCTGTTCTACATCATTTTATTTTTTTATTTTTTGGCAGAAATCTGTTTCAAAGTACCATCTGTTTATTTTATGAAACTGATGGTTTATTTAAAGAAGTCTCGATGAAGGCACAATGCATTCACCTTGTCTAGTTTAATAGAGGCAGAGGATGATTAGAGTGTGCTTTAATGCTCGCTGTACATGCCATGCCAGAAACCAAGCCTCAGAACATTTTCAGTGTTGATAGACCCAGCTTGCAAAATTTTGTCAAATAAATCAAACAGTTCTGGGGGCAAACCCATGTTGCTTTAAAACCACGAAATGGGTCAGTGGGTGTGGTTATTCACATGGCTGAGTGGTGAATGTCTAGATTAAAATACATTTTGCCACACTGGTTTTTGGAGGATTGTTTTGGCCAAGTGTCCCCATGCCACGAGCCAAAACTCTGGTCAGTATTTTTACAACAGAGCCAGGAAAAACAAGAGAGGCTTAGCCTGCGAAAAAAAAGAAATGAAGATGTAGTGAAGGAAAAACAGTAGTCTCTCTGCCACTGCTTTACTCAAGCCATATGTGGGCTTAAACACAGGAAATACCCACCAGTTACCGCAATCAAGCCAGAGGCCTGAGCATCAGAAAGTGCCTTGTGGAACTAATTGGACTCTATTAAGATTGTCATTGACATGGGAAAGCCTTCTGAAATCTTAAATCAGAACATTCAGACTTTCAAGACGGAGAGCAAAGGATAGCACTCCTAGAACTGATGCTCTAATGGAAAGAGAAAAGTAGCGCTTCAGCCATCCAACTGATCATAAACACATTTACGCAAAAGTAAACAGTGCTAAGTCTAATGGTACTTATGCTGGGAGGAAATATTTACAAGTTACATTCAGGTGAAATAATGTATATGTCCTGGTGAGTTTCTGCTTTTTATCTTTTTGGCCCCTTCTGTTCAAAGAAAACATTTTTTATGCAGGCATAAAGAAACGAGGTCCACCCTTTAACAAACTGAAGTAGACAATCAACTGTGTTCAAGGCACTGTGTGCATGTGCATGTGTGTATAGTTGGAAAAATGGAAGCTAGATGTGACTTTTGTTTCACTCGCATGATAAACTTGACTGTTAAAAAAGAAAAAAAACAAATCCTGTGACTTGAACTTGCCAACAACCTTTTGGGGGAAAATGTGCACTTTTGCATTTCCATGCTGGATAATCCCTTGTTGAATTACGCAAATAGCACCTTGGTTTGCAGTTCAGTGGTTTGTTTTGTTTCGTACCATTATGTTAATGCTAGCTGGATCTGCACTACAGTCACATTTGATTGAACTTGACAACTGCTATGGCTTTATGATTGCCAATAAATTTCAGTTCTTGGGTGAATTTTTTGCTTTCTAGGATCTTTCGATCTACAGAGCTGTGTGCAGTTTGCCTTATGTTCTACTGCTGAAGAAATGCAAAATTTAAGCTTTCAATTTGTGACTAGGTCTGGGGTGTCCAAAGTTTTTGGCTGGAGGGCCACATCATCTCTCTGACACTGTGTCAGGGGCCAGGGGGGGGAGGAAAGAATTAATTTACATTTAAAATTTGAATAAATTTGCATAAGTTTACATAAATGAATATACTAAAGATGAACTTATATGAATGAATGAAGGTCTTTCAGTAGCTCAAGGCCTATAAAAGGCCTTGCACAAAGCAAGGTTGGCCTTTCCTCTGCTGCATCACAGACATCAAACAGCAAGCAGTGGAGGGAGCCCTCACCCCACAGCTCATGCGAGAGGTCAAACAGTTGCCCTCACACTGAGAGCAGTTGCGTAGGGCCAGTGTGGGCTCCAGCAAATCTCCGGACGGCCAGAGGCTCATTGGAGACTGGGGGCTCCCTGAGGGCCACATTGAGAAGCCTCGAGGGCCGCATTTGGCCCCCGGGCCGGGGTTTGGGTACTCCTGATCTAGGTGGAGCATTTGTAGAGTCTCAGGCATGCTCAAACACAAACATGTACCTACTTTCCTTTATACCACATACCTGCTTTGTTTTACTACTATATGCCAATACAGTCTCTGAATCCTTAAAATGGCCTAGCAAAACCAAGGTATAGAAAGCCCTCCATTGTGCCATCGTGTTCCTCACTGCCCTGTGTTAATCCACCTTTCTTTGCCTTCTTTGTGCAACCTAATTACAGGTTATGTGCTGACCTTCCCATCCACATCAGCAGCAGGCATGGGGTGGGTGGACCCATACTTCACTGACCCCTGCTATCATGCATTGACCAAGAGCTTTAAATTAAGGACAAAATATAGCAGTTACTCATACCAATAGTATTTTCAGTGGGAATATCATATAGATCAATTTCTTTTAAAATGCTTGTTATAGCTCTGCATCACATAATGTAAACTTTAACGATTGCATTTGAGATAGACAAAAGTATTTCTTTACTCAGCATGTGGTTGGTCTGTGGAACTCATTGCCACAGCATGTGGTGATGGCATCTGGCCTAGATGCCTTTAAAAGGGGATTGGGCAAATTTTTGGAGGAAAAATCCATTACAGGTTGCAAGCCATGATGTGTATGCGCAACCTCCTGATTTTAGAAATGGGCTATGTCAGAAGGCCAGATGCAAGGAAGGGCACCAGGCTGCAGGTCTCTTGTTATCTGGTGTGCTCCCTGGGGCATTTGGTGGGCCGCTGTGAGATACAGGAAGCTGGACTAGATGGGCCTATAGCCTGATCCAGTGGGGCTGTTCTTATGTTCTCCTGAGATTCTTCCATATATTCGTTAGTTTTTAAAGTGCAATAGGATTATGGATGGGCAGATCTCTGTTTTCATTCCATCCAAATTTTGCATAGTTTATTTTGATTTTCATTTCTTCTCTTCTGCTGAAAATTACTGGATTTTCCACATCAATAAAAAAATCCTTTAAAAAAAGTATTTCATATTTACTGACCAAACAGCTGGTGTGCTAATATATTGCAAAGTATGAATTTAAATATGTACTTTTCTGCATGCATACTGAATGCATAGGCATATTTGTACAATGTCTTGGAAAATTCAATCCAGTAAGGGGAGGAAGGGATTCAGAACCATGTGTTCCATTGTGAATTTTTGCACAAGACAAATTCAGTAACATACTTAATGGTAGGCTAGTGTGCCTACCATACTTACTGGTAAGGAACTTTGGCAAACCAATAAATTTTCTGTAGCTTGTGATTGGCTCTTCCTGAGATAATAAACACTTTAGCATAAAACAGTGAAAGCCACACATTGTTAGTTCAATGAAATTTACTTTCTGACAAATTAGGCTATACAGCATGTCAGCACACACTTCAGAGGGGAACATGCTAATAGTTCAGCATATGGGTGTTACCTAGGAGCTTTACAAGACATTTGATTAGATATTGTTTGACTCTTGAGATTTTATTACCTAACAAATAAAAATGTGCAATGTTAATTTTTGTGTGTGGGAGGGAGGATGGACTTTAAAACAATATTTTTATTCAGACCGTAATCCCATAGCTGTGAATCACAGTTACCAATTTGATGCCTTATCACTTTTACATAACAGTTTAAAATTTGCTGTTAGAATGAAGCCTTTTCTGAAGGCATCAAATTGGTAACATGCTCTGCAAAAGCAATATATTTACATAAACATGTCCTTCATGTTTCACTGGGCGCCTATGTATTTTATATTTAAACGTGCATATCGTGCATATTAAACGTGCATATTAAAAAAATAGAGAAAAAAGTGAGAATCAAACTTCCTGTATGCATGTTGGTCACAGGCCAAAATGTTTGAAATTAACCCATTTCTGCCAAGCCCATGGGTGTACATATTTGATCCCTTTTGTGTATATGCAACGTTGGGCAGAAATGGCTTTTATAAAAAGAAAGATATGATTTTTTTCTTTTGGAGTCTCAGATCAAGGCTCCTAAATGAGTGCTGAGTGCTATTTGAATGATGACAGTAGTTGTAAAGGAATTATAAAGATAGATCATTTGATTTGTCTTGATGTAACTCAAGACAGCACTGGGGATGAAACCAGAACAAAGTTTCTCTTCAATTTGCTCTTATCAATTCAATTTGCCATTATCAAAAACCTAAAACAGTTCTTGCACTTCCCTATGCACAAAGATTCTTGGCAAAGAATGTTATGCGACAGAACCACAAATAATTGGAGGGGGTTTTGGAGCATTTTTTAAAGTAAAAGCTTTAAATTGGTTGTCTTATATTTTCTCTGTGTTGAAGTTATGCTTGCTGTTGTTTTTCAGGCATTTTTATGTAACCATCTGTTTTAGTAAAAGCTTGTATGTTCCCACCTAAACTATTCCAGGACTTGCAAACAAACAAAATGTGCACAAACAATTTTATTGCTCTTATGGTGAAAATCACACAGAAGATACGAGAAAGAAGGAAGCAAGGCCAAAAATGATTTATGGTAGGAACTAGGCCTGATGAAAATACTAAGGCAGAGACATGCTATGAAAATGCTATGGATGAAATGCTATATAAGATTCACGCTGAGACACTTTTTGTTGTTACTAAAGCATCTAAGTAGAACTCGATAATATGGAATGCGTAAGGTGTTGTGGAAGGTGCCCTCTTGTGGTTTGAGAAAGAGGATCGAAAAACTGTGGAAAGAGGCCCTGCCTTAAGGGAGATAGAGATAAAGCTTACCGCTCTGCTGGCGTAAAGGCATTTAAGAAGCATGAAGGATGCTGCTTCTCTATATTTTTACAAAATATTTCAGTCTTTGGGCCATTATGCGAAACAGGAATTTTGTTTCAGCTGAAACATTGCTATTCTCAGCTGCCAAAATACCTAGGCTTCTCTCGCTCTCCCTTTTGGTAGTTTCAAAATGAAAACAAGCAAACAAAAAAAACTCAGAACAGTACATGCTTTGTCCTTTCTAAAACTTAGTGTCAAAGCTGATGGAAAAATCAGGAAGCTTGAATGAAAGCAGTCCTCATTTTATAACCAGAAGATTGGAATTTGATATAATCACTGATTGATAAATATAAAACAATAACAGTGTTTAAAAAAATTAATATTAGTCTTCTCATTGAATGTATTTGTAACAAAAAATGAATTTTTGTATGCCTCTGTAAGGGTCTTTTCTTGATGACCCTGAATAAATGGTTGAATTAGAGCACAATCGTAGGCATGTCTACTCAGTTCCATTGTATCCATTGGTGCTTATTCTCAGGAAAGTATGTATAGGATTGGAGCCTTAGAGCCCAATCCTGAGCTTGGCGCTCCACTGAACTCAATGGGATTTACTTTTGAGTAGACTTGACTAGGTTTGTGCTGTATGTCCTGTATTTTGTTTGTAATACTGCTGGGTGGATTTGCCCAAACCTATTCCTTGTCTTTTTCCATAGTGGGGCCTAGCTTATGGAACTTCCTGCCTTGTTAGATCAGACAACCCCTATCTATCTTGCTGTTTTGCTGCCTGCTGAAACATTTCCTTTTGGAAGACCTTTCCTTTTTCCAGTAGAGTTGTCCAGGCATTGAGCCACTCTGGGTGCAATCCTAACTTGCGCTGGAACAGGCAAGCCAGGAGCATTATGGCCAGAAGTGGCTTAGCCAGAGGTAAGGGGAAACTCTTCCCCTTACCCCTGGGTAAGGGCTGCTGACCACAACATGTCTTCTCAGACTTGCACCACCTCCTGAGGTGGCACAAGTTCGAGGAGAGCGGAGCGGGACTTGGGCCGGCCGAACTCAAGGTTTGGATTGTGCCCTCTGTCATCTCTGGATGGTTTCTTCATTTGCTATGGATTTGTATTTGTTGGTACCTTTTAAAAGAATGTTATTGTATTTGTACAATAGAGATCAGCCACTTCTCACTTTTCTGTCCCCATTACTGAACCTGCAGTATATATTTCTAAAAACAAAAATAGAATAACACAGGCCTGAAAAATTGAGGGTCAGAAAAACTTTTTTCAAAATTTTTGGTGGTTTTATATGAATTTGGGTTTCCAATTCCAAAAATGGCCTCAGTTTTGTCTTGTCATGTCTAATTTCAGAGATATGTCATAGCCTCACTGATGAATGGTTCATACAGCTTCCTTGTGAGGAAGCCATGGCGTAATGGGTGTTAGCCTGTGTAATTATTCTGGAATTAATTCAGAACAAATGGATTAATTTCCCAGACATTCAAAGCATGTCTCAGAAACAAGGTTAGGTTCCTTGAGTGGATCAGGCCTCCATGTGATGGAGTGTTGCTGAATATAGGTTGACGTATTCACAAGGGTTCCATTCCCAGATGGCAAAAATCGCATTAAAGCAAATCCATTTAAAAAACAATGTCCCTTTGCTAGGCGATTTTAAAACAGCTTTGCCTGCCTTTGTGATGCAAGACAGAGTTATTTGGCAGACAATCCATCAATCAGTCTCTCTCCAGGTGCTTAGAAAGGCTTCACTCTGAGCCACCCCTCCCAGACTCAGCACTGGGAAAGAATGCAAAGTGATTGTCTTTCTTTCAAGCACTCAGGGAGAAGGGAGGGGTCCCTTGCCTTGGAATGAAGCTGTTCTAAGTGCTTGGAGAGAGAATGATTAATGAATTGCCAGCTGGCTGCCTTCTCTCGCATTAATGAGGTTATTGTTAAACGACTTTTTTCCTTTAATATAAAGGGCCCTTCTCACCACTTTGAGATAAAACCGCAAGATATAACCGCAATTATCCATGGATAATTAGGTTATACCTGTATTTAACACTTAACATGCATTACCGAAAAACACGCATTCGCTGAAAACTGAAAGTGCGTTTAAAACACCTCCAGTGGGCTTTCTGAAGTTCACAGAGGCTGTTCGCATTCTCTGCTGGCCTCAGAAAGTCAGGAAGTTGGAGTCCCAGTGATCCAGAAATGTTACGTCACTTCTGGATCACATGATGTTGTGTGTCTCACCAGCACATAATGTCATAGCATTATGGCATGTACGTCACTGGCATGTATGGAACAGCAAGAAGGATGTCAGAGATCCAACTTTCACCTTTCGCTGGTAAAATCGGTCACTCCCCCTTTGGGTGAAGGGGAGGAGAGAAAGAGATTTTAAAAATTCATAGACGATCCTGAAAAGGAGTAAGAGAACACAAAGTATTTTCCCCTGTTTGGCATGGTCATTGAGGATGTTGGGTGATTGATTAACGCTGCACAGCAGGTATCTTACACACACCCAAGTATGGAGTGAAGCAAGAACTTAAAATAGAGTAATTATAGTATTATTGGACATGGAATAAATTGGTCCCTATTGGCTCAGTAGCCAACCACCCATCCAAAGTATTGATTCCTTTCCTGGAATCTTCCCATCTCCCAACTTCCTGATTGGCTTTACCTAAAGACCAATGTTTTGGACAACAAGGGACAATGGGATTTAGACAGGGGAGATGGTGGCTGTCTAGAACCTGATAATGGGGTTAATGGCTTCAACTTGGTGAGGATGGGATGATGATGGGACTTGGTGAGGATGGGGAGACTTGGTGAGTTGCACCCTGGCTGGGCACCCTGGAATCAGGATTCTTTGTTCTTGTTTGTCTAGACCTATTTTAACTTGGACGGCAGGACATCACAACATTTGTGCCATGTCTTTTGCACCCAGGCAGGGCTTCATCATAAGCAGGGGTCACCTGTAGAGAATTCCACCCTCCCTGTGACTTTTCATGGAAGGAGGAGAGGAAGAAAGAGAAAAGGAACTTTTCAACTACAGTGGCATAGCTATGAGGGGACACAGCACTATGTTTTGCAGGGTGCCTCAATGTGCTGTGCAAGCTGCCCCTCCTCACCGTCAGAGCCATTTCTAGCAGTGAGAGCAAAGTGAAGAAAACTGGGCATTAGAATACATATTCATATCCCTTAGTAGAATTGCTCCTTTGTTATCTCCTTAACAGCTACACCCTCAGTCTAAAAGACCCAGCAACTCACTTACTTTCAATATTGCCCACTTCTCATTAAAATCCCACCAACTTGTTTTCCTAGACCTAATCTCCAGGGTTCCCTCCCCTGGACCCTGGTAAGCAGTGGCAAGCACACCTTACTCGCACTCCTTGTCGATACCTTCCTAGTCATATTTTGTTTATGTTTAATATTTCTATAGCTTCTCTGTGTAATCTCCAATCCTTGCTAGTGATTGAGGGTGTTCAAATTCCATCAATGTCCAGTTTTTAGGGCATGCTCCACTACAGCTGATTTTTCCCCTTGTCCTAATCTTGTCCTAATGTACAATGTTTCTTATGTGCTGTGAACCTGGTGTTGATTCTCCCCTTCATCATTCCTACATAAACCTGGAGTCTTTGCTAGAAACCAGGAGTCTGTATAGAAAGATCTAATTAACATATAAAATTATCTACCTTATAGTAGAGTATGTATGTATGTATGTATGTATGTATGTATGTATGTATGTATGTATGTATGTAGTACAGTATAGATGGATGGATAATGTATGTATGGCCAATAAATGAGATGGCCATTAGCTTTAGAAGGGAATTACTGGTAAATTCATGGAGCACGATTAAATTCATGAAGCAAGTGTTGGCCAGATCAGGCCTATCAGGCCTACCCTTGCCTATCTGAGGGTCCCTCTGGCCAGACTGACCCTAAAACCTCAAGGAGTTGGTAGGAAGCATCATGAGGCTTTGACTCAGGGCCTCCAGAAACCTGGCATCAGAACTGTCACAGAAGACGTGTTTGTCAGTGACTATGTGTCACCTCCAGGTTTACCAATTTCAGGGGAGCAATGGTGGGAGAGGACTGGTACTTTCATCCTCTGCTTGTGGATTCTTCACATGCATCTTGTTGGCAACTGTGAGAAACAGGTTACTGGATGATATCCGATCCAGCAGGGCTTTTCCTGTGTCCTTAATATTGGTTGTCATATAGGACAAGTGATCTAAAACAAGGTGGTGCATTAGAATGAGATCTGGAAGCAAAAGGAAGGATTGAAGTGAGCAAGAGGGCAAACAGAGAGACAGGCAGATGCTGGAAGAGGGGTCAGCAGACAAGTCCAAACTGGCCTTTGCCTAGGCAAACTGTTGCACAGGTGAAGATGGATAAGCTCTCTCTCTCTCTCTCTCCACACACACACACACATACACACGTACATACATACCAGTGCACACAGGAATGTATGTATATACCACAATAGCCCCCTGAACCACTGCAGGAAAAGCAAAGAGAAGCCTACTCCAGCAGTGTGCTGCTTGAGCCCACCAATCAGGTAGGCCTTTGAAATTCTCCCTGTGACATCTGTCTTTTCAGAATTATGTCATGTGTGTGCCGCCTCTCCCACATGATTAGGACAGCTGGTGAGATGTGTCATCCAAACTGGTCCAAGGATAAGGAAAAGGTAGTCATTTTAAACTTCAAGAATCTCTCTCTGGCAATGAGTTCTCACCAAGTGCATGCAGAGCTTTATGATTCGGTGCATGCAAATTCTTAATGATGAGGAATCCAGGTGATAAACTCACAACCATCTTAGTGGCTGAGATAGGTTCCTTTCAAAAATAACATATTCAAGATAAAGAAGTGAATGGTAATTAGCAGCCTGATTCAAAGTTGCCGGTGCTGCAGCACTGATGCTGGGTGTTGGGAATATGTGCTGTAAGCAAGCTGCACTGACAGGGAAGCCTGCATCACCCCTTAATCACAGCAGCAGTAGCTAAGTTGTTGCTGCCAGAGCTAAGGTAAGTGCAGAGTAATGCAGGGGTGTGGGGAGGGTGGTGGGTGAGCTTGGGGGCAGCAGGGGAGGTTTACTTAGTGGGGAAGGGTGGAATGTGGTGAAGGGTGGGCTGATGCTTGCAGCCTCTGCAGGGCTTTGAAGAGCCTCCAGAGGCGAGGGGAATGCAGTTCCCCTCGCCTCTGGAGGGTGCACCGGGGGGGGGGGCTGCATAAGCAAAACCATGGATAAGTGAAACCCCAGATATGGGACTCATGGATACAGACCTCCCCCTCCCATAAATTTTTATTTTGCCCTTTCTTTAAGGCAGTGATTTTTAACTTTTTTCATCTCATGGCACACTGACAAGGTGCTAAAACTGTCAAGTCACACCATCATTTTTTATTTTTTATTTTTTTACAATTGACAAGGCAAACTGCACTGCTGGGGGGGTGGGCTCACATCCCCCAATTGCACTGCTAATGAACGAAGTTTGTGGATGACACTGAACTTTTCTGGGTGGTGAAGGGATTGCGAAGAGCTCCAGAAGGATCTCTCCAAACTGGGAGAATGGGCAGCAAAATGGCAGTTGTGTTTCAATGTAAAGTAATGTATATTGGGGCAAAAAAATCAAAACTTCACATATAGGTTAATGGATTCTGAGCTGTCTGTGACAGATATGGAAAGAGATCTTGGACAGCTGGATGAAAGTGTTGACCCAGTGTGCAGCAGCAGTGAAGAAGGCCAATTCCATGCTAGGGATAATTAAAAAGGGGATTGAAAATAAAACTGCCAATATTATAATACCATTATACAAATAGATGGTAAGGCCATATCTGGACTTTTGTGTTCAGTTCTGGTCACCACATGTCAAAAAGGACATTGCAGAACTAGAAAAGATGCCGAAGAGAGCGACCAAAATGATTACTGGGCTGGGGTACCTTCCTTATGAGGAAAGGCTACAAGGTTTGTGGCTCTTCAGTCTAGAGAAGAGATACCTAAGGAGGGACATGATTGAGATATTCCCAGGAAGCTATGACCATTAAAGTGGAAAAGTAGAGTAGCTAATATCATATTTATATAAGACTAACAATATATTCTGGTATAACTCCATAAATCAGAAACATGAAATGGTCTCTTAAGCGGGTAGGCAGAATGTGGAAGGTGGAATCTGATTAATTTTCCTGTAACTACTGCATAGGGAGATGGTGGGGCCTGAGTCTGATGAACATTTGGTGCACACTGAATCTTAAAAAAAAAATAATCGTAGAACTTTGTACATATAGTGTATTGATCACCTGACTGTGTAAAAAAAAAAAATCAGTACTCACAACATGCGCAAGTCCACAATCTACTTAAAATGCAAAGGCATGCACCATTGTACTTTTCAAGGCACATACAATACTAAAAATAGCAGCAGAATGTCAGCTGAGGACTAGGGCATTCCAACACTATTATTTGAACTGGTTTGTAACGTGTTTAACTGTCATATTCCCAAGTAGTGGTGAGGATGTGATGAATGAATAATGGGCTTCCATTTTTCTTTGTACCTAAACAAATGTACCTTTAAATGAATGAGGTGTAAATGAGATTCAATTCTGGAACCCCCATTTACTCACATTCACAAAATAGAAAGGCATATGGGGGCATTAGGGATAAAATGTCAGTTGCAAGTTGAGACCATTTTTGGTGGCAATTTTTACCCACAATGACCTGGAACAGAACTGCATCTGAGGCACTGTGGAAAAATTAAAAATGGCAGCCACTGGTCTGTAGCTTCCACTGCTGGAAAAAGCAATAAATAAATAAATCCCGAAGATGAATATGGCTTGTGAAAATGAACAAAACACAAACAAATGAGAAATGAAATGAACAGATGAACAAACAAATGAAACAGCTAAACAAATGGGGTTTAAATTATGGAAATGGAGTAACAAAACAAAGTTCATTTATTCAAACAAAGATGGTAATCTAGTTGTCTAATGTATCTGCTACTCCAATAGAGAATTCTTAGCACTCTGGGAAAGCTACAATCTCCAAGTCTCCTTGGGAAAAAGTATTAACAGATCAGTTTTAAGCTGATTTAAGTGAAGTTTAGTACGCTTGTGCAAAAACCACTGGGACACTTTGAGTCTGCTCTGTAGGTTCATTTTACCCATACTGTAGCACAGTAGTTCTCAAACCTTTCTGCACTGGGACCCACTTTTTAGAATGACAATCTGTTGGAACCCACTAGAAGTGATGTCAAGGCCGAGAGTGACATCATCAGATTAGGCTTCAAACCTAAGCTGCAATCAGCCAAAGGTCCCATAATATGCAGTGCACTCATGCTGTTATTTCGCATAGCTCAGAATTCAAATGTTCCAGCTTGGAAGACAAAGCAGAATGCAGCCTAGGATCCTTCTCCAACCACACAGCCCTCCCCCATTTCTAGTGTTCCATCTTCTCACCTATTCAGGGCAAAGCAGCATGCCTCTCTTTATACCCAGCAGCTCTATATTTTCAATGGCTTCTGAGCTAGGTGCTGTCCATCTGAAACTGGCTCATGACCCACTTAGTGGACCCAACCCACAGTTTGAGAAACGCTGCTGTAGTAGATCCATCTTGCAATGGTTAACACTTTTCAACAAGCCCCAGTTCATGAAGTCATTCTGGAAGAAATGTTAAGGCAGGTTTATGCCTTGGTAAAGGTATGCAAGGTGGAGCTATCAGGCATTGTCCAGATCAGGCACTAGTCGAGAACCCATATCCTTCAGAGGACCCACCCAAATTGGCTTCTCCCTGAAACCTCACAAATAGAAATCAAGACCACTCCTATATCATGGTGTATCATGGAGAGTCCAGAGCAAGGCTCTGCCCCAGGATCCTTAGCAACCTGGCCCTGGTTTGCAAAATATATAAGGGATATCTTATCCCAAGAGTGTCACTCCACCACCACCAGGTCATGGGCTCAGAAATCAGCCATGGGTCCTTCTAGGGTCCTGGGCCTTCAGAGGCTGCCCAAAGATACCAACTGTTGATGCTGGATTTGAGTAGTAAATTAAGGATGAAAACTTAGTGAGGAAACTTTCAATAGTACATAATTCAAATGTATTACCTTAAAACATATTATTATGACTGTAATATGTTGAAATGTCTCTGCACAATCTGACAGTAGCATCCCAGCATCTTCTGCAACACTGCAGAGAACTGGTACAGACTGCATCTCTCCAGAAGCATAGCTAGAAGTGGGGCATCACAGTAAGTACCGCAGGCTCTGCAATGAGTCGTGTAAGCAGTCCCTCCTGCTCACCATTGGAGCCATTTGGGGCAGCAATGCAAATGTGCTGCACACCCCAATGGTGAGGGGGAAGGACTGCTTACACAGCATGTTGCAGCACACGCCATACTTGCCACACCATCTCCCCCAACTACACTTCTGCATCTCTCAAACTACATAGTACATTCATTTCAGATGGCAAAATATCTGAGGATAATCTAGGACAGTAGTTTGTGGCATTTGTATTTCCATCTGTTATGGTGGAAATAAAAAATCCACATGCTGAAATCTTTATTCAAAGAAAACTGCGTGAAAAAATGGCTTCATCAGACTTCAGGTGCTGCTGGGAAGTTTTATTAAGGTCTGGTGGGGGAGCAAAGGAATGGGTGGGGGGTGTCCCATATAGCAAGTGTTTGAACACACTATAAAGTATACAAGGTAAACTATAAATATGCAAGATGAAAAGCAGAAAGTGGATTTCCACTCTATTCATAAACCTTTCAACTGTGCTCCATAAGGAGAATTAAATCCTTCTTATAGTGCCAAATCCTACCTGGTGGTCATTTTTCATTACGTTGTATCCATTTCCAACTGCATAAACCACAGACTTCTTTTCTCTGCAGCCATCCTTTGGTCTAGACAGACAATTCTTTTGAGATCTGTTCTTTCTGATGGCTTTATCAGATTTCCATTCCCGTCCCCCCCCCTCCCCTTATAATCTCTAGTTTTTCTTGCACTGATGATGTGATGGCTTTAGCCATGGAGGCAGACCGACATCCCTAATTCAGTCAGCAGCCTTGGTGACAAGAGTTAGTTTAGCTGGGCTCCCTCATTTGTCCTTGTTGCAAGTGACCCTGCGCTTTGTTTGCTCAGCTAGAAGTGAATTGCTCTTGCAGCAGCTTTACAGGATTCCCCTCTGCTGCCCACATAGAAAAAAGCAACTCACTCAGAAGTGAGCAAGCAGGCGTCTTGGCTTCAGGTTCCCTTGGCTGTGTGTGTTCTCATTGCCGTGTCTAAACACCGCCTGCTCTGAGAAATGCTTTTCATGGGAGATTGCAAAACAGGGCCCCGATAAAGCTGTTTTTTAACATGGTAATTTTTGTTTATTTTCTGAGTGCGGGAAGACAGCGCTAGGGTCGTGCTGCAGTCCCGGATGTGTAAGGTATTTAAAAATCAATTCCAGAAACCAGAAGTCATTCTCCACAAGGCACTTTAGGGCATCGCTCCAGCCCCACATGCGGTATAAATAATGCAAAGCCAGTAGTCATCTTTTATAGTTAGCAAAGTAAAGCCAAAGAGGTAAAGACAAGCTAATAAAATAATTAATATTAGTGGAGGAGGAAAAACTGGTATATAGTAACAAATAAAGTTCTGTAGACATACCACTTAACCTTTAAAAAAATTATATACATGCCTATATGATGGCTGCAAATGAGCTTGTGATTTCCATCCAAAAAGTATTTGAGCAGGAAGTAAAACATTTTCCCAGTGGATGAAATAACATTCGGTTTTGCCAATCTAAGCAAGACCGTTTTAAATTGTGTGTGTGTCCAAGGGCTTGTTCTCCCTTGGCTTAATAACCCACATGCTGGAAACATTTCAAATGAAAGAGAGTTCACAGTTCTTTAGCCCAGCACTGAATATAGATGCCATGCATGTAAACAAGTAAACCATTATGTTTCTTATTGAGATAAAGAATACAATGATAAGTGGGGACTTTTCGGAAACAAAGGGCTTCCTATTGCGAGTGTGGATAATCTTCCAGCAAACCCTGTGTTTTGGCAAATCACATCAGATTAATCTATTAGGCATCTCCTTTCATTATCAAATTTCCGCTGCCTATCACAGTGGCTGCCTTATCGGGCACCCTGTTTTCAATGGCAGTCCCATTCCTAAGATTTCAGGTGCTAGCCTTCCATGCTCCAAAAACAGGTGTCCCTACTGTTTTCAAGCAGGTAAGGTCCCTGCACAGAAGCCTGGGAAAGGGCAGGGGTATCAGTCACTGTTCTACCTGAAGGAACAGGTAACAAGAAACTGTTGATTCAGTGAATTGAACTTAATTGGCACACATTACTCAGCAGTAAGTGTTTTTGTGAATTAAAATCCCTTCAAAAATTTCCTGACAAATGGCTTTTTGAAAAAAAAGACAGAACAAAAGAAGAAAAATCCCCAAGCAACGATATTCTTCCTGCTGCATTCTTTGCAAAAAATAGATTATGTGGTCAAAACAGACAAAATATATGAAAATATGAGCGTGATCATGAGAGCAACATGTCATCTGTACATGCAGTGGAAGGGCTGCAAGGCAAATTGCCTATACTGTATACAGGAGGAAATGGATTTCAAATCACAGCTGAAGGCTAATATTCCAACCAATTAGTGTGATGGATTGAGGTTTCTAGCTCTCACTAACCCTAGTTACTCAGCTGCCTTTTCCTTCCTCCCTATCACTGCATGGTTAATGAAACTAACTGGCCATATTGTTTGAACCCAAATCATGGTGTGAGACAGGACCCTATGAAAGAAGATGAGGATGCACAAGAAGAACAGAATTAAAAAAAAATCAATGTGCTTAGAAGTGGATAAACTTGTCATGTGGGGTTTGGGGTTCCAATACCACTCAATGAGAGTTGGTCCAGCTATGAAGTGGCTGTCTGAAGCAGCCGCTTTGCAGTAGATTGGGAGGAATGCAGTGAACTGAAAACAGGTCCCCACCTCCCACATCTGCCCCCAAGCCGACCACCAACTGAGCCATACCAGTCAGCTCTCTGATCCTCTTTTTGCTCAGTGAGAGAGAAAGTGGGGTGAGGATTCAGGCAGTGGGAGCACTCAACTTCCTCCTGTGCCACTGCTGCAACACAGTAAGCCTGTTTTGCTTGCTTGTTTTCACAAGTAAACAGGATTGCTTGGCACCACATTCTTAGCCTCCTCACCTGCCCACAAGGATGGTCCAAGACCTCCGGGCACCTGAGATGACGTTCCCGCATACCACCTCAGTCATGTGCATACACTGCATCCCTTTCCTTACCAGGAGCATGGTCTGCAGCCTGCCTAGTACAAACCACTTCCGTTTGAAATAGACGCAGTGCAGGTTTAGTTCCCAGCCTGCACTGCTTCTGCACAGAAGTGGCAAGGACCAGGCAGGCTGCAGGTTGCATTCCTGATAGGTAAACTAAAGGGAAGGGGGAAGGCTCCAAAACACCTGTTTCTGCTTACATAGTGCTTCATAAGCACAAAGTAGGCAAGGAGAGATTATCCGAGATAACAGGGCACTCTTCTTTTTCCCTTTTCTTCCAGTAATGCCTTCTGTACCTCCTCACTGCTTTCCATCCTCAAGTAGAGTATAAAACTTTAAAGGGAGTTGTGAGGAATAGCAAAGTGCTCCTTCCTTGCATAACATTGAAAATTTAAAGGGAGGCACTCCCTTTAAACCCCATGTGAGGAAGTAAGGGGATGATCTGAATCAGTTGGATCACTAGGGTTTGCGTCACCTGGTGTGGGAGACCACTGCATAACCCCCATGCAGTGGGTGGGGCAACATTCCAGGTGGTGGGCGTGGTGATCTACCATCACCCTGCCCCCACTGGTTTTTTGGCTGTACCTTTTGATAGAATAAAGATATTTCAATGCAGTTTGTTTCATTGCATTCTGCATGAAATTACACATTGATTGATATATAACATGATGGTATTATTTTTACAAACTGTGATTTTAGTGATTTTGGTCACTAGTAGTGTCACCTCCCCCAGGGTGTCAACTTACTAACACCTTATTGGAGCAGTTCTCAAACTTTTAGCACTGGGACCCACTTTTTAGAATGACAATCTGTCCAGGACCTATTATAAAGCAAATTAAAATAATTATAATTAAATTAAAGTAAAACAAATAATTAAATAAGGGGAAATCAGCCCTGTTCCACCAAGTGAATTTTCTCTGTAGCCTGCCTACAATAACCCCCCAAAAGAATCAGTAAGATTTTCACCCCTACCCAGTTCAATTTAAGTTCTTATATTTCAAGCATATCACTATCAAGACCTACCTGGTTTTACAAGTCTATGCCTGTCTACTCAGAAGTCCCAATCCTATGCCTGTCTACTCAGAAGTAAGTCCCATTATAGTCCGTGGGGCTTACTTCCAGGCAAGTGTGGATAGGATTGCAGCCTAAAACAGAAAAAAATTCACCTTTCCCTGTCAAGCCTCTGGTTCATTCTTTTTATGGGGGGGCTGCTTTCTGGAGCACTTGTTGAGCTCCAGTTGCATCAAATCAGGACCATTCTGGTGGCCTCACATTTCCCTTTGCCTGAGCTGCCCAGGTGCCAAAGCACGTGAGTAAATGTGACTGTGTGGCTTAATTTCGCTTTCCATAGGGCTCAATATATTCGCCAGCTTGAAGGGAGGGATCTCCTTCTCAGGTGTTTTTTTTGGGCTACATTCATTGGATTAGGACCATTCAGGTGTTGTTGGATTCCTCTCAGCCTGCCCTTCTGGTGGACTAAGGCATGTTCACCTACTTGTGAGTAAACGCACGATACAGCTCGGTTTCACTGTCCATTGGGCTCCATGCATTTTTTATTTTCCAGTTTTTTGCCAATAACTTTTGATAGAAAAGTGATATTTTACTCCTGTTTTTTGCATTACATTCTGCTGGAAATTCTGCATCCAACGGTATATAGCATGATGGGGTTACTCCTAACCACCGCAATTTTAGCACATCACCCCCCAGTGCACGTCACCCCCCTTGTGCATCGCCTGGTGTGGCCCACACCACCTGCCCCCTCCTAGCGACGCCACTGCATCTGATTCCCACTTGCAGTTAGCAAGCAAGGAGTGGATAAATATGACTTGCGTCTGCAGTGGCCTGGAGGGTGGCAGCAGCAGACTTAGAGTGTAGGGCACTCCAAATCCACTGCCACTTCCACAAACCACTTTGATGCAAGCCACCTCACATGGCTTTGTGGTTGGATTGGCCACGCTTGCCCAGCAAGAAGGCCAGGCAGATAAGAAGGAGAAGGAGGTCATCTGTTATTGCTTGCTCTCACTGGCCCTGTTGAAGCAAATTGGGATGGGCAAAGTATACTGGGAGCACCCACAGCATGTCCCAACCATCCTATTTATTTCAACAGGACTGGATGGAACAGAAGGAGGCACCATACACCTCAGAAAAAGGAGGCATAACTATACTACATTGCACCCTACCTCCTCTCCTTGCCCACTCAACTGTTTCTCTATACTGGTAGGCAGGTGAGAAGGAGGAGGAGGAGATAGGGACAGTAGTGAAGGGGCATGCAAATTCATTGAGTTTTTTTTTAGGGGGGGAATTTCAAATTGAAAGGGACAGCAGATCCGCTCAGACCACTCCTGCCCTCAGCCACAAACTGCACTAGATGAATTATCAGCCCAGCCTAATGCAGAGGTTTTTTCTGAGGAGGAAAAAGAAGATTATGTCCACAGCTCTGAGCTCCTTGGAAGAAGGGCAGGGAGAAAAATACAACAAGCCAGTGTTTAGCCTTATTTGATTGAATGCAATGCTTGTATCAGTCTTCTTGATCAGACAGCACCAAACAGGTCTTGACTTCATGAGTGTCTTTCTCACGCTATGTCTCTATATTTGGTGAAGGCTTTGCTTTTCTGCCCTAAACGTTGCTGCTAAAAAATTGGCTGCTGATACTTGACTGTCAAACTCAAGGCATTCAGGAAGGCCACCGTAGAGACTGCAGGAAGAGGGAGTCGGCTTTCAGCTCCCTGGTTTGACAGCAGGGCTGCTCAAAACACAAAGATGGGTCCCTAGTTATGCTTTGTGGGTAGGAAACATTTGATAAGCACATGCCTTCACTTCCGGTGCTCCACAGCAAGGGCTTTGTTTCATCTATGGATGATTAAATGGTCCATGGGGCAATTATGACCTGGAGGAAGGAACAGCCAGCTCGCTCCAGGTTTCCTCAATCAGCCTGATTGAATTTCTCAAAGGAAGGCATCAGTAGCGAAGGCAGCAGTCTCAATGGCTTTTCCTGGAAAATGTTCTATAGCTTAGAACAGTGCTGTCATTTAACTGCTTGCTGTTTCATTTTATTATGTGCAAATTTGTGGCTTAATAGATTTACAGTTGCCATAAACTTCCAAAATGGGGAAGTGACCAGATGAATGAAGAATGACCAGCATGAAGGCAGTTGATTCAGACGACATACAGCAATGTTCTGGGAATGTTTTAGTAAAACCAGGTTTTTAATCAGTACCAGAATGGGAAAGATTCACTCTTGCAAAGGCACAGCAACATCTAATTAACCCAGATGTTCACATCCACAGTTCATAGCATTTCTTCATGAATTCGCCTAAAGGACTGCACTTTTCAGTGGCTTTCTCCATTGAACTATAAAGGCCAAACAAAACAATTGTGTTGAATTCTGTACACATGTTGAACTGTCACTTTAGAATGAAATTTCACCCAATGTCCAGCCTAAATAGGATGCGTTGGAGACCAAAAAGGGGAAGAGTTGTACTCAACTTTGTGCACAGTTATTGATTGCATTGATTAATTTTTCTATTTCTGTCTTGCTCTTGCTTGGAATGGTTCCATACCTACTTAATTTCAGCAGTGTTGCAGCATCTGGTGCCATCAAACCATTCACTGCACCCAACTTACATTGAAATTATTATTCACCATATTTAGTTGGCAACCTTCAGTCTCGAAAGACTATGGTATCGCGCTCTGAAAGGTGGTTCTGGAACAGCGTCTAGTGTGGCTGACAAGGCCAATTCGGGAGTGATATTCACCATATTTATATTTGTGATATTCACCATGGGAATCTCTGGGATTCCACCACCATCACTCTGGGAGTGATATTCACCATATTTATATACTGCTTTTCAACAAAAAAGTTCACATTGCACCCAGAGAGGCACTTTTGTAACCAAATACCCCCATGAGCTGAGCTATATCAGGGCGGGTATTATTGGGAAGTGACTGAGGGCCCAGGCCCCTCAGAAGACCTGATTCCTGAGGCAACATCTATACTTTTGAGGGCTCAGACTGGCCTTCATGTGGAGCAACACTTGTGAGGCTGAGAAAGAATAGAACCGGCTTTCAAAGAACTTTATTGAATGTGAATTCCACTCAAATCTTCCCTGAACACTCCACTTTATTTAATGGCATGAAGTTACAGTTGAGTGTTTTGTTGAACTGGACTATCCCCCCTATTCATTTTCATAGCAATATAATAACCATATTCTTTTTTTTCTTTTTTTAATTATTTTCCAAAATAAAAACAAAACAACAAATATAAACAAACACATAACAAACACAAACTCAATATACAACACAAAAACACACCATTGGAGGGTGCAGGCAGTCATATATCAATATATCCAATCAATCAATACATATCTCCTAATCTTGTTCCTCTTCTAGTTTAGCCTCTTAATATCATTTGACTATCATATGCAATATGTAATATATCATATATACAATACATTCATCTAAATGCCATATCTTATACATCTACAACTTCATTTTCAACCAAGCATAGAATGGTCTCCATTGCTCTCTCTGTGTCGGTTTGCGCTGTTGATCCAAAATCTCTGTAAGTCTATCCATTTCCGCATAATAATCATATTCTGATTGTTATATGGGTTGCCATCCATATCATGGGCATGCATGAGAAGTGCTTTTCATGCGCATGTGTTTGATTTTCCTTGTGGCAATAACTCCCCATGTCTCATGGAGTCCTACTCGAGATGGCATGTGACCTGCAGAAGAAAGTTTTCAGAGAATATGGGTTGTGGTTTAATGGTAAATTTTGAAGTGCAGGAGCTTGTCATGATGTACCCTATAGACACACCCATTAAGGGCGCAATCCTAACCCACTTTCCTGCACCAACATAAGAGCAGTGTGGCTCTGAGATGAGGGAACAAACATCTCCTTATTCTGAGGAGAACTCTGTGACTTCCACCCAACTGCAGGATACAGCACATGTCTCATTGACACAGCTATGCCAATGCTGGAAAATTGGCCTAAGACAACTTTAAATTGCTTCATTATTTCTTCTTTGGTATATTCTGAAATGTGTTTCTACTCTGAAACGAAATATTCTTCATATAAAGATCTAGTTCATTTTGTCTCAAATTCTTGGAGTTGGTTGCAAAAGTTACAAATGTAGTTACAAATAGTTACAAATGTAGCCTTTAGGAAAGGCAATGACCTATATACATTAGCATATGCCCTTAGGCAAATTTCTCAGTTTGCCTTCTTTTAAGCCTGATGTTTCTTCTTAGCTATGGTGCTTCAAAAATAGGTTCAATGCAGCACCTGACTAATTTTGTTGATGATGTCACTGCTTGTGTCGTAGGAGAAGTTCCAAGACTGCATTTCACTCCTTTCTCCCTTGATGAAACTCCTGAGGGAAGGTGGGGAATATGAGAAGTCATTCTCCCCCCCTTTGCAGTGTCTTGGATCCCATATAAGAGCTTTATGGGTGAGTCACATATGTAAACTCATTTTTGCAGGAACTTAACAGAATACATAGAGTTCTGTGTAGAGCAGGGGTGTCCAAAGTTTTTGGCAGGAGGGCCACATCATCTCTTTGACACTATGTCGGGGGCCAGGAAAAAAAAAAGACATGAATGTATTCGAGATGGAACATATGAATGAATGAAGGTCTTGCAATAGCTCAAAGCCTGTAAAAGACCTTGCACAAAGCAAGGCCAACCTTTCCTTTGCTGCCACTGCTGCATCACAGATGTGATACAGCAAGCAGTGGAGGGAGCCCTTGTCCCACAGCGTACATGAGAGGTCGAACAGTTGGCTATCACACTGAGGGCAGTTGCATCAGGCCAGTGTGGGCTCTAGCAAGTCTCTGGAGGGCCAGAGGCTCATTGGAGACTGGGGGCTCCATGAGGGCCGAATTGGGAGTCCTCGAGGGCCACAAGTGGTCCCAGGGCCGGGGTTTGAGCACCCCTGGTGTAGAGAGAGAAGAGTGTCACATGATATCTTTTGCAACAGTCCTGTGGCTTATATTAGACTGAGATAGCAACATGCCCATGGCCACCCAGCAAGCTACTTGTCTGACTAGGGATTTGAATCCAGACCTTTGCTGTACACCTCTATACACTACAGCTCATAGATGTACATGATCGATGGTATGATATTCAATGTGAAAGTATTATTGGACACCTGTGAGATTTGAATGATCGACCATCTGTGTGGGAGGCCCAGAATCCTAGCAATTTATAACCTCTCAAGAACAAAGAAGGCATTCCATAGAACAATTCCTGATGGACTAATCATCAGACAATATAGCGGCACAGCTAATCTGGATGGCCCACTGCAAACATCCCGTGTGTTATTTATTCTTTTTTAATTGAATTAATTCAAAGCAAATTCCAGCTCCGCAGCTTCTCCTGCAAAAGATACCACCCTTCATTGCCAACGTCAAGGCTCTGATTTGTTTAACTGAGGGGATTTTTCCACAATGTGAATTTTAAATTTTGTTTCCTCATATGTTAATGCTAAAAACCTAAAATCTAAAAAGTCTAAAAGCATCCTGCTTAACCCTGCTCAGCCTACAGGTGTACACATTTGGTCCCTGTTGCGTGTATGCAACACTGGGCAGAAATGGCTTAAATTTGGCCAAGGGCTTACACATATCCAGTGATTTTTTTAAAATTTTTGTTTTTCATTCTGTTTCAACTGTAAGTAGTCCAATGTGAGGTTGATATTCAGAGAAAAGTTGAGGAAGATAGTAATCAGGTTTTTATGCTACCTGTCCTTCAATGAGTGCTGTGGCACCATGATTTATTTCCTCCTCTTTATCTTTGTACCAACCCTGCAATGTAGGACAGGCTGAAAACATGTGACAAGTCCAAGGTCACCTAGTAAACTTAGAGCCCAATCCTATCCAACTTTTCAGCTTCGGTGTAGCCATAATGCAGCTCCATTGTAAGGGAACACATTTTTCCATACCTTGACAAGGCCCCAGAGACTGCCCCTCCACCACAGGGTGCAGTGCACACCTCACTGGCACTGGAAAATTGGATAGAATTGGGCCCTTAATCCCTGAAAAAGGATTTGAATCCACATCTTTCTGGCTGTATTCTGACCAGGTCATATTCTAGCCATGATTCTACACTGACCTTGAAACAAGTGTTGCAGTTTTCAGGACAACAAACAATAGAGATGCTAGTGACAAGATGATGTCTTCATCAACTTGCTGTAAAGACAGATGAAATAATCCAACATATTAATGTGAAATATAAATGTTAAAAAACTGTAGTACTAAATCAGTGTTATCCTGGTCATTTTATTTTTGACAAACCCTCTTAATCATGAGTATTTCTCTTTATCCCCATGTGCACATAAGTTTTAGTAGAACAGTCAAAATGTACATTTAGAAGATTAAACCCATCATCCAGGAACTTTAGATCCACTGGCCAGTACCCTTTGTTTCTTAATTTGGTGCTGAAAAACAATATAGGGGACATTTCTGGAGTAAATTCTCCAGCAGGAGATTCTCATTGGTTGCTTCATTACTTTAAAATATTTGAATGCCCCAAGGAACAGCTCTTCTTCTAAACATTTGCTGGGCCTTAATAGAGCAACTGGCCCTCAAGGTGTTAACAGTCTGAACTCCCTCTAATGCCAGAGTGTTTATCCCTCCCAGCAGAGGCTGATTGAGGCCAGATGGCTGGGAGGAGGTCAGCTGACCCAGGGGCAGTACAAGAACCCAGAAGTCAGAGGATTTCTTGGATACAGGGCTACTAGGAAGGGAACAGAAGAAGAAAAATCACAAGAGAACAGAAAAAGGGTGCGGATGAGAGAGAGATCCTATTGGGTCCTGCTTATGTAAAGTTGCCCAGTATGTAAGTGACTAGAAGAAAAGGCCAAGGAACAGATCTGAAGAAATTTAGAGTGTATGCTTTGAAAAGCTGCCTGCCCAATGGCTGACTGCCTACGCTACCTGTGCATTGTGCATCAGACAAGAACTGCATTCATCTTTCAGAGACTTGTGGCTCTCCTTCTCCCATCTGTTGCTTTTGGTAATTAAATTCCAGGTGCCTTCCAAATGGGTGCAAAAGCTGTCACCATCTTAATGCATATGGAGTTGCTGGGAACCCAATTATGCTCACATGCATTAACCCTGAAGTAATGAATGATGTGCCTGACTCCCCTCAGCCTAATTAAAAATAAAGTCCATCATTATGAGCTTTCTCAGCAAGTATTAGAAAAAGCAAGCAAACATCAGTTTCTGAGTCCCTGGCTGGTCATGTTGGTACATGCACATTGAGGGTTTCTGTTGCTCCCTGGAAATCGTGCTGGAGAGCCATTTTCAAATGAACATAAGAACAGCCCCACTGGATCAGGCCATAGGCCCATCTAGTCCAGCTTCCTGTATCTCAGAGCGGCCCACCAAATGCCCTAGGGAGCACACCAGATAACAAGAGACCTCATCCTGGTCTCCCTTGTATCTGGCATTCTGACATAGCCCATTTCTAAAATCAGGAGGTTGTACATGCACATCATGGCTTGTAACCCATAATGGATTTTTCCAACAGAAACTTGTCCAATCCCCTTTTAAAGGCGTCCAGGCCAGATGCCATCACCACATCCTATGGCAAGGAGTTCCACAGACCAACCACACGCTGAGTAAAGAAATATTTTCTTTTGTCTGTTCTAACTCTCCCAACACTCAATTTTAGTGGATGTCCCCTGGTTCTGGTGTTCTGTGAGAGTGTAAAAAGCATCTCTCTAACCAGTTCTGTCCATCCCCTGCATAATTTTGTATGTCTCAATCATGTCCCCCCTCAGGCGTCTCTTTTCTAGGCTGAAGAGGCCCAAACACCGCAGCCTTTCCTCATAAGGAAGGTGCCCCAGCTGAGTAATCATCTTAGTTGCTCTCTTTTGCACCTTTTCCATTTCCACTATGTCTTTTTTGAGATGTGGCGACCAGAACTGAACACAATACTCCACAAATGCAACAGCTCCCCCCTCCAAAATATATCAGAAGCTTATGTGTTGAAGAAGTCAGCAGCCACATAAAATGATTGCAAGGAACAAGTCAAGGAAATGGACCTGAATAGAAGGCAGGAAGTCTTGTCTAGTGGGTAGAGCCTCCGTTAGCCCGAAGATAACATCAGAAGGTTGCCAGTTTGAGGAAGCCGGCAGCTCCCTGAACGACTGAGAATGGAGAGACCTTGAAGCAGCTGACAAGCTGAGCTGAGTATTCCACCTGCTCTTGGTGTGAGCAAGAAGCGTCTTGGCTGCCCTCCATGTGAGAGATGGAGCTGCTTGTCAGCCTGCATGGGAGCACTGGAGGCCAGAAGTGAGACCAAACCAGGAAGATCCATCTGAAATGTTGGTTCTTGAAAGAGAGAACCTCTATGTTTGTAAAAATCCCCTTGAGGGATTTAGAAATGCCTGCCTATGTAAACCGCCTTGAATAAAGTCAGAGGAGTAATCCAATGACCAGAAAGTCGGTATATAAATACCTAGTTGTTGTTGTTGTTGTTGTTGTTGTTACTGTCCCAGCAAAAGGCTGCTTAGTTGGAAAGGTCACATAAGATTCTAGCAATCAATAAGTTTCATCACAAGTGAGGGATAGTCAAATAAGACATAGGAGTTAGCTTTAGTTGCTGTAATGCTTTTGTCTGTAACTTGTAAACTCATCTTAGTAACTGTGTGTTCTATATAACCTAAATATTTATTCTATAGTAAACTCATAAAATCTACCACTGTGTTGTCTATGAGAAGGAATTGGTTCATCTAAATTCGGTTTTGGCCATTTCATCCACATTACTGAGTATTTTCCTAGGGCCTTGGTGGTTTGTACTGCTCTGAACTTAAGAACATAAGAACAGCTCCACTGGATCAGGCCATAGGCCCATCTAGTCCAGCTTCTTGTATCTCACAGCGGCCCCACCAAATGCCCCAGGGAGCACACCAGATAACAAGAGACCTGCATCCTGGTGCCCTTCCTTGCATCTGACATAGCCCATTTCTAAAATCAGAAGGTTGCACATACACATCATGGCTTGTAACCCATAATGGATTTTTCCTCCAGAAACTTGTCCAATCATCTTTTAAAGGCATCTAGGCCAGATGCCGTCACCACATCCTGAGGCAAGGAGTTCCACAGACCAACCACATGCTGAGTAAAGGAATATTTTCTTTTGTCTGTCCTAACTCTTCCAACACTCAATTTTAGTGGATGTCCCCTGGTTCTGGTGTTATGTGAGAGTGTAAAGAGCATCTCTCTATCCACTTTATCCTTCCCATGCATAATTTTGTATGTCTCAATCATGTCCCCCCTCAGGCGTCTCTTTTCTAGGCTGAAGAGGCCCAAATGCCATAGCCTTTCCTCATAAGGAAGGTGCCCCAGCCCAGCAATCATCTTAGTTGCCCTCTTTTGCACCTTTTCCATTTCCACTATATCCTTTTTGAGATGTGGCGACCAGAACTGGACACAACACTCCAGGTGTGGCCTAACCATAGATTTGTACAACGGCATTATAATATTAGCTGTTTTGTTCTCAATACCTTTCCTAATGATCCCAAGCATAGAATTGGCCTTCTTTACTGCCGCCACACATTGGGTCGACACTTACATCGACCTCCATGCTCTCTGTAGAGACTAGACTCCATTTCATTTTCAACCTCCATGCTCTCTGTAGAGACTGGATTCTTTTAACCTTGCCTTTCAACCTCCTTCTAACCAGCCTCCTCATTTGAGGGAAGTTCGCCCGTCGGAATTCAAGGGTTTTTGTGAGAGATTTGCCTGGTATTCTTCCCCCGATGTGCATGTTGAAACGGATCACAGCATGATCACTGTTCCCCAATGGCTCAGTAACACTGACATCTCAAACCAGATCCTGAGTTAGGTCCGCACATTGGGTTGACACTTTCATCAACTTGTCCACCATCATCCCAAGATCACTCTCCTGATGATGATGATGATGATGATGATGATGATGATGATGATGATGATACAGGTATTTCTATACCGCCTTTCTTGGTCCTCAGATTTCTCCTCAGACTTTATTCAAGGTGGTTTACATAGACAGGCAATTTAAATCCCCATAGGGATTTTTACAATTTGAAAGAAGGTTCTATCTTTCAAGAAACCACAACATTCAGATATTTCTTTCTTGATCTGGTTGCACATTCTGGCCTCCATCCTCCCACGCTCAGAGCAGATGGAATAACTTGGCTCAGCTTGTCAGCTGCTTCAAGGTCGCACGGTGCCGGTGGCCTCGATCTGGCGACCTTCGGATGTTATCTTCAGGCAAATGGAGGCTCAACCCTCTAGACCAGACCTCCTGCCCTCCTGCCCTCTAGACCAGACCTCCTGCTGTCACAGACAGCTCAGAACCCATTAGCTTTTATGTGAAGTTTTGATTTTTTGCCCCAATGTGCATGACTTTACACTTACTTACATTGAAACGCATCTGCCATTTTGCTGCCCCTTCTGCCAGTTTGGAGAGATCCTTCTGGAGCTCCTCACAATCACTTCTGGTCTTCACCACTCAGAAAAGTTTGGTGTTGTCTGCAAACTTAGCTACCTCACTGCTCAACCCTGTCTCCAGGTCATTTATGAAGAGGTTGAAGAGCGACTGGCTATAGGTGGCTATAGGCCTTTTGCTTTCCCTGCCTGAAGGAGTGGGGGTAACAAGTGCTGGTGGCAGTCTGCCTTTGCAGATAGGTGTTTGTCTGGTTGCAAACCAGCATATGCAGGGAACCCTGGGGCTTGGACTCAGTGAGTGTCAGTCCTGACCATGACACATGACTAGAAGTAAACCCTTTTAGAAATAATTGCATGAAGAAAAAGATTCCTGTGCTATGAATATATTTTGCCTCCCCTGCTCTTCCTTCTAGTTTCCTGACAGGGAAGAGGGAATGTGGAGGAGAAGGGAGTGCTAAGCTAGAACACTGGTGAGCAGGACGTGCAGAGGCTGGCAAATCATCAGATAAGGGGGTCAGTATTTGGCATGTTACCTCAGTTGTCAGACAGTCTTCGACTGGCCCTGCTGGGGGCAGTGTGTTATCCAGGAGGCAGGGATCACCTTTTACTCTTGTCCTCTATGATCTGTGGAGGTGTGTCCCTTACTTCCTTCTCTCTCTCTCCTAGTTTTCCATGAAATTGGAGTTCCCTGTTTGAGCTCTGCCAGTCAGATGCCATGAACTCAGGCACACATCTAAAGGCAACAGCTCTAGGATTTCCTTTTCCAAAATCTAGGACCTGTACAGCCGACAAAGTTGTACATGCTTTAAAACTGTATTTTTCTCTGAAACCTTTTTTCTGTCTTTGCTTCTGTTTTTCACTGTTAGCAGCAAACTAGCAGGGGTTGGTGGGAAGCAATTGGAAAAAGGCTTTTCCATCATATTTCCATCCCCCTCTTCCAACAGTCAGAAGAAAAGAGCTTAGGAAGCTCTAAGAGCAGTGCTGTACTTGCTTTAGGGGTGCAGAAATTAGAACTCAAAATTATAATGCTTTCAAGATCTCCCACTTTATCAGGCAAGAGCACATCAACAATGAAAGAGGAACTCTTGCAAAACCACAGAAATTAAATTCTAGTTATTGCTACAACATTTCATAAGCATCTAATGAGTATAAATCAATACTTATATTGTGCTGCAATCGCATGCACTGAAACCTTAAAATAAATCTGAAGGCCTGATGCACCATTATCCAATAACTATTTCTCCCTCTGGCAAAAATATTGTATGCCTGGATGCAAACCCACACATCTCTCAAAGCTGAGCATTTATTGTTCCCCTGTTTAATGCTTATTATATATGAGTGGTATATTTAGCGGCCCGCTTGGAGGCAGGCTGTGCAGCATGGCCTTTCCCAGTTTGAAGAGACACTTGGCCAACAGTCTGAGGCAAAGAGACAAAGAAGGAAGGCCCATAGCCAGGGAGACAGACCAGGGTCAGACTGCACTTGCTCCCATTGTGGAAGGGATTGTCACTCCCGAATTGGCCTTTTCAGCCACACTAGACGATGTTCCAAAACCACCTTTCAGAGCGCGATACCATAGTCTCTCGAGACTGAAGGTTGCCAACTTACAGGTATATTTTACTCTCCAAATGGTTCTATTTTATTTTGGTCCTACAGTTCAGTGGAGACTTCTGTTTTTGGAGAGGACACCAACATTTTTTGATGTCATCCTTGAGGTATATAATATGAGAGGGAACAACACGGCAATTCATCAGGGGCATCAAGGAAGTATACCACAAAGGAAATAGCTATCAAAAGAAGTGATGTTACAACAAGTTCTTTCATAGAATCATAGAATTAGAAGGAACCTACAAGGTAATTTAATCCGCTCTCCCTGCCTTTAGCAGGAAAACCTGCTAGAGCATCTCCAGCTGGTCCCTGACGAGCCTCTGCTTGAAGATCTCCAGTGATGAGAATCCACCACATCCCTTGGCAACTTGTTGTACTGCCGAACTGCCCATACCTTCAAGAATTTCTTCCTGATGTCCAATCAGAATCTATTCTCTTGCAGTCGGTACCCATTTAATCTAGTTCTAGAGGCAACTGAGAACACATTCTTCCATATGACAGCCCTTCAGGTATTTGAAGAACATTATCATACTCAGCCTTTTCTTCCCCAGGTTCTTCTCTGTAGATGAACCCATTATACAGGCAGCTGTCCCAACCAAGAGTTGTTTTTTTAGAGCAGAGCTGAATGATGACAGCTAAGCTTACTTGACAGCTTAGTCACATGGTATTTCAATAAATTTTTTCTATGGAGGGGGGAAA
The DNA here is from genome assembly GCF_035046505.1 of Tiliqua scincoides. NCBI lineage: Eukaryota > Metazoa > Chordata > Lepidosauria > Squamata > Scincidae > Tiliqua > Tiliqua scincoides. The sequence continues at coordinate 37,924,862 of NC_089824.1, read as the reverse complement.
GAGGTCACACTTTGCAATCTTGTTTACCTAGACACAGGGCCAAATACTATCCCATTTTCCAGTGCTGATGCAGCCATGCCAACAGAGCTTGTGCTGCATACTGTAGTGAGGGTTTAGTCATGGAAGCCTCTTCAAGGTAAGGGAACATTTGTTCCCTTACTTTGGGGCTGCAATTGCGGCACTGGAAAGTTGGCTAGGATTGGGCCCTAAGAAAACAATTGTTTATGATGTTCCCAACCACTTTCTCTTGTTGTGAATTGGACATAAGCTTGCAGCCTCTGAATCAGGCAAATCTCAAACACTTTTCAGATAATATAGGTCTTGGGGCTTTTTTCAAAGTGCATACGTCTACACAGCTGGTAAGCATACTCCTGCAAATAGGGCCATTTGTAATTCTCATTAACAATTCTACTTTTTTTTAAAGTTGGAAGAAAAGTGATAAAGCCACAGATCTAACAGTCATTAAGAACATTTTCATACTCCTTTAGGATTAATTTGCACTGACCCAGAATTCTGTATTTGCTTAACACAAGCAGTGGACCACTTTGATGTTATCTCCTTCTATCAACAATAGCATACAGTTCCCTCCTGGGCTAAAACAGCTCTTATTCTTCTGAGAATTAGTTGTATTAATCATTTTGAAGTCCAAGAGTACACGATCATAAATTGTGTGTATGGACCTCACTTAGCAAATCCCTGGACTCCCATTTATCAACAATTTTTTTTTCTCCTTCCTGGATATTTAGTATATAGAAGGTAATTTATTTCAGAGGCAGTGCCTATTTCTAATGCCCAAGCAAACTTGGAAAACTTTCTTCAAGAAATAACTTTCCCCCCTCGTATTTCAGTAGCCAAAAAAAGTCAAAAAAGCCAAAAGCCAAAAAAAAGCACATACACAAAGCTTGTACCTTAGCTACAGTCTGATTCCCTCAAGTGGCCAGAATGAAAAGCACAGGCCAGAGCTCAGGAATTTAAATCTCAGTTTTATCTTACAGTTATTCATTACAAATAATTGTTTCCTAAAGTTATTTTGCTTTTTGGCTGAAACAAGAAAAGGAGAAAGACCGTCTTTACCACTTCTGGTAACTGGAGATTATCCTTGGATGTAATAGTGTATGTATGTATGTATTTATTTAGTGTTAAGGACAATCAACATTTTAATTGATTTAATTCTTTTATGAGCAGGCACAACGTCAAATACTAACATACTGTGCCTTGAGAACTACTGGCAAACTACATGTGTTTGCACATGAACCTATGTATTTGATTTCCACTGATGTCTATTTGCTTTGCCTGTGATCCTTGGCACTCCCATTTGAAATACAAATTCCTGAAATTTGTGGAATTAACTTCCAGGTAATTGTTCTTTAGAACTGGGGTAGCGATGAGGTATTTCATAGATTACGAAGCATAGCACATAATGCAACCTTATTCAATTATTCAGAGCAGGGGTGGGCAAGCTTTCAACTTCAGGGATCCTGGTCCTTTAACAATTGTGTAGGAGAGAGAATTTCAGCAAGTGCAGCTTGTCATCTGTGAGATGACAAGCTGCACCTGCTGAAATTACCTCTTAGATCCCATTGTTAAAGGTCCAGGAACCCTAAAGTTGAAAGTTTGCCCACCCCTGCTTCAGAGGAAAACACCTCTGCTCATTTCCATATGAATTAGTTAAAATTTACTGCTATTAAAAATATGTGCTGCAGGACATTTCAACAGGAGTAGTTCAATTCTAATATGCAAATCAAAATGTGATAATTGGCAAATGTTAAAACAGAATTTTAAGATGCTGTTTAAAAACCAGCAATGTGACAATCTACTCTTGGGGGGGGGGGGGGTTAAAATTGAGAAAGAACGCAAATGTACCAGTGAACAGATGGAAAATGTCAGTTGTGTATATTACTGCAGTTTATCTGTGCCACACACTTTCATCAGTTGCTGGGATTTTCCATTTTGTATAGCAAAAGAGTAAATATAAGAGCCCTGATTTCAAGAAGGGTAATGTAAACCAGAAGAATCTGAAAAAATTTACCAGAGCACTTTCCCCCAGCATTTATGCCATTATAGTTAAGGAGTTATAAATACAGCTACGGTTTGGGGGTGGGTTGAAGCTCAGTAGTCTTGCACCTGCTTTGCATGTAGAAGGTTCAGTCCCCAGATAGGGATGGAAAGCACCTCTCTCTGAAATCCCAGAGAGCAAAGACAGTACTGATGGATGGATCAATGGCCTGACTCAGGAAAAGGCAGCTTCTTAAGGAGAGTGTTTTCCTGAATTGGCAGAAAAAAACATTTGTAAGAGCAGAGACATTACTCAACCTTTCTAGTTTCATTTTGGGATTAACTGGGCTCTGGCTTTTTCAAAGCTCTTACTGTTTTATTGTAAACATGTGGCTTTGGAAGACTGAACTTCTCTCAACTTATCTGAATACAACTTTCTCATAGAATAAATGATTGGGCCCCTAAATAATGACAGGAATAACAAAAATACAAAGCAATTGCTATGGTCAGCAAAACACACACACAATCTCACACACATACACACCCTTCCTTCAAAATGTACAGAGAGACATGAGCAGGCTTAGAGGAACACTAAAATCTTCATGGTTTAATCTTGAGGTTTTGACCTTTATTGTGTCCAGATAAATCTATTTGCATATGCAAACGTTTTACACACACACACACACACACACACACACACACACACACACACAGAGCATATCCTCAGGAAGCTCAGGGCACTGTAGATGGTTCCTCCTAACTTCATTTAATTCCCACAACAACCTTGTGAGGTAGATTAGATTGAGAGACAGTGATTATTCTACTGACTGAACAGGGATTTGAACTTGGGTCTTCTAACTAACCCCTACTCCATGCCAACTTTCAAAAAATTCTGATGATGGTGATGATGCTAATCCAATCAACATACATGGTGCTTTGCCTAGAATGAGAGGCAGAGCCATGTCCCAAGTGGCTCCGTGACCCCATAAGTTTAGGAACCACTGGGATAAGCCCTTAGTGCTAAAGAGGAGAGGAGAAAAAAGCTCATATCTCTTCAGAAATGTTACCATTGTGACTTCTCAATAAGAGCACCCATGAGACTCATGCTGGGAGCCTTGAGAATTTGAATTGTTTTTCTTTTTAACCTGTCAGTTGCAGGAGAGACTGAGAAATTGGTACAAGATAAGCCTGATTCATAGCTATCAAAATTTATAAGAAGACAAAGATGTAGACTTGCTTTCCAGTCTTACTCCTCATATCTGCCCCTGCTTACAGCTTCTTCTGCATTCTAAAGACACTCCTAAAGACGTTCCTTTTTACACTTGCTTTCCGGGTTTAGGGTTTTTTAATATGGCGTTTTATGTTGTTTGGGACGTGGTGGTGCAGCTGGTTAAACCGCTGAGATGGTGGGAAGGTAATGGCTTTCTGTGCACTTAGGCGTCTAGTCACACTGGCCATTGAATTGAATTAATAGTTCAATCCTATCCAAGGAGAATGGAAGAAATGACTAGTTGGATTGGAGCCCACAAGGGTGTGTGTATTGTTGGTCAGACTGGTTGTTCACAAAGTTCATTTGATAAAACAGTTCTATTGGTATGCTTACAAAGTTTAAAAAAAATGAGTCCTCCTGGACCAGATAAAAACTACCTACTCCAGTATCCTGTCTCCAACAGTGATCAGCAGCTGATCATTTATAAAGCATGTATATTGCTGTGTATTAATAATATATTTTTAAGATTTGCATTGAATTAATGATATGATTAATATAATTAATATTAATATACATTGGCAACCTTCAGTCTCAAAGGTTGCTAACTTGTTGTAACATCACTTCTTTTGATAGCTATTTCCTTTGTGGTATACTTCCTTGATGCCCCTGATGAATTGCCATGTTGTTCCCTCTCATATTATATACCTCAAGGATGACATCAAAAAATGTTGGTGTCCTCTCCAAAAACAGAAGTCTCCACTGAACTGTAGGACTAAAATAAAATAGAACCATTTGGAGAGTAAAATATACCTGTATGTTGGCAACCTTCAGTCTCGAGAGATTATGGTATCGCACTCTGAAAGGTGGTTTTGGAACATCGTCTAGTGTGGCTGAAAAGGCCAATTCAGGAGTGACAATCCCTTCCACAATGGGAGCAAGTGCAGTCTGACCCTGGTCTGTCTCCCTGGCTATGGGCCTTCCTTCTTTGCCTCTTAGCCTCAGACTGTTGGCCAAGTGTCTCTTCAAACTGGGAAAGGCCATGCTGCACAGCCTGCCTCCAAGTGGGCCGCTCAGAGGCCAGGGTTTCCCACTTGTTGAGGTCCATTCCTAAGGCTTTCAGATCCCTCTTGCAGATGTCCTTGTATCGCAGCTGTGGTCTACCTGTAGGGCACTTTCCTTGCATGAGTTCTCCATAGAGGAGATCCTTTGGGATCCGCCCATCATCCATTCTCACGACATGCCAACGCAGGCATCTCTGTTTCAGCAGTGCATACATGCTAGGGATTCCAGCACGTTCCAGGAATCCAGGGACGTTCCAGGATGTTCCAGGAATCCAGCACATTCCAGGAATTAATATAAACTATTAATATAGTTTATATATATTTAATATTAATATTATATTATAATAAATATAATATTGTAATATTATATTTAATATAGTTAATATTTCTGACCACTTCCTGTTTAATGATGTCACTTCCAGCCCTCAGGAACATGATGGGGCGTCATGGCCAACAGCCACGGGGGTCAAGGGAGCCACTGGCTGGAAAAGTTTGAGTATCACTGTCATAAATAAATAAATATTCCTTGCTTACATCTGAATGCTGGGATTCCATCCTCATGCTCAAGCTTCTATCTGCAAGACAAACAGAAAAATAATTTTGACTTCAACAACTATCAGGTTCCAACAAATGATTAACTTCACACACCAATACATTTTAGCCCAATTAACCAAATTCTGTGGATAATGAACAAAACTGGCCTGTACATAGGGTATCCTGAGATGGTCACCCCAGACAGTAGATTGGCAAGAGGTGCCTTCCTCTCTCCATCTGCCCTCTCAGTTCCTCCTCCTTCCACTTCTGGGACTTGAAACAGAAAAGGGGAATAGCATGTAAGGAAGTGGGGAGGAGGGAAGAGTGTTGGGCTACAGCCTCTCTAGTCCACCACTCCCTCTTACACTCAGTTCCCCTCTTCTTTTTCAAATTCAGGGAGAGGGAAGAGGAGAAATGGCAAGTTTGACACCTGGTATGGGGGAGGGAGCATTAGGCATGCCACCTCTGGCCATGGGAGGTCTTGAACCAGGCCCCAAAAAATTTCAGTGTAGATCCTATGATCGAAGTTCATGTGCATTCATATTATTCACACCCAGCCTCTGTGAAGAAACTGAGTCATGTGTGATGTTTTCATACATCAGAATTACTCATTAGTACTGCAGCTAATATTATAGCACAACCTTAATGCAGATTAACCCTGGCACGGCAACTGCTAGGCTAGCCTAGGGTGTTGCAAAAGTGCCCTAAAGTGTTCTGTGACACCTGGCAAGTAAGCAGTGCCCATGGAAAGGCTTGCGCCAGTCTGCCAGTGCTGAATCCAGACAGCACTCCTGACAGAGCAAACAAGCACCTGCCAGGCAGCACCGGGGCTGGAGAAGGGTGTGGGGTGTAATGTGGCATGGGAGGGCAGAGATGGGGCAGAGTGGGTGGGATTAGTGGAAGTGACACATGCTGAATTTTATTCTCCCTCTTGGAACTAAAAGCCAGACACAGCTCACCATTCTGTAGGCAAAAATCTGAGTAGGGATAAGTAACATGTCAAATGTCCTTTTATCTCAAGGAGATCACCAACCTGCTGCTTGCCAGTATTGGATATAGCTGCACTAGCACTGGTTAGGATTGGACTAGTTAGTGCACAAGAACATCGTTTTGGATTTTCTGTAAATACAGTTTTCTAAAAGCTAACTATTAGTCTGGAAAGAGAAGGGTGGAGGGGAAACTTCTGGGATAAGTTCTGGGATAACATATGTAGGTGGATAGAGCTAGGAAATGTATATCATTAAAAGCGCAAATGCCGTGAGCAAAAACAGCTAAGGATGATAACTGGTAACAGGTGGACACAAAGTGAAGTATGTACGGTAAATAAATCTACGTTTTGCTAACAACCCAGGTGACAGGGTCTAGCCAGAACAGTGGCAGCTGGATCTGAACAGCTGTCTTTTCAACTCTGGCGCTGAAGAGACATGGCTTATTTGATATCTATATGTAACAAAGAACAAGGTCTTCCTGTTCTGCTCCCTCCAGCAGAAAGTTTACATTTCCCACAGGCCACATCCGACACAATGAGATTCCTTCATGTAGCCAGGACTCCTACGCAGCAAAGGACCATCATTTTCCTGCTACCAGGAAGTATCTTCAGAGCATTTATATTTTAAATTGGACAAATCTATTTCAGTAGCAAGGTTAAAAATGTTTAACCCTTATATAGCACTTCATATTTTGACGCAGTCCTTCTAGTTGCACTGTAAGATATTACTATGCCCCATACTGGATCTGGGAGTGAAAGGAAATGGCTTTCCTAGGGTCACCAAGTAATGGCAGAGGTGTTGCCAACCAGTGGTGGACCTCCCGAGCCCTGCACCCTGGGACAAAGGTCTGTGATGGTGCCCCCCTGTTGGATGTTGCTGCCACCCGCATGCAAATCTCCCCTCCCCCCATTTACCTGGACCTCATCAAGCCTCACGTGACTCCAGGACGCTTCAGGGAAGCCTCTCTGAGGTTCCTCAACACTTTAAACTGTGCTTTGGGAAAACCGGAAGCACAGTTTCCGATCCCAACCTCAAAAAGTCTTCCGTGGGGTCCTAAAGGAGTGTGAGGCTTTGCACCCAGGGCATTTGCCCCACAAAATGAATGGGAGGTACACCACTGTTGCCAACACTGCACATACACACATCTACCAACACACATGCAAACAAACTCAGGCTCCACATTTACTATGGAGTAAGTCCCATTGACTATAATGGGACTCACATCTGTGTAGACATGCATAGGATTGGGTTCCCAATTTAGGGGCCAGATTTGCTCACCCATAATTCAATTAAATTGGAGGGAAATTATACCTAGAGAGGCCAAAATGCAGTGAGTGGCTGTTTTGCTGGCATCGACTGGATAGCAGAGCAAAGTGCCTCTAATTAGGCTAACAGTAACCATAAGAAAGGATTTTACCCAAAGAATGTAGATTGTATTAGAAATACAGAAAACAGGGAAAAGGCAGTGGTTACATGTGGAGAATATCAGAAGTTTTGGAGAGTTGATTCAAGAGTTAGAAGGGCCAAGGAGAAGAGAAATTACCTATCCTTAGAATTCTGGTTAGACTGGGGAATGATATTGCTCTTCAAAGTGAGGCTAGACTGCACAGCTTCTGATCCTACGGGAAGAAGGAAAAACACAACCCCCCCCCCCCAAAAAAAAAAGTGCCTCTTGGTGGGCAAGGAAGGTAGCTCTTCCAAAACTCAGGGTGGCTACCAAGGCAAGCAGCTCTCCAAGCAGGAGAAAGACCCCACACAAATAGACAGAGTGATGGAAGTCTCTATCAGTGGTGTACAGGTGGCGCGGGCTGCAGTGGGTGACGCACACAAGGTGGTGACACCACTACTGGCCAAAACTTTTAAAATCTTAGTATTCCAAGATCTTGGTAAGTAAATCTTGGTGTAGTGTTGGCAACCTTCAGTCTCGAAAGACTATGGTATCGTGCTCTGAAAGGTGGTTTTGGAACAGCGTCTAGTGTGGTCCAGGTGCCCAGCTTTAGGGCAGAAGTTTTCTGTTTTCCATTGCATGGTGCAGAGTTGTCGATCCGCTTGTCAGTTTTCACCCTAAACCCTACACACCCCGTGAGGTTAACGGACCATGGCGAGGCAACACCTTAGTGGCTGGGGACTGCCCAGCTTAAGGCGGGTGGTAGCTGCCCAATGAGATGCAATGATCTCTCCCACCGTCGGAAGCAGCCCCTGGCATCACGCTCTACACCAATCGAACGAAGACTTATAACCGGTAACTGCTGCTTCCCATGTTGTGCCGACGCCATATGGCGAAGTTGGAGTGTCCTCTCCAGTGCGCGAAGCCTGGGCAAAGTTACGCTCTGGCGACTCCTGCGATGCCACTGGAACCAACCGTAAATCTTGGTAATCATCATGTTATATATTATTCGATGTGCAATTTCATGCAGGATGCAATGAAACAAACCAAATCTCTCTGTTCTAACAAAAGTTATAACCAAAAACCCAACAGAGGTGGGGCAATGGTACATCACCACAGTCACCCCCAGGGCATTGCCCCACCCACTGCATGGGAGTAGGTTCATCATGGGGTTGACACACTGGCCTCCTGCACCAGGTGACACAACCCTAGTGATGCCACGAGGGAGCGAGTACCAAATCAGACAGTATTGCTGCTTTTAGTGTGGAAGAAAAAATTCAAATTCTGCTCTCAGGCCAGGGGTTGTTATAGGAGTTTGGACAAAGAATACAAAGACTTGCTGGGTGAATAATGGCATCTGGTATCTCCTGGGTGTGCAGCCAGGGGTTTTCTGGGCTTGATTGAGTTAAGGTGTGTCCTTCCAGAATTACACAAAAGCTTAATTGAATCCCAGTCCCTGAGGTTCTGAAGGGACAGAAAGTATGGCAGGTGTGGGTAGTGTCCCTGCTTAGATTATTGGTGGGAGAATCATCCTGGAGTCTGAAAAGATTGTCCAGGTGGCCTGGCCACTGGGCAGATAAGCTCATTTTGAAGGAAAACTCTGAGAGAAATTTTGTCAGGGGTTACAAAGTTTCTTTGGGACCCCTTTCCAAAGGGGAGGGGTGAAACAGAGCAGGGGAGAGTGGTGATGGGTGAGCAGAATAGGGGCAGGGAGGGGCGAAACAGTGTGGAAGGGAGGGGAGAGACAGTTGGAAAAGTCTTTGGAGCCCAGGTCTACCCACCCAGGTGGCATCAGTAGTGTCCCCAGCATCCCATGCAGGCAACAAGTCTGAGTAGATAAGAACCCAGGAAATATCTGGGCCCCCTCCTTTGGTTGCTGGGCCTCCCTTTTGACCCTGGGCCTGGGTACAAATTACCCCCTTTACCCCCTCTCCTAGGCCCTGCTCGTACTTACCAATAACATTTTGCCATGGTGGTGGTGATGGGGTGAATTTGCAAGACCTTAGAGGAAGGTAACACACAAATGCCCCACAGTGCTACAATTTTCCATTCCGATCAATGGCCCTTATTTAACACAATCTAGGTTGGAGAGAACTGTGCCTCATCCCCTCCAGGGCAAAGTCCTGCCTGACCCTCAGGACTGTCAGTTACTGAATCAAGATGGAATTAGAAGAGATTGGGCACATTTGAAAAGACAGGTCATTGGCAGCAGATGGGAGATTTGAAGGAGGGAAGTCCCAATTCATAGCTCAGTGTCTTAGCCACTATGCTACAGATTTTCTTGGGATTTTAGAGATTCTGTTATAAACTGTCAGCACCTGAGAAATGTGTATGATATTCCTGCATTAAGAGTTTTTCTATTTTATTCTAGCAGCTTTTAGGTTGCAGTCCTAGACACAATTTCCTGGGAGTAAGTCCCATTGAACACAATGGAACTTATTTCTGGTAGACATGCATAGGATTGTGTTCTTCAATATTTTGGAAACAAGACTGTCCCCATCTCCCGGAAATTATTATTATATAGTTATTGCAATTCTTGTAACTCTTTTTAATTCCTCTGGATGTTTTACCTGAGCAGGACCATCCTTTAGTTCTACTTTAGATAAAAATGTGGTGGCAACTCAAATGCTATCTTTTTGGTGCTGGTCCAGAATTCCTTGCGTATTCTGATGCATACTTGAGTTTATACTTGCATAGATGTATCTTTTCATTTCAACAGAGTAACCTAATCCATGTTAACAAGGGAACACATGTATACATCAATTCTGTCCAACTGACTGTGGATATCCTTTTTGGTCCAGGAAACTACTGAGCATCTATAGCTAAGGGTGTTTGTTTCCAGTGAGTAAGATAGGATTACAGCATACACCTTACTGAACACAATGAACTTACTTCTGAGTAAAATCAATAACACCATTTTCAAAAACCTCTTGCCTATTGAAATTTCTAGATTGTCTGATCATCTTCAAATCTAGAAATAGCTAACCAAAGGGAATCAGCATAAATTCTTTTTTCAGCCATGACATTACTGAAGTACATTGTATCTTTGCTCTTATTCTCTGGGGGCTGGGGATAAGAATAGGCCCTCAGTTTGGCTGTACTTGTCATAAGAGGCGACTAAACAGCCACCGGGTAGATGGGACTCGTTAGCCTGGGAAGGCAGCTCATCTAAGAGAAGGAAAACCCTGATCCCAAACCTCCACTGCCTTGTGGCTACATCCAGTTATGGCAGTGCTATTCAAACCGGGGCGTTGCGATGCCCTAGCCTGAGGGCCCTGGTCTCTGCCCCCTTAAGGGGCAGAGCCTAGAGGTGGGGGGAGTCTCTGCAGCCTAGATCGTGCTGCTCAGGGGGCTGCAGGGGCTTGGGTGCACTTACCCAAGCCTCCTGCAGCCTCCCTGGGGTGCGGGGAGCCCAGCGCGACTTCTGGCAGGGCTCCCCGCAGCAGGGAAAGTGGATGCGGAGCGATCGTGCTCCACTTCCGCTTTAGCGAAGAGAGTTTGAGAACCACTGAGTTATGGAAAAGGCTTCAGGAGTCAACCTCGAGACAAAATCCGGAGCCGGAGTCCCGAGGCAGTTCATGGCTGAACAAAGTCACTTCTGGCAATTCCTGTGATGCCGCTGGAACCAACCGTATTGGCCTCTGCCTTTCCATTGGACCATTTCAGCGACGTGGAGAGGGGGGGATTTGTTCCACGGGTAACAATCTATCGTCCATATCTACTTTACCCAGGCTTCACGCACTGGAGAGGCCACTCTGTTCCAGAACCACCATTCAGAGCGCAATACCATAGTCTTCCGAGACTGAAGGATGCCAACAATTCTCTGGATGAAAATGGTTTATTTTTTTGCATATGTGCACAACACCTAAACAGCATGTTTAGGTTTGAAAGATTTTCTTTTAATCTTTTGAAATATATTTCAATGAAAAGAGCTTATATAAAGATTCCATGTGCAATATGGGGCATTTGGTGGGCCGCTGTGAGATACAGGAAGCTGGGCTAGATGGGCCTATGGCCTGATCCAGTGGGGCTGTTCTTATGTTGTTAATAAAATGAAACAAAGTTTAACTCTGTTTCCAATAAAGTCAAAGACCTTTAACAAGGTCCATTATGTCTCAATCATATCACAAAGCAGAATGAAAGCACTCCTAAGTTAGCCAAAAGCAACTCACCAGATAAAATGGGAGAAACATTGATTTTAAGAAAGGGATTTTATTTATGACCTTGGGATACCGTGCCTAGTGAGTCTTTTTAAGGTTGAACACATCTTTGATATTTTCGACCTGAGAAGAAGAGCTTGTGATACCTATAAATCCAACTTGGCAAAGATCCTGAAAGGTCACCTGTGGATATTGTTTATCATGGTGTTAAATTGACTCTAATGGTCTCATTATTTTTCTATTGGGGCAAGAGAAAGTCCCATTGGTCAACTTGCTGTCTCATAAATAATTAACCAGAGGTTTTAACTGGTCATAACCTTTGTACAGAGTGGTTGATCCCCCCCCCCCTTTTCCCTTTAAACTGCAAAGTGAGAGAAAAAGATTCAGGAAAAAAGATACTATTCATCACTGATGGTACTAAAACATTAAGGTCAGTTTAGAGCAGGGGATAATTAATCATACACTAGGTAACTAACTTTGACCATATCCTTAATAAATGCTGAATATATCTGAGTGTTGTTTTCATTTTTAACTTTAACTGCATATTTGCAAAATTTTTTAGTTATCAGTGACATTTCCCTTCCTCTGTCCTGGCGAACACTAGTGGGAAAAATAGTTTGAAATGACACATGGGGAGAGACATGACAATAGTCCCTTGTAGACTCCCACGGTCAGGATGCTGGAATGCAAGGGACAGCAGTAAAAAAGAGTGTTGGCAAGCCCCGCACAGGCACACTCCTTAAACACATAACCCATATATCTGGAGTACAGTGTTTGCAGCTACAAACAGTATACAGCAGTGTTTCTCAAACTGTGGGTTGGGACCCAGTAGGTGGGTCGTGAGCCAATTTCAGGTGGGTACCCATTCATTTCAATATTTTATTTTTAATATATTAGACTTGATGCTACCATAGCATGCGACTGCATTTGGGGAAATGTTACAGACCTGTACTTTTAACAGACTACTATGCATATGTTTTTAACAATGATAGTAAATAGGACTTACTCCTGGGTAAGCGTGGGCAGGATTGCAGCCTAGGATTGTTAAACATTTTCCTGCTTGATGATATCACACTTCTGGTCATGACATCACTTCCGGTGGGTCCCGACAAGATTCTTTTTCTAAAAGTGGGTCCTGATGCTAAATGTGTGAGAACCACTGGTATACAGTATTCAGAAAGAGATCCTATTTGTGATGAAGGGTGCTAGCTACCCAGTGTCCCTAATCATGGCTATCTCCCCATGTACAGCATGTGTATTCTTTTGGGCAGGGGTAGTGGAACTGTATGCATGTTGGACTGGGTGGGGGAAGTGAGACTTCAGAGAACATCCAAGCAGAGGTGGAGCTTGCTGGTGCCCTCTTGATGCTTCCCCAGCTGCACACTCTTAGGGCTATTGTGTTTTCAATCAGTCACAATGTATAATGGAGCCTTTAACTGATCTGAATTATTTCTTGGCCTGAGATCTGAACAGCTGCTTCCAATCAGATGGCTGGATCCTAAGCTTACAGTTCTATCAAGGGTGAATCTATTCTATTCCCAATTCTATCAAGGGTATATGGGGGGGGGGCAGGTTCTGAACCACTGCACTCCAGGTGTGTGAAGTGGTGGTGGGCACATGGTGTGACTGGCACATGGGGAAGTTGAACTGACATTTGGTATTGCTTCTGGCAGCAACAAAGCTTCAAATGGTCCTGGTCTATAGCTTACCTTGCAATAATAAAGGAATGACTTTCAAAACATGGTATATGTTCTCTACGGTTGCAATGCTACACACCAATGGTGTAGCTAGTGGGGGCTGAGGAGCAGGCCACCCCAGGTGTCACCCTCAGGGGGCTTAAGGGGAATTGCTTAGAGCAGTGGTTCTCACACATTTAGCACTGTGAGCCACTTTTTAGAATGTGAATCTGTTGGGACCCACCGGAAGTGATATCATGACCAGAAGTTACATTGGGCACAATCCTAACCCCTTATGTCAATGCTTTCCAGCACTGACATAAGGGCACTGCAGCTCTGAGGTAAGGGGACAAACATTCCCTTACTTTGAGAAGGCCTCCATGAGTGCCACCCAACTGCAGGATGCAGCACACGTCCCATTGGCACCGCTATGCCAGTGCTGGAAAGCACTGACATAAGGGGCTAGGATTGCGCCCATCATCAAGCAGGAACATTTTAAATAATCCTAGGCTGCAATCCTACCCACACTTACCCCCAGGAGTAAGTCCCATTTATTATCATTGTAAAAAGAATATACATAGTAGCTTGTTAAAAGTACAGTTCTGTAACATTTCCCCAAATGCAGTCACATACCATGGTAGCTGCAAGTCTAATATATTAAAAATAAGATATTGAAATGGAGGGGGACCCACCTGAAATTGGCTCGCAACTCACCTAGTGGGTCCTGACCCATAGTTTGAGAAACACTGGCTTAGGGGACTTGCTTAAGGGAACCATACCTAAGGATGCCTGGAGATGGCTGATAATTTCAGCCTCCCCAAAGGGTCTTGTTTGCCACACACCTTCTTTTGAAAACAAGGAAGCAAGGAAAACAAATTAGTAAAAATTTGGTAGATGAGGCCGAAGGTTTGAACCACCTCTTTTTATGTTGGCCTGTTTTTCTTCACTGGCAGAATAGCGCAATGGTTGCCCCATGCTCTGCATACCTCAATGATGCAATTCTCCAAGTGCAATCACCACAGGAAATTTCCATACATTTTTTCCAAGCAAAGAAGGGCAGGGTGGATAGTGCAGAAGAAAAAGGTACCCTTTTAAAATCTCGCTTGGCCCTAAAGTATTTCTAGCATTGAGAGTTGACTAAAAACCTGTATTGGGGCACCCTGAAACAACTAAGGGTTCTGGATAACTTTTAAGAGTCACAAAAATTACTTCCTCTACTAAACAGTACATAAAGCTGAAATATCATTTGTAAAAAGGCAAGTTTCTTTTATGTCTGCAAATCTACAGAATAATTTTTCATGACTCCAGTACAGAATTATAACCAGGATAACATTTTGGATCAAAATAGCCATTTTTTTAAAAAAAATATTAGGTTTGTATACATAAACCAAAAAAGAGAAAGCTTACTAGGGAACTCCCAGCATGCTGTTAACATGGAATTTGAAAATGCAATAAAATTTTATAAAGTGTTGTTCCACTTCTGTACAACAGTTTCCATGCAAACTCTGGAAATAACAATGCAGCAGGAATAATAAAATGTACGAACACCATGTATCTGATCCAAATGTCCGTGGACAACCAACTATTAGTGATGTCAATCACAATGGGTGTCTTTATTATTGCCTCTTTGGGCAACATTATTTTTCCTGGTGTGGGTGTTTTGAACACACTGGCAAGATATCAACAAATATAGTCAACATGTAGTAAAATGTATGTGGTGGAGTTTTTCAAGAATATATCTGCCAGGATGCCATTAAAGTATAACTGCTTAAAACAGTTAACAAAAGGCACTTGAAATTTAATATAAATCTTCAGTGCCTCATTCATGCCGTGGCAATAAGCAAAATTTCTTTAAATACCAGAGGTATTTGTTGATCAGCTGTCAGAAAACCTGGCCAGAAAGGACAAGGAAGAGCTAACAGTAGTTGCACAGTGTGTGGGCCATGCAGCACTTTCTCCAAAATGTACCTGCGGTTTTCTAGGGCTTCAGAGGGGAAGGTGTACCAGCACCGTAGAACAAACTGGAAAGGATGCCTGAGATATCCTGAACCTTGCAAATAAAGTTGTTGTTATTGCTGCTGCTGCTGCTGCTGTTGTCAATGGTAGATGGTTCCCTCTCTCTAAAGTGGTGGGGAGGAGGCATGCCAGGGGAAAAGAGTGGGCAGGATGCAGGCAGGACTGGTGGAGCTCAGCTCCACTGGATCCTGAGTTCCATGTTGGACTGCCGCAGAATCGAGTAGCCCCATTCCTTTCCCAAGGAGCCGGTGGTGGCTGCCCTGCTGCATATAGGATGCTGCGGCAGCCATTTCAGCTCCGTGGCAGTCCTGGTGGAATGGGCAGCTCAGGATTGGGCTGCCCATAAGGAAAAGTAAAAGAGGTTCACAGAGCTGCATATATCAGTGACAGCACTGTTATCATTTTCTCTCAGTGACAATGACCAAACCATCACATTTTATCCGTTCCTTTAACTGAGGGCAATTATAATTTCTTTGTATAAAATTGTTTCAAATTTTGGCAAATTTAGAGGAAACAAATACCAGTTGGCCTCCTTGTATTCTGAATAGTCCTCTAGGAAAGTGGACATTATCTAATGTGACTTGTGGCTAAAGGGCCATAAATATCAACCATAAATTTTAGGTGGAGTGGCCCGGGGTTTGCCTCATCCCTTGGATAAGATATTTCAATAATTAATGTTTGCTTAAAATTGTCTTATTTCCTAGGGTAAATATTTCTAACTTCCAGCAGTTTGATCATAGTTTTGTGTCTTCTGGATTAAATAACCCCGATTATCAGGTATTCTCTCTTCTGTATATGATTACATTCACATCTGAGATACAATTCACCAACAGAGCTGGGACACTGCTGCCACCATCTCCTCAATGGCTGTTGCAAAAGCTTCTTTTTCTTGAACCTCAGTTATTTGTAGGTTCCCTTTTCCATAGACTATACTGACCAGACTGTAATCTGTGAAGTTTGGAAAAGATACTGCTGGTCATAGTCCCATGGTATTAGACAGCTTGTCCTTTTAAAATATATTAAGCCCCATCCTATCCTCTGCCACTTGCACCAAGGGATTGTGTGAAACCTCCAGGTTTTAGCCTACATCTGAATGCCACATGCAAGGGAGTGGCAATGGGATGCAGGTATCTTGTTGTCTTGAGTGCTCCCTTAAGGCATCTGTGGGCCACTATGAGATATAGGAAGATACAGGACTTGCTGGGCCACTGGCCTGATGTATCAAGATTTTTCTTATGAACTATCTAGCAGAAGGAAGGTTCAAATGGTTTTGGAGAGTCTACCAGAAATTCCATGTCACCTGGAGTTCTACTGAATGGAGAGTAGGCTCTTGAAGTGCCTTCACCAGTGTGTAGTCTATGCCTATGCCTTAGAATGGAAAGCATTTTAATAGGCAAGATGCAGGTCATTATGTAAACTATATTCTTCACAATATAAACATTCATATCCCGAGAGGACAGATTAAACTCTGATGCATTTGGCACAAACAGTATCTTTCCAACTACAGTCGTATTAAGAGGAGCGTTAGTATGTATTAAAGGGAAATATGTTTAAATACAGGCTAGTAAACTCACTTTTTTCCAAGCAGGGTTATTTTAAAATGAGCTATCTGACTTTGGAAAATTATAAGGTCATTTCTAGAAAGGTGGGATGGAGGTAAATGACATCTTATCAATTTAATGATATCAGAGGCCCCAGTCCTATCCGTTTCCTCACCAATGCAGTCACATTGCTGGAGTACACGCTGCGTCCAACAGAGGGGTAGCCCTGGAGGTTTCCTTCAGGTAAGGGAACATTTGTTTTCTTACCCAATTTCCCAGGCACAGGTCTGAGTGGACCCAGATCAAGGCCTGGAAGGGGGATAGATACAGCTGCCAATACCACCCCTTTCCAGGCCAAGATCCATCCCCGATTCTGCCCCATCTCCTTCCTGTTCTTCCCCATCCCCACACCGTTCTGCCCTCTCCCTACCTCCCTCCTGCCTCCCCCACACTGACTGGCTCCAGCAGACATGGAGAATCCACCAGTGGGCAGCTGCTGCCCCTTCCCGCTTGAAGTGGTAGCCTGTCTGCTGCTCCAAATGGCATGCAGCGTTTTACAACAGCCATAAAGGACATCGCAGAATTAGGCTACGAAAGACATTTTAGCTACCCAAAGGTACATTTGGATCATCCTATCTATCTACTTGCAGACAACTTTTTAGATCAGGATTGCAAAATGACAAGCAGAGTTTAGCAATGAGAGTGCTGTTACATCCCAGCATCTTTTCTTAATAGCTAAAGTCTGCACACTGTTATGCGTAAGGTTGCAATCTACAAACCACATTCTACAAATTTATTCCTGTTTTGGAAATGCAGTTATTCCAAACTAAGAAGTTTGTAGACCACTGTTTACATTTCTTCTCTTTAAGAACACTCTCAGGCCACGTTACTCCAGCATGTGTACTGAAGGTTCTTCCCAACAATTTAAAAACTTTCCTGTTGCTTTCACTCAACATCATATAGCAGCAGACACACATATCTGTCTGTGGCAATGTGATTTTTATGTCTCAAACAGTGTTAGTTAGTGCTTCTGCTTGGCAAGCACAATTCTTTTTTATTAAAATGCAGTATCAAGATGTAATGGCAGCCACAATTGCACCCTTTCTGGTGAAGACAGTGCAGGGGAAAACTGTTAACTTCACCCCCACACACACACACACATATGCTGCTGTCTATCAAAAAAGAGACACTTATGGCACAATCCTATCGCAAGCCAGTGCACTGGATGCAGGACTATCAGCAGAGCATCTGCTACATACAGCATACTGATTGGGGACCGGACTGGTTGGGATAAGTAAGAAATGAAAAACATTACTTACCTTCCTAGCCACTGCATAGTCCCCAATGGAACTCCTCAGATCTACACCAGTTCTTTTGGTTACTGTTTTGCTGGCATAGCTCTGAGAAGACTGCTGGGCCAGGACAAGGGCTCTGGGATACAGTGGATGCAGTCACCGCCATGATCCAGCACTGCCCCAATCCCCACTCAGATCCACCCCTTCACTGGCAGAACCCCACTGGCAGCTGGTCTGCCAGAGGCATGCAGTATTCAGGCTGCTGCACTAGTGGTCATGCAACACCCGATGGCAGAGAAATTGCCTGCACAACCAGGGGATAAGATTGGACTGTTCCAGTGTTAAGCCTACCTGTTAAAACAGGTTTAACATATAGTGAAGTTTGGCCCTTGGGCAGGTAGGTCATTTTCTTACCACAACTAGTATCAGCGAGCAACCCACAACTAATAGCAACCGATATGGGAAGTTTGTTGAAATCTTGTGACAGCTGAACATTTGAAGAAGTAACACAAACTCAACAGCATGTACAATTTATGGTTTTCATTTTAAGCATTTCAGATGTTTCTATCAACATCTGTTAAAATAAGAAAATGTGTGGTTTCTGCAGATTCATAAGGTCTTTTAGGGTCTGACGACGTGAGTTATTGCATGCACAAATTAATGTTTAAAATTGGGTTCAGAGGCATAACACCACAACCTGTGGAACTGTGCTGATGGTGTGAAGAACGCTTCTCCGTGCCCTGTTTTTACTGAAGCTTTAAGGATCATCTTGCTGAAAGGCATTCTTATAGTTGCCAATAAATAAGAGACGTAAGAGAGAAGGCAATCTGCAAGACAGAAAAAACCTCCCCAAGCCTTGAAAGTGAGCCATTTTACAGAAACAACTGTTCTCTGGTTTCTAAACATGTCGCTCCTTAACGGAAACCAACAAAAGATCCAATGACAGAAAAGCAGCGATCAAACTCTGTAGCAATCAGATACTGTTGCTTCTCAGATACATCCCATAATCCACGTTAGCCTAAAAAAAAGACCAATCCAAAAATGAAACAGCTGCTATACAGTAAATCTTAACTGCGGCATGACTTCATCTTAAACTGATGTAACATTTTGTCCATTTTCATTTCAACTGACGGCAGAGATCTTTGCCAGAGTGAAGTCACAAAGGAGGAATCATAGACTAGTCAGGTCTTTTCCCAGACAAATACCTCCTTTAAAAAAAGAAGAAAAAGTAAGGCTTTTAAATAGTAGAATAAGAATTAAGTAAAGAGATTTAACAGGCAACAACATACTGTGGTTTGTCTGCAGTATTAACATCTGGACTCTGTTGTGAGTCCACATAGGATAATTTACATGAGAGTTGTTAGAGAGTAGTCAGTGCAAGGTTTGCTGAATCTGAGAGCGATGGCAAGCTACAGAGTTGTGTTGGCTGGATAGAAGAGGCGATTGCCTGCTGACTGGCAACCAGTGCTTTAGACTGAGTTCTAAATGGGACTCCATTTAGGTATTGGGGTTCAATGTACCCTGTCACATTTCAGCAGTACCAGCTTGCACCAGATCCTATCCTCTTTCCCAAGCTGCCCCACCCCTTTTCTCTCCTTGGACTTATACCAGCAAAATGGCTGGTGTGGGTCTGAGAAGACTCATAGGAGATAGTAAAATACTTTTACTTACTTCCTGCTGGCTGTCTGAGTGACCCCCCCCCCCCCCACACACACACACTGGATGCAGCACAAATCCAATTGGTGTGGCTGCTTCAGCCCCAATGGTGGAGGATAAGATTGGACAGTTAAGCATTTAAAACAGAATGAACTGCTCAAAATATAAATTAAACAAATTTTAAATGCACTAAAAAAGAGATCAACCGTAATAGAACTGAGTAGTGAAACTTAGCAACAGCTCTAATCACAGGTAAAAAATATTATTTATGCATGACCAGCTGTGCCAAAACTATGAACAAGAATTCACATTGAAACACACATTCACATGTGCCACCCATTTAAAACAGTGCAATGTGGACTGTAGCTAGATAGAGTTAGATGTGAATTTCAGTGTGCATTGAATTACAGCAAAGTCTGCAGTTCCTGATCCAGCCCATGGTAGTCAGGCCCACATAGAAGGTTTTTGAAACTTACAATATTTATATCATGCTTTCCAGGCTGGATAGCTCCCAAAGCAATTTACAACAGCAATTAAAAGGTACAAGATATTAAATGGAAATGGGAGCCTAGCTGCAGAGGTACTCAGGAACAGGCTGATGTCAAAGATGCTAGCCCGCAGAAGTAGTTCCTCTGTTGCTCTTCTAAGCCTCCTGGATTCTGGCAACTGATTCTGGCAGTCCAGGGTTCCATATTCCTCCCTCTAGATACAAAGAAGAAGTTCACTTGTTGCTCTCAAGAAGCAGTCTCTAGAAGCAGCTCACCCATTGTTCTCAAGACAGAACAATGGTCCCTGACAGCTGGTGAGGTAGTCCATGGTTACTTCCATGCATAGATTTTCTAGGAAGATCAGGTATACTGGTAATTCAGCAGTAGCAGCAGCAATCAAAACTGTATCCTTCCTCTGAAAGCCTAATGGAACAAATGGGTCTCAGAATCTTTCTAGAAAGTAAGCCAATGCTGCAACCCACCAGTATGCAATACCTTCCTGGGAGTAAGACACAGTGAACAGAATGTTTCTTGCTTCTGAGTAGACATGACTGGGATTGTGCTGTTACACACCTTTCTAGGCAGAATATTCTAAGGCTGCAATCCTATGCACACTTACCTAGGAGTAAGACCCATTGACTATAATGGAACTTACTTCTGAGTTGACATGACTAGGATTGGGTTGAAGGTCTCAGGGCAAAAACGGAGAAAGGCCCATCAGATCTAGGAGCTATTTTTACTGCCTTGGATGATGAACTTTCAATGAAGTCTCTTCTACAACCCATAACATGTAAGGAGGCTCATAGGGAAAGAGATTCAGACTGTAAAGGACTTCAAAGGTCATCTTCTTTGCAATAGGGAAGAATAAATGTAGTATCTGTGGGATCCCACAAAGTGGCCCATAAACCCGCAGTAAGTCTCAGAGATATGGGTCACTCACCTCAGGCATGCTGCCACAGTATCAGATGCGCAGGCTTTGCAATGAAATGATGTACCCCTAACACATCTCCTCTTTTGCCACTAGGCAGAAAGCTGTATATCTTTCCGCAGATTTACTGCATAACACTCTACAGATTATTACTCTTCTAGCAGGGAACATTTACTTCCTTGTGAATAAATTGCACAAATTCAAGTGATTGTATACTGCTGGGGTGTGAGCAGCTCTCCTAAGCATGGAATGTTACAGAACTTTGTGGGTTTTGCTAGATGCCAGTAAACACTGCCCAGCTTGTAGTGCCTTGCGATTTGTGGATGGAAACTTTTCTGGGGCAGATTCAACAGCAAAAATGACACCACTAACTGACAAGTGAGATTTTTTGATGTTCATCATGTTTCTTGGAAGCTTTTAAAAGTTCCTTTTCAGTGACTAATGGACCAGGAGTCACTGCAGTAAAATACACTGATAATTGTAATGCAACCTGCCAAAGTGTGGATTAGTTCAATTGGAAGCCAGCAAGGAAAAAAAAGATTTTAAAAAATAGACATTTTAAAACATACAAAATAAGTATTTATACGAAAGAGCCTTTTGAGGAAGTTAGCTTACTATTTCACAATTTTCCCATTATAACTCAAATCATTATTAATGAACTTCTGTTATATTTGGAATCCTGTTTTTAAATATTATTTTAAATTTGTCTTTATAGCTAGATTTAAGTCATGCTCTGCTATAACTCCCATGAAATTCTTGAAGGAGTTTTTGTGAAAGCAAAAATCCTGAATGGGTTTATTTTATTATGAGAGGCTGTCTCTATCACTTTCATAGATGGAAGTGCTTTCTGGAATTTTCCATTTGTATACAGTCACAAACAGCCCAATCCTATCCTTCCCTCTGCTGGTGCAACTGTGCCAAAAAGACGTGCTGTATCCTCTGTGTGTGTGTATGCACAGAACAGGAGGCTTTGGAAGAAAGAAATTACCTTACCCCTGAGTACTTCTGAGTAGTACTTCTTACATCTGAGTAGACAGCCATAGGATTGCATAGGCAACTTTAACATGTTTTTGAAAAAAATGACAAAAGTACTCTCTTGAAGTTCTGACTTAAGGTCAGAAATCTTTTAGATTTCCAAAGAATTTTATCTATGCTGCTCATTCTTGATCATATTTCTACCTTGATGCTCATAGTACTCAGAAAACTCATGTAGTATCACGGCTTAAGTGACTGAGCTACAAATCAGGCTTTTTGTGGTTTGAAATCCCTCTCTGCCATGAATTCAATAGATAGCCTTAGCCATCCTTACTGATCTCCGCTGAAATTTGGGGATGATATTGAACTTAAATAGGTCTTGGAAGGATTACATCATCAAGATAATACATATAGAGTGCTCTGTACATTCATAACATACCTGTATTAAATCTTCTTCTACAAGAACTTTTACACACACGCGCGTGCACACAGAGAGAGAGAGAGAGAGAGAGAGAGAGAGAGAGAGAGAGAGAGAGAGAGAGAGAGAGGAATATACAATACAAAGTTTTGAGTTGTCTCTGAGTTTTTCCAATCTGTGCTTGTTCAATTAAAAGATTTGTCATAGCCATTCCTAACTGCCTTATCTGAATCTTGTGCACAGTTATAGTGAAGATGAAGTACTATGAAAATTAAACATGCGGGATGTGTATAAGTGTCATGGATTCATTGTAAGATCTGAATAGTCACCATGTAGGAATAGTATTTAGAAATGGAGATAATAAGAGAGAGAAAAGTCAAAGAAAAGAGAGGTCGTCTTCATTTATATCACATTATAAGCCATTATCTTCTATTGGCACTGGTAATAATGCTGAATAAATGCATAAAAATTTGTGGAGCCGCTGATACAAAATAAAGCTCAGATTGTTGATCCCCTAATTTGTGATTTAATCTCAAACACATTAATGCCCTCAAGATGTTTGTTTGACCACCCACAATTCACAATGGAACTGAAGTAGTGCTATGTTTCCTACTTAAAAATTGACACAGATACAAAACCAAGATAAGCACAGCAACATAACAGTACAGTGTACATTTCAGTGCTACTTGACTTTTTAAAGAAACCACTGATATCAAATCAAGTATATAAAATAAAAGGAATCCCCCCCCCCCCCGTTTGCAATAAATAGGATTAGCTGACAATCTAGTATTTGTTTAATGTGACTGCCAAGTTTTATCCTGTTTGGAAGATTATCCCAATACCTCGCTAGTATCTGCTGTTAAGTCTGGGTGATTCTTAAATGGAAACTGCTGATAATTGACTTCATCCAGAAGAGCTGTTTGGACTAATGTAAATGTACTGCAGAGCTGTTTACATTTCCTAGCTGTTCTTTCTCTCCTCTGTTTACGGAATATGACAGGTTTAAGTAGGCCTAAAGTGGATAATATTTTTAATGGTACTGCTGCAGCCATTCCAGCTTTCCACCCAGTCTCTTTGTTTCAACACCCAAGAAAATAACCACAGCTCTGAAAGTCATGATATGCAATGTGATGAATGCAACACATATTCATGGCCATAGTCTGCAAGCAATTTTGTTCCAAAGTGGTCCCACTACAATAAATAGCGCTACAGTGCAATAGCACAGGATTTGCGGACCTTGGGATGAAGTTGTGGAATATTGATACGCAGAATTTGAAACAAGACTTTGCTTCACAAAAACCAGAATGGAAGTGACACATTTGGAATTGCATGCATGTTTGTTGTGTGTTGCATGTGCATTGACTGTTTGCCACGGTGTCATTACCATGCTTGTAACAAATGGCATCTTCAACATTAAAATGCTGCTTCCTGGGAGCTAAAGAGTTAAATGCTTTTCACCTGCTGTGGTCCTGAACCAAACAGCAGCCCTGCATAGCTCCTACACATGAGTAAACCTCCGCCCATTAAACACAATGATGCATTCAGGGTCACAAGTACTTGGCCCCAGAAGCAATTGCGGGAGATTTCAGTGGCTGGCCTTCCTTCAGTAAAGCATGATGTGGGAAGTTCAGTGCTTTCTCCGTAAGGTCTAAAAGAGGGGAGAAAATTGAAAACTCCACTTTTTCAACCCTAAACTCTCCACCTTCTTCTGTACCCAACTATTGACTAGTCATATAGATCTCAACAGAACAGAAGAGCTTTTGACGTGCTGCCAAACAAGAGGCGGTTTGAAGCTTTGTCAGAGCTGGTGTGGTGTACATTTCAGGATAAATGCTCAAATGTGATGTGCATAACTCATCCCATTCAGTTCAGCAGGGCTGTGCACATTCATTGCATATCTCTCTTTTCCTGCCTAATGACCACTTTTGTGTCTCTCCGAGTCCAGAAAAATCATATTCATGGTGTTAAAAGAATCCAACTTTTCTTTGTTGATTCATCTATTCGTTCGCATTGAACTATAAGCACCTGCTTCTTTTCATAAAGGACCAAAAGACAAGACCACATTTACAGATGTGCATGGTGCAGGCATCTTCTGTTCCCTTCCCTTACTTCCTGGTTAATTTCCTGAATTGTGAGGGGGAGTGTTTGTCTGAGCCATGCCTCAGCACAGATGGCTAAACCTACTTCTAAAGATTTAACAGTGAGTGAAGAGGGTTAGTTTATCCAAACCACCTCTCCATGCAGTTTGGGAACTTATCATAGAAGCAAGGAGATGATCAAGGCAAGGCCAACCCAGCCCTGAGGCCAACTGAAGCAGTTACCTCAGGCTGTAGATCAGTGGGAGGTTCCTATATACCTACTTGCCTTTACTGCTCCTCCCTCCATTCCCTCAATTGGAAAAGAAAGAAGGGGACATAAGAGGAAATGTGGAAGGGTGGAGAGTGCAGAGCTTGAACTGGAGAGTGGGAGGAGTAGGGGCTGGCCCATCCTTGGGTAAGGGGACAGCATTTGGCAAGCTCCCTCAGGTGTCAGGAGGACTTGGGCCAGCCCTGTCTGCAGGATGTGTGTGCACTGCACAAGTGGACATCCATGATCACATGGGACCTGTTCAGGAAGGAAAGTGTCACCCAGGTTAGCCTCTAGCACAGCGATTTTCAAACTTTTTCACCTCATGGCACACTGACAAGGCACTAAACTTGTCAAGGCACACCATCAGGTTTTGGACAATTCACAAGGCTTACTGTGCTCCAGTGGGGGGCTCACATCCCCCATTGACCCTACTAGTAAATGACCTTCCCCCAAATTCCTGTGGCGCACCTGTGGACCACTCACGGCACACCAGTGTGCCACAGCACAGTAGTTGAAAATGGCTGCTCTAACACAGTCTACCAGTTCTAAGCAATGCTTCATTGTGCGTATTACACCATTACCTTAAAATATATTCACATATGGATGAATTTAACATATCAGTTTCCTCCTACATTAAGAGACTACCACTGGTGTTCCTGGACGGGGGGGGGGGGGGCAAAATGCTAATTTTGCAGGCTCCTGAACACAGTCCCTCTTCCTCACTTTCAGAGACAGTCACAGCTGCAAAGCATTTTGCCCAGGAACACCAGTGCCTGTTACTTCTGGATTGTTTCTTCACAATGAGCACACTTAGTATACTAATCATTTCATTCAACCACATGTTTGGTTGGTTTGATTTGATGTTCTCTTTGCATGTACAATTGTAGGTAATAGGCATAGCCATATAAATCTTATTTATATGATCTGATCTTATTCTACTTTCATTTTTGTAGCTCTTCCTGAAGTTCACTGACACAAGAATCCACAAAGTTTAACATTTCATTTGGAAAGAAACCCCCTTCACCTGAAAGCTAGTGTGAAAATATAGCTTTATTTTTCATAACGAACAGTGAAGAGTTTAATGAAGAGGAGAAATTGAGACCAAATAAAGCCATCAATGCAGATTTTGTCCAAGGACTGCAGATTTTAATGCAGTATATTATTTTCAGTCTGAAGAGTTTCCAAGTGTAATTTTTCAACACCCCAAATCATTCCTTACCTTCTCTCCTAGTAACAGAAAGCTGAGTTGTGTTTTTAGGCACTACTTATAGAAAAATCCAGGAAGTTGATTAACATTCACTGATGTGTCTTGCCCTGTGCGTGCTCTTAAAATTCAATTCACTTCTTTAGGCACTGACTTAATAGCTTATACACAGCCTGTGATATATAGTACCCTAGCTTAAGTATATATTTATAATATTTATTTTTATTGCCAATGCTCCTTTTTGAATGTGCCTGCCCAGCTACATGTCAACTGTTAGAATATACACATACTGAACAAAGCCTTCCAGTCAATGGTTTTTAAATATGATGTCTTACTCATCTTTTGGAAAATAAGAATCCACCACACCCCAAAGTGTATGAGACAGAGAAGAGTCTGAAAAATTGGTGGGAGCTTTATAGGAATAAAAACATGGCATATGAATATTATTTTTAAGAATATTTATGTACGCTTTTCATATCACATGTATCATGGCCCTATCCAGAGAATGAGAGTAGATTAGAAACCAGTGGAAATGACTCTATGGCAAGTAGCTTCCCCTGGAGGAAGTGGTTCTCACAAAAAAAGTGGTGCTTACGAATGGTGATGATGATCCCTGGTCTTGGGCACCAGGATGCTAATTTCCATCTGCCAAACTACATGTAGTGAGAAATTCTGTGATTGGAACTCCTAACATCCTTTTCTTTTTCAAAAAGCAGTTGTAAGGGAGTTGATGGATCATGGCCATGGGGAAGGAAGTTGGAGTCGAATCCATTTTGTCTGGGCTACAGCCTGAATACAAATTATTACTACTACTACTACAGTATTTATATACTGTTTTTCAATGGAAAGTTCACAAAGCAGTTTACAGAGAAAATCAAACAAACAACTAAAGGCTCCCTGTCCCAAAAGAGCTCACAGTCTAAAAAGATGCAATAGAACACCAGCAGACAGCCACTAGAAAAGACACGGTGAGGAGGGCCATTTTCTCTTCCACTGCTGAATGAAAGAAGGGCACCCACTTAAAAAGTGCCTCTTACCCAGTTAGCAGGGGTCTTGCCTCCTCTCACTGCTTTTACATATGGTCACAAAAATTGTACCAATTAGTTTGTTCATCTGCACTATTAATAACTTTGAGGGAGTGACTATAGTCACCTTGACACAAATGGTTAAAAGAACCTCTTCCATTCTCTATAGTCCTGTTGCAAACTGTGCCCACACTGCAGTGGCTTTCTGAAAAATACAAAGAGTTGCAGTGCGTTCCACCTCACATCTGTGGAACCTGTACATCACATCTTGCCTGGCCCTTTGCACAGAAGAACTGCCCTTTTTCTGCTATGCTGAGCTGTCCTTTTGTGACCCATTCAAGTAGCAGGCATGACTACTGCTATATAAAGGACTGCCCTTTAAGATAATTCAGAAGGTATAGCTGAAGCACAATATAACTGCATGCCTTCTGTCAGGTGCAGAGAGGCCTGCAATTCAACCTGCCTGGGTCTTTCATGCCCTGGGACTGACAAACCCAATGGACCACCTCTTTCTATAGGAGCCCCCATGCTGGAATTGATCAAGGCTCCATTCTTGCAATAAGTGTGATCTGGTGTAAACAGAACTGTATTCATCTTGTGGAGAGCTGATAATTCATGCAAGATTGGGTTTCTTTAACTGCATTTCCACAAAAGACTTCCTCCCCTAGAACTCCATAGAACCATAGAACTCCACCTCAATTCCCTTGTCACTCATTCCCCTGAGGAAATCATTGTGTGGCAGCTGCATCATCAGAATCATGCAGCCTGCAGGAGATTTTTGGCTGTTAGAGGTCTCCATGGGGTAAGAGGACATTTGTCCCCTTGCCCTGGGGTAAGCAAGCCACAATGGGTTAACTCAGTCCTGTGCCAGCAATATCACTGAACCATGCAGGCAAATTAGGCACAGGAAGGGCCTTGGGATTTGGCATGTGCAAGCACTGGATTCCTTCCCATTCACTTTCCCATGGCCTTGATCCATCTTCCCTTGATCCATCTTTCTGGTCTTGATCCATCTTATGCCAGTAAAATTGCTGATGCAGGTCTGAGTAGACCCATATGGGCAGCAGAGACTTACCACCAGGCAAGGTTCCCTTACCAGCAGATCTCCGGGACTACCCCCCCATAGGATGCAGCGCACATTCAAGTGGTGCAGCTGCATCAGTGGTGTGGGATTATTTAGGACTGGGCTGTAACACGGCTAGCCACATATTGATTCTCACACTGCACTCCTTTTGGATGTCACTTTATGATTTGAACATTCACAGCAAAGCACAGACATCCTAGGGAATTCACTGGGAAAGTCAAATTTACTGAGGGTGTTATGTCTATGTGTGCTTGTTAGATAGTGAGCATAAGCCCCTCAGATTCTGCAGCATCTTCAGAAAGCTTTGGTAAAATAATTGAACCTTGACTTGAGCTAGAAGGAGCTATTTCAGTCCCCTTTTAGGAAAGTAAAACAGAAGGATGGGCAAGGGGAAAAAAACAACAGCTTTTGTCACCCTTGAAATATGCGTCAAATCCACCTTCACTAACCCCATTGTACAAAACACACTGGATATTATTAAGAGCAAGCTTGCAAGTGTAAATATACTCATTCTCAATGAAATCAACACCATCAAACTGATTTGTAACTATTCCCTTAATACTGCCATAAAGTTTACTGCAGTAAAAACACGGGCCCTACATATTGCTTTCCTCTTCCTCAGGATGTGTTTCACCTTTGTGGCATCGCTACCATAAATCTCACGATCCAACAGCCCCTTGTCTGCAAGTGATTTCAAGCGCTATCATAAAAACGAAACAGACAGACTTAATTTGAGTTCCAGACTTAAGGAAACCTAACTAAAATATTAGCATAATTTCACTGAGAACGGAGGAAATTGTTTAAATGTGTGTATTAGAGAGTGTCTGCAATTCAATCCATCTTTCAGCTGGCTCTTGGGTGCCACCCAGTGAATGATTTAACAGCATTGCTAAGGGTGTCTGTGGCGCACCGCAGGCCATGTTAATATGCAGCACTGATCACAGACCATCAGAAAGGAGAATGGTAGGAAGTGGAGGAGATTCATGACATGTTCACACTGAAGCTGCGAATAATCAGCTTTATTTCGTTTTCCTGGAGGCTCTTGGAGCTGGAGCAACTCCCTCTGTTTGTTTCATGGATCGACGGCTGGACAAATAATTACTTTGAGTACTTCCTGCAAAGGCATGAAACAACATTTCAGACTTTAGAAATGCCATCTCTGTTCCTCTGAAGTTAATACTTAACTGTTGTTTGTTTTATCATTCACTGAGAAAGAACATAAATAATATAAATCCAAATATGAGTCAAAACAAATGAGGTATTTCCTACAGAATAGCCATGTTTGATGGTGATGGCTAGAATACTAAACATCGTGGCATTACTCTTTTTTTAAAAGGATGTTTCTAGTCCTCATGGACTACCACTTGGTAAAAAGTTGTGGCAGCACTTCTAAAGTGTTCTATAATGGAAGGGGGAGATATTGCCTTGTTAGTCTTACTACTTTAAGGAGATGACTTCTTGTTACCACTGCAAATTTCTGTCTTGATTTCTGAGGCACATGTTTGAGATTGGCATACTTATTTATTTTCTTATGTCTTCTGGTGAGGTAGCAGAGGAGCTCAGAGATAATTATCTGAGCAGTAGAAAGTGCTGGCAGAAAGAGGAATAATCACACACAGGTACCTCACAGATGTTTTCCAATTCTTGATCATAGCGTCTGCCCGCTGCTTCGCAGTTAAAAACAAGTTAGAGATGTACATAGTGTATACTTTGCCATTCAGCCAGAATGCTCACTGTGTGACCTTGAGCCAGTCACCCATCTCTCTTGGCTGTCTGAAAACACAATGTCTTTTGGACTTATGAATGTACTCAGCTCCTTGGAGGAAGGATTGGATGCAAATGTGATAAAAACAAATGTATAGGTGTGGGCTGCCTGACAGCAATGCAAGGAAGTGTTGTGATAAACATCAGTGACCATACTGTAAACACAAACAAAAGGTTTGTGAGGTTGATGCTGCAAACCTATGCACACTTACTTGGGAGTAGGTCTCATTGAATTCAGTGGAACCTACTTCTGAGTAGATACACCTAGGATTGCACTATGAATCTGCTTAGGCTACAGTCCTATACAGGTACATATTTACCTGGGAGTAGATCCCAGTGAACTCAGTGGGACCCATATAGTCTTGGGCTGTTAGTCTTACATATTACCCACTGGATGAATTGACTTTATTCAGAGTGGGATTATATCTTCTGATATACCTTTCCAAGCCCAGCAGTATGGTGGAGTTCAGAAAATGTGTAGCATTTCCTTACATAACAAAAATGGAAGAGTAGAATCTTTTGGAGACACCTGGAGAAGTTTGGAGAACTGTTTATCCACAGTTAACTTAAAAGAAAGGCTAAGTAAACAGCGTCTACGAGACATCAAAGGATGCTCCAATGTCCAGTTGGGCTGAAGAATGTTGATTTATGATGAACCCCCATAAATCAGAGTGAATTGTTCTATGCTTAACAGAGGTGAGTAAATAAGAACATTTAAAATTGCTTGTTCTCATTCTTTTAAGAGGCCAAGCTGTTTGCCCATTATATGTATTCCTTACATAAGTGCCCTTTTAATAAATGTAATTGTATCAAATTATGTCCGTTGATTTCAACTTGTTGCTGATTTCAACTTGTTTCAACTTGATTTCAACAAGTTATGCTTAGGACTACACCTAGACAGTGTGTTTCAGTACTGAAACACACAAGCCAAAGTCAAGAAAAAGTACAATATATTCAGTCAATAGGAGGTAGAAAGGAGTGAAGTGCTGTGACATTTCATGGAATCCAACAGGCAAGTCTCACCCTGCTGATGATAGATAGATAATTATGGTCAATAATGTGTAATTTTCCCTCGATCACTAGATAGAAGTCAAAAACTAAAGCCAAAATGAACTGATGTACGAGGTGAGACAACAGGAATCCAGAAACTCAATGGCATGTAAGTTGCCACTCGTTCCACAATTTTTGTCCCATAAGGAAGTTAGATAATGGACTATGGAACCAATCTCAAGAAATTATTGCAGGAGCAGGTGTTGAGTGGTCAACTTTTCTATCATCCTGAACGAGACATCTTGATCCACTAAAGAGCTCTAAAGTCTTTTAACTAGGTTTACATCAGCTATGGCACTATAGGAGTTTAACTTGAATCAGGCTGCTAACAGACCCGTTAAGAACTTTTTTTGTAAACAAACAACAAAAAAGTGGAAGTTATAGGGGCCAAATTACACATGATGTGTACTCACATAATGTACCTCCCCCTCCCAGTTTTGATATATTATCCTATGCATGTCTTTCCAGAAGGAAGTCCCATTGACTACAATGTAAGTGTGTACAGGATAGCAGTTTTGAGTCTGTGCATAAATGAAGCCAATGAAGCTCTGCTCCCTTCATCTCCATCCCCGGCCTCTGCTGAACTCAGACTGAGCTCTGAAGGCAAAAAAGTAACTTCTGGTTTTACAGAGAAACTGGAAGTGACATTTTTAATGCGTTATAAGGCATTGGGAGGCCTGGGGAAGGCTGCATGAAACCAGGAATCACTTTTTTGCCTTCAGTGCTCAGTCGGAGTCGGCAGAGGCCAGGGGCAGCTCAGAAGCCCCTCTGAAGGCAGAGCTCCTCTTGCCTCCGGAGGGGTTGCTCGTGGGGATGTATGCTATTCTGTCTCTGGTGATGGTCCAGGATGGCCCATTCACATGTGCAAACCAGGCCTCAATCTAGAGAGAAGTCTGGTGTTCATAATGGCATTTTGCATACACTCAATCAGGAAATGAAAAACTACCATGGTCACTCACACCATTAGCAAAACCGCCATTTTTTTTTGTAAACAAGCAGTTACGTACTGTTCAGCACTGCCAAGTGTATGAATGTTGCAACAGTAAAGGCAAATGACTTCAAGCTAATCTAAAATACTGGTATAAAGGCAAACATTGCTCCTTTGAAAGCTTGGCACTTTTACCAGCTGAAAGGCCTGCCACCTGCCAACCTCCCTTGTCTACTTATAATGTGTGAAATAAACACAAAATGGATGAATTAACTGTACATATGTCAAGGTCAGGAAATGAAGAGGATGATGGTCTCTGGTAAATGGGCTACACAAGAGCACTTTAGTATGTGTGGTTTGCTAAAGTGCTTATTTAGTCTTACGAAGCTAGGAAATAACTTTGCCTGAATATTTATAATCAGAATTGATATTCCCAAGCCTTTCCTTAGAAAAACCAATTTTCATATGGGGAAATAAGACAATATAAACTTATGAGGTACCAGATGACATCACTATTTGCCTCTTAAAGTAGAGGATGATTGTTTGAACTGGACATATTAGGCAGTACAAAAAAAAAATGGAACAGGATTCTGTCAGCCTAATCTCATTATGCCTGTAGCCATTACAGTCAAAATGAGTTTCCTTTGCCTTAGTTTGGGTTGGATTCAAAAGCAGCTCTCATAGGAAAAGGGTCATTACATTAAGGTAGTGAGTTACTAAATTGAGCTTCCTATTATCCTGGGGTATGTACATTCATGTTTTCTTAAACCAAAGCGGATGAGATGAATAATCCAGGTATTGTTCAGTGGATGGAGTTATACATTTCATTCAAGTGAGTGAAACATAGATAGCTAATGAAAGGAAATGTACAACATTCTGCCTGAACAAAAAGCAGCCTAGAATTAAAATTCTAAAAAATATATCCCCAAATTCTGGAACAATTCCCTGCGGTTCACCAATACCACTAAATAAAGGAATAGTTATAAATCTTCTTCCTTTTTGCTTAGGAAATTTACACACGTGGTCCTGTTTAGGTGCATCTGGTATCCCACATGAATACACACTTTATAATCCAGAGCCTTTTTGTCTGCAGTTTTTGGCTCCTCACCTCTGAAGACTTTGCTGAAAGAATCAGAACTCTCAAAAATGGCACGTTAACTCTAAAGCAGTGTCTGTTTTCTTTTTTAATTAATATAACTTGAACAAAATAGGTGCAAAAGTTCTACAGCTGTGGCACCCTAAAAATCAACTCCTTTTTTCCAAGATGGTAGTGCAATCAATCTATCCTGTGTCTATTGGGTTGCTAAGTTTGATCACTTACTTAAGAACATAAGAATATAAGAACAGCCCCACTGGATCAGGCCATAGGCCCAGCTAGTCCAGCTTCCTGTATCTCATAGTGGCCCACCAAATGCCCCAGGGAGCACACCAAATAACAAGAGACCTCATTCTGGTGCCCTCCCTTGCATCTGGCATTCTGACATAGCCCATTTCTAAAATCAGGAGGTTGCACATGTACATCATGGCTTGTAACCCATAATGGATTTTTCCAACAGAAACTTGTCCAATCCCCTTTTAAAGGCGTCCAGGCCAGACGCCATCACCACATCTTATGGCAAGGAGTTCCACAGACCAACCACACGCTGAGTAAAGAAATATTTTCTTTTGTCTGTTCTAACTCTCCCAACACTCAATTTTAGTGGATGTCCCCTGGTTCTGGTGTTCTGTGAGAGTGTAAAGAGCATCTCTCTATCCACTCTGTCCATCCCCTGCATAATTTTGTATGTCTCAATCATGTCCCCCCTCAGGCGCCTCTTTGAAGAGGCCCAAACACCATAGCCTTTCCTCATAAGGAAGGTGCCCCAGCCCAGTAATCATCTTAGTCGCTCTCTTTTGCACCTTTTTCATTTCCACTATGTCTTTTTTGAGATGTGGCGACCAGAACTAGACACAATACTCCAGGTGTGGCCTTACCATCGATTTGTACAACGGCATTACAATATTAGCCGTTTTGTTCTCAATACCTTTTCTAATGATCCCAAGCATAGAATTGGCCTTCTTTACTGCTGCCGCACATTGAGTCGACACTTTCATCAACCTGTCCACCACCACGCCAAGATCTCTCTCCTGATCTGTCTCAGACAGCTCAGAACCCATCAGCCTATATGTAAAGTTTTGATTTTTTGCCCCAATGTGCATGACTTTACACTTACTGACATTGAAGCGCATCTGCCATTTTGCTGCCCGAACGGACCCTCCTGATCGAGGAATTCAGATAGCAGTACTTTCGCAAAGTGGTCAGATAGTGGTACGAGTCAGTCAGCAGTACTTTCACAAAGAGGTTCTTAAATCCCATTTAGGATGCACTCCTAATGACACTTTCCTGTGAGTAAGCCCCATTGAACAAAATACGACTTACTTCTGAGTAGACTTGGATAGGATTGTGCCCTTAATGTCCTGCATCTATGCAACAATGTTGTACACACCTGATCCACATTAGGCACATTCAGGACTGGCCATCTGCTTCAGATGAGGTGAGTTTGGCCATTGTGCTCTTCTATGACAAAAATGGGGACTAGCAAACAATGACACCTAGGGCCTGTGTCAGGTTACTGGAGGCTTTGGGGGCAAAGCCCTCCATTGGTGGTAGTTAATAGGTGGCAAGAGCAGCAGTGAATGGAGGGCAGCTTTGGTGGCATCACCTCCTCGCCTTCAGATGGAAGGAGAAAGACGAGTCACAATTGCATCCTGCTCCTATTCATCAATAGGCTTCAGTATCATTGAGTGCTCTGCAAGTACAGTATTGCTCAATGGAAATTACTTAATACTTGGGACTTGCTTTCAACTGGACATTCTGTCTTGGTGGCATATCTATCAGTGTCAAGGAATGTCCAATTTACTCATCTCCTATCATAGTTGCATATTTGCATCATATCATATTTGCATATTTCATCTTTACTATTTATTGCTGGCAGTCAGGGCTATTACGGTGGTGGCCTCTGGTAGCAGACTGGTGGGGGCAGCCATCTCTTTCTGCCTACTCGCCTCCACTGCTCCGCCTCCCAGGATTGGGAAAGGAAGATGACAGTGTGGAAAAGGAAACATGGAGGGGAGAGCTGGAGAGTGGGAGGAGATCATGCTGGCACCCCATTGGATAAGAGGGGAAGCATTTGGCATGAGCCTCAGGTGTCAGGCCTTGGGTCAGCCCTGTTGGCAGTGGCCAGTGCTATCCCAGAAATAGCTCACTCCAGCCCAAGATGCAGAAGCTACTATTGCTGCAACATCACGCACACACATTTTCTTTGCATTGATGAACGCATTAAATAGTATTGGGTGCTACTAATAATAATTGGGTAACAAGCTCCTTCAGCTAGTAAGCTCATTTTACTACGCCTGTGGTCAATGCCACTAATAAACCCGGGAATGGCTTTCAAGCAGGAAGCTGCTCGTGAACTTTATTATCCTAAAGAAAACAGATTGGTAGCCAAAAAAGAAGGAAATCAGCCAATTCTCATTTCTTCCAGGACATCAGCATTAAGTATTAAACAGGAAAGCCAAGACATGCTGTATAAGCAGAAAAGCACTAAAAATGTAGGCTGGTATTTTCTTTCTTTGCTATATAGTAAAATTATGGAATACTTTATTGAAGTGGGGGGTAATGGAAGCTGATGCACAATAATCAATGTTAGCGTTCTTGGGAATTCACAATGGAGTCTGAGCCAAAAGGTCCTGAACAGTCTTGCCAGGTGTCTGCTGTCTTCAGTCCCTCACAGTTTTTACTGGTCTGTGGATTTAAACTGGCTGAAAATGTTGCCAAAACCAAAGATGGATAATAGCCTGTGGGTAGCTCATCCTGCCCCCATGGTTTTACATGGCTTATACAGTCCTGTGCTTTTTTTCTCTATGACAAATTGCCACAGGTCAGTTATTTTTTTGCAAAGCAAGTGGGCCGTGGAAGAACAACGCCTGAGCAGGATGAAGCTGGCCTGTAGGTATGCCAACATCTTCCAACATCATCTGGGGCCAGAACAATCAGGCTGACATTTTATCAAAATACCTCCCAGAAGTCATGAAGTGCTCCTTTCCAAGAGCTACAGAAATACGAATCTGACAGAGAGAGAGAGAGAGAGAGAGAGAGAGAGAGAGAGAGAGAGAGAGAGGTGTAAGAAGTGAAGTGATTCAGGCAGGAAAGTTTTCATGAATGAGCTCCTGAAGAACCTATCAATGAAAAAATCACATCTAGCTATTGTAGCTCCTTTCCCAATACTACACAAAGGCCTGTTTGAGCCAGTAGGTGCCTTCCGATGACTGCTGAAAGACAGTTCCAGATGTTTGGCAGTTGCTTGGAAAGGGCTGCTACATTTAGCCACTTTCTGCTTGCTGTTTGGGAAGGGTAAGTTATTACATTGCCTGGTGGCAGTGGTGTAGCTAGAGGGAGTGCAGGGGTAGCAATTGCACCAGGCTCAGGCTGCCTACCTGAGCAAGAGTCTGGCTGCCCACCTTTGCAATCCCACCCTGCTATTGCCTCTCACACTTCTTGCAAAAAGTGTCAGAAAAATGACATTCTTCGCAAGAGGGACAGGGGGGATCGCAGTCTCTGGCCTCTTGCTCTCTCTGCTGCAGGGGCTTGAGGAGCAAGCAGGAGGAGGTTGGGGGAGGGGGGAGGCAGTAAAGCAAGGCGGGTGAGTGCCCAGAGACTCCAACTGCCTCTCACACCTCTTGGGGGGGGGGGTTGAGCAGGAGAGGGGGAAGGGGGAGGCAGCTGATTTTTTTAATTTTACAATTTTTTTTTTAAAAAAGCTCAGACATGTCACTTCCAGGTGTGACATGGGGGCATCATTTTTAACGTTGCACTGGGCTCCAGAGTGGCTAGCTATTCCACTGTCTGTTGGGTTGAGCAAAAGCACTGTAGGAGGTATAGTATTCTTGATCACTGTTTTCCGTACGCTGTCAGATAAGTTGTGATTGACCTTACTTGCATATTATTTTCACAGCCAGAAATAAAATTGGTAGGCGATGACTCACGGAAAAAACCTAACTGTATTGTTCATAATGACACAATGAAAAAGATCATAGCATGTCTGAACTTGGTAGGATAGAAAACAAAGAGATATTTAGGTGAGAACAGAAAGTAGGCCACTGCAGCTTCTTCAAAAGCTCCAGGCATGACACTTCACAAAATATCACAGAGAAAACAAGAGGAAATGAACAGGCTGTTTCTCATGCTTCCCCACCCTTTGTGATAATTTGGCCCATTAGAAGCAAGAAGCAAAAAAAAACATTAGAAGCAAGAAACATGGGGCATGGGACAGTTCGGGGTGTTTTGTTACTAGTGTTTTAGGCATGTTAACTGGGAAGTGCTAGGAAATTGAGAAAGGAAGTGGAGAAGAATCAAGACTGATAGTCTAGAGAAGTGCCTTTCCCCACCTTCTCTCTCCCTGCACACTCTCTTGCCTTCTGAAAAAGTGGCAGGCAGGGAAGGGTGAGGAGGGCAGCCTAGGTTCATGGTAGTCCATTAGAGGAAGCAGTGCGACCACCCTGCAGATGAGAAAAACAGGAGATAAAGTGGGGAGGTTTATGCTATAACATTACTACTTTATATTTTTCTGCCCAGTTTTAACATGTGGTTGTTTTTTGCTGCATCTGTTTACGTTAACTGTAACCGTCTGAGAGCCTCTGGGGTTAGACATACTATAAATCCAAAACATTTATACAAATTGTTGGAAATATTGGTCCGAACACTAGATCAAGCCTACACAAACTTACGACCCGAGCTGAATGCATTCCACTGTCTAATATGGCAGCCTCCAGGTGCTTGATAAACTGCTGTTTGATGGAACTGAAAAAGAATATAATACAAGCAAGTATTGTAAGCCGCTGTGAGCTTTTGGAAAGGTGGGGGAAGAAAGGTTTTAAATTAAATTAAATAAATAAGCGACCTGGCAAATCACAACAAATGACTGATTTCCATGAGATTCAAATAATGGTATTATAGTGATAGTCTGTGTCACAGCTCTTCAACAATAACTTATTGATTAACACCATTAAGCGCCTGATCCTATACCCGGGCAGCACTGGCAGCCACTGTGCTTCCCGGGCAACTGCTGTAGCACAAGTACCATAAGATACTTCTGCACCAACTGTGAGGATGCAGAGCCACAGTCCTGAGGCCTGTGCCAGTCAACGCTGGACCTCAGTGCCAAGAAGATGTCTCCACAGATCGGCTGACAGTCAGTTTCTCCACTGGCTGGCGGAGTGAGAAAAGGTGGCAAAGGCTGGAACTGGGCAGGGCGAGCATGGGGAAGGGAGGATTGGGCCTGGGGGAGAGCGGAGATGATGGCTGACTCTGCTGCGGAATCCTTTGCCTCTTCACTGGCTGGAAAGCCCGACATAGGCCTCCTTGGTTCTGCACCAGCTAAATAGCTGGTGCAGTTCTGAGGAGATCCATTGCCTCTGGTTGCTTTCTACCCAGGGTAAAGGAGCAAACATTCTCTTACCTCAAGGAGACTCTGGCAGCTGCCTTGGTCCCATAGGATGCAGTGGCGGCCATTCCAGCGCTGCTGCTCCTCTGGGTACTGCCCGGGGATAGAATTGGGTTGCCCATTGGGTTCAGTGCTAAAGTCCTGTGTAGGCTGGGGGGTTTTGTTTGCATGCTCAGCGCATGATGAATTGAAAAGGAGAAATGGACTTCTTCTGGAAAAGAAATCTGTATGGTCTGTGGCTGCTCGACGAACCGCATTGTCTGCACGTATTAAGGTGCAGTCTTTTTGTCCTTCGTGTTCACTGCTTTCACTGTTCTTAACTTGATATGATCATAGTTGTAAAGGTGGCTGGTTTCCAATTCTATGGCATTACTTTAGTTGGTTGGCTGCAATTCAAGTATCTGTATCATGTTTTCCTTGCCTCTACCAATTTTCTTCTGGAACCACAAAACAGATGCTAACTTGGTAAGACTGCTCTGGGCCAAATGTATCTTATTCAGTAGCACAGCTAGAGGGGCGTGAATGCAGTAAATACAGCAGGTGCCGCAAAACACAGTGTAAATGGCCCCTCCTACTTTTCATCCAAGCCATCAAGGACAGTAATTGCAACGTGCAGGTGCTCCCCAATTGATTCAGTGAGTGCCTGTGCATTGCCGACACTTCCTTAATGGCTCCGATGGCATGGGAGGGGCCACACACAGGGCACATTGCCTGTACATGCCTGCTGTACTTACTGCATCATCCCCTCTAGCTATGCTACTTATATGCTGTATGTCTTCCATAAGAATCTTATGCATAAGTATTTTCCAAAAGTAGAATCCACTTCTGTGGTTACAGCAATCAAGTTCAGTAGAGATACAATGCAAGCTTTACCTTGGATGTGATTTGCATGTGGAACAAAAGATGACCAGCATCAAAAGAATGGTGGTAATTCTGAGTGGAAAACATGGGTGGAAGACTTATGCTGGTGTATGTACTATGTACAGCATGAACAACAAAACATGAGTGGGTTCTACCTATGGACATGTCCTATATAATCACATTCCTCCGTGCATGATGATTTATATATCAACACCATTCAACTGTTTATTTAAAGTGTCTGCCCATATTAGTAGGGGTGGAGCAAAAACTGGATGCAGGGGTGCCTGACTATGTTAACACTCCTGTTTGAACTCAAGCACAGAGTGTCACAGGTGGACATAACCTACCCTGAGTTGTCTCTTGGCCTTGATTCTGCTCCAGGAGTGGCATCATGGTTTGATCAAACCAGACACTGGCTGAGGGACCATGCCCATCAGTTACCCTATTTGGTCAGTACCCAAAACACCATAACAAGATGATCAAGAGGAGCATCATGGAGGGGGGGGGGTCTTGTACAGTGCTTCGCCCCAGGGCCTCAGCAAAACGTTACTGTTCTGCTCACATTCCTGCATGAAGCTCCCTCTTCCCCTATACAAAAAAGTAGCTTGGGGAAGTCGAAAGAGGAAGAGACAGCAGTAGAGGGAGTGGAGGCATGCATAGGATTGGGCTGCTACTCAAGTCCCAGGAATGCTAGCAGGAAACAGGTGTTCCATGAAGAGCCCCCCTCACCTCATCTTCTGTCCCCAAGGTATGGTGTTTTGCTCTGGGGAATGGAAAGGTGGCCAAAGGGGAAAGCTTTTTCATGGGTTCACTTGGAACATTGGAAAAGCCCTGAGGACTTCCAGGGCAGGCAGCAGCCTGCCCCTTGATCTCTACTGATTGGCACATACCTGGGACATATGTTTAGAATTGGGACCTGAGACACACAGGCAGGAATAAATGTCCACGGCTTGGAACGCATGTCAAAAACAACTGAAAACAAACTGCTTCTGTCAAACTGCATCACAACATCCGTCATTGCAGGGTGTTTCCCCCCTCCCCCGACAATGATAAATCACATTCTAGTAGCTCAGGGCAACTGGTGAAAACCTGGACCTAAAGAGATTAATGGAGGAAGTCTGTTAAAAATTCAAGTGCCAGGGCCTTGTTATGTGAAGATATGCACCAGATCCATCTGTTGGCATTCCAGTGGGAAACAAAGGGATGATGCTGGGTCATTAATAGATCAGTAAAAGCTCAGAACTGGAGGGTTTTATGCTTTATTTATGTATTTCCTTCATCAATACATTTATTCCCATGCTTTGATGTAGTGAATGACAATACGTCTCTGAAAGTATCCTTGCAGAAGAAAAAAGAAGGCTGTTTTAACAATATGATAGTGTATTACAATTATTTATTTTATTGTAAAATAAATTTATTATATTTATTGTAAATATCGTATTAATTGTAAATATTTATATTTCACGTTTCCATTTTCAATGAAACAAGGCAGTTAACAAGATAGAGAGCTCATTGTAGATCCTTTAAATGTTCTATAAGACAATTAAATGAAACAATCACAAATTAAATGCAGATCAGAAGGTACGACAACCTTTCCTAACCTTTCACAGTAACAGTAAAAAG
Source organism: Tiliqua scincoides (assembly GCF_035046505.1). Lineage (NCBI taxonomy): Eukaryota > Metazoa > Chordata > Lepidosauria > Squamata > Scincidae > Tiliqua > Tiliqua scincoides. Next base: position 37,884,163 of record NC_089824.1, on the reverse strand, counting down.
ATAGTACTGGTATCAATTGCTCTGAAATTTTCTTACAAGTTCCCCCATGAAGTGAAAGTTTTCCAATATAAAACAGGCTTGACCCTCACCCTGTATCACAAATCACCTTTGCATCTTGTTTTCAGTTTCAGAATCACTTGGAAATTTCTTATTCAGGCTGCAAACCTAACAACACTTTCCTGAGAGTAAGCCCCACTGAACAAAATAGGACTTACTTCTGAGTAGACCTGGTTAGGATTGTGCCCTCGGTGGCATAGTGCAGCTGTCCCTTCCCCGGCAATCCTGAGGTTTGATGGGCTCTCCACTGGAGCAGCTGCACAGCGCTAACCTCCTGAAGTGGTAAGTGGAGACTTCAGGAGCTCTCCCTCCCACCTGCACTTCCACTTGGTTCCAAATTGGAGCCATTCCAGAGGTGAAGGTGAAACAATGATGCAGTGGGGTGATGTGATGGTGACATTGCGTCATCCCACCCTGGGCACTGGCCGGCCTGGCAACATCACTGTTCATATTGACATTCACTGTTGCCCACATTCTATGTTGCTGTCAAAAGTTTCCAGAATTTCCAGTTTTGATCTGTATTCTGCATAATCTAATCATATACTAATCATATCTGTTGTTTTTACAATAACAGATGGTTCGCTACCCTACCAACAAACACATTTATGCCAGTTAATCTCTGCCAATCATTCTCAAGGAGCCCCAAGCTGCTAAAACAGTATCTATCTTTGAAAGTGATTGCTGACTTTTTTGTGAAAAGGTTTTGGGTAGTGAATAACCTTCGACTGCAGGAAAACAGCTTGAATGCTTCCTTTTAAAGGAATTCTTAAGACTTATGCATAGAGCCACGGGGCGCATGGTGGCCAAGGAGAAGGGAGTCACTTGACAACCTCTGTGTGACTCTCTGAACCAGGAATGAACCAATCACTTGAACCAGCTGTCCCGTGGAAGAGTCTGCTTTCAACCTGTGTCGAGAAGGCACAGGGACTGTCCTATCTGGCAGCAGGTCAACCCCTGGGAAATCTCTCCTAATCTGAAAGTGGCCACAAGTGTCCTAATGTTGTTAATCAGTTTGTCACTGGGGGCTAACTCACCAGGGCGCACAATTCCTATACAAGCTGCTGCCATTGCCCATCTTTCTCTGCTCCTCAGCTCCCTCTCTCTGTTATATCTCATCTGTGATTAGTTTCTAGGCAGGGAACAAAAAAAGCAAAGAAATACTTTCAGTTTTCATTCCATTTGCTTGGCAGTTGTTCTTCATTGAACATAAAAATTGCAAATCGTGAACTTTCAGCTGAGCAATACCGTATTTTCTTCTCATTTCTTTCATTTGCAATGAATCTCTGAGTTGTCTTTTTTCTTAAAGTGCAGACAGCTTATCTAGTATAGTTAATCTCGCCATGTCACCTTGGACATTCAAAGAAAATGCATCTCTTCTGCTGTTCCCATGAGATGTACCTGTCTGAACTCTCTTGGCATTGTGAATTATGGCATGCTGGAAAGAGAAGAGGGTTGTTTCACACTGTGCAACAAAGGCGGTATCTGGAAAAGGGTGTTTGAGCTAATCTCCAGTTGTTCATTCATTAATTATACTGACGTGGCAAATGGCACCACATGTTCTTGGGAAACGCTCTAGAACTTTAAAGAAAACATTCAGCTTACTTAGGCAGAAAATCACCTTACTTACCCTAAAGGGTTATTATAAGGACAACTGTATTGTAAAGCAAGTAGTGCACTCGGAAAGTGCTATACAAATGCTAAGTATACATGTCATTATCCAGAAAATGCTTAGCATCTGTTGCTGAAACATGGCTTTGAAGTTGGTCCATCATGAGTTGGCTGCAAAGGAGACAATACTCATGCTCATGACTTTTACAATCTGACTCCATCCTTGCTTCCCCACCTAAGTAAATTTGGCTTCCAGTACACTTGAAGTTATTGTTCAGACAACTTTTTTCACATTCTTTCATACGTATAGGTTCAGAACATACTACCATGTGGAAAAGCCAAGACCACAGAACCCAGGAAGTTCCCTTATACACAGTAAGCCCACTGATTCATCTAGCTCAACACTGGCTAGCAATGGCTTAGCACAATGTCAGTCAGAGCATTCTCCAGCCCTAATGAAGTTGCCAGGGATTGAACCTGGAGCCTTCTGCAAGCAAAGCATGTTCCCTGCCACCAAGCTACTAATAAAGCTCAAATACAATATTTATCTATGTGTTCCATTCTTTTTCCCAGTTGCTCAGAACAGAGTACATGTGTTTCTTCCCATTTTATCAACACAACAACCTTGTGAGGTAGGTCAAGCTGAGAAACAGTTATTGGTCCAACTGAATCCAACTCTCTTCAATCCAAGTCCAATTTTGCAGCCACTGTCTGATCCTGGTTCCAAAAATATTAACTTTTAATGGTTTTATTTCATCTGGTTGTATCTTAATTTCAGGATGTGAATGCTTAATTTTTGAACGAGGAACTATGGTAAAATTACAGGGAACTTTATGTGAATTAGTACCCTTAGACACCATAGGAAACTACAGTATATTATGTGGGACACTTAATCCTGTAGCTGTACATTGATTTTTCATGGTGATTTTTCCCCACAGAATCATATAAAGTCACCATCATTTCCTCTAGAAAAAATGACACAAAGACTAGTATTTCCATAAGTTTTAAAATTGCATTAACAGATTCTAGATGAGCCCATTTTGCCCAAGGCTGCTTTCAGATGTTGGAGTAGCTACCCACTGTGATACACAAGAGTGGATCTGAACTGGTTTAATGCCATCAGAAAGAACATGATAAGAATGGAACAATGACTTGCAACCCAATCCTAACCTCTGCTGGAAAAAGCAGGCCAACTGCTTGGAGGTGGCTGTGGTGCAACTCAGGGCAAGGAGATATTTATCTCCTTACCCTGAGCACTGCCCCAGTCACTGCAATGGGGTTTCTCGGATCTGCACCAGCTAAATCACTGTTAGTCCAGCTGCTCGGGGCTGACCTGCAGTCCCATTTCCCTCCTGGGCTCAGCCTGCCCACTGGTCTGCCCTCTGCCCTCCCTCCCCCACCCCAGAATGTCCCTGAAATATCCCCCTCCCCCACCCCCATGCTGGAAGCCTGCCACCAGTATGAACTCACGTTCACTGCAGCTGGTGCCACCAGTCTTAGGATTCTACTCAGGCAGTTGTTCCAAGAAAACTTACGATGACTGTGAAAACCTGTTTTAAATGCCTAGGATATGTGAAGTAATAAGAACCGTTCCTCTGACCACATGCAGAGTGCATTTCTGTTGCTATCGAGTCACCACAGTCCATCCACAAACATGTAGTGCAATGAGAAAGAGCATGCAGTCTGTCACAAAGTAACTGTCATGCAGTCCATTAATTTGATTTAGCCTAGTTTAGGGTATGGCAGTGATTCTCAAATGTGGGACCCATTAGGTGAGTTGTGAGCCAATTTCAGGTGGGTCCCCATTCATTTCAATATTTTATTTTTACTATATTAGACTATAATATATTATCTTTTAACAATGATAGTAAATGGGACTTATTCCTAGGTAAGTATGGGTAGGATTGCAACCTAGGATGGTTAAAAATTTTCTTGCTTGATGATGTCACTTCCAGTCATGACATCACTTCTGACAGATTCTTATTCTACAAAGCAAGTCTTGGTGCTAAATGTGTGGGAACCACTGGGGTATGGAGCATGTATCTTTAGACAGTGTTGATTTTTACATATATGATCAGTCGTCATGACTAGAGGTATTTGCTTCCAAAGAGTAAGATAGGTTTACAGCCTCAGATTACTGAGCAAAATGAACTTACTTCTGAGTAAAATAAATAACATCGTTTTCAAGCACCTCTAGTCAGGACAACTTATTTTGTGCACAGGGCCAAACCCAGTGACAATTGCATGCATTACTTTCTCTGTATTGCACCTATTTACTTGGTCCTGCTAATGTTTTTTAACCTCTCCCTGAGCACTCTAGAGAGTAGATGACTCCCATGTAAACTAAAACCAAACCTTTTCTCCTGCCCTACCTCTTGCATCTTTTGAGCCACACAAAGTCGATCTTTCTTCTTTCAACACTCACTAACCTGGTTATTTGTGTGTTTCCACACTGCTGCATCACAAAACATCATGGCCACTTGCTTCAAAAAGATAATATCTCACACATATGGGACTGCCTTTGATCTCTGTGGTCTGTCTAGGGGTCAGACACCCCCCCCCCTCCTCACTTCAAATGGACCTTTTCATTCACTATAAACTCAAATGCTGGAAGGACAAAAGCAGGAAAAATGAATGCCTGAATTTAATACAGATTCATGAGTCCATATACATTGATAAGTATTTTCAATGTGCCACATATTTACTGCTTTACAGAACAATATAGTTATTTTATTCACACAATGCTTTGGCCTAATACCTATACTGTACATTTTCTCTCCAAACTTCTCTATATTCCAACAATAACACTACGAATAACTAAACTGAACTAAATCCACATTAAATAACACAATAACAGCCCAATACTATCTGGACCTTGAACTGCCAGAACTCATGCACTTTTGTTGTGGCACAACCCACCAGTGCCAGTATACCTTACCAGCAGGGATGTGTCATGGGCAAGGCAGGGGAGGGCAGTGGGAGTTTTGGGGAGGGCAGAGGACAGGAAGCAGGTTGGTGGGGTGGATCCCAGTGGCAATGACTTGCACCAGGTTCCTATCCCTCATTTTTCAGCACACTCTACCCCTTTTCTCTCCTTGGGTTTATTACACCAACTACAAGAAAGTTAAGTAACACCAACGCCCAAGATTTTCCTCTAGAGATTTCAGAGCTAGGCAAAAACCAAGGTGAAATTCATTTTATCAGCATGGTGAATCCTGAATTGTTTATCTCTGCCATCATTTTGACAAAGCTTTTTTTGGTCTACATTTACTCATTCAGTGCTCCAGGACTGCACCTATATGGCACCAATGTTTTCCGTCTCTAGAAATAGGGGTGCGTACAGATGCACATATTTCAGTCATGGGCCACTGCGGAAGTACGTTCACTGGGTTCTGGACAGACAGGCAGATCTTGGGTCAATCACAATGCCACCTCCCCTGTTTTCAGTTTTTAAAATGTACCCCCCCCCCCAAAAAAAATAAAATAAAATAAAATAAAAAGTGTGTTATGACAGCACTAATATCAGTAAAACCCCTCTTTCCAATGCTCTAAAGCGGGTGGGCAAACCCCAGCCCAGGAGCCATTTCTGACCCTTGGGGACCCCCAATTCTGCCTGCAGGGAGCCCCCAGTCTCCAATGAGCCTCTGGCCCATCGGAGACTGTTGGAGCCCATTGCGAGCTGCAGGCTGAGTTAGAGTAAGACTTTTTAATAGTCTCCATGTGTTTTCTGCTTTTCCTTGGGCATTATTTTAACATCCCCCCAATTGCCTCTGAACAACTTATGTCTCCTTGTGTTTTTGGCTTGGTCTGTATGTTTTCACTGTTCAAGAGGTGTGTGACAAACAGTTCAGTTCTCATGTAGTTCTACATGCCTGTATGATAGTTCTCATGTGTATAAATAAGCTCAGTAAGATTCATTCATTCATTCATATAAGTTCCGTCTCTAATGTACTCATTTATGTAAATTTATTTGACTTTGAAATGTTAATCACCATAGATACTGTGAAATTTTTGCCAAGTAATCAAGCTGCAATTATCACTTTGCCTTATCTCCAGGTCAATCAGAGGGCAGAGCCTTTCAACTCTGAACAGTTTCCTTTTTCAGCTCTGAAAAGTTTGTTTCTCTGCTCAGCTCAGGCAGGCACCTTATTAGTTGCTATAGTAATTTTCCTGGGACATTGCAGCCAAAGTTAACCTTTTATTATCCTTCCTTCTACTGCAGCCTGGTTCTGCTCTGCAAATGCTTGCAAAGCAGGTCTGTTTTTTGAAACACCAGGATGGGACCCTCCTTACCAGGCTACAATTCAGTGCACCATTACTTAAGAATAACACCTATGGAAAGCAGTGGGTCTACTTCTGAGTAAAAAGGGTTGCAAATACCTCATCTCTCTGCTGTGAATTGAATTGCACACTCTCAGTTATGTGTTATGGGTTGTATGTTGTATGTAGAGCTTCTGGCTTAACACGCCAGACACCTTAAAGGTGGATTTGTTTCATGGTTCTCCTGCAGTGGTCCCTAACCTTTTACACTTGCATCTCCCTTGGCAGCCCATTTCCATAAACTGTACCCTTCCTATTAGCAAAATGTTGTAATTAGTAATACATCGCCTCCACTTGAAAGCCCAGATTCCATGTATTCATCATGTATTTTCTCTTTTCATCTGTTTGAAGAACAGAAGACTCTGCCTTTGCACTGTTTTGCACCAGAAGTGTGCTGAGAAATTCTGGCTGATTGATCACTTTCCATATTATCTTTCAGCTATTTTACTGTGCTGGTTTTCAATCACTGGTTCATACATGAATCAATGACCAAAAACGAGCTATTGGTGGGACTTTCACAGACAACTAACTCCTTCCCTTCCTGCTTTGCTGGAACACAACCTGCCTTTTTCTGCCATTATTCCATTCTTTTTCAAGTAACCCTAAAGGTCCTGTTGAGCGTCCCTGGGAGTACATGAATACCAGATTGGGAACCACTGTTCTACTGGTATGTAGTTTACAGTGCACTTACACTGATAGTGTTTACAAAAAGGTGGTGAAGACAAGAATTTGAAAAAGAATAAAAATGTATCTTATGATCTTTTACTATGTTTTTAATAAATTAGAGACCACAGTTCTTAGGTAACAATTAGTTGTGGGTTATTTTTCAGGATCTGGCCTCGGGTAAAATCAGACAAAACTACAGTCTGACACCCCCCTAAGTTTAACCCCCGACTTATCCAAGGGTCATAGAAAATTCCATGATTGTTGGCTCGAGACCTGCCCTCGACTTATCTGTGGGGTCGGCTTATGGACAAGTGCCTGCGGTAATTCTTTTTCACAGCTTCTGACACAGTGTCAGAGAGATGATGGGGCCCTCCTGCCAAAATGTTTGTCCATCCCTGCTCTAAAATAGTGAGAAACTATTTTGGACATTTTGTTTGCTCATTCATATCATTTGACTTGTCACACTGACTTGGCACTCTATTGATTTTTGTTATTTATGGTGTCAAAATGCTCATTCTTAGAAGCCAGAAGTGCAGACATAGAAAATATATGAATGCATTTCTTATCCCTTATTCGTCCTCTTCTGCAAATTCTGTACACTGAAGTTATTAAATCTTATATCACCCATATTTTAGGACCTTTTATTGTAGTGTTTGATACTGATCTATTTACAGGGACCATTCCATTTCCTACTGTAAGGTGACACTCTGCAAGTCTTCCATCCAAATCTGATCTCATATTTTCTGTCAACTTCATTTTGAATAAGGCATGAGGTTCTAGAAAAAAATAGAGCAGGGGTGTCAAAGACTCAAAGAAATAGAGCAGGGATGTCAAACATAAGGCCCGTGGGCCAAACGCAACCCCTGGAAGCAATTTAGAAGTTGCTAATTATATAATTATTGCTAATTGATTGATTGATTGATTGATTGATTGATTGATTGATTGATTGATTGATTGACAGTATTTATATACCGCTTTTCAACTAAAAGTTCACAAAGCGGTTTACAGAGAAAAATCAAATAACTAAATGGCTCCCTGTCCCAAAAGGGCTCACAATCTAAAGAGATGCAAATGAATACCAGCAGACAGCCACCAGAACAGACAGTGCTGGGGTGAGGTGGGCCAGTTACTCTACCCCTGCTAAATAAAGGAGCACCCACTTGAAAAAGTGCCTCTTACCCAATTAGCAAGGGTTATTATTATTAGCATTATTAGCAATAAGAGTTGCTAACTATATAATTATAATTGCTTATAATTTATAAGCAAAAATAAGTTTTGCATATTTTATCTTCCGTAGTTTGCAGTGAATGAATTTCTAGGTGAAAACAAAGTGCTTATTTCTGGCCCAACAGCCGCTGGGGCAGGTAAGTGCTGTGCTGGGCAGTAGGGAGTGGGGAAGAGCATTCTGGAGGTGGGGAGGGGGAGTTTCAGAGTGGGACGAAGGTGGGGAGAGGGAAGTTAAGGCCCAGGCATGGGGTGGGGATGACGGAGCAGGCCTCCACTGCATCCTAACTCCTGTCCCAAGCCTGATAGCTCAACATGGGGCTACTCAATTCTGTGCCATCGATTTAGCTGGCATAGACCCTGGTAGCCCCATTAAGCAGGCTGGGACACAAGGTAAAGAATTTGGAGCCCGATCCTGATGTGCTCGCGCTGGCCTAATGCCGGAGTTCACTGTTGCAAACATGCCATAAGGCACACATGTGGCAGTTAGCACTGGCCCAGTGCAAGCACTCAGAGGCCAATTGGATGCCACCTGGTCTCTGGGCGGCAGTAAGTGGGGACATTGGCAATCCAGTGTGGGAGGAGGTTGGGAAGGTGGGGCAGGAGGGGAGACAGCAGGGTGGGAGGGGCGGGACCAGCGGAGCTTAGCTCCACTAGATCCCTAGCCCTGCATCGGGCCTCCAGACAAATGTCCCCTTCCCCTGAGGACACGTTGGGAGCAGCCAGTGGCTAACCAGCATCCATAGGATGCAACAGCAGCCATTTTGGCACGGCTGCAGCCCTGGATGCCAGGCAGTTCAGGATCGGGCAGTTGTTCCTTTACCCCAAGGAGACCTCCTGTCTGCACAAATCCAGTGCTGGATACAGCGTGGGCCTAGTAGCCCTGCTGCACCAGCATTAGATAGGATTTGGCTCTAAGTCTTTCATGTGGTTGACCCGTCACCATCCTCAAATATTCAAATGATCTGGCTTTTGAAACATGACCAAACAGAAATGTAACCCTGGAGATACAGGCATTTTCTGCTGCTTGACTAGGGCACAATCCTAACCCACTTTCCATCACCGACATAAGGTCAATGCAGCTCTGAGATAAGGGAACAAACACTCCCTTCCTTTGAGGAGGCCCCCATGAGTGTCACCTAACTGCAAGATGCAGCCCACGTCCCATTGGCACAGCTATGCCAGTGCTGGAAAATTGGTTAGGATTTGGGCCTAGGAGAAATAACAGACAGCGATCTTCCAGTAACATGCTTCCAATAACTTTGTCTGCTTTTGTCCTTGTCCTCCTTCCCCCCATGTTTTAGATTCCAGCATTCCATTTGCAATGTGGAGATATTTCTGGGTACAGAAACAAATCTGTTGGCATGTTCCATGCTTCCGCATCTTCTCTCCTTTCCTTGCGTACTCAATATTGTGAATTAATCTTGAACCATGCTGTTGTTGTTATCTCTCCTAGTCAAGCAGTTTCTAAAACCAAGACTTTGCCATTTCTTTCAAAATGATTTTCTGCTGTATAGATAGATTTACTGGGGAGCTGACTACTGACTGTATGCAACTTACCACTCAAAGGATGTGCAGCTATTCTCCACGTCTTCAGTTGGCAATATCTAGCATTAACATGTTTCATTATAGTTGGATACAATTTTCTGTTGTTATTCCACAATTATGCTCCTTGGTAGTTGCAGCCACTTGTCCGCTGCATCAGTGTACATTCAAACAATGTTTGAATACACATCAGCAGTTATGTGAACCTGAAAGCATTTTTATGGGTATGAGTTGTAAGGATCTAAACTCTGTTGTATCTACAACATGCACTCCCCTCCCCGCCCCCTTTATGCTCATGCTCTCATATTTGAGAAAGGGAAAACGTATTCATTCTTGGTCTGGTGACATTCAAAACTCTTTTGGAATGCCTTAGGGTACTTTCCCTTCTTCATGTTTACTACTTCTTAGCTAATGCCACCATGTGGATTATGGGTCAGTTCCAAAAGTGTTGTTGCAGAAGCATGTGGAGCTTTTGCTTGTACACTGGTGAAGGGCACCCAATTTTTTTATGATTTTCCTTTCCTGCTGAAGCCAATATCACATTCCACTCTCTTCCAGGAAGTCCCCCAACCCTGGTAAGCAGATTTTCAGGATTTTGCAAGGGTGAGCTACAGAGGTGAGTCATAACTGGGAAGGGTTTGTTCCATAAACGGAACTGAAATGGAACTGGAATGGGATCTTGGGATTTCCCAACCCAATGTATATGCTAACATGTTTATTAAATGTGAGGCTTTCTTCGTCCAAGATTCTTGCTGAGATTGTTGGATTTATTTGATGGACCTAATGTAATTCAAACCAATCTTCTGGGAGAGAAGAATGTGTACATGAGACCATTTTCTTTTTCTTGAAAATCTATGGCATAAAGATAATTTGTAACTTCTCCAAATATTTTACAGCCCCTAGGAGATGCAGCATTTCCTTTCCTTACACATGGAAAACTTGCACCCCTTTGTCTGATCTACATTCAGGATGCTGGTTTAAGAAATCTTTTCTGTAATTTCCTGCTGTTTCAGATTGCATGTTAAAATGATAAAAAGATCAGACTTTCCAAATTTACAACATACATCTTGGTAGAGCCATAACATATTTCTTGTGCTGCTCAAATAAATAGATGGTAATAGATTTGTGCCCCTTAACCCTAAAGATTCTCCTAAGGTGCATCAGACAGATCAATATAACTTTCCACAAGAAGAAGAAAGACTATATTACCATCTTTCTCTGGTTATCTTAACTTCCTGTGTAAAATTAATTGTTGATTTAAAAGATGTTTATTTCACCTTTCTTCATTAGATCCAAGGCCAACCAGAACAAAGATTAAAACAAAAAATAACAAGCGAGAAATCAAAAATTAAGCAGATAGCAGCAGCATCTCATTCACTGTCAGTTGGCCATCTTTATTATTATATACATTTGGATTTTACTTTTCATCTCAATGGACTCCAAAGTGACTAACAAAATCTGTAAAATCAACATAATTCAATAACATGAAACACTAATCCAAAAACCACAATAACAGAGATCATAAGGCAATCGTAATGCAGTAAACGGTGGCCCTTATTCCTCCTAGAGTTCAAATGTCTGGGGAAAAAGATGGGTTTCCAATTAAAGGCCAGGTGAGCGGGGATCTCCTGTGTCACTCATAGCAGGGAGTTCCACATTTGAGTTCTGCCATTTTTCCTGCCTTTTGCATTGTGTATCCAACCTATAACGCAGGGGTGCCCAAACCCCGGCCCGGGGGCTACTTGTGGCACGCAGGGAGCCCCCAGACTCCAATGAGCCTCTGGCCCTCCAGAGACTTGCTGCAGCCCGTGTTGGCCCGACACAACTGCTCTCAGTGTGAGGACGACTGTTCAACCTCTCACCTGAGCTGTGGGATGAGGGCTCCCTCCACTGCTTGGTGTTTCACGTCTGTGATACAGCAGTGGCAGTAAAGGAAAGGCTGGCCTTGCTTTGTGCAAGGCCTTTTATAGGCCTTGAGCTACTGCAAGACTTTCACTCATTCATATAAGTTCCATCTCTAATGTATTCATTTATGTAAATTTATTTAAATTTTAAATGTAAATTAATTCTTTTTTTACCCGGCCCACGACACAGTGTCAGAGAGATGATGTTGCCCTCCTGCCAAAATGTTTGGACATCCCTGCTATAACCATCACCATCTCACACTGAAAGCCAAATTAGACATGATTTGAATTGGGTTTGAACAATATCTTGGGATTCCCATATCTTTTTCTTTACAACAGGCAATGATGGGAGTCCTAGTCTAGATATAATGCGGCAAGTAGGTGGTCTCTTCCCCCCCCCCCATGTTGGCTTTCTGCTTAAAAATCCTCCAGATGTTGCTACTTTCAGCAAATCACACATTCAGAATGGTGATTTTTAGCAGGAAAATGGTGATAGTGGTGGGGATGGGGAAACAGGATTTGCCATCCTGTTGCCATAGTGAATCACAGTGCGGATTCCGAGCCAACAGGTCCACCACTGATATGGTATTCTCCCTTAGACAACTGCAGGAGAAATGCAGGGAACAACGACAGCCACTCTTTATAGCCTTCATAGATCTCACGAAGGCTTTCGACCTGGTCAGCAGAGACGGCCTCTTCAAGATTCTCCCCAAGATTGGATGTCCACCCAGGCTCCTCAGCATCATCAGATCCTTCCACAAGGACATGAAGGGCACTGTTGTCTTTGATGGCTCCACATCAGACCCCTTTGACATCTGAAGCGGCGTGAAGCAGGGCTGTGTTCTTGCACCAACCTTGTTTGGGATCTTCTTCGCTGTCCTGCTGAAGCAGGCCTTTGGAACTACAACAGAAGGCATCTATCTCTGGACCAGATCAGATGGAAAGCTCTTCAACCTCTCCAGACTGAGAGCAAAGTCCAAAGTCCAGCTGAAATGTCTGCATGACTTCCTCTTTGCCGACGATGCAGCTATCACTACCCACTCTGCCAAAGATCTCCAGCAGCTCATGGATCGTTTTAGCAAGGCCTGCCAAGATTTTGGACTGACAATCAGCCTGAAGAAAACACAGGTCATGGTTCAGGATGTGGACTCACCTCCCTGCATTACAATCTCTGCACATGAACTGGAGGTTGTCCATGACTTTGTGTACCTTGGCTCAACGATCTCCGACACTCTTTCTCTCGATACCGAGCTAAACAAACGCATCAGTAAAGCAGCTACCACGTTTTCCAGACTCACAAAGAGAGTCTGGTCCAACAAGAAGCTGACGGAACATACCAAGATCCAGGTCTACAGAGCTTGCGTCCTGAGTACACTTCTGTACTGCAGCGAGTCATGAACTCTTCACTCACAACAGGAGAGGAAACTGAATGCTTTCCACATGCGCTGCCTCCGATGTATTCTCGGCATCACCTGGCAGGACAAAGTTCCAAACAACACAGTCCTGGAACGTGCTGGAATCCCTAGCATGTATGCACTACTGAAACAGAGACGCCTGCGTTGGCTTGGTCATGTCATGAGAATGGATGATGGCCGGATCCCAAAGGATCTCCTCTATGGAGAACTCGTGCAAGGAAAGCGCCCTACAGGTAGACCACAGCTGCGATACAAGGACATCTGCAAGAGGGATCTGAAGGCCTAAGGAGTGGACCTCAACAAGTGGGAAACCCTGGCCTCTGAGCGACCCACTTGGAGGCAGGCTGTGCAGCATGGCCTTTCCCAGTTTGAAGAGACACTTGGCCAACAGTCTGAGGCTAAGAGGCAAAGAAGGAAGGCCCATAGCCAGGGAGACAGACCAGGGACAGACTGCACTTGCTCCCGGTGTGGAAGGGATTGTCACTCCCGAATCGGCCTTTTCAGCCACACTAGACGCTGTTCCAGAACCACCTTTCAGAGCGCGATACCATAGTCTTTCGAGACTGAAGGTTGCCAACTACCTGCCATAGTGGACTGTGCCACTATGCCACAGTCCAATCCAGAGTGAGTGTTCCATGGCTGCTTTTGCTAAAGAAAAGCAGTGGAATTGTACGTTTTTTCCCCAAAGCATATGATAATTTCATGCATTGTTTAAAATGTGAAAGGCATGTGTCAAGAAACTTCAATCCAATGCCATGAATGGAGAACAGAAAAAAAGATTTTCGTTTAAAGTGTGTGTTGGTTTTTTTGTTTTTGTTTTTTTAAGCATTTACAGGTTGTAAATTTATACATTTATATGCACCATTAAATGCACCATTTATAAAAAAATAAGATGGTAGGGACTGTTTTTTTCCCCATAGTAGCCAACCTGAATTTTAGAAGTTAAATTGTTCAGGACTAATCAAGCTAATCTGAAAGAGAGGAAGTTTGCCCTTCATTTCCCAACAGATTCTCTTTAATTTTGCAGCCACACTGACAGGTGGCCTCATCACCCTGAGCATTACGGACCACCTTGAAGATATCAGCGCCAGTGGCCTTTGAAGTCAGAATAATCAACAAGCCATTTGATACTCTATCAGATGAAATAGCCTTGTCAAAAAAGGCCAGCTCTCAGGTATACTGATTGTCTATCAGATGGGGGGGATAACATGATACACTTTTCTAGAGCAGACTCCTGGACCTTACAGGACAATATAGCAGATGCTTTTTTGCAGCCAATTTCTTTTCAAAGAGACAACTGCAGGCTGCAAGGAGGCTCTTTTAAAGCTGGTGTTTAAAAATAACACCAGTACTCTCACTGTGGTTTTAACCCCTAGAGCACAAGACAGCCAAGTTGCAAAATAAAGCTCAGGTGGGAGAAGAACATAGTGGCATCTAAAAGTACTCAGGTGGGACAAAACAGGTACTCATGAAATTTTTACCTATTACGGTGCACTGTTGTAAATTTACATTTCTTTTCCCAACATGGTTATTTGAACCCAGAGCTCTCAGATCCAAATCCACCTTCTTGTCCATTACCAAACTAACCAGACTGACACTTTCTTCAATATTGTAGTTAAAATTGTGCATGTGTTGCTACAGTTGCATGTGCTTGGAAGGAAATGTGCTTTAGCAGTTAGAGTGTTGGACTTGGACTAGGAAGACCCAGGTTCAATTTCCTCCTCAATTTATAGACTTTTACCACCCAATCCAGTGCAGCACTGCTGCTGCTGGAACTCATGTCATAAGCACTAGCTCAGAAATGCAAATAACCACATGCTTCCAGGCTAACACCACAGACAGCAGTGCACAGCAGCGGCAAAGGGAAGCAGTTTACGTAAGTAGTTTACATAGGGAGGTGAACATAAATCCATTTTTAATGAGATTATTACAAGTATTATTCCATTAATCAATCTTCTAGAACAGGGTGCCCAAACCCCGGCCCTGGGGCCACTTGCGGCCCTCGAGGCCTCTCAATGTGGACCTCAGGGGGCCCACAGTCTCCAATGAATCTCTGGTCCTCCAGAGATTTCTTGGAGCCCACACTGGCCCGATGCAACTGCTCTCAGCATGACTGTTTGACCTCTAGTGTGAGCTGTGGGATGAGGGCTCCCTCCACTGCTTATTGTTTCACATCTGTGATGCAGTAGCGGCAGCAAAGGAAAGGCCAGCCTTGCTTTGTGCAAGGCCTTTTATAGGCCTTGAGCTATTGCAAGACCTTCATTCATTCATATAAGTTCATCTTTAATATATTCATTTATGTAAACTTATGTAAATTTTAAATGTAAATTAATTCTTTTTTTCCCCGGCCCCCGACACAGTGTCAGAGAGCTGATGTGGCCCTCCTGCCAAAAACTTTGGTTACCCCTGTTCTAAAACCTCTATTTCTCCAGGTGTTTTCCTTCTTATTACTGTCATTACCCTGGCTGCCAGCTCTTGTACTTTCCAAGCTCTCGAAGTCAACTGCAACCAGACTGGTTTCTCAAACCTATCAGTTTTCTTGCTGGATGACTCTTCCATGCGTCACTCCTCTTGGCACAGATAATGCCAGCAGCATCTTGGTCTCCCATCCATGCAACTGATCCTGCTCAGCTTTTTCAGGCAAGGCAGCAGTTCAACCTCTAGACCACAACTCCTGCCAGATTGGGCTGTTTGAGTCACTGTGGCTGCAGTCCTAACCACACTTTCCTGAGAGTAAGCCCATTAAACAAAATAGGACTTACTTCTGAGTAGACCTGGTTAGGATTGTGCCCTGTAGCAGTCACTATCTCTCATCTGACCTACTTCCAGCATGGCTGGCTCAGCCATGAAGCATACTGATCAAAGTCAGTGGGGGGAGCAGTGGTTAATATGGGGTGCCCTTCACCCCTAGTCTGCCACTGCCTTCCTCCAGCTCACAGTGGATGCAGGCAGCAAAGATCTGGTCCCTGCTCACTAGAAGAGAATGAAAATCAGCTCATTCCTCTTCATGCTCCACCTCCATACAGGGTCTAAAGATTAAATAAAACATGTTCTTTTAAACTGTAAACGTGCATGAGGAAGAAATGCTTTGTACTGCTGTGCAGTACAGTGGGTCCTTGGAATCCGTGGAGGATCAATTCCACAACCTCCCATGGATACCAAAATCCACTGATAATGAAATCCATGGGGGGTCGGGGTGGGGGGCTGGTTCAGGAATTGGGAGGTATTGGGCTGGCACTTCCTCACAGAGTTATTGTGAGAATAAAAGGAAGGGAAAGAGCCATGTATGCCACCCTTTTGGGAGAAGATCACTTCATAAATGCAACCATCTAACAACTCCATTGAACAAAGTCTGACTTCTTCCACCCCCCCACTACCTTGGCTGTCAAGGTGTCTCAAGCAAATGATGGTTCATCTGGTTGTGTATCTGTTAGGTGCTTTAAAGTGCATTTTTAAAACAAAATCACCGTTGTCACTTTCATACACTTCAATAGAAAAAAATAGTATTATTTAAATTTTAATGCCTTCGAAGTTTTGTGATGCCTGGCATGTAACAGAGACAAGGCATTCTCCTCTATGAATGGCTGTAGTTTCTTCCTAAAAGTAACCATCAGTGTCAAGGGAAACTAGAATGTGTTTCCCTGCTATGCTAAATGATCTATTGGTAGTCATTAGCACAATCCGAGCACTAAAAGACTCCTTTCCTCTTGCGTCTGGTGTCTGCAGGTGTTTCAGATCAAGAAGGTTCACACTGAAGTCCAAATCAGGCTCCCTGATTTATTAGGGCCAGCGGAAACAATATTGCTGCTATTACCTACTCATCATTCCACAGGACTGTTTGACAGCTGGCAGCTTGAGAAACACTTTTGGGCACATCTTCATCACAGCTTTGATTGACACTGGCAGTACTCAGAGAGGAAATATTTTGCTAACCTCTGTAGTATTGCTTCAGGGAAGCTTAATCAGCCTTTTAATGATGATCAAATTAATGATTTTAAGTGGACTTCTTGTAACAGCCAAAATTATACTAAGTGATGAATGGGAGATGTGTATCAAATGAGTGCCGAGAGATGGAACTTTATACAGACTATGCATTTTGTGTTACTTATTTACTTAAATGTTTAGGTCACTTTTCCAGAGATTAAAGATGTTTTCAAAAAATTGATGTGAATAGAAAATCAAATACATATAATGTTTAAAACCATAAGAAATTACAGAGTTAGGAAAACTTTGCCTATTAAAAATAATTTTTAGGAAAACGCTGTATAGGTCACTCTGGGAAGGGAGTTCCACAGCAGGAGGGTCATCACCAAAAAGTCATTGGTCCACTGTGAAGGGCGAGGCTAGATTGATCTCCTTTGATCTCAGGCTCAAGACAGGCTAATACAGAAGAATGTGACCCTTTGAACTGGGCTCAGAAACAAATTGGTAACCAATGTAGATGGTGCTAAATATGGGATTATATATGCCCCCATCTATTTGCTCCCACTAGTAATCTGGCTGTGGACCAGTTGATCTGGACCAGTTGAAGCTTCCAGCCCTTTTTCAACGGCACCCCAAGTACAGTGCATTACAGTAACTTAACCTGAATGGGATGAATGTAGGGATGACAGTGGTGAGGTCTGACAGTTCCAGTCAGGGTAGCAGCTGGTGAACCAGTTGCAAGGTGATTCAAGCCTGGAAGACCCTTAAGCGGGCAGCGCTTACACTGCCCTCCTGGAATGCTCCATTTCAGAGCCAAATGGACCCTTGGAAGAATGACTTGGCCCAACTGGGAGGAGCAAGCACATCTCCCCCTCCCCCCACAGAGAGAGGCCAGGAACCACCAGGAGCACAGTGGAGCGGAAGTGCAATGCCGCCTACTTCTTGCTGCCCCATTCTGCACCTGGCACCCCCTTAAGTTGTACCCAAGGCAGATGCCCTGTCATGTCACACTCTATATCCCCCCTCCCACTGGTGTGTGCTTAATACTCTATGAAGGTCAAAATATAACATTGTGAAAACTTAGTTAATGTACATGATGTATGTGGCTCCAGCTCATTCCTTCTCCCCCCACTCATTAAAAACAACAACTGGGGTACGTATTCCACAGTGTCTCAGAACCATTTTATATTTTTCAAACACCAGCACTTGAAATCAAATGTGTCTGTTTTAAGATCTAAGTTGATAATAAGCATTTCAGTGAAATGAGTCTGGAAATGTAAGTGTGCTTCTGGAAACAAGGAAACACAACCATGCCTCAGTTCATTCTCGAATATGAAAACCCAGAGTTGTCACATGACCATCTGTGTAGCTCTGGCTCTTTTCCCTGGACAGCAAAATGAGTTTTGCCAACTGAGCTTCTTGCCTACGAGCCAAGCCCTGAGGGACTCACTCTGTGAAAACACAAAGCCGAACAAACAAATGGAAACAGGTTCCAGGTCGCACAAAGGATTGTGATTGATGGAGAGGACTGAGAAAGAAGGGCCAATTGGGCAAGACTTGAGTAGAGGACTGAATAATGCTGGGTACATAAAGCAGACATACAACTGAGTAAGCAAACACTTTTCGTAAAACAGCCATATCTGTTGATATGAATTGCTACTCAAATCAGAACTCTGGCCAAGTATTGGTCTGAATTTGCACCTTCATATTTTGCCTTTGAAATTTGGGTCTCAAGAATAAATCAGTCGTGCTAGGAAGCCATAATGTGAATTGCCAAAAGTCATCTTGGGCCCAATCTCAAACACCTCTACATGAGCGGCAATGATAAGCCCGCCAACTTCCCTCATGCTCCCAAGCGGCTTGAAAGGAGACTGCTAACCAGCATGAAATGACCCTGTGAATTCTGTAAATGCATGTAGTACATTAAGCTACGAGTCCAAAAGAAGGCAATAAAAGTATCACCAGCAATTCCATTTCATTAGGAAGCATGAAGTGGAACATTTGAAGTGGAACCACCTTTAGTGTGAAGTTTTATCCTTTGTACCCTACATAAGTGAAATTCCTGACAGTTGGATTTAATAATACTTACATGCCTATATTAAAAGCACACCAAAAATGGCAATATGCAGTGGTCATAATTAGCTATAGTGATGATGATGATGATGATGATGATGATGATCTTTCATTGTGGGCAGCTGGCATTTCATTGTAGACATTCAGCCCCAATACAAAAGATTCAAGGTTAAAAACGGTATCCTGTCCTAATTCACAAGGTAATACACCAAGTAGACCTGATCAATTTTGGCACCACTTTTCTACCCCCCCCCCCCAAAGATCCTGAAAATCCAGTGCATATGCATGATATGGTTGGCAACCCTCCGACTTGAGAGACTATGGTATAAGCCTACAGCATCCGGTCCT
Organism: Tiliqua scincoides; assembly: GCF_035046505.1. Lineage (NCBI taxonomy): Eukaryota > Metazoa > Chordata > Lepidosauria > Squamata > Scincidae > Tiliqua > Tiliqua scincoides. Next base: position 37,865,079 of record NC_089824.1, on the reverse strand, counting down.
CTCAGGTCATCAGAGAAGGCCTTTTTGCAAGTGCCGCCACCCAAGGAGGCCCGAGTGCGGCTGCAAGAAATAGGGCCTTCTTGGTAGTGGCACCAACATTATGGAACTCCCTTCTCCTTGACTTGAGAATGGCTCCCTCTCTTGAGAGTTTTCGGCGAGGCCTGAAAACACTGTTGTTTAAACAAGCCTTCTGATTTCTGGCCTTTTTAACGTTTTATACATCTTTTAGTTTTACAGGCTTGATTCCTCGGTGATCTGCTCTTTTACTCTTTTAATCTGACTACTGTTTTTATGGCCTCTGTAGTGTGTTTTTAAATGTTTTTATCTGCTTCTATTAATGTTTTTAAAATCTGTTTTTTTTAATATGTTGTTAGCCGCCCTGGGTCCCGTTAGGGAGAAGGGCGGGATAAAAACAAAGTTTTATTATTATTATTATTATTATTATTATTATTATTATTATTATTATTATTATTATTATTATTATTCCCAGGCGGTCTCCCATCCAAGTACCAAGTACTAACCAGGCCTGACCCTGCTTAGCTTCTGAGATCAGACGAGATATGCATGATAGTGGGCGTATCATTAAATGCCCAACTAACTGTCCTTGTGAAGGTTGTGCAGTTATTCCACTGTATGTTGCAAAAAAAAAACCTGTTAACCTGCATAATCCTCCACTTCTTTTGTGAGCTGTTTCATGTCGAAAGCTGGGAAACAGATTGAACCGACATGCAAACTGCCAACATGTCAGTCCTCTCCAACTGCATCTAAACAACCTTTGTAGCATTTCTTCATTTCTCCCGCTGCTCCCCCCCCCCGTTCAAATTAAAGCAAATCTCTTGCCAAGAACACACCATTAAAGCCCAATCACAGCAAAAAAAAACCAGCAGCGGGAGACCAAATATCAGAGCATTTACAAGTTGCTGGATTCCAAGCTGAATGAAAGGAAGCAACTTCGGCACCAACCCAGGCTGCAAGTTGACATGTCTGTCTGCGGCCCCTCGGCCTGACCTTCATCTAACGTCAGCTGTAACAAAGGCCAGGCTGTCAGCTTTGCCACTGCACCTCTGAGCAGGTAACTGTATCATCTTCATGAATGATGTCTCTGTCACATTCATGGCATGTCAGGAAGTCTTTAAAACTCACCTGATCAAAACACAGCAGCATTTTCACATTGACCTTGAGGAGCAACTCAAATATTGTCACTTAAAAACTACAGATTATTTCCTACTCCAAGACATGTTGAGGCCCATCTTGAAAGTAAGGATTTGCTCTTCTTGACAGACTGAGTAGCCTTTGTATGCTGGTGGTTGATCAGAATTTCTGATAGAGGAAGCAGAACAAGCATGGATTCTGTTTTCTCATAATCCTGACATGAGAAAATGTTCCTAAATTACAGGCATGCTTTGCTTAGCAGCAAAGAGCACACAGAATGCTCTTTCAGCCCAATTAGACGCATGGCTGTGACTGGTCCATTACTACTCATCCTGTACTCATGAAATGCTTATCATTGTGATGGGCAGGTGGGTGAACATGGATATATATTTCAGCAACCCTTGGCGGCACTATCTGGAGAAGGGTACTGGGAAGCAGCATTCCCTCTAAGCTGCAGGGCCACACAACTGTGCGGCTGGAATTGAAATCCCACAACTTCCCTCTCAATGGTCCACAATGACTATTTCATCATCAGCAGGCGCTCTAGAACATTTTTAATTGTTACTATTATTAACATATACCAACTTCATTGGTCATCAGACAAAGAGAAAAAGGTTTAGGAAACATTGATGTAGAGCAGGGATGTTTTTGGCAGGAGGGCCACATCAGCTCTTTGATACTGTTTCAGGGGCCAGGGGGAAAAAAGAATTAATTTACATTTAAAATTTGAATAAATTTACATATGTTTACATAAATGAATATAAGATGAACTTATATGAATGAATGAAGGTCTTGCGATAGCTCAAGGCCTGTACCAGACCTTGCACAAAGCAAGGCTGGCCTTTCCTTTGCTGCTGCTGCTGCATCACAGACGTGAAACAGCAAGCAGTGGAGGGAGCCTTCATCCCACAGCTCATGCAAGAGGTCAAACAGTTGCCCTCACGCTGAGAGCAGTTGCATCCGGCCAGTGTGGGCTCCAACAAATCTCCAGAGGGCCAGAGGCTCATTGGAGACCGGGGGTCCCTGAGGGCTTCATCGAGAGGTCTCGAGGGCCGCAAGTGGCCCCGGGCTGGGGTTTGGGCACCCCTGATGTAGAGCAATAGCAAGTGGGAGCTATTGCCTTCATGTCCTGCTTTTGGGCTTCCTGTGTATATTGGATTGGATACTGTGGGAAATAAAATGCTCTATTAGATGGGCCATTTAGTCCAGTCCAGTAGGGTTTTTGCATTCTTTGTTTTATAGAGAAATATTTTAAGAGAAATAAAAATTTTAAAACCAATGCTTTGTATCAAGAAGATATATGTATTGACAATACTTAATACACCAGTACTTAAAATTTACTCACAGGCAGCCCAATCCAAAAGAAGACTTGTGCCGGCGCAGGCCCCCTGCACCAATTCTTGAGCATCACAAACATGCCATCAGGTACTCCAGATCCAGCTCTGCATTGGCTGAGAAAGATAGGTCTGCATCATGCAGCACAGGGTGTGGGAGAGGATGGTGGGAAGGCATTCCAGGGGTGGGGAGGGGCATTTCTGGGTGTTTCTGATGATATCAGCACCTATTAATTCTGGGTTACGGCATGTTCAGAGTGGTTGCATACAATCCTGAGTGGCCAACAGTTTTTTTTTTTGCTCTTGAAAAGGAGAGAAAAGGTGAAAAAGCCATTGGCCACTCAGAGCAGCACACAACCACTCTGAGTACCCAGCTTGACATCCCTCAAGGCGTGGCACCTAGAGCCCTGTACCTCCCCCCAGCATTGCCTTAGCTATGACGCTGTTCAATATATAGCCTTTTGGGTAGCAGTGGTGCCCAAGGTATTGTAAACCACCTAATCTCTCCATGATGTATCAAATATGGAAAGATATACAACCTGACATCCTGGGTGGATATTCCAAGCTGTGGTACTTCCTGCAGACTTGCCAAAGCCTATACCATTTTTGGAGATATGCAAGATCTTTTTTTTTTTTTTTTTTTAGTCAAAACAAATATTAATCCCAATAAGGCAGTGTTTCTCAAACTGTGGGTCAGGGCCCACTTGGTGGGTAGCAAGCCAATTTCAGGTGGGTCTCCATTTATTTCAATATTTTATTTTTAATATATTAGACTTGATGCTCTCATGGTATGTGACTGTATTTGGGGAAATGTTACAGACCTATACTTTTAACAAGCTACTTGTTGGCAACCTTCAGTCTCGAAAGACTATGGTATCGCGCTCTGAATGGTGGTTCTGGAACAGCGTCTAGTGTGGCTGAAAAGGCCAATTCGGGAGTGACAGTCCCTTCCACACTGGGAGCAAGTGCAGTCTGTCCCTGGTCTGTCTCCCTGGCTATGGGCCTTCCTTCTTTGCCTCTTTGCCTCAGACTGTTGGCCAAGTGTCTCTTCAAACTGGGAAAGGCCATGCTGCACAGCCTGCCTCCAAGCGGGCCGCTCAGAGGCCAGGGTTTCCCACCTGTTGACATCACTTCCGGTGGGTCTTGACAGATTCTCATTCTAAAAAGTGGTCCCAGTGCTAAATGTGTGAGAACCACTGCATTAAGGAATCATGTAAAACTTTTACCTTAAGGCAGTGGTATTCTGGTTTTGTGGAAATGGAGTGCGATCGCTCGACTTGCACTTTCCACGTGCTGGGGAGCCCTGCAGACGCTCGTGCAGGGCTCCCTGCACCCTCAGCATGCTGTTGCAGGGACTGGTGAGTACATCTCAGTCCCTGCAGCCCCCCTGAGCAACACGACCCTGGGATCGCATCGCTGTCTTCCCCTCACCCTCCCTGCCTCCTTCCCCTCCCCTGCAAGCACTTACTGCAGCTTTCAAACTCCCAGAGAGTTTGATAGCCACAGCCTTAAGCTTTCCACGGTCTGATATTTCTACCATCTCAAGTATTTATAAGGTACTTGTATTTGGACATTGGCTAATATTTGACATTTGACATTTGGTTAATATTGGCTTATGGAGCGTCAGAGATGGAAATAAATACATACAATTACAACCTTAAAAAATTATTCTGAAAACATACTGCAATTGCCTTATTCCCCATGGTGGCCCTTCGATATTCAACCATGTCTTAAAATGCAGCTAGTTCCCTTTCCATGAAATGTTAGTTGATATTTTGGTGTGTCCACTAGAAGCCATGAGTCTTTAGATTCCATTCATAAATACTGTATATTCCAAATGCACACAGGATCTAGGGCTACGGACAAAATTAAGTTGCCATCAATGAATATCTTTCTGAATGTTACCCTTTTTGCTTATTCTGCTTGGAAGTGGTCATGCATATCCCATACTATTTATTTTTCATGGTATTTTTCTCTCCTTCAAACCATACCATGACATGATATTATTCTAAGGGCCAGGTACGTGAGTCAGAAGGGCTAACACTGCATATGAGGGTAGGTTTCCCTAGTAACGGTAACCGCCACATGAAAGCAAAATGTGAAATATCAAAGTCTTTTGCAACCCACACGGGAGCCTGGCTCACTAAGGATGTTCTCCATCACTGCTTTGCTTCTGAGTAACCTCATTCAATTCAGTCAATTGCTCCAAAGTAATTTCAAAGATTGATATAGATACAGAATTCCGTGGCAAATTGATACTGGCATAAAATGTGCTCTTTTTTCCCTTTGCCAATACGAAAGAAGCTAGCATTATAGAAACGCCACTAAAGCCTTCATCATGGCCTTGTATAAATTTAGCAAAAACACTTTCTTGGGTTTCCTTGTCTGACATGTGCTGTGGCATTATGCACCGGGCAAGCACACAAGCACCATTTGTTACATTTCAAAGCAAAGCCAGATGTTGGATTGTGTAGATAAAGTAAGATCACAGGTAAGCCAGGAATTGGTAGTCAAAGTTCCAACTCCTTAAGTAGTGTACTAAAACCAGGGCAACATAGTGTGATTCAAAAGCTGAGATGCACAGTTCTGTGTCAAACAGAAAGTTTATGAAAAAGCAAACTATTGACCGTGAGTTTGTTTGTTACAACCCAGTAGGGAGAAACAACAAGAAGGCACAATACCTACCCATCTAGCAACAAAAAGAATTAGAGATAATTTTTTTTCTGCCTTGCTTCCATTATCTCAAGAGTCTGCATTTTGTAATACAGGATATTTAAAAACCCGTCCAAAGATCTTTCAGTCTGAAATTCAGCAAATAAATTAAGAATGATGCATAGAATATCCTTTTTGAAAGTTTTGGATGGAAGCCAAGGTCTGAGGAGAAAAAAATAATTGTGTACAAAAACATGAAACAGTAATACTTCACACATGAATGTTTATTCCTTCCTGCCAGATCAAACAAACAAAAACTAAGTAAACTATTGAGCACAGGTTTCTAATGGACCCACCCAATTTTCTTTCCAATAGATTAGAAGAACTAGTCATGGGTAAGAAAAAGTGCGTCTTATATTTTTCCAGTCCAAAAATCTGTATATGTGGTAGAAATTGATACTTCTTGGACCCATGGGCTCCATCCAACTCCAATAAGGGTTGCTTCACATATCAAATTTTGAGAAGTATGGGATGATCTAGATCAGGGGTGTCCAAACATTTTGGCAGGAGGGCCGCATCATCTCTCTGACACTGTGTCAGAAAAAAAGAAGTAATTTACATTTAAAATTTGAATAAATTTACATAAATGAATTTATTAAAGATGTAACTTATATGAATAAATGAAGGTCTTGCAGAAGCTCAAGTCTGATAAAAGGCCTTGCACAAAGCAAGGCCAGCCTTTCCTTCGCTGCCACTGTTGCATCACAGACATGAAACAGCAAGTAGTGGAGGGAGCCCTCGTCCCATAGCTCAGGCGAGAGGTTGAACAACCATCCTCATGCTGAGAGCAGCTGTGTCAGGCCAGTATGGGCCCCAGTAAATATCTGGAGGGCCAAAGACTCTTTGGAGACTGGGGGCTCCCTGCGGGCCAGATTGGGAACCCCCGAGGGCCACAAGTGGCCCCCGGGCCAGAGTTTGGGACCCCTGATCTAGATCAGTAGTTCTCAAACTGTGGGTCCATGGCCCACCAGTGGGTCATGATTCAATTTTTAGTTGGTCACGAAACTGACAAGGCAGATTAGGCTATGTGCATCAAGGGTTAAACAACCTCCTACTGTGCAGAGGCATTCCTGGAGGGGGGCAAAACAGCAAGTGTCTTCAGCAAGTGTAAAGCGACTCCTCCCCCTCTGAGCCATTTGGGAAGGCAAAAGCAAAGCGGAGGAGATGCCTCCGTTTTGCTTTCATAGGCGTGATTGGCTCAGAAGTGGAGGGGGAGGAACTGCTGTACACAGGCGTTCAGGAACCTGAAGACACTTGCTGTTTTGCTCCCCTCCAGAAATGCCTCTACTATTGTGGGGGAGCACTGCTGCCCAATCACCAGTATAGCCACAGAGGCTTGAGCAGCTGGTAAAGTGAAACTTTTTTTAGGTGCTAAAATTTTTGAGAACCGCTGATCTAGATAATTGACATGGACATGCGCATAAGTAATTTGTAAACATGACAAGCACATGCTTAGAAACATGCGTATTATATAATTACACTCAGAAGCAGGGCAGGATAGTCCATGGTTCCCTGATGTGTGTACACATGGACCTCCTTTAATGCTCCTTCAGCACTGCTGAAGCAGCATGAATTCCTGTCACGTGACTCTGGTAACATCAGAAGCTCCAAGTCATGTGGGAGGAGCTAGCAAAACATTTCCTTCCCACAACCCCTCAACAAAGCAGGTGTAGTGCTTGCCTGGAGAGAAGTTGCACAGCAGGCTTTCACCACTTGACCTCGAGCTGTCACCTGATGTCGCCATTAACTACCCATCTGCTGCAGCAATTCCCTACTATTAAGACTCTTTGTGGTCGACATGGGCTTGCCATCCCTAACAAGAGTGACATAGCCCTGTAGCGGCATCTTATATGGCACTTTCTGTGTGAGGGAATATACTGATGAAGGGCAGAAATGTGGTCATTGGGCTTCACCACTATATGTAAAGATAATTCAAATATCATTTGGTGGTGTGTGCACTCACTCAGAAATTGTTGCCAGATGTAACAGGTACACATCCAGAGAATAGAAACTTATGGAATCTTCACATATGAAGGTTATGATGGTAGGGAAAACACCTGTGTGAAGGGACCTATGAAACATAACTTGTTAATCGAAGGGCCCAATCCTATCCAATTTACCAGTGCCAATGCAGCTGTGCCAAGTGGGTGAGCACTGCATCATGTGGGGGAGCAGTCACAGAGGCTCCTCAAGGTAAGGGAACCCCTTACCTTGGGGTTGCATTTTGGTTGCATTAGTGCTGGAAAGTTGGATGAGATTGGTGGAATTAATCCCACCAATCTGGTGAATTAGGCCATGTGCTGTCATTCATAATAGCTTCAGTTCTTTGTATGTCAAACACAATTTTAAATACTTCTGGGTCTCAGTGTTACCCTGCACATGCCCGATCTCATCTGATCTCGGAAGCTAAGCAGGGTCAGGCCTGGTTAGTACTTGGATGGGAGACCGCCTGAGAATACTGGGTGCTGTAGGCTTATACCATAGTCTTTCAAGACTGAAGGTTGCCAACCATAAGGGTCTCAGTATTGCACTTGTATCTCTTCACCATCATTCTCTTATCCCCTGGAATATTTCAGAAACATACACTCAGAAAAGCCATAATCACATGAGAAAATGCATTCATTTCAACCTGTGAATGCTGTTTATCCTCATTCCATTTCAAAACTGGCAGGCTTTGCAAGAACAAGGTTCCACATTGTTTATTACTCTCACTCAGAATGCTATTGAAATGAACAGCTCAGACCAGAATGTTCGTGCTGATTAGATTTGTGTGTATGATTTTGCTATTTCCGGCTTTTACAAGGTGAAAAAGATTTTCTTAAAGCTTCTAACAGCTGCAGCTCTTACATGCAAGTGTCATGGCAGAGGCAAAAACATGAAAACTTTATGAGTCCTGCAGTGCCTGGTTGTATAATTAAATCAAAATGCTTCAGAGTTTTAGAAACACCTGTTGCAGGCTCCAGCAGTTTTCAATCAGAAGAGACAGAATTGTCTCCAAAGGCAAAAAGTGATACTGTCAATGTTGATCATTGTGAACAATTTGCATTCTGTGTCTTGCTTTCTGCCTTGTTTGTCCTCACCATTAACATTCCCATTGCATACATGGGGAACAGAGACAGCTACACCATGTACAGGATTGCCCTACCATATGCATCACAATGCGTGCAGATGGAGGGTGTAAAGTTGTGTCGCCAGGAGCATCAGCTAGGAGCTGAAAGATCTTCGTTTATATCTCAGCTCACTCAGGGCCCAATCCAATCCAACTTTCCAGCACCAATGCAGCCACAATGCAACCCAAAGGCTGAGGCCTCTGTGACTACTATCCCAGCACAGAATGCCTGAGGCAAGGGAGGGCACCATGATGAGGTCTCTTGTTATCTGGTGTGATCCCTAGGGCATTTGGTGGGCTGCTGTGAGATACAGGAAGCTGGACTAGATGGGCCTATGGCCTGATCCAGTGGGGCTGTTCTTATGGAGCATATGCCCTGTTGGCACAGCTGCACCAGTGCTGGAAACTTGGATAGGATTTGGGCCTTTAGTCATTCACTCAGTGAGTGGCTTTAAACAGCGATCTCTAGCCTCAGTCTTCTCTCCCCCCCTCCCATCTTCTGGAAATATTAAGTCTGGCCCATCTTCTAGGGGATATTGTAAATGCCCTTGAAATAATATCCATGAAGCGTTTTGAGTGCTTTTGAAGAGACTATTATTTATAATGTTTTGTCAAACACAACCCAACATGATTAAAGTTATAAATAAATATTATGTACCAGAGATGTGCAAACCCTCAGTTTTACACTGGGCCAGTTGAGGTAATACTGTAGTCATCTGACCAGCCCCATGTGATAAGAGATGCCTGAGATTACTTTCCTACCGGCCGTTGGACCCTGCTGAGATTGCCTTCAAACTCTGAAATCCTGACAGAATGAAAGGATAGGTTGATCCTCAGTTACTGAGCAGCACCTCATTGAAGGGGTGGGTAAAAGTAGGCACACTGTCATCCATTCCCTCCAACTACACACAAAAGCCAAGTTGTAAGGGGACAATGGGACTCCATAATTTCCTTGCACTTGTACACCTATTCTTTTTTTACATTTAGAGACATTGTTCATGATGATGATGATTTCCATACTGCTTGATCTTGTCTGATCTTGGAAGCTAAGCAGGGTCAGGCCTGGTTAGTACTTGGATGGGAGACCTCTTGGGAATACCGGGTGCTGTAGGCTTATACCATAGTCTTTTGAGACTGAAGGTTGCCAACCATTTTTCAAAAAAAAAATTCACTCAGCAGTTTACAGACAAAATCAAATAATTAAATGGCTCCCTGTCCCAAAAGGGTTCACAATCTAAAAAGATGCAGAAGAATGCCAGCAACAGCATTAGTAAAGACACTGTGCTGTGGCAGGAGAGGGATCATTACTCTCCCCTGCTAAATATAAGCCAAGCACCACTTTAAAAAGTGCCTCTTTGTCCAGTTATACATGGCATTTGTATTGCACTTGCATGTGTTCAGAGCACTTCACATGTATTGTCTCGTAATTGTTAAAACAAACCTGTAAAGTATTATTACACCCATATGTGGGTGGTGGTGTTGAGACTGAAAGGGTGTGGTTTGCCTAACAGTGCAGTCCTAAGTGTCTACTCAGAAGTAAACCCCAGTGAGTTCAATGGGATTTAGGTTGCAATTGTATACATGTGTACCTAGGAGTAAATCCTATTGAACCCAGTGGAGTTTACATCTGAGTAAACATACCTAGGATTGTACCAGTAGTGCCATGAAAGTGTGTGTAGCATTGTAACCTTGTGCTATGTACACTCCTATACAAACGTTCATGGGAGTAATCCACACAAAGAAAGTCCCTTGCACTGGCCCAGAGAAAGAAACCAGCCTCGCTGTGCCAGAGGAACAGGAGTACGCACCAGCCAAATCAGGCCAGTGCAGAGGTCTGGGAAGGGCAGGGGGAGGGCGAAATAGGGCTGTTCTGGGACAGGGGCAAGCGGGCCAGTGGGAGGATCAGGCCAAGAGGGGGAGGTTGGATCAGGATCTGGCACTTAGGCCGGATCTTAAGCCCACTCCTGAGCAACCTGGCCTTACACCGGGACACTCAGATCTGCGCTACCTCGTTAGGTGTCACAGAACTGAGTATCCCCATAGGGGCAGCATCCGCATGACATGGGGTAAGAGGAACGAATTCCCCTTATTCCAAGTTGTGCTACAATCCAGCCCAGCCCTGCTTTGGTTGCAGAACAGACCAGCTGGCCTGCCTACTCCAGGGTATGTTAGGATTGGGCTGCCCATCTCTTAGTCACTATGCTACACCAGTTCTCCAACAATATTTAGTCCCTGAGCAAAACGTTGAAAAAGCAGGCTTTTAAAACATTAAGATGCCAATGTTCTAAACAAGCTGATAAAATCAGTGAATCTAATGTAGGAATAAAGGGTTTTTTCTGCATTAATTTTATAAAAAATGTTTGCTGTCCAGTTAGAATACTCTGGGTTCAGCAAGATATAATGTCATCCAACTAAATAAACACAGCTCAAGAACTTTTTGTTCAGAACACCCCGTTGAAGTTCTCACTACTGTGTTATTGTACAGATAACGAACTGAGGCTATTGGTGAGTTACACTGAGGGCGCAATCCTGACCCCTTATGTCAGTGCTTTCCAGCACTGGCATAGCGGTGCCAATGGGCTGTGTGTTGCATCCTGCAGTTGGGTGTCACTCATGGAGGCCTCCTCAAAGTAAGGGAATGTTTGTTTTCTTACCTTGCAGCTGCATTGCCCTTAGTGCTGGAAAGTGCTGGAAAGCACTGATGTAAGGGGTTAGGATTGCGCCCTGAGTGAGTCATGACCGAGCAGATATTTGCACACATACCTTCTAGAGCAATGCCCAGCACACTAGACAGTCACTCACTCTGTATATGTTGTGATGGAGTTATGTTATGAACAATGATGGTTTACAATGAAAAATCAAGCTTTAGGTGAAAAAGGTTGGCAAACTATAATTCGTGCAGGACTTTAGTCCTCTGGGTAATTATGATTGAATCCCCCCCCCCCTTAGTAGAGATTTCAGGTAAACCATCCAGGTGAGATGGATTAACATGTAACATGTGCTCTGTTCCAAGGAATTCCTGAGCAGAGGGAACTAATGTGTTTCACCTGTGACAACTCAAGGTAAATTCCATTTGGGATATATGTTGGCAGAAATGCACGGCTGGGTGTGTGTACCACAGCTAATTCATCCTCTGTATTCATCAGCTTGATTTTCTATGCTTAGGGTCTCTTGGAATGGAAACTAACAAGGGAAAGTCAAAAGCACACAAAGAAACTTAATATTCAGTAGCGCAGCCAACGCTGTGCCACATTTTCACTGAAGTAAGCAGATTTCAAGTAGAAGCTCAGTTTAAACAGGCTTTGCAAAATTTTGCTATATGCTAGTAGGAGCCTTCATTTCTCTCCTAATTTCCCAAGCTTTAGCCATCATTAAAATGGCTGTGCTGTATCTACATAGCAGTTGCTGGGACAGTATTAATTTATTGAAAGCAGTGGCATAGCTAGAGGGGGTGCAAAGCAGTACGTTTTGCAGGGAGGCTCACCGCATCCTGTAAGAGGCCCCTCTCCCTCCCCTTTGGAGCCATTTCAGGTGGTGGGACTCTGTTTTGCTCTCACTGCCTGGAATGGCTCCAAAGGGGAGGCGCCTTGCATGCTGCGGTAAGGCCCCCTGCAAAACTTACTGCTTTGCATGCCCTCTAGCTACACCACTGCTTGAAGGTGCATTCATGCTCTGCCGTCTTGTAGCATCGAATGATAAGCTTTCCTATGGTTTATTCCCATCATCCCTCAAGCCCACAAGGGGATTTATAAAAATTAAAACAGAGCAGATAATACACACAACTGACAATCAAAACTGTTAAAAAACTGAAATAACAACCAAAACACCACCACCAGCAGCAGTCTAATCATTAAAAAAACCTGCAAATAGATATTTTCGCTACAAGCAGAATGCAGCAGGCATTCAGAATGCAGCAAGACAGAACTATTTTTGCCAGGCAAATATGTTTAGGGATGTCATTCCACAGTCAAGGTGCCAGGAAGGATCAAAAAGGCACTGCCAACAATAGTCATTCACTAAAGATGAAGCACCCAGAGCAGTTGCTCAGTGGATTAACTTAAAAGATGGGTGGGTTTGTATAGAAGGTAGTCTTTCAAATATTCTGGTTGAGAGAAATGATGAGCAGGTTTTCCGAGGTTGTCCTCTAAATGTCTCTAAGGCTACAATCCTATGCACACCTCCCTGGGAGTAAGTCCCATTGACTGTAATGGAGCTTACGTCTGAGTAGATCTGCATAGGATTGGGCTGCAAATGACTCAAACATGACCCAATATTTTCTCCCCTCACCCAAATCAGATCATTTATCAGCCATTTCAAGGTTCCATTAACACCTTTGCCAGCACTCTAATCCCTCAAACACCCTCCTGCCCAGCTATCCACCCCTCACAACACTTTACTTACCACAGGAGAGGGAATTATTTCTATTTTCTTTTCATCACACTAGATGCAGCATGATGAGTTTATAAACTATGCTGAAACTAAGCTGGTCCAGGTCTGGTCAGTGCCTAAGTGGAAGTCTACCTGAGAACTATACACCACCTTGTTATCCGTGTTTGGAAAAAAAGAGATTGAAATGTAATAAAGATACTTGCCCATCTCAAAATTAGTGCAGATCATCAGATCCTGTATTGGCCCAGTCAATAAACTTCTATGCTTTAGGAGAGCAATATTTGAAGAAATTAACTCCCCAGATGTTGCTGGGACACATCACTATGTCTCTGCTTTTGGTTATTGTACTCTTTATGATTGGCCCTTGAATATGTAACCCCTGGGGCCTGGGGGATAAGAATAGGCCCTCCGTTTGGCTGTACTTGTCGTAAGAGGCAACTAAACAGCCACTGGGTAGATGGGACTTGTTTGCCTAGGAAGGCAGCTCATCTGAGAGAAGGAAAACTCTGACCCCAAACCTCCACTGCCTTGTGGCTACATCCAGTTATGGAAAAGGCTTCAGGAGTCAACTTCGATGCAAAAGTCGGAACCGGAGTCCCTGAGGCAGTTCATGGCTGCGACGCCGCTGGAACCAACCATATTGGCTTCTGCCTTTCCATTGGACCATTTCAACAACATGGAGAGGGGGGGATTTGTTCCACGGGTAACAATCTATCGTCCATATCTACTTTACCCAGGCTTCACGCACTGGAGAGGCCACTCTGTTCCAGAACCACCATTCAGAGCGCGATACCATAGTCTTCCGAGACTGAAGGATGCCAACAATGATGAATGAATATGTGAACAGACTCCTATAATATAATTGCATTTGAAAAGAGATGTAGCAATACGGAATTTGTTACTCAAAGTAGAGCTGTAATGGCTACAGGTGGATGAAAACAGGTTTTTTCAGTTTGGGTGTTTTCCAAAGTTAGAAGTGCAGAAAGTGGTATTGTGTGTTTTTGTTCCAAGGGTGCATTTTTATAAATTATAATTGCTTTAAATTGTACTGGGTAGGTGATATAGGTGGTATAGTGTTAGCAGATGCAGCCCCATGCATGTAAAAGAGTTAGAAAATATGTAGAGGAATTAGAGAAGGTTCTTCTTCTTCTTCTTTTGCAGGTTTCGGGGAAGGGCACCAGGATGAGGTCTCTTGTTATCTGGTGTGCTCCCTGGGGCATTTGGTGGGCCGCTGTGAGATACAGGAAGCTGGACTAGATGGGCCTATGGCCTGATCCAGTGGGGCTGTTCTTATGTTCTTATGGGGTTTTGAAAAATTTTACTAAAATGAGTCCTGGCTATCAACCAAGTACCCCAACTGCTAGAAGTTGGACCTATGTTGCTGAATAAGCACATGCCACCAAGCTTTCATTTTAACCCATAATGGAGTCTGGAAGCAGGGAACATTCTTAGAGGCCACGGGTAGGTAGCTGTGGCTTGAAGTGTTCTGGCTTTGAGTCTCCTGACTTCAAGAAGTAGAACTAGGCTTATTCTCCCTGCTGTTGGAAGTTTCTTACCTACTCAAATTAGAAGTGCAGAAAGCAGTGTTAATTTTTTTTTCTTCATTATCACAAAAAAAGCCCACTTCTAGTAATGGCTCATTCCCACATGCAAACCATCACTTGATTTTGTAGTCAAATGTTGCACATGCATGTGTGAACTAGTGCAGTGTGACTGTCTCCCCAGCTATCCCAAGTGTTAATAATCAATGCATGAAACAGGACCATAATCATACTGACTTGGTGGGGGAGCAGGCCAACTCTGCCTCTGCTCCTTTGAGCTATTGTCCTTGCCTTCTGTCACTTTGATAACCATCCCGGACAATTCAGTTAAAGTTTGCCTTTTCCACACACCTATGAAGAAGTTTCATTTAAGCTCTTTTACTACATTTATATCCCACAAACATCTTTGCCTACAATCTTAGTGAAATGCTTAGTGATTAAAATGAAGGGAAAGCAGTGTTTATCTTGCAGCCAAATCCTGGAAATATTGACTATTGATCCAGCTGTATAGAGTCAAATTACTTGAGAAAACAGCTCTTCAATTTTTCACTTCACTGAAGCTGCAGGGCGTTCACTGTTAGGATCATTACCCCTTGTCTGTAAAATACAAGGAATGTGAGAATGTGTGCAAGTAGGTTTTTGAACCCAATTAACTTTGTGGGTTTGAAACAAATGCACAAAAAACAAACCTTTGCTTTGCATGAAGGCACCCCCTGCTTATGTTAGCAGGGCATCCAAAACTGAATGCCATAATTTAGGTGCTCTAGTGCCACCATAAATCATTGAAATACTGCCATGGACTTATTTGAAAGTGTCCAGGCTGCCAATACCCTATGCAGAAAATGTATATATGGCACATTTTCTTACTACATGAGCGAGTAGGCATTTTTCTAATTCTATGTGCCAGCAGAGAAAGCCAAATTTCAGTCCCTTAAGGTACAAAACTCTGTGGTGGAAAAATGTAAACATATTTACCCAGTGCTCAGTTAATCTTTCTAAAGAAGGAACTGATAAAAGAGGCAAGTGGTGCTGTCAGAGATATAGAAGGAGCTTACAACCAGGCTCCAGCTGGGGAGAGTCTAACAAATACTTGGATCAGAATTACTTATTGTATTTTACTATGATTTGATATGTCATAAGCTGCTTTGGATGCCCCACTGTGGCAATAAAGACAAGGTAGAAATCATTTAACTAAATAAACTATTTCAAATCCTGAATTTTAATTTAGCACTTTTTTTTTCTTCTTCTTTAAGCCACATGTTCTACTACAAACTGAATGACCCAACTCTGGGGGGGCTAGCATTTTGTGTCTCTTTATGTGTACAACTTCATGTGTTCCATGCACACGCTGGGCATAACCTAGCCATATAGGTGGAGAAAGGACCATTCCCTTGAACATATCATTTTGTACTTAGTTTTAAAACTTGCGGTTTTTTAAAAATTGCACTAAACCACTTTTATAACTTAAGTGCTCCTTCACAATTACTTCAATAATTCAAAAGAAAAAAAATAGAATCAGGAACGTGTTTTAGCACTAATTAAAATATGAAAAAATTGGAACAGTGCTAAAATGGCACCAGCTGAAAAGGCAGCATGTGTCTTTAAATCAGTTTTAAAATTTTGAGCTACAAAGCTATTTCATGTGAGCTCCAATATGCAAATATTTTAGGATGCTTTTTAAGAAAAAGGCATTTTAGTGCAAATCAAAAGTTAATTCCTTTAAAAACTCTTGTATGTTGGAGTTAACAGGAAAAGTACTAGTGAGGTTGTACTAAAGTGTAGAAATGGTCTCACTTATTTGATTACACAGGCCTACAAAATTGAGGGTCAGAAAAGTTTTTCCCAAACTTTATGATGGTTTGATATGAATTTGGGGTGCCGATTCCAAAAATGACATCCGTTTTGCCCTATCACGTCTAGTTTAGGAGATATAGTACAGCCTCATTAGTGAATGGTTTAAGCAGCTTCCTCATGAGGAAGCCATGGTGTAGGTTTCCTCATGAGGAAACTGCTTGAACCATTCACTAAAGAGGCTATGCCGTGTCACCAAAACTAGATGTGATAGGGCAAAACAGATGCCATTTTTGGAATCAGCACCCTAAATATACCCAGGAATTGGTGTAACATTTAAGGAAGCAAAATGTGTGTTGGCCTGTGTTATTACTGCACAACTAAGGCCCAAATCCTAACCGATTTCCAGCACTGGCAGAGCTGTGCCAATCGGATGTGTGCTGCATCCTGCAGTTGGGTGGCACTCATGGAGGCCTCCTCAAAATAAGGGAATGTTTGTTCCCTTACCTCAGAGCTGCATTGCCCTTATGTCGGTGCTGGAAAGTGGGTTAGGATTGCGCCCTAAACCTCTTGAAAAGAATGGAAGAAGAGCACTAAGAAGATCTGCCTGTGGAGGAGATGGTTCTATTTAGGGCCCAATCCTATCAACTTTACGCTACCAATGAAGCCACATGCAGGCCCAAGGTAATAGATCAAACATTCCTTTATCTTGAGGAGGCCTCTGTGACTGCTCCCTCACCACAGAATGCAGTGCATGCCATATTGGCACAGCTTCTCAGTGCTGGATAGGATTGGGCCCTTACTATTCTACTGAGCACAATCCTAAAGGAGCACTGTACCAGTGTAGCAGTTGCTGCGCTGGTCTAGAGTGCTGAAAATGTGCCATAAGGCACATTTGCAATGACTCCAGAGTCAGCAGTGCCAATGGGTAGTTTCACTGCCACTGTATCCTAATCCAGGGTCACCAGATGAGATAGGATTTGCACCAACACAGGGGTGTGGGAAGCGTGGCATGGACAGGGCACAAGAGAGCAGGAGGTAAAGGTGTCAAAAAGGGGCCCAGGAGCCAAAGGAGGGGGCCCAGAATTTTTCCTGGGATCTTACATTTTGCAATCTTATTTGGACCCGCTGCCCATGTGGGATGCTTGAGGACACATGGCAGTGGCTGCTACCACAATTCATATGCACCAGACTGAAGAATGCAAATAGTACATGACACTCCTTGTCAAAATTGGGAGATAATTGGCCTACCACAATAGCTCCTTGGCTTGTGGATCTCCTTACCATGAAGGAGTGTATAGGAGCTTAGGGAGTACAGCTGCTGCAGAAGTACGTTTTGGTACACACCTTCCATTCTAGTGTTAGCCTAAATACAGTGGTGATGATTTTCTGCAATGATTTTCTACATTTAAAGATTTTTAGAGAGAGGAGTATGTTTGGTTTTCCATATTACTGTATTTAGCTGCCAACTCAGTGCAGGCTGGTAGATGTGGGCTCCTCATCAGGAAGCCCAGTAGACCTAGGCTCCAGAGATTCTCCATCACCACCATCCTTTCACCCTGTTTCACCCCTCCTGTCCCTATACTGCCCACCTCTGTCACCACCCCCCCTTGCTCTGTTTCAACCCTACCCTCCTCCTTTGGGAAGATGTCCAAAAGAAACGTCATACTCCCTATTAAAATTCCTCTTGGAGGCTCTGGGCAGGGAGGGGGTGCTTCAGGGTTGGGAAGGGCTGAACGAGGGCAGATTGGGCCTCGGAGACCTCCTCCACCATATCCTATCTTTCCTCCCAGGCCAGGCAGCCTTACATGGGCTTCTTGGATTGCGCCAGCTAAACAGCTGGCAGAGATCCACATAACCCCATTGGACAGGCTGAGACATTACTTGAAGTGAGGGGGGAAAAATATCCCTTTACCCTGAGGAGACCTCCAGCTGGCTCCCAACTATTGCTGGATACAGAGCAAGCCATGTGGTCTGGCTGTGCCGAGCTTGTTAGGATTCGGCTGCTCATTACTTAAAGTCTGGTTTTCTTGGTCTGAAAAGATATAGATGAAGCATGGGGAAAATACAGAAGAACAATGCTTTATAGCTGCCCGTAAAATGCGACTGAACAAAACATGGCTGTTCCAGAGTAAACACCTAGTGTCCTAATACCCCCAGCAAGAATGGTAACGCTCCGATAGAGGTAGCTCACATTCAGTTTTAAAAACTACCTACTGAGTTCAGGTTAGAGGTAAGATATGCAGGCGGAAGGTTCTAATTTACCACTCAGTCTCTTAGCCATTGACCTTTGCAGCTGCCCGATTCCAATACTCAACACTGCCCTTACCATACTGAGTTTGAATATTTGGCATTACAGATGTACCAGCAGTGGCATAGCTAAGGGGGTACAGGGAGTAGCAATCACACTGGGCAACAAGCTTTAGGGGGGCAACAAGCTGGGCTTGACACTAGTGGCCTAAATTGTGAAAAAAATTGGTATGTACGAAAAATACCATAATGTTATATATCATTAGAAAGGTACTTTAATACAGAATGCAATGAAACAAACCCCATTGGAATATCTGTATTCTATCAAAAGTTATGGCCAATTAACCAGAAAACAAAAACACAACTGCCTTATAGAACAAAAAGTGGGCAGGAGGTCTGGTCTAGAGGGTAGAGCCTCTGTTTGCCTGAAGATAACATCCGTAGGTCGCCAGTTCGAGGCCACTGGCACCTTGAATGGTGAGACCTTGAAGCAGCTGACGAGCCGAGTTATTCCACCTGTTCTTTAGTATGAGTGAAGAAGCATCTTGGCTGCCCTCCATGTGAGAGATGAAGGAGCTGCTTGTCAACTTGCGTGGGAGGAAACTGGAGGTCAGAATGTGATACCAGATCAGAAAGATCCATCTGAAATGTTGTGGTTCTGAAGAACCTTTCTTCAATTGTAAAAATCCCTACGGGGATTTAGAACAGCCTGCCTATGTAAACCGCCTTGAATAAAGTCTGAGGAGAAATCTGACGACCAAGAAAGACAGTATATAAATACCTGTATTATTATTATTATTATTATTTTCTTAACTGAAAACTGACCCATGAGACCGATTGTTCTGAGAGCCAATGAGATGTTATGATACAGCATGGAACCACTAAGGTGTTAATAGCTCTCATTTCCATGTATTATAACACAGCTACTCCGCTAACTGGTAAACAGGCACTTTTTCAAGTGGTGCTCCTCTTATAGTTAGCAGGGGGAGAATAACCATCCCTCTTCACCCAGCACAGAGTCTCTAACCAATAAGGGGCACACTGTTGATTTATATACTTAATTAAATTTGATTTTGTTGTGGAGGGGGGCTACAAAATCTTCTTTGATCCCAGGTAGCATATAGATGCCTTAGCTATGCCACTGGCTGGGGGAGAGGTCACAGGTCAAGTGAGTGGTGAACTGCTTGGGGGAGGAGTCAGTTTTCCCCCCAATTTGCACTTTTTAAAAAGCCTGGGTGTGATGTCACTTCCGGTTGTGACATCACTTCCGGGGCATCATTATGAGCTCTGCGCCGGGCTACACATTCATTAGCTACGCTACTGTGTATGAGGAAAAAGTGTTGATATGAGTTCTCTCAGCAGATCTGTATAGCTGTTGCAATAAAACCACAAAATCCATCAGAATAAGTTTCCACTAGTAAAAACACAAAGCTCTTAATTGTCTTGAGAGTTTCTAGTACCAA
The DNA here is from genome assembly GCF_035046505.1 of Tiliqua scincoides. NCBI lineage: Eukaryota > Metazoa > Chordata > Lepidosauria > Squamata > Scincidae > Tiliqua > Tiliqua scincoides. The sequence continues at coordinate 37,845,338 of NC_089824.1, read as the reverse complement.
CTAGTCCAAATGGGAAGCTTTGAAGCATCCTTGGAGAGTCTCATTCTGACAACGAAGAACTAGGAAGCACTGCACCGAAACTACCAGTGTTGTCACATTCCAACTGATTGGAGAGTGAATGTCCAGAGACTCTTGAACTTTCTCATTCTTACTAGATTTTTCTAGTAAATCTACTAGTAAATCTACTAGTAAAATACATAGTGATGGATTTCCGGTTTTTACAGTAACAGATATTAACCCATTTCTGCCCAGCACACAGGTGTACACATTTGATCCCTGTTGTATACATGCAACGTTGGACAGAAATAGCTTAAATCATATTGGTAACAAGATAAAACCTTATGATACCCCGTAATATAACTTATATGGTATAGAACAGCAATCGCCAACCTTTATTTGTTGCTGAGACTGTCCAGAGGAAGAACTAGAACAAAACAAAAAGCACAGGTTTATAGTCCCCTTGTATGCCAGAGAAGCTGAGGATTGATATGCAATATCAAAAACTTTTGACTGCTCTAATTATATGATAAAGATTCTCCCACCCTTGCTACTAAAAGAGTCTCTGCCCCCCCAACATCTGGCCTGAAGTCAGAATGAAATGAATGAAGGAAATCAGTTTCACTGAGGAATGTCTGGCACCAGTGCATGCACTGTGGCCTAGGGCAGTATTTCTCAAACTGTGGGTCGGGACCCACTAGGTGGATCGCAAGCCAATTTCAGGTGGGCCCCCATTCATTTCAATATTTTATTTTAAATATATTTGATTTGATGCTACCATGGTATGTGACTGCATTTGGGGAAATGTTACAGACCTGTAGTTTTAACAAGCTTCTCTGTATATTCTTTTAACAATAAAAGTAAATGGGACTTACTCCTGGGTAAGTGTGAATAGGATAGCAGTTTAGGGTTGTTAAAAATTTAGCTGCTTGATGATGTCACTTCTGGTCATGACATCATTTCCAGTGGGCCCTGACAGATTCTTATTCTGAGATGGGTCCTGATGCTAAATGTGTGAGAAACACTAGCCTAGGGGGGAAAAAAGGAAACTGACCAATAATTCCAAAGAGAGTCCAGGTCTAATAAGACCTTCTTAAGCAAGAATGTTTCACAATGATGTCGAGTACTATAGCACATTTGCCACATAAACATGGTAACAGTTTCTGCTCTTCCATTTTAATGAACTTGGGTGGGCAAATCTAGAAAATATGCCTCACCTCAAGCAGCCTGAAATTGAGGCATGCAGTCGAGTGCTCATACAACTGTTTCAACATGGGCATATTCAGTTTGGATTTCAACGAGGAGAAATTTCAACCAGGAGCTGCCCATCCGTAAGGCAACTTGAAATGACCACATGGAGTAGCATCCTTGGAGGTGCAGTGAACGAACAAGCCCACCATCTTCTCCATCCTGCCACTCCACTGGTTGCTCCAATCTTCTTCCAACTTTTTGAGAGCAAGCTGGAAAATGATCACAGTAGAAGCAGCCGGGGCGGGCGGGGTGTGAGAGGAAGCTGCCGTGCTCCAAATCACTTCTCACTTACTTGGTGCTTCTGAAGCAGAAGTCTGAAACTATTTCAAACTATTCATTTCAAACAGAAAGTGTGTTGACCAGGGAAAGCAAGCTGCCTGAATTCCCTGCCCACTGTCGCCGCTAGGTGTGCGGTCTTTGTAAGTAAGAAGAAGGGGGTAGAGATGTACCTGCTTGCTCACCTGCCTGCCCTCCATAGGAAGGGTATGCACCCAGAGGAAGCAGTGGGCAGGGGATGCAGGCAGCTCGCTTTCCCCATTCCAGTCATAATTTTTTAATGTAAAAAAGTGGGTTGTGAGAATAGGCTTTTAATTAGTAACACTGAGTTAGGTTTGCCCTTAAGCATTCAGTGGCATTAACTGAATACCTCTCTCAGGGCACAATCCTATCCAGTTTTCCATGGCCGGTGCAGTGGTGCCAATGGGTGTGCACTGCATCCTTTGGTGGGGTGGCAGTCACAGAGGCCTCCTTAAGGTAAGGAAACATCTGTTCCCTTACCTCTGGGCTGCATTGCAGCTGCACTGGTGCTGGAAAGTTGGATAGGATTGGGCCCTCAGTTGGCATCCATGTTCTTTCCACATTGTACTTTCTTAGAAAGAGGCTAGTCCACTGCTGCAGCTCTCTTCCCTCTTGGATACAATTTATTATGAGAAGTGGAAATGGTGCAGGCAGGAAAGAATTGACCGTTTTCATTTTCCTCCCTCCACTTTGTCATTCCGACTACATAGGTCTCGTATCCCACAGATCAGAAAAAGATGTTTGGGTTTATAAATGAACTTCGGTCAAAGGCCACCATTTAGTGGTCAAATCATGCAAGACATTTTACTTACCACAAGTTGCAAAGTAATTTTTCTGTTTAACACACACCACACATTTCTATTGCATGGGGGTAAACTGTGCATTAAAGACATTCTAATTTTTTTTTAACCTTTCCTTCAGACATTAAAAACTACAGAGTATTCTCTCTTCTCTCATAAAATGAGTAACAAAGGTCAGTTTTCAATTTATGAAATAATTTTTACAGTCAGGTAAAACAATACAATTTAACAGCTTTTCTGCAATTCCATGTACACATTAGCAGGTTAAGACTACCCTCTTTTGCACACAAGAAGAACTGCATCCAAATGTGGCATTTGATTTTTAGACCTCATTAAACCTGTGCCTTTATCATTAGGCCAAGAATTTGGTGACTGCAGAGAAAAACAAGGAAGCGCTAATGAAAAAGTTGTGATCGCCCTCTCCTATTTGAATGGACTTAATTTTTTTTTAACCCTAAATTGGTTGGCAACCTTCAGTCTCAAAAGACTATGGTATAAGCCTACAGCACCTGGTATTCCCATGCAGTCTCCCTTCCAAGTACTAACCAGGTCTGGCCCTGCTTAGCTTCCGAGATCAGATGAGATCAGGCACATGCTGGGTAACAGGTGCTTCACTTCAAATGAGGCACCAGGTCATAGCTCCATATACATATACTCAGCTTTATCCTGAGATGTGCTGTCTTGGCTACCTAGCATTCAAAGTACATGCTAAGCAAGTATCAGCTTCTGGTGTTTTGACATAGTCTGATTTTAAATTATTCTACTGTGCTATCATAATATGGGAACTACAAGTGATCCTGAATTAATTTGGAACATTTAACTAGAATCATAGAGCCACCAGAGCAATTTCAAAATACATGGCTGAGAATGTGGATAGAAACACACACAATTTTTTCACTCATGTTACATGACTTGCATAAGCTTGGTTGCATCTTCCTCAATTAGCTAGCCAGAAATAAACACCCAAACACGTTGCCATCATATGCCCCAGTGGTCTCTGTACCATTTGCCCCAGTTCAGCACTGTACCCATTTTCTGGTTCACTGTCCCCGTTTTTGTTCCTATTTTGAATTTTGAGGAGACATCAGAAATGCCTTTAAAAAGTGCATTAGTGTGACTTGGTTTTAGCACTCCTTCCAGGGTCTCTAGAAGTTAACTCGCTGAGCCGGTGATGCATCTAGAGGCATCCTGACTCTCGTACAATTGCAAATATCCATAATAAGGTACCATGTGGTATGCTGCCTTTCATTTCACAAATTGAACCTGGCGGTTAATTTTGAACTGTTGACAATGTATTCTAGGACATTTACAGTGCTGGTATGTGGTTGCTAGGGATTTGGGGCAAAACCCAGCATTGGAGGACCCCGCCCCCCCCCACCAGTGCCCCAGCTTGCTTCTGATGGTGCATGGGATGCTACCAAGATACCTAGTACTAGGGGTTCAGGAGTCAGCCTAGTCAGACAGGCCCTTAGCATTGCCCCACCTGGCCAACCTCTGACACCACCCATGGATATTTATATTTTTCTTAGGACCTAATCCTGTCCAACTTTCCACTGCTGATACAGCCGTGCCAATAAAGCATGCTTGGTGGGGGAGGGCAGTCATGGAGGCCTCCTGCAGGTAAGGTAACATTTGTTCCCTTACCTCAGGGCTGCATTGTCACTGCATCAGTGCTGGGAAGTTGGATAGGATTGGGCCCAAGTATCTTCAGCCAAAAGACCAAAACACCCTATTTGCTTTTAGACTACAGCAGAACAAACTGGTGCAAAGGAAATGGAATAAATCTCCTTGTTGGCATCCTTCAGTCTTGGAAAACTATGGTATCGCGCTCTGAATAGTGGCCCTGGAACAGAGTGTCCTCTCCAGTGCGCAAAGCCTGGGTAAAGTAGGTATGAAGGATAGACTGTTACCCATGCAGCAAATCCCCCCTCTCCACATTGCTGAAATGGTCCAATGGAAAGGCAGAGGCCAAAACGGTTGGTTCCAGCGGCGTCGCAGGAGTTGCCAGAACGTGACTGTGTTCAGCCATGAACTGCCTCAGGGACTCCGGCTCCGAATTTTGCCTTGAGGTTGACTCCTGAAGCCTTTTCCATACAAATGTCAGAAAGCAAGTAACCATCAGCAATATAGGAAATGACACAGTCAGCCTTAGGCAAAACCAAAATAGCACTTCAGGCTAGGAGCTTCTCTGGCACCCTCTTCATGTTTGAATACCCTTTTTATTTTAACTGAATAAGTAGCCCCTGTCCCAACTCACTTTTGTAATCTACATGCATTATTTTATCTCACATAAGATGGATTTACAGATCCGAACATTCAAATTTATTTATGCCATATATAAGCTTTAAAAAATAATGTTTCCTCTAATTTTATAGAAGTGTTTGCATTTTAAGAATAAGTGAAATTCACAGGGCCACACACAACCTGCCACAAGTCCAACATCCAAATGATTGCTTGGGTCACTTCCCCTCAATCCTGGGTGAGGAAGATATACCAGGCAGCGATTCTAAGTACGAGTAGAGTGAAGTTACAAGTGCACGAGGGTCTCTTTCATCACTCAAAATTTGGAGGTATGGGTGCCACATATAGTTACCCACTGTGACTTCCACAGCCAACTCTCAAATGAGAGGGTGTATGAATTGCTATGAAAGGAGTATCCAAGAGTAAAGTCCTTAGGGAAACAGTTAATGAGACAAGTGAAGTCAGGAAGCTGGCAGAGATAAAAACATTCCAGTGCAACAAAAGGCCGTAGATGAGATGCTCCAGTGCCTGCATCAGTTAGCGCCTCTCATCAGGGCTAACAGCAATGTTCTCCAAGTGACTCACTGTGAGAAACTTGGGCTTCTTGAATCTACAAACCCATCTACAGAAAGTGGCAAGCCGGGTACTGAGGTAGTATTCTGATTGTATGGATCAGCTTCAGCTGAAGTGGTACCATGTTTTACATGGCCTGCTGTGGCTGAAGCCAACAGCTGGGGAGGAGAGCCTATGTTCCTTTCCACTGCAAAGCTTCCTGAGGGTTAAGGGTAAATCATGTTCTCCACTTTGTCTCTTTAACCCATTTTTGCCTGGCCCACATGTGTACACATTTGGTCCCTTCTGCATATATGCAACATTGGGCAGAAATGGCTTAAAAATACATCTGTGGCCATTTCCCTGCCACTGCCCTGTATTCTGTTTAAGAATACAAGTAGGGAACAATGACTCCATGCTGAACAACTCACTTTCTTGTCTTGAAGGACTACGATCTGTCAGGAACTAAAAGAAAACTCATGAAGAAGATTTGCTAGGCTGCACAAAACAATGATACTGTTAATAAAGTAAGATAAGACACAATCCTAACCAACTTTCCAGTACCGAGGTACGGGCAATGCAGCTCTGAGGTAACAAACATTTCCTTACCCTGAGGAAGCCTTCATGACTGCCCCCCTCCAACTGCAGGATGCAGCACATGCCCCATTGGCACAGCTATGTCAGTGCTGGAAAGTTGGTTAGGATTGGGGCCACAATCAAGTTGAAAGTGTTTACCAGTGTTAGAAAAATCAGGGATCAGCTGTCAACAATGCTGCTCAGCTGATTGACTCTCTATTGCAGCAGTTTTCAAATGTTTCACAGCCCAATTCTATCCACACTTTCCTGGGAGTAAGCCCCATGGAGTCTAATGGGACCTACTTCTGAGTATACATGTATAGGGTTGGGCTGTTAGTCTCGGAGTCCTTTAAGCTCCTAAAAGGTGTCTCAGGAGCACCAGCACACATGTAGAATGGTGCAGCACCAAGTCCAAGCGCAGAGCCTGAACAGGAGGAGAATGAGTAAGGAGAGCTATGAACCGGGGAAATGGGAGGGACGGATGAGCAAATCAAACAGGGGACAAATGATGGCCACATATGGTGTGCTCATGGAGCCCCTGAAGGGGTCATAGGGAGGCCCAGGGATCCTAGAAGCACACTTTGAGAAACACTGCTCTACAGCTAAGTGTTCACTTTAACAAGACAGCTTGAGGTAATCATCCATTGCTCATAATTCTAGGCATTTGAGAAGCTGAACTGTGACAAGAAGAGATCAGGGCCAAAGTGTTCATGATTTGTCCAAGTGCAGCAGGAAATGAGTTGTTTGACTTGAGTCGTTGCCCTAAACCTGCTTGCCAAAAACTACATGGTAAATAATCATTACCTGCGTTAATAAAAGCTACAAGTGAAAACTACAACCCAGTTTTGCGTACAGGTTGTGACTAAAAAAAGAGGAAATTCATTCCTTACAAGTAGCAAATGCAGATTGGAAACAGTGGTGACAGAACATTCTGAACAGACACTAATTTATTTGCCTTGGGACAGCTAGGTGCTTCTGTCCACATAAACCTAGTCAGATCATGAACTGCATGCATAAAACACACACACATTTTTTCTTCCCAGACCAGTAACCAGAGCTGTATATATACACACATGCATATGTACAGGTCTATGTAGTGCAGGGGTTCTCAAACTCCCCCCACCTCCCAGCACAACTCACCTGTTCTGCAGTGGAGAGCACCATGGCCCACCGCCTCAGGCCTCAGAAGGCCTCTGGAAGCAAACAGAAGTCACTTTCACAAACCTGGAAGTAAGCCGGAAATGACTTTCCAAATGCTTCTGGACGCCTGTGGAGGCCCAACGCAGCTTCTAATTCAGGGGTGCTCAATAGGTGGATCGCGATCTACCGGTAGATCGCGAGGCAAAATGAGTAGATCGTGGAGCCCTGTCTCTCCAAACCGTTAATATGTCAGTTTCGTCTAGTGACTAGACAAAACTGACATATTTAGCTGACACTAAACTGACACTGAAACTGACACTTTAGCTGCTCTTCAGGCATGCAGCAACAAAACTGACGAAACTGACTAGACTCCAGCAGGGGCTCCATACATTAAAGGGGGTGTCTGTCAGACGCTTCCTTCCCCCCTGGTAGATCTCCGGGCCTTGCTGGGTTTCAAAGTAGCTCTCGAGCCAAAAAAGTGTGAGCACCCCTGCTCTAATTGCATCCAGAGAGCTCCAATTTGGAGCTATCCAAATGCAAGGGCAGGTGGGAGGGCCCAACCCAGGACCCACCGGACATCAGGTCATGACCCACCAAGTGGATCATGACCCACAGTTTGAGAAAACCTGATGTAGTGCATAGACCTTCCAAAAGAGAGAGAGAGAGAGAGAGAGAGAGAGAGAGAGAAGACATCATGAGATATACATTAATGCCTCCTATTAACGAGGGAGATGTGTTACTGGAAAATGGAGAACTTACTGGAAAATTGGCACTGATTAGCCCCACACTTTTTTTGAATCACAAACTTATACTCATTTTTGTGGGTGCAAATCCCATTGAAACTGGTGGAGCTTACTTCCATGAAAATGTGCAGTTGCATCTATGCACACCAATATTTGCAGAACGGTTGCATTTAACCATCATGATTGCTCAGTTTTGTTCTTCTCTCTCTGTCCTTTCTCCATTCGTATTGGGTTTGGTAAATTATAACTTAATATTTTATATGGTTAACCACTTTAAGTGCATTTGCTGATAGGGGGTATATACGCTGGTCAGTAAAATCCATGTTATCTGGCACACATGAAGAATAGGGATATGAGCACTGTTCCCCCAGGGAGAGCAGCTGCACACCTAGCAACTGAGTACTGTGCAGCTTGGAGCTCAGGTACGCAGAAGTTTGGAAGTGGCAGGTGACATCCAGAGGCCCCCATCCTCTACCACACAGCCAAGGAAGTGCTCCACAAAGTGGTGAGGACTCTTACAAGGAGCAGCAACTGTTACCCTGCATGTACCTGATCTCGTCTGATCTTGGAAGCTAAGCAGGGTCAGGCCTGGTTAGTACTTGGATGGGAGACCGCCTGGGAATACCGGGTGCTGTAGGCTTACACCATAGTCTTTCGAGACTGAAGGTTGCCAACCAACATCTTACAAGGAACACTGGTTACAAGTTACCCAAATATACTGTATAATGAATGAAGCTTTCACCCCTCACTCCTTCCAAGAACCTTCCCACACTGGAGGAAGTGGAGGATAGAGTAGTAGTACAGAGGGAGCTGTGCAAGGTAGGTATGAGAAGAGGCTCAGTGGGTGAAAGGTTACTAACTGACTTTTCATTAAGCAACACAAAGCACAATACTGCACAATACTGAGCTGGCATAGCCATCCCTGCACTGGCCCAGAGTGTTGCAGACGTGCTATAAAGCACATTTGCAACTACTTGTGAGCTGGTAATGCTAGCTCAAAGGCCTGCCCTGGTCCACTAGTGCTTCATGTAAGAGCAGCACCAGCTGGAGTAGGTAAGGTTGCACCAACCCACCACAGAAGTGTGCAGTAGGTGTGGGGGGGCATTTCTTGGCAGGGGGAGGGTGAAGGTTAGGAGGAGCAGGCCTCCGCCATATCCTAACCCCTCCTTGGCCCACCCAGCATTACACGGGCTTCTTGGATTTGTACCACCAAAATAACTGGTGCAGATCCAAGAAGCCCCATAGGACAGGCTGGGGCTTTACTCTGGGTGAGGAGAAATATATCCCCTTATCCTGAGACCTCCAGCCACCTCCTAACCTGCGCTAGATACAGCATAGGCCATGCAGCCTGGCTGTTCCAACGCAGGTTAGGATTGGGCTGTCACTTGTTTAACTGGCATCTTCATCTGCTGAAATGCCAGTTAAAACAAGTTTTCTGGTTTTTAAGGTGCCACATAACATGGCTGTTACTGTGCATCATCAAATTAAAAATTAGATCAAAATACTAGAAAGGATGTCTCATTGGCGTAAGCAGAACTTAAATGTCGCTGAGATTATGTTATCGTGTTTGTAAATTCTCTTTTCCAAATTGGTTCAAGAGGACATAGAAAGAAACAGGAATGGGTAAGCTCAGGGGACTCTGGATGGGTATATTTTTCCACTTAGTATCTAAAGAAAGGAGTTGGTTAGAACTAAACAGAAGTAAAAAGATTAAAGATAAAGAAAAACGATCCAAACTGGGGAAAACTGTCTCCACCACCCTCGCCCCATTTTTCAACAATTTAAATCATCACCCCAGATTTCAGGGATGCTGTCAGAAAAGCATTACATCAGCCAGCCCCAAATCTTACCACTCTCCACTATTCTGTTGTGTCCCAACGGCCTTAAGGTGCCTTTTTACAGGAATTAGAAAAAGCCCTGTCTGATCCCTTCAGTGCTACATGAATGCATTCATGTCCCTGATGTGTTATTGGGGAGAGCAGGTAGCAGGAATTACTGCACTAGTGCAATGCCACTATTGTGCTAGTTCAGTAGTCCCCAAACTTTTTAGCACTGGGACCCACTTTTTAAAAAGACACTCTGTTGGGACACACCTAGCATCACAAGCCTTTAAAAAAGTGTTTTGATTTACCAGCCACTCAAGCCTCTGATTTTATCCTTTTTGCTATAGTGTTCTCCTTCCCCAAGTAGCAGCTTGTTTAAACATTTATGCACATTGCCTAATCTGCCTTATGAGTTTTGTGGCCCACCCAAAATTGAGTCACAACCCATTGGTGGGTCCTGACCCACAGTTTGGGTACCACTGTGCTAGTTTCAAGATCTTTGCATCTAGGTTCTATGCACTACATAGACCTTTTGGAAGCTGTATTTTCATGATTAGCATAAACCCATCCTGCTCCAGAGAAAGTTAAGTTTGATTCAGCACTTCTAGAACTGAATCTGGAAGTCATTTGGTTGTGGCTATTGATTAAATCTGTCAAATTTTGGCAATTAAGAAAATTACGTCAAGTTTCACCTTGAAAATATTTAGTCATCAGCAGGTGTGCCAGGAACAACAAACACTAATTCTACCCCTTTTGTTCAAAATAAGTACATAGTCCAGAAGACCATGTCGTCCTATACTAGGCCTCCAAGCAGAGGACATGAGGTTCTAAGAAAGGTTAGGAACCTGACATAGTTAGTGTCTTCCTCCCCCACCAGCCAAAGCCTGATTAGACTAGACTGAATGTCTCCTGGTAGTGGGCCCTCACAACATACATGAGCACGAAGAGCTGCCTATACTGTCAAGAGTGTTCCTCTAACTCAGAGTTGTCTATACTAGCTAGAAGTAGCTGTCCAAGAATGAGTTTTTCCCAGTTCTTCCTGGAGATTCCAATGATAAAAGCTAGAACCTCCTACAATTGCAAATCCACATTGGATTGGTGATAGAGTCTCACTGCCCCGTATTCCAATGTGATATAGAGCTTGGTCTTCATATTTCCCTGTGTGTGACTTCAGGAGACCATCAAAGGCATCCTGCTGTACTCTTTTGTTCAGGATGAATCCACCAATCCTTGCACAGAGCATCAGACTGTGGCCAAGATATCTGCACATTAACTTGTGGAATAGATGACTAACGATAGGACTGGAGGTCTCCAGAAGATAGCATACATTTGCATAGTGGACTAATTCAAGAACTTTTGTGGACACTGTTATTAGAGGTTTCATTTCCACTCTCTGGCTGTGACCACAACTGATTTAAATTGACTTGATTCTATTTATATCAGTTGGCCAAAGCAGGTCAAATTGGAGACGAGAAATATCATCTGGTTAGATCTGACCCCACTAGCAATACCTACTCTTCTGCATATTTTGCAGAGTAATATGTAGTTTAGAATAGGGGTCTCCAAAGTGTGGCCGGGAACCGCATCTGCCCTGCCAGAAGTTTTTGTCTGGCCCACAGCAACTTAAAATATTTTTCACCCAACCATGTGGACAATTAACATGCAGTTCTGTCCACTGCACTCCCTTTCATATGCCAGAGTGCAGTCAGACTGGCTAACTCTCATTTTCAGTCATCAAGGCCATATACTGGACCCCCAAACCATAATTTTTCATTGTGAACCGCATACCTGCCACTAAAACAAATCAGGTTTCCACATGCTGACTTTTCAACAATGCCATGAAATGATCACAGTGAGGAAATAGTGTTGTTTTTGCACATGTGTAAACAACACCAAACCAGGTTTCTACCACAGATTGAGCAGAGACAGTGTGCTGTGTGGTGTTCGCCTCTGCCTTCTATAAGTGTCTCGCACTGAGCCCTCCTTCTGGCAGGGCAGATGTGGTTCCCGGGCCACACTTTGGAGACCCCTGTTCTAAACTATATATTACACTGAAAAATATGCAGAAGAGTAGGTATTGCTAGTGGGGTCAGGTCTAACCAGATCTCTGTGAGTTACTATCGTTTTTGCACAAAACCTAATAATTAGAATTTTAATCCTAATATTTTCATTGTCCAGCTATACAGATTTTTTGACTCATTAAAATGTTTAATATATACCATGTGGCCCTCATAGTGAGAAGTTTAGAAGCTGAACTGAAAGGTTTTTGAATAGGCCTAGTTATCACATGCAATGCACAAGCAAACTAGTTATCACTAGTGCAATGGCTTCTCTCTGACAGCATTTATACTGAAATCCTATGCACCCAACTCACCCTGGGAAGTAAGCCCCACTGAACACAGTTGGACCTATTTCTGAGTAAACATTCATAGAATTACACTGTCTGTTAATGACAATTAATTGATGCAAGTTATAATAATTGTACAAACTGAAGCTGCAGACATCAGTTTCCATACACTGCAATTGCTGCTATCAATATTAAGACTTTTACTCTGCAGAGGGCAGTCTTGATTCACACTGCCAGCATGTGTACCTTGAAAGGAGTGCCTTGAACTGAAGTTTAACTCTTCATCAGTAGTTTTGCTTAGATCTCATGAGGGTGTTAAAGTCTGTTTATGTTGCAATACACATACTCCAATGCACACTCTGAAGAAAAAGAAATTACACCAGTGTCCCATTTTACCACTTACCTCTGAAGCACTACACAAATAAGGTCCCAAGTAACATGAAAGCAGCAGCGTATTTGCAAGTTGGTGCTCTTTCATAAAATAAAACTGCATAGATGTTGCCCACACTGGTCTGTCAATAAGCCCAGTAGTCATCTACACTCCCAAGGCAAGGTTTTTGAATTCAATATCACGTCCCTGCTGTTCTACAGCAAATGTATGCTGTCACCTGTGAGCACATAATGAACAATTTATAACACCTTTAAAATCATAGACAGAATTTGTCCATTAAGGGCCAAATTCTATCCAACTTTCCAGCGCTGGTGCAGCCATGCCAACTAGAGATGCGCTGCATCCTGTGGTGTGGGGGGCAGCCATGGAGGCCTCCTCCAGGTAAGGGAATGCTTATTCCCTCTCCTCAGGCCTGTATTGTGACTGCACTGGCGCTGGAAAGTTGGATAGGATTGAGCCCTAAAAGAGCTTCCTCAGTGGCCATCAAGATAAAAGGCATTTGCTTCTCTTGTAGAAGATAGACTTTTTGGATCTCTATAAATTGGGATTCCGCTGCTTAGCAGTTGTCACCAAGGATGCTGTCTAAGGGGCTACACTCTGAACATGTTGCGTAAAAGTTCTAGACAAGCCCTGAAATAAGTTTTCTTATAAATTTTACATGTTTTCTCCATTCTTGAACTTTTGAGTTCACCGAGTCTAAATCTGATTCTGTGTAGCCATTATGAGAACACACAAACACAGCCCATCTGTATCGTAGGTTAAAACAGCAGTTTCTTCTGTATTTAAGTTCATGATCTTTGCCCCATTTACCATGACCATCAATCTTTTTAGCATCTATCAGATATCATCTAATAGGGTAATAAGGTGCTCCAAGAGCTGAAGAAAAAAATGGGGTGTACATACATTGAAAGTCCATTAGGAGTGTAATTGTGGATGTATTTAAAGTTAAATGTACTGTTGTAAATAAAGAAAAAATATATTTTAATCAAATGATTCATTGCTTGTAATGACTCTGGTTAGCTCATCTCAAGCCATAGAAATTTTCGTTAACCACAAGGTGGCGCCAAGATGCTATCAATGTATAAACAAAAGCTATTTATGTGAGCCAATGCACAGTTGAATTTGGCCTTAGATTTTATTTAACACATAACCAATGAAGAGTATTCATAATAGAAGTAATATCTACCATGCAGCCTAGGCACTAAAAATGTTACGCAACTTGTGAAAATACAAATTAGACATGCTAACTATGTATAGGCCTTTTATCTCTGCAATTTGGAAGGCAAGGTCATGTATATACAACTCAGATGTCCTAACATAGATTGAAAAATGGTTGGTAACCTTCAGTCTCGAGAGACTATGGTAGAAGCCTACAGCACCCGGTATTCCCAGGTGGTCTCCCATCCAAGTACTAACCAGGCCTGACCCTGCTTAGCTTCTGAGATCAGATGAGATCGGGAATGTGCAGGGTATGGATGGTGTAAGAAGAACTAGATGGTAGGATGTCTAGGGAGGGGAAGAAACTTGTGAGAGCATAGTTTACTCTCTACAATAGTTCCAGCAGTCTGATACTGGCTCTAGGGTATACTTCTTCCTTTCCCCCTGAACTAGGGGTCTGCCTCCCCTTACAAGATTCTGCATAGAATAATTCCAGGGCTCAAACTTACCTAGAGGAAGGGCAAGCCCAGCCATGGGACCAACTGAAACACTTGCTTTAAGCAGCAGGCTCAGAGAGGGAATATTTATTGGAGGGAATGCCTGCCCACCACCTCCACCCCCATGCTTCAATCCTCTTCTCACTCATACCATTGCTGAAAATGGGGGATTGTTGCAAGTCACTCCAATTCTGGATTGTTCCACTGTTGCTAAAAGTTCTATCTCTGTATGTGCATTGGCCCAGAAGGAGCACTTCCTTCTCCTGATTCTCCAGGAAGGGGTTGAAAGGGCAAACCTAGAACATCTCCATGCACCTTTCTTTTCCCTCTGCTTCTCAGGCTTCTCAAATTGGGAAATGGGACAACTGTGAAGGTGGTGGTTGTGTGTGGTGCCAGGAGATGCAGAAGAAGCTGAGATGCTGGTATATATGGGAGGGGTGCACAGGAATTATGGGGATGCTGATAGGGGGAAAGATAGGCAACAAGATATGGCACTGCCTCAGGCACCAGATTGGTTTGGGCTACCCCTGCCTAGAAGCTACACATACCCAGCTGAAATGCCTGTTACCTCTACCCAGCTGTGTGGGGAATGACTAATGATGGTTCTAATAGTGGTGTGGACTTAGAACAGAGGCTGAGAAAGTTCACTGGCAATGATTAAGAGTAAGGGAAACCACAAATACATGTGGTCTTTTTGGTTTAAAGTGGGCAGAGGATTCAGCTGAAGGGAAATAAGCTATGAACCTGGAACAGAGATTTAAGTTTAGAAACAGCAGTTTTTCTACATTAAAACAAAGTACAACGTTGCACAACAGAGCAAATTGTTTATATAGGTGGATTTGTAAAAAGATGCATAAAAGCATGAAAATGTCTTACAGACCAAAAAAGCAGAAGTTTTCTTAAGCGTCAATGAAGGTCTATATAATGATATTCCAAACTACGTACTTTTTCTCCTAGAATCAGGTTAAGCAAGCCAAGTAGTCAAGAATGGTTCTGGTCAGAATAAACATGGCTGAAAGAGGTCAGAGGTCTGTTTATGCATGCTTCTTACCTGGAAAGTCATACCTTACCTCCAATACGGTTGGTATAGTTGACTACTCCATTTACACATGCAGCCAATCTTGCAGCCAACAGATGTCTACAAAGAGTACTGTATACCGTGAGTGATCTGGTGTACTGAAGGAGAACTAGCTTGAGATTTTTCAAAAGGGCATTGCAACATTTATAAGAACATAACATAAAGAACAGCCCCGCTGGATTCAGCCAAGAACATTTCCCAATGTGCTTAGGCAACTTTTTCACTGAATTTTCGGCAGCTGGATCTTCTTGAAATTCTACCTTTCGTATAACCCTTTGACTTCCCATGAACCCTCCTTTTCCAAACTGAAACAAGTGTGAAACTAGACAAGATGCTAGAGATCTATGGTCATATCTTCCAACTATTTATATTATTTTAAAACAAACAGTGAGAGATGTGGTTCAGATCTTAACTTCAGTGCAGGGGAAGGGGGTCCTTGAAGTTTCCATTTGCTCTGTTAGGGAAAAAATTTACAAGTACCCTTCCCAGCACTTTCTTTTAACATGCTGACATTGTTATACTTTGGGAAAGGCATTAGGGAGGAAAATTAGCTTCAGTGTCATGATCACCAATTTGCTATCCAAACTACACTCCCCACACATACACTCAACCCCTTCAAAATGAGAAATGTTGGTTTCATTTAAGTTACCATCATTATTTTGTAAGGAAATGAGGGATTTAAAGATGTTCAAGTTCTTTTTAATCTTTTCTCTGCAGCTTTCTTCACAAGTTCATAAAAGGGTTTTGCCTGGGGGGGGGGGAGTCCTGCAGGCTCAGGAGCCCCCTTTGTTTGTAGTGCTTTAGTTAACTGCATATTGAATTTATATTAAAGTTTTAAATTGTTAATTGGATCCTAATAAATCCTGTGTTTCATGTTCCCTTTTGTTTGGTTCTTATTGAGAACCCTGAGATTATTACTCCCTTCCTTTAGAGGAACCAACTTGAAACCTGACACAGGGGAAGGGGACGAACGTCTCCTTCTCCCAAGGTGCCTCCCGCGGTAGCGCAGGAGGCACAGGGTTCAGCGGGAGCCTTCCTCGGAGCTGCCGAGCCTGGGCACTGCAGGCAGGTCAGGATTGGGCTGTTACTTCTCAATGAGAAGTACGTACAATTAGACATGCAGAAGGTTGGCTGTGAGACTTTTTAAGAAAAGGGTACAAGACCTTACTTCTCCCAAATTGAGAATTCTGAAAAACCTCATGTACTTAGTGCTCACAATACAAAAAACAATTTTATAAACAAGGTAGAAATCGTTTATGGAGAGTAACATCGCTTTTAAGAGAAGAGAAAACTTGTACAATTGATTTCCATAGTTATTCCTCCCCCCCCCCCACAGAGCTCAATTTAAGTGCTTCAAAATATTCCCCACTCATTCCATTGTAGACTTTCTTGACTATTTAAACTGCTCCATTCTTTCCCTTGTTTTCCCAATCTCTAGGGGTCATTAACCAATTACAGCTGGGCTCAGGTCCAGAAAACAGCTAATGCCCCCAAATAGGCTTATCACATAGCACCTATGTGAAATCGTTGGACAATCTTTCTAGCTAACATTGTAAATGCTAGAATTTCATTCTCTTAAAAGAAAAGGGCTTAACCATATTTGGCTATTTTTGTGGAAACAAAAGTAGAAAAGCATTATGTTAACTAATATTTTTCATACCAGTTTCATTGCCTTAAACATAATTTATCCAGGTATAGCTGAAATCACTGTTTCATATTTGTTCATCACATTCCAATACACATCTACAGTAAGTCTATGCAATTCATTGATTGTCGCATTGATCCTACCTGTCTCTTGTTTGGCAATTATGAAGAGCAATTTCTTAACTTGTTAAGAAAGGAAGATTTCTTTAGATTGGAGAGGAAAAAAAAAAGAATCAGAAGCTAAGGGTTGGACCCCCCAAAAAAGCCTGTGAGGACACAAGGCATGGAGGAGCTGTGTGCTCGCAATTAACTTTGCCGCCTGGAGGCTGTTTCTGGCCTTCAGACAGACTTTTCAGGAGATTGCCAATAAAAGCTGAAGCACTCCCACACATGCCTCACACTATTGTGGGTCTTAGGTCAGCATATGGAAGCATTCATAAACAGTCAGGAAATAAGAATGAAACATCTCTCTGCATAAACTCTCTGCATAAGAATGAAACATCTTCCCTTTTCTTCTTCAGTAAAACTTATGCATGTCCACTTATGCATGTCAATCCTATGCATGTCTACTAAGAAGTAAGTCCCATTATAGTCAATGAGGCTTACTCCCAAGAAAGTGTGGATAGGATAGTAGACTTGGGGCCCAATCCTAACCAATTTTCCAGCACCAGTGCAGTCACAATGCAGCCCTAAGGCAATGGGACAAATGTTCCCATACCCTGAGGAGGCCTCAGTGACTGCCCCTCCACTGGAGGATGCAGCGCATGCCCCATGGGCACAGCTGCACCAGCACTGGAAAACTGGATAGGCCCTTAGTTATCCTCTACCCCTCTGTCATGAGAAGGAAAGGCCCTAGAGGAATGTTGGGCAATAAAGCATCTCAGGATTGCTACTCTTGAAGAATTCAGAAGCACAAAGAATCTGCTTGGAACTGGTGGAGCACAAATGCAGGCTACAAAGTGCAAAGCAGAATACCAGAGAGTGGCAAGGCGTGAATAACTTTCATGATCCCCACCCCTACAAAAATTTACGGTGATATCACCACTTTTGTTATTAATACAGTTACCATTAACACATCTCCTCTTCCCATTCACACATAGCCCTTCCCGTTATAGACAAGATGACACATTTATGACTCTCCAATACAATACTCCAGAGAATGTGAGAATGAGGCGTGCTCCATTTAAGAATGCAACCTTCTAAGTTTCTTTCCAGAAATGCTGTTAGATTTGTTCGGCTACTAGATTTTCCCAGGAAACTCATAGTGTCCTTGCAAAAAAAAAGCTTTTAATAAAATATAAAAAATATAGCTATTTACATTTGAAATACTGATTGCTACACCATTTGCCAAAAGAAGACTGGAAAAGTTAACATTTTCTAGGACCACAAGATTTGACAAAAAGGTTTCAAGGTTTCTAATCTCCCAAATTATGATCAAGAAACCCTGTTCTTTTATAGTACATGTTCTCCAAACTCAAGTAAAGGCAACTTCATTCTTTTTTTGCAGAAAGGAGTCTGTAGGACATTTCAAGTAAAGAAATGGGATTCATTTCAATATGAATTTATCTACATTTTGATCCATACACATTTAGAGCCTGCTACTTTAATTCAAACAAATTTAGCCCCCACAGACATCAGAGGGAATGCATGGTCTAAATTCAAGTATCTGATTTAATACATTGATTTTATAGAGTGGGCCATGAAAGAAAGAGTAGAATACTATTATTAGCATTAATTAATAGTATTTATATACCGCTTTTCAACTAAAAGTTCACAAAGCGGTTTACAGAGAAAAATCGAATAACTAAATGGCTCCCTGTCCCAAAAGGGCTCACAATCTAAAAAGATGCAAATGAATACCAGCAGACATCCACTAGAACAGACAGTGCTGGTGAGGTGAGGTGGGCCAGTTACTCTCCCCCTGCTAAAAAAAGGAGCACCCACTTGAAAAAGTGCCTCTTACCCAATTAGCAGGGGTAATTGTCTTTGGTTTTAAGAAAAACAGGGCAAGACCTGCAACAAAATTGCCTGATTCTTTATGCCCATCTCCAAGATACTGAACTACATAAGCTATTAGCAAGCCAATTCCCTTTCCCCATTAGTGCTCCATTGTTGATTTTTTTTTTCCAAGGCGCTAAGCATTTCATGGCTCTTGGGGTTGCCCATGGAGCATGCTCAGACAGGAGCTAGGCTTCTGATGAGTCCTGGTGAGACTGGTGCTCCACAGAAGCACACTGGGGTGTGAGGATTGCACAGGGAATAGAACCTACCATTGCTGAAGCTGCAGAGTATCAGAGGAAGTGGCTATCTCCATGCTTCCTATTTCTGATCTTCAGCTTGTGCACTGCCTTTTCAAAAAACCGCATAAGCACGACAAGAATGGCTGGCCAGGGGGTCAAGAAGCACAACAGCT
Organism: Tiliqua scincoides; assembly: GCF_035046505.1. NCBI lineage: Eukaryota > Metazoa > Chordata > Lepidosauria > Squamata > Scincidae > Tiliqua > Tiliqua scincoides. Next base: position 37,826,390 of record NC_089824.1, on the reverse strand, counting down.
GCCAACACCAGTGAGGGATGGGGAGCAGAAGCCCATCATTGTTGCCAGAGTCACTGCTGCTAAGGGACAAGGGAAATTGGCCTGAATGACCTCCATGTGCTTTGTGTGCCATGACCAAGGGATAAATGGGGGCAGGGAAGAAACTGGGTGCAAGTGGACCTGTACTCAGTCCTCATCAGGATGGCTTTCTGGGAGGAGGATGCTATCTTAAATTTACAAGCATATTTGCTTCTACATCCCTCCAGGTACATAGAAATCACTACCTATTTGGAGCAGCCCTGTTTTGCTTCCAAAGGGAAAGGAACTCTGTCATTCAGTATGCTACTAGTATATATAACAATATGGCTAGGAGTAGTCTTAATATTGCATAGCTGCCAAGAACAAAAGATCAATATATTATAAATTTGAGTTTACACACGTCTAGAATATCACTTTCCTTTGGCATACAAACACTGTTTAGGATTAAGCTTGTACAATCTATATTTTGGTCCATGCTGTTAATTCTATTAATATGATCGTCTTGTACTCAAGTTACTCAAAGAGCTTGAAAACAACAGTCGTTTGGATACTGTCAACAATACAGAAAGAATTTTCCAAAGTGACCGCTTCAGCCAAGTTCATCTACTTTCTGTTCATCTTCCACATCTTCTGCACTTAGCTTCCACCTGGACACGGAGGAGCACGCTTAAGGCACACTTAAGAGTTACTTTCTTTTGCACCAGTTTTTTTTTTTTTTGTCCATAAAGTCAGGATTGTTTGCAGGCACATCCAGCAAGTATATTGCTTACTTTAACTAAGCTGTAGTTCCACATAATCTGGTGGTTGTTGAAACTTCTTTGGTGTCTGATTCAGATCTTCCTGAAACCACAAATGGCCAGGTCTGTAAATTAAAGTAGTATTCCATGTTAGAAGGATAACAATATACATCTACACACGCAGATCAAAGCTTCTACTACAGTTTGTTTTCTAGTCCCCATGTGACCCAGGAAGGCGGTTCAATGCATCTGAAGGCAACACAAAAGCGATTCCTTTAAAAAGTATTTAAAATCAGGTATCATATACTTGAGTAATGTTTATTTTCTCCACATATTAAACATTAAATTCTGCTGGGAATAAAAAGCAGTGGCTGGCTTTAAAATATTTTATTTATAGCTTTCTATAAAAACCAACCTGCCAGCTCTTAAATATAAATGAACCATATCTGAACATAGCCCACATCAGTATTTTAATTGGGGGTGGGTGACTAGATTGTTTGCATTCCTAAACAAGCCAAGATCCACCCACAAATATTGAGGCTTAACACTTATCAGTTTGTGTTTTGCTATTATCCCACCTTCAATTGCCATCGCATCACCTAACATCTTTCAGTAGGATGCTGCACAGAAAGCAAAGTAGGTAGTCCCCTTCAAGACTAGTGCTCACATAGCAATAAACCAGTTAGTCAAACATACTATAAGTATAATATTTTTCTTTGCTCGACTTTTAAACCACAAAGAAATTCAACTGTGTTCCTCATTCCTCCAAGGAGCTTTTTCCACTTCTGTATCTTTAGACACACTTTTTGTTGTAAGCTCTGGGTAAGTTCTTTCATTTACACTGTCCAAACACTTCTGCTTTCATGAAAAAGAGTGAATGTGCTCATCCTCCTCATCTGTGCTAGGAGAAGGGGAAGGCAAGTGGACCTCTGAGTTTTGGAGAAGGAGAGGGAAGACTCCCTGAGTTGTGAAGAGGAGAGGAGGAAGAGAAGGAGAAGGTAAGTGTACTCTTTCTAACTCTTTGTCTTCTAACCTTAAATCAACCTTAGATCAACATTGAAATTTAGCTTTACCATTAGCTTAGTTTTACCTAAGCTTTACCTAAGTTAGCACTGAATCTAACGTGAGGGAGGGATTCTAAGGTCCAGCAAGTTGGGGCACAGGAGCTAGATGAGGGTAATAAAAATAAATACGTAAGTGTGTACAGAGGTCTACTCTGACCAGGAGTAGAGTCCTACTTTGGAGTAAGAGCCCAAGGTACAGGCACTTGGAAAAATAAATAAAACAGAGGTGGATAAAGTAGAAAGCAAGTTTTTCTACTTGGTTTAAATTAACCCTATACTTAACCCAAATTAATCTAAGTTAGAACATAATCTAAAGATTCAGTAAATTGGGACACAGGATCTAGGAGCAAGCAAGCAAGCAAGCAAGCAATAAATAAAGTTGCACACTCAATAAAAGCAAGATTTTAGCAGGGCTAAACAGGATTTAAACCTTAGTGTGTAAGTTCTACCAAGTCAAAAAACTCTTAAACCAGTGCAGTTTAAACTCAAATAAAAAACCAGGTTGAGGTTAAAAAACAGTCCAGCCTCAGAGAACTGAAGTAGGAGGGTAACAACCTAGGAAGGGCCAGTTCCCACCCAGCCAGGGCAATTTAGCATAGTTATTGTCCTTTAGGTCATAGCAATTGACCTTTAGGAGTTGGTAAGAGCCCCATTAGGCAATTCCAAGCACCCCATTCAGGGAAATCTCACCTGGGAAGACCAGCCCCTTTTCAATCAGCAAGGAGGGAGGGAGGAGGAGCTAGCTAGGAGTATAAAGCTAGTGTGTGCCACCGTGTGAGCCTCTCTGCAGAATCGCGCATGGCCTCTGGGACACCAAGTGCCTTGGGAACAAAGTGCCAGGTAAGGCACCGTGAGTTTAGCATCTGTGCAAGTTCAGCAGCAGGGCGAGGAAGCCAGGGCCCCAGATACTGCCCTTTCTCTTCCCTTGAGAAGAGGGCTGCTAACCAGTGTAGGGTTTTTAGGTACCCTAAATAAAAACTACAACTACTACTAAACAAAAACAAACAAAAAAAGCTATGCAGTCAGACAGCCAGCAGCAGGGTGGGGGCTATCCAGTGTTTTGCATTGAGTGCCACATATGACAATATGCCTCTGGGGCATAAGTCATGGGTGTGTTCTCGGTGCAAGGAGCTCCAGGGACTCAGGGAACGCGTCCACTCCCTTGAAGCCTTGGTGGCTGACCTGGAGAAGCAGAGGCAGGCAGAGAAGGACCATGGGGAGACTTCCGGGGATGATCAGGCTTCGTAGTAGTAGTGCAGCAGTAGCGCAGTAGTAGCTAAGGCGTGCAGCTCCTCAGCCGCCCGGGTGGAAAGTCTCAGGGCTGGAGAAAATCATCCTGGAGAGGAGGGAAACAATCCCCTAGGGGGGACCCCTTCTCCAGGGGACGAGTCCGTATCCGAATGCACTCAGGATACTCCTCAGCGGGAGGGAAGTCTGGGAGTTCTTGTAGTGGGGGATTCGATTATTAGAAACATAGAGAGGAGGGTTTGCGACAGATGTGAGGACCGCATGGTGACTTGTCTGCCTGGTGCGAAGGTTGCGGACATCACATCTCTAGAAAGGCTGGTAGATAGTGCTGGGGAGGAGGTAGCGGTTGTGGTGCATGTCGGCACCAACAACGTGGGCAAGTGTAGCTGGGAGGTCCTGGAGACCAAATTTAGGCTATTAGGTAGGAAGCTGAAAGCCAGGACCTCAAAAGGTAGCGTTCTCGGAAGTGCTACCTGTTCCATGCTCAGGGCCAGCTAGGCAGGCGGAGATCAGGGGTGTCAATGCATGGATGAGATGGTGGTGTAGGGAGGAGGGGTTTAGATTCGTTAGGCACTGGGGAACGTTTTGGGACAAGCAGGGCCTATAAAAGAGGGACGGGCTTCACTTGAACCAGAATGGAACCAGACTGCTGGCGCATGACATTAAAAAGATGGCAGAGCAGCTTTTAAACTGATCCCTGGGGGAAAGGCGACAGGAGCCAAGGGGCATCCAGTTTCGGACTCCTCATTCCTATGGGACGAAGATGGGGAGGTTAGAGAACAACAAGGTAAAGGCAGAGTAGGAGAAGAAATTGGGAATGGTAGCGTGATGGGATGTGATAGACGGTTTGGCACAATGAGAGGATTCAGGGATAAAGGAGCTAATAAGCAGCCCATCCTGGGCCATTCCATGTACAAGTGCTTTTATGCAAATGCCCAAAGTCTCCAAGCAAAGATGGGAGAACTGGAATGTCTGGTGAGTGGGGAAAACATTGACATAGTGGGCATAACGGAAACCTGGTGGAATGCGGAGAATCAGTGGGATACCGCAATCCCGGGCTATAAACTCTACAGGAGGGACAGGGAGGGGCGTGTTGGAGGTGGGGTGGCCATTTATGTTAAGGAAGGGATAGAATCCAGCAAAGTAGAGATTGAAGGTGGGTCCAACTCCATAGAATCTCTATGGGTTAAATTACCCGACCTGAGGAGTGATGTAATACTGGGGGCGTACTATTGTCCTCCAGACCAGAAACCGGAAGGGGACCTTGAAATGAGGAAACAGATCAGGGAGGTGACAAGGAGGGACTGGGTTGTAATCCAGGGGGACTTCAATTATCCTCATATTAACTGGGTCAATTTGTGTTCTTTTCACGAAAAGGAGACCGGATTCCTTGACATGCTAAATGACTGTGCCTTAGAGCATCTAGTCATGGAGCCCCCCAGAGGACAGGTGACTCTGAATTTAATATTGTGCGGTACTCAGGACCTGGTTAGAGATGTCAATGTTACTGAGCCATTGGGGAACAGTGCTCATGCTGTGATCCATTTCGACATGCACGTTGGGGAAGAACACCGGGCAAATCTCTCACAAAAACCCTTGACTTCCGACGAGCGAACTTCCCTCAAATGAGGAGGCTGGTTAGAAGGAGGTTGAAAGGGAGGGTTAAAAGAGTCCAGTCTCTACAGAGAGCATGGAGGTTGCTCAAATCAACAGTAAGAGAGGCCCAGCGGAAGTGTATACCGCAAAGGAAGAAGGGCTCGACTAAGTCCAGGAGGGGGCCCGCATGGCTAACAAGCCAAGTTAGAGAGGCCATAAAGGGCAAGGAAGCTTCCTTCCGTAAATGGAAGTCTTCCCCTAATGAGGAGAATAAAAAGGAACATAAACTGTGGCAAAAGAAATGTAAGAAGGTGATACGGGAGGCCAAGCGAGAATATGAGGAACGCATGGCCAGCAGCATTAAGGGGAATAATAAAAGCTTCTTCAAATATGTTAGAAGCAGGAAACCTGCCAGAGAAGCGGTTGGCCCTCTGGCTGGTGAGGGAGGGAAAGGGGAAATAAAAGGAGACTTAGAGATGGCAGAGAAATTGAATGAGTTCTTTGCATCTGTCTCCATGGCAGAAGACCTCGGGCAGATACCGCAGCCCAAATGGCCCCTCCTGACCAAGGAATTAAGTCAGATAGAGGTTAAAAGAGATGTTTCAGACCTCATTGATAAATTAAAGATCAGTAAGTCACCGGGCCCTGATGGCATCCACCCTAGAGTTATTAAGGAACTGAAGAATGAAGTTGCTGATCTCGTGACTAAAATATGCAACTTGTCCCTCAAAACGGCCACGGTGCCAGAGGATTGGAGGATAGCAAATGTCACGCCGATCTTTAAGAAGGGAAAGAGGGGGGACCCGGGAAACTATAGGGCGGTCAGCCTAACATCTATACCGGGAAAGATGGTGGAAGGCCTCATCAAAGATAGAATCTCTAGACACATAGACGAACAAACCTTGCTGAGGGAGAATCAGCATGGCTTCTGTAAGGGTAAGTCTTGCCTCACAAACCTTTTAGAATTCTTTGAAAAGATGATGTGGGAGAACACGTGGACATTATATATCTGGACTTTCAGAAGGCATTCAACATGGTCCCTCACCAAAGGCTACTGAAAAAACTCCACAGTCAGGGAATTAGAGGGCAGGTCCTCTCCTGGACTGAGACCTGGTTGAAGACCAGGAAACAGAGAGTGGGTGTCAATGGGCAATTTTCACAATGGAGAGAAGTGAAAAGCGGTGTGCCCCAAGGATCTAACCTGGGACTGGTGCTCTTCAACCTCTTCATAAATGACCTGGAGACGGGGTGAGCAGTGAGGTGGCTAAGTTTGCAGATGACACCAAACTTTTCTGAGTGGTGAAGACCAGAAGTGATTGTGAGGAGCTCCAGAAGGATCTCGCCAAACTGGCAGAATGGGCAGCAAAATGGCAGACGCATTTCAATGTAAGTAAGTGTAAAGTCATGTACATTGGGGCAAAAAATCAAAACCACTTATAGGCTAATGGGTTCTGAGCTATCTGTGACAGATCAGGAGAGAGATCTTGGGGTGGTGGTGTACAAGTCGATGAAAATGTCGACCCAATTTGCGGCGGCAGTAAAGAAGGCCAATTCTATGCTTGGGATCATTAGAAAAGGTTTTGAGAACAAAACAGCTAATATTATAATGCTGTTGTACAAATCTATTGTAAGGCCACACCTGGAGTATTATGTGCAGTTCTGGTCGCTGCATCTCAAAAAGGATATAGTGGAAATGGAAAAGGTGCAAAAGAGAGCGACTAAGTTGATTACGGGGCTGGGGCACCTTCCTTATGAGGAAAGGCTACGGCGTTTGGGCCTCTTCAGCCTAGAAAAGAGACGCCTGAGGGGGGACATGATTGAGACATACAAAATTATGCAGGGGAAGGATAAAGTGGATAGAGAGATGCTCTTTACACTCTCACGCAACACCAGATCCAGGGGACATTCACTAAAATTAAGTGTTGGGAGATGTAGGACAGACAAAAGAAAATATTTCTTTACTCAGCGTGTGGTTGGTCTGTGGAACTCCTTGCCTCAGGATGTGGTGACGGCATCTGGCCTGGATGCCTTTCAAAGGGGGATTGGACAAGTTTCTGGAGAAAAATCCATTACGGGTAAAGCCATGATGTGTATGTGCAACCTCCTGATTTTAGAAATGGGCTATGTCATATGCAAAGGAGGGCACCAGGATGCAGGTCTCTTGTTATCAGGTGTGCTCCCTGGGGCATTTGGTAGGCCGCTGTGAGATACAGGAAGCTGGACTAGATGGGCCTATGGCCTGATCCAGTGGGGCTGTTATGTTCTTAATGATAGAACTGGCCTTTTTTGGCACTCAGGTTTAAATTCCCAGTTTCAGAGCAGTAACCGAGAACCTAAAATGTTACAGCCAGCAAATATTGTTTCAGCCAGCAGTACTTACAAAAAATGATTTGTAAGTCAAAAGATTAGACAAAATCTTGTCTAATTTAAAAGGCTTCTTTCATCTTTATTTATACTATATCTACACATTTCCAAATTATCTTCAGTGTAATATTTCCACTCTGGTGAACAAAAGGGGTGGGTGGGTGGGTGAGTGATTTAATCCAGGGCTTCAAAAAAAGAGTCAATTTAATTCAAGCATATACTATATGCCTTTTCGAACAGAAAAATAGTTGAAACACCTTCTCTGCTCATACTGTTTCTCCACTTCCAGTCGGTACAGCTTTCCCACAAAATTACCTTTGTTGTAAAGAGTTACAGAGATAGTGTGGTTAAATGACACAAGTTCTGGGTTAGAAAGTGGGAAGCTCAAACTCAGGTCACCCTTTGGTTTGAAGTTCACTGGGTAATCTTGGGCAAGCCATTTTCAGCCTAATCGTTCCTAGATGGTTGTGAAGCTCAAATGCTCATTACAGAATACAAATTCAATATAACCGATACTTAAGAGTTCTCTGTAGCAGCCAGCTATTGCACTCCTGCAAACAGTTTTGCTCATGAAAGGCTTCCCAGTTTCAAGAAACTTGAACACATACAGGTTTACCTAAGATGGGGCACCTATATTTTAAAGCTAAAGCAATCATTAGTCATTCGCGCTTTTATCGAAACACTACACATAAACAGAACTATCATTTTGAACACACATACTTTATTCCTAGATGATTCATGTGTGTTACAGCAGGCATAGTCTTTGAAAAGGCATTTCCTTGTGTGAAAGAAAGAAAGAAAGAAAGAAAGAAAGAAAGAAAGAAAGAAAGAAAGAAAGAAAGAAAGAAAGAAAACCTTGTCCAAGATGTTGACTAACATCTATTGGTTTGTTTTTAGCATGCATTTTGGGAAAAAGTAACTTTTTATGAATGGGTTGCCCAGTTAATTAAGGCCACCTTTTTAGTCAATTAAAAGGTGCCCCCAAATCTCTACTAAATCAACAGAGAATATACATTATTTTAACTACAACTCTATCGCTATGTGTCCAGATGACACATTCAATCCAGCAAGAAAGAGCCACACAGATAAACTGCCTTCTTCATGTATGTCATCGAAATGCACTTTCCACAAAGATACTGAGGCGAGCCTTCCTGAATCTGTTCTTAATACAAACACTGGTTGCATCTGGAAGATGTTCTGAGGGCCAGAGGGGTTGAATGTATGAGCCCATTCATTCATTTATTCACTCATCTAAGTTCCATCTCTAATTTAATTATTTAAATTTTATATTTAAATTTTTTTTCAGGCCCTCAACTCCACACAAGATATTTGATGCGGCCCTCTAGATAAGTTTGGAGACCACTGCTCTATGTAAAAGTGGCATACATGCTGATGGCACTAGATAAATCATAATATAAAAGGAGTGCAATTAAAATGACCAAGGGGCAAGAACATCTTCTCTTTGAGAAAAAGCCAAGGAGGCTGAAATAAATTAAATACAACTTACAAATGTGCTTTACAATTGTAGACTTTACAATTTATGAATGGTGTAGAGAAGAGGAACAGCAAGGCATTTCTGTCTTTTATAAATGCAATTCAGGATCATCCCAACAGGCAGGAGAACTTGGACAGGTAGAAGCCGAATACTTTGCCCAATGCATAGCTTACTAGAACTGGTTACCATCAGCTATGACAGTTGTCAAAAACAAGTGCTGCAGATATAAAGTGCGGTACCATCACCTTTCTGCTCCTTTGTGATCAGGATCACTTATTGGGCCACTGTTGGAAACAGAAAGCTAAACTAGATTTACTTTGTCCATCTCATCCTGAAAGGGAGCTAGGATTTTAGGCACAAGATGGACGGTAGGATGACATTTCAGGGTCTTGGAATATTGCGGGGCAAGAAAGTACATGACACACAACTTTTCCCATTCCACTGACAAAAGATGTAGGATACAACTACTTAAAACACCATAGCAGGGAGATACTAAAGTCCTAGCGAGGACCCTCTGGTGAGAACCCAGAGACAAGGTTCCATGGATACTACCATGAAAAAGACCCTGCCACTCAAAGCCTCCTTCAGAAATCATACCTAAAAATGATTAAAAGACAATTCACAATCAACCAATAAAGATTCTTTTCCAAAACTATCTCAGCTGAGTAAGCAAACACTTGAATCACCTTTTGGTATCTGCAACTCAAATAGTTAGCAGTTGATAAAGTTCCATCTTCTGCATTGTCCCATATCTGGAAAGCAAATGCAATACCCACATTGACCAGAAATTATACTTTTTTCTGTTCTACGTTAACAATATTCAGGTACGTACACAATGCAAGGGAGAAGAGAAGCTCAGTGCTGTTTCACAGGCACCAGTGGCATTTATTGGAGAAAGAAGAAAAAAATTAGGGTTTAGGAGTCCACTTTAAAATTCTGTTCTTAAAGAACAATTAAAGAACTCACACACCCTTAACTGAGTTACCAACAGTCTATGTTTAGGTGAAAACAAAACCTGCAAGGTGAGACATGCCAGGGTGTTTGTAGGCTGCCCTCAGAAATGGATGCCCCAAATCCCAAGTTTGAGGTATGCTCTAAGCTGGCCAAACTTGCACAGTCTGGAGTGGCAAACACTCCCTCCTCCACAGGTTCAAAGATGTTCTCACTATGTCACACGTTTAAACTAGTCACAACTATGTGTGTCATCCCCCACCCCAGCCTTTGCCAACCCACTTACAGCATATTAGGGCCCAATCCTATCCAACTTTCCAGCTCCAGTGTAGCCACAATGCATGGAAAGGGAACACATGTTCCCATACCTTCAGAAGTCCCCGGTGGCTGCCTCTCCACCACAGGATGCAGCGCACCCCCACTTGCACAACTGCACCAGCACTGGGAAATTGGATAGGCTTGGGCCCTTACAGTCTGATCCTATGCATGGGGCTTACTCAGAGTCCATGGGGCTGACTCCCAGGAAAGTGTGAATAGGATTGGGCTGCCAGCCTCCATTTAAAGTGCCAGCTGTTTCTAGACAGCAAACCAATCCGCTGGGCGCACAGGACATTTCCAGAGAGGCTGTTCTTTCTGAGACTTTCAATTCAATAGGTAGGAGGTGCCAGCCTACGTGCCACTCTCCACCTGCCCTGCAAAGCCCGAAACAGAGAAGCAGGAAAAGCCCTCTGCACATGCTCAGGAACACTCTCGCTCCTTCTGTCCGCCCCCCCCCAGCCCCGGCCCCGGCCTACCAGGCTGACGGGGTGCACGTAGCCCTTCTCGTAGCGGTCCTCCTGCAGCAGCTGCCGGAGGTGGGCGATGTAGCTGGAGGCGAGGCGCAGCGTGTCCAGCTTGGAGAGCTTGGTGTCGGGGGGCACCCAGGGCAGGCTGGTCTTCAGGCGCGAGAAGGCCTTGCTCAGCACCCGCATGCGGGCCCGCTCGCGCGCGTTGGCCGCGTGGCGCTGGCTCTGCTTGCACTCCGCCGCCGCGCCGCGGACCCCCGCCGGCTGCCTCTTCCCCGCGCCGGCTGCCGGCGCCCCCCGCAGCCGCCTCTTCTTGCCGCTGCCCCTCGGCGCGCCCTCCTCTTCCTCCTCTTCCTCCTCCTCTTCTTCCTCGTCCTCGTCCTCCTCCGCAGCCGAGGAGTTGTCCCTCGAGGGGCAGCAGGGCTCTCCCCGGGGGCGCCGCCTGGACCCCGAGTAGCCCAGCGGCAGCCCTCGCAGCTCCATCGCCGGCGGCTCCTCGGCGTCACTCAGGGAGCCCGTGGACATGAGGCTGCCGGCGCCCTCCCTGCCCCGCTGGCAGGACTATATATGCCCGCGGGCCAGCGGGGCACAGCATCTGCCGGGCGCGGGGGGGCAGGAGCCCCGCGCTCCCGCCCACCAGCCCTGCCTGCCCCGGCGCAGCAGGTGGGAAGCCTCCGTCTGCGCGCCCGACGGCCGCGGCTGTGCGCTCTGCAGGCGCGCGTCGAGGCCGGGAGGAGGGCGCAAGCAGCGCCTGCGGGATGCAGGCCACCAAACCCTCTGCTCCTCCTCCTCTTGCTGGGGGGGGGGCGGAGGGCGCCTGCTGCGCGCTCCAGGAGGTGCGGAGGAGGCGTGCCGGTCCCACCAACATAGGAGGTTCTTGCAGGGTGCGTCCTCTCCTCTGGTGCCCTTCAGGGATACACTGTGCATCTCATGACACCGGTGGGGGCGCTGACATCTCCCTGCCTGCAATATTGCAGAGCGAATTGGGCTATAATCCTATACATACTTGCATGGGAGTAAGTACCATTGAACTCAATGGGGCTTACTTCTGAGTGGACATGCCTCTTGTTCCCTTAGGTAATAGCTCCACTAACTCCCCTGGTGCAGTTTAGGCTACATTCCTAAGCATGCTGAGGCTGCAATCCTATCCACACTTCCCTATCCACACTATTAGCCCCATAGACTATAATGGAACCTGAGAACAGGCATAGGTTTGGGCTCTTACGTGGGAGCAAGCCACATTGACTATCATGGGACTTGCATGAGCACAGTTCTCTGCCTGTCTACTCAGGCTAAGAGCACAATCCTATGCCTGTCTACTCAGAAGTAAGTACCATTGTCTCCGGTGGGGGCTACTTCAAGAAAAGTGCGTATAGGATTGCAGCCTTAGGCTGACTATAATGGGACTTGCTTCTGAGTAGACATGCATAGGATTGGGCTACTAGTGCGCCGTCAAAGAGAGCCATGGTGAGCTCTGGACAGCCCAACCCAGAGAAACTGGACCCCGCTGGTTTGAAACCGACGTGCTTTCACTGAAGCCCATCTGGACCCTGGCCAGGCTTGGAATGTGGGTCGATCTGAAATCCGAAGGAGTCCTAGAAGTGTTTAGGATCGAAAGACATGCGGGATCCCTCGGAGTGTCTCCTGGTTGTAAAATAAACTAAGGCGATCTGACAGAGACTTAACAAGGAGTAACTCCTAAGTCAACACAGGATGTGCTATCCAATCCTATGCATGTCTACTCAGAAGTAAATCCCTTTATGGTCAGTGGGTCTTACTCCCAGGCAAATGCGGATAGGGCTGGGCTCAAGTCAGGAGCAAACGTGCTAGGATCCCGTTGGAGCCCCAGAGGAGCCACCAAGACGTGAGGCTGGCTTTGGGGATCGGAGCTGCGTGCTTTCTGCAATCCAATGCGCGCTCTGCTGGGCAGTCGGGCCGAGTGAAATCAGTAGGATCGGGACAGGGAGCGAAGATCTTCCTCTCCGATTTCAATGATGCATGAAGCAGCGTAAGCAGTTCAGTCCAAAGGCCGAATTAAAACGAGCCCAACACCACATTTCATCACTGCGAGCTGATCCTCAGCGAGGCCCACTTCATGGGCTTGTTAAAGGGATCTGCATCTGCTGGGGATCTGAAACACGGTTTCGTTTCTAGTGGGAAGTAAATTCCTTTTATTTCAGGCTGGCAGAAATACTATCACCAAATACTCGTAAGTGAAAGTGGCAGTGCAGGCTGTAGTAAATGCCTGAAGGGCACATTATTTGAAAGACAAACCCACTGAACAAAATTCCCTTCCAATTAACCTGTTGAGTGTTTCTCAATCTGTGGGTCAGGATCCACTGTGTGGATTGCCAGCCAATTTCAGGTGGGTCCCCATTCATGTCAATATTTTATTTTGAATAGATTAGACTTGATGCTACCATGGTATATGACTGCATTTGGGGAAATGTTACAGATCTGTACTTTTACCAGGTTACTATGTATATGCTTTTAACAATGATAGTCAATGGGACTTACTCCTGGGTAAGTGTGGGTAGGATTGCAGCAAAAATTTCCTATTTGATGACGTCATTTCTGGTGGGTCCTGACAGATTCTCATTATAAAAAGTGGGTCCCAGGCTGGTGCTAAAAGTTTAAGAACCATTGCTGTACAGGATCCAGCTGTTGGACAAAGTGGCCATAGTGGCGTAGGTAGAGTTTTGCAGGGAGCCTCACCAACGGAGGTAAACTCCATTTTGCCCCCCCCACCCGGAATGGCTCCGAAAGGGAGGGGGCTGCCTGCTTGCTGCAGTGAAGTTCCCTGCAAAGTTAGTGCTTTGCACCCCCTCTAGCTACGCCACCACCTGAAATAACTGAGATGATAGGAAAGCAGCGGTAAGCGAACATGTGCAGAGTGCTTCTCTTTCATCAGCGAGTAAGGTGAATGCAACGCAGCACCGAGTAGACCGGGGATGTGGCTGCTGCCAGATCAACTCGCTGGAGTCTGTCCCAGCACCTCTGATTTTTGGAATGAAGCATTTTGCCCTGCAGGTTTGAAGGCCCTTTGCAATTTCTGAATTGTTTGGTTTAGAACTGGTGCAACTGCAAAAAAAAAAAAAGAGTCCACTTTTTGTTATGACAGAAGAGCAACAAGGGTGCGAATCTAGTCATGTCTACCCATGAGTCAGTCCCGTTGTGTTCAGTGGGGCTTACTTTCAGGAAAGTGTGCATGGGATTGTATCCTAAGACAACTACACTTTTAAGACCTTGGGGACCACTTCCCTCTTCTGATGCAGTCGCCTTAAGTCTGATTCCCTTTTGGGGGGGGGGAATGGAGCGCAAATCTCCCACTAAAAGTAGCCACCCATCCCAGAACTTCCAGAAAATCGGAGCAGTTTTGGATCATAAGAACAGCCCCACTGGATCAGGCCATAGGCCCATCTAGTCCAGCTTCCTGTATCTCACAGCAGCCCACCAAATGCCACAGGGAGCACACCAGATAACAAGAGACCTCATCCTGGTGCCCTCCCTTCCATCTGGCATTCTGACATAGCCCATTTCTAAAATCAGGAGGTTGTACATACACATCATGGCTTGTAACCCGTAATGGATTTTTCCTCCAGAAACTTGACGAATCCCCTTTTAAAGGCATCCAGGCCAGACGCCATCACCACATCCTGTGGCAAGGAGTTCCATAGACCAACCACACGCTGAGTAAAGAAATATTTTCTCTTGTCTGTTCTAACTCTCCCAACGCTCAATTTTAGTGGATGTCCCCTGGTTCTGGTGTTATGTGAGAGTGTAAAGAGCATCTCTCTATCCACTCTGTCCTTCCCATGCATAATTTTGTATGTCTCGATCATGTCCGCCCTCAGGCGCCTCTTTGCTAGGCTGAAGAGGCCCAAACGCCACAGCCTTTCCTCATAAGGAAGGTACCCCAGCCCCGTAATCATCTTAGTCGCTCTCTTTTGCACCTTTTCCATTTCCACTATGTCTTTTTTGAGATGCTGTGACCAGAACTGGACACAATACTCCAGGTGTGGCCTTACCATTGATCTGTACAACAGCAGTATAATATTAGCAGTTATGTTCTCAATACCTTTTCTAATGATCCCAAGCATCGAGATAACAGCAGAAGCTCAGCTCACTCCTGAGCATGCTTTGGTTTACACCAGGGATCTCCAAACCCCTGCGGGGGGGGGGGGCAGATGCAGCCCGCAGCAAGCCTCTTACCTGCCCCTCGGCCAACCTCTTGTCCCCTGAAAGCCTCTGGCCCACTCAACTGAACATGACCAGAACTGTGCTCTGATTGTGTCTGGAGGGTGTTCTGAGGGCCAGAGAGGTTGAATGAAGGAGCCCATTCATTCATTTATTCATTCATCTAAGTTCCAAATCTAATTTATTTATTTAAATTTTATATTTAAATTTTTTTTCCAGCCCTCCACACCACACCAGATATTTGATGTGGCCCTCTGGCCAAAAAGTTTGGGGACCCCTGGTTTACACCAAAGTTTGCAGCCCTTTTTTAGGATAACATATAACGTGTTGATTGACGTGTAGAGTGAACTGAGTTCAGAGACTTGAGAGCCAATCCTGTGTATGTCTACTCAGAAGTAAGTTCCATTAGCGTCAATGGGGCATACTCCCACGTAAGTGTGCATAGGATTGCAGTCTGAGAGCCCAAGCCTGTGCGTGTCTACTCAGAAGTAAATCACCTTATAATCAATGGGGCTTACTCCCAGGTAAGCGTGCTTTAGGATTGCAGCCTTAGAGCCCAATCCTATGTATACTCAGTATACTATGTATACTATGAGTATGTATACTATACTCAGTATACTATGTATACTATGTATACTCAGAAGTAACTCCCATTAGAGTCAATGGGGCTTACTCCCAGGAAAGCGTGGATAGGATTGGGCTGCCAATTGTCAACTAAGCACCCCAAGCATTGAAGCCTTGGGAAAACATCCGTGAGACGTCATCCGTGAGACTTACTCCTGGGAGTAAATCCCACAGGACACAAGGGGATCTCCTTCCGAGGAGACATGCATGACATCGTTCTGTCAGACAGATTCGGGTCGGTGGCATAGCCAGAGAGGGTGCAAAGCACTAAGTCTTGCAAGGGGGCAAAACATTCGCCTCCGTTTTCACCCCCGGCCGGGAATGGCTCCGAAGGGGAGGGGCCGCGGGGAGGCTCCCTGCAGAACTTACTGCTTTGCACCCCCCTGGCTACGCCACTGGCTGACTGAACTCTCCCTGGGACGTGGCCGGGCAGAGTTATGCGGAATCGGAGGGGGCGGGGGGTGGATGTTCCTTCGCGAGACGACCCTGACGGCTGCAGCAGGTGGAATCCCATCTCCCGGATTCCCGCATCTGCAAGCCTTTCGTTCCGTCCCTTTTCCCACCAGCCCGGCCTTGGCAGCGCCTCCTCCTCCTTCTCCCTGCCGGCTTCCCTTCCTGGCACGATTCACGCCAAGCTGATCTGCGACTGCCCCGCCTTCTGATCCGCTCCCGCTTATTCCCCACTTGACTTGGGGACCTGCTGTCCTCTCTGGGGACTGGCTGTCTGCTCAGAGAAACTGGCAGCCTGGTACTACAGGAGGGCTGGCTCCGAATGGAAGGAGGGTCTCTTTTTGTGCCCCTTCCCAGCTCTGAAAATGCGCAACGTGTCAGGCTTGGCACTCCCAGGAGGACTTGAACTCTGGCTGACACCAGCCCCAGTCTCTGGCTTGGCTTTCCCTGTCAGGCTGGTGTTGCCTGCCCGTGACTTAGCAACCCTACCCCTGGAACAGCCATATCAGCATCAGAAAATCCATATCTGAGGTAGTGGGGTGTGGGTTCTCCCCACGCCCCCCCCCCCGACCACCACCACTCCGGATTGTTTATACAGGTGCAGTCTGAGCTCCTTCCTTACTCAAGATTAATGGGAAGGAAAGGACTCGATTTCTTTAAACAGTGATGAAAATCTGGTGCCCGGCCTGGAGAGCTCAGGTGGCCTCAAGTCTGGCTTTTCACTAGCTTAGCAATCCACTGAACGTCACAGCAGAGGAATCTCAGGGTCTAAGCCGGTGCTTTTCAACCTTTTTCATCTTATGGCACACTGACAATGTACTAAAATGGTCAAGGCACACCATCCGTCCTTTGACAACTGACAAGGCACACTGTACTGCCAGCAGGGGGCTCACGTCCCCCAATGGCCCTACTCATAGATGATCCTTCCCCAAACTCCCGCAGCACAACTGCAGACCATTCGTGGCACAGTGGTTGAAAATGGTTGGAACAGACTACTGTGGGACACACTGGGGCTTCAGGCCATGGGGCAGTGTCACACTCTCCCCTTCATTCCTGGGTATGCTGGCTGATCGTGGCTAGTCATAGGGGAGGAAAGACAATGGGAGTCATTAACCTCCGTTCCTCCCCCCCCACATGGGTCCAAGGGGGAGGGGAGGAGCTGCTTGCACGCTGCAGGGAGGCTCCCTGCAAAACTTAGTGCACTGCCCCCCCTCTAGCTACGCCAGTGCAAGAGACATTCCCTATTGGAACTGAGCTATCACATGAAAAGTAAAATTAAAGTAAACCTGTCATATAACCTTATTAAACTCAGATGTAATGTGCAATGTTGTTTACTTGCATGTTCCTCACTGTGTTCAGTAAGGTTAGATAGGCCTAGCATGCATCAGTTCTAAGCAAACATGGCTTAAGGCTTGGATACTGGCTTAAGTCTTGGTTTAAGACCTCCTCCCATATGCATCTGCCCTTACAGTTGATTCTACAGCAGATGCCTTGCTTCTGGTCCCATGCCTCTCAATCAAGCATGACTGGTGGGAACAAAATGCAGGTCCTTTTCAGTGGCGGCACCTATATTTTTGAAACCCTGTGAAATTCCTGGGAAATCACGATGGTCCCCTCTGGTGGCTTCTAAACAGAGGGCAATATTTCATATAGCCTTCTGTTTATGAGGTTGCCTCCCCTTTTAACAGCATCTGACATTAATCATATTTTACATATGATGTACTTTTAAAGATGTTGCTTTATTGTTGTTTATATGTTGCTAAATATTGCTTTATTTTTTTAATTTTGCTTTTAATTTTTTAAAAATAAATAAGGTCATGTGGATCTCACTAGCATAAGATCATGCTAGTGAAAGTTGCTTGACTTTCAGGAAAATATACTTTTGCTTGCAAGCTCATCTGTTCCACTGAAAAGGATGAGCCCTGTTTCCAAGACAGGTATACTACTTTCATATAGATGTGCATACCTACTCAAATGTCAGCCTCACTGGGTTCTATGGGACTTACGCCCAGGTACCTGAGTATAGGATTGCAACCTACAATTATTTAAGATTCTGGCACAAGGTATGTAGAATGACAGCCCCATCCTATGCATGCCTACTCAGAAGTAAGTCCTGTTAGAGTCAAAAGGGCTTACTCCCAGGAAAGTGTGGATAGGATTGGGCTGTGAGACTACAATTTTTATAGCCATAGTTTCCATGGCATGTGTAAGCATGCCATTGATACAGCAACATGACATCCCCCCCCATAGAAAAAAGTTGCTTTAGAAATTAGAGTCACCCCTCCATCCTTCATGCAACAAGGTGAAGAGGCTCTCTCTACTATCTCCCAAGAGGACAGCATGAAAGAAAAATAATTGCACCAATCAAACACTAATCTCATGAATTCACAATTCCCGTTTCAGTTCTTGAAAGGAGCTTTAGGAAAATTACATTTAAAAGAATATTCTTCGTATTATTACAGCAACCTAGAACTTACGAACTGGGCAAAAGAGTGAGTAGTGGCGGGTGAGAGGGAATCTGTCTGGCTCACGAACTCAAAAAGACAGGAAATGAATGTTTCCATTTGAAAACATCTACTCCTAGATCACTATAGCAAGCAAAAAGGTGAAAGGCAGCTGAGGTGTTGTGCAGCAGTTCTTCCTTTCAAGAAGGAGAACATTCCAGCAAATTGCACCCCAAATATCTCAAGGGGGGGGGAACCCCAGAGAAAGGATTTGAAGACACAGTTTTTGCATGTTGTGCAATTTACAGCCCAATCCTAGGCATGCCTAGTCAGAAGTAAGTTCCATTATGTTCAATGGGGCTCACTGGCAGGAAAGTGTGTATAGGATTGCATCCTCAGTCTAACTCTAAGCAGTTTACTTGGAATGAAATTCATCTGTAGTCAATGGGGCATTTACCTTAAATGTATTTAGAACTGGGTATCTGTGGCAAAGTTGGACTTTTTCCATACGTGTAATTCTTTGAGGAATCCTGGCTGCAAAATAAAAAGGGGGGGAGGGTTAAAGAGAACAGTTCTGTGGGGAATGAATGAACTATTTTAAAATGGTAAACTGGAGGGAATGCATGTAAGGAATCCACAGCTAGAAAAATGTTGCCCCTCCCATCCCAAAAATAAACCTGTCCAGAGTTTAGCCTCTGGGACATCTGAAGCCTATGCAGGTCTGCTAGTACAATATGTCCCACTGGGTTGAATGGGGCTCACTCACTCCCAGATAATTGTGTCTGGGATTCCCACCTTTTGCCCAGGAATCCTAGGGTTCCTAGGCCTTACAGACTAGTCCTGTGCATGATTATCCGGAAAAGCCTCTCTATGTTCAGTTGGGGCCACACTCCCCAGTAAACAGGTCTAGGATTGCCATCTCAAGGTGATTGCAAGAGAAGGTTGGACCAAGGACGTAATTCTAGCCACACACTTTTCTGGGAGTAAACCCCATGGAACTTGGTGGCCCTTCCTTGTGCATAGACTTGCAGGCTGCACTGGGATGTGCCTCAAGCAGTCGCATCCACACTGGTGGATCTTGCCACCACCAGGAGCCAGCACCATTCCTAAGAAAAGGGCCAAAATGGAATCAAGGTGCAGCAAAGTGAGCCACAACCCACTGAGCAATTGCTATGCAATGCTAGGTGGGTTTACTCAGAAGTCACGCTGTACTCAATGGGATCTACACCCAGGCAAATGTGCATAGTACCATATCCAAGGAGTGGGCAGTCTGAACTGGTTTACAGATTAAGCCTATTCATGTCTACTCAGAAATAAATCGTGTTGTGTTCAATGGGAATTACTTCCAGGAAAATGTGCATATATAGGATTGCAGCCTTAGCTGTGTGGAGCTCATGCTGCAGCCTTCTCTCCCATGTCTCCTTTTCATCTCTGCCTCCCACCCCCCAGCCCTGCTCCTGTGGCCTTATTCCATAAGGAAGGGAAAACTTTTAACCTTTTCCTGCGAGTGTGGAGGCACGAGCTGGCCTAGCAAAGAATCTGTCCTTTAAACAAACACAGGAAATCTGAATCTGAAATGCTAAGGTGAGGGGGGAGGGGAAAGCAGCACATTAGCTTTTCTTCTAGGCTGGGTTTTGCAGAGTAATATGGTACACGTTCTGGCAACTCCTGCGACGCCGCTGGAACCAACCGTATTGGCTTCTGCCTTTCCATTGGACCATTACAGCGACGTGGAGAGGGGGGATTTGCTGCATGGGAAACAGTCTATCCTCCATATCTACTTAACCCAGGCTTTGTGCTCTGGAGAGGACATTCTGTTCCTGAACCACCATTCAGAGCCATACCATAGTCTTCTGAGACTGAAGGATGTCAACGAATGAATGGTTGGGGGGGGGGGGGAGAGGCCCCAATGAATTGAAATGAGTGATGCAGGACAGACCAAAAATAGAGGCAACATAAACTTGAGCTGGTCTTCCTGGCAATTACCAGAAGCTTCGTGGAGCAGAAAAGCCCTACAACATCAGAGCTGAAAAGCCACTAACCCTGTAGTAAGTGGCACCTTGAGGGTTACACTGCTACTTCTCATGGGTAATGTTTAATGGTAGCATACAGTACTGAGGTCAACAGTGAAGTGCTCTCTGCCTCAGGCCATAGCTCGGATTCAAATTGCAGCCCACTTGACCCATGTGTGTGAGTAAACATAGGCTTATGACCACACCATGATGCACACTTTGTGTGCATGATGCACTCAGCACCAATGTACGCCACCAAAGGGGGTGTAGTCCACCCCAGCTTTTGGAACTACTGTTCTGGTTCTCCATGCACATAAAAGAATCTAAACAAGAATTACTCACTGGCAGGCAACAAAATGAAAAAAGGAGCTCCTGATTGTAATAAATAACCAATTTCTGGTGGATCCCGAAAAGTCTCCATTGAAAACACTGATGGAAAGATCAGATGACTAATTGCCTCAAGCCCTATTAGGCTATTAAAAAACTGCCCTGCAAAGAGCTGGGCTCCTGCAGTTTGCAAGAGAGCTGCCAGTTTTGCCCTGCAAACAGCTGAGCTCTGGCAGTTTGGAAGCTTGTGTAATTAATGTTTGAGCATCTTATTGTGGTGTGCTTTTTTCCATGTCCTTCAATGACAGGTAGTGGGGGCAGGTGAAGGCTGGGTCACATAAGCATAAGAACATAAGAACAGCCCCACTGGAACAGGCCATAGGCCCAACTAGTCCAGCTTCCTGTATCTCACAGCAGCCCACCAAATGCCCCAGGGAGCACACCAGATAACAAGAGACCTGCATCCTGGTGCCCTGCAAATGATGCTGTTCATTAGAGTTGCCTCATTATAAGAATTGGATCAAGGTTTTTTTGCACATAAACAAAATAAATAAATAAATAAATAAATAAATAAATAAAATTATTCTTTCTTGATCATTTGAAAGGTCTCATAAAGCTAGGTGGGTCTCAGTGTCATTTTAAAAAGTGGGTCCCAATGCTAAAAAGTTTGAGAACTAGTGCTATACAGTATTGCTGGTGTTGGTCATTAGAATGAGAGTTCAGTTTAATACTGACAGTACATGCCAGTAAGGACAGTGTTGGGATGATGAAGAAGAATAAAAGCCCAGAGGACTCTTGGTTAAGAATAAGATGAACTCTGATCAGCAGCACAAGTTCTGCTGCTGCTGGTTGGCTATTGTTTATTTCATGCCAGAGCCAGGAGGCTTGCACATATTAGATCCTTGAGATATTGGGGACAGAACTCTGTATAGAGGCTTTGGGGTGCAACTACCAACCAAAGGTGACAATGCTGAATCAGTGGTCTGATCTACTCTTGCTCAAGCACTGCTAACAGAGGTTCAGACTTGGTGTTCATTAGTATAGGGAAGAAAAGAGATTTCCTCTTTACCCGTGTTTTAATAGACATATATCTATTTTTTTGTTCTGCATTTTCTACTCTGTGCCACTTCCACATCCACTTGTTTGCAGGGTTCATTATTGCTACTGCTGCTTTTAAAGTGTTCCTCTTTTAACAACCTAGGAAGGGGGAAATTTATTAATTGCTGAGGCTCCCTCTCCCCCACCAAGCTTGGCAAATGGTCAGTTTTTCTCAGGTATCCCTAACTTTCAGCACACTTTCCCCTGCGGAATAAGCAAGCTAACTCTTTAAATACCTCCTGGCGCCAGAAGAAAGTTCTCGTGTAATGGATATCTTGTGGTGTGAGAAAATGGATTCTGCTCTCTTTGTCAATCAGGATTGGGAGGAAAGGGGGAAGAAAAGCCCTTTATGAAGCAACTGTGGGAGTCCTTGGCTTCCATGAAACGATGCTCCTGTTCAGATTCGTTTTAAAGACAAGTAGAATTTCTGGTGACCTGGTCTTGTCAATTTCTCTTTTTCATCTTGCAACAAATTTGTTGAGGTCACAAGCAAACATCAGGCTAGAAAGAAACTTCACAGCTCCCCTGTGTTCAGTGGGAGAGAGGAAAGCTCCAAAGCAAAAGCAATGGAGGTATCAAACGCACCGCTTCCTCATCAACATTATTTTATTTTCATTTGCTAGTGGATCAACTTTCTTTGGATGATAGAAAGAGGAAGGTTGTTCTTTTCTTTACCTGTTTGCTCGCATCACATCCATGCATTAAGGGCCAATCCTATCCAATTTTCCAGTGCCAGTGCAGCTGTGCCAACGGGGCATGCACTGCATCCTTTGGTGGGGAGGCAGTCACAGAGGCCTCCTCAAGGTATGGGAACATTTGTTGCCTTACCTTGGGACTGCATTGCAGCTGCACTGGTACTGGAAATTTGGATAGCATTGGGCCCTCAGGCCACAAACCTACTTGCCTGGGAGTAAGTGGGAAATCAGTGGAACTTGTAAATAAGCATTGGATTGTGCTCTAGTAGGTTAGACCAATGTTTCTCAAACTGTGGGTTGGGACCCACAAGGTGGGTTGTGAGCCAATTTCAGGTGGTTCCCCATTCATTTCAATATTTTATTTTTAATATAGAAGACTTGATGCTACCATGGTATGTGACTGTATTTGGGGAAATGTTACAGACCTGTACTTTTAACAAGCTACTATGTATATCCTTTTAATAATGACAGTCAATGGGACTTACTCCTGGGTAAACATGGGTAAGATTGCAGCTTAGGATTGTTAAAAATTTAGCTGCTTGATGATGTCACTTCTGGTCATGACATCACTTCTGGTGGGTCCTGACAGATTCTCATTCTAAGAAGTGGGTCCCAGTGGTAAATATGTGAGAGCCACTGGGTTAGACAATAAAAGCTAGTGAAAGAAAAGCTGCATAGAAAACAAGAAGGTGTACAATTAAGAATTTAAAGGAAGAATGAAAATGAATTAAATGAATAAAAACAGTCAGAGGGCAGAGAAAATATTAGTTTCATTTGGGGTTATCTCCCACTATTAGCTTTCCATCAGAAAATGAGATGATCAAATAAGGATCCTTACTGGAGTCACTTCAAAAGTGTTGGTGCAACTACTATGTGTGTGCTTCTGGGATTGACCTGGGGCCTCCTGCACATAAAGTTTTGACTTCACTTCATCCTCCCTCATGTCTTGGAACTCTTAAGACTACAAAATGTCAGAAATTTCAGGTAATGCCGATGGATGGAGTGAGGCCATATAGCAGCTTTGCAAGTAGAAGATCCTGGCAACATTGGGGACAGAACTTCTGTATAGAGGCTTCGGGGTGCAACTACCAACCAAAACTGACAACACTGACCCAGTGGTTTGACACTAAGGTCTGAGGCACCTTCGTCTCATCATAGGACAAGGCTCATTCCCATGCATCACTACTCCCTCCATGTGACCTGGGGCATCTAACTGGGACTTGCACCTGAACAAATCTGCGTAGGATTATGCTGCAGAAATACCATTTGTAACATCTCTTGTGGTACAGTAAATTCTTTTTATATGCAAATTTGCTATCTGTGAATTTGCTTATCTGGGAGGGGCAGAATTGCCACCTATCTCTTGTTATCTGTGACTCTGTTCTCCTTATCTGCTAATACTGTGCTGGTGCACTTGGGCTGAGGAGGTTCAGTGCAGCTCCAGGCAGAGGCGAGAGAGGTTGCAAGAGGAGGAAAGACAGTGGGCAGAAGGCAGTGCCTTCTGAAGGAGGGGGTTGCGATGATCACATCTAGCCAATTATATTCCTCATTTTTAAAAAATTGTCTGGATTTGATCAGTTTTCCGCATTGAATGGGCATTGGGATTGGTTCATGGAGAATTGTCAGACACGTTTGTGTCCACTTCCAGACTTGCCTCACCATCTCAGGTACCATCTTGGGTTTTTCAGCTGAACCTTCACAACTCTGGAGATTATGAGAGGTCAATGATGAGAGGTCTCTGGAAGGCTTCCTGAGGGCTGCTCTGGGGCTGTGGCAAGCCCAGGGAAGGAGCCGAGAGAGGGGTGGAGAAGAAGGGTGAAGCAACCCCCTCCCTGAAGTATGAGGTCTCATTGTTGGGCCAGCAACCTCCAATGAGTCAAGGGATAGCCAGCAGGAAACATCAGATTTTCATGACAGCTTGTTATCACCCAGCCCCATAGACTTCAAGATGTGATTCAGGTTCATAAACTTCATAGAGTGTATGTGAAGCAATGAAGCAATCAAGACACACTCACATGTTTAGGGTTCATGAAGGGAGCAAGACAGACTGGCGAGCTTCAGGGAGAGAGCACTCACACAAGGGAGTTGCACTCACACCCCCAGCCAGCCTCCTCACCTTCTTTTATTCACCTCCCTCTCAGCCCAGTACAAAGTCCATTAGGTACACACTGTTCCTCAGCTACATTCTAGCCTAGTCAGTCGGGGAACAATGCAAGTTCCTCAAGGGATTTGGCACTTTGTGGATTCAGCCTGTTTACTCAGTCTGCTTCTGAACTCAGGCATCACCCAGACCGGAGCTCGGGCATCACCTAGTCTGCTTCCTGACTCAGACCTCACCCAGTCTGCCCTGTGACCCAGGCGTCACCCTGGAGTGTGCCCCGAGGGGGTGAGTGTGCTCACTGGCCTTTGTCATGTAAGCACAAAGGGTAAGGTCTGGGTAAGGTCCCCTGATTATTTCCTTCAGTATGGTGAAGAGGGTGCTCTGCATCCTAACCCAATTTTTTCCATAGGCTCAATGATTCAGTATCTACTAATCTATCAACTAGGTTTTCCAGAAACCTAACCCTAGTGGATAATGTGAACTGTGTATGGTTGTATTTGTGAACAGTGGAAATGTGGTAGCTTCTATTCTAGGGATCCAGTTAAATTTGATGAAGTGAGATCTGTCAAGGAAATGAATTTGCAGTGGCATGTAAAGTGCCATGTGCTTTCCTATCTCTCTCAGTTGAAAGTGAACATAGACTTCAGCAGATTAATTTGCGACATTACTCAGGCATGAGAAATTGAGGGTCAGAAAAACTTTTTTCCCCAGAAATTATGGTGGTTTTATATGAGTTTGGGGTGCTGATTCTGTTTTGCCCTATCACATCTAGTTTTGGAGATATGGCATAGCCTCATTAGTGAATGGTTCAAGAAGCTTCCTCATGAGGAAGCCATGGGATAGGTTTTCTCACAGGGAAGCTGCTTGAACCATTCACTGACGAGGCTATGCTGTATCTCCGAAACTAGATGTGATAGGGCAAAACTGATGCCATTTTTGGAATCAGCACCCCAAATATACCCAGGAATGAGTTTAAAATTTAAGACAGCAAAATGTGTGTTGGCCTGTTATTATTGAAAAGAAGAATCTGAACTCCTTTCTACAGGGTTCCCATTACCTACAAGACTGAGGTAGTGGGCATTAGAAATGTGAAGACCCTACAGTATGAAAAGTCATCTTATGGGTGGTGTCAATACTATCATTAGAAATGTGTGATTTAAATTCTGATTTCAGTACAGGTTGTGCATTCCATGGGAGTAAGCTCCATTGAACGGAGACTTTTTTCCAAGTAAACATGCATAGAATTGCACTACTAGTATCATAATGCTACAACGAACATTAAAATAGAAAAAAGCAAAACCCTTTAATGTTTGTCAAATAATGTAGCCATGATCTCAATATATTTTAGAAGATACTCATAACATTTTCTTTACAGATAATATGGAGCCTGACAAGACTGACAGTGATTAAATATGTTGAACAATTGATTTGAGATACAGTGGGGCAACCCTAGATATTGAGAACATGCACCTGTCATCCAGATGTGTCCCATGGTAACAAGGCACAAGAAGATCCATCTTACTTCTCAGGTTTCCTATTTAACTTTTCAAACTTGAATGTTTAAAGTAAAGCTCATACAATGATTTCATCACAGCATTTGTATATTTTTTTTTTTGTCTGAGGCTTGGAAGTTGAAGGCCCTTCCCAGGTGATCAGGTTATAGCACAATAAATTAAGTGCACAATTAAGGTTTATTGTGCCACATCCGTCATTTTCTCTCAAGGAAGTCTGCTCTCATTGTAGGAATACTGAATTTTCTCCAGCATTCAAACCAGAATATTTGAGCAGTTTTAAAAGATGCTATCTTGAAGACTATTTGGCTGAAAGGTAGGATATACATAGTTTCTGTTTTAAAATGCAATTCTTTTCTTCATCCTTACTGCTGTTGAAAATGCTGTGTGTAATAGTGTTGTCTTAGTGTTGTGAGCATCAAGTGACCAGAGCCTATGATATCACTAGCGATAAGCAACACAACTCCCTCCCATGCTTGCACCATCTGGAGGCTGCTCTTCTGGTTCCACTGTGCCACAAGTGCTACCTTAGAGGTGATGCTGGAGGAACTGAGAGCCTGATCCTAACCACACTTTCCTGGGAGTAAGTCCCACTGACTTTAATGGGACTTACTTTTGAGTAGGCATCCATAGGATTGTGCTCATAGTCACAGTTCTGTGAATGCCCAGCAACAAAGTAAAAGAACAGTTGTAGAAACAAGAGGCAATGCAGCAACACTCGGACTTGGCACATGTGCTACCAATAATGTCCCATATCCACAAGAACAGCCCCACTGGATCAGGCCATAGGCCCATCTAGTCCAGCTTCCTGTATCTCACAGCGGCCCACCAAATGCCCCAGGGAGCACACCAGATAACAAGAGACCTCATCCTGGTGCCCTCCCTTGCATCTGGCATTCTGACATAGCCCATTTCTACTGTACCATTCAACATGGAGGGTACTTCTGGCTTATTTACAGGGACTGGCTGAATGAAGGAGCCCTTAAAATAATAACAGAAGTCCCTCACTTCCAGGTTTGCAGAAACTGTGATGGAACACAGCAAGGGGCTTTTTCCCACTGCGGTGTGGCAGAAGTAGTGATGGTGGACTTGTAGCAGCAGCTGCTCCTGGTCTTGGACAGTACAGAGCTTGAGAAGACTCTCCTAACCAGTGGTTAATTTCTAAATTGGGAGATGACAAAGTTCATGCCTGACTGAAAACCATAATTGCATCAGGACCAAGGTTTGTTCTCTGGTTTTTATAATACCAAGGCATATTATGTTGGTCCCAGTTGGCCTGACTGCTTATGATATAATATTTTTGCTGAAGTGAAGCAGGTTTAGATGTGGTCAGTGCTTGGCTTGGAATTTATAGGAGACCTCATATACAGCTCCATAAAAGATCACTAGCATATGAATTAAATAAGTAGATATTCACATTTGCTCAGAAACAGATGACTCATGAGACTGCATATAATGCCTCTTAAAAAGGGAAAGTTGGCCATGGAAGTTCTTATCTGCAGTTGATTTTTGGCCCCATCCTATTGTGCAAACTGCTACAGCAGTGCACTGAGTAGCGTGCTGCTGGAGTACTGGTGGGAGGGTTGGAGCCTTCCCATGCATGTTGATAGAGCACCAGCTGCCCACCAAGGAAGGTATGGTGGCAGGGGAGAGGTGGGGGAAGGTGGAACAGGGGTGGTGGAGCACACTGGATCTTAACCCCTTAGGCAGTAGCCTCCCCACCCTCTTTCCCTCCTTGGAATTAAGCCAGCAAAATTGCTGGCACAGGTCTCAGGAGACCCCTTGCAGGATGAGAGGCTTATGGATGGAAAAGGGATTTAAATCCCCATTACATTCTGAAGTCTCCCATTCGTCCCTTCTGCTGCACCAGCAGGCATGGGGGGAAGGATAGGATTGGGCTGTTTATTTCTTTGCTGGCCTAAATCATGATCACCCCATGTAAACATTCCATGTTTATCAGTGAAGTAGTCAAGCCAATAGCAGTTTTTCCTAATCACAAACACTGCATGCTTTCCGTTATAGTACATCGTATATTCCTTCCTAACTATTTGGTTTTAATTGTTCCATTTCATTGTCAGTTGTTATAGCTGGACAATCTATTTTTGTCTTTTCAAAGCACTGGAATGTCCACTGATCCACTCATTATTTTAGGGCCCAATCCTATCCAATGCCCTAGCACTGATGCAGCTAAAATGAAACTGCACATGAAAACTGAAAATGAAAGGGAACATTTGTTCCCTTACCTCAAGGAGACCTCCATGATTGCCCCACCACCACAGGATGCAGCGCATGCCCTGTTGGTATGGCTGCATCAGCACTGGAAAGTTGGATAGGATTGTGCCCTTTTAGTATATTCATACTAGCAAAACAGCTTCTGCTTTAAAATATGCTTTTAATTACAGATTACTGTATTTTACATTACATTAGGACAGGTTTCTGCATTTGGTATTAGCCAGTTAGACCGAGTTCCAATATCCTTCTAACAATGCAATATAATATACAGACAAAAGGTCTGTACTTTGACATTAGATTCCTTTGCTGCTTATGAATGCTTTATTACTGGCATATTCTAAAGCTCTCACAGATTCATGAAGCAAGCTATCAAGTAGAAATGATTAAAGCAACCAAAAGAGAAAATTATTTGAGAAATCCCCAATATAGCTAATGTATAAAATATTTACTGTACCATAATTCACAGAAGTCTGGCTTACTATCATAATGAGAGACAACAGTATATCTGGAAAACACCTGCCTTGCAAAACAACACATCTTGTTGCTTGCTTGAAACACGTTGACGCCACATTGCTTTATGGCAGTCATGCAGATCACACTGTGGTCTGAAATGTTAGTAGCAGTACAAGGTCTGGGAGAATCTGCTTCCTTTACAAATGCTTCAGATCAAATTCGGAGCAGCTCCCATTCATATCAACAGAAGTAGTGACAGAAGGCTTGATCCCAAAGGCTAACTTGTGCTGCACTGAAATGCATAGTTCGTGTTTGATTTTGCTGTCATGATCCATACACTTGAAATTAACCCTATGCATAATGTATTTGTGGATAACTAAAGGGTGCTGCAGCAATGTGCACCTGTACAATCCAAATCAGCTCATAGAAGGCTGATCAACCATTCCATTATTTACTGATCTGCACAGTGAAAATGGGTGGTGGATGGGGGAGGGGAAGTAAATAACTGACATGGGAAGGGGGTTATTTTTGCAAAAAATTTTTGCCCCCTGGGGAAAAGCATGCCTTTTTGCAATAGGTGTGTGTGTGTGTGTGTGTGTGTGTGTGTGTGAGTGAGAGAGAGAGAGAGAGAGAGAGAGAGAGAGAGAGAGAGAGAGAGCATGCAAGCACAAAGCACAATGTACATTTGGAGTGCGGCAATCCTTCCTGCTTTCACTCTGAATTGGCTTTGTGTTATCATTACATAGCCAAATCTGATTAGCAAGGCAGCTGTCTGATAAACAGTAACCACACTCACTGTGTGATGCCTGATTGCCTGGGATCACACAGCAAAGAAGAACAAAATGACACCTGAAGGAGCAGCAGAAGAGGGGGCACAGTAGCACCAAGCAAACAAACATGGTTTAAAATTAAATACCTTTGTGGTCTTAACAGTTATTCTGCTCTCGAAATACTAGTTTCACACTAACTATTTGGCATAGGTCTAGAAATGTCAGTAAATTTTAAAGCCTGCCTGACAAATACTTTTTTGTTTTTTAATTTTTTTTTTTTTGCTGTTGAACTCTTCCTCTGACCTGTCCAGCTCAGCCAGTGAGACTTGCCAAATTCTGCTCTAACTCCAGTCACCAAATCCACCCAGCTCCACCATCAACTCACAATGTTCCACCACTTGACTGCATCATTGTCTGGCTCTGCCGGTGGGATGAGGGAGAAAATAAATCAAAAATTGGCAGACGATGCTAGAGGGATCACCCTTCTGGCACAGCAAAGCTACCAATATTGTACCTGACCTGGTACAATATGTTCCATATACAGTTCTATGCAGTGCTTTTTTTGTAAATAAAAAGGTGCAGGAATCCACAACTTGTTAATCTTTTATTTATTTATTTAGAAACCATTTATTATTGGAGAAATAAAGTATTTTTAAGTGCTTTTCCCCTAAAGATGAACTTACTTCTGAGTAGACATGCATAGGATTGGGCTGTCAATCTCCACGTCCCCTTCCCCCTAGCTATTTTTTCTACACATGGGGGAAAAATACTGTACAGGTGCACTTGTAGCGTGTAGTATGTAGTGTGGCACTACTTTGAGGAGAGAAAGCAGTGAATGGATTCCAAAAAATGGCTTACATGAGTTCCATGTAATAAAATTACTCTAAGCAACTGTGGGAGTAAGAACAAAAAAGGAATTCTTATACGAGAAGGGTCCTTAGGTGCACATAGAAACAGCTACATTTGCAAACAAGCTATTAAATATGGTTTAATTCAGGTATCAGAATACTCTGTGTCTTTGGGAAGGCACTTGGCATGCAATTGCATGTTCTCTGCTGCCCTGAGCAGCTGCTGTGCATTGCTGGAGAGGAGCTGCAAACACTGGCTGGTGGAGGGCATGCTTGTGGGGGAAGGATGAGGAGGATCTCTGGCAAGGCTGGACAGCACGTTGTACACACGTAGAATCCCTTTTCACATGCCCTTAGCATGTGAAAACGGGTGCAGATATATATCGCTGCCAGGATTAAGAGCCCAATCCTAGGTATGTCTACTCTGAAGTAAGTCTCGTTCTAGTCAATGGAGCTTACTCCCAGAAAAGTGCCTAGGATTGCAGCCTAAGAGCCCAATCCTATGCATGTCTACTCAGAAGTCCACTTTAGTGAATGGGGCTTACTGTGGATAGGATGGCAGCCTCAGGGCCCAATCCTGTGCCTGTCTCCTCAGAAGTCAGTCCCATTAGAGGCAGTGGGACTTCCTCCCAGGAAAGTGTGGACAGGACTGCAACCTCAGAGCCCCTCCTGTGCCTGTCTACTCAGGCTGCAAGGCTATGACACTTTCCCCGGGAGTAAGCCCCATTGAACACAATGGAACTTACTTCTGAGTAGACATGCTTGGGCTCTCAGGCTGCAAGGCTATGCACCCTTTCCCAGGAGCAAGCCCCATTGAGCACACTGAGACATACTTCTGAGTAGACACGCCTAGGCTCGTGCTGCAGATTGGCACGGGGGCTGCACCAGCCAGCTTCCTTCCCCTCCTCCTCCTCCAAGCCAGTACCTGGGCGTTCCGTGGGTACCGCAGCCCGTCTCCCTGGCTGGCTGGCTGTCCGTCTGTCCTCCTCCTCCTCCTCGGCGTCAACGCGTGTCCCCCATGCCCTCCACCGGCTTGGAAGCTGCGCTGGGAAGCAGAGCGTGGGGGGAGGGGAGGCAGGCTGGGCTCAGGCGAGAGCTTGGAGATGGGAGCAGGAGGGGGTCGTTGTGTGGTCAGGCAGGGGCCAGGCGCCCGCCCACCCTGCACTCCCCAGTACCCACCCAGCGAATGCCTCTATTTTGCTCCCCCCCTCCTGGAATGCCTCCAAAGGGGAGGGGCCCCTGCAAAAAGGTGCCGGAACTCCATCCCCTCGTGTTCCATTAGAAAAAAAGCCCTGGTTCTATGAACACAGAACTGGCTTCGTATCTACTCCTAGTTTTGAATCTAAGCTTCACAGCATACTTTACCTTCTTCTGCCATGACTCATCAAAGCATGACATCATTTCCTGTATTCTCAAGCCAGTTCTTCTCACTAATCTGCACTCTCATACTAGAAAAAGTGAAATAAGAACAGAAACATTTTCAAAAACAGAAAGATTATACAGTCTTCATTCATCAGGAGAGAAAATGAAAGGGATGCTTGCCAGATGAACAGATCCTAAAGGTGGCTTCCTGTATTTAGTACCTGCATAGCAGAGAAACATTCAGTACATATAATGATGCAGCTGCTTTCAGAAATTTTGTGTATAGCTCCGGTTGCCCCATCTTGTTTATGAGAGTGAAAAAGGGCAACTGAAGTGATCAAGAGATTAGAGAATCTTCCCTATAAAGATTTTATCCTTTTTAGAGCCCAATCCTATGCATATCCACTCAGAAATGAGTTCCATTGTAGTCAATGAGGCTTACTCCCAGGTAAGTGTGGATAGGATTGCAGCCTGTATTAAGGAAAATCTGTTGGCAGAGGAACAGGATATAGACATTTGCAATAATAGTGCAAAACACACTTGTACACATACAGGCCATCCCTGACTTACAGACGTCCTGACTTTCATACAGTCGCATCATGTAAGCACTGAGCCCGCAAGAGTCAGCTGGACAGCCATGACAGTCCTTCCACACTGGCACAGCCCGTCCAGCCTTTCCAGGGTGACTAGATACAATGGAGGACAGAGTGCCTAAACCTTTAACCATTGCATAGAATTTTGGCTGATGTAGCTTTCTAAACCCTTCTACAGTGAGCTGCACCTGTCAAAATTTCCTCTTCTGTACAATGGTAAAAGGTATAGGCACTGTGTCCTCCATTGTATCTGGTCACACTGAACCTTTTGCAACAGTCGCAATAGCGCATAAGATCATAAGAAGAGCCTCGCTGGATCAGGCCAAAGGTCCACCTAGTCCAACTTCCTGTATCTCACAGTGGCCCACCAAATGCTTCAGGGAGCACACAAGACAATGACACAACCTGCATCCTGGTTTCCTCCCCTGCATCCGGCAATCTGTGGTATCCTACGTCTAAAACCAGGAGTTTGCACATACTCACCATGATTTGTAACTCGTTATAAACTTTTCCTCCAGAAATTTGTCCAATCCCCTCTTAAAGGCATCCAGGCAAGATGCCATCACTACTCCCTGTGGCAAGGAGCTTCACAGACCAATTACATGCTGTTACCAAAAAGGCTGTTTTGTTTAGGGGAATTAGTATACTATCCTTACTGGAACCTCAGGATCGCAGGCTGGATAACAAGACGGCGTAATGCAGAGAAATTCCCTTTAGCTTAAAGAGGAGACTGGGAGAAATAACTTTTAATAAAAGATTATAGCTTTATTACAAAAGCACAAAGGTAAACATAATGCACATGGAAAAATGAGTAAGTATATGTTCCTTGGTCCTAGTATTTGAATCTAGTGTACCTAGTTTTCATGGTGGTTGCATGTAAAAAGTATTTGGTGCATCCGAGGAAATTAGAAAAAGGAAAGGTTGTAGGGAAGGATTTTAGGGGTTCCTGGTCTGCCAAACCCAGTTGCTGACTAATGATGGGGAGAGAAGGGGAGAAAAAGGGGGGGAAGAAGGGAAAGAGTTCCAGACGTGAGATAGTTACCTGTTTTGTAGAGCAGTTGGAGGGGGGGGGAGAGTCCTGGGAAGAGGACCTTCTGACACAACACAGATGTCCTTGGAGGGGGGGGGGCAAAGAGAGCATGTGGCAGCCAGCCCTCTCTTAAAAAGGGGTTTTTTAGAACGTGCTGAACTGGATGGTAGCTTTGCTTCCCACCACCCAGCAGGATGCTCTGAGTAAGCAAAACAATGAAAGGATCAGGAAGTCAGTTATCAGCAATGGCTGGCTTCCTAGGTGGGGGAAACTTACACAATACAATGAATACAGTAACCCAGGAAGGCAGTTCAAATTTGCATAGAGTACTTAAACAGTGATTGAGTTAAAACTATACAATGAATAGGAGACACTCAAACAATGATTTACTATGCCAGACTTCTTCCTGCAATGTGTTTGCATAAACAGTGATTGGATTAGGAGACACTTTTGCATACAGTTCTTAAAATAATACAATGAATACAGTGACCACATGGAAGTGGAGGTTGTGTAATCCATGAGCTTGTGGCTTGACCAGAGTTTTGGAAGTTTGGCCTGTGAGAAGTTTGGCCTGCATGATGTTTTAGTAACATAACCAGATATAAAATCACAACTAAGGAAAAAGGGGATTTTCATGTAACAATGCTGGGTAAAGAAATATTTTATTTTGTCTATCCTAACTCTCCCAACACTCAACTTTAGTGGATGTCCCCTGGTTCTGGTATTAAGTCAATTCTGACTTATGTTGGTTCCAACTTCCAAGCTCTAAGCCAGGGACTAAAGTACGTATAATTTGCTCTCACTCTGCATGTAATAGAGGTCATTGGGGTCATTCAAGGAAATGTATTTGCAGGAAGTTAGGAATAGAAAATAAAGTACATCTTCACACAATATGTCATTAACTTATGGAACTCATCTCAAGATCCAGGATGGTTGAGTGGGAGATGGACTTAGACCAGGAAGATCCAGGTTCAAATCCCTACTCAACCATGAAGCGTCTTGGGTGACCTTGGGCAAGTCACTATCTCTCAGCCTCACCTACCTTACAGGATTGTTGTGGGGACAAAAGAAGAGGAGGAACTATGTATACCACCTCTGAGCTCCTTGGAGGAAGGGTGGTATAAAAACGTAGAAAATAAAATAAGACATGGTAATGCCTGTAACAGTTTTTAGAAAATATCAGAATCTTGTTTCTCAGACTTCTCACCATGTTTCTGCATTTCAATAAGGGGTACACTTCTACACTTGAAAATGTTTCTCTTTTTGCAGAGTATAAGAGAAAAGTGTGCTGCCAATTTTAATGAATAAATGAAACCACTAAATGAGTTAAAATGTTGTTATAGACTGTTTTTAATATTGGGGTGGCAGATATGTTTGTTAAATCAATTAAAGATATGCTTTCCCTTTCCACCAATTCCAAATCTGATTTGGCACCGAGACCTGCAATTTGATCTTCACCATGTTTACTTAAGATCCAGCTCAATGTGCACAAAATGGCATGCTTTTGACCCTTTATTTTATTTTTTCACAAATCGCATGGGGGTAATGTGCTAAATGGCCTAAAACTGTAGCAGGCATGGGGGGGGGGGCTTTAGCTCTTAGCCCCTATTGTGGTTTGTAGCATGATAGTACCCCTCTTGTGCTGATTACAGTTTAAAGAAAACACTTCAATAGAAAGTCAATAAAAAATTTCAAAAGTATATATAGTCCCTGCTCAGCTGTGAGACTCCTTGGATGACCATGAGCCAGTCATTGGCTCTGTCTAATCTATCTCATAGAGTTGTTGTGAGGATAAAATGCGGGAGAGTAGAAACCAAGATGCAGACTGCTCTGAGCTCTCTAGAGGAAGGGTGGGATAAGAGTGTAATAAGTAAATGAAATAGCAGAATACTCTAGAGATACTACATCAACAAATAGATGATATCTAACAAGTGTATACAATCTGACCTCTCTGTGGTTTAGCCATTGAGGAAGCCCTCTCAGCCTGAGAAATGGAGTCTTTGTAAGGGAATTCATTCTCTGTGGGTTCTTAACCATTTTCACTTACTTGTTTTGGTTGGTGTGTATCGATCAGTCACAGTCTTTTTCTTCTATGGATCTGAACAAAACTGAATTATTCAGAGGTGATCTACTAACAATGAATGAATAATTTATTTGGAAGAGCAAGATGGGGCAGTTCCAGCCTCCATTAAAGCCACAATTCTATGAACCCTGACTAGGAAGTGCAACTCAGTGAACTTGAGGACTGGAATGCTGCACATGAGACTGTCTTTCCTTTAAGATCTCCTGCAGAGATCCTTTTGCATGTTACCTTGTCTTCTGAAGCTAGTGGTGAAACATAAAGAAACATGGTGGTTTCCATCATGTGAAACTCTACTGTGGGAGGTGTGACTGATGCCTCCTTTGCTACATTTTGGCTCAATTTTGGCTCAAGACTTTGTTGTTTCTGAAAGCATTTTCTGATTTTGTTTGATTGGGGTCTTTCTCTCCTCCCTCTGCTCTCCCTTCTATGCTCTTGTGTTTTGGTTTTCATTGCTGCTAACCTGTCTGATTTGCTGTTTTGTCATTTCTGAAATTTGCTGCTTTGGTCCCCCATAAAAAAAAGCAGTTTTAAAAATGAAGAAAAATACTATTTAGAAATACCATTTAGCTGGTGCAAATCTGAGAAGACTGTGTAGGGCTCTGAGGCCTGGGAATGAGGGTTAGGATATGGTGTGTGCTGCTGATCCTGCCCCCTCCCAGGCCCAATCCTCCGATCAGCCTTCCCCTGCACAGAAACACACTCTCACACACACACACACACACTCTCTCTCTCTCTCTCTCTCTCACCCCCTCCATCGCCTGGTGCAAACTTACCCTGCTCCAGCCAGTGCTCCGGCACACTGGTGCATGTCGTTGTGCTGGCACAGCTGGCTCACATCAGCACAAATGAGCCTGCACCAGCACAACACTACTTTAGGACTGGGCTGCAATTTTTTTTTTTTAAACTGAGGGCTTAAGGAGCCAGACTGCAGGCTCCACTAAGTAGCCCCATTGACATACAAGAGCTTTTCAGAATGATATTTTAAATACTGTAAAGTTTTCAGTAACTTTAGCAAATATGATTCTTCAGTCTTTTGCCTTTCACTGAGTTGCAGAGTCCCAAGGCCTCTGAGAGGAATTTTATCAGGGGGGTACAAAGTTTCATTTGCAAGGGGGGAGGGGTGACAGGTGGGCAGAATAGGGGCAGGGAGGGGTGAAACGGGGTGGGAGGAGGGTAGAGACAGCTAGAAAAGTCTTTGGAGCCCAGGTCTACCAAGCCATGTGGCATCAGTAGTGTGCCCAGCATCCCTAATCATGGTAGTGTCCCTAGCATCCCATGCTTGCAACAAGGCTGAATAGATAAGAAAATGTAGGATCTCAGGAAATTTCTGGGCCCCCTCTTTTGGCTTCTGGGCCCCCTTTTTGACCCTGGGCCCAGGTTCAAATTACTCCCTTTACCCCCCTCTCCTAGGCCCTGCAGAGTCCAAATACTTGAATGACTTTTTTTTTTTTTTTGGGGTGTGGAACATAGTTGTAGTAATGGTTAGAAGGAGGCTTTGTTAATGTTTGGAGTGTGCCTAAGTTTCTTGCAGTAGCTGTAGTTTGCCATTACATAATATATTCTCATTCTTATTACAAGAGTGACCTTTAGTCAAGAAATCATCTGATGGAACAGCTGGTAAACTTGTAAAGTTTAACTCTACATTTCACTATTTTATTATTTTAAATAAACAGAACCAAGTTTAGAGTTACTCCCTCCCCAAACCCACCAGTTACTGTACTCTTCAGCCAGTTGAAAATAAGGTCTTCCAAACCAGCTGTGACACTGTGCCTTTGTTTCATATTTCATAGCACTGGATTACTTGGTTCTTCCTAAGTAAACCATGTAACATCAATTTATATTTTTCATATTGTTGCAGGGACCTACTTGTAGATAGAGAGCTCCACTAGCTACCTTAGAAATGTGAGTCCATATAAATTTATTATCTTGTTAGTTCCAGGAGTGAGGATCTCGCAGCATTTATAGGGGCTACGCAGAGTTTAATGGTAGTTTATGTTCTTTTCTGTCTCTTAGCAGAATCATGTACTGTTTACAACTGTTTTCAGTGAATGCACCTGGCATTTGTGAGAAAATGAACCATTTCTGAAGTCATGTTATGGACACTTAGTTACAAGTATCTCAGCCACATAGCGAGAAATTAACAATGCCACATTTGTTTTCTTTTAAATATTTCTCATATTTCTTATTCTCATTCTGCAGGAATGCATCGTAATCCAAGGACACATTCTCATACATTCATTAATCCTCCTGCTCTCAAAAGTTTCACATGAAAACTGAAAATCAGATGGCTTTATGTGTTCCAACTGGGCTTTAGTAAAATAGGGTCATCCTTGAACTTGTCATTTGCCGAAGCATTAAATTCCAAGATTTCACTCAATTACATGATCTTAAGAATGTGGCCGTTTGCCATTCCTTTCTCAACTTTGAACAAATGTTATTGCATCTAACTTGTTTGGTTTCCATAGCCCAGCTCGCTTACACATGACCTTTCGCAGGAAGCAGTGAGTCTTTAAAAGGACTACCTCAACAAGTTGTGTAATGTTGTGTATCACTTTTTCTAAAGGTTGTTCTTTTCAAGATAATCTCAGAGTCCAGGATAAACGTTGTTAGCTCTACAGATGGGGATGGATTCTCTATCTTATCTTCCTTTTGACAGTTCACACACCAGCACTATGAATGATAAGATAATAAACTAGTGGAAATAGGCACTTAACTAAAATATCTCATAAAGCTGCAGTTAAAAATATGCTTGGATTTCTAAAACACATTCAAATATTAAGACAGTAATGCTGTTATCCATAAATCATACTGCTACTCCACTAAGCCCTTTTCTTTGGAATTGGCTTGATTTGTTCACTCTGTTCTAACAAAAAATCCAGATGATGTTGCTGCCAAACCATTACATTTCAGGGGCTTTCTGTGTTGCCATCCTGGTTTTTTTAGAAGAGTTGTTGAGTTTTCTGACTAGAAGTGCAGTTGCAGTGCCAGCCAGTCCACTGTAGACAGGGAAGGTACTATTCATGTACCCAATAGTGATCTGGGAGACGTTTGGCAATATTATTGTTATGGGCTTTCTCCATTGCTTGACCTGCACTTCCGGATTGCACTACTGTTACCGTGTCCTGCTACACAGTCCCTTCCTTCATAGTTGCAGAGATGTGCAGTGAGGTCCAGGCCAGGGCAAGCAACATACACTCAGTCTCCCTCCTTAAGCTCGGTTTCTGAAAAACACTCCTCCCCACAGGAAATAAATAAATAAAGCTCGGTTTCCAGAGCACACACACGCGCGTGCACACGCGCGTGCACACACACACACACACACACACACACACACACACACACTCTTTCTCTCCCCCCCCCAATAAATTTTTTTTTAAAACTCACCTCTTCTTCCCCACTCAGAGCTAGGGAGATCTCAGCCCACGGCTCCTGAAACAACTAGAAAATGGTCGCTCCTGGTGTTTTGGAGAGCCAGCCCACTGCACAGGCTCCCAGCTTTTTCATGTTTGTATTTTTAAACAGAAGAGAAGCAACTCTTCCTGCTGCCTCCCCAGAGCTTCGTGATGCAGATGTTCTGCTGTTTTTTGATT
Source organism: Tiliqua scincoides (assembly GCF_035046505.1). Classification (NCBI taxonomy): domain Eukaryota; kingdom Metazoa; phylum Chordata; class Lepidosauria; order Squamata; family Scincidae; genus Tiliqua; species Tiliqua scincoides. The sequence continues at coordinate 37,787,712 of NC_089824.1, read as the reverse complement.
GGCAAACCAGGTGCCCTGCTTCCCCTCCCCCCCCTTGAAGCTAGCTATGAATATAACCCTAACCTGCTGGAGGCAAGTCTTCCTAATGCCTCCCTAGAGACTGATGACACAAGTGTTGTCTTTTTTTATTACTGGACCAATGGAAATAGCTCTTCCTGGTGCCCCCCTCCAGTAAGTGCATAGGCGTTCCTGCCTGTTTTGTCCCTTGCAAATCACCATAGCAACTGGGATGATTGGTAGCTCTTCTTATTCCTTCCTTGTGTGTGTGTATGTGTGAAACTTTAAATGGACTGAGCCGAGCAGAGAGGAGCAGCGTTGGAAAGGGAAAAGGTATGTTTTTTTAAAACTTGTTGGGACCCTTTATTTTTCTTGCTGGATTAGGTGAGGCTCTGCCTCCCTTGCCTACCGCGACTGCAAGTCTCTGCATAGTTGGAATTTTGCCTTTTTGTGCCAGTGATTTAGCTGGTGCAGATCTGAATAGCCCAACTGGGAAGGCTGGGGCTTGACATAGGGTGAGGGAACATTTGTTCCCTCACCCAAAGGCGACCTCTCCTGCCCAATTTCAGCACTGGATATGTGTTTGGCCCCACTGCACCAGCACTGACTAGGATTGGGCTGTTAGGCTGATATATTTAAAGCTATTGTGCAGCGCAATCTTACACACATTTACTCACTCTCCGGCAAGTGTGTGTAGGATTGCAGTTTTAAAGTTTAATTGTTTACATATTTACAAGAAATTCCTACTATAACTTCCAAGCAAGTGGGATGTGACTTGCAACCTAGCATCTCACAGCCCAATCCTGAGATGTCCGGAGTGCAGAGCTGCTGCAGCGCCAAAATGCCTACTGTGGCATCTTGAGCACAACCAGGGAGCCTGAGGCAGCTTCTTGGAGGAAGGTGACTTTTGTCCCCTTCCCCCGGGTAAAGAAAGTAGCCCCACAATGGGACTACTCAATTCTGTGGCAGCTCTGCAGGGTGGCTCTATCAAGTCATGCAACCCAACACGGGTTCAGTTCCACTGGTTTCGCCCTCCTCCTGCCCTGCACCCTCCTCCCACCGTGCCTGCCCCACCCTCTCCCTGCTCTTCACCTGCCAACCCCACCTGTTCCCACCTGTCCCCGCCCTGGAATGCTTCCTCCCTCCCCCCCCCCACACCCCCACTCATCTCTCCACCATCAGGTGGTCCGGGTGACCCACTTTCGACCGCTGGGCAAAAGGCAGGCCCAGCACCAGAGGTGGCCCATCATGGGCTTACGCTAGGCTAGCTCTGGCACTGGGCCCACGATAAGGACTCACAAACGTGCCTTATGGCACGTTTGCAGCAGTGTGTGCCAGCACTGAGCTTGTGCGCAGGGCAATGGATAGGGCCCTCAGTGAGCTCCGTGCTATATACTTCTATTCAGAAGTTTACCACACTGACTTCATGTTGACACTGATATCTAAATGCCTTCATTGCAATATATAATGTTTCCAGCATGGAGTGATTTGAACATTTCAACTTAATTTGTGGGCTGCACTGTGAAGTTGAGACATAACTCAACCATATTGGGAGCATTCTATCGGAATCAGTTATCCATCTCTGAACATATGGCCCAACTGGAATCCACAGTCTTTCTTGTACTCATCTCTGGAAAACATAAATAATTCAATTATAATATAACTTTTCCTCATGTATGCACTTGTGGCATCACTTCAAAAAAGTCATTAGGTGAACAGGACATGTTACATTGGAATAGCCAACTAGGCTGAGGGCTCCATCAATTCTCAGACACGTTATGCTGTTTTACAAGGAGAGATGATTCTATGGAATTGGTATTTGTAGATGGTAATAGAAGGGCAAGCCATAATTTCAATCTGTCTCTCATAGGAACTGTATCTTATTGGGGGTACATGAAGGAAAACTTTTATTTCCTGCACACTGAAGATATACATTTGGATCCCTTTTGACTTCTCAAAGCCAAATTGTCTTTTTCAACAATAGAGCCTATTTGGGTCCTGAACAATTCCTCCCTTCCAGCTAAAATGATTTCCTTTCCCTTTCCCATTCTGTGAATCATCAGAGATAGCTACAGATGGAATGAATGAGAGATGAATTAATGTTAAAATACTAAGAAATTGTTTGAGGAGTTTGAGGGAACTAGTTTTGCTCTCCTTATGATCCTGACATTTGGTGTTACAACGATTATTTTCACATGGGCACCCTCTGGGCACTCACAGGGATGTTGTGAATATGGAGGGAGGGAAAGAATGCTAAATATCGTCTTGACTTTTCTGCAGGAAGGACAGGATAAGGATAATTTAAATGCAATAAAAATGATAAAGTGATAATACTTGAAAGGCACTAATTTGCAACAGCAAATTATATACTGAATATATTAATTTGCTTACAATTGATTTAATTTGCCACATGTGTATATCAGCCTTCATCCAAGGAGCTCAGGGTGGTGTGATACAGCCTGATCTTATGCATGCTAACTCAGAAGTTTGTCCCACTTAGCAGGGATGTGACCAAGTAACTAAGCTTGAGGGGCAAGTTGAGTTGTGAGTCACCAACCTTGCAACTTGACTCATGAGTCATAGTGTGTGCCTGTTGAGACTTGACTTGAAAAATTGCAAGTCCTTCGAGTTGCAAGTCTGTCATTTCAAGTCATGTGTCACTAATTCTTGAGCAAAAATGCACAGAAAAAGGAAAGTGGTGGTGGGTTGTGTAAGTAAGCAACAACATACGCACACTAAAGAGATAAGGACTCGAGTCATTTCAAATCCAGACTCTTATTTTAAGTCACTGGCCCCAAGTTATAAGTCGAGTCAGGGTCAGTGACATCTATGACTCGATTCAACTTGAGTCATCAAAAACAGCCACTTAGCATGACTTAAGTAAACCCAAGTCAAACGCCCATCCCTGCCACTTAGTTCAACAGGGCTTACTCCCAAGGTGGGTGGCAAAACTTTAGGGTGCTGCAATCCTGTGCATGCTCCATTGGGACTTTCAAAAGAAGTCAATGTGCTTAAGATAACATGTACTAATTAATAAGTAACTTTAAAATAAGAAAAAAACCTGAAAATAACATACAAATGTATATGTGGAATGTGGTGTGCAGGTATCATCAACAGCTGAATAGTTAGGGAGAGGTTTTTCCACTGGCAATTGTTTCATTTGTAATAAATGACTCTCTTGTTACTTGCATGTTTTGCACAGCTGGTTTGTTTTGTCTCTAGCGTTCTCAAGAAAACACTATCACAGCATGTTAGGAGAGCAATGCTAGGTATTTTTTTTAGCCCATCTATTATACAAACTAAATAGGCATAAGAACATAAGAACGGCCCCACTGGATCAGGCCATAGGCCCATCTAGTCCAGCTTCCTGTATCTCACAGTGGCCCCACCAAATGCCCCAGGGAGCACACCTGATAACAAGAGACCTGCATCCTGGTGCCCTCCCTTGCTTCTGACATAGCCCATTTCTAAAATCAGGAGGTGGCACATACACATCGTAGTTTGTAACCGGCAATGGATTTTTCCTCCAGAAACTTGTCTAATCCCCTTTGAAAGGCATCCAGGCCAGATGCCGTCACCACATCCGGTGGCAAGGAGTTCCACAGGCAATTAGAAGTGGCCACCAAAGTACTTGTATAAGTTAAAAAAAAATAGTGATGGATAGCAAATATTTTAAGAATACCTGGTGCAAGAGCAGATATCTATGGAATTGAGCTTTCACTTTTTTACTTATGCATAGTTTTGGATCAACTAGATCAGAGATTTCCAAACTTTTTGGCAGATCATCTCTCTTACACTGTGTTGGGGGCCAGGAAAAAGAAAAAAATTAATTTACATTTCATTGAATAAATTTACATAAATTTACACAAATGAATATATTAGAGATGGAACTTATATGAATGAATGAATGAAGGTCTTGCAATAGCTCAAGGCCTGTAAAAGGCCTTGCACAAAGCAAGGCCAGCCTTTCCTTCACTGCTGCTGCTGCATCACAGACATGAAACAACAAGCAGAGGAGGGAGCCCTTGTCCCACAAGACATCGAACAGCCGCCCTCACGCTGAGAGCAGTTGTGCCAGGCCAGCACAGGCTCTGTAGGACCAGAGTCTCATTGGAGACTGACAGCTCCCTGCAGGCCGGATTGGGAGTCCTTGTGGCTGCAAGTGGCCCCTGGGCTGGGTTTTGGGCACTCCTGATCTAGATTGTTAATAATTGGCTTGGTGCTTTTCCATGGGACTATTGTTCCATGTTCCATTAACTCTACTGGCCCTCCATATATATTCTCCTGAGAAAACAGTCACTGAACATTTGAACATTTGGTTCTATTTCCATGCTAAACAACAGAAGTCTATCTGGATATAGGCAGAAGGAAAGGGTATGGTGATAGAGCATGAATGCTTGTGGACATGTAGTTGATACTATGGATGCTGGGAACTGTAGCATAAGAAAAAGTATTAAATGGGAGGTGAATGATAGTTTCCACTGGAATTCGGAATATCTGAATACGCTGACTTGTTGGATGACTGGCAGGTTCTTCCCAGCCATTGCTATTAACTATTACTTTGTTAATTTCACATGTGAGAGGCACTAAAGTGAAAAGCAAAGCCAGTACCAATGGTATGTGCTAGCTGAGCTCATCAAATGGCCTTAAGCGAGCCATCTCTCATCCTCAGCTCCCTATCAGTAATGGAAGGATATTACCATGATGAAGACATTGGGGTTACCTTTTTGAATTGTAGTAAGAATTACTGAGACAATGCAAGTGAAGCATTTCAAAAGTTTAGAAAATGTATTCTGTAAATACTAAGTATCATCATAATCATGTTGACCACATCATAGTTCATAAGCAGCATGTAGACCTGAAGGCCCAATCCTATCCCTTCATCAACCTTCTGCTGCAGAGATGAGTATGGAACCTGTTTGAGCTGGTTTCAGGAAAACTGTAGTTTATGGTTATAAGAGGCACCGTATGGATTAATCCAATTCCTCATATATATATTTTTTAGAAATCCCCATTAGTTGTGTAATTAATAAAGAAGGAATTAAAGTCACCCACCTTTTTTCCAATGACTTTAGCCTTAACTTCTAAATGGTGCTTGCATTAACACAGAAACGAGAAACAGAAAAAGAGAAATAAGATATACTAAGGAACTGTTCTCTTAGTTGGCTTAGTTCCCAAAACTTAGCCTTGTGAAATGTTTGATCTGGGATATTAGGAGGTGCTAATAATTTCTTGAAAGGTTTGTGTATATTTTTAATAGTCCCTGAATAAAAAGTGGAGAAAAATATCGAAAAGGAAGACGATTAAATTTAAATCCCACCTTAAGTGTTTGGTTTTTGCTGTCATATAAAATTCTTGGTTTGGAGTCGATGAACTGCTATCATTCCGGGTGCAAGAGGTTGTAATATTTTTCAAAGCTAAAGTACTGGTTGATGTCAAACGATACTGGATACAATCCAATGGGAACATTACCTACAGCAACCCAACTATTTTGCTTTGAGGATAGGGTGGGAGTAGGTGCTGGTGTGGCTGGTGACTTTTGCTTGAGTTGCTTGACTTTTGCTTCACTGCAGTTCAATGGGCAGCTTTGTATTTGCACGTGTTGCAATAGGTTACAAAAACCTGGTAACATACTGAAATCCTACACTGGAAAAAACTCCAGAAGAATGATGTGGCAACTGTCAGATGGCTCTTTGCCTGGGAGCTCATGCTCCAAATGGCAAGTAACATGATGACACTCATAGAGAGCAGGGTGGATGCAGTGATGATAAGTGTGCATGCACACTTCCTGTGCTCTCAGGATACGGGGGGACAAATGGACAGGAAAAACCAAGCTCTGTTGCATCCTCAGGGACTTCTCCATGTATAGCACAGGAGCTGCACTGGACTGAGCTCATAGTTCGCATAGTTCCTCACCCCTCGAAGCATGCAAACAGAATGCCAAGTGGGCGAGTTAAACCAAATACTTCATTTCCCTTGACTGATTATTGTTCATTTTGTATGTTTTTGAGAAAGGATCTTATCTGTTGGTCGTTGGGTGCAACAATATGGCACCAACCAATAAGTGAAGCTAAATATATTCCTCAACCAGTTCGGATGGGAGTGCTCATGTCCATCGCGAGTATGAAGCACGGTCAGTGAGTCATATCGAAAGGGTTTTCATATCACATCACAATGTGGGTGCATATCCAAAAGCACCTCTGTGCTGCCATATGGTTTGCACCCACCGTTTATAAACCAGAAGGAGCTTCCATGAGTGCATTACCTTCCTGGACCAGAGCACTTGGCTTTAAATAAATCTAAAGTAAGCAGTAAGGCGAGGATTTGAGAGGGCAGATTCAAAATGCACACTCCCCCTTCAATTAAGGTGGATCCATAATCCAGGTAAAGCACTTCTGCATTTGGCACAATTTAAATTGGGATTCACACACCTCCATCATGCCTTCCATACTCTGTTAAATCCTTATCGCCAGTAAAAAACAACAACTGTAACTTGAAGAAGAGGGTGAAAATCAGCAGAGGAGGGCTCCTGTCCCAGAAGGAAAGGCTCCTCAGGGCCTCTCTTGGGCTACATGGAGCATCATTACAGCCTGAGAGCATAAGCATCACCAGCCCATTCATGAAGCCAAATGCAGTCGTTGCCTCAGACTGAAGATTGGCAGGGGGTGTCCACTGAAATACCCCTTCCCTTCACTGCTCGCCTTCTCCCACTCCATGGATTGGAAAAGAAAAAAAGATACAGGGCAGGAGGGAGATCCTCTAGCCCATGACTCCCCTCTCCTCCACACTTCCTCTTCCACTCTGTCTCATCTTCCTTTTCCAATCTGGGAGAGGAGAAGCAGAGAAGACAACATGGATAAGAAATAGAGACAGAAAGCAACATTCCATTCACCCTCCCACTTGCTGGAAGGAGGACTGGAGGCTGCTCCTTCACTTGCTTCCCCATAGTGGGGGGGGGGGGGAGAGAGAGAAGGATGCCAATAAGGCCCCACAGCACAGCTCACCAGGCAACAGGTAGCCAGCAGCTGGTACGGTCCTGAGCTGCTGCCGCTGCTGCCACATAGCTGCCTTCAGGGCTTGCACAGAGCTCCCAGTTGACATACGTGGGAGGCTGTGCCTGCAGTCGAGGCAGAGCAGGTTCCTTGTTCTGTCAGCATGGCTGGCCTGGAAGAGCAATGAAGTGGGCAGCCTGAATGCAGTGATGTTTCCCCACCCCATAAATCCATCTCTATAGGCAAAAGTTTTAAGTCACCCCATTGATCAGTCAGTCCTGCCCCAGAGTAATAAATGGAACGGATGTGTGCCCGTCTCACATAATAGTGACAAAAACAGCCTGAAAGTCCCATATTTACTTGCATCAATCAAGAAAAGACCATAGCAATGGAATCAGTCTGTGGGGATTTGGATGCTGGCCGAATATATTTAATTCATGTGTGAGCTTGGTACAGCTGCCAAACAGCTGAATATTTGGTCTCACAGGATGCTTTTTAGATAAGGCACTGGGGCTCAGGGTGGCTCATCATTGCTGACATTCCTTCCTGTGAAAGGAAAAAAATGTGAATGTAAATTTCAAGGCATGTGTGTATATATGTGCTAATTCAGAGACCTGTATGAACTTGTGGTGATCCCCATTCATGCCAATGCAAATACTGATTTGCACAGTATTTATATTTATTTATTTATTTATATACCGCCTTTCTTTGGTCGTCAGATTTCTCCCCAGACTTTAATCCAAGGCAGTTTACATAGGCAGGCTGTTCTAAACCCCCCCCCCGGATTTTTACAATGGAATAGTTCTAGTCTTTCATAGAACGCCTCGTTCCAGCTGGATTCCTTCCTGGTCTGGCCTCTCTCTGGCCCTTCACCTCCCACGCTCCACTTGACTCCTCTCTGCCACAGAGGGTCAGCTCATCAGTAAATCAGTGTGTCATCAGTTCTTGGGTACTTCCGGTTGTTTCGAACTGGCAGCCTCAGATCTTCAGGCATACAAGGCAGCAGCTCTACCAACTGAGCCAGACCTCCTGCCAGTAGACCAATTTATTTATTTAAAACATTCATATTCCACCCTCTCCTCCCAAAGGGACCATCAGGGCAGCTACCTTGTTACCAGCAGTGTTTTTCAGAGGACATTTAACATGCACATATGACGGTGAGGAAAAAACTGTGTCTATAATTTGGGGGTGAAAAGATGGCTGAAGTCAAGTCAGCAGTGCACTGAAACTTTTACAGATGTGGTCAGGAAACCAAACAGGGTCTTAAATGGGACTCTGAATTGCGGCAGTTATTTTTATGCTATATAAGGGGGATTCCAATGCTATCACTATGCACAGTGGAGCCCTAAAGAAAGCTGGATCATAGGAAGAGATGAGGAGGGAGGGACTCCTTAGAAGCAGGACACAGAGGGGGAAAGTGTAAGGGGAGAAGGGGTACATGAGGTGGGTTCCCAGAAAGTCCCAGAGTAAAGAAGGGAAGATTTTGAGGTGGCACAGTCTGGGTCCTGCCACCTAGAAAGCTCTGTTCCACCTCCCTATTTGCCACGTCTCATCTGAGACAGGACATGAAGAGGAGGTCCTAATAGTGAACACACTTCATAGCCAGGTTCATGTGGAAGAAGACCTTCAAATATTCAAGCCCAAGCCATGTAGGGCTTTAAAGGTCAAAACCAGCACCTTGCACATAGTTTGCCTCATCATCATATCCTTCCCACACCTAATCTGTTCCAAAATAAAGTTTTGCTGGCTCCACATGGCAAATGAAAATGGCGGGCAAAAGGACTCCTAGAATAGTCGGTTGGAAGGCACACCACCTCCATCCTCTCTCAATACTTTATTATAGCTTTTAATACCTCCAGGTTGCTAGCTGACAACCTTGTCCCCAGTGATGGGAAAACCCTGTGTGGCTTGACTTGTTGAATCACCAAGTCACTGTGCCATGCTACTTGACTCGAAAAAGAGTCATAATGGGGGCACTTTCTGAGTCTCCTTTAGTGACTCTAATGGACTCGAGTTGAGTTTCCCTCCTTTAAAATGGCTGCTGTGGAAAAAAAGCTTCAAAATGCCTGGGGGTGTGCGTTTATGTCATTCTCTTTATTCCCTCCCCTGATGTCCCCACCCATCTATCAACAGGACAGGAGGGGGTGGGAGGGACAGCAAGAGAGTTAGGACAGAAGCAGCAAGAAGGAGGAGGGTCACAAGCAGCAGCTGTGAGGCTTATCAGGATGACCCAATCCTTGTAGCTCTATTCAGAAGTAGTCCCACTGTAGCCAGTCATTCAATGAGGCTTACTCCCCCAAGTAACAACAGGGCCAAGAAGTCACAAGGCTGGAAAGCAGAATCAGGCAAAAGTGTTTTCTTCCACCTTCCTAGGCTTCTGCAGCCAATTGTAAGGCAAGAATCCCCTTGGACTCCGCCTCTTACTCTCCCTCAGCCAATGAAAATATCAGAATGCCTATAGTTTGTCCAATGATCATTGGTTCCTAGCAGAGATGGGGAAAAAGAGCTCATTCCTGCCTTCTCCCTCCCACCTGATTCATTAACTCCTTCCTGCCTCCCAGCTGGAAATCCTTGCTGCTGGCTCGTCAGAATGATGGCCTCATGAGGCTTTCCACACTGTGAAAACAGTAAGCAGGCACCGCAGACACAGGCAGACTCGAGTCAGCATGTGTGGGGATGAGTGCTGAGTCAGGGGGGTCCTGACTCAAGTCTTTTTCAGAGTCTTCCACACGCATGACTCATGAGTTGCTGAGTCACCCAAAATCACACATTTTTGTTGACTCAAGTCCAAGTCACTGACTCGAGTTCCCAGCACTGCCTGTCCCTATAACCACTTGCTGGATCATTATTCTTCTTTTCTACAGTTATTTTTCTCTACAGTTATTATTATTCTCTTCTCTACTCTCCAGAACACAGAGCACAGCATAGGGCTTTGTAAAACTCAAGTCACATGTTTTAAACATGTGATTTGATTTATTTAGTTTTACATGTATGTGGATGATTATCCTGAGCCTGGAAAGAAACCATGAACTGCATGCTCTTACCTCCAGGTTCTCTTCAGGTACAGAAAAAAATAATTGTGAGCCCAATCTATCCAACTTTCCAGTGCTGATGCAGCTGTGCCAACAGGGTGCACACTACATCCTGTGGTGGAAAGGAAGTCACAGAGGCCTTCTCAAGGTAAGGGTATGTTTGTTCCCTTACCTTAGGCCTGCATTGTAGCTGCATCGGTGCAGGAAAGTTGGATAGGATTGTGCCCCGAGTCATATCCACCATTGCAACTGACAAGCAATATGGAACCTCTGAATTGGCCAGGTCAGATAAAAGTAACAGCTTTCTTCCCCTGCCTGGTAAACAAAACAGTACCTTCTGCCCATTACACCTCAGGTTTCTCAGCCTCTAGTTTCATCCCCACCTTCTGCCATTGATTTCAGGATCCCTAAGGGCCGAATCCTATCCAACTTTCCCATGCTGATGCAGCTGCAATGAATCTGCAAGGTAAGAGAACAAATGCTCCTTACCTGGGGATGGCCTCCATGACTGTCTTTCCCCCCCCCCCCACCGCAGAATGCAGTGCATACCCCATTGGCACGGCTACATCAGTGCTAGAAAGTTGAATAGGATTCGGCCCTAACCTGGCAAAGTTGAGACACACCTTTCAAGTTGAAGCTGGGGCATATGGCCACCTATGGCTCTGGCCTGGCCCTAACAGATTGTAAATATTCTAGTTATTATTCCCATTCCTCAACAGAACCACATCAACATGAAACTAATGTGCACTTATCTATATGCAATGCACACTTACACATTTTAATAGCACTTTAAAGACAAGTTGGCCAAAAAGGACTAAATCCTGTTCCAATTCCCTCCAAAGGTAGTGCTATGAGTACTGAAGCTGTTCAAGCTTAATCAGCCCCTTTAATAGCTTAAACCTATTCCCACTGCAGTGTTGTAACTCATAAACACTCAGCCAACACAAAATGGTGATGCACAGTTTTATCTCCTTTACTTACATGCTTGGAATTTCTTCTTCCTTTCGCTCATAACTCATTAGATATGTTTTCAGTGGATGGCAGCCCAAATGTTTTAACTGGGGGTAGTAAAACAAAAGTCTGTGTTTTAATGTAAGGAACAATTAGGCATGCCAAACAATTTTCTCATCAATCAAAATATTCAGAATTTTGAAAACAAAAAAGGCCCCATCTAGTTAAACAGTCTTTTCACCTGGGGCTCATTAGCTGTGGAATTGTTTCTCTCTTCCCTTTCTAACTAATGCACCACTGAGAGTCTGGGCCAGGTGTTGCTTTCAGGACAGCCTCCTTCCAGCAACTCTATCTGAACACTCCATCTCTAGCCACACCACACTCATGTCACCTTTTGCACTAGCTCTATTTAATTAGCGGACCTGCAAATTCCGTATTGGCAAATGGACATTTTAATGACGAGGCAGAGACGGCAACACTTCGAAACCTCCAGTGCTCTCCTTGAGATGGTTTGTCCTCCTTCGTGGGAACTGGCCAGGTTTATATTTTGACTGTTTCTAAAGGGAACATTTAAAAAGTGACTAATAGTTTCCTTTTTTCACTCTGATGGGGCATTAACCTAAATGGAGTTTGAAACGAGTTTGGGTGAAACAACATGTTGTAGAGCTTCAAATCTGTCACAATAACATCACAATAATGTTTACAGATGAGATGGGGACAGCAGGGGAGTGTTTAAAGAGAACTCTGACATGCACACGTACTATAAGAATATAAGAAATGTCCCACTGGATGAAGCCAAAGGCCCATCTAGTCCAGCTTCTTGTATCTCACAGAGGCCCACCAGATCTCTCAGGGAGCACACAAGACAATAAGAGACCTGCATCCTGGTGCCCTCCCTTGCATCTGGCAGCAGCTCTGTTTTTTTCCATGGAGCCACGCCTGACATATGTATCAAAAAGACTCAGGACTTGAGTCTTTTCAAGTCACCAAAATGCTCTGGGTGACTTGGAAATTCTGCCCATTAAGATTAGTTTTTGAGTCGAGTCGTGCGGGGTGGAGACTCGTGACTCAACTTGAGTCCAGCCGTGCTGGACTAGCTCATTCCTGCTGATTGCCTCTGGGCCTCCTCAGATGTATGTAAGCCATTTTGCTGGCATACATCCAAAGACAGAAAAGGGGTAAAGCAACCTAGGAAAGAAGGGATAGGATCCTGGTGCATGTCAAACAGATGATAATACTGTAAAATTGTAACTTTTCAGTGCTTGCAAGGAATTGCTCAGTGCCCTTTTTTAAAATGGAAAAAGTATTTAGCCCTAAATTGATAGCAGTAGAAGAACTGTGAAGTAGAAAAGCAGATATTCCACCTCCAAAACATTGAGAGGACAGTCGAACCAGCCTGCTAATTACCACCAGCCTTTTTGGAATGCTGCTGAAGACCAGGGAGGATTGCAATGCAAGAATGTTTATGAAGATTACATTATTTCTCTAATTTGTCATCTGGCAGATTCATTGCAAACATGACCCCCGACCATTCTTCCTTCTTCATTACATGATTATAATGTTTCTGAACTGTGTGACCCAAAATTCAGCCCAAGCAGAAATAAAATCCAGTGCTAAAAGCTCCTGAAATTATGTCATTATCTATTTGAGAAAGGTTGGTTAGATTAATAAAGGTGCTTTTCCACTGTGATATTGGACAGATATTAATGTATAACACAGGCCTACACACATGTTGTTGTCTTAAAAGTTAGACCTATTTTTGGGTACATTTGGGGTGCTGGATCCAAAAAATGGCTTTGGTTTCAGCCAACTAGAGCCCAGTTGGCTCTAGTTTTGGGGGTATGGGATGGCCACCATACAAGCTGATTCAACCAACTTCCTTGTGAGTAAGCCATGCCTGTCCACTTCCTGTTAACATTCTGGTTGACTGCTCCTCACATTCCTCCTCGAGCATTCTGTAACAGGAAGGGCTGCAAATAAAGAGCACTGCAAAGGAAGAGACATGAAAAACAACACTTGCCACCACAGTAAGTCAGTGGAATACTGCTCCTGGGGCTAAACATGGTGCATGTCGTGGGTGCCAACTGGAGGGGGAACCAGAATGTGTGCTCCAATTGCTTCCCCACTCGTCTAAAAATAACTCAAAGCAAAATGGCCTTTCTGAATATGTCAACACATGACAAATGATGGATTAAAATGGGAACTTTTAACGCCCCATCACTTCAGTAATCTACAACTGATGATCTTAGAACCAAAAATGGCAATGCCAGTGTAATTTTGCTGAATTTTCAACAGAGTCTAAAATGGCAAAAGGTAGACTGAGGGATGTGTGCAAAATACAGTCACAAGCAAGTGAAGACTGGGTGCCAAGGTTTAAAATCTTTAAACTGGTTTTTGGCCATTTCTTATCTGATATTTCTGAAATGTTGTCATCCTACAGCACTCACCATGTACACTCTGTGAAAATTTCATAGCATGGAGACTAATTGTCTTGATTTATAATTATGGAGCTAATAGCAGTTTCCTTCCCAAGGCAATAATAGCCATTGGGGACCCTGATGATCTTATGCTCCAGATCAGGTGGGAGCAATGTGTTAAATCCCTCCCCTAATTTATGTTCCTAATACAGATCAGAAGCCTTCTTGACCTTATTTCTATCTTTCCTAATCTGGGATATACATTTTATCTGAGCTTCTAATATAATTTTTAATCACTTCCAAGTATCCAGAAAGGATTTGAATCTCCCTTATAACTTGCTTTTCACTAATCACCTAATTGTGAAGTTACCTATTTTGAAATTAAATGTGACCATGCTGGAGTAGTTGAGCATCTTCCCACTTACATATAATGTTGAGCTTGACCTATGTATTACATATATTGCATATTTTACACATGCAAGTCCAGCCTATTTATACTCAGATTTTTTTATACATGAATTTGACTCAACATGAAAGGCCACTGCAAATGACAAGGAATGTGCTGATCCCTGGAGAAGGGAAAAAATGCATCCCTTTAAAATCAGTTTAAAAAACTGAACAGTTCTTTAACAATAGCCTCCTTAATGAAAGAGGGAGGGCAGCTGGCTGATAATCCATCAATCCTTCTCTCTCCAGGCAACCCCTCCCTTCCCCCTGAGCAGTGAAAGAAAGGTGATAGCTTTGCCTTGGTGAAGGGAGGGGCTGAGTGAAGCGTTTGGAGGAGACTGATGGATGGATTATCTTCTTAATGACTCTTATCTTACAACGCAAAGGTCAGCAAGGCGGTTTTTAAATCACTGGAGCAAAGAAACTTTGTTTTTTAAATTGATTTGCTATAGTGCGTTTTTTTGCCATCCACGTGAGTGCTTGGAACAGAACCCACACGAATAATGAGGCTCAACCTGTATACTGAACTTCAGTAACTATTCCTAAGAATTTTGTCAGCACATACATATCCCAGCATGTTCTAGACACTACTCAGGGTCAAGTTAAGGATTACCCTGACCTTAGCTAGCTGTTCTCATGCACAGTCACTTCTCGTTTCTAGAAATATATACCCTCTTAGGGCAAGCCCACTCTTCCTAATTCCAAGGAATCAATGCTGCTGATTCAGCGCTACTATCTGGGGTGTGTCCAGTACTTGAGTTCGTGTTGATCCCTGGTGGTCCACACAACTAACACATACCAACACAGGGTGAACCCATTGTGTGTAAACCAGTGTCTCAACATTTGTCCTCCACTATAGCATTTCACATAGTCCACCGATTGGAAGTACCACAGGAACTAACTGGTGATGTTGTCATCACCATTTACTTCTGGGTTGGGACGCCAGATGCAATGCGCCAAACACCAGTAAGAGGCTCAGGGTGGACAAGAGGGCTTTATAAGCGCAGAAAAGCATGCTTTGGAGCTTTGCCCACTGAGCTGAGTCTCCTACTGCTGTTTGTGTCGTGTTCCTGGTCAGGTCCACCAAGTACCACCAGACACCTCCTCAAGCACTACTGGTGGTACCTGTACCACTGGTTGAGAGACACTGGTATAAGCAGTAGGTTTGCCTTTTCATGTTGAGTGCACACCTGTGTTTCCATGGGCCATTTCTAGTTCTCTACTACTCTAAGTGCTGCTTTGTTGAACTGCATCCACAGAAGGGTCTGGCCAAGCCCTAAATTCTGTCTTAGGAGTTTTCATCTAAAGTGAAGTTGAACAAAGAGCAATGCAATGGACCAGAAATAATCTCAGTAGTATCTAATGTGTTTTTCAGTTTACTGGCTGGTTCCCTGGAGCTTGAAATAAAAGCCAAGTGCTCAGATAAGAAGTTCCAACAGTAAGTCCACTTATCACCGTTCTTTTATTCTAACAGAATTGGAATTGCGGAGGAAAAAACCCAAAAAAAACACATTGAATTCATGCATTTATTAAAGTCTAGGGAAACGAATGACTGGTTTTGACAATGAAATATATTCTTTAATGCCTCAGAGAGCCATGAAATGGATAACTTATCCACTTGTAACTACAGTTATCTAAAGCAATTCCTTCTCTCTTTTTAAAAAAACTAAAGAAAGCCGGAGCAACAAGAACAGAAGTTAGCATAGCTCTGACTTTCCACAGCACATCTTAGCTAATTAATTCATATCTCAAGCATAGGCAATCTACCTTCCCCCTCAAAACTGACCCTGAAAATAAATGAGAATACAGACTACCAAAGGAACTACCAAAGGAAACACTTTCTGCTGAGAGTCTTTTTCCTTCTAAGAGACAAGTTTTACATTTAATTATGGTGAGGAGTTATACATGAGAAATAGGTCATTGTGATTCAGATGTTCAGAATCTGTCAACAAACTTGCTAAGTAATTGTGCCAAGACACCTGCACTGACAGGAATACAGAATTTCAAACATTTCTACTCTTGCCCACCCCCTGGAAAATGCATATGAATGTTCTGCTCTTTGTGCTGTGTGGTTTAATGCTTGTGCAGGGACCTTGCAGAAGCTTGTTTACTGCTTCTGGCACACTAGAAACTGGATGATATGAGTGATTCTGTACTGGTCTGAATGTCCCAGGTAAGTGTTGCTCGGTGCATTGATGGTACTACAAGTGAACAACCAAGATCCAGGTGAAAAGTACAGTATAAACATTAATAATTGAATAAAACTATTCAATGAAAGTTAACAATGAAATTGTTAACTTCAATAGGATGCAGATTGCACCAAATAATACATATACATAAGTATTGGAATACATATATGTTCAGAAGGCATTGAAAATCCTGCAGTACTTCAGATGCTTTTTGTCTGGATGATCTTTTAAATCCTTCTGCTGAGTGATCACTCATTGCCAGGTGACATGCAGGCTGTTGCTTGTTGCAAGCTATGAAACATATAAAGGATTACTGTTGTACTTTCAGAAGGGTAGCTCTGTTAGGGCCCAATCCTAAACATGATTGCGAGGGTTAGTGCCAACTGTGTGCCGGAGCTGGCTCAGCGCGAGCCTGCCCGGAGACAGCACTGGTGTGCTCCTTGCGAAGTCCCTGGGGGCGAAGAGATAAGATAGGGCAGGGGGGAGGCTTTCTGGAGTGGGTGGAGGGCAGGGGGAAGGTGTGGGGGCAGCAGGAGGGAGTGGGGTGGGAGGGGGAAGGAATGGCGGAGCTCAACTTGGCCAGATCCAGAGCCCCATGTCAGGCCGTGTGGCCCAACACAGGGTTCCTTGATTCTGCGCTGGCTAAAGAGCTACTGCAGAATCAAGTAGTCCCATTGTGGGGCTACTTCCCTTACCTGGAGGAAGGAGATGAATGTCCTCTGAGGAGCTGCCTACAGCTGCCCAGTGCACATAGGATACTGTGGCAACCATTTTTGGCGCCACACCAGCCCTGCACGCCAGGCAGCTCAGGACTGGCCTGCCTATCTGTAGCAGTCAAAAAAAAGGTTTTGTGGCAGCCTAAAGACCAACATTTATTGTCGAAGAAACATTTTGTGAATTAGAATTCACTTCTTCAGTTAACTTCATTTTCATATAAAATAGGTTTCCTCATTATCTCAGGCCCCAATCCTACTAGGGCCTTGTGCTGCCAGAAATAGCAATCCAGCAGCACAAGGCCTGTTATGGAGGCATGAAAGCTAGACCACCACTAGGCACTTCTGGGTCACTGCTGCAAATGGGGTAGGAAGGGGAAAGGACAAGGGGTGGGGCACTGGCTGGATCTTGGTGGCAAAAGCACCTGAAAAAGCACCAATTTCAGTTCTGGAAACTGGTAGCCAATGCAGCTGTGTCACACAATAATGTCACATGGTCACACAAATGGGCAACTCTCACCACCCCAGGAACTACATTTTGCATGATGCACTACGCTGCATTTTTCATTTTGACATATCTGGTCTTCATGAGGATTCCCATATACTGTGCATTGGAGCTTTGGTCTGGATAGTGAAGGTATCCAGAAGAACAAAACAGAGTTGAGGCAAGGACTATTCCAAACAGCAAGATTTTGTTAAAGAGAACAACACACAATCCTCAGGCAGTAAATGTTTATGTGAAGTTTAAATTACAAGGGAGATGTAGATTAAACTTCCTGGTGGTACAAATTGTTTGGCAATGGAAAGTATGTGATGGACTCTCCATTGATCTGTAAACAGAGACTAGATGTTATAGTTGGGGGCAGCCTACCTTGGCAGGGAATTGGACTACAGAATTGTCCAACTGGAGACAATTGGAGAATTGAAGATTCTCGTAGAGTCTCTGATACTATAATATTGGAGTCTTCCAGTCAAAATGGGACTGCTTTGACAACAATAGTAATCCTATGATTCATACATGTGCTGTGGTGAACATGCATGATATTGTTTTGAACAAGTTTGCTTCTTGATATCCTAAATGTAGAGGAGTCGTGCTCAATCCCACACTCTTCTCAGCCCAATTCTTGAGTAGCAGAAATAGCTGAACAATTGGATCCTCTGAGAGTGTTTGCTGGGGTATCCATTCCAGAACCCCCAGTGGATATGGAATCTGGCTATACTGGGGTCTGAATTTCAATGGCTTTTTAAAAAATCACATTAGAATCAGGGTTCCTACCTTTTCGCAGCCAAACTGTGCAGTTTCCAAGAATCTACAGCTGTTTTTAGAAGTGAAAGACCCACTTCTGGGTCACCAGGAAGTTTCTTTCTCCTCCCAGCCTCCCCCAGAATGCAATGCGATCACAGATACCAGGGTCCGACTGTACTGATTCACATTGCTACAATGGCACAGCATCCTGGTTTGGCTCATAATGGTTCCATGACTCTGAAGCTAATTGACCATTGTTCTCACACAGTCTCTGTAGCACATCCTAATTATGAAATTGCCAGTGTGATGGCTGATAGGGTTGGACTGTAAAGCAAAACTGTAAAGTCACACTTGACAGCTAGTACAAAGTGACTTCTACAGAGCTTTCCCACCAGTGCTGGAATGAAGTCTATCATTGCAGGCTCACTAACAATTAGCAATCATCTGTCATGATTTCAGCTTGCAGGTCTCTCACTTCTGATGTAGATTAAAGTCTGCAGTTTAAGGTCTTAGTGATAGTTTAATGATATGTGATCCTGCAGTATTCATCCATTATTGGGCCTGTTTACCCAAGGGAAAATTAAGTGCTGTGCCTTAGAAAAATAAGACTTGTAATACACCGATGCCATCACTGATCTTGGACAGATGTTCGCCTTTGAGGAATGAAAAAAGAATGAACAGCTACATCATTAGCTTGGGAAGTGGGCTTCGAATACTGCCTGCTTCTGCAGGTGCACATATAATTGTCATGAAAGCTCACACAATGGTGAGAACATTTCTGGGGCCATTTTTTTTCCTTATTTTATTTCATCTGCCTGTTAGTGGCTGGCCAAAGATGTTGCTCAAAGCACATGTTTCATATGCTCCCATCTGCTTTATTTTCATTGCATAACCATTTTAAAATAGCAAATTTGCTTTTTGTTTAACTTCATACAAGTTTGCCTGTACTAAATCCCACCCCAAAGCTACCTTCTACAAATAGTTCTGGTTTTTTCGTTTTGTTTTTTAAATTAAAGGGTTGTAATCGCCTGTATTTACATGTTAGCACTTGTGTTCAACATTCAGGGATCAATGGCTTAGCCCTTACATACCAGGAGTGGGAATTCTGCCATTTCTATCACACTTTTCTGTATACTGAGTACATCGTAAGTCTTCTCAACAGCATGAAGTAGGGTAGAATGAGTGATTTGCCAAAAGCCACCCAGTTTGCTTCATGCCTGAGAGAAAATCTGAACTGCTGGTGTCCCATGTCCAACCAACACCCTATCTTTGGAGCCACACTTGTTCACTAACAGCATGTTGGAATCAGGTCTTAGATTAGCTCAGGAATTGTTCTATCAAACACAGTATCTGCACAATATACACTACGTTCAACTTTTCACAACTTTCCCAATAAAACTTAAAACTTTATCAAGAGAACCTGTAAAATCAGGAAGCTACCTTGTTGGTTTCTCCTATATTAATGGCCCAATCCTATCCTCTGCTGGACCAGACCATGCAGCACTGTCCACAAAGTATGTGCTGCATACTGGGGAGCTGGGGGGGGGGGGCAGATAGCCCAGGAAAGGTAAGAAACTTTTTTACTTATATCTCCATAGGTCACTTGGTCTCCAATGGGTCTCCTTGGACCTATGCCAGCTCTTTAGCTGGCATAAGTCCAAGGAGAGTCAGGGGCAGGTCCTGGCTAGGAAGAGGGTATAGGATCTCATTGTGTGCTAGTGCATCCCTTCCTGCCCCCAGCCTACTCCCCACCTGATCCTCCCCCAAACTACCCCTACCTCTGACCTACCTCTTTATGGGAAGGTTCTGTGACCTGCTGCTGCTGGTACAGAGTGTATTAGCAAAGTGGTAAAACGCTAATATTATAATGCCATTGTACAAATCGATGGTAAGGCCACACCTGGAGTATTGTGTCCAGTTCTGGTCGCCGCATCTCAAAAAAGGCATAGTGGAAATGGGAAAAGTGCAAAAGAGAGCAACTAAGATGATTACGGGGCTGGGGCACCTTTCTTATGAGGAAAGGCTACGGCGTTTGGGCCTCTTCAGCCTAGAAAAGAGGCGCCTGAGGGGGGACATGATTGAGACATACAAAATTATGCAGGGGGTGGACAGAGTGGATAGGGAGATGCTCTTTACACTCTCACATAATACCAGAACCAGGGGACATCCACTAAAATTGAGTGTTGGGAGAGTTAGAACAGACAAGAGAAAATATTTCTTTACTCAGCGTGTGGTTGGTCTGTGGAACTCCTTGCCACCGGATGTGGTGATGGTGACTGGCCTGGATGCCTTTAAAAGGGGATTGGACAAGTTTCTGGAGGAAAAATCTATTACGGGGTACAAGCCATGATGTGTATGTAGAAATGGGCTATGTCAGAATGCCAGATGCAAGGGAGGGCACCAGGATGAGGTCTCTTGTTATCTGGTGTGCTCCCTGGGGCATTTGGTGGGCCGCTGTGAGATACAGGAAGCTGGACTAGATGGGCCTATGGCCTGATCCAGTGGGGCTGTTCTTATGTTCTTATGGTATGTTCCAGCAATAGCAAGCTGCAGAAAGACAGTGTAGCTGCTGCATCAGAAGTTGCGGCTCTATGCTGGCAATCTCAAGATCCAGCAGGGTAAAACAGCATATGATTGAGACTGTAAATCAAAGTACATTTAGGGTCCAATCCTAGAAATGGTTTGCAAACGTTGCAAACGTGCCGTAAGCCTCTGCACCGGCTTCCTCTCTGAGTCTTGCGTTAGCTGGGCTGACACAAGCCGCAAAGGTAGGCAGGGGAGAGGCAGGGAGGAGGAGGGAGGGAGGTGTTCCTGGGCAGGGGGGTGGCCCCGGGGGTGGGAAGGTGGGGAGAAGGAGGCAGGGCAGTTATGCTAGATCCCAACCCCTGTTCCCAGGGAGAACGGAGCGACCTCAAGTCACTCCACTGTCCAGAGGTGGCGCAAGTCCAAGGAGACCGATAGGGGCCAGCGGCCCTTACCCAGGGGTAAAGGGGAAAGTTTCCCCTTGACTCTGGCTAAGCCGCCTTTGGCCACTATGCTGCGCTGGATACAGCGCAAGTTTCTTGGCTTGCTTGTTCCAGCGCAGGATAGGATTGTGCCCTTACACAATCACAGAGCAGACAATTGATTAAACAGCAAATAAGATGAGCTCTTTTAAAGAATAGAATGCAAACTTTTTCATTTGCAGGAAACTATACATTGTCACAGAATATTACACTGTGCCAATAGCAAGGAGGGAAGTCAGCCATTTATTATAAAGGGAAGATATGCATTCCTAGTCCTGAGAAAGAAAACAGTTGTCGTTTCTGAGGTTCAAGCCACTTTATCTTGCCCTTTTCAAATATGCAAGAATGATTGATTTAAGACACTACATAAAACTTCCCTTTCTCACTGTGGGTACTGTTACCGATGAAACACATGTGCCTTGTTTTAACCAATCTCCATGAAAGAAGGATACAAAAGACTCATTTGGGCTAAAATTATTTCACATGGATGATGAAATTTACTGTGTCTTCTTTATAAAAAAATAAAAAATAAAAGGCTGCCATCACAGATGTGAATGGCTCAGATGGACAGAACTGATTGATTCTTCCATAAAGAAATTTTACACACAATCAGGAGAGAAGAAAAAAAAACGTTTGAATTACAGGAATTTGTACAGAATGAGTCCATTCGCAATCAGTATAATCAGATCTTTGATTTGCTTCATTAAAATAGCGTGGCTAGAAATTCAGAAGATAAAGTTGTAGGTAATATTGAATGCTAGTAAAATTTGAATTAAAGATTAATGTTGTCATTCTGTGTTGTGTTGCCCTATTTATTTATTTATTTGTTTGTTTGTTTGTTTGTTTGTTTGTTTGTTTGTTTATTTATTTATTTATTTATTTATTTATTTATTTATTTATTTATTTATTTATTTATTTATTTATTTATTTATTTATTTATTTATTTATATTTTTTGCCATTTTGTACCAAGTACTAGATAATGTGGATTACCTTTCTAGGAAAGTATGGAAGATCATACTCTTGGGGCAAATTGTTAGACTACCAGCCCAGTCCTAACTAACCCCTCCCCCAGCTGATGGAGTTGCACCATTGACTGTGTGCTGTATCCTACAGGGGGCAGTCCCAGAGGCCTCCTCAAAGTAAGGGAATATTTGTTCCCTTAGCTCAGGGTAAGCCTCCACTTCTCTAATAGGATCTGGGGAGGTGGCTCAAGGTGGGAAAATGAGTTGGGATATGAGCAGAGCTACTGCTGCCACCCTTTTCCTTCCTTCAACACATCCCCTTTCCGCCCCAGGCCTCATCCCATTCTTCCCTCTCCAGTCTGCCTACTGACACTGGGGCATCCTGGAAGGCCACTGTTGCACAGCTGCTGCTACTTGCTGTTTCTGTTGGTGTCCTGGTTGCACATCACAGCACATTGATTTTGCAGTACTGGAAAGTGAGTTCCTACAGCTCAGTGGCCTGTTAGAATTGAGCCAGAGGTAATCTTTAATTCCATGTAATTCTACATGTCTGTAATCCTGTCTGAGAACCATTGACAGTGATAGCTAGAAGAATAAAGCTCAAAGATGTGACTTTCCTGCACATTCATGAACATGTGCAGGAAAGTCAGAAGCATGGCTTTAGGTATCTTGTGTACCTTTATGATGACTTCAGATAAACATTGCATGGTATTTCTCAAATGCTGTACACACACTATACACATGTTTTCTCTATGAAATACTGTTAAATATGCCACATCAATAGATTTTAAACTCTCTTCTGGAAAGCATTGGTGTTTTTGGAAGTATGTCAGTTTCCTCAATGGGAAGACCAGTAATGGTGGACATGTTTTCCTGAAAGGCAGCTTGCTTCATCCACCAATACCGAGAGGCAATGGGATGCCTTCTGGGGCACACTCTCAGTTCCCAACAGCAGGTGGTGAGACCAATTGTGCCCCAGGTAAACCAAAACATGTGCCCCAAAACATGTAACATGCAGAGGCTTCTTGGCAGATATGAATGTGCCAAGTGCTCAGTGAAAGTGACTGAAAAAAATAGACCATACATGTACTGTTAGAGCTAGGCCTAACAGTCTTTTGACTAAAGACTTGCAATCTTTTGAAAACCAGTGAATATTAGTTGTCGCTATTGAATATAAGCTGTCAGTACTATTGAATAATAAATTTAATTGCATGTCAGCAACCACATACAGGTGGGGCCTCTTTATTTGTGGATCCAGCATCCAGGAATTTGTCTTACCATGAGAAGGGTGTTAAAGGGTGCTGCAGTGCCATTAAAGGTAGATACAGCTGTGAGATGGTGAGGACCAGGATGCCCAGCGGAGTGCCATGATTGTGCTGCCTTTGCAGAACCTTTCTGTCTGTGGTCATCCAAATGCTCTAGTTGACAGAATTGTGATGCTTGCTGCTCATAGAAAGGGCTCCAGTTCACTGTTTTAAAAAAACAACAACTTTATGTCTTATGATCTCACTACCAGTCCTCTTTCGTCTGCCAGCAGATAACTGCTATAAAATGCAGAAGCACAAACCAGGCACTGACTTTCTGCTGGCTTGCTGTGTTTTAGCAACTAATCCCCCCCCCCCACTCCAAAAAAGACTACTTTTTTGATGCTTCTACTAATTTGGTTTTTACAATTGCTTTGTGTAGAAGTGACACCAGAACCACCTTTCAGAGCGCGATACCAGTCTTTCGAGACTGAAGGTTGCCAATACAATGTGTAGAAGTGGTAAAGAACGTGATGGGCAATAAACTCTCTTTCATTGGTTTCTCCCATTTCTTTGGGAAACTCTAGCAAAAAGTATCATGTCGTCCAGTTCTACGACTACAATCCTATCCACACTCACATGTGCCAATATGCATGTTTTCTCTCTGTAAGGTGTTCCTGTTGGCCCCATGAACTCTGCCTTACTCCTTTCCCTGATTCCTTGTACCCACAGCAGGGTCCTCCCAGTTGGACAGGATGGCTAGGGCTTCTACTCAGGCCTCACAGACTGTCGTGGGGAGGGGTTGGTTCACCCCAGTCTCCTCCACCAGCCTGGGCATTTCCTTCATTGGGCAGAGTTAGAGCCAGCCCTTCTTGGCAGAAGGCACTGGAATGCTCCCCCCCCCCCTTAGAAGCTGCTATCTCCAGCCACCTCAACACATGCCTGCTTTGAACTATAAAGGAGCCCTTGAGTTCCATCCCTTCCTGGGTGAAGCCCTAGTTCTCCTTCCTGAGAACATTGCAAATATCCCCCAGCTGCACTCTGCCTGTGCTGGGCATCTTCCCCTCCTGTGTCTCAGGATGACAAAACCATTCACTTCCCCACTTATCAGGCTCCCTTCCCTATCTCCCCCCTCCCCCCGCCATGCTTCCAAAGAATATGGCCATGCATCCACTATATGCAGCAAGCAGTAAGTGGATGGATCTGTGGAGTGATGGACACCGAATGCCCACCACCTGTGGTAAGGTGTGTAGGTGAGGTGAGGTAAGGTGAGGCAAGGCTGTGTAGGGGAGCAGGAGAGAGGTGGGGAAGGAGTGGAACAGAGTGGAGATGGGAGAAACAGGGAGGTGATGGAACAGGAAGGAGCGTGGATTGGGCCTGGAAAAGTGGTGTGTTCAGCGGCAGCAACACCTACCAAATCCTAAACCCCTTCCTGGGCCCAATCTGCCTTCGCAGCTCAACTTAGACCCATTGGACCAGCATGGGACTTCACTGGCACAGGGGAACAAATGTTACCCTGAGAAAGCCTTAACATGCCAAAACTCCCCCACAGAATACATCGGACATCACATTGCCGCTGTTGCATCACTACGTGTGGAGTTGCAGTGGATTGGGCCATGAAAGTGTACGTGATAATAACAGATTTTTTCCCTGTGTTCATCTCCTTCCCCTACTTGCTCCCTTGCATCACTTTTGCAGCTCAGTCCTAAACAACTTTCCCACATCAATGCAGCTACACAATTCAGCCCCAACATAAGGGGACAAATGGTCCCTTTCCTTGAAGAGGCCTTTGTGACTGACCCGCTACTGTTGGCACAGCTGCATCAGTACTGAAAAGTTGGTTGGGATTGGGTTGTTAGATTGTGAGCCTTTGGGATAGGGACATAATAATATAATAATGGAATATAATGATGAATGTGTTGGATCTCAACCTTCCCCTTCATCAATGGAAGCACCTTTTGGTAATGGAAAAAGGTTCTCTGACAAAAGGACCACTTCCGTAAGCATAGCTTCCATTCATGGAGTGCAAGATTAGGACACAACCCATGTTTTGCTACCATGGGCTGAAATCCTATGCACAGTAAAGCTACTTAACTTCCATTGACTTCAGTGGGATTTTAGAGCATCCTCTGTTCAGGACTACAGCCCATGTTTACCAATGAATCACCATAAGGCTATCCACTCATCTGATGAAATTACAGGTTATAACCATTTCATTAGACTGCAGAAGTCTGTTTCTTGTTCTAGCAGTTCTGTGTTAATAAGGCATGAGAAACCTAAATATAGAATATTTTGGTTAAAAATCAGATTATATTAATTCCCTATGAAGTGTGTTAATAAAAAATGTTAATGGCTGAAATCCTATAAGATCGCCGTTAAGAGTGCAGGTGCAAAAAGGATATTCTACCCTCCCCAGAGAGCAAACTCGTACATACTGTGAAATATCAATTAAAGTTTATAGTTGCCTGGGCTGGGTAAATGTCTTTTTCATGGGAAATGTTTGTTTTGTCTTATGAAGCAATAATTTTGAGTTTAAAATGTGCACAGAATTATGTAGGCACTTGGTGTTATTAAGGAATAGATTTGTTTTACAAGTAAGCTTCAGGGGCAAGCATTCTTAAAATGCAATCCAGATGCGCTATTGGGTGAGAGTAAGTCTCTTGCGCCGGCCTGGAGATGTCACAAAAGTGTTGTAAGGCACTTCTGCACCACCTCAGGAGTCAAGAGGCTGGTGCACATATGTCTGGGGGTCTGGGGAGGGCAGAACAGGGATGTTAAAGGAAGGAGGGAGGGCAGGCAGTGGGTGAGCCAGTGGGAGGACCAGACCTGGGAGGGGTGCAGAGCCAGAATCCGGTACTTATGCCAGAATCTCGCCTCTCTCCTGGGCGGCCCAGCTTTATACCGGGCCACTTGGATCTGCACCACCTCTTTAGTTGGTGAAAGAATACTGAAACATAATGGTGGGACCTGCAGAGCAATTGAGGACATATTGGACCCACAGCAAATGGATTGTATGTTTGAAAAATTCAGTGATCACCATATGGGATAGGACCAGCCACAGAACTACAACTATCAGATTGCTGAAGCAGAATTTTGTCAATGACCACGGTCAAAAAGGCAGCATTATGAAAGACTGAATGGGAAAAAAACTAACAAAGGAAATGTCGGCAGTAGTATGTCTATTGTAAGAAGCTGGCTGACGAACAAGGGGGATTGGCTAGTGGAGAAACATCTGGTATCTGAGAAAGAACAGAATAAATCCATGATTCCGTTTAACACAAGATAAACTGGTGCCAGTGGGGATGCAGCACATTGGTGGACCTGGCTATGGGGCAGACGGGGCAAAAGCCCCAGGCGCTGAGGCTAGGCAGCCTGGGGAGGGGCGCTGAAGCTGCATTCCCCCGCCCCCCTCACGCGTTTCACTTTAAAGAAAACTTTTTTTTTAGGAGGCTTTTTCTGAGCCTCCGTGTGTGGAGAGGGAAGGCTGCTTCCCTCTGCCCCCTGAGCTCACTGCCCGCCCCCCCAGCCACTGCCCTCCTCTCCCATCACTCCATTGCCCACCACCTGCTCCACGTTTTCCTTTCCTTTTTAATGCTCCGCTGAGGTCCTTGTTTCTTCCTTCCCCAAGTCTCCAGCCGGCTCAGCGGATCAGTATCCAGCAGGCTCCTGGTTTTTGTCTTTGGAATGTCTCAGGGCACTTCACTGGCTGATCCTCAGCCAGTCATGAGCCGCCCTCCTCTGGTGGCCTCCCCCCCACCCATTCATTCTCTATTCCAATCATGCTGGCTGCCTGCCTGCCTGCTCCTGACTCTAGCCAGGTCTACTCAGAAGTAAGTCCTATTTTGTTCAATGGGGCTTACTCTCAGGAAAGTGTGGGCAGGATTGCAGCCTTTGTTTACCCCAACTGGAGGGTAGTTTAAAAGAAAGCCATCCTGTTGCAAGTACTGCTTTGCTCAATTGCAGGGGGGGGGGGGAGAGAATTACATTATTTAGCTTTTTCAAAACAAAAATACTAAAAAAAACTTTATATATATATATATATATATATATTTTCTTGTTTGTGAAGTGAGTAGTACAGCACCTGCTGGCCTTAGGGAGGAGGGAGGCAGAACTGGGTTATTTAGCTTTTTTAAAAAAATTATTTTCTTGTTTGAGAAAATGAGCAGTGGCAAGGTCTTGCAGCCACCCCCTCCCTGCCAGTATTTCTCTACCCAGCCTGTAATTAGTCGGTGGAACTCCTTGCCACAGGAAGTAGTGATGGCAGCTTGCCTGGATGCCTTTAAGAGGGGATTGGACAAATTTCTGGAGAAGTTCATGACGGGTTACAAGTCATAGTAGGTATGTGCAGGCTCTTGGTTTTAGAGGCAGGCTGCCTCTGATTGTCAGATGCAGGGGAGGGCACCCGGAAGCTGGTTGTGTCTGTTGTCTTGTGTGCTCCATGGGGCATTTGATGGGCCACTGTGAGGCACAGGAAGCTGGACTAGATGGGACTTTGGCCTGATCCAGCGGGGCTCTTCTTATGTTCTTAATAATAGAAACCACCATTCATAATCTGCTGAGAGGCAGGGAATTGGTCTATTATTAGACTGTTATTCTGTGCTAATAATAATATATATGCAGTAAAAAATGAAGACCTGAACTTAATGAGTACTGCGGCTGATCAGGGCCTAGGAGAGGGGGATAAAGGGGGTAATTTGTACCCGGGCCCAGGGTCAGAAAGGGGGCCCAGGAACCAAAGGAGGGGGCCCAGATTGTTCTTGGGATATTATCTTTTCCAATCTCACCAAAACTCACTGCCTGCACATGACACTGGGGACACAACCACACGCATGAAGTGGCAACTGCTGCTACAATGCATATACAATGCAATACAAGGCCCAGGAATGCATCCATGACCCTTCCTAACACAATCAAATCTGGGAGGAAACTGGCCTGCTACAGTAGCTTTTTGGCTTGTGGATCCCATAACCATGAAGGAGTGTATCGGGCAGCGATTTTCAACCTTTTTCACCTCATGGCACACTGTCAAGGCACTTAAATTGTCAAGGCACACCATCAGGTTTTTGATAATTGTCAAGGCACACCATGCTGCCAATGGAGGGCTCACATCCCCATTGACCCTACTAATAAATGATTTTCCCCCAAATTCCTGTGGCACACCTGTGAACCACTCGCGGCACACCAATGTGCTATGGCACAGTGGTTGACAATGGCTAGTATAGGGGTTGAGGGACACACTTGCGGGGCTATGGCTGCTGCAGAAGTTCATTTTGGTGCACACAGCACATTGTCCATTCTAGTGCAAGCCTAACTATGGTGAAGCTAATTTTCTGCAATGGATTTTCTATTTTTCAAAGATTTTAGAGAGACTTAGGAGTGTGTTTGGATTTCCATATTACTTTACCTAGCTGCCAGTGCCACATGGTCAGGTAGACCTGGGCTCCGTATCAAGAAGCCTGGTAGACCTGGTCTCTAAAGACTGTTCTGGCTGTCAGCACCCTTCCCCTGGCTTATTTGGTCCTCTGTTCTGCCTGCCCCCATTGCCCCCCTCCTCCTTTGGGAAGGGGCCCAAAAGAAGCTTTGTACCCCCTGATAAAATTCTTCTCAGAGGCCCTGCTGCTGATGGTTTATTTTAATGCTCTAACTCCAATGCTCCTTACTGTTGTTTCACATAAACAAATCATGCATTTGCTTGCTACAGTGCTGTGTTCAGTAATACACTATTGTGCTATCCTGGCCTTCACTGTTATTTAGTCTACCACTTAGGCCAGGGGTGTCAAACATAAGGCCTGGAGGCCGGATGCGGCCCGCGGAAGCTTTTTATCCGGCCCTCAGGCTCTCAGCTGCTGAGCAGTGCTGAGGTGTTACGGCTAAAAGGGCAGCCCACATGAAAATTGGGCTCTCCCATATCTTGAAATATGATAAAGATTTGCATGTTTTCTCTTCTGTCATTTGTAGTTAATGAATTCCTAAGTGAGAAAAAGTGCTTAATTTTGGTTACGAGTTGTTTAATGACATCACTTCCTGCCTAACGACATCACTTCCAGCCCTCAGCAGGCATCATGAATGCCATTTGGCCCTCCGAATGAAATCAGTTTGACACCCCTGACTTAGGCAGCTATCTGCGGGAAACAGAGATAAAGAAAGCAGGACTAAATTGGCCTTGCCTTAGGTTGAGTCACACATGTCTCTTTTGCTGGCCTTGTGGTTTTCGCCACACCCAGAAGTATGGGTTTGCTTGCTACAGTGGTGTAGCCTTGAAATCATTTATCAGATGTGAGATGGCTAATGCTGCTGTGTTGTGCTGCTTCTCCAATGTAGTGGTGTCTACCCTTCGCTGCTTTCTGTGGGAAACAGAGATGCTAGACTGGCCTTACCCTGGCCTGTTTCTAGTATGGCTTGTTTCTATGCTCTCTGTGAACCACTCACACAAGTCTCTTTTGCTTTCAGTGAACTCACATGCATGTGTCTGTATTGTTGTCAGTGTCTCACTAACGCTGCAAATCTGGTCTTATGGTTTTATGCCATAAATATTTATGTTGCTCTTAGTGTGTTCAGCAGGGTTCTTCCCTATGCTCTCAAGCAGTTCAGTGCTGCAAATCGAGCCTTCTGTGTGACATTAATATGCTGCTGTGCTGCTTGTCCAATGTGGTGCTGTCTATCTTAGGCAGCTGTGTGTCAGGCAGCTTTTTAAAATCACATAGTTTTGCAAATAATAAATTTAATTAATTAATTAAATTATATATTTTAATTAATTAATTAATTAATGGGGCGCCAAAATTTTACTTTGTCCCAGGTGACAGATGGCCTTGGTACGCCACTGATGCAGCACAAAGGAAAATGAGGATGCTCTTCCAGGTTTGTAGTGCATGACATCACCTGAGGTGTGCAGAAGAGAACACTGGGCTATGTAGATTGTTCTGAAAAGAGCACTGGGCTA
Organism: Tiliqua scincoides; assembly: GCF_035046505.1. Classification (NCBI taxonomy): domain Eukaryota; kingdom Metazoa; phylum Chordata; class Lepidosauria; order Squamata; family Scincidae; genus Tiliqua; species Tiliqua scincoides. The sequence goes on along the minus strand of NC_089824.1, from coordinate 37,757,576 downwards.
CACAGACTACACACACTGCAACTGTTTTGTAAGTAGTGGTTTAGGACAGTGGTTCTCAAACTGGTAGGCTGTGACTCGCCATCCTGGGAAGCACTAGTCTCTGTCCCCTTAAGGAGCATAATGGAGGGTGGCAGGAACAGGATCATGCTGCTGCCAGGGACTGAAAGGTTGTTTTTGTTTTTAACTTCCCCCTGGCAGCGCTGGCCTCCAGGGGAGTGCAGGGAGCCTGTGGATGCCTCTGCAGGGCTCCCCAAGGCTCAAAATGACTAAAAATTGTGATTGGAACCCACTTATATTTTCACAATCAAAAACTGAAACTGGGTTCACAATTTTTAGTCATTTTGAGCCTTGGGGAGCCCTGTGGAGGCACCCACGAGGCTCCCCGCACCCCCCCCCCCCAGACTGGAACTACAAGGGATAAGTTAAAAAAAAACAACTTCAGTCTCTGGCAGCAGCACAGTCCATTGCCCTGCTCCTGCAAACACTTATGTAGTTCCCAAATTCTGAGTAGAAGTTTCTTATGACTCATGGCACACAATAATGAAAAAAGAAATGTCACTGGTCTTTTCATTTATATAACAATTTTATGGGAACATCCCTTAAAGCTAGCAATATAATCATTTAAGGAAAAAGCATAAAACAGTATTTATGCCCATAGGAAAAGAAAAACAGACGTCAATACTGAAAGAGTTAGCAATACCACAGAAACCTCAATGGTAAAACAAAGAAACTGTAGCTGTATTTATTTTTGCTAATTCAAAGTTTAACTGCAGTATGTCACAAATAATGCCTTATAATTCATCTAGCAGGGGGGAAAAAAGGCCAAAAGGCCTGGTCTGTGACAAAGAAACGGAAAATGTTCAATCATTACATTGTTCACTGTTATGAACTTTATTCTTCACAGGCCACATTGTTTATGAAGTCATGGACAGACCTTGAAAAGATGCAGGAGATGCTCAAAATTGTTGATCAGCGGGAGCTAGAATCCCTGGGTTAAGCATTTTCGGTAACCTCTCAGATTTCTGATGGGTGAGGTACACACACACATCTCCCATTCCCTGTAAGAATCTATCATGCAGCCTGTAGGTGCATCTGTGCAAAGGCACTGAGTGAAGAGGAAGAGGAGGAAAAGAGGCAGAAGGACTGATGGAATTTTCCCATGTGTGGGTGATGCCTCCACAGGCAGGGAATGGCCATGTTTCATATAAACATGGGCAGCCCAGGTAAGAAGCAATGTGATGCAGCTTGCATCAAGGCAGGTGCTGGGAAGAGCAGCAGATTTGGGGTGCCCTTCACCCAACCTCCTTCCGGTCCCCCATGGATGCGAGCTACATTGATCTGTCCCTGTGTGCATCTAGTAAGGGAGAATTGGATCATTTCCTTCCCTCCCTGCTTTCTGTCTTCTCATGGAGCTTAAAGTTTATAGGGAAAGCGTAAGGAAGGAGCTCTTTGCTAGCCCTCCTTTCACTCCATACTCATGTAGTATTTAAAGTTTAATGGGATGCATCCCCTTTAACTTTTAAACTCTGTGCAAGGAGGGAGCATGGTAAGGAGGTAAGGAATTTTACTTTTTCCTACTCCCTCCAGTGCTGCTCCAAGAAGGGGGGGGGGGGAGAGACTGCCATGCTCCAGATCACCTCTCCTTGCTTACTTGGTGTTTTGACAGGTGATTTTGATCCTGCCCCATTTAGAACAGGTTGATAAAAAGGAGTACTGCGCCCTCCATGTGCTACACCTATTTGATATGAATGGAAGCAGTGCAGCCTGGGAATCCAAACTGCCCTGCTTCCATTCATATCAGACAGAAGCAACATAGAGCACGAAAGGCTACCCTACTGTGCTTTTGGCAAAAAAAGAGAAGGGGGAACTGGGATGGGCCCATTCATTTGCCCACCTGCCTGCCCCTCACATCCTTGGAAAATGTGTTTGTGCACAAAAGTGGCTTTTAGGCAGATTGCAGCAGTGCAGGGGCACACCCTGTCTTGGGCTGACCATACATGTTAAATAGTGGGTTCATGCAAATAAGGGAAGGCATAGAGATAACAGCTCAATACATTTATTTCATCTTCAGAACAGAGCCTGGCAATGAAAGCACAAGGCAAACACCCCTGGCTTTATACCCCTTACCTCCGCCCAGATTCCCGATGATAGGTGCTGTTGAAACACTAAACCAGAGGGCCAATCGGACGGTAGGATTTCGATCCTCCATGCGATTGACCAACCATAAGACTGGGCCAATCAGTTATGCAGGATTTCAATCCTGCATAACTTGCATACATAACACCACACATCAGAATGATTCTAATGAATTAACAATCTTACCCAACCCTAGAACTGACTTTGGGGTAAATCAAACTTTTAGCATTTTCTGAATAGGATTTCTTACAACTTCTAAAAATGAGGAAAAGGTGAATTACATTATTAATACAAGTTTAAAGTTTCATAAAATGCGACCATGGATACAACTAAAAATATAATGCCCATAATTTATAGATAGAGAACTGGGAAACCAACTTTACATTGTTGACAGCAGGCAACTTCTTGACTGCGTCAGGCCTAGATAAGAGAATTCTCACTGCCTTGGGACTCCTGCATTTACACCACAGCTTATTTGGTCCTCTCTGTTTTAGTTTTGTTGGCAAAAGAAGTGGCAGTGCCCATTATGCCTTCTATAACCACACTTCTGATGTGCTCATAGCAAGTTCAACTAGCTCTGAGTTTACCAGAACGAACAGCTTGTCCAGGTAATTCTCCCACTTCTGTCTGGTGAACCTCAGAGCAAGTTCAATAGCCTTTTGTGCTCTTCAATGGGAAATGTTTTCTTGCAGTAACATTAAAACAATGATGTTAAGATAAAATGAGAGGTCCAATAACCCAGTAAAGTCAGACAATGTTGGTATTTCTGTCTTCCAGTTCCTGTCTGCCCTGCTCACCAAGGTCAGCTACACTGAAGACCAATTTATGTACTCACAGCTAATATTGTGGCTGCAGTTTCAGAACTGACATGAATTAAATTGGTCTTGAGTGAGGTAGCATAAAAAGTTACCTTCTTGGATCACTGTGCCCGTCAGGGCTCTCAATAAATCTTGCAAAAGGTAGCATTCCACTGTTGCACATGCTCCCAAACGTTCTTGCCTTACAAAAGAACCTTGAAAAGGAAACAGATGAAGTTTCTTTGAAGTCATATTTCATACCAGTAAAATAATCAACTGGAGTGGTTCTCCTCAATTACTCAAAGGGTGTCAGAAAAAGTTGTTAATGAGATCTTTCCCCTTCAGCCCCAGAATTCCTAATTTGGTTGTTGCCAAATCATGTCTAAGAAACTGAGAATGCATGAGAAGATAATCAACAAAGTATTCCTTTAAAAAGGTGCATTCCGCATTAACCATGTTCGTCTCAGAGAATGTATGATGTTTTCATATTCAAATGCAAAAGACATTTAACAAGAAATAAGTCTGATTGACTCAACAGAATCATATAACCTACTTCTCACTAAGGGTGTTTACATAATGTTGGTAGTGATCCTGCTGTGGAAGAGTGCACATTGTAGTTTGAGGACCCAAACCAAATTCTCCCCTGCACTGAGCTCAGGAAAAACCTATTCTTTGGGTTTCAACAGAAGCTGGTTTCGGAACATGCTGATTAGCTGGCCTTTGTGTCAATCACAAAGTCACCTTCCCCACCTGTGGGCAGTTCTCCAATCATAATAATCAGTTTTAAAAGTGTTAAAATGTGAAAACTGTGATAATTGTGCAAAGCACTTAAAGGAAAAAAAAAAAGGCAGCAGCCAGCGTAGTGATAATACATACTTTGGCCCAAATTCTAACCAACTTTCCAGCTCTGACATAGTTGTGCCAGTGGGGCATGTGCTGCATCTTGCAGTTGTGGAGAAGTCAAGGAGACCTCCTCAAGGAAAGGGAAAGTTTTTTCCCTTAGCTTGGCGCTGCATTGCCCTTACCCTGGTGCTGGAAAGTTGGTTACGATTGTGCCCTTTGTAGAACAAAGGGCGGAAGGCAAAAGTCATGCTGAAGGGAAAAAACCCATCGTACAACCTAGCTTAAGTGTAAGCTGCCCAAGAGACTCGAAAGGCCATGTTTCGTGTAACTTTCTCATTTGGCACTGTAACTTCTGAATACCCCGGCGTGCCTCTAGCTTCCAGATTCTGGAAGCTTGTAGAATGTGAATCAGACCTGCATCCAAATACGTCAGAGTTTATAAAATTGACTATTGTTTAGCTTCTTTTCCTCTTAAGTCTTAATGCATCTGGAAAGGCAATCTGTATTGCTGCTCAAGTGGTCTATGAACGGCCTTCCATTTTCACTGGGACTTGATTACATGGAATGTGTCTGTGTAAATGGCAGTCTTCATTTAGAGGAGGCGTCTTTGTGCACGATTCTTTGATTTTATAATACATGAAAATTATGAAAATTAGAGGAGACAATTTAAAAGTCATCATGTAAAAGCCAAGAAGACTTTTCATGAGTTGCCTCCGTTAGAGAAAGGTTTTTTTTTTCCTGGGGAAAAAAGATTCTTAAAACAAACTATAAGAACATAAGAACAGCCCCACTGGATCAGGCCATAGGCCCATCTAGTCCAGCTTCCTGTATCTCACAGCGGCCCACCAAATGCCCCAGGGAGCACACCAGATAACAAGAGACCTCATCCTGGTGCCCTCCCTTGCATCTGGCATTCTGACATAACCCATTCCTAAAATCAGGAGGTTGCGCATACACATCATGGCTTGTACCCCATAATGGATTTTTCCTCCAGAAACTTGTCCAATCCCCTTTTAAAGGCATCTAGGCTAGACGCCAGCACCACATCCTGTGGCAAGGAGTTCCACAGACCGACCACATGCTGAGTAAAGAAATATTTTCTTTTGTCTGTCCTAACCCGCCCAACACTCAATTTTAGTGGATGTCCCCTGGTTCTGGTATTATGTGAGAGTGTAAAGAGCATCTCCCTATCCACTCTGTCCATCCCCTGCATAAACTATGTTTTAATATGTCAGTGGAAACCAAATTTGCAAGAGTAAAGGGCTTCTGTTGAGTTTTCTCAGTTCAGCTAATTGCATCTTAGGACATAAAGTGTAATTAGACTGGTAAAATAAATTTTGCTAATGGTATTGAAACTCAAGGGAGAATCACTGTTCAGATTAATCCCCTAATTCTCCTCTCTCCTGCATTGATTATAAGTCTAGAAATGCTATAGGTCACTCTTTTACAAACTTCTGCCTTCAAGTGGTTCTTTCCATGTTGGTTCAGGCTGGTCTACAGATAAAGCAGGACAAGGTGGTAGAATGCTAAGATGACAGAATGGACTGCACTCCTTTGGGCTACAGGTGGGGATCACATTTATAAACACTTCCCTTGTGTGAAAAACAAAACCCTGCAAGTAGAAAATGAGCACACAGGACTAGGAGAACAATTTTCCCTTGACCAGAAGAACTTGTGGACAAATTGTATGCCCAGATCAGTGGCTTCCACTCTTGCAGAGCGATCTTTCTACAAACATATTCGGACAGGAACGTTCCCACAAGAGTCATGTGAAGACTTCTTTTTGGGATTTGTGTTATGCATCCTGAAGCATTACAGAGAAATTTTGTAGCAAAGCTCAAGAGAGTGAAAACGATTTGCTTAGGATGAATGTATTCACCAGTGCATTATTTCACAAAGTTTAAACAGAGTTTCAGGCCACAGTTCATCTATCACTCCTTGAAAGAAAGCGAGCCTGAGCTAATGCTCTCTGACAAATATTATGTTTCTTGGGCAGCCCTGTGCTGTCTTCCACATTTCCTGGCCTACTTTGATTAGATACATAAACAACCTTGTTAAAACATTGCTTGAGTTTTGCTGTTGAAAATGCAAGATAAGAATTCCATAAAGATTCATCAACACTTTTGATGCTGTCTAGACCCAGAAAACTTTGGAGATCAGAGAGTCTTCTTCTGGGCACAAAAATGAGTCAGTAGGCTAATAACAATGATTTATGAGTGTCTTTTAATAGATCTCAGTAAGATGGAAGGGAGGGGGGAGGATGTCATACTTCACTCAGGCTGACTGCCTCCTATGTGTGAGAGGAACTAGAGGAGGAGGGTAGGAGGGGGTGAAAGAGAACCACAAGGCAGGAGAGCATCCATGAAGTATGTCTGATATTGCCAAAGGTGCTGGCAGACTTGCAGCTGCTAACAAGCATCACTCAGAAGGCTTCTGATGAAGGCACAAAGGGGACCAAAGATGAAAGGGAGGGTGGCAGATCATGAAGGAATTAATGAAAGATTCACAGATAATTGTATCTTGGCCTAATTTAAGGCTAGTGTTTAAGTCAGGGCTCAAAACATTAAGAAAAAACTGAACGCCCAGATCCATTTCCTCCTTTGGAAATAAAAGAAGCTGGGCTTCCCTAAGGTGCCAATCAGTGAATCATTGAGGAGAGTCTTTTAAATGCACAATGAAGTGAGAAGCAGAGGGGGAAAGTATGCACTTCTGTTCACTTATCAATACTAAGGCCAAAACTTCATCTTCCAAATATGAAAGCCTTTGCTACCCACCAACTGAAATTTCCCTGTGGTCCAGCTTCACATTTTTGGCCAACTGTCTCAGAAGGAGAGTATGCTGGATGGCCATAAGGCTTAGCAAAGAATACAAAGCTGTCCAAAACTGAGCCTCTGGGCCGGTATCAGGCTGCTAGGAGTCCTGGGGCAAACTCTTGTATTAGATCCCCTGTGGTGTCTCCCACCTTCTCTATCGCATTGGCCACTATCACTGCTACTCGTACTAAGGTTTCAGGAGTTCCCAACCAAGTAATGCCTCTGATGGGTGTTTGCCTTCTGTTTGTACCCAACCTGGTTGATTCCTAAGGCCACCTCTACAAGATCAATCCAACCTAGTGCTGTACACTCCAATTGGTTGCTGCTCTCTGAGGTCTCGGGCAGAGGTTCAGGTTTTCCTATCTCCACTTCCTAAGATCTTTTTAACAGGATAATCACCAAGAACTGTATGTGGGATCATATGCAATGAAAGGGTGTGCTCTACCCCAGTGCTTGGAGCATATAGACAGGGTTGTTTTCAGTTACAGAATGGATATGAAAATCAGAACCACATCTGCTCACATTTCTCAAATTCTCAAGGTCCCCAGAAGTGTTCTTACCAGATGCAGTATTAGCAGAAAGTCTGCAGCTCTATGTACATTGACAAGTGTGACTTTATATAATTCATAACTCCTTTGAGAATTTGTTTCTATTTACAAAATATTTCTCCATAAATACATAAGATTTAGTGTAGGCTCATGAAATGCTAATTTAAAAATGATCTATCAGCACAGATTTCTGGTTATTTTTACCCTGTCTTTCAAATTAAAAGCCCTCAAAGAAGATTACAAAAAAATAATATTAAAATTACATGGAAATAATTGTCTGACTTCTCCTCTTGCTATGGCCAGGTGGAATGGCTGCAAGTGGACACAGATGGGGGGAGCCAGATGTCAGATGGTCTTACAGATGTAGGAACCACCCTAACCCAATGTTCCTGAGATGACCTGAGATCAAGCTGAGCTTTTGTGCATGTTCCAAGCAAATGTCCACAAAAGCTCAAGCCTTTGCAAGCTATCAGTGTCCTTCCTCACAGAAGGTTTGAATATGCCCACAAAAGATGGAACCATCTTGAACACTGACTACTCAAAAAGATTTGCAAAGGTTCAAAAGAAAAAGAACTTTTACAAGTGTTCAGTTTGCTTGCAAAGGTCCAAATTTGCAGGTATATTCATGCTTGTCTTAATCTTCCTCAGGAAGACTTGAGCAGGCAAGTTCAATATTCAATCTCTCCTAATAGGATGGTCACATCTCTAGTTGGTCTCAGCCACACCCACAGAGGGCACCTGGCTCTCAGTCCTTTCTGTCTGCTGCAGATGGACGGAGCTCTTGAAGGGGAAAAGTTGGGCTAAGTGGCTGGGTTCCATCCATAGCCTCTCCCACTTGTGCACCAGAGAGTTCCTATTTTCATCTGTGAGATACTGGAGAATATGTTATTTCTGTCATTTTTTATGGAGACAAGCTGATGAAATTTCTTGATGTGCCTGCTGTCTGAGAGATCATGAGGAGAAGGTGTTTTGATGGTACCTTCAGAGTGAAATTAGGAGATAAACTCAAATATTTTAAGCTAGGTCTGCCAGGACAATAGAGTGGGAAAGCTTGATTTAAAATATACAATTTAGGGACACGATCCAGCCAAAGTTGAGATGCATTTAGATCCATGTAGGATAGAGTTGCACACATGCCTAACTCTTCCTGAAATCAGTGGCATTTAAATATAATTTGCTTGGATTGCATTTTAAATAGATTATAGCCATAACCATGAATGAGATAATCTAGAGAGGTCTGACTAGTTCTGCATACCCAGACTCCTGTTTCTCAAACAGCAGCTTCCCAGTACACATCACAAACACATTCTGCAGTTCAGAGAGAGTTTCAAAAGCAGTTTCTGATATTCAGTGGAGCTCTGCCATTGGGCGATAGGCAGGGGGAAGAGTCCCTTTGGATTCACACAAGCTCCATAAATGTGTCTAAAGTAGTTCTCTGGATTGTGGCCTATATGTCCATTAGCTATAAATCCAAATCCAATTGCTATAAATCCATTAATAATTCTACACCTCATATTCTCAACCCGGGGGGACGGGGGACTTTTTGGATATAAATATTTCCTAAGCCTTGTTCACACTCAAAATTCTAGCTAATCCCTGATGCATAGAAATATTTTGATGCCGTGGACAATACACTAGCAACTCAAAAAATACACAGCTAACTATTTAACCGTGTTGCTCACTCAAAGGTACACCCACTCTACTGCTGTTAAAAATCACAATACTTGTTCCTTTAGTGGAAAAACTCTCAGTGTACACACAATTGGATGCAGACTCGTTTTCAGATTTCCTACATTGCAGAATGCCTGTGTACCTACAACAGAAGTCCTGCATGTTTATAAAGGGTGCTGGGTCATCTTCTAAAGCTCATAGTACGATCCTATCTTTATGCAGCATCAGTAGACCTAGGCCTGTTTACCGTCAACTGGATTATTGCATCATGTGCCCTCAAACTGTGCTCTGAGATTTGAAATTAGTATTGGACCCATGCACAGAGGGACTATGTTAATCCATCCATACAACTCAGAGATGGTATGAGCATCCTGAGGACCTTATTCTTTTGTTTTTCCCATCTCTTAATCTCCCATCTCTCCCAGTGCTTTCCCATTGGTTTTTCCCATCTTTTTCCCTGCTGAAGAAGTTTGTGTTGAAGTACCACTGTGAGATGTTACAGCCAAAAGAAAGGCAGCCAAACATATCTGTGTGACTTGGAAATCTTTTGGACAGAATTTATACAAGACCACACACACTCCAGTCATTGCACCACCTGTCACACATTTCTTGCCAGTTACTGCTTGCTGTGTTAAAGCGATCTTAATATGCTTGTGTGTTTGCCTTTGGGCTGCCTGATAATTTTACTGCAGCATATTCTTTATACACATTTTCACAGCATATTAGTACTTTAACATGCTGAGGAAACCATACAATATTTAGCACATTTGGGTGGGAGTTTCATACATGAATTACTTGCCTTCATTATTGCATGGTGAATCACTACAGATAATTTTATTCACCAACTCGGCTACCATTCTGGTGACCATAGGTTCATTTCTGAGGGGAAATTATCACTAGAAAGTGACCATCACCCTCAGATAGTGCCAGGTGGAATGGTCTTGTAGAAGTGTCCCCATGTCACTACTGTACATCTGTTTCTAGAATTCTCACATCCTGGTCACATGTTAGCATGTTCTGGACATTGATAATATGGCAGTATCTGAAGGGGAAGGGTGGAAGAGTGCTCAGGAAAAGGATTACAGTGGTGATGGAGGTGGAGGGATAGTGACTGGGACAGTGGCTGGGTGGAACAACCAGGCAGACAGTGCGCAAAGGGTCATGGTGAGTAGGCACAAGTTATGAAGCACCCTCTGCCATGCATACCAAGGCTTTTATGGCTGGAATGTCCAATTAAAAGTGTCCAGGCTTGAAGGTCATGATCCAGTAAAATGAATCATCCTCTGGATCATGGAACCTTTGAAAATGCCCTCCACAGATGGGGGTGAAATGTTAGTCAAAAGACATTTTATTGGACATTTATTTTATTTTATCCAGGCATTCAAGCCTGGATACTTTTGATTGGGCCCCCTGCCAGTTCACTACTTCTCCTAACTTGCTCCTTGAGTTGGCTCAGGTGGTCTCATGGATGGGCTACCCTGAATATTGGTGGTAAGAAATCTAAATTCTCTATTCTATTCAATTCTATTCTGATTTGGCAAAGCTAGATGTGACATGGAAGATCCATGATGGCTCTCAACTGTGGACATGGAGGTAGTAGGTTCCTGTCATTGAGAGATGAACCACCCATATGCCATGGCTCACCAGCCACTTGGTAGATTTTCCAACCAGCATCATAGCCATCCCCATCAGTGAAAGTCTTTTGAGGTGCAGGGGTGTGGAAAAGAACACCCAACCTACATGGTGAGCCACTGCTCATGAATGTGCCAGCACTGTGATGACAGCCACCATGTGGAGCAATCTAAGGGCACAATCCTAACCAGGTCTACTCAGAAATAAGTTCTATTTTGTTCAATGGGGCTTACTCTCAGGAAAGTGTGGTTAGGATTGCGGCCTAAGATATACTTCACATGGCAGCTGTGATGTGTAAACCAGCCACAGTTCAATACTTTAATTGTACATTTTATGAGCTGCTACCCAATACTGATCCAGGTGACAAATGCAGCTTCAGCAGGAAAACACACACACACACACACACACACACACACACACACACACACACAGAGAGAGAGAGAGAGAGAGAGAGAGAGAGAGAGAGTGTGTCTTCCACCTATTCATCTGCTCTCTCCTGGCAATGCACTCACTTCTTTCTCTCCCTCCTTTCAAAATGTTATCATGCTGCTGTCTGCTCCTCCTCGCCCAAGTGATCTAGTAGGAAAGAAGGGCCAGGATGACACAGTTAGCAGTGCATGTTCAAAGAACAGGAACCACAGCCACTTATTTGCCCACTTGGCTCTTGAAGGTGGAACCCATGCTGCAGTTTGCGAGGTGGGTGGGGCCTAGCAATTGGGCAACCTGAAAACCACTGATCGAATTATTGCCCAACAGGGACATAAAGTGAGATTTATTTCCAAGTAAAGATTTGGCCTTTATTCAGTTTATATTTATATGCCTCATTTCTAAATTATGCCTAGGAACAGAGTATGAATTCATTACTATTTTTGTTAAAGTACTGCAGTTCATTGTAGCAATTTTAAAGCCCTAATCGCTGAGAAAAAAAAGCAGAAAAGCAAAAGTCAATGTCCTCACGCAGTGACATTTTAAATATTCATTTTCTTTGGGATACTACATGCTTTATGAGTGTCTCAGGATTCATTTGAGTATTGTTGAGCTTATTCATATAGCTGGATGATGATTTTACAACTCTGCTGGAGATCAAGCAGAATGAAATAGTGACTCATCGTTCATGTTCTTGCTTTATTGACCCCATCCTGAACTTTCTCCACATGTCTCTCTCTCTCTCTCTCTTTCCTGAGAACTATTAGTAACATTTTTACTCATCTTCTATTTGAAGACCATCAGAATAAGCACGCTCCTTGCTCATCTCCAGCTCAGGCACCAACTGATTTTTCACCTGCAGCTCATCATCTCCTCTGCTTGAGTTTGGCCTTCCAAAGACTGACTTCATTATCCATGGCCCAGATTCAGGAAAGCACTTAAGAACATGAACCACACCAGGATGTGCTTCAATGCATCATAGTTTCTAAATGGGATTGCAACAGTATTCATATGGCTGATCTTTGTTTTTGTGGCCCCCCCCCCTCCAAGTTTCTAGCCATATGCTGGAAATATGAAGACTGCAGGCTGCCCAGTTACAGTCCACACATTGCATACATACATGAACAGGATCAATTAAATGTGGGTCATTTAAATGTGACATAGAAGATATATTATACACAGCCCAAAACTAACCCACAATGGAACAGGCAGTGGCATTACTAGGAGGGTATGTGGGAGGTGCAGCCCACACCGGGTGAATGTGCTGAGGGGTGAACACGTACTGGGGGGTGACACCACTAGTGACCAAAATCACTAAAATGGGGCTACTCAGATCTGCATCACCTAAAGCGGTGGCACAGATCCGAGCAGCCCAGAACTGCACCAGGTCCTTCAGGAATAGGGTTAGGATCAGGCCCAAGTACTGGATTCTGGTCCCACCCCCACTTGGCTGTGGCCCATCCATGCTGGCCCGATTCAGCCAGAGCAGACCTACAATTCCTCCAGCACAATGGCACAGGAGGCAGCCTCCTGGCTCCCGAGTTATCACAGAATTGCCTTACAGCACTTTTGCAACACTCTGAGGCCAGCGCAGGGGAAATGTGCTGGCCACACTCAGAATCAGGATTGCTCCGTAAATCTCCGAACATTGTCTTCTTTGATTGAAATTACAGTGGGGACAAGGGTTTGAATGGAAATGCACAAGATCCCTCAAGGAGATAAGGTGTGGTGTCAACAGTGGCACCTTGCTCTGGCAGGCAAGCATGGGGTTAACACCAGGGCCTTAGATTGCAATGAGTGTGCTGCACAGCTGCAGCCACTTGGGGGCAAAAAGGCCTCAGGGTTAAAAGCAGCACCTGGAGGAAGGAAAAGGGTGTGGCTAGTAGGAGGAGGAAAGCTTGGAGGAAGGAAGGAGAGGGAATAAACTGACAAATTAATGAACTGAGAAACTGATGGACTACTTTATATCTGAGCCTGCCATCCTAGATACGCTTACTTACCTGGGAGTAAGTTTCAATGAACTCTGTGGGACTTACTTCTGAGTAGATGTGCTCAGGATGCTGCTGCCCTTTCCCTTGCTAGGAACAAGCACCATCACTGAACAGAGTGGAAATAATACCATCAAGTTATATATCATTCAGTGCATAATTTCATGCAGAATGCAATAAAACAAACCGCATCAAAATCTCTATTCTATCAAAAGTTATAGCCAAAAAAACCAGCAGTGGCAGGGTGATAGTGCATTACCACACCCACTGCCCGCTGTGTGGGAGGAGGTCCATCATGGGGGTGACATGCTGGCCTCCTGCACTGGGTGATGCAAACCCTAGTGACGCCACTGATTTTGAGAGCATTTATCACAATCAAACATGTCGGACAGTGGTTCCCAACCAGCTGTTTGTGTGGGTGGGGAAGGGGGTTGGGGGGGCAGTGACAGTGCTGCAGAGATCGCAGCACAGCCGCTGCCAAGAGGTTTTTTAAAAAATGAACCTGTTGGGCAATGCTGCAGGGTCCTGGAGGCTCACAGCCTCTGCTGATCTTGTCTGTTTCTGCTGTAAACAACCCTTATTTCCAATCTAAAGCTACTGCCTTTAGACTGAAGGGCTTTGTAAACAAGTTGCGGAGGAGAGCAGGAGGAGCACTGCCCCCAGGTAAGTAGAAAAAGCCCATTGGCAACAGCAGTGCTTCAGTCTCTGCCATTGGAGCAGGGTCATTCCCCTTAAGTGGGAATGCGCTGCTTCTGGTTTCTCTGGTATGTTGCGTCCCAACAATTTGGGAACCACTGATGTAGAAAATGTTCCAATGACATATTAACATAAGCAATCACATCATTCAGTGCTGCAGTTCCTAGTTCATTCTCCTGTACAGATTTTGTATCACTCCCCCAACAGTGTAAGTGGAAGGTCTGCTGCCCCAGGGCACACCTCCCAGGGCTGCCCCTTTCGAACATGACCAGAGCAGCCACGTCCAGAGTACGTTCTGAGGCCCAAGGCAGCCTCCTCGGGGCTCAGAAGGTTTTTGTTCCTGGGGGAAAACTTGAAGTGACATTTTAAGGCCTCAGACGGCCTTCTGAGGCCTGGGAAAGCCTCCCCGAGCCTCAGAAGACCTAAGCCCCTAAAACGTCACTTCCGGTTTCTCTCCCCCCAAACTAGAAGTGACCTTTACAGCCTCCTAAAGGCATCAGAACACTCTCTGGAGCCGACAAGAGCACAATTCCGTGGAGGGGGAGCATGGGGCGAGCAAGGGGGAGAAGACACCGGCAGCCATGGTGGAGGTGGTACTGCTGATATCCGGGCTCCTGTGACCCTTGTAACTCCCCCTCAGCTATGCTACTGCACTCCCCTTTCAGACTGAGTTTATCCACTCTCACTGAGAAATAGAATACTGTATGTACTGAATAGGCCAGTGGTTCTCAAATGTTTAGCACCAGGACCCACTGTTTAGAATGAGACTCTGTCAGGGTCCATCAGAAATGATGTCATCACCAGAAGTGACATCATCAAGCAGGAAAATTCTTAACAATCTTAGGCTGCATTCCTACCCAGGATTAAGTCCCATTGACTATCATTGTTAAAAGAATATACATATAAGCCTGTTAAAAGTACAGGTCTGTAACATTTCCCCAAATGCAGTCACATACCAGGGTAGCATCAAGTCTAATATATTGAAAATAAAATATTGAAATGAATGGGGACCCACCTGAAATTGGTTCACGACCCACCTAGTGGGTCCCGACCCACAGTTTGAGAAACACTGGAATAGGCAGTTGTGGGAGTCAGGAAAAGAGAAGAATCAGCTCAGCTCTAGATTCTTCAAACCCTACATAGTTGTAAGAACGATTTTTCTGAATGCTGTGTAGCTGCAATATCTTCAGCCCATTCTTTATCCAAAAAAAGTAGGTGGGGAAGTTTGGATTAGCCAAATATTACATCCATAATTTCTTAATAAACTTTAATAAGTTGTGTTATAAGGTTTTACATGTAGTCCAATTCTATGGTGTTTTATATTTATGAAACAATCACTTTTTCAATAAAGATACACATGCATTAATTTAAAAATTAATCAAAGAACATGAGGAGCTGTGTGTTTGTTCCCCTAACCATGCAAGTGTTTTGGAGCTAACCATACTAGATCTTGTGGTTGTGCTGGATTGCAAAACTGTGTGGCCACCCTGAGCTGTGGAAGAATAGTTGCTGTGAACTTCCCGGACTGTGAACCTTCTGTGTCTAGATCACAGTAAATAAAATAAAACCACTTGGAGATTTGGGAAGTTGCTAACACCACCAAATCAAATGATTCTTTCTGCCAGCCAGAGCCAAGTGATTAACAGCCAGAGATTAACTTTAGATATGTGTATAGGGGGAGAGAGGGCTACAGATGGTTATGTATATTCCCAGCCTTCATGACAGCTGCTTCATGAGTGAGAGAGAAAAGCTGAACAAACACAAACCATTGCAAATTACTTAAAGAAAAAAAAAAGCCACCACCAACAAGCAGTTAAGACATGGTCAAGGACTCACTCCTCCACACTTTCCCTGGAAGTGTCAGATGTCATTGAGTTTGTACTTTGGAATATCAGTCTGTTAAACAGTAAGCTGTAGCGTATTTCACTGCTAAAGTTACTGTGATCAGGCCTTCCTTCACTGAAGAAAGTTACAATGGCCAAAATGTCCCATAAGAACTCACTGCCCTCTAGTGTTGTTATGATGGACTGTCAACACTACAGATAAAGGACAGATTCACTTTATCAGGCAGCAGAACACATTCCATTTTGTAGCTACCTGGATGCCTAGATTTGTGTGGGTGAACTGCCCTACCCCCTGCCCAATGTCACCCACTCCCCACCTTCCCCCTGCCTTGGAACGCCTCCATACCACTTGGCGGCAGACTTACCATCAGTGGCTCCCAGGGCTCTTCCAACCAGTGCAGAGGCCAAGTGCCCACCCACACTAGTCTTCATGCCAGCGCCTCTCTCCTTCTGACAGCCACAAAGTGCTTTACAGCACTTTTAAGACAGCTGTCTTCCAGGCAACGGATGCAAAACCAGTGCTAGCCCCAGGTTGGATCAGGCCATAAGTTGCTTCTTTAAAGTGTAATGTAGTGCATGATGCAGACAGCATTACTTGTCTGATTACAAAAAAAATGATTGAATGATGCTGTCAGAGAGATATATAGGTAGTTTTATTAGGATCATTATTGAAACAGGAAGCATGCCATTCAGTTTCAATAGTGGTTAATGGCTATACAGGTTACCACATATTATGCATTAGGTACAACAATATTTTATACCATGTAATTTTTTTTTTACAGCAAAACCAGTTCTTATGATAAAACAAAGAGAGGTTTGAAGAGAACAAGCTGGTCATTTCAAACTGAATTAGGATATAGACGAGTCTAATTTAAATCCACACTTTTTTGTACATTGGTATTTGGTTACTTTGTTATCAGGCAACTTTCCATCACATTCCTTTGGTCATTTTAGTATATATTATTCCATAAATTGGTACTTTGTCAGATGACGTTGGACAATCACTTCACAAATAAATATATTCACACAAATATATAAAAAGGTACAATACTGCCAAAGTTAACCCTTGCATAAAGTCCCATTGTTTTCAATAGGTGCGTTAAACACATCTGACTCCCACAGGACTTAAAAGGTGTTTTACTTTGATCATATCATGTCCAGACTTAATACAATATATCTCAGTACATGATGTCCAAAGTGATTTAAGACTGAAGTAATGAAAATCAAACTATCTTCCATGGAAATTAAAAAAAAAATTAAGTCAAAAATTGAATTTCACAGTTGTGGGCTAATTCAAAGACATACAGCACAATCCTATGCATGTCTACTCAGAAGTAAATCACATTATATTCAATGGTGCTTACTCCCAGGATTATAACCTAAATTTCATCATTAATTTCAGCACTGTATGGATATTTTGTGACAAAGATTTTTCTTAACTTTTTTTTAGCAGGGGGAGAGTAACTGGCCCACCTCACCCCAGCAGTGTCTGTTCTAGTGGCTGTCTGCTGGTATTCCTTGGCATCTTTTTAGATTGTGAGCCCTTTTGGGACAGGGAGCCATTCAGTTATTTGATTTTTCTCTGTAAACCGCTTTGTGAACTTTTAGTTGAAAAGCGGTATATAAATACTGTTAATGTTAACTTTATTTTTATAACTTTTTGGAAAAAAAACTACAAAAAAATCCATGCACAAAAAAGAATTAGTAATAATAATAATAATAATAATAATAATAATAATAATAATAATAATAATAATAATTTTGTCAGAATTACTGCATTCAGTTAGTCTGATATACAAAATATACAAATAATAATACAGCTATATGTTAAATAGATAATGGTTGCACTGTATATACAAATCAAGAAATGGTTTCCAAATATTTTCAAATATATCCGTCCGGATTTGGCATCTATAAGCCATTCATTCATATGTAGTAAGTATCAAGAAGTTTCATGATAGATAAACTAGTTCCTATTTATTTACATGGAGCTTGCACAGACCACATTTTCTTAACTTTGTTTTTGCTCACAGTTCCTTTCTGAGCTTCATTTACTTATGTTGCCCACCTCATAGCCGCTATTAGTTGGGAAAAAGGGTATTTACCATCTGCACTATTTATTGTAATCAGTACTTTATTTTTAAGTAACAAAAAAAAATCTTAAAGACATAAAATGTATAGTAGCAGCATATGGTCTGCTAATGAAAAATATTCTGGTAATTGGCACTTTATACAGTGTTATCGTTGTGGCAGATACAGATTTGCAAGTTTTAAAATATCTGGCTGCAGCATTGATAGTGGCAAGTAAAGATCACTTTTCTTCACAATATCAAGGCTGTTACAAACTTCTGACAGTAGGTGAACCATCCAACTAAAGTTAGATTCAACAAGGTAAGAAGTGAGAAAAGCGGTAGAATACATTGCTTTCTTCCAGAACATTGGAAACGTTTAAATCATACCTTGTGTTGAGAAAAAAGAGTAATGAAATGCACACAGAGATCCACGTGGAGCAACAGTGGCATAGCTAGAGGTTACTTTTGCCTCCATTAGGTTCCCACCACCCAGGATGGCTCTGAAGGGGAGGGGCCATGTGCACAACATGGTGAGGCTCCCTGCAAAACTTAGTGCTTTGCACCTCCTCTAGCTACACCACTGGTTAGTAGCTAACACCTTACATCACCTGAATGATTTAGAGCAGCCAGGTTTTGCCACCTTAAAGCGCCTGCTGCATTATCATTGCTTTCTCATGCCTATAAAATTTCATTTATTACAAACTGCCTTTTTCACTGAGATATGTATTGTAAACTATATTCATTGTACTGTAACTATTGATGCTTCTGAAATTAGCATGGAAAATGTGATGTGATGATTATGACAACTCATCATATGCCTGGCGGTTATGTTTGTTCTGTGGCACCCACAGAAACTTATTGTGGCCCCTTATGTTCCTTTTTTTTCCTATGAGGTCCCCTAAAAGTATGGTGTCACCCTATGCAGGGATGTATGGGGGGCCATATGGTCCACACTGAGAACCACTAGTCTAAACCATACAATCACCTTGACCTTGTTAATTGGCAAAGAAGTGGTTACAATTCATGTAATTTTTCTAACCATTCAGCTGCATGATCACAAGCAGTTTTCATGGCATTCCAACTCAAAACACCTCAAAACACTGTGACTATTTGGGGATATATTTTTTGACTGGTGTTCATTTCATTTAAACAGAATCTCAGTTTACCTTGCTCGTTAGTTTGAACACAATTAGGGCCCTATCCTAAGCAGGGCCAGCATCAGCTCCAGCACTGAGCTCTAGTCTTGGCGCTGGGTGTTGCAAATGTGCCGCAAGGCATGTCTGCGACACCCTGTGAGGAGTCAGTGCCTACCCAGCGCTGGCCAGATGCTGCCCGGATCTAGATTAAGTGCTCTGGGCGGTGGTGAGGTCTCCAGGGGTGAGGGAGGCATTCCAGGGAGGAGGCAGGGTGGGGCAAGGCGAGGAACAGGGACAGAAGGGGGTGAAACCAGTGGAGCTCTTCTCTGCCTGATCATGAACTCTGTATCAGGCCAGAAGGCCCAACGTGGAGTCTCACTGCCTATTTGTCAGCAAGTCTGTGCTGGCAAATAGGCAGTGCAGACTTGAGAAGCCCCATTGCAGGGTTTGGGGCTTCCCTAGCGGCCTTGTCGATGCTGCTGGAAACAGCGGTAGCTGTTTTAGTACTGCTGCACCTGGTACCTAGTACTGTAGAGCCACCACCTTTAGAACTGGGCTGTTAATCAGCAAAGAGACAATGCTGCTATTGCTCATAATTGCACTACATGTGATAGATACAGAGCTAAGAAGCTAAAGTATTATATTTTATATAGACTGTAGTTGGGAACATCTTGATATGAACTCATGCAGCTGGACATTAGCCTTTGAAATTTAATGAAGAGGAACAAAAGCACACGCCATCAGGAGGTAGCTGTATTAGCAGGGAACATCTCAGTCAGCACCATACAAAAACATAGTTGCTGATGGCTAGTAGCCAATGGGCTGTTGGCACAAGCAACCATGAAAGCCAATCAGCAAATATGTGCTGTATATTCCTGACTGAGCTAACTACTGCTTCCACCAAGGGTTCCAGATACAGGCAAGAGCAGACTTTCATTTCAGCTTTCAGTGTAGCAGTTGGAGTTTTGCTCTAGTAAGCCTACCTACAATCTAGGTACAGCTTCACCAGAACTAGGGGCATTTAGATTTTACTGCCTTTAACACTGTATCCCATTTGCTGTTCTTATGCTCCAGCTGCTTTTTTCTAAATGTATGCTGGAATAAATCACTTGTGTCTTCATCCTCAGCCTCAGATATAATTTCCATTTTTTGTAGGACTAGTTTAAGAAGGTTGTGCTGTTTCTCCATAAGTGTTGCTATATCTTTAAGCCTAAAACACATAAGAATACATGACAAAGTTTGTAACCACACTATAATTTGCCCAATTAAATATGAAAAAACACCTTTTAAGATTATGCGGCCACCAAATCCTAGTCCCCTTCCCAGGGCCACATGGACCTTCATCAGCAAATTTGTATGGGGAACAAACGTTCCCTTACCCAGAGGAGTCCTAGACACACACCCCCAAACAGGAAGAATCAGTACTCATTTTGGCATTGCTGCACTGGCTGGGGGAGAGAGGAGGGAATGGATTGGACTGTTAATCTTGGGGCCTGAACTGTTGCTTTTTCTTGATTTTGAAACGCATAAGTTTTGAGAAACTTTGCAGTGGCCTGATGATAAACATTGCCTTGATCCTAGTCAGGTACTCGTGTACTTGACTTGATCCTTCAAGCTAACAGTGTACAGTTGAGATGTGTGATATATGTACTGCAGGAGCCATATTGTAAAGTAATTTGCTTCCTTCAGCTGTCTAACACATCTGCCCAAGCCTACACATCTGTAGTGCCAGTGCTGAGTTCCAGTGCCGGGGCTCAGGGGCTGGGTGTTGCAAATGTGCCATAAGGCATGCCTGCAACACCCTGTGCTCAGTGCCGATGCCAGCCCAGTGCCACTTGGCACTGAGCCCAGTGCCAGCTGGATGCATCCTGGAGCTAGGTAAGAACTCTAGGCAGCAGTGATGGCTTTGGGGGTGGGGGGAAGAAGCACAGCAAAAGGGGGTTCTACTGGATCCTGAACTCCATGTTGGATCTTCCAGCAAAATAGCGAGCGCAAACTTCAGAAGCCCCATTGCGGGGCTTTCATCCCCATCCCCCAAGGAGACCTCCCCATCCCCCAAGGAGACCTCCAGCACTGCTGTGGTGCTGCAGGATGCAGCGGTGGCCACTTTGGCACCGCTGCACCCAGCGGCCACACCACATTTACAATTGGGCACATAAAAATGTATTATGAAAGTTCTTCAAAATATTTTATGGAATATATTGCATTCTGTCCTATTATCTGATTGCATGCTGTGTGTCTCATATGACTACCTTCAGTTGCAAATATTCAGAAAAACTCTATTACAGTGCCATTAACTAAAAACTTCACAATCTTTAGTACCATAAAAGCAAACAATCAATACCTGTACTTCTGTTTCAATACTTCTAGTTCTAAAGATCTGTCAGCACTCTGATTGTCGGCTGCTTTATAATCAGAACCAAAACAATACTGGAACACAGTCTGAAAACAAACAAAACAAAACGAGAATGAGAAGCGTAACATTGGCTCAGAGAGGTAGGCTAACTTTTCCCATCCAATTCAATAGGATGAATAGAAGTTTGTCCACCTTTCTGGACTTCATTTAAGAAAGTCAGTGCTACTAGTCATTTCTTGCAGGTGGATAGAGGTGCAGCTGGCTGATACGACAGGACTCAGAATATAATTTGGAAATAATTCTATATCCATCTTACCATAAATCCACAATATCTTGGCCTATTGGGATAGACTGTAATTGAATCCTGGTCGACGCGAGTGAGGAACCAATATGGTAGTTTTTTCTCCAAGTTTGTATGGAGATTGACCTAAACATAATAAACATTTCTCTTAATACAAACTGCTAATCATGCAAAACTAAAAGAACTGTCATTATATAAAACAGTGCTGTAACAAAAGGGGCTCTGCACACACACTCCCCGAAATAGGGTTATATATGTAGCAAAGGAAGTAGTTGGCACTGTAAGCTGAGAAACTATGAATCACCAACTGGGGACAGGGAGTGAATCAAGGCTGTTCTACTCCATGCCACAACTTTCCCACCCATTAACACATCTGCTCACTTTAGGCTGCAATACTATACACACTTACCTGGGGGTAAATCTCACTGTACTAAGGGGGCTTACTCCTGAGTAAATAGCAGTGCAATCCCATGTGTTGCTGCTATTCATGCTATACAGCAGAACTTCAAGGTTAGTCTCTTTCTTCTGCCTCACTGGTGTCTGACATTGCCCTACTAGCAAATCAGGAGCCCTAGAAAATTTACTTTTCCCAGCATTCCCAATGCCTGGCTTATGGCCATAGCAGTGCCAGGCAGAGAAAGAGAAAATGGAAGACTTTCCTTCCTTCTGCTGCTAGAGCCAGAGCAGCTGCAGCCTTAAGGAAAGAAGGCATATAGGAGGATCAATTAAAAGAGTGTGGGTGGGCAGGGGAGTTCCACAGGTGGGTGAGTGAGAAGGGGTTGAATGCACATGGGAGATTGGACACAATTTACCTAGTATTGGCTTGAAACAAGTAAAACTGTTTTCCAATTTGGTGGAAAATATCCCAGCTGGTATCAAGTCGATTTAAGATAGATTCTGGGAGGGGTGATGGTCTTTGCTTGCCTATAAATACTTACACTCTGACAAATCTACAGTCTGTGTCACTAACCTGCATTGCTAATCTTTTTAGTGAAGCAAATTTCTGCACTTCTGCGATGTCTCCAACAGCCAAACCAATCTATAAAACGCAAAGCATAATCAATAGGTCTATTTTTATTTTCATGCTTTTCCCACATTTCAGTACAGGTCCTCATGAATCTTGTTTCTGACAAAAGTGTAATTATTTCTAAATATGTAATAAACTGGATCTTTATAAACTCAAAACCCACCACTGTCTCACATCATTACATGTTTTTTATGACTACTGAAGCAAAGCATTTATTCACGCATATTTTTTGTGCATTAGTATAGCTATACCAGCTCATTATGGTCATATCCCACAAGCTTATTATTCTAGTAATGTCTATTGAACTTGTTGCCATCCAAAAGCCCAAGATCTCCTAGCACCTGAGCCACTGTACCAAATGCACTACCCCCTCATGCACTGCTATATCCCAGCAAATGCTACTCCCTTGGTCAGTGGCACATCAGCTGCTGCCCTCACTTCTCCTCCATTCACTCCTCCATTCACTCCATTCACACAAAGAAAGGTGGAGGTGAAAGGAGCAATCCTCTTCTCCACATTTCCCTCTATTCTCCACCTTCTTTTTCAAACTAGGGAGCAGGCAGAGAAGCAGTGGAAAGAGAGGTGCACAGCAGGTTTCCCCCATCAATCCTGCCACCTGAATGTCCAGTTTGCCTCATGGATGGGTTGGCCCTGCTATAGCAATTAATATAACCTAGAATCATCTTTTAGTGAGAGAACAGAATAGATGAATCTATCGGAGCCTGAAACAAACAAACGAGGTACAAAATTTCCGGTGCATTTTATCAAGCATAAGAGTGAAACTGTAGGATATGAATGAGTTTTCTCGTATATAGCCACTGACCATTTGAAATGCAAGTGTGGAGAGCCCGTGTAATATTGTGGTGATGAGGCTGAGCTGAGAACCAGGACTTTCCAGTTCAAATCTCACCTCTGCCATAAACTCACTAGATGAAAAGCCACAATACGGAGCTTCCCAGCTGCAGTATGGAGATAACAATACAGAAATTCCTCCCATAACCTAAAAGGTGAACACTGTGTGAAAGCACTGTAGAAAACTGTCATGATGAGGCACTGACTGGCCCTGCGCTATCCAGAAAGCACTATTCTTTGGCCACAATAGCTGTCAATCACATCAGGACAAAGACAACTGTAACAAAGCAGCATTATAATCAGTATTATTGTACCTGCTCATCTTTCAGGGTTGCTATCAAGGCAATACATGTGAAGTAGCTTCCACACTTGGAAAGTATTGCATGAATGTTAAAAATTATAAACTGAAGATAAATGGGCCTGCTGAGATAGCGATTCTGTTGCCTTCGAAGGGAAATAAGGAAATGAGGAGCCATTTCTAAGTTTAGGGAACATATATCAGGCCTGATCTGCCTCTTCATCCAAGCATGAAGAAACTCTTCTTCTATTCTACTCATTGGTCTGGTTTGGATTTAAACCAGCAGTATCCCAACTTGTGACTGCAGTGCACCCAGAATGTGGTCCCTGTCCGGACCACAGTTTTAAACCAGCAGCACCCAAACTCGCAACTGCTGTGCACCTGGAATGTGGTCCTCATCCAGACCACAGCTTTTTGTTTCACCCCCATGCGGCTCATCGTCTGGGCACCAGGACGCTCTGGGCAGTCGGGTCTGTTGCCCGGCACCCCAGAAGGCTGTGCCACAGGACGTCTGAGCAGATGCGACTGCCCAGAGTGTCCTGGTGCCCAGGTCTATCCAGATAATGAACCGTGCGTGGCGGGAACAGAAAGTTCTGCTCACTGGGTGGACGGATTCATCTGAACCCCAGATCCAGCCCCAGATCCGGGGTTCAAGTGGCCCTGTTTTAAACCAAAGAAAATAAAACCTATGCAAGCACCAGGTGGGAACATTTCACTAGCTTCTATATTGAATGCATTTAATTAATTCTTACCAGCAAGTTCATAAGAAGAATTGGAATAAGCAAAGTGAAGATAATGAGAATTATATAACTCAGTAATGGATAAGGCAAGGTGCGGTCTAGCAATGGTTCAAGGAAGGCTTCACGGTAATTGATATCTCCTAACATCATGGCAAACGTCTGCATTACAGAAAGGTATGGAAGGCTGTACGTTTGCTAAAAAAGAATATGGTGGAAAGAAATAGACATGAAACACATTCATCACAGCTTCATGTAGCAACATTGTATGTTTATCTGTAGACACACACATAGGAAGCTCTGCTTTCCTTCAGATCCATAGAAACAAGATGCATTCTCTAATTCCCAATTGATCTTTTTTTCTTTTTCTCTTAAATGGAAACTTCTCTTCTATAGCTATTCTCTTGACAGACTTAAAAAACACTCCCACTGACTGCTATAGAGTAATGTCCACAAGTTTGCAAGATATGTGCAAGAAAGTCAAGAAACCACAATGAAAGTTAACAAAAAAAATCCCAGGATTTATGAATGAGAAATTCAAAGCACACACAAAAAGTGTATTACATCATATCAAGTTGTAACAATATTTTACATTAAAAATATTATATTCTGTTAATAATAAACAAATGATACAACAGTGACATTTCTAACCTGTGTACCAAGAAGAACATGGAAGCTGAGTCCAAAGGCTAACATCAAGAAGAAGAACACAACAATGATTCGGATCAAAGTCCTCAAAATTTCCCAAAACATCACAACATAGATTCCATAAGTTTCAAATCTAGGAAAATATATGAAGAAACATGAGTTATATACATTAAAGGTTTTCTATAGAAGTACTCCTATTTTGTCACTATAATCAAGAATATTTATACAACATACTGCTTCACCAAAAAAATTCACAAAGCAGTTTACAAAGCAAAAGAAATAAGTAAATGAATGGGTTACTGTATTTCTTTCTCATTTCCATTTGCCCCAATCCAGAAAAAAAGATCTACCCTACAATGTGGGGTTCCTACATTGGGAAACCCACTAAACCTTTCTTGAAACCATGTGACTAGCTTTCCATTCTTTTGTACTTGGCAATTAACCAAAATTAGAAAGTGTTTTGCTTGTATTTTTTTAGTTCTCTCCTTCAGATCAGTTTGTAGTCAACATGGCACATCCTCAAGATACCACTGGTAAGTGGACACATAGGCAGCAATATTCCAACATAATTCACTGTTCTGTAAATCCGGGGCATATCAATCCAGAGTAGATCACCAACATGCCTATTTTTGTAAATACCATGGATTTAATAATTCTATTCTGTTAAATATGGATCTAATACAAATGTAAAACATTTTATGCATGCACTCTTGCAAGACAGTGTACCTTTGTAGATACAGCAAGAAGTTCATCCAAGACAGGAATATAGCAATTGCACCACATTCCCATTGTAAATTAGGTGTAATTTTTCCAATTAAAGATGATACAAAAACGATGCTTGTTGTATAAATAGTCCAGTCAAGAAGATTGGAATAATCCAATAAATATCTAAGTTTCTAGGATATAAAACAAATAAATATGCAACTGTTACCCTGCACATGTCCAATCTCGTCTGATCTTGGAAGCTAAGCAGGGTCAGGCCTGGTTAGTACTTGGATGGGAGACCGCCTGGGAATACCGGGTGCCGTAGGCTTATATCATAGTCTTTCGAGACTGAAGGTTGCCAACCACCACCATATTATAAAAAAAATTAAACTAAGGGTGCAATCCTAACTTGCATTGGAACAGGTAGACTGACTGGCCTGCGATGAATTCGGCACAAGGTAGGTGTGGGTTTCGATGCAACTCAGAGTAAGGGGATTTTACTCCTCTTACCCTGTGTCATGTGCCAGCCAGCTTTATGGGCTACTCAGATCTGTGCCCGTGATTTCCATGTAACACTGGTTGGGACAGGGGTTAGGATCCAGCCTGTGCTGCCATGGCAGATCCCACACCCTTCCTGGGTCCGATCTGGCTTCCAGGCTACCCTCGCCCCACCCAAAAATGCCCCCTCCCCACCACCAATATATCCTCCTGCCATCCTCTCCAGCTCCCTTTGCTGGGCTGCCCTAGCCTGCTCCCGAATAACTGTGAACATGCTTTACAGCATGTTTGGAACACTAGGGAGCTGGTGCAATGGGGTTGCGCTAGCTCAGAGGCACTTAGGATTGCACTGCCCACGTCACACTGTATTCTGTCTGTGTCACACTGAAGGAGTTATCTTTCAAAAGACTGTACTAGTGGCATATAAAAATAACTTCAAGAAATGCTGAAGCAGAGTCACAACATGTGTTAATACCTGTTGGAAGAGTTGTAGTATTTCTTTGCAGATTCCAAATAAACTCATGAAAAGAACTAAAGACATACACACTTTTACGAAGTATGAATTCTGAAAGAGGAAAAAAACAAACAATACTGTACACTGATAATTGTAACAGAAGATTCTATTCTATATTATATTGAAACGAGGTGTTGTCAACTATCTGATATAAAGTGAGGAACATTAGCTCTCCAAATTCCAGTTTGCCAATATAAAAAAATTATGCAAATTATTTTCAAGTGCCAAGAACTGGAAATGTAATGGGACTGAAAACTGCTAAAATTTGAGACATGACAGTTCAAGACAGCTCTTTCCATAATAAAATGATACCTTATTTTCAAATGGTCCTATTAGCCGAGTTGTATTGAAAGATGTTTGTGGCTCTAACTGGGTGATCAGAAGGGTTAGAGGAATCAAGCCAAGACAATACACCGCTAGATTCAGAAGATGTGCTCGGAAGCCATAGGCCATCCTACAAAACAAAATTTCATTTATGACTTCCATAATAGTATAAAGGCACTGCATTTTATGTTTCCTTTGAGGAGAAGCATATTAGGAGTATTTTCAGAGTGCAAACAGCTTTTTAAAATAAATTCATGAGTTTTGAACTGAGTCAGTTTTTCCAATTGTTTATTCAGACAGGCCTCCATATCTGTGGATCTGGTATCTGCGGTTTTAATGATCTATGGATCCAGGGGGCCCCTTCGAGTCCCCCCCAGACACCCATTAACATACTTTAAAGACTTATTGGGAAGTGTTTCTTGCTTTAAACAGGTCACTATAAGCATTCAAGCTCATAGCCTGATGAGAGCAGGCTGCTGGCAGTTAATTTCTGCTTCCTTTTTTGTGTTAGGTCTTTCTTTTTAGCATTAGACTGCCAGCATCCTGCTCCCATTGTGCTATAAGCCTGAATGCTTAATGGATGCAGGGGGGGGCATTATTAATATAGGCATTTCCTGTATCTGTGGGAAGATCCCTAGAATGGATCCCCACGAATACGGGGGCACACCTGTATATCTGGCTTCAAAAAGGGCATACACACATAGAGAATAGTAGAATCACCTTCCATCACACCAAATACAATTATCAGATAATTTTGCTCATTTGATTTAACACAATGCTAGTAAAAAGGTGAATCAAATCTATTATTTTTGGCAATACAGGTTGGGCATGCCTTATCCAAAGTACACGGAACCAAAAGTGTTCTGGTTTTTTCTGTAATTTGGAATTCTGGCATATACCTAATGAGATAACATTGGGGCGGGGCTCAAGTCTAAACACAATTTATATTTCATGTACACCTTACACGCTTAGCCTGAAGGTAATTTTACACAATATTTTAAATAACTTTGTGCATTTTGTGCAACCCATCATATGAAGTCACCTGTGGAATTTTCACTTGTGGCTTCATGTCATCACTCAAAAAAGTTATGGATTTCAGAATTCCAAATAAGAGATGCCCAAACTGTGGTGCTTGCTGTGATGAAAAATGCATATTGAAAAAAACCCTTTTCATTCTAGAACAGCAGTTCTCAAACTTGTTACCGCCATGACTCACTTTGGTGGCTATAGCGGTCAAGTCACGCCCCAGAATGCCTTGCAGCTTCCAGGTAGCACCAGCCCTTCAAACCACCCAAAATCAGAAAAGTAAGAACTGCTGTCCTAGAAAACGGATCCTGGTGATCAAACTGTTGAGCCATGTGACAAAATTTCAGGAATTATGGTTCACAGAGAAAAAAAGACAATTATCAGAGAAAAACTGTTCCATTGGGCTTCCTTAGAATCTCAATATCATCAGGTAACCTTGGAGGCCTAGATCTAAAGGGCTTTACTGAATGGCTTTGTTTGAGCACTGTCTAAATACAACATGTAGAAAGAGATTAATGAGTGCAATTTCACAATTTCTGTTCTTCAGAAAAAAAGTTCCCACATTCCTTTTAGCAACATTTAACAGGAACAGGGAAACATTTTACAGTAAAATGTATGTTTAGTTTATGACACAACAGCATTGGCATAACACAATTTCAGGTTGTCACAAATGCAAAAGCACTGAAAAACATGGCCTGGCCAGAAGCAGTGATTAGCCAAGTCCATACAGTGACAGACTGCAGAAGCCCGCCACCTCAGGTAAGGCCACACAGGAATTGAGAGAGAGACAGGTGGAATGGGGGGGGGGTGGTATGTGGAGGAGATGGGGCAGGGACGTTGGCAGATTGGGTCAGTGAAAGGGGAAGGTTCAGCACCAGCAGCGCCCACTGAATCCTCACCCCCTTCCTGGGCCTGAGCCGCCTTCACAAGTCAACACAGACTTGTACCAGTGATATCATTGGCACAGGCCCAAATTCACCCACTAGCCTGAAAGGGACTTACCCTGGGGAAACAAATATTTACTTATCCCAAGGAAGCTCCCTAGGCCAAAAGTTCCCCACAGGATTCAGCAGATGTCATGTTGGTACCACTGTATTGCCACATGGGGAGTTAGAAAAGATTGGGCTGCCCATCTCCTTTCTGCCAACTAAAAATTCATGTTTTAATGTCACTCACATCT
This sequence comes from Tiliqua scincoides, assembly GCF_035046505.1. NCBI lineage: Eukaryota > Metazoa > Chordata > Lepidosauria > Squamata > Scincidae > Tiliqua > Tiliqua scincoides. The sequence goes on along the minus strand of NC_089824.1, from coordinate 37,728,508 downwards.
TATGATTTCTGTCTTCCAGTGAACCCCAATTAGAACAAATTATTTCTAAATGGGAAATTTAGTTGCCTGGATAAACTAAAATCACCTACCATTTCATGAGTAAATATTCTGTACAGACAGGATGGGTGAGCAATTCAACACGATTATGACGTACCATGGCCTAAAAAATAGATGCAGATATGTCAACTTACACCATGAATTAGTTATACTAACACTACAAGCTAATACTGCGACACAGGACTATTTGTTAATTATAGGCTAGTGATTGAAAAATGGTTTGCCATGTCCTGTCCTTGAGATATACCAGTATATCTCCATGACCATTCTGCTAGCATAGAAGTCCACCCACTGATGGGTATGCCACAGATGCTAGTGCAACATAAGGGGAAAAAAATCACACCACCATAGCTCAGACACTGCTGCAACTCCATTGGTAGAGAGTGGAGTTTCAACGGTTAGAATGTTGAAAAAAAGTAATCAGAGACCACTTCCTGGTTGCAATTCAGAAACTGGAAGTGGTTTCCGATTGATTTTTTTTTTTTTTTTTTGCAACGTTCTAACACTTGGGGAGCCCTGCAGAGGGCTGTGCAGGGCTCCCTGCAACTCCTGGATGGTGCAGCAGCCCTCAGTAAGTAAAAAAAAAAAAAAAAAAAAGCCCCCTTCACCCCCCCCCCCTTTAGCATTGTGATCCTGAGGATCGCGTTGCTGCCTTCCCCCTTCCCCTGTCTCTTAAGGGGCAGAAGCCAGTGCTCTCAGGCAAGGGCATTGCAACGTCCCAGTTTGAGAACTTCAGCCATAAGGAATAATGGGGTAGGGGAAAAGAAGAGAAAAGTGCACACCCCACTGCCATCACTGGCCCCACTCACTTCCTAACAAAAGAGCATAGGGTATAGACTACTTTTGATAGCCAATCAGACACACAGACCCCAGTATAAATCCCTACCAGGGAGATTACATTTCAGATGATAAGATACATGGGGTTGTAGTTGTAGCAGGGTTGTAGTTCTCTGGTCTTTCAAAGAGGAGCTTTGGTGATGGGAATCATGGTGAAAGGGTACTTGGAACACAAAGAGAATATCCCTCTCAACATGCATGGAAAGATAATTTTGCTAAACACATATCCTCTTATTCAAATTCTTATTCCGAGTCTGCTCCAGGAGGACCTCGCAAGCAAACACCCAACCGGAATCTCTACCCGTTTTCCAAGTTCTTTTTCTACATTTTAACATAAATGCATGATGTTCTAGGTGTTTTGCATAGGTACACCCATGGCTGTATTTAAATAAAAAGGCCTAAAGTTACAATGCATTCTTATTAGAAAAGTAACATTAGAGATGTTAGAGATGTCAACGTTATGGAGCCATTGCTGAACAGTGATCATGCTGCGATCGGTTTTGACATGCATGTCAGGGGAAGAATACACCTGCTGGCTTTGCTTGTTCTGCAAAAGGTGGCAGAGCAGCTTTTAAACTGATCCCTGGGGGAAGGCCGACAGGAGCCGAGGGGCATTCAGTTCCGGACTCCTCATCCCTATGGGACGAGGAGGGGGAGGTTAGAGGACAACAAAACAGAGGCAGAGCAGGAGAAGAAATTGGGAATGGTAGCATGATGGGATGTGATAGACAGTTTGGCACAGTGAGAGGATGCGGGGACAAAGGAGCGAATAAGCAGCCCATCCTGGAGCATTCCATGTATAAATGCTGTTATGCAAATGCCCAAAGTCTCCGAGCAAAGATGCAAGAACTGGAATGTCTGGTGACAAAGGAAAACACTGACATAGTGGGCATAACGGAAACCTGGTGGAATGCGGAGAATCAGTGGGATACCGCAATCCCGGGCTATAAACTCTACAGGAGGGACAGGGAGGGGCTTGTTGGAGGTGGGGTGGCCATTTATGTTAAGGAAGGGATAGAATCCAGCAAAGTAGAGATTGAAGGTGGGTCTGACTCTACCGTAGAATTTCTGTGGGTTAAATTACCAGGCCTATGGAGCGATGTAATACTGGGGGCATACTATCGTCCTCCAGACCAGAAACCGGAAGGGGACCTTGAAATGAGGAAACAGATCAAGGAGGTGACAAGGAGGGACAGGGTTGTAATCATGGGGGACATCAATTATCCTCATATTGACTGGGTCAATTTGTGTTCTGGTCACGAAAAGGAGACTGGATTCCTTGACATTCTAAATGACTGTGCCTTAGAGCAGCTAGTCATGGAGCCCACCAGAGGACAGGTGACTCTGGACTTAATATTGGGCGGTACACAGGACCTCGTTAGAGATGTCAGTGTTACGGAGCCATTGGGGAACAGTGATCATGCTGCGATCCGTTTTGACATGCATGTCGGTGGAAGAGCACCAGGCAAATCTCTCACAAAAACCCTTGACTTCCAACGGGCGGACTTCCCTCAAATGAGGAGGCTGGTTAGAAGGAGGTTGAAAGGGAAGGTAAAAAGAGTCCAATCTCTCCAGAGTGCATGGAGGCTGCTTAAAACAACACTAATAGAGGCCCAGCAGAGGTGTACACCGCAAAGAAAGAAGGGCTCCACTAAATCCAGGAGGGTGCCTGCATGGCTAACGAGCCAAGTTAGAGAGGTTGTAAAGGACAAGGAAGCTTCCTTCCGTAAATGGAAGTCTTGCCCTAATGAGGAGAATAAAAAGGAACATAAACTGTGGCAAAAGAAATGTAAGAAGGTGATACGTGAGGCCAAGCGAGACTATGAGGAACGCATGGCCAGCAACATTAAGGGGAATAATAAAAGCTTCTTCAAATATGTTAGAAGCAGGAAACCTGCCAGACAAGCGGTTGGCCCTCTGGATGGTGAGGGAGGGAAAGGGGAGATAAAAGGAGACTTAGAGATGGCAGAGAAATTGAATGAGTTCTTTGCATCTGTCTTCATGGCAGAAGACCTTGGGCAGATACCGCTGCCCAAATGGACCCTCCTGAACGAGGAATTAAGTCAGATAGAGGTTAAAAGAGAAGATGTTTCAGGCCTCATTGATAAATTAAAGATCAGTAAGTCACCGGGCCCTGATGGCATCCACCCAAGAGTTATTAAGGAATTGAAGAATGAAGTTGCTGATCTCTTGACTAAAATATGCAACTTGTCCCTCAAAACAGCCACGGTGCCAGAAGATTGGAGGATGGCAAATGTCACACCTATCTTTAAAAAGGGAAAGAGGGGGGACCCGGGAAACTATAGGCTGGTCAGCCTAACATCTATACCGGGTAAGATGGTGGAATGCCTCATCAAAGATAGAATCTCAAAACACATAGACGAACAGGCCTTGCTGAGGGAGAATCAGCATGGCTTCTGTAAGGGGTCTTGCCTCAACACTTATAGAATTCTTTGAAAAGGTCAACAGGCATGTGGATGCGGGGGAACCCGTAGACATTATATATCTGGACTTTCAGAAGGCGTTCGACACGGTCGCCCACCAAAGGCTATTAAAAAAACTCCACAGTCAGAGAATTAGAGGACAGGTCCTCTCATGGATTGAGAACTGGTTGAAGACCAGGAAACAGAGAGTGGGTGTCAATGGGCAATTTTCACAATGGAGAGAGGTGAAAAGAGGTGTGCCCCAAGGATCTGTCCTGGGACCGGTTCTTTTCAACCTCTTCATAAATGACCTGGAGACAGGGTTGAGCAGTGAGGTGGCAAAGTTTGCAGACAACACCAAACTTTTCCGAGTGGTGAAGACCAGAAGTGATTGTGAGGAGCTCCAGATGGATCTCTCCAGACTGGCAGAATGGGCAGCAAAATGGCAGATGCGTTTCAATGTAAGTAAGTGTAAAGTCATGCACATTGGGGCAAAAAAATCAAAACTTTACATATTTGGTTACATGATGGGTTCTGAGCGGTCTGTGACAGATCAGGAGAGAGATCTTGGGCTGGTGGTGGACAGGTCGATGAAAGTGTCAACCCAATGTGCGGCGGCAGTGAAGAAGGCCAATTCTATTCTTGGGATCATTAGAAAAGGTACTGAGAACAAAATGGCTAATATTATAATGCTGTTGTACAAATCTATGGTAAGGCCACACCTGGAGTATTGTGTCCAGTTCTTGTCGCCGCATCTCAAAAAAGACATAGTGGAAATGGAAAAGGTGCAAAAGAGGGCAACTAAGATGATTACGGGGCTGGGGCACCTTCCTTATGAGGAAAGGCTACGGCATTTGGGCCTCTTCAGCCTAGAAAAGAGGCGCCTGAGGGGGGACATGTTTGAGACATACAAAATTATGCACGGGAAGGACAGAATGGATAGGGAGATGCTCTTTACACTCTCACATAATACCAGAACCAGGGGACATCCACTAAAATTGAGTGTTGGGCGGGTTAGGACAGACAAAAGAAAATATTTCTTTACTCAGCGTGTGGTCGGTCTGTGGAACTCCTTGCCACAGGATGTGGTGCTGGCGTCTAGCCTAGACACCTTTAAAAGGGGATTGGACAAGTTTCTGGAGGAAAAATCCATTATGGGGTACAAGCCATGATGTGTATGCGCAACCTCCTGATTTTAGGAATGGGCTATGTCAGAATGCCAATGCAAGGGAGGGCACCAGGATGAGGTCTCTTGTTATCAGGTGTGCTCCCTGGGGCATTTTGTGGGCCGCTGTGAGATACAGGAATCTGGACTAGATGGGCCTATGGCCTGATCCAGTGGGACTGTTCTTATGTTAACACTTTAGTTAGGCTGAAGACTAGTTAAGTTTAATAATATTAATGTGGGCCTATTTGACATTCTAACCTAGCAACTTAGACACCTCTCTTTGGGGATAGCCACTTGCATAAACTCGTATGGTTCTCAATGATTTTGATGACACCAGGGAAACCTACCAAAGATCAGGGGTTTTCTTGGCATAGATATAGTCCCAAAGTTCTTGGGTGTCAGTTTGCATAAGCAACAAGCTACGCAGACAGACACACATATTCAGTACCAGAACCAGGTTAATGGAGGCCCTGGGGCTAAACTCCACACTAGGCATCCCATGGCACCATTGCTCAGCACTTGATGGCACAATGGGTGCTACCACTGTCACCAATACTGAACATTCAGAGGTTAGCTTGACCAGGTGACCCCTCTATCAGTGCCCAGCACTGCTGATCTCTTGACATCAGTCCTGCATATATTCTTTGAGTGACTGGAAGCCAATATATCAAGAAAATATAAAGCAAGCTTAAAAGAATGCCAACAGAGCTGATCTAAAATCACATTCAGCATAGCTTACATTTAGAGTGACAAGTGGTTCATAGAGTGTGTCGGCTGCTTCCTTTATTTCACTTCCTTCCTTCCATATCTTAACAAGCTTCAGTGGACACTGAAGATATCTGAAGTTATACTCAATCTATATACAAAAGTGTGAACCAAAAGAATCTCAGTTTCATTAAACAAAGACATCCAACAATCATTGTCCTTTACGACTCTGCAGCAAACCCTGAGACAGTGCACACCCTATCTGATAAAATATCAGAATGTGGACATAGCACAGGGAACAGGACATCAGAAAGCTTGCCTGGCAGTTTCCATGGCTCCACACCAACATCCCCCTTTCCTTCTTTCTGCTTTGCCCGCTTCAGCCCTTTTACTCTTCCTCTACTACTCTGCAAAAAATATTCTCCCTAAACTCTGATTTTGCAACTACATCATTTTAGAAAAATTCAGTACCTTTAGATGTTTGCCTAAATACAAATTAACATACTTTATTCTTACTCTAGAAAGTAGGCTTTTCGTTTGTTCCGTGCAGAAATCAACTGACACTTTGGTGAATTTCAGTTAAAGAATACAGATTGGGTATCCCTTATCCAAAGCGCTTGGGACCAGAAGTGTTTTGGATTTTTCTGTATTTCAGAATACTTTTATATACATAATGAGAGATCTTGGGGACTGGGCCCAAGTCTAAACACAAAATTCATTTATGTTTCATATGCCCTTTTACACATAACCTGAAGGTAATTTTATGTAATATTCTGAAATAATTTTGTGCATGAAACAAGGCCTATGCATGAAACACAGTTTGTGATTTTATTTCTTTAGGTGAAAAAGTAAAAAAAAAAAAAAGTCATGTTGGCACTCAAAAAAGTTCTATATTTCGGAATAGTCTGTATTTTGGAATTCTGGATAAGGAGTACTCAACCTGTACTTGAAATAATATTATCAGATTTGAATTAATAGAGCCAATATGACATTATGTGTTAGCAAATACAAATAATGCATTTCTAGATGACAAGGCTTGATGATTTCCCCTAGTGGTACAAAACCAGATATATATCATGCCCCACCTTTTACAATCACCAAATGTTTTAGCCTCCAAAATGCTTCATTCTATTGAACCTTTCTGCTAACTTACAGAGTAGTCTCTTGATGTCTTTTCATCTGATGATTCAATAATGCAGTTATCTAAAACCAACTTGAAGAGACAAAAGAGAAACATTTCAGTGAACAACAAGTGAAACCTTGAGGAGTTAGTAATAAAAAAGGTGTTACACAACAAAAAGACAGCTTATCCACTGAAGAAAAAATATTTTGTCCTCAGTGTGTAGTTGAAATAAGCTGTCCATTACTCACATGTTGCAATGTATAGACTAAAACTGAAATATTTCACAAAAACTAGCTATATGATGAGTTTTCCCAACTGAAAACTGTAAAATTCAAACACACACACACAAGCTTCTGTCCCAAGCTCTTGTTGTAAGAATCATGTGTTATGCTAGCCCAGGGGTCTCTAAACTTTTAGGCCAGAGGGCCACATCAAATATCTGGCATGGTGTCAAATGCCGGAAAAATAAATACATTTAAAATATTGTATTGGCAACCTTCAGTCTCGAAAGACTATGGTATCGCGCTCTGAAAGGTGGTTCTGGCACAGCGTCTAGTGTGGCTGAAAAGGCCAATCCGGGAGTGACAATCCCTTCCACACCGGGAGCAAGTGCAGTCTGTCCCTGGTCTGTCTCCCTGGCTATGGGCCTTCCTTCTTTGCCTCTTAGCCTCAGACTGTTGGCAAAGTGTCTCTTCAAACTGGGAAAGGCCATGCTGCACAGCCTGCCTCCAAGCGGGCCGCTCAGAGGCCAGGGTTTCCCACTTGTTGAGGTCCATCCCTAAGGCCTTCAGATCCCTCTTGCAGATGTCCTTGTATCGCAGCTGTGGTCTACCTGTAGGGCGCTTTCCTTGCACGAGTTCTCCATAGAGGAGATCCTTTGGGATCCGGCCATCATCCATTCTCACGACATGACCAAGCCAACGCAGGCGTCTCTGTTTCAGCAGTGAATACATGCTAGGGATTCCAGCACGTTCCAGGACTGTGTTGTTTGGAACTTTGTCCTGCCAGGTGATGCCGAGGATGCGTCGGAGGCAGCGCATGTGGAATGCGTTCAGTTTACTCTCCTGTTGTGAGCGAAGAGTCCATGACTCACTGCAGTACAGAAGTGTACTCAGGACGCAAGCTCTGTAGACCTGGATCTTGGTATGTTCCGTCAGCTTCTTGTTGGACCAGACTCTCTTTGTGAGTCTGGAAAACGTGGTAGCTGCTTTACCGATGCACTTGTTTAGCTCGGTATCGAGAGAATGAGTGTCGGAGATCGTTGAGCCAAGGTACACAAAGTCATGGACAACCTCCAGTTCATGCTCAGAGATTGTAATGCAGGGAGGTGAGTCCACATCCTGAACCATGACCTGTGTTTTCTTCAGGCTGATTGTCAGTCCAAAATCTTGGCAGGCCTTGCTAAAATGATCCATGAGCTGCTGGAGATCTTTGGCAGAGTGGGTAGTGACAGCTGCATCGTCGGCAAAGAGGAAGTCACGCAGACATTTCAGCTGGACTTTGGATTTTGCTCTCAGTCTGGAGAGGTTGAAGAGCTTTCCGTCTGATCTGGTCCGGAGATAGATGCCTTCTGTTGCAGTTCCAAAGGCCTGCTTCAGCAGGACAGCGAAGAAAATCCCAAACAAGGTTGGTGCAAGAACACAGCCCTGCTTCACTCCGCTTCGGATGTCAAAAGGGTCTGATGTGGAGCCATCGAAGACAACAGTGCCCTTCATGTCCTTGTGGAAAGATCTGATGATGCTGAGGAGCCTGGGTGGACATCCAATCTTGGGGAGAATCTTGAAGAGGCCGGACCAGTCATCAGCAGGACCTATCACTCTCATCAGTGCTTATGCACCAACTCTGTCGTCTCCAGCAGAAGCCAAAGACAAATTCTATGATGACCTGGCCACCACTGTCAAGAAAATCCCTGTAAAAGAGCCATTGTTCATCCTTGGCGATTTCAATGCTAGAGTTGGTGCTGATAACAGTTCATGGCCCACTTGCTTAGGTCAGTTTGGCACTGGGAGGATGAACGAAAATGGCCAACGCCTGCTAGAGTTTTGCTGTCATCACGGTCTCTGTGTCAGCAACACGTTCTTCAACACAAAGCCCCAACATAGAGTCTCTTGGAGACATCCAAGATCAAAGCACTGGCACCAGCTCGACCTGATCCTCACCAGACGCTCCGGCCTTCCCAGCATCAAGATCACACGCAGTTATCATGGTGCTGCCTGCGACACTGACCACTCCCTGGTGTGCAGCAGAGTGAAACTGCAAACAAAGCGACTGTATCACACGAAAAAGGAAGGAAGACCTCGCATTGATACCAGCAAGACCCGGGATCAGAGAAAAGTGGAGGAATTTGCACAAGTGCTTGAGGAATCTCTTCCAGGCCCGGCCGACGCAAACGCATCCAACAGATGGGAACATTTCAAGAATACCGTTTACAACACCGCCTTGTCCATATTCGGCAAGAAGACCAACAAGGCGGCAGACTGGTTTGAAGCCCACTCTGAGGAGTTGACACCAGTCATTGAGGAAAAGAGGAGAGCTCAAGCAGCATACAAGGCCTGTCCCAGTGAGCGCAACCTGCAGGTCCTCCGAACTGCTCGCAGCAAAGTCCAACAGACTGCCAGGAGATGTGCTAACGACTACTGGCTCCAGCTCTGTTCCGAGATACAGATAGCAGCTGACACGGGCAACATCAAGGGGATGTATGATGGTATCAAGCAGGCCCTAGGTCCAACACAGAAGAAAATTGCCCCTCTGAAGTCTGCCACAGGCGAGGTCATCCAGGATCGGGCGCAGCAGATGGAACGCTGGGTGCAGCACTACTCTGAGCTATATTCCAGAGAAAATGTAGTCACAGAAGAAGCACTGAACAACATTGAGTGCCTGCCTGTGCTGGAAGAGCTTGACAGTGAACCAACCCTAGAAGAACTTCACGTGGCCCTGGACTCCCTTGCCTTTGGCAAGGCACCTGGAAAAGACAGCATCCCTGCTGAAGTCCTAAAATGCTGCAAAGAGATCATCGTCACTGAGCTGCATGAAATCCTCTGTCTCTGCTGGAGAGAAGGTGGAGTACCTCAAGACATGAGGGATGCAAACATCATCACGCTGTACAAGAACAAAGGTGACAGGGGTGACTGCAACAACTACCGCGGCATCTCTCTCCTTAGCGTTGTAGGAAAGCTGTTTGCCCGAGTTGTACTAAAGAGGCTCCAGGTACTTGCAGAGAGCGTCTATCCAGAATCGCAGTGTGGATTCCGAGCCAACAGGTCCACCACTGATATGGTATTCTCCCTTAGACAACTGCAGGAGAAATGCAGGGAACAACGACAGCCACTCTTTATAGCCTTCATAGATCTCACAAAGGCTTTCGACCTGGTCAGCAGAGATTTAAAATATAAAACTTAAATAAATACATTATAAAGCCTAAGGTCTTCAGGTGACCCAAAAATGTCATTTCTGGTTTATCAGGGAAACAAGGAAGTGATGTTTTTAGGCCTTTAGAAGGCACTTTGACGGGAGGCGCATGGTCTCCCCAGCCCTCAGAACACCCTCCAGACGCAACTGGAGTACAGCTCTAGTCACATTCAGTTGAGCAGGTCAGAGGCTTGCCGGGGACCAGAGGCTTGCCAAGGGCCAGATAGAGGCTTGTCACGAGCTGCATCTGGTCCCTTGGCCAGGGTTTGGAGACCCCTGTGCTAGCCCAAGTCATCATTTCCTAGAAACAGACCTCCACATTGCCCAGCAAGCCAGTTAACAAGTTTAGAATTTAGGTTTGTGAATGCTCAGCTGTAGAATTTGCCACTTCTAAAACTACTTTTTCTTAAAACATGCAATTGTGTAAGGATCACATTTATGTAATGCTCTCATTTTTTCTTTTGATAAAAAGAATAAAGCATTAAAAAAAAGAAACTGCTTTTTCTTGTGCTCTTCTGCTTGTCCACATAATGGCATCAACTAGTGGATGTCTTGCAGCAAACTCTACTTGTTACATAAGCTGTATAGGATGAGACTTGGCAAAGGGCGGAAGATGCATGAATGAATGCATAAATGCCATGTTAGAACTTGTGAAATAGTTGCATGGCTTGGAGAACCACGAACAGAAAGAAGTAGGAAGGAAGGAACTTATTTAAAAGACTAACAGCACAATCCTATCTTACACTGGAACAAGCAGGCAAGGAGGCCTGCGCTGTATCCAGCGCAAGATTGGGGTCAGAAGTGGCTCAGCCAGAGGCAAGAGAAAATGCTTCCCCTTACCCCTGGGTAAACCACCATGGACCCAATGGGTCTCCTCGGACTTGTGCCACCTCAGGAGGTGGCATAAGTCCGAGGTGAATGGAGCTGCTTCAAGTCACTTCACACTGCTTGGGGATCAGGGTTGGGATCTGGTATAACAGTCAGGACCCGCCCCTGGTAACACCCTCCACTGACCCGAACCAAGACCAAGATCTGGATGCTGTCATGCATGACCTGCTAAGGCACTGCACAAGCTAAAAGCAGGGCATGGGCAGCAAACGGTCATGAGAATAGGCTGGCAATGCAGTAGGCCCAGATCTTGCTGAATGAAGTGGAAGAGGCTGGGCGGGTGCTATAAAGGGAAAAGAGACATAAGCAGGGATGGTGGGGAAAAGAGAAGATAAGAGCAGAGCCTAGAAGATGGTCAATGAAGGTGAGGGTAGAAATAAGTGGAGAGCAAGAACACCCCTTGAATTCATCAGTTGCCATTGGATTGCTGGACAGACTTGATCCAATTCCAATTTTTCCAGATCATCCAGGCTGTCTAAAACAGTCACAAGCTGAAAGAATCAACCTTCAAATTAAACACACTGACAACAAATATTACCTCCTAAGTCACATGTAAAAGCAAGTGACTATTGACATGTAGTGTTGCCCATCTGAGAAAATGACTGCAGACATCTTCACTGAACCATTTCCCCAAGAGGGGAAGTGCAGAAGCAAATGAACTTCAGGTGCAATCCTAATTTACGCTGGAACAGGAAAGCCAAGTTGTCTGTGCTGTATGCAGCACAAAGTAGGTGCTGGCTAGAGGGCAACTCAGGGTAAGGGGGTATTTTTCCCCTTATCGCCCATCACGCTCCAGTTACCCCGGGGCTACTCTGATTTGTGCCAGCTATTTTGCAAGTACAAATCCAAGTGGCCCATATAATGCAGCTCAGGCCTGGGATGGGGGTTGGGACTTAGCCTGCGCTGTGCAGCGGATGCCACCCTCTTCTGGGTCCGATCTGCCTCCCAGCCTGCCCGCCCTCACTCAAAAACAACCCCTCCCTGCCTCCGGGACACTCCCACCACCTTCTCCCACCCCCTGTGCCGGCCTATCTGGGCTGGCACAAACTTACTGATGCAGGTTTGAGATTTAGCCATCGGGAGCCAACATGATCCTCTGTGCCGGCCTTCCTGACTCACGAGGTGGTGCAAATGTGCCTTACGGCACATTTGTGACAGTCAGAGGCAAGAGCAGGGGACTTGTGCTGGCTCAAATGCAGGTCTGCTCTTTTAGCAGACCAAGGGCAGAATCCTAAAAAAGGTCTACTCAGAAGTAAGTACTATTTTGTTCAATCGGGCTTACTCTCAGAAATGCAGGATTGTAGCCTAACACACATACTGTTGAGAAGGGACACTGGAAGAGTTCTAGCATGAACAACAGGGGATGTGGGTACAGTCAATCCTCATTAACTGCAATAGGTTACGTTCTTTGAAAATCCTGCATTAATGCCTACTTTGATTAGACTTTCATTAGCTTCTTTTCTTGTCTTGGTGTTTTAAGCAGCCATGACCACTTACTTCTCCTGTTCTTATTTTGCAGTATGTATCCAAAGATGCTTCACGTAACTCAGTTCTGCTGTGAATGAGTTATTTTCCACAGCTCTACTAACAATATTTTCATCAAAATTTAAATTGGTCACTGTATAAAATCTTACTTTCAAACATTCAGGAAGATATTCAACCATCTCCAGCACAGGACATTTATTGGTAGAGGAAAGGTGTGAAAATGTTATTACAGATTCTTCCCATCTGGAAAACAAAAAAGACATTGAAGGGACTCAGAATAGCTATTTTGCTTATAATGAATACGGAACAGGGAAATTGTTTTGTCTTAAAAACAATAAAAAGTCTGTGTAAAAAATGTTCAGGAACACTTGAATTAATTCTAACTGAATTGTACAACACACTAGCACATAAATGATGAGTTTATCCTACAAAATACTTCGCCACAATTTTTAAAACCATGACAACTTGCTACTGTTTCCAACTGAAACCTTTGTTAAGAAAATACAGAAAAGTTCCTAACCCAAGTCCATGCCAGTCATATCTCAGCCAGCAAGAGGACCCAAAGAAAGGCCCTCTCAGATGACCTCAAGTGTTGGCAGATGTATAAGGAGTATAGAGGTTATTCAGGTACCTTAGCACTGGCAACTGAAAGCGAAGCAAGAGCCGGTGTGAGCTGAACAAAATTGGCTGTCTGGCTTGGGGTAGGAAGAACAGTTCACTTTCCTGGGCAGGAGGTAAAAAAGCTGGGAGTGCAGTGAGACAGTGTGGTTTCACCAAAGGAGGTCTTGGCAGGTTAGCTGTCTCCTACAGAGTAGGTGCACTTGGGGGTTAGTATGTCCTAGGCAGGACCAGCTGCATTTATTAACCATCTGCGGGCCCAATCCTATCCAACTTTCTAGTGTCAATGCAGCTATAGTGCAACTCCTAGGTAAGGGAACAAACATTCCCTTAGCTTGAGGCCTTCATGACTGTCCCTGCCACTAAAGAATCCATTGCACACCCCACTGGCATGGCTGCATCAGTGCTGGAAAGCTGGATAGGATTGGGCCATTTCTCTGATCAATAAACATGGCTCTATTTCATACCAAGTCACCTTGTTTTGTGTGTTTTATTGGAAGGTACCTGAGCAAATATGCTTTACATACCAGGCTCCCCTTACCAGTCTGGTAGCAGCATTCTGCACCAGCTAAGCTTCTGAACACACTTCAAGGACAGGGCCCACACAGAGCATGTTGCAGTAGTGAAACTAGGATGTAACCAATGCATCATAGTGAATGCATCATAGTGAAAAGATCAGGCTTCTCCAGGAAGGGCTGCAGCTAGTGTACCAACCAACAAAAGCTAAGCAAAAGCCCTCCTAGCCTCAGCCACAACTTGACTTCCCAGGGCAAATTTTAGAAGAATCCCTAGACTGCACATTGGTCCATCAGAGGGGATGCTACCCCATTTCCATACTCCATATGCAGATCAACTCTCTTACTGAGCCACAGTATCTCTATCTCATCTGGATTGCGTTTCAGTTTTATTAGCCCACATTCAGCCCATAACACCTCCAGAAACCACTTATGTTATTCTACTGCCTTCCCGAAAAAAAAAAGAGAAAGCAGAGTTGGGTAAAATCACATATGTAAGCTATGTAAGCCAAAATCTCTGGTCAATTTCTCCCAGCAGTTTCAGGTGGATAAGTAGCATGGGGGGGACAGGGACGACAGGACAGAATCTTCAGAATCTATTTACATTTAGATCCAAAAGGCAGAATTGTGAGAAGAAAGAACTGGTAGCTGCACAATGGATTTTCTGTTAAAGCCATGAACATCCTCTTATTATAAAGCAAAATAGCTTGTCCTATCAGTATGGAATTTTGCAAGGAGGATCTCTTGAAAGAAGAGTAGAAACCAAAATCAATTTAAAATGTCTGAATTTAAGCTGTTTAAGAGAAATTATTTTCCCCCTTCAAACAGTTAAAGAAAGGAAGTTATAATCTAAACCAGTGTTCTTCAACCTGCTGGTCAGGACCCCAATGGTGTAGCAAAGCCTCCTTGGGGGAGGGGGGCTTACAGCAACTTTTCAAAGCCTTTGCAAGAGGGGGCTTGGATCCAATCCAAAAATGGTAGTGTCTTATCAAGACTGAGTTCTTTATATAATCTTTCACAGCCTCTTCTTTCTGCTTTGTTTGGCAGCATCTAGGCCAGCCCCCCTCAGGCTGCTACCTCACAGGGTTGTTTAAGACACAAGAGCTAGGGGAAAATGGGGTGGATTGGTAGCGGCAAAAGGGGCGAGATGTGGGTGGACTGGTTCCTGGGAGAGGGGCAGTGGGTCCCCAGTCTCATACACTTATTTATTCATTGGAGTTGTAGCATGGAAAAGGTTTAAGCCCACTGATCTAAATGATGTGATCCTAATCTTAAAACGATGCAAGAAGAACCTTCTCCCACTCAAGTGATAGATAATAGATAGATAGTGATAGATACCACTCAAGTGCACAGATAATCCTAAGCATACACCTCAGAGGAAGAGGAAAGGGAAAATGAAATGGCAACAATAAATGCTGTTTTGATCATTTTACTTGTACCAGGGAGGGCATTGAAGAAGAGCACTGGTATATTGTTATAGGCATTATATATTATGTTATACTTTTTACCTCTTATGTAAGATGATAGCATTTACAACATCTTTCCGCCCATTGTGTATGGCTTCATGGATAAAAGAAGCATCTGCTTTGTTCAGGACCATTTTAGCGCCATCTTCAAGAAGCAGTCTAACTGCTTTGGAATGGCCTTCTCTGGCAGCAAGATGAAGAGCCGTGTTCTTTACCCCAGAAGAATGCAACAAATATCATACCGTTAGAAATTATCACACACATGCCAATCCTTTGCACCAGGCTTCAACTGCACCGCTAACATCACGGTTTCCAAATGGTGGATCAGATGCAATTTCTGCTCTGCAGCTCAGTTTCTTCCATCAATTTCATTTTGATCAAAATTTTTCAAATTCCAGAATTAACAGAGGCACGCATTTATTTCAAGACAATGGAAAATGGAACTGAGCAGTGCTGACACGTTTCAATTTGATTCATTCTGAAGCAAATATCTATAGCAACTCCTACAGGGGAGCTGGAAGCCAGGTAAGTATTTGTGTGGACAGGAAGGGAGGTGATGAGAGAGGCATCACAGCCATCGCAGCACTGCTGCTGTCAAGGGGCTGATTTCTTACCTTGGAGGTACAGCTGGCCTCCTGGAAAGTCCTGGAGGCTTGCAGTCCCCTCTCAGGATGTCCTCCCAGGATTCTGTAAACAATCCTTGTCTCCGATCTTTCTGTAGAAGTACAGTAGCTGCTGAACAGAGATAAGGATTGCTTACAGAATCCTGGGAGGACATCAGAGGGGATCGAAAGCCTTCAGGACTTTGCAGGAGACCAGCTCAACCCCCCAAGGTAAGAAATAAGCCCCTTGGCAGTGGCAGCACTGTGATCTCTGCAGCACTGTCGCTACCATTGAAGCAGGGCCACTCCCCTTAAGGGGAATGCCCTGCTTCCAATTTCCTGGCAAGTCATGACTTACCAGTTCAGGAAACACTGGCCTAAAGGGACCAAATTAACCAAATCACACAAGTCACTTGATTCATTTGCTACCTCATTTGTCTTCATAACAAAAGGGATGAAGAGTTTACCTTGTAGCAGGGCTGAGTACTGGATTTTTTTTTCTTTTTTTAAGTTGCTTTAATAATGTAAAAGGAGTATCAGAGTTCCTCACAACTCCCCAACAATGTTTTGCTTTACAGCTGTCATAAAACAGCCTCCATCAATGAGTGAAGCAATTTCCCATCTGCCAGCAGGCCCACAGACACATGCTAGAGCAGGTAAGCCTGAGCAGAGGATTGGAGGGAGGTGGGGAAGGTGTTGAACAGGGCAGGGATGTGAGGAACAGGATGGTGAAAGGGTCAGGGAGAAGAGAGATCAAGTCCTAGAGGGGGACAGGGCCAGCAGCATCGATGCACACTGAATCCCTTCCCGGGTCTGATTATTTATTATTATTATTATTAACTATTTATATACCGCTTTTCAACTAAAAGTTCACAAAGCGGTTTACAGAGAAAAATCAAATAACCAAATGGCTCTGATCTACTTCCATGGATAACACAGACTCAAGCCAGTGACTGAGCTGGTTCAAGACTGAATAGCCCCATAGCAGAAGCTGGGGCTTACCCCAGGGCAAGGGAACAAATGTCCCTTTACCCCAAAGAGACCTCTAGCAGCTGAAAATTCCTGATAGGATGCAGTGGAAGCTGCATCAGAGCTGCTGAATTGCCTTACCCCATGGATTGGGCTGTCAGTTAATTAAGGCACAATATTCAAAGTTTTGAATTTACTGAAGCACAGAATCAATATTTAGTGGTAGGAAATAAAAAATCCTAGTTTCTAATTTTGCTTACTTGGTAATATTGTAACAAACAAGGAAACTAATTACCATGCCTGATCACTTCTGTACAGATGGAAGAGAAAGATCATTTGTAGGTGACAACTAATGATACAGTCTACTGCAATGCAGCTTCCTCACTGCAATACTAAATCTGAAGACTATGCATAGACCTACCCCATCTTCATCCACATTATCCGTGCATTTCACATTAGTATCCAAAATAATCCTCATTGTGCGAGTATATCCTCCAAAGGCAGCATGATGCAAAGCCGTCCACCCTTTATAATCACTTTTGAAAACAAATCAGAGCATAGTATTGCCATATTATTACCATATATCACCACACTTGCTGGCTGAGATTTTAACAGCATGCATACTTAGGATATAATTCACATTGATCTGAAAGGAAACTAAAGCCTAAATATGTTGTCACAAGCTATGTTCAATAAGCTATATGTTCAATGCTATTCATTAATTTTTTTCCCTCTACAGCAGTGGTTCTCGCACATTTAGCAAAGAGACCCACTTTGTAGAATGAAAATCTGTCAGGACCCACGAGAAGTAATGCCATGACCAGAAGTGACGTCATCAAGCAGGAACATTTTTAACAACCCTAGGCTGCAATTCTACCCACACACACCCAGGAGTAAGTCCCATTTACTATCATTGTTAAAAAAAAATATACATAGTAGCTTGTTAAAAGTACAGGTCTGTAACATTTCCCCAAATGCAGTCACATACCATGGTAGCATCAAGTCTCATATATTAAAAATAAAATATTGAAATGAATGGGGACCCACCTGAAATTGGCTCCCGACCCACCTAGTGGGTCCCAACCCATAGTTTGAGAAACACTGCTCTACAGTTACTTCCAGGTGAATTGCAACTATCTTTATTCTTACACTATTCAGTGGTGTGTCAGGACAATGTCAATTATATACAATTAATAGTCTCAGCTGCGGGGATTTGAAATTTCTGGAAAATTTAAGAAACAATCTTCCCTCCAACTTTTTCAAAAATTTGAACTATGAAAATCAAAACTTCTGAATAGTTACTGGTAAGTATAAGTACAAAAGAAGAGCCCCGCTGGATCAGATCAATGGCCCATCTAGTCCAACTTCCTATATCTCACAGTAACCCACCCAAAGCTTCAGGGAGCACAGAAGACAGCAGGGCACAACCTGCATCCTGGCACCCTCCCCTGCATCTGACATTCCAATGTAGTCTACTTCTAAAATCAGGAGCTTGAACATACCCATCATGACTTGTAACCTGTGATGGACTTTTCCTTCAGAAATTTGTCCAATCCCCTCTTAAAGGTATCTAGGCAAGATGCCATCACCACTTCCTATGTCAAGGAGTTCCACAGACTAATTACATGCTGAGTAAAGAAATATTTTCTTTTGTCTTTTCTTTCGTCTGTCCTAACTTTCCCAACACTCAATTTTAGTGGATGTCCCTTGGTTCTGGTGTTATGTGAAAGGGACTGCGTCTCTCTAACCACTCCATCCATCCCCTGCAAACTGATACGATGTGTGTGTGGTGGAGACACTCACAAATGACACCTACCCCTGTATCCATCTCCTGCTCTGAAGCAGTAGAAGAAAGCATGAGGCTGGGCTGTTGGGCTATGCTTGACTGAGGCACTAGGGAACCTCACTCAAACATGGTCACAACTGCCTCCTACGTTTTCCTCTCCTCCTCTACAGCAGGAGGAAAAAATCATAGGTTCAGTTTCACTCTGTGGATGTGTTGAGGGCTCCTATAGTGAGTGCAACCAAAATTTGCTTACTATTTCCACCAGAGGGCTTCAGCCTACTTGCCATGGCATGGACAGAAACCAAAACTGTGGAAGCCTGAGTTCAAATAGTCAGGACTAAGAAGTTATTAATGGCTAAGTCCCAGTTATTTCAATTGAATTTAGAACCAAACCTATGCCTATCTACTCAGAAGTGAGTACCATTGTGTGAAACAGAACTTATTCCCAGGTAAGTGTGTATAAGATTGCAGCCACAGTCATGACTAACTAAACCTGGGATACAACCAACTGGGTTGTATCATAACCTTCAGAGTACTACTCTGTTGTCAGAAGCCCCTTCCAATGACAAGGAAGGAGCACTGCGCTTTCACAAGGAGTTCTCCCACAAGCAGAGAGTGAGAGCAAGAATTCTGTGAGACTGCCAACACTCCTTCAAAAGGAGCTTCTTCTGCTCACGATGATGGAGTGCTCTGCCAAAAATTAGAACGCAACCCTTTGTTTTGTAGTTTTATATTGTATTTTGAATTCATTTTATTTCTTTTAAGTCACTTTCCGTTCTGTTAACAGAAAACATGGGGGGAGGGGGAGACTGCCTAGGAATACTGGGTGCTGTAGGCTTATACCATAGTCTTTTGAGACTGAAGGTTGCCAACCAATGGGGTGGGGGGGTACAAATGAACAATAACCCTACCAGAGAAACAGGGCACCTTTCTTCAGGAGGAACTGTGTAACCTTTTCATGACCATTTTGAGCAGCCAAGTGTAGAGGAGTCATCCCCTTCTTATCTCCTTCATTCAGGAGTCTAGTGTCTTCCATATCTCGTAGAAGGCGTTGACAGGTATTGATACGCCCATAGCTGTATAAAAGATTTAGTTGCAAATTATCAATGACCATGTCTGAAAGCTGAAATGGACAATGAGGCTTACCTAGCATAGGCTTACCTAGCTGCAAAATGCAATGGAGACTTCTTGTCTCTGCTTTTAGAACAGATGGAAACATTCAAACTAAGAAGGCTATTCACTGAAAGGGGAACCCCTTGCCTGCATGCATAATGAAGTGGAGTGCACCCTTCATTATCTTCATCAGTTACAAGATCTTGAATATTCTTCATCTGTCATATACAAAAAAAACACTTTAAAAATACTTATACAGGTGGAGCCTATTTATCCACGTTAGTTCCATTCCGTGAATTGGCGTGATTAACAAAAAACATGTTGTGCTGAGTTGCATAGAGTTATGCAAATTCGCTGCAGCCTGACACTTCCAGATAGAAGGAAACTAAGGCAGCTGTTCTCAAACCCCTCCCCTCCGCCCTCCCTGTTGCCAGCTGTCCCGCTTCTTTCATGTAAGCCCCACTGTAGTCAATGGGGCTTACTCCCAGGAAAGTGTGGAGAGCATTGTAGTTTTGCTGGGTTGTTTTGCTTCTGTAGGCTGGAGCAGGAGAGCCTGCACCATCTGGGGTGGGGGGGGGGATTGGTCAAACACTCCCTGGGTTTTTTAAAGCAATTCCCTCTGTTGCTGCCAAACCGGCCCCTGTGAGTGTGAGAAAGAGAGAGAGAGAGAGAGCGCTCCACCCTGCTGCACATGCTCTGGCTACAGAGGTTTTCCTCCCCCCCTTCCCCTCTTCAGTCTCTTTTCTGGCTCAGGGGCAGAGGGATACTACAGGGGGGGCAGTGCACTAAGTTTTGCAGAGAGCCTTCCTGAAGCCTGCAAGAGCTCCTCCTGTTGGGAGCCATTAGCCTCCCACAGCCTGCAAGCAGCTCCTCCCCTCCCCTTTGGAGCCATGTGGGCAGGGGTGAAGCGAATGGAGAGGGAGGAGCCACTTGCACCCTGCAGAAAGGTTCTTTGCAAAACTTAGTGCACTGCCCCACCTGTAGCCACGCATCTGCTCAGGGGCTCCAGGAGTCTTACTGTTCCTTACTGCAAGGGGAACCTCTTCCAGGGCTCTAGGGCTATTTCCCTATTTTGAGCCTTTTGGCAGTGTTTTGGGCTGCCAGCGCAGGGCAAAGAAGGCAAAGGTGTGTGTGACTTTCAGTTCCCCCCACCCCATTCGCTTTGAGACAAATCTGCAGATAAAAAATCTGTGGATATATAGGCTGCACTTGTAATTTACTAATGTTTTTCCTTAGGAAACAACACTTAGGACTTTCAGTGCTCCAAAAACACAGTGATTTTTTTTGGAAAGCATTGCTACATCCTTTGCTCACTTGCACAATAAATGCAGGAAAAAATGGCTCTCTTTTATGAGGGGCACATGAGTGTAAATCTCAATATATTACACCCTCTTCCTCTGGTAACAATGACATGAGTTGATGTGCAATATTTTAAAGCAAATACATCTATATTGAGAGCCATGAGTTTGTTACAATGATGCTGACCACAATGATGTTGACTTAACCGGTGTTTTGCCCCCAGTGCAGACAAGCAGACAGGAGACAGGTCATTGGAGCTGCATGGAAATGGAGGTGGGCTTTGAGCTCCAGTCATGGATGCTCCAGTCTCTCCCCTCTCATTTGATCCAATAGAGGAATCAGCAAATCCACTTGCTAATTTGGGAGCAAATATATTTTGTCAGGTTTGCAGCAGAGTTTGGTGGATATTTGGGGGATAGTGGAGTCAGGGAGAGCCAAACTCCAAGCTAGTCCCCCATGTGGCAGATAAGTGCAGGTTATAAATTAGGATTAGGGACTGATGTGCATTCTGAGGAAGTGGACTGGATAAAGTGGGGGCTAGAACTGGTTCCTAGAGGTTGTTTGGCTCAGGGAAGCTAGCTGGGAACATCTTGTCCATGGATTGTAAAGTCAACCTCAAAGGCTGGTCAGTTTAGGGAGAATGGTGCAATCCAGATTTTCCTCAAACCCCCTTAAAGGGGTAAACATTTATAAGCTGCAATTATCTTTGGCAATTGTTGGCTTGGAGCCAGGATGGGTCACCCATGGGGGAAATAGACAGTAGATTTCTATCTCCCATAAGGAAAGAAACTCACACAAAATAAAGGGAGTTTATTTTGGTTTGTGTTAGGACTGCTGCAAATCTTTGTATTTGATCAATAAACTGTGGCCCATTTCAACTCAATCTTTCTGCTTTATTGCGGGGGAATAGAGGCAAATACTGTATTAAATGTACTTCCAAAAACTATGTCCTTGTAGAGCATGAAAATATTGCTTTTCAAACAGGAGGATGAATCTTTGTAACACTAATATACACAAATAGATTCTCCTTGTACCTTGAGTCCCTTCGGGGAGAAAGGCGGGGTAAAAATAAAGTTGTTATTATTATTATTACCTGCAAAAACTTTTCATTCAGATGTTGTAATCCTCCAGGATGCAATACTGTTAGATGTAAAAAATTACGACCAAGTTGATCTTTTAAATCTACATTTGCTCCTAGATAAATATAAAAAAGAAATGAGAGATTTCAAATAGAACCCAAATGGAAAAAAAATAATGTGCCACTTTTTCTCAGTTCATACCTTTCGATAGTAATAAATTCACAATTTTCCATGATGCACAAGATGTAGCGCGAAGTAGTGGCGTTCGACCCTCAATGTCAACACTATCGATCTTTGCTCCCTGTAATTAGATCCATCAAGAATTATGGATACAAATATAAGAACCCTGCTAGACTGGGCTAAAGGCCCATCTAGTCCAGCTTCCTATATCTTACAGTGACCCACCTGTGCTGGTAGGTGCTTCAGAGAGCACACGAGACAACAAGAGATCTGCATCCTGGTGTCATCCCTTGCATCTGGCACTCTGCGGTAGCCTACTCTAAAATCAGGAGGTTGCACATACACGTTATGGTTGTAACCTGTGACAGACATTCCTCCAGAAATGTGTCCATTCCCCTTTAAAAAGCATCTAGGCCAGATGCCATCACCGCATCCTGTGGCAAGGAGTTCCACAGACCAATTACTCACTGGGTAAAGAAATATTTTGTCTGTCCTAATTCTCCCAACACTCAATTTTAGTGAATATCCTCTGGTTCTGGTGTTGTGTGAGAGGGAAAAAGAACATCCCTCTATCCACCCCCTGCATTATTTTGTACATCTCAAACATGTCCCAACTCAGGCTCCTTTTAGACCAAAGAAGCCCAAATGCTGTAGCCTTTCCTCATAAGGGAGATGCCTCAGCTCAGTAATATAATGACAATGCAAGAAATAAAACCTGTTCTATACTTACGTTTTCTTGAAAACTCTGTTTCTAAGAATGTCATGGTCCATTTTCCTCTTTATTTAACAGGGCCTTTAAATCCATATTTATGGCTCACTGCTATAAGCAGTCGCACTGGCATTCATAGGTTCATGTACAAGGAGTACAATGGTAGTGTAATGTAATATACTGGGAGAGTCAACTAACTGAGAATGGTGACTAACACCACATCCACCCAGGGCCAAGTGACAATTTTTAACTTATCAAGTGATGGAGCTCTGAAAAGAAAGTCAGATGGGTAGATCTGATGAAGACCTTTCTTAAAATATCACAGGGCCCAATGGGTCTGCTGTGCCACTGAAACTCATGTTCCTGCGGTGCAGCGTGCTTTACAGCTGTCATGAAAAGTGACATGCCATTCTGCGCATGTTGACATGCACCAGGTTGACATGATGAACTTGTGCAAGGACCCTTCCACAAACAAAAGGCTCCTTGCTTTCATGAAAGGAGCTTATGTTTTCACAGTGTGGTAACACTGGTTGGAAAGCCAACCCCATCTTTAATTTTATGAAAAATTTACAGATTCTCTATTTTAATGGAGCTTGAACTTAGTTGCCGTAAACGTCTATTATAGAATTAGTTTTATCCTTTTAGAGTCCAATCCTGAGCTCTTAGCACTAGGCCTATGCTGGCACTGAGTGCTACAAATGTGTTGTAAGGCATGCCCATGGTATTCAGCACTGGGACAGTGCTGGCACTGGCTCAGTTCTAATCCATGCTGAACCCAGTGCCAGCTGGACACCCACCACAGGCCGCCCAGAGAAACAGAAGAGCTCCAGGCAGCAGAGAAGTCAGTCAGGGTTGGGATGCAATCCAGGGCAGGGAGGAGGAATGGGGGGAGGGGAGGAACTGGAGGAGCTCTGCTCCACTGTATCCCAAACCTCACGTCTGGGCTTCTGTTCCAACCCAGGGACTCTCAACTCTGTACCAGCAAAATAGTCAGCGCATACTAGAGTAGTCCCATTGCAAGACCTGTTTCCTTCCGCCAAGGAGATGCCAGCAGCTGCCTGGTGCCCATAGGATGCAGCAGCAGCCATTTCAGGCACTGGGCAGTTTAGGATTGGGCTGTTAATCATAGTTACTCTTTATGGGTTTTCTTGTTTGTTTCTAATACAAAAATCTAGAAAACTTCAAATACAAAGTGATATATTTGGCTTTATTTCCTTCTTTACTTTCTCCATTTGATGCTGTGGTAAACTACAATCAAAGTCCAAGGAAGGGATAAGCAAACATAGATTACAATGCATGTGATCACAGCTTCCATGTCAGTGGCAGTCAACTTCCTACTGGCAAAGATACAAGTCACTTTTCAGTTTTAAAAAATAGCATTTCTACTAATGCAATGAAATTACTGCCTTCTTGCCTGTGTGGTTCTTTCCTCCACTCACATTGATTTTTTTGGATTCTAGCCAATATCATCACTATAATTTGCAAGAATTTCTTGTTTAGCATCAACACATTTTTCAGTTTCCTGTACTAAACAGGAAATTAATTTTTTAAGTGTGCCTTTGTGCACGTTACCATGCAACCTGAAGTGACAGTTATGACCAGCTTTTATTACTACTGGAAATTAAATTAAATATTTACCATTGATATCAAATATTCTGCAAGTTCATAGTGATCAAACAATGCAGCCCTGTGAGAAAAATGAAAAGCAAATCAAAATGTTAGAAAACACAATAAGAGGACATAATGATGTTTAGGAGAAGACATTATGGTTTTTTCTCTCTGACCTCATTTAAGATGCTGAAAAGATTACGTTATTTCAGCTGCAGAATCTTGTCCCAATTCAGTCTCCCCTTAGACATGAAGCTCTAACTATGATTTGTTTCCCTGTTTGTTTGTTTTTTTATGACAACAATGAGGGGATTCCCTACTGATTTCTCTTCAATAAATGAAAATGTTCTGCATAGGCATATTTTGGATTACACCCATGACACATGTGGTTAACTTCAAACTATCCAAATTATTGAATTATACATATAGATGCCTAGCAGTCAAACCAATACAGATAAGTAGATGGGTGTGTGTGTGTGTGTTCATCCCAACAGTTTCCCCTTTCTTTTTAAAGTTTATTTCTTGAAATATTGTGGGATTGGAATTCCAGTGGAATTCCAAATACAGTAGAATTGGGCAAAAGTCTCACCTGTGAAGCAATGTTTCTTTATTTCCATCTAATGCATCAATGATAGGTTCATCTCCTGTATAAGATGACATCATTAATTTAAGAATGTCAGTAGCTCCTTGGGTAGCAGCAAAATGAAGAGCTGTGCATTTGTTACCCTGTGAGGAGAAAATATAAAGCACAAGAAAACTCAGTTATTTTTATTCCTATGACAGTTGTTTTTATATACTCATACTTGACCGGAACCCATACTGTATAGACTAAAATTTAGACTGAAAATGCAGCTCAGAGGTTCATAATATTGTTTGGGATTTTTATTGTTTCTTAAGGTCAGTTCATACCAATCAACATTTTTTGTTACAGCCCAAATACAGGATTTCATTCACTATCTTTTTGTCAGGAAAGAAAAGCCACACACCATGTCATAAGTGTATCCATGCAGCAGGTTCCAATCTTCAGGTAGAGGTGATGCACTGAAAAATCCATGACTGATCACAAATCTTGTGATGATGCCTACAACCATGGGGGTGCATTTGATTTGGAGAGAGTCACACACTGCTTGGGAGATACTGCAGAGATACCCTAAACAAAGCAAGAACCTTGCAAGCTCTCCAAACTGCAGCAAAACCATCTGAGGTAGTTTTTTACTGCCTGGCTACTTCATTCACAGGCCAGTTCTATGCAGGGATCTTACAAAAAAAATCAATTACCTATAAGCTTCATGCTAATTGGCCACAAAAACATGTGGCAGGAGCAGTAGAAACCTTTGAAACACATCAAGCTTCAATTGCCCCTGCCCTAGTCCTTCCTTAGTCAATTGAAAGGTCTACCCTGGTCAGAGGAAACAGTTTTGCCTCTTATGGAGTATTTCTAACTTTTTCAATTTCATTCACTTCTGAAAACAAAAAGGTTTTAGTGAAATTAATTTTGCCTATTGAAATTAAATTTAAAAAGCAACTAAACTAGGCAATCTTAATGTACAGCTATTCAGAAGTCCCATTGAGTTAACTTAGATTTACTTCCAAGCAAGTGTATATAAGAATGCAGTCTAAATATTCAAAAAGCAAGTCTGAAATGAAGTCACTCTGAATAGAGAATGAAACAAAGTAAACTGTTAAAAGGAACCAGTGGAACAAATCAGGTTACAAAGCAAAGCAGCAAAGTGAAATCCAAAAATTATTGTTTTGGGGAGTGGACATCCCTGTCCATAACCACTGAAAATGTTTTATAGAATCTATGAGATTTCTGAACCTTTTGCTGTTTTGTTACATACACAAATCTTCTAATTACTAGCTTCTTTTCTACAATGCTATATTACTTTTTCCCTGTAGACCATGCAATTCCTAGAATTCTAATTCTTCATTCTCCAAAATCTAGCCTTCTTTAAATCTTTTTCCCATTATAATTAAAGTAATTGTGAGTCCAATCCTATTCATGTGTGCTCAGAAGTAAGTCCTGTTATAGTCAATGGGGCTTACTCCCAGGTAAGAATGGATAGGATTTCAGTAGGTATTTTAATTCTGAAATGCATGAGGTACAATGGGAATAGGCGGATGAGAACAATACACAATAGTGATTACAATCCAGCCAAATTTTACACAGCCAAAAGCACACATTTTACAGTACAATTCTATGCAAGTTTATTCAGAAATGAGTGCCTTTATGTTTGATGGGGCTTACTCCAAGATAGGTGTGCAAAGGATTGCAGCCTAAATATCTCAGCTAAAATAAATGCAGTTTAGAAAAGCTTAACTTTAGCCATATGATGCCAAACATATTTATCATCAAAAAGTATTACGTTAGCTATTACCTGCTTAAGATCAATCTGTGCTCCATATTCAATGCACATTTTAATCATTTCCAAATCACCACTTTGAACAGCCAGGTGAAGAGCACTACATTTTCCATTATTAATAAAATTGATGTGATTTTCAGGGGAATAGCCTAGCTCTTCACCTTAAAAATTAAAATGCAAATTGGTTACAAAGTGCAAAGATACAGAGATACAAACACACTTTTTTTTTTTAAATCTTTATTCCCAATGTTTGGAGCATTTTAATTTTGCAAAACCAGCTCCTGTTAATATAACGTGATTTATGAAGATACATTTAAGAATATAAAACAAATATAATCAATAAAAATGATACAGTAACCCAGTACGTTCAAAAACAAGACATTTGCTAATAATGTCAACTTGCATTCAAAGGGCAGGCTAATCCTATCCTGTACCAGTACAGCCAGGTTGCATGGCCTGCACTGTATCCTGCACAGGATGGAAAGTGGCTGAAGGTCTCCTTGGGGTAAAGGGATATTTTTCCCCTTACACCATGTCAAGCCCCAGCCTACCTATATGGCTTCATGGATCCACACCAGCTATTTAACTGGTGCAAATCTGGGAAGCCCGATGTAATGCTTGAATGACTGGGAAGGGGTTAGGATATTGCCAGAAGAGGCTTCAGCTGATCCTGTGACCCTCCCGGACCCAATCCACCCCTGTTCTGCCCTCCCCCTGTCCAGAAACCCCCTTTCCCCCTTCTTCCCCATGCCCCTGCAGCTTCCAACACAAGCTCTACCTGCTTCACGCATGCTCCCAGATGCAGTGCTGGCAGGTTGACGCAGGCCTTTGAGCCGCAGCTGCCAGCTCATGAGTAGTCACAAACATGTTTTACAGCATGTTTGTGGCACACTAAGCTGGCACAGGGAAGACTGCGCCAACTCAGGCAGCAGTTTGGATTGTATTGTTAGAGAGATAATAAAATGTATAAGTGTTCCTAAGGCTATGGCAGTGGTTCTCAGTGAGCCGTGTCTCCCCAGGGAGCTGCAAAACCAGACAGAGGAGCCACGGAATCCTGGCAAAAACCCTGCTGTCCTATACAATGTATAGGATTGTAGCCTAATAGGGAGCCACAGACAATAGCTGAGTAGGTCAAGGGAACCACCCATTGAAAATGTTTGGGAACCACTGGACTAGGGCAACAGAAATTCAAAACATCACAGGCCTGATTCTTAAAGCTAGGATATATTTATAAATAGACTGAAATCATACAGTCAGTTGTATACAAATTTAATTATGCTTAAAACCATTTTCACCCAGCCAAATGATGGGTACATGGGCCTCAATGAGTGGCCATGTACCATTTTGGCAATAATCAGGTGATGTCAAAACTGTATTTACCTTTTTTAATAACAATCTCCAAGCATAATTTTGCACCAGAAAATGCAGCTGCGTGGACTGGCATACAGCCCAGACTGTTTGCTTTATTTATAAGACCGCCATTTTCTATCTGAAAGGAAGGATCAAATAATAGTTAGATGATAAATTCTGAAATTATATAGAATGCATAACCAGAAATGTAGAATGCATTGCACACTCTCCCATTTCCACATTTATGGACTGTGGTCAAGCCTAACCTAGACACTATCAAGCACATCTACTGATTTCAAATAGGTCTTAGGTGCTGTTCCAGCAGCTCAAGGTTCTTTATACCAGTGCAAAAACTGGGCCATTGTCGCATGCTGCCAGACTGTTGCTGCATACAGCAAGAGGCATGGCACATACAGCAGTAGCTACGGAGGGCTCCACGGGTGCTGATATACTGGCAGTGGAAGTGAGGATGGGGAAATTTGAGGGTGCTCCAAGGAGGGGAGGGGGAAAGCAGGAAGCAGACTGGGGGGAACAATCTCAGCAGCAAATGAACATGCAGATCCTATTTCCCATTTTTTGGTTCCCACCCCTTCTTCTCTCCTTGGAGTTACACCACCTATATAGATGGCTTGGGTCTAAGGAGACACGTAGGCCATCAGTGAGTCTATGCAGAGGTAAATTAAAAAATATTTACCTCTGGCCTCCTGATTGCCCCCCACCCACTATCAGATGCAGCATGCACTCTACCAGTGCAGCTGCATCAACACCAATAATGGGGGAAAGGACTGGGCAGTTAGACATCCATAACTTTGCTGGATTGGACCTGGTACCATTAGTTATCATCAGACACTTGCCATCCACCTGGTATCATCAGACACCTGCCAAGACCCATGAGGGGGGCCTGCTGCCAAGAAGGGAATTAGCTTCTGCAGCCGTTCTCTGCAGAAGCTGAAAGTGGGGACAGGCTTTCTACAAGATTCAGAAGCAGTGCATGAAGTGCTACTTCTCGTTCAGCAACCAGATGCCCCTCCAATTAAGAAATGGACAATCATAAGATGATCCTGCCTGAGTGAATTCCCATTTCCTAATGGGTATGGTGCCAGGTGGACTTGCAATGCGACTGTCTCACACTCTTTCTGGTCCTACCAGCACCAATAAGAAGGTCAGTGCTGTCAGGGCCAAAAGAAGCTGCATGTGCATCTGGTGGCATCACAAGAAGCAGAGCACAAGCAAGAAAGACTTGTGCTCTGCTTCTTGTGATGCCACCAGATGCACATGCAACTCCCACTGGGAAATGAAATAATGTACCAGTGACCTGTGTCAGTGACTAGTGCAGGGCTTCTCAAACTGGGAAGTCGCAACGCCCCAGCCTGTAGGCCCTGGACTCTGCCTCCTTAAGGGGCAGCAGCAGGGGGAAGGCAGCAAAGCGTTCCCCAGGATCGCATCGCTACGTCAGTGCAGGGACTGGCATGCACTTACCAGTCCCTGCTGCAGCCTCGGGGGGGGGGGGCAGAAAGCCCTGCACAACCCTCCACAGGGCTCGCCATGTCTTGTGTGCTGCTGCTGCGCTGTAAGAGGCTGGTCCAGCGTCATCATTAGCAGGATAGTAGCATATGGCTCTACATGCTGCTAGCAGGCAGTTTGGGATAGCTGTAAAGCAGGTTTTGCAGTCAGAACACTAGTTCTGGCAGCAGACCACTTAGATAAGTTTGGGCTTTTAATCTTCTTTAGATGGAACACAACCAGCTTTGTACTTTTACAAAGTGTGATCACTGTAATGAGACTGTAATGAGACAATTACACTGTAATGATCACAGTGATATTTAAAGTTGCTTTACCTTTTTAACCCTCTATGAAGCCCTGCTTTAGCCCCCCACCCCCTCCGCATACTTTTGCACAATGGGCACAAAAAACGTTTCTGTCCCTCTCTATATCAGAGGCAATAAATATGAATTGTGGCTGAGCCTTAAGGTACTTTTTCTAGCAGATGCAGGAAGTCCTAATTTAGTCCTAAATTTAGTCCTTGATTTAAATTTCATAAAACTCTAGTATTACGTAAAATTTGCAAAACATTTTTTGGCTGGCAACACTAAACAGAAACAGCATGGAAGGAAACACCCTCCTACCCACTGTTCTTTTATCAGGTGTTTCATCACATATTTGTCAGACAAAACATTTTAACACCCTTTTCATAAAAAGAAAAAAAGACAAACAACAAATACCACAACAGACTTTCTCATACTCTGTTGTTCAGTAATGAAGAATCTTGTAGCCACAACTCAAATGTGTGTAGGTTATACTTTTTATACTATACTGAAATACGAAAGGGTAGATACTAAATACATAGATGAACAGACACACAATTGTTATACATACCAGAATATTCAGTGCTTCAGGGTTATCTTTATAACAAGCTACTAATATAGGTGTGTTCCCACTCTCTCCTTCCAGGTTTACATCTGTAGAGCTGTGTTCAGCTAAAATCTAAACATTAAAATAAAATACAAAAGTTTGTTGAACTTGCTACCATATCTTTGTTGTACTAGTCTCAGGGCAATAGGATACATCTTCCCCAGAGCACCTACATGATAATTTTTGGCAGGCCTGCTCTCTCTCTCCATGGGTAACTATGGGTCGACGGATTAAGGCACATGGTTTCTGGAGGCACATGGTTTCTGATTCTTGACCCAGGTTTTTCAAAAAGTTGCCTGGATTTGTTCTCAGGATCCAATTCACATGGTAAGTCACTGCATTTTTCAACTGCTAGAACTTCTTATGCATAGTACATTACACTAATCAATACTAGAGCTTAGAGAAGTAGACTAAGCGACTAGAGCGACTTGTGATTGAGCGACCAAGATGATTACTGGGCTGGGGCACCTTCCTTATAAGGAAAGGCTATGGCGTTTGGGCCTCTTCAGCCTAGAAAAGAGGCGCCTGAGGGGGGACATGATTGAGACATACAAAATTATGCAGGGGATGGACAGAGTGCATAGAGAGATGCTCTTTACACTCTCACATAACACCAGAACAAGGGGACATGCGCTAAAATTGAGTGTTGGGAGAGTTAGAACAGACAAAAGAAAATATTTCTTTACTCAGCATGTGGTTGGTCTGTGGAACTCCTTGTCACAGGATGTGGTGATAGCATCTGACCTGGACGCCTTTAAAAGGGGATTGGACAAGTTTCTGGAGGAAAAATCCATTACGGGTTACAAGCCATGATGTGTATGCGCAACCTCCTGATTTTAGAAATGGGCTATGTCAGAATGCCGGATGCAAGGGAGGGCACCAGGATGAGGTCTCTTGTTATCTGGTGTGCTCCCTGGGGCATTTGGTGGGCCGCTGTGAGATACAGGAAGCTGGACTAGATGGGCCTATGGCCTGATCCAGTGGGACTGTTCTTAAGTACAAATGAGAGTTGTCAAGTGTAGAACAAGGCCCAGCCTGTGAACTGAATGCACCTTCCTTACAGTTCAAGGATTGCTAAGCCAATGTTAGTTGGTTCGGCTTCAATTTATGCAGGTTCAACCACTGGTGACAATTAGGTCCACAGCTTCTAGCATAGTTAAAGATGAAAAATAGGTCATCAGCATACAGATGATACCAAACTCTGTTTATTTAGGTGGGTGCAAAAAAAAAAATCAATTTCATCCACAATGTGCTTACAGACATGTAAAAGTGGGTTGTGGATGGCCAATAACAGCCATCACTGTAAAAGTAACTTTGCAGATGCAAAATTACAAAGAAAAAAAGCATTATTTGTTACTATCATTAGCTGTGTATGCTCCTTCTGTTATGTGGCCTCTCTAATATTTTGGAAGTGCCTCAGACATGCGTAACTGGCCTAGGATAAATACCAGTGAGCCCAGACCAGACTTATGTTCCTCTTGATCACAAATGATGCAGAGATGACCACAGATGGGCAGCCATCAAACCGAATTCAAAACTTTTTTTCCTCTCTAGCCCCCCCCCCCTTTGAACAACCTGAAGAAGCATTGCAGAAATTACCTCAGCAGGTCATATCTTGCACAAAGCTGCCCTATCAGCCTTGGGACACACTGGTCCAACCTGGAAATTTCCTGCCCTCAGGGAAAAAAACAGACCATTTAAGCTCCTGCCTCTAGTCATTGAATCTTTCTCACTCAGATGCAAATGGGCAGCCCAATCCTGAGATACCCTGCCCCCAAGGCTGCAGTGGTGCTGAAATGACTGCTGCTGCATCCTATAGACACCATAAGCAGCTTCTGACACCTCCTCAGGCGAAGAGGACATTTTTCCCCTTCCCCTGTAAAATGTAAGAAGTCCCACACAGCTGGCACAGAGTAAAGTAGTCCTGTGTTGGGCTGGGAGGATCCAGGTTTTGGATTCAGCAGAGCTGTACTCCACCTTGAGCAGTCCATTTATTTGGAAGGAAAGGCAGGAAATAAATAATTTCAATAAACATCCTTGGTGTAGTACAGTATCTTGGACAATTCAGACCTCATTATGCCAATTCAATAATACGTAAATAAAAGCTTTCCCAGTTCAGTTTACAGTTTGGGAAATAACCATCCAAGGATTGTTTTAATGCTGCTCGTTTCAGACGTTTACACACATATACATTTGGAAGTTAGAGTTACCTTAACTATTTCATTGTAAAGAGACTGCACAGCCAAGTGAAGTGGAGCCATCGTACTGGAGTTAAGAATGTTTGGGTTGGCTCCTCCTCTGAGAAGTAATTTAATACTTTCAACCTGCCGTTTTTTGGTTGCCCAGTGCAATGGGGTATTTCCAGAACAGTCAGTCACATTTAGTACTAGGTCAAAGGATAGGAAAACAGAGCAAATGTTAACATCACACTTCTGTGGCACATACAATTACAAATGTTTGTACTATTCTTATAACAAAATAATGAAATAGTAAATGCAGATGTTGGTCTAACAAAAAATTAAATACCATCCTCTCCGTAGCTTCTTTGTTCTGTAGTATTTGGGTTGTGCATTCCTTTGGTGCCGCTACTACATCACAGACATGAAACAACAAGCATTGGAGGAAGCCCTCATCCCACAGCTCATGCAAGAGCTCAAACAGTCACCCTCACGCTGAGAGCAGTTGCGTCGGGCCAGTGTGGGCTCCTCCGGAGGGCCAGCGGCTCATTGGAGACTGGGGGCTCCCTGAGGGCCGCACTGAGAGGGCCGCAAGTGGTCCCAGGGCCGGGGTTTGGGCACCCCTATTCTAGAACATGCTACAAATGTATGGTCTATATCAATGTATGGTCTATAAATGTATGGTCTGTAAGATTTTTTTATTTCACATTCATCTAAAAGTAATGTTTAGTGACCATGTCCTGGTGTATAGATAAGAGAGCACCCTCACTTTGATCACTAGATAATAACAGGAATCTAATAATAGGAATCACACAAGCACTTCTCTATTTAACCCTTTGAAAATCATTTTCTAAATTTCTTTCTAAAAATCCTAGGTGCCTAAAGGACCAAACTCTTAAGATTGCTTCTGGTAGAAATTTGCTAAATAAGTAGAGAAGTAAAAAAGAAAAAGAGAATGTCCAATGGCCAAGTTACATCATCCTAATACCATGATGAATGGCTAAAGTAATGTAGGCTATATGACTGTGTAGTGAAATAGTCATGCACCCAAATCTCCTCAAGGGATCTGTTCCAGGACCCACTGCAGAAACCAAATTCCTCAGATAATGAAATCATTGGGGGGGGGGGGAAGAGCACACTGTCACAATTAAACTTACTGGGAGCAGCCGTGCCTGGCCCTCTAAAGGTCTCGTGCAGCCTCCTGGCCTCCTCAGAAGCCTCCTGAATACTTCTGGAAGGCACTTCCGGTTTTCCAACAAATCAGGAGTACCTTTTAGAAGCATCTAGGAGGCCTTCTGAGGCATGCAGGTCATGCATGATCTCCCCATGCCTCAAAAGACCTCCTGGATGCAAACAGATGCAATATTCAAATCCAGAGGTGCCAAGCCTGCTGTATTCACAGTATCATATTAAATTATCACTAATGTGTCTCCATACAGAAATATCATATTAGTACAATATAAATGCAGCTGCTGCATAATTTGATTTTAATTAGTTTTGCAACAGTTAGTGAATAGAATGACTATTTGAATGGTATTCTGTGCCTCAGTTCTGTGTTCTCAGTTCTTGATCTTCTAAAGATTGTCACATGGGATCGCTGTAAAAGAGTAGGAAAAGTTCCTCTCAGACCCCACTACATGCTGCAACCAGGAGGAACTGGCACCCTTAGTAGGGACTGTGTAATAGCAGTTATAGAGCATGATGGAACTGAAAGTAGGGACTCAGAGATATACCAAGTGCTCCATGCTAGAGCTCTCTATACTATAGGATCAACTACTTTCCCTGGCTCCTCAAAGACAACAGAAAACCAAGACATAAGTCAACCTTGGAAGGTTGAGTGCTCTCCTCACAACCCTACCCCCTGACTGAACCTGCGTGCGTAGAAATTAGGGCCTCCACTAACTGGACTGGGCTCCAAGGTTTGTTCTGAGTTCTCAGTGGCTATCTAACTGGTGCAATTCCCATATTGCCCAATTCCTTGCTAGAGCTACCATATGGACAGCTCCCCCCACCCCCATTTGTTCAGCAATCAGGTTTCCCGGGATCAGAAAAAAGTGGAGGAATTTGCACAAGCGCTTGAGGAATCTCTTCCAGGCCCGGCCGACGCAAACGC
Source organism: Tiliqua scincoides (assembly GCF_035046505.1). Taxonomy (NCBI): domain Eukaryota; kingdom Metazoa; phylum Chordata; class Lepidosauria; order Squamata; family Scincidae; genus Tiliqua; species Tiliqua scincoides. The sequence continues at coordinate 37,694,055 of NC_089824.1, read as the reverse complement.
ATCCAACAGATGGGAACATTTCAAGAATACCGTTTACAACACCGCCTTGTCCATATTCGGCAAGAAGACCAACAAGGCGGCAGACTGGTTTGAAGCCCACTCTGAGGAGTTGACGCCAGTCATTGAGGAAAAGAGGAGAGCTCAAGCAGCATACAAGGCCTGTCCCAGTGAGCGCAACCTGCAGGTCCTCCGAACTGCTCGCAGCAAAGTCCAACAGACTGCCAGGAGATGTGCTAACGACTACTGGCTCCAGCTCTGTTCCGAGATACAGATAGCAGCTGACACGGGCAACATCAAGGGGATGTATGATGGTATCAAGCAGGCCCTAGGTCCAACACAGAAGAAAATTGCCCCTCTGAAGTCTGCCACAGGCGAGGTCATCCAGGATCGGGCGCAGCAGATGGAACGCTGGGTGCAGCACTACTCTGAGCTATATTCCAGAGAAAATGTAGTCACCGAAGAAGCACTGAACAACATTGAGTGCCTGCCTGTGCTGGAAGAGCTTGACAGTGAACCAACCCTAGAAGAACTTCACGTGGCCCTGGACTCCCTTGCCTTTGGCAAGGCACCTGGAAAAGACAGCATCCCTGCTGAAGTCCTAAAATGCTGCAAAGAGATCATCGTCACTGAGCTGCATGAAATCCTCTGTCTCTGCTGGAGAGAAGGTGAAGTACCTCAAGACATGAGGGATGCAAACATCATCACGCTGTACAAGAACAAAGGTGACAGGGGTGACTGCAACAACTACCGCGGCATCTCTCTCCTTAGCGTTGTAGGAAAGCTGTTTGCCCGAGTTGTACTAAAGAGGCTCCAGGTACTTGCAGAGAGCGTCTATCCAGAATCGCAGTGTGGATTCCGAGCCAACAGGTCCACCACTGATATGGTATTCTCCCTTAGACAACTGCAGGAGAAATGCAGGGAACAACGACAGCCACTCTTTATAGCCTTCATAGATCTCACAAAGGCTTTCGACCTGGTCAGCAGAGACGGCCTCTTCAAGATTCTCCCCAAGATTGGATGTCCACCCAGGCTCCTCAGCATCATCAGATCTTTCCACAAGGACATGAAGGGCACTGTTGTCTTCGATGGCTCCACATCAGACCCTTTTGACATCCGAAGCGGAGTGAAGCAGGGCTGTGTTCTTGCACCAACCTTGTTTGGGATTTTCTTCGCTGTCCTGCTGAAGCAGGCCTTTGGAACTGCAACAGAAGGCATCTATCTCCGGACCAGATCAGACGGAAAGCTCTTCAACCTCTCCAGGTTGAGAGCAAAGTCCAAAGTCCAGCTGAAATGTCTGCGTGACTTCCTCTTTGCCGACGATGCAGCTGTCACTACCCACTCTGCCAAAGATCTCCAGCAGCTCATGGATCGTTTTAGCAAGGCCTGCCAAGATTTTGGACTGACAATCAGCCTGAAGAAAACACAGGTCATGGTTCAGGATGTGGACTCACCTCCCTGCATTACAATCTCTGAGCATGAACTGGAGGTTGTCCATGACTTCGTGTACCTTGGCTCAACGATCTCCGACACTCATTCTCTCGATACCGAGCTAAACAAGCGCATCGGTAAAGCAGCTACCACGTTTTCCAGACTCACAAAGAGAGTCTGGTCCAACAAGAAGCTGACGGAACATACCAAGATCCAGGTCTACAGAGCTTGCGTCCTGAGTACACTTCTGTACTGCAGCGAGTCATGGACTCTTCGCTCACAACAGGAGAGGAAACTGAGCGCTTTCCACATGCGCTGCCTCCGACGCATCCTCGGCATCACCTGGCAGGACAAAGTTCCAAACAACACAGTCCTGGAACGTGCTGGAATCCCTAGCATGTATTCACTGCTAAAACAGAGACGCCTGCGTTGGCTTGGTCATGTCGTGAGAATGGATGATGGCCGGATCCCAAAGGATCTCCTCTATGGAGAACTCGTGCAAGGAAAGCGCCCTACAGGTAGACCACAGCTGCGATACAAGGACATCTGCAAGAGGGATCTGAAGGCCTTAGGGATGGACCTCAACAAGTGGGAAACCCTGGCCTCTGAGCGGCCCGCTTGGAGGCAGGCTGTGCAGCATGGCCTTTCCCAGTTTGAAGAGACACTTTGCCAACAGTCTGAGGCTAAGAGGCAAAGAAGGAAGGCCCATAGCCAGGGAGACAGACCAGGGACAGACTGCACTTGCTCCCGGTGTGGAAGGGATTGTCACTCCCGGATTGGCCTTTTCAGCCACACTAGACGCTGTGCCAGAACCACCTTTCAGAGCGCGATACCATAGTCTTTCGAGACTGAAGGTTGCCAATACAATACAGGTCCTGGCATCTATCTTCAACATTAGTCTTTCTTTCCTTGCTGGACAGCTCCGCTGCTTCACTTGCAAACTCATACATCCAAATCTACTGGCTCTTGTGGCAACAGAAACAGCACAGACTGAGGGCTCAATCCTATTCAATTTTCCAGTGCTGGTGCTGTTGTGCCAGTAGAGTGTGCACTGCATCCTGTGGTGGAGGGGCAGTCACTGGGGCCTTCTTAAGGTATGGGAACATGTGTTCCCTTTCCATGGGGTTGCACTGTGGTTACACCGGAGCTGGAAAGTTGGATAGGATTGGGCCCCGAGTCCTGAAACCTTGGTTTGGCTGACCCTAGGGTTGTGTGCTTCCTCCTCGAATTTCCTCCCTCACTTCCTGGTTCATGGCAAACCAGAGTTTGCCATTGCATGCAAAGCAGTAACACTATAGTGGGAAAGCACAGTCTGAAGTGCATTTTCAATTCTGAATCCTCTACTTCAGGTCTAATAGCATGATATGGCTGTCACAGCCAGAAAGACAGAATTAAGGTGTATGAAAGAAGGAGGGAGGGAGGGAGAGTAGAAGTTGGGATCATGAAAATAACCAAACCATACTTGGTGTTGCATGAGAATCAACCCTATGTCTTTGTCCTTTCTAATTATTTCTTAACATCTTTATTAACATAACAAGTAGACGGAAGTACCAAGAATATAAAAAGATTGCTTCAAGCAAAGTTTCTCTAACAAAATTATATGTGCAAAGGTGTGTGCACATGTGCATAGAGAGATGCTGCAAATTAAGGATACATAATTTTTTTTATTTGTCACCTTCAGCTGAAGAATCATCTATAATCATTTGCATTAATTCAAGTTGACCTCTTCCTGCAGCATGATGCAATGGAGTTGCATTTAGATCATCCACTTTGCAAAGTCCATCACGATTCTTCTTAATGAAGCTTCGAAGTCTGCAGGCACTTCCATCTGAGATCACCTATTTTTTAATTTTAAAAATTACAATATTCTTTATTTTAATGACAATAGACTATGAGTACTCCAGAAACCAGAAACATACTAGTTTAAATACTGCTGACTTCCAGTCCTCATGGTTAAAGGCAGTACTTCCTAAACTAATGAGGATGGGCCTCTCTTCCCTGACCATCCCGGAAATAGATATAGATCAGGCAAAAGCAGCTATCAGACAGGCTGCTTGACATTGCAAGGCAGGAGGATATTAATCAAACACCAAGCTTCCTGGCAGCCAAGAGAGCTAGATATGTTGTTCTAGCTGTTTACCTTTCTGTGTTGGAGCATCCGGGGCACAAGAGGACATTCACTCTACCTTGATGGAGCCTATTACTCTTGGTGTTTCAGATGGGAGTTATAAAAATAAGCCAATGAATGAGAGGGTTTACCCATGTGGAAATGGGGAGGTAGAGACCATCAAACACGTACTATTATATTACCCATTTTATGATGGAATTTGACAAGATTTATTTTCCCCCTGACTAGGTTTCCCAGCCTTTCTGACTTAAACACCTCTAAAGAGCTCCTGATGGGCACTACCACTCAGACTACTATTATGAGTGCAAGTTTTCTCATGGCTGCTTGCAAAATCTGGCAAGAAATTCTATGCACTGAAACGTTTTCTCAATAAGTCTTAGTAATCTTCTCTTTTCCAATCAGAGTTCCATTAGATTAGTGGTTTATTCTTTTAGTATCTTAAAATGGCTACTGCAGCTTCCAACACATGCTAGGCAGTCCACAGCAGCTCCTCAGCAGCTACTCACTTCCCGAGTAAGTGAAGTAGCCCTACAATGGGGTACTCAATTCTACAGTGGCTCTTGAGCCAGCAAAGAATCATTGAGTCCTGTGTCAGGCCAAGCGGCCTCACACAGAGCTCAGGATCCAGTGGAGTTAAGCTCTACCATCCCACCCCCTCCCACCTGGAACACCTCCCTCCGCCTCCCCCCATACCCCAACTCACCTCTCCACCGCCCCGCATTCTGGGCAAACGCTGGGTGGCAGCATGTGAGCTCAGTGCTGGAGCTGGTCCAGCGCAGGTTCGTGCTGTGCTAGCTCTGACACTGGGTCCTCGGTAAGGCTTGCAAACATGCCTTACAGCATGTTTGTGACAGTGCGCACAGGCAATAAGCAGATGCGCTGGGATCTGGATCAGGCCCTAAGTCCTTATGCTTTATAAAGTCATAGGGCCCAGTCCTATCCAAGTGCTGATGCAGTGATATAGCTACAATGCAGAGGTAAGGGAACAAATGTCAAAAGGACGTAGGTTTCACATCAGAATTACAAATGCAGGAAATGCACATACTGAAAATGGCCACATGTGTCAGCAGGCAGCATCACACAGAATGAGTCACACCCACATCTGTTTATCAGTAAAGATGTAAACTCTGTGGAAAGTCTTCCAGAATGTACATCCCTGCTCAGAAAACGAAGCACATTCAACTTTTCCTATGCAACATGCTACCTAAAAAGTTGAAAACAGCCTTTACAGGGCTTGATGGGAAGAAAATATGAGTACATGCTAGGGTTTCAAGACTACCCCTAGTTTCAAATCCGAATTAGAATGTTACAGTTGTTTCTGACTCTAGGGTGGCCTTAGAGGTACAGGTACAGGTAGAGCCATCAGGTACAACCCACTCCCAATGCAGGTAACACTCGACAGGGAAGGGGGGAAAGATAAGAAGCTGCTTTATACCAGTCAGACCATTAGTCCCTCTAGTTCTATACTGTTGACAACATCTGGCAAGTGCTTTCAAACAGGAATTGTTCTGCCTTATCTGGCAATGCCAAATATTGAACATGGGGCATTTTCTGCATGCAAAGCATGTGCTCTATGCCAAGCTAGGATGTTTAGATACCCCCTATTAAAAGAGACTAACTCGAAAGAATCACTTACTATTCCATAACATCACAACTGCACAGGTCACCTCTTATCCTCTGTAAGGAACCAGTGTGTGTGGTGTGTTGGATTACAACATTGATTGAGATAGGGGGGAAATGCCATATGCAGGGGAGGGCACCAGGACACTGGTTGTGTCTTCTTGCCTTGTGTGCTCCCTGAAGCATTTGGTGGGCCACTGTGAGATACAGGAAGCTGGACTCGGTGGGCCTTTGGCCTGATCCAGCGGGGCTCTCCTTAAGTTTGTTGCATCTCTGTGCTGGGAAACAGCACCTGTTGGATCTCTACCTGACCTGCACCTGTCCAGGACTCTTGACAGAAAAAAAAGTAACAACTTGAATTTGAATCCCAAGAACTTGGAAAACAAGTGTCCACAGCATATTTTGGCATTCCCAGTATTCCTTTTCTATAATTACATCTGAATCCTATCCTTCAGAATAGCCTTTTTCTGAGGTATGGGGAAACGTTCCCTGTTGAACTTCTGCCTGGCTGTCATGACAGCTGTTTCAGCAGAAGCTAAAGAGAAAAGAGGCCAGCCTCTGCCCAGCTGGATCATTCCCAAGTCTCTCTCGCAGCTCCCATCCCCAAAACCCCCTCCTCCCACCAAGGGGGGGCAGCTGTACCTTAAAGACATCCTGCGAGGCCAGGGAGGCGGCGTCCGCGTCGCACACGACCCCCTCGTAGGCAGTGCAGTCCTCCTTCTCCCGGGCCTGGAAGAACTTCAGCAGAGAGCGCTTCATGGTGCCCAGTCCGCTCCTGCAGCAGCTGCTGCTCCCGGATGCCGCTCCTCCGCTCAGCCCCTGCTAGAGCCGCGACAAGAAGACAGCAGAAGGGCTGGTCAGTCCCTCAAGGGACTTACTGCTTACTTACTTACTGCTCAGGACAGGACCTGCAGCTGCCTTCGCGTTCACTCAGCTGTCTTTGGCTGCAATCCTCTCCACACTTTCCTGGGAGTGAGCTCCACTGACTCTAATGGGACTTACTTCCGAGTAGACAGGCATCGGATTGGACTCTTAGGCTGCAACCCTATCCACACTTACCCATTGACTACAATAGGACTTACTTCTGAGTAGAGAGGCACAGGCTTGGACTCAGGCTGCAGTCCTCTCCACACTTTCCTGCTGGGGGCAAGCTCCATTGACGAGAACGGGACTTACTGCTGAGGACTGTCTCCTCCTCCTGTTGGCGAGCAGAAGCCCAGCTCCATGCGAGGAACACCCCGCGCTCTCAGGCTGGGAGAGCGCCTGCGGCACCTCCGAGCGCCAGCCTGGAAACTGCTTTGGAGAACCACAAACCCTCCCCTCAGCGCTGCCTTTGGCGTGCTGGGCGCCTATCAGAGACCCGCCTCCCTCCCCTCCGGGCGCTCGGGAGTCGGCGTTGGCCAGCCTAGGTGGCGTCGCGCAGTCTGCTGGGCGGGGCGCGGAAGCTGCGCGCCTCTGAAGACCTGCGCCTGGGTCGCTCCTCACCATACACAGGGCAGCCCCCGCTTGGGGAGGCGGAAGGGAGAGCAGCGCCTCTGGGGTTGGCTCTTGCCTCGCCTTCTAGGGGTAAGCGAGCCAGGCTTAGCAGAGAGTAAGCCCCATTGGGGCTCACTTCTGAGTAGACAGGCACAGGATCGGGCTGTCAGGCTGCAATCCGATCCACCTTACCTGGGAGTAAATCTCATTGAGGATAATGGGACTTGCTTCTGAGTAGACATGCCTAGGGTTGGTGGGGAGGAGGGGAAGGTAGGTGGAGAGCCTTGCAGGCAACCTGCACCAGCAGCGTCAATTCAGTGTTCAGAGACAAGTCTGGACTTAAAATGAAGTGCTGGTCAGGTAGCCCGGTGCTTCTGTGCACCTTGGCCAGGAAAATAAAACTCCCTTCTGACTTGTACTTCTATCCAGGTAAAGAAGTGTATACATTAGAAACTAAGAAACATCATTTGGGTACAAACACAGTTCTCTTCCTTATCTCATGGAATTTACTTCTGAGTAAACATGCTTAGAATTGCAACCAAAGTTTTCCCCAGAACAGATCTACCCTTGATATTTCCCCTTCTTCCAGTTCCAAATGGAGAAAGCATCACAGACCTGGTTTGCAGCAATTCTGCTGCAGCACTGGAATTCATTACAATTAATAAATACAATCAATTTAATTAATTTAATTGTATTTATTAATTGTTTAACTTAATTACACAATTAACAGCCCAATTCTATCCAATTTTCCAGCACCCGCAATAACCGCAACCGCAATGCAACCCGCAGTGCAACCCTGGGTAAGGGAACAAGTGTTCCCAAACCTTAAGGAGGCCTCTGTGACTGCACCCCTAACATAGGAAGCAGTGCATACCCCATAGGCACAGCAGCAAAAGCACTGGAAAATTGGATTGGGCTGTAAATTAATTAATTAAATCTTAATTTAATTAAACATATGGCAAGTTCACAATAAACTGAGATCAAACTTCTCTGAACAGATCTTCCTCATAAAGTTAGCTTGAGGAACTCTATAAGTGGAGAGAGATGTATGTTGTTTCTGGAAAGAAGGAAAACATGTTTGGAAGCGGGGTAGTCAAATTTTAGAAGGGGCATGATCGAAACAAGGTTTGGGATTCAACTGGGGTGTGGGGGGAAGAGAATTCCAGGCAAAGGACTATAACCTTTGAAGAGTGAGTGAGGGGAGGGGTGGGAAGAAAGGTGTTAAATGTGATGGTGAGATTTTAGAATAGAGGGAGGAATGAGTTCTGCATGATGGAAGACTTGGGGTGAGGGAGGAGAATGATGTGCCAATTGCCTGCTTGTGTATGTGAAAGCAAGTGTGAATAATACCCTTACATCTTAAGGGAGAAAGAGAGAGCCATGAGCCACTTTCACCATCTCAAAATACTTCAGTGCTGCAGTTCTACATGTGCTTGATGGAGAGTTATATCCCATTTAAAGCAGAACGCATGAAAGCTCAATCGCCAGAAAGTTTATTAAAATTTAGAATGCTCAACTTGGAGTTCTTTAGAGACTGCCCTGCACCCAGTGACTTCAATACTTCCTCCCCCTTGCTATTTCTTACTCAGGCCCCTTACCTTGTGCCTTCAGTGCTACCTGAAGCTTCATTTCCCCCTTGTCCTCTCCCCTGCCCTATTCCCACTGCCTTCAATTTTACCCCCCCCCCCCAATCTCTTTGCTATTTCTTAGGCTGGAGGAGCGCTGAACTGAAGCAGATTTTTTCTTGACTGGCAGAAAGAGCCAGGGCTGGAGCAGCAGCGGAAAGGGAGGGAAGGGACACCTGCTGGCTTTGCTTGTTCTGCATTCTGCAAAAGGTGGCAGAGCAGCTTTTAAACTGATCCCTGGGGGAAGGCCGACAGGAGCCGAGGGGCATCCAGTTCCGGACTCCTCATCCCTATGGGACGAGGATGGGGAGGTTAGAGAACAACAAGACAGAGGCAGAGTAGGAGAAGAAATTGGGAATGGTAGCGTGATGGGATGTGATAGATGGTTTGGCACAGTGAGAGGATGCGGGGACAAAGGAGCGAATAAGCAGCCCATCCTGGGGCATTCCATGTACAAATGCTTTTATGCAAATGCCCGAAGTCTCCAAGCAAAGATGGGAGAAAGGGAATGTTTGGTGACAAGGGAAAATATTGACATAGTGGGCATAACGGAAACCTGGTGGAATGCGGAGAATCAGTGGGATACTGCAATCCTGGGCTATAAACTCTACAGGAGGGACAGGGAGGGGTGTGTTAGAGGTGGGGTGGCCGTTTACATTAAGGAAGGGATAGAATCCAGCAAAGTAGAGATTGAAGGTGGGTCTGACTCCACCATATAATTTCTGTGGGTTAAATTACCAGGCCTGTGGAGTGATGTAATACTGGGAGTGTACTATCGTCCTCCAGACCAGAAACCGGAAGGGGACCTTGAAATGAGGAAACAGATCAGGGAGGTGACAAGGAAGGACAGGGTTGTAATTATGGGGGACATCAATTATCCTCATATTGACTGGGTCAATTTGTGTTCTGTTCATGAAAAGGAGACCGGATTCCTTGACATTCTAAATGACTGTGCCTTAGAGCAGCTAGTCATGGAGCTCACCAGAGGACAGGTGACTCTGGACTTAATATTGTGCGGTACACAGGGCCTCATTAGAGATGTCAGTGTTACGGAGCCGTTGGGTAACAGTGATCATACTGCGATCCATTTCGACATGCACGTTGGGGGAAGAATACCGGGCAAATCTCTCACAAAAACCCTTGACTTCCGACGGGCGGACTTCCCTCAAATGAGGAGGCTGGTTAGAAGGAGGTTGAAAGGGAAGGTAAGAAGAGTCCAATCTCTCCAGAGTGCATGGAGGCTGCTTAAAACAACAGTAATAGAGGCCCAGCAGAGGTGTATACTACAAAGAAAGAAGCGTTCCACCAAATCCAGGCGGGTGCCCGCATGGCTAACCAGCCAAGTTAGAGAGGCCGTAAAGGGCAAGGAAGCTTCCTTCCGTAAATGGAAGTCTTGCCCTAATGAGGAGAATAAAAAGGAACATAAACTGTGGCAAAAGAAGTGTAAGAAGGTGATACAGGAGGCCAAGCGAGACTATGAGGAACGCATGGCCAGCAGCATTAAGGGGAATAATAAAAGCTTCTTCAAATATGTTAGAAGCAGGAAACCCGCCAGAGAAGCGGTTGGCCCTCTGGATGGTGAGGGAGGGAAAGGGGAGATAAAAGGAGACTTAGAGATGGCAGAGAAATTGAATGAGTTCTTTGCATCTGTCTTCACGGCAGGAGACCTCGGGCAGATACCGCTGCCCGAAAGGACCCTCCTGACCGGGGAATTAAGTCAGATAGAGGTTAAAAGAGAAGATGTTTCAGACCTCATTGATAAATTAAAGATCAATAAGTCACCGGGCCCTGATGGCATCCACCCAAGAGTTATTAAGGAATTGAAGAATGAAGTTGCTGAAGTTGCTGATCTCTTGACTAAAATAGGCAACTTGTCCCTCAAAACGGCCACGGTGCCAGAAGATTGGAGGACAGCAAATGTCACGGCTATCTTTAAAAAGGGAAAGGGGGGGACCTGGGAAACTATAGGTCGGTCAGCCTAACATCTATACCAGATAAGATGGTGGAATGTCTCAAAGATAGGATCTCAAAAAACATACAAGCCCTGCTGAGGGAGAATCAGCATGGCTTCTGTAAGGGTATGTCTTGCCTCACGAACCTTATAGAAAAGGTCAACAGGCATGTGGATGCGGGAGAACCCATAGACATTATATATCTGGACTTTCAGAAGGTGTTTGACACGGTCCCTCACCAGAGGCTACTAAAAAAACTCCACAGTCAGGGAATTAGAGGACAGGTCCTCTCATGGATTGAGAACTGGTTGATGGCCAGGAAACAGAGAGTGGGTGTCAATGGGCAATTTTCACAATGGAGAGAAGTTAAAAGTGGTGTGCCCCAAGGATCTGTCCTGGGACCAGTGCTTTTCAACCTCTTCATAAATGACCTGCAGACAGGGTTGAGCAGTGAGGTGGCAAAGTTTGCAGGCAACACCAAACTTTTCCGAGTGTTGAAGACCAGAAGTGATTGTGAGGAGCTCCAGATGGATCTCTGCAGACTGGCAGAATGGGCAGCAAAATGGCAGATGCGCTTCAATGTCAGTAAGTGTAACATGCACATTGAGGCAAAAAATCAAAATTTCACATATAAGCTGATGGGTTCTGAGCTGTCTGTGACAGCTCAGGAGAGAGATCTTGGGGTGGTGGTGGACAGGTTGATGAAAGTGTCGACTCAATGTGCGGTGGCAGTGAAGAAGGCAAATTCTATGCTTGGGATCATTAGAAAAGGTATTGAGAACAAAACGGCTAATATTATAATGCTGTTGTACAAATCGATGGTAAGGCCACACTTGGAGTATTGTGTCCAGTTCTGGTCGCCGCATCTCAAAAAAGACATAGTGGAAATGGAAAAGGTGCAAAAGAGAGCGACTAAGATGATTACGGGGCTGGGGCACCTTCCTTATGAGGACAGGCTATGGTGTTTGGGGCTCTTCAGCCTAGAAAAGAGGTGCCTAAGGGGGGACATGATTGAGACATACAAAATTATGCAGGGGATGGACAGAGTGGATAGAGAGATGCTCTTTACACTCTCACATAACACCAGAACCAGGGGATATCCGCTAAAATTGAGTGTTGGGAGAGTTAGAACAGACAAAAGAAAATATTTCTTTACTCAGCGTGTGGTTGGTCTGTGGAACTCCTTGCCACAGGATGTGGTGATGGCGTCTGGCCTGGATGCCTTTAAAAGGGGTTGGACAAGTTTCTGGAGGAAAATTCCATTACGGGTTACAAGCCATGATGTGCATGTACAACCTCCTGTTTTTAGAAATGGAGAAATGTCAGAATGCCAGATGCAAGGGAGGGCACCAGGATGAGGTCTCTTGTTATATGGTGTGCTCCCTGGGGCATTTGGTGGGCCTCTGTGAGATACAGGAAGCTGGACTAGATGGGCCTTTGGCCTGATCCAGTAGGGCTGTTCTTATGTTCTTATTCTGGTCATGCCTTCCCATCTGCATTGCCTGCTGTTGGGAGCTTCATTTTCCCCTTCTCCACTCCCTCTGCTGACCAGGATAGTCAATTACTATTACAGAAATGCTGCTTCAGCTATTTGGATGATTCTAGAGGCCAGGTGACAAGGCAGGCAATTTTGAAATTTTGTGCCCCTAAGAATTTTGCGCCTGAGGCAAGCGCCCCTGTGGACCCCCACGCTACACCACCAATCACAAACAGACAAATGAATACACAATAGTCAGTGATGGTGGTGCTCTCCAAGGTGTTTTTCACTTGGACAAGAATATCTTGGTCCAGACATCAGCATATGAAGGAACTAGCTGAAATGTTCACATAGGCCTATGTGCTGGAAATCTCTGCAACCCACAAACTTAACCTACAGAAGCAGATTAAGGGAACTTCACTGGCTTGGAGTACAAGGAAGCTGTGCAGTCCCTCAGCCTAGCCTTAAAAGCCCAGTTGGGAAGCTTCCCAACCTGGTTGAACAATAATGGAGGCTCAAACTACGTGTTAAGTGGAGTTATTTGATTTCAGCCTGGAGCAAGCTATGTCTAAGTGGAGGAAGGATTGGCAACCTCTCCTGTTGTTCATCTCATAATTGCCTTTCTTTTTCACTCACAGGGGAAAGAGATACAGGAATCTCCATATCTTTTTCCCATGAGTGAATAAAAATCTGAAAAATAACTAGAAGTGGACAACTGAATCAGTCTTTCTCAATGTGCTATTCTGTCACATAGTGACTTTGGTTAAAAAAAAACAAAGGAAAGAATTATGGGGCTATATGTAACGTGCCAGCCAGCTTTATATTCCATAATGTAAATCTGCCTTCTTATTAGGTTATTTAATTAAAATAGATTTATAACTGGCATGTCATTGCATAAGACCCTAAATATGAACCACAAATGGGTGTAAGTAAAATTTTGCATTATGAATTATTTTATATTTTTAGAAGCAAATTTTTAAGAGTTTAAATCTAGAAAAGAACAAACTTCCCTAAGTTCCCTAGGTTTCCAGTTCCCTTCAAAAAATAAAAAAAATAAAAAACCAGTTTTGCCCGTTTAACGTAATGGAGCTACTGAATTCCATTACATTCATCGAAGAGTGGAAAACTGCCAGTTCTTTTCTGCTTGGCTTTTAATGCAAGCTTAAAAGAATTTGAAGTTTACCTCCACTTGAAGGCTAGTAAACTTCTAAAATTCATTTTCAAGTTTGACTCAGGACAATTTCACTGGTATCTCTAGATAAATCAGTTATTCCCTTTAGTTCTTACAATGCTTTCTGGTACTACCCAAATAAATACGGGCATGATTTAACAGCTTAAACGGGCATGATCAACAGCTCAAACAAGACATTTATTCATCATCCCTCAAAATAAGGGATTCAGAATGTACTGCAAAATACAAAATATTGCAAAAGGTACTTTCTTACCACTCATGAAGTTCATACCTGTAAATATGTACCCCAAGATATCCTCTGAGGACAGTTGTACACCTGTTCCTCAAAAATGGGACATATGCCCCAAATAGTTGAAGTCCTTCTAAATCAATCAGTAAGCTGAAATTTGGTATAAAGACACTCTGATTGCTAGAACAGTCTAAAGAGGCGAATTTTTTTTAAATGACTGCCAACTTATGGCATGAAAGTTGCTTCACGACAGGGGGCAATTCTTAAGCATAAAAGAAGCAAAACAGCATTTGGGATATCTACAGAAAACCATGAGGAGGTAACATCTGGGGGTATGGAGTTCAGTGCTATCAATATGTCAATGAAACCAACTGTTGCTCCCATTTCATTAAATATGGCTGTTGTGGGGGCATCCCTATTTGTATATCTGGGATAGGTAATAGAATGGTTGAGTAAATAAATTTAACCTCAGTTCAGATAAGACAGATAGTAGGAAATTCAATAGACTAGCTAACTGTCTGGGTAGAGCCACACCCACTCTAAAGGATCAAGTTTTTAGCTTTGGAATACCTCTGGACTGCACTGGTGTTCCTGGAGAGGGGCAAAACACTAAGTTTCTTCAGGCGCCTGGCTGCTAGTATAAAGCAGCCCCTCCTCGCCTTCAGAGCCAGTCACAACTGCAAAAGCTTTGTGCTTTGCCCCCTCCCCTTCCAGCAACACCAGTACTGGAGTGGATACTCTGCTGCTTCTTGAATCTAAGGTAATGGCTATAGTCTAGCATGCCTTCTATCAGTGTGGTATGCCAGTTCTTTCCGTCATATAGAGATCTGGCGCCGACATTCGTATTTTGATGACTTCCACATTGGAGGCCAGAATGTGATACCAGATCAAGAAAGAAACAGCTGAATATTGTGGTTTCTTGAAAGATAGAACCTTTCAAATTGTAAAAATCCCTACGGGGATTTAAATTTGCCTGCCTATGTAAACCGCCTTGAATAAAGTCTAAGGAGAAATCTGAGGACCAAGAAAGGCGGTATAGAAATACCTATATTATTATTATTATTATTATTATTATTAAACAGACTTTTTAAAACTGATAAGGAATTAGTACAGAATGCTGCCACCCAATTGTTGACAGACATGAACTGGCATGGCATAGAGCACAGAATCATAGTGGTCATCTAGTCCAACCCCCTGCTGTAGGAGGCAATCCTCCTCAAGCATGCCCATCAGGTACCTGTTGATTCTCTGCTTGAAGATCTCCAGTGAGGAAGAATCCACCACCAACAATCTGTTCCACTGTTGAACCACCCTTACTGTCAAGAATGTCTTCCTGATGTCCTTATTTCACTTTGAGACACTGACTGCCACTTTGGTGCTTTGCTCAATTTAAAATGCTGTTTTTGACCTATAAATGATCTGAATCCTGATGATATCAGCGAATGCCTTCTCCTATAGCACCACACACCACTCCCAAATTTTAAGATCTATTGAGGAGTAGGAACTACTGAAAATATTACATTATATAGAGATGCAGGATGGTTCCTGTTGTAGGAACTTTGAAATGCCCTCTCAAGGGATGCCCATGTGACTCCCTCGCTGTGTCATCCTAGAAGCAGATTATGACCTTTTTATCTGTTATGGGTATTTGTTAACATGTGTGTTTTTAAATCTTCTGGTATTTGCTGATTTATTGGTTTTGTTACATTCAGGTTTTTGTTTGTTATTAGACTTGCATATGGTTTTTGTTCACAGCTTTGGAAATTTATATTGAATAAGCAGTACAGAAAAAATAATAAAAAATGCCAGCTGGGCTTACAATTTCCATTGTACCTGAATCAACTCTAACACAGCTCAAACTTTGACTTGCTTTGAGTGCGAAATGCAGTACCAGAGCAAGATGTTTGTGGCAAGCAAATATGTTAATCTGTTTCAGGCAGGTTTTGAGTTTCTTCACATTAGGGTCCCTATCTATTTCCCTGACACCCCATAAGTATTATGTAGCAAGAAATTTGCCTTCAGATGGGTTTCCCTGGTATTGTCCCTTTTCTGATTGTTCTTGCTTAAGTGGCTTGGCAAAGTAGGCTGCATGTGAAAAACCACCTGCAAGCCCCCACTAAACAAACAGGCCCAGATAGCTCTCTGATTTTAGCAGAAGGCAGCATGTTCTACAACTGGGAATCCAGCATAGAAACTGTGTTTGAATTTGGTTTTCCTGTGGAAAAACTGTGTTTGAATTTGTGTTTCCTGTGGAACTGTTCCATTTCCTACGCACAGCATGGGCACATCGGCCGTGTTATTCCAGCTGCTCTGACCGAGCTCATTCCTTGGAAACCCAAAACACTTTCTTTTTAATTTTAGAAATGGGCTATGTCAGAATGCCAGATGCAAAGGAGGGCATCAGGATGCAGGTCTCTTGTTATCTGGTGTGCTCCCTGGGAAATTTGGTGGGCCGCTGTGAGATACAGGAAGCTGGACTAGATGGGCCTATGGCCTGATCCAGTGGGGCTGTTCTTATGTTCTTAACTTTGGGGGGATTTCTGGTTGCTACTCAGAATTTTTATCTTCATTTATAGAATGTAAAATTCATTCTTTAATTCATTTATTTTTATTATTATGACATTTTCACAAAGTCAGACAGGTGTTATTGACTGGTTTGTTTTACCCAGACACTGAGTTCTCTTTCCATTGAGATTCCAAGGATCTGGGATGCCTGACTTTTATCCTATTTTGTTGTTATAAATATTATTGCAAGATATAAGCTGTTACCAGTAAAGTTGCTTTTTGTAGTTGGTAAATGGTAATTTCTATGGCCCCTATTATTATTTAATGAATTTTTACTCTGCCTTTCTATCACCCAATGGGGCACCCAAGGCAACTTACAATATAGAAGGAACACCACAATACAGTAAAAGATTAAAACAATATTAAAAACATTAAAACCTAAAACAATTTTAAAAATAAAACAAATAGATCCCAATGGATCACCAATTAAAATCACATTCATTAAAAATGTGCCAGCCCGACGTATCAGCAGTTAAAAACCTCTTTGAATTAAAAAAAAAAAGTCTTAAGGCCCCACTGAAAGGTTTCCAAAGAGGGAGCTGTTCTTAATTCCAAGGGAAGGAAATTAGTAGTAACAGCATAAAGTAAAACAGAGTCATAAGACATTGCAATAGATTTATAGCCCAATCCTGACCATATTTGCTCAGTGCCCAATACTTAACTGGTCCACCACTGGCACTATCATCAGTGCTGGGTGCTATAAACATGCCGTAAAGCATGTTTACAGACCCTCAGATTTTGTTTACAGAACCTCAGACCCTGGCCCCATGCCACTCAGTCGCTGGGCCCAGTGCCAGCAGAAGGATACATTTCCACTGGGTGTGAGTGCAACTGTTTTGCGGCAGCTTGTCCTCTGGGGCACAGGAGGAGGGCAGGATGGTTAGGTGAACAGAATGGGAGGGAGAGTGGGATCGGTGGAGCTCTTTTCCACCAGATCCTGAACGCTGTGTCAAGGTGAAAGGGTTGAAACAATTTCTTAAGTCTACACCGACATTTCAGTGAAATGACATTTCCGCTGATCACCACATCTGAAACAATAACAAGCTATGGTCCCCCAAAGAAGGAACATCACTACCAAATCTGTAAGGTCCTTGCTGGTTTTTACATCCTTGCTGGTTTTTGTGATTGCATTTTTTTGTTTTAAAATCAGTTTGGAAGCTTAACATAATCTACAGAGAAAATGTTGAAAATGTGTGTGGGGGGGGGAGGAAAAATTGGTTCCTACGGGAAATAAAATGGAGTTATAAGGTTGCTGACCACAGTTTCATATTTCTCTATAATGTATTCACATAAGAAATAATTCCAATAAATTGGCAAAATGTAGGCAGTATTATTGTCCCCCGAGTGGACTGAAAACACTTTTATACAGTTCCTTCTGTGTATGAGCTTGCTAATGGTAAAACAATGAACCCATTAAGACAAGCAGGATTCACCAAAGATAACCACAGGACAAATCTGCAATGAGAGCATGGCTGTTTAATAACAGAACCGCATATAAAGTTTACAATAAGGATACGATGCAGTCAAAGTTAAGCACATAAAAGTTTCATTTCATTCCACTGGAAAAATAATGCACATGCTTAAATCTCTTCCAATGAAATTATTGTGATTTAAAATTTATTATTATTATTATTAATTTATATCCCACCTTTTTGCCCCATGGGCACACAAGGCGGCTTACAACACTAAAAATACAAAAATAGCAATTAAAAACAATAATTAAAACAGGTGCACATAATTAAAAAAAGAGTTTAACTTTGCCGGGGCTACTTGTTAATGTCCTGCTATGATGATACTTGGCACTGGTATAGCACTTTTTGAGTATGTGAAGTACTTCACAGGTATTTTCTAAATGTAATCTCTACAACAACCCTATAAGGCAATGTTTTTCAAACTGTGGGTCAGGATCCACTTAGTGATTTCTGATTTCTGCTGGTCCTGCAGAGTCTCCAATGAAAATACAGGTGATGGAAAGATGAGATAACTGCCTCAAGGCCTGAGGCTATTCAAAAATCAGATAGTTGCCCTGCAAAGAGCTGAACTCTTGCAGTTTGCAAGCTTGTGTAACTATAAGGAGACAAATGCTTGAGTGTCTTTTTTCAGTGTGTTTTTTTCCCCTCCCAAGTATGTCAATGACAGTTAGTGGGGGCAGGTGAAGACTAGGTCACTAAGCCCCTCAAGGCTACTTATTAGGACTGTCTCCTTACAAAAAATGCATTGAGGTGGCCTTTTTGCAAACAAAATATTTTAAATAATAAAAATGTTATTTAATTCTAGAACACCTTTTTTAAGATCTTGTAAAGCTAGGTAGATCCCAATACAGTGTCATGTTAAAAAGTGGATTCTGGTGCTAAAAAGTTTGAGAACCTCTGTGTAAGGTGAGTATCATCCCCATATTGCGCCTGGTTTGATTAAGGCCACCTAGTGATTTCCTAGCAGAGGCAAGGCCTGAATCAAAAAAGAATAGATCTGTTTCAGCCATTTCACCATACTAGCTCTCAGACTAAACTAGCAAATTATGACATTTTGAGCATCTGAGAAATGATAATCCTATGTAGATAATATCCATTACTGCAGCGACATTCTCATCGAAAAGCAGTGCCCAGACTAGATGTCTGATGCAATAAATTCTATTCAGATTTTTCTGTTCAAGTAATATGATATAAGTAAAAACATAATCCAGCCAAAGTTATGCATTTTTAACACCCAGTACTTCCAATGAGTCTCTAAATTCTCCTATTGAGGTCAGTGAAGCTTTAAAATGGCCTAAATAAATTTGGCTTTGTATCTAAATAAAATGGTTCAGGAATTAGACCTGGAAGTTCCAGGTACAAATCCCTGCTCAGCCACAGAACTTCATGGGCAACCTTGGGCTAGTCACCATCTCTCAGCCTCACCTACCTCACAGGGTAGGACAAAGGAGGGGAGGAACTATGTACACCACCTTGAGCTTCTTGAAGGAAGGATTGTATAAAAATGAGAGATAGATAGATGCTTGTGAAAATAGGATGAGGTTTGTTCATTTTCTTTACAGTGATACAAAATATTATGAAAATATGAGTGCCTAAAGGTGGCAGATATGAATATAGGATACACCACATAATCAAGATGTGCTTAATTTGGCTAATTGCTAGGAAATCAATGGAGAACTATTAACTGCAGTTATCTTCCACTTAATGGAAGCAGTAGCTCTGAAAAGTGTTTATGGGATGAATGATGCTTAGATATTTGAGCATTACTGTTGCTTTTTACTGTGTTTACCTTTGTGGTTTCAGCTCTTGGCAAAAGAGTTCTAAAAAGCATTAAAACTGTTATCCTTCAACCATTAGTCATTGGGTTGTTGAAGAACTTATCCACTGAAATTAGTCACCCAAGGCCTTGCCTACAATTTTCTAGATAAAATAATTTTTAACTATACTTTTGTTCAAGGGGAAGAGGGAGAGCTTGTAAAACTTTTTAAAAGAATAGAAAAAACACTTTCATCTATTCTTTGTAATCTAAGCTTTGTGGAATCCAAGAGACTATTTTTCCTTCTGCCTAGAAAATATTTACAAGACATTATTCAATTCAATAACTTTATTAGATGACAAGAAATGTTGCAGAATAATCTTTTTTTAAAGAAAGAAGTTAGCTTAGTATAATTCAAAATTAAAATACCTCTATTAGTTTTAGCATATTATTTAATATGTACTAAGCTCCAGTCCTGTGTTAAAAAGTAATATAGTCCTTGCTCAAAAGAATTATGAGTTTATTTAACTTAGAAAGGAGGAAAATGGAAGAAGACAACATTTCATTAGAAGTGGGACACAGTTAGGAGAAAGAAATTGACATACTTAACACCAGACTGCATAGAGAGAATCCTCACTACTTTACAAAACCAGCTTTGGCAAAGAAATGCACTCTGGAGAAGTATTTAAAGTAGCAGAAGAACAATCCTATGTGCAACTGCTCAGGAGTAAGTCCCATTAAGTTCAGTGGGTCTTCCTCCTAGGGAAGTGTGCATAGGAAGTTTGCTTATATTTAGCAAGATCCAAGCATGCAGAGAGAGAGAGCACATCAGGCACAAAAAGAGAACTAGTGCAAGGTAATTAAGTAGGCCAATAGCAGATGAGCTTGTATGGATGAAAGCAAAAGAAAAAAAAGGAATTATTAATTCTATTTCTCTATCTTTTGTATCAATATAAAGACAGATATAGAACTGTAGCAAGGCAAGCTTGTATCTGATATTTGAATACATACACAGAGATTTTAAATGCTTTGTGACAAAATTGTATTTTGTTCACCTGCTTTAGAGTGATTTTCTGAAGTTTACAATGGAACCAAATATAGGTCTGTATGATGAGTATTCATCATTTTTTCACCCATTACTTATTTAAAAACATTTTTATTTTGCCCTTCGGCCCCCACAGGAGCCACCAGTATTTACAATAACTGGTGAAGAAACATACTTTTTAAAAAGATGCACCACCATCCTATTGGATCAGCAGAAAGTAAAAAATGTTAGTTACCTTGCAAAGAAGTTTTCAGGGATGAAGATCTCAGTTCTGGCATGAAGTACTCCAGATCCCGGTACTGAATCTCTGCTTTTCTTGCTTACAGCTCAGTAGCTGTAAGGGTGTGCTACTAGCAGTGCTACTGCTTAACACTGTGTATCAGTCTTTGCATGAGATTCATTTATGTAAGAAATGTCTGACCAATGAACAATGTGGGAGGAGCATATTCAGATTCTGCGCCTGGAATCCATTTTGTTTTAACATCTGAAAAGTCAATCCATTTTCATGATTATCTGCCTTTAAATGTATCCAAAAGTTTTCTAATGTGATACAGTAACTTTTGTCAGGTGGTCACAGGAGGGCATTTGTTGACCCTTTTCAGTGAACTAATTGCTTTTAATGGATAATCTAAACAGCACTGTAGAAGAAAATAGTCTTCTCAATGAGATTCATTGTCCTATAAATGTTTAAAAATCACATGAAAAGAATATGATCAGTATGTAGTGCATTATGGAATAGTGGATAACTTGTACATACTTTTAATCCTGGAAGCAAAGTTTTCCCCTTATCAAAACTTTGGTTTAAAATAGTTTTGTTCACTTAAATTAGTTATTCGCTGCATTTCAGGTTCAACTCAATGAAACCATGTAATTTGTATATACTGAAATTTTGTTGACTTGATAACAGAATATCCAGCATACTGAAAAGCATTTTCAGAGATAACAGTCATCATACATGACATTTTAAACTGTTTATTACTTATTATTTTTATTTATATCCTGCTCGGTCACATGGGCTCAGAGTGGCTTAAACTCTCTCTCCCACATTAGTAGTGCTATCTCTAAGCACTACTTGTAAGGGGCTTGTAATCCTAAAGGAAAAAATGACTTGGAGGCTTATAAGAGGCCAAATTAACACAAAATGACATTGGAAACTTTAAAAAAAAGAAAAGAAAAAGAGCTTAGCCCTAGATGTGATGGAGTTTCTGAGGTTCTGCCCAAGAGGAGCTGGCTGAAAATGAAGCTTCTTTGGGATAAAGTTGTTCTGTGTGTCTGATGCAGGATTACTAGCTGTCTGCCTGCTTCAGAAGTCTGCTTGCTTTCATTAGCCTAATTAGTTATATTTGTAAATACAGAGATACTATAAAAGACATTTAAATCTCCAATGGTTTTTCTTATCCAAAGAAAACAGCCACATTATAGCATGCAGCCACACACCAAGGAGGCATACTGCACAAGCTATGATGGGGAGGGGAGCCATCAGGAGCCTGGGAGAGATATTTTTCCATAGGTCCCCTGATAGAGTCTCATTGGGCCTATGTCAGCTATATAGCTGATGTTGTTCAAGGAGAGACAAGGGGAGGGACTAGGGGGGAAAGGTATAGGATCCTGGTACATGCCAGTGCTGCTGGGAAATTTAGCCAGATTTACAAAGCTGTACTTGGAAAGGTTCCCCTGGGGGCTGGGGATAAGAATAGGCCCTCAGTTTGGCTGTACTTGTCGTAAGAGGCAACTAAACAGCCACTGGGTAGATGGGAGTCATTAGCCTGGGAAGGCAGCTCATCTGAGAGAAGGAAAACTCTGATCCCAAACCTCCACTGCCTTGTGGCTACATCCCGTTATGGAAAAGGCTTCAGGAGTCAACCTTGAGGCAAAATCCGGTGCCGGAGTCCCTGAGGCAGTTCATGGCTGAACACAGTCACATTCTGGCAACTCCTGCGACGCCGCTGGAACCAACCGTATTGGCCTCTGCCTTTCCATTGGACCATTTCAGCGACGTGGAGAGGAGGGATTTGCTACATGGGAAACAGTCTGTCCTCCATATCTACTTTACCCAGGCTTCGCACACTGGAGAGGACACTCTGTTCCAGAACACTATTCAGAGCACAATATCAGTCTTCTGAGACTGAAGGATGCCAACAAGACTTGGAAAGGAAATCAAGGTGCGTCAGGAGGGTTGTTGTCACCGCTATAGAAGAAAGTCCTGACCTGTGTATCTAAAAGTGAAGACTACTGCAGTTGTGGTCTGACAGCGGCCATGAGAAGAGTGGTCAGAATTAAAAAGGGTGCAGCTATATAAAACAGTACTAAAAAGCAACCATGTTCACAGAACCTATGCATTAGAGGAGGAAAGCTCTGAAAGCACTGATAATAACCTATATTATCCTCAGTATAGTGAAACAAAAATTTCTAAGGTAGGTCCTTTCTGTACTGTATTATGATACGCTAGAGAACCTCTCTTAGAAATACTGACCTAAATGACCAATAGTCTAACTCAGTTTAAGGCATCATCCTATGTACCCAAGGGCATAGTTCCAGGTAGTGGCCCTAACTTACTTCATAATTGGCAGACTGATCACATCAACGTACAGGTTGAGACTCATTCCCATTCCAAGAACTCACGTGGATGGCAAAAAAAATGCACTATAGCAAGCCAATTTAAAAAACAAAGTCTTTTTGCTCTGGTGATTTAAAACAGCCTTGCTGACCTTTTGAAATACACTCAGAGGCAATCAGTCTGTCTCTAGGCGCTTTGGCTTTACTAGGAGGCAGCATTCCCTCCCTTCACCAGGAGCCCCAGAAAGGGGGGAAAGTATGGAGAAGGTGATAATCACTGCCATTTAGCCTTCTTTCAAGTGCTCAGGGGAAAGGGAGGAGTGAAGTCTGCAGGGAGAATGATTGATGGATTGTCAGCCGGCTGCCCTCTCTGGCATTATTAAACTGTTTTCCTTTAATTTAAAGGGTCATTCTCATCAGCTTTGAGATAGAAAAATCTGGATACTTAGGTTACACCTGTAATCACTTGTATGACTGTCTCTGCAACAGTAAAAAGCAGTTTTTTAAACTGTGATTTTAAAGGGGTGCATTTTTTCCTCTCTCCAGGGATCAGCACATTCCTTCTCATTTGCAGGGGTCATTCATGCTGAGTCAAATCTGTGTATAAAAAATCAATGTATAACAAGGCTGGACCTGTACTTGAGGCTGAAGCAGCTACACGGGTGCTAGAAAGTTGGATAGGATTTTGCACATAGACAATTAAGAGAATCCCTGTCCAATCCTATGCACACTTTCCTGGGAGTAAATCTCACTGAACACAATGGGACTTACTTCTGAGTAGTCATACATAGGCTTGGGCAGTCCATCAATTATAGGAATCAGATTATGAGTGCCATTAAAGACCCAAAGCTGCAAAAAAGTATTGTGGGGAAAATATAGATGCTGTTACTTCAGACAAAATATCCAAAATACAAAAATAATATGAAGCAGAAATACACTAGTTAGATTGGCTCATGTACAAAAATAGTTTGATGATCAAATAAAATAAAAACTTGTTCATCTGATATATGAAAGGGGGAAATTGAAACAGCATTCTTGCAAAACTCAGTTACTCTTTGAGCCTAGTGGCTTGTGCTGCTGGAGCCCTCAAAGAACAGAATGCCAGTAAGCTCATGTACAACTAGCAAAGGAAGCTTTGGCCCTAGTATGGGGGTGTAAAAACTGGCTTCATCCATGAAAAGCCCCTTGTGGCAGAAATGGGCTTCTACTCTCTATAATTTTTTAATTTGCTGGCATATTTCTCCCAGGACTCTTCTAGGTTCAAGTGCATGATGTAGCTATTGAGAACACAACAGGAACAGAGAAGGTAACAACAGACAGTTGGACATTATCCATGTCAACTTGATAAAGAAATGTTGCCCAAGATCTGAGAGAATGTGGCTGGAATTTGCAGAAGCCACAGCTAATGACATCACACTGAGGGCCCAATCCTATCCAACTTTCCAGCACTGAATGTTTGTTCTCTTACTTTGGGGCTTCATTGGAAGTAAGCCTCATTTACTATAATGGAACTTACTTCTAGGTAGACATGCATAGGATTGGACTTACAGAGTAGGTGAGAAGCTGTGACGCACTAATTTTGTAAAACTAACTGTCATGGGGTTGAGCAAGTGGCTTTTTCTTTTAAGATTTTAAGCTGGTTGCTAAGTAGAAGAAGACGTGAGGTTATTCAATATGGTTAATTGGAGTATAAAAACCTGGGTGTGGGTTCATAGAAAAAGAGAAAGCTTGGGTTAGCACACTTTTATGCTGGAGCATGTTAGAAGGTAGTTTATGGAGCATTATGCTGCTGATTTTCCTGCAGTGTTGGTATTCAGTAACCTTACTATCCTGTAGATAAGCTAGCTAACTTGTTCTTGTTTTTTTTTATGATACTAATGTTTATGGAGCAGCAAGATCTCCCTTAAGAACCTTTTCTTGTAATAAAATTCTTCTGTTTATTGACCTAGGGAATGTATTTCAAAAGAACCTGGGTGCTTATGGCATTATAAGCGGACCACATTATCCTCAAGGGTTAGGTGGATTAGGCTGGTGAAAGAGAGTGCAGGTTGCATCTTGCCAGGGTTTGGAATTTCCCCTAATCTGCCCCTGACTCTTTGGGTGATAATCGTGGCATTGACCTTTCCATCAGTTATATTAAGTTAGCACTCACAGTCTCTTCCCTCCATTTTGGCATGCTGCAAATATATTCTTAATATTTGGAACATCCAATCAGCAGGCACAAAACAGCTTTCCCACCAGGTACATTGCAGAATCAAGACCTGACTTTCACTCAATCATATGATCATACAGGTAAGTTGATTCTAGTCAACCCCATCTTCATCGGTCAATGATTAATGCTGCTAAAGCTGATGTAAGTAAGTGAGAGCAGCTGATAGTGTTGCTGGGAGAGGCCAAGGGTTGGATCCGGCCCCAGGCTTATGTTTGATACCCCGGGGCTACAGTGTTTAGGGCTCTTCAGTCTAGATAAAAGGTGCCTAATAGTGGACATTTGAGACATACAAAATTATGGAGGGATGGATAGAGTGCATAGAGAGATGTTCTTTTCCCTCTCACACAACACCAGAACCAGGAGACATCCACTAAAATTGAGTGGTGGGAGAGTTAGGACAGACAAAAGAAAATATCTCTTTACCCAGCATGTAATTAGTCTGTGGAACTCCTTGCCACAGGAAGTGATGATGGTATCTGGCCTAGATGCCTTTAAAAGGGGATTGGACAAATTTCTTGAGGAAAAGTCCCACACAGGTTGCAAGCCATGATAGGTATGTACAAGCTCCTGGTTTTAGAAGTAGGGTAGCTCAGAATGCCAGGTGCAAGGGAGGGCACCAGGATACAGGTCCCTTGTTGTCTTGTATGCTCCCTGAGGCATCAAGTGGGCCACTATAAGATACAGGCAGCTGCACTAGATAAGCCTATGACCTGATCCAGCAGTGCTGTTCTTATGTTCCCCCATTGCTACACGTGAAGAGTTTTTAAAAATGAGATCCATTTTTACTTTGAAGAGGGGAAGGAAGAAGCACAACTCAAAGTAATGGCAGTTTTCTTTAATCGAAAGAGATACTTTCACTTGCAGGCCAATTCTCTTCAGAGAGTGTGCTGTTATAAGTGGAATACCTCATATACTGTATTAGCTACAAAAATTTGCTTTCTTTCAAAAATGAGGACGTCTGTGGCATCGCAGCAAAACGAACATAATAAATATTCTAACAGTAGAGTTTGCAGCAAAATGGACAGCGCAGTGTCTGCAGTTCCATTATAAATCCATTATCAATCCAGTAATGCTTCACATTGAAATTTGTTCATAAGTATTTCTGTGGCTGCAGTACAGCATCTACCTGCTACTGAAGCAATCATTTGCCTGTTGGAACTGGAATCCTATTCAGGGAAATACAATATGTTACAAATTAGAACATCAACAATTTAAACCTATTAATATGCAATATTTGGAACCTTGAACATCCTTTCTAAACTCAAGATACTGTTTTGGCTCCCTTAGATGGAGACAAAACATTTATTCAGAAGTAAATCCTACTGAGTTCAATTGGATTTCCTTTATGTTACTTGGGACTTAGGACTTCAGTGTTGGATTGCTTGCATTCTTCTAGGTATACACTTTTACATAAACTAGTAGGAAATACACACACACACACGCACTCTTCAGATAATGTGTACAGGAAATCTGTTGAACACAGCTAAAGCTTATCCCCACACCTCTCAGCAATTCAAATGACATTGTACCAAATAAAAATAAAAGAATCCATCTAAAATATAACTTTACACTAACTAAAAAACAGCCTCTTATCCAGATTGTAAGATAGTTGATGGCCCCAGTTTTCTAGAATAGATAGAAGGCATTACTTAGGATAATGGAGTAGGTCTTTCCTAGGACCTGCAGTACAAATTAGTATAAAGGATAACAGAATAGTAGTAGAAATCTTTTTAAAAAATAAGAAGCTATCACTTCACTGGTGGGTCAGAAAAATCCTATTAATTTTTTTAGAAGAAATTTAAGGATGAAACTAGCAAAACTGAAAGTGTTCCATCTGGAAGTGAAGGGTTCTACTAGTGTTTCTGTTTAAACAAGCCTTTTGAGTTCATGGCCTTTTTAACATCTTTTAGTATTTTTTACAGGCCTGATTCCTCTATGATCTGCTGCTTTATGCTCTTTTTATCTGACTACTGTTTTTATGGTATCTGTTAATGTGTTTTTAATATGTTTTTTATCTGTTGGTTAAATTATGTTTTTAATCTGTTTTTAACATGTTGTAAGCTGCCCTGGGTCCCTTTTAGGGAGAAGGGCGGGATATAAATAAAGTTTTTTATTATTGTTGTTGTTGTTGTTGTTGTTGTTCATGGAACAATTATCGTAAAAACTCATTTAAAATAAAGAAGAGTTTAGTATAGCCTGCCTATGTGAACCGCCTTCAGTCTGTAACACATTGTGAGAGTTAGTGATACAAGCAGTATACTAAAGCTGTATTACTTTGTATACTATTTGTATGCTTAGTGTATACAGTATACCATTACTGTATTACAGCATTACTTTGATTACTTTGCAATCACTTTGATTGCATTAACATTAGTGTTGCCCTTGAACCCACAAAGGCAGTGTGAGGTTCGTTACCCCGAGTGCTGCATCCCAGTTTAACACTCTGAGGGAAGGTATAGCAGAAAATAGCTTGTTTATTGCTGGTACCAAAGCAAGGCTGCAAGGAGGCCAGTTGCTTCAGATCATGCACAAATGTAGCTAGATGCAGCTTTTACACACATTTCAACTCATAGATGCGGCTAGCAGAGTTAAGGGGACAAGGGTTCAGTAACTTTCCACTTTCACTGCCTACCTGCACATGCCTGATCTTGTCTGATCTTGGAAGCTAAGCAGGGTCAGGCCTGGTTAGTATTTGGATGGGAGACCACATGGGAATACTGGGTGCTGTAGGCTTATATACCATAGTCTTTCGAGACTGAAGGTTGCCAACCACCCACCCACTGGCCTATTCCTCCACCCTTTACCACAGTGAGCTGGACCTTACTAGAGAGATAAGAGACAACAGGCACTTTGACATAGGCTGCCCCTGCTTTGAGGAATTGTTGTTGCAGACTGACTCTTGAGGTCCAGTTATTTCTAGGACAAGACACTGGGTGAGGGGTGGCAGCTTCTTGCTAACAAGCATCTAAGGCCAGAGTCAGAACTGATATTAAAAAGGCGTTACTTTGGCCAGAGTTTTGTGAGAGCTCTTGGCTCACAGCATCTATTATTATTATTATTATTATTATTATTATTATTATTATTATATAATCATCATAAATGCCTAGCCCTAGCATGGGGCTTTAAATATAATCTGTTGATGATGTTCTAAGTTGTCTACTGTAATCACTTCGATTGCATCAATGACAGCTAATATCTGCAAAGAAATAAATGCAAAGACCAACTGGGGAAGGAAAAAAAAAACTCAACTACAGGTTGAGTCTTGTTATTCTTGAGGGTTCGATTTCCAGAACTCACATGGATGGCAAAAATCACATTAAAGCAAATCCATTTGAAAAACAATGCTCTGCAATTTAAAAACAGCCTTGCTGATCTTTATGATGTAAGACAGAGTCATTAGGCAGACAATCCATCAATCAGTCTCTCTCCAGGCACTTAGAAAAGCTTCCCTCTGAGCCAGTGACCCCTCCCTTCACCAAGACCTCAGAACTAGGAAAGAAAGCAAAGTGATTACTTTTCTTTCAGGTGCTCAGGGGGAAGGGAGGAGTTGATTGCCTTGGAGTGCAGCATCTCTAAGTGCCCAGAGAGATAATGATTGAATTGTCAACCAGCTGACCTCTCTGGCATTAACAAGGCTATTGTTAAACAACTTTTTTCCTTTAATTTAAAGGGCCCTTCTCATCGCATTGAGATAAAACTGATAGAAAGATTTTGGGATTCTTTTTCTGATGCACTGCTAAAACAGTCAGAGATCTTTAGGAAAGTTTTATTCTTTACAATTGCAATTCAACATACAAGCCAATTACAGATTCCTTAGTTCCAAGGGTTCCATCTTTCTGCCACTTTTAGTCTTACTCTTCCAATGACCACTCCCAGAAATAACATTTAAATAAAGTGGGATAAACAAGTTACCCATGTGACACTGTATGTCATTTCCACCTCCTTATATGGCCTATTGTGAAAGCCTTTTGGCTACTACATGCCTTTTGATATGCCATGGGTCCCTGTGTCTCCAAGAGGACCCATATCCTTCCTTGACTACTCATTATCCTTTGAACTATTACAAACCCTTCACATAGCTGTGATTCATGGCTACATCTGCAACCTACACTTCATTGGGTCATCCTCAGTGGCATCACTAGGATTTGTGTCACCTGGTGCGGGAGGCCTGTGCGTCACCCCATGCAGTGGGTGGGGCAACACCCCAGATGGTAGGTGTGGTGATGTACCATTGCCTCGTCCCCACTGGTTTTTTGGCAGTACCTTTTTGAAAGAACACAGATATTTCAATGTGGTTTGTTTCATTGCATTTTGCATGAAATTGCGCATTGATTGATATATAACATGATGGGATTATTCCTCCAAATTCTGATTTTAGTGATTTTGAAAACTTGTGGAGTCACACACACACACACCCATGTCAACTTACTAACACCTTATTGCAGCAGTTCTCATACTTTTAGCACTGGGACCCACTTTTTAGAATGACAATCTGTCCAGGACCCATTGGAAGTGATGTCACAGCCAGAAGTGACATCATCAAGCAAATTAAAATAATTATAAATAGTTAAATTAAAATAAAAGAAATAATTAAATAAGGGGGAACCAGTCCTGTTCCACAAGTGAATTTTCTTGGTAGTCTGCCTGCAATAACACCCCCCCCCCAAAGAATCAGTGAGATCTTCAGCCCTCCCCAGTGCCCAGTTTAAAGTCCTTCTATTTCAAGCACATCAATACAAAGACCCACCTGGCTTTACAAATCTGAGAGCCCAATCCTATGCCTGTCTGCTCAGAAGTAAGTCCCATTAGAGTCAATGGAGCTTTTGTTGCGCTGCAGTCCCATCGGATCGGGACCATTCTGGTGTCCTCACATTCCCTTTGCCTGGCTTGACCAGTCTGCCTACTAGTGAGTAAACACTACGTGAGGCTGCTTCGCTTCCCATAGGGCTCCATACACTCGCAGCTAGGGGGGAGGGACCTCCTCCTCGGGTGTTTTTGGGGGCTGCATTCATTGGATCAGGACCATTCTGACATCCTTGGAGTCCTCTCAGCCTGCCCTTTCCAACGGACTAAGGCAAGTGCACCTACTTGTGAGTAAACGCAGCCATGTGGTTTCACTTGCTTTAGGGCTGAATAGGGACCTCCTTCTCGGATGTTTTTGGGGGGCTGAATTTACTGGATCAGGACCATTCTGGTGGCTTTGGATTCCTCTCAGTCTGCCCTTTCCGATGCACTAAGGCAAGTTTGCCTACTCATGAGTAAGCGCGCGCGCGCGCTACGGCTCACTTTCACTTTCCATAGGAATCCATGCATTTTTTCCTTCCGGTTTTTTGGCTATAACTTTTGAATGAAAGGCGCTATTGCATTGTGTTCTGCAAGTCATTCTGCATCCAACGGTGTATGGCATGATGTGGTAGCTCATAAAGGTGCAATTTTAGCATGTCACCCCCCAGGGCGCGTCACCTGGTGCAGCCTGCACTCCCCGCACCTCCCTAGCGACGCCACTGGTCATCCTGACTCTAGACATGATATTCCAAGTGCAAAACAACTCTCAGAGATTATGATTTCACAACTCCATGGCCCTTATTTCTCAGCTTATTTTTCTCAACTTAGAGACAAGAGAATCAACTATTCAGGACCTCATCTTAAAGTCAATTAGTGACAATAAGTCACAGTTACCAGATACAGGTAACTCAGGTAACTTTAATTTCTCCATCAAAACCATGGGTGAAAACTCTGTGGATAAATAGGTTATACCTGTACAACTATCACGTAGACACACACCATAATTCTGCTGGCTCTAAAGTACTCTAACACATACTAAACAGGACAAGACAGACTAGAAAAACATTCCAGCTGTATTGTTTTATAGTTTATCTAGATTCTACTGCCATATCTGAATGTACATTGTTATTATAATGGTTTTTGTATAATAGTCAAAAGTTTCTTCTCTAAAGGAATGGGATGTATTTCAAAAAATAGGTATAGAGACCATGCTTTCCCATATTTTCGATTAGTGATCCTCCTCCAGCTTGTAAGCAACATAAGGGCATGGTGTAATCACAGCATGTGAAGACATGAACCTACCTTTGAGATTAGATGAGGGAATGTTTTGGAGCAAGATGTAATTTGGCAGCTGGTGCTAGTTTGTAAATTCTACAATACCTACAACATTAAGACACTTCTCGGCATAAAAAGAGGACCTCTGGAGTCATTTGACAGGGCAGTTCAACTCTGCATGATTATGATTCAAAGAAAGCCAGCTGTATGCAGGCCTCACCCATGCCATGGCCTTTGGCACGCAAGAGCTACAGGGAGAGAACAGTTCTTCTTTTGTGAATACATACTGTGTTTATCTGACATTGTGTGTCTGTGAACAGTGGAGACATTGGCTGGCATTTCAGGGGCAAATTAGACATTGCAGAGAAGTGGATGTAACAAAGCCCCAACAGGCTTTTAAAAAAATGAATGAAAACTAGTCTTGGACATTGCAGTTTTGAGCAGAGGTGGATGTTGATTTGTCTGCTCCCTGCTGGCTATTTTTCTTTTCAGACAGTCCTGCCTCCTAGCATTCTAGATGTGCTTATATGTAGGGTTACCAGATACAAAGGGGGACAGGGTGTCTATACCTTTAACCATTGTATAGAAGAGGGAATTTTGGCTCAACATGGAAGGATTTAAAAAGTTGCACCTGCCAAAATTTTCTCTTCTGTACCACGGTTAACAATCTGTCTCAGTTTGTTTCTGGTAACCCTACTCATGTGAGCAATCTTAAAAACAATTTGACTTCCTTCACAGCTCTCAGACCTGAAACACTACAGCTCATAAACGGCCTGAGATAACATACAGAAATATGGCAACCACTGTATTCAAGCCTACATTTGCTAGGTCTGGATGATAAATATTTTGTTACCTGTGTTATCTGTGTCCAGGGACAAAACAGTGTCTAAAGTACGGTAGGACAACAGGCGTTTGACAGATGGGGTTTGAAGGAGAGGCAATCTTATCAAATCTTACCTTATGAAAGAGAGAGGAAGAACTGAGCTTTTGAGAGACACACCCAGCAAGTTTTATGACTTGTGATAACTCTTATAATCTAAAGTACATAACAATATTTCTCAAACTTTTGGAATCCAGCTCTTCTTTTGTCCTCTTGCCCAACGCTGAACCCTCTGTCCCACAAGTGATCCTCATCCAGTGTTTCTCAAACTGTGGGTCGGGACCCACTAGATGGGTCACAAGCCAATTTCAAGTGGGACACCCATTCATTTCAATATTTTATTTTTAATATATTAAACTTGATGCTACCATGGGATGTGACTGCATTTGGGGAAATGGTACAGACCTGTGCTTTTAACAAGCTACTAGGTATATTCTTTTAACAATGATAGTAAATGGGACATTCCTGGATAAGTGTAGGTGGGGTTGCAGCCTGTTTAAAAATTGTTAAAGTTTTCCTGCTTGATGGTCACTTCTGGTCATGAAATCACTTCCGGTGGGTCTTGGCAGATTCTCATTCTAAGAAGTGGGTTCCTAAATGTGCTAAATGTGTGAGAACCACTGTATGCATTTGTGTATGGGCAGACCACTGCTGCTTGCAAGAATCATAGGATTAAAGGTCAAAGTAGACATGACCTTAACCACTTTGTTTGACTTTCTGAGTTTTGTTTTTTCATTGCACACTGGAGGGGGAGGAATAAATTGGCTTGAAATTGTGGCAAGGAGGTATGGTGGCTTTAGCTCTTTGCCCCCACTGTGATTCTGATTCCAATAATAGCCCCCACCCCAACACACTATTTTTGGTGTACTTCTCTTGCTTTCAATCAATGTTTTTGTAACCTTTAAAAAATAATAGGCATGGTAGAGGCATGATTGGGACCAGAACCATGGAAGAAGAAAGGCGCTAAGAGTCCCCTACCCACCCCCATGATTTTAGGCTACTTTGTTGCCTTCCACTTATGGATTAAGAAGACAATCAAGACACGGAAGTCCTGATGATGTATTTAGGGTCACATTGAGTTTGACACTAAAGCTTTAAAAAGAAAAAGAAAAAAAGTCACTGGACTAACTCTTCAAATTTATTTTGTCTTTGATTTCACATCTAAACAATTCAAAGGTGATTTATTTCTCTTTATTCTAAAGTTAATATTCCAATGAATAGTTTCCCTGTCAAAAACAGACAAATTTAAAGGAAGCATAATATGAAATCCGTTGGCATATTAAATGCCTTTGTGCCATTAAGTTTTCCCTGTGGGTAATGTATCATATCTATCATTTCTCACTTTAGTTTTTCAGTAGGTTTCCAGTCTGAGTAGTTTATATAACATATTATTCCCTCTGTGTAAGTGGAATTCAAAATGCCAATATGGGAAATAAGGCATTGTAACAATCAGAGTTTTTTAAAACCAACTTTTATAGTACTCAGGGTGCAATCCAGATCCAATGATGGGCTGGCACAAGTCCCTTGCTCAGGCCCAATGGTAACGTGCAACCCCAGTCCCAGGTGGCCCAGAGCAGCTTTAGGCTGCTTGGATTTATGCTACCTCTTGAGGTAGCACAGATTCAAGTAGCCCCATTTGGGACCTTACCTGGGGTAAGGAGAATTGATTCCCCTTGCCCCTGGTTGAGCCACAACCAGCCCCAATCCCTCTCTGGATACAGGACAGGCCAGCCAGCCTCCCCGTTCCTGTGTGGGATAGGATTGGTCTATTAATGTATTTACTCATAGCAATCAAAGTATGCACTCTGGATTGGTACAGTAATAGGGAGGCTGTACCATGTGACTTTATACCTACTGGTGTTTAGAAGGGGGAACAAAATTTATTTGCACATATGAGCTGTAGAACTGCTGGCTAATCAAGCTTTGCATGGAAGATTTTAGGTGTCTGCCATTGTAGCTTACTTTCCTGAGATAACCGAAAGCAGTTTCAGTCATTTAGAAACTAGTGCAGTTCATTTTAACACTAGGCAATGTGTATTTCTCACGATGGCTCCAGAAAAACCATTTGTTCATTATTGAATTAGCTGAAGGAGAGAATACATGCCAGGCCAATTAGGGTGATGACAGACCTTTTACATGGGTCAAAGTGGACCAAACACACATTACCTGCCCTAAAAACAAATAGATTGCATTTTCAAACCACTTTGTTCACTTCTAAGAATATTCTGTCTTTATCCTAAGATGCTTAGTAATCACATCTCTATGGCTTAGTAAGTAGGTTTGTCAGTACTGAAATGTAGTCTCAGGTAAAGGTGAGACAAAGAAAGAAAATTCATGTTGGAATGTGCATTTGATAGGAACAAATTGCTGGGGGAGAGGGGAGGGCAGAGAGGAAGAAAGAGAAAGTTGGTTAGAATTTATCTCTTTCTCCACCTGCCTTTCAGCACAAATTTTTCACCTTGCAAGTAAGGGGACCCTGGAGAGGTTGATGCTACAAAGAGAAAGCTTTGGGGATATGGCAGTAAGCTGTCAGTCTTCTCACCCACTGAGTCCACGGAGCCCAGTTTGTTCATAGAGCCCTATAGAGGGGTCATAGCTTAGTGGTAGCACATATGTTTTGCATGGACAAAGTCCCAGGTTCCATCCACAGCAACTCCAGTTAAAGGATCAAGTATTACATGATGATGAAAAAGACCTTCAAGACCAAGTAGAGTTGCTGCCAGTCAGACAATCCTATGGACCAAGGGTGGGTGGTGGGTAGTCCCAGGGGTGGGCAGGCAGGCGGGGAGAGGGAGGCGGGGCTGGGATCCGGAAGTTATGCTGAGGAGAACGGAGCGGTTCTAAGCTGCTCCGCTCTCCTCAGATTTGTGCCACCTCAAGAGGTGGCACAAGTCCAAGGAGACCCATAGGGGCCAGCAGTCCTTACCCAGAGGTAAGGGGAAGTGTTTCCCCTTGCCTCTGGCTAAGCGACTTATGGCTTCTCTCCTGCACTGGATACAGCGCAAACATCTTAGCTTGCCTGTTCCAGCCCAGGATACTATTGCACCCTTAGGTATTAAAGGTGCCCTGCTGTAAATCTTAGTAAAAAAACAAGCAGATTATTACAGACAAGCGTAAAAGTGACATACAGTTGTGGGATATATTTCACTTCCTGATTTTTTTCATTGCCTACTTGTAAAAACATGGGTAAGTTATCCGTGAGAACAGAAGCCAGAATAAGCAAATCCAAACAAATGTTGTGAGCATGTTAAATATTTTTT
Source organism: Tiliqua scincoides (assembly GCF_035046505.1). Taxonomy (NCBI): domain Eukaryota; kingdom Metazoa; phylum Chordata; class Lepidosauria; order Squamata; family Scincidae; genus Tiliqua; species Tiliqua scincoides. The sequence goes on along the minus strand of NC_089824.1, from coordinate 37,659,122 downwards.
TTGTGGATTGGGAAATTCTGAAAGGACTCGTGTTTGTATGCAGAATTTCTTAAAGCAGCTCTGAAATACGAGGTCATACAAATAACGAGGCCCTGAGTTGTATGAATATCTGTTTATAGTTTGTAAACACAGTCAATGAGACTGGGTCATATTTTGCTGCACCACTTGAATACACAGTTCATTGTAAAACATCAGTACCAACATTTTATATACCCTAATTAGAACCTAATGAACACTTTTCCCAGGGAATGGAAGTAGTATTTCTTTGTCTCAGGAGCCCAACTTTCTACTGCATGTCCCACTCTAAAAGTACACCCCCCCCCCACGTGCATACATACACCATAGATTCTGTTTGCCTTTGTATGTGGGAGTCTTCACCAGGATGTGTACCTAGCTGAACGATCTTGGCCCACTCCTCTCCTGTGTACACATTGCTTCTTGTATATAGCATTTACCAATTTTTGTTTAATTTACACATTTACACAGATGATGAAAGTGTTTACCCAGGAACCAGGTGTGGCGTGCTAATGGACTCTGGCAGAAGAATGGCACCAAGTGTCACAACATGGTTCATCTCATTTTTAGAAGCGGATAACACACTTACTTGAGACATCTGAGTTAAAAGCATTTACTGGGTGAAAGAGAAAATATCCAGGAAATGGAAAATTCGGAGAGGCACTAAAGTGATTGTGGGGGCGTGCAACGGAAGAGAGAGAGGCAGGGTGACTGGAAGGCTGGTTGCTGCTCCCTTTATGCGTACCGTCAGTCTGGGTGTCCCAGGGATGGGGTTGTGCTTCATGCCACAAATTGTCTTAAAACATCCATGGGAAGGGGTTTGTGGTAATACCCATATCCTCTTCTTTGGAGCTAGGCAGCATTATTCCCCTGGGCATGTTGGCCAGCTCCCCTATGGTATCTGCAAATTTCTGCCCCTGCCTCATCGCAGGCCCAGCATTGTCCCTTGGACCAGGCAGATGCTTTTAAGCCCCACTACTGTGAGAACCCGAGTCTCACATCCAGCCCTGTCCCTTCCAGCCACAATGAACCCAGCAGTGAGTTCTCAGCAGTGAGCCACCACCAGCGCTGAGGATCTCAAACGTGCTGTAAGGCATATCCGCAGTCCTCAGTGCTGGTCAAGCACCGCTGCTAGCTCAGTGCCAGCCAGTGCTGGCCTAGTACCAGTGAACCACCACTGCTCCGCCGTTCTGTGGTCACCTGAACCTCACAGTAGTGGAGAGTTACATGGGGGCATGGGGGAAGGTGGGGAGGAGGCATTCTGGGGCAGGGGGAGGTAGGGATAGTGTGGGGAGGAGGTGGGACCAGAGGAGCCTTGTTTCTCTGCCTCCAGAACCTCCTTGTCGGACCACTGGCCCAATATGGAGACTCTTGATTCTACAGCAGCCCAAGGGCTGCCGCAGAATTGAGTAGCCCCATTGCGAGGCTCCTTGCCCTACCCAGGGGAAGGGAATGAATTTTCCCTTCCCCCAAGGAGCCGGTGGCAGCTGCCCTGTTGTGCGCAGGACGCTGTGGCAGCCATTTTTTCACCGCAGCAGTCCCGGCGCAACAGGCAGCTCAGGACAGGGCTGTCACTCTTTAGTTCAAAGACTCTCAAAGTAGCTTTCATCATCTGAAAACAATAATAACTATCAAATCAATAAGAATCACTAAAGTTAACTAACTAAATACCGTTAATAATAAAGTTGCGAAGGTCAGCCTAAGAACAGAATAAGAGACTAACAGCCCAATCCTAACCAACTTTCCAGTGCTGATTCAACCACAGTCCAGCCCCAAGGTAAGGGAACAAATGTTCTGTTATCTTAAGGAAGCATGGGTGACTGACCCATCAGCACAGAAAGAAGCTTGCACTCTATTGGCACAGCTGCAGTGGTGCTGGAGAGTTGGTTAGGGTTGGACTGTAAAAGATCTACAAGGCCTGACCAAATAGAAGCATTTAGCCTACTCCAGAAAGAATCAGACAGAGTACCAGACAAGGTTTCCTGTTAAGAGCATTGCAAATCTTGGGTATTAAACTCTCAAAGTTCAGGTTTGGCACATTTGCAACAGTGCATGCCGGCAGTAAGCCGATGCGTCAAGTCCAGGATTGGGCTCTGAGTCATCAAGCTAATGTGCAACAAATTGCACTAATCTAAATGAGATGTAACTAGGGAATGGATAACTTTGCTCAGGCTGTCTATGTCTTAGAAGGGAGGCAACATGTGCAATAGCCTGAACTGATAAAACCAGCTTCATTCCACGGAAGAGACAGGGCCTCCAACCACAACATTGGATCTAACAGCATTCCTAAACTATGAATCTGAGGGAATACAACCCCATCTAGAAAAGGCCAGACATCACCTTCCTTTTCAGTTGTGTCTGTGCCTGTGTGATGCATGCACACCCACCCCATCACTACAGTACTTTCCTCTTGCCTGGATTGAGGTTCAGTTTGTGGGCTCTCATCCACCCTGTTATCACTTTGTTCTAGACATCAGTTAGTAGTTCTACAGCCTCACATGAGTCGGATGAAAAAGAAGGATAGCATGAGGTGTCAACAGAGCAATAGGACTGGTTGACTAGGGGCGCAATCCTAACCAACTTTCCAGCACCGAGGTAAGGGCAATGCAACCCCAAGGTTGTCCCAACCCTTGAGGAAGCCTTTGTGACTGCCCCCCAACTGCAGAATGCAGCACATTCCCAGCTGGCACAGCTATGCCAGTGCTGGAAAATTGGTTAGGATTGTGCCCTTGGGGTCATCCAACTTAGGAGGCAGATAAACTAAAATCATAGGAACACTGTGTGGTACATGGTGAAAAGTTACCAGTGTCAACAGTGGTGGACACTACCTCACTTCTGGGGCAAAGGTTTGCGATCCCATCCCCATGAGATGCCACCCCCTGCATGCAAAACTGCCCCCCATTTTCTAAGTGTGATTGTGCTTCATGTGACCATGAGACCAATTGGGGAAGCACTGTCAGGCTTCCTCGCAGTCTTAAATCATACTTCCAGAAAACCAGAAGCACAGTTTCTGACTATGTTGGGAGCCTCAATGAGGTTTCCCACATGGTCCTAGAGTCACGTGGTGCCAGCAACCAGGGCATTTGCCCCGTTTGCCCAGCACTAGGTCCACTGCTGAGTGTCAAGCTCTCAGATTCAGAAGCTTCACAAGAAATATCAAGAGGTTGATTTAATCTGCTCTATTAATCTGCTCACAGAGGGCCCAATCCTATCCAATTTTCCAGTGCCAGTGCAGCTGTACCACAGGGGCATGCACTGCATCCTGTGGTGGGGAGGCAGTCACAGAGGCCTCCTTAAGGAATAGGAACATTTGCTCCCGTACCTTGTGGCTGTATTGTGGTTGCACCAGTGCTGGAAAATTGGATAGGATTGGGCCCAGAGTCTACAAAACTTAAATGTTTTGTTGCCATGGATCTATCATGGATTCCACTCCAAAAATCATAGGAATGGTAATTTTGCAAGCATTTTGAGAATTCTCTGTTAAGAGATTCCAAGGCAAGTCCCCTTTACTTAGCCAACCCCCTGCCACCAAGGATTGCTGATGTTGCTGGTTCATCATAACAGGAAGCTAGGGCCGTAAGACAGTTTACTGAAGAAGACTCTTACAAATACTTTCAGTTTAGCTTTAGCACAGTTACATAACCCAGAGGCATTTTGGTATAAAAGGAAACTGCAGCTTCAACATTATGCACATAGAATGTACATTTTTGGAAGTATTTTGCCATGACATGGGACTATAACTAAATATAAGATATAAGACTAAAACTAAAGTATAGAACTAAAAACTATAGGAATTAAAACTCCAACACATGCTTGTTTTAAATCCAAGCAAGAGTTGCACATCCAACGTTGACAACTGAATTATCCTGATGCTCTTCATTAGCACCTCAGTTGGCTTTGGGAAGTAAAGGACCCTTACTATGAAAACATGCCCTTATGGGTAATAGATTCTACTTGATCTGACTATAGACACAGCATTTTCAGTATACCGTCAGTATGGTCAAAACATTTTATTTCTGCTCTGTTTCCCCTTAATTTAGTCATTGTTCTCCATGTTTTTCTCCTTCCCTGTTCAGGGTAACATAATAGCTGTCTAGTCTCTAAATGGTTTTAGAAAACAGTATTCCGAGCTAAAATATTGATGGACTACTCTGCAATTTTGGAATAATGTAGAGTGTGCTATGGAAATGTTTGCAGAAGCTATAATTGAAGACCAATCGTGAAACTAAAATGTATCTTTGTAAGCACGTTATTGAAGAGAGTCTCTTACTGTACCTATGGGGGATGGGGAAATCATTCCTAGCTACTAATCTTCCTCAGTGTTAGTCTATGACAGAAGTTCTCAGACTTTTAGCACCAGGACTTACTTTTTAGAATAAGTTTGCCCACCCCTGCTATACTTTGTTCCTAATAGCTGCTACTTTCCTTGAGTAGAACAGATAACCTTTGTCAGGTCAGCAGGGGAGGATAGCCCTTGCTTTCCCTACAGCAGAATAGCATGGGAGCGTAGGGAGATAGCAAAAGAAGCAGGCAATCTCAAACAGAGCCAAGGAAGCAGACACAGGCTTGTTTGTTGCAGAAGCATGTATTGGTAAAGGAGCAGGCAGAAGAGTAGTCAGGGATACAGTAGGTCACAGTCACAAGAAGGCAGTCCAAATCAGTGCACAAACCAGCACACAAAAACTCCACCACAACAACCCACACCAGGAGTCTGTGCTTGCCCCATATATACTGGGGCCAGCCAATCAGAGTAGGGCACCCTCATAGTTACAAGACAGTCTTGTGACCCACTCTGATTGGCCATCCACTGGTGCATTGCACCATTCCTCCATAGCCTATGTGACTCATCATGTGACTCCCACCTGCAGAAGGTAAAGCTGATTGCATCAGCTGCACTGCTTTGCTGATTGCTTCACACCAGGCCCAGATATCAGGGCCTCCTGCCACATCCTGGCTAATAACAATCTCAAGCCTGGGATGCCAAAAACCTGACAACCTTGCTACTTCTGAATACTGGTGTGTCTTGCTAGTTCATCATCCCAGCTCCAGACTCCCATCACCTTCTCCCTGGACATAGACCCTTTCGTGCAAGAGATGCTACATTTCTCAAGTTGCAGGTGTGTGCATGGGTGCAATCAGAGTTGGTCCTATTCTGCAGCAAGATAAGGTGGGTTGTTTCAGGCAAATCTGGGGGAGTGGCAGGTCTGGAGCCAACAATATCTGGCAGGCAAGTTAAGAAAAAAAACCCCAGTGTATTCTAATAAATCTTGAAGACTTATTTGAAAGGATAGCACAGACCAGTGTTTCAAAGACCCAGGGTTGTGACCTGATTAGGGTCGTGGGAACCTTTTGGAGTAGTGTTTTTCAAACTGTGGGTCATGAGCCAATTTCAGGTGGGTCTCCATTCATTTCAATATTTTATTTTTAATATATTTGACTTGATACTACCATGGCATGTGACTGTATTGGGGATATGTTACAGGTTTGTACTTTTAATGGGCTATGTTATGTATATAACAGGAGGTCTGGCTCAGTTGGTAGAGCTGCCACCTTGTATACCTGAAGATCTGATGCTGCCAGTTCAAAACAACCGGAAGTACCCCAGAACTGACACGCTGATATACTGATGAGCTGACCCTAGGTGGTAGAGAGGAGTTGCTGTCAAGTGAAGCGTGGGAAGCGAAGGGCCAGAGAGAGGCTAGACTGGGAAGGAATCCAGTTGGGATGAGGAGTTCTATGAAAGACTAGAACTATTCAATTGTAAAAATCCCTACGGGGGTTTAGAACAGCCTACCTATGTAAACCGCTTTGGATTAAAGTCTGAGGAGAAATCTGACAACCAAAGAAAGGCAGTATATAAATACCTGTATAAATAAAATAAGTATATGCTTTTAACAATGATAGTAAATGGGATTTACTCCTGGGTGAGTGTGGGTAGAATTGCAGCCTAAGATTGTTAAAAAATTTTCCTGCTTGATGATGTCACTTCTGGTGGGTCCTCACAGATTCTTTTTCTAAAAAGTGGGTCACAGTGCTAAAAGTTTGAGAACCACTGTTTCGAGGGTCACCAGAGCTTGGTGACCGAATGCACAGGAGAGCTGGAGGTGGCCGCAGAACCTCCTGGAGCTACTTCTAGCTCCGACAGAAGCCAGAAACCCTCATGACAAGCCAGTGAACAATATGGGGGTGCGTGGACGGGGGGGGGGGGGTAGTCATGAGGCTACCTCCAGTTGGCTACGGAGGCCAAGTGAAAGGCATGCTGTAGAGAGAGTGGCAGTGGAGGAAGCTCCCTTGCTCAAGAGTAAGCCACACCATTTTTGAGCCCAAGCTGCAGTGCAGGCCTTGCTCCACTGAGCCTTTTCCCTGACCTAAAAAACTTTGTCAAGCAACATTGGGGTTCTTCCAAGCTTTCTCCCCCTGGCCTAGAGAGTCTTCTGGGGCAACGTGTGGGCCCGCACTGCAGTCCTTATGCAGCAGAGCCTTCTCCCCTGACTGTGACTGGAAAGAAAAGTATGAATTTGCCTCTGTGTGTGTGTGTGTGTGTGTGAGAGAGAGAGAGAGAGAGAGAGAGAGAGAGAGAGAGAGAGAGAGGCTGCAATCCTAACCACACTTTCCTAAGAGTAAGCCCCATTCAACAAAATAGGATTTACTTCTGAGTAGACCTGGTTAGGATTGTGCCCTGAGAGACTTAAAAAAAAAAATGACTTAGGGTGCAATCCTAACCAAATTTCCAGCACTGGCATAGCTGTGCCAATGGGGCATGTGCTACAGCCTGCAGTTGGGAAGCAGTCATGGGGTACTCCTCAAGGTAAGGCAATGTTTTTTATCTTACCTCAAAGTTGTATTACTCTTAGGTCAGTGCTGGAAAGTGGTTTAGTATTGCGCCCTTATTTAATTATTTATTATTCACATGGACCAATTCTGTGGGTCATGAGATGACCAGAGACTTGGTCAAAAAAGTCTGGCAATCACTGGCATAGACATTATTGACATCAGAACATTTATTTAAAGCCAGTCTAGATAATATAATGGTGATGCATGAAAAAATTTCTCAAGCTACTATTTGCTCCACTAGTTTTTATAGCACCTGCGAAGAGCATTTTCATTAGGAAAACAACAAGGAACAGATCACACAGACACACCACAGCTGCTATTTGAAAAATAAGAGATATATTCATAGGTCTCCACAATCTTGTCTAGCTTGGACCCTCCAGATGTGGGTCCATCATTAAATGCATCTGAACTTGCAAGATCATATAGGTAGGGGTATGTCAGTATTTCTCCTGTTTTTCTATGGGACAGCAGAGCAATTTGGAACAGAAAAACTCCAGCCTGAACTCCTTCAGTTTTTTGTTTGTTCTTCTGGTTAGTTCAGCAGAGAACAGCTTGTTGTCATGTGCTTTGCTGTGTTTCTAGCTCCCTTTCCCATCCATCACCCCCATCATTTCCTAATGTAGCTTTCAGTAAAGAAGGTCAAGGAAAACACTTGTGGTTGTAGCTAAACTCTTTGCACAAGGCCATTTTCAAAAGCTCATTTCTTTAAGGACAGCAATATCAAGAGAAGTTCTTTTTTGCTTTTAAGATCAAAGTGCTCATGGCTTTTTCAAACGTTTATTGCCAGTGGTCTGCTATCTCATCATTCAGACCTTTGCTTTTCGTTTTTGGAAATGCTTTAAATTGGAATGGCAGAGAAAAGCAGTGCAGGAGATTTATCAAGTAAGCATTGCTGAGTACTTAAAATTCAGTTATTATGACAAGCCCTGATAAACGACATTCATTTTCATTGGAAAAAGTTTAAACTGAAAACGAAAAGAGTAAATAAAGAAAAATCAGTCACTTTCAAAACACAAGAGCTCATCCTTCTGTGGTGCATCTTGATGCTGTGGCCGAGCTCTGACTGGCACTGGCCTTGGTGCCAATGCTGTGTCTCCAGTGCTGGCAGTAAAGTGCCTTATGGCACTTTTACAACACCCAGCACCGGCAGTATGAGTGTACTGCCAGTGCTGGGTTCAATAGGATTGGGCCCTAAAGCAGTGGCGGACCTCCCATTATACTTGATGGGACAAATGCCCTGGGCATGAACCTTTACAACCCCGCAGACGCCTCTCTGAGGCTCCCGAAGGGCTTGGGAACTGTGCTTCTGTTTTTCTGGAAGCACAGTTTAAAGCCTCAGGAAGCTTCCCTGCTGCAGTCTACAGTCGCACGAGACTCTGTGAACCTCAGGTGAGTGGAGGAATGGATTTCCGTGTGTTGGGGAGGTGACATCCTGTGGAGGGTGCCATCGCTGACCTTTGCCCCAGGATGCAAGGCTGGGCAGGTCCACCCCCAAGAGGCTGAGAAACTACAGGAAAGCTTGGCCAAGATGCAAAAGTGGAACCAGCAGGGAGCTTTGAGGCACCAAGGGTGCCATCATCATGTAGAAGAAATGCTTATACAGGTGGGACAGAGCAGTGATCTATCATAGTTTGAGGGGTGGAGCAAGGCAAAGGGTTGCTAACACTTCCTAGACTCCAGCAGGACTGCAGTTTCCAGTGGATGTGCTATGGTTCAGAATGCACAACTGTAGCCCAGCTCCCAGATGGCCTGTGATTTGCTATGCCTTCAGCTGATGTGCTGACCTATAAGAACAGCTGAGCTATGTTCATTATCAAAAGAGCTCCTAAATAATATGGATCATGTCTGTGTGCTCTCCCCCCCCCCTTCCTAAACTGCCTTTGCCTCTTCACCAGAAAAGTACATCATACCCTTTCTGGACCAGACCAAGTGATAAATTTTCAGTACAAAAAGAATAATAAGCAAGGCCTTTGCTTTGGCCTTCTAGCTCCACAGCAAGTAGCACTCACGGTTTATTTGAAAGAGTGTAGGATTAAAAAGCAAGCTCTGGTCCTTATTCTTTGAACTATTTATACACCTAGTCTATCTGATATCTTTAAAGTGATTTTATATTTCACCCCTTACATGAAAGGCAAATTGCATCAAATGGTGAAATAATGATGGCCGTTTAAACACCAACCATTTGTAGCTAAATTACAAAAGAACAAATTGAATGTCCTGCTTTTTTCTTCTTCTTCAAAACCTAATGATCTGATAACACTTAGGAAGATATTGCTAAAGTGCATTGCAGAGTTCTGCAATTGTTCAGTGACATTTTAAAGGTTTTGCCCTAATTATGGGATAGAGTTAGTCAATTATCAACAGAAAAATTGTGCTGATGCCTTCAAAAATCAAATCACCCGACTCTTATCTTCTGAATGATCTTCTGTATTGTCTTAACATTGAAATTCAATGAAATTAACACTGAAATATTTAACATTGAAATATTTTCAGTGAGCTATGTCCATCAAATATTGGTATAATTCAGTATACTTAATTCTGATATTTCCTCAGTTCCTGCCTTATTTTAATATCAGTGGAGAAGACTGGATATTTGATAAATTGAAAGTTGAGTGTTGAAGGAATTAGGTGCATAAATGTCAAACAATCCCAGGAAATTACGGTACTGTTATTTCTGGTGGTAATTAGAATACATCATTCACATATTGCATCTAAGCATGTAGAAGAAATGAATGCTGGAACACCAAATGGGTTTGGTAAGAACAAATTGCATGAAACCAATATAATTTCTTTCTTGGACAGAAGAACTAGATCAGCAGTTCCCAAACTGTGGGCTGGGACCCACCACAGAGTTGTGACTCAATTTTGGGTGGGTTGCGAAACTGACAGGGCGGAAAAGCTCTGTTCATCAATGGTTAAACAAGCTGCTTTTTGAGGAAGCACTGCTCCCCAATCACCATGAAAGCCACACCCCTCAGCATGCATAAATCAGGCTGCAGCCTAGTGACTAGGCATCTGAAATGTTATCCATAAGGTGGAAAAATAGGGGCACTCTTGAGCGTTCAGGCAGGTGGAGATATCCCACTTGCTTGCTTCCATTAGAACAGCAGCAAACTGGACAAGGAGGATTGGGCTATGTGCATCAAAGATTAAACAAGGTACTAATGGGAGGGGAAGAGCACTGCTGCCCAATCACCTTTATAGGTACACCCCTTGGCATTCAGTAAATGAGGCAGCAGCTTTTAGGACTAGGTGGGTCCTGAATGAGTGTCATTTTCAAAAGTGGGTCAGTGTGTGTAAAGGTTTGGGAACCACTGAATTAGATGATGGATAAGAATAAGTCCGTAATTCCATATACTCAGCGGGTCTTATTTCTGACCAACATACATAGGCATGTGTTGTTATAGAATTGATACATACAGATTTCAGTGACAAATCTAAATGATTTTTTATTACAGCAGGGGTGTCAGACTCATTTCATACTGAGGGCCAAATAGCATTCATGATGCCTGCTGAGGACCAAAAGTGATGTCATTAGGCAGGAAGTGATGTCATTGAACAACTCATAACCAAAAAGAAACACTTTTTTCTCACTTGGGAACTCATTAGCTGCAAATGACAGAAGAGAAAATATACAAATCTTGATCATATTTCAAGATATGGGAGAGCTCAATTTTGAATTGGGCTGCCCTTGCAGCAGTAACACCTCAGCATGGCTCAACAGCTGAGAGCCTGAGGGCCAGACAAAAAGCTTCCGCGAGCCGCATCTGGCCTCCGGGCCTTATGTTTGACACCTCTGTATTACAATCTCATAAACAGAAGGAATAATTTTTTCGGAAAGAATTTTTTTCTACCCAAATCATAGTTAATGACCTGAGTCAGGAAAAAGTCTACAGGTGCAGGTTCTCCATCTATTGCTAGTCAATATTTCATTAAAGATTGTGGATATTATTAGTGAAGTTAAATAATAATAATAACTTTATTTTTACCCTGCCTTTCTCCCCGAAGGGACTCAAGGCGGCTTACAACATATTAAAAACATAATTTGAAAACAAATAAAAACATATTAACACATCATAAAAAACAGCAGTCAGAGTAAAAAAATAGGTAAAAAGAGCATAGAGCAGCAGCAAGTCATAAAAGAATCAGGCCTGTAAAAAAAATATTAAAAGATGTTAAAAAGATGTTAAAAGGCCGAGAACTCAGAAGGCTTGTTTAAACAGAAGTGTCTTCAGGCCTCGCCGAAAGGTCTCAAGAGAGGGAGCCATTCTTAAGTCAAGGGGAAGGGAGTTCCATAGCGTTGGTGCCACTACTGAGAAGGCCCTATTTCTTGCCGCCGCCCCACATATCTCCCTAGGCGGCGGCACTTGTAAAAAGGCCTTCTCTGATGACCTAAGAGGACAAGCCGGATTGTATGGGAGTAGGCGATCTCTAAGATACCCTGGTCCAGAGCAGTATAGGGCTTTAAAGGTCAATACCAGCACCTTGAATTGGGTTCGGAAACGAATGGGCAGCCAATGCAGCTGCCGGAGAAGCGGACTGACAGATTCGAACCGCCTACCTCCAGTAACCACACGGGCCGCCGCATTCTGCACTAGTTGCAGTTTCCGAACCGTCTTCAAGGGCAGCCCCACATAGAGCGTGTTACAGTAATCTAATCTCGAAGTCACCGAGGCATGGATCACCGTGACCAGGTCAGCACGATCCAAGTACGGCCGCAGCTGGCGCACCAGCTGAAGCTGAGCGAAGGCCCCCCTAGCCACAGCCGCCACCTGGGAATCCAGGAGCAGCTGCGAGTCCAGGTGGACCCCCAAGCTGCGGACCTGCTCCTTCAGAGGAAGTGCAACCCCATTCAGCACAAGCCGATAGTCCAGCACCTGCATCGAGGATTTCCTAACCAGGAGAGCCTCTGTCTTATCCGGATTTAATTTTAGCTTGTTAGCCCCCATCCAGATCCTCACTGCCTCCAGACAGCGCTCCAGGCCCTCAACCGCCACCCTGGAGTCTGGAGAAAAGGAGAGAGAGAGCTGGGTGTCATCGACATATTGATGGCACCCCACTCCAAAGCCCCGGATGACCTCTCCCAGCGGTTTCATGTAGATGTTAAATAGCATGGGGGACAGAATTGAGCCCTGTGGCACCCCGCATCTCAAGGGCCAGGGTGTCGAACAGGCATCCCCCAGCACCACCATCTGGGACCGACGCTCCAAGTAGGAGCGGAACCACTGCAAAACAGTGCCTCCAGCTCCCAACTCAGCCAATCGGCCCAGAAGGATACCATGGTTGATGGTATCGAAAGCCGCTGAGAGGTCCAGCAGGACCAACAGGGACGCACTCACCCTGTCCAGTCCCCGGCGTAGGTCATCCACCAAGGCGACCAAGGCGGTTTCCGTCCCAAAGCCCGGCCTGAAGCCAGATTGAAAAGGATCAAGATAATCCGCTTCATCCAAGACCCTCTGGAGTTGGGACGCCACCACCCGCTCAATTACCTTGCCCAGAAACGGGATGTTGGAGACTGGCCGGTAGTTATCCAACACAGTGGAATCCAGGGAGGGCTTCTTCAGGAGGGGGCGAACCACTGCCCGTTTCAAAGCGAGTGGTAACGTCCCCTCCATCAAGGAAGAGTTGACCACCCTCCCTGTCCACTCAGCCAGTCCACTCAGCCAGTCACCCCAGTCCACTTATTTAAAGTGGTGTTAAGAACACAGGCCTCTAAGCAATAAAGTGTATTTCTTGCTACTAGATTTCAAGCAAGATCATTAAAGTCTCTTATAAAGGTCTACTTCCCAACACCCATTGGGTTAGAATGGCAACATAAGATTCCTTTGACTATGGGAGAAATCTTGAATTCTGAGTCACATTAAAAATGTGTGCTTATCCATTCAGAAGTCACTGCTGCTAGTAACATAGAAAGCCATCTGTGTAATAATTCATCATAATGGTTCACATTTATATAACTCATCGTAGTTCAAATGCTTGATTACAGGTTGACCTGCTTTCTTTGTGTTGGGAAAATCAGTAGTTTCACCTGTTTTCATAAACTCTTATACTCACACTTTTATATTAATTGAATGGAAGTTATCTGGACCCATCTAAGGGGTCAAGAATGAACCTAACCAGGCAGGCACATATGCAGGCATAAAACAAAGGCCTTGTGTTATGGCTGCAGCCCATGACTTAGTCTGCTTGTGTGACAAAAGAATCTTTTTGTGAAAAATATGTTTATGACAAAGTCGCTTGTGGACCAAGCACTTTCCAGGGGCTTTCCAGATAAGGAAGGACGCTGGGGCATGAGATGTTCATGGCAGAGTGACCTCCTAATTAGGGAATAACTTGGGAAAGACAGGGCTAAGTGCCCAATTTGCTTAGGTAAGTTGTAGTTTTAAGGGTATTTAAATCTCACTTGGTTGGGTGGAGCTTTGAGTCGCTCCAGACAGCATGGAAACAATATTCTGTTTGTAAAAATCTATAAAAAAGATAGAAACTCGAAGAAGATTCCCGCCTTTTGATTTTAGTCAATAAGCGGTCAGAGCAAGAACTAAATTTCTATCATTTGTTCAGCGTTCAAAGAGCAATTTAACACACCAACCATTGGGTGGCAGTATTTCCACAATGTAACTGAAAGAATTTCATTTCAACACCCTCTGCAGAACTGCTGACAGTTTCTGAGAATTTAGAACTCTATGCAAACATAATTATATCGGCTGTCTATCATAATATGTTCTAAGCCAGTGCTTCCCAAACATTTTAGCAGCAGGACCCACTTTTAAAAAGGACAATCTAACGCAACCCACTAGACAAAAAGATCTAAAAAGAAATATTTTATTCAGTAATAATTAATTAATTAATTGGGTCCTATGTTCCTGAGGCTGCTAAAGACCTTTACATATAGCATGTGTGCAGACATTTGCTAGACCCTCCCTAGAAATGTAGTCCAAAGACTGTTCCCCCAAACCTTTACAGTCATTCAGGGTACCCAGAAGGCCGAACTGGAAAGCAAGGTGTGCAGTTAGGGACTTCTAGGCTAGACAGCAGTGGTGGACCGACCATTCACTCTATGGGGCAAATCCCCAGTCATGGAGCTTCACATGCCTTTAGGATCCTGCGGAAGCCTCTCTGAGGCTCCTGATGGGGTTGGAAAGTGTGCTTCTGGTTTTCCAGAAGCACAGTTTGAAGTGTCGGGGAACCTTTAGGAGGCTTCCCCGGCATGTTCTAGAGTCATGCAAGGCGCCGTGTTCTCCAGGTGGGGGGGCGGATTTGCACAGGGGGGTGGTGCCATTCCATCGGGGAGTGCCATCATGGACCTTTACCCTGGGGCATGGGGCTGGGGAGGTCCACCACTGCCAGACAAAAGGTTGAAACTGGGTTCACACATGATTTACAGCATGCCAATTGCTAGAGATAATTAGAAAATGCGACATTTTAATTTGGGGGGTATAAAGATTACCTCATACCAGCTAATGATTTTCTTCTGCAAACTGGGCAGGGATGCTTGCAAAGTTTTTTTTTTTTTTTTAATGTTTAAAATACTTTTTGCAACCCACTGGTGGGTCCTGACCTACAGTTTGGGAAACACTGCTCTAAGCTGTGTAAGTTTGTAAATATTTTCACCACCACTAGAGAGAATAGTAAGATTATATACCAAGGACTGGTTTACACTCTCCTTAGGAATATTGTGAAAATCATACATGCTGTGTTCTGCATGAGTGGCTGAAATGGGCAAACATTTCATGCAAGATAGCCGTCATGTATATTATTTGTATATGTATATTATTTGTGATGTTTTAAGGATGTGATGTTTTAAGGATGTTAAACTAATAGTCACTACCACATTTTGTGGTAGTGAACTCCAAACTTAAATTGTGTATTGCTTTTGTGAAGGACTGAATCAGAAGATGGAGCTGAAAACCACGAACAACCCACAGCAGAGGCATCTGACGACTTAAGAAAACATGTAAATCCCAGAAGAGTTGTTGGGTACAGTGCATTGTATCATGCAGGGCCTAGGAGAGGGAGGTAAAGGGCGTAATTTGTACCCAGGCCCAGAGGCTAAAGGGGGGCCCTCGAGCCAAAGGAGGGGCCCCAGAAATTTCCTGAGATCTTACATTTTCCTTTCTACTCAGACTTGTTGCCTGCATGGGATGCGGGGGACACTACTGATGCCACATGGGTTGGTAGACCTGGGCTCCAAAGACTTTTCCAGCCATTTCTACCCTCCCCCCCCTGTTTCACCCCTCCCTGCCCCTATTCTGCTCACCCATCACCACCCTCCCCCGCTCTGTTTCACTTCTCCCCCTTTGCAAAGGAGCCCAAAAGAAACTTTGTACCCCCTGATAAAATTTGTCTCAGAGGCCCTGGTATCATGAGGACAGCGGCAGCTGCTGAGATGGTTTGCACATCGGTATTGCCTGCTGCTGCTGCATGACAAGGGAAAGAGAAGCCCCACCTTTACCAGTAGCAGTTAGAAGGTGGAAACCATGCAAACATGCAGTTGCTGGCTGGCTTTTGCCAGAGGGGCAGGTTGCTGATGTCACAGGGGTGATGAGCCAGCCAGCAGTCTGTTGCATGGTGTGTGCTGTTGCCACCTTTTGACTACCTCTGGTAAGCACAGAAATTCTCCTTCCCAGCCCTTACTGGGCACCACTGCAGAGACACAAAATATGTGTATTACCCAGCAAAATTCAAGCAGCAGCCTGGATTTTCTTTTTTTCTCATTTCAGCCAGGTTTCATTTTTACATTTCAAGGTAAGAGCTTGGGATAATATCCTGGAACAACCTCTGGAGGCTGATTGTATAACAAATCACAAGACTGCCACTTGTAAATGGTACCTTTCTTATCTTCATTCATCTAAGCCAAGAGAATTTTATTCCCCTGCTAACAAAGTGGAAGAGTAATGTTTTTACATTCTTAGCTTAGAAAATATGCCATGGAAGATTAATTGTTGGATACAGAGGCAAAAGTCAAGCTGCTGATATATGGCAACATTTGAGCCTTAATCTAACGTGCATATGTACTTGTTTACAGCTGACCTTAAACAATGATGTGCATGGAATTTACACACCCAAATAGCTATTTGCAGATTTTTCCATATGCGCCTGTGACGTTTGTAACCATGTTGCTATGTATTATTACAAAGCTGTGCCAATCCCAATGTCTTTTTATCATTGCTGCCAACTGGATATTTAGCTGGTGACAGAATATTTTCTTGTCAGTTAGTACTAATGGGGTTGATGTACGAATTTGCCATCAATCGCATGGCCCAATCCTATCTACCAGCGGAAGTGCAATGACATCAATGAAATGTCACAATGGCTGGTGGCCATGCATCCAAACCAGCAGAGAGACCATTGTCCACTGGCACCAGTGAGTTGGCAGTGGGGGTGGGTAGAGGGAGAAACAGAGAATTTCTTGACGGGGGTGAAGAATGAGGCACCAGGGAGAAGATAAGAGGGGTGGATATAATGGCAATGGCACACCCCAGATCTTATCTCCTGTTTTGTAAGGCTCCCCACCCCTTTCCCTCCTCAGACATACGCCACCAAAATAGGTGGTCTGCATTCAAGGAAACCCATCGGTGACCTGAGGACTTACTTGGAGGCAAGTACAAATGTTTTTTACTTCCCTCCAGTTTCCGTGCAGGTCACTCCTCAATTATGGGATGCAACATGCACTTTTTTGGCACAGCTACGTCTGCACTGGTGGCGAGGGATAGAACTGGGCTAACAATTATACATTGCGATAGTGTAGTGTAGTTTTCACTGTTGCATCTCCTTGTTATTGAAAAAAAATAGATAGTTCTAGCTGTACATGTTTGTGGATGTGTACTTTATTATTCTGAAGCCAGTACTGAGTGGATGAAGTTCAAAATTGATCTCCCTTTATTGAGATGCAACAATCTGCGCTATTGTATTCAATAGATAATATTATAAATGATGTTTTAAACTGTAAGCGGTGACTTTGAAAATACCCTTTTGTGCTCTAACACTTGAGTACAGTGTTGTTTTTTCCTGTTAACAGTTTCCAAAGTAAAGAACACTCCTGATTATCTACCAGATAATGAACAAATAAATGATCACATATTTCTTAATGGGTTAATTAAAGTTTCAGGTAGTATGGGGTGTTCAAAAAAATGCTGACTTCAGGCACTGATTTATCTCCTAAGTTCGAACAATAGTGACATCAGTGAAACCTACCCTGGAGTCCATAAAAAAATACCTTCATTCTTCTTGTCCAGTAACTCCACATGGATATCTTGCGTACCTGTTACAGGTAATATTGTCCATAGAAAGAGAAGGTGTTATTAGAACAGGGGGCACAAGTTTGGGAGCAAAAAGTTTAAAAATGTGCTGTGGGGTACCTATATGTTCACATAGACATGAGCCCTTTTGGGACAGGGAGCCATTTAGTTATTTGATTTTTCTCTGTAAACCACTTTGTGAACTTTTAGTTGAAAAGCGGTATATAAATACTGTTAATAATAATAATAATAATAATAATAATATAAAAAGATTACAGGTTTGTTTCCTGTAACATACTTTCCATGTAGCTACCCTTGAAGACAGCCTGAGCACTTCAGATGGTCCAGAATTCAGTCACCGTGGCTTTATATAGGACCAGAAAATTGACTTATAGCAGCATTTCTCAGTTTTTGTCCCCTGCCATACCACTTCACATGGTCCACTTACTGGGAGTATCACCAGAAGTATCTGGCAATGATGTCATCACCAGCTGCTTCTAAATTGGGAGGCCAGACACAACACAGCAAACTCCAGTAAGACGCTCAGGGCAGATGAGAGGGCTTTTTCAAGGGTGCAAAAAGTGCATACTGGAGCAATTAGAGGGCAGGAGGGGGGAGAATCAGGGGGCAAGAGAGATGGGGAGCAGAGCAGGCAAGGGGTACTTTGAGGGCATAGAACCTGGTGGCAGCAACACACACCAGGATGCTATCCCCATTTTTTCTGACCCGACATACCCCCTGCCTCTCCTTTTATTTACACTAGCAAAATAGTTGGTGTGGGTCCAAGGAGAGACATCAGTGACCAAGCAGCCTACCAGGAGGTAAGTGAAAAACATTTTTAATTTTTATATTTATAAGTAAAAAATTTTTTACTTGCATCACTCAGGCCATCTGGTGCCCCCCTTCACCATAGCATGCAGTGCACCTCCCCATCACCAGTGCTACAATAACCTATTGACTGGTTGGCGATAGGTTTGGCCTATTAGTAAGGGTGGTCTTAAATGTTTGTTTTTTTTGCAGATTTCAGGGGGTTTTGTTTGTTTACAAAAATGAAAATTGCAGAATTTTTATTTCGTTATCACCAAAACACACCTCTAGCTATTAGTGAATTCATGGAGAAATAAGATCCAAATTAGGAAAGTCTTAATTTTTATGTCAGTCCCTTAGCTGCTACTCAATACCACCTCTTAAAACTGTCTATATTTATTTTGCACAAAATAAACCACCGTTACCAGCCCCATATTTCAAAATTTTTCCCATGCCCCCCAAAATGCAAGTCTCATTAATATTAAATTAAAGGGAAAAGAAGGAAAAATGCATTTTCATGTTCCTTGTTTGATCCAAGTTTTAAATCCAGACAGATGGTTAAATAGACTGTGGAACAGCTGACTCATCAGATGATCAGCTCTATTTAAAAGAGGAAAGCCAGAGCAGGATCATCAGATTATCTCTCAAGGAAGTCTCCATCTGCCTGTAAGAATATTTGCAGGGTGATAAAACTACTGTACCTAACACGGGAATAAGATGTTCGCTTTAAGAAATCAAGCATCAGCATTTGCAGTCTACAAGTTTTGCCTTTCAAATTTGGCCAGACACACTTCCCAAAATTGAGAAGTAGGTGCAATAGAAAATAATTATTTTAAATCTTTTTTACTATCAGTAATAGAGAACATGATGTGAGATACTAGCATTTTGCTGCTGATTATATTGATAGCTTGCTTCCGTTAGAACCGATGACTGCCATTACACAGACTACCACCAGTCACATTAAGTATTCATTTTAAGTATAATTACAGATGGATTTTTCACTGCTGGGTACTAGTCAGCATACATTACATTCTTCCACCAAAGTATTTGGACAGCATTGTTTTTTTCATAACCTTTTTCATTTTGTTGTGCCCACAGAGTCATCATCATCCGAGATGGCCATTCTGGTTCCAACCGACAATTCAATATTTGGAATGAGTTTGCACTTAATTGGTACCTGCTTTCTTGCTGCTACACCAAAATCTCTCCTATCAGCCCAGAAAAAAAAGTTGAGACTGCATGCACTAAGGGTTGTGTGACCTGGCCCTAAAATACTTGGTTTTGCACTTTATATCCCACCATCTTTCTTGTCTACCCATGGAACAGAATGAGATGGATCCTTAACACACACCTGTAAGATTTTATAACATTTTTAAAGGAATAAGATGTTGGGCACACAAGAATCAGAATAGGTATTTTAAATGAAAAAACAGTAAAATTTAGCAAACATAAGTAGCAACTAAAATAATAAAACTAACCTCCTAGACTTACTTATCCTAATGCTTACCTGTAGAGAGTTAGCTCTTGTGCTTAAGTGAGGTACAGCCTTCCTACCTGCAGTACCAGTAGTAGCACTGACAGGGATCTGAAGGACTTTCAAGGTCTTCCCATAACAGCTAAATTATATACCTGAATGATTCTATTCTGTCCAATTCGGGCCCTAGATTACTTGAACCTTTGAGAACTCTGACATCATCAGCTGACACTATCTCCCTCATCCGTCCCAACCTGAAAATTATAGCTGTATCTGCTTTCTAATTAATAGCCCAATCCTATGCATGTCTATTCAGAAGTAAGTCCCTTTAGAGTCAATGGGGATTACTCCCAGGAAAGTGTGGATAGGATTGGGCTGTTCACCATCCATCTTCTCAACCTTGAAAATGTGATTACATGTTTTTCTGATGGCCAGTTCAAGAGGCTCTGATAAGTGCACACTCTCTCTCTCTCTCTCTCTCAGCATAATGGGCAGCCCAAATCTGTGCTGCCCAGAGCCCAGGACTGCAGCAGCACTGAAATGCTGCATTTCATGGGGCTGGGAAGCAGGCCAGGTCTACTCAGGCTAACTCTCCCTTACCATGTGTAATCCCCACATGGCCTCATTGGTTCTTTTCAGATCTTCACTGGCTATTGAGCAGGTGCAGATTAGGGGGGTTAGGATATGGCGGCAGGGCCTACTGCCATCTCTGCCCCCTCCCTGCCCCACTCCCTCCCTCTGTCCCGCCTTCCCCCTGACCTGCCCCCACCCTGGAACACATCCCCCCTGCTCAGACTTACCAATTCACTGCCCGGCGCTCACCCAGAGCTCCAGGCAATGTTCTTCCACAGCTGCAGCTGCTTGCCACTTGTGTTAGTGACCCAGCTGCACTCTATGCCCAGTTGCACTCTTCCGTGACAGCCTTAAAGCACGCTACACCACCCGAATGTGAGCTGGAGAGGCCCCAAAGGACTGGGCCATTAGACACTTAACATACTGTCTGGTTTTTCACTATCCAACATCACAAAAGCAATGTTTTCGAAAACCATTTTGTATCTCAAGGACATGCTCACAGAGCTTAATTAAAATAATTGATGACATATTGGGGTGGGAGGAGGTAAAAACTAGTTTCATATAATATGCCATGAAAGTTCTTATTGTTTGGTCTTTTCATAAAGACATATTCATATGTATGTGTGAATATTCATTCAAGTATTGAAAAGCAGCTTTGCTGAACTGAAAATATATTTCCCTGTTCTCTACACAGTTCCTGTTTTATTGCTACTGTCTGCCTTTATGAAAAGTCCCATTAGTAATCATAAAACTGAATTAAGGGGAAATGATGATGTAATAACAATTAATAAATACTGTCAGGTAAACATGGATGAAACTGCTAGTGAAATTTGTTGTGCTGCTGGAAGTGAATGGCAAGCAAAAGAAGCCCAGTTAGGATTCCACCCAGTGCTGGGGGGTGGGCAATTTCAGAGATCTCTTCTGAGTAAGGGAACATTTGCAGTAAGCCTCCGTTGCACGGGGGGGGAGTGTATACTCAGACCTGAACTAGCTAAGCTGGCACTTGTGCGCATGGACCTGCACCATGGGATCTGGTTTAGGAGGGGGGATAGTGAAAGGAGATGAGCTGACATGCACTTCCTGCCAGCGCTCCCAGCAGCATGCTGACTTTTATGACTGGTACTGACTGCTTCATGGGAGTCAGCGCCAATGAAATTCCAGGAACAACATCACGTGGTGGGTATAGGATTGGGCCATTTGTCTAGCATGTACTATTTGTACTTCTCTACTTTATGGAGCAAATCTTCCACTTCAAAGAAAAGCCTCCATATGTGCTTTTCATTCCATTTCCTTGTATAAAAAATGTTTGGGTGATATGGTAATTGATTTCTTGCCTATTCTGAAATGCTATTATAAACCACTTGATGGCAACAAAGCAGTTCAAATAAATACTGAACTGTCAAAAGCCTTGTAGATGAGGCTTAATGACCAAAATCTTCTGACATCTCCACTCAGGCAAAAATCCTGTCCAACTTTCCAGCGCTGATGCAGCCATGCCAACAGGGTATGTGCTGCATCCTGTGGAGATGGGGCAGTCATGGTGGCCAACTCAAGGTGAAGGAACTTTTGTTCCGCTACCTCAGGGCTGCACTGAGGCTGCATTGGCCCTAGAAAGTTGGATAGGATTGGGCCCTCAGCAAGCTGGTTGGAGTCAGACATAATCTTGCAACAATACTGATAGTTTTCCATTGGTCAAATTGCCTAGTAACAAATTATTTTTTTCTTTAAAACATTTGTCTGTCTTTCTGTCGGTCTTGTGTTATCAAAAGCCTACCACTTTCAAAAATTTTGACTACAGGGCTCTGCCCCAAGAAAGAAAAACAATTTAGAGTTCAATCCTTACCAACTTCCCAGCATTGACATAGCTGTGCCAATGTGGTGTGCACTGCATCCTGCGGTGGGGAGGCAGTCAAGGCGGCCTTCTCAAGGTAAGGGCATGTTTGATACCTTACCTTGGGGTAAGGATACCTTACCATTGTGGCTGCTGGAAAGTTGGTTAGGATTGTGCCTTTCGATTATTTAATGACTGCTTCTTATTCTAATAATAATAACAACTATGTATTTATATACCACCTTTTTGGTCATTGGATTACTCCTCTGACTTTATTCAAGGCGGTTTACATAGGCAGGCATTTCTAAATCTTTCGAGGGGATTTTTACAATCATAGAAGACTATCTTTTAAGAACCACACAACATTTCAGATGGATCTTTCTGTCTGGTCTCACTTCGGGCCTCCAGTTACCTCCCACGCAGGCTGACAAGCAGCTCCTTCATGGGGGGCAGCCAAGACGCTTCATTGCTCACACCAAAGAGCAGATGGAATAACTCAGTTCAGCTTGTCAGCTGCTTCAAGGTCTTGTGGTTCAGGGAGCTGCCAGTGGCCTCGAACTGGTGACCTTCCGATGTTACCTTCGGGCTAACGGAGGCTCTACCCTCTAGACCAGACCTCCTGCCTAATTTTACATTCCTTATTCATTCTTATAACTAAAATTTCTGAACATCTTTAAGGACAACCCAATGTGCATTACAGTAATCTAAACTAGATTTAAAAAGTGTCCCATTTGTCTTTGTGTCCCAGGTATTTGGATGTACAATCTGTGGTGATGAAAACATCCCAACCTTGAATGACAGGTAGGATTTGGACTCATAGGGGGAGGAGCTGGTCAGATCTCAGTTACACCTGTCAATGCACAGGACCCAGAACCTGACAATGAGGATGGACCTGGCAGTGAGGAGCTCCAGGAGTATGAATCTCACTATCCAGAGACAGTCCTCCGTGAGTCAGATTCATCCAACAGGTCAGACCCTGACACATCAGGAAACTCATGCACCTCTCCTCCTCCCCCACCAATACAGAAGATGCATCAGTTGAGAATTGATGGGAGGTGGCAGAGTACACAATGTCAGCACCAGAGTCTGTCTCTTTAAGAATTATCACTCTGTAGCAGTGGGGTGGAGCCTGAGAAGGGTGGTCTGGACCAGGAGACATAAAAGAGCTCAATTGGAGCTGGGACTCTGTAAGATCAAATTGCTCTCATGGAGCTTCCTGAGGTCTTGTGGCCAGGCCAAATACTAGGCTATGAAAAACTGGGCTTCTGCTTGTATGGGGCACCTCCAAGCAACTGTATGAACATGACAAAGAGGTTAATAAAGGCACTTCAGTGCCATTCTCTGATAATAAAGCAGCACCAGGCTTTTTTATGTCTTACACTTTCAAGATGCAATCTTTTGAATAACTGCTGGATAGTCTCCATTGAGGAAAACCAGATTCCAAGAGAGTATAATTTGTTGCATGAATCTTATTAACAAGAAAGCAGAACAATCTGATTGATGACTCTGAGTCCTAATGTCTGCAAATTGCTGGGGCAAACCATCATATCATCAGATGGCACATACCAATATTAATGTTAACATTGTTAGGCAAACAGAGCCAGAATATTCAAGTCTAGTAATGAATCACCATCATCCTTTACATCAGCACATGTCAGTAGCAAACAAAAGTTTAATCACCGAGTGATTTCTCAGCTGCTTTGGAGAGAAGCTTTCTGTCTTTGCACTGATGAGAAAGAAATTCTTTCCGTCCTTGCTCATACTTGTTAATCTCCCTCAATATTATCAGAGGCAGGAAGCCTCTTTCTCTGCTTGCCAGCCATTGTTCATGCATGCTTCATCATGCTACTTAATACTGTCTGTCTAAAAATTTCAAATATTAAACAGTAATTTCAGAGCAGAGAAGATATGAGGTTCAAACCGTGATTTTCCAAGAAATTGTATTGCCTGAAAAGAAATAAAATGTGTATGTCTTTCTTTATTAACAGCTAATGAGACCAGTGTGCTCAGTCTAACAGAGAGAGTATTGATGACCATGGTGATCAATGTACATTTCCAGCCTTCTTGCAGCATTTCGAAATGGGCAATAATAATTTAGGAAGCTAATTCTATGGAGTTTAATTAAATACAGCTCCTATACACAACTAAGAATGTAATAATTATGCTCCAAAAACTTTGCTGACTTAACCCTAGAACACGAAAGCTGTTCCAACTGATCCGTTTTGCTGCATTTCTGAAAGATAATTAAGCTTGCAGTCTGGTGAGACTTAGGGTCAAACTAGACATCTTATTAGACAGAGGTACTGCTGAAGTTCTCTAGGTTTGATTTGGAAATAGCTGTTTGGGATTCTAAATTGCCCACGTCCCAAGAAGGGATGAATTTGGCTTCAAAGCCAGAACTAGAAAAATCTCAGTCCCACCTCTGCAGCCCTCTCCACCAGTTTTCCACCTTCAACCTCTATTTAGGCCAGAGGCAGTGGGAGACCTCTTTCTTCCTGTTGAGGCTGGATGGCCACCTGACAGATATGCTGTAGTCATGCCTGCACTGAGAAGGGGGTTTGTCTAGGTCAGGGGTCTCCAAACCCTGGCCCAGGGGCCAGATGCGGCCCGCAGAGAGCCTCTATCCGGCCCGCGACCAGTCTCTGATCCCCTGAGAGCTTCTGGCCCAGTTGACCAAGCACAACCAAGTTGTGATTCCAAGAAATGACTGTGCACAAGTTGTGCTTGTGGGGTCGGGGAATGGGGATCCATTTAAGTGTGTGCGCTTTATTTCTTGGGCTGTGTTGGTGCTTGGAGTAATCCTGGACATTTGAGCCCATTCATTCATTCATTTCAGTCATTCATCTAAGTTCCATCTCTAATGTATTTATTTAAATTTTATATTTAATTATTTTTTTCTGGCCCTCAACACCATGCAAAATGTTTGATGTGGCCCTTTGGCTGAAAAGTTTGGAGACCCCTGGTCTAGGTGACTTAGGCCCAAATCCTAACCAACTTTCCCACACTGATATAGCTGTGCCAATCTGGCATGTGCTGCATCCTGCAGTTGGATGGCAGTCACTGAGGCATCCTCAAGGTAAGGGAATGCTTGTTCCCTTACCTTGCAGCTGCATTGCCCTTACCTCAATGCTGGAAAGTTGGATAGGATTGTGCCCTTAGAAGCTCCCTTCCAACTCTAGCATTCTGTGATACTTCCATTGCAGTACTCAGTGGCAACACTAGGGGTTGCATCATCCAGTGTGGGCGGCCAGTGCGTCATCTCCATGATGGACCTCCTCCCATGCATTGGGCATGGACCCAGGTGGTGGGCATGATGAGTCACCATTGCCCTATCCCTCCTTTTTTTTTGATAGCACATAGATATTTCACTCCATTTTTTTTCATTGCATTCTGCTGAAAAATACGCATTGAATGGTATATAACATGATGGTATTATTCCCACAAACCACAATTTTAGTTATTTTGCTCACTAGCAGTCTGACCCCCCAAGGGTGTCACCTTACTAACACCTTATTGGTTCCATTCTGCGTCATAATAACAACTCATTGGCTCTCTGAACAATCACTCTCATCAGTCCATTTTGAATTAAGAAAATGTACTTTTTTTTACATATCACAGTTGCATTTTTGTTTTCTGGTGTTTTGGCCATAACTTTTGATAGAATGGAGATATTTCACTCAAGTTTTTTTTTTTGTTTTTGTTTTTGGTTGCATTCTGCTTTAAATTATACATCAAATGGTATATAACATGCTGGTATTATTCCTACAAACATAATTTTAGCAATTTTAGTCACTTGGTGTCACACACACACACACCCCCATATGTGTCACCCGGTGCAATTTGTATCCCCTGCACCTCCTAGCGATGCCATTGGCAATACTGCACCAAGAACAATGATGTGCACAACCTGCTGTAAGTAAAATGTGTACTTAATGGGGTGGGAGCCTGGTGGGGAGGGTATTTGGGGATGGGATACCTGGCAAAGGCATTTAGCAAATCTCAACATGACTCACAGCCCAATCCTATCCACACTTTCCTGAGTAAGCCCCATTGATTCTAATGGGACTTACTTCTGAGTAGACATGCATAGGATTGGGCTGTCAGTAAATTACACAGGCCAACACACATTTTGCTTCCTTAAACGTTACACCAGTTCCTGGGTATATTTGGGGTGCCGATTCCAAAAATGGCATCCGTTTTGCCCTATCACGTCTAGTTTTGGAAACACGGCATAGCCTCTTTAGTGAATGGTTCAAGCAGCTTATTCATGAGGAAGCCTATACCATGGCTTCCTCATGAGGAAACTGCTTGAACCATTGATTAAAGGGGCTATACTATATCTCCAAAACTAGACGTCATAGGGCAAAACGGATGCCATTTTTGGAATCGGCACTCCGAATTCATATCAAACCACCATAAAGTTTGGGGAAAACTTTTCTGACCCTCAATTTTGTAGGCCTGTGTTATTGGCTTTTGAGAGTGAGGGTGATTGGATTGTTACCAAATCATTTAGAGGTGAACCAGAGACAGCTGGTGTACCTCTAAGTCATTAAGGTGTGAAAGTATCAACATTTCTTTTTATTAAAAAAAGCTCCAGGGGCCATCAGTTTGCACTGGAGTCATGGCACAAGCAGTAAGCAACCCTTTCCACCTGGGCTTTCTACTCCTGTTGCCCTGGTAACCATCCAAGCTTTATTTGAAGCCTCTCAAGAGTTGGGGATTTTCAGGACCTCTGGCTGGCCTCTCATGATAAAGTCACCTCTCATGGTAATTCCTTTAAAGGTTCTTGCCAAGAACAAAGTCACTGGCCAGGATCCTGGTGTCAATGGGTATGGAGATGGTAAGTCTGGGGTGCAAAGTGGTCTAGGAAAGCCACTGCTGAACACCTTCCATGGTTGCATTTAGCAAAATAAAGAGAGAGATCCATCTACTTATCCCACACAGCACATGGCCCAATCCTACCTCACCCCATGTGGCAATGCAGCAGCACTAAGTTGTGTCCGCTGCACTCCTGGGGGGAAGTTTTGGCCTTGGGAGGCCTCCTCAGGGGAAGGGAGCATTTGTTCCCTCTTCCACTAGGGTAAGCCCCTGCCAGTCTGATGAGTCAACTTGAACCCATGCAAGTGATATTGCTGGCAGAAGTCTGTGTTGACGTGTTAAGGTGAAACAAGACTGGGAAGTGGGTTAGGATCTGGTAGCCATCACTGCCACTGAACCCAATTAAAAATAATTAAGGAGGTCTGGTCTAGAGGGTATAGCAGTCCTTAAGCATGAAGATTTAACATCTGAAGGTAACCAGTTCAAGACCACTGGAAGTTTCCATGAGCAGCAAGACCTGGAGAGGTGACAAAGTTGAGCTGAGCCCTTTTGGGTGACAGCCAAAAGAAACTGACTCTAGCTCTTTCTGTGAGAGGGAAAGAAAGCTGTCTGTCGGCGTGGGAGGCAGCATTAGGCCAGAATGTTTACCAAACCATTATGAGATTCACCTGGAATGTAGATCATTCTTGAAAGACAGAACTTATTTGTGATTGTAAAAACCCACTCTGGGGTTTAGAAAAAGCCTGCCTGTGTAAACCGCCTTGAATAAAGCCAAAGGAGTAATCCAATGGCCTGAAAGGCAGTATATAAATGCCAGTTGTTGTTGTTGTTGTTAATGCTGGATTGTTATTCTGTTTTCATTCAGATTTTGATTTATTCCCATTAGGGTAAGAAATAATAACCAAGAATAGTAAATCTGAATTCTAGGATAACGTACCGCTTAATGCTTATTGTATACATAAAATTATTACATCCATGAAAAATTATATCCAGGCATGAGATGGTTTGTTGTTTTGTGTGAAGTATGATATGATATTGATATTGACTGCAACTGCTCATTATATCAGTCAACATAAATAGGTAATAACATTCCTTAAACATATAGAACTCTACCAAAAAGAACTGATCTACGTGGTGGGCATAGCAAACAGATTCAAGGCTCTGGCAGCCATCCATTCTGAGCAGAACCATTTACAGTACATATTACATAATGACAAAACCTCTTCATAGACCAGAGAAGTGAAAAGACAAATTCACTTCAGAGATAATGCTACTGAAGTGGCAATAGACCAAGGCTTGTTCTTATATGATGTGTTGTTGATGGCTTTGGGAATATTTAAATATTGAGCATCTGTCATTTCAGGATACCATCCTATTTCTCATACATGTGAATGACATAAAAGGGATTTTTGATTCAGTGCACTCAATTAGTAGTCCAGTCCTAGTAGCTCTCACATTGTGCTGACAATTCTGTTGTAATAAAGAAAAAGGCCAGGTGATCTGATCATGAAATGGTAACTGAAATAGACCTGGTTTTTTTCTAGCACATTGTTCCACTTTACTGCCAGTGATTAAACCTCTCTTACCACCTTAATCTGCCTGCCTGCCTATCTCTGGTCCTTTTTATTCCATTTTCCATGAGATAATCAAAGTGACAGACATGATTAAAAACATCTGTAAAACAATTAAATCATCAGAAGATGAAACAGGACAGCATAACACAGTCTTAAAACATTTCCATAACAGGTGCCAAAAAATTAGTGAAACCGTTTTTGACATCCAATGAAAGACAGAGATGAGACCAGGTGGACTTTGTTTGGGAGGGTGTTTCAAAGTGTTGGGGCCAGGACAGAAAAGGTCTAGGCTCTAAGGTTCATCTGCTGCACTTCAGATGATGGAAAAACACAGAGTAGGACTTCTGATGTTAATCTTGGTGTTTGAAAAGATTCATATGTGTTATCTATTAGCTAGGGAGATGTACACCTATAACCCTACTGATATGTCTGTGTCTCCTGCTGGAACAGGAACTGTGGGATCAAAAGGGTTGCAATGTCCATTGCTGGACTAAGAATTGCATTATAGTCCCAATCTGATAATTGGCACTGCCACCTAGGTAGATACATGTATGCGCATATGCATTTGGCAGCCCCCTTTTGCAGCTGAAATGGCCCTAAAGTGTCTGTCTGCACCTGACTATACTGCCATTGCAGCTGTTACTGTTCTGTGCATTATGCTTTAGCACAGCACAAGCCAAAACAACTATCCGTGCACCAGGATGCAAACATGGATGTTCTTTGGGCATCTGCTGCCTGTTTATAAGACTCTACTGTAGCCTTTAGCCTTTATTTGTATATTTGTAAGTAATGCAGATATTTCAGAGACACCTTAAGTCCCCAGTGCTCTCTCATCCAAAGAACACTAAATTCTGTAGTGTTGCCTCTGGCACTTCTCACTGTTCAGGGAAATGGGCAGCACATAATGTTATTTTAAAGAATGCACATATGGGGCTCAATTTATCCTTCCCGGTGGAGAGGAGTGCCAGCTGGCCTTCTGCTCTCCCAGTAGTAGTTGCTGGATAACTGACAAGTAGTGCTGTTGCTGTCAGTCTTCCCTGGGAATCCCTGTCGTACAAAGGAAGTCTGCATTTTTGCCCAAGGTTCTTTCATCAGGAGAAGCTCCAGATATTCTGGTTATGTTCCTCTCTTCGTTAGAATCACTTAACTTTATCACTGCTCTCTGGCTCTGAGAAGAAGGATTTTGTCCTCCGAGCTGAGTTTCTACAATCAGACCTCTTTCCTACTGGGCCTTTGTTGGCTTTCAAAACTCCAAGTCCCAAGTTTTCATGTGATATTGTTTCAAGCAAATGTAGCAAATAGCACATGAACAATTTTTATGGAAGCAGGTTGGATTATATAATCTGTTTGAAAAACATCTATTACTGCACAATGAAATGTATAGGAAATCTGATCAGTCTTGCTGAGCTTCCTTAATTGGTACTTATTGCATAGCCAATATATTAGATCCAAACATTGCCATGATAAAAATGCAAACAGCAGGCAGCATATTTTTTTAAAAAAAGCAACAAATGGAGGTTCATCTATGATATAGCATTCAGTTAGTGATGGGTGAAACCTGCCCATCTTGATTCCTAATGGAACAAGGCAGGCATTATACATGTACTGAAATCAGTGCTCCATCTTAGACCCATTCTGCTGTAACTGGTTAAAACTACAGGCATCTTCTACAGGGGATGTCTCCCATACAAGCTCCTTATTAAAATGAACATGCACTTATGACACTTTTAGAGCTGGACAGTTCCAGCAGGGAATTGCATGGGAAACTTCATGGTTTCTGGTACTCTTTACACTCTCACATAACACCAGAACCAGGGGACATCCACTAAAATTGGGAGAGTTAGGACAGACAAAAGAAAATATTTCTTTACTCAGCATGTGGTTGGTCTGTAGAACTCCTTGCACAGGATGTGGTGACGGCATCTGGCCTGGATGCCTTTAAAAGGGGATTGGGCAAGTTTCTGGAGGAAAAATCCATTACGGGTTATAAGCCATGATGTGTATGTGCAACCTCCTGATTTTAGAAATGGGCTATGTCAGAATGCCAGATGCAAGGGAGGGCACCAGGATGCAGGTCTCTTGTTATCTGGTGTGCTCCCTGGGGCATTTGGTGGGCCGCTGTGAGATACAGGAAGCTGGACTAGATGGGCCTATGGCCTGATCCAGTGGGGCTGTTCTTATGTTTATTGTGTTTCAGGATCATTCCCCAAATGGCCATCATTATTTGAGAGCTGTCAAAAAAACAGTAAAAAGTAATAAAGAACAAATTTCTGTATGATCAGTGGGGGAAAGAACATAATCCTGGCTTGCTGACCAAACGGAATGAAGAACTAGCATTCTGAGAAGCAATAGAGGCTCTAAAAATGCTCAGGCGCCTTCATTGCAGAGAGTTGGGCAGAACCCTTGACTTTAACTATTTCCCTTCTCCCATTCTTTTCAACTTGGGAAGCTTGGGATAGCAAAGGGATTAGATGGGGTACATCTAACAGGAAGCTTGGGATAGCACAGGGGTACAAGGGCTCCCTTAAAGTGGGTCTTTCCAAGCTTTGGTGAATTCCCAAGTAAAGCTGGAGTTCTGAATCAGTCAAGAACCTGAGATTCCCTGACTATTAGTATAATGAATCTGGGCTGAACGTATCACCTCATTTTCCACCAGCAGTCACAGAAAAAGACTATGAATGAAATTGCAGGCTTTTAGTGTAGTCAGCCAAGCTGTAAACATATTTTAAAGACATCTGACCCCCTGCATGTTGCACAACAAGTTGAAAGGTCATGTATCACATTGGGGCAACTTTTATTGAGACAAATGCCTTTTGCGTGTTGTACATTTTTTTTTCTGTTCGGATAACTTACTTAATAATAAATGGCTGCCTCCAATTGTTACCCAAGCAGACTATGCTTTCCCATAAGACTCCTATTTACACCTGCTCTGTCTTTTCACGGTTGTCATCACTGGAAATAGTTTTCCCATTATAACATGCATGTGCTTTGATATCGACGGAAGCATTTGGAAAGCGCAATGAGAGGCCGTGAAATCCAAAAGGAAATCGTAAGAATAGCTTCATCACCAATGAAGCCCGTGATGGCAGCAATATCTTGTATCAATGGGATTGTAACAAACTATGAACGAGACTTCCATGCATAGGGGTTGTGTTTCAACCAGCATGATACTATATAGGATGGTATGTCACGAAAGGGAGTGATTGAACTACTTTTGAATCTAAGAAAGGCAGTTGCCTTCATGAAGAAAACTGAGTCAGCTAATGTGTGGATAAGTTTTGGGAAGTAGTCATTCGGTTACTCATAGGCTGCAGGTTGCATTTCACTTTGTTTTCTAAAACATGCCTTTGATGGTTGTTGAAATGCCACTGAAATAGACTAGAACTCCAGGATCAGTCCGTTTTAGGTTTATATTGTAACCAGCAAAATAATTTTTATGTCCCAGAGAACCTGATATATCACTGACAGATGTCTTCACACTACTAGCCATAGGAGCCATATTTGAGTTCATAGTTGTTTTTAGACACAAACTGGGAAAACCATGCCATGCACTGATGCCTCATGTAAATGCCTAGCAATGCATGTTGCTTGGCAACTGTGAATGGTATAGTGGAGAACAAGCTGAGGACAACAAGTGAGTGTACACTGTGGCATCAATGCCTGAAAGACTCGGTGGCACTTTCATTGAGCTTGCCTTACCCCATAAAAATTATCCCAGTCTTTGAATCCATGGGGGAGGAGTGGAAGAAAGAATCATAGGAGTCTCCTTAATAAATTAAGGAGAAACATTGTACTGTAGTTACTAAAAACCAGTGATGGACAAACTGCCCAGCTGTGGCTTCTAAAATTCAACTATTTCCCCACAAACTTAGAAAATGGCTCAGTTTATTCCAGGTCAACTTGATCTCCATCATTGGTAAACTTGAACTCAGTGTCATTGGAAATGCAGTGGGCTCAAATCCCTATGAGCCTCCAGCTGGCCTCTCTACTCCTTCCCTCCCACCTACCAGCCTCAAACCTGCAGCCGAGTTCCTGCCCTTCCAAACTCGGCTGCAGTTAGATCTAGCACATGCTCACAATGCTAAATCTAACTGTAGCCGAGTTCGGAGGTGCCTGCGAGCCCTTCTGAACTCAGCTGCAGGTGCTTCAGCTTGCACATGCACACAATGCTAGATCTAACTGCAGCTGAGTTCAGAAGGGCTCGCGGGCACCTCCAAACTCGGCTGTGGCATCGCGCGCTTAGTAAGCGCGCAGGGGCGGGGGCATGTGTCACGTCACCCCCCCCACAGCGCGTCACCTGGTGCAGCCTGCACCCCCCTAGCAATGCCAGTGCCAAGTGCTACAACATTAGTATGCTACAGAAAAATCTTAAGGAGTCCATTCAGATTGGAACTTTGACACAATGTAAAAGGTAAGGTGGAGTATTTGAACAATGGGGAACTTTACTAGCTTGCACTGACTATTTGCTAGGTCTGACAAAAATATAAGCAGATGGTGACTGGTTGATGAGCAGGTGGCCAGCTTCACGCTGGATTTTTGCCAAGAGAGCTTGACCCAGCCAGCATCAGTGTGTGCTCGCCACATGTTTGCCAAATACCCACAGAGAAGAGCCAACAATGTTTTGTGATAGAACTTCCCCAGTGACTTTTCTGTGGTTGAAAGAATGATTGAGATTGGGCCCAGAGTACTCATAAATGTCACCTTGGGTTACATTTATGGGGTTTCAAATGTTATCACCCCTTTTTAAGAACCTGGAAAGCTTATTTGAAATCCAAATACCTTTTAAGACTGCATATACATAAATCTGTCATATATATATACCGACTCTGTCATCTTCAGCAGAAGCTAAAGACAAATTCTATGATGACCTGGCCACCACTATCAAGAAAATCCCCGAAAAAGAGCCATTGTTCATCCTCGGCGATTTCAATGCTAGAGCTGGTGCTGATCACACTTCGTGGCCCACTTGCTTAGGCCAGTTCAGCACTGGGAGGATGAATGAAAATGGCCAACGCCTGCTAGAGCTTTGCTGTAATCACGGTCTCTGCATCTGCAACACATTCTTCAACATGAAGCCCCAACATAGAGTCTCTTGGAGACACCCAAGATCAAAGCACTGCCACCAGCTCAACCTGATTCTCACCAGACGCTCCAGCCTTCCCAGCATCAAGATCACACGCAATTATCAGGGTGCTGTCTGCGACACTGACCACTCCCTGGTGTGCAGCAGACTGAAACTGCTAACTAAGCGACTGTATCACACGAAAAGGAAGACCTCACATTGACACCAGCAAGATCCGGGA
The DNA here is from genome assembly GCF_035046505.1 of Tiliqua scincoides. Classification (NCBI taxonomy): domain Eukaryota; kingdom Metazoa; phylum Chordata; class Lepidosauria; order Squamata; family Scincidae; genus Tiliqua; species Tiliqua scincoides. Next base: position 37,625,655 of record NC_089824.1, on the reverse strand, counting down.
CCAGGGAAAAGTGGAGGAATTTGCACAAGTGCTTGAGGAATCTCTTCCAGGCCTGTCCAATGCAGATGCATCCAACAGATGGGAATGTTTCAAGAATGCCATTTACAACACCACCTTGACCATATTCGGCAAGAAGACCAACAAGGTGGCAGACTGGTTTGAAGCCCACTCTGAGGAGTTGACACCAGTCATTGAGGAAAAGAGGAGAGCTCTAGCAGCATACAAAGCCTGTCCCAGTGAGCGCAACCTGCAGGTCCTCCGAGCTGCTCACAGCAAAGTCCAGCACACTGCCAGGAGATATGCTAACAACTACTGGCTCCAACTCTGTTCCCAAATACAGATAGCAGCTGACACGGGCAACATTAAGGGGATATATGATGGTATCAAGCTGGCCCTAGGTTCAACACAGAAGAAAACTGCCCCTCTGAAGTCTGCCACAGGTGAGGTCATCCAGGACTGGGTGCAGCAGATGGAACGCTGGGTGCAGCACTACTCTGAGCTGTATTCCTGAGAAAATGCAGTAACCGAGGAAGCACTGAACAACATTGATTGCCTGCCTGTGTTGGAGGAGCTTGACAGTGAACCAACCCTAGCAGAACTTCACGTGGCCCTAGACTCCCTTGCCTCTGGCAAGGCACCTAGGAAATACAGCATCCCTGCTGAAGTCCTAAAGTGCTGCAAAGAGATCATTGCCACTGAGCTGCATGAAATGCTTTGCCTCTGCTGGAGAGAAGGTGGAGTACCACAGGACATGAGGGATGCAAACATCGTCACGCTGTACAAGAACAAAGGCAACAGGGGTGACTGCAATAACTACTGTGGCATCTTAGCGTTGTAGGAAAGCTGTTTGCCCGAGTTGCACTGAAGAGGCTCCAGGTACTTGCAGAGAGTGTCTATCCAGAATCGCACTGTGGATTCCGAGCCAACAGGTCCACCATCGATATGGTATTCTCCCTTAGATAGCTGCAGGAGAAATGCAGAGAACAATGACAGCCACTCTTTATAGCCTTCATAGATCTCACGAAGGCTTTTGACCTGGTCAGCAGGGACAGCCTCTTCAAGATTCTCCCCAAGATTGGATGTCCACCTAGGCTCCTCAGCATCATCAGGTCTTTCCATTAGAACATGAAGGGCGCTGTAGTCTTTGATGGCTCAACATCAGACCCCTTTGACATCTGGAGTGGAGTGAAGCAGGGCTGTGTTCTCGTGCTGACCTTGTTTGGGATTTTCTTCGCTGTCCTGCTGAAGCAGGCCTTTGGAACTGCAACAGAAGGCATCTATCTCCAGACCAGATCAGACAGAAAACTCTTCAACCTCTCCAGACTGAGAGCAAAGTCCAAAGTCCAGCTGAAATGTCTGCATGACTTCCTCTTTGCTGATGATGCAGCTGTCACTGCACACTCAAAAATCTCCAGCAGCTCATGAACTGTTTTAACAAGGCCTGCCAAGACTTTGGACAATCAACTTGAAGAAAACACAGGTCATGGTTCAGGATGTGGACTCACCTCCCTGCATTACAATCTCTGCGCATGAACTGGAGGTTGTCCATGACTTTGTGTACCTTGGCTCAATGATCTCCGACACTCTTTCTCTTGATACCGAGCTAAACAGACACATCAGCAAAGCAGCTACCACGTCTTCCAGACTCGCAAAGAGAGTCTGGTCCAACAAGAAGCTGATGGAACATACCAAGATCCATGTCTACAGAGCTTGCATCTTGAGTACACTTCTGTACTGCAGCGAGTCAGGGACTCTTCTCACACAACAGGAGAAGAAGCTGAACCCTTTCTACAAGCACCGCCTCTGACGCATCCTCGGTATCACCTGGCAGGACAAAGTTCCAAACAACACAGTCCTGGAACGAGTTGGAATCCCCAGCGTGTATACACTGCTGAAACAGAGACGCCTGCTTTGGCTTGGTCATGTCGTGAGAATGGGTGATGATCGGATCCCAAAGGATCTCATCTATGGAGAACTTATGCAGATCACAGCTGTGCTACAAGGATATCTGCAAGAGGGATCTGAAAGCCTTAGGAATGAACCTCAACAGATGGGAAACCTTGGCCTCTGAGCATTCTACTTGGAGGCAGGCTGGGCAGCATGGCCTTTCCCAGTTTGAAGAGACACTTTGCCAACAGACTGAGGCAAAGAAGGAAGGCCCATAGCCAGGGAGACAGACCAGGGACACACTACACTTGCTCCCAGTGTGGAAGGGATTGTCACTCCCGAATAGGCCTTTTCAGCCACACTAGATGCTGTGCCAGAACCACCATTCAGAGCGCGATACCATAGTCTTTCGAAACTGAAGGTTGCCAACATACATATATTGCCAAATAAAGCAGATATTAACATCCCACTACTAGCTTTACATGATATGTACTATAAAGAGGAACAGGTGGTAACTTCTAATGCTCAAGCACAGAATATAATATCATGAGAAACAATTGCCTTAAAATGTCTACTCTGTTTTATTGATCCCACAATAAGATGCAGACAAGTGAGTGAATGTTCCAAATTAATAAATAAGCAGTTTTAAAAGGTCACCTTCTCAGAAAAGAGTCCATGTTTTCAGGTGACATTTGGGAAGGAAGAAGAAATGTTGATTTTTTTTTCTTTTCATTTCAAGCAAAGATTTTACAAAAAGGTTGCTGATGGGTGTATGCAAGACAGTTATGTTCTGACTCCAGAATAATTGTATAAATATTAGAAACACACGTATTTATTATGCAACCTTTAACCCACATTTTCTTACAACTTTATCTAGGTCTGTAGTAATTCGTATTCCTTCCGTTCCCACAACCAATCATTGTTGCAGTGTGGTGCCCCAACTGTGCACCTTGGTGCCCTTCCAAGTTATTCCCATCCCATGAGTCAACACAAGAATACCTATTTGCTATCCCAGTGGTTCCCAAACTCACCGTGGCACCCTTTGCATGCACAGGCACACCAAGCAGCCTCTTCTTCCCAGCTCAATCAGCAGCAACTGTTACCCTGCACATGCCTGATCTCGTCTGCTCTCAGAAGCTAAGCAGGGTCAGGCCTGGTTAGTACTTGGATGGGAAACCGCCTGGGAATACCGGGTGCTGTAGGCTTATACCATAGTCTTTCGAGACTGAAGGTTGCCAACCAACCCAGCCAAGATTGCACAAGAATAGCACAGGATTTCACACAATCTTGGCCAGGCAAGCCGACAAGAGGAGGCTGTGTAATGCCTCTGTACTTGCAAAGAGCATGCAGTGAGTCTGGGAACCACTGGGATAACAGATAGGTATTCTTGGGTTTGCTCATTGGGTGGGAAAAACTTTGGAACTGTTTCTATGGGAAATCAGCATAGCTTCAATTGTGAATGAATTCAAATATATAATCTAGTAAAGTACAGTGTTTAAAAGGCCCTGCTTTGGATTGTTGTTGTTCAGTCATTGTCGTGTCTAACTCTTCATGACCCCATGGACCACAGCCTGCCAGTCCTCCTTGACTACTACTAATTTCTGGAGTTTGTCCAAATTCATATTCATTGCCTTCGTGACATTACCTAACCATCTCATCCTCTGCCGTCCCCTTCTCCTTTTGTCTTCTTTCTTAAAGAGTCCTCCCATTTCATAAGATGACCAAAGTATTTAAGCTTCAGTTTCAGAATCTGTCCTTCCAATGAACAGTCAGGGTTGATTTATTGTAGGATTGACTGATTTGATCTCCTTGCAGTCCAGGGGACTCTCAGAAGTCTTCTCCAACACCATAATTTGAAAGCATTTGTTCTTCAGTGCTCAGCCCTCCTTATGGTCCAGCTCTCACAGCCATACGTTACTAGTGGGAAAACCATAGGTTTGACTATACAGACCCCTGTCAACAAGGTGATGTATTGGCTTTTAATTAAGTTGTCTAGGCTTACCATACCTTTAGTCCCAAGAAGCAAGGGTCTTTTAATTTCATGGCTTTAATCTCCGTCTGCAGTTATCTTGGAGCCCAAGAAGATTACCGTAGATACTCACGTATAGTACATGAAATTTTTGCCAAGTAATCAAGCTCCAATTCTCACTTCGCCTTATCTCCGGGTCAATCAGAGGGCAGAGCCTTTTAACTCTGAACAGTTTCGGTTCTTGCTAAAACAGGCTCATTTGTTTCTATAGTAGCTGTTTTCAACTGTTGCGCCAGAGGAGGCAGGTAGCAGCCCCACGGCTGGGAGAAGCGGCTGCTAGTGGCTGCTTTGACTCTCATGAGGCATGGGGGGGGGAGGAGCAGCCACTTTGCATCTCCTGCTGTGAGCAAGAGGAAGGTTGCAACCTGATCCTCCTTTACCTGGGAGTAAGCCCTGTTGACAATTATGGGGCTTACTTCTAGCCCCACACACCTAGGATTGGGTATCAAGTCCCTTGTCTGCCCTGCCTGCTGACTGGGCAACCAGAAAAGCCTGGAGGAGGTCTGGGCGCAGTGAGCGAGTCTGCTGAGGCTACCAGCCTAAGAATGGGCTGGCTGAAGTCCCTCTTCCTTGCCACAGTTGCCTGCAGCTCCCCAAATCGACCCACCCTGCCTCGCCTTTGCCTTTCAGAGTAGGGGTGTTGGGCCACAATCCTATCCACATTTTCCTGGGAGTAAGCCCCATTGACTATAATGGGACTTACTTCTGCATAGACATGCCTGGGATTGGGCTTTTTTCTGAAATACAGGAGCAGGCAATGGGGGGGGGGGGGAGAATGTGAGGCAAATGATTCTGGAAGGTGTGGACCAGTGAGGGGAGGGACAGTAGGAGAGCTGCTAACTGCAATTATGAGATGGGGGAATGTGCCTGAGGGAGGGGGTGGGATGGGGGGGAGAGGAGGAGAGAGAAGTGCCAAGTGCCTGCTCCTGTATTTGAGAAAAGAGTGCAACCAAAAGCCCACTCCTAGGCATGTCTACTCAGAAGTAAGTCCCACAGGCACATCCCCCGTCTTTGGCTGCAATCCTAACCACACTTTCCTGAGAGTAAGCCCCATTGAACAAAATAGGACTTACTTCTGAGTAGACCTGGTTAGGCTTGTGCCCTTTGTCATGTAATGATTTAATTGTATTGATTATATTAATTAAAAATTAATTGTAATATAGTAATTAAATGTCAGTAAAAACCTGAGAGTGTGCCTTGACAATTTTAGTGCCTTGACAGTGTGCTGTGAGCTGAAAATGGCTGTTCTATAGTAACTTTCCTGGGAAATTCCAGCCAAGGTTAAGCTATTCTTCTCCTTCATTCCCTTTTGCTGCTGCAACCTGGTTCCTTTTTGCAAATGCATTTGGCAGAAGTCTTTTTTTTTTTCAACACCAGGATGGGATCGTCCTTTCCATCAGAAATTCAATTCAGGCTACAAATCAATTCAGGCTACAATTCAATGCACCGTTACTTAAGAATAACACCCATGGAAAGCAGAGGGTCTACTTCTGCGTAAAAAGGTTTGCAAATATATGCAGCTGCATCTCTCTGCTGTGAATTCAATTGCACACTCTCAGTTATGTGTTGTATGTTATATGTAGAGCTTCTGACTGAACACACCAGACACCTTAAAGGTGGAATTGATTCATGGTTCTCCTACAGTGGTTCCCAACCTTTTTCACTTGCATATCCCTTGGCAGCCTAGTTCCTTAAATTGTACCCTTCATATTAGCAAAATGTTTGTAATAATACAAGCCCTCATCTCCTCCATATGAAAGCCCAGACTTCATGTATTTCACAGTGTTTTCTCTTATCTGTTTGAAGAACAGAAAACTCTGCCTTTGCACTGTTTTGCACCAGAAGTGTGCTGAGAAATTCTGGGTGATTGATCACTTTCCATATTATCTTTCAGCTTTTTTACTGTGCTGGTTTTCAATCACTGGTTCATAGATGAATTGATGACCAAAAACTAGCTATTGGTGGGGCTTTCACAGCCAACTAGCTACCTCCCTCCCTGGTCCTTGCAAGGCATTCTGGAGCACGGCCTGCCTTTTTCTGCCATTATTTCATTCTTTTTCAAGTACCCCTAAAGGTCCTGTTGAGTGTCCCTGGAGTACATGAATACCAGGTTGGGAACCACTGTTTTACTGGTATGTTGTTTACAGTGCACTTACTCTTATAGTGTTTACAAAAAGGTGGTGAAGACCAGAATTTAAAAAGAATAAAAATGTATCTTATGATCTTTTACTATGTTTTTAATAAATTAGAGACTACAGTTCTTAGGTAACAATTAGTGGTAGGCTATTTTTCAGGATCTGGCCTCAGGTAAAATCAGACAAAAACATAGTCAGACACCCCGCTAAGTTTAACCCCCGACTTATCCGAGAAAATCATAGAAAATACCATGATTTTTTTTTTTTGCTCAAAACCTGCCCTCAACTTATCTGTGGGGTCAACTTATGGGCAAGTATCTGCAGTGACTCTGTCATGGCTTCCATTTCTTCCCCTTCTATTTGCCATGAGGTGATAGTTTTTATATGTTAAGTTTCAAGCCACATTTTGCACTTCCCTTTTATACCCTCATCAAGAGGGTGCTTTGGGTACCACGCTATTATTTTGCATTTTATCCCTCTTTGGAAATGGGTGTGGCAGTCAGTCAGAGGATTGTAGCACTGAACGTCTTCTTGAACAGGTTTACCAACTTCCATTCCAATATCTCAAGATCAATCCTATCCAACTATCCAGCGCCGATGCAGCCAAAATGCAGCCCTGAGCTAAGAAAACAGTTGTTCCCTGCCCTTGAGAAGGCCTCTGACTACCCTCCCACCTTGGGATGCAGCACATGCCCCATTGGCACAACTGCATCAGTGTGGGAAAGCTGGATAGGATTGAGCCCAAAGTTGTGTTGCATTTTTCCAGGTTCCCTTAAGAACAGGAGTGAGGAGTCAAGTCAAGATGAGCTTCAAACTTCTATTGTAGATTGTTGCTCCAAGCCTGTGTATCCTAGTTTCATGCTACTGTCTCAGCTTTCAAAGAGATACCACATTGCCTTGTTGTTTGCATTTTCAATCTCCATTTGTAACAGGATGGGCATCAAGCTAGGCCTCAAATCTGAAGCACAGGACTCTGCTTTGAAAGTGTGTTCCAAATGTCATTCCAGTATCTCAATTGTTAGTAGAGTTGCCATACTGCAAACCGCAGTATTCAATGTGAGCAGGGTAGCCATTAAACCCAAGGCCTCGCTTTGCTTGACAAACTCAGTACAACCTATAAATCTTTCAGCACAACCTATAAACTTTCAAGCCAACAGATTGCACTTGAGCCTGCTTACACAATCAGTCTTGAAAACATTCACTTTTAGCACGCTTAATCAAAATAAAATTGATAACACAATAAGCTTCATTGGCAAACATTTTCTACTCCAGGTTACCTGAACTTGAATACTGTGAAGTTCAGCAAGCACAATCATTTCACTCTAACTGAATTGTCATTACATGGGAACCTTGTCTAGAGATTAAGCCACATTCATCTGAGCAAGGAGAGTTCAGTTCAGTCTCTGATTGCAAAATTGACTCAGACAACCCAAGGAGAAGTAATAGTTAACCTCTTTAAGCTTTAAGATAAATTGAGATAATGCTACTTAATTTGAAAGGGTATTGAGAATTTGCACACAAATTCAGTTCTTAAGTGAAAAAGTGTTGTGGCCATGTAACATATACATTGACTTTTATGCAAAGGCAGTAATTTTTTCCCCCTCCAAATACTTTGCAGGATTTTTGCATCAGCCAAGATCAGTCTGCTTTTATGCACTTTATAGCACAGTCCTATGCACCATTATTTGGATGTAATTATCATGGACAGTGTTGACTGTCATAAAATGCACTCCAACAGCACAGAGAGAGCTGCAGGAGCACTGGAGGGAAGGCCAGAGCCTTCCTGTGCATGTCTGCATGTCTAGAGGACCCACTGAGGCTGGTAAGATGGTGGAGGAGGCAGGACAGGGTGGGAGAGGGCACAATTGGGGTGGTCTAGGGTGGAACAAAGTGGAAGAGTGGCAGGGGAAAGGCTGATCAGCTCCACGAAGGGGGCTGGTTGGGTGACTCCAAATGCTTCTTACATTTCTAAAAATTAGTTCTACTGAAAGTGTAATTTCAATCTGAACTGGTCCAGCTTTTATTTGCTCAGACTGATGGATCATACAACTGAAATATATAGGTGGCTAGAAGGAACTTTTTTCATATTAAGATCAGAAATGCTTTCAAATCAGAAAAAATGCTTTGCATGGTCTAATCTAGACAAAGTAGCAGGAGAACTATGGCGAGATCTCTTGCAGTGTTTTAAAAAGCTTAATCATGGGAAAGCTGAGATTGGTTGCGGCTGTAGTGCTGGGGAAGGGGAGCTTAATCCTTCCCCCTCAACCATTTTTCCCAGTCTAAATACCCTAACACAGTTCCTTCTGTAGAAGAATCAGCTGCTTTGTGGCAGGGTTATTAGGTAAGGAAAAGATCTAAAGTCTAAAGATGCCCAAGTCTGTTCATGTTCTTATGACAACAATTTGTTGTTTACAATAGTCATATTACTACAGTCTGCCACCAAAGGTCATGCTATCCAATAGTTTCAAAGAAAACAGTAGAGAATGAAATATCAGCTGTGAGATACTTAGTTATTATTAATTTGCTACGTTAGGATAATACAAAGCAGCCATTTAGCAATAGAGAATTGGGCTCAGAGAGGATTTGCTTTCTGGTTTCATTATCTTATGTGTGTAACATAAATGGAGAGAAAAGAAGCTGTGTTTTGTTATTGCAGTTGCTACTCTGTTGCCATTTTTGATAGCTTGCTGCTGATTATCCTGTAACATATTTTCCTCCTACACAAGGAGAGTTGAGATTAGCCATCTTTAAGCTCAATGTGTATTTGCTCCTATAATAAAAAGCAGGAGGAGCTGGTAATTTCACAGGATGAAAACTAGGCTTCAGTATGCAGTCTTGGAATGCACTGATTACCACACACTTTGCTACTAGCAGAGGGCCATAATATTCTTTTGCATATGAAACAGGGGGAATTGTGTTGCATTTGTGATTACTTTCAAAGTTTACACACTCTCTCTGACAGTCATAGTGTGGGCTCCAGCTTTTGGGAGGGCCTGGAGCAAAAGCCTTGAAGCTCCCCCCCCCCCACTTCACATTTTCCTGGCCAGCAAAGAGTTGCAAGTCCTCTTGCATGCCTCCACCTGCAGTTACCACAGGGAAGGAGGCCTCTCATCTCTCCATTTTCCAGGTCTGGGTTAACTGTCCCAGATATACACACAATAAGGGGGTATACCAGTTAATTATCATTCTCCTTCACCTGTCCCCAATGATAACATCTGGGGTCAGAAATAGTGCAACTGAACTTGACAGTCTATTTTACTAGACTGCTAAATTCGGGGGGGGGGGGGAATATATTTAGTAATGTTAAGTTTAAAACAAGCAAAGTGCAAAATGTAAACTCCGATGAGCATGTCTTCCGCCTTCCAGTTTAAAGTTTAGCCAACTTGTGGTTTTCTGTCATAGTAAGAACTTCCCTGCATGTGTCAAGGTATTTCAATCCTAAGACAGCTTTACAGTTTTTAGAATTTTGTTATCTGATTTATGATGATCCCAGACACTTAGCTAAATGCTTAGGCACCAAAAAAAAAGGGGGGGGAGAGAAGCAAAATTTAAAGGACAAATTTGACAGGGATTCAGTTCTATTTTTAGGCATGAATATCAAGATGCCACTTCTGGTGCCTTTATCCACGCTGAAATGACACCATCACTGGGTACAAGGTCTGTAATAAATGATATAAAACAGCGGAATGAATTTGGCTTTTAGATTTCCATTCAACTCCAGTTTTACATTTACATTTCCCTTCAACATAATCACCTCTGTTTTTGTTTCTGATCTGTTATCCATACTTATGGATAAGGTTACTAAGGTGGAAATTTTTTTCATTCCAGCCACATGTCAAATACAATTTTTGCTCTTGAATAAATTACTAATAGGGCTAATTTGAAAGGCTCACACCTCTTTCATTAGCTTCTAAATGTGGTAAATATATTAACTCTTTAATCCATAAAAGGGCTGCGTGAGTTAATTATGAAATGATTGTATCTATCAGGGGTACGACTGGTGGAATGTACAAGGTCTGGTTGTACTTCCAAGGCACTGCATTTTCAGTTCTCGTTGGAACATGAATACAGTCTCTCTATGGCTGGATATAACTGGATATATGAATATAACTCTACAATCTTCCCAAAGGTTCAAAGAATCTGCAAGCAAGTGTGTGTTGGCATCCTTCAGTCTCGGAAGACCATGGTGTCACGCTCTGAATGGTGGTTCTGGAACAGAGTGTCCTCTCCAGTGCGCGAAGCCTGGGTAAAGTAGGTATGGAGGATAGGCTGTTACCCATACAGCAAATCCCCCCTCTCCACGTCGCTGAAATGGTCCAATGGAAAGGCAGAGGCCAATACGGTTGGTTCCAGCGGCGTCGCAGGAGTTGCCAGAACGTGACTGTGTTCAGCCATGAACTGCCTCAGGGACTCCGGCTCCAGATTTTGCCTCGAGGTTGACTCCTGAAGCCTTTTCCATAACTGGACGTAGCCACAAGGCAGTGGAGGTTTGGGATCAGAGTTTTCCTTCTCTCAGATGAGCTGCCTTCCCAGGCTATCGAGTCCCACCTACCCGGTGGCTGTTTAGTCGCCTCTTACGACAAGTACAGCCAAACTGAGGGCCTATTCTTATCCCCAGCCCCCAGGGGGATACTTGCAAGCAAGTATATACATCAAAAGAATATACATCAAAAGTGTATGTATATCTGAGTCCTGAGCTTGTGCTATTAATTGGTAAAGCTCTAATAGCAACCCCAAAACGGTTCGTGCTCTGGAATAGAGTGACATGCTCTCCTGAGAGCAGCAGTGCTAGAAAATACTAAACCAAAATAATGTAAAGATACCTAAACAATTAAAAGTACAGGTTTCAAGAGTCTGCAATAAGAACAGCAATAGAGGGAAATTGCCAGGTGGCCCCCACCACCAAAAGGATGTGATGATGAGTTTAACTAGGTCCCTGTTAAAGGATGCCTGGGTCTTTAATTCAGAATATTGGATTTCAAGAGTTTCAATTCAGATTTGTGTGGGTTGTCCCAGACACTAGAGTACTTGCAGACTCCCTTCCTTCCCCTTTGGTGCCTCCAGGAACTGCTTCTGCTCTTCCTCCTGATTGTAACAGTAGTGGGTAATGAGTGAAACTACACAGAAACAACAGAGATGGCATTGTCCAGCTGTCCTCTGCAAGCTGCACCCAAGTCTCCTCTTCCACCAGGGGTGTAGTGTTGGCACAAGACCATCAAATTCCATTTAGCCTCTATCCAACCAACCCACAGTACTCCCTTCTGTTATGGTTCCTGAGCTGCACTGAGTAGCATGAGCACCCCAGGAAGGCTCTACTTTTGCTGAGGCTGTGAAAATGTGCTTGGAAGCATATCTTGGAAAACGGCATTATTGTAGTGGCAGGAAAAACATATTTTTCTAGCTGTTTCCACGATACTGGCCCAGGACAAGTAATTGCTCTATTTATCCCTCAGAAGTAAGAGTTCATTCAAACAATATGCCAATTGCTGACTTGCACAAAAAAATGCTCATGTGAACAGTCCTCTCAAATCAGACCCATAGAGGTCGTGGTGCACTGCTACTTCTGCAAAGATAAAAATGGCTTCTTCCATGGCAGTGGACAATGTTGAGCACTAGGGACCCAATCCTATCCAATTTTCCAGTGACAGTGTTGTTGTGCCTATGGGGTATGCACTGCTTTCGGTGTTGGGGATGAAGTCACAGAGGCCTCCTCAAGGTATGAGAACATTTGTTCCCTTACCTTGGGGCTGCATTGAGGTTGCACCAGTGCTGGAAAGTAGGATAGGATTGGGCCCTGGGCCTACTACAAGATCAGTTTGAGGGGTTAAATACAGAAACATTCTGAGAAAGCTTGCATATTATCCAAGGAGACAACCACCATGTAGTACTAAATGAGTAAGTATTATAAAGCGAATTGTATACAAAGAAGTTTCAGAAAGGATTAGGAGCCTCTCATCAAAGCCCAACTTCTCTCTAGGAAGTGATTCAGGCTGAGTTTTGAATGGTACATTGTATGCCATTTGCAAATCTACAATCGGAAACAGGTGATTGATTGCAATTGGGCAATGAATTGTCATAAGAGAAATGATAGGATAATTACTTAAATTGTAATTGATTTGATCAATGACCTATGCAAATGCACTAGGCTGTAAAAGAAACATTGGTAGATACTGAATGGAGTGTGTGGCAACCTAAAGCCAATAAAAGCCACAGATAAATTTAGATTAAACACACAGACTATAATCCCTTGAAAGCCATTCATGTGAGCTGCTGTACGTATTGGCTGCATAAATGCATGTACCTGGAATGGGAAAAAAGCTCTCCTCCCACACACCATCACCAGTACCTTATATGTGTTGTAATTTTTTTAAAACAAATATTAATTCTCAAAGTGTAATGGGGGAGTGTAATGTGTGAAATTGCATTTATTTCCTGCTAGTAGCAAATCCTGTCTTTTTTTAGAAGCATGAGATAAAGCTTCTGAGCTCATACAACATCCATGTTCCTTTGCAAATTATTCTTGCCACCACATAAATCACATTTTGTAATGAGAGACCCAGAGTGACTTGCTTCTGGAATGAAATCAGAGGACTATTGTTTGGGAAGCATTACATCAACAGCCTGCCTTTCCCTCCCTATTTAGGAATCGTTGTAAGGCAACTCCCTAAGCCAAATGTACTAAGATTGAATACCCTTCCAGCTTCTGTTACACTTGTGCTCTGTTAAGTGGGAAAGGGGTTTTGTAATTTGTTACTGGGTATGGACATTTTCTCCACAAACTAAAGAATAACAATGTCTGCTTAGATGTCATAATTTCCCTCCTTTTTATGGTCACACTGCAACTCTTCCCTCTCATTGTTCATTGCACACCAACAAAGATCTGAGCTCCAGTTTCTAAAAGCCCAGTCCTATCCAGACGCCACACCAACATTGCATGGAGGGTGGCACAATATCTGGTGAATCCTAAGCCCGGACAGTAATGGTGAGGAAGTAGGGAAGATAGCGGAACCTGAGCCATCAGTCCACCAGTCCAGCAGTGCTGCAAGCCAAGCAACATTGCTAGTGTCCCCAGCAACAGCTACTCAATGGCTATTCATCATAATAGCTATGTGCTACCTCCAGGTCCATCCACAGTATATCTTGGAATACCAGTTGCATGGGAGTCTGGGCCAGGGAGGTATCTCTTCCTGTTTGTGGGCTTCCCGGTGGACCACTATGGGAAACAGGATGCTGGACTAGATGAACCTTTGATCTGATTCAACCAGAATGTTCTTAAATTCTTGTGCAATTTGATAATCACGATAATCCACAGTTACTTCTAATTACTGTAATGCACTCTGTGTGGAGCTTCCCACAGGGAAGGACCCAATCTTGTGGAATTCTCTGCAAGGTGAAGCAAACTCTTATACTGTTGGCAAGTCACTTGCCTTTCCAGCAGGCTTTTGATGTGGTGTTATGAAGCTCCCTGACTGTTTGATTTATGGTGTTATTGTTGCTGTTGTTGCTGTTTTATACTGTATTGTCACACACACCCCCAGACAGGATGTGATATACATTTTAAAAATAAATGGAAAACTATTTAGAAACTTATTATAAAACTTTCCATTTGGGGTTGCAAGAAAGGACTAATTCTAAAGTAATAGCTCTCCTATCATTGCTACTAGCATCAACCAGTAGGCCAATGCTGCCAGCATCAACACCACAGGGCTCAAACTGGGAAATCCACTGATCAGGCAATAGTTCTCTGCTTCCTGCATCAACCAGACTGCTGTCTTAAATGAGAACTGCAGTTCATACCATGACATCATCACTCAGCCTAGAATATCCTGCCACTGGGAATCAGGTGATTCCCTGAGGTGTCAGTTTCTTGCCACTGCCTATTCTAAAGCTATCAGACTGGCTGCTCTCCCTTCGTCTGGGCAGGAGAAAATTGAGGGAAGGAACTATACTAGTTTTATCCACTGCTAGACATTTGTGGAGAAGAGTTCACGGCAGTGACATGGACTTGCATTCCTGAGCATCACTAGTCACATATCACCATATCTGGGGCCTGTATTTTGTGTGGCCCGTGCATCTGTTAACTTTGTATAGGGGTAGCAAAATCTAGCTTGGAACATTTTCATTGTTGAGAGAATCCAACAGGTACCTAGATCAGGATGTGCTGAGAACCTCTTAAGATCAAGTCAATAAGAAAGAGCTCACCATTTTTCACCTTACACGATGCATTTTTGAAAGAAAATGCTCTTTTGGTCAAACTGAACCTTGTTTTATGACATTATTAATTCAGGAGAGGATTTCATTTTCCTGACTCATCACCCTACAAAGGCCATCTTACAAAAATATTTTGCTACAGGTGCTGTTGATGGCACAAATTGACTCTTCTGAGAGTCTCTAATGAAGGCTTATGAAACTCTCATTTGACCTCTGCCTCTTATGGAAACATTATAGGATTTAAAAAAAAAAGACAACTTTGGTTTAAGGCAGCACTTCCCAATCTTTCTGGCCTCTTGACACCCTTGGAATCTGGAAGTAAATGGTGAGGCTGTGAAATGTGTCATGTGGTGACATCACCGTCACTTATTTCTGGGTTCATATCATCAACCCAGATGTCATGACACACACTTTGAGAGCCACTGGTTCAAGGGAAGAGTTAAGGGTCTTGCACATTCAGTCTTGCCCTGTAAGTTAAGACATCTACCTCAGCTTGCACAGTATGCAAGCTGTAAAGTCACTCTGCAGGTTCAGGCATTGTACTTGCTAACAAATTAGGTTCATCGTTTCCCTCAGCTTTTCGGCTCCAAATCCTTTGTCTTTCCCAGCTGCAGGCAACAATGAAGAAGGAGATAGTATATAAACTGAAAATATATAATCTACAAGTGTGTATCTTTATTAAACCAAAGTTCAATAAGATACACATTTGTAGATTATATACTTTCAGTTTCGATTTCCAGCTCATTTCCACAATGAACATCTATACACTAACTTACTTAGGCGATCTTCCATCAGACATACGTACCAAATGATTTGAGAAAGACGCTTGAATGTCTATCAGGACATTCCTATTGCTTGTTGCAAGTACTGCATCTATGATACTTGTTGCTGGGGGTCCACCCTACTTGAGTTGAAGTGTCTTTCCACTCATGCAAGGCACCTTTGGATAAAACTTTGTGGTATTGGGTTGATTTAAATGCCCATGACAGAGTGCAAACTCATTTAACTAAGCAATGTCTATTTTATGTTGATGCTGTAACTGAGATGAGGAATATTAAAATGTTTTTATGCACATGGCAGAGTTTAAACCTGAAGGTAATGGCAGTGGCGTCGCTAGGAGGGTGCAGGGAGTGCGGGCCGCACCGGGTTATTGGCCGGGGGGAGACGCACCCAGGGGGCTGATGTGCTAAAATCACGACATTAGGAGCTACCACATCATGCCATACACTGTTGGATGCAGAATGTCCAGCGGTACACAATGCAAGAAACAGAATTGAAATAGCTCCTTTCCTTCAAAAGTTATGGCCAAAAAACCAGAAAGAAAAAATGCATTGATCCCTATGGAAAGTGAAAGTGAGCCATATCGCAAGTTTACTCGCAAGTAGGCGTAATTGCCATAGTCTGTCGGAAAGGGCAGGCTGAGAGGAATCCAACGATACCAGAATGGTCCCAGTCCAATGAATGTGGCCCCCCAAAAACACCCGAGAATTTCCCTCCCTTACAGCTGCAAGTCTGAGTCGGAAACGAAGCCACGTGGCCACGTTTACTCATGAGTAGGCGAACTTGTCTTAGTCTGTTGGAAAGGGCAGGCTGAGAGGACCCCAAGGACTTCAGAATGGTCCTGATCCAATGAATGCAGCCCCCAAAAGGTTCCCCCTCCCAGTTGTGAGTCTATTGAGCCCTATGGAAAGTGAAGCAGTTGGTCACATTTACTCTTGAGTAGGCAGATGTGCCTTGGCTGGTGGTCAGCCCAGGCAAAGGGGAATGTGAGGACACCAGAATGGTCCCAATCTGATGGAACTGGAGTGCAACAAATACTCCAGAAGGCAGCCTCTCCCCCAAAAAAGGACAAAAAGAAGCTTCAACTGGTAAGGGAAAAGTTTTCTATTTGCACTTGCAAAACCAGGCATGTCTTTATCTTGATATGCCTGAAATAGAAGAACTTTAAACTGGGCACTGGGGAGGGCTGAAAATCTCACTGATTCTTTTGGGGGGGGGGGGCTGTTATTGCAGGCAGACTACAGAGTAACTCCATTGACCACTATGGGAATTACTTCTGAGTAGGTATGCATAGGCTTTAGCTCACAGGCTGCAATTCTACCCACAATTTCCTGAGAGTAAGCCCCACTGTCCACTATGGGGCTTACTTCAGAGTAGACATGCATAGGATTGGGCTCACAGGCTGCAATCCTACCCACACTTTCCTGAGAGTAAGCCCCATTGACCACAATAGAACTTACTTCAGAGTAGAATCACTTGGTGGAACAGGATTGGCTCCCCCTTATTTAATTATTTCTTTTATTTTAATTTAATTATTTATAATTATTTATTTTAATTTGCTTGATGATGTCACTTCCGGCCATGACATCACTTCCAATGGGTCCTGGACAGATTGTCATTCTAAAAAGTGGGTCCCAGTGCTAAAAGTTTGAGAACTGCTGCAATAAGGTGTTAGCAAATTGACACAGGTGTGCATGTGTGAGACTCTACAAGTTTTCAAAATCACTAAAATCAGAATTTGGAGGACTAATACCATCATGTTATATATCAATCAATGCGTAATTTCATGCAGAAGGCAATGAAACAAACCACATTGAAATATCTGTGTTCTAACAAAAGGTACTGCCAAAAAACCAGTGGGGGCGGGGCAATGGTACATCACCACGCCCACCACCTGGGGCATTGCCCCATCCACTGCATGGGGTGACGTGAATTCTAGTGATGCCACTGGGTAATGGCATATGATTAATGGCTGGAGAGTCTCAGAAATCCTACTGGAATACGTTATAGATCAATACAGACCCCAGATACCATCATACAACATAGAAGAAATATTCAATTTTTATTAAACTACAGAGAAATCTTAACTATATATATATGCTGGCGGGGATAGGATTGCTCCTATAGACTATTACAGCATTGGGAGGCAATGCTTCAGCAGGAGGAAAAAATCCTTGCATCAGCATAGCAGTATCTTTGCATTTGCACTGATAAAAGCAGATTGATCAGGAGTAGGGTGGGAGAGGACGAACTTGCCCAGCAGCTCAGATCTTCACCAGAAGTATACCTGGAAAATAAAGTTAGTTTTGTTTACAAGATTTGGACCTAATGTTTGTCACTTTTTCCAATGAGAGTTACATCAGTCACACTTCTATAGAAACTATCGCTGCTGTCTTTGAGTTCAAGGAGCAATGATTGGTGTGTGTGTGTGTGTGTGTGTGTGTGTGTGTGTGTGTGTGTGTGTGTGTGTGTGTGCGCGCTGTGAATATGTACATGTTAGGCCTTGGTTAGCATGTCTGTGACATGCCTTCCAAGTTTTTGACTGTATGAAATCTGATTTATGTGCATTTGCTTGTGTAGGAAAGTTCATGGCACTCTTAATATATTTGGAATGGTAACTAATATTCTAGCCTCTTCAAAGTCAGACCTTAAAGTTCATAACAGCCCTCATATTGATGTGCTTCTGAATTGTTACTGCTGCAGCTGAGGTGTTAGCGGGCAGTTGCTTCCATTTTCTTTTCTAGATATCGTTCCTAGCATGTTATTGAATATGGGCACAGTGGTGAACATCTGTTGGCATCCAGATTAATTAATCCAACAGCTTCTGCTTATTTTGTGCTTCCTTATTTCCATTTACTGTTATTTCAGAGAATTCCTCTGATAATAAGATTTGTGCTTTGCAAATTACAGTCAGCTGAATTCCGTAAAAACCTGAAAACAAACAGCTTCCTCAGCAAGGAAATTTTTTCCCCTTTGATTTGTAATTTTCTGTTTAAGAAAAACATTCACAAAGCTTAAATGTTCTTCCTGCAGAAGCCAAATCTTCAAGCCTATAATCATTCCAAAAAAAATGCCTCAATTTGCATTTTGTTCCTACTAGGAGTTCTCAGTATCAGAAAATCCACTGTAGCTTCCTCAGATCTTGTGATGAGTGATTTGGATTTGCTATAAATTCACACAATGGCCCTGCCTTTTCAATATGATGAAAACCACTTTATTATAATACATAGTAAGAAAGAATATGAGTGTCCCTTCATTGTTGTACCTACACTGTCCTACAGGCCACAAATCTGCAGTTTGGGAATGAAGAGGTAGAGGTTTGAGACATGTGCCCTGCAGAGAGTATCCGTGGAGTTTTCAAGGCACACCTTTTTTAATCATGTTAAACTTTTCCTATGAAATGTGAAAAGTGCAAAAATTGGACTCTGGCTATTTTCTGATCTCTTTTAAACAAAATACAAACAGGCAAAAGTGATGTCAAAAGGAATTACATGTGGGAGCTGGCTCAGGTCTTTTTTTCAGTGCAGCTTTAACAAGGCAGGGGATTGGACTAGATGACCTATTAGGCCTTTCCAACACTATGATTCTATGATTTTTGTGATAGGCCAGTCAAATTCTTGGTCCATCTAGCTCAATACGATCCACCCTGGCATTAGCTCTCCAGCACCTCAGGCTGGGGTCTTTCCTGATTTTACCTGAAAATGCCAGAAATTGACCCTGGGACCCTCTGTATTGCAAAGCATGTGCTCTATCACTGAGCTACAGTCCCTTTTCCAGCATGGCATGAAATGATTAATATTAGTGACACTGACAATACTTGATATACAATACTGAAATTACAATATTTTTGATATAAGCATTAAGAGCACTAGGAATTGAAGTCCCCCAGACAGATCTACAGCTGTACTCACAGCAATATTCAGCAGTAAAATAGACATTACATGCAGCAATGTGCCTTTACTGTGACTTAAAAACAAGAAAATCAAAAGCAGCCCGAAAAGTTGTGAGGAGCATCAAAGGAATATCTTTTCCCAAGTGGGGCAAAAAGCAGCTTGCTTTTGAGCAGAGAAGTGGCCAGAGACATATTTTTTGTGATAAATAAAAATGAGGCCAACTGATAGTTACTATTGAGCCAAGTAAGTACAGTCTCTTGGGTGTGTTTTAAAGGTGAAGAGTTTGGTTTTTATTCAAACAAATGCTTCTTAATTAGTAAAGCTAATTTGAAGAGGCAAACTCATTACTGGAATGCATATATGAAGGTATTATCCTCAGCTCATTCTGCTATAGTAGTTTTTTTTATGTCTTCTAATCTAACCTGCAATCATTTCAGTGCAGGTAAAAGCTAATAATACCTTCTATTGTAGCAGAAATGGATAACCAACTAACAGCCCAATCCTAAACTGCCCAGCGCCCAGTGGAGCAGCAGTGCCAAAATAGCTACCACTTCATCCTATGGGAGCTGCAGCAGCTGCCAGATTCTCCTCAGAGAAAGGGAACATTTGTCCCCTTTCCCCGGGTAAGGATGCAGGCCCCACAATGGGTCTCCTCCAGTCTGTGCCAGCTATTTTGCCAGCTGGAGGAGCTCCATGTCGGGCTTCTGACCCCGACACAGAGTATTGGATCTGGTGGAGCAGGGTTTGAATGCCCCACGGCACTAATAATAATAATAATAATAATAATAATAATAATAATAATAATAATAATAATAATTAACAACTTTATTTTTACCCCGCCTTTCTCCCCGAAGGGACTCAAGGCGGCTTACAACAGGTTAAAACAGATTAAAAACATAATTTAAAAACAGATAAAAGCATATTAACACATATCATAAAAACAGAACGGTCTTCAGGCCTTGCCAAAAAGTCTCAAGAGAGGGAGCCATTCTTAAGTCAAGGGGAAGGGAATTCCATAGTGTTGGTGCCATTACTGAGAAGGTCCTATTTCTAGCTGCCACCCCACATACCTCCCTAGGCAGCAGCACTTGTAAAAAGGCCTTCTCTGATGACCTAAGAGGACGAGCCAGATTGTACGGAAGTAGGTGATCTCTAAGATACCCTGGCCCAGAGCAGTATAGGGCTTTAAAGGTCAAAACCAGCACCTTGAATTGGGCCCGGAAACGAATGGGCAGCCAATGTAGCCCCTGGAGAAGCGGACTGACAGAGTCAAACCACCTACCTCCAGTAACTACATGGGCTGCTGCATTCTGTACTAATTGCAGTTTCCGAACCATTTTCAGGGGCAGCCCCAAATAAAGCGCGTTACAATAATCTAACCTCGATGTCACCGTGGCATGGATCACTGTGGCCAGGTCTGCATGATCCAAGTACGCACCAGCCGAAGCTGAGCAAAGGCCCCCCTAGCCACAGCCGCCACCTGGGAATCCAGGAGCAGCTGCAAGTCCAGGTGGACCCTGGACTCTACAGCCTTCACTGTACACTACAGTGAACTACACTAAGGACTCTACAGCCTTCCTTCCTCTTAATGACCCTTAATTAGTATGACCTCTCCTCAGAATTCAGCCTGACATCACCCTGCTCAGGGCAAAGTCCTGCCTAGTTCCCAGGAACACCAGCCAGAAACAAAAATAGTGATAGAATAGACGCTCACAATTAGTGAAAAGAGGATATAGGCAACACTGAACCATAGTAAAAAAACGGTATATAAATACTGATGATGATGGTAGATTAGTAGTAGATTGAACCAACTGAGTGGCCGTAGATTGATAGTAGAAGATTGAAAGTAGATTGAACTGTAGGCAGAGTGAGATGTTTTCTTTGGGGGTAACCTTCACTCAAGCAGGGGGTTGCTTGCTCCGGAGATCATGCTTTGAGTAACACTCAACTCCTCAATTTTCTTTCTTCTAATCCTGAAGAGGGACACTTCTTTTCTCAGCCTTTCCCACCCACATCTGTTCAGCATGACCGGCAACTGAGAATAGGGTTCATGGGGCTTCTGTTGGTTGGATGCTGTGGAAATGTTTTGTAGAGTCTTCAAGGTCAAACTCAGTGTGGCTGTGGCTTTCTGCTTAAAGAGGCCATAGTAATTTTTATCCTCTTGGACTAACTCTGTTGCCATGTTTGCCATTGATACATTAAGCTGAGGTCTCAGGTGCTTAATTCCATCTTTCTCAGGGATGCCAAAGTCTGCAGGCTTCACATTTCTGTGCCTTCAACAGCTTCTCCCCATCATTTACTTCCATGCCAGGAAAGTCTCCATCTGCTTAATGTGTCAGGTTGTTGTTAAATCTGAGAACTCCTACCTTCCTTTGCATCTAAGACTGACCCAGGAATTCCACAAGGATCTTACAGTTCTGTTACTGCTTGTTCTGCCAGCATTATCATTGCATGGACAGTATGACACCATGGTAACATGGTGCCCAATCAAGTCAAACCCTGAGCCTTAGTTGCTATGCAGAATGATCCAGGGAGCAGGCATGTCTGGGTCAGGTTGCCTCTGTTTTATCAGCAGAGGATCCATACTTTTAATTGCTGAATGAGAGACAAAGATTCAATAGGGTATGCCAAAAGCAACCAATTGTGGAAGCTGTATTGGGAGCACAGTACATGGGGATAAGAGGTATTAATCCCTTCCCCAGTGCCATTTTCCTGCCCAAAGTCCCCCAAGTTGCTCTTTGCTCTCCAAAAAGCTATATGTAGCATAATAGGCACTTCATGGGGAATTAGCTTCCAGGGTATTTGGGGCAGGAGAAAGGTGAAAGGTGCAGGGCAAATGGGTTAATCCCCTGCCCCATGCACTGCTGCAGGGCCAATGAGAGGAATTTTATCAGGGGATACAAAGTTTCTTCTGGGCCCCTTCCCAAAGGGGGAGGGACGCAATGGGGACAGCAGAACAGGGGCAAAATAGGGCAAGGGGAGGGTGCTGATAGCCACAGTAGTCTTTGAAATCCAAGTCTACTAGGCTTCTTGATGCAGAGGCCAGGTCTACCTGACATGCGGCATGGGCAGCTAGAAAAAATAATATGGAAAACCAAACATACTCCTCTCTTTGAAATATAGAAAATCAATTCCAGAAAATTAGCATCATCGTATTTAGGCTCACACTAGATTGAACCAAAATGAACTTCTGCAGTAGCTGTAACCCCACAGTTTGGTCTCTGAGCTTCTTTGTACTCCTTCATGGTTATGGGATCCACATGCCAAAGCGCTACTGTAGCAGGCCAGGTTCCTCCCAGATTAACACTGAGAAGGAGGGTCATGGATGCTTTCCTGGGCCTGGTGTGTCTGGCTTGCAGCAGCAGTTAACACTGCATGCACCTGGTTGTGCCCCAGCATCATGTGCTGGCAACTAGTTCAGGTGAGATAGGAAAATGTCAGATCCCAGGAACTTTCTGGGCCCCCTCCTTTGGCTCCTGGGCCCCCTTTCTGACCCTGGGCCCGGGTACAAATTACCCCCTTTACCCCCCTCTCCTAGGCACTGCACCACTGCTGTTCCAGTCTAAACTGCAACCATGGCTGATTTTTGTTTTTAAGAGAGAGGTTGCTCGCCTTCAGCATGCTGCTTAACACACGTAATGTGTAGTTTGGTTCCAAAGTTGCAAAATGAACTGATAAAAGCGGCTTACACCTATGCCTTTAGCTGTGGTTTGATCTGCAGGATTCAGCAAGTGAAACTTTTCACAGCAAGGAAAGAACATCTGTTGCTAATGCTTGCATATGAAGCTGCTTTTGGGAACACAGAAGCAAAGGCTGGTAATAATAATAATAATAATACAGGTATTTATATACCACCTTTCTTGGTCTTTATTCAAGACTTTATTCAAGGCGGTTTACATAGGCAGGCTACCGTATTTTTCGCTCCATAAGACGCACTTTTTCCCCTCAAAAAAGTTGGGGGAAATGTGTATGCGTCTTATGGAGTGAATACTGCAAAAAAAAAAAAAAAACTCCACCTGGCCCTGGCCCCGCCCCCTGCCTGCTAGCTCTGCTCGGCTTCCCCAGGCAGTCAGAGGATGAGCTGGGGGGGGCTCCTGCCTTCCCTCAGCGCCCACGCGGACTGTGGCAGTGCTGGACAGCGCGCAAGGGCGATAAGCAGGGTTCCAAGGTGCCGCAGCCCGCCAGAGCCTGAGCCACGCAAGCCCGTGTGTCTACTCAGAAGTAAGTCTCAGAGTCACTGGGGCTCACTCCCAGGAAAGCGTGGGTGGGGTGGCAGTCTCGCTGCCCAATCCTGTGCATGCCTACTCTGAATTAAGTCCCATTAGAGTCAGGGGGGCTTACTCCCAGGAAAGCCTCTCTCTCCCCCCCAAGCCTGGAGCATCACAGCCTCTCTCCCCCCCCCAAAGCCTGGAGCATCACAGCCTCTCTCTCCCCCCCCCAAGCCTGGATCATCACAGCTTCTCTCTTCTGCCCCCCAAACCTGGAGCATCACAGCCTCTCTCCCCCCCCCAAAGCCTGGAGCATCACAGCCTCTCTCTCTCCCCCCCCAAGCCTGGAGCATCACAGCCTCTCCCCCCCCCAAGCCTGGAGCATCACAGCCTCTCTCTCCCCCCCCCCAAAGCCTGGAGCATCACAGCTTCTCTCTTTCCCCCCCAAGCCTGGAGCATCACAGCTTCTCTGCAACACAAACACTTTCCCCCCTCTCTCACACACACAGGCTGCCCCCTTCTCTTACACACACACAGATGCTCTGCCCCCCCCACACACTCACACAGCAGGGGAGGGGCGCTTTCACTCACCTCATCCAGCATCTGAATGTAAGCCCCCCCCCCCCATCACAAAGAAAAAACTGTCTCCTTGGTCAGAATGCCAGTGTTTGCTTATTGCACAAGCCCCAGGTAAGGCTCGGTTCTCACCATAAATCCAGAGGTTTGTTGTGTCTTGAGAATTCAAGTTGTGGTTGGACTTTCCACTTGTTCATTTGTATTGTATTGTATGGGAACTGGCGAGGAGGTAGGTGTGGTGTCAGCAGTGGCCCCTTTAAGGGTAAGGCCTGGGCATCCAGCAGAGTGTGCTGCACAGCTGCAGCCACTGGAAGGCAATAGGGCCCTCAGGGATATAAGGAGTACCTGAGGCAGAAAGAGTTTGTGGGTTTTGAAGGAGTGCAGGTTGGAGAGGAGACTTTATTGAATTTGGAATCTGACTGTGGCTTGTGAGTGGACTTGGATACCCTGATGGATTTGACTGACCTACCTAGAACCTGATCTTGGACTGTAATTTGGCTTATTGGCTCTGGACTCTGATTTGGCAACTCTGATTGATGGGACTCATTTACTTGGCATCTGTGGACTGGAACTGGACTCACTTTTGCTTGCTGCACTGGTGAGTTGCACAAGCGGGACTGATCAGCCTTAAGCGGGCACAAGGCCCAGTGGATTGGAATTTGGCAGAACATCATTGTAGCAGAAAGATAATGTGATCCCTATTTGAGTGCACCTGCTTTTGTGAGCTTTATAAATTCTGAGTTCTTGGAGTTTCCAGAAAACTAGAGTACTCAAACCTTTAAGTCTCTCCATTTGTTAATGACAGTGATAATGGTTCTTAATGCCACTGTTGACTGCTGTTCACTTTACATGGTTCAAATGTTGTTCTGTCATAGTTTATTAAATATTTTATTACACTATTTGGTTCAGAATATTTTTTTTCCTGTTTTCTTCCTCTAAAAACTAGGTGCGTCTTATGGTCAGGTGCGTCTTATGGTGCGAAAAATACAGTAATTTAAATCCCTGTAGGGATTTTTACAATTGAAAGAAGGCTCTATCTTTCAAGAGCCACAACAATTCAGATGTTTCATTCTGATCTGGCCTCCATCCTCCCACGCTCAGAGCAGATGGAAATAGCTCGGCTCAGCTTGTCAGCTGTTTCAAGTTCGCATGGTGCCGGTGGCCTCGAACTGGCGACCTTGTGGATGTTATCTTCAGGAAAATGGAGGCTCTACCCTCTAGACCAGACCTCCTGCCCTCCTGGTAAAAATTATTGGAAACCATGATTTTTCAGTTTGAACACAGTACATGTGAGTAATAAAACATATGAATTGCAGCGAATCTCCCTGCCTGTATTGGCACATTCAACATTTCTTTCAGTGAACACTGTTTGTGTTACACACTTACAAACAGTTCTACGTTTGTTCTTAATGGCATTTCCTCACTTCCAGTGAAAATGCATCAACTTGTTACACATTCACTGTTTGTGTTATGCTGCTTTTCCCCCCCAACCATGCTTGGTAAAAACAGAATTGTTAGAGCTAGGATGATAATTGACATGTTCTTCCCCCTAGGACTAATCTAAAACAAAACAAAAAATAATCTGGTGTAACTGCTCCTTATCAGTTGGGTGCAATATGTAGAAAAGAAGGGATTGATGACATACACAGTACCATTCTGGAGCTTCCAAGCCAAAGTGATAGGGAGGGAGGCACAGCACTAAGTTTTGCAGGGTGCATCAACATGCTGTGTCAGCTGCCCTCCACCTCACCATCCGAGCCATTCCAGGCACCGATAGCAAAATAGAGGAAACGCCTCAATGGGACATACTTCTGCGTAAGCATACTATGCTTGCTGCGCATGTAGCATTATCAAAGAGGAAACACCACTGAGAAATTCCCATTCCTTAGCACCTGGAAAAAAGTCCAAGTTCTTCCTTGGAACTGGAACTTGGACCAGTCTTCCTTCCTTGGTCTTCCTTGCAACTGGTCATTGGTCATCCATGATTTCATACATTTTGGAATGTCCCTTGACTAAAACTTAGAAGGAGGATAAAACCAATGAACTTAAGCCTAATTGATTTTTACTCCATTTGAAGGTGAATCTTTCACTTCCATTATGCAAGTGAAGTCTTCCAATATGAGCATATTTTTGGCTGTGTCCTTATCAAGGACGAATTTACAAGGAACCAGATCCAGGTCTATAGACCAGCAGGCCTGGTTCCAAAAGGGAAGATGAAAAACAATACATTCCAAATGGTTGTGTTTATGTCAGTTCCAGTTATAAGCCAATTTAAAACCGAGAACTGAACACAAATTCAAGGACAGAATATGGCCAAAGTAAGAAGATGAAGAATAGAAAAGCAGTACCAAAGCAGTACCAAATTCATGGTCATTCAAGTCTAAATGAAGACCAGTTCTTCCAGGACATGTTTTTAACCTGGACTAAATCCCACAAGGCATTAGGAAAGGACCGAGCTTGATCAGAATCTATGCTGGTCTAAGCACAGAGTCTGGACTAGAAAGATTCAGAAATGTGATTGGACTTCTCTTTAGGTCAGGTTCAGGACTGAATCTTAAAGTCAGGTCTAGTGAAGATCTGGGCAATCAAGGTTATGGACCAAGAAAAAAGATGGTAGGATGGCTTAGCATTTTAGGTTTTCCAGTTCTGTCCACTAGGAGTAGGAGTTTTGGTTACTGTACCCTAGTAATACTGAATTTATATTTGCAAAGTGGAGGATAATTCAGCCTTGGTTGCCTCTTCTTCACCATATCCTTCATCTACCTCATTTCTTACTCTGGCAAGGAGTTTTGCTGCACAGCAGGCTGGCAGAAGAATTGTAAGGAGGCAATGCAGAGACCTAACATTCACCTTTTATATTAGTGAATAGGGAAAGGGGGGCAGGATTGGTGAAGCTCTGCTCCACTGTAATCCTGAACTCTGTGTTGGGCCAGAAAGCCTGACACAGAGTCTCTCAAGTCTGCACTGGCAAAATAGCTAGCGCAGACTTGAGAAGTCCCATTGTAGGGCTTGAGGCTTTTCCTGGGGGAAGGGGACAAAAGTCAGTGGGAAGCTCAGGATTGGGCTGCCCATCTTACTAAGCTCAGTGGGACTTGATTCTGAGTAGATACCATAGGATTGTGCTATTAGTCCTGCTACTGTGTATGTATATAACAGAAGCCAAGGGAGCCAAAAGCATAACACCAACATCCTCTCCCCAGTGTCTATTTCTGAGCAAGGGCAGCAATTCCAGGTTGGTTGGCCTGGGGCAAACTTCCATTTCTTATCTTCATTTCTCCATCGGTAAAATTAGGATAGTAATAACCTACCTCATAAGATTGTTACAAAGACAAATGACATAAATACCATAAATCACTCAGTGTGGTTAAAGCATTACATAAATAAATGAACCCCATCTGTTATATTCTCAGTATTAAAATGCCAGATGCCCTGTTGCCCCCTGATAACAGGGAGCAAATGGCATCCAGTCACTCTTGGGGAAAATGTTGGATGCAGAAAGTCACAAAAATAAATGGTTTTTTTCTGCCTTATTTTGGAGGGGAATATTATTTAAATGAATGTTTTTCACCTATAATTATATTGACATTTTGATATGCAAATATTCCATTAGGCACACAGCCTTTTGTGATGGGAATGTGACAGTGTAAAAACACAATCACAAGTTTCCTGTAGTTACCTCTGACCACAGACTCTTGTTACATTTTTGTATTAACTTCGGTATGAAGTTTTGTTAGTATGCAGTTTTTGATATCTGAGAGAGGGGGGGGAATTAAGGAATTAAAAATTTAACATATTCAGCTACCATGTAGGGCAAAGTTAGACAAAGATTAATGTGCCAATGTTTTAAAAAGCATCCACACTTACAAAAGGCAACACAGGAATCTTCAAAGGCTTTTGGGCTGAAGAAAGTATGTTAGGAAATCCTATATCACAACAACCCCTCCCCCCCAAAAAATACATAGGTGCATTATATCTAAACATGGAGAATCAGGCATTTTTCCCTTGCAGCTGAATACAGGGCTGAATACAGGGCTGTTGATCTGCAATCCTATACATACCTGCCTTGGAATAAGCCTCACTGAGTACCATGAAATTTACTTCTGAGTAAATACTATATTTCTAGAATTGTGCAGCACATCTACAGTGCAAATGCACTCCAAGTATCTGCAAAAACCTGGTGTTTCTTCTTATCGCAAACAGCTGTATCACCATTTGCTTGTACTATACAGCATTTGCAACATTTTTTTGTTTTTGCTTTGAACACATAAAGGCCAATGCAAAGAGTCAGATTGGGTGGAAAGAAGTTAGGTCCATGCTGTTCTCTGCCCTTAGGTTGATTATCCGCTCATATCTGTCTATATAATTTGCTGGTCCAATCTTTTCATTCTTCATTTATCTTCCTCCCTGACTCCATTCTGTTATTGAAATTCTAAGCATGGTTCAGTCACTTAAGAGTATGGGTATGCTCAGATGGTTACGTACACCTTCTGCAATCTTCGTACACACTAAGTGACTCCATTCTGTGCTGCTCCACCTGCTATTCAGAGCACAGGTTACAGTGAACATGGGGATCTGCCTGGTCCATACAGTCCCTCTAGCAAGATGCTCAGCTTTTGGGCCTCTTCAGCCTAGAAAAGAGACGCCTGAGGGGGGACATGATTGAGACATACAAAATTATGCAGGGGATGGACAGAGTGGATAGGGAGAGGCTCATTACACTCTCACATAACACCAGAACCAGGGGACATCCACTAAAATTGAGTTAGAACAGACAAAAGAAAATATTTCTTTACTCAGCGTGTGGTCAGTCTGTGGAACTCCTTGCCACAGGATGTGGTGATGGCATCTAGCCTGGATGCCTTTAAAAGGGGATTGGACAAGTTTCTGGAGGAAAAATCCATTACGGGGTACAAGCCATGATGTGTATGCGCAACCTCCTGATTTTAGAAATGGGTTATGTCAGAATGCCAGATGCAAGGGAGGGCACTAGGATGCAGGTCTCTTGTTATCTGGTGTGCTCCCTGGGGCATTTCGTGGGCTACTGTGAGATACAGGAAGCTGGACTAGATGGGCCTATGGCCTGATCCAGTGGGGCTGTTCTTATGTTCTTATAATAGCTGCTTCCACATTTCTCAGGTATTCATGTTGTTGGCTTCCTGCATACCTTGTTTAGTAGACATGTTGTACAACAACAGGGGAGGGAGTCAGGACTAAAAACACCACAGGCAAGGTTTGCTAACCATCTCCATTTTTTGTTATTAGTGGCTTAGACAGTGGTTCTTTCTTTACTTACTTATTTTGAATCCCACCTTTCACCTTGTACCAGGCCCACAAGGCAGCCCATAAAGTAGAACCACTTCTAGCAGAGAGGGTAATATTTAAGCAAAGGCTGTGGAGACTGATTTGGCCTCTAATTAACCCCTGCTAATTGGGTAAGAGGCACTTTTTCAAGTGGGTGCTCCTTTTTTTAGCAGGGGGAGAGTAACTGGCCCACCTCACCCCAGCACTGTCTGTTCTAGTGGCTGTCTGCTGGTATTCATTTGCATCTTTTTAGATTGTGAGCCCTTTTGGGACAGGGAGCCATTTAGTTATTTGATTTTTCTCTGTAAACTGCTTTGTAAACTTTTAGTTGAGAAGCGGTACATAAATACTGTTAATAATAATAATAATAATAATGCTCCCACTGGTAGCTATGGGACTACTCCAGAATAGTAGCTGGAGGATGTTGGTTTCAGACATCCAGTAGCCAAAACAAGCTAAAAATAACAAGGGAATGTGAAAGTGATTATTCTTGGCACAATAAGGCATGGAAGAATGGCAGATGCCGAATTACAGATGATCTATGTAGATCCCCATTTACTCTGTGAGCGCAAGAGCAGGAAGGCAAGACACTTTTTTATATACAAGAATACCAGCACTAGATAAGCTATACTTATTTTTAACAGTTGGGCCTGCCATTCACAAAAACAGGCTGTTCCTGGAATCACTTCACAACAGATCTGTGCTACCAATGTTTGGCACAGCTCATAGGGCTCTACTGATCCCTGCGGATGTTAATGTTGGCACCTGGAACCCTGCTGTCCAAATGTCAACCCATTTCCTGGTCGATGAACTTTTTAAGAGCCTCCCAGATTTTAAACCTGGAGGCTATGTTGAATTAGCACTGTAACCACTAGAAACATTTTTGATCACCGGACTGTTCTGGGAAACAACAAAACCCAAGTTCATCCAGGGACTTCCTAGGTTCTCTAAGACCTCTTTTTTGCAAGGATCCCTCCCAGCCTTGTACAACTTTACATAGCATTTACTGCAAAGGATCTAGAATATTGGAAGAAAGCAACATCTCCTGTGACACCTTAAGTTTTTACTAACAGGCAGGATTGATTTTAAAAAATTACATAAATAACAGCACAATCTTATGCATGTCTACAGAAACCAGGTCAGTTAAATTCAGTATGACTTACTCCCAGATGTTTAGTGCAATGTAAATGCACATGATAGATTGTTCCAAACACTGGTGTTCCTGAGGGGGCCGGGGGGAGCAAATGCCCCAGGTGGCACCCTGCAGGGGGACAGTGTCGTGACCATTCCCCCCACTGCCATTTTTTTTCCTTGGGGGGCCATTTTGGGACCAGTTTTTGGGCCTTAGTAGGTCTTTTAAAGGCTGGTGAGTGGCCTTGCCAGCCCCCAGAATACTTTCTGAGGCCTTCAAAATGCTGAAAAACCTTACGTCCAGTTTTCGGTGAAAACCAGAAGTGATGTTTTTCAGGCGAGAAGGCAGCATTTTGCAGTCCTGGCTCCAGACGGCACCAGGGCCAGGTTTGCAATTGGTTCCAAGGAGTTGGAGAACAGACTCAAAAAAGAAACACGATAGACATGCAAAGCATTTCTCTAACCCCAACTGCACCTGTGTCTCGTGGCAACAGGGAACAGGTTGACACAAGATGTTCTGGAGCCTGAAGAGTGTGTTAAATGGTGATACCTCTTGCTGCCACTTGCCACTGAACCACCTCCTCTTGGTCTCTGGATTTGAAAAGAGGGGAACAGAGCAGAAAAAGCAGTGTGGCACAGAAAAGTATCTCTGATGCTCTAGCTCAGTGGTTCCCAGACTGTGAGTCCAGGACCCACCAGTGGGTCGTGACCCAATTTGGGGTGGTTTGTGAAATTCTCAGGGCAGATTAGCTTATGTGCATCAAGGGTTAAACAAGCTGCTACTTGTGGGGGGACCACTGCTGCCCAATCACCATGATAGCTACACCCCTTGGCATTTGTAAATCAGGCAGCAGCTTCTAGTCTAGGGCCTCTAAAACGTTTGGGAATAACTGCTCTAGCCCACTACTCTTCTCACTTCCACACTTGGCCTTCCTCTCTTTTCTCCCTTTCCATTTGAATCCAGGGAGCAGGAGGAGTGCTGAATGAATTAGGAGAAGAACCCTCCCCACCCCATCTGCCTCAGTCAGCCTCATGGGCAGACTGGTCCTTCATGGGGACCTTTTAAGACAAAGCCACAATCAACCAGTGGTTCCCAAACTCCGACAGGGGAGTTGGGAACCCGCTAAGTGTTTGAGTGGGCAGGAGGAGGCAGGGAGGGGGCAGTGATGAAATGGGCTATGTCAGAATGCCAATGCAAGGGAGGGCACCAGGATGCAGGTCTCTTGTTATCTGGTGTGCTCCCTGGGGCATTTGGTGGGCCGCTGTGAGATACAGGAAGCTGGACTAGATTTGCCTATGGCCTGATCCAGTGGGGCTGTTCTTATGTTTTTATGTTCTTAAGGGTCTTTTTTACTTTTCGGGGGGGGGGCAGTGCTGGCCTCCTGCAGGTTCCTGGAGGCTTTCAGCCCCCTCTGATCTCCTCTACAGCCTGTTTCCTCAAAAACCTGAAGTTGCTTTAGATCAGATGTAAGGGCTTTGTAAATAAGCTGTGCTTATTTACAAGGGTAAAAAAGACCCTTGACAGTGGCAGCACTGTGATCTCGGCAATACTGTTGCTGCCATTGGAGGAGGGCCACTCCCCTTCAGGGGGAATGCCCTGCTTCCAGTTCCCACGACCCACCAGTTTGGGGACCACTGCACTCCACAATAGATCATATCAAATCCTGAAGAGTTTACTGACTCTTCAGGAGGAAACAGGACATTGTGAGAATGTCCATCTGCATTTGTTATGTGCATCTGCATTCCAGGTAGCATTGCTTGACTTTAGAACAAGACCTTCCAGACATCTTTCCTGATGAGAGAAAAAAACAGACCATAATGAGGCAAGATTGTAACTAGTGATGGGTAAGCCCCTTGCCCAGCTCTGTCTGGAACTGAAGTCATCATACTCAGCTATTTTCCCAACAAAATCAGAAACACCTTGAAAAATAGTCTAAGTGCTGCTACTGATATAATCGGGAACAAGATGGGGTCCAGATGGAGTCCAGACACCTCCCCAAACTCTGTCCATAAGACCCAGTAGTCTTCAAACTTGGCAGTATGTTGTGACTGATCATTCTTTTTTATTGGCTCTAGTGAAGAAAAATACCTTTGAACCATTCCTGTACTTTTGATTTATCCGTTTGAGGCCCTCTACCCTTTCCTTTTCATCAAAAATAACAGCACTTTTGGGACCATCGTTTTCCAGAAGAACCATGTCAATGGAAAGAGGAACATATTTCTTTTGTGGGTCTCCAAGAATGCTGGCCCCGCCTGATGATTCCCCCAAAACAGACTGAAAACTCTTTCACAAATTAAAGGAAAAATTAGCTGCTTCAGCCTTCACAAGTTTGACTTTTACAGGATAATAATGGTCAGGTTTTGTGAGCAGTTCTGTTTGTTTCAGTTACTTCTCTGTTGCTCCCTTCCTCTTCTACAGCAATGAAAAAGAAAAGTGGCAGGTTATAGTGGCAGGTTCTCAGTATCATTCATTTCGCGCCCAATCCTGTGCATTTCCCACCTCTCGTTGATGCAGGTGCACCAAAATGGCTCACGCTGCATCCTGCAGTTGGGCAGTCCAGGAGGTCTCCTCTAGGTATGGGAATGCCATCAACACTCCCCTTGGTGTATATCCCATTGAACTCAATGGAACTTTCTGAGTAAACATGAATAAGATTGTTTCATACATGTGGAGCTGCAGATGTATCTGAGGCAGATCTTGGACAGAGGCAGTATTGTCCTCACTTACTTGTGGTACTAGTTCAGGGTTTCAGACAGACAACTTTCCCAGCACTATAACAAGACGCCAAGGGTTGAATCTAGGAACATCTATATGCAAAGCATGTTAAACTAAAGCCTCATCTTACAGGCTTGCAATTAATGAATATTTAAGGCAGTTAACAGTTACATGATATGTAATTACAAAATATGAAACATTTGGGGGTATTTTGAGATAAAGCAGCAATTCAATTACTGTACCCATTAGTAAAATAATTTAATCAGTCTTTACATCGCTTTAATAAACAATGTACGCTTTAGTACATCGCTACACAACCTAACCAGTTTGAGACATCCATAGTTTCTCAGATCACTTTCTGGCTAACAAAACAGCCCTACATCCAGGGCTTTTTTTCTAATGGAATGCGGGGGGACGGAGTTCCGGCACCTTTTTGCAGGGGCCCCTCCCCTTCGGAGGCATTCCAGGAGGGGGGAGCAAAACAGAGGCAGAGTAAGGCACAGGATTGGACTTTAAGGCTGCCATCCTATCCACAGTAAGCCCCATTCACTAAAGTGGACTTCTGAGTAGACATGCATAGGATTGGGCTCTTAGGCTGCAATCCTAGGCACTTTCCTGGGAGTAAGCTCCGTTGACTAGAATGAGACTTACTTCAGAGTAGACATACCTAAGATTGGGCTCTTAATCCTGGCAGAGATATATATCTGCACCCATTTTCACATGCTAAGGGCAGGTGAAAAGGGATTCTACGTGTGTACAACATGCTGTCCAGACTTGCCAGAGATCTTCCTCATCCTTCCCTCACAAGCATGCCCTCCGCCAGCCAGCGTTTGCAGTCCTCCAGCAATGCAAAGTGGCTGCTCAGGGCAGCAGAGAACATACAATTGCATGCCAAGTGCCTTCCCAAAGACACAGAGTATTCTGATACCTGAATTAAACCATATTTAATCGCTTGTTTGCAAAAGTAGCTGTTTCTATGTGCACCTAAGGACCCCACTCATGTAAGAATTTCTTTTTTGTTCTTACTCCCACAGTTGCTTAGAGTAATTTTACTACATGGAACTCATGTAAGCCATTTTTCGGAATCCATTCACTGCTTCCTGTCCTCGAAGTAGTTCCACACTACATACTACACTACACGTGCACCTGTACAGTATTTTTCCCCATGTGTAGAAAAAACAGCTAGGGGGAAGGGGATGTGGAGATTGACAGCCCAATCCTATGCATGTCTACTCAGAAGTAAGTTCATCTTTAGGGGGGAAGCACATAAAAAATATTTTATTTCTCCAACAAAAAATGGTTTATAAATAAATAAATAAATAAATAAATAAATAAATAAATAAATAAATAAATAAATAAAAGATTAACAAGTTGTGATTTCCTGCACCTTTTTTTCCACAAAAAAAGCACTGCCTACATCTGATTGGCTAGGAAGACTGCTCTGACTTCATTAGGCATTCCTTTGTTGAAGGAATAAGTGTGCAAAAATTCCTTGCTGCTTTGTGGTGGAATAATAATTATTCCTTCAAAGAACTGAACTTAACTATTTCTTCTGAGCCCCATCTAGCCACGCTTTCCAATTTCTTACACCGTATTTCACATTACCAGACTACAAAATGCATACAAGTGGTATAAGTGTTAAGCTGTGTTTTAGAGATAGTGACAGGATGGGGGACGGGGTATGTGACAGCTTTGTGGGATCCAGACTACTGAGGGCAATAAAGGCACAAAAAATTGTGCCTGGAAGCCCCTTCAGGAAGTTCAAATACTGCTAGAGCTGGGGTGAATTTGGAATTGAGAAAACTCAAAATACAAATGTTCCTGGTTTAAAAATCCTCATTCTATTTTGGGCCAGGCTCAGATCTTTTTCAATTTGAGCCTGGTTCTAAATGGGATTTTCCTTACTGCTAGTTAAACAGAAAAGAAGGCCCCCAGCCTCTTTGCAGCTGGGAACATGTCGTGAAGCTCTATGACTGCTATGATAAGTGTCATGCTTTTTTCAGCACTCCAACCCACTTCCTATTAGCTTTATACTTCCTGTTAGTGTTTGCAGAAGCATAGAGCACATAGACACAGACAGGCAATATCAGGCAAATTTGAATAGTGGTGCCACTCTGAAAACCTGCTTATTGCTTTCTTCTTATGGGAATAATTTTCTCTGCAGGGTCTCACTTATCCATGGTTGACAAATTCACTCCATCATGGATATAACTTATTTGCCTGATATTGCCTGTCTGTGTCTATGTGCTCTATGCTTCTGCAAACACTAACAGGAAGTATAAAGCTAATAGGAAGTGGGTTGGAGTGCTGAAAAAAGCATGACATCCATATGGACCTCACATAACACATATTAGAGCAGGAGCATCAACTTTAGGTTTTTTTCAGGGAAAATCAAACTGAAATTTAAAAAAAAACTGATTCAGCAAAAAAGTCAACAACAACAACAATAAATACAGAATTCATGTCCAAGCATTTCAATTGCTTTTAAAACAGAAGTGAACAAACAAATAACCTTTTGACTACAAATTCTGAAGGTATTAATTTTCAGGAAGGTTTGTGAAGATCTTAGACTATAAAACCGTCTCTAAACAATACCACAAAGAGGAGTACACTTCCTAGAAGACAATTTGAGGTCTTGTAAGGACCATTTGGCAGCAATTGCACCTGTGTAATAATATCTAAGGGTCAAACTAGAAGTCACGTGATGCAGGACACCCATATATTTTTTTCTCCACAAGAGAAAAACAGCCGGGTGGATTTTGAACCAAAAAAATAGTTGGTGAGGAAAGGGTTACGCAACCCCTTTCCTTCCCTTGTAGCCTTTGCTGAAGACTGCAACTTCCCAAAGCTTTGTTTAATTTTATTTGCAAGCATGTTTGTTTGCCCTCACAGATGTAATCTTTCTTGAGTCACCTACAGATGTACATTGCTTGAGAGGCGGGCAGCCCAATCCTGAGCTGCCTGGTGCGCGGGGCTGCAGTGGTGCCAAAAATGGGTGCCGCTGCATCCAGTGCACTCCAGGCAGCAGCTGCCACTTCCTCGGAAGAATGGACTTTTGTACCTTTCCCCTGGGTAAAGCAAGTAGCCCCACAATGGGGCTACTCAATTCTATGTGAACCTGAAGGTCATCATAGAACAGGGGTGCCCAAACCCTGGCCCGGGAGCCACTTGCAGCCCTCAGGGGCTCCCAATCCAGTCCTCAGGGAGCCCTCAGTCTCCAATGAGCCTCTGGCCCCCTGGAGACTTGCTGGAGCCCATGTCGACCCAACGCAACTGCTCTAAGCATGAGGGTGACTGTTTGACCTCTCACCTGAGCTGTGGGACGAGAGCTCCCTCCACTACTTGCTGTTTCATGTCTGTGATGCAGCAGTGGCAGCGAAGGAAAGGCAGGCCTTGCTTTGTGCAAGGCCTTTTATAGGCCTTGAGCTACTGCAAGACCTTCATTCACTCATATAAGTTCCATCTCTAAGAAATTCATTTATGTGAATTTATTCAAATTTTAAATGTAAGTTAATTCTTTTTTCCCTAGCCCCCAACACAGTGTCAGAGAGAAGATGTGGCCCTCTGTCGTAGAATGAAGAGTCACTGTATTAGGTGGCCAGCCTGACACGGAGGCTCTGGATACAGTGGAGCAAAGCTCCACTGGTCCCGCTTCCATCTCACCCCGCTCCCTCCCCCAGAATGCCTCCTCCCTGCCCTCTCCCCACTTTCCCTCTGCCTCCCAGCCCCAGAATGCTTCCTCCCCACCTCCCCCCACACCTCCACCTTCCTCTCCACTGCTCGATGGTCCACGTGACCGCTGAGCAGCGGAGCTCTGGAGCTCTGCTGGCACTAGCCCAGCACCTGGGATAGCACCAGTGGAGGACCGGTGCTAGGGCCTGCAAACGTGCCTTGCGGCATGTTTGCGACAGTGCGCACCAGTGCACACTCCATAGGATTGGGCCCTAAGTCACTATGACAGTCTACTCACCACACTATATATACACATTCAGTTACGTAAGAACATAAGAACAGCCCCACTGGATCAGGCCATAGGCCCATCTAGTCCAGCTTCCTGTATCTCACAGCGGCCCACCAAATGCCCCAGGGAGCACACCAGATAACAAGAGACCTCATCCTGGTGCCCTCCCCTGCATCTGTCAAGTTCCCTGTCAAGATCAAACTGAGGGAAAACGAGTATTACCAGCTGGCATCAGAAACTGCCTAGATACAGTATGGATTGATTGGTGCTTCTGTTGTCACAAACCCTCCTCCCTGTATTCAACATCTCTCATTCTTTTTAATGAAACTTCATGTTTAAAAATATTGTGGTGAGTGAACATTGAAATGTACTTTAAAAAGCAAGACACACAACCAGCCTGAAGAGTGGGGTGAGGAGTAGATAAGGTGACTGGGATCAGCATTCAGGTCACATATAAGTTGCATTTGTTGTGAAGGTTGCAGGAAACAGGCCTTGCTTTTTGAGAGGAGAACGTTAAGGCAAAGATTAGTTGTACATAGATTTGGTCAGTCTTCGTCAGCATAATCAGGATGCCCCCAGTTCAGACTTGACTTTTTCTGCTGTTCCTTGGCCTCTCGTTACCTTTGCAATGTCTCTCATTGTCTGCAGGTGGGCTTATTCATGCTTGCTAAAGTATTTAAATACAGCTACAAACTCATGTTTTCATCCAGTCCCATGCAGTTTCAGCTCTATGTCCCTCTATGTTCAGTTCATCTATGGTTCCAACAGAGGGAGCAGCACTGGTAAGAGCAGCAATCAAAATCAAGGCTACTGAGCCTCAGCACGGGCAGCAAAAGAGACATGTTCTTCATTCTGGAACTTTCTTAGACCAGTGGTTCCCAAACTGATGGGCCACGACCCATCAGGGGAACTGAAAGCAGGGTATTCTGCCTTAAGGGGAGTGTGCCTACTCCAGTGGCAGCGACAGTGTTGCAGAGATCACAGCGCTGCCACTGCCAAGGGTCTTTTTGACTCACCTGGAGGGCAGCGCTGGCCACCTGCAGGGTCCTGGAGACTCACAGCCCCCTCTTATCTCCCCCACAGCTTATTTACAATCACTTTGAAGAAAACAGGAAGTAACTTTAGATCAGAGATAAGGGCTTGTAAACAAGCTGCAGAGGAGATCAGAGGGAGCTGTGAGCCTCCAGGATCCTGCAAGAGGCCAGTGCAGCCACCCAGATAAGTAGAAAAGACCCTTGGCAGTGGCAGCAGTACGATCTCTGCAGCACTGTTACTGCCCCCTCCCTGCCCTCTTCCCCACCCATGCAAATACTTACCTGGTTTCTAACTCCCCATAGAAGTTTAGCAACCACTGCTTTAGAACTATTCCAGACGTGGTTTTTCACTAGGCATCACAGTGCTCTGGTATGTGACAAGCACATGGACATGCCTGCATGCCACTTGCCCACTAACCAGGTGCCAATTGGCTTGTGTAAACAAATTATTCCACATTCAGAAATCATTGTTGTTGTTCAGTCGTTAGGTCATGTCTGACTCTTCATGACCTCATGGACTACAGCAGGCCAGGCCTCCCTGTCTACCACTACCACTAACTTCCAGAGTTTGTCCAAATTCATGTTCATTGCCTCGGTGACACTATCTAACCATCTCATCCTCTGCCGTCCCCTTCTCCTTTTGCCTTCAATTTTTCCCAGCATCAGGAAGAGTCCTAAAAGGTCCTCCCTTCTCATGAGATCACCAAAGTATTTAAGCTTCAATATCTGTCCTTCCAATAAAAGGTCAGGGTTGATTTCTTGTAGAATTGACTAATTTGATCTTCTTGCAGTCCATGGGACTGTCAAGTCTTCTCAACACCATAATTAAAAGCATCTATTCTTATGCTCAGCCCTTCTTGTGGTCCAGCTCTCACAGCCATACATTACTGCTCTAGAGTCGGTTGGCTGGCGCAAGGACATACGCGACCCCGCGGAGGCTGAATCCAGGCAGGGAGGCCTCAACTCAGGCAGGGAGGCTTGCATCAGCAGAGCTAGGCCAATGCAAGGATCTGGGGTGGGCGGGGAGGAGGTGGGAGGTGGGGCAGAAATGCTGGGTCCTAGCTCCCATTCCTGAGCAGTGCAGATCGGCTGCAAGCTGCTCTGCTCTCCTCAGACTTACGCCACCTCTGGAAGTGTCCAATTTCACTCCCTATCCTGGTGGGTGCCCTTACCTACTGACAAGTTAATTTTGTCATGTGGGGGTGACAAAAATTTATTGGCCCCGAGTGTCAAATAAACTAGCTACGCCACTGATGGGCCCTGTTTACTTTGATCATATTTGATCGGAAAGAGGAGCAGAAAATGTGGGGCCATGCAGGTGCCATGTACTTAGCTTATACAATTCTTACCCTGGATAGAATATGTAGGGATGGGCCTACAACAGTGGTTCCAAAACCTTTTAGCACCAGGACCCACTTCTTAAAACGACGCATTATCAGGACCACGGCTTTTTTTGTAATAGAACGCACCAGAGCGGCGTTCCGGCACCTTTTTCCCCCACTAGCTCCACCCCCCCCTTTTTTTTTTTTGCACTACTGGCTAGGGCGGGATTTGAACCTCCGACCCCCACAGCCCAGCACCCTCTCCATTGGGCTATAGGAACTCCTGTAGTCAAAAGTGCTTTTTGCACTGCTGGCGAAGGCAGGATTCAAACCTCTGACCTTGTGTTCCACAGCCCAGCATCCTCTCCATTGGGCTATAGGAACTCCTATAGTCAAGGTGCTCAGAACTAATATATAAGGTCTTGAACCCAGCTGGTGGCCATCAGCACCTCAAGTATTAGTTCCAAACACTGAGTCTAAGAGCTCCTATGGCTCATTTGCTAAAGTGCTAGTCTGTGAAGCCAGAGGTTGGGGGTTCAAATCCCCATAAGGAATAATTTTTTTTCTTCTTTTTTTTTAGGTGGGGAGGTAAATAAATAAATAAAAGATTAACAAGTGAGTTCCTGCACCTTTTTTTTTTTTTTTACAAAAAAAGCACTGATCAAGACCAACCTAACTTTACAAGACTTAAAAAAAAGCTTCACTACACCAGCTGCACAAGCCTGATTTTATCCTTTTTACTATGGTGGAAGGGGTGCCTTCTGGAGTGTTTATTGAAACCCTCCTTCATTGGATCAGGACCATTCTGGTGGCTTTGCATTCCCCTTCACCTGGCTGATAGGGGATTTTCCACATTTGCTTACTAATGAGTAACTGTGTCCACCCATGAGTGCGGCTTGGTTTCGCTTTTCATAGAGCTCAATATATTTTCCTTGTCAGCTTGATGGCTCAAGTGTTTTGGGGGGCTTGCTTTCGTCAGATAGGGAGCATTCTGGTGGTGTTGCATTTCTCTCAGCCTGCTCTTCAAAGTGGACTAAGTTACCACTTGCGAGTAGACATGCACGTGCAGCTCAGTTTTCTTAGGCTCAATACATTTTCCTTGTCAGCTATCAACTTGTCAGTTTCACGACCCACCAAATCAGGTTGCAACCCACTGGTGGGTTACAACCCTCAGTTTGGGACACACAGCCCGAGCATACGGTGACAGGAAATAGTCACTTTGAGAAGGTTAAATGGCTTCCCTTTCTATCTTTGTTTCACTTTCTTGAACTGAAACATATTGTGATATGCAATGGCCATCTGCAAATCAATAAATGAGAATTTCAATATTTCATCCACAGACAAAGCTTCTTGCCAGATGCACCAGGATGCAGGTCTCTTGTTTTCTTGTGTGCTCCCTTGGGCATTTGGTGGGCCACTGTGAGATACAGGAAGCTGGATTAGATGGGCTGTTGGCCAGATCCAGCAGGGCTCTTCTTATGTTCTTATGTTCTTCAAAAATTGCTTGAAGTATGAAGATGCTGTTGACATTTATCGTCATAATTACTGAGACTCAAATCCATGGCCCAGAAGC
The DNA here is from genome assembly GCF_035046505.1 of Tiliqua scincoides. Taxonomy (NCBI): domain Eukaryota; kingdom Metazoa; phylum Chordata; class Lepidosauria; order Squamata; family Scincidae; genus Tiliqua; species Tiliqua scincoides. The sequence continues at coordinate 37,584,898 of NC_089824.1, read as the reverse complement.
CAGGTATAATTCTGTTCTATGTTTTTCTTTTTTTTCTTTTTTAAATGGAAGTACAGAAATCAGAATGTTATGAGTATGAAACCTAAAGAAAGGTATTCCGATTCATGGAGGGAAACAGTCTGCACAGTCACCACCTGCTGACTATATCTGCTGACTAAACATGTTCTAAATCCTCTTCCCTCATCCAAATACCTTTACTGAACAGGTAACTATCCAACTTGGCTGATTCCAAACTGACATGAACTTGGGGCAACCATTTCCAGCGCACCATCATTGCTTGATGGTCAGTGTCTTCCATTGTGCTTCCTGAAGGACACTGTACCAGGAGTGGTACAATCTGGCCTGAGTTGTGGGGTGTTTCCATAAAAGGGTCAAATGACTCAGGACCCAATCCCATCCAGCTTTCCAGCACTGGTGTGACCATAATGCAGCCCTGAGGCAAGGGAACAAATGTTCCCATACCTTGAGGAGGCCTTTGTGACTGCCTCACCACCACAGGATGCAATGCATGCCTCATTGGCATGGCTGCACCGGCGCTGGGAAATTGGATAGGATTGGGCCCTCAACTCCTTGCAGAGTTCAGCATTATTTTGATTGTGAAAACCAAGCAAAATTGTAGGCAAGCAATTATTAGCAAAATACATTATGATGTTGTAACTTTTCCTTAATAAGGCTGTAAAACAAAGTTGGTAGTATAATGAACCCTCAGTTTAATGGAGCAAGAGAAGATGGTGTAAATGCTTAAAGTTCATTAAATCCAAATGCACAAGTCAATGGAGACATGCATACAAAATGTATATAATTTTCACTGGAAGTGTCCACTTCTGAAGTCTGTGAAATCGACTTCTGAAGTCTGTGTAATCAAGGTCTGTTAAATTGAAGGTTCACTGTATCATAGTGATTGGTGCTGGACCCCAACTTGGACAATGACTGAGCAAAGCCCAGTCCATAGCTCAAGCAAATAATAACAGGGCAATGTTGACAAAAAATTTTTTTCAAAAAACAAGAATGAGCAAGATACTTCATCTACATTTCAAACAAACACTGCAGAAATAACATGAAGTTTTCAAACACCAATTATTTGATGCAAACAAGGGACTCAATTTTTGATGTCTGACTGAGGACAAAACCAATTTTAACACTCCTAAGCTGTATACATTTTCGTTCTCCAGACTGGCAGAATGGGCAAAAAAATGGCAGATGCGCTTCAATGTCAGTAAGTGTAAAGTCATGCACATTGGGGCAAAAAATCAAAACTTTAGATATAGGCTGATGGGTTCTGAGCTGTCTGTGACAGATCAGGAGAGAGATCTTGGGGTGGTGGTGGACAGGTCGATGAAAGTGTTGACCCAATGTGCGGCGGCAGTGAAGAAGGTCAATTCTATGCTTGGGATCATTAGGAAGGGTATTGAGAACAAAACGGCTAGTATTATAATGCCGTTGTACAAATCTATGGTAAGGCCACACCTGGAGTATTGTGTCCAGTTCTGGTCGCCGCATCTCAAAAAAGACATAGTGTTAATGGAAAAGGTGCAAAAGAGAGCGACTAAGATGATTACGGGGCTGGGGCACCTTCCTTATGAGGAAAGGCTACGGCGTTTGGGCCTCTTCAGCCTAGAAAAGAGACACTTGAGGGGGGACATGATTGAGACATACAAAATTATGCAGGGGATGGACAGAGTGGATAGGGAGATGCTCTTTACACTCTCACATAATACCAGAACCAGGGGACATCCACTAAAATTGAGTGTTGGGAGAGTTAGGACAGACAAAAGAAAATATTTCTTTACTCAGCGCGTGGTCAGTCTGTGGAACTCCTTGCCACAGGATGTGGTGCTGGCGTCTAGCCTAGACGCCTTTAAAAGGGGATTGGACAAGTTTCTGGAGGAAAAATCCATTATGGGGTACAAGCCATGATGTGCATGCGCAACCTCCTGATTTTAGGAATGGGTTATGTCAGAATGCCAGATGTAGGGGAGGGCACCAGGATGAGGTCTCTTGTTATCTGGTGTGCTCCCTGGGGCATTTGGTGGGCCGCTGTGAGATACAGGAAGCTGGACTAGATGGGCCTATGGCCTGATCCAGTGGGGCTGTTCTTATGATCTTATGTTCCTGAGTGGATTCTCTGGTGCCTAATAAGACTACCACTGAGACTGAAGATAATTCCAGACTCCTGGCACTTGAGTCTCTCCCCTATGTGGGTTCTCTGGTGGCTAATAAGATTACCTCTCTGAATGAAGGACTTTACACATTCCTGGTACTTATAGAGTTTCTGCCCTGTGTGGGTTCTCTGGTGGCCAGTAAGATGATGTTTCTCCCTGAAGGCCTTTCCACACTCCTGGCACTCATATGGTTTGTCCCCTGCATAGGTTCTCTGGTGGATCTTAAGTACAACACTTTGACTGAAGGCCTTTTTTGCACTCTTGGCACTTATAGAGCTTCTCTCCTGTGTGGGCTGTTTGCTGCATCTGCTCCTTTCTTCCAATCTGGTCCCAAACCGAATCTGTTGAAATAAAAAAAGAAATGCAGTAAGAGACTAAAGGAAGACACTGCAGCTAGTTGGGAAAGTGTGATGTCCACGACCTGCAATGCCCCTGAGTTAGGGGGAATGGAGTGTCTAATGGGGGATCTGTGAAGTGTGCTTGTGCCCTCCCAAGTTGCCCCTCATCATTGGGATAAGGATCCAGGCCAGGCAGCAGATGGCTATGAAGACAGAGCCCTTAACCTTGCATCCTGCCACATCTGTCTCTTAACAACTACAAACAATTGCCACTTATATGGGTCAAAACAATTATTCAAAACTCATCAAAGTAAATAAAACTATTCCTGCCTATATATAAATGACATCATCATCTAATGTAGGGGTGTCCAAAGTTTTTGGCAGGAGGGCCACATCATCTCTCTGACACTGTGACAGGGTCCAGGGAAAAAAAGAATTAATTTACATTTAAAATTTGAATACATTTACATAAGTATACACAAATGAATATATTAAAGATGAACTTATATGAATGAATGAATGTCTTGCAATAGCTCAAGGCCTATAAAAGGCCTTCCACAAAGCAAGGCTGGACTTTCCTTTGCTGCCACTACTGCATCATAGATGTGAACTAATCTGGGACCTGAACGTGGCCTCTGGGAACTAAGTGCCAGGTAAGGCACCGCAAGTTCAGCAGCAGGGCGAGTTCAGCAGCAGGATGAGGAGGCCAGGGCCCAAGGCACTGCCCTTCTCTTCCCTTGAGAAGAAGGCAGCAAACCAGTGTAGGGTTTTTAAGTACCCCTAAATAAAAACAACAACAAAAGCTATGCAGTCAGACAGCCAGCAGCAGGGTGGGGGCTATCCAGTGTTTTGCATCGAGTGCTCCACATCGAGTGCCCCATCGAGTGTAGTTTGTACTCCACAAACTACAATTCCCAGGATCCTATAAGGAGAGCTATCATAGCAGTATGACGATATAAGTCTGCAGTGAAGATGCAGTGAAGATATTTTCCTCTTTCTGTAGTCCCTATCTTTCCCTCAAGGGTGGTCTCTATCTTTCCCTCTGTCCCCAGAGACATCTGCTCCCCCCACTGCTCTCCCATCTGAGCCCCTAATGCCACTTCACTATTTATGCAGGAATAAAACTGTTAGTTAGGCTCTCTCAGGTAGCTCCTGCACACAAAACAAGAGCCCAAACACAGGGGGAAGTGCTCTGCAAAACACTCTCCAAAAGGCAGCCAAGAGATTTCAACTCATTTCTGGCACCATGCCCCCTGGTTGGGGCTGCCCTCTTTATCAAGAGACCCAGATAAAGACTGGCCAGAAGGAGAGGATGTAAGGCCATCAGGCGTAGCAGCAGCCATACCCAGGTCAGGCGGCCTGGCCACCAACTCCCCTTGGTACCATCCGAAAGAGCAGAGGTTCTTACCTGGGGTATCTATCATTTAATGGCTAAAGGATCCTCCTTACCTACAAAGATCACATTTTCATAATTCTCCATCATGACAGTCTCATACAGGAACCTTTGGCATGGACCCAGAAGAGCCCACTCTTCTCTGCTGAAATACAGGGCTATCTGAATGAAATTGGATGCTGAAAGAAAAAAGAGAAAAGGAGAACTGTATTCCAGTTTCCATGAAAAAACAAAACATTTCTAAGGGTGCGATCCTAACCAGCACATAGGCCAGCATAACTCCCCTGGGAGGGTCGCAAACGTGCCGTAAAGCACGTTTGCACCTACGTGGGAGGAAGCCGCATCAGCTTCCGCGTCGGCATGTAGATGCGCCGTCGCATGGAGGCCAGCAGAAGCCTCCGCGGCTGCTTCCTTTCCACTGCTTGTGTCAGCGCACCTGAGCCAACACAAGCGACAACGGTAGGCGTGGGGGCGTTTCTGGGCGGGGGGAGGGTGGGCGATGGGCAGCCCCACGGGTGGGCGCAAGGGGAGCCGGGCTGGGACCTGGTGGTTATGCCGGATCCCAAGCCCCGTCCCTCCATCCCCGTCCCCACCTCCAGAGGTGGTGCAGGTCCAAGGAAACCTATTGGGGCGAGCAGCCCTTACCCAGGGGTAAGGGGAAGAGCTTCCTCTTGCCCCTGGCTGAGCCACTGCAGCCAATGAACCTGCGTTGGATGCAGCGCAAGCCTCCTGGCTTGCCTGCTCCAGCACAGGTTTGGATTGCGCCCTTAATTTGTTAACCCCTGCTAACTGGGTAAGAGGCACTCTCTCAAGTGGGTGCTCCTCTTTTCAGCAGGGAGAGAGTAACTGGCCCTCCTCACCCCAGCAGTGTCTTTTCTAGTGGCTGTCTGCTGGTATTCTTCTTGCATCTTTTTAGATTGTGGGCCCTTTTGGGACAGGGAGCCATTACTTATTTGATTTTTTTCTCTGTAAACTGCTTTGTGAACTTTTAGTTGAAAAGCAGTATATAAATACTGTTCATAATAAATTTGGAAACACATTCTCACACACATTCCCTCTCAACTTTGCATTTTCAACTTTTGGGCTTACAGCTACCATGAAGATTCCCACATTTCCTGAAAGGAAGGATCCTTTCCTTCCATTCCAGCTTCCAAACGAACACCACAACCCTGTGCAAGCAAGCCGAGAAGTAAGCTCCAGTGCTTCCCAGGAAAGCACACCCAGGACTGAGAACCTTGTACATTGCGTAGCTGCTTTCATACATTATAATGCCCATCACTTTTTCCACTTTCAAAAGCGTTCTTTCACTTTCTGCTGCCCTGGCTGTGGCTGAGGTTTGTCCACCTACTCAAGCCGCCATATGATATTCCCAGCAGCACTTTTTACAAATGTATGTAACATGATGTAACAAGATGTTGATGTTACATCAACATTTCATTGAAGTATTGTCAACAAAAGCTCTGCTTTTGCAGAAAGTGATGGTTCCTTACAAATCCCAGCAAGTAGAGTAATGAGATAGGTGTGTTGCTCCTACCTTGGCACAACAGAAAACGAGCCATGAGATTTGGAGGCATTCCTCTTCTATTGTAAGGAAACACCTCCTTCCCCTCCTTTGCCCACCTCCTTAGCCTTCTCCCTGGGCTATCCAGGGATTTTCCTATCACTGGAACCCCCTCCCCCATCCATGGGGCTCCTTCTTCTTCCCTCCATCATCCAGAGGCAAAAAATAGGCCATCCATGCAGCCAATCAATCAACTATTCCTTCTGAGATGGACAAGGAAGCCCACCCTCCCCCCTCCCCATGGCCTGGCTGCCGCTGCCTTCTTCTGGTTCCTACCCCCAGCCTTGTGCAATCTCCCTCCTCCCCTCCACCCCCTGCTTCCTGGAGCCAACCTACCCTACCCTACTGAGTCTGCTGCTTGTGTTTGGATGCCAGCTTCCGGATCATCCATGAGGTCTTTTGGGGCGACACAGAAGTTGCAAAAAAAATGGCAGGCAACCACACACACACATGAAACTGAGTAGCTGAGTCGTGGGCCCAAAATGGCAAGTCTTCTTGATTCCTGTATCTACGAGTCATGACTCTTGACGGGTAAAAACATTGAGTCATGAATCAGTGGGGCACGTGACTCGAGTTCCCGTATTTTCATAACTCGAGTCAAGTCTGTGAGTGACAAGTGCCCACCCCTGCTATACAGGGGGACTCCTACCACCAACATACACATACAGAGAGCCCTTAAGGAAATTAGCTAGGAGAGGAGAGGAGCAAAGAGACGCTGCTCTGAAGGAAAAGTTCAGAGATGGGGAAAATACAGGGGGAGAAGGGATTAGCTGGGCTTTCCAAAGGAATCCTGAAGAAGGAAGACCTTAGGGCAGCCATTTTCAACCACTGTGCCATGGCACACTGGTGTGCCACGTGAATTTGGGAGAGGGTCATTTATCAATAGGACCATGGGGAATGTGAGCCCCCATTGACAGCACAGTGTTCCTTGTCAATTGTCAAAAAGCTGATGGTGTGCCTTGACCATTTTAGTACCTTGCCAGTGTGCCGCGAGATGAAAAAGGTTGAAAATCACTGCCTTAGGGCATAGGGAAAGAAGAACACCAGGGGGGTTAGTAGGAAGGAAACAAGTATAGTACTGATAGTCCAGACTAAAGCAATAAGGCTGTGACTGAGAACATTATGGGAGAAGCCCAAGTTGCAAATCTTCCTTACCTGGCCTGAATGAGCGACAGCCATTTCTGTTCCCAAACAGGGTTTGGTTTGCTTTGATTCAGCTTCTCAACTATCTATCAGGAAGAGAAAGGAGACCTGTATGATTTTTTTTTTTAACCTTGTATGTCTGCTTCATGTACATGCTTGAATTCCTTTCCACTGTTTGAGGTGATGGCTGCAGAGGGAGATTGGGCAGATTCACAGAAAAACGTTATGCCTATTAGTCTTGATGGCTAAAAGCTAACTATCTTTGAATGTAGGCTGTGTTGATTTTCTGCAGGCCAAGAAAACTGTGTTGGTTCACAGAGGCAGGCCAAGGGCTGGAGGCTTGATGGAAGTTCCCCTCTGGTTCTCAGCTCCAGCAAGAGGCTGTCTCTCCCAGGGCTCTTTCCAGCAGCTCTCTCAGCTCTCCCGCAGAGCTCAGGGTTCAGCTCCTCTCTGCAGCTCTTCCCTGGTGATCTCTCATCCTGCAGTTCAATCTTGAAGCCCCTCTTGGCAGCTTTTCCCTGGTGATCTCTCATCCTGCAGCTTGAAGCTCCTCTCAGCAACTTTTCCCTGGTGGTCTCTCGCCCTGCAGCTTGAGGCTCCTCTCAGCAGCTCTTCCCTAGTGGTCTCTGAGCTCTCTGTGCTGGTGCAGCCCCCTTTATAGCCTCAGTGGCTCTGCACACAGCAGCCTCTACCTTTCCTCCAGTGATACTGCAGCCTTCTCTCCTGCAGCAGTTTTCTATTTGGTCCTCCAACTCTCAAGGGCTTGTTACAAGGTACTCAGTTCACTTTCCTCAACAGTGAGCCCATTGGCTCAAACAAAACTTTATAATGATTGGCTCAGACAAACTCAGACTGACTGTCTATTGGCTCGTGAAAGGCACAGGCTACAATCCCCTCAGGTCAATTTACAGCATACTGAGCCCAAGTTCTGCACATATCATACTCATACATCATTTCTCAGTTCAAACGCATTGGTTCTTTGTAATTATCACATTTCTCTTTTGTTTTGAATCATATCATGCTGATTACAAAAAAGATCCAAGTAAAACTTATTCATGCATTTAAATTTCATTCATTCAATTATAAAATGATTTTTTTCGGCCCATGAAAATGTGTCAAATGTACAGCATGGCCCCTCGTACTGAAAAGTTTAGAGACCCCTGTTTTAACCAAATAAGGGTGCAATCCTAACCCCTGATGTCAGTGCTTTCCAGCACTGGCATAGCGGTGCCAATGGGACATGTGCATCCTGCAGTTGGGTGTTACTCACGGAGGCCTCCTCAAAGTAAGGGAATGTTTGTTCCCTTACCTCGGAGCTGCATTGCCCTTAGGTCAGTGCTGGAAAGCACTGACATAAGGGGTAAGGATTACACCCTAACAAATGCCAATCAAAGTTTTGGCTGGGAGGAGGGTTGGGAGAGGAGCTTTGAACCTCTGCACTAACACAAGGTGGGGAGGGTTCCAGCAATCACCCCAATATCTGGCTCGTGCGAATAGATGGTTTACAGCCCAATTCTATGCATGTCTACGCAGAAGTAAGTCCCACTATAGTCAATGGGGTTTACTCCCAGGAAAGTGTGGATAGGATTGTTGCCTTAATAGGTCAGGCTGGCAATCACTGTGTGGGGGAATAAGAACCCAAAGGGATCTGTGCAAGGTCCTAAACCAGGCCCCTATGGCTACCACTGCAACATTAGGCCTCACTTCACAGGAGTAGAAGGACAGTCCAGGAGGCCCTTCTTTTCTGGCCTTCCCTGGTGCAATCTGTGCACCCCAGAGCCACAGCTCCATTTCCTTCTTTTGCTCTCTCTCCACAATCAAGAACCTGCCCCTCGCTGGGGCAGTCCCAGGTTGCCCCTCTCCCACTTGGCTTAGGCCTTCGGACTCCCTCCTCTTCCCAAGCCTCTGGCAAGGCCTCCTCCCCCTTGCAGGGTCAGAGTCTCAGATCACCGCACGGCCTGCTGGAAAATGTACTTCCAGGGCAACTCTCTCTCTCTCTCTCTCTCTCTCTCTCTCTCTCTCTCTCTCTCCTGCACAAACCATCATTCTCCTTGCTCAGACCATCAGTTTCAAAGCACCATTTTTTCTTACAAGAGAATCTTGGAGTTTGCTGCCAGGCACAAGGCTCTTTTGCAGTTGCATCTCTGTTTACAGTGGATTTCTCATGAGGAGCTGGAGACTTCCTATTCAGGAAAGCTATTGGTCAATCCTGGTCCCATTCAGCCCTGTCCTGCCCCTTAGAAATCTTGTTAGAGGTTTCCAGGAGCAGCAAAGGGATGTGGGGACTGGGAGCAAGGCTTCCCCCATCCCATATACTGGCCACCTGAGCACTGGGAGAGCAGCAGCTGTTCTGTTCACCCACCCACCCTTCTGGGTGCCTTACTGTGCTTTCCTCCTGAGAGTGGGTGCCCCAGCACAGCCCTGCTCTGTTGGAGTTTGCTGGCAACAAAGTCCTGCAGCTCAGACACGCTGCCTGCCTGCCTTGTGCAGGCCCCAGTGGGCACATGAGGAAAAGGGTGGTCTTGACCATTGTTGCCAGTGACCCCACAGCAGGCTGCTTGCCTCCCACGTCTGCAGGTCTTATTCCCCACAGACCTTGCAAAAAGCTGCCCTGCTTGGGAATGACAAAAATTTATGGGCCCCTGATGTCAAATGACCTAGCTATGCCACTGCGGGAGAGGAAAAAGCAGGGCGCCAGATCCGGGCAGATCCGGCCCCTGGTATATACTCTTGGCAATGAGGTAGCATAGCGAATATGTTCAAACAGCATCCCTAGTCAGGCAACTGTAGTAACATATGTGACACAATCCTGGTCTGTCCATGGATAATGCACAACCAAAAGAAGGAACATAAGAACATAAGAACAGCCCCACTGGATCAGGCCATAGGCCCATCTAGTCCAGCTTCCTGTATCTCACAGCAGCCCACCAAATGCCCCAGGGAGCACACCAGATAACAAGAGACCTCATCCTGGTGCCCTCCCTTGCATCTGGCATTCTGACATAACCCATTTCTAAAATCAGGAGGTTGCGCATACACATCATGGCTTGTACCCCGTAATAGATTTTTCCTCCAGAAACTTGTCCAATCCCCTTTTAAAGGCGTCTAGGGTAGACGCCAGCACCACATCCTGTGGCAAGGAGTTCCACAGACTGACCACACGCTGAGTAAAGAAATATTTTCTTTTGTCTGTCCTAACCCGCCCAACACTCAATTTTAGTGGATGTCCCCTGGTTCTGGTATTATGTGAGAGTGTAAAGAGCATCTCCCTATCCACTCTGTCCATCCCCTGCATAATTTTGTATGTCTCAATCATGTCCCCCCTCAGGCATCTCTTTTCTAGGCTGAAGAGGCCCAAACGCCATAGCCTTTCCTCATAAGGAAGGTGCCCCAGCCCCATAATCATCTTAGTCGCTCTCTTTTGCACCTTTTCCATTTCCACTATGTCTTTTTTGAGATGCGGCGACCAGAACTGGACACAATACTCCAGGTGTGGCCTTACCATAGATTTGTACAACGGCATTATAATACTAGCCGTTTTGTTCTCAATACCCTTCCTAATGATCCCAAGCATAGAATTGGCCTTCTTCACTGCCGCCGCACATTGGGTCGACACTTTCATCGACCTGTCCACCACCACCCCAAGATCTCTCTCCTGATCTGTCACAGACAGCTCAGAACCCATCAGCCTATATCTAAAGTTTTGATTTTTTGCCCCAATGTGCATGACTTTACACTTACTGACATTGAAGCGCATCTGCCATTTTGCTGCCCATTCTGCCAGTCTGGAGAGATCCTTCTGGAGCTACTCACAATCACTTCTGGTCTTCACCGCTCGGAAAAATTTGATGTCGTCTGCAAACTTAGCCACTTCACTGCTCAACCCTGTCTCCAGGTCATTTATGAAGAGGTTGAAAAGCACCGGTCCCAGGACAGATCCTTGGGGCACACCGCTTTTCACCTCTCTCCATTGTGAAAATTGCCCATTGACACCCACTCTCTGCTTCCTGGCCTCCAACCAGTTCTCAATCCAGGAGAGGACCTGTCCTCTAATTCCCTGACTGTGGAGTTTTTTCAGTAGCCTTTGGTGAGGGACCGTGTCAAACGCCTTCTGAAAGTCCAGATATATAATGTCCACGGGTTCTCCCAAATCCACATGCCTATTGACCTTTTCAAAGAATTCTATAAGGTTCGTGAGGCAAGACTTACCCTTACAGAAGCCATGCTGACTCTCCCTCAGCAAGGCCTGTTCGTCTTTGTGTTTTGAGATCCTATCTTTGATGAGGCATTCCACCATCTTACCCGGTATGGATGTTAGGCTGACCGGCCTATAGTTTCCCGGGTCCCCCCTCTTTCCCTTTTTAAAAATAGGCGTGGAAGGAGGTGGAAGGGTAAAAAAAATCACATAGTCTCCTTTAACCTTCCCTATTTGCATCAATGCAACATGCTACCACTCCAAATCAGAACTATTTTAAACCTATTAATGCAAATTTGATTGCACAACTGGTCAAGCAATGAGGAAGCAATTCCACCAAACATATTTATTTGCACTGTCAGAAGTCCAACGGATGTACTCTGTAATAAGAACAAGCTGTAGGAGTGTAGCCCTAACCTACTAAACAGACCATATGTTGGCGTGTTCTTATTAAGGTCCATGAATATCGTTAAAGAAATTAAAATACAGAAGGTTTCTCAGCCATTTTCTCAGCCATGGCCCCCAGAAAGAACATTTTTAAAACATATCACATATATTTAAATTGAAAAAATAGGACAAAAGAATCCAACAGGCTCAATCCTGATCCATTCAGAAGCTACCCTACACTGAATCAGAGACTTTGGTCCTTCTAGCTCTACACTGTCAACACTGACTGGTAGCAGTTGTCCAGGATTTCAGAGAAAGGTCTTTCCCAGGTCTAACTGGAGATGTCAGGGACTGAACCTGGGCCATCTGCATGGAAAGTTGGTGCTTTATTCCTTAACTACAGCCCCTTACTCACTCTGACCTGCCAACCCTTTGTGCGTTACATCAATGGAGTTCACGTCCTAAACCGTTGGAGTGATGTGGTTCTGACTTACTGTGGAGCTTCAGGAACAATGATTTGACTTAACAGCACGTGTAGCCAGCCTTTATAAACCTTTTGCCTTTAACTATCAAGCAATGATTACTTGAGTCAGAGGTGGATTATGCACAGCCAGAGGGACATCTTTAAGGGTCCCTGAAGTATTTCTTGGGAATGTCTAAGTATCCTGAAACACTCAGGGTCATTTTTTAAATGTCTTTCTTTCTTTTCCCATGTATGAATTGTGTCAGAAGAGACCAGCCACATGGGCTGCCAAGTCGCTTCTGCAGTCTCACAGAAGAAACAGATGTTTTTAGCCGCACGCGTGTCTCAAAACCATTCAGGTGTAAAAGAGGCTGTTCTGACATCTCTGAATTGTAATGTAGAAAGGAACCCTAAATGTTCATTTATGGGGAAAAAAATGGTTTTCTAATTCTCATGGATGTTGAAAAAACTGTGGTAGATCATGTCTCTGAAATGCAAAATATAAATAAATTCCAAAACAATCCCAAATTCACAACATTTTTGTAATATCAAGGCTTGTTGTACAGTTAGAGTTGGCATCCTTCAGTCTCGGAAGACTATGGTGTCACGCTCTGAATGGTGGTTCTGGAACAGAGTGTCCTCTCCAGTGCGTGAAGCCTGGGTAAAGTAGGTATGGAGGATAGGCTGTTACCCATGCAGCAGATCCCCCCTCTCCACGTCGCTGAAATGGTCCAATGGAAAGGCAGAGGCCAATACGGTTGGTTCCAGCGGCGTTGCAGGAGTTGCCAGAACGTGACTGTGTTCAGCCATGAACTGCCTCAGGGACTCCAGCTCCGGATTTTGCCTCGAGGTTGACTCCTGAAGCCTTTTCCATAACTGGATGTAGCCACAAGGCAGTGGAGGTTTGGGATCAGAGTTTTCCTTCTCTCAGATGAGCTGCCTTCCCAGGCTGACGAGCCCCATCTACCCGGTGGCTGTTTAGTCGCCTCTTACAACAAGTACAGCCAAACTAGGGGCCTATTCTTATCCCCAGCCCCCAGGGGAAAGCCCTCTCTTAAAAGGAAAACAGTGTTGTACAGTGCTGAAAGGATTATCTCAATGTAATGGTGAACACAATAACTTGTGCAAGCCCTGCTTGCCACCTTCAGGTATGAGCTTTTTATCCAGAAGGTACATATTCAGGCCACAGCCATCACCCCAAGATATGTTGGGACTAAGAGAGCGACTAAGATGATTACGGGGCTGGGGCACCTTCCTTATGAGGAAAGGCTACGGCGTTTGGGCCTCTTCAGCCTAGAAAAGAGACGCTTGAGGGGGGACATGATTGAGACATACAAAATTATGCAGGGGATGGACAGAGTGGATAGGGAGATGCTCTTTACACTCTCACATAATACCAGAACCAGGGGACATCCACTAAAATTGAGTGTTGGGCGGGTTAGGACAGACAAAAGAAAATATTTCTTTACTCAGCGCGTGGTCGGTCTGTGGAACTCCTTGCCACAGGATGTGGTGCTGGCGTCTAGCCTAGACGCCTTTAAAAGGGGATTGGACGAGTTTCTGGAGGAAAAATCCATTATGGGGTACAAGCCATGATGTGTATGCGCAACCTCCTGATTTTAGGAATGGGTTAAGTCAGAATGCCAGATGTAGGGGAGAGCACCAGGATGAGGTCTCTTGTTATCTGGTGTGCTCCCTGGGGCATTTGGTGGGCCGCTGTGAGATACAGGAAGCTGGACTAGATGGGCCTATGGCCTGATCCAGTGGGGCTGTTCTTATGTTCTTATGTTCTTATGTTTTCTTTGCATACAGGCGAAGAGTTTACATATTTGGAGTTGATAATTCCAGAATTAGAGCACCCTGGCATCATTACACCAATGGGATCGTACTTATCATGCTCTTGCAAATATCCATTATAGCTGACTGAATATCCACATTCGTTAGAACCCTTACCTCATGATACCTCTAGGTCAGGGGCTCTTAACCTTTATACAATTACAATGGATTGCGCAATATGTTCTCATACCCCCTTGGCCAGACTGTCAAAATCATCAACATAGCCAGTCCTATTAAGCACCAGTATGACTCCAAACAATGTCAATATCTTGGTTGTACTTTACATGTGGATAGCTAGGAACAGAACGCCTCAATCTGTATTGATAATGGTGATGTTTAATAATCTAATCTAATAACAATGAGGAGGTGGTCAAGATCTTTGGAAGGTTGCTGCTGACCAGCTGTCCCACTGTGTTCAATGGCGCTTACCCTTACTAGGAAAGTGTGTGTAAGAGTACAGCCCTAACGTACTAAACAGACTGTGTGTTGACATGGTTTTATATATTTTCCATAACTATCATTAAAGCAATTTAAATAAAACAATGGTTCTCACACTGTGAGTCCAGGACCCACCAGTGATTGTTACCCAATTTTTGGTGGTTCGTGAAACTGACAGGGCAGATTAGGCAATGTGTGTCAAGGGTTAACCAAGCTGCTACGGGGTGGGGGGGGAGCACTGCTGCCCAATCACCATTATAGCCACACTGCTTGGCATTTTAAATCAGGCAGTAGGCTCTAGGGTAGGGGTGTCAAACATAAGGCCCAGGGGCCAGATACGGCCTGCAGAAGTTTTTTATCTGGCCCTCGGGCTCTCAGCTACTGAGCAATACTGAGATGTCACTGCTGAAAAGGTGGCCTACATGATAATTTGTATATTTTCTCTTCTGCCATTTGCGGCTAATGAGTTACTATACGAGAACAGAATGCTTATTTCTGGTTTCAATCTGTTTAATGACATCACTTCATGCCTAATGACATCACATCCAGCCCTCAGCAGGCATCATGAATGCTGTTTAGCCTGCTGTATGAAATGAGTATGACACCCCTGTTCTAAGGCCTCTAAAAAGTTTGAGAACCACTGAAATAAAGATTTGTTCTTCCTGTGATATTGTTTGATCATATCCAGATCTATGATTAACACAAATGTGACTATCACCACTGATGGTGGAAATGGAGAGGATGTGGCTGTGTCAACAACTTGATTTTGGACCCTAATTAGAATTCATCATAAGATTTTCCAGTCTCTTAATCTCACTGGAAAGGAACTAGGTAAGTGAGTAGGAGTGTAAAAAGTGAGAAGAATGGCCAGAGCTAAAAATATGGAAAAATTCTCAACTGCCTGCCCTTCGGCTTGAGTTTCATTTTTCATTCAAGCAAAATTGTTCTTAACTGGTATAAATGAGGAGCACGTTATGTAAATACATAGACAATTCTACCTGACTGGGATGTCTTGGCTGAAAGACTTGAGAAAACCTGTACAACTTGTCCACTAGCATTCCATCCAAAACAATGTCCAGATTTGAACAAAGTCAGCCTGGGAAAGTTAAATGCTGTTGTCATTTTATCGACATTGCCTGTTCCGTTCAAAGGGCTTTTCTGTTTGTGATCTCTAATGTATGCAGAGGATTTCTGCCCTCCCAGCACTTTCTATATGTTTGTCCAGCTTTGTCCTGGCTAAAACACTGAAAACTTCAGGCTTGCTGAAGCAGAACAAAAGAACAAGAATCAATTTCATTTTCTAAAAACAGCCCAAATCCTGAAGGTTGTGGTTCATTTGAAAACTGCATCTTGCCCATGACTTGTCCTTCCTGGATGTGTACTTTGCTTTCACTGATATGCTGCTCTCTTTTTTGATACTCTGTCTTGTAACCTTCCATTAATAGAACTGCAGAGGGAGAAGCAGGGGAGAAACCACAGGACGGGTCTGAAATAATTCACCAAACCACAGGCTGGCAGCAACAGTGACTTTACAAAAGAGAGAGAGAGAGAGAGAGAGAGAGAGAGAGAGCAGATATGACAGGATATGGGCATTGAAGTTCACAACTAGATAGGCTGGTGGGACAATCTAAAGAAGAACATAAGGATATAGGCTTTTTATGAGCATTCCCCTTCTTCCTCATTTTCTCTGAATTGTATTTTTTAAGTAACTGTAGAGGCAGGTACTAGGAATGGATAAGATTGTTGTGTCTTTCTATGTTAAAGGGCCTTATGAGGCAAGTGCCAGAGGATCTACAACCGTGCACAGTGAAGCTCTGAGGTAGCGAGGACCTGCCTCTGTCACTGCTTCCTACCAACACCCAGTGGGAATGTGTGATGTTGTGAGAGGAGACTCCTTAATACAAGGAATGATAGTATGGGAGTGATAGGAGTGATAATAGTGTTGTTTTGGGACTACTTTCTGGGGGACAGTGAGAGGCAGAGTGTCCACCTCAGTAACGTTTTGCTTCAATAATAATAATAATAATAATAACAACTTTATTTTTACCCTGCCTTTCTCCCCAAAGGGACTCAAGGCAGCTTACAACAGGTTAAAACATATTAAAAACATAATTTAAAAACAGATAAAAGCATATTCACACATATCATAAAAACAGAAGTCAGATGAAAAGTAGTCAGGTAAAAAGAGCATAGAGCAGCAAATCATAAAAGAATCAGGCCTGTAACCAACTATTTAAAAATATTAAAAGATATTGAAAAGATGTTAAAATGGCCGAGAACTCAAAAGGCTTGTCTAAACAGAAAGGTCTTCAGGCCTCGCCAAAAAGTCTCAAGAGAGGAAGCCATTCTTAAGTCAAGGGGAAGGGAATTCCATAGCATTGGTGCCACTACTGAGAAGGCCCTATTTCTTGCTGCCGTCCCACTTACCTCCCTAGGTGGCGGCACTTGTAAAAAGGCCTTCTCTGATGACCTAAGAGGACGAGCTGGATTGTACGGGAGTAGGCAATCTCTAAGATACCCTGGCCCAGCGCAGTATAGGGCTTTAAAGTTCAAAACCAGCACCTTGAATTGGGCCCAGAAACGAATGGGCAGCCAATGCAGCCGCCGGAGGAGCGGACTGACAGGGTCAAACCGCCTACCTCCAGTAACCACACGGGCCGCCGCATTCTGCACTAGTTGCAGTTTCCGAACCGTCTTCAAGGGCAGCCCTACACAGAGCGCGTTACAATAATCTAACCTCAATGTCACCGTGGCATGAATCACCGTGGCCAGGTCTGCGCGATCCAAGTACGGTCACAGCTGGCGCACCAGCCAAAGCTGAGCAAAGGCCCCCCTAGCCACAGCCACCACTTGGGAATCCAGGAGCAGCTGCGAGTCCAGGTGGACCCCCAATCTGCGGATTTGCTCCTTCAGAGCAACCCCATTCAGCGCAAGCCGATATTCCAGCACCTGCATCGAGGATTTCCGAACCAGGAGAGCCTCTGTCTTATCCGGATTTAATTTCAGCTTGTTAGCCCCCATCCAGATCCTCACTGCCTCCAGACAGCGCTCCAGGCCCTCAACCGCCACCCTGGAGTCTGGAGGAAAGGAGAGATAGAGCTGGGTGTCATCGGCATATTGATGGCACCCCACTCCAAACCCCTGGATGACCTCTCCCAGCGGTTTCATGTAGATGTTAAATAGCATGGGGGACAGAATCGAACCCTGCGGCACCCCGCACCTCAAGGGCCAGGGTGTCGAACAGGCATCCCCCAGCACCACCATCTGGGACCGATCCTCCAAGTAGGAGCGGAACCACCACAAAACAGTGCCTCCAACTCCCAACTTGGCCAATCGGCCCAGAAGGATATCATGGTCGATTGTATCAAAAGCCGCTGAGAGGTCCAGCAGGACCAGCAGGGACGCACTCCCCCTGTCCAGTCCCCGGCATAGGTCATCCACCAAGGCGACCAAGGCAGTTTCCGTCCCAAAGCCTGGTCTGAAACCAGATTGAAAAGGATCCAGATAATCCGCTTCATCCAAGACCCTCTGGAGTTGGGACGCCACCACCCGCTCAATTACCTTGCCCAGAAACGGGATGTTGGAGACTGGCTGGTAGTTGTCTAACACAGTGGAATCCAGGAAGGGCCTCTTCAGGAGGGGGCGAACCACCGCCCATTTCAAAGCACATGGCAACTTCCCCTCCATCAAGGAAGAGTTGACCATCCTCCCTGTCCACTCAGCCAGTCCACCCCGGGCAGCTCTTATCAGCCAAGCTGGGCAAGGGTCAAGCAGGCAAGCAGATGGCCTCACACTCCAAAGGAGTCTGTCCACATCCTCAGGCTGTACAAGCTGAAAAGAATCCCACAACACCGGACAAGCAGTTGCCAAGGGGACATTGTCAGAGATTGTCAATGTGGCATCCAAGTTGTGACGAATACGATCGATTTTATCTGCAAAATGTTGTGCAAACACATCACAGCGGCTGACCGTGTGTTCCTACTGGTCTACTGGAGGGGCCTGATGGAGGAGGCCCCTCACCACACGGAACAGCTCTGCCGGACGGTTGTCAGCAGACGCAATGGTAGCAGAGAAGAACAATCTCTTCACTGCTACCACCGCCACGGAATAGGCTCTGTAATGAGCTCTACTCCGATCAGATTCATTGCAAGTTTTCTGCCACCGTCGCTCTAGACGTTTGCCCTGATGCTTCATCATTCGCAGCTCCTCAGTGAACCAAGGAGCCGCTCCGAGTCTGCGACGTGGCAGAGGTCGCTCCGGAGCAATCTCATCCACTGCCCTGGTCATTTCCCCATTCCAGAGGTCAACCAGGGCTTCAGATGAGACACCAGTCTTGGCAGTGGGGAAATCCCCCAGAGCCCTCAGGAAACCTTCAGGATCCATTAGCCTCCAGGGGCGGACCATAGAAAACCGGAAGCGGAACACAATCGCTCCGCTTTCTCTTCTGACGGGGCTGCAGGGACTGGGGTTCACCCTCCAGTCCCTGCAGCAGCTGTCCCTGTGTGCGGGGAGCCTTGCTCGAGCGCCTGCAGGGCGCCCCAGGTCAGGGAAAGGGAGAGTGGGGGGACCGCGCTCTGCTTCCGCTTTTGCTGCCTTCCCCCTGCCCCTGCTGCCTCTTCCCCTGCCCCCGGAAAGACTCACTGTGGGTTTCAAACTCCCGGAGAGTTTGAAACCCGCAGGACTACAGGCTTGAAGGTAGGCCTAGTGTTGCCTGGAATGGCAGGGTTTAATTTGTACCATTGCTCACAGAGCACAGCCACAAACCTATTTGCAATATGAGGTCTGACACTTGTAATCATCATCATCAACCTCTGAGAATGTAACAAATGCCTATTGCTCACTATTTTGCAATCACCACCTTTCCCCCACAGACCTGGAATTAAGAAGATGGGCTTTGAGTCCCCATACCTCTATCTGAAAAATATCTAAAGCTCCCACAGAAAACAGGCAAAAAATAAAAAACCAGTGAAATAACAACTCTTTCTTCCATAAGATCTTTATTCACCACCTTGGAGCAAATGGTTGTAGACAGAATGTAAACCATTCAGAACATTTGTTCACTTACTAAACCAACTATGTATGAGTGCTGAGAGCAGAACACATCCCATAGTGGACTACTAGGGGGGCTCTGCAGCTGAGAAAATCTAGTATACTGCAGTAAAACACAGATAACATAAGAACAGCCTCACTGGATCAGGCCATAGGCCATCTAGTCCAGCTTCCTGTATCTCACAGCGGCCCACCAAATGCCCCAGGGAGCACACCAGATAACAAGAGACCTGCAGCCTGGTGCCCTCCCTTGCATCTGGCATTCTGACATAGCCCATTTCTAAAATCAGGAGGTTGCACATACACGTCATCTTGTCCATTTATCCAACTATACCTGAATTACTGTAAGTTTCCCTCTTAACAGTTAAAAGGTCTAGGACAGTCCATTAAGCTCAGGGCACAACAGCAGGTGAGGAAATAAAACTTGAAACTAGTAACTGTGTGGGCAGTATACTGATAGGAACATGATGTTTTGCATCTATCTCCATTGCACACACCTTTTCCACCTTCCCAGCTCTGGGTTAGGTTGTCATGCCAATAAAAGATATTTTAATTTGCTCTGCAATTCATCTCAGCTCACATTTTAGAATCTTAAATCCTCACTGCAAACATGTGGGTGGCTTCCCTGAGACAAGCAGTCCATGTTTGGGTGCAAGTAGCTGGAAAGCTGTGACAAAACAAAGAGTTTTGAAGTTTGCAGGACTTTGAGAAATCCTATAGAAGAAGATAGTGGATAGTTATGCTCCCTGCAACATAAGCTACAATTCTATACACACTTTCCTGGTAGTAAGCTCCTTTGAGCGCGATATAACTTCTGAGTAGACATGCATAGGATTGTGGTCTTAATAGTGGCAAATTCAGATGCTATGGCTTTTTAAATCAATCACACTTTACACTATGGGGGGCCACACACACACATCATATACATGCATGTGTGCACATTTCTATGAATTCTGGGATGAACATGTCACTAATAAAAAATGTTAAAAAATAATCAGACTTACTTCTAAATAGATATGTTTAGGATTAAATTTTTGCCCAGCCCACAGGTGTACACATTTGGTCTAAGAACATAAGAAGAGCCCCACTGGATCAGGCCAAAGGCCCATCTAGTCCAGCTTCCTGTATCTCGTAAATCTGTAAATCCATTACGGGTTACAAGCCATGAGGCGTATGTGCAACCTCCTGATTTCAGAAATGGGCTATGTCAGATGCAAGGGAGGTCACCAGGATGCAGGTCTCTTGTTATCTGGTGTGTTCCCTGGGGCATTTGGTGGGCCACTGTGAGATACAGGAAGCTGGACTAGATGGGCCTATGGCCTGATCCAGTGGGGCTGTTCTTATGTTCTTATCTCACAGTGGCCCACCAAATGCTTCAGGGAACACACTAGACAACAGACACAAACTATATCCTGGTGCCCTCCCCTGCATCTGGCAGTCAGAGGCAGCCTACCTCTACCTTGCACATACCTACCATGACTTGTAACCCATGATGAACCTTTCCTCCAGAAATTTGTCCAATTCCCTCTTAAAAGCATCTAGGCAAGATGCTGCCACTATGTCCTGTGGCAAGGAGTTCCACAGACTAATTACATGCTGGGTAAAGAAATATTTTCTTTTGTCTGTCCTAACTCTCCCAACACTCAACTTTAGTGAATGTCCCCTGGTTCTGGTGTTATTTGTCTCTGTTGCATTGCATATATGAAATTTGGGCAGAAATGGCTTATTAACCTATTTCTGCCCCACCCACAGGTGTACACATTTGATCCCTGTTGCATATATGCAGTGTTGGACAAAAATGGCTTAAACAAGTTTAAGCCTTAGTCCCTTTATTTTAAGAATTTTGTGTGTGTGGCACAATTCAAGGATATACAGGAGCTACCTCTACTTGACTGGAAGGCTGTGCACATTTACTATGGAATAAACACTAATGAATGCAATCAGAGTGACTTGTGAGTTGGATCAGATTGTGGTTCTTCTACTCCTAAACATGAGCACTGTATGTTTTCTGCTTTTCACCTCTTACTCTCTTGCACACAACACCACTTACAGCTTAAAAATCAACACCCTGTAACCTGGAAGTCCTTTTCCCTTGGGTTCTCAGCCAAACCTTAACTACTGAATTGGGGTTGTACACAGGTGTTGGTAATTTAACTAATTTATTTACAAGGTTATCTGGGTTTCCCTGGCATGGCTCTTAACAGAGACTTGCAGCGCAGTATGAGAGCAAGTGCAGAGTGCTGGGATTGTACTTAAATGAACCCAACAAATATAACTGTGTCTGAATATCACCACACACCACACTCCCAATCTCATACTTGGGGTGACAATGATAATTTCTCAATTGTTAGAAAAATGCACTCTGCACATGCTCAAAAGCACTCTATTTTTGAAAATATGTCTCAGGGTTAACCCTTGACACTGAAAACCAGTTCTAGCACTGATCCTGCTAATTGTTGCCTCTGTAGCCAAGCCAGCTGTTGTGTGTTGTCCAGCTATGTGAAAAGCCATTCTCTGCATACTGGGAAGTCCTTTCTTATTTATGATTACTTTCCACGTGTCCAGGAAGGCGATTAAGGCTACAATCCTATCCACACTTTCTTGGAGGTAAGTCCCATTGACTATAATGGAACTTACTTCTGAGTAGACATGCATAGGACCTGGCTCTAGGAAACTCATTCCGGTGGCGCGGAGGGTTAAGTTCGACTGACCACTTTAGAACTGAACATACTGTAGCATGAGTCAACTTGGGGGAAATAATTACATCAAAGCTTGCGCCTGGGTACCTTGAATCCGTACGCACCCCAGCAGAAGAGGGCGTGTTTCGACCCGTGTTAAAGACGCCAGAACAGCTGAGCGAGTGTGCTTGGCCGGTGTATGTATGTAAATCAGTTACATAGCCAGAGGGGTGCAAGGCACTAAGGAGCCTCACCCCAGCGTGCAAAAGGGCCCCATTCCGGGGGGGGGCACAACGGAGGCGAGTGCTTTTCCCCCCTCTAGCTACGCCACTGATGGAAACAGTGCGTTTTTGTGTGCGCGCCTTCCAAGCTGCTGCTCTGATTTTCACGGCGGCGCATCCCCTTCTCTCCCCCCCCCGCACACCCACATGTGGCCCCTCCACCCACAAGCGTTCAGGGGACCCTTCCAGGAGCCATTCTAGGCGGGGGGAGCAAACCGGAGGCGAGACTGAGTGCTTTTCCCCCCTCTAGCTACGCCACCGATGGCAGTGGTGCGTCTTTGTCTGCGCGCCTTCCAAGCTGTGCGCAAAGCGCTGCTGCTCTGAATTCCACGGCGGCGCATCCCCTTCTCTCCCCCCGCACACCCACACTCGCTGGCAGCGGTGGCAGCAGCAGCCACCACATCACATGTGAGCGCGCCGGGGGGGGGATTACGGTGGGGCCGGCAGAGCGACTCCTTGGCTTCCTCATTCTGCAATCCTCGCAGCACGGATGGAGAGGGTGGCTTCCCCCTTGCCTTGCCTCCCCCAGCCGCCTCCTCCCCCTCCTGCGCCGCTGCCTCCTCTGTCCCGGTGGAGATGGTGATTCGGAGTCGGGCATCCAAAGCAGGGGGGGCCAGAGCATCAGAGGGGGGCCAAAGAGGGAGGCAGGCAGGGAAACCCCACCAAAACAAACCTCGCTCGCCTCTCTGCCTGCGCCGTTTGTCAACAGATCATTTGCAAAGGAAACCTGAGCGCAGCCCCTGAAAGGCAGCAGGGAATTCCGGAGCCTTTGTGCTTCCCCAGCCTGGGTTTATGCTGACCGTGGTCTCCCTGAGGAAGGTAAGTCGAGGGGCTGTTTCTCTTTTGTATGGTGGATCCCTTCGACACACACAGCGAGCAAAGAATCATGAATCATCACCATACTGCTGCTAGTTGCAAAGGAGGTTGAAATTGACACATGAAATTGACATATGGCTCCAACTGGACTCAGAACACAGGATGTTATGTTATTTGTTAACTGGGGGGGGAGCATGGTGTGTGTCTCTTTTTTTTAATGCGCAGAAAAGTGCTTCTCAGAGACAGGAAGGAGGGAACCTTGTTTCATGCACTGATCTGGTTTTGTGAATAACCACACATGCTTCCTGAATGACGGTTGTGGATGGATTAAGGTGATTTGTAATGGAAGGGGTCCACTCCAGCAAAACTGTGGCATGCATATTTATTATTATTATGCCTTTGGAGCTGTCAAGAACCGAGAATAACAGCCCAGGATCATATTGAAAAACATTGCACTTTCCTCCACCCAGGCATGGTTGTAGTAACCTGATGATGCAAAGGCTGGAGCTCAAAAAATACAGTGGCAATTCATCTCTAGATCCTCAACCAAGGTGCCTCTCTGTTTTTAAAAGAGCTCTCCCAAAAGTGATGACTCCAGAAGTAAACCTTGTTAAGTCTTAAGTAAACCTTCATGTGTGTGTGTGTGTGTGTGTGTGTGTGTGTACGCACACACACACACACAGAATTAGTCATACAGTAGTGTAGTTTTTCATTTATTTTTTTAAAAGTGACATCTGTGCTCATTTTCGTACCTGTACCTGGAGCATATTTGTATTGAACATGTCAAGCAAACTGATAAATTGAAATGCTGGGTACAACAAGTAAGTCCATGTCTACAGCTTATGTGCGTTACTGTCCATATTTATAGTACCTCTTGGACTACATTCAAATCGAGTTACATAATGATTACGACAAAAATAAATTGGGTATTTACCATTTGGGGGCTATTCTAACTCGCCACCCCAACTCCAGCTGCCAAATTACAGGCAAAAATGAGTAAATATGGGTTCTTGTTAGTTGAGCAGTAATACTGTCAAGAGGTGGTTGTGTCACTTTGCAAAGCAACTATCAAGCCCTGAGCACTAAGAGGAAAAGATTTCAGTCAATAATCCTATCCTGTAATGCTGAAACCCTGCCAGGGTAGGTTTAAAAAAAGGAGAATAGCAGCAAAGCTGGGCAGGCTTCTGAAGGGTGAGATCTGCTGGGGGCTCAGAGAAGCTTTGCTTCTAAAACAGGCAGACTTTGACCAAGTTTGTCAGGCATCTCACTCAGTTCCACCTGAGCTTTGCACAAGTCAGTGCGAAAGGTCTGTCCCAAACTTCATTTTGGTGCCCGCTGAAGCTAGTGACTGCACAATTGGATGGCATGGCCAGCTGGTTTGATGGTGCCTAAAGGTTTTGATCAGAACAGTGAGGTGCAATCCTGAAATACTTTACCAAACAAATCCAGCTTCCCCTTGAACTGCTCACTAGCATTTTCTTCTATGCGTTCAGCTGCCTTGTTCAAACATTTTTAAAGCCATAGGCCTTCTCAGTTCATTTCCTGATGTCATTATATCATACAACCTGTATCTTACTTTTTTTTGCTGATGATCTCTAAAGAGATCTTGGCATCTACCTCAGGAGGCGAAAGCATGCTTTATATCTGTGTTTCTAAATAGCCCTCCATTAACATTAGGATGTTGTACACCTCATGATTTGATGGTGCATGCTGCCTGTGCATGCATTTATGCTTATATGGTGCTTACAAGTTTAATTGATGTCTTGTGGCATGGAGTTCCAAAGCATGGAGGAAAAGGTGGAGTACAAAGGAACCTCCCCATCAGAGTGCTGGTAACTCTGCTAA
Organism: Tiliqua scincoides; assembly: GCF_035046505.1. Taxonomy (NCBI): domain Eukaryota; kingdom Metazoa; phylum Chordata; class Lepidosauria; order Squamata; family Scincidae; genus Tiliqua; species Tiliqua scincoides. The sequence goes on along the minus strand of NC_089824.1, from coordinate 37,560,313 downwards.
AGAGTCTGCAGTTGGATGGTCTGTGACTTAATTTTCAGCATGTGAACTGAATGTTTGCAAGCATTTATCCCCAAGACAATAATATTTTACGAGCTTCTCAGCCAGGAGTACATCAGGGCACAATCCTATGCATGTCTGCTCAGACATAAGTAGGGTTTACTACCAGGGAAGTGTGGGTAGGATTGCAGCCTCAGTATTTTGCTTTACATGTTTTTCATTGGCAAAAGTGTGTGTGTCTGTGTGTCTGTGTGTCTGTGTGTGTGTAAAATGACTGTACAGGTCTTGGTTTAAAATAAATTCAAAAGAGAGGGCATAAGTGTCTCATATATGAGGAAAGTTTGGAAATGTTATTACAGTTGTCAGCTACAGATATTTCTGTTCCAATTACAGAACTTTAAAATTATTAAAATCTGTATTCAAGATTTTTTTTTTTAAGCATTCATTACCTATTCTAACTTCTAAACTGATAGTCACTTTCCCAGACAGTGGTATGCCAGCTGCCTGTTTTTGTGCACTCTCTTACAACTACTTCCATGCCCATGTCATGCATCTCTAAACATCAGCTGGCTCTTTTACAAATTAAAGCCTTCTGGTTTCAAGTACTACTAAATGTTACTTCCAAACCTGATGCTAGCATCTTGGCTAGTGTCTTGGCTTGTTTTGGCTTGGAATCTATATTTAAAGGCCTGATCCGGTATCATTCAGATCAATAAGATATTTGTCCTTTTGTATTGGCAACCTTCAGTCTCGAAAGACTATGGTATCGCGCTCTGAAAGGTGGTTCTGGCACAACGTCTAGTGTGGCTGAAAAGGCCAATCTGGGAGTGACAATCCCTTCCACACCGGGAGCAAGTGCAGTCTGTCCCTGGTCTGTCTCCCTGGCTATGGGCCTTCCTTCTTTGCCTCTTTGCCTCAGACTGCTGGCAAAGTGTCTCTTCAAACTGGAAGAGGCCATGCTGCACAGCCTGCCTCCAAGTGGGCCGCTCAGAGGCTAGGGTTTCCTACTTGTTGAGGTCCACTCCTAAGGCCATCAGATCCCTCTTGCAGATGTCCTTGTATCGCAGCTGTGGTCTACCTGTAGGGCGCTTAAGGGTCACATAAGGGTCACATTGTCCTTAAGGGTCACATAATTTCAAATAATCAGTAGAAAGACACATGTAAGCATTGTGGGTGATTTAAGCAGGAGAACAAAACGGCTAATATTATAATGCCTTTGTACAAATCGATGGTAAGGCCACACCTGGAGTATTGTGTCCACTTCGGGTCGCCACATCCCAAAAAGGACATAGTGGAAATGGAAAAGGTGCAAAAGAGAGCGACTAAGATGATTACTGGGCTGGCGACTATTACTGATTACTTTCCTTTTGAGGAAAGGCTACAGCATTTGGGCCTCTTCAGCCTAGAAAAGAGACGCCTGAGAGGGGACATGATTGAGATATACAAAATTATGCATGGGAAGGATAAAGTGGATACAGAGATGCTCTTTACAATCTCACGTAACACCAGAACCAGGGGACATCCACTCAAATTGAGTGTTGGGAGGGTTAGGACAGACAAAAGAAAATATTTCTTTACTCAGCGTGTGGTTGATCTGTGGAACTCCTTGCTGCAGGATGTGGTAACGGCATCTGGCCTGGATGCCTTTAAAAGGGGATTGGACAAGTTTGTGGAGGAAAAATCCATTATGGGTTACAAGCCATGATGCGTATGTGCAACCTCCTGATTTTAGAAATGGGCTATGTCAGAATGCCAATGCAAGGGAGGGCACCAGGATGCAGGTCTCTTGTTATCTGGTGTGCTCCCTGGGTCATTTGGTGGGCTGCTGTGAGATATAGGAAGCTGGACTAGATGGGCCTATGGCCTGATCCAGTGGGGCTGTTCTTATGTTCTTATGAGAAATGGATTGACAGTGTACAGCACCTGAAGACACTTCAATACTTAGAAACTTGAGTAGGACAGATACATCAATAATACTTTGCAAATGGACTGTCTCTCAATCTGCCATTTGTCTTTGACATTGTTGGAGAAAATAAATTTTATTTCTTTTTGACCATTTTCCTTCTAGTATCTGCTTGGTGTAGTGTTATAATGATATTGTACTTGTTGCATTCCATACTAAAATTGCAGAAAGCACTGTAGTTTGTTTGTTGTGGTGTTCTGCCTTTAAAAAACAACCCAGCATCCAGTTTGTAGCTGTTCCTACAGCTGGATCTGTAAATAAGAAAATATGTAATAATGTATGCGCCTATATGTTGCTTAAGATCACTGTTAAGTTGTTCCTTATCAAAAAGAATATGCTATCATTTTTAAGAATCCCAGACAATGTGGGCACACATACACAATCTTGATTCATCAGTAGATGTCCTTACAGCTTTTGCTTTTTCTGTGTGGGAGTGCGAAAAAACTCATGTGTATATGCTAAGATTACAGATATTCATGATAAACACTGTCTCATTCACCTGCTGTATATTGAGTCAATTCAACAATGATTTAATTAATAACATGTATACAGTTTTTCTAATTTTTGTTCAGCTGTTGTTGAAATGAGAGCTCGATTTACTATTTTATGGTCCCATAACTATGGGTATGAATATAATGTGGTTTGGTGATAACTGGAACATTTTAAGCTTCTGGAACTTAATCACTTTCCATATTTAAGAGCTGAGGGGGTCACAAAGGACACCCTGAGAGTCAACCTTCTTTCTCTGCTCCTGCAATTAAACTTGACAGGTATGTTCAAACTGTTGTAGTGGTGCAAGCTGTACACTTTTTGTGGACTTAAGTTAACTGGATGGCTAAAAAGTATGTTGCGTTCTGAGGGATTCTGGACCACTCTGGGTTTAGCTGGGTTTGAAAATACTTTTCAAACATACTCTTCTTACAAGGATTGCTCAGAAGCCTTCTGGAGAAAAGAGTCTCATAGGACATAACATCAAAGCTTTCCTGAAAAGAGATATCTTGCAAGATAGCTTCAGCTTTATATCTTGTAAATGTTGGTTTTGGGGAAAAGAGAACGGTGTAGTGGAGATTAAAGCCTAGAGTCTTGTAGCTCAGAGAAGTTCATTGGAACAGCTTTGAAGTACAGCTGGCAAAAGTAAAAAGAAACACCAAACTGATGTCTTGAGATGAAATGAAAAAAATGTATAAATCACAGCATCCAATCTGGAATATAATGTTGCAGGTTAAGAGCAAAACTCCACAGTCAGTCATGAACTGTTCCCATTGTAAGTTATGTTTCAGACTGTGGTAGAAGATGAGAAGTAAGAATGTATATAGCTTTCTCTGTTTGAAAAAAAGAACCCTCTCTGCATCTGGAAAACTAGCATTAAAAAAAAAAGCTCTTCTGAAAAGCTTGACATGGATGTGCTGAACTAGCTAGTAGTTTTTATGTGAGAGAAATTTAATTCCACTACATTTCCACCCAGTAGCCTGACAATGGCAAGTCCAACAACAGACACATCCCATGAGACTTCTGACCATGTGTTGTCTCTAGTTTCAGTATCCGTTACCTTTGTTTTCTACAGACCTATCAAAGTTTTCACTACCATTTGTTGATTGTTTTTAACTGCACTGTTCTTCCTAGTAATTTCTATGGCATTTTTTTTTGTTTGTTTATACACACCCCACCTTTCCACCCCACTTAAGGGACTTCAAGGCGGCTTACAAAATAATTTCAATACAATAGATTAAAACAATGCTAGAACAGTAAAATAAAAAGCAATGAAAACAATAAAAACAATAAGACACAATTGGCTCAATTGGATCACAGATAAATATGTTTCATAAAAAGGGCCAGCCCCCCAATGTCAACATTTAAAAGCTTCCCTAAAAGTCTTGGGGCTCCACTGAAAGAGGAGCTGTTCTCAATTCCAGGGGAATTGCACATATGGGGGGCACCACCACTGAAAAGGCCCTATTTCTTGCTACCATCCCCCCCCCATTTCTACTAGTGGTGGCACAGTTCGAAGGGCCCCTTCTGATGACCTGAGAGGACAGGTAGGATTATATGATCGGAGAAGCTCCTTCAAATACTCTGAACTTGAGCTGTAAAGGGACATTACATAACTCCTGCTATATTACTTTGAAGCTTACTTAAAATATATTATGAGATAACTTTATAGTTTGTAAACTTTGGTTGCGGGGGGGGGGGGGGAACAGAACATGTGACTGTGGTCTGCTTTACAAAAGAATAACGTCAACCTGCAAAGGGCATAATCCCGCTCCAGTTTAGCACTTTTTGAGTCCAATTGATTTCAGTGAGAAAGTGTCAATCCCATGCTTGAAACTTGTTGTTGACATCCGTGGTATTTCAAATTATTTAACTGAAGCTGGATCTTTCTGAAAAGGGTTTGTAATTCTTACTTGGGTGGTTGTGAAACTCAATCAGAACAAAATACAGCACACAACTTAGATTCAAAGACACCCCCCCCACACACACACACAATTGAATGGCATTTCAGGTTTCACAAGAGGTTTTTCCCTGCCTGCAGCCCTCTATGCCTTATCGTGCATCAACATCATTTGGAAGACCCCCCCCCCCACGTCCTGTGCTTCTCCTGGTGCACAGGGGCTGCAACCAGAAGAGTTGTGACTCCCCATTCTGCAAGTGGAATTGATGTCCAATCTTTCAGGGGGATCTTTGAATCCAAGCCAATGCAAAGTAGATTAGGCTGAAAGTTTCTTCTCCAGTGGCTATCCAGTGCCACTGGACTACTTGGTCCCTGGACCACATGCCACCTGGACCCTAGTGATTAGAAAATGAAGGTATTTTGATTCATCAGAACTGAACGCTTCCCACATGCTTCCCCATATCAACTGAACGCTTTCCACATGCGCTGCCTCTGACGCATTCTCGGCATCACCTGGCAGGACAAAGTTTCTAACAACACAGTCCTGGAACGTGCTGGAATCCCTAGCATGTATGCACTGCTGAAACAGAGATGCCTGCGTTGGCTCGGTCATGTCGTGAGAATGGATGATGGGCGGATCCCAAAGGATCTCCTCTATGGAGAACTTGTGCAAGGAAAGCGCCCTACAGGTAGACCACAGCTGCGATACAAGGACATCTGCAAGAGGGATCTGAAGGCCTTAGGGATGGACCTCAACAAGTAGGAAACCCTGGCCTCTGAGCGGCCTGCTTGGAGGCAGGCTGTGCAGCATGGCCTTTCCCAGTTTGAAGAGACACTTGGCCAACAGTCTGAGGCTAAGAGGCAAAGAAGGAAGACCCATAGCCAGGGAGACAGATCAGGGACAGACTGCACTTGCTCCCGGTGTGGAAGGGATTGTCACTCCCAGATTGGCCTTTTCAGCCACACTAGACGCTGTGCCAGAACCACCTTTCAGAGCGCAATACCATAGTCTTTCGAGACTGAAGGTTGCCAATACGTTTGATTCATGCACAGTATGAGTTTAAGTGTGAACACATATTCAAGCCCTTGTTTAGTAATGAAGTTCTCTGGCTGAAAAAGGGCCAGTCCATGCAAGAAAACCGAGCATTTCTGTCCCTCTTCTCAAATGATCTCTCACCTGTATTTTTGACTTTGCACAGAGGTAACTGCAACCACTTCTGTGATTATGGTAACTACGCGGAATCTCTGAAATGAAAGCTATTCACAATGAAAAGCCTTCTAATGTGGTGCATTGTGTTTTTATGTAGTCTTTTTTTTCATCATGGAAACTCAAGGCAGCCTACATGGAGTTCCCAGGTAGTCACCCATTCAGACATTGACAAGACTTGCTTAGCTTCAGCCACGTGGCTATATGATCTGCCCTCAGGCCATATCCTAGACTAGCAACCCAACACTAAATTACTCCCCATGTGGTGATGCAGCAGCACCAATGTGATGACTGCCAGTGGCATAGCTAAGGAGGTGCAGGGGGTAGCAGTTGCACTGGGTATCAAGCTTTAGGGGGGCAACAAGCTGAGCTTGACACTAGTAACCAAAATTGTGAAAATCTTGGTATGTACAAATAATATCATCATGTTATAGATTATTGGAAAGGTAATTTAATGCAGAGTGCAATGAAACAAACTGTACTGGAATATCTGTTTTCTATCAAACATTATGGCCAATTAACCAGAAAATGAAGTCACGACTGTCTTATGGAACAAAAAGTGGATTTGCTTAACTCCAAACTGACCTATGAGACTGATTGTTCTGAGTGCCAATGAGATGTTGTTATGATACAGCACGGAACTAATAATAACTTTTTATTTTTTTACTTAATTAAATTTGATTTTATCGTGTGGGGGGGCTACAAAATCTTCTTTGACCCCGGGTAGCAGACAGATGCCTTAGCTATGCCACTGACTGGGGGGAGGCAGCACAGCAAGTGGGTGGCGAGCTGATGGGGGAGGGGTGGGTTCCTCCCAATTTTTACTTTTTAAAAAGCCCAGGAGCGATTTCACTTCCTGTTATGACATCACTTCCGTGGCAACATTTAGTGTTTGGCACCGGGCTACATGATCATTAGCTATGCCACTGATGACCGGTGTATCCTGCAGGGGAGTTTTGTCCTCTTTGGAGTATGGAAACATTTGTTCCCTTGTCCCAGGGTAAGCCAATGCCAGCCTGCTGGATCTATAGCTGGCATATGTCTGCATGAATCTTCGTTGTGGGATCAAGGCTGGGTTAGGATTCTGGATGCTGCTGCTGCTGAACCTGCCCCTTCCCAGTCAGCCCTGATGCCCATAGTCTACTGGTCCCCAGAGCTGGCCACTCACTGTTTGCAGCAGCAGCATGCCACATGGTCCAATGTGTCACCTTTTGTGACAGCTAGAAACCACCTTTGTTGCCAGAATGCTTACTCTGATGGCGTACAGCACCAATAAGAGTGGGCTATAGGTCTCAAGCATATAACCCCATCACCAAATGAAATTTGAGACAGGACAATTGGGTGGATGGGACTGAACTTTAAACTGAGTTTGAAAATTTGATTCTGCCCAGTCCTTTATATTAGGATTTCTAGCACAAATATTTTACATCTTTGCTTAATCATTTCATGATATTTTACTTCAGGTAATTGTAAATATTGTCATTTGCCTACATCAGCATAGTAAAATGCTGGGATATTTTGTCCAGATATCATGCCTTAACCATAAGGTTTATTAAATATCTGTAACAGTTGCACAGATGTATCCAAGCAAACTTAAAAGAGGGAACTACAGTAATGAGTTCTGAAATCACAGAACTGTGAATGAAACCCTAATGTGTTCAGCCAATGGGCACCAAAGTTTATCAGCCTAAAATCTGGTCACCTTGAAAGTTGCTCCATCTTGAAGGTTTTACCTTTCAAGTTTTGTCACACCCATTAAATTTCCATATTGATCTTTAATGAATCCACATCAAGTTGCTAATTAGATTCCTGGTTTTGTAATATGCCTAGATTTTCAAGCTTGGGGTTTGTTTTTTATCTCTAAATCTGCACAGGTATACACTGGTGGCAAAATATGAAATGTGTAATGTGTTTATGACAAACATATAAGATCCAGAATGGTCTAATTCATAACTCATTTTTCCTTACATTTTTGCTTCTGGTTGGTGGATCTGTGACCTTGAGAAATTCCAAAAGAGATTTAAGCTCATTCTCACTGATCCTAAAGCCCCACAACTGAATTTCTGATTAATGTAAAGACATGAAGAAAGTCCAACTGAAGTGTTTATGTTTTCTTTCAGATCGTATTGCTAAAAGTATACTCAGAGCAAAAAATGTTAAGATATTTCATACTGTCTTACTTAAATCTGAACAGAAGAGCTATTCTGCTCAACTTTTTGTGCAGTGGATGAATATTCATCACCATATGTCAAGGAACTCAATATGGGGCTATATCACTCTAGTTGCAATCATATGTGCACTTTTCTGGGAGTAAGCCCTACTGAACATAATGAGATTGACTTCTGAGCAGACATGCATAGAATTGTGTTGTCTGTCGTCATGTTCACAGAACTAGGAGCACACAAGTGGGAACTTGCACCTTTGCAACAACTAGTTGTTGCACCTTTGCAACAACTCACAATGAGGAGGGAAAGGCAGTTAGAAACATATGTCTTAGAATCTTCCTAGGTACCCTGCCTCACACCAGGAGTTCCAACTCCACTATTGCAACTGGAGCTGCATGGACAAAAACCCCACAAAGGTAAGCTGGAGAAGGTGAGCCCATACCTCAAAATGGGATTCCTCAACACCCCTCCATCCTTCACCCCGGGTACCCCAAACTATGGCAACCAAGTGTTTGTCCTTCCCACTTCACGTGATGTGCCAGCTTAACAAGAAACTGTGTCCCTCTTATAGGAGACACGGGGTAAGTTTGAAATTTGCAGAAAGGGGGCCACAAACCCACAAGTGTAGGTGACCTCTGACCTGGCACTGGTGCTCGCACAGCCACCTTTGTTGTCGGTGAGCATCAGGCACAGCACTCCATTTACCATCAATGCTGGCCAAATTCTAATGATTTGTTCTTTCTTGCAGGATCAAAGCCAAGCCATATGGAGCAGTACAGTCAGTAACTGTACATCCAGTCCACTGCAGCTCCCCATATGGGAGGGGTAAGTATTGCCTTAATGAGCACCTTCCCCCGCCCCCCCACAGATGAATCCCAGATATGGTCCTTATGGGAATTATCCTTAGAAGAGTGGGAGGCTGGCTAGGGAGTGCAAAATGGCAGTCATCCCATTCAGCAATAAACAGCCAGTCACAGGAACTGTGTTATTCCCACTGCTCATGACATGTGCTCTTTCTTGTTTCTCTACAGGCAACCAGCCAGCTCTCCAACACTTGCAAAGGCAAAGATTTTTTCCATCCCCATTCCGTGAAAATCACTGATGAAGCTTATGACGGCAATGAGTGAGGGCCAGCAAGGCCTCTCTCCATTTTGCCAACTTCCTCTACCTGTGGCTCCTGTGCCTTTCCAGGGCATGTGACAGACAGTACTCTCCAAAGGGATGCAGTAAGGGGGAAACTGCACTGCACCTGTTATCCTGCTGTTTGTCCTGCATCTCTCACAGGCACAGGAGCCTGGTGGAAGAGAAAGGGTGGAAATCCCTTTCCAATATTCTGGTTGCAAGACTCACTCCACCACTGTTGATGTTAAATAAAAGCTGTGACTTTTTCTACCATGTCTTTCTCTTCCAATAACAGGCATTCTGCACCCTGTTATTCACTTCAACTACCCACCCAAAGGGGCACATGCACTGGAAGGCAGGGGGAAGAGGACTCCCTGAACCAATTTTTGATCAGGGTTGGGGATCTGCATTTCATCCAGGACATCTGGAGGCCCCAGACTCCAGCCTGCTTCCGTTACTGCCAATGTGTCAATAGACCAACAGTGCAATCCTATTCATGTCTTCTCAGAAGTAAATCCCATTGTGTTCCATGAGGCTTACTTCCAGAAAAATGTGTGTAGGATTGAAGCTCAAGTGATATTGTCATTATAAGGAGTGGAGGAAGAATGACTGATACCGAACTCCTCTGGGGGAAAAATGGCAGCAGTTACTGGCCATCAACCAAAGAACATGGGGGACATGTCACTGGATGGAATGAAAGGAGCTGGGCCAAAATAAATGGCATTCTGGGGCATGACTGCATCTGTCACCATTGGTCCTTTTACCAGTCCACCTGAGTAGCTGTGTTAGAGCACAACATGTGACTGTTTGACAGTTCACAGTCCTTTTCTCTGCAACACAGTGGCCAAGGATTGAGCCACATAGCTCTTACGTACTGAGCCTGTGCTATTCCGTGACGAGGCTGTACTTCCATTTTGGACTACGTGGCTGTGTCTTCCTGGGTGCTAAACATGAAACTGGAGAGGGAAAGGATGTGTCACTGGCAGGGTACCTGGGAGATTCTGATGTTCTGGTGACAGGCAGTCCAAAACCGAGCTGCCAGGCTGCAGGGCTGCAGGGCTGCCAATATGTTGGCTGCCAACATATTGCCAACACAGCATCCTAAACATTCTGGGCAGCTGCTCAGGGGGGACATTTGTCCTCTTCCCCTGAGTAAGGAGAGTAGCCCTGCAATGAGGCTGCTCGACTCTGCACTGGCTATTTAGTCAGTACAGATAAGGGAGTCCTGTGTCAGACTGGGAGGACTGATGTGGGCCTCTGGAACCGGCGGAGCTGATCTCTGCCAGGCCCACCCCCCCTCCTGCCCTGCTCTCTCCCCCATCACACCTCACACCTTCTCCCTACCCTCCTCTACCCCGGAACACATTTCCCTGCCTCCCCCATGCCCCCACTTACCTCTCCACCACCTGGTGCTCCACCATCCCCCAACAGGTGCCAGCCCAGCACAGGCTTGTGTCAAGCCTGCTCCAGTTTTGGGCCAGCACTAACCCCTGCAAACATGCCTTATGGCATGTTTGCGACAGTGCACACCGGTGGTGAGCCAGTGCACATTGTATAGGATTGGGCCCTAGTGGAAGTTGGGGGTTTAGATTTGCTTCCACCCCCTTTCATCTAAAATCACTGATAGAGTACCTAAGACAGTGGTTCTCCCACATTTAGCACCAGGACCCACTTCTTAGAATGAGAATCTGTCATGACCCACCGGAAGTGATGTCATGCCCAGAAGTGACATCATCAAGCAGGAAAATGTTTAAGAATCCTAGGCTGCAATCCTGCCCACACTTACCCAGGAGTAAGTCCCATTTACCATCATTGTTAAAAGAATATACATAATAGCTTGTTAAAAGTACAGGCCTGTAACATTTCCTCAAATGCAATCACAGACCATGGGAGCATCAAGGCTAATATATTAAAAATAAAATATTGAAATGAATGTGGACCCACCTGAAGTGGGCTCGTGGCCCACCTAGTGACTCCTGACCCACAGTTTGAGAAGCACTGACCTAAGGTTTGCTTTGCAGTGATCTCTTCAATACCTCTTCATAGTTGAAGCCCAGATCAGATATTGCAGTATGTTTTTCCCATAGGACTATCAGCAACTCTTGATACTTTTATTATGGTTTTTCTCCCTTGTGCATAGGAAATGACCTTATGCTAAGCCAGATAATTGATCCATGAGCTCAGTACTATCTGCACTGAGTGGCAGTGGCCTCCAGGGTTCTTTCTCAGGTCTACCTGGAGATGTTAGGTGCTTCTAACAGGACCTTCTGTGTGTGAAGCAGTGGCTCTGTCACTGAGCTACAGTCAATCCCAGAGACTGTTGGGTATTGTAAATGTAAGCATTCCAAAGCACCTTCACCAGGACATCAATGCAAATGTGAGGTTTGGAGCATTCTAATGATGAGTGTATAGATAGCATTTTTCCCAAGGCAGAATTTTAAAAAAACTTTTCTCATAGAGAACATATCTGTTCACCTTGCATGCCTCGTACCACTTGGCTATGGAGCTAACTGGGTGTTAGCAGTGGATTTGATTGGCATTCTTTCCTTCCATGTTTCACTTAGTCTGTATGCCTGGCAACAGGATGGCTGTTTGCAGGCTACCTTTCAGCTTCAAACTCCCATCTGCAGAGATTCCTGGAGTTGGTGCTGTAGGTCTTAGTTACTGCATGCCCATCCACTTTTCTCTCCTGGTCTATTCAGCAGCAGGGGCTGTGGTCTCCTTCTGGCTGCCTGTAAATCGTGTGTGGAAGAGTGTGTATGCACTGGATCGGGTGATATCTTGGGGGCCTTTGACCATTGTTGTGTTTAGTAAGTGCCTTCTTTGTATAGCTAATTTGGGGATATTTTTGATGGGAAAACTCATAGCTGATGTGTGATGGCTGAATTACAGGAACGCCCTGTATGCGTGTCTGTCTGTGCACAAGTGCTGCAGCATTAACTTTTGTTTCTACAGCTGTGGTGTTGCCTTTGGTGGAACATAGGATCGCAATATATTACACCTGCATTACACCTATATATTACACCTGCATTAGCAGCTAGTGAAACTTCAGGGCCACTGGTTTCAATGAGATTTCAGTGTGCTGTGCTCCAGTTGCTGTCCATAATAGTTTGTGTCTATTAGGTATAATAACAGTGCTCAAAATCTGTTCATGCTAGATCCTAAGATTTTTATTGCACCTATATAGTACACCAATATATTTTAGGATACATCTGGGCAGAACTCAACAGAAGAGGGTTGTAATTCAGCAGACATATAGTAATTTGTCACAAATCACAGTTTTGGTGCATTATGGGCTTGGTAACGGTGTGCTATCTTGAAAACTTGCCGCAGTCAAATATGTAAAAATTAGCTTTTGAAAGTATCAGATTGTTGTTTATTCACATTTGGGCTTTGGTATATAGCTGGAGTTGTTGCCTTATCCAGACAGAAGTCTTGTACTTTTAGCAGCTACATGACAGATGGAAATTCCACAGGTGCACTGCTCTGGCCACCTCTTAATCTCCAGACCAGCAGACATCTGTCTACTATATTTTACTTACCAAATAACTGTTAATAAGTAGATGATTCTTTCAGTTATAAAGGAGACCAACCTACTTCTTTTCATCAAGAAGTTTAGAAAGAGAAAGCTATGTAGACAATGAAAACACCACCACTAAATGGATCACAAAAGTGCATTCATTCATTCATTCATTCATTCATTCATTCAGACATGCGTACATGATCACCATCTGTGCACATGGCACTTTACAATGTAGTGCAAGCAAAGGAAAACAGAAAGTTTCTGCCCCAGGGAGTATGCAGTCTAGTAACTCATTGTTGAGCAGTTAGTCATAGAAGATTAGGCAAACAAACAAATAAAACCCTATTGGCTAAACCAAAAACATGTTTCAAAGTTTGAGGAGGACTGATTTTTGGGAAGGTAGCCCACGGTTGTCAAAAGAAGAGAGAAGTATTAGTAACACGCTATGACAGAGAATCGGTTAGCCCAGAAACAAAAGATCATTTTTCAACTTTACAAAGCATGACTCATTGTTGTGGCATATTACAGGACATCAAATAAACTAAAAATAAAGAGTCTCTACCACCAAAATGAGAACTGTTGCAGAATGAGAATTAGTTAGAACATTTTTTTTAAATCTATTAATGCAAGGAAGTGCCATTTCAGATTTTTATATGCCTGTGTATGTGTGAAAATGTGCATATTGACACACATGAATGACAAAGGGATTATGGGAAAGCTGAACCTTCCTGCCATTGCATTTCTCAGTCCTGTGAACAGAAGACTGAGAAACTTTACAGTATCTGCATGTTTCTTAGAGTGAAACAGGAACTAAACAAGCCAGCATATCATTTGTGCACATGTAACTGAATTGCCTTTTGAGAAGATGAAATTAGACACATGTGTAGGTAGCCAAATTTATTTAAAAAAAACACATTTAATAGAATCTGAAATCGCGGCTCCATTCTTTCCAGTTCTTTATCAACAAAGGACTTAAAATCTGATAGCCCAGTTAAGATGTCCCCGAAACCAGGGGACATCCACTAAAACTGAGTGTTGGGAGAGTTAGGACAGACAAAAGAAAATATTTCTTTACTCAGTGTATAGTTAGTCTGCGGAACTCCTTGCCACATGATGTGCTGATGGCATCTGGCCTAGATGCCTTTAAAAGGGGATCATATGCTGGTCTGAGACCATTAAATAAACTACTACTACTACTACTACTACTACTACTACTACTACTACTAAAAGGGAATTGGACAAATTTCTGTAGGAAAAATCCATCACGGGTTACAAGCCATGATGTGTATGTGCAACCTCCTAATTTTAGAAATGGGTTATGTCAGAATGCCAGATGCAAGGGAGGGCACCAGGATGCAGGTCTCCTGTTGTCTTGTGTGCTCCCTGGGGCATGTGGTGGGCCACTGTGAGATACAGGAAGCTGCACTAGATGAGCATATGGCCTGATCCAGAGGGGCCATTCATACGTTCTTAAGAATATGTGTATACTAGAAGCATCAATCACTTTTACAGAGATGTGTGTGACTTTTCATAGGCCAAACAAACTTTTCAAATGTAAATGCATTTTAAACTGTCTTTGCCATAATGTTTTGCAAGGAGTCCTGAAAGGTGGTACCCTTTAAGGAGATTAGAGAGATCTGACAGTGAATCAACAACCTCTGATCCTCCCTTATATGGAGTCAGACCGCTGGTCCATCCTGTCTGGCATTGGCTCTGCAGAGCCTTAGGCTGAGGTCTTTCTGAATCCTGCCATCTGTGATCCATTTTAACTGACATAAGCTTTCATAAGTTAAAATGACATGCCTCAGGTGCAGATAGAAGAATGGGAGCTTCTTCGAACTGGGGCCTTCTGCCCACCAAGATCACCACTAAGCTGCATTGTTGCCTGCTACTGCCATTTTACTGCAGCTGCCTGGCCGCCCAGTTCCTGCATCATATAATAATAATAATAATAATAATAATAATAATAATAATAATACAGGTATTTCTATACTGCCTTTCTTGGTCCTCAGATTTCTCCTTAGACTTTATTCAAGGCGGTTTACATACGCAGGCAATTTTTAAATCCCCGTAAGGATTTTTACAATTTGAAAGAAGGTTTCTATCTTTCAAGAAACCACAACATTCAAGTGTTACTTTCTTGATCTGGTCGCACATTCTGGCCTCCATCCTCCCACACTCAGAGCAGATGGAATAGCTCGGCTCAGCTTGTCAGCTGCTTCAAGGTCGCACAGTGCCGGTGGCCTCGAACTGGCGACCTTCGGATGTTATCTTCAGGCAAATGGAGGCTCAACCCTCTAGACCAGACCTCCTGCCCCCTGCCCATCTACCTACAGTCTTTTACTTCTGCTATTCTGGTTGAACTTCTAAGACTCTGTCTGAAGCCACAGGCTCCTCCCTAAGTTCATTGGAAGAATGTAGACTTTGGCCTATGAAAACTCATGCCACAATGTATTTCATAGCTTCAGGTCCCACAGGAACCTTTGTTATTTTGTGTTCTTCAGAGGATGGTTGTGAGAATGTGCAGTGAAATTCTTGCTTAGGCAGAATGATACTTTATTCCTAGGTGGTGATGGTTTCTGTTCATTTACTCCATAGCAGTGGCCTCCATTTTGGCCTCACCCTGACCTTGGAAGCAAAACATCCCAGGGCTTTTTCTCGCTGGGTAATCCAGCATGGGGTGACTCATATAGCAGCATGTGTGCTCTGAACTCATTGAGATGCATTGTGTTTGGGGTGATAGAAGGTAATACAAATGCTCTGCCTGTTGCGGTTGTATGCCATCTCTGCTGTGACATTTCTGTGGCACAATATTGAACAAGGAAATAACGGGTTATAGTAGGAGGCATTTCAAAGGAAAACGGAGAATGAAAGAGAGCACCAAGCAGAAATTAACAGCCTGCTATCTTTGGATTGATATGACATTTATCTTCACAAGTGATGTTGTCAGGTGTCATGAATGAATAAGCAAAGATCAATATTATCAGATTAAGTTCTCTGAATGTTTATATCCTTTGGGTTGCCTTCTCTTTATGTCTGCCCTAAAAGGTCAGGCAGGAGTTTCACAGTATAATGCTGAATGCAGAATATGAAATGTGGCAGTGTCTGTGACTTATGACTTTGCAATTATTCTGGCTGATAATAAAGCTGCTAATGATATTTGTGTCTGATGGTTCATGTTGACTATTCAGAAGATAAGTGAGCTTTATAAATGCCCTTTTATTTCTCCATCTGCCCATACAAGTTCAAATGAATGGTCTGTTCTTCGGAAGAGAAATATTAGATAAATTTGATTAAAACATTTTCATTTTATTTCCTTGTAGTCATTACTGATTAACTGAGGTCAATCCTCGCTAATGCCTCAGAAGAATAGTTGTTTCTTCATGAGACCAAAAAGAAAAGGGTTATCAGAGTAATGGAAGCATTATGGGTAAATAGCCACTATGTTTTAACACTGTTTTGCATCCTTTGAATCAAATGTACCTATATTCCTTTATTCATGCACACCAACACTCTTGCAACAACTCTTGCAACAAACAGGTTTTTGCTAGGTTTAAAAAAATCTGGGGGGGACGGACCTAGGGTTAGGAATATATGCAAAGTATAACATGTTTCTCAGTGATCTGTATCCTAATGCAAGTGGTCTTCAACCTTTTTTGTGCCATGACCCCAATAAATGAAACTGGAGACCCAGTGTCAATCCTGCACCCTTCCTGGAACCCTATCTGCCCGCCCCTGTCACCACCCACTCCCTGCCCCCTACATCCTTCCTGCACTGTTCACTGTAACCAAACAATCTTATTAGAGACAGCAGCAAAAGTTACCATGAAGCCTGGCACTAATGAAAGCTATTTTAGCACAATTGCTAAGAACCTGACAAGACTGGGACATAATCTCCTGGTATCTGAAGGGCTATACCAGATGCCTCCCTCTTTCTTTGGTGGTGCTCTAGTCCAGTGGTCTTCAAACTTTTTCATTTTCATAAATTCCCACAACTGAGGCTTTGCAAACCCGTTACAGTCTTGACCCCAAGGTTGACGAATACTATCCTAAGAGCTTCCTCCATCTGTGCAACAGGGGGAGATGCAGTTTTTGCTAGTCTCCCCTTTCCTCTGCGGCCCTTTTTTGCCCCTCCAGAATCTGTTTCAGAGGATCTCCCAGATGTGAATTGAAGATGCTCTTAGGGCATAGTGTGTTTTTTAACCTTCTGAAACCTGCTTCTCAAACAACCAGTTTATAGCCACAAAGTCCCTATACGAGAGATTGTGTGGAATTTACACCTGCATAGAGACTTTGTGGCCACTCTGTACACTGCTGTGGGAGATTCAGATGTCTTGCTCTCAAAATTGCAAAAAATTTCCTAATGTTTGCACCACACTGTTTTGACAGTGCGAGCATGTGGGTTTTTATTTCCGTCACCTACAAACGTATTGATTGCAACAATGCAATATAGAATGTGGTTGTGTGAGCTTCAGAACACTTGTTGGGTGATGCATGAAACTTACTACTGGTCAGGATGGAGTCATTCCCAATTCCTAAGGATATGTGCTATTTTCCAAGCTCTATCTGGAGATGCCAGGAATTGAACCTTGGTTCTTCTGTGCGGAAAGCATGTCTTCTACCACCGTGCAACAGTGCTGTCTCCTAACTCCAAGTTTGATGACTTCCTTTCTATAGCCTTGAAGTATATATCTTCTGATTTTAAAAAAAACTCACTACAAAAGGTGTGCAACAAACAAACGTGCAAGTATAGCATGTAATCCTGCAAGCACTCTTGCGATAAAACCGTTCTGGAAGTAATACCCTCATCCAGTGGTACTCAAACTTTTCCTGCGAGTGGCTCCCTTGACCCCTGTGGCTGTTGGCCATGACTCCCCATCATGTTCCTGAGGGCTGGAAGTGACATCATTAAACAGGAAGTGGCCAGAAATATTAACTATATTAAATATATTAAATATAATATCCTCATATTTACCCAAACTTGCAAACTGTAGGAGCTCAGATCTTTGCAGGGCAATTAGCAGCTAACTGATTTTCAAATAACCCCAGGACTTGAGGCAGTTAATTATCTGATCTTTCCATTATCCTGTTTTCTGTGGGACCCACCAGAAATCAGGTCCTGATCCACAGTTTGAGGAAACGCTGACCTATTCACTAAAAACATTTGTAATAATCAGCCTTAGAGATGCTGCTTACTCTTGGAGTCATTTCTGCAGCAGCTTACCACTAACAAATGGCATTCATTAAACTAGACAGTTTGTGTGTCTGAGTTCAAATCACTGTTGTGCTGTACCTTATTACTTAAGTAAATAGTGAAGAAATACTTCAGCATTATTTACTAAATAAGGTACAGTAGAACTTAAGCTATATTGACTCAGAGATACAAACTGCCCAGCTGAATGAACACTCCCACAACCTCATTTATACTCTCACATTCTTTACCTCAATTGTTGCTACCAGCTCGATAAATGAGTGAATTATGAATTAGAGATATTTCATACATATGCACTGTCATGAGCAAAGGTTGCACAAATTGGTTTTTCTGTGAGAAGTCAGCTAGAATTCAAAATATGAGTTGCTGTCCAAAACCCTTTAGTTCAAAAAGAACCGGAAGGCAGTTTTGTTTAAAATTCCCTCCAAAAGGAGTGACCAAAAGGTGACCAATAAGTGACCAATATATACCCTTTAGTTGCTTTAAAGGGTATATAACAGCCATCTCTGAACCATTACATGGAAGTTGAAGTTGGCAGAGAATAGCTAAATCACTGAGCTGCATCGCTGCTAGATTGCCCAGTTGAACTCATTAAGAGAAATATTGCTACCAAAGATGCCCTTTGAAGAGTTATGAGACTCTGCTTCATTCCTGCCTAAGTTCTGGCACTCCATCAGAACTTAGGCAGGAATGAAGCAGAGTCTCATAACTCTTCAAAGGGCATCTTTGGTAGCAATATTTCTGTTCTGGCACTGATGGAGTGCCAGAACTTAGGCAGGAATGAAGGTCACTGGAGGTTGAGCCAGACTTGGGGGTTAAAAACCTGGAAGGGAAAGCATTGTTACTCCCTCAGTTCACTGTCTGATCTGTGTTTATCACCATGTCAACAGAACACCACATGGGTGGTTTTATTGCCTTCTACATAGAACTCAATCAGTCCCATAATGAGGTTTTTATTAGTGATTCATAAGCCACACCCAATTTCAGCTTTCTACCTTATCAGGAAATGGGAGCTAAATTGCTGAGTCAGTGAGTCGGGGCAATGCAAACACCACATAGGATGTTTTACTGCCTTTCTACCTAGAACACAACATAGTTTTTATTAATTTGCAACAGGCATGCCAAATTTCTGGTTTCTCAGTTAAAGGTAAATAGAAGATCCATTGATGAGTTAGTAAGTCAAGGCTTTTGCTTTGCGAGAGACAATTACTTTCTTGCAGTATCCTGAATTATGGGTTTCTTTGTCTTTCAGCTTCAGAAATGGAGAAACCCGTCTAAAGAAGATCCAACCTGACCTCTCGCCCAAGTTCGTTTTCCTAAAGACTCTGGCTCTTTTGCTACATCCTTTTCAGGATGGCTGAAAAGGCTCCTCCAGGGATCAACAAAAATTCTTCAAAGTCCACCCAGTCCCTTCCACCTGAACCAGTGGAGATAATCAGGAGCAAAGCATGTTCAAGAAGAGTCAAAATCAACGTAGGTGGTCTCAATCATGAAGTTCTATGGAGGACTTTAGATAGACTTCCACGGACACGATTAGGGAAGCTCAGAGACTGCAATAGTCATGAATCCTTACTAGAAGTATGCGATGACTATAATCTCAATGAAAATGAATATTTCTTTGATCGACACCCTGGTGCTTTCACTTCCATTTTAAATTTCTACAGGACGGGGAAGCTGCACATGATGGAGGAAATGTGTGCTCTCTCGTTTGGCCAAGAGCTAGATTTCTGGGGTATTGATGAAATATATTTAGAGTCTTGTTGCCAGGCAAGATACCATCAGAAGAAAGAGCAAATGAATGAAGAACTAAGGAGAGAGGCAGAGACAATGAGAGAAAGAGAAGGGGAAGAGTTTGATAATACCTGCTGCCCCGAGAAAAGGAAAAAACTCTGGGACTTGCTGGAGAAACCCAACTCCTCAGTAGCTGCAAAGGTAGGACAAAAGACCAAGGTTAAAGCGAAACCATTTAGAATATTGGTTTGTGATACATATACACCAAAATGTATTGATATGCTTTGCTGACAACATTTATGATAAAGAGTACAGGTAGTGTGGACTTAGATGTATATAATCTTTTGTCTTTTTCCTTTTGGTGTGTGCTCAAAAAGCAGAAGCTTCTAACCAAAGGGTTGTGTAAGATTTCTTTGTACGCTGTGCCCTTGTGCAAGTGATTTGTTCCAACTCTTGTATGTCAAGCAATCCCCTGAACCTGAAGGACCTCTGGGACTAGTACAATATGAATAAAGGATGTGAGATTAAAAAAAAATATGAGGGAGTCTTGCTGCACACATAGACATGTTTGAATGTGCCTACAAGTTTCTGGAAAATACTAATTGGTCAGCTGAATACCAAATAATTATATCTTTATTTGCTTGTTCTCTTTTGCTTTAAGTGATGGGTGAATTAAGGAGATGATACAGTTCTGTTCTACCTTTAGTTTGCTCCCATTGATGTCAGGAGTGAAGTTTCCACTTGCCTGAGTGAACACTGGGTTGGACCTGCACAGTGTTTCTTTGAAAATCTTAAACGAATCTTCAGTTTGTCTTCCTAGATGACAAGTCTTTTTCAAATAGTTTGGCAAATAGCAGTACACCTTTAACTGACAAGGTATCATGGAGAAGGTGTCATCTAGGCAAGACCGTTTTTAAAAACAAAGTCTAATTGTTTAATGGGTTTAAATCTCTCCCTCACTTTTTTTCTGTGTATTTGTAACATGCAAGATGTTTTTCCATTGACTGGCCGAAGGAAGTGAAGTTTCTTTTCCATTTGTCTGTAGGCTTGTGCGTGTGGGGCACACTTTAAAAAATAAAATACAGGGGTGTCCCCCTGTATCCGTGGATCCAGTATCCAATGTTTTACTTACCTACGGATCCGCAAATTTGGGGGGAACCCCCATGTTCCCCAGTATAGTACCATTGTGTGTCTTTACTAGCATTGGAAGTACAGGTGTTTCTTGTTAACAAACATTCTTGCTCAACTGTGGGCCTGCAGGCAAGTAGCCTGCATGCGAGAGGGAAACTATTCTGTTTCCACTCAGTAGAGTGCAGGCTGGCTGCCTGCACGTCCCATTCTTCAGTTGAGCAAGAATGTTTGTTAGCAAGAAAGACCCGTACTTCCATCGCTGCCAAAAACAAAGGTAATGGGCATGGAAGGAGTGGGGGGCCACTATTTATTTTGTGTTCCTCCTTATCCATGTTTTTCCTATCAGTGGGGGAGGAGGAAGAACGGAACCCCCATGGATACAGGTGTGTGTGTCTGTATGTTAATATGCTAGTTGTACAGACTACAGCCTTCTTGTACCTGGTTCGTGGGCAGTTGTGTTTGTGCTTTTCCTCCAGCATTCCAAAATGGGGCTCACACATTTCCTTTATATTGAGATGTATAAGTACAGGTTGAGCATCCCTTATTTCGAAACATGGAACTTTGAGTGCCAACATAACTTTTTTTTTCTTTTTTACCTAAAGAAATAAAATCACCAACTGTTTTTCGTGCGCAGACCTTGTTTTGTGCACACAATTATAAAAGATATTGTATAAAATTACCTTCAGGCTATATGTATAAGGGGTATATGAAACATAAAAATGTGTTTAGATTTGGGCCCCGTTCCCAAGGTCTCTCAGTATGTATATGCAAGTATTCCGAAATACAGAATAATCTGATATCCAAAACACCTCTGCTCCCAAGTATTTTGGATAAGGGATGCCTAACCTGTATCAGGTATGGGAGATGGAGGCAGTTCATACATTGGACCAGGACAAAAATGCTTGAGCCCCCATCAGTAGTTGCAGAAGAAACACAAAAACAAGAAACACAAGTTACTCTTCACCCCATCACCCCTCCTACCATCTCAAGATGTAGTGTCTGAAATCACTCTTAGGTGATAAGGGCACCCAGTTTAATTTGACTGCAAAGGATGTATAGAAATAATCTGTTGCCTAATAAATATGGTATTATGCTGCAATTGTCATTCATTCTGACCACAGTTCAGAATGATCTTATATTAAAGTAGCCCTATAGGCTTAATGGGACCACATAAAATGAATATGTTGTTGCGTGTAGCCAGTGCTTGTTTCGTTCTCAAATTTTTAAGCCTCCATTCTGGCTCAAATGTATTCTCAAAGTCTAATTTATGAATTAACTAATTTACGCACATGAGAAAATGTCCCTACCTTACAATTTGTTTTGCCTCCTATTTCACGTTCCTCTGAATTATAACCTCAAGCTCTGATACAGTATTTCTGCTTCAACAGTACAATACCTTCATGCATCTAATTCCTAGTTTATTATTAGGAAACAACAGGTGCCAAGGCTTATCTCTGTAGTGTGTTATTCTGCCTGTGTTTATTCTGTCTGTACAAACAGAATTGAAATTGTAGTCTTTGTAGACCCAGAAGCCATATGTTACTAGCTAGCTGTGTGCTCAAGATCCCAGAGACCAGTATGGTGGAGACTGGGCATATGACTGAGCAGACATACTGAATCCCTGTAGAACAAGATATCAGAAGCTGTCAGCAATATGGGCATCTAACTGATGCAAAACCTATGGCTGTCAGGTTTGCAAAGTACTATATAGTTGGCCTGTCTTCTCTTAAGGAAAGGAAATGACTTTGATTGAATTAACTATTGCCTGGACATGCTGAGACTTTTAGCTAATCCATTGTGAAATTATTCTAGTTCTGGGAAATGCATGGACTGCAATTCATACAACTGGATTCCGAAAGCTGATTTTGGGAATACTTTTACCCAGGGCTGGTCCAGCCATGAGTTGAGTTGAAACTTCACCTCCAATGGCAGCTGGGGGAAATGGCAAGCTGGCAAGAGGTGTTAATATCCTGCATTTGCCCACCACCTCCCTTGGCCCACTGGTTGCTAGGTGGCTGGCTCCATCCTCTTCTTGTATGTTAGCGCATGACATCCAGGTCCGCCACCACTTATTCTAGTGGTCAGTGATAGGAACACTGTAGGCTCCCATAATTCCCTCCATTGGCCTCTAAAAGAAACAACAGCAGAGACAGATGCTGGAGAAGGAGGTAAGTGGAAATCACAAGTGGGAGGGGTGGTGGGACTGGTGTTGGTGGCTGCAGCTATTTACCTTCTCCTCCAGTGTCCATCACCACTTCTTCTAATGGCTCGTAGAGGGGATGCTGAGAGCATTCCAGCATTTCCTCCACTGGCCAGTCAAGAAATAGCAGCTGAAGTCAGAAAAGAAGATAAGCTTAACTTATCCTTTTTGTACGCTGTCTGAGTGCACCAGAAGATGAGGGGCTGCCAAGCAGGCAATGGGTGGGTGTGCACAAACCCCTAATGTACACAGTTGATACTATGTGCTTGGGAGAGTGCAGTTTGTGTGTGCACATTCTCATGAGAGTAGAAGCAGGGACAATAGAATGGGAGCAGAAGAATTGGGGGGTGGGTGGGTTCAGGTGATGGTTTGCTGTGGAGTGGAATGCATCTACCCCAGAAATGTCTTATCAGTTTTATATAGTAGTTTAATTGTCATGGCTTTTCCGAAAGAATTCTAGGAATTATAGAATGCATTGGTGAGTGTGCTAATGGAGTTTTAGCTGCCTCACAGAACCAGAATTCCTAGGGTTCTCCATGGCGAGAGAGAATTACTGTTAAACTACTTGTCTGTAGTTTAGGTAGAACCTTACAATTGTTTGAACAGAGTAGAACTTGCTGGCTCACAGCAACAGAAAATGAGATACCCTTGGTATATTCACACCAAATCCTTTGACCTGCTGCCTCAGAACAATATTGGTCCAGAAGTTATATATCATGAGACAAGTTACAACATATGCAGGTGTGCGTCATTCAACCACCTTCCACTTAGATGCATCTACAAGGTGGTCAAAGCACAACAAAGAGGCTCTTAATGAGGCAGTCAGAATTCCCATAACCTGCAGCAGAGTGTCTGTTTACGCAACAGAGAGGCTCTGAATGCAAAGAAGAGGCAATCTATCTTCAGTAACCTGTGCAGCCAGCTAGTGTCTGGCAGGGAGTGTCTGTTCACGCAACAAAGGCACTAGATTGGGCTGAATGTTTGCTTAACAACCTAATCAGATAACAGTGGGGATTGGAGACCATCTCCCTGTCGTTAAATGACACACACCTGTATTTGAATCATTGCATTATCACAACTGTTATAATTGTTGAAGTAGCAACTTTTTCCAATTTGATACCTGAATCTGTGAGGGGAGCCCTGCGCAACCATCCACAGGGTTCCCCAATGTTCCAAAAGTGAAAGCAGAGCAATCATGTCCCATCTCTGCAAAACTGGAAGTGGAGTGCGATTGCTGCGTTTTCTCTTTTTAAGAGCTGGAGAGCCCTGCAGACACTCACGCAGGGCTCCCTGCACCCCCTGGGAGGTTGCTGTAGGAATGGTAAGTAAATGCCAGTCCCTGTGCCCCCCTTAGTGATGCGATCCTGGGGATCGTGTCGCTGCTTCCCCCTGCCCCTGTCCCTTAAAGGGACAGAGGCCAGGGCTCTCTGGCTGGGGCATCGCGACGCCCCAGTTTAAGAAGCCCAGCTATAGTCTAATGGCAGTTTTAAATTGATTTTGTTTTAAAAGCTTGCACATGTGGACTAGTGAATCCATCACTAAAATATTATTTACCTTCTTTCTAAATAAGGCATCATGTAACTAATGAGTCAGCATTATTTTTAGCTGGCAGAACTTTGAAAAAAAAAAAAAAGAAGACCAGCATTGGAACAGTACAAGCCTGGTGGCATTTTGTTATCTTGATGAGTTCTATATATGAGTATTTTCTGAATCATATCTAGAACTATTGGCTACTGCATATTCCTGTGTTATTATTGAATTCTAAAGTTTGAATAAAACAAACAACATTCCCACTGGAAGTAACCTGTTAGCTGTTGACAGTTCTTCATAACTCAGATACTTAGTGAAGGTAAGACCAGGGACAGGGAGCCAAACTCAGACCATCTATCAATGGATTCCAGCAGCTGTGGCAGTGACTATCCCCATTCATCAAATGCGCAGAGGAAAGAGGTTCTTTCTGTCATGAGCTATGAAAGAGGACTCCATTGGTTTGACAGAGTTTTATGAATAAAGCGACACAGAAGTCGCACTTCCACTGGAAAACAACAACAGTATTTATATACCGCTTTTCAACAAAAAGTTCACAAAGCAGTTTACAGAAAAAAATCAAATATCTAATGGCTTATTCATGGGTATAATTCATGGCAAAACATGCATGGGTATAATTATCCATGCACCTAAGACAGGCCTGTGCAACTTCTGATGGGTTTTATACCTAAAAACAGTCCACCCAATAGGCAAACCCTATTGTGGTCTGCCAAAAGTTGGCCAGTCCAGTCACCCAGTCTTTTTTTGCCATCTCAGCCAAACAGTAGGAGATTTCTCCAACCCCTAATATGTCATGATACGTGGCTTATAAACCGCGTTCAGCATGGTGGCTGACAAGGCATGCTAGCTAGTTTTACACACAGTCATATTGGGTTGGTTCCTAACTCCCTTTTCATGAACAGAAGGCAGTTCCATTTGTGCAAATGAGGGATTTTTGCCGATGTCCCCTTAACCCAAATGCCCCTGCACTCCACACAGACATCTTTTGAGGGTCTCCCAGCTGCTGAAGAGAATGCAGAAGTTCACTTGCATGAACTTTCCTCTCTTCTCATTTCTTAGGATATAGACCATTGTATCTAAAGCAGTGTTTCTCAACCTGTGGGTTGGGAGCCAATTTCAGGTGGGTCCCCATTCATTTCAATATTTTATTTTTAATATACTAGACTTGATGTTACTATAGTATGTGACTGCATTTGGAAAGATGTTACACTTCAAAGATGTACTTTAAACAGGCTACTATGTTTATGCTTTAAACAATGATACTAAATGGGACTTACTCCTGGGTAAGTGTGGGTGGGATTGCAACCAAGGATTGTTCAAAATTTTCCTGCTTGATGATGTCACTTACGACATCACTTCTGGTGGGTCCAGACAGATTCTCATTCTAAAAAGTGGGTTCCAATGGGTTTGAGAACCACTGATCTAAAGTATTTTTAAAATGTAAACTTTGACTTAAATTCTAATCTGATATAATTCTGCTATCAGATTTCAGGAGTTCCTGGTGGCTTCGTGGTCTCATATATACAGCAAGGTCAAACTGCTGTGTAATATTTTGCAAAGAACTGTGTCTAGATAGTCAATGAGGACATATTCCGAATTAACAATTCCTCCCTCCTCTATTCCCCAAGGTTGGTAGATGTGATGATGAAGAAAATAACCTTTTAATTCTGTGTGCACCAATTTATTTAGCAGTGTCACATGGTTATAGAAGAGAGTTAAATATTTAAGAGTTAGCTTAGTTATCGATAATAAATCCAAAGAGATTCCTTTGCAAATCAAATTATGTTCCATTTGCTTATGCATTATGGTTAATTCTGATCCATAACACATTAAACTGGAGCAGCATTTTTTGAGCTCAATGTAGTCAGTGGAACTAGAAACAGTATGAAATCCAAGTGTTTTAATTGAATTGTGGCTTGAGAAGTTATTTGTTTCTGTTTTGCGGTAAAAATGTTTTAACATTTGTTACTTCAGATCTGTACAGAGTGCAGATTTGGGCCCTGGGAAATGCAGAATGTGTGTTTCAGTGTTCTCCAGCAATGACTGTAGCGTGTTGGTTTGGGATGTACAGTATGTACTGAATGAAAACAAAGGTGGCCTTTATGCAGAAAGATATTTGTATTGCTGCATTTGTCATGACTAAAGATTTATACATCGTACATGCATGTCTAATCTGCTTCCTGGGAACACAGCAAAACCAAATGAGGCCCCTGTTTGCTGGGTTTGGCGTGCTGATCTCTGAGTTATCTGCGCAATGATATAATAGCACTCTTAGACAGACTAAGTGGCTAGAAGGGATTGTTGTGTATACCAGCAACGGCATGACATTTGTGAAATGTGGCTCCTGTTCCATGGAAGTGTGTTGCTATTGGATGCAAGTCTTACTCTTCCACATACCTCATTGCAGTGGCGTATTAAAGGCTGGACACGTGAGATTTGCACAGCTGTGGGAGAAAATGGCATCTTATCAGAAAGATCTGTTTGATTGGATAATGCCGTCTGTTCCTTGGGCCGAGAACTGCTCTCACGCAAGCCCAACTGAAATGAATGGAGATTGTACAGGGCCAGTGCTTTAGCGAATTCCATCCAGAAAGCTGATAAATCTGTCAGTATAGACAGCGTACTGTGATATTTAAGGGCCAAAGCGCACCTTGTTGGAGGCTGAGAGAGCTTAAGCTTAGTTTGTTTCAGCTCGAAACCTGACCATTAATTTATAAATGAGCACACAAACTGAAATTGCTTGGTTAGTGAATAAACTGTGTTCTCTACTGGAGATGTAAATCACCTGTGCCTGGTTTTGATAAAAAGTTCCTATACTGTTTGTTTGAAATATTTATACCTTGCTCACTCTCTGAATTCCTTGATGCGGTTTACAATATATATAAAATATATTAAAAATATACAATCAGGATCTTGGTCCCTGAGTCACTGAGCAGGATTTCCTCTCCCAGGCTGCAAATGAAATCTCCTTTGCTTCCTAGTTCCCTGGACAACACTTTATATGAGTTGCTTCTAAGAGTTGATCCTCAAAATAGATTGTGCAAAAGGCCAAAGAAACCATGTTGTGAAGAAAGCAGCTATTAGTCGCTTTGCTCACAATTTGACTAGATTCTTCAACTGCAGTGATTCTTCAGCTTGCAGAATGAACCCACCATGGTGAAGATGCTCAGGACACAGAATTCATTCTCCTCCATTCATACCCTGGTAGCTTAGCCAGAACTTAACAGTGAAATGTGGCTATGGGGTGAAGTTGGCATGCACCCTTCACAACTCAAACAAGGTAGCATTCCCTTTTCATGTTTGGGGTAATTCCTAGGTCAGAAGTAGCATATTGTATGTAATTTTTGATCTGGATTGTACTGCTTCTGAGTGAGTAAGTAGTGCAACCAATGCTGAAACATGGAATGACTTGTCAGGTCCAACTGAATAGTCATTCTGTGGCAATCAATGCATTTTCAAAAGATAGGATACTGGCCCCAGAAGCTTTTCTTAGTGTCTATCATTGCAAACTTAGGTTCATGAAACCTAAAACAACAGTAAGGAATGGGGAAATGACTGCTAATTTGAATGCTTATGTGCTTAGAACAGCAGTTCTCAAACTTTACCACAGTCATGGTGTCCTCCTTTCATGGCGCCCTCTTCTTCCAGCTGTCCTGGATTCTCTCTCTGAGGATTACTCAATGCAAGATGGTGGTACCCGGAAGACCTGGAAAGAGGCCACTAGGGACATCTTGAGGTGACCCTGCGAGTTCACTGTGGTATACAGTTTGGGAACTACTAGCTTAAAACAGCAAAACCCTTGTGTATTTTGCTGAATTTTCTAGTTCATGTTCCAGTTGCTTATTAAAAGCTGCTAAGCTTTTTTTTTTTTTTTTTTTTTCTTTCCCCTGAGAGCTAAAACAGATCTGAAGAAATGTCTTGGATCTGGACATCTTTGAATAATGAGGAACTTTCATTGATCTGAGTGAATGTAAATTTTCTGGCTCTAGTATACCTGTAAAGAAGATGAAGGTTGAAATGCAGAGTCCCTTGCAATAGAGAAGAATGTTGCTACTGACCCTGTTGCAATCAGGAATTTTATGCTGAGTGCATTTACTTGATAGCATTTGTCAAAAGTAGCACTGCACTTCACAACTAATACTTAAACCCTTTGGCTGCACTTGCCTAAAACCTGCATGGATTATCTAAGATTTTATGTTCTTTTGCGTGTGTGGAAACCTAAATAGCAGCCTAACCTCCACAAGTTCTTCACAAAATGTTTCTTGGATGGAACCCCCCCCCCTCCCTGCGGTGGTAGTGAATTTCACTGCAGGACACTGGAGGACATTGCTACCAAGAATTCAGTGTTTCCACTTGAGTCCTGATTGATGCAACCACAAAGGTTTGATAGTGTTCAAAATAGAGGTCTAGGACACACCAGAACTATCCCAAGGGCAGCCAAGTAACAATAATACCGTTCCGGATGTCGACAGTCGAAATCCAGGATGCTCCCCTGGAGGAGAACAGGCATTCCTTGCATTGCTTTGCTCACTTCATCTTAATTTTGACAATAGTGATATTATACATGGTAGAATTTTTTTTAATATGAATCGGTCTCTCCAAAATTGTTGAAGGTATTCATATAGCAAGAAGATAATGCTTGAAAATGCTCAAGCTTTTCTTTCAAGGGCTTTTGTTTCAAAGCTTATGGCCTGATCCTGTGGACAGCACTTTCCTCCAGTTGCCTTCTACAACAGCCAGTGTGCCAAATGTAAGAGTTACAGGCAGTGACGTTCTGGTCAAGGCACAGAGACAGTCAGTGCTGACCACATACTGGAAGGTTTTGAACTTTCATTCCAGCGGATGAGTCAAGGCCTGTGTCATTACAGATAAAACCAATCGGAGCAGTCTATTACTCTTGCCTCCCCCCAGATAGCTTCGTTTCAAAGCATTATAATCTCATCATTATGTTTGCCTAATTAAATTTATTAGGCTGATCAATCAGCATTGCTTTAGTGACTTGTCTGGTCCTGCTAAAGACAGTGATTCTAACTGGCATAACATGGTGGCTCAATATTAAATGGAAAAGTTAATAATCTGCAGACAATGACTGCATGTCGAAGGGATGTGAATCTGGTTGCCTTTTTTCTTGGGGTTGGTTTGGCAACTTCTGTGGCTACAATTCAGTACTGCATGACTCACTAAGGGCTCAATCCTCACCCCTTATGTCAGTGCTTTCCAGCACTGGCACAGCCAATGGGACATGTGCTGCATCCTGCAGTTGGGTGTCACTCACAGAGGCCTCCTCAAATAAGGGAATGTGTGTTCTTTTACCTCAGAGCTGCATTGCCCTTATGTCAGTGCTGGAAAGCGCTGACATAAGGGGTTAGGATTGCACCCTAAGCCTTGTTTTCTCAAGCAGCAGGCCAACACTCAGTGCCAGTACCAGGTTGCTGGAGGCCTTGGGGCTAAGCCAAGGACTGAGCCCTCCTGGCTCCCCATATGTGCCCCATGATGAAGCATTGGGCGCTGCTACTGGTATTGAGGATTCAGAATTGGCCAGGCCAATTGGTTGACCTTGTGTGGTAGATGGACCCTCAGCCCCTGCCTGAACTTTGATGCACACACCATTGCACACACTAAGCAGTGAACTCCCACATAAAATTGGTTCACGATAAAGCAATCTATAACACAGAGTGGTTAGTCTGCTGGGCCACTGAGCATGTGCTAGTCCTGAGGCGTTCCTGCAGTGTCTGGGACCAGCTCAAACCTTCCCGTGGGGGGGGGCACGCAGCTGTAGAAAATACTGCATCCGCTGCTGAGGCTGACAGTCGCATCATTAGCTTGCAACCAGTATCGCTCTCAAGGCAGTTCTGTCACCATGGCAGCAGCAGAGAAGCCTAAGGAAATCCAGGCACTAGAAAGAGGAGAAGTCCAGACCTATACAGGCTGCTGGAAGGACATGAAAAGCTCATTTGGGTGCCTCTGATGAGGAATGATGGGAAGAAGGCTGAGGGCATTGGCTCCTGGAGAGTTAGCGATGACATCATAGCCCTGGGAAACAGCCTGGCAAGGAGGAGGAATCAGATGAGCCCGATTAAAATCTTCCCCTCTCTTGAGATTCCATGGTTTGCCAGCAGCAGAAGGACTGCCTCCCATGGCACACGGACAAGGCAGATACAATTAATATTGATCAGGCAAATTCTGGTTAGTTATGCTGCCTTTTGCCTTGTGGAGATGATATACGTCACCAAGGATTTCATATTTGAGAGTAAGAACTTTTGACAGCAAAGAACACAGCATTAAATGTTCATAAAATAAAACAAAGGCACACAAGCTACTCTGGTATTTAGAGATGGGGCATATGCCCAGAATTTGGAAAATTAAAACTATTGGCAGCGGACTTGAAATAGGCTAACAATGCACCAAATGTCTTAATTTGCTTTGCGGAGGAGCCTCAGACTTTTGAATCAAGGACCTGAGCACAGGTCCAGCTGGTGTCTGAAGTGGCATGTTTAATGCTATCCTCCCCTACCTAGTGATATGCAAGCCTCTGCTCCTCCCTGGTTTGGAAAAGGAAGACAGAGGTGGAGGGAGAGGATGTGGTTTGGCTAGAGCTCTAGTCCAACAATTTTCAAACTTTTTCATCTCAGGGCACACTGACAAGACACTAAAATTATCAGGGCACATACCATCAGTTTTCTGACAATTGACAGGGCACACCACATTGCTGGTGGGGGGGCTCACATCCTCTAATAGCCCTACTAATAAGTGACCCATCCCCAAACTGCTGCGGCACATGTGCAGACCATTCATGGCACACCAATGTGCTGCAGCACACCAGTTGAAAACCACTGGTTTAGTACACCACTTTCCCCTCCTCCACTCTTCTTCTACTCCATCCCCTCCTTCAGAGATGTTCTAGCCCCATTGCTATTTTCTCCCGCTTACCTGGAGGTAAGCCCCATTGAACTTACTTCCAAAGAAACATTCATAGGATTACACTATGAATCCTTCACAGTTGTCACTGTGGTGCCCATTGATCCAGTTTGGAGAGGTCACAGTCTACTTCTACATCAGATCAGCAACAGATGAAATTTTAGGTTGCCCAGATCACATACTTTTGTGCACCGGTGTTCCTTCTTCATCAGTCCCATTAATGCTGGCATGGGGAAAACCCCTTATGATCTGGACCTTCTGAATCTTCTTCAAAGACACAGTGAACCTGTAACAGGCCAGAGATCCCAGGTCCCAGTCCAACTTTCTGTTCACCACATCACACTGTCTCAGTATTTACTATTTCACATTGTACCTTTTGGGTCATTCAGGCTGCACTTTCTTGGGAGTAGGTCCCATTGAATTGGAACTTCTGGGTAAGTATGCATAGGATTGCACCATCAGTTATTCTGATATGTTTCACCTTAGCAGTAGTCTGTTTTTCCTCCCATAAAATTTAATTAGGCTGAATTCATACTCATAATCTATTACATAAAAATATGATTTACATAGGCCTCCTTGGAGGCACCTTGCATTTTGCCCACATATTATTAGCTCAATAACTTACGATTTGAAGAACTTTTTGAACTCTTTAACAATTAATGAAAATGATTTACTCTGCCTCAGTTGGCCTGTACTAGCTGTTCTGACAAGAAAAGTATTCTAAACAATATTCTTGTAACAGAATGCTCAGTAAAGTCACAAAATACTTTGTGTTGTATAAATGGAATGTCCATTGTAACTCTAAATCTCTCAATGCTGGCATTACATGCTAATTCCTATTATAATATTTGTTACTGGTAGTAATGATTTCTGTAGAGAGGAAATCCCTTCTCACTTCTGTCTACATATAGATTCAGCTCTTGGGGAAGAGGGAGATTGTTTGATGGATCAACATTTTCCTTTCATTCTCAGCCTGCTTTTGCCTTTAGATCAACATCAACATTTTTGTTTGATGGGGTATGAAATTGAAAACGGAAAACTGCTCTTAAAAGAGGCCATTGGTTCAATGTACTTTTGATCATATATCTATGCCTTCTAGTAATATCACTATATATATATAATCACACTATATATATAAACCTAAGTTTATTTTCAAATAAACTCCAGGCAGCACAACAATTTTAATTCCAGTGCACTGGTTCCCTGAAGCCACAGGAAGGATTAACAGCAAACAAACACTGTGGGCAGAGAAGAGATTTTTCTGCCAGCCTTTCAGGGAACTAGTCTTCCCACTGGACTTTTTCAGGAAGAGGTTCTGTTTCTAAAGTGCACCATTCAGGCATTGAAGTCATCAAGGGTTAAATCGCACTGGGAGGCAAAGTACAGGCTTGAGGAAATTCCTCTGCAACTTGAAGACAGTTTAATAAATCTTTTGATTTTCATTTGTTTCTCAAAAATACAGAAATTACAGCAGCAACAACAGCCAATCAGCTAAACTTACATCATGAACCAATTCTGTCAAAAAATTATTCCTAAGAGCATTAAAAAAAATTCCTAAAGAATTTAGAAATGTTATCCTTTTGCTGTATAAAGTGTGTGAAGCATATATATAAAATAGCTCCCCACAATTCTCTATGATAATCTGTTTGAACGCAGTGGTTTACATACCAATTCATTCTTATTCAGAGATACTGTACTTACAGATTATGGAAGGAAAAGAAGAGGGTGAGAGGGGCGGAAGTGCTTTCTATTGAAAATAACAAGCAAGCACATATTGCAAGAAGGAGCTTGATGCTCCCTGATGCAAGAAGGAGCTTGATTGCAAGAAGGAGCTTGACTACATCCACGGAAGTGTGATAAGGAGAGTTCCCTTTCCCCTTATAGCCTCTTTTGCTTATGTATATGTTAGGGCTTCCTCTGTTTTATGTATGATTCCCTAGTGCAGTGTAGTAGTTAAGAGGCTAACCGGCAGGTCAGGACTTCTCTGATTTGAATCTCACCTTTGCCACAAGCTCACCAGGTGATCTTAGCCAAGCTTCTCAGCTCCAGTTGCAATATGGGGGATGATGATGATAATACTTACCTGACGGAGTTGTTGTAAGGACACCATCAAGAATAACACACGTGAATTGCTGTGTATACTTGTGTGTACAGTATGCTTTTGTTAGCAGCCTCACAAAACATTAATGCTAGCAGGAATTTTGCAAGACTCCGCACTATAATATGATCAACTATAGACTTTCCTTAGCATCCCAAGTTTTTCTGCAGATGAAAAGACTCACCACCCTAATCAATGATATCAAATACGTTGGCATTCATTGTTTAGTAACTTGTCATACTTAAAGTAGATCTCATAGGCTTAAGGGTGCTATTTTGGAACACAGTTGCTGTGCTAAAGGAGATGTACTGTACTCTAGAAAAATGGAACAATGGGTTTAAAAATTCACTAAACAGTTCAGGATATGGATATATGAGGAAAGGACTTCTATCTCTGTGTAGACGTGATGACTTTTATTCCAAATCTTCTGCACCCTGATCCACCTTGCCTCCTTAGTAAAATATAAGCACCATTATAAATAAAAAACTGGTTCAGTTTGTGACAACAATCCCTGCAAGTGATCCTCTCTTCCTTATCAGGTTTAGTGGTGACCAAGAGAAGGCGCTAATCTCTGATTTGTCATTATTTTTATTTATGTTATTTGTAGTATTTATATCCTGCTTTTCTTATCCCTGGTATCTTATCCCTTTCTTAAACTGGTAGCTCAAGGCAGTTTACAGAACAGAGTTAAAAACTTAAAATACAGAGTAGATTTAGAGACCTTTATTGGCATTAAATTCATGTTCCAACAAATGAGTCATTAAAGTAAAATAAGGTGTAAAACAAAAAGAAATAAAGAATTAATAATAAAATAAAGGTCACACAAATTTTAAGGTTAAAATTTAATATAAAAAACAATAAAATACTAAAACAGCATAATAGCTCATTGAAGTAACTAAATGGGGTTACTTTAGCAAGGGTAAAAAGAGCATCCAGACAGCAAGCAGTCGTAGCTTATAACAACCAAAGGAAAAGCCATAAAATCTTAATAAAACCCAGAGACCTAACTAAAAGCTTTGCAAATCCTCAGGAAGGGCATTCTGCAACCCAGATGCCAACATCAAGAAAGTCCTTCCTCTAGGCATCCCCCCCCCACCTCTAAGGGGGGCAGCACTGGTAATCAGGCTCTCTCTGATGACTGAAGGGACCAGATTGGATTGTAGTAGAGGGCAATGCTTCAGATAACCTGCTCTTCAGCCTGGAAACAAATTTGCAGCCAGTGCAGCCCCCAGAGCAGCAGCCTGCTAGAGGCAAAACACTGGGCTGTGGGGACCACATGAGCAGCCACATTCTGTGCTAATTACATTTTGTAAACTGTCTTCCAAAATGGAAGTATTGCCTCAACAAAAGCTCCATTTGAAGTTGAAACAATGCACTGGAAATTTGTCAGTGAATTAGTAAAGCTAACTTAGGGCCCAGTCCTATCCAGTTTTCCTGTGCCAGTTCAACCATGCCAGTGAGGCATGCGCTGCAGTTCACAAAGAGTCCCTCAGGGCTGCATTGCAGCTACACTGGTATGGAAAAGTTGGATAGGATTGGGCCCTTAATGACTTCCAACAGGCCCAGCTTAAAGGAAATTGGTTGATACTAAATTTTGTTAGTTTCTGC
The DNA here is from genome assembly GCF_035046505.1 of Tiliqua scincoides. Classification (NCBI taxonomy): domain Eukaryota; kingdom Metazoa; phylum Chordata; class Lepidosauria; order Squamata; family Scincidae; genus Tiliqua; species Tiliqua scincoides. The sequence goes on along the minus strand of NC_089824.1, from coordinate 37,525,501 downwards.
AACATATTAACTGCAAATAGTTTTATCAGAAGTGTCAAACATAAGGCCTGATGTGGCCCACGAAAGCTTTTTATCCGGCCCTCAGGCTCTCAGCTTCTGATCAGTGCTGAGGAGTTACTACTGAAAGGGAAGTTCATGTGAAAATTGGACTGTCCCTTATCTTGAAATATGATCAAGGTTTGCATGCTTTCTCTTCTGTCATTTGTAGCTAATGAGTTCCTAAGTGAGAAAAAGTGTTTATTTTTGGTTATGACCTGTTTAATGACATCTCTTCCTGTCCAATGACATCACTTCCAGCCCTCAGCAGGGATAATGAATGCTATTCGGCCCTCTGTTAAAGTTGGCATCCTTCAGTCTCGGAAGACTATGGTATCGCGCTCTGAATAGTGGTTCTGGAACAGAGTGTCCTCTCCTATGCGCGAAACCTGGATAAAGTAGATATGGAGGATAGACTGTTTCCCATGCAGCAAATCCCCCCTCTCCACATCGCTGAAATGGTCCAATGGAAAGGCAGAAGCCAATACGGTTGGTTCTAGCGGCGTCGCAGGAGTTGCCAGAACGGGACTGTGTTCAGCCATGAACTGCCTCAGGGACTCCGGCTCTGAATTTTGCCTTGAGGTTGACTCCTGAAGCCTTTTCCATAACTGGATGTAGCCACAAGGCAGTGGAGATTTGGGATCAGAGTTTTCCTTCTCTCAGATGAGCTGCCTTCCCAGGCTGACGAGTCCCATCTACCCAGTGGCTGTTTAGTCGCCTCTTACAACAAGTACAGCCAAACTGAGGGCCTATTCTTATCCCCAGCCCCCAGGGGTTAGTGCCAGTGCATGAAACTATACAGTGTATGAAACGGCCCTCTGTATGAAACAAGTTTGACACCCCCCCCTGAGTTATATGATGTAAAGTTTTTTAAAAAATAATTCAAATCCTTGGATACTGAAATTCCTGTTCTACTATCTTAGGCTGCAATCCAATCTGCACTTACCTGGGAGAAAGCCTCACTGATTTTAATGGAACTTACTTCCAAGTAGACATGCACAGGATTAGGCTGCTGTTCTACTATTCTAACAGTGCAATCTTATGCATGTTTACAAAGAAGTAAATCCCATTGTATTCAGTGGTTTGGGGGGGGGGAAGATGAGGCTGTCTTCCTCCCAGATAAGCATGTATAGTATTTCAGCCTCAATATATTATGTAGAATAACAATAGTATGCTGTTGAAGTTGATGGAACATTTCAGTGGGATGCATTTGGGACTCTTGAGTAAGACCTGGTCACCCGTCCTAGGAGGTCATAGCTTCTGGCGATATTGAAAAGCCCACAATGTTTAAATTTCAGCTTTCGATGTCAGGCAAATGTTACTCTTAAATGTTCTGCCCACTTTCCTACCTCAGATGTTTTAATTTTGTGTGTTTGTCCACCATGGCTCCTGAGAACCCAGGTTCAAATTCCATCTTAGCTTTGGTTGGAACATGGGTTGAATACTGAGTACTGTAGAGTCTTTTTAGTGTGTGTAAAAAAAATAACCCGCAAAATGTAAATTATTGTACAAAGGCACCATTTGGCATCTGGCTGTACCTCCCAAAGCTGCCATTTTGTATTGGTAGTTCCAAAGGCTGTGGCAAAAATACCAACCACACCCAGTAGCCTAAAGCCTGCCTTTGCTATAAAAAAAATCTACTTTGTTAGCAAACAGTGGTTGGTTGGCAACCTTCAGTCTCGAAAGACTATGGTATAAGTCTACAGCACCAAGTATTCTCTGGCGGTCTCCCATCCAAGTACTAACCGGGCCTGACCCTGCTTAGCTTCCAAGATCAGACGAGATCGAGCATGTGCAGCATAACAACTTTTACGCAAATTCCAAAGAACAAAGTCAATGGTTAACTTCTTCAAGGTGACAGCAAGTGAGGTGTGTAAGAGAATCTGAATGACAGAAAATACTCCATCCTAGCTGCCATTTGGGGAATCTGCAAAACATTTAAGACTGCACAGGACTTTTAATCACTGATTTTGTATACTCCAGTGAAGGTGGCATGGCGCAAAATACACTTTGGAAGCACTGCACAGATGCAAACCCACAATCGTTTTTCCGAAAGCCACAACATTTTCTTCAGAGCATATCATGGAATCCATTAGACACAGCTAAATGTGTCCTCATAAATTGATTCTCCTCACTGCCTAAATGTACGCTGGCGTTAGCTGTGCTAAAAATGCAGGCTGGCATCAGACAACTGGTACTTTTGAGGAAAATGAAAAAAGCTCTCTCTTTTTTTAAATCTGTGCAACAAATGACTCATATGAAGGATCTTAAAATGCAGATAATGATTATCTTCTACCAAATTGTAAGGAGATTTTTGTTTTGTTCACTTGCAAAAAGATCTGGGTGCAAAAAAGGTGACAGCTGGTTGGGGTCTGTTGTGACAAGAAATGTCTCCTATGCCAACATTTAATTTGCATCCAATGGCTTCAGCAGAATAATAGCTCTTTAAAAATGCTAATGAGAAAATTTCCCAAGCACATTCCATTTGTGAATGAGAATACTCCTTCTGTGCATTGTAAACATGTTGTCGATAAACCTTGCTGCCAAGATTACTAAAGAAAAATATGCCCTTTGGTACACATGGCTCCTTACTTTGAATTTCTGGGTGCTAATTCCTGAACAGTTTTTTTAAACCATGGAACAACTACGTAGGTTGTTTTAACTGCTTAGATGCACCCATGAGGAATGATGTGTCTGTAAAAATATTTGTACTTAAATATTAAGTAGGATTGCTAGATTGGATGCATCTAACAAAATTGACATTTATGTGACTGGACCTGGTGATGTGGTTAAATATAGTGATTTGTAGTATTCTAGGTCAGTGGGTGATCAGTCTACGACCCAGAACACTTAGAAATCACATGGGATCTTGGGAAGCCTGGAAGACCCAGGGGACACACAGACACCAGATGTTCCTAAACACAGCTGTCTCTCTTATTTTATCCTATAACTAAGCTTTCATGCTTTTGTAGCATACAGGATTTCTTGGCCAGAGCAATCTGTAGCTTTGATGGTGAAGAGAGATGGGGGGGGGGGTGTTGAGCCCCCTTACTTTGATGTGAAATTGATCCAGCAGCATATACTGGGGGATGTCCTCCTTCAATAGGGTATTGTTTAATCCTCCATATAGCCATTGCTAATGTCATAGCCTTGGTCTTGTAACTGTCCACCTTAGCTCAAGGATGGGGCATTAACATTTATGAAGAGCATAGTCTTCACATTAGTAGGTATTGTCCTGGGTGTTAACAAACTCAGGCTCCCTTTTGAACCTTTTGTCCTTCAAGCCATCCATTAAGAGCCCCAATCCATTAAAGCCTAATCCTATCCACACTTACCTAGGAGTAAGCCCCATAGACTCTAATGGAACTTACTTCTGAGTAGACATGTATAAGATTGGGCTCGAAGACATCCTTCTATAGACCACAATGGCCCTTGGAATAGGTGTCCAGCATAGTTGGAGCAACAGAAATGTCAGTTTGGCATTTCCCTAGATTATGGCCATCTGCATCATCTCTGATGTGGTTTTGCTCACAATCCTTCTGCCTTCTGACAGTCACATATCGTTCTGGGAAGCTCCAGCAGCACTTCAGTCCTCTTTATCAGGTTGTGACATCCTGGAGTACAGCTTGCAGCTCAAATGGGTCTTGTCAGCTTCTCCTGCACTTGGACCAGACAGAGACTTAGGGCGCAATCCTAATCCCTTATGTCAATGCTTTCCAGCACTGACAAAAAGGCAATGCAGCTCTAAGGTAAGGGAACAAACATTCCCTTACTTTGAGGAGGCCTCTGTGAGTCACACCCAACTGCAGGATGCAGCACGTGTCCCATTGGCACTGCTATGCCAATGCTGGAAAGCACTGACATAAGGGGTTAGGATTGCGCCCTTAACTATTTACTTTGCCTGCTTTGGTCTAGTTTTTCATCTTCTTTGGTCTAGTTTTTCATCTTCTTGTAGTCATCTTATGGTCACTAGCTTCTGTATCTCTCTTCCTCTCAGTTCAAGAATTGACTGACTATGAATAATGAATATTAAAACATGATTTCCTCTTACTATGTAAAAGGGAAACTACGAGAACAACTTCAAGTACTTCTCAAGGAAGTTGGATCACACAAATCCAGGTCTCTGGACTTCAGCTAGATTCTACCTATATATATATATATATATATATATATATATATATATATAGGTCATCATACACACTCACACACACCCCTATACCCATACCTATACCTACCTATATCTATATATACCTACCTATATAAGATATTCAGTTCTTGTAGTTTCCGTTTTACACAGTGAGAGGAAATCATTTTTTAGAATTCATTATTCATAGTCAATTATTGGATTAACCCTTTCTACCCATAAAGCAAGGATTCCCAAAGTGTGCATTGCGATGCCCTAGCCTAGGGCATCATGGCACGCTCACAGCTGAATCGTGGGATGTCCCTGGTGGCCCCTCCTCCCTGTTCTTCCAGGAGCCACCACCTTGGACCTCACAAAATCTCACAAGATTTGGGTGCTGCCATCTTGAACCTTGCCTGATTCAAGATGGTGGCACCTGGCTGAGGAGGCTGTAGGGGCATCTTGACCCAGATAGGTTTGGGAACCATCGGCACAAAGGATTAGAAGTTTTGAGGAAGCAACTTATGTTAAGTAGGCAACAGGTGTTGAAGGTCTAGCTCAGTGGTTCCCAAACTGTGAGTTGGGACCCACTTGTGGGTCTTAACATGATTTTTGGTAGGTTGCCAAAGGGTGATTAGAAGATCAAATAATTGATTGCCTCAAGCCCTGAGACTATTGAAAAATCAGATACTGTAGCTGCTGATTACCCTGCAGTTAGCAATATAGCTGCTAACTGCTCTGCAAGGAGCTGAGAGATAGTTTGAGGGTCTTTTTCTGGTTATTATAAATAAATAATTTCTTTCTAGATTTTTTTTTAAATCTGGTAAATCCAGGTGGGTCTCAATAAAGTGTTGTTTTTAAAGTGGGTCTTGGTGCTAAAAAATTTGCCAACCACTGATCTACCTCATATGCAGACGGGCCTGGGTTTTAATTGGATTTTTCTTGGATCTGAATTTTTTCTTTCTTTCTGCTCTTTTCATTTGAAAATGTCTTTTACACCTCCTTTTTATATTGCCTTTTTAAACACCTTTTCAGGTTTCTGCAGCCTAAATATTCAGCGTGCTTGGGGTAAGCTGAAAGTGTTGAAATTTCCTTAAGACCAAATTTGACTTAACATGGAAAAGACCAAACGGGACTTAATGTGGAAAAGCTGCAATTGGAACTCTAGGCCTGTTTTTGCCTTCCTTAGAACAGTTGCATCTGGAGGGGGAGGAATTGGATCAGACCCACCGTGTGGGCAGAGACAGGTTAACCCTTTCCCCTTTACACCCAGTGTAAATCCCTTCCATCACAGCAATAAATGGGGTAAAAGACAGGTACAATGCAATTTGCTTGTTATAAGAATCTGCTCACAGGTGTATTTTACATGGCTTTGTTGCCATTTAATGTGACTGCCTGTCTTTGAAGGCATTGCTGTAGGTTTTGCCTCTTATTCTAGGAAGTTTGTATAGAGAGGGTACAGAGGTCTGTGGCACTAGTACTTTGGAAGTGTATTCATTTGCTTGCTTTGCTCCATCCATCTTTAATTGCATTCCAGGGAAACAGAGAAAATCAGCCTGTTCTACTAAGCTTTTGGAAATGCTTAATATTGAAGGTTGCTGCTTAAATGGAATTTTTCTGATGTCAAGATTTTGGTTGCTTTTATTGTTTTTCTGTGGTGTGCTTTGTAAAAGTGAGTCGGCAGTTTATCAATTTTGGGGGGGAAAGATATGTAAATGAATGTTAATGCTATTTGAATTGTTATTGCTATCAGACACAACTATTCTCCATATGTATCCAAAACGTCAGTCCTGCTGTAGTTCACATTTAATTTTTGTGCTGAGAATAGTCTGTTCTGTATGACAGAAGAAAGCCTGATGAAGGCTTGTGTGTTATTAGGACTATCACTGCCTTAGTACTCCATAAAGAAGCCAGCGTTAACATGCATTAAACATGATGCAAGGCTCTTCTTTTTGCAGAGGGAGTGAGAAGTGCTGTGTAATGTTAGGTCAAGATGATGGGTGGTAAAATGATGAAAACAAAATTGTGGAGTGGTGCGGCAGCTATGGCAACTCTGAACCACCTCTCCTATTTAGCATCCTTCCAGATGGCTGCCCAAAGCTGGGAACAACACTCTGAGGAAAACCCAAAACACAAGCATGTTTTTGTTTGAACAATTATGCACTATAATAAAGGAAGTTGAAATAAGATCCTTGTGTGTGGCAGTGAGCTGACCGCAAATGCTTGGATCTGCACATGTGCATTCACCCTCTAGAGAAGGTACTTGGTCATTTTTGGTTTGGTTTGGTTTTGCTCATGCATACAGTTGTGTTTCTGTATACATATAAAAGAATAAATTGTAGACTTTACAAGATATGTAATATTTGTCAAACTATGCATCATAAAAGAATACATGTGCTATCAGGTGGTCGTTTCAAGAAGGCTATCGCAGTGCTGGAAAAGGTGCAAAAGACTGGAATCCAAACAATCAGAAGGCTGGAACATTTTCCTTATGAGAAAAGGCTACAGTGTTTGGGGCCTTCTAGCCTGGAAAAAAACATGATTCAGCAGGGACACAATTGAGACTTATGTATGCTGTAAAGAGAGTGGAGAGAGAGAGAAGTTTTTCTCCATCTCTCTTGATACTAGGACCAAGGTCAATCCACTGAAATGGATTGGTGAGAGATTTTGGATAGGATGATTTCTTCACACTGTGCATAATTATTGTGTGGAAGACTTTGTTCCAAGATGTGATCATGACCACGTGCTTGGATTTTAAAGGGAATTGGGCAAATTCTCTTTTAAATCCAAGCTAGTGGTCATCATCACAACAATAATTTCAATGGTCTGTCAATCCCCATTAATCATGAAGACTATGTGTCACCTTCAGGTTCAGCAGGCGCTGCATACCAGTTGCAGGGGAGCAAGAGTGGAATAGAAGTTTGTCTTGTCGGTAAAAATCTCCTGTTTTATAGAAGAGAATGAGAAACTATAAAATTATAAAGGGTAAACATTACAAAATTAGACACTGGTTCCCTGACATGGATGTCTGACTTGCAGATGTCCCAAGTTACAGACAGGTGCAGTATGTATGTATGTATGTATGTATGTATGTATGTATGTATGTATGTATTCAGTATGAATACAGTATGTATTCAGTATTCAGGTGCAGTATGTCCTGAGTGTTGCTTTTGCACAGGTGTGATAGTGCTGGCTGTTTCAAGATATGTATGTTCTGATTTCCAGAACCCACAAGGCCAAAACCCAAATTATTCCTAATAGGCATCATATTATTTTATTTCAGTTGTATGCTGTTTATAAAGTGTTTGGTCCCCAAAGCCATTTACAGCTGATTGAAAATAAAAACAAATCAATGGTATTATTAACAAGAAATTGATCATATGCTGTGATAGACCACCTGTTCATCTGGCCCAATATCAAACAAACACCAACACTTCAGTTTCAGGCAGAGATCATGTCTATTACCTACACTCTGTTCCCTTTTAGCTGGAGATGCAGGTGACTAGACCATGCCTTTCACATAGTCCCTCTATCATCAGCTGTATTTCCTTCTCCTAAACTCAATGCACCCCAAAACTCACATTTGTTATGGGTTTTAATGGAAGGGAACATTCTATACTGCAGTGATCAACTCCAGGCTGAAGGGAGGCTGAGCCCTCTCGTCACTTCCAAAGGGATCGCTGGAGGAGGGAAACTTGAGCGGAGAGGTGTGTTTGTTTTTGTTCCTTACACACAAGTGGAAGAGAGAGTTCTGCCTGCCTGTTGGTAGATGAAAGCTTTTGAGAGGAGGGATGTGTGCTTAGGCACACCAAGACAAAGGACATGCTCTTTCCTAAAATGCTCTTTCCTTTCTTTCCAGTTCTTTCTCTCATTCCCCATGACTTCTTCAGGGGATGGAAAAAGAATCACTTCAGAGGACAGAGAGATCAGCCTTCTCCCACCCCATCCCCCCACCAATTTGGGCAGGCAGATTTGGATTAAGAGACCACATGCCAAAGAGCACTCTGCCCCACAGCCAAATGCTTCCTCCATCTTCTTTTGTGGTCTTTTCAGAATCAAGCTTTCTTCCACCAATACCAGTCTTGCTCTGTAAAACCATATAGCGATACCAGCAGGAGATAATATAAAACCAGAGACTAAAGAGCCTATTATGTCATCCACTTTGCCTCCCTGCTGGTCAAGGACTGGTTCCTAGAATATTTGTTTCATTTATCAACCTCTATCCTACCCTTCAACAAGTGTTCCCAGGGCACTTTACAATATAGAACGTAAAATAGTGGAACATAAAAATCAAACACAGCATCCCTGAATATTGTCTATAAATAGGTTCTAAGAATGAAACACCCCTTCAGTCACTTTTCATGTATTAATGAGGTGGAAGTTTGTTATTTGTCTTAACGGTATAATTTCAGGCACCATTAAACTCACATTTGTGTAAAATTTCTAAGTTCTAAACACTGTAGTGTGTAGATCTGAGAGCATTAGTTTAATGCTGCTATCTGCTGATTGCTTCTTTAGTCAAATTTTAATTAGAGCTGCCTTGCACAGAAAGGCAAATGCTGCACACCACATGCTGCCCCCCCTTTATCATCTTCTTTGACTCAAACCAAAAGTGCAACTATTCTGTGAAAATATACATCTATGAGCGTGAGTCAGATCCAATCCCTGGTTGGGGAAGATGAGAGAAGAGGGAGAGGTAGCTAAGAGCAAATGGAGAAGGTAAGTAGGAAAAATGCCATCACTTCTTCCTCACTGTCTGCCTGGACTACCGTCCTATCCAAGAGGGGCCCCGTATCTACAGTTTCACTTAACCGTATATTCAGGAGGGGACCCTACACCCTCACCTCCAGAGCGCTCGTCTCCAGAGGCTCTTTTGCCTGGGCTGCCATCTTATACGGGGGGACGGGGACAGCCATATCATCTGGGGCTTTCCCAGTCCTCATAATGCCTTTTAAAGGCATAAAAACGTCTCCTCCAGTTTTAGAAAAAAAACCAGAAGTGACTTTTTTTGCCTAAACAGCCATTGTGAGACCCAAGGAGGCCACAGGCAGATGCATGTAGACTCTGTTGGGCTCAGAAGAGCCTCCGGAGGTGAGGGGAGCACAGCCTTCAGAGGGCAGGAATGTCCCCAGTATCTGCAGATACAAATCCATGGGGGGGGGGGAGGGGGTTTCCGGAACAGCAGATACCAGGGCACACCTGCCTACACTTTCCTGGGAATTAGCCCCATTGAACACAATAGGACTTACTTCTGAGACATACATAGGATAACAGACTGCACCTCCCCCCCCCCCAGCAGAAAGAGGATCTAAGCACTGCTGGCTTCTTACTCCTTCTCCTCCCACCCCATCCTAAGCAGATAGAACAAAAGGTCAAGCAAAAACCATGTTCACTGCTGTCGCTCTTACCACAACCAAGGGAGAGAGTTGACTGCCCTTTAAAGCCAAAACAAGGAGGAGCTATGGCAAAGAAGGTCTCTGCCAGCAGCCAAAGAAGCCTTCTCATCAAACTCACATATATGGAAAACCATATGGATTCTGCAACTACACATTCAAAAACGCATTCAAAAGCATGGAAGAATATGAAATGGATTAGGAGGCTGACTAACCCCCCCACAGAAAGAAATTCTGTGGCACAAAATCCACTGGATAAGGAAACCCATGAGAGTTTTGCATCCTAATGTGCACTTATTCTGTGGAAAACAAACATTACCATAAGTATTTCAGCATACGTGGTTCAAGCCTCACTCCGCCTACTTCCTGAATTCAAAAAACAAGAGGGGAATGCAGTGAAAGAGGAAATTTGGAGGAGGAAAGGGTGGCAGTCTAGATGCAAACTGTGGATTGGGACCCACTAGGTGGGTCACAAGTTTATTTCAGGTGGGTCCCCATTCATTTGAATATTTTATTTTTAATATATTAGACTTGATGCCACCATGGCACGTGACTGTATTGGGAAAATGTTACAGATCTATACTTTTAACAGGCTACTCTGTATGTGCTTTTAACAATAATAGTAAATATGACTTACTCCTGGGTAAGTGTGGGTAGGATTGCAGCCTAGGATTGTTAAAAAATTTCCTGCTTGATTACATCACTCCTGGTCGTGAAGTCACTTCCAATGGATCCTGACCAATTCTCATTCTAAAAAGTGGGTCCCAGTGCTAAAAGTTTGAAAACCACTGGTCTAGAATGTCAGAAATCAAATCCAGGGGACAGGAAGGGGAGGTGGCTGAGTGCATAGAAGCAGGCACCCCCACCAAGCTGCTGCCTGGCAAGACAGCCACAGTTCTAGGTGGACAGACTGGCCCTTGTTGAAGGCATTCATACACAGAATCTATGTGGATCCTCTGATCCAAGCCCTATTTCAAGGCAATTTTCCAAACAATTGGCATGAAAATGATCACTTGTTTTATGGTACTGTGCAAACAGATAAAAATATTTTTAATGATGATTGATAGATTAATTTGTTGAAAACAAGATGTTGCTGATTAAAAGCCTTTAGTTCACTGAGAACCCAATTAACAGCTTGAATAATTTTAACAAATGCTATAGATGAACTATAAGGTTGTGCTTTTGTTGTTGTTGTTGTTGTTTTGAAAGCATGTTCTTATATTATTCTTAAGTATATTGCCTGGTCAGTTTCTTCAATTTTCTCTCACTATTTTGGTTACTATAAAAACTAAAAATGGCATTCAGAGGTTGCATGTGTTACACCATCTGCTGTTCTTTCCCTCATCACAAATGGTGTGTATTGTTCATCTTGGAGAGCTTTTCAATTAAAACCAAAATACAATTGCGCGTCCTTCCAAGAGAGCTTCGTTGAGCTTTGCCACACCTATAGTCACATTGGCTTTCTTAATCCAGTCAATTTAAGGTCTGTGCCATCAGTCCCGCCAGCCAATCAACCCTAAGTGTATCCCACACAGTTCACATATCTGAAGTGGATGCAGCTAGCCTGGACAGCTAGGAGATGAAGCTAATTAGTGGAAGTGGAGAAATACAGTGGCACTCAAGGGAAATGTCAAGAAGACTTCAGTGTCTTTCAAAATCAGTGTAGCTCAGCTTGTTACCTGGGCCAGTGATGAAGCACAGCTGGGCAAATTTCTAACAATGCTGCCAAAAGCATTCTGCTTAGCTTTGTGACAGCTGGTGACTGTCAGAGCCCCCGCATGGGCTATACACACGTTTTTCTTGTTTTACAATGGCAGGAGCAGCAGTTCATAGTTGTGCTGTCTTGTTTTTGTGAATTTGAAGAAGTTTGTTGGGCCCTGTTAGGGCCCTAAAACGTTTCTGCATATAGAGCCAAAGAGTGAGCAGTCGAGTGCTGTGTCATGACTGTAATATCCTATATATCTAATGGACAGTTTTTCAAGAGAGGATCCTTTACAGTTGTAGCAGAGTTTTGCAAACAGTATATGAATGGTGTAATTTGAAACGTTGCAGAAAGTACTTATAAAAATTAAGTGTCCAGGAAGAATTCACAAGGAAGTCTTCCTTGTCAAACAACAACATAGCTAGCCCATTGCTCCATAACTATCGCTTTGTTTGAGGTTAGACTGATTTTTTGAAGAGCCGTTATCCTTTTATTTCCATCTCCCCTACGGGCCTGATGACGTGACTGGATCAAAGTTGATAACTATGGAGAATGATTTCATGACCAAAGAGGCTGCTATCATTGTTTCACAGTGCATGAAAATTAGAATTCCTGGATAGCATTGCAAATGGAAACAGGCAGCCCAATCCTGTCAGGTTTACCGCCTGCGCTCTTGCTTTACCACTGGTTCCGGGTGTCATGAAAAGTGCTGTAAGGCACTTTGGCACTGGCAGTTAGCCCACAGTGCCTATTCTGAGGCTGGTGACAGTCGGTGCTGGACCTCAACACTGAGAAGACGTGTTCAGGGAGCTCTGGGAGGTGAGTATCAGCAGCAAGGCTTTTTGGGGTGGGGGGGAAGGCAGAACTTGGTGGATAGAGGACTGGAGGAAGGATTGGGCCCAGGAGGGGGCAGAGACAGCAGCAGAGGTTGCCACTGAATTCTGAACTGCCTCTCAAGTCATGGAAAACAAAACGGGTCTCCTTGGTTTTGCACCTGCTCTATAGTGGGTACAGATCTAAGTAGACCCACTGGGCTGCGTGGGCTTGACATGGAGTAAGGAAACTGAGGTTCCCTCACCCTGAGACGACCTTGGTCAGCTTCCCTGGCCCACAGGTTACAGTGAAGGCCATTTTGGCCCCACTGCTCCTCTGAGTGGTGAGAAAGCTTAGGATTGGTTTAAGATTTGTTTCATTCTGCCCCACTCCCCAGTGACTGGTCAGGCCATGAATCCTTGGCATCAAATAAAATATTAGCCTTTATCTGGCTCTGGACAAACTGGGAATATAAACACAGGGAGCTGGAAATACTGTCTCGTGGATGTCAATATGGTCTACTGCTAACTGGGCAAAAGGCACTTTTTCAAGTGGATTTCTTCTTATATTTAGCAGGGTGAGAGTAACTGTCCCCTTTCACTCCAGCATAAAATCTTGTCGAGTGGCTGTTTGCGACTATTCTTCTGCATCTTTTTTGTGAATCCTTTTGGGTCATATTTGTCCCAAATGGGACATTTACATATTTGATTTTGTCTGTAAACCACTTTGAGCACAAGCCTAACCCCTTATGTCAGTACTTTCCAGCACTGACATAAGCGCAATGCAGCTCTGAGATAAAAGAACACACATTCCCTTATTTTGAGGAGGCCTCCGTGAGTGACACCCAACTGCAGGATGCAGCACATGTCCCATTGGCACCACTATGCTAGTGCTGAAAAGCAATGACATAAGGGGTTAGGATTGTGCCCTTTGTGAACTTTTTTTGGTTGATAAACAATGTATAAATACTGTTAATAGCAAATATTACACTTAAGATAAGTGATTAGCAATCTAATGCTACTGATATCTGCTCAGCAGTGAGTCCCATTCCAGGTAAGGATACTTAGGATTGCACCCTTACGTTCCCATTTGATTTGCTTGGGCACACTTGCTTCACATGTGCAACTCTACCAGCGATTCTGCTGCACACAAAAGAGTGGATCTTGAAACTGTCGAATCTGGTTGCACACAACTTTCCCTAGGTTGAGCCCTTAGGCTACAATCCTATCCACACTTAACTAGTAGTAGACATTCATAGGATTGGGCTTTCAGTGACATTCCTGAAAGCATAAAAAGATCACCAACATGGATTTTTCAATTTGCAATATAATGTAGTATGGGATGAAATCCCAGAGACTGGAAGTGAAATGAATGAGGTGCGTTAGCATATTTTATAGATAAAAGAGGGGAATCAAAAGATTTTGTCAAGTGCAAGCACATCATGTGACGACAAGTACTGTAATCCCATCCAACAATCATTTTACATAATCTTCTAATGCACTGATGCTTGGATATTGTATAAATCCTAATGGGAAAGAAAGACAAAAAGGTTTGCACTGTAATTCCCCCGTGTAGATGAGAGTGGGAAGATATTAAAGATTTTATTCAATTTGCAGAGAAGGGAAGTTACAAATCTAGAATTCAAAGAGCTGGATGTTCCATTTTTGCCCCAAACATTCAGAACTGCAGTTTTATGGTCCAGTCCTAATCAAGCCAGCTGCCAGCAGAACATGTGTTCCAGTAGCTACACCAGAGCAACCTCTTGCATGCTGGTGCATCTTTACACAAATACAGAGTTGGGTTGTATTTAGAGGACTAAAAAGTTAATACCACATGATCTAGATCCTCTAGCTGTGAAGTCTCAGCTTCTTAGTCAACCAATCCTGCTGGTGCACAGTTGCAGAAATAACTGTACAAGCGGGACCTCGGACCCCCTGCAGATACAGAAAACCGTGGATAAGTGAATCCTTGATTTTAAGCCGCTTATGCCATCTGGATGGCTTTCTGAAGCTTGCAGAGGTAGCGGTCGTCTGCCCGCTGCTTCTGTGGGCTTCAGAATGGCCTGTAGAGGCAAAAAAAAAAAAAAGCCACTTCCAGTCTCCTGAGGAAAACTAGAAATGATATTTTTGTGTGTTTTAAGGCATTCTGAGACCCAAAGAAGTCCTCCAGGGAAGCCTATATTTTGAAATGACAATAGGTGACTGGAAAAAGTGTTTTCTATACCTGAACATTGAGGTTAGCAATAATTAGCTGCTTTCATTATGTAGATGATTATATAATATGGATCTGCATAATAAAGCACATAACATGTGTGGGGTTTTTAAAAAAAAAAAATTTATAACATGCACTTCACCACAATACTCCGGATTTACACATTCTGAAGAATTCCTTGGAAAGATGGTTTCAGTGATAAATATTTAGTCACCTTGCGGGTGATCGGTTGTGCCCATAGATGTGTAAGGAAGGAAGGAATGCTGGGCCACCAATAGTTAGAAGGTGTCTGGGACCATGATTTCTCAGTGCATGCTCATGGACACAAATGGAGATGATTGCGGGGGGTGGGGGGAGGCTGCTTTTTCCACTAATATCCCAAGGAGACAGAAGGTATGCATAGGTCCAAACTAGATAAATGTCGGGCAGCCCAATAGCGAGCTGCCCGGGGTACCGAGGCCCGGCAGCACCGAGAAGGGCTGCCACTGGATCCTGCACCTCCTGAGCTACTGCGGGAAGCGTCTCGGGAAAAGGGGACTTTCGTCCCCTTCTCCCAGGTAAGGTAAGCAGCTCCGCAATGAGGCTACTCACTTTACCACAGACCAAAAGGTCAGCAGTAAGGTAAAGGTGCTCATGTAGAGTGTGCAGCCGTATACGAGCACCTTGGATCCTCCAGAGCGGAGCTCCGTGGATCCGCCTCCCATCCCTCCCCCAGGCACGCCTCCAGTCCACCCCCTCCCTGCATCACACCTCCCTGTCACTCCTCCTCCCCGCCCCTGTCCCCGCCGCTGCCTACCGTTCCACAGCTCGGCGGTCCAGGAGACCGCCGAGCCGCAGAAGCTGGGCAATTGGCTAGCACTGGTGGGAGCCCAGCAGTAAGGCCGGCAAACGTGCCTTATGGCACGTTCACGACAGTGCTTGGCAGCACGGAGCCGTGCCGCTGAGCATAGGATTGGGCCCTAAGGCTGCAATACTACTCTATGCACACTCAGCTGGGAGTAACTTCTGCAGAACTGAATGGAACTTCTGAATAGACGTGCATAGGATAACACTGTAAAGAATATTGTAATCTCGTGCTTGGAATTCCCTACTCCCTTTTAAAAAATTTTTTAGAAAAGCTGCCTTGGAACCTCTGATCCAGATCAAGACTGAAGAATCGGGCGTTTTCAGCCTTCCTCCTTTTCTGTTAAAAGCTGCCCCCACCCCAAGCCACTATTTACTTCTTAAGATGCTGTTTGCCCCTTAGAACCCACCCCAGGACCACCAACCCTTCTGCTTAAGCAGGGACACTTTCAATCCACCTCCAGAGGGAATGCAGGGGGGTATGGGGGACCCCTGAGGACCCACAGATAAGTGAAACTGCGCATATGAGATCTGCAGATATGCTCCCCTATTTTTATCCTTTCTTTCTCACCAAAGGCAACCCAAGACAGCTCACAGCCAGAAAAGTCTCAGTAGTTATGGTTATTATTAATATCTAGCTGTTTAGATCGCTTTGCATGCATTATCTCAGTAATCTTTACAACAACCCTGTATGCTAGATCAGTATAATCACCATATGGTAGGTAGGAGTCTGACCAGGAGAACACTGGCTTACTTTCCATCACCTAATAAATGTTTGGCTGAAGTGAAATTTGAATTCAAATCTTCCTTATTGACATTGTAAGCAAATCCATAAGAGTTGCTCTCTAATTGTATGTCTGTTTTTCTCTTTATTGTGAAACCAATTGTCAGGGGGTTAACAATAGTAAAATGATCATTCTTTAAAATACTGTATTTATGGTCTGACTTCCTTTGGCTAAGGGTAGTTTTTTAAAAATGAAAACAGTTGCTTGGAAATCGCTATTCACTGAATCAAGGACAGTATAGCATTTGTTACTGTGAGAGTCTAATCACAGGTAGTGTACAAGAGAAAAAGGTCCTTTGTGCTGATAAATTCAGGTATTAGGAATGCAGGGCCCCATGCATGGGGAGGCTCCAGCTGCCCTGACTGGAACACTCCAACCCCATCCAGGCAGCCATATTAGCAAGGTAGCAAAGCAAACACATCACAGTTGCCTAGCAACTTCAGTATTGTTATCAAGAGTGGTCCTGCTCAGATAATGCAAACTGAATATTGCTTTTTGAAAATAGATGCTTGCAATCAATGTGTGTGTTTTCTGTTGTGTTTCAATACGGTGTAACACTGAGGGTGCAATCCTAACCCCTTATGTCAGTGCTTTCCACTACTGACATAAGGGCAATGCAGCTCTGAGGTAAAAGAACACACATTTCCTTACTTTGAGGAGCACTCCGTGAGTGACACCCAACTGCAGGATGCAGCACATGTCCCATTGGTACCGCTGTGCCAGTGCTGGAAAGCACTGACATAAGGGGCTAGGATTGCGCCCTAAATTGCACCATGCCACATCATTTATGAACACAGAAAGTTGTGACTTATGAGTCAGACCACTGATCCATCTATGTCAGTGTTGACATCCTTGTCCGGGATCAGCTGTCCAGAGTTGCTGGCCAGAATTTTTCCCTATCCTACATGGAGATGCCAGGGATTGAAACTTGCACCTTCTACATATGAAAGAGCTGCTCTACCAGCAAGCTACAGCCCCCTTCTTAGGCTATCAGGTGAAGTCCTACTTTCTGTTAATTGCAATCAGAAAGTAGCAGACATAAAGGTAAGCAAACTGAATTTGAAACAGGTTGGCCCCTTCCCCTCAGATTAATTCACTGTATGTTAGAGGTGATGGCTGAAAAGAGAAAATATTCTATTGAGCCAGTCGCAGGGAAGATATAATTACCAGTGATGCTTTCAAACACACCAATAGCTGGGATCTAGCAGCACCTTAAATCGGTAGCTGTGAGTTTACTCTGTTTTTCGTCACTGTTGCCGTATGGTCAAAACGTGCAGCCTGTAACTAACAGATTCTGCTGGCTGCCTGTAATCTAGCTTTGGAAATGTTTCTAGCTAGACCCATATGTCAACACTGTGAAGCTTTCCGGGGTTTTAAGAAAATTAGAAAAGCCATCAAAAGTCATTACATCTAGCAACACTTTATCTATTAAGTATCCAACCATCTGTAAAGGAAGTCTGGTAAATTGGTACACCATCCCTTGACCAATGTGCACCGTAAATGCATGCTGTGGCTTTGTTATATTTTTACTTCTCCAATTGATCATGGCATTTCCAGACAATCAAAAAAAATATATAGTGCTGTTAATTGTTGCAGGAGATCCAGACATCTTTTCCTCCAGCAACTTTGACTGTTGTGGCAAAACTGTGTTTTCTTAGCAGCGTGTGTTTCTCCTTCATGTCTAGTTTGATGTGCTGCATTGATTGTGTTTCAGGACTATTAGGCATCTGTTAGCTAACAGCACAATCCTATGAATGTTTATTCAGCAGTAAGTTCCACTGTGTTCAGTGGGGCTTACGCCCTCGTTAATACTGTATGTTTAGGATTGCAGCCAGAGTCAGTGAAGATCAGCAAGGCAATCTCATTCATGCACACACAACAGCCCCCTACCATTTTATTCAACTGTACTCTTCCTTCCCCCTTTAAAAAATGAAATTCTTGGTTATGTGCTGCGTTCCACCCCACCTCAACAGTGCTGGCTGATCACTCGTGTTTAAAACAGAATACAGATAAGTTCAGTGAAACAGGTAATCCCCAGGTAGCAACGTTATCTTTCCCCTGTGGTAAACTACCTTGACCCATCCTCGGTGGGGACAGCATTTTGCCACAGTCAGCATGATTGTTGTTTCTAGTGCAGCATTGTCTGGAAAAGCCCAAGACTGTGCCGTAGCTGAGCAGCAGACAGAGGTAATTACATATTCAATATACATGGGGCGTGCTTGGTTGCTAGGTTTTTTCTCACTTCTCCTCTTGCTTTTTTTACAGTTCATCGCAAAAATAATTCAATGTTGGGTACAGAATTTCTGTAGCTGTTGTATTTATTCAGTGCAGTCCTCATTCAGTCTATGCAGAGATTATGGATTTAGACTCCTAGGATAATAACATAAACTCTAAGTGTAGTGGACTATCTAAGTTGCAGCAAATTCCCATGCAGAAAATGCAACATGTCATATTTCTGTATGGAGAAACCAAAGCACCAGGGTATGTACATCTCAGGTGAATTTTTTTGTGTGTGTGTGCCAATGCAGGGAATGCAAGTGGTTCATAAAGAAACTCACATTTTCTTTGGCTGCCGCATGTCCTCTTCCCTGGATTAATTGCTGGATACAGATTATTTCTGCATGGCACAGCTGTGCTCAAGTTAAATTCTGGGAAACAGCTTGGGTTTACTAATAGCTGACATATTTTATGCTGAATATGTACACCAAGGCAGGTTCAGGAGCAGTGATAAAGTGTCAGCATATTGGTTAAACTCCTTTTAAAAAGTCCTTTTTCATTAACACTATTGGCATACTTAGAAATTTGAATCTAATAGGAGAACTACACTGCTAGATATCAGGATCCATAGTTAGTCCAGGATCAGGAAACATAGTTATCAGCTAAAATTGCTTTCTCAATGCTGGTATTGAATTTAACCCACTATTTTCAGTCATCGATGGGCATAAAATTCTTACATTGTGGACCTGATTAATAATCAAAAATAATCTAACGTAAGATCTCCAGGTTTTATTTTAGACGTCAGAAAGCTTGTGGTCTCCCATGTGCCAGCCTTAGTGATAATAATTAATATTGTTGCACAGTTTAACAGTGCCCATTAAAGTCAGCTGGTTAGTTCAGAAGCCAAAAATCCACTAAAGTTGCAAAGAGCCAAAACAAGGCAAAACTTTTCCCTTTGTCTTGAAAGAAGGATCAAAATGCATGTTTTGAATGAAAAAGGAGTGGCAGGGAAAGGTGAATATCTGGCCGATAAGGTGCTTTTCCTTGCTGAATTAAGCTGAGCAGAGGACTCAGAAGACATGAACACTATAAGTGGCTGTAATCTGCTTTGATGGGTTTAGAAAGTCAACAGCCAAAAATAATACAGGAGATCATTAAACATCAATGTGCAAGAGTTGGTGTCATCAAGATGTCTGATGCCATGTGCGCGATGTCCTGAAGTCGTCACTTACCTTAGGTCATGAAACCTGAGGCTAGATATTGACAAAGGAGGAAAGCTTGTGCGATCTGTCTGGAGAGGCTTAGGCACACGATGAGATTATGCACTTCAGTTGAAAGGGCAATGTCAAAGAAACCAACACAGAGCAAAGATACCATCTTGAAGTGGTTGTTTCACTGGGCATTTTGATTCAAAATACAGCAGTTCCTTTTTGCTCTTTGAAAGACACTTTTTAATGATTAAACAATATATGTAGGCTTTAGTCATTTGCTCACTTTCTTGGGAGTAAGTCCCTTTAAAATCACTGTTCTGAGAAAACATGCATAGAGTAGTTAGAAAACTACTTGAGACATATTCCTCTTTTTATCTTGGTAACTATCTTAAGCATGAGAATAATATCAGGAAAGTCATGTATAATTGCAGCAGCTAGTTCATCTTGGGCTATTGTCATAAGTGACACTTAAATCAGTATTTACATTTCTCACACTAGCAATTTGAATGTGAACCCTATTTATTTTGGCTAGAATGTATGCCAGTTTTAAAAATTGCTCTCTTCTGCTTTCTTTCACTCACTGATGAATTCCCAAGTAAGGCAGGCCAGGCTAAAAGGTGTTAATGTGTAGCCGAAGCTTATACACATTTAGTTGGAAGTAAATCCTATTGGGTTCAGTGAGGTCAATGCATGACTTGAAGTTTACTCTGTTAAAAAAGTAAACAAAATATTGCCCCCCCCCCCAAAAAAAGCCATAAAAAGTATGTTCATGTTTAAAAGACCAGCTTCTGCAAAACAACATCATTTCTGCTTTTGCCTGTGTTGGAGAATTGTCTACTCCGGCTTGTAGTCACAGAACACATTTTCTAAGTATCTCTTGTGCTTGTAAATGAGAAGGTATTTTCCCTAAAATCTGACCGGTCTTTTCATTTCTAATTTTGTTTACATCCTGCATACCACCTTGCACAGATGGGGTGCACCTTGCCATTTGTTCACCAGCTGCAAATGACAGATTAGCATTTAAATGGTATTTGTCACAGCTTTATCTTTTTCGTGATGCCAAACTGAACAAGCCGTGATGTTCCTCTCCAATAAAATTCAATATTGTACACATTGATTTCCTGTCATTTTCTCACTCCCAAACAAGTGGGGGAAGAGAACATTTCACAGTATGATCTGGACTCAGGTTCTCTTGAAATCTCTCCTTCACAATAAATTATGTCTAGCAATACTCTGAAAGCAATTACGGTACATTCTCAGAGAAGTCATGGATGGATGCGATTCATCCATGCTGCGATTAGTGGATCTATGCCATAGTACATTTTTTTTACCTTCTTAAAACTTGCTTCTCTTTTAATTTAAAGATAAAGTGCGCTTTATCTTTTCTCCTTATGGATACATACTTTTATTCTTTCTACCCAGTGCTAATCCTGTAGTGTTTTGTTTTACTTCATTCTTCTTATACCTCCTCTTTTTACACTTAATAAGATGCAATCTGACTGGATCTTGTTTCCCATAGCGGCTATCGCTTGCTCCTGGGAAGCCCACAAGCTGGAGATAATGGCATATGCCCCCTCCCCCACTACTGCATCTGAACCCAGAAGAACCATAATGACTAGTGGCCATTGCCATCCCAGAATTTGTCTAATATCCTTTTAAAGCACCATTTAAAACCATCTTCTAAACCAGTGGTTCTCAAACATTTAGCACCAGGACCCACTTTTTAGAATGAGAATCTGTCAGGACCCACCAGAAGTGATGTCATGACTGGAAGTCATTTTTAACAATTCTAGGCTGCAATCCTACCCACACTTACCCAGGAGTAAGTCCCATTTACTAACATTGTTAAAAGCATATACATAGTAGCCTGTTAAAAGTAAAGATGTGTAATGTTTTCCCAAATGCAGTCACATACCATAGTAGCAAAGTCTAATACTCCGGGGGTCTCCAAACCCCGGCCCGGGGGCCAGATGTGGCCTGCAGGAAGCCTCTATCCAGACCGCAGCCAGGCTCTTGTCCCCTGAAAGCCTCTGGCCCACTCAACTAAACATGACCAGAGCTGTTCTCTGATTGTGTCTGGAGGGTGTTCTGAGGGCCATAGAATTTGAAGGAATGAGCCCATTCATTCATTTATTCACTCATCTAAGTTCTATCTCTAATTTATTTAGTTAAATTTTTTTTCCGGCCCTCAACACCATGCCAGATATTTGATGCGGCCCTCTGGAGCCGTTTGGAGACCCCTGGTCTAATTTATTAAAAATAAAATATTGACATGAATGGGGACCCATGTGAAATTGGCTCACGATCCACCTAGTGGGTCCCAACCCACAGTTTGAGAAACACAAATTATCATCAGTTCTTGTCCCCTGTCTCCTTGACAGGGATCTTCAGCCTGAGGAAGATGGTCTGCCCTGTTACAAAGTGCAGACCTTGAATAGTTTTGTAGAAGTGGGGAAAATTAGGATCACATTCTCTGGCCTGATGCCTGACTTTCATAAATTCATCTGAAGATGTGGACAGAGCCTATGCATGTATGCACAGGTGTGGAGAGATCCCATGTACGTACAGTGCTGCATGTATTGGCTTTGCTCTGAATGAGTACTTGAGGATCCCCACCATCACAGCATTTTTGCAGAGAGCTATACTCTAGAGCAGCGGTCTCCAAACTGCAGACTGTGTCCCAAAAAAGCCCTACCCCCCCCCCCCGTGACCGGTGCTTACATTCTGCCGTGTCGCCGCTTATCTTGCAAGCCGATCTGTGCACAGAAACACTCTGGGCAGTCATGTCCATTGCTCAGCATCCCAGCAGGCTGTGCTGCAGTATGACTAGGCAGACACAACTGCCCAGAGCGTTTCTGTGAATAGATCAACTTGCAGGGGAAGGGGTGATGCAGCAGAACAGTAAGCACCACTCATTGGCGGGGGGGGGGGGGCTTTTTCCAAACTCCAGATCTGGCCCACAGGTTTGGAAATCCCTGATGTAGAGATGATAGTTTCCAATGAGTAAGATAGTATTACAGCCTTAAGGTGCAATCCTAACCCCTTATGTCAGTGCTTTCCAGCACTGGCATAGGGGTGCCTATGGGACATGTGCTGCATCCTGCCGTTGGGTGTCACTTACGGAGGCCTCCTCAAAGTATAAGGGAATGCTTGTTCCCTTACCTCGGAGCTGCATTGCCCTTATGTCAGTGCTGGAAAGCACTGACATAAGGGGTTAGGATTGCGCCCTAAGTCTTACTGATCACAATGGGCTTACTTCTGAATAAAATAAAAAACACTGTTTTCAAACACCTCTACCTATGGTTTATATTTCCCTGTCTCTTCTTCCTCCACACTCCTTCACCTTAGCTGCAAATTTGTCTCATATCCTTCCTTTTCTTGGGTCTCTGCATAGTGCTTCTGAGTGTCTTCCCAGAGAGGCAAAAATACTGTGCCCTCCAGGGTTACTGAGCCCCAGAAAAATTCATTGTCTCCCTTGACCTTTTCCAGATGCTGTGTTTTTCCACTCATCTAGATCCACTTTCTGCTTTCAGACATCTTCTTTTGAGCATTTCGTGTCTTCCCTTTCCCCCTCCATTGTATGATTCCTCTCCTGCTCCTTTCCTTTTAGTTCCTCTATGATGATGTTGCTCCACTGCTAATCACATATTCTTTGGAGAGTGAAAGAAACATGCCTCTGACTCAGGAATAAATAAAATGCTTAGTTTTCAGAAAGCTGTATGAAAATTGCAATCATATTTCCAATGTCTTTTTCTCAGTCCCAAGCAGCGGGTTTCCTTGGAAAGCAGAACTGCTAATCAAATCCTTGCAGGTTCTGTTTCTGCTCCTATTCTTGTAATATTGTATCATGGTCACTTTCATGAAAGAACCCCCCCCCCTTTTCTTTTTGCACGTGGATATGTTTTTGCTCATAATTGAAATGCATCCTGAGTGTTGTGGTCCTGACATTTCAAAAATAGTCATTCTCATGCACTTATGAGAAGGAAAATTATTTGATGCAAAACATTTATGAAAGCTTTGAGAATACAGGTAGTTTCGATCTCCCACATGCATGTTCTGGTCATGGGAATGAATATAATTTGTGCATGAAAAGGTTATAATATCACAATAATGGAGATAGCATGGAATTATATGATAAACTTTTCCTGCAGTGTGAAGTCTAGGTCAATTCATCACATGCATGGTAGATTTGGAGTGGCCATTTTAGATTAGGTTTTGGAAATGACAGAGGGTGGAATTTTGGTGAGAACAAAGAAAAGGTTTTTTTTCTCTCTTTCTATCAAATTTTGGGATTCAGGTGTTTTGTGTCAATGAATCTCCAGCTGTCTATGGAACAGGATGGAAATGCATGGTTGTGTTGAATCAGGTTGTTTCTTTTCCCCCAATAGATCTGATGTAGCATAATTTCCGATAGAGGGTCTGTGTTCACCTTCTTCACACAAACATTGTCACCATCCTGCCTGATTAAATTGCATGACTATGGTGGGGCAGTCTTTATCTGTGCAGATGAGTCCTATGGGGATATGATACTACATCTAGAATTTGATCCAATGAGTTCAGACCGCAAGAGAGGAGATTCTGGGTGGACATCAGGAAGAAATTCTTAATGGTAAGGTGGTTTGGCAGTGGAAAAGAATGCTAAGGGAAATGGTGGGTTCTCACTGGAGATCTGCTGGAGATTCTCAAGGAGGATTTCATGCTACAGGCTTGGGTTGGAATAGGTGACCTTGTGGATCCATTCCAACTTTATGATTCACTGAGGTTGGTGCTTTATCCTTCATTCCTCTGTACTTGACTCAGGGCGCAATCCTAACCCCTTTTGTCAGTGCTTTCCAGCCCTGACATAAGGGCAATGCAGCTCTGAGGTAAGGGAACAAACATTCCCTTATTTGAGTCTGTGAGTGACACCCACTCTGTGAGTGACACCCAACTGCAGGATGCAGCACACGTCCCATTGGCACCACTATGCCAGTGCTGGAAAGCACTGACATAAGGGGTGAGGATTGCTACCACAGCCATGTAAAGTTAAGGTCAGAAAGTGAGGGACAAGGCGACATGTTGTATGAAATAATCTACAAGGAATGTTTCACAATCCATGTTACACATTCTGTGTTGACAATATTAGGCTTCTATTACTGGTCATTACAAGCTCATCTATAACAGTTCCCACACATGGAAAAGATCATAACTCAGTGAAAGAGCACATACTTTGCATGTTGAAGGGCTCAATCCCCGGCATCTCCAGATAGAACTGGAAAGATCTGTTTCTGAAATCTTAGAGAGTTGCTCCTCCACTGCTATTCAGTAAACAAGGCTAAGATAGATAGACCAATGGTCTGACTCATAGGAAACTGACTTATTAACCTGAATCAGACCTTTGGTCCATCTAGATCAGTACTGTTGGCACAGGCTGACAGAATATCTCCAGGGTTTCAGACAGAAATTTTCTGCTGCTGTAGTGGAGATACCTGTGCAGTGTTAAACAGGCAAAGCATTTGCTGTACCACTGAGCCATTGCCCTTCTGTCCTTTAAGACAACATATGTACAACACCAAAGGTGTAAGGGAGGAAGCAAAGAAAGAAATAGCTATGCAGGGGCCCATCAACCCCTCCCAGCAAATACCACCAGGTTGTATTAATAAGGATCTCAGGGGGGATCATACTGGGTACCAACCAAGGGTCCAGACCCATCAGAAGAACCAGCAGGGCTGAACTCCTGAACCCTCCCCCCCATACTGTTGGCTGGGGTGGTAAGAAATGAATGAGAAAGTGGTGCTCCTGCGGTACTCGTCATTTCCATCTACTAATGGGAATGACCCCCCCCCCAGAGGGCCTGTATCTAGAGCCTCGAGGGCAGCCATTTTCAACCACTGTGCCGTGGCACACTGGTGTGCTGCGACTGGCCCCCAGGTGTGCCGCGGGAATT
Source organism: Tiliqua scincoides (assembly GCF_035046505.1). Taxonomy (NCBI): domain Eukaryota; kingdom Metazoa; phylum Chordata; class Lepidosauria; order Squamata; family Scincidae; genus Tiliqua; species Tiliqua scincoides. The sequence continues at coordinate 37,500,241 of NC_089824.1, read as the reverse complement.
AGGATGAGGGTCGTTTATCAACAGGACCATTGGGAGATGTGAGCCCCCATTGACAGCACAGTGTGCTTTGTCAATTGTCAAAAAGCTGATGGTGTGCCTTGACCATTTTAATGCCTTACCAGTGCGCTGCGAGATGAAAAAGATTGAAAATCACTGCTCTAGGGGATGCTCCTGATAACTGTTGAGAAGGTACTGCTATGAGAAATACTTGGAGAAGAGAGTGCAGGATTTTATCCAGGCTTTCAGCAACCTGGCTTGACCTGAAGCATGCCCCAGAGTGAGGTGAAAGGGTGTGGTATCCTCAGGTTGATTCCCCCCTAGGAAGGCTGTGAAAAACAGTGGAAGGTGGAAGGAAGTCTGCCAGCTCAAAGATGTCAGAAGGTCAGATGCAGGGGAGGGCACCAGGATGAGGTCTCGTTATCTGGTGTGCTCCCTGGGGCATTTGGTGGGCCGCTGTGAGATACAGGAAGCTGGACTAGATGGGCCTATGGCCTGATCCCGTGAGGCTGTTCTTAGGTTCTTATGTGTTTGTCATGATCACAAGACCCAACTTTTTTGTCAAGTGAAGATCAAATTTGAAAAAAAAAATGTGTTCTTGATTTAGCAAACCTCATTATGATCAGATTTGAGAACCCGTAGTTCCTGGCACACTCAAAACTAGTTTGTTTCATTTTATGCAAGTGAGATTTTCAGATTTCCAGCCTAGCTTAATCACAGAAAACCCAGCTGTCTTGGCTGATTTGCAAAAGGGTTTTCTCTCTCCCTCTATTTAGAAATGCTTTAATCTGTTTAAGTCCCATGTCATAATGAAGATTATGCAGCTATGCGCTCCAAACATGACAGCCAGAAATCTCAAGTTGTGTGACCTGTGAATGTTTTGAGGAATGGGAACTTTCTTCCTTGAGAAGTGAGGCCAACTTCTTGGGTTCCAGGCATTGCAGGTCGTTTTTGCTCTTACACAGTTCCTTTACACAAATAGAGATAGCATGAAATGGAGTGGCAGGACACAACTTGAAAGAATCCATCTGAAAGCAATGAAAGCAGAAGTCCTAAGAAAAGGAGCATGCCTGATAGGGGGAAAGTGACACCCAGCATGTTGGGGAAAGCCATAGCAGGAAGACAGATGCACTCCTCCATCTGTCTGCAGCTTTTTGGCTTGGTACGCTTTGCCTCTGTGTCATATTTTATGTGTAGTCTACTTATTACTGTGCAGTACATCTTCATGCTATAAAAGCCAGGGATGTGCTGGAGTCACAGCGCCAAGTCTCAGGTCAAGTCCCAAGTCACTGCCCCTCTTGATTCAACTTGCTCACAAGCCATCATGGGTGGCCATCGTGACTCATCCAGAGCCGTTTTTAGAGTCACTTTTACTTGAGTCTGAGTCTTTCCGAAAAGCGCAAGTCGGGCATGGCTCTGGTGGGCCATGCTGGTGGGGGTGTCATTTCTCATTTAACTGCCTTGATGTTCCCATCCTATCTGCCATCAGCGATGTGGTGAAGTCCTTCACTTCAAATGAACCACGAGTTTGGAAGGTGTTCCTCTTCTCTCGAAAGGAAATGACTCATTTCCTTAGCCCCCTCCCTGGGCTATCCAGGCATTTTCCTATGGCAAGAACCCCCCCCCCCCATCGGGAGAAAAATAATCAGGCCATCCATTTCGCCAATCAATCATCTATTCTTTCCAAGATGAACAAGAGAGCCCATTCCCCCCCCCCACCAGGTACTGGCTGCACCCACCTTCTCTTAGTTCCTTTCCCCAGCCTCATGCAGCCTCCCTCCAGTCCCCACCTTCTGGAACCAACCTACTCTTCTCCCACCAAGTCTGCTACTCAGGCTGGTTTGGATGCCAGCTTCTGGATCGCCCACAAGGACTTTTGGGGTGACATGGAAGTGGCAAAAAATGCTTTCTGGCATCACTGAACTAAAATAAGTATACACTAAGGGCCAAACTACATATTATCTTGACAATTATTAGAGCTGTCAGGCTTGTATTTTACTCAGTAAATAGCCACGATGAGGGGAGGGTAATCTGAATAAGAACGATTGGCGTCTATGGGCACTTTCATCTCAGGGCAAATAATCATGGCGGGGGGGAGGAACAACCCAGTCCAGATCAGGACGATGGCCAGGACAAAGTTCCCTCCTTCCATATCATGGTCCTGATCTGGATCAGGTCTCCCACAACTGCTATTATTTACTGAGGCAAATACAGACCCAGAAGCCTTAGTCATGGACAATGTATGCTGTAGTTTGGCCCTGCAAATCTTGCTGCAACAACATTTTCTGAGTACCTCCTCTTATTTAAATGTCAGAAAGGTGAGGAAAATACCTTTTTATAAACATCTTTTTGAGCAACTCTATTGTAGTTCTAAAAAGTCCTCACAATCTTTCCTATGCACATTTTTGTACTGCTGCAGAATAATTAGCATGATAAAAATACATTTACCATATAGAAAAGCCACAGTCAAAATGTTGATTGGAGCCATTATGTTCAAAAGCGTCAACACCCAGGCTGTCTTCCTTTCTTCCCCCTCATTTTTTGCTATTGTCATTTTGGCTGCTGAAATATTTTACTATATTATCAATTATTACCCAATTTCTCTTGTTGAAAACATAATCTGGAAAAGCTTTCAAAGTATTTTCCTCAGCACATAGAACTTTCCACAGCACATAAATGCGAATACAGATGGGTGTATGCGCTGAGGAAAGTGTAAGAGCCCCCTGTGGTATGCAGTATAAACTTCCTCCCCCAAAATTTATTGTTGTCCAATGTTACAATTTTTATTTTCAGTACATCAGATTTTTGCCAGATCCAAATTAGCACTATGAATGTTAAGTACCCAAAATACTTAAATGCCTGACTCTTATTCAAGTTATCAGACATGCTGATATTCACGGAATAAAGCATTTGGAAGATTTTTGAACCTGCAAAACACAATCACTCCCAGCTGATGTAGACATTTTCTTTGAATACTCTACTAAAGTGATTTTCAACCACTGTGCCACAACGCATTGGTGTTCCACGAATGGTCTGCAGGTGTGCTGCGAGAGTTTGGGGGAGCGTCATATATTAGTAGGGCCATATTAGTAGATCTCCCAGCCAGCAGTGCAATGTGCCTAGTCAGCTGTCAAACGGATGGTTTGCCTTGACAATTTTAGTGTTTTTTTCAGTGTGCCATAAGATGAAAAAGGCTGAAAATCATTGCTGTACTGAGTTGGACCAGCAAAAGAAACAAGTGATGCAAGGATGGTTCATGGCACCATCATATGTAACTATAAGAAACAAAGCAAAATTAGAACACTGCTGAGACAACCAAAGAAGGAAACAGTTTAGCATACTGTAGACCTGTATTAGGGTTGTCACCTTTTTATGGGCAGATGCTCTGTGCCTTCAGCAGGTCCACAAGAAATAAACAACTGAAGCTTTTCTGGACATAAATTTCAGGGAAACCTTGACTCATTGTTCTGCTTATAATATAGCTGTTATTCAAAGAGCCCATAAAAAAGATGGCAACTAAAACTAATAGCAGGAGTTTCCTTCCCAAATGTGTAGAATGAAGGAAATTTCATATAGGACTCTATGTACAGTATATATTCAGTGCAACAGAAGTTGATTTGGGGGGGGGGGTAGATCCTGACACATTGAATAGGACCTGTGAATTGTGTGTTCAGCATCTCTCCAGATCATATATCAAAAATCTTTTTTTAAAAAAAATTGGTTAGAGCAGGATGCATTGAGTGGCAAGCTAAATTTATTTAGAACTCATGTTGATGCCAGCACTTTAAAACATTCACATATGAAAATATGAATTTGCCCTATATTAGATGGTTTGGATGATAATCTAACCTATGTTTTAGAAGATGATTGTGAATGTTCTTAAGTTCAGAGCCCAGGTCAACTAGGCAGGTAGACCTGGGCTCCCATTTCAACTTTGGCCTCTGTGGCCAAGGTTTGCTGGGCAGGTAGACATGGGCTCCCGCCAGGACTTGGAGTCCAGATCTACCTGTCAGATAGACCTGGGCTGCCATTCTGGAGCCACCTCATCCATGTGGGTAGACCTGTGCTCCCGACCATGCTTGGGCTGCTCCCCATCCCAGCAGGCTCCCTTCCCTGTTGGCATGACTGTTTGGGGGGGGTGGGCACGCAGCCATGGCCCCTCCCTTGGATCCACCCCTGTTGTGAACAATCCTGTACTTTTCACAGTTCTGCATGCTTGTGGTCCAGAAGAGGGGATAAAAAGCTTCTGCTTTTGTTTTTAAACAACAGTTCTGTCTTGCATCTGACCTTTGGTAACCTGTGGTTAGTTGTAACTGTGGTTTGCTAACAAACCAGGTTATCAAACAAGAGGCGCATATAAGCCTTGAGTGAAGGGTTAGATAACTACAGCATTATAACCTGCTTTCCAACCTACACATCTATCTAGCTCAGTAATGTGTACCCTGAATGGCAGCAGCTATCTAGGCAAAATGTCTGTTAATTACATTGATTACACTCCCCCCCCCCATTTCCAAGGTCAGATGCTGAAATATTAAAGCATGGGGTAGACAGCCCAACCCTATCCTATCCAGCTGGCCTGTGCTATATCCAGCACAGCGTAGAAGTAGATACAACACAAGTTGGAGTAAGGAGATTTATTTCCCTTTACCCCTGTCAGATGGCAGCCACCTCAATGGGGCTACTCAGATCTGTGCAGGCAAAATCACTGGTGTAGATCCAAGCAGCCCAGAATAACACTGGGCTGCTTAGGATAGAGGTTAGAATCTAGCCTAAGTGCCAGAGGCAAGTCTAGGGCAGCTAGGGTTGGGGACCCTTCTTGTACATTGATAACAACTTTGTTGATGGGAAGCTCCCGGGATGTGACTTTTGTTCACAGGGTCAAATGTATTGTGCTAGGAAGCAGCTGCTACCCATGGAATTTTCCAATAGGAGTCCAGCAAGACTTCTTCCAAGCTGACCTGACAGAGGTGTTGGTGCTTACCCTTACGATTAAAAGTGTGTCCCTCCACTAGGCCTTGGGAATCTAAGGCCCTTGTCATCAATCCTGCTTCAAAGTCACGGTACTGGCTTAGGTTGTGCTCTCCTGGTAGGTGTGTATCCCAGCATCACATATAAGTGCCACACATCTCACAACACATCTCACATTCAAATGAAAAGGAGCAAAAATGCTTGCTGGGCACCAGAGTCCACAGCCGGCTGGCACTGGTGAGAGATGAGATGTGTGTTGTCTTCCAGATTCTAATAACATCTTCTGTTCCTTTGCACTGCGAAAGTGCTCCTAGTGTTCTTAGTGTTGTTCTTTCAAGGTGGGTTGCTGTTTAACTTGCAGTAAAGTGGATACTGATGACCAAAGTGTACTGGCATGTGTGAACTTGTTGCACCTCAGCGCCTCTTGGAATTAATTCTGTTGGCTTAGCAAGCTGTGCTAGCTGTAGCAGATTGGGATCACAATAAGTTGGACTTTTGTGCAGGAATATTTCAGTTATTTTGGACCCCAGGAGTGAGTCACTGTGACTGATTGTATTTCAGTGAATGACTACAAAGACTGGTCGTTTTATATAGTAGTGTTGACTTTCAGTGAGGAGTTCTGTCACCGCCCCATCCACTTCTGCCTCATCCCATTGGTGGGGAGGTCTGCATCATAAGGGCCGATGCCTGGAGTTTTCGGTTTTTCAGACCACGGTGCTCCACTTCTCCTTGCCCATCCAGCTGCTTTCCTAAGCAGCTGGGTGGGCGAGGAAAGTGAGGAGGTAGCCGTGGCAACACAATTTTTCTTTCCCTTCCTGTGATGCTGAAGGAAGAGGTTCTTTGCAGCTGCCCGAATCCAGAGATAATCAGAGAAACTTGATGGGTGGTGGGCCAGAGGGGATTAGTAGGCGGGCATGAGCCACAGGTCACCCCTCATCATTTCACCACTCTCCTTCCCAATTCAGCACTCAAAGCAAGCAATTCAGTTGGCCTCATCACTAAGCTGGCCCTGATTGGCAGTGTACTAATCAGTTCTTATCTTGAGCTTTGTGCATACTGGGATGTTTTCTTGTCATTTGCACTGGGAAGAATATTTAAAAAATAATCATTAATGAGATATGAATGCACTTGGAAACCTGAAAAATGCTACCGAAATGATTAACAGTGGTGAAAGATGAATGCACAGGACCTTGAACCTGAAAATGGCATTGATAATATTGATAGCTAGCCAAGTTTCATTTCTCAAATCAAATTAGAATTGTGTTTCTCATCCTCAGGGAGCTGCCCTTGACAAGTTCCCTGAACAGCCCCTGCCCCAGCACAGCTCCTTCAAGTTTCACAACATAAAATGGAACTTGTTTGTTGGGATTCTACTGCGAAAATTTTTGGAGGCTGTTTGCAGCTCAAGGAATTATTTTTCTGATGCTTTGCTTTAAGGTGAATTTTGCAGGCCTGTTATTTACACTCATAATAATGATATTTTTCATTGTCATTGCAAGGGCTTTTAACATATTATTTGGAGCTGGTTAGTTATAAATACATAGGCTTTTGTTTGTGCAGGCAAATGCATTTTCTTCTAGTTTAGAATGCTTATACACACACAGACACACACACCTTTTCCTTGAATCTTCTTAGCACCCCAACCTCCCTCCTACTTTTTAACACCCACACATTTCTGTGCAGATGGAGAGATGTGACAGATCATAGAATTAGCAAACCTAAGGCTTTTTTGCTACATTTTAAATCAATTCCAGTCCTCCCCCACCTCTGTAGTCCCCTGACCTACAGTTTTATTCTAACTGAATGAACTACTTAACAAGACATCTGCTCATAGCATGTGTTAGCTTTCAGCCCATGGCTTGACCCTTCAAATATTTTGTATGTATTCATTCTAAGCAGAGATGCTTCCATAAACATGTGTTTATTGTAGCTAGTCTGTTTCTGTTCCTCTGATATCCATTGTCTAACTTGTGCCATGCTTAAATGAAGCAATAAGCTTAAATTCTTCAGGGATACATTTGATATTTCTACATCTGTTTTTTCTTGTGTTTCAGTAATGTCAACAATTAGCAGAACAGAAGTAAGATCATTAGAAGACAAATCCTAGGTGTGTTTACTAATGTTGTCAGGTTGAATGCATTCCAAAACCTGAGATTTTAGAGGTGGGGCCTGTCCGTCCTTGAAAAATGGAGGGAAAGAAAACCTAATACCATAGTGGGTCCCAGCAATAAAACAGAAAAGTTTTGCAGTAAAAGGGTGAGCTCTGTGGTGGCCCCCTTATGGCCTGGTGTTTTGCAGCCCAGCTGCCATAGGAAAAAGAAAAAAGCTGAGAAAACAGGATGATTTGGAATAACTGGCAATGCTGATGCTTCCCCAGAAGTAAGTTTGAGTTCTGTAGGACTTTCTTCAGAGTAAGGCTGCAGAGGATTGCAATCTAAGATTGCATTACATGGGGACAACTGGTAAGTTTCAGCAACAGGAACCAAAATGATTATAAATATATTTCTCTCTCTCTCTCTCTCTCTCTCTCTCTCTCTCTCTCTCATATCAGTATAGCAACAAGTCAAGCAACATTCAGGCTGTGTGGCATTTTTGCTTGAATTGTATATCTCTTCTACTTTGCACTGAAGAGAGACTGGTCATATATCAGCTCCTAAATAGGAAGTCTTCTCACCAGGAGACCAACAGGGCATTTTCTCTTCTTGTTTTCCATGAAGACAGCTGTGAAAATTAAATCAAGAGTCTGTAATTGAATATTTCTGTGACAACTTCTTTTATGCGGGAGGGAAAATTCAGCATGTCCTGGAGAGGTTCTGGAGTGGGTAGGCAACGGGCATTCTTGGAGGTGGGTAGGCAGGGAGCAGGAGGCAGGGCCAGGACCCGGTGGTTATACCGCCACCATGCCAGCTGGTGCAGATCCAAGTAGACCAACTGGGGTTGCTGCTGCTTTACCCAGGGTAAGGGGAAAAGTTTCCCCTTGCCTCAGGTTCAGTTGCAGTCAGCCCCAACCTTGTGCTGAATACAGTGCAGGCCTCCTGGCCTGCCTGTTCCAGTGCAAGTCAGGATTGTTCTGTAAATCTCAGAGGTTAAATAGTTTAAACGCTGTTCTATGTGCAGCTTCACATGTGATGATGCTTTGATTGCTGCTCCTGACCAAATCTGATGTCTAGGTTTTGGTAGCACAGCCTAACTAGATCCAGATCTAGGTGGTAAATTTACTGGTTTGCATGCTGAAGGCAAGAAGATCATCATCCCCACTCCAAAAGTGGGAAAGAACTAAAGCGATGCATATACTAAGACCATTTGCTCTATATTTGTTTACAGAGACAAATTGTGCTGGTATCAACTGATTGTCAATTCTGTTCGGTACAAATAATTCCTATGCCTATTTCACATAAAAGTGTTTATATCAGCAGGTGCCCTGGCTTTCACAGTGCATTCCTTAAGCATGGACTGTGGATTCTGCCAGGTTTAGAAAGATGGGGTGAACAGTAACTCTGGGACTAGGCCAGATAGCAGGAACATTTTGGAAGGCAGCTCACTTAAAAGCACTTACTGTGCTTTAAAATTGAAGAAGAAACATTGTCTTAAGCAGAGACCCAGCCTGTTCTCCACTTACAAGTGACTTGTTTTCTGTTGATCAGTTGCTCCTTTATGGTAGAATTAGTTGCTGAAGCACAAGAAAACTGGGATTCAAGAGTAGTACCCATTTTAACTGAAATTCAGAATAATCAAGGTTCTTTTGAAAAGTTTCTGGACTCAAGAGACTTTCCAGTGGTTGTTGAAGGAAAGTTTGACATGTGGACTCCATTGTGTAATTCGTCCTTTGCCTAACTCTCTGAAGATGGGCTATGAGCAAGTTGCATACAGCTCCAGGACATCTCTCAAATGTTCTTAATTACAAAAGATGACCTATTTGTCCTTGTTGTGCTGAGCTAAGTACCAATTAAGGGCAAGCGTTATGTGTCTCTTCCACAGACCGCAGTGGAAAGGCCTATGGGGGAGACCTATTGTCAAAGATTAGATCAGAACCAGTAAGTTTCCAGAACTTGCTGAGGACTATGCTTGCTATGTTTTTCTGTGTTGCAATTTTCCACATACAGGGTGAACCAAAAGTAGGTGGATAGTAAATGATAACATTTTCTTGCATCAGTGTTTAAATTATTTGCCATTATGGGTTATCTGAACTATCTGAAAAGAAAAAAATATTAAATTTCAATAAATTTAGTTATAAAATTTAATATAACACAAGCCATAGTTATAATGAACACCATCGTTATAGTATAACCCTAACACAAACCCTGTTCCATCTACTGTCCACCTACTTGGTTCACCCTGTATATTGCAGACAAAATTTCTGATATAAATTATATCTTGGGTGTGCTAGTTATTTCCCTAAAACTTGCTAAAAACTTCCCTAAAACTTACAAATTTGGTTTTAAGAAATAATTTGGAAACTTGTTTCAGAAGATGCTTTTCCCTGAATGTACAGGTCCACCCTCCTTATCAGTAGATTCAGGACCTGCGGATTTAACTCACTGTGGCTTCCAAACTCACAGTGGAGGGCCAAACCTGAGCCCCCAGATGCAACCAGAGGAGTTCTCCGGTCACGTCCAGTAGGCTTTCTGAGGTCCGCGAAGCCCACACAACTGCCTCTGCAGGCTTCAGAACACCTACAGACAAAACTGGAGAACATCTCCAGTCATGTCCAGGGGTAATATTTGACTGATCCACGGATTTGCTTACCACAAGTTTCAGTATCCAAGGGGGGTTCAGGAATGGATTCCCCTGTGGATACCAAGGTCTGATTGTATAGCTTGGCCTTCAATGTCCATCCCGGCCTAGGCTATTTCCCAAGACTGGATTTTCTGTTAGTATATGCAGCCACACTCAGTTTCCCCTGCTTTCTCGTGTACTTTACAGACACTATCCTTAATTTTTAAAATAAATTATGTAAGTAATTTTTTTAGTGTTCCTCATTGCATGCAGTATTTGAATTAGTAGTATCATATTTCAAATGAGTTTCTTTCAATAACAAAAATTACAACTTGCACTAATTTTACTCAGTCTAGAAATACTGAACAGTAAAAGGCTACAGAACCAGCTAGAATTTTGTCATCCTAAACTCATCCGTTATATGGGATTATAAGAAATATAAAATACTTGCTGAAAAACTTCCATATTACAGAAGGTGAAAAGAAGTGTAGTGAATGGGGGTGAATGTTTCTTTTCTTGAGTTCTCTGCTATAATAATGGGCCTTGATTCATTTAGCTTCCAGTTCACTAGTTTGCACTTTATGTGGCCTGATGTTTGCAAATAGTATTAGACAAAACAAGGAATTCCAGCAAGTCCCTCCAGGTTTTGGCATGAGCTTCAGGACTTGTAAGGCTTGCTTCCCAGAAGAGGTGAGCATTATGAGGTCCTGAAGTGCTTCAATTTGGATTGACATCCAAGACAGAGAAGAATTTCTGACTTACCACCCACCCCTGACTCTCTTTCCACTCCCTTCCTTTAAACTGCATTTACTGAAAGTGGCATCAGCAGCAGTATTTCATTTGTGGTGAGCAAAATAAAACTCAGGAGGGCTCTTTCTCTTTTCCTACTCTGCTTTCCCATCCAGGAAATCCTGGGAAAAAATGGCAGCTCCTAGGAGGAACACCAAAAGTGCAAAATACTCCCTCATCAACTCTACACCCATCAAATCTCTCTCTCTCTCTCTCTCTCTCTCTCTCTCTCTCTCTCTATATATATATATATATATATATATATATATATATATATATATATATATATATATCTGCACCTGCTTGGTATCATCTGAATTCTAATAGATGTGACATCATCATATCTAATTATTATAAAATTGCAGAAGTGCTGGCTTCTTCAGAGCTGACGCCTTTTACTGCAAGGCAACCGTGGAGCTCAGGCTTGCTAATCTGAAAATGTCCAGATATGGCTGTTTATATCATGTGTAAACATATACCATCTAGTGCAGGGATATCAAACTTGTTTCATACAGAGGGCCAATGTTAGCATTCAGGGTGCCTGCTGAGGGCCGGAAGTGACATCGTTAAGCAGATGATGGCCAGAAATAAGCACTTTGTTCTTGCAAAGAATCTCATTAACTGCAAAAGACAGAAGAGAAAATGTGCAGATTTTGTTCATATTTTCAAAAAAAAGAGAGAGCCCAATTATTACAGGGACCAGATTAATTGCTTCCAGTGGAAGCATTTGGCTCATGGGCCTTATGTTTGACACCCCTGATCTACTGATTCCACATTATCCTGCTTTCACAATTTGTTTGCTTTTGGGGGGTTTTGCTGATGAGTTTGCTGATGGGGGGAGTGATATACATATTTTTATTTCATTGTTATTTTCAATTGGAATTATTTCTAAAAACCCTTTATCTCTCTAACATGAGACTTTTTGAGTTGACAGTTCCCATTTGCTACCCATGACTTTTCAGATGATATTTCTTACAGATGCTTGTGCTTCTGAATGCAGAAAGAAAAAGTCCAAGGAGTGTTCCCATGTGACTCTGATAGACCCTTTGACATGCTATTTGTGTGCATTTGTGAATTTTTTTAATAGGGATCAGCCATTTGAAGATTGACAACCGTTCTAGCCTGCACAGATTTTACTTTCATGTGACAGACATTGGAAAAGCACATTTTTAATGTGAAAATGCTCTTACTTGGAATGGGTAAGGAATGCAGTTTCACTGACAAAGCAGCTAAACTATATAAATAGTCCCTTGACCTCTTTTTTGGGTTGATGATGCTACTGTACCTCTGTTCCTCATCTTCAAAGCTACCTGCTTTATTCCTGGTCCTCCAGATTCTTGTTGCAGAACGGCTGCTGCTTCCTAGTCAGACTCACTGTAGTGAATGTACCAGCCCAGCTAAGAGGTATTAGATAAATTATCGGCAAGTAAAGTAGCTTGGTTACCTTTAATCTGTACAGAAATTAGAGATCTATTTTGAGCACAGTTTCCATTAGGTAGTATGGAAGACCGAGAGGCACATTGGGCAAGTATCACTTTATCATCTAATTAAGCATAATCCCTTAGTTTTGCTTCCATCATAGGAAAAGGGCTATTCCCTTTGTACCCATTGCGAGTTACCTGTCATGCTGAGTAGATCAGAATACGCACCCATGAATTCCCTGGCTATGTGTGTGGCCTCTGGAGCTTCCATTTTTAGCAAGAACTGAAGTGTTGCAGTGTTTTCATTTCATTCTATCCTATTCATTAATGTCCAGACCCAGCATTATATTATGCACCCAAAATCTGTGACCAGAAAAGCAAGCGAGAGAGAGAAAACTATATTCTCTTTTACACGATCATCTGATCTTAGGACTAGTGCTGTTTTCTTTGTTTTAAATAAAGCTGAGACTCAAGGCCAACCTTGCAGCATACCAAGTACACGCCAAGCACACTCAGTGCTTGTTGACAGAAGCACCTTGCAGAAACAGCCCATGCCATTATTTATAATCTGTGGGCATCTTAAAGTATTAGGCTGAACCCTAAGATATTCCATGCAGGTGAAGGGAACTTTTAGCTCAGCCAGATCTAACTAATGCCAATCTGAAAATAAACAGTGCAAACACCACAGCTGATAAGTGATCAGTTTCATCTGAAAACAATACTTATTCAAGCCAAGCCTGTTGTTGAAACCTTAGAGCCAGGCTCATCCCCTCACTTCCAGTACCTGGTGGGGGAACACTGACCCCCAGGCAGTGACCAAACTGGTTCTTACTTCTGTTCTTTTCAACAGCTGTAAAGGGAAAGTGCGGGGGGGGGGGATAACAAGGCCTCATCGCAGACTGCCTAGTGGTGTTACTTTCATTGCTGCTGCTGCTACTCACGGCCCTTGGCACCCCACCCCCTTTGGAATATGCTGCCAAGCACACATCAGATGAATGTTTGTGTCCCATGGGGCAGGGCTTCCCTCATTCAGGCTGATAGGACTGTTGCTCCCAGCAGGTGCAGGAGGCATTCGGAGACACAGCCATGGCTCCAGTTCTCATCCCAAACCTCCTGGAGCTCCAGTAAGGATTGCAGCTGCAATATTTTGTTTTGTCCTTCACAAATCACAAATGTACTTGTGTTGTAGAGACAAATCAGTGACTTCATGTTCTCCAGTGACTTTTCTGGGCTCAGACATAAAGAATCTTGTAATTGCATATCTACTACAGAACATTCTCATGTTGAGGCATCAAAGAGAATGGAGAATGCTGTCCCCCTTACCTTGTGATGTGCCAACCTCAGCTCCTCCCATTCCATGGATTGGAGAAGGAAGAGGGGGATGGAGTGGAGGAGAGAAGAGTGGTGGGCTAGGAGGTTTCCGACTCTCCTCTCCTCTTCTCTCCTCCATACTTTCTTGTACCCTCTATCCCCCTCCTCATTTTCCAGTCCAAGGAGTGGGAGAAAGAGGAGGATGCAAGAGTGCAGATAGAGGAGGATGCAAGAGGAGGATGCAAGAGTGCAGATAGAGTGCAGATAGATTGCCCTCCTATCCATCTACAGCCTGTGGCAACTGCCTCAGTTGGCTTCATGAATGAACCAACCCAAGAGAGACCTTCAGAGATTAGCCTGATTCCATTGGTCTTGAATGGTACGCAGCCCTGGAAGACCAGTGTTGCCCTACTCTAGGCCAAGAAGCTGAATTCCAAGCAAGAGCCACAGTACAAGCATTGCTTTGTCTTATTCTGCTTCACGGAAATGTGAACAAGTTGTAAATCTCCTTTGTACGTTTGGAAAAAAAAAACACAACCGTCCTGACGTCCAGGTGCTCATTGCACGATTTCAAAGTCTGTTTCCTCAGTGTCTCATTCGATATTCATTCTGGCAGGCTGGAAGCACGCTCCATAAAATGGATGCCAATTAATAATGCAATGTCATTGGAAAGCAATGGACGTAACTTTTTTTTTACATCAACATGAATGCAAAATAAAGTAAATATCATTACTAGCGTTTTCAATGAATGCCAAAATAATTATTCACTGTTTTGGAATACTTTTTCATTTTGCCAAGCCTGAAATCAGGGATGCACATAATTTAACAGATTGTTAACTGAGATTGCATACCTAATTAATTTTCCATGCACTGGCTGTTAAATTGATCCTGATTTGTAAGCTGCATTTGAGGCTGGGTGGAAAAACTCTTTCCTTGCTGTTGTTCATACAGCCTTGGAATCACTAAAATTCAGAGAAGCTTGAAAGCACTGGAGAAACCATCATCAGGACAGACATGCCTATAAGTCGGGTCATCGGGTCATCAACTTAGGAGGCTTCTTCACACAGTGAATGGAGGGGAGCAAGCCTGAGGGAAGGGGGGGGCAAGGGTCAAAATCCCTGGGACCCAGGCTATTACAAAACAAACCATATAGAACAAAATTAATTTATTACAAAATAAATTTGGATAGCTCAGTCTCAGCCTGTCTTTCCCCTACAGCAGTGGTTTTCAGACTGGGGCGTCGCGATGCCCCAGCCTGAAGGCCCTGGCCTCTTTCCCCTTAAGGGGTGGGGCAGGGGGGAGGTAGGGAGGAGGCAGCGACGCGATCCCCAGGATCGTGCCGCTCAGGAGGGCTGCAGGGACTGGGATGCGCTCACCAGTCCCTGCAGCAGCCCGTCGGGTGTGGGGAGCCCTGCACGAGCGCCTGCAGAGCTCCCCAGATCACCAGAAGTGAAAGTAGAATGATCGCACTCCACTTCTGTAAAACCAGAAGTGAAGCGCAATTGCTCCACTTTCACTTCTAACTAGCTGGGGAGCCCTGCAGATGCTTGCGCAAGGCTCCCCACACCTCTGACAGGCTGCTGCAGGGACTGGTGAGTCCATCCCAGTCCCTGCAGCCCTCCTAAGCGGTGCGATCCTGGGGATCATGTCGCTGCCTTCCCTCCCGCCCCTGCTGCCCCCCCCATGCCCACAAGTGGTGCAAACCCTCCTAGAGAGTTTGAAAACTGCTGCCCTACAGCTTTAATCCACTTCCAGTGAGTTTCTATTCCACCAATGCCTTCTGGAGACTGTTGTTTGTTAAGGGTAGCTCTAACAGCTTGGGTTGCCTTCTTTTTTTAGCTTCTAGTGCCAGAAGCGCTGGAGAACTTTTTCACTCTTTTTAAAGGTTCTAGTGTGCTAGCCACATGAGAATTTCTCTGAGTGAGCTTGGAGCTAGAAAAGATGGCTGCCTCTATGCTTACGTCACTTCCTCCTGATTTCCTGTCTAAAGAACAGAGGAACTTGTCAGAAACATGGCAGCCCCCATGGTGTGTGGAAACAACATGGAGACCACCAGTGGTATCACCAGGGTTACTTGGTGGGGAGGCCAGGGTGTCATCCCCATGATGGACCTTCTCCCACGCACCATCACTCTGCCCCCATTGGTTTTTTGGCTATACCTTTTGATCGAACACAGATATTTCAGCACGGTTTGTTTCATTGCATTCTGCGTGAAATCACACATTGATTGATATATAACATGATGGTATTATTCCTATAATAACCCATGATTTTAGCGATTTTGGTCACTAGTGGTGTCATCCCCTCCCAAGGGTGTCAACTTACTAACACCTTATTGGTTCCACGGTGTGTCATAATAACATCTCATTGATTGTTTGAACGATCAGTCTCATTGGTCTGTTTTGTCACCTTGTCAGGTGGTGCAGATCCAAGTAGACCCATTGGGGCCACTGCAGCTCTCCCTGGGGTAAGGGGAAAAGTTTCCCCTTGCCTTGGCCCAAGCCTCAGTCAGTTCCAAACTTGTGCTGGATACAGTGCAGTCCTAGTGGCCTGCCTGTTCCAAAGCAAGTTAGGATTGCACTGTAAATGAAAGATCATTCACAAAATCAGAACCAGCCCAAGACCTCCTGGCATCTGAGGCAGTGCACTAAATGCTCCCCTGCCCTTTACCCGGTGGAAAGGCAGTCATCCCCACCACTGCTCCCCCCGTTCCCAGGATTCTAAAAAGGGAAAAGCTAATGACACAGAAGAGGAAGTGTAGAGGAGTCTTTCAGGAGTCTTCTTCTTCCATTCTGCTCCTCTCTTCCTTTTCAAATCCCTGAGCAAAACAATAGCCTCAAGCAACCTTGTGGTTTGGGACAGCTCTGAATAAAAGTATGTTATCCTCTGTGCATTATTAAAACAGCTTGAAAAATGTATTTCTTACTTTTTCCAACTATTTAGAGTAGCAAAAATCTTTATTAAGAGCTACTCACTACTGGGAAAGCCTGTGTTTAATTTATTTCTAATCCAATGGAAGTTGACTGATTATTTAAACAAAAAAAAATGATGAATGTGGAGATTACGAGATCATGAATACAGAGGTAGGGCCTTAGGCAGTGTTGTAGGACATTTGTTCAGACAAGGGATGCTGACAAAACTTGTCACAGAGAGATTTTTGGCTTTGACCGTGAATGTTTTTGAATTCTTTGTTGAACTTGCAGGTCAGTTTTGCCTGCCTGGAATTCTGTGTCTATTCAGTGCCACATTAAGTGAAATCCTCTTCTCAACTGAAAAAAGCTTAGTTGTGATGTTGGTCTTGCAAATGAAAATTCCTGATTATCTTTTTATGCAAAAAAAAAAAAAAGACATTAGTTGAAATATTTAGTCCAAGGTAACATGTACCCTTCCTTCCTTCCTTCCTTCCTTCTGTTTGTATGGCTGTTTCTGCATGAGTGTTCTGAATAACTGAGTTCTTACATCAAATATGTGCAGAATGAACTCCTGGAATAGGGACTGGGTTCATGCCCTGTGGTCCACCCCCAGCCTTTGTGTGTCTGAACATGTGTCAGATCTGGAAGTCTGAACAGAGCCTCAACCTGGAATCCTATACACACTTACCTGAAAGTCAGTCCCACTGAAATCAATGAAGCTTCTTATGTGTAGACATGCATAGGATTGCGCTGTCGATGTGAATGCATGCATGGACTCTGCCAGTATCTTCATTTTTGCAGATCGTAAATTAAACATACCAGCACTTACACATATACACTCTGTTCACAGTTTTGGATAAACCAGCAGCGGGAGCAATGGGTTCTTGTTCCCCCATCAATGTATTGTTATCCATGAATAAGTTTTATAAAGAGGGCTAGTGTATATTGTAATCAGACAAAATGTCTTTCAGCATATGGTCACAAGACACGATGGCTACAGAAGTGTGTCAGGATCAAATTGCTTCCAAACCCCAACAGAGTTGGGGATGATGGAAGCACAGCCTGAAAGGTAGACGGTAGTGGAACTGTCTTCCACAGTCTTCCTTCCACCCCCTTTGCGCATCCCTGGGAAAACAGTGCAAATAGGAAAGTATTCTGCTTTGCTCTCCTACTGGCCTGTCCTAAGATTTAAATTTCTCCCCCAGCAACACTTCCTTTGTCAGGATTCAGCATGGCCCAGGTTGTGTTGTGCCACATTCTGTCTAATTTGAGCCTTCATGATTAGCACAACAACGGAAAGTCCATGTCGTTGACTGTATTTTTAAGAGCACACAAAGAAGGAAGCCGGTGTCCACCTTGCTCAGTTAGTATGCCTGCGTCAGCCAGAGGATCACATGCTGGGGCTGTTTTACAAATGACTTAGACACAGGAATAGCAGACGGGTCACTGAAGGACTTCACCGACAGTAGATCACTTAATGAGACTATCAGAGTGAACTTTGAGCCAACTGCATCCCTCCACTGCTCCACCACCAGTGCCCAGGTAGCAATTACATTCTGGCATTTTTTGTAGCTGGATAATTGAAGAAATTGCCTGGCACAGAACAAAGATTACATTAACATTCTGAGACTTTAGAGTTTGCACAGCAGGGCTGTGACACACACACTTTACAGCTAGCAGCTGTTCACTCATCCACCTGTACAGTTCAAAACTGCTTGCAAGAAGCAAATGTGTCCCAGGGAAATAGTATTTCTTGTTTAGTATACTGATGAGCCTCATTAAAAAGGAAAATAACCAAATGTTTTGGCTAGTCCTCTGCTCGTATTGGCTCATATTGCACTTATCTCACCAGGAAACAGAGAGTGGGTGTCAATGGGCAGTTTTCACAATGGAGAGAGGTGCACCCCAAGGATCTGTCCTGGGACCAGTGCTTTTCAACTTGTTCATAAATGACCTGGAGATAGTGATAAGCAGTGAGGTGGCCAAGTTTGCAGATGACACTAAACTTTTCCGAGAGGCGAAGACCAGAAGGAATTATGAAGTGCTCCAGGAAGATCTCCCCAAACTGGGAGAATGGACGGCAAAATGGCAGATGCATTTCAATGTAGGTAAAGTAATGCACATTGGGGCAAAAAATCCAAACTTCATATATAGGCGAATGTGGTCTGAGCTGTCCACGACAGCTCTGAAGAGAGATCTTGGGGTGCTAGTGGACAGCTTGATGAAAGTGTCAACCCCAATGTGCAGCGGCAGTGAAGAAGGCTAATTCCATGCTAGGGATCATTAAAAAGGGAACTGAGAATAAAACAGCTAATATTATAATGCCGTTGTGCAAATCGATGGTACAGTCACAGTTCCCTTACCCCTAGTAGAATGCTGCTGGCCCCAATGGGTGTCCTTGGATCTGCGCCAGCTCCTGAGCTGGCACAGAACCAAGGAGACCCACATCAGGCACCACAGCTCAGGAGAGAGAATAGGATTTGGCGGCAGCCTCTGCCATCCCCATCTGGGCACAATCTGTCTTCCAGCCTGCCCTCTACCTGTCCAGTTTTGCTCCCTCCTTGCCTTCCCCTGCCCTTCTTCCAATCTGAAATACCTCACCACCAACTGGTGAGGACACTTACTGCTGGCTGCTCTCTGCCAGCATCCTGCCAGCATGAGGCCCAATGTGGGCCTCTCCACCGGCACAGTGTGTCTCCCACCAGCAGCAAAGTGCCTTGTGACAGTTTTGCAACACCCAGCACTGGCACTGTGTGTGCAGCGCCAACACTGAGGAGAATTTGGTTGGGCTCTTAGTATGTTGCAAATTTGACATAGCAAGTCCTGCCCTCATGAGATATTCAAACAAGTAACATGACCACTTTCCTGTTCTCTTGCTAGCAACTTTTAAACTTCAGTAAGTAGATCTTAGTTATGCAACTAATTTTATCTGTACATCCACTAAAGAAGTACGTGCAGCTGAAAACGGCTATGAATGGTTGAAGGTCCAAGTCCTGGCTACCTAAATTTAGTGATGACCTATTGAAAGCAATGGGGTGAAATGTTCATCATAACAAATCTGTTCCTTTCGTTTCAAGAGGATGTAGTCATAACTAACTTTAGACTGGGGTCATAATTTGTCTAGAACTACAGTGTAAAATTGTCATTTGACATTTTTTAGTGTCATATAATACAGAAGCTTAGATGTTCACTTGACATATTGCTATAAGACCTCTGTTTGACCTCTGTGTCTGTGCTGCTGATATTTATCAGAATCAATTCTGGAATCTTAAATGAACATTAAGAATGTATTCTTTCCCCCTTAGTAACAAAGAAAAATATTTCCTTTTTATTCCTTTCTAAATTAGTTGTTCTTTATATTGTTCTCGATATGGCAAGTAGAATTTGCGATATTTGCAAACTATTAGAAGAGAATATTTAAAAACTGGCTTAAGAAATGGTTGCTTCTCCATAAATAATACTTTTTTCTGTTTTCTGTACATCTTTGTAGAGATATGAATACAGCCACAATGTGACCTTGAATAAATGTAGCAAAATTTTCCCTGAACATTCTTCAGTGATCTTCTTTTGTACCTGAGACAATGCAAATTCTGTGTTTGCTTTCCATGAATATTTTCCAAAGGTAAATTTAACTGCATGATGGAAAGATAAATGTTTCAGATTCCTTAACAAAAAGCAACTTCTCACAAACTGTGCGACCTGATTCTGAGAAGCTATCCATCTATTTAATCAACAGCATTCAGCCATATATTTTAGATTTAATTCTCCAATTAAAAAGCCCTCTGTTTTAACGTAGGAAAGCTTCACAGTGAACTGCTGGCAATTAAGAGTCATATGAAGGAAGAATTTCAAACATCGGAACAAATGTGAGGAAATAATCTGGTCACAGTTGGTTTGTGTGCGGAGAAAGCAGTAGATGTTCTTCCAAATTAATTGATGATTTATTATGATGCATACTGGGTTTATTTTTTGCTCAGATTTGCAATACGAGGCTTGATGCAGTCAATCTTTGTCTCTTTCTCTAATCATTATTTGATAATTTTTCAATGAAAAGAATTAGTGTTAGAATTTCACACTTAGTTTAGACACTTTTAGGCTCCTGAACAAGGTTGCAAATACAGTCAGCCTGCATCTTATGTTAAGCTTACATTCCAATGTCAGCTTCTAAAGCCAAAATCACATACCTATATACATTGCAAATCTCTCACAGCTGAAAAATACTGTCACTTTAAAAACTATGAGAGGCAGGCAAGAACTGAGGCCAACTGAGGGAACAGCAGCTTCATTTTCCAATTTCAGGTTCACTCCAGGGCATGTATGTAGTAAGTGGAATGGTGGGCAGAATTGCCTGCACCATTTAAATTGTTGTTTTTCTCTGTTTTTGTTTGCTTGCTTACTGAGGGCATGTAATTGAATGTGTACAAGTCCACGTAAGATACGGGCCAACAATGTTCCATTAAATGCAATGGTTGCTCAAGCAGTTGTTGCCGTTTGAGATTAGTCTTAGCAAGTACTCTTGACTGGAAGACATGCTAATCAAATAACCACTCTGATTACAAACATCCCAGTTAAATGGAGTATACTGTGTTGCAGATCCACAGAACCACAGAGTTGGAAGACTTTCCATGTCCAGACCCCTAACCCAACCGCTGAATATCTTTTCTGTATATGGCAATCTGATTAGACACTTCATCACTCTCTTCTTGAAAACCCCATCAGTTTCATTATTGAAGTGCTCTTATATTTAGGCATCCTGATCGACCAAAGGAGATCCACCTAGGGTGATTTCCATGCAGGCTGCTGGCTTCTGAACTGTTTCTTACATGCAGAAAGGTACTGCAAGATCTGTTCCTTTTGCTGTATCTCCACATCTACTGCCTGGAGCTGCATGTTCCTTTCCAAAACCTGATGTGTTCGATTCTCAGTGCTGAACAGACAGTTGGCACTGTCAGCTGTTAAAGTAATTTTTGTTGAATTTTTTATCTTCATATACATAGAAGAAGGCACATACAGTCAAAACATCATCTGTAAGTTACTTTGAAGGGAACTATTACAACAAATAGTTCATCTAGCTCAGTATTTTTGCCACTGGCTGGCAGTTGTTCTCCAGGATTTTGAACAGAAATCCTACTCAGTTCTAGCTGGAGATACCAGCAATTGAACTGGGGACCATAACATAAACCCTGCTGGATCAGGCCAAGGGCCCATCTAGTACCTCACAGTGGCTCACCAGATTTCTCTGAGAGCACACAAGACAACAAGAGATCTGCGTCCAGTTGCTTTCCCTTGCATCTGGCATTCAGAGATAGGCTACCTCTAAAACCCAGAAGTTGCATACAGTCATCATGGCTTGAAATCTGTGACTTTCCTTCCATAAATCTGTACATTCCCCTTTTAAAGGCATCTAGGCCAGGTGCCATCACAATATAGTTTGGCAAGACGTTCCACAGATTAATTACTTGCTGGGTAAATAACTATGGACATAATCCTAACCAGGACTACTCAGAAGTAAGTTCTATTTTGTTCAATGGGACTTACTCTCAGGAATGTGTGGTTAGGATTGCAGCCTATTTCCTTTTATCCTAAGTGTCCTGTCACTCAGTTTTAGTGGATGTCCCTGGTTCTGGTGTTGAACCTTCTGCCTACAAAACATGACCTTTCTCTAAAGATACCAGCAAAGAATTGAAGAGGACTCTTTAAACAAAAAAAAGCATCAATGTTGTGCCATCAGCCTTTTTGTCAAGGAAAATAGACACAATCATACTTCCACACGATCTGTTTCTAGATCAAAATTTGAATGGGTCAGTGGGGGTGCCATCTGCTTATGTAACATGAGCCTTTTAATTTCTTTACTAAGAAATAAGAAATGTTTTTCACAAGCATGAAAGCCATTAGAACCTGGATTATTAATCTAAAATCAATACAGAAAAAACATCTAAGAGGACTGGGGGGATCAGATGAGAGAAATGAATGTGTCATGCAGTATTGGAGAGATGTCTCAACATACTTTTCTCATGTTGCTGCCCTTTGTGCTTTGATATGAATTTTCTCAAAATGTACTGCTTCGTTTTGCCTCTGATCTTATTGCACTTCTTTCATGTGGTCAGGGACACATCTTAGATCAGTGTTCTTCAGAGTACAGATCATGACCCAGTACTGGGTCATGAGATGTTTTTCATTGAGTTGCAAAATCAGCTTATCCTGCCTTGTTGCTGTCAAGGCTGTGTCTTACCTTAGCCCATATGGAAGCCCTGTGACACTGTGCTAAGTGACTCCAATAAGAGAGGGCTGGTGGCTTAGTGGGGCTTGGGAACAGGAGCTAAAAGGCAGTGGGAAGAGTCAGGCAAGGTGGGTTGTAGGAGGAGGAAGAATGGAGAAGGAGGTTCAGAAAGGCAAGAAAGACAAAGGTGGAAAGAAAGAGGAGGAGGCAGGACTAAGCAAAGGAGCAAAATAGGAGTTGAGTTGGGAAGCAGACTCCAGAGAGAGCAAAAAACGCTGGAGCAAAACGAGAGTGCATGCATATAGGATTGCCTGCGAAAATCACTAAAGCCATGATGCAGTGTGACTGTCCATAAAATACACACTCACACCTGAGAAAGCTTCAGGAGCCTGTATTTCAAGCACTCCTGTGCGTACTTATGGAAGAGGAAGTCCTTTTGAACAAAGACAGGCTTCTTTCTGTGTGGTCATGCACAAGATCAGACTGGAATTCCAAGTAACTCCTGTCTGCTTGGGCGCATCTTGAGTTTGCTGCAAAAGAATGGAAAGGCAACCTTTTTAGCCTCTGGCCTTTCAGAGTCGAGAGCCCAGAACAGTTTGGCTTAATAGAGAGTTTACTGTTGTGCTAGCGTCAAGCTCAGTTTCTTCTCTAATTTCATGCCTGTCTGCCATGTCAGTGGCAGGCCTTTACTTAAGTGTATGGCTAAACTGACCTGTGCCCTCTCTCATTCGTTTGTAGAACATTTCCTAGGATTTGATGTTGTTCAGTTTTAGCTCTTGTCATGCAATCTTAACACCCACTCTTTTTGTGGGTGTGAACGCCTCATGGTAAACTGAGGTAGAGAGCCCCATTCAGTGTGCACAAGGGTTTGCACATGGTGATGGGGCTTCAGACTTCCCATGTTTCTAAAAGGAGCCCTTCCTGCGAAATACATTCTGAAATGTCCACAAGATCCCAGTGTTTTGTAAAGTGGGTTGCAAGGCTGTTCTAGACGGGGGGACTACACTATACTTGGGGCTTAAAATGAAGTCATACAAAGCACAGCCATAGTCCGAAAGAAAAATGATTCAATATTATTTAATGAAGCACCTAATGTTGTGCCAGGTCCTGTACAATAGTAATAATGCTTAGCATTTGTATAGCACTTCAAAGCACTTCGCATGTATTATCTTATAGTCCTGTGAGCTAATTAAGTATTATTATCTCCATACTGCAAGTGTGAGGGGTTGTCTGGGTTGCCTCAGGCCACCTGGTGTTCATGGCAGAGATGAGCTTCTCTTATCTCTTAGAAAATAATCCACTTAGAAATATGTGGGGTGAAAATATTGGGACGTTTTCTAGGAGTCAGCATGGGTTTGTATGGCAACCACCCGACAACAGCTCCACACCAGTGCCAGGAAGTGCTAGTGGCCACCCACCATGGCAAGGTGATGGGGTAATGATATCACTGCCCAGCATCCCGACTGGCAAATTGAGGAAAAGTAGGAGGAACAGCAGCAGAATGGAGAGAGATAAGTTAGGGACCTGGGAAGAAGGGGAGAGGAGAAGAAGTTTAGGGAAAAGGGGACTGGAAGTAAAGGAAGCAAGGAAGGACCCCATGTGTGAATATCTAAATGGGCTGTTCAGCTACAACTGTCTCCTAAGGGGACGGGAAGCCCCAGTCTTTTAGAGCACCCAACCCTTAGAGCTGTAAGAGGAGAACTAAAGGGAGCAGGCTGTGGTGGAAGAGCCGAAGTCATGGGATGATTCCTCTCTTCTGCACTCTGATACTTCCATCCCTTTACTGCCTGCCAAAATGGAGCTAACAAGGCTTCATTTGAGGCTCAGAAACTTGTGAGAATTATTTGTGTGGGCATCAAATGAGGCCTTGGCTGGTACTTTGGGTCTCAGTGGTCATTTGTGGCATTCCTTGATATATATATGCAACGTTGGGCAGGAATGTCTGCCCAAACAACAACAACAACAACAAGAACAACAGCTTTATGTTTACCCCGCCTTTCTCCCCGAAGGGACTCAAGGCGGCTTACAACAGGTTAAAACAGATTAAAAACATAATTTAAACACAGATAAAAGCATATTAACACATATAAAAACTGCAATCAGATAAAAAGCAGTCAGGTAAAAAGAGCATAGAGCAGCAAATCATAAAAGAATCAGGCCTGTAACCAACTATTTAAAAAATATTAAAAGGTGTTGAAAAGATGTTTAAAAGGCCAAGAACTCAGAAGGCTTGTTTAAACAGAAAGGTCTTCAGGCCTCACCAAAAAGTCTCAAGAGAGAGAGCCATTCTTAAGTCAAGGGGAAGAGAATTCCATAACATTGGTGCCACTACTGAGAAGGCCCTATTTCTTGCCGCCGCCCCACATATCTCCCTAGGCGGTGGCACTTGTAAAAAGGCCTTTTCTGATGACCTAAGAGGACGAGCCGGATTGTACGGGAGTAGGCGCTCTCTAAGATATCCTGGCCCAGCGCAGTATAGGGCTTTAAAGGTCAAAATCAGCACCTTGAATTGGGCCCAGAAACGAATGGGCAGCCAATGCAGCTGCTGGAGAAGCGGACTGACAGAATCAAACCGCCTACCTCCAGTAACCACACGGGCCGCCGCATTCTGCACTAGTTGCAGTTTCCAAACCGTCTTCAAGGGCAGCCCCACATAGAGCGCGTTACAATAATCTAACCTCAATGTCACCGTGGCATGGATCACCGTGGCCAGGTCTGCACGATCCAAGTACGGCCGCAGTTGGCACACCAGCCGAAGCTGAGCAAAGGCACCCCTAGCCACAGCCGCCACCTGGGAATCCAGGAGCAGCTGCAAGTCCAGGTGGACCCCCAAGCTGCGGAGCTGCTCCTTCAGGGGGAGTGCAACCCCATTCAGCACAAGCCAATAGTCCCTTTGCATATACACAAGGGACCAAGTGTGTACACCTGTGGGCTGGGCAGAAATGGGTTAATAAGGTGACCAGTCTGGTAGTTGTTGGAAATATCATGGACATAATGTAACTAGGTTTCAGCAAAGCATTTGACAAAGTCTCCTATGGTATCTTTGTGAATAAAATGGTAAAATATGGGCTAGACAGTGCTACTGTTCTGTGGGTTCAAAGCTGGTTGAACAACTGCTCCCAAAGAGTGCTATTAAATGGCTCCATGTAAACTTGAAGGGAGGTTTCTTTTGGAGTGCCACAAAGGCTCTGTCTTGAACCCTGTGCTGTTCGATTTTTTTTATACATGACCTGAGTGATTGGGAACACTTAACAAATCTGCAAGTGACAGATCTGCAGATTTGCTGGGAGGAGATAGTTAACACCTTGGAAGACTGAATCAAGATTCAAAACAATCTTGACAGGCGTGATAATTGGGCCCGTACCAACAAGATGAAGCCCAATAGAGTGAAATATAAAGTCCTGCCTGTAACTTCAAAAAATCGGAGGCTGATGTTCGGGATGGAAGAAACCTGGTTTGGAAGCAGCATATATAAAAAGAATCTAGATGCCTTAGTGGACCACAAATTCAACACAAGCCAGCAGGGTGATGCCATTTCAAAAAAAAGAAAAAAAGCAATGAATGCAATCCTGGGCTGCATTAGCAGAGGCAGAGACTCCAGATCGTGAAAAGTAATAGGTGCACTCTATCCTCTACTACTCATACCTCTCTCAGAATAGTGCATCCAGTTCTGGGCACCACATTTCAAGAAGAACATTGATAAGCTGGAGCAGGTTTAGAGAAGGGCAGCTATAATGTTGAAGGGTCTGAAAACCACGTCCTAGGAGGAAAAGGCTGTAAGTGTTCTGCCTAATGGTATTTGCTTTTTCTTCCAGGCTCCCTTGGTTGTTATTTTGACTTGACTCGAACATCTCTTTTACATGTCAAATAAAAACATGAAGTCAAAAGGAATGTTCATTTTACATCCTTCATTTCTTACTCTCTGTTTCCCACCCCCAAAGATTTTGGGTTTTTTTTTCTGTTTTGGAGGAGTGGCTGCCAACAGTTCCAGGTGATTTTCTGTTGCTGCTCCAATGCAATTTTTAGCGTAAAAAGGAAACAATTGCTTCCCATAAGCTTTGACATTCTAGGCCAGGAGATTTATTGGCAGCACTAAGCACTCTACCATATTCTTCGGGAAATCCCCAGAAGGAAAATTAAATGTGACATATTCTGTTCAGCTGGAATTCCTTGTGAACCTTCTCTTTAAACGTAGAAACGTGTCACCTTGCATTGCTTTTCTATTCATACCCATATTTTTCCCTGCTTCCAAGAACTTCTGTTTCCATTTCATTCATAGTTAGCCTTTTGGCTGATAGTTTATAGTTTGGCAATGAGGGCTGCAAATTGATTTGAGCTTTGAAAAGGGTTTCAACATTTCTATTGCAGATAAATTTCTATTGCAACATTTCTATTGCGTGGTCAGTCTGTGGAACTCCTTGCCACAGGATGTGGTGCTGGCGTCTAGCCTAGACGCCTTTAAAAGTGGATTGGACGAGTTTCTGGAGGAAAAATCCATTATGGGGTACAAGCCATGATGTGTATGCGCAACCTCCTGATTTTAGGAATGGGTTAAGTCAGAATGCCAGATGTAGGGGAGAGCACCAGGACGAGGTCTCTTGTTATCTGGTGTGCTCCCTGGGGCATTTGGTGGGCCGCTGTGAGATACAGGAAGCTGGACTAGATGGGCCTATGGCCTGATCCAGTGGGGCTGTTCTTATGTTCTTATGTAAAGTGATTTCATATAACAGAGGCTGCAATGGTGTGCACACTTACCTGGGAGTAAGCCTGACTGAACATAATAGAATTTACTTCTGGGTAAACATGTATAGGATTGTGCACTTTGTGCTGGCTAAAGTAGACATCTGAGAGTCACATGGACCAGTGAAAGATAATCTCTACAACAGCCTGCGATGGTTTTATAATATAACAGAGGCTTATAAAGAAAGCTGAATGTATTTGGTGCAGTTTAAAAACACACACTCATTTAAGACTTGCCTTGCTGAAACAGGCCAAAGTTCATGTAGTCCAGCATCTTTTATTTTTTTCTAATTGCATCCAGCCAGATCCTTGTGGAAGCTTCTTAGGAGTGCATGGAGGTAATATTCTTTCCTTGTTGTCAGCGTGTCAATCAGAGGTATACTGCTGATTTACCCGGAGCCTCCATGTAGCTATCATGGCTGATAGCCAGTGATGTGCTGTTAGAAATGACTCCACTTTTTTTCATGGAAAGGTCTGAGACTGTTCTTCAGATTTACGAGGGACCAGCACCAATCTGTAAAAACTTGGAACAAATGGAGTTCTGTGGGTATTCCAAATGGAGTACTAGAGGAGATAACTTTCTCTGGGGTGAGGATTGCAAATTTTTCAAGCAAAGGGACTAACTACCCAGTCCTAACAAACTTTCCAGTGCTGATGCAGCTGTGCCAATGGGGTGCACATTGCATCCTGGTGGGTAGGGGAAGGCAGTCGTGGAGGCCTTCTCAAGGCAAGGAAACATTTGTTCCCTTACCTTGTGGCTGCATTGTGGCTGCATTGGCACTAGAAAGTTGGTTAGGATTGGGCTGTCATTCTGATTTATGCATATAATTTATTTGGAATTATTGCAAAATGTGAAATTGTTTGTTAAGGGTTCACATAGTGGGAAGAAAGACGTCTGAGGTCCTGGAAGAACTAACAAAAGTCTTACCTTCCTCAGACCCTTTAATCAGGTCTCACAGGGTTTAACTAGCTTTTTCAAATGTTTTTACAAGGCCATGAGATCCAGAAACTTCATTTTTTAAATGAAATTTTGAGTTTATGTAGGTTCTACTGATGTTTCCAGGTTCTACTGTAGGTAACTACGTAGATTAGCTTTGCAGCTTAACTCTATATTTTATACAATACCAAAGAAAAGAATGGGGGAAATGGGAGCTTAGCTTGAAAAAGTTAGGCAATTATAAAAGAGACAGAATTTTAGAGCAACTACTTAGGAAGTAGTTGAAATAGTTCTACTTAGCTGAACACAGCTGAATACAGATCACCTATATTACAAAGGGGTTAGCACTCTTCCCTTAAAGAGGGCAGATGAAGGCCAGATGAAAAGAAATATTGGTTACCTCCATTTTACAGATGACACAGAGAAATTCACTGACCTTCATGTGTCAGAGGATCTTTGGCAGTGATTGAAAACCATACTTTCCATTCTGATTCTGGAACCACATGAATGCCTTTACTCATAGGAGAAGAGATTTAAAAAAAAAAAAAATAAGTGCTGGCAGTAAGGAAAATAAATGGAAGGAGGGGACAGGAGAGTTATAAATCAGCTGGACTTTCTCCCTGTGCAATGATAAAAATGGCAAACTAAGTTTAAAATGTTCTCTGACCTATACGGTGGGGAGGAAAGTATTGAAACCATTGGCAAGAGTTGCAAAGACCCATAGTCATCTTTATTCTCCTTATTTTCTAATTGCTTTACAACAGTCCCCAGGGGGAT
The DNA here is from genome assembly GCF_035046505.1 of Tiliqua scincoides. Classification (NCBI taxonomy): domain Eukaryota; kingdom Metazoa; phylum Chordata; class Lepidosauria; order Squamata; family Scincidae; genus Tiliqua; species Tiliqua scincoides. The sequence goes on along the minus strand of NC_089824.1, from coordinate 37,471,453 downwards.
GACATTTTATATTTGAAGGATTTTTGAATTGTAAATTACATTTATCTAGTAAAAGCTGCATTGTGTCTATATATGAACGTTTCATTTGTTTTGATTCTTTTATGAGATTGCAGACTGTGTACATGCTTTCAACAAATGTGGTCCACTCTCTTTCAGTCCCATCATCCCTGGTGGTATGTTAGCAGAACAAGTCAGAACAAAGCTATGTCCCCTGGCAGTGTGCAATCTATTGAGGAGTTCAGCAGCTCCTAGACTGCATAATGAAATGAAGATGCTTGGAAATCCAAATCTGTACCAGTTGTTTTTGTGTGTGTGTGTGTGTGTGTGTTTTGTGTGGTCATCAAAAATATTCCCCATCAACAGAAGCAAAAATTATCACTTTATACTCTTCTTGAAGAAAGCAGCACATAATAGAATAAAGTCAAGCAGCCACAACTTGGCTTTGCAAAATAATATTTGTACAGGCTGGAGATTATCTACTGCTTTAGCACATGCTCAGGATGTTTACCTTTTAGAAAACAGTACAGTATTATTGATTCAAACGACCTGGACTTGAACAGCATGTCATGCACAGGTTGCATGCAGACTTCATGGCTGTTTCATGTGATTCTTCAATGTGTTATGAATCTTAAGAACTGCAGTCTTAAAAAAAATTTCTAGCCTCTCTTATACAAGTAATTTTTGAAAATCTTATGACAAAAATAAACAGTCACCACACAGTTACCTCAGACATGCATAAACATCTCTCCGGTGTGTGCGGAGGGCCACATTCATTTTACTGGAGGGAGTCTATCTGTGATAATAATTTGGATAATTCAAAAACAAGTAATGCTTATTTCCATGGTTAATTGTGGAGGATGTTTCCTTTGCAACAGCTGAAAAACCTAGATCAACAGATGTTAAATTCAAGTCTTGAATAAAATAATGCATGAGTTAATACACATGCATGACTTACAAAGACAGCTAACAGTGCAATCCTAACCCCTTATGTCAGTGCTTTCCAGCACAAGGGCAATGCAGCTCTGAGGTAAGGGAACAAACATTGCCTTACTTTGAGGAGGCCTCCGTGAGTGACACCCAACTGCAGGATGCAGCACATGTCCCAATTGGCACCACTATGCCAGTGCTGGAAAACACTTAAGGGGTTAGGATTGCACCCTAACTTGTTTTTCAGTGTTCATGGAAGAACCCTTTTTCAAAACATACTTGTATCATTCTTGTTGTGCTATTAAAAGTCACTGTATTGTGTTAGGGAGAAATGTTTGCTTCAAAGCAAGCCCTTGGTTTATGTAAACTACACACACACACACACAGAGGAGGGAACTAACTACAGCATACACTATTACTGACTTGGTGTCTTGAATCCTCCTTCTGGCTCATTCTTGAAATAAAGCATCTTCCTCACATTCAGCTGTCTTTGAAGCAAAAAATTGCATATAATATCTATGCTCCAAGTCAGGGTGCTAATGTGAAGGACAGACAAAGAGCTGTGCAGTAGAGATCACTCTTCTCATTTGAACAATTACAAATGGCAGACGTACTCCTGGCACTCAGTATGTAAGTCCCATTTGACAAGTTAAATCTCTCTGAAAGCATTTCAGTCACTCAGCAAGACAGTTTCCTGTACCTGTCTTCGCTGTAACCCTTTCAGTGCATTCTTCAATAGAAAGAGACACCTCAAAATATTTCCTTGCCTTTCCAGACTATGGCAGCTATAAATGGCTAATCAGGATGTAACTGGTTTATTTTCCTCTAGGCAACTTTTTCATAAACTGTATATTGTTTCTAAAGATCTCTGCAACAGTACTGACTAAGAACACATCTTTCAGCTCTAGGCTTGTTTAAAATGCAGATCTTGGTTACTGAATTTTTCAGCACAGTCATGCTTAGAGAGCACAGTCTCTCTAACCATCAGCAGGATTCTATATATGCCTTCTTTAAAACCATTTTTACAGTGGAGATGCTTGGCTAGAGCTTGGAGAGAGCAAGCATGGAAAGGATGAAAAATGCTGGTAATAAATGGCAACATTGGGGTCTGAGGACACATGACAGAGTCACCTTCTTGAAGCTAACTAAGCAGGTTTAGATCTGGATAGTGGCTACATGTAACCCATCTTGGCTTCCATGATGGAAAAAGGTGGGATATAAATGAAGTAACTAAATAAAAAGTACTCTGCTCTTACAAAGCTGCAGTAGACAAAGTGGAGTCCTGTGGCACCTTAAAGACAAATGCATCCAATTCAGCAGCAGCTTTCATGAGCTGCTGTTTACTATCAGATGCATGAAGTGAAATCCTCAGCTGGCAGGTGTACACGCACTCACGCATTCACATGACTAGAGAATAGTTTAGAAATACAGAGTGAATTAGCAAGAGAAAATGGAGCAAGATTTATCTAACAAGATAGCAAGAGTTATGTAACAAGATAATGCAAGATAAGCAAAGTGACAATTCACAATTAGTGATAACAATATCATAGCAGTGCTATGTCCATTGGTAATGTGAAAAGAACATTTCTGAGCTGCATGTCTGACTTGCAGTTCAGACCTCCTAAGTTTCATTGTAAATTCAGAATTTGCTTTCTAAATCTACTTTTCACTCTCCGATCTCTCTTTGAAGTTTTTTCTGTTGGAGGGCTGCTGTTTTGAAATCTGCAACAAAATGGTTTTTGGAGATTGAAATGTTCTTTGACCAGTTTCCGACCATTGCCATTTCTGATTAAACATGACTGGTCCTAGCAAACAGTAAATGAGCTTGTATTGGGGTCTGTATAATCCACTAATTCCACAGAGCGGATAGCCCACCAAATACTCAGTGCACCACAATGTCTCTGCTGGATCCAAGGCCCATACAGAAAATCCATGTAAAAAATACATATTTACTATAGTGTGTGAATCCATGGAACCAGAATGCTGCTGTATGTGGGGAATTTCCAGTGGGTTGTGGAGGGAGTCCCAAATCATGGAACAAAAAATGCACTGCATTTTACATATTGTAGAACACATGTTTTTGTTTTTCCTGTAGAGGGAGATTATCTCCAGGTAGTAGAATTATAATGTGTACAAGTTGTCTCAAGAGGACTAATAGTGTGGTATTTAGAATGTCATGGATTCCAGGAATGCAGGTGGCTCTAGAGAAAGTTAATGATATCATAGAGAATGAGTAACTTACACCAGTTACTGCTTGATATGGCACTGGGTCCCACCTGTCAGCTAATTAGCTCACCACCAGGTACTGCTTGTTGAAGTTGTAGATGGGGCACAAGATAAAGGTTGCTGTGCTAATAATGTGCATTTTAGAATTGATTCATACATGTATGCTCAGTGGTTGATTGTCTCACCGGATGACACTCAGTCAAATGTGTGAACCATCTTCATTGATAAGCATATTTTTTCCATTGACCTTTGAGAATTCTGTCTTTCATTAACAGTTTGTCTTAGCTGAATCACACATGCTGTTCATAGCTTGAGAGATGCATTTGCCTAGATGAACCAGATTGGACAACTGTAATGATCTCTATGTGGGGCTGCCTTTGAAAATCATTCAGAAGCTTTAGCTATGGACGATTTAAGTGATACGAGGCATTTAAGAAATTATGAAGAGGGCTTCTTGCATTTTCTCCGTAGAGTAGCTAGAGGGGAGAAACGGTAAGTACTGCAAGCACCACAATGTGCCATGTAAGTGGCCCCTCCCGCTCGCTATTGGAGCCATTCTGGACAGTGATGGCAATGTGCGGGTGCTTGCCAAACCAAACAGCATCTCTTGCAGTTTGCTTTCATTGCCTGGACTGGCTCCAACAGCAAGTGGAAGGGCTGCTAACATGGTATATTGCTGTGCCTGCAGTACTTACTGTTCCATCCCCCCAGCTACACTGCTGCATGTTCCAACTCCTACTGAGGTTATATTGCAGAAGCTTCTGTAAGGAATAATAATAATAATAATAATAATAATAATAATAATAATAATAATAATAATAATAATAATAATAATAATAATAATAATAATAGTAAGGTATTTATATACCGCCTTTCTTGGTCTTTATTCAAGACTTTATTCAAGGCGGTTTACATAGGCCAGGGGCCAGGGTCAGGGGTCAGGGCCTCTGAGCGGCCCGCTTGGAGGCAGGCTGTGCAGCATGGCCTTTCCCAGTTTGAAGAGACACTTGGCCAACAGTCTGAGGCTAAGAGGCAAAGAAGGAAGGCCCATAGCCAGGGAGACAGACCAGGGACAGACTGCACTTGCTCCCGGTGTGGAAGGGATTGTCACTCCCGGATTGGCCTTTTCAGCCACACTAGACGCTGTGCCAGAACCACCTTTCAGAGCGCGATACCATAGTCTTTCGAGACTGAAGGTTGCCAATACACAATACATTACATAGGCAGGCTTTATCTAAATCCCTATTTAAATAGGGATTTTTACAATTTCAAAGAAGGTTCTTTCTTTCAAGAACGACTACATTCAAGGTGTTTCGTTCCGATCTGGCTTCACATTCTGGCCTCCATCCTCCCACGCTCCGAGCAGATGGAATTGCTTGGCTTCAGCTTGTCAGCTGCTTCAAGGTCGCACGGTGCCGGTGGCCTCGAACTGGCGACCTTGTGGATGTTATCTTCAGGCAGACGGAGGCTCTACCCTCTAGACCAGACCTCCTGCCCTTTCTGTGGCGGCCCCGATGCTCTGATACTCTCTTACAAAAGTGACTCATTTGGCTTCCCCCCTGCTCTTTTTTTAGAGACTGCTAAAGCCCATTTGTTTTTCAAAGAGCATTTGATGTTTGCTATTGTGTTGTACTGACACTACTACTGTTTGAGATTGTCATTGATTTGATTGGCCCTTTTATTGGATTTTTAAAAATTTTCTATTTTTTTTTTAAATCCGTTTTGTGCAAAGTTTATTTATTTATTACAGATACAGGTAAGGAAAATGGGTTAAACTTAGGGCTGGAACTACATAGGTTGCACATGAGGATATTGGCCATAGATTACAACATGTCTTAATCCAAAAAAGAAATCAACAATGACTGGGGGGAAAAATAATCATTGATACAAAAATTATCCTATTTGGCATTATACTAATTAATTATAGTATAATTGGCATTATACTAATTTGGCATTATACTAATTAGTGATTTAACTAAACAATCACTATTGTTTAACTAAAATTATTTATCCAATCATAAAAAGGCTTCAATTTTTGCACATAAAATATTCTTGCTGCTATACTGATATGTACAATAAAATGTTTCTTATATTGGTCTTCAATTTCTGATATCACATTTAAAAGGAATATTTCTGGTTTGAATGGTACTACACAATTCAATATCTCTTGTAACAATATATATCATTTTCCAATATTTCTTTACTTTCCACATAACCACCACATATAATAAAAAAATTCCCTCCTTCTCTTTGCATATCTAACAATTATTTGATGATCCGGGGTACATTTTTGCTATTTCTTCTGGCATTAAATATCATCTATAAAGCAATTTATATAAATTTTCTTTAGAAGATACCACTTTAATTATCTTAATACCACTTTAATTATCTTAATATTTGTGTTCCAACTTTGTTTTCATTTACATCTACTTGATTTGACATAATTAATGGAATACTCCTCACTTCTGAGGAGAACTCAGTCCATTAATATCTACAAAAAAATTTCCACTTGTTATTCAGCCATTTTCACTTCCTGTCTTAGTATTTTCTTTGTTCTCTGTTTTGTTGATATTTTCCTTCTTGCTCCTCCTACTGCTCCTCCCACTCTTTCTTCTTCCTCTTAACTCCATTATATTTCTTGATCCGTCTCTTTTCTTCTTCCGTTTTCTCCATTTTGTTCTTTTTGAATTTAATCCAAAGATTCTTCTTCTTGAAAGGACGCGCTCTCTTTCTCTGAGAGTTCCCTCTTTTTTCTTCCTGAAAATTCTGAGTTCTAATAATAAATGCTGCTTTTTCCATCTCCTGTCTCATTACAAAAATCTCCAATTCTTTAGTTTCACCTGACATTTGGTCCATTCTTTTTTCCATTCCCTCCATACTTTTCTTTGTTTGTCTGTTTGTCAGGGAGGAATTAATTTGCCTCATTTGTTCAGATAGTTTTCCAACTTCTTGCTTCAGTTCATTTCTGAATTCTCGTAACATCTCCATTAATGAGGTCTGGCTTTTGCTAACATCCTTTAAATTTTTTGATATCATTCTTATCAGTATCAAATCAAGCCGATTCCCACAGTTAAAGAGTCATCCAATTCTTATTGTCTTGCATCCCTTCTTGTCAAAGATAGTCTTTAAGTTTTTATATCCAAAAGGGGTGTGTCAGTAATCCAATTCAAGTTAATAATGCTGTCAAATTAAGTTAGTATACCTTTAATTGTTCAGGCCTGGGTCAAGTCTTTTGCGGCAAAAACGAAAGTGAAAATTGTTCCATACTTTAAAGATTAATTGTTAATTTCCTTTCCATGCATACCATTCCAACAGGGTGATCCTTTATCTCTTGTCTTCCAATCATCCTTGTTACAAATAAGAAGGAAAAAAAAACTTCTCCAGCAGGGGCTTTTAAAATCCACATTCGCTCTTTTTCCCCTCTGGGTGGCTGCAAGCCAATGTAAATAATCTTAAAGTTGTCTTTCCATCCTTCCATCCTCTTGATTGCAATTCTTTTTATAGCCTTTTAATGAACTGCTTACTCACAGTTAAAGGCTTTGTTCGCTTTCATGTTTTATCTAGGCTGTGGGGGGGAGTCTTCAGCTGTCCGAATTGTCTCCGAAGATGGCGTCCAGGATACGATGTGATTCAGCACAGAGCAATCGGGGAAAATATCTCTGAAACCACCGTTTCAAGAGACTGCCCGGTTCAAGCTCTCAGCCTTCATTCCTTCTTCTTGGCAATGAAGAGTACCTCATTGTTGAGGTCCTTGGACAACACTTCTATTTAGCAGTTCCCTTCAGAGCCCTCCAAGATTCTCTGCTACTTCACTGAGTGTTAACTCTGCCGCCCCTCAATTTTTAAAAATCTTCTAGACACTATGACATTTTATGAATGTCTGTACAATAATCTTTAAATAAATAAATCAGTCTTTAGTTGTGAAATGAAGGGCTTAAAGGCCTGTGCCCAGGTATAAGTGTAAACCATGTTCTATTCTGCTCCATCTTTCTGTGCAAGCATGGGAAGCTACACCTTGTACATCGCAGAATATATTCTTTTCACAGCTAATAATTCTTGAATCGTGCATCTGTCACACTCCTCATGCTATTTATGGGTTGTATACTTGTGACATACAGTAATTTAGTTCTCAAGGACCTGAATTCTAATTATGATTAGGTTTTGAAATTTGAAAAGTATGTGATTGGAAGCCTACAGACTGAGGCTAACAAGAAAAGGGAAAGTGCTGGAAAGAAGAATCCTGCACTGTACCTGTTCAATCAGTCCTAACATCTGAGTATTAGAACTAGAACGAATGTCAGAGCTTTCTATTTAACATACAGGGGGGGGTGGAAAATGCTTTCCACTTAAGGCATCCTTGAACACTTTTTAATCTAATGGAAAAGCATCATTTTTAAAGACTTAAGGAGCTTTCAAAGGAGACAGGGAGATTCAGAGAAAAATTACTTCAGATGTTCCTGATTTGCCTTTTCCACCAGCACACTCAATCCAGGCTGATTTAAAGTATTACTTTTCAGCAAAATCCTGGATATATTTGACTTTGTGCTATTCTGTGAAAAACTAGGCCAGATTTTCCCTTGCAGCAAGCCTTGGTTCACACTTTGATATCTGGTAGCTTAGTCTCTGAGCACATGACTTGAATCTGATTCTCTTGACTTTCCTTCTCTTATAGTAGCATCCTCTGTATAAATAAATAAAAAATACACGTATGATGTCAGACTGAGGATGATTTCAACAGTAGTTTGAATGTAACCATTACTATTGCTGGATTTAAATCCATTAGGGACTTCCAGCTCCTCCCTCTTTCAGCTGAAAATGCAGACCATTTGGAATCTCTGCGGAATATAGAGTGCTATCTGTTACGATCCACAATCACTGAACCTTTCTTTAGGGATTTTGTAAAATCTGTTATCATCTTCTCTAGGATTGGTTTTCCCGACTACCATTTTTAATCTTTACGTTTATCCCCATTAAAACAATATTAAATTATGAGTTAGTCGTAGAAGATGAACAATGTTGTTCCTCATTTAGCCTCTATATTTTCACTTCCCATGGAAAGAGCTGCATGTTGCTAAAAGCATCCAGTAGTTTTGTTCAGATTCATCTCAAATGCAAAGAGTTCCTCATCCTCCTTCAGCATGAACTGTAGCGTCTCAAAGTTTCTCTTATTTGAACGGCTGTCAACTGCGTGTCAAATGATAGCTTTAACAATCGAATTGCTTTGACTCCCATGCTTTATTAATACAAGCTTCCCTCTCTTTCTCTCTCTCTCTCCTGCTCCCGTGAATGAAAATGCTGAAATTCTGAATTTTTATCATTACCAGGTTCATCATCTTTGCAAGTCTGAAAAAAATTTAGGACAAGGGCATCAAACTCATTTCATGCAGTGGTCCTAATTGCATTCATGGCACCTGCTGAGGGCCGGAAGTGGCATCATTAAGCAGATGATGGCCATAAATAAGCACTTTGTTCTCACATAGAAACTCAGTAGCTACAAATGGAAATGTGCAAATCTTGTTCATAATTTCAGAATATGAGAGAGTCCAGTTATCATGGGGTTCAGATTAATAGCTTCCAGGGGCCGCATGCAGCCCACGGGCCTTATGTTTGACACCCCTGATGTAGGGAAAATCTTTTCTCCACTGTATGAAAGAAGCAGCAATTTCTGAATGTCTAGCTGGTAACTACCAAAATCAGACACCTGTGTTTTTCCTTCACAGGTTACCTTGGAAAAGAAGAATAGGCAGAGTGACTGGACCACTGCTCTGTGGCCAGTTAGGGGAGTTAGCCTCCCCTAACTCTGATTTACACCCTTGACAAAGAGACATCCTGATGCTGTACATCAGCAGTGCCATCCAAACTGGGAGGAGGCAGCAGTAACTCAGGGCAGCAATCCTACCCTGCTCTGGAACAGGCAAACCAAGAGGATAGGGGCCCAAGGTGGTTCAGCCAGAGGCATGGGGAAACTTTTCCCCTTACCCCTGGGTAAGGCGCCCTTGCCCTATGGGTCTCCTCAGACGTGTGCCACCTCCTGAGGTGGCGCAAGTCTGAGGAGAGCAGAGAGGCTTCAAGTCGCTCCAAACCCCCCAGGAACGGGGGTTGGGATCTGGCATAACTGCTGGGTCCCAGCCCCACCTCCTGCTCGCCACCCACCCAGCTACCCCTGGGGCTGCCCACTGCCCACCTTCCCCCACCCAGGAGCGCCTCCCTCCCACTTTCTCCCTGCCCACCGCAGAGGCTTGCGTCGGCCCAGGTGGGCCAAAACAAGCCTCGCCAAGGAAGCCAGTGCAGAGGCTTGTGTCAGCCTCTGTAGGCCGGTGCACCTCTGTGCGCTGGCCCAGCTTCCTCCCAAGGAGGTGCAAACGTGCCTTACAGCACATATACAACCCTCCTGGGTCGGCATAAGGGACTTGTGCCAGCCCAAGGGTGCCTCAGGATTGCGCCCTCACTGTAATATCTCTGTTCCTTGTTCTCTCTGATGGCAACTTCCCTTCCCTGAGTAACAGCTGACCATAATTCTGGCCTCTGGTTGTGTATGTGGATTCAGCATGTGTGTGTTTTCATTTCCATAACAGATGGAGCCCACAATGAACGAGGTTCATTTGTTGCAGATTTCATTTGTTCAAAATGATAGGCCAGGGAACACACAGGTATGAATAGAGGGCTCATTTTTGGAATGCCCATCATACCCATTCATTTTAGTTGTTGTTCTTTAAAGTGATCTTAACTCTTTCTTTGCACTGCCTGGTCAATGGTGGCAAAAGCTCTGCTCTCCTGGTGGTAGCTGACTGCTGGTAGCAACCATTTTTGTCAGTATACCCCAAGACACAGCTTAATCCTGGAATAATGTGGATTAAATATGGCTGCCTCCAGGAGGTACTTGTACACTGGAACACCTCTGATACAGGCAGCAGTGAAGGAACAGTTAAAATGGAAGAGTACTAAACAAAACAAAAATGAATGCAGCAAGAATGAATCAAGATCTCTGAATGGATGGTGATGTGAACATCAGAGGATCTGAAATGAAGGGGGGGGGGAAACCAGAGGTTCCCCCCCCCATCAGAGGAGACCCTGAAAACAGCAAACAAAAATTGAGTGCAAACACCTTTTGGAGCAGTTAGATAGGGAATTGGTGTAGTATAGTGGCTAAGAAAGTGAATCGCAAATCAGGACAGCTACTTCATTTTTGCCTGTGCCGACTTGGCAGCTCCAGACAAGCTACTCCCACTAAGCCTCGGCTGCAATAAGGGATAATACCCTACAGCAGTGGTTCCCAAACTGGTGGGTTGTGACCCACCAGCAGAACCAGAAGCAGAACATTCCCAAGGATGGCAGTGACACAGTTCCAAGGATCATGCTGCTGCCAGGTCCAAAGGGGGATTTTATGTCTTACCTGGCAGAAAAATCTCCGGGCGTGTGTGGGGAACCCTGCAGATGCCTCCATGGGGTTCCCCAAGCCTCCAAGTAACTGAAATAAGTAACTTCTGGTGTTCCCCCCCCTCCATAAGCACTTAGGTGGTTCCCAGGGAGTTGGAACTCCCAGGGAGTTGGAACAAAATTCTCCCCGATGAAGATTCATTCTCACCATAAACTTTCCTTAATAATTGTCATCCAGAGTATTATTACTGCTTTTAAATGTTGCTACAGGGCTGTTGTAAGGATTTCATCAACATAAAACACATGAAGCACTTTGTACTCTCAGAAAGCATTATACAAATAGGTCTTTTTCTAAGCAGTAAGCAGCCTACATCAAGAATAGCAGCTGAACTGTGATGCTTTTCTTACCAGAAAGAAAAGTGAAGTGACAAAAAGAGGAACGAACGCATGTCTGTTATATTTCACCATTATCAGAAAGGGAATTTTGCAATATAATGTTTTCTTTTTTTAGTGTAAACATATTATGGTGTATCGTACCAGAAAAGACTTTGGGAATCTCTGGCATGGATTTTGCTTCAGCATGTGCGCAAGACTGGATAAAAGTCTAATTTCAGAATTCTCCAGCGTTTTTCAACTTTTAATTTTCTTTTCTATTTTAAAATATCTGTATTCTGCTTTCCCTGCTCAGTTGGGACCTGTCCAAAGCAGTTCAAAGCAACATTTTAAAGCAGTAATAATACTCTGGATGACAATTATTAAGGAAAGTTTATGGTGAGAATGAATCTTCATCAGGGAGAATTTTGCTTTCTACAAGCCCATCTATACATTATGGCTGCCTTATGGTGACTCCTTTAAATCACTTCATGTGAACTCTCAGTGTGTTCTACATGGGTGAACACAGGGAAAGCCAGGGTGTGTAGTGGTTTGGGAGTTGGACTCACACCTGGAAGATCCAGGTTCAAATCCCCCCTTATCCACAAAGCTCAGGAAGCAAGCTCAGGTGACCTTGGGCCAGTCACTTTCTTTCAGCCTCACCTACCTCACAGGGTTTTTGTGAGGGAATAAAGCAGGGCAGCAGCTGTGCACACTGCCCTGAGCTCTTTGGAGGAAGGGCAGTATAAAAATGTAATAAATAAATAAATAATAATGGGTGGCAGCTCCCTATGCAGGTCCTGCTGTGGCTCACCTTTCCTTTTGCATGTTTGCCATGTGTGGTACAACCCCCTGTGCATGAAATGCTCACCACTTGGCAAGAGCAGCCGTGTGGAGCAAATTAGCACAACCTACGCAGTGTAGTAGGTAGCACGTAAACCAACCTTCCAAATTCTTGGTAAAGTTCAAAATGTGGAAATTGGTTCAACAGTATTGCCAAGCAAATCACCTTATCTGTTGTTTTGTGTTGTTTGCAAACAGTGCAGTGCCGTATTGATAGACTCCTAAAGTGCATTTTATTTTGCTAATGTGACTTCCAACCAGGGTGGGTTAGTAACATGACCACCAAGGTATGCAGAGAAGTTGCTAGCTAGCACAACAAAACTGACACTCGCTCTTTGGGACATGGCCAGCCAGTTCAGGAAATGCTGATAGATATTGGCAGTCTTGTTTGAAAGAAGCCTGCAAATGATCACCTACTTATTCCTCAAGTAGATGGTGCAGCCAGCCGAGTTTTGATGAGAGCTGACGCTGAGTGCGAGAGCCAGTTTGGATTGTTTAAGTAAGACTTGCATTTTTTTTTCATAAGAAAAGGATTTGCCTTATTTAGGCTGTGATCCTATAACATTTACCTGTGAGTACTGTAAGTCTTATTGAGTAGACATGCATAGGACTGTGCTGCTGGAAAAACCATGCCAAGAATATAAGAGTAGCCCTGTTGAGTCTGGCCAAGGGCCCATCTAACTGAGCTTCCTGTAACAGCAGCCCACTAAATGCCTCTGTAACAGTGACCCACCAGAGTGCTCCTTGAGGAGCACTCGAGACAACAAGATACCTGTATCCTGTTGCTACTCCCTTGCATCTGGCATTCAGAGATAGACTACCTCTAAAACTTGGAAGTTGCATATAGTCATCATGACCTCTGATGAACTTTTCCTTCATAAATCTATCCAAACTCCTTTGTCCAATCTGTCCAAGGCATCTTGGCTAGGTGCTTCACGACATCCTGTCTACCACAACCCCAAGATCTCAGCCCAGGAACCATCAGTGTATCACTGTACACTTTTACAGTTACTTACAGTGAAGTGTATCCGCTATTTTGCTGCCTGTTCCCCCAGCTGAGACAGATCCTTCCAGAGCTTTTCACAATCCATTCTGGACTTCACCACCTGGAACAGTTTAGTGTCATTTGCAGACTTGGCCCCTTGCTGCTTATCCCCACCTCCAGGTCATTTATGAGCAAATTGAAAAGCACGGTCTCAAGACTGATTCTTGGGGCACATCGCTTTTCATCTTTCTCCATTGTGAAAATTGTCCACATACACCTACTCTCTGTTCCCTGTACTTCATCAAGTTCCTAATCCATAAAAGAGGACCTGTCCTTTTTTCCCCTGACTGTTGAGTCCTCAGGAGCCTTTGTTGGAGGGGAGCAGTGAACTGATGAGGCATATCCTACAACCTGTGTCCACTTGCCACTCCCATCCTGCCCACCGCCTATCGAGCTGCTTCAGTAGGCTTTCCATTCCTCTTCCACTCACTGACAGCAAGAGGGAAGAGGATTGGCAGCCAATCAATTCCTCCAGACTCTAGAGCAGCCATTTTCAACCATGGTGCCGTGGCACACTGGTGTGCCACATATGGTCTGCAGATGTGCCACGGGAGTATGAGGAGGATCATTTGTTAGTAGGGCAACTAGGGGATGCAAGCTCCTGCTGTCAGTGTAGTGTGCCTTGTCAATTGACTAAAAATTGATGGTGTGCCTTGAATATTTTAATGCCTTGTCAGTGTGCCATGAGATGAAAAAGGTTGAAAATCGCTGCTCTAGAGAAAGAAAAAAGCAACCTGCCACTGCCACCACCATTGTTACCTCCTCACCTACCAGGCTGCAGGTGAAGCATTGCAATCTATTGCCTGCTCCAATCCCCACTATATTGTTTTAGCTCCAGTGCTGCTTCTTTCCTCTGGACCAGGGGTGCCCAAACCCCGGCCCTGGGGCCACTTGCGGCCCTCGAGGCCTCTCAGTGCGGTCCTCAGGGAGCCCCCAGTCTCCAATGAGCCTCTGGCCCTCCGGAGATTTGTTGGAGCCCACACTGGCCCGATGCATCTACTCTCAGCGCGAGAGCAACTGTTTGACGTCTTGCATGAGCTGTGGGATGAGGCCTCCCTCTACTGCTTGCTGTTTTACATCTGTGATGCAGCAGTGGCAGTGAAGGAAAGGCCAGCCTTTCTTTGTACAAGGCCTTTTATAAGCCTTGATCTGTTGCAAGACCTTTATTCATTCATACAAGTTCATCTTTAATATATTCATTTATGTAAATTTATTCAAATTTTAAATATAAATTAATTCTTTTTTCGCCCGGCCCCCAGTGCAGTGTCAGAGAGATGATGCGGCCCTCCTGCCAAGAACTTTGGACACCCCTGCTCTGGACAATCCAGCACAGGACTATGATCCAGTTTGGGGGTACAGATAGTAAGTCATTTGGGCAGTTAAGAGTGGGGCACTGCTCTACAGCAGTTCCTCATCATTTATTACATGTGTACAATACTGTTCCTCTAACAACCTCAGGTCATCATGCGTGGCTTCCCCCTTCTCATTTTACCTTCAAGACTACGCTGCAAGGTAAGTTAAGCTGAGAGATGGTTACTGGTCCAAGGTCTTGCAGTGAGCTCTGTGGCTGAGTAGAGATGGAACTTGGTTTTCCCTAATCCTGATTGACTCCCTAACTGCTAGTTAATGGCTCTCTGAATTGCTTCAGCAGACCCAACTGAGGACGCAGTCCTAACCCCTTATGTCAGTGCTTTCCAGCTCTGGCATAGCTGTGCCAATGGGACGTGTGCTGCATCCTGCAGTTGGGTGTCACTCATGGAGGCCTCCTCAAAGTAAGGTAATGTTTGTTCCGTTACCTCAGAGCTGCATTGCCCTTATGCCAGTGCTGGAAAGTACTGACATAAGGGGTTAGGATTGCACCCTGAATTGCAGAAGTGTGAGGACAGAGAAACCATTATTAGCAGCTGAAAGGGGTATGTCTGGGGACTGGTGCAAGTTGTTATCTGGGACTTTTACACTAACTGGCTGGAGGGACAGCATGTGGATGATCAGGTCAGGCACTGGCCAAGGGTCCAAACCCATCAGATGGCCAGCCCCTGATCCCCCAAGTACCAGTGACACAAGTGGTAAGCAAGTCCACACTACTTGCTGCTCACAGGCTTACTGAATAGCCCAGCTTGGTTCCCTGCCTTTCCTGCTTCTCTCTCTTTCCTTTGCTGAGCCATCTGCCTGTGTGCAACTGGCCCTAAACCTCTGAATGCATGAAATGAACATAGAGCTGTCAGAAGCATCCGCTCAGTTTCCTTCTTCAGACTGTGCAGTTAATAAAAGGTTGCTGCACTAGTGAGGTGTACCAAAAGACTCCATAAACCTTTGCAATAAAAACAATCCTTTCTGAGCACGTGACCTTTGGCACACCATTTTTAGCTGCCCGTGATGCACCAAATGGTGACATGCTTGAAAGTTATTGAAAGGATACAGGATACTGTCTCTAATTTGATGTTTTTACTTGAACAATAAACTTAGTGTGAGTGCCTGTGTAAGAGAGAGAAATGTATTCCCTGTCCTCAGATTCCCACTTTATTAGCAAGTCTCTAACTATTGTAATCTTGCCCTTAGCAAAAAGAAGACCTATTTTTGAAAAGAATGAAATCTTGCCTCAACAGCTTTGGTGAAACTTGCAGTCCAGCATCATCCTTCATTCTGACTGCTATAGTGACTCAGAAATATTCAGTATACCTGTCAGTTCCTTTCCTTTTAATGTGTTGGAGGTATTCTAGAGTGTTAGAAGACATTTCAGAAATAGCCACACATTAGCAGTTTATACTCCCAAAGCTAGTCCATCCATGAGGCTTACTGAGGCAGTCTCCTTAGGTGGCAGACTGGTAGCTGCTGCTGCTGAGCTGAGCTGAGCTGCTGCTCCTCCTCCCATTCGCTGGATTTGAAACAGAAGAGAGGAATGGAAGGAAAGAGGGGCAAGGAAGTATGGAGTGAGAATTCTTCCACTCTGTTCCTCTCTACCTTTTCAAATTCAGTGGCAGGAAGAGGAGGGGTGATGGCTGCCCCCTGCTGGATACATTTGGCATATCACCTGAGGTGCTGGTTGCTCTTGTACCAGCTTTGTGTACTCCTGTGCAAGTAGTGACAAAGAGATGTATTGGAATAAGATTCTGATTCAACTGAGAGAGCCCTCAAACTGTGCTGAAAATCCTGGTGAAATTCTAGCTTTCTTGCTTAAATTTATTTATTTCATATATGCCTTAACATCTCCCATTTTCAGTTTCAGTTTCCCACTGAAATTAGTCAACTGAGAATTTTATACCAATTTTATACCAAGGATCAGGAGCCATTTGTTTTCCATTTCCATTGGCTGGTTGCAAAGTACAAAGGGGAGTTTTTTTTCTGGCCAACAAAGGCATGACAGAGTAAAAAACAGGTATTGTTGTCACTAGTCAAATAGATACCGAGCTAAACAAACGCATCGGTAAAGCAGCTACCACGTTTTCCAGACTCACAAAGAGAGTCTGGTCCAACAAGAAGCTGACGGAACATACCAAGATCCAGGTCTACAGAGCTTGCGTCCTGAGTACACTTCTGTACTGCAGCGAGTCATGGACTCTTCGCTCACAACACGAGAGGAAACTGAACGCTTTCCACATGCGCTGCCTCCGACGTATTCTCGGCATCACCTGGCAGGACAAAGTTCCAAACAACACAGTCCTGGAACGTGCTGGAATCCCTAGCATGTATGCACTACTGAAACAGAGACACCTGCGTTGGCTCGGTCATGTCGTGAGAATGGATGATGGCCAGATTCCAAAGGATCTCCTCTATGGAGAACTCTTGCAAGGAAAGCGCCCTACAGGTAGACCACAGCTGCGATACAAGGACATCTGCAAGAGGGATCTGAAGGCCTTAGGAGTGGACCTCAACAAGTGGGAAACCCTGGCCTCTGAGAGGCCCGCTTGGAGGCAGGCTGTGCAACATGGCCTTTCCCAGTTTGAAGAGACACTTGGCCAACAGTCTGAGGCAAAGAGGCAAAGAAGGAAGGCCCATAGCCAGGGAGACAGACCAGGGACAGACTGCACTTGCTCCCAGTGTGGAAGGGATTGTCACTCCCAAATCGGCCTTTTCAGTCACACTAGACGCTGTTCTAGAACCACCTTTCAGAGCGCGATACCATAGTCTTTCGAGACTGAAGGTTGCCAACTACTAGTCAAATAGAAGCCTGAACTGTACATGATGTTTGAAAGCTGGCACTAGAAAGTGAGAAAGATGATTGGTCATGAGGTGGGAGGGATCCGCAGTTGATAAAGTGAAAGACGAAAGGGAGCTGGGATGGAAAGAAAGAGAGGGAACAGATTAACAAATCTTTTCCTGAGCTCTTTTAAACTGAAAATACAAAGGGCTCAAACCTGGGACTCTGCAAGTGCTGACTATGGAACTTAAGACATTTTCTGAAAGAGTATCTAAACTGACTTTTGCATTTCCTGTGTCTGTACTTTGAATATGATGCCATCATTGGCTAGAATTTCCATTTGATGTTTTAAAATCATTATTTGGCTCTCTTTCCAATGTGAACAACATTCAGAGGTGAAAGTGTTGTTGGCTAAAAGATACTATTGAGTTCACGTGTAACAGCGTACCTAGACCTTAGGCTTCCATGCAATTCAGTGACTTCTGTTAGACCAGGGGTCAGCAACCCACGGCTCTTTCAGCTGTCTGCTGCGGCTCCTCCGGGTGAAAGTGGCAAAGGGGATGACAGGAGACACCTATGTTGGGAGGGCAGGCTGCTTCCCTCCTCTCCACCCCCACCTGCTCCACATTGGTTTCCCTTTTCAATTTTGCCAGCTCTGCAGTCTTAAGCTCCCTGTTTTTCCCTTCCCCAACTCTCCAGCAGGACGCCCTCCTCCTCAGCCATTGTGAGCCCTTGCAGGTCCCCACTCAGTGCAAGGAGAGGCTTTTCCTCCACAGCAGAGGAGACATCCTGTGTGTCTACTCAGTAGTAAGCCCCATTACAGCGGATGAAGCTTACTCCCAGGAAAGGGTGCCTGGGATGGCAGCCATGGAGCCTGCTCCTATGCATGTCTACTCAGTTGTAAGCCACATTACAGTGGATGAGGCTTACTCCCAGGAAAGGATGCCTGGGATGGGAGCCTTGGAGCCTGCTCAAGGCCAAGCGCAAGGACAGGTGAGTGGGAGCCCTCGCCTTGCAGGTCTGTTCCAGAGCAAGCCCCACTGTAGTCCCTGGGCTACTCCCAGGAAGGTGTGGATGGCTGTAGCCTCAGCCCCCTCCTGTGCAGGTCTACTCACAAGTAAGCCCTGCTGTAGTCAGTGGGGCTTCCTCCCAGGACAGTGTGGAGGGCTGCAGCCTCAGCCCCCTCCTATGCAGGTCTACTCACAAGTAGTCAGTGGGGCTTCCCCCCCCCCCCAGGAAAATGTGGAGAGGACTGCAACCTGAGAGCTCCAACCAACTTGTCTGCTCAGAAGTCCCATTGTAGTCAATGGGGCTTACTCCCAGGATAGTGTGGAGAGGGTTGCAGCCTGAGGGAGGGAGGGCAGGCAGGGCAGAAGCTGGCCCGTGGCTGCCCCCCCAGTTCTGACTTCTTCTCTTGCCCACCTCTGGAGGCTGTGTCCTTTTTTCCTTCCAGCAGGGTGCCTCTGGAAGGTGGGGGGAGTTCTTTAGTATCCATGTAAGACAAGCAGATGTCATAACTGCCATATGTATTGGAATCCTGGAAGATCTGGTGAGGAGGTAGATGTGGTGTCAGCAGTGACCCCTTTAAGGGTAAGGCCTGGGCATCCAGCAGAGTGTGCTGCACAGCTGCAGCCACTTGAAGGCAATAGGGCCCTCAGGGATATAACAAGCACCTGAGGCAGGAAGGGGGTATGGGTTGGAGAAGGAGTGCTGGTTGGAGGGGAAACTGACTGGGCTTATTGACTTTGACTTGGATACTTTGACTGATTTGATTGACTTACTTTGGAATGTGACCTTGGACTGTGACTTGGCTTATTGACTTTGGACTCTGCCCTGGATACTCTGACTGACTTTGTGACTAACGGACTGCTGGAGACACTGGAGTTTGAAGTGTGGCTGCTGTGCCCAAGACCTGCTGATGACCCAGGGTCTGCTGTAGTGGTGGGAGGCTGCTGGCAGGAGAGAGAATTTCTGCAGGTTGAACAGGTGAGCTACCCTGGAGGTGGGGTCCAGCAGGACTGCAGGGCAGAACCAGGGTCAGGCAAGAAGGGGAGCTAATTTGCTTAAAGTGGGCATAATTCTCCAGGCAGAGAATGGCCTTGGAATCGGGCAAAACACCATAGAGGACCAGGCATCTGAAAACACAGGACAAGAATGTATGACAAAACTAACTAAAAGCTACAAGAGGGGGCTACATTATAAAAATGGGACCTATAAGTGCATAAAGGTAAAAACAAAACTATATATGCAGTGTTATCTTCATTTTAGATGTCAAAAGGGTTTTGTGGCTCCTGAGGTTTTTTTCCCCCTCCGGAAAACGGGTCCAAATGGCTCTTTGAGTGTTTAAGGTTGTCGACCCTTGTGTTAGACTGAAGCAAAACATATGTTTGCAGAGGTATATGAGTGCTACTTGTCCTCAAGAAGAGGGAATAATTTGAGCACTGGGAGTATATGATGCAGTTATGCCTGTATTCATTTTCAAGATGTTAGAGGCTGCGGGAGGAATTACTGTCAAGTTAACTGTCTGTGTAGGAGCCAAAAGATGCAGGCTGTCAGAGAAGGAAAATTCAATGGCTAACAAGCTACAGATTAATGGAAGAGGCTATACCAGGCCAAGGATCTGGAAGCGCCATGCAAGACCCTTGCTCCAGAGTCACACATAATCTTATTAGCATAAGTCTAGGATGTAGCACCTTCAAAATTTCACAAAGGGCAGAAAGAGCAATATTGTCTGAAGAATTCAGCACTGTATATTGGACCAGTTCATTATTCATGTAAACTTTTTTGGCATATGCAGATAGGAGTCTGAAGTAAAATACTCTGGAATTTTGTGTAAGGGGGGTTGCATTGTTTGTTTTACATTTTTAGAAATACTGTGTGCTAGTTCAACAAGGCCATCCAATTCATCAAGGTTAGAATTTTAGGGTGTTTCCTTTTATCTTCTCCAGCGAAATCTACTACTGTAATTTAATATTTGCACCAGACACAGAATTCTGTAGGATAATAGAAATAAACTCTCCCAAAGGAGATTCCAAATTTGTACTTTATAAAGTTGGCTCTAGACAGTTTTGTTTGTGTTGATGAATGTCCAGGGTTGTACGATGGGTAATTTGTCTTAAGTTTTGTTTTTCAAGTCTTGAATGAAACCACATAAGTGCCATGTGGACAGGGTGACCAATGCCCTCCTCTATAGGTCAGGTGACACAAGACTTTCCTTTCTATAGGAACCTGCCTTCTACTGAATCTGACCACTGGTCCATCTTGCTCAGGATTGTTTACATTGAATGACAAAGGTATCCGGGTTTCAGATGAGCATTTCTATACCATATGTTTGATGCCAGGAATTGAACATGCAATTATCTCTACACAAAGCATGGGCTCTTCAGTTGAGGTACAGACCCCCTTGTGATTGGTTATTGTGAAGGGTAAGAAAATAACCACAATTACAAACCTCTTGTAATTCATTCTGTTTGTTTGCAATTTATAGCCCCCACCTTACTCTCCAAGTGGTGATGCAGCTGTGCAAACATGGTGAACATTGAATCATAAGGCGAAGTTTTGACCTCTGGAGGCTTCTTCCTAGTACAGAAACATTTGTTCCCTTGCACTGGGGTAAGCCCACACCAGTCCACTGGGTCTACTTGGGCCTGCACCAGCTCTATAACTGGTGTAAGTCCAAGTGGACCCAGATCGAGGCCAGGTAGGAGGTTAGGATATTGGAATAACTGCCGCTAATAGAAGCCCCAGTTCACCCTCCTATGTCACCTCCCCTCCTCTCTCCAATACCCTGTGCTAGCTTACAAGCACCAGCAAGTGTCTCCAGCCCACTGGTGTGCAGAACCAGCCATTTGCTGTTTGTGGTGGTGCCCAGGCCATACTGAATGGCTTGTCACCTTTTGCGACAACCATAAAGGGGCTTACACTGCCAGAACAGGTGTTCTGGTGGCACAATTTTGAATTTTTCAGAATTCTGAAATCAAACCCCTGGAAACCTATCATCAGAGGATCCTTCTCAAAATAGTTGTATTGAATTCTGAATGTCCATGTATATTTGGGCCTAATCCTATGCAACTTTCTAGTGCTGATGCAGCTGCAATGCAGTCCTGAGGTAAGGGAACAAATGTATTAGGAACAAATGTTCCCTTACCTTGAGGAGGCCTCCATAACTGCCTCCTCACTGCAGGATGCAGCACTTGCCCCATTGGCACAGCTACATCAGCACTGGAAGTTTAGATAGACTTGGGCCCTTTGAAATGGATCCTTCCTTTCTACTCCTTTGTCATCTATTTAAGAGGGAAAGAAACAGCAGGAGAGAGAGAGAGAGAGAGAGTCCAAGACAGGACCTTTTCAGAACAATTTCAGGATCATTCAGTTGCTAGGAATCTGATGGAAGAATGCTAAATATTCACTGTTATAAATAATAAATCATGTTTCTGGTTTTGTTTTGTTTAATTCTGCAAATATAGCCTTACTGCAAGAAAAAAAAAAATTGGCTTGGCCTAACTGAGTAGCTTTTCTCTCTGAAATTCCAAGTGTCAAGCTGGCTTTAGACATAAGAATCTGTCATATCAAAATACTCAGAAGTTAGAAAACATACCTATCTGTAACTGCAAGAGTCCATGCAGACATTTAGAAGATTCCCCCACTTCATATGTCCATTCAGTAGCTGTACAAGTCAAGCAACTTATAGCCCTGCCATTGCTACTAGCTATGGTCAATGTATGTTTTTGCCTTCCTAACTTCTCTGGTTCCAAAAAGTGCACTAAATCTGGTTTATGACTCATCCTGGCAAACAGTTATGTACCATAGCATAAGCAAAAATGTACATAACAGCATCAATGACTATTGCACCACTCATGCTCAGAGTCCTTGTCATGCTGTGGCACCAACTTTATCCTTGTGTGAGATTCTGAAGTCTTACTTGAATTGCCACATCTTAGTTCATAGGATTAGGCTCATGTGCCTTACTGATTGGAGTGAGTGTCTAGAATTATCCCCCATACCAGCGTCAGGAATTTTGCTTCTCCATTTTGTCTTTTTAAAAAAATCTACATTAAAACACTGCATGAGATCATCTGAAGATTTGAAGTGAGATGTCATCAGACATCTATCTCCCCTGTTTATCAGATTGAGGTGAGGTAATGGCAGTGCTCAGTTGGTAACTGGGATTGGTAATAAACTGAATGGCAACCCATTGTCAACAGGGTTGCTTTTCTCCTGAGGGATTGGGCTCAAAGTAGGTGCAATCTCAAAGAGTTCTGTGATTGGATCTCTTGCTTTCTTTCCCTTTGGTTAAAAGCAGCTGCTGTCAGTGAGGTGATTTGGATCAGAGCTGCAATAGTGGGATAGAACATCTTTTTTTCTTCTTCCATAATGAATAGCTGAGTGGCATTTTCACTTGGGGAAAGGGTTAAAGACCTTTCTCCCAGCACCATGGCCCTGCTCCAGATCAGCCCTCCCACAGCTTATTTAAACTCAAAGAAGACATTATCCGGTCATATTGTGTTTTGCTTGATCTTAGACAAGAAAAAAAAACTCTTATGGTCTTGCAGAGTTACACTACTTCCTTATCAGCTGATCTAGGAGCAACAAGAGGAGCAGCTGTTGACCCTGTCAGTCAGAGTTTTAATGAACAGGTTGTTTCTCTAATATTCAAGGAGAGAACAGTGACATATTATACACAAACATCATTGCAATCATAGTTTTTTGGGTGAACTTGTCCTTAGGATTGAACAAAAGTCTGCACTGCAGACTTTGTTCTCAGATAAATGGCGAGGAAATCTGATGATGCTACTGTATCAACAGAAATGAAAGCGTACATTGCAATGGAAAATTGATATGGTTACATTTGAATTATTTAAACTCATATACTTATGATAAGGTGTATTCATTAATTTTAAAAAAAGTCAGGCAGTTTTATAGAATGCTTAGAGCGGGCCTGGAAAAGCATCAAATCCAAGATAATGTAGGGTGCTCTTCTAAATCAATGACAAGTATTGTGTGCTACTGAAATATTGATTCTTCATAATACTTGAAGCGATTATTTTAAATGACCTCTGCCAAGTCTGTTAATATTTACAGTAGTTCACACAGCAGTTCTTCCAACTGTTAACAACTTGAAAGTGAAAATCATGAATAAATTGCCCCTTAACCACTTCCTCCCCTCTTTAGTCAGATATGAATGCAAGTTGATAAGCTGTTTTTATCTAGTCAGAATCAATCTGGATTCTTTGCTTTTGTAACCAATAGTTGCTTTCTTTGTTTGGTGCCTGCCAGGAGGTAGCCTACTATGTATAGGATTGGTCTGCACACACTGTTAAGTACAATTGCCAGCTTTCCAACTGGCCATTGTAATTTGTATCTTTAACAGCAATATGAAGTGTAGATTTAGCATTAGCACAATCACTCCAAAGTCAGTCCCACTCCTCAGCTTAGCTTTGTAGGCTTGCAGCATAATTCTATACAATACATGACTGGATGTAAATTTCCCGGTGTTTAATGTAGTCCCGGGTTAGTTCGCATAAGATTATAGGCCTCAGCAGAAGCCAAGTTTAAAGACTGGTGAAGTCTAACTTTTATATTAGCTGTCCAAATTAATTCAGCAGATCCCACCTAAGGCAATGAATCACTAATAACAATTCTCGAAGTTTACTTAGTGATGGAGTGATTGTAAAAAAAAAAGTTATTAATCTTTCTGTCACAGGACACTCAATGCATTGTACATCAGGACCACCCTAAGATCTGATAAAGTACCACTCCATATAAAAGAAAATATTTTCTTTCTGCTGAAATAACTGGGAGATGTGTATGGGCCGCACTAAAAAGAACTATGGTTTTCTTACTTAAATTCTGCATTACACCATCACTAATGAACTTCAAAGCTCTTCATGTTTTCTCCTGAGACATAAGTACCCTATTAAGATTTTCTATGGAGAATTTGGAGCACAGTACAGAAATAAGAGCAAGGCTACAATTGTATGCACAGTTTCCTGGGTTTAAGCCTGGGACTCACTTCTAAGTAGACATGCCTATGATTGTGCTGCAAAATTATGATTCCCTGCAAAATTATGCTACATGGTTTGCTTATGGTGTATTCACAGTCAACAGCATTTGAAATGGATAAAATGCAATCTGATTCCCCAGAGATAACTTTTTACAACTTAGTACCATACGCTATATCCAAAGACCTAACCCTGACGTGTGTATGAATGGGAAACATTAGCATATCTACCCCTGGCAAAGCCCTGTCTTCTTGAAGACCAGTAAAATAATGGCATGTTTCATTTTCTGTCCTCTTTGGCCACAGCTGTGCACAGAGCAAATATTTTGCAGAGGATTAAATGGGATTCCTTTTTCCTCCTTCTCCCCTTTTTGACAAGCCCCCAGTGTACACACAGACACACATACATCTGTATACACAGAAATGCACACGCTCACACATACTGCAGCATATCAGTACAAGAGGTCCATACGCATCTCCCAGATACTTATACAGCTGTCCTTGTCATAGTCAATAGGGCTGGCATCTGTTGTCAGCACCATTGGGCAGTTGCCAAAAGCACTCAGAAGAACTTGCTGCCAATTTCTAGGACTTTGTGTGTCCCCTTAGCCTTGTACAATGGTGACAGAGCAATTCTCTTGGTCTCCTCTCTCCCATTCCATCCTCCAAATTCAGCCCCACCATGAACCTTGTGGGGTGCCACCCTTTTAGGGCCTATGAAGAGAAGTTCGTAGAAAGCCTTCTGAAATGTTTTCATGTCTCTCTTGGCTCATTGAGTCACCTGGAGCTATTTTCTTTGCTAGACCTTTCTGTGATGCTTTTACTGTCGTCTTGTAGCACAACTATGGACTGATTTGAACCGCTTCCTTCCCATTGCACCATCAGAATGCACTAGATCTTGAAGAATCAAACTTTTTTTCTTTTAACTGTTCTTTGCAGTCCTTAGAAAAATAAATTGGCAACAATTGAACCAATTTGCAGGCTATTTTCTACTGTGTGGCTTTGACTTCAGTGATAGCTGGCTTTGATTTTAATGACATTTAAGGATGCTCAGCAGGTGGTCCCTAATGACCTTGAGGATCTGATCCCATACACTGAGTTAAATTTCAGCAGTTCATTACCAGCAAATTATAAGGAAAAAAGAAATGGTTATTAAGGCAGGAGGTCTGGTCTAGAGGGTAGAGCCTCCATTTGCCTGAAGATAACACCCACAAGGTCGCCAGTTCGAGGCCACCGGCACCATGCGACCTTGAAGCAGCTGACAAGCTGAAGCCGAGCTATTCCATCTGCTCTGAGCGTGGGAGGATGGCGGCCAGAATGTGAAACCAGATCAGAGAGAAACACCTGAATGTTGTGGTTCTTGACAGAAAGAACCTTCTTTCATTTGTAAAAATCCCTACGGGGATTTAAATAAGCCTGCCTATGTAAACCGCCTTGAATAAAGACCAAGAAAGGTGGTATATAAATACCTGTATTAGTATTAGTATTAGTATTAGTATTAGTATTAGTATTAGTATTAGTATTAGTATTAGAGGAAGGATTTATGGACTGCATTGTAAAGTACACATTCATATATTTTTAAAATACTATATACACTTTCGTTTCTTACTGCTATAAAACTCTTGTACATTGATTGTAACTGATATTAAAACATTCATTAGGAAAGACCTTTATGTTTTGGTACCATGAATTATATCAGCCTCTACAATGGAAAAAGTGGTTGATAACTAAGTATTTTTAATTCCTTTGTTGTTATTAATATTTATTAAATATGTTCACTGTCTTCACAAGTCTTTTGTGCCCAAAGAAAATGTGAGCTTTATGGCATATCAACATCCAGAACAGGGAGTCCTCCAAAATTCCAAATGATTTCCAGTGTGCACACCTTGCAGTTCCTTCCTCAGTGAGCTTCCTCAATTAACTTGAAAGCCCAATTCTAATTAGTGCTCGGCAGTGGGACCACACAGCCTCCGCTATATCCAGTGCTCATTGGAAGCAGGCTGGAGGATCTTATCCTCCGGGTAATTTCCCCTTACTCCAAGTAACACTTCAGGCTGCCCAGCAGGACTACTTGAATCTGCACCACCTAATTTGTTGGGGTAGTCTCAGCAGCCCTGTGTAGTGTTCAGGCCCAGGAGGGAGGATAGAATATGGTGGAGGCTTGCTCCTCCTAGCCTGTCTCCCTCTCAGGCCTGATTCGCCTCCCTCCATCCTCTCCCCACCCAGAAACCCCCCTCCCCACCTCCAATCTGGTGGCACTCACCTCTGCTGGCAGCCACCTCTGCTGGCAGCCAGTTTTCTAGATACTGCGGCAGCAGGGAGGTAAAGGCCTCCCTGCCAGTGCTGCTTGCTTTCCAGGTGCTACAAATGTGCTTTACAGCTTGTTGTACGTGTGGCTGCTGCACCAGCTGAAGACAGGTTAGGATTACACTGTAAATTGAATGAGTGTCCCATTGAAGTGCATGGGGAAACCACAACATGAGTTCAAGTGCGCTCAAGAGGGGAACTGCTGCTTTGTGTTAGTGGTCTTAAAAATGCCATGTAGGAATAAGGCAACCAGTGCACCATAAGGAAAAAAACATACTGGCAAAACGTTAAATATTTCAGTAAAGACAGAATGGCATTAAAAACAAGCAGAACTTGCTTATAATATGCATATGGAGAATTAAATTTTTAAAATGATTAAAAAAAACCTAATACCTTTTTTGAAAAGCAACAGCATGCTGAGTAACATCTTAGCATTATCACACAAGTATAACTTCAGATGTAATTATCCTTAGATAACACATTTCAGACATTGTTCTATATTAGAGCCTCTCTTTTCATTAAAAAAAAAATCCTAATTATCCTGTTTCTCTCTATGTTTGTTCCCTGGGTATTATCCCAACTACCACTACTACTACTTGTGGCCCTCGAGGCCTCTCAATGCAGCCCTCAGGGAGACCCCAGTCTCCAACAAGCCTCTAGCCCTCTGGAGATTTGTTGGAACCCACACTGGCCCAACACAGCGTGAGGGCGACTGTTTGACCTCTCGCATGAGCTGTGGGCTCCCTCCACTGCTTGTTGTTTCATGTCTGTGATACAGTCGTAGCAGCAAAGGAAAGACCAGCCTTGCTTTGTGCAAGGCCTTTTATAGACCTTGAGCTATTGCAAGACCTTCATTCATTCATATAAGTTCATTTTTAATATATTCATTTATGTAAATTTAAGTAAATTTATTCAAATTTTAAATGTAAATTAATTCTTCCCCCCCCCCGGCCCTTGACACAGTGTCAGAGAGACGATGTGGCCCTCCTGCCAAAAACTTTGGACACCCCTGCATTAGAGCATTCAAAAGAACTGTATAACTATTTGGATAAATAAAAATGGAGAGCAAATGCACATTTCGGAGTTAACCAAAAAATATGATGTTGGTAAAAGCCAGGGAGACCAAAAGCCTAATCAATAGCTCAGCTGTGCAGAACTACTTGAATTTCAGTTTGCTTACTGCTGACATGGTTGGACTAACGGAACTGCCACAAAGAAGCTGCTGGAAATATTTCCTAGGAAACAGAGTAATGTATGATGGCGGTAGCATGGTTGAACCTCTTGCCAACCTTTTTTACCCCTCATCTAGTGTTTCTTCTGCAACCAAGTCAGTGTGTTAAAAAGGTGGACCTGAACCAGAACTGAATCCAATGTTTAATAATTTGGTTTGAGTAAATGGGTCTTCACATTCCTGCAACAACAGGCACGTTGTCCACACTGACAAGATCTCAAGCTTATGCTCAGCCTGTAACATGTCTTAACAATAAGTCTTAACTCCTGTTCACATGAGGCAACAGATAAAGTGTATCAGAATTAGGAGTGCAAACTGCCCTTTGTAGAGGAGCATGTACCGTTATTCTTGGACTGTTTATTCATGTGAACTTAATCAGAGTAGAGGCATGTCTGTTCCCTTTCAAGGATATCCCACAAAAAGGATTACTTTGTCTAGAACAGGGATGTCAAACCCGTTTCATACAGAGGGCCACAGTTAGCATTCAAGGCTCCAGCCGAGGGCCAGAAGTGATGTCATTAAGCAGAACATGATATCATTAAGAAGCTAATGGCCAGAAATCAGACCCTGTTCTCATGTAGAAACTCATTAACTGCAAATTACAGAAGAGGAAGTATGCAAATCTTGATCATATTTCAAGATTTGTGAAATTTGAAATACGGTCTGCCATTTCAGCTGTAACACCTCAGCAGCTGAGAGCCTGAGGGCCGGATAAAAAGCTTCCTGGGGTGTATCCGGCCCCCAGGCCTTATGTTTGACACCCCTGCTCTAGAAGGGGGGGGGAGAGGTGAATTCTGGAATATCTAACTTATCACTGAGCATCATTCTCCTGGGAAAAAACTTGAGGAATGTACTCCTACACAAGAATGTTAATGATGCTGAAGTAAGTACCCTTAGAACAGACCCATCCTCAAAGAGGCACCTAATATTATTTGCCTTTAGTCCTCTGAATACCATCCCTGATACAAGTAATTATAGAACAAATGCCTCAGTTTTTCTGTCACTCTGCTCTGCAGCATGTTTAATGTAATGGTTAATCAAGCAGGACTTTTTTTCCCCCCTCATAACAGAAAGGCCAGCCAAGTGTAGCGGTTTCCTTCTTAAAATTGCATCTAGAAAGTTCACAGCTGCAACTGCAGCCTGCATTAAGAGCTCCAGTTCAAATGACAGGAGAAACATAGTCAGATCAGAAAGAACTGCAGTCTATTTCTCCACTGCCTTTCTTTTCATTTGTGCTGCTGCTATTTTATTGGGTGATGGTTTCCTCTTGGAGGAAAAAAAAAGCTTGCCAGGGTAGAAGCTGCATCTTCTACAAACAGTTAAGTCCCTAGAAGTACACTTGAAGAACGCCTCTGATATCATTTGACAGTGTACCAGTATCAGTTATAGAGCTGCTCAGTTCAACCTTGGGGACACGTACCATACAGAGCCAAGCAATGGTTAGCTTGAAAATGTTCATAGGGAGCTCCTCTGTCAAAGGAAATAGCTCAACATTGGTTAACAGAGGTTTAAGAAGATTCTGGACAAAAAGAGGGTTGTGCTTAACTTTTGAAATCAAGCGGTGGTTAATGCTTCAGAGAGGGTGGCTTTTGAGCTATTTCTATGATATTACATAGCTATGAAAACAGATTATTTTAGAAGATTGAAGTCATAGCTGAACATGCCTGTACTTGTCTCTGCAGCATCGCTCAGCATCAGTGAAACACTGAGCTTGTGATTTTCTTATTTGCAAAATGCATGCACTGCAGCCAACAAATAAGTACTTGGTCTAGGCCATATGGCCCCTCAGTTCATCTCAAAATTCAGTTGTTTATCTGCACCCCACTGAGAGCCAGGAAAAAAGGCAAAATAAGGAGATGCAAATAATGTATGGAGAAAGGTGTCTAGCAGCTTCTGTTTCCCTCTCTGTTTGCCTGTGATCCCCTCAAGCTTTATCTGTCTCCAGTCTTTTCAGAATTCTCAGAAGAATTCAGAGTGTAGCTTACGGGCAGCTTCTTTTAATGCAACAAATGTAATGTATAGCCAAGTGCAGTCATAATGAATCAGTGATTCTCCAGAATTGTCCTTGCCACTGCTATGGAACAAAAAAAGTTTTGTAAGAGTGAACCCCACACTTATGGTTCAGTCCTGATTATGGATTGTTGGTGCCTTTCTCTGTTTCTCTTTTTGTTAATCCTGTGACCATGTGAATTTGAAATTATTGTTCCGGTTAATGTTTTACATTTTTGGTTTGACCTGTTCAGTTGTAGATATTTACTCTTCTTTATTTTTGTTTTTTGGGGGAAAATATTATGGAGATGAATAAATTGTTAGCCCAGAGTTATGTGCACTGTGACTACAATGATTCTTCAAGGACACAGAGGTCTCTTTCCCCCCCCACCCCCGATTACCTGAAATCCTGTAAGTAAACCTGGTACTTTATGCATAGAAAAAATGTGTTCTAACCTTGAGCTTCAGCCATGCCAGTAACAGAGACAGTACAGATTGGTCTGACTTCAAAAGAAGAGACTTTGTATAAGATGTGAGTTTTCAGGGGGGATTTAAATGAGGAGGAGTTCACTTGGCAGCCAGATTGAGTAGGGTGGGGGCTGTCCCAGCAAATGGAACAACCTGGGAAAGGCCATGAAAAGAGATGAGGGTCAAAAAAAGGACCAGAGGCAGCAGACATGGCCAAGGCAGCCTATGGTCAAATGCCAGATCAAAGATAAGACAAAGAGGGTTGTGACCAGTCAGGTGGTCTAATACTGGCAAGGCAGCCCTGTTTCTCAGTCAGGTGACATTTCTCACATTTGTGGAAGCAAACTTAGAGCAATTGCTGTATAGGATCAACTCAGTTCCTCAGGTAACCGCAGTACTCTTCTTGCAGTTCAACTTCTAGGTTGAACTGCACTGTAGCAGAGGGCAGACTGGCAGCTCCTCTCCTCTGGTCTGAAGGCTTCTGTGGTGGCACAGGGAGTAAGGTGCCTGAGCCCTGTTACCAGTGGTTCTGGCTTAAGATCCTCTACCATTCAAGAGGTACATAGGGATGTTAGTTGAGTCTAAGTCTCTAGTAGTGCTTTCTTTAACAAATTCCTCATGGTATAACAATCCTCATGGTATAACATGATATAACAATCATTCTGACTGCCCTAAAAACTGGAACAAGATAAATGGAATATTTCTTGCCTGGTTTCCTTCTTTATGTTAGAGATCATATAAGATACACTGGGGCATAGGAAGGGTATTGCTTTGCGTTACTAATAAAAAATTTGAGAAATGAAAGTTTAACACTGGTCAGATGTACAAGCTTGACATTGGTCAAGTGTATGACCATAAGTAATACTGTATATTACTGTGTCTTCTTTCACTCTTAGAGCCCAGTCCTGAGCTTTTAGTGCCAGTCCACCACTAGCCCTGAGCGTCGCAAATGTGCCATAAGGCACGTCTGCAGCCCTTAGTCTGCCGGTCCAGTGCTAGCTCAGTGCTGGCTGGCACTGGGCTAGTGCTGGTGAACCTCCGCTGCTCTGTGGTCTCCCAAACCACGGGTAATGGAGAGGTAGGTGGAGGTGTGGGGGGAGGCAGGAAGAAGGCGTTCCAGGGCGGGGGAGGCAGGGAGGAGGGCATGCCAGGGAGAGGGAGCAGGGCAGGAAGGAGGTGGGACTGGAGGAGCTCTACTCCTCTGCATCCAGAGCCTCTGTGTTGGGCCACTACCCCGATATGGAGGCTTTTGATTCTACAGCAGCCCAAGGGTTGCTACAGAATCAAGTAGCCCTGTTGTGGGACTGCTTGCCTTACCTAGGGGAAGGGGACGAAAGTCCCTTTCCCCTGAGGAGCTGCCGGCAGCTACCCTGTTACGCACAGGATGCTGCAGTAGCTGTTTTGGCGCCACAGCAGTCCTGGTGCAATGGGCAGCTCAGGATAGGGCTGCCCGTCTCTTGCTTTTGTCCATCTCGCCTGTAAACATCTTGGCAGTATTATATCCACATGTATATTTTTGAATGAATAATTCACCGATTGGATCCTCCCTGAAATTAAATGCTAAAATGAA
Source organism: Tiliqua scincoides (assembly GCF_035046505.1). NCBI lineage: Eukaryota > Metazoa > Chordata > Lepidosauria > Squamata > Scincidae > Tiliqua > Tiliqua scincoides. Next base: position 37,439,960 of record NC_089824.1, on the reverse strand, counting down.
GCTATAGTCAGAAAACTGAACAGATCGTGGGGGGGGGGGGGAACCTCTGAAATTGCTAAGTTTTTGTAGACAATCATGTTATTGTGCATTAAATGCTTAGATGTTAATTGTTACAAAGAATCCATACCTAGTGCATCTGCTTCAGTGCAACTTAACTTTCAACAATACAAAAATAGCAATATATGTTGACAAAAATGACTTTCCCCTCTGCCTATGCCGTAGCAGTGAAGTTGTGTGAGTGTTATGAGTGCCTCTTAGCTAGTGTCTGTGGCAGCACTAGTTATGAGTGACACAGTGGCATTCTCACTATTTGATTAATTTCTGAGAGTATACATCCACACTAAATAGTTCCTCGCCAGGGTGGCAGCACACTAATTCATCTAGACTGCCCTATAGAAAATCATACCCAATTGGACTGCAAAACTAGGGAGGGTGCACTGATCTTGATGGTGGTGGCTCCGTCAGTGTCAATGACTGAACTCAGGAACAACAGGTTCTCTCTTATTACACAGGCCAACACACATTTTGCTTCCTTAAATGTTACACCAATTCCTGGGTATATTGGGGTGCCAATTCCAAAAATGGCATCCATTTTGCCTTATCACGTCTAGTTTTGGAGACACGGCATAGCCTCTTTAGTGAATGATTCAAGCAGCTTCCTCATGAGGAAGCCTACACCAAGGCTTCCTCATGAGGAAGCTGCTTGAACCATTCACTAATGAGGCTATATCTCCAAAACTAGAGGTGATAGGGCAAAACAGATGCCATTTTCAGAATCGGCACCCCAAATTCATATCAAACCACCATAAAGTTTGGGGAAAACTTTTCTGACCCTCAATTTTGTAGGCCTGTGTTATTGGCACATTTGCTCACAAGTATTCTTTCCTAATTTCCCATTGGCATACCCAGTCCAAAGTCCAGAGTTGCCATTAAAGCAAAGGTTACAGAAAGATACACATAATGTTTATAGCTTGCAAGTGAGGCTTACAAAATACAACTCAATGCCTGGTCGTTGGTCTGAAGTTGTTTTGATAGAAATATAAACTCAAATTCTAAAATGGCTTAGCCATAAAATCACTTTTTAAAAAAGCATTCAGCTGGTTAGGACCCAAACAAATCTAAAAACCGATGTGCATTGTGTGTTTTAAAGAATGACTACAGAGCCTTTGTCAAACAAAATGAAGCTGGCAGCATGAAGGAAGGAGAATTTCCATCCCATTAGATGCTTTTAATTGCTGTTATTGTGAATGGCCTGAATCTTTTATACCTGAGTTGCTGCATAGAGCAAGTTATTTTTAGTGGTTGTAGCCCAAAGCGACTGTTGCTACCCTACAGAGCCATATCCATAGATATTCTTTCCATCCTGCAGTTTCAGGCTCAGTAGGTAAATTAAGTGCATTACCTGATATGCCATTATTAAAAGAAATGAACAAATATTGCACAGATAGGCAGCACTGGCACAGAATCGAGGCTGGAGAAATGCAGGAGCAGAGACAGCCTGTACTGTTTGCTCAAAGATGCCTTAGACACACAAAGCTCAGAGTGAACAGGATCTGTTTGAAGGGGAGATAGACAAAGGCTTTGTGATGTGCTCTGGGAATATCCTCCCTTCAGACTGCATCAAGAGAGTGCAAAGTTTTCCTCTCTTTCTAAGGTGGCTGCAGTGCTTGAACATAAAGGTTAAATGCTAAAAGCAAGGCAGTGACTTCTCTTCCTCGGTGTCAGGCAGCAGGGAATGTCAAGGTAACATTCCCTTCTGCAATGAATGAGATGCTTTCTACTGTACAAAGTGCATTTTTAATGCCCGTGAACAAACAAGACAACTGGATAGAAGTTGATTAGTATCTGTAAACTGAAGGACAAGCTGTGTTTATCTGAAGTCAATTCATAGGTTCATAATGGGCAGCAGGGCTTTTGTCTTTGATTACTAAGCTCCTGTGACGTTCTGTGATTCATGGTCCAAATTATAGTCACTATACATCTTGAGGCCATTTTAATAACAAGGTTTGTGTACCTCTATCTTGGCATTAAGCAAAGCTGCATGTTTGCTCGTATTTCTTTAGTAGCCACTCATATAGCTAGTGGATTTAGTATCCACTCGTATCGCCAACTCTGACTGAAGCTATTTCTGGAGATTTTTTTGCCCCGAGCATGAAATAATGTCATTAAGAGTGCAATCCTAACCAACTTTCCAGCAAAGGCATACCTGTGCCGGTGGGCATGTGCTGCATCCTGCAGTTGGGGGGCAGTCATGGAGACCTTCTCAAGGTCAGGCAATGTTTGTTCCTTTACCTCGGAGTTGCATTGAGACCTTGGAGACCTCGAAGACCTTATGTCCGTGCTGGAAAGTGGGTTAGGATTGCGCCCCAAGGCAACAAGTCCTTGTTAAAATCCCCAAGTCATTTTCAGTTGTCACCTGAAGATGTATACTGATTCCAAGGAACTCCAGGTCAACACTGGAGGATCAGCAACCTGGGTTACAGCATGAAAGTAAAAACAGTGCAAATGTGTGTATGTGGTTGTATATCATGCTCATTTTGTGATAATAAGCATTTTTTTTTTTAATTTTTAAAAGAATATTATTTATTCTATGATCACTTACAACTGTATTACTTCTTGAGTCATATAATTTTGGACAACCAGGCCTGCAACTTTAATGCAGCCATATTCTAGGGCTGTACCAAAGATGCTCAAACTTGGATTTGTGCTTCAAAAGTGGCACACTTACTGGTTAGCAGGCTGACGCAGACATTAAGCTAACTTGGGGTGAAAGCTCATCCTGGGTCATTTGGAGCCCAATTCGGTGGTATGCTGCACGGCTCCGTGCCACAGACCACAGTCGCAAACATGCCATAAGGCACGTTTGCGGGGCTCACCACTGGGCTCCCGCTGGAGCTAGCCCAGCACTGGTCGCCCGGGTTCCGCAGCTCGGCAGTCTCCTGGACCGCCAGGCTGTGGAACGGGAGGCAGGGATGTGGCCAGGGGCATAGGGGAGGTGTTCCGGGCAGGGGGGAGGCATGCCAGGGGGCGGGCAGGAGGCAGGGCGCTGTGGGCAGCTCAGGATTGGGCTGCCCATCATTTGTTTGGACTGCTGGATTGGACACTTTACTTTTTGCTTTGGTGTGTAAATGGACAGTGCCACTGAAGTACCTTCTGTGAGCAAAAAGGCACTTCTGCTTATGCATGGGGGCAGCACAATTTGCAGATTCCACCCTCCCCCCCATCATCCCCACATACATCTTATATTATATCTAAGATCTCCCAACTGTCAAGATCAGCTTTTGGGGACACTGGGGGATTGGAGTGTGTGTGGGGAGGGGGGAGTGACAAAGTTTCATTACAGCATTCCACTCATGGTTCTCTTGAGAATTAAATGTCATAGTATCTGATTATGAAAATAAAGTTTGTCATATATGTTATATTTTGACTCTGGTTGAATCTAGGTACATATTCAGATGTAGAAGAGAAGTGGGCACTTTGCATTCTATAGCAAAAGTCTATCTTATGATAAATGATATTTGAACACTGGTATCAAGCAATGTCTTAATGTACTCTCTCCCTCTCTCTCCCTCTGTGTGTGTGTGTGTGTGTGTGTGTGTGTTCAAAAATTGTTCATTTCACCCAGTATCGTTGACACCTTTACAAAATGTGGATGTGTGGTGACGCTCTCTCACCTTACAAGTCTGCTTGTTTAATCAGTGCTAATTAAATGCAACTGTAAAAAAAGACAAGTATGTTTTTGCCAATACAATCCCCCTTCCCTCTTTCTTTCTGTTTGCCTGTCTGTCTGTCTGTGCTCTGTTGTACCTCTTAGTGACAAGTACTCAATAGAAAACATTTGGTTTTATAACTTCGCTCACATATGTTCTATAAAAATACAACAGGCATGCTGTAAAAACCCCATTCAGAAGGAAACAGGCACAATTTATTGCAAATAAAAGATCACAATCATATGAATGGCCAATATATTTCTGACAAAGAAGCTGGACTGCAGTCGACTACAGTAGGTTAGAGGGAAAAGCCACTGCAACATTGACAGAGGTTGCGCTAGCATATAGCATTTTAATCTCTGATGTTGTGCTTGTGATAGTATCTGTGTTATTTACTTATTTGAGAAATTTACATCCTGCCTTTCCCATGCCAACACAAATGCCCAAGGTGACTGACAAAGCTCCATAGTAGAGTACAAATGAGTTTTTACAATAATTATTCTATGGGCAGCTCATAGAACCCTTCTCTTGCAGATGGAATTGCTTCACAATGTGGTCGTACATCTGACATTTGGTTATGTTACTGATGCCTTTCTGTAGCACTGTCTGCACAAGGCCACTTACATTTTAACCAGTGATTGCTGGTAAAGTGGTTCACTAGACAATATCACCAGTGGCCACTATATGGCAATCAAATAGGAATTTCTGCCCATACCCCTAGACACCAGGAGGTGGCACAGCCAGCATCATGCAGTCATCACCTGGGTAGTCATATTGGTGCATGCTGCTACCGTCAACAGGTGTGACTATTCAGTGAGATGTCCTTTGCCATTTCTGGTGTGTAAAGGTACAGACAGAAATTCCCTTTGTCACCAATTTATTTTTATTTATTTTTCACATTTTTATACCACCCTTCCTCCAAGGAGTTCAGGATAGTGTAAACTGTTACCCTGCACATGCCCAATCTCATCTGATCTTGGAAGCTAAGCAGGGTCAGGCCTGGTTAGTACTTGGATGGGAGACCGCTTGGGAATACCGGGTGCTGTAGGCTTATACCATAGTCTTTCGAGACTGAAGGTTGCCAACCAAATGCCGTAGATACTCACCTATAGTACGTGAAATTTTTGCCAAGTAATCAAGCTCAAATTATCACTTCGCCTTATCTCTGGGTCAATCAGAGGGCAAAGCCTTTCAACTCTGAACAGTTTCGTTTCTCAAGCGCAGACAGGCGCCAAGTTTCTCAAGCAGCAGGCAGGCACAGCTCCTTAGAAGCAATTTGTTAACATTTTATTCTCCTTCCTTCTTTTGCAGCCTGGTTCTGCTTTGCAAATGCTTGCAAAGCAGGTCTGTTTTTTGAAACACCAGGATGGAAATCCTCCTTTCCATCTGAAGCAGGCTACAATTTAATGCACCCTTACTTAAGAATAACACCCATGGAAAGCAGTGGGTCTACCTCTCAGTAAAAAGAGTTGCAAATATATGCAGCTCCATCTCTCTGCTGTGAATTGAAATGCAAACTCGCAGTTATGTGTTTTGGGTTGTATGTTGTACATAGAGCTTCTGGCTTAACACACCAGACACCTAAAAGATGGATTTGATTCATGATTCTCCTGCAGTGGTTCCCAACCTTTTTCACTTGCATATCCCTTGGCAGCCCATTTCCATAAATTGTACCCTTCATATTGGCAAAATGTTTGTAATTAATAATACAAGCTCTCATCTCCTCTCAGACTTCATGTATTTATCACAGTGTTTTCTCTTTTTATCTGTTTGAAGAACAGAAGACTCTGCCTTTGCACTGTTTTGCACCAGAAGTGTGCTGAGAAATTCTGGGTGATTGATCACTTTCCATATTATGTTTCAACTTTTTTACTGTGCTGATTTTCAATCACTGGTTCATACATGAATTGATGACCAAAAACTAGCTATTGGTGGGACTTTCACAGCCAACTAGCTACCTCCCTTCCTGCCTTGCTGGTCCTTGCAAGGCATTCATGTCTTGCAAGCCATTCTGGAGCATGACCCGCCTTTTTCTACCATTATTCCATTCTTTTTCAAGTACCCCTAAAGGTCCTGTTGAGTGTCCCTGGGAGTACATGAATACCAGGTTGGGAACCACTGTTTTACTGGTATGTTGTTTACAGTGCACTTACTCTGATAGTGCTTACAAAAAGGTGATGAAGACCAGAATTTAAAAAGAATAAAAATGTATCTTATGATCTTTTACTATGTTTTTAATAAATTAGAGACTACAGTTCTTAGGTAACAATTAGTGGTGGGTTATTTTTCAGGATCTGGCCTCAGGTAAAATCAGACAAAACTATAGTCAGACACCCCCCCCCTAAGTTTAACCCCCAACTTATCCGAGAGTCATAGAAAATTCCATGTTTGTTGGCTCAAAACCTGTCCTCGACTTATCTGTGGTGTCGACTTATGTGCAAGTCTCTGCAGTAGTTCCTTCCCTTCTTTTGTCCTCACAGCAACCCTGTGAGATAGGTTAGCCTGAGAGATAGTGACTTACCCAAGCTTCATAGCAGAGCAGGAATCTGAATCTGGATCTTCCAGGTCTAAGTCCAACATCAGAACCACTACACCATCCTGACATTCAGCAGCTGCTAGCAAACTACTGCACCATCTGCACACAGTTAAAATATCAGTGGTCCTGCTCCTACAATGCTATGGAACTGAACAAGTAACACTGACATTACCATAAGCAAAACATTGGGAGATTAAAACATTACATGTGAGTGTGACATCTGTCAAAGCTGCAGGTTCCCTCCCCCCCAGTTGATTGTAGCAAGTATGGTAATGCTCTTGCGAAACTCCAATGGAGCTTGTCCAGATTAACTTCCAAGTGGATTCTGCCCTAAGCCCACAGTGTTCCCCATAAAAATAATTCATTTGGGCTGGTTTTCATTTTATGGTTCATGAACAAACTGGAAAATGTTCAGAGGAAAGGAATAATCAAAATGTAACATGCAGTGTTTCCTTTTTAAAAGATTTGGAGCTGTCCCTGTCAAAGCTCTTATTTGCACATCAACAGCATTGTTCAGTTTCTCTTTTCGTTGGCCAAGTCTGGGTCAGACACAGTGAAACAAGACACAAAAACACAGCATCATCAGAGGGAGCCAAATCAAAGAGACCCAGGAAAAGTATACACAGGTTGCACTGATCCGTAAATGATAAATGTCTACAAAAGACACAGCTACGTTGCTTTGTTATATATTCAGTGAGCTATAACTTCATTATTTCATATTATTCATTTCTGTTTCCAAATATAACTACCCACCCACCCATCAAGTGCCAACACTGGGCAGCTAAGCAGTTTGCTGGAAACAACATTACCCACAATTAAGTCTAATCAGGGTTTTCCTTAACCTAGGACCTTAACAATTCAAACCATGGTTTCAGATCCTAAGCTAAGCAAAACCCTGGTTAGCCTAAAAAAAGATAACATAAACAACCAAAAGCACTTAACTGCAGTTAAGAGGAAGGGAATTGCCCTGGGAAGTGAAGAGTTCAGGGAGAAAACTGCATTTTGAAGGCTCATTCTTGATTTGTTCTTCACAGTTAGTAGGGAGCCTACATTACAACTATTTCAGACAGTGAACCAACTGGTGCAGCCAGAACTTATTGGCACTTGTTATTTGGCTGTTGCATAACTTGCAAAGGCACAACAGCCCTGCTAGGAGGAAATGGCTGGCAATTCTACCTGTGTGTTTCTCTCAGATGCTCCTCTGTTTTCGATACTGTTCAGTAAAACCTTTGGCTAGATCAGGGTTGCCCAAACCCAGGCCCAGGGGCCGCTTGCTGCCCTTGAGGGCTCTCAATCTGGCCCGCGAGTAGCCCCCAGTTTCCAACGAGCCTCTGGCCCTCCAGAGACTTACTGGAGCCCTTGCTGGCCCAATGCAACTATTCTCAGTGTAAGGGCGACAGTTTGACTTCTTGCATGAACTGTGAATGAGGGATCCCTCCACTGTTTGCTGTTTCACGTCTGTGATGCAGCAGCAGCAGTGAAGGAAAGGCTGGTCTTGCTTTGTGAAAGGACTTTTATAGGCCTTGAGCTATTGCAAGACCTTCATTCATTCACATAAGTTCCACCTCTAATATATTCATTTATGTAAATATATGTAAATTTATTCAAATTTGAATTGTAAATTAATTCTTTCTTATTCCCAGCCCCCAACAGAGAGATGATGTGGCCCTCCTGCCAAAATGTTTGGACACCCCTGGGCTAGATTACTCTTGTCATCTCTTTTTTAGCAGCTAGGGATCCCTTCAACCCACTTTAGCGTTTCCTTACATTTGCTGGCCTCAGGATGATGGCACTGGGAGTCTGCAGGGTAGAAAACCCTCAGTGTCTGCAGCATCCTCACTTCTTGAATTATTGGACTCTGAGGGGGGAGGCTCCTCAGTGACCATGAGCCCCCTGTCCTCTACTGCCTTGATACATGGTGGACAGTGTCAGCAGAACAGGAAGGGCAGCATACTGACAGCCATGCCAGCAGGTGCCAGCAATGCAGCAAAGGGCATGGGATGTGAGTGGGGGGGTTGTGTGGCTAGCTGGACAGGACACTGTAGTAGGCACCCTGTGCCACATGATTGGTTCTTGCTTTGATAGGTCCATGAGCTACAGCCTCCCAATCAGATGTGCTTGTTTGCAATGATGCAAGATGTTAAATTGCAGATGGGGTGCTCTTTGCCTGTCTCCTGCTGTGGCTGGGTGATTAGCAAACAGCTTCATGGAGTTGCTGGTGTGGGTGCTAAGCCAGCTTCCCTCTCTTCTTTTGTCCCTACTGGAGGTGTTTCTGGCCAGTTGTGCTTAAAGTGAGTTGTTTGCTGGTAAGTCTCTTGATTGGGCTTGAACCTGACTTGCCTGCCTCCCAGCCTCTGCCTTTGTGCAGTGAGCCACCAGCATATTGTTTTGCCTGAGTGCTGTTGAGGCTCCTCTTGTGACTCATCCCTGTCCCTTCCCTGATAAATCCTTCCAGCTGGCAGGTGCCCCCATGGGGACTCAAACCCTTACCATGGAGAACCTTGTGCGTTTCACATGGCTGCCCTCTTCTGGGCAGTTATCTATCTACCTGTGCTCTGCTCAATAGATGTTCCTTCAATGTATGTGTTTTTATGTGTGGAATGAAAGAACTTGAACCTTAGGTACAGGTTCTTTGCTTTTGCCCCTTTACTACCATGCCACTATAATTCCTGTAGGAGGTGAGAGTGGGGTTATATCATCGTGTCATGTGAGGTGTGTGTGTGTGTGTGTGTGTGTGGCATTCTTAAGGCATCTCATTGTTCATTCCTAGGGGCTAGCAGAAGGGGTGTCCTCTCAACAATGGCCACTCGCTGACCCTGAACCTGCCCACTGCTCAGTTCGCCCAAGCAGCACTTCTCTAGCTGCCAGTGTTGGAACTGATTGGATGCAGTGATTGGCTCCTTGTCATCACACCGATGACACATGGGTATCACATGAATGACACACTGACTGCACAGTGATGGTATACAGATGTCACATGGATGGTGTGCCGATGCCAGGGTGAGGACATGTCGGTGTCATGGCAATGGTGTGCTGCCATCAGGATGCTGCTTGGTGGATAACAGGTTGTGTCGGTGTTTCCATGGATGCTGGGGATGTTACTGGGAAGGGCTGTGCCTGCACTTCTTTGCCAGGACAAGCTTGGCATTTGGCCCTTGTACTAGCAGCGGTGCAGCATTGGTGTAGCACCACCAGAATAAAGATATAAGGAGCATCATGCTAGCATTCGGGAAAGCATCTGTTAAAATAACTAGTGCACCATCTTCTATTTTAAACTGACACTTTATAAGAAGATTCCCAATTTATCTGCGTGTTACTCAGTTATAACTCCTTCCCTTAAGCACACCATATTGATCAGTATTTTTATTTCTGGCCTTTGCTCAAACTTTATCCAGCAAACTGGTCACTTTTGGTAAAGATGGAGATTTTCTACATTCCTGCTACAATAAACTTAGCTGCAATTAGAAGATTTGCCACAACCACTTTCAAGTATCTGTCATTTGAGTGTAAGGTCACATATAATTTGATATCCCATCACTGCATAAATGCTTCTAAAACAACATCTTCCTATCTTTTTATAGTGGTACATTGTCCTCTGACTTCCTTAGATCTTTGACAGTGTCCTTGATCTACCATTTCATAAAGTTCTAGCAGGGCATGCCAAATATAACAGTAATTCTGTGAACACAGAGTGTGGCATATTGGTCTTGAATGATCTTCTGAACCTACCCAAAGTTTGGATTTGGGTTGGTAAAATATTGACTACCTGCCGGCTTGTATCCAGAGAAGCAAGAAAATGCTTCAGATCCACGGCCCAAGGACTTTTGCACCATTCCCACTCCTTTCATCAGACCCCTGGGGCATCTTCAGAAGTCCTTCCCAAAGTTTGGGGAACTCTCCATGACGGTTTTTGAGGGGAAAGAAGAGCAGCATCCCAAAGGGGAAATCAGCATTCCGTCCATATGGAGGGAAATACGTTCTGCTCACGCATGGAAAATGTGGTTGGATCTGAGAGTATTTGTTAGAGACCCCAGAAGAAACAAAGAAGTAATAAGTAAACCTATTACTTCTGTTGTGTCATAGTCGGTTGCACACTATGTAGTTAACAGCCTAATCTTATTGTTGCCAGACTAGGCCTCTATTTCTAGTCTCTATGTTTTGTAAGACCTGGGTGGGACTTATTTTAGCTTGTTGGAGCTATGTACAAAACCAGTGTCACCAAGTATCAAGGACTGACTTGGTGTCTCCAAAAATTAGCATCAATATGGCTATAGTAAGCAATCCTGAAATTAAGGTTCAGGAATAGCTTCCATCAGAAATGGAAACACTGTGCAAAACATGGAGTGGAGCTACAGTTCTAGGTTCCTCAAACCTAGAACTCAAACATACCAAAGACAGACCCATACCTATGAATTAAAAAATGTAAGAGAAGACTCTCTGCTCTGGGAGCACTATAGGAGTTTGAAACTATAAAGTAGTCCCTTATTTTTTAATTACCCAGAAGCATGCTAGACTGCCATGCACTCTATCTCCATGGGACTTCAGAAGAACTCCTTGAGGCTAGGCAGCTTAAGATGCTCAAAAAACTAAGCAAGAATAAACAAATAGCTTTAAATGAATTGAATGCTTAGTGTATCCAGAGGGGGGGGGAAGGGCAGGTGAAAGCTGAAAATGAAACCAAGAAAGAGAGATAAGACTTATCATTTATGAATCCACAAATGGGCCCCTCATTCTAAAATCTGTTACTACATTTCCGTGCCAAAACATATCTGCTAGCACCCTTCTAAAGAGCTAGGTTGTGCCTTGTGTGAAGTGAGAAAGAAGGTTGGAGATGTACAAGGAGAGACAGGTTGGCTGGCACCTCTTTCAGAGACAGAGAAAACAGCCTAGTCCATCTGCATATGTTAACCCTTTTCAAAGCTGAGCACAGTGAAAGACCCAAACGGAGTCTAAGAAAAACCCAACCAGGAGGCCAATCCCTCCCCCACTCCAACCTGAAAAAAGACATAGGTGAAATGAATTGTGTGGAAATACTTGGAAGAGAGAAAGTTTTTCTAACTTTTAGGGCAGCTATTTTCAACCATTGTGCCACAGCACATTGGTGTGCCATGAATGGTCCATTGTTAAAAGAATACACATAGTAGCTTGTTAAAAGTACAGGTCTGTAACATTTCCCCAAATGCAGTCACATACCATGGTAGCATCAAGTCTAATATATTAAAAATAAAATATTGAAATGAATGGGGACCCGCCTGAAATTGGCTCGTGATCCACGTAGTGGGTCCTGACCCACAGTTTGAGAAACACTATCCTAACTAATGGCCCAATCCTATACAGGCTGCTATACAGGCCCAACCCTATACAGGCTGCTGGAATTAGTGCTGCAGCAGCCTTTATGGCTATTGCAAAAGGTGACACACTATAACAAGCACCAGGCCACAGCTTCCAGCAGCAAGCAGCTGCGGCTTCATTCCTGCAGATTTTTCATGTCCCCTGGCGCCAGTAAGTTGGCACGGGGGGGGGGAGGGAGGCAGGAAAGAACAGGGTGGGACAGAGAGAAGAATGAGGCCTGGAAGAGAGTGGTGTCAGTGGCAGTGGTGCCACTGATATCCTATTCCCCTTCCAGGAATCGATATGCCTTCCCAGGTTCACTTGGACAGGCCAAATCACTGGTACAGGTCCAAGTAGACCTGTTCCAGCACTGGAGACTTACCCCTGGATAAGAGAACACCATGACACAACAGGAGAGGGAACTAATGCAAAGTTCTGCTTATCTTACTCCTCCACACCACGGTCCCCTATGGGCCTCCTTGGACCTGCGACTGCTCTTTAGCTGGCACAACTCCAAGGAGACAAAGGGGGTGTGCCAACTGCTATTAGAAGGGATAGCTGCTCTCTCGTGTAACCGCAAGTGAGTCACAATAGTTGTTTTGTCTGTCTCTGCATGTTGGGGAGCCCTGCAGAGGCTGGCGCGGGGGCTCCCTGTACCCCTAGGAGGCTGCTACAGGCTGTGGTAAGTCTCAGCAAGCCCCTGTACCCCTCAAAAATGATGCAATCCTGGCAATTGTGTCCCTGCCTTCCCCCCTCCCCACTCTTTAAGAGGGCAGGGCTCTCTGGCTGGGGCGTTGCGACACCCCAGTTTGAGAACCACTGCCCTAGCCCTTCCCCCATTTTACCATGTTCAGCCCTCTCCACCACCTTATTCTGCCCCCTCCGACTTACCTGAGTTGGCAGACCTTCCTTAACCCACTGGCACGTGAGGGCCACTCCAGCCTTTCCACAAGAGTTCCTGAAGCGGGTGACTTATTGCACTATGAAATCACCTTTTGCAACTGCCGTAAGGTAGGTACCGCTGCTGGAACACCAGTTTTGGCAGCAGTACAGCCCAACAGAATTGGGCTGTCAAAAGTGTATGATATAATTTGGGCTGGAGAAAGAAAGGGAAACTGCATGGGATTACTAGTATTTGTATTCATCTAATATGCTTAGTTCAATAATAAAAGTAATTGCATTTCATTTCATTTCACAATCATTGTTGCCGACCAACTACACTGAAAATGGAATTAAAGCTAATTATAATTTGTATTATTTATTCTACTACAGAAATCCCAGCAAATCTGAGCAAATAACTACAGAGTAAATTAGTAACCCTGATCTGAAAATCCATAATTAGAAAACACAGAATAAACAGATATTTTTTGCTGGTGTTGACAAGCATGGAATGAATAAAAAACATGCTCTAGGTGAGAGATTATGTTCACTGATTTTACTCTCAGAAAAATTGGGGGATACCTTCAAGGAGAAGTAAACTGTGAGCGGACAATTCTGCACTTCCCACCCATGCACCTCTTTTGCTGTTAGTAACGGGCCTTAATTTTTTAAAAGCTGTAATCCAGCTTTCTGTCAGTTTCTGTCAGTGATGGGGTATCCTACAGGAATAGTAGCTGGGACTAAATGAAAATTCCCCTTTAACTAGTGGGCTCTCCAAAGTGTACTTTACACGTGCACCAATCTCCTATGGCATCCATGTGGTGGGGTGCAGGACTGCAAATAAAAGCATTCTGTTCTGTGCAAAACCTGGGACTCAGGCAGCTCAATCCTAACTCTAAGCATGGTGATGCAGCGGCACCAACACAGCTACTGCTATATCCCATGGTGGAAGTTATGGCCTCTGGAGGCCTCCTCAGGGAAAGGGAACAGTACCCTTGCCTCAGGGTAAGACCCAGCAACCACCATGGGTCAATTTGGACCTGCGCCAGGACTATAGGTGGTGCAACTCCAATTTGATCCATGCAGGTGGATTGGGCCCAGGAAGTGGGTTAGGATTTGGCAGGCACTGCTAGCACTGAATCCGCCCCTTCCCACCTCTATCTGCCTTCCTCCCTGCTTCATGTCCTCTCTATTCTGCCGACCCCCACTTCCTCTACCCCATTTTACCTCCTGTGCGACTGTACCTGCTTCAGCCAGTATTCCCAGTCCATCAGAGTGTGGACCCAGCTGTTCATTACATGTGGCAGTGGCTAGGCTGCCCATACCCATATAATCATGTTTGCAACTACCGTAAAACACATTATGCGGGTGGAACGCACGTTCTTCCAGTATAACAGTTTGATAGGATTGGGCCATAATAAACATTCAGTAGTAACAGAGGTAGCATTTTATGTATTTATTATTTATTTTCAAACTTGCTATGCAAAAGTACACTTATAACTTCCCTTCCTCTAAGGCAGGGGTTCTCAAACCCCAGCCCAGAGGCCACTTGTGGCCCTCGGGCTCCCAATCTGGCCCACAGGGAGCCCCCAGTCTCCAATGAGCCTCAGGCCCTCCAGAGACTTGCTGGAGCCCATGTTGGCCTGACACAACTGCTCTCAGTGTGAAGATGACTGTTTGACCTCTCACCTGAGCTGTGGGACAAGGGCTCCCTCCACTACTAGCTGTTTCATGTCTGTGATGCAGCAGTGGCAGAGAAGGAAAGGCTGGCCTTGCTTTGTTCAAGGCCTTTTATAGGCCTTGAGCTGCTGCAAGACCTTCATTCATTCATATAGTTCCATCTCTAATATATTCATTTATGTAAATTTATTCAAATTTGAAATGTAAATTAATTCTTTTTTTTCTCGGCCCCCGTCACAGCGTCAGAAAGATGATGTGGCCCTCCTGCCAAAATGTTTGGGCACCCCTGCTCTAAGGGGATATGCCTTAATTTTTCTCAAAACAACCCTGTAAAGTACATTTGACTTTGAAACATAACAGGCCCAAGGTCACCCAGAGAAAGTCATGGCTAAACAAGAAATTAAGCCTAGGATTCCATGTTCTAAATCCACCACTTTAGTATCCATTATACCACACTGTTTCACTCTTCCAATTTTCGACAACCATATTGGAAAGAGTTGATTTAAGGGCATTGCAAGAAATGCATTCCAACAAAATCAATACCATATAGAATTCTTTGTATTGATTTTTGACTAAAATTCTATTTGAGGGGAGAAAAGTTCTCCTATCGTACTGCGGGTGTATTCTATAAAATTCAGCTTTCTTGTACTATGAAAATATCTTATCTTTTTTGGACCACTTAAAGCTGCTGCTCAATAAATCTATCAGATGTCTAGTGTTTCTAAAAGCCACAATATGGTTTAGGTTAATCAGATAAGGTACATACTAAAGGAGCAATGTAAAGACTGTATTAACTATGGTCTTATCTTTCACTCCTTGTTGATCTGAACAACTATTAAACAGAGGGTTAACTCCTTTGTGCAGGATGGTCCAACATGCAGCCCACAAGGCTCTTTTTGGTGATTCTCAAAAGCCCTGCCACAGACACCACCCAATGCCTCCTCCTGCTTCAGCAGCTTTTCAATCTCCCTGCTTCACCCCATTGCACCCACCTCCTCCTCTTGTTGCCTGAGTGACTTTGATGGCTCAGAACCCAGAAGTAATTGGTGGTAACATTATCATGTTATCATGATAATCATGTATCATGTAGGGCTTCCATTATGACCTAGGACACCTGATGTTACAGAGTGGTAAAGGTGGGAAATACACTGCAGTGGCTCCTACACTGATAATGTCATTAATGAAGTTGCAGTAGAGATCAGCAGCTAAAAGAATAGACTGCAGGAATGTAGCTCATTGGTGAGTATAGGATCTTCCAAACTGTGGCCTGTGGCATGCAGGCCAGATCTAGTGTGACAAAAAATCTGTCCAAGTGTGCCGCTTTCCATTCTGCACCACAGCCTCCTGTCTTTCAAGCTTATCTCCATAGAAACTCACACAGGCTGCCACTTCTATCCAAAAATCACAGAGCCTGCTGGGGCAAGGGGCAGTGGAAGCAGCTGCCCGAAGTGAGTTTCTGTGAAGATCGGCTCAAAATACAGGAGGTTGCAGCGCGGAACAGACATAGGTGAAATGAATGGTATGGAAATACTTGGAAGAGAGAAAGTTTTTCTAACTTTTAGGGCAGCTATTTTCAACCAGTGGGCCACAGCACATTAGTGTGCCATGAATGGTCCATTGTTAAAAGAATATACCATATTTTTCGCTCCATAAGACACACTTTTTCCCCCCCCAAAAAATGGGGGGGGAAGTGTGTGCGTCTTATGGAGCGAATACTGGGGACAAGGTCCTCATTTGCACAGATGCCACAGGGGGAGGGCAGGCGGAGAACAAAGGGGGCAAGGTCCGCACCGGGGGCAAGGTCCTCATTTGCACAGGTGCCACAGGGGGAGGACAGGCGGAGAACAAAGGGGGCAAGGTCCGCACCGGGGGGGCAAGGTCCTCATTTGCGCAGGCTTACTTTAAAAGTAAGTTTTCCTCCTCTAAAAACTAGGTGCGTCTTATGGTCAGGTGCGTCTTATGGAGCGAAAAATACAGTACATAGTAGCCTGTTAAAAGTACAGATTAACATTTCCCCAATGCAGTCACATGCCATGATATCATCTAATAGATTAAAAATAAAATATTGAAATGAATGGGGACCCACCTGAAATTGGCTCACAACCCACAGTTTGGTCCCCAGTGTTGTAGGCAATGAACATATTATGGTCATATAAGTTACCTTATCATGCAATTCTATGCATGTTTTTTTTCAGAAGCAAGTCCCACTGTGTGCAGCAATGCTTACTCTCAGGAAAGAATGCATAGGATTGTAGCCTCACACCATTGACCATCTAGGTCAGAAGTGTCTATAATATAGTAAAGTATAACCTATGTATACCAAAGACCAGTGGTTCTCAAACTGATGGGTTGCAAATCACTAGCCTGAGAACCCCTGCCCTTTTCCCTTTAAGGGATGGGGGCAGGGGGAAAGCAGCAACATGACCCCCCAGGTTCATGCTGCTGCTGGGAAAGGGGGACTGTTTTTTAACTGTACTTACTTGCTGCCGGGGTCCAGGAGTATGTGGAGTCCCACAGAGCCCTCTGCAGGGCTTTCCATGGCTTGTAGAATGTTAGAAAAATGCAACGCACTTCCTGGTTGTAATCACTAAACTGGAAGTGGGTTGCAATAGTTTTTCTAACATTCTACAAGCTGCAGAGGGCCCTGCAGCCAGTAGCTTCAGTTAAAAAAACAGCCCCCCTTACCCTGCAGTGGCGCAATCCTGGGGATCGCACCTCTGCTTTCTACCCCGCACCTGCAAAGACTTACCTGGTTCTTGAACTCCCAGAGAGTTTGAGAATCAGTGCTATAGGCAGCCCTGATAAAGATGGGCCTGTGAGCTGGCTTACAACAGTATCCTAAGCAGTTTGATATGACAGCTTGATATGTAAGGCAGCTTGATATGACCATAGTATGGCCTGCCAGAAGGTAGCTTAAATGTAATGGTATTTTTGCCACCCTCATTATACAATGGTTCACAATTGTCTCACTTTGCTCAAAGCACTTGAATTTCAAGAGGCTGTTATAAATTTTTGTGAAAAAATATTATTCATGTTGCCATGGTAGAATTACCTAGTTGATGCCACAGTTATGTGTTTGCACATTAACAAATTCTGGATGTTTCCTGAACTGAAAAGAAGATGAAATAATAATTCTGATTGACAATTAAAATGCAAGGCAGAAAAGATAGTTGTGCAATGTGCGGATGCAGCAATGTTGCAGTAAATTAAATTGGTTTCAATGACCATAAAAAAGAATGACAAAGAGTAGCTTTTATTAAGACAGGTAACTACATATTGTATTGATATTGATATAAAACCTTTTTCTTTGTATTAAGAACACTGTTTTCCATTGCTTTCTGAAGCTAAAACAGTGCTGTGAAATTTTTGAAGGTTCATCTGTAGAGAAGGCATGACTATATGTTTTTTATGAGTAAGAAAGGATTACACCCTAAGTCTTACTGAACACAATGGGCTTACTTCTGAGTAAAGTAAAGTAACACCATTTTCAAACATCTCTAGGCATGACATGTTGAAGGCAGACTAGTCTCACATTGCATTTTATGGGTGTACAGTTTTTTGTACATGTGTTCATTTAAAAAAGTGAAATGGCTACTGCATTCCTCAAATATAAGATAGCCGTTGTGCATACAAATGAATATGTTGAATATAATGTGTGAATAACCGTACAAGTGTACAGATTGACAATCCATATACACTGTATGTGCATACAGTGTAATCTGTGAATAGCATTTCTTTTGCTTAAAAAAGGTACTGGCAAATGGGTATTCAGATGGACTTTCTTTATCCATGGGTTCCAAACCCATGGATTTGACTCATCGTGGGTTGCAAACTGGAGGTAGAGAGCCTCACCTGATCTCCTGGACATGACCAGAGGTGTTCTCTAGTTATGTCTGGAAGGCTTTCTGAGTCCTGGAATCTGTGGCCTTTGCACGCCTCAGAAAGAACCACAGAGGTGTCAGAAAGGCACTTCCAGTTTTGGGGGGTTTTTTTGTTGTTGTTTTTTGCAATACTTTATTTATTACAGATACAGGTAAGGAACATTGGATAGACTTAGGTGCGGGACTACAAAGGTTACACATGAGGGTATTGGCCATCAATTATAACATACATTGGTTCAAACGAAATTATTCATCAATACAAAAATTACCATATTTATTAATCTACTGATTAATAGTTTAACTAAACAATCAATATTTTTTCTCTAAACTTATCTATCCAATCATAAAAAGGCTTCAAATTTTTACTTATACAGTCTTCTTACCACTAAACTAATATTTAAAATAAAAAATTTTCTTGTCTAATTCTTAGTTTCTAATGTCACATTTAAGAGGAATGTCTCCAGTTACAATGGTAATACACACTTCAATATCTCTTATAACATGTTATGTATCCTTTTCCAAAATTTCTTTATTTTTTCGCCTATCCACCACATATAATAAAAAATTCCCTCGATTCTTTACTCATCCAACATTTGTTTGATGACCCAGGGTACACTTTTACTATTTTGGTATAAATACCATCTATAAATTATTTTATATAACTTCTTTTTTAAAGAATAACCCTTTTATTTATCTTAATACCACTTTAATTTTCTCAATACTTATATTCCAAGTTTTCATTTACATGGCACTTCCAGTTTTTATGCAGCAGTAGACAGTCCTACAGATACCCAGATTCCAAGCAGTTCCACATTTGCCTGGTTCAGGCTGCAAATGTATATCTCCGGTTCTACCAACTGTGCCCTCAAGTCTCAGTTGTCCCAACAAAAGCTACAGTGGGGGGGGGGGGGGAGAGCATCTTTAGCAGAAACCATTTGATTTGAGCATTAGATTTTCTAGGGATAAGATTTATCTGTCCCAAAATAGTGTTCGGCATTTTTAATTTCCGCATTTGTTTCCAGGCAAAGACATACACTGAGAGATCTGGCCAACATGCCCAGTAATAACATGGACAGCTGTTTCACAGTCGAGGGTATATGTTGGACTAGTCACCAAGGAAACCAACTGGCCTATAGTTTCCTAAGAGACTGATCATCTTTGTGTGAAGGATTTCTTTCTTTTAAAAAGGCTTTCATCCCCTCTTTCGAGTTCCTCTGGAATTAATCCAATCTAGCTCTCCACCAGCTTCCCTACTAGTATTTTCTAGTAATTGCTTAGCATATCTCCTTCAGCCAAAAAAAAATATATATATATATATATATATCAAGATGAGCAACAGAGATATTTGGAGGAATCAAACACTCTCAGAGATCTATGCTGTGTAGAATGACCTCTACCATATCAAAAGGCCAAGGAGTAAGAACTGCCATCTAAAATTAAAATGACGAGTTACGCAGAGTTCCATGCTTTTTTCCTCTCCTGTTTTGTTTGTCAACCGCTTTGGAAGGCTGTATGTGGGGAGAGGCTTCTTAACTCTTTCCCCTCTGGTTACACAGGGCTGCCAAATGGAGGGTCAGAAAAACTTTTTTTCAAAATTTATGATTGTTTTATTTGAATTTGGGGTGCTGATTCCAAAAATAACATCAGTTTTAAAGTGTCATATCTAGTTTTAGAGATACGGCATAGCCCGCAGCAAGCCTCTTTCCGGCCCGCGACAACCTCTTGTCCCCTGAAAGCCTCTGACCCGCTCAGCTGAACATGACCAGAACTGTGCTCTGATTGTATCTGGAGAGTGTTGTGAGGGCCATAGAGGTGGAATGAATGAGCCCATTCATTCATTTATTCACTCATCTAAGTTCCATCTCTAATTTATTTATTTAAATTTTATATTTAAATTTTTTTTCCGGCCCTCCACACCATGCCAGATATTTGATGCAGCCCTCTGATCAAAAAGTTTGGAGACCCCTGATATAGGCTTCCTCATTAGGAAGCTGCTTGAACTATTCACTAATGAAGCTATCCCACATCTCCAAAACTAGACATGACTGGGCAAAACTGACGCCATTTTTGTAATCAGCACCCCAAATATGCCCAGAACTGGGTCTAAGGCAGCAAATTATATATTCGCCTATGTTACCTTTTGGCTCAAAGTGGTTCTCCTCAAGCTGCTTTTTCAACCACAGAGTAAAAGAGGTGGAAATCCCATATCTACGAGTGAAAAAGTATCTTGGGAAGGTTGATTTTTTTTTAGCTGAAAATGGACCAGAGGAAAAAGCTGTTCTCTTCCATACATTGGCTTTCACTCAACCTCACAGCCTGCCCAGATGGTTTGAGTAAAAAGAAGTGCAGCAAAAAGAACAGTAGAACATCATTTGATGCTTAGTTTGAGCCCAGATAACAACTTTTATAACTAGGCTTGCCAGATGTCCCTAGTTTGACCAGGATTGTCCTGGTTTGGTCATGGTGTCCTGGTGTCCCACACAGTTGGAAATTCTGTCCCGGTTTCAGCTGAATCAGTTCTCCAAGCCCAGTGGTTCCCAACCTGCTCAGGGGGTTGCAGAGAGCTGGGCGCCGCCATCTTGAATAGCTAGGCACCAGAATTCCTTTAAACTTAAAATTTGCCATCTAGAAGGCAGAGTGTGTGAGAAAGTGAGAAGGGAGAAAACTGGTAGTTTTGGTAATGATTGTTTGGCACTGTGTGTGCTCTCCCATAAGCATGGTGCAATCCTCATTGCTGTGCATGGGTGCGTTGGACTCCTGTTCCCCGGAGCACCATTTAAACTCCCTTTTTTCTGGTACCTGCTTCCATGCCGAGAAGGAGAAAAGGGGTTTTAAACTGGTGCTCTACTCCCCAGAGAGATCGTCTTTGTTGTTGTTGATGTGCACAGTATAGTGGGTCGGAAGGGATAGAGAGAGAGAGAGACATGCATGCTCACACAGAGCCAGTTCAAGTCCCCCTCCATGCCCTGCATGGTTGAGCAAGCTCCACTCCCCACAGCGATCCTTGTTTCTGTGGGCGGGGGGGGGGGGGTGCTGGCCTTCTACTCTCCAGATCCCCTTTGTATGGCAGGAGCCTAGATATTTGCCTTGGCTTGATGACTGGTCTGGATGAACAAAAAAGGGTTAAATTCTGTTAGTGGAGCTTTCTGTCATACATGTGCCTTCTGATTCCGTTCCCTGTCTTATTAAATTCTTATTAAAGTTTCACACCCCCATCCACCTGGTGCCATGCCTGGTGATACTCCAATTGGTCCCAGTTTCAACTCAAAAAATTATGGTAAGTCTATTCATGACTGATTTTCCTTTTCCATTTGCCTTCATCCCATGGGACTGGAGAAATGTATCCAGCTCTTCTTAGAATTTTGATAAGAGAGGCACTGTTAGATCAAGATACGATTCTCCTTCCGCTGTCACTGAATCGGAAATAACTCCATTTTCCTGACATGAAACTAGTGCCACTGCCACTTTTCAGTTTACATGGCTTCTCCTATTCATATATTCATACAGACAGGATTCAGAGTTGTGTTGCTTTGTTCTCTTACCTTCTAGGCATGCTTTTTCAGACATCTTAACGTGTGGGACAAAGCTTGCACCCACCACACCCCAAAATGCACTTTGCCCCTTCTGTGTCCCCACATGATGTTTCTTGATGCAACTTCTACCTTCTTTGTCCTTAACAATGCTAGATACTGTGAAGAATATTATAGGTGAAGTTGAACTGCCAGTCCAATGTCATGGGAAATTTAATCATACAGAGAGAATATTTTTCCAGGGTTGTCTGTGTTCTAATATTATCAGTATTTTCTGAAACTTTATTATCTGAAGTTGTCAGTAGTTTCCTTTTTACAAACACAATCATTGTATAATTTTGCCAAAAGCTACTATACGCGTTCTTGTCATTCTACCCTACAAGGATACAGTAACCTCAAACTTGATACAGCCTTGGTTGTTCACATTTTGTCCGATCCTTTCTCCCTGAACCATTTATTGTTCTAAGCATATTTTTATACAGCTATCTGTAATTTCACATCATGGTGGTTGCCAAGATTTTAAGAGAGATTTACAGACAGTCCAGAACTGCATCCCAAGGTTGAAAAACAATTATTTTTGTAGCAGAGTATCTGAAAGCAGCTTCTCCAAAGGGCTAATGGACCCAGAGAAGATGGGAAGACAATAATCTCAGTTCTATTTACAGAAATGTATTTTTTTCCAGTTAACTCTTGGGAAATGTAACAGGTTACATATAGAGAGAGTGGCAAGTTGACTAAAAGATGGGCTTCACATTTTTTATTTTGCTCAGTATGAAGTAAGATTGCTAGGCTGTCAAACCTGCAGGACAGGCAGGTAAAGATTATTGGGATGTGAAGGGCATATAAATGCAGTTAGCTTACCCTTATATACCAAAGACTACAATTCCATTAAACTTTGTCCACTGGTTTCCAGAGACTACAATCCTTCCCCCCTCCAGCACTGCCCTCTAGCAGACAAAGGAGGTAACTGATGTCGTGGAGACACAAGGTGATTTTGGCCTGCAATGTTTGGTTAAGCTCTGACATGTTGCTCTCCCCTTGTTAAATATATGGGAACCACCACTGGAAAGGTTTCTTTTTGTCCAGTTAGCAGGGGTAATTCTCATCTCAGTCATCCTTATAATAACCCTATAAGGTCAGTTGGTAGTATTATGTCATCAACACCGGCATCAGGGAGAGGCTAAGAGAAAGTGGCTGGCCTAAGGCTACCTGGTTAATTCATGGCTACGGTGAGATTGGAATTTGGGATTCTCAAGCCCATCTTCTCATTCCTTTTGCTAAGTGTACTGCTTTGTGCACTTTTTGTGGAAATAAACAAAAGCTATTTAAATATTCTTTATAATAACAACTGGCACTCTTAGCCACTAAACTACCAGAATATAAAATATATTATTCTCTACTTAGAGCAATGAACAGTAATGGATTCAAAGCATTAAAAGTTATTTGAAAAGAAAAAGACATGAATATTGAATAAAATTTCTGCCCCAGTCTGATTTAGTCTACCTTCACTACTAATGAGAAGAAGTCGGTGAAATAATGGCTGAAATGAAATCATAATGGAAATGTACACTTTAATACAATTTGTTCTAATTGAAGTAGGTTTACCCTGAGGGAAAACAGTTCCATTTAGTAAGGCTTCTTATTTTTTTACCTTGGCAATACATAGTTCTAGAATGGATTTTTATGGAGACTTTTGTAATGAATAAGAAACAGCTGTTCTATGCGGGTTGTTCATTATTTAGTATTAATGTTTTTATTGCACCATTCTTTATGATTTGTATTTGATTTATCATTTGGATTTGATGTGATTTATAATATTTGATAATTTCACTTTATATTTTGTTCTTATTTTTGCATTTTACTGGAGTTTTTTTTTGTCAACATTTGGCAAAAAGTGCCATGAGCACTTTGTTTATTCAAAGGGGAAGGCATGATAGAAATCATTTAAATAAATAATATATAAATATTTTTGGTAGAGATGGTTAGAATATTCATGATATTATTACCATTGTAATGTGACTTAACTATAGTGTCTAAGTAGAATTTGGTTACTGCGTGTATTTCTTGAAGGATGTGTGAGTGGGTGGGTTTTCTTTCTTTCTTTCTTTCTTTCTTTCTTTCTTTCTTTCTTTCTTTTAATTATGGGACAGTCTTTAGCAAACACCAATCATGGATTTTAGCATCATGAAAAAGGAAGATGTTGTTTCTGTAACAAAGATAAGTCCAATAACATCTGCAAAGGTGGGAAGGGTGTGTGTATGATGGATTTAAATAAGCAAGGAGCTCTCTGTCATCATAAAGACTTAACTAGTTTCTTATGGCACAGGCTTTTATGGGTGAGAGCACAATTCATGCTTTGATTAATCAGGTTTTAACCCAGGGGTGTCAAACATAAGGCCTGCAGGTCGGATATGGACTGCAAAAGCTCTTCATCCAGCCATGGAAGCTATTCACGATGTAGCTACAGAGCTCTGCATGGCCAAAGTTTGAAGGCCTCCAATGCTATTCCAGTGAGTCTTATGAATCTTTGAAACCTGAGAGCTCAAGGATTCTCTCGAGATCTTGGGAGACCAAGGATGGTGGCCACCAGATTGTAACAGAGGAAGAAGGGCTGGGAGCAGGGCCTCTGAGAGGAATTCTATCAGGAGGTACAAAGTTTCTTTTGGGCCCCTTTGCAAAGTGGGAAGGGTGAAAAAGAGCTGGGGAGGGTGGTGATGGGAAAACAGAATAGGGGCAGGGAAGGGCAAACCAGGGTGGGGGGAGGGTGGAGACAGATGGAAAAGTCTTTGGAGCCCAGGTCTACCAACCCATGTGGCATCAGTAGTCTCCCCAGCATCCCCAGTCATGGTAGTGTCCCCAGCATGCCATGCAGGCAACAAGTCTGAGTAGATAGGAAAATGTAAAATCTCAGGAAATTTCTGGGCCCCCTTCTTTGGCTCCTGGGCGCCCCTTTTGATCCTGGGCCCGAGTACACATTACCCCCTTTACCCCCCCTCTCCTAGGCCCTGACTGGGAGGCATAAAAGGGAGGGAAGAGAAAAGCAGGGAGTGGAGGAGAATGAGTGGGGAGACCCTGAGAAAGACGTTTGGGAAATGGATGGGGGAAATCACTTCCTGCTTAATGATATCACTTCTGACTCTCAGCAGGCCCATGAGTGCTATTCATCCCTCTGTATGAAATTGCTTGCTTTAAACACCCTTGCTTTAACCCAGGGGTGCCCAAACCCTGGCCCTGGGGCCACTTGCAGCCCTCGAGGTCTCTCAATGCGGCCCTCAGGGAGCCCCCAGTCTCCAATGAGCCTCTGGCCCTTTGGAGATTTGTTGGAGACCACACTGGCCTGACGCAACTGCTCTCAGCGTGAGGGCAACTGTTTGATGTCTCGCGTGAGCTGTGGATGAGGGCTTCCTCCATTGCTTGTTTTACGTCTGTGATGCAGTAGCAGCAGCAAAGGAAAAGCCAACCTTGCTTTGTGCAAGGCCTTTTAGAGGCCTTGAGCAATTCAAGACCTTCATTCATTCATATAAGTTCCATCTATAATATATTCATTTATGTAAACTTATGTAAATTTATTCAAATTTTAAATGTAAATTAATTCTCCCCCCCCCCCCCCGGCGCCCAACACAGTGTCAGAGAGACAATGTGGCCCTCCTGCCAAAAACTTTGGACACACCTGCTTTAACCCATGAAAGCTTGTGCCAATTGAATTGTATCCAAATGTGCCTTGTGCAAATGAAAAGCCACTTTTAGTCATGCAAGGCAACCCCCCCAATGTCTATTGATTCTGCCTCCTGCACCCTATTCTACATTAGAGCATCTCCCAACCGTTAAGAACAGTTTTTTAAAGGCAACAGGGGACTACAGTGGACAGGAAGGGATAGAAAATTCCTGTTCAAGTTGAGACCTGCTCAGGCTGCAACCTTAAGTTTGTATGGTTAAGCAAGACTCATACAGCTTAATTCTACGTTTGCTCCAAACAAAAAACAAAAACAAACAAAGCAAACACACAAAATTCAAAAGCTGGCTCAGTCTGGGACAAAAACATTGGACTGCAATCTCATTTAACTCACAGTAAGTGAACACAATGGATCTCATTTCTAACACGCCTAAGATTGTACTGCTAGGACATAACTGCCCACTTTTTGTCTTGATTGTTATTGTGGCTCAGTTCTCTGTATCAGACCTCAGTAAACTACACAGTACATGTAAACAGCTTGCCTTGATCTCCCGGCAGTTTTCCCCAGGGAATTGAGAGATTTGAAGGGTCAGTTCCAGTGGCACAGTCTACACCAGGGGTGCTCACACTTTTTTGGCTCAAGAGCTACTTTGAAACCCAGCAAGGCCCGGAGATCTACCAGAGTTTTTTTTACAATGTTCGCGCCATCATAACATATAACATTTATGTGTACAATGTATGTTGGTGTACCTTGAGCCCCACTGAGTATAACAGGACTTACTCCTGAGCAGACATGCCTAGGATTAGGCTGTGAGGCTGCAATCCTAGCCACACTTACCTGGGAGTAAGCCCCATTGAGTACAATGGGGCTTACTCCCGGCGTTTCCTCCCAGAGGCACCTGAAGGGGCGGGTCGGCACTCCGCGATCTACTCATTTTGCCTCGCGATTTACCGGTAGATCGCGATCCACCTATTGAGCACCCCTGGTCTACACAGAGGAATGATGCTGAAAACACCTTGCGCCTTCATGGGCTCTTTTTTTCAGTACCTAATGCACTTCTGGTTTTTTGTTGGTTTTTTGCTAATTTGCTAACACAGTTGCAAAGGATTTATTTAACTTTATCGTAGTTAGTCTAAGGGTTGTGTCAGTGTCATTAAGGCAACGATCAAAAATGTATTTCTGCAATAAAGAAAGAAGCTTGCAATTCAGGAGACAACAAAATTGCCCCAATTCAGAGATTATTTTATCATTGTTACCCTTGGGATCAAGTCCCACTTAATCTGACAAGCTGCAAAAGCTTCAATATCTAAAAGGAAAAGGCTAAAATGATGGAACAGCAGCAAAAGAATGTTGGATGAGTTTTGATTTGGCTTCCCTGTGTTTCAAATGAAAAGGTTCTATTCAGATTCTCATCTCATTGATCAAACAAACTTAGAAACTGTGCTCCTGTGCCCCCTCAGCTGGGAGTAAGTCCCATTATACACAGTGGGACATATTTCCAAATAAACATGCCTAGGATTGGGCTACAGGTTTTGAACCGAAAATCATGGAATTTTCTGTGACCCTCTGATAAGTTGGCGGGGGGGGGGGGTTAAACTTAGGAGGGTGTCTGACTATAATTTTGTCTGATCTTGCCCAAGGCTAGATCTTGAAAAATAACCTACTAGTAATTGTTACCTAAGAACTGTCTCTGATTTATTAAAAATACAGTAAAAGTTTATAATGTATGCAAGTGAAAAAGGTTGGGAACCACTGCAGGAGAATTATTAATCATTCTTTAAGTTGCCTGGTGTGTTAAGCCAGAGGCTCTACATGTAACATACAACACATAACACATAATTGGGAGTGTGCAGTTCAGTTCACAGCAGAGAGACAAGCAACAAGGACTGAGCGAAAGTAAGTGCAGCTACACATAGTTGCAACCCAATTTACTCAGAAGTAGACCCATTGCTTTCCCAGGTGTGATGGTGCACTGAATTGTAGCTTCAGGCTTTGTTTCAGATAGAAATGAGCATTACATTCTGGTGTTTTAAAAACCAGATCTCTTCCAAACATTTACAAAATCAAAGAAGGGTACAGAAAGATCAGGTGTGATCCTGATCAGGTGTGATCCTGATCCAAGATCAGGTGTGATCCTGAGGGAATGAGGCTTGCTTGAGTTAAATGGAAATGTTGTTCCCTGGCTTACTTTTTCTCAGAAGGTGTGAAAGGGTTAACTTTGGCTGCAGCTTGCCCTGGAGCTCATCATCATGGAGACTGATTGCCCTGTAATTATCTCTGCATTGTCCTCTTGCTCTCCTCTGGGCTTTTCCTGGCTGCTGTGAAGTGCCTGAACAGCCCTGATCCCTGAATGACCTACAGATAAGGCAAGGAGATGATTTATTGACAGAAATTTCTTGCCTTACAGGCCAGTATCTGCAGTATTTACAAGGAATTCATCTTGAAGTTTTTTTTTGTTAATTAATGCATAGTACAATGGACATTAGCACGTACATCTGTGACATATTTATTTTATTTCACATAAACTTCATATAGGCTTCCCAACTTTGTACTAATGGAACACACCAACAATTTCTAAGATTCAAAGTGCTGTTCACCATGGAAGCATAAGGATTCGTCATCCTTCTTCCAGTGCAGCCCCGATGCCCCTAAAATGAAAGTCACCCCTAAAATGGTGTTCCCTGAGACATGAAGGGCTACTCCTGAAAAGGATAAAAGGGAATCTTCTTCTGCACTTTGCACAAATGCATGGGTCTCTTGGGATCCCAGCTAATTTAGGCTGGGCTCAGATTCAGCTTTGACTTTGACAATACGCCCCTTTTCATAGTGAATCAATTGTGGTTCACTGTTCCAGCAGCCATTTATGAGATACCGACAAGGCTGTTATGATTACAGATCAGATGTTGGTTGTGACGTGAGATATCATTTCTTTTATTTTTGACCCCAGCTCCACAGTCCACAATGTCCTGAACTTTGATCAAACAGGTATAATACCTCTAAAGGACAGTGTGTAACAAGGCTAATTTTGTTGCTTTATCATCTGGTGTAATATCATATCTTGATCTATCCTGTTGTCCTGCTGAAGTTGTATGGGGTGCAATCAAGAGAAAATGAGGCATCCTTGAGTCCCTTTGAAGCCATTGGGACATCAGCACCTGGTGGAAAAAAAACATTTCCCTAAAATTCCTTCTGAAAAACCCATTGTCTTATGGATTTCTGATATTTCTTGTTTCTTACCCAGTCTTACCATTGGTGTGACAACTTGCTTCCCCTTCCCTGCTACTTCAAGCCAAATGCTGTAGTGCTGTAAATAACATTTCTAGGAAGCAGTAAGAGTGGAAGTTCTATGTCTAGTTCAATCACATAAGCTAGATAAGATGTGACAACTTTGGGAAAGGTTGCATTTAGATCTATGAAGCAAGAAACAAAAGATCTGCCCCAGAGCTGGGAACTGTCAAAACCTTGGCTCTTCTTAGAGTCTCCAAAAATAGCCTCTGGAATGGGCTGTTCATTTAATACCAGAATTTGGAAAATTTGCTCGTCCTCTTTAAAAAAATACAAAAAAGAACACAAAACAATATATTGCATGCTGTGCTATTTAAACAGCAACCTTTAAGCTGTTTAAAGGAGGAGAGTGCAAAGCACTGAATTAATCTGCTTACAGTCCATATGACCAGATGTTCCAAGGACGGTGGTGGAGTCACAATTAACCCCTGTTCAAATGGCTCTCTCAGTGATGTCTTTGTGCCTCTTGATGAATCAGAAAGGATGGCATATCTATATGTTAAAGTTGGGCTGTCTTTTATGAGAGACAAATCAAGATAAAGCTGTTGCAGAGAGTGCATCACAGGAGGGACATTAACAGACCTGGTATAGGTATGACAAAGTACAGAAGTCAATGGTTTCTTGGTAACACAGCAATGCAAGTATTACTGTCATTACTGTAGTCTTGAAGGGTGTCAAGAAATTTTATTTCTGCTTCCAAAGAAATGATGTTTTTCCAGGCTACATTCTGTGTGATGGCAGAGGCAAGGCTAATTTCAGGTTTCAGGGACATTATGGAAAACCTGGGCACCTCCCACCTAAGAACATAAAGACTATTGCATAGTGGTGATCTCAGACATCAGGAGTGAGCCTTTCTGAAGGACTTGGGAAGGTACTCAGTGCTGCCAATCCATGACACCAGCCCTGAGAAGAGTTATACAAAAGCATAAAGAACAGAAAAGGCAAGAGCAAAATTGGATTCATTTTGATGTGATGGAAGTGGAAATAATTCAACGTATGGATTTTGTTGTCCATTTACTGCAGTTACACTTCCATTTCCATTTCATTTTCTGATGGACAAAATTTAAATTGCATACTCAGCAGAATCTTTCATATTAACCCATTTCTGCCCAGCCCACAGGTGTACACATTTGATCCCTTTTGTGTATATTCAGAGTTGGGTAGAAATGCCTTAAATTCTTGGATGTGTGCATTCATCACATGTACAATGGATCATTAATGACTGTGAAAAGGGAAAGTCAGAAGAGTGAATCAGCCCCTCAGTGTGCCCTGGCTCTCTTGGCAACATCACATTTGTAAAGGGCTTAAATGTGCTTTCTCTTAGTGTAAATAGGCTGCCTTCCTGCTGGTGAACTCAAGAGGAAACTAATTGTAAGCTCAGGTGGTTGAGTGCTTATCAATTTGTATATGAAACAGGGCCACCCACAGACAATGTGGAGGACTTCCTAGGTGTACAGTAGATAATAAAAAAGCAGTAGAACACAGAGGTGGGCAGGGAGACAGAATTGTCTTCTTGAACCAATTCGGCATAAGAGTGGGCAGGGATGGGCATTCAAGTCCTGAGGACTCAACGCAAGTTGTGAAAACACTGGATTCTCACAACTTGTGTCAACTCGAGTCACAGACATCACTGACTCAAAAGCGAGTCACAATTCAGGGCCAGTGACTTGGGGGGAAAAAGTAATGACTCAAATTAACTCAAGTGACAACTTGCTTTTTTGTGTGCTTGTGATTCAGTTTTGTGTGTGTGTATGCTTGCTTCCTTTCTTCTTCTTTTTTTGCCACTTCCACTTCATGCATACCTTCGACTTCGCCTCATGGGGTGATCAGCAAGCCAGCATTCAGAACAGCAACAGCAGGCCTGGTGGGAGGAACATAGGTTGGCTCCAGGATGTGTGGGAGGGAGGGAGGCTGCATGAGGCTGATGGGAGGAACCAGAAGGGCAGCGAGGAGGACACGGTGGGGTTCTCTTGGCAGTCTCAGAATGAACAATTGGATGAATATGTGGTCTGATTTATTTTTCTGGGTGGGGGAGGGGAGAAGGGGTTCATATGGAACCAATTGTTTACATAAATAAAACTGTGGTTGAAGTGAAGGACTTCAACACATTGCTGACTGCAGAGGGGATGGGAACATCAGGGCAGTGTAAAATGGAAGCTTCTAAACACACACCCTACCAGCACTTCCGTTTTTTCTACAGAGTCATGCTTGACTCGTTTCATGACTAGTTTCTTGTAAAGACTCGGACTTAAGTAAAAAATGGCCATAAGTGGCTCAGGCCGAGTCGCAACGGCTACCAGTTATGACTCGCAAGTCAAGCCGAGTGGTCGGCGACTCTGACCCAGTAACTCCAGCACATCCAGCACAGTGGTGGAGATGCGACATTTTGTAGCAGGACTCTCCTGTTATCCTTCTATTGGTTCATATCTTATCAGAGCCTAAATATTTCTCCTAATTTCTCTTATAAATGTATTGTAACACTGTAGCTCAGCAGTTGCTATATAACAGCAAACTCTTCCACAGAACTGTACCATTCAGGCACGATGGCTTAACCTGAAAAGTTCTGAAACATGAAACATGACAGCCTGAAAAGTGCAAAAAAAAAAGAAAAAATCACAATTCACCAAAGTAAGGAGCTTAAACCTGAACAACTGATGTAATCGTGGATGTTCAGTCAACTTCCAAGGGACAAAAAGTTAAGCCTGTGATTAATGTATAACAACAATAACAAAATCTTTCAGAAATCAACTCTGGACCTGATCTATTGTGCAATGCAATTATGCTGTCTGTTGACACATATCCAGTTTTCTTTGGTTTAGCAACAGAGTCACTGATCTTTCTTGCATAGCTGGATATGCAGCTTCTTACTCTGTAACCATAGAGGCCATGGCTGCACCACAAGCATGCACTGGTTTCACAGCAGTCACACTGTCATGGCTTTTCCTCCAAAGAATTGTGGGAATTGTATTTTGGTGAGAATTCTTTGTTAGAGATTTCTAGACCTGTCCTAACCCCCTCACCTCCCTGACAGCACTATAATTGCCAGGGTTTCCTGGAGACAGGATGTTAATATTAAACCATGCCAAGATGATGTTGTGGTTCTGGTGGTGGACCTAGATGTGGAAGATCCAGGTTCAAATCCCTGCTCAGCCATGAAATTTCCTGGGTAATCTTGGGCTGTTGATTATCTCTCTATCTCACCTACCTCACCAGGTTGCTGAGAGGACAAAAGGAGAGAAGCAACCATGTACACAACCCTGAGTTCTGTGGAGGAAGGACGGTATATTATTGTGAAAAATAAAATAAACTTATCTTCAAAGACTTACAGCAGTGGTTCCCAAAGTCCTACTCAGACCTCAGGAATCCTGTAAGTCTTTGCATTGGGGGGGGGTGGCAATGTGATCACTATGATTGTGCTGCTGCTGGGTAGGGAGGGTTTTCTTTAAAACATAGCTGGGGGTTGCTAAGGTGCTTCAAAGGGTCTGGGGAACCTGCAGTCCCCTCTGCAGCCCTCCCAGAGGCTTCAGAATGTTAAAAGGAGAGAAATCACTTCCAATTTTGGGATGAAAAGTGGCTTACCATCTGGCTTGCCATTGGGGAGAGTGGGTAGCATGTTCACTCGCCCCTACCATCCTTGCAGTGATGGCTCTGTTTACATCTGCCACCACCACCTCCCTCGCTTTGCCTTTCCTTTCCTTTATTTTCAAAGGGTAGAAGTAGCTGGCTGGGGTAGGGGTTAGGCAGTGGCAGAGATTTTGTGTGTGTGTGTGGTGGGGCCAATTGTAGGGCTGGCCCTGAGTAGGATTTGAAATTTCATTGGCTTTCCCCCACCACCAAGAATTTGAATACTGATGCTCATCAAGTTGTGCTAAGGAAAAGGTAGACCACACACTCTGTGACTCTGGCTCCTGATTGGGGCTTCACCTGGATGCTATTTATATTTGAAAAATCAATGACATGGGGCCCAGTCATTTGCTAGTCATCTAGTTTGGTTCTGGTGGTCTTTAATCTGATAAAAGAGCCAGAGCTCCACTGGACTTGTGAACTTCTACAGAAGCTGAGGCTCTTCCAGTTTTGTTTTGTCTGCCAGAGTACATTTTAGAGGTGACAAGAAAAGCATTTTCAATTTTCCTTGAAACATATGTTAGATCATCAGTGGTAAAGATTATGACAACGGCACATTCCTTAGTCATAAAATTCATTTCTTTTCCAATCAAATTCAGGCAAATGCCACAGGCTAGATTGTATTCCTCCTGATTAGATCAGTGATTTTAGTATAATAACCTGCAAACCTCAAAAAATATGATTCATTTATTTCTAATAAAGGGACCTATTTCTCCTAAGGTGAGCACAATCGGTTTGGAACCAGTTTTTGGGTATGCTCATCATGTACTCATGGAGGCATTCATTCATGCCTGGGACTTGTTAAAGAAGGTGTCCAGGAACAAGGAAAAAGCCCCCTGCTCCCTGTTGTTTCCTAGTAAGCCTCCCCATTGGGCTCTTGGCCCCTGTTAGCTTACCATGAGAGGAGAGCAGAATGGTGTCAGGGGAAGAAAGAAAATGATCTGGTGCTGCAGCTGCTCCCTGCCATTGCCTGGATGGACAAGAGTCCTCCTCCACTGCCACCACTGTATCAGTAGCAGAATGATTGTAAGCATCTGCAGCTTAGTTCCTGGGCACCAGAGGGATTAGTTGCATGTGCACATATATCTACCAAAGCATAGGGGTACCCTTGGAGGTCCTTACAGAACTCTTGCCCCCCCCCCCCAAAAGCTGGAGTTGCCTCCACCTATCCTTCCCCACTGCCCTACCCCCAGAGTGCAAAAACTCTAACATGTCTGTGGATCTAGAGCCCTGCATTTGAGTAGGAAAATTTTTGTGGTCTTGTTTGCAAGTATGTGAGAATTCAGGCCTGCTCAGTATAGCACTGATTTTTGTACCAACTGGTTTTGGGAGAGCAGCATGTTAACTGTTTCTTTCATGTCCAACAAGTCTTAAGTAAAGATGTGGGAGAGTGAACTGAATGAGCAACAAAATAGAAGGACTTAGAGTGCAATCCAAGACTGCTCTTGGGCTGGTGCAAGTCCCTTGCACTGACCCAGAGGTGTCACAAAAGTGCCTTAAGGCACTTATGTGCCACTGTGGGATAAGGCAGGCTGGTACTTAAACATCCGCTGGCTACCGGAGGTCAAATCAGGCCTCTGGAGCACCAGTAGCTTGTAAGTTTGTGCTGGCCTGCCTCGGCTGGCACAAGGGTTTGGGGAGGGTGGTCTGGGGGCGTTTGGGGTGGGGGAGGGCCAGTGGGTGAACCAGGCACAGAAGGGTGTGGGACCAGGATCCAGCACTTAGGCTGGATGCTAAGCCCACTCCATGGTGGCCTGACACTGGGCTGCTCAGATTTGCACCACCTCTTTAAGTGGTGCAGATCTGAGTACCCCATCGGGAGCTGCTGCATGACACGGGATAAGGGGAATGAATTCCCCTTACTCTGAGTTGCGCTGCAACCAAGCCCCTCCCTGCTCTGGATGCAAAACAAGCCAGCCAGCCTGCCTGCCTGTTCCAGGGCAGGTTAGCATTGGGCTGCTAGTAGTGTTCCATGAGTGCTTGCACAAGTATTAGTGAAAGATTTAGCATAGTGCAGAGCCACAATGTACGTATTAAGGCTGCATTATGAGGCAGGTGGTGAATAAAAAAGGTACAGGCTATAGCATACAAATTCAAATCGAATACAAGATTTTGAAGCAAGTCATCTCAGAGTTTGCACAAAAACTCTGGGTTAGAAGTCCTCTGGGTTAGAAGTCCTTTTCTCAGGCAATGCTCTTTTGCAAAGTTAGAAACTGTCCCTCCATGAAAGAAGGAGATTTTCCACAAGTGGAAGGGCACCTCTGGATCCAAGCCTTTGTGTCTAATACAGTGTTGCCCTCACTAAGGGGATTGCTATAAGACCTCTCTTCCTGCAACAACAGAAACTGAGGGAAGGAAGCCATCTCCCCATCAGTTTCCTAGGTAAATTGGGGGTTGCTTCCTTTTGGCAGTGCCATTTTGAAAGTGAAGTAAAAAAAAAACTGAGAGCTTTGGAAACAAGCCAGAAAAGAAGGACTCCAGGCCATGTTATTGCCAGACTGTTGTGGCCCAGTGTTTTTGTGTTCTTTTTCATTTTTCTGACTTGGAATGCAATTGCTGCACCAATTACTGCAGTGTGATTGGCAAGGTGATGGAGCTGGAGTTTTGCGTTGTTGCGTCATTGCCTAATGGTGCAATCCTAGGCATGTCTACTCAGATGCAAACCCAATGGAATGACATGGGACTTACTCCCAGGTAAGCCCTGCTCCCTAAGGCTGCACTTCTATACACATGTTTATGGGACTAAGCACCGCTGAAGACAGTGGGACTTACTTCTGAGTAGACGTGCACAGGTTTATGATGTAAGGATTGTTTCTCTGCCCTGACAGAGAGGATGTAGAAACTAAACTCTCTTTGCAACCACAGACTATATATAGAAAAAATTCAGAGATATTTTGTGGTAATCGGATTTCCCAATTTATTCCACCCAGCAGTGAGTGAAGCCCTGCCCTGGTGAATAACTTGACATTTGGATCAGTTTTGAGTTTTGTTACTATTCTCTAATGAATGGATGCTGTCTTTCAGCTGAGGACAATCCAAAGGACAGCTTTAATGTGTTTGGGTTATTTTCAGCTAAGGACACTCCGAATTTTGCAGCCTGGCTTAGTCATAGGATAACATTGTGTTTTGCTTATTATGAGGAAATGTGCAATACACTTAGGTGCTGTGTCACATGGCCAGGGTTGTTAATTCTATGTTACTTTTGTATGAAGAAAAAAATAATGATGGCAGAGAGACAGGAACAACCCCCCCCCCACACACACACACACAATATAAATGTTTCTAAATTCCTTTTTAGCAGCAGCGGAGAATGAATTGCATAATGAATGCAGTACATATGGCACAGCCCCTGGTTAAAGATGAATCTGACCAGTTTAGTATTTCATTTCAGAATCTCCTTTCCCCAAGCTGTTAGAATGCCTCTACAGGGGAGCAGCCATCTTAGGGCTGGCCCAAGATCTCCTGTGCCTGAGGAGATACATCAAATGTGCTTACCCCACATGTGGCGCTTACTGTGTCATATGCTGCCCCCTCTTTCAACAGGGTTCCCCAGCCTTGGCTGCTCCTCATTCAGCTCTCTGGGTTTGAAAAGAAAGAGGGGAGTCAGGGCCAACCCATCTATGAGACCCACTGAAGTGATTGCCTGAAGCAGCAGTCTGGTGGGGGAACACCCACCTCTGTCTGCCTCATAATTATTTCTGGCAGGGCTTCTTCACACTTGCAAACCAGCCGAGAGCCCATTCTGCAGCTATGACCAAGGCAGTGGCATGACTAGGGTTTGTGTCACCTGGTGTGGGATGCCAGTCCATCGGTCCCATAATGGACCTCCTCCCATGCAGTTGGTGGGGCAACGCCCTGGGCAGTGGATGTGGTGATGTGGTATCATCCCACCTCGCTGGGTTTTTTGCCTATAACCTTTGACAGAATAGAGATACTTCAACGTGGTTTGTTTCATTGCATTCTGCATGAAATTGCACATTGAATATATACCATGCCATCATGGTACATAACATGATGGTATTATTAGAAAATACGAAGATTTTAAAAATTTTGGCCAGTAGTGTCACCGCCCTGCACACGGCACCAGGTGTGGCCCACACTCCGCTATCATGCCTTTGGACCAAGGTGCATTCTGTGGTAGCTTTAGACAAGAGAAGTCAAATTGCCCATCAGTATCCATTGTTCCTCAGCAATGTCTACACCACTCCAAAGATGAAAGGGAGCCCAGCCATGAATAATAAACATGAGTCACGGACATCGGTATTTTTCTTTCATTACCATGTTAACTAAGTTGGGAAAATCTTCCTGTCCCTCTGATTGCATTAATTTTCTGAGCCCCAGTTCCATGCCCTTCATCCTTTCTCCTTCATTTTTTGGCACTCTGATTGATGCCACAGATCTTCAAAATCTTTGAAACCTGGATTTTCAAAGCCTAGCAAAGTACTCAGCTGAAGAAAATCCCCTGCAAAAAGGGATTTGATCACCACAAGACAGCAGAGATAAGAAGAAGCCAAAGGGCCACGGGAACCTTCATTCTGGCAGCTTGATTATGGTCAAAGGGAGTGAAGAATCATTACAGAAATAAATTACATAAATACAGATAGCCTAATGTGTTTAAAATTACTTTAAATATTCATTTTAAAAAATTAAATTTTATTTGAAAAAATTAAGAGGCCTACAGTGCTATCTAAGACAGGCTGACTCAGAAGTAAGTACCACTGTGTTCGGTGGGACTTACCCCCCAGGTAAGTTAAGGCAGAATTGTAGCCCTGGTGTTTTCCCATTATTCCAGAGCCTTTGCATACTTGAGCATGAGATTGGAGCACAATTTGCTTCTTAGTGAGTAAGCGGATAGATTCCTGCTTGCATGCTTTTCCTGATACCCCCACAAGTAATAGGGTTAGAGATTTATCTTTGTATGTAATTAAAGCTAAAAATTCAGAGAGGCGATTGAAAAATCCCAAGGATTTCACATGCCCCCTGTAGCCAACTACACCCTGGCTGTAAATCTTCTACATGTCCTTCCAAAATTTTTAACCATTCTGTTTGGACTGCTGTCTAAGGTTCAAGCCGGATATGACAAATCACTTTGTTGGACCTGAATGCTTGTTTGTTTAATGTAAATAGCTTGGGAGTCGGAGTGCTTGACTGAGATCAGGATCAAGTTAGGAAGGTGCTTTTAACCCTTTGCCTCCACTGTGGTCCCAAACCACATCAGGAAATGGTCATTTGGCTGCTGTTTGTAAAATGCCAGTTCCATAATCTAATGGTGTACGTGTATTTCTCATCTGAGCAGGTTCGTGTATTACATAGTCACTGGGAAAGAAGAAGCTTGCATGTGCTATGTGAAGCCCTGTGGTCACAGGCAGGAATTCTGAAAACCATTTAGGGCTGAGGTTCTCAAACTGGGGTGTCGTGGTGCCCCTGCCCGAGAGCCTCATCATCTGGTCCCTTAAGGCAGCAGTTCTCAAACTGGGGCGTTGCAACACCCTAGCCAGAGAGCCCTGGCCTCTTCCCCCTTAAGGGGTGGGGAGGGAGAAGACTGCAATGTGACAGCCAGGATCGTGCTCCTTTGGAGGGGCGTAGGGGTTTGGCTGGACTTACCACAGCCTGCTGCATTCTCCTGGAGTTGCGGGGAGCCCCACACCAGCCCCCACAGGGCTCCCCAACATGCGGAGATAGTGAAAATAACTATCGCAACCCACTTCTGGTTCTGCAATCGCAAACCGGACGTGAGTCACAGTCGTTATTTTGTCTGTCTCTGCATGTTGGAGAGCCTTGCGGTGGCTGGCACAGGGCTCCTCACACTCCTGGGAGGCTGCAGCAAGCTGTGGAAAGTCCAGCCAAACCCCTGCACCCCTCCAAAGTGACATGATCCTGGCAATCACGTCACTTCCCCTCTTCCCCCACAAGGACTTACAGCAAGGCTCAAACTCCCTGGGAGTTTGAGAACCACTGCTTTAGGGGGTGGGGGAAGGGGAAGGCAGTGATGCGATCTCCAGGATTGCATCACTAACAGGGGACAAAGAGTTTTTCTTTTTACTCACAGGGGGCTGCTGCAAGCCTCTGCAGGGCTCCCAAGTCTTAGAATACTGAAAAAAAGCTATCACAAACCATTTCCAGTTTGCAATTGTGAAACCAGAAGTGGTTTGTGATCATTTTTTTTCAGTATTCTAAGACTCATGGAGCCCTGCAGAGGGCTGCACAAGGCTCTCCGCAACTCCTGGACGTTGCAGAAGCCCCTTGTGAGTAAAAAAAACAACAACAACAATGCTTCACCCGCATTAGAGATGCGATCCTAGGGATTGCATCACTGCCTTCCCCCCTCCCCTTTGCAAAGACTTACCTCAGGAGACCTTTGAAAACCTCTGATCTAGGGTGACAAATCTCATCATAAGTAAGATCTGTGAGTCCCACTTCACACATTACATCAGAACTAGAGACAGCAAAAGTATGAAGTATTCACACTAATGTGTTCCTTGCTTCTGTAGAAAATATTAAAAGTATCTTTCTGTTCCTAAAAACCAGAATCAACACATTTTTTCTTTCCCCCTGTGTTTGTAAAAGTTAGTATTTTCATACCAAATACCCAGCACTGTAGGTTGAGATGAATACATTATTGGTGCCTAACAATGCAATCATATGTGTATTTACTCATAAGTAAGTCCTATTGAGCTAAGTGGAACTTACTCCCTGGTAATATAGGATAATAGGTATGTATCTCATCATATACCTACCTGGGAGTAAGCCCCATTGAATATAGTGAGACTTACTTCTGAGTAAACATGCATAGTTTAGAAAATGCACTGTGAGGCTATTAGAAAAATAAGTTTTGATACTTTGTAGGTTTTGACCTTAGTTCTTTCTTGTTAAGAGTTTTGTCCATGTCATTATATAATTGCCAGGAGGTAAATAGCTTAGAGTTCCAGTTATCATTTGAGAGTTTGGAGAATGCTTGAGTCTCTTTTCTTTTTTTTTAGGCTTCATTGAGCATATTCAAATTTAATTAATGTCATGCAAAACTTTTTTTATTTAATCATGTTGAAAATAAAATACACACTGCTCTTCCTTCAAGTGCACGGATATATGAAGGACAGCCTTTATAAGATCAGCTTCTTTTCAACGATAATTTTCTGTATCTTGAAAACATATTACAAATTTACAGATAGAGGAAATACAATAGTTTGCAGCAGCAGCAAGCACACTGTAAGCACTCTTGCTATTTTCCAAGAAGCATCAATTTACGCTTCAGACTTAAGCAGCATATTGGTCCTCAAACATCTCCTCTAGCAGCTAAGATGGAACTAAATAAGACATTAAACACCGAGTAACCACCAGAAATAATAAAACTTGTGTCACATAGGGCACAATCCTAACCAACCAGCTCTGGCATAGTTGTGCCAGTGGGGCATGTGCTGCATCCTGCCGTTGGGGGGCAGTCATGGAGGCCTTCTCAGGGAAAGGCAATGTTTGTTCCCTTACCTCAGAATTGCATTGCCCTTATGTCAGTGCTGGAAAGTTGGTTAGGATTGTGGCCCCAGTTATGGAAACATGGGCCATGATGGTTTTCCTTACTTCTGCTACTCTGAACTGACTGCTGTGGGGTGTCAGAAAAATGAAATCACATTTCACATTTCTGTGAATACACGTTACGGGAGGAGAGGGATGGGAACTTGATTTGGGGTTGCCATTCTCAGCATTCTCTTGCGTTTACTGTCATGTCTAATTCATCCCCAGCCAAGTCCAAGTAGATGCAACTCTAAGGGAATACCTGGTAGATACATTCCAAGTGACTGGAGAGCAATGTAGTCTGAAGGGCTTCTGCTGGGATAAAAGTGATGCTTTGCCCATGTCATGCTCTACAGTTAATCAAAGAGTAGCCTGCTATTCAAAACTTCAAGGGCACAAAATTATTCATATGGCTGTTTGTTTGTTATTTAAACCAGAGGTTCCCAAACTCTACAAGAGAGTAAGGACTTCACTAAGTACTTTGGGGGTGGGGGGTTGACTGTGGTGATGGTGCTTCCAAGATCATGCTGCCATCGCAAAGAGAAGAGTTGTTTTTTTTAATGTACCTGGGAGTTGCTATGCCTCCCCAGAAGGTACAGGCAGCCCACGGCTCTCCCCATGCCTCAGAAGTGAGGCAGTCATTGCAAAACCAGAAGTGGGTCACAGTCGCTTTCGGGAGCAGTTCTGAGGCATGAGGAAGCCCACAGAGGGGGCTCCAGGATTTCTGCACCCTTCAGGGAGACATAGAGACCCACAGGTACATTTAAAAAAACAAACCCTTTTCTTTGTGGCAGTAGTGCTATCTTGGAAGTGCCATCAATGCAGTTGCAACATCACCGTGCCCCTTAAAGGGGTAGTGACCTTTTCCCCTGGCTGGGAAATTGGAATGCCATGAGCAAATCTGTTGCATTTTTTTTAAAGAAGAATATTACAGAGTGCAGATAGTAGTCCATGAAACATTCTGCTGAAATAAATATGTTAGTTTTTAAGATGCTACAAGACTCTTTGTCTGCAGTCCTATGAATACTTTGCTGGAAGTAAGTCCCATTATTCAAGATGGAACATACTTCAGAGTAAACAAGCACAGGTTCATGCTATTTGTTGCTTTTGCTGCAACAGACAAATGTGACTGTCCCTCTGGAAGCTGAGAAATTACAGTGTGATTTTCCCCTTACTTGTACTTTGTGGAATTAGAGTTTTATGGAAGAGTCGCCTTTATGGGATGATTGCAGTTACCAAGGAATCACATGGTCATTTCTGTGGTGGGCACTTGCACATCAGTCTTGTGAACCTGTCTGTTCCATGGGAAGCTTAACGTCACATAAATGGGTAGTTGGTGGACCATCTGAATCCACCTCCATTATATAGAAAGCATCATACCCCCAGGACAACCAGGTTACCATGCAGAAGGGCCCTTTGGCAAACATCTTACAAGACTTCTGTATTATAATTTTGTGTTAAAAACAACAACAACAAAAACAGCAAGAAGTTGTCACACAGTAACCTCTGTTCTCCCCATTCCAGATTAGGAACAGCCTTCTGTTGATGGACCATTGGCCCATCTAGCTCAGCATTGACTTCACTGATTGGCAGAAGCTTTCCAGCATTCCAGTCAGGAATCTTCCCAGTGTTACCTGGAGATGCCAGAGATGGAATTTAGGACCTTCTGTGTACAAAGCAGGTCCTTTTTCACTGGGGGGCCATTCCTTAAGGAGGAAGGGAGGCCTGAACTGCCTCTTCTGCAAGCATTTCTCATCCTTGGATCATGTCTTTTCCATTAAATTGTTTGCATGGGTCATCTTCTAAAATGGTTTTAGCACCAACTCTCTTATGCAGTAGCAGCCAGCCCCATGTGTCAGTCAGGATTGCTTTATCACTCTTTCCAGTTTTACTGTAAGAGAAAGTGGGGCCATGGCCTGTCTGAGCAGATAATGAAGTATGTGTGACAGTTCAGACTACGCTGAACACAGCAAAAGCATGTGGCGCTTAATTTATGCAAGCCAAACATAGCACCACAAGATTTCCGAGAAAATGATCCAACCGAACTGTCATTTCCCAAGAAGCCTGACTGAACAAACATTCTTCCAAAATCCCCTCTTCTGTCCTCTGCAATCTTGTGGGAAATATCTTTGTAAATATTTGCTGAATTAAAAATTGTTAAAGGAGGATGTGAGTATTGTGGCTAAAGCACTGAACCCAAGAATATTGA
The DNA here is from genome assembly GCF_035046505.1 of Tiliqua scincoides. NCBI lineage: Eukaryota > Metazoa > Chordata > Lepidosauria > Squamata > Scincidae > Tiliqua > Tiliqua scincoides. Next base: position 37,398,112 of record NC_089824.1, on the reverse strand, counting down.
ACCTTACTGGACCGAACCACAAAAATGCTTGCTTAGGAATCAGACAGTTTTTTTTAACAGACCGGCTGGATGAACTGGCTCCTATCTTAGAATCAACTATCCTGTTTACTGAGCATGTTCTCATGTGGCCTGTTCCACAACCTTCTCTGTCTTGCCCCTTTTTTTGTTTGCTTCCTCTCCTGCTTAGTGTCACTGTGTGGGGTTAGGACTATTCCTTTTGAAGAGGGAATGATGCTTGAGTAAGCTTAAACTCATTGTATGAGTGTTTCTTTGCCACTACATATGTTCTATCCATGCAACTGCAAATATTGGAAGAACACAGTCAGTGCTCTCTAATCTGAAGGAAAGCAAACTCAGATCATGTCCCACTGTTTGTGGAACTGGTGGTCAACAGTATGTTTCCCAGTTTGACAGGGTATTTTGTGATGCATACAAGAACAGGAAGGAAACCTCACATTTCACTGTTTCAGAATTAGCCGGGCACATGGTTCAAACTTCTTACAGACAATTTGCTCCCAACTGTTATACTATCACTGAAACTTCTCAATGGGATTTCAGTAATCATTTTAGTCATTGAGAAGCAGGTTAAAGTTCACCTTTGCAGGCTTATGGGTAATTCATTCATCTTTCACGTGTCCCAGCAGTGTGTGTGCTGTCCTGGGCACTGCCTTTGCTGTACTGGAATTTGATTTGTGCCTCTCTCTTCTAATCTCGCTGGATTTCATGAGAGAAAGGAGAGATTTAAGGCTGCCGGGTTTCAGTATTTATCTAATTTAAGTAATGTTGGACATATTACAAAACAACGCATTGACTTCCATCTGTCTGCCCTTTCTAATGATCTGCTTTCTAAAAGGAACTTAGAGATTTATTACACTGGAAATTGTGAAGTATGGAGTAGATCCAGTGTCAAACTAAGATAAATCTATTTAAAAAACAAGTGACAAAATGCAAGTGTGAATGCAGAAAGAATCACATATTTTGATCTAGAAACATTACAGTGTTAGGGGGAAAAAGTCAAAAGAAATGTTTAGCAGCAACCTCCCTCGCAGAAGTGATTCATTCAATTGCAACAACTTACCAAAAATTTGCAGTGAAATCCTAATGTTTGTTACTGCCTACTCCCTGGTAGGACATCTCAAGAATTCAGTACTTCTTCAACATTATAATACCAAAACCCATGATGTCTGTGCCAATAATGTCGGCGGATATTCCAGTGTAAATATCTAAGAACTCAAGCAAGGGAGGAGCTCTGTCATAACTTCATTCCTGTTTCTGCCTAAACCACAGTGTTCTCTGATGTCCATGGATGCATTAGGCTGCAGTAGGGTTAAGCCTTAATTGGTTATTCCATCCCTTTGACATAACTCCATCCAAGGTCCCTTCACACAAACATAAGGAAAAGGTTTTTCTCCTTGAATAGTTGTCTATTAAAATTGATGAAATCTATCAGCCATATTTGTATCCCATCCTTCCTTGGATGGTGTGATGGATGGCAGTCAGAGTGGTGTGTGTGTGTATGATTTTCACCTCAATTTTATCCTTGCAACTGCCCTGTGACATTAATTAGGCTGAGCAATGGTGACAGCCCAGAATTAACCAATATGCTGCAAGTCCAAGCAGAGACCTAAAGCTGTGTTTCTGTGGAATAAATCCAACATGCTACTCACTACAGTACACTACACAACACTACACTGGCTCTTAAATAGTTCTGTGAGATCATAAGGAGTCTTTGAAAAATGTTTGAATTATTCTCCTCCTTTAGCTGTTTTCCATTATCAATGTTATGTATCATTTTCCATAATCAGAGTTCTGTATCCATCTTTCCTTAGTTTGAGTTTAATCTTCTTAATTCATTAATATTGCTGTGCTTGGGGGAAAAAATTGCTGTGCTGGAAAGACCCAGTAAGTAAATCTTTCAAGAGACTTATGGGGCCTTTTTGAAGCCTTATTATTCTGGGCATAAAGCTGTCTTTCTTATTCACAAATTTATAATTTATAAAGTGTGTCTGGTCTCATTTTCATGTTCTTTAATTGTATGTGAAGAGTTTCGATTAGCTCTATCAATCCTCTTTGTAATGTGAACTACTTAAATTAGAGCATTACAAAACTGTCTCTATCAATGAATCTTCCTAAATCTCATGGTTAAAAACTTAAATGTTTAATGCTAGTTACCAATCTGGCCGTATTTTAATAAATCCCTTTGAGATATTACATAGTATTTATATGGATAATCTATGTTTTGCTGAATGTTACAGCATGCAGTCCTTCTTCCTTGACATGGGAAATGTTTTGACAATGATCCAGAACGGGAGCAGATTTGATGAGAGGGAGCATGTCATTCTTAACACAGGTTTCAGTGGCATAAATAGTTATTTCTGCTGTTGCATCTGAAACATAGCTGAATCTCCCATCCAAGAATATAAATTCTATTTTGCATCATTGTCTCTGTAAAGCAATAAATGTGATAAATAAGGCCTTAAATGTACAAGATTTCAATACAGTGGAGTTAGAAAGCATTTTACAACCAAAGTTTGCTGTCTATAAAATAAAGCAGTTTGGTTTTAACTTGTTTGGTTCCAGTAAAGCCAGTGAGATTTTGTTTTCTTCATGGTCCAATCCTAAAGGCAACTAGCACCACGGAAAAGCACATTCTGGTGACACTAGGTGTTTTCCTGATGTCACAAAAGGCAACATGTCAGAGTGTGCAGCCTGGCCACTACCACTAGCAGTGAGTGGCTGGTTCCATGCACCTATGGCCACCAAAAACCCATTGGCACAGGTTGTGGGAGCGAGGCAGGAAGTGGGCAGAACAGGGTGAGGGTGGGCGGAATGAAGTGGTGACAGGGGTGGGGAGGAGGGTGGATCAGGGACCAGGACGAAGGTGAGTTCTAGGACAGCAATGTCCACCAAATCCACTGAACCTTCTTCCTGGTCTTGATTAATAATAATAATACATGTATTTATATACCGCCTTTCTTGGTCATCAGATTTCTCCTCAGACTTTATTCAAGGCGGTTTACATGGGTAGGCTGTTCAAAATCCCCGTAGGGATTTTTACAATCAAAGAAAGGTTCTATCTTTCAAGAACCACAACATTTCAGTTGGATCTTTTTGATCTGGTATCACATTCTGGCCTCCTATTTCCTCCCACGCAAGCTGACAAGCAGCTCCTTCATCTCTCACATGGAGGTCAGCCAAGACACTTCTTCCCTCACACTGAAGAGCAGGTGGAATAACTTGGCTCAGCTTGTCAGCTGTTTCAAGGTCTCACTATTCACAGTGCCGGTGGCCTCAAACTGGTGACCTGCGGATGTTATCTTCAGCAAATGGAGGCTCTACCCTCTAGACCAGACCTCCTGCCCTGACCCAAGTCCATATAGACTTGCCCCAGTGATATCACTGGTGCAGGTCTGAGTAGTCCCAGCAGGCCAGCATGGGATTATCCCGGGGCAAGGGAACAAATGTTCCCTCACCACAAGGAGACCTCCAGAGGCCAAAACTTCCCCGTGGGATACAGCAGGCACAACTGCATTGCCATGTGGGGAGTTAGGATTGGGCTGTCAGTGAGTCAAAACTTTGAACCAGATAATAAAGTTTGGTTTGTAGAAATGGTTGCACAGCCCCTATGCTAAGCATACTTTGTGCAAATCAGTCCATTTGGCATCCGTTGACCTTTTTGCAGTCAAAGATGTCTAGGGTATCTAGAGGGAGGCAGTGGTTCTTTCAGAAGTGAAAGCATTTGAAGCATGTGGAACATCACAGTTGGTCTCCACCCACCTCACTTCACTGAGAGGGGCACTTGGAGAAGGTATCTGATTTTGACCTTACTTTCTGGCAGGCTCCTGTTGGAGAAGGTAGCTGTTTTGGCTGATATATGCAAATATGTGTAAAAGAACATGTACTTGTATGAAGGAAAGTTGAGTTTTTCAAACACTGAAGTGGTTAATAGTTCTGTGTCAAACAGATTTATCCCCATGGAAAGAGCATTGCTGCATTAACTTCTGTTCAGACATATCTCTGGGGATTCAGCCATTCCTAATTCAGAAAGTGAAGCTGTCTTCCTACAATAATTAGCTTTTCGGGGAGCAGAGCACACACCTTTGTGGTACTGCATAATTAGAACAGAGAAAATAATTCCATTCCTATTAACGGCTGTTTTATTACAGAGTAATGATTTGTATTTAAACATGCTGCTCTTTGGAGAAGGTCTGCTTTTGCCAACGTATGCTAATTAGCTCAACTTATTTGCATCTATTTCAAGATGGCTGGAGTAGCATATTTGGTTTGAGGTATTTTTCTTTTTTAAACTGATCCTGTGCACAGTTTCTTAGAAGTAAATTCCACTGAACCGGGGGGGGGGGGTTCCAACTAAATTTCAACTAAATATGCACAGGAAAAGATTATATAAAAGTAGGGGTACAATAACTCACATGTGATATTTTTAGAATTAGTAAATAGTTACTGCAAGCAACTTTCATTTATTTCTATTTACCTGTTGTGTTAAACTGAAGGATGTTTGTGTTTTACCAGAATTGCTAGTCATTTGCAGTCCATTCTATGTATGTTTAATCAGAAGTAAACCCCACTAACTTCAGTAGGACATTGCCAAATACGTAAGGATTAATTTGAAGAAAACCTATGTCAACAGGACATAACACTGCACATTACAACTATCCAAAAGCCTGCAAGAATCTATAGGAAAAAGTAGGAGTCCCTACAATTTTCCCAGTGTCACTTCCTGTGTATACTATTCAATGCTGCTTCTGATAAGTAAGTACCACATTATAAATAGATAGATGTGTAGTTCTATAACATAGGGTCCAATCCTACCCAGCTTTCCGGCACTGATGCAGCTGCAGTGCAGCCCTGAGGTAACGGATCAAACATTGGGTATATCCTTCACTTAGGAATCTCCAAAGATGTCGGTGAGTGGTGTGGCTTCACTCTTAGGCATTGGAATCACAGTTTTAAACAAATCAATACATCAAGTGAGAAACCTCAAAACTCCACACTCTCTGCAAGTCAGACAATGAATTTGCACAAAACTGTATGTCTAGACTACTGAGAAAATGGCTGTATTTTGAATGAATGAGTGAATGAATGAATAATATAGAGACTGTAATTTTAAAAAGCCTTATCAAGTCTGAATGGTTAAATTACAATTATGCTTTAGGAGGAAAAAGGAAAAGAACTTGCTAGCAGTGATGTCAGAATGGAAAAGTAATTCTGGCAACAATGTGGGTATGTGAAGCACTATTAAAATGTGATTAGCAGCTCAGCTCACTCCCGAATTGGCCTTTTCAGCCACACTAGACGCTGTTCCAGAACCACCATTCAGAGCGCAATACCATAGTCTTTCGAGACTGAAGGTTACCAACAATTAAAATGTGATTAGCAGCTCAGCTAGTCATTGCAGACCAACCATTTATGGAACATATAATCATTCCATTATCAAAGTTATCTTTTTATATTTTAGCAGCCCACAAATTTATTTTACAAATATGTCTGAAAGTGTTAATTATGCAAGCTAGGTGTATGGCATATCCTCTTGCCTAACCTATTGGTACCTGACAAAGGGATAAAGTGTATTTGACATAAACAATACCTTTGGTACTTATTAAACTGTAACAATAAAACATAGGGCATCAGTAACAGAGCTGTACACATTTAATAGAAAAGATAATTCCAATGCTATCTGTTTACACAGAAAAAATTTGACATATTATTTAGCAATGGCAGGAGATATGGAAGACACAGTGGGGGGAAAGAGCTGCTATATAGAAAGGCAGAGGACAGTTAAGGGTAATTGTAATAGGATTTCTATATATAGCAAGGCTGTGCATCCACTCTTAGCAATTTATTCTTTCCTTGGGCGGGTTGACAAACCATCTGATGTACCTTCCAGTGCATTTTAGAACAGAATCAATGTTTATGCCTTTATGAGATTATCACTTAATCAAATGGTGTGCATCAGATCAGACCACTGAAATCAACGTCAATATAGCTATGAATAAGATCTGAATGTTTGTAGTGTGCAGGGTAATCAATGATTCCTATACACTCATTTTCAATTTCACAAATAATATTTACATTTTTATCTTTCTACCCAGAATTTAAAAAAAAGTCATAGACAACTGAATGAAAACAACAGTTTTGATTACTATTATTGATTTACAAAGGAGGGTAGATTCTGATTTGGGATTCTGATTCTGATTTGACTTAAGTGACATTTCTGCTGTGTCAATCTCAGTACTGACAAGATTACTTTTTATTGGAGCAGCAGCATGAATGTTTATAGAGTTCTGTGAGGCAGAGGCACTAAGTTCCTGTCCTCAGTAAGCTATATGTAATGTCCATAGCGGGAGGAGGCCCCTTCCCTGGGGTTGCCACCAAACGCGAGGGGCTTACCCGATCGATGACCAAAGGTTGGCGGTGGATTAAGGGACGGGAGGCAGGTATAGGTGCTCGACACAGGCGGTATAATCGCGTCAGCCATTCTACATTCATGTGGACTGTTATGTTATGTCACAGCCCACCATACATCATGCTGACACATGCCACTGTTGTCTGTTAGGCCCCGGACCCAACCCTGCCCATTCCTTGGCATTCTCAGCCCGATCTTTTCGCCCAGCGTCTCTGGGCCAGGGGTCAGGGTTCTTGAGGGCTGCGACCCTGTTGGTCGGGGTCAGGTTAGGGGGGCCCCCAATACCTCCATGCTTGTCCCTCGGGCAGCTGGCCACCACAGGGTATAGTTAGCTGCAAGCCCCTGTCCTGATAAACCCATCTCTCCAGAGGTTGCACTCTGGGTCCCAGCTGGTCTGGGGTCAGGGAGCTCTCCCCCCCCAGCCTCCTCTCTCCAGAGAGGATCTCAGTCCTCTCCCTCTCTCCTTGGGCAGGGGTGGTTTTCCCCCTCTGGTTTCCCTCCCTCTGGAGAGGAGCTTCCTCTTTCTTCCCTCTCCAGGCTTCTTGTGAGGCCATCCCCTGGGTTGGGCCAGCCCCACCCCTTCATGCCTGCTTGTTGTTCCCAGCTGGTCCTTGCCCCTACTCCCAAGTAGGTGTTTGGTCAGGGACTCCAGTCCTGATGACACTTGGGTCTTACTCCTGAGGAGGCCTCTATCCTAGAGGAGATCCCTGCTCCTGGAGAGTGTTTGGCCACCCAGGCTGGGCCCAGGTGACACTATACTACACATTAACTTTACAAATACTGTATACAATATAGGACAAAAAATGCACCAGTGACATAACCTAAAGTGTCTCCCTGTATGTTCAGAGAATGCGTGGAGGAGAGAGCATAACTACATCTACTGGCCACATCCCAACTCTGGTACAGTGGCGTTGCTAGGTGGGTGCGGGGGGTGCGGGCTGCACCGGGTGACGCGCATGGGAGGGTGACGCGCACGGGGGGTGACATGCACTGGGGAGGTGACGTGCTAAAATTGCGGTGGTTAGGAGTGACCCCATCATATTATATACCGTTGGATGCAGAATTTTGAGCAGAATGCAATGCAAAAAACAAGAGTGAAATATCTCCTTTCTATCAAAAGTTATGGCCAAAAACTGGAGAACAAAAAATGCATGGATCCCTCTGGAAAGTGAAAGTGAGCCGTATTTCGTGTTTACTCGCAAGTAGGCAAACTTGCCTTAGTCCATTGGAAAGGGCAGGCTGAGAGGAATCCAACAACATCAGAATGGTCCTGATCCAATGAATGCAGCCCCCAAAAACACCTGAGAAGGAAGTCCCTCCTTCCAAGCAGATGAATGTATTTAGCCATATGGAAAGTGAAACTATGCCTCACGGTTGCATTTACTCACAAGTAAGCAAATGTGCCTTGGCTGGTGGTCAGGCCAGGCAAAGGGGAATGTGAAGCCACCAGAATGGTCCTGATCTGATGGAATTGGAGCTCAACAAATGCTTCAGAAGGCAGCCTCCCCACCCCCAGTAAAAAGGATCAAAACAGAAGCTTCAGCTGAAAAGGTGAACTTTTTTGAGACTTGCAAAGCCAGGTGGATCCTGACAGTGATCTGGTTTAAACAGAAGTTCTTAAAGTGAACTGAGCACTGGGTAGGGCTGAAAACCTTACTGCTTTTGAAGGGGGGAATGTTATTGCAGGCAGACTACAGAGGAAATTCACTTGGTGAACCAGTGCTGGCTTCTGCTTATTTAATTATTTGTTTTACTTTAATTATTTATACTTATTTAATTTGCCCTATGATATCACTTCCACCATGACATCACTTCTGGTGGGTCTTAGACAGATTGTCATTCTAAAAAGTGGGACCCAGTACTAAAAGCTTGATAACTGCTGCAATAAGGTGTTAGTAAGTTGACACCTGGGGTGTGTGTGACACCACCAGTGACCAAAATAACTAAAATTACAATTTGGAAGAATAATAACATCATGTTATATATCAATCAATGTGTAATTTCATGCAGAATGTGTCAAAAGGTACTGCCAAAAAACCAGTGGGGATGGAGTGATGGTACATCACCACACCCACCACCTGGAGTGTTGCCCCGCCCACTGCATGGGGGGGTAACGCGCTGGCATCCCGCACCGGGTGACACGAATCCTAGTGACGCCACTGCTTTGGTATGACCTCTGACTGTGCCACCTCAATATCTGCACATACAGCTGAATGTGCTATACTCTACATACATAAACTATACACACATAGGGGCTTTCACTCAATCCGGAAAGTAGTATATCTCCATTTGCAGAGCAAGACTTTCAGTTGGTTCACTCTGATTGTCAGCACCACTGTGTGCAGGAGGCATACTTTTTAATGGCACAGGATATTTATTGAACAAGTCATGTCAAATAAGGATTATATTTCCTGTAAGAATTTAAAAGCAAAACAGCATGAAAATATACATTAGAATTGAGCACAGTGTGTGTTTCCAGGATTTATAACTGGGCAAGCTACCTTCATTGGTTATCCCAGTATGAGACTGTCCAGTCTCCCTTTTGCAACCGAACAGCAAGGCTTGGGGCTTCTAGGAATTTCCAAGGACTTGATCGCAGTAGTATAGCCCAATACTAAGCTTTCCGGCGATGCAGGATACATCTATGCTGGAATGACAGCTGCTGTATCCTTCAGAGCCAGGAAAGCCACCTGAGAGCTCCTTGGGGGAAGGGGAGATTCATTCCCTTATCCCAAGTAAAGCCTCAGCCTCCAAAGTGGGGCTTCTCAAGTCTGCACCAGTTAAATCGCTGGTGCAGACTTGAGAAGCCCCATGTAGTTGTGGAGGAGTCCTAACTGTAGTCGTGAAGGAGCAACAGACAGCTGACTTCAGCATCATAGAACTGCTTTTGAATGGTGAAGATGTCATGTGGTGAATAGACTACCTGATTTGGTTGCTTTGGGCAGGAACTTCAGCATTTAGTGCAAAATTTTTCTGCAAACATTTTTCTCTTGTACGTTTTAACGCATAAACCTTATGAGACAAGGCAAAAACATTCAATATGCTTTGAAGTCATAACAGAATATGCTCTGTCAAGTGCAATATAGCAAGTGTCTCACACATGATACTACTTCTAGAAAAAGTGTTAATACTGCACTACAGATTTTCCATCGCCTTGAGTTTACACAGACCTGTAGAAAAGTAGAATCATGAAATCCATTCATATACTGCTAATCATAGAATAGCATGTTAAGGCCTACCACTGAGACGGTAGTTCTGGGTCCGGGCTGTACCATTTCAGGTCCATTTCTGTACCATTTCACCCAACAGTCTCGCCATCTGTTACTGTCTACATTTTAGGTAGACATGTTGGTTTATTGGGGAAAAAACCCCAAAAGTACAAATATCTTTTGTTAAAAAGGCAAAGGTTCCCCCCAACGTTAAGCCTAGTCGCTTCCGACTCTAGGAGCAGTGCTCAACTCTGTTTCTAAGCTGAAGAGCTTAGAGCGTTGTCCATATACAGTTTCCGTGGTTATGTGGCCTGCATGACTAAATGCCTAAGCGCACAGAACGTCATTACCTATCTTTTGTTAGGAGCCACTAAAAAACCACAAGGAATTATTAAGCTTTGAAGTTCAATACAAGCTTCTTCAGGCTGGAATGAATACGAGTCTTGCTTAACTCAAAAGCTTTCTTGTTCCTTATGACCTTTTAGCTGATTCTAATGGAGGTACTGCACTACTATTACTTTTGAGTGTTCTTCCCCAGAAGCAAAGCTAAAGAGGGGGCAGCCTGAAAGGTAAAGCACACTTCACAATGCGCTGTTGTATGTTATGTTGCCATCACTGCCCTGAATGACTCCAACGCCAAGGGGGAGAGGCCGCATACATGGTGCATTGTGGAGTGTGCTATACTTACCACACCGCCCCCTAACTCCACTTCTGTTTGTTCCCTGATCTGTCCTTCAACCCAGATCTGTGCTTCCTCTTCTATATGCTCAGCTTGGAGCTGATGAAGCCTGAGATTCCCAAGTAGTGGTCAGGCCCCACCATTCATCAGAACAGCCTGACTGAACAGGCATGGGCCTTCCTCTTGTCCCCTACCTGTACTCACCTTAGAATGCATCTCTGTGGTCACTTTAAAATGGACGTGGAAGGAATTTTGGCTGCATAAGGCTGAGTTTTGGCTTATATTGGTAAGGAAGGAATTTTGGCTTCTTAGGCTGAGTTACAACCTGGCAAAACACAGGCCTTTCACTCCCTTCCCCTGCTCTGTTCACAGACTGGTAAGTCTGCAGCATGTTAGCCTGACTGAGAGCCCAATCCTATGCAAGTCTACTCATAAGTAAGTCCCATTATAGTCAAGGGAGCTTACTCCCAGATCAGTGTGGATAGGATCGCAGCCTGAATGACAACTGAGGCTGGAATACAAAGCACTATTTGACTTTTGGAATCTATGCATTTTTATCATGAATTAAAAAATAAATAAAAAGCAATGAAAACGCTGAGTCCAATTTATTAATATAACAATTTCATTGTTTTCTAGCTTCTTGAACTATATTAACTATATGGTACTCAAAAGGTCTTGCCAGGCATTTTCATGCAGTTCTTGCCAAATGGTTGCCAGCGTGGAAATCCTTACCTTCTTTTAACCTATCCACTAATATTACTCCAAGCAAAAGAATTCACAAAGTTAATTAAGAACAAAGGTATGCTGGACAACATAGCATGCTTTGAGAGCCCCTGAAGCCAATTTAATAGGAAAAAACCAAAATTCTCCCCCCAGCAGTGCAGCTTATTTGCCGATATCGTTAGAAATCATCTCAGATAATATATACCAGTTCTGAAGAGGAATTTGTTAGCTTATGTCCAAACATTTTCTGTTCCTCTTATCCTTTGCCTTGCAGAGCAAGATCCAGAGTGATGTAAATCACAACAGCTTCACCAGCCCTGAGCAAGCTGATTTACTCTAGTAATTGATCAACACAATATAAAGCCTAGAATATATTTCTTCTTCATAGCAGGCTAAAATGCTATACTAGAGACCTGTTTTTTAAAAATATGCATTGACAGTTCTTGGAATTTCATTTCTTTCTGAAAATGGTGAGGGAGCTGACCTGTGATAATTTGCACTCTACAGTAGAGTTGAATAGGTTCCATGGCCTTGGTTTCGCCTCCAGAAACGTCCTGATCAGTAAGCTAGTTTGCAAAAAGACAAGAGGTGTTGTGTGAAGCAGGAGAAATCCTATATCAAGCCATTTCTCAATTGCTGAAATAATTGTAGCATCCTGTATTTTCAGATCCATGAATAGTGTAAGCCACAACTTAACTATTTGGACATGTTTCATTGGTGATTCCATGCTGGTGAAAAATGTGAACACATTCCCTGTCTGCAAGGTATCAGAAAGTTTTGATGCCCTCCTTGAAAATCCAGTGAATCTGTTATTTATAGGATGAAGCTCATGCATTTGGAAATACACACATGTAGGTAACTGAACCTACAGTTCAAATTTATTAGAGGCTCTCGTATGTATGGATCTGCATGTCTATATGAAGGCCCAATCTTATCCAACTTTCCAGCACTGATGCAGTCATGTCAACTTAGTGTGCCAGCTGCATCCTGTGGTGGTGAGGACAGTCACAGAGGCCTCCTCAAGGTAAGGAACTATTTGTTCCCTTATTTTGGGGCTGAATTGGTGTTGGAAAGTTGGGCCCTGAGTCTGCATTCAGATATGTGATGGTTGTGAAGCTCTGTTTTTAATATAAGGCAGAATCAGTTGTCATGGTGACAATTTGTGTTTCTTGCCGTACAGCTGAAACATACTTCTTTATTCTAGCTATATCCTGCATCCTTCTCTCATAACATACAATACAAAAAAAAAGAACCTGTTGCTCACTAAAGAACATGTTGCTCACTTTTGATCTGCTACTTTTCTTGTATGCATCACCAAAAGTCCCTTCATTTCTTCAGTGTCATTGCTGAAGGGGGGAGCAATTGCCCTGGGCTCCATGCTGCTGGGGGGGGGGGTGCTCTCAGAGCCTTTAAACAGGAACTTCCGGTTTTTACCAAAACCATTTACAACAGTGGTTCTCAAATCTTTTAGCACGGGGACCCACTTTTTAGAATGACAGTCTGTCAGGACCCACCAGAAGTGATGCCATTAACCCATTTCTGTCCAGCCCACAGGTGTACGCATTTGATCCCTGCTGCGTGTATGGGCAGAAATGGCTTAACTTGGAAGTGATGTCATGGCCGGAAGTGACATCGTCAAGCAGGAAAAATTTTAACACCCCCATATGACAAAACCAAATTAAATCAATTAAGTAAATTGAAAGTTTACAGTAAATATAAATTTAAAAATTTATTTAAAATAAAGAAGCATCCTCCTAATCCTCCCAAGCAGTTGCTGATTTATTTTTAAAAAAATTCCCCAAACACCCCAAAGGCTGCAGTCCTGTCCAGATTTACTCAGGAGTAAGCCCCATTGACTTGTTGGCATCCTTCAGTCTCAGAAGACTATGGCGTCACGCTCTGAATGATGGCCCTGGAACAGAATGTCCTCTCCAGTGCACGATGCCTGGGTAAAGTAGATATGGAGGATAGGCTGTTACCCATGCAGCAAATCCCCCCTCTCCACGTCGCTGAAATGGTCCAATGGAAAGGCAGAGGCCAATACGGTTGGTTCCAGCAGCGTCGCAGGAGTTGCCAGAACATGACTGTGTTCAGCCATGAACTGCCTTGACTATACATATACATATACATATACATATACATATACATAGTAGCCTGTTAAAAGTACAGATCTGTAACCTTTCCAGAAATGCAGTCACATATTTTCTTAAAAATAAAATGCACATTGAAATGAACGGGAACCCGCCTGAAATTGGTTCATGACCCACCTAGTGGGCCCCAACCCACGGTCTGAGAAACACTGGTTTATAGGCCCTGGTGGGAATTTTGAGTCATGGGGGTATGGCCTCCCCACCACTTAGAAGAGCTTCCAGAGCCTTTAAACTGGGACTTCCACTTTTCACAAAAACCAGAAGTCCCTGTTTAAAGGCTCCAGCAACAGAGGAGTTGCAAGATCTAATTTGACCCCAGGTGCCAGGGGCATTTGCTACATCATTGTGTTTCTTTGCTTTTTATGCACACTCCATTGTGAGCATTTGTAATTGCTCTTACTCCTGAAGATACATACAATTCTTCTGGTTTGGCTCTGGCTTTCAATTCCCACTTTCAGCCTGTCCCATCCCCCACCCCACGATCTACATTTGGGAAATTATTGTTTCATTTATTTATATTGATTATATTGATTACGTGATTATATTGATTACTCCTATATTGATTACGTGAAATGCAACTCTTTTACCCAATTTAAAATACAATCTGTTTTTCATGGGAATGGTCAATCAACCATTTTGAAATGAAGAGAAACCTTCTTTAAAGTGAATGGAGAAGCTTGAAAAGATGTGATGTTGATTGCCTTATTTTCTGTGCTTAAGAAAAGATGCTAACAAATCCACACACATCAGTGATGATTAGTTAAGAACATGCAGCAATTCATCTTGTGACAATGTTCTTATCTTGTGATTCTACTTCTAAGGCACCAAATGATGAATGCCCTTGATGTTGTCACTTGGTCTAATTAGTATGTGTTTACAGTGTAAACAGGTTGAAAGCCTTCTTTTTTATTGACTCAGTAATGATGCTATTATATGATTCTGCACATATTGGCCTATCATTAAAAATAGGTACAAACATGCAATTTTTAAAACTATCTTCCAGGTCTACTTCACAAATTACATATTTATGGGCCCATTTAGATGATACTTTGCAACTGTCTCAGCCCCCCCATTTTGGAGGAGGATCATCCCTCTACCCCGATAAACTAATTACCCCTCTCTGTAATTAAGCAACCATTTTTGGGCATGAGGGGAGGGGAAGGACATGCACATTTGACCTTATCACTTAGCCCAGGGCTGGTCAATGGTGTATCATCTGAACTGGCCCTAGGTGTAGATCTAACAATGTGAACATGTGTCTCCAACACAAATATGTTTTCAGACTTGTGTGTTACACAGAGCCAAGATTGACTGCAATTCACTATCAGTGAGCAGACCCATGTTTGCTGCTGTGTTATATTTAATAAGCCCCTTGTTAATAAAGGCTCTTCTGAAAAGCAGAAACTGAAAAGGGCTATTATAATATAGTTAAACATAAGGATGCATGCATGCAAAAAAGTGTTCACATACAGCGCAATCCTACGCAAGTCTATAGAAAAGTAAGCTCCATTATATTCAGTGGGGATGTACTTTCAGAGAAGTGTGCTCAGGATTACAGCCACAGCGGAGTTTCAAATGATAACAAAAAAAATTGCAACATAGACAAAAAAGTTTCCTTGCACATGGCTGATATCAAAATGCATATCTCTGCCATTTCCAATGAACTGGGACCTAGGTTACTGAGAGGAGGGTGCAGTATCAGCCCCTGTTGGAAATTCAGACAGAAGCTGATCTAACATTATAGCAAGGGGATTAACTGCAAGGACTAATTACAGACAGAGATGCAGGTACAGGCCAAGAGGTCAAGTGCTAGAGGATCAAGATGAGAGGAAATGTTTTGTTGGCAGGATAAACCAATAAGCACAAGTAGCTGTTAAAGCACGAAGGTGGTAGGAAGGAAATCAGCTTTCAAGGACAAGGCAGGTAGGTATGCTGGGAGACCTGGAACAGGAAGAGAGCTTCGGAAAATAAGCTGGGTTCAAAACTAGGGAATGTTGCAGCAAACAGTACAGGTTATGGCTCCCATAGTTTGCAGCTTCTTGAACTAACAATCAATAACTGTTACCCTGTACATGCCAGATCTTGTCTGATCTTGGAAGCTAAGCAGGGTCAGGCCTGGTTAATACTTCGTTGGGAGACTGCTTGGGAATATCAGGTGCTGTAGGCTTATACCATAGTCTTTCAAGACTGAAGGTTGCCAACCAGCTGTGACTCTTAATCATATCACAGATTCTTTACAATAAATTTATGAGTGCCACTGGGCTAGTAGGTGGCTTACAAATGTCAAGAATATGAAGACTTCTTTTTTTTGAAAAAAAGTTACTGATAGAGTTTTTTGTTATAAAAGACATACCAATAAAATAGTGGCCACTTTTTATTCTCTGATTTATAGTTTTGTTATTATTTGTTTTTGCTTTGGCCTGCCTCCACATCAGATATGATTTCCCCTTATCTGTATTATCACTATATAAAGAGTAAATTCTTGGAGAGCAATTTGTGGTGTTGATCTTTTCTGCTCTCTCATTTTGCTTCCTGTGCTGAAATGAATTCCTGCCACACACCAGGATGTGACAGGCAGCATCTTATGGTTTCAAAATGTGGTGGTTTTTTAAATATTGATTGTAAAGTGCTTTTTAAGTTTTGCAGCTCTGCAAGAAGGTTATAAAAATCAGGCTGAGTTTTGGTTTTCATTTGTCTAATAATTAATGCCTGGTTGCTCCATATGGTGCAGTAGATGAAAGCTTACCATTATAACTGATCTCCCCTTAAAAAATGTGTGGGCAGTTTCCTGTTTGGTGTTCTAACAAATGCAAATGTGAAGGTTTTTCTCATATGCAGCCTCTACACATGTACTCTGTTTTGGATCTGAAATTAATGCCCAACTGTTGATTAACCTAAACATACAGGGCTGTGGCCAAGGAAGCCAGTTAGTCATAAGAAGCAATGTATTTGAATAAACATATTCAGGACCCAATCCTAAAGGTCCATAGCACCAGGACGGCGCTCCAGCACTGGTGCTAGGTGTTGTAAGCGTGCCATAAAGCTTGTTTGCAGCACCATGGAAGGAGGGATGCCAGTGTCGGGCCAGCACCAGTCAGCACTAGGCCAAGTACCAAGGTGAATGAGACCACCGAGCAGTGA
Organism: Tiliqua scincoides; assembly: GCF_035046505.1. Taxonomy (NCBI): domain Eukaryota; kingdom Metazoa; phylum Chordata; class Lepidosauria; order Squamata; family Scincidae; genus Tiliqua; species Tiliqua scincoides. The sequence continues at coordinate 37,381,786 of NC_089824.1, read as the reverse complement.
TGCAGCTTATCCAAAGGCAACAGGGAAAAATATGTACACATAATGTCAGAAATGTGCATAAATAACTCTTACAAATCAAATGCTAAACGCTTTGATCTGTTGGTCTTCTGAAAAGTTACCTCCTATTGATCCCACAAGCACTGAATACACAAATGTACAGAATACTCATAAATGTGAAACTTGTTTATTATATGTAATTAATGTGTTAAGTCTAGGGACATGTTGACACTGACACAGACATGTACATACTCCTCATTTAATTTCTCAGTTGATTATTCCCTGCAGTGATTGTAGAAAGTAATTCCATTTACAAACAAGGAGAGCTGCTTACATAGAGTCAGATCAGTGTTCTATCTAGTTTGGTATTGTCTTCACTGTCTCTGCTCTCCAGCATCTTTTCCCAGCTCTACTTACAGATGCCAGGGATTGAACTGGGAATCTTCTGCACGCAAATCATGTGCTCACTCCTGAGCTATGACCCTTCTCCTGATTCACCATCACGCCGTAGTCTTTCCTCATAAGGAAGGTGCCCCAGCCCAGTCATCATCTTAGTCGCTCTCTTTTGCACCTTGTCCATTTCCACTATGTCCTTTTTGAGATGTTCTTATGTTCTTATTTTAGATCATATATATCAGAGTTTAGGTATAAAGATGTAGCAAATATGAAATACTTTTGTTAGCCTCATCAATTGCATTCTTGTGCTGTGTAATTCATATTTTTCTGTTAATGGTACTTTAGTAACTGAAAAGACTGACCAAAAGTATAGAATGAGGAAGATTAAGTCAAGTTTTCAAACGTACCTGTAGGAGGTTCTTCTCCCTTAAGTCAGTATTGAATCAGTGCTACAAAGTTGTATGAATGACCACAAGAACAAGCTGCTGCAATCTAACAACTTGTTCCCAGTTTTAGTCTGTAATATTAGTGTTTTTTTCTGTATTACACACGGGAGGATGATTTATAGCATATTCCCAGCTACCCTATTGAAATACAATGTCTAGCCAGTGTATTGGAATCCAACTTAGGGGAATGGAAAAGGTTGAAGGCTAGAGCACCATCAGGTAAAGGGGAGGCATCTGGTGTACCCCTTTAGGTACCAGGAGATGGTATCCCAGTTCTGCTCAGGTTCTTGGCAATTGTGCCAAGATAGCTTTTACTAGTGTCAGTTCTCATGGTAACTTTTTATGCTCTCTCTGACAAGAATATTTGGTTCCAGTGAACAGTGCTGGGAGGGGGTGGTGATGGGGATGGAGATGGGGCTGGAGGGTCCTGGGAAGGGAGGTGGGATCAGACCCAGGGTCAATTTCATATTTTAATTGGACTTGGACATAGTCGAGTGGGCATCCTATTCTTATTTTTCTGCACTGTTTCTGTTGGCATGAGCTTTTTCATGAATGAGTGGTAACTTCAGTAACCTTTTCTTTTGGCCAGCTTTGAATAATACATCATAGTATTACAGTCAGAACTACGTGTATGCAGTTCTAGAAAAATTACGCATTCAATGCCAAGGAAGTAGCAATCATAGTAAGGAACAAAAACCAAATTAGTTTGTATACAAGTTCTTATTATGTCTCACTTAGGGCGCAATCCAAACCTGCGCTGGAGCAGGCAAGCCAGGAGGCTTGCGCTGCATCTATCGCAGGTTTGTTGAGTGCAGCGGCTCAGCCACGGGCAAGGGGAAGCTCTTCCCCTTACCCCTGTGTAAGGGCTACGCGCCCCTATGGGTCTCCTTGGACCTGCACCATCTCTGGAGGTGGAGCAAGTCCAAGGAGAGCTGAGCAGCTTCCAGCCGCTCCGTTCTCTCCGGGGATGGGGGTTGGGATCCGGTATAACTGCCAGGTCCTAGCCCTGCCCCCGGCTCCCCGCGCGCCCGCACCTGCCCCCGGGGCCACCCATCACCTGCTCTCCTCCCACCCAGAAATGTCCCCTCCCGCCCCCTCCCCATGCCTACCTTTGCTACTTGCGTCGGCACAAGAGCGCCGACACAAGCAGTGGTGCAGGAGCTGCTGCAGAGACTTCTGCCTGCCTCCACATGTTGACGCATCTGAATGCGCCGACACGACTCCCAGCCATGGAGGTGCAAACGTGCTTTATGGCATAAGGTGCATTTAGGATTGCGCCCTTAGACTACTGTGACACATTTTGTGTGGGACTGACCTTGAAGACTGGAAGCTTCAGCTCTTGCAAAATATAGTGACCAAGCTGCTTAAAGGAACCCATTGCTTCTGAGCACAAATCAAGTTACTGGTTATTACTGTACCTATAAGGCTATTCCAGGATACCTGAAAAATTGTCTTCTCCCACATGAACCTGTTTACACTACATTCTCCATCAGAAGCTCTGCTATGCAGTGTGTTCCATTACCATTGGAGTCTGTCCAGTGGGAAAGTGGGCCAAGGCCTTCTTAGTGGCAGTCCCCAGTTGTATGACTCCATTTCTGAAAAGCCTGACTTGGCCCTACACTGGCCATTTTTAAACAGGTAGTACAATGTTTCTATTTTGTTTGACCTTCTCCTGAGATTGTTTTACTGTATTGTTTTATCTTGATTGCTGCTTCTCCTTGGTTGAAGCTGTGTGGTGTTTTTGGTTTGTTGATTGTTGAGTTCTTACTTTGAATTATTTTTAGTTATGGTGATTTATTTTTGTAAGCAGTCTTCATGGTTACCTTAGACTGGACTTAAATGTGACACGTAAATTAATAAATATACATTTCATGATCGTTGGATACTCTGCTCAATTCCTTTTTATGGCTTCTGAAATATCCAAAGATGCAGGCCTTATATCAAGTCTAGAAACTGCTGGAGGCAAAGCAAAATTTCAGGGAATCTGAGTGACAACTTCTAGTCTTCTTACAGCAAAATCCTAAATTTTGCTGGAACAGGGAAGCTGGTAGGAGTGCCCTGTATACAGCAGAGTTTTGGGCTGCAAGGTCAAAGTCCAGGTCAAGGGGAAATGCTTTCCCTTACCCTGGGGAGAGGGAGCGCCACAGCAGCCTGAATGGGTCTACTTGGAGCTGCGCCACCTCAAGTGGTGGTGAAGTTCCAAGCAACCTGAAGCCTCATCGTGCTGCCCAGGAACAGGGTTTGGATCCGGCACAAGTGCCAGGTCCTAGCCCCACCCCATGCTCTTCAGTCACCTGCCCATGAGCCCACTCGCCACTCACCCTTCTCCAGAAACGCTTCCTCCCTGCCTCCACCCTGCCTCTTCCCCATGTCCCTCCATGCCAGCTGAACTCGCCCAGTGTGAATTTACCTTTTGTTGGCACAGCAGAGGCTGGATGCAGCTTTTGGGGGCCAGTGTGCATCCCTGTACCAGCCCAGTTGACATCTGAGGAGGTGCATACGTGCTTTACGGCACATTTGCAACCCTCCCAGGCTGGCGCAAGGGACTTGCACTGGCTGAGCACACCGTTAGGATTGCGCTCTTAGTTACTTGCTCTGGAATGATGGCTGCCTAGTTTCCTCCCATCTTTCTTTCTCATCTGCATTGCTGCTGTTCCATCAACTTCTGTGTGCAATTCTAGATTTGCATTTCTACTGTGAACATAATGCTTTATGTGGAAAATGCACAGTCTGAACAATAACTAAGAATGGAAAATAAATGCCAGTAGTCACTCTGGTTAGTACCATAATGCACTGAAATAAGAGAGGATAAAGACTTAGAAGCCATATTTCAATAGATTGATCCATTATCTCAACTGCATTACAGTAGACCATCCATTTCCTAAACCTTATTTATCCAAGTCATCTAATCACTCAGAGTAATGATGTATCTATACTGTAGCTTGGTACTTGTATACAGATGGCACTTTGGACCATTTGTCTAGTCCAGTGTTCCCAAACTGGTGGGTCATGACCCACCAGGGAAACCGGAAGCAGAGCATTCCCCCTTAAGAGGAATGACCCTACAGGGATGGCAGCAACGGCATTGCTGTGATCATGGTACTGCTGCAACCAGGGGGCTTTTTCACTTAACTGGGGTGGTAGTGCTGGTCTTCAGAAGGGTGCAGGGGGCACACAGCTCTCTCTGAGGGCCTCCCCTCTGCTCTAAACAGTGCCTATCCCCGACTAGAAACTGCTTCTGGTTTTCAATCAAAAACCTGACAGAGTGAGGAGGCCTCATACATCATTGACTTCTCTCTGCCAATATTTATTTTATTTTCTGAATTTTTACCCCACTTTTCTCCCAGGGAGGATACCCAAGGTGGCGTTCAATGTTTAAAAACAATAACAAACAAAAACAGTAAAAACTGGAGTCCAATTGATTACAATTAACTAATTAATTGATTACAAAAGTCCAATTGATTACAATTAACAGTCAACCAATTAAAAGTTAATTTAAATGCCTGTGAGTCATGTTCAGTCATCAAATGCAATTCTAAACAAAAATGTCTTAAAAGGACATATAAATGTCTCCAAAAGATCTCCATAACATAAGAACATAAGAACATAAGAACAGCCCCACTGGATCAGGCCATAGGCCCATCTAGTCCAGCTTCCTGTATCTCACAGCGGCCCACCAAATGCCCCAGGGAGCACACCAGATAACAAGAGACCTCATCCTGGTGCCCTCCCTTGCATCTGGCATTCTGACATAACCCATTTCTAAAATCAGGAGGTTGCGCATACACATCATGGCTTGTACCCCATAATGGATTTTTCCTCCAGAAACTTGTCCAATCCCCTTTTAAAGGCGTCTAAGCTAGACGCCATCACCACATCCTGTGGCAAGGAGTTCCACAGACCGACCACACGCTGAGTAAAGAAATATTTTCTTTTGTCTGTCCTAACCCGCCCAACACTCAATTTTAGTGGATGTCCCCTGGTTCTGGCATTATGTGAGAGTGTAAAGAGCATCTCCCTATCCACTCTGTCCATCCCCTGCCTAATTTTGTATGTCTCAATCATGTCCCCCCTCAAGCGTCTCTTTTCTAGGCTGAAGAGGCCCAAACGCCGTAGTCTTTCCTCATAAGGAAGGTGCCCCAGCCCCATAATCAACTTAGTCGCTCTCTTTTGCACCTTTTCCATTTCCACGATGTCTTTTTTGAGATGCGGCAACCAGAACTGGACACAATACTCCAGGTGTGGCCTTACCATAGATTTGTACAATGGCATTATAATACTAGCCGTTTTGTTCTCAATACCCTTCCTAATGATCCCAAGCATAGAATTGGCCTTCTTCACTGCTGCCGCACATTGGGTCGACACTTTCATCAACCTGTCCACCACCACCCCAAGTTCTCTCTCCTGATCTGTCACAGACAGCTCAGAACCCATCAGCCTATATCTAAAGTTTTGATTTTTTGCCCCAATGTGCATGACTTTACACTTACTGACATTGAAGCGCATCTGCCATTTTGCTGCCCATTCTGCCAGTTTGGCGAGATCCTTCTGGAGCTCCTCACAATCACTTCTGGTCTTCACCACTCAGAAAAGTTTGGTGTCTTCTGCAAACTTAGCCACTTCACTGCTCAACCCTGTCTCCAGGTCATTTATGAAGAGGTTGAAAAGCACCAGTCCCAGGACAGATCCTTGGGGCACACCGCTTTTCACCTCTCTCCATTGTGAAAATTGCCCATTGACACCCACTCTCTGCTTCCTGGCCTCCAACCAGTTCTCAATCCATGAGAGGACCTGTCCTCTAATTCCCTGACTGTGGAGTTTTTTCAGTAGCCTTTGGTGAGGGACCGTGTCAAACGCCTTCTGAAAGTCCAGATAGATAATGTCCACGGGTTCTCCCAAATCCACATGCCTATTGACCTTTTCAAAGAATTCTATAAGGTTCGTGAGGCAAGACATACCCTTACAGAAGCCATGCTGACTCTCCCTCAGCAAGGCCTGTTCGTCTATGTGTTTTGAGATCCTATCTTTGATGAGGCATTCCACCATCTTACCCGGTATGGATGTTAGGCTGACCGGCCTTAAAAGTCAAAACTAGCACCTTGAATTGTAGCCCAGAAATGACCTGGCAGCCAGTGTAGTCACTGGAGCTGTGGCCTGCCTGAGTCAAACTGATGAGTCCTGCAACCACACAGACAGCCTCATTCTTCACTAACAGTTTCTGAACTGGTAGCCCCATGTACAGTGCATTACAGTAATCTAATCTAGATGTCACGAAGGCATGGGTTACCATGGCCAAGTCCAAGTGATTCAGATAAGGTTGTAGCTGTCAGATCAGCTGAAGCTGAGCAAAGGCCCCCCCTCGCCACAGTCACCACCTGGGAATCCATGAGCAGCTGTATATATCCAGGAGAACCCCCAGACTGCGGCCCTGCTCCTTCAGAGGGAGTGCAACCCCATTCAGAGCAGGATGATAGTCCAGTACCAACATCGAAGCTTTCTGGACCAGGAGAACCTCACGCAGTCTTATCAGGAAATATTCTCAGCTTGTTTGCCCACATCTAGCTCCCAACTGCCTCTAGGAAGTGATCCAGGATCTCGACTGTCCCCTTGGAATCAGGTGGAAAGGAGAGAAAGACTGGGTATCATCAGCATCCCCAGGGAAAGATATATTGGGAGCTCCTAAATAACCAGCTGTCAATCACAGGGGAATCCCAGAGGCATCATGATTGCCCAGCAAATGTGGTCCCCTGAGTCCCTGACTGACTAGGCAAAGAGTAAATATTAGGTGGAAGTAACTTGGATATACTGTATCCCTGTTGTATAGCGTTTGCCTGCCTGCTATTCTAATCGTGGAAAATATATATACATATATCTGAGTACAAGACTGAAATGCACTTTCAATTTTATTCCAGAAAAAATATGCAGTGCCCCTAGAATCTGGGTCTGAGAAATCAGTCTGGGAAATACTGTTCTGAGGACTGAGAGTACTGAGAATTGAATGGCTAAAACTCCATAGGCATACGGCCTGTGGGTTGCTGCATGTGCTTGTAAACAAGTGCAATAAATGCTTTCATGCATGCCGAGTTACAAATGTGCCACAGTTTAATCCCAAGGGTCTGCTGGACCAAAGCTCTCAGTGCTTAAGTACTAATATGCTAATCCCAAGTCCTGAGTCCAAGAGGTTAATATGTTGCTTTGGTTTTAGTGATTTATTCTGGATACGGCAGCATGCCAGCCTCATACATTCATCCAAAATTGATTCATTCATTTAAGCCTTCGTGCATGAAGGGATGGGGAAGAAGGTGACAAATGCATCTCAGTTTTAAACAAAGGCTGATAAGCAAATAATTCAAGTAATTTATCATGCTTGAAAATGTGTATGTAAAAGGCAGGGGAAGAATAAACAGAAGTAAGTATATGTGCACTGGCCCACATTAGGAAAATAAATGGAATGGAAAAGAAGCAGCTATACATTTGCCTCAGAGGAGGGTGGAGGTATTTGCCTCATTTGTGGAAAAATTCATCCAGATTTTCTCCTTCCTTCGCACAAAGTTAGAGAAACTGTTCCCATTCTGTCTTGGGTCTTGTCAGTGTTAACTTTCCTGTGTCATATTTTTAACCCAGGAAGCCTCTTTCTCTTCTATCTTATCCTAAAGACATCATACAGTCAGTTCTCGTTGTCCGCTAGGATTAAGTTCCTGGGAACCCTAGCAGATAGCAAATTTGCACATAATGAACCATTGATCCTATGGGATCCATGGGGTTAGGTAGATGGGGTACACAGAGGGAGGAAGGGGTATCTTTGCCATCAGAACAATCCAACAGAGACACTCAGGAAGCCAGCAGAGTGCAGCAGGAAGTGCAGAAATCTCTGAATGCTGCAGTGAACTTCCGAATGGCTTCTGCAACCAGTGCAGACCCCCTTAAAATGACCAGCAGTAGCTTCCAGTGGCCATTTTAAAGGGGTCCGTGCTGGTCACTATTGAAGGTCTCTGCACAGCAGATAACAAGAACAGAGGCATGGATAACGAGAGAAGGGAGCAATTCTGCCTCTTGTGGATAAGCAAATTTGGAGATAGCAAATTTGAATATAAAGAGAAATGTCTGTATTTGATGGCAAAGTATAAACAGAAGAACTCCAAAACTAAAATTACACTGCATCTTCACCTCTCAGTACTGGTCCCATCTTGTTTTACTGAATGAAGTTCATCACCAAGTTCTATGCGTTCATGGCCCAAACCTATTCAGACACAATGCTGATGGCACATGGCTGCCGTTGTGAAGTCAGTTATATTCTAAGCCCGTCTAGGCAATGCCGTGCCAGCAACACTGGCACAGCCCTTCCCAGTAATGCCCCCAGTGTCCATGGATACAGAAATCATTGCCCATGGAGTGGCATCCTGACATCTATGCATCATCAGAGTGAAATTGCTACATCAGTGTCCGTGTATCATCAGTGTGATATCTGAGGAACCAAATACCACATCTGCCCAGCCCCAATGCCAGCAACAAGAGAAGTGTCACCAAAGTAAACTAAGCAGTGGGCAGGTAGCCAATGAACACTTTCCTAAAGGTAGACCCCAAATCCCTACTCGTACCCGTCTCGCAGTATACTAGCTTGTTGTGGCCAGAACACTTAAAGACAGTCTGTGATAGGCAAGAAAAACTGTACAATCAGGTGTAAAGCAAAAAATTCCTATCTGGTCCCTAATTGCAGTGGCATACCTAGGGGGCAGTGGGGGCAAATACCCCAGGTGCCATGCCTGTGGGGGGCAGAGCTGCCAGCCTCGCCCTCCCATCACCTGTTTAACTTTTTTTTTTAAGTGAAAGAAGCCAGCAGCTCTGTTGATGAGCTCTCTGATGAAGAAGGGGGCAGCCCAGAATCAAAGGTGGAGAGGTTGCAAATTGCTGCCTCTCTGGCCATGATCCGGTCCGGTCTGGGTCACACACCCCCCCTTTATAGGAGGCAACCAGCTAAGTGCGGACTATTGTGACAGATGGGTGGGCTAAGTCACAAGCTTCCCCAGTTCAGAATGCTGAGGGTTAGAGGTCACATGCAAGCTGCACATCTCTGGCCCCCCCCCCCCTCAGCTTGCTCAGGCACCAATCAGGTGCTTAACCTAATCCCATGCCTCATGCAGGTTGAGATGCTGCCATCTGCATCCATGGCACTCCATGGCACAAACAGATATGTTGGCACTCTCTCAAGGAATCACGTAAGGAAGATTCTCAGTGTTCCCATGTTACAGATAGGACCTTGCCCAAGGTAAATGAGGGTAAAACTGAGCTAAGATTTGAGCACAGATTTGAATCTAACATTTCTACTGAAAACTGTTGTAGTTTTTATTCAAATCAAACTAGTCTTTGTCCAGACCAGAGAAAGCCTGGTGTTGGCCCCCTAAGTCAATAATTAATAATTTTAAGTATTATTAAGTTTCTCATGAAAGAATGAATTCTGATCAAATCTAATCCTCATAGTTCACTAAGCTCACAAATGTTGGGCTGAATTGGAACATGTAGCAGTTCTGTTTTTAAGAATTTGTGGCCACATCTCCTGAGGACCTGCCAGTTTTCTTCTTGTTATTAAATGAAGGCATTGGTGCTGAGCTTGGCAATGTTTCATCTTAGTAGCTACAAAAACACATCCTTAGGACTTAAGCCTAAATGAGGCATATAGGATGCCAATTAGCAAAACATTTTCACAAAACTGACAGTACGGCAAAAATGCAAGTAGTCACACAATGTTTTTCAGTAACCTCTGGCAACCTTCCAAATACAACAAAATGAAGCCTTCCTGCCCTCCTCATCTATTGACAATGTCATCATCCACTAATCATCCACAGACACGATGCTTTAGCTTTGTCTTTGACTCTTTCCTCTTTCTTATTCTTCATATTCAGTTCATGGCCAAATCATGTCACTTCTGTCTTTGCAGCATTGCAAAAAATGCTGCAAGTGCAACCCTTCATCCCTGTCCTTTGGCTAAAAATCTAGTTTACATCCTGATCATATTTCACCTTGACTGCTCCAACCTTGTACTCTGTACTTTCTTGTTTTATCACCTTGGTCTCCTCACCACTGTTCAGCACTCTGCTGTCAAAATCATGCACTACTCTCATTCCTATGATTACTTAAGTTCCTACACAGGCTTCCTGGGTACTTTGGAATCCAGAATGTGGTCCATTACCTTCAAGACCTCCAAATATGTTGCTCCTTAAGACTTTGCTCTTATGTCCTGATATATTCTTTCCCATGACCATTCTTCCAGCTCCACTCCCTCAGATATCTGAGTGTTCCTTGCTCCCTCAAACAATTATGTCCTCTGTTGTCCCTTTTCCCTGGAACTGCACCATAGAACAACTGTTATGCCTCCCCTATCACTTCCTTCAAATTCCTCCTCAGAAATCTAACTTTCTGTGAAGACATTGGCACAACCATCTAATCCCCATACCCTACTGTAACTAAGGCCCAAATCCTAACCCACTTTCCAGTACTGGCATAGCTGTGTCAATGGGACATGTGCTGTATCCTGCAGTTGGGTGTCACTCACGGAGGCCTCCTCAGAGTAAGGGAATGTTTGTTCCCTTACCTCAGAGCTGCATTGCTCTTATGTTGGTGCTGGAGCGGGTTAGGATTGCACCCTAAATCTAGTATGTGTACATAAAAGAGTGAGGCCAGGCAACCCTTTAAGTCTCCCAAAGTAGGTAAAAATGTGGAAAATAGGAAGTGTTCAATTAGTTTCCAGCCCTTTTCACTACAACAAACATGTTGCATTAAATGGGGAGGAAGATGTCAGTATTCTAGCACAGGGGTGTCCAAAGTTTTTGGCAGGAGGGCCATATCGTCTCTCTGACACTGTGTCAGGGGCTGGGCAAAAAAAAAAGAATTAAATTTAAAATTTGAATAAATTTACATAAGTTAACATAAATGAATATATTAAAGATGAACTTATATGATGAATGAAGGTCTTGCAATAGTTCATGGCCTATAAAAGGCCTTGCACAAAACAAGGCTGGCCTTTCATTTGCTGCCACTACTGCCTCACAGACGTGAAACAGCAAGTAGTAGAGGAAGCCCTCATCCCACAGCTCACGCGAGAGGTCAAACAGTCACCCTCATGCTGAGAGCAGTTGCGTCGGGCCAGTGTGGGCTCCAACAAATCCCCAGAGGGCCAGAGGCTCATTGGAGACTGGGGGCTCCCTGAGGGCCGCATTGGGAGGCCTCAAGGGCCGCAAGTGGCCCCAGGGCCGGGGTTTGGGCACCCCTGTTCTAGCATGTGACCCCGTAAAATTCATGAACTGTAAACTGGACCAGGAAGGGTTACATTGAAATCTGAGCCTCATCTAACAATCAGCTACCTCTCGTTAGGTATTTGGCTTCAAATATTTGCAACTGGGCCAACCTGATGTAAAGAATCCCAGCCTGCAAAAGCCAGACATTTCTTTGTCCACACATGCATATCTAATTTGATTCTTGTACATAATATTGGTTTTGCACTAAATGTTGACTGCAGTGTTGCTTTTGCTATGCATATCTATACATTATCATATATTAGGACAGCGCTTCCCAAACTTCCTGGGTGTGCAGCACCCGGTTCCTGCTGCTGCTATTTGCAGAACCTGGAAGTAAGTGCTGATGATGCAACGACATGTACTGTGATGGCATCAGCAGCACTTACTGCCTGGTTCCACTAGCTCAGGCAACCCTGAAATTGGTGCTAAGCATGTAAGGATGGGCAAGAGGGCCCCAAAACCCTGACAGAATGGCCCGTAGCATGTGGAGCAGATCCTCTACCCTGTGGTCTGTTGCATTGTGTTGTGATTGTGCTGCCAAGCAGCTCAGCCAGTGTGCCTCCCACAATGCCCTGTGGACTTATCGTGATGCCCAGTTTGGGAACCTCTGTATTAGGGCCTCTGCATGGAGGCTGCTTCAAATAACCCACACAGTGTTTGCTTGCTGCAGCTCATCACTGCCAAATCATTTTGTTTGTGCAACCACAAATTTTTTCCCCTACCCTACCTCACAGATTGTGGTGGTATGGAGAAAATGTGTGTGGTGACCCATTGCTCACAAACATTTTATCAAGTCACACTTAAAACTGCCATTATGTGGCAGCCATGATCATGTTCATTGACCCTGTGTTCCTATTTCACTAAGGCCCCAATTAGACATGTTGTTTTAGACTCATTTCTCTAAATTGGGTATCCCCCAAACTGACTAAAGCAGACGATGTGATTTTTAGGGCAAAAGGGTGAACAGTGAGGGCAACTGAATTTTTCCTGTACCCACTGCTTAGCCTCTTTCCTCACCCCTGTGCTTTTCTCACATCCAAACTGGTATTGGGGCTGAAGTGAAAGAAGTGTCAGGAGACAAAAAGTAGGGAGGTAAACCAGAAGCAAGGGAAGAGTATATTGAGTTCCCCATCTAATGCTACTTTCATTCTAAAAATCTGATCCACTCTCGTGGCAGAATTCCTCGGTTGGAATGATCAACACTATCACATCTGGTTTGAACCTTAAAAATTACAAAGGAAGGAAATTGCGAGAAGACCTGTGTATTAATCATCTTTTTTTACTTCAGTGCCTGTTCACTTTCATAAACTTTCATTTTTTAATTATAATGCTTCAGCATGATTGCTCAAGAACAAGACATACCTTTAGAAATTTTCCTGTCCAGCGCTTTGCTCTTGTCACAATGCTTCCAGATATCTTGCATGACATTTCATGTTTATGTCAACGTTTTCTTAAAAATATATATTCAGACAGTAGCAGTAGATATTGTGTTATCTTTGGATACAGAGTATGGATAAGGCATATGGGAAGGATAAAAGAGACCAGGGATTTACACTAACAGGAAGGAGGTATGAATGAGTGAGCAAGCAAAGTGCAGGAAAGCTGTTTCAGTGGTGGGTCTTGAGCTTTGGTTTGAAGGAGGAGAGGATTTTTCTTCAGTGGGAGAATGGTCCAAGCGTAGAATTTGAAGGCATGAGAAGAGGAGGCATGGGAGACATAAAAGAGAAGATGTAGTAAAGAAACTACGTACTTGAAACAAAGTTCTGGGAGCTGAGTTGACAGGGCTGGTGAAAGTGGAAAAATGTTGTCATATCAAGACAGAAAAAGATGAGCATGGGGCCACACCAGGCATTACACTGCAGTAAATGCAGATCTGAGAGCAAGTGAATACATGACAGGGAGCAGCAGTAATTTGGGCTCCTTGATGTTTTTCGCTGCATGTTGCTCACGTTGCCCAACATCTATTTGTAACAGACACGTGGTGTATACGTTGACTATGTAATGGGTCTTAAATGAGCGGTTCTGAATGGACTGCAGAGAGCAGACTTGGTAAAGAGGAGGCCAGCAAAGAGTCAAGAAACTAAGTAGGGATCCTCAATTTTCACAATTCTGTACAGTCACAACTAAGAGGCCTGTCATACAGGAAAATAGGCAACATTTGATTATTTAAAACAGAGGAATGGGTAAATATATATTGATTTATTGGAATTTCAGCTTTCCAAAGAAACATTGGTGGTCTTGTGAATACCTCAGTGGGATAATAGAGACATCTACTGGTTAAAATGTGAAATCTCTCTGGAAATGCTGTCTAAAACTTGTTCATGCAATCAGCTTTAGTCTGGTAAAGATACTCCTGTTGATGATGGGCACAAAGAAAATATAACGAGTACATTTAAATGCTATCTATTGACCCTTGGACTTGTACATTGCAAATAAGAAAACAACAAAATCCCCTTGGTTGCAGGGAGAGCTGAATTTGTTTATGAAAGATGCAAAACTGGTAACTGTAAGCTTAACTGTTTATAGTTTATAAATTATAAACATGTAGATATCAGTATAAATACTGTTAATAATAGGCCAGGGGTGTCAAACAGAAAGGGCCCAATCCTATCCAGTTTTCCAGTGCCGGAGCAGCTGTACCAATGGGCATGCGCTGCATCCCGTGGTGGGAAGGTAGTCACAGAGGCCCCTCAAGATAAGAGAACATTTGTTCCCTTACCTCAGGGCTGCATTGCAGCTGCGCTGGTGCTGGAAATTTGGATAGGATTGGGCCCAAAGTCTGCTGGCCAGATACAGTCCCTGGAAGCTCTTTATCTGGTTTCCATGATAACTGGGCTGTCCCAGTGCTGTCGTTTAGCACAATAATTTTGTCTGAGGGCCAAATCCTATCCAACTTTCCAGCCCTGGTGTAGCCATGCCAATGGCGTGTGCACTGTATTCTGTGGCAGGAGGGTGGTTACGGAGGCCTCCACAAGGTAAGAGAACATTTGTTTCCTTGCTTTGGAGCGGCATTGCAGCTACACCAGCGCTCGGAAGTTGGATGGGATTGGGCCCTAACTCTTTCCCCTCACTAGAGCAGTGAGTCCCAGTGAGCACTAAGTCCCATGAGCTGGAAGCCCTTTATCTGGCCCATGTGATAATTGGGCTCTCCCAGCACTACCCTTTCAGCAGGGCTGTCTCTGACAAGGTTCTAGAAGGGAGAGACAAAAGGAGGCCTCGGAAGACAAGGAATACTATGGGGGAAGGGGCAGACCAAGAGGGTTGAGAGAGAGAGAGATGCTATCGAGGTGCTTGGAGAGCTCAATTATCACGTGGGCTGCTCTTTCAGCATAAATTCTGAACCTCTTTGTGTCTCTGTGCCTCATTCCCCTTCATGTGTCATTCTCCACACCCTATAGTGTTGAGCTTCCTGCGTGGAATGAGCAGGAGAGGGGAGAAATAGCCACACGTGATGTTTCTTAATGCATCCCATGGAGCTTGCAAGTAATGAAGCACATTGCCTATGGCAGCTGTTCTCAAACTGGGGCGTTGCGACACCCCAGCCTGAGTCCCTCTGCCTTTACCCCTTTAAGGGGCGGGGATGGGGAAATGCAGCAACATAATGCCCAGGATCGCATAGCTGTTGGGGGACACGGGCTTTCTTTTACTTACACAGCAAAGCGACAAACTCCCAGAGGTGCTTGGAGCCCCACAGAGGTTTCTGCAGGGCTCCCCAACCCTTGGAGAATGAAAAAATAACTATTTTTAGATAGTATTAATATCTAAATATATCTACTAATCTAATTTAGTAATTTTTTAGTAATAGGCCTACTAGTGACCTACTTCCAGTTTGTGATTGCAAAAGCGAAACAGAAACGTATACCAAGATTCAGAGGCTAGCCCAGCCTGGTGGACTTTCTAATGGGTGTGGACCTGCACCCAATGCCCAATGCAACCAATCTCTATAGGCTGTCTTACAGCCCAGTCCTATCCCCAGCGGCTCCACCGGGTGCAGCGGAACCAAAATAGCTACCATTGCATCCAGTGGCACTGCCACTTCGTCCCCTTCCCCCAGGGAAAGCCATAGGTCCCACAATGGGGCTTCTGCACTGGCTATTTTGCTCCACCAGTCCCACACCCCTCCCCGGCCAGTTCCTCCCCCCACCATCTCCCCACCCCATTCTGCCCACTCCCTTCTTCCCCGCTTCAAAAAGGAGTGCTGGCCAACCCTCCATGTGGTGCTGAGGCTCAACACCGACTGGCACTGACCCAGCACTGGGGCCCCTCCTCTCCAAATGCCACGGACATGCCTTGCAGCGTATTTGCAACACCATGCAATGGCTCTGGAGCTCAGCTACGACACTAAGGGTCAATAGGATCGGACCCTTAAGCAGCTACCTTTACATTTCCACTGAGTTCATACATTAATTTTCTAATTGCACAATCAGGGGCGCAATCCAGAGGGCACCCTGGGCCAACACAAGTCCCATGCACTGGTGCATCATCATCGCAAAAGTGCTGTAAAGCACTTTCACACTGATGTATTACGAGGGAGGCTGGCGCACGGACATGCGCCAACCTCCAGAGGCCAAATAAGACCTTGTTGCGCTGGTGGAAGGGTAAGTATGCAACAGCTTTTCCAGACTGGCGCAGTGGTCTGGGGTGGCATGGGGAGGTCTGGGGTGGGGAGGAGGTGGGGAAAAGGTGTTTCAAAGTGGGGGAGGGACCATGGGAGGGCGGGGAGCAGAAGACGGGACCAGAATCTGGGACTTATGCCGGATCCTAGCCCCGTTCCTGGGCGGGCTGGGCTAGCCCCAGGCTGCTTGGATTTGTACCACCAATTTAGGTGGTGCAGATCTGAGTAGCCCCTTTGGAGCTGCTGCAGTGTTACCTGGGGTAAGGAGGAACATTTCCCCTTGCCCTGGGCTGGTCTGCAGTCAGCCCCAAACTTGTACTAGATAGAGCGCAGGCTGCTGGTCTTCCAGTTCCAGCGCAAGTTAGTATTGCGTTGCCCATCTCATTCATTCCAAAGTTATTTTTCCCAGATGTGGAAAGCCCCAAGTTTAGAATCTGGTGAAACTTACTAGGTGACTTTGAGAAAATCTGTATCTCTAAGCCTGACTTATATCATAGAGCTGTTATGAGACTGCAACATCACTCAACAACTGGGTGGGATATAATTGCCATTGATAGCCCAACCCTGTTCTGGATTGTGCAAGGGAGGGCACCAGGATGAGGTCTCTTGTTATCTGGTGTGCTCCCTGGGGCATTTGGTGGGCCGCTGTGAGATACAGGAAGCTGGACTAGATGGGCCTATGGCCTGATCCAGTGGGGCTGTTCTTATGTTCTTATTGGGCTGTCAGGGCAGGGAGTTAGACAGCAGAAGAGCCTTTCGCTGTCACAAAATGGCTGCCAGCGGAAGCTCTCCACCCTTTTTGTCTTCTTGGACTTGTGTCAGCTACAGAGCTCCTTCTTGGCACTGCTGCAACAAGGGGAGGGTAGGTTGTGGCTCTGAGAATCATTAACTGTTCTACTTCAGCACCATTTAACCAAAAGACTAGTTACTGCGAATTTCATTCTCTACATAAAAGTAAAAATAAATGTGTAAAATTCTTTTTTTAATGCTGTCTAGGCAACAAATTGTGTTGAAATCTGTAGCAAAACAAACTGCCACCCTCTTGCTTGGTGTTACTTTGCTTATTCATCTAATTCTGGTAATCTAACAATTAGTACATATCAGTGCCTCAAATATCAGTCTTCATTTCTTGTTGCTAAAAAAAGAACTTGGCTAGGCTTTGGATCAAAATTATATAAATACATGACATCATCAAGAAGTGTACATTAAGAGACTGATAAATGCCACTGCATGTGTTTTCTGTAACAGCATATTCAGCACCACATTTGTGGACAGTTCACCAAACTGCCAGTTTGTGCAATCTCCATAGCTGTAGCTCAAGCTGTAGCCTCAACTTGAGCATTTTTCAAAACCCCATAAAAGCCAATGAGCATTCTGGGTGTGCACATTAGGACCAGTGATGCATGATGTTAATTTGACCTGATATATTTAGATAGAAGTTTCCAAAACAGCCAGTACAGCCACGAAACAGTAATGAACATTGCTTAATGAGGTAATTAGTTCCACTTGCTGGGGGGGGGGGAGAGAGATGTTGTTCCACAACTTTACTCCATTTTCTAGAGTGAATCTCAGTAAAGAAAACTCTTTGAAAAAGTTATACACCAGTTCTTCCTCTAGCAGCCCCAATCCTGTCCCTCAGAATTCTATAGCATACAGCGCACGCCAATGAATTGCGCACTGCATGCTATGGGGGGGGAAAAAACCAGAAGATCAATGAGATGTAAGTAAAGAGATGTAAATTAAAAAGGTAAGCCTCCTTCTGGCCACCTATGGTTTTCCTTGGACCCACACCAGCTATGTAGCTGACATAAGTCCAAGGAGAGGAAGGGAATGGGCTGGATAATGGGTGATAGGATCTGGCATGAGCTTTTGCCACCAAGATCCATCCCTTTCAGCCTGCTCCCCACCCACTGCCCTCCTACCCCCACCCTGGTCCACAGCCAATCTATGCCATCATGTTACTTGGGCTACAGAGCACCTGGCTGAGTCTGGTGCATACATGGTGCCACTGGCCATTTTCCCGAATGGCTCCATTGTGCATAATATTGTCATTATGCAATATTAGACTGCAATCCTAAATACACTTCCCTGGAGTAAGCTACATTGAACACAGTGTACTTTTGAGTTGACACATATATAGGATTGTGATGCTAGTCATGTTTAAGTTCCATTGACAACCATGGGACTTAAGCCCAACAAGCTTGCACTGAATTGGAGCCATTGGCTTTACAAAGCATTTCTTAGGGTACCAACCAAAAGCAAAGCATTTGGACTATTTTGTCAGCCATCTGTGACTGGAAATAGCTGTCTTTTATGCTACAACATAGCATTCTATGTATCTGAACTTTTTTGAACAAGTTAGTAATAGGCTTTTAAAAACTAAAAATCACTATTTGGAAGCTGCGTGTGAGAAAATGTTTTGGATATCTTATATTATGTCCTATGCTGCGTCACGTCTGTTAATTATTCATGTGCATCTGTTAATTATTTATGTGATATTTGTAAGCATGCACTTTGCAGATTTTCTATTGCTAATGTGATATTTAGCAGCAAACCCTAACTCAGAGCCAATTGAAATCAATGGAGAGACTCATATTGAATTTAATAGATTTTAGCTCATTTCCCCAATTGTTCAAATGACTCTTCTTGTGCATTAAGTACATGCTGTTGACTTTCCATTGATCATAAAACTATTGATTTTCTGTCTGGATGGCCTCCCATGCTTCATCAAAATAAAAATTGCCTCAGCTGACTTAATATTTCTCCCTCATATTGACAATGCATCTTTACAGTGCTTGTAATCTGTCATACATAAACAAAATGATATTGTAAAAATATAGTCTGTTGCTTACAAACAAAAAGAAGTCAATAGGTCCTGATGAAATTAACCAAGAGCAGTGTAACATTTTTTTCCTCAAAGTTGGTGGAGATATGTGAGTCTAGATCAAACTCAGCTAATCACAATCTGTGTGACTTCTTTCATGGACAAGGTGGTGGAACAGAGCACTATAATGACTGATGGGGAAGGAGAATAGGGTGTCTGTTTAAAAAAACTGGATAAAATTGAGTTAGCAATGAAAATAGGATAATCGACTCATAGGACTGGTTCAGAACATGTATGCATATGATTGTGTATTATTCATTATATTAATACCCTGCTTGTCACCCTAACTTGACTCCCAAAGCAGCTTATAGTTAAAATGTACACACAAAGATAGACTTACAATAAGCAGGGTCATTTGGTCTTTGGCTGCATATGCATGTGCTGCAATTCTAAACACACATTCTAGGGAATAAGGGTACAATCCTATGGTGCCCTTGCACTGGTGCTGAGCTCCAGCAGTGGAACTGGGTGTTATAAATGTGCTGTAAATTTACGGCACATTTACATTTACGGCGTGCCAGCACCGGACAAGCGCCAGCTGGCACTGGGTCCAGCACCGGCTGAAGGATGCCATGCGGTCACCAGAGGAAAGAAGGACCTCCTAGCAGTGATGCAGGGTGTGGTGGGGGGAGAACCAGCCCGGGAAGGGGGTGGAAAAGCTGACACAGAGGTTCTCTTGTCAGTGCAGACATGAGAAGCCCCATTTCAGGGCCTGGGGTTTTCCTCAGGGGAAAGGGATGAAAGTCCCCCCAAAGAGACCTCCAGTGCCCTCTGCGGGGCTGCTGGATACAGCGGTCACCATTTTGGCACCGCTGCAACTGGTGGTCCCAGCAAGGATAGGACTGGGTGTGCCTTGATGCTTCTTTATGATCTCTTGGTCACTTAGCTTTGGATGACAGTTAAATGCAGGAACCATCTCAGTTGTTTGAACTGACTTCAGGTGCTATGAAAGTTCAGTCTGTGGTGATTAATCTGTGGTGCTCATTCGCACATATAAACCATCATTCAGTGCAGCAGTCAAGAAGCGATGAACATGCATTTGATTAGGTGTGCTATTCTGAGTGATGGTTAATATACAGCAGAGAAGAGGGACATAAGAGAGCTCAGCTGGGCCCTGGATGATCCTCGCTTCATATGCTCAACTGAACATGTCCTGTGAAACACGTGGTCCTGTGCCATCAGATCAAAAGGTCCTAGATCAAAAGACATAGACCCATTTTTATTATTCTGTTAAAGGACCATGTATAATCATTGCAATACATAAAGACGTACTAACACAAATAATGCATGGAGGCATGTTTAAAAATAAAAGAGGACAATACAGCATGTATCAGAGAGACAGGAAGAATACTGCTTTGGGCACATGGAGTGTTTGCTGCATGTTAGCTTTTTCTGTTCACAGATTACAATAAGTGGGTTTTAATAACAGTGGTTTGAATTTGATTGTATAAAACGACTTGGTACACAGGTGAGAGAGATGGAAGAATTTCTACTGTATGGCATATTTTATGGTTTCATTCTTCCTGTTCCCCTTTATATATAATGATGATCAAATTGTTCTGTTATACTGATGGATGACATGAAGTAGGAAATGAGGTGCATAGGAACAAGGCCAGTGTTTAATGCCAGTTAAAAATTGGAGATCTACCAACGAGATGTACTCAATATTTAGCACTAAGGCAAAAGGAAGGCATTCTTTATTCACCAGTCACTTCGCGAAGCCAGAGTTTTATCTAGAAATGTTTTCAACATAATACCTGCCTCTCTTCTTGTAACGGGAATGAAATATAATGCCCAAGAGAACCTATTTTATGTGCAGAATTTCCTGGTAAAGACAAAAAAATTAAGGTTTCTCCTG
Organism: Tiliqua scincoides; assembly: GCF_035046505.1. Taxonomy (NCBI): domain Eukaryota; kingdom Metazoa; phylum Chordata; class Lepidosauria; order Squamata; family Scincidae; genus Tiliqua; species Tiliqua scincoides. Next base: position 37,361,298 of record NC_089824.1, on the reverse strand, counting down.
ACATAAAATAATTCACTGGGGTTTTACTTTGTTGCTTTGTCTATGTGGTAAAAAAAGATAGGACAACAGAGAGATGTCATTCCCTCACCTGTGGTCTGAAGTAGTACAATCTATTCTAGTACAGTTGTGCGCCACTTAACAACGGGGATCAGGACCTCGATCCCTATTGTCAAGTGGCACTTGATGCAATCTGAACCTTCCACAGGGAAGGGGATGCTCTGCTCCCCTTGCCTCTGAAGGGTTGTCTGAGCCTCCCAAAGGCAGTGCACATTCAAGCGTTGCCTCTGCAAGGCTCAGACTGAGGGGAATCCGGTTTCACAGAGGCACAGACAACCCTCCGGAGGCAAGGGGAGCTCTCCCTCGCTTTAGGAGGTTTGGGGTGTGCGCCCCCGACGACCACGTGACCACACATGGTCATCACATATGTGATCCCGGCATTAGTCGGAACGTCACTAAGGGGCACACACCTGTACTTCAACATTCAACCACCTCATTCTGCTGTATGTACAGACCAGGCCTAAGAGCAGTTGGCAGTTGTTGTTATTGGGAGTTTTTTTTAAACAAAGAGAGAGAAAAAGAGAGAGAGGCTGAAAAAAATGAGGTGGTAGAGTTCTAAGATGGTAGAATGCACTTCACCAATTCAGACTACAGTTGGAGAGCCACATTCTTTAATGCACTCCTATGTAAAAAGCTCCCTGCAAGCAGAAAACTAGTACAACACTGATAAGGCTAGACTTTAACTCTTATCCTTGATGTATTAGTTTTCTACTCGCATGGAGTTTTAGCATGAAAGATGTGTGTTTTACAGACATCTCTCTAACAAAGCCGCTCAATAATGTAAACAGTGACGCAAAGCTTAAGCTTATTGTTTTGTTTCTAAGGGCACCATTTGTGCACCTAAATAAAGAGGACAAGAAGGATAAATAAAAACGCAGGAGCCCTTATATAGCTTTACTTTCCTCAAATGGCTCTGCCTCTTACTTCTAGAACAAAATGAGAACAAAATGGCTAGTATTATAATGCCGTTGTACAAATCGATGGTAAGGCCACACCTGGAGTATTGTGTCCAGTTTTGGTCGCCGCATCTCAAAAAAGACATAGTGGAAATGGAAAAGGTGCAAAAGAGAGCGACTAAGATGATTACAGGGCTGGGGCACCTTCCTTATGAGGAAAGGCTACGGCGTTTGGGCCTCTTCAGCCTAGAAAAGAGACGCTTGAGGGGGGACATGATTGAGACATACAAAATTATGCAGGGGATGGACAGAGTGGATAGGGAGATGCTCTTTACACTCTCACATAATACCAGAACCAGGGGACATCCACTAAAATTGAGTGTTGGGCGGGTTAGGACAGACAAAAGAAAATATTTCTTTACTCAGCGCATGGTCGGTCTGTGGAACTCCTTGCCACAGGATGTGGTGCTGGCGTCTAGCCTAGACGCCTTTAAAAGGGGATTGGACGAGTTTCTGGAGGAAAAATCCATTATGGGGTACAAGCCATGATGAGTATGCGCAACCTCCTGATTTTAGGAATGGGTTAAGTCAGAATGCCAGATGTAGGGGAGGGCACCAGGATGAGGTCTCTTGTTATCTGGTGTGCTCCCTGGGGCATTTGGTGGGCCGCTGTGAGATACAGGAAGCTGGACTAGATGGGCCTATGGCCTGATCCAGTGGGGCTGTTCTTATGTTCTTATGTTCTATCTATTGGAAGTACTACCTGAAATAACTGGTGATGATGTTATCACACATGCATGTGCTGCAGTGAAATTAGAACAGTGTATACAGGTGGGTCCTCAATATCCACAGGAGATCTGTTCTCAGACCCCCCAGGGATACCAAAAATCATGGATGATCAGGTCCATGATTTTTGGCCCCATAAACCCTCCAAAGCCTGTGGGCTTCAGCATGGCCATTTCAGATGAAAAAACACTACTTCTGGTTTCCTGAGGAAAACTGGAAGTGATGTTTTATGCCAAATAAGGCATTCTGAAGCCTGAGGAAGCCCCTGGAAGCTGAAACGGCCATTCTGAAGCCCACAGAGGCAGCGGGTGGATGTGCACTGCCTCTCTGGGCTTCAGAAAGACTTCCAGAGGTGACCAGAGTGCAGCTCTGGTTGCCTCCAGAGAGCAAGACTGGCTCACCGCTGGTCTTGGGGACAAGATCGGTGTTGAGCCAGATCAGTGAATACACAATCCACAGATACGGAGACCCTACCTGTAATTTTACACAATCCCCTGTAATTGTTTGTGCCAACTGCAGTTGTTAGAGAGTGATTGGTACTGGAGAGATAATGACAATCAGTTACCCAAACTACTCTGATTCAGGATTTCTTTTACAGCAGACTTGTGATTATCTCTCAGAAACAACCATCTCTATTATGATGTATTTAAAAAGTGGTCTTAAAAATCATGTCTGCTATTGAACCAGTATTAGTATCTTGGCTGGGAAGGAAAGCACCTTTTGAAAAAGGTACTCTGGAAAAGAATCACAGGTTGTACATCACAGGTTATGCATGCTACATGTGTATGTTCCGCAAAGTAGGTAAAGTCATAGAGAATTCTGACTTGCGGATTATAACTGGCAAAGTCCAGTCTGGTGTCTCTAGTGCTAATGGCGATTGCCTTGCCCTGTGTCAGAATAAGGGACAATATGGAATAAGCAGAAGGATATTTGTAAACATAAGAGGGGCTGTAGTGGAGTAGAGCTTCAGTCTGGCATTGCTAGACCTCAGAACTGAGGCACTCCATTGGGATCCTTATATTGTACTGGAACCATGATCCACTAGTTCCTACAAGCAGGATAGAGTTCTTTTCTTCTGCATCAGCTGTACTTTTAGGGTGCAATCCTAACCCCTTATGTCAGTACTTTCCAGCACTGGCATAGCGGTGCCAATGGGACGTGTGCTGCATCCTGCAGTTGGGGGGCACTCATGGAGGCCTCCTCAAAGTATGGGAATGTTTGTTCCCTTACCTCAGAGCTGCAGTGCCCTTAAGTCAGTGCTGAGGTTAGGATTGCACCCTCAGACTGATATACAGATGTACTTCTTTGTTCCTTTACGTTTTGACAGAACACAGACCATCAATAGATGGTTTTAAAGGAATAATTTCTCAGAAGTATGTATAAAAGAAGTTTTTTCCCCTATACTTCACTGTCTAAACTGAACTGAAAACAGAATTGAGAAGAGAGCAGTTTGCTTTAGTACTTTTAATGGAAAACAGAAATTACTTAAGGCATTTTTATGGAGGAAAAATTGCATTTCTAAATACAGCACTTTGGTAAATTTGTTTAACTGTAAGATTTTCTCAAATCATTTGAAGGCTGTCCATTTTCTTCCAACAAATAATTGAACAGAGTGCTAAAAATATACACGAAATACTGGAAGAGACTTCTTTTTTTCCTTATGCGTCTCATACGCATAAGAGTATGAGAATTATTTAAAAGATTGTGAAATACATTCATTTCTCATTATATCTCTCTCATTCATTGTTGTACATAGTGGTCTTATCAGTATTATTTAGGTTCACAAAATGGTTTTCATAACAAAGTAAATGAAAAGACAGTTCCCTGTCTAGAGGGCTTGCGATCTTAAAAAAAAAAACTACAGAAGACACATCAGCAACAGTTACTAGAAAAAAGCAGTGTTGGGATCAAATTGGGACAGAGCCCAATCCTGAGCTTTTTAGCGCCAGCGGCATGAGCGTACCACCGGTGCTGGGTGAGGTAAGCATACCGTAAAGCCCATTTACAGCATCCTTTGTGTAGGGGTCGCTGGCACTGGTCTAGTGCAAGTAAGTGCTGAGCCCAGTGCTGGACAGATGCTGCCCTGAGCAAGGGAAGAGCTATGGACAGCAGTAAGGTTTGTCGGGGTGCGGGGAGGCATTCCTTGATGAGGACAGAGCGGGGAGGTGGGCAGGGCAGGAGGAGGGACCTGGGCAGGAGGGGGTGGAACCGGCAGAGCACTAGTCCGTGAGATCCAATGCTCCATGTTGAACTGAAAAGCCTGAAACTGAGTTCATCAAGTCTGTGCCGTGAAAATAGCCAGCACAGACTGGAGGGGACCCACTGTGGGGCCTGTGCCCTTACCCATGGGAAGGGGACAAATGTCCTCTTTCCCCAAAGAGACTCTGGCAGCTGCCACAGTGCCCATAAGATGCAGTGGTAGCCATTGTGGCGCCGCTGCTTCTCTGGGCGCCGGGCAGCTTAGGATTGGGCTGTTGGTTCACCCACTGACAAGAGCATCTTTTACAGCTGGTGCTGACTGCTTTTCAGCAGTTAGCACCAACAAAACACAACTTCCACTGCTGCCCGTCCCCATTAGGATCGGGCTGTTAGCCCACTTAGCAGGAGCACAGTAGCTATTTTCTTATAAATCATTTGTACGTTTTCCCAAACTGTGTCATAACACTTTTCTATTTTTTTTTTTTTACATTAAAATTAAGTGCCAGCTTATACACATATTTCAGGGTTGGTGAATTTGTGCTAAAGAGCCAAGGCAAAGTGTATCAGTACAGACAGTTTCCATTTCCAGAATTTACCAATTTGGTTTTTCTCTGCCGCACAGAGAGGTCATTTCATCTTGTGGCGCATGTAATTTCACTGTGGTCCTTGAATTTGTTTTTATTGCCCAGTAGGCACCTCTATTGTGATAAATCTCCTGTATGCCTTTTCTAGGTTTGTGGCTTTCTGAAATGTATTTGGAATCATATTCCACCCTTTTTGTAGAAGCTCAGTCCTCATCATGTTAATCCAAATAAGCAAAAAATGGAATACTCCTTCTACTATTTAACACAGTGTAGACCTGCTTCCTTCTCCCAAGGGGGGACCTCCACATCCAGTGGATTTGAGAAGGCCATGTAGTTGGTGGGGAGTATATTCAGAGGTGGGTCAGTGTCAGTGATTTGTTTAATTTTGTCCTTTAACACCTTGATGCAAAGTTTAAATCAACACAAAATGACATCCAGCTCTCTGTTATTGACAGGTTCCAGCATGTCATTTCAGCATGCCCAAATAAATCTCTGTTCAAATTTTCTTTCTCCCCCTGCTTTAGCCTTGGGTAAAAGCCCTCCTTGCACCCTCTGCCAATGTGGGAAAGTAGTGGAATACCAAAGTCATCTGCCACTTCAGTATGTCCCCTGGAACTGACAATAGTGGAATCTCCCCTCTGTGTCATTATCTTCTCCTGGCCCTTCTTACTGACAGCTGCACTGGGGTTGCTCTACTTTCTCGCTGTATGCCCCTAGTTATGTCCTCCTGCTTTACGAGCCTGTTACCCTACTCCTCCAAGCTCTCCACCATTCCCTGTTACTTTTCCCTTCCTCTCCCATCCAGGTTTCCTCCCCAGCCAGTCTCTCTCTGTCCTCCTCTATCTCCACCAATCTTTCCATTTTCTCTTCATTTTATCTCAACCCTTTTCTCAACACCCTTACTATAAAGGTCTTTCCTCGTGCCCTTGATAAACTTGGCAACAGATGGTATTTACAGAGCACCCACAAACTATTTCAGGGATCAGGAGGAATTAAGTCAGCAGCTGTGTTCAGACTCTTTGGCGGTTCTACTATGAATTAATCTATGAGGATTCTGGCTATCGTGGCTCTTGAAATGTATTGAAAATGATGACCTGCAATGCTATTTGTGTCATATTTCTGTAGTTAAAATATCATGCATCCATTATGATTTACTAACCACAGTTTTGCTTATTTTTGTTTTACAGATTTTGGCCATTGTATCTATTCTGTTCATTGTATTGTCAACCATTGCTTTATCACTCAACACTCTACCTGAGCTTCAAGTAATTGATGAATTTGGACAGCTAAATGACAACCCCCAGCTAGCACATGTAGAAGCTGTGTGTATAGCGTGGTTTACGATGGAGTATCTATTGCGCTTCCTGTCCTCTCCAAACAAGTGGAAGTTCTTCAAAGGTCCATTAAACGTGATTGACTTGTTGGCCATTTTGCCATATTATGTCACAATTTTTCTCACGGAGTCTAACAAGAGTGTACTGCAGTTCCAAAATGTCCGCCGTGTGGTCCAGATATTCCGTATCATGAGAATACTAAGGATCCTTAAACTTGCCAGACATTCTACAGGCCTTCAGTCTTTAGGATTTACCCTCCGGAGGAGTTACAATGAATTGGGTTTACTAATATTATTTTTAGCAATGGGAATTATGATATTCTCCAGTCTTGTGTTTTTTGCTGAGAAGGATGAAGATGCTACCAAATTTACCAGCATCCCTGCATCATTTTGGTGGGCCACCATCACAATGACTACAGTAGGTTATGGTGACATTTATCCAAAGACTTTACTAGGTAAAATAGTTGGAGGATTATGCTGTATTGCTGGAGTGCTAGTAATAGCCCTACCTATCCCCATCATAGTAAACAATTTCTCAGAATTTTACAAGGAGCAAAAACGACAGGAGAAAGCTATTAAAAGAAGGGAAGCACTTGAGCGAGCAAAAAGAAATGGAAGTATTGTTTCAATGAATCTAAAAGATGCCTTTGCTCGCAGCATGGAATTGATTGATGTCGCCGTGGATTCTGTTAAGACTGAGGAAGCAGCTGATTCAAAGGAAGCCCATGATGATAACCACCTATCTCCAAGCCGGTGGAAATGGGCCAGAAGGACAATGTCTGAGACAAGCTCTAATAAGTCCTTAGAGAACAAATACCAGGAAGTGAGCCAGAAAGATTCCAATGAACAACTAAACAACAATGCAGCAACCTCCAGCCCCCAACACCTGAGTGCTCAGAAACTCGAAATGTTATATAATGAAATTACTAAAACTCAGTCTCAGCCGAATTTGAACAATACTTACCAAGCCCCATCAGCAAAGCCTTCCCAGTACGAGGAGGAAATAGAAATGGAAGAGGTTATCAGACAAGGAGAACCGTTAACACTGGAATCTAGAGAGATTGTAACTGACATGAGAAGTACTTCTAGCATTGACAGCTTTGCCAGCTGTGCTACCGATTTCACCGAGACAGAGCGGTCCCCGCTTCCTCTGTACACCAGCTCTCAGATGATGCAGCTGAGGTTCCCAATGGAGTCTGTCCATTTAGAAGACCAAAGAGCAAAGAGTTCTCAGTTGTTATCACTCACAAGAGATAAAATGTTTGCACCCAGAGACATCACCTTTGAGTACTGCCCGGTTGAGTCAGCCGTGAGCCCTGACAACACTGGCTCCCAATCTCTGCTTCATGGTCATTTGCACTTTGACAGTGGTATGGAGAGTCCGAAAAGTTCTCTAAAAGGAAGCAATCCATTAAAATCCAGGCCCCTTAAGGTTAATTTCAAGGAAAACAGAGGCAGTGCTCCACAAACACCACCAAGCACTGTCAGGCCATTGCCAGTAACAGCAGCGGCGGACTTCATGCAATCGACCCCTCAGCATATCAGCACAATTCTCCTGGAAGAGAATTCACCCCAAGGGGAAAGACCCTTGATTGGTGCTGATGCGCCTGTGCTTTGCCCAGGAACTTCAAATAAAACACCTCCTCTGTTTCCAAAACAGAAGCTTTTTACTTTCCCCTCAAAAGAGAGGAGAAGCTTCACTGAAATAGACACTGGAGATGAAGATGATTTCCTGGAGATTTCTGGCATAAGAAATGAAAAACAACAGGATATCAAGACAAACTGCTTTGGGGATAAACACAAAGATGGCAATCATTTAACAGGAGAGCCTCGAGTCAGCTCTTCACCCAAAAGCTTGGGTCACAACTGTACTCAAGACATTTGCCATGTTGGGGGGGAAGTGAAAGTAGACAATAGCCAAGAAAGTCATAAAATGGAAAACCATTTGTTTTCTCCAGAAATCCATTCAAATCCTGGAGACACTGGTTATTGTCCCACACGAGAAACCAGCATGTGACTAGTTAAGAGAGCAATAATTGCAAAAACTTATTTATTAAAACCACAATTAGTAATGCCTGTGAACTAAAACATGGGAAGCCTCAAAAGTACAAAAAATGTTATTTTTGCATGGCATGAAGAGTTGTTTAGTTTAAGTACTGTTTTAATTTAAAAGTGGAAATCTGCTTTTTTGTAACAAAAATAGGAGAAAAAATCAGGAAAAAAAATGATGCAAGAACACTGAGTAAAATAAAGAGCTCTTTTAGGAGCCCATCTTCTGCAATGTCTGACATTTTTGATCCTTTCACTTTTGATTGTAGATAAGTTTTTAAAAACTCTTTAAACTTTTTTTTCCTCTTGGTTACAATGAATTTTGGAATTTGCACATGAAAGGACGAAATGTCAATGTATGTGTTCATAATGGTGTGAAACAAGGTGCTTTGAGCCTGCAAAATGCATACATTTGTAAATAGTTTTGGGGGGGAGACTTATAGTTATCAAGGATGTGTGGAAAACATGTTTCTTGGGACACACAGGTACTTCCTTCACAGCCAGCTGCCTGGAGGATTTGTACAGACTTATGTTGCAAAATTGCAACTTCTTCTTAAAGTATCTCACCTACCTTGCTTTCTATTTAAAAGCTCATCAAGTATAAGCTGCTGAAGTAAATTACAATGTCTGCATTTATTTGTGAAGTTAGTCATAGCTCCACATTTTTATTTCCATAGACTTCACAGGATGCACTTGTAAGTTTGCATAAAATTCTGTTCAAATTGTGCAAGATTTAATGACCAGAAATTGAAAGTTTGATTTAAGAACTGCCAAAATCAAAACAAAGACAAATATACCATTATGTTATATAATGAAATTATTTCCAAGGCAATAAAATGTGCCAAATGGCCACAAACAGTGATTATTTTATATGAAAAAGTTTCTGTCATAGCCACAATCACTGTATGCACTATTGTCAAAATTTTATTATTTTAGAAAACAGTTTTTATTGTATATTCACTCCTGATATCTCATTGGGAGTTCTGTGTCATTTTGCCCACCGCTTAGAATCCAATTTTTAGATCTTTCTTAATTTCAGAATACCCAAGAAACCCTACATGAATCACTAGCAAGAGAAGTAGCTTAATGAGCAAAGTCAGAAAATACTTATAATTTTTTTTCTGTGTGCTCAAGCTCTGTCATAACTTTGGAAGAGTGATCTTGAATTCAAACTTTGCTTTGAGTATGTTGACTCTATCAGGTTTTTCATGTACCTCTCACAGTTAGCATATTGGTAAACCACTTCATTTGAAATTGTCACTCTTTGTGGTTTCTGCTTTGTAAAGACCACATGGCAAAATGTCAGTTTTTAAAATTCTTTTATGGACCAAATAACAAGCACAGGAAATGTTATCATTTTTAATTTGTAGTTTGAATTTATTTCAATAATTGCCTTTGTTTTTTAAATAAAGTATCTCCAGGAATGAATTGCAACCCTGGAGTAAAATGTCATTTCTGTAAAATGATGGCTGGTCATTAAGTCTCAAAGTCACAAATTTGTCCTTCATGGCTGTCCAGGTAATTCTAGTTCTGCATACGATTTAACTTAATTATGTGGCACTCTGCTTAATCCTTTTCAATGACCTCCATTCTGTTTCATAAACCCTATTTCTTTCTTTGCCTGGTCTTATTGGTAGGTATTCTCATTGACTGAGATGGAATGCTAGCCAGCTTTTTTAATGCACTGCTCTGTAATTTCTGTGCACAGTCCTGTTTGCTCAACCTTTATAATAACAACCATATGAAGACCAAAACAAAAAACAGTCTTGGCCTCAGGTTGAAACTTCCATTTAAGCCAATTGGAGCTTGATCAGTGATTTCAATGAAGTTATGGCTTTCCTCAGAATAGCTATCCAGAGAATCTCATTGGCTGTTCTTGTGCTAAGCTCCCAGTGCTAAAATATGCTCTTTGCGTATGAAATACTGCCATCCTCCCTATCTTCAGAATGCTGCTGATATTCCGTGTGAAGTAGATTGTTACTGATCCCATTTTACTGATGATCAAGGCTGCAATCCTGAGCACTCTTTTCTGGGAGTAAGCCCCATGAACACTGTGAGACTTATTTCTAAGTATATATGCATAGGATTGTACTGAATGGTGGCTTATAGTCACTTGTTTCAGTTCATAAATAAGTTAAATGTGCTTCTCAAGCCAAGTCCATCACACTATACCCTGGAAGTTTTTGCTACTAAAAACCGAACCCAGAAAGAGCAAGTTCATAGGCTTTGTGGCCTCACATGTGTTGCTAGCAATTCAGTTGCGATTCCCATGGTGTCAGTATAATCCGCACAAGAAGATGACTCTGAAGCAAATCAAAAGGCATTTTGTGCTGATTTCAGAATCATGATTTTTTCCTGTTGGCACAGAGAAACATATAAGCCTCATTCATTTTATAGAACATATGGGCCTCTCAATAAAGGTGTCACCACTTAATGATCAGTGTCCTCACCCCCCAACTGATGGTAGAACTAAGGCTTTACTAAAGAGCCATGTTGCCCTAAAATATGCCATCTGAACTGCATGGTATACAAGCAGTGCTATGTTGTACTAAATTCTAAGCTTGTTTCTGTGTTTCTCTGGATTCACTAGCTTCATAGGGAACAATAACATCTAGCTTCGTTACCACTTCCTAGTCTTTAAAATGGAAAATTCCTAGCAGTGTTACATAGCAGGCTTTGATATGTACACATATGGATTAGCGGATTTTATTTCAATAGAATTATATTGCTTTTATTCCAAAAGGGTCCCCAAATTAAAGTAGCTTTCTTTTCCATGCATGAACTATTTGATGGAATTTTTAAATGCTGAAATATTTGTCCTTCCAGGTAATGCATTTAATATGACTGGGCCTATTGGATTTTTCCTACTAATTTATGCACAGTTCTGGAAAATAGTTTGTCACAATAAACATAATAGAAAGAAAGTGAAGAACCACTCTCATAGTACAGCAAGACATACACCTGCAACAGAGACGGGGAAAGTCAGAGTACCTGTGAGTACACAAGGCATGCTTAAAAACAAAGTATATCTATGCTGTTCACTTGTAGATCTTGATTGCTTCAAGGCCATCACTAAGGCTTTTGTTCCAACCTTCATTCACCTGTGTTGCTTGTACATCAATAATTATGGTTCTCAAGGGTCTGTAGTGATTCTCACTGTATTGAGAGTACAACAGCAAAATGCCCACTTGTATTAGTAGTGGGAGAGTTACCAACTGAGGTCACAATCATCTAGATTCCCCAAATAAAGACGAGTTCAGCTATTTGGAATGACAGCCTAAGGGCGCAATCCTAACCCCTTATGTCAGTACTTTCCAGCACTGGCATAGTGGTGCCAATGGGACATGTGCATCCTGCAGTTGGGTGTCACTCACAGAGGCCTCCTCAAAGTAAGGGAATGTTTGTTCCTTTACCTCGGAGCTGCATTGCCCTTATGTCAGTGCTGGAAAGAAATACAGTGCTGGACAGCACTGATATAAGGGGTTAGGATTGTGCCCTAAGAAGTTAGCAATAGTGGACAATGTTACTTTTCTAACTATATAAGATCATGCTGTATTTTCAGCACCACTGGTTAATGGCTCTCTTTCACCATCATCCAGGTTTTCCTAAAACAGACACAAAAGTATTTACATATGCTGAAGGAAGCATTTGTGATTATCCTAGCCTCCTAAGTTTATCAGAAAGGAATCAAAAAAGATGCTTGATCACGCCAGAAAAGTCTTTATCAGAAAGGAATCAAGGATGTAGATAACACATAGAGTCACCTCATTGGTGACTGAGCCAAGACTTTTACTATCATTTCCAAATAACATGAATTGTTCTATTCCAGGCCAGGATGACAAAGTCTATGTATAATCAAGGCTATAAGACAGCATCACATTTAACGCACCATCGCACATGGGTGCAGTCATAAGTGGGCACAGGCTTTGAGAATATTATCTCCTGAAAATTGCACAAACTTTCTCAATTCAGTGGCTTATTAAAAACTCAGAAGAACTTTGATATTGCAGAGAGTTTTAATGAAGTGGCAGTAGAAGGAAATTACATTATTGTGAACCTGACATTGCCAGTAGTACACACATTAATTTTTGTATGTGTGTGTTGCTCAGTGGTTGATGTGCAGGACTGACTTTTCAGAGTTTTGTAGTGATATGTGATCTGTCCAATGGATTTTAACATATACTCTTCTTTTGGGGGCAAATGAATTCTTGAACTGTGTTGTTCTAATGAGACAAACTATGGAAATCATGAAACAGAACTTCTAGGTGAACCACTGTAGTTTACCTCATTGGAACAAGAGAGTGCAAGATGCTTTTTATTTTTTGCTGCTGTGTACAGCTGTATGTTGAAATGCAGGCATACTGGTATCGTATATCATAACAAAGTTCCAATCTGAGATTTTGCTTCTTTCGCGTTTTTGACTTTTCATGCATTTGGAGAGCACAATAGATAAGTCCCCAGAAGTGTGATCAGCACTGCTGCAATTGATGTGTGTGCATTTTCATGGGTGTCTGTCACATGAGCCAATCTGACAGTGTCCATGATAAGTAACTTTTGGTTCTCCTTTTGGAACAGATTTTAAAGGTTTTGTTTTTAAGTTACTTTTGATAACATTTTAAAAATGGGTACTTACTCACATATAAATGTGCGTACACATTTTCAGGGTTGGGAATGAAGTCAACTCGTATGCTAGAAGCTGATTGCTATTCAGTCTGGTCAGTGTACCTTTTTTATAAAAAAAATTATGTGGCATTTGGTAGAGTGGTTTCTTTTAGGAAGTAGGGAAGTAGGAGCGCAGGCTTTTTCCCTTGTAAGTAGGTGCCTACTCTGCACACTCTTCCAGCGCATGTCTATTGTTATCAAGCTACCAGTCCTGGTCCTGGCCAGTGCCACAGTAACAGCATGGAGAAATTGCTCAAAAGAAGTAGCTGTTTGTACACAGCCTAACAGCTTTTGCACAATGGGCAATTCTTTAACTACATATAATCCAGGGCTTTTCCAACTTACCGTCTCAATGCAAACAGTTGCACTGAAAAGTGGCTCCTGAAGGTCAGGGGATCTTTGGATTGGGATTCAGTATAGCAACATAGGAAACTGCCTTGTACTGGATCAGACCATTAGTCTATCAAAGTCAGGATTGTGTACAAGGACTAGGCAGTGGTTCTCCAGGGTTTCCTAGCTCTAGCAGGAGCTGCCTGGGATTGAAGCTGGATCTTCTACCTGCAAAGCATATGCTCTATCATTGAGTGACATGAAGGGCTACAGTTGGAAAGCACAATCGGGACTGAAGGATTTTCAAATAGGATGCTTGGTTGGTAACCTTCAGTCTCAAAAGACTATGGTATAAGCCTACAGTACCCGGTATTCCCAGGCAGTCTCCCATCCAAGTACTAACCAGGCCTGACCCTGCTTAGCTTCCAAGATCAGACAAGATCAGGCATGTGTAGGGTAACAGTTGCCTGTGACCTCAGTGATCCCTCTGAGGAGCACAGTGCTGTTGCCTCTTTTGGTGGGATCTCTTTATGGCCTTCAGTTGGAATGATCCAGTTGAATGAAGGGACAAATTACGAATGTGTGACAAATATCTAATGCGGTGTTTTTTCTTGTTTGGATAAATATAATGTGAAAATCCAATGCAAGCTTTTTTTTCCATTAAAAGTAGCTCATGATCTGGATCAGAAACAAGGCACAGGCAAAATTCTCACCCCACCCTCACGGTTTTGACCTATCTGATGGTCCCCCTGCCCAGTATTTACCAAAACAAAGAAAAGACCCCAGGGTCAAATCACACTTTTGTTGTAATGTGAAGTGTTCTATGCTTTTGAGAGATTGAACATCAGTTGGGAAGCTGTAATTTCTGTTGTCACACAAATTTATGAGTGCATAATCAAGAGGAACACCACTGAAATTAAAAGTAGTCATATGGGTTGCTGATCTTCTCCACTGGAGCTGCTTCTGGTTTATAATCAATGAGACCACAGCCAGGCCTGCAGCATGTTTACTACCCATTTGCTGAACATAAATGACTACCGCTTAAGAGCACAGTGATGGACAGTCAACAGTGTAGTCTGTGTCCATTTGAAAGAAGCACAGGTAGGCTTGCACCCCATATTGCTTATTATGAAACTGCTGTTCCTTCTGATCTAATGCACTTTTCCATTCTTTTGCTACGTGTTCTGATTGTCATAAAGTTTATGCAGAGCAGTTCAGGGTTCACTCTCATGATAGAGATTCTTGGATCCAAACATTCCCATGGAAGAGCTTCTGCTCACACATGGAAGGGGCTCCAATTTCAGCCTCCAGCTGCAACACATACACACCCCTCTATGTTGCACACTATTCAGGAGGGTTCCTGAAATCTTTTTATGGGGTCTGTATCTTTTTTATTAGGTCTGTATCTAGGGAAGAAATCAGCACTCACTCCAAGCAGAAGTACCCTTCTGTTCATACAATATTTTTTGCCATTCATAATAAGGCAAGGCCCCTTGTCCAAAGCATTATTTGTCATCTTGACATAATTTGTCCTCTTGGAATTTAACAGATCAGTTCGTTTTAAAAGCATTTTAGGCAAAATGCTTTTCTGTCTCATCTCCAAGAACGTCACTGAAAGAACAACTCCTAAATCCCTGACCTCGGGACACAGTTTGAGACCGCTATGTATTCCCATCAAATTATGCAGAACTTTAGCCACATATATCATATGCAAGTCAGTGACAGTCATGCAGATAAAATTAGTTTAGACATCAGTTTTCTGTAAAATAAAACCAGCTCAGCACTTAACCTGTTGCATTAAGATCACTGTAAATAACCATTAAATATGTACTCCTTCATGTTTATAAGTTATACATTACCCTGTATTTGTTTCCCAACTACAGTAGCATGAATTCAGTTTAATTAACTTTAACTTTGTTTTCGTCTGTGGATGCTGCTGCAGGGGGGAGAAAAGCACAACAGTATTTTTTGTTTGTTTGAATTTTTCCTGGCACAATAGTTGTGGCATCCCTGTTGCTCAGATTTCCAGGAATGGCAGCATTCCATTAAAAATTGCTTTCCTAACAAGATATCCTTATTTAAAAAAAAAAAAAAGCATACTTTCTGTTGCAGATACATGCATATATGATATGTCTTGTCTAATCCCATTTGCCTGCCTTTATAAAATGCCCCATCTAACAATGGGAGAAGTATGCTGCTTTTTTGTATATATCATATATCTTTTAGAGGTGGGACAAGGCTGAAACTTACAGTGTTCTTGCAGGGCAATTTGCAATGGTAACAGCATCAGGCCTGCTTTGTTGCATTATTGTACTTCCTAGAAATATTTTGGTTTCACATTTTTCTGTAGAAAATGCCACTTTAACTTTTTTTCCCCTCCACTGTCCATCTTACACCATTAATAGCACTTCACATATAACGGTATTTGTCTCAATGTTTCCATATCAGCTGCATTTTAATGTCATGAGAAGGAGCCGTGATTTTATTTTAATTTTTGTTATACTAGATTTTGCTGATCAACTAAATACTCCTGCACCAATCAGCATATAAATATGCATGTGGTAGCCTGTATTGTACAGTTGTCCAACATCAAAATACTTGTTTTTTTTCTGTCAAATGTCTGTAAAATGAATGGCATTGTTCTCCATTTCAGTCTGCTAGAAGAAGGAGGCTAGTAAATAAATGTGGAAACGAATCATCTGTGTCTCATTTCAGTTCTCTGCATGCAGCCACTTTACATTAAACATTGCATACATACTAAAATGCCAACCCATAGTGTTTTTAGGTTTCATTTTGGATAAAGAAAAATACCTCAACAGGAAGATATGTACAGAATGATGATAAATAAGGCATGTTATGCATTTGTTGCATTTTACTTCAGTAGCCCACATAAGGGATCTCAGGGCTGGAATGTACCCCTGGAGAGGCAGAGGGAGAGGATTGAGCATAATTCATTGAGGGTATACCTGCAGGAGCATCCCTTTTTTTGTAGTTCAGCACATTCATTTCATTTTGGGCTATCCCTTGATGACCCTCTTATTCTTTGTATGCAGATCCTATCATACTGTCAGGGCTTCAACCTGGACTGGTGATCATTTCCCTTATTGCTGATGCCTCTGCATCCTTCCTGTCCTCTTACAGAGGCTTCGGAAGTTAAAACACACAACAGGAGAACTGCCAGTGGTTCATGTTTAGTCTGCAAAAGTGACAGCGCCAGGTTGCTGGGGCCTTGGTGGCATGGGGACATCTCCCATAGCACCCCCTCCCATAGCACCCCTCACCTGAGCGTAGCCAGGTGAGATTTCTGACAGGTCTGAGATCTTGGCCTGTGGCTGACCTAGGGCCAAATCCTATCCAACTTTCCAATGCTGATGCAGTCCCAATGCAGTCCCGAGGTAAGGGAACAAACGTCCCCTTATCTTGAGGAGACCTCTGTGAATGCCTCCCCACCACAGGAGTGCACACACCCCACTGGCACTGCTGCACCGGCACTGGAAAATTGGATAGGATTGGGCCCCTAGCCAACACAAAACTCCATCTCTGGTGTCTACACCTTTTGTGTAACATTTGTAATGAGCCATCTGCATCTTTCCTGTCCTGAGATGCTTGTGTTCCAGGTGCAGTGCTCTCACACAGCAAATATGTGTGAATCCCCCTTTTTTGCATTACACAAAAAAACATTAAAAGAGGTGGCATAAATCATTTGGGCTTCTACTCTCAATACTTGTTTGGAACATCTGAAGTTTCCCCTCACTCCTTCTAAACTCCACCTCTTTACTTATCTTCTGCTGGAGATGTTGCTGATCTTAGCTATCAATATCTGGCTCAGTTTCCAGCTCTTGGAGTCTAACTGCAATCTTATGCAGGTTTACTCAGAAATAACTCTTGTTCAATGGGAGCTAACTCCCATGTAACTACACTTAGGATTGCAACTGTACTGTACTAACTCTTGGCAGTTCAACTTCATACGATACAAAGACTTCCTCCCCCCCCCCCCCAAAAACCAAATGGCATAGAATCGCCATGCCTAAAATGCAAGGGTTCAGAAGAATCATGATTTTATTCAGAGATTAGCATATTTAATTGCAGAAGGAACTAAAGGCAAAAAAAAAAAATTTCTAGGCAAAATTAAATATACCATAAGAGAAAAAGTTTGCCCATGGCTTGTTTTTTAAGTTCGTACAACATGTTCCATATAATAAACACATGTCATGCTACTAACAAGAAGCAGGAACTTGCTTCTGTTTTCACCAGAAATCATTTGTTCCATACAAATAACGGATTTCATAGCTATCTTAATAGCTGCTACAAAGTTAACACTTATTTACTTTCTGGAAATAACTCAGAGTTGCTTTATCAATAAGGATTCAATGCTACAAAATCATTTCACACCTAGAAAATCTTTAACCATGTCAACCATCAAGTATAGTATATTCCAAATTATGTTACAGAAAGATTCACAGATTCAGGTATGAATATGAGCTGTATGAGGAAATCACTGGATATGCACCCCAGACCCTTCTCACACACGCAATTGATTTTTACTGAAATTTGAGAGACCCTGTATTCTTTGTGTAACTTGGAAATAGTTGGGTTTGTGGCAATTTCAGGAGAAAAAGTTGAAAAACATCCATGGACCTATGCATGTTTAGTACTATTTTGAACCAAAACATTAGGTGCTTTTATCTTTCAGAGAAACTATCCCATTAGTTGGGGGGGGGGGTGAGATTAAGCAGCAAGGTAGAGTTCACAAGGAAGTACACTGTGATCCAAATAAGCACAAGCAATGTTGCACCAAGCTTGGTAAATGTTGGTTTAAAAAAAGCCTTAGCTCTTTTCTATGACAGAAAGTCACACTGGGACAGGGTACAGATTACACAAATTACTCACATTACATTACATTCTGCGAATTGCCCCCTAGTCACACTTGTGCAGCTGTTAGTGATCTCCTAACAAAAGAAAAACTGTGATGGATCAGACCAAAGGTCATCTAGTCCAGCCTCCTGCTGCCCACAATGGCCAACCATCTCTCCTGGAGAGCCCACTAGGAGGTATGAAAGCAACAGTTCTCACCCTATATTTCAAAAAGTAGTTCCAGTATCTGTAGGCATCTCCATCTAGGCCATAAACTGAGGTTGTAAGAACTATCTGCATTGAGTCTTTGACCCTTCTAAAGGCAGCAGTTCCTTCCTTGACTTTCTAAACAAATATATGTGTATATTATGTGTGTAATGGTTGGGATCAAAGTATCTGAGGGCCGCCTTCTCTTGTGTAGATCAGCAGAAGCCCTTCTTTCTGCTCCCCCCTCAGCTGAAGCAAGGGGGGGCAGTGGTGAGAGGAAGAGCATTCTCAGCAGTGGTCCCCTGAATGTGAAACTTCCTGATGATTACAATCAACCCCTTTCTGGACAGTTTCCAACAAAGCATGAAGACAAAGCAACTACTTTTTTTATTTCAAATGGCTTTTGGTTCTGCTGTGTAGGGCAGGGGAGAGTGATGTGATAGTTGGGGATATTGGGGAGGCTACAGGAGTTTTTATTTGCTGTTACTTTCTTATATTGTAGTTGTTGTTTTTAGAGCACTGTGGTTTTAAATATTGTTTTTTATTATGTATATTTTTACCTTTTATCTTGTAATCTGCCTTTTTTCCCAGTTCTCAGTAGCTTCAAGGGATTTTGAATGAGCTAGGCAGAAGGTGCAAACTTATAACCAGCCCTCTGTTAACTGATATTTACTGCACTTCATTCCAAACATTGGAAGGAGAAGGATGTTATTTCATCCTTGGATGAAAAGGATGTTATTACTCTAAATATTAGAGTATTGAGCTGCAAGAAAGAGGATGATCAAATTGTGCATAAAATATGGTTAATGGTAATTCACTGCAGATGGGAAAGAACCCCAGAAAAATCAAAGCAGCCTCAATGTAATTTCATGAAATCCAAAATTGGGAGGTGGGCAAGGGGGTGTTTTTATTGCAAGAGAATTCAATGAACAATATAACCTTCTGCAAATTATAAATACATCAATAGAAGTGAAGATGGGAGACAAGAGCACAATATTCTATATTAGAATAACTGTTACTGTAGATGAATTCCAAGAGAGTCAGGCACACCCAAGCCCATTTAAATCAATGAGATTTCAGCACTCAGTATTATGTTGCTTTCAGTATGACTTACAGATGCTTCACAGGTCACATTTTCTGCATGCATATCCCATGTATACACAGCCAAGTGTGACTATTGCACATTTCACCATGTGTACACATGGCAAAAAGTCCCAAAGCAAGTAAACACAATGAAACAAGCATGTACTTTTGCTGACAGGACTTACCCCAAAGGCCAGAAACCAGGGGTGATGGCATGGATGTACCTGACACACCTTAAATGCCAAAGTCCACAACAGTCTGTATAACTCTTGTGGATAAGAATCAATGAAGTACTAATGGTATTCAAATAGAAATAGGGTTCCCGCTAAGTTGCACACAGAATGGAGCTCAGCAACCCAGAAATTCAGCAATGATGCAAGATGTCATCACCAAGTATCTGGAGACGGTGACGTGACACAGTTGCGACACCATGAATCAAAAGAAGGGATCAGATCCTTTACAGGGAATATAGGTGAAAGAGTGGCAGATTTGGGGAGCCCTTCAGCCCAAATCTGCTGCCACCGCGACCTCCCTCCAGCCTGGCAAATGTACCAAGCAAACAAAGAAGCGCCTTCATTCATACTGTCCCTTTAAATCAAACCAGATGTCCTGCAGTTCTGTTGAAGAAATGGTGAGAAGAACATGGTAAGCAGTTACATTGGGGGGGGGGGGAAACTGTACAGAGGTGGTGGACCTGAGGCAGCATTATATGGGATTCCAGGTCACTCCATCACTAGCCTAACTAATCTCACAAAGTGTTGATAAAAGGAAAGAGAGGAGTCCTGATTACAGCCCTGAACTTCTTCAAGGAATGACACAATATAAATGTGAAAATTAAAATAAGCGCAGCTCCCTCTCATTAGTTCAAAGTAATGTAGGAAAGGGAGCAGGATCAGGCTGATTGATCATTCCCCCAAAACCAATGTGTCTGCTGACTATTCACTCTAGAAGCTATTTATTTGGCATGCATAAGAAAGGGGTCCTACAGACGTAGAGCTCCTCCATAACAACTAGAAGGAATCTTATGTGTATACAGAGCCTTACTCATGCATGCTGAAGGCATGGCCAGTGGGTGCATCAGGGGTGTGGGCTGGCAAGTATGATTCCACTCCCCCCTTGACTGAACACA
Organism: Tiliqua scincoides; assembly: GCF_035046505.1. Lineage (NCBI taxonomy): Eukaryota > Metazoa > Chordata > Lepidosauria > Squamata > Scincidae > Tiliqua > Tiliqua scincoides. The sequence continues at coordinate 37,341,129 of NC_089824.1, read as the reverse complement.
TGGGTGGTTATATGAGCACTCCAGTCCACCCCTAAAATATACTACCTTCAGAAAGGAGGATGCTATGAACTTCTAAGTTATCATGGATTCTTTTTTTAAAATCCACTCCTAAAAGAAAATATTAATAAAAGCTGAGAGTGGAATATATTCCAAATGTTCATATGCGTAGTTAACATAAGAGGCCAAAAGGTCATTGTGTATATATCACACACCTCTTCCTCTCATATAGGTGGTGACTTGGTATCCTCTGGGGATCCGTTTCTGGACCCCCCATGAACACCAAAATCCATGGGTAATCAAATCCACGGATTGGGGCACCTAGATCCTCTGATCGCGACCAGAGCTGTGTTTTTGGTTGAAAACCAGAAAGGCCTCCTGAGGGTTGGAGAGGCTGCACATTGCCTCCCTGGCCCTTAGAAGGGCCTCTGAACATGACCAGACCACAGCACTGGTTGTGATCGGAGGACAACAGGTAGGCAGATTCATGGGTTTGAGCTCTGCAGTGAGATAAAATCGCAGGTCCCAAATCTGCAAATAAAGAGGACCTACTTGTAACTGCCTCTTCAATCTGCGGCAGATGGTCCATTCATTCATTTTGGAATGAAATCTTAATCATGAGTTGCAAATATGTAAACTCTCCTGGAGACAATTCGTGGACTCAGGCAGAAAGGAAACAAAACTTGTTTACAATCAATTTTGCCCAATCATTCTTCAACTTCATCTGCTCTTTCTAGCATTAAATGAGCCTGTGTTTTCTGCAGGATTGACATTTAGTGATGTCTCCTGAGAAAACAAACTAATAATGAAAACTCACTCTGAATTTCTGGATATCCACAAGCAACAATTTGGCAACTAAGGAAAAGTATTAACCTAGACCAGTGATTTTCAACCTTTTTCGTCTCATGGCACACTGACAAGGGACTAAAATTGTCAAGTCACACCATCAGTTTTTTGACAATGGACAAGGCACACCATGCTGTTGGTGGGGGACTCACATCCCCAATGGCCTATTAATAAATGACCCAGCCCCAAACTCCCGTGGCACACCTGCAGACCATTCACAGCACACCAGTGTGCCACTGGTGCCATTGAAAATGGCTGACCTAGATGTTCCTTGGAAACAGGCTAAGAAAAAATAATTTTTGGAATAACAGCAAAGACTTCAAAACCAGGGTGTGGAGAATTCTTCTTTGGAATTCTTTGGCATGAACTCTGTCTGGAATCAGAGGCAGGCAGAGTCCATTCCTGCCTGTCAGCCAGAAAAGACTGGGGGGGGAGGGGTACTCATAAGAGGTAGAAGAAAAAAAACATGGCAACAAGAAGACAGTCCAGCAGCCAGAGCTGAGTCAAGTCCGTCCAGGATATTCATAGGTGCATGGGAGAGTTCACAACTTTGAGGAGGTGAAGCTAGGACCAGGAGAGTCATTCTTGGGGTTTAAGAACAATACATAAAAAGCGCTGCCCCCCCCCTTGCACAAAATCTGATTAACTAGTGATGCCCTTTGGGCCTGGATCCATCTCTCCAGGATCATGTCAGCCAAAAGTTCACTTCTCCTCTTTGATGCACTTTAAAGAGTCTCCACCTTGAACTACAAACCAAGTAATACTGACCACTCATCAAGCCATTTACCAGGCTTTAGAGGAAGTTTATGTGATCCTTGCTCTAATCCTAATCATGTTATTTTAAAAGATGAGCCCATACAAATCACACTTCTGGTATTAATTTTTAAATTGCACTATTTCAAAAACAAATAAAATAAGACCATGCAAATCAAGAGCTACCAGTACAGAAGGGGTTTCTTTGCTTAGTTGCTGGTTAGTAAAGAGAAAGCAGGTAGCAAGAAGAGGTGCGTGTACGCTAACCACTATATACTACTCCCCTTGGTCAGCCAGTCTTCTCCCAGGAATCTGTGACAGCTGGCTGTAATCAATGTCACATGGAAAACAAACAAGTTTCCCTTTCATAATGAAGGTTATTCAAGTTTAGATAGCCAATTAAAAATTATACATGTGTTTACTTATAACTTACTGCTGATTTTCAGACATTTCTCCTCTGGCTTATCTAAGCTATTTGCATGTTTTGCTCACTTGTTTGCAAGAGCAATAACATTAAAGGTCATCCTTCATTAGCTATGAGTCAAATAACTGAAACTATTGATGCTTCACATCACAGCGGCAGACGTTGAGATTCATTCAGGGCTGCAGGCAAAGACAGAATTTCATCAAAGTACTTCACCTGTTTTTATAAGTAGCAGCTTAATTACTTGATTTGCAAGATATTTAAATCAAAATTCTCTCTAGGAAATGATGCAGGGCCCAAACCTATCCAATTTTCCAGTGCTGGTGCAGTTGTGCCAGGGGGATATGCACTGCATCCTGTGGGGGACAGTCACTGGAGCCTTCTCAAGGTATGGGAACATTTGTTTCCTTACTACAGGGCTGCACTGTGGCTATTTCCGGAGCTGGAAAGTTGAATAGGATTGGGCCTGCAATGATTAAAGCAATAAAGATAAACCAAATATACATTTTGCTCTGCCTTAATTTGTCCATCAAATCAAAACAACTCCTCACTTTAGTTTATCAAGCTAAAACAACACATATCACTTAGATCAAATGGCTCTAGTGCTGCGGGGGGGGGGTCCAACTCCTTTCGTAAAAAAGGCTGAAGTTCGCATTCATGCTGCCTGCTGAGGGCCGGAAGTGATGTCATTAAGCAGGTGATGGCCAGAAATAAGAACTTGATTCTCATAGACAAACTCATTAGCTGCAAATGACAGAAGAGAAAATGTGCAAATGTTGTTCATATTTTCAAGATATGAGGGAGTCCAATTATCAACATGGGAAAGCCTAATTGGTTGCTAGAGAAATTGTTTCTGGGGGAAGCATCCAGCCCATGGGTCTTATATTTGACACACCTGCTCTAGTGCTTTCAGCCAAATAGGAGCAGTTGAGCAAAGTCAGGTCTAGTGACCTTTGAAGTTTGGGTTTTAAAAACTTTCAGTTTAAAAAACTGAACAGTCCTTTAACAATAGCCTCCTTAATGAGAGAGAGAGAGAGAGAGAGGGCAGCTGGCTGACAGTCCATCAATCCTTCTCTTTCCAGGTGACCCCTCCCTTACCCCTGAGAAGGTGAAAGAAAGGTGATCACTTTGCATTGGTGAAGGTAGGGGCTGAGTGAAACCTTTTTAAGAGCTTGGAGGAGGACTGATTGATGGACTGTCTTCTTAATGACTCTTATCTTACATCACAAAGGTCAGCAAGGTTGTTTTTAAATCACTGGAGCAAGGGAACTTTGTTTTTTAAATGGATTTGCTTTAGTGCATTTTTTGCACTAAGTGGATTTGCTTTAGTGCATTTTTTGCCATCCAGGTGAGTTCTAGGAAGGGAACCCACACAAATAATGAGGCTCAACCTGTATTTAGATTTTCACTTACAGGCAACAAATAATTCATATCCAGAAATGATCAGATTACCTATATCAGGGCTGTCAAACTCGTTTCATACAGAGGGCCGAATGGCATTCATGATGCCTGCTAAGGGCTGGAAGCGATGTCGTTAGGCAGGAAGTGATGTCATTAAACAGGTCATGACCAAAAATAAGCACTTTTTCTCATATAGGAATTCATTAACTACAAATAACAGAAGAGAAAACATGCAAATCTTTATCATATTTCAAGATATGGAACAGCCCTTTTTTCGTGGGGGCTGCCCTTTTAGCAGTAACACCTCTGCACTGCTCAGCATCGGGCCCCTGGCCACTGGGCCTTATGTTTGACACCCCTGACCTACATAATCTACTCAAATTCTTCTGAATAAAACCAGGGGCACACACAAATTTAAATGCTAGAAATTAAATAGGCACATTAGCAAGACAAAAATGTCAGGCAGTGTCTATTCTGATCACACCTTGGTTCTCCTGCAACTTGGTTATTGGGCCACATTACACACAAAGATGTACAAGTCGGTCCTTGGCATTCGTGGGAGTTCTGTTCTCAAGTATCCCTGCAAATGCTGAAAACCATGTATACTGGGATCCCTGTTTAAGTGTCCAATACAACAAGTCAGTGAAAATCAGGTTTCCTACCTGACGTGTCAAAATCGCACCATTTCCCAGCTTCTCAATGCTAAAAACTGCTCTAAAGACCCACTTCCAGGTCTCGTAGTGTCACCCCTGTATGCATCAGTATACTGCATTCAGCTTATAGATGGGAATAAATCCAATGGAATAATGAAAATTATTGAAATAATAATAATGAAATAATGAAAATTATTCCATTAGATTCCATTACATTCAGCCCCATCTAGTGGCTGAATGTGGTATTGCTCTATTCCAGTGCATTCTGGAGTGATGCTGGGATCTAGAAGTGGGTCTTTTGAAATGTTTTTAGACCCAAGAGGCTTGGAAATGGTGTGGTTTTGACCTGTCAGGTAGGAAACCTGATTTTCACTGGCTTTTTTTTTTAATTTAAAGGACATTTAAACTGAGATCTTTAAACTGGGACATTTAAAATGGCTCCAATGATGGGGAGCCATTTAGTTATTTGATTTTCCTCTGTAAACCGCTTTGTGAACTTTTAGTTGAAAAGCGGTATATAAATACTGTTAATCATCATCATCATCATCATCTTGGCATCCACATTGAGTCAAATCCGCGGATGCTGGACATGCAGATACCTGGGTCGGACCATGTAACAAAACTCCCATGGTTGCTTTTCCTATCAGGGAAAGCCCCATCAGGAGAGGTGACCTGAAGCAGAGAGAGTAAACAACCCCTGGTTGTTTCTCCTCTTCAAATCATCCCCTCTCATGTTGCATTTCTTGACAAAAAGCAGCTGGAGCTTTTTGCATTTATGAATATAATGTATGGTCAGGTCCTCAAACACAGGTTCCTCTAGCAATGATCTTGTAAGGCCTTCTCTCCTGAGAGAGAATGAGGCAATCTGAAATAAAGTATACATTATTTTTCATTTAGGCCATGACCTAAACATGCATTAAACACTCAGCATACACTAGGATTTTTCCATGCCTCCTTTCCCACTACAGCCCCTAGTGATACCCAGGAAGCTGCTCCTGAAGGTCTGGAGTATACTCTGGACTGGAATTCAATGCTTGTGAGGGGACGCATCTAAATCTAAAATAATTAACTTCCCCCCCCCCCCAATATGCATGTGGAAGTGACTTCTGCTATTCCTACCAGGATTGGAGAGAAAAGAGAATCCTGGCTTTAATGTTTCTGTAATCCAACATCTATAACTAGGTACAAGGAAGTACCCAGTAGCATTTTATCATCAATGTCTAAGTAAAAGTCCATTGGAGAGCATACAGCAAAATTTTTCACTCTACATCATTTCAAGCTGATCATTCTGCTCTAAAGTGATATCTAAACATTGCCCCAGTGATATTCCAAAGAGGATTTTCAGTTGTCCAAATGTGAAAGAAATTCAGTATCCAACACCTGACATGGGACTCTCTGATTCTGCAGCACCTCCAGAGCTGCCATAGAATTGAGTAGTCCCATTGTGGGGCTACTTCCTTTACAAAAGTCCCCTTCCCCCAAGGAGCTGTCACGGGTTGCCTGGTTGCAGCAGCCCTTTTTGGCACCTTGGTAGTCCTGAGCACCAGGCACCTAAGGATTGAGCTGCCCATTGCTAAATTAACAGTAAAAAACTACATTCCAGATACACCACCATATATATGTATATCTATGCAACAACAGCCCCACAGGTGTAGAAATCCACCCACCAACAGATGCACCATAGACACTGGTACAGTGCTGCAATAGCACTATGCCACATCTTTCAGATGTCACTCTGATGCCAGAATTTGCTTGCAAAATCTGCTTACAAAGAGGCCAAAATGGGGGGGGGGGCACAGATTGGTATGTGATGTGGGAGAGAGAAGGAGGAGCTGACATAGGTCATATCCTTATTCCCCTTCAGAGAGTGTCAGGAAAACAACAGATCTGGCACAGGTAGGATTCACCCCATAAGAAACAATGAAGAAAAAGAGGAACAGCAGAAAATTGCACCTCATCACTCCCGTGTTGCTCATTCACACGCACATGTGTGTTCCTACATGTGTTGTGCACAATACCTCAAATTGGGAAATTAGCAATATTTCTAGAGTGAGAGGTCAATACTAGCAATATTTCTAGAGCACTACCAAATTGAGGGTGGTCTCTATGATTGGGTCCTTAGGGTTGCAGCTGTCACATTTACCTGACTGGACAAGTGGAAGCCACCTGGCTGCTCTAAACAGCCCATTTATCTAGACCAGCTATTTTCAACCACTGTGCCGCAGCACATTGGTGTACCGCAGATTGTCTGCAGATATGCTGCAGGAGTTTTGGGGAGGATCATTTATTAGTAGGGCTATTGGGGGATGCGAGCCAACCCACTGGCAGTGTAGCGTGCCTTGTCAAAAACTGATGGTGTGCGTAGATAATTTTAGAGCCTTGTCCGTGAGATGAAAAAGGCTGAAAACTGCAGACCTAGACAGACAGTTTTGGCTGCTGAATTGATAGGCACATGCCAATCTCTAGAAGGAGGGTTAGCTACTTCAGACATGAAGTAGGACTTCAACCCACATCCAGCGGATGGTCGTATGCAATGGCATTTCCAAAAAAGACAAAGCTTTTAGACTGCTGAACCTGCATAGGAGCTTCAGGGGGGTGAGACATGTCTAAAAATTGGCAAAAAAACAAAACAAAACAAAAACGGGAAACAGAAAAAATGTTAAAATAGTCCTCAAATTATTCAACTATTTGAAACTAAACCTGCAAAGTTAATTACTATTTCAATTGTCACATCATTTATCTCTAGAAAACAAGTATTGTGAGGGCAAGTATGTACACCCTTCTATATACTGCAGATATACTCTGTGGGGAGTCATTACATCCCAGCATTATGTGGTTTGAAAGTGGAACCAGAACATCCTCCCCCACCCCACCACTCAGGAGATCCCTCAGGGGCTGTAGGAGTTAATAAAGCCTTTTCCTTTCAGCAGTTGAAGAGTTCCCAAGGGTATACTCCAGCACATTGGGACCTTGCTATTTTATGGTATGATGTAAAGCAGTTGTGCTCTTTTTAATGAGTTGCTTAAACTGCAAGTGGACTTTACTACATTATAAGAGCGCTTGATTCTTGTTGGTTCAATGGATTTGCAGCATTTGGTTTGCTGCTGAAATAACATAGTTCTGGTAATATGTGGCCAACATGAAATGAAATGAGATTGCACCTGCATGCACAGTCTTGGCCACACTAGCTCTTCGCTTCTTTTTCACTCTCCTTCAATTGCCTAGCAACAACTGCCCATTGTTCTGCAACATTTTTTTTTCCACAGTGGAAAAATTAGCAGTGGAATTGAATTAGCATATTGTAATAGGAGGAGTAGTGTCTTGCCAGTCAGATAGCATCTTGCTATCATTTCAGCTCTTTGTGCACTTTTCATGCATCTTTTCTGCCCTTCTGTGGACTCAGGAAATACACGCAGCACTACATGATAGCCTTCACTACCCCCAACTCAGGATACTGTTTTATCAAATGGGGCTTCTTACAAACAGAGAACACATTTGAAGCTGCCATATACTGACAGGCCAATCCTATCCAGCACAGGAGCAGTAGCGCTAAACAACTACTGCTAGATCCTGTGCTGGATCCAAGCAGCTGGAGGACTCCTTGGAGGAAACCTGCAGGAGGGGAAATGGGGCAGGAGGTGGCATGGGGTGGGCAGCAACAGGGGCAGATCAGGCCCCAGGAGAGAGGCAGGATTGGTGGTGGGTCTCCAGCCTTGTACTTCAGTTATTTAAATTAGCTATTGGGGATACAGCATGAAAAAGGTTGAAGACCACTGAGTTACTGCATTAAGGCCCTCAGGGCCCAGTCCTATGGGCCATGGCGCCAGCGCTCCACCGGCTCCACTGACCAAGCTGCTGCAAAAAGTGCCGTAAGGCACTTTTGTGCCAGCAAGACTGATGCACCACTGGCGCCGAATCCTGCATCAGTCGGCACTGGGACTCAGCACTGGAATTTGGCCACCATGAGCTCCCAGTGGCAAGCAGGCTGGAGGCAGGGCTGGGTGGGGTGGGGAGTGAAGGGGGCAGAACTGGGCGGACCTGGGAAGAGCAGCAGGCTCTGCTGCTGTGCCCTGACCCCCTCTCAGGTCGGGGAGCCGGACAGGATATCCCTTATTCTGCCCCTGCTCAACAGACCCACTGGGGCCGCCTGGGTCTCACAAGGAGGAAGTGCGTTCCCTGCCCTAAAGAGCAGTGTGCCGCTTCCCTGCCCCGCAAGGTGCAGCGGTCGGCACTCGGGTGCCACTGTCGCCCTGGCCGCGAGCGAGGCTGTGCAGGCCTACGCTGAAGCAAGTCCCGTTGCTGTCAGCGGGGCGACTCCCAGGATCGCGCCTGAGGCTGCCACTTTCCTGGGAGCAAACCCCACTGAGCACAAGGGGCTTCCTTCTGAGCAGGCAGGCGCTGGGCTGGGCTGCCCACTCGCCCTGCCTGCTGCCGCTACTCCAAAGCCTGTCTGTCGAACACAAGGGGCCAAGGACTCCCCAATGCACTGCAAAGCCGCAGCGGTTGCGCCTCCTTCTCCCCGCCCGCTTCAGGACGTTCCGCTGAATGCTGCATCGTCGTCTCCCTCTCCGTCGCTCTGCCCCTTGCTGAAGGCGGGGCTGTCCAGGCTCAGGAAGCCCAAGGGGATACGGGAAAGGCGAAAAGGCGCGACAGCACTTCCGGTCCCTAAGCGAACGTGCGGGTGGTGGGAGGGGGAGGCCTTAATGCAGTAACTCAGTGGTCTTCAACCTTTTTCATGTGCAATAGCACATCCTAGACAGCTTCGAGGGGCACGTGCACCTTCGACTCTACCCCGCAAATGGCGGCGACTGTGTGGAGACCGGAAGTTATGGGGCGCGCGCGTAGCGTCGACTACCTCTTAATCTATGCGTAAGGGACGTCAAAACAAGGTCGACCCATTGGAGAAACGCGCTTGACGCCGGGGGCGTGGCCAAAAGGACCGTTGGCTTCAGGGGACGGAGCGCGCGCGGTTTGAAAATGGAGAGCGAGGCTGTGTCTGGTCCCCAGAGTCCCGTCCCCGGCTCACTGCCTGAGGCGGAAGCGGTGGCCACCGGATGGATATTGACCTTCGCCTGCCGCTGCCTGTGCCGCCATTTCTGCGAGGGCAGCCGCCGAGACTTCGAGAGGAACCGAGACCTGGCCCTGGGCAAGTGGCGGCGAGCGAGACATCGAGTGTCGCGACACTTGGGAAGGGAGATGGGCGGGGGAAGGGGCCGATGACGTCACCAATGGCTTCCTTGTCCTGTGCTGCCATGCGCTGCACTGCAGGGCGCCTCTCCCCTACTGGCCATGCGGTGGCGCTGCGGTAGCAGCATTCATTGCCCTGCTCCGCTTTCCCCGCAGCTGTGATCAAGGGGCTGCCCGGCGTGGAGGCAGGTCAAGCGAAGACAGCGCGCCTGTGCCGGCTCCTGGCCTGCGTGGCGGAAGGAAAGTCGCCTGGTAAGCTCCTGCTGGACTTCGTCTGTACGCTGTGGGTGCTCCCGGTAGCCAGGGAGAACTGGGCCTGCTCCTGCCCACTTGCTGGCTGGCTGGTGGTTCTGCAGTGCCACAGTGAAGGTGCTTTCATTTACTTCACTCCTTCCTCTTGGATGCTGCTGGGGCAGGAAGGACTGGGCTGGGGAGAAGATACAGGAAGAAAGTCTTTGCCCAGCGTGTGGTTGGCCTGTGGAACTCCTTGCCACAGGACATGGTGCTGGCGGCTGGCCTAGGTGCCTTTCAAAGACACACTGGACAGATTTCTGGAGGAAAAATCCATCATGGGTCACGAGCCATGATGGGCCTGTGCGGCCACCTGGTTTTAGAAGTGGGCTGTCTTGGAGCGCCATGTGCAAGGGAGGGCACCGGCATGCATGTGTCTTGTGTGAGGCATCTGGTGGGCCACTGTGAGATACAGGAGGACTTTAGCCTCATTCATCAGGGCTCTTCTTATGTTCTTGTCAATCACTGGTTTATTAGCTATTAAAATAGTGATGGATAAAAGAAGCAAAGCAATATTTTGTGTCTCTTCACTGCTGGGAGTCCTTGGGTGGCAACAGGTGCACCCCCAAGGGCCAAGGTCCTGAGGTGCCAGTTGCAGAACTGGTCAGCATTAAGAGTTTTTTAAGCATCTCTGTTTATGCTAGAAAAAGTATAATGTGCCTGCTCTTCTCCAACTTCCTTTATCTTGCTCGCTTTCCTTAAAGGGACCTACTGTCCTCTTCCCCCATAAGGTGGCATGCACATAGAAGTTCAAGACATTAAGCAAAAACAGGCTGCATGAGGATATAGCATGGTAATAACTTGCCAGTGGGAAAGCCATATTATTGTAGATCAAACTGAACACTGACCATACCACAAGAGTTGAAGTGTCCACATCAGAAGTCTAGACGAAGGGTCTAGACACACTTCATATAGAGTCTATACAAATGTCTTCTGCAGTGGCAGTACAGGAGGGAAGTAGTTCATTCATGTCGTATTTGTCCACATATCCAGTCACTCAGAAGAGATTTGTGGTTGCTGATGAGTATCTAATAACTGTTACTGTAGAACTCTGAATATAGATATTGAGATGCACAAGTTTAATGTTTCTTTGTTCTTAAAAAAACCCATCTCTTATAAGAGGTATTATTGCATCTGTAAAACTGGAAACACATTTTTAGAAAGGTCATGCCCCCACGATTAAATTAGTCATTCTTATATATTTTACTGAACAATAACATTCCAATAATTTTTTCATGGTCCCCTTAGATTAAGAGAAAAAACAGCTGTGTTTCCCTTGGAAACTTAAAATATCCTGCAGCACCTCTGTGAGTTTATTGCAGCGTCCTGGAGCGCAGTGGTGCATAGTTTGAGAATATGTTGTAGTGCATACTGCAGCCATAAAACTTAGAGTTTCTAAAGGTTTTTTCTGACTTTTTTTTCTTGTTGTTGAAAAGCAGTATAAATATTCTTAGTAATGTGAACGAATACATTATTTGCTTTGCAAAATTCTATCTTAATGGACGATGCTAATACGGCTTAATATAGGATTAGATTAAGGTTTCAGGATTTCTTTTGAGCCGTGACTTTTGGGATATGAATTCGAAATGCACCGTTGCTGAACATATGAACGTACTTTCCAGAAGAGTGCCTTCCCAGTTCAACTGCAGAAATGCCTCATAACTTAGTGGAGTATGGGCCAAATGAGACCATATACAATTGTGCTATTTTGCATGCAGGTCCCATGTGAGTCCTTTGATTTGAATCTGCCTCATAGGAAGGAATTTTTAACTTCTGCTGTGATCCTGATTACTGATCAACCCTTTTCTTTTGCCAGTGCTATTTTCTAGGGGGAAAGGTACTCTTCCATTTGTGTCAGTGGGAGCAACTATTCCTTGAAAACATGGAAGGATTAAAGTCTACTGCCATGTTCTCAGTCTGAATCAGGGAAGGGTATATACTACTTGCATATAGGGTGCCTTCGGCTGTATTTTTGTTCATGCCAAGAAGCTGTATTGTCCTCTCGTGCATCCTTTCCCAACAAGAGTTGAAGTGTCCACATCAGAAGTCTAGACCAAGGGTTTCGAACACATTTCATATAGAGCAGTGTTTCTCAAACTGTGGGTCGGGACCCACTAGGTGGGTCACGAACCAATTTCAGGTGGGTCCCCATTCATTTAAATATTTTATTTTTAATATATTAGACTTGATACTACCATGGTATGTGACTTTATTTGGGGAAATGTTACAGATATTTACTTTTAACAAGCTACTATGTATATTTTTCTTTAACAATGATAGTAAATGGGACTTACTCCTGGATAAGTGTGAGCAGGATTGCAGCCTAGGATTACTAAAAATTTTCCTGCTGGATAATGTCACTTCCTGCGGGTCCTGATAGATTCTCATTGTAAAAAGTGGGTCCTTATGCTAAATGTGTGAGAACCACTGATATAGAGGAACAAAGTTAGTATTCATTGTGCCTGCTGAGGGCCGGAAGTGCTGTTATAGTCAAGAAATACTTAAAACCACTCAATTTATATATCAGCGTATCAATTATAACCTCACTTATGTATGAACTGTTACACAAATTGGTTTGATAACTAACTTATAAACCATTCAATTTATATATCGGCTGATCAACTCATAAACTAGAGAATCAATTTATAACCTCAATTCATATTCAAGAAATCCATTACATAGAGAGCAAAAGATGTCAACTGCAGCAAGGCAGTAAACAGGGTAAAATTATTTAGCAGACCCTTGCAGAGAAAATTCAGGAGGTAAAAGTGACCACAGCTATAAATCATCCCTCAACAAAAAAAAAAACTAGGCGACTTTCTCTGCCTTCTTTCTCTGAATAGCTTCTGTTGAATTCCCTGCCTCTTGCTGACTCTATCTCCTTTCTTTATCCACGTGTTCACAAGAGGTTTGACTGATTCAGCAGGCTAGTGCAACTAGCTAAAGACCCAGAGAATGCAAATTCTGTTCCCCACTGGTGTCAGATAATATTATGTTTATAAAAATGGGAGAAAACAGCACTTAGCCAAAGACACCCCCCCCCTTAATGGCCATGGCTATGTGGCCATCAGAAAGCTGTTAGTGATTTACAAGCAGCATTGAGGAAGGGAGCCAGGAGCAGGCAGCTTAAATGTGTCTAAGGCTGGCTGAACAACCTCTGATTCTGAGCTTATCAGGGGATTAGCATTCTTCTTCCTCAGCTCCCTCTGCTTGCCCAGATGACCAATTGTAACACAGAGATAAGTTGTTGCTGCTGAAGCTGCCTGCTGGCTGTCAGAGGCCAGGAAACAAGGCAAGTAACATGTGGACCAGATAAAAAGGTTCTGTGGGCCCAATCCGGCCCACTGGTCATATGTTTGACACACCAGGTCTAGACTCTAGCAGTTCACTAGAATTCTGGTTTTGCTAGAATACTCTGTTGACATTTTAAGAACTAAAATTGCATTCAGTATAATAGTTATTAATCTTGAAAATTGTGTCCTGCATTGTCTATAAACTGAAATATGATTCTAACAGTGCACTTAATTGGACGTGTCTAACTTAAAGTCTTAAAACTTCACTTGGGCTGCCTTTCTTCTCTCAACAAAGAGTTTAGTGCAAACAATAGCATTGTAAGGAGCTAACTTCCTGAATGTTAATGGTGAACTATTGTATATAAATACTTGTATTTTCTGTTCTTGGGTATATTATCATTGGCTATTCTCCATTATTTCTTCTTAAGAATCTCATTTTGAGGATGATCAGAGGATTTCACCTCTTGAAAAAGCTCTCTCAGTTTGGATTTCACTCCAAAAAATGGAAAGGAAGCAAGATAAGCTACATGAGGACATCAAAAGCTTAATTCAGATTCAGGTCTGTGGATTCTATGGAGATATTAAATTGAATGTTCAATGCATGAAACAGGTGGCTAAACTAGAAGAAAAATGATAAAAATAAATACCACTTTTTCGTTTCACCATATACTATTACTGACCAGTAAAAACAAGACAAAATCTCATATATAAAAATATATAACATAAAACTGTTGAAGTAACTTTGTTACCATGTTTTGAAAATTACAATAATAAACACCTTTTATCAGCTCAGAGTTGACAGACAGATCTACTTTCTTTCCAGGCTGTAGCAGTATACATGGAAAAAGGGTATTTTAAAGAGGCTACAGAAGTTCTAGAAAGATTGTTTCCAGAGTCTTGCTCAGATGAGGTAATCTTGATTTTCTTTAGTGCTGGTGAATTGAACTGGTGAATGCTAAGCTTAGTAAAGTTGGTGTAGTGTGTTCTGGAGCAAATGCATCAAATCATCCTAAACATTAATTATAAGCTTGGTAAACCTGCATAACTTTTGTCTCTGAAGTTATCACTTATTTTATAAGCAAGCAACACTAAAGCCAGTACAGTCCTGCATTGCTTAATGACTGGCACTCCCATCATCAAGCAAGGCTTGACATTAAACATAGCCTCCAAAGCAAAGGGGAGTATGCTTCCCTCACCTCCAGAGGCTTTTCTGAGTCACGCCAAAGCTCAGACTGGCCGAAACGGCCAAGAAATACTACTTAGTTTCCTCAGGAAACTGGAAGTGACATTTTTGCCTTATAAAGCAATGTATGGCTGAAACAGCCAAAAAGCGTCAGTTACAGTTGCCTTATAAGGCAAAATAGTCACTTCAGTTTCCTAAGGAAACCGTAAGTTGCATCTATTTGGCTGTTTCAGCCATTCTGAGCTTTGCAGAGGCAGCATGCTGCCTCTGCAAGGCTCAGAAAAGCCTCTGGAGGTGAGGGGAGCACAGTTCCCCTTGGCTTTGGAGGCTTTGGAGCCTTGCTTGACAACAGGTGCCAGTCTGCATCCCAGTCGTTAAGCGATGCACAGCTCCCCTCTGCTTCAGAAGCTTTGGGGGGAGGGGGACAGGGAGCAGCAGTGGCTGTTGCATATGTGGCCCATTGCAGGTCAAAACATTGCTAAGTGACGTTCACCTGTATAGTGAATTCTCAGCTTAATGCACCAGCAGGGGAAAGGTGTGTTAGAGCCACATGCCTCCTTCCCCATAGTCCATTAACCATTCACCTTCTCCAAGTTGCCTTCCACCTTGGAGCACTCTCTTAGTGCTGCCATTCTGTTCTCTGCTAGAAATACCTTAATGAGGACACGCTGGAGGGTGGAAAAGCTATGCCAGAAGAGCTCTGTAAGGCATCTAAGTGTGTAAGGGACAGGCAGGATCTCTACAGACAGCATCCATTTCTGAAATCCATTTTAAAGAGGTCTGTTAACCCTGCAGTGCTAATGTAAATGCAAATATGTTCTTTGTGAATTTAGCCAATTTAGAAATATATGAATCTTGGAAAGCTTATCCAAACAATAGACTATGACCCTTCTTTTAACACTGCACATGCTACATCAGGACCCACACAAAATAAGGCAAGCAACTGGCTCCCTGTCTGTGACCCCCCTTGGTGAATTCTTAAGGCCCACCTAAGCCAATCAGAACTAGGAGAAAAAATGGGAGAATGCCAGTACCTTTCTTCTTTGCTGGCAACTGTTGGCATCAATTCAGCCTGTTGCAACTAGCCAGCCATGCTATATAGCTGACTTCTTCTGAGAGGTCCTCTTTTGGTGTGGCTTACTAGGAGAGTGAAAGCCTTGTGTGCTTTGGTACCAAAAGCAGAAAGGAGTAGATACAAGGATGAAAATGCTGGGAGTAGGAACAACAGAGAATTAAGTAAGGGAGATAGGAATGAGGAAAAAATATCTTAAACATGGCATTAAATAGAAATATTCTGCCTTACAGTTAAGGTAGCAGTATAGTCCTTAATAACAACCTTAGTTATTTGATTTATACACTGTTATGCTAGATACAACTGAAGAGCTGTAATGTGGTATCCTGTCCACAATACAAAGAAATACCTTCTTTGCTGGTTTTTTAATTTAAAATTCTTTGGAAGTTGTGTATATGCATGCTCCAGCACTGTAGCACACATCTTGAAGAAAAAAACATTGTAAAAAGAGAACTTGCAAAATTGTTAAAATTTGAGGCTAGTAAGGAGTATGTGGTTCATCTTTCACAGCCAAAGCACACTTCCGCTTTGTAAAAGTAAGATTTTGAGAATATAGTGGGCACACCATAACACTGATTGTATATTCTGGATTTTATGTGTTTAGCCACTGCGAATGAAGCTGGCTGCAGTAATAAAACGGAAAGATCCATACCATCAATTTCTCCAACACTTCAGTTTCAGTCTTTTGACTAAGAAAATAAAATCTTACATCAATACTTTCTTGAATGAAGAATCCAATAACTTCCTAATGGAGGTAAGCTGAAAGTAAGGGAAAATTGCACTGCATGAATATTTACTTGATTAAACCTGAACAAAGTTGTTTAATATTAAACTTCAAAGACAAAGCAAAATGCTCAAAATTATGATCTGAAAAAATTCAATATTTATAACTTAACAAACTATTTACCTTGCTAAATCAATGATTCTCTATCCTGAAAGGATTCACAATCTTGCAACACTACTATTAGCACTCTGTAGCTTCTCTTACAAGTGAACTAGTTGTTCACTGAAATGTGCTTGTTAAGGACTTGCAGAACTGTCTAAAAATGGTTATGCTCATGGATGCGTGTTTTTAAGACTACAGGTAGAGCCTTTTTATCCATGTTAGTTCTGTTCCGTGACTTGGCGCGATTAACAAAAAACAGGTTGTGCTAAATTCCATAGAGTTAAGCAAATAGGCTGCAACCTGACACTTCCGGATGGAAGTAAACTAAGGCAGCTGTTATCAATCCTCTCCCCTTCCACAGGTGGAATGCTGAGCTTGCTTGGGAAACCTCATCCTCTGTGTCCCAGGCAGCCTCCCTACAGCACTGCAGGTTCTCCTCTTTGCTGCTGCCGCTCCTGCAGCCCTCCCTGGCCACCGCCATCATGGAAGCTCTTCTGCCCCAGAGCATTCTGGGACTTGTAGTCTGGATCTCTGCTTACCCTCGCCTGTCTCTCCAAGGCTTCCCAAGTCTTGCTTGGGAAGGCTTGCTGGAGCAGGAGAGTTTGCATCATCTGGAGGGGGGGCAATTTGGCAAACACTCCCTGGTTTTTTTTAAAGCAATCCCCTCTCCTCCCCCTCTGTACTCAGCCCTCCTCATTGCCACCTGTCCTGCTTCTTTCACAGGTGGGATGTTGAGCTTTTAAGAGTCCAGCTCTATGCATTTCTACTCAGAAGTAAGCCCCATTCTAGTCTATGGGGCTTACTCCCAGGAAAGTTGAGAGAATTGTAGGCTAAATCTCACGCTTTGCTTGCTAGAAAGGCTTGCTTGTGTCAATGATAGCCTGCACCATCTGGGGGGGAGGAAATTTCGCAAACACTGGGGTTTTTTTTAAAGCAATCCCCTCTGTTGCTACTGCACCTGCCCTCTGCCTGTGTGTGTGAGAGGGAGACAGAGAGCTCCACGTGTTCTGGCTACAGAGGTTTTTGGCCCCCCTTTCCCTCTTCAGCCCCAGCTGGCTCAGGGACTCCAGGAATCTTACTGTTCCTTTGCAAGGGGAACCTCTTCCATGGCTCCAGGGCTATTTCCCTCCCTGGGCGAGGCGGAGCCTTTTTGCAGTGTTTTGGGCTACCTGGAAACTGGACAGCAGGGCAGGGCAAAGAGACAAAAAATCCGTGGATAAATAGGCTGCACCTGTAATGTACTTGTTTGTAGTTCAAAGCTGGCATTACTGTTTTGTAGGAAGCTGAAAAAGAGGTGGAAGCTAGAAGATCAGGAGGAATAACGGTATGCAGGCACTATGATGGTGTAAATGAAGCAAATAAAGAAAATGACTTGGAAAGCACACAAAGGTTGGTAACATCTTTAATAGCCTTGCTGCTACATTTCTTATTGTCATGTGCGTAGTACAGTCATCCCCCTGCCATATATGCAGAGATACGTTCCTGCTTCTTCTGTGTTTGCCCCATCTACTTGTGCATGGGCAGGCTGTTTTGTGTTTGTATCAGCCCCTGCATAATTTGAGACAAGACTATTACACTGTTACTTCTTTTTATGCTGCCTCAGCATTGGGACAGCAAATGGCAGGAAGCCTGCCTCCAGGATGTGTGGGTGGGCTTAATGTATCATGTTCTTCTCCCTTTCACTCCAACATTGCCTTGGAATCCTAATCTTTCCCTGCCCCGGACACCACCACTTGCATTCCAAATGGTTGTGCCAGAGAAACACAAGAGCAAAGAAGTGTGTAAAATCCCGTCATAGAAAGCCAAATGTAATAGAGTAGCAAAATATTTGGGCTGCTGTATGGGACACTGTAGCAAAGTTTTCAATCCAAGAAGGGAAAGTATTGCTTCAGCCCCTTCTCGCTTATCTCCTCACTTGAAAAGAGAACCCCTCCAAAGAACTGAGCTGCAGTGAAGAACTGGGCTGACTCAAAAATGCAATGCAAGTAGACTTTTCTTGTGGAAGGAAAAGTCTTGTGTCTGAGCGGGAAACTGAAACTGCCTATGGCCTAGTAGTGCTCAACCCATGGTACTTGTACCACAAGTGGTACTTGGGGTGGTGTCCAATGGTACTTGCAGGACCTCCAGGCACCCACCACCTTGCAATGAGACCAGCAGTGCAATGCGACAAGCAGCAGTAAGAGGCTCTGCTTAGCAGGAAGAGCTGCAGCATATGCTTTTCACATGCTCAAAAGAAACCTTTTTGTCCACCCTGCAAAGAGGCTCATTGCATCTGGCCTCCCATTCTGGAAGTAACTGGTGATATCACCAGTTATTTCCAATAGGTGGACCATGTGAAGTGGTACAGCATGGAACAAACACTGAGAAATGCTGGCCTGTTTCAAGAGTTGAGGGAGGGAAGTATTATGTCTGAATAGTGATTGTAATATACCTGATTCAGCTGAAATATAAATGTTGAGAAAAATCTCTTTTTATATTGAAGTTTCACTAACAAGAAGAAAAGGGATTCTTTAGTTAGAAAAAAATGGTGATAGAATTTTTTTAAAACGGGGTAAAATGTTGAGTACATCAAAATATTCTGTGGACAATGAGTGTTATAATTGCTTATACTTTGGAGTCAGTAAATTCTAGTAATCAGGGTAGGGGGCAGTGCTGTAAAGCTCATCACTAAGCCCAACATTCTTGGTTTTATTATTGGGAAATGGCCAATAATTTGGGAATAATTATTGGGAAATGCCTGCATAGGCACGCAGAGCCTATGAGAGGAATTTTATTAGGGTGTACAAAGCTTCTTTTGGAACCCTTCCCAGAGGTGGAGGGGCAATGGGGCAGGCAGAATGAGGGGCAAAATAGGGTAGGGGAAGCATGCTAGTAGCCACAATAGTCTTTGGAGCCCAGGTCTATTAGGCTTCTTGATGCAGAACCCAGGTCTAGCCAACCATGTGGCATTGGCAGCTAGATAAAGTAATATGGAAAACCAAACACACTCCCAAGTCTCTCTAAAATCTTTGAAATATATAAAATCCATTACAGAAAATTAGCGTCTTTGTATTTGGGTTCATACTAGAATGGACCAAAATGAACCTCTGTGGCAGCTGTAGCCCTGCAGCTGGGTCCCTGAGCTTCTGTATACTCCTTCATGGTTATGGGATCCACAAGCCAAAGAGCTAATGAGGCAGGCCAGTTTCCTCCTAGATTTCTCACTGTGTTGAGAAGGGTCAAGTATGTATTCCTGAACCCGATGCGTATAACTTGCTGCAGCAGATAATAGTGTATGCACGTGTTGCTCCCCAGCATCATGCGCAGGCATTGAGTTCACGTGAGATAGGAAAATGTTAGATCCCAGGAACTTTCTGGGCTCCCTTTCTGACCCTGGGCCTGGGTACAAATTACCCCCTTTACCCCCTCTCCTAGGCCCTGGCGGCATGTCCTTTAATGCTCTTATCTTCTCCAAAGTAATAGAGAACAGCAATGTATGTAAATACCTTCCAAAAAAGGAAAGTAATTGGTGGAAAGGTATAGAGAGAGTAACATTTTTCTGGCATGAATTCCAGAACAGTTAAATACTTTATTTTGTTCAATTATGTATAATTCATACCCTTACAGATCAGACAAACAGGCTTATTTTTTACCCACTCAAACTCTTGGGGTTCCTGGATTGGTACGTGTCACCCAGCAAACCAGAAACAAAAGGAGTGCTCTTCAAAGTAAGCGTACAAGTTCTTAAAACTTGTAGTATAAACTTGTAGAATCCTGCTTTGAATTCTGGACACATGCAAGTACTTAAATACTATGTATACATGGCCTGGATTCATTAGAACAATGTACTTAATACTTACTTTTAAAATCACAAACTGCTATGATGCGTTCAGATTGTGAATAATATTGTTCCTTTGTGTGGCTATGTAAATTATATATTAAAATATAACTTCTGTCTAGAAGTATGCTAGATTTCAATATCTCAGAAATTAAAGCAGTCAAAGGTAAGGTGGTACCATGTGAAGATAGCATACCCACTGTGAATTCTATAGATCTTTGGCCCTTAAGTATATTTTGCACTTAAATCCAAAATATTTATGCCATTGTAGTCACCTGTACTAGATTACACATGTGGTGCTGCTGTTGCATCCTATTTTAAATTTCTGTTACTGGTGATGTACTAACATGTATCTATTAGCAGCAATAGCAAAACTTGGGTCTTGCTGCTTTAATGCAGTTCAGATGTGTGTGATGTAGCAGAGTTTTGATGCTTTTATACCTGGTTGACAACTTGTCCTCTTGTTGCCAGGTATACAAGTGAACCCTAGATAAATGGAACAGCAATCTATTTATGTTGCTGCCCTCCCAGCTTCCCCATTGCTAAGAGTTAAGTGGTTTTTACTACCATTAACTTCTGAAAATCTCTGCTGCAGGTGAACATCCTGTCATAGATGTCAGGTGTCATCCTGTCCTAATGGCCCTTGCACAGATGCCCAAATGTTATCGTTAACTGCTTTGGTTCAGCTGCCATCTGCTTAAATCTTGTACTGACCTTCAGTAAACCAGTATTTAATCAATTAATAATAGAGAACTAATACATTGGGTTCAAAATACTTGTTTTGGCTTGTGCATCTGCATTAGGTAAGACAGACATGCAGGATATTGAAAATGGTCAGCAAGGTGATCAGTCTTCATTAAGTGGTGAGACTCGGAAGCGACAGGTATGTATCGGAAAGATTCTAAAACGAATTTTGGTAATGGTTGTAGTTCACTATCTCTATGCTCCATTTCACAAAAACAAACTTGCATGTTCATGTTTTTTTAACAATGAAAATTCTGATCAGAATTCTGGAAGGTTTTTTCTTTCCATAAATGACTTCATCTAGCCCTAGATAGATGCAATTGTTCATCTTTCCAACTCTGGGTCCACTTTTTAAAAGTAAAACTATATTGTGTCAAGAACTAAAGCTTGCTGTTAAGCTTGTTTCAGTGATTCTGGCTCTAAAACATTGACATAATATAGCTTTGTGAAGGCTGATACATGTTCCTGATTTGAAGTTCTGCCAAATACTGGGTTATAATGAAGGAGTTTCCCATTGAAGGACCCCATATCTCACCACTACTCCACCAGTAGCGGGAACAAAAATTCTGAAATGCTGCACATGTTTGAAATCCTACAAGATTGAACTCTTCCTATTCTAACAGTCATTTTGGTTCCTGTGAGCTTGAAATTTTCTTCTCCTTTTGGCAGCTAGGCAGGAGAAGAAAACTGTGTGTGCGTGCGCACATTCACAAATGTGTTTTTCTTTCTAAAGCGCTGGAGTTGGGAAGAAGATAAGAAACTGAGAGAAGGCGTAAAGAAGTTTGGAGAAGGAAACTGGATTCAAATTCTTAAACACTACGATCTTGCTCATCGCACTAATGTAATGTTAAAAGACAGATGGAGAACTTTGGTGAGGTTAGGGATGGCTTAGCTGTCTATCCCAAACACTTTACCTGTTACTGACTGTGAAGAATTGCATTCCTGATTTAACCACACAATCTGGTAAGTGCAAAGAAAGTCAGTAAACCATACAATATGGGGTTTGCAAGGACTGTAGGTTAAAGGGATTCTTGTTCTTTAAACTGTATAAGAGTTAGCATCTCTGTACAACATATTTGAATGTGTGATTCTCTGGTCTAAAGTAAGGTCCAATTTGACAAAAGGTTTGAGGGATTAGTTCTTTTTTGCATATTCTTCGCCTTGTCCTATGACTTGTGAAGTTAAAGGCTATCAATGTTTTTAAAAAAAACCATCTGCATTTGTCAGTAGAGAAACTTTAAAATATACTAGGATACTTTCTGGTCTGACAGATTCTGATTTCTGGCTGAAATGTTAAATAGTTCTGGAGAAACCACAATGTGCACAACTGGGGTAGCTTAGATATGGTTCGTGGGAACTATGAGCTGAAACAGGAGTGCCAAACACAGATATAACAGTTAGCTATACAAAAAGCTAACAATAACCTACTACTTACAAATTAATCTTAACTTGGAAGTAACTTTTTGTTCTTGTACAGCATTAACTTTGACAATGAAGTCGGGTGCCCAGGTACTATGCCCTGACAACTTATTCTTACAGCTGCCCAACTACATGGCAAACTTTGTATCCATACAGTGAAGCAGTGCCAAGCAGCCTCTTTACCACTAATTCAAAGGAAGAAGATGGTGCACTGCCAGCTTATGTATTTTCTAAAGAAATGTGACTGGTTGCTGTTGGAACTTTAGTTTTTTTTTTCCCCAGGAACTGCCATTTTAAGTGATGTCTCAAGCGGTAGATGAATGCTTTGAGTCAGTTCAGCTATTAAAAGGTGTTTGCTTTGGACCTCATGAGCCACTAAAATGGGATAGAGACGCTTCCCTATGGACTTGTATGTATTTCAAAGGGCTTTTGTAAGTGCTGTGGACAATAAGCAAAGTAAAAATCTGCTGAAGCCAATTCTTCAGGCATGCTGTCTAATGTAATTGGCTCAATTTTAATCACTGAGGAAAAGACCATTGAGTATTATTCCAAAACTTAATTTTTTTAAACAATGTCAAATGGAGTTATGCAAGTCCAGTAACAGGAACTGCCTCAACGTCAGTTCAGCTATTAAAAAATTACATGGCTCAAGCTGCTACGTAAAAATAAAGCTGTGTACAAGAGGGCATGAACATTCTTCCACTTGCTGAACTTTCTTCCATGTTCCATGGCATAAGGGATTGCCAACTGCTTGCCAATGAAGAAGTTTATTCCTAAAAGGGAACAGATTTAACAGGCGTCAGATCATAGCTGTGCATTTGATAACAGTTGGTTGAGCCTTATGAAAAGAGCTGTTTCAATGTTGAATAAATCTTAAATGTTAATACTATTTGATTGCTCTTTGTATAGTGCCTATATTAACAGTAAACAGAGTGACTGCATAATGCTTGTGTGTTAATATGTGTGTTCTATTTACTCATCTTTGGGAACATAGCAATTCTCTTATATTGATATAGCAATTCTCTTATATAGAACTTAAGGAATCTAATTTAGATATCTGAACTTGCAGGTAGTCGCATCATGTATTTGCAGGGCGTAGTCCATCTGCCCTGATTTTTGGACAAGCATGGTAGCACTGGTTTGTGAGATGCAAAGAAGTTGTGGGATAAAAGAGCCAGTACAGTATCCAATAGGAGTATATTTGTGTTCTCCTCCAACTCATAAAAATGCAAATACTTGTTTAATACAAATGCAGTCCCCCATAAGCTGCTCTACGGCCCATTTTGTACATTACATAACAAAAACAGTATTACCAAAGAATATATAGTCACTTGGAAGTGATTATTTTATAGAAACATTTCTTCAGTGTTTCAACCACTACAGAAATGTGTTCATAATTGTTTGTTACATAGATGTTTCAGCTTAAGTACAGGTTAAGAAGTACAAGTTCCAGAGGTCTGTACTTAAGTAGAATACTACTTGTACCTGTAATAAATACATTGCATAGCTTTGCTTTAGTATCTTTAATTTGGACTGAGACAAGAACTTTATATGTAGTAGTAAAATTATGCAATTTTGTACAGATTTGCTTGGAAGTAAATTCCACTATGTTTGATGGGACTTACTCTTGAGTGCAGCTTGACTGCAGCTTAAGTTCTGCCATGAACTTAAAAACTGAGCCCTACATGATTTATTCTCTACCTTCTGAAACTGACCAATGAGGTCTTTGGATGCTTCCGAAGCATAATGTGGCTAAGCCTGAGGTATTCAATCTGTGTGTCCAGCCTCCCTAGTGAGGTGTGGCTAGCCTTCAGGGGCATGGCCAAGCATCTTGGGGAGAGAGGTGGCCAGCAGCTGCTCTGCTGTTGAGCTCTGCTCAGCTCAGCTGCACTGGCTGCCTCCTGACTTGCTGCTTTTCCAAGGCTGAGAACGAGGTGGGTGGGGCAGTGTGAAACATGGTGGGGGGAGGTGGGAGAGAAGGTTGGCTGGGCAGGCAGAGGTGCTGCATCTCATCATGGAGCTCTCTCCATGTGCAACTTTCCCCAAGGACTACATTTCCCAGTGTGCCCCTTGCCCTGGGCATCCTAGGATTGGTCAATGCTGGAGGAGAGAAGAGTGTGCAGGAGCTGTATCTCATCAGCACAGGGATGCTCCTGGCAGGCTTCAAACTGGAAAGGAAGAGTAAGTACAGGCAGTGCAGTGCTTTCCTTTGCTCCTAGTGGGGGGGGCCAAATGCCCCAGCCTGCATCCCTCTGTCCTGCCTGGGGGAACAGGGGTGGCATCTGCATGCTGGGTGTATGTGTGTGAGCAGCCCCTGTCTACTTTGGGGTGAGCTGTAATCTTACTATATGTGGCTGCAATCCTTTCCACACTTTCCTAGGAGTAAGCCCCATTGACTCAAATGGGGCTTATTTCTGAGTAGACCTACATAGGCTTGGGGTCTGTGGCAGCTTAACCCAGGATCTTCACCTTTCTCTTCCCCCCCTTCAAAAAAAAAAAAAAAGGCCACTCTTGACAGCTTTGTCTCCAAAAATTGATTAAAAATAAAAATCCCCATTCTTTTTCAGCCATTTTAGCCCCTTTTCCCTCCTGTCTCTTTTTTTTTTTGGGGGGGGGGGGGGTACTATATTGGCTGCTATTGTAAGACAAAAGGCACAATCCTAGCTAGGTCTACTCAGAAGTAAGTCCTATTGTGTTCAATGGGACTTGCTCCCAGGAGAGTGGGGTTAGGATTCCAGCCAAATAGTCTCTGGGTCTCAGTTTGCATCAGTTTGCAATTAGCAGATACACACAAAACAAAGTCTTCCCCTCCCCCAGCAGATTCATCACTTCCCCGCTCCCTTTCCAAAACCCTCCACATGTGCTGCTAACAAACGTGGGGCACAATCCTAACCAGGTCTACTCAGAAGTAAGTCCTATTTTGTTCAATGAGGCTTACTCTCAGGTAAGTGTGGTTAGGATTGCAGCCTGAGAGTGCTGGCAGCCTTGTTTCTAGTGTATAATTTTAACACCTTTATCCCCATTTTGGGGGTAAATGAGGTGAGGTGTTGTAATGGGGAGCCGTGGCCAATGGCTACAAGGATCAGGGGAAGTGCAAGCCAGAAAAGTTCGTGAACCACTGGGCTAAGCAATAGAGAATGACTAGAACCATTCACTCAAGTAGAGGCTTTGTCTTATGAGTAGACTGTGTCTCCTTCCAGCTCAGTGCAACTGGAAAGCTGAAAATTCAGAAGTGGGGCTAGTGGGCTTGCTGAACCAGTTAATGGAGCTATCTGGATCATCGCATGCTAAATAGCAGGACAGTAGAAGTTGTGATGAGTGTCCTTAAGAAATCTTACTTTTAAATTCAGGGAAGGGGGAAAGAAGTTAAGCTACCTAGTCCAACCTTAAATTAGAAACCATCTGTTGTGAGTTTTCATAAATAAGAAGCAAGTATTTGTATACAAACTGAGGGATGTTCTTAAGGTGAGTTATGGTGTAGATTAGTGGTACAATGGTAACAGCAGTTTGAGTATAGGATATTGAGTAAGTTAAAAGCAATTTGTTGTAAAGGTCCTCAGCTAAGAGATTGTTACTTACCCATCAGCATCAACACCGTCTCCAGAACAGTGACTGCTACCAGAGTGCATTGCTGGAGGTTGACATGTTACACACACTGTATATCCTTCTCGTAGATACTGCATCCATCGAGCATATGGGCGATTCTCCACAGAACAATGTGGAGAAAGTGATTCAGTTCTAAATTCCACACAGTAGCTTCTGTAGGAGATTAAACAAGTGAATGTAACAAACTTTACTAGACATGCATTTAGCATATTTAATGTATGATTATAGCATAACTGGAGCCTGCACAGCAGTTAACAGATAAGACATAGATCCATCAATAGTAAAGCAGATTAAAGATTTATGTACTTATTGGCTAAACTGGAGAGTATTTTGAGCATACTCAAAAGTAACTGCTGCTGAGTGCAAATGTAGTCTATCAACTATAGCCTTATGACTATTGGATTTCTTAATATTGCACCATGAAGAACAGGTTAAAATCACTGACTCCATTTTGCAGCATTTGTGGGAACAGAGCTAACTGGAAGGCTCCTTATGAATTTCATGACAGTCAGATGAAAAGCAAGATAATGGACCTAGAACTTGAGGTCTTGTTAATTAGAAATTCTATACAGCTGTGATTCTCCAGCTGGTTGTGACCAGAGTGAGTGACTGGCAGTAGTCTGCTGAGATCATTTTCCAGAAGCTCTAACTACTCCAAACCACTGGTTGGCTAAAACTTGAGTTTAATGTATATAAAACCCTAGAGTTGGGAGTTTCTTCTTTGTTCCAACACAGACATCTGCTAGTATCAGCTGTGGTAAAAGTAGAGGTGTAACTCTTTGCTTATGCTCAGAGGTTAGAAAGATCCAGGGGAACATTAGGGATAAGCAAGCTTAGGAGCTTAACTTTGTTTAGCATATTTTGTGTGTGCGTGTGTCATATTTATTCTCTGAAATACCTAAATGCCTTTTGAGAAATATTTAACTTTAATTCTACTCTTTATATAAACTATTTTATAACAGACTTGTGTCTGTGTGAGTATAAAGGAACTGGGTTTCATCTAGTCTGGCCTAGGCCACTCAATCTGCTATTAGAATGAACCAGAGACTTGAAGTCTGAGTTCCTGGAGTTCATAGGGGGCTTAGAGCTTGCAGAAGCTGGAAGGTTAGCTCATAGGACTTCATCCACTTGGGCTGAAGGACTGGCTGTTTAGAAGGGATGGTGGCAGCATACTAGAGGGCAGTTGTCCTGAGGACTTAAACATACACCTGTTGGCATGTTTGGCTAATCAGATTTGTTGGTACAAAAACCATTGCAAACTTTACTAATCCTTTTCTCTACAAATCAGACACTGAGGTTAAGTTAGAAATCAAAAACAAGAGACCAACAATAAAAGCTTTATGGAGAAGAGAGAGCAATGGATACAGGAGACATCTAGTACTGTATTCTATCCTTGAGCAGTTCATGTACAACTCTAACATTTCTTTCTTGTTTTATGCATAGCTATCTTATTGACTGAATGGTCCTCACATTTTTTATTGATTGAATGGTGCTCACATAGGAGATAAACTAATTACCCAGAATCGTCTGTTTCAGAAGCCCAGCGGAGATTTGCAGCTTGCTTCGTCCTTCCTTTGTTATATTCAAAAGTAGTTATGAAAGCAGGAACTATGATGGAGGAAGAAGAAAGTGTGCATAGAATCGCTATCTAAGACTTGTGTATAAGGATTTCATTGCTCCAACAGTATTATAACCAGTGGTGCTCTGCCAGAACAGCAGTGTAGGTTGGCTGTATTCAGTAACAACTATCTCCAGATGCAAACCTATTGCATACCACATGTTCTGGCAGAAAAGTGATGTAGTAGCAATTAGGCCACTTGCATACCATCCTACAGCATATGGGCAGCCACAGAAGAACAGCCCCACTGAATCAGGCCATAGGCCCATCTAGTCCAGCTTCCTGTATCTCATAGTGGCTCACCAAATGCCTCAGGAACACAAGACAACAAGAGACCTGCATGCTGGGGTCACAAAGCCAGCAGGCAAAACTCTGTGGCCCAGTGAGGACCTAACACTGATGCCTAGCAAATTATGGTTTGAAAGCCTTCTTCATGAATACATGCCCATTCCTTCTTCCCTTCCCCAAAGCAATCGCTACCATCCCAGCATTACTTATAATTTTACATGTTCAATGATACCACCAAATTATAATTCCTACCACAACAAGTGATGGTAACCATGGTTTGAAGTAACTTTTAAAAACTTGGTTATGAGAACTTATTTTCCATTAACCATGATTTGCACTGAAATGCATGCAATACAAAGCTATTAACGGCAGGTAGAGGAAGAAGGGAAAATCACTCAGCATAGTTCCTTACTGATGTTTTAATTCTCTCAGCAACCTATACCAGATTCCATTATTCCTGAAGCCATAGTCTTGTATTGGCGAAAGGAAAATTATGGTTCTGGCTTTCAAAAAGTTTTCCCCTGGTCTGTATTTTCTCACTCTTGAGTAACTGACAAGAAAGTTAACACTATTAAAGTATCTTCGGTATCTTTTTGAATATGTACCACAAAGAATGGAACCATAGCCAGTTATCTCAAAAATGTATTAAACAATTCATTTTTTAAAGGATGCAAGCTATATAAATTAATCATACAAAGTCAAATAGTCTGTAGATGTACCGTGTTCATCCCCACAGTTCTGCCCCTCGTAAGTAGCATATTCCAAACAACCAGCTTTCTCTTCTAATGGAGGGCAAGGCTCCCCACCATTTTTGGGTTCCTGCTGTATGATGCGTGTACGCATTCGGAAGTTAGGTTTACACTGCCCTGCACAGCCGCTCCAGTGACTCCATTCCCCAACAATGCATGGAAGAGCTATAAAGAAATGGTAGAACATTAGCACTTAATAATGAAACCAGTTGGGGGTGTTGAAGGCCCTACACTGAATTATTTCCCCTTTCTCTGGCTGGTTCAGATGTAATGCTCAATTATGGTTTGTTTTGTCTGCATACAAACTGTGGCTTGTTTTGAGTCACCAAATCACAGTCTGAAACCATGCCAGGAACTGAACCTGGTGCCTTCTGCATGCAAGTGTGTACCTTACCATTGAACTATGGCCCTCCCTGTTGACTACACCAAAAATATTAGCTTAATTTTTTATAATGTAGGATGAAAAGAGCAGATAAGTGGAAATTGCTTTTTAAACTCTCTCATTCTGTTTCATAGACTGCCTTTTGAAGATTCTGCAGGGTGCCCCACCTCATAGTTGCAAGACTCTCCCCTCTTCAACAATAACATTCTCTGTACTTACAGTCATTCTTTAATTGGTTTTCCCCTGAAACACTTTGCTAAAGATCATACTTGAATATCCAAACTTTGAACATGATTGCCTGTCCATCTGCATTTTTCAGCACACAGAGAGAAAGTCACAACCAGCAAAAGACTAAAGGCCTGACAATAACAGGAGAAACACATCACTGATGTCTTGGACCACCCACAAGGAACTTTCCATTCCCTTATTCTCCCAGCTGATGGGAGTGGAAGCTGCTGAGCAAACACTTTATACTGGCTTGGTCACTGGCAGGTTTCTGGAGGCTCTAGGGCAAAACTCTGTACTGGCCTTCCATGGCACACCTGATGGTTCACTAAATGTTACTACTGCCACCCAAAATTGTAACTTGGGCAGAGTCTGAGGGGCACATGCCCTGGGCACTACTGCAGGAGGGGAGCCTGACCCCAGGCTCCACCTAGTCATCTCCAGGTTCTCCCCAGTGGGCAGAGCGCTGATGTGGGCAGGGCACAGTTTCTATGGTGGTTCCCAGTCTCCACAGAAGCCATAACAGGTGTGCAAAGCCAGCAGCACTCTTCACCCCAGGGAGAGCCCAGAAGTGACACCATGAGGCATTGTGATGTCACTGCCCTGGGTGCTGGGGTGATTCATGTCTCTGTTGCCACCAATTCTGAGAGTTGAGGGATCAGCCTAGCCAAACGGGCCCTCTGATGTATTCGTGTCCTTGGTCAGTGCCTGATCTGGCTACAAAAGTATGGTCACAGGGCTTCCCCTCTCTAGGTGGTACAGAGAGACAACCTCTTATACACACCCTAAGAACCAGGACTGGGAGGAGTAAAACTAAGTGTTATACTCAAGGAGCTGTCACATTTCACTACTTTGGCTGGCTACAAAGCATTACATTACATATTGAGTACAATGTATACCTACAGGCTGATGATTTCTGTACTTTACATGGGTAAATATTAAGTGCATCCCTATGGATATACTTTTGGATGTGTGGAATTCAGCCTTGCTTTTTTTGGTCCAGCAGAACTGGTGTTGGCAAGTTTCTAGGAACTGAGAAGTGAAGAATCTCAAGAGCAGGAGAGACTGGGGGCCCAATTCTATCCAATTTTCCAGTGCCAGTGCAACTGTGCCAGTGGGGCATGTGCTACATCCTGTGGTGGGAAGACAGTCAGAGAGGCCACTTCAAGGTATGGGAATATTTGTTCCCTTACCTCGGGGGCTGTATTATGGCTGCACTGGTGCTGGAAAGTTGGATAGGATTGGGCCCTGGGGCAATAGTTGGGAGAAAAACGGATATGCAGCCTTTTCAGAACTGGGACCAACACCTGCAGCTGTAACCCAGCCCATAATTATGAAAGTAAAAAGGATGATGAATTTGCAGGACTCTCTCTCAGTTCACATTATGTAAAACTGAGCTTAAAATAGTATACAGTACTTTTTTTCTCTCTTACTAAGGCAATGGTTTTCAACCAGTGTGCTGTGAATGGTCCACAGGTGTGCCACAAGAGTTTGGGGGTGGGTCATATGTTAGAGCCATTAGTAGATGTAAGCCCCAAGCCAGCAGAGCAGTGCACCTTGTTAATTGTCTAAAAACTGATGGTGTGCCCTGACAATTTTAGCACCTTCTCAGTGTGCCCTGGGATTATAATAATAAAACAGATCAATGGTTCTTGAACTTTTTAGCCCAGTGCCCACATTTTAGAATGACAATCTGTCGGAACTCACCAGAAGTGATGTCATTAACCTGGAAGTGACATCATCAAGCAGGAAAAATTTCTGACAATTCTAAGCTGCCATCCTATCCACATTTACCCAGGAGTAAGCCCCATTGACTATCATTGTCTAAAGCATATACACTGTAGCCTGTTAAAAGTACAGATCTCCCCAAATGCCATCACATACCATGTTGGCATCAAGTCTAATATACTAATAATAAAACATTGAAGTGAATGGGAATCCACCTGAAATTGGCTTGCGACTCACCTAGTGGGTTCCGACCCACAATTTGAGAAACAGTGAAATAAACTTCAGCAACAACAGCAGAACGTAATTCTGCTTGTGTCTTCCCATTCACTGATTCTCTTAGACCAGGGGTCTCCAAACCCCGGCCCGGGGCCCAGATGCAGCCCACAGCAAGCCTCTATCTGGCCCACGGCCAGCCTCTTGTCCCCTGAAAGCCTCTGGCCCACTCAACAGAACATGACCAGAGCTGTGCTCTGATTGCATCTGGAGGGTGTTCTGAGGGCCAGAGAGGCTGAGTGAATGAGCCCACTCATTCATTTATTCATTCATCTAAGTTCCATCTCTTATTTATTTAAATTTTATATTTAAATTTTTTCCCAGCCCTCAGCACTGCACCAGATACTTCATGTGGCCCTCTGGCCAAAAAGTTTGGAGACCCCTGTCTTAGACAATTTCTCTCCTAGCCATTTCCCATACTGTTGTTCCTGCAGCCAACTCTGAAACTGAAATTACCCTGGCAAATGGAGGGGGGGGGGGAGAGGAAGGAAGAATCATTCTGGTAAAGGATTGGCAGGTGGGGGAGGTTTAAGTTTCCTTCCCACTTGTCAGTTTCCCCCCACTCATGCCTCTTTCACAGCTCCTGCAGTACGGTTAAGTGGTAAACATGTTTTTGGAAATCCTGTTTGCTTCATTAGGTCTGCCTTGAAACATCAAATGCACAGGGTAGCAATCTGGAACATTCTTGTTGAGCACCTACTCTGACCTTATTTTCTTTAATCCCTTCTTGTTTCTCTTCCTTTCCTAGTTATGCCTCCAGCTCCTTCCCTTTCTTATCCTTCCCCCTGCTTTGCCACTGTTTCGGCTACATGGCTGAACTGCTTTAATCCTTGGCTGGACTTCAGGAAACACCTGAAGCAGCACAGGAGCAAGTGAGTTGTGTTAGTTCCCACAGCAGCAGGTATAATGACTATCTCTGTGAGTGTGAGTGTGTGTGTGAGAGAGAGAGAGAGAGAGAGAATTTCATGGCATCTGGAATAATAAAATATTTTAGCTTCTCTGTTATGCAACAAATACAGGCTTATGGTACTGGTATGAGGCATTTAATAAAAACAAAACAGTGACCTACTCAAATAACCTATGTTATATGAGTGTTCCACCGTCTGAATGCATGGAGTGCAACTATTTTGGGGCCCAGTGTCACAGGGAAGCTACTGGTTGAAAAAAGAACCCAAATGTAATCCCATCTTCCCCATCAGCAACCAGACATTGAAAGAACTCGTGGGATCTGGGTTCTTGTAGCAGATTGGGTGACGAGGAATAATGTGGGGTCCCAACTCATGCATGGTGCCTCCAGCCTTATATACTATTTTTCCACCACAAAAAAGTTCTCAAAGTGATTGACATAGTAAAAAAAAAAAAAGCGTCCCCTGTCCCAAAGGGGCACTAGACTAGAAGAATTGCTAACTAGGATAAACTGGGACAGTTGCTCTCCCCCAGCTAAAAACTGCCACCAACACAAAGGTTTCTCTTTGCCCAGTGAGAAGGGGCTAACTATTGTTTTGATTTTCTTGTTTTAATTGTGTGTATCATATATTTATTGTAGGCTGATTTCTGCCATAGCTTACGGAAAATGTTATAATAAATAAATCAGCAAGCACCACTCCCCCCCCCCTGCCCCAACTTACTCTCCTTCTGCCTAGTAGCAAAGACCTGGCTTTTTCACAGGGCTCTCCATTTGTGGAGAGGGTGGCTGCTATTGCAGTTTGCTCTGGATAATTGTGGTTTTAACTGCTGTTGTGACATTCTTGCTTGATTATTCTTTATTTAAGACACTTATACCCCTTCTTTTCATCATAATTGATGTCTAAAGCAGCCCCAAACAATATTATATACCATTTTGAGTTTTTAAGATTGCAAACTGCATTGGGCTGCAGTTTGCATAAAATGTGGGTTTAAAAAAATAATTAAAAATTTCTTCCTTGTTAGATTGATGAGAAAAATTCAGTGCTAGGAAACCCCATTTGCCTTCAATTAGTGTTGTAGTTGTGCCAGACTCAGTTTAACAACTGATTCTGAAACAGAATGTTTCCAGGTTACGTTATTTTTGAGTTATCAAAATGAGCACATATAAATGGACTGGAAGAGGCCAGGTGATCATCATAGCCAGTTCCCCCTTCCTGGGGCAGGATCCTTCCCCCTCCAGCCTCCCTCCCCGCAGATTAATCCATATAATTCAGACTACAATGCACCAAACAGAGCAGAAACAAACCCAGTGCATCAGATCAAGATGCCTGCAGAGCAGATTGCTCAGCTAAATTGATGCCACACAGGAGAAAAATCCATGCATCTCATTTCAAATAACTTTATTTTTGGAGATGTAAACTGCGAGATCTCACACTTGACAGACACCCCTCTATACAAAGTCCCTGTAAAACAGCTCAAAAGAGGAAGTAGGAACCCATCTTGATATTTTATGAGGGTCCCTGCAGTAGGCAGGTGTAGCCCTTTGGCTTTCAGTCCCAGGCTCCAGCACCTCTACTAAAAATGTACTTTGAAACACAGAAACCAAAACTTGTAGAAATCTGAAGATGTTCTTGCATCTGTTAATAAACAAGTAGATACCAGGCACTCCTACTCTTTTGCTGACAAATTCAGTGGCAGTTAAGGGGGGCAGGACCTTTATTCAGGATGACTTGTGTAACATGAAAGCAACAACTGGGGCCCTGTGACACTCTTAAAATTTGCCAAGGAGGAATTCAGACATCCCCATCTCTCCAGATTGAGATGCTCTCTCAAATAAATAGCCTGAAGTCATCCTGAGTAATTTCTTGGGCATTTTTGTGCTGGCTTTGCCAGATAAAAGGATATGGAAAGTGAATTTTTTTTTTGTTTTCCACCCAAAGCCTCCTCCACAAGGCTTTTGCCTTTTCCCCTTGGGTTCAGGTGCAGATTGAGCCAGAGGTGTCCAAATCTGGAGGGGAAGAATTGGCAACTCAGCCCCAGCAGGTGGCCTGCTGCTTGGGCTTGACTGACAGCCCAATCCTATCCACACTTTCCTGGGAGTAAGCTCCACTGACTCTAACGGGACTTACTTCTGAGTAGACGTGCATAGGCTTGGGCTGAGGCACAGAAGCTGGTTTATTTCTTGGATTTGTACTCCGCCTTTCTCCCCGAAGGGCACCCAAGGGTTCTGCCAAGAGCGGCTCAGCTCTGGCTGACCAAGCGTCGTAGGAGTGGAGGCGGTGGCTCTCTGAGCACGTGCAAAGTGCTTTTCCATCACCAGCCCGCACTCTCACGCACGCTTCCCAGGCGAGGCGCGCCCCTCGCTGCCTGCCACTCTCCTACCTGGGCAGGCTTGGGCATAGTCCAGGCAGCAGTCGCCGGTCCTCCGGCACGCCTCGTCGCAGAAGCAGGTGCCGTAGGCGCGGGTGAGGCTCCAGCCGGTGCTGGCGCAGGAGGGGTCCCGGCCCGGGCAGCAGCGCCCGTCCTCCGCACAGCCCGCCCCCGCGCGCTGCCCCAGCGCCAGCAGCGCCACCAGCCCCACAAGGCCCGGCCCGGCCCTGGCCGCGTCCATCGCCCCGACTGCCAAGGCTGCACCGGCTGCAGCCGGAGCCCCGCGCGGGACCGCCCCTTGGCCACGCCTCGCCGCCCCGCGGACCCTCCGCGCTGCCGGGGGGGGGAGCCGCGAGGCCGTGCGCTCGCGTTCCCAGGGCGGGGGCTGCAGTCCGAGCCACACTTACCTGCGAGTAAGCCCCATTGGCTGTAGTGGGACTTACTCCTGAGTAGACATGCCTAGGCTTGGACTCTTCAGCTGCAATCCTACCCACACTTACCTGGGAGTAAGCCCCATTGGCTGTAGTGGGACTTACTCCTGAGTAGACATGCGTAGGCTTGGACTCTTCAGCTGCAATCCTATCCACTTACCTTGGAGTACACCCCCTTGACTATAATGGGACGCATAGGCTTCAGCTGCAGTCCTATCCACATTTACCTGGGAGTAAGCCCCATTGGCTATAGTGGGACTTACTCCTGAGTAGACATGCCTAGGCTTGGGCTGGAAGTTCCCTGCAGGGGGCGCGGAATTCTTGCCCAGCACTGGTGCGCAACTGGGGCTGCGCGCCGAGGGATGGTCCGGGCCGGGCATCCTCGCCAGGCAGGGGCAGGAACGTTCGCGCTTGGCGGCGGACCAGCCCCGGTGGACGCCGGCCAGAGTCCAGGGCAGCCTTGGCACCTCCCTCCTCTCCCCGACCTCGTGCCGCAGCTGCTGGGATCCGAGCTGGCCTTCTGGAGAAGGGCTGGTTTGCAGGGGGGTGCAGGAAGCACCGCCCCGTTCCTCGGGTGAAGCTGGAGGAAGAGGCACCACGAGACACGAAAGTGCTTCTGAGCAGGTGCAAAGGGCGCCTGGTATACCCCACCACTGAGCAAGAGCACGACCCCAGGCATGTCTACCCAGAAGTAAGTCACATTGTGCCCAGTGGGGCTTGTACTATAATACTTGGACACAATAGTTCCCTTTGGACACAATATGTTGAGTGTTTCTCAGACTGTGGGTTGGGACCCACTAAGTGGGTTGTGAACCAATTTTAGGTGAGTCCCCATTCATTTCAGTATTTCATTTTTATTATATCAGACTTGATGCTACCATGGGATGTGACTGCATTTGGGGAAAAGTTACACATCTGTACTTTAACTGACTACTTTGTATATGTAAACCATGTATATGGTTTTGACAATGACAGTAAATGGGACTTACTCCTGGGTAAGTGTGGGTAGGATTGCAACCTAGGATTGTTACAAAATTTCCTGCTTGGTGATGTCACTTCCGGTCATGACATCACTTGGGTCCTTGGGTCCACATGACATCACTGTGGGTCCTGACAGATTCTCATTTTAAAGTGGGTCCCAGTGCTAAAAGTTTGAGAACCCCTGTATTATAGGATTGCAACCTGACTGCAGATCAGTGGAGTAGCCAGAGAGGATGCAAAGCACTTTGCAGACTTCTGAACATGCCATGCAAGTAACCTCTCCTCCTTTGGAGCCATTCTGGGCAATGGGAGCAAAACCAAGACAAATGCCTCCTTTTTGCTCCCATTGCCCAGAATGTTTCTGAAGGGGACGGGAGGCTCCCTGCAAAATTTAGTCCTTTGCTTCCCCCACCCCACCCCACCCCACCCCACCCCATACACACACACACACACACACACCAGGGGGTTGTAGACAAAATCAGGACTGACTCTCCCCACCTAGCTGCCTTATGCAGAACATAAAATGGGATGGGTAACTGCCTCTTGTTCCTCTCATTTAGTTAAATTTGTTACAATGAACTTGATTTGGTAGTTCAAATTCCAGACACTTCATAATTCCATTCTTCAGCTTTTCCACCCTCCCTTTTACAAATTATAATATTACTTTTCTCAGTTCACTCCCTGCACTATCAGCTGATTTGTACGTAAGCAGAATTTCTACACTGTTGGTTACGTGCTTGAAGTGTCAGCAGTCTCCAGGATCCCCATGGTCCAATGGCAAAGCAATGAAATCCAAGCCAGAATAAAGCATGTGCAGGTTTTTTTTTCCCCCCTTTGTTTGGATACTGAAATTACACATGATGCACCAGTCTAATTAGAATCCTGGAGCAGGATTTGCCCCCTTCAGTTAATTGCTCCATTTAAAGATTAAGTCATAGGTAGAAGAGCTGTGTTTTAATGGCATTAAAACATATGAACCTGTGGAAGGAGAGGAGTGCAAATTTGCTCACAGCAGGTTGAAGAAGGGATGAATTCTCTCTCATACCATGTATTTATTTATCCCATGGTCCATGGGGCAAATTAGGTACTGGCACCAGGCTGTGAGGCCCCATGATGCAAAACCCTACACTTGGGCTCCCATGGTACATTGGGTTTTTGTGCCCCCTCAAGCTTACTGGTGGGCATCAGTTCCTCCCACCCTCCTTGTTGGTGAGAGAGGGGGTGAACCTTTGGCAAGGACAGGTCCTTCCCTTCCCACCTGTGGACCATAGAAGAAAGAGGAATTGAGTGTTCCTTAGAGGTCTTATCAAGCACTAATTTGGCATCAGGGGCCTTTGGATCTTCCCATTTCCCATGTTCTCTGCAGTATTCCCATTTGCAGATGGGAGTGTGGTGCCAGATGAAGGGAAACAACATGAGTTTCTCAGCCATCTTGTGCCACCTCTGCCACCAGTAGAGGCTGACTCAGCTAGGTGAGCCCTCTTGTGGGCATGGTCCCCTAGTCGTTTTTTTTTTGTTTGTTTTTTTTAAGTGTCAATTGGGCAGGCCCTCTGAGAGGAATTTTATCAGGGGGTACAAAGTTTCTTTTGGGCCCTTTTGTGAAGGAGGATGGGTGAAACAGGCTGGGGGAGGGTGGTGAGCAGAATGGGGGCAGGAAGGGCAAAACAGGGTGGGGGGAGGGTGGAGACAGCTGGAAAAGTCATTGGAACCCAGCTCTACCCACCCATGTGGCATTGGCAGCTAGATACAGTAATGTGAAAAAACCAAACACACTCCTCTCTTTAAAATCTTTTAAATATAGAAAATCATGCAGAAATCATAATTAGGGTCACACTGGAATGGAAAGTGTCCTGTGGGTACCAAAACTTGCTTCTGTAGCAGCTGTAGTCTGGATAATCTGTAGTCTGGCAGCTGTATCCCTGAGCTTCTCTACACTTCTTCGTGGTAAGCAGATCCACAAACTAAGAAGTTATTGTAGCAGTCCAGTTTCCTCCCAGATTTGACACTGTGTTAAGGAGAGTCATGTATGCATTCCTCAGCCCAGCGTATATGGCTTGTCAGTGGCTGTGGTACCTGCTGCCACATGCTGTGGTTGTGTCCCTAGCATTCCATGTGAGCAACTGAGTAGATAGGAAAATGTTAGAACCCAGGAAATTTCTGGGGCCCCTCCTTTGGCTCCTGGGCCCCCTTTTTGACCCTGGGCCCAGGTACAAATTACCCCTTTAACTCCCCCCCCCCAGGCCCTGCAATTGGGAGAAGTAATGCAACAAGCCTAGTCCTGTAACAAGCTTGCAGCCCAGTATTAACTAAATCCTGTGCAGAGATGCTTTGGCACTAGTGAGGGCTCTGCTGTGTCCCATGGGGGACTTTTGGTGTCGGGGAGTCTCCTCAGGGTAAGGGGACTGATCTTCTTGCCCTTGGGGAGAGAATTTCCAAGCTAACAAGCTGTGGCAAACTTTTCAGATAACAAGCTGTGCCAGGCAAATCCCCTGCAGAGAGAATTTCGAAGTTAGGGTGCCATCATAGAGAAGGCCGAATTTCCAGTCACCATCTGCCTGACCTCTGATGGTGGAGGAACTCAGAGAAAGGCCTCTGAGACAGCTCTCAAAACACATTTAGGCTTAGATGGGGCAAAGTGGTTCTTGAACCATTTTTACTCAAGGTTTAAATCTGTTAGAGCTTAGAGGACAGAACTGATGGACAAAACTGCACCATAAATTAACAGATCTAGGGTGCAATCCTAACCCCTTATGTCAGTGCTTTCCAGCACTGGCATAGCAGTGCCAATGGGACATGTGCTGCATCCTGCAGTTGGGTGTCACTCACTGAGGCCTCCACAAAGTAAAGGAATGTTTGTTCCCTTACTGCAGAGCTGCATTGCCCTTATGTCAGCGCTGGAAAGCACTGACATAAGGGGTTAGGATTGCCCCTAATGAAGTAAAAAGGGAAGGCTAGTACAATAGTTGCTGTAAAATAATTTCCCCTGTTTTTTTGTTATTCCCTTTTTTAGGCACATGACACAGCCTGTCTTCTAGGTTTCAGTTTCAGTACCTTTAGGTACTTTAGGTACTGTCTTCTAGGTGAAAAGACTAGCAAGGTTTATGAATATACTTTGGAATTGTTTTCAGTCTGTATAACTTTTAAAGCCATCTGGGAGAATTGAATATCTTGTGCCTAGGGTAACATTTAAGTAATTTTTGAAAGGCATAATTTAATGCAAGATGCCCCAGAAGAAAGATTTGAGGATTTAAAAAAAGAGCTTAAACGTATAAATGCCTGGGGGGGGGAAGACAAGGCTGAAAATGTTTACGATTTTACTTGAAAGCTTTATCTTTCTTTAACTTGCAAAGTAAGCTGTTAAGAAAAAAATATCTAGGGAAGATGCAATGATGAAAGAAAATGAAAAATCAAAACTACAAGAGCGAGTGGTGTCCTGAAAGAAGCACTAAAGAATATGGCCCATTTATTCTGTAGAAAGATGATGGCATCAACATCACCACCTATATAAAACTAGTCATTATCTTAGAACTGTTCCACCTGGCTTGCCCATGTCTTATCTAAGTACATATTAATGCTGGATGTTTAAGACATTTAAACATTAACAGCCAAATCCTGTGTGGGCTGAGATCGGGCAGGGTGTGTGTTCCACCATCACCGGCTGCTGAAAAAGCGCTGTAGAGTGCTTTCTGGCAGCACACGAAGTAGTGTGGTGCCAGGATACCTGGAGCCTTCCTACACATGTCTCCCTCTGCTGCCCATAGGAAAGCCAGTATGAGAGGTAAGTGGAAGTGGGGGAGGGCAGAATGGGGACAGGGAGGGGCAAAGCAGACATGGAGGAGGTAGAATGGGGTGGATAGAATGCGGGAGGGGTGGATCTTATGGCAGTAGTGTGCATTGGATCCTACCCCCCTTTCCTGCTGCCTGCCCCACCCCCTTTCCTCAGACTTGCAGTAGCGAAATCACTAGTGTAGTTCGGGGGAGACCCATTGTGGAGCCGGAAGCAATCCCCTTTCGCCTCTGAAGCCTCCCTGCTGGAAACAGGACAATTGTTTTTAGCATGGCTGCACCAGCAGGGGGAGAAGCAACAGGACTGACCTGTAAAGATGTAGAATTTTTGAACTGAAAGAATTCAGTATTCTTCATCCTTTCTGTCACGTGTCAACATTTTATGAAGTGTGCCAAAATCACACACAAGCTGTAAGCATTAAGATGGGCCTACATCTGGAGATCTGCATGTGCCTAAATGCTGAACTAGGGCCAGCACCACAGCTGCAGCCTTGTTGAACATAGACCTAAGGACCCATGCTCATGGCCCATGATAGGGGGTAAAGGAGGTAATTTGTACCCAGGCCCAGGAGTCAAAGAAGGGAACCCAGAAATTTCCTTGGATCTTTTATTTTCCTATCTCACTTGGACTCGCTGCCTGTGTGAGATGCTGAGTGCACAGCTGCTGCTAAGAACATAAGAACAGCCCCACTGGATCAGGCCATAGGCCCATTTAGTCCAGCTTACTGTATCTCACAGCAGCCCAC
The DNA here is from genome assembly GCF_035046505.1 of Tiliqua scincoides. Classification (NCBI taxonomy): domain Eukaryota; kingdom Metazoa; phylum Chordata; class Lepidosauria; order Squamata; family Scincidae; genus Tiliqua; species Tiliqua scincoides. Next base: position 37,301,074 of record NC_089824.1, on the reverse strand, counting down.
CAAATGCCCCAGGGAGCACACCAGATAACAAGAGACCTGCATCCTGGTGCCCTCCCTTGCATCTGACATAGCACATTTCTAAAATCAGGAGGTTGCACATACACATCATGGCTTGTAACCCATAATGGATTTTTCCTCCAGAAACTTGTCCAATCCTCTTTTGAAGGCATCTAGGCCAGATGCCATCACCACATCCTGTGGCAAGGAGTTCCACAGACCAACCACACGCTGAGTAAAGAAATATTTTCTTTTGCCTGTTCTAACTCTCCCAACGCTCAATTTTAGTGGATGTCCCCTGGTTCTGGTGTTATGTGAGAGTGTAAAGAGCATCTCTCTATCCACTTTATCCTTCCCATGCATAATTTTGTATGTCTCAAAAAGCACATACAGGTCGAGCCTATTTATACACGGATGTTTTATACATGGATTTGACTCAACATGAATGGCCCCTGCAAATGAGAAAGAATGTTCTGATCCCTGGAGAAGGGGAAAAGTACATCCCTTTAAAATCAGTTTTAAAAACTGAACAGTCCTTTAACAACAGCCTCCTTAATGGGGGGGGGGGGAAGAAAGAGAGAGAGAGAGAAAGGGCAGCAGGCTAACAATCCATCAATCCTTCTCTCTCCTGCAGACCCCTCCCTTCCCCTAGCAAGTGAAAGAAAGTTGATCATTTTGCATTGGTGAAGGGGGGGCTGAGTGAAGTGCTGATGGATTGTCTTCTTAATGACTCTTATCTTAGAGTCAAAAGGTCAGCAAGGCTGTTTTTCAATCACTGGAGCAAAGAAACTGTTTTTTTAAAATTGATGTGCTATAGTGCTTGGAAGGGAACCCACTTGAATAATTAGTCTCAACCTGTAATGGCTTTTTGTATGCTACGGAAAACCATTATGTGCTGGGCCAAAGAATGCATGACACTCCTTAACACTGTCAAATCTGGGAGGAAACTGGCCTGCTACAGTAGCTCTTTGGCATGTAGCTCTGCTTGCCTTGAAGGAGTATATAAGGGTTCAGGAACACAGCTGTGGGACTGCTGCTGCTGCTGCTGCTGCAGTATGTTTTGATGACAGCAACTGTTACCCTGCACATGCCCAATCTTGTCTGATCTCGGAAGCTAAACAGAGTCAGGCCTGGTTAGTACTTGGATGGGAGACCGCTTGGGAATACCGGGTACTGTAGGCTTATACCATAGTCTTTCGAGACTGAAGGTTGCCAACCATGTTTTGGTGCACACAGGACACTTTCCATTCTAGTGTGAACCTAAATATGATGATGTTAATTTTCTGCAATTATTTTCTATACTTAAAATATTTTAGAAAGACTTAGGAGTGGGTTTGGTTGTCCATATTACTGTATCTAGTTGCCATTGCTGCACAGGGAGGCCCAGTAGATCTGGGCTCCAAATATTTTTCCAGCTGTTGCCACCTTCCCTTTGCTGTTTTGCCCACTTCCCACTCCTGTTCTGCCCACCCTTATCAACACCCTCCCCTGCTCTTTTCATCCCCTCCCCTCCTTTGGGAAGGGGCTCCAAAAAAACTTTGTACTCCCTGATAAAATTCTTCTCAGAGGCCCTGGTGAGGGAAGCAGAGGAATTATTGAGTTTTGGCTGGTTTGTTGTGCACAATGATTGATTTGATCAGTGGGTTCCAGCAAAGAGACCCCAACTTCACTTAATTCTTGGAAAACATCCTTTCAAGAATCCAGGGTTGGGAAATACATCCTATTAAAAATTGTTTCCTATTAGGGGAACCCCACTTCCTTGGTTGAAAACCAGAGATGCAGAACATAGGGAAGAACTCCTCTGTGACTGTTGGAGTGGCGAACCATATGAAATGGGGAAACCAGTTAGTATACAATTTGCATTGTACAAAAAGTTACAAATTGCATTTCTATTACAGTTGGAGAGCAGAGCCCATGAAAGGAGGGTGCAGGGGTAATTTGTACCTAGGTCAAAAAAGGGGCCTGGGAACCAAAGGAGAGGGCAAAAAAAATTTCCTGGGATCTTAAATTTTCCAGTCACACTAGGGTCCATGGGGGTGTGTGCAGGAGGTACATCTTACCTGGGTCCAGGGTCAAAAAAGGGACCTTGGAGCCAATGAGGGGAGCTGGAAATTTTCTGGGATCTCAGAAAACATTTGCATGTATTGTGTGAAGACCAGCATGAACATGTTGGGTAAGCCCACATAGTTTTATATATTGTGACTCTTAGAAATTAAGATCCAATGGAGAAGGGAAAGGGCCCAAAAGAATCTTTGTACCCCCCAAAAGGAGCCCCAAAAACCTTTGAACTCACTGATAAAATTCCTTTCAGAAGCACAGCCCATGCCCACACAAGGGACCACCTAGAGATGAAACCAATGTGGCAGCTGACATGTGAATTACATATCTAAGTATAAGAAAATATAGAGTTATGTGGTGATGCTGTTTTCCTATTCCTGTATGCCGCTTGCATATAGCGATATGAAACAGAGCTCTCATGCAGCCGTTCCTTGGCACGTCCTCCCAACCAGCCAACGGGTTTTGTCCCAGCCCTCTGCAATAACACAGACTGCAGGCAGGTTTGAGGAAGAGCTAACTGCCACTGCTTAGTGGCACTGCTTTGCTTCGTGCTTTGATGAGCCACGGGACTGGAGTCTCCTGGGCTCAGGCACCATTGGGGGAGTCTCAGGCCCACATGCAATGGGTTGGCCATGCCTAGGTAGTTATTAACTGACAATCATATGTACTACAGAATGGCAAACCATAAAACAAGCAATAAATAGAGCAATGCACAAAATAAAAGCAAAAATAGCAGCATACTATTTCTCAACAGCACGTTAAAAGCATAACTGAAGCATATTCTGGTGATAGTTGGGCCCTCTGGTGGGTATGGTAACTCACTCAGCTAGTGCTTCACCTGGCTTACCTCATGGGTGCTGGCATCCCTGGAATGGCTCTCAGAGTAATTTCCTCTTGAACCTAACCATCAGGAGTTTGAATTGTGTCCAGCATATTCCATACAGCACAACCTTACATCCAATGGCTTAAGACCTCCAAACCATCTGGATAATCACACATTTAGTTTGGGATGGCTATTTACTTTGAAATCCAGCAACAAGAAGAGACAGAATATGGACATTCTGGATAACTGGAGTCCAGAGAGTGAGTCAATCTTATATTAAAGATGTGATCTAACTTTCCTTCATGCAATAACTTGTATTCCTTTTAAGCGTACTCTGCATGATATAAGTTCATCAGTTAATAAATACTTAAGTATGGCCACCAACCTTATCTGGCCACCAACCTTATCTTACACATTATACATTTACACTGCAATTCTTGAAAGAAAAAAAATACCTGTATAAATGGAAAGCCATATTAGCCAAGAAATGCTGTCCACATAGGCATTGGCTGAATGATTTATAGTCAAATCAACTTTGGTCTTATATTTCAAGTTTAACTTCTAGCAGTGCAGTATTGAATGTCCAATATAAAGATCAGTCAGGTCAAACTTCAAAGTATATTTCCCATATTTTAACTGTCAGTCTGTAGCATTCCACACACACCCTCCTCATGAGCAAACTTCCTAGAAGGCCTTAACTTGCGCAAATATTGATAGCTCATTCCTGTTTGCTTTTAAGGGGTTTAACAATGGCATCTAGATGAGAAGATTTCAACGATTCTGCATTTCATTTTTCTCTGCTTTTCAGACTTGTTTACGCATGCCCACCTATTAACTTTTCCAAAGTCTCCTTCAAATAAAAGGGGCATGGGCATTCTCAGGTTCTGAAGTGTGAAAACAGCATGAATTGTGTTGATACAAGTGTACACTTCGTGGAAAGTTCCCCTTTCAAGATACCCAAAGAAAGTGTTGTGTCTATGGAACACCACCACCATTAAAGCCCATCATTTTTCTTTTGGTTTGATTTTGGGACAAGCAAATCTGTCACCTGACAAATGTTAACCCAAATATATCCAAACTGAAATATTTGTTGAATAACTTCCAAATGAACACTAGCACTTTTTTCACTCTTAAAAACACCAAACATGCCATCTGTGAATAATTTCACAAATAACTTTGAAGGGGAAAAACCCTGAGCAATTCTGATCTAGCTCTTAAATTGGGGGTTCCTGAAATATGTTGCCAATTCCTTGAATAACCTATGTGGTTAAAACCAGCCATCTAATGCAAGGGTGTCAAATCCATTTCATATAGCGGGCCAATTAGCATTCTTGGTACCTGCAGAGGGCCAGAAGTGATATCATCAAGCAAGAAGTGGGGTCATTAAGCAGATGACAGCCAGAAATAAGCAATTTGTTCTCATGTAGGAACTCTTTAGCTGCAAATAATGGAACAGAAAATGTGCAAATCTTGATCTTACTTTCAAGATATGGGAGAGCCAAATTACCACGCGGGTTGCCCTCTCAGCAGCTGCCGTGACATCTCTCACTTTGTATGAATCAAAACTTCTCCATGCCCAGTTTTTGGAGGTAGTGTAAACTATTTTCTCCTGTGCAAAATTTGGTTTTACAGTCCTTTTCAAATGTCTCAAATCCCCCCTCCCCCCCCCAAAAAAAATCCAGGCAAAAATATTAATGCACGTAAGGGAACAAATGGTCAATTGTTATATTCCCCACTATTTTAAAAATTTGTTCAGTTTAATTAGTACATCTGAAGTGAATACTTTTTGAGATAAATCTTATCTATACTAGAGCAGGAAATATTTATTTGGTTAAATTATTACTTAATTTTTTCAAATATTAATTATTTTAATTAAAATATATTACTTCTAGTATACCTGTCAGAGCCCATGCATGAAGATATTCCACTTTAATGGAAATATTACACCTTCTATTAGTTGCAAATGGGACCCACTATCTTAGCAGTACAAATAAAATAATTAGATAAAAGGGAATATCTATCATGACAGATCATGCAATTTATGAATGTATACAATACTATACATGAAGACAAAGTAAAGAAACAAAGAGTATCTGGCTTATATGTAGAAGTATATGGTGTATCTTTCAGCACCTGACACCATGTCATGCCTGCCCTCTCATAATTTATCTCAAATTTTTCTTCACTTCCACAATCCAGTTTAGGTAAAGTAGGTTCAAAACTGGGTCACAGGTGGATCCAATGTGTATCTTGTCATCTCCTCAGCATTCTGTCAAAATCTTTCATATTGATGCATGCTTTCTATTAGTTTAAGTATTCTTAAATTTATTTAGCCTTCAGCCATTTTTCACCAGGAAAACATCATTATTTTTAAGTACTATTCATCTGCTTGCCTAGACAAATCAGAATTAATAATGCTAAATTCCTGAAGCAAGATATGCCAACAACCAACTGAATGTAATAAATACGCTTCCCAACTGAATGTAATAAATACGCTTCCCAAACGCCTTTGGAAAGTAAAGCAAAATGGTATGTTCTTTTTCTACTTATATCCCATTGCTGAACCTTATCCATTTTGATCCACCATAATGTTTGTCTTGCTCTGCGTTCTGCTTTTATTACTGCTTGATTTGTATGCTGTTCTCTGTGATGTTTGCGACAGATCCTGATGTTTTGCCATTTGTACATTTTCTGAGAACAAGTCTCTGCTTGAAGACAATAAATCTTGATTTGACTTCCCATTCAGGATACCTAACTCAGGATAGCTCCTCCTATTTCATATTTGTATCAGCCTACTGCAGTGGTTCCCAAACTCTCCGGGAGTTTGGAAGCCACAGCCGGGAGCTTCGTTTTACCACCACCACCAGCAGGCCTCCCAGGGATGTGGGGATCCCTGCGGAAGCCTCTGTAGGTCTCCCCAATCCTAGGAAAATCTAAAAATAAAGATTGCGACCCACTTCCAGTTTTCAATCACAAAATTAGAAGTAGGTCACAATATTTACATTTTCCAAGGCTTGGGGAGCTCTGCAGAGGCTTCTGCGGGGCTCCCTGTGCACCTGGGAGGCTGCTCTTGCTGGTGATGAGTGAAATGAAGCCTGGGGATCCCGCCACTACATTCTCCTTTCCCCCTTAAAGGGGCAAAGACAGAGCTCCTCAGGCTGGGGCATCATGATGCCCCAGTTTGAGAAGCTTTGGCTCACTGTTATCTGATCAAGATGTCCCTAAAATGTTTGTGTTGTACTCCTATATCCTCCAATCCAGTTACCCTCTCAAGGTACACACACTCCTATGCATGTCAATTCAAAAGTTAAGTCCTACTGCGTTCAGTGAGGCTTATTTCCAGAAAGTGTGCATAGAATTGCAGCCCCACCTGGTGATGTTTGATCCTAATATTATGGCTGTGATCAGTTTCTTTGCATCGAGTTCTTTTAGCTGCTGAAAAACACAATGCGATTTGTTCCACCTTCAACACCAGATGCTATAATTCATTAGGTATTCTGGCTTTTGTCAGGGTCAGTCGGTAGCTTTGCTAAAGCAGTGTCAGATCAAGCTCCTGACAAGTCAATACAGGCCAGGGCTAGGGAGTGAGATGAAAGTGAGTCTGTGTAGGGTGCAGAAACCACTTTCCTGCTCAGACCAAAGAGCAGGCTTGACCCAGATGTTTTATAGGAGCTTTAGAGCGTTATAGCCAATGGATTTTTCACACCTTTTCTCTACCAAACCGATGACTCACCCACTGTGCTTGTGTTTTGTAACAAATTGGACTTCAGTGTTTTTTTCCCCATAGAAGGCAAGAAAGGATGGTGAGGAGGTAGGTGGTGGAGGCAAGGCTGTTGTAGCCTTCCTTGCTAGGTGACTTGGGGCCCAATCCTAACCAACTTTCCAGCATTGATGCAGCTGCAATACAGACCTGAGGCAAGGGAACAAATGTTCCCTTACTTTGAAAAGGCATCCATGACTGCCTTCTCACCATGGCACAGCTGCATCAACACTGGAAAGTTGGAAGAGATCATCACCATGATGAGAGATGCTGGACAGTCATGCTCCAAGTGTAGTGGGCAGGGCAGGGTGACCTGATGTAATAGAGGACAGAGTGCTTATACCTTTAACCATTGTATAGAAGGGGGAATGTTGGCAGGTGCAGCTCAACATGGAAGGGTTTGAAAAGCTGCACCTGCCAAAATTCCCTCTTCTATACAATGATTAAGGGTACAGGCACTCTGTCCTCCATTGCAACTGGTCACCCTGGGGCAGAGACACTACAATCTCTGGTAGTTCACAAAACCGTAGGGGCAGATCAGGTTATATGCATCAAGGGTTAAACAAGCTGCTACTTGGGGGGGGGGCACTACTGCCCAGTCACCATTATAGCCACACCCCTTGGCATTTATACATCAGGCCATAGCCTCTGGAACTTGAAAAAAGTTTGAGAACCACTGGACTGCAGGATTGAGAGTACTCCATTTGCTGCCATTAAGTCAGTGAGGACTACAACAGACTTAATTTTGACTGCAGCCCCTGTGTCTTTAACAGTCATTTGGCAGATGCCAATTTTCCCCAAATGAAGGCACAGCAGTGAAGAAAGTTTCAATTTTGACCAGTTCATAATACTCTTAAGACACAAGATGATCAGAAAAAAATGTGGCAACCGAAATAAATGTACTTTCGGTCATTAAGGGTGGAATACTGAAAGGAGTTGAATCCAGTAAGAGCCAAGAAGTGTCCCTGCTTGGGGAGAAAGTTAGGATTAAATGGTTGGCAACCTTAGCTTCTGAGATCAGGCATATGCAGGGTAAATAAGTAAATACTCCAAAGTAAGTGATTTGAGGTTTCTAGACTCAGCAATCCTCCATGGCCTTTCTCTCTTTCTCTCTCTCTCTCTCTCTCTCTCTCTCTCACACACACACACACACACACACACAGTTAGTGATATGTCTGGAGGAATTAATGCAAACAAACTATATCTCATTAGACTCCCCGCCTTGGATTCGCACTGAAAGGAATAGAGGTTTTCAAAATATTTATGCGAGTATTTATTTAAACCTTGGAGCCCTTCAACACATACAACTTTAAGCTTAACATTTCCCAGGCATTCGAAGCAGGCCATATAAACGAATTCCCTGTGTTCACACCATATGTGGAACTATGAAAAAACTTTTATAGCACAGTTCCCATTTTAAGTTTTATTTAAAAAAAAAAAACCCACACTGGCACAGTAAAGTAATATTAGCCATGCAGTTGATAGCAATGGCACCAGTGGAAATTTTTCCTTTTGGCCTTAAAAGGAATGTTTTAAGTTGAGACCAAAAATAGAGACAAAAAGAAAATCCTGCCAAGTTTGTGGACAGTTATTTTTTTCTACTCCTCATTTATATAATATATATTTTTTTAAAAACCTTCCTAAGAGGAGCTGCAATAGAGTCCCTTCTTGCTGAGCATTCTGGCTACAGTTCTAATCTCAATCTTCCCGTTACCTTTCTCCAGGTTCAAAGTCCCCATCATAGTCTTTTCCTGCAAAGAAGGTGCTTCAGCCCTTCAGATCTTTCTGTTGCCCTCTTGTGCACCTTTTCTAGCTCTTCAATATACTTCTACAATATCAGACTAGAACTGTACACCATATTCCAAACAGAACCACACTATATTTTTGTATAGGGGGGATTTTAATAGTGTATAAGCAGCCTGCAATCCTATAGATACCTATTAGTAAATTGAACATAATGAGACTTACCTCTGAGTAAATATATATAGGATTGTGTTAATTTTGATCCCTGTCCTATTGACCCCTAGCATGGAATTTGCCTTCTTCACAGCAGATACACACTGGTTTAATGTTTTCATTGAGCTACCCACCTCAAGATCTTTTCCTGGGTCATCACGGACAGCTCAGATTCCATCAGTGTACACGTGAACTTGGGGGCTTTTTGCCTCTGTGTGCATCACTGTGTGCATTTACACTTATTAACAATGGACTGCAATGTTACAAATAATTAGGTTACATTATTGCAAGGATTTTATGCCAGGCCATTGCAAATGTTTAGAGTTGGAATATAGTCATAGCTTCTAAGTGACCCTTCAAAAGACACATTCTACTATGCTGAATAGATGATGCTAGCCAGGTCTTGAAATTCATCTTCATTAAATGGGCTGTTCATTCGGTCAGCTTCATCAACAAGAAACCTTACACAGATCCTGGAATGTGAATCCCACCTGTTTCCCAGAGGGCAGAGAAAGAGTAAAGAACCCTCGGCTCACAGTGGTACAGAGTGGTGCTTTGTAAGTGTTAGTAGATGGATTCCCACTGGGGCCCTGGAGAGGCATTGTCAAGAAAACACCTGTTTGCCAGGTGAGTTTAAGCAGGACTGAAGTGACGGATGGCACTTTATACGCATGCCTGCTACCAAAGCATGGTAAAAACTGCCATGTGTGGCAACACATATACCTTGCAGCAAGTTCCATAGCAGGCAGTTCATTGATCTAGGGCCCAGGGGTCTCTAAAATTTTAGGCCAGAGGCCCACATCAAATATCTGGCATGGTGTCAAGGGCCAGGAAAAATAAATAAATTTTAAATATAAAAGTTAAATAAATACATTAGAAAGCCTCAGAAAGCCTAAGGCCTTCGGATGGCCCAAAAATGTCACTTGTGGTTTTTCAGGAAAACCAGGAAGTAATACTTTTCCTTTAGAAGGCATTCTGAGGGGAAGTGCACGTCCTCCCCGGCCCTCAGAACACCCTCCAGACGCAACTGGAGCACCGGTCTGGTCACATTCAGTTGAGTGGGTCAAAGGCTTGCAGGGGGTCAGAGGCTTGCCACGGGCCAGATAGAGGCTTGTCACAGGCTGTACCTGGCCCCCGGGCCAGGGTTGGAGACCCCCAGAACTAGGCAATCCTTAACCAGTTTTGTTCTTAACTTGATTTATTTAATGATGGAAGCTAGCTAACATGTAGTGGCATTTGATGACCACCTTCCTAACATGGATAGGCCCTTAACATTTTGCCACCCCACCAGCTATACCACATGAACCTGAATGATATGTTCCAAATGCCCTTGCACTGTCACAGGGGATAGGGAATAACCCTTAAATTGAACTTGACCGCCTGTTCCAAGAGCTGTGCACCATTAGCCCTATGATGAGAGAGGGTGAGAAATTGTGAAACATGTTTCCCAGATGACCTGATGCATAATGTCTTTGTTCATGTTAATCTCTCCCTACCCTTATCATTCCCTTCCTTTTACCTGTTGTCCTTCCCCATTGCCCCTTTTAGATTGGTCCTGGAGACCTGTCTGATTTTGCCCATGTATCTCTGCAATGTAACATGTAAGGCAGGGGTGGCCAACCTTTCAACTTTAGGGCTCCTGGACCTTTAACAATAGTGTAGAGGCTGGAATTTTATCAGGTGCAGCTTGTCTGTGAGTTGACAAGCTGCACCTGCTGAAATTTCCTCCTCTACAGCAGGGGTCTCCAAACCCTGGGCCAGGGGGTAAGATGCGGCCCACCGAGAGCCTCTATCCAGCCCGGAGCCAGCCTCTGCCCCCCCCCCAGAGCCTCTGGCCCAGTTGACCAAACACAACCAGAGTTCTGATTTTGGCGTGGGGAAATGGGGGCTCACTTAAGTGTGTGCTTTATTTCTTGGGCTGTGTTGGTGCTTGGAGAAATCCTGGACATTTGAGCTCATTCATTCAATCTAAGATCTATCTCTAATGTATTTAAATTTTATATTTAATTTTTTTTCTGGCCCTCAACACTGTGTCAGATATTTGATGAGGCCCTTTGGCCAAAAAGTTTAGAGACCCTTGTTCTACACCATTGTCAAAGGTCTAGGAGCCCTAAAGTTGAAAGGTTGGCCATCCCTGATATAAGCCATTGCTGTATGTATGTATAAACACATAACTGCATTGACACCTATACACACAGGCTGTGCGTAAACCAGCCCTTATTCGCAGGAAGAGCAAATCATAGGATTAGGCCTTAAACCAAACTATTCCAGGCATAGTTGGGGATTACCTGAAAATTATAACAAATCATTTTCTTGGATTAGTACCTATGTTTAAGGTATTAGTACCATTTAGGATTAATTTAGGTCTTCATTTCAAATTCGGTGCTTCTAGAAGGTTATTATGAGAGATTGCAGATAAAATGCTTAAGTTTTTTTTCCCCTGCTGCCTTGGAGGCATAGGTAAATTTAATTCTGTTGCATTTACTATTTAACTATCTTGAGGGGCTCAGTGTCCCCTCCAAAAGTTCCAACTCCATTCTAATGCCCACTTTTTGGCTAATTAACACCCTCCTTTTCCAAGAACAGCTGTGGTGTGCAAAGAAATGCAGAACTCCTTATCAGTTGAACAATTAACAAGAATTTATTGCTACAAACACACTCCCAGCAATTCATCTTGTCCAGAGGCTTTCCTCTCCCCAGAACTCCACTTAACTTAGTGGGTAAAGGTCCAAAGCCTCCAGTCCAAGTGCAGGGTCTAATCTCCAAAGCACAGTCCAGTCTTCCCATCCAGTCTTCTGCAGCAGAGTCCCTCCTCTGTGTCCTCTCCAGCAGAGTGTCTCCTTCAGCAGGGTCCTGGCAGTCCTCTCTTCTGTGTCCTCCAGCAGAGTCCTGGCAGTCCCCTTCTCCCATAGGGTCAGGTAGTCCTCTTAGTCTGGTTCCCTTTGGGTCAGGGTAGCTTTGCTCCCTCTGAAGCTGCCTTTTATCCTTGTATGTCCCAATAAGTCCAAATTAGGCTCAGGCCTCATCTCTTCAGTCCATGTCCATTCAAAGTCCCATCAAGGTCAAATGAAGCTCAGGTGTCCATCAGAGTCTCCATTGGCCTTGATTGATTACAGCTGTGGAGCCAGCCTTTCCCAGAGCTGTCAAAACATGGAATCACCTTCAACACCACATCATCCACCTGATGATCTTCTGATCTTCCTTAACACTCAGTCTTTGCAGCATTCTAGGTGCTGAAGTGCCAAAACACTCTTCTGAGACCTCCCAGTTTGCTTTTTTCACATGGGTCAAAGCTCAGCTTTGGTCATTACTCACTGGAGTGAAAGCTTGCTTTAACACCTTTTCTGAAATATGAAATTTACTTCATATGTCAAGGGATGGTAAATCCTTGACAGTGTGTAGAAGCCAGGAACAAATATTATAAAGAGGATTTGCAAAGGAATTCAAAGTGAAGAGGCACAAGGGGGAAATTATTCTTAGTCTCTAGCAAGTTGTTAGGAGCACAGTTTCCATTTCCAATCAAAACACTCATGGTGGTGGGGGGAAACCTGGCATTTAGGAAAAGGTGCAGGGAAGAAAGGATCAGGCACCATACGACAGTATCATTGACCAGGGCTAGCCCAAGACCATCCAGTTAGGACCAAGACACATATCATATCCTCCTTCCCAAGCATGAACACCTACACAGGGCTACTCAGACCTGCACCAGCTACATAGCTGGCACAGATCCAGGTAGCCCCATTGGGTAGTCTGGGGTGTTACTTGGGGTAAGAGGAAATATATCCTGTACCCAAGTAGACCTTCAGCCTGCTCCTAAGCTGCACTGGATACAGAGGAGACCATGTGGTCCCAATGCACTTAGGATTGGGCTGTTAATTGGCCCCAAGTAGCAGGCCCTGAGAAATATATAATAATGGGTTGTCCAGGCAAAGGCATGACCAAAACATCATTATTCTGTGAAAATAAATAGAACTTATTTTCATAATTTGGTCTCTTATCTATTGTTGGAATAGCTAGAGCAGACATTTTTTCCTATGCAAAATGGTATCTATGAAGCAATTTATTGTATTAGCTCCTCTCAAGGAGGGCCAAATTAGATATGACTTTAATTGAGCATTTCACTGTTGTGTTTGGAGATGGCCACAGCCATGGGACCCCATTCTAGATTGGGATGTGATGCAGGAGGAGAGGGGCTAACCATTTTCCACACACAGTTCCACATACTATTTTTGCCTAGAAAAATTGCCCTTTTAAGTGTTTTGCTGTGATTTTTAAAAAAGTTACTGTTTAGAGGTCATGTTCAAAAGTTTTTTTGAGATAATTTTGTTTGGCGTTTGGGGGTTTACTTGGTGCGTGTGTTCTTTTAAAATCTTGGCAGTGGTTTCTTTCTCTGTATACAAGGTCTATTCCAAGCATTTCTCTGCTGTGGCTCCATCACTACTTTCCATTTCTGTCTGTTTCTAGTTCTGCTTCTCTCAGCAAAACTCTGGTGAGTTGAAGAATTCTAATTTGGGAGTTCACCTCTAATCTCCAAATATTCCTCATGTGCCCAGTTCAGGGCACAAAAAGAAACAGCTTGGCATGTATACTATTTGGTCATTAAAGGATGCAGATGAAACATTAAGAGGAAAACAAGGCTGTCATGGGATAGTCCCTTCCTGAGGACATTATCAGAAAATCCTAAAGGGCATGATTACTTCTTGTAATGGCTCTTCCTGAGGGCCCTTGTTTTTGAAAAGAGAACATTTGCTCTTTTAACAGCCGGACTAAGCTGATGGCATTCACATTGTCAAGTGGTTAATCTTTTGTTTGGAATGCACAATTTATGCAACAGGCTTTAATGTCTGTTCAAAATACACAGGCAGTCCATCAGAGTGTTCTCTCTGTTCCATAATAATGTTTACTGTCTTGGGAGAAGAGGGAGGAGGGGAAAGCTGGGGGGTCAAATCAGTCATCAGCTGGAGATCCATGTTCTCCACCTACCCACATTTCTATGAGTCACCCAGGGAGCAGAGGTCAGAGAGCAGCGAGCAAGAGGCCGAGGGAGAGCTAAACCAGAGTGCACCTCTCGGTGGGTGATACAGAATTTCCTGCCATGCTGCTCCTATGCTAAGTCCAGCACAGACTACACTAACACTCCCACTCTGTGGGCTGAGGCGTAATAATGCTGAAAATTCCTAAAGCCTGAGGAAATTCTGAAGCCAAGCGCACTGTGTTTCAGGCTGCTTACAATTGCCTTCATTCTTCATCCGAAGAACTGATCTCACTTTGGCGGAGTGCCCTTTGTGGAACTTGACCTTCGAGGCACAAGGAGTGGGAAAACAAGAATATTCACCATAGTAAAGGGCTTGTTTGCTGCTTACCTTAGCAGAAAGCCTTTGGTTCCAAGCCTAGTGCCTTTCCGTTTTGTAGTCATTCTCCCTCTCAGCATCTGAGGAGGAGAAAAATGAGCTCAAACCTATTTTGCACAGAGCTTTGTTGGTGCTGCTAACCGTTGAGGACGGTGGTTCTCACCCTTTTTAGCCCGGGACCCACTTCTGAGAATGACAACCTGTCTGGGACCCCCTAGAAGTGATATCAGCAACCTGGAAGTTGCCATAGCCAGAAATGACATCATCAAACAGGAAGTGACATCACTGTGATGTCAAAGCCGGAAGTGATGTCATCAAGCAGAAAGTTCTTGCCTAGAAACTCAAACTGTAAATGACAAGAGACATTATTCCAGCTCAGAAGCTTCTTCTAATTCTCCCTGCCCTCGCTACCATTGCTATCAAGCAAAAAATAAAACATCTGGAACAAAATATTTGTGTATTTATTTACTACTGTTTTTATTTACAAAATCTTAGGCCCCCTGAGGGAAGCCTCCGAGTACAGAGGGAGGTCCAGCTGGAAGGCAGCAGCACACTTTCTCCAGAAAAGCAGCACGCTGCTTTCTTTGCACATGTGCAAGCCACTCTTAGTTACATCTCAATGCTGGGACGCCCAGGCTTTGCCCACTTCCAAACTGGCACTGCCTAGGTCTTTTGCCATCTTCCAAGATGGCTGCCGCCATCTTCTCACGAACCACCAGAAATCGGCTCACGACCCACCAAGTGGGTCTCGACCCACAGTTTGAGAACCACTGGTCTAGGAGTATCTCCTCAGTTGTCAGGGTATTCACAGAAAGGTACCAAGGTGAGAGCCGCTCCTGAAAATTGAAAGCACTCATTCTAGACAAGCTTTGGCTACTCAGGGGTGAGGGGAAAGAACTCTGGATGGGCTCATAGGCACTGCCTTTTCATTTTATTGCTGTACGTATTAGACTGATGAAAGAACAGTTTGCAATTCAAATGAAAGTAATTTGAAAGATTTTCTTTTTCTCCTCATAGGATTTTTCTTCCCTCAGTACGCACATAGGACAATGTGATGCAAAATGACAACCCACAGCTGGCATCTCCATCATACAGTTTATCATGCAATTATTAAGAATAGGCCCTCGGTTTGGCTGTACTTGTCGTAAGAGGTGACTAAACAGCCACCGGGTAGTTGGGACTCGTCAGCCTGGGAAGGCAGCTCATCTAAGAGAAGGAAAACTCTTGATCCCAAACCTTCACTGCCTTGTGGCTATATCCAGTTATGGAAAAGGCTTCAGGAGTCAACCTTGAGGCAAAATCCGGAGCCAGAGTCCCTGAGGCAGTTCATGGCTGAACACAGTCACGCTCTGGCAACTCCTGCGACACCGCTGGAACCAACCGTATTGGCTTTTGCCTTTCCATTGGACCATTTCAGCGACGTGGAGAGGGGGGATTTGCTGCATGGGTAACAGTCTATCCTCCATATCTACTTTACCCAGGCTTCACGCACTGGAGAGAACATTGTTCCAGAACACTATTCAGAGCGCGATGCCATAGTCTTCTGAGACTGAAGGATGCCAACAATGATTCCTATCAGCAATTTATTAGCTAATATTATTATTAGCTAATATTAACTAATGCAAGTTCAGCCATTGGTCTTGCCACTTTATGCATGCTTCAGGAAGATTGTCTGCTTTTAATATTCCATGTGTATTAAAAAGTTCATGTACGTATCCATTAATTCATCACAAAGTTTTTAAAAATGGAAAATATTTTTAAGTGCAAAATTGCTTTGCAGATTGGGAAGGTCGTTTCTAAGTAGTATCACAGCTGCCGGCCAATCAACACCATCCACAGTTCTGTTATAAACTTGTAAACTTTTTTTTCAGAACTTTATCTTGAAGAAGAAATGTTCCTTTATTTACTATTTTATCATGCTTTTCTGCTCTCAAAGGTGGTTTACATCAAAAAGATTAACCATTTAAAAAAATATATATAAACAGTAAATGAAACAAAATCAAAACAATAATAAAAATTAGAAAACCAACAGAGTTAAAACCAAAAATCAGCTGAAAGTAATACTTTCAGGGCAGGAGGTCTGGTCTAGAGGGTAGAGCCTCCATTTGCCTGAAGATAACATCCACAAGGTCGCCAGTTCGAGGCCACCGGCACCGTGCGACCTTGAAGCAGCTGACAAGCTGAGCTATTCCATCTGCTCTGAGCGTGGAAGGATGGAGGCCAGAATGTGAAACCAGATCAGAATGAAACACCTGAATGTTGTGGTTCTTGAAAGAAATAACCTTCTTTCAATTGTAAAAATCCCTATGGGGATTTAAATAAGCCTGCCTATGTAAACCGCCTTGAATAAAGTCTTGAATAAAGACCAAGAAAGGTGGTATATAAATACCTGTATTATTATGATTATTAATACATGATACTGGATGTCTCACTGATATGTCTGTCTGGACAAAACCGGTTTTCATCGGATGGCAAAAACTAACAAAGAAAGGCCAAATGGGCCACTCAAGGAAGAGGACTAGGGCCTGAGACCAAAAAGTTCTTGTCATGTGTGTCCCCTATATCAACTTCAGCAAGAAGGGAACTCATAGAAGGCTTCTTGTGTTAAGCAAAATGGGTGGAAAGATTCATTTAGAGTTCTTCAAATATCTTGGTTCAGTCAGTGGCGCAAACTAGAGTTTGCATCACCCATTGCAGGAGGTCAGCATGTCATCCCCAACATGGACCTCCTACCATGCCGTGGGTGGGACAACACCCCAGGCAATAGGAGTGGTGATGCACCATTGCCCCATACCTGCTGGTTTTTTGGCTATAACTTTTGAGAGATTTGTTTCATTGCATTCCTCATGAAATTACACATCAAATGATATTATTCAAAAATACCAAGATTTAAAAATTTTTGGCCAGTAGTGATGTCACTCCCCTGCGCACATCACCTAGTGTGGCCCGCACCCCCCTAGCGATGCCACTGGGTTCAGTACAATTAGGGCTTTAAAAATTATAACCAACACTTCAAATTAAACTCAAAAACACACTGGCAACCAATGGAGATGGCACATATATTGTTGTGAGAGAAGAGGAAAGTCACAGAGAAGCAGGGCCGGCTCATCCATGAGACCAACTGAAGCCATCACTTCAGACAGCAGATTGGTGAGGGGCACCCATCCCTGTCTGCCTTCTTGCTTCCACTGCTCCTCATCCTCCTTCCATTTCCTCGACTGGGAAAGAAAAAAGGGAAGAGAGGAAGGGGAAATGTGAAGGAGAGGGGAGCTCTGAACTAGAACATCGGAGAGTGGGAGGAGCAAAGGCTGGCACATCATCAGGTAACAAGTGGCAGAATTTGGTATGCTGCCTTAGGTGTCAGGGCATCTTGGGCTGGCCCTGCAGAAAAATGTTCATCTCCAAAGTGGAAGATGTACAGAGCATCAACCACAGCATTTAGCTGAAGGGATGGAGAGCATCATGGGTCAACTTACTGCAATTCCCTATTGGTTGGCAACCTTCAGTCTCAAAAGACTATGGTATAAGCCTACAGCACCCAGGCGGTCTCTCATCCAAGTACTAACCAGGCCTGACCCTGCTTAGCTTCCGAGATCAGATGAGATCGGGCATGTGCAGGGTAACAGTTGCTGTAATTCCCTATTACAGCATGGGAATAATCAATGAATGACTAACTTTTAAAATGAATAACAAAGCAAAATATATTGAGGAGAAAATTTTGCATACTTGTGCACTTTCTTACCTTTTTCATTTGTTACATTTAACAGTGTGTTACCTCTTCTATTTTAGATGAATGCCAAGAATAATTTCAACCATAATAAAATTTAATGTTTCATATTCTCAGTTGTAAACATTAATATCAGTGAGTTTCCTGACATTAACTGCATCTTTTCTCAATACATTATTATTTTACTATACTTTGCACTTAACATGTTTTCTTTTCTTTCTTTTTTTAACCTCAATAAAATAGATCTTGTAAATCTTCTGAGGGGGCTGAATGTGGGAAATGATGGTCAGCTGTGAATATCCTACTGCAGTCTGTCAAGGAGAGAGCAAATGTTGCATCCTTATAGATGCAGTCTCCAGTTTCTTTTCACAGGAGTGTGTACTAAAAGGCCACTGATAGACGAGGGGGAGGGCAAAAGGGAGAAAGAAAGACAAAATAGTATAATGGAGGAAGGAGAGGAAAGAGGAAGGAGACAAAAGCAGAAGGAAGAGACTAACAGCCCAATCCTAACTAAGGGCCCAATTATAAAGGCGCCACCAGGTGCAGCAGCACCAAAGCAGCTACCACTGCATCCTGCAAACTTTGGTCCCCTTCACTGGAGAGAACCCCAAGTCCCACAATGGGGCTTCTCAAATCTGCACCAGCTATTTTGCCGGCGCAGACTTGAGAGACTCCATGTTGAACTGGAGGCCTAACAATGGAGTTCTGGATCCAGTGGAGGTCTTGCCCCTACTTCCAGGTTGCGATCACGAAACCCTAAGTGGGTCATGATTGCTATTTTCACTTTCTATAAGCCACAGGGACCCTGCAGAGTGCTCTGCAGACCTCCCCACACCCTGGTAGCAGGTAAGGAATGTTAGAAAAAAAACCTCTGCCCCTGCAGCAGTGCAATCCTGGGGATCACGTCACTGCCTTCCCCCTTCTCCTGTCCCTTAGGGGTCCAGAGGCTGAGGTCCTCAGGCTGGGGCATTGCAACACCCCAGTTTGAGAACCTCAGGACTAGGATGATGGTTCAGAGTACCTGTCCATATGTGTTGGCTTCCTGTACACCTGGTGCCCCAGAGTCGGATCTTCTTTCTGATCTTCCAGTCTTGAGATATTGCCCTTCCTTGATGTACTGGTAACAAGGAAAGGGGCACACAAGGCCACATGCTCTTATGGATCTTGGCATGTGTTCTTACTGTGTCTGGGTTTTTAAAGAGAGTTTAAGATAGTGTGATAAAAGCATCACCCCAGAAAGTATACATTTGATCCTTTCGTCCTACGGTCACTTATGGTCAATCATGTTTTGCAGCATTAGAAAAATCTGCAATACCTGTGAAAAATCATGAGAGTGGGATAAATATGAACACCATGAGTGGCAATGATTATCAAACCATCTTTAACTATGACCCGTCTAAGAAAAAAATGACCCGTCTCCAGCTGCTGAAGGTTTTTGCTTTCATCATGGAATTCAAAGTGGCATCCACAGAGTTGCCAGCAGCTGGTGACCCTGCTGATCATACCTATGCCTACTTAGTTTAAGTAAAGTAACTATAGTCTGTTCCCTCAGACCATGCCTTAAGTCCTTTCAGTGATCTCAGGATATGCTGTATTAGGGAACCAGCCTGCACTGATCAAGCAGCAGAGGGTTCTCACCTAGCATACCCATTGCACCAGTAAACACAGACATGTGAATACATTTTCTGTACAAATGCTAAGGGTGTTATAATAATTTCTTACAGAAACCACATCAGGAACCTGACAAAACTCTTAGACTTGATCTTAAACAAATGGCAATCTGCAAGTAAGATAAATTAATAGCTATTTGTTAAGCTGTTCTATCCTGTCACCATAGTAAGTCTGGTTAATTTTGCAGGCACAGCAAATATCCCATACATCTCTTCTTGACTGATTTCAGAAACTGCTATAGATGTTGCATTGGCAAATGTTTCTTCAAGAAATACTAGCTTCACCACCCCAAAAAACTGTAATTCACAGAGATATAGTTCACACAGTGGTCAGGTAGTTCAGGGGGGGTTGAATGTAATTCAGGGGGTTTTGAATGTCCTGTCGTTTACATTATACAATTTTGTGCACAGTGTTTGTTTCTAATTAGAGAGGCCATGACATTAAAAGGAAAGACACAGAACAGAGCAAAGCTGCCTCTAGGTTTGAGTTTTTCTGCAATTGCAGGTCTTGAGGCCTGATGCAGTTTACAATGTGCATAAGTTTTTGCATTGTTATAACTCACTTGTTACCAGGTCAGTGGAAAGAACCCTATTCTCTCCCCACAAAGGGAATAGAATTAGAACAAGAGATTCTAACTAGGAGTGCAGTTAAAGGGGAGCAGAGCTCCTGGACTTTTCCTACATCAGGAGCAGTGATGTCATCAGCAGAAACGCTCAGGTGTTGCCATCGAAACTTTTCTTCAAAGGAGTTTAGGTGAGAAGAACTATCAGGTTCAGCAAAAGGCAAACTGAGAAAATTACTTAGGGGAATGTTAATGTCTAGGGCAGCCATCACCTTTTTCAAGCACTGACTTATATAGACAGCATGTAGTTCATGTTTTATTGAAGCTAAATTCCTTTGTAAATATCTGACTTCGGAGGAGACGTGTCCTGCTTCCCGGCCCCCATGGAGCCTTCCACGCAGCTTACAAGCAGCGAGGTGGTCTCCACTGCAGCGGTCTGGGGCCGTTGGAAGCAGCCCCAGATCGCTGCCATGGAGACTCCCGCGGTGCAGAAGGCTCCGCAGGGGCCTCGGCTGCCTCCTCCATTCTCCCTTGTTTTCAAGGGAGGAGGCAGCTGTGCGGAAGTAATTGTGGTGACGATGACGTCACCACAATTACTTCCGAGTCAGGTGCCCTGGGGGGTGGAGAAAGGGGGCGAAACGGGAGGCGGGGGCGGAACACTGGGGGTTGCCCCGGGTGCGGGGACCCCCAGGAATGCCTCTGTAGCACTCTTCCAATCCCATTTTCTGGGAACTCCTTTCCAGGAACAACCTCTGAGAGGTCCAAGAGAATTAGCATGGTTGTGTACCCCCTGTACACCTGCTGGCACTGTTATTCACCAGGCTGATGAAGGCAGCTTCAGTTACAACATGAGGCTGGAAATTGGATTGCAATAGTTCAATATAATAAATATCCTGAAGTCCCTGGAGTCCCACCAGGTGCTTGAACCCCTTGCCCCAAGCATGGAATATTTGAATCTGGTAAATAATTATTAAAGGATTTAGTGAAGATGTTCTGAGGATCTTTTTTCTTATTGTATTCTCCACACAGAAGATACATATATGGCCCCTCCCAAGTGCTTCTAGCACATTGGTATAGAAAATGCAAATATTTGACCATCACAACAGGTATATAGCTGCATTCACTACAGTTAGCATTTTTCCTGAGTTACGGTTTATGACTGACTGACTATCAAAAAGGTATTTTAAAAGTATTGTATGCTAAACAGCTGTTCTAATACCAGTGATTGATATTCCTTATGAATCAATCAAGCAGGACCACAGAGCACAATGCACCATGTCCTGCTGGGTTGATTTGTACACTGTGCCCACAATATGGGTACAAACAGTAGAAGAGAAGCACAAATACAAATTCAAGCTGCCACACACACCCTGACCATGAGTGATCAATAGGCAACAATGCACTCTGCAATTTGTTTCCTTGCCCCACCTAGTGGCTACTGTGTACAATTCAACAAGCGTTCATTATAACACACAAATTTTGTGCAGGCTTGCTACTGTCACTTATATCATCACTTCACTTATATCATCACTTCACTTTTTCCCCTCAAAGTCCACCTAATAGTTTCAATTCTCACCAAAGTTATTTATTTAGGTATTGCGTTTTTATATCACCCTTCCTCCATGGAGCTCAGGGTGATGTACATAGTTCCTTCCCTCTTTCTGTCCTAACAGGTAGGTGAGGCTGAGAGAGAGAGACCAGCCCAAGATAACCCAGGCATTTTCACAGATGAGCATGGCTTGGAACCTGGATCTTCCAGGTCTAAGTCCAATTTCTGAACCACTACACCATCCTGACTCTTATTCCCTGCAAAGATAATGCTTGTCATCAACATAATCATCTGGAATGACACAAATCCATCTAGAAGGGAGAAAAAAATATTTTCTTTTTCCTTTCAGGTTGCCAGCCTCTCATTCTGCTCATGGAGCTTTTCCACAGAAGTGCATACATGTGAAAAATGAAATCTGATATTAGTGCACTCTTAAGTAGGGAAAGAACTCTAGCCCAGGATTAATGCATTCTTTTATCAGGAGTATTCCACAAAACTTTCCAGAAATGTCAGCCAAGTGCTAACAACTTTTAACCCTAATTTTGTTTTCATTGGATGTTGGCATTCCATCAACAGATAAAACTAATTAGATGGTATTAGGGAAGGGCAGCCACTTTAGAGAACTGATTTAAAAGGAGGAGGGAATATTTATACCCAGATGCCATATAACAAACATGGCTATATTCCCAACTTTGGACTGTAGGTCAAGAGAGCGATAGGTCAAGCAACAGGAAAAGTAAAAGCACATTGAAAGTGAAGCCCAAACCATTATCCTTTTCCCTTTGTGTTCCTTTCCAAGGAAATGCAATTAATTTGCCTTATCCCCATAATCAAGCTCCTCGTTTATGAACCCTGAGAGCAATATCTCTTCTTTCATATTTCCAAGTGGTTGTATGGGCTCCAAGTTATTTACCATAGATACTCACCTATAAGGCGATCTTACAGATAAGGCAAAGGTAGGTTTTCAGCCAAAAATCATGGAATTGCTTTTCTTAAAAAAAAAAACCAGGTTTGAAACTGCAGAAGAGCAATTGCAGTTTTAAAAACCATCCAAAACAAAACCAACATGAACATCTTACCTCAGCATAACACCCTGCTTCAATTGCTGCCAGGCAACTTTTTATACTGTTCACTGTCATTTTAAGAGGCACTCCTGGGTTTGGAGATAAGGAGCATGCTCAGAAGACTCTGCAATGAGCTTGACAAATATAAACAAACCTGCCTGTCTGTTTGTAAGCTGCCCCACAATTATTCAAAATGTTCCTAAGATGCTTCACAGATCTTCTACAGGCACTATTAAAGCTCTTAGAGCAGGGGTGCTCAATAGGTGGATCATGATCTACCGGTAGATCGTGAGGCAAAATGAGTAGATCGCGGAGTGCCGACCCCCCCCTTCAGGTGCCTCTGGGAGGAAACGCCAGGAGTAAGGCCCATTGTACTCAATGGGGCTTACTCCCAGGTAAGTGTGGCTAGGATTGCAGCCTCACAGCCTAATCCTAGGCATGTCTACTCAGGAGTAAATCCTGTTATACTCAGTGGGGCTCAAGGTACACCAACATACATTGTACACATAAATGTTATATGTTATGATGGCGCGAACATTGTAAAAAAAACTCTGGTAGATCTCCGGGCCTTGCTGGGTTTCAAAGTAGCTCTCGAGCCAAAAAAATGTGAGCACCCCTGTCTTAGAGGTTCTCCTGGCTGCCAAGACATGCTTGACAGCCCTGATTTCTGAGTGACCTGCAGATAAGACATCAATCTATGCTTGATTTATTAGTAGAAATTTCTTGCCTTATAAGCAAGTATCTACAGTACTCTCCAAGGAAGGCTTGATTATTCTGAATCAGAGGTGTCAAACTCATTTCATTCAGAGGGCCGAAGTTAGCATTCAGGATGCCTGCTGAGGGCTGGAAGGGACATCATTAACCAGAAAGTGACATCATTAAGCAGCTGATGGCCAGAAATCAGCACTTTGTTCTCATTAACTGCAAATGACAGAAGAGAAAACTTGCAAATCTTGATCATATTTCAAGATATGGTAGAGCCCAATTTTCATGTGAGCTGCTGTTTCAGCAGTAGCCTCAGCACTGCTGAAAGCTGGATAAAAAGCTTCTGGGGGCCTAATGTTTGACACCCTGTTCTAAATCATGCTGTGGAGTAGGGCCCCAGGCCAAGTGTAATTAGCTGGAAGTGCATCTGGTGTAAACAGATTCTACACTGATTTCCTCCAATCTTCTTACAGTTTTATCTACTAACTACATTTATACTCACTCTTCCTTTTACAGCTTTGCCTTAGAGCAGTGGTTCTCAAACTTTTCCAGCTTATGCCTCCCCTGATCCTTATATCCATTGGCCACAGCTCCCCATTACAACACCTCACCTCATTTACCCCCAAAATGGGGGTGAAGGTGTTATAATTATACACTAGAAACAAGGCTGCCAGCACTCTGAGGCTGCAATCCTACCCACACTTACCTGAGGGTAAGCCCCATTGAACAAAATAGGACTTACTTCTGAGTAGACCTGGTTAGGATTGTGCCCCGAGTTTGTTAGCAGCACACCTGGAGGGTTTTGGAAAGGGAGGTGGGAAGTGATGAATCTGCTGGGGGAGAGGAAGACTTTTTTGTGTGTAGCTGCTAATTGCAAACTGATGCAAACTGAGACCCAGAGACTGTTTGGCTGGAATCCTAACCCCATTTTCCTGGGAGTAAGTCCCATTGAACACAATAGGATTTACTTCTGAGTAGACCTAGCTAGGATTGTGCCTTTTGTCTTACAATAGCAGCCAATATAGTACCCCCCCCCCAAAAAAAAAAAAATGAGACAGGAGGGAAAAGGGGCTAAAATGGCTGAAAAGGAACGGGGATTTTTATTTTTAATCAATTTTTGGAGACAAAGCATTCAAGAGTGGCTATTTTTCTTTTTTGAAGGGGGGGAAGAGAAAGGTGAAGATCCTGGGTTAAGCTGACACAGACCCCAAGCCTATGTACATCTACTCAGAAGTAAGCCCCTTTGAGTCAATGGGGCTTGACTCAAACACCCACATGCAGATGCCACCCTTGTTCTCTTGTAAGGCAAGACAGAGGGATGCAGGCTGGAGCATTTGCCCCCCCACTAGGAGTAGAGGAAAGCACTACACTACCTGTACTTACTCTTCCCTCCCAGTTTGAAGCCTGCCAGGAGTGCTCCTGTGCTGATGAGATGCAGCACCTCCACACTCTTCTCTCCTCCAGCCTTGACCAATCCCAGGATGCCCAGGGCAAGGGGCCCCTTGGAAATATAGGCCTTGGGGCAAGGTTGCACATGGAAAGAGCTCCATGGTGAGATGCAGCACCTCTGTCTGCCCAGCCAGCCTTCTCTCCCACCTCCCCCCACCATGTTTCACACTGCCCCACCCACCTCGTTCTCAGCCTAGGAAAAGTCAGGAGGCAGCCAGTGCAGCTGAGCAGAGCAGAGCAGCTGCTGGCCACCTCTCTCCCCAAGATGCCTGGCGATGCCTCTGGAGGCTAGCCACACCTCACTAGGGAGGCGGGATGCACAGATTGAATACCTCAGCCTTAGAGGAATTGTTCTCCCATCCAGGCAATTTAGAGGGTCAGATCTGCTTATCTTCAATAGTCAAAATATATCACATGTGCTTAGATCAGTGATGATGAACCTATGTCACACATGTCAAAGGTGTCCTGCCATGACATTTTAGGTGACATTACAGCATTCACCAATGCCTGACAACAAATGAATTTGTTTTACTTGTATATCTGCATCTTCCTTTCCCCTCACAATTCTCTCCTTATTATTCCTTCCCCCTTGACCATTCTTAGGTTGTAATCATATATACACTTACCTGGGACCAAGCCCCAGGGAACAAAGTAGGACTTACTTCTGCATAGACATGCCTAGGATTGTGCTATCAATTTTCTCCAAATTGGTATGAGTTCTGACTTGCACATCCTTCTTAGACCAACCCTAATTTTTCCTTCTTTTTTCTTCTTTCCCACTCAGTATTTTCCATCTTTCTCTCTCTCTTTCCTTCTCTCCCTCCCTCCCAGTTTTCTTTGTTTATACACCTGATTCTCCAGGAGCCAAAGCTTCTCAGAGCACAAGTAGAGAATCTTTCAGTGCTAAGGCTTAGCTGTAGAAAATATTCTCAATGCTACAGTATATTGCTATCTGATTACTGTGAATAGGCCTATAATTCTCAATGATTCTGCCTTAAAGCTATACCTGATTGGAGTCTGAGTGTTTGATAAAATTAATTGTACTAATGAGAAGAGTAGGTCTGGGTATATTGCTTTTTCTCACAGCTGAATAAATTCCAGCCAGCAATTACCCACTGAAGGAAATCTCTGTTAGATGCTATGACTTCCATGCATAGAATTTTGCCATTTTCTTTACCCCCTCCCCCCATCCTTCCTCAATCTCAGGTATTAGGGTCTCTGGTTCTTACTCTCTCCAGTTAGGCTTCTAAAAACAGGCTCCTCAATTTTACTAATAATAATAATAATAATAATAATAATAATAATAATAATAATAAAACTTTATTTCTATCCCGCACTTCTCCCCAAAGGGACCCAGGGCGGCTAACAACATATAAAACAGATTAAAAATGTAATTTCACAAACAGATAAAAACATATTAAAAACACATTAGCAGAACCCATAAAAACAGTAGTCAGATAAAAGTCAGAATAAAAGAGCATAAAACAGCAGTTCTTAGAGGAATCGGGCCTGTAAAAAAACAACTAAAAGATGTATAAAAGATGTTAAAAAAGCCATGACGTCAGAAGGCTTGGTTAAACAGCAAGGTCTTCAGGCCTCGCCAAAAAGTCTCAAGAGAGGGAGCCATTCTCAAGTCAAGGGGAAGGGAGTTCCAAATACAACTGAGAAATCTAGTAGGCTCAACAAAGTTGTATCTACTGACTTAGTCAGATTTGGGAGAGTGGAAAAGAGAAAATGAGGTGTAAGTGACCTTCAATATTGCAATGACTGTAAAAGGATACACTTGGGAATAGAATTTAGTGCAAAAACCACCTAATCACTTTGACTTTACTATATAGCTTTAACATAATACCTGTAAATATAATCAAAATATAGCCTTGCCTCCAGTGAATTATGCACAGCAGTATCTAAATTCTGTGAGGTGTTGCTTGTTTTTGCATATTTGGGCTTTCTAGCAGTGTTGGGTTCAGGACAGGTCTCTGTGGCCTGACTAAAGGCCCAACCAATTTTCCTCCCTTTTCAACAACAAGTAAAATAAGGCGGTTTTATTGACCTTTTTCTTGTTTTGATAAGTTTCTCTATAAATCCATGGGAAATGCAACTATTTGCTTTATTTTATTTCTCTTATGTGCACTATTAAAAAGGAACTAATAAGCATGGTCTTTTTGTTGCTTCAACAAGATTTAGCCTACTTAATGAAAAGCAAATGTAAGAAAATGATGAATCACGGCTTCTTCATTCTATTTTTGGCAACTTGTTATAAATACTTATAAAACCAGGATTCAGAAAGTCTCTAGAGTTAAAATCCTACAATTTAAGCACCACATTGGTCAGCAAGCTTAAAGAAGGGCTCAATTTATTCAGAGGGAAAGGTAGAACAAAAAAATCATTTACTTCAGAAGGGCAAGCACTCACATGGAAATAAGTAAATAAAGAGGAAAGTCAGTTTTCTATGGTGTTTCTATGGTCTCTTTGGGCCATTCTGATGATTTTCCAAATGTCCCTTCAACCATGCAAGGAAGAAGCATGGGTGCACTTAATAGTATAGGAGAATGGTTCACATGAACTGCCCATCAATGCATGGAATAAATATTACATTACTTAAACTTGCTTCCTATTCCACATTTGTATGAATTCAGTTGGATTCAAGGTTTCAATCTGATTTTACCTGCATGTTTTCCTGCATGAATATACAGTGGCTTAATAGATTGGGGGGAGGGAGACATGCACACTAAAGTAGCAGAATTGGAAAGGACTCTGGAAGTTGCTGCCAGTCAAAGTAGACACTAGATGGCTAGATAGACCAATGGTTGGACTCAGTATAAGGCAACTTTATATGTTCAAAATCTGCATTCAAAAGAAAGAGGCACTACCAACATATCAGTTGTTTGCAGCTGATAAAATGCACTGGAGGGTGCCACCTGAGCATTAAGTAGTAAAGTCAGGTACAGGAATATACACAGGCTACCAACTAGATTCTTCGGGAGAGGGGTGACTGCCCAGAACAGAAAAACTCAACATCCCCTAGCCACAGCACTAACTCCATCAGTCTGTGCCTCCTTTTTTCAATTACATTTAACAGTTCTCTTTGTGCAGTCCTTGATAAGTCCTGTTCTGCAACTGTTGAGCAGGGACATTTTATTCTAGGCCAAAAGGCACTGACATAGCACAAAGCTGCCCTGGTATAATATCTTTTTGTTGACACTCCCTATGACCATTGGTTGGTCAGGAAGTACTTTGGAATGTTCTGTTGCCTAGGAAGTAGTGCATTCTGTGGACACCACAAAACCCCAAAAGATATTTTGTGTTACTGAAGCATGAAACTGCTCTTTGTATCACCACTGAAGTTTCAAAAACTAGAAAAACAGTTGCCAGAAAATAATGGAGTGATAGTAACAGGATGGGAAAGGTGGGATGTTAAATATAGCTATGTAATACAGAAATGAAAACACAGAATGACCAATAATCTCAGGGTGGCCTGTTTCTGCAGTTTGCCAAATTGTTCCACCTGTCTTACTTTTAGAAAGCTTTTCAAATTTGTTGCTCATAGTTTCACAAATGTCTGGAAAAATACACCAACTGCTACTTTTCTCCCCAACATGAGCACCAGATGGAGTAAAAGCACTTTGAGATTATTGATCATTCTGTTATTTGCATTTCTGTACACAGCAGAGCATAGCTATTTTTAACATTCTACCTTTCCTATCCCATTAACCTTAGCTGAACCTTTATGTGTCCAACACCTTGGGGGGGGGGGGAAATCCCATCCATGTATACTGCTTGCACTGTTTATTTCTGCTTTACTTCAGGATTCTAGAGTGTCACCCATCTGGAGTGTCTAGATTCAGGATTCTAGAGTGTCACCCATTTGGAAAATGAGAATCTAGTGTGCTGCATCTCCTATTATCATCAATGAACCTGTTGTATTTTGGAGTGTGTATCAAATTTGCTCTCCTTTTCTCTCATCTCTTCACCTCTGGGTCAGGAGACTGGGCTTTTGTTTATAGCATCACTTTTCAAGATCATGCCTCTGCTATATTTATAAAGAACATATTACAATCCCTTTTTAACCACTCTAGTCTTCCTCCTTAGTGTATATTTAGTAGTCATTACGCTTTCCTAAGCTTCCTTTTGTACAAGCACAATGACACTGCAATTCATATGTTTTTAGGGCACATAGATATTTTCAGGCTCAGTTTACTTCTGAATAGACATGCATAGGCTTTGTGCTGTTAGTGCTATTCATAATATCTTTAATTTTTATGCATACAAAGTCCCAGATTCTTCCCTGCAGGGTAGCTACTGCATTGTTCCTAACTCCTACAGCACTGTTTCTCAAACTGTGGATCAGGAGCCCGTTTCAGGTGGGTTCCCATTCATTTAAATTTGTATTTTTTATATATTAGACTTGATGCTACCGTGGTATTGGTGACTTCATTGGGGGAAATGTTACAGACCTGTCCTTTTAACAGGCTACTATGCATATGCTTTTAACAATGATAGCCGATGAGGCTTACTCCCAGGTAAGTGTGGATAGGATTGCAGCCTTTGGGATGTTTGGAGAATATTTTAAAACAGATCAGCAACTGCTTGGGAGGGTTACGAGGTTTCCTCTTTATTTTCAATATATTTTTTAAACTTCTATTTATTGTAAACTTTTAATTTAATTAATTGATTTGCTTTGATTTTGTCATATGAGGGGGTGTTAAAAATGTTTCTTGCTGGATGATATCACTTCTGGCCATGACATCACTTCTGGTGGGTCTCGACAGATTGTCATTCTAAAAAGTGGGTACCGGTGCTAAAAGGTTTTGCTACCACTGTCCTACAGCGTTAAAAAACATTTGAAAAGTCTTCATAGACAACCACTTGGTATATTTTTGACTGGAGCACATTTTACTTTGAGTTTCAGAGTTATGAAAAACATCCTGAATCTCCATCAGAGGACACAGACTGATTTCTGATGAGACAACAGTGTGACCATATTGGCCAGTTTTCATGAGCATCCCTTGCTAATTCTTGGGTGGGGACATGACTAGAGAAATAGCTAGGAAGTTCCTTGAAATGAAAATAAGATTTCCCCTTTGCTGAAGTGGTATATTTGAGGCTATGTATGGGGTATACCACTTCTGACAGCAGTTCACAGGAATGAATCTCCCTTCCTCCCTCTCTCTCTCCAGTATATATACAGTAACCTATGTGTGTTGTATATGTATATGGCTGAAATAGTTGAGGCATTCACTTTTTATATACAGTACATGTTAAAGTATGTGTGAGGCATGTGAGATATTGGGAGAAATATTTCAGCATATTTCAGCATATCAGCTTAAACTAACAGGCTAGTTTACAGTGGCTCCAGTCCTAAATATACAGTGTTTACCAGGGAGTACACTACATTAGACACACTGCAACTTACTTCTGAGTAAACATGCATAGGATAGGGCTCTGAGGGTGCAATCCTCTCCACACTTTCCTGGGAGCAAGCCCCATTGAACTCAGTGGGACTTACCTCTGAGTAAACATGCATAGGACAGGGCTCTGAGGGTGCAAGCCTATCCACACTTTCCTGGGAGTAAGCCCCATTGGGACTTGCTTCAGAGTAGACGTGCATAGGATGGGGCTGGGGCGGGAAGCAAGCAGCACCTGCCCAGGAAGCCTAGCTGGCCACGCGGCTCCAGGCGCCCGGGCTCTCGCTCCACCTGCGAGCTCTTTGGCTGCGCCCAGAGCCTCGCCTCGCCTCTTTATTGCGGCTCTCGGCGTTGCCTGGTAACTGGTTGCCCGCCTACGCTGGGCTGGCGCTGCCCTGGCCAAGCCTGGCGGGGCAGGGATGCTGCTGCTGCTGCCCGCTTGGGTGGCGGGCCATGCGCGCCCCGAGGTGCCTCCGCCGCCCCCTCCAGCCCCACGCAGCCGAGGGCTCGGGCTGTTTGGGCGCCGCTGACTGACTTCCCTTTGCCTCCCCCCCCGCGCGAGCCTGGCGAAGGGACGCTATGAGCAGGAGTCAGCAGCGCACCCACTTGGAGCAACGGGGTGCGTGAGTGTGCCGGGGGCTGGGGCGCGGGGAGTTGGGGCGGGGGCCGAGCCGAGCTTCCTGTTGCAAAAGCCGGGGGCTCCCTCCCAGCCTGCACCTTTCGCATGCAACATGAGGCTGACCCTGGCCTCCCCTGCAGGGTTGTCGTGAAGATTGCAACATTGTGTGCCGGAAGCATCCTGTACAAGTGCTAAATGTTAAAGACAAGAGTTGCAGGCGAGCCCAGCTCTCTTTCTTACTTCTCTGGCCCTCCCCATTCCAGTCAAGTGCAATGGTATTGTGATTTTTTTTTTAAATGAGGATCTCTGTACATGCTCAAGGAGCTTCTTGTTTTGGTTTCAATAATCCATGTATATTTCATTGCAAACAGGTTCCCAGAGTGAGACCTGACACAAATGAAATCCTCAAGCTTCTGCTCCCTAATGGGGCCTGACCAAGAGACAATGCTCTTTCTCAGCAGAACAGTGAGAGGCAGTAGGGCTGGCTAGTCCATGAGGCCCATTGAGGCAGTTGTCTCAGACAGCAGACTGGGGGGCTGGGTTGCTTACCTTTGCTGGCTTCCTTCAACTGGACTACTAAACAACTCATTTGGCAAGCTAAAGATCTAGAGATCCCATCTATTGTTGGCAGTCATTAAAATGTCATTGTTTTATTCTTCCAGCTAACTAGATTTTGTAGATTGTGCAATCAGAGAAGGCATATACATATTTTTCCTAGCAAATGTCTTCAATGCTTTTTCAGAATTACTCAACTTTTCAACCTGTTAATGCTTTTGTATTAAAGTTCAGGAGTGTTTGGTTTGCTGGTGCTATCTAACAAACATTTGTTGTAGAAATTATGTCTGTATGGTAAGCATGTGACCTTATTGAAGACTGCTGTGAGGATTGAACTTTTGTTTGCATATGTATAGGCTATGAATGATTTCAGATCCAGCTTTAATAATCAAAGTCAGAAATATCAAGAACTGAAAGTTCTAATGAAGCAGATTAATAAACCAAGAGCAGTTAATTATCTTCAAAGTATATAATACAATTATGTAGCTTGTGCTTAGTAAGGAGATTAGTACTTGGCCAATTACCGCAAACCCCTCAAATTATAAGGCTAAAATTTACCATTCTGTGTCACCTGGAATAATTTTAAAAAACCCAATTGGTTAAAACAGTGGTTCTCAAACTTTTTAGCACCAGGACCAAGTTTTTAGAATGACAATAACTAGAAGTTATTATCCTGGAAGTGATGTCATGACTGGAAGTTACATTATCAAGCAGGAAAAATTTTATTTCCATATGACAAAATCAAATTAATTAATTAAGTAAATTAAAAGTTTACAATAAATATTAGTTTAAAAATTTATTTAAAATAAAGAAGAACCCTCCTAACCATCCCAAAGCAGTTGCTGATCTGTTTAAAAACGGATCATTTCCCAATCATCCCAAAGGCTGTAATTCTATCTACACTTAACCAGGAGTAAGCCCGTTGACTATCATTGTGAAAAGCACAGGCATGCCCTGGTATTCACAGGGGCTCTGTTTTGGAACCCCCCACAGTTACATGAAACTGTGGATACCAGGGAATACCCTGTGGATACCCTCCCTACTAGAAGCGAGAGGAAGCTGTGGGCTTCCCCAGGCCTCCTAATGCCTTACGGCAGTGGTTTTCAAACTGGGGCGTTGCGATGCCCCAGCCTGAAGGCCCTAGCCACTTTCCCCTTAAGGGGTGGGGCAGGGGGGAGGCAGGGAAGATGCATTGATGCGATCCCCAGGATCATGTCATTTATGGGCCTGCAGAGAATGGAATGCACTCACCAGTCCCTGCAGCAGCTGTCCTGGTGTGCTAGTGTCTGCAGGGCTCCCCAGCTCATCAGAAGTAAAAGTGGAGTGATCGCGCTCCACTTCTGGTTTTGTGGAAGTGAAGTGCAATCGCTCCACCTTCACTTCTAACGAGCTGAGGAGCCCTGCAGACACTCGCACAGGGCTCCCTGCACACCAGGACAGCTGCTGCAGGGACTGGTGAGTGCATCCCAATCCCCATTGCAATTGCTGCCTTCCCCCCCACCCCTGCTGCCTCCCCTGCCCCCGCATGGACATACAGTGGTGCAAACTCTCCATGAGAGTTTGAAAACCACTGCCTTAAAGTATTAAAACCATCGCTTCTGGTTCTTTGAAAAAACCAGAAGTCACTTTTTTTTTTTTTACTATAATCATCATTCTGAGTCTGGCAGAGGCTGTGGGTGGTTGCCTGTGGCTAGGCTCAGAAGATCCTTGAGGCAAAGGGGGCAGAGCTTGCAGACCTGTTCCACAGATAAGTGAAACCTCAGGTACGGGATCTACGAATATGGGCGGTCCCCCTGTACATACTAGTCTCTTAAAAGTAAGATCTGTAACATTTCCCCAAATCCAGTCACATACCATGATAGCATCAAGTCTAATATATTTAAAATAAAACACACACTGAAATGAATGGGAATCCACCTGAAATTGGCTTGCGGCCTACCTAGTGGGTCCCGACTCACAGTCCTAATCTGTGCTGGCGCAGCTAGGCTGCACAGTCTGTGAGGCAACTGGAGGTCTCTTCAGGGTAAGGGGATACATTTCCCTTTCCCCCAGGTAAAACTCAAGCTGCCCTTGCAGGGTTTCTCAGATGTGCTGCAGCTGTATAGCTGGCGCAAGTTCTAGAATCCTGGTGTAACACTGGGAGGAGGGTTAGGATATGGCAGAGGCCTGCTCTGCTGATCCCACCCCCCATTCAGCCCTCCTCTGTGCAAAATTGCCCCCTCCCTGCCTCCAAAACACTTTCTCCCACCACACTCCTGTGCCACCTGGTGCAGCCTTACCTTGCCAGCTGGTGCTGCTTCTGGATGCAGTACAGGCTGGTTAGCGCAAGCTGTTGGGCGGGTGTTGCCAGTTTATTTGTAGTCACAAACATGCTTTACTGCATATTTTGCAACACTTGGAGCTGGTCCAGGGACAGCTGTGCCAGCTCAAGTAGCAGTTAGGATTGTGCTATGAGTCATGAATTGACTAAACTTATCTAATTGATTTCAGTGGTGCTTGGCCATGCTAACTTTCTACATAGCAATCTTGTGCATTTCTACTAAAAAGTACGTTCTATTGAACTCAATAGGATTTACTCCCAGGTAAGCGTATGGGATTGCAGCCTAAAGCTACAACCTTCAGATAGCTGCTAATTCTGACAATTTTGGGATGAGACATTGAATGTCTCATTATATATGATCCCAAATTCTTCTACAAATGTATCACATGCACTTGTTACATGTATTGCAACAGAAATGCAGACCACAGTACTTTGTAATCTAAACAAAAATTACATTAACTGCTCTTATGTTCTTAGCCTGAAAATACTTGGGAGTTGGGAGATAATGTTGAAAGAACCTCAGTGAGTGAAAGAACCTCAGCCATGTTGTTGCACTACTATTTGCCCTTCTTCCTCAACTGACCAGTAAACCAAGAACTTGGCTTTGAGCCAGCTTATTGGACCACAAAGCCCATCTGATTCCCAAGAGCAGGAAAGTGAAGAGCTCAGATGACACACATACCCATAGGTAAGTATCCAATCCCCCACAAGTAGTCCTAGGGCACAATCCTAACCCCTTATGTCAGTGCTTTCCAGCTGTGCTGCATCCTGTAGTTGGGTGTCATTCATGGAGGCCTCCTCCAAGTAAGGAAATGTTTGTTCCCTTACCTCAGAGCTGCACTGCCCTTATGTCAGTGCTGGAAAGCACTGACATAAGGGGATTGTGCCCTTAGTTAATGTCCACAGGTTAAAAACAAAGCAAAGAAAAAGCCAGGGTCACACAAACCCACATCCACTGCACATTTGCCCTGTGGTCTGATCCAAGCACTGGATGCATCCATGGGGGTTGCCTGTCTAGGTATGAGTATAAGGAGCAAGATTCTGGACTAGTGCAAGTATGTAAGATAGGAGAAGTATCCAGTAAATTGCATTAATGCATTGTTTAATTTTCAGCTTACCTTTTAACCCCAGTTCCAACCTTTTGCCCAATCCTCTTCCTTCATGTTGACCATGCAGTTGCCTCATCCTTGCAAGTGCCTGGTTCTCTCCTTATCCTTGATCCATCATTTTGTAACTCCTTTTACTCAACTTCCTTTATTTTTGCTATTTTGCCTACCTTGTCTCAATTCATTCAAGGGACAGAACTGGTGTGTCCTGCCTTTCCAGACTGCTCACCTGAATGAGACTCCTGGATTTTGAACCTTTTGTTTAACTTGACGGGAGGTTTTCTCAAGACAGCCTCCTGTCAGGAATTCTCTAGCTTTGGGTAGTGACAGCAAAAATTGTCATCTCAGTTAATAAGGGAGTAAAATGGAGAGCAGAGAGGTGGTGCTGGTTGCTTAGACACTGAGCTTCTGATCCCCTGCTGTCCATTACAGTATCTTTATTTGCTTTGCTCTGATTGAGGCTGTGTTTGTTTTTCAGCTAGAAAATATAGGAAAGTGACCTCACTAGCATAACTCTAGCATGCTAGCTTGATTCAAAAACAAATGAAAAACAGAAAATGGCGTCAAACTCAAAAGTTTATGGGGTCTTTTTCATAGAGATGCAGTGGCTAGAGCTGTACCAGCCTGTTCCCCCATCTTCCATTACAATGGAGACAGGCATGTTTTCTAGCCTTGAGCATGAAGGAAAGATTGCTAATGTGACAAGCATGCTAGAACCTAAAAAAGCAAATGTGATTGTGCTAGAAGGAGATTTAAAAAAAAACCTCTGTAGTGCTTCTAGCTCTGGAAGCTGACAAACAATTGCAAATCTCAGTAAATCAAGATTTGTTCTTTGGAAGGGGCTCCTAGCTCTGTCTAGTGTCCTTTGCCTTGGCTTGAGGTAGTCCTGGTGAAAGGTATCATGTGAATACTAGCTGTTTGCTTTTGTTGCAGAAACTACAGCTGTCTTAAAAGAAAATAGCCTGGGATCTTCTTTTGTGTGGAGTTTAACTGGAGGCTGAGAGACTGTTTATGGTTAGTAACTGAGTTTAAAAAAACCATCTTGGCTGAAAAGCCGTTTATTATTTCATACTTTCCAGTGCCTTGGAACTGAAAGGTGTTGGTCTGAATTGTAAACCCTGGCTCAAGTTAAAGGGGTGGCAGCAGGGTAGAAGAGAGAACTCTGCAGTTTTGTTACGAATAGGTGCCATTTGGGGCAAAAAAGAGTGGTTTTGTCTTCAGTCAGTTAGAATCTGTGAAAAGATACCAGCAGTGGAAGGCAATTATGCTACTATGGGACAGATTTTTTCCCCTTATGTTTCTTTATGCCTTTCTGAATTTACTACAGGCTTAAAAAATTTTCTCTTTGGGTTTTCTTTTTATAATCAGAAAGCATATGGCATTTAACCTTTATGTACTGAGATGTGAAAGGGTTATCTTTTTCACAAACTAAATATGATCAATTTGCAAACTACTAAATGTCTTTGTAGACAAGTAATTTCATTTGTGACACTGCACTAATGGATGAGTATTTGCTGGTTTTAACAGTCTCCTCTTCTCTTAGCTGCTGTACCAAACTGTAAACATGTTAAATATATGCATGATTTGCTCCTGTTTCACACTGTGCCTAGTGCATAGGCATAATATGGTAGTGAAAGGTCTCTTTGAGTGAATAGGAACTTCACAATGCTAAATCCAGGCTGGACTGTAGGGTCATGTCATGCAAAGTTTGAGAATTGCTGCAATGGTACCCACTATAAAACACAATGACCTAGAACCAGAAGAATGAAATACATTTTCTAGCTGCAAGGGCATGGCATGTAGTTAGGAATAAATTATTCAGTCAAAATCTGGGTAGGACATCAGGGTTAAATGAGGTGGGGAAGGGGGAAATAAAACCAAGCAGTTATTATTAATTATGCAAACAATGTAGATGGCACTTTACATAGTGGGGAAAAATAGCCTGTGTCCAAAGGGGCTTATATTGTGGATACTGAGACAAAGGTGGAACCAGGGAGGGGAATGGAGATGGGGCACCCAGGATAAGGCCATGTAATAGTTTAAGGCACATATTCATAAACTTAATTGCAGTACGACAGTGGTTCCCAAAACTTTTTCAACTGGCGGCTCCCTTGACCTACTGGGCCATTGGCCATGGCTCCCCATTAGGGCTGCAATCCTATACATTGTATAGGGTGGCAGGTTTTTCACAAGGATTCCGTGACTCCCCTGGCTGGATTCTATGGCTTGCTCGGGAGCCCCACAGCTCACAGTTTGGGAACCACTGCAATAAGGAATGAGGATTCCTGGTGCCAAAGACTTCATAGAAAAGGTGAGTTTTAGGAAGGAATTTACAGTATATATGCTTTGCTCAATTTTATGTGCATACGGTAACAGAATTTTCATTGCTGTGAAATATTTTTAATTAAAGCAAATGTCTTTGAGTGTAGTGTTAACTTCTGCTTTTTATGTGAAAATGAAGGGACTTTGGATCTGAACACTTGCAACTTTGTGTTGCAGAATCACAAGAACAGGATGTTAAGCTACCAGAGATATCATGTCTTCCAGAATGGTAAGTGTTTTTACTGTCTATAAAGCCAGAGTCAACTTGATTTCCAAAGATGTTGGTTGATGTTCCTGTACTTGGCTATTAAGTAGTAGGAAATCATGCTTTCCCCAATGAGAATATGCCTGGGAGAGCTGTGGGCTTGTGCGTTGCCTGCCCCTCCCTTTTTGCATACAAGAAGAGAATGGGCCCTTCCACGTTGGTTTGAAATAAAGTGTACACTTCCATACTATATACAAACTGAAAACAGAGGTTTATTCAAATCATAGTTCGGTAACAAACTAAGGGCCCAGTCCTATCCAAATTTCCAGTGCCGATACAGCCATAGTGCAGCCCTGACATAAGATAACAAATGTTCCTTACCTTGAGCAGCACCCCCAACCCGCAATTGCTCCACTACCACAGGATGCAGCGCACACCCCATTGGCACAGCTATATTGGTGCTGGAAAATGGGACAGGTTCGGGCTCTAAGTTCTGGAATTCAAGATCTGATCCTGGTTCTATCTCATAGCAGATAAAACCATTGTTTCCTAGATAAAACCATGATCTGAACCTTGCCTGAGGCTCACTGCAAACTGATGCTGATCCACCCTTGCATCCTCTCCCCCTGCAATGTCTCACTTTTTTAGGTGGAGATAATCATTTTACCCCTTCACAATGTAGGGGCTAGATAGTCATGTGGAAGTATGTATAATTGTACTGTACAATCTCTTAAATGGTCAGTGCTCTGTGCTACTGCTGTCGTTGCCTAAACTTTTTTTAATGTTTGAAACAGCAGAGCAGTAATTTCTCAGCCACCAAAAGAACACAAGTTGCCAACTCTCACACCTGACCACAGACAGCTGGAAGTTGTCTCAGGGAAATCATTTGGAAGTCGCCTCTTTGAGAATAGTTGGAAGCATGCAGTGATAAAGACGACAAGAATAAAGCAAGGTGAAGTTTTTAAATAAGTTTATAGGCTTATTGTGGGATGCTTTGATTAAAAATTGACCAAGTCCAACTGCATATTTTTTCATGTTTTGTTGCTCCTATTTTGGTGTTGGGAGATGCCTCTGAGATTCCTAGACTTTGTCGTCTTTCTCTTGCTCTCTTCCCCCAACATTTTTTTTTCCTGAAGCAGGTTTCTCCTTATGTTTGGAATTGTTGCCTTTCTGGGATTGATGCACTTTGGTTTTACTGTCCACATTGCATCACAGAACATGCCCTTGGTACCCATAGGGGATCTGTTCCAGAACCCTCCATGCATACCAATTTTACAGATAATAAAATCTACAGGGGGCTGCGCGGTGCCACAATTACTTACATGAGGGCCGTGCCAAACTCTCCGAAGGTCACATGTTTGAGAACTGATTGTTTAGACCAGCGATTTTCAACCTTCTTCATCTTGTGGCACACTGACAAGGCATGAAAATTGTCAAGGCACACCGTCAGGTTTTTTACAATAGACAAGGCACACCATGCTGCCAGTGTGGGGCTCACATTCCCCCATTGGCCCTACTAATAAATGATCTTCCCCCAAATTCTTGTGGCACACCTGTGGACCACTCGCAGCACACTAGTGTGCCACAGCACAGTGGTTGAAAATGGCTGGTTTAGACTATAATTATAGTTATATGGGGCTCAAGTGTATGACCAGATGCTAGCATTTCATGTTTAACTTCTTTAAGCAGAATATACCTCTGCATATGGCTTGAGAGACTCCAGTGAAACTGTTGCAATTGTTCGTGGATCTGAAAAATGTTCAGTGGTACCAAATGCCTCTCCTATTGCACAGATGACACAAGGTGCAGCTAATCCATTTCCAGTAAGGTATACTATTGTAGTCTGTATTCTGGGATGAATGCTAAACTATTTCTGCTATTAGCCTACACAGTGTAGAACGAACGACATTTTGCAGAATCTGAATTTCAGCAGTGGCATTTTTACTAGTCAGTACATAGAAACTTACAAGACATAACTTATTTTTAAAGCATGGGAGGAAAACAAGAGACCTAATGTACATTTCTGCATCAAAATTTAAATACATGAGAGATTTGTGCTGTTCGAATATTATGTATAATGCCTGGCAATGTAGATTTCCACTCTTGCGGGACATTAAGGCAGCTATTACAGGTGGAGCGTTGGTGTCTGCGGAGGATCCATTCCTGAACCCTTCCCCACCCCCTCGCAGATACAGAAATTTGTGGATAATAAAATCTGCAGATTGTGGCACCCATTCTCCAGTTGTGACTGGAGATGTGCTCTGGTCACATTTGGAGACCCTTCTGAGGGCCAGGGAGGTTGGCCCTTCTAAGGCCAAAAATTCACTTGCGGCATGTACGGTTTTTGGTCTTCCGGGGAGGCCTTAGGTCTCCTGAGGGTCAGGGAAGTTGCGCACGGCCTCTCCGGCTCTCAGAAGGGCATGGCTCCAGTCATGTGGGGCAGATTTGGGACTCACAGTGAGCCCTTTGGGTCCCCAGGCCTCTCAGTGCCTTACAAGGATTTAAAACATCACTTTCAGTTTTTGCGAAAAAAACTGGAAGTGACTTTTTCATCTCTCAGCCTGGCAGAGGCTGCAGACAGTTGGAGCTCCCCTCGCAGAACTCCCCTCACCTCCAGAGGGTGGGGTTAGGCATCCCTCATATCCGTGTGTTCAGGTATCAGCGGGTTGTTTTTTTTTCCAAAATGGGGGCATGCAGATATGGGGACATGTCTGTACGTACAATAAGATAATTGCTTATCTTTCTTCATTGACCTCTTTCCTGTGGCCCAACCTACTCTTGAGGCATATTTCCTGCTGCAGACCCAAATAGTACAGATTTCACTTAAACTATCAGCTCATTGCTCTTACTCGTCTCTGATTATATTTAGGAAGATATCTGGAAGAAGGAAAGGAAGCAGCAGTTCTATAGAACAAATGAGACTGTGTTTGGCCAATAGGTCCAATCATTGAACCTTCAGAAAGTGTACCTGACACTTTAACAGGGCTAGGCCCCCTGTAGCCATAAGCCTGCATATTATCCAGCTGGCCTGTGTAACCTAATGTAAATGGCAGTAATTCTCCAAGGTAGAGATTCCAGCCCTGCCAGGACTGAACCAGAGACTTGGTTTGTGTAAAGCATATTCCCTATCATTCTGCTATTGTCCCCCTACCATGAAATATGATTGACTTCCTTTGGTTTCTTTTTTTAGTAGACAATGCTTGCCTTTCACCTGTGCAGAATTACTATTGACACCACTGTGTCTCTGTCTCCCACTGTAGAATTTTTCTGAACATACAGCAGCTGGAATTTACTTAGAATTGTTTATACGGCCAAAATAAACCAAAACCTGTTGTGTGTATTTTTATGCATGGCATTATGCATGTTTCTCAGTCTCTTTCCCAATATCTATTTAATTGGGGTAAAATGCAATAAACTATGAATAATGCAGTGTCTTACCGCTTGTATGTACTTTCTTCATATGACCTTTTGTTTTAATTGTTCTAGCGCTTATAGTAAGCACGAGCTCAGTTCTTTGCCACCTTTACTCCTGGTTCCATCTACTTCCTCACAACACTTTCTTGAAGGCTTTTGCAAAAGCAAGTAAGTCTTTACTTCATGTATTTATTATTTAAATTGTGTTAATTTTATTATTGTACCCTTTAACGTTCAGGTTTGAAGTCGCATCATATGGGGTTGCCTCCATGGTTAGCCTGATCCAATACCTGAAAATGCATGTGTCACATCAGTGTTGTGCACATGTTTTCCTTGGCTTAAAAGCCTAATTGGAATTTGAGCTGAAATTGTGTTCAGTACCACACAATTACTGTGGTACAAGCATTGTTTAGGTCACCTTTAGAGTGAGAGGAGTAAACGAGAGGTACAAAGGCAGTGGATGCCCAGCAGTATATGAGCTTGAAGTGTGACATCAATTATGTAGTTATAAATTGGCATGTACTCTGTTGGGACTGAGAGAGTCTTAGGCAGTTAAGCATCTATTGGGGGATGTCTTTTTATCCTCAAAGAGGCTGTGAAGGCAGCTTACAACACATTAAGGGAAAAATACATAGTTCAGTAGAATTCATACACTACATTTAAAAACATAGTAAAGAAAAATTAAATAAGCAACAACAAAATCTCTGAGAGTACAAGAACAGCCAGCTGACTTAGGGGGAGAACCCTGTTTCAACATGTGGGTAAACAAAACAGTTTTTACCAGGTGATGGAAAAACTCCAAGTGAGGGAGCCAATTTGGGCTCTAGAGAGGGAGTTCTACCACCTTGGAAATGTGAGGCTCTTTCCCCCCTAAAGGATCTCAGAGGAAGGGGAACACGAGCAGGAATTTGCTTATTGAATGGGGAACACAGAGCAGGCAGATTCATGTGGGGGAGAGAAGTCTTCTTCAATAAATTTTAAAGCCCTTAACAGCTTGGGACCAGGTTTTAGCCAACACCTTGAACTGATTCCTGAAATACATTGGTAACAAATTAAAATTATACAAGTTGTAAGTTACATGCTCCAAAGCAGGGGTGGCCCTTGGAGCATCTGCCTGCTGTCAGTGAGAAGCTAGGAGAGAGACACACCCTTTGTGCTACTCCCTCCTCTGTGCTGCTTCTGTTTCAAATGATTGAGAACAGAACATTGGACAGCATCAGCATAACAAGAATCCAGCATGCTCCACTCCTATTCATTTGAAATGTAAGCAGTGTGGAGCAGGGAAGGTGCATACCATACTCCAGGGAAGGGAAGGGGGTAAGCTCCAGACCTTCTGTGCATACTCCCTTGGTGCTTTGTAAGCAGCTGGGTGGGCAGGAAGAGATTTGGACCTAAAGCAGCTTTTGTCCCATCCCCATTCCCCCTCCATTCCCCCCAGCAGCACTGCAGAGAGAAGGGGGCTGCCACAATTATCTTCCAACTTGTTCTCAGCAGGCTGGCAGAAGATCAAATCACTGTCTAGAGTGGCAGGGTGAATGCTTCACAGATGACCTGAGGGTTTGTTAATTAACTGTCCCTCCATTGACGTTTCACATCACTTCTGGCTCCTAAGAGACAATTACAGCCTTTGCTGATGCATTTTGTGCTAGCTGATGTTTCTGAATGCTCTTCAAGGGTAGCCCAATGTAGAACATACAAGAACATACTGGGGGCCCTGGCCTGTTTCCCCTTAAGGGGCAGGGGTAGCCTGGAGGCAGGGAGAAGCCACCACTCAGGGGGCTTGACTGCATGTACCTGAGCCTCCTGTTCGACCTTCTGCAGGGCTCCCAGCAGCTTTGAAAGCAAAAGTGGAGCAATTGTGCCCTGCCACTGCTAAAGTGGAGGCCACAAGAACTTAGAGCCGCTCAAACTCTCCTTAAGAGTTTGAAAACTGCTACTGTAGCCTTTTCTTATAAGGGAGGTGCCCCAGTCCAGTAATCATTTTGGTTGCTCTCTTCTGCACCTTTTCCATTTCCACTATATCTTTTTTGAGATGTGGTGACCAGAACTGGATGCAGTACTCCAGGAGTGGCCTTCCCATCGATTTGTACAATGGCATTATAATATTGGATAATTCAGTGTTAATATGACTAAGGGTGCAATCCTACCCTGCACTGGAACAGGCAAGCCAAGAGGCTTGAGCTGTATCCAGTACAGAATAGTGGCCAGAATTGGCTCAGCTAGAGGCAAGGGGAAACTTTTCTCTTACCCCTGGTAAGCCGCCCTGGCCTCTGAGTCACCTTAGAACCCCGCCATCTCCAGATATGTCACAAGTCTGAGGAGAGTGGAGCAACTTCAAGCTGCTCAGAACTCCCCGGGAATGCTGGTTGGGATCCCGCATAACTGCCAGATCCCAGCCCTGCCTGCTGCTCCCCGCTAGCCCACCCCCGGAGCTGCCCACCGCTCGCCCAGGTATGCCTCCCTCCCACCCACCCCAGAGCTTTGAATGGCCAGCCCATATGCAGTTTAGGATTGCTCTGTAACGCCAGATCTGTGTTTGTCAGAAAAAGGTACTGTTGGTGCACCAGCCAATAACATGGGTATCTTAAACAATG
Organism: Tiliqua scincoides; assembly: GCF_035046505.1. Taxonomy (NCBI): domain Eukaryota; kingdom Metazoa; phylum Chordata; class Lepidosauria; order Squamata; family Scincidae; genus Tiliqua; species Tiliqua scincoides. Next base: position 37,257,859 of record NC_089824.1, on the reverse strand, counting down.
AGAAGCTCTAAAATAAGAAACAATACTGTGATGGGGTGCATTGCTGTAATGCCTAAGAAATTTTTTTCTTCTCTGTAGAGGAGATATAGCCATTGACGATATCAGCAAAAGAGCAATGTGTTCTTGGAAACCTGGCCCTCTGAAGACAGCTGGAATTCATGGTGGAGCTGGAGAATTAGGTGCTGTGAGGTAACATAATTTGAGTGGACACACACACAACCAGTTCTTTCGTGAAAGGAAATGCTGGTAATTAAAGATTGCAGAAGTAAAATTCAGCGCATGTTTTTCCTAGGCTCTTTAAAAATTTTTTTGAAATACAGTTAAACTAAACAGGGAAAATTGACTTATGAATAGCTAGTCCCTGATGCAATTACTTTTATTTATATACAACACAAAGTGTATACAACACAAAGTGGCATACACAGAAATCCCATAAAGTCTTCCCTCTAGGCAATGACCACACCTGCTTGTACTTTCAGGTCATGCCATCTGTCCTGGACACAAAAACTAAATACGGAACCCAGTCCAGGATCCAAAGACTTGTCTGCTTAGACTTGTCCGAGACATGAACACTCGCCCAATAGACTTGCTTGTAAACATATGCTTTATTTTCTTAAAATGTGTGAGTAGACTATCTAGCAAAGATACTATGCAGTTAATTGGATGTTGATTTCACACTTCTTGAAATTAGATGTTCTAATAGTTAATATAAATGGAGGCTTGAGATTTCAGAAAACAGATCGTGAGAGGTCTTGTTAGGCTTGTAGTCTGGGACCCAGTTCTATCCAACTTTCCAGTGCCGATGCAGCTGCAAAGCAGTCTTGAGGTAAGGGAACAAATGTTGAGGACACCTCAGTGACTCCCCCCCCCCCACTGCAGGATGCAGCACACACCCCATTGACACAGCTGCATCAGCACTGGAAATTTATATAGGATTGGGTCCTGTGTAGATTCCTCAAATTTTCTCGATATTTTCTGAAGAAGACTCACAAGCATTGTTCTTGGGCTGTATAGCACATTGTACAGATCTATTAGAGCCAAGTAACTAGATGTTAGCGTATTGAGTTCTAGAAATATCCTGAATCTATATACATGTGAACTGCTGCTGCTTGTGACTTAAGGGAATGTCATTGCTACTATAATGCTGGAATTTTCAGTTTGCTCTTTTGCTGACCGTTGCTCAGCAGTGCAATATATTGGAAACAGTTTGTCATATGTGTTAAATGTGACCTAAAGATGGCAGTCTCCAGCTTCCAGCATTTATTAGTAAATGCTTTGTATGTTTAATAGGCTGTATCCTAGAGCACATGTGGAAATGATGTTGCATTTTGTGCTGTTCTGTATGTGGTTGCCTAAGTGAAACAAATTGCACAATGAAGTACTGACAACTCTGACATCTTGTGTGATGTGTTGTGCAAACACATCACACAATTTGGGATTTCACTCAGATTTCTGTGCACAAACTGATCTTGTGCTATCACTTCTGCCTGAGGTAATACCCTTACACAAGCAGAAGGATAAATTAGAAGACAAGCCATTGAAAGTGCTGCTGGCAATTTCGATGGCAATTGCTAGGGAAATGCATACTTTTGAATGAAAAGATGTCTGCACAGTGGGCGTGTCGCAGATAAGTCCAATACTTCATCTCCAGATCTTGAGATTATTTTACAAAGTCATAATTGTCATAAATGTAAGTATTCTGTTGTGCAAACATTACAGGTTGAAGAAGTACAACCGTTGTTCCAGCCTAATCAGATTCAAACCTGGTAAATATTTATTTATGTGATTTCTACCCCACCTTTCTACTACACATAAGGGCACCTACTGTCCGATTTTATTACCCACCCTCTCCCGTCACTTGTCTACAGCATTTGTAAGGCAAAACTAAGCTTGTTACTTTTTGCAGACTTTTGAATATGGTTGTCTTTGCCTTTTACAAAAATGCTTATTGAAAATTCAATTATTATGTATACTTAAGGAATAACATTTCTAGTTATGCATGTAAATTGGGAGTGGCCAACATTTCAATTTTTGACCTCCTGGACCTTTAACAATTTTGTAGATGCAGAAATTTCAGCTGATGCAGCTTGTCTGTGAGATGACGAGTTGCACCTGCTAAATTCCCATTTCTATACAATTGTTAAAGGTCCAGGACTGCTAAACGTGAAAGGTTGGCCATCCGTGATGTAAATCATATTTCAAATGTTTACTTCACCTCATTAATACGTCAAGGGCCCAATTATACTGCCAGCACACGTGTCATAAAAGTGCCATAAGGCACATTACTGCTGGCACTGAGGCCAGGCTGAGAACCTGTGGGAGCAGCTGGCAGCAAGTTTCTCCACCTACCTGCAAGTGGCTTTTTGGGGTGGGAGAGGACAGAATCAGTCCCAATTGGGGGTGGGGGGGGGAGAGATAGCAGCAGACTCTGCCACTAAATCCTATGCCTCCTCCTGGCCTGCAAAGCAAAATAGCTGGCACAGCTCCAAGGAGACCCATTGGGACTGCTGTACGTAGGTGCCTAGTGGGTGCTGCTTCATTCTATAATTTGGGAGTGGCGTTTTGTCTTATCTCTGGTTGGTTGGTTGGCAACCTTCAGTCTCGAGAGACTATGGTATAAGCCTACAGCACCCGGTATTCCCAGGTGGTCTCCCATCCAAGTACTAACCAGGCCTGACCCTGCTTAGCTTCCAAGATCAGACGAGATCAGGCATGTGCAGGGCAACAGTTGCTATCTCTGGGTAACCAGATTCAACTTGGAGGATGAACATGGCTGCCATATAGTCTACCAAGACACCAAGCTCTGCCATGATGGTCCTGTCCTCGAGACCACCATTGCATCTGCTTGGCAGGTATCAGGGCCTTCTAAGTGGTAGCATTTTACTTACTATGGTTTCTCCCAAGAAGTCCCATTTGGTTCCTTTTCCAACTGTGTTTAGATGACATATAGACTTCTTTGTACTAGAAGGCTTTTTATTCTGAGGTATGTTATTGAGTTTCTATTAACTTCAGTTTAGTTTTTACAGTACAGCATAGTATAAACATAATCATCATGGTACTTAGGTGCCCTTCTTTTCCCTGTCTTCAGATCTTCCTCCCTGATACAGATTGTATTTATCTTGTGTTGTTTCTTATGCAATGCTCCCTCAAGTTTGCCGTCAGAAAGGCAGGTTGTATGTTCATTAATTTTCTGCCCAGCCCACAGGTGTACACATTTGATCCCTGTAGTGTATTTGCAACATTGGGCAGATATGGCTTAAACAAATGTTAGTGGCACGCAATCACTGGAGTCCTTTGTTCTTCTCCTAGGTTACCGTTTTACAGATCCTGTCACTGGAGCTCCTCCTCAGTACCTCCAGCGGCTTTCTGAACTAGCCGCTCTGGAATGTGAAACTATTCATCACGAGAGAAGCAAAAGAATTAGGAGGACCAAGAAATACGAGACATAGACAACCTCACAGGCAAGGAGCAGGCTCCTTTGCAACTATTTACCCAGTTCGTATGTGTATTCTTGCCTACAGCTATCTATATAACCTGCTCTCACATGTTAATCAGTGATCACAATTAATGTAAAAAGAAATTACCAAACCTGTGATATTAAATATTTGATGTTTGTGTTGTCATTGTTCATGAGTGTCAATTTACAAAGCTGAAAACTGGAACTACCAAATCATTAATCTGTATACAGCACTTGAAATTAGCTTTAAAATGTTGCAACTTCCATCATGCAGAAGATGCCTGTGCATACAGCAGAATCTAACCAAAAAGAAGCAGTTTGAATTCACACAGCAATCATTTTCTTGGTGACTAAAACAAAACATTGTGCATTTAGATTCTTGAGTTGTTCTAATTACAGCTAACTGGATTTGGATTTGTGGCAGGCAGTCACTAATTTCAAAGATGATCTCTATATTTTAGGGAGGCTCAGGGCTTTGCCAGCACTTGGTCTAGAGTAGCATTTCTCAAATCTTTTGGTCTGAGGAGCCTTTTACATTCTTAAACAGTCTCACCAGTGTATGCCCAAAGTCTTAGGAAGGGAGTAGCACAGCATCAAGCAGATGGTACCCAGTGTGTTTGTGGAGCCCCTGAAGAGTCTCTGCACACTGAGAAATGCTGGTTTAGAGTGACTGCTTTCAATATTGTTCTTCACTTGCTATCTTTTATGTTCCCTTTGTCATATCTAAGCACAGCAGTAGAGTGGAATTGGGCAGTATCCATCTGGGTCAAACCTAGCAAACCAGGAGTTCAACCAGTAGTTTCCATACACAATTCACATGCTGGACTATATCTCCTTAACCCCAACTGTGTCATCTTCCATCCTTACAACCAGGATCCAGCACATACTTATGGCTGTTGATTTGAGTTTAGCAATTTCCAAATCAGTACTGTGCATTCCTACACATCTTAAAGACATAATACCGATGAAAATTTTTTAGGTTATATTTATGTGAATGAACAGAATTGGATAAACTCTGAGGAACCCTTGATTCTATATTTCCTCACACATTTTATTAGAAGCATCTTCTAAGAATTCTGTCCTCTTGAGGCAGTATGGCAATAAACACCTCATTCTGTTAATATAAACTATTAGTTCCATTAATTATTGAAGCTATTGTTTTGATGCTAATTTGTGCCCAAATGGCAGGGCTTTTCAAGCGGGGCCCCTTAAGGGGTGGGAGCAGCAGTGCGCCTTTGTGGGCACAATTGCTCCGCATGTACTTTCACTGCTGTGGGGAGCCCAGCTGCAGGTCACTCCAGGCTTCCCGCACCCCTGGGAGGCTGCAGGGGCTTGGGTATGTGTACCAAAGCCCCTGCAGCCCACCTGAGCAGTGCAATCCTGGGGATCACGCCACTGCCTCCCCCCTCCTGCCCACGCAAGAACTTAGTGGCTCTCAAACTCTCCCAGAGAGTTTGAGAACCACTGCCAAATGGGAAGCTGGCACTTGTTTAACTTAGCTGACTGCACTTAGCTGTATTAAACTACACAGCTGCTGTAAAAACTAATATAATAGTCACTTGTCTCTCTCATACGGAGAGGTTAAATTATGAACAGTTGGTTCCAATATGTCAGGTTTGGGGTTCTTTAGCAGCTGGGTAATTGAAAAATGAATTACACTGAGAAATAATCCAGCTGCTACCATATCTAGTACAAACTAGAGTACAAGAAAATCCATTTTAGGACAAATATTTAAGACCAACAGTAAATTTTACATTAACTCATACAATATTTCTCTTGTTCCAAAAGCAAATGCTGAAATTTTTTAATTAATACAGGTTGAGTTAATAAAAAATGGTCATTTTTCTGTGGGATGTTTTACTTTCTTCATAAGAAAAACAGTTCATTATAAAGGCAGTCTTAAACAAGTTGCTATTTCCAGATACCTAATTCTTGTCTTTTCCCTTACTGGTAAGAAGTAATTAGCACCACTACTTGAGGCAGAACTACTTTTAAATCCTTGTACGACGTTTCCAGTCACACTCGTGTGAACTGAAGGATTAAGTGGAGACAAACAAATCACATAGGCTTTCCTGGTAACTATATGCACCATTTCTTCCACCTCCCCCTGAGCTTGTGTTACTATAAAGTTATATAGCTCTTTATTTTAAATGTTACTAGTACACAAGGAAGGAGGAGCATTCCTCCTTTGGGGAAGGAGGCCCCAAAGACCTCCACTGAGTACCAGTTGGCTATATAGTACAGAGGGCCCCATATCCACAGATGCAGGAGCTATCCGGAACCTAACCCCAGCGGATACAGGGCACACCTGTACATTGCAGCCTATGCACAGTTAAGTAGCTAGCAATTCCTAACTGTAGGCAGTTCTATTCAGATTATTTGCCCCTTCTAGTGTCGGATTCTGAAGTTCCAGGCCTGCCTCCTCTGTATCAACAGTTGTATAACACAGTATAAAACCACTCATATAATGAAATTCATTGGTTGTACCCAGAGTTGCAGGAACAGAAGTCTGTTTGTGGAATGGGCTTTTCCTTGCACAACAACCCTTTCACCCTTCAAAAAGGAAATACAGTACAGGAATGCTATGGGTAGAAGACAGTAAGGGCTGTTCATGTTATGCTGTTTCATGTATTTCAGAAGGTAAAATATTGTGTATTTTACTCTCATATGTACAGGACAAAATGGCTGGATATTTTACTTGCTGAAATTATGCAACACAGAACAAGACACCTACTGTTAATATAAGTGAAAGTCAGAAGTTGGCTTTGCTCTTTGCTCTGTATTCCCCATTAGCCTGTTTTGTCCTTTGATGCCACTGATCCTGAGTTTTAACTCTCTCAAGGACAGCATCCACAGTACACCACCCATTATAAACTGCACGTTAGCAATATTTTAAAATAGAAAGGTTTTGGGATTAGTCTGCTTTTCTGTCAATTTGTTTGCAAGGAGGAGCAGGACAAAAATAATTATAGAGACTGTTTTTATTAACAATGAGTCAGGAAGAAGTTTTCTTCTGGGATCCTAGAAGAGAAGATAAAATAGTAAGTAAACTACATATTTTACAAACATCATAGTTTTCTACAAATACTTGACTTAGCAAATTCAGAAAGATGAGAGCTGAATTCTCAGAATATTTTTAACATTTCAGTTGGCTAAAAATTCTGAGAATTTCACATTAGTCATTGCATGGACTCTAGTGCTTTAGTTATTATCTGTTATTTGCCAGTAACACCCCCCCCCCCCCATGTAGTTTGGGTTTAGAAATTTTAATATATACTTGTAAACAACGACTCTTTTGGTTGCCTCTTGCCTCTGGCAAGAAAAAATATCATCTCCTGGCAAGGAAGCATGACAAAAGTTTGTTTTCTCTCCTTTTAAAGTTGCAGATTATTATGGTAAGCGCAGGAAAACAGAGTAGAAAAAATTTATGGACTAGTAACTTCTGCAGCCTTCTTGTTTTAAGGTGTTTAGCAAGTTAATCATTTTAAATAAGTGACAGCACAAGAACCATAAATTCCCAGTTCATTTCCAAAAGTACAGTTGTAAATAATAAAGACATTCAACTGAGCAAACAGGATATCTACTCTTATTGAGAACAGTCCAGCCTCAGAAATGTAAGAACATAAGAAGAGTCCAGCTGGATCAAGCCAAAGGCCCATCTAGTCCATCTTCCTGTATCTCACTGTGGCCCACCAAATTCCTCAGGGAGTACAAGACAACAAGATACTGGCATCGTGTTGCCAATCCCTTGCACCTGGTATTCTGAGGCAGCCTACTTCTAAAATGAGGAGGTTGCACATACCCATCACCGCTTGTGATGAACTTTTCTTCCAGTAATGTTCAACCCCTTTTAAAGGCATCTAGATCAGATGCCATCACCACATCCTGTGGCAAGGAGTTTCACAGACTAATCACACACTGTGTAAATAAATATTTTGTCTGTTCTCCCGACATTTAACTTTAGTGTGTGCTCACTGGTTCTGATGTTGTGTGACAGGGTAAAGAACACCACTCTATAATCTCTTGAACCTCTTTCCAAATTCAGATTGCTAACTTAAAGCTCCTTTGTTATAACAAGGCTGCAATGCCACACACTTATTAGGGAGTAAGCCACAATGGACTTACTACTGAGCAAGCATGTGCTCTAAGATAGCCTAAGTCATGCTTCTGCCTAAGCTTAAGAAGCAAACTGCAGCTTTCTGATACCAAAGTGAGCTCTCAATTCAAGGGAGAAGAGGGCACACTGCTAGAATTAGGCTCACACAGTTGAGGTGTAATGCTACCCTTGACTCATAACAGCTGGTCTATACACAATTGGTATATACCTCAAGAAGCATCATTTCATCCTTTTTCAGAGTGGCTATTTCCATTGTGTACACTACTAATACATGGAAGATATTCAAAGATCCTGTTGTTCATACATTCCACACTCCTTTGCACATGCTTTATGCACAATTTAACATACAGTGAGCGTACAGTTTATGTAAAGTCTGCAGATATGCATGAGAACGGACTGAATTTCTTTTTCTGTACTTGCAGTCCATTGGATAAGAGGCAGGCCCTTCTATACTACCATTTCCTACTCAGATACTACCTACTCAAAACCTTGTATTGATACTGTATCAAGAATAATATGCACACCCAAATATAGAAATATGTTTTCCACATGTGGAGTCATCACTTTCGATAACTTGCATGAAATTATGAGTTCTCCATTCCATCATACCATTAATTCATCCTCCTTATGAGCCTGTTAATCTGGTCTTCCCTGTTTCCTGCATCACCACCTTCTACAAAGTGAGTGGTTTTCTTCTTCATTCCACCCCGTGGAGAAGACAGCTTGAATGGCCAGAGAAAGTTGTTTGCTGCTTTGAAGTGTTTGCCAACAGTATAAATTTCATGGACCAAGTCTTCCATGCAAATGATGCCATGTTTTCCTAAGACAAAAAACCCAACCAGAAGAGTTGAATGTAGAAATAACTTGACTATTCTCATTGATTCTCATTATCATCCCATTAGACTCAATATCAGATTTCATTTGTCAGTTCACCGATTGAGCTTTATAGCCAAAGGGATTAGGATAGGGGAAATACACTTAAAATACAAATTTTAAACACTGCACCACAGTGGCATCCAGTAGAATGAGACATTCTGCCACCAGCCAGAAATGTCATTGACACTACAACTCAAGTCCTAGACCAGGGGTGCCCAAACCCTGGCCCGGGAGCCGCTTGTGGCCCTTGGGACTCCCAATCCGGCCCGCAGAGAGCCCCCAGTTTCCAATGAGTCTCTGGTCCTCTGGAGACTTACTGGAGCCCATGCTGGCCCAATGCAACTGCTCTCAGCGTGAGGGCAACTGTTTGCCCTCTCATGTGAGCTGTGGGATGAGGGCTCCCTCCACTGCTTGCTGTTTTACATCTGTGATGCAGCAGTGGCAGCAAAGGAAAGCCCAGCCTTGTTTTGTGCAAGGCCTTTTATAGGCTTTGAGCTATTGTAAGACCTTCATTCATTTATATGTTCCATCTCTAATAAAATCATTTGTGTAAATTTATTCAAATCTGAAATGTAAATTAATTCCTTTTTCCTGGCCCCCAACACAGTGTCAGAGAGATGTGGCCCTCTTGCCAAAATGTTTGGACACCCCTGTTCTAGACTCTTAAGCAGACAAATGCAAGGCATTCTTCAACTAACCGAACATTTGGATCTTCTAGAATGTCAGTTATCCAAATATTACATTGTTTGAAGAATGCCCTGCCTTTGCTATTAAATAAAACTTAAATATCTTTCTATTTTGATGCTGCTTCCTAGTGCAAACCAGAGACACAAGAGTTGGTGTACATAATATAGTGGCTTAAAATGAATGCCAGAAAGACACTGCTTCACATCTTGCCTTGGCCACAGATACACTGACAGTGCATTTCAAGAATCAGTGAGAATGTTGAATATATTTGAAATTGCATAACATAATATTTGAGTCTTGAAGGGATATCAACAGTAGTACAACCCTGTGTTTCATATACTCTTCCATAATGATATTGAAGTATTCATGGATGTTCTTATAGGTGATAATCACTACAGAAGCCAGTGTAGATCCAGCAATAGATTGGAAGGGGACAGCATCTCTTACCCACACTTGGGAAAGGGAGTGCAGACCTCCATCTCTTATCTGGCACAAATTTCCCGTCTGTGCTGACCACAGATCAGCACCAGTGTCAAATGTGCTTCTCACTTAAAACCAGATTCTAAGAGCTTCAAGTAAACCCAATAAAGTAGGAAATCTAGTTAGTCTTACACAATTTAATAGGGCCAATATGATGCTGAGCAGGCAGACTAGAGGCTTGTGTTGGTGGGGGAAGAGATAGTGATCCAAACTTCATAATAGGGCACTTTCTCACATGAAGTTACGTTTGCACAGACCTTTCAGTGTTAACTACCTTTTAAAAAATATAGGTACTGATAAGAGTGCAATCAATAAAGAGGCTATAATACACTTAGGTCAGTGAAGCAAAGTTTGTGAATGAAATACTGAACATTTCAGAGCAAAAATTTGCATTCAGAATGACTAAAGTAATATTTTACTTTACCTCCCTGGGTCTCAGAATGCCTTAAAGGCATTAAAATATCACTTCTGGCTTCCCTCGGGAAACTGGAAGTAGCTTTTTTTTGGCCATAATGGTCATTCTGAAGCCTGCAAAGGCTGTGCGCAGATGATCCATGCAGGTCCAGGGGTCCAGCATTGAGCCAGATTCATGGATAGATCACCTGTGGCCCTGGAGGCCCCACTATAGTTGAGAAACTTGTTTTATAGAAACAATCCAAATTCTGAAGCCTACAAAGTGCCATACCTATGGACGCTTCAGAGACCGATTCTGATTTGAGAAAAACTTGAGTTATGCTACTGTTTGCTGGGATAATTAAAAATACGGAACACCGATAGGTAATTTTGGCTACAACATATGTATGCTTACTTAAAAGTAAGTCTCATAAAATTCAGTGGAACTTTTACTTCAAGGAATGTGCAGGAATGCTTCTGAAAACGTCAATGTCACTATAAAGCCTAACTTATTACACAAATCTATTACTACTTTTCAGTTACATTTTAGGCGTATTTTCTAAGCTTTTCCTCTAAAAGTGTTTGTTTTTGCTTAATGCTGTGGCCAGAATCCAAAAAGTTGCTGCTAGACAGCTTTTAGCTAAATAATAAATCTTCCTTGTGCATCATACGGAATGTTAGCACACTTCTCTGGATCCAGGACCCCTCTTTCTAAACCTATGTAATAAAACTTTCATTTACTATTGCGTTTAGTTGTCATTTTCAACATCTCTTTCACCTGGCAAAAACTAAAATACAAGTAGCTATCTTAGGGCTTACAGCTTCATCTTACACATGGTATATATTAAGCAGGATTTAATAGATGTCATGTTTTTAACATAATGAAGTTGAAAGTTAATATTGCATATATTTCCATTCCCCCCCAAACTTCCAACATCATCCCCCAGCATATTCTTAATTTCCTGAAGTTTTAAATCTCTATGCCCCACTTTACCATGTCTTATTATCCTTTAAAAATGTTCACAACCCTAAAACCACAGGACAATTTACATGTATCCATACACTTCTTTTTTCAGTAAAGGCTTAAGAAAAATTTGCAGTCTCCTCTTACCAATAAATCAGTAGAGAAACTACATGGAGCCACTGCAAACAAAACAGCCCAGCTCTTTAGCATACCATCAAGTTAAACTTCACACCCATCCTATTCATTACTACTACTACTACTTCTAAAGGCAAACTGGGAGGAAGAGACACAACAAAGCATAGGCCATATTGCTAACAGACAGTCATACAATGAAAGTCTTACGTTTATATGTAAACAGAATTACTACATAAAAATCAAAACATTCAAGTCAGCCAACTGCAAAAAAACTACAAATATCAGCTCCACTGTATGCTATTGGTCTTGAAATAAGCAATACAGTTATGCAAATACAGTTACACATCCAAATTCCCAGCACTTAAACAAGTCATCCTAAGCCACAATGCCAGCTAAAAAATGAGCTGCACTTACTCAGGCATCTCTTTATCAAAGCATTATCTGTCAGAGCAACACGCTGCTTGTTGATCTTGCCATAACCACGCTTGTAGATCAGCTCATGCACAGATTTCAGGTTGGGATAACTACAACAGAAAAAGAAGAAACTTACACTGGTTAATTCAACAGTATTACAAGAGTAGCTCTCTATTTGTAAGTTGGCTATTGTATTGGCTCATCTAGACATGCATACAAATATGTCAGCCTAAATACAGTATTCTACGTAAACAATTCCTCTATGCCACTGACAGATGGTTTCAAGCAGAGCCTTTGTGACTTTCAAAATTAGTAAAACATCTATTGGTATACTCATCTAGATTAGCCCTGCCAATTTGTTTCCAAAAAGTTTGATTTAAATGCAGAAAATAGTCAGTCCCACACAAGGACACAGAGGCAAACAGTCTCTTGTTCAGCAATAAAAGATGTGCCTAGCAAGGCAAGGGCGAAGCCTGTGTTACATTTTCAGCCACTCTGGGGAAAAAAATCTGCTTGGAATATGTATGAGGTTGGTTTGGGAGACAAAAGGATGGGAAGGAATACGGGACTGAAAGAGTTAGTCAGAAGCTTTGCTCTAGTTTTAATCGGAATAGGAATTACTAATTATATATATGCAGCCTTTGCTTCAAGAGGGTAGGACATATTTTAGTCTCACAACTAAGCAGTAACTGAAATGTGGCTTCCTATATCCAAGCATAACATATGGACACCGTATCACATGGGCAGCACAGTCATTTAACTTTATAAACGAGACTTCTGGGATAAAACAGGTGTCAGTTTAATTAGACAGTTGAATTCTGGCCTAGTGCCTTTTAGACAGCACATGCTAGGTATGATCAACATCAGTCTTCTCATGAGCCACTATATTTCCTACATATTAGTCCGGAATTAGGGTCAGAATTATCCAACTCCCTTACAGGTTGCCAGAATCTGTAACTAAATTGACACAGCTTCACAAAAAGGGACTTTGAACACAAGCACTCTGATAGTATGAGGTTATGGACTTAAGGGGGAGGCTGACTGAGGACCAATAATGCTGCCTGGAAGATCCCCTCAAAGAGCAGCTGACAGCGACCCTTTGTCATTCCAAAATGCATGAGCGCACAATGCAACAACATTCATCTGAAACCCACATGGAAATTCATTGCTTCTTTCCCAAGTGAAATCGTAAGCAAGGTTTTTACCATGTGCCTTATAGAACATTAGCTGATCATCTCTGGGATAGGGAATGGACCAACACTTTCTCTGCTCCATTGTTCTCAAAAATCTGAACACACACAAGGCCAATGTTCAGTCTCTTCCTGCTGAAAGCATTCATGAACAGAAGAGTCTGTTCTACAGTAAAAAGCAGAGTTGACTTCCCTTGACCCAGACAAGCAGAAGGCACAAACAATTTAATATGTCTTCTACAGTACATACAAAAGTCATATCTAGCACTCAGCTGGCAAATGCTAAATTCAACTTACCCCCATGCAATGTAGGGTTCAACAATCCTCAGCATGTTAATGGATGCTTTGTTGAGTTTCACAAATGTGCCATTGAAAATTTGACGCAGGCGAAGAAGCTGCAGTACCTTACGAACCTTGGGACTAACACCATTGATGCTAAAAGATGCAGAAAACAAGCATTTCAGCACATATTTGTTCAACCAGTATTCAACAAGTTTCATACTGAAGCAAGCAAAATAAAAGCCAATCCTAACAAGCCCTGAAGCAGGCAGGCCAGTTGCATACAGAGCAGGGCTGGGCCAGGTTGCAACACAACTCAAAGGGGTGTCCATTCTCCCTGCCCCGTGTTTACTCGGATCTGCACCATGTAAAGTGGTGGCACAGATTTCAGCAGCCCAGTGTAAGGCCAGACTGCTAGGGAGGGAGGTTAGAATCTGGCCTAAGTGCCGGCTCCTGGCAACACACCCCTCCTGAGCCCAGTCCTCCCACCTGCCTGCCCTCCACCCCAGAATGCCCCTGAAACACCCTTCCCAAGGTGTTCCCGTGCTGACCTTCCCAGACTGGCGCTTACTTACTGGGTCAGGGGTTGGATCCAGTGGTAGCAGGCCAGCATGCATCCTTCCGCTAGTGTAGCCTGCTCCCAAGTCGTCGCAGAAGTGCCTTATAGCACTTTTGCAACACCCAAAGGTCGGCGCAAGGGAGTTGCGCCAACTTAGGGCATAGTTTGGATTACACCCTAAGTCATTCTAGAGGCAACCAAATCAAGTTGCAATAAATATAATATTAACATGCAGCTGGTTCTAACAATGATGTTAAAAAGATTCTGTTATAAAGTACAAGGTTTTTTTTTTCTATTTTAGGACTCTCAAACATCTATATCAATGTATGACAGCATAAACTTTGATGTACAATTCTCTGATACAAGTCAAAAGGGCTGAAGTTTAATAAGGAGCCAATTTACATCCAGACCTTAAACACATTATGTTCCACTGAAATCAACTGGGTCTTGCAACTGAGTTCAAGAGAGTGAAAGTCTGTTCTAGACTAGAGACTGGGCCCTGTGCATTTATGAACAGGCATTAGTCAAACTGTAAGATAGTCACAGAGAACAGCAACTCTACCCACTGTGAAGTTGGAAAGAGTAAAAATATAATATTACCAGACCAATTCTTTAGACCAGGGGTCTGCAAACTCTGGCCCAAGGGCCAGATGCAGTCAGCAGCGAGCCTCTATCCAGCCCATGGTAAGCCTCTGGCCAACTCCACTAAATGTAATGGGGGGATATTCCGAGGGACAGGCACAGCCTCCCAAGCCCTCAGAATTCCTAAAAACATCACTTCCTGGTTTTACCGAAAAACTGGAAGTGACATTTTGGGCCCTGTGAAGGCCTTAGAAGGCTTCCTGAGTATCAGGAAGGCCTCAGAACATGTACTGAGTGTTTCCTGTGATGCGCTGGTTCTGGGTGTTTCCTGTGATGCGCTGGTTCTGGGTGTTTCCTGTGATATGCTGGTTCTGAGGTGTTTACTCCATGTAAGTAAACTGCTTGTGGGGTGGGGGAATGGGAGTCCATTTGAGTGTGTACTTTATTTCTGTGGTGTGTGTTGGTGCCTGGAGAAATATTCATCTAAGTTGCATCTCTATTTAAATTTTATATTTAAAATTTGTTTTTCCGGCTCTTTCTGTGCCAAATATTTGATGCTGCCCTCTAGCTGAAAAATCTGGTGACCTCTGCTCTAGATGTAGCACTAACACTGCTGCTAACCAATGACAGGTTTGATTCACCTGTCATCAAAAAATATTCTCTTGAATTAAGCACAGAGAATAGTACTGGTGCAAGCCATGAATTTAAAACTCTGCAAAACACATTTGTTCATCTTACCCTCTGATCCTGATCACAAATGCCAGCTTGGGCTCAGAAGGCACATAGTAATTGCCAGCTTTGCGGGCCATTCGGGCCATGCGAATCTCCCGACGGTACATTTGCCTATACTCCTTGTGATAGGCCTGAGCTCTTTTATAGATGCGTTTCCTCTCCTCCTTTCTCAACTGAAATTAAAATGACAATGTATTAACAAATGCACAGCACTAGTTTCATAACCCTAAAACAAAGCATTGGTGTCATTCCAAACCCCAACACAAATATTACTAAGTGAGAAATTTTTTTTTGCAGTTCTGTCATCACTGTATATTGAAAGTCTTCAACCACACAAACTTTTGACAGTGTTCTTTTGAACACAGTTTTGACAGTGTTCTTTTGAAAGGAATGCATACCTCCTGTTCTAACTACCAAAGAAGAAGTAATAAATCAAGCCTTCATTGAGTTGAGGCTGGACAGCTGACAGTGAGGGAGAAAATAAGAGTCCAATGGAAAAAACATTTAGTCTAACAATTGTGCAATGCTTTTTAACATCAGTCCTCAAAATAACTCGTTATTCAGTTAACATAATGATGTTAAAAACCCAGCAACATTCAGTGACAAGATTGGATGAATGTTATTTGGTTATGAATTTTTAATCAACATCTCATGAAAGAAATTCTAAACAACTAGCATTTATTTAAGAAGGTACTGATATATTAGGGATGGTCTGCCGAGAGCTACAGTTGTTAGTGGAAGGAAGAGGGAATAAAGATATTACGGGAACAAGACTGCTTCCGAATCTACTAGAAGTTGAAAACAAATGGTTTCTCATTCTGTACATAATAGATTATAACCTATTTAGAGTAAGACATAAGTCTTTGAGAAAGCAAGTCTATACATTTTAAAGCACTGCAAAATACAAATAAGTTGATAAACCCACCTGACTGCTAACTAGGTTAAGAGGCACTTTTTAAGGGGTGCTCCTCTTTTATTTAGCAGAGGGAGAGTAACTAGCCTCCTCACCCCAGCAGTGTCTTTTCTAATGGTTGTCTACTGGTGTTCTTTTTGCATCTTTTTAGACTGAAAGTCCTTTAGGGACAGGGAGCCTTTAGTTATTTGATTTTCTTTGTAAAGTGCTTTGTGAACTTTCAATTGAAAAGCAGTATATAAATACTGTTAATAACAACAATAAAACACAAAATTTGTAGCCCAATTCTATCCTCCCCCACCTGCTGGTGCCAAAAGGGCATACTCTGTATCTGGGCGGGGGTGCGTGTGACGCAGATCAGGAAGCTTCCAAAGGGAAAGGGGATTTAAATTCCTTACTCCGTGAGCCTCCTGCTCCACAATGGGTCACCTTGGACCTGCGCTAGCAATGGTGCAAGTCCAAGAAGAGAAAGGGAGTGGGGAGGCTGCTGCAGGAGGGGATAGGATCTGGAGCATGCCATCACCACTACATTCACCCCCGTGATGGCTTACCTGCTCCAATGGGTGGCCAATAATCCAGACCTGTTTTCAGTAGCCAACACTGGCACATGCATTCTGCCAGCAGGGTAGTAGACTGGGAGGCCAATCCTGTGGTCTGTGGCATGGAGCCATGCTGCCGACCACAGTCGCAAACGTGCTGTAAGGCACGTTTGCAGGGCTCACCGCCGGTGCTAGCCCAACACCAGCCGGTGCTGGGCTAGCATGGGGCGGTCACCCAGCTTCCGTGGCTGGGCAGTCTGCTGAGCAGCGGAAAGGAAGGCGGGGACGGGAGGAGGCGTTCCAGGGAGAGGGGAGGCAGAGAGAGGGTGGAGGGAGGCGTGCTAGGGGGCGGGAGGGAGGCGTGTTGGGGGTGGGACAGAGGAGGATCAGAGCTCTGCAGGATCCAAGGCACACGCTCAGGACTGCGCGCCTTACACAAGCGCCTTTACCTTACTGCCAACCAGCGGTAAAGTGAGTAGCCCCATTGCAGGGCTGCTTACCTTACTTGGGGGAAGGGGGCGAGCATTCCCTTCTCCCAAGGCACTTCCCGCGATAGTGCGGAAGGCGCAGGATTCGGCGGCAGCCCTTCTCAGTGCTGCCGAGCCTGGGCGCTCCAGGCAGCTCAGGATTGGCCTGCCTGCTGCTAATTTAAATAATTTATATTCTGCCTTTCTCTCCAAATACACTGAGTGCTCAAACTCCAACACACACAGCTTAACATCAGAAAAGCCCTACTTAACTGAGTTTGCACAGGATGCCATAATTTACTATACATGCCAAGACAAAGCAAGGGAGCCTAGAATCCAGCAGAAGTTAGGGCCCAATTTTATCCAATCTTCCAGCACTGATGCAGTGGCAATGCAGCTCCAAGGTAAGGGAACAAATGCTCTCTTACTTTGAGGAAGCCGCCATGACTGCCCTCCCCCACAGGATGCAGCACACATCCTGTTAGCATAACTGCAGAGGAGCTGGAAGGTTGGGTAGGATTGGGCCCTCAATCAAAATTGAACACTTTAATCATGTATTTACCTTCTTCCGAACCAACAGTCTCTTCACGCGTTTGGCCTTTATATCAGCAAAAGCCTTCCTTTTCTTCAGAAGGGTTTCTGGAACCGAAGGCACCTTCTTCTTCGCTCTATGTTATAAATAAAAAATATATATTTAATACATAGCTGTGGGTCAGCTCTATCAATCAACTCAAAACACAGCTGATTTAACTTAGCTGAAAGTAGATGGGGGAACCTACCTGTCATTATGGCTATACTTTTCTCTAGAAGTTAATCATCTTATTTCTTTCAAATTTGATATACATCAGTGTTTCTCTACCAGCGGTACTCATACTACCATTGGTATTTGAGGTGGTGTCTAGTGGTACTTGTGGGATCCCCAGGCCCCTGCCGCCTGACAGCGAAACCATCTATGCAACACAACCAACAGCAGTAGGAGCCTTGGCTCAGTAGGCAGAGCTCAAGCGTGCACTTTTCACACACTTGAAAAAGCTCTTCCATCTGCCCTGAGCCTTTTACTGGAGTTTGTTGTGTTGTGTCTAGCCTCTCAATTCGGAAGTAACTGACCATCAATCACATCATTATCAGTTACTTCCAGTGGTACTTCCAAAGGGTGAGTCATGCGAAGTGGTATGGTGGGAACGAATGTTAAGAAACGCTGATCTGCATCCACCTTTTTATGCATTGATCTTAAATAACTTAGTACATGGTTTAAAAGCTTCTTACAAGGGCATGCTTTCCTGAACAGCAACAACACATGATCAAGGTGCATGACTGTAAGTAATACTAAATGTTCAAGTAAATATATATTGTTGCTACAGTACAATTATAGACATGCCTAACAAACCATGAGCCGAAGAATTTAACATTTTTTTGTGTCATTAAAAAGAGAGCTAAAACCAAGGTTGCTTATCCATTTGTCCTTTACTATGTTATGTTTCTAAAACAAGCCTATCAAGCAGTCATGGTGACCCTAAATTTAGTATGGATATTCAATGTAAGGTACAGACTTTTCCCTAACAAATTATACAAGAAAAAGCCCATAGGCTCCCAAACTCATTATTAATCCTGACTTTAAACTACAAGGTGGCCATTGTGCAGCTTGATCTAGGCCAGTGTTTCTCAATGTTTGCCCTATGCTGTACAACTTCACACAGTCCACCTATTTGAAGGACCACCAAAAGTAACTGGTGATGACATCACTACCTGTTACTTCTGGGTTGGGAGACCAGATGCAATGCAACAAACAGCTGTAAGACGCCCAGGGTGGATGGGAGGGTCCCACAAGTACCACCAGAACAGGGATGCGTGGTGGGCAGGGAGGCAGACCCTTTCCACTGGGGTCCTTTGAAAAGTGCTGCTGCCGTGGGAGGCACCCAAGCACCCACAACCCGTGTGCTTGCAGTGGGGTGGGGAGGCAGGTGAGGCAGAGCCTCCCCACTGGTGTCCTTTGAAAAGCACCGCCGCTATGTGAGGCATCCAAGCACCTACCACCCAAAGCAGCGGCACTTTTCAAAGGACTCTATGGGGAGGCTCTGCCTCACCTGCCTTCCCACCCACCCCACATACCTGCACCAGACACCACCTCCAGTACTACTGATTGGTACCCATACCACTGGTTGTGAAACACTGATGGAGGCAGTGCCTGGATGGAGACTGCTAAGGAACCCCATACAAGCTGCCCTGAAAAAAGATGGAACCCGATAGCAATAAGGGACACTGCAGAGCCTTGAAGTCAGTTCTGCAAGAGAGGCGACACGTGTCTGTGTAGAGCAAGCTTTTCCTGCACTGTTCTTACAGCTACCGTTGTGTGCGTGGACAGGAAAGACACAGTGGGGCCGAAGATGCACAATACGCACTGCAAGCCCTGCAAGGACTGAGAAAGGACGTTCTAGGAGGCCTGGGGAGCGCTCTGTGAGGCTAAGGGTGCAGGCCGCATCCTCCCTTTCATTGCCACCCTCGCTCTACTCGACCATGGCTGCACCCCTTCTCAGCAGGCCCCGTGGCCGCCACCGGCTCTCCGATCAAGAAAACAACCCAAGAAGCTCGCTCCAGAGGCTCTCGCGACGTCCCCTCCAAACAACGGACTCTCGGCCGTTAATCTGAACAACAGAAACCGGGAAAGGCCCGGGGAAAGCCATGGATGGCAACGGATTGCGTGGGGGAGTAAAGCGGTACTCACTCTTCGCCCGCCATGGTCGCTACCGGAAAAGAGGGAATTGGCGCATGCGCAGGAAGCATAAGGATTTCGGGCCCCAGGCTGGGGAAGGGACCTTCGAATGCAAAGCCCAGTTTAGGTGTCTAACACAATGCCTGTCCAAAAGGGGGAGGTGGCTATTTGGATGCCTAAAGTTTAAAGTCCGGTATTGATAATGCTTCAGTGTCACTGGAGTCCTGTATTGTTGAGTGTAATATTGTCAGTTTTTGTTACATTCCACTATGTAATGTGAACATTTAATTGTTTTAAAGCCTTATTTTTTTTACCTGTGACTGTGATGTTTTTACCTGTGACTAAACTTTGTACCTGTTCATAAGTTTTGTTAGCCACCTTGCAGCCCAATTCTATACATGTCTGCTCAGAAGTAAGTCCCATTAGAGTCAATGGGGCTTACTCCCAGTAAAGTGTGGATAGGATTGGGCTGTTGGGCATTTGCTTTGGCATTGGAAAGCGGCATATAAATTTCTTAAATAAATCCAATAAAATAAATATTGATAATTCTTCATTATCACAGGTGTACTATGTTATCCAGATTTTTCAGCAGTAAATCAATAAAGGTGTAAGTGCTGCAAGGATACCTCTCAATTATATATTCTTTCAGGCTGATATTTACAATTATTTCTCTTTTTTTTTCCCCAAAAGGTAGATGTTCCAACAGGTATGTGACTTGTTGATTTGCAAGTTCTTACCCATTAGTTCAGTCTGTGGGATTACTGCCAACCATTAATTCTTGTGCATAGATAGAATGCAGCCTGAATAAATTTTAAAACACCTTTCCCATCTTCACTGCTTTGTCACAATGAAGGTGCATGGAAGCTGAACTAATGGAACTCTGAATAAGTCAAAAACTGGTGGGAAGTGAGAATGGCAATGCCAAGGGAAAACTACACTTCCCAGCATGCGTTTCTCAATTCATTGAGTGGGTCAGGGCATTAACCTTTGGAAGCACAATGCATAGTGGGACATGTAGTGTTTGCAGGAGGCTCGACCGACCGCTATGCATGCTGGTGCATGTAGTCCACCTTTCTTGCCTTCAGGTTGACCTGTGGCACAAAAACAGTACACTACAGTAGTTCTATTCTGAGCCATACGAAATGATTCTTGTATGCAGTATCTTGTGCAATACTTGTATGCAGTGTCTTGTGCAATACTTAGGGCACAATCCTAACCAGGTCTACTCAGAAGTAAGTCCTATTTTGTTCAATGGGGCTTACTCTCAGGAAAGTGTTGCAGCCTTTATAATGCAAACATAAGCATGTTTATTCAAAAATAAATCCCACTGACTTCAATGGGACTTACTCCAAGTTACATAGCATTGCATCCTTGGTCTGCAACTGTATGCACATATCTCTGAGAATAGCTTTCATGAAACACAGCAAGAGCCTAATTCTGTCCAACTTTCCAGCACTGATGCAGCTGTGCCAAGGGTGTGTGTGCTGCATTCTGCAGCAGGGAGGCAGTCATGGAGGCCTCCTCAAGGCAGAGGGAACATTTTGTTCCCTTGGCTCGGAGTTGCATTGGCATTGGAAAGTTGGATAGGATTGGCCCCTCAAACTTCTTCCTATGCCACATTTCTATGATTGGGCTTCGAGGCTTCAATCCTTTAGGCATAGCTGGGAGTAAAGACCCACTGGAGTCAGTAGGGTTATTCACACAGTTTGGTGTACAGGGGTCTGTATGGGTGTGGACATTTTAGTGTGAATTACTAGTTGTGTGTTTATTTTTAGTCAACCTAGGTACTAGACCCTTGAAAATGTAGCATACAGATTATTTGTCCTGTCCTGTGTGTGAATTGAATGTAACGTGAACAACATTTTATACCATTAACTGCCTTGGGCCTTTTATTGTAAACTAGAAAGGTGGGATAAAAATATATTAAATAATAATAAACAACTATAAATGCATACAAATCAACAATCACATTCTCTGCGCATGGATTACCTGTGCAACGAACATAATGAGGGACTTGTAAGAGATTTCTGAAATGCTCTTCACATATCTGAAGTAGTCCACGATGGCAAAGAGGCATAGATATCTGTATGAAGAGAAAGAACAGAACTCTTTTTCTTTCTCTTGCTATGTTCTATGCATATTTACTTGGAAGCCTCATGTTCAACACTATTTACGCTCTAAAATCAGCAAAAAAGTTAGCTATAGCTGTGCAGCCCAGTTCTATTCAGAATTAGATGCACTTAAGCCTGTTTATATCAGTAGATTTCTAGAGCACTCGTGAACCCATTTGGATGATATGTTCAAAACTGGCCCACATAAGGACACATGTGCTTGTGACATATGCATATGCAACCTGCCCAACTCCTTGTATCCTGGCCAGTTTCTCTAAATGCATGGAGAGTTATCCAAACTACTCCTCAACATGCATTGCAGTGGATAACCAGCGCCCTGCAGTTAACTGGCCAAGGAGTGAGCATGTGTGTTGTTAATTGTGTGAGATCAGTCCTGAAAAATAATATTATCTGAACTGACCCAGGGCCAAATCTTATCTAACTTTCCAGCACTGGTGCAGACATGTGTGACACAGGGGGCAGTCATGAAGGCCTCCTCCAGGTAAGGGAATGTTTTTTTTCCCATTTCCTCAGGGCTGCATTACAGCTGCACTAGTACTGGAAAGTAGGATAGGACTGGGCACCGGGCTACAATTCTATCCACACTTGCATGGGAGTAAGCCCCATTGACTACAATGGGATTTACTTCTGAGTAGATATGGATAGAATTGTGCTTAGAGGGCACAGATGAGGTAAAGTGCATGAGGGTAAACAGTATTAGTTAAAATAACAGTGTGTTTCATATCAATGTGTCTATCCTAAACATAAGCAGACCCAAGGTGACCAGATGTCATAACCACAAAAGAGGACAAGGCACCCCCAAATGTAGGACATCTAAGAAAAATGTAGGACATAACAAAATCAAAGCTAAAAACACATATACTGATTTCATGTTGTTAATGTAACCACTATATCACTTATTATTAAATTTAAAATTATATTACCCATAGTTTATTACATTTAATTGATTACAAGAAGGCTATGCATTGCCTGCAGGGGCTCACTCACAGGGTAAAGGAGGACATTGAAGTTATTTTCCAGGATGCGAAGCTAAAAAAGAGGACATGTCCTGAAAAAGAGGACATCTGGTCACCCTGAGCAGACCTAAACCCGTGAACTGTTCTTTGTACATACAGTTCTGATGTTTTTCATATGATAATGAAGGAAACTACTGAAAACAGTATACGCAAAGTGCCTTTCCACAGAAGTCCAGCTGCGGGGGTAGACCCCACAAGGGGGCGATGGATTTGCATGGGAGTCGCTTTCTCTCTGGCGCCACCTGTGATCCAACTGTGCATAGGATGGGGCTGTCAGCCAAGGAGGGCAGAGCCCAATCCTATGCATGTCTACTCAGAAGCAAGTTCCACTGAGTACAATGGGGCTTACTCCCAGGAAAGTGTAGATAGGATTGCAGCCTTACGGCCCAATCCTATCCAACTTTCTAGCACCGGGGAAGTTGCAATGCAGCCCTAAGGTACGAGAACAAATGTTCCCATACCCTGAGGAGGCATCTGTGAATGCGTCCCTTCCACAGGTTTCGCGCATGTACCATTGGCACGGCTGCACTTGGCACTGGAAAATTGGATATGATTGATGCGATTGTGCCACCCTGTGGTGCAGGGGCAGTGACTGGGGCCTTCTTAAGGTATGGGAACATTTGTTCCCTTTCCATGGGGCGACACCAGAGCTGGAAAGTTGGACAGGATGGGGCCCTCGGTCTCCTGGAACGGCGGGCTGGCTGTGGTGGATGAAGATGGAGAGAAGCCGGTGGAGGCAGGCGTGGAGGGCAGGCAACCAAGCACCGATCCCTGAGAGAGACACCACCAGGGCGCTTCTCGGGTGCTTTCAGCCCATTCCCGGCCACTGGTTTCAATGGGGCTTCCCCTGCAGCTCCACGCCGGAGGTCGTTGCCCGAGTGGCGAAGCGAGCGCTGGCGTTGGGCGGCGCAAGTTGCAGCGCGAGGGGGCGTCGCGTGTGCGGCTGGGCCGGCCCGAGCTCTGCATTCAGTGCGGGGTGGCGCTGCTGCTGGGCGGAAATGTGCTGGGGGAAGGCCCAGGAATGCTAAGTGGGCGCGGAGGAGGAGGGGCCGGCCTGGGAAGCAGCCTGGGCGATGCTGGGGGTGGCGGAGGGGGGCCTGGCTCCCTCTCGCCGGGGCTATATAGAGCACCGAGCGCCGCGAACATGCTCACTTTCCGGGGCGAGGTGCTGAGCGCTGGCACGGCCGCGGGGCGCAGGGGCAGGTAGGGCTGGGGCGCGCAGCTGGCCGAGGGCTCGCCTGCCTCCCTCTTCAGCGTCCCCCCGCGCAGGGCTGGAAGGCGGCGGCAGCACCGTAAGCGCTCCTTTAGGGAGAGCGTAGGAGAGCCTGGAAGGCGCCACCAGCCGCAGCGGACTTCCAGTGGCACCGGCGCCCGTGCGCAAAGTTGTTCTCCAGGCTCCCGCAACTCCGGGTTGGCTTGCTGGCCTCTGCGGGGTCCCGGAGGGTGGCGGGCGCTGCGCTTCGTCTCCTGCCCGGAGGAGCCCGAGGCTTAGCCAGGTGCCCGCAGGCGCTCTTGGCCACTGGGAGGGGAGGCTCTCTCCGCGCCTGAGACTGTGCCTGTGCCTGTGCCTGGCTATGCTCCGGCGCGGGGCTCCTCGCTGACTTGTCGAGGCGCTCTCGGGGCGGGGGGCTCCCAGGCGGCCGGCCACTGCGCACTGGTTCGAGGGCGCCCCGTCCACGAAGCCATGAACATCGCGCTGGAGTTCTTCGTGGTCACCTTCAAGGTGCTCTGGGCGTTCGTGGTGGCCGCGGCCAAGTGGCTCATGCGCCCCAAGGAGAAGAGCGTGGCCGGGCAGGTGTGCCTCATCACCGGCGCCGGCAGCGGGCTGGGCCGCCTCTTCGCCCTGGAGTTCGCCCGCCGCCGGGCGCGCTTGGTGCTGTGGGACATCAACACGCAGAGCAACGAGGAGACGGCCGGCATGGTGCGCCACATCTACCGGGAGATCTCCGAGGAAGCTGCTGCTGCTGCTGCTGCTGCCCAGCAAGGTGAGGGCGGCGGTGCGTGGAGAGCGGGGAGCCCCACGCTCCGCGAGTGAAGAGGAGTGTGTGTGGCTCACAAACACACGTGAACGCGCATGCACACGTTCAAGTCTGGCGGGGGAGTAGGGAGAGAAAACCTTCCACCTCGCTTGCCAGGGCAGCAAGAAGACCGACAGCCGAAACTATGGCCTCATCCCCGGCTCTTAAGCAGAGACTTCCTGCTGCACCTGAAGTTATAGAGTGAGGGCCCGATCCTGTCCAACTTTCCAGTGCAGCTGCAGTGCAGCCCCTAGGCGAGAGAACAAATGGAACAAAAGGTTCCCTTACCTTGGGGAGACCTCCGTAATTACCCTCCCACCACAGGATGCAGTGCACACCTCGCTACACCAGGGCTGGAAAGTTGGATAGGATTTGGCCCTAAGCCAGCCATTTTCAACCACTGTGCCATGGCACCTTGGTATGCCGTGAATGGTTGCCAGGTGTACCATGGGAATTTGAGAGGAGGTCATTTACTAGTGGGGGATGTGAGCCCCCCATTGGCAGCACAGAGTGGCTTGTCAATTGTCCAAAAACAGAGGGTGTACCTTGGTCATTTTAGCGCCTTGTCAGTGTGCCCTGAGATGAAAAAGGTTGAAAATGGCTGGATTAAGCCCTAAATGCGAGTACTGGTTTTGCTTTAGTAACAGGAGGGATTTCTCTTTGTTTTGAAGCAGAAGGATGGCATTAGTCAAGGCAATGTGAGATGCTATAAGCATGCTTATAGCAAGTTTTAGAGGAGTCTTCTCTGGGTGGCTTGGGGGGAGTGGGGCAGATGGACAGTAGCTGATGTTGTGTATGGTGGGGCAGATGGACAGTAGCTGATGTTGTGTATATAACACATATACACAATATGTGTTCATATAAATCTTCCAACATCTCAGTATGCCCTTAGTAGTCAAGGGCTCCTGAGCTAAAACCATTCAAAATCTTAAAAGAATATTCTTGGAATATTCTCCAAGAATCCAAGAATATTCTTGGAAATATTCTCCAGTCCCCCCCCCCCCCCAAGAAGAATGGAATCATCCTTGACCAGGGTTTTCAGACTTTTCAGTATGAGGGTCACATCATAGCCACTTTCACAGTCTGAAAAAAAATATCAGTTTTTTAAATGAATGAATGAAATTTAAGCAAGTTTTCCTTAAGTCTTTTTTGTAATCGGTATGATATGATTCAGAACAAAAGAGAAATGTGACCATGAAATAATGCAGTGCTTAAACTGTGAAATGATATATAATGAGTAAAAATGCGAAACACTAGCAGATGCTTTGACAAAGAAGACAAGTTGCTGAGGGCCAGATAAAATCCTGTGTGGGGCCGGATATGACCCCTGGGCCACAGTTTGGAGACCCCTGTCCTTGATGAAGGCAGAGATTTACACATGTGAGGAGGGATAGCTGCAACCTCATTCAAAAAATGCCAGGCACAGACAGATGCTACAGAAGGTTATCTGCTTTGAACTCTGGGGTTGGAGTAGGCACCACTTTTTAAATTGCACCTAGATTCAAGTACAAACACTACACACAAATCTAGGAAATCAAAGTAAATAAATCCAGTGGGGAAGGGAGAAGGCAGACCAAACATTTTGTTAAGCTCTGAACTTCTTCTCTGCTTCCTTGATCTGTATATTGTGGAAGAGATGAGAAGGCAGTAGTCCTTTCCTGTGGAACCATTACATACATGGACATGGCAAAGAAGGTCTTGAAATACTTGGCTTTAGAACAGCCTAACCAGAGGGAAAAGAGAGTGGCTGGCAAAATGGCAATTTGTCTCCCTGTAGATTGTGAAATGTGAATTCTGTGAAGTGCCTATTGTAATGAAGCATTTTTGGAAGGGAAAATGGGAATCCTATAGAAAGGATAGTTTGATACACTTAGGCTGAAATCCTAATCACACTTAGGAGTAAGCCCATTGACTATAATGGAACTTAGTTCTGAGTAGACACACATAGGATTGGGCTCTTAGGCTGCAATGCTATGCACACTTTTCTGAGAGTAAGCCCCATTGAAGACAATGAGACTTCTGAGTAGACAAGCATAGATTGTGTACTTATTCAATGCATTGGTCAAATGGTACCACAGTAGTTTATTCTAATTTGATTCATTAAACTTCCTTTTGTTCCTGTGTGCCTTTTTATGTTAAGGTGGACTATTTCTGGTTTAAAACAGGTTCAGGTTGCAGTCCTGTTTTTGGCTGCTTGGGAGTAAATCTCAGTAGAACTCAAAACCCAATGGGACTTCTTTCTATATAAGCATGCACAGAATTGGGCTGCATGTTCCCGCTCCCATTGACCTTGGAATTGCATATTCCAGTTTAATTGATTTATCTAAATCTGTAACTGAAAGAACCAGTTAAGAAAGACAACTCTACTACGTTAACCTTTCACTTTTTGTGCTGGACCAATAGATCATCATGGAAGATGAATTTTGAGGAGTTTGGTCTCTGACTACACTGATATATAGTAGATTGTCACATTTCGCCCCTGGGGGGAAAAATTGATATTGAAATGGGTAGATTGACATCTAAAAACCAAAGAATATTTAGACTTTTTCTGCGCTTTTGTCTGGTTATCTATAACAGCTGGGCATGGTGAAGAAGTGCTACCTCATTTTAACTTGCAAGTTCATGCGTACACTTGTGATGTGAGCAAAAGAGAGAATGTATATACAACTGCTGAGAGAGTCCGCAAGGAGGTTGGTGAAGTCTCCGTCCTGGTCAACAACGCTGGTGTGGTTTCTGGGCATCATCTCCTAGAATGTCCAGATGAGCTTATTGAGAGGACCATGATGGTTAACTGCCATGCACATTTCTGGGTAAATATTTTTTTTTTTCTCAATTTTTGTTCTTCTCTTCTCTTAAATTTCATTTAACATCTGCAGCACCTCCTTTTAAGAAGTAGATGTTTCTGACATTGCACTCTTGTACTTTTTTTTAACCAGGCTGCAGCCTGTGACTCTGGTTCAAAGAATGTTCATTGTACTTAAAGCAATGTGATAATATCATCACAACTAACATGTCCTATTTATTTCAATCAGAGTGTGTCTAATAATCTCTGGATCAGGGCTGTTGTGTTTATGTATCAATGGACCTTCCTGGATGTAAATGTATATATTTGCAGAAGCTCATCATTTCTGCACAGTGCCATCAATATTATGCAAATGTCTAAACTGGGGGTACAATTAGCTTTTGTGCAGGACTTCTTGCTGGCTCTTTAGCAGTGTTATGGTGTGTAATGTGTTATAAAAAGAAAGATGGGAATTTTTAAAATGCCCATTGGAAGTCTATTGTAGTTTGTTTGGAACTGACTCCAACTGACTTATCACAAACTTTTGAAGATATTAAGCTGCCTTACACTGTGGTCCATCAAACCCTGAATGGTCTCCTCAGATTACTTACAGTTGTTTCAACCTTGCTGTCTACAGCTGAGTTACGAACCTTACCTTGAAACTCTGTAGCATCCTTCTGCTAATAGTGTAAAGCAGAGGTTCCCAAACTATGTGCTACAGCACACTCGCAGGCATGTCTCATAGCCTCTTCTTCCTGGCTCGCTGGACTAAGATCACGTGAGATTTTGCATGATGGTGTTGCCACGATGGTGCTTAGGACAAAGGGTGCCACAGCTGTGGTAAGTTTGGGGACCGCTGGTATAAATCTACAATCCTATGCACACCTACCTGGGTATAAGCCTCACTGAACATGGGACTTGTTCATGCATAAACGTATATAAGATTGCACTGTGAGTCTCTAGGAGACTAAGTAGGTACCTCTTTAGTCATTAGAGTGTTCTGGATTATGTATCTTTGCAGAAAGAAGTATTGTAATTATGGCCTTCCTCTGTTTTTCTGGAAAGTGTTGATCAACATAAATTATAAGGGAAAGCATGATACTTCTAGGATTTGCCTATCTGCCTGGCTATGCCCTGAACCTTGCTTGAATAATGTTGTAAAAATCTACTTGCATAACCTTGCAGACCTGCTGCACTATATGCACAGTGCCAGATCTGTAGTTCAGTGGTTATCAAACTCTTTAGGACAGTTTGCATCGCTGTAAGTCCTTGCGGGGATAGAGGGGGGAGGGGGAGAGACAGCAGGGGCGGGGGGAGGCAGCGGCGTGATACCCAAGATGCCGCTCAGGAGGGCTGCAGGGACTGGGAAGCACTCACCAGTCCTTGCAGCAGCCTGTTGGGGGCGTCTGCAGGGCTTCCCAGTCTGCAGAAAGTGAAAGTGGAGCAATCGCGCTCCACTTCTTGTTTTGTGGAAGTAGAGCGCATCGCTCCGCTTTCACTTCTAACGAGCTGGGGAGCCCTACAGGCGCTGGCGCAGGGCTTCCCACAACCGCAACAGGCTGCTGCAGGGACTGGTGAGTGCATCCCAGTCCCTGCAGCCCTCCTGAGCAGTGCAATCCTAGGGATCATGTCGCTACCCCCGCCTCTTCTTCCTGGCTCGCTATATAGCCTTAAGGGGAAAGAAGCGTTGCAGCGCCCCAGTCTGAAAACCACTGCTGTAGTTGAAAATATTTTGAAAACTGTATGTAATTGAAAGTCACAGGCTCAATAAATGCTTGTCTTAAGATAGGAAAAGTTCTGTGCTGAATACTGTTGAGTGAGGACAGTAATCTGAAGGAAGAGCCAATTTCAGTGTATATGAGTTTCATAATTCAAAGGATCATGTCTTAAATATTTTACAAATAGAATTTACTTGGAGGTTTGATTGCATGCAAGAAGTTTTATACATCCAGTTTGTATTCATAAACAGAGAAAAAAACTTGCTAATGGTGTGCTTGAGGCAACATTGTAAAACGTAGAGTTCTTGGAAGTTTTGTCACTTATTACATCATTGTCATTAAAATATGGGAGGATCCTGTACTGTCCAGCTGTTCATGCTTGGGGCATCTAAATCAACAGTTATTTACAGTGTGTGTGTTCTGAACAAATCTTAAAATTAGAAAATAACAATGGAAAAACTAAACCATGTTTTAGAAATCCTTTTGATGGTTTTCTAAGACATTCAAGCTCCTTTTTTCCTTTGAGGCACTCTGGGGCTGTCACAGTTTGTTAATTTTTGGTTTGCAGAAGACTAATCCAATACTACTGTTAGTTATACTAAATTGACCCAGACCATGGTTTGTAGTTTTATATAGTCTAAGTAGCACCTTACAACTCCTGTACTTAACTGACGCTGTCTTATGAACTTCTCTTTATGGGAAATTAGCATGATACTTGTGCTTCGCTGTAGTATTTAACTACTTTAGATCCATTTTGTGTCCAATAAACTGTCTTTTGATTGCAATGAACAGTTGAAATTTAGCATAACTACCCTCTGTAATGAAGCAGCACCTGTAATTATTGAAAGTCATCGTTCCATCGAATGAGTTGACCATTATAATACCACTGCTGGGTATATACAATTTTTGTTTAATAAATTAATTTTGTATTTTTGAATTGGTTTTGTGCTATAATAGCATAGCACCCATGCTTTGCAAAGGTATTCGCAAAAGTAAATGAAAATAAATTAAGGAAAAGTATATGCAGTTTGAATAAAGCAAAGCCCATTGCTGTAGAAAAAGTATGAAGTGAAATTCGAAATACAACATTTGATGACAAAATAACAAAGAGAAGATTGTAGTGAAAAAAAATCACAAAAACACCTATGACCTTTGGTTCTGTACTTAAGGACCACTTTGTAAAACACATTAGTGGTTCTCCCTTTGGGTGCTAGGATCACCAGTCTGCTGGGTGAGCTCACTCTGGAGCAGGCAGCATAGAACCGCCCATGTGAGAAGCAGTCCTCTCTCAAGCTACCTTCCTCTGGGATGGGTTGATGGTCATAGCAACGTATACCTTGAGGGGGAACTACAACCTCTTGAACTGGAAGGGGTGCTCTGATGGTATGCATGGTGTGAACATCGACTCCTCTCCCCCCCCCCCCAGTACAGGCCTTGATGATGTTCCTATGGAGGGCCTTCACTTGCAGCCTGGTATCATTGCAGAGTTTGAGCAGGCTGAGGTTCCTATTGGAGCCCTCACTGAGGAGAAGCTTGTGGGCTGGGAATCCAGGAGGGTTGAGGGTGTTGAGGAACCCCACAGGCTAGTGGACCGCGTCATCAGTTTGCACCTCTGAGTCCACAGACCTGTACTCCATTTCTGCCCCTTCGAACAACTTAAGTAGAGTGTTATTAATGACAGCTATCTTTTTGTTTTTGGGGGTCAGAATGGCACAGTCACACACCACTCCATGGACTTCTCTTTGATATTGGCAATATCAGGGTATTGCCTGGTAATATCCAGGTATTGCCTGGTATCCTGGTTGTGAGTCTCTAGGGTTGTCGCTACTCAGGCCTGCAGGGATAGTAAATTTTCCCACAGACTCAGGATACTCTCTGTCCCTTATTTGGAGTTGGAATTTGGAATATTGCCCAGTGGAGACATTACCTCACAAGTGGACCATCATGTTCTTCCTGAGAGAAAGTTTCCACATGAGGCGCATAACTTTGACACCTTGACACACTCCTTAACTTCGTCAGATCAACTTCCCCTTGGGACTACTTGCAGTGTCTGCCTGTGATGGGGACAATAGTGTGAGCCACCATCTCCCCATTGACATTTAAATACTCAATTGCCATAGCATCTTAAACTGAGGAACCCTCAGCTATTATTTTCAGCAACTACAGTCAAGAGAAAATGCCTCTTGTGAGGGAGCTAGACTGTGCTACAGAAGTCTCGAGCCAGTGCCCATCCCTAACTGTACTCTCACTGGAACAGAGGGAGAAGCAGAGCAAGGGCTGGCAATAGCACAAGTTCTCAGGAGAAAGGCTTGTCAAAATCTTGGGGTAGCAGAACTTTGCACTGAGCCAGAAATGCACTTCAGAGCCAGAAATGTTCAGAGTAAGCACTAAAATGATTGTTATTTTACTGTTACTACCCCTTGCCATACCAACTTAAAAGGGGTTAAGTTAAAAGGGCTGTCCTGGTCTTAGTTGCCATAGGTCTCTCTCAGGCAGTAGCACAGGGAAAAAAGCCAGCCAAGCCTAAGTAATAGGAAGGGTTCTGTAATTCACCCCCAAATTTAGATTCTCGCCTTCAGAGGTTGATTAGCATGAAATTCTGAATTATGTTTTTAAGCATTTGTATGGATAACCTTTGTAAGCAAAAAACTAAGTCGCTGTCTCATCTGACCTAAGAGATATTGAGGAATCCCCCCAGAGGTCAAATTTCTAAAAATCCCTTCTTAGTAAGTCCTTACATCATGGAAGGAATATACTCCCCGAATTTCATGTTTCTAGGTCCAGGGGTTAGGGCTGGGCATTGGTGAGTCAGGATATTTGTATATAGATCGATAATTTTCTTTTGTGAATGCTCATACTGTCAGTTTGTTTCTCAGTCCAAAGTTACAGAGGCTGATGGTTGCCCAAAGACAGATGAACAATTATATGAATCAGAAGAAAAAATCTGAACAATTTGATATGTGGAACTGATCGAAATGACTGCTGACTTAATTTTGTTTAATTGGAACACCATTTTTAGCATAAAAATTCCAGCATCTTGACACTTAAGCAGCAAACTAAATTGCTGATCCACAGCTTGGTTAGCCAAGTATGCTGAAGTGTTATGATCTCAACTCTGAAAGACATGGTCTTGTTGAAGTTTCATTTAATGCAGTGGGACTTACTAATTTGTCCCATTGACATCAATGGCACTGAAACACAGCTAAGGGCCCAATCCCATCCACCTTTCCAGCTCTGATGCAGCCATTACAGCAGGATACATCCTGTGTGCATCCTGTGGTGGTGAGGCAGTAATGAACTTGTTCCCTCAATTTGTTCCTTTACTTTGGGGCTGCATCAGCCTGGAAATTTGGACAGGATTTGATCCCAAAGTTCTAGATCACGTCAGTATTTCAGTGTCATTGACAGGTGTCTTGCCCAAAACTCATTTATGTGATTCACCATGATGTGAACCGTTCTTGGTTGGGTTTAAAAAAAAAAATGAAAACCCATATTTACACCAGCACTGAACTATACCTGCACATAGCATGAACAGTCACCCTTAGTGTTTATGAATACAGGTGAACCCTGTTTATCCACGGATTTTACATCCACTGATCTGGCTCAACACAGGTCCCCTAGACTCGCATTGAGCCAGACTTGGTAGGACTACAAGTGATGTTTTTATACATTTTAAGACCTTTTTATACCTTTTAATGCTTAAAAGCTCTGTGGAGGGCCTCAGAATGCCTTAAAAGGCATAAAAACGTTACTTCCAGTTTCCTGTACCCGAAGGAAACTGGGGGAAACCAGAAGTAGCGTGTTTTTTTGTTTTTTGTTTTGGCTCTGAGAGCCATTCTGAAGCTGCAGAGGAAGCAGGCGGACACATGCTGCTTCTTTGGGCTTCTGAAAACCTTCTGGAGGGGACTAGAGCACAACTCTGGCCCCCTTTGGAGGGCTTAATGGTACAAAGATTGCGGATTTCATTATCTGTTATTTTCAGTATCAGCAGGGGGTCCAAGAATGGATCCCCCACAGATACTGAGGCCCCACATGTAGGGCACATTTTACTCTTCTATTGTGTCCAGAAATGTTATGTCCTGATTGTCGTAGCTGGACTGCATTGCTTTTGGCCTTGAAGACAATTGTCATAGCAATCTTGATTTCAGATTTTAATGTGATTTTTATACTAGTGTAGTTTCCTTGCTAAAACACTTCAGCGTATACATAGCTAGCAAAGTAAAATTGGAAGCCATCAGAGTCAGGTACAGCCTTTACGAAATCTTGCTGTTGGTCGTGATGTTCCATGTTTGATGGAGTTGCTTGCAATTTTACTCACTGTGGCTTTTCTAGTCTGCTGACCTTGATAAAATGAAACTGTGATGAATTTGTTGGTGTTCCAGAATTTTGCTTGTCTTCTGCTTAGCTCAAGAAAGGGCACTATTCTTGTGACATGATGAGAGAACAACTGTCCAGCATTCTTTTTATATGTGCGTCTTAGTTGTCTTTGCAGTTTATAAGTAACAAGCACTGGTTATTGCAGAGACTGAAACCTGTTGCAGATTCTACAAGATAACTATTGCTGACCTAGATTATGAAACCTGCAATAGCAGCAGAATCTAAAATACAGAACAGAAACATTGGCCACGTGTTTAGCATGTTCTATACACACAATAGTCCATGATCAACCCCAGTCAGTTCCATTATAGTGAGAAATTATGTAGTGTGTGTGTTTCTTTCTACAGTCATGTTCTGATACTTTGTTGAGAATACCATCAGCATGACCTTCTTTGGTAACAGGAAACCAGAGTGAATGGTCCAAGAAAACAAAGGCCTGACAAAAGCTTTTGTGAGATATACAGTTGCATCTCACATTATATGTCTGGCTTGCCTCATTTTACTATTCCAATGCAGGTTAAGACCCCAATCCTATCCAACTTTTCAGTGCCGATTAAGCAGTGAAAGATAAGGGAACCTTGAGGAGACCTCTGTGACTGCCCCTCCAAAGCAGGGTGTAGTACACCAGTGGTTCTCACATATTTAGCACCGGGACCCACTTTTTAGAATGAGAAACTGTCAGGACCGACCAGAAGTGATGTCATGACTGGAAGTGACATCATCAGGCAGGAAAATTTTTAACAATCCTAGGCTGCAATCCTATCCAGGATTAAGTCCCATTTACTGTCATGGTTAAAAGAATATACATTGTAGGTTGTTAAAAGTACAAGTCTGTAACATTTCCCCATATGCAGTCACATCCCATGGGAGCATCAAGCCTAATATATTAAAAATAAAATATTGAAGTAAATGGGGACCCACCTGAATTTGGCTGGTGACCCACCTAGTGGGTCCCAACCCACGGTTTGAGAAACACTGCAGTACACACTCTGTTGGCACAGCTGCAACAACACTGGAAAGTTGGATAGGATTGGGCCCCAAGTATGTGCATTCTGAGAAGGAAGATTTCAGCAAGCTACCTCAGAAGAGAAAATTATCCCAATTATATTTCTTCTAGTCTCTCATAGACTGGAGCTGTAGGATGGTTTTGAAATGTAGGATATTCAAGATCAGCTACTCCATTCAGAAAACATGAGACCATCAGAGAACATGATGGTGCTGTGTTACAGCATCCCCAGATCTTGAGGTCAAACATTGCTAGCTCACTTGGAACCTACAGACTGCAAATGCCTGGTTTTGGCCAACCAACTTGTATTGTCTTTGCAGAAGAAATGTGGCAACAGTTTGCCTTGTGATGTCATTGGTACTAACCAAGATAAATGCTACCAAGATTCTCTTATAACCAAGACATGACTTGCAAACTTGCTTCAAACCAATTATCATATTCAGATAATCCTGGTTGGCATTAACCATTATTTAATACTGATGCAGGGACTGCTATAGTTAGAGCAAATAGCAGGAGGGATGGGGAGGAATAGTGAGATCCTCTGGCATCCTCCTGATCTTCTAGCCTGCTACTTCATAGTTACATTTAGGATGAGTTAAAAATAGCTGTGAAATGTATATATCTTCCATACTTTTTTACTTCCTCCAAAGTAAACTGAGAGCGTGCCAGGAAGAATTCATGTTAACAGCATTGCAGACTATTCGGTATATACAGAAAGGCCTATAATTAGTATCACTGCTAAACTAAATGCAAAGCTGATAGATGATGGTTTGACTTGTGTGCAAAAATCTAAAAATAGACCTAGTAGATGATTTTCAGTAGAGGGAGCTTACCTGTAAGCGGGGATGAGCACTTCTGGCTTGTGGCGACTTGACTCATGAAAATGTTGATTTTTCACAGCTTGTGTCATGAATGTAACTGACTTGGATGTGACTCGAAAATGAGTCTTGACTCTAATGTGTGCTTGCGAATCAGTTTCACGTGTGTGCATGCGAGCTAACTTTTTTTCACTGCGCCTGACTTGCGCTTTTCTCATGACTCAAAATGACCCTATAAGCAGTTCAGGTTGAGTTGCAACGACTGCCATTATGACTCCCAAGTTGGAGCTGGCAACTTGCAACTTGGGCACAGTGACTCCAGCACATCCCTGCCTGTGAGTATTCTCTCAGTATATTGTGGGTATTTGTGTTAACCAGTGAAGTTTAGTAAGACAAGTGAGACTTGAAAGAAAATGTTGCAAGTTACATCCAGTCTTTAAGATTACTTGCGCTTAATGATCCAGCCAGTCTAGAACAGGAGTTTTCTTTATGTTATTCAAGCCTTACAGGAGTACCACAGTTTTTCAGTTTGGTGGAAGAGGCCTTTTAAAATGCCTTTTAAAAATTCCCCACCCGTGGGATCTTTCCATCCTATACAGTGCAGGGGCAGGGAACTCGATGTGGCAAAGGGAAAAGGCATCCAGACATTCAATGACTGCCTTGATGGTATAGTCCCTATGAGCATCCGCCCCCCCCCCCGGAAAACTTTTCATTTGCCTTGAGAGGAAAGCTACTATTGTCACAAAGCTACAGTTTGACCATAACAACGTATGCAAAATTGAAATCTTTACTTTCTTAGAATGCTGTCTATAGTTTGGATCTAATCTTATATAAAAGAGAAACTAGGTTGCAGCATAACATTTTTTCTAGATTGTTTCATCTTAGAATATGGAGTAGAAATGCACTCTGTCCCAGGCTTCAGTTTTAAGGGACACTTTCTGAGAGATGTATTGGCATTCCATAATGCACCTGGATTTACAATGATGTTCACTGCAGGGTAACTGGGAATGAAAGTGGTGTGCCATGTGGCATAACATGGGAGGGGAACTTACCCTAATGCATCTCCAATTTGGCAAGGTCTTGATAAATCACAGTATAGCTAGGGTTTTTGTTTTGTTTTGCATGCCAGTGTCTCTTTAACTTGTCACATTCTCTCCTGATTTATATGAGCTGCTTCAAGCATCCAAACTATCTTAGCTTTTTTTTTTTTTTTTTTTGTTCAGGTCCTTGGTACTACAAAGCACATTTGTATTTCTTGAGCAGAAATGTTATTGTGCTCATTAAGCTGGAATTTCTGCTGCTATATAGCAAATGGCTATCTTCTTAAAATGGGTTTCTAGTGCAAAACTGAATTTGCTTTGACAGTTGTGGTGATATAAGAAAAAATAAGATATTAATATTGTAAATCCTCTTGATGTACTTTGGGTAGTCTACTCTTTGTGTACATTTCTGAAGAACAACTAATCCTACTTTTTGCTGTCTGATCTTCTGTCTCTATTTGAAGGAAAGGTATGCTTAAATTTATTGTTGTTAAATTTATCTAGATTTGCACAGAACACTCTTGGGTGCAGTCCTAGGCACACTTAGAAATAAGTCCAATTAAACTCAATGGAAACACTTACTTCAATGAAACATTATTAGATTGTGCTGCACAAATTATTTTCAGTTTCCAGACCCTAGCCTATCCACATGCTTATCCTCTGACATGTCCAGAGGATGGACATGATTTGGTTAAGACCAGTATACTGAGTCTTCTTCACTTCTGAGACCAGGACTTCAGAAGTGGCAGTGTTATGAAAGTAGGATCTCTTTCATAGAACTGTTTGTAGTAGTGGTGTAATATACTTCTCTGTGAATCCACTAAAACAGTATGCCTAAAGAAGAAGGTGCGGATAACTGAAAGTAATGAAAGGTGAGTTTGTGTTGTGTGAAAATGTACAGATATTCGCATTATTCATTTATTCCATAAACAAATGGGAAGTGGTTCGGGTGCTGATCAAATGGAGAGGTGAAGAATTCTCACAGTTTGAAATGGGACACATTAGTAAGTGGAACTTAGGATTGAGGTGCTAGGAAATTCCCAGTGAATAATGAGCAACTGTGTAAAACAAAAGGTGATTCCTTTAGTGGGGCTTGGCTGTTTAGATTCTATACCAAAAATAAACCATAAAGGTTAGTTTATTTTCTAAATGAAATTAAAGCAATGGCTAGACCATTTGGAGCTTCCTGCTGATAAGTATATGTTTTGAGGCCAGATTGTTGAAAAATCAGTTCTTTTTGAATTCCTTTTTCTGTGTTTGGTTCCTTGTGGGTATGTAATTTAAACTACTGGTGCCAGATCATATAAATAGGCTGGTTTCCTAAATCTTACCAGCATTTCTCAGTGATAAGATTTGTCATGGCAGCTTGCTTGCTGCTATGGATCTTGTCCTATAGTATGCAACTGAAAGGGATGATTGCATGCATTTTAGGTTATCACCTGTGAATCAGGAGTGCACCCAACAAACTAGCAGGGGTCCCATATAAACTAAAAACTGAAATGCTGGAGGCATCTGCGGAAAGATCTACCTGAAGATTGTGCTGCTGGCTATCAAACTTTAAGCCAGACTGGGCTCAAAACTCACCAGACTGCAGCAGAATCTTGTACAAAACCCCCCTTCATCATTCTAACCTTTGACTTCATCTTTGGGCAGGGGGTTAACATTCTGTGTCAGACAAATGGCTGTGACAATCAAAACCTGATGTTTGTTTATCCCTTACTAAAGGAAATATTTGAACAACTCATTCCTGTAAGGATAAGCAAGACAACAACTCACTTGTTAGTCTAGTTCCTAGAAACTCCAAAAGAATTTTGTCAACATATTCCCGGTTTTCTGAGATCATTAAACAAGTTTCTGTTCTCCTTTCTCTGTCCTGCCCTGTCACCATTTGAGTGTTTGAATATGAATCCATGTTTCCACAAAGAGTTTGTTGACAAATGTTAACTAGTAGTTATTACCTGTTGTAAGCATTGCTTTTATTACAGCAAATTCTACAAAACCCTTATCTTCATGTATTGTTGCTGTATTTGTAGGATGTTGTATCTAGATGGAGGATAATATCTTGGGTAACAAAGGGAGCATTAGTAGATGAATTGTTGAGTTCTCTTCACCCTTATTTAGCCACTACAAGTGCTCAGGAGAAGAATTTCTTAAATGACATAGTCTTTCCATACATCTGTTCTTGCTGAATAAAGAGTAGTTAATCACTTGTTGCCTGTGAGCCAATATTCTACCAGATATTTGATTTATAAAATCTGCTTTTGTTAAAAGCACTCTAAGTAATGTATAGTTAACTAAGGGCGCAATCCTATCCAATTTTCCAGTGCTGGTGCCACCATGCCAATAGGGTATGCGCTACATCTTATGGTGGTTGGGCAGTCACAGAGGCCTCCTTAAGGCAAGGAAACATTTGTTCTCTTATCTCAGGGCCACAGTGTGGCTGCACCGGTGCTGGAAAATTGAATATCCAACTTTCTAGCACCGGTGCAGCCTCACTGCAGCCCCGAGGTAAGGGAACAAATGTTCCCATACCTTGAGGAGACTTCTGTGGCTGCCTCATCCTTAAGGAAAGCTAAAGTTCATGTCCTCAAAGAGCCTTTTCCTTTGACAATGAGCTGTTGTGTAATGGTAAATACTTGCTGAAGAAAGTGGTTGCAACATGTCTCATGTTTTCCTACTGCTCTCTCAGCGTCTGAATGACAGTAATAGCTTTTTACCTATTAAGTACTCAAGCTTACCCTAGTGGAACACTAATTTAAGATAAGGAGGCAGTGCAGGGACCAGTATATAGTTTTGTTTACTTATATGAATAGTATTGACAACAGCCCTGTGCAGATCAGATAAAATTTAGGGAGAATCAACATGTTGAAAGGGCATCTGGATTGTGCTCACTGCCATTGCTTCATTCAGAATTTCTGTACAGAGCCTGCTGTGTTCAAGTCATCAGCACAGGACTAATGTTGGCACTTGTTTAGGCTGATTTCATGCTGCTAGAAGCACTGGCTACAAGTGATCTGTGACAATATTACTATGCACTGGTGTTAAGCATAGGGTTACCAGATACAAAGTCTGGCAGGGTCTGTAACTGTGGTTTCAGTTAACCCTGTATTGGATCCGGATGAGCCCTCTGCCTCTGCCTACCCCTGCATGCCCCCTCTGGCAGTGGAGGGAGCTGTCCTCCCCTCATCTCTAGAGGGTGTTATGAGGACTGCAGAAGCTGTGTGCATCCATCCACGGTCTCTGCAGGCCTCAGTATAACTGTGTGAGAGAAAAAAGGTTACTTCAGGTTTTACTATAAAACTGGAAGTGACTTTTTAATTGCCTTATAAGGCATTTGATTTCTGGCTCCAAACACCCTCTGGAGGTGAGGGGAGCAGTTTTCAATCACTTCTAAAAACTTTTAAAATCTTTATGAGAAAGGGGTCATGACTTGTACTTGCTACCCTTGAATTTGCTAAAATGGCTTATTGGACAAAGTAGGACTTCAGTGTGAGTTAATTCCGTCCCTACTCAGTTATGTTCTGTTTTTCCCTTTCTTTATGCCTTCTATTGGAAATGTTCACTTTATGAAAACCCATGGAGAACAAACACTTAAGCAGATGTACAGCAACTGTGTCCAGTTTGAGAAAAGAACTTGTGTGTCAAG
The DNA here is from genome assembly GCF_035046505.1 of Tiliqua scincoides. NCBI lineage: Eukaryota > Metazoa > Chordata > Lepidosauria > Squamata > Scincidae > Tiliqua > Tiliqua scincoides. The sequence continues at coordinate 37,217,812 of NC_089824.1, read as the reverse complement.
GAAACCACAACTTGGCACTGGGGGGGGGGGCATAGCATATGGAGTTCTTCTATTCTAGAGTAATGGAAAGTACTGTAACTGCTGCATATATATCAAGGGAATTCCTTCATGGCTGTCAGACCAGTTGAACCAGTTCTTTTGTGCTTGTTAGAGTGGTGCAAAGGAGCTAGTTAACACAGTGAAGGCAGAGGCTTGCAAACTTCTGTCTTTTTTTTTTTTCCTACCTTTTCTGTAAGTACAAATTAGTATTACTAAAGACATGACTTTCACATCATGATGGGCTGCAAGCTGCAGGTGTTGCACAATTGTTACTACCATACTTATTTCCTGGTCTTCTGTTTCAAATGTTTCCAGTTCCAAACTTGCACTGCACTGTTCCATGGCCTCCTTTTTTTAAAGACCAGTTAACAGGTATCCATACTTTACTCACTGTACTTTAGACAGATTAATGCGGCTACAGCTTATAGTACAATAAAATGTGTTCTCCCCCCAACTTGCACCATACTACCACGAACATGTGACATTTCCCATCTTGTTCTGGATGGCACACAAGGATATGCTGTAAAATAGAGAGCATGAAGAAGAGTTGGAAACTGGTGCTCTTTCCCTCAAGCTGAGGGCCAAGAAGTCTGTGAATTGCCACCAATTTTAATAGAGGGGAAGACACATTTGCTATAGGAGAATTGACGCCTGGACACTTAACTATAGTTGTTGTTGGTATTTTGGGGAAGGGGGTGCTGTGCCTTGCAGAGATGCATCATGTGACTGGGGAAGACACTTGTAGATACCTGCCTTGACAATCCATTGTCCAGCTAAATGACTATGGTGAATCTTGCCTCAGTATATGGTGAATCTTGACTGCTACAGTATAGAAAGAGCATACTACATAGTCGTTGGCAACCTTCAGTCTCAAAAGACTATGGTATTGCACTCCGAATGGTGGTTCTGGAACAGCGTCTAGTGTGGCTGAAAAGGCCAATCCGGGAGTGACAATCCCTTCCACACCGGGAGCAAGTGCAGTCTGTCCCTGGTCTGTCTCCCTGGCTATGGGCCTTCCTTCTTTGCCTCTTTGCCTCATACTGTTGGCCAAGTGTCTCTCCAAACTGGGAAAGGCCATGCTGCACAGCCTATACTATACTATACTACATAGTATATACACTACATAGTATTTACTATAGTATATATAGTATACTATATATAGTATATACTATATATACTACATAGTAATAGTACCAAATCTAGGGTTCAAACTAGAGAAACCGGAAGCTCCTCTCTGAGGCATGGGAAGACAGCACACAACCTTCCTGCACCACAGATGCCACTTTGGCTGTATCTGAAGGTCCTCTGTGCCCCCCCCCCCCAGATCTCAATATCCATGAGTTCAGTATCTGTGGGGAGGGGCCTGGGAATGGATCCCTCATGGATACTAAGGACTAACCTGTAATGGTCTTGCTTCCTATTTTAAAAGAACAAAATATTCAAATTTACATTATTTGGGGAGGTATGAAAGCATAATTTGCATGGGCATATCATAACTTTTCAAGCATATTTTTTGGCCTAGAATTTGGGTTGATATTTGGTACAACAAACTGACTGCTGTGTTAAAGCACACTATGAATCAGATTTGGCATAGAATGAAGGCAAAAAAACAAAACAAAACCAGGCTGATTCTGCAACCATCTTTCTGGTAATCAACAACTGAGGCAAGAAATGGAGATTGGGAGACATGTTAATCTTCCATCATCCACCAGCTGCCCAGTGAAAACCTCTTGTGTTATGTTCAAAGATGTGGGTTAGTCATTTTAACACCTGCAGGCAAAAATGCAGTACAAGACCATGTGAAAATCATTGGAGCAAAACTGTTCTGACATCTCCAATTGGAAAATGCAGAGACGCCATAAGAATGGAATTAGATTGAGTCAGCTGTAGTCTTTTTGTACATAAAGTATAAAACTAAAACTGTTCAGGCCATCAATTACCCAATGAGCAAAACTCATATGGCACTGGTTTAAGTTAAAGAAAAAAATCACCAGCTCGTATGCTTTCAGAATATAGTGTGTACGTAAGTCGTTTCTTAATCTTAAACAATGAAACAAACTTCCAGTATCAGTATGAATGCGAATCCTTAATTATGCAGCACTGATGTGTAAAATTGTCCTACTTTTTTTTTCCATTTATAGATACAATAACTTTGGCAGAAATGCAGTTTTCGCACATTGTCACTTCCTGCAAGCACATGGCAGGTGCAAAGTGACTGCTGTAATTATACATGCCTGAATCTTACAAATGGATTTCAGTTGGTGGAATCCCAAATTACTCCATGGAGGCATAGCCAGGTGTCATAGGATGAGATTATGGCAGGAGCTGTGTCTGTGGAGACGAACTTATGTTTTGTATTTTCCAAGTTAGTCTTTGTAATTTTGATTATGTTAGGCTTCTAAAAAACAACCAGCAAACATTCATTTTTAAAGATATATTTTTGGCTTGTACTTAGAGCTGTTCAGCTAGATATTTTCTGTGAAGCTTTTCTATAGACCTGAAAATAAGCTAGAGTAGGGACAAGCAGCTTGAGTCCCAGGAGCCACATCTGTCCAACAAAGGGTTTCCATCTGTTTCCCACATAGCTCCTGATCCAAGGCCCTTCCCCCATCCATTATGTATCTAGCAGCTTTTGCCCAAGTAATGAGTTTTTCAGGCCCTCTCTCTCCTATGTGAACAGCGAGGCCATGGTAGAGCCTGTTTCTCTTTGGGCTTTTCTGCTATCTTGTCAGAGGGCATCTTGTCTTGTGCACAAGCCAAGATACTGGGAAATGCTAGTGAGCAGCTGAGGTGCCTTCTAAGCGGCAGTCTCCTCCAAAGTCTCTCACTCATGTTTCAGGAGAAAGGAATGAAAGGGCTCTTTGCTGCCTACTCAGCTTGTGTGAGTCAGAGGGGGAGCTAGTGTTTGATCCTTCAGCCTTGCTCAGCTGAAAATTCTACAAAACCAGAAGCTGCCTGGTAATCTAAAGCTGTGGAAAGTAAAGGTACTTTGGGGGGGGGGCAGGGTCTTGGAAGCTACTAGCACAAACTAGTGACTTGGAGAAGTGAGCCAAGTGTGAAATTGCAACTTGAACTCACAGTTCTTTTGAGTTTGAGTTACTTACACCCACCCTCTATGCACAGTGTTGCTCGATATTTCACCCATGCACTAAACAAGGCTGGGTTGAGAGTTCAACCTGGGTCCCTAAGAGCCAGGGAGGACCTGATGGGAGAATGGGAAATCAACTACCAAGATATGATCATACTTGTGGGAGGGGTTAAGTCCAGGAGTCCTCCTAGCACCCCTGATCTAGAATATTCTAACAGTGTCAAGAATTTGGGCAAAATAGTGTGAACTATCTTTCTGCAATATCAAATTCAACTTTGATACTAATCATTTTCAAAAGCTGGCTCATATATATTTTAAATCTGGTGTATAATTGCTCATTAAATCAGACTTCATGATGGAGGCCTGGGAGGTTACTAATATAATCTTTAATGCTGACAAATGCATGGAAATTTATTTTAAAAGCAGGCTTACTATGCTTAAGAAATAGCCATAGCTTTTGTAAAGTGAAGCTGGCTCTGCATTTTTATTTTATTTTTTTTCTGAAAGCTTTGAACTCATGAGCAAAGCAGAAGCAATTAGGATAACAAACCTAGATTTTTTTTTTAGGTGAGAAATGAAGAGGATATGCGTTGCAGCTGTTGGGCAGAATAAGAGGCCAGAAGACAGAACTTGTGGTTTTTATGATAACAGCCACGATAGAAAAGTGATGCAGCTGATTTTTAAAAAGTTAATTATTAAATGGTCACATGTTTAACATACGTTTAAAGTTCATGAGATCTACACCAGGCAAAGTTGCCAAAAGATGTTGCAAAATGTAGAGAACTAGTAGAAGTCAATGCAGTGCAACTTGTATGTGTACAGTTAAGAAGTTCCCACCTTCCATTTTTGGCTTTTTAATGGTTGCTAAACTGAAACTATTTTGGATAAAGTGTTGCTGTTTGGTGGAAGACAGAAGCCCCTCTGATGTCACAGTGAAATACGATGACTGCATTCATAAAATTACTGCCTGTTCTGCTTTATAGATAATATACACCCTGTCAGTGTTTACTAACTAGCAAGAGAAACAATCTTAATAAAATGTAGTTCCCATCATTCATGAAGGCCCAAAGAAACAATGAATATAGAGTTTTGTGGAAGGAGAATGCATGGGTTGTGTGCTTCTGGAGCTGGAATTCTGGGTGCGATGTGTGCTAAGCATTGATTTGATGAATAAAAATCCATTGACTTTACGCATTTTTGTGACACTTTGAGCCAGCACAGGGATGGTTGTGCCAGCTCATGAAGACATTAGGATTGTGCTGTCAGTTGGACAACAGCAGACCGTAGGGGGAGAGAGATTAGTCACACCTGAGCAGGTTATACTAGTATCCTGCAGATGGACATTATTTATTTATTTAAAACATTTATACCCCACATTTCCAAAAGCTTAAGGCTTCTTACAAAATACTTAAAACAGCATAAAGTGATAAAAGAACTGTTCTGTTGCAAGTCCCATTGTATCTGATCTAATGGGCACCTTGGATATGATTGTATCTGCTTTACTCAAACTTGGTACATTTACTGAAGCATCTCTGTAGAAAATTTAATTCTGAGGGTAGTTTTGACTTTGGGCTGATGGACTGGTGCAATGAATGACTGATTCGTAACACTCTTGCTTTCTATATTCTAGACCACTAAAGCATTCCTTCCCAAAATGCTGGAACTGAATCACGGGCACATTGTGACAGTTGCAAGCTCCCTAGGACTGTTCAGCACTGCTGGAGTGGAGGTTTGTTGAGTTTGTTGAAACTCCCCATGTGGATCAAAGTAGTTTATGTTGTTAAAGTTACCATACAAAAGTTAACATATAGGCCACTCGAGGAAAGATTTTCAGATATTTGGAAGGTAACACCTCAAGCATGGCTCTACATTCTGTTAAAAAGTACCACATTGAATTAAGTTGAAAGGAATTTTAATATACTACAGGTAGCATTTCTCTTTGTTTTGCTTCCTAGAAATTATCACTTTGGGGAACATTGCTCATTCTTTCTGAAATGCTCAGCAATATAGAATCTTGACACTTGAACCATTCTCTTCACACACCTGTCCCACAGTGCCATCTGCCAGGTTGCTGGGAGGCCACCAAATCCTGCATACCCCTCCCCCCCAGCTTACTGGCAGCAGCTCCTCCTCCAGTTGAGAGGAATCTCTGCCAGTTCATCAGTACTGGAAGGTTCAGACAGTTGGTCTGGTCAGGTGGTCCCTTAGCCTGGCTGACTGTGCCATCCAGTCAGTGCTGGTGACTTTCTTTGCCACCAGAAACACAGCACTTAAGAATTCCTTCTCTCTATGTCATGCTTGTGAACTTGTAATCTTCAGTTTCAGTTGTTTTTCTTTTTTCCTGTTTAAGGTGGCCACAATTGAGCAGCCATGGGTCATTGTCTCTAATCTTGCTGCACTTTTCAGACTACCAACAATAACTCATTTACATCTTTTTGATTGTCTAAGCCTCCCAGCATCCACAGCTCCAGCAGCATCAAAATGGCGACCGCTGGATTCTGTGGACACCAGGATACCGCTGGAGGTCTCCTCAAGGGAAAAGCGTTTTTTGCTCCCTCACCTCGGGGAGGCAGCAGCCAACGGCAATGGGTCTCCTCAGCTCTGCGCCCACATTTGAGTGGGTGCGGAGCCAAGGAGACCGGTGTTGGGTCACCCAGCGTGGGACGGGGGTCAGAATGTGGTCACATTGAACTTGCCCATTATTTTTCTCACTCTCATGGTTTATTTGTCTCATGCGCTGTGTGTTGTCAAAATTACTAAAGGAAGAATCTTTTATATTCATTAAAAAATAGGAGCAATGGCAAAGACATCTGGTAATATTTCAACACAAAACATCAAAGACATGTTAACTGTCTTTGTGGCTTTCATCACACTACCTCGCTTTCTATAAGGGTTCCATTCCTGGAGCCCCTGCAGATACCAAAAACTGCAGGTAATGAAACCTGCAGTTTAAGGCACCTTTAACCCTCCACTCACCTCTAGAAGGTGTTCTGAGCAGCCAATACTGAAAAGCCTTTTTAAGGCCTCTAAGAGCACAGCTCCCCAGCTTCTGGAGGGTCCAGGTTGAACCATATCTGGCTCTGTGTGGGTCCAGGGGACCCACTTTGAGCCAGATCCATGGATGAAAAATCCATGGAGAAACAGGCTCAAGCTGTATAAGGACATAAGAAAAAAGTAAACTGTTTTGACACTATCTTTGGAATATTCTCATGTTTGCTTGTTTTCTCTTTTACCAATTTAGGATTATTGTGCCAGTAAATTTGGAGTTGTGGGTTTTCATGAATCTCTAAGCCATGAACTGAAGGCAGCTGAAAAAGATGGTATTAAAACAACACTGGTCTGCCCGTACCTTGTAGATACAGGCATGTTCAGAGGCTGCAGAATTAGGTAAGAAGTCTAGCCTGATTTTTACCACCTTACCTAGGAAAAAGGATAACACTCATAACCCTATTGAGTACTGCTGAAACACTTTATTGATGAAGTGATTTTCTTATGCCTTATGCGGCATTCTGAGGCCCAGGGAAGCATGGCTCCAATTGGGTTCGAAGGCTTGGTGGAGGCTGAAATCTGCGGGTTTCAATATCCATGGATTTCCTTCTCCATGGAGGGTTCCTGGAATGAAATCTCTGTGGGTAACAAGGGCCAACTGTAATTGTTTGGATCTTAATAGCATGATCCATCCAAAGTTAAACACTAAGGTTGCAATCCTTTACAAACATAGTATGAAAGTCATGAAAGGCTGAAGAGATGTGGATAGGATTGCACTGTAAGTCTATTTTAATGAGTTGGTTGTCCACTGAAATATCTCATTAAAAACCTGTTGGTTTTAAATAAGACTACTCTTAACCTTGATTGACTGGATTATGCATACATATTTGTGAGCATATTTTTAAGTTTTATGCATTTTTTTACCCCAGAAAAGAAATTGAACCATTCCTTCCACCTCTGAAACCAGATTACTGTGTAAAGCAAGCTATGAGAGCTATACTTACAGACCAGCCTATGATCTGTACACCTCGCCTGATGTATATGGTCACCTTCATGAAAAGGTAACAACTCTGGAAATACTGACTAGCATTTAAAATGTTCACTTTTCACAGCTAAATGGACTATTTTGTAGGAGCACTGTACCTTTTAGGACTTGTGCATGAATCTTTCCTTTTATTTGTGAGAAATATTGAACAAATAAAACCAGCAGCTCCTAGTTGGGGCCGAAAGCACTTTTACCTTTTAAACCTCCTCTCCCACTTAAAAAAATGCAGTTGGATGTTCCCTTGTCATACTAGTTTTGAGGACTTCCATTGGGTTAGGAGTATCTAGTGGCAGAGAATTTGACAGCCTAAATTGGCACAGATTGTAAGCCCTAAAATCACTTGGATCTTGCATTGGAGGAGAACCAAACTCGGGGCTCTCTACAGGAACTCCTTTTTGTTTTATGAATGTCCACACTCAGTGCAAATCTGCAAGCCTGGTGTCCATCAGACCTGTAAAGTTTTTGTTGTGTTGTATGAGCACAGTTGGAGCATTCAAATAATGCTGACATGAGGACATGTCTACAGGACTTCCTCTTAGTAAATGCTTTCACATGCATGGGATTTCTGGGCAATGGGCAAGTGTTCGTTGCAGCCATGTTCCTTCCAAAAGGAGAAACAAGAGCTTTACTCAGGCTGCATTAGCACTGTAAGGATCAGTGAAAGCTACTCTTGGGAAGCACTGGATTTGGAAGAAGCATGAGGATTTGAAATTACCATAAAGCAGGCGTTTTCATGCATCAAATCCTATCACAGACCAGCTCATTGCTTTGTGAATATAGTGTGCCATAAGGAGGTGATTCATTCAAGAAGTACTTTTCTGACTAGAGCAGCAGTCTCCAAACTGGAGACCGCTGTGCACTGGGAATGCCTTTCCCAGCGTGACACATGCTTACCATTCTGGCGTGCCATGGCTCTCCATGTCTCCATATCGGGACAGTGCGATGCTCTGGGCAGTCGTATCTATGGTGCAGTGCCCCAGTGGGCAGTCGTGACTTCCCAGAGCATCGTGTCATCCTGATATGGGGACATGGAGAGCCATGGCATGCCAGAATGGTAAGCACCGGTTGCGGTATGGGGAGGATTCTCTCAAACCCTGGATCTGGCCTGTGGGTTAGGCATTGGAGAGAGCTGGACTAGAGGAACTGTTTGTTTAATCTATATAGGTCATGTGTATAACTTGTAGCCAAACTCCATAAACATGGGAGGAAAATAGGATTTTCCTTTTTGCCTACTAAGGCCCTAGTCTTAAAGTAAGAATTTTAAGACCCCCCCCCCCCCCACTGTAGATCACTTGCCAACATCTCTCTCATTTGGTTCCTGTGGTCCTTGAAAGTCTGTACTTCAAAATAGTTCTTAAAAGCTGCATCAGACTCAACAGTAGCACCCTAATTCAATAAAGTTCATATGCAAGTTGGAATATAAACTTTAACAGTGAAAATAGAGATTGAGGCTGCAATCCTAACCACACTTTCCTGAGAGTAAGCCCCATTGAACAAAATAGGACTTACTTCTGAGTAGACCTGGTTAGGATTGTGCCCTGAGTGACACTGGAGAAATTTCTAATCTCCTTCTTTTGCCCTATATCTAACAGTTATACAGTATAGTCCTTTACTTTTATCTTATACTTTTAACAAAAGTTCACAGCAATTTATATAAATGAAAAGATGGTGCTTAACTGTTCCAAAAGAGCTCATACTTAAAAAAAAAAAAACAAAGCAAAAGACTGACTTTGTATCAGAGTTTGGTTTACTTTCCAAGAGTTAAGTATATCTTTTCTAAAGCAAAAATATTATGGTCTCTCTATTTACAACTACCTGTTACTTTTGATCATTTTCTGTTTATGTCTTTGACAGTTGTTCTGGGTTTGATATGTGTATCTTTAAAAACCTGTGCTTTATCTGTAATCTTCATGAACTGTCATTTAAAATGCACATAAAATGTTTGTTTCCCCCTCCTTTAGTATCCTGCCTTTTGAAGCAGTTGTGTGCATGTACCGATTCTTGGGAGCAGACAAGTGCATGTACCCTTTCATTGCTCAACGAAAACAGGCCACAAACAACAATGAAGCAAAAAATGGAATTTAACCTTTCATAGTGGACTGATTTGTAGCTGAATTATGATCAAAATACATGACTGAAATGGTGAAGTGCACTTGCATTTAGCTAATGCAATTGTAAACATTTTATTGTGGCATTCTCTTGGATCTTATACTTGTATAGTGAACATAAAAATCAATGTTTTTATATACTGTATATAAAGTAATTTAGAGTTCTTGGAAATTGCGACAGGCAAAGTGAATTTATAAAATGTAGTGGTCACCCTTGCCCTTCTGGAATTTTACTCAGTGTACAGTAATGTTAGTCTTGCTACTGTTTTGTAGAGAGAAACTATGTAAGATTTGTTCCTAAGATGGCTGTTCCAAATAGCAGGTGCAATTGTTTCAGCAACTGTTATCTTTCCTATGGTGGGTGTTGTGGGGTTCACCCAGCCTGTGTGGGAACAGTTAAATTTTAATGAAAGTCTATGTGACAATGGCATATATTGAATGCTAAATCTTCCCCAATTTAAAAGAAAAAATTGTTTTATGAACGTCTTAGACTGGTTAAACAGAATATGTCTCATTCCTAAAATGTAGTCTATGGCTTACCCCCACCCCATCAAAGTCATTAATTTTTTTAAAACTCTCATTTCTGTTTATGATTGCAGAGATGTAAGCTCAACTACTTCTGTCCCCTATATTTCATGTGCAAGTGTCTTCAGAGACCCTCCAGAGTTGTGTAATGACTCTGATCTCTTTACCTGAACTCCTACCTAAATTGCAATGCAAACCACCTAGGAGAAGAAAAATATTAAATTTGGAATCTAATGCCAACTAATGCAGACTTAAAATGCTGAATGCAACTTGAATGTTGGAGATTGGAAAGGATGTAAAAACTTTTATATTAAAAAAAAAAAAGCTGTATTCACATTGTAGAACAGAAAATGACACTTTTACAGTATTTTTTTGAAAACAATTTTGTGCCTTGAATTTGGTAATCTGTATTAGTGGAATATTGTAATGGTGAACTTCTACCTCTATATCTAAATGTATACCATCCACTTGTAAATTGCTATAATATGAATCCTGTGACTTTTTTTAGAATGTCATGTTAAATAGTGACCAACTTTTGTGGTTATTAAAGTGAGCCACCTTGATCTTTAAAGAATGATTTATGAGTGGTGGATGTTGTGGGATTCTGTTTCTCATCTCACAATATGTGGCTCAGTCAGACTGCTGCAAAAACAGGTTTGCCAGTGTCTGGCTTTGCCTGTATGCAGGGTGATGCAAACACAAGGTCTTTGGGGCTCTGTCTTTTCAGTGTTTCATTTTGGCCAGTACTTCTTTCACATACTACATTCAAAAATCCCACTTCACTAGTTCCCCCTCCCCCCCAAATGACCTCAACCTAATGTCAATATCTTCTGCACTTAACTAATAACATGTTTAAGTATGTAAGGGACTTACAATGTGCCTGATGAAGGAAGGTAGAAACAGAGGGTGCTGACGTTTAATGGAGACAGTGCTGGAGTTGGGTGTGGTCCTGGAAAGGAAGAATCTGGGAAGGGGGCACGATCTCAGAAGTGAAAACTAGTCAGTGCATTTACAGAGAAGCCATCAATTTAGTAGTACAGTCAGTCTGCATCTTATGTGGACTCTCCTTGCACAAATGCAATTACATATACTTGGCAAAAACTTGGCAATAAAAAAGAAGAAAAAGAACAATTCCAGTAGTGCAGGCAATTCTGCCCACCATTCCAGTTACTAAAGACATGCCCCAGAGCGAACCTGAGACTGGAGAATGAAGCTGCTGTTTCTCAGTTGGTTGCAATTCCTGTCTGCCTCTTGTAATTTTTAAAGAGACAGTACATATTTTTTGGCTATGAGGAATTTTCGAGGTAGTTTTGAGGATATGCAATTTTGGCTTTAGATGCCGATATTGAAATGTGAACATTGTGTAAAATGCAGGCCAACTGTATATACATTTTTCCTCAGCCTGTATCAATAATTTATACTTATGTGAGAGAGTTCCATTATACTGGATGAAATCGAAGGACATTTGAGAACAAACTAGAATTAATTGACATGAAAGGCATTTTGTTTAAGAGCTGGAAACTGACTGCAGCACATTCATTGTCAAGAGGGAAATTTTAGACTGGAATTTAGGAAGGTGGAAAGGTAAGGAATGGAGAGCGTAAGAGGCTGCTGTGGAAGAAAGTTAATGTTGAAGTTATTTGTCACAGAAGCTTCGGGGATTCTTGGTGGCATCTGGGTAGAAGTTAAGCAGAAGGCATGTGTGGTCATATTACACCTTCCAAGGTCAATGAACTGAAGATCATGACTCCTCCTTATGCTTATGGAGAATACAGAGGGGATTCTCTCTGAACACCTCTGCCTACTATAGAAACATGTATGGAGGTGATTCTTGTGGAATGTCTTACCCTGCTTGAAAAGAAGGGAAAAAAAATACATGACAGTGGGCTGCTGCTGAAGTCCTGCTTTGTGGTATATGCTTTCACAGGTATGCGTGGTTGAGATGGAAACTGCAAAGCCCTTTATACATTAGGAACAAAGTAAATGGATCAATAGAAACCAACATATGCCTGTTAGATTTGATGGGTCTCCAATGGAGTCAATATGAGCAAACTGGGATGCTAGAAACAAGCCCTGTTCCCTTGGTGCTCACTGCAGGGACAGCAGCAGTTCTCAGAGTAATGGGGGACACATGGCGAGGAGCCGACCTGGCTATTAGCCCTTTATTCAAGCTGTCTTCTTGAGAGTGGTTCTGCAGCATCAGCCTGGAGCACAGGAAGCCAGGACAGGCTGGCTTTGGGGAAGGAAGAGACCATCTTGCCTACCGCTAAGTGTGAGCTGTCCAAGCTGCCTCCTAAGTGGCAGCAAGCGTGCCACTGCTTCTCGCAAGTAGTGGTGTCAAAGCTGAACTCCACAGCAGACAGATTCTGTTCTTCCTTGCGGCTATTGCAACCAAACCTCTTGCCAGCTGGTGTGTCCACAGCAGCAGCTCTGCCTGACCTGGTGATGTACACAGTTGGCATGATTTTTTCCTCTAAGCCAGGGGTGTCCAAAGTTTTTGGCAGGAGGGCCACATTGTCTCTCTGACACTATGTCAGGGGCCGGGGGGGGGGAAGAATTAATTTACATTTAAAATTTGAATACATTTACATACATTTACATAAATGAATATATTAAAGATGAACTTATATGAATGAATGAAGGTCTTGCAATAGCTCAAGGCCTATAAAAGGCCTTGCACAAAGCAAGCCTGGCATTTCCTTTGCTGCTGCTACTGCATCACAGATGTGAAACAGCAAGCAGTGGAGGGAGCCCTCATCCCACAGCTAACACGAGAGGTCAAACAGTCGCCCTCACTCTGAGAGCAGTTGCGTCGGGCCAGTGTGGGCTCCAACGAAGCTCTAGAGGGCCAGAGGCTCATTGGAGACTGGGGGCTCCCTGAGGGCCGCATTGAGAGGCCTCAAGGGCCGCATGTGGCCCCAGGGCCGGGGTTTGGGCACCCCTGCTCTAAGCAATGGGTGGATTTTCAACCTTTTTCATCTCCCAGCACACACTGTCAAGGCACATCATCAGTTTTTTTCACAATTGACAAGGCACATAATGCTGCTGCTGGTGGGGCTCCCATATTAGCAGTACTAATAACTGATCCTTCTCCAAACTCCCCTGGCACTCCTGCAGACTGACTGAAAATCACTGCTCCAAAACATGACCGCAAAATTAAACTCATTGGGTGGGGGGCTTTAGTCACTTATGGGTGTCTTTTTCCCCATGACAAATACTATTATGTGATATCCCTCCCACGCCAGGGTGCCTCCCACACAACAAGAAAATGTCTGGCTCTCCTGCATCAGTTATGCCTGCTGTGGTTTTAACTGTCTGGAAAGGCTCTATTACATGGCAAAGAAATGGAATGATGAGGATGCTGACCACAGATGGTCAAGGCAGTCTAGGCAGCCTCCCTAGGACAAATTCCACAGCTGCACCTTTCTGAATGTTCATTAGTAGCCTCTGGCCAATGCTGCAAATTGGTCCGGCAAAGTGGGACCTACCTTGGTCACATGCATGTATAACAGAGGAATTTGCTTGGGGTAAGAATGCTTTGGAAGTGCCTGAAACAAGAACAAGGTACGCTTGTTGCAAAGTCAATCACATGTTGGCAACCTTCAGTCTCGAAAGACTATGGTATCGCGCTCTGAAAGGTGGTTCTGGAACAGCGTCTAGTGTGGCTGAAAAGGCCAATTCAGGAGTGACAATCCCTTCCACACCTGGGGCAAGTGCAGTCTGTCCCTGGTCTGTCTCCCTGGCTATGGGCCTTCCTTCTTTGCCTCTTAGCCTCAGACTGTTGGCCAAGTGTCTCTTCAAACTGGGAAAGGCCATGCTGCACAGCCTGCCTCCAAGCGGGCCGCTCAGAGGCCAGGGTTTCCCACCTGTTGAGGTCCACTCCTAAGGCCTTCAGATCCCTCTTGCAGATGTCCTTGTATCGCAGCTGTGGTCTACCTGTAGGGCGCTTTCCTTGCACGAGTTCTCCATAGAGGAGATCCTTTGGGATCCGGCCATCATCCATTCTCACGACATGACCAAGCCAATGCAGGCGTCTCTGTTTCAGCAGTGCATACATGCTAGAGATTCCATCTGCATAGAGCTATTTTATAATGAGAGTGGATTACCCTTCTCAGTTGCTCATGCCATGTAAACAGTAGAAATGGGTGAGCAGATACGGTGTTATGTACCTTGCAAGTAAAGTTTCCAAGTGATTAGTGTTTATGGGAACTGTTCCGCTAGGCTGGTTTGCTATCAAAAAATGCATCTACAAACATTTGAGTATCCAGGTATGATTCAAGTAACTCCCTGAAATCACAGAGAAGAGCTCCTGAAGCAGCTGCACTCTAAACCAGGCCTGTCCATTTCCTGATGACCTCCCCCCCTTGGAAAACCAGATATGGGAAGTTTGAAAAAAAGATTAATAGATATTTTTGCCCTTAATAGATATATAAAAGGAAATAGTCAAAAGTCTTTGGCACCTTTGAAGGATGCATACCATGACATAAAATGTTGGCAAAGCTGTCATATTTGTACTTGGATTGTGCCAGCCTCATGGCGTATATCTGCCTGAAAGCACCCATAAACCAATTGAATTCATCAAGGTCCTCGATCTGAGGTGCAGCTTAGCTAGAGGCATGGAACTCACAATTGGTGAATGCCAGACACACATGGCACTTACATGAGAGACACACTGATGGGCTGTATTCAGCATTCAAGTCAAAGTATGTGGTCATGTTTGTACTAAAATGTTGTCTAATCACAGTCACATTACTGCAAATTGGTATAATTCCAGTCTTGGTGGATAGATAACACAATGGGACTGTTTTAAATCACCACATCTTCTGTTGAGTCATCATCTGTGTTTGTTGAAAATTTTTCTGACACTGGGTAAGCATCAGTACAGCTCAAAGCACAGTGGTCCATTCTGACCTAGCCTGAGTCACCAAAGGCTGGGGTAGTGATGGAGGGTTAGGAAGAGTTGCTAAATGTGATTGCACAAAAAGCTTTTAGACACACACTTTGAGAAGCAAATGACTAAATTCTTGCAGTTCTGTTTTGAAAAATGTGCTTTTCTTTGCAAATACTTTTGGAACAGAAATTGCACCCTAAAAGCAAATGAAATTCTAAAACTATTTTAAATTATAGACAATACAGTAACCCGCTAGTCTATTATTACTATAAAGTAGTACATTATTTACATACAACTTGAAGTGAAAATATGCAAGCTTTTGGAACTGTGAGAGATGCAAGAATAAAAGGTTCCTTCTAGTAACCGGTGGGTCTATATCAATATAGATGGCATAAATGTGTTGGAAAAAACCAAAAAGGTGTCCTGTCTCCACATTTGAATAAGCTGAAGAAGAAAAACAACACCAGAATTCACAAATTTGAGGCACAATAATACAGGAATCAAAGAAATAAATGACAAAAAATACAATTTCTAAAGCTACATAAATGTTGAAACACATGTACTATAAAACAGGTCTGAGAATTCCAAAAGGCCAAACCCACAGACACACAAATACGCAATGCCAAGATACTATACTTTTTAGTATGCAATTACTTTTAACACATGCAATTAAACAACAAATACATGGATCAAATTCCAATTGGAAGCAGTCCACTGCTGCATTTCAGATTAGCTGCCTTGGGTCCCCTTGGAGAGAAAGGTGGGGTAAAAATGCCATACAGAAGTAAATTACCCCAAATCATAGGGAATGTATCACTTGGACAAATGTTTCTCTGATGCACACTAAAATCTTAGAAAGCAGCTCATCTGCTTCCTTACTTTGCACCTGGTCCGGTCTCTTCAGACACAGACGTTCAGGTTTAATTTACAGGGACTGTGCAAACGAAAGTGGTTCTTCAGTCACACGTTCCTTTTAAATCAAACCAGTAACCCCACAATTTTACAACTGAAGAAACCACGTGAGGAGCACAGTAAGCGGCTGCTTTTATTATTATTACGCAGAGGAAGTAGACCTGAGATGGCACTGGGCAACACTCCAGGTTGTGCTGCCCCCCTGAGACTGGGGGCACTTGGAAGCTGTTGATTGCTCCAACTGTAGGGGCTTGTGTGTGTGTGTTCAATCTATGCATTTCAGTGACAGAGGAAATGGCATCTGCTGATCCACATGTGTGTAAAGGCAGAGGAGATTTGTTGATTTATCAGATAACTAAATATTGTAAATGGTGCTATCTTCAAGTGAACATCAAGGCTGGCTCATTGGCTGCATAGCAAGGTGCATCAATACCTCTAAAAACCATGTGCAACAAGCATACAATGAGAACAGTGCGTGTACTGTAGTTAGAACATGCTAAAAAGGCAACATTGTCCTGGCAGTTTTTCTGCGGAACGCACTGCCTTTTCTACAAGAAAAAAACAACCCCACACTATTTACAATATAACGTAATCAAGTATTCTTAATTTTCAATACAGAATCCTGTTTACCAAGGCAGGTCAAGTTGCCTTCCAAACCAGCTAGCTAGTACTGATTTTAAATAATGGTTTTTGCAAAGCTTGTCACTGGCATGATCTCTCAGGAGCTTAGATAACAGGATCCTTTGTTTTCCTAATCCAATTTAGAGCCCGGGTAGCTGCAAAGGTTGAGAAACAGCTAACGCTCAGTGAACAGGAAAGTTAGTGGTCTGCAACTAAGACATCAAAGACAAGTTTTGGTGGTCTAAAAGTCAAGGCTCTCTCAAGACATACCAAATAACATACTCTGAACTCAAATGCTCCATCACAAACTATGGTTTTTTAAAAAGTGAGAGAGAGAGAGAGAGAGAGAGAGAGAGAGAGAGAGGAGGGAGAAGAGGGAGGGGGCAGGGCAGTAAAATAATAAAATAGTTGCTTCATGGGCAAGTTGCTACTCTGGAGCTATTTTTGGTGTGCGTGAATTAATCCCCCCTCCCTTTCGTCCCAACTAGGTTCACCTCAAAACATGGCTAGTTTGGGCAAAAAAGAGTTTGGGTGGAAGTTCTGTACACGTCTTCAATATGCAGTTCAATTATTATTGTGTGTTTCAACCTTATAATGTCAGCTACTGAGCCAATTTTTGCGTTCCCCTGTTCTTCTGGAGACAGTTTGCTCATTACTTTGTGGCATTTTTAGTTTATCCTAATAAAGGTATTGCTCTACGGAAGCTTTTGAACTTGGATAATTTGCAGGATCCTTGGCATTGTAGTTTATTGAGGGTGTCAAGGACTCCTTTGCAGATATACTCAATTCTACCCACTCAATTCCATCGGCTCTCACTCACCAAGAACTTATAATTGCCAGGTCTTCTTGATAAGAGGTAGCGATGCTTAAATCAGTTGCAGTCTGTAGTGTGGATTCACCCCATTCCTCTGAGTCATGGACGATGTAAAGACCACCTGGTCCAACCTCAATCACAAGGCACCTGGCATCTCCTTACAGATCAACCTGCGCAATTAAGACATCAGCAGGACAGTTAATTGTGTATTTACAGATGGATACATCTTTTAAAAAATCATCCCTAAATTGGGTATTTATGAAGAATCTGCAAAGTAATGGTGCTGCACGATTACATTGATCTTCCTTTGATGTATGCTATGGTGGTAATTACAGATACGATTAAAGGGATAGAGGCCCTTCAGAGGCCACAGAGGCCTAGTCCCTTCCCACTAGCACATGGACCTTTAAAATGACTTTTCTTGTGGAGGATGCCTATCACTGGTTCCTGGAATTAAAAAAAAATTAAAATGTATGCATGTTCTAATACAATTAAACATTGCTTTCAGTGAAATATTGTAAAGGCAGCACAAGAGACTGGTAACAAAATCAAATGAATCAATGACAAAAACCAAAACTAAAGCTGCAATCCTAGTATACACCCTTACTTGGAAGTCTCACTGAACTCCTGATTAAATATGCACTGGACTGGGCTGCACAATTACAAACAGCAAAGAACAGTCACAAAGCAAAACCATCAGCAGAAATAAACACAACAATCTTAAAAAGGCATTGATTAAAAAAAAAAAAAAGACCCATTCATTTGGTGCCTAAAATTCATTATCATCATCATGTTGGCAACCTTCAGTCTCGAAAGACTATGGTATCGCCCTCTGAAAGGTGGTTCTGGAACAGCATCTAGTGTGGCTGAAAAGGCCGATTCGGGAGTGACAGTCCCTTCCACACCAGGAGCAAGTGCAGTCTGTCCCTGGTCTGTCTCCCTGGCTATGGGCCTTCCTTCTTTGCCTCTTTGCCTCAATCTGTTGGCCAAGTGTCTCTTCAAACTAGGAAAGGCCATGCTGCACAGCCTGCCTCCAAGTGGGCCGCTCAGAGGCCAGGGTTTCCCACTTGTTGAGGTCCACTCCTAAGGCCTTCAGATCCCTCTTGCAGATGTCCTTGTATCGCAGCTGTGGTCTACCTGTAGGGCGCTTTCCTTGCACGAGTTCACCATAGAGGAGATCCTTTGGGATCTGGCCATCATCCATTCTCACAACATGACTGAGCCAACGCAGGCGTCTCTGTTTCAGCAGTACATACATGCTAGAGATTCCAGCTCGTTCCAGGACTGTGTTGTTTGGAACTTTGTCCTGCCAGGTGATGCCGAGGATGCATCGGACGCAGCGCATGTGGAAAGCGTTCAGTTACCTCTCCTGTTGTGAGCAAAGAGTCCATGACTCGCTGCAGTACAAAAGTATACTCAGGACGCAAGCTCTGTAGACCTGGATCTTGGTATGTTCCGTCAGCTTCTTGTTGGACCAGACTCTCTTTGTGAGTCTGGAAAACGTGGTAGCTGCTTTACTGATGCGTTTGTTTAGCTCGGTATAGAGAGAAAGAATTCATTAAAGCATGCACAAAGTGTACACCGTAGCAGGGTGTTGTACTACTAAGAAGGCCTGAACTTTCCAGCCACTTCCTGCTTGACTTCCCCAGGTAGGAAGCAGCTGGAGAAGAACTTGTCAAAGTGATCTCACAGTGGACAGGTTTGTATGGGAACAAACAATCCTCTAGATCAGTGGTTCTCACACATTTAGCACCAGGACCCACTTTTTAGAATGAGAATCTGTCAGGACCCGCCAGAAGTGATGTCATGACCAGAAGTGACATCATCAAGCAGGAACATTTTTAGCAATCCTAGGCTGCAATCCTACCCACACTTACCTAGACCCATTTGGGTAAGTCCCATATACTATCATTGTTAAAAGAATATTCATAGTAGCATATTAAAAGTACAGGTTTGTACTTCCCCAAATGCAATCGCATACCATGGTAGAATCAAGTCTAATATATAAAAAATAAAATATTGAAATGAATGGGGACCCACCTGAAATTGTCTTGTGACCCACCTAGTATGTCCTGACCCACAGTTTGAGAAACACTGCTCTAGATACCCTGGTGCTCGAGTTTTATAGGGTGAGATCACTGCTTTGAATTGAGCCTGCAAGTGCTAGGAGGTGGCTAGGAGATGTCAAGCTTGATTGTCACATCAAGTGACTTATTGCCCATGCCCATATAGACCATTACAATGCAATACTCATTTTACAAGTAAAACACCCAGTTTGGTTTCTCAAAAACTGTGAATTATCATGTGACCATAGGACCCACTGAGGAGGGACTAAAGGTCAGTGAAAGGGCACATATGTCAAAGCACATACCAAAGTTTCAGTCTCTGGCATTGCCAGGTAGGACTGGAACGCTCTAGATCTGGCAAGGAGTGTAGGCAATACTGAGCTATGTGAACCAGAGCTGCAGCTACACAAGGCAGCTCCAAATGTTCCTAAATTTTAATATCAGGTTTGTAAAAACAGCTTTAAAAATAAAAACACATCTTCCTCATATGGCATGTTTGGCATGCAAATTGTTAGACAATTTTAACAACAAGAAACAAAACTTTCTGTGTTTTCCATTTTGCTCACAGGTCCTCAAATTTAGGAAAGAAACTCTATTTTAAGACGCCCAAATGGTCTAGTTCAGTGTTATTCAAACTGTGCGGCGCGGCTCTTTAGGGAGGTGCCAGGAACTGAAAGGGGAGGCGCGGGATGTCCTCTCGCAGCGATACAGTCACACCCCTGGGCAGAATACGGAGCCCGTCTTCTGCCTGTGCGCTTTTTTTTAAAGCAGAAGAAACGGGAGTTGAAAGCAGGAGTTTGAAGCAGAAGAAACGGCTGCTGCTGCCCCGCACTCTTCTCCCTCCATTGCGAGGCTGCCGCTGTACCGAGCATGCTCGGCTTGCAGTCCTTAACCCTCGCTGACCGTCAGAAAGAAACCCTCCTTGATCCTTGTCTGGTTGGTTCCTAGTTCCCAGCCTGGGATCACTTCTCATCAAAGTGAAATCTCTTTTCAACCCCCTCCCTCTTCCACTCCACCCTTTTGATCTCCAAACCTTCCCGCTTTCCTCCCCCTCCCCAAATAAAACGCTCCCTATTTTACCAGTCACCAGGGGTTTTAAAGTTGCTTCCATGCAGTTGGCAAAGGGTGGAGAGAGAGAGAAGCACACGCTTTACTTGGCCAGCAGCAGAAAAAGGGTACCGTTTTTTAAGTGATTTATTAATCTTGTTGTTTGACTGAAGAGGAGAGGCTGTATTTTTAAAGTGATTAATCTTGCTATTTGAAGGGAATACTTATCAGCCATTGATGAAGTGATTGCCAGCCCAATCCTAACCACACTTTCCTGGGAGTAAGCCCCATTGACTCTAATGGGACTTACTTCTGCGTAGACATGCATAGGCTTGCTCTGTGCATCTCCTAGTATAGGAGACAAATCAGCTTCCTAACCAAACCCGTATCAGCTCTGATATATTTCCATGGTCTATTTTTGTTTTCCCCACCAGCTGCTGGAAAAATTTAATTTCATTAAATTAAGAAAGGGTTCAATCCTATCCAAGGAGAATGGGAGAAATGACTAGTTGGATTGGGGTCCACAGGTGTGTGTGTGTGTGTATTGTTGGTCAGATTGGTTGTTCACAAAGTTCATTTGATAAAACAATTCTATTGGTATGCTTACAAAGTTAAAAAAATGAGTCCTCCTGGACCAGACAAAATCTACCTACTCCAGCATCCTGTCTCCAACAGTGATCAGCAGCTGATCATTTATAAAGCATGTATATTGCTGTGTATTAATAATATATTTTTAAGATCTGCATTGAATTAATGATATGATTAATATAATTATTAAACTGAGCAAACTGAAGGACAGGCGAGGCTGTGAGAACATAGGCCTGAGAGCATGAGGCTAAGCAAATGCTGGAATCCCGTAGGGAAATTTTTTACAGCTGCTGGTGCTTCCTGTTCCTTGTAGCCTAAAGCATTTTTTACCCCCCCCCCATTTCCCTGTTCTGTTCTCCCTCAAGAGTAACTTCAGTGTGCTATCTGAAATCTTAAATGTTCCTGTTGCTGCTTTATACATTAAAAAAGTATGTGTTCAATGCAAGAAGACATGGATGGGATCCAGGAAGGTGGCATGCTATTTCATGCTCAAGGATTGGGACTTTTCAGTCCGTCCATTCCCACCACAGCTTGTCAGAATGCCAGATGCAAGGGAGGGCACCAGGATGAGGTCTCTTGTTATCTGGTGTGCTCCCTGGGGCATTTGGTGGGCCGCTGTGAGATACAGGAAGCTGGACTAGATGGGCCTATGGCCTGATCCAGTAGGGCTGTTCTTATGTTCTTATATCTGGACTTTCAGAAAGCGTTCGACACAGTCCCTTACCAAAGGCTACTGAAAAAACTCCACAGTCAGGGAATTAGAGCGCAGGTTCTCTCATGGATTGAGAACTGGTTGAAGACCAGGAAACAGAGAGTGGGTGTCAATGGGCAATTTTCACAATGGAGAGAGGTGCACCCCAAGGATCTGTCCTGGGACCGGTGCTTTTCAACCTCTTCATAGATGACCTGGAGACGGGTGAGCAGAGAGGTGGCTAAGTTTGCAGACGACACCAAACTTTTCTAAGTAGTGAAGACCAGAAGTGATTGTGAGGAGCTCCAGAAAGATCTATCCAAACAGGCAGAATGGGCAGCAAAATGGCAGATGCGTTTCAATGTAAGTAAGGGTAAAGTCATGCACATTGGGGCAAAAAATCAAAACTTCACATATTGGCTGATGGGTTCTGAGCTGTCTGAGACAGATCAGGAGAGAGATCTTGGGGTGGTGGTGGACAGGTCGATGAAAGTGTCAACCCAATGTGCGGCGGCAGTGAAGAAGGCCAATTCTATGCTTGGGATCATTGGAAAAGGTATTGAGAACAAAACAGCTAATATTGTAATGCCGTTGTACAAATTGATGGTAAGGCCACACCTGGAGTATTGCATCCAGTTCTGGTCGCCACATCTCAAAAAGGACATAGTGGAAATGGAAAAGGTGCAAAAGAGAGCGACTAAGATGATTTACTGGGCTGGGGCACCTTCCCTATGAGGAAAGGCTATGGCATTTGGGCCTCTTCAGCCTAGAAAAGAGACGCCTGAGGGGGGACATGATTGAGACATACAAAATTATGCAGGGGAAGGATAAAGTGGATAGAGAGAATGTTCTTTACACTCTCACATAACACCAGAATCAGGGGATATCCACTAAAATTGAGTGTTGGGAGAGTTAGGACAGAGAAAATTACTCAGCATGTGGTCGGTCTGTGGAACTCCTTACCACAGGATGTGGTGATGGCGTCTGGCCTGGACGCCTTTAAAAGGGGGACAAGTTTCTGGAGG
This sequence comes from Tiliqua scincoides, assembly GCF_035046505.1. Lineage (NCBI taxonomy): Eukaryota > Metazoa > Chordata > Lepidosauria > Squamata > Scincidae > Tiliqua > Tiliqua scincoides. The sequence goes on along the minus strand of NC_089824.1, from coordinate 37,195,364 downwards.
AAACATCCATTACGGGTTACAAGCCATGATGTGTATGTGCAACCTCCTGATTTTAGAAATGGGTTATGTCAGAGTGCCAGATGCAAGGGAGGGAACCAGGATGCAGGTCTCTTGTTATCTGGTGTGCTCCCTGAGCCATTTGGTGGGTTGCTGTTAGATATAGGAAGCTGGACTAGATGGGCCTATGACCTGATCCAGTGGGGTTGTTCTTATGTTCTCTTTTTGTGGTAGACTGACAAATATTTCAGTGTTCATGCGTTGTGAACCACACTAATGTCTGTGGAAAGAAAATAGGAAGGATGGGGGGGGAAATGTGAAATTTTACATCTTAGTAAATAAGACACTTAGTAGATATGGACACTATCTGGTGTCCATATAATTTGTGGTTGTTTATTCAGAATAGTTTGCATTTCTGTCAGATTAATTCTAACTCCAATTTCCGGGTTCTTGATGATCTTGTGCAAGCCTGGAGCCTTATTTAAAATGTGCGTGGGATGTAATGGTTATTTATATTTCATGAAGAGAAATGAAAATGGCACCCAATCCTGCTTTTCTTATAAAATGAAAACCAATCTCAACAGAGCAGCCTGAAGGTTCTGGAACGAGGAACTCACTGTTATGCCACTGTTAAGATTACACAAGCTAATTTAAAAGAAAATACACAAAGAGGCCATTAATTATCCAAAATGTACTAAATATAAGATGATTTAGCAGCAAATCCACACAAGCACAGCTTTACAAGAAATCTGAAAATTCAATCCGCTTGACAGGATTACGGTAAAAGGAGTTTGCTGGATTGGCTTGCTGGTGATTCAGAAAAGAAAATCCAGTACACAATCTTTTGGCAGCACAGACTGCGTGGACCTTGACCTCTGAATAAGTATGACTATTACTTTCAACAGCAGTGTGTGTGGGAGTTTGTGTGCGGCCAGCTGAGTGAGAGAGAAAGCACCTCAGCTGGGGTTTTCCTTTCACATTACGGAAAGTGATACAAACTCATGAATGAGCAGAAGAGCAACTGTACTGGAATTTGTTCACGCCTACTAGTCTGGTATTTTGTGAAATATATTTCAGTTTCTGTGTTATCTCTGAATACATTGGCAAATATTCCCCAGTATCTCATGAATATTGCCTCATAAAGTCTCTTTGGTCCACTGTCTTCCCATTTGGTGCTTAAAATATGGCAGGATCCCACAGTTACGAAAAGCCTCCTAGATAAAGACATTTGTCTTCAATGAATACTGCAAATAAGAATGTAAAGCGGAAAAGCCTTTTATAGAACTGAGTAAAGATACGGCACACATCACACTTTTTGCCAAGTGCTAGGGGACTTGCCCAGATTTTCTCCTGAGAGGAAATATGTCAGGGAAACTCTGAAAGAGATTCTGTCATGCGTGATAAGTGCATTTTTATTGGGGCGAGGTTAAGAAAGGCATATTTATGCTTCTGAGGCTGCAGTGGTTATATCACATGTTTCATGCCAGTGTTCCAGTAGAAAAACAGTCACTTGAAAGTGTATTCACACCTTACTTTCTCCTCAACACATGTTATAACTTCATGCCGCTAGTACAGCACAGTGACTAGGAGGTTGAGCTGCCAATCGAAACCTCCTAGTTTGAGTCTCTTTTCTGCCATGAACTCACTAGGTGACCACAGGAAAGCCACTCCCAATCAACCCTAGCAGCCCTACACAACAGTACTTGTGTACCTTACAATGTTGTTATAAGGGCACCATCAAGATAATATGTGTGAAGTGCTTTGCACACTGAGAAAGTGCTGTACAAATAGCAACTATTATTATTATATCAGAAAAGTAACATACAAAGCAGGCCTCAAAAGCAGGGCCAGCCTCAGTTGTTGACCAAGCTGGCCTCCAGACCGGAGCACACAGCCATCCCAAAAAGGCACATTGCATTTTTTCTTAAAGATGGAACCAGCCAATGCAGCTGTTGTAAAGTCCCCTACACTGCTGCCCTACCACTCAGGTAAAGTCCCATGGGGAGGAATGGAGTATGGAGCTAGGTGAAGGTATCTCAAGGCCTTTCACAAACTGGTACCAGCCCTTGTAGAGTCCATGAGATTAATCTGCACTACTAGATACAGTGGAAACATGACCAATAAATAAATGATCTCTAACAATGGAAAATCTAATTAAGAAGCTGCTGTTTGATTAGAAATATATGACCTGAACATTCAAGGGCACTTTGGCGTACAAAGCTTCGTCCATTATAACCCAGAAGTGGCACTTAAGCAAATCTCTCGGGTAGATATTGTCTCTATGTGGTGCTTAAAATTACAACAGGATTACAAAATGCAGATAAGCCCATAGATGATGAAATCTATCTGCGCAGAGTTCAGAGTGTTTATTAAACTGGAATTTATTGGACTAGACTTGTATGTGGAAACTCTTTCTATGAACAAACAGTAACTTGCAAGGGAACAAACATTTATGTGCTTGTTTATTGAAAATTTATCTTTTCAATATGGAAGCTCACCACAATAACAGCAATTTAAAAATACGTCAACAGCTTAAAACAACACAGGATTAAATCACACAACATCATAAGGAGCAGCATAAAACCAGTGAAACTCAGGTGCTACAGTATTTTTCTGGTCTTGAAAGAAACACCAGAAGCAGGTGCCAGGTGAGTCACCTTGAAATAAGCATTCCAGAGACAGGGCAGAGAGATATGAGATCATTTCTCACAGGCCATCCCTGGGGCATTTGGTGGGCCGCTGTGAGATACAGGAAGCTGGACCAGATGGGCCTATGGCCTGATCCAGTGGGGCTGTTCTTATGTTCACAGGTCATGATCTGCCTAATTTAAAGGGCAGACATATGGGCCAGTACACATGGGAAGGCATAGTTCCTCAAGTCGCAAACAATGTAGGGCTTTAAATGAGTATAGCACTTTGAAGAGGCATCTTTTTAAATGGCAGATCTCTTATATTGAGTAGGGGGAGATCAACTGTCCCTATTCACCTCAGTGCAGTGTCTCTTCGAGTGGTTGCTTGCTGGTGTTCCTTTGGCTTCTTTTTAGCCCATTTGGGACTTGAGACTGAGTTTACTATGCTCTGTAAACCACTTTGTAAACTTCTCTTTTGTTGTTGTTGCTGAAAAGCAATATACAAATATATACTGTATAATAACAACCAGGGCCTCTGAGAGTAATTTTATCAGGGGGTACAAAGTTTCTTTTGGGGCCCTTTGCAAAGGGAGGGACAAAACAGGGTGGGGAGAGGTTAGAGACTGCTGGAAAAGTCTTTGGAGCCCAGGTCTACCAACCCATGTGGCATCAGTAGTGTCCTCAGCATCCCATGCAGGCAACAAGTCTGAGTAGATAGGAAAACGTAAGATTCCAGGAAATTTCTGGGCCCCCTTCTTTGGCTCCTGGTCCCCCCTTTTGACCCTGGGCCCGGGTACAAATTACCCCCTTTACCCCCTCTTCTAGGCCCTGATAACAACTGTGTGTGAAATTGGGCTAGCAGTCCCCAAAGTTGTCTGAAAACTGGCAAGATGTGCTTCTGTGCTTCCTAAACCTGGTCCATTAGCAGCTGTGAAGTTTCAAAGGCAGTCTCACACATAGCTCCAGTCACAGAAGGTGCAGGTAGTCAGTTGCTGGAGATTCTCGCCCCACTGCACCAATTGCAGCTTCCATGCTGCATTCCACACCATTCCTGTGAATCGCCCCTTTTGGGGAGGGGGATACTCAAGGAGGTGCATTTTCATTGCAAGGTGTGTGATTTTCATAGCAAGAGCTCTACTTATTATACAACCTGAAGTCTTTGTCACAGTGAGCTTTGTTTTTTGGTATGATCATGCATTCTGTAAAATCTTACCCTTTCAAAAAGAAAAATCGAACTTGACTGGCTTTGGGCTTCTACAACCTGAGCATGCTTGTTGATGCTATGCAACAAAAAAAGAACAAGACTGGGCAGGGAATGAAACAATCACCTTTATTGGTGTGTTTTTAGCTTATTCCAGGAACTGGATCTTCGTCCAAAATAAAATTGGGGGAGAAATATCAGATCAGTGACCCAGAGAATAGACACTCCACAGTCTCATAAAGAGGAGGTTAAATGAGCCAAGGCATTTAATTGGATGATCCCCTTTCTTCCTCTGTTGGTTGCAGCGAAAATACAAGTCTTTTGTTAGTAGTGATGGAAGGGGGGTTTGGACTGAACTTCCCTCATTTGATAGAACTGGGGCCATTGAAACCGTCTACCTCAAGTGTACTTGTATACTTTAAAAAAGTTTTAAGGGGGTGGCTGAACTAGCCGGTAGCAACAAAAACAAAAAAATCTGGCTCCTTAAGGCCTAACATTTATTTCAGCATAAGCCTTTATTTCAGCCTATGCCCTGGGGGCTGGGGATAAGAATAGGCCCTCAGTTTGGCTGTACTTGTTGTAAGAGGCGACTAAACAGCCACCAGGTAGATGGGACTCAATAGCCTGGGAAGGCAGCTCATCTGAGAGAAGGAAAACTCTGATCCCAAACCTCCACTGCCTTGTGGCTACATCCAGTTATGGAAAAGGCTTCAGGAGTCAACCTTGAGGCAAAATCCGGAGCCGGAGTCCCTGAGGCAGTTCATGGCTGAACACAGTCACGTTCTGGCAACTCCTGCGACGCCGCTGGAACCAACCGTATTGGCCTCTGCCTTTCCATTGGACCATTTCAGCAACGTGGACAGGGGGGATTTGCTGCATGGGAAACAGTCTATCCTCCATATCTACTTCACCCAGGCTTCGCGCACTGGAGAGGACACTCTGTTCCAGAACCACCATTCAGAGCGCGATACCATAGTCTTCCGAGACTGAAGGATGCCAACAATAGAAGCCTTCATGAACTACAGTAGCATAGAACTGTAGCATGGTGGGCTATTATTTCCCCACCAAAGTTCACCTATTTTTCTTTTTTTCTCATTCCCTTCCATTTCCTCAGTTTGTTTTCTTAAATTATAAGTTTTTTTTAAACAGTTATTTAGATCTGATAAATTGCTCGCGTATTATTATCGTTTTTAATATCACATTGCTATACATGAGACATCCAAAAAAGGAGGTCAATAATCCAGCGTCCATGAAATATTTTCCCCTCTGAAATGTTTATCTATAAAGTAATTACCAGTAACTTGTATTCTTGAGTCATTATTGTCTTGGCCTGATTTCCCCGTCTAATCTTCCTACTGTTTCCCAGTTGTTCTGTCTTGGGGAATACAAGTATAAATAAATTTATAACAGTGGTATACTAGTCCTATCCAATTTCACAGGATTTTCTGTGAGAATGCAACCTAGGAACTACCAAAGTGGATTGTCTATACATGACTAATCTATGGTTGTGGAGTGGAGGACTGTTAAACTCATTTTTGAGTACATTTTTGGGAATTTAAAGTTGCAAGTAGGAACAAAGATAACAGGAAGCATCTCCTTGCTCCAAGTAAAGAGAAGCCAGATGTCATTTGTTTGTTGACCGGAATATGGGAACTTGGACACAGAGCCTGGCACTGAAATCTTCATAAGAGAAACAAAAACAATAATTGAAAATACTTCATTTGCAGTTATTGTGAAAGCAAGATATGGAATTTCTCTGGAAAGGAGCCAAAAACACAGAAGGCAGTTCAGACAATCATAATGCCTTCATTCAAAATTGATAAAATAATTGTGCAGCAGTTGTCTGTTAAAAGTGACAGTCTAATTTAATGTTGTTCCTTACTATCCCAGTACTTCTCACTGGGTTTTTTTTTCCAGTTTTCAGGCTTCAGTTAATCTGTTTTCGTCAGGCAATGCTAAACTTGAGCGATTACGTTTACGAACATACAAACGAGCAAACTTGATACACTTGCGATAGGTGCCTACCCACATGTGCACACTCTGAAGCAGGATTGTGAAGTAGGTGAGTCTGAGGATCATACCTTTTGTGCTTAGCACCTGCTCAGTATGAAATTAGCAAATGGAGAACAAGGGTTTAACTCTCACACTGAAATCTGTGGGACAAAAATCCTTAAGGTTGACCAGGTTGTGCCAAAGATTTGTACATTCATAATGGATGCAACATTTGATGATGCCATTAATGAGACACTGGTGCAAATTCAAAGGATAAGAAAAAGGATTTGGACAGTGAAAAGGAAGTGCACCAAGTATGAAACTTTCATCAAAATGAAAAGCAGAAATCTTGTATCTCTTGGGATTAGACAAGAAGAGGCTGGGCAAATGAAGATAGGCTTCAGTTAGTGGCAAAAAAACTCTTTTGAAGAGAAGGTGTGAATCAACCTTGTTCAAGCACCAAAATGTCTGCCCCTTTTCTTTTTTAGTTCCCACACCCTCCCTATCATCATCACTGTGTCCATTGTTATAGTTGTAGTCTCCACTTCTCCTTCAATACTGATTGGATAGGACAAGCACAAGACTGGAAGAGGAAGTTTTTTTCTCACTTCAGTTCCTTGAAGGACAGCAAGTGAGAAGAAGATCAAGGCAGCCACAGAGTGGAGCTAGGTGGGCTGACATAGGTAGCAGGAGGCACAGAGTACCCCAGCCCACTTGCCACCCTACTCAAGACTGCTGCTCAAAGTGACTGCTGCACCTGGCCTCATGAGTGGGCCAGCCCAGGTGAAGCCTTGCAAAAATGAAATACAGGAATACCTTGATTTTCATCCTCTTAACTTCTGTCACTTTGTCCTTTTGACGTTTTCAATTTATAACTATTCAGTGTATGAGCAGGGTAGCGCCCCAGCATTCCCTATGCCCCAGTGTCACTCCCATAGCTGAGCACTCATGAGCCCAGACTGTTACCCTGCACATGCCCGATCTCTCTGATCTCGGAAGCTAAGCAGGGTCAGGCCTGGTTAGTACTTGGATGGGAGACTGCTTGGGAATACTGGGTGCTGTAGGCTTATACCATAGTCTTTCGAGACTGAAGGTTGCCAATCAACCATGAGCCCAGCAGCTCAGGCAATCCACCATCTGGACAGCAGTTACTTGAGCCTCTGAAATGGCTGAAGAAGCATTTCTTTAAGGGCAGGCAATCAATCTGCAGCAAGTGAGGAGAGTGGGTCTCCCCTCTGTGCATCAGGAAACAGCAGGAGCTCTGTGAACCCACCGCTCTTAAAGCTTTGCAGGCAGGCCTTAATGACTCTCTTAAGAAGTCAGGATTAAGAGGAAAGGGAGAAAGAAGAAGAGTGAGATGGGAGTTCTAGTATTGTGTATCTGTACCCTGAATGCAAGTGGGTTTGCTCCAAATTTTTTAAGGATTGCTTGCATAATTAAAAAAAAAAAAAGAAGCAACAGTGGGGCAGAATGAGTTTGACATTCACCCATTTTTTACTTTGTCCAAGCTCTGATCCCTAACCCGACAAACGTACAAGGTATTGCTGTAATTCAATTATAAAAGAATTAATAATAGGTATTTGAAAGGCATACTCTTGGAGGATATTAACCAAAGAATCTGTTTGTATATAATTTCCCAAGGAACAGATATGATTTTCACAGGATAGGCATACCTTTATGAACCATCTGTTTTGAAAATGTTTAACGGCCGACTGCCGCTTATCAGGCTAAATTTATCAGACCGAGACTGCAATCCTAACCACACTTTCCTGAGAGTAAGCCCCATTGAACAAAATAGGACTTACTTCTGAGTAGACCTGGTTAGAATTGTGCCCTGAATCACTTAAAACAAGCCTTTTTCAAATTCCAAAGCAATTAGTTGAGAACCTGTGAAGAAAAGGAGTGTAAAGAAAAAACATGGTTTTGTTCTGATGTGTCAGTCACTGAGTTTGCATGACTTAAAGAAAATGGAAGTCCCTAAAAAATAATTGTTTCCTTTGAGAGGGGATGCAGAGAGATTCCGTGGGGTTCTGAGTGGAATGTAGAATAACTGTAGACAATATCAAGAGCCATCACCTCTGGTTTGAGAAATATGGCTTTGAATAGTCTAGGGCTATTTCTTCAGAGGCTTTTGTGTTTCAGGAAAGGGACCTGAAAAAAGTTCCAGTTTTCAAATTTTACGTGACAAGCCAGGCTATATTTACCCTATGACTTTTGGAAGATCCAGGTAACCATCCATATCCCTATCTTTATGGTACATAAAAAACATTGAATGGACATCTGTTTCACAAGACATGGACAAGCACATTTGCAGGAGTCTTGGATCCCAAATCTGTAATTCTTGTCTTAAAAACGCCTATCCCATTAGATAAATACATGATACAGTTGGTGCAATTCTGCTAAGACATAAGCCATAATTTTTTGCCACTTTGGTGGGAATAGTTTTGCTTACTTTTAAAATTCCCTGTTGACAGTTTTATTTATTTACTCAGTGGTTAATGTGAAGAACTCCTTGCCACAGGATGTTGTGATAGCACCTGGTCCAGATGCCTTTAAAAGGGGATTGAACAGATTTTTGAAGAAAAAGTCCATCACAGGTTACAAGTCATGAGGTAGCTAATCTCTGAATGCCAGATGCAAAGGGGTAGCAACAAGATGGTTGCTTTTTGTTCTGTGTGCTCCCTGAGGCATTTGGTAACCACGGTGAGATACAGGAAGTTGTACTATATGGGCCCTGGGCCTGATCCAGTAGAGCTTATGTTTTATATCACTGCATATTTTCAAATTTGTTCTGATTATTATCCCATTTTTGGTTGCTTTGCATCTTGAGGAAAACGTAGGATATACCAGTAATATTTGGTTAAAACAAACATTCAAAAGAATGAATCATTAAATAAAAAATACTTGACCCTGTGATAACTTTTACGCATCAAAGAGAATTATGTAAAACAGGCCTTTGAGTGGGACAAGAACAGGGTCTGTCCTAGCACTGGAACAGGTCCCTTTATAATGGAAGTCAAGGGTTTCCTCATGACTTCATAGTTCTACCAAATTAAGATATCCAGCTCCAACACTTTCCTATTAAAGTAAATAAGAATTGCTTGATCCTACAGTTGAATATAACATATGGGTAATAGTCTGGATCAGGGTTCACTAATCTTACTGAAATTATCAATTCTTTTAAGTGTCAGCCAGACTGCATCTGGCCAGCTGTTGCCGATTAACCCATTAAACAGAAGGATGGCTGTATACTTTCTCTAAGCAACCTTTTCTTAAGCATTCTGATGTGACAGACAAGCAAATATGGTCCTTATGTTCCGGAAACAGAAAAAAGAAATGATCAGGCAACTACTGACTGGTCAGCTTGATGTGAATCAATACCTGGGAAGGTGCTAAAGCAAATTATTAAGCTGTCTGTGAGCATTGTTGCCAACACTGCTCCTCCAATCTGCTATGCCTGCATTCTCTGGCAATCTGTTGCCAACACTGCTCCTTCACATGTACATGTGTGACCTATACTTGTCATGCACACATAACTAAAATTGGGGGCATTAGCAAGCAGGAGGTCAGATCTAGCAGTGTGACAAGGTTTGGAATCCTTGACATGGATGAGCAGTGCAACCAATCTCAAAGTGCCTCAAAAATTAGGCTAACACTAACCACAAGACAGAGCTTTTCAAAGAAGATAAAGAGTTTATTAAAGAAATAATCTTTTGGGAAGAGAGAGAGAGATAAAAGTGGGGAAATCACCTATCCTAGTCTGCTGGTTTGCTTGAGTGTGAAGTTACCAAAATTGCTAACATCACAGTGGTTAGGAATAATATGATCATGCTATATACCATTGGATGCGTAATTTCCAGAAGAATGCAATTGAAAAACATGGGTGAAATATCTCCTTTCTATCAAAAGTTATCGGGCCGGATCCCAAAGGATCTCCTCTATGGAGAACTCATGCAAGGAAAGCGCCCTACAGGTAGACCACAGCTGCGATACAAGGACATCTGCAAGAGGGCTCTGAAGGCCTTAGGAGTGGACCTCAACAGGTGGGAAACCCTGGCCTCTGAGCGGCCTGCTTGGAGGCAGGCTGTGCAGCACGGCCTTTCCCAGTTTGAAGAGACACTTGGCCAACAGTCTGAGGCAAAGAAGGAAGGCCCATAGCCAGGGAGACAGACCAGGGACAGACTGCACTTGCTCCTGGTGTGGAAGGGATTGTCACTCCCGGATTGGCCTTTTCAGCCACACTAGACGCTGTGCCAGAACCACCTTTCAGAGCGCGATACCATAGTCTTTCGAGACTGAAGGTTGCCAATATATATATATCAAAAGTTATGGCTAAAAAACTGTAAAACAAAAATGCATGGAGCTGTATGGAAACTGAGCCCTGTTGTGTGTTTACTCAGGCGAACTTGCCTTAGTCCAATGGAAAGGGCAGGCTGAGAGGAATCCAATGACACCAAAATGGTCCCGATCTGATGAATGCAGCGTTCCAAAAATACTTGAGAATGAAGTTCGTCCCTCCAAGTTGATGAATGTATTGAAATCTATGGAAAGCAAAACTAGCGTTTACTCAAGAGTAAGCAAACATGCCTTGGCTCTTGGTCAGGTCAGGCAAAAGGGAATGTGAAGCCACCAGAATGGTCCCGATATGATGGAACTGGAGCTCAACAAATGCTCCAGAAGGCAGCCCCCCCCCCAAAGAATAAAGCAGAGGCTTGAGCTGGTAAGGTGAATGTTTTCTATTTTAGACTTGTAATGCTAGGTGGGTCCTTATATTGATATGCTTGAAATATAAGAACTTAAATTGAACTGGGCACTGGGTAGGGCTGAAAATCTCACTGATTTTTTTGTGGAGAGTGTTATTGCAGGCAGGCTACAGACTCACTTGGTGGATCAGGGTTGGCTTCCCCTTATTTAATTATTTATTTTTCTTTAATTATTTATTATAATTTGCTTGATGATGTCACTTCCAGCCATGACATCGCTTGAAAAATTAATTAATTATGTTGTATGGGGTGACAAAATTTATGGACCCCGGGGGGTAGCTACACCACAGCATGGAGGGAAGTTGCAAGTGGGGTGCCTCTGGACCCTGTGCTGTTCAATAGCTTTTTTCATGACTTGGATGAGGAAGTAGAGGACATGGTTATCAAATCTGAACATGACACCAAATACCCTAATACCCTAGATTAGAGCAGTGGTTGTTGTGCCTTTTGGTCTCTGGAGCCCAGAGTCTTGGGGAGTGCCACTAGCACACATGCAAAGTTTCAGGGAATCCCAAGCACCAGTGCAAACTGGGCAGTGGGAAGATGGCAGCCATTTATGGTGGCCTTGTGGAGCCCCTGAAGGAGTCTCAGGGAGCCCCCAGACTCCTAGGAGCACACTTTGAAAAACACTGGCCTAGAGGATAGGAACAGCATCCACGATGATCTTGACAGAATGGAAAACTGGGCAAATGCAAACAAAATGAACTTCAACAAGGATAAATGTAAAGTTCTGCATTTAAGTAGGAAAAACCAGAAGCACACACAAAAGTTTGGGGATATTTCCTGAGCAGTGGCAGGTATGAAAAAGACCTGAGAGTTTTAATAGACGACAAGCTTATCATGAGCCAGAGTGTGGCAGGGCAGCAAAGAAGGCAAATGCCATTCTGGTTAGACTGTATCAACAGAAGTATAATATCCAAGTTTCAAGAAGTAATGGTACCCACTATACAGTGGGGATACTGGGACCGACTTTAAAAGCATTTTAAAAACAAAAACAAAAAACCAAAATGGCCTGTTCTACACCTTTGCATGGTCAAACCACGCCATTTCCCAGCCTCTCGTACTATTTTAGGCTTGAAAGACCCATTTCCAGGTTGCACAGACTCTGTACAACCTCCTGCTGGAGGCTGGGAAATGGCACAGCTTACCACATGATTTTGTTTTTAAAATGCTTTTAAAGTGGACCCCAGTAGATTTTGGTATCTACAGGGGTTCCAGAATGGAACCCCCACAGATATCAAGGTCACACACTTTAGTTGGACCCCACCTGGAATACTGAGCCCAGTACTGGGGACCACAAGCCCAGAGGAGAGTGACTAGGATGGTGAGGGGGCTGGTGACCATGTCCTATGAGGAAAGGTTGAAGGAGTTGTGCATGTTTCATTTGGAAAAGAGACAGTTAAGGGGTTACATGATAAAATCTATAAATATCTGACAGGTTGTTCCATGAAAGAGGGAGCTAATTTGTTCTTAGTTGTTCAGGAGGGTAGGGCTAGGACAAATGGGCTGAAATTATAGCACAAGATATTTTGACTAAATGGGCAGGAGGTGTTTGGTAGGGTAAAGGTCTACCTTGCAAGGTGGTAAACACCCATCCTTGAAAGGTCATTAACCAGAGACTGGGCGGCCATCTGTCAGGGATGCTATATTCATAGGGAGTCTGCATTGGCAGGGGCTGGATTTGATGATCTTATTATAGGTCTTTTCCAAATTTATGAAGGTATGAATGCAATAAAGCTTGGTTTTGAGAGGTCCAGGCTCACCTTACTGAAATTAATCTGTCCCCCTTGAGGACTGCAAAGTTTGACCAGTTCTATTCCCAAGGTCAAATGCTTTGGATCTCTTCTGGTCATGAGCAAACAGTTTACATTAGTTGCATCTGTATCCAATACACAATAAGACCCCCTTTTTTGGTGCTGGATCTACAAATGACGTTTAAACACAGAGTGGCTAACGGTGTGCCACAAGGACTGGACAGGTTATCAGGCAAGACACCATTAAATGGTGATGCTGTCAGATAAAACAGTGCCACATTTTGGGCTGTTTCAAGCCTTTGCGATTACATCTTTAACACATCAATAACTTAGCCTCTGGTTAGTGTGGCTCTCGGAAGCATGACTAATCGGCAGATGAAAGTGTCTTTGTGGGGATTAGCTTTAATGAAAAGAAAAGGGATAGTTATTTTGGTAAGTTGAAATCTTTCATAAATCAAAGCAAATACTGACAAAGCAGGTTCATACAGTAAGAATGAGGCTATTGTGGGTGAAATTAAGGGAACAGCTACTTTTATATAAATCACAGGCTAGGGTAGCATCTGTCTGAGAGTCCATGGGAACAAGACCATTTAACTTCAGGTGTAAAGAAAGCAGTGTTTGGACACTGTTTAAGCACCCTTTAAAAAAAGAAAACCCAACAGATGAATGGCGCACCATGATTAGTTTTCCTCCAGTCATAGAAGACTCTTGAAATTTCCATGCGGGTTCTGCAGGGAGGTGTAATAGCTGGTGTGGGGTGTGGAAGCTGGTATTCCAGCCACAGACCACCTTACTGAACAGTTTGTCTTCTAATTGTCTTTCCAGATGAGTGTGCTACAGCACACGAAATGCACAGTCATCAATCAGTAGTTGCAAGAATCCAGAGTCTTTCCCCCATCCAATACAGAGATAAACACCTTCCCTTCCATCTGCTTAGTGGGGAAAACAGTATTTTTCCAAGCCTTAATTTACTGTTTCACTATGTTCATTGCATACGTGGCGCACATCTCTGAACAAATTTCACTGGCTTTCATCTCTTTTCACAGGGGATGCTCCAATTCCTAGAAAATATCCCTGTAATTCACTGGAAAAATGACTAAGGGGCACATGAATATGGGATCTAACCAGTTAAAGAGAAAGGGAATGACTCAAAAGCAGTGTATTCATGTGGGTGTTATGAGGCAAGCACAATTATTATCAGCTATCAGCAGAAAAAAAGCACTTTTAAACAGATGGTAAAGCAAGCCTGCTATGAGCATTTTACTTAGCAAATGCAATATTAATGAAGTGAAACTACATTTTAAGCTCTTTGCTTCCCCTTAACATCAGCACTGCTCAGTTATCAAGTTGATTGCTATGTTACGTACAATGCCAAGAGAGCCAACCAGATGGCATCTCCCCCTCCCCATCTCTCACCACAAACCTGAACCTCTTATTACATACGCAGCTTTCAGTTGACTTCAGTACTAGTTATCACAACGATCCTGTAGGTTTTCCAGCATTTGTCACAAGTGAAAGAATAAACCTACAGAAATTGGTGGCAGTCCCACTCCAGTACAGTCACTTACTGTTACAATCAATTCAAACACTTTTAAAATCATTATTCACATAAGTGTCTTCGTGAACGATGTCAACTGCCAGGTCACTGTTGTCTATTGTGGTGGCCATGTATGTCAAATAATTTGGATTAGAAGAAACCTTTCAGAACCTTCAGCTTATGGTCTAGGCTTTGTAACTCAACACCTACTGTCTCCATTAAATATGCAAATAAATGTGAATGCACTTGCTTATCTCCCAGGGTATACTGAGCTTCTGGTGGACTTGGCGATGGACACTGGCCACTGAAACCCCAGCACCAATTCTGGAAATTCTGCTTAGCCTTTCCTCTGGCTCTCATGTGTTAGCAGGTATTCTCTTCACATTTCTAACAGCCCAATTCTATCTTCCTCCCCCACTGGTGCAACGGCACCAAAACCAGGCACACTGTATTCAGTGGGGGGAGACAGACTGGGAGGCTTCAGAGAATGGGGATTGAAATCCCCTTACAACCCTGTAAGCCCCCTGCTCTGCAATGGGTCTCCTCAGACCTGCACCAGCGCTTTAGCTGGCGCAAGTCCAAGAACAGAAAGGGGGCAGGGAGGCTGCCCATGGAGGGGATAGGTTCCAGTATGCACTGTTGCTGCCAGATCTCCCCTTCACCCCTCCCTCCCTCCCCTGCACCCCCTCCCACAGCCTTCTTGTTCCCTGTTCTGCCCTCTCCCTGTTCAGTTTATTCCCCAGCACCATTCCACTGTCCCCTCCCCTGCTGTCTTACCTGCTCCGGTAGGTGACCAGTTATTTCCCAACATATGTGGAAAGGCTTGGGGTTTCCCACCAGCACTTGGGCAGAGCACTACTCTGTGTGCTACTGGGGCGCCCTTTATGGCTGCTTGCCAGCAGCAGAACATGCTGGTGGCTGGGCTCAAAAGGATTATCTTCACCATTTGAAGGGCAAGAACCTTGCTTTTCAAAATGAGTTTTTTTTCCCTTCAGGATGTTGAGGTCTACACCCACCCTGCATTTTGAACTCGCACAGTGCTAACTGCAGTATGTATACAACCCTTCATATTGCATGCATCACCCTGCTTTTCATTTTATCCTTCCTATAACTTCACTTGAGTCTATTAAGAAAGGGAACAGTACTAAAGCTGTAAGTCCACAGCAACATGCATGGTGAGATTCAGGAGCTGCTTACAAGAGTTTGTCCATACAATGGCTTCCACAAAAGTTGGTGTACACTGGGAGTATCACTTGAAAATGCAGATGCTCTCCCCATCCTTTGCAAGGCCATTTTGCAAGTAAGATGTTAGGTAGGTGACAAAACAAGGACCACTGAATACTCTCTGGCTAAGAAACAAGTGTATACCAATGCACAGGATTCTACAGTTGAGTTGGCAGTAGTAAGGATACAAGAAGGATCTTGCACTTAGATCAAATGTGTGTGTGTTGTGTTGGCAACCTTCAGTCTCGAAAGACTATGGTATCGCGCTCTGAAAGGTGGTTCTGGAACAGCATCTAGTGTGGCTGAAAAGGCCGATTCGGGAGTGACAATCCCTTCCACACTGGGAGCAAGTGCAGTCTGTCCCTGTTCTGTCTCCCTGGCTATGGGCCTTCCTTCTTTGCCTCTTAGCCTCAGACTGTTGGCCAAGTGTCCCTTCAAACTGGGAAAGGCCATGCTGCCCAGCCTGCCTCCAAGCGGGCCGCTCAGAGGCCAGGGTTTCCTACCTGTTGAGGTCCACTCCTAAGGCCTTCAGATCCCTCTTGCAGATGTCCTTGTATCGCAGCTGTGGTCTACCTGTAGGGCGCTTTCCTTGCACGAGTTCTCCATAGAGGAGATCCTTTGGGATCCGGCCATCATCCATTCTCACGACATGACCGAGCCAACGCAGGCGTCTCTGTTTCAGCAGTGCATACATGCTAGGGATTCCAGCTCGTTCCAGGACTGTGTTATTTGGAACTTTGTCCTGCCAGGTGATGCCGAGGATGCGTCGGAGGCAGCGCATGTGGAAAGCGTTCGGTTTCCTCTCCTGTTGTGAGTAAAGAGTCTATGACTTGCTGCAGTACAGAAGTGTACTCAGGACGCAAGCTCTGTAGACCTGGATCTTGGTATCTTCCGTCAGCTTCTTGTTGGACCAGACTCTCTTTGTGAGTCTGGAAAACGTGGTAGCTGCTTTACCGATGCTGCTTTACCGATCAAATGTAGCCCACTATTATCAAGCCTAACCAACAACTGGGTCTCAGACAAGTCTGCTGAGACCCAAGCCTGCTATCCGAGCTCCTTGCATTGAAACTGCCAGACATTGAACCAGAGGCTTTATATGGGCAAAATTTATTTCTATCACTGACCAATTTCTTCCTTCACTTGTGATAACTCTACAGCAAGAACATTAAACAGCTCCTGGTTCACTAAACAATTTTAACCATCCCTCCAAAATTCTCAACAAGTTGTGGCAAAATGTTCTGCTCACATTTTAACTCTTAAAGAAAATAGTTTCAAACATGTGCACACATGCTTACACAAATAAATAGACAGATAGTCCATATTTAAATGTTGCTTTCCTCACTATGAGGTAGCACCAACTTTATGATCGAATCTGACAGAAATCAGGTTGCACAGCAAAATACACATCCAGTTCTCAGACCATTGTCTGAAAAACAAAGTGGTACCCAGGAATACTGATGTTAACTGATCTGATTTGGGGGATGGGGCAAGAGAAAAGGTTGCTCCAGAGCTACTGGAGCTACTTCAAAGGTGATCTAAAGTCACTCCCAAACCTTCTCCCCACCCCACCCATGTCTTGGTGGTTTGAATGTTTTGTTTGGCCATTCCTGGGTCCTGGAAACCCAGGTTCAAATTCCAGTTCAGCCTTGTTTGAAGCATGGACAAGGATACTGAGCAAAATGCACTACTTAATAGTTACTGCACACACATGTGCAAAAACAAACCCAAGATCTAAATTAGCATATAAGCTGCCATTTTGTGACCGTTTCCCCAGATCATATTCCACCTTCCCAAGTGACTCTATCCTAGAGGGCAACATGAGATTTATTTCCCCTGTAACTGGAACATTCAGGTTACTATTTACCAACAAGAATTCAAGACAGGATTTCTCTCAAACATATTTGGTTGATTATGCACGGTTGCTAAAAAATCAATAAAGCTTTTACAAAACAAATTTAGAAGTAGCCTATAGGCTTCCCAATGTCTATATTGTCATATGTAACAGATTTATTGGTAGAGATGAGCTCACTGTTTTAAATAAATTCTTTCCACGTGGATTTCAAAGCTCTGAATTCTTAGTGAAGTACAACACAATTCATTCTTTCAAAATGCCAAGATTCTAATAAAACAGCCAAAAGGGCACTAGGGTACTAGATTATTTAAACATACTCTAATTTATTCATTTTGTTGTTTGTTTATGTTTTTAATACCACAGATCATCAATCTGATTAAACAACAGAGATGCACATGTGGAAATAAGCTTCTGTGCATGGACTTCCTGGAGTAAAGATTGCACAACAGGGGACAAAAAAACCTGCATTTGGCAACCTGCCTGTGCATCAGAACTGGCTATTGGGTATCTAGAAGCAGCTCCCACATCCGTAAGGAACTTAACAAGATGGGACTTTTACTCCCACAATTCCTTTATTCTGCCACTTGGGAAAACAGGTGGGGATGGCCTGAGCTGTTTAAACTCCCGTCCATGTCAGAGATTTCTAAATCTGTTGCTTAATATTTCTATCTATTGACGTAAAAAGACTGTAAACTGTACAGCTGCCTGGTCTGAGAAGCTCCCTCCCAAATCCAACCCTCATCTATTTTTCCTCCCAAGAAATTGCACCCAACCTCCAGTGGGAGAAATTTACATACAGGTTTGGTCTATATCATAAATTTGTCCATTGCTACTGAGGCTAAACTTACTGTTAAACCTTGATTGCCATTCAAAGTCCACACAGGTGTTGGTAATGTAACAAGATTATACATGACTCCCCAGTAGGGCTCTTAATACAGTCCTACAGCAGGGTTTCTCTTAGTTGAAAAGAAGTGGGAGGAGAGAACTGGAGGTTGGGGTGTGGTTAAGGGGACAGTACACAAGTATTTACTGGGTTTTAATACAGCATTTATACTATAGGCGCTCCCCCCTTGTAGCCA
The DNA here is from genome assembly GCF_035046505.1 of Tiliqua scincoides. NCBI lineage: Eukaryota > Metazoa > Chordata > Lepidosauria > Squamata > Scincidae > Tiliqua > Tiliqua scincoides. The sequence continues at coordinate 37,177,335 of NC_089824.1, read as the reverse complement.
TGGATTCAGTTATCTTTGGTTCTCCACATCCCTTGTACCCATTACCTTTGTTTTTCTTCTTACTGGTGGCACCAAGCAAGCATGTCTCTTCCTTTTACAGAATAATATAAGCAACAAGCTTACTGAATGACAAGCAGATAGCAGCCAGAATATAATCTTCCTGCTTCCCGTTACTGGCTGGGAGCCCAATCCTATGCATATCTACTCAGAAGTAAGCTCCATTAGTGTCAATGGGGCTTACACCCAGGAAAGTGTGGATAGGATTGGACCATGGGTTTCTCTAATATTCAGGCTGAATCTGCAGATACCAGATCTGTGGGTGGGGATAGAACGTTTCCCCCCCCCACTGGGGGGATGCCTGTCATGCTAACGTCATTCACTTACTTGATTTTAATACTACCCAATTACCTTAAAAAATTTTAATGTCCTCATCAAAATTTTAGAAGATCCCCCCTTTTTATTATGAGGACTGCATTGAAGGCTGTAGGCATTTCTAATTTTTTTAAAAATTCCTGCTAGTGGCGGTTCGGGGGGGGGGAGCTCTTGTTCTTGTTGGAATCTCTTCCCATTGCAACAAAAATAATAACAGGACCATCTGGCTGTTCAAACTCTTGTCAACCCATCCTGAACACGGGTCTGTGTCCCTGATAATGTTTCACTTTTACTGACAGCTTGGCCTTGTAGTTTCTACCCAACTGAGAACACCATGGCCTCCTTGTTTCCAATGGGACTAGTCAAGGAAGAGCAGTATACACTGCCTCGGAACTGGCTCTTGCATTTCAAGCCCTTAGGGGGATATTGCCTTTTGTCCATAAAGCATCTTGCACACTTCTGGTGCTGTATAAATAATGAAAACCAGCACAGCTCACATCAGATCAGCACTCTTGGGAATCCAGGCGCTCAGCGTTCTTGGCTGCTAAAAGGGACAAGGGTAGAACAAATAAACCCATAAATGCAAAATTGAGGCTAACAGCTTTTAAACTCACATATACAGCAAACAAACATGTTGTGCTTTTTAATAAGAGCTTGTCATACTTAGGGCACAGTCAGGGTTGGTTTCAAGGTGCTTCCATGAGGAGCAGAAAATCTTCTGAGTGGCAGCTATGCTGTTGCAGCGTAACTCACATTTGCAAGCCTCACAAAAAATGCAATCCTATACATAATTACCTGTAAGTGCCATTGAACTCAGTGAAGACAATGTCTGTGTCAACCTGCATAAGATTGTGCTGGAAGACTGTATTGATTCTTGCTAGTCCAACCAGTGCACCAGGGACTTGCAGGGTCAATGTAGGCAGCACAGTCCAAAACTGACTGTTGCATGTGCACACACCCAAATGTTATTACCTTTCTTGCAGTACCTCTTCCACCACCATAAACTGCTCCACAGGCCTGTGATACAAGCAGACCTGCTCCACCTGTTCAAGCTAATTCAGCTTTCACCTGTCCCAGTCTTCCAAGAGCTCCTCCAAAGTCCAGAAAGAGACAAGAGGCTGGTTAACAGCCTGTGCTTGGAGCTGCTTGGCTGTCCCACCTTGTTGTGTCTTGTCCCTGATTTTCTTTGCTCTGCCTTTTCACTTGGTGTGCTCCCCAACCCTATATGCTTTGAATCTTCTCAGCCCTGTCTACCTGCCTGTTATCTGTACATCTCTTCTTCAATGCAGATGCGACACTGCTGTACTGACACACCCCCCCATGCATTTAGTCCCTGGACCCCCCAAGGTTTTTGGTGGCAGGTGATGATTAGCTGGTGCTGTCTTTTTTCATCCTCCTAATAGGAAGAAATCTTCAGCAGTAATGTCTCACAGAGCCTCTTGAGAGAAAGCCCATTGGCCCATGGAGAGGGTGGGAGCACATGAGATGCTGCAAAGTTTTTGGAGACATGCTTGCAGCAGGTCCGCCACCCACCCTTCCTACCACCCAGTGGGAGTGTTCTCTGAAGGTCTCATGATGATACAGGGGCCTCTGTGGGATATTCACATTTGTAGATGGGATCCCAGGTGGAGTGGTGGCATTAGTATCTCTGCTGATTCATGCCATCACTGCTACAAGTACTGGGGCTTTCAGGAGCAGGCCCTCAGATTTGCCTGATGCTTCTAAATTTTCTGGGTTATAATCCTGCCCAGGATTATCTCCTTCCCCAGTCCTGCTGTTCTGTTACTGTACTGGCTTGCCCTGTGATAACCTCCTTCCAATTTTGAGTTGCAGATTAAAGAGCAAGATCGGTTGTGGTAGAGGAAGCTCAGGCTCTGATTCAATAAGGAACTTTAGCCCAAACTATATGTTGTATATAAATGTTGGCAACAGTTTTTTTAGAATAAAAAGTTATTAATCAGAAAAGGTAGGGGAAGGAGGGGCATTTCCCCAAATTTCACTTCCTTTTCTGATGGTCTTCAAATGGATGAGAATTGTGAAAAGCAAAATCCAGGGGCATGCATTTGACATTCACTCATATACTACCTTGGAGACCTACCAGAGTCGGTTCTACCCTCTCTCCATGTGTGCTTGAGTTTCTATGTCTCCTGAACTTAAGAGCTCCCAGAGCTGGCCCATCCATGAGGCCAACTGAAACTGTTGTCTCAGGCAGTATGGTGGGGAGTGCCCATCTCTGACCACTTACCTCCTGCTGCTCTTCCTCCCCCCATTCCCTAGATTAGAAAAGGAAAAGGGGGACAGAAAGGAAATGTGGAGGGCAGAAGAGTGCTGAGCTAGAACGTTGGAGAATGGAAGGAACAGAGCTTGGTACAGCATTGGTTAAAGGGGGCAGAATTTGGCATGCTGCCTCAGGTCATGGGCTAGCCCTATTGGGAGATTCAGGGCCCAATTCTATTCAATTTTCCAATGCTGTGCAACTGTGCCTATGGGGTTTGTGCTGCATCCTGTGGTGGGGAGGCACTCACAGAGGCCTCCTCAAGGTATGGGAACATTTGTTCCCTTATCTCAGGGCTGCATTTCAGCTGCACCAGTGCTGGAAAGTTGGATAGGATTGGGCCCTCAGTGGGCAGGTTTTTGTTCATGATTAGGGGCTACAGAGACGGCCTCTTCAAGAGCATAGACGGCCTCTTCAAGATTCTCCCCAAGATCGGATGTCCACCCAAACTCTTCAGCACCATCAGATCTTTCCACAAGGACATGATGGGCACTGTTGTCTTCGATGGCTCCACATCAGACCCCTTTGACATCCGAAGCAGAGTGAAGCAGGGCTGTGTTCTTGCGCCAACCTTGTTTGGGATTTTCTTCGCTGTCCTGCTGAAGCAGGCCTTTGGAACTGCAACAGAAGTCATCTATCTCTGAACCAGATCAGACAGAAAGCTCTTCAACCTCTCCAGACTGAGAGCAAAGTCCAAAGTCCAGCTGAAATGTCTGCGTGACTTCCTCTTTGCCGACGATGCAGCTATCACTACCCACTCTGCCAAAGATCTCCAGCAGCTCATGGATCATTTTAGCAAGGCCTGCCAAGATTTTGGACTGACGATCAGCCTGAAGAAAACACAGGTCATGGTTCAGGATGTGGACTCACCTCCCTGCATTACAATCTCTGAGCATGAACTGGAGGTTGTCCATGACTTTGTGTACCTTGGCTCAACGATCTCCGACACTCGTTCTCTCGATACCGAGCTAAACAAGCGCATTGGTAAAGCAGCTACCACGTTTTCCAGACTCACAAAGAGAGTCTGGTCCAACAAGAAGCTGATGGAACATACCAAGATCCAGGTCTACAGAGCTTGTGTCCTGAGTACACTTCTGTACTGCAGCGAGTCATGGACTCTTCGCTGACAACAGGAGAGGAAACTGAACGCTTTCCACATGCGCTGCCTCCGATGCATCCTTGGCATCACCTAGCAGGACAAAGTTCCAAACAACACAGTCCTGGAACGAACTGGAATCCCTAGCATGTATGCACTGCTGAAACAGAGACGCCTGCGTTGGCTCGGTCATGTTGTGAGAATGGATGATGGCCGGATCCCAAAGGATCTCCTCTATGGAGAACTCGTGCAAGGAAAGCGCCCTACAGGTAGACCACAGCTGCGATGCAAGGACATCTGCAAGAGGGATCTGAAGGTCTTAGGAGTGGACCTCAACAGGTGGGAAACCCTGGCCTCTGAGCGACCTGCTTGGAGGCAGGCTGTGCAGCACGGCCTTTCCCAGTTTGAAGAGACACTTGGCCAACAGTCTGTGGCTAAGAGGCAAAGAAGGAAGGCCATAGCCAGGGAGACAGACTAGGGACAGACTGCACTTGCTCCTGGTGTGGAAGGGATTGTCACTCCCGAATTGGCCTTTTCAGCCACACTAGACGCTGTTCCAGAACCACCATTCAGAGTGCGATACCAGTCTTTCGAGACTGAAGGTTGCCAACAGAGGGGCTGAAAATTAGTTAATGACCTGGGTGGGTGATGGGTGGTTTCTTTCCATATGTTGCATGGCTTGCTTACAGGATTTATCTGTAGCCATTTACTCCAAAGATTCCCTTCAGTTGCGCGCTGGTCTTCTGCATACTTGAATTCAGAGGCAGATTGGAGAACCTTGTAGGATGGGCAATCCTGTATTATTGATTTTGCCATGTAACATGCAGCCAAAGAAAATATGAGGTGCCTGTTCAGCTTGCATGGGGTGACTCCTTGGCTCAACAGGCCTTACCAATTCCTCATGTGGAATGACAGTACAAGTTATTATGTGTCTACTCACTTTCTTCCCTTTAAGAGCAATGAGTCATGTAGAAGGCTGCTTCTGAGACAGACCCACAGCTCTTTTATGGCTTAATGTGATTAGCAATCAACATCGCTTCAAATGGTCTGTTAACTTAAAATCAGTTTGAGATGTATCAGTGCATAGCCACACCAGACAGGCTGTGATTTCCAGCTAAGAAGGAATTACACTCACAGAGATCTGCTTTTATCTGCCCAGCAGCAAGGCTTCTACTTATCCAGAATTAAGGATGATGAATCCCTTACTCACACAGATGGCTGTAATGTGCTGGCACAACAGCTCAGAGGACTGGAGAGGGGGTGGAGGTGGAAGGACCCTAGCATTGATGCAAGCATTGATGCAACTTATCCCCTTGCAGGAGGTCAGGTGCCCAAATCAGGTTCCAATCTCAGCCATTAGTGCTACTATATCAATGCTTCTTTCCTGTCCCCTTATGGCATAGCTGATGATGACCCTCCTCAGAGCAACTTAAGATGACGTATTTTGATGTGAATCTAAGACCACATAAAACAACAATACACAGGGCACAATCCAGTAAAGTTAAGCATATTTGTTGCATTGATTTCAAACTGAAAGCTAAGCTTAGTTCTCTCCTGTTGATATCAATGGAACTGAAAGCGTTAACTTTGGCTGATTTGTGCCGTTTATTTTTTAATAATTTTCAGATAGAAATGGAATAAAGAAAATGTACAGAAAGAAATAACATACCAAGCAGGGCACCACTGAAAAGAGCAATGCATGTGGATTTTTCCAACATGGGGAAGTAAATGATTGATCTTGATAAAATTGCCCTATTAGGCTGTAATCCTTTCCTGGGAGTATATCCCACTAACCTCAATGGAGCTTACTTTGAGTAAACATGCATAGAATTGTGCTGTTAATCGGTTTTGTCTAACAGCCCTTGAGGGCGACGTTATGATTGTAATACACATGAAATACCCTAGAAACGGGTGGTATCCCATACTGCTGAAAAGAAGAACACCTGTGTATTGAACCAGATGGATTTTCCTGGATGGATTCATGACTAGGTGTGAGTTATTTTTGCAATTCAGATGGCATGTGTGTAAGAGACAATTGCATGAATTATTTTGACTGGATCACTGTTCCACTCCATCACCAAAAAGACAATTACTATGCTATTTAAATCCAAGAGCTCACTGATGAAAGCTGCACAGAATATTCCTTTAAGGAAATACAAGCAATTCCCTGTCTTTGATGTGAAGGAAGTTTGTCTGAAGGGCTCATCTTGGGAAGCATTTCTAAACTGTTAAAAGCTTTCTACGGTCTCTAATGCCCAAAATCTCCCTGCATAGGAAGAATCAATGAAGGCAACCTGAAGGCTCAGTTCCTTCTTCATTCCTGAAACTAATTTTTAAAAATTAGAATATTAGCTTGGGGCTTCCAAGCTTTTATCTGTAAACAGGGATGTCGAGCAGCTACTGTTAAATAAAACATGAAATTCTGTAAGCAGCTGGGTTTTTTTAAAGGAAAAAAAAAACCAAATACCACAAGCAATCACTGAGTTAGAAATTTCTCAACAATTGAATCACAAATGGAAAATCAAGTGTCTTAAATAGAAAGCATAAGGCTCCAATGCATTTTGAGCAAAAAAAAAAAAAAATCAAAATCAGGGTTATTCAGTGGAAGGGTAGTTAAATCTCTTTAGCATTCAGTCTAAACAGTGGTCTTACTGAATTTGCGAGTTAGACTTATTTAAAACATTTCTATGTTTCTCTCTTGCCATTTTTCCCAACATGTACGGGCTTGTCATGGTTTGGTATTGCAAGAACCCTGCACATTCCTTTTCCTTTTGTACTTGGTGACTAGTAGTAACGTCTAACTCCGATTTTCAGCTAAACAAGCCCGTTACGGTTTGTGCTTGCTTGAAAACTAGAATTTGACCCTGGTTTGTTATTGTGTTTTGCACACAGGCGCAAACCATCATTCATATTAATGAAACTCTATAAACTAAAACTGCAATCCTAGGCATACTTACCTGGGAGTAAGTCCCATTGAACTTAATGGGACTTACTTCTGAGCAGAAATGCATAGGGTTGTGGTGTTAATTTCTTTAACAGCTAATAGTACTTTTTGGAATGTGCAGAAGGGCTCCAAACAGGATGACAGGTCAGCATAACTCATGTGATGTAGTAGTTAGCGAGTCAAACTAGAATCAGGGAATTCCAGGTTCAAATCCCCATTCAATCGTAGTTTCCAGGGTGATTGGACCAGTTGCTCTCACTCAACCTGACCTACATCACAGGGTTGTTGGGTGGATAATATTGACAGAGGAGAAACATGTGGACCACCCTGAGCAACCTGAAAGAAGCACAGGATAAAAATGTCATTAATAATAAAAAATCTTCTGTCCTTACCATACTGGCCACACAAGCTAGTTTGACTATCAAAATGTTGGGGGTGAATATAGACACCAGTATAGTTTATAACTGACCATAGTGAGCTCAGAGGAATAAGAAGTTATGCTGGTCATACCCACAAAAAATTAAGACACATGAAGAATATGCTCCAGTGCAACTGTTCTGTATCTTGAACAAGAATCCACACAAGTGATTTTCTCCCCCTCCCCCCCCCATAACCTTAAATAATTTGCCAGTTGCCCTGGGAGAAAATCAAAACAACACATGTGGTTTATATAACCAATATAAAGAGAAATTCATAAAGTTTAGAAAAAAATAAACCCCAAATATTGCAAATAGAGTAAATAATACAAAAAATCAATCTGAGTTTTCCTGCAGCAAGCTGACTCAGTGGACTTTGCCAAAATTGCTCATGCATTTTCTGTGTAATTATGAGGTCTCCTTCAGAAATTAAGTTAAGGAGTTAAGTCAGATAGAGTTTAAAAGAGAAGATGTTTCAGACCTCATTGATAAATTAAAAATCAATAAGTCACCGGGCCCTGATGGCATCCACCCAAGAGTTATTAAGGAATTGAAGAATGAAGATGCAGATCTCTTGACTAAGGTATGCAACTTGTCCCTCAAAACGGCCACGGTGCCAGAAGATTGGAGGATAGCAAATGTCACGCCTATTTTTAAAAAGGGAAAGAGGGGGGACCCGGGAAACTATAGGCCGGTCAGCCTAACATCCATACCGGGTAAGATGGTGGAATGCCTCATCAAAGATAGGATCTCAAAACACATAGACGAACAGGCCTTGCTGTGGGAGAGTCAGCATGGCTTCTGTAAGGGTAAGTCTTGCCTCATGAACCTTATAGAATTCTTTGAAAAGGTCAACAGGCATGTGGATGTGGGAGAACCCATGGACATTATATATCTGGACTTTCAGAAGGCGTTTGACATGGTCCCTCACCAAAGGCTACTGAAAAAACTCCACAGTCAGGGAATTAGAGGACAGGTCCTCTCATGGATTGAGAACTGGTTGGAGGCCAGGAAGCAGAGAGTGGGTGTCAATGGGCAATTTTCACAATGGAGAGAGGTGAAAAGTGGTGTGCCCCAAGGATCTGTCCTGGGACCGGTGCTTTTCAACCTCTTCATAAATGACCTGGAGACAGGGTTGAGCAGTGAAGTGGCTAAGTTTGCAGATGACACCAAACTTTTCCGAGTGGTGAAGACCAGAAGTGATTGTGAGGAGCTCCAGAAGGATCTCTCCAGACTGGCAGAATGGGCAGCAAAATGGCAGATGCGCTTCAATGTCAGTCAGTGTAAAGTCATGCACATTGGGCAAAAAATCAAAACTTTAGATATAGGCTGATGGGTTCTGAGCTGTCTGTGACAGATCAGGAGAGAGATCTTGGGGTGGTGGTGGACAGGTCGATGAAAGTATCGACCCAATGTGCGGCAGCAGTGAAGAAGGCCAATTCTATGCTTGGGATCATTAGGAAGGGTATTGAGAACAAAACGGCTAGTATTATAATGCCGTTGTACAAATCTATGGTAAGGCCACACCTGGAGTATTGTGTCCAGTTCTGGTCGCCGCATCTCAAAAAAGACATAGTGGAAATGGAAAAGGTGCAAAAGAGCGACTAAGATGATTACGGGGCTGGGGCACCTTCCTTATGAGGAAAGGCTACGGCGTTTGGGCCTCTTCAGCCTAGAAAAGAGACGCCTGAGGGGGGACATGATTGAGACATACAAAATTATGCAGGGGATGGACAGAGTGGATAGGGAGATGCTCTTTACACTCTCACATAATACCAGAACCAGGGGACATCCACTAAAATTGAGTGTTGGGCGGGTTAGGACAGACAAAAGAAAATACTTCTTTACTCAGCGTGTGGTCGGTCTGTGGAACTCCTTGCCACAGGATGTGGTGCTGGCGTCTAGCCTAGACGCCTTTAAAAGGGGATTGGACAAGTTTCTGGAGGAAAAATCCATTATGGGGTACAAGCCGTGATGTGTATGTGCAACCTCCTGATTTTAGAAATGGGTTATGTCAGAATGCCAGATGCAAGGGAGGGCACCAGGATGAGGTCTCTTGTTATCTGGTGTGCTCCCTGGGGCATTTGGTGGGCCACTGTGAGATACAGGAAGCTGGACTAGATGGGCCTATGGCCTGATCCAGTGGGGCTGTTCTTATGTTCTAGAAATAAAACCTCTTATTTTCACAGTTCTGCAGCAGCAATCAGATTCATCAATAGAAACCATATTGTAGATCTGAGAAGGTATCCACAGCAATGTCATGGATCCTTTCCTTGGTGCAAATCAACCTCCGTCATCTGGCTGTGTAGACAATGCATCAAGAGCTTGTAGGCCACAATAATCAACATGCACTTGTGAGTATAGAAATTACTCTTGGAACATGCACCATCTGTTGAAAGGTTAAATGTGCAATTGGAGGCCATCTTTTGGGCTGACACAACCAGTTCAAATTCCTTCTTTTTAATTACATTAAAGCCCTTCAGCTTTCCTGAGGAAAATTCATCTCTGGTGTGCAATTGTGTGCTTCGTTGGGCCTTAGGGCCTAATTAAAATATTACTTGACAATAAAATTAGACTTGTAACCTGTTACAAATGGGTCCCTTAGCCCTTTAAAATAAGAGTAACTGTACTACATAATTCTTCACTGTTGCGCTGAGCCACAATCCTTAATGAATCTGAAACCTGGCTCATGAAAATGGTATCATGGGTAACAGAAACAAATCCTGCCTGTGGCTCTGTAGGACTAGTAAGGACAAAAATAGCAAAGCTCGTTTTGTCAGGAAATTGCTTGGATAGGTGTTGGAATTCACAGACAAAAGAGCATGCTTATAAGCATTAACATGAATAGTCCATGGCTACATAGTTACATGACTTAGGGCACAATCCTAACTGCAGTTATGCCGGCATAGGTGGCCCTGGAGGGTCACAAACATTCCGTAAAGCATGTTTGCGCCTCCGTGAGTGGGAGCTGCGTTGGTGCATTCAGATGCGCAGAAGTGTGGATGGATGCAGAAGCCTCCGCCGTGGCTCCCATGCCGCTGCTTGCTTCCGTGCTGCTGCTTGACACAAGCGGCAAAGGTAGGTGTCGGGGGGGCGTGGGAAGGGGCGGGAGGGGTGTTCCTGGGCGGGGGGAGGGTGGCCCCGGGGGGCAGGCGTGCGGGGAGCTGGGGGCGGAGCTGGGACCCAGCGGTTATGCCGGATCCCAACCCCTGTCCCCGGGGTGAGCGGAGCGGCTTCAAGCCGCTCCACTCTCCTCGGACTGGTGCCACCTCCGGAGGTGGCGCAGGTCTGAGGAGACCCATAGGGGCACGCAGCCCTTACCCATGGGTAAGGGGAAGAGCTTCCCCTTGCCCGTGGCTGAGCCGCTGCTCGCTGCAAACCCGCCTTGGATGCAGCACAAGCCTCCTGGCTTGCCTGCTCCAGCGCAGGTTTGGATTGCGCCCTTAAAAAAATACGATCATGGGTAGAAAATCAGAATATTTCTTGATATTAAGACTCATAAGACAGTAGAAGCCTGTTCACAAATTGGTTTCCATTGTTGGCTGTAATGCACTCGCATACAGTTTTTGGGCAATGCTAAGATACTAGTACTTAGCAATGACGGGTCCAGATGTCCATTGTGCTTCCTCAACTTGAGGACATATGCTTAGTTGAAGGGCTGGTTGCATAAAAAGCAGATCTGGCCTCTTCTTCCAATGGTTAGCATGTTTCTTCATGAAAGGTGATTCTAATATATGCAGTGCAGGTTCTGTGATCTATATATGTTTTGCAAAACTGGTCCTATTTTTATAATTCTACTTTTCACCAGGAACAGTAAAGAAGCCACACTGGAGCCCCACCCTATTCACCACTTTTAGCTTCTGTGATTTTACCCACATATTTTCAAGCCTGTCTCCACAACCAGAATGGCAAGAAACATGACTGGAAGACAACAAAACACAGATATGCTGAATTGTATCAGTTTCTGCCCCTGTATAGAATGATAATAGAAGCACAAGCCATTTTGTACCCTTCTTTTTGTGGAAAGGTGGAAAAGCTTCTCTCACATCTTCAATTTGGTTCTCAGGTGTTAAGGAGAATGTTCCTGTGTAAACATTTCCTACAGTAGGACATTCACTGATAACATGAATTTTATATGAAGAAAAGTTATATTCTTCAAACACACTACATACCATGGAGTTATATTCTCCAAACACACCACATACTTCACTTTGAACTCACCTTAAGTCAGTTCTCCTTAGCTACTCTGCTTTTTTTGTTAAAATTGTGGTTGTGTAAAGGTACATATTCACAGTTTCCTGGTCACGTTTGTTACACAGTTGGTGGCTGAACATGACAGCAATGCATCAAAAAGGTAATCCTTCAGAGGAATATTTCAGATTGCTTGTAAAATATACACAGGCCAGGATTTTCACAGAAGATAGCTGCATGATTGGAAGTGCTGCCTAATCAGATTCCACTGGTAGCAGGAAATAGATGGCAAGTTTGCTTTATATTATTTACAATTGAAAGAAGAGACAACACAAGTGCAGAATACATGAACTGATGTGGTTTTACTGCATTTGGCCATTGACGTGATTTGAATATGCTGGTACAGAAAGCAAATGTAAATCCCTATTTTTACCAATTCTGGAATTTTCACACATCTGCTCTGCTGTTTTTCAACCCTCTTCCCAGACAAAATTTCCATCCTTTTCTGTGGTTTTGGGTCAGAATGCAGTTATTAAAAACACTCAGTTGATGCAAATGGTGGGTCGATACAAAACACAGAATGGGGTGTAAATGTGCTTCACACAACATAGAGCAGAATTAAAAGGGAGGGAGGGAGGGATGTGATCCTGGGAGGCTAGGCGCCTAGTCAATTGATAAATGGCAAGGGAAATCGAATACCATCACCGCTTTCTCCTGGAGTACATTGGGACTGGTCATTAATAACATGAGTTTATATGTAAGCAAATACTTGTCATGATTTAAACTTCAGTTTGCAAACAACTCAGAATAGTGCATCTTACAGTCATAACGTATTCCGCAAGAGGATGAAGAATGAAGAACGTTGGCATAAAAAGAGAAGCTGTATATATGAAGACAACAACTACAACTCTCACAGCACTGTCATTGGTTAATTTTAAAATATTCAAGCATAATTAAAAAAAGAGGAAAGCTGAATTTATACTACACTATGAAAAAGTCATATAACTCAATCCAATGGTGACTTTTTATCACCTCCAGAGTATTAATCAACTATAAACTTAACTTTTTTTTTAATCCATTAAGACTTGCTGTTTAAAACTCTGGTGGCTTGGTTGGAGTTTTGCTATCTCTGGAGCAGTTTGAATTATTATTTGCAATTAGAGTTTTAGAATTGGAGGGGAAAAGAGTCAATGTTTTATTTATCTTCCCCTCACAATAAACAGTACTACGTATATCATCTCTTGTGTTAGAATAGTGTTGTCTTCACATAAGACTCAAATAATGATATTAGTCATTCATTTCCTTGTACACATACACCCTATTGCGTGTTGACAGGTTTATAAGGATGCAGTGGCAGCCGCGAGTGCTGGGAAGCTCCTAGACGACAGCCTTTGAATCCTTGCAGTCCTGAGCAATGGTGCCTGAGTTAGTCTGTTTATTGTCTGCATTTTCTCCCAGATGCTTGACTTGTCTGAAAGATTAATACATGAACAAGAGTGGTAAGGTCCAGGGTTGCACATCTTTAAGACATTTTTATTAGCAGATGGCACATGAGATTCAAAGGTCAGCACAAGGGGGGACATTTTAAAGTGAAACAACAATATTTATGTTCAGATACTATGCTGGTGAGATCATGTGGTAAATGGTTCTGATTAAATTAGTTTACAAACAGCCACTATATATCAGTTGAAAATTTGAGTCCAACTCTTGCTTTTCCCCTACAGTGCCCATTTACTAAGAATTTGCTCCTACCTAGAACAGGTTCAGCCAAAGGAAAAGGAATGCAAAGCCATCTATCCATCCTTTGTATGCAAATGATTTGGTGCCTTGTAAACCTGATCTTAATAACTGTTGTTTTAAAAAAATATTTATTCATATATTTATTTGATGCATAATATTTTCCTATTGTCTGCATTTGTACTTTAAAAAAAAGAGAGAAAAGGAGTATCAGTTGGTCTTCCTTTGGATACAATATGATATTAAAAGTATCTTATTTTAATTTTTACATTTATACACTGTTCTTCCCCAAGAGTTCAGGTTGGGGTGTATGGTTCCTGCCCTTTTTATTCTCAAGAGAACTCTGTGAGGTAGGTTAGGCAAAGTGACTGGCCCAAGGTCACCCAGTAATCTCCAATGCTGAGTGGAGTTTTGAACCTGGGTGTTGCCTGTCCAAGTCTGAAACTACAACATAGTATATCACTGCACCCATAACCATTTCCCATCTACAGGCATCACATAGCTGGACACAGATCATAGCACTTATTTAATAGATTGATGCATAAGGAAATTAATACCACCTGTGGTGTGCATGTGAAGCAAAGCAACAGCATTTGCTCCACTGTGCAACTCTGTTAACTTTCCACATTGGTTGCTTCATAGTTTATTTATAGTCCATTTATAGTTTATGGACTAGGCTGCAATCCTATACACATTTACCTGAAAGTAGATGCTAAAGAACTCAGTGGTATTTACTTTTGAGTGGAGAGGTACAAGATTGCACTGTTAGTGATACCTGCTCCATTCTAGCAATTCTTATAGATGACATCATTTGCTCACCTGTCCATTTGGACTTCCCTACTCACTTATGTGAGGGGAAAGCACCCAGTACATGAAAAGGTGCACAGTTCCGCTTCCTCCACAAAAGTGAATAAAAAGCCCTTTTGTGCAGCAGCAATGGTTGCACATCAAAACATTCACATTGCTCTATACTGGAGGTGGGGGGGGGGAGATACTTTTTGAAGTGCTTAATTACAAGTTTTCTCATTTGTGGAGACGCTGCCTCAGAATTATTGAGGTTGAAGTTGAAGTTCCATCTTAAAAAGGCCTATCTTGTCTGGCAACAATAATAGACAAAAAAATTATTTACTGGACTAAAAGAACAACATTCAAATACTAACACTGCAGTCCTATGCATATTTACCCAGAAGTAAGCCTCACTAGGTTCAGTGAGATTTCCTCCCAGTAATGAGCACAGGATTGCAGCCTAAAGACGTCATGCCAAAGTAGCTGGTTAAATCAATGCCATTTCGAAATGATCAGAAGTACAGTTGGCCCCCGGCTATCTGCAGAAGATTTCTTCCTCCCCCCCCAATACAAAAACCTGCAGATAAGTGAATCCACAGGTTGTGACCATCACAGGACCTCCAGATGTGACCAGAAGAGCCTTTGGGTCATGTTGGAAGGGAAGCGTTCTGAGGCATGGGAAGGTTGTGCATGACCTCCACGCGCCTCAGAAGGCTTGCTGGAGCCTTTTTAGTAAAAAACCAGAAGTGCCTTTCAGAAAGCTCTGGCAGGCCCTCTTGCCCCATACTGGGTCAAATCTGCAGGTTTGGAACCTGTGGGCAAGGAGGCAGACCAGTAATTCTGAAACTTGTTCCTGGAGACAATTCCAAATTTTTACAAACTTTACATGCATATTGGAAGAGAGAAGACCATATAGTTTTGAAAAATTTACACCATTCAGTTAAAAAGAACCAACAAAAAATTGACATACGTGGTCAAAGAAAGAATACTTGGAAAGTGACTTACTTTTCAAGTGATCCATTTTCAACCTTTATAGTTCCTTCCACTGGATCCAGGCCTTGTTCTGAAAACTGTCTCAAGGCACTTAAAGCTGCCTGTAACAGGAGAAATTTTAAAATAATTATGAATAGCATATCATTAGTGGTATGTATGGAATGTTTTAATACATCCAATATATATTTCAACCCAATACATCCAATATATATATTATATGATGGTGATGGTAAAGATAACTGCTATGGACAAGGTAAGAAAACAAAGGTTTATCAGTTTTCACTGTGTGTACATGAGTTTCATCAACACTAATGAAGGCTGCTGTTACATTGTCATCTCAGTATTGCTCATACTTGAAAACAAAAATTCTCTGTTTACATCCACTCTATAAAATGAAGTCATCGAGATGCTTCTAGTGCAGTGCTTCCCAAACATTTTAGAACAGGGACCCACTTTTAAAACAACCATCTATTGCGACTAACTAGACAAAAAAGAGATATAGAAAGAAATAATATTTTGTTTATTATTAATAATTAATAAATTATTAATTACTATTTCTTGGATGGGAGACCGCCTAGGAATACCGGGTGCTGTAGGTTTATACCATAGTCTTTCGAGACTGAAGGTTGCCAACCAACCAATTACTATTTGAAGTACTATGCTCCTGAGGCTACTAGAGACCTTACATATAGTATGTGTGCATAGACATTTGCTTGACTTTCCCTAGAAATGGAGTTCAAGGACTGTTCCCCAAACCTTTACTGTCATTCTAGGATACGCAAAAGGCCGAACTGGAGAGCAACATGTGCAGTTATGGACTTCCAGGCCAGACAAGAGGTTGCAACTGGGTTCACATGTGATCAACGACATGCTAATTACAGGAGAAAATCGGAAAATGTGACATTTTAAATTGGAGGTATGAAGATTACCTCATACCATGTGTTAGCATTCCAGCTAACAATTTTCTTCTGCAAGATGGGCAAGGGTGCTTGCAAAGGTTTTTTGGGGAACTTACCTTTCAATGACCCACCAAAAATTGGCTTGTGAGCCACCGGTGGGTCCGGACCCACAGTTTGGAAAACATTGCTCTAGTGTACATGTCTTCTTGCTTTTCTTCACATGCTCCTTAGAGGCCACTCACAGACTTACTTTCAAAAATTACTGTATCAAGACTTCTTCTCCTTAATCATATCTGGTGATGCAAAAAGCTTAATGCCACAACATCAGACAGCACAATTCTATGTCTGTATAAGCAGTAGCCAATCAAGTGAAGCTAGTTGGGGAAACTCCCAATGTGATGATGTCATATCTCACATATTATATCACTAGACCAGTGGTTTTCAAACTTTTAGCATTGGGACCCACTTTTTAGAATGAGAATCTGTCAGGACCCACTGGAAGTGATGTCATGACCAGAAATGACATCATCAAGCAGGAAAATTTTTAACAATCCTAGGCTGCAATCCTACCCACACTTACCCAGGAGTAAGTTCCATTTACTCACTATTAAAAGCATATACATAGTGGCCTGTTAAAAGTACAGATCTGTAACATTTCCCCAGTACAGTCACACACCATGGTGGCATCAAGTCTAATATATTTTTAAAAATATTGAAATGAAAGGGGACCCACCTGATATTAGCTTGTGACCCACCTAGTGGGTCCCAACCCACAGTTTGAGCAACACTGCACTAGACATCGCAGGGAACAGGAAGAGATGTGGAGATGGTGACACACATCTGCCAAAGCTTCCAATCCACTTTTAGCTGTTAAGCAACTTCCTTCAATAACCTTCAGCCAAATCGTATGCATGACTATTCGTAAGTAAGCCCCACTGAATTCACTGGGGCTTACTCTTAGGAAAGTGTGCATAGAACTGCAGCCCTTCTCACTTAAAATGAGAAATCAAATCCAAATTATTCCTCTGATACATACAAGAATGTGTTAATATAAAAGAATTTTTTCTTCCTTTGTGATCCTTTAGTAATCCAATGTGGATTCCTTCAATGCTGGGATTATGTTTATTGCTGGTCCCTCTCTAACCCCACAGCAGCATAATCTTTCCATTCTACAAATGACACCATTTATAGGTAGATGTCTTACAGCAAGTCAGACCACCAGCCCATCTAGCTTAATGTTGTCTACTCTGATTAGCAGTTGCTCTCCAGGGTTTTGGATAGGTGTCTTTCCTCACTCTATCTGGAAACCTTCTGCAAAGTACATGCTCTACCAGTAAAATTACAGCCCCTCCCCAAACACTCCAGAACTCTTCTTCCACCAACTACTAGATACGAACAAATTCCATAATGTTATACTAATGGTGGTGGCACAAGGACACAAGGAACTGGCTTGACAGCAATTGGCTTGATAGCAGCTTGTGTCAAAAAGATCTAGGTATCTTACTGAAACACAAGCTGTACATAAGCTAGTGGTGTGATTTAACTGCAAAAATGCATGTAGCAAATACATTGTCAATGCAGTGCTGGGCTGAATTAAAAGAAGCATAAAACTTAGATCATCCTTTTCCCCCAGGTAAAGAGAGTAGCCCCGCAATGGGGCTACTTGATTCACCACCAACAAAAAGGTCAATGGCTAATCAAGTGCCTCCGAGTTGGGCAGTGAGCCCAACGTGGAGGCTTTGGATCTGATGGAATGTTGCTCCATCAGCCCCTCCTCCCTCCCTCCCCGCGGCACACCTTCCCCCTGCCCTCTCTCTGCCTCCTGCCTCCCCAGCATGCCTTCTCCCCACTCTCTCTCCACCCTCCCCCCACCTCCCCAAAACACCTCCCCCCGCCTCCCCCCATGCCCCTGCTTATCTCTCCGCTGCTTGGCAGTCCATGCGACCGCTGAACAGCAGAGGTTGGATGCCTGCCTAGCAGTAGCCTGGTGTTGGCCAGCGCTGGGTTACCACCAGCGCTTGCCCAACGGTAGGGCCGGCAAATGTGCCTTACGGCATGTTTGCGACTGTGCGCACCAGGGGTGAGCCGGTGTGCTGAGCCCAGGATTGGGCTCTAAAAGAGCTAGCTATGTTTATCTTGGAGAAAAGGCAACTAAGGGGAGATATAATTGCACTCTGTAAGTATGTGAAGAACTGTCATGCAGAAGGGGAAGATGTACTCTCTGAGGCTTCCGAGGGCAAGACTAGAACCAATGGGTTGAAGCTAGAAGGAAACAGGTTTAGGCTAAACATTAGGAAGAATCATCTATGAAATTTCCTAAGAGCTGGAACCGTTTGCCTTATGAAGCTATGAGCTCCACCTTGTTGGAGGTTTTAAGAAGAGGGTGGACAGCCAGCTGGAGTAGTTGCCTGCACTAGGCAAGGGGTTGGAGATGATTTCCAACGTACTTTCCAACTCTAGCAATCTAGGATTCTATTTTGCACATGTTAGCATTATGTACATGTGATTCGGGCACCTGATCTTTCAATTACTTGCAACATGGGAATGTCAGATATTATACAGAAGCAGAAGTTTCATTTTCACCCATTTGTTTCATATCTAGAACTTTCTGAACAATAGCAAACCAAAAAAGGCACTTGAACCCAGTGTCTTGTATGTGTTGATCAGAAACTGATAAAGGCATTTGTCAAAGACAAACACTGCAATTCTCTTGCTGAAGGTAAGCAAGGACAATGCTGTAAGCTTGCTGGATGAGAGATTGTCTGGAAAGGGAACTATATGGACATCACCACAAACTTTTTGGAGAAACCGTAAGACCGTAATGTGATAAGTAATGTGAACCGTAATGTGATAAGTAAAAATAAATTGCTGGGTTATGAGATTCCTCTTAATACCTTAATAATTAAAGTATCATGGGATTTGAGTACTTTTCTTAACAAATATTTTCACAACTGTTTTTATTGTTTCTTTCAATACTTAAACTGGCAACTGTGAGTACACAATAAAACAGGATTAAAAATTCAGAAGTTTTATTGTAGCTGCACTAAGTACTTCTGGTTTTGTTCCTGCCACAATGCTATTTTGTAGCACTTTAATGAAATATTAACCTAGTTTCTCACACAGTTTAATGAAGTAAAGCATGGGAACATATGTTTTGTTTGTTACCCACAACATCTATTTCTCTGAAAGGAATATCACAACAAAAGCAAGCTGTGTGGACTGAAAGCAATAGTTCCCCCTGAAAGAATTTCACAGATAAAAAGGGGAAACATGTATCTGATTCATTTTTTAAAAAGCAGTTTCCTAAAAATGGGGAGGGCAGACTGCTACAGTGTACTAGGTGGTTGTCTAAAAGTGTGTCCAGGTAGGGTAAGCGGTTTTTCTGTGAGATAATCATGCAATGAGGAGGCGTATTCTGTATTACATAATGCAATTTGCCACCTTTCAGGGCTCTACTTCCTGGGGCAATTCATCTAGAACAGGGGTGTCCAAACTTTTTGGTAGGAGGGCCACATCGTCTCTCTGACACTGTGTTGGAGGCCAGGGGGAAAAAGGAATCAATTTACATTTCAAATGTGAATAAATTCACATAACTTTTCATTAATGAATATATTACAGATGGAATTTATAAAAGAATGAATGAAGGTCTTGCCAATAGCTCAAGGCCTATAAAAGGCGTTGCACAAAGCAAGGCCGGCCTTTCCTTCACTGCCACTACTGCATCACAAATGTGAAACAGCAAGTTGTGGTGGAAACGCTCATCCCACAACTCAGGTGAGAGGTCGAACAGTCGCCCTCATGCTGAGAGCAGTTGCATGAGGCCAGTGCAGACTTCAGCATGTCTCCGAAGGGCCAGAAGCTCATTGGAGACTGGGGGCTCCCTGTGGGCCAGATTGGGAGTCCCCGAGGGCCACAAGTGGCCCCCAGGCTGGGGTTTGGGCAATCCTGATCTAGAACATTCAATCCCATATTTCTCCTACAAAAAGCTTAAGGAAGGCAACAATTAGAATTAACTAAGGTCTGTCAACCTTGAAAGAAGCAATTTGCCCTTTCATGTTCCTGCAGTGTCAGTAGGCATAATGGCCAAATGCATTTGGCTCTATCCTCTGTCTGCAGGTATTGCTAGGTAATGATCACTGTGACCACTAGAAAATGACAGACTTTGTCTACCCTGACAACCAGATACCATTCAGTTCTTCTCCCAGAGTAGTCCAGCTTTTTATGCCCCACAGTGGTCTGAGCTGTTTCCCCAGGCCCAGGTTTCAAAAGACTGGGCAACCATATTCTTAACAGAATGACAACAGAATTTTACCCACTACATATAATTTCTGGCTAAGAGCCTGTGCATGAAAAGTCAGGTGGAAGGCTTTGGATAACATACATTGGCAATAGGTAAGAAATGGCATCACTTAGGAGAAATCATGAGGGGTATTGATTTTGTGGATGAAATTGGATGAGGAATTTGAAGAGAAAGGAGAGAGAGTGAAGAATGCATTGGAGAAAAGAAGCACATTAGAGTGATGTGAAATGCTATGGGCTGGTGCTAAGAGTTGGCATCAGTGGGCACCTGTTGAGGTGTCACTGCTGCTCCTCCTGGGCTTGCTTTTGCTGCCTAGTCACCTGCCCTTTCTAAGCGAGGTGTGACAGCAGTAAGAAGGAACAGCAGTCTTGTCTCTCCATGACCTCTCCCTTAGTGAGTAGTACAGATTGCACCCATAGGCAGAATGCAAGGCAATGGGCAGTGGCCAAAACAGGAAGAAGGTGGTGGGCTCACTCAGGGAAGGGGAGCCACTGTGGGCATTTTGCTGTGGGCACCCCCCCCCCAGCCTGGAACTGACTTGATTGGTGGCAAGTCAGTGTCCCAGCAGATCCTGGGCACACTAGTTTTCCTTGACCCTGAACCCTGTTTTACTAGCTCACCTACTCTCCCAGGATGCTTTGAGTTTCAGACTGAGGTGTGAGGGTTGGTGTGACTCCAGAAGTTAGGTGGAGAAGTGTAAGAAAGGGGCTAACTAAGGTCCAGACTGATGAGGATCTTCAAAGTCAATGGGCTAAACTCAAACATGGCCATGATACTCTTGCCATTATCCATTGGATGAAATGGGTCTGAAATATGCAGCTATTAAAAGTTAGAGAACTTTTGCTAAATGAACAGAAGTCAGGGGATGTAGTCTGAATAAATGTTTGACATGCATTTTAGTGGACAAATTCTTCTTCTAAAAGCTGAGCACTTCCTCAGATGGATTTTTTTTTCCTGACCAAAGAGCATCTGCACAGATATATAGAAATATTTCTCTCCCCCAGAAGATTTTACAACTGCTTTGTGAGCAAAACCCCATAGGTTATGAAACAGATGTCTTTACACATTTCATATATCACTTGTTTTCTGTGTAGATACAGTGATGCCAAAAACACAATGCCAACAGGATGCACTACTCTGCTCTTTGTTTGTCTTGGCTGCTCTTCTTATTATAAATGTGTGTCTGGATCTGGCTGGAAAGGGGATGTTTCCAATCATTGTGGTCAGTTTTAGCTTTCCTTAAGCCAATTAGCAATTAGCAAATCATATTGAAATTTGTTAATTTTTCCCCCCTCTGGTTCTCTCTCTGTGGGGAACTGGATATTTTGTAATGACAATTTAATAACATTAGATCATCCTTACACAAAGCAGTTGCACACAGAGCCTGCTCTAGAAGAATTCGATTCCAACGCAGGTCCTTACGATAATGATTTAATGTTTTTCAGAACATACAGATGTAGTTTTCTTTCCTTGTATGTCGATGCCTCCTTTCAGCCTCTTTCCAAGATGTTCCCTAATAGCCCTTTTGTGCATATCTTTACACTTCACCATCCTGGAAGTGGAACACACATCTGAGGACAGGAAACAGCTCTAACCTAATTTTTTCTGGTGACTACTGCCATGAAACTGACACAGACACTATTAAACATACTGCATAACTCAGTCAACTCAGTGTTGTGGTTTACCATCTCCCATTTCCTAATAATGCAAGAAGCTACTGTCTAATTCTTATGTGCTACTTCATTAACTACTTATAATCAGATCATTTAGAACAACCTTATAATAGCAGTTGAGGTTATGTCAGAATTTGTTGGGTTATGTCAGAATGCCAGATGCAAGGGAGGACACCAGGATGAGGTCTCTTGTTATCTGGTGTGCTCCCTGGGGCATTTGGTGGGCCGCTGTGAGATACAGGAAGCTGGACTAGATGGGCCTATGGCCTGATCCAGTGGGGCTGTTCTTATGTTCTTAGGTAAAGAAGAGAATAAGGGTCCAATGCTATGCTGCCCTGGCACCATGCGGTTCAGCGGTGCCAATAATGGCAGCTGCTGTAACCTGAGGGACCAGAGGAGCAGCAGGAGGTTTCCTTGGGGTAAGAGAACATCGGATCCCTTACCCCATGTAGAGCTCCAGTGGTTCCATGTACCCCATGTAGAGCTCCAGTAGTCCCAATGGGTCAACTCAGATCTTCATGAGCTATTTAGTGTTGAGCTCCAAGGTTTGGGAGTGGGGATAAGATCCAGTGGTAGCTTCTGTCGCTGTCCCCACTCCCCAGTGGGTCTACTCGGCTTGGCACCAACTATTTAGTGGCTCAGAACTGAGGAGACCTGTATCAGACACTGAGGCTTGGGAGTGGGGATAAGATCTGGTGGCAGCCTCTGCTGCTGTCCCTGCCCCCCTCCTGGGCCTGATCCACTCTCTGGCCCACCCTCTCTTCACCCACTTTTGTCCCCTTTCCACCAAGAAAACACCTCTCCGCTGCTTGGTGGGGGGCGCACCTTACAGTGCATCGCTCTCGCTGCTCCTGCCACTGCCGGGGAAGCCCAGTGGTGAGCTGATGCCACTCATCTGGTGGCCACTGTAACATGCCCTGTGGCACATTTGTGACACATGTTGCCTGAGCAGCACATGAGCAAGCAGCGTTGCCCAGGCTCAGGATCGAGGTGCCCGAGTCTTTGACTGCAGACATCATGAAGCTTCAAGTTTCCTTGAGTTTGCAGTCACAATTTGACATCTGGTATAAGCTCACAGCTCCTACCAAAAGATGGGGGAGATAATAACAACTTGAAACATCTACAAGGTAGATGTTTTAACAACTACAAGGTACTAACGAAGTCAGTTAACTTTCATGTGAATAAGAACTTGGTTTGCATGACTCTTCCCACCATAGTTCTAACCTCCATTTGCTTTTCATTCACTGTGCTGGAACTATCTCCCTTGTGCGATAAATCTTCAGTACCATACTGTGGTTTTGGAAACTCTAGCTCAAGCAGGTTAAACAGGTGGAACTCACAAGCAGGGGCAGCACATGACCCCACACTGCCTGAATCTGATCTGAATGCTGCCTTGTGCATGCTTGTGCACATCCACATGGATGAGGGGAAGGGCAGACAGGCAAATGTGTGTGCACTCCATTCCCACTTCCCCTTACTCGCAACAAGTGTGAGGGGCAGCCTCCCTGCTCTACGCTTCACTTTGAAATGGACAGGAGCAGACAATGCTGCGAAACCAGCATTGTTTTCTCCCATTCATTGCAAATAGAAGCAGCATGGAGCAGGCAGGCTGCCTGTCATACCTGTTGCAACTAAAAGGAAGGGTGGAAAGGGAAGAGGGGTAGACCAGGAAGCCAGAGTTAGGCAATAAAATGCCTTGTAAGCACTAAGTAGGTGGGGGAATAAGTTATTTGGAGCCATGACAGCTTTTTTTACTTTACCTTTTCCTTCAGCAGTGCTGGAGGAAGAAGGAAGCTGTCACTGCTACGATTGGAGCTCCAGTAGAGTGGCAGATTGAAGAGGGTGGTGGACAGATGGTCTGGGGGCTTATCCATCCACCATCCTCCAAGATTGCCACTCCATGTAACTGTTACATGTCATTGCATAGCAAGCCTGGCCCTCTTTCACAAGATGGGAGAAACTGTGGTGTCCTAGAATTTGAATCCCATGGATTCCACCAGCTATATATATTTTAAAAATGGGTGGGATTTTCCAAAATTTACTCAGTTTGCCCCAGAACACAGCTAGGGATATTGGCAGTCTGGTAGCAGTAAAACTACTACCAGATGTGTGGGCAAAAGAATGTAGACCTCTTTTACAGAAAGTGGAAGAACTGGATTTCTGTTGGATCTGTCTTCCCACAACCTATCTATTGTTATATCAGAGACAGGGGCTTAAACATCTAACAGACCTACAAACTGTAGGCACAGATCATTGCGTGAAACGCAAGTGCTTTATCAATTAGTTCTGCTCCGGAAGACTGAAGTCAATGGACTGACATCTGGCTTTAAATTTCGCTGCTATTTTGAAAACAAACCACAAAGAATTTTCACTCTAATTCTGGCCTTTACAGACAAAAATTAACTGCGATGTATAAGCTCTTGACTTCCACTGAAGCAAAAGGTACATGTGTTCCACTACTTTGAAATGCATGCTTATTTTTAAAAAAAATATATTGAGTTTTTTTAATCCATGCGTGCTCTTTAGTGTGGAAATTAAGTAATTAGGTTGCTATGAATTCTTTTTTTTTAACTTGTGCATATGTTTTAAAACACTCATCTTTGATGGTATTCTTTAAAAAGACCTGATTCTGGCAAGCTTCACACAACTAACACTGTGTTGCCGAGACACAGCAGTGCATAAACAAAGTTTGTCATATATGTCATCACTGTCATAAATATCAAGGGGAAAAGTTTAAAGCCAGAGCAATTGGTGGCAGTAGTGGAGAGAGACAGTTGCTTGTTGCACAACCACTGTAGCCCTTGATATCTTGTGATGATCAGGTCCCCATCCTGTGTTACAGTAAAAGACAGAATTTCCCAACCTTTTAACTGCTGTGACCCAATTCATCCTCCACAGTGGGTAGCAACACTCCTGGTGGTGCCAGGGAGGCTTATTCCAGGTTGCGCCGGTAGTCTCCAATAACTGGAAGGCTTTCTGAGGTTTCAGCAGGGCATTCTGAGGCCCGCAGAGGCCAGTAGAGTGGGTTCCCAGCCTGGTATGACCCAGAAGAAGCCTCTGGGGCTGCCCAGTACGTACAGAATGGCTCCAATTTGGAGCCATTTGAATGTAAGGATAGGTGGGTAGCTCACCCCATGACCTCACATGGGCTTTGGAACCCACACTTTGGAAAAGGCTGACATAAGGTTTTACATCACTGATGGGAACTAAGAGGATAGATAAAGCGGCAAGCAGAGGAGAAACTGGTGCTACACTGGATTTTCTCAGAGCAAACTAACTTCAGCAGAAGAGCATATGAGATGAGGCAGGGGCTTTACACAGCAGTGGGTTGCATAATTCTGTAAACTTCTGCTACTTTGCCACAGTGCCTGAAGGATTAAGCTGTACTGACTCTTGCTTTCCCCTTCAACAATTAAGTGCCTTAATGGTCTGTGGAATTTACATGGGTTAAGTCAGGTCTTCAGGTTACTGCCTCAAGCTGAGATCCTATATACATTTTTCTGAGAGTTAGCCCCACTGAGCCCTCACCAGACCTCTGTGCTGGCCAAACTTGGCCAGCGCAAACTCATCATCCTGGGGCCCGCGACAGTGCCATTTACAAGAACGTAAGAACATAACATAAGAACAGCCCCACTGGATCAGGCCATAGGCCCTTCTAGTCCAGCTTCCTGTATCTCATAGCGGCCCACCAAATGCCCCAGGGAGCACACCAGATAACAAGAGACCTCATCCTGGTGCCCTCCCTTGCATCTGGCATTCTGACATAACCCATTTCTAAAATCAGGAGGTTGCACATACACATCACGGCTTGTACCCCATAATGGATTTTTCCTCCAGAAACTTGTCCAATCCCCTTTTAAAGGCGTCTAGGCTAGACGCCAGCACCACATCCTGTGGCAAGGAGTTCCACAGACCGACCACGCGCTGAGTAAAGAAATATTTTCTTTGTCTGTCCTAACCCGCCCAACACTCAATTTTAGTGGATGTCCCCTGGTTCTGGTATTATGTGAGAGTGTAAAGAGCATCTCCCTATCCACTCTGTCCATCCCCTGCATAATTTTGTATGTTTCAATCATGTCCCCCCTCAGGCATCTCTTTTCTAGGCTGAAGAGGCCCAAACGCCGTAGCCTTTCCTCATAAGGAAGGTGCCCCAGCCCCATAATCATCTTAGTTGCTCTCTTTTGCACCTTTTCCATTTCCACTATGTCTTTTTTGAGATGCGGCGACCAGAACTGGACACAATACTCCAGGTGTGGCCTTACCATAGATTTGTACAACGGCATTATAATACTAGCCGTTTTGTTCTCAATACCCTTCCTAATGATCCCAAGCATAGAATTGGCCTTCTTCACTGCCGCCGCAAACTGGGTCGACACTTTCATCGACCTGTCCACCACCACCCCAAGATCTCTCTCCTGATCTGTCACAGACAGCTCAGAACCCATCAGCCTATATCTAAAGTTTTGATTTTTTGCCCCAATGTGCATGACTTTACACTGACTGACATTGAAGCGCATCTGCCATTTTGCTGCCCATTCTGCCAGTCTGGAGAGATCCTTCTGGAGCTCCTCACAATCACTTCTGGTCTTCACCACTCGGAAAAGTTTGGTGTCGTCTGCAAACTCAGCCACTTCACTGCTCAACCCTGTCTCCAGGGTTATGAAGAGGTTGAAAAGCACCTCTTTTTACGTTTTACGTAAACACAAAAGTGTTTATGGCACTTTCGCAACACCTCTGGGCTGGTGCAAGGGAACTGCACCGGCCTGACTACTAGTTAGGATTGCGCCCTTATGGTCATATCCTATCCAAATTTCCCACACTGATGTAACTGTGCCAATGAGACATCAGCTGCATCCTGCGGTGGTGAGGCAGTAGTGGAGGTCTCCTCAAGGTAAGAGAATGTACCTCTGGGCTGCATAGCGATTGCATCAGCACTGGGAAATTGAATAGAATTGGGCCCTTACTTCTGAGCAGATTGCACTGTTAGTGTATGAAATTTGTTTAGCAGATCTCTTTTTGTACTATAGCTCAATCTTCCTTTGACAATCATGAAACAAAGCCAGGACATTCTACTGATGAGCAATCAAATTCAAATATCCTATAGGTTTTAACTCCAGAAAAGGATTCATGAACAGACTGCTCTGTTGTGCATGCTGAAAATTTCTCATGCAGTGGTAAATATATGCTCATGGCTGTTGCAATGGCAAAACTATACAAATACACATGGTTTAAAATTTTAATTTAATCTTTGATTTGCCAGGCTGCTAACATGCTTAAAGACTAATCAGAAACCAAGGTGACTTATTTGGCAAGTTTCTTTGTTACCTGAATTCACAATCAATGACTTCAGCAAGGAATCTTTTACAGTTTTCTGTTACCAGGAACTACCATCCCCAATTGATTGGACTACATGCAGACCAAGGTCAAAATCTGTTTAAAAATTTAATTTCAGAATGGTTATTCACACTGCACAGCTCAAGTCTTAACTATCTGACTTCAAGCTCTTTTTTTCAAACTTCTTTTGCCCCATGCATATTAATCTGATTAACAGCACAATCCTATGCATATCTACTCAGAAGTATGTCCCATTGTGTTCAATGGGGCTTACTCCCAGGAAAGTGTGTATAGGACTGCAGCCTAGCTTGTACAGTCTACCCAAAAGGATATTTACCATTAGCTGTGACTATAAAAAAGGAGACTAAAAGGGCGTGGGGTGTAATATATTCAGTCTTCTACTCAGATAGACTGACAAATGCAATATTTTCAGCACTTAGGAAAAAGAATATGCTGTTTAGAATTAGCTTCAGGCTCCGTTTTCCTATGCATCTAACATTTTCATGACAATCTCTGCAGGCACTAATCCAGTTGCTGCCATCATGTGGGTCTCTAAAAAAGGATTAACTGTTCTTTAACCATTTTTCCTACATACTAGGAACACACTCTAGTTTTCTATCAACATCAGTCAGGAAAGTCTTCTTCTATCTACCTTTTTTTCTACAAAGATGTATTGAGACTGAATTTTCCTAAGATCACCTTGTTACGTGAAAATCCCCCTTCTTGCCTTTTAGCTGTGATTTTCTCTCTATATATCTGGTTATGGACTATAATATCATGCAAGCTAAACTGTTCTCCCAGCATACAGGTCACAATTCCAGGACTTTGGTCAAGTCACAAGCTCATGGTTACACAACCCCTCCCCCCCATAGTCACACATTAAGCAAGGAAGTCTTGTTTAATCCAATCACTGTTTAAGCATCTCCTACATTACTGTATGCAAACTTGAACTGCCTTGTGTTGCTGATTCATTGTAATGTTTCCACTCAGTCTTTTCCCTCCTTTTAAGACCCCCTGATTGAATTTTGCTGATAACTGATACATACAACCTAATCCCCATTCAAATGTATACACATGAAAGCATTACTCCAAGCACCCAGTTTTGTGTTAGCAATCAAGCTACCTTCCAGCTCAGACTGTCTTCCAACCCCTTAAAGAGAGGCCTTTCACACACTGGGGTCCAACACATTTGTGTTGTGTCAGAGGGTCCTCTCCACAGGACCCCCCCCCCCGCCCAAACAGGCTCTACATGACAGGTAATCTTGCGCCTGGAACTCTTTCCCTTCTTACCCCACCTTTTTTCCCCCCTTCTCTCCCTATCTTTAGTTAGCAGCTGGGGTTGGCAGAGCAGGGACCCCTAAAGCTTTCCCTACAACTCCCCCTTCCTTATCTGTTTTCCTCGGATGCACCAAATGCTCTTCACACGCAACCACCATAAAAGCTAGGTACCAAGAAATACATTTCTCCATATGCATTATGTCTACCTTTGTCCTTTTGTAATAAACCATAATCTTTTATTGAAAGTTATCTTTCTCGCAATCTCCTCTTTAAACAAAAGGGAATTTTTTTGCATTACGCCGTCTTGTTATCCAGCCTACGATCCTAATGTTCCAATAAGGGCAGTGTAATAATTCCCCTAAACAAAACAGCCCTTTTGGTAACAACCTGCTTTCCAAACCAGCATCACTGTTTAATTCTCATATATTTGAAAACAACGATGGAATTTCTACTATCTATCCACAGCAAATAAACAGCTAACATGTTTACTTAATCTACATCAAGGGTGTCAATCATAAGGCCCGCAGGCCAAATATGGTCCCCAGAAGCAATTTATCTGGCCAGCACGGGCAGGTGCTGGCCTCTCATGCTGGCAAGAGAGGGAGTAGCCACCAGATGGTGTAGGGCAGGAAGGGTTTCAGGGCATGGAGAAGGAAGGGGATGAAACTGGGCGGTGAGACAGTGGCCCAAGGGGTGGTGAGAGTAGCTCAGGTCTGGAAGAGGGGTGGGATCCTACACCCCTCCCACACCTTGAAGCCCTACATGGGTCTCCTCAGTTCTGTGCCACTGTTTGAGCTGGTGCAGATTAAAGTAGACCCGCAGAGGCTGCTGAGGCTTGAAATGGGGTAAGGGAACAAATGTTTTGGCAGCTTCTCTGCCTGTGCAGGATACAGCAGCGGTTGCTTTGCCACCGCTGTATTGTGGCACGGACAGCCGAGATAGGATTGGGCTGCCCAGCCACTGTTAGTTGTAACTTGGTAAGAAGTCTACATACATGGTGCTTTACAACAGATAGGTCCCTACCTAGAGAAGAAATATTCACAAGAGAGACAACAGAATAAGGGGAGGGAGTGGAGGCAGGAAAAACAGGATAAGTACAAAAGAAATGCATGTAGTTAACTTCCAGTTATATCTTGTGCCTACTATTCACTTGCTTCATTTCAACTGCCTACTCTTGTTTGGTCATGCATTCTGAAGGGACATCTGTCCATTCATTTGCTACATGGATTCTTGATGATTTTGCATATGTCTGAAAGTGACCCCCTCATCAATGGATTATTGAACATCTGGAATACAGTATACCTACAATGATCATTGTATAAGTGAAAGACATTCCAATTCCATGCTGACAATTATCTTCGCAATCCTCTCATCTCCCTACTAGTAACAACACATTTCCCTCTTTGGTATCTATTATACATGAGCAAATGTATGTGTATACAATGGGAGAGATATTAACACTCAGAGCGCTATCAGCAAAGAAACAGTTTTGTAGTGGAGGCTCATGCAACTGCACTTCAGACACTGAACACAACTTTCCCCCTAAGTAGGTGGATGACCATTAAACAAATCCATTTGTTTTGCTGGGATGGTTTACAGAGGAAGATTTTTCACTATTTGTTTTGCTTTTATTGAAAGATTAAAAGGAAAAGAAACACTATTTTTCACTTTAAAGACAACCAGGATATTATTTCAAAGGGCTATTTGTTTAGCTACAGATGCTTTTGCTCTAGAAACAAGCCTTTGAATATCACATTTATTTTAAGAATATATTAAGAACAAGAAAAGAAGGATTACATGACCATTCTCCCACACAAAAGGCCTTTAAACTTAACTGCTTGTCAGTCTACATAAAGCGAGACACCTTAAATAATGTGTAAACAGCAGCACATGATTTCACTCGCTGCAAATGTGTTCTGGTCTCCAGTGTCAAAAGGCTGAACTGTTTCGTATAATTATATAATTTTTATTTATTATTTATTTAAAA
Source organism: Tiliqua scincoides (assembly GCF_035046505.1). Taxonomy (NCBI): domain Eukaryota; kingdom Metazoa; phylum Chordata; class Lepidosauria; order Squamata; family Scincidae; genus Tiliqua; species Tiliqua scincoides. The sequence continues at coordinate 37,147,054 of NC_089824.1, read as the reverse complement.
GATTTATATATCGCTTTTCTGGTCATCAAAGTGATTTACAACATAGAAATAAAACATCTGTATAAAAAGCATTAAAATAGAACTCTTAAAAATTTAAAATTCAACAGTTTTTTAATTCAAGAGCAGATTAAAATGTAAAACAGCTATAACATAAATTGAACTTATGGAATTAAGGAACAGAAATTAAGCAACAGGAATTAATACAGAATCGCTAGGAAGTTTTATCATTTACAAGATGGTTTAAAACTTAGCTGTAAATAATTTATTTGACTTAAAATAGACAAAGATTTATAAGTAATTCAGCTTCACAACCCTGTAAGGAAGGTCACTGATATTTTAAACGCCCAATCCTAGGCTGCTCTGGTGCCGTGTGGTACAGGGCACAGAAATGGCCACCACTGCGAGGCCTGAGCAGCAGCTGGAGATCTCCTCAAGGTAAGGGAACACCGGTTCCCTTACCCAAGGTAGAGCTCCAGTGGCCCCAATGGGTCTACTCAGATAGGCACCCACTATTCAGTGTCAGGCTCCAAAGCTTAGAAGGGGGCATAAGATCCAGCGGTAGCCTCTTTTGCTGGCCCCACTTCCCTTCTGGGCCTTATCCACCCTTCAGCTCTCCTTCCCTCTGCCCAGTTTTGCTCCCTCCCCACCTTCCCCCTGTCCAGAAAATGCCTCTCCGCTGCTCAGCAGGGAGCTTACCGTGTACTGCTCTTGCTGCTCCTGCCACAAACAGGGAAGGCTAGTGCCAAGTGGCATGAGCCTACCTGCCAGCACTGCTCATCTGGTGGCCATCGCAAATATACAGCACATTTGCCATGGTCATTGTCTGGGCACAGCATGAGCAAGCAGCACTGCCCAGGTTCAGGTTCGGGCTGCCCATTAAAGATTGGCATAGAGTAACTAGTCCAAAAAAATGAGGTCTGATCAACACTTTGTGCGCAGTGGTCTGCGGACTATCCACTACATCATGCTAGTTCCTTGATACAGTGTCTCTTTGTGAATGTAGGTGCTCTAGTGCTCACTCAAACTCCACCTTGTTAAAAAGACTTATCCATTTGTGCTAATAGAAGGGGCAGATTTGTGCACACAAATGGGTTTAGATGTAACTGCTTTACCCATTACAGTAGAGAAACTTACATCTGTTACAGTTCCATGTAAGCATTCAGCACACATAGAGCTTTGTATGAGAGTATGATCCCTGTATCATGGCCTACAGTTGATTATACATGGAAAACATTCCATTCCTTTCCCTAAGGTTACCATTATCATGTCTTGCTATGTAGGTCACAGTGGAATGTTGTAATCCTTTTATTTATGGCCAGCAATACCCCATTATCTCCTCTGAACACTGTCATACAGGGTGATGCCATATGACAAAAAGAGAAAATGAGACAAGTAAGGCATGAGATAACAGCATGCAAAACGTTTATAAGATTTTACAGACATTGCACTGTGAAATGAAATGAAACTATATAAGTGCTCTACTCCACAAAGACAATCCTGCTTCCATTGCACCTGATTTACATTGGAGCAAATAAGGTCAAATACAGGCCCAGGGATTCTATGCGGAACTGTTACGGAGCAGTTAGCACTGCAATTTTGTCCTTGATAATGGCTGATGGCTTGTCCGCATCCCACTTCAACCTCTGTTAGCAATGGAAGTGTCTATAAAGATCCTCCCTTAAAATATGCTTTTCCAGCACACTTAATGTCCTTTAATGTCTTTCCAATTAAATCCAGATGTGAAAAGCTTAAGGAACAGTTCTCAGGATTGAAAAAGATGACATAAATCTTGCAGCTGACAGAGATCCCACTGAGCTTGGTTGGGGAAACTCACAGAGGACTTGTTGTGGGCCAGGAAAGCTGCTGGGTATAAAGACAGATGTGTACACTCCTATTGAAAATGCTGAAATAAAGAAAAGCCTCCTGAAATAGACCAGGGCACTGACAAACACTACAAGAGGAGCAGCCCAATCCTGCAGGGTATAGGCTGCACCCTGTGAGGTTGTGATCTTTCTCAGTTCCCACTACCCAGAGCAGTTAATTTGTATGGAGAGTGCTGAGCATTTCGTGAGAGGAGGTCTCTGCTTTCCCGGTTGTAATGAATAAAGCATCTCCTCCTGCAAAGTCATCACACACCAGATTCAGCAGGAAAGTTGAAAGTACTCTGCACTTCCTAGGAAGTGCTCATCACCCTACAGCAGGGGTGCCCAAACCCTGGCCCGGGGGCCACTTGTGGCCCTCGGGGGTTCCCAATCCGGCCCTGAGGGAGTCACCAGACTCCAATGAGTCTCTGGCCCTCCGGAGACTTGCTGGAGCCCATGCTGGTCCAACGCAACTGCTCTCAGTATGAGGAAACTGTTTGACCTCTCACCTGAGCTGTGGGACGAGGGCTCCCTCCACTGCTTGCTGTTTCATGTCTGTGATGCAGCAGTGACAGTGAAGGAAAGGCAGGACTTGCTTTGTAAAAGGCCTTTTATAGACCTTGAGCTACTGTAAGACCTTCATTAATTCATATAATTTCCATCTCTAATAAATTCATTTATGTAAATTTATTCAAATTTTAAATGTAAATTAATTCTTTTTTTTCCTGGCCCCCGACACAGTGTCAGAGAGATGATGTGGCCCTACTGCCAAAATGTTTGGACACCCCTGCCCTACAGAATTCCATCCAGCTTTCTTTCCCCCCAGAAAGCAGGTTGTAGACCTGCTGTTGTCAGTTTTGTTTGGTTTTAAGGCAGAAAATGCTCACAAACAGCCATATTAATTACAGATTTTTCACTAATCAGATGAGAATCTAGGCACTCCCAATGACTGAACAATGCCGCTGGGTGAGTGCTGTTTATGCAGCTGGCAACCACTGTTATTCCCAAAGCTAATTTTTACCCACAGTAAGTATTCTTTTTCCTCACCAGATGCGAAGGAGTGGATTATCCCAAGCCATGTCCATTCAAAGGGAGGGGCACAAAGGCCCACACAGTTGACTTTTATCCAGTTTCTGAGGGAGAAATGAAAGCTACTGAATTCTTGCATTTTTCATTGCTCATTCAGTGGCATTTAAAAATTTTTTTAAGTACACTGTATTTTTCGCTCTATAAGACGCACCTGACCATAAGACGCACCTAGTTTTTAGAGGAGGAAAACAGGAAAAAAAAAATATTTCAGATTTGGGGGGGGGGGATCAAATCAACAATAAATAAATATCTGGAAATGCTGATAAACAGACACAGCAGACCAATGGGGAAGCCAAGATGTGCTGGAGCATATACTGGTAATATATCCATTACCCACTTTCAGCATGATTGGCATTACCAGAAAATGTAACGAGTGGTATTAATACACCTGGGTGAACAAAACGACTAATCGGTCTTGAAAGCTGGTGCACCTACTTCATGTGCCATCCAAAGCAACAAATGGCTATACTCAGTGCTCAGTTTCAAAAAGAGTCTACCTAAAACTCCTCTATCTGCGCAACTCCCAAAGAGGACATTTTTCTTTTTTTTTTTCCAAAGAGAAGGCTCGCAGGGTAAGCAGGTTCGCGTAGGGCTCTCATAAAATACCAATCAGGCAGTAATGTGATAATCAGACTCCAGAGGCTGATGGTCACTCCCTGAAGCGCCCGAAGTGGTCCTGCTGCCTTCAGAGTGATTCAACTGTTTGCGTGTGCATGAGTGATGGAAGGAGGCAGTGAATTCAGATCCCTTCCCTGGTGCTAATGGAGACGGCCAGGCTGGCTCTGATTTATGTATTTTCTTTTATGATATAGAAATATTCTCCTCTAATTACAAATTGCATTGTTCTGGCACACTGCCATTGCTTGGGTATGCCAAATGCCACATTCCACAGTGCCTGCAAGCACGATACCAGAAATACTATTCAGATGATTACGTAGAGTTCAGCACTGTGATACAGTTTGAGCCATCTTTTTTTAGCTGCAGATAACAACATGAACAGGTATCAATGAACTGGATCAGTTCTTGGCTCTTAGAGTCATGGCTCTGCAACTGTCCCGCTTTGTAAGACATTCCCTGTAAGTCAAGAATTTATAACAGTCTTATTTAGTATTATTCTTGTCAGAACTCTGACAAGCACTCATCTTTGAAATAAAATAGCTGGTACAGTGTAGTGGTTATCAGAGAGTCAGGACATCCCCAGTTCAAATCTCAGTTCTGCTATGAACTTACCAAGTGGTCTTAGGCAAGTCACCTGCTCTCAGTTCCCCAGCTGCCATAAGGAGAGCATCAAGAGCACTTTGCACACTCAAAAAAGCATTACACAAATGCTAATACTATTACTAGTGGATATCAGATACTCTTTGATTAAAAATCACAGGCAGCACTGAGAGGGGTGAGGGGAGGGGCATGGGTCCCCCAACCGGTAACTCATTCCCATATGCTTCTGCCATTGCTGGACCCCTATGTTTCCTTGAAGGAAAGACATTTGTCACATATGCAGTGCTTTTCAGAGAGAGAGAGAGAGAGAGAGAGAGAGAGAGAGAGAGATACAATAAAGAGCAGCTCCCCCAGGCTCACTTCCATTTATGACTAGAATGGGAGGCATGACAAATACATTTCTGTGCATCTGCTCAATATACTTTTTTTTTTCTCTAAATGAATCTCTGTTCTGTTACAATTTATAATGCCACACAGGTCCTACTGTAAATGCCTACAATTCAGAAGAAATTCTGTGGGTAGAGGCTCTTATGAATAGGTATGAAACAACAAGGCTTAAAAGCAATAAACTGCATTCAGGATTTGGCAGAGAAATGAAAGAAAGAGCACATTTGTTCTTGGACATAGATTTTCAACCCAGGTCTGCTGCTCCTGCTGATAAGCTCTAACACTGGGGTCTCCAAACCCTGGCCAGGGGGCCAAAGGCAGCCCGTAGCAAGCCTCTATCCGGCCCACGGCTAACCTCTTGTCGCCTGAAAGCCTCTGGCCCACTCAAATGAACATGGCCAGAACTGTGCTCTGATTGTGTCTGGAGGGTGTTCTGAGGGCCAGAGAGGTTGAATGAATGACTCCATACATTCATTTATTCACTCATCTAAGTTCCATCTCTAATTTATTTATTTAAATTTTTTATTTAAATTTTTTTTCTGGCCCTCCACACCACGCTAGATATTTGATGTGGCCCTCTGGCTAAAAAGTTTGGAGACCCCTGCTCTAACACATGCTCTAGCCCAGAGCATCCAGTAATCCCAACTTTTGGTGCTTAGCAGTTAAAAGGTGAATTTATAAGGGGGCGGATGATGGAAAATGAACAGGGAGACTGGCTGGTTAGTGTCTTGCTCCTTTATAGCAATACATTAAGTCGGCCCAAATTCTAACTTGCTAGAAAGGGTTTGTCTGATCCCTGTTTTTTGGATTAGACATGGCAGGGTCTGATTTACTTTTTTTTTCCCCTTGGAAGGCTCTAGGAATCATTGGAAAACCAGAGTTTACTGAGTGGCTGCTGTTATCTTTCCTAGCCCCCACTGGGTGTAGAAATACTGAATCATAGGCTAAAGAAATGCATCTCAGGTTTCAACCTCAAGGTGTAATTGCTCATTCAAGACCCTTTAGAAGTAGGCTGCGTCTGCTCCAAAAAAAAATAAATCAGGATTTTTTTTAACTGAAAAGCTAGAAATGCTGTATATTTTCTCCTGCTTTTAAAAATCCATGTTCATTACTACAGTATAATTCTTACCCATCTGGACTTAAGTTAACTGGAATTCTCCTTATATCTGATCACATTGTGCAACTCTACAGACCTCCATGATGGTGTAGCCAAATGTTTGCAAACAGCTCTATTGATTCAGGGTTCCAATATGCAAACAATTTGATCCAAACATACATCTATTTACCTCCCATTTCAAAACAACAAAACATACCAAGATTTTTTTTCTTTAGTATGTCCAAATGTTGTCAAACACTACAAAGAACACAATCACAAAAGCTGAATATTTGTTTTCAATGAAGCCAATGGTAGAATTTTACTAGATGGATTTTCACTCAAAGATCAAAGATCAGCAGCATAGTGTTCTAAAAGGAAGAGAAAAAAATTGATTGTTCCTCTTCCTACTAGAAAAGAACTGGCTGGTAAGAGCATGTACTGTGTGACTTAGGGCGCAATCCTAACCCTTATGTCAGTGCTTTCCAGTGCTGACATAAGGGCAATGCAGCTTTCAGGTAAGGGAATAAACATTCCCTTCCTTTGAGGAGGCCTCCGTGAGTGACTCCCAACTGCAGGATGCAGCACATGTCCCATTGGCACTGCTATGCCAGTGCTGGAAAGCACTGACATAAGGGGTTAGGGTTGTGCTCTGAGAGACCAATTTCCATCTTGTTTTATATGATGCCCGGATCATATGTTATGTAAACTGTGTCAACAGGAGATGTGTTTAAGTTGGTAAATATCTCTCTTCAACCAAAAAGCACTGTGGGGACTGATCCAGACTGGGACCACAGTGTGAAGGGTGAGGGTGAGGTGAATAGCTGCTTTTTGGTTTAAAAAAAACAAAAAAAAAAAAAGAGCAATTGGCAGACTTAAGCATGCCTCTTAACGATAGACAGCCCGAACCAATGCTGTTCTACTGCCAGTGCTGTGACCACAGCACTAGTGTTGAGTGTAGCAAACGTGCATTTGTGCCACCAAGGAAGTAAGTGGTGCTGGCAGGGAGGCCTGCGCCATTCCATCAATGTCACAGTGGGAACCCCAGCTGCGGGGGCATGGGGAGGGTGGTGGGAGGGCACAGGGGAGGCATTCCTGAGCAGAGAGAGGGTGGGAAGGTGGTAGGCCCAGACCCAGAAGGGGGTGGAACTGGCAGAGGCCTCCTCTGTTGAATTCTATCTCCCGGGTTGGGCTCGAAAACCTGATAAGGGGCTTCTTGAGTCTGCATCAGTGAAATAGCTGGCGCAGGCTCAAGAAGCCCCACTGAGCAGGTTGGGGCTTTACTCAGGGTGAAGGGACAAATATAGATAAAAGATAAATGTCCCCTTACCCCGAGGAGACGTCCAGCCTGCTCCATTCCAGCACAAGATGCAGAGGTAGCCATTTGGAGCCGCTGCTCCTATGCTGGATAGGACTGGGCCGACATTTTGAGTAACATGTATTTTGGCCCTGAGGGACATCATAAGCCAGGTACCAGATTTCCTTTGGCATTTTGATCATAGTAGATAAGGAACTTTTCCAACTGGCAGTCAACAACATTTATTTGACACCGCTTAACTCCACAACTGCTGGCCTGTTTCTTCTCCATTTACAGTTACAGTTGGAAAAAAATAAATGGATGTGTCCAGAACTATCCAAAGCAGCTGGCTTTCAAGCTTACTAGATCTGTTAACTGCTATTTTATCATTTCTACTTAACGTTCATTATTAAAGCCATTAATTACAGCTGCGTTAAAAAAAGCTTCTTTCAAAATCTAGCAAATTACACAGCTACCTGCACTGTATTCAGGATGTCTGTTAGTTAAACGGTCTCATATGCTCATAGGTCTGGTAAGGGCATATCCAGTGCTATCTGTCTGAACGGCATAAATTCTGTCTTATACATAAATTCATTTGTAAAACAGTGACAAATCTGATTTTTTTTTAAAAGGAAGTATATTTTCAACGAATAGACTCATTTTTTTAAAAACAAGCTCAGATATTGAATCAAGCAAACCTTTATTTGTTTGAGTTCACATAAAAGTGTGCTACTTGGTGGTGTGTGATATATTGGTCCTAAAAAGGGGGAAAGAGAGACTGGAGCACAAGACTGCAAATAAATCCAGCTGAAATAATAAATACAACAAAGTAATTCAAAACACATTAAAACGGCAAATGTTGGTGTGATTTATGTGGGAGAAAATGGTTAAACATCTAGGCTATTCTTACAGCCCTAAGAATTTATCACATTGTAGGATTTTCTCTCTTTTAATTATGGACCCCCCACATTACTTTACAAGGTAAAATAGTCAGTCTTGCAGACATAAATGCAACATGATGCCTGTCCATCCCTACATAAAGTATATCATATAATTAAATCACAACAGTGAGGAAAATGGATCACATCTCTCTCTCTTTCTTCCCTCTGCTGTAGGAGTAGCCAAAGAATGCCTAGAAACCAAACTCCTAAAAGACCTATAAAATTCTTATCAAGAAAAGGAAGCCCCCTTCTTGAAAACAAGGTAATACCATTTCATATCATAGTATTTCAGTGGCTCTCATTAGAATGGCAGTCAAGCACTGAAAGGATAATCAATAAGCATTTCTGTAAATATTCACTAAAATTGTAAAAAAGAAAAAAAAAGAATCAACAATATCAGTGATGGCTGGTGCCTCCAGAAAATGGATATGTCCCATTTTCCACATCTCCTGCCAAGCCATTTCCCTGGTAAGTCTGGAAGACCAAAAGGCAGGGCCCACAGAAAACACTTTTTCTAAGGCATTCATCTATTGTGTGTATTCTATGCCATTCAATTAATACCATCCACACATATTATCAGACCCTCACATATCAACATGTAGTCTAGACTACAACCGTGCCACAGTCAGAAATCAGGAACAAGCAAAGCAGCCAGGTCGTAGATAATGTGCAAGATTAAGGAATCAAGCAAGTAGAACCCCCAAAATGCATCCATTATAGAGATGATGAAGAGAACACCAGAATCTGAGAGATGAAAACACACACAGCCTTTTCTCTCTCATAAGTATATAGAGACAGCACTTATATAACCACATATTACATATATATCCTCTCTCTTAATAAAAGTTGCTGGGGACAAACAGGGTAATGCCATCGCCCTCATGGTTTGAAAGCCTGCTAGAGTCATTTGGCTGTCATTGTTGGAAAGAGAATGCTGAACTAGATAGAAACAAGTGACAGCTCCAGAAGGAAAAACAATCCTCAATTTTTGTCTGATTGGAACTGTCACTGTTTCACATTTTATCAAAATGGAATGTGAAATTTTCAAGACCATCAATAAAGGTGATCTCGCAATACAGTTTATTCCTGTAGAAAGCCTCATCCCATTTTACATCCAACTTTGGCAACCAAATTTGAGCAATGATTGCTGCTCTAAAGTCATAATGAATAAATGGGAGACAAGCAGCCCTAAACATTCTTGGTCATTGGAGAAGGAGTGAGTGGGGAAGTCAAGACTGGCTGTGTGACAGCCTAGCATATATGTACCGCACATCTAGGAGCACATTTTTTGTCTTCTAGAATACATGTTTATTACAGCGAACATTAGGTGAATAATGGTCTAAACTTAGCTGAGATGCTCAGTATGCTCCACTTCAACTGCTTTTCTGCAGCAGTAACATATTTAAGCAATCTGACTATAGGGAGTGGCTTAAACTTGCAGTGCTGAAAGTGATGACTTGTGCCTGCCCAGCTGAAGTCAAAACTAGTCAACTATGGTTTTTTCACATTCCCTCTGTTATTATTATTAATTATTATTATTATTAACAGTATTTATACACCACTTTTCAAGAAGTTCACAAAGCAGTTTCCAGAAAAAATAAAAAAACTAATGGGTAACAAGCACTGTGCAGTCACTCACAGAGAAGGCTATAGGATCATGATAAGCTGTTACACAGGGAGTCAAACTTGAGAATCAGGTACAAGCCTCAGTACACAAGCAAAGACAATCATGAGCCCAAATCAAACAAGCAATTCAGCAGAGAGGGATTCTTTTCCCCAGCAAACTTGAACATGAATCTTAAGATGCTTGAAGGCATTTGATGAAGGGTGCTTAGGGCACAGTCCTTTGCATGTCTACTCAGAAGAAAGTCCTACTGTGTTCAGTGGGGCTTACTCCCAGAAAAGCGTGGCTAGGATTGCAGCCTTAGGCTCACAAAAGGCTGTACTCAGGAATGGACCAGCCATGAGAACTGCTGAAGGGCACCACCCAAGTGTGGCAAGTGACAGCCCAATCCTATGCATGTCTACTCAGAAGTAAGTTCCAATACAGTCAATGCGGCTTACTCCCAGGAAAGTGTGGATAGGATTGGGCTGTGAGGCAGCAAAATGGTAGGGGTGGTGCCCTGCACACCATGCCTGCCACCTCCTCCAAACCCATCACCTGCCCCACTCTTCGAGAGCAAGTAAGAAGAGCGAGGTTTACATCCTCCTACAGTGATGCTGCTGAGGATTGCTATAGTGAGGCTGGAGAAATACTGCTGAAAATATTCAGAAAGAACAGGTCAGTACTTTTGGCTCAGCCCTGGAGGTTATTCAACATCACAGCAGGAAATATGTGAAAATTTAACCTTGCTAGGGCCCATGGGATGACAATGTGGCCTTCTAGAAAATGGCTTGCATTTTGTTGGGGAAGTGTACTTTGGTGCCTGTTCTACTGGCTCATTTAAAAAGAGTGTTTGCAGCTCAAATGACAGAAATCTGAATGTAAGGCCTTGGGCTGAAACTACTCCATGTGAGTCAAGTGTAATATGCATGTTCCCATAAGAAATCTGGCATGATCATTCACATTTGTCCACCACCTGGTCATCATCTTGCTGCATGTTTACAGAACTCCTATGAAGCAGATAGGCCCTGTGAAAGTACTCTAAAGTGTGTGACTCTTGTTTCTCAGGTTTTTGGTACAAAACATCTGGTTTATTTGCTCACTCATTGACAAAACTGCTTGTAAAATAAATTTCAACTTGAAAATTATTAAAGTCAGTGCAACAGGTGTTTTGAACTTCAGCTGCATCAACAAACCTATTTGGTTAATACAGCTGACCGCTAAATACCTCGCAACATTTTCTAGACATGAGTTAGCTCATATATGCCCTTCCTTCTCTTGTAGGCTTTATATATGAGGTGGGTAGATGAAAAATCCTTGAAGAACAAACAAAAGCCTCTGATATATAAAATTTCTTTTCTCTCTGAAGATAATTGATATTGACAGAAAAATTCAAATGAAGAGATTTCAGTTCTGAATGACCACCACTTACTGACATTTTGTCTGCCTAACACTTCACAATGTTTGTGTTCACCCTCATAATCAACCTGTGAAGCACCATAGCCAAGCTGGATAGTGCTGCATACATTCATTCCCAGTTTAACCCCTGGCACTTACAGTGAAAATACCTCAGGTAGAAGGACCGGCAAAGAAAGATCTCCACCTTGAGAACTCAGAAAGTTGCTGTCATCATAATTGCTTAGATGGACTCACAGTCTAGCTCAGCACAGGGAAAGCTTGTTATGTTCATAAAGAGGTCACTATTATGGCTATTTTATAGATGGAAAACCATACTTAACAGATAGAAAAAAAAAGATGAAAAAAACAAAAGATCTTTATATCTAGAAATGCATATGTCTGTGTGTGCGTGTGTGTCAGACAGCCCAATCCTGAGCTGCCTGGTGTGTGGGACTGTAGCTGCGCCGAAAATGGCTGCTACCGCATCCTTTGCATTTCAGGCAGCCACTGCCAGCTCTTCGGGAGAAGAGGACTTTTGTCCCCTTCCCCCGGGTTAAGCGAGTAGCCCTGCAATGGTTTGGCATAGAATCCAGAGCCTCCATATGGGGCAGTGAGCCTCCCTCCCATCCCGCTCCCTCCCCCTGGAATGCCTCCTCCCCATCTCTCTGTTGCTCACCCAGTGCTAGTCCAGCTAGAGCAGCACCAGCACTAGGGCCCGCAAAAGTGCCTTATGGCACGTTTGCAACAGTGTGCATCAGTGGTGAGCCGGCACGCCAAGCTCAGGATTGGGCTCTAATTCAGTAACCTCTAGACACACCTACTCTCACAGAATTAAATAAATTGGTTTGTATATTGATACCTGGTGCACTATTCAGCTGCCTCCACTTGGCACTTCTATCTACTGCTAAATTTTATATTTAAATTTTATACATGATAATTTTATGACCCTCTACCACAGGGGTGTCAAATAAGGCCCGGGGGCTGGATGTGGCCCACGAAAGCTTTTTATCTGGCCCTCAGGCTCTCAGCTGCTGAGCAGTGCTGAGGTGTTACAGCTAAAAGGGCAGCCCCCACAAAAATTGGGCTCACCCTTATCTTGAAATATGATAAAGATTTGCATGTTTTCTCTTCTGTCATTTGTAGTTAATGAATTCTTAAGTGAGAAAAAGTGCTTATTTTTGGTTATGGCATGCAGGGCTGCAGTGGCGCCAAAAATGGCTGCTGCAGCATCCTGACTGCAACCTGGGCAGCACCAGTGGCTCCTCAGGAGAAGGGAACTTTTGTCCTCCTCCCCCAGGTAAGGCAAGAAGCACCAAAACAGGGCTACTTGATTCTACGGCGAACCAAGGGTCGGCCAGTGGCCCGTCACGGAGGCTTAGGATCTGGTGGAGCAAAGCTCCACCGGTCCTGCTTCCCTCCTGTCCCACTGACTCCCCCAGCACATCTCCTCCTCACCCTCTCCCACCTCAGAAGCCTCCTCCCTGCTTTCCCCCAACTACCTCTCCACCGCCTGGTGGTTCGGGCGACTGTGGAGTGGCGGTGGTCCACCAGCGCTAGCCCGGAGCTGAGCTAGTACCAGCGCTGGACCGGCACTGAGGGCTGCAGATGTGCCTTACAGCACGTTTGCAACAGTACACGCTGGTGGTAAGCTGGTGTGCACTGCTTAGGATTGGGCCCTAAGTTCTTGAGCAGTTTCAGTGTTTTACAGCAGTTTCTCTGTCTTCCACTAAGAAGACAGATGCAAAAAATTTATTTGGCTTCTTTGTGATCTCCCTATAACCAGCAATCCACAACAGTTGGTTGGCTTTATTCACCAGCCTACAACTGTGTTTGCCCCCCACAAGACAGCCCTTCTTCTCCCACCCCTCACTTCCCTCTCCTGCTGTGGAGCAAGAGAGTGAAACAAAGGGGGGGATTATTTGCTGCTTGCATTCAGCTGAAGTGCTGTTAGGCTGCACTTAGTTGAGATGGTCCAAGGCACCTTAGCTTTGGATCTTAGTTCCACCTATAGTGGAACAGATCCACTACAGCTCCCTTTCTGTGCTTCCTCTTCCTGCTTCAGAACAGGAGAGGGTACTGCAGGCTGGGCAGTTTGAACTCAGCACTCTGGATGCCTTAGACAAGCGCAGTGACAATGACCGAAAGCAAGAAAGGAAAGAAAGAAAGGAAAATATGGGGAATGTGCTTCACCAAGGCATCCAAGTGTGCTTCAGTGGAGCACAGCCACAATTATCACCATGACATGGAAGGCAAGGTGTTGTGTCTAGGTGTGCTCAGTGAAGGTATCCAGCGCACCTTCACAGAGTGCAACGTATCTTATTCCTCACTCTCGCCAGAGGGTACCAGCCCACTCGCCATGGCAAGCAACACTATGAAAGCCTGCTTATGATCCTTTCTGTGTTGTCAAATAACTCAATCCTATCCTCCACCAGTCCATAGTATGCAGCACCTCCAAGAGGCCACCTGCATATTATGGTGGTGGGGAGATGAAAGTAAATATGACCTGGGAGATGAAGGTAAAAATATTTTATATTTACCACTCCATAGGCCACCTGGCCATTAATGGGTCTCCTCTAATCCACAACAGCTATTTTGCTGGTGTAAGTCTGAGGAGGGTCAAGGGGGAAGGTGCTGGCCAGGAAAGGTAGATAAGATCTAGTGTGCACTTCTGCTGCCCACCTCCAAACTGCCCCAATCCTCCCCGAAACCACTCATGACTCACCCCCTTCACTGCAGGTGGAACAGGTAAGGGCCACTGGCGGTTGCACTAAGCCTCTGGATGTTTCCCTAAAAGCTCTGGAACACCTAATGGTACTGAGCCTTTTGCACCATTGTAACTGGATTTATTGCAGAAGATCCTGAGATCTGCTGCTCTAGGCCCAGGATATGATTGGGTTGTAATTATCTCTTGGTTTTGGTTGCTGTGAGTTTTGGGTTTGTGTTTGAATTGCTATTTTTCTGTCCGTTTTTAGCTTTATGCCCCTTACATTCTCCTTCACACACCTTATTACCAATTTATGTTTGTTTCACAAGTTCATGCTCCTTGTCATATTCCCCATCTGGGAAAGTCAGCTACTATTTAGGAAGTCTTTAGTGGGTTCCTTCTCTGATAACTGAACATATTATCATCCTATTGAACTTGTTTGTAACTTATTTAAACTTTGATAGACACTGGAGTTACTTTAAATTACTAACATTGCAAAGACTGATTCTAAATTCATTAGGCTAAAATCCAATGCATTCTTTCTGGGGAATAGACCCCAGTGAAAACAATGAGACTTACTTCTGAGTAGACCTGCACAGGCTTGGGCTGCCAATTTCATTGTTTCAATATTCATAACAATGGCATAGAGATACTACAAAAAGTTAACAGCATTGCTGTCTACAGTTAATTAAAAAAATGAGAAGCATTTGTTATAGCTGCATGTATTCAGAATGGGGGCATATAAATTTAAATATCAGAGTTCTTTTGGTTCGCCATTACCCTAGAAATTCATATTCACTCATTCAAAAAATTAGAATACATAAATGCAATATTAACAGTCTTACTGTGCACTGATAAGATTCAGATCTCTACATTTCACTTATCAAAGGACAAGATCTGCTCAATTATGTCCAATACAAAGAAGAAAGTTAACAAAGCAAATCAGTTTTGACATTCAGAAATGTCATGGTATTCAATATAAAATAATTAGTTGAGAAAGGAAAGCAAAAATAGAAGTTGAAGTTGAACGTCATCCATTGACCTTAAATCAAGAGTCAAAAATCAAATATGTAAACAAAATTTAGAACCCTGAATGTCCTTAGTTAGAGTGGTAACAAGACCTCTTCTTTGTTCAGCTCCTATACTTTACAGTTTCTTTTTCTTCAGGAATGATCTTGTTTCTCTTGACATATGAGCTTCCTCAAACAATCATTATCATGAACATGGCACAGGAAACTAGACAGTCACCACCATTCTTGGTAAAGGAGGTGTGAGTTGTGGCACCTCAAGGTGTAGCATAAGGTCGGAAGGAGGCACGACCAGTCAACTTGGAGCCTGGTGATGGTATCACCACTGGAGTCCCCAAAGATGCCAGCTGGTGCTCACCTGTTGGCAGTCTTGGACAGAGCTGAGGGAAGTGGAGAAGTGAAAAAAGGAGGCCTTTCCACCTAGAGGAGTAGAGCTTTAGGGAGATGAAAGTGGAGGAGGAGATGAATTGAGAATTGTTGGGACAGAAAATGATAAGCAACAAAAAAAGGAAGAGACAAGTAGAATCCAGAGGGCTCATGGAATGTTTGAAAGGCAGGAAAGAAAAACAGAAAGCTAAGCACACCAGGCATACAGCTAACCTCCCCAATCAGGAGACAGGCCCAGAGGGAAGAAGAGAAGAATTTGGTGGCCCCTTTGGGAGAGGGAAGATCCCTCCCTCCCTCCTCCCATTGGACCAGGACACCATCTGTATGCTGCTAACATCATGTGGTCAAGGAATACCATCGGTGGATTTCGAGTTATGTATTCATATCTTAGTGACTGACAAGAGGATACCTCTCTGACCTCTCCCTTCCCCCAGGACTAAAACTTCCTTGCAGTTTACCTCTTTGGAGTTTTCTTTGTATGGAACTTGCATAAGTAACCTTTTTAGTGTTTAGACTGAAGCAAGAAACTGAAGTCACTGAAGTCAAGGAATCTGATCTGTAATCTCAATAGAAAATGCAGAGTCCACATGTGACTTGATTAGATCACAATGCTTAAACTATGCATCAGGCTGCTGTAGCTTTGCACACTGCCAGAGATTTTTCTCCGACTGTCCTAAGGCAGTCTATGCTGGTGGAACACTAATTTTAGTGGAAACCAGAAGTGCCTTTCCAGCACCTCCAGGAGATTTTCTGAGGCTTGGAGCTTCCCTGGGCCTCAGAAAGCTTCCTGGACACAAGCGAAAGGTGCTTCGGGTCACATCAAGGAGGTCAGGTGAGGCCCTGACCAGGTTCAGAACCCACGCTGAGTCAAATCTACATGTTCTAAACCTGCTGATAAAGATGGTCCACCTTTATACCATAGGGAATGAAGACAGCAGCCTCCTGCACTCCTGTTAGATGCTTTGGCACATAAAACAGGACTACAGAAAGTGTGAGAAGGTCCCAGGGTTCTGTTGTAGAGTATACCTATTTGCATGTGTAAGGTGGGAGGTTCAGTTTACAGCATAACTAGTTAAAGGACTTTGTGAGCAGGGACTGGGAAAGATCTTGGCCTCAGACCTTGGAGAACCATTCAGGGTAGACTGCAATATTCTGCGCAGGTGAACCAATGGTTCGTCCTCAGTCGGAAAGAGTTTAATATGCCCCACAGAAAAGCAGTACGTTTTTTGCTGTGGCACCCACGCACTCAGTGCAGAATGCCAGGCAAGTTCATACACACTGAATCCTTGGAGAGCTGCTTCTTGGGTGGATCAATGGCTGACCCAGCTGAAAGCTGCTTTGTGCATTCATGTGTACTAGTTCCATGTTGGTTTCTGTTAGGTATGTGGACCAGCATGGGTTGGAAAACACCAACATATTTAAATTTAAATAAAAAATTTTTGTATGAATTCTGAGGTTTTCGTGACATACACTTAGCCTGATTTTCTTTAAAAACTCCCCACTCCAAAATGTATCAGTTTTTTGAACACTTGGCCTTAGCTGCCTTGGTAAAAGGAATGCGTAGCCTGACAAAGCTTCTTTATTTCTAATTATTTTAATTA
Source organism: Tiliqua scincoides (assembly GCF_035046505.1). Taxonomy (NCBI): domain Eukaryota; kingdom Metazoa; phylum Chordata; class Lepidosauria; order Squamata; family Scincidae; genus Tiliqua; species Tiliqua scincoides. Next base: position 37,130,446 of record NC_089824.1, on the reverse strand, counting down.
CTTATCCCACAGTTTGGATCATGACTACTTCTATGTACACTACGAGCTTACACACTGTACTCCTTCTGCATGACTGCTTGTCAAACAGACACCTCAGACAACCAGAAACAGCTCCTTTCCCTAATTGGAAATTCAAGGTTAGCTAGCTTTCTTTGTCCTTCCGCTTTTTTTTTTTTTTTGTAAGTTGAAATAAGAGTAACCTTTCTTTCAATGGTAAGGCCTTTAAGCTGAAGGGAGAGGGAGGATGCTGCCTGCATTCAACAGCAAGCACGACTTAAAACCTAAAATAAAGTCTAGAACTCATTTGTGTTATCTTCTAGGAACAAGGAAGATACAGCTGTGAAGACGGCCTTTAAACATTTGAGAGAATGCATCTTCGTTATTTCAACCCATTGGTGATGAAAGGATGACTCATGAGGGAATAAACGCCAAACAAGTTATTAAAAAACTTAAAAAATAATGAAATCAAGAGTCGTGTGGATATGTAATAGTGAGCTATCAAGGCAGCTATATGACAGTTAGCAAGGGGTGTGTTGGAAACAGGGTTAAATTCCAGATTTTGTTATAATAATCCCACTAACACTTTATATCTTGTTAAAATGCTTTTCGACACAATGCACATCCCCAAAACAAAAGCGTGCACATCGTTAGAAGTTAGGAATGGGTGCAGTTAAGTAGAAGTGACAGACAAGTTTCCATCCAAAAATAAGGACAGTTAATGGGGAGCCCTGGCAAACTCTTCTTAGGCATAGCAGAAGAAACCAATGTGACAATGACATGCCCTACAGTTCTGATTCACAAACCCCTCTGAGATGACAGCTTTCCTCTTTGTACATTGTGGCAGGGAGCAACAAAGATGAATAACTCAAAGAAAGTTTGTCTACCCTAATAAATTTAGACAAAAAGAAGGGCACAAATGATTTAAAAGCAGCAACACTTGATTTAGGAGGAAGCCAACAGAATACAGACTGCTCATTAAGCAACTGATTCTGCGAAGTGCCGGGAGCACTCAGCATCTTGCCAATGGTGTTCATAAGGTACCAAATGGATCCAGCACACCTCATGAATAGGACCTACTCTATTGTGTTGTCCTTCTAGAAATGATTTGCCAATTAAAAGGTTAAAAAAAAACTAAAACAAAACCTACAGTCTTTATCAACTAGCATACATGTAAAACAATATGCGTGTGCCATAATCAATGGCAATTAGGTCACAGAAAATGGCCCCTTGAACCAAGTTATGTATAACAAAGTTATGTGAACTACTGGATTCCCAGTCCTCCTTATATTTATACCAAATGTTACTCCCTGTTGCTTCTGTGATATTTTGCTAAATCTACCAGTATTTATTTTTTCTTCTTAGAAGAGAAGGCATGCTTGGCCTTACTGTTCTTGCATAATATCTGCTGGTAGAAAATACCAAAAAAATATATCAGTGGATGAGATTCTGAATGCTGTCTTGACGTATCAATAGACCTACACAATCCTAACCCCTTATGTCAGTGCTTTCCAGCACTGCAGCAACTCAGCTCTGAGGTAAGGGAACAAACATTCCCTTACTTTGAGGAAGCCTCTGTGGGTGACACCCAACTGCTGGATGCAGCACATGACCCATTGGCACCGCTATGCCAGTGCTGGAAAGCACTGACATAAGGGGTTAGGATTGCGCCCTTAAGGACTTAACTATAAATTAAATTCAGGGCACAATCCTGAACAACTTTCCAGCACTGTGGTAAGAGCAATGCAGCTCCAAGGTAAAGGAACAATCATTCCCTTACCTTGAAGAGGCCTCTGTGACTTCCACCCAACTGCAGGATACAGCACATGCCCTACTGGCACAGCTATGTCCGTGTGGGAAAGTTGGTTAGGATTTGGGCCTCAGATACATGCAGCAATAGGTCAACTATTCACCACTGCAAAATGCTATCAAGAGGACATGTGTTGAAGTGGACAAGAGGCAGAGGGGAGGGGTGGCACCCTTCCCTTGTCAGTTGTTTTTCCCTGGACTGCCAGCTGCTTTTTCTGCCATGGGTTTGCAGATCCATGTTTTGGGGGGGGGGGGGGCTGGAACACTGGGCAAGATAAAATTAGCTGAGTACTATGCAACTGAGAAGGGACAAATGGAATAAGGGTGTGGAAAAAGGAAATGTATCCCAGTTGTCATGGTAAGCAAGCTGACACACCCTATCATTATGTGCTGTACTGGCAACAAGATTTTTGCCACAATCTAGGGGGAGTTGTAGCATGTAATGCCATAGTATGTAAGCAGCAGCAGTAGAATGTGCGATAGTAGAATGACAGTAGATTTATATTTCACTGAAACAAATGAGGACAGATGGGTGACATCCATATTTGAATTTGCAGCCACATAGAGATATGGTTTAACTGCGCTGCATTACTTTAAATGGATATACCATCAAAAACACATTCAAATGTACATCTCCATACCCATTCGCCCACTATGTACAACTGGATTGGGTTCAGAGGATTCTGTCTTCACCTGACACCTATTCTCTTGGGAATACTTTTATAACCTTTCGTAAAGGAGTGTAAAAGTTGCTTGGGGGGAGTTGTGAGAGGGGAGGATGACAAAAGCTTTAATGAGACATACTTAGCACTAGAAATGGTTTAAAAAGCAGGAAAGAAAAAATCCATCACCCAACTGCATAGTGTATATCTATTTCTTTTTTATTAAAATTGCTTGTTGAACATGTAGCTGTTCAAAAATCACAATTCTTCTGTGATACACATTCGAGATCTATACAGAAAGTAAGTCGCAGAGTAACTCAGGCAGGGAAACTCAAGGGTCTTACTCTCTGCACCACTGTGATTGCTTTCTAGAGGAGGAGGAGATGGCTTGCTCCTTGCTCCATTTCAGCAGACTACTCTAGGTGCCCAGAGTGTGGTATTCCACCTACAGGCTCAGCAGGATTCTGGTAATTCAGGAATCAGTAGGGACTCATTTGGTCCTATAAACCTTCTGAAACTGACATGGCTTCTCATTTTGAATAACATATTCCTTCATTATAAACTGAGGCTGCAATCTTATGCACACTTTCCTGGGAGTAAGTACCACTGGATTTAGAGGGATTTACTTCTGAGTAGACAAGCACAGGATTGTGCTGCCAATTGCTCTCAGTAACCACACAGTTGATCTGCTTCAATACCTGCTTGCATCCAAAACATAAACCTAGCATATATAATTTATTCTTGCAAAGGACTTGTTCGTTAAAGAAGAACAGCAGATGCTTGAGGAAGAAATCTAACTGATATATAACTGGGATTACAGTTACTATTTCATAAGAAACCCAGAGCTTTTAATTCCACATTGTACAGGAGCAGATACAGAGAAGGCAGCAGTCAGGAGTAGTGTTACCAGAATACTGCAATTGAATCTTTATCAAGGGAATTATACATTCGGTTTTACATAAATCTGCTTAACAGAACAGCATGCTACAGTTTTGTTCCTACTTTGGCATTTTAGTTTTTCCCCCCCTTTCTGTTATATGCCCCTTTGAGCTCTCCATTTATTCAGAGGGAAAGGCAGGAAATATACCAAATAAATACATCAATGAAGTAATTTGTATGTGCCATTGTGATTTTTTTACACTTGTTCTGATCTTTGTTTTTGTATGCTACACCTGCCAGAGCCCCCAGTTTCTACTTTGTCTACAAAGACGATATGACAACACAAGGTGCAAAGCAGAACTAAGCTTTGTTGCACAGAGATACTGTGCTGAGGGGAACTAGAAAACCCTTAGCCTGAGAAGGGCATCAAACTCATATGTTTGACTTGTACATGCAGTCTGGATGATGGATAGACTACTGAGTGATCCATTACCTGACTATCAGGTAAAAACTGCACAGGGTGCCATTTTCTTGTACATGTTGGTATCCGAGGTAGGTAAATCCAGTTCTCAGCCGTCACACATCCAAGCCCTCAAATACTTGTTTTTATTGGAAAGCTGTGCATATTTCCTTCTGGTCAGAGCCCTCAAAGCTGGGAAAGCAGCTGAGGAGAATGCAACGCTTTGTTCTCACCACATTCCTAGACTTCAAATTGTTGGGACAAATTTATCTGTGATGCAATTCGACTGAAGCCCTGGAGGAATCAGGCCCCTGAAAGTTCAGGTGGCAATTCCAGGTTTATTCTATCACAAGAGATTGCTTATTCACCCGTTAGGAGCCCCATAACATTTTCATTCAACAGAGACATTTTTGCTGGATTCCCACCTCTCAACGAAGAGAAATTAACATGCAATCATGCATGAAGATGTTTGAGCCAGCTGCTGTGCATTTGAAGTACGCCCCAGGTTAAGATTAAAGCAGGGTACTGAGCCAAGTAAATTGACCTAACCAGCAGTTTTCTCTGAGAAGAACACTGAACAGAACGATAATACCTCTTTCAATTTCCTTGCGTCAGCACCAAAGATAACATTTGATAGTAGCTTCACATCATTTACAAAGGAAAAGAAAATCACTGACACATACATAGGAAATTTTATCTACTCACTAAATTGGCAAGAGAAGCAATGAGGTAGCTGGAAATTTACAGGAAGAAATTAGAGGCAGGAATAATGAAGACTATTTCCTTGTCTCCCTCAATTCCTTTCCCCTGCCTTGCATAAAAAAGCACCTAATGCAAAACTGAGCAGAACAGTGCTTAAAGAGCAGAGGCTGAAGAGAGTAATATAGTCACCAGTACAGTTTTCAAAATTATTTGATCCATTAGTAAATTTAGTATTCATAACACATCACATTCAGAGGCTTGGAGGAAGAAGCCTGCCATGTACCCCCAGAAGTGCAGCCTGCTGAGCTCCTTGTAATACCTTGCAAACTCACCTTACTTCTGACCTTCAAGCTCAATTTACCCATGCAATCAATACATCTTCATGAAGATTCATGATGAAGAAACCATTTTCATAATGCTGACACCTGTTTGTTAGGTATTAGACCAGAGACCTAGTATACACCAAAAAATATAAAGTGTGTATGCAGTAAACAAGAATTTGAAAACACACACAGGCATATGGGATGAGGAACCTGCATTTGTGCCTGTATAAGGTGTACAACACACAATAATGTGTAGAGGTTGAAACTTGCTATATTTTACAGAGTTCTCCTATAGCCATCAAATTTTCACATTATAGCCAAAATATGGGTTCGTTTGTCTGCCAATATATAGATACTATCAACGAGGAAAACCACATCTACTCAGAATGCATTGTGCAAATGTGCATAAATGTATTTTTCAAATAGAGATAACTGGAGCCTATACTTTGGCTAAATGTGTTGGGACATCAGAGATGTGTAACTACATCTTTTTGCTATTAATGCACCTTTTCCTTCGCTAAAGTAGCCGTGATTTGGATTAAAGCTGTAGAGTATGGGATCTTAACATTTTCCCCATGTCATGACCACAAGTAAAATCTCTCTTTCTCTCTCTCTCTCTCTCACACACACACACAAACCCTGGAGGTGCTATTATTTGCAGAAGAGAAATCATATATGCATATTTGTGCATGAATGTTTTCCTTCCAGAGCTAACAGCAGTTCCGAGCGGGAGGATCTGCACTGGGGAATAGGCATGTGGGGGAGTTAACCTCCCTCCTCCTTTGCCCCAGATTTAAGTTGCCCTAACTGCTTTTAGCAATAATGATAAGAGTAAAAGATGGACAGGCAATCTTGTACTTCCAACATCATGTCCAAATTTGGTCTAAATGATTAATCCAAAACGGGGTGCCCAAACCACTGCCCTGGGGCCACTTGCGGCCCTCGAGGACTCCCAATCTGGCCCTCAAAGAGGCCCCAGTCTCCAATGAGACTCTGGCTCTCCGGAGACTTGCTGGAGCCCACGCTGGCCTGATGCAACTGCACTCAGCCTGATGGCCAACTGTTCAACCTCTTGTGTGAACTGTGGGATGAGGGCTCCCTCCATTGCTTGCTGTTTCACACTGGTGATGCAGCAGTGTCAGCAAAGGAAAGGCTGGACTTGCTTTGTGCAAGGCCTTTTATAGGCCTTGAACTATTGCAAGACCTTCATTCATTCATTTAAGTTCCATCTCTAATATATTCATTTATGTAAATTTATTCAAATTTGAAATGTAAATTAATTCTATTTTTTCCTGGCCCCCAACACAGTGTCAGAGAGATGATGTAGCCCTCCTACCAAAAAGTTTGGACGCCCCTGATCTAAAATCTCAAAAAGGATGGTCTTTCTAGTTAAGTCTGGAATCCGTCCTCTGTGCATCCCATGAGAGTTACATTCTCCCTTTCCCATTCTGCTGGCTCAGAACATGCTGAGATACAGGCAACTGCAGGACACTGTTGAATCTTAATCCTGGCTCTCCTCATCAGATCCAGAACCTTGAACAAGTGCTTACGTGGTGTCTGACTTCACAGCAGTCTCTTCTAGTGGTGGGATACACCATGACTATTGCAGTGTGCTTTCTCTGAGCCGACCCTAGAAAATAGCTCAGAAGTTTCAGCTAGTGAAGAATGTAACTACCCATGATGGGTTTGAGGAAGGGAGGAATATATAACTAAGGGTTTAATCCAGTGTTATTCAAACGGTGCGGTGCGGCTCTTTAGGGAGGCGCCAGGAACTCAAAGGGGAGGTGTGGGATGTCCTCTTGCAGCGATACAGTCACACCCCTGGGCAGAATACGAGCCCGTCTTCTGCGCTTTTTTTTAAAAGCAGAAGAAACGGGAGTTGCTCAGCTGCGAGAGTGGCTGCTGCCGCCCTGCCCTCTTCTCCCTCCACTCCGAGGCTGCCGCCTTCTGTGTTCGCTGCATGTTGTTTCCAAAGCTCTTTGAATCCAACCCCCATCTGGCAAGTACCGAGCATGCTCAGCTTGCTGTCCTTAATCCTCGCTGATCCTTGTCTGGTTGGTTCCTAGTTCCCAGCCTGGGATCGCTTCTCATCAAAGTGAAATCTCTTTTCAACCCCCTCCCTCTTCCACTCCCCACTTTCGATCTCCAAACTTTCCGGCTTTCCTCCCCCTCCCCAAATAAAATGCTTCCTATTTTACCAGTCAACAGGGGTCTTAAAGTTGTTTCCATGCAGTTGGCAAAGAGGGGGAGAGAGATAAGCACATACTTTACTTGGCCAGGAGCAGAAAAAGGGTACCGTTTTTTAAGTGATTTATTAATCTTGTTTGACTGAAGAGGAGAGGCTATATTTTTAAAGTGATGAATCTTGCTATTTGAAGGGAATACTTAGCCATTGATGAAGTGATTGCCAGCCCAATCCTATCCACACTTTTCTGGAAGTAAGCCCATTGACTCTAATGGAACTTACTTCTGAGTAGACATGCATAGGCTTGAGCTGTGCATCTCCTAGTATAGGAGACAAATTAGTTTCTTAACCAAACCCTTATCAGCTCTGATATATTTCCATGGTCTATTTTTGTTTTCCCCTCCAGCTGCTGGAAAAATTTAATTTCATTAAATTAATAACGGGTTCAATCCTATCCAAGGAGAATGGGAGAAATGACTAGTTGGATTGGGGTCCACAGGGGTGTGTGTGTGTTATCTTGGTCAGACTGGTTGTTCACAAAGTTCATTCGCTAAAACAATTCTATTGGTATGCTTACAAAGTTTTAAAAAATGAGTCCTCCTGGACCAGACAAAATTTACCTACTCCAGCATCCTGTCTCCAACAGTGATCAGCAGCGGATCATTTATAAAGCATGTATATTGCTGTGTATTAATAATATATTTTTAAGATCTGCATTGAATTAATGATATGATTAATATAATTAATACTAATATAGTTAATATATATTTAATATTTATTATATTATAATATTGTATTTAAAATATTTAATATAGTTAATATTTCTGACCACTTCCTGTTTAATGATGTCACTTCCAGCCCTCAGGAACATGATGGGGAGTCATGGCCAACAGCCACGGGGGGGTCAAGGGAGCCACTGGCCGGAAAAGTTTGAGTACCACTGGCTTAATCCTATCCTAACCAACATTTGCAATGCATTTGCAATGCAGCCCCAAGTAAGGGAACAAACACCTCCACTGCAGGATGTAGCTCACACCCCATTGGCACAGCTGCATCCGTGCTGGAATGCTGGATAAGACTGAACCCTAAGTCTCTGAAAACTGGACTGGACTTTGGATTCAAAGTCCAATTCAGGTTAGCTTTTTTGCTTCATAAATTCCTATACTATCTGAGTGGAAAAGCATGAAAAAATTACTGCCTTTTCGCTAGGACAGTCTTCACATTCTTTGATTCCTTCTGTGAAGTTCCTGCTGAAAATTTCACAAATATTTGTGATTATTAACAAATACGGTTGTTAATAAATAACAACAACAACAACAACAACAACAACAACAACTCAGTGAGCAAAGTTAGCTTTTATTGACAGTCCAATCCTATCTGCCTGCTATGCCTCTAGAACTCCTGTTCTGGCAGCACAGTGGGCAGTCACAAAACATGACATGCCATAGAGTGTAGCCTAGCCACTACTGGCCAAGTGTCTCCTTGGAGCCCCAACACTGGTAAATCAGTGGCAGGGTTGGGCTGTGAGTGGGGAGGGGAAAGGAGTGGAAGGAATGGGGGTGTTTCTGGGCAGGGAAAGTAGATGAACCAGGGAGGGGAGGAGGTGGTGGATCTGGCATCAATGGCACATGCCAGATCTTAACCCCTCTTTTGTGAATCTCCTTACCCCTTTTCCCACCTGGGACATATACCACCAAAATAGGTGACAAATGTTCAAGGAGACTTATAGGCGACCTGAAGGCTTACTTGGAAATAAGTACAATGCTTTTTACTTATCTTGAGTTTGCCTTCATGTTGCCCCTGTCACCACAGGATAATGCACATGCCTTTTTGGTGCAGCCGCATCGGCCCTGGTGGAGGAGCATGCAACTGGCCTGTTAGTCAGGACTATCCTTTTTGGGATACAAATCACAGATTATTTGGCAATCCAAGGCCAAGCAATTAAACCTTGCTGTCAATCTTTGTTTAAATCCCACTGAAATCTGATACAGTAGTCCTGATATTATTGTTAAACCATGCAAATGAATCACTCATTTATTTACCTATGTAAACCACTTTGTGAACTTTTTTGCTAAGATGTGGCATATAAGCAATCTTAATAACGTTTTATGTATTTAATTGATTTGTAATTTTAAGATATATTTTTGTAAGTAATTAAGAAGATTGTAAGATGTTATGGGACATTCACTCAAATTGAGTGTTGGGAGGGTTAGGACAGACAAAAGAAAATATTTCTTTACTCAGCGTGTGGTCAGTCTGTGGAACTCCTTGCCACAGGATGTGGTGATGGCATCTGGCCTGGGCGCCTTTAAAAGGGGATTGGACAAGTTTCTGGAGGAAAAATCCATTATGGGTTACAAGCCAAGATGTGTATGTGCAACCTCCTGATTTTAGAAATGGGCTATGTCAGAATGCCAGATGCAAGGGAGGACACCAGAATGCAGGTCTCTTGTCATCTGGTGTGCTCCCTGGGGCATTTGGTGGGCCACTGTGAGATACAGGAAGCTGGACTAGATGGGCCTATGGCCTGATCCAGTGGGGCTGTTCTTATGTGCTCAGCAAAGTAGGTGGGACAAGTTAAATAAAAAATTAGAATTAAACTTCCACACAACAGACATTTCTGAAACTACTTACTTGCATGTACAGACCGTATGTTTATAATAGATTATAAAGCTCTTGTATGATAGAACCAGGCTTTATTTACCTTATATAATAACTGAAGTAATACTCTCATACTGCTCATTTGGCAAGAAATAATACAGTGTAAATGTTTTTGTAACTGAATGTTAGTAGAGATTTTAACAAAAATAGTAAAAGGATTCTGCCAAAATGTAAGCAGAATATGGTGACCAAGAATGCTATGAGTGAAAATAAAGAAATGAAACACTAGAACATTTCTGTGGTAATAAAATTTGTTTCTGTGTGCTATAGTCTGATATTGTTTCACAAACACTTATCAAAGCCTAAAGCTTTTAAAAGGGGACAGAAAAAGATGAGGCGGAAAGAACTAGTTACCAGGATCATATCTCTTGATGGGTACCCTACTTGACATACCATGAAAGTACTGATTTTTGAACAGTGCTGCATAACCAGTACACAAAATGAAAACTGATTCCCACAAGAAGACTCACAACCCAATCCTAACTAGCATTTGCACAACCAGGCCACTTGGCCTTTGCTGTATCCAGCGCTAGCTGGGAGCCAGCTGGAGGACTTCTTGGGGTAAGAGAATAATTTCCTCCATATCCCAATAACACCCCAGCTAGCCCTATGGGTCTACTCAGATCTCCGCCAGCTACTTAGCTGGCAGAATTCCGAGCAGCCCCTTGTACAGTCCCCATTCTGCCTTCCTCTGTCCAGAAACACCCCTGCTCACCTCCCCCCATGCCCCAGTGCTGCTTGGCAGCTTCCCTATCTGTGCTGGTGACCAGGGGCTTACCCCCTGGGTGACGCAAACATGTTTTATGGTATGTTCGCAACACCTTTGGCCAGTACAGCGGCCACTGTGCCAGCTGCATGAGCAGTTAGGATTGGGCCCTAAGGGATTGCGCCCTAAGTCACTTAAAAAGTTTAGGTGTTAAGAAGTTTCCATTTATAAAAACAATCTTTAAATTAGAGCCATTTGACTCTTAGGGCGCAATCCTAACCCCTTATGTCAGTGCTTTCCAGCACTGACATAAGGGCAATGCAGCTCTGAGGTAAGGGAACAAACATTCTCTTACTTGGAGGAAGCCTCTGTGAGTGACATCCAACTGCGGGATACAGCGCACGCCCCATTGGCACCGCTATGCCAGTGCCAGAAAGCACTGACATAAGGGGTTAGGATTGCGCCCTTAATTGAACTCAACGCTACAAAGATCCACATTTGCACCAGTGCAGGCTAATCTGAGTATTGTAGAATTTATGAGGTAGCTTCATTTGCAACTTCACTGAATTGCAATTATTTGAATTTTTCTACCTAGGCAGATGGGAGAAAAGCAGTATCATGGCAATTGCATGTTGGGGACAGATTTCATTGGGCACTGGCAAACTGGGCATTATCTTAGTAGATGGGGGGGGGTTGGTGGAACCACACTGGATTGTCAACATTCACCAGCAACAAACAGATATTTGAGGTATCCAGTGAGCTGCTAACAAATTGGTAGATGGGATTCTTATAAATAAAAGTAAACTTTTGAGGCAAAAATTTTAGGAGAACACAAAAACTAATTTTGTATGGGCACCATATTTCAATTCTACAACATTCAAGGTAAAGAGATCTGTAGTTTTAAAAAATAAACGCAACCATCAATGTAAGAACTTTCTCCCTCTTTTAATGAAGCTTCCACTCTACTCCTGTTCTTGATTATGTGAGGGTGAATAAAAAGAACACATAATGGGTTATCTAAATTGGTTCATTCATTTTCTTGGGTTTTTTTGGTCTCACTAAGATTACAATAAAATACAACTCTGAAGTGGTACAGAAGACTTCTTTGTTAAATCAGCACCTCTGAAGAGTCACTGACTGGAAACACATTGGGCTCAATAAAATACATCTTCAGTATGCCTTTGAGGATCCCTCATTCATTTTTTTTAAGGTGAAATTGGAATGACACAAAAGATCATCTCTGCTATGCAGGTGTTTTGCACTTTATCAGACCATTCAAAGGAACTCAAAGTGCTTCCAGTCATTTTCTGATTGCTGATGCCCCACTGTAGTTTAAAATACAAGAAGCCAATATATTGTGTAGAACATAGAATTGGTTCAGACTGCCAGTGCTGTCATGAAACAATGTGCTCCAGTGGCTTAGCACTGGTGCTGAGAATTGTCCCTGTTTAGTAGTAACTATTGGGGTTAATGCTTCTGCACTTGGGGAGAAAGGGAAATCAATACGGATCTATTCTGAAAGATGGAAGGAGAGTGTGGTGCCCAAAGTTCCCATCTACAAGATATAAAAAGGTGTCCCCCAACTTTACTAGCCATACACCATATGTATTTTGTAGTCAAACCTGAACTGAATAAAAGTTTAAACTCCGCTTGCTCTGAATATTAAATACTCAGTTCAGAATATATGTACATTCTATAAACTAATAACTATACTTGCACTATAATTCAGGCTGTAACACAGGTATTAAAGCTGTGTGTGTGAAATATGTATCCAGAGTATAACATTAATCTTGTAAAGATGTTTCTCTGCTATAGAACACAGTATTATCATCTTGCTGCTTCAGGGATATAAAGCCATAATAAATTGCTTTAGGGCAGAATTCTAATGGTCAGAATGAGGCTAGGCAATTAAGCCATAACTTTAAATTCACTATTGAGGTTAAAGGAAAAAGAGTTATGAGGACAAGGGCAATTGAATACTCAACTTTCAATCTAAGCCTTCGCTCCATCACAGATTCTGTTACCTAAATTGTGTCTTACTATTATAGTGGAAAGCTGGTTTTAACAGTATTTCATCTCTCTGCAGAGGAAGTAAGGAATGCTCTTTCAAGCAAAAGCTATACCCAGCTATCAAAATCTTTACTAAGAAAAATAAACTAATCAAGATTGATCTAAAGGGCCTCTGACATTCACAAACTCCACATGTTCACATTGCATTTCAGAAGAAAAACAGAGAGGGAGAAAGAGAGAAATGTGAGCAGTAGTTCTTTCAGTTTATAACTTCTAACAACTGATTTTGCTAGAGTACAAAATGAACAATGGAATAAAAAATTATTATTATTGAGCATTTAAAAGACAAATTACCTAGTGCTGTACTTTTGAAATTCCATCAGATCCAATCCTACATAAATACATTTGCTTGCTGAAGTCAATTAAGTCATTTATACCAGCACCAAAAATGAAAAAATACTAAGTGATATTAAGGATAGCAGAAATTAATCTTAAAATGGTAACTGACAGACCCATGTATTAAATATTTGTGCTGATATATCTGCTGGCAACGTTAGTGTAATGACATATTTTGTGAAAATGCACAGGGACTGTGATCAGTACATGTCATACAACCCAACCTAAAAAGAAACTCATACACTAGAGGACTTTCCAGATGATCAGATTATTGCACAACCAAACACTGAGTCATTTTTCTCATTTTTAACTGTTCATACACAGCACATGAAGTTAATTTCCACATTCACATTTCAGACAGTAAAGCTTCTTTCTTATGAAGAAAGTAAAATTTGTACACTCCATGTGGCTCAGGATTCATGAAATTTTCCTACAGAAATTACTTCTGTTTCTGGGTCATCACATTTTCTCAGCACTCAAGTCATATAATACATCATTGCATGGAAAATACAAGGATAATAATGGCATGGAACAGGTTTATAGTTCTTAGGCTCTACATACACAGGCCCTTAGTCCAATGACATGTCTAACACGTGGTTCCAAACTATGTTCAGGGGTGGGCTAGTAGACAAAATCCTCTGCCTCTCCATAGATGGTTAAATAGTGACTACATCCACGGTTCCCAAAATGTGCACTGCAGCACACTGGGTTGCCCCGGGTAAACTCAGGGGCACCATGGGATAGTTTAAATTTCAAAGGGAAACAGCAATGGAATCATAGAGTTGCTGTGAAAAAATTACCGGGAACTGTAGGGGTGCCATGAACTGAGAAAATTCGGGAACCTCTGGTCTACATCAAATGTAGGTCATCTGCAGGATAATGTTCATGACATCTCAATCAAGTAATATAACCCTTCACAATGCTTGTGCCATGCTTTGACCACAGAATCGTTGGCTAGCCTGAAAAGAGGAAACTTGTACAGCAACAGAAAAGTTTCAAAGTAAAATACAGTGAAACTCCCTGTCAATTCTACCTCTCTTCACCACACTGGCTCCCAGGGGTGACACCTGGGGTTCTCCAAAGATTGCTTGTCATTTTTACCTCCCACATATGCAGGCTAAGCACTTGCTCTTAATCAGACACAAAACTTTATTATTATTCTTTTTGCTGGTCTAAAAAGAATTTGTGTGAGTGTGTTTGTATTGTTAATAAGAATATTTATATACCACTTATTGATAAGAGTTGCTCACAAAGTGGTTTGCATGGCAAAATAAACCTTTAAACCAGCTTGAAATCAGTGTTTTTGTTGCTAAACCAGAGGTGCTTTCCCCACCTTTTACCGTCCTTTAGCGGTGCCAACTATAGAGGGGGTTGCAGACTATAGCGACCCCAGGTAAGTTTTAAAAAAACACTTCCCTTCCAGGAACAGCACGATCATGTTGCTGCCATCTCTGTCGTTACACTCCGTAAGGGAGCAACCCTAGCTTCCCTGGCTGGGCATTGTGACACTCCAGTTTGGAAACCTCTGCAATAAACAGTTTCCTGTTTCTAAGGGCTCACAATCTAAAAGAAATATAGAAGAGACACCACAACCATCACTGGAAAAGATACCATGCTTCCCCCCTCCTGAGAAAACAGCTTTCATATACCAGTTGCAGATTGCCTATGGATAAGAATATGTATACAGAACTATGCCGCAACATGTAAAAACTGATTAACCGGATAAATCACAAGTATTCATTTTCAAGATTAGATCAGCTTTTGTGTGTACGCACGCGCGTGATTTCACAACATAGGGATGCTCACACAAACCAAAGCTTAAAAAAATAAAGCCTAAAAATATGTAAAGAATTTTTAATTAAGTTTCAACATACAGCATTGTCGAGCATACTAGGACTCTCAGAGCAAACAATGACAATATTCTCTAGTTATAGGGCCAATGAACAGACACTGAAAAATTAGAAGCAAACAGGATGTCTTCTCTTTATTTTTAAATTCCTCCTCTCCTATTGCAGTTCTATTCCCAATTTTCCACAATTTTCTGCTTCACTAACTTAAAAGACATTTCCTTTAAGAAAACAGATGACAGACAACTTGAGTGACTGATTATATTGTGCCAACACTTTGTTTTTTTTCTTAGAGGCCTTGGTTTAAGAGGATGGATGTTAGTGTAAATGACAGAAAGGGAGCTTCACATAGGATTTCACTCCTGTTCAAAGACAAGCAAAGGCAACCGCACCGAGGAGCAATCAAGTTGACAAATGGATGCTGTGCAACCCTGTGCCTCCCACTGAAACCGGAGAGCCTGATTTACACAATATTTTCCCTGTAAACTGAAAGAGCAGCAAATTCTAGACAGACTTAATACTGCTTTGCTGTGTAATGGGTTGAGCTGATAATTCTTACCATATAATGAAATCTGATAATACTGGGGAGGAAAAAAAACACACCCAAAAGAATGGAACGCATTAACAGACTTGTAAAAATACACTTAAGACTTAACAAGTTTGATAAAGAGAAAAGAAAATAGTTTGGAGCAGGAGTATTTTTATATGGTTAAATTACCTAGGGTTAAATATGTCCCCTAATTCAGAAGAGTAGTTCCTATTTACAACCAACAGTATATCTAACAAATAAAAGCACTTGAATATCAAAGGCTTCAAACACACTGACGTGTTATACCCATTTTCCTCCAAATAGTATTTCACTGATAACCTGGACCATAAAAAGAAGAAAAAACAGCATTCATGTTAAGGTTTTTCCTCTTCTGAACACAATGTTTCTTAATTGTTTTAAATACTTTATTTTATATCTGTTTGCTCTCCTGTACCACAGTCATCAAAATATTTTGGAAAATAATGTCTCTCTCTCTCTCTCTCTCTCTCTCTCTCTCTCTCTCTCACACACACACAGAGTGTTTTCTAGATTGCACCATATGACCACTGACTACAATGGTAATCAGAAGTAGTTTTCACATATGTAAAAGCTGAACAATGAAAACATTTTAGGTTCCTATTTATTTGGCTGTTGTCATGAATAAAATAAATTTTAGGGGGGAAAAAGCCCCTATATAAACATTTCATTCTGAAGTGAATGAACCTCAACAGCTGCTGATTTGGTGACATTGAGAACCCCAGTGGAGATGTCCTGCTGAATTAACGTCTTGGAAATGTTAAAAAGAAACTTCAAACAGACCTTGTTTAGCAGGTGGTCAAAGCTTTCTCTCTGTGGGGATCATGTGAAGACTAGCAGAACAGTCACTCAGTCATGAATCAGACCTGTCAATAGTTGCCTATTTTCTCAACAGGTTTCTCAATCATACCCAAAATGCTTTCCTCCCACAACTTCCTACTCCAAGCAGCCTTTTTATAAACAACCATACATAGAGCAAAATTTCTTTTTGCTAATATCTTTTATGAATTGATTGCCTACTAACCAGACAATATGAATGCCACAGAATAAGTAGGAGTATAGATTTAAATCCACTGGTTATTAGATAACACCAACAATTGAGAAGGTATAATTGTTTATGGGGTATCTTTGCTGCTATTTGCATCTAAAATGGTGACTGCTGCTCAGTAGACAATTTGATTCCAAACACTGATGCTCATAAAAAATATCAGTACTATCTCGGCTTTAGCACTTCAGAATACAGGGAATTCAAATGTTTAAATGATTAAATGTTTCTCCATACAAAAATACATTCTTTGTATAATGAAACATAGATGCTGGGGAGAAGACTGAGAAAGATGAAATCCTGTCTATAGATTCCACCCACCCACACAGTGGGCCCTCAGTATCCACAGAGGATCCTCTCAGGATCCCCGTGGATACCCCCTGACATCATGGGAGGTTCCTCAAAAAGCCTCCTGGACACGACTGGAAGTAACTTCTTGTTGTGTCTGGAAGGTCTTCCGAGATGACTTCCACATGCCTCAGAACACCTCTGTGCAAAACCAAAGGTGCAAACTGGAAGTAACTTCTGGACACATCTAAGAAGCCTCCTGAGGCATGGGGAGGATGCATATATGAAGGACTAGACCCTTATTAGAAACCGTTCAGGAAAGTAACTACCTAGAAGGAAAATTAAGTTTTAATTGCTCTCATTATAGATATTTTCTGCAGGGAAAGTTAGCTTTTTCAAACAAGGATAAGGCTGAGATTCTAAAAGAAACAGTTATTGTTCACTACCAGGACTTACCTGTAAAGAAAGAAGTTCTACATACCCTCAGTTGTTTGGCACAAAGTTAAATTCTTTAAAAGAAACATTTTCTATAGGAATGTTTATCAATTTGCTTGCTCTTTATGATAGGCCTGAGAGGACCTTCTTATCTGTCTTGCTGCTATTCAGCTGGTGGTAATGCATGAGAGGGCCTTCTCTATGGTGATCTCTAGGAAGTGCAAGTTTGTACCCCAAGAGATCTGCCTACCCCCTACACTGACTGCCTTTTTGGCATTTATTGGCTATTTCAGAGGGTTTTTGATTCATTGCTTTTAATTTTGATTTATTTGCTGACTATTGGTTGCTTTCTTTTTTCCTGCTGCCATCAATCATGGGTGAAAAAAATACTGGATTGTATTACGTAATATTTTCTTATTTTTTATTTGATATAATCCACCTTGAACTTTCTTTTAAATGGAAAAGTGAGAGAAAAATATCTTAACTAAAATTAAGAATTTTGTGAACTACCCAAATTTGCCTCAATTCGCACCTTTACTAATAGCTCTGTTTCTTTATTAGAGGCCTATGAAGCTTGAAAACATGCTCCATTATCTGTCTATCCATGAAATCTCTGTGTGCATATTCATCATGTTATAAACAATAGTAGCAGCAATAAAAATAAATCAAAATAGCATGAACTTCTCTTCCTCAGTGCATGAACCTAAAAATACTTGTTAGAAGCCCTGTTTAGCCTAATGTGGAGATTTTCAACCTTTTCCAACTCACAGCACACCGATAAGGTGCTAGAATTGTCAAGGCACACTATCGGTTTTTTGACAATTAACAAGGTAACCATGCTGCCGGTGGGGGGATCACATCCCCCAATGGTCCTATTAGTAAATGACATTCCCCCAAACCTCCATGGCATACTTGGTAAAAGCTGTTTTGCTCATCTGTGATAGAAAGGAAGGAACCCATGATCATTGGATGCAGGATAGGAGGTCTAGTATTTTCTTCAGCTGACAGAGGGCAGGAAGAGGAACCCAAGGGGGTTCTTGCCTTACGATTGGCTGCAGAAGCCTAGGGAGGGGGAGGAGGCAGGGAAGGCAGTTCATACCTATCATGCTTTCTACTGCATGGGATGACTCCTTGGGGGAGAGGAAGAAGTCTCATTGAATGACCAGCTGCAGTGGGACTACTTCTAAGTAGAGCTGCCAAGGATCAAGTCATCCGGGTAAGCCTGGCAGCTGCTGTGCGTGACCCCTCCTCCCTCTTGCAGCTTCTGTCCTCGCTCTCTCACAGTCCCTCCCACTCATCCTGCCTTGTTTACAAATGGGCAGGGGCAGCAGGGGAGTGTTCAAAGAGAACTCCAACACACATACCTCTCAACAGCAGCCCCGTTTTTTCCACAGCAGGCTTTTCAAAGGGTAGGGTGACTCGGATTGACTTGGAAAGTGCCCCCATTATGATGCTTTTTCAAGTCATGTTGCAGGGGTGCAGTGACTCTAGACTCAACTCAAGCCACGCTGAACCTTCACATCCCAGATAAATTCCTTTTCCTATTCTCTTTCTCACACACATATAAATCCCTTCAAGAGTAGCAAAAGAAATGTATTGTGGCAAATTGTCAAAATGGAAATATAGAAGCATCTTCGTCAAGAAACCAATAGTCACAGAGTCACATCCAGAGTAATGCCTCCAACCATGAATGCAAGTTCCCTCTGAGAACAGAAAGATCATTTTGCTTGTGCAAACGGTCTGTGCATGAGTAGAACGCTCCCTTTCATTTTTTAAGGGAGCTTCCATTCACAGAGTGAGCTTTCGTTCACAGAAAGGTTACTCAATGTGACCCTAATGTGCAAGTCAAATATTAGAAGAAATAAAACTATGTCAATAAAAAGTCTCAGGTTTTGCTGTAATGTCTTCAAATCACAAGCCCCTTCATATAACACTTTCATAAACAATCTTCCTGAGGAAGTTAAATCTGCCAAGCACACTGGAGAGTTTAATAATTTCCAAGTGCCTCTGAGTGTCATGTCAATTGGAGCTAGAAAACAAAATTAGTTCAGCTTGATCATTCCAGCTGTACATCAAAATTTCTTCCATGCTGCTGGACAACATGAAAGTGCAGCAGTAGCTCCTGTCACCCTTGGCTTAAAAACTTATGACATGTTACCTCAGTGCAAAAAGCTTGTTTAACGACTATCTGTATCATCAGTGAGCTACATGTGCCATCTGCACTTTAACTTGAATTACCAGAAGAGAGGATTACAGAATCAAAGGGAATACTCATCAAATATAAACATCCCCTCATATTCTAATTTTAGGATGTAATAAACAAAAAGGCCCTCTCACGACTACCACAAAGTAGTCAGCAACATGCCTGCAATCACAATTTATCTGAGGCAGAAGACCTTTTCTTTCTTCATCATAAACTAGTGAGAGTTGCAGCAACATCTCTTTAATAATCTAACAAAGGCAAAATAATCAATGGTTTTTACTGGAATGAGGTACATTTTCAAGCCTAAAGTCCACTAAAATTTATGTTGAAGGTTATTTGAGAGATAATTTATTATGAAGATGGTGATTATTAAAAATATTCACATATCACTTTTCAGCAATAAAATAAAATAAAAGTTCACAAAGAGAAAAATACAACAAACAGTGACAAACAGGCTATACACTGCTATAGTTTCAGAGTACAGAGCATACTTGGTGATTTGCAAAAGCAAAGGCTCTTGCAGCCACGACTGGCTCTGAAGGCAAGGCAGAGGGGCTGCTTTACATAGGTATCCCTGTGCCTGAAAAAATTTAGCATTTTGCCACCCCTTTAGGAATGCCATTGTTTTCCTTAGCAAATAAATGTAGTCAATTTTCTCCAAAAAGAGTCATTATTATAACAGTGCCCTCAACATTTATTGGATTAATTCAAAAAGCCCATATAGCACATATAAAACTTCCAGTAATTAGGAAACTGGAGACAAAATGGCTTTTCAGACTCTCTGGATTTGAGCTCAGATGCCAAACTATGTTTCAGTTTTGATTTTTTTTTTTAAGTTCCCATCCTCTACTTGTGGAAAATTTTAAACACATGAAATCCATACAATTATACAGTTTCTTCCCCTCATAAATACATTGGTTATGTTGCATGCAGATGTGGCTGGGTGCGAAAATGGGCAGACAGACATGGCAGGGGTAAGTCCCTGAAAGCAATTACTGAACTACAATCAACATTTATATTAGGAAATGTGAGTATCTCTCTCTCCACTCCCACACTCTAATCCCAAGAGAGAAATTTGAGTAAAACTTACACCCATATTTTGTTTTGCATACATTCACCTGGAAGTTAAGGCCAACTAGGTTCACTGGGACTTATCAGATATGTATAAGATTTCACTAGTGTATTGCAAATATACTTACTTTGAATCGAGCTCTATTGATTAGAATGAAACAAACTTCAGTGTACGGGATTTTAGGATGACAATAATAAAGTCAAAAAATTCAATACTATGCTGCATTAGGAACTCGTTAGCTGCAAATGACAGAAAATACACAAATCTTGATCATATTTTCAGGATTGGGAGATCCCAATTATCATTCAGGCTGTCCTTACAGCACAGCTCAGTAGCTGGAATGCATTTGGGTAATAATTTGTTTAAAAATTGTTAATTGAAATTAAAATTCATAATAATATTGGTCAGGTGTCAACAGTATTAAAGATACAGTTCTGCCTCACATCAGGGCTTTTAGGTTCTTCCTTTTAGCAGCAGCATCCCATGGATGGGGCCCCTATGAACAGGCAAACTGAGAAGCTCAAAAGGTTACACGAAAGGGAAGTATCCCCCTTGAGTGCCTGTGGAAGCACGCAGTCCTGATCCCATTGCATCATGACAATATTCATAATGGTTTTTCCCACAACCAGATAACATTAGGCAAATAGGAAAAGAGAAATCAAGAATGGGACAAGAATACTATCTTTTCACTTCATCTGGTGGCTTCAGAAGAATTTGGAGTGCTATTGCGAATGCAATGGGTATGCAATATCCAATGTGGAGGTGCGTAACTTTGGATATAAAGAAAACAGAAACAAGACATGAATGAACTGCAACTATTACACTGTGTAACAAAACTTGAACAATTTTGTGTTTATCTGAATATTTTGATGTCTATTATTAATTTTGGTATGAGGATTTTAAAAATGCTGCTATTTTTGGAGTAGCATCAATAGATTGGACACAGTTTATGCTATGCAATTGTATAATACAAGATGTATTACAATGCATTAGGCAATAGGATAGATAAAAACACAAAATTTAGGATGACTAAAAAGGTGTTGATGATACAAAAAAACTAAGATTACAGTTGCAGAAACATTAAAAGTTCAACATTTTTACACATTGTTATGCTAGAGTTTCACACAGATCAAAAGAATGTCTGAATCCATGTAAAATGTATGATAAATAACATTTAAAGTGTTTTAAAGCTTGAAAAGTTTAGATTTGGTAGGCGTATGTCTAGGAAAATTTTATATAATTTAAAAATTATACAAAAAGTAGTAAGAATGGTAGGAAAAGGGTAATTTCCAGTTGTTAAAAATGCTTGTAAATTTTTAAAGATGTTTAATACATACATTAAAATTCTGAGAAATATCTAAACAAAGCATGCTTTACTGTTAAAAATTAGAAGCTAAGAATTGGAGTTCTGAGAAGCATTTCCAAAACAAATCAAATAAGGGATAAAGTTGAAAGAAAAAGAACTGAACAGATGCACCAAGAACCGGGTTTTAAAAGGGCGTCACTTGCACAGTTTATATTTTAGAAGCCAGTTGGGATGATGGCTTGTTAACTTTATTTAGCAAATGTACAACTACTACAGTTTTCTAATTGTGTCTGTGTTTTTAAAGGGGAAGTTTACACAATAGAAGTTCTTTTCCTATTCCCAAATTAATTACTTTGAAATATCTCTCAGATTACATCAGTTTCTTACTCATGGTCATGTTGTAAGATGGCATCTATTGTAGATCATTAGTGATGCATTAAATTAGTTGTTTACATTATAAAGTCTAAACATAGGAGAATCTTTTGTGTGGGGTCTTCAAAGATTCCTTGTCTAATAAAGCCTCCTGAAACAAGTAAAGTTGTCTTTTTTGTTTAGTTAATGCACCACTGGAGAACCTAAAGATCTGTAATCTGGTTGCTATCTCAGACTGAAAATTATAGAACATTAGAAGTTGTTCCTGTGAGGAATTTATATCTCTTATATATCTTCTTTTTTTTTTTAACAGAGCATGATCTGTCAGAAGATTTGAAGGACTAAGTTGTATGAGTTTTGACAGATGTATGTTTGTGATAGCAAAAAATGATATTTGAGCACAAGGAAAAGAGGCCAGGGTTTTAATTTTTCCTAGGCTACAAGCTAGGAAGAACTTATGCAAGCAGACTTGCATTGAATTCAGTGCAGTTTCATTAACATAACTGTTTTCATACTGCAACACTCAAACCACTCTTCCAAACTGTGCAACAGTTTCTTTAAAAATTATTCTAATTACTGCAATTAATCATTAGAACTAGCATCCCAGTATGCAATAACTAGCCATCATTCAAAGGGCTACATAATCTGCACATTCACTGAAATGCAATATTTATTTAAAGTATTTATATACCGCTTTTCAACAACAAAAAGTTCATAAAATAATTTACAAAGAAAAACAAAATGGTTCCCTATTTCAAAAAGTCTCATCAAAAGCTTGCAGAAGATATTGTGCTTCAAATTGATAATACTGATAAAACTTTCAGCCCTAATCTTCAGAAAACCCCATCCAACAGTTTCAAGTAGATGTTACCATGGGAAACAAGATGGAACCTTATGACAGTTGACATGACCAAAGCCGATCGCCTTCTATCAAATCAAAATATGATACTATCTAAGAGGGGGCAGCTAGATTTAGTCATCAACAACGCCTACTGTTTAAGTATCATATGTTAAATATTCCCCCCACGAGAGCGCGCGCGCACACACAAAAACTAACTCAGCTATTTTCTCCCTTAACAAAGAACTTACCACTATGTAAAAATAGTAGAAACACACTAACAGTTCAATTCTTATGTATGCCTTCTGCTGACAGAAGGTCCACTCTGTGAGCACTGAGGCTGCAGCAACAATGCAAAAAGCCTGACAACTGCATGTTGTCACCCAGACACCCTGAAGGAGGTGAATTGGCATGGAGGGGGTGGGCTGTGGGTGGGAAGGGGGAGGATTATGCAGGGATTGGAGCTGCTGGGAGGTGTGTCAGGGAAGACAGGGGCAGTTACTGGCAGCAATGGTGCTGCTGATATTCTATGCCCCCACCTGGTCTTGCCACACTCCCTTGGACCCACTCAAAACTGTGCCAGTCAAAGAGCTGGTGCAGATCCAAGTAGAACCATTGGGGATTATGGACTGGCAGAGTAGGAAAGCAAAAATTTCATTTACTTACCTCTCCATTGTGGTCACGGTCCCCAGAAAGCCAGCAGGATGTAGCGGAGACTGTGTCAGCACTGCAGCAGCCCGCAGACTAGCCGAGGATAGGATTGGTGCATAAGTTATTCACAAACAGATATCAGATACTATTTGCTTTGTCCATGAAATCCCTCTTGCATACAGTCTTGTGTGAGGTTATACGGAGAAACCGTGATCTGAATGGGACTTTATACAGAGCCTGACTGTAGCCATTTCCATAAGTAGAGTGGCAATTCTTAAAGCTGCTATAATCAGAGGAACGGCTGCACATGGTTTCCATACATGAAAAACCACATGGGGGAAAAGACAGCTGGTTTGCATGTGTGAGACAGCCCATTGCCACAAATAAAACCAGAAATAACCTGAACATTTGAGACCAAAATATATCTGTTCCTCATGGAATTTTTAAAAGAAAATGATACTCTATAAAGCAAAATTTAAAAGTAGGCCAGGAGTATATCTTTCCATATATCCCACAGCAAAGAAACAAAAGACAGTATGAAGTGCAATAAATACAATTCCAAACAAATAAGCAGGTAATGGTTTGCTTTTGAGTTTCTTTCTGTATGAATGGACAGGGGTGCCAAACCTGTTTCATACAATGGGCTGAATAGCATTTATGATGCCTCCTGAGAGCTAGAAGTGATGTCATTGATAAGGAAGTGATGCCATTAAATAAGTACTTTTTTCTCACTTAGGAACTCATTAGCTGTAAATGACAAGATGTGGGCGAGCCCAATTATCATGCAGGCTGCCCTTTCAGCAGTGACAGCTCGCATAGCTCAGTAGCTGATGGTGATGCTGGGAGAGCCTGAGGGCTGGATAACGAGCTTCTGTGCCCACATCTGGCTTGCGGGCCTTATTTTTGACATCCCTGCCCAAGGACAAAGATGTTACATTTCTTGGAATTTCCAATTTTGGAATTACTGCACTTGCACAGTACGAAGCCATAGCAGGTTTTTTAACAGAGTTTCTCAATTTTTTTCTTCAACAGCAATTCTACCCCTTTTAAGCATGGCAAGCACTGCTCTGTGAGATCACACCAATGAGCCATCTCATCCAGTGGTCAACCAAATGCTTCTACATTTGGAGCCCACAAGAGAGAATGAAGGCAAAAGCCCTTCCATGATTCTTGCTCCCCAGCAACTGATATCCAGGGCCCAGTCCTATCCAGCTTTCCAGCACTGATGAAGCTGTGCCAATTAGACAGGTGCTGCATCCTGCAGTGGGGGGGGGGGCAGTCACTGAGGCCTCCTCAAGATAAAAGAGTATTTGTTCCTTATCTCTCAGGGCTGCATTGCAATTGCATCAGTGCTGGAAAGTTGGATAGGATTGGGTCCTCAGTGGCACGAGCTTCTGAATCTAGAAGCTCCATTTATAGCTATCATGGCCAATAACCATTCATATACTTAAAAAAAACTGTCTAATCCCCTTTTGAAACTGTCTATATAATGATCACCACCACCAACCCTAACGGTTTTTAGATGCCATTTTAAAACATTTGTTATTTATGCAGGTTTTTAATGGCATTTGGGACCACTTGGGAGTATTTACTATTTCTGGATTTAAGCATGACTTAAAGCTGTTGATAACTTTTAATTTGCCTTTGCTCTTCCTGCTATATTTATGGTTTTCTGCTTATATTTGTATTGTTATGGATTTTGATCATGTTTGAAGTTGCCTTAAAAACAGAGACTGAAAAGAGGAATATAAATAGTTTGGATTAATTAATCTAATCATACATGCCTTGGGAAGCAGTTCTTTGTGAGTGGATAGCTAAAATATCATGATTTAATTTTTGTTCTGTGTGTTGGCAACCTTCAGCCTCGAAAGACTATGGTATCGCGCTCTGAATGGTGGTTCTGGAACAGCAGGAGTTTCCATAACGGGCAGGGCAGCTGGATCGAAAGACAAGCAAGATTAAGAAAAGGGGTATGATGTTTGATAACAAGATGTTATCTGAGAGCAAGGAGGAGGCTCTGAAGAAGCACTGTTTAGCACAAAACTCAAGGGGCCTGGGCTGGAGGGGGAGCAGATGGCTCTAAGCCACCTGCCTGCTTCTCCTGCAGTGAGGCCACTTCATCCCCAGTTTAATTTTAAACATCAGCCTAAATTATGATGCTCTAAATTACGTTGGCAAGAACAATCTCCTAGCAACTTTTCTACTGGCCAGGTATTAGTAACAGTGGAACAAATTGTGCTACAGCCAACTCTCCCCCTTTGCAATCTTAGTTCTAAGAAAATATGGCAAGGAAAAAAATGAGGCAGAGCAGGCTTCTTTACTTCATGTCAGGGATATTCCTAGTCTAGAGGAATCCCATGTTACTCCTCTACACCTATTACTCCATGTTACACCTTCACAGATGCCATGTGCTTGTGACACTATAATGGTATTAGGAGTTCATAATAATTACTGCTACAATGTCAGCATCCATGAGGAGCAGACTTGGTATGAATTTACTCTGGGGTCCCCAGGTAAGGTCACAATCACAGTGGTTAAAGAGTAGCAAAAGACTCCTCTAATTTGCCATACAATCAAGTGAAGTGAGTACATGTTCTAATATAAACTGTATGTTACCAGCTGATGGTAGTTACTCTGGCAACTTATCATGGGAACCTGATCTTTTGTACATGACGTGATCTTTAGCAAAGGCAACAATTACTAATTGTGAAGAAGTTTCCATAAATGTATATGGTATGAAACAAGCAGAAACAGGATGAAAAGATTAGAATTGTACAATTACTTGTTAATTGAGAAGTTAAAAGAAGTAGAAGGTGTCGCAAAATGAAGTTACAACTTGGAGTAAGAGATATCTGCAGCATACCTATTTTTAACAACTGAAATCACTTCACAACAAAGCAGCAATAACCATGTGTGAACAGAGATGGAAACATCCTGCATTTAGTTGTTTTATCTTAGCCTTAAAGTACAAACTAGAATAAATAGCTAGTTATTATTTCTGTATTGCAAGACTACTTTTTTAAAAATATAAAAATTCCTTTATATTTAACAGCTGAAGAAGAGGTACACACCTTGTCCATAATGACAAGCTACTGAGAAGCATTCACATGCATAAATTCTTCTCTGTGATACAATTTTCACCAGCAAAATTAGCAAAAGTAACAAAGCACAAAAAACACACTCAGAAACACAAAACACATTGAAATGATAATTTCCAGAAAAAGGAACATCTCTCATGTTCCACGAGGATTGATGAGGTACATCAATTATAGTATGTAAGCTGAAAAGTGGTTAAATCAGAGATATTTATTTTAAACAGAACATTTGGGGCCTAATCCAATCCTCCCACCACACTGATGCAGCCATGCCAAAAACAAGCACACTCTGTCTGGGGGAGGGGGTGGATGAGGAGGCTTCAGAGGTGAAAGGGGAATTACCCCTTATCCCTCTGTATGCCCCCCATTCCACAGTGGGTTTCATCAGATCTGTGCCAGCTGTGTAGCTGGTGCAAATCCAAGAAAGGGCAGGGAGGCTGCAAAAAGAGGGGATAGGAGCTGGTGTGTGCCATTGCCACTGGATCTGTCCCTTCATGTAGCCTCCCTGCTACCCATTCTTCTCCCTGCTCCATCAGGTGCAGTGGGAACCGGCAACAACCAAGGACTGCTGCCACCTATTGTGGCTGCGTTCCCAAAATGGCTGCCAAAAGAGTGCTCCATGTTCTGTTGGCAGCTTTTTTGCAACAGTGGAAGTAGCTTCCACGGTCGCAACGCTCTCCAGCCAGCAGATCAATCCTATCCAGGATTGGACTGTTTAAGCCCCAATTCAATGGCCTGTAATGGTAGGCAAAAGTTGATCCAAGTGTGTGATCCACGATCTCCTTTTAGTACAAGTCCTCAGAACATGACACAATAAGAGAAAGAACATCATTTTTAGCAACCAAAGTATCAAAGTATGCATCTTGGTTAGTAGAATAGAGTCAGCTAGTCTAACAGGGCGTATACAAATAGGCTTGACACGTGATACCTCTCTCTTTGAATGAAGACCACTGAGCAAATAACCACACTATCCTGCTTGTTCATGAGTCATATTTACCACATCTCCTACTGTAAGAAGGATTTTAGCACACCTCAAGCACAGATCTGTGGTAATGACTATACACATGCACACAGAGTTAAAATGATAATCAGAACGGGCTCTTCAGATGAGTTTCAACCTGTACTACAAGAAAGGGTACTGTGGCATCAAAAGAAAAGACATGAAGAAATCACAGGCAGGCTCAGTGGCGTCACTAGGATTTGCGTCATCTGGTGCGGGAGGCCTGTGCGTCACCCCATGTAGTAAACTTTTAGCACTGGGACCCACTTTTTAGAATGACAATCTGTCCAGGACCTATTGGAAGTGATGTCATGGCCAGAAGTGATATCATCAAGCAAATTAAAATAATTATAAATAATTAAATTAAAATAAAATAATTAAATAAGGGGGAGCCAATCCTGTTCCACCAAGTGAATCTGCTCTGAAGTAAGTCCTATTGTGGTCAATGGGGCTTACTCTCAGGAAAGTGTGGGCAGGATTGCAGCCTGTGAGCCCAAGCCTATGCATGTCTACTCTGAAGTAAGTTCCATAGTGGTCAATGAAGCTTACACTGTAGTCTGCCTGCAATAACCCCCCCCCCAAGAATCAGTGAGATTTCCAGCCCTCCCCAGTGCCCAGTTTAAAGTTCTTCTATTTCAAGCAGATCAAGATAGACTCACCTGGCTTTGCAAGTACAAAATAGAAAACTTTCCACTTACCACTCAACCCTCTTTTTTGTCTTTTTTAGTGGGGGGGGGGGGAAGGCTGCCTTCTGTTGCACTCCAGCTCCATTGGATTGGGACCCTTCTGGTGTCCTCACATTCCCCTTTGCCTGGCCTGACCACCAGCCAAGGTACATCTGCCTACTCGCAAGTAAACGTGACTGTAAGGCTGCTTTGCTTTCCATAGGGCTCCACAGACTGGGAGGGAGGCAGCTGAGAGGGAGGAACCTCCTTCTCGGGTGTTTTTTTGGGCTGCACTCATTGGATAAGGACCATTCTGATGTCTTTAGAGCCTCTCAGACTGCCTCGACTAAGGCAAGTCCACCTACTCGCGAGTAAACGCGGCCACGTGGCTTCGTTTCTGGCTCAGAATCGCAGCAGGGGGGAGCTTCTCGAGTGTTTTTTGGGGGCTTCATTCATTGGATCGGGACCATTGTGGTGTCATTGGATTTCTCTCAGCCTGCCCTGACGGACTATGGCAAGTATGCCTACTTGCAAGTAAACACGCAATACGACTCGCTTTCACTTTCCATAGGGCTCCATGCATTTTTTCCTTCCAGTATTTTAGCCATAACTTTGGAACGAAAGGAGCTATTTCAATTCTGTTTTTTACGCTGCACTTTGCTGGCCATTCCGCATCCAACGGTGTATGGCATGATTTGGTAGCTCCTAACCCCGTGATGTTAGTGCGTCCTACCCCCAGGGTGCGTCACCCCCCAGTGCGTCACCTGGTGTGGCCCGCACCCCTCTAGCGATGCCAGTGGGCAGGCTGAACAAACTACTTCCAGAAAGTGGTCAAGTCTTGCTGGAGTGGGTGGTAGGCGTTTTTGTAGTGCTTCAGCATTGTCAAGTGGTGGTTATGGCTGGAATTGGCTGCATTTGTTTATTGTTGTTTATTTGTTTATTGCTATTTGTTATTCTGAGATTTATTTATAACAAATCTATTACAAAAAGGCTGGCTTTGAACTGAACTCACAGTATAATAGATGGAGGCAGTATGGGTAAAATGATTGTATAATCCATGAGCTATGCAGTCTTGTTTGTCTTAGGTAAAGCCCATGACATGGGCCAAGCAATTTCAGTGACTGACAAGTGAGAAAACTGGATGGCAAACAGGATCTTGGCAAGATAATTTACTACATGACAAATGCACAAGCTATGAAAAATGATCAAGGAAATACTCCATACGTTTCTGTGGGTGGAACATGTTTATATATTTATATAATTAGTTTGGCAATTGAGCAACTTTGCTAAAAATATACTTACTATTTATATAATTATTTTGAGAACTGAGCAACTTCACTGAACAAAAGAAAAACCAGTCATCAAATTATCTGTGACCAGATACATTAGAAGTGGAAGCATAGCTTGGAACACTTATGAGCTGCAATCATGGTGAAAGTAAAAATACTTGTATCAATTATATATTTTAACTTTGGCTGAGATGGAACATCTGTCAGTCATTGACTAGGGACCTAGGGCCATTGAGAGGTCCACGAATGAGTTCTGAGCCCTGGACCAGTGTGCACCTTTGAGAAATAGTGGCAACAGTGGATTCATCACTGCCCTCTCTCACCATCTCCATCTGTGAATCAACTTCCTGCAGAGGCCCTTGTATCATCACAGGGGTCTCTGGAGGGGGGTTGCAGGAAGAGATGTTGTGCTTACCAGAGTGTAAGTAGAAGCCTGAAGTGCTTTGCAGTGGCTATGCTAGCAAACACCACCTTTTTTAAAAACAAGGCAACATTACTATCACTGCATCTGCATTATAGTCATGCAGTGACAGGATGGGGGCACTGCACTGTTGTGAAAAAAGGTGGCCACCAGGATAGGCACCACTCAGTACTCTTGACCACTGCCACCTTGCTGTCCAGGTAAGCCACCATTAGTTCTCTGGGGCCCACCAGGCAGTAGGTTGAGAGTCCCTTAGAATCTGGTGCCAACCCTGCAACCAGTATCTGTGGCCTCTACAGATTACACAAAGGCATATGATGAGAGAGAACTCTTGTAGCAAGTTCTCTCTCTCAACTGTAGGCTGCTGTATCCATCTCATGCCAAATTCTATGAGCTCCCAATGTGAATCTCTACTTCATAAGACCAAGCAACAAACAGTAATCATGGTGATTGTATTTTGCTATAGGAGACTTTCTTGGAAAGCACCACAGGTACTTCAAATGACCTTTAAATGTTAGTAGACATTGTTATACATTTTTCACAAGGTGGACATCTCAACTGAAACTTTCTTATTGCAAAATGCTCCACTGAAATGGCACAGAGCCAGTTAGCTTGCTAGCAATTAATTCTTATGAAATGTACTGATTTAGTTACTACAAGAAAGTTCAAGAAAGAGGTAAGTGGACCATCTGGAGACTCAACAAAATGGCTTTCTTTTGCCCCATTCTTCTGTGTTAGTACTATTCTTTCATGTCTTTCATGTTGAAAGGCTTTTTCTTTAAATAGAATTCTCCCATCTAATATGACGAAACAGGAAAAGAAGAGGAGAAAAGACAGAGGTGAGAGCTTTGTGGTGATGCAGTGAAGTGGTGAGAGATGGTATCTAATCAATAACCTTACCTTGTTAACAAAGCTACTAAAGTAGTATGCTTCTGAAAACCCACTGCTAGAAAGCAACAACAGGATAGGGCTATTGCACTCATTTGTTTTATTATCATCATCATCGGTAGTATCACAGCCCACCAAATGTTTGGAATGGGATTTTTGGGTGCTCACTAGTTTGAATTCTACCCAAGAGTTTAACAACTGGTGAGATATCATTGTATAATGTTAGATGTTCCTAGTAATACAGCTTGTTGCAGTTGTTCAGCTGTTACCATATCAATGCTATATTGTCCAGATATTTCTTAAGGGTCTAGTGCACCAGTGACGATAGGGGTGGTTGTTGCTTTCTTTCCCCAAAGGTACTGAATTTCAATTTCCAGGTCTTTGTATTTTGTGATCTTTCCCAATTGTTTCTCTTCAATTTGATGATTAACGTAAATTTTAGACTGTATTTCCAAGAGATCAAAGTGGTTTACATAAATAGAAGGGAATAACAATTCTAAACCTAATTAAAACAATATCTTTATACCCTAAAATAACATATTTTGATTGTGGGCTGCCTAGACATTGATCACTGTGGGAAACAGGATGCTGGTCTTGACAGATCCTTGGTCCAATCTAGCATGGCTCTTATGATGAAGTGGTTTTTGAAAATAGTATGAAGTTCAGAAAGTGCTGGTCTAAAAGGCCAATTTAGTGTGTACTTTCTCTATTGCAGCACTTCCTGTACGGCCTCCAATGTAAAGAGACAAAAGCAGGTAGAAGCCAAATCAGAAAAATCAGTGTTCTATGCCCATTTTGAAGAATGGGAACTACACAAAATTTTTAAAATAAAAAGAGGTTCAGCATAATTCTTAGCAGAAAGTACCTGCTACTTCAATATGTGGGCAATATGTGGAAGTTGAACTCACTTCCTGTTTTCCAATCTATAAACAGGAAGTAGGTTCCAAGCTTTTTTAGAAGCTTGGGGGGGGGGTCCTGCAGAGGCTTCCTAAGGAGGCAGGAGCTGGCTAAGCTAAGTGAAAATCACCTCCGAACAGCCCCAGCAATGGCATGATCCTGGAGATTGTGCTGCTCCCTTTGCCCTGCCCCGCACACACTTACCTTGGTTCTGAAGTTTCGAGGGCTTTGAGAACCAAGTCTATAAGGTTAAAGAGGGCTTTCATTTAGGAAAAAAAAGGTCAAATAAGGGAGAGATGGAAAAGGCTTATAAAATTATGGTTGACATGGAGACAGCAGATACAGAGGTTTCACTTGGGAGATTTTCACTTACTAGAACTTGGAAAAACTTACACATTGATAGTAGGTTCAAGGTTGACAAAAGGACAACATACAGCAAACAAATTATGGAATTTGAAACTACAAGATGGCTATGAACATAGCTTGGATGTTATTCTAAAGCAGGGGTGCCCAAACCCCGGCCCTGGGGCCACTTTCAGCCCTCGAGGCCTTTCAATGCGGCCCTCAGGGAGTCCCCGGTCTCCAATGAGCCTCTGGCCCTCCGGAGATTTGTTGAAGCCCACACTGGCCCGATGCAACTGCTCTCAGCGTGAGGGCGACTGTCTGACCTCTTGCATGAGCTTGTTGTTTCACATCTGTGATACAGTAGTGGCAGCAAAGGAAAGACCAGCCTTGCTTTGTGCAAGGCCTTTTATAGGCCTTGAGCTATTGCAAGACCTTCATTCATTAATATAAATTCATCTTTAATATATTCATTTATGTAAACTTATGTAAATTTATTCAAATTTTAAATGTAAATTAATTTTTTTTTGCCCGGCCCCCAACACAGTGTCAGAGAGATTATGTGGCCCTCCTGCCAAAAATTTTGGACACCCCTGTTCTAAAGCATCAGATAAATTTTTGGATGGTAAAGTTGAATGGACAACAGCTATTACCCAAGACAACTAATTAATGAAAACTCCATGTTCAGAGAAACCTTATCCAATGAGAAGATGCTCGAGACAAACACAGTCATCATCATCATGTGTGTAAGGCTAATAAATTATTCATCCGTCTTTTAAAAGGTCAAGCCCTATAGACACCCATCACAATGTATCAAATACTTACTGTAAAAGTATTAACATATATTCATGCTTCTATGATAACTGAAACAAGATTGTTTTGGCTTTTCATTATGCGCAGTATGATTTAAATCAATGATTTTCAGCCTTTTTCATTTCACGGCACACTGACAAGGCACTAAAATTGTAAAGACATGTTATCATTTTTTTTTACCATTGACAAGGCACATCACACTGCCAGTGAGGGGCTCACATCTCCCAATGGCCCTACTAATGAATGACACTCCATCAAACTTGAGTGGCACACATGCAGATAATTTGTGGCACACCAGTGTGAAACGGCACACTGATCAAAAATTGATGGCTTAAATCCTAGATAAACGAAGGCCTTTCACATCATTAGCTTGGTATTTTCTCCTTATTCATCGGTTCTGTTAGTTGGAATGCAGAATAAGGTCTTTTTGGTAGGAGGTCCCCAATTTGGAATTCTCTGTTTCAGGATGCCAAGATGCCTGGCCCTGACACTGTTCCTTCTATTTTGCTCACCACCATTATTTTACTGTAGTTTGTTTTAAATGATTTATTACTTTTATTAATTTATTTGCATGGGTTTTTGTATTTTTCATCTACAATTGTAGATCCCTCAGGGGGTCCTTGTTAGGACCAAAAAATAGCATATAAATATTTTAGATAGTGAAATAAATTAAAAGGTAAGGGTTTTTGAAAATGATGTTGTTTATTTTACTCAGATGTAAGCCACTTTGTTCAGTAAGACTTAGAGCCCAATCTTGTGGTCTGTGGCATGGGTCCGGGCCGTGGCCCACAGTCACAAACGTGCCGTAAGGCACGTTTGCAGGGCTCACCGCCGGGCTCCCGCTGGTGCTAGCCCAGTGCCAGCCGGGTTGTGGAACAGGAGGTGGGGCGTGGACAGGGGTGTGGGGGAGGCATTCTGGGGAGAGGGGAGGCCAGTGGGGGCAGGCGGGAGGCATGTCGGGGGGAGGGAGAGAGGTGGATCCGTGGAGCTGTGCTCCACAGAATCCAGGGCGCTCATGCAAGGCTGCGCACCCTACATGAGTGCCTTTACTTTAGCGCCGACCTTTTGGTCGGCACTAAAGAGAGTAGCTCCATTGCGGGGCTGCTTACCTTACTTGGGGGAAGGGGACAAATGTCCCCTTCTCCAGAGGCGCCTCCCACGGGAGGCTCAGGATTCGGCGGTAGCCCTCCACAGAGCCGCCAAGCCTGGGCGTTGCAGGCAGCTCAGGATTGGGCTGTCAGTTTGAAATCCTATCTTTCTAACTAGAAACAAATACCTGTAATTATCAGGAATTAAATTCTAAATAATCACAATCATCTTGTGTCTAAAAAGTGTATTTTCTTCCTATTTTAAATGACAGCAGAGGTATAAATCATGAGTATAAAGATGCCTAAAAAGCCATTTGAAGACATCCATCTTAGATATAGCCTGCAGAGATTAAAAAACCAAAAGAAAGAAGTGGATTGAAGGTGTATTTCAATACCTGGTCATGGCTGATTTCAGTGGAGCTTCCAATACCATGGAAAGTCATCTGTACAGGAGACAGTGTTAAACACGTAATGCATTCTTTGCCATTCTGTCTGTCACTGTAGTGCACCTGAAAAAGAACAAGACACACCATGTGGTAAACTCTAATTTATTCAAGAATATTTCTAAAATCAGGTTGTGGGGATTGGGGCAGGGGGCATATCCCTATGTCATGGCCAAAATTGGTACATTATGTCACATTGAGGAAAAAAAACCAGGCATACAGAGACCAACCAAAAGTCTCCTTACCAGTCAGTGGCTAATTCCCCACATATAGCATGTAGCTCAGGGTTTAATAGGACTAGAGCAGGGGTCTCCGAACCCCAGCCCGGGGACCAGATGTGGCCTGTGGAGAGTCTCTATTCGGCCCACGGCCAGCTTCTGATCCCCTGAGAGCCTCTGGCCCAGTTGACCAAACAGAACCAGAGTTGTGCTTGTGTGTGCTTTATTTCCTAGGCTATATTGGTGCTTGGAGAAAATGTGGACACTTGAGCCCATTCATTCATTCATTCATCTAAGTTCCATCTCTAATGTATTTATTTAAATTTTATATTTAATTTTTTTCCGGCCCTCAACACTGTGCCAGATATTTGATGCAGCCCTTTGGCCGAAAAGTTTAGAGACTCCTGGGCTAGAGCACAGCTCTGATAAATCAACCACAGGCAGATAAAGAGTTAAAACACAAAAAGTGTTTATTAAAAGTAGAAAAAGCATGGTGGGAAATGGGATTGGATTATACAAAAAAAAATTTTTTTTAAAGCAGGCTTAGGAAATGAGTTGAACTTCAGAAATGCCCAAGTGCTGATTTTAGCAAAAAAGTACATGTAGAAAGTTACATGCAATCTTAAAAGCAAAATAGTTTCCTAGAGCATATTAGTCTCACTGTTCCCTAACTGTACATACTCCAAGGTCATTCTGAAGAGTCTATTGTGCCTCTATGATTCCCAGGAGGAAAGTGAGAGATGAGGCACTCTCTGTGGGAAGTAAGCCAGAACACAAACAGATCCTTAGGCTCGAACAAGAAACTTTAAGTTGATGATTCACTAATTAGAGAACATGGGGCCACATGTGTTTTGTTGTCTTAAAAGTCTGATCTACTCTTGGGTATATTTGAAGAGCTGAATCAAAAAACGACATCGGTTTTGTCCGATTGGTTCTCATTTTGGGGGTATGGCATAGCCACCTTATATGCCGACTCAAACATCTTTTTGGCTTCCTCACTAGGAAGCTGCTTGATTCAGCATAAAAGATGGCTATGCCATATCCTCAAAATGAGAGCCAATCAGGCAAAACTGATGTCATTCGTGGATTCAGCACCCCCAAAATATCCTAAATTTGTTCAAACATCCTTGGCAACTAAACAAAGTGTTTTCTTCTTCTTCTTCCTTTTGGTAGGCCTATGTAATTTATGACCACCTGGGCATTTCCACTTGCCCTGTCCTTCGACGCCCTATCAGCTGGTACATACCAATCCTAGAAAGGCTGACTAGGGCTATTGCCATGGCTAGACCCAGATGAAGTCAGCGAATCCACAAAGTATCTATTTGACCATGAAGTCTTTCTGCAATGGCATGGATTTCAAACTGTCCCAAGGAAGCCTCTTTTTCAAAGAACCTTACACTTAGACTTCCCTTAAGAGAAATAGATGGGGAAAAAGAAGGGAACATAGGGAGCTCAATCATCACACAGGTGAAAAAAGTTCTGGAGCACATCCAAGTGCAGATTGCTCAGTTCATCCCTGTCCCAGTGGAAGAATAAAAAAGCTGAAGAAGCCCTAGCTGGATAATGCCTTGGGCTCTTGGCACTAACTTAGGAAAGGAGATTGAGCAAAGCATGATACATGGGAAGAACAAAAAAGCTAGCTGATTGAATATGTGAGAAAACCATAATTTCTCTCTAGTGCATTGCCAATCACACTGTTAGTGCCAAGAATGGAGATTACTCAATGCCTTCAGTGAACACTGTACACCAGTGGTTCTCAAACTGGTGGGTCACAACCCACCAGTTTGTGTAATGATGCCCCGATCCCTTTAATGGAACTGCCTCCGCCCCCATAAAGACTTGCCCTGGGAGTAAATCTCCTGGGAAGTTTGAGAAACACTGTTGTACAGTATTTGGCTGTAGTATGCTGGCTGGCAGCTATTTTCTAATTAATCACTTTGAGTGAGTTGTGAGGGTTAATGGATCAAGCCCCTTACTCCTAAAACTTACCATGAAGTCAAGCCACCACTCCTTACTAGAACAAAACTGGTTTGAGGAACTTAACCGGGGCTCTATCTACAGACTGATAATGTGTGTGGAGTGGAATGCTGAGTTGAGGTGGCAGAATTCTGGACTGTCCAATTCACAGTGCAGTCATATTTCTTTTGCATGCTTCCCCATGCAAAAATCTCACTGCAGTGTATGCAACAAATGAGCACACCAGAAGAAAGGTTTGGTGCAGACCTCTTGCTGATTTCTGGCCACTTTTGTAAATTCTATCCCATCGCATACCAAGCAAGAGTTCTAAAGTACTTGTGGCTGTTTGCAAGAAAGACTGTAATATAGCCTAGGCTGCAATACTATAATACTTTCCTGGGAGTAAGCCCCATTAAACATAATGGGACTTACTTCTGAGTAGATCACGCTCCGCTTCTGGTTTAGTGGAGGCGGGGCGCAATCACCCCATTTTCACTTTGGCAGCCTCGGGGAGCCTTGTGGACAGCCACGCAGGGCTCCCCGCACACCTGGGAGGCTGCAGGAGGCTGTGGTGATTGCAGCCAAGCCTCTGTAGCCCCCTGAGTGGCACGATCCTGGGGATCGAGCCGCAGCCTCCTCGTTGCCCCTGCCCCTTAAGGGCAAAGAGGCCAGGGCCCTCAGGCTGGGGCATCACGACACCCCAGTGTGAAAACCTCTGCCTCACACCCATGACAATGCCAGTTTCTGAATGTCTGGATCTGTAGCAGTTGCTATCCAGCCAACCTGGCTTAGGACAACTTCCTTTTTTCTGGGCCAACCATAAAACCAGGACAGCCTGCAGGCAGTTGCAAAGGACATAGCAAGAATTGCATCAGGAGTTGAGGATCTAGATCAGTCTACTTGTGAGGAGGGATATGTCTTGTTCTCACCCCCCCCTGGTTGCCAGGCCAACTAGGGGCAGGAAGGAGAATCCATAGTGCATGTAGGGAGGAAAACAGCACAGCTGGAAGTGGGTATAAAAGACAAACCATTAATGTGCCAAGATGAAAAGGGGAAGGACATGTAGCAGATATGTCTATGGTGCCTTGGCAATGGAGACTCAATAAAGATGCCTTGCAGAGAGGAGAAGGGTAACTATGGAAGAGGAATGTCTCCAGGGACTATGAATGTGGGAAGCAGAAAGTCTGCATATTCGTTTTTTTGGCTCTGAAGGTTAAGGGGAACCCCCCTCACTGGATGGAGGCCAACTGAGAAAGTGGAAGTGGCAGGAACCCCAGCACCACACAGAACATTTACAGGGTTCCATCTCGGAACCCTCAGTGGATAAAAATAAATCAGCGGATAACAAATCTGTGGAAAAATAGCTTTAAAGACTCACTTCCAGGTTTCTTGCTCTATATATTGATGCATTCTGGAGTGACAATGGGGGGAGCAAGAAACCCAGTAGTGTGTCTTTAAAGACATCTTTAACCCCAAGAAGCTTGCAACCAGTGCAGTTTTACTAGCATAAAGGTAGGAAGTGGGACTTTGGCACTTTTTCCTTATTACAAGGTATTTAAAGGTAGACCCCAATATCAGTGGTGAGTCAAATCAGTGGATGACAAATCAGTGGATAACAAGGCATGACCTGTACTCTATTTTGTACTCCACCCTTCCTTTAAGAAGTTCAGGGTGCTCCCCTTTTCTCTTTGAAACAACTATGTGAGGTGGGTTACACTGAGAGACAGTGACCTAGCTCAGACACCTAGGAAGCTTTATGGCTAACAAGGATTTGAATCTGAATCGCCTCAGTCTTAGCCCAACATTCTAATCACTGCCACACTTTAAAAAAAAAATTACTTTTTAAGGCTGAGGGCAGCAGCTTCATAATATCTCTTAATGATGGTACTTCAGTTTAACAGGACCCTACATCTTCTTTATTACATTTCTATATTCTTCAATTAGAGTGTAAAATCAGAGATATTGAGAACCAAGAGAAAGATTCCCCTGACAGCTTTATTGGTCCAATCTTCAACACACATTAATAAATCATCAATTATTACAACACTTGGGGCAAACCTTTTCCTCACATGGAGGAATCCCTTTAAGGTATAACAAAGCCCTGCCCCCACCCTCCATGCATGCTTATGCTGAATATGAGACTGGTGTGTAATTCCTGTACCTCCAACCAGCCCACTAGTCTCTGCTCAGCCAAGAATGGTAAGTTTCAGTTTGTACAAGGAATACAAGTTCCCATTCCCTCTAATGACCTTGTATGTTGGGTTGATTATTAGGGGAGGCAAGGAGACACACAACAGGGTTCTCTTATGGCTTGTGTGGATTACTCCTAATGTGGGCACAACATACAGATGAACAGATCATTCCCCTTGATGTTTTTACATACTGATTGCAGGTTACATGCAACACCTGTCCTGCCAGATATGGATCTGAGGACATCTCCATATGTTATAATTTGATCTACAAAATTTTTTATATGTATAAAACTGCATACTACGCGTATGATAAGAACACTTAACTGTACTTCAGATTTGATTAATATATACGTATATGCTGCTGGCATGCTGTTGTAAAGACACTAATCTCTGCACAGGAAATTATGCTATACACAGTGGTTCTGAGATGGATGTAAAATATATTCTCTTCATCTTTTATGTAAGTGACAATCTTATTTTTTCTTTCCTGCAGCATGTGTTTAGGTGAAGTTAGGACTCATTTCATTTTACAAAGTAGCACTCTCAATTCACTCTGCTGACTACCATCATGATCTAATCCATTTATATGCCACAAACATAAACAGTAACAGACAACTAATGATTTCTAGTTGGGATTTCACCTTCTTCCTAAACAGACACTTATCCTACAGTGACAACCACATCATACTAGATGCAGCGTTAGTTCTTTAGGAAATGTTTTAAAGCTGAAATGCAAATACCGTAAGCGCTGCAATATCTGGCATCTCCAGGACCAAAGTGTTGCCAGAAATTGTCATTTTCCAGATATTAGGACATTGCTATAGCTGTCAGTTTCACTCAGGACTTTAACAGCTTTTCACAGTCATCAGTAGCATGGGGTGCAAACTGGAAGCTGGGGCTGGTGAGCTCACTAAGCCGGTTAACAGAGCTTTCCAGATCGTCACGTGCCAGAAGTCACAACTTAGAAATCTCTTAGCCCAAATTGCAAGAGTCTGATAGGCTCAAGAGTTGCCATGTTTGTCCCAGAAAAAAGACCTACATTGGTAAGGCAACATGTCGCAATTGATCAATTTTCATTAGTGTAGGGCAGCATACACAAGCTTTTGCAACTTGAAAATCAATTATTTTTCCATTCTGCCAAGAATTCTAGGCAACTCGGACTGAAAAATGGCAAAGCTAGTTAATGTTTCCAAGTTTATTAAGTCATTTTTAAAATGACAACTTGAAGCAAATTTTAGCATTTAAAAGTTATTGCTTTCATCTGTGGATTTCAGAGTAGTTAAGTAACATCTATCTTCACAATGACTCAAGCAGGCAAATGCTTTTCATGAAGTCAAAATGACATGTTCAAATGCTACTCAGTAAGTGAGTGGCGATGATGGATGTATACCTTAGGAATGATATAAAAGGGAGAAAATTCTATGTCTTGCTGTGACTATTTTTGATATTGCTCTAAAGTTCTTCATACTACTATAATCATGGTCCTATAAATCTGTATGTTAATTGAACGATAAGAGGATCTCTAGTTTTACTACATGCAATCTGCAAATTTAAAAAAAACTACATATCTCAGGAGGTATCACAAAAATGTAACCTAAAACTGCAATAGTAATGTTTTAAAGAAACAAGCCAGAATGTCAGTACAGATTGACTGCAAATACTATGTACTTGAATCAGCATATGTGCTTAATTTTATACATCTAACTGCCAGATACTGGATCCTAGAGTTCCTGTGCCTAATGGTCCATCCTCACTCAGGCCACCTGGCCTTATACATTTTTTTAAACTTCGTACTGCACCCCCCTCCCCACACACACATTTCCACAGCTGTGCAAGCCAACTGCTTCCTGCTGTGGTTCCCAAGCATGTCACTCCCTTTCCTCCATGTATCTCTATAATTTTGACTCTTAAAAGGCTGTAGATGCTTTACCCTGCACACCTGGCTCTGGGGTCACTGGTCTCTTCTCCTTTCCTATCTACCTCTCTGCTCCCAACTACTTTTACTTACTCTCCCTTGCCTCCCTTTACTTTTGTGCCCCACTTTTGTATTTGCACCAGCTGTTTCTAAGCAGCAGAAATTCATTCACAAGGAATGAAAAGCTCCTACCCTATGCAGCTACATCCAAAGCGGCCCCAGAAGTCAAACTGGTAAGACTAGTCTTGTTTTAGAAAGAAAATTCACATACACCGAAAGCTAAGAACAAGAAGATTTGTAGGTGAAGGGTTTTGGCCATTACTGTTCTTAGAAGGCAGCCATTTATTATTTACTGCTGGTGGCTGTAAATAATTAAAATTTATGCACTCTATTGGAAAACGCATTAGCCTTCCATTAACCAGATAGCAATGCGATTAGAAAAAGCTAGTTATATGAAGAAATTTTCCCACACCATGGCTAAGCTGTTCACAGTTTGAAAACACATTTCTGTCTGGTTAAATGTTATCTTCCTTTAACATTTATTAGCTTTAAAAAGAAATTATTTTAAGAGTCATGGGTGACAGTGGAGTTCATGTATCCAACCCCTGAAACATACCCTGTATGATTCAAAGCACCAGCAGGAGTTTCAGAAGGCTAGACAGAAATAAACTGGTAATAAAATACCCCTATGTCCTTCAGTGCACAAATCTCAACAACTGACAGGCCCCACTGTCATTTGCTGCAAAAAGGAAGGGAGGGGGCTCTTTGAAATTTGTTACTGGTTTTTAAACAACCAGCAAAGCCTACCCACAGTTCGAATTCCTTATTTATTTCATTGTTGTATAGTTAAATGAGCAGATTGGCCTAAACACAATTGCTATTGCTTGGTGTGGCAATATCTTAAGGAACACCTTATGATCCAACAAGCTGTGTCCCATAATCCTAGGAATAATACAGACATATGCCTTAACTCCTACATCCACTACAACACCTACAAGTGACTTTGGGATAAATCTATCCAATTGAAGAAAAACATCATAGGCCTGTTTTGAGCCAGTGAAATGTAACATGGTGACCCTTTAGGGTTTGGCATGATGCCCAAATCAGCTTAGGGCACAATCCTAACCCACTTTCCAGCACTGGCACAGCTGTGCTAGTGGGATGTGTGCTGCATCCTGCAGTTGGGTAGCACTCACGGAGGCCTCCTCAAAGTAAGAGAATGTCTGTTCCCTTACCTCCGAGCTGCACTGCCCTTATGTCAATACTTCAGCCATTAGTTATTTGATTTTTCACTGTAAACCACTTTGTGAACTTTTGTTGAAAAGCGGCATACAAATACTGATAATGATGATAATAATAATAAGGCAGCAACTGTTACCCTGCATATGCCTGCTCTTGTCTGATCTCAGAAGCTAAGCAGGGTCAGGCCTGGTTAGTACTTGGATGGGAGAGCACCTGGGAATACCGGGTGCTGTAGGCTTATACCGTAGTCTTTCAAGACTTAAGGTTGCCAACCAGTAATAATGGAAAATGGGTTAGGATTGCGGCCTTATTCTGTTTACTGAAGGCCCAATCCTATCCAATTTTCCAGTGCCAGTGCAGCTGTGCCAATGGGGCATGCGCTTCATCCTGTGGTGAGGAGGCAGTCACAGAGGCCTCCTCAAGGTATGGAAACATTTGTTCTCTTACCTCAAAGCTGCATTATGGCTACATTGGTGCTGGAAAGATGGATAGGATTGGGCCCTGAGTTAACTCACAGCAGTCCAGTTGCATTCTTTCCATTTCTGCTTTACTATTTGTAATGGAGGAATACTTACTTTTGTTTGAATTTTGTAGTGTAAATGGAAAAGAGAGGTAGCATACCTCTCCAGCTTTTTCCCTCTTCCCTCAACCCTTGATTAAGTTTTAGAAGTTATACTGCTCGAGTGAAGATTAAATGTTGGTCATACATTAGAAGATTTGTTTATTATTAAGGAATTATACAGACTATGACTACAATCTGTGCACATATCCATTGTTAAGAAAACATGCAACAATGTCTCAGATTTGAGCCACAAGAATATAGTGGGAGGAAGACTGCAAAATAAGATATAAGGAAGCTATGACAAACCCATTTACTTTTAATACTAATGAGAAAACAAATCTTAGTCTGAATTGATTTAATATGACATTAAA
The DNA here is from genome assembly GCF_035046505.1 of Tiliqua scincoides. Lineage (NCBI taxonomy): Eukaryota > Metazoa > Chordata > Lepidosauria > Squamata > Scincidae > Tiliqua > Tiliqua scincoides. Next base: position 37,087,637 of record NC_089824.1, on the reverse strand, counting down.
GTGGCTGTAAAAAAAACTTGTTTCCTGCAATGCTGGAGTTTCTTGATCTATGGCACAACTAAATATAGTACTTTACTAATCTCACTGGGGAGCTGGCTAACTGCTCACCCCCTGCAGAACAAATCTAAGGAGAACATGAAAAACACCCACATTTAAGCAAGACCCCTTGCTAGATCATTAAGCACAGATAAAGGCCTGAACATTACATGTGATATATAATGCAATCATTGTGTCAAGAAAACATATGTTTGATTAGTACACCTCAGGTTCATTAATCGCAGTGTCTGCCTCACAGTGGTGGGCAGCATTTCTATTGCTGCTACTGCTTAGGAGGAGGAAGATACTCAGTGGCTAAAAGACTGACAGCTCCACAGTATATCTTGCAGCCTTCATAAAATCAAAAGAATTACATACCTGTTGTAAGACAGATTTAAATATGGTCACCTCCTCGTCTTACTCAAGGGTTACGCTCCATAGTCACTTGTAATGCTAAAACTGCGTACACAGGCATGCCCTGGTATCTGCAGAGATTCCTTTCCGAAATCCCCCAAGGTTAATTGAAAGCGTGGATAACCAGGGATGTCCCCTGCCCTCCAAAGTGCTCTTTGCCTCCAAAAAGGGTGTGCGGGGGGGGGCATGAACTTGATACATGGTTAATTGAAACCATGGATACAGGGCCTCCCTATGTTCAAAATTGCCTTGAAAATCCCTGATATCCAGAACAGGCATACTTTCTCTTTTAAAAATGTCTCCTGTGAGAGACATAGCAAGGACACCAAACAGTAGGCTTCATTCTCTGATTTCATGCTCCTGCAAGGATACTTATTTAGTAAGCATAATGGTGGGTAGAATCACCGGCAATATTTAAACTGCTGGTTTAAAGTTGAATTTGCATGAGTCTGTCAAGCGCAAAATGCAGGCTCAATGTATTCCTTAAAATAGGCAGCCCAGGACTTGTGATTAAACAGCATATAGTTGCTACATCATTGTAAGAGGTAGAAAGAGGGACAAAAGCTATCATTACAGGTTGCTTTTTTAGACTGCTACATACAACAAAGTTAAAGTCAATGTTGATAGTACAACTAGCAAGTGCAATTGAGCTCAGATTACAATGTTGTGTAGTCGTTGGAGTGTCAGAGAGTGAGAGACCAAGAAACTCAAGAAATCAAGAGAGTGAGAGACCAAGAAATCAAGACCTGGGTTTCAATCCTGGTTTAGCCATGAACTTCAGTGGGTAACTTTAGGCCAGGGTTGTCAAACTCAATTCATATAGAGGGCTGACTAGCATTTATGATGCCTGCTGAGGGCCGAAAGTGAAGTCGTTAGGCAGGAAGTGATGTCATTAACAAACAGGTCATGACCAAAAATAAGCACTTTTTCTCACTTGGGAGCTCATTAGCTGCAAATGACAAGAGAAAATATACATATCTTGAACATATTTCAAGATATGGGAGAGCTCAGTTTTCAAGTGGGCTGCCCTTTCAGCAGTAACACCTCAACATGGCTCAGTAGCTGAGAGCCTGAGGGCCGGATAAAAAGCTTCCGCAGGCCACATCCAGCCCCCAGGCCTTATGTTTGAGACCCCTGCTTTAGGCCAATCGCAATCTGGCCTAACCTATGGCTCAACAAATTTTAACAACTGTTCCCAATGAGTGCTAATAAACAGCAGGGATGAGAAGGGGTCACTTTGTCCAAGTTACTGACCCCCTGACTCAAGGCAAGTTGCAAATCACAGCGCAGCTGTTATGACTCAGCCTGAACTACTTATAGACTCATTTTGACTCAAGTCACAAGTCATTTCTAGAAATGTGTTGCAGTGCGAGTTAGGTGCAGAAAAAAATGGAAGCGCTGGTGTGCGTGTCGAGTTTTCATTTAATGTTCCCGATGGTTCCATTTCATCTGCAGTCAGTGATGTGTTAGTCCTTCACTTCAACCACCATTTTCATTTCATTTATGTAAACAAAAGCTGTGCTGTTTTTGAATAAGTGCAATAGTGCAGAAAAACAATTGGTGGTTCTATATGAAACCCCAGGGACCTCTCCTCCCCAGTTCACATCACAATTCTGCCTTCAGGAGCACCGGGCACACTGAGCAGCACGCCATGGACCACCAGGAAGGAAGGCGTTCGAGCTCTGCAAGATGGGAGCGGACAGACAGTTTGAAGGGACTGAAGCGGCAGGCGGGAGGGTTGCCCACAGCAGCTGGGAGGGTTATGATCCAAACCTTTGCAGATCTACTCAGAAGTCCCACTGTGGTCAATGGACTTTCTTCTTCCTCATCTATCGCAAGGAAACACCTCCCCACTGGTTTGCCTGCCTTTGCCCCCTCCCTGGGATTGTATCCAGCCATTTTGTTCCTCTTGCAAGAACCCCCTTCCCCCCTCCATTGGGCTCCTCCTTCTCCCTTCCTTCTAGAAAAAAAAAAAATCAGGTCATTCATCATTTGTCCTATTATCTGTTCCTAGATGGCCAAAAGCTTCCTGCCCTGTGTCCTGGCTGCTCCCACCTTATTTGGTTCTTCCCCCAAGCCTTTTGTAGCCAGCCAGCTAGCCAGCCCCCCCCCTCCCCAAAACCCTTATACAAGATTATGATTGTATACATACATAAGCATAGTTAATTCCAGGCAATAGAAAAGCAGCTGGAAATCTGTGCTACCATCAAATATGGCCTCATCAAAGGTAGCGGGATTCTCCCTCTTCTTGATTCAGATGCTAGATAAGCAGGCCCATATTTTTCCTTGCTGATTAAGATTGTGAAGCTGCTCTTTCTTTCATCCCTTTCCTCAACCTTATCACAGTATGGTATAGCGAACAAAGTGTTGGCATTAGTGATGGCATTAGTGATGGCCAACAAAGTGTTGGCATTAGTGATTAGTGATACAGTCTTTGCCCATGAGCTAGCCAGCACCACCTCTGCCTCCTGCTTGGAAACCTGCCTCTTCCAATTTGGGTATCTGGACTTATCTGCTAGGGAGCCCTGGGAGCCCTTCCCATTGGTACTTGCCAAAAGATAGCCTTTCTCAGGGGAAAAAAAAGTTAGGCTGACCGGGAAACTATAGGCCGGTCAGCCTAACATCCATACTGGGTAAGATGGTGGAATGCCTCATCAAAGATAGGATCTCAAAACACACAGACGAACAGGCCTTGCTGAGGGAGAGTCAGCATGGCTTCTGTAAGGGTAAGTCTTGCCTCACGAACCTTATAGAATTCTTTGAAAAGGTCAACAGGCATGTGGATGCGGGAGAACCCGTGGACATTATATATCTGGACTTTCAGAAGGCGTTTGACACGGTCTCTCACCAAAGGCTACTGAAAAAACTCCACAGTCAGGGCATTAGAGGACAGGTCCTCTCGTGGATTGAGAACTGGTTGGAGGCCAGGAAGCAGAGAGTGGGTGTCAATGGGCAATTTTCACAATGGAGAGAGGTGAAAAGCGGTGTGCCCCAAGGATCTGTCCTGGGACCGGTGCTTTTCAACCTCTTCATAAATGACCTGGAGACAGGGGTAAGCAGTGAGGTGGCTAAGTTTGCAGACTACACCAAACTTTTCCGAGTGGTAAAGACCAGAAGTGATTGTGAGGAGCTCCAGAAGGATCTCTCCAGACTGGCAGAATGGGCAGAAAAATGGCAGATGCGCTTCAATGTCAGTAAGTGTAAAGTCATGCACATTGGGGCAAAAAATCAAAACTTTAGATATAGGCCGATGGGTTCTGAGCTGTCTGTGACAGATCAGGAGAGAGATCTTGGGGTGGTGGTGGACAGGTCGATGAAAGTGTCGACCCAATGTGCGGCGGCAGTGAAGAAGGCCAATTCTATGCTTGGGATCATTAGGAAGGGTATTGAGAACAAAACGGCTAGTATTATAATGCCGTTGTACAAATCTATGGTAAGGCCACACCTGGAGTATTGTGTCCAGTTCTGGTTGCCGCATCTCAAAAAAGACATAGTGGAAATGGAAAAGGTGCAAAAGAGAGCGACTAAGATGATTACGGGGCTGGGGCACCTTCCTTATGAGGAAAGACTACGGCGTTTGGGCCTCTTCAGCCTAGAAAAGAGACACTTGAGGGGGGACATGATTGAGACATACAAAATTATGCAGGGAATGGACAGAGTGGATAGGGAGATGCTCTTTACACTCTCACATAATACCAGAACCAGGGGACATCCACTAAAATTGAGTGTTGGGCGGGTTAGGACAGACAAAAGAAAATATTTCTTTACTCAGCGTGTGGTCGGTCTGTGGAACTCCTTGCCACAGGATGTGGTGCTGGCGTCTAGCCTAGACGCCTTTAAAAGGGGATTGGACAAGTTTCTGGAGGAAAAATCCATTATGGGGTACAAGCCATGATGTGTATGCGCAACCTCCTGATTTTAGAAATGGGTTAAGTCAGAATGCCAGATGTAGGGGAGGGCACCAGGATGAGGTCTCTTGTTATCTGGTGTGCTCCCTGGGGCATTTGGTGGGCCGCTGTGAGAACCAGGAAGCTGGACTAGATGGGCCTATGGCCTGATCCAGTGGGGCTGTTCTTATGTTCTTATTCCCTAAGTGCCATGGTGACCAGGTTTTGTCAGAACAGGTTTTAGTAGTGATGGCCCAGCCCTATTCTATATCACAGGTAAAGGAGGTAAACCATGTATGTCACAAAGGAGGAAAGGCAAGATAAAAATACCAACAACAGTAGAACAATCTGTATCCCTACAGAGCTGGTATCAGAGATTGTTGCAAATCCTATGCCGTGTCACACTATCACTATTTTGTGAAGTTTTATCAACCCCATTCTGTTGCAGAATGGGAGAAAGAAAGCAGATTTGACATAGGCATCTAATTTTATGTTTGACATTTAATTTGAAATTAGATAAACAAAACAAATGCTGAAGGTAACAGAGAACCTGTGCAACAGATCAAAGGAAAGCAGGCTTGCAGGCGGAAGTATAGATGCCTAATTAAAATTATAAATCAATATTATAGGGTCCCAAACTGTTATTAATTGCAGAATTAATTTATGAATGAATACATTCTTGCTTGAGTAATTCCAGATCACTGAGAAATGTTTTAGATTAGAATATTATGCCTTACCATTATTTGAAATCAAATATATTTAAGCAGCTAATGTTTTTTGTTGTTGTAGTTGTTTCTAAATTATGTTTGGAAATGCTTTAAGAGTACTAGAAAACCTTTCCAAGATAACCACTAAAATGGTGGCCTTGCCATGAGGTAGATGACACAGCAGATGCTTGCTATCATTCAAGGCAGACAGATTTCTAAGACATAGGTACAACTAACCAGGAACTCTGCTTGCACAAGTCCCAATAAAATTAATGGGAACTATGAAAGAGAAAACATTTAAAAGTAAATTATTTATTCAAAGATGCACACACAATGTGTGTGTCTGTTGAACACAACAGATGTGTCTGTTGAACACAATTGTTCATTTAACAGCTAAGATGCTGTGTGGGACTGTTACGTGTAGACAAAATCCTACAATTTATGGTCAAAGTAAATATAGAAAGGCTGCCAAGTATGCTTAAAGGTCTCACTGATCTCCTATTTCATCATAGGTACAAAAAACAAAAAGAGAGATAAGAAGTGGTTCAAAGCCTGCTAATCCACTAAGCAAGGAAGATATTTCTTTTCAGAGTGATGTACAGTATTCCTGCTGAATAATTATGGCAAGCTGGATCCAGTTTCTGTGAAGAATTAGATAGATCTGGAGAAGAAAAAATGTTCATATTTGAAATAACTTTTTGATTTTTGCATAAGTGAAAATATGCTTACACCTGCTATTAACTTCTTGGTTATGAAAACTGTTGTTTACTCGAAGAGAGAAGGAGAGAAGACTCTGTAGTGCAAGTGAATCCAGAAACTGGAGTACATGTAAGCCAGTGGGCAAATGGCTTTGATCAGCCTAAGCTTGTTTTAGGAGCAGCTGCAAAATATAGTGTTAACTCAATTATAGCCTCACAACATAAAACACAGATTTTTCCATTCATGCAAAGCTTTTCTCATTTTTAATACAATGCTGTTTCTTAGTATTTACAACTTAATTTTTATCAGAAACCCACTTCGAAAATCCATCCTCCACAAATCTAGACTTCTCACATCAATCAAAGCAATTATAATAGTATCTGCCCGATTCCATTTTCCCTCAAACTGGTATGTCCTACTACTTTTCTTTTGAAAGACTGGGTCTGAAAATTAAATGTACAGATTAGAGCTGAACCAAAGTAAGCAAGCAGTATGCAAAGAGTGGAGTGCCAGGCCTTTGCAGTTCTGTCTGTAGCAACTCAAGCCTCCTAAAGTTTTGGCTTCATTCCAGCGCAAGGTTGGCATCTAACTTCATCAAGGATTTACTTAAAAGGAACTTGGCAGGGAGCACAGGCTGCTTTGTTTAGTACTGGTTACATTATTCTGAGAGGTCCTGACAGCTTTATAGCTATTTTTAAAAAACCAAACAAAAACCAAATGTACTGGTTTTAAAAATACAATTTTGATTTCTCAATGTACAAAGCTAGGTTTCAGCACATGTTACATTGTGCAGGACCTTAAGGAACAAAGCAAAGCAATTTTAATCAAGTCATAAGCACACTATACCTGGGCACACTTACACAGGATTCTGGAAGTTCTATGAACCAGTCAGTTGTTTTTTTGCAAGGTAAAACTTAAGACAAAAGAATCTCATTTTCTGGACAGACAGAAAGTTATGCCAAATCACAAAATGCTTTTAAATACAAGACCTTCTAACTTTTCAAAATGGTAGCAATAGGAAGGTAATTTGAATACCAAGCTTTGGGGTGGTAGCTATTTCTCACAAATCCTTTAGCTATTGCAAGTGTAAGGAGTCAACTTTATACACAAACATCGTAGACATTTCCACAACGGAGAAAGCAATTTGTAATATATTTTTAACTTCATCTACTGAAAAAAAAGAATGATGCAACATTGTATGCGTTAGAGCAGGGGTTCTTACCCTTTTTATGATCACAGACTCCCAATGGATTGCCAAATGTGTCCCCATAATCCTTCGCCAGATTATCAAAATTATCATTGTCAGTCCTATTAGGTACCAGAATGACTTCAAAAGATGCCAATAGCTTGGTTTTACATTACAAATTGATAACTAAGAACAGAATGCCTCAATCCGTACTGATAATGGTGAAAGTTAATCTAATAACACAGACCTGTGAAATGGAAGGTCAGGAAACCTTTTTTTTCAAAATCTATGGTGATTTTATTTGAATTCAGGGTGCTGATTCCAAAAACAGCATCAGTTTTGCCCTATCATGTCTAGTGTCAGAGATATGGCATAGCCTCATTAGTGAATGGTTTAAGTAGCTTCCTCATGAGGAAGCCATGGTGAGGTAGGTTGTGGCGCTGTAAAGTTTGGGAACCCCGACTCAAGATGTTTCTAAATTTTAGACTGAACATCACTAATCAGAGCACCAAAAACTACTTTCAAGTTTTGCAAACAGTTCTTCTGGATCATCCTGTATTGCCTGCTGCTAGAGAAAAGATTCTAGACTATGTTAAATTTTAGTTTAACGCAGCAGCTCTGTGCTTATGCTCCAATCATTGCTGAGCTAAACTGAGTAAATTTAGGGTGCAATCCTACTCTGAGCTAGAACAGGCAAGCCAAGAGGCTTGCGCTGTATCCAGCACAGGATAGGGGCCCAAGGTGGTTCAGCCCTTACCTGAGGGTAAGGCATCTTTGCCTCTATGGGTCTCCTCAGACTTGCACCACCTCCTGAGGTGGGCACAAGTCCAAGGAGAGTGGAGCGGCTTCACGCCACTCCAAACTTCCCAGGAATGAGGACTGGGATCCAGCAAAAGTGGATCCCACCTCCCACTCCTGCCCATCCCTAGGGCCGCCCCCCGCCTCCCCCGTCTAGGAACGCCTCCCGTCTGCCTTCTCTCTGCCCACCCCAGAGCCTTCTGTTGGCCCAGTCGGGCTGATGCAAGCCTCGGCAAGGAAGCTGGTGCGGAGGCTTGTGTCAGCCTCCACAGGCCAGCGCACCTCTGAGCACCCGCCTGGCTTCTTCCCGAGAAGGCACAAACATGCCTTACAGCATGTTTGCAACCCTCCTGGGCTGGTGCAAGGGACTTGCACTGGACCATGGGCACCTTAGGATTGCACCCTTAGTCATTGTACAATATGTCACACTGCATGCATTAAACATAAAAAACATAAAACACTGTGCAGGTGGGAAACTGTAAATAATTACTTAAACTATTCACAGATTATGACTATCAATCTTCAGGAGGGTCATACTTCCTGGTGCTCAAGTGGGGTGGGGGGTGAAGATGGAGAGAAAAGGGGGAAGGAAGTTCTTATGGGTGCTGGCTTAATTTAATTTATGAAGTAAAGTCTGTGTAAGGGAAATACTAGTGATTCCCAGAGATGTCTTCCAAAATGCAAATTCCATTAGCTTGTACACACAAAAATAAAAGAATAATGTGCCAACTGAGTGCAATGGTTATATTTTAGAAGAGATAACTGTTTATCAATCCTGAATGCCATTTGAAAGGTATTTCTGAAACAAAGTTAAGTTTTTTTCTATAAAATATCTTACTGAAAGTATCGTTAATTTGTTTTATATGCTGAAAATGTCATATTCAGGTATTGTTTTCACTAAATACGCTTTAGAAGCAATACAAAACGTCATGCCTTTTCACTTGAGTTTCCCCTCCATTACACTTGACGATACCTATTTACCACTTTTCTAGGAGAACTGAATTTTGAGCCACACCGATAAGACAACACTAAAATGTTACTTGAAACAAAAATAATACAACCAAAACAAGTGGGATTTTATAAAACAGAAGTATCAATAAAAATGTGTTCTAATGCTAATATATTCACTTATACCCTAATGCTCTTTAGGTAGCTGTTTCCTTTCAGTCACTTTGCAGAACACACTGTAATGGCCATAAATGACCTCTTGTACTCCCTAATTAGTCATAACCTCTGCAAACCAATCACATCTCTTATTCACTACCACCTAATTTAAAGAAGCTCTATTTCACAACCAGCTGATAAAAATAGTGAATTTTGTCTCCCCTCTTCATCCCCAAATTTTCATCTCTCACAACTGTTTTTTTAAACACACACACACACAATATGACAAAAATACTGTTAAATGAATGTATACTAACATAATATTGCTTCATTTCAGCACACTGGAAGGTCACACAGAGGACTTCTCTGGAAAATCTTTGCTTGCTTGACTGACCCCTCTGTGACTGTGGCATTTCATATTAAGAGTATGTCTAGGAAACTCTACAGCAAACTAAAGATGGAAATTGGTACAATGGGGCAGCCACTTGTATTTTATGCACATCTGTCTGTTCATCTATAAAATGGGGGTTCTACTTTTTACATGAAAATAAGCATGGGGGGAAGGGAGCAAAACCTACTAATACCTCTCCTGACTTACCTCCCTGTGCTCAGTTGTTTAAAGTCATTTTCTCTCTGACCAACTTCTGAAAGGACTGGAGAAAAACTGCTTTAAAAAGCACAACAGGGTGAGTTCCATTTCTCTCCCCTGCAAGTTCCTTTTCATGTAAAGAACAGACCTCCCACACACCCTTTAACTTTGTATGTAAACAAAACAGACCTGCATAAAGCTGAACTATCCAGTTTGACCCTTATTGAGAGACTCCTGTCAATTTCTAGACTCCCTCCCTAGTAAAGAGTAGCTGAACTGCACAGGCCATGTTCATTGTTAGCTACTTGGAGAATTTTGAGCTAGTGAATGCATTTAAAAAAATAAAGAATATAACTTGTGCACCAGATTTTTCAATGTAAACAATGGCTGGATTCAAAGGTGATTTGCACAAGCAGAAAGGCACTTTTGCTCACACATGGTCACACTTATGGTGACACTTATTATTTCTGCAAATTTCCCCTTTCCACCTACACTGTCCCATGAGATCGCCACACCTTAAAGGATTTTCAAGAGGTACAAAGGGCTGCTATGGGGAGGAGGAGATAGGAAACCTCACTGCATGAATATAGCCTCACCATATTTCTCTGGGTTCAACCCAAACTCTCTGGAATATTTATTCACACTGTCAATAAAATGTCATTGTTCTTTTACTTTTTTAAATTTAAGTTATGAAACAATGAACAAAACGGTATGTAAACGTTAAAAATAGCTTCCCTGCAGCTTTTATTTAATAGCTAATCTCCAAGCAAGTGGCTTAAATAATAAACTCAGAGTTTACATACACCTAAACTACAAAAATGCTTTATTCATATACTGCACAATTTTGCTAAGTACTTGGCTTCATTAATTCAAGCTAAATCAAAGTATAGCACTACTCATTTAATAACAAGAGGACTGTAATAACGGATAATGAAGAATTTAATATGCTTTCCTAGCATTTTTTAATATAGTGGTCTCAATGGTACTGAAATATTTATAGCTTGTAACACGTGTGTTTTACATATAAAATGAATGCAGAAAAGTTTAAATAATCAGTTTTTTTATATAATGCCCTCTAGCTGGAGATTCTCCAATTAAGGTTCTGAAAATGAATATGGATAAAATATTTTTTTTTATTACAGTAACACAATCTCTTGGGAGTACTTTGTGATTGTTTTCGTTAATTAAAAAACAGAATGTAGGAAAAGCGAAAGTTCATGTATGATCATTAGTGGAAGACAAATCTATGTTTTTAATTAAGAAATAGACCACTTAATGATTATTGTTCCCTGAAAATAGAAACCAATAATTAAAAAGCACACGAAGAACTTGGAGGCTTTCAGGAAACACGAAACAAGTGGCATGCTGATAAATGTCCTCTTTTTCTAATTGGTAAACCTGCATGATAAAACTAACCTGTAAAGAGAAAGGCTTTTAAGATCTTGAACAGAAAGCGCTTTCTGTAGTGAAATGGTGAAGAGACCTGTGATAGGCACTTGACAGCCCACTAAGTCATTTCCCACAGAGATTCTGTTCAACGCTCTCCTCAGTGCTCAGTGATCCAGCACAGAGCTTCACACTCATTCCAAAAGCTCAGGCAGCCAAGGTATTAAGCCGAGCTAAACAAAAGGGATGCGGGTAGGAAGCCAAAATCACCAGTTTCTTGATACATTCAGGGAATAAGTGGGAATTAGAGAGAATATCTGGGGAGGTTCATGCAGAATAAAGTATGATAAGCAACAACCTGGGCAGAGGGAACAAGGATTCTATTTTTCAAGTTGAACTGAGAATTGGGGGTGGGGGTGGGGAGGGGAAGATAGGAAATGCCGAAAGAATCAGTACCAAGTAACTGTATACTACAGCTAAGTAAAGAAGGAACTAACCTGGTGAAAAAGCTACTATAAATTGTGTTTTGGCTCTATGAAAATAAAACACTGCTTTTAGGCACAAGCAATGTGACAAAACACAAAAGATAATGAAAACTCTGAGGATTGAGTTTCCTTTCATCAGGATTTGTCTGATCTTACTGTATGCAGATGAACTGAGACACACACAAGTTATTCAGCCCTTACTGGCACCACAACTGTTTGGGCAAGCTTTCAGTATTTGTCATTCCTGTTTCAAGAAAGCTGTAACTCTACAATGGAAAAATTTTAAACAGAAGCTACAATTTGAATGTAGCAAGTGTAAGAGCTGATGTGTTCCTTTCCATTTTAAAACAGTTTTAAAAAAAAAATATTTTTGGAAACAACAGATGACCCCCACCAAAACAGAAGCTCCTTTTAATTGTCCCAAATGCCTCAATGTTTAAGAAAGCAGTTTTAGGTGCAATGGAGGGAGACTGGCTGAAAAGCAAAATACAAAGGCCACTGCACACACCAACACTTGTTCATATATAAGGGGATAGCTATACAGCAGCCATGACCTTTTATAATTGAAATATTTAATATGCATGTACTTCCTTCTCATTGCACCCAATCCTATCCTTCCCTTCCACGCTGCTGGTGCAACCAACCAAATATAGGTGCACTGTATCTAGTGGTGGTGGTGTTGGGGTGGATCAGGAGGCATCAGCAGGGAATGGGGATTTAAATCCGCTTACCCCAGCATAGGGTGGCTATCTTGGTCCTAGAGCCCAGCCTGAAGGCAACTGGGATCTGGATTAGGGCTAACAAGTTGAAATAAAATCTGGGCAAGACAGAGGTCCTCCTGGTTCAGAAATCCATGATACAGGTGCTAAACTATCCTCCTGCTCTGAATAGAGTAGCACTCCCCCTAAAAGAGCAGGTTCACAGCTTGAGGGTTATCCTAGACTCACAGTTGCTCCTAGATGCCCAGGTGTCAACTGTGGCCAGGAGTGCCCTTGCCCAGCTTTGACTGGTGTGCCAGCTGCAGCTGAACCTGCCACAGTCAGATCTGACCATGGTAGCCTATGCCATGCTGACATCAAGATTAAACTATTGTAATGTGCTGTACGTGTGGCTGCCCTTAAAGATGGTTTGAAAGTTGCAGTTAGTGCAAAATGCGGCAGCTTGTGTGGTTGTTGGAGACTGGTGCTTTGGCTCAGTTGGACTGCTGCTTCTGGCTGCCGGTTTGTTTCTGGGTCCAAGGTGCTGGTTTTGACCTTTAAAGACCTTTTTTTTTAGATAAGGAAAAAAAAAAAACCCCTTTACAACTTGGGCCAGCTTCTTCTGTACAATCCAGTCCATTTCCTTTGGTCATCTCAGAAGGCCCTTTGGGTTGTGCTGCCATTAAGTCAGGTTAGGGGTATGGTGGCCAGAAGCAGGACCTTCACAGTGGTGGCACCTGTACTGTGGAATTCCTTGTGAGCTGAGAACAAATTCCTCACTGTTAAGCTCCAGCAAGGCCTGAAGACATTTTTAAACCTTTGGGGCCTCGTAAGAGGGTATGATCGTTGCTTTTAGTAATTCATTTAATGTTTTAATTGATGGATTTTATTGCTGCCACTTGCCACAGGTTAACATTTAATGCCTATTTTATTGTTTAAAGTTTTATTGTATTTTATAGTTTATGTATTTTATCGTTTATGTATTTTAACTGTTTGCTAGCTACCCTGAGTGCCCTTTGGGGAGAAAGGCAGGGTAAAAATCAAATAAATATAAAATAAATAGGCCTTCCGACCTGCAAGGAGTCTCCTCAGACTAACAGTAGTGATTTCACTAGCATAAGTCTGAGCAGAGAAAGGCAGTGGGGAGGTGGCAAAAATGGACAGTAGGATCCAGTACACGCTACTGCTGCCAAATCCACCACCCCACAGCCTCCCTACTCATGCCCCAACCTGCCCAGTTTCACCCCTCCCCACTCCCACCCTCCCTCCCTCATCCCCTCCTGCTTCCTGCAGTGGCTTCTGTGGGAGGCTGGAGTTCCAGCAATGCAGACAGGAAAGCTCTGGTCTTCCTGCAAGCATTTGGGTAGCATGCTACTGAACGCACTGCTGGAAAATGCTTTCCCAACACTTTTTCAGCAGTGACCAGCAGAAGAGTGCATGTTCTGCTACAGTTGGAGCCCACAGGGTTGGGCTGATAACGTCTGTTTAGATAAGAGATATATAAAAAATGGAAACTAGAACATATGAAAGAGCTTGTAAATTCAAAAGCCTGAGGAAGAAATCCAACACAACCCTGGCTTCCCACGTTGCCAGGAGAACTCTTTGAGAGTGTCTGGGGGGGGGGGGCAGAGAGTAGAAGGATGAGATAAGGTAATACTCATGCAGCTATCTCTTCTGCTGTCTGGTTGTGCAGCAACCATGTGACTTCCCCAGACCATCTGGATCAGTACGGATGGCTTGGGAGGCAATGCCTGGGGCAGACCAGAGGATGAATTTTCCTCCTCTGGTCTGTTTTGTAGGGAGCATGAGCCCTATAGTTGTCTGGCTGCTTGGGGGGGGGGGGCGAGAAGCAACATCATTTTCTGCCCCAACATGGATGGCAGTCAGGGGAGTTCAGACAGAATTGCCCTGCAGCCAGGCTCCTATGCTCTTCCTCACACTGGAGGGAAGCATGAGCCCTATAATTGTCTGGTTGCTTGGGGGGGGGGTGAGAAGCAACTCCATTTTCTACTCCAACACAGATGGCAGTGAGGGGAGCAGCCAGACTCCTATGCTCTTGCCTGCACTGGAGGGGAGCAGAAGCCCTATAGCTATCCAGCTACTGGGGGGGGGGCGCAAGAAACAACCCCATTTTCTGCCCCAACAAAGAAGACAGTCAGGGGATCTCAGGCAGGATGGCTGCAGTCAGTTTCCTCACAACTTGTTTAATAGTAAAATAAGGGGCCAGAACCCCAGAAAAAAACAGTTTTGAAGGTCCAGGAAGCTGACTAAGAAAACACCCAACCTACTGTGCCTAGAGGCAAGGTCAGTCTGTGGAATCGAGCCCCTCCCCTCAGGAAGTCTTTGTAACCTGACCTGCCTGCTTCAGAGGGAGGAGCTTCCCAGAAGTCAAAGACTGCCATGGAGATTCCACCTGAGAACAGGGGGCCCAGGCCTGGTGTTGATAAACCTTTTCTTTGCCCTTGCCTAGATCAGAGATCTCCTCAAAAGTGAAGCATAGGGAAAGACTAAATGGAAGCAAAGGGTGGGATCGCCACCACCATGGGGCCTGTCTTAAACAACAAAGGATAACATGGGGCTTATCTTACTATCAGTGGCCAGCCTTTTTGAGTGCACAGTCTAATGTAATTGTAAAGGTAGCCATACCTCAGGATTCTTATAGGAATCAGGAATATAGGCTGAGTGTATATCTGAAAATCCCAGGCAATACAGTCCACACAAATTTGATTAAAAAGATATTTATTCTACAAATTACATAAGAGAGAACTAAAGGTTCTCAGTAACGAAGGGCGCAATCCTCACCCTTTATGTCAGTATTTTCCAGCACTGGCATAGCGGTGTCAATGGGATGTGTGCTGCATCCTGCAGTTGGGTGTCAATCACGGAGGCTTCCTTGAAGTAAGGTAATGTTTATTCCTTTACCTCAGAGCTGCATTGCCCTTATGTCAGTGCTGGAAAACACTGACATAAGGGGTTAGGATTGCGCCCTAAGTATAATAAACCAGAAAATAAAACAAAGAAAAATCTTCAAAACCAACTCCCTCCTACCCCAGATTACTCAAAAACTACCAACTCCAGAGTTCAAAAGAGTAGACAGCAAACCGAGGAACAAACAGAAGAACAAACACTGGCTCCCAGATCCCTCCTTTTATACCTCTTTCTTTTCTCCTGAAAAGCTTATCTTAACCCTATGACTCAGTTAATACTCCAGCTGACAACAATCACCTTCCCTACAAAACAGCAGGATAGAAAAAGGGCATGATCCTAGAAACTAACTGCTCTTTAATCTTCCTTATATCCTTCTGCATGATCCTACTTGCCAATGTTATACCTAATTCCTATATAATTTACAGTAATCTTAGTATCTTTCTGTCCATTTGTACTAGTCACCCTTTCCAGCTCCCTCCTCGAAAGGTTCTTATGACCATGGTATTCAAGATTGCAGCCAAAAAGGATACAAGGCAAACCAAGCCAGGGGGTAGTGGGATGACTCTCAGAATGTCCCCATGGAGTGATCCCTACAGCAATGTAGGAGACAGACCAGCCTACTCTTGGGGATTGGTGTACTAGCCCTGCCCCAAATTAGTGGATGTAAGAAGTCTGAATGAACTACACTGTTGGCTGCCCAATGCTGTCTTCCTTCTGCCATAGTCATGTTCTTAGCAGATGGGCTGCAGACAAGACTGTCAGAGTCAAATGGGGTCCCTGCCTTACTGGAAGTTGTAACCCATCAAATAAAACTGTGGTCTATTATAACCCGAGTCATGTGTTGTTCTCATTCTATTGCACTTTCCCCCCTGTCCTAGTCTCTGCCACAGGCACAAAGAAGTGAAAAATTTACCATGAAACCAGACCAAACCTCTGAAATAGTATAGCACACTAACTTGGCAAATGCACAATCCTACTTCCCTAAGGATCTATTGCTGAGCTACATTAAAGAAAGTTTGAAAAAAAATTTCTAATCAAGATGTGCACTGGTAGTACGCTGTTAAAACCTGATGAACTAACGATTGCATCTACAGTGTGGTTAATCTATAGTTGGAAGCTGACAATACTAGAGAGCTTTCAAAAGGTACACACTAGTTTTTTTCTCCTTGTTTGTTTGTCACCTGTGGTCCAAAAGATCATGCATCGTTTTGAAATAATAAAAACTATGCAAACCCAGTTCCCTAGAGGCAATGAACATCATCAGTTCTCTAAACTACAATCTATCCCCAGCCTATGGCTTGAATTTTAACTTCAGATCTGCTGACAGATCAAAATTCAGTTAGCAGAATGGGGTTTCATACCCCACCTTCTCCCTGCAACCTCAGGAACACCCCTCCTGAAAATCAACTCCTGAAAGTTGGCAGATCCCAGCACACTATGCATGAATGGGGGGAGGGGCTGCAGCACAAAGGGGGAATTGGCAAAAACTGCTCCCTTTTCTTGTGTGAATGGAAGTGCTTTCTATCTGTATAAAAACAACTTAAGAGCAAAGGTCTTTCACTTCTTATGACAACATTCCTAGTGCATCATTATTTAGGGTTACTTCACAGATTACTTTTTTCTCCATAGAGCAAAGCTCCACATAAACTAGAACAGATGGACAGAAACAAAACATCATATAGGAACAATTAAGATATGAGGGACTATATTTTAATTAAAATATAGAATTTCTCTCTCTCTCTCTCACTCACTATATATATATGCATATACAGAGAGAGAGAGAGAGAGAGAGAGAGAGAGAGAGAGAGAGAGAGTTGGAGTAGGTTTTTCCCTCCCCCCTCCCTGCACTCCAATCCAAAACCAGACCCACACAACACAGAGTTGCTTTTAATTAATTAAAGAAAAAGATTGTGCAAGATGGTCACAGATCTCCAATCAGAGAGCTCCTGGAGAACATGTAGAATACTCTGACCCTCAAGAGCCCTGCCTGGTTGCTTGAACCACAGTTTCAGATAGCAATACTACAGTACTAGCTGTACAGTGTCTTTTACTCAAACCTGCCCATACCTGAAAACCTTGGATCCTTGCCAGATATTCCAGCTGTTTTGAAGGCTGCACTGTAGAACAAGGGGATGTGAGTGACATTCCTTTAAGACCTATAGCTTCAGCTGTTGGGGATGTTCCATTCATAAGTAGTTCTCTGGCAATTGCAGCTGTACTATTAGTGGAAGGAGATACGCTGAAGAAACAACTAGAAGTTTGGCTCATTTCCTTGGATGACAAATAGTTTACAGTAGTACCAGGGGATGCTTTGTTGCGGCTGGCTTCCATCTCTTGATAAACATCAGGAGAGAGATGGAGAATTCCCTTTGGTGCTGAAAACAAGAGCAAAGACCATTCTTATTACAGCTGAAATTATTTAAATGTTACCAAACAAAACTTGCCTGTTTAGACAAATCCTGTCTGAAAGAGAAGTATGTCTTTTTACAGGCAGTCTAATCTTCTTAAATCTCATCATGATATAGGAATAGTTCCTTTTCTAATATAGGAAGATGTGGGCTCACTGAAAATGTTATCTAAAGAAATGCTTACTATTATTCTTTTTTCAGTGTGATCCAGAAGAGAGTGTGCTAGCTTTGGATCAGGGTTTAAATCCACACTCAGACTGGGCAAGCTTGACCAGGTGAATTACCCATAGCTCAACCACACAGCAACAACAGCATATTTTGCCTGCTAAAGGTGTCAGGCTTGATAACTGGCATCTCTAGTCCAAAATAATCTAGGATAACTGGGCTAGAAAAGAATTTTCTTGAAGTGTTAAGAGGGTAGCTGAAGGTAAGAGAAGACAATACTGGGATAGACAGAGTGATCTCACTCAGTTTAAGATGGTTTCATATATTCAATCTAGCAACCCAAGTGTGTGTGGATGTGTGTATGACTGGGATTGCTAACAGTGTAATGAAAGTCAGAGCTGATTAGTGGAATACAAGTATTGAACATAGAAGAGTCCAAGTTCAATCCCTGGCTTCTCCAGGTGGGAACAGCAAAGATCCCTATCTGAAAGTCACTGCCTGTCGGTGTACTCCAATGATTTTCAACCACTGTGCTGTGGCACATAGGTGTGCTGTGAATGGTCTGCAGGTGTGCCACAGGAGTTTGGGGAGAAGGTCATATATTAGTAGGACCATTGTGAGCCCCCAGCAGGCAATGCAGTGTGTCTTGTCAATTGTCAAAAAACTGATAGTGAGCCTTAACAATTTTAGCACCCTCTCAGTATGCCATGAGATGAAAAAGACTGAAAATTGCTGGTGTACACAGTACTGAGCTAGATGGACTAAAGATCTGATTCAGTATAAGGCACCTTCCTCTGTTTCTTTACCAGGTGACTTGGAGAGTCACTGTCAGTCAAGGGAAACAAATTCAGCCTAGATGGACCAATGGACTAGCTTAATATAAACTAGCTTCATGTGTACTTGTGTATAGGCAAGTATAACCAAAGACCTGCACAGAGTTATGGATCTGTTTTATGAGTTACATTTTTATGACACAGATTTGGTATTCTGATTGATATTAATGAGATGAAAAGAAAGAGCCAGGTAGGAGGTACAGAATATTCAATATGGTCATTTAATTACCAGAGATACTTGCCTACAGGGCAAAAAATTTCTGCCAATAAATCAAGCTTAGTTAATCACCTCGCCTTATCTATGAAGTAGCTCAGGGAGTAGAGCTTTTCAAGCAACTCTGGAGAAGTTGCTTTTCAAGTAGCATTGCTTTTCAAGTGGCACCCACTGGAGAAACAATGCAGAGATAATTAGAGGGCCATTAATCTTCAAGGCAACCCCTGGAAACCTGCAAAGTTAACCTTTTCATTGCTCCTGAGACTTCCACTGAATTGAAGCAAGCCTCCTTCTCTTAAGTTTACAGAGTCTGCTGCAGCCTTGTTCCTTTTTACAAATGCTTGCATTTTGCAGATGTCTGTTTTTTTAAACACCAGGATGTCATCCACATTTCCATTTGAAAGGAAGTCCCAGGCTACAATTTAGTGTACCATTATTGAAGAGTAACACCCATGGAAAGCAATGGGTCTGCTTCTGAGTAAATAGGGTTGCAACTATATGCAGTTGCACTTACAGTAATTCCTTGTTACTTGTCTCTCTGGTGTGAATTGAACTGCACACTCCCAGTTATATGTTCTATGTTGTATGTTAAGCCTCTGGTTTAACACACCTGGCACCTTAAAGGATTTGACTAATGGTTCTCCTGAAGTGGTTCCCAACATTTTTCACTTGCATAGCACTTGGCAGCTCATTTTCATAAATTGTACCCCTCTTATTAGCTAAATGTTTGTAATTAATATTAATATAAGCCCTCATCGCCTCCATATGAAAACCCATACTTCATGTATTCATCACAGAATTTTCTCTTTTCATCTGTTTTGCACCAGAAGTACCCTGAGAGATTCTTGGTGACTGATCACTTTCCATATTATGTTTCAGCTTTTTTACTGCGCTGGTTTACAATCACTGATTCATACATAAATTGATCACTAAAAATTAGCTATTGGCAGGGCTTTCACAGTCAACTAGCTACCTCCCTTCCTGCCTTACCGACTCTGCAAGGCATTCTGGAGCACTACCTTCCTTTTTCTTCCATTATTTAATTCTTTTTTTAAGCATTCCTAAAGGTCCTGTCGAGTGCCCCTGGGGGTACATGTAGCCCGGGTTGGGAACGACTGTTCTACTGGTATGTCGTTTACAGTGCACTTACTATGATGCTGTTTACAAAATGGTTGTGAAGACCAGAATTTAAAAAGTTAATAAATAAAAATGTATCTTATGATCTTCTACTATATTTTTAATAGAGACTGTACAGTTCTTAGGTAACAATTACTGGTAGGTTATTTATCAGGATCTGGCCTCAGCTAAAATCAGACAAAACTGTAGTCGGACACCTCCCTAAGTTTGCCCCGACTTATCTGAGGCTCAAAAAACCTGTCCTTGATTTATCTGTGAGATCAACTTATAGGCGAGTATCTAGTGAAGAAATGCTGCGATTTTTATCCTTTCCCACCTTGACAAACAGGCAAACATCCACATTTTTGTTCTGTAACGGAGAGCTGGATTACAGCAGTAAAAATATATTATTTCTGTAGGTATTGCTCTTTGATTTTATCTGCAAATATGCCAATACAAGGAAGTTGCAAGTGCTCACATTTCGTTTGAATGAGACCTAATGCAAATCCAGTTTTCATAAAAAGTACTTCAGATATATACAGACACAACTTTAATAGCATAACTGAAAAAATACATTTGTTCAGAATAATAATAGAATTAATATGGAGAAAGAAAACCCATTTAAAATTCCAGGACAATACTATAAACCTTTTTAAACCACATCAAAAACTACAGATGTCTAGTCCACTGATGTAATATCACTTCAAACAAACATTTCACATGCTCTCTCAGCCTTTTCAGTGTTTTTACATGATCCACCCAAATATCTAACTGCTGTCTGGAACAATAGTTGGGAATTCTTCCAGATTACTAATCTTTTTAAATGTTAAAACAACTAATATGGAGCATAGGATGAATAAAAAGCTCTCCCACATAATATACCATATGTTTTTAAATTGTATCCACATTACTGTAATAACATCATTCAATTAGCAATAATGACAAGGACTTTCCACTTATGTAACACCTTTTGTTTTGAGGATTTGGAAGCACTACACATGTCAACAAATTATGTCACGCAATACTCCTTTGAGGTTTCTGCCATTCCTGTCAACTACGGAAGATATTTATAACAATAATCTTGTGCTTTTAAGAAGCATAATACAATAACATTATTCCATATTTCCACTACTCTATATGAGTTAAATGGGAATGTCACCAGAAACGGAATTCTGGGGAGCACCTTCTGAACTTTCTTTTTATATCTAATTAACACATCACAGAAAAACTTCAGAAGAGCAATCTTGCTCAGTGATTCAGCTTATCTAATTTCCTCTCTGCCTTTTCAATATTAAATTATTTGAAACATTTAATTAAACTGCTAGTGAAAAAATTAATTGCACCTGCTGGTTATTTCCTATACAAACAGAAGCTAATAAAAAGGAACAAAAGGGGTATGTTAATTGTAACATTAAAAAGGAGGTTTCTCTCTGCAATCCAGAGTATTTCAATTGTAGAGGTTTCCTTCTGATTTATCACAAGAAGAACTTCGCACAACCAATGGGGAACCACTAATGGTTAAGTGTTCAAAATAATTACTGCACAAAACTTTCCCCTGCTAATGGAAAATGCATGCACTGGGCTCCATGGACCTTTGATATTAAAGGTTCCTAAAATTTTGAGGAGCTCATTTACCTGTACCATTAAAATACCAAAGAGATCTGGAATTAGTGAAAAAAAAGATAAATGATGATGGATTTTTTTCCACACAATGTTTATATTATTTATTTTACTATCTTTGTATTTCACTTTGCTCCCACTATGGAAAGCAGAGTGGCACACATAGGTTTCCCTGGTGATCTCCCATTCAGGTACTGATCAGACCTAAACTGGCTGGGCTTCAACAAGCTTCCTACAACACGTACTTTCCAAACAATTCTGGGACCAAAAGGCAACATACTGATATCCTCACTCTCATTTTAATAAATAGGACATATGAAGGTCAAATGCTTAGTGACACAGGGCCACTATCAATTATTTTTACATAAATACATGCAGCTGTAACAACTGGCTTCCAAAAGGGGAGTCTATAATGTCTTTCATTAATTAGGCTTGTTGCTTGTCCCAGAGAGAGATCAACAGTATATAGGATGGTCGCAAAGTTCCTATGCAGTCTTATATGGCTATCCCACACAATTATCTGCATAGTGTCTGGTACAGTTGGGGAATTATGGTGTGAGGACTGGCTGACAAGTTCATCCCTCCACCCACTATAACTGCCACCAAGCAACTCAGCAGTTGTGGCCATGTGGTGCCAGGTTAACCTTTTCTGGGCATCCATCCTTACTGATAGATTTGAGGCCCAATCCTATCCAACTTTCCAGCACTAATGCAGTCGCATTGCATCAATGAGATAATGGAACAAATGTTCCCTTACCATGGGGAAGCCTCTGTGACTGCCTCACCCCCCACAGGATGCAGCTCATACCCTGTTGGCACAGCTGCATCGGTGCTACGGATAGGTTTATGCCCTTGGTTATATCTACTTTTCTTCTTGCTTGACATTCAATAATAATTTTCCTTTAAATGTTTTACTAAATTATTGTTTTGAATGCTTTCATTTGTATTGGGGGCTTGATGGTTGAAAGCTAGGAAAAAACATCATAAACACATAAATCTTATGTGATAGATCATCTTCCTTCATATGAAGGAATCATCCTTCATATGTGTATCCTCTGATACCTTCGGGGGGGGCAGGGGGGGCTCTTGCATGTGCTGCCACCATCTGGTCTGTGAGAATGTGCAACAGGGCCTTCTCTGGTGTGGCCCTCTTCCTGTGTAATTTCCTCCTGCTGGAAGTATATCTGGCCCTCTCTTTCTCACTGTTAAGAAAAAGGCTGAAACTCAACTTTGTTCACTTTGCCTTTACAGAATATATTTTATCCCTTTATTCTGGTATTCTATATTTACTTTTCTTTTGACTTTTGTTTCTGATTATTTTTGTTCATATGATTTTTCCTGCAGTTTAATTACAGTTGTGAGCTGCCTTGGATTACTAAAGCGAGATGCAACTCCTTTAAAATAACTATGGTTTTAAGCCTGTGCACAATTATATTAGAAATACAGGCAGACTAGAAAGATAGCATTAATCACATGCAAAATAAATCCTGTTCTTGGCTACTGACAGTGTGTTGAAACTGTGCTCTCAAATGCAATCTTTCATTAATTCACAATACATAAAAACTGCTTTGCTGGTTCAGCACCGGGTCCATTTAATCCACCATTCTGTTTCCAGCAGCAATCAGCTAGATACTGCTGGAAGTTCACAAGCCAGACACGAAGGTGATAGCTATCTTTAATTGTTTGTCCCCGGCATCTGGTATTCAGACATATACTTCCTCATAGACAGCAGTTCCATTTCACGGTGAATAACTGTTGACAGACCTATTATCCACAAACTTCTCTAGTCCTTTTTAAAACTCATTTACCTACATATGCATGCACATCTTCTTGTTCAGTTCTGCTCAACAAAGGCAAAAATGTAAAGCCATGAATGCACATGAATAAACATAATACTGAGTATGCCATAATACAATCAGAACAGATACTTTCTTATGAGCCGGGGTGGACCATAACCATCCGCCCTTGACTCTGCCTTTCAAATCTGAGGGGTCATTCATAGGACCATTAGCTAGGTGTTAAGAATCAACACAAGGTGCCCTCCCAGCTGTCATGTGTGGTAGTGGGCTTCAAAAACATCTACCATGCATTTAGATGGCAAGTTACTATTTATTTATTAATAAATAAAGTGTTTTTATCACTTTTCTCCTCCACCATGGGAATTTAAGATGGTTAAAAAACAATATACCACTAAAAAGAAAACTGAAAGCAGCAGCCTGAAGTGGGGCACATCCAGTTTATCTGAAATGCCTGGCAGAACAGGAATGTTTTCAAAGTACTGCAAGGTGAGAGAGACAAGGTGAGGGCCTTGGAGACATCCTCTGGCAAGAAATTCCACAAGGCAGGTGCCATGACAGACAAGGCCCTCCCCTGCATTACCATCAATCATGGACCCACAAATGACAGCATCCACAGGAAAGCCTCTCTGGAAAATCTCAGGAAAAGAGCAAATTCATCCGGGGAAAAGTGATCCTCTACTTATCTAGGCTCAAAGACACAAAGCGGGAGTGACCAAACAGTGGCTTGAGAGCCACATGCAGCTCTTTGATTTTATTTTGTGACTTGTGAAAAGAGGGGCGCAAAAACATGAAAGGGGAAAAGGAAGGAGAAGAACATGCTTCTCTCCCTCGCTTACTCTCTCACTCATACAGTTAGTTCAGCACTTCCACAGTGGAGAGCCACCGAGCCCCTCTTTTGCCCTCCACTGAACATCCCAGTGTTGAGAGCCCTGCTGGCAGGAGTAGTAGCAGGGGAATTAGCAGCAGCCAGGAAGGAAGAAGAGCCCAAGCCTTCTGAGGAGGAAGACGATGAGGGGACGGTGGTTGGAGCAAAGGTTCTGCTAGCACCAGGGACTGGATTGGCAGCTAGGCTGCAGTCTGGTGACAGGCTTGTCTCTGTTTCCCCCCTCCCCCACACACTTGCCTGCTGGAAGTGACTGGAAGCAGGAGGAGTTGGTGGGAGGACTATGGGAGAAGAGGATGGAAGTCATGGGATTGGTGGTTGGAGCTCCGAAGGAAGATGGGGAGGCAAAGTTAATGCTAGACTAATTGAGTGGGGGCGGAAAGGGGGACTTAATGGAAAGGGAGTTAATTATGATGGGGGTTAATTATGGAAAGAGGGTAAATTATGATGGGGAAAAAGAAGGGGGAACCTAGGTAAGGAAAGTTGCACCTGCTAAAATTCCATTCAGCATTTTACGTGCTGAAACTCCTTAAATCCCTTCTCTTTCTGATTTTAAGTTTGTAGTAAAAATCCTTCTGTTCTATAAAGCTTTTAATTGCTGGCTTCAGCTGATAAGTTTTTCTTCTGTTTTCAATGTTTTATCTGGTTGTTGTTGACTGCCCTAAGAGGAATTGTCTTAAAGCACAGAGCACAAACACCTTAAATAAACTAACTGGAAAAAGAATCTCTATTTTTAACAATAAAGAGGGTGATGGTACCTCACCTATGCAGTTGTTGAATAACCAATGTTTTAAGATTAGCAGCTTAGATTCTAGGCTGTTTGATGACATTAACTTATTTAATATCTCAGATTCTTTAAAGTTAAGATAAATAAATATTTGTCCATGTCTTGCAGCTCTCAAACATTTGAAGATTATTGTTTCTCCTGTCAATAAAAGGTTTTACAAGTAATACTGAGAACTTTGTTGTGCCTGGAAATGAATCAGCAGCCAGAGTAGATGATATAAGAGAAGTGTGACACTTGTGAGATTTGGGAACCACTATCTTGGATCTCATGAAATCTCACAAGATCCGAGATGGTGGCGCCCAGGGGAACAGGTAAGAGGGGCCAACGAGAACATCCAGTGGCACCCCTGCTCTAAGGTGTTACAATGCACACTTTGAGAACCCCAGTACTAAGCTAAACTTGCAACTCAATTTTTTTTAATCAGAAACTGCATTAAAAACTAACTTTACATCAAAATAGAGGCAAAAAGTGTATCAAATTGAGCAGTCTCACAAGTGGAAGGAGGGTTAATGACTGAAGCAGCTACAAGAAACAATATAATGGGCATTATAAATGATATTTTGATGGTGCTATTTCATTAAAATATGTATCACCACTCAAGAAAGATATCACACTACAAAAAGTGGGCAAGCCATCAAAATGGATGACTCAGGGCAGTGGCGTCACTAGGATTTGCGTCACTGGTGCGGGAGGCCTGCGTGTCCCCCATACAGTGGGCGGGGCAATGCCCCAGGTGGTGGGCATGGTGATCTACCATTGCCCCGCCCCCACTGGATTTTTGGCTATAACTTTTGTTAGAACACAGGTATTTCAATGTGGTTTGTTTCATTGCATTCTGCTTGAAATTATGCATAGATTGATACATAACATGATGGTATTATTCCTCCCAACTGATTTTATTGATTTTGAAAACTTGTAGAGTCTCCCACACAAACTTGTAGAGTTGACACATACGTGTCAACTTACTAACAACTTACTGCAGCAGTTCTCAAACTTTTAGCACTGGGACCCACTTTTTAGAATGACAATCTGTCCAGGACCCATTGGAGGTGATGTCATGGCCAGAAGTGACATCATCAAGAAAATTAAAATAAAAGAAATACCATACTCACCTATAAGGTGAAAAATTTCTTCCCAGAAAAGCCTGAATCATTGCCCCACCTTATCTCCAGGGCAGGCAAGCAGCGAGGGTGGGGGGGAGGTGAGTGAGCCAGCCAATCACTATTGTGGGAGGAAGGGAGAGAGCGAGGGAGCAAGTGATCTTCTGCTGAGAGGAGGCTGTGCAGGCTGGGGCTGCTGCTGAGCGTTTGCAGCTGCCTGCGGGCGTGGTGTGGGTGTGCTCCATGTGCTCCTTCAGGCTGTTGCCCAGCTGCAGAAGCTCCAAGCCCAGGGCAGGGCAGGGCAGGGCAATTGCCACCACTGCCATCAGCAGCCTCACTCACTCAGCACTAGCGCCCACGGAGGCCTCTCTGGAGCAGCACCCAAGACAGAGCAGGTGACAATGAGCTGTGTGTGGGAGGGGGTGTCTGAGCGAGGGAGAAACAGTCATTTGAAACAGCTGAGTCCATCTCCTCTTTCCTTCTTGTTCCCCCTTCCTACTGTATTTAAACTTCAAGCACTCCATTGGAGAGCCCAACTTGCTAACCCCCTTCCCATCTCCCCACAGATGAAGTTGGATAGGTGGGGAAGGGGGGAGAGTGATCTTTTTAAAGAGAGAGCGAGAGGCAGCCTGCAGAAGGCTGTACCTTTGTTTCTCAAGCCATTGAAAGGGTTAAGTCTATCTCCTCTTTCCTTCTTGTTTTTGCCCCCTCCCCTGAGGCTTGCTAGCCCCTCTTCCCATAATCATTCACCACTGATGAAGTTGTACTGGGGGGGGGGGAGAGGAAGAGTTAACTTTTATAAAAGGAAAAGTGTGTGTGTGTGTGAGTGTGTGTGTGAGTGAGAGAGAGCACTTAAAACAGTTAAGGCTACAATCCTAGCCTCACTTTCATGGGAGTAAGCCCCACTGACTATTAAGGGACTTGCTTCTGAGTAGGCATGCCTAGGATTGGGCTCCCAGTCTATTCCCTCCTCTTGCTTTCCTCTCCACCTCTCCCCTTACTGTATACAGTCATACTTCAGTCTCTCCTTTGCAAACCTCCTTGCTAACCTCATTTCCCCCTATCCTCACCAATGAAGTTGGACTGAAGGGGAAAAGTCCCTGCATTTGTGTATGTGGGGGTGGGGAAGCATCTGTGAGAGAGAGAGAGAGAGAAGCAATCTCCCTGTGTGTGTGTCCTTTTCACTGGAAGAGTCCTGGAGACCTTGCAAAGATGCAAAACAGGAAAAGCAGAGAGTAGAATTTAAAGTAGAATTATTCTGCAGCAACAGGTATTTTAGCCAGAGATCTTAGCTGCATGCTGGCAGGAGCTAGGAAGCACTTGCAACAGCTGCTTATGTAGTAAGCTTTTAGGAGAGCATGCTTGCTTCTGCAGTATCCCCCTGCCAGGACCTCCACACAAGGCCCGGAGGCGCTGCTGCCCTTCCTCCACAGAGGGTCTACTTCCAAGTAAATCAGGTGCAACTATGTGCAGCTGCACTTGCTCAGTCACTCCTTGTTGCTTGTCTCTCTACTGTGAACTGAATTGCACACTCCCAGTTGTGTAATGTGTGTTCTATGTAGAGCCTTTGGCTTAAGGCACCAGGCACTTTAAAGGAGGATTTCATTAATGGTTCTACTGGTATGCTGTTTCCAGTGTACTTAGAGCCCAATCCTAGGCTTGTCTACTCAGAAGTAAGTCCCATTAAAGTCAATGAGGCTTACTCCCAGGAAAGTGTGGATGGGATTGTGGCCTTACTCTGATAATGTTTACAAATGGTTGTTGAGAGAACAATTTAAAAAATTAGTGAATAAAAATGTATCTTATGATCTTTGAGATAGATCATAGTTTTTAATAAATTAGGGACTATGTATACATGTATGTATAGGTGTATACATACTATGTATATATACTGTGTTTTTAATAAATTAGTGACTGTACAGTTCTTAGGTAACAATTACTGGGAGGTTATTTTTCAGGATCTGGCCTCGGGTAAAATCAGACAAAATTACAGTCAGACACCTCCCTAAGTTAAACCCCCGACTTATCCGAGGGTCATAGCAAATTCCATGATTTTGGACTCAAAACCTGCCCTCGTCTTATCTGTGAGATCGACTTATAGGCGAGTATCTGCGGTACTTAAATAAGGAGGAGCCCGTCCTGTTCCACCAAGTGAATCTACTCTGAAGTAAGTCCCATAGTGGTCAATGGAGCTTACTCTGTAGTCTGCCTGCAATAACTCTCCAAAAGTTCTTCTATTTCAGGCACATCAAGATAAAGACCCACCTGGCTTTGCAAGTGCAAAATAAAAAATTTTCCCTTACCAGCTCAAGTCTCTTTTTTGTCCTTTTTAGTGGGGGGGGGGGGTCCGCCTTCTGGAACATCTCCAGCTCCATCGGATCAGGACCCTTCTGATGTCCTCACATTCCCCTTTGCCTGGCCTGACCACCAGCCAAGACACGTCTGCCTACTCGCGAGGAAACGCGATGTGAGGCTGCTTGGCTTTCCATAGGGCTCCATAGACTGCAGGAGGAAGGAAGGACAAACGGATCTCCTTCTCCCTTTTGTGTTGTTGGGGGCTGCATTCATTGGATCAGGACCATTCTGACCTCCTTGGAGTCCTCTCAGCTGCCCTTTCCTTGCGAGTAAACGTGGCCATGTGGCTTCATTTGGGCTCAGACTCGCAGCTGGGAGGGATGAGACCTTCTCAGGTGTTTTTTGGAGGCTGCATTCATTGGATCGGGACCATTCAGGTGCTGTTGGATTCCTCTCAGCCTGACCTTTTCGACAGACTATGGCAAGTTCACCTACTCATGAGTATAAATGCGTGATACGGCTCACTTTCACTTTCCATAGGGCTCCATGCATTTTTTCTTCCGGTTCTTTGGCCATAACTTCTGAATGAAAGGAGCTATTTTGATTCTGTTTTTTGCATTGCACTCCACTGGCCATTCCGCATCCAACGGTGTATGGCATGACACGGTAGCTCCTAAACCCATGAAGTTTGCACGTCACCCCCCGGCACGTCACCTGGTGTGGCTCGCGCCCCCTGCACCCCCTAGCGGCGCCAGTGACTCAGGGCACAATCCTAACCAACTTTCCAGCACTGGCATAGCTGTGCCAGTGGGGCATGTGCTGCATTCTTCAGTTGGGGGGCACTCGTGGAGGCCTCTTCAATGTAAGGCAATGTTTGTTTCCTTACCTCAGTTGCATTGCTCTTACCTCAGTGCTGGAAAGTTGGTTAGGATTGTGCCCTCAGTGTATTGTGAAATGCAATGGATTGTGGTACCCAGTCATACTCAGCTTATGCTGATAGAGAGAAACATGTTCAACACAATTTCATAAACTGTGGCAACTGGATAAAGAAACAAACAAAAAAAACACTAAGGAAAGTTTATTTACACATATATACAGCAACAGAAAGATGCAACAGTACTCTTCTGTGAACCTTAAAAGCAACAGGTTTTAAGATGCCCAAAGTATATAGTATATGTTTGATTTTATGTTGGCCTTGTAAAGAGAGGAGAATCAGTTTTACCTATGTGAATGTGAAAGAAAAGCGGAACATGACACAGTGCTGACAAATTACTAACCAGATAGGACTGCAAGCAGGAAGCCATCTTGAACTAAAACAGTCAAAGGTAATAAATACACAGCTATAATTGCAAAGGGGTTGCTCATGAGTGGGAGCATAACTAATGGTAGTCTTCATGCTCATAGAAGGTCTTTAACTATATCCTTTAACTACAGGATACAGGCTTATTATCCCTTGCCAGTTTTGTAAGGGGAGGGATAAGAAATTATAAGATGTCGATCAACTGATTTGCTCAAAGAGATTGTTGAGAAGTAGACAGAGGACCTGCTGGTATAGATGCCATGGTGAAACCGGGCTGTTAGTGGGCCTGTTTGGTTTTTCCAGTTGACACTGAACTCTTGGAAGCTACATGGGCATTGAGTTTTGAATCTGAGGTGTGGTAACTACCAATAGGACTGAAGCCAATCTTGAGGTTTCAGTCATGTCTTGCAGCTGTTGCTCTGCAGAAACACAATGAGCAAAGAGGTCTTCAAGACCTAGTCTCAGAGCAAAACATGGAAGTTAAGAAGAGTAATTTCTATAGGTCTGCTTGGTGAATTCCTGGCAGTGGGAACAGTTCTCCATGTTATGTTCTTCAGAAAAAGCAAAGGAGAAAAACATTATCCAGGTCACAAGACTTTAGGAAGGTGACCCACTGCACCAGAGGGGTCCACAGGAAAAGGACAATAATTGTTTTAAAAATGTTATGTGGACTAAATAAACAATGAAGAACTCCCAAGCTACTAAAAAAGCAAGGCAAATGAAGCTCTGGTCTAAAGATCAGCAGAGGCAGAAAAATTCTCAGAGATGTTACTCTCATGGCAGTAAGAAGAAAGAGAACTGAGTAGGACTGCATTTGCCCCACCCAACATAGCATTTGAGGAGAGATTTTCTCACCGGTTCTGAGGGGAGGAGTTCACTCAGTGTCTGTTGACACTCTAGCGGAAACTCTAAAAGGTTCTGAAGATCATCCCAATTCTGGGACTGCAGAAACAACAAATAAAAACTATACCTAACTAATTTAAAAAGTAAAATTCAAAAGTAAATTAGTAAAACACAATACGATCCATTGTGTGCGATAAGATTGCAGAAACGCTACAAAGGTATACAACACTGTAAAGGAAAACGTCATCTTCCCGCCAGTTCTGAGTTTAGTATATTGGAAACATAAGGAAGATATTTTATTCAATAAGCTGAAATGACTACAGTTATCGTCCATGGAAAATTACAAGTGTTAAATTAGCCACAGGAGGGCTCCACTAACATTCCCTGTCCCAGGATCAAAAGAAACATATGGAGACTTGCAAGAGTCCAATAATTCATGAAATTATTCAACACAAGGTCTATAAAAGTCAAACAAATGTGTTTCCCATTTCAGATGAAAACCTACAAGCACGCAGAATTTCATAAATAACTGCCTTAATGTGCTGTGTTTTTTTCTTTTTAAACTGGCAACAATGAAGTAAATGAACATGTTCTGATTTTTCATCATATTATTTCTTTCATACATAATGACACTGTGTTTCAAGGGGATCTTGGTAATTAGAGGTTAGAATTGTTATGACAAGGTTTCCTACCTGGTTCTATTCAATAAACAGAAATAGCTGCATTCATTACAAACTTGGCTTTGGAAAAAAAAAAATAGCCATGACATGAATATCTGTTTTTCTCTATGCTTATTCTTCTTTGTTCCTTGGGAGTTCATTAGTTCCTGCTGCTTGTTCACCACCTGAAATCATAATCATCTGTTTGTGACATCACAATTAGTTACTGTGAAAATGATTAGTGTGTCACAAACAGATGATTATGATTTCAGGTGGTGAACAAGCAGCAGGAGCAGATGGACTCCTAAGGAACAAAATTCCTGATTTCATGCAAAAGTCCAAAGTAATAAATGGTTTGGGGAAGAAAAACAAGTGTTTTGAAATACAAGGCTGTTCCACGGTTTTTAAAATTTTCACATGAATGTTTCAGATGTAGACAGAATTTTATCCTGATGTATTCAAAAAGAACTTTTAAAATCATGGCTTAGGTGAATCATGTTCTAATGCTGTTCTCAAGTTCAAAAGCTCATCTACTTGATATACTGAAGAGCTGTTTGACTTTCAGGGAAGACTATTTTTGAACATTATGTTCTATGACTCTTGAGACATAACTAAAGCAAAACCATGTTTTTAAATGGGTTTCCATGATACTAAGTGGTACCAAATTCTTAAGTTATTTATTCTTTTCATAATTCTCTCTTGGTAATGGAAGGCCCCAATATAGTACGACCAACTTTCATGTTATCACAGAAACCATAGAGAACATTCTAAGAAGTTGTTATCCTTTTACTGTTATTTATTCAGATTATTTATATACTGTTTTTCAACAAAGAAGTTAACAAAGCAGTTTATATAGCAAAATAGATTTTTTTAAAAACTTGGTTTCCTTTTCTGAAGGGTCCACAATGTCAAAAAGATCTTGAAAACCTAGGCAAAATATTATTAACAGTATTTACATACCAATTTTCAACAAAAAGTTCACAAATCAAATCAAATAATGGCTCCCTGTCTCAAAAGGGCTCACAATCTAAAAAATACAGAAAGCGGCAGTTGCATACAATAGGCTTGGGTCTAAAAATGGGAATGGTTCCGGAAAATTTTATATCATGGCTTGTTGCTACAACTTGCTGGCATTTTTGTACCAAAGCCCTCTCAAAAGGGAGGTTGTCCAAATGTCTCCAAAGACAACCAAAACCAGTAACTGTCCAATATTTCTGAGATATGTTTATCTTACCTATATAACTTGGACTGCGCAGGCACTTCCTTTGGAATTCTTTTCTGGCTCTGAACAACAGCCTGACACACTAAAATTTGGCATGGTAAACTTATCCTAGTACACGTGAAGCCTGTTTATTCACAGAATTTCTATTCACGAATCTGGCTCAACGGAGGTCCCCAGGACTTGGCCCCACCTGAGCCCTACAGAGGTGATTGGAGCTTGCCCTGCACAGCCCCCATGAGCCTCAGAAAAGCTTCCAGAGGTCCTGGAAAGGCACTTACAGTGTGTTCCTGGAACCCTCATGAATAACAAGGGTCTACCTGTATAGAGAAAAGTGACAGGAAGCGCTTTTGTGTGTGACCATCTGCTCTCAAAGGCACAGAAAAAGGGTGGCAACTGTAAGCAGAGTAAAAACAGAAATAACAGTAAGAAGTTATATAAGTTAAATATTGATCTATGTGGATGAAACACTACTTATGAGGAGGTCTAGAGACTGTTGACAAGTGTTGATTTGAGTCTTGCCACCAAAAATGCTGTTACACAAATGTACATGCTTTGTACCTCACAGTTACCAAGAAGACACATGAAAACTGGTCAGTGGTACTGTGGTCTCCTAACAGCACTTCAGTAGTGCTGCCTGATGTCCTAGTTTAAAACAGTAGGGCTCTGATACCATAAAATGCATCTCGTGTTTAGAAGCAGAGTTGCTATTTCTCACCTACTACTACTACTACTACTAACAGAAATAGAATTCGCTCAGAAACCTTAATTTCAAGTCCAAACAGTTTAAATTTGTCTCATGGGAATAAAAAAAAATTTCCATGTCTGTGTCAGAGAGGTTGTCAATGCTGTAGATCAGGAAAGACAGCTGGATGAAATGTGAAGCAATGAACCTAGGAGGGCCAAAGGGAACCACAGAAATGAGGAAAGCCAGAAAGAAGGAAAAAAAAACAATGAGGAAGCAGAAAGATGTTTACAGCATGGGATTAGACGAAAAAATGATGAGATAAGTTTTGGAACAGAGTGTGATGTTCTGGAGGAAGCAGGTAGATTAGAAATATTTACAATATTGTCCAACCAGCATTTTAACATTGTTTATCTCCCATTTTGTAATCACCTTTCCAAGGAACTAAAGATGCTTTTCTCTCAGTTTTCAAAAACAACAAATATTTAACAATGCAAATTTTTATACTGAGAAAAAAATTACAAACATTTCAAAATATTTTCCCAAACCAAGGTTCAGGACAGACTAATTTCAATCAGGAAGCCACATCAATTTTGAAAGATTTAAAAATGGAACTTCCATAAAAAGTTTCCATATCATTTACACAAACTCATTCTTTTCTTTATCATCTGAAACCATTACTTTTATTGATTTCTGACATCCATCACTGAGAGGGCAGAGCAGGAAGTCAACACAGCTTTGTGCTCCATAATTATCAACAATATGCTCTAAGGTGGGGTCTGCAACCTTCTTCTACACATGGCCAGACATTGGGTCTGCACGTACATTCAGTACACATGAGCGAACCTCCCAATTAGGCCACAGAGCAAGGTGGGCACAGCGTGGAGAGACATATGCCCAAACAGAAAATAATGCTCAAATGAAGCTTCTGCCCCTGGTCTACTAAAAACAGAAACCATACAGAGATAGAATTACAAACTTGAATTCTTTTTTAGGACCACTACAGGCTATGTGGATATATCTTTTTGGGACTACAAGTCGCATGATTTCATGTGGGGGGCTGGATCTGACCAATGGGTCATGGATCTGCTCTACAGGATCTGAAACTCTCTTCCTGTCTTCTATTCATGAGATAATATCATGTTATGGTTGCTAGCAACAGAGTAAAGGACAAATACCATAAGATACACCCTAACAATGAAAATGTTTCAAAACAAAGGAAAATACTTATTCTGATGTATCACTTAATAAGCAAAACAAATTGAACCTACGAATATAAGACGAGCCCTGCTGGATCAGGTCAAAGGCCTATCTATTCCAGCTTCCTGTATCTCACAGTGGCCCACCAAATGCCCCATGGAGCACACAAGACAACAAGATACCTGCTTCCTGGTGCCCTCCCTTGCATCTGGCATTCTGACATAACCTTCTAAAATCACGAGGTTGCACGTACCCATCATGAATTGCAATCTGTGATGTACTTACTGTTACTTGTTGGTTCAGGATATCCAATATTTTGGCCATTCCATCCCTGGATCTCTCCTGGCTGATGAAGATAAAACAAGAATAGAATTGCTTCTACACAAATAGACACATGAATTGCATTTAATTGAAATGAATTGCATTTCATTGCATTTAAGTATTTGCTTGGCAGCAAGAATGGGAAGTGGAATGGTTTGGAAAAAAATTCATTACACACCCACAACAAATGTGCTCCGAAAGCTCTCTGAAATTACAGCATTACTGTTCGACTTGCCACAAGCCGTTTGAGACTAGGGCCCAATCCTATCCAATTTTCCAGGTCCGGTGTAGCCACAATGCAGTCCTGTGGTAAGGGAACACATGTTCCTATACCTTGAGAAGGCCCCAACGACTGCCCCTCCACCACAGGATGCAGCACACACCTCACTGGCACAACTGCATCAGCATTGGAAAACTGGATAGGGTTGGGCCCTATGTCTTACTATCTTCCAATATCAGCTGCTGGCAAGATTCTAGTCCGGGGTGTCAAGCACAAGGCCCACGGGCTGAATGCAGCCCCCAGAAACAATTTATCCAGCCCCCATTATAATTGGGCTCCCCAACTTGATAATTAAATATGAATAAGATTTACACATTTTCTCTTCTGTTATTTGCAGCTAATAAGTTTCTATACAAGAACAAAGTGCTTCTTTCTGGTCATCATCTGCTTAACAATGTCACATTCTGCTTAATGTCACTTACGGCCCTCAACAGGCAGCACAAATGCTAACTTCAGCCCTCTGCATGAAATGAGTGCTACACCCCCTATCCTAGACAATATCAAGAAGTTCCAGTCCAGAACATAAATACTTGTCAGTATCAGGATTGACAAAGAATGAAAAGCCATTCTTGGAAGATTAAAGAAATCCCCCGTCTACCAATTCCCATACCAAATCAAGTATCATACAAACTTGAAGAATGAGCTTTAGGAAATCAGTGACAACGAAACTAACGTAGCACTTGATGTTTCCCAGATCCAGGGTAAAGACAATGACTTATAAATTGTACACTGCCCCAGACTGCTTGAGGAACATCATCCCAAAATGATTCCCTCCTCTTCCTCATTTAAGAATAAGAATTTTGGACTATTACATGATACAGCAAATATGGTAGTGTACTGTACTCAGCTTCTGTAATGTTCAAAAGGTGATAGATTACATGCTACTGGAATAAACAGATTTACTATGGCCCTGAACAAGTCATTTGTTCCTGTTCTTGCATTCTGCTCTCAGCAGTACAAACAGCTTGGAAGATGTTCCAGTTGAAGCACAAAAAACAATGCAAGTATGAAAGTATGAGAATCAAGCCCCAGTTTTACTCAAGTCATAAACAAAAATATAAATACCCAGAGGCAAAAGGTTCATGATAGTAATAGTACTGGACTATATCGTAAGGACACATGGAAATGAGGCAGGATTTTGCAGTTTCATATATGTGGTTGCACAAGCTCTTGTGGAACAAACTGCACAACAGTGAGGCACTGACAATTTTGTGTGGCATTTTATTCCATGTGTGGTGCAAGTTCAAATTCAAATCAGAATTCCATTCTGATTTCTGTGTGCAAAAACCCCGTACTCTCATTTCTCTGCACACAATCCTCTATGCAGACAAGCTAACTTAGCATATCACCCACTGTATTTTTTTAGCATATAAACATATAGCGCATAAAGTAAAGAAATATATTAGGACAAATGCATATATTGAATTAAAAATAAAGAAGCATTTGTCCACAATTACAATCAAAGATTGCTGTGATTGCCCTAGCCTGTTTTAGGTAGATGTAACTGCAAAGTGAATTCAGGTCCAACCTTGTTATACATGGATTTTTTAATACACAGATTTCACTCAACATGAATGGCCATTGCAAATAAAAAGGAATGTGCTGATCCCTGGAGAAGGGGAAAAATGCATCTCTTTAAAGTCAGTTTAAAACAACTGCTTTTCTTACTGTTGTAGAGAGACAGTCATGCAAGCAATCATTCCATTCTTCAGCTGAACCAGGCAAAGGCAGGGGGTCCTTTGCATTTCTAATTGCTGACTGCCTCTCTACAACAGTAAGAAAAGCTGTTTTTAAACCACAATTGTAAAGGGATGCACTTTTTAATTTTTTTAAACTGCTTTTTTAAAAACACAGTTTATGGTACTAGCAGGGAGTCCCAGAATCAAACCCCTGCAGATGTCGAGGCACAACCTTTTTCCATTAGGAGCAACGGAGGGACAAGAAACCTGGAAATGGGTCTTTAAATCTATTTTTCCACTGTTTTTTAATCATGAATTTTTTTAATACACTAGACCAGAACCCCAGAGATTTATCCAGCACCCCAGTGGTTAACGAGTGACAACCAGTATAGACACAACAGACTTTGAGCAGCCTTACTAGCTTAAATGTGACTGAACATATTCAAAGTTTTAGAACTACAGCAGTAGTAGCACTAGGGGGGTTCGGACCATACCCACACTCAAGGGAGGTGATACCACTACTGACCTAAATGGTGAAAATTTGGTATTTTTGAATAATACCATCATGTTATATATCATTTGATCCATAATTTCAAGCAGAATGCAATGAATACATGAAATGCAATGAATGCAAACTGGGTTAGGTTGAAGTAGCTGTATTCTATCAAACATTATAGCCAAAAAGCCTGAAAAGGAGAACACAACTGCCTTACCATAACAAAAGGTGGATTTTCTTAACTCCAAACTAACCAAAGAGACTGGTTCTTCTGAGAGCTGATGAGTTGTTATGACACAGTAGGGAACCAATAAAATATTATTATGAGTCAGCCCTCATTTCCATGTATCAGAGCTAATACTAGAACTCTTACTCAGTTGTGTGTCATCAAGTTGGCCACTGGTTTTTTTGTTGGTTACTGATTTGTTGGGTGACCCGTACTGTTAAATATTTAAATAAATAAAGTTAATAGGGCTTACACCAACCCTAGTGATTCCACTGCATTTAGGTTGTGCATATGACATTGTAATTTATTATGTATTGTCTGGTACAGGAGGAGGTCCATCACTGGGGTGATGCAATGAGTTCTCGCACCAGATGACGCAAAGTCTAGGGATGCCTCTGCTGCAATGTACACTGTGTTGACAGCGTGTGTGGCATTCCCCTTACCCCCACATCATACCTTGTCTAGTTGTTCTTGAAGTGGAGAAGAGGCCTTATAGCCAAGTTGGAGCAACATGGCCTCAGCAGCATTTCTTTTTGCTATTTTCTTGTTGGGGCCTGTACCTGTGGTAACTTCCGTTCCCAATTTGACCTCAAAAATGGAACAAAAACATAGCAATATTTAAAACACAGTCATTTAAAACACGCAGCAAATAACACTACTACCAATTTTGCTTTTTCTGCTGAGTCATAGTGCAAGAAAATAGGAGGGGGTCCTTTAGCAGCTGCTGTCACTTGTAGGGAAAGCAAAAACCATAGTTAACTGACTTACAATCCAATTATGAGCTGCGCTGATGTAGTGGGGCAGTATGGCCTACACTGCATCCAGTGCACCTCAGGAGTTCTGAGTGTGACTGGAGTGTGACTGGACTGAGTGTGACTGAATGTGACTGGAGTGTGACTGGACTGAGGAGTGACTGGAGTTCTGCTCAGGGCAAGGGGATTTAATTCCCCTTACCCCGAGTAAAGCCGCAGCCGTCCATATGGGGCTTCTTGGATCCAGGAATTCTGATGTAATGCTGGGCAGGATGGGAGGATGAGTTGGAGGCCCGCTCCACTGATCCTGTCCCTCTCCCCAAATCAAAAAGGCCCTCTTACCATCTCTCTTGAAGCAGTGCCAGTAGGCATGCTTACACCATGTTTGTGACACTCAGAGCTGGTGCAGGGACAGCTGCACACAGACAAGCTAGGACTGAGCTCTTAGACAAAATGACAAATAGTTTGCTTCCAACTATGAAAGGAGAGAAGGAAATTGCTAAGTGCAAGGGAAGGAGTGAATATAAGAGCCTGAAGCTCAATTTAGGTTCAGTAGGTAAAGTTAAACCACGGACTGCTGCTACATCTGAACCAACCCTGAAACTATGGTGCATTAAACAGAACCACCTTCTTCTCTTAACTATCTGCATGATTTCAGTTATCCAAAACTATCATGTCCATTTATCAAATTTAGAAGAAAATTTAAACTTTTTGATTCAACTCCAATAAGTCCTAATGAACACAAAAATTAACTCAAACCACTTAAAGTTAATGCTTAGATTATACTCACACTAATTTTTTTTAAAGAAACAGAGGCACTTTTACATATCACAACTTGAATATTTATTTATGTATCCAGGTATTTATATCTCACTTTTCTATCTCTGAAGAAGTCCTCAAGGCAGCTTAGAACATTTTAAAAATAACAATACAATAATAAAACTCCCTATAGGAGCAGATGTTATAAGCTCCCTCTGGTGTGAGTACATGGACTTCTTTCGCCCCATCAGAGCATGCAGATCTTAAGCAGCCCCTGGGAAAATGGGGAAGGAGCTGCACAATATGGCAAAATTATAAGCAGCTTTGCAGTTACCAAATCTTACAGAGCCAAATTCATATTTGAAGCGCTCACATTACTTTTCACTGAGCCTTTGTGGCAGAGCCGACTTATCTTTTAAGCACAGGCGGTCAAATGAGTAGGGGTCATGATACTTTTAGGGGCCCATGAAAATGGTTTAATTTCTTTTAAAATCAGAAGAAATTTTTAGGGTACAAGAAAATGCTTTAATTTTTTTCTCACATCTCCCCCCCCCCCCCAATGAAATTTTTAGGGCCTACGAAAATCTATTTTGTTTTCCCTAAAACAGAAAAAGAATAAAATGTTGAAGTATTTAAAGTTATATCAAAATAATTTTTAATATTGATTTTATTATGGTTGGGAAAGCCCACAAAGACAATAGTGCCCAGGGATCACTAAAGTCATAATGCTGCCCTGCTCTGTGATATATAGCAGATCAAGTGCTGGACTTGGACAAATCCTTCTTCAATCATAACAATAACTAGTGACCTTAGAGGGTTACTGTATCAGGGCACAATCCAAACTCCAAGCTTGGTCAGCTGAAGGTGTCACGAAGTGCCATGAAGCATGTTCATGGCACCCAGAGAGGAGGCTGGCTGGCAGGGAAGCCTGAGCCACCCTGCTAACTCCACATCCAGGCATTCGGCTGGATGGCACAGGTAAGGTTGCGCTGGACAGTGAAAGGGTTTGGAAAGATTTGCGGGAGGCAGAGAGATGGTGTTTCTGGGGAGGGGAAGGCAGAACAGGGGGTGAACCTGATCCATCCCCCTGGCCAGACTCTCCTCCACTCAGCCTTACACCTGAATTCAGGGTTCCTGAATTTGTGCCAGCTATATAGCGAGCATGGATCTGAGAAGCCCCATACGGTGGGCAGCAGCATTACTCAAGGTATGAGGGAAAACATGCCCTTACCCGGAGGAGACCTCCAGTCACCTCCTAACCTGCACTAGATCCTGCGCAGGCCATGCAGCTTGGCTGTAACATTGCTGGTTAGGACTGGGCTGTCAGTCTGACATACATACCTTTTATAGATATTTTGGAGGGATGACAACATGGGGAAAAATGCATTAGATATATTTTCACTATGCAACTGTTCAAAACTTATTTAAATTTATAGTTTGCTTGCAAAATAAGTATTATGTAGTGAAATAAATATTTCTTCCCATGTGAGTAATTCAAACAATTTTTAAAAATTATTTTGCTTTTCTTTTAATTAAACCTTTTATCTTTGATTTGTAATAGTGAAAAAATACCCATCCTTCCTATTTCCAATTCTGTACACTAAAGACCAAAAATTAAAAAATTCTGAAATTATGTTAATACAAGCAAACATAGTTCTCTAGTTATGTGCTTTGAAGAAATAAACTGTTGTGAGATTATACTAAATACAATTAAAAAACTATAATGAAGTGAAAATTCATTGCATGATGCATGAACTGCTATTTCTCAGACCTGTAAAGCTAGTTAGGTATTATTGTAACCTCTATCAAGGATTAAAGGTCTGACTACAAAGAAAGAGCTTTCTGAAATTAACTTTGGGAACAGAACACCAACTAATGTCATCAGAGGTTTTCTTTTGTTTACCTAACAGTCAGCATAAGTAATTGGATCCATTTAATCACATCTAAACTTGCTCTTTTGTGTGACAGATAAAAATGAACATATTATCTCTGGATACTTCCACATTTAATTAAAACAAATGAAAATACAGTTTAAGTGCTTTATACACAAGATATTTTACTTCAATTTCTTTTTGAAAGCCAAAACAAATCTTCTGAGACTTTGACTCTGATCAATAGGACATGATTTTAGTGTGAAAATTTTGAAAATAGCATCTACTGCCTTAAGCTACAAAATTTTTTTGTAATAATGGAAAACAAATTAAAAGCAATGAGTGGGATCTAACCACAGTTAAGTTCTTTTCTCGATTATGAGATTTAAATATGTGCTTAATTCTTTCAAATCAAGAGGATTTAAAAGTCATATACTTTGGTGGGATAATGCCTTAAGCCTGACATCCTTTTAAAGGAAGAAGATATTTTGCTAAGTCTATGTTCCCAACATCCTACGTCTTTGTCATTTCCAATCACAGGGAGCAGAAGGATGAGGATGGAAATTACTCCCTGATTACTCCCTTTCCAGTTTTAAAAGTAGGCTACCTCAGAATCCCAGGTGCAAGGGAGTAGCAACAGGATGCAGGTATCTTGTTGCTTTGTGTGCTCCCTGAGGCATCTGGTGGGCCACTATGAGATACAGGAAGCTGGACTAACATAAGAACATAAGAACAGCCCCACTGGATCACGACACAGGCCCATCTAGTCCAGCTTCCTATATCTCACAGCGGTCCACCAAATGCCCCAGGGAGCACACCAGATAACAAAGAGACCTGCATCCTGGTGACCTCCCTTGCATTGGCATTCTGACATAGCCCATTTCTAAAATCAGGCGGTTGCACATACACATCATGGCTTGTACTCCATAATGGATTTTTCCTCCAGAAACCTGTCCAATCCCCTTTTAAAGGCGTCTAGGCTAGACGCCATCACCACATTCTGTGGCAAGGAGTTCCACAGACCGACCACACGCTGAGTAAAGAAATGTTTTCTTTTGTCTGTCCCTAACCCGCTCCTCACAATCGCGTCTGATCTTCACCACTCAGAAAAGTTTGGTGTAGTCTGCAAACTTAGCCACCTCACTGCTCAACCCTGTCTCCAGGTCATTTATGAAGAGCTTGAAAAGCACCGGTCCCAGGACAGATCCTTTGGGCACACCGCTTTTCACCTCTCTCCATTGTGAAAATTGCCCATTGACACCCACTCTCTGTTTCCTGGTCTTCAACCAGGTCTCAGTCCAGGAGAGGACCTGCCCTCTAATTCCCTGACTGTGGAGTTTTTTCAGTAGCCTTTGGTGAGGGACCATGTCGAATGCCTTCTTAAAGTCCAGATATATAATGTCCACAGGTTCTCCCGCATCCACATGCCTGTTGACCTTTTCAAAGAATTCTAAAAGGTTTGTGAGGCAAGACTTACCCTTACAGAAGCCATGCTTATTCTCCCTCAGCAAGGCCTGTTCGTCTATGTGTTTTGAGATTCTATCTTTGATGAGGCATTCCACCATCTTACCCGGTATAGATGTTAGGCTGACCGGCCTATAGTTTCCCGGGTCCCCCCTCTTTCTTTTTTTAAAGATTGGTATGACATTTACTATCCTCCAATCCTCTGGCACTGTGGCCATTTTGAGGGACAAGTTGCATATTTTAGTCAAGAGATTAGCAATTTCATTCTTTAATTCCTTAAGAACTCTTGGGTGGATGCCATCAGGGCCTGGCAACTTACTGATCTTTAATTTATCAATGAGGTCTGAAACATCTCTTTCAACCTCTAGCTGACTTAATTCCTCGGTCAGGAGGGGCTGTGTGAGCAGCGGTACCTGCCCGAGGTCTTCTGCCGTGAAGACAGATGCAAAGAACTCATTTAATTTCTCTGCCATCTCTAAGTCTCCTTTTATCTCCCCTTTCCCTCCCTCACCATCCAGAGGGCCAACCACTTCTCTAGCGGGTTTCCTGCTTCTAACATATTTGAAGAAGCTTTTATTATTCCTCTTAATGTTGCTGGCCATGCGTTCCGCATAGTCTCTCTTGGCCTCCCGTATCACCTGCTTACATTTCTTTTGCCACAGTTTATCTTCCTTTTTATTCTCTTCATTAGGGCAAGACTTCCATTTACGGAAGGAAGCTTCCTTGCTCTTTACAGCCTCTCTAACTTGGCTGGTTAGCTATGCAAGTACCTTCCTGGACTTAGTGGAGCCCTTCCTTTGCGGTATACACTTCTGCTGGGCTTCTATTACTGTTGTTTTGAGCAGCCTCCATGCATTCTGGAGAGATTGGACTCTTTTTACCTTCCTTTTCAACCTCCTTCTAACCAGCCTTCTCATTTGAGGGAAGTCTGCTCGTCGGAAGTCAAGGGACTAGATAGGCTTTTGGCCTGATCCAGTAAGACTTTTCTTGTGTTCTTATGACAGACTGCACAGCAACTTGACAAGATACAACAACATCAAACAACATCATTGTTTTTGAATTTTATGGCTGGTATTCCCAGAGATTTTAACTATGAACGCTGACAAGTTACATCAATTCTCTCTCTTCCTAGGATTCAGCCAAACATGGATGGGGGGGGGAATACCTTCCCTCTCTGTGACCACTGTTGATGAGCAATCATGGGATGGTGCCAGACTGGGGAAAGAACAGCAGCAGAAATAGAGTATTAGTTCACTTGGCCTTTGTTGCTTCGCCATTGGCAGCTTCTATGTACAACTTCTATCTAAAGGACTGCCACTAGAACCTACTCCTCC
This sequence comes from Tiliqua scincoides, assembly GCF_035046505.1. Lineage (NCBI taxonomy): Eukaryota > Metazoa > Chordata > Lepidosauria > Squamata > Scincidae > Tiliqua > Tiliqua scincoides. The sequence continues at coordinate 37,044,412 of NC_089824.1, read as the reverse complement.
CTCTTCAAAACATATGTATACTTGGATTAGCAGCGGCACCCCAAAGTCTGCAACCCTATTAAGTGGAAAATGTACCTGAAATCTTCTTATATACAAAGCATTTTGCTCCTTGCCTTACTCTTTAGGGAACAAATGCACTCTTGTGAATCACACTTGTATCCAACCACACGCTGAAGCATTTTAACTCTTTTGTATGAAACCCACAGAGTTCTCTCCAGAACTCCTACTGATGTGCCTATTAGCTCCCTAGCACTTCTGCAGAAATATTTCCTTTTGAAAAAATTAAGACTGTCACTTCCTGTCACATGAGCCTCAGAAATGAAAGTATTCCTATTGTGATATTACTGGTTGTTTCTTCAATGGCAAGGACAATAAAAAAGAAACATTTTAAACTAGCATTAAAATATTAGCCAGCATCTACTATCTTTTATAATTGTATGTTTTATACTTGGTCAGAAGAAAATAAAATATGAACATCGCATCTGGAGATACTTACCTGCATAACAAACTCTCTGCGACGAGGCATTCCCCTTTCTGAAAGAAGAAGATATTCTGGTTCCTTCTCCCTTTTGGCCTGTTGAATCTGAGCGAGGCGGCTAATAGGATTCATTCCTTGACCATATTCCGGACCAGTCTAAAGTTTAAAAAAAAAAATGAAATAAGGTGGCATTTTTTAGCATGCATCATGAAGATAGCTACAAAGCATGTTCTTTTAATAAAGTAGTTCCTCTCTACATTTTTGCAGCCACAAAATAACTCCCTAAGTCAGCGGTTTTCAATCTCTAAGAGAGTTTGCACCACTGTAAGTTCTTGTGGGAGCGGGGGGGGGAGGCAGCAACGCGATACCCAGGATTGCGTTGCTCAGGGGGGCTGCAGGGACTGGGATGCACTCACCAGTCCCTGCAGCAGCCTCCTTGGGGTGCGACGAGCCCTGCGCAAGTGCCTGCAGGGCTCCCCAGCCTACAGAAAGTGAAGCGATCGTGCTCCACTTCCACAAAACCAGAAGTGGCGTGCAATTGCTTCACTTTCACTTTTGGAAGGTTGGGGAGCCCTGGCACCCAAGAAGGCTGCTGCAGGAACTGGTGAGTGCATTCTAGTCCCTGCAACCCTGTTAACGACACAATCTTGGGGATTGCGTCGCTGCCTCCTCTTAAAAGGGGCAGAGGCCAGGGGCTTCAGGCTGGGGCATAGTGATGCCCCAGTTTGAAAACCACTGCCCTAAGTGATTTTCAGAGATGTCATTTCGTGAAAACACAGCAACGAAAGGGGCCATCAAAACACCCTGCTTATATCCACTGAACTGCATCTACCCAAGAATCAATCTCTTCGGATCATGTATGAACAAAATAAACGGGCAACCTATTTGGCCACAATTTCCACCTAATACATGAGATTCATATCAGGTCGTCACCTTGCTGATGAAAAAGTTATGTGAAAGGCTTTTGGTAGTTTTAGGCAAAACAGAATGATGAGGTAAACGGTGGTTCCCAACTCCTAATGAGATAGATCAAGATTAGACATTTTGTGCCTAGTATCAGAGAGAAGAAGCAGACAAGGTAAGTGTAAACTTCAGATTCCCACATTCATACTTCTCAGAAGCTCTGTCATTCTACACCAGAGGTCTCCAAACTTTTTGGCCAGAGGGCCGCATAAAATATCTGGTGAAGTGCTGAGGACTGGAAAAAAATTTAAATATAAAATTTAAATAAATAAATTAGAGATGGAACTTAGATGAATTAATAAATGAATGAGTGGCCTCATTCACTCAGCCTCTCCGGCCCTCAGAATATCCTCCAAATGCAATCAGAGCACAGCTCTGGTCATATTCAGTCAAGTGGGCCAGAGGCTTCCAAGGGACAAGAGGCTGGCTGCGGGCCAGAAAGAGGCTCCCTGCGGGCTGCATCTTTCCCCTGGGCTGGGTTTTGGAGACGCCTGTTCTACACTATGGGATGTATCCAAACACATGCTAGTGGGTAGGATTTCTTAAGCTAACAGGGTTCTGTGGAGTTCACAGGAGTGAGTGACAGAAGCAGAATTTTTTTCTCTTTCAATCCCCTTTTTTGCAACCTGAAGCACTGATAGTTTCACTGGCAGCCAGCTCATGATAGCCAACAATTTCTTCCCTCCAGAAAATGTGACATAGACACATTCTGGAGGAAAAAAAGCAGCTGCACTTGAAGTGCTGCTAAAGTTGCCACTGCCCATAGAGGCAGGGGCAAAAAAAAGCTTACAAAAAGGAAAGGCCCCAACTACAATAAAGGAAAGCACCTCAGATGTTAATTTTCTAAAAGGTTCATAATTTTAAAATGATTGCAAACACAAGGAGTTTGGGTTTGTTTTTACCCCTTGCATAAGCTTCTTGCAACTAGCTCTTTTACTAGCATTGGAGCCTTTTGGCAAGCAGAAGGGCACCTCTGAATTCAACCCAATACCAGAAATTCCCTACAAGTATGAATAGTGATAGGAATGAATCCACAAACAGCGCAATGGCAAGGCAGACAGTCTAGGAAAAATGAGCAAGCAAGGAGTTTGGTGGGTTAAGCAACAAGCAAAGTTCTAAGGTGGAACTTAGAGTTTCTAAGAACTTAGAAGACTAAGAACTAATGTACTTTCACTAAAGAGCTAGGGAGAAATGAAACAAATGTAAGAGACAGTCACCATCAATGACTTAGCAGTTCCAATTGCTCACGCAACCTCTGGACTAACACTATGTTAAAAGTTGCATAGCAAGTTGGTTATGTAGGCAGAGTTCCCGTCAGTGTTCAAACCCTAAAGTGCCTGAATACTTTTGTTCTGTAAAGCCAAACACAAACTAAGGCAAACATTGTATACAAAAAAGTAGAGTATATACAGCAGCAGAGTGATGCTAGCTTTCCATACACAGGGGAACCTCACAGATGTGCTCCAGGGGTAAGTAACTTCCTTGCTCCTGGGTTCAGCCCTTAAAAGAATTTCAAATTATATTTTGAATGGTACAATCTATAGAGAAAAATGAATCACTCTTTCAAACTATTTTGCCCATGCCAATCCTCACAATAATTGTGAGCATTTGGTAAATTTTACTAGTCAATTTATGCAGAAGGAAAAGAGAAAGGTCATAAAGATTAGTTTTCCTAAAATTACATGAGTTAAGACTGAAAGACGGGTTGACCCCCCCAAACATCCTCCCCTTGCTAGCCTCTAGTGTGTGTCTATGACAAATTATGTGTAAGGAAAATGCTTATTTAGACCAGATAGCTATCAAAATTGATAGTGTAGAAGTGTGTGCTGGGAGTAACATATGCAGAGAGATTAAGACACAAACTAATTTATCGGATGTCACATATGTTTGGTTCATGTGCCACAAGAGAAAGGAAGAATGTACAAGAATAAATGAAGCTTGTATACAGAAGACTTTAGTACTGATGTGCAAATCAGTTAAGCCAAAGTAGTTAAATTTAACGCAGTCAGTCACTCAAAATTTATCGTGCTTGGCTCTAAGCCATCACACTATTACATATTAAATAATGGTATCGGAAAGACTACATTAAAACAGGCACAAGTGCACACACAAAGACAAACAGGTATAATTTAAAACATAGATATTTAAGCAAAATCTGGTGATCTTACTAATGTATAAACCATAAATATTAAGATCTAGACAGAACATACGGCATTAAAATAAAAGAATCAGAAACTCCCACGGACTGAAGTCTAATTCTTTATGAACCAAACTATTACATGTATTATCAGAAAAGGGTTATAATCTATTCACATAAACTATATACATGTAATAAACTTAAGAAAAATTAGTTCAATTAGTTGAACTAAACTGGCTTACATCCAGGTCCTACAGGCTTAACTTCTTGTTGATCAGTCTGCCTTTCACCAGATTCAGGTATGCAATTTCTTTATTACCTAGGGCTTGTAAGTTGAGTAGTCACTAAAAGAATCTAAATTCTGAAAGAACCTGCTTTACATTGCATTGCTGCATCTGACTTAACAAGGTGCAAGGAAGTATCACTCATGGCCAAATAGTTTTAACTGCTTTACTACATAATTATTTTCCTCTCAAACTCCCCCTACCCTGGCCAACTCCAATAAAATAAAATGAGGGAGGGAAGGACACTTACAAAGCCTATATCAGACATGAGAGGCTAAAGAGATTGTTTTTATGATGCTGAGCCTAAGTGGTAATGTTTCACAAATTATATAGGGAATGGCATATGGCTGACTTGAACAGCACCTGAGTTTGATCAGATTTAATGCAGATAAGTCTAACTCTACCCCTTTCCCCTGTTTCAGGAGGAATTTCGGATGAATACACAAATCAGGACCAGCCCCTCCAGACTGAAGCTCATGAATCCTAGAAGCAGCAATAAATCCACTGCCACCAGGAATAAACAGTCCATTTAAGAAACTTGAGCTCACAGGAATTTAGGAGGCTCAGAAAGAAGCTTCATTAGAGCACTGGAAAGCATGCTAATATCCTGTAACAGAAAAAACAGTTTTGATGGATGGGTGGGTTACAATTCAACAAGCACTTGTGGACATAATAGTTAAAAAGACTGCAATGGATTCTAAGCAAAGATTACTTAATACAGTGAGCAAAGAAATCCACTTGAAAATTTAGGATCTGAATGGATAATTGGATTCACTGCAAAGGAGCAATCTTTCATTCATTAATTTAAAATTATTCATTAAAACTTTGCAGCTCTTTCAAACATTAAGGTCCTGAATGTCTGTGCAAGGTGAGCAAATGATTTGAGAGAGAGAGCGCGCGCAGACAGTTTGCCTTCAGATCACACTGGATGTGCCCTCCTCCCTTGCAGTGCACAGACAAGCATTGTTCCCTGCTGCCTGGTCACTTTTCTGATTGATGAGGGATAACAGGGGATGGGTCTGACACCCCCAAGTCTTTCATTGCCATACACCAGCAATAATCAGGTGATTCACACTCTTTTTCCCAATCATACCATAAAAAATAGCAGTATAGCAGCAATGGATATGACTGGAGGCCATCTCACAGACATGAGCACTTTGCAGTATAAAATATTTCTTACACCTTATGGAAAGGTCCTATGGAACAGAGATGCACAAGCCATGTACTGATGGCACTACAGTAGAAATACAATTTTATATGCTTGGCAGCACATGGCAAATGTAGCCAGCTCTTTCTCGCATGACCTCTTAACTATGAGAGATGGTTAGTGGAAGAATGCAAGAAAGAAATCTGCCCCTCCATATCAGAGTTGTGCAACAAGAAGGTGAGAAAACAAGCACTGATGCTAGTGAAATCCCAGATTTCTGCCAGGGTCATATATTATAAGCATAGTGGCTCATATAACAAGGACTCTAGGTACTGAATCTGGTGGCAGACACAGCTCCAGGAATTTGAGTTACTATCAGAGAGTTGCAGAGTAGTAGGTACAACCTGCAGTGGAGAATTAGTTAACAGGAGAGTGGACCTTAACTCTTCCCCCACCTATTCATTTTTCCCAAAACACGCTCCTCTTGGATTTTTTTTTCCTATGGCACAGAAAATACACATCCAGAATCCTGTCTGTGAAAAAGGTGCTGGGGGGAGGTTTGCAAGGGTTTACAGGCATAGGAAGGCGTACACATTCCTTTCCACCTACCAATGCTCCATTGAACATCAAGCTCTTCTACCTTCCACCCTCCCCCAGCCACTTTGCAACTGTTTGGAGATGACTCACGATCCCCAGCCCACGGCTGAGGGTCTAGCTCAGCCCTTGGACTTAGCTGTTCGTGTACTGATTTTGTAGACAGAGTGGTACAGCAATGTGAGGCACATGGCAAGGTTGCAACTAGCTTTGCTTTTGGTGTGATCCAAAGAGTATTGCTCAGCTTTGTCTATAAATTTTATGAGCCAATAACAATCTAACTGGATGCAGCTGGGCTGCTTTGTTTCAACTCCAGTTTGCTTTAAACAAACAAACAAAAAAGACAATGGTAGAAACAGAACAAACAAAACTACTCATCAAGTTGGAGTCGTAAAGGCCAAAGACAAAAGATGGAGAGACTTTATGGGAGAACTGCTGTCCTTTCATAACATTCTGGTGGCACTGGCTCTCTTGGGAAGGAGTCGGGCTAGAGGGATCAGCAGACTCCATACTCCAGGATTCCAAAAGGAACACCTAATAAAAACACATCTATCTTTGTCGACTACCTCTTATCTTTGTTTATATTGAAGTGAAAAAGGTCACATTTTTAACTCCCCCAAAACATTTCCAAGTTTGAATCTGTAAATGTTAGGCTTTGTCATAAAAGTAACGATACTGTTTGCCTTTAAGATCATATTAATTCTAAGAATGAGTAATGCTGTTTGGATTCCAAGTTGTGCATGCACAAAGCATGCTTATTTGGGATTGCTACTATTTGCAACTAAAGGCAATACAGTCTAAGAGTTAAATGCATGTCTCTCAGGTCCAAACCAAAGAGATAGAGGAGCCTCAGAAGGAAGTCATTTGCAACAGAAAAGGGGGCGGGGCAGCGGTGCTTAATCCTTTCCATGTTTTTTTCCTCAGAAACTCTCCTCTGCTATTTCTCTTCTTCTTTCAGGGTTATTTGCAAGGTAATAACCCTGAAAACTGCAAAGGTAAAAGTATTGGAGGAAGGGAGTTTCAAAGGAAAATTGGCTAGAATGGGAAAGGCAAGAATCCCCTTCCCTGATAAGAAGTTCTTTCTCTACAAACTGCTTTACATCAGTTGATGTTGTGTGTAGCTGCAATGCTAACGCATAGCTTGGCCCTTAGACCAGCCTGCCTCATAGAGCTGCTGAGAAAATAAATGAGATGCATGGCAAAGCAGTGATAAGGATGATTAAAAGTAACACAATACTTAGTTTATTTGAAAAAGAGCTACACATATATCAACTGTGTAGTGACTACACTAATCACAGAATGCCTGCCACAATGGCATATGAAAGAGAGCAACAATTCCCGATCCATTTAAGCAAGGGTTTTTTTCAGGCTCTGTCATGATGAGCCTTCAGAAGAGATTATGAAAGCTTTGCAAACTTCCCTATGTAGACCAAACACAGACAGTTCGTTCAGAAAGCAGACTAAAGAAAAGTGAGATAGTATGACTGTAAGCAAAAATAGTATGAAAAATAACAGACTGTTCCACTGACATACTGGTAGTAAGTCACTGACCTTGTGACAATCAACACTAAGGTGCAAACACAGAAATTCCTTCTGCCTACTTCAGAGTCAGGACTATCGGCTGAATTTTGTCAAAGGTTTGACCCAGGTCCCAGTATGATAGGAGGCAGCAATTTCTAGAGCAGTGATTTTCAACCTTTTTCATGTCACGGCACACCATCAGTTTTCTGACGACTGACAAGGCACACTGCTTTGACAGCAGGGGCTCCCATTTCCCCAGTGGCCCTATTAACAAATTATCCTCCCCCAAACTTCACAGCACACCTACAGACCATTCGTAGCGCACCAGAGTGCAATGGCAGAGTGGTTGAAAATGGCCGTTCTAGAAGATCTGTGATTTAAGATATTGCTTCAATTTAAAACTCAGATACCCTTGCAGTTCCTTGTAAGATGTTGTTGGCAACCTTCAGTCTCGAAAGACTATGGTATCACACTCTGAATGGTGGTTCTGGAACAGCGTCTAGTGTGGCTGAAAAGGCCAATTCGGGAGTGACAATCCCTTCCACACTGGGAGCAAGTGCAGTCTGTCCCTGGTCTGTCTCCCTGGCTATGGGCCTTCCTTCTTTGCCTCTTTGCCTCAGTCTGTTGGCAAAGTGTCTCTTCAAACTGCGAAAGGCCATGCTGCACAGCCTGCCTCCAAGCAGAACGCTCAGAGGCCAAGGTTTCCCTTCTGTTGAGGTTCATTCCTAAGGCTTTTCAGATCCTTGTAGCGCAGCTGTGGCCTACCAGTAGGGCGCTTTCCCTGCACAAGTTCTGCATAGAGGAGATTCTTTGGGATCCGACCATCGCCCATTCTCACAACATGACCAAGCCAACGCAGGCGTCTCTGTTTCAGCACTGTATACACACTGGGGATTCCAGCTCGTTCCAGGACTGTGTTGTTTGGAACTTTGTCCTGCCAGGTGATACCGAGGATGCGTCAGAGGCAGCGCATGTGGAAAGTGTTCAGCTTCTTCTGTTGTGAGCGAAGATTCCATGACTCGCTGCAGTACAGAAGTGTACTCAGGATGCAAGCTCTGTAGACCTGGATCTTGGTATGTTCCGTCAGCTTCTTGTTGGACCAGACTCTCTTTGTGAGTCTGGAAAATGTGGTAACTGCTTTACCGATGTGTTTGTTTCGCTCTGTATCCAGAGAAAGAGTGTCAGATTGTTGAGCCAAGGTACACAAAGTCATGGACAACCTCCAGCTCATGCGCAGAGATTGTAATGCAGGGAGGTGAGTCCACATCCTGAACCACGAACTGTGTTTTCTTCAGAATGATTGTCAGTCCAAAGTCTTCGCAGGCCTTGCTAAAACAGTTCATGAGCTCTCCTCTTCTCCTTCTCTCTCCAATCCTCTCCTCCCTCCTCCATGTCCCACAATCTCTTCTCTATCCACCACAATTCTGCAATCCTCTCCCTCCACAACCCCAGTTTGGCTGTACTTGTTGTAAGAGGCGACTAAACAGCCACTGGGTAGATGAGGCTTGTCAGCCTGGGAAGGCAGCTCTTCTAAGAGAAGGAAACTCTTGACCTCAAACTCCACTGCCTTGTGACTACATCCAGTTACGGAAAAGTCTTCAGGAGTCAACCTCGAGGTAAAATCCGGAGCCGGAGTCCCTGAGGCAGTTTGCGATTGAACACAGTCACGCTCTGGCAACTCCTGCGACGCCGCTGGAACCAACCGTATTGGCTTCTGCCTTTCCACTGGACCATTTCAGTGACTTGGAGTGGGGGGATTTGCTGCATGGGTTAACAGTCTATCCTCCATACCCACTTTACTCAGGCCTCGCACGCCGGAGAGGACACTCCAACTTCGCCATATGGCATTGGCACAACACAGGAAGCAGCAGTTTACCGGTTATAAGTCTTCGCTCAATTGGCATAGAGTGCGATGCCAGGGGCTGCTTCCGACGGTGGGAGAGATCATTGCATCCTTGTAAGAACACTAGCACCATTCCTCTGGTATTGTCTAAAACAGTGTTTCTCAAACTGTGGATTGGGACCCACTAGGTGGGTTGTGAGCCAGTTTCAGGTGGGTCGCCAATCATTTCAATATTTTATTTTTAGTATATTAGACTTGATGTTACCATGGTATGTGACTGCATTTGGGGAAATGTTACAGACCTGTACTTTTAACAAGTTACGTGTATATTCTTTTAACAATGTCAGTCAATGGGACTTACTCCTGTGTAAGTGTGGATAGGATTGCAGCCTAAGATTGTTAAAAATGGTCCTGTTGATGATGTCACTTCCAGTCATGACATCACTTCTGGTGGGTCCTGACAGATTCTCATTCTAAAAAGTGGGTCCCAGTGCTAAACGCATGAGAACCACTGGTCTAAAAAGATATTAAATGGACAGAACCTTGGCTTGCAGTCTGGCACTTTGATGATGCTGAAAAGTCACCTAATGTGTCTTCTGCCATCTCAGGTGGCAAGTTACTGGGGAGTAAGAAACATTGGGTTAATGGCAACTTCTCCTGGAAGAGGCTTGAGCTGCTGTTACTAAAGCTACTGAGCTTACGTTCAGAGTTTGCTACCAGGTCTCCTCCTTGATGGGATTGTTCTTGTCATTGTTCTCACTCAGACTTTAATACTATTGGGCTTGGAGAAACTTTGAGATCACTGGAAAAGCCCCCATTTGGATTCTCATCCATGGAAGACCCTCTATATCTGAACTGACACTGTACAAATCTGGATTGTGATATCTCCTTTGCACTGTATAAAAGTAAGATGAGCTTTTGTCTCTTATCTCAATCTAGAAGCATAGTGGAAGGAGTGAAAAGAGGAACTTGCAGTTTTCCAACAACATTCACTTTATGCACCGCAGACACTCACCCATAAGTCGACCCCACAGATAAGTTGAGGGCAAGTTTTGAGCCCAAAAATCATGGAATTTTCTATGACCCTCGGATAAGTCGGGGGTTAAACTTAGGGGGGTTTCTGACTATAGTTTTGTCTGATTTTACCGGAGGCCAGATCCTGAAAAATAATCTCCCAGTAATTGTTACCTAAGAACTGTACAGTCACTAATTTATTAAAAACACAGTAAAATATCATAAGATACATTTTTATTCTTTTTTAAATTCTGGTCTTCACCACCTTTTTGTAAACTATCAGAGTAAGTGCACTTTAAATAACATACCAGTGGTTCCCAGCCTGGTATTCATGTACTCCCAGGGACACTCAACAGAACCTTTAGGGGTACTTGAAAAAGAATGGAATAATGGCAGAAAAAGGCAGGCCGTGTTCCAGAATGCACAGCCTGGAAGGGAGGTAGCAAGTTGGCTGTGAAAGCCCCACCAATAGCTAGTTTTTGGTCATCAATTCATGTATGAACCAGTGATTGAAAACCAGCACCGTAAAAAAGTTGAAACATAATATGGAAAGTGATCAATCACCCAGAATTGCTCAGCACACTTCTGGTGCAAAACAGTGCAAAGGCAGAGTCTTCTGTTCTTCAAACAGATGAAAAGAGAAAATATGTGATGAATATATGAAGTCTGGGCTTTCATATGGAGGAGATGAGGGCTTGTATTATTACAAACATTTTGCTAATAGGAAGGGTACAATTTATGGAAATGGGCTGCCAAGGGATATGCAAGTGCAAAAGGTTGAACCATGAATCAAATCCACCTTTAAGGTGTCTGGTGTGTTAAGCCAGAAGCTCTACATACAGCATATAACACATGATTGGGAGTGTGAAATTCAATTCACAGTAGAGAGATGCAGCTGCATATATTTGCAGCCCTTTTTACTCAGAAGTAGACCCACTGCTTTCCATGGGTGTTATTCTTAAGTAATGGTGCACTGAATTGTAGCCTGGGAAGGAGGGTCCCATCCTGGTGTTTCAAAAAACAGACCTGCTTTGCAAGCATTTGCCAAGCAGAACCAGGCTGCAGCAGAAGGAAGGAGATTAAAAGGTTAACTTTGGCTGGAATTTCCCAGTTACTGTAGAAACTATCTCTGCCCTGCCTGGTGCCTGCCTGGTGCTTGCCTGCTGCTTGAGAAAGGAAACTGTTCAGAGTTGAAAGGCTCTGCCCTCTGATTGACCCGGAGATAAGGCGAAGTGAAAATTTGAGCTTGATTACTTGGCAAAAATTTAACGTACTATACATGAATATCTACGGTATTTCAGTATTTATATACAGCCTTTTTCTGTTGTTTAGACAGCATTCAAAGTGGCTTACATGGGCAGGATAGTATAAACCACCATTTTCCAATTGCATTTTTACAAATATATTCTGTGAATCAGAGTTCTCAGTCACCAGATGTTGCCTTCACAGCGTAGTTAATATCCTAGTATCTTCCAAGAAAAGTTACTTATGTTCCTTCATAATTTGAGGGCCATTACAATAAAGAATCTCGGTGTATAAGAATTCAGGAGCTAAGCATGGAAATCATGACTTTAACACGACTTTTACACTGACAATTCAGAAATAAATAGGGGGAAATATGTCAATGGGCATAGAGACATGTCACTTCTAGAACTAGTGCTTTCTTACTCTCTATGTTGCAACAGCTGCAATCATCCCTGATTGAATTTTTTTTTTTATTAAAGTAAACGAGCACTCAGTAGTTGTGTTGCCAAAGTTTAAGAGGCCTGAGAGCTGCTTTTGGTATTCCCGGTACTGAACAGGATAGCATACACAGACCCTTACCTTCAATATTGTTCTAGAACGTTTTTTAAAGTGAAGTTTTGGCTTCTCAATCACAGGAAGAGGAGGAAGTTTTCGAAGCTCTTGCAGGACAGCTATAGCAGCACGCTTCTTTGAGAGTTTCTTGCTGTTTCCTTCACCTTCTGCTGTAAATTCACCCACCGACACTTGAGTAACAAAACTCTTCATATGTGGTGGCCCACTTTCCTTTATTACCTATTAGCCAAAAAAGAACAAATAAATCAAATGGTTGATGAGTTCACCTTTACTTTTATTATGTAGATCTTCCTTTACGTTACAGATTCTTACAAACACAAACAACTGGGATAGGCTATTATGTAAGAACATAAGAAGAGCCCTGCTAGATCAGGCCCACAGCCCATCTAATCCAGCTTTCTGTATCTCACAGCAGCCCACCAGATGACTCAGGGAGCACACAGAAGACCACAAGATACATGTATCTTGCTGCTACCTCCCTGCATCTAGCATTCTATTTACACTCACACACCCCAGCAAAGACACTAGATTGCAATTGGGTTTAACTTGTGCTACTTTATTAAACACAGTGACCAATTTTTAATGCATGAAACCTACTAAATATACCTTCCCTCCCTCGCCAGTCTGGGATAGGTGAAAAAACTGCCATCCACGGCCAATTTGGATGACAGAAAAAAATTCCTACCCGGCCCTCATAATGAGCAATCAGCTAATCTCAGACTGTACATACCCATCATGGCTTGTAACCTGTGATGAAGTTTTCCTCCAGAAATTTGTCCAATCCACTTTTAAAGGCATCTAGGCTGGATGCCATCACCACATCCTGTGGCAAGGAGTCCCACAGACTAATTACACACTAGGTAAAAAAATATTTTCTTTTGTCTGTTCTAATTCTCCCAACACTCAATTTTAGTGGAAGCCATGATGTGTATGTGCAGCCTCCTGATTTTAGAAATGGGCTATGTCAGAATGCCAGGTGCAAGGGAGGGCACCAGGATGCAGGTCTCTTGTTATCTGGTGTGCTCCCTGGGGCATTTGGTGGGCTGCTGTGAGATACAGGAAGCTGGACTAGATGGGCCTATGGCCTGATCCTGCGGGGCTCTTCTGTTCTTAAGTCGCTTTCTCTCTCTCAGACCAGGTTTTCCTCCAAGTCAGACTCAGAACCCAGAAGTAGGCCAAATGAAGAAATAATCACCAGGGGGGCATTTGCTAGGGACAATCAGTGGGCTTGCCACCAATTCTTCCCTACCAATGACATTCCATGCCTCTAGTCACATTAACTTAGCAATGATGGGCTTGACAATGAGAGTTTCAAGAATTAACAATGAGTTCCACCCTGAGAGCTATCTGAGCATTCTTGTAAAGTTGAGGTTCTTGCAAGGCTGTTCAGTTTGACAGGAACAACATTTGCTACACAAAGCTACAGGTGACAGAGCAGGACAAGCTTGCGAATGTGGAAAGAAATGCTTAGTTTTGAAGTTTCTACCACAGCCATCCATGTTGCTGAAGAAACAAACAAGCTTCTACTTTGACAAATTCTACTACCAAATTATGTGAAATTTATTGGCATTGGCAGCATTTTCCGAAGAACTATCAGCCAGGAAATGCTGCATATCTAAGCATCTCGTTGGAGATATGCTGACAACTTTGTGTAATTGTCAAGGGCACCTACTGTAAGATGACTGTTACATTGCTGGTGACAAGCTAACAACTCCCCCTTTCTTCCCCACTCTCCTTAGAGCAGTTTTGGAACTGCTGTTGAATTCTGAATACAAATTCAAAATTGCTTTTGAATGTATTTGGTGCAATAAAAGATAAGGACATGTTCTACATCACACCAATACGTCATTTAAGTTTTAAAAAAGAAACTGGGCAAGGCTACCCCTTATTTCACAGCAATGTGTTGTCTGTCATTCAACAATGCTTCAGTACATTTTCCTTGACAAATGTGAGCTCTCCCTCTCAGTGCTAGAGCAAGTCACAGTCATTGCCATTTTGTTCCTTAAAGAAATAATCCTCTACAGCCGCCTGCCACTGCACATATGATTCATTCAGAAGCAAGGCTCCTTCATCATAATTGTACAGTTACCAAGCCTCTCACTCACAGAAAGTAAGCAACATCATATTAAGTCACTTCTGATGTTCCGAAGAAATTATTGTCTACAAACCAAAACAATAATCCAAAACAGTGACTGAGGCACACAAACACTACCTGACTTTGGTACCTCTTGCACATAGCACCTTTCCCTCTACGTCTGGTTTAGCACTAAAGAGCCTATGGGGGAAATTCCTGTTTTTGTCTTTATAAAGAACCTCCAAGTACAGACACAGCAAATCGCTGAACACTAGTTGCTGAACAGCAATTTCAAGAGATGACTACAGTAATTGTGGACTTTCATCCATTTGACTTTCATTGCTTTGCACTTTCAGCCATTTTCAATTATAACCACTTCAAATTTTGTCCTCTGGTTTCATCCAACCTCCCATGACATTTGTCAATGTTCTTAGGTTTATTTTTCATTTATTTCTGTTTAATCAGGCTTTGCAGAAATTTGCATGTGTTATATAGTTATTTACGTTTTTCGCTGGCCAGAATAAAACTGCAAGCTAAATAAGGCTGTGCTTTGACATTCATCCATTTTTTACTTTCCCCATGCTCTGATCCCTAACAAAAATGCAAGGTACCACTGTATTGCCTTTAGGCTCTGACTTTCGGTTTCCCAAAGAAATCTGGATGGCCACTGTGGGAAACTTGATGCTGTACCATGTGGACCTTGTGCTAATTCAGCAGAGTACTTCTTATGTAGAGAACACCAAAAGGCAGCAGAGGCATGTCACTAGGCTGTGATTTCAATCATTAAGCATTTTATCCCTAAACCAGAAGATGTCTTATTATATCAGACAGTTTTACAATGTTTCTCAAAGCTGTTGTATAACAAACCCAAACTCTATTTCATCATGTACAATGAGCATGAGATAAGGCAAGAGTGTAATTCCCCTCAGGGCTAAATATTTAGGGCAAGATTTTGCCCTCAGGCAGCAAGGCTGACATCATAGGGCAGAACTTGGCTCGTAGGTACATTGCACACCCCACCCATTCTCCAGATATTGTGCAAGCCTGAAAAGCTGTTTACGTGAACACGCAGAATCTTTTAACTGCTTCCTAACTTATATAAGAGCAATGATATAATGTGGTCTGCGGTTGTTGTAACCTAAAGAAAATACAGGCAGCTTTGCAACTATCATGTGAATACAAACATTTGAAATCTTTAATGCATGTATGACACAAAATAATACCAACAGTTCTTAAATTAAAATCCTATTACAAATGACAAATGCTGGGGCCTATTACAAAATGATGAGTCACTGTTCTGAAACAAGAACTTGCTTCCAAATTCAGTGTTTGAGTTAAACCTGAATTCTATTGGTGATTATGCTAAATTTTCTTTGCAAGCCTTTTACTTCAGAAGTATTGACAGGAAGCTAATAGGAAAGGTTTATAGCTTGACAAAACTTAATATTGTGAGAGCACAATATTCAAGGATCCCCTATGACTCCAATTCATCTTGCGTTTCTAAAGTCACAACAGAAACAAGTAATAACTGTCCCCCCTCCCAGAGTGAAAGCATGCTATGAAAGACAGTCAGTATCAGAGTTTCCAAAAAATGCTGACTGCAGAAGTCTCTCCTATGAGTGACTAAGGCCACTGTGGTCTGCACGCAGTCTAAAGCCCTTAGACTGCAAGAAGAGGAGAAAGGTGCAGCTCCAGGCAGCTCAGGATTGGCCTCTAAGACCCACTGATCTTGATGACATACACTCAAGTGAGTACAGCCTTGGGTTTATTTTTAGACCCTACCGCCATATCCTTCTCTTGGCAAAACCACTGGCAGCCCAATCCTGAGCTGCCCAGAGCACAGTGCCAAAATGACTACGGCTGCATCCAATGCACAACCAGGCAGCCTGTAGTAGCGCCTCTGGAGAAGGGGACATTGTCTTCTTCCCTCAAGTAAGGGAAGTAGCTCTGCAATGGGGCTACTCAATTCTACAGCAGCTCTGGAGCCACCGCAGAATGAACAAGTCCTGTGTCAGACTGTGCAGCCTGACATGGGGCTCATGATCTGACGGAACCAAGCTCCACCAGTTCTGCCCTCCTCCTGCCCCACTCCCCGCCACACCTCCCTCTTGCCCTCTCACCACCTCCTCCCACATCCCCTGCCCCAGAATGCCTCCTTCCCACCCCACCCCACCCCCTCACTCACCTCTCTGCTGCCCAGTGGTCTGGGTGACCATCAGGCGGCAGAACATGGGTCCAGTGTCAAAGCTGGTCCAGCATGCGTTTGCACTGGGCTAGCTCCGGGGCTGAGACCATGGCAAAGGTGTTTGCAACAGTGGGCGTCAGCCGTAAGCCAGTGCGCACTGTTTAGGAAGTCCCTGCCCTGAGGGACTTAGAATCTAGGTCAGGGGTGCTCACACTTTTTTGGCTGGAGAGCTACTTTGAAACCCAGCAAGGCCCAGAGATCTACCAGAGTTTTTTTACAATGTTTGCGCCATCATAACATATAACAATTATGTGTACAATGTATGTTGGTGTACCTTGCATAACCACATGAGCCAATATTGCACAACACAAGTCAGCTTCCAAAGTCAACCTGCACTCCTTCTACAACCCACAAACCCTTCCTGCCTCAGGTGCTCTTATATCCCCGAGGGCCCTATTGCCTTCAAGTGGCTGCAGCTGTGCAGCACACTCTGCTGGATGCCCAGGCCTGACTCTTAAAGGGGCCACTGCTGACACCACATCTACCTCCTCACCAGATCTTCATCCTTTCCAATACAAGTGGGGGGGGGCAGATCTCCATACCTACCAATGCAAAAACAGGGGAAAGGTGTGGGGGAGGGAAGATCTCTATATAGACATCACAGCAAGACCAGTGCAAAACCCCTTGCACACAGAACCAACAGATGGAAGTTGGGGGGGGAGGCAGATCTCCATACATACCAGTGCAAAAACAGGGGGAAAGGTAAGTCAGCCCCAGTAGAGTCAAGGGGGCTTCATCCCAGGGATGCATGGACAGGAGAGCGGCTGCTCTGCCTGTCTACTCAGGAGTCAGCCCCAGCAGAGTCAAGGGCGCTTCATCCCAGGGATGCATGGACAGGAGAGCGGCAGGGGAATAAAGAAGAATAGACATGGACAGGACATGGACAGGAGAGAAGCAGGGGTAAAAAGGGAAAGGGTATGTAACTGTTTCAGTTACACTTACTTCAACTTAGTTATAATACAATATTGAAACCAAATGTGGTGTCAAATGCTTTATGGAAAAAGCAAGTTTTAAGAAGGGATTTCAAGGAAGTGAGTGGCAAAGTCTCCTGATGGTGCTCCAGGAGGTCATTCCACAACAAAGGGATAGTAAGTGAGAAAGAACAAAGCTGTTTGAGGGAGCAAGAGGCCTTAGGATGGTTGAGAGTGGTGGAACTGGAGAATGGGATGGGGTTATTGTTTACAAAGTCAAATTTACCAAGTTGAAAAATATACACGCATTCGCCAGTTTCTTCACATTACACCCACTACTGTGACAAATGTAAACCACCCTGAAAATATTTTTATGGAAAAAAACATATACAAAAATAAAAAGCAGCACTTGAAATCGAGGACGCACAGTCATGGATTTACTGACTAACTTTTGAAAAACACATTATCATTATTAAGAATATTTATATACCACTTTTCAACAGAAGTTGTCACAAGGCAGTTTACAAAGGATATAAATGGTTCCCTGTCCCAAAAGGCTCACAAAATTGAAAAAGACCGCCAACAGCCACAGAAAAGGACACCATGCTGGGGTGAAGAAGGACAGTTGCTCCCCCCGTGCTTGTTTTTATTTGTTCAACAGGATAGGTATCCCAACACAATAATTCTTGAGCAGGAGCAAGAATGTAAAGCATGTTAGAATGCTACAAGAATACATGAGTATTAAGTAACAGTAAATATATATCTGAAAACAAATATAATAGCTGTTGTTTGTGAGTGAAGCATAGTGTTTTTGCTTACCCAGCAGACAACCTTCCACACCCATCCCCATGCTATAAATGATGGTTTAAACCAGGTGTTGTTCTTTTTTAAATGACAGACAGCCATTGGATTGCCCAATATGCCCTCATACGCCCTTCACAGTCAAAATCATCATCACTACCACCAGTCTTATTATGTATCAGAATGACTTCAAAAGATGACAGTAGCTTAGTTTTACTTTAAATATGGATAGCTAAGAACAGAAGGCCTCAATCTGTACTGAAAATGGCGATAGTTAATCTAATCTAACAATAATTTTTTTAAGGTTCAGAGATTGAATCCCATACCCCTATCATTTAGTTACCATACTCCCCATTAATTAAACTACAAGGAGCTTAAAATACAGTTTGTCTTCTCAGCGGCACGTGTGTGGTTACTGGATGAAAAATGGAAACAAAAACTGTTGACTATGCAAACAATACTCTATGGCAGTGGTTCTCAAGCTTCTAGCACCAGGACCCATTTTTTAGAATGAGAATCCGTCAGGACCCACCAGAAGTGATGTCATCACCAGAAGTGACATCATCAAGCAGGAAAAATTTTAACAATCCTAGGCTACAATCCTACCCAAACTTATCCAGGAGGAAGTTCCATTTACTATTATTGTTAAAAGCACATACATAGTAACCTGATCAAAATACAGATCTGTAACATTTTCCCAAATGCAGTCACATACCATGGTAGCATCAAGTTTAATATACTGAAACTAAAATATTGAAATGAACGGGGACCCAACTGAAATTGGTTTGCGACTCACCTAGTGGGTCCCAAACACAGTTTGAGAAACACTGCTGTATGGAAATCAGCCATTATGTTTAGATCAATATTAAACGAAATTAGCAAAATAATATCTTGACAGTTTACATGCTCAACATAGCATAACTTTGGAAATGTTCTCCAGGAGTCATCCCAGTGGGGGTGGAGGGATTATCTTTTCATAATAGAAGTAATTGAAAACTTACCTCAAAACTGACAGGCATGTTGCGCTTCAGTGCAATTTCAAACACAATGCTGATCTCTGACTTGCTTGCATCTTTTTCTTCTTCCATTTCTTTACCAGACTCTCCATTCTAGTCAAGCAAAATGTCAAAAGACCTATTAAAATGTGTGCTTTCTAAGAACAAATTTTCAATGTTTTATTTAGGAAATAATAATATTAAAGAACTGTTAATAATAAATAATAACTAGGGGGTGCGGGAGCAGGAGTTGAGGTGATCTATCATGATTCCATCTCCTATTCAGGCATCTTGTTCAATAATCCCAGAATTCTGAGTGTTTCCATCTGACAGTGGGCCTTGGGGCCAGGCTGCTAAAAACTCACTTGTTTCACCAGGCTTTTGGACTGAAGACTGTTGCTGCTTGTAAACGGATTTGCTCTCTGTTTGCTCTTAAGTGACTGTTTTATTATCTTTTATAATACCATAAGGTACCCTGGTACTATATGGTGAATTATGGAATATAAATGCAAATAAAGAAACTGCAATACAGGCATGCCCCGGTATCTGCAGAGGATTCCATTCTGAAACATCCCATGGATACATGAAACTACGGATATGGGATCTACAGATATGGGGCCTTCTTGCACATCACTGCAGTAGCAACACTGCAATGGAAAAAGTTTGATTTTCTTTTTATGAGATATTACTAAATTAATGTTT
Organism: Tiliqua scincoides; assembly: GCF_035046505.1. Taxonomy (NCBI): domain Eukaryota; kingdom Metazoa; phylum Chordata; class Lepidosauria; order Squamata; family Scincidae; genus Tiliqua; species Tiliqua scincoides. Next base: position 37,024,885 of record NC_089824.1, on the reverse strand, counting down.
TGTTATTGATTGAATGTGTTATATATATATGGACCTTTAATAATGTTTCAGTTACAGAATCAAAACTGCCAAACTGTTGATGAAACATCATATGTCCATACTAATAAGGGAATTCTTTTGATTGCCAGTTTTAGAAGTTCAATGAAAGAAGAGATACAGCAAGTATTTATTATATTGGTCTCTAGGAGACCAATTTATGTAGTGTTCTCCCAGGCAAAGTCTTATCTAAGTACTGAGGAGACCCAGATCTGCTTCTCTTTAGCATGGCTGTTCCATAGTGTGCCTTCAGACCAAGATACAGGTGTGCCCCAGTATCCACGGGGTTCCATTCTGGAACCCCCCATGTTTAACTGAAACTGCGGATACCAGGGGATGCCCCACCCTCCAGAGGCGAGGGAAGCTCTGCTCCCTTTGCTTCTAGAGGTGGCATGTGGGGGGGCACATGCAGGGGTCCTCATGGAACCAATCCACAGATACGGGGACCCCCTTGTACATACTGTAGAAACTTTAATGCGCAAATGACCACTAAGTCCAAAAGCTTTCAAACACACTAGATCCCCTTCCAAAGTTAATCTCTTTGTTCTGAGAATAAGGCTGCAATCCTAACCACACTTTCCTGAGAGTAAGCCCCACTGAACAAAATAAGACTTACTTCTGAGTAGACCTGGTTAAGATTGTGCCCTAATTCTGAGTTGGAAGCACAATCCAAATAATTTCCACACACATCCAACATCCTTTTTCAACCTCTCATTAAAATTAGACTGATTCCATTATTACATTAAGACAGATATTATGGCTACGATTCAAATAGACTGCTGTTCTTCTAAAATAAATTGAATACCTACTCAGTGCTTTGATCTCTGTGATTCTGTGTCAGTCATAGCATTATTTATCTACCTGAGCAATTTGTGGCCAACCACATATTGACTTGAAAACCAGGCATTCTGTATACATTTTATAAGTCTCAAAGAGGTTATCCTTTTGAAAAATGCATAAATAATTCCTTTGACAACTGTTATAGGACTATAATTGGATTATAACCACATTATTAAGCACCTAAAATGCCTTTCTTTTCTTGTATAACATATACCGCCGATGACTTTCACTATTTTGTAACACCTCTATTAAGCCTTTTATGAAGATGAGATTAATACAAAACAATGCTGCAAATAAAATTCAACTTTTCAGTAAAGAAAACTGAAGTATGTTGTTAAGCTTAGTGGTTCTGAAACCCTTTTTGCTCCAAGTCATGACACCTCTTGAACTGCATTCACCGAAATGCATCTGTACACACCCAACCACTTTTACCATGCAGCAAGCATAGGAAAATGGGCCCTGTCTTTTTGTTCGCAAAGATTCCGTTTCTGATTGCTCAAACACTCATTGCTGCAAAAAGGACCCAGATGTGCTGTTGGAAGGCAGGTCTAAAGCTTCCATCTAGATCAGAGGAAACTGACTTACACTGAATCAGGCCTTTGATCTATCTGGATTAGTATTGTCAACACAGACTAGCAGGAGCTCTCAGGGTTTCAGATCAGAAATTTTCTCTGCCCTACCTGCAGATGCTGGTTCTTTAACCCGGGAAGCTCTGCACACAAAGCATATGCTCTACTACTGAGCCACAGCTCTTCTCCACTTAAGCCAACATTTAAAGATAGCTAGCACTAGTCATGTTTTGTTGCCTGAACTGTAGTTAAGATTAAAAAAAATACAAAGAAATCATGATTTAGTTTGCAAAGCAAAGCCCTATTGTCAGAGGAAGAGTGGAAACTGCCCCAGCTATGGTTTGTTCAGAGCAGGGGTGCCCAAACCCCGGCCTGGGGGCCACTTGCAGCCCTCGAGGCCTCTCAATGCGGCCCTCAGAGAGCCCCCAGTCTCCAATGAGCCTCTGGCCCTCCAGAGATTTGTTGAAGCCCGCACTGGCCCAATGCAACTGCTCTTAGCATGAGGGCGACTGGTTGACCTCTCGTGTGAGCTGTGGGATGAGAGCTCCCTCCACTGCTTGCTCTTTCACATCTGTGATGCAGCAGCGGCAGCAAAGGAAAGGTCAGCCTTGCTTGGTGCGAGGCTTTTTATAGGCCTTGAGCTATTGCAAGACCTTCATTCATTCATATAAGTTCATCTTTAATATATTCATTTATGTAAACTTACGTAAATTTATACAAATTTTAAATGTAACTGACTGTGAACAATCAATTGAAATAACCCACTACCTTCGGACCAGCCGAATTTTAAATGTAAATTAATTCTTTTTTTCCCCCCGGCCCCCAACACAGTGTCAGAGAGCAGATGTGGCCCTCCTGCCAAAACCTTTGGACTCCCTGGTTCAGAGCATACATAATGTGTATCAATGGTTAATACTAGCCATTTGCAAAACCATTTGAAACTCTCATTTCAGTTTGCAAACAATTTTAAACCATGGTTTATGTATTCATATATCATGCTTAACCAAGATTTAGGAAAGGAACCCATGGAGAAGCACTGGTTGAGTTCAAGCATAAAAGGAAACTTGTTTAGCTAAACCCAAGCCAGTCCACAAACTATAGCTTATTTATGTCTGACAAATCAGAATCTGAAACCATATTTTGTAATTGATTAGCAAATCAGTTTACATTAACTGTGGTTTGTTGCTGTATCTTAGATATGATATGTCTGTGATTCACAGATTACTGACATATCATAGTTAGACCCACTGTTTCAACTCCAAAAACTGTGGTACCATACAGATGGGAATCAATTTACACATTTATGAAGCTATCTTGAACTGATTAAAAAAAAAAAGGCAGACAAGTGGCTCTAAACCATGGTGTCCTTACAATCTTCCATTGTGTCAGGAAGCTCAAACCATGGCACTTGCTTTTAACTATGTTTAGTACACATTGTGATTTCAGGATACAACAGAATTCAGCCTCTGCATATCCTCGGGTTTTAGCACCAGAAAGCAAAGCAAATGTAGATTCATGGACTAGCAGCTGAAAACCACAGATTAAACCTTATAAATGATCACACACATGTCTGCAGTATACAAGCATTCAACTGGTGTACCACTAAATAGCTTAACCTTCAACTCAATACATTATGAAAAGCAGACAATAGAAGTCTTGCAGAGGTTAAACAGGGACACAAGTACTCTCCTGCATTATTCACAGTCACTGGCACCGAGTAATGGCAGCCCTTCAGTCCTTTTCACATAAGCTTCCTTACTACCAAGCCAAAAATAAAGGCGATGGATGGATGACTGGTGGTTCTGAAGATCCATGGCTTACGTGTGGTTCTCATCACTGTAGTAAAGCTCTTGGCTACAAAGTCCTTCCTCAGGCTTCACTTCAGCCACTTGGCAGAAATAATTTGGAAGCAGCACAGCAGTACTCTGTACTTCCATAAATACAGATTTGTGTTCCCATGTGCTTCTTGCTTTTCTCAGCGATATATGAGTTGTAGTCTTCTTCATAGTCACAATGAAGACTCAAGCTCATAAAGTCTCTCTCTCTCTCTCTCTCTCTCTCTCTCTCTCTCTCTCTCTCTCTCTCTCTCTCCAGTGCTTTAGTGTCTAAAAGACACTGGTAAAAGTCTTACCATTAAGCAAAAGGAAAATGCTTAGAAGACTCATTCATTCAGTACAAGGTTTATGGCCAGCACACTGCAACATGGAAAAGATTCTTTTCAACTTGATCTACAACCCAAGCTCAAATCCAAATGTAGGTATATCAGTTGAGGTGCTCTGTTCACACAGGAATATAGGAGAGCTTGATGACAGGTCTCCCATGACTTGTACAGCTGCACCCTAACTGTGTTTTAGATTTAGCTATTCTACTGTTATAGCCCTATCAATCTGCAATTTAGATTTGAAACAGTTTTCATTTATTCATTTACTTTAACATGCTTTAAAAAAATGCTTCCTTTTATTGAATACTGAAAGTGTAACTCTTACAATGAGCAAACTAATGACATACCAAGGGACTCATAGACTGAAGCCTAAAACCATCTGACAGCTGTTCAGAAGCGAAGTCAAAATGAATCTGTGATCTCATTCACATGCATAAGATTTTACATCAAAAATGTCATCATCTGAAAGATTTGAAGTATGTGAAAAAATTCCTCAGGGTAGGGACGAACTAATCTAAAACTGTGTACAGATTACTTTTTTGTTATTCTTTAAAAATGAGAAGCATGCTATAACTTTTTGGTTCTAGGGAATACAGATGCAGAATAAAAATCTTCCCTCCTAGTTGTACCACCTTTCCTATTTTCCGAGAACTCAAATCACAATTCAAGATTCTTCTTTAAATGTGGTTATTGTTTATAAAGTGGTTGACTGTCAGTGACCTAACTGGAAAGTACAAATTATATCAGAGATGTCACCTCCGTTGTTTACCCCATTCCTTCAAGTGTTTGGCATTTTTAAAGAATTTTGGTGTATTCGCATGTTTTTCCCCTGCAAACTTTCCAGAATGAGCACTGTTCTAATCTACTGCAACTAGAACATGACTGTGTCTCTAGATCCTAAAGAGTCACAATCTTTAAACAGACTTTTCTTCTGCAGCACCCCACTACTTCAGAGCACAGTCTTTTTTGAATAACATCTTTCAGGGAATACCCACTCCAGATCTGAAGACCCAACAACATGCCAATCATTTTATAAATTTCCAGTGCACTTGAGAAATTATATTACACAGAAAACTTGGAAACTGATAAGCTCATATGCCCTAGCCAGAAACTAGATTAAGAGTTTTGTTTTTGCTTTTTAAGGCTACTGCACTTTTCATTCAGTTTGAAATAAAATGTGCTCAGTTACTAGACTAAGGGTGCAATCCTAACCCACTTTCCAGCACTGAAATAAGGGCCATGCAGCTCTGAGGTAAGGGAACAAACATTTTATTATTATTATTATTATTATTATTATTTTATTAATTTATATCCTGCCTTTACGCCCAAAGGGCACACAAGGCGGCTTACAACAATTAAAAATACAACATTAAAAACAATAATTAAAACAATTTACAAATAATTAAAAATCTAAAAAACAAACCCCGTGGATTCTCATATAAAAAAGCAAGAAAGCCAGCCAGCCTGTCAACAATTAAAAGCTTTTTGAAATAAAAAGGTCTTCAGTCCACGCCAAAATGTTAACAAAGAGGGAGCAGTTCTCAATTCTAAAGGGAGGGAATTCCAAAGTTCGGGGGCCACCACCGAGAAGACCCTCTTCCTGGCCGCTGCCCCTCTCACATCTCTTGGTGGCGGCACAGTCAAAAGGGTCCCCCAGATGATCTAAGAGCCCGGGCAGGATTGTAAGGAAGGAGGCGGTCCCTCAAATACCCCGGACTAGAGCCGTAAAGGGCTTTAAAAGTCAAAACTAGCACCTTGAATTGGGCCCGGAAAAGAACTGTCAGCAGGTGTAGCCGCCAAAGCAACGGCTCGACAGAGTCAAACCGACGTGCTCCAGCCACCATACGAGCAGCCACGTTCTGTACTAATTGTAATTTCCGGACCGTCTTCAAAGGCAGCCCCACGTAGAGGGCATTGCAATAATCTAATCTATATGTCACTAGGGCATGGGTTACTGTGGCCAGGTCTGCGCAGCTCAGGTACAGTCACAGCTGGCCAATCAGCCGAAGCTGAGCAAAGGCTCCCCTGGCCACCGCCGCCACCTGGGACTCCAGGTGCAGCTGTGGATCCAGGAGAACCCCCAAGCTGCGGACCTGTGGATTTCCAAACCTTACATTCCCTTACTTTGAGGAGGCCTTTGTGAGTGACACCAAACTGCAGGATGCCGCACACATCCCATTGGCACAGCTATGCCAGTGCTGGAAAGGGGGTTAGGACTTGGGCTTAAGGGCACAATCCTATCCTGCACTGGAACAGGCAAGCCAAGAAGCTTGTGCTGTAACCAGCACAGGATAGATGCCCAAAGTAGCTCAGCCAGAGGTAAGGGGAAACTTTTCCCCTCACCTTTGGGTAAGCCACCCTTGCACCTATGGGTCTACTCGGACTTGCGCCACTCTCCTGAGGTGGCAGAAGTCCAGGGAGAGTGGAGCGGCTTAAAGCTGCTCCAAACTCCTCAGAAACAGGGGTTGGGATCCAGCATAACTGCCAGATCCAACCCCACCTCCTGCTCTCCACCCGCCTGCCCCCAAGGCCACCCACTGCCCGCACTCCCCCCACCCTGGAATGCCTCCCTTCCGCTTCCTCCCCGTCCACCTAGAGTCTTATGTCGGCCGAGTTCAGCTGATGCAAGACTCAGAGCCTCCATTGGTGCAGACGCTTATTCCAGCCTCTGCAGGCCGGCACACCTCTGCGCACAGCCTTTCGGATTCATGAGGAGGGCCTGTGCAAGTTGCCAGCCCAAATACAGCTTGGGATTGCGCTACACATGGTATTTCTTCATGAAGTTGAATACAGAAGCATAAACCAATACAGTGTTGACAGAAGAACAATAATAAGCACTTGCATAGCACTTTCTAAGTGTGCAAAGTGCTTCACATATATTCACATATAAATCTTACAACCCTATACAATAAAGTATTATTATCCCCAGGCTGAGAGGAAGTAGCTTGACATGATTCAAAGCTCAGTCGCTAGACAAAACGCTACACTCTGTGTTCTTCTGAGGGAGACAACAACAGTCTATCTTCTCCCATATTACTACTGTAACTCATTCCAAATTGGGACATCAACCATCTTTAAGAGAAAACAAACACTAACCTGAGGTAATTTTGGGGGAATTGGCTCATTCTGAAGAGCTTGAAGTGCCTTCATTGCAGCATTGTGTCTAGCAGCTTGGCGAGTCTTCCCTTCACCCAAAAACTCATGATCACCCACAGTCAACTGGACATAAAAAATCTTAGGCACTGGGCAGTGATATCTAAGAAAAAAATATGATCAAGTAAAATTACTGTTCATAAAATAAGCCTATATCAAAGCCATGTGTAGATTATATGCAAATTATATTGAATACAGTATACACATAGGGCTGCTACATTTAGTTGATGAATTTGGTTAGATTAATGAATAAAACAAGACAGACTGAGTCAAAAGGAGTCACCAATTAATAAAGCAGCAGCCTTTAAAATATTTTAGAGCCATTTCTGCCCTACGTTGCATATACGCAACAGGGATAATATGTGTACACCTATGGGCTGGGCTGAGAGGGGTTAACTAAAATTATTTTAAACTTGCACATGATAAGTATTATTTTAGGGCTGAACTAGACATTTGTCTGGGGCTGGACTTACCAGCCTCAGTGAGCAGCCCTCCCTGTTGAGTAGAGGGATAGTAGAGATACATGCTGGGAGGGGCTGAGAAGGTCTCAGCAGGGCAGGGTGTGGGCTATTGGTCAGTTGAGAAAAGCACACCTGCCTGCTCTGCAAGAATCTGCAGGAGCCTTCTTGTCCCATGGCTGGTACCTGCAGGAAACTTCCAGTTCCCTGGGAGAGGAGGCATAGGACCCAGAGGGCAAACAGGCAGGGAGAGTGTAACCAGGAAGGGGAGGAAGGACCAACCAAGGCCAGGAGAATATAAGGGGTGGGCCAGGGATGAGAATGGGCTGGCTGAGGGCTGGAGGCTGACTGGAAGCAAGACTCCAGAGCCCTGTGAGGCTGGAGAAGGCCCTGAGGCTGAGGAGGAGTAGAGTGCTATCAACCCTCTCCCTGCCTTTGCTCTGAGGTCTAGGGGAGGGAGACAAGCTCTTCCTCTAAGGCTCAGTCTGAGCCTGGCAAAGGAGGCAGACGGATGTGTGCAGCCTCTACTGGGCTCAGATTGCCCTCACCTCTGGATGGTGGGTGTTCCCTGGCATCCATGGTTTCACATAACCATGGGGAGTTCCAGGAACAGAACCCCTGAGGATACCGGGACAAGCCTGTACATGTAACACACCCTTGATGCCTGCTTTTTTAAAGGGCTTGGAGAGATAGCAATGCGTAGCAGAGAAGTGGTATGGATACATAACCCATGCTTCTTTACACTAAATTGCTCCCCAATTTGCTTTTCACCCCATGAGTTTCAGATGTGTGTTTTCTCACAAGCATGGCTGGAATCCATGGGAAAGAATGGCTTAGAAAAGGCAAATTGAAATGGTGAATAGTGGGGAAAGATTTGTGTACTAGCGCTCTGCTGCTTCACATTACTTCCTCCCAAAGCTGCTTTTTCATGGGGAAGAGGAAGCACCATGGGGTTTGTTACATGTGATGTCAAGTTCAGTGCTTAGGAGCATCTTCTTCCTTCATGCAGAGGAGAGAGCAGGCATCACCTAAAAACAAATCGTGCTTTATATATTTATCTAGGGATATTCATGCCAATTTTATGTGACACGTGGCTCTCAAGGCAACTTGTAAATATTCAGAAAAAAATTGATATTCAGAAAAAAAATCAGTAATAATAAATGAAATAAACAATAATAAAACCAGAACAAGTCAAACAAGATATAAAAAACCAAACCCAACTAAGGTTAAAAACAGCTCAGAGTACAGAGAACATTAAACAATTGGGGGGATCTGCCTACCCCAAACTCTTGCCTAACAAAAAAGCACTGGGTAAGCAGCAAAGAGTTAATGAGGAGATCAACTACATCTCAAGGGAAAGGGAGATCCACAACATGGGGACTGGAATTGAAAAGGCCCTGTTATGCAAGCATGTGTTCACACATGTCCCAAAAGATCTTCAGAGAAAGGAGGAACAAGGCTTCCAATATTGAAATTAATTGGCAGGGAGCTTTTTGTGGGGAGAGACAGCCACTCATACATCTTGACTCCAGGCCATTGAGGGCTTTAAAGGTCATACTGGCAACAGGTGGTAGAAGTGGAAATGCCACTACTAATGGAAGTGAAGGGTTGTTTTTTTTTAAAGGATGTATTCTGGAAGCTTCCCTGCGACAAGAAAGCACTGGGAGTGCTTTTAATTTGGAAAAACTAAGTACAACATTTTTTTCTGACAAAAAGAGAGGCATCACACATTTATGATAGGTGCACAAGGAAGGGAAATGAGCTAACAAAATCAAGAAGCCTGCTGTCACTCGAGGCATGTCAGAACAAGATAGAAAAGCCAAGGTAAACTCTCTACTTCTCCTTCCTGTTGTGTTGCTTATGAGATTGAGACACTGAATAACCCTGTGGGGATTAAAGCCTACTCTTCATAAAACATGCCCTCCTTTTTGTGTTTGTCTACATATCAACTGACTGCTGTTCTCAAGACGGTGTCTCACTGTATGACAAGATGTTTGGATTACTTGACTGCAATCAAATACAAGGCTATTTGTATTCTCAGTTTTAGAGAGAATTTCTAGCTTACAGGAAGAACAAAAATGCTCACTCTGAAGCTGGTCACCTATTTATAACAAGCTAGCATATGTAGACAGGACTGGCCCATCCATGAGGCTGACTGAAGCACCTGCCTCAGGGATTCCAGTAATTGGGAGAACAGAAGCTGTGCATCACTAGCTAAAGGGGGGGCAAGCATTTGGCACACCACCTCACATGCCCAGAAGTCTTGGGCTGGTCTTATACATACAGCTCGCTCATCTATCCTCATAAAGTCTGTGAGGAAGGTTAGGCTGACAGGATTTGCCCAAGGCCACTTAGTGGATTTTATTGCTGAGCGAGAATCAGATCACTCTGATCCAAATCCATCACTCTATCCACTAAACCACACTGGCTAGTCTCTATAAATGACCCTGAAATCTTGAGCTGATAGAAAGAACATATGAAACCACCTTACACAAAATCAGCACATTGTTACCCAGTGCCGTCTACTCCAAATGGCAGCAGCAATCCAAGGTCTCAGGTTGAACCTTTTCCAAATCTCCACTTGAGATGGAGAAGCTGGTTAAAGTGGAGAACTGGAGGAGCTGGGAAAAGTGATTCCTCCACCTGAAGAGCAAAACACTAGGACGGGTTTCCCAAAGTGTGTAACGCTCAGAGGGGAGCTGTGGGATGTCCCTGGTCTCCCCTCCGACCTGTTTCCCCAGGTGCCACCATCTTGCATCTCACAAAATCTCATGAAATCCAAGATGGCAGTGCCCAAATCTCACGAAATTCCATGAGATCCAAGATGGCGATACCTGACTTAGTCAAGAAGAAGAGGCTGTGGGGCATCATGCCCCAGGAAAGTTTAGGAACCACTGCTCTAAGGGGAATAAAATCATGTCTTGAGTTTAGCTGAGACAGGGTCATGAAAGCCACTTATGTTCAAATGTTTAACCAAATGTTAATGGGTGTTTATGGCTAAATTAGTTTAAAACAAATTAAGAACTAGGGGAAAATGTTATGTTCATATGCTTATGCCCACAAGCAAGCTTAAATCCATTCTGCTCTCTTTGTCTGAAGAAGTCTCAGTCTGAAACTGAAGCAGCAGACAAGCAGTAAATTAGTCTTAAGGAATGTTTCTTAAGAACTGTCAAAGCATCAGATAAGGTAAAAAGGGAGTATGAGGAATGAATACTGAGTTATTACAGCATGCATACCAAGGACTAGATAAGAAGAAAACACATGGGAAAAAGGGGGATTTTTGCATTTTAAAACTTTCAGGCTTTCTTAAACCAGAGAGAAGAAGGCTTTTTGGATTCTTTAAACTTATTATTCTATTAGTTCCCTTTAAATCAAAATTACAGTCATGTATGCATATACTGAACACTGGGAGGAGCTAATATAGCAAAGTTTCATGTCAAAGAGTATTATGCCTGCTTGCTTTTAATGTTTAATAGTAAATAGTTATAGAGTGTAACTAACACATGTAGGTAGGGATGCAGCTTCAGAAGTGAATTTTTAGCAGTTAGAATAGTTTGATCAAAGCATAAATACACAAAATAGTAAAAAGCCATTAAATTAGACCACTGAGGCTGCTTAAGTCTCAGATGTAACCTTGAGAGGCAGATGTAGCAAAGTTAATTAATAGAGTCTAACAAGGAGACTGGAATGTGGTTACTCCTTACAGATAAGACTCTTATCTTAGACACTCTGTAGACTCAAGGTCCTGCTTAATTAGAACTAAGGAGGTACTTTTAATTAGAATAGAGAGGTACAACTCAGAGACAGATTTACAACATACAGGAAAGACAGATAAGTAGCCAGGAAGGAAGATACCTCTTGGCACCAAGAACATAAAATTAAGGGTTATATACAAGTTAGAAGCATTTTAAGGAGGAGACAGTTTATCTTGCTTGACAGACAGAAGATAACAGAAATAACATCTATGGGAAAGTCCCCTAATTAAGCCAAAACATAATGAGAACCTCTAAGCTGACACAGAAGAAGCTGGATTTGTTTTAAATAAGAAAAGAGTTCTAAAAGAGAATCCTTTTGTACAATAAGAGGTTAGTTTGTCTTGTATTAAATATATGTTTACACATAGAATAGAAGATACCACTATGCATCACAATAACGTCACAAATGGAGAATTACACATGGAATAGAGACAAGCCAAAAGGGCTTAGTTCAAACAGCAGAAAGCCCACAATGATTAATGAGACCAGACAGAAAGAATGTTGAATAGATAAGCAGATGGCTGTTTGAAACATGTCAGGGTCAGGCCAGTGAGGAATGGCCAGAGATAAGCAAAGACATACCAAAGGCCAGTAATAAATAAGTAAAGAATAGCAAAAGTTAAGAGCAAAAGACATAAAGTTATCTGTGGCCAATCCTGAGAAGGCCTCCATCTCTGATGTCACACATCAGCCAATGAAATGTAAGACTCCTCAAACAAAGGAGCCAGAATCCAATATAAGGGAAAGACTCACACTGGAAAATTGCGCTCTCTCTGAGGGCTTTGAGAGCTCCCACATGCTCTCATTGCTCTCTTCGCTTTGGACAAGGAGTCCCTGAGAGGCCCGTTGCTGGCAACGTAATAAAGCTTCCAGATGATCACCACTCTTGCCTACTGAGTTTGCTTTTGAACTTTGCTCTTGACCTTGCAACATAGCAAAGAGAACTGGCTCTTTGAAGCCTGGATATTCATCACCCTCTGTGTAGGCTCCCTACCCCAAATATGAATATAGTTCACTGAAAATCAAGAGTTACTGAGATGTGTACACACACACACACACACACACACACACACAAACACAAGATGTCATCGAGACAAGTACAATAGTACTTCTGTGCAGTGGTAAGTGTCCAGAAGAGTGTTTTGACTTTTGTGGAAAAGACAACATAGAGTTCCATCAGTAAAAACTTAAAAACTATTATTCTTACTACTACTACTACTACTACTACTACTACGCACATTTATATTTCATATTTATATCCCATCCTTCCTCCAAGCTCAGAAGAGTATACATAAATTACAACTTTTTTTTATAAGGGTTTATCTATGTCAACTCTGTGACATAGGTTAGGCTGAAAGCCGAGAGAGCTTCATGGTCAGTGCTGTGCCAGGCTGCTGAAGGCTCTGGGGTAGAACCGTATACTGGGCATTCCTCACGCATACTGATGATGTACAGGGGCCAGGACCAGCCTATCCATGAATCCAATCGAAATGGATGCCTCAGGCAGCAGAGTGGTGGTGGGGAAGCACCCATCTCTGTCCACCAACTTGCCTTTGCTATTTTTGTAGGCAAGAATTGTTGGAACCATATCATCAAGTGCATGACATGGACAGAAAGACCTCAAGGAAATCTCAGCTCCATTGCCAAAATGGAAAATTTCTCATTTAATTTTCAGTATTATCAGTCAAGACAAGAAGATGGGCACAGCTACCAGAATTGAAGCAAGTTGGGAACAGGAAGTTGTTTTGTTAAGCAAAGCAACTTTTCACATCTTCAATACTTGTACTTCAAAGCTCATGATTCTGGGTAATATTTACTAAGTAAGTATGACAGAGAATAACAACAGTACATCAGACACTTCTCCAGCACAAAATTTATTGGTATGAATGAAACTTGTACTGAAAGATCTCTTATCAATTCCAGCATGGTTACCAACAAAATTCCTGGTAGACTGCACCCAATCTCGTTAGCATAAGTTTTGGAAATACAGTTTAATATGCTCTGAAAGACCATTTCTATGATCAGTATCTACTTTTCGCAAACAATTAATATTGCTGAAGAAACGGGTAGCATCGATCAGGAAACTGGCTTTAGAACTATGACCCAGCATTCAAGGCTAAAGGAATGAGCAAAATGTTTACAGTTAGTCCTAAACACCTAAAAATAGGGACTCATAACATGCCTTCAAGTTGGTGTGATCAGGCGCCGTTGTAATTAAATAAATCACTCTGGTCTGTTGACAATTACAAAACTCATTTTGGTTTGCCACAGAGACAAACAAAATTTCTGTTCATTATAATTTTACTGGAATATGATGTCATAATATACAAGCATGCTGAAACAATCTGCTGCTTTTCTGGCCAAAATATTAATTGCATACTAAGGATCCCATGGGGCCTCTCCATGTATGGTCATCACACACACACACACACACGTATACACAAAGTCAAATAAAGTATTACTATATCAAGTAATGTGTTTATGTTGCATTTCCTGTATTTCTGCAAATCCTAAAAGAACAAATATTCCTGGAAGACTGCATGCCATAACAACTCCTTAACCAAACAGGTACCATTTCAACTGATCAAGGCTGTGTAATTTCAATTCCCCCTTTGCTGAGCAAATTATATTTGCTGATCTGCATTAAAAGTAATTTATATTAGGTGTACTGGTTGCTCCCTTCACAATTTGCCTAACTTCTTATTAACTTCCTTGGTTAAAATGCAGTACTGGAATGTTCTCTGAAGAACATTTTCAGTGCAGAAAACTGGCCTTCAAGGGCCCAAAGGAACTTCTAAAATCTTGCCTTTCTTGCACCAGTCCACTGCTGTTCACAGCCATGATCAGCACTGTGATTCACTGCCATACTGTGTTTCAAAAATAGCTCTTTTTCCAAGTAACAATTGCAACAAGAAGCCAGCCAGATTTATTATTACTGATGGCAAACAATGCTAGCTCAGAGTGACGACATTCAATAAACGTATTTGTCCTTAGTGTCCTCACCACATAATTGGTTGTGTGACAACATTACTGTTACTAGGGAGAAGGACTATCTGAATGAAAAACAGTGCGGTACAACATGGCTACAAACAGAATCACAAAGTAGTTCTCCTGTATTCTGAATTTAAGGGACCCAGGTCAGGGGGAAAGACCAGGTCAGGGATACTCTTTGCAATATCCCCTGCAAAAAGTGTATGGTCATCCCCTTCTGCCAGTGGTATACCTGAGGTAAGGCAAGGGGGACAAATGCCCTGGGCACCAGGCTTGAGGGGTGGCGCCACGCCACCATTCACCCCCATGGTGTCCTCTCGCGCCACTCAGGGCAAAAGCCCAGAGGCATTCTGAGGGCCGGGGAAGCAGTGTGCGGCCTCCCCAACCCTCCAAAGGCCTTGTAAAGGCCTTGGAGGGTTGGAAAAAATCACTTTGAGTTTCATGGAGGAAACCAGAAGTGACATTTTATAGCCCTTACAAGGTTGTCTAAGGGCTGGGGAGGCTTCCTGATTCCAGTTCTACAGCTTAGCCACAACACCACACTGGTTCACTAGGCAAGCCAGTCTCATTCCCCTCCAGGTAAACTATGGGGATAAAAACACTAACCTGCCTTTTAAGGTTGTTGTAAAGATTAGCAAACAAGCTGTATATGAAGCCTATGCTGTATATGAATGCATAATGCACTACAGCAGTGTTTCTCAAAGTGTACTCCTAGGAGTCCTGGGGATCGCAAAGCACCCTTCAGGGGCTCCATAAGCACACCATAAATGCCTCCTATCTGGATGGTTCATCTGTTTCTTCTGCCTTCCCTGTTCATGGCTCTCCTTCCTCATTCTCCTTCCTGTTCAGATTCTTTACACGATATTCAGTGTGGAGCTTGGCGTTGCACCACTCTTGGCATAACTTCAGTGTTCCCTCTTTTTAGGAGTGTAAAGGGCTCCAGAGACTGAAAAGTTTGAGAACCGCTACACTACATAAATGTTTAGTAACAGTTAAGCCAGTGGGTCCGAAACCGTTAAGCCAGTGGGTCCGAAAAAAACAATCTTTTTTTTTCTTCTTTCAACATTTCCAAAGCCTTGTGATGGGCTGCAGAGGGAGGTCAAAGGTCCCTCAGACCCTCCAGAGAGCCACAGCGATCCACAGGTAAGTTACAAAAATCTTTCCTTTGCACAGCAGCAGTGCGATCATGGTGATCACATTGCTGCCTTCTCCTCCCCCCCACACAAAGACTTGCAGTCTAAGATCCTGAGTCTAAGTCCAATGACTTTGGGAACCACTGGGTGAAGCCTAATTACACTTACTACAGTGGGCCTGCTGTATCTGCAGATTTGGGAACTGTGGATTTCACTATCCAAAGGAACAAAACCTGTGGGGTCACCCCCACATGGATCCTCTAAAGACGACAATCAATCAAAATATTATTTATTTCTAGATCTCCTTTTTTAAAAGTCTGTTAAACCTAGGTGAGTCTTCATAGAATGTCGTTTTAAAAAGTGGGTCCTGGTGTTAAAAAGTGTGGGAACCACTGATCTAACCCCATAGTGTCTACTCTGAGAGCAGCACCTCAATCAGTAGTATTTTGCTTTTAACTTCCATTCAGTATAACCAATGTTGATTTACTGTAGAGAGCACAGTCATTTATGCAATCTCTCTCCTGCCTTTTTACACAGATGGGAATCTTGTGAGTAAGAAAGTAATTATGTCAATAGTTACAGAGAATAGTAGCGGTTGCTTAAAATGACTAACCCGGAGATTTAAAATTACTTTAATTAAGAAGGCTTTCAAACTAACCAGAACAAAGCTTGCTATATTTTGAAAGGCAGAAAAATCTACTCCAGAGCCAGAAATTAAAAACAACATGAAGCATTCTACTTAAAACAAACAAATAAGCCACTCAATGGGGAATTCATTTTAACCCATTTCTGCCCAGCCCACAGGCATATACATTTGATCCCTGTTACGTATATGCAGCGTTGGGCAGAAACAGCTTAAGGACATCGAACATTTATTATTATTATTAACAATATTTATATACCACTTTTCCACAAAAAGTTCACAAAGTGGTTTACAGAGAAAAATCAAATAACTAATGGCTCCTAGTCCCAAAAGGGTTCACAATCTATAAAAATGCAAAAGAGCACCAGCAGTCACTTGAAAAAACACTGCTGTGGTGAAGAGGACCAGTTACTCTTCCTCTGCTAAAGAAAAGAGGAGCACCCACTTGGAAAAGTGTCTCTTACCCAGTTAGCAGCATTTATTGTTTATAGCTTGGGTATGCAAAAGAACAAAAAATGTTCTTGCCCATTTTTATGCTCAGAATTAAGGAACGCATTTCCTGGACATTTTGGAGACCAAATAAAACATTTACATTACTGATTCAGGCTACAATCCTATCAACACTTTCCTGGGAGTAATATACACTGACTATAATGGCACTTACTTCTGAGTACACATGCACAGGACTGGGCTATCAGTCTTGGGTTCTGACAAAAAGGCCTTGTTAACACCCACAGTCATGAAAGAGATCCCAGATAAATACTTTGGCTTGGAACACTCACCTGCTCACTCACCTTTCAAACCCAAGTACTGAGGCTGACCATTCATACATACACCTCAAAGCAGGCCAGTCTAAATGGACCTAGCTTCCACTACATGCGAAGCAATACAAACATGTTCTTGTACTGTCCCCTATAGAATGCTACAGTTACATGCTGGTAAGACTGGACAGCAATAAAGTAGGTCCATAGTACTTTACCAGTCAACTAACTTCAAAGGGATTTATGCTTCTAAACTGCTGTATATCATTAAACAAAAAGACATTACGTTCTTGCATCTTCATTCACAAATCAGAAAGAAAACAAACTGTCTTCCTAAAATTTGGGGAACTAATCATAAGCCAGGTTTTCAATCAGTAGAAGTACACTGCTCATTCAGTGGACCAGAAGTACACTGCTCATTCATAACTAAGAACCAGTTATGTGTTCGTGTCTGGAGCATCAAATGAGGACTTGGGTGCTTGAATGATCCTTCAGAGGTCAAATGCCACAGACAGAATTTTCTGATAATCTCAGTCACTTTTAATGCACTCATCCGAACCAGACCTTTGAATCTGGCTCATACCCTGTACTTCAAAGGAAAATGTGACATTATATACAGCACCTGTCTCTTTATCAAATTAGTACAGCAAAACAGACTAAGGCAGTGCTTTCCAAACTTTTTTAACACTGGGACCCACTTTATAAATGACAATCTATCGCAACTAGATATTTTTAAAAAAGAGATCTAGAAAGAAATAATTTTACTTATTAAGAATAATTATTAATATTAATAATAATATTAACAGTATAAGAATAATACTGTTAATAATAATGTTAATAATAATTAATACATTAGGGTCCAGTGCTCCTAAGGCTGCTAGAGAATTGCATTCAGTATGTGTGTGTAGACATTTGCTAGATTATCCCGAGAAATTGAGTTCAAGGACTGCTCCCCCAAACCTTTATAGTTATTTCAGGTACCCAGAAGGTTTAACTAGAGAGCAAGACATGCAATAGGGACTTCCAGGCCGCCTGCAACTGGGTTCACACATGATCTACAGCAGGGGTGTCCAAAGTTTTTGGCAGGAGGGCCACATCATCTCTTTGTCACTGTGTCAGGGGCCAGGGGGAAAAAAAGAATTAATTTACATTTAAAATTTGAATAAATTTACATAAGTTTGCATAAATGAATATATTAAAGATGAACTTATATGAATGAATGAAGGTCTTGAAATAGCTCAAGGCCTATAAAAGGCCTTGCACAAAGCAAGGCTGGCCTTTCCTTTGCTACTGCTACAGCATCAGAGACGTGAAACAGCAAGTGGTGGAGGAAGACCTCATCCCACAGCGCACTCAAGAAGTCAAACAGTTGCCCTCATGCTGAGAGCACTTGCATTGGGCCAGTGCGGGCTCCAACAAATCACTGGAGGGCCAGAGGCTCATTGGAGACTGGGGGCTCCCTGAGGGCCGCACTGAGAGGCCTCGAGGGCTGCAAGTGGCCCCAGGGCCGGGGTTTGGGCACCCCTGATCTACAGCATGCCAATTACTAGAGAAAGTGAGAAAATGTGACATTTTAATTTTGTGGTATAAAGATTATCTCAAACCACAGGTTAGCATCCCAGCTAATGATTTTCTTCTTAAAACTGGGCAAGGGTACATGCAAAGTTGTTTTGTTTTTTTAATGTTTCAAAAACTTTTAATGACCCACCAAAAATAAGCTTGCGACCCATTGGTGTGATCCAACCCACAGTTTGGGAAACACTGGTCTCACATTTTAAAGTGAAAACCAGAAGCAGCAAACATTTCACTTCGCAATGTCTTACAAGCACTTCTCACAGAAGTACTAGCGACACCAACACATTTATGAAACTGCAACTTTGAAATCAAGTTGCAGAGACACTGGGCTAAATGAAAATTTAAAGCTAATTTAAACTGCATATCAGCATACTTTGAAGTATTTTTCTGCAACAGCAAATTTTAAAAAATCATAACAAGCACAGATAACCTGGTCCTCAGAGCAGACCTTCAGAAAATGTGGACAGCGCTCCCTCAGATCCCAAATTTTAATGGGCACTGTGAAGTTCGTGTTATTTCATGTCCCTGGCAGCAGACTTGGGAAAACTGCTGACATGCACATTAATACCCCAACCTTTCACTCTTTTTTCCAAAAGACGTTTCAACACGTTTAGGAGCTAGATAGGAATTATCCAATACCCATATTTTCAGACTACCCAGAGATTTAAAATATATTGGAAAAAAGGAAAAAGAATGCATGAGGAAAGGGAAGGAAGAGAGAATGCAGAAAGTCAAGGAAACATGCATAATGGAATCTCTGAGTCAAAGCAAAGATACGAATGAGTGTGAAGATGGCATGCATGAAACACATCTTAAACTTTGGCTGCAATCCTATACTTACTTACTAGGATGCAAATCCCTTTGAACTCAGTGGGACTTACTTTTGGGTAGACATGCATAAAACTGGATAGACATGCATATTTCCTATTTTTTTTCCTGTTTCTTTTTAGCCACCAGGAATTCTTGGTTTACATCAGGGATGGGGAGTTCCTGAATTTCCTTAAAAGCTTTGATATTATTCTTTTGTAGGTCACAATCTCTGATACAAATAGATGTTTTACGTGCCTTTTTGCTTCATGCCTGCAAAACTAATACAAGAGAGTTCCCTATGGATGGATTGGTACATTGGTGGCCAGGCATTTAAAGCCATTTAGAGTCATTTTGTTAGCACATTTTAATGTTCTGCAATCTGCTGTTCTGTTTGGGAAATTCCAAAAGATTCCCTATGCAAATAGATGCTGACTGTGCGGATTGGATAGTACTGAGACCATCATCCATGTCTTTCTGTATTGCCCCCTCTATGCCAAGATACATTCAGGGCATCTGGATTGTATGATGAGAACCAACTGGAGGTTGCCCGATTCTTCTAAGATCTCCTATGTGTTAAGTGATTTTTTAATGGAGAATGTAATTTGGGTGGTAGTCTTCCTGCAGCAGGCAATGGAGCTGCGTAGAAGGAAGGTCGACAGTGAATAGATTTAGGTTATTGCTCTCTACTTTTCTTGTCTTGTATTTGTTATATATGCCAATAAAGAATTCTGATTCTTCTTAGTTTACACCAGTGTTTCTGAAACTGTGGGTCAGGACCCATTAGGTGGATAGTGAGCCAATTTCAGGTGTGTTCCCTTTCATTTCTATATTTTATTTTCAATGTATTAGACTTGATGCTACCATAGTATGTGACTGCATTTGGGGAAATGTTACAGATCTGTATTTTTTAACAGGCTACTATGTACAGGTGCAGCCTATTTATCCACGGATTTTTTATCTGCGGATTTGTCTCAACAAGAATGGGGTGGGGGTACTGAAAGTCACACACACCTTTGCCTCCTTTACCCTGAGCTGGCATCTCGATCCATTTCCAGGCAGCCCAAAACACTGCAAAAAGGCTCTGCCCCACCCAGGCAGAGAAATAGCCCTGAAGCCTAGGCTGAAGAGGTGAAGGGGGGACCAAAAACCTCTGTAGCCAGAACACAAGGTGGAGCTCTCTCTCTCTCTCTCACACACACACACACCTTTGGAGAGACAGGTGAGGGTGAGCAGAGAGCCGGACTACAAGTCCCAGAATGCTCTGGGGTAGAGGAGTTTCCGCGATGGCTGTGGCCAGGGAGGGAGGGCAGGAGCGGCAGCAGCAAAGAGGAGGAATGTTGTAATTAGTGCACAGGCGCTGGGCTTAGCTTTAGTATTTGGTAACAACGACAGCGGGCACACCTGCATCTGCGTGCGGAGCACACTCTGCCAGCCTTGAAATATGCTGAGTCTGAGCCCAGTTCTGTGAATAACAGGATGTTAAGCGGTCATTATCTAGGAATGTGTTTTGTGGTTAGCTAGAGCCCCAGCTAGTTGTAACTAGTAGCTTATCAGTATTGCTTCATGTGTTTTAAGAGTCAATAAAGGCTTGAGGAGGCTTGCCGGAGAAGGGAATCTCTCTCGATCTCACTCCGTTCCGCTTCCGGCTTCTTCCCCGGCATCTACATTTAAAACCAGTCTGCCGTCTAATTCATTTGCTCTGACTTCTTGCGACTTCAGTTCCTTCTCCCAAAGTCCCTTCAGTGCTTCTCCTTTCTGCACTCCCTCAAGCAACAAGGCTTAAGCCTTGGGTGCTTCCCAAAGCAGCATTGCACTGCAACACAGGAGGAGAACCTGCAATGCTGTAGGGAGGCTGCCTGGGACACAGAAGACTCTCAAGCAAGCTCAGGATCCCACCTGTGAAAAGGGAAGGAGGGGAATGATAACAGCTGCCTTAGTTTCCTTCCATCCAGAAGTGTCAGACTGCAGGTTGTATCTGCATAACTCTATGGGATTTTTTGTTAATTACACCGAGTCACGGAACGGAACTAACGCGGATAAATAGGCTGTACCTGTATATGCTTTTTACAATGATAATAAATGGGACTTACTCCTGGGTAAGCGTGGGTAGGATTGCAGCCTAGGATTGTTACAAATTTTCCGGCTTGATGATGTCACTTCCGGTCATGACATCACTTCTGGTGGGTCCTGACAGATTCTCATTCTAAAAAGTGAATAATGGTGCTAAACGTTTGAGGACCACTGGTTTACATAAACGGGTAAAAAGTCAAACTATAAGAGCTGCTATAACAGAGACAGGGCACCCAATGGCCAACATGGCTTTTTATTTACAAGTGAATTAGGGCCTTCCTGTATGACTCATCAAAGGGGCCTCAACCACATGTTAGACAGCACACGATTTTCCCTCCAGTGACTTTTTTCCAGTAGGCACTGCACAATATGTGGCTATTCTTTGTTCTTGTTTTAAGCTGTTATTCACTGGCGTTTTGATCTGTTTTAACTTTGTTTTTTGTATTAAAATGCATTTTAAATGGCATTTAACTAAAAGGCATAAAGCCTGTGCACTAGAAATAAAAAAAAACCTGACTGCAAGAATATATGAAACTGTCTTATATTGTCAAATTATTGCAGGGCTGGCCCCAAAAATTCTGCTGCCTCAGGCAAAGGGTGCGATGGCGCCATATTGTGCAAAATCAACGCCATAAAAGCCAACTGTTTTTTAAAAAACATAATAGAAGATTTTGTGTTTTCTTCCAAATTCAGAAGCACAAAAACATATTGCCAACAAATGAATTGTTTTATGATATTTATTTAATCTAAAGGAACAAATCAATAATAAGCAGCAACAGATGAACAGCTAGAACCAATATCAGCAATGATATTCTCAATTGCTGTTTAAAC
Organism: Tiliqua scincoides; assembly: GCF_035046505.1. NCBI lineage: Eukaryota > Metazoa > Chordata > Lepidosauria > Squamata > Scincidae > Tiliqua > Tiliqua scincoides. Next base: position 37,003,099 of record NC_089824.1, on the reverse strand, counting down.
CCAAGATATTCTTGGGATCCTCTTCTTTCTTTCTTTTTAAAGGATATTTTTATTTATAACAAAATGACCAAAAGCCACTGAAAAGGACACCATGCTGGGGTTAAGAAGGACAGTTGCCATCCCCCAGCTAAATATAAAAAGGACATCACTATAGCCTGTTATTGTCTTTTCAACAGGACTGATATATTCCAACTCACTGGTTTGTGAATAGAAGCGTGAACATAAAGCACATTAGAATGCCACATAATTTTTTGTTCTTAATTATTTTTAATTTGCAAGATTCTGTGTGTTTTAATATTTTAATTGATTTTAATATTGTATTGTTTTTATGTATTGATTTTATTGTTAGCTGTCTTGAGTACCCTTTGGTGTGGAAGAAAGGTGAGATAAAAATACAATAAATAAATAAGTAAATAAATAAATAAATGGTAACTAATATTATTTGCTGTTACATAATATTATGTACATGAAAAGAAATACATTAATTGTTCTTCACGAGTGCAGCACAATGGTTTTGCTCCTCCAGCAAAGACAATTCTTTACTATGTTATAAATGATGGTTTAAACCAGGGGTTCTTAACAGAACCCCACTGGGTTGCCCAATATGTCCCCATACCCCCCTTGCCAGACTGTCGAAATCATCATTGTCACTAGTCCTATTAGGTACCAGCATGAACTTCAAAAGACGTCAATATAGCACCTTGCACGTTTCCGAGTCACACAAAGAACTGAGTAGTATATTGGAACTTCATTACCTAGCAAGGCCAGCCAACCATGAGACAATCTGATCTGACATGCATCAGGGAGGATGAAGGAGCAGCAGCAGTTTTGGGGTGCTCTTCATACCCAAGTCTGCTGCTATCTCCCTCTAGACTGCCACAGATGTAAACCACATTTGCTTTCTGCTTGCTAAAAGCAAGCAAGAAACGGATCACTAGTTTCGCTAACCCCTCCTTTCATTCCTTTCCCACCTGGTCACATTGTATGAGGAAGGAGCACTACGAGCGAACCAGCTTGCTGCTGCCCATGCCAAAAAATCATGGGGGGTTCTGATAAGCTGCTTTGCTACCCCTTTCCTTCCTTGCATGGTTCATTTAAACTTAAAGGGACTGCACAAAGAAAAAGTGAGGGAAAAGTAGTCATTTACCTGTCTCATTCCTTGCTGTTCCTTTACACAAACCAGAAATTGCAGTGCACCTTGGGAGTTCTCAGCATGAGAACTTCCAACATTATCAAGAGTATCATTTGGGAAGGAGCTGAGGTAATTAACTGATTTCTTTTTTCCCCTCTCCATCGGGAAGGGATGGAAGCATCAGAGAGCACTGCATCACACAGCGCATGGGTATGGCCATCCTCAATACCTTGATGAAAGGGCTGAAACAAACCAGTGCTAACTCAGAATTTTCACTTGGACGTAACACGTTCAACAGTGAAGACAAATTCAGCTTCACAAACCAACTTCAAACCATGGTTTTAGATCGCAGTTTAATCTCACTTTGCCCAAAACAAATCACAGTCACTACCCACCTGCCATTTTCCACTCCCCATTTGCTCTGGCATTTGGCCTTTAAGACAGAAAGGGCAAAAAAACTTACTAGTAGGAAACTAAAATAAGGGCTTTACAAAACAGGAGTGGTCTGCTAGCATGGAGAAAAGTTACTTTGTCTATTAATTAGGACTGCAATTAGGTTTTGCCTGTATTACAGCTGTATTGTAAAGCAAGGCATTCTGAAGTTCTCTGGTCCAGTAGTTCTCAAATGTTTAGCATTAGGACCCACTTTCTAGAATGAGAATCTGTCAGGACCCACAGGAAGTGATGTCATGATTGAAAATGACATCATGAAGCAGGAAAATGTTTAACAATCCTAGGCTACAATTCTACCCACACTTATCTAGTCCCATGTACTAACATTGCTGAAAGCATATACATAAGTCTGTTAAAAGTACAGATGTGTAACATTTCCCCAAATGCAGTCACTTACCATGGTAGCATCAAGACTAATACAATAAAAATAAAATATTGATACCCACCTGCAATTGGCAAATATTGAAATGAATATTCAATACCCACCTGCAATTACCATGGTAGCATCAAGACTAATACAATAAAAATAAAATATTGAAATGAATATTCAATATTTGAATATTCAATACCCACCTGCAATTGGCAAATATTGAAATGAATATTCAGTACCCACCTGCAAATATTGAAATGAATATTCAATACCCACCTGCAATTGGCTTGCAACCCACCTAGTGGGTCCTGACCCACTATTTGAGAAACACTGGTCTCATCTATATCTATATCTATATCTATATCTATATCTATATATATATATATATATACACACACACACACACACACTTGTATAAAGTAGGAGTAGAGTCTATGACATGGAGAGAAAAATCTTTTATCTACTTCCCATTAACTGCATTACTCACCAATCTCAACAACATCCAGAGTGGCTAGTAAGAACATTTTCCACAAACTCATTAGATATGAAGACTGAAAACAATGCTGCACATCTAACCATAGTACTGTTTTCTTCCTACACTGAAAAGAATTGTACTTTTCAATAGAGTGACCTATATAAATGGAAAGAATGAAGTGACCTGTTCATTTAGGTTAGTATAGTACCATATTTACCACTGGTAATGTTACAAAAACGAAGCCAGGTCAACTAGATCAGCTAGACGAAATTATTTGCATTATATAAGACCATCAACATTATTAAATTGCTGGGAAAAAGTGGGGAAGGAAGGGATACGCATAAATGATGTGGTTCTTGCACTGGAGAGAGGTAAACTGTGGGATGTCAAAAGGTTCAGCAGTGGCGACTGCTCTTTTTAAAAACATGCTAATTAATAACTTAATTAATGTATAATGAAAAGACAAAATATACTGAAGATACAGAAATAATTCCAGACAGTTTATGTAATCATAGATAAATGTCTGCTACCATGCTCCAGAGTTTTAATTGTGAGGCATTAATTATTTATAAAGCATCATCAGCATAAGTCACAGATAACAGTGCAAAAAAGAGATATGTCCCTGCACCACAGAGCATACAATTTAAATTTCAACAGTGGGAGAGAAAGGAGGGCAGGAAAGGGGAAAACAAAGGCCAGAAGGGATGACTGCACAGCTTCTGAGTAAGCATTTTTTGTTCAATTATGCTTTCCTTTGAATTACTTTGTTTCTCCTGCAATGTTTAATTTTGTTGGTGCCTTGGTGCTTATTTTTGTCTCTGTTGATTAGTAGTAGTTCTATTTGCGACATATATTGTTTTAAAGTTGTTTTTATGTTTATCATAAGCCACCTTGGTGCATCCTTAAATGGACTGAATGGTAGAATGTAAACATTTTAAAGAAATAAATGAAATTTCACAGTGCTTTGGATTTTTTTTTCCCAGTTGGGAATGGAGACTGAGGTGTTAGGTAAAGGTTTCACAGAAGAGACAGGTTTTAAAAAGGGATTTGAAAGGTGACAGAGAAGTGATGAGATCTGTGGTGCAATCCTATGAGCCATTGGAAGGTTTACATATGGCAGCTACAGCCTGTCCATAAGCCATGGGATTATCTTTTATTCACCTTCACACCCTCTACGCTCTTAACCATATTTTAGGACAGAGTAAGTGTGGAAAATGTAATGTTTGCAAAAAAATATATATGACATGCTTTACAAAACAGTCCTTTCTTGACAGGTCCATACAAAATGTTTTTCTGGAGCCCTAACACTAATCAACATCTTCCATAGTGATAGCTACTGGCAATGGCACAGCATATCACCTGCAGGCTCCCTTGCCACTATACTCCAGGGACATCTTTCTTAAACAGATGTTTCTGCTTTTTAAAAGTCACAGGAAATGGGCTGACTTTCTCCCTTTTCCTTTCCTAGAAAACAAGCACTAGCACAGCTGCATTCCACACCTCCCTTTAAACTGCGTGTGTGTGGGAGGTGTATGGTGATGGCAAATGAGGCCAAGTAAAAGATACTTTGCAGATCAATGGCAACAATTAATTCAAATTAAATCCCAATGTGATGCTGGAAGTTCACAAAAGGTTAGACTACAATGGAATTTAAAAAACACAGCAGTATTTTAAATCTCCATTTTAGATCTCTGACCTGAGTCTTCAGCCCAAGCAACTGACACACAAAAGCTTGAACCAGCATCCTTGACTAGCAGCTAACTGCTTATTAAATTGAGCCATCAGGACTTGCAGTAGACTGTGGAATCTTTAGAGTTCCCTGATCAGTCCTTTCCATGACTTCACTGACTGGACACTAGCAGCCTTCCTGGAGATAAGAGCTTCCATGTCAGATGGAAAAACTATCTGATATTCTGATGAATCACTGACCCACTTTCTTTCTTCCTGATCCGCCTCTCAATTCTACAATAGTTTTCTCTCCCCAATGTCTGCTCTTGGCTTCTCAGTGTGTCTATCTGGCTGTGATCCTGGCTATGCCTGACCTCAGCCCTACTTCTCCCCTGTGTCTGTCATCTCATTCTGCTTGCTCCCCTGATTTCTACCTTTTGCACGGGTTCACTCTCATCTAGTTCTGCTGCATCTTTTTACACAGCTCTCCAAGATCCTCCAGTTGGCCAACTTTGTCCACTGGAGTTTTGGGAAGACTGATTGACATTATGAAATATTCTCTCCGTAGAGGTATTTGTTTTCCGATGAATTCCAATGTTTGTTTCCAATAAGTAAGATAGGATTACAGTTTAAGTCTTACTGAACACAATGGAATTATTTCTGAATAAAATAAATAACACCACTTTGAAACACCTCTAAATTGACCTTACATGAATCTGAATCTGGATGAGTAGAAAAGAAAAAGAAGAATAAGGAAAAAAGGAAGGTGGGAGAGAAGGAAGCACAGGCTGGTATAAGTATAAACATATTTATAATGTATTGTATAGTTTTTTCAGGGCTGCAGAGGTACACAAAACCTCCTACTCCACCCAAAATGGCTTCTGACTCCACAACTCTGGAACTGAAGTTGAAGTCAGAGTTGTGGAGTTGGAAACTTTTGTGCACCAGCACCACAGTCCTGTTTTTATATGAATTTAATACTTTTGTAAGCTACCTTTGGTAACCTTAGGGGAGAAAAGTGGGATATAAATCAAATAAATAATTTTTTAAATAAAAGAACAGCATAAATTATATCAGGAATGGACAAGTCCACTGCAGCTTAACTTGAATTCAGCCATGGGTCTTTGCCCCCATGACTGGAATAGAAAACAAGTTCTAGTGGGCAGACTTTCAGAGTTGCCCAGAGCATTTTCGTGACTCAGAAAGACTCGAGTCACGAGCCTTTCCCTTTGAAAAGTTAGCCGCAGCTTGGCAGAAAAAAACGGAGTTGCTGCCAGGCTGTGTGTGTGTCGGAGTCCTCTTTAAACACTCTCCTGCTGTCCCTGCCCACCCCACCAATAAACGAAAGTCATGCTGTGAAGGCACCAGGCAGCATTCCTTAGTGCAGAATGCGCCAATTGTTTCCTTCCACATGATTCCTACTGCTACCCTCCTCCCTGAGTAGAATAAAGTACCCTAAAAAAAGAAAGGCGCAGGCTGGCTTCACTGTCTGCAGAAGTATAAAGTATCCTCACGCCCTTGTCTGCCTAGCCAAAAACTAAGGAATGCTACCTGGGTGCTGTGTTGGGCATGCACGAGAGAGAGCGCAAGCGCAGAGACCAACTATTGTCACGTGGGAGTAAGCGAGCAATCAACTGATGAATGAGCACAAGAGGCATGGGTGCCGCCTTTTATAGCTCCAGGCACTGCCTCCTCTAGCTTCCTGCACCTCCACCTGTCCCCCCTGCTTGAAAAACCCACTTGTCCCTATGGCCAAAAACGGCTCCTCACTCTTCCTCTCCATCTCCCAAAGACACAAAATCAGGATACAACGTAAGAACATAAGAACAGCCCCACTGGACCAGGCCATAGGCCCATCTAGTCCAGCTTCTTTATCTCACAGCGGCCCACCAAATGCCCCAGGGAGCACACCAGATAACAGGAGACTTGCATCCTGGTTCCCCCCCTTGCATCTGACATAGCCCATTTCTAAAATCAGGAGGTTGCACATATGCATCATGGTTTGTAACCCATAATGGATTTTTCCTCCAGAAACTAGTTCAATCCCCTTTTAAAGACATCTAGGCCAGATGCCGTCACCACATCCTGCGGCAAGGAGTTCCACAGACCAACCACACACTGAGTAAAGAAATATTTTCTTTTGTCTGTCCTAACTCTCCCAACACTCAATTTTAGTGGATGTCCCCTGGTTCTGGCGTTATGTGAGAGTGTAAAGAGCATCTCTCTATCCTTCCCATGCATAATTTTGGATGTCTCAATCATGTTCCCCCTCATGCATCTCTTTTTCAGGCTGAAGAGGCCCAAACGCCGTAGCCTTTCCTCATAAGGAAGGTGCTCCAGCCCAGCAATCATCTTAGTCGCTCTCTTTTGCACCTTTTCCATTTCCACTATGTCTTTTTTGTGATGTGGTGACCAGAACTGGACGCAGTACTCCAGGTGTGACCTTACCATCAATTTATACATCGGCATTATAATATTAGCCGTTTTGTTCTCAATAACTTTTCTAATGATCCCAAGCATAGAATTGGCCTTCTTTACTGCCGCCACACACTGGGTTGACGCTTTCATCGACCTGTCCACCACCACCCCAAGATCTCTCTCCTGATCTGTCACAGACAGCTCAGAACCCATTAGCCTATATGTAAAGTTTTGATTTTTTGTCCCAATGTGTATGAATTTACCCTTACTTACATTGAAACGCATCTGCCATTTTGCTGCCCATTCTGCCAGTTTGGAGAGATCATTCTGGAGCTCCTCACTATCATTTCTGGTCTTAACCACTTGGAAAAGTTTGGTGTCGTCTACAAACTTAGCCACCTCACTACTCACCCCTGTCTCCAGGTCATTTATGAAGAGGTTGAAAAGCACCGGTCCCAGGATAGATCCTTCGGACACACCGCTTTTCACCTCTCTCCATTGTGAAAATTGCCCACTGACACCCACTCTCTGTTTCCTGGTCTTCAACCAGGTCTCAATTCAGGAGGGGACCTGCCCTCTAATTCCCTGACTGAATTCCCATGACTGAACTCTGCATGAGTCAGAAAGAAATGTGTGTTTTCATGACTCAGACTCGAGTCACCTAACTCGAGTTCCCATCCCTGGATTATATACACATCTGTGAAAAGTAAACTGATCCCTATGTTGTACTTCAGCTTTTCTGGCACCCAAGGCTGCACCTAAGACAATTACAGTCATTTTAAAATAAACATTACAAAAGATATTACAGGCAAGGTGCTATAGTCTAATTTAAACACAATATCCAGATAAAACACTGCATAGTCTTAAGCTATCTTGAATAACTGAATGTAATTTTTGAAGCAAAAATGCTTTCTGGATGTTCTCTTTGCAGTCAAATCTAAAAACATATGACAACTTCATACTGCCCTCTGATGGCCCAGGAGAATTTTTCTTGCAGCCACTCTCCTAAGTCTGCTTATAATAGCATTTTCTAAAATTTAACTCTCTTTGTTCATGTAGACAGCATAGTTCATATTCTCTCAAGTTGATAGTATTTGCATTCTCAAAGGCAGCTATAATTTCCCTTCTTTCCCAAGGCTGATTCACATGTTACTCCAGCTGCATAGAAGCCACCAGGGAAACAGCTAACCACATCATTTCCCCAAATCCCATGGTATTTCTCCACTCCATCTGCCCCTTCCTTGTTGGTACTGGTATATGAAACACTACATGTGACTGAGAGGAAGAATGCATGTGTTGCATCAACAGGTGTTAACTCTAACTGGAGCTATTCCAGGGTTTATTCCCCCGCCCCCCCCCCCCCAACACTGGAAATTCTTGGTGGCTCAGTTAAAATTTCTAGGACTGTTTTCAGTAGTCACCTGAAGATACTGATTCCTAAAGATTTCAGGTCAATCCTGGAGGTACGGCAACCCTAGCTGCATCCTCAACCCACATGGATCTCCTGACACAGACACAGGAAAGCATTTCCCAGAAAATGCTCTGCAGTTAGAATGACAGGGCTTATGGGTGGAAACAAATAATGGGGAACTCTGTAGTGGCCAAAGTTTATTGCACAATAGAAGACTGTCTTCTGCAGCCTTTAGCCATGTGATACATGGTCGACCATCTCTCAGAAATACAGGGAGATGGGGAAGGTTACAATGGGCTTCCTGGATGGACAAAAATGGACAACTGCCTCTCTATCTGCCTGCTGACACAATACAGAACAGCGGACACGAATGAATACCTCCCCAGTACTCCCCTTGCCTCCAGAAGGTTTTCTGAGCCCAGCAGTGAAAAAAGTCACTTCCAGTTTCTCCATGAAACCAGAAGTGATGTTTTTTCCCTGTTAGGCTCATTCTGAGTTCAGCAGACGCTGCGGACGGACGTGCAAAGCCTCTGCCAGCCTCTGAAGGGGGCGTGCGCAGGGGGAGGCAGGTCTGATCTACAGATAAGTGAATCCGCTGACACAGGATTTGCAGATATGGGGCCCTCCCCTTAGTCCCACAGTTGGCACCTGTTTTGCCAAATCCCTGGTCCAGGTTTTGCCTAAAGAACCTATGCCCACTTTTTTTCCCCAACAATGGCCCGAGTTCTGCACTGCAGCACTGCTGGACCCCACCACCAGGGTAGCTCGTCTGTTCAACCTCCTTCCTCCCTTCTCCTGCTAGCAGCTTCTCCAGCCATCACAGTAACACCTTGGTCCTCAGCATGTCTTGGGCATGGCAGCCACACACCAGTCTCTCCAGCAGTCTGTTCCAGCAGTCCCCGTTCCAGCAATCCTCAGAAATCCAGTTTAGGTCTCTCTCCGTCCCTCCTCCAAGCTTTCCTCCTACTACTACCCACTTCCTCTCTGCAAGTGCTGCTTTTAACCCTGAGGGCCTTTTTGCCGCCAAGTGGTTGCAGCTGTGCAGCACACTCTCTGCAATCTAAGGCCCTGGTGTTAACCCACGATGAAAGTGTCGACCCAATGTACAGCGGCAGTGAAGAGGACTAAGTCCATGCTTGGGATCATTAGGAAAGGCATTGAGAATAAGATGGTTAATACTGTAATGCCATTGTACAAATCGATGGTAAGGCCACATCTGGAGTATTACGTCCGGTTCTGGTCACATCTCAAAAAGGATATAGTGGAAATGGAAAAGGTGCAAAAGAGAGCAACCGAAATGGTTACTGGGCTGGGGCACCTTCCTTATGAGGAAAGGCTACAACATTTGGGCCTCTTCAGCCTAGAAATGAGGCACCCGAGGAGGGACATGATTGAGACATATAAAATTATGCAGGGGACGGACAGAATGGATAGAGAGATGCTCTTTTCCCTCCAGAACCAGGGGACATCCACTAAAGTTGAGTGTTGGGAGAGTTAGGACAGACAGAAGAAAATACTTCTTTACCCAGCATGTAATTAGTCTATGGAACTCTTTGCCACAGGAAGTAGTGACGGCATCTTGCCTAGATGCTTTTAAGAGGCATCTTAAGAGTGAAATTGGACAAATTTCTGGAGGAAAATTTCATTACGTGTTACAAGTTACAGTAAGTATGTGCAAGCTCTTGGTTTTTGAGGCAGGTTGCCTCTGATTGCCAGATGCACGGGGAGGGTACAGGGAGGGCACCGGGACGCAGGTGGTGTCTGTTCTCTTGTGTGTTCCCTGAAGCATTTGGTGGGCCACTGTGAGATACAGGAAGCTAGACTAGATGGGCCTTTGGCCTGATCCTTATTCAAAAGGTGGATGGAAACAAAGATATTATGAGACAAAAAGAGACTTCATTTCCTCTAACAGAATCTGACAACACTCTCCTTGATGGTTGGACTATAAACATATAGAAAGAAGCAATTTGCTAATACAGAGGAGTAGTATTATACACACATTTAATTTGTGTTTAAATAGTATAGGTGATTCCACCTGCCATTTCATTCAATGAGCACATGTCCTGGAGTGAGCATGAGATGGGAGACGTGAATCTGCTGTTCCCTCAGTCACTCTTAGTTCCTGTGCACTTCTTATAGTGTTATTCTAGTTCTTAAGGATATAGTACATATATTTTTATACCAACAGTCCCTGAACACAAATGATTTAAGGGATTTTCTAGAGTAATTTTGACTACACACAATTTTCGCCTTGCGAGCTGACTTAACTTGGTGGGTCAATACTGTTCAAACGGACCCTCCAAGAGACATATAGTTTAAGGTTTTGATAACAGGCAAATTTATTTAAAATAGACAAATTTATTTAACATGCTTAAAAAACAGAAGCCCTTTCCCAGAAAATTAAAAAAATACTCAGATGAATAAGAAAGTTCTAGAATTCAGTGTTGCCAAAGCTTTCCCTTCAGTCCATTTTTACAAACTCCCGAAGTAGTTCAGTCTTTGAAAAGTGCAGAGACCATGGCTTGAAAAGGGAAATCAAAGCTCTGCTATTTTCAAACAACAGCTGTTAGACAATCGCATCCATTCCTAGGAAAGTCTTAAATGGGAAGCTTGTAACATGTGGAATGAAGTTTTTTTAATTAATAATCCAAATGCTATCGAGTAACAACATCTGCAAACTGAAGAATGCCATAAATATCTACTGGGAAGGAGGAACAGTTCCATTTCCTGCTAATTTTCCAGATGCAGCCTCTCAACCTCATCCAGAAGGGAAGGGAAATTCCATAATCCATACCACACTTGGAGCAAACAATAATACCAAGTAATGAGAAGCAACACGTAGAAGGAGTTCAAATCTGCCTTGAAATTGTGTTTCAATTTGTAGTCAGAGATAGAACAATTTTTTAAAAAGTGAAAATGCACAAACCTCTGATTGTACATGCCTCGGAAGTTATAATTCGCTCTGTAGTTTGGGACTGGCTTTTGATCTAATGGCCGATAGATGGCAGGCTCTCCCCTTTTCATAGCAAGACCATTCAACTCCACTGTTGGTGTAATACTGCCTGTCAAAAATAAGAACTCACATCAACATTTGCATCAGAAATACAAAGATCAACACTAATGATTTAATTCAAAGGTCCGTTTTCTACATTTATAGCTCTGAAGTATTAATGATGAAAAAGCAGAACTTACTTAAATTCAGATCCTATGAAGATTTAAATGTGACTGCAAGAAAGAATTTTAAATCTGAGGGATACTTCTGTTAAGGAGAAGAGAATGGCCGGCTTCAGGTGTAATGCTAATCACATAAGAGGAGGAAATTTGCCACTTTGTCATGCTTAAACATAGAAACCCCAGTTTGTGAACAAGACAGGATATCAAAGTGGAGTTGATCTATTATCTAGGATTAGACCCCAATTTCAAATTCTGATTTATTCAAATTGCAGTTAGAACAAACTGGATTTGCCAGGTTCAGATACAATAGCAAGTCCTGGTTTGTTTCAAACCATGAATAAACCATGTTTGTTCATGTTTCAAACCATGAACAAATTTTGTCACCACACATGCAAAGGGGTGGAGGAAGCAGGTATGCCTGAGGTTTGTACTAGTGATGCTAAACTAATAACTGTGGTTTAATCAGGGTTTAGTGTTAAGTCAATAAATTAGTGCTTGGCTGATAAATTATCTGGGAGCTGTATCATACATTTTCTCTGCAATTTGCTACAGTTGTACAAAGTGCTGTACAACTTTTTCCTACACTGAGGTTATTAATTGTGTAAGAAAACATACAGTCTGGCCAAGTAAATTTTGGTCCTGGTACTACTGCTGGAAACTCAAAGCTCGCACTGGGTTTCAAGTGTACAATACTAGTTACAACAAGTCTTTCTATAAGACTGTTTTGAGAAAGTAATGGGGGATAGTAGTCCCTGGCCTTACCTCTGCCCCCTTCTATACAGTTGATTATTTTGCCACAGATGCTGGTCCTTCTACTTAGCTTCTTTACCTCTGGGATTGCAACTGGTGAAGAGAGGCAGGCAGCCCTCTTGGGGGGGGGGGGGCTTCTCCAATTATTGAACTTTAATGTACATGCTTGCACCTTCATAAATCTTTGGACTGCTTCATGCACCATGCTAGATGTATTTATTTCTATACTTATTTCTAAAATTGTTGCATTCTCTGCAGTTGTGGTGCTTGAGGCAGGGTACAAGCATAATGATCAATAAAAACACACTAAAAACATATAGAAGTTCTCACTTTCTGTAAATAGATTCTAGGAAACTGTGGCTTTAACTGAAATGCTGTAAAATGGAACCAATTCTACCTTAGGATGATATACAACATGAGTGTCTGGTAGCGCACAGTGCATCCACGGGTCCTGCCATGAACCCCAAACCTTCCACTGCAACTGCAGCTGCTTGGGGATGCCAACTGACAAGTGGAGTTTCAGACGCTGCACTACAGGGACTTGTAAGGCAGCAGAGAGAAGTGGAGAGACAAGTGGCAGCATGCTGCACCTCGCTAGATGAGGCTTCCAGCCTGCCAAACACAAGCAGCCAGTTACCTAGGGGATGGGCATTGGGTGTTGATGAGGGAGGGGGAAGGAGGACAGTGTGGAGATGAAGCCTTCTTCTGATCTAGCAGGACAGCTGGAAGTGGGCAGCCCAATGGACAGGGATCAAATTTTGTCAGCGACATAAAAGCAAATGACATTAAACAAAACAATATTAAGTGAAGACTTTGTGTACAGAACAGTATAGCGTGTAATATGGTATAGATGGGTTTCATGTTAATTCCTATGATGAATAGTCTTTCATGTAGAAACTCTGAAATTATTATTATTATTAACAGTATTTATATACCACTTTTCAACAGAAAAAGTTCACAAAGCAGTTTACAGAGAAAAATCAAAATAACTAATGGCTCCCTGTCCCAAAAGGGTTCACAATAAAAAAATATGCAAAGGAACACCAGCAGACAGCCACTAGAAAAGACACTGCTGGGATGAGGTGGGCCCGTTACTCTCTCCCTTCTAAAAAGAGGAGCACCCACTTGAAAAAAGTGCCTCTTATCCAGTTAGCAGGAATCATAGAAAATCTCATGTGCACAGGAAAGCTAGCATGAAAACCAGTTCAGATAAAGACAACTAGACAAAACTAAACCATCAGTAACACAGTCCCTGTATCTTTGGAACCTAAACAGGATTTGTACAAATAAAGAAGCCAACATTCTGAAGCAAATTTCAAATCTAACTGTCTAGCTTTGAATAATTTTGAGTATCATTTTTTTTTAACATAAAACAGTTTGTGAAAGCAGGTGAAAAATGACACTCTCGTTTTGATAAATAAAACAGGAACTAGCATAAATACAGGGTTCTGTCCTAGGTAGCATGTTTCCATGCAGAAACTACCTCTATGCATTTTTGGGGGGTGAATTTCTCCCTCCCATTGAATCTCCCTGTACAACATCCTATAACATTCCCAAGGACCTTCCAAACCCCAGGAGTGATCTTCAGGGGGTTGCCATAGGGAGGATGGAGTGTGGAAAATAGCTTGTGTGAGTACCACTTAACTTAGCATATAATCCTCAGTATATTAATAGAAAGTTGATATTAATAGAGGTGGTGTTTTTCTATCAGTTACACTTAACCTAACCATTTTCACAAAATGAAGGAGAAGTCAAGACTTGCATTCAAAAAATAGACACGTTGAATCCAATATCCATCTGATCATAATTTCAGGAATACTGAATCTAAACTTATCCAGAAGAGTAGACTCTACAGCCCTCTGCTGGCTTCACTCCACAATAGGCAAACTGAAACTCAACTGCAGCCTTTGCAAATAAACCTGAAATATGACACATGATGCTCCATATTTGGTGAAATACATGTGCATAAGCACAAAGATACAAATTTTATTTCAGCAACGGCACTGGAGGACTGGGTACTTAATTTTTCCACAGGCTGTTTTTACTATTCCAAGTCCCTGCATTCCCTGTTTTTACTATTCTAAGTCCCTGCATCTAAATGCAGCTATGTAAAGAGTTAAGGGCCACCATTCATTGGCAGAACATATGCTCTGCAGGCAGAAGATCCTAGTGTTAATTCCCAGCATCTACAACTAAAAGAATCTCAGGTGATGAGGGGAAAACCCTGCCTGATAATTAAGATGTTACTGTTACTGACATCGTGTGGTACTGTATTATGTGGTACTGTATAGAATGCCTAGATATTCTATAGCATGTCAAAAACTTCAACACAACGTATAAAATAAAATCATCTGCATGCATTCCCTAGGTAGTTGTTACCGAGTTCTTTACTGGCATTGTATGAAACCAAGGCATTCTATTAAAATCCAAAGATCAGTGTTTCTCAAACGGTGGGTCACAAACCAATTTCAGGTGGGTCCCTATTCATTTCAATGTTTTATTTTTAATATATTAGACTTGATGCCCCCATGGAATGTGACTGCATTTGGGGAAATGCTACAGACCTGTACTTTTAACAAGCTACTATATATATTCTTTTAACAATTATAGTCAATGGGACTTACTCCTGGGTAAGTGTGGGTAGGATTTCAGCCTAGGATTGTTACAAATCTTCCTGCTTGATGATGTCACTTCCAGTCATGACATCACTTCTGGTGGGTCCTGACAGATTCTCATTCTAAAAAGTGGGTCCCGATGCTAAATGTGTGAGAACCACTGCCCTACGTAAAGTTTATAATGTCAGAATGAAATATGCTTATTTCATACAGTACTTTGCAAAATGTGGTAGGTTTTCTATACAATACCCTAGTTTCACACAATGCTGATAACATTATAGGTTAAGCCTATTTATCCATGGATTTTATATCCGCAGATCTGGCTCAACACAGGTCCCCTGGACCCAAATTCAGCCAGACTTGAGTTACGGCCTGTCCCCCAATGTGATATCTTCACCTTTACAAACAGTACTTACCACACTCTGCTGGTTCCTATTTTTCAGCATTATTGATGCCTGTAACAAACTACAGCTTAAGCACTTGAAACTATGCTAGTCCATGACAAACACATTCATGAATTACTGGAGAATTACTTACCTGGATTGTTATTAACATTATTTTTGGGTGGTCTAAGAGTTGGTTTGGGTAGGGTACTTTCATTCAGAGCTTTGCTGGCAGCAGAATGGTGAGCCTTTTTAATACTGCTTCCTTCAGCTTCCCATGACTGTTCTCCAAGAGTCAGCTGCACTGTGAACATCTTCAAAGAAGACGGGACAAGTAAATAAGGGCATAGTTAGTCAAAGCAACCCTGTCGCGCGCGCACCAGAACTGCATTCATTGGACTGTCATGAAATTGGGTACATCAGCTTAAGTCTGCCTAGATCTTGCAGAGATCCCAAGGATCAGGTGCAAGAAGCTCTGAGTGAATGTGTGTACTCCAATCTCATTCCCCTTTCTCCTCCCTGCATTTACACAGCTGATACAACAATTTCCATAGTATTGTGAATGGCACAGTCTGTGTGGCATATTTCCCAGTGTCAACGTGCAGTCACTTTTCCTGCCAATTAAAACAGTGTGCAAGTATAAGCACCTCCATAGCCACCAATGATTTGAGGGTGGGGAGGGTTGCACTTCTGTTTGTTCAGTGGTATTTTTCTTTTCTAATTTTTGTTGTGTTTAAAGCATTCAAAGCGGAGACAATAATAGTAATAATAAGTGGGAGATTTTTTATTGAGATTCCTCACATCCTTTTCTTTTTCAAGCAGTCACAGGATACTTCGATTTGGATCATAAATGTAGCACAGAGGAGACATTAGCCCTTTGCCTCCACACCAATTCCCTGATTGAAATCATCCGCTCCTAAATTTGCCTGTTACAGTGGTTGGAAAAACATACCAGCATAGGTATAGGGGCTTGCCTGTTTTCCCCTCTGAAAGGGGAAGGTGAAAGGAAAGATTTATAGTAGAGAATCCACCCCAAGCCCACTGCCCTAATTCAAATCAATGCCTCCAGTAGCTGCTCTTTGTATTAATAAAGATTATTATTATTATTATTAATATTAATATTAGTTCACAAAGTGCTTTACATAGCAAAACAAATCAATAAGTGGCTCCCTGTTCACAAAGGGCTCAGAGTTTAAAAAGAGATGTAAGAAAGAGATCAAGAAGAACTATTGGAAAAGGTGCCATGCTGGGGTGAAGAGGGACAGTTGCTCTTCCCCTGCTATATATGACAGAACAGCACTTTAAAAGGAGCCCAATTAGCAGGGGTAATGTAGGGAACTCCAATCATGTGGAGAACTTCAACCATTGAATTCCTAGATATCCTCTAGTTTGGTCTGCAGTTAAGTTTAAGGAGGAGGATAAACTGCATTTTATACACTTCCACAAAGCAGACTGTGATGTCAGCCATAATTTATTCATTTGGAAAATGTAAATCCTGCTTTTCCACTCTTCTGGGAACGCAATGTAGGTTACATAATAAAAGACAACAAAAGTTTACTGTTAAAGGAACGGTGGGTATCTTCTATGTAGGGCCAACACAAAGGTGACATTACTGAAGGATATGAAAACACTCTTCTCAATAACCTGTTAAAATGTTATTGCAAATGTTAAAAAATGACAAACACCTAAATCTATATAATGTTACCTTGGCGTGAGCAGGTCCTCGTTCATTCAGAAGCTTATACAGAGGTTGAATTCTATTAAAACGGGCTAACTCATTTACCAAACACATTGGAGTTTTCTCTTTGGGGTTTGTCATGTTATCTTGGAAAGGAACTGTAAATTTAAAAAAAAAATTGACAAGCATTTAAGAAACCTATTATTCCAGGTCTGGCATAAATAGTAACATTTACAGAGAAGAAACTAAAATGTTCTGGCTAAAACCTTTTTCTTTTCTTTTTTGGCAAATATATCCGCCTCCCATCCAGGGAGATAATTCCATGTGGATTATGACATTTTACAAAGTTACAATTGTGCATGTCTTTCTTTTTTTCTTCAACAATATGCAATTCTGTAAAAAGGAAAAATATTTTAGAAATTCTTTAACAAGAAGCATATTTACTTCTATAATCAGGAATGTAGTAGAGAGGTACTTGATTTACAAGACTTGATCTGTGCAGGAGCAGTGAACACACCATAAGAGCGGTCAGGTGTTGCTTGTGATATATTTTTCAAAAAGACCTTACCTGAGATGCAACATCAGGCTTGGTCAAAAGCAACCTGAGAAATTTGCTATAGGCAATCATGGATCACAGCACCTTGGAACATCAGAAGGCACTCCCTAGGGCATTGCAGGAGGTCGGCTGCACAGCAGCAAGACAATGGCGTAAGGCTAAAAATAGCGGCAGGAAGGCAAGAGCAGCAGGCAGAGCTGCTGACCATGAAAACTGCACACTTGAAAAAGCATACCCACCCACCCTGGCCTTCCTACCACTATTTTTAGGTTCCATTTCGCCTCCAAACCCAGAAGTGTCACACCGATCTTTATAAAGGGAAAGAGGGGGGACCCAGGAAACTATAGGCCGGTCAGCCTAACATCTATGGTAAGATGGTAGAATGCCTCATCAAAGATAGAATCTCAAAACACATAGCCGAACAGGCCTTGCTGAGGGAGAATCAGCATGGCTTCTGTAAGGGTAAGTCTTGCCTCACGAACCTTATAAAATTCTTTGAAAAGGTGAACAGGCATGTGGATGCGGGAGAACCCGTGGACATCATATATTTGGACTTTCAGAAGGCGTTCGACACGGCCCCTCACCAAAGGCTACTGAAAAAACTACATAGTCAGGGAATTAGAGGGCAGGTCCTCTTCATGGATTGAGAACTGGCTGAAGACCAGGAAAACAGAGAGTGGGTGTCAATGGGCAATTTTCACAATGGAGAGAGGTGAAAAGCAGTGTGCCCTAAGGATCTGTCCTGGGTCCGGTGCTTTTCAACCTCTTCATAAATGACCTGGAGACAGGGGTGAGTAGTGAGGTGGCTAAGTTTATAGACGACACCAAACTTTTCCAAGTGGTGAAGACCAAAAGTGATTGTGAGGAGCTCCAGAAGGATCTCCCCAGACTGGCAGAATGGGCAGCAAAATGGCAGATGCATTTCAATGTAAGTAAGTGTAAAGTCATGCACATTGGGGCAAAAAATCAAAACTTTAGATATAGGCTGATGGGTTCTGAGCTGCCTGTGACAGATCAGGAGAGAGATCTTGGGGTGGTGGTGGACAACTTGATGAAAGTGTCAACCCAACGTGTGGCAGCAGTAAAGAAGGCCAATTCTATGCTTGGGATCATTAGAAAAGGTATTGAGAACAAAACGGCTAATATTATAATGCCGTTGTATAAATTGATGGTAAGGTCACACCTGGAGTATTGCGTCCAGTTCTGGTCACCACATCTCAAAAAAGACATAGTGGAAATGGAAAAGGTGCAAAAGAGAGCGACTAAGATGATTACTGGGCTGGGGCACCTTCCTTATGAGGAAAGGCTACAGCGTTTGGGCCTCTTCAGCCTTTAAAAGGGGATTGGACAAGTTTCTGGAGGAAAAATCCATTATGGGTTACAAGCCATGATGTGTATGTGCAACCTCCTGATCTTAGAAATGGGCTATGTCAGAATGCCAGATGCAAGGAAGGGCACCAGGATGCAGGTCTCTTGTTATCAGGTGTGCTCCTTGGGGCATTTAGTGGGGCCGCTGTGAGATACTGGAAACTGGACTAGATGGGCGTATGGCCTGATCCAGTGGGACTGTTCTTATGTTCTTAAGTGGCCAGTGGTGTCACTGCAGTGAAGCGTTTCATGTCATCACCACTTACTACCGGATAAAAGCACTGCCTTCGCAACGCAAAGTGCATAGCAAGCCCAGAAGCTTATGTTAACATCAAGGCTATTGTCTCTCAGGCAGCACTGGTGAAAGACAGCATGTACCTCATGCTATACTGACAGCACAATCCTATGCTCGCCTACTCAGAAGTTGCAGTGAACTCAATGGAACTTATTCGAAAGGAAGTGTATACAGGCTTTCAGTCTTAGGTTATGATCATATAAAAAATTTGCTTAGGTGTAAATCCTACTAAACATAGTGGAACTTATTTCTGAGTCAAGGGGCATAAGCTAGCACTGTAACAGTCCAATCCTATCCCTGCTGGCCTAGAGTGTGCAACACTGCTGATGGAGCACGTGGTGCATGCTATGGGCTGGCAGGAGACCAGACAGCCCAGGAGAGCTAATTAAAAAACATTTTTACTTACTTCCCCCTATAAGCTACTGGGTCCCCAACCAGTCTTCTCAGATCTATGCCAGCTATCTAGCTGCTGTAAATCTGAGAAGACTTAGAGGTTGGGTCCAGGCCCAGGAGGGATAAGATCCTCCCCCCTCCCCACATCAATCTACCCCCACCCCACTGACAGCAGCAGAGACTCTGCTGTCGAGTGCTGCCCACACACAGCATCTGAGGCTTCAGGCTGATAGCAGCAGCCCACAAAATAGTGGAGCACCTGCCATATCAGTGGCCTGGATCTTACACGCCCACATAGAATTAGGCCCTAAATATACCTTTTATATTTATCTTGAATATTTTTAAATTACATTTGCATGCATTTGTTTTAAACTATTGCAATTCACTCCAAGAGTTTGGGATGAAATGAATTAGATTGTTAAATGAAATATCATTGTCAAAACAGGAATAAGCAAAAGAAAAAGAAAACACTCCAATGGAGTTATTTTAAATGTTTTCTTTTGTTGTATAGCCTTATTGGAAACATGATTCTTGAGGCTCAAGATTTTAGCCTTGTTTGTCTTCAAACTATTATTACATCTGCAACGTTGATCCTACAATGTTTGATCAGTAGAAGATTTACTAATATGCTATTCCTTCTGCATTTCCCCCTTTATTCTTTTGTATTCTTTCCCAACAGAAAGGTTTCCTTACAAATCTACTTTTGAGATCAATGTTTCATTGCATTAATTTAGGAACTATGCTTTATTTGAAGGACTACAAAAGAAATACCACTTGCTGCCAAAAAATTCTAAATGCAGTTCTCAAACAGTAAGCCCCACTGAACACAGTGAGACATTTCTGAGTAAATATGTATAGGCTTGTGCTGTAAGGCATTTTGCTCTGGTGGAGAAAGTGCAATATGGCACCTCCTGAAGCATTAAACTTTTCTCTAAAAATACAGTGGCTGATAGGGAAGAGATATGTGCTTTTCAAGGCTCCTATACAGTTATGAAATCCTTATAAAAGGCTCGATAAAACCCTACATTTAATTTAAAAAGCTAACTAGGCCAAATAATGTTTTGAGTAAAGCTAATAACAAGAAAACAGTATCAAAACATGTAAGAGGGAAAAAACATCAAAGCATTAAAAACATTAATTTTAACATTAAACAGTGAAACATAAAAACAAAGCAAGACCTAACACACATTGCTGAGCCAGTGGGGGAACAAATAAATGCAGGGAGGCAGTCAAGTCACAGCAGTATTTCAGAGGCGTAGAGAGCCTCTGAATATGACATAAACTAGGCAGCTCCTCACCTTGTGAGTTGCTAGAAGGTATAGAATCCCCCAGGCCAGTTGCAGAATTATTATAGTCGACTGCTGATTCTGGAATGGATCCATTCACTGAGGGCTGAAGCCCAATTGAAGTTGTTGCTGTTACTGATGGGGGTAGCAGCGCTGGGGACAGGGTAGGTCCGGAGTGATTTGGTGTGGTCTGCATTGTTACTTGTGCCATTACTTTTTACTGAGGGAAGAACACCAGTACATTATTAGTATTATTATGCAAATCTTCTTTGCAAGAGTCAAGCTACAGATGATCAACAAACCAACAGTACTGTCTAAAAAAGTTCATATAATTTATTTGTCTTGTGCATCTCTAGTGAGTATGCCAATATGTTCAATGGGGCTTAATCCCAGAAAAGCTGTAATGCAATCCTATTTACATTTACTCAGAAATAAGTCTCACTGTGTTCAGCTGTTTTTACTCCCTAGTAAGCATGTTTAGGATTGCCCTAGGCAGATACATGCTAATACTAACAAGTTCTGTTGGAAATGTGCTAAAATGGATGAAATGTATGTAAAATGGATAGAATATGTGACAGAATTCTTAAGTTCTGGCATTTGGGAAACATACTGTAAGAACTATGCAGGAAATTACTGGTTAGAGGAAACCTTTTCTATATTTAGTATTGCTCTTCAGTTGCAGCAAAGATTGCATTTAGAAGAAATATAGATGTCTACTTGCAAACTCACTGATGACAACATGAATCTGAATTGCAAAATATTGGAAAGAAAACCAAGTACAACCCATCTGGAATATTTCTGCCAGGTTTTGCATATCATGGCAGCTTATAAGAAAGGGATGGTTCTTCAATTGCAGGCTTGATGTTATGCTTTAATTTCATTTTGGAATAAAAATAAAGAAAAATAAAAAAGTAAAAATGGAAGTCTTACAACTGGCATAATTCACCTCTCTTTTTCTCTTGGCCTTCAAGAATAGTTTTAATATGATGCTTTGTATTATATTCTTGTTTACAAAACTGGACCTCTTTTTGAAAGATCCCCGTGGCAGTTCTTCCACCTCCCACAGTCAAATGTAGGAACAGCCCCCAAATGACACAAGATTGTCCTGCTGCAAGTTTCTTTTCTAATGACATAAAACAGGGGTAGGTAGGAATACAGCATAAGTACTCCTACACTTCATTGCAGGTAGTATGATGATTAAAATCAGATTTCAGCAGCATTCCTAGACTCCATGTTGTCTAACTCTGTGCCATTAAGAAAGAGCAAAGTTTGGCCACTCTTAGAAACAGAATATTGGATTAGATGATTCTCCAGTCTGGCCCAGCACGACAATTCATATTTTCATAAAGTGCAGTTCTCACTTTAAGTTGCAGTCTTTCAAACAGCAGCAGTTCACTCCAGCAGCAAAAAATGCCATTGCTGTAGTTGGCTATGTCATCATCACCAACTCAGAATACTTTCCCTTGCACCAACAGTGCAAACAATACAGAAGTTCTTTACTGTTGAAGTTATTGCTGGATTAAACTACTGGCAAAGTAGTTTCAAAGTACTGTATAGAAGCAAATGCATCTTTCCTGCAAATTCACTTCTCCCTACTTCTCCCTGTGGATGCATAAAAGGATGCATATGAGGCCCACAAATTCAACTGAGGTCACAAGAGTGAACATGAGACTCAGTACTGAAGTTTACCTAATAAAGTTTACCTAATAAATGTATAAAAACCTCTGCCATATTGGAGATGTTTGTGAGTACTGTGTATTAAGTATCATATTATACAGCAAACTTATAACCATGTTTATTCAAGAGGTAATTTCCCTAGATTTACTTTGCTTAAAATTATTGCTTGACGGCTGTTTTTATGGGGGCAAAATTTAAGTTTAAGAACTAGTCTCTCAAGTAAGCTGTTTGGGAACCACTGAGACCCCATGTGATGTGATGATTTCTTAAAGCATGTACAAAGTGTACTGGCTCAGCAGTAACTGACAAAGCTTGCACAGAGGTCTGCTCCTCAAGCAAAAAGTATAAACCAATAGATCTATCACTTTACTGCATATCCAAGACATAAAAATGAGTTTTGATAAAATTTTCATTTAAAAAAGTTTCACCACTTTCAAAAAATGTTACATTGGTATGGCTACATAGTAATTCAAGACAAATGCTTTTGGTTGAAAAGCAGCATCTCAGTTCAATCACTGTATTAGCCACCTTCAGTCTCGAAAGACTATGGTATCGCGCTCTGAAAGGTGGTTCTGGCACAGCGTCTAGTGTGGCTGAAAAGGCCAATCCGGAAGTGACAATCCCTTCCACACCGGGAGCAAGTGCAGTCTGTCCCTGGTCTGTCTCCCTGGCTATGGGCCTTCCTTCTTTGCCTCTTTGCCTCAGACTGCTGGCAAAGTGTCTCTTCAAACTGGGAAAGGCCATGCTGCACAGCCTGCCTCCAAGCGGACCGCTCAGAGGCCAGGGTTTCCCACTTGTTGAGGTCCATCCCTAAGGCCTTCAGATCCCTCTTGCAGATATCCTTGTATCGCAGCTGTGGTCTACCTGTAGGGCGCTTTCCTTGCACGAGTTCTCCATAGAGGAGATCCTTTGGGATCCGGCCATCATCCATTCTCACGACATGACCGAGGCAACGCAGGCGTCTCTGTTTCAGCAGTGCATACGTGCTAGGGATTCCAGTTCGTTCCAGGACTGTGTTGTTAGGAACTTTGTCCTGCCAGGTGATGCCGAGAATGCGTCGGAGGCAGCACATGTGGAAAGCGTTCAGTTTCCTCTCCTGTTGTGAGCGGAGAGTCCATGACTCGCTGCAGTACAGAAGTGTACTCAGGATGCAAGCTCTGTAGACCTGGATCTTGGTATGTTCTGTCAGTTGGACCAGACTATCTTTGTGAGTCTGGAAAACGTGGTAGCTGCTTTACCGATGCGTTTGTTTAGCTCAGTATTGAGAGATAGAGTGTCAGAGATCGTTGAGCCAAGGTACACAAAGTCATGGACAACCTCCAGTTCATGCTCAGAGATTGTAATGCAGGGAGGTGAGTCCACATCCTGAACCATGACCTGTGTTTTCTTTAGGCTGATCGTCAGTCCAAAATCTTGGCAGGCCTTGCTAAAACGATCCATGAGCTGCTGGAGATCTTTGGCAGAGTGGGTAGTGACAGCTGCATCGTCGGCAAAG
Organism: Tiliqua scincoides; assembly: GCF_035046505.1. Lineage (NCBI taxonomy): Eukaryota > Metazoa > Chordata > Lepidosauria > Squamata > Scincidae > Tiliqua > Tiliqua scincoides. The sequence goes on along the minus strand of NC_089824.1, from coordinate 36,979,502 downwards.
AGGAAGTCACGAAGACATTTCAGCTGGACTTTGGACTTTGCTCTCAGTCTGGAGAGGTTGAAGAGCTTTCCATCTGATCTGGTCCGGAGATAGATGCCTTCTGTTGCGGTTCCAAAGGCATGCTTCAGCAGGACAGTGAAGAAAATCCCAAACAAGGTTGGTGCAAGAACACAGCCCTGCTTCACGCCGCTTCAGTTCAATCATGTACCTAAGTAAACTACAGTGAAGGCTAAGCTCCATTCTGTTCCAGTGCAGAGTATCCACTATAAGAACTCAAACCACTTAACTGTAACAAATATTATGGATTTGATGGCCTTTCTTTGATGACTATCATTTTGAAAACGGCCAATACTTAAACACCTGGTACATACTTTATGTATCTAATGAAGTGGATTACAGCCTATGACAGCTTATGCTACAATGAATTTGTTAGTTTCTAAGGTGCTACAATACTCTGCTGTTCTTTGCTAATACAGGTATGTGTCGCCTAACAACGGGGATATGCTCTCAGGATTACATCCTTACACAGTTTTGTCCTTGTGCGAACATTCTTAGTGCACAGCACTTTCTAGTGGGGCAATCTGGTATAGCCTATTGTTCCTAGGCTACAAACTAGTCCCATTAAATCTTATGGAACTGCTGTCATATATGCGATCCATCATTGGCCGGAACGCGTACCTATACTTAAGTAACTAATACCATTGAAAAATGAACATGGCAAAAGATTGCATTAGTATAACTCCTGTACAAAATGCAGAAGTTACTGGCTTAAGAGAACCCGCAATAGCAGATCATGTAGCAGTAGCAGTGTGCACACATGTAATTAATTTATAACTGCAGCAGTATAAAAAGACACTTTCAAATATAGATTCTGGTTGCAAAAAAAATGGTGTCCCTTGTCCAAAAGGAGGCATCACTGACCACATGCAGCACAGTGTTCAATGAGTTACTTTCAACTACATTTACTGAAGCTGAAACTTCAGTGCCTTAGGACAGGGGTCTCCAAACCCCAGCCTAGGGGCCAGATGCGGCCCCCCGCGAGCCTCTATCTGGCCCGCAGCCAGCCTCTAATCCCCTGAGAACCTCTGGCCCAGTTGACCAAACACAACCAGAGTTGTGCTTGTGGGGTGGGGGAATGGGGGTCCATTTAAGTGTGTGCTTTATTTCTTGGGCTGTGTTTGTGCTTGGAGAAGTCCTAGACATCTGAGCCCATTCCTTTATTCATTCATCTAAGTTTCATCTCTAATGTATTTTTTTTAATTTTATATTTAATTTTTTTCCGGCCCTTGACACTGTGCCAGATATTTGATGCGGCCCTTTGGCCAAAAAGTTTAGAGACCCCTGCCTTAGGATATGAAACTACCCTAAACACATTTGCAGCAACAGAACTTATGGTTGGGGCTGAAGCTCGAGTCTCTTGTCTCATGGTAGATGGTCATCCAGCTATATAAAAACACCACACAGGAACAAAAGGAACTGGGCCAAACAAGGTCACATATCAGACAAACTAGCGCAACTTAACTACATCATTGCTTTTGGCTCAGAGTATTCTAAACTACAGTTGCTTGTTTAGTCTTTAGTGATATGGCCAGGTGTCCTTTCTCTGCTGCTGTGACTTGTGCAGAGCACAACAGAGTTAGGCTGCAATGAAAGCAATACAAAAATTACTTTTGAGTAAATGTGCATAAGATTGCACTATTAGAGTATCTTCTAGATCAGTGTTTCTCAAACGGTGGGTCAGGACCCACTAGACTGACTCACGACCTATTTCAGGTGGGTCCCCATTCAGTTCAATTTTTTTTTTTAATATATTAGACTGGATGCTACCATGGTATGTGACTGCATCTGGGGAAATGTTACAGACCTGTACTTTTAATAAGCTTCTATGTATATTCTTTTAACAATAATAGTCAATGGGACTTCCTCCTGGGTAAGTGTGGGTAGAATTACAGCCTAGGATTGAAAATTTTTTCCTGCTTGATGATATCACTTCTGGTCATGACATCACTTCTAGTAGGTCCTGACAGATTCTCATTCTAAAAAGTGGGTCCCGGTGCTAAATGTGTGAGAACCACTGTTCTAGATATTGCCTGCTCATTGCTTTCCATTAAGTTGTCAGCATAGAATTGGAATGGATTCCTCTCAATTTTTAAAATGGCATTAAATGTTTGAAAACTGCTACAATGCTAAGTTTGCAGTACCAACAAAACCAAAGTAGATAACTTTTCAGAACTGGCTTTTGCTACTATGTGAGCACAAGTCTTTGACTAAGCAAGAAAGGGCAAAACTCTATATCCCACAATACTTAAATTTGGCCCAGTAAAGGGCAACTTGACACACTTCTCAGCATCTGAATTACTAACTGTTGACTACCCTGGACAATATCTCAGGTGGAATAGAATAGTCTACTGAAGCGAAAAATCATTTTTCAGTAGAAAGTCCCTGGTCCAATTCGAGCCTTAGCCATGAACTCACTAGCATATCTTAGCTGAACCAGTAACATCTGCAGTAAGATAATAGTGACCTATTTTTTAAGATTGTTAGAAGAATTTCTGAACTAAGACGCGAAGTTTTTCAAAACTCACTGCAATCTTAAGCACATTTACCAGGGCACAAGATCCACTGGACACCAATAGCTCAGTAGTAGAGAAACCACCTAGTTTGCAGAAGTCCCTGGTGTCTCTAGGTAGGACTGGAAAAACACATGTCTAAAACTGAAGACGCACTGCCAGTCAGTGTAGTCAATTTGACCTAAATGAATCAGCGGCCCAAGACAGTATTAGAGCCCAATCCGACTCAACTTTCCAGCACCAGTGCAGCCACAGTGCAGCCCTAAGGTAAGGGAACATTTGTTCCCTTACATTGAGGCCTCTGTGACTACCTCCCCCATCACAGGATTCAGTTCATGTCCTGTTGGCATGGTTGCATCAGCACTGAAATGTTGGATGGGGTTGGACCCTAAGGCAGACTCATAAGCAACTCAGTGGAACTTACTTCTGATCAGGTATGTGTAGGAGCAACACTGCAAAAAGCACTGTGTAATATGCTAAGTATCATTTTTAAATAGCCCAAGACATAGTGCAACAAAACATGGCTATTGCTGGATATAATTTTTTATTTCAAATGTTTGCATACCACCTTTCTCCAAGGGGAACTAGTGTGGTTTCCAACAAGGATTACAAACAATAACATCATAAACAATCAAAGCATAATCAGAAACTAAATGGTAACAAATAAAAAATACAATACAATGAGGTGAGATAAGAGAGCCCAGATGCCAGTCACCACCAAATGCCTTCTCCAAGAGCCATGCTTCTACAAGGCACCTAAAATACTGCATGTTCCTGCCTGCCAGGCTTGGAAGGAGGAGGGCAACCCAAAGGGACAATATCACAAGTGAGAAGACCCTGTTTCTCATGCATCTTGCTGAACTTCTGAAAACCTGAGTACTTGAAGCAGGATCTCAGGTCATGATCTGAGTGTACAGAAAGACACATACAGGAAAAAGAGGTCCTTTAAATACTCTGGCCCAAAGCCATATATGGCTTTAAAGGTAATGGGAGGAAAACAGTATTCTACACCAGGGGTGTCCAAAGTTTTTGGCAGGAGGACCGCATCATCTCTCTGACACTGTGTTGGGGGCCAAATTAATTTACATTTCAAATGTGAATAAATTTACATAAATGAATTTATTAGAGATAGAACATGTATGAATGAATGATGGTCTTGCAAGAGCTCAAGGTCTATAAATGTCCTTGCACAAAGCAAGGCCAGCCTTTCCTTCACTGCCATTGCTGCATCACAGACGTGAAACAGCAAGCAATGGAGGGAACACTTGTCCCACAGCTCATGCAAGAGGTCAAACAGTCATCTTCACACTGAGAGCAGTTGTGTCAGGCCAGCATGGGCTCCAGCAAGTCTCCGGAGGGCCAGATGCTCATTGGAGACTGGGGGCTCCCCGTGGGCCAGATTGTGAGTCCTTGAGGGCCGCAAGTGGCCCCCGGGCCAGGGTTTGGGCACCCCTGTTCTACACCATGAAAATAATAATCATGTTCTAGATAGACAACAGGTGCTCCAAATACTGTAATATTCAACATTATAGTGAATTAAGAGCTCCAATAATGCTTTTTCTGTTAATAAAACCTCTGCCTAACTAAGGGCCCAATCCTAACCAACTTTCCAACTCTGGTGTAACCACAGCGCAGCCCCGTGGTAAGGAAACAAATGTTCCCATACCTTGAGAAGGCCCCAGTGACTGCCCCTCCATCATAGGATAAAGTGCGCACCCTACTGGCACAACTGTACCAACACTGGAAAATTGGTTAGGACTGGGCTCTAAGTCAGTCTCCCATAAGACCTTTATTTAAGAAACTGGAGAGCCAAGAAGCAGGATCTTCATATTGAACACTTTGACTTAGGAGCAAGGAGGTGGAAAGGTAAAAGGATCAATACTGCTTTCAGTGGGTGCTGCAGCATCAGAGCCAAAAAGGAGCATCACACCACCACAGGGGCAAACATGAAGAAAAGACCCAACAAGGGATGGAACATGAAGGTTTTCTGCAACCCAGTGAGGCTAGGGATGGAGCCTGCTCATTGGAGTTCAACAGTCATGGAACTCAGGAGCCAGGTATATATATTCACTGCTGAAATCCTATAAGTACTTTCCTGGGAGTGATGGAGGTGGTGGCTGGAAGAGGCCCCACAGGGACCCCCTAGCTTACTTCTAAGTAGACAAGCATATAAGTTCGCTATTAGGCTGCAATCCTATACACACTTTCTTGGGAGTAAGCACTACTGAATACCACAAGGCTTACTTCTGAGCAGACAAGCAAAGGAGTGCTATTAGGCTGCAATCCTATACACACTCTCCTGTGAGTAAGCACTAGTGAACACCACAGAGTTTACTTCTTAGACAAGCATAGGAGTGTGCTATTAGGCTATAATTCTCTACACCAGTGGTTCCTAAACGTTTTAAATGGCTTACAGGCTGCTGCCTAATTTATAAACGCCAAGGGCTGTGGCTATAATGGTGATTGGGCGATAGTGCCCCCCCTCAAGTAGCAGCTTGTTTAACCCTTATTGATGCACATAACCTGATCTGCCCTGTCAGTGTCACAACTCCAAAACTGGGTCAGAACCCCACTTGTGGGTCCCAGACCCGCAGTTTGGGAACTGCTGCTCCACATACTTTCCTGGGAGAAAGCCTTGTTCACCAACATGCGGCTTACTTCTGAGTAGGCATGCCTATGAGGGCTGCACTGTAAGTGAGCCAACAACTGGTGAATGAATCCGGAGGAAGCCAAGCTACATCAGTCCAACAGGAGAGCATTCTGCTTCCTTGCCTAATGGGATTCAGGAGCCAGATGTGTGTGTGTGTGTGTGTGTGTGTGGCTTAAAGGCTACAATCCTACACTTACTTTCTTGGGAGTAAATGCTGTTGAATAGTACAGGACTTACTTCTGAGTAGAAATGCCTAGGAGTGTGCTATTAGGTTGCAACCCCATACACACATTTCTAGGAGTAGGCTCTGTTGACTATAATGGGACTGATTTCTGAGCAGACATGCATAGGATTGGACCCTAAGGCTTCACACTTACTGGGAGTAACCCCCATTGACTAAAATGGGACTTACTTCTGAGTAGACATGCGTAGGATTTGGGGTCTGAGGCTGCAGCCCTGTCCACACTTACCTGGGAGTAAGCCCCACTGACTATAAGGACACTTCCTTCTGAGTAGACAGGCCAAGGCTGGGGCTCTGGGGCTGCCACCTTAGCCACACTTTCCTGGAGTAAGCACTACCCAACGGGCTTACTCCTGAGTAGGCAGGCGCAGGATTGCGCTGGGAACCCCGAGGGGGCCGAGCCACGTCAGTCCGGCAGGGCAGCGCTCTCCTTCCCGGCGAGGCCGGCCGCCGTGTCCAGCCCCAGCCCAGGCGGGCACCGCCTCACCTGCGGGGCACCGCCTCACCCCGCGGCCGGTCCCTGGGCCGGCAGCCCCGCCTCCCTCAGCCCCCCTTAGCCTGGGAGCCGCAGCCGCGCCGGGACGGCGATGGAAGGAAGGCGGAGGAGGCGTCCTGCTCGCTCGCCCTTCGTGCCGTCGCCGGCGGCCCCCGCACCTCCTCGCCGCCCAGACTCTCCCGGCCGCCCCCGCGACCTCGGTTACCTGCTCCCCGGGAGGCGCCTCGACAGCAGCAACACTAAAGAGAACTGACCCCGCCGCGCCGCCGCCGGCCCCAACCACCCGCTCGCCACCCCCGCCGGCCGGGCGCGGCCCCGGGCCCGCAGCCGCCACGCCGCGCTCAGGCGCCCGCGCCGGGCCCGCGGCCGAGGCCTCCCCGCTCCTTCCGCCGCCCGCCCCCCTCGGCAGGGACCTCCGCGCGCGTCGCCCGCACCATCGCTCCCCCTCCGCCGGCGCGCGAATGGCCCCGTCCGCGTCCCCTTCCTCGCGCCTCCTCGGCGCGGCCGGCTCTCCCGCGCCCCCGGCGGCCGCTCCCGGCACAGCCCCGCGCCCCGGTGGAGACCCTGGGCGGGGGCCGGGCCGGGCCGGGTCGAGCAGAACGGCGCTGTCTGGGGGCGACTCCTCCCCCCAGTTATAGTTAGGCCCCGGGCCTGGCTCTGCAAGGGGCAGGGAGGTGCAGTGGGTGGGCAAGCAGGTGAGGCACAGCCTCCCCACGCGCATGTGGGTGGGGAGGCAGCTGAGGCAGAGCTTCCCCATGGGCTCTTCAGGTGGGCAGGCAGGTGAGGCAGAGCCTCCCCATGTGCGTGCGTGTGGGTGGGGAGGCCACTGGAGTCCTGTGAAAAGCACTGCTGCTGTGTGAGTTACCTGAGCACTCACAACGCACATCCTCTGCATTCCCTTGCTCTACCCGTGGGTTGTGGGTGCTTGGGTGCCTCACAGGGCAGCGGTGCTTTTCAAAGGACACCAGTAGGGAGACTCTGCCTCCCCACCCACCACACGTTCCTGCCAGAGGCCCACACAGGCACCCAGCTTTACTTTCCTAACAAATGCTGTCCTGAGTGCCACCTCTGTTTCGCTCCACAAAATAAAGGTGCACCCACCAGATAGCAATACTGAATTCTAAAATACGTATGTCACACACAAGTAACTGGCTAAGGGCCTAATCCTATCCAACTTCCAGTGCCAATGCAGCCATACCAACAGGATGTGTGCTCAGTGGGGCAACTAAGGGGCACAGGGGGTAGCAGTTGCACTGGGCATCAGGATTTAAGGGATCAACAAGCTGAACTTGACACTAGTGACCAAAATTATGAAAATCTTGGTATATATGAATAATACTATCATGTCATATATCATTGGAAAGGGTATTTAATGCAGAATGCAATGAAACAAATCCCATTGGAATATCTGTATTCTATCAAAAGTTATGGCCAATTAACCAGAAAATGAAAACACAACTGCCTTATAGAGCAAAAAGTGGATGTGCTTAACTCCAAACTGACCTATGAGACTGATTGTTCTGAGTGCCAATGAGATGTTATTATAATACAGCATAGAACCAATAACTTTTTATTTACTTAATTAATTAAATTTGATGCCCAACCTTCAGGTCCTGACCCACAGATTGGGAAACTTGGATCTAAGCAGCACACAGCAGCCCCAACCTATGTTCAGCAGGAATACATGGAGTGAAGCTGCAATAAAACCTCAGATTTGGGGGGGGGGGGCTAGAAAACAAGTTGAAACCCAAGGTTCAACAGCATTCACCCTCACTGCATCTAGTACAGGCCTTTAAAAATAATTCCCAATCTGTGTTATCAAAGCTGGTAAAGGCTTAGTATCAAACTTTTTTTGAAATACTACTGTTGATTGTAAAATGGTGTGAAATATTCAGGCCGTGGAAATGTTATTTTAAAAAACACACGTCCATTTCTGTCCATCACAGACAGCACTTGTGTTTATCCGGAAGTGAACAGGTACATAGCCCTGCAATTATGCTACAAGGGGCCTTTGCAGTCATCGTTATCCAGGTTATCCTGACAGCCCATTACAAGAAACACAAACTGTTTAGATAACTAGATAATAGATCCAGTAGATAACTGGATTGTCTGAGGTGGCCATTTTCAACCACTGTACTATGGCACACTAGTGTGCCACAAATGGTCTGTAGGTGGCCACAAATGGCCACAGGAATTTGTGGGAGGGTAATTCATTAGCAGGTCCCTTCACCTGTAGTACAGTGTGCTTTGTCAATTGTCCACTGATGGTGGACCTTGACAGTTTTAATGCCTTGTAAGTGTACCATGAGATGAAAAAGGTTGGAAATCACTGGGCTGAGGTATACTTTTGCTAATCCTTTGCAGCTGCAGCCACCCCCGTTCATCATGGTTTTTGGTGTACTTACCTGTTTTTAAAAAACTGCAAGCAACAAAACTGTGAAATTATACATGAAAATACAATTATACATGAAATTACACTTGAAATAGTATTTAAGCAACACAGGGAGAGGGTGGTGTTGAAATTTTGTAGTTGTGACTTCTGTTGTCCTCCAAGACCTTGATACTATTTTAACATGGCTCTGCAGCTTTTCAGAGATATACAGTGAAGCAGTTAAAACATTTAAAATTGACACTTTTGTATTTGGGCAATCCAGTAGAAAAACATGTTCCAGGTGGCAATGTGTGTCCCAGTTCAGCAGGAACATCTTGGGGTAAAGCCCTGTGTGGATCACCCCTATGGCAGGCTGAGTCCTTGCCAATACAGTACACCTTCTGATAGTGCCCTGTTGCCCAGGGACGCTAAAAGGACATGAAAAAGATAATGAAGCACCATCAGTGAATATCTACCCACCATTAGCAAAAAGTAGAGGTGTTTGAAAATGGTCCTATTTATTTTACTTAGCCCATTATGTTTAGTAAGACTTGGTCTGTAAACCTAACTTACCAGAAACACACCTCTAGCAGTATGCTAAAGCCCAATGGGGAGGCTAACCAGCTATAGCAGATGTTGTGGTGACCATACAGCCCTCTGGTGCATATGGGCCTGGATTCAGGCCCATGAGTGATTGCTCTGTTATATGGCCGACTGTGAGAGCAGTGCCCATTGTTTATAAGAACTTGATGGTCACTTAAATTGCCATATCTACCATAAGGAGAAGCACTGCTAACTTCTGTGGGTTTTTTCCTCACAGGTACTTTTGCGAGGCATTGTTCATAACAAGATTTTTGTGCCTAATGCTGCTGAACTTAACCATACACTTTTTAGCTGTGTGTTTAGCTTTATGATGTAAGCCACTAAAAATGGCTGCAATACCAGGCTTCTATGCTTTATTTAGGATACAGTATAAATAGAAGGTTAACTAGGAAGATCAACTCATCCTACTGGAAAGCATACAATTCTGCTTCTAAGGATTTTAAGCCATATCCCCTATTATGGCAGACATGGTTTTCAGCCATACATCATGGTCCTCCCTCTGTTCTGTTAACTTGTAGTTATGCTTACCCTATTATGTTCTCTCTGAAGCGGCAAGGAAGGGTAGGGAACATACTACATGACAGAAGTATAACCACCCATTCTGGGGAGAAATTGGCCCAAAAGTCTGTTTTCACTTTCAACAACCAGCATCAATTATGCAAACTGGCCCTCTCATTTCTTGAGAGTCAGACACCCAGCATTACAATACTTACAGAACTTTTCTGGTGGCAGCCCTAAGAGTAAGAAAAACCAAGGGATATACCTGTGACTTAGACTACTATCAAGAGTTGAAATGGCTCCACATTAAGAGTACACCCAGATGTGCAAAATGTCACATGCTCCCCAGCATCTCATACAACTAGTCAAATGCTTTATTGCAAGATGATATGAAGCAGGTATTTGCACATTTGATGAACAATCTGCCTTGTAGAAAAGTGTGTATGAGATGTCTATGAGTTATTAGTCATGTCTGCAAGGACACTGCATGGAAAGGACAATTAAGTATATTTATACACTTTTCAACAAAAGTTTACAAAACTGCTTGCAGATAAATTTAAATAAATGTGCCCCATTTCACAGAATTTCAAACTTTCACAAAGTAATCTTATGTACTTATAAGTTTGTTTTGAGTTCATATCTATAATTGAGGTTTGTCATAGTGATAGCATTGGCTTGGATCCAAGGGTATCCTTGTAACAGTTTGAAGGGTATCCTTCAAACTGACAGAAGAGCATTGTGGAATAAAAATGATCCCAATCTAGACAAGTTCTGCTTATCTTTTCCAGACCTTTCAACACTCCATTAGAGTTTATATGATAGAGCTATACTTTTCCCTTATGCATCACATTTCACATACTGTGATCCAACCCTGCCTCCTTACATATTCACCAGGATATTCACTAGACAATGAAAAAGGCACATACAGGAACTTGCCAAATAGCACGAATACATGTTGTTCTTTCATCCATGGTTCTTTGGATCCAAGCCCTTATTTTTGTAAAAGAAGGGGTTTTCAGGTTATACCCAACAGTCCAGTTTTGAAAACCTTTTTGGATCAGAGGAAGATACAATAGGTAACACTATTGTGTTGTGAGCAAGAGATGTGGATCTGGAGGTTGACATGTTGTCTTGCCTGAAAAGCTAAGCAGGATCAGCTCAGATCTTGCTTTGGTTGGTTGACCAGAAGCCGCTGGCAAGAGTGGAGGAGTGCGGAATGTGAAGAAGTCAGTGGGAAAGAATGAATAACATCTTGTGAACTAGCCTTAGATACTATTTGCAGCTGCCTGAGGAAGCTAGGAAAGTTAAAGAGCTGTGTAGCCAGGATAACAATTGCACTATGAAAGTAAACACCTAGAGAAGTGGAGTTCCCTCACAGAATGTGTAAAAAAAAAAAACCACTTAAAAAATTGGATGTATGGTCAGCCTGCCTATGTAAACTTGCCTTGAGTCTATGAGAAAGGTGGTAAATAAATACCACTATAAAACAGTATTGTTCCAATTGCTTATGCAAGTTAATATGATCCATGCAATTTACACCTAGACAAAACTGACATACTGTTTATTTACTGAGGACCGGAAATGCTTCAAACTAAAAGCTTTACTATATAAAAACTCCAATTACACCTCAAACTAGGTCAAAATGTCCTATATGCAGGAAGTATTACAATGGATTTGTTCTTCCAAGGGGGGCACTTTTCAATGTAATTTTATAATCTAGTTATGTATAACCATCAATCAAATCCCTTGTTGTCTTCTGAATTTTAAGGTTTTGCAGCATACCGCTTTCACGTAAGGAGTTTATGATTAACCACAAGGAACTGTTTAGGAGTTCTTGACCTTTGTAAGTGTCCCTTCTTGACTGCTGCTTATAATAAATTTCCCACACACAGCATTCAGCACGTGAGTGGCAAGCCATCACAAGATACAGCTCCAATTAAAATGGATTCATGTGTTCTCCAAGTGTCCAGCAGCACTTTCCTATATAAGCAGAGGATTCCACTACATAAAAGCACATATCTCATTGTGATATTGAAAACATATATCTCAAAAATAGTTTACACTAATATACGTTACTTTCCTTAATTATTAATCTGACTCATAGCTGTACACATGCTGGACCTCACAATGAGGGAAGGAGGGTACAATTGTCAGTTGTAGAATGCTGAGAGAAGTGTCTTCAGAGATGCAAAAATCCATGCATACACCTGCAGAAACCATGCAGGAGAACAAGTAATTTTGCCCACCAAAACACAATTATGTTAATATAATGTGTGAACACCAGGATATTGCATTCAGGGGTCATTCTAGTGTGCTTTAAAGATACACAGTATTATTGTAGGGGCAGGTGGTAGATGTGTGTTTTTGTTTTTATAAAACAAAGCAGCAGCATAAAGAAGCCCAGATACTTGAATATTTGCTTAGTAATTTCTATTTAATCCATTTGTGGAGTTCATATAGGTGAATCAAAATGTGCAACACTAATGCATGGTTTTTTTCAGAATGTACATAAATATCTTTTATCATTAAACTCTATTATAACCCACAGTATTGGAACGATTGCATTAGCCTTTCAAATGGACAAAAGAATCCATTATTTCAGACATGTGAGGTGTTCCTTCATTGTGGATTAACAGGTTGACACAATTATGGAAATCTGATGAATGAAGAAAATACATAGTTGAAACACATACATCAAGTGAAAAGTTATGCAAATATGAAGATACCGATTAAATATTCAGTGGTTACTGTTCATGCATACTATAATTTTGCATACATCTCTTAATGGATTTTTATGGTTTAATTTACAGATGGAAGATGTAAGAGAGGCAAAAATTAAAGAGGAATACTTATTCTAATCCCTCAGTTTTTTGTTTTTGTTTTTTGGCTTGAACAGAAATTGAAAAGCAATACTTTTCATTGTGTAAAGGAGGACTGCAAACATCTATGCACAAGTTTATATCCACAGCTTCTTTAACTTTTGAGTTTTCAGGCCAATAAAGATTCCCTCAAAATAGAAAAGGTACCAGATCCTTGTTTAAAACAGCCCTACCAGATTGATAGTTTGTAATTCAGTGCCTGAACAGAACACTTCTTTACTTCCATCTGATTTGTACCCACCCCTGAGTTTAGCTATTATACTTGTTTTAAGTATTAATAGTATATACATATCTATAAAATTTGTAAGATTATACAGCAATAAAAAACATTAGAATATCTTCAGCCAATCCTGGCAGGTTTTGTTTTAAGCTTAGCTGATCTGGTTCTTACTTTAAAAACCAAGAGCTTACTCAATTCAGACATTCATTTTATTTACTACTAGGTTTGATGTTTTTTTTAGTGCAACAATAAGGCAACATTAAAAAGAGCATCAAAATAGAAAGTTTGCATATGTGTAAAGGTAGTAAGTTTATAAAAGACATCAGTGCTTCCTAAAAAGACAGCCTAGATGCAATATCATAAAATTACATAGAGGTGAAGAACAATTCACTGTTATTTAACAATTGCTTTGCTATATAAAAAGGTAAATCTATTGTAGTCAGATCGTTGAAGAAAAAACCTGGAAAAATTGCTATGGCTGTATGGGACAAGATAGGTAAGAAAAATATATTTTTGTCTAAACTTAAATAAAAAGATCCACACATTTTTGTCAAAACAGTTCGTCTCTGTCCAAAATGTATTTCTTCCTTTATAGTACAGGATTAAAAGACAAGATAATGTTTACAAGGTAAAGAAATAATTTACAAGAAAATATCATCTGACAGCTTTTCAGTGAAAATATTGTTTTGTAACATTCAAACATGACAGACAATACAACAAAAAGAAACCATGAACTGAAAAAAAATATTTTCGAAACATATAAATAAATGAAATATTGTGTAGGCAACAGGGCTCATGCTGAAGGCTAGTAGGAAGTAACAGTATGCAATCTACTTGGAAATCAGCTCAAGTGTACATATTAACAAGCCCAATCATGGACTGCCGCAAACTCAGTTGTATCACTGCCATCTGTTACCATTTCCAGAATGAAGTTTGCCTTGATTAAATCACTCCAACCCCATTTTACTCATACCTCAGCTTCAGAAATATTATACACAAAATGTATCTAATTTATCATCGGGATAACAGAGTACGTACCTTTCTGCTGATATAACTTGAAAAAGTCTTCCACGTCAGAGTATTGACATTTCAGTAAATATGCAATGATCTTTAATTCTTTAGCTAAGCATGTTTCAACTCACGCTGCTAGTTTTATGATCACAGTGCATAGAATCCAAATCAAAACAAGTAGGTGGCTTTCAGAGTAAAGATAAGTTACTTATTATCCCAGTATGCTTTAACTTTTCATAAACTCTATCATGCATCTAACTCTTCTTATGGTAGGGGTATAAGTTTCCTGATACAATCTTTTGCAGGCAATGGATACACCAAAACCGCAAAGAAATTCATATTATTGCACAATACATGAAGACATTGAATTCTTCCAAAAGTTTAAAAAATTGGAATTCTGATATTTCCCCAACACCTGCATTAATCCTGTATGACTAAGAAAAGCATGTCAGTACCATGGACTGAACCAGCGATCAACATGCGCCCAGAACGCACACTAGTAAAAATGCAGTCAAAAGGAAGTAGTCTTCATTGCTTATTTGTCACTTCCAGTCAGAGGTTAAAGTTCAAAGACTGAATGATAAAAGTGCTCATTTTCTCAGTAGGACTATCTTCTGTTAGGAGAATCACTAAATGGTGTCATCAACAAGTGTCATCTTTAAGAAAAACACAAAAAAATTATGTAGCATAAATACACTGATATCCCAAAATTAATAATGATTTTTAATGCAGAAATATTACCTAATACACATGATAAAACAGAACATTTTGCTTGTTCATTCAATCACCTAGAAAAAATTATGACAAACTACAAATTTGGGAGAAAAAGTCTAATTTCAAACCTTTTGCTCTATTCAAATAGATAAAAACACTACTGCAGTCAACAAGACTCAAACTGTAAACAAGGATTATGGATTTAGGATTATGCTGGAACTACAATCAGATGGAAAAACTATGGTCAAGATCCAAAGAACTGCAAAACCAGAACTTCCTCAAATTGTCATGCAAGTCAACTACTGAAGGGGAAGAGGTATACATTTCACTAGGCTGGGCTGAATGTCAGTTCAGATTTTTAGTGGACATTTGAATTTTAAAATCCCATTTGCATTGCTTTATTCCTAACTTTGAGTCCATGTCATTATGTTATCCATTGCTCACTTTAGAGACAATCCTCTGGAATGCCTTCAGCACTGTTCTTCAACATTCGTCCCCCACTTCACATGGTTCACCAATTGGAAATACCACCCAATGATATCATTGCCAGTTTCTTCCAGATTGAGAGGCGAGACATGATGCAACAAACACTGCTAAGAGACTCGGGGCGGACATGGGGACTTTTTCAATCACACTAAAAGTGTACACTGGAGCTCTGCCTGCTGAACCTTCTGTTGCATATCACATTTACATTTCAAGTCTTGCTGCCAGGTGGAAGAAGTGGGGGGGGGGGGGGTCTGTAAATACCATTGGACACCATCATGTATCACAGGTGGTGTGGGTACACTGGTTGAGAAACACTGCCTTACATTCTACTTGGTATGTCACCATTTTTAAAGAAAGGTTCCTTACCTTCTAAAGCATCCTTTGCTATTTCACTATTCCCGCATCATCTTAAACACGTTCATGCCTTTTCTAATTCATGGTCTACATATTGTATTGTCTCTTTTCCAACTTCCATTTAAACGAATCCTTCCTTTTCCTGTCTTACATGTTAAATTCAGTAATGGTGGTGCTGTTCCCAGCTAGTTTAACAACACTTGAATTTAGAAATTGTCTTGTTGCAATGTTTCCAGTTACACTTATGCAGTTAATCTGGAAGTAGCTGAAGTCACCTATTACTCCAACAATGTCTGATTTAACTACCTCCCTGATTTCTATCTCTCTGTATCAGAGTTTGGTTGGGGGGGTGTCATGGTAAAAGACAATTATGGGTTGGATCCAAAAGGTTCCCCACATTCAATAAAAGGGAACTTTTAGATTCAGCTCTATGCACTCAATACTTTATGGTTAAATTTTCCTTTTATGATTTCATTGCACTTTAGGCCTTTTGAGATACTCACTATTAATACAGTCCATTCTAGCCTTTATAGATTTTATATCAAGTAATCATTGTATCCCACCAATTATTGGCATACAATGGGCAGGAGGTCTGGTCTAGAGGGTTGAGCCTCCGTTTGCCTGAAGATAACATCCGAAGGTCGCCAGTTCGAGGTCACTGGCACTGTGCAACCTTGAAGCAGCTGACAAGCTGAGCCGAGTTATTCCATCTGCTCTGAGCGTGGGAGGATGGAGGCCAGGATGGAGGCCAGATCAGAACGAAACATCTGAATTGTTGTAGCTCTTGAAAGATAGAGCCTTCTTTCAATTGTAAAAATCCCTATGGGGATTTAAATTAGCCTGCCTATGTAAACCGCCTTGAATAAAGTCTGAGGAGAAATCTGAGGACCTAGAAAGGCGGTATATAAATACCTGTATTATTATTATTATTTTAATTATTTTTATTCCACCAGTTTTTGATATACCAACAATCTCTATTTGGCTTCTCATTGGGAGCGCAATACTCTTTCCAAATGATCTTGATAGAATCCTATGGCCTCTTCCCTTACAGGCACAGACTAGCTTCCTCCACTGAAGTGAATGAGAATCCTGTGTATTTCACAAAGATTCAAGTATGTGGAATTAAGCCATTTAGGAAACAGAGGCACTTAATGCATATAGTGCATTTTTTGCACTATTATGCATTTTTTTACTCAAGTAAAATAATGCCTTAAAATTGACCCTGAAAATCTGGGTCAATTTATATACAGGTCAATGTGGCAAGGTCTCCTTGGCTTCTAAGAACAGCTGCTTGATGATATGGGGGAGAACTGGGCTGAAAAGTTGGATGTGGCGGGGGGGAGGGGAAGATAGAGCTATTTCACTTTGTCCTGAAACACTTTGTCCTGACACTGCATTCTTTTCTTATTTTCTAGCACTAGAAGCACTACAGAGCTTTTTTTTAAGCTTCCAGTGTGCTCAGGTCACGTTCTTTCTTAGGTTCTAGTGTGCTAGCCACACTAAAATTCTGCCAAGTTAGCTAGGAAAGATGGCCCCCACCATGCTTAGGTCACTTCCCCCTATTTTCAACCAAAACGAATGCAGGAACCTGTCAACATGACAGCCTCCATAGTGTATGGTGAAAACACAGTGACCTCCATACAACTGATTTTAACGATGGGGTACAATTTTGTTGTTTTTAAAATAACTGCTCTGGAAGCATGCTAAGAGCATGCTGGAAACATCACTTCCACCTATTTCCCTAGCTAAATAATACAGTCAAAGCTATTCTCCAAGGAGTTTATGGGAGTTGTAGTCTTTGTGAGGGCTGCTGCTATGGAAGTACCATACTCCTCACAAAGCCTACACTCTCATAACCTCGTTCTCTAAACATGAAGATAGATGAATAGCTGCTTCAGAACAATTAGTGGTAATGCATTCTGGGGCGATAACAGAGGAGCAAGAAAGTCAGAAGTGGGTCTCTAAAGCTCTTTAGCCCCAAGAAGCTTACAACTGGTGCAGTTTAATAGCACAAAGGTAGGAAATAGGATTTTGGCACTTTTTCCCAAGGCATTTAAAGGTGGCCCCTGGTATCAGTGATGAGTCAAATCCATGGATGCCAAATCAGTAGATAACAAGGCACAACCTGTACGTAATTTATAGACTTTCATACACCCTTAAGTTTTACCCTTAACTTATCTGCAGGTCATAGCAAATTCAATAATTTTTTTGCTTAAAACTTATCCTTGATGTATCCATGAGATCAATTTATACACAAGTATATATAGTATTTCAACTTAAGAGAACAATGCAAGGTGCTTACACCAAACCAAGTCACTGATTCATCTAACTCAGATTTATCTATTCAGAGGCAGTGTGTTTCAGCAGCAAGTCTTCATCAAATACAATTGCTATTGATAAAGTAAGGACTGAAGCTAGGTCTTTCTCCAGTGATCTTCCACCACTGAGCTATGGCAAATCTGACCCCATTTGTAAGCAGCTCAAATGTACTCTGTTGCTTATTGTTTGCCCATTTAAAAATCCAATTTTTAAGATCTATAAATAGGCTTTGCATTGTGTCTTTTTCAGCCCACAAAAATTTATTCAAATACTTACCATGATACCACCATTTTGTTTTCTTTGGATTCTTGTTACATGTTCTTACATAAAATGAATTATCTGGTGGTCGTCTCTACAATTTAAAAAAAAATAACCAGAAAATCAAGCAGTTAGTATAGACATTACAATGGCAAAACACAGGCTTTATATAGTCAAGAAAAAAGTAACTTAAAAACACAAATTAATAGCAGTGATGGGCAAACTCCACTTGGCTTGATATTTATAAGACCTTTTAGAGAGTCATTCAGAAAGAAGTTTTGAAGTTTTCTTGTCCCTCGAACCATTTATTTTTATCCCAGTCCTGTCACAAAACCTCATACATATCCATACAGAAGTGGTCCCAACCCAATCTATGAAGCTCCAGGTAATTGTATAGTACCTAAGTTTTTAGTCCAGCTCAAGAAGACTTGGGAGCAAGTTGTACAATCATTCAACACCTGACCAAGCCAGGAGACAGAGTGTGGTGTGTGTCCCAAATTAGCTACAACTTAAGCTAAGCCCCTTCACTCTCTATAAACCCTCTCCCCTAGCCCATACAAGTACTAGTAACCTCATCTAGTTCCACCTCATAGCTCTAATTATGAGGCAGAAGGAGAACTTTGCAGGATTTTGCACAGCCGTCTAAGCTAACCCTATACTTAGGGTCCAGAAATTGGACAAAAATAGAAAAATAGGCTGCTCAATTGTGTGGTTGGCCTGGTCACTCCTGCTTCTCCCACCCTGCTCACCACAACTATGGGGAGCGGGGTGGCATCCCTTCACCACCCTTTGAAGATATGGCCAGAGGCATATATCCCCCCACAACATATGTTATTCACAGTGAGGGTGTAGCAGTCTTTCACTACACCACTGCAAAATGTACTCGCTGCTGCAGTTGTCATTGACTCCATTGCTGTTATCTGGCTAAGGAGAAGAGAGAAGCAGCATGCTAATGCCAGAAGAGAGGTTTGTTCTGCATCCAGTATTGTGCCTGCTAGGATGAGGACCTCTAGCCAGATGGAATCATGCATGTATTCTCTAGGCAAGCTCCACTAGGCTAAGGGCCACAGGCAGAGATCTGTTTAGTTCTCATCCTTCAGGTCATGCTTTAGTAATTCGACCTGGAGAAAAAGATCCATGCCTTGGAGAGCCAATTCAGCCTCCCAAGACACAGGTGTCTACAAACAGCTCCCTTTCCTCCACCCTCTTGGTCAGAAGGTGCACTGACTCCCCACGCAGCCAAGGAATAAAGACTTTAGTAGTAATTTGCCTTCCTGGGTCCAGTGTGCATAGCTTGCAGCAGCAGTTGCAATATT
This sequence comes from Tiliqua scincoides, assembly GCF_035046505.1. NCBI lineage: Eukaryota > Metazoa > Chordata > Lepidosauria > Squamata > Scincidae > Tiliqua > Tiliqua scincoides. Next base: position 36,960,516 of record NC_089824.1, on the reverse strand, counting down.
AATATTGCAAAATATTGCACAATAATAATTATTATACAATTGTGCAATAATATTGTTATTGCACAATAATGCACAATATTAATTAGTGAATATTGACCACCAGTCTTCACTCTTACCCTATAGTTACAATAATATTTTAGCATCCTTAAAGAGGTACTTTTGGTATCTTGATAACTACTGGTAGAAACTCAGTTTTAGAATGAGAAATCTTGTTAATGGCAGTTTATTTTAAGGCTATTTCTGAAATCATACCTTTTCTTTGCAGCTGGAAAGCATGCTAATAATGCTAAGACAAACTGATTGCACTGAAAGAGCTGGAGACCAGTCTTCTGTCAGAATAGATAAACAGATATGACCATTGCTATATACATGAGGATGAACAGGAATATTTTCACCAGTAAACATGACCTAAAAAAGATAATACTGCAATTAGTGTTTGTTTTAATACACTGATGAGACATTTCATTTATACAACGCTCAGTTTGTTTTACCTTTGTTATACCAACAACCATTACACAATTGTTTAATGAGCTCAATAACATTGTTCTATGAACATAGGCAATTCAGGCTGATCAAGGCGATCCTAAATTCATTTTAAGTTATGTCAAATGGGTACAAGTCTCCAACTCACTAAACAAGATCTGTAAGTCTTAAAATTTACATCACTTATTTTGACACAGGGTTTGGAAAGAGAACAGACTTTCTATACTCCCTTTACTTATGGCTGGTGGGAAAGGTATACAGTATGTATACAAAAGAAACAGGGAAAGAAATTGAGGGATACTGAAGAAGAGAATGCCTTGTATCCATTAGTCTTTCACCCCACTGTCTCTTTTTATTCTCACTATATCAGAGAATGTCAGTTTTAAAAGTTTAGTGAGAAGCTTCATCTCCATCTGCTTAACGGATATAATCCTCCCTCTCCTGGCCACTACTGGGTTTATAAATTACAAAATCAGTTCAATCATGGAAGAGAAAGAAAAATGAATGCAAAGTGAGTCACAAATTTGGAGATATGCCATGTCTACAGAACAGGAATATGGCTGGTATTGCACTCCTCAAGAGACTTGAAAATATTAAGGTACAGTACAATGCACTTACATAGGCATGAAGTGTGCACAATGAAACTAGTGTCCATTTGACAAAACTTACAATGAACTTTGGACTGCCAATCAGTACATTCTTGCACCATAGAAGAAATAAATGCATACAATTTGCAGGCAAGATAAGAGAAATGTGCTCCAAGAGACATAATTCAGAACCTTTACATCAGCCAAGTTAACCCCACCCCCAGGTATGAATTACAAATTTAACTACCAAACTGTCAGGAAGCATATTGGGTATTAATAGGAGCTTATATTCATGGTTTTCATGTGTTTTGTTTAACTGCCCTGAGCTCTTGAGATCGAGTACTATGAATCCACTATTTATCCAGTACTGAATCACTACAATCCTAGTGAACAGCTCAACATATCATAGACAGAATACTTTTATAGGTAGTTGCATTTAAATGCTTGCATGAGTATATCAAATTTTTTTGGAATTTTCTGGAAGAACACAATAGCATGAGCACCAATTACAGATTTAATGCCAAGCAAAACATCATAGGGCACCTGCAAATGCAGTAGACCTTCAAAGTCACAAGCTTTATTCTTTCATCACAAAAAATGTCATTTGCTTTCTTCATGTCAGCACACTATTAAAAGACTAAAGACTTTCAAATCAAGTTTATCTCAAGTTTTAAAAGTGTGCAAACACACAACATAAGCAGAAACAATCAACTGGAATCAAATCCTGAGCACTGAATATAACAAAATGTGAGTTATAATAAATCTGTATTCTATAGGGGCAGGAGGTCTGGTCTAGAGAGTAAAGCAGCCATTAAGCCTGCAGATAACATCTGAGTGACAGCAATTCACTGGAAGCTTTCCTGAGCAGTGAGTCTTCAAGAAGCAACAGACAAGCTGAACTGAACTATTTCATCTGCTCTTTGGTGAGAGAGAAGAAGCTGTCTCTGTTGCCTTTCAATGAGAAAGAAGGAACTGTTTATCAATCAGTGTGGGAGGCAATCAAGGTCAGAATTGATACCAGACTGTGAAAGATCCATCTGGAATGTTGTTCTTGAAAGATTAGGATTTCTTTGTTATTGTAAAAGAAAAAGAAAACAAAAAAAAACCCCTCAGGGGTTTAGAGAAAGCCTGCCTATGTGAATTGCCTTGGATTAAAGTCAAAGGAGTAAGCCAATGACCAAGAAAGGCACTATACAAATACCAGTGGTGGTTATTCAACTTTTATCATCCTGCTGTTTGGATACTGCAACTAAAGAGATGACAGCATAAGTTACCTGAGGAGAGTCAAATGGATACCGACTACTGAACTTAAATAGCAGTTGAAATTTCTCCCCTTCATATAATGTTCCAGAAGCACCTTCCATGTCTACAATCCACCTTTAAAAATAAAATGGATTACACATGAGAAGCATAAGAGCAGTTGTCTCTCTACAAACAGGGAAACAGAATAACCAAACTCCACATGTCTAGGATGTTTGACTTAGTTTGCAAACAGCTATTTTTGTAACTGTTTGAAACTTCAAAAGATAGTTTAATGTTGCATGAAGGGCTACTGTTTGAAGGGGAAAAAAGTGAGCATATGTAGCAACATTCTTCACAAGTCAATTTCTAACAGAAATCTTTGAATTGTGGCTTAAGTTTACTATCTCTTGCCAACTGAATTATGCCCCAATATCTTAAAAGAGGATTTTCAGTTTCAGATAACTGCTCATTCAAATAAGCTGCCTGCGACAGGTTTTTAAGAATGAAACACAGGATTCCCCCCACCTCAGCAACAACTGACAATCCATGAAGTTTCACTGCCTGATCATCTTGTCCAGGGGTGTCAAACTTGTTTCATACCGAGGGCCAAATAGCATTCATTATGCCTGCTGAGGGCTGAAAGTGATACCATTAGGCAGGAAGAGATGTCATTAAACCGGTTATAACCAAAAATAAGCACTTTTTCACTTAGGAACTCATTAGCTGCAAATGACAGAAAACACACAAATCTTGATCATACTTCAAGACATGGGAGAGTCTAATTTTCATGTGGGCTGCCCTTTCAGCAGTGCTGCCTCAGCACTGCTAAGCAGCTGAGAGCCCGAGGGCCTGATAAAAAGCTTCCACAGGCCGCATCTGGCCCCCAGGCCTTATGTTCAACACCCTTGATCTTGTCAGTTGTCCACTGACAGATCCTATTCTCACTGAGCCTGTATTCTATCAAAAATCTAGTTGGACAGTCATATCAGAACTATCTAATGCACAAAAGATCGTTCTTTGAAGTTCTTGCTCTGTGCTCATTAAGTTGTCTATAGCTCCCTGCTTTGTCATCACCCACATCACTCCTTAATACTAGGTTTTGCACATTAATTAGGTAGATTTATTTAAAGTAGTAAAACATGGCAGCATTTGAGTTTGGCACAGACAAGTACCTTCAGCGTATTGTCATAAAAATTGCTAGAATTACATATCTGAAATATATATAGTTAAGCATATTTTAGTGTTGTATCGTTCATATAACTATATTTATACATATCCTGGAAAGTTCTAATTCCCAATAATTTGAGATCCAGAACATATTTGGTACCAACAGTTATCAAACCTACCCAAGATACAAGAATCAAAACCAATAAAGCATCAATATCAACTTTTCTTAATTTCCATACAGTTTTATTCTGCTCATTTATGGCAGAAAGCATTTCATAATCCTTAAAATCCTTAAAATATTACAAGAATTTTGAACTAGAGAACGCTGAGAGGTGATAGGATAGTACTCTTCAAATACCTGAAGGGTTGTCATATGGAAGGAACAAATTTGGTCATCTGCCTCAGAGTGAAACTAGATCAAATGGGTACAAAATGCAAGAGAGGAGATTCCAATGCAAGGAAGAAATTATTGACTGTAAGGGCAGTTCGGCAGTGGAATAGATTGCCAAGCGAGATGGTGGATTCTCTCTCAACAGAGATCTTTAAACAGAGGCTCAAAAGGCACTTGTTGAAAATGCTCTAGGAGGATTTCCTGCTATAAGCAGGGGGTTGGACTAGATAACCTTGTGGGTCACTTCCACTCTATGATTATAAAATAGCTTATTGGAAGCTCCAACTGGTGCAGGACTAGGTAGGAGCACAATATACTAGTACAGTGGTTCTCACACATTTAGCACCAGGACCCACCGGGACAGAATGAGAATCTGTCGGGACCCACGGGAAGTGACATCATCAAGCAGGAACATTTTGAACAATCCTAGGCTGCAATCCTACCCACACTTACCCAGGAGTAAGTTTTCTTTACTATCATTGTTAAAAGAATATACATAGTAGTTTGTTAAAAGTACAGGTCTATAACATTTCCGCAAATGCAATCACATACCATCAAGTCTAATACATTAAAAATAAAATATCAAAATGAATGGGGACCAACCTGAAATTGTCTCGCGACCCACCTAGTAGGTCCTGACCCACAGTTTGAGAAACACTGTACTAGTGTCAACATCTGTACTGGCTTCTACTATCTCAATCCAAGAGACACCTGAAGTTTTTCAGCAGAGCTCTCTCAAAGTAGTGTGAAAATGTACTCATGTGTGCAGTGTTTTGTTAGCTCAATCAGAATTTTGGACTAGGGCAGTAATCATAATTCACTCTGTATACTTTTAAATGTACAGAAGGGTCAATTATGGCTGCATTTACATTTTGCATCAATTTTACTATAACAAGTCCTTCTAGATAACTAGTAATATCCATATTAGAAAAGATGAATAAATTTTCCCTCCCCAATATATGTTTTTAGTACTTATACAAACAATATATAAAGATGAAGAAATGATAGGGGAAAGAAATACATTATTATTAATATGCATAAAACCACCGCCAATTTAATGGTACAGATTCCTGTAGTAACCTAACAAGAATTTCCATCAAATTTTCACAGGGAACCCCCTACAAATCAAAAATCCTAAAAGAGAATTGGAACACTGCCAAAAATATTCCCATGTAAAGTATTATCCAACACCTTGCCAATGTGAATCATCAACCCATACTGATTGCCCACTATAAGCAATATTCCTTGTATAGCCAGTGATCTTTGGCTGATAAGTGCAGCCCACCCCCCACTCACCTCTCTGGTTTGTGTCAATCTGTTCCCTAGGCCACTCCCTCCTATGGATGTCCCCTCAGCTGATGTTAAAAAAAAAATAACTCTTGACCTTAAGTAACATGGAATGTATTCCACCATCACTTTCTTCCTTGAATTGCAATGGGGCCAGAGACATTCCCACCCCTTTGCTATTTTTTTAGAAAGCTATGGTGGAAGACATGATTTGGCTGGAGGGAAATCAAGGTGTGGGAGTTATATTTCATGATGGGCCCCCTATGCCTCCCTCCCCATAACTCAATCACTGTAACAGGTCATTAACATGGTTTATGCCTCTCCTTCAAGTCATGCATACCTTTCTGACCCTGCTTCTTGGAAACCAAGGCATTCATATCACATATAATTTCTGTGTATGTAAACAGAAAACAAAGCTGCCCAAACTGAAAAATAGTGTTGTGGCTAAGACTATCTATGCCAGGACATGGGGATAAACTCTGAAATTTATTTTCCTCACACATTCTAGTCTATAGTACTGAAGAGTGCCTCTGACCACGTGCAGAATGCTTTTCTTTTACTGAACCAACACAGTTTAATCTGCCCCTGTATTCCTTATCTGTTTCATGCAATTCACTCTCTAACAGCACAATCCTATCTGCCCCAGCACTGGAAGCTACAGGGGCACCAAAATGTCTGTCGCTGTAGCCTATGGAGCCAGGGTGACAGCCGAATGTTTCTTCAGGGAAAGGGATCATTTGCTCCCTTACCCTGGATAACAGCACTCCAATGGATTACCTTGGATTGTGCTCATTGTTGAGAAGGCATAAACTCAAGGAGGTCCATGTCAGGCTGCCTGGCCAGGGAAGAGGGACAGGATACAGTGGCAGACTCTGCTGTCATCTCCTTTCACCTCCTGGGCCTGATTCTCCCCTTCCTACTATCCCAGGAAGCCACACCAATGCCCAGCGGTGATACTTACCATTGTCGGCTCCTCTGTAGCATCCACCCAGAGCTGACTGGCACTGGCCCAGCACTGGCACTCCTTCCTCGCTGGGTGCTGCAAATGTGCTTTACGGCATGTTTGCAACACCCAGAGCCAGTGGTACACATGTACTGCCAGCGCTGGCAAGTTTAGGATTATGTCCTAGTGGTAGTTATTACAATTACAACAGTTCAACATTTACCATCTAAGAATGGTGTTCAAAAGACATCCTCTGACAATGTCACAGCATTAAACTCCTCAAATAATGAGGGTGGGCACCAAAATTAACTTCCCTTGAGAATGAGAGTCTCTCAGAAATAAAGCATGCTGCTTTTCCCTACACAGCTGTGCTTATAACAAGCCTCTCCATCCTACCTCCCAATTTCCAGAAGTGAAGACCCAGGCATTCTTAGGTTTGAGCTCAGTACCTCTCTTTAAAAAAAGCACTGCCTCACATCCATCTCCTTTGCCAGCATTGCATATAAGAGAACACAGTGCTCTACAAAAATCTACTCCTTCACTCTAGTATCCTGCTCATAAAAGTGTTTTCTTCCCACAATTGTCTATAAATGCAGAACCCCACAGACACATTCTCTATTCCTCTACTCAGGACTACCATGGGTCCAAGAATCAATTTTCCCTCTACAAAAGAAATCCCTTCCAGGTTTGTCCACCAACTCCCCTCTCAGCTACAGCACTTCCCCAAAATAAAGGCAGGTTGGCTTATTAGGAATTACAGTTGCTTGAGGGAGGGAGGCTAGCAGTGATGGCTCCACTGGTAAGCGAGGGAGTGAAACAGCAATACTGAGATGGAGAGATTTTAAAATGGCTTTGGCACCACTTACACCTCCCTGGTGTACATGCTGTTCATCTCCAGGCTTTACCACCACATGCACAATAGAAGATGACAGCATTTAAAGCCAATATTAGTACATAATTTTCAAAGGACAAATTGAGGCATGTTTCATTTTTGTAGCATGCCAGTAAATGCATCTGTCAGGGACTCAATTCTGCCAAGGGACTAAATGCAAGACTTAACTAGGCAAGAGAAATATCAGCAACAAGTTTGCCCCTGGGCCACTGATGCAGAGTGACCACTTTCCAGATAATAGTATCCCTTTTAAGTAGTTCATTTGCACACTTATTGCAGGATCTCAGCAACCCCTATACACATACACTGTGGAAATTAGAAATATATGTAAGGAGTCTAGCACTATCATTTTTGTCATGACCATGAAATGCAGGGCTTGACAAATTTGCATTGGATTTAGCAGCCAACCCAAACATTTAAGAACCAGACAAAATTTTCAGCTTTCAGTGTTTTATATTTTAACTAGCCCAAAATCTCACAGGCCACCAGTGCTTTGCATTAGATTTCACATATAAATAAGCATTAAAAAGCTCATTTTCAACCTCTGTTATGACAAACATCAAAACGATAGCAAAAGAGCTAAAAATATTTATCCAAGACTAAATATTTTAAAAATTTCATGTTAATTTCATGTTTTATAGCTACATTCCCATATACTTGAAATCAGTGGGCTTACTTCTGACTAGACATGGCAGCAAGACAATTCCTTCCTCCTTGGTTACTTTCCCAGTTGGCCCAGGGGTTGCTGCAGCAAAGATGCAGGGCCTATTGGTGGGGAAGGTGTGTACTCTGTGCAACAACCCGCTAAAGCATTTGAGTACCCTTTCCCTTTTTCAGGTAAACAATCCGCCTGCATCTCCCACAGCCTAATGGCTCTTACTGCTGCTGCCACATCTTCCTCTAGGCCAGCCCTACAAACAAGGAAACCCAGGTGCTCCTGCAGCAGCAGCTGCAGTACTTCACAACAAAGGCTGTCCTTCAGCCTGGCAACCATTCCCTCCTAGAGGGATCCAAAGATTTAGGCCGCCTAAAGTTTAGGCAATCTGGTGCCTGGAATTTATTGATGACCCAACATAAACATGAAGTTAACCATGTTTAATTTAGCAAAAACAACACTTATTTGGACTCAGAAAACAGAAGGTTATCTGCAGGGCTTTTTTTCTAATGGAAGGGGGGGGCAGAGTTCCGGCACCTTTTTGCAGGGGCCCCTCCCCTTTGGAGGCATTCTGGGGGGGGAGCAAAACAGAGGCATTCGCTGGGTGGGTGCTGGGGGATGCAGGGTGGGCGGGTGCCTGGCCCCTGCCTGACCGCACAATGACCCCCTCCTGCCCCCATCCCCAAGCTCTCACCTCCCGCCCAGCCCACCTCCCCTCCTCCCGCACTCTGCTTCCCTGCGCAGCTTCCAAGCCAGTGGAGGACGTGGGGAACACGCGCCGACGCCGAGGAGGAGGACGGACAGCCAGCCAGCCAGCCAGGGAGACGGGCTGCGGCACCCACGGAACGCCCAGGTACTGGCTTGGCGGAGGAGGAGGAGGGGAAGGAAGCTGGCTGGTGCAGCCCCCATGCCAATCTGCAGCACGAGCCTAGGCGTGTCTACTCAGAAGTAAGTCTCATTGTGCTCAATGGCGCTTGCTCCTGGGAAAAGGTGCATAGCCTTGCAGCCTGAGAGCCCAAGCCTATGCATGTCTACTCAGAAGTAAGTTCCATTGTGTTCAATGGGGCTTACTCCCGGGAAACTGTCATAGCCTTGCAGCCTGAGTAGACAGGCAGAGGAAGGGCTGTTAGGCTGCAGTCCTCTCCACACCTTCCTGGGAGGAAGCCCCACTGCCTCTAGTGGGACTGACTTCTGAATAGACAGCCATAGGCTTTGGCTGTGAGGCTGCAGTCCTCTCCACACTTTCCTGGGAGGAAGCCCCATTGACTCTAATGGGACTGACTTCTGAGGAGATAGGCACAGGATTGGGCCCTGAGGCTGCCATCCTATCCATAGTAAGCCCCATTCACTAAAGTGGACTTCTGAGTAGATATGCATAGGATTGGGCTCTTAGGCTGCAATCCTAGGCACTTTCCTGGGAGTAAGCTCCATTGACTAGAACAAGACTTACTTCAGAGTAGACATACCTAGGATTGGGCTCTTAATCCTAGCAGAGATATATATTTGCACCCGTTTTCACATGCTAAGGGCAGGTGAAAAGGGATTCTACGTGTGTACAACGTGCTGTCCAGCCTTGCCAGAGATCCTCCTCATCCTTCCCCCACAAGCATGCCCTCTGCCAGCCAGCGTTTGCAGCTCCTCTCCAGCAATGCACAGCAGCTGCTCAGGGCAGCAGAGAACATACAATTACATGCCTAGCGCCTTCCCAAAGACACAGAGTATTCTGATACCTGAATTAAACCATATTTAATTGCTTGTTTGCAAACGTAGCTGTTTCTATGTGCACCTAAGGACCCCTCTCGTGTACGAATTCCTTTTTTGTTCTTACTCCCACAGTTGCTTAGAGTAATTTTACTATATGGAACTCATGTAAGCCATTTTTCGGAATCTATTCACTGCTTCCTCTCCTCAAAGTAGTGCCACACTACATACTACAAGCTACAAGTGCACCTATACAGTATTTTCCCCCATGTGTAGAAGAAGTAGCTAGGGGGAAGGGGATGTGGAGATTGACAGCCCAATCCTATGCATGTCTACTCAGAAGTAAGTTCATCTTTAGGGGGGAAGCACATAAAAAAGATTTTATTTCTCCAATAAAAAATGGTTTATAAATAAATAAAAGATTAACAAGTTGTGAGTTGTTGCACCTTTTCTTTTACAAAAAAAGCACTGGTTATCTGTATTCTTCTTGCGACAATGATTCCTCTGACACTAACTTGGTCAGGAAATGGATGTCCAAATACATTCAGACTGCTCAACACACAAGTTGCAGGTATACAGGTTTGCCTCAAATGAAACCTCACCCATGGTCTAGGAACAGGAGCAGTTTTGTGGGGCAGATTAAGGACCAAATGGTCAGTGCATGCAAGAAAACTAGGAAAATAATGGAAGGAGAGGAACAGAATTAGCATTTAAATAAGGAACCATAGTGAAAAAGTAGGTGAAAAGGAGAAGATGAGTTCAAGTGAAGGGATCTGAAGGAATTTTACATTGACTTGGACTAAACAGTTAACTAGAATCCTACAACCATAGAAGTATCAACTTTATTAGAAGTTAAAGAAACCATAAAGGCAGATAAGACAGAAGACAAATAGCTTCAAAAATCATTGATACATATTGCACTAATCTTGAAGGTACATATGTAGAAAGTCTACCCTAATAGGAAGGGGGTAGGGTAAGATGGGTTTCAGTGAGCAACACACACACAAGGTTTAGAGCTGCCAAAACCAACAGTGCTGAGCAACTACCCATTATTGGAGCTGCGGTTTCCAGTTTCACACTTATTGTAAACTTTTAATTTAATTGATCTGATTTTGTTGTATGGGGATGCTAAAATTTTTTCCTGCTTCATGATGCCACTTCTGGCCTTGACATTACTTATGGGTTAATGATATCATTTATGGTGGGTCCTGACTTATTGTCATTCTAAGAAGTAGGTCCCAGTGCTAAAAAGTTTGAGAACCACTGAGAGAGAAAAAAGTAGAATAAGAGAGAGAGAGAGAGAGAGAGAGCTTGAATTTTTTCTCTGTAGTCCCCTATGCTATTCAAAAATGTGTTCTGAGGAGTGTAAGCCCTTCAACAGTAGATATTCAGGAGCACCCTTCCAGTCTTTTCTATAAAAACAACAAATGCTCATGAGAGCATTAATGAGAGCAAATGAGCAACGTTTGTGCCCAAATCACATTAATGCAACAGCACTAGCTGAGGCACCTAGCAAAGAGGTGTCTGAGGGGGGACATGATTGAGACATACAAAATTATGCAGGGGATGGACAGAGTGGATCGAGAGATGCTCTTTACACTCTCACATAACACCAGAACCAGGGGACATCCACTAAAATTGAGTGTTGGGAGGGTTAGGACAGACAAAAGAAAATATTTCTTTACTCAGCATGTGGTTGGTCTGTGGAACTCCTTGCCATAGGATGTGGTGATGGCATCTGGCCTGGATGCCTTTAAAAGGGGATTGGACAAGTTTCTGGAGGAAAAATCCAATATGGGTTACAAGCCATGATGTGTATGCGCAACCTCCTGATTTTAGAAATGGGCTATGTCAGAATGCCAGATGCAAGGGAGGGCACCAGGATGAGGTCTCTTGTTATCTGGTGCACTCCCTGGGGCATTTGGTGGGCTGCTGTGAGATACAGGAAGCTGGACTAGATGGGCCTATGGCCTGATCCACTGGAGCTGTTCTTATGTTCTTATGTTCACTACCAACAGATTCCTATGTGATAACTATGAATGGGGTAGTTCAAGTATTGAAATCTAACTACAGGCTGAGTCTCATTATTCCTTCCAAGAACTCAGGTGGATAGCAAAAAACTATAGCAAATCAATTTAAAAAACAAAGTTTCTTTGCTCAGGTGATTTAAAAACAGCCTTGCTGACCTTTGTGATGTTAAGATAGAGTCATTAAGAGGACAATCCATCAGTCAGTCTCTCTAAAGGTGCTGAGAAAGGCTTCACTTCTACCCAATGCAAAGTATCTTTCTTTCAGGTGCTCAGGGGGGAGGCAGGGGTCTTGGGTTGAAGCTGCCTGAAGAGAGAATGATTGATGGATTGTCAGCTTGATTCTCTCTCTCTCTCTCTCTCTCTCTCTCTCATTCTTAAAGGACCGTTTTCCTTTAATTTAAAGGGCGCTTATCACTCCACAGAGAGAGAAAAATCTATGGATGATTAGGTTATACCTGTATTGGCTTGCATGACTGTCTCTCTACAACAATAAGTAAAGTAGTTTTTTTAAATTGTGATTTTAAAGGGATGTATTTTTCCCCTTCTCCAGGGATCAGCACATCCCTTCTCATTTGCAGTGGCTATTCGTGTTGAGTCAAATTTGTGTACAAAAAAATCAGTGTATAACAAGGCTGGACCTGTACAGCACTCTTCAAATCAGCCCAAAAATCTCACTACACTTTTACACAGAACTTCTATAATATAGTGAGCAGTACTCCCTGATAGTTTTTTTTCCTTTTTAATTCTATGAAAATTTTATTACTTCATATGGGAAGGTGAACAGAAAAAGAAACAACTTCTTTAAAAATAGTCTGTCCTAATTAGTTTGATTTTAAGACCAAATGACTTCCAAACAGGATAAGGCAAAACATTCCAATTTTTCAATTTAAATTTCTTCAAGTTCCTCTTTCTTCCCTCAAGGGCTTAAAGGAGTAAGTAAAACAGGCACAAATCCCATACTAATTATGTATCCAGAAGTCTTCACATTATGGAAAAAACACATTTATGCAAGTGATTTTCAGTAATTTCCCCTTCCCCCTGCAGTTCCCAAATGTTTCTGAAGGGGGGGCAAGAGCAAACTATTTATTGGTTTCAGGATGCTGGAGAAGGAGAGATTTTTTAAAAAATTTATCTCCCCCACCTCCAGCAGAAATGTGGCTTTTTTTGCAAGCAGAAGAATACCTTGCAATACAATGTATTCTTCATGTTTTGTAAATATATTACCCAAAAAAATCATCATAGTCATTTTCAATTTCAGTTAGAACAGAAATTATAAAAATAGAAACACTCACTGTGTAATTGAATTTTGTACGCTCTTCTCATTCAAAGTCATTCCCGGTGGTGGGTCATTCTGTAAAGCCAATAGCTCTTTCTGTAGCCTCTTCTAAAAAAGAACATTTGAATATTTCATGAAGCATAGTTTTCTTAAGCTGTTACATGAGTTAACATACATACACAAGAAAAATCCGTTAACAGTCCAGGCCTAGAATATGCAAGTCTGTGACAGTTAATGGTCCAAATGTAGCAGCTGATTCTAGAAACTAAACAGAGATAGGGAAGAACTCAAAGTTTATGTTGCAAAACACTGCCATAAACAGCAGCATTTCAGTTATACTTAAAAGAGCAGGAAGACTAAAGTAGCACAACACATTTCTCATAAGCACCATTCTTGATTCACTCATACCAAGAAGTAACGAGAGGAAACAATATGAGCCACCTTCCAGCACCATTGCTTGGTTCAATGGTTACAAAGATTTTTGTATAGTGCAGTTAAAAAAAAAAGATCACTACTGGTCTGAAAATTCATAAATAACTTTGCCAGTGCAGTACCAGGAGTTTAGTAATCCCAGCCACTTCATTATGGCATAAGTTTTCACAGGCTGCACACGTTTCACGAGATGCAAGAATTGTTGGATCTCTCTTATTCAGGAACACAGAAAACAATTGCAGGCAGACTGAATGGCCAGGAAATGCATCTGGTCTAATCTTCTATGAAAATTCTGTGGGGAAAAATTGCACCTCAGTATCCATGGTGGATCAGTTCCCGCACCCCCACATATACTGAAACCCATGGATAATTAAATCCATGGGTTGCACTCCAACAGTGCCTTTGTAACCAGAACCTCATTCCAGTCACATCCGGAGCCAGTCTGAGGCCTGTAGAGGCTGTGTGTGGCCTCTATAAGTCTCAAAAAGCTCCTTGGACATGACCAGTACAAGGTTCCAGTAGCATCTGGAGGTCATCTGTGGGTCCTCCTGCCATGGGTTCAGAACCTGGGTAAAGAATCCACAGATAAATAGAACCCACTGTAAAGAATAAATTAATTGGTAAACTGTTGTTAAACTCCAGCTCCCGGGACAATATGCAGAGTTGTTTAATTTAGAAAGCTCCTCCATCATAGCCCTGTATTAGAGGCAAGGAGAAACACACAACCTTGAAGACCATGCTCACAATTCAAAAAATTATGATTTGTTGGATTATTTGAACAAAGCCAGCAATTCTGTTCATTTTACCATAGCCTTTAGTATGAAAAGACATTCTTGATGTTATACTTAGGGAGCAATTCCAACTTACACTAGAACAGGCAGGCCGATTGGCCTGCAGTGTATCTAGTTAGGAGGTGGCTAGGGCACAACTTGGAGTAAGGGGATATTGATCTCCTTACACCATGTCACGCACCAGCCACCCCACAGAGCTAAACTAATCTGCACTAGTGAATTAGCTGCTGCAAATCTGAGCAACCCCACTCCCTCCTAGGTCTGGCCTGCCCACCAGCTCACACTAACCTCACCACATCTCTTCCCCACCTCCACTGTGTCCTCTCATCAACCTCTCCCAGCCTGCCTGCCTGGCCAGGACAAACTCACTGTCTCTGGCAATGGATTTGGCACTGGAAGGCTGGTGCATGTCCTTGTGACAGCCTACCCAACTCCTGAGTAGCTGGGAACATGCTTTATGGCACATTCATAACACTCAGGAGCCAGGGCAAGGGAGTTGTACCAGCTTAAGAAGATTTGGATTCCTCTGCCTGGAAAACAATGGCAGGTTTCTGTATGTCACCCCAGGTCCCAAAGCTACAATTTATTACAGTGAGCATTTCCACAGCAGTTGGTCTAATGTTTGATACAGGTTGAACCTACTTACAATACTGGCCTATAAGATGATCTCACAAATAAGTCAAGGGCAGGTTTTCAGCCAAAAATCATGGAAAGATTCATGACCCTCAGATAAGTTAGGAGGTGAAACTTAGGGAAAGGAACTTGTGAGAAGAGCTGCAGCTTGCCCTGGAGCCTGACTGAAAGGAGTAAAAGAATCAAAACTGTGCCACTGTTTTTGAAGCGGCAAAGCATGGCTAGCTGGAGCTGAGCTCATGCCTGCTGCTCCTCTGGGCCTCTCCTGCCTGCCACAACACCCCTGAACTGCCCTGATCCCTAAGTGAATCAGAGATAGGACAAGGAGATGGGCTATGCTGGATTTTTAGGGTAAAATTTCTCTCTGTACAAGTGAGTATCTACGGTATCCACGGATGTTATATCTTTGGATTTGGCTCAATGCAGGTCCCCTGAAGCTAGATTTGACCCAACCTGAAGCTTCCAGAGGCGACTGGCCAAAAACCAGAAGTGCCCTTCTAGGATCTCCAGATGCTATTCTGAGGCCCACAAAGGCCATGTGCGGCCTCTACGGGGCTCAGAACAGCTCTGGAGAGGACCACAGCAACGCTCCTGTCACCTATGGAGCTCAGGTGAGCTCCATGGATTTCATTATCTGTGGTTTTCAGTATCTGCAGGGGAACCGAACCCCCGCAGATAAAGAGATTCCAAATGTATTTCTGCAAAGTGCAACAGTGGTCACAAACTAAAAGCAAGGTACAAGTGCAGATTCTTATTTTTAGACACAAATATTCTTTTTCTCAAAGTACTATTTTTAAAATTGACTTGATATTGGAACAGAGAACCATCTAAAAGCAGTTCTACTAGGTCAGACCAAGCATCCATTTATTAGTCCATCATTGTGCATTTCACAGTGGCCAACATGTCTTCAGAAAGCCAACAAGCAAAGCAAGACAACACTGGGCTTCTCATGATGTTTACCCCTAACAACTGGGATTCAGTGTCATATAGCCTCCAAACATGCAACTTCAATGTAGCATCATATCAATCACTCTAATTTGTATGACACATTTAAAAGCCACTATCACTACATCCCATTGTAGTAAATTCTATAAATTTATGCACTGTGTTTGACTACTGCCAATAATTTTATAATTTTTATTGGAGAACACTATCTAGTAAGAGGGGGAAAGCTTCTATTATGCTGTCATCCCTCCCTTAGTTGTCTTTCTTCCTAAACTAAAAAAAGTCCCAAATGTCCCAATTTTCCTTTCATCGCACAGGAAATGCTCTGAATGAGTATACTTCCCGGGAACGAAATACACCTACAACTAATTTTCTATATAAGCTTATCATAAACAAGACACTTCAGTAGTTACCAGCAGATGAAATCTTGTGTCTTTTATACTGATAAACATTTAAAATATGAAAAGATTTTTTAAAACTACAAATGAAACTAAAACTTCCATACAATGTAGCAGGTGAGATACTCAAGCAAATCAGCAAAAATGAATGAAAAAGGAAGATGGACTTATCAAGTCCATCTTGATAAGTCCTTTGCTTATGCAGGCCATACACAAAGCAGAGTTTTATATCAATGTATTCTGTCTTTTTTGCATTGTGCCAGTATCATATAGATAGCTCTGGTTGTCTTCTTGAATCTGAATTGGCTTTGCTTCATCTATGCCCATGTCATTCAACAACTAATAAAGTCAGATCACCTCTCTGCATACTTTGGCTGCTGAAGCACAGCTTCTATTGAGAGAGCAATAGTTGATTCACCCAACTAACTGCCCCACTGCCATACAGAAGTAAATAACTACTTGTCACTTTGTGGCCAAAGTCACTCCAGCCCAATTTGTATCCATATAGCCCACTAGTTTTGGGCTAGTGATTGTCACTAATTGACAGCTTCAGTTTGAAGTCTGGAGTACCTTTGAATCTGCCTTCTCTCTTAATTGCTGTGCAGTCTGGTCTGCTGTGCAGTCTGGTAATACACTGGTATGTCTGCTAAAGATTCCTACAGCACTGGCAAAATTTGGTCTGGTTGTGGTACTCAGGTACAGCAGCTTTCCTACAGCTGCCCTATATACGTTATTGTTTGGCATCAGTTCACTTTCTTCATTTCGTTTAAGAAGAGTCAGTTTCCATTAGTGTGGCTACTGGGTTGGCATCTTTTACTCTCAGGGACTCTCATAGGTCTAAAGTCTTTCCCCTTTGGCTGAAAAGATAGCTTCCATCTTCTTGCATCTCAACTTGGATGCCTAGGTAGTAACTGGTATCTCCCAGTTCCTTTATTTCCACTTCTTTGTGCAGGCGGCACACAATAGTCTCTTTCATAGCAAATGATCAAGCCATAAACATATGATAAAAAATGGGTTCATTTTCCATCTCTTCGTCTGGTATATGAACACTGGTCTGTCACACCTCGAATGAAGCCTCATGGCTTCAGCTTCTGGCTGTCTGCTTTAAGTCATATAGTTTACACATGAGATGCATCTTTTTGCTGTTTGTGAAGCCTGGTGGCTGTTCCATGTAGCTCTTCTGTTACCTCACCATGCAGAAAAGCAGCTTTGACATCTGGATGCTTGACATTCATTTGTCAGGAGGCAGCTAGTCAAGAGCATTCTTACTGTGCTAAATTTCACCATGGAGGCAAAGGTTTCATCACAGTGCTCCCCATACTTCTACAAGTAGCCTTTGGCCTCTCTTTGTAGTGTTCCAACTCCTTCTGCACCTTTCTTAAGAACACCCATTTGCACCATGTTGCTCTGTTGCTGGGTGGCAGGTCGCCATATATACTTGTGTATAAGTAAAAAAAATGCCTAAAATTAACCCTGAAAACCTGAGTTGACTTATACACAGGTCAGTACAGTGAGTAAAGTTTCTAAGAGCAGCTGCTTAGTGAGGTGGGGATGGGAGTGGGCTGAGAAGCAGGAGGGGGGTGGTGGAGAAAAAAGGACTGATTTTACTTAACAGTAATTACAGTATTCACAGGCCGCAATGGAAAAGGTAGCCGTTTTAGCTTCTTCTGCAAACAGGAAGAGAAGTGAAGGCACTTATGGGAAGTGTAGTCTGTATGAGGGCTGCTGCTATGGAAGTGCTGCACTGTACTCCTCACTTCCATAAGTACCTTCATCTCTTTTCCTGTTTGAAGAAGGTAAAATGGTTCCTTTTTTCCCCTTTTTCCTGCTGCCTCAAAACAATTCCTGGTAAGTCACTTTAAAATAATTTCGCACACTCCTAAGTTTAACCCCTGACTTATCATGGGATTTTCTATGCCCTCGGATTTGGAGTTCAGAAGCTACCCTCAACTTATCTGTGAGAGCAACATAGGCAGGTGTCTGAGGTAAGATCCATGGACCTTGTAAGGAAGGATAAGCATTGTGGAAAGAAGCTGAGACAAATCCATCTATTTCTCTTTATACTGCATTTCCCTCCCCAATTATTTGCCTCAGCTTCTTCCCACAATGCTGGTTCATGATGCAACAATGACCTTGTAACGAAGGATAAGTCTAGAAGTACTACACCTCTCTCTATTGGGTTGAACATCAGGGTTTTGAAGCTGGAGACTGATTTGCTTCCTCTGCAATGTCTTACTCTGGTAAGTAATCTTCCCCATTGGCTTTCCCTACTATTCCTGTATTGGTCTCTGGCTCTGGGCATGCTACTGCTATAAGCCGGCACATATACAAACTCCTCAAATGCCTCGAAAAGCCATCAATGATGATTTGGTGATTGCAGCTTTATCATACTTCTCAAAATAAACTTCAAGGCTACTTTTCAATTTTCCAGTGCACAGGTTCATTACAAAGGCCTGCAAATTTGAGGGTCAGCAAAATTTGTGGTGATTTTATGTGAAATTGGGAGGCCATTCCAAAAATTTATTTATTTATTTATTGGATTTGTATTCCGCCTTTCTCCCCGAAGGGCACCCAAGACATTAGTTTTGCCCTATCATGTCTAGTTTCAGAGAAATGGCATAGTAAATGGTTCGAGCAGCTTCTTTGTGAATGTAGACATGATAGGGCAAAACTGATAACCAAAATATACTCAGGAATAGGTCTAACTTTAAGACAGGAAAATGTGTGTTGGCCTCTGTTTTTTGTAGCCTTTAGACCAAATCCAATAGAAGTGCTTTCTTTAGCCCCCTGACATCAAGCTTGGACCTTCATTCTTTTGGTACATGGATGCAGGTCTTGTTACCAAAACTTTAATGTGCTCCATACTAGATATTCTCCCATGCCATAGTTCAAAGGTGTCTTAATTGTACTTCGTAGAACATAGACTCATAGTTGCTGGAGGAACGCTAAAGAAGGCGATAGTGATAATCCTAACAGGACGTTCTCAGCTGTTCACAGGGGGATTTGAGAATTGTGAATACGGGGGGTACACCTGTATTTGCATTTATATCTAGTTCTTCAAAGAAACATCTACTTGAACAAGTGAAGTCTGTACAGCCAGAATCAGTGATCCACCTTTATTTTCTGAATTTGGTTCACTGAGCTTCCATACGCTTTCTTTCTTTAGCTTTAAAGTATGCTCTGCCTTCATGAGTTCTGCATGTAAAATTATGTGGGAAATCAATTTAAACTAGTACTAAGCACCTAATACTACTTTCATGCATGCAAAATAATGTTCATGATAAACCACCATCTCCAACTTAGCTTTGGAACTCTTTATTGGTTTTCTACTTTTTAAAGCTCACACAAGGAGGAGCTATCATTCATGCTGAGTGCTTACATTATTTTTTAAACCACAAAGCCACCCCTTCCCCACAGCAAAGTATCACAGATTCAAACACACTATGTTTTTAAAGAGGCACTTTTAAAGTGGGAGCCCCTCTTTTATTTAGCAGGAAGAGAGTAACTGGCCCTCCTTATCCCAGCAGTGTCTTTCTTAGTGGCTGCCTGCTGGTGTTCTTTTGCATCTTATTAGACTGTGAGCCCTTTGGTAAAGGGTGTTATTAGATATTTGATGTTCTCTGTAAACCGCTTTGTGAACTTTTTGTTGAAAAGCGGTATATAAATACTGTTAATAAGAACGATGATAATGAGATGAACAGGCTTATGTGCACACACACCAAAAAACTATCTTACACTGTACCATTACCACCCCCTGCACATTTGTACCACAATCACATCCACTGTCACAGCTCAGAAAACTGACTGGCTTTACAACTTTCAAGTGCCTAAAAAAAAGCAGTAAAAACAGAATCTTTAATTATTATTATTATTATTATTATTAACACTATTTATATACCGCTTTTCAACTAAAAGTTCACAAAGCGGTTTACAGAGAAAAATCAAATAACTAAATGGCTCCCTGTCCCAAAAGGGCTCACAATCTAAAAAGATGCAAAAGAATACCAGCAGACAGCCACCAGAACAGACACTGCTGGGGTGAGATGGGCCAGTTACTCTCCCCCTGCTAAAAAAAGGAGCACCCACTTGAAAAAGTGCCTCTTACCCAATTAGCAGGGGTTAATTAATTTAAGGTGCCATAAGACTTGTTTTTCCTGCTACATACTAACATGGCTTTTCCATCTTGGCAATCCAACTTCTCATCTTTATGCTTTTACAGTAATGGAACAGGCGAGTTATTAGACATAAGTGCTGGCTCCCTCATGCCTTATCACAAGGTACTTTTGAAGGACTTCAGAGAAGTTCAAAAAGCAGTTTGAGATACAGCTTATCAGGTGCTGCCGCAGACAAAACACCACATACATCTGCATGTACTTAAAGGGTTTCTCTAAATCACAGTATCTCCCTGTCATCTTTAAACAGCTGAAACCAGGTAGCATATACAGCAGTCAAAAATAAAATCACAAAGGATTCAGGTCTTTAAATTATCTCAGCCAACAATAATTTCAGTGAGTCTTGGGTTGGCTGTCAGCATCAACAAAAAAGAAAACAGCACTAATTTTGTTTCCCAAGTCTAAGTGAATCAAGAACAAGTTCAGCTTTGACATGTGTCCCAATTCCAAACTGCATCAGTAGTAAGGCCAGTACATACATAGCATGGTATTAAGCAAGTGTTTCATGAAGCTGTGATGTGTCACCAATATTTGAAATGGTTTTACTTCATATACACAGCAGTGTTGAGAAACCAAGATACACATTAGATACTATTTGTGAACACAGCTTAGCAGTGGTGGCGAACCTATGGCACGCAGCGCCGTCTCTGTGGGCATGCAGCGCTGAGCCAGGCAGCGTGGGGAGGGGCGTTGAAGCTGCATGTCAGTTTAAAGAAAACGGAGGCTTTTTCCAAGCCCCGTGTGTTGGGAGGGTGGGCTGCTTCCCTCCGCCCCCTGAGCTCACTGCCCTCCTCTCCCTTGACCCCCACCTGCCCTGCATTGGTTTCCCTTTTCAATTTTGCCTGTTCTGCAGGCTTAAGGTCCCTGTTTTCCCTTCCCCAACTCTCCAGCAGGCTCAGCCAATCAGCATCCAGCAGACTCCTGGCTTTTTCAGTTGGAATGGCTCAGGGCCCTTCACTGGCTGACCACCAGCCAATCCTGAGCTGCCCTCCTCTTCAGCCATTGCAGCCCACCTTTCACTGAGCAGCTCCTCACTCAGCACCAGGAGAGGCTTTTCCTCCACAGCAGAGGAGACATCCTGCATGACTACTCAGAAGTAAGCCCCATTACAGTGGATGAGGCTTACTCCCAGGAAAAAGTGCCTGGGATTGCAGCCTTGGAGCTACTGCTGTGCGTGTCTACTCTGTAGTAAACCCCATTACAGTGGATGAGGCTTACTCCCAGGAAAGGGTGCCTGGGATTGGAGCCTGCTCCTGTGTGTGTCTACTCAGAAGTAAGCCCCATTAGAGTCAATGAGGCTTACTCCTAGGAAAGAGTGGCTGGGACTGCAGCCTTAGAGCCCACTTCTGTGGGTGGGGCTTTTAAAAAAAATATATTTTCTTGTTTGAGAAAATGAGCAGTGGCAAGGTCTTGCAGTCACCCCCTCCCTGACAGTAGTTCTTTACCCAGCATGTAATTAGTCTGTGAAACTCTTTGCCACAGGAAGCAATGATGACAACTTGCCTAGATGCCTTTAAGAAGGGATTGGACAAATTTCTAGAGGAAAAGTTCATTAAGGGTTACAAGTAATAGTGGGTAAAAGATGTTAATGTATGAGTTGTTTTTTCTAAACTAAAACCTCAATATTCAGCTTAAATTGCTGTGTTGGCACATTGTGATAAATAAGTGGGTTTTGGGTTGCAGTTTGGGCACTCAGTCTCTAAAAGGTTAGCCATCACTGGCTTAGGCCAAGAGAGAACTATCAGCCCGAAGCCATCCAGTGAGCTGCAAGGCTGAGTAGGGATTTATACTAAAGTACCAACACCCAAACTCAACAAATTAGCCCACTTTCTCCTTAGAAGTTACTTTCCATTTTTAAAAGTAATGGTAACATACACAAGGACTATCACAAACCACTAATTTTTAATGCATTTTACCAAAAAAATTAATGTTCTTAGTGCAAATGAATCACACAACACAAGGCACAGATGATACCATATAAGAATATAAAGAACACTGAAAGGTATGCATTTTGTATAAGTTTCCTCCTTTGAGAAATTTATTGCTACAATTTCCTGCTGTGCACTAGACCTAGGAAAAAATAAAAGTGACAGGGTTTATTCCCCCAGAGTTTACATTGGGAAGCTGGGAAGAAACACCAAATGGTTAATAAATTTCCAAGTATTAAATTGTTAGAGTATTTCAGGCTAAAAGCTGTTCGCTAAAGATGACTGAATGGAATCTCTCACCATAGGAGTGATCCTTAATGCTATACAGACATGTAAGCTGGAAACAAACAACGCTTAATCCATTCCCTTGATTCCCTGATCAAACTGCCTAGGGAAATAAGGGATCCCTAACACACTATCAATAGGTTTAATAAATACCCTTGGCATCACAGTATCCACCCAAGGAAACTAGAACTGTAGGATTCCACAATGCTAGAAATAACAGATCAAAGAATCAGACAACACAAAATACAATTTCTATTGTAACTAGAAAGGCCTTTCAGTATTTTCACAATCACAAAACTGAGATTCTAATGAATTACCTTATTCTGCAGCGTGAAAACTAAGGTTAGTTGATGTACTGCAGGTCACTCAGCAGGATGGGGCAAGAACTTAAAAAAGCACTCCAACTTTTATTTTCTACAAGAAACCTGCCCAGCATAAACATTTTAAAAGCAATATTCATTCACTGTACTAGTCAGCTTCTTGAAAATTCAATACATTAAATAAAAAGTTGGAATTCAAATTAAAAATAAAGACACTTTGTAGACTTCTGTGCATCAATCTGATAGGAACCATTAGATAGCTGTTCTTAAATCTTTTATTCAGTCTCTCTTTATTCCATCTATCTTTAATTAACTTTAAATAAGAATTCACCTTGATCACATCCATGGCAAACTTCCAAATACTTAGCTGTGGCAAGTCTCACTCCCCATTTATTCTTGCATTCAGTTTAAGGTTACTTATTCTCTCTTTACTTCTAAATACTAAGGCTGCAATCCTATCTACTCTTTCCTGGGAGTAAATCTCACGGAACACAATGGAACTTACTTCTGAGTAGACATGCCTACAATTGGGCTGTAATGCAAGATATTCATACACACAGTGGATTTTAGTCTGATTCATAAACCATCTCTTGCAGTACCTTAAAAACTAAAATGGATTATAGCATAGGCTTTTGTCTAAGAAAGGATATTCTACTGAATGATGCACTTGTTTGAGAAATCAAGACTGTATCTTCATGGAGTTTACATTTTAATTTTAAAAAGCACTAAATACTGTGTATTAATAAGATATACAGGTCATGTCTCGTTATCCACTGGGGTTTTGTTCTGGAATCCTCAGTGGATTAAAAAAATCAGTGGATACCAAATTAGTGGAAAAACAGCTTTAAAGACCCACTACCAGGTTTCTTGCTCTTTCGTTGTATCCCAGAATGCATTGGTATAGAGCAGGGGTCGGCAACCTGCGGCTCTTTCAGCTGTCTGCTGCGGCTCCTCCCGTTGAAAGTGGCAAAGGGGGTAACAGGAGGCACCTGTGTTGGGAGGGCAGGCTGCTTCCCTCCGCCTCCTGAGCTCACTGCCCTCCTCTCCCTTCACCCCCACCTGCCCCGCATTGGTTTCCCTTTTCAATTTTGCCTGCTCTGCAGGCTTAAGCTCCCTGTTTTTCCCTTCCCCAACTCTCCTGCAGGATGCCCTCCTCCTCAGCCATTGCCAGCCCTTGCAGCCCGCCTTTCCCTGAGCAGGTCCCCACTCAGTGCAAGGAGAGGCTTTTCCTCCACAGCTGAGGAGACATCCTGTGTGTCTACTCAGCAGTAAGCCCCATTACAGCAGATGAAGCTTACTCCCAGGAAAGGGTGCCTGGGATGGCAGCCTTGGAGCCTGCTCCAATGCATGTCTACACAGTTGTAAACCCAATTACAGTGGATGAAGCTTACTCCCAGGAAAGGGTGCCTGGGATTGCAGCCCTGAAGCCTGCTCAAGGTCCAAGTGAGTGGGAGCCCACGCCCAGCAGGTCTGTTTGCTAGCAAGCCCCGCTGTAGTCCCTGGGCTACTCCCAGGAAGGTGTGGAGGGCTGTAGCCTCAGCCCCCTCCAGTGCAGGTCTACTCACAAGTAAGACCCAATGTAGTCAGTGGGGCTTCCTCCCAGGAAGATGTGGAGGGCTGCAGCCTCAGCCCCCTCCTATGCAGGTCTACTCACAAGTAGTCAGTGAGGCTTCCTCCCAGGAAAGTGTAGAGAGGACTGCAACCTGAGAGCTCCAACCAACTTGTCTGCTCAGAAGTCCCATTGTAGTCAATGGGGCTTACTCCCAGGATAGTGTGGAGAGGGTTGCAGCCTGAGGGAGGGAGGGCAGAAGCTGGCATGTGGCTCCCCCCCCAGCTCCCCCCCCCAGCTCTGGCTTCTTCTCTTCCCCACCTCTGCAGTCTGTGTCCTTTTTTCCTTCCAGCAGGGTGCCTCTGGAAGGTGGGGGAAGTTCTTTAGTATCCATGTAAGATAAGCAAATGTCATAACTGACATATGTATTGGAATCCTGGAAGATCTGGTGAGGAGGTAGATGTGGTGTCAGCAGTGGCCCCTTTAAGGGTAAGGCCTGGGCATCCAGCAGCATGTGCTGCACAGCTGCAGCCACTTGAAGGCAATAGGGTCCTCAGGGATATAAGGAGCACCTGAGGCAGGAAGGGGGGTGTGGGTTGGAGAAGGAGTGCAGGTTGGAGGAGACTGACTTGCCTACTTTGACTGACTTTGGAATCAGACCTTGGAATGTGACTTATTGACTTTGGACTCTGCCCTGGATACTCTGACTGACTTTGTGACTAATGGACTGCTGGAGACACTGGAGTTTGGTGTGTGGCTGCTGTGCCCAAGACCTGCTGAAGACCAACGGTCTGCTGTAGTGGCAGGAGGCTGCTGGCAGGAGAGAGGACCTCTGCAGGTTGAACAGGCGAGCTACCCTAGAAGTGGGGTCCATTATACATTATAAAAATTATACATTATACATTATAAAAATGGGACCTATAAGAGCATAAGGGTAAAAAAAAACAACTATATATGCAGTGTTATCTTCATTTTAGATGTCAAAGGGGTTTTGTGGCTCCTGAGGTTTTTTCCCCTCTGGAAAATGGGTCCAAATGGCTCTTTGAGTTTTTAAGGTTGCCGACCCCTGGTATAGACCACATTTTCAACCACAGTGCTATGGCACACTAGTGTGCCACAGATGGTCTGCAGGTGTGCCGCAAGAGTTTTGTGGAGGGACATTTGTTAGTAGGGCCACTGGGGGTTGAAAGCCCCTGCTGTCAATGAGTGCGCTTGTCAATTGTCCAAAAACTGCTGAAGTGCCTTGACAATTTTAGTGACGTGTCAGTGTGCCATGAGATGAAAAAGACTGAAAATCCTTGGTATAGACACTTGGTATAGTGTATAGTGTATATATAGTGTATAGTATAGTATAGTGTAGACACTATACATACAATGTATATATTGACATAGTGTAGACACTATACTACAATGAGGTGAATAATGGAATCTAGTGGAATGAAATTATAATTGTTTAACAGCATGAAGGTGGGGAATTTGATTTTGATGCTTTTTTCCTTGTTACAATGCACTTAAAAGTGAACCTCAGTATCAGTGGTGAGTCAAATCAGTGGATACTGAAGTCCCATCTGTACAGAATCTTTCCTAACATGCTTAGCATACAGTAATTCAGTACCATACACTTTCATCAACCCTGCAAGTTAGGCCCATAACAGTGACTAGGCTACACTTTTTGTTTAACATGAATTAGTGCTTTGGGGGGGGGGGTGGTAATATCCTTGACATCTAGGGAAGCAGACAACAAGGGGTCTGCAAAGCAAGCAACAGCAAAGCACCCAACAGAGAAAGCCAACAGAGAAAGGGGCTGAAATGCCAACTGCCCAGCTACTGCTACCACTGCCACTCCCCCTCAACAAAACACACAATGACTAAGGTATGAAGGACTGGAGAAGGGCACTGAATAACTTTCCATACTTCCTGACTTTCAGAGTGACCCTCCTCCTACTTAAGCCCTTCACTGACACACCTGTGTGTCTCCACCCCTCCTTGCTTTTCCTCCCCATTCACAGCAGCTGTGACACACATGAGGAAATATGTGTCTTGCCAGTGTTACAGTGAGAGGAAGAGAACAGGCATGCCAGCACCAAAGGGCTTAAGACAGTGATCCTCAAACTTTTAGCATCGGGACCCACTTTTTGGAAGGAGATCTTTCAGGACCCGGCAGAAGTGATGTCATGACCAGAAGTGACATCATCAAGCAGGAAAATTCTTAATAATCGTGGGCTGCAATCTTACCCACACTTTCCCAGGAGTAAGCCTCACTATAATTAAGAGCATATACAGAGCAGCCTGTTAAAAGTACTGGGCTGTAACATTTCCCCAATGCAGTCACACAGACTAATACATTAAAAATAAAATGCTGACATGAATGGGGACCCACCTGGTGGGTCCTGACCCACGGTTTGAGAAACACTGAAGCCTTAGGAGGAAGGGGAATGAACCTGTCCCAGCAGGCAGACAGGCCGTGGAGCGCCTCTCGCCAGGTAGCCCCAGCCCAGAGCAGGAAGCAGCCCCGGCACCTGCTCCTCCTGGCGCAGCCCCACCTGCGCGGCCCTTCCAGCCTCCGCGCTGCCCCTCCGCCCTCCAGTGCTCGCGCTCCAGGGGAGCAGCCAGCCCGGGGGGCTCGTCTCCCTCAGTCCCCCCCCGCGACGCCCCCAGAGCGCGGCTCTCCTCCAACCGTCACCGGCCTTTCCACGCAGCGCCGCTCCCCGCCCTCCCCTCAAGCCTCCCGGTCCACCGGGCGGACACGCTCCCCTCCCACCCAGGCCGCCGCTCACCTGCATAGACGCCATGATGAGCCGCCTCCCGCCCCCTCCCTCTCCTGCGCCGCCGGCCGGGATCGGGAGAGACGCAGCGCAGCGGCGGCGGCGGCACTGCTGGCGCCCCTCCCTCCGCTCCTCTCCCACGGGTCACGTGGCCGCTCCTGCCATCCCGGGGACAGCGCGCATGCGCCCCAGGCGGGGAACGTTCCGAGCGGAGTGCGGAATCCTGCCTTGCTCGGGCTGCAGTCGCGTCCGTGCCTTCCTGGGACGAAGCGCCTTGACTCTCATGGGCTTGCTTCCGAGTAGGCACGCGCAGGCTGGGCTCTTGGGCTACGACCCATGCACACTTTCCTGGGAGGAAGCCCCGTTGACTAGAGTGGGGCTTGCTTCCGAGTAGGCACGCACAGGCTGGGCTCTCAGTTTCTCTCTGTTTCCAGCAGAGCGCACCACCTGCCTTTACTCTCTTAGAGGACAGAACTTGGCACAGTACAAGTGTCATCACCCCCCTCTCCGCCCCCCCCCCGTTTATCACTGTTGATCTTCTGTGTGGTACTCATTCAGATCACTATTAATGGCTCTTTTAAAAAAAAGCAAACATTTATTGAATTTAAAAATGTATTTAATTTTTTTCAAAGAAACTCTCACACCGGATATGTCGAATGCCTTGCAGGAAACAATAACAGACTTAATAATAGTTCACATTTGTATAGTACTTTTTGAGTGTACAAATGGCTTCAAATGTCTTATCTTTAAAATAACACTCTCAGTGGCATATCTAAGGGGGGCAATGGGGCAAATATCCCAGGGCCCAATCCTATCCAATTTTCCACTGCTGGTGCAACCATGCCAATGAGGCATGCTCTGCATCCTGTGGTGGAGAGGCAGTCACAGAACCCTCCTCAAGGTATAGGAACATTTGATCCCTTAGCTCAGGGCTGTATTGCAGCTGCACCAGTGCTGGAAAGTTGGTTAGGATTGGGCCCCCAGGCACCAGACTTGGGGGGACAGCACCGCTACCTGCTCTCCCCCCCCCCCCACTGACAATGCAAAGTATGCATTGTTATCCCGTAGTGCAGGTGGTGAAGACTGAGGGCCAAGTCCTTTCCAACGGGGCACATGTTGTGTGCTGCAGGGGGGAGGCAGTCACAGAGACCCCCTAAAGGTAGGGGAACATTCATTCATGTACCTTGGAGTTGCACTGCAGTTGCATCAGTACTGGAAAGTTGGATAGGATTGAGCCCTCAAGGCATCTAGTTCATGCTAAATGAGATCAGAGCTAGGCAAAGTCCTGAATGAGAGTGCATGTCTGCATAAGTTTGAGGAAAATTGCATAAATATGAGAAGCTAATCAAAGTTAATACAATTAAATACATTCACTCAATTCCTCATTAGCCATATCCAGATAGAAAAATTAAAGGGGGGGATAGAAGACTCGTTAGTTTTCTGAGCTCTCTGCATCTTTTTTTCCTCATAAATTTGATTCATGAGTTTCCTAAATCCTATAGACCCTGCCTCTGAAAAGGTGAGACCATGCTCTTCCGTGTCCATACAATTTTGGCATCTAAAAACAAAACTGTCATGTAAAACTTTGATAGTTCATTGTACTATACAGTTCAAAGATATGGAAAAGAACCAGTGTTCTTTTTACTTAAATTCCACAAGGATTTTTTCTCATTCAAGTTCAAGGTGGTTCACAAAATTTAAAAACATATTACAGCACTGCACTACAAGTGAGTAGGTTTAAAGGGGGGATAAGGGCAGACACCAGGATTTTTGTCTGTTTAATTTTTGTCTGTTTTGAACTGCCAAATATGCAGCAATAATTACATACTGAATGTGACATTTGTGAATGTTTCTAGTTTCTACTAACTAGAAACCACATTGATTAGTCCAGCCATTTTCAAGCACTGTGCCATGGCACACTGGTGTGCAGTTAGTGGTCCATAAGTGTGCCACAGGAATTTGGGGGAAGGTCATTTATTAATAGGGCTAATGGGAGATGTGAGCCCCCACTGGCAGCATAGTGTGCCTTGTCAATTGTAAAAAAACCTGGTGGTGTGCCTTGACCATTTTAGTCCCTTGTCAGTGTGCCATAAGATGAAAAAGGTTGAAAATCACCGCAATAGTCAGAGACTGCAGTCACAGCACAATGAAGTTTGGGGTGGAAAAGGGAATATAGTCACCTTCATTATTTTTCTCTACAACCTTTTAGTACTGACAGAACACACCCATTTGTAAATCAGATTTGCCTTGTATAGTTTTTCATATAATAAACACCCACTATTAAAGATTAATGAGATTCTTCTGTTTCCCCTTTTCCATACATCAAAGACTATCACATTAAATTACAGCAGGCCCCTTTATCTTTACTTGTGGTTATCTAATGTTTCAGAAGTTCTCCAGAGACTCTTGGTTGAATGTGACAAGCTTATAGCCAGAAATTTTGACAATTTTTAGCACTGCAAAAGCAGCTCTTGGCCTGTATGAATTTGCGGTTTAGTTTCCTTCTCAAACTAACAGCTATGGCTGATAGCAGGAGTCCCACCATCTAAAACAACACATCTAAAACTTGGCATTTACATGCTCAAATTGCATGGTTCAGTGAGGCATTTAAAATAGACAGAAGGGAATTTATCACCAGACTTATAAAGATGCTCAGAGGTTCTTTTGTTCCTTCCAAAGACTGAGAAAATTAAGGTCATGGATTGTTATTCCTGATTGCTTTGGGATTTTATAGCCATATAGTAAACAGTTTAGTTTCAAGACTCAGACTAGAATCATGATTTTGAGCTAGAGGACCTACAGCAAAATAGTAACTGGCACCTCTGCAACATGCCTACAGCTATTGGCTATAGACATTTCTTTTCAAGCTAGCTATAGCACCTATAAAGGCTGGTAATACTATAGCCTAATATTTGAAATGATTCATCTTAAAGCGTTAAAGGGCTCGAAGTATTGTTTAACATTTATCTAGTACAATCATGCTAAAACAAACAATAGATTGCTACTATACCAGGTACAGATTAGGACAGCCAGACCACAGGTGAAGGAAACCAAGTTTCATAAAAGGACGCAGAAAAACAGGAAGGTTAAGAGCCTCCGTTTCCATTATGGTACAGGAAATAATGCATGAATGTTTTAAATACTATGAGACAGGTTACATAAGAACATAAGAACATAAGAACAGCCCCACTGGATCAGGCCATAGGCCCATCTAGTCCAGTTTCCTGTATCTCACAGCGGCCCACCAAATGCCCCAGGGAGCACAACAGATAACCTCATCCTGGTGCCCTCCCCTGCATCTGGCATTCTGACATAACCCATTTCTAAAATCAGGAGGTTGCGCATACACATCATGGCTTGTACCCCATAATGGATTTTTCCTCCAGAAACTTGTCCAATCCCCTTTTAAAGGCGTCTAGGCTAGATGCCAACACCACATCCTGAGGCAAGGAGTTCCACAGACCGACCATACGCTGAGTAAAGAAATATTTTCTTTTGTCTGTCCTAACCCGCCCAACACTCAATTTTAGTGGATGTCCCCTGGTTCTGGTATTATGTGAGAGTGTAAAGAGCATCTCCCTATCCACTCTGTCCATTCCCTGCATAATTTTGTATGTCTCAATCATGTCCCCCATCAAGCGTCTCTTTTCTAGGCTGAAGAGGCCCAAACGCCGTGGCCTTTCCTCATAAGGAAGGTGCCCCAGCCCCGTAATCAAGTTAGTCGCTCTCTTTTGCACCTTTTCCATTTCCACTATGTCTTTTTTGAGATGCGGCGACCAGAACTGGACACAATACTCCAGGTGTGGCCTTACCATAGATTTGTACAACGGCATTATAATACTAGCCGTTTTGTTCTCAATACCCTTCCTAATGATCCCAAGCATAGAATTGGCCTTCTTCACTGCCGCCGCACATTGGGTCGACACTTTCATCGACCTGTTCACCACCACCCCAAGATCTCTCTCATGATCTGTCACAGACAGCTCAGAACCCATCAGCCTATATCTAAAGTTTTGATTTTTTGCCCCAATGTGCATGACTTTACACTTACTGACATTGAAGCGCATCTGCCATTTTGCTGCCCATTCTGCCAGTCTGGAGAGATCCTTCTGGAGCTCTTCACAATCACTTCTGGTCTTTACCACTCGGAAAAGTTTGGTGTCGTCTGCAAACTTAGCCACTTCACTGCTCAACCCTGTCTCCAGGTCATTTATGAAGAGGTTGAAAAGCACCGGTCCCAGGACAGATCCTTGGGGCACACCGCTTTTCACCTCTCTCCATTGTGAAAATTGCCCATTGACACCCACTCTCTGCTTCCTGGCCTCCAACCAGTTCTCAATCCATGAGAGGACTTGTCCTCTAATTCCCTGACTGTGGAGTTTTTTCAGTAGCCTTTGGTGAGGGACCATGTCAAACGCCTTCTGAAAGTCCAGATATATAATGTCCACGGGTTCTCCCACATCCACGTTGACCTTTTCAAAGAATTCTATAAGGTTTGTGAGGCAAGACTTACCCTTACAGAAGCCATGCTGGCTCTCTCTCAGCAAGGCCTGTTCGTCTATGTGTTTTGAGATCCTATCTTTGATGAGGCATTCCACCATCTTACCCGGTATGGATGTTAGGCTGACCGGCCTATAGTTTCCCGGGTCCCCCCTTTCCCTTTTTAAAAATAGGCGTGACATTTGCTATCCTCCAATCTTCTGGCACCATGGCCATTTTGAGGGACATGTTGCATACCTTAGTCAAGAGATCTGCAACTTCATTCTTCAATTCCTTAATAACTCTTGGGTGGATGCCATCAGGGCCCGGTGACTTATTGATCTTTAATTTATCAACGAGGTCTGAAACATCTTCTCTTTTAACCTCTATCTGACTTAACTCCTCAGTTAGGAGGGGCCGTTCAGGCAGCGGTATCTGCCCGTGGTCTTCTGCTGTGAAGACAGATGCAAAGAACTCATTTAATTTCTCTGCCATCTCTAAGTCTCCTTTTATCTCCCCTTTCCCTCCCTCACCATCCAGAGGGCCAACCGCTTCTCTGGCGGGTTTCCTGCTTCTAACATATTTGAAGAAGCTTTTATTATTTCCCTTAATGTTGCCGGCCATGCGTTCCTCATAGCCTCGCTTGGCCTCCAGTATCACCTTCTTACATTTCTTTTGCCACAGTTTATGTTCCTTTTTATTCTCCTCATTAGGGCAAGACTTCCATTTATGGAAGGAAGCTTCCTTGCCCTTCACAGCCTCTCTAACTTGGCTGGTTAGCCATGCGGGCACCCTCCTGGATTTAGTGGAACCCTTCTTTCTTTGCGGTATACACCTTTGCTGGGCCTCTATTACTGTTGTTTTAAGCAGCCTCCATGCACTCTGGAGAGATTGGACTCTTTTTACCCTCCCTTTCAACCTCCTTCGAACCAGCCTCCTCATTTGAGGGAAGTCCACCCGTCGGAAGTCAAGGGTTTTTGTTAGAGATTTGCCTGGTATTCTTCCCCCAACGTGCAGATCTGCAAGGTTGTGCAGATGTGATGCAGCAATGCCTAAGTCAGGAGATTTGTTTTAGCAAAGGTTCATCTTCCTAGTATCTGAGGCCTTGGGATGTATTGGATAAGTATTCTACCAAATTACATAATCTACTTTTTTAAATAAATGGATATTGGATAGCTTATGTAACTAACAGGATCATTTTTATCCTACCTCCTCCACAGCATAGCTGTTTCACCTCTTACCTGCTCATATGGAAGTTATATATTCATATCCTTTTGTTTAGCCAGTTGCATAGCAACTGAAGGCCACGTCTCACGGATGGCAGTGCACCTCAATGGAATTGTGCTAGTTCTCACATCAGAGCTTGCCAACTTAAGAGCAATTGGAAACAGAGGATATTTGAAAGAAACTCAGGTTTCTTTAACAAGTTATTCCTTCCATTTGAATCCTTTATAGTTTCCGCCTCATGTAGTATGGTGGAAAGCAAAGGATTAAAAAACCATGAAATGTAGGTCAAGAAAGCAAATACAGAATATGCAATAAATATATATTAAGATGCATTGTCAGGCTCCTGGTCAAGTTATACTTTTAGTGTTCATTCACACAGAATGAGCACAGTGGATGAAGAGGCAACGTTATTGGGAATATCTAGACCAGGTGTGTCAAACTTGTTTCATACCGAGGGCTGAATGGCTGAGGGCCAAAAGTGATGCCATTAGGCAGGAAGTGATGTCATTAAACCGGTCAAAACAAAAAATAAGCACTTTTTCACTTAGGAACTCATTAGCTGCAAATGACAGAAAACACACAAATCTTGATCATATTTCAAGACATGGGAGAGTCTAATTTTCATGTGGGCTGCCCTTTCAGCAGTGCTATCTCAGCACTGCTAAGCAGCTGAGAGCCCAAGGGCCTGATAAAAAGCTTCCGCAGGCCACATGCGGCCCCCGGACCTTATGTTTGACACCCCTATATATTGGTTTCAGTAGTCAAGTTTTCAGTTAATGCACACATTTTTCTCCTGCCAGCAACCAACCCACTCCCACTCTGCCTCAGGGAGAGACAATCCCAGGTAGTCAGTCCTCCTTGCAAACTTGAAGAAAAAACTCTTAGTCATGCATGCAACTCTTAGTTTTGCATGCAAAGGCATAACTGAAACTATCTGGATTGGGGAGCACTTCCAGCCTGGACCCAGGCACCCAAAGATCCTAGTGAAGACCATGTTTTAAGTGCCTTTGTGTATTCACGAACTATTCTCTCTTCTGCAATACCTGCTACATACTAAAATTCAGTATTGCCCTAAAGTTATGAATTGCAAAAAGTCTTCATGGTAGGGATTGGAAAAATATCTAACAGAGGTACAGTACTGTCTAATGCAGTGGTTCCCAAACTGTGCAGTGCTGTGGCAAACTTGAAGGGGCACCAGCACTCCCAGGCACTGCTATCTTGGCAGGGCTGTGATATTGTGAGATCTCAGAGTGCTGGTAGCTGTCTCATCTTCCCGGGGTGATATGCTGCTGCAAGAGAGCACCAAGAAAGAATTCCTGTGACAATAAGGGCCCCGGGAACTGCTGGTCTAATGTCACATGGCTCTTGTTACAAGTCTGTACCAGCTGAGCTGGTACTTTTATAGGTAGTGTAAAGGTGCTGTTTAAGACAACCCATATTGTTGCCCAAGCTGTTTATTCTATGAAATATTTGAAACTTAAGAATTCAAAACTATTATGGATGATCAGAGATTTGGTCTCCTCATAACAGTTAATTAAGAAATGTCATTTCTGTCACAAAATCAGAGGTTTCCATTTTTCAAACTGATAGCACAGTGAAGAATCACAATTTTTAGAGATCCGGAAATAATTTCATCAGCATACAGACAGTAGAGACAGTGTGAAAACCTGCACAGTATAAAAGAGAGAAAAGGTAAAAATCCTAAACACAAACATTTGCCTGTGATTTGCTCTTAGAAGCAGTTCACTAATTTCAGTGGGTTTATTTATAGAATTAAAAACAGAATTTTGTCATTGCTAAAGGATAAGGCAAAGACACCCACTAATTGGCATGTTTGTTTATTTGTCAGTTGGTGAAAAGTCCATTGTGTACGCAGCAAAACAAAATCTGAGCATCAATTATTCCTATGCAACCCAACTGTGGGCAATGGTCTCTGCAGCAACCATTACAGTACTTAACTAAACATACAAAACATGCTATATGAAAAAAATACTAATGAACTACATGTATTAAATACTGAAAAAAGGTTTACATTTTTATTATAATTTATTTTATTTAACAATCTAAGAAGTTTGCAGCCATCAGCAATTCCAGTGCAATTTCAGGTGCAATTGGAAATTCAGGAATCTCTGTGGAGCTGTTAGTGTAGCGAACCTTGTAGGTAAAATACATGCATACTTTGGATAGGACATGGGAAGGAATCTCTCTGAAATTCACTTCATTTGTTTCATTTTCAGCAAACTGTCCTGTATGTATAAAAAACAGAGAGTAAATGAGTATACAGATCTTCCAGTAACAAAACATAAAAACAAAATTGCATATCTTATTTAGAATATGCAGTCCATTGCAGCCGGAACCTGGAAATTTTAAGTGTGTTCTGTCTCCTTTATGTTTTTAAATCCCTTTAAATTTTGTTCATGTAGAAGAACAAAGTTTCCAAATTAGTTAATATTCTCCTTGAAATGTTTTATTCTATGTTTCTCCTGCTAGACCAGATCTTGTGGTGGCCTTTACCTGAATGATGATATTGCAGGCTGAGAACAGTACTATTAATAGTGACAGTGAAATTATTTTGAATTGTGAAGTTGTTGCATCTGTATATAAAAAGTTAAAATGGCAGTGCCCTTTTCTCTTCTAATACATAGG
Source organism: Tiliqua scincoides (assembly GCF_035046505.1). Lineage (NCBI taxonomy): Eukaryota > Metazoa > Chordata > Lepidosauria > Squamata > Scincidae > Tiliqua > Tiliqua scincoides. The sequence goes on along the minus strand of NC_089824.1, from coordinate 36,925,292 downwards.
GTGAGGTTCCAAAGAACAAAAAAAAAAAAACCACCGCAGAACCCTGCCCATAAATCGACCCCACAGATAAGTCGAGGGCAACCATGTCTTGAACGATAAGTCTTGAACGAACAACCATGGAATTTTCTATGACCCTTGGATAAGTCGGGGGTGTTTTTAAACTTAGGGGGGTGTCTGACTATAGTTTTGTCTGATTTTACTCAAGGCCAGATCCTGAAAAATAACCCACCACTAATTGTTACCTAAGAACTGTAGTCTCTAATTTATTAAAAACATAGTAAAAGATATTCTTTTTAAATTCTGGTCTTCATCACCTTTTTGTAAGCACTATCAGAGTAAGTGCACTGTAAACAACATACCAGTAAAACAGTGGTTCCCAACCAGGTATTCATGTACTCCCAGGGACACTCAACAGGACCTTTAGGGGTACTTGAAAAAGAATGGAATAATGATAGAAAAAGGCAGGTCATGCTCCAGAATGCCTGGCAAGACAGGGATGGCTTGCAAGGACCAGCAAGGCAGGAAGGAAAGTAGCTAGCTGGCTGTGAAAGCCCCACCAATAGCTAGTTTTTGGTCATCAATTCATGTATGAACCAGTGATTGAAAACCAGCACAGTAAAAAAGCTGAAACATAATATGGAAAGTGATCAATCACCCAGAATTGCTCAGCACACTTCTGGTGCAAAGCAGTGCAAAGGCAGAGTCTTCTGTTCTTCAAACAGGTAAAAAGAGAAAATATGTGATGAATATATGAAGTCTGGGCTTTCATATGGAGGAGAAGAGGGCTTGTATTATTACAAACATTTTGCTAATAGGAAGTGTACAATTTATGGAAATGGGCTGCCAAGGGATATGCAAGTGAAAAAGGTTGAACCATGAATCAAATCCACCTTTAAGGTGTCTGGTGTGTTAAGCCAGAAGCTCTACATACAGTATATAACTCATGCCTGGGAGTGTGAAATTCAATTCACAGCAGAGAGATGCAGCTGCATATATTTGCAACCCTTTTTACTGAGAAGTAGACCCACTGCTTTCCATGGGTGTTATTCTTAAGTAAGGGTGCATTGAATTGTAGCCTGCTTCAGATGGAAAGGAGGATTCCCATCCTGGTGTTTCAAAAAACAGACCTGCTCTGCAGGCATTTGCAAAGCAGAACCAGGCTGCAGCGGAAGGAAGGAGAATAAAAGGTTAACAAATTGCTTCTAAGGAGCTGTGCCTGCCTGCTGCTTGAGAAACTTGGTGCCTGTCTGCCACTTGAGAAAGGAAACTGTTCAGAGTTGAAAGGCTTTGCCCTCTGATTGACCTGGAGATAAGATGAAGTGATAATTTGAGCTTGATTACTTGGCAAAAATTTCAGGTACTATAGGCGAGTATCTATGGTACTTTGAATGTCTTCTTACTATGCTTTCAAACACAAATGTGAATGATGGGCCAAATCTATCTATTCAGAGCAGTGGTTCTCACACTTTTAGCACTAGGATGCACTTTTTAGAAGGAGAATCTGTCAGGACCCACCAGAAGTGATGTCATGACCAGTAGTGACATCATCAAGCAGGAAATTTTTTAACAATCCTGGGCTTCACTTCTACCCACACTTACCCAGGCGTAAGTCTCAGTGACTATCATTGTTAAAAGCATATACATAGTAGCCTGTTATAAGTATATATCTGTCAGGTGTCATCAAATGCAGTCACATGCCATGGTAGCATCATATTAAAAATAAAATATTGAAATGAATGGCTCATAAACTCCCTAGTGGGTCTTGACCCACAGTTTGAGAAATGCTGATGTAGAGAGTGGGAGTTGATTTTTAGGACCCTGCTGAATTCTATGCACACATACCTCAAAGTAAGTCTAACTGAAATCAATATATCTTATTTCTCAGTAAACATGTACAGAACTTCACTGTGAATCCGTACATGGAGTACAAGCATCTGGCACAAAATGCAATGATGTGTGTATCTAGTGTGTTTACGGAATTTGTGGTGGTCTACATGTGTTGGTCTATTGTCAAATTAAATTTTCTTGGGGTTCATTTGACTACAAAATCTAAACAAAAATGATGCTTTTTCTCTATTTCTAAATGACATGGGTTAAATTAGCATGTTTAATCACTCATGTTTAATCACTATCTACGGAATGTCTCAGAGGTATACACTCAAAGAAAGCAACAATTTTGACAATAGTTTTGTACACTATGTGGTGTATTTATTGTATTCCATTCTGACAATTTTTAAGCTCCTTTTAAGTCACTTATATTTGTGTAATATCCATTTTTAATATGGTTATTGCTCCCAATTTTTCAGAGAGAAAAAACCATGTATTTTGCAAGATACTTGTAAACAGCTCTTTGAAACTGATGCTAGTTTGTAAAAGACCAACTTGCCTTCCATATGCCCAATCAAGTTTGCCAAGGCTTTTGTTTTAGGAATAAAATTCAGTAACACTCAGCTCCTATAAAAAAGTTTCATGTATACTTATCTGCTCAATTTGTGGTTATATCAACAAAATGCTAGGATATCTAGAATTTTTGAAAGAAGGCACTATTATGCAGCAATTCCCAATTAATCTATTTATTGGAAATAAATTCTACTTAGCTTAAAAAGGCATTATACAATCTAGCTTTGTGTACTAAAGAGATCTGTAGTGAATTTTGTTCATACTGCGCTTGCTAACATGAAATAATCTTTGAGATTAAATGAATTTCTGCACCTAGGAAACACAATCCTATTTGAAGATAAAAATCACAGCTCAAGATAAATGCAATACCAAGATATAAAGCCTAGCCGCTGCCCCCCCAGACTCATTCACAGAAATAGTTTTTCCAAGAATCACATTAAATTCCTCTGAATATTCACATACTATTTCAGAGTTAACTACATACTGTGATCACTCTGTTCCCCAATTACATTAAGTAACTTTTCCCCCATTTATTTCAGAATACATACTTTCCAACAAAAAAGGTAGTCTATACAGCAAAAGAAATAAAAACAAGGTTCCCTGTCCAAAGGGACCCACAATCTAAACAGAAACACAAGGGAGACAAGTTGTAATAAAGTGCTTCTCACAATCAGAGCTTAGTTTCCAAGACAGCAGACAACCTATGGAAGTGCAGTCTACAAGGAAGGCTTGAAGAAACAAGTTCATTATTATTCTTAGAGGGAAGAGTGCTGCCTGAGTGACACAAACATGGGGTACAGTCCATCAACATTGGAAAGTTGCATACTGATAAGGAGATATCCAAGGCGGGACTACTAATCCTCAGCCTATGAAAGCCAAGCACCACCAGCAGAAAGGAAACAGTGTGTCAGGTCACTAAAATGTTCTGTCTGCTACCCAATAAATTACATGTATGCGCAATAGTTACATGCAACTCCAAGTCTTAATGAGATAGCTCATTAGCAGTCACTCTCTCACAGATGCAGAATGGCCACAAAAAGCAATAGACACAGATAACCTTCCCTTCCCAGCATCCCTGCTGGCTTCAGGGTACTCCTTTGAATGAGACTCAGACTTACACAGAAGTAACACTTCTATTGCCAACTGGTGAATAACGATGGGAATATTTCCCAGATTCTAAATCTGGGAAATAGTAAGTATTCCAGATGCTAATCTGCTTTTTTTCTTCTTCTTTTCTTTCAGGGTAATACATTGTATTTCAAACTGAATTAAAAAGGACCTTCCTTCCATATTTGCCACCTGATATAAAGGAAACTATCACAATAAGTATGCTTGGACTGGATAGTAGGATTGGATTGGACTGCAATCCTACTAACCTGGGAATCAGCTCCAAGTAATACAGTGGGACTTTACCAAGTAAATAGGCTTAGGAGTGTGATGTTAGAATCAATTTTGTTCTCATATTCAGAACCTATTGTTCCGACCACAAAACCCATCCACTACCAGTTACTATTTTTATGAACCAAAAGGGCAAGGTAAGTTTGAATTATGTAAGAAAGCAGATCTTCGAGCAAGGTAATCTTACAGCACAAGCCTACGCATGTCTATTCAGCAGTAAGTCCCAATGTGTTCAATGAGATGTACTCCCAGGAAAAGGTATATAGGATTTCAGCCTTACAAACTCAACCGTAGTTGCATACAAGGACCTTTCAAGCAATATTGATAAAGCTATAATTTTCAAAATTTGTTTAAATTGAAGACATTTGTGGATTCCTATTATCCATACCATGGAAAAACATATGTTTGATAGAGATGGACATACAAAAATCACAATGCTGGATTGTTTAATAGAGACCCTGGGAAACTGGTTTTGCAGATCACTCAAATGCTCATGTTACATGCACAAAACCAAAAACAGAAATCCAAAAACCTGTTGAAAAAAACAACACCACAATTTGTTATACCTACCCGGGCCACTCAGCATAGCTTTTATTGTTCCTGATGTGAGTGCATGCTCTCTTTTGACAATGAATTCATGGCCATCAGAGGATATCAACTTCACATACATAGCATCAGGGCCTTCACACCCACCATATGTTTTCTCTTCTCCATCTACAATACACAATTATTATTGCTACTTCAATTTTTATCTATTAGCAGGCTTGAGAACCAAAACCTTAACACTGAATTAAATACAAACATGTTACAAAGATTCAAACAAGAACCATTTCTTCAGCACCTTCTCATTGAGTATTCAGTTCTGAATAGGTTCTAGTCTATTACTCTGAAATCCTTAAAACAGTATATCTTCCTGTTAATGTTCAAACTGAATGTAACAGTTTTATCACACATAAATATAACCATGCAGCATTAACAGCTTCACCTAGAAGCATGTGAAGGATTTATTTTATTTTAGAATCATAGACAAACTAGTAGACAACTGACTGCTTGTATTCCTCCTCCCACATAGCTGTTGTTATATATACAGGGCCAGCCTTAGGAGCTGCGGGCCCGAATGCAAAATGTTTTTGCGGAGGGGCACTCCCCAAGGGGAATGAGAATGAGTGGCAGTGGCATCACCACCGACTGTTTCTGGAGGGAGCCAATTTCAAGTTGATCAGACCCAGGGCGGGCAGGAGGCTAGGCTGCACATGGCAAAGTTCCACCTGCTTTGCTCTCCTCATGATACCCCAGCATGGAAGTTTCCATGGCAGAGTGTTAGCTACAGAGCAAGGTACTGGCTGCAGCCACTCCACCTGCCACCCCAGTAAAGGGCCCCTCCAGACGCATGGGCCAATTTGGCCAAAATGGTCAAATTGCCCTAAGGACGGCCATATGTATATATCAGATATAACTAATATTTTTTTGAAAGAGCTAATCATTAAATGCACGTACAAATTTCACCACACAATACAAAGTGGATTATAATAGTGACAATAAAATAGAGGTTTAATATATTTCTTCCCATATTTCCTCCAATTTCTTCCTATATTCTTCATGCTTTCTGGTCAATTTTCTAGTACACTCTAGAATTTTATTTCTAAAACTTTTATTTGCTTTAATCTGCAAGAACAGATTTCTAGCAAGATAAAAAACCTTAATTTATGCAAGATTATAGGCTTTAGTGTCAGGAGTAGGTGGGAATTAATACACTGAAGGAAATTAAGAGTCAATGAAAAAGTATACATACTGCAGCACCACAATTTTTGCTGTAATCAAACTTCTTTAGACACTTTACCAAAGCATAGTCAAAAATGAAAACAGAATTATATAGTATGAAGAGCATGCTTATGAATCTAAGGTGCTTTTGATGAATATTTCCCCCCAATATACTTACCCATTTTTTCTTATCAAATGGTTAATTTTTTGCCTTAGCAGCTTTTGCAATAAGACCTGAAAACAAATGGAAAAGTACATACTTGTTCAGTTTCAATACTAAAAGCAAACAATGTTGTCTGGTGTCAAGATAAGGTCCCCAACAGCAGTCCTTTCTATAGCTCATATGGAAGCAAAATTAAAGCATGACTTGGCTGTGTTTACTGTGCCACAGTACTACCTTAAACACAGATATTCATGAATACATTAACTATCACCTAGTTTGAGACCAAGGTTATCCAAGAATCACAACTGTGCAATTTCCAAGGGTAAGCCCATCTGAGTATCTTGTAGTCAGAGAAACTGCTGATACATTCCAACTCTAATAAGCATGTTTTCAGGCTGTGCCCCAAACTTTAAAGATGTCTGTACTAGTTTAAGGTTTAATATTTTGTCCTGCTTTTTCAAATCGCGCTTCAGCCAGATGCCAGCACACCAAGGGGTAAGTGTAATCAGAAAGGCTTGGAGAGAACCAGTCACTCTCACATGCCCAGATAACTTTAAGATTAGACTATTGTAAGTGCAGTTTAGGCTGGGCTGAACTTGAAAACAGTTCACAGCCTTATAATGCAAACCTGTGTGTGACTAACATGCTTAACGGTGCAATCCTCACCAGCAGTTATGCCGGCATAGGAGGCTCTGGAGGGTCGCAAATGTGCCGCAGAGCATTCAGCTGCGCCAACGTGTGGAGGCAGGCAAAAGCCTCCGCAGATGCTCCCGCACCACCGCTTGGGTCGGCACTCTCGCGCCAATGCAAGAGGCAAAGGTAGGTGTGGGGGGCGTGGGGAGGGGGCATTTCTGGGCGGGGGAGTGCGGGCGATGGGCAGCCCCAGGGGCAGGTGCACAGGGAGCCAGGGGCAGGGCTGGGACCCAGCGGTTGTGCCGGATCCCAACCCCCATCCCTGGAGAGAACAGAGCGGCTTCCAGTCGCTCCACTCTCCGTGGACTTGCGCCACCTCCAGAGGTGGTGCGGGTCCAAGAAGACCCATAGGGGCACTCAGCCCTTACCCAGAGGTAAGGGGAAGAGCTTCCCCTTGCCCATGGCTGAGCCGCTGCACCCAACGAACCTGCGTTGGATGCAATGCAAGCCTCCTGGCTTGCCTGCTCCAGCGCAGGTTTGGATTGCGCCCTACGTCCCACTGTGTTTCAATGGGACTTATTTTCAGAAAGTATGCACAGCTTAATGGTCCAGAATGAGGGTGCCCAACTCTTGGTCAGGATCTGCCACAGCATATATAAGAAGCTCCACAGGTTACTTATTTCCAAGCTCAATTCAAAGTCCTAGTTCTTACCTTGAAAGCCTCAAATGGCTTGGTCACTTCTCTCATATGTAATTCTTCACCTCTTTAAATCATATATAGAAGGCTTGCTCCATATACCTCCTTTCAGAGGTTACCATCTACTAGGAGGCACTTCTGTTATAGAACCTTCATTGTAGAATACCCTCTCACCACTCCTATGAGGCCTACTTGCCTATAGATCTGATCTACTTTAATTCTCCTGGATTTCTGAAGTCAGAAGGATGAACATTTTCAGTGTTTTACTCTTTGGTTTTTAAATATATATATATATTAAGAATTAGAACGTTAATTGTTCCATGAAATAAAATTATACTGTTGTTAAACGCCTGGATGATCTGTGTTGCTGAAAAGTAGCAAACACAAAACAAAAATAAAAAGAAATGAAATCACAAGCACAGTATTGTGGAAACAACACACTTTTCAGCCATGGGGAGAGGCCGTTATGGAATGCAAGTCAGAAGGGGCAAAAAGTGATAATAAAAGTGGCATCAGTCACTATATTATCTGAGTTCCTAATTTATAGGTAAAATTAAAGCAAAGGGTAAAATTAAATATTTGTAGTCTGCAGCCGGTTCTATTCATTTGTATGTTTGTGGTAAATAAATGAACTCGGTAACAATGTATTTGGGACTTTTAAGGCCCAATTCTAGCCAACTTTCCATCGCTGATGCTTCTATGCCAATGGGGTGTGCACTGCATCTTGCAGTGGGGGCGCAGTCATGGAGGCCTCTTCAAGGTCAAGGAAGATTTGTTCCCTTACCTCAGGGCTGGATTGATGCTGGATAGGATTGGGACCATAATTTAGTTAAACATTCCTTACCTGAAGAGAAGAAACACCTTTACCCTCCCCCCCCACTGGTATAGCTAATAACAAGGCCCAGTATAAGGACATGCAGATCAAAAGGAAAAGAAAGGAACATGGTTTGGGGGCACTTACTATGCTTTAAGAACTCCTAAAGGGAGAGGAACCAGGGAAGAAAAATGCAACACAAAAATTTCAAGAAAATTCACAGTTCCTTTAGAGAAACACATTCATTCATACTGTTCAGATGTGATTGGAGGGCAGGAAATGCTCACCCACTGCCTATCCAATGGATTAAAAAAACACAAACCCACCATTTATTCTTTAACATGAGCTCTCAGAATCAAAGTGAAGCATCAGGGAGGCCCTTTGGCCACACTTTCAAGAACCTAATACATTAGCAGGGCTTCATGCACGCATGTTTTTTCTGTATGATTTTTTTTGTAAGTTCTGTGCTAGGATAACAATCTTCACACTGATAGTTAAACTCTGCCACAAACATAAAAGCTGCAAATTTGCATATACAGTATTTTTTTTGCCTTAGCCTACTTTTAAACAAACAATAAAAACAAATAATGTTTGCTTGCCACATGGAGAGCCAAAGAATAAAGTTAGACATGGAAGTGTCAACTCCTAGAAACCCCGCCCAGCCTCCCACTACCATATGCACATCTTGATTCTACGATTTCATCAGACATTGTCCACACACTTTTAAGTTTTAAGGTCTACCTGCCTGGTTTTATGGGCCACAGTTTTATAATTTTTTAAAAAGATGGGATTCTCCTAAAAATTAAGATTCAAGATAGTGATTTCTACACTCAATATCAAATACTGCATCGTAATTACGAGTACATGAGAACACCTAGCAATATTTTAAAACAGAAATTTGCTATTAGTTATGTTTTCAAACATGTTACTTCAGAATTTTGCAAAAAAAACTATTCACATTTAAAAAAATCCTGTACTCAAAACAAGGTGAATGAGTTCTCTTTCTTAAATGTCTAAATTTTCAGGCCATGCTTCAGCTTCCTGCTTTGTCATGCCATTCCCACAACATCCCTTTCCAATCTCAAGAGTCTCTTCCAACATGATGGCTACAAACATTTCACTTCCCTAAGAATAAAAGATCAACAATATAACAAACTCCACCTCTGCTTAAAAAAAAACCTTTCCATTATTTCAAAATATTAACTGATGAGTTATGCAAATACTGGGGAAGAGAAAATAGAGTAACTTTTCCCACAAGGAGTGGAAGTGATGCAAGTTTTCATTTCTGTTGAAATACAGTATTGCAACACTTGACTTCAGATGAACACACACACATCACTGAGAGTCTGATCATTCATGTTTAAGCTCAGGCTGAAAGGCAGAAGCTCTCCAGGTATTCAGGCTGGGGTCTTTCCCAGCCTGACTCAGAAGTGATTGTGATTAAACCTGGGATCTTCTGCATGGAAACCTTTACCACTGAGCTTCAGTCACTCCCTAAGATGTCCTCAGATTTACAGAACACTCTTTTGGGTTGTGCTTATACTGTGGAAGAATAATGTTTTGGGTCAGATAATGACATGCTACACAACACCAATCAAGTTTCCCCTCCCGCCCACACTTTTAAATGGATTGTTTTGCTTCCAGAAATCTGAAAGATAGGTTTAGGACTTCCTTACTCATGTCAACAGACAACAGGAAGAGAAGTTTCTTTCTTCAAAGTACGAAAGAGTAAATGTTCAAAATATATAAGAACAAATTTATCTGCTCCTTTTGCACATGGCAACACATTTTAATCTCCTACCTCACCTCAAGATAGTTACAGACAGATCTATTGACACTAGCTTTGTTTTCACACTATCAGAAGACTGTTGTATCCTAACAGCTGTTTAGCCAATGCAGCTTGGGTTGATTCCTGGTTCCACTTCCCTGTTTCCAGTTCTGAGTTCCTTACTGAAATCAAAGGTGTGAGAATTACATGAGCGTATTCACTAATAGTATTCTATTTACATGCAATGAAATATAGGTGCAACCTTTTTATACACTGATTTTTTTATCTGCAGATTTATCTCAACATGAATGGGGGTGGAATTCAAAGTCACACACATCTTTGCCCCGAGCTACTGTCTTGCTCTGTTTCAAGGCAGCCCAAAACACTGAAAAAAGGCTACACCTCGCACAGGCTCAGAAATAGCCCTGGAGCCATGGAAGAGGCTCTGGAAGATTGTGTGTCTTGAGAAGGAACAGAAAGACTCCTGTATCCCCTGAGCCATCAAAGAGGCTGAAGAGGGGAAGCCAAGGGAAAAACCTCTTGCCAGAATAGGTGCAGCAAGGTGGAGCACATGCCCGCATGCTCACTCAGGCACTCACTCTCTCTCACACACACAGGGGCAATTGTGGTATTAACAGAGGGCATTGCTTAAAAAACCCAGGGAGTGTTTGCCTAATTCCCCCCTCCTTCAGACTGAGGTGGTGCAGGTTCTCTGTGCTCCAGCCTACACAAACAAAACAGTGCAGCAAGCAAGTCATCCCAGCAATCCAAACCATGAGATTTAGGGTACAATCCAATCCACTTTCCTGGGAGTAAGTACTATTGACTAGAATGGGACTTACTTCTGAGTAGACATGCATAGGAGTGGGCTCTGAGGCTGCAATCTTCTCCACACTTTCCTAGGAATAAGCCCCATTGATTATAATGGGACTTCTGAGTAGGCAGACATAGGACTGGGCTCTCAGGCTACAACCCTATCCACACTTTCCTGAGAGTAAGCCCCATTGACTACAATGGGTTTACTTCTGAGTAGAAATGCATATGACTGAGTAGAAATGCAAAAGCTCAGCATCCTACCTACGAAAGAAGCGGGGACAGCGGGCAATAGGGAGGGCTGAGTACGGAGTGGAGAGGCAACCGACAACCGCTGTCTTAGTTTCCTTTCATCCACAAGTGTCAGGCTGTAGCACTATTTGCTTAATTGTATGCAATCTGTGTAACTCTATGCAATCTGTGTAAAATCATGTCATTTCCAGGTCTGATTTAGCAAAATGTAGATTTTCCCTATCGAAGAGGTTTAGGGAAAAAACCCTGGCACATAGAAAGGTTCCACCTGTACATTCAAATAAATTTTAGATAATGACAAACTGAATAAAGAACTGTGACTTGATCACATCCATAGCCCAAGATAACTTTTGGATCACTTGATATTGTATGCCCACGGGGATGCTATCCTGGACAAGCTACTCTAGCATGATGCCAGATACAAGACTTCATAAGTGCTCAATGAGTCAACAGCTTAAACAGAGTGCGCTGAGGCACCTACATATTCACCTACAAAAATAGAACTGAAAATATGTCAACTCTGCACCCCAAAATATGCAATTAGTTTTATGGCAGAGCAATGAAAACAGACCCCTTTCATTCTCAAAAAAATCAGAAGTGTGCCGGTCTTGTTGCATTTCAGTGCTTGTAAATAAAGAGGTATAGGTTTGTTCAATCCTCTGGCCAGAGATACAACACTCACATGCTAACGAAATAATAGGTAGAGCTGCTTAATTCTCATTTTACATCTGACTTCTCCCATATGGGAAAGGTGGTCCAACCTAACAGTAGCACTAAAAAAGAATCAGGAGTATCAGGACTTGTTATGTAAAGAAGTGTAAGGGAACACACTGAGTTACTCTAAATGAATTTAAGTTCCCAGGATCACATGATCTACACTCCAGGATACTGAAGAAGCATCAGTGTGTTTGTAATACTGAAGAAGCTTGCAGATGCAGTCTTGGAGCTGCTGTCTGTCACCTTGAGAACTCCAGAAAAATGGAAAAAGTGCCTGCAGGCCCACCTGTGAGGCCAACTTAAGTATTCACCTCAGGCAGTGGATTAGTGGGAAGGTGCTCATCATCTACTTGCCTTGCTGCTCTTCACTCTCCTTCCACTCCCTAAATTGGAAAAGGAAGAGGGGGGACAAAGAGGGAGCAGAAATGTGAAAGAGGGGAGAGTGCTGAACTAAAACATTGGAGAGGGGGAGAAGCAGAGGCTGGCACATCTTCGAATTGGGGGGCGGAGGCAGCATCTGGCATCCCACCTCAGGTGTTGAGAGGTCTTGGGTCAGCTCTGGGCACCTGGAGATAATCAAATATCACCCCCAGCTTTAAAACAAGGGGAAAGGAAAATCCAGGAAACGGCAGTCTAATATCAATATCCAGAGAGATCCTGGAATAGATTAAACGGAATATCTGTTCACTTAGAATCTTTAGGGGTGATTTCTAGGAGCCCGCAAGGGTTCGTCAAGAACAAGATATACCACATGAATCTCAACTTCTTCTGTGAGAGTGACTAGTAGTGCATCTGACAATGGGAATGCAGTGGACATTATGTATGTAGATTTCAGCAAATAATTTGACAAAGCCTTCCATGATACCCTTTGGGATAAAATTATATAATGAGGGCTATATGGTACTACTGTTAGGTTGGCTGAACATCTGTCTCTAATGAGTGCTACTAAATGGCTCCTTGTCAACCATCCTGGAGGAAAGTTATCAAGCAGAGTGCCACAGGCTTCTGTCATGGGCCCTGTGCTATAAACATATTTATAAATAACCTGAATGATTGAGAAGAGGGCTGCTATCAAATCTGCAGGGAGGGGGCAGGACAGCTAACACCCTGGAACCCTTAATCAAGATTATCTTGACAGGCTTGATCATTGGGACCATAACAAAAAGATAAAGTTCAAGAGAAACAAATGTAAAATATTACATATGGGAACAGACAGAAAAAGAATCAGAGGCACATGTACAGGACGGGGGAACCTGGCTTGGCAGCAGCATGTATAAAAAAATCTAGATGCTTTACGGCACAATCCTATGGATCTCTATTCAAAAGTAAGTCCCATTGTATTAAGAATGTAAGAAGAGCCCTGCTGGATCAGGCCATAGGCCCATCTAGTCCAGCTTCCTGTATCTCACAGCGGCCCACCAAATGCCCCAGGGAGCACACCAGATAACAAGAGACCTGCATCCTGGTGCCCTCCATTGCATCTGGCATTCTGACATAGCCCATTTTCAGTGTTCAGTGGGGCTCACTCCCAGGAAAGTGTATAAAAGATTGTATTCAGAGTACCACAAGCTGATGCAGTGTGATGCAGCTGCCAAAAGTGCTAATGTAGTACTAGGATGCATTAACAGAGGCAGAGTCTAACTCATGAGATGCAATAGTGCCATTTTATTTTGCACTAGTCAGACTTCATTTGAATACTGTATCCAGTTTTGGGCACCACATTTTAAGGACACCGTTAAGCTGGACTAGGTTTAGAGTAGAGCAACTATGATGGAGTTGCTCTACTCTGATGGTGAGGAGTCTGGAAACTAAATCCTATGAGGAAAGTTAAAAGTGCTTGGCATGTTTAGTCTGGAAAAAGAGAATACTAAGAGGGGATTTAATAGCCATCTACAAGTAACTGAAGTGCAGTCATATAGAAAGAGGAATGGACTTACATTCTGTGGTTTTTGGGGGCAGGACTAAAACTAATGAAGGGAAGAAGATTTAGACTAAACATGAGGAAGAATTTAAGTTCAATAGCTGCCTGGCATTGGAACAGTCCACCTTGTACAGCTGTGGGCTCTCTCTCTCTCATTGGAGGTTGTCAAACAGAGGCTGGATGGCCACCTGTCAGGGATGCTGCAGTTACTTGCACTGAAGAGGGGGTTGGACTAGATGATCTCAAATCTCCCTTCCAACTCTATGATTACTTGCTGCTAACATTCAGGCAGAATAGGGAGAGACATATTTGTCAGTTCAGTTGTATTTAAAATAAAACAGTCTCCAAGCATAAGTTATTCTTCCCTTAAAACGACCAAACAACTCTACCTGTTCTCTATACTGAAAGTGCAGAGACAGCAAACTAGGTATAAAGCTTGTCTAAAATGAAACACAAAGAGTTTCAGGAGGTCTGGGCAGGAGGTCTGGTCTAGAGGGTAGAGCCTCCATTTGCCTGAAGATTAACATCCACAAGGTCGCCAGTTCGAGGCCACCGGCACCGTGCGACCTTGAAGCAGCTGACAAGCTGCAGCTGAGCTGTTCCATCTGCTCGGAGCGTGGGAGGATGGAGGCCAGAATGTTAAACCAGATCGGAGTGTAACAGCTTGAATGTGGTGGTTCTTGAAAGAGAGAACCTTCTTTCAATTTGTAAAAATCCCTGCGTGGATTTAATAAGCCTGCCTGTGTAAACCGCCTTGAATAAAGTCTTGAATAAAGACCAAGAAAGGCGGTATATAAATACTGTATATTATTATTATATTATTATATTATATTAACTACACAAGACACAAATTCATTTTCATAAATTGCAATATAATGGAGGTACCTTCCACTAAATGATGAGAGTCTCCATACTTGTACAGAGCAACAAGTACAAAACCTATGAAGGAGGAATCTATGGTGCAATTTATAAAGGAGGCCACTACCTACACATAGAAATATTCATGGAATATTCAACCATAGTCAAACAATAGGTGCTACATCAACAATATTCATTCTGTGAATTGCCAAGTGTCTCAGAGCTACATGTTACTGATTAGATTTGAAACAGCCTGCCTCTCTGAGAAGTACAATGACTAAAAAAAATCATCAAGAACATAAAATTTCTGGACCGTATATCCCATTTCAAGTTGCAGTAGCTCTGACCCTGCTAAGGAAAGGGAGGGAGAAAAAAAAAAACCAGGAATGGATAAAGTGAGGAAAAACCCCTTTGGTCCTCATGTACCACAAGTGATTTATCTATGTGCCACCAAGTGCCAACTATGTAACTATTCCCCAGTACGAAAGTGTTGGCTCAACAGGAAATCTTTGCTAACACTCATGCTTTTGTCCACTCCTTCTCACAGCAAAAAAAGAAAAAGAAAAAAATGAATCCACTGCAAGTTAATATACAACCATTTTGCCTTTCAACAAAAGTTTGGATGATATCATCTTCGGAGCTCTACCAGACTTATGGCTAGAAGGTTTGATCACAGTAGAAGTTACTGCCAAGTAAACATGTATAGGATTATGTTTAACTTTTCTACTACATAGAAGTCTCCAGCTCTCTGTGCACCTCCAAGTAAACGCTATCGGCCTCTGGTGAACTTCCAAACAAATATATGGTGACCCATTAGTAAACTCAGAATGCCAGGTGCAGGGGAATGACAACAGGATGCAGATATCTTGTTGTCTTGTGTGCTCCTTGTGGAATCTGGTGGGCCACTGTGAGCTACAGGAAGCTGGACTGGATAGGCCCTTAGTCCAAACCAGTTGGGCTCTTCTTAAGTTCTTAAACTGTTAAAGGATTCTACTCTACTCAGTTGAATGTACTGGTGTTAAAATTGTCATCACAGGCCCAGCTTCAGAAATAATATGGCTGGACAGCAGAGACAGGGCCTTTTTGGTGGTCTTATTTTTATTTTGGATTACCCTATATTATGACCGCTTTAATAATGTAGCAAGTCACCTAAGAACATCAGAAGAGCCCCAATGGATCAGGCCAAAGGCCCATCTAGTCCAGCTTCATGTATCTCACAGTGGCCCACCAGATGCCTCAGGGAATATACAACAATAAATCTGCATCCTGGCGCGCTCCCTTGCATCTGGCACTCTGAGGTAGCTTACTTCGAAAATCAAAACATTGCACATACCCATCATGGCCAGTAACCTGTAATAGAGTTTTCCTCCAGAAATTTGTCCAATCCCCTTTAAAAGGCATCTAGAACAGATACCATCAACACAACCTGCGGCAAGAAGTTTCATAGACTAATTACATGCTGGGTAAAGAAATATTTGTTTTTGTCTGTTCTAACTCTTTGAAGACTCAGTTTAGGTAGATGTCCCCTGGTTTTGTTGGTTTGAGAGAGAAAAGAACATCCCTCTATCCGCTCTATTCATCCCCTGCATATGTCTCAATCATGTTCCCTCAGGTGCTTCACAGACCACAAAGGAAGGAAGAGGATGGTGAGGGAGGGAAAGGGGAGATAAAAGGAGACTTAGAGATGGCAGAGAAATTAAATGAGTTCTTTGCATCTGTCTTCACGGCAGAAGACCTCGGGCAGATACCGCTGCCTGAACGGCCCCACCTGACCGAGGAGTTAAGTCAGATAGAGGTTAAAAGAGAAGATGTTTCAAACCTCATTGATAAATTAAAGATCAATAAGTCACTGGGCCCTGATGGCATCCACCCATGAGTTATTAAGGAATTGAAGAATGAAGTTGCAGACCTCTTGACTAAGGTATGCAACTTGTCCCTCAAAACGGCCATGGTGCCAGAAGATTGGAGGATAGCAAATGTCACGCCTATTTTTAAAAAGGGAAAGAGGGGGGACTCGGGAAACTATAGGCCGGTCAGCCTAACATCCATACCGGGTAAGATGGTGGAATGCCTCATCAAAGATAGGATCTCAAAACACATAGAGAAACAGGCCTTGCTGAGGGAGAGTCAGCATGGCTTCTGTAAGGGTTAAGTCTTGCCTCACCAACCTTATAGAATTCTTTGAAAGGTCAACAGGCATGTGGATGCGGGAGAACCCGTGGACATTATATATCTGGACTTTCAGAAGGCGTTTGACACGGTCCCTCACCAAAGGCTACTGAAAAAACTCCACAGTCAGGGAATTAGAGGACAGGTCCTCTCATGGATTGAGAACTGGTTGGAGGCCAGGAAGCAGAGAGTGGGGGTCAATGGGCAATTTTCACAATGGAGAGAGGTGAAAAGCGGTGTGCCCCAAGGATCTGTCCTGGGACCAGTGCTTTTCAACCTCTTCATAAATGACCTGGAGACAGGGTTGAGCAGTGAAGTGGCTAGGTTTGCAGACGACACCAAACTTTTCCGAGTGGTGAAGACCAGAAGTGATTGTGAGGAGCTCCAGAAGGATCTCTCCAGACTGGCAGAATGGACAGCAAAATGGCAGATGCGTTTCAATGTAAGTAAGTGTAAAGTCATGCACATTGGGGCAAAAAATCAAAACTTTAGATATAGGCTGAGGGGTTCTGAGCTGTCTGTGACAGATCAGGAGAGAGATCTTGGGGTGGTGGTGGACAGGTCGATGAAAGTGTTGACCCAATGTGCGGCGGCAGTGAAGAAGGCCAATTCTATGCTTGGGATCATGAGGAAGGGTATTGAGAACAAAACGGCAAGTATTATAATGCCGTTGTACAAATCTATGGTAAGGCCACACCTGGAGTATTGTGTCCAGTTCTGGTCGCCGCATCTCAAAAAAGACATAGTGGAAATGGAAAAGGTGCAAAAGAGAGTGACTAAGATGATTACAGGGCTGGGGCACCTTCCTTATGAGGAAAGGCTATGGCGTTTGGGCCTCTTCAGCCTAGAAAAGAGACGCCTGAGGGGGGACATGATTGAGACATACAAAATTATGCAGGGGATGGACAGAGTGGATAGGGAGATGCTCTTTACACTCCCACATAATACCAGAACCAGGGGACATCGACTAAAATTGAGTGTTGGGCGGGTTAGGACAGACAAAAGAAAATATTTCTTTACTCAGCGTGTGGTCGGTCTGTGGAACTCCTTGCCACAGGATGTGGTGATGGCGTCTAGCCTAGATGCCTTTAAAAGGGGATTGGACAAGTTTCTGGTGGGAAAATCCATTATGGGGTACAAGCCATGATGTGTATGCGCAACCTCCTGATTTTAGAAATGGGTTATGTCAGAATGCCAGATGCAAGGGAGGGCACCAGGATGAGGTCTCTTGTTATCTGGTGTGCTCCCTGGGGCATTTGGTGGGCCGCTGTGAGATACAGGAAGCTGGACTAGATGGGCCTATGGCCTGATCCAGTGGGGCTGTTCTTATGTTCTTATGAAGGTTTTGCATTTTTAAAAGTCACTTTGACACTGTTCACTTGATACTGAAAGGATTCACTGGCCTTATAAAACCTGGAATGTCACCTACCTTGGGCGTTCCCTTGACTTAAGGTGCAATGACACCTACACCTGAGGATAGTCACACAATACACAAAAAAGGAAGGGAGAGAAACCAATGGCTTAAGG
Source organism: Tiliqua scincoides (assembly GCF_035046505.1). Lineage (NCBI taxonomy): Eukaryota > Metazoa > Chordata > Lepidosauria > Squamata > Scincidae > Tiliqua > Tiliqua scincoides. The sequence goes on along the minus strand of NC_089824.1, from coordinate 36,907,401 downwards.
CAGGGGTGCCCAAACCCTGGCCCTGGGGCCACATGTGGCCCTCAAGGACTCCCAATCCGGCCTGCAGGGGGTCCCCAGTTTCCAATGAGCCTCTGGCCCTCCAGAGGCTTGCTGGAGCCCATGCTGGCCAGACACAACTGCTCTCAGCCTGACAACCAACTGTTCAACCTCTTGTGTGAGCTGTGGGATGAGGGCTCCCTCCACTGCTTGCTGTTTACGTCTGTGATACAGCAGCGGCAGAGAAGGAAAGGCCAGCCTTGCTTTGTGCAAGGCCTTTCATTTATTTCCCCCCCCGGCCCCCAACACAGTGTCAGAGAGAAGATGTGGCCCTCCTGCCAAAAAGCTTGGACACCTCTGGCTTAAGACAACAGGAAAAGCATGACCTCTTTGTAACAGGAGAGGAGGAAGGCCGGGAAGCCTGGCCACACACGTGAGGGCCAGTGGTGGAAGAAGATGGCACTATGAGAGGAGGGAGTCCCAGAGGCAGAGCTGTGCGTGGGGGGACGTACTGCAATGAACAGCAGGGCCATGGGGTGGGTGGGGAGGCAGGTGAGGCAGAGCATCCCCACCGGAGTCCTTCAAAGAGCAGTGCTGCCATCCTGTGAGGCGTGCAGGCACTCACAACCACACTGCAGTCGCGCTGCTTCTCAAAGGACTCCAGAAGGGAGGCTCTGCCTCACCTGCCTCCCCCCACAGCACATCCCTGATGAATGGGGCTTGGGGCTCCTGCTGAGGGGGCAGGAAGGGGTGGGCCTACCTGCAGTGAGGGGCCTACAACGGAAGCAGGTTGCAGTCCTGTCCACCTACTTGGGAGTAAGCCCATTGACTCTAATGGGGCTTACTTCTGAGTAGACAGGCCCGGGCTTGGGCTCTTCAGGAGAGGAGAGCGGGCGGCGCTCCCGCGGGCGCTGCATTCACACACACGGTGGCGACTGACTGACTGACTGACTCCCTCCCAGCCGCCGCCGCCGCCGCACTCACCTCTGCCCGCCTCCCCAGCCAGACCCCGCAGTGGATGTTCTCGGGGTAGCTTCTGCAGGCCCCTTCGCGGTTCCGGCCGGGCTAACCGTCCAAAACCACTTCCGGGAGGTCACCGAGTACAGCTTCCGGTACGGAGAGCGGGGCCGGGCAGAAAAACCATAGAGGCAAAAGGCTAGAGTACCCCCACCTCATGTGCGAAACAGCCACCGTCAGAATACAAGGGCGAGGAAGGGAGGCGCTCTGAGTGCGTCTGCTGCGTTTCAGGGCCCGATCTCAGGGCATGGCTACTCAGAAGCAAGTCCCGTTATAGTCAAGGGGGGCCTGCTTTTGAGTAGGCTGCATGGAATTGGGCTGAAAATTGTGTCTTTTTGTGCCACTTCACAAAAAGGGAGAGTTTTGCCCAGTGATGGTTCTGTCCAGCCAGGGCTGCTTCTGCTTCTGTGTTCTCAGAATTGCTCTCACTTTTCCCTCATAAGCGAAAAAAATTCCCTTTTCATACCGAAAGGAACGGCCCACCCTGTGCTTTGAGAATCCCGAGTGCAAAAATACCCCCAAAAGTCACTCTCCCAAATATGGAGCGTTGCACCCGGGGTGTGTCTTGGCAAGTGTACAATTAATAAATAACGGTTTCCAAGAACCTCCTCACTGTGCTTCAACCCAAAGATCAGACAAAGAGCCCCGATGCACCAGGCCAAAGGCCCACCTAGTCCAGTTTCCTGTGTCTCACAGTGGTCCACCAAATGCCCCAGAGAGCACGCAAGACAACAGACACAACCTGTGTCCAGGTGCCCTCCCTGCATCTGGCATTCTGAGGGAAGCTACTTCTAAAATCAGGAGTTGCACACACCCATCGCAGCTTGTAACCTGTAATGGATTTTTCCTCTAGAAATCTTCCCAGTCCCCCTTTTGAAGTCGTACAGGCCAGACACCATCACCACATCCTGTGGCAAGGAGTTCCACAGACTAATTACATGCTGGGTAGAGAAATATTTTCCTAACTCCCAACACTCAGTTTTCTTGGATATCTTCTGGTGGCACATGCAGACCAAAGACGGTGGGGGCATCATTCAATGCTATGGAGTCCGCTTAAGGCTCCTATTAAGGCTACCGTCCTATCCACACTTTCCTGGGATTAAGCTCCATTGATTACAGTGGGACTTACTTCTGAGTAGGCATGCATAGGACTGAAGTCTTAGGCTGCAGGCCTATGCACATTTACATGGGAGTAAGCCCCGTTGACTACAATGGGACTTACTCCTGAGTGGACATGCATAGGCTTGGACTCAGTGCAAACCATTACTGCCCAACGTTGCACATGCGCAACAGGAGTCAAACGCGTGCACCTGCGGGCTGGGCAGAAATGGGTTCTCTGGCACTAAAAATGATGGTTGGGGGGAAGCATTAGAAGCAGGCCATTGTGACGTCATGACGTTCCAAAAGGAAGAACGCCTTGCTGTCGGCACCACAGTATCCGCAGCAGAGACAGCCTCTCCCACTCAACCCTACACATACGTCACCTTGGCCTAAGAAGCCCGGCCACGCCTTTCCCTGCTCTTTGGGAATGCTGGGAAGTGTAGTTCTCAGAAGTCACCTTGGCCCAAGAAGCCCGGCCGCACCTTTCCCTGGTCTTTGGGAATGGTGCGAAATGTAGTTCTCAGAAGTCCAAGGGGCGCTGCTGTCATTCTAATAATACAAATTCAGGAAGTGATGAGGGCTTGAGATGATAGCCCTTGTCGTCCTCATCCCGTTATACCCAGGGTATCGCGAGAGTTGGCGGAGCGCGAGACTTGGCGGAAGTTTGAATTCTTCTCGGCTGGCGGCCGTTGATACTGTTGAGCGGCCGTTGGTGGTATGTTAGTGGGGGCTGTTGGGTGCGCGCGCGCTGTGGTGTGTCTGCTGGACTGCGTTGTGGTGAGGGAGGCTTGGGGGCTCCTCTGCGTCTTTCCTGGGGGGCGAGCCTAGCAGGGTGCAGCCGCAGCAGCAGGGACTGAAGGCCCGTCCTCCCATTTTTGCCGGGGCAGCTGTGCCAGCGGGGCGGGCACTGGCCTGTGGTGGTGGGGACCTCCTCGAGGGCGCACGTGCCCTGACCTCAGGCTGGAAAGTGGGATAGGACCAGGCCCTGACTCAAGGAAGGTGTCCAGGACCGAGGTCCTTCTGGAAGGCGGGGGCCAGAGCTGGAGGGGGAGTGGGGTGAAGGGCTGAGGGTTCCACAGGCAGGGGGACCAGCCTCGCGTCCTGGAAAAGAACTTCAGCGCCCTCCTTTTCCCTGTGAGCAGGTGCTGCAAGGAGCAGCAGAGAAGCCCAACATACTGGATCAGAGAAGCCCAACAGCAAAGGCCCACCTGGCCCAGCTTCCTGGGTCTCACAGCAGCCCACCAGGTGTCTCAGGGGGTGCACCAGAGACCTGCATGCTGGTGCCCTCCCCTGCACCTGGGACTGTGAGACAGCCCACTTCTAAAACCAGGTGGTTGCACAGACCCATTGCAGCATGTAACCCCTGAGGGACTTTTCCTCCAGAAATCTGTCCAGTCCCCTTTGAAAGGCATCCAGGCCTGATGCCGTCCTATGGCAAGGGGTTCCACAGACTAGTTACACACTGGGTAAAGAAATTGCCTTTTGTCTGTCCTGACTCTCCCAATGCTCAATTTCAGCAGATGTCTCCTGGTTCAGGTGTTGTGTGAGAGGGAAAAGAGCATCTGTATCCACTCTATCCATCCCCTGCATAATTCTGTATGTCTAAAATTGCAAGAGCCTTCTTGCAATTAATAAATTTGATGCAATGAATTATATGTAATATACTGTTGGGAGAGAGGAGGTAGCAGCAGTGCAACTGTCCTGTCCAGAAGAATCATTCTGTTGCTACTTGCGGAGCACCTCACCTATCCTCTAATGCAGCCATTTTCAACTTTTTTCATCTCATGGTGCAGTGACAAGGCATTAAAATGAAGGCACATCATCAGTTTCTTTTTTAAAACAATTGACAAGGCACACCCTGCTGCTGGTGGAGGGCTCACATCACCCCCAATGGCCCTGCTAATAAATGACCAACCCCAAACTCTCATGGCACACCTGCGGACCATTCTTAGCACACCAATGTGCACACCAGCACACTGGTTGAAAATAGATGCTGTCAATGGAAGTTTTCTCCCCAGGCAATCACTGGAGGGACCTCAGGCAAGGCTCCACACTGGCACATGAGATGAGAGGAACTGACATTAGAACAATTACTTTGTACTGACACAGGGCCCAATCCTATCCAAATTTCCAGTGCCAGTGCAGCCATGTCAGTGGGCCATGCACTGCATCCTTTGGTGGGGAGGCAGTCACAGAAGCCTCCTCAAGGTATGGAACTTTTTTTCCCTTAACTTGGGGGTGCATTACAGTTGCACTGGTACTGGAAAGTTGGATAGAATTGGACCCACAGTCATTGCACTACCACATGAAGATCACAGACACAAACACAGAGACCATGGACACAGGTGTCAGAGGTTGGCAGTGCATCCGCCTGAGGGCCTTGGACCCTCAACTTGATCATGCCAAGCGCAGGGTGACTAGATGTTCTCTTTTTCCAGGACTTGTCCTCTTTTTTTAGCTTAGTGTCCTGGAAAAGAACTTTCCCCCCTGAGACCTCGCAGACCACTTCTCAGGGTCTCTCCGTACCACAGGTTGGGAACCAGTGCACTGGCTGGAAGTTGCTCAAATACTACATTCTGTACTTTGTTTTTAGGTATTAACAGTTAATTATGGGTGGGTTTATCAATTGGCAAACTATGGGTTTTCTAATATCTGGCAATGTTGTATAATGCATTGTTTCATAACCTTTCATGAAGTGCTTCAATGTCCTCAGCACCTTTATCCACAAGTGGAAGGAGTTGATGGTAATGGAATGTTCTGTGCAAATGTAGGATGCAACTTACTGTATCTTATTCGTATTTGTCCTCTGTTTTCTTTGCAGAATCCAAGTGTGGAAATGTATAACAGTTGGTCACTCTATGCTTCTGTTTGCTGTCAGTATTTTTGAAGCCTTTTAGGAAATTTCCCTGATATCCAAGGTTCTGTGCTGAAGTGTAAATCATGGACTGTGGAACTCGGTTTGTTGAAACCCTAAAGAAGATAGGTTATTCAAAGGCAGCTTCTCTTAATGGAGAAGACTTTGACTGGTTGTTTGAGACTTTGGAGGATAAATCATTCTTGGATTGGTTTTCTACCAATTTGAATGAGCATCATGCATTATCAGAAGAAGAGCTGCAGTCATTTGACAGTCTCCTAAAATCTGCAAAGCCTGTTTTAGAAGAGGAGGCTTTGGATGAAGTTCTCAAGACTTGTAAGCCCCTTGATCTAAACACCAGCACTTGTGAAGAAGAAGAAAAAATTGAAACATTAGAAGAAGAACTTCAGATGCTTCAGAAGATTAAACATCTAAAAATTCATCGTCGTAACAAGCTTCAAACCATAGCCTCAACTAATAGCCTTATGTACCTGAAGCTTAAGGAGACAGAAGAGGAAGTATCTAAAAAATTACAGGATGATCAGGGGACTTTCACTGCCATAAATACAAAGATAAACCATGAGCTACAGTCTCTTATTGAAAGAGTTGAGGAGCTGACCACTTTCTTTGCTGTTGCACAGAGACAACCAGAGTTGGATCTGCATCCTGTGCTGTTAGCTCAACTTGCCTTAGATTCATACTTGTCTCAGGAAGAACAAAGCACTGCAGCCCTTACTTTGTATACAAAAAAACAGTTTTTCCAAGGTATATCTGAGTTAGTTGAAAGTTCTAATGAAGAAAAGTTCCAGCTTGTAGATATAAGAGATTCATCCACTTGTGATGAGAGCAAGGATGTTTGTGAGGAACAACGAGAGCTGACTAGACTACAGATGGCCTATGTTTGTGCTCAGCATCAACTAATTCAACAGAAAGCTAAGAATCTAAGTTTGAGATCAGGTCTTCAGTGGGCAAAAGAAAATATTTGTTCTTTTAAAAAGGTAAACTTTATGTTTCTAAAAATGCATAGCCACACTTAGGGCCAATCCGATCCCATTTTCCAGGGCCGGGGCAGCCATGCCAATGGGGTATATACTGCATCCTTTGGTGGAGAGGCAGTCACAGAGGCCTCCTCAGTGTTAGGGTGCATTGCAGCTGCCATGATGACTTTGTCTTTAAAATAAATATCCATGGTTGTCTGCTTATATGAAAGAGTAACCTTTTAATGTAATGTGTTTGGTGGAGGGCAATTAACTCATTTATTATTTTAAAAGATAATGTAAGTTTAACATGCCTGCATTAAGGTTTGATTTTAAACAGGCTATTCATAAAGACATTAACATTAAATTCTTTTTAAAATATTAATTTACAATGTAAATCTTATCCATTCTATGGTGGGATCTCCATGTCAGGGTCAGTCCTTGGCATCTGGGAAGCTCCTCACTCTCAGTCAGGCATGTCAGGTTACAAAGTCTTCCTGAGGAGATGGTCTCCCTCGATTCTCCAGACTGATCTTGCCTCTTGGCAGAAAGGTTTACATGAGAATGTAGATTAACACAAAACGTGATTACAGTTCCACCTGGTTTATTACTTGTCTTTGGCCATCAAAAAATACTTCAGTATTAAATCTTTATTATAGTTTATATACTTATTATAAATCTTCTATGGAGAACTGAATACTGTATATTTGGGCATCTGATTATATTTTGATAAGATTGGTTCCTAAAGTAGTAACTAAATATTTGTTTATAAAAATTAATAGTGTAGCTTTCCCTCACAAAAAATGGCAGTATAACATTTTGGAGCCTGTTGGTATGAACGTAAGCAGTGTAGATGTCTCTGTAACAAGATCTGATGGCTGTTTTGCAGGCTCCTGGGACAGATCAACTTGAAGCTAAAATTTCTAGCTTGAACAATGAGATTTCAAAAATAAAAAACCACTTGGTTCAGATAAATGATGAAAGTCTGCCTTTGCTGGTAAAAGAAGTTTCTGAGCTACTGAATATGCCCATAGTGCGAGGTGATTTTGATCTGCAGATTGCTCGGCAGGATTACTACATATCAAGACAAGATCAGATTTGTAACCAGCTGATCAGACAGAAGGCATCATTTGAATTTCTTCAGCTGGCTTATGAAATTGAGTTAAGAAAACTTCGGGATAACAGCCGTCTCTTGGAAAATATGGTACAAAATCTAAAACAGAGCAGTAACTCGTTTGTGCAAACACTAGAAGCAATGTCTGAGCCATCTATATTCAATTATAATGTACCAAGAAGCACTATTGATTCAAAGGATAATGCTGCACATAGGTAAGCAGCTGTGTGTTCCTCTGTACTGTCAAATACAGCCCAATCCTATCAATGAGCTTTTCCTACATATAATCACTCTGAACCAGCAAGTACTGTTATGTACAGGTGTGCCCCCTTATCTGTGGGGCTCCTTTCCAGATGAAAACCTAAAACCGCAGATAATGGCAAATGCCTGTCCAAGTGTTCCAGGGGTCACACACACACCCCCCTCCGAGGCTAGGGGAGCTCTGCTCGCCTCCAGTCTGAGTCCAGCAGAGGATGCCCGTCCCCGGCCTCTGCCAGGTTCAGACTCCACCAGAGGCGAGGGGAGCAGGGCTCCCTTGCCTCCAGAGGGGACATGCAGGGGCGGTGCGTACATTGGAGGGACCAGACTTGATCTGTGGATAACTGAATTTGTGGATATGGGGGGCCCTCTGTATATGCATAGGTTCGTGCTGGTGCTTCAGCATTTTTAAAAATACAATTATTTCTTGCCATGCAGTGTGTTAACTTGGTACATACACAAGCAAATCAGCTTATGTAATTAGCACACTGATTTGTTCATTAGAACAGAATGGATTTAAAGTGATTTACAATTCAATTTTATACATGTGTACTCAGAAGTAAATAACAGAGTTCAATAGAACCTACTCCCAAGTAGCTCTAGTCTTTAGGAAGTTAGGAAGACCTGCCACCAGAATGTAAGTAGAGTTAGGCATGCGTAGGTACTGGAATGAATTAACATGGGCTTATGACAGTCTAAATAGGAACTGGTTGTTCTGTTTCAAAATAAAGTATCTTCTGGTAGAGCAGGGGTGCCCAAACCCCTCGGGGACTCCCAATCTGACCCATGGGGAGACCTCAATCTCCAATGAGCCTCTGGCCCACTGGAGACATGCTGGAGTCCGCGCTGGCCTAACACAACTGCTGTCAGCATGATGGCTAACTGTTCAACCTCTCGCATGAGCTGTGGACTGAGGGCTCCCTCTGCTGCTTGCTGTTTCATGTCTGTAAAGCAGCAGTGGCAGCAAAGGAATGGCTGGCCTTGCTTTGCACAAGGCCTTTTATAGGTCTTGAACTATCACGAGACCTTCATTCATTCATATAAGTTCCATCTCTAATATGTAAATTTATTCAAATTTGATATGTAAATTAATTTCTTTCCTGGCCCCTGACACAGTGTCAGAGAGATTTTGTGGCCCTCCTGCCAAAAAGTTTGGACACCCCTGTGGCAGAGGAAGGAAGGCATTCTTGACCATATGGGAATGCCTCTCCCACCACCAGGAGGCAGGATCAACTGATCACATGATCAGCCTCCTCTAGAGCATCCCATCCCCAGACTGGTCCTGCCTCTGCTTTGGAACAGTCACCAGCTTACGGAGCTCTGTTGCTCAAGGTGGATTTTCTTCTTCTCCATCTTTACCCTCTCACTGCCTGATTGTCCTGTGTTAGCCAGGGCCTGAGCAGCTCAAGGAATGGGAGGGGACTTCTTGGCAGGGCTCCTGGTGAATTGGGATCCCATCCAGTGACTTTGTGCAAGGGAGGCTGGCTGCCTCAATGTCACAACAATTAAGCTTGCTGACAATAGCAGAGTCAGGCAAGTGTGGCCTTGAGAGATCACATTGGTGCTTGCCTACTAACAATCCTGACACACCGCAATATAGGAGGGTCAGGCTCACTGCGCCCCTTGTTAGCAGTGGCAGTGAAGGGAGGGCAGTGGCAGGGAGCATGCAGGCCTCCCCAACCAACCTAACCCTGCTCTGGCTAATGAAGTAGGGTCTGACAAGACATGCACCAGAGAGCAATTCAAAATAAGGTGTTTTGGCTCCAGTTTCTGTTCTCTAGTTAAACTGTTCACTTTTAGCTATTTATGTATAAAATGACAATCTACTAAGCAAATAATGGTAAGCAGGGGTGTGGTTTGTACCCAACACAGCATGTAGTTTTAGTTATTGGAACAAATGGTGCTGTTCTGCTTAGAGCAGGTTTCCACAACTATAGTTCACAGTGACCCAATTTAATTGTATTTGTAGGCTGCTTTTGCCATTTTTTCTGTAGAACAGTAACTCCTTCTAACTTGTATTCATATTTTAAAGGTTATATCAACTTCTGGGAAGAGAGAATTCGAAACAGTTGTTCAGAACACATGAGGACCTTGAGCAGATGGCTGAAAAATTACATCTAGGCACAGTGTCTGGGCTCGATCAATTAACAGTATCAAGCCAAGAACAAATTCTTTTTCTGTCAAAGATGGATGCTGATTTAGTTACTCTTCGTGATTCTCTTTACTGCAAAGGAGAAAATGTCTGCCTTAGTAATCAGGTGAGTAGCCAAATTGGAATCCATTGTGACTGTGTAAATATTAAAGTGCTTAATACACTTATAACCTAATATTGGTCTTTTATTACTGTACACATTCTTCTCACCCATATATCTGTTCAGTTTTGCAGCTGTTACCAGCATGCTGTCTAGTGTTTGCAGCATATATGAGGACACTGGGGAAGTTCTCCTGGCATGTTGGCAAACCCTAGTCCAAGTCTGCCTTTCCTCCTGTTTGATCCTCTTCAGTGTCAGCAGCCAAGGCATACAATACATTTCACTCTTGCTTCTGGAGACAGATGCGGTTGTTGACTGCAGCAAGGATGAGATGCCTGGCTTCTCTAGCTCTGACTTTCTTCTCTCTTGGCCCTCCCCAGAATGGACTACCTAGCCTCTTATGACCCATCCAGGATCCCACCTCTGCCAGCCATAAATCAATGCTGGTGTGCTACATTTCCTGAGACCCACTCCTGTTCTTGGCAGGGTAGCACAAGTCATAGGATCCTTGGTAGGTCACTAGGTTTTACAGTAAACCGAAGCAGTATAAGGTGTCTGTGTTGCTCTGCTCCTCAAAACTCAGTAGGAAATGAGAGAATCTTCTCTCCAGTCCTGTCCTTATGTGAGAGGCGGCAACCAAAAACAATGGCTTGACTACTAAGCCAAGCCAACATTTTGAGGTCCCTGATCCTAGAGCATAAGAGGGCTTCCTGAGAATCTCAGGTTTCCTTTATAAAGTAGATTTTAAAAAATATATGGCCAGTGTGTTCTAGGCACTTGTGCTGCATTTACAGTTGCACTAAGCTCATTTTTGTGTTCTTCACATACTTAGGAGGTGACTGATCAATTTCATCGGCTTGAGTTTCATCTGAATAAATTAAACCAGCTCATTATGGATTTTCTTGCTGATGTCAAGTCTAAGAAGAAAGTTCTGGAGAATAGTAAATTGCAGCAGATGGAAAGAAAACTGTATGTTTACTTCTTCAAAGATGCAGAACATTTGAGGAATGTTGTGGAGAGAACAGAACAACAGGCCAAGATTCAAGCTGTGAACTGAAGATTATATGTGGATCTGTCTGCCAGTAAGCAGATCTTTTTGTTCTGCTTCCTTGTGGCTCCCATACTGCTTGCATTTCAAGAAAAAAAACAGAAGGGCTTGTCCCTGGAGCATCAAGAAATCCCAGAAAAAAGAAAGCACTAAGTGCTGTCAGCTACTTATCAGGGAGTTCCGTGTCTTCATTTTGAGTTGGAGCTCATCTTCAGGGCCAGAATAAAGCTGGAGAAATTTTTTTTTGAAAATTCTGTGAAATTGAAAAAGAAACCTAGTAGCAAGTCTATGTGGTTTTTCTCAATTCAGGTTTTATGTATGTAATATCAGCAAGGCCAATCATAGACCAAGTATTCTGCCTCTGAGGAAGGGTACCAACTTGAAATTTGTAGGATGCTTTTCCCAAGCAAATAGTACTGCTGGTTTTCTTCTTTTCTAGAACTAATGAATGCAACATTGCAGTAGTATGTAACTATGACAATACTGTGCACAGATGCACAGTAGCCAATTTATCTTTTATTCCTTATACATATTTTATTATGGCATCATCTGCTTTGGATTTGTTTCACAGTATTATGCAGACTTTATCCACTGCAGTACAAAGCACCATGAAAAATAGCTAAGCTTTCTGTACTTACGCACAACTAAGTATTGTGACCTTTTCGGTACCAGATACAGCATAAATAGAGAGGTGAAGGCCAAGAAGTAAGGCAGAAGAGGTCAATGGCACTTTCTGAAGTTCACATTTCTTCTACATTAACATAGTTAGGCTGTAAATGTTGATACTTTTTAAATTTCATTTATTTATAACAGGGCCATGTGAACTCTGGCCCGGGGGCTGGATCTGGCATTTGGGCAGATCTGTCTGCCTGGTGAGCAGACTTTTCTGTTCTGCTCCCATGCAGCATGACCTCCTGGTAGACCTGCGCGCCAGGACACTCTGGGCAGTTACGTCTGCCCATCTGTTCTGTCGTGCAGCCTTCTGGGACACTGGGCAACTGATGCGATGTCCCAGAGTGTCCTGGTGCCCAAGTTTACCAGGAGGACAAGCTGCATGGAAGCAGAACAAAAAGCTGTGGTCCAGATGGGACCGCATTTTTGGAGGACCATGGTTGCAACTTTGGGTGTCGCTGATTTATAATTTAAAAAGGAAAGGAAAAACACAGTAAAAGAAGAAAAGCAAACAACATTAGATACATTTTTAAAAATGCAAGGAATATCTTTAATGTAGCACAGGCAAAGTCAAATGCTGTAATTATTTACAGCTTTATATCTTAATCTAAATTTCCACCCATATATACGTTATATTTTCAACAACCCCTCTTATCTTCTCATTATAAGTATTCTATTTTAGATTATTTCAGATAAATGTAAAGATGAGATTGAAAGGAATGGAGAACAACACATTATTCTCTCATGCAGAAACTCAGTAATTGTATTTCCAGTTCTTCATAAAACTTTCTCTTGATTTCTCTTTAAGTTCGGTTGTAAGTTTGTCCATTCCTTCAAAGTCAATAACTTTCTTTTTTTAATTAAAAAAACAAATAACTACAACACACACAGATATTAACAATTGTGCTCCCCCCCCCATCTTCAGGATAGCACTCAATAATTAATTCATATATCCCTTTCTTTTTCTCCTTTCATTCATCCAAATTCACATATCCCCTTTCCCTCTAAAAAATAATGAATCCATTTTTGGGTATTTCCCTTTTCCTTTTTCAAATATATATCTAACCAATACATCCCAAATATCCTTAAAATAATTTATTTTCAAAGTCCATAACTTTCATCCATCGTTCTTCTGTCAACGGACTGTCTGCAGTTTTCCAATATTGTGCATAAAGTGTTTTAGCTTTATCATACATAAAAATGCAATTTTGAATCCTTTTTCTATGTATTCATCTATCATGCAAAAGCAAAGGTTTCAGGTTTCACTTGCGCATTGTTCTTACAATCCATAGTATCAGTGCATTTATCTGTATCCAATACTTCTTTGTTTTTTACATTTCCAGCACTTATTTGACATACTGTCGTACATCTTTGCTAATGTATTTGGTGTCATATATTATCTATAATAATGTTTTATACATTTTACTTGATGTTAACATTTAAAGTAAATTTCATATGCTTTGTCCATTATAAATGTTGATACTATTAAAATGCTAGAGTTAGCTTCCAGTAACTACAATACATTCATAACAGTTCTATATACTGTGTGTGTGTGTTTTATTAAGAATAGGAAAATTTGTTTGCACACTTGTATACTGCCCTCCTAAGATCAGTGACCATTCCTACTCTTATCCTCAATTTGATGAGAGGGGTATGTGACTTATGCAAAGTAATACCTGGCCAGAGATTTGAACCAAGTCTACACATTCCTAAGTATGCCACCACTATCTATGACAACCTTCTGGCTCTCCAAAATAGGTAATGCCCAAGATACTTGCCCAGAATAATCAGCTGGCATCTGGAGTTCTGTTGGTCTGAAACATGAACATTGAACTGAGCTCCTCAGAGCCCATCAGGTTATATAAAATATTCTGGATGCAAATTAGTAATTTTAGGTGCTTGTAACATGTTCTGCCTCTGATACATAATTACATTGCATCTATCCAATACTATTAGCATATCATTCTTTGATGTTTTAGCTGCTCGTTTGGTACTACAGAGTGCTTATTGAATAGGCAACTTTCCACTGTCTCTAGCCTCTGCTGCAAAAAAAGTGGTCAGAAAGCAGCTCTATTCCTACACAATTCAAATTCAGGTCCAAAGGTAAAAAAAAAAATGTATGTTTGGAGTATATAAGGAACACATGCTTGCTCTTGGGCCCCTAATACATCAGACAAGCCATTACGCTACTGAAAGCACATCCTCCCAATCTAGAACCACAGAGGTGGAAGGAGATTTCAACAGCACTTCATTTCACAATTAAGTTGTGCCACCCAGCTGCATACAGTCATGCAGCAGACAAGACTTTGCTACATAGTGCCCTAGTATTTTAGTGCTAAGTACACACCTCCCAAGAATAACACAAGTTAGCCTACAACTAAGGAGCTACTATTTGAATATCCCGTATCTTCTAAAGTAATTTTTGGTTACCCCTAATCATATTGATCGTGGTGTTGGTTTCCACCATATCTTATATATGTACCCATGGAGAAGGAGCTAATATTGAGATCCTCACCTGTCTTACATTGCAATCCTAAGCATATCTACTCAAAAGTAAGTCCCATTGTGTTCAGTGGGGCTTACTAACAGCCCAATCCTAGCATTGCACACTTCCAAGCCCCTCCCACAGGAGGATCCTACACACAATGGTGATGAGAAGGCCCACCTACTTCTGTAGGTTAACGGTGGGTGGAATGGGGCAGGGGAGTGGCAGGATTGGGGTGGAACAGGGAGGACCACAGGCATGTTGAAGACAAGAGGCAGGGGCAACTTGTAAGAGCTGCTATATCCTCTGGAGTGATCTGACACACTTATGCCAGTTAAAGAGCTAGTACAGATCTGAGAATACCCAATGGGAGTCAAGGGAAGAGGAATGGTTTCCCTTTCCTCTCTCAGGGTTCCCAATCACCCTCCCCTCCCCCCCAAATAGTACGCAGTGCAGCCTTTTCTGGTGCAGCTGCATGCTATGGTGGCGAAAAGCTTTGGATTGGGCTGATAGTTTAGGATTGCAGCCTGAGTCTGATAGCTGTAGCATACCCTCACTGCAGGCTTCTCATGCCAATCTTGGGCCCAGGGAAACCAGGTGTCCTCTTTTTTAGCCTTGTTTCCTGGAAAAGAACTTAAATGTCCTCTTTTTCCCTGTGAGTATGCCCTTGCAGGCAGTGCATTGTTTTCTTGTAATTCATAAATTATATGTAATATAGTTTTAAATTGAATAATAATAGTGTTTAAATGAACCCATGAAATCAATCTGAGTGTTTTTAGTTTTTATTTTTGTCATGTCCTTCATTTTTCCTGGATGTCCTACATTTCAGGGTGCCTTGTCCTCTTTTGTGGTCACGAACATCCGGTCACACTGCTTGGGCCAGGTTCCCAAGAGGGAGTCCTGTGCTTTCTTGAGCTAAGCCCCATTGGAGCCAAAACCTGCTTTTGGATTTCAGGACTTGGACCTGCTAGGAATGTGAAACAGTTATAGGGAAGAATAACAGTATCTCTGAACATATGCAGAGTTCATTCCTCTCTCCTCATCACTGCAACCCCCCAGAAACAGCTGGAAGGATCTGGGCACAGGTCCTTGGAGCATTCATTGCGCATACAGAGTTGGAGGGCGCAGTGAAAAAAGCCCACATTTTCTGTTGCTAGACATAATTAATTAATTAATTAATTAAAATAATGACTCAGCGAAATGCACCACTGTGGAATCTGCTGTGATGCGCACGTGATCCTTGTACACGCTCCTGCTTCTCTGCCCCGGAAGGGGAGTCTGCAGCCTGCGCGGCTCGGGTTGCTCTTCCCGGCGGCGCTCTCTCCATTGCAAGCCCAGAGAATCGTTGCAGTGGCGCGCGGGAGATGCTGCTGCTGGCCGGGGTGGGATCCTTGGCGCCCGGCTGGGGGCTGCGGCTGCGGAGCGCCGGGAGGTGGAGGACATGCCTGCCAGCGGAGAAGCCCGTGGGAGTCCCAGCGGCCCGCGGACGCACCATCGCCCTCCGCTTCACGCCGCCGCGATGTGGTTCGCGTGGAGCAACTGGGTCCCTCTTGAGCATCGGTGGAAGCCCGCAGGTGCTGGTGCCGCGTGGAGGGCTCCCTGCGTCCCGGTCCGGGTGGGCAGCAGAAGGGCTGGGGAGCTGGCAGTCAAGGCGCCGCTGCATTGATTGCCCCGCACAGCCTTGCACTTCCAGGTGCGATGGGCAGCTGCTGGTGGAGGGTCAGCTGTGGAAGGCTGCAACCCTGTCCGCGCTTACTTGGGAGTAAGCCCGCTTGACTATGATGGGACTTACATCTGCGAAGACATGCATAGGGTTGAGTTCCTCAGCTGCAATCCTATCCATACTTTTCTAGGAGCAAGCCCCCTTGACTATAATGGGACTTGCTTCTGAATAGACATGCATAGGATTGGTCTCTTCAACTGCAGTCCTGTCCACACCTATCTAGGAGTTAGCCCCATTGACTCTAATGGAACTTACATCTGAGCAGACAGGCATAGGATTAGACTCTAAGCTGCTCTGCTTAGGATCGGAGGCATTCTTCTTTCTTGGGGCCCAGTCATATCCAAACTTCCAGCATTGATGCTGCTGTGCCAACGGGCTGTGTGCTACATCTTGTGGTAGAGGGGTAGTCACAGTGGACTACTCAAGGTAAGATAATATTTGCTCCCTTACCTTGGAGCTGCATTGCAGCTGTAAATACTGTTAATAATAATAATAATTAGCACTGGCAAGTTGGACAGGACTGGGCCCTTAAATGCATAGACTGCTAGCGCTGATCTTAGATCCAAAGGGCAAACCAACATAAGAACATAAGAGGAGCCCCGCTGATCAGGCCAAAGGCCCATCTAGTCCAACTTCCTATATGTCACAGTGGCCCACCAGATGCTTCAAGACATCTGGAAGCACACAAGACAACAAGAGACCCACATTCTGGTGCCCTCCCTTGCATCTGGCATTCGGAGGTAGACTAAACAAGCAACTGAAGCACAGGGAAAATTGCCCTTATGCTCTCCTGCAAGCACAGGGGTGCCATACATCTCACTGGAAAAAACTAATTGCAGGCATAATGCCTGTGTGAATATTTCACATTATTTGTTCTTGTGTTTATTCTTGCATCTGTATGGAAAAAATGAACCTGAAGCTGATTGATAGTTTAAAACTCTTGGGAGGTACAGGCATCCTTGGTCTATTTACCAGAGTTTATGCAGATTTCTCAGTAGTGGATTAGGAAAATCTTTCCCTCTAATTCCTGATGAGTGGACTCATAATTCCTGATGAGTGGACTGGGAGGGGGGGGGTCGATTATCCTAATAAGGAGACTCCACATATGCTTGGACAGTATTCTCAGGATTCCTGAGGCTAGATCCTGGTGAGCCCTGGGCCAGACTTGCAGCTATTGATGCAGTGTGAGCCTCCTAATTAATACCTGCCTTGGTGAATACATAGTTGTGGAGGCAAAATGATTTCTGAGTCAAGGGCTAGAATTCACAAGTTACCAAGGATTGAACATGGGACCTTATGCATGCAAAGCGTTCGCTAAACCACTGAGCTGCCACCCCTATATTCCATGTCCTACTGTAATGTTTTAGACTTGAGATTCGCAGTTTACTTATAGTAAACTTTTCAAACAGCCCATGCAATTCCAAATACAGTTTTGTTCATGGCTTTTATCTTGGAACTCAGTTCTTTGAGTAGATGTGTGTTGCTTTTTAAACCTGAAAATTGCTGGCAGAGATACTAATATCTACTTTATTTGCCATGTTTTGGTCTCATTCTCTAGGTTATGTCTCCCCGCCTAGAGTCTGTTTGCTGCTTCAGCACATCATCTGACAATTCTGAATACGGAAGACTAGTTTACTGTGGAAACTTGGCAAAAGCAGTACTAGGTAGGTATGTTTGGGTTAAGCTTTTCACTGTACTTTATCTAAATACACTTATTAAATACGTAAAAATAATTTTCCCTGGAAATAAGACCCCTCTGCTGTCCAGAAATGTGTGTGATGGACACATTTCTGAGTTTTCTTCTTTGTTTGTATGTTTAATTCAGTGGTTTAATTCAGTTATGCAATTAGGCACTTGTCTGGGAAGAGTGACAGCTTCCCCAGGCAGTTGGAAACCCTGAATTGGAAGGGCTACCAGGAAGCTATTTCAGCTGTACATGCTGTATCTCTGAACTTAAGTACTGAAGGGTCAAAAGGGATGTGGCAGTCTAGACCTAAGTCCACCACAGTCCCAGCTGCCCTTCCCAAGGACGTTAAGGGTAGCAGAAACAGTAGCAAGTATTTGGTACTGCTATTTCTGGTTCATTGAAAAGGCATTATGGCTGGAGAAGGTTAGGGTAAGGAGTGCATAGGTGGGGATGTGGAAGAGGGAGAGGAGTGAGCAGCAGAATGGACAGAGCCATGGATTTCATTAAAGGGGGGGGGGAATAAATATTGAGTGACTTTCCTGAACAACTTAATACAGTTCAAATACAGAATAGCTGCTATCAGTGAGGATGGCAAATCCAGTGAGGAGACAATTTTTTTTTGATGGAGCCGTGGACAATGGGCAAACTCCCTAGTGTTTGTGTGTATGTGTGATGTTTATATATATATAAGACCAGAGTATTTTCTAGCTTTGTATGTCAATTGAACTTTAGATCATCTGCATACAAAGCATATGCTCTGCTACTAAGCTACAGCACTATTCCTCCTGGTTGTGACATGACACCAATTATTAGCTGCACCAGGCTGTGACTCTATGCATACTTACCTGGGGGTAAGTCCCATCAAACTTATTAGAACTTATTTCCCAGTAAATGTGCACAAAATTTGAATTATAGTTTATCTTCATTAGTTAACTTTAAGGCCTCAAATTGTTGTTGTTGTTTTTAAAAAGGGTGGGAGAAGAACAGCAATTATCAGGATGCTGAAATCAGTGTCCAGTATCCTGAGTTTGCATAGTGGGATCTTAGAATAGTGGCATATACACCAGCCTGGTTTTATTTTACACTTGTATAGCATGCACAAATGCAAGCTACCTTTGCCACTTCCTCTCTACTGAAGCCCCTCTCCAGCTTCAGCAATGATTTGGGGGAGGCTAAGGGGTTTGGTAGAAAAAGAAATTGGAAAAACAGCTTGTACTCATGCAAGTGTGAACACTGGATGCTTCTCTTACAATAAATAGCTAGACAGTACTTTCTATTTTTAAGTAATAACCTATGATCTGTCTTTCTCTTGCAGGAGTGAAGTTTTTCTCGTATTCCACCAGCATGTTTAGTCTTTGCATGATGCCCTTTATCATGTTCAAAACTGGCATAGGTCTTGACAGCCTGCCCTTACAAATTACCTTTTACAGTATTGTAGGATTCTTTACCTTTGTAACACCAGTTACTCTGCATTTAATCACAAAGGGCTATGTCATTCGGCTGTACCATAAGGCTGAAACGGACACCTACACGGCCATTACATATAATGCTATTCTGACGGAAAAGAAAACCGTGTTCCACCAAAAGGATGTGAAGGTTCCAGACATCAGCAAAATGTTCACAACGTTTTATGCCAAAACCAAATCAATGCTTGTTAACCCAGGGCTTTTTCAATATCCACAGGACTACAGCCATCTAATGGGTTATGACAAACCCTTCACTTTTGACTTGGAGGAGCCAAAAGAATCTGCTGAAGGCAAATAGAATTCTAAAAAATTGGGTTTGTGTATAAAATCTGTATATATATGTAGAATTTAGAATATCCCCAAGTTCCCAGATTGCAAAATCCCAAATATTTTTTCTTCCTTCAGATTAGTTTATTGATTAAACATTGATTGACATTATAAAAATTGGAGTTCATTACTGATACTATCTAGAGAAAGATGTGTTATCAATTTGTGATTTACGCAAGTCCTGCCTTTATTCATTAGATGTTATAGGCCCAATTCTACCCAACTTTTCAGCACTGATGCAGCGACAATGCAGCCCTGTGGTAAGAAATAAACATTCCCTTATCTTAAAGAGGCCTTTGTGAGTGCCCCCCCCCAACTCAGGATGCAGTGCACGTCTCAATGGCATAGGTATATCAGCATTGGAAAGTTGAATAGGATTGGGTCCTCTGACGTTTACCAAGCAACATATTCCAAAATACAACAAACCCATTTAAAATGTGCTTTTGTTAGGACCCTTTGGAGCAGGGGTGTCCAAACTTTTTGACAGGAGAGCCACATCATCTCTCTGACATTGTGTCAGGGGCCGGGGAAAAAAAAAGAATTAATTTACATTTCAAATTTAAATAATTTACATAAATGAATATATTAGAGATGGACCTTATATGAATGAAAGAAGGTCTTTCAAAAACTCAAGACTTATAAAAGGCCTTGTACAGAGCAAGGCCAGCCTTTCCTTTGCTGCCGCTGCTGCATCACAGATGTGAAACAGCAAACAGTGGAAGGAGCCCTTATCCCACAGTTCACGCGAGAGGTCAAACAGTTGGCCGTCATGCTGACAGAAGTTGCATCAGGCCAGTTCGGGCTTCAGCAAGTCTCCGGAGGGCCAGAGGCTCATTTGAGACTGGGGGCTCCCTGAGGGCCAGATTGGAAGTCCTTGAGGGCCGCAAGTGGCCCCAGGGCCAGGGTTTGGGCACCCCTGCTTTGGAGTGTTGTCTTGTATGAGACTTGACTTGCTTTTGAGCCTTTAATGGTGCTGTTTATGTAAAGATGTTGCTAATGCGGAACAGAAAGCAAGAAAAGGAGCACTGTGATCAGAGGGGGACACGCATTTACATTATGTACCTCTTTAAGCAAAAACCATAAGCATTAAGCGCAAAAACCGCTAAGGCTTAAGTGCTCACTGCAAGTTGGTGAAGTCTTCACCTACGTGTCATTTGTTGATGTGCTTGGACAAAGAATTGGAGATAGAGTCCACCATCACAATATACTATACATCATATCATATACTGATGGAGTCCAAAGCTGCTGTTGAAAATCAGCAAACAGTGCTTTCAATGGTAGGCATAATAAGAGCACATGCAACCTCTAGAAGATCAAAAGATTTCTGGAAAGCATCACAGTGGACAAATCAGATGAGTATAGATGCTGAGATAATAAACTAACAGTGCAATCCTAAAGTGGCGTAGAGCCGGCACAGCTGTCCCTGCACCAGCTCAAAGTGCAAATGTGCTGTAAGGTCCATAGCAGCCCAACATTGCTCATCCTATCACTGCATTGACCGGCACTGGTATGTTTGTGCTTGGGGGTATGGAGAGGTTGGTTGGAGGGGGCATTTTTGGGGCAAGGGGCAAGCAGAATGCAGGAATGATCAGGCTCAGGATGGGGGCAAAATTGGCAGTATACACTGTATCCTAACCTGACCCACGTGAATCTGTGCCAGTTAAATAGCTGGCATGGATCTGAGAAGCCCCATGGGGTAGCTCGGGCTTTACTCAGGTTAAGAGGAAATATATCCCCCGAGGAGACCTCCAGTTAGCTCCTAAGCAGCACTGGATGATGTGCAGGCCATGTGGCCTGGCTGGACCAGCACAGCTTAAGATTGGGCTATAAGTTGTTTTTCTTAGTCTTTTCCAGATCTTTGCATTTCAGATCAAAAATACAATCATGCAAAACAAAGATTTTGTCAAGAAAAAGATCTAAACCTGTTTTCTGGTGCTCTTACATTGCCTACCATTTTCTTTCCTCACATAAGTGTAATTGGGGCTTTCAGTTTTGCGTTCTAGAATTCTGTGGTTGTGATTACGTAAAATGTAGGAACTGTCTTCCACACTGCATCATATAGTTTCATACCCCAAATAATACAATTGTACTGATACTAAGGAAATTCTATGAAAATCAGTTAAGACTGACTTCTGCATAACAGACATCTGGAGAAAAGTGCACCTATGTTTCATTTAAAAATATGGGACAGTGCACAGTTAACCATGTAGCCTATTGGCTTAATTTGAACTTAGTTTTCAGGCATTACTGCAGTTCTGAGTCCCCAGTATTTATACTCAAGGTGTGCGTCTTCTCTCATGGCAAGAAATGCAAGCTGGGTTTTTTAAGGTTTTTTTTCAAAAATGCCTCTGCTCACATAAACCGCTAGAGGGACTAATTCCCCAAGTCATACCATTGATGTGGCTTTTACAAACAGACCTGGCTAGAAAATCCATGAGAGAAACCGGTCTAATGATTAAGTATTATTACACATATCCACAATCAGGCATTTTTTGTGCACTGGTAATAAATTTCCTATTGGGAGTCTGAAGAAAACATAGATTTGGGCTCCCCTGTGCCCCACTTTAAGCCATTTCTGCCCAATGTTGCATATACACAACAGGCACCAAATGTACACCTGTGGGCTGGGCAAAAATTGGTTCACTGAAGAGTTCTTGTGCCCAGCTGCTGATATGAAGAAATAAATATAAGAAAAATAATTGTTCATGAGAAAGAGCTCGTCCTATGAGCAGCTGAACAAGAACACTGTGGATGCACATGAAACCATGGCACTGGGAGCAGCTCCAAGATTTCAAAATTCACCATCATTTCTTTTTTTAATGGAAAAAAGCCCCAATTCCTGCATGCAATTCCTACATGCATTCCTGCAAATGCATTCTCCTACTACTCCTGAGAAGAGATTTCTTGAGTCAGCTCCTAGGCCAGGGGTTGGCAACCTGCGTTTCTAGAGCTGCATGCGGCTCTTTCAGCTGTCTGCTGCGGCTCCCCCAGGTGAAAGTGGCAATGAGTGTGACAGGAGGCACTTGTGTTGGGAGGGCGGGCTGCTTCCCTCTGCCCCCTGAGCTCACTGCCCTCCTCTCCCTTCACCCCCACCTGCCCCGCATTGGTTTCCCTTTTCAATTTTGCCTGTTCTGCAGGCTTAAGGTCCCTGTTTTTCCCTTCCCCAACTCTCCAGCAGGCTCAGCCAATCAGCATCCAGCAGGCTCCTGGCTTTTTCTGTTGGAATGGCTCAGGGCCCTTCACTGGCTGACCACCAGCCAATCATGAGCCGCCTTCTTCCTAAGCCCTTGCAGCCGGACTTTCCCCGAGCAGGTCCCCACTCAGTGCAAGGAGAGACTTTTCCTCCATAGCAGAGGAGACATCCTGTGTGTCTACTCAGTAGTAAGCCCCATTACAGTGGATGAAACTTGCTCCTAGGAAAGGGTGCCTGGGATTGCAGCCATGGAGCCTGCTCCTATGCATGTCTACTCAGTTGTAAGCCCCATTACAGCGGATGAAGCTTACTCCCAGGAAAGGGTGCCTGGGATGGCAGCCTTGGCACCTGCTCCTACATGTGTCTACTCAGTTGTAAGCCCCATTACAGAGAATGAAGCTTACTCCCAGGAAAGGGCACCTGGGATGGCAGCCTTGAAGCCTGCTCAAGGCCAAGTGCAAGGATGGGTGAGTGGTAGCCCGTCTGTTCCAGGTCTGTTCCAGAGTAAGCCCTGCTGTAGTCATTGGGGCTTCCTCCCAGGAAGGTGTGGAGAGCTGCAGCCTCAGCCCCCTCCTATGCAGGTCTACTCACAAGTAGTCAGTTAGGCTTCCTCCCAGAAAAGTGTGGAGAGGACTGCAGCCTGAGAGCTCAAACCAACTTGTCTGCTCAGAAGTCCCATTGTAGTCAATGGGGCTTATTCCCAGGATAGTGTGGAGAAGGTTGCAGCCTGAGTGAGGGTGGGCAGGCAGGCAGGGCAGAAGCTGGCCTGTGGTTCCCCCCTTCCCTCCCTCCCGCATAGGTCTGTTTGACCTTTAAGCCAATGGGGCTTACTCCCAGGATAGTGTGGAGAGGGTTGCAACCTGAGTGAGGGAGGACAGGCAGGGCAGAAGCTGGCCTGTGGCTGCCCCCCCCTTCTTCTCTTCCCCACCTCTGGAGTCTGTGTCCTTTTTTCCTTCCAGCAGGCTGCCTCTGGAAGGTGGGGGGAGTTCTTTAATATCCATGTAAGATAAGCAGATGTCATAACCGCCATATGTATTGGAAGCCTGGAAGATCTGGTGAGGAGGTAGATGTGGTGTCAGCAGTGGCCCCTTTAAGGGTAAGGCCTGGGCATCCAGCAGAGTGGGATATAAGAGCACCTGGAGTGAGCCCCATTGACTCTCCTGGGGATGACTTACCTTTCCCCTGTTTTTGCACTGGTATGTATGGAGATCTGCCCCCCCCACTTCCATCTGTTGGTTCTGTGTGCAAGGGGTTTTGCACTGGTCTTGCTGTGATGTCTATATAGAGATCTTCCCTCCCCCACACCTTTCCCTTGTTTTTGCACTGGTCTGTATAGAGATCTGCTCCCCCCCCCCCACTTGTATTGGAATCTAGGAAGATCTGGTGAGGAGGTAGATGTGGTGTCAGCAGTGGCCCCTTTAAGGGTAAGGCCTGGGCATCCAGCAGAGTGTGCTGCACAGCTGCAGCCACTTGAAGGCAATAGGGCCCTCAGGGATATAAGGAGCACCTGAGGAAGGGGGTGTGTGTTGTAGAAGGAGTGCAGGTTGGAGATAGGAGAGGAGACTGACTGGGCTTATTGACTTTGACTTGGTTACTCTGACTGATTTGACTGACTTTGGAATCTGATCTTGGACTATGACTTGGCTTATTGACTTTGGACTCTGCCCTGGATGCTCTGGCTGACTTTGTGACTAATGGATTGTTGGAGACACTGGAGTTTGGTGTGTGGCTGCTGTGCCCAAGACCTGCTGAGGACCCAGGGTCTGCTGTAGTGGTGGGAGGCTGCTGGCAAGAGAGAGGACCTCTGCAGGTTGAACAGGCGAGCTACCCTGGAGGTGGGGTCCAGCAGGACTGCAGGGCAGAACCAGGGTCATTTGTTGGGGAAAAGAAGGGGAGCTAATTTGCTTAAAGTGGGCCTAATTCTCCAGGCCTTGGAATCAGGCAAAGCACCATAGAGGACCAGGCGTCTGAAAACACAGGACAAGAATGTATGACAAAACTAAAAGCTACAAGAGGGGGCTATATTATAAAAATGGGACCTATAAGAGCATAAAGGTGAAAAAAACTATATATGCAGTATTATCTTCATTTTAGACATCAAAAGGGTTTTGTGGCTCCTGAGGTTTTTTTTCCTCCGGAAAATGGGTCCAAATGGCTCTTTGAGTGTTTAAGGTTGCCGACCCCTGTCCTAGGCAAATCACCAGAACTGCAGTTCCCTGGTATCCCTGATATTTAGTCAGTTTAAGCACTTGGTGTATTCACTTGAAGTATAACAGAACTCCTTGTATCCTAATTACACCATCATCCAAAATTTTCACAGTGACTGCGGGAAATGGACTAGATTGAATCTACTCAGGTTCATTTACAGCAGCAATAATTTGAATGCTACTGCCATCAAGATGCTCTCCATTTCCGTTACACCGTAACCAAGCTTGCAACCAATACCTTTCTTCAGCTAGTTGTTTCTGACTTGAAGTCATTCTTGTTAAGCAAATGAACACGCTTTCAATATCTCACTTCCTTATTTTTTTTAATGTGAGGCAGAGATGTGGTCAGTTATTTTTATAATTGATGAAAACCATAAATGTAGTTTTATCCAGACGAGGCTAGCTGTGGATAATAAGACAGCAAAATTATTCTCCAGAAAACTATTGCTAAATAAAAAGGCTATATCAAATATCCTGTAAGAAGAAATGGAACTAAAAAGCCTCCAAAAATCACATGACCGAGAGTGACTAATTGTAGCGTTGTTCCTCTTAACTAGAAGTGTAGCAATATAGTAATATATCATTCTGTTTGAATGCTGCTAGAATAGTTTAAAGACATAAACATGCTCCAGCTTGTGATTGTTATTCTGTTTGCCTCTGGATCATCTACTGTGGTAGAAAAGAAGCAACTTCTTTGCAGGTCAGATGACCTGGAAATATTATATAGCTCTTGTGGTAAGTAAGCATAAGTTTGCTTTCTTTTCTGTTAGAAAAGTAGAATTATTGCTAGTTATTTGCTTGTGGATTTTAAAATAAATTCTTACTGCCTTTTAATGAGAATGTAATTTGTTTCTGCAGTTTTAAAATTTTTGTTTGTTTTTATTGTTTGCCATGTTGGGTCACCTTTGGAGACCATACAAGGGTAAATTCACCATGAATTTAGATTTTAACCACTATGCCAGTCAGACTAGGCCCTGGAGCACAATGACACCCATTGTAGAATATACAGTAGACATTTCTTTTATAGTAAATATTCTGGAACATTCAGAATAAATGTTTTTAAAAATCCATTCAGCATTATTAGTGCGTTTAGGTAGCAGAAGTAAAATACCATTATTAGGACCAACTTACAGTCTTAAAGCTACCTTTCAAATTATACAGAACTCTTCCTTGGGCTGAACAAAAGATTTTGCCAACTCAAAATATATCAGGTTGCTTTAAAATATTCTGGAGAAAAGAAGCAATGGCTGTTCACCCTTTGAAAATATGAATACCAGCAATTCTTTGGATCTGTCTCTCTAGCCCTTTTTAGAAAACATTTTTTCTGCTTTCTTAAAGAAAAAGCATTCAGAAATAAGAGTGTACACCAGGATTTTTTTTATCTAGAGAGGGAGTTTTATTTTAAGCATTTTGTCCTGATTTTCTCTCTGTGGAGGAGCATTCAGAAGTGATATCCTTCATGTGAAGTCTGAAGTCATGCCCATTTGAACAATCCCAGGCACATAGCAAAACTGCTTGGCTCACCAGCCATACACAGCTGCCCCTGTGACCTCCTTGCATTTTTTGTCCACATTGATTGGGACCTCAATACCAGTAACAGGCGCACGTTCTGCAATGTGTGGAACCCCACACATTCAGGATTCCACAATTTCTCAGTATAGTCTTGAAATGCATATTTTGTGTAGAAGAAACTTATTTGAATTCCACACTGTACAATTTTTGTGCATCCAGTAATGTGGAAGGTGCTTTGAATCTTACCTCCTTATACACGTGTTGTGTTGTGCCAGACATGTTTCAAACAAACCAGTCCTAACCAACTTCCCAGCACTGATGCAGCTGCAATGCAGCCTTGAGGTAAGGGAACAAACATTCTCTTACCTTGAGGAGGCCTCTGTGACTGCCCACCACCCACCACAGAATGCAGTACACACCCCATTGGTACAGCTGCATTGGTGCTGGAAAGTTAATTAGGATTAGACTGAAAGTTAACTGACTATTCCTCATATTTAATTCCAAAGAAGACACGTGTTGGCTTTGCATTTCAGCAGGGGTCTAGCTGGGTGGTCAAAGCTCTACATCCATTTGTTATTTATGACATTTTAAAAAAAAACTACTTAAATTCTCTTTGTCATGCAGATCACAGTACTAAAAACTTCTCCTTTCGAGTAGAGCCATGTTCATTAAAGTTTGAAAATAAGCCTCGATGGAAGGGTTTTTTTTTCTGGATTCCAAGTAAGTTATCTTTCCTGTTTCAGACAACTAGACTCATTATGTTATTGCAGGAAAATGCACTTTAC
Organism: Tiliqua scincoides; assembly: GCF_035046505.1. Classification (NCBI taxonomy): domain Eukaryota; kingdom Metazoa; phylum Chordata; class Lepidosauria; order Squamata; family Scincidae; genus Tiliqua; species Tiliqua scincoides. The sequence goes on along the minus strand of NC_089824.1, from coordinate 36,880,726 downwards.
CTTGGAGGTCTTTCCCATCGCTATCTCCATTCTAGATAGGATACTGTTAGAAGCTGGGCAGAAAAATAAGTCTCACACCTGCCCTTGAGCAGAAAACAGTGGTTGAAAATCAACTCATAAGATACTTTGGCTCAGAGATAGGCCGAGACGTGGATGGCCTGGATTCAAGTCATGAACACATGCATTTTCATGACTCATACTGACTCAAGTTGCACATGTTTTTGAACCTATAAGTGACTTGTGACTTGGGAGTTCTACAATAAAAATTAAGACTCAAATAGACTTGAGTCAAGCTTTGTGTGTGCTTTTTTTTCACCACAGCTTCAGGGGCTTGACTTGCTTTTCAAAAGGATTTTGACTTGAGTCAAAATGACTCAAAAATGACTCTGAATGAGTTGTGATGGCCGCTGTTATGTCTCGTGGGTGACTCAAGTCAAGGGGTGGAGGTTCTCTGTTCACCTGGAAAAGTCAGTCTCTTTCTTCCTGGACTCCCTAACTTTGGATGGGGGCAGAAACTCAACTACCAGTTAAAGGGAGGGCAGCAGAGAACTAACTATGTGCCACACAACACTAGGTGCTACACCCTGATTAGTCCTTCATCTTTCATTGCAAGAGTGGAAGAGAATGTAAGAGGAGAAGTGGGCAGAGCACTCTTATCTCCTTCACACTTCCTCTTCTGCCTCATTCCTCTCTTTCTGAATTTAAAAAAATAGGAGAAAAAGGAGGAGGCAGAAAGGAAATAGAGTAAGTGAAAGTGGGAACTCTGCCAAGATACTGCCTGAAGCAATTGCCTCAGTTGGCCTCCTTTATAAGCAAGCCCTACTTATACAGGTGGAGCCTGTTTATCCACAGGGGTTCTGTTCAAAGACCCCCATGGATACCGAAAACCATGGATAACAAAATCTATGGTTTGCAGAGCTCACCTGAGCATGTTCTGAGCCATTCTAAGGTCTGTAGAGGCTGTGCATGGCCTCTAGGGGCCTCCAAAGGTCTATAAAGGGCACTTTCAGTTTTCAGCTGAAAATCAGGAATGCCCCCCAGAAGCCATTCTGAGGTCTATAAAGGCTGTGTGCAGCCTGTATGGGCCTCAGAAGAGCTTCCAAAGGCAACTGGAGCACAGCTTTGATTGCTTCAGGAGGCTTCCAGGGGACCCACATTGACCCAGATCTGCAGATGTAAAATCCACGGATAAGTAGGCTCAACCTGTATTCCAAACTGTTTGGAATTCCAAATTCTTGTATTCTAAACTGCTAGTAGTACAGCAGTTTTGGTGTACAAAGATTGTGATATGAGGGTGACAATCTAACAAAACATTAATTTTATCTGATTCATTTAAAAGAAGATGGCAAATACCCATATGACTGATACCCTTGCATATTTTTACTTCATCAAATGTATATTACTTCTCTGCACTTGTTGCCAACCATTCCAACAAATTTAGAAATACATTTTTCAACAAATCTCTTGGAGAGTACACATACCCTGTAATCAGAAGTTCCCTGGTTTAGTCATTGGCATCTCTGCTTAAGAGGACCCCAGGAAACAAAGCTAGGATAGGAGATAGGTCTGCCTGAGATCTTGCAGAATTACTGTCAGAGTGGACACTAATGTCTTCTGTCAGATTATCATACAAAAAGCACTGGCAAAACTCTCACAGATCTACATGAATTTGGAAATTCATACCATACAAGTATTTTTCCATTCTGTGAAATTAAAAGCAAGTTGTGTACCTTTGATTGTGTTATTTGTACAGGGAACGATATAACTACTGTGTTTGGGAGCGTAACCTTGTGGCTTGCCAATAGAAAAGTCTTAGAATGGACTACAAATCTTTGCAGTGGTATGGATGATGGCTACTCCTTTTGTGGAGCTCTGAAGGGAGGTAAGTGTGACTTGTGAAGTGTGCCATTGGTATGTCATTGTGGGAATGGGATGTGCTGGGGATAAGTACATCGGGAGCAACCTCTGCATGGTGGGATTCACAGGGCCACTACACAGCAATCAGATTGCACAAACAGACTATTAACACTGAGGCAATGTACGGTGGGAAAGCAGGCAGGTTGCCTGGGTTGCAGTACTGAGGTGCTGAAACTGTCACTGCTGTATCCTTTGGGGCCAGGGAGGTAGCCAGAAGTCTCATCAAGGTAACAGAACATTTGTTTCCTTACCTTGTGTCAAACCCTGGCAGCCCCTAAGGGTCTACTCAGATCGGGACAAGCTCAATCACTGGCACAGATCTGAGTTGACCTGTGTAGGTCTTTCAGGTGCAGGAGGGTGTTTCGCCAAATTCCCTATCCAAGCTTCACCTATGCCCACTTGAAGCTAATTAGCTTCCCTTTGTTCCTGGGATCACACCCACTGCCCCTCCCCACAAAGACTGACTTAGGGTTTCAAACTCCCTGAGAGTTTGAAAACCACAGAGATAGTCCATTAGTTCCTCAGTCCAGTAATCTGTCAGTTTAACTCACTCTCCTTTCTTCCTTCCTTCTCCAAGCTTTTCTCCTTCTACTACCCACACCCCTTTTCCTTCTTGCAGGTGCTACTTTTAACCATGAGAGACTTTTTACCTCCAAGGGGCTGCAGCTGTACAGCACACTCACTGCAATCTAAGGCTCTGGTGTTAACCCCATGCTTGCCTGCCAAAGCAAGGTGTCACTGTCGACACTGCACCCTATCTCCTCAATGAATCTTGTGTATTTCCATTACAGAGGGAGGACAGGATGCAGCACCAGCCTCTGTTGCCATCACCACACCTCTCCCGGGCCTGAATCACCCTCCTTACCATCCTCCCCCCCCCCGCCCCAGAATGCCTCTCAGCAGAGAGCTTACTGCCAATGGCTCCTGGGTTTCCTCTGACCCACACGGAAGCCCAGTGCCTGCCCATGCTGGCCTCCCTGCCAGCGCTACCATTGTTCTGGCTGCCTTACAGCATTTTTGTGATGGCTATCTCCTGGACAGTGTGCCAGAGACTGGCACTGGCCTGGGATTGGATCAGGTTCTGAGAGAAAAGCGGGATGGATTGGGAATGTTAGAATGTTTAGAATACAGAACATTCTACTCTAGAACATTCTGCTCCTTTAGAATGTTTTCATGGGGTGGCAGCTCTGATGACAAGCATAGTGTCTTCCATTCCTTGCCCTTCTGTTTTCCCTGCTGCAATATATCATTCCAAAAGAATGTGTGTAAGCAATATTATTATTATTATTATTATTATTATTATTATTATTATTATTATTATTATTAACAGTATTTATATACCGCTTTTCAACTAAAAGTTCACAAAGCGGTTTACAGAGAAAAATCAAATAACTAATGGCTCCCTGTCCCAAAAGGACTCACAATCTAAAAAGATGCAAAAAAACCACCAGCAGACAGCCATTAGAAAAGACACTGCTAAAAAGAGGAGCACCCACTTGAAAAAGTGCCTCTTACCCAATTAGCAGGGGTTAATGCTAATGCAATATGATGGTATGATATAGTTCTTTCTGTCATGGTCAAGTTTTTGATAGTAGTTCCTCTTTTGCAGAGACTATCAACACAACTGTGAACATCAGCGGTGATCGAATAGACAACCAAGTGGTACTTTTTCCAACTTTATACCTTCACAAAAAAAAGTACAAAATGTCAGAATAGTTAGGAAACTAGTTACTTCACAATTACATGTTATACAATACTCGGATTGGGTGATTCAAACCAGTGGTCATGCTGTGTTTAGCTGAATTACATTAACATTGGTCTCTCGATGCCAGGGCCAATGTCAGGGACTGAACAGATAGTCCATAGGCTACTGGGTTCCTCACTGGCCAACTTCTAAAACCTCTCAGTGCAGGGATACTGGCAACTGCGTGACTCATGCTGCCATTGCCTTCTCCCATCCTCCCCAACTGCAATTGGGTTTTCCCTGTGCAATTGCATTTAGGCCTCAGAGGAAGCCCTTTTGCAGAAGGCAGGTTAAGGAGGTTACTGGCCACTCCTGCCCCTGCACCAGTGGTCCCGATGGATGAGGGTTCAGAGATCACTCTCCCTCCTTTCGCAATCCAGTCAGCTGGGAAAGAAAAGGGAAGCAATCTCTGGAGGCTACGATTCCAATGTCCTAGTGATACAGAGAAAATACATCCAAACCTGTCAGACACTGTCACTCAGAAAAGGAAATATTTCTTTACTCATTGTGTAGTTAATCTGTGGTACTCCTTGCCACATGATGAAGTAATGGCACCTGGCCTGAATGCCTTTAAAAATGGATTAGACAGATTTCTGGAAGAAAAGTCCATCACAGGTTACGAGCCACAATTGGTATAAGCAACCTCCTGGCTTTAGAAAAAGGTTATCTCTGAATGCCAGATGCAAGGAAGTGGGAAAAGGATGCAGGTCTCTTGTTGTATTGTGTGCTCCTGAGGCATCTGTTGTGCCACTGTGAGATACAGGAAGCTGGACTAGATGGGCCTTTGGCCTGATCCAGTCCTGGTTCTCTTATGTTCTTATGCCTGACAGACATTCTCCCCCCCCCCCCCCCCCCGTGGCTTGAATGTTCATGCAACAGCAACACCTGGATGTTGAGAGATGAGCTTTCAGGAATTGCTTCCCTCTTCTTTTCCAGCTGTCCTGGTTGGGAAGAAGGGAGGGACACAATCTCCCTTATGTGGAAAGGCTACAGTGTTTGGGGCTCTTCAGTCTAGAAAAGAGGCATCTGAGGGGGGACATGATTGAGACATATAAAATTATGCAGGGGATAGAGTGCATGGAGAGATGCTCTTTTCCCTCTCACATAACACCAGAACCACCCAGCATGTAATTAGTTTGTAGAACTCCTTGCCACAGGAAGTGGTGATGGCATCTTGCCTAGATGCCTTTTTTCTGGAATAAAAGTCAATCATGGGTTACAAGTCATGATAGGTATGTGCAAGCTCCTGATTTTAGAAGTAGGCTACCTCAGAATGCTCCTCTGGGATGCATTATCGATGCCTGAGCACACAAGTGCATGTATACAAATGCCAAGAAAGGTCTGGTAATGTGTTTTGCCTAAGGACCTTCAAGAACCTGTTACCAGCCCTGCTCAATGTCCTAATGTTCAGCATTTCCACCATCTGTAACTATAGGTTCAGATTTTTTTTCCTTAATGAACACTAAGTTTTTTTCTTGCAATTTTAATATAATTTGCAAAAAAAAAAAAAGAGAGAGAAAAAGAAAAAGTTAAACTAACATTTAAAAACTGGGGGAGAAGGGAGGAAGAGAGAAGGAACCTCGAGACAGGAACTTGAAAGCAAGAAAATGGTTTCCAGTGTCATGAAGCAGCTAGGTTAACTTCTGCTCAAAGAAATCAATACTGCAGATAAACAAGTTCTTTTGACCAAATGCGTGATGTAAATTCACTGTTAAAAAATATTATAGTAATTATAAACAGCAGTAGCATAGCTAATGATCGTGTAGCCCAGTGCCAAGCTCAAAATGTTGCCCAAGAAGTGATGTCACAACCCGGGCTTTTTAAAAAAATGAGAACCCACCTCCTCCCCCAGCAACTTGCCACCTAATTGCTCTGCTGCCTCGCCCGAGTCAGTGGCATAGCTAAAGCATCTATCTGCTACCTGGGGTTAAAGATTTGTAGCCCCACCCAGACAAAATTAAATTAAGTAAATAAATAAAAAGTGTGCCCCTGATAGGTTCGAGACACTGTGCTGTGGTGAAAAGGGATGGTTATTTTCCCCTTGCTGAATATAAGAGGGGCACCACTTGAAAAAGTGCCTTTTACCCAGTTAGCAGGGGTAACTGTATTATGAAAAATGGAAATGAAAGCTGACTCTTATTAACACCTGATTGGTTTCATGATGTAACATGATTGCAACATGTCAATAACATGATAACATGTCAATAACATGTTGCTGGCTGTCAGAAAGTCACATAGGTCAGTTTTGAGTTAAGAAATCCACTTTTTGTTCCATAAGGCAATTGTGTTTTCATTTTCTGCTTAATTGGCCATAACTTTTGATAGAATACAGATATTACAATGCAGTTTGTTTCATTGTATTCTGCATTAAATTACCTTTTCAATGATATATAACATGATGGTATTATTCATACATACCAAGATTTTCACAATTTTGGTCACTAGTGTCAAGCTCAGCTTGTTGCCCCCCTAAAGTTTGGTGCCTGGTGCAACTGCTACCTACTGCACCCCCTTAGCTATGCCACTGATTAACAGTTATTATTAACAGTATTTATATACTGTTCTTTAACAAAATTTCACAAAGCAGTTTGCAGACAAAAATCAAATGGCTCCCTGTCCCAAAAGGGCTCACAGTCTAAAAAGATGCAGAAGAAGCACTAGCAAACAGTCACTAGAAAAGACACTGTGCAGGGGTGAAAAAAGAAAGTTACTCACCTCCTGCTAAATATAAGCACCTATTGAAAAAGTGCCTGTTTGTCCAGTTAGCAGGGAAACTAAGGGGAGAGTAATGAAGGCGAAGGGACTGAACAATGGGCTAGGAACTGGGACAGATGCTTTTGTTCATATCCATTATTTAAAACCTTGTACCTCTTTAACAGCCCAATCCTATGGGCCTCAGCTGCCAGTGGAATATGCTTTCCACTGGTGGCAGCTGCTGAAAAGCAGCTGTAAAGCATTTCCTGGCAGTGTGCCAAGTAGCATGCTGCTGGAGCACTGGTGAGAAAGCCCAGGCCTTTCTGCATGCTTTGCTGGACCTGCAGAGGTTTGCGGAAGCACGTATGCTGGCAGGGAAGGCAGGTGGGTTGGAGAGGGACAAAGCTGGGTGTGGAGGGGTGTAACGGGCAGGGAAGTTTTGAGAGAGGAGATGGATCTGGCAGGGATGGTGTGTGCCAGATTCTGTTCCCCTTTTCTTGCAGTCTCCCTGCCCCTTTTCTCTTGTTGGACTTGAACTGCCAAAATTACTAGCACAGTTGCAAGGAAACCCATTGCAAAGAAGGAGGCTTATGCAGGGCTAAGGGAACTTTTCCTTCACTGTATGTAACATACTTTCTTCAACTAGGAATTAACATATTTCTTTGTTTCAGGGAGAGTACACAGCCATTTTTAAAGCATTCGCTTCTCCAACCAGTAAGAAGCTACTATTTTGTATGAATTACACATTGATCAAGAAGAAATAAGAAGTCCTCACATTGTTTCTGGATGAAATAGTTCAGAACATTTCATGGTCAGAGAATGCTTTCAGCATGCAGTGAATTCCGATCACAAAAATCAGGGCTTTTCAAAATGGGGCATTGCGATGCCCCAGCCTGTGAGCCCTGGCCTCTGCCCCCTTAAAGGGCGGGGGCAGCCTGGAGGCAGGGAGGAGGCAGTGGAGGGGTTGGGTGCACTTGGGTGCACTTACCCACGCCTCCTGCAGCCTCCCCAGGCTGCGGGGAGCCCAGCAAGACCTGCAGCAGGGCTCCCCGCAGCAGTGCAAGTAAATGCGGAGCGATCGCGCTCCACTGGAGGCGGGGCACGATCACTCCGCATTTACTTTCACTGCTGCAGGGAGCCTTGCTGCAGGTTGCGCCGGGCTCGCCGTAGCCTGGGGAGGCTGCAGGAGGCTTGGGTAAGTGCACCCAAGCCCCTGCAGCCCCCCTGGGCAGCGCGATCCTGGAGATTGCACCGCTGCCCCTCCTGCTGACTCCCCCCCGGCCCATGCAAGTACTTAGTGGCTCTCAAACTCTCCCAGATTTTGATCTCCCAAAAACTCCCAGAGAGTTTGAGAACCACTGACAAAAATAATTGGCTACCAATTTTACTATCACTGGAATGGTCTGAAAAATTTTATAAGATAATAAAAATGTCCATTTTGATCATGGCTGTAGCCAAAGAGGTAAAATCTGCCTGACATCTCATTTGGAATGTACATAAACATGCATGTCGAATGTAGCTTGGAGCAGAGGCATTGTAATGAATGAATTTCAGTCCTATATTTTTGCTGTACACAACTGCTTACTTTCATAATTTGCTAAACAAACAAATAGGGCAGCCTATTGGCTCAAAAGTGGAATAAAAATGGAAGGTAATAAATCATATATATATATATTTTAAAGGATGCACAGATTCTTTGAGTGGGACCTAATTGCTTAACCATTTAAAAATGAATAGTCAAGGTTCTTTGCTTGGTGGAAGGAATGGGAATTCCACCTCCTCAATCGCTATGCAGCAGTAACTGGAGGTTTCATTTAGTAAATCATCTCATTGGAAGTCACTGTTTATATCTGCACGTTTGAAGTTGAGCAATTGCATTTTGTACTTACCAAGACCAAACCCTTTGCTAAGAAGTGAGCTGGCTGTGTTAAACGGTATTAGTGATATTTCCAACTCTGTTCTGCTTACCACTTACCTTGTTTCATAAGAACATAGATATATGTAACTCTGTGCAAAAGTCCATATATGAGCCTACAGCTGTATTCATCCCAGATAATGTCTTAAATTTTGCCTGTACAGAATAGCATATATATGAGTCATTTTTGTGGAACTGACAAAAAAGAAACATCCCTGACCAAATCCACCATTATTCTCTCTACCCAGAATATCAGATAATTTGTGAAAAGTGAAAAGCTTTGCTGAGTGGCTGTGAACGCTCTGCAAATCTCAGAGCAGACTCACTGCTGGCCTCAAAAAAACACAGCAAAAAGACCTCCTGTATCCTGCCTCAGAGAAACACTGCTTTAAGATGTTTTTTCTCTCATGTTGTTGAGGGCCACCAAAAAAGGCCTCATGTGCCACAAGCTGTCCACAGGTCTATGTATTGAACCATCCTGATCTAAACCATTGTCTTTCCCAAGGGCTACCTTAGAGATCATAGCTCATTGTCTGCCTATTTCTATTGCACAGGCCAACAAAAGTGAGGGTCACAAAAGTTTTTCCCAAACTTTGTGGTGGTTTGATATGAATTTGGGGTGCCGATTCCAAAAATGGCATCCATTTTGCAATATCATGTCTAGTTTTGGAGATACAGTATAGCCTCTGTTATGTATGTGAGTATTATCACCTGTGGGAAAAGCAACAGGTTATATGTGATTGGCTGTCCAATCAAGAGGGATGTAGGCTTGTTGGAGTTGTATATATATCTGGGGTATTTGTGTATGTGTGTGTGTGTGTGTGATTTTAACTCATTTGGAGTATGAATAAACTATGATGGAACTTTTAATCAAGTCTACTGATGCGTGAGACCCATTATATAACACTGGCGATGAAGGTGGGATTCAGTCTGAGCAACTGGAATTATTACGATGGCCGTTCAAGGACAGATGGAGGTATTTGACCCTGCATTCCCTGAACTGTGGGACAATTATGCAGAACGTTTGGAATTTTTTTTAGAAGCAAGAGGAATTACTGAAGCTGCTTTGAAAAGGGCAACTCTGCTAAGTGTTTGTGGGGCTGCCACATTTGAAATTGCCCAAAGTTTGGTGGCACCAAATGAATTAAGGACTACTTCCTATAGAGACATTATGACTCTTTTAAAAAGTCATTTTTCACCTCTACCCTCTCGGATTGCACGGCGTCATGCCTTCTACGAAAGAAATCAGGCAGCTGGGGAGCCCATCCCTGTGTTCATAGCTGCTCTTCGTCAGTTGGCACGGAGGTGTGAGTTCCATAATTTGGAGGAGTCACTCCTTGATAAATTTTGTTGTGGGGTAAGAGATATAAAACTACAGCAGAAGTTATTTGCAAAGGAGGAATTGACCTTCCAAGGAGCTCTCAAAGACGCTTTGTCCTTCGAAAAAGCTGAGGGCATTACAGAACAATTACGTCCCTCCCTTAAGCCAGCTGTAAATCATTGTGAGGAGGCTGTTTCTGAAGGTGCCGATAGGGGAGAGGTGTTACGAATTCATCGAGAAGGACTGAGACGGAGTAACCATCATAGAGTACCAGCTTCCCAACTAAGGGTCCGGCAAGATTCTGAGACGCCTAGTCAGGGGTTTTGTGCAAGCTGTGGGGAAGCACATGAACGTCAGAACTGTCGTTATAGGAATTTTAAATGTAAAAATTGTTTAAAGTGGGGACATTTAGCGCGAGTTTGCCACAGTAAGCCAGCAGGGGGAATTCCCCTGGTAGTAGGGGGCAGTAGTAGAGAAATCCATCAAGGGTCCATCCTTCAGGAGGAGCTTTATACTACTTCCATTTATCCTGTGCAGAGTATTAAGTTGACCACTAGAGAAAAAATACATGTGATGGTGGAGATTCAAGGGTCCCCGTGTAAAATGGAGGTAGATTCAGGGTCCGCACTTTCCATCATCTCTATGGATACCCTTAAGCGCCTTTGCCCCCAAAATGGTCCCTGGTTGGAATCTGCAGGGTTATTGCTTACTGATTTTCAAGGAAATCATGTCCCTGTTCGGGGTGTGGGCAAATTTAGAGTCTGTTATAAAGAATTTGATGGGCTTTTGGATTTGATTGTTGTGGAAGGACGCCGTACTAGCCTGCTGGGATTGGCCTGGTTTGGCCCATTGGGTATTCAGGTAACTGGGGTTCAGAGTATGGGCCAACAGGATCTAGAGGCAGTTTGTAAAGAGTTTGCCCAGGTCTTTGAGGAAACTCTTGGTTGTTATACAGGTCCCCCAGTGTCTTTACAGTTAAACCCAGCTATGTTGCCCATACGTATGAAGGCACGGCGAGTTCCATTCGCACTAAAGTCCAAGATAGAGGAAGAACTAGACCGTCTGGTTGAGCAGGGAGTTTTGGAACCCGTGTCTCATGCACGATGGGAGACACCTATTGTCACCCCCCCTTAAACCAAATGGGGATGTAAGGATTTGTGCAGATTACAAATGTACTATTAATAAGGCCCTGCAGCAGCATGCATATCCAGTCCCAGTTGTTAGCCATCTCTTGACCTCTCTTGCAGGTTCTAAGGTTTTTGGGAAATTGGATTTAGCTCAAGCTTATCAGCAGTTGCCTGTTGATGAGGATACGGCAGAAGCCCAGACCATTGTGACGCACCGGGGTGCATTTAAAGTTAAGCGCCTTCAACTTGGGGTTTCTGTGGCACCAGGAATTTTCCAAAATTTCATGGATACACTTCTGAAGGGAATACCTGGGGTTATTCCTTTTTTTGATGATGTATTGATAGCAGCGTCATCAGATAGTGAATTTATTGGTTGTCTGCGGGAAGTTCTCTGTCGTTTTCATTCAGTGGGATTTAAGGGTTAAAAGAGAGAAGTGTATTTTGGGGACATCAAAGGTGGAGTTTTTGGGGTACCTTATTGATGCAAATGGGGTACACCCTGCTCCCGAGAAGGTGTGGGCTATTGTGAATGCTCCACCTCCTACATCTAAGCAGGAACTACAGGCTTTTTTAGGACTTTTAAATTTTTACCATTCTTTTCTGCCTCATAAGGCAGCAGTGGCAGAGCCACTCCATCGCCTTTTGGATAGAGGGGCTCCATGGGTTTGGGGTCAATGTCAGGAAGTTGCCTTTCAAGAAGTGAAGAGACTACTTACTTCTAATTCCTTATTGGCTCATTTTGATGAGTCACTGCCTGTGGTTTTGGCATGTGATGCTTCCCCTTATGATATTGGTGCAGTTCTTAGTCATAAACTGCAGGATGGCCGAGAGGCACCTGTAGCTTATTATTCATGGACCTTATCCCCAACTGAGCGAAATTATGCTCAAATAGATAAAGAAGCCTTAGCAATAGTCGCAGGGGTTAAAAAATTCCATGATTATTTGTATGGTCGTTGTTTTTCCATTATAACAGATCATAAGCCCCTGTTGGGCCTTTTTGCCCCTGATAAGCAAACACCACGGATTTTGTCCCCTCGCATATTGCGGTGGTCTATTTTTTTGTCAGCTTATCAGTATTCTTTGTATTATTGACCAGGGAAGGCTATTGAACATGCAGATGCTCTTAGTCGTCTGCCATTGCCTGTTTCCGGACCAGATCCGGCTCCAGCATATGGTATTATGCTTCTAGAATCCCTCCCAGAACCACCATTACATGCTTCTGTTGTAGCTTCGTTTTCTGCTAAAGATCGTATTCTTTCTCGTGTTCTTAACTGGGTTTGGAGGTGGTGGCCAGGAGGCCATATAGATGCAGAGTTTAAAGCATAGGTTACTCGCCAGACTGAGCTTTCAGCCCATAAGGGTTGTCTTCTTTGGGGTAGTTGAGTGGTTATCCCCCCAAAATTAAGAAATCAAGTTCTGGAGGCTTTACATGAAAATCACCCGGGTATTGCGCGAATGAAGGCATTGGCAAGGAGTTATGTTTGGTGGCCAGGAATAGATGCTGCCATAGAAGAATGGGTAAATCATTGTAGAACATGCCAGGAGTCCCGGCCAGAAGCCCCGAGAGCACCAGTGCAGCAGTGGGAGACCACTCGCACTCCTTGGTCCTGGGTACATATAGATTTTGCAGGGCCATTTCAAGGCCAGAATTTTTTTTTATTAGTTGATTCATATACTAAGTGGCTGGAAGTTATACCAGTCACAGTTATGACTTCTCGGGCAGTTGTTAGGGCCCTTCGTAGGATTTTTGCTACCCATGGACTACCAGACACTATTGTATCAGATAATGCTACACAGTTCATGTCTGCAGAGTTTAAAGAGTTATTGGCAGGTATTTGATAGGCAGGCAGATTGAATCCTGATAGAACGACTGATAAGCTGCCAACTGCGGAGACACAAGAGCCAGTACGCAGCTTCAGTCCTGATGATTCAGTTTATATCAGGAATTATGCAAATGGCCCGGCATGGATTCCAGCGACTGTTTCTCGTGCTACGGGTCCAGTTTCATACGAGGTGGCCATCCCAGATGGGAGGATTTATCGTCGTCATCTGGATCAGATGCGTCGTCGAGTGTCTGATTCAGCGCCAGTGACATTGTCCCCTGTCCCCAGGGATCAACAACAAGATGTGCCCAGTGCAGGTGCCAGTCAGGACATTACATCTCAGGAATTGGAGCCTTCTCCAGTTCCACCTGGACCCATTGATGTTAGGGCACCTTTTGAGAGTCCTACTACAGTGACATTATCGGCTCCAGAGAATACTCAAGAGCTGACAAGGGAGACTGAGGCTTCAGTCCCAGTGTTGCGTCGCTCTGTACGAGAGCGTACACGACCTAGATATTTGGAGGACTATGTGTGTTGATTCTAAACAACCCTTGGGGGGAAGGGGTGTTATGTATGTGAGTATTATCACCTGTGGGAAAAGCAACAGGTTATATGTGATTGGCTGTCCAATCAAGAGGGATGTAGGCTTGTTGGAGTTGTATATATATCTGGGGTATTTGTGTATGTGTGTGTGTGATTTTAACTCATTTGGAGTATGAATAAACTATGATGGAACTTTTAATCAAGTCTACTGATGCATGAGACCCACTATATAACAGCCTCATTAGTGAATGGTTCAAGCAGCTTCCTCATGAGGAAGCCATGGTGTAGGCTTCCTCATGGGGAAGCTGCTTGAACCATTCACTAATGAGGCTATACCATATCTCCAAAACAAGACATGATACGGCAAAACGGATGCCATTTTTGGAATCGGCACCCCAAATATACCCAGGAATTTGTGTAACATTTAAGGAAGCAAATTGTGTGTTGGCCTGTGTTACTGACAATGAAGCTATGTAGATGGTGGGGGTGATCAGGAGGCATGCCAGAAGTAAATATATAAATATTCTACTTTGTTTCTACTTACCTCTGCATAGGCCTCCTGGAGATCTATGGATCTCCTTGGACACATGTCAGCTAGCAACTCCTCAGAAAAGGAGTAGGGAAGGTTGCAAAGAAAGGATAGCATCCTGGCACACTCTGATGCTGCTCAGATCCACCCCATCCCTGTCCCTTCCTTAAATAAAAACTTAGCACCACTTTTTAAAAACTCATAAATCCAATTTTCAGAAAAAACAACTACGGACATACTTATGTTTGCTTGATTTTAGCAGAGCTTGAGGAGTTCCATCTGAACCAAGGAAGAAAGGTAGGCTCCCAGAGGTTCTGCTGGTGCCAGTAAATTGGCAGTAGGGGTGTGTCATGGGCAGGGAGTAGGAGGGATTTCAGGGTGGGGAGGGGAGAAGTGCAGCTATTAGCAACTGTTACATGTAACATGTCAGGTAAAAAATAATAATGTTGTGCTAAAAATAAACACTACACAACATTATGTTACTAACAATATGCTAACGTAGTTGTGCCTTGAGGCCTCTCAGTTCTTTGTCTGCAGGGCTGAATGATTCATAATTGAAAGAGGCAGAAAGCAATACAGTTATTTGAAAAAAAAATTAAACATGCCTGTTCTGTTCATCTCTTATGGGCAGGCATGTTGCCTGATCCTGTTCATTTCATACAGTAATCAGTCCCATAGAGTTCAATGGGCTTATTCTCAAGTAAGGGCACATAGTACAATAGCAGTGGTTTTTTTTTGCTGTGGGTACTATTCTGGGTTGCCCTGACGGTGGCCACCTGAGGAAGAGGAGGGACATAAGGAGGAAAAAGCCCGACCTGCCTGCAACACAACCCCGAGTCTTCAGCAGCAAAACACCAAGGTGTTCTCACATACTGCTGCCTCTCAGCCCATTTACCATGCAGGCACATAATTCCCAGTACAGCACAAATGTGCAGGCAGGCCCTGTTGGCAGTGGTGGGCTGCTAGCCCGGGCTGGGAAGGAAGGGAAATGGCAAGGTGCAGCAATATTGTGGTGGCGGATTTTGCCTTCTCGATAATGGTACCATATGAAGCAAACTCTCTACCTCACCTCATCATAAGATCAACTCTGCCCTTGATCCCAATTACCTAATTTCTGGGGACAGATCATTGTTAGTAATTCAGATTTTGTATCAAAGGAGTGCCTGTGGAAGACAACAATGCATTCATTTTGATGACAGGCTGAAACAAAGCACTTTGCTGTAGATGTGTATGTGGAAAAAGGCCACATCACACCCTGTTCTGCTCACTGTTTTCCATAGGAATGAAAAAAGCAAATTGGCTGGCCCTTATTTTCACTTTTCAATGCTTCACTTATCATGCTGTGGAAGAAACAGAACAAAAGGCCATTGTCTCAACACACAAGAAATGGTTGATGTTCTCTGGGCATCACAGTGTTCCCTGTAACTGTAGATGTTCCTCTTTTAATGCCAGTATCCCAGCCAGGTGGTTTCCAGTAAGGAAAAGATTGCCAATAGTTCCATTATGTAAGGAATGTTGTTGACGCGACAATAAAGAGTCTTGTGGCGCTTTAAGGACTTTTAAGGATTTATGGTGGCGTAAACTTTGATGAACCAGATTCCACTTTACCAGATGCATGACATTTTAATTGGTAGGTAGGTAGATAAATATAAAGACAGGTACATACATAGGCATTGGTAGAGAAACAATGATAAAATATGGGGTCAAAAGCCTAAGAAATGCAAGAGGTCCAGTCTCTGTGACATTTCTAATCCCAGCACATCAAAATGAGCATAGTGACCACTCACAAGAGCAACTACAGTCAAACCTGTTGATAAATTTAGTTCGCTGGAGTCTCCCTTTGAATATTTTTCCCCCTGAATCAGGGTGATTTTCAGATCACCATCCTGGAAGAGTGAAATGTTACCTCTCTGATATCCAAATGTAGACATTTTTTATGCCATACCTGTGTCTGTTTACTATTTTGCTTTAAAAAAACCAAATGGGAGCTGTGCAGAAAACAAAAGGGTAGTAGCAAGTGGTGGCATCTATCACACTGGAGAATGAGCAGGTGAATGTTATCAGAGTGAATAGTGTTGCCAGAGCAGATGTGAAGACAAAGCTAGCATCTGGACTTCTTGCAGGACCTGATCCTGGGGTCTGTGTCTCTGTTAGGTGGTCTGTTGTTGCTGGTGAGGTTTACACCGTTACCCCTCCAGATTTTGATGAGTCTATTTCTGGCCCTAAAGATGCATTCTGCTCCTTAGCCACTAGGCTGTGCCATGTTTCAAGGATTGTTTCAAAAGAGGGATTTGTCTTTCACTAATATAAACTGTCAAGCAGTCATGGCCAGGTTTAGGGAATTCATTTGAAAAAGCAGGCCCTGGTACACATGAAAAACAAAAAACATGAAACAGTCAGAAACCACCCTGTATTTCATTTGTTTGTTTATATATGTATAGCTCAAAGTGTTCAGTGAAAGAGTAACAAACGCATGCAGGCACTGAAGGAGAATGTGACATCAGTGCCAAAATGGTTGCTTGCACAGACTGTCTAGTTCTATTTATCTTTCTGTCAACAGAAGACTGAGAACAAGGGTGAGATTCATCATGTGGCAGTGGCCAAGCCAAAGGACAGCAGCTACTTCCATGAGTTGTAGTCATTTTTCCCCACCCTAGAATTTATTTTCCCTAAGAATTAATGGAGCAGAGAGATCAAAATACATTTCCCATCAACAAAGACTGCAAATTTCATCATACAAGGACTCTCCTCTTTTAAAAGACCAAACCAACAGTTCCTCACTGGTAAGGGATCTTACAGCTGCCCAGGATCTTAATTCTCTTAAAGGAGAGTTAATCATTATGTGAAACCTAATGGGGATCAATCATTATATGGCAGGCACAGAGCACAGATAGGCTCCTCACAGCAGAGACCAATTGGCACTTTTCCATTTACAATTACAGGGGTAGCAGAATAGATAAGAGTTTGTCACATGCATTTCAGTTTTCTGTACATAATCGTGCATATTCTGTACATAACATAACTTAAACTCATTATAATAAAATATGTACCATACCTATTTCATAGGAATAGCTGAAAGATAGCCATTTGAAGTAGCAGTTGCCTTCATATACCTAAATGTATTCAGTCAAGAACAATAGAGAGGCAAACCAGCATTTACTGACTGCAACACATACAAGCTTTAAAAGGCCCTTGCTCCATACAGCTGTATGGCTCTCTTGTGCTCTTAGTACAGTCATGTGACAGCAAGCAATATATTCAAGGCCTTTCACTCTTGGGATACAAATACCCCAAAAATGGCCTAATTGTGAGCCATGCAGGATGAGTGGTGCTGAACATCTGGCTATTCCACACTTTTTGGGAGGGGAAGCTGGGAGTTCTGGTTACTTTTAAACCGAGAAATGTTTCCGCAGACTGAGCGAAGTGTCTGCAGATGTACGAGGAGACTGGATATACACGTGACAGGTATCACGTTAAAAAAGGGGAGGCACATCCTCACTTTTAGCTGAATTGTGGCCACAATGAGGACAGCACAGAGCCAACTGTACACATGCTCAATATTACAAAGAGGAAGCTACTGGCCACTCAAACTGCCTTGTTTTCCCCCATGCATGACAGGAAAGGCATGCAAATGAACGTAAACAAATGTGCAGACTGTTTTTAAGATAAGCATGAAAATGTCAAAAGTCTCACAGATAAACTGCTGAGCAGATGACTCAGGCCAAACCTGGAAGAGAGGAGAGACTCACCACCCTTTTGCAGAGGAGTTGATCCTAGTGCAAGGCCTATCTAAGCAGTAGCTTTCCACACTCCTCTTCAGCTTCTGTGAATCTTATAATATGGTTGCCTTTACCTTTCAAGCATAACTGGAAAAGGGTGGTGATCATAGTGTCTGAAATATCCTTTTAATGTCAAGTTTCATGACATGTAAAAGAATGTATCGGCTATATGACCATAACTCAAATACCTGTCCAACAGCTACACAATTGGACTAGGAGGGCTGACCAGAGCTGGCCCAGAACATCCAAACAGTTATCTGATATCTGATTTCTTTGAATAACTGTGAGATCAGATGCTGAAGCACAGAACACAACAGAGAACGAAGATTATATACCATATACTTCTTTCTGCCATCTTTTCACTGCTTATTTAGAGTTCCCTAAATGTTACCTGTTGTGTAACATTTTTGTGGCAGCTAAAAACCAGAGAGAACTCAAAGCCTGAAGAAGCTCAGAACCTCCAAAGCAGTGGCGTAGCTATAGCAGAGGTGGTGCAGTAAGTACTGCAACATGCCGTGAAAGGGGTCCCTCCCACTCATTGTTGGAGCCATTCTGGACAGATGTTGCTGCCCAGAATGGCTCTGATGGTGAGTGAGGCCGCTTACATGCGTTGCGGTGCCTGCAGTACTTACCCCACCACCCTTTCTATAGCTATGCCACTGCTTCAGAGTGCAGCATGGAGTCAGAGACAGGACCCTGCCATTTTCCTGATCCTGGACCTTGGAGGAGAATATCTCAGACTTTGCACTGTACTTCTGAGACACACATAATGCAATCCAAAGTGCAGACCAAAGTTAAAGATGCCCTCCCCTAAGTTCTCCATGTGTGCTACAGAACTTGGAAGATAAACAAGTTTGTGGTGACTGCAAACAATAGCTGGCCACAAAGGCCTGCCACAATTGGTGGACTCAGACTGAGTCCCTGCTGGCTCACCAAACATGTCTTTGTAGGTTACAAGTTGCATAATAGTTCCTTTAAAATCAATTTCAGGGAAGTTCATGTTTACCTGGTAAGAAATACAGTTGGGATTTTCTTCTGAGTGAAGCATTCATATAACTGGGCTGCCTGCCCTGCTCCATTCTAGAAAAGTATTTGTGCATATAATCATAACAGGAACAGGCAAACATTCTCCTGATTGCCTAAAAATAAACTACCTGAGTTTTGAAATGATTCCCTGTGAGTATTTGCAAAAGCTTAAGGAATTTTGTGAGTACTTGCAAGGATTACCCTGCACATGCCTGATCTTGGAAGCTAAGCAGGGTCAGGCCTGGTTAGTACTTGGATGGGAGACCGCATGGGAATACCCGGTGGTGTAGGCTTATACCATAGTATTTCGAGACTGAAGGTTGCCAACTGATCACAAAATTCAGAAGGCAGGTTTGGACCTTTGCAAGAGCAAAACAATTCTTATCTT
The DNA here is from genome assembly GCF_035046505.1 of Tiliqua scincoides. Lineage (NCBI taxonomy): Eukaryota > Metazoa > Chordata > Lepidosauria > Squamata > Scincidae > Tiliqua > Tiliqua scincoides. Next base: position 36,861,920 of record NC_089824.1, on the reverse strand, counting down.
GACAAAGGGGGAAAGGATAACCGGCACCAGGTGGGAGTCTCAGCTTCTATACAAGCAGGTTGATTACAGAAGCTGAAATGACATGACACTTGCAAACATGCTCAAAAACATCTTTTCCTGCTGGGATAATAGGCTGTCTAGTCTTCTCTCCCCCGAGAAAATTACAGTCTGGAGGGGACGGGGCCTGAGATGGCTGAGTAGTTGTGTTTTTCTGAGCTCCTGGAAAGCTCTTGGAAAGCATGCTATTTCTTCCCAAAATCATGGGTCTGATGAGATCTGAGGATCAGTGGTCAGGAGAGGCCTTGATCCTACAGCTGTATTAATTTTGGATGTTATAGATAGAGAAATGATATATGTAATTATTAGGATATTAAAAGTTGTTAGAATTTAGTGTGTTAGATATTGGATTATGATGTTAATTGTTGTGAGGATTTGATATGCTAGATACTGGAAAGACATGAAAATCCCAATGAAAGATGAATTAATAGAGAAAATAATGACTGTGGCAGAAATGGACAGATTTTTAGAGAGCTTGGATCAACAGTGAAACCGATATATGTTGAGTAATGAAAATTATAAAAACATAAGAACATAAGAACAGCCCCACTGGATCAGGCCATAGGCCCATCTAGTCCAGCTTCCTGTATCTCACAGCGGCCCACCAAATGCCCCAGGGAGCACACCAGATAACAAGAGACCTGATCCTGGTGCCCTCCCTTGCACCTGGCCTTCTGACATAGCCCATTTCTAAAATCAGGAGGTTGCGCATACACATCATGGCTTGTACCCCGTAATGGATTTTTCCTCCAGAAACTTGTCCAATCCCCTTTTAAAGGCGTCTAGGCTAGATGCCAGCACCACATCCTGTGGCAAGGAGTTCCACAGACCGACCACACGCTGAGTAAAGAAATATTTTCTTTTGTCTGTCCTAACCCGCCCAACACTCAACTTTAGTGGATGTCCCCTGGTTCTGGTATTATGTGAGAGTGTAAAGAGCATCTCCCTATCCACTCTGTCCATCCCCTGCATAATTTTGTATGTCTCAATCATGTCCCCCCTCAGGCGTCTCTTTTCTAGGCTGAAGAGGCCCAAACGCCGTAGCCTTTCCTCATAAGGAAGGTGCCCCAGCCCCGTAATCATCTTAGTCGCTCTCTTTTGCACCTTTTCCATTTCCACTATGTCTTTTTTGAGATGCGGTGACCAGAACTAGACACAATACTCCAGGTGTGGCCTTACCATAGATTTGTACAACGGCATTATAATACTAGCCGTTTTGTTCTCAATACCCTTCCTAATGATCCCAAGCATAGAATTGGCCTTCTTCACTGCCGCCGCACATTGGGTCGACACTTTCATCGACCTGTCCACCACCACCCCAAGATCTCTCTCCTGATCTGTCACAGACAGCTCAGAACCCATCAGCCTATATCTAAAGTTTTGATTTTTTGCCCCAATGTGCATGATTTTACACTTAATGACATTGAAGCGCATCTGCCATTTTGCTGCCCATTCTGCCAGTCTGGAGAGATCCTTCTGGAGCTCCTCACAATCACTTCTGGTCTTCACCACTCGGAAAAGTTTGGTGTCGTCTGCAAACTTAGCCACTTCACTGCTCACCCCTGTCTCCAGGTCATTTATGAAGAGGTTGAAAAGCACCGGTCCCAGGACAGATCCTTGGGGCACACAGCTTTTCACCTCTCTCCATTGTGAGAATTGCCCATTGACACCCACTCTCTGCTTCCTGGCCTCCAACCAGTTCTCAATCCATGAGAGGATCTGTCCTCTAATTCCCTGATTGTGGAGTTTTTTCAGTAGCCTTTGGTGAGGGACCGTGTCAAACGCCTTCTGAAAGTCCAGATATATAATGTCCACGGGTTCTCCCACATCCACATGGTTGTTGACCTTTTCAAAGAATTTTATAAGGTTCGTGAGGCAAGACTTACCCTTACAGAAGCCATGCTGACTCTCCCACAGCAAGGCCTGTTCGTCTATGTGTTTTGAGATCCTATCTTTGATGAGGCATTCCACCATCTTACCCGGTATGGATGTTAGGCTGACCAGCCTATAGTTTCCCGGGTCCCCCCTCTTTCCCTTTTTAAAAATAGGCGTGACATTTGCTATCCTCCAATCTTCTGGCACCGTGGCCGTTTTGAGGGACAAGTTGCATACCTTAGTCAAGAGATCTGCAACTTCATTCTTCAATTCCTTAATAACTTTTGGGTGGATGCCATCAGGGCCCGGTGACTTATTGATCTTTAATTTATCAATGAGGTCTGAAACATCTTCTCTTTTAACCTCTATCTGACTTAACTCCGCGGTCAGGAGGGGTCGTTCGGGCAGCGGTATCTGCCCAAGGTCTTCTGCCGTGAAGACAGATGCAAAGAACTCATTTAATTTCTCTGCCATCTCTAAGTCTCCTTTTATCTCCCCTTTCCCTCCCTCACCATCCAGAGGGCCAACCGCTTCTCTGGCGGGTTTCCTGCTTCTAACATATTTGAAGAAGCTTTTATTATTCCTCTTAATGTTGCTGGCCATGCATTCCTCATAGTCTCGCTTGGCCTCCCGTATCACCTTCTTACATTTCTTTTGCCACAATTTATGTTCCTTTTTATTCTCCTCATTAGGGCAAGACTTACATTTACGGAAGGAAGCTTCCTTGCCCTTCACAGCCTCTCTAACTTGGCTGGTTAGCCATGCGGGCACCCTCCTGGATTTAGTGGAACCCTTCTTTCTTTGCGGTATACACCTTTGCTGGGCCTCTATTACTGTTGTTTTAAGCAGCCTCCATGCACTCTGGAGAGATTGGACTCTTTTTACCCTCCCTTTCAACCTCCTTCTAACCAGCCTCCTCATTTGAGGGAAGTCCGCCCGTCGGAAGTCAAGGGTTTTTGTTAGAGATTTGCCTGGTATTCTTCCCCCAACGTGCATGTCAAAATGGATCGCAGCATGATCACTGTTCCCCAATGGCTCAGTAACGTTTACATCTCTAACCAGGTCCTGCATACCACACAATATTAAATTCAGAGTCACCTGTCCTCTGGTGGGCTCCATGACTAGCTGCTCTAAGCCACAGTCATTTAGCACGTCAAGAAATCCGGTTTCCTTATCGTGACCAGAACACAAATTGACCCAGTCAATATGAGGACTGGGTCAAAGAATATGAGGACCCAGTCAATTATTTTATGCTTGGTTGAAAAAAAAGTTGTAGAAGTATAAGATAGGGTATTTAGATGAATGTGTTATATATATATAAATCATATATCATATATATATAAATCATATATCATATATGATATGATATGATAGATAAATGATAAATGATATTAGGCTAACGTAGAAGAGGAATTGGATTAGGAAATATGGCCTCTGAGCGGCCCGCTTGGAGGCAGGCTGTGCAGCATGGCCTTTGCCAGTTTGAAGAGACACTTGGCCAACAGTCTGAGGCTAAGAGGCAAAGAAGGAAGGCCCATAGCCAGGGAGACAGACCAGGGACAGACTGCACTTGCTCCCGGTGTGGAAGGGATTGTCACTCCCGGATTGGCCTTTTCAGCCACACTAGACGCTGTTCCAGAACCACCTTTCAGAGCGCGATACCATAGTCTTTCGAGACTGAAGGTTGCCAACTCCCCAATGATTTATTAGTTATAGTGAGGTATGATGTCTTGCACCCTCTAATACTGTGTTTATGTATTGTATTATGTGTTATGTGTGTTATTTTTGTTTTTGGAAAAATTAAAAAAAAATTAAAAAAAAGAAAATTACAGTCTTGTGCTGGTGGGCAGTGACATTTCTGAGCATGCTCAGAAGCATAGCTTCAGCTTTTGGGAACTGCTGGGCTGGGTCAGCCAGTGCCCCACCCCCAAGCTCACTACAACAAAATATATGTGATGTTTTGCTTGTGAAGGGAGGGAGTTAGCAAGGTGAGGCAGGGCAGGTTTGAAATATGAACCATTTCCAGGATCATTCCAGATTCATATCAGTCTGGATCAACCATTAATGGTACTTCAAGCAAAGTACATTTCAAAGCCCCCCCCCCCCCCATTCAAGTGCTCACTCCATCTTTTATGTGTTTGGCTGCTTTGGTTGAAGAGATCCTACAATTTGGATTACATAATAAAGCAAGGTGTATAAAGTACAGTAATGAAACTGATAGATATTTTCTGTTTGGGTTGATTACACCCTCCCTGGACATTTTATCAGCTACCAGGAGAAAGAATGAATGATTAATTTCCTGTTTTACGAAAGCCAGCTTTTCCCAAGGAAGTTTTCAACCATTACATCCTCACATGTTTCCTTTCTATGTTTCCTCTTTGTTTTTGCACTGTTAAAAAAAAGAAAAGAGAATATTGAAGCTGGGTTAAAACATCTGTTTTAAATTTCTCTTTGATAGTTAAGTCTGTAATTCTGAAGCCTGAACTTTTTTTCTCTCTCAAACTGGACATCAGATTTCATTGTGTAATCTGGACATTGCTGTTGTGAATCCATACATACTAAAGAAGAAATTGAGAAATATGTTTCTTAGGTATTAGTTAGAAACCATTGATTCTTGGACAGACATAAACAAAACCAAAGTGTATAACTGAATGTGCGTGCAAAATACAGCCACACTCATTTTTTTTACAGAACACCCTGAACGGAGCAGGCAAAATAGTATCATGCAATTCAGAAGTGGGTTTGGGGAATTATGGTTATCCGTATTGATCCAACTGCTTTCTTAAAGGCAGAACATTGAATGTCTCACATGCAGTGGCCTGGCTAGTAGCAGGAAATGACATTCAGCATTGCCTCCAAGCAATGCCACTCCAATGAAATGGGCATCTGGACCAGGGAGAGGTGAGGTGGGATTCCTCAGATTCCTGAGCTCACTCACAGGAAGGAGCTCTGTGACACAGTAGGAACCCTGAAGTAGGAGCCTTGTGACTCACTACAGAGGTGGCGGCACTGTTGGTTCAATCATGAGGCAAGGTGAAGCAGCTTGCATCAATGGCAGATTGCAAAGGGTCTGGGGGGGGCAGTGGATTCAGGATACATGTTACCTTGAGTCAGCTGCTGCATCTCTCCAACTGGCTGGTGATGGAAGCCACAATGACCTGCTTCTGCTCACTCAAATCACTCACTCAAATCCCGAATCGGCCTTTTCAGCCACACTAGACGCTGTTCCAGAACCACCATTCAGAGTGCGATACCATAGTCTTTCGAGACTGAAGGTTGCCAACAACAAGCTCACTCAAACAAGAAGTGGATCATCCACCTTTTTTCTTTGCTCTTTGTGCAGTTACAATAAAGCTGGAAGGGCAGAACTTCTGTCTTTACGTACAGGGACAGCAGATGCCATCGCTTTAAATAAAACTGGAAGTCTTTTGGCTTTGATGAAACTGCACAAGAAGAACAGTAAGGAGCTTCCCCCCCCTTTTCCACAGTGCCATAGCAGAGGCAGCAGCTGTGGTGTTAGAGTGGGGTGGCAGTTCAGGTTATGCTGCTCCCAGGCAGCAGGAAGGAGTGCTCAACAGGAAGTGCTCAATGGAAGGCAAGAAAAATCACAATTACTTTCTCTCCCTCTTCAGCTGTCTCAAAAGGGCAAACCCTACCCTGCAGTGCTAATTGTTTTCAGAGTGAAAGTACACTCTGTGCAGTGCAGAGGTTGAGACACTGAGCTGTGAATTGAAGCATCCCTGTTTTGAATTTCACCTCTGCCACGAGCACTAGGTGGGCTGGCAAAAGCTCCTCCCTCTCAACCCCAGTTCCCCAGCTACTGTAGGGATGATCATAATGCTATACAGCACTGGTTCCCAAACCTTTTAGCACCAGGATCCACTTTTTAAAATGACACTCTGTTGGGACCACCTAGTGGTAGCTTTATAAAACTTTTTAAAAAGTTTCACTTTACCAGTTACTCAAGCCTCTGTTTTCATCCTTTTTACCATGGTGGGAAGAACATCTTCTAGAGCATTTGTTGAGCTCCATATTAATTGGATCAGGACCATTAGGGTGGCCTTGCATTCCCCTTTGCCTGGTCTTTGATAAGAGCCATGACACAGTCTCCTACTCATGAGTTAACAGGCAGATGTGGTCAGTTTCACTTTCCATAGGGCTCAAAACCTACTTCTCCAGAGTGTGTTGGGGCCTGCATTCATTGGATTGGGTGCTTTCTGGTGGGGGTGCATTTCCCTAGGCCTGCCCTTTGAAATTGACCAAGACACATTAGCCTTCTTGTGACATGCTCCTGGACGTGGACATGCTGCTCCTTTCTATTCCCATAGGTCTCAATACATTTTCCTTGTCAGTTATCAGTTTATCAGTTCTGCAACCCATCAAAAAATTGGGTTGCGACCTATTGGTGGGTCCCAACCCACAGTTTGGGAACCTCTGCCTTCCTGAGTTGTTATGAACAATAGAACAATATCGAGAGCATGTTTTATTTTCCAAAGAAAGTGCTGTTCAAATGAACAAAAACAAAGACAGGCCCTGCCAGCAGGCTTTAAGTCATGAATTGCATTTTTTCCATGCACTACAGTTAAAATGTGCAAAAGAATACAAAAAGAGATGTGGTATGCAGCCTGGACCCAGATATAAGCAGGAGAATGTCAAGTGTCCAGCAGATAAGCCCGTGCGCAGTTTGTACTAATTTGAGTGCCAGGAGAGGAAATAATAATTCAAAGGAAAGGAAATGAACAACATCTGCTGTCTTGGAGCTATCAATTTTCTGCTGCTATTAAAGAAAACACTGATAATAGTTAAGATTTAAAATTAGTTTTGTAATCATGGTAGATGAACAAGAGCTCAAGAAAGGGCCTCTAGATTCGTCAAAAATTAGCAAAATGATGATGGGGGGTGGCAAGTGGGCACTCCAGTCTGGAGTTCAGCTTCCATGCCATTGCATACCCTGAGCTTTTACTTATGTGGGATGTCTCTTCAGTGTAAGAGAGGTACACCTGCCCATGCAAGGAGATAAACACAAGGATCTACTACCTCCAGTGTAATGAATGTGGTGGCAGTGTATGTTCATTGGAGCATCTACTTTCATAAGAACACTGTTGAATTGGAGCACTGATTCTTAGTAACATGTTTAGTGTTTAGAATGTTTAGCGTTTACAATAAATCCCCTGCTCTGACATCCCATGTTCATCTGCCATTTTTGTTTTACTATTTGCAGCTCCTTCGGCTACTCTGAGGGTCAGGGAGAGGAGCGCCCTCCAACAGAGGTGTAACTAGAGTAGAGTCTGAGGGGCACCTGCCCTGAGCGCTATGCTGGGGAGGCACAAAGTGCAAGGCAGTCAGTTCCGGGTTCTCCCCAGAGAAGGAGGAGGCACTGGTGGCTTCACACCCCCTGTTCCTTCTCCTGTGGAGGCTCCCTAAAGGGAGAGAAGGAATGGGTAGCATGAAGCCACCAGCATCTCCTCCTACAGGGAGAACCCAAAAGTGACACCACAACGTTATGTGACATCACTGCCTGGGCACCGGAGCTTCTAGTTATGCCTCTGTCCTCAGAGAGGATGTTTAAGCCTTTCTTCCCATGCCCATTTCTCAGACAAAGGTTGAAATTGAATGCACACTTTCCTGGAAGTAAGCCCTATTGAACACAACGAGGCTCACTTCTGAGTAGATGTTCATAGGCTTGTGTCCTGAATTGTTTTCCCCCACCCCAAAGCTCCTTTTGGCTGCATGTGTATCCTTTTGGGGGGAGGGGCAGAGAAGCAGGTACCAGATATGGCTCTTGGCTTTTCCCATATCTGTCACTGAACATGTGCTATGCTTGTGCTCTTACAGGGAGCTATATTTCCTCCCCATTTGTCTTACTCCTGCTTCATAAGGTCCAGTTTGGGAGCTCTGTGCTGCTGAAGCCTGAAAAAAGGTGCCAAATCATTTGATTATTCACAATTGTTGTTTAGCCACAATTTCTTGCCAACAGCATACAACACAATGAAAATCTTATCAACCTCTGCTTGTAGTTATAACATTTGAGAGGATTAGGGAAGCACTTTTGTGGCTTTTGCACAAATAGAGAAATTACACAGTGAGAGAAAAACTTCAGAGAATGCCAAATAACTGAACGCAGGTGTTCTGAAACTCTTTTCTCCTCTAGGAGGATTTTCCAGATGAGTTTTGTAACTAACAGCCCAGTCTTAACCAACTTTCCAGCACTGATATACAGTTGCGTGCCTGCCATTGGCTGCCCTGGGGCAAATGCCCCAGGCGCTGGCCGCTGGAATCCTGCGGAAGCCTCTCTGAGTCTCCCGACGGGGGCGGAAACTGTGCTTCCGGTTTGCCGGAAGCACAGTTTATAGCACCTGGGAACCTCACAGAGGTTTCCCTGGCGTGGGAAGAGGTTGCACGAGGCTCTGTGAGCCTCTGGTGAGTGGGGGGTGGGGGTGGATTTCTGCCTGGAGGGGCGGCGATAGCCCACGGGGGGGCGCCATCACGGAGCTTTACCCCAGGCACGAGGCTGTGGAGGTCCACGGCTGCTGATACAGCCACAATGCAGCCCCAAGGTAGGAGAACAACTATTCCCTTACCTTGAGGAGACCTCCATTACTGCCCCTCCCACTGCAACATGCAGTGCATGTCCTTTTAGCATGACTGTATTGATGCTGGAAAGTTGGCTAGGATCGGGCTGTATGACTGTGAAATCTTTGCAAAGTGTGCTGTGTCCTCACAGCCTGCCCCACTTCCAGATCTCTCTGAAATCCCCTCCTCCAGAACACTCAAGTCTGAGAATTCCATGACTCTGCTTCAGCCCAGTGCAGGAAGTGGAGTACTTGCCTTCCTTTGGAACACCTATTGTTGAGCATAATAATAGCTGGGGTTGGCCAAAGTAGAAGGAGTATAACACTTTGCCTTAGGAATGACAGCACTGTTGTACAGCCAAACACCAGGCTGGGTATACATTATGTGTACCTCATGGGCCTAATCCAACCAATAGATCTTAACCTTTGATACTCCTGGTGTATGGAATTCTCCAATGGACGACTAGACCATAAGACATTCAACATGCCATACATCTTTTGCATATAGTCCTACAAGATAGCTGCAGTTATGGTTTCAGTCTGCTATTCAGTCAATGAAAATAGATTTTCACCCATTGAACCATGAATATTCCAGTTCTTAGGCTGCTGAATGCATCCTCTGCTCACTTGCGCATTTTAGAATGAAGACTGAAGGGGCATAATATATGGCTACAAAGGTTATAAAAGGCAATTGCCAAGTTTCAGCAGCTCCAGGGTGGAAACTGGAGATTCTGAAGCTCCAGATACGTACAGCTTTCCTGTTCTCCTTCAGAAGTTAGGAGATGTTTCATGCACCCAAAGAGACATTTTGTACTCTCAGACTGGCTCTATTTACCTTCTGGTCCTTTACCACTCCCTGACAAATTGCCATACCTATGTAGTCCCTATTTTTACCTTTAGTGTACACATCATTCACGTTTTGTTGGTATGTGTCACTAGCATTCTCATTCTACAGGGATCCGTTCCCTTTCTAAGAGCCCTCAAAGCTAACCCTTTAACAGTTGATAGTGGTGGAATAACAATACCTTTTATCAACTAATACTGTAATGATCCTGGGATAAATGTCTGTGAAATTTAATAAGCTTTGTTGATTAGCATTAATTAAGCATTAATTAATGTCGATAAAATCAAAATAAATATATACTGTACTAACAAAAGAATTAATGCAGGTTGCTCAACAGGTCTGTTTTTAAAACCACTATCTTGTAGCTAGTTAAAAAAAAAATTATCTCCATCCCCAGTTATGCATGAAATGACACCGCCTGCTGTCCTATCATCCTACAGAGCACGATTTGTGTTGTCAGATGAACAGCTTGGAAAATGAAGAGGTTTTAATTAGAAGAACAGAATTCACGTTGTCACGTCTCACCATTTCTAAATATGGAATATGAACTAAATATTAAATTTGGTGGTTCTTTCATACCTAAGTCATACCTAAGGAAAGCTTTTAAAAAAATATCTCTGTGATTTTTTTCTCCAGGCTGTGAAATATAGCCTCTTCAATGGGCTCCTTCATGCTTTCCTTCTGTTCTTTTTTTACTTCTACCCTAGCCTCTGAGTGCTGAAAGTCTACATGTTCACACACACCTGAAATCTCAAGAGCATTTTAAAAATGACAAAAGAGTCTTGCGACCCCTCAAAGAGAAACACACTTAAAGCAGCCTCTGCCAGTGCAATACAAGTTATGCCGGCAGGGGAGGGAGGGATAGAATTGGGCCATACAAATCTATTTGATAATAAACCACCCTGTGATGAAGTCATTAAACATTTGGACTATCATGAGATAACTACAGTTGCAAAATTTAGAATACAATCTTCTAAATTTTAAAATGTGATCTTGTTGGTATAAAACATGGGTGTCTTCATGTAGAATTCTGATTTGTTTTGCTTTAAAAAAAAGCATGTAGATCACCTTGCATATTGTGGAGACCTGGTGGGATTAGCAGTCTAGGTAGCGAAGCCCAAACCCATGGGAGGTCTGCTGGGGCTGGCCCTGATCTTGACAGCTTTGGTGCAGGGGCTGCAGGGACTAGTGGCGCAGGTCCATCTCTAGGTAGATAACACCTGAACCTGACTGAGAGGAAGTGGGGCAGGGAGCAAGCAGGCAAGCCCTTATGCCCCAGCTAGAGGGCAGAAACCAAACAAGGAGAGAAGGGGGGTGGCTACCGACCATGCTGTTCAGGGCTGTCCTAATGCAGACACTGTGACCCAGGGTTTCTCTGACCAGCCAGCTGATAGGATGAGACCCTGGTGACTACTACTACCATGCTGAGAAGCCCACTAAGCTGTGGCATCTTTGCTTTGGTGCTTCTGGGGCCTCAGTGGTGGGAGCTATCCCACCAGAAGGGATTAGTGGTGAAAACCATGTCCTGAAGGGAGGAAACCTGAGGCAAAGACGAGCGGCCCATTGGAGGCTGGCTGCCAGATGCCACTGCTGCTTCACCTGAGGGGAGCACAAAGGAGCAGCAAAATGTATCACCAGTAAATGCATCTGGAGAAGGATTCGCAGGCAAGGCAGGTTGGCAACCTTCAGTCTTGAAAGACTATGGTATAAGCCTACAGCACCCGGTATTCCCAGACGGTCTCCCATCCAAGTACTAACCAGGCCTGACCCTGCTTAGCTTCCGAGTTCTATGAGCTTCAGTTAAAAAGGATACTGTTGCATCAAACATCTTGGGCAAGTGTGATCACTTTCTCTCCTTTGCCTGCCTCAGCCAAACCCCATGAGCACCACACACCCTTATGATGTGGAGCTCCCCATTGGCAGGGAGGGGAACAAGGGCCTTTGGGAGGCCATGATACATATCCTCACTCTGCTATACATGCTGAGGTTTAATCCTCCAGATTAATACATAGCATCTGTCAACCTCTCAGTGTAAGTTCCACATTTACACTGTAATTACGCTGTAAGTGTAATTTCTACTACAAGTGGTTTGCATTATCGGATTCTGCAACTTGATGTGCTGAGTGAAGAAGTTTTCTCTCCAGCAAATACTAACAACTGGTGCAGATGGTTACTAAACTGCAGTCTTTACACTACTATGGTGCAGGGTTCTCGTAAGAAGCCGTTAAAAAAAAGAAGCAAGGGTGTAGCTAAGCAGGGTCAGGCCTGGTTAGTACTTGGATGGGAGACCGCTTGGGAATACCAGGTGCTGTAGGCTTATACCATAGTCTTTCGAGACTGAAGGTTGCCAACCATAGGTAGTATGATCCTATATGTCACCAGTTCCTTAGGAGATAGCAAGAGAGATAGAGGCAAAAAAAGTAAGAGCCTCTTTGCAATGGCTGCATTTACTATAGGTTTAAAAGGGCTGTTAGAATGAAGAGAAACCAGATATACTGATCTAATGCTACTGGAAGTCCTGAGTGCACCTTTTCCATTGGCAACACTATTCAAGTACAATTTGTCTATGAGAAAAAATCTGACACTTGTAAGGCAGCCAAAGCCTTTGCAAGCTGTAGAGCCAGCTGCTGTTGACCTGCCTGGGGCACTGAGCAAGCCATCTGAGCAAGCTGCAAGGAAATCTCTACACTACAGTTCAGGAACGTTAGCTGGATGCATTCCCTGAATGAGCTCTGTTTATCTTCAGCCATGAACATTTCATATGAGATCCTTGTTGTTTTGATCCTTCCCAGCACAAGAGCTAACCTGTTAAAGAAAATTATGGACCCATGTACTACGATCAGCAATGATGTGTACATCATAAGGGGAATTGTCCTAATACACAAGACTGGTATCCAACTGCACTATCCAATAAATACTATTCAACTATCCAACAAATGGACACACTATTTTACATACGTGCTGGCATGTACCCCATACCAGAACTGAGTTCTGGGTAGCACAATACTATTTGATGCTTCAGAACGTGATGCACCATGATTTCTAGCATCCTGTGGTTTTAAATTCTAAAGATAGAGGTTTCAAGGAGGGTGATATTGCAGGTAGCTGGCTCCTAGAAACATCATTTGTCCACCACCATTTAGGCAAACATGTATTTTAAAGCTAACATTTAGAAATGTTTTTGGTTAGTGCATGGCACCAAGGACCTTGAAAGAAAGAAAGAAAGAAAGAAAGAAAGAAAGAAAGAAAGAAAGAAAGAAAGAAAGAAAGAAAGAAAGAAAGAAAGAAAGAAAGAAAGAAAGAAAGAAAGAATGTAGAATTTTGTTGCAGATATACATGCAACCCTTGTGGACTTCTGATGGGGAGCATACATGAAGACTGGTATCCTTCCCAGCCTTTACAAATAAATCTAGATTTTGAAGAAAGGGTTAATTTAAATCCTTTTATCAACTAGAAACCCAAGGGGTGTCAGTCTGATAGTAGTCAGGAACCTGCAAAGAAAGATGTGACCTGAAGAACCATGTTTTATTACAGCCTAGAGACCTTAATGTGTATCTGTGGGGAGAAGTCAGGAGCCAGAGAGTGTTGTAATTAGCTCTAAAGAGCTCTGACAGGATCAATAATCTGCTCATTGATCTTGTACTTCCATTACTTTATATCTCAGAGCTGCCTGGCATCCAGAATTAACTATCAGATTAGCTGAACTGTGTTCAAAGAGATCACTGAGCACATTCCTAAATGGGAAGGGGGAGAACCTGACGTCTTTCATGTCTAGGGTTTAGATAAGTTACTCTTGTCACCTACCAGCCTGAAGTTGGCGGCAACCAACTGCAGAAAACTATGCATGCTGGCCTCATCGCTTCTGAGTAGAAGTGGGGCTTTAGTGAGCCACTGATCTGAATAATGCACAAATTTTGACCTGTGCTGCTGTCTGGCTTAAAGGCTTTTGGCAGGAGCATGGATTTTTGAACAGTAGGCGAATTGGTTATGTGTGGAGATGAAAGAGACTGTGGCACACACTGTTGTCAATGCCAAGGAGTTCAAATGAAGGACAAAAGGCAGACAGGCAGCAAATCAAGTCACAGCTCCTGGGATACAGACATTTGGTCCCTTGCAAGTCAACAGGGGACATTAGTAAACCAATTGGAAAGTACACACCCATTGACACATACAGCTGAGCAAGCTTCCCACATGCAGTTGCCCTGAGCCAAGAATTGCCTTGACACGTAGCCTCGCCATCCTTTCTGTGACAATATCCTGGTTTATAGATAGGATTGTGACATGGGAGGGCAACAGGGCTCACAGTCTATGTGACAAGACATTTTGTTTGCCTTTAGACATTCGCGTACTTTGTTATCACTGTAGGGTGAATGTGGTATGTGGTATTTTTCATTCATCTAAACAGGAAGATCATGACTGCATCTTGTTTTTACTGAGAAACTGCAAAAAAATTGAAGCGCTTCAGTTGATTCCAACTGTCTATCCTGCCCGACTGTCTGTCAACTTTGCACCATTTTGTACAATCTGATTAGTCAAATATCTGAAGCCATTTGTTAAGAAGTATTGTGTTTGACAAAAAGGAACACCATTCAGAAAGAAAGTGTTAAGTTCTGCTCTGCAGCTAAATATTCTTAATTATATGTATTTATGCATTGTATGATTATATAAACAATCATAAAGATATTAAAGAATAATTATGTGCCCCTAAGCCAATTGATTTCAATGGCCTTAAGCATGCGAACTGTGAGCTGGACTGAGTTACAATACAGTAAAAATACAAAACAGAAAAAAAGATTAAAATTACCTCTAATGCCCATGTCTACCATCTCCCAAACCATGTTTTTTCTGTCTATGAACACAAACACAGAAATAATTATTAGACATTTAGAGCCTGATCCTGTGTCGTGGACCACAGTCACAAACGTGCCATAAGGCACGTTTGCAGGGCTTACTGCTGGGCTCCCACCGGAGCTAGCTCAGTGCCGACTGGCGCTGGGCTAGTGCCTGGTGGGCACCCAAGTTCTGCGGTTCAGCGGTCTCCTGGACCTCTGGGCTGTGGAATGGGAGGTGGGGGGGTGGCTGGGGGTGTGGGGGAGCCATTCCGAGGAGGGGGGAGGCGTGGCTGGGGGTGTGGGGGAAGGTGTGGCCAGGTGGGGGAGAGGTGGATCCGCGGAGCCAAACTCCGCAGGATCCAAGGCACTCGGGCAGGGCTGCTCACCCTACACAAACACCTTTACTTCAGCGGCGACCAAAAGGTCGCCGCTAAAGTAAGTAGCCCCATTGCGGGGCTGCTTCGCTTACCTGGGGGAAGGGGACGAACGAGGTAGCGTGGGAGGCTCAGGATCCAGCGGAAGCCTGCCATGGAGCCGCCGGACTTGGGTGCCACAGGTAGCTCAGGATTGGACTGCCCGGCTGCAGTCCTATACATACTTACGTGGGAGTAAACCCCACTAAATGTAGTGGGACTACAGCCCAATCCTAACTCCCCAGATGGAGATGCAGCGGCACCAACGTAGTGCCTGCTGAATCCAGTGGGGGAGTTTTAACCTTCTGAGGCCTTCTTGGGGTAAGGAAACATTTGTTCTCTTGCCCTGGGGTAAGCCCATGCCAGTGTCAGTTTCTACTCAGACCTGCATGAGCTCCATAGCTGACAAAAGTCAGTGTGAATCAGGGTGAGTCAGGGTTGGGGAATCAAAGTTGGGAAGGGGGTTTGGATTTGGTGGATGCTGCTGTCAAACCCTCCCCTTACCCTGTCCCAATATTCTCTCCTCCCCACCACTGTCCCCAGTCAGTTCCACCCACCTGTGGCCCCCTCACACCTTCTCTGCACACTTACCTGTGCTGACAGGTATCTGGAGGTTGCTGGTGCATAGAACTGGCCACTTGCTGTTTGCTGTAGTTACTGGGCCATGTGTTTGAGCATGTTGCCTTTTGCGACAGCTGGAAATCACCATATACTTCCAGAATGCTTGTCCTGGTGGTATATGGCTCCAGGATTGGGCCATTCCTTCTGAGCAAACAAGTACAGGATCACGCTGTTAATCAGTGACGTACAAATCACCTTTGTTCAACCCTCAATAGTATAATTTAACTATATGACCATAAGGAAAGCCCTGCTGCAGCCGTCCAACAGCCCATCTAGCCCAGCATCTTGTTTCCCCCAGTGGCTACCAGTTGCTCCTGGAATCCCACAAGCAGGAGACAGGGGTTGACTCCTCTGCTGCCATTGCTACCCTGCAACTGTTACTCAGATGCATAACACACCCACTTAACCTGGATGTAGTATGTAGCCATCATGACTAGCAGCCACTGATACACTTGTTCTTTATGAATTTTTCTAACCTCTTTTGAAGCCACCTAAAGCTAGTGGGAGCCACCACTGCATCTTGTGGGAGCAAATTCCACATATTAATATGTGTTCTTCCTGTTTGTCTAAATTTTCTGCCAGTCAGTTTCACTGGATGACCCCGGTTCTAGTGTTCCGAGAAATGAACGCTACACTGCAGAACAGGACAAAGGATGCAAGATTAGGAAGCCTTTTGGCTTATATTTCAGGCAAATTTTAAAAAAAAGTTTATCTCAATTTTTAAATCTTTTAAATCCCCAATTATTTTGATTACCTGCTCTTATCCATCTATCACCTTCAGCTAGTCCTTCCAAACTAGGCCTGAAACTCCTATCAATCAAGGAAAGGCATGCAGCCCTTTCTCCTAAAACCGAGGGAGCATACAGGGGCATACATCTGGGCTAGACTTGCAAAATCTGCAATGAAGAGACAAGTATTTGAATGAATATATACACTCAGGACAGCTGTGTTTTTACTCACCTCACTTCATTGTCAGTTTCTAAAATCCTTTTACAACTGCACAAAAAGGCTCCAGACATCAAGTCTCTGGTAGGCAGTTTCAGGTAGAGATTGTCCTGTTGGGGGCATTCACACTTCCATTAAATGCCTCAAATCCCATTTGTGATGGATTTTTCCTTCCCCTCCTGAATTTGTTCTCTCCCACTGAACACAGAGAGCCTGAGGACAGCTTTATGCCCTATGCTCTCAAAGCAGTGGCTGCCAGGGCCTCTGAGAGGACTTTTATTATACGTAGAAAGGTTTTTGAGGCTCCTTTTGGAGGTAAAAAGATTCTTTTGGACCCTTTCCCTTCTCCACTGGATCATAATTTCATACGATCATTGGATCATAATTTTTACGAAACACAATATATATAACTATGTGGGCTTACCCAAAATGTCCATGCTAGTCTTCACACAATATATGCAAACATTTGCTGAGAACTGAGGAAATTTCCCCTCCATTGGCTGAAAGGCCCCTTTTTGACCCCGGGCCTAGGAATGATGCACCCCCTGCACTCCCCTCTCATGGGCCCTGGTGAGATCAGAAAATGTAAGATACCAGAAAATCCTGGGCTGCCACCATCACTGTGTTTCTGGTCCACTGTGGAGCAGGTAAAAGGGGAGAAAAATCTCTCCTTGCCACCTCTGCCGCTGCTTCCACTTGTTGACAGGGGAGTAAATCCTTAGGCCAGTATTTCTCAAACTGTGGGTTGGGACCCACTAGGTGGGTCATGTATAGTATAGTTCTATACTATATTCAATGTATAGTTTATTTTTAATATATTAGACTTGATGCTTCCTTGGTATGTGACTGCACTTGGGGAAATGTTACAGATCCGAACTTTTAACAGGCTACTATGTACTGTATATGTTCTAACAATGATAGTCAATAGGGCTTATTTCTGGGTAAGTGTGGATAGGATTGCAACCTTTGGGATGTTTGGGGAATTTGATTTTGTTATTTGGGGGGAGGGGTGTTAAAATGTTTCCTGCTTGATGATGTCACTTTTGGTCATGACCACTTCCAGGTCACTGACAACACCTTTGGTGGGTTCTGAAAGATTGTCATTCTAAAAAATGGGTCCTAGTGCTAAAACGTTTGAGGACCACTGGTCTAGGAGGAGTGTGCTTTGGGAGGATGAAGAGCTGATAGGGAGGGCTGGCAGGGAGGGGGGTTGTAATTTCCTCAGCCTAGAATTGTTTTGGGAAATGATCCCATTTTGTCCTGCTTTTCCTGTGAAGTCAAATAATTTCTGATCTAATTTGAGGCAAGTGGAGAAGAGCCTACCCATCACTAAAAATAACACACTGAATCCATGTCAGAGCCACCATTTCTGCCTCCTCTCTTGATACTATTTCTGCACAGGCTTTCAGAAATCTCAACTGGTTTTCCTTTTTTTGTATTTTATCTCTTTTCCAATGGTACTTTTATCAAACACCACGAGGCTGAACTCTTTCTCACTTCTGCCCTTTCTCCAGCTTTGCCTTGCATTGATTTTCCATTTTGGATGACTCTTGCTGAGCTACAGTTGTCCAGCCAGACCAGGGCTGAAGAGCAGAAGAATGGCCCATAAAGAACTATGAAGGGTGCAGAGGCAAACATTTCTTTCCATAATACTAGAACTTGGCGGAGGGGTGGTGGTGGCTGCT
Organism: Tiliqua scincoides; assembly: GCF_035046505.1. Taxonomy (NCBI): domain Eukaryota; kingdom Metazoa; phylum Chordata; class Lepidosauria; order Squamata; family Scincidae; genus Tiliqua; species Tiliqua scincoides. Next base: position 36,844,076 of record NC_089824.1, on the reverse strand, counting down.
CATGATTGCTTAGCAGTAGGTTGAGGGCAAAGAAGAACGAATTAATCATACAAAACATGGATTACTTATGGAATTCAGTTTCTGGAAATTCAGATGAGGAAGGGGCCATTGCCTTAGAAGACTTTGGAAAAGGATTGAGCAATCTGATCTCATGTGCGTGCGCAGGACGCAGGGCAGCCGGTGCCATGCTGCATCCTATGCGCAGGCTGGAGACCAGATTGGTTGGGAGAGGTAAGTAAAGGAAAACTTAAATACCCTGCATTCCTTCAGATCTATGACAGCAAAAGAGCTGCCCCCTAGGGAAGGAGTGCCATAGGGAACCAGGCAGTGGCCAGAGAGGTATTTAAGTTTTCCTTTACTTACTAGAATCCTGCTAGCAGTCAGTCTGCATTAGCCATTAGCCAGTCAGTCTGCATTAGCCAGTCAGTCTGCAGTCTGGCCATTAGCGGTGCTCGGCCATCTGGCCCTTGCACTAGCAGGAGCACTGCACAGACAAACAGCTAGGCAAGAGCTATTCAGCCTATACCCAATACCCTACTTGTAAGCTTCCCATACTACCCAGAGCCCTGCTTGTAAGCCTGGTATATCTTTGGTGCCAATCTCAGTTGTCAAAAACATCCTTGGACTTACTCTGCTCTTTGAGCAGCACTTCATCTTTAGTAGGTGATGAAATCTAGAGCCTATCAGAAAGCCCACCATCTCCACCACCTAATGCCCCAATGGAAGATGCAGCTGGATGTCTGAGGCACCTTCCCAGATTCCCTGGAGCTAAAAAAGATTTGCCATGATGTCAAGACCAACCACATTGTCAAATTTAATATTAGAAACATTTCAAAGGCTTGTGGGGGTACGCAACCCTCAAGTCAGACTCCTGGGAAGAGCAGATCTGCCATTTGTCCAGCCTCCAGGCATCTTAGATGCACACCCAGGATATTTTGCGCCCGACGCAAGGCTAACTACTCACACACACACACACACACACACACACAAGCTGCAGATATGGAAACTGTGGATACTGGGGACACTATTTAAATACTAAGCAACCCGAATAGGCCCCCCACAACCATTTCATCTCCTTAGTTTTTGTGTTTCTTCCATAAACAAAGCAAAATCCTTGCTGAACTAAACAGCAACAAGGAACAAGCCTGCACACGAATAGCAGGAGACCAGAGGCATAACTAGGGTGGAGACTGAGGGGCACTTGCCCTGGCTTCTATGCAGAGGAGAGACACATGACTGCTCCTCAGGGTCTGCCCTAGTTATGGAGGAGGTGCTGGCAGCTTCGCACCCCCATTCTTTTTCCGTAGATGGAACGGAGGTGCAAATTTTCCTTGGCAGTCACTTCTCACTGGAGGAGGAGGAGGAGGTGCTGGCTGCTTTGCTCCCCCGTTCCTTCTCCTACGGAGGCTCCCCTTTAAGAAACAGGGGGTGCAAAGCCACTGCAGGGAGTGCCCCTCCTCTGGGAAGAACTCGGAAGTGACGTCATTTGATATGATGTCAAGTGACGCCTAACATCACTACCCTGAGTGCCTCTGCAGAAGACAAAGGGAGCAATCCTAACCAACTTTCGAGCATTGACTTAGCTGCAATGCAGCCCCCAAGGTAAGATAACAAACATGCCCTTACCTTGAGGAGCCCCCTTTGACCGCCTCCCCACTGCAGGTTGTAGTGCAAGCCACATTGGCACATCTATGTCAGTGCTAGAAAGTTGGTTAGGATTGCGTCCTAAGAGCCCAATCCAAAGTGTACTGCCAGCACTGCATGTTGCAAACATGCTGTAAGGCACATCTGTGGCACCCGGCGAGGAAGGGCCACAGGCCCTTTGTTGCATTTTTGCAGTTGCATTTTTTATATGAGCCTTTTTCATGTCACGGCACACTGAGAAGGCACTAAAATTTTCAAGGCACACCATCAGTTTTTTGGCAATGGACAGCCCAATCCTGAGCTGCCCTGGGCGCCCAGGCTCGGTGGCACCGAGAAGGTCTGCCGCTGGATCCTGCGCCTCCCGGGCTACTGCGGGAGGCGCCTCAGGAGAAGGGGACGAAAGTAAGGTAAGCAGCCCCATAATGGAGTGCCTTGGATCACTCTGTGGAGTGCAGAGTTCCGCGGACCCGCCTCCCTCCCTCCTGCAATGGGGCTACTCACTTTACCCATTTTGTTAGGTAAAACACTCGTGTAGGATGCGGAGCCCTACACGAGCACCTTGGATCCTGCAAAGCAGAGCTCCGTGGACCCACCTCCCTCCCTCCCCCCCAGCACATCTCCTGCCTGCCCCGGCATGCCTCCCCCCACCCTCTCTTAGCCCCCCCGCCAGCCTCCCCCCTCCCCGGAATGTCTCCTTCTCGCCCCTGTCCCCGCCCTGCCTACCGTGGCAGGGCTCAGTGGTCCGGGAGACTGCCGAGCTGCGGAAGCTGGGTGACCACCCTGCGCTAGCCCAGGACCGGCAGGTGCTGAGCTAGCACGGGCTGTAGCCTGGCGGTGAGCCGTGCTGCCAACCACAGGATTGGGCTCTGACAAGGCATACCACACTGTGGGTTGGGGACTCACATCCCCCAACGGCCCTACTAATAAATGACCCTCACCCCAACTCCCTCGACACAGCTGTGGATCATCTGCAGCACACCAGTGTGCCACTGGTTTTCAACATACTGGTTGAAAATTGCTGGGCTACTGTGTCAGATATGTGTCCTCTCTTCCACAATTCCTTGTCCATTCCTCAGGCCTTTTCCGTTTCAAATAAAGAGAGTGGAAAGAGGAGAGAGGTGGGCGGCACCCTCTGCCAAACTGAGATTACTCCCTCAGGTGGCCTCATGGATGGGGCAACCCTGCCTTTGCCTAAGTTTCATTGGGCTTACTTTCTTCAGGTCTTGTCATGTATTATTGCACTGTACCAATTAGAAACATAGTTTTTATGCAGAGGCATTATTTTCTGTGGACTGTAATTAATATTTTTTAAAGCTTCAGTTTTCAGATGTGAGAGGATTTCTGTGCCTGGCAGAGAGCCAATCAATGAATTATACATGAGAAAATGCAAATACGTTTAACAAATGTGTTGGAGGTCACATAATTAGGCATTTGTTCTCCAAAGATCTAACTCAATGGTATTTCAACAACTCTTGCTAGTTGACATGAAAAAGGTTTGGGGAAAAACTGTATCAGTACACCAGGCAGATTCAATGCAGAGCAAACTAAGGGCAGATTGGTCTGCAGCTTTTGCTGCACCAACCAATTTTGTGGTCCCACCAAGTGAAGTCTTCCACTAGAAATGCAAAGGAGCATCCTATTTAGCAATTGGGACATAGTGATATAAGGCCCCAGTTCCCTTTAACAAGCCCTCCTCCAGACCCTCTAATTTTCATATGCAACATTGTGTGTTTGTCCAGGAAATGGGTTGCTTCCATGTCTCCTCATATGAAATTCTAGGGGCGGCCGGTGGATCTTCCTGTCACTCTCTCCTTTCCTCTTCCCAACTAGCCACCTGCATATCATTCCAGTATCACTTTCTTCCAGTGCTGCTGCAGCAGTGTGAGACTGGTGGAGCCACCTGCACATGGTAGAACAAGAGCCTAACATGCCCACTTCTTGTCCACCTCTGAATTGGTGGCCTCATAGGTCATTTTTTCTTGCTGTACTCCAAAACGAGGGCTCAGTGTCTGCTTTGTGCCACTTGAAGAATCACTTCATGGTGACTCCTTGTGAAATTATCTTAGTGAGGAACACATGGCTGGCTCATGGAGGTGTTGTGTAGTAGTGTAGGCAGCGGTTGAGTCATAAGTCTCAGGGAAAAATGAAACATATTTTATGCTGGTTAATTGAGCCATTAGGGGAGCTTGTTGGTGAAACTCTTGCTTTGTATATATAAGACCCCTCAGGGCCAGCCTATCCACAGATCATCTGAGGCAGTTGCCTTAGGTGGCGAATTCCTGAGAGACACCCTGAATTAGAAAAGGAAGGGGGAATGGAGCCGAAGAGGAAATTCGGAGGAGAAAGAGTGGCAGGGACTGGTACACTACCAAGGGAAGGGGAGGAAGCATTTGGAGCACTGCCCACGCTCTAGAACAGCAGTTTCCAAACTTTTCAGTGCAAAGGCCACATTGTATATTTTAAACATTTTTGTGGGCCAAAAAAAAATATATCAGTTTTTCAAATGAAATTTAAATGAATGAATGAGTTTTACTTGGATCTTATTTTGTAATCAGCATGATTCAGAACAAAAGAGAAATGTAACTGCATGTGCAAAGCACTGCACTTGGGCCTCCCATTTTGCCCCCCTCATGTCACATTAGGTACTACCACTGGTAATTGAAGATTTAGGGAACAGCCAGCCAGATGAGCATCATGATGAGAGTGAGCCTTTGGCCAGTTCCTGACCTTGTTGACCTTAACACACACACCTCTGTAAAACTATGAAAAGTGTACTTGACGCTTGCGTATTCCATGAGCTTTTTTGTCTTCACCTCTGGAGTGTGAATCTCCCACCTTCCTTCTCTTGGTGCTAACCATGATGAAGTGCAGCATCTGCACCAACATCACCACAAAACATGGTTAGCCATAGCCATGTTATGGAAAACATAATCTTTAATCAGAGTTTACAAACCAGCTTCAAAGTCTACTGCAGACTCTGTTTCGAAGCTGCTGGCGTTAAATGTCCATATTAGTGCAGAAATATCACTCTACCATGGTTACCTCCAAAATGTTAAGGCGAGAGGATTCACATTTGAGAAAGGAGCAGAAGGGATGGAACTGTGAGCTTGAAAACATGCTCCTGATGTCCTCACTATGGTTAAGAGATAGTCAAAGTGAAGACTTAAAAGTGAAAAGAGCAGCCCCACAACAGCAGGGCAATCCTATGCACTGCATCAGTGCTGGAAAGTTGGATCAAACTGGACCAGCTTAGGGTCCAATCCTATCCAATTTTCCAGCACCAGTGCAGCCGTAATGCATCCCCAAGGTAAGGGAACAAATGTTCCCATACTTTAAGGGGTCCTCTGTGACTGCTGCCCCACCACAAGATGCAGTGCATGACCCATTGGCACAGCTGCACCGGTACTGGAAAACTGGATAGGATCAGGCACTCAGTTTTGTTCTGTTCTGATTAAAAAAAAATTCAAAGGAAAACTGTTGGAAATAAATAAGGTCTGTAAGAATGAAGTGAGACTCTTGAAATTAGTATTTATTCATCATTTTCTTCAGGAAAACAATTATTTTACAGCATAGTAAATTCCAAATTAAGACCACATTGCTGTGTAGATCAGACTTCAAATGACATACCTTACTCAGCACTCGGTAGATTTAAATCTGAGAGGCAATAACAGGTGCTTGCTGTGCAGACTAACCTTGGAAAGATGACCCCACCCCAAGTGACTATTAATTTACATCTGATGGCTGCAAGATAAAGTAAGGGTTAATTAAGGAACTTCCAGACAGAACACAGGATGTTCAGGTGAAATGTGGAAGGTAGAATGTGCTGACACAAAAGCATAAACATGACAAAAGCAGCTGCCCTGAGAGATATCAAAAGGATATAAAGTTCTGTATTTAATTTTTAAAAAAAACCCATTCCACTATGCAGGGAAAATGTTGCATTCATGGGCCTTTTTCACCTACCTGGGCCTGTATCCACCTCTTATGGGTGGATACAGATAATACTGATGACAATGCACCAAACTGTTCAAAAAGGAAGCAAGATTTGCGAAGGACGGTTGCTTTTTTGGTTGGTTGGTTGCTTTGCTATTTTAGGTTCAGTATAAATGTGTCTTGAAAACCATCTTGGCTGGTGGGTTTAACCAGGAAGTGGTCCGGACATGTTCCTTTTTATTTAAAAAAAATAAAAATTCAGCTTGAGCAGTCTTTCCCAAACTGTGAGTCTTGACCTGGTTCTTGGTGAGTCATGAAACTGAAACTGACATGCTGATTGCTGACAAGGAAAATGTATTGAGCCCTATGGAAAGTTTAACTGAGTCACATTTACTCATGAGTAGGCAAACATGCCTTGGTTCTTATTGAAAGGCAGAAGAAAGGGAACACAAGGCCACAGAATGGTCTTGATCCAATGTTCGTGGAGCTCAATAAATGCTCCAGAATGTGATTCTCCCCCCACACCCCACTATAGTAAAAAGAATAAAAACAGGTTTGAGCTGTTGGTACAGTGAAAACATTTTGTCTTATAAAGCTAGATGGGTCTCAATAAGTGTAATTTTAAAAGTGAGTACTGAGGCTAAAAAATTTGGGAACCACTGAGCTAGGGGTATCCGACTGGGACTAAGATCATGGTATGCTGTAAGGATCATCATCATCTTCTTCTTCTTCTTCTTCTTCTTCTTCTTCTTCTTCTTCTTCTTCTTCTTCGTCTTCTTAATATACCAATTTTTAACTCAAAAGTTCACAAAGTCATTTACAGAGAAAATGAAATAGCTAAATGGCTCCCTGTCCCAAAACAGGGACACAATCTTAAAAAAATGCAGACGAACACCAGCAACAACCGTGTTATCCTCCATCCCACTGCAAATCACAGTCCCAATATGTTGTGTGTTCCAATGTCAGGGTTTTGGTTTGTTTGTTTTAAATCAGGAGTGTACAAGTGGGACCTTGGTACCTGCTGGGGTTTGGTTGGGACTCACTGCACATACCAAAAAATGTGCTAAATAAAAGCAGTTAAAACAAACATGAATCAGACAGTCAATTAGAACTGCCATTTTGCAGCTCACTCTGAGAAAAGTGACCCCCCCTTCACCCTAACATGGCTGGTGATTAATCATTTCCTCATTCCATTGTTCAGCAAACCAGAATGAGGGGAAGAGGTCATTTTTCTTGGGGTGAGCTGCAAAATAGCAGTTATAATAGTTGGATTCCCTGGAAAAGCAGTTTTTAGAACGGGGATTGTAAAGGGAAATTTAGGAAAGGAATCTGAAAACTAGAGGAAGATGAACAACCATTTGAAGATGGAGGTTACTTGCCTCCATCCACTAGATAATAATACTACACAATTTAACTCTCATTGACTCTTTATCTAGTGCAGTAACTAAATTTAATCTCCCTCTTTGTTTTCTTTATTTCTCCTCTTTTTTGTGGTCTTGTGGACACAAGGACACAAAGGACTTGTGTGTTCTGATGTGTGCTGGAGACAGATTTGAGTAATTGTTATATGTTATATTTCCCCCCCAAATGGGGGGAAGGATAGACAGCCTTTGGCAGAAACCTGAAACTGTTTCGTACCTCGCAAACGGTAGTCAATTAAGTGAGCATTAAACTTCATGTACTATATTGTAAGACAGTAACAAAGCAGCAGACTGTGACAGCCCAATCCTGAGCTGCCCAGCGCGCAGGGCTGCAGCGGTGACAAAAATGGCTGCTGCTGCATCCAGCATGTCCCAGGAGACTTTTGTCACTTTCCCCCGGGTAAAGCGAGTAGCCCCGCAATGGGGCTACTCAATTCTATGACAATCCGAGGGTCGGTGTAGAAATCAGAGCTTCTGTGTCGGGCTCACAGCCCAACACAGAGGCTCAGGATTCAGTGGAGCAAAGCTCCACTGGTCCCACCTCCCTCCTGCCCTGCTCCCTCCCCCCAGCATGCCTCCTCCCCGCCCTCTCCTTGCCCTCCCTCCACCTCTGTCTGCCTTGGAACTGCTCCTCCCTGCCTCCCCCATGTCCCCATCTACCTCTCTGCTGCCCAGTGGTTTGTGCGACTGCCGAGCAGCAGATCTCTTGTGCTCAGCTGGTACTAGCCCAGCACAGACCGGCGCTGGGTTTGCACCAGCATTCCACTGGTGCTAGGGTCCACAAATGTGCCTTTCGGCACATTTGCTAGTGCATGCCAGTGGCAGTGGCGTAGCTAATGATCGTGTAGCCCAGTGCCAAGTTAAAAATGTTGCCCCGGAAGTGATGTCACAACCAGAAGTGACATCACACCCAGACTTTTTAAAAAGTGAAAATTGGGAGGAAGCCACTTCCTCCCCCCAGCAGCTCACTACCCACTTGCTGTGCTGCCTCCCCCCAGTCAGTGGCATAGCAAACACATCTATCTACAACCTGGGGTCAAAGACCATTTTGTAACCCCCCCCCCGCATGACAAAATCAAATTCAATTAAGTAAATAAATAAAAAGTTATTGGTATTGGTTCCATGCTGTATCATAATAATATCTCATTGGCACTCAAAACAAACAGTCTCATAGATCAGTTTGGAGTTAAGCAAATCCACTTTTTGTTCCACAAGGCAGTTGCTTTCATTTTCTGGTTAATTGGCCATAACTTTTGATAGAAAACGGATATTCCAGTGCAGTTTGTTTCATTGCATTCTGCATTAAAAATTACCTTTTCAATGATATATAACATGATGGTATTATTCATACATACCAAGATTTTCACAATTTTGGTCACAAGTGTCAAGCTCAGCTTGTTGCCCCCCTAAAGTCTGATGCCCGGTGCAACTGCTACCCCCTGCATTCCCTTAGCTACGCCACTGGCCGGTGGTGAGCCAGTATGCACTGAATAGGACTGGGCTCTGTGTCTCTTCCACCATACCCAAATTTGTCTCCCCACAACCTTTTCTCTGCTTTACATTCAATCCGAACAACTCTAAAGCTTGCTGACTACTTTGTGATATTTTAGTTTGTCTTAATAAAGACTATTGCCCTACTTAGACTTCCAAATTCTGGAGACTCTTTCAAACACCCAGGAGCTCAGAGATTTATCAAGCTCAATCCAGCAAGAATATTCTTAGAAGGGATTTTGTTGCCAAGTGAGTGGACAGCATGTCTGCTAGGCTAATTTGCTGCTTGCAGTGATAACTATGAGGCTGTGAACTGTACACCCCACCCAGGCAAAGGAATCTTAAAGAGAAGCAGTTCTGCTTGGAGCCAAGGGCTCTTGTTGTCTAAGTTCAATTCAGACAACAGAAAGGTATTCTGCATCACTCTGGAATCGTTGCGCAGGAGGATCAACAACACATTTTAAAAAATAACTGTATCTGCACACTCTTTTAAGTTACCTTATGTTGCTTCCTTTCTCAATTCTGTTTCATTACTGACAGATCTGGGGATTTGGCCATTATGATGACTAACCATGCACACAAATATTTAGAAGAGGAAAATATCATATGAAAAATTGGGCCTTTTAAAAACATGGCTAAATATTTGTTTCTGAATGTCAGCATGATGCCAAAAATGCTATTGGTGAGCAACATCTCCAGCCTAAACATGTGTTGGCTTGTGTCTGCAGCCCAGGTGGACATTACATCATAGTTTGTAATCCAATGAATGTGCTGGCACAGCAAGTCTTGTGATTGGACTTGTGGGTAAAAGTTGAACATGGGACATTAAGCAAAATGTGGAACACAACCTGGATTAAAAATTCAACTTATTACGTACAAAGGAAAATTTAGAAAGCTGTAATCTAAATCTTCCCAAAGCACTGGGGTTTTTTTGCACTTGCAGGTTATACCAAGAACACCCAGTGTAATCTTTCATGTGATCAGCCTAGCTAGCCCAGCTGCAATCTGTGTGGGTGATGTCAGTGGCACTGTGTGTGGGCTCTGGGCATCATGTTTCCCTCCAGCCATGCAAAAAAAAAAAAAAATGTAATGCTTTGCTCTGCCAAAGCAGGAAGCAGAAAATCTCATGGAATATCACAAGGTAAAGATATGGCTTGTGATGCTCGTTTGCGATGAAGTTTTCAACTTTTGGACACAATGGTGAACTCTAATATGATAAAAATCAGAAGCAATGTATTAAGCCACATATTTGAAAGGAGATCTGTGTGAGTGTGGCATTTGGAGGATCATCTGAAGGCAGCCATAGATTTTAACAGCAGCGCAAGGAAGCACTGTACAAGCTCAAGCAGACACGGCCGATTGGACATTCTTGCCAAAGGCAGTATGCACCATAAAATCCTAGTGTCACAGAATTAAATGAGACCAAAAAGCTATCAAATTGTGGAAAGCTGTTTCTTCTTCTTCTGAATGTTTACTGGTATGATGAAATTTCTCAATCCACATGATGGGATGTGCAAAAAGGATTTGAACAAGATCTGTACATTTCACTCATGAACATTTTCAGAGACAGTAGATCTAATCTAGTGCCTGGAAATCTAGTCACACATGGCTTGACACATGAGTAGGGATGGTATTTCTCCTCGTAGTTGGCACCCCAGAATTATGTACTCAAAACGAGTAGTAGTTTGGAGATTTATGAAGCTAAAATTTTCAGGACAGCTTTCAAGTCAGGCTGACTTACCATATAACTGATTTTTCAAGTCATACTGACTGAAGTTCCATTTCAGAGAGTAGAAATGAGAATGAATGAAACAGGCTTTGTTTGGTTAGGAACAACTCTCCACCAGTACCCTGCAAGCTGTATATTCATAGGAATACCCATTATTGTGACTAATGCAAACTGATGGTCCTTTCAATGTGATGTTGCGAGCCTAGAGGCAATTAGAATCCTGTTTTAAATGAGTATGTAGAAGTAACACGGATAATGAAGGTCTGCATATATTCCTTTCCTGGGCAAGAGGAATATATGTTGACATTAATGAGGGTGGAAAAATTATGTGGCACACAGCATGCATATTCAAAGACACAGCCCAAGACAGAAAGCAGCCATGGATTTCTGCTTTGCTTAGCCATATTTTATAATGCTTCATGCAGTACCAGGTGATGACCTGCTTTTTCCCCAGCTTGCCTTAAACTGGAAACAAATGTACATGCATCCCATTATCACAATTTGCTCATCACTATCTCTTCTGCTACATCTTGCACCATCTTCTCTGTTGCTTTCAGAGGGCCAAGCTGAGTTAATGCTAAGTACGCACAAGGTCATCACAATGTTGAAAAGTCAGCAGCAAAATGGCTTCATTCATCACCCCAGCACATGCGGAGCAAGCATCAATGATCTTTTAACCTTCTCTATGTATCTGGTCCAGAGCTTTTTTGGTAGCAGTGTTTCTTCATGAAGTTTTCTTTCAAATGCACAAGAATTTCTCTGCAAGCATAATGTTTCTTACATTAATGGAACAGGTTTTCTGTATTTGTAGACCTGTGGTTCTCAAACTTTTAGCACCAGGATCCACTTTTTAGAATGAGAATCTGTCAGGACCCACTGGAAGGGATGTCATGACCGGAAGTGACATCATCAAGCAGTCACTTATTAACACTTGGATTAATAATCCAAGGCTGCAATCCTACCCACACTCACCCAGGAGTAAGTCCCATTTATTATCATTGTTAAAAGCATCTACATAGTAGCCTGTTCAAAGTACAGATCTGTAACATTTCCCCAAATGCAGTCATATACCACGGGAGCATCAAGTCTTATATATTAAAAATAAAATATTGAAATGAATGGGGGCACACCTGAAATTGGCTGGTGACTCACCTAGTGGGTCCCGACCCACAGTGTTGTAGACAGAATGAATAACTGGTATAATTCTTAAAAATATAAACCACACCACACAGCACAGGATTGTTACTGAAATCATTGTAGGAAAAAAACAACAGGCAGGCCAATCCTAACTTGTGTTGGAACGGGGAGGCTGGTAGGCCTACCCCGTATCCAGTGTGAGGTGGGGTCCCAAAGCGGCTCAGACTGGGGCAAGGGGAATTGCTTCCCCTTACTCTAGGTAGAGCCACAGCAGCCCCAATGGGCCTATTCAGATCTGCTCCACCTAAAATGGTAGTGCAGATTCAAGCAGCTCGGAACTGTGCCAAGCTGCCAGGAACCGACATAACTGCTGGATCCTGGCCCCATCCCCACACTCCCGCCACCCACCCACAGGCCCACCCGTCGCCTGCCCTCCCCTTGCCCTGGAACCCTCCTACCTTTCATGCCCCCCCAGACCCCTGCACTGGCCTGGAAAGACTGGTCCCAGGGCTTGCTCCAGCTTGGGGAGGCAGGCATGCATCCTCACACCGGCCTCCCCGACACACAAGTTGGCATGAAAGTGCTTTACAGCAGTTTTGCAACTGTACTGGGCTGGAGCAAGAGACTTGTATCAGTCCAAGGGGCGCTCAGGATTGCATCCTAAGTTGCATACAAGTACACAGCGAAGCAAAACAAAACAGAAAAGAAAAATAATAATCCCTTGGAAAGGGCAGGCTGAGAGGAATCCAACAACACCAGAATGGTCCTGATCCAGTGAATGCAGCCCCCCAAAAACACTCGAGAAGCTTCCCCCTTCCAGCTGCAAGTCTGAGCCCGAAAAGAAGCCACGTGGCCATGTTTACTTGCGAGTAGGCGGACTTGCCTTAGTCAAGGCAGGGTGAGAGGCTCCAAGGACGTCAGAATGGTCCTGATCCAATGAATGCAGCCCCCAAAAACACAGAGAAGGAGGTCCCCCTCCCAGCTGTGAGTCTATGGAGCCCTACGGAAAGTGAAGCAGCCTCATGTCGTGTTTACTAGCGAGTAGGCAGATGTGCCTTGGCTGGTGGTCAGGCCAGGCAAAGGGGAATGTGAGGCCACCAGAATGGTCCCAATCCTATGGAGCTGGAGTGCAACAAATGCTCCAGAAGGCAGCCTCTCCCCCCCCCCCCCACTAAAAAGGACAAAAAAAGAGGCTTCAACTGGTAAGAGGAAAGTTTTCTGTTTTGCACTTGTAAAGCCAGGTGGGTCTTTGTATTGATCTGATTGAAACAGAAGAACTTTAAACTGGGCACTGGGGAGGGCTGAAGATCTTACTGATTCTTTTTGGGGGGTTGTTATTGCAGGCTGGCTACAGAGTAAGCTCCATTGACCACTATGGAACTGACTTCAGAGTAGAAATGCATAGGCTTGGGCTCACAGGCTGCAATCCTACCCTCACTTTCCTAAGAGTAAGCCCCATTGACCATTATGGGACTTACTTCAGAGTAGACATGCATACAATTGGGCTCACAGGCTGCAATCCTACCCACATTTTCCTGAGAGTAAGCCCCATTGATCACAATAGGACTTACTTCAGAGTAGATTCACTTGGTGGAACAGGACTGGCTCCCCCTTATTTAATTATTTCTTTTATTTTAATTTAATTATTTATAACTATTTATTTTAATTTGCTTGATGATGTCACTTCTGGCCATGACATCACTTCCAATGGGTCCTGGACAGACTGTCATTCTAAAAAGTGGGTCCCAGTGCTAAAAGTTTGAGAACTGCTGCAATAAGGTGTTAGTAAGTTGACACGTGTTTGTGTTTGTGTGTGTGTGTGTGTGTGTGTGTGTGTGAGAGAGAGACTCTACAAGTTTTCAAAATCACTAAAATCAGAATTTGAAGGAATAATTCCATCATGTTATATATCAATCAATGCGTAATTTCATGCAGAATGCAATGAAACAAACCACATTGAAATATCTGTGTTATAACAAAAGGTACAGCCAAAAAACCGGTGGGAGCGGGGTGATGGCATATCACCACGCCCACCTGGGGCATTGCCCCGCCCACTACATGGGGTGATGCGCAGACCTCCTGCACTGGGTGATGCAAATCCTAGTGACGCCACTGTGTGTAATCTCCTACTCCAGTGTGGATTTTTGTGCCACCTCCATTGCTGGAGGTGAAGCAGGTTTTAGAGTCTCATTTTGTATATTCTTTTCCAGACACCGCCTCTCTACAGCCGCTCTTCAAATGTGTGTTTGGGCCCAATCCTATCCAATTTTCCAGTGCCGGTGCAGCCGTGCCAATGGGGCATGCACTGCATCCAGTGGTGGGGAGGCAGTCACAGAGGCCTCCTCAAAGTATGGAAATGTTTGTTCCCTTACCTCAGGGCTACATCATGGTTGCACTGGTACTAGAATGCTGGATAGGATTGGGCCCTTTGGCCCTGGTTTGTTGCTTGTGTTTAATCCCTAAATGAAGAATTGAAAGAAGAAAAAAAGGAGGGGGAAGAGTTTTTTGCAACCTGAATTCTGGATACCACTTCAATGGCATCATCTACTAAAGAAAACATCTGATTGAACTTAGTCAGGGAAATGGTTCTTAGTGCTCTGTGGTTTTCAAAGATCACTTGCAGTTACATTGTTGCTAAAAATAAAAGGACTTCTCAAATAAAAACATATGAATGACATCATGATAGTGGTAGTACAGGACTGAGAAAAGCTAATAGGTTTCATGTATAAAGTATGTGCATCCCCATTTTTCTGTATTCAGAAACCTGATCAATAATAAACATATCCTTCAGTGAACCTGCAAAGATTTCTTTCTTTGCCAGTGCACTTTACACTACAAATTGTGTGCAAGGGAAGTAACTACACACAGGAAGAAAGATAACAACCTACTTCACCTACTTTAATCATATGTCCAACCTATTCACTACCTATTGAGTGAAAATTGAGTACTGACTGAGCAATGATTTGAATGCAGACCCACGACTAGTCACCTGTTCTCACTTGTTCATTTTAAAGATGAACTGCTAAAGAACAACACTAAAAAATGTCTACATGTTGCCCAAAGTATAGTCTAAGGGCGGAGACCTTGGGGGATGTTTGCTATTCATTTTCAAGACAAGCATATGGGTTTGGACAACTGGGCTACTGTCCTGGGGCCCAGAGTCCTCAAAGACCTTTTGACCCTGGTGAAATAAGATGGGGTCTTCAGTTTGCCTGCTGATAAGTACACCAAGCAGTTGCCATGGCCACTGCCAGCAAGGTAAGCCTCCCCTGAACACTTGTAGGGGCTTACCTTAGTGGTTTAGATAAATTTACGAAGACAAGTCTACTGACGACTACAGTTCAAATGGCTAACCTCCAGGTTAAGCAGCAGCATGCCTCTGAATGCCAGTTGCAGAAAATCAATGGCAGGAGAGGCGGTTGCCTTTCTATCTTGCATGTGGGCTTCCCAGAGGCATCTGGGAAAGTGGATACTGGACTAGGTGGACATGTGACCTCATCAAGCAGGGCTTAAGTTCCTTTGCAGCTCTGATGCTGCTGGTTACTGCCATCTTTGTTTACCTATACTGCAAAGCACCCATCCTTTTTGCTGCTAGTGACACAACAACAGGAATGGCTGCACTGCATTCCTGCATGGCATCTGTCCAGGGCCTCCACGAGGAATTTTATCAGGGGGTACAAAGTTTTGTTTGGGCCCCTTCCCAAAGGGGGAGGGAAGGGGATGAAACAGAGAAGGAGAGGGTGGTGACAAGGGGGGGGCAGAACAGGGGTGGGGAGAAGGCAGAACAGGGAAGGAGGAGGGCAGCAATAGTCAGAAAAGTCTTTGGACCCCAGGTCTACCAGGTTTCCAATGCAGAGCCCAGGTCTACCCACCTGTGCAGCATCAGCAGCTAGATACAGTTATATGGAAAATGAAATACACTCCTAAGTCTCTCTAAAAATTTATATAGAAAATCATTGCAGAAAATTAGCATCATCATATTAGAGCTCACACTAGAATGGATCTGCAGAGCTGTAGCCCCACAGCTGTGTCCTTGAGCTCCTACACACACCTTCATGGCAAGCAGATCCACAAACCAAAGAGCTACTGTAGCCAGTATCCTTCAAGATTTGACAATGTGTTAAGGAGCGTCATGTGCATTCCTTGTCCAGCTCATATGGCTTTTGGTAGCAGCAGCAGCTGTGGATCCAGCATCCCAAGTGGGCAGTGAGTCTGAGTGAGAGTGGAAAATATAAGATCCCAGGAAATTTCTGGACCCCCTCCTTTGGCTTCTGGGCCCCCTTTTTGACCTGGGCCCGGGTACAAATTACCCCCTTTATCCCCCTCTCCTAGGCCCTGCATCTGTCATTGGGCTGCCGTGTCCCACCACTAATGGTCCCACACAAATCTGGCCCCACACTGTTCATTTCAATACTGCTTTTGAGAAGCCTTTTGGTTGAGTTGGCTCTCCTGCTTTTTTCCCCAGTCATACAGATAAAAGATTTGTACTTTTTCTCTTTTGAATGTTTCATGGATTCACTAATATTCAGTCACTAGATTAGCAGAATTGAGTCAAATTCTCCTAAACAAGTGAATTAGAAAATGAATCCTTTTTTCCACGATGATGTCGCTTTCAGTACCACAGTGTGGTCGTAACCTGCATAACGGAAAGACAGCCACCCACTGTGAGTGGGAAGGAAGCCAACCTGCTACTGCTGAATGGACAAGGCTGCAAAGTTGAAGAAGAGCTTCGCTGAACAATTGGTTCAGCAAATGGGTGGCTGTGGGTTTTTGCACGAATGACAAAATTACATATTATTGTTTTTAAAAGCACAAGGTATGTCTTTCAGCCGCTGTGCCACATAGCAATTAAGAGACGGAGCTTCGCTTCTTGTGCCGCTCTTATGGCATGACTAGACTCTAATTCCAATTGACACAGCCCAAAATTAATTGTACTTTATCACAATGGAGTTTTAGAACTCTTTTAAATGTTACCTTTTATATCTTATAAAGTGTAAAGAGCACTATCTAAGCTACCAGAACAGAAACTCAAGCACAGCAGTCAACCCAGATCCTTGTTCTTCCTTTCTTTTACTTGTGCTTGCCCAGTCTTGAAAGCCAGCAAAGTTAGAGTAATAACCCACCATAGGTGCACAGTAAATAAAACATAAAGGGCATGATAAACTACTTAGTCCTGTAACATCAGATGTGTGCATTCACCTGTGGATATCATTCAGTTCTTGGGGCTGTTTTAAATTCTTACATGGAAATCATCACTGTGTAAATAGTGTGGTATCTTTGAAACTTCTAATTAGACTTCTGGTTTCATTAACCCTTGCTAACTGGGTAAGAGGCACTTTTTCAAGTGGGTGCTCCTCTTTTATTTAGCAGGGGGAGAGTAATTGGCCCTCCTCACCCCAGCAGTGTCTTTTCTAGTGGCTGTCTGCTGGTGTTTTGCATCTTTTAGATTGTGAGCCCTTTTGGGACAGGGAGCCATTCGTTATTTGATTTTTCTCTGTAAACCGCTTTGCGAACTTTTGTTGAAAAACAGTATATAAATACTAATACTAATACTATAATTATTAACAGTAATTTGACAGTAATTACTGGGCATATCGTCAATCACTGACACAAACACTTCATGTTCAAATTGTATTAAAATATTTACCTTGTTTGTTTTCTTAACAGTCCTATACAGTGAGCTACTGTTCCCATTTCACAGTTGGGAAATGGAGGCTAAGAAATAAGCAATTTGTTCTATGCCATCCTTTTTTTATAGCTAGTTGCCATATAAGTGATCTCATAATTTTTTGTAACCAGTTCTTTTTGTATTTTTTTTGTAACCAGCTGCCATATAAGCGACCTCATATCTAACATTCATTTGGATCTCCATTTGCCATGGGCAGTGAAGCAAATCTGCATATATAAAAGTCAGTTTCCAATATTCTGTACACTTTGCTGCAACCAAGAGAGGAGCATAGGATGGTGATAAGAATGTGCAGATAGGAGAAGGTTTAATTTCAGTTCCTGGGTTCGAGAACAGACATGCCTTACACTTAGTACGTCCCTTGTACTTTCTCCCATGTAAGTGAATGGATGCAAGTCACTTCTATAGGACATAGTTGGGTGCTGGCGTTCAGGACATTATTGCAGCGATTGCACCTCTGCATACATAGCATCCAGACCTATACTGCAGATCTTTCAAAATGAAAACCCTTCCTCCTTGCACTTGTATGCACACCAAAGTGAAGGGCATTGGGCTAATAATATATATGTACCATCCAGCATAAAAGTTAAGTTTTCCCCGATAGCCTGCTCCCCATGAACAAGGAACCTACACTAGTAAAGGAAAAAGGGGCCACCAATCTTGTACAAGGCAGCCAGCCTGATCTCCCACAGCTACAAATTGCACACATTGAGCACTCCTACCAAGAAGGTTCTGTTCTTGTGCATTGCCTCACATGGCAGTGAAATATGGAGCAACATAGTAAGTATGTTGTGAGTGCAGAGCATACATGGGCTGTATTTTAACTTAGGAAGAATGCAATTCATTTTTAAAAAGCACTGTGTCTGAAAAAAGTTCTGAAACCAAATGTACTTTGATAGGAATTATAAGTCTAATTTAATGCACACTCTCTAGAAGCAAGTTTGGGAGGATGGAGAGAATGCACACTGTTTCTGTATATTTGGGAGAGGCAAAACAGCAGGTGATTTTCTAGTTATATTATGAGACCCAAAGAAAATAGATGAGGCCATTGTATTCCAAGGATAGAAAGGAGACTAACAGCCATTTGGGTGTGGCATGAATGTACAATGTTGGATCTCAGTTTTTAGTAGAGGGAGATGACACCAAATGGCTCTGTGATGAAAGGGAGATGAATGGAAGCAGGCAATAAATGTGTGTGTAGGCAATAGGGCACTTGTTAACCTTTTTAATAGCTACGTATGAGAGGGAACTGTGACAGGTGCAACTTGCCCTGCTTAAGTTAGAAAATCTGCGCAAGCTGAACTTCTTTTTTTGTGGTGTCTCAACTCTGCAGAGGCCCTGTCCTCCTTTGTTTTTGGCTGCTCTATTCATTACTCAGACAGAGGTACTAGAGATATCACACAAATAAATCTGAGTGGATTAATTAAATGAGTTTCAGGTACTAACTGAATAATCAGCTGATGCAACTGGCTTTATTGATGTGAGGCTATGATTCAGTGGCAAAGCACATACTTTGCATGCAAAGGGTCCCAGTTTCAAGCCCCAGCAACTCCAAGTAGAGAAAAATTCCTTTCTGAAACCCTGCAAAACATCTCCCAGCAAGCATTGAAGATACTGAGCTAAATGGGCCAACAGCCTGACTCAGAGGAAGTCGGTTTTCCATTTCTGGAAAATTTATATCTACAGAAAACAATTGTTTCAAAATAGGAGGCACACCGTATTTGTCTTCTGAGCACTGCATTGCATGCATGTGTTGTGGGAGACATCACTGGGGCCAAACTGGATATGATTTTAAACACATCTTTGCCCTTCTGGTTATTTCTTTGTAATAGCTGTCATCAGGGATGGGGGTGGTAGACCCATCTGAGAGCAAAGGGGAATACTTCTTCTAAGATGGTGGTTATAATCTGCAGGTGTTTAGGCGCTGCTTCTGCAGTCTTCAGAAGGCCCTCTGGAGGGGACTGGAGTGCTGCTCCAGTCTCTTCGGAGGACTCAGGTGAAGCCGAGTCTGGCTCAATGTGGGTCCAGGGGACCTGTGTTGAGCCTGATTCATGGATGAAAACTCGCGGATAAACAGGCTCCACCTGTAGTGTGTTCAAAGATTAGACACTTACAGCCCAATCCTATGCATGTCTACTCTGAAGTAAGTTCCATTATAGGCAATGGGGCTTACTCCCAGGTAAGTGTGGTTAGGATTGCAGCCTTGGTGATATTAATGTCAGGAGGTAAAGCTACAAACATAGCATACCAAGAAACACTAGCCACGTAACTGGAGTTCTTCAAATCTTAGACGTTAAACAGGATAGAAAGTACTCAATTTTCTAATCAATTTGAAGGAAGAGTACTTCAGCTAGTACTACATATTAAAATCTGGTGCCCAATCAATCAGCCCTTTAGCAGCAAAACCCTATTTATGTTTACTCAGAAGTAGGTCCCATTCCACTCAGTGGAACTTACTTTCAGGTAAAAGTATATAGGATTGCAGCCCCAGTTTATGAAATGTTTCCAATCAACCAGATTTAATTAACTGAATAAAAGCTGCTGCTTTTTTGTCACTTGATTGTCTACAGTGAGTCATTCCTATGCAATAAACTCACTTGGCATGACACATAGACATTTTTATTTATTTATTTCAATCTAGAGCCTTGCTATGAGCTGAATCCTATCCTTCCACCACTACACCTGCTGATGCAGCTGCGCCAAAAAGGTGAGCACTGTATCCAATGGGGGGGGACGACCAGAAGACTTTGTAGGAGAAAGAGGAATTATTTTCCCTTACCATTCACTTAGTCTCCTGCTTTGCAGGGATCTCCTCAGACGCGCACCAGTTCTGTAGCTGGCGCAAGGCCAAGAAGAAAGGGAGAGGGAGGCTTGAAAAAGAGGGGATAGGATCCAGCATGTGTCATTCCTGCTGGATGCACCCCTCCCATCACCTCCCCCGTCCCTGCCTCATTTCGCCTCCTCTTTGCCTACCCCCCCCCCCCCACTGCCTTACTAGGTGTGGCAGTGGAGTTGGAGCTCTGCCAGCTGTTGTGACAGTGCTTGGAAAATGACGGTCGACAGAGGGCTGCGCACTCTGTTGGCAGTCATTTTATGACAGTGGAAGACTCTTCCACTGCTGTAAAGATCTGCCCCCGACAGCAGGGCAGGTCCCGACAATAAATGTTTACGAAAGTTAAAAGCACAAAACAAGGGAAGTGAAACACATCAGTATATACCCTCCTCTCTAAATTTTTTAAATTCCTTTTGTGGGCAACTCCAGGATAAAAACGGGCACTTTAATTGTGGAAAGCAAGCAGCTGGACTCCCTTTATATTTCATTTGTACCCCTGATATTCACTTCATTTGTTAGGCAGATGACTGATTGAAATAAATACAGAGAGTGCTCATGTGGGGTGTTACATCCTTCCATTGCAATTTCATTATAATTCAGTAGTACTGATGTATTCATTTTAGCTGAGTACTGTTAATACCAAAGCTAAATAAAATTACGCTTATATGTTTACTTTCATATCATGCTGGCATAGTCTTCTTCATAACTCTAATATTGTGGTAAAAAAGAATAAAAAAATATTAAGGAACTTCAAAAGCATCTTAATACCCAAATAATCCTACAAGTATTCAAACCCTCCCGTCCCCAAAATAGAGGCATTTTAATAACTATTTAGTTGACGCTGTAAATAATCCACTGACATTTATAACAGCCATCCCTATTGGAGGGTGGAATAAATATTTTGTTGCATGTAAAGTTATAAATAACGAGTTTGATGCCGGGCTCAACTTGAAAACACAGATAAGTCTCGGCTGTATGAAATATGGCTAGACTGTTAAAATGTGCTTGTATCCCTTTTGGTTGTGGAAGGAGGGGGCAAAAAATGCACTTCTCCCAAAATCAGATGATCAGTAAAATCAGGATTCATGCTGTAATTCCATACCAGTGCCTGGAAGTAAGGCCTACTGAACCCACTAAGGCCCACTGAACCCACTGGGACTGACTTCTTATGTAGCATGTATGGTTTGTGAAAAAAATAGCCCCCCTCCCCCCGAAGGGGCGCGATCCTGGGGACTGCTTTGCTGCCCCTGCCCCTGCTCCCGCAAAGACTTACCCTGGGAATAAATCTCCAGGGAAGTTTGAGAACCACTGAAATAATGAATTGATTTCTCTCCCCCTCCTTCACCAGAAGAGAAGTGGATACATTTTTTAATCTGAATTACCTCTTTCTGTGCGCTGTGCTCTTTCACTGAACAACCACAACTTCACTGCTTTGCCACCCTGAGATCTTTCCATTCTTGAGCATCTCATTATACATTTCAATAGTCTATATCAGGGGTGTCCGAACCCTGGCCCTGGGGCCACTTGTGGCCCTTGAAGACTCCCAATCCGGCCCATGGGGAGCCCCAAGATTTCAATGAGCTTCTGGCCCTCTGGAGACTTGCTGGAGCCCCCACTGGCCCAACGCAATTGCTCTCAGCGTGACGTCTTGCATGAGCTGAGGGCGAGGGCTCCCTCCACTGCTTGCTGTTTCACGTCTGTGATGCCGCAGTGGCAGTGAAGGAAAGGCTGGCCTTGCTTTGTGCAAGGCCTTTTATAGGCCTTGAGTTATTGCAAAACCTTCATTCATTCATATAAGTTCTATCTCTAATATATTCATTTATGAAAATTTATTCAAATTTGAAATGTAAGTTAATTCTTTTTTCCCTGGCCCCTGACACAGTGTCAGAGAGATTATGTGGCCCTCCTGCCAAAAAGTTTGGACACCCCTGGTCTATATGGTTAAATGTTGGTCTAAATGAGAGTCGATATTCTATCCTTGATTGGGACTCAGCAGGGAACCTGATACTGAATGCTGTATGACTGAAACATCTCGTATCTGATGAAAGAAATGAAGAGCGTGTGGGTTTAAAAGAGAGAAGTCAGCAAGTATTTAATGGCACGTCTGATTCGATCCACTTCTAAGTAGATAAAATAACCTCCAGAGGGGGTTTTTCTGACTATGCTATGTAAGTTCACACTTGCATTGAGACAGGAACAAATGGGAATGCATTTCTTATAGCACCTAAATGGGTGGACCCAGACCTGTGAACAATCAAGGTGAAATGATGCTGTTGGCCTGTTGATTCAAAACAACACATTGTTTTGCTACTGAAAAACTTAGAAATGAAACATATTTGGTAATTAGAGATTTACAGTCCAATCCTATGCTGCCTGGAGCATGGGGTTGCCGCGGTGCTGAAAATGGCTGCCGTGGCGTCCTGAGTGCAGCCAGGCAGTCGCCAATAGCTCCTTGGGGGAAGGGACTTTTGTTCCCTTCCCCCTGGTAAGGCAAGCAACCCTACAATGGGGCTAGAGCTTCCATGTAGGGCTGGTGACCCAATCTGGAGGCTCTGGATATCGTGAAGCAGAGCTCCTCTGGTCCCACCTCCCTCCCACTCCACTCCCTCCACTGGCATGCCTCGTCCCCAGACTCTCCCCACCCTCTGCCTGCCTCCCTTTGCGCCCCCACCTACCTCTCAGCTGCCTGGTGATCTGTGCAACTGTCGAGCCACGAAGCACTGGTGATCCACTCGTGCTGAGCTAGTACCAGCGCTGGACTTGCACTGTGGATCTTGAACATGCTTTACGGCATGTTTGCAACACTCACTGCTGGCGGAGTGCCCAACTGTGCAAGCTCAGGATTGGGCTCTTAGTGCCCACAGAGTATTAAAGCACAGTAGATTCTCCACCCCCTCAAATGGAGAAGAAAGTTTGGTTTTTCTCTCATATTACTGGGTTTGTGGGAAAAGTTGTTTGAGTTCTCAGTTAAATAGAAATGAAAGTTCAGCACCATAAGAAAAGTTTAGATTGGGGGGCATGGCTTGTACTTTTCCTCATTACCCCAGTGAACATTATTAGCTCGTCAGTCTTTCTCATCCTTTCTTTTACAGAGGTTTCTAAAAAATTATTTTTTGAAGAATTTCCGAGCTAGCACGATGGAATGAGTATAATGAAAAATCCTGCCTTTTAATCCATTATGAAGCAATTAGGATGGTAATATGTGCTGCAGCCAGATGGATTCCGGAACTGGTTATGTACATTTCTTTTTGTTGCTGTATTTCAAATGAAGCCTGTACATTCATCAGTGGGAGGGAAAGAGCCCCCTCAACTTTGTTCTACTTGAACTTTTCAAATGGTTTGGTATTCAGCCTGATGTCATATGATCCTGACAAGAACAGTGCCTATGAAGTCAAGGAGAAATAATGGCTAGCATTTTCCGTGTCCTTAAACAACCTGTACATTTCGTCAAACATCAGAGAGATTTTCTTAATGGAGAAATGAAAGAGATGAAAGCAAGTGTTGAGAACTGAAGGAGAGCTTGGATAGTTGTCATTTGTAACTTTCGGATCACTGAGGAAAGTGGAAATAAAGTTCTGCAGAGACCTCAGAAGTCCTGGTGTGAATGTTTCATACTTGTCCCTGTTCGAGAGTAGCACCATTCATGATTTAAGGCATGTTCCAGACACTTTTAAGAGCCAAACTACATTGACATTTAAAAATGTGACATTAAAAACAGGCTGTGGTACTCCTTGCCACAGGATGTACTGAAGGCATCTAGAGTAGATGCCTTTAAGAGGGGATTAAACAAATTTCTTGAAGAAAAGTTCATCACAGGATACAAGGCATGATGGGTATGTGCAACCTCCTGGTTTTAGAAGCAGGCTACCTCAAAATGCCAGATGCAAGGGAGTGGCAACAGGATACCTTGTTGTCTGGTGTGCTCCTGGAGGCATGTGAGATACAGGGAGATGGACCTTTGGCCTGATCCAGTGGGGCTCTTCTTATGTTCTTAAAGGAATAGCAGCTGGATCAGACTCTCCCATGGATTGGGCCTATGGAGAGTGTGTGTGTGAGGGTGGGTAGATGGGTGAAGGACTTCAACCCTACTACTACTATGGTCCTGATCCATGGTGGTGCCTGATCCAGCTGCTATTTGAACTGGGAACAAGCTCTCATTTGCACTAATGGGAACTTTTTCAGGGTAGCTAGAGTGAAATCATCCCAAGGACAAGGGGTGGGCTTTAACCCAGTATGCATTGAAGCAAATTCCATTGGTTTTTACAGGAGCTGTTTTAATATGCTCTTAATTCTCTCAACAAAAGCAATAGAACTTAAAAACAGTTAAGTTTGAGAATTTCCAAGGATATTAAAGCTAAGCTTTTGAAAAACAGTAAACAAATCCTATTGTGCAAATTGGTCTTTCTTTGTAATTTATTGGAGAGTTTGTAAAACTGCACAATTTGTGAAAGTGCAGCCATTTGTAAACTAAATGAGCCTCTGTGATAGTAAAATGTTAGATGATGGTAACAGTGATTAATAGTATTTATATACTGCTTTTCAATAAAATAATTCCTGGTGTATGTAGGGTTATATGGTCAGTGGTCTTATTGGCACCCTGCTTGAGTATGGAAGTATTCTGGTACATCAAAAAATTGTAAAATAAAATTAAGGTATGGAACTGGAAACAGCTCACCTATTCAGTTTTCATTTTATTTTTGGAGGTAAGGACAATTTTTTCTTAATAGAAGGACACTTTCAAAATTAAATGAGACTGAATAGGTCTAATTCGTTCCAGTGTAATCAATGGGATCTACCAAGTGCTCCACTCTTTCATGATTACACTCTTAGGTTTACATCCAAAGAAACAGATTTTCTGTGAACAGAAATGCACTCTGTGAACTGAAGTGTTCTATGCATGCAAAGGGCACCTTGCACTTGCTCAGAGACACTTTCCATACGCAGGATGCTTGTTCCATTCTCAGAGGGAGCTTAGGTTTACAGAATGTATTTCTGTTCATGGAAGTTACTTTGGATGTGACCCTTAGTGTCTAGTCAAATAAAGAAAGATAAACTGTAGAGGAGATAACTTCACTGTATTTTTGTTAACTGTACAAGGTGGCCAATCTCATGCATAGGGACTTTGTGGCAACCCTGTACATGTACTCCATTAAAAATGTTAGCTTCAATGGTTCTATTTTGATGCGTTTTAGTGCTATAGCAATTTGCCTTTGTGCCATCTTGCCCAACTGAAGTAGTCTGCTCGGTACTCAGCATGCATTGCCATGCTCTTTGAGATGAACAGCAAGACTCATTTAACAAGGCTTCCAACAGCCAAATAAACATGAATAATCTTTTTTACCCAGGCACATGTTTACCGCCTATGCTTTCAATTTCTAAGAAAAGCCTGCCAGTCTCATGTGGCAAGCCAGCTAAATAGGTGTAGTGGGAGTCTCGTCAATGAAATGGTTCAACTTGAATTGCACTCAGTGATCAGTGGATTCCAGACTGATGTTTAATAGAGAATTCCTTTACCCTGTCAGGGGTCGAGCCCTTGTCCGACCCCTGCCTTACCTGGCTGCAGGCCAGGGGCAGAACTGCCTGGCCATAGAGCCACCAACACCTCTCCAGCTGACCAGGTAAAACATAGGGCAGCTGGGTGGGAGAGACTGTCCCCCCAGGGCTCACCTGACCTGAGCAGTGAGTAGGGCCGGGTCACCATTAACCACCAAAGAGGAGGGAAGCAGGCCAGGGTCAGGGCCCCTTTAAGCCTAGAGAGGGAGGAAGGGGAGGAGCCGAGGGTGTGGCTGGGAAGGATAAAAGCAGGGAGGCCTGTGATGACAGGTAGTTCTGGAGAGGGAAGGCTGGAGTCCCTGCCTGAAGACCAAGGGCCTCAGGTCCTGCCTCCAGGGAGGAGGACAAGGGTGTTGTGAACCCCCTCCCCCTGGCTTGGTCTGAGACTTCCTCTGCAAAGAACCCCAGGGAGGTGGACACCCCACCCAGGGGTCCCATGAGACCATCCAGCTGACCCTCGGCACCCCGCCAGATGACACCCTGAGACCCCCCCCCTTTTCGGGGCACCCCTCACAACCCCTTTTAACTGTTCATGGTAGAATTAAAATACTGATTATTTTATCAATTTTTATAGACTAATTAATGCAGTACTATATATGCAGAGAACAGTTCTACTGAGACATATTCATACATTGACTACTGTTTCTTGATCCAATTATTTAGCTAATTGTAGACACCTCAAATACCATCAATACCATTGGGGTTTCTCTTTTTGAAATGCACTGGCCTAACAAAGCATAAGGAAGATAACATGATACCATTTGTATCAATTGATTTCTCATTGTTAATCAGGCTGATATTGGGACATGTGAACTGACTTAAAAAGACTTGTTGAAGGTTATACGAGGTGAAACGTTTAGTTGTGGTGTTTTGTTCTGTGATGGTATCCATAGATCTGAATCAAAAGTTGATAGTGCAGCCATTAACAGGCATGTGTGGACTTCCCTCTTGGATGTGCATAGGAAGATCTTCGATTTGTGCACTGATCTCATGTACAGAGAATTGCACTGTGGTATCACACCTGTGGTAAGATCAGAATGATATAGCAGGCATACATGCCATCTATATTTCTTGAACTCTCACAAAAACTGGTAGCTATTTTGTAATTTAGATTATGCAGAAGAATGGGCAATAGCCATTCACCAACCAGAATGAAATTCATTCATTCATTCTTCAAATGTCACTGACCAGTGAGAGTTTCCGGACAGTCCTTTTAAGCAACTTCCTTCCTGAGAGATGCAAACTGAATGTGGTATTCAGCCTGCTGTCAAAATGTGCAGACCATGTGGATAAAAAACTGGATCTTCTTCCTGTTTTTATCTTGCAATTTTTTGGTGATGGCCTTCCTTCTTTTTGAGCTGCTCCTGAAAGGAAACAAACTGTTGTGTCAACAGAGCTTTGATAGAGGCATGCCAGGAATGTTGGAAATGTCTTTGGAGCCTAGACGCAACAACTGACTCCCATTACAGCTTGCAAAGTATTTGTGGCATGCTGTAATCACCTATGGTTTCAGGAGATTGTAGCTGTGACGAAGAGATGAGCATTTTTGCATCACTGCCCTCTGCAGGTTGAAATGCCATGGAGGCAGACATCACGTGTGTCTGGAGTGGATTTAATTCAACCATCCATGTTGGGTCAGAGCTGAATAAGTGGCATGCTTCTCTTATAGTTCTCTAAGGCAGCATGCTATCCTTTTGAGCCAAAGGTCATAAATGCTATTTCTATATTGCCCCTATTCACTTGGGCACAAGGGAATCCTTTTGATATACAGTAAATGGCTATGGAAGTGGTGACAAAGACTTACAAGCCGTTTGGTAGGAAAAAATAACTTAGCTGCCAAGCTCCTGATAAACGTGACAACAAAATGTCTGACTTAGGCCAATGGCATGTTTATGAGTGACATTTAAAAATTCCTTTTTGTCTGGAATGCATCTATTCTGAAGATAGTCAGGGTGGTCTGAAAAGCAGAAGGCAGAGATTTTAAAATGGAATATCTCAATATGGTTTTCTCATTGCATTGACAGATGTGGCAAATGTGTGACTGGGAAAGGAAAAAAAAAAGGTCCAAGTCTCAAAATAACTTCATGCAACACAAAAATGCTAGAAATAGAAGATAACTTCTTCATCAGCTGGAGTCTGGAATAGAACACTGGGCTTTGATCTGGAACAAATGTCAGCACTTTGCACACCTTCATCTGTGCATATATTGAATATATATTCATGGAGCATATATTTAGGGGCAGCAGGATTGTAGCCACTGGGCCCACTCCTGGCCACCAAAGTTTCAACAGTACAGCAGCGGACCTATTACTGGGGGAACAGGGCAAACGCCCCGGGCACTGAGCCAGTGCGCCTCTAGGACTGTGTGGAAAATTTCCCGATGTGGTTGGAAACTTCACTTCCGGTTTTCTGGAAGCACAGTTTAAGACCACAGGGAAGCCTTACAAAGTTTCCTCAGTTGGTTATAAAGTTGTGTGAGGCTCCTTCACACTATAAAGGTGGGTGGCGGCATCTTGTGCAGGGGGACGGCTTTGCGGACCTTTGCCCTGGGAGCGGGGAGGGGGACGACTGCTACTGCAACAGTAGGAGTAAAAGGAGCTTCTGCCTTCATACAGCTGTGTGTCTATAGGTTTTTGACATGATTGTGTTCTGGGTGATGTGGAAGAGCATATAGACATAGCTGCACATACACAGAACTTCTTTTCGTAACTTCTGCTGAACGTAGTGGCTGAGAATGGGGTCAGCCAGCACAATCGACAACCCCATGCTTTTTATAATGTATAGTGCTTGCTCTTGAGATAAATGTATCAGCGTATCAGTCTTTTGGCAGAGACTTGGGAACACTGTGATGCAACTACGTGGTAGTACCAGTCAACGAGACTCATCACTGCTATTCTGGTGCGAGTGCTTTCAGCTTTCATAAGATCAACACTGAGCTGACGCATGAGTAAGCCTCCTTTACCTTTGGCATAACGGAGAGTGGGAACTTTTGAAATGCAGTCCCAGTGAGCCTCCCGTAAGTCATGAAAACAACTGTTTGAGCCTCCTGAAGTATAACTAAGCCAGAACAAAAATAGACAGTTCACCTGGCAGCACTCACTCTTCTCCTTGGCCAAGGGACAAGAAGATAAAAAGAAACAGGGAAGAGCAGGACCATGCACATGACTACACGGCATGTTTTAAGGTCCTTGGCTAAAGGATGCTGGAGAAATGGATACGGTGGTTATCTCATTGATTTCAAGAGCTTGGTAGTGGTGGAAGATGGCACAACAAAGAACCTTGTGCCCTTTGCAACAACCCACACTTGAGCCATCCAAGATTGCCAACCTTAGACTGTAAGAACCATGAATTTGAGGAAGCAAGGTACCCTAGGCTCACGGCACTGGTAATTCCCAGTAAAGAACTGCAGGTTATGGTAGCGACATTGTTTTATGGGGTCCTGTCTTGCACTGTTGTATAATTAGAAACCATATCGACACTAAAAGCATTGGCCACGGCAATAATTAGTAGACAACATAAGCAAAAGTGCAGAATGTGAATAATATGTGGGGGAAAAAATCTTGTTTTTCCTGTTTCTTATGGATAAAATAGATTATGAAACCTGAACTTTGGCCCATCTACTGCATTTATTGTCTGACAGTTTCTCCACATTTAGCTTGCTATCGTGTATTGTGCAATAAGAAGCTATATTTCTACTGAGGTCAACTTTCTGAGGCAAAATATCACTTGTTTCCCCCCTTGCAAAACAACAGCAGTACTTGAAACTTGAAACACTTGAAACAACAGTACTTGAAACATCACAAAGAAGGGTGTCACTCGATGGCCTAGTGCTTTCTTACAGATAGTATCTGACAGTTCCAGATCCCCAGGATAAATGGCCATGTGGTGCCTTCCAGCACTAAATAAACTCTATAGCTATGAATCATCATCACCCAGAGTCAATCAGGTGGAAATGAGAAAAAAAGAAATACTCAGAGAAAAAAGGTGGGGTGGCAGGAGAAATGCAAGTGTGGTGCTTTTATATTACAAGTAGTGGTTGAGTGTACTTCTCAACTTTATATGATTTGTGTGACTCACATGTAGTGTGTATCAGGTTTGGGACAAAAGATAATTGGAACAGTTCAGATTTGTGAGACTTCCAATGTTGTCAGTGTAAGAAGCATTCTGTTTGACCCTTGAACCATGTGTTTCAGAAGCTATCCTCTAAAACAGCGGCACTCAGTTGTGACTGCTTTGCACCCAGAATGCGATCCCCGTCTGGACCACATCCGAGTGTTCCGTTTGGGCACCGCATGAAGTCCTTCTTGTTTGGAGGATAGGGATGCTCTGGGCAGTCACATCTGCTGCCTGGTGTCCCAGAAGGCTTCGTGACAGAACATCAGGGCAGACATGACTGCCCAGAGTGATCCTGTCCTCTTAACGAGGACTTCATGTGGCACCTGGGTGGAACTGAAAGGTCCACTCAGCTGGTGGACAGATCCACCTGAACCCCGGATCAGGCTCCTGGGCCAGGTTCAATCTGTCCTGATCTAAAACATGGTTTTACCTCCTTTTCTCATTTCCCTCCCACTTCAGTATATTAATATAAAGAATGGATAGCCTTTTTTGCAGTAATTTATGCAATCAATATAAACAATCTAGGCTCTGTGTTCTTTATTGACTCCCTTCTATGCACTTTGTGTCAGGAACTTGCTTGAACATTAGCACACTAACTGAACATGGAAAAGAAGGGCATCAACCATTTTTTTAAAGGGCAAAAGTACTGGCTAGACAGCTTCCAAAGGCCTTTACACCAGCTGTGAGGAAGAAAACTTCTCAGGTTAATTGCTCAAGGGTGAATTCATCTTGGGCAATCTGGTAGCTTTACTAGAGAGATTCAAAAAAATTCAGAGCATTTGATGATGAAATATATGTCCTTTGATGGGAAGCCCTTTAGCAATTCTAAACTGAAATATGAGACAGAGGATGAACAGGTTAAAGAATGTTTGATTCAATGAGCCAAAAATGTGGGGCGTGTTATTTTAATTGAACAATGGGAAAAATAATGGTATAAAACCAATGAGTTCCCTACATTTCCTACATCTATTTGACATATTTTCATACATTTTTGCTAAGTCTCAATGGAGTCATATACCACCTGTAAATGATTTTATAAGTTCTTATTAAGCTTTATATTAAATGTGAATTTCATTATTTTAGATCTGTGATTTTCAACCTTTTTCATCTTGGGACCCACTGACAAGGTGCTAAAATTGGCAAGACACACCATCAGGTTTTTGATAATTGACAAAGCACACCATGGTTGGTGGGGTGCTAACATCCCCAGTGGCCCTAATAATAAATGACCTGCCCCCAAATTGCTGCGGCATACCTGCAGACCACTTGTGGCACACTGATTGAAAATCGCTGTTCCTTTTACTGTATGTGGTGGACTTGTGGTAAAGCAAGAAAGTATAGATTCATACACAGATATAGTTAATTCTTCAAGTAAATATACAACTGAATCCAGAACATTTTTTGTTGGTTATGATTGAGGACTGTGAGAAAGAACTTTGAAACGTTACCTCTATATATGACAGCAACAGCAAGAATACTTTACACACAACACTGTTTAAGTGTTTAAGAAATTTTTTGTTTTTAGTTGTTTATTATGTGTTTAGGTTATGTGAATGGTTTGTCATTTGTTTTGTTGTTGGTCAGATGAATGAATGAATGAATGAATGAAAGCTTTTAATTGTTGACAGGCTGGCTGGCATTCTTGCTTCTTGCTTTTTATATGAAAATCCACGGGTTTTGTTTGTTTTTAGATTTTTTAATTATTGTAAATTGTTTTTAATGTAAATTGTTTTTAATGATTGTTTTTAATGTTGTATTTTTAAAGTGTTTGTAAGCCGCCTTGTGTGCCCGTTGGGCAAAAAGGCAGGGTATAAATTAATAAAATAATAAAAAATAAATAATAATAATAATGAATGAATGAATGGAAGCCCTTAGTTATACTGTGAATAAAGGAGGTTGATATTTGGGAACTGGGCCAAGCCACATCATTATTCATATCTGGGATGTGGATTCACCTTGTTGTACTCTTCCATACTGATCTGGGCCTGTAGCAAGATAGTTGCGCAATAGCTTCACCGCAACCAGCTTGTGGCTGAACCCACATTTATTACACCCTGGTTGATTCACTTTCAGAAGTTGCACAGTGAGCTGGGTACGTGGTAAAATGATTGTAAATTTTTTGTGGCTGTCAACTTAGATGTGCTCAGTGCACATCCTTGAATTTTAAATGGTCACATGCAGATCATAAGCAGGAAGCTTTTATTGCTGGAATTTAGAAAAAGACACCAGTATTAATAAAATGCTTTTTGCTTCACACCTCATGGAAGAGGAAAGCCTACACCTGGGCCTAGTTCCAACAACTAAACAGGTTTCATACTGACACATTCACCTCTTGGCGTCCTTTACCCCAAGAATATTTATATTCTGGTCCAAATCTAACATAGAATGAAATTTACTTATGCCAACTGATTAACAGTCAAATCTTCTCATTTTGAAAATCAGCCTTACTTTCCACAAAGAGGCTGAACTTACAGCTAAATAAGCAACCATGCCCAAGACTCTGTCAGTCAAAATGTTCCAATGAAGTTCAGGATGTACTTCAGATTACCAGCAGATGAATGCTTTCCACACCAAACACTTTATGCATGGGGAAAGCTAACACATTAGAAAGAAATGCCCTAATAGTACAGCAATTTTTAATTTTTTTTTTAATCTCATGGCACACGAAACATCTCTGTGGTCTTTGTTTCATGTGATGTCACGTCTGTCTTCCAGATTCTGCAGTTCTGTTTCTAGGCCAGCTTTCTGTGTAACAACCTGTCTGTACACCTTCACAAATTGAGAAGAGGAACAATTTGTTACTACAGTTGCTCTAGAAACAGAACTGTAAAACCCAGAAGAGATTTTTTCAGTGATTTTCAACACTTGTGCTCCAGGGGCAGACTTGCAGACCATTCACAGCACACCAATGTGTCACAGGCACAGCACAGTGGTTGAAAATTGCTGTGATAGTAGCATCTCCCAGACAGACTAGCATTCCATGTGCAGAATTTGTGATGCAGGGAAATATTCAAATGCAGGACCCCAAATGACATTTGATTTTCTGTTTGCTTCATGAAGCATATGGATACATGATTGTATGTTTCCGGGCATCTGGTCTATATGAGAAAGAGGCTGATGGAAATGTGAGAGTTATACCAAAGGCTTTAAAGCACCGGTCTATGAGACTCTGAGAAGTGATCCACAAAGTCTCAGGGACAAGAAAAAAAAAAAGATTGCCTGATTCCTTTCAGCATGCTCTCCCACGGACCACCAGAAAGGGCAGAGAATGAACTGCCTGCAGCCAGCAACAAAAGCAGCAACCCACAATTTTCACTATAAATAATAAATCTAAAACTTTTCTAACAAATCTTCTCTAATTATTACAAACTTAATTGTATTTTTTTGTATGAAGGGATGGTGGTTGCATGCAGGGCCCATGAGAAGGGGTTCAGGGGGTAATTTGTACCTGGGCCCAGGGTCATTAAGCAGGCCCAGGAGCCAAAGGAGGGCCCCCATAAATTTCCTGGGATCTTCTATTTTCCGGTCTCACCTGAACTTGCTGCCCGCGTGGGATACTAAGTGCACGGTGGCTGCGGCTCCTGCAAGCCGTATGTACTGGGCCAAGGAAATTGTTGGCCCCAAGGCAGCAGAAATGTTAGCTTTATGACCTACCACTGTTCAAGCAAACTTTCCATAGCAATAATAGGATTGGTTTTGGTCACTGGTTATAGCAGTGCTCACCCAATTAAAGCAAATGAACAGATTTATTACCCATGACATGACGCTACAAGAAAACGTGGATGCTCCTCAGTATTTGTCAAGCTGTTACAAGGTATTTATCAAGCAGCAATGGGTTTCCAGATCTCTCAGGGTAGCATTGTGTTTCTGCCAGTGTTTTGTTGAGTATGTGCCATGGCAAAGTACAAAGGATGACAGTACAAAGTTGGGAACAATAGAAATGATTCAAGGCTTTCTGAGCTCATAGGATAGAGCAGCTTCACACATTTCTACTGGGTATATGCCAAAATAAAAGTAACAGTTGTTTTCCAATAAAACACATGCAAAAGAGGGATACACAGAGAAGTCCTTCAGCAGTTGTGCACCCATGTGCAAAATGCATTTTCCTGTTGTAATGTGTGGAACAGATTGCTTACACAATGCAGTTTAGTTTTTAAGCCCAATTTTGAACACAAAAAATTTATTTGTGTTAACACTAAAGGGAAAAGGTGTGAACTGCTATCACTCCAAATGCATGTTCTGGATGGGTGCAAAATCATACTGGAATACTAAGGGGAGCAGCCGCAGCTTACTGGTAGATCATTTGCTCTGCCTGTAGAAGGTCCCAGGTTCAATCTCCAATATTTCCAAAGTAGGGCTCAGAAAGACCTGTTGGAAAACCCAGGAAGCTGCTGCCAGTCAGTATAGACAATACCGGCCTAAACGGCCCAATGGTCAGACTCCATATAACACAGCTTGAAGGAGATTTTGGATGCTTGGAAATACACTGTTGCTTTTTTACTATTTTATAGAATTTTAATTTTAAAAAGGATAAGATATGTAAAACTCTGATCCACTAGTTAGCTGTATTTATCTCTCATTTACCTTTTCTTTTGTTAAATGTATTGCTGTACTAGTGGGCTGCTGTCACTATCATTTTCACATACCATATCCTGTCTCACTAATAAATGAATTAAGGCAGTGATTGACAACCTTTTCCATCTCACAGCACACTGATGAGGCACTAAAATGGTCAAGGCACACCACCAGGTTTTTGACAATTTACAAGGCACACCATGCTGCCAGTGGGGGCTCACATCCCCCATTGGCCCTATTAATAAATGACTTTCCCCCAAATTCCTGTGGCACACCTGTGGACCACTCGCGGCACACCAGTGTGCCACAGCACAGTGGTTGAAAATGGCTGGATTAAGGATTCAGCAAGCACTTCCACAGTTTTAGCCCCATACTAACATGGTTAGTAACAAGGATGAGCAATCTCATAATAATGACAATCTCTGCAGGCAGATAATCATGTACTCAGGCTACTGTCAGAATTGGCCATTATATAACTTAACTGTCTCTCACTTCCTATACTTATTATTCTAGAGCAGTGCTTCTCAAACTGTAGGTCATGAGCCAATTTCAGGTGGGTCCCCAATCATTTCAATATTTTATTTTTAATATATTAGACTTGATGCATCCATGGTGACTATGTGCTTTTGGGGAACTGTTACAGACCTGTACTTCTAACAAGCTATGTATAATTTTTTAACAATGATAGTAAGTGGGACTTGTACCTAGGTAAGTGTTGGTAGGATTGCAGCCTAGGACTGTGCAAAATTTTCCTGCTTGATGATGTCATTTCCGATCATGATATCACTTCTGGTGGGTCCTGACAGATTCTCATTCTAAAAAGTGTGTTCTGGTCCTAAATGTGTGAGAACCACTGTTCTAGAGAGTAATACTAACAGATGCCACCTATTTGTTGTGAATGCATGCAGCACCCTGAGCCACTGTGTCATTCTAATGTACCATGAGATGCCAAGGAGCAGATTGTCTTCTCATTTTAGTTGCTTGGTGGCGACATCATTGCTGAGTGTCAATTGGCTGAAGCAGGAACAGGAGAGTCCTGCCAGTTTCCATAGCAGGAGAGGGTGAAGCTGGAACAGGCAAAAGGATAAGGCCCAGGAAAGACACAGATGGGGGCAGAAGCAAGGAAGGACGAGATGAGGAGAGTCAGACAGGTGAGGGTGGAGACCCTTTGGGATGGAGTAAGAAGGCGTGGAAAGGCAAGAGGTAGGGGGACGATGGGGGATGACAAGCAGCTGCTGGCCCTTGTTACAGTACACATTCCTTGCCACCCAGGGCCCCTAAAGTGTTCAGGTCCCTAAGCTTCCTGGCCCTACTGTGAGCCAAGCCAGAGATGTAGTGATTAAGCACCAAGAACAGCTGTCCTCAGTGTGGGTGAGTAAAGATGAAGTTCAATTTAAGGGATTACATTGAAAGAATCCAGAGGTGAGGTCAATGGATGGCAAGTAAAGGGGTGCTAGAGGTAGTATTCAGGGTCACTTCCCCAATGACTGCAGTGATAACTTGGAAAAATCTTTTCTAAGTGAGTGCATTATTCCCCCTCTTCCTTGATCCTAACACATCTTTCCCAATCCCCACCAATGTCAAGTTATCCCTATGGAAGGATGAGCAGTAGAAGAGGCGTGTTACACTGCACATGAGCAAAGTTTTGGGCAATGAAACTAACTGTGATTCCATAACCCATTAACTCTGGGGGAGCATGCTGAGGGTTGTGGTTGGACACCGGTAGCTTTCAGTATTGTCAACTGTTTCAGTTATAACTGTAATTTTGTTCAAGTAGCACAGAATATTGTTCTCACATTTAATCCCCCACTTTGGCCAAAACAAAAAGCTTTTAGAACAAAAAGCACCCAAGAAAAAACAAACCCTCTTCTGTCACTAAATGAAAGGAAAAAAGGAAAAACGTTAGTGTAGGACTGCAAACGCTGTGCACATGCCTCTCTAGCTCTGGACTACCAGCATGTGCCTCCGTATATTTTGTCAGCAAGCAACTCAATGACACCATTAAATGAAAAAGAAAAATATGGTTAATGTGAACAGTTACTGGGACAAGATCATCCTATCATTAAGTAAAATGTGAATGGTTTCTGATCAGGGCAGAGTGAATAAGTAGTTTAGTAAAACAGAAAAGAGTTGTAATTGAAATATGATTATGCAAACTCTCCCCACCCCATGTAAATGCTTTGCTCCTCACTGAAATGATTTACATGCAAATTAATATATTCACAGTACTATGACTGCATTTCATGCCGTTACTAAGCTCATGTTGGGAAGACGGATGAAATTTCACTGTGGCCATCAGAACCTTAGCAAAATTAAAAGGTCATCTGGTGTGCTTTCCACAATGATGTTGCTTTGTTATGCTCATATACTGTGTCTCTGAACAGAAGGCTGAAATACAGAAAAGGGTTGTGCTATAGACAGAGGCACTGTTCCTGTTTCATGTTTAGGAAGATGACATTTTAAGTAAATGTTGTCAGGGATAACTTTTCCTATTCTCAATAAGGGACAGTTTGAAAAGCCACAGAACAAAGATATAGAAAGAGTGCGTTGCCTTGATGAGTCTCAAATGCAAGTCAGTTAGTCTGATCCTACATAATTCTTCCAAAAATGGGAATCTATTTCCTGGCTCTAGTCTTTTACTCATCCACTTCATAAAAGTATTAGTCATAGCAATGGAAAGGAAAGTTATACATATAATAAAAAGTATAGTCTGAAAGATGAAGACACAAGCATATTCCACTTGTAAACCACACTTCTCTTTTCCTAAATCAATTTTGCATACATTGAATGAGGGAAAAAAGCATGCTTCATTTATAAAGAGAATACCCATCTACACATTAGTAACCAATTTCTTTTTATTAGCACAAATACAGTTATGAAAACTGCATTATCCATTTTGGGTTCCAGAATTATAAATAAAGATGCTCATTAGATAGAGAGTTCATTCACAGCAAGAAAATTTTAAATAGACAAAGTGACATATCATTAAGTACATTGGTAGACATATTAGCTGTACAAAATGTAGTGTACAGTATACTAACCAACTATAAATAGGCTTTTATGTAAAATACAGCTGTGCACATTTTAGAAAAATACCAACATTTTTGATTGAAGCTTTGTTTTTTTTAAAAAAGCTTATAAATCATACATATTTATAAATGGACTAACATGCTTAAATTTATAAACATTTTCAAAAGCCATATTTTTTAGATCTTAAATAAACATACTGTATTTAAATGTCAGTTATAAAATTAGTTTAAGCAATAACTGGGGTAAACTATAGATAAGAGTGTTTATCTATGGCATCAAGGCTCCTTACAGTTTTAAAACCTGATACATAAGATTTCCTTTTCTAGATTTAGAGGTACAACATGTTTTTCTTTCTTTAAAAAAAAACAAACAAACATTTTCATTTGTTGCCTTTCTGCTTTCTTCTTGATTCCACACACTGGTCAAAACGCAGGATTCTCAACACACCTCTGCAAAAAATGTCACCGTGTTACTGTCCTGCATTGAGCTGCTCCAGGGCAGAAGAATCATACCACACTCATCTCCACTTGATGGGCTAGCTTCTTATGATAGCTAATATAATTTATGGCAAAAGCCTTTCCATTTAACCATGCAAATAATAATAAATAATAATAATTTACAAACAGGATAAAACCCCGAAAAGTGGTTTTTTCTTAAGGAGCTAAAACAAAACCCAAGCCCTTTAACTTCTTGTTTCTACTTAAAATGCTGACTTTCAAAATGACCACACCATGTACAATTTTCATATAAGTGAACAAGCATGCTTTAGAGTTTTATGGAATACAGCAACTACAGTGGGGGGGGAGAGAACCCAACATGGATCACATCATCAAAACACAGGACTGTAAACCTAGTTAAGACAAAGAGTCCAAATGAAAATTTGAGGCTTAAGTTTTAACTGGCTGAGGTAAGATTAGACTCATTTTAACAACATTAAAGGCATTAAACTGATAACCAGACATGGTTGACAGACTTAAATGGTCATACCTGAACGTATTCAATGTGAAGCTTGAATTCATCATAATTATTCCAAAAGTGTTAACAGCTCCCATTGTGCACTCAGGCAAGCCTTCAAATGCCATTAAAAATTTTCAGTATTGAGCTACGACTCAAACTGCTGAGTGGCATGACCCTTTCCAGAATATTCTACCTCACTCATCCAGTACACTGATACGGCTTGATAACCCTTGCAGCATTTAAATTAATTACGCTTGCTACTGTCACAAAGAAGATAAAAACAATGGCTTAGAACATTGTCACATATTGCCTGCTAAATCTTAAAGGAAGGTCACTTTATCAGCTCAGGGGAAAAAATAAATTTAGGAAGAAGCCGACCCTTCCAAGAAAATACCAATTTTGCACATGTTCTTCGCACAGGCTTTAATTTGGCATTTCTGATGCAGAGTGGAAACTAATGATGTTTTCAAGACTGGTTTACATTATTGTCTTACGGCTGTACATAGGCTTTAAATAAATAGCAAATGAACTGATTCATGCATAAGCAAATGAAACGCGATCTCCCAGAAAACTGCAAGGAGATTTAAAAAGCAGCAGGTAATGGAATAAGACTGGTGAGTGATGCTGCTAACTACTACTTCTAATGAGATAGGAGTGAATACTGGAATCACTTCCACAGCAACAGAATCTTCTGAC
Source organism: Tiliqua scincoides (assembly GCF_035046505.1). Lineage (NCBI taxonomy): Eukaryota > Metazoa > Chordata > Lepidosauria > Squamata > Scincidae > Tiliqua > Tiliqua scincoides. The sequence continues at coordinate 36,805,275 of NC_089824.1, read as the reverse complement.
CACATTCCTCTGGCAGTCACTTTCCCATCTCCCCCACCAAAAACATCAGACGGCAAAATAGTAAGGCAGCTGTTAGTTTCCATCAACAAAAGTGCAGCTCCGTACATTTCCAGTTTAGTCACACTCTCTGCTGGAACAGATGGAGTAACCAACGCACTTCACTTGTTGGGTTGCTTCAGTAAGCTTTTGTGTGTGCGTTTGTGTTTTTTCCCAACATGGCTGCTTGCTTCAGCTTTGAGAGAACCCCAAAGCCACAAGTCCTCAGCAGAGGATCAGGCCCTTGGCTGAGTTTTCCAAGTTTCATCTCTCTGGTGTCTCATCCTAATTCCATGCCTCCTTCCCTTTGTCTGAACATGACTCGTGCCATTTAAAAGGCTGATGACAGAACTGCCGAGAATTGTGGGCTTATGCCACTAGTTGTCATGACTTCACTGAAGAATCAAAACAGTTAGATCATTAAGTAACTAGGTTGAATCACATTCAGGCATAGCTAAAATTAAAATAGATGAACATTAAAAGTTTGCAAATAAAGCTTTGTAATTTGCAACGGGAATGATTCAAAGTGAAGTTGGGGAGGCTAGAATTTTATATAAAAAGGTTGTTCTTACCTTTCCTAATTCCAATCAAGTCAGAAAATGGACAAAAAGAATGGCTAAACCAATATTCAACAGCATTACCAGGGCTATCATGATTGAATTAGGACCCTGAAAATGAAACGAGATGAATTTTGATTATGATCACAAAAAACAAGATAATGACAAAATCTACTGCTTTCAAATAATGCCACAATAGCAAAGAAAATGAATATCTTTTTACAGCACTTTTTAAAGATTAATCATCTTGATAGCAAAAGATTTAGCTCCAGATTAAAAACACCTTTACATTTATTTCTTGAGACATCCACTGAGACACCAGTCTTTTTCTAATACACAATGGAGGAAGTAAATACAGGCGAGGTTATGACCCGGTCATATTAATCACGTAAGAACCAAGTTGCTTTTCATGGAAATCCACTTGTGCAAAGGCAACAGAATAGCACTAAAACCTCAAACAGTCAAATCCTTTTTTAAAAGTGTCAATGTTAGCATTTGCAATATGTTAGCCCTTCTTCCTGCCATCACCTAAACCTTACTTTTTAATGCAGAAATAATTGCTTTATGTTTGCAAAAGTGATGCAACCAAACCTTAACATCCATCTTGGACTGAAACATGTTTCCTGCAACACCATCTGAAAGATTGTAGCTACAATGAAGAGCTTCTGTGCAGTCCACTACTGAAAACAGGGTATGCGTTTGGGGGGGAAAAGTATGTTTGGCTTCAGATTCTGATACAAACACAAGCTCAGAAAGATGCCAGGTGTCCGGGTGAAGCATTCTCATCCACAATTGAAAATGGTTGGCCTTCGTCTTGGTTTCTCCTTTTAAAATATTAGGGTGACTAGAGATTTTGTCTTAAGGAAACTGAAGGGAATCGATAGGACTGAACATGAGAATTCTCAGAAACACAAGGTTGTTATTCATATTTATCACTTTATGAGCATCATCAAGAAATGGCAATTCTTACTGGTACTAAACAGTTAGCTAAAGTATTAAGAGAAACTAATATGGATCTGCTATGAATTGGTCGAATATATAGCAACTCAGAAAGCTTCTCTACCTGTGCCAATGTCACATATGTGTTTTTTAGTATCATGTCAAAGCCAATAAATGCTTTATTTTATACACTTAACACATCTTAAGTTCTCCAAGTGAACAGAAGCAGAGTTTTACTCCTACTAACTGGGTAAAGAGGTATAGTTAGAAGGGACAGAGGAACTGTCCCCATTTATCCAGCATCGCTCCCCTCCTGCGGCTGTTGCTTGTGTCTCCCTTGAGTTTTTGTTTAGATTGTGACACCTTTTGGGATGGGAAATCATTTTCACTCCCTCCCTCCCTCTATTTTTGTTAGGTAAATTGCCATGAGACCTTTATAAACTGAAAAATTTAATAATATCTTAATTCTCTGTAGATAAAGAGTGTTCTTGTTTCATATGAAAGGCTCAACTGTATGGCCAAGGTCCCACTATAAACTTTTAATATATTGTCAAATATTTGTGTCTTGCATGGATCCTTCTCTTTTTGTACCTCCTCTGTAAGAGCTGAAGTACATGCTACGAATATACTGGAGGAAATGGCCTAAGTGTGATGACTCAGAGCCCAATCCTGTGGTTCGCGCTGCGCCTCTGTGGTGCGGACCAGTCGCAAACATGCCATAAGGCATGCTTGCGGGGCTTACCGCTGGGCTCCCGCCGGAGCTGGCTCAGCTCTGGCCAGCGTGCTGCGGGTGCCCATGTTCCGTGACTCAGCGGTCTGTGACCACTGGGCTGTGGAACGGGAAATGGGGGCCTGGTTGAGGACGTGGGGGAGGTGTTGTGGGGAGGGGTGAGGCATGGTCAAGGGTGTGGGGGGCGTTCCCGGGGGTGGGGGAGAGGCGGGTCCACAGAACTGAGCCCCACAGGATCCAGGGCGCTCAGGCAGGACTGCTCGCCCGACACGAGTGCCTTCACTTTAGCGGCGACCAAACAGTCGCTGCTAAAGTGAGTAATCCCATTGCGGGGCTGCTTCCCTTACTCGGGGGAAGGGGATGAACATCCCCTTCTCCTGAGGAGCATCCTGTGGTAGCGCAGGAGGCTCTGGATCTAGCGGGAGCCCTCTGTGGAGCCGCTGGGTCCTGCAGCTCTGGGCAGCTCAGGACTGGGCTGTTATTTTGTTATGGCTCTAGAGTGCAGTGCCAGCCATCATGTTGTTCTGGTGTCTTGTATGGGTGTGTGTGTAGCTCAATGATAGAGCAAATGCTTTGCAAGAAGCAGAATCCTAATTTAAATCCCCAACATCTACAGGTAGGGCTGAGAAAAATTTGAAACCCTGGAGAGTTGCTGCCAACCATTGTAGACAACCCTGTCCTAGGCGGTTTAATTATCTGATTCCAGAAAGCAGATTTCTATATTCTTATGAAGACAGCACTTGCCAGGTTTACCACCTCTGGGGAATAAAGGATGCCAGTACGAAAACGGTCCATTGCAGGCACCAAAATGATATGATGGCCAGTGCTATATGTCATAGTTATGGAAGGGCTAAATAAACATGAGACATCAGTCTCTGTGTGGTATGTAGTAGGTTCTCCAGGTCCAAGTTGAATAGAAAAGCCTTTAATTCCAATATATGCATTAATCCATAGCTAATTTGCAAAGGCAAACACGTTTCTAGCACAATGCAATCCCAGAACTGTTAGTGATATCACGGAACGAAGTTTATGGATTAAGCAAGAGTAAAATTTGATGCTTTGCAGACTTGTCCATCTGGCTCTTCAGGAAAAAAAATAAATGATGAGAGAGTTTCAAGGAGAAAAAAGAGATACAGCAGCAGCTACTTTAAGGAATATGTAAGAAAGTCTTAAGGAATTGCTTAGGCAGTTTTTGTGGTTCCATGACTGAGCAAGCAAATTGCAGAAAACTCTGTCCAACCCATGAAATTCAAAATATGACTCTAATTCTGTCTTTTAAAATATTAATAGTGTGAGTCCAAAATGCTTTAGGGTGAAGCACCATAAATAAGGCTTCAACGCTTTACACTAGCTTAAAATAGAAAAAGACAAAATTAGTCTCTGATTTCCATGAGTGATTTGAACAGGTGTTATAAAGAAGCTGTAACAGAAAAGCTTTATGCATGCCTAGAACTGTCCCTTCAGCTCTTATATAACAGCAAAGCTTATGACATTCAAAGGGAAGAAGCATATACTGTACAATTGCATGATTGAGACAAAAAGGATCAATTAAGAAGATGTGTAGATTGCTGAGCTAATCTGCGATATATTTACTCAATACTGGCACCCTGCATATCCAAGAGTTAAATTAGGAAAAGGCAAAATTAATATTTGTGTCATTAACTGTAATTAACTTCACACACAAAGGCTGCGTTCTTTTTTCAGCTTCTAATTCTAGAAGCACTAGAGAGCTGCTCCCCCCCTCCACTTTCCAGCACTCTTAGGTCGCATTTGTTTTTCGCATTCTAATGTGCTTGACACACTAGCAATCTGAAATGCGAGCTCGGTGCTAGAAAAAATGGACACCTCCATACGTTTATTTCTTCTGGGAAGAACATGGCGACCTCCATACATTTTGTTTATGACATGACAGCCTCCACGCAATTGATTTCAACGAGTTCTGTATGACTGGATACCATTTAGTCATTTTTAAATGAACAGTACTAGAAGCATGATTGAGGCATGCTAGAAATGTCACTTTCTCCTATTTTCTATCTGAAAAAAGAACACAGTCAAAATTCGTTTATTTATAAAACAAAGCTGTGACTTGGGGTGCAGCTCACCTAGCCACTACAGCTTCAAGTTACAAATCTTATGGATCAGGGCTGGGAAAGACCCCTGCCTGAGACATCCATCAATATTTATTGGTTTAATAGGCCAATAATCTGACCTTACAGAATGCAGCTCCCTAAAGTCCAAGCACAGCATGCAATTTAGTCACATTTCTGTAAATGAGGTTTTTTCTTCTCAGTCTATGTAACTTTAATAAACTATGCAATACTTAAAACCAATATTTTGTAACATAAGTAAAATATTTCAGCATTTCTAAGAAAGCAGCTCAAAACATTTTCTGGCAGTTCTCATTAATCCACCAAACCTCATCAGATTATATCTCCAATAGCTTTGTAGTTTCCATTTCTTTGGACTGAAACACTGGATGTTCTCTTTTTCTGAAAAGGCTGGGAGAAGAGGTAGAATGAGGAAGATCATTTCTTTTCCTGTGGCTGAAATGGCAGTGCTGAAGACAAGAGAGTAAAACCTGCAAGCAATGTTATATAAAGTTCTCTGCCTACTGAACTCTGCAAAGACACAAATCCACTGGGAATCACACCTGTTCCTTAATATAATTTCAGGCAATTATCTTATTATATCTTGAAGACTTTTCTTCAAGAAAAATAACTAACCAGAGAGAGAGAGGAACTATCAGATTTGTGGCACACTTGATCTATTTTTAGAAAAGGCATAAATCTCAGAACACCCTCCTCAGAACACCCCCCAAAGATTTCCCCCCTAGAGAAATGCATCAACTGTTCCGAAAGTGGTGGGAAAGGGGAGTGGCCCAGAAATGGGTGCGCTGATGGTGCTGCAGCACTTGCTGTGCCATGGGGACCCAAGGGGCTATAAGCATATCTGGAAGGGTCATGGAGCTTCCCCAGAGGGTCTGCTCACTGATTGGAGCTCAGTACAGTAGCAGGGAGACTCGCAAAGGGGCTACGAGCCTCCAGGACCCTCTGGGAGGCTTCACAACCACCCCAGCTATGTTTACAACTGCCTGGGTCCCCAAGCACTGCAATGCCATTGAGGCACATACACTCTGCTACTGCCAGCACCTACAGGGTTCCCATCTCCCTTGGAGAAGTTTGGGAACACTGCTCTAGATCAGTGATGCCCAAACCATGGCCCGGGGGCCACTTGCGGCCCTCGGGGACTTCCAATCCGGTCCCTCAGGGAGCCCCCAGTCTTCAATGAGCCTCTGGCCCTCCAGAGACTTGCTGGAGCCCATGTTGGCCCAACGTGACTAATCTCAGCTTGAGGGTGACTGTTCAACCTCTCGCGTGAGCTGTGGGACAAGGGCACCCTCCACTGGTTGCTGTTTCATGTTGTGATGCAGCAGTGACAGTGAAGGAAAGGCCGGCCTTGCTTTGTGCAAGGCCTTTTATAGCCCTTAAACTATTGCAAAACCTTCATTTATTCATACAAGTTTCATCTCTAATATATTCATTTACGTAAATTTATTCAAATTTGAAATATAAATTAATTTTTTTCCCTGGCCCCCGACACAGTGTCAGAGAGAGGATGTGGCCCTCCTGCCAAAAAGTTTGGACACCCCTGCTCTATCTGGAAGCTTATATATGTTGGAAGCTTATATACCATAGTATTTCATCTTTGACACCTGGTTTGAAATAGTAAAATTTTACCTATATTCCTTAGGCTGCAATCCTATATACATTTTCTGAGAGTAAATGCCACTGAATATAATGGGACTTAAATTCTGAGTAAACCTGTATGAGATTGCACTGTTAGTAACACTTCATACAACAATGGTGCCAAGACAGTTACTGTACTTCAAATGGCAGAAGACTCTTCAACTTTCTGGACACTTTAGTAACTACAGTATTGATCAATTTATGTACATGACCATTATCCCAAACTGCTACTGCTCCTGTCTCGTACGCAGGCTGTCATTGTACCAAAAAAATGTAATGGGTTCATTTACCACTTGCAGACACTATGAAAGAGTTGTGAATATTTTTCACGTCATACTGTGCATGCATCTACCCAGAGGTGTAACCAGAAGCCCCAGCATCCAGGGCAGCAACATCATTTCTGGGTTCTTCCCAGAGGTGGTGCTGGTGGCTTTCCCCCCATTTTCCTTCTCCTGTGAAGGCTCCCCCATGGAAGTTGCCACAGGGTGTGAAGTCATCACAGTGAGCGTACGGAGCGTGAAGTCGCCACAGCGAGAGCCCCCTAGTCCGGGAGAACCATAAGCGGTGCAAGGCAGTCACTTCTGAGCTTTGCCTGGAGGTGGTGCTGCTAGCATTTCTGCACCCCCTCTTGGCATAGTGCCTGGGGCAGGTGCCCCTCAGGCGCCATCCTAGTTACACCTCTGCATCTTCCTATATAGAAGCTATAGCTGCTAGGAAAACTATGAAGTGCACAAATTAAGTGCGAAATACTTTTATTCCTTTTTTCTGATGCTTCTGAATATCTGCTGCTGTGATCTGTGCGTTTAAATTTTTGTGAGCCCTAAAGCCCTGTTTATGTGAAATGCTACCCTCCTGAATTTACTTTAAGGTGCTTTTACAGTTCCAAGGAGCAAATCAAATACTACAATGGGAGTAAAAAAGGAGTGTCTGGACTCATCTCATTCTGAAATAAGCACCTCCTCACCCATTACATACTGCCAATCCTATATTCCTACTAAATGTATACCCCTTGGGTAAGTGCAGTCAATCCTAGCTTCCAGGCTAGTGTGGTGTAATGCACACCCTGCAAACATGCATTTGTTGAATCCATACAATAGCCAGCAAGCTCACCCAAATGAAAAGATTCTTTCAGGAATTATGTTACGTCTTTGAGCTTTCAATCTACAGTACCTACCGAATTGACTTCTCTTTCTACTGAAGAATAAAAGTCGTTATTAGCTGGATTCTTTGGTGCAGCAAATTCAGATTTCTTTAAAGATTCTTTGGCATCTAATTGAATCGCAGGTTTGATGGGGGTTCCCTTCTGCGCTACTAGTGCAAGTGCTGAAGATGATGGGTTGTCATGACCCTCTTCTTCCGCAACCTCGTAGGGATACATTGTTGGATTTGTTTTCACATAGTAGCCATGGTAATGCTCATGCAGCTCTCCATTCTCTGTGCTGCTAGGATTGTTGCGGGGTGAAAACTTTGGCTGGTGCTTTACCGTTGCAGGTACTTTTGAATGAAGAGGCTTGTTGACCACTGGTGTAACATTTTCACTGGCTGAACTCTTTTTTTCTTGAACAAGTCTGACCTCTGAGATGGAGTTTTGCTTTTTCACTTGTTTTTCAGGGGAAGGTGCAGCAGAGGGGATCGGACTATGCCTTGGGCTCTTTTCTGGGGTCCCTGGAGGTGTTGTGCCTTTTCGATAAAAGTGAGGAGATTCTTTTGGTGAAAGTGGTTTTTCCTGAGCTTTGTCTTCAGGGTTTTCCTTAACTTCCACACTCTCTTGAAATCGTTGTTTGACATAATCAGGACCTGTAATGAACAACAGTTCAAAGGAAAACTTGAAATAAAATTACTGAAACGAAGTTGATCATATTTCTAATCTAATGCTCTTGTAGATTTTGCTTTGTTTTCTAATTGTGGGATAGTTTGTTTCTGGATTCATCATTTTTACAATTTTAATTTTGTCTTAAAACAGAAAATTACAGCAGATTTGCTTCACACGTGCTTTTATTTAAGTACATCATTCAGGTAAAACTTAGTAAGTTTTTACCAATACAGTATGAGTACCCCTTATCCAGACTGCTTGGGACAGGAAGGTGTCTAATTTCAGATTTGTCTGGATTTTGGAATACAGTGGTACCTCGCATAATGAATGCCCTGCACAGCGAAAAACTCGCAGAACGAAAGCGTTTTGCGAAGTTTGGTAACTCGCACAATGAATTTTTATGACCCGTGCTTCACAAGATGAATTTTTTGTTTGTTTGTTTTGGTTTGACTTAAGGGGGGGATCTTCATGCCAGTTTATGATCCCGTTCACCCTAGTAAGGGGCGGATCTTCATGTCAGTTTATGATCCCGTTCACCCTAGTAAGGGGCGGATCTTCATGTCAGTTTATGATCCCGCCCACCCTAGTAAGGGGAGGATCTTTATGTAAGTAAGTCCCATTGTGCTTGCTCCCAGGAAAGTTTGCACAGGATTACAGCCTTCAAGCTCCCCACTCAGCATCCCCCCCCCCGTTTTTGAAATCCTCTGTACAGTATGTATGCCTTTAAAGAGCACTTAATAAACACTTTGTAAACCAAATTTGACTTTGTTCTGACTTTTCTTGCCCATAGGAACGCATTAATTAAATTTCAATGCATTCCTATGGGAAAACGCGCTTCGCAAAACGAAAAACTCACATAACGAAAGGACTCGCGGAACGGATTAATTTCGTTATGCGAGGCACCACTGTACAGTAATTGCATAAATCTAATGAGAAATGCTTCCCTGTGCTCTTTTCATTGTTTCCTTTACAGCCTGAACTTACAGTGTGCACCTACACTGTACATGGGAATGAGCACAAGACCTCATAGTGTTCACACTCCAGAAAGTTAGTCTTCAACAAAAATGTGTGGATTTCAGAATTGTTCAGATTTTGGATGTCCAGGTAAGAGGTAAACTACCTGTATTCACAGAGATTTTAAACCCACAGTTTCACCACTTTGTGTTTGGCAGTACACACAAATGAAAACCGTATATCAGAAACTGTATTCTGAAGCAAAATCAGTGAATTAGAACCTAGTTTCTCTCTGGTTCCACAGTTTCATCCCAGAAAGGTGATGTGAAAACCAATACTGATATCTTTCCATATCATTTCAAAAAGTGAATCCTTTCATACTGAATGTTACATCAAGTGAGGCCTTCAAAGAAGTGGTGAGGGCAACATTGTCACCGAATTTTTCCGAATACAGATTGAGTCTCATTATTCTTGAGGGTTCCATTCCAAGAACTCATGTGGATGGCAAAAAAAACGAACTATAGCAAATCAATCTAAAAAACAAAGTTTCTTTGCTCAGGTGATTTAAGAACACCCTTGCTGACCTTTGTAATACTAAGATAGAGTCATTAAGAGTCCAACAAGCAGTCTCTCTCAAGGTGCTTTGAAAGGCTTCACTCCCTTCCCTTCCCCTCCCTTCACCAATGCAAAGTATCTTTCTTTCACTTTTGCTCAGGGGGAAGAGACTGGTCTTGGGCTGAAGCTGCCTGAAGAGAGTATGATTGATGGATTGTCAGCATGTTGCCCTCTCCCTCTCTCTCTCTCTGTTTTCTTTTAATTTAAAGGGCGCTTCTCATTGCATTGAGAGAGAAAAAAATCTATGGATGATTAGGTTATACCTGTATTGGCTTGCATGACTGTCTCTCTACAACAGTAAGAAAAGTAGCTTTTTTAAATTGTGATTTTAAAGGGATGTATTTTTCCCCTTCTCCAGGGATCAGCACACCCCTTCTCATTTGCAGTGGCCATTCAAGTTGAGACAAATCCATGTATAAAAAAATCCATGTATAACAAGGCTGGACCTGTATTTAGTGCTTTAAAATTCTTCACCAATTGCAACAATCCTTATAACATACAGCGAAAGCAAGATGCAGTATCAGTTTTCACGAACAGCTTCCATAATTAAAAACAAACAAACAAAAAGCTACCTTCCACCATTACTATTTACTGGCATTCCCTTCAGCTTGTCTACATCTTTCCAGTACTGAAATGTCCAGTGCCCAATTCAGTGCCTATGCAAAGAAGGGACGATTACTTTGCTTCTCCATGACGTCCTGCCTTTGCATACACAGCCTAAAATAGCATTAGCACTTTTGCTGCTGTATCACATTTCAAATACATGGGCTGAGCCTGCAGGGTTTGGCAGTTCACTTCAATGGGTGTAGGATCACGTCTCTCATCTAATTTGCTGACTCCTATCACCTCCAAGTTTGTTTCACAGCATTACTTTCGATCAAGTTTCTTCCTTTCTATTTCTTTCTAAGCTTTCCATTTGGAGCTAGATTGTGCAACCCTTACCTGTCTGCAACCACTGATTACTTATCTCTCCTATGTAAATAGTTACCAGGAAAACTGTAGGTTGTTTTGGAGGATGCTGTCCAAGGGTTCTGCCACTATGCAATTAAAAGCAAGAGTGTGCACAATTCCTTACCCACTGCCCACCACTGCATTCCACATGCTCATGAAGGAGGAATGGAACGTCCAAACATCCCTAGCTATACGGTTCTAATAATTCCCTGGTGCTGGGGAAAAAAAAAACTGTGGAACTGAGGTTCTGTTTCAAGTGCAGCATGCTCAGTGTATGGGAAGGAGTAACTCAAGGCCCAAAGCGAACGCATGAACAGACCACCTTTAAAAAAAGGGGAAAATGATAATTAGGATTTTGCATAACAAGAAAAAAATGAAAGAAGATGAAGGCAACAATGCAGATAACTACAGTGGACCCTTCACTGATCCCATATCTGCAGATTTAACCATCCCTGGATAGAAGGGTCCACATAGGTGCCTGTGGAGACTCACCACAATTACTTACCTGGAGTTTCTGGAGGCCTTTCCTAGGTTGCACTGGGCCGAAGACCCACTCTGTTGGGGTTCGCGGGCCCGAGAATGGCCTGTAGAAGCCTCCGGAAGCTACTCCTAGTTTTTCAAGTCAACTTCTGGTGTGGCCAGAAGCAGCTTCTGGAGGTTTTTGCAAGCCATTCTGAGGCCCGTGAAGGCAAACAGAATAGGACAGCGTGACACAGAAGAGGCCTCCAGAGGCACCAGGTAAGTAATTATGTGACCTTCAGGAGTGGATCCCAGGAGCTGCGGAATTCCAACTGTCATTTTCTGCGTCTCTTTGGGTTTTCCCCCATCAACATTACTATCTGATGCAAGTCGCACTTTAATTGAACTTTCTATTTCAATCTTTTGCTAAGTATTTATGTGACAGTTTAATATACAGTGTTTTACTTTGCTTAAACAATACTTGCTACAATTTACTGCTGTCTGATTCTTAGGTTCCTAACAATCTAGCCCAATCTAACTATGTGCATAATTTAGAAAGGACTACTGTAGAATGCATCCCTAGTCCTGATGATTCAGAGTAATCTCCGGCCCAGAAAGACAACAACCATGAAGATGCTCACCCAACAAACAACTGCTTACTTCCATGGGACACATACATCTATGGACTGGTATGCTAGGGAAGGTGGGTATTGCTCTCAAGAAAAATAATGGCAGAATGGTGATGGCTCCAGCATTGGTGGACTTGAAACTGAGTGAAACACTCTGTCAATCCACAGGTCTGCTGGCTGGCAACATGGACTTATGGGAACCACCATCTGCTCCAATGGTATACTGTGCCTGTCCGGTGGGAATAGCTGGCTTTCATGCTTGACATATTTTCAAAATATCACATTCCTAGTTTTGCAGCTGAAGTTAGAATCTATGCAGCATAGCGTTGCACACTGGACCAATGTTTCCCAAACAGTGAGTTGGAACAGAGAGTGGGTCACAAGGTGATTTTTGGTGGGTCACAAAAAGTTTTTGAAACAGTAAATTAAAAAAAACAACTTTGTAAGCATCCTTGCCTGGTTTGCAGAAGAATATCGTTATCTGGAATGCTAAACTGTGGTGTGAGGTAATCTTCATACCCCCAAATTAAAATGTCACATTTTCCATCTTTCTCTAGTATTTGGCATGCCATAGACCACTTATGAACCCAATTTCAGCCTTCTGCCTGGCCTGGAAGTTCAGTCTTCTTGAGACATACAAAATTTTGAGACATACAAAATTATGCATGGGAAGGATAGAGTGATGCTTTTTTCCTCTCATACAACACCAGAACCAGGGGATATCCACTAAAATTGAGTGTTGGGAAATATTTATTTACTCAGCGTTACTCAGTCAGTCTGTGGAACTCCTTGCCACAGGATACGGTAATGGCATCTGGCCTAGATGCCTTTAAAAGGGGATTGGACATAAGAACAGCCCCACTGGATCAGGCCATAGGTCCATCTAGTTCAGCTTCCTGTATCTCACAGCGGCCCACCAAATGCCCTAGGGAGCACACCAGATAACAAGAGACCTGCATCCTGACGCCCTCCCTTTCTGGAAGAAAAGTCCATCATGGGTTACAAGCCATGATGTGTATGTGCAGCCTCCTGATTTTAGAAATGGGTTATGTCAGAAGGCCAGATGCAAGGGAGGGCACCAGGATGAGTTCTCTTGTGCTCCCTGGGTCATCTGGTGGGCCATTGTGAGATACAGGAAGCTGGACTAGATGGGCCTATGGCCTGATACAGCGGGGCTATTCTTATGTACCCTGGAATGACTGTAAGGTTTGGAGAACAATCCTTGAACTCCATTTCTAGGGAGGGTCCAGCAAATATCTACACACAATATCTAGCAGCCTTGGGAGCACAGGACCCCAATTATTATTAATTTAAAAAAATTACATATTTTTTTGTCCAGTAGGTTGCAATTGTCGTTTTAAGAAGTGGGACGTGGTACTAAAAAGTTTGGGAAGCACTGAACCAGACCATTACCAAATTGCAAAGGAAGCAGTTGTTCTGTCTTTGCATTATGAGAACAAGTCACACCTCCCCCCACATGAGAGGAAAGGAAGATCTAGTCTAGCATCCTGTTTTCCACAATCGTAGTCAGATGCCTCCAGAAAGCACACAGGGCATAAAGACAAGAGCTCTCTTTCACTTCTGCTTTCCTACAACCAGTGTTCAATGGCATACTGCTTCTGTACATGAAATGCACTACTAGTGCCTGTGCCACTCACTTTGAACTATACTAAAAATACATGCATACAGATGTACACACAAGAAGTGCGGAATGCATTCTTGGAGAGGTTTCTTTCTAGGTTGACACTGCAACAACAGCAGGAAGCATCCCATAAAAACTGTAAAGATTACACTAGTTTTGCAGTCACTCCCTCTAGCCTGGGCAGAAGTAGCCTCCCCAAGGGCAGTCACCAGGGATAGGACAAACTAGCTGCCATTAACTTCTATCAATACATTTGCATTTTTCCCATCAAAATGTCCATTTCTTACATACAGCATTCAGCCCTTCCACCCGAGGCTGCTGAAAAGAATGCAGGCAGCTCCTTGTATTACTCTGTTTTAATTTTGTATGTAAGCCATCTCAGAGACCATCGGCAGAAAGGCAGGATACACATTTTTTTAAATAAATAAATAATATACTATGGTGAAAAGTGGATTGAAGGCATTACTGGCAAACTAGAACTATATTGCTGTTTTTGGTATATTGGCAGAATCTTTAAAATTATGAACAGAATGAAAACTCACACAGAATGTTATCGCACATAATATAGATTTTTGGTAAACTTCCCAAACAAAAGGCTGCAAAGAGAACTAAATTGCCATTGATTCGGTGGGACATGATCATGAGTTCAACAGTGGCAAACTGTGGCAACTTTCCATCATGAAGATAAACTAGCAGGACATAAAGCACTGTGGAGGACAACAAACTTGTTCACATCTCTTTCAAAGCTTCATATTAGAAGAATGAATTTGGGACAAACACACACACTGGGCACCTTTGTATTCAAATTATGATCAGTTAGTGCATTTTTTTATTTACCAGACTATTAGAATATATAGTAGAAAATGAAATAATTCATGAAAACTAAAATGTGTGGCTATTAAAATTCCCAAAATTTCTCATTTATGATGAAGTGGTCTGAGAAGCAGGCTGCCCAAACACTACAGCTCCTTCTGCAAATGTGAGATAACCCAAGTTGTTATTTTGTAGGTCAAATAATTTTCAATCAGCTTTAAGGAACTTGAATCTTGCACAAAACATCTTTTAAGTAGTCTTTCACCCCATACCGGAGAAACTTAAAAACTTATAAATTGGCGAATGGAACAGGCATTTAGCAAGAATAACTGGCAACTCAAAACTGAGTCATTTTTGTAAGCTGAAAATACTAACAGAATGTGAGAGCAACAGGACTGTGTGCTAGTTCTGTCTCATCACTTAGCCAAGCACCACATAGCACAGAAAGAATAATTTCATCAAGCAAGAAAAATTCTGGCTGATACAAACAACATGATGTCCTTAAAACAGATGAATGTAATATCTCAGCAAATGTTACACAAGAACCCTTTTCACTGACATAGTTTGAAAGCAAGGCTACAACTTAGAACAAATATTTATGACAGCTATAAATACAGATTTAGAATAAAGATGCTGAACGTGCTCTCATGCAAAAGCATCTAATTCCTCCTGTTCTTGGCTCCCAGCCATTTCCAAGGACTGTAACAAGGAAAAATGAGCATGTGCAGCCATCTCATTCTTTATCGAAAATAGCAATAATAATGCATTATGAGGTTTGAAGATGTAGTTCTTGAAAAAAATCCTACATGCACTGTTGCAACTTTAGGGGCCCACGGCAGCTTTGGAGAAGATTTTTCACAGAAAAATGACACAGAGACGACAGATTAAATAGCTCAATGCTTGAGTCACAGTCCTGATCTGGACTGAAACTCTGCATAGGTGCTATTTCAAAGTAGAATTAAGCCACTAACTGGAAGATGCTTTGTTTTAACAACTTGTCTAATTCGGCCATTACTTTTTTTATGGGGGAAACACAACATTTAGGAATGCGTTATCAAATATGTCTTGCAAAAAAAAAAATCAATATTCATTTGGCAGTGGCTGTTAAAGGGAAATGAGGCACCAGGAGCAAAAGGCTGTGTGCACTTGTACTAACAATTTATGGTAGGTTTAATGCTAGAACTCAATGCATTCCTACCACTGCACAACTCAAATCTTGTGTCTCAAGGATTTAACTCACAAATTGTTAAAATTACATCTTCCCCCAATACTTGCTTTCAGGGCAATTTGATGCAATGACAGGCAACAAGTAGGGAGCATGTGGAGCTTTTAAGGCTAGAACCAGGGATTTCATCTCTTTGTGCTTCTGTGGCTACAGATGAGGTCTCCTGAGTTGTGATTTAGGCTCCAGGGCAACTCTACCCACCCATAAAGCCCAATGCCCCCCCACCTAGAATAATGTAGATGATTCCAGGTCAAGCTGGCTGTATGTGCAAGCTTCCCTAATAGGGAATGTTAAAAACAAAAACAAAAACATTTATAACGTTTATAAATATAAATAAAAACAAACATTAAACAATAAACAACTATTATAGAGACAGGGTATCTGAAGGCCCAGAACCGACATGAGGATATGAAAGAAATTCTGCTTTCCTATAACAGCAAACAGCAATCATTGGACTTGCTACAAGATAATTGGTTTGGGACATGAAAAATAACTTGCAACAGATAAGAGCTCTGAGCTAGTTTCAAAATAAATCCAGAATAGCTTTGTGAAACAGTGCTCTGTTTGAAAAGCATGTTAAGCCATAACTAGTTGTGGTTACAAATCTATTCATTATGCAGTAGAGCTCAGGTATATTCTACAGTAGGAGAGCCAAACTGTACATCTGTGGACTGAATGTGACCCCAGAACCTCTTTCTCCACCCAGTTATAACTGGGCTCTCTCAGAGCTGCCCTTTCAGCAGTGCTGCTTCTGCAAAGGCTCTGGGAGGTAGAGACAGAAGAAGGCCTCAGAAGGCAAGGAGTACTACATTGTAAGCAGCAGTCCAAGAGAGATGAGAGATAGAGACATTGCTGAAGTGCTAGGAGGGGCCAATTATCATGCAGCTGTCCTTTCAGCAGTGCCACTTCTACCAAAGTGTCACTTCACTCCTTAGCTGATGACTTGGGATGCCTAGGCAGAGGCACTGCTGCTGAAAGTAAAGCCCACATGATAATTGGACTCTCATATCTTGAAAATAAGACCAAATTTGCACATTTTCTTTTCAATCATTTGCAGCTAATAAGAACATAAGAACATAAGAACATAAGAACATAAGAACAGCCCCACTGGATCAGGCCATAGGCCCATCTAGTCCAGCTTCCTGTATCTCACAGCGGCCCACCAAATGCCCCAGGGAGCACACCAGATAACAAGAGACCTCATCCTGGTGCTCTCCCCTACATCTGGCATTCTGACTTAACCCATTCCTAAAATCAGGAGGTTGCGCATACACATCATGGCTTGTACCCCATAATGGATTTTTCCTCCAGAAACTCGTCCAATCCCCTTTTAAAGGCGTCTAGGCTAGACGCCAGCACCACATCCTGTGGCAAGGAGTTCCACAGACCGACCACGCGCTGAGTAAAGAAATATTTTCTCTTGTCTATCCTAACCCGCCCAACACTCAATTTTAGTGGATGTCCCCTGGTTCTGGTATTATGTGAGAGTGTAAAGAGCATCTCCCTATCCACTCTGTCCATCCCCTGCATAATTTTGTATGTCTCAATCATGTCCCCCCTCAAGCGTCTCTTTTCTAGGCTGAAGAGGCCCAAACGCCGTAGCCTTTCCTCATAAGGAAGGTGCCCCAGCCCCGTAATCATCTTAGTCGCTCTCTTTTGCACCTTTTCCATTTCCACTATGTCTTTTTTGAGATGCGGCGACCAGAACTGGACACAATACTCCAGGTGTGGCCTTACCATCGATTTGTACAACGGCATTATAATACTAACCGTTTTGTTCTCAATACCCTTCCTAATGATCCCAAGCATAGAATTGGCCTTCTTCACTGCCGCCGCACATTGGGTCGACACTTTCATCGACCTGTCCACCACCACCCCAAGATCTCTCTCCTGATCTGTCACAGACAGCTCAGAACCCATCAGCCTATATCTAAAGTTTTGATTTTTTGCCCCAATGTGCATGACTTTACACTTACTGACATTGAAGCGCATCTGCCATTTTGCTGCCCATTCTGCCAGTCTGGAGAGATCCTTCTGGAGCGCCTCACAATCACTTCTGGTCTTCACCACTCGGAAAAGTTTGGTGTCATCTGCAAACTTAGCCACTTCACTGCTCAACCCTGTCTCCAGGTCATTTATGAAGAGGTTGAAAAGCACCGGTCCCAGGACAGATCCTTGGGGCACACCGCCATAGGAGCACATGGCATAGGAGCCATGGCATAGGAGCACATGGCATAGGAGCACCGCCATGGGCACACACCCCATAATAAGTTTCTATATGAGAGTAAAGTGCTCACTTCTGGACTCCATCTGCTTAATGATATCACCTCCTGCTTAATGATGCCACTTCCGGCCCTCAGCAGGTGCAACAAATACTATTTAGTCCACTATATAAAATGAGTGGGACACCCCTGCTCTACACTGTAACTAATTAAAATGTGTGAATTATTACAGAAGTAAGGGTATGGGTGAGTCTAGTAGAAAAAACATGAACAAATTGTTTTTATGTTAAAAATTGGAAGTACAACAAGATCTATCTATTAGGTCAGCAATTTTTTTATTTCACAGCACTGATGTGGAGCATGGCCTTTCCCAGTTTGAAGAGACACTTGGCCAACAGACTGAGGCAAAGAGGTAAAGAAGGAAGGCCCATAGCCAGGGAGACAGACCAAGGACAGACTGCACTTGCTCCTGGTGTGGAAGGAATTGTCACTCCCGAATCGGCCTTTTCAGCCACATTAGATGCTGTTCCAGAACCACCATTCAGAGCGCGATACCATAGTCTTTCGAGACTGAAGGTTGCCAACATACATACTGTGGTACTAAAATTGTCAGGTCAAACAATCGGTTTTTGAGCAATGGACAAGGTACACTGCGATGCCAGTGGGGGGAATCACATCCCCCATTAGCCCTACTAATAAATGACCCTTGCGCTAAACTCCTCAGCACACCTGCGGACCATTCATGGCCAATGACGTGTTGTGGTACAGTCGTTAAAAATAATTGTATTAAGATATAGGACTTTACAGAGTCATTGCTATACTGTACTAGAGGCACATTTGTCTTCACTTATTAAAAGGGACCGGTGTACTTTCAGGGAGCTGGTATAGTATCATGAACAGCATGAGCCAGAAGGACCCAGTTTAAATCTCAAGTCAGAGATGAACTCTCATTGGCCTTAGGCAAGCCACTATCTCTCAACCTCATGCTGTTTCACTCACCCCATAATAAGGAGATGATTATGTTGGATAAACTATATTCTATTACTGTGGCTATGGAAGCTTACTATCTCTATGGACAGCTTGTATATATGCAAAACATAATGCCTATTAAAATTACAAAATATAGCTACATTCACTCATGCTTATCCCCAGTTATCCCGAACTAAACATCAGTACATAGATGAGCTTTAAAAGTCACCCTAATCTAATAGCGAAATGTTTCCCAGCTTAGCACTGCAATAAAGAACGCATTATACAAAACCCTTCTAAGCAACATCTATTCTTTAGTAATGTGACTACATG
The DNA here is from genome assembly GCF_035046505.1 of Tiliqua scincoides. Taxonomy (NCBI): domain Eukaryota; kingdom Metazoa; phylum Chordata; class Lepidosauria; order Squamata; family Scincidae; genus Tiliqua; species Tiliqua scincoides. The sequence continues at coordinate 36,786,642 of NC_089824.1, read as the reverse complement.
CTGTCTCCCAAGTTATAAATGCTTTTGGATGTAACAGAAGGCACCATTCCTGCACAACTTGAAATGCACATTCGAAGCATTACCTGGTTGGTAGAAGCCTGGAGAAAGTTCTCGGGCGACTGCTCTAGCAATTTCACACTCCTGACGGGCAGACTGGGCAGCTTGATCTGCAGCATCAGCTTTAGCTCTTGCATGTGCTGTTCTGTACAGGGCAAAAAAAGTGTTTATGAACACATGTCCTTATTTATTGCTTGAAAGTTCAATTACTAAAATGAGATTACAGGATAGAACAGCACAGTCTGCCTGCATTTTATGTGCACTCTACTCACACAAATTCAAGTATAGTGGGCCTCAGTATCTGTGGGAAATCCATTTCAGGACCCACCGTGGATACTGAAATCTGCTGAACTGGACCATGTGGTGGGGCAAGGCCAAGGCACTGCAATGATGTTAGAGCCGCACCGGGCACTTCGGAGGTTGAACCAGGCCCATGCCATGGGCCTTCCTGCCTCCTCAGAAGGCCTCTAGGATGCAACCAGAAGCCACTCCTGGTTCATGTATTCAATTCCAGTTGAGTCCTGGAAGTGTTCTGAGGTGCGTGGAGTGGGGTGCAGGCCTCCCTTTGCTTCAGACCACCCTCTGGATGCATCCTGGATACCTTCGGAGGCTAGGCACCCACAGATGATAGAATCTACAGATGCTGTGTCCACAGGTACTGAAGGCCCACTTAATAGGCTTTCAACAAACAAACAAAAAGACCAGAGAAAAACAGTTTCAATTGTGCAGGCAATTCCACCTGCCATACCTCAATCTCAGTTCCCACATCTCTTAAAAAACAACAACAAGAGGTAGTACATATTTTTTGGATGTAAGCGTCTTTCAATGCAATTTTAAGGAAATGCAGTTTTAGCTTTAAATGCTGACTCTGGAACATAACCCTCACATAAGATGTGGGTCAACTGTATGTAAAATTGAATAAATATATTGTCTGTAATTATCTGGAAAATTCCAACTTGTATTTAGTTTATATTGATTATTCCTAGTGACACTGAATAACCTTGAAAACCAGCAAAAGGTGGAAGTAAATGCCATATCAACTAACATTTATGAATGATGCTTGAGAACAGGGTCTTTGCACTACAAATATTGTACACTGGAGAAAAAAATTAGGATTGACACATTTTGCTTATGTAAATCCTAGAAGATTCTAAGTGCTGTAGCCATTTTTCCATTTATTTTGCCATAGCCACAGTACAGGAGTCTAAGTATTATTTTTGCCATCAGCACATATCAACCCACAGTACTAAAGTAATATACAAGTTACAGCTTTCCTAAGATGCAACTGTACTTCAGGAGGAGAAATCATACACTTTGTATGCAATGATGTGAGACGACAGTGTTCCAAAACTGAGTGAGATACAATGGTGCAGACATGTCCCATTTCTCTCATTATGAAGCATTATTTGCTATTCTTAATCTTAGTACAACTAGACAGTTATGTGAAATCTGGCACATCACCAGATAAACATCACCTTGTTAGGTTATAATGTTTGCAAATGCAAAAGCATGAGGATTATTGCCTTCTCCAATGAATCAAGTAGATAAGCTTCAACACCATGCCAAAAAAGACAAGCAGCACATTGAAACAAGTGGAAATACCATTCATTACAGGGACCCCAGAGAAGAAGAGCAATGCAAAGAGAGTGCAGGAAAAGGCATTTGCTGATGTAATTACATCATAGTGGTTCTCAAACTTTTTTTAGAGGTCCTAGAGGCTGCCGCCTGATTTATAACTGCCAAGGAGTGCAGCTATAATGGTGACAAGACAACAGCGCTTCACCCCCACAAGTAGCAGCTTGTTTAGTCCTCAATGCACATACCCTAATCTACTCTGACAGTTTCACAAAACACAAAACACAAAACTTGGGTCCTGGACCCACAGTTTGGGAACTGCTGATATATCAGTTTATACACAGAATATTAAACATTATGGATAAAGTTAAGAGGTGGCTGCAAAGGATTGCATATGCATCTGAAGGAGCAAGCAACATAGAGAGAAGGTGGATAAGAGTCTGAGTTCTTTATTTATCCTTGTTTATGTCTTGTTACCTCATTCACATTGAGGTAGGGGCCAAGTGTATCAAACTACAAACCTGAGTAGGAATGCTTAAATACTGCACTGGTATCAAAGCAGATGGGGGTAACTGTCAGAAAGAAAGAAAAACTTACGTCACAGCTTTCGGTATTCATAACCTGCATGTTCCCCAACGGTACACTATTAACTAAGAAGCATGGATGACCATATGAATACGTAAACAAAGCAATACACTGTATATGCATTTGTGTGCCCAGACAGACAGATGGAATTTGCAGGGGATTTTTCCCATTACTTTTCAAATATTGTACCCGAATGGAAATGTTTTTAAAATTACTATTTACATTGCATTAATTTCAGTACATACTTCTCAACCAATACAATTAAAACAACTTATCATATGTTTTTCCTCACTGTTTAATTCCCTAAACAGAAGACAGCTTAACAGATGCAAAACTTGTGTAAACAGCCCTCTCTCAAAAGCATCAATAGTGCTCCTTCATTCTGAAACAGAAGATGATTCTCTTCCCTGCCTGCAAATACAAGAGCTCCTTATTTCCTATATGTATAAAGCAAACAATCTCCAAAAGCATTTTTTTCACTAAGTTCTTCTAAGTCTCTGGGATACTTACAGCTATACTAGAGGCAATGAATGAATTCATCTTTGTCTCTCTAAAGCAGGGGTGTCAAACTCATTTCATACAGCAGGCTGAACAACATTCATGATGCCTGCTGAGGGCCAGAAGTGACATCATTAAGCAGATTATGGCCAGAAATAAGCATTTTGTTCTCATGGAGTAACTACTCAGCTGCAAATGACAGAAAACTGGGCTTTCAGCAGCATCTCCCTCTCTCACCCTTCTTGATCTACCCCCACATAGCATTCCTTGCCTCTCTCTGCAGAAGCAGCACTGCTGAAAGGGAAGCACAGCGAGAGCCCAGTTGTCATGTGGGCCAGATAAAGTTCTTCCAAGGGCTGTATCTTGCCCATGGGCCTTATGTTTGACACCTTTGCACCCAAGTTTTACAGACAGCAGTTCTGCCTGCCTTTCCCCTAATCAGGATGCAGCAAGTTTTTCCTAGTGGGGCAGCTTTTGGAGTCTCTTAACCTTTAAAACAACACAGGAAAACACATTACTTCCCCTCCATGGTTCTGATCTGGATTCCTCACTGCTAGGCTGCTATTTGTAAAAATGTTAAAGAAAAATATTCATTCATGCATCTTTGTCACATGTCTGGTTTGGCCCTTCATTGTGTATTCATGTCTGGTCAGTCACATGACACATGTGTGCTATTCTATTAAAATATTTTTATTCCACTTTTTCCAACTCTTGTGGACAGCTTCAAATGGCTAACAGGAGGAAATTAAAAAAAGTCAACAGCATACAACTCCAAAACACAGCACTCAAAAAGAGAAAAACAGCAAACTAAATCTAAAACCCACGAAGTCAGAGTTCAAGAAAAGGACTACAATTTAAAATGTGGCAAAATGACGTTTTAACCCTGTCAGAAAGCCAGAAAAGCCAATCGTTCTACGGAACTTTCAGTTGGCTGAACTTTCAGTTCTTTCAGTTGGCTTGCTAAGCTTTTTAACAGGGGGTTAAAACATTTTTGTTCTGCCAGGTCTCTGATTCTATGGGCCAGATGCTGCAGCAGAAAAGACCATCATGGTCCAGTATAAACCAAACATCCACTGGCAACTATGCCTGCAATAGGGCCATCCACAGTAATCAAAAAGGATAAGCAGGCTCACATGGGGAGAGACAGTTCTTTAGGTACACAGGCCCCAAACTGTTAAGGGCTTTAGAAGTCATCATCAGCAGTTTGATCCCTAGCCCTAGTTAAAAGCATGGCAGCTGCATTCTATGCCAGACTGCATTCTATTTCCAGACCATCTCCAAAAGGCAGTTCCAAGTGGAGTGTGTTAAAATAATCAAACCTAGATTTCATCAGTGCATGGGTCAGCATAGCCATGTCAGCTTGTTCCAAGAAAGGATGCAGTTGACACACCAGCATATGCTCCCTAAAGGCACTCCTGGCCACAACCAACATATGAATACTGAAATTCAGGGTTGAGTCCAAGAGGCTCCCCAGTTGCAAATCTGGTCCTTCAAAGGAAATGCCAACCTCATTCAGAATAGATTGACTGTTTGCTCTCATCCATTCCATCACTGCCTCTAGGCACCAATTCAGGTGTTCCATGAACTCAAATGAAAGAGGGTATGATCTGCATATTGATGACTCAAGAACTGCAGAGAAACTCCCTCAGCAACTTCATGTAGATGTTAAAAGAAATGAGGGACAAAACCAAACCCTGTGGGACAACACAGACCAATGGTCATGGCTCTGGAGTCTCCCTACACCACCTTCTGCAAGCTATGCTCATGGAAGGATCAGAGCCTCCACAATATGGTGTCCTTGAATCCTCTCTCAGCAAGGCAATCCAGAAGGATACTGTGCTCAAAGGTATCAGAATTTGCTGTGAGGTCAGCAGAGCCTACTCTGAACTCACACCTCCTGCCCAGGTCCCAGCACAAGTCACTCACAAAGACAACAGTCTGTTTCAGTCTTGAACAAGGACATCAATTTCAACTAGATAATCAAGTTTCCTGGAGGAGAACTGCAATTACATACTCGAACACCTTGCCCCAAAATTGCAAGGTGGAGTCTGGACAGTGGTTGACCAATATCAGAAGGGACTCCAGGGATGGTTTCTTCAAAATAAGGCAGACAACTGCAATTTCAGGCAGAAAGAATTGATTACCCTCCCTAGCCACTCAATCAGTCCTCCTCAGCAGCTTTTATATGAGTAAAGAGTCAAGGATGCAGGTGAATCCTGTCCGCAACCTCAGACTGAACAAGCTGAAAAAAATCCCAAATGAAAAGTCAAGCAGTTGCGGTGGGAACCTCATCAGGAAAAAAACAAAGTGGTGCTTATGTTATGAGGGATCAATTTTATCTTCAAAGCAACTCAAAAATTATTAACAGTGGCCTACTGTACGCAATCATACTGGAAGAAGGCCAACTGACCAAGGGTGTAGTGCCTACTGGTTAGCTCTCAAGCTTCCCTCCTGCTTTCTTTTCCTGTTCTTAGCAGCTGAATGGGGAAAAATTTGGTAGTTTCTATCTGCTGGCCAGTGCATCCCAGGGCTGTGCACTGAATTAGAGTGGGGCTGTCTGGGAAACCCCCAGCCCCAAGGACAGCATTGTATCTTGAGTATTTTTATTAGAAGTCAAAACCATAGCAGCAGCATCAAGAGTGATCAGACACACAATCTGCTGATTTACCCATGAACACGGACTAGGTGGGCAAGAACAAAAATTAATAGTTTATTAAGAATCTAAAACAGAGCCAGGCAAACCCTGGTTGGAGGGCCAGATCTAGTATTCAGCTGAATCCTTGCCTCCCATGACCGGCACTTCTTGTTCTGGAGCGCCGTGCCTCTCTCTGTCCCGAGATTGGGACGATGCAATGCTCTGAGCAGTCATGTCTATGGTACAATGCCCCAGCAGACACTGCACCCAGATTTCCACAAAGACATGACTGCCCAAAGTGTCACATCATCCTGATCTAGGGACAGAGAGAGATGCAACGCTCTGGAACTCAAAGTGCTGACCATGCCGGGGAACACATTCCCAGTGTGTAGCGGTCAACAGATTGAGCACCGTTGATCTAAAAGAAAGGGAATTAAGCCAAATGGGAAAGGGGGGGTGGAAAGAAGTGCAAGCAGGCTGATGAACAATACCTGAACTTGATTGGATGAGTCATGATCCACCAAGTTTTCATTCATTTCTCTTTTCATTTGCCTTTTTCTATTATTCTTCCCAACCCCTCCTAAAAAAAAACTACATTTCAAATTCATCGCAGAAGAAACTTTCAAGGCCAGCATATAAAAGCTCCTTCATTTGACCCCTAACCTGCATTTCATGCTCCTTGCCCTCTATTCGGTCTTTCCTGTTATGACCTCCCATATCACTTGGCTCCCATTCATTCTTCCTGACACGTAGCCTATCATTTTCAGGAAGTAGAGACTGGCATCTGAGGTTTGTTTTAGTTTACTCCTTTTTTGCCCAATACTTCCTATCTTTAACCTCACTCAATTTTGTAACATGTTGAAGTCCTTCTTTTGAGTAAACCCTGTACATAGATCAACAAAGCCAGTTTACACATGTGCGTTTTGCTATGCGTATAAGTTACAGTCAATGGCCAGGTTCAGATCCAATCCTGATGCAGTATTCTAGCTTGTTAAAAAGCTATGGTTTGAACACACCAAAGTTAGCAGGGAACAACAAATTGCAGTTTGTTCTAAATCTGGCATAGAAGTTTCAAATCTCTTTCCATTGAGGGGAATGTATGCCTTAAATGTTAATGCCTGTTCGACACCCTAGCCCTTGAGGTGCGGGGTGCCACAGGGTTCAATTCTGTCCCCCATGCTGTTTAACACCTACATGAAACCAATGGGGGAGGTCATCTGGGGGTTTGGAATGGGGTGCCATCAATATGGAGATAACACCCAGCTCTATCTCTCTTTTCCTCCAGATTCCAGGATGGTGGTTGGGGTCTTGGAGCACTGTCTGGAGGTGGTGGGGATCTGGATGAGGGCTAACAAGCTGAAATTAAATCAGGATAAGACAGAAGTTCTCCTGGTTTGGATATTCTTGATGCAAATGCTGGTGTATCATCCTGCACTGAATGGGGTTGCACTCCTCCTGAAGGATCAGGTCTGCAGTTTGGGGGTCAGCCTGGACTCACAGCTGCTCTTGGATTCCCAGGTGGCAGCTGTGGGCGGGGGGGGGGGCTTTGCTCAGCTTCAGCTGGTGCGCTGGCTGTGCTTGGATTGTGCAGACCAGGCCAAGGTGATCCACACCATGGTGACATCGAGGTTAGATTATTGTAACGAGCTCTATGTGGGGCTGCCCTTGAAGATGGTATGGAAACAGCAATTAGTGCAGAATGCCTACTGGAGGTAGGCCGTTTGACTCTGTCGGGCCACTTGTCCAGTGACTGCACTGGCTGCCCATTCGTTTCTGGGTCCAATTCAAGGTGTTGGTTTTGACCTTTAAAGCCCTTAGAGACCCAGCTACTTCCATATGGTTCGGTTCGTCCCCTTAGGTCATCAGAGAAGGCCCTTTTACAAGTGCCACCGCCCAGGGAGTTAGGGGCGGCAGCAAGAAATAGGGCCTTCTCAGTAGTGGCACAACACTATGGAATTCCCTCCTCCTTGATTTACAAACTGCTCCCTCTCTTGAAACTTTCCAGCGAGGCCTGAGGACATTTCCTTTTAGACAAGTCTGTTGAGTTCTTTGCCTTTTAAACATCTTTTTTAACATCTGGTTTATAGGCTTGGGGTTTTTATAAAATTGCTGCTGTTGCTCTTTTACTCTTTTTAATGTCTGATTGTTAATTTTAAGATTTTTTTGTGAAGTGTTTTAAACTTGTTTTAATTGTGTTTTTAATTGTGATTATGTTTCTTGTATTCTTTTATTTATTGCTGTAAGTCGCCTTGGATCCCTTCAGGAAGAAAGGAGGGATACAAATGTAGTAAGTAAATAAATAAAGGAAGCTAGTGGTTCCCAAACTTTTTTGACTGGTGAGTCCCTTGACCTACTGGGCCATTGGCCATAGCTCCCCATTAGGGCTACAATCCTATACATTGTTTAGGGTAGCTGGTTTTTACAAGGATTCTGTGGCTCCCCAGGGAGCCACAGCACGCAGTTTGGGAACCACTGCCTTAAGCTTTGGTTTACTTTGCTAGGTGATGGAAAAGAAGGGCAAATCTTCCATTATACTAAGCCTGCCCTTTCTTAATTTCCAAGCAAACATTTGGCAGAGGGACCATTCTGGGAGTGAAACTTTGGGACAATATGGTAGCAGGTACAACACCAGGTCTTGATTTTGAAGCCTAGCAACACCAGAGATAGGATTATTAGCACTGTACTCTCATGCATAGTTCATCGTTCTGGCAAGTGCAAGCTCCTACGCATTGGGACATTTATCAGAACTCTTGTGCGTCACATCTTTGTACAGAAAGTACTGACAGATGGAATAAGAATGTGCTGTTTTTGTCATCACTGTTCTGAGTATAACCACACTTATAAAAAGAACTTCTCCAGCTTTCAATGTTTTAAAATAACATTGACATTAAAATATACTAAAACCAATAGATCATTTTGAGTATGTTAAACTAGGTTGCCCGTATCTTTAAGAAAGGAGTACCTGGAACAAACCTTTTAGATGCAAATTAAAGATCTGTATCACTCTAGGCATACAACTCAAGATATCACTACAGCAATGCCATTTCTTCTAAGAATCACTCGTCTGGTTTTGCAAAAGTTACCAGATTGCATTGGTTATTTTATGTTTCTAAAACTTAATCTTTGAAATGGTGGTTCGCCATCTGGTTGTTCCCTTACTGCCACACAGAGGAACAGAAAATTCCACCCTCCACAGCGTGCCACCAGCTTGCATTCTGAAGTATGGTGGAAGTGGTCTGAACACACAGTCAGGGCACTGACAACAAATGCAAGTATGCATTCCAATGAGATCTACCACATTTCAAAATGTCTGTCTTCCCCCATAGCCCAACATTGATCCATATCACTTGGCCTGACTGTTGCAGTTCTTCGGCCTCCAGCGTTTCATGTGGCAACACAATCCTCAGTGAATAAATTTTTAAAAAAGAAACTGACTTCAATTAAAGCCATTCTACTCAACTCTTCAATCATTAGCCTGATCTCTTCTGCTTGGCTGGGACAAATCAACAGGTTTTATGCCTTCACAGTAAAGGACAACAATGGCTATTTTTATACCACCCTTCCTACAAAGAGTTCAGGGTGGCATACATAGTTCCTCTGCTCTTTTTGTCCTCACAGGTAGATGAGGTAGGTGAGGCTGAGAGATAGTGACTGGCCAAAGTCACACCGAAAGCTTCATGGCTGAGCGGGGATTTGAACGTGCAAGTTCCAGGTCTAAGTCCAACTCCAGCATCACTACACCATCGATAGGGGTGGTGTGATAGATACACAGGGCCTCTTGCATTATCCATGGGGGTTCGATTCTAGGAACTTTTGCAGGTAAGAAAACCTGTAGATAACTCTCCAGAGGTCCATGTGGGTCTGACCTGCAGATAATGAAATCTGTGGGTCCTGAATCTGCGGATACAGCAGGCCCACTGTACTGATCTGGTGAAAAAGGAAGTTGCAACATAAATAAATTGAGAGAGAATTTAGGGGATAGGAGGTATATTATTAGCGTGGGACAGGGTATACCAGAAAAGGAAAAGATAGGGTACCAACTGCCACAGATTTAAGTAACCAATAAGATTTAAACAGCCTGTGCACACAATTGCAGCTACAGTTTCCAAGGAGGGTATCATCCTATCTTTAATCAGTTATTTAAAATATCGAAACGCAAGCCTTAACACTGTAACACGAAATACATCAAGAAACTTGGTGAAGCACACCAATCACACCCTCATGGGCTCATGCTTATACCTCACGCATGATCAGCCTGGGAAAAACTGCAACCCAATCTGCCCTCACTGACTCGTCTTGGTAACTGAATTATAAACATATTAAACCAGCTGAACATTCTATCAGAAAGCTATGAAATGCCTTAAAGTAAAATGAAATATAGGAAATTGAGCCAAGACACTTGTATTTAATCTCTAAGAGCAAGATCTAGCAGCACATTATGTTTGATGTTAATGCTGTATACTTCTGCAATGTGATATAAATTAATCAAGCCTTTGGCGTCACATGCTGAAGACCGACATATTTTAAAATGTTATTTCTCACGACCAGCATTTGTTTACAAACGCATAATTTCCACTGAATTGAAAAGACACTGTATTGTATTTGGATATGGTGATGGAAAGATTTTGACTATGGCACATGATGTAAGAACTACAACACATTAAGCAAATGGAAAATCTGTCACAAATCCAAATACATTTCAACTAGCTCCTCTAAAACTAACATTCCAAGCTGAGTGTGTACTTAGCTCTGTACAGTACACTCCCATGGAAATGCTTCACTGAATTTGAAAACATAGCCATCACATGACCTACACCTTGTGATCTCTAGAGCAAGCAAGGGAATGGTTAACAGGTTCTGGGAAAATCCCAGGTACAGACAGATCTGGCACTGCATCATGTTAGACATTTTCCTCACCTGGTGAGCGTATGCAGAGCCCAAGACTTGTTCATTCCAGGTTCAGAAATGAACGTCTTACCAGGGCAGAGTATCTTGTTGCCTTCTAAAGACTATCAGGTTTATTGCAGAATGAATGTTAGTAGACAAGAGGCCAGTTCTTCATCAGACAGAGCTCCAGAGGGGTGATTTGCAAAATTTTTTAACTACATTGAACCATCAAATGACTTCAGGAATCACCTTTTGCCCCACCACCTAGCTTGCATGCTCCTAATTAATGTATCATAGGCTTATGAAAACCCATATGCAGAATGATCAAAGGTTGGAACGAACAAAACATTTAACAACTTTTACCGAAAGAAGAACATTTCCTGATATCTTTGATGCATGAGGGCATTTTAAGTGTAGCAAAAGGTTACTTTTTTTTTTTACCTGCTGTGAAGTTAAGTTGTTATTAAAGCAAACCCTATTTGTGTCCAAATCCTGTTGAAGTTCTTCTAGGCACCCCAAAAAGCTTTCATTTGCCAAGTCACGATCCACCATGTTTTCATTTATACTGCTAGACAAATTACTTTGTGAGCTTTTTCGTTGCTGTTAAAAAACAGTATAAAAATATTCTTAATAACAAATAATCAAAATTACTGCTGCAGAGTATCTCATGTTTGCTATTTTTAATCTTTTCTGTTAAACAAGCTACTTTTGAGTATTTTAAGATGAAAGTAAAGTGTTTAAAAGAGGTTTTCTTCCCTAAATGCCAAAACTACAGAGACAAATAGAGATCTCAGGAGGTAAGAAAGGTAACTGATTAAGCTTACAATCTGACACCATTTGTTTATCCAGGTTATACCTCAGAGCAGTGATTTTCAACCTTTTTCATCTCGCGTCACACTGGCAAGGCACTAAAATGGTCAAGGCACACCATCAGCTTTTTGACAATTGACAAGGCACACTGTGCTATCAATGGGGGCTCACATCCCCTAATGGTCCTATTGATAAATGACCCTCTCCCAAATTCCTGTGGCACACCTGGGGACCATTCGTGGCACACCAGTGTGCCACGGCACAGTGGTTGAAAATGGCTGCCTCAGAGACTATAACTGCTACGAAGTTCTCCTATGTCTTGCAGGGGGAGAGCAATTGTCCCTATTCATCCTGACACAGGATATTTTCTAATGGCTGCTTGCTGGTCTTTTCAAAGATTATCAGCCCTTTTGGGTACATGGAACCATCATCTTATTCCTTTGCTATGTAAACCACTTTGTGTGCTTTGTTTTGTTGAAGTGTGGTATGAAGAATAATGCATCACTTTCTAATAGCTTCAGTGAACGACCAGACAGTTTCTCCAGTTCATTTTTTGTCTACCTTTTCATCCACCTTTGTCTACTAGAGCAATAGTGTATTAAAATACTAACATTTCTTTCTCTATGCAAGTTCAGGGTAGCACACATCATTCCCCTCCAGCCATTTTACAGTCATACAAACTTATGGAGTAGGTTAAGATACCCACAGTCCAATCCTACCTAACTAATCTGTGGCGATGCAACAGCCCCAGTGCGGCCTCACTTTACCCCACAGGGGAGTTTTGGTAGCTGGAGGTCACCTTGGGGTAAAGAGACACTTTCCCCCTTGCCCAGGGTAACCCACAGCAGTCACAACAGGTCAACTCAGACCAAGCCCACGTTGATTGGGCCCAGGCAGGGAGTCTAGATATGGCACCACCAATTCTGCCCCCTCCTGGGCCTGATCCGTCTATTCAGAAGTAATTTCCACTATAGTCAATGGGGCTCCCATGAAAGTGTGGATAGGACTGCAGCCTAAGAAGAACTGTATAGTGGTAAAATGGAACTACTAATGAAAGAGTAGAATGCTCTTTCAGTGGATCCCCCCCCACAACACACACACACACACACACACACACAAACATTCAGTGAGGATATAATTAAGAAGGGTTTAATCATATAGGATAGGTGAAGTACATGACACATTAGCATAGTTTCAAACAATTCTGAACAATGGTTTTTGAACTGCAGTCCTATTTTTCCTCAAGAGCATGTACTATAATCAACAGCTAATCACCAGATGGAAGTACTAAGAAAATATGAAAACTTGTAAGGAAACAGATAGCTAGCTAGCTATAGGGTGAAGAGCATTCAAAGAAACAATAAAGCACCTGTTTTCTTTTTCTGTCAGCCACTTGACTTTGGATTAACATGACACAGTTCAGTTATCACCAAAGAAAAAACCACCACATACAACCCTTACACAAAAGGATGGTACTGTTTGGCAAGATTTTGGACAACCTCCTGAGCTCATCACATCTGTTAATGGAACTAATGACTACAAAATGTTACAAGAGTGACAGGTACCAACACTCAACCTGAAACAGCTATTTTCAACCACTGTGCCTCGGCACATTGGTGTGCCGCAGGAGTTTGAGGAGGGTCATTTATTAGTAGGGCCATTGGGGGATGTGAGTCCTCTGCCAGCAGCGTGGTGTGATTTGTCAACTGTCAAAAAACTAATGATACGCTGGGACAATTTTAGTGCCTTGTCAGCATGCTGTGAGATGAAAAAAGTTGAGAATCGCTGCTCTGGAGGGTCAGTGTCAACAACATTGCGCTAGAAGATCAACAATTTTCAACATTTTTCACCTCATGGCACACTGACAAGAAATTTCAGGGCACATCACCAACTGACAACACACAATGCACGTAGGGGGCTCACATCCCCAATGGTCTACTAATTACAAGACTCCAAACTTCCACAACACACCTAATAACATTTGTGACACAATAATGTGCCAGAGAGCACCAGTTAAAAATCACTGGGTTAGATGGACGAGTGGTCTGGCTCAGTATAAGATAGCTTCACATGATTCTAAGAGAGAGAGAAAGTGTGTGTTTTGGCATGGAGAACCATTCAAGATATATGATCCTACACCTGCCACTTTAGGTAGAACAGTCCAGAATACTATCATCTCAGTTTACATCTCACTCTGTGCAAGACTGGCTCAAAGATCTGCAATGTGGGTACATCACATCAATAGTTCCATCAGAAGCAAGGATAACCTATCCTTCATTTTTTCTCCTTATCATAGGCCTGCTTCCTTGCAGGTTTGTTGCAGCCCCAGTGGGCTGGGAGCAGCTCCACTGCAATTGTCATATTCTCTTAATTCAAGAAAAATTTGCTTTCCACATGGCGTTGGAATGGACATCACATCAAAATTGTTCTCTGAGAAGGCTGCAGCCTGTCTCTTGAAACTTGACTCTTCTCCCGAGGGTTAACCTACTGCAACATTTCTGATAAAATAACTTGAGGGAAGAAGTTCCTCAGATTCAGCTCCCAAAAGCAAAAAAGATTACTATTGAGGTGGTTACACTGTTTTAACTGCGGCCCGGCATTTGTGTATAAAGGGCTTGAGATGGAACGATTTTCATGGGGTAATTAAACCACCTGAAAAAAAGCAGATAATTTGATTCCTGGAAAGGATAATAGCTCCCAGAGGCCTGTTGGCTTAAAATGAAACATCTTGTTGAGTGATTGAGAGAGGATAATAGAATATGCTTTGATTTTGAGAAAGGGATCTTTACCACTAAAATACACACTATAGTATCAAAGGGAATTCAAGAGGCAGTAGCTGTTTACAGAGCAAAGATGAAAAGAAAGATTCAGGATTCAGAATTGTAGTAACAGGTACACTTAAGATAGAACACTAGATACAAATAATGTGTTGATTCATTTGTTACTTACAAATTGGAAGAAACGGAACATGGTCTTTCATGAGCATCAACCTTTATAAAATATTTTTTGTTCATTAGCCTGATACCAGAGTGCAGGTTAAAAGCATGGGGAAAATATTTCATGCTCAGAAAGTTGCAAGAAAATAATAAGAGTCTGGAGCCTATGTGGTGGGAGGGTTTCAACTACTTTGGGGAGGTGGAAGATGAGCAAGAGATCTTAGTAACATAATACCTCTGCAAATAAAGGCTATTTAGTTCAAGCTAGAGATGCAAGCAGGCAGTACTACACTGCTTTAAAACTTTATTCTAAAGGACTGGCACAGAGGTTCTTACAGGGCTGAGAAGCAAAATATTCCGTCTAGCTCAAAGCAAAAGCTATTGTGTAATGCATTTTTTTTCAATCACAAATCTCCAAAGTCATCCCAACAAGGTTGGTTAGCTACATATTGGCTCTAAAGTAGAGCCATGGTGACTGCAACAGTGAGCAAACAGAAAGCAGAGCAAGACATCTGCTCATATTTACTTTTACAGATTGTGGTCAACACTGATGAACTTGTTCACAAAAGACTAAGGCTGCAAAGTTAAATCAATTTAATTGATTATAAGAACCTTTTGACTGACTATAAAAGTGATCCAAATTGATCAGCCAGCATATCTCTCTCTCTCTCTCTCACACACACACACACACACACACCCATATCTGCAGAGGAAATGTTCCCCAATCCCATGGGGAAAACCATGGACAAACAGGGACCTCACAAAAACATTCAAAAACCCCTCCATCGCAGAGATTCTCCAACTGGGGCATTGTGATGCCCATGCCTGAGGAGCTCTGTCTTTGTCCCTTTAAGGGGCAGGGGAGGGAAAACGCAGTAGTGCAATCCCCAGGGTTGTGCTGCTGCCAGGGGCAACAGGGATTTACAAGCAGCAACAGCCTCCCAAAGGTGTGGGGAGCACCACGGAAGCCTCTGCACGGCTCCGCAAGCCTCGGAAAATCTAAAAATAAGATTGCAACCCGCTTCCAAGTTTGCAATCTTTATTTTTAGATTTTCCAAAGCTTGGGGAGCCTTGCGGAGGTTTCGGTGGGACTCCACGCACCCCCTGCGGAGGCTGCTGCTGGTGGTGAGTAAAACAAAGCCCCTGTCTCCCCTGGCAGCAGTGCAATCCTGGAGATCTCACCATTGCATTTCTCCCTTTCCTGCAAAGACTTATTGCGGCTCCCAAACTCCTGGACAGTTTGGGAACTGCTGCCCCAGACTTCCTGTCACTCTTCCTGGTATCCTGGTTCTTTGGTGACTCAAAAATAGAAGCAGTAGAAGCACTCACAGGAAGTGAGGCAAAGCTGAAAAACTGTGATGCTAATCACAGAGTTCAAAAAGCTTAATGCCACGTTCTTCTCAGACCCACCTTGCTTTCTGTGAGTGCTTCAGATGCTTCCTTCATCTGTTTTGCAAAGAGCCAGGAGACCAGGAAGAGTGACAGGAAGGCTGAATTCTGAAGCAGATAAGCAATTTGCGCAAGTGGGGGGGGGGTGATTTTTGAACCACAAGATAATTGGAACCGTAGATACTTGATCTGCAAATAAGGAAGGATACCTGCATATATATTTAATATAAATGTATAGAAAAACTGCAGATGGCAAGCACCCTCTTAAAAGCAAGACATTCTGCTTTCTTTCACACACTGGAAGGAACTATGTCTGTTATGACACATAAGCATTATCTGGAAAAGTATGTTCTTTAGTTTAAAAATGACTTCTTTTAAGCAATTAAAATTTGCATATGAACAATCAATCTGCTAGAATTCATATGATTAATTGATAGACTACAATCCTAGGTATAGTTTCTGGGAGTAACTCATATTGAACTTAACCCATTTCTGCCCAGCCCACAGGTGTACATATTTGGTCTCTGTTGCATATATGGGCAGAAATGGTTTAATGGGACTTACTTTCAAGTAGACATGCATAAGGTTGCAGTGTCAGAATTCTTTAATTAATCAGGTTACTTACACTAAATGCAGAGTTAAACAAAAATCTGGAACAATTTTTAAGCAGAAAAGCAAGAAAATACAAAATTGAGATTTATGTCTGCGCAGTATCAAATATAAAAGTTTCCATAGTTGGTCCTACAAATCAATTACTAACTGGACACCAATTTAACATTCACAAATGGAGCCATGGTTTAAGAGTGGATACTTTGAAAATAAACTCCCTGAGCATTAACAACAACAGAGTGTAAAGAAAAAAAATACAGCCAACTAGTCACTTGGGGAAGAAATAGGAAACAAGAGGTTAAAAACTCCCAACCACCTTGCAATATGTGCCTCTCCGTTGAAGAGGGGATATGCTACAGGGATAGAGTGAACAGGGAAAAGCAACTACAACTCCCACTACCTATAGTAAATTCAAGGACTCCACTTCCGCTTTAGCAGGGGTGGGGTGCGATCACTCAGCATCCACTTTCCCTGCTGTGGGGAGCCCTGCCAGAAGTCGTGCCGGGCTCCCTGCACCCTGGGGAGGCTGCAGGAGGCTTGGGTAAGTGCACCCAAGCCCCTGCAGCCCCCTGAGTGGTGCGATCCTGGGGACTGCGCTGCTGCCTTTCCCCACCGCTGCTGCCTCCTCCCCACCGCCCCTGCAAAGACTTACTGGCTCTCAAACTCTCCCAGAGAGTTTGAGAACCACTATTCTACCCTTTCCAAAAGGTGGACTATTAAACAACAATTTTTTTTTGGTCGAGTGAACAAGACTTCTCCCTACCAACCCAGGTATGACTCAACTGAAAGACTGATACAGCCGTGAGATTGTTTCAAATGGATATCTGAGCGTATGTTTATAAGTCAGTCTAATACAGCGTTTCTCAACCAGTGGTATGGGTACCACCAGTGGTACTTGAGATGGTGTCTGGTGGTACTCAACCTCAGACACCTGCCCCCCACAAGCTAGACCAAGAACATGATGCAACATTCGATGGGCAGAGCTCCAAAGCATGCTTTTCCACACTCAAAAAAGTCACCCCATCTACACTGAGCCTCTTACTGGTGTTTGTCACATCACATCTGGTCTCCCAACACAGAAGTAACTGGCAATGATGGCACAGAAGTAACTAGCAATGCCAGTTACTTCCGGGGTATTTGGAATAGGTAGACTATGTGAAGTGATACCGCAGAGGGGAAATGCTGCGAAACACTGGTCTAGAACCTCTCTTGCTTTAGATGGACATTTTAGATTTAGATGAACATTCCTACAAAAGATATCCACTTTTTTTTCTGCAAGGCCAAATGGCAGAATTAAGCCATAAGCATTCAGTGACCCCAAAGATTAAATGTTATGGATGCTGAAATTGTTTTGCTCAAGTCACCTCTCCAAACTTTCCAGAGAAGTTAGGTCCATTTTTAAGCTAATTAGTTTCTCCAGTTCTTCACCAACAAGCAGTCTCCAGCTGTAGCAATTCCAGTAGTCCACAGTTGCTCATTAACCAGCCAGCCAGCAGTCAGTCAAATCAGTCTGTCAGTCAGACAGCCAGAAGATCCTTTAGACAGTTAGCCAGTCCATTAGTCAGCAGGTTCGTTGGTCAGTCCTTAGTTCATTAGCCAGGTCAGTCAGTACATCAGTCAGCTAGACAAGCCCCCCTCTTTCTGTCAACCTTCTGCTCCTTCTACTACTCACAAACTCTTCCTGCTTCAGGTGCTCTTTATAACCCTGAATACCTTGTTGGCTCTAGTGGCTGCAGCTGTGCAGCCCACTTACTGTTAAAGCCTAGGCTTTAATCTTCTGTTTCCTAGTTTCGCCAGAGCAAAGAGCCACTGCAGACACCACATCCTAGCTCCTCTCAATATCTTCCACATTTCCGCTGCAGTACCTCATTCCAGCTTCAGAGCAGACCGAGATGATCTTATTGAAATGAACACTGAGTAATTTTCCAATTATACAGTACTTGTGCAAAGGATGACTCACAGAATATCCTATGAAATATTTTTTAGCTGAGAAGGCATTTGACACTACTTGGCAAAATTGTTTCACTGCAAATATGGGTCAAGTGCATGCAGCAAAAAGACTCATTGTCCGAAACCTCACATCGTCATTTAGATCTGGCAACAAGAATTTCTATTCACAAATAAAAAATAATATTCTAGGCAAGATAAGTAGAATTTTTCCAGATGTCAAGTAACATTTAATTGGCAGCACTTTTAACTTAGGCTACAAACCTATGCATGCATATTTGGGAATCTATCTAGAAACTTGCTTTTTCTAAAAGGGAAAGAAAAAGAGATCTGACATTTTTAATTTGGCAAGTTGTATGGCACACCTGCAGATGCACACCCCCAGAGGTGGGTTATACCATATCCATACCATACCATGGTATAGTCCATATCTGGGGGTGTGCATCTGCAGGAGTGCCATACATAAGAACATAAGAACAGCCCCACTGGATCAGGCCATAGGCCCATCTAGTCCAGCTTCCTGTATCTCACAGCGGCCCACCAAATGCCCCAGGGAGCACACCAGATAACTTGCTAAATTAAAAATGTCAGCTCTCTTTTTCTTCCCCTTTTAGAAAAAGCAAGTTTTTAGATATCGTGGTAGAAGAGAGTAACTTGAAAGCATATGAATAGTGCCTGTAAACTAAACAAAGTCAGGGTAGGGCTGAGTTTCAGTCTTCACAAGTGCTTTTCCTGCCTCTCAGCTGGCAAAAGCAGCATGAAATTGGCAAAATATGCTGGTACATGCAAGTAAAAGTATTTCACTTCTTTGGCCAGTGAGAAGCTACTAAGGACTACAAGGTTGCTCTCCTTTCTATGTGTGTGTGTGACACACCTTTCACCTGTTTCTATCATAAGCCACTTTCATTGCAGCAGCACTATTAGAAACACTGTTAAGGCAACACTATGTGCCTAACAACTAGACAACAGCTGCTCAGTGCTATCCTATGTTTTAGGCAAAAGACTGCCTTTGCAATTAGCTGAGGCCTCTGGGGGTTTTACCAACATCTAGAACAGGGGCTTCCAAACTATGACCCATGGTGCACCAAGAAAAGCCTCTTGGGCACGGCGTGGCGGTGGCGAAGCCTTACTGCACTGCCCCGCCATCTTCCGAGTTTGTGCCTGATCTTTGTAGAAACTCATGCCAGGCAGCTGTTTCCACTGCCAATTGTCCAAGAAGGCTTTGTATCCCGATTTGTCACAGGGAGCAGCTACCCAGCACAAGTTTCTACAAAGATCAGGCACAAAGATGGGAGGTGGCTCAGCCACCACTATACCACGCACAGGAGTCTTTTCTTGGTGTGCTGGATCCAGCCTGCAGGCCGTGGTTTAGAGGACCCTGCTCTAGAAGACCATGGGATATCATACAGCAAGGCTACTGATGGACCAACCCACTGCCAGTGCCATCCCATTTCCTCACCCACTCTGCATAAGGCCACATAGAGCTGCCTTGAATTTTTCTCCTTTGCCCCTTTTAATAGCTGAATGACAGCTAAAAATTTAAAGTGCAGTTTGTCTTATAACTGTGTCTTCACACTAAAAAAAAATGCAGTTGAAAGAAAGCTAGCTTTGCCAGAGAAGTAGGAGGCAAAATAGGAGACAACTCTACCTCTGTGGGGCACCAGTGCTCGTCATGTAGGCCAAATAATGCAATCTCTGGTAGATCAGCACAAAAAGATATGTCTGCATAGGAAATCTAAGAGTACAGTGTCATCCATCATGATGGTGTACTGGGGATTCTCCAAAACCTGACCCTATTATACTATTAGATCTAGTCTATTCAGCAAGGCAAGAGATTATTCACACTTATTTTGACTACACAACAATTTACAGTACAACACTCAGTCCTGAAATCTGTTGCAAACGCTGGTACCATACTTAGTCAAAATGTCATTACATTGTTCCAAAAGGCAAAAGATTTGTCATGGGTTGGCTCATACCCCATAACCATAAAACAGATTCCAGCAAGCAACACACATACCAATTGATTCCAAATATGTTGTATATGCTAACATAGGCTATTATTAGTAGACATAGTAACCGAATTTCAATCACTGTGTGATGGGCTGCTCTGGAGGTCTGTATTAAGGTTATATGAAGCACCCTTTCGTTTTAGATCAAGGAACTAGTTATTCTGTCTTTAATTTCTAATACATAATTTGAATATAATCAAGCAAACACACAGTGATACAAAACCTACATTCATAACCTCAGATGAGACAGTTCAACCACATCTACTGCAATGCATTAGGACTGTTACCATGGACTACACACAGTCAATGTACCCAGTTAATGTGCATATACAGTACCTTCCATGCACTTAGAAACCTAATTAATTTTGTCTTGTGTTGCAAGTGAGCAATAGTAGAACAGGAAGAGCAGCCCACACGCAGTCCTGGGCTAAAAACAAACCATAACTTCTTCATTATCACCCAGTCACCAGACAATTTGGCAGCTACAGGAAGGGACTCAGTTATGGTGTTCCAACTACAATGTTATGCAGCCTCAACGGTCTGAGAAGGAAAATGGGCATCAGGATAAGCCGAAGCAGGTCCTATGCTTCTGGTGTTAAATATTACCTAATTGAGGTTGCAGCCCTATACACACTTACCTGGGAGTAAGTCTCATTGGCTCATAAGGGACTTACTTATGAGTAGACATGCGTAGGATTGAGCTCTGAATTACAAAGTGATTTACACTGACTTGCTTAGAAATAGTTACAGCGAAATACAGCAGTACTAAGAATCTACTTATTATTTGAATTTCCTATTATGGTACATTTAAGTGCATTGAAGTTAACTCTTTGTGAACACTTCTGCAATCTACCTAGAAGCAGAGAGCATCTCCTAGTTAAATCTGTAATAAAGAATGCTCCATTCAAGTGGTCAGATTAAATGGATGGAAATGACATCAAACTGTAGGACACAGATGCTACATGGTATGCTGTCTGTTTTTTATTTCCCTACAGCAACTTAATACTTTACAAATCCCAGAAATGGAACCAATGAAATCTGAGTTAAAAAAATTTAAGAGTTGCTTGCACGTTTCTAATTCTTACAATATTTCTTCTCGTTCCCCTTTTACTTCTTAGGACTGAGTAGGAATTCTGTGCTGCTGCACAGACACAAGTTCACTTCTGTTATAAGCTGTACTGTCCGTTTAGACTAAATCTTTATTACAAAGGTTCCCAAAGTCCTACTTGGACTTTGGCAGGTGTGGGGCACCCCTTACCTGGGGGGTCACGCTGGCTTCTGGGAGGCGTGCAGCCCCAACTGCGAGCCACTCTGCTGCTCCAAATAGTTCCAATCAGCATTTGGAGCCCAGTTTCCGTTTTTGGTCGACTCCCCCAGGTAAGTTTAAAAAAAGCCTTGTGGCAGAGCCATCAGGGACCCATTTTCTGGGCCACTCCCTTTAAGGGGGAATAGCCCTCTTCCAGTTCCCCTGGGGGGCACGACTCACCAGTTTGGGAACCACTGCTTTATCACAAGATTAGTTTCAGATCTTAATTACGTTTGCAATCACTGTATTTTCCAGTCTATGATACTTTTTTTCCTGTGATGCAGCATATTTGTAATCTGTGTGTATGATCTTGAGGATTATAATCTTATGTTTATCTTGCTTCATATAAAACAAGGATATAAACATTGTTCAAACAAAACAAGAATAAAAACATAAGATCTCATCCAAGGAAGATACCCTTTATTCATCATTTCTAAGACTTTATAGTTTTATAATAATAATAGTTTTATTTTAATTCTCACACATTTATACTGTCATCTTGTTTTTATATAAATATTACCTATATTGTTTATAGTAGCTTTGAACATGTTAAACTTTTCAAGTTCTTGTTTCAAGTGAGCCTATATCTCACCTATTTGCTTTGATTAAACTAGTACTATGTGAAATTAAGCTAAGATTCCAGTGCTTATGGGTATGAATTTAACCTCATGATTATTATATCTTTTTGGGGGAAGGGATCTAGCTTAGGCTTTTACCAAAATCTTTGTTATGAGTGGAACTAAAACTAGAAATGTTTTAACAAATTTCTGGCAATGTATAAAGCAATACTGTCCTTTGTCATGTTCTTAATGGCACTATTACTGTATTATTTTTAAAAATTTGTACAATGCCCAGGAGGGTAGAACTACACTAAAAGGAACTGAAAAACAGCCTTGAGTCTAGTTTTCTCCAAACATAATTCTTTAGCTTCTGTGAATTTTAAGATGTAGCAAATTAAATTTTTTTTTTTTGCCATAAAGTCTTGTTTAAAAACTCCAATACAAGTTCACTTATAAAAATTCCTGCTTATTTTAATAAGCATGTACTGCATTGGTATATACTTACAGAACTAATATTTGAAGGAGATATGTTGATTCCCAAGACAACAATTATGTAATAAAACATTACTTTTAATAATTGAATAAAGATCATGTTTTGCTAGCAGCAATACAGCTGATGTGGAAAACCAGGTTATAGCTGATGAGATGGAAACAGCAATCACCATAGCAACCATCTCTCTCTTGAGAGAAAGAGGGATGGGCAGCCTTTGCTCCTCGCCCATGTAAACAGCTTCATTCTGATCCCAGATTTAAGACCCCCTAAACAACTATTTACTTTGATATGAAAACACATGTGATGTGACCAGTAGAACCCTTAGCATGCACTATGCTTCTTGCCCACAACATACCACAGTCAAATTAGCATCTATCTTGTACTCAAAACAAAACTAATAATCTCATTAAAAAGGGCAAAAACCCATATTCCTGGTTGCTGCATAGGAAACACCATAAAAGAAAAGAGGGATTCACAAAGTATCCCCAATTAAAGAACAAGTCTGCTATGTTGTAATATATTATCAAGCTGCATTTTAAATTCCCAATTTTTAATTTTCAAGTTCTACAATTCTTTATTGATTTATGTGCAGTAATATGACTTCAAAACTTTACTAACCAAAATAAAAAAAACCACATGCAACGTAAATACTGCAAAGTTTTGGAAACTGACTTAAAGGGCAGCAAAGAGTTCAAATAAACTGGTTAAATTGATATGTAGATGAGACTGTAAAAAAAAGTATGGAGGGCACACTGCTCAGGGATCTTTGTCATTCAAGACTTAGATCTTCCTATTTTCACTCTCCTTTATAAGTGGCTACATACTTATAAATGGCTATAATGGTTGCTGACTTCAAAGGGCTTTTTGATTTAGCTCCACTAAAACACAAAACTCCAGTTGCGCAAATGTGGAATAAAGTAAATCCTGTTGGATCATTAGTTGGCATTTTAAAATATGGTAAAGACACTCTGTGCGTGAACCAGGATGTGACAAGATTTTAAGCAACTCAGATCAGGGATCTGCTTGTTCATACTGTGAAAAAATGCCATGTGCTGTACAAATAATACTGGCAAAGGTCTCTTACCTTTTAACCCTACAACATAATAAAAAGCAACAAAACAAAAGTGTACCTAAAGATTTCATCCTTCTCAATTTCATCTTGTGACAGACCTGAATACTTTGTCCTGCATACAATGAAAATATAATTTACATTATTCCTGTTTTTCAAAGTATAAGAATGCCTCCTATTTTGCTTTTTTCAACCAGGTAAACATGAAGCAATAAGAAATAAATTCCTGGATAACCTTCTTATTTAGCATATAGTCTGCATCAAAATATACCAATAGGTCAGTGTAGCTCACTTCTGTTAGCTAAGATGCATCTAGAGATAAATCACTTCCCTTGTTCACAGTCATTTCATGGGCAGCTTCAGGAAGAAATAAGTGCCCCTTTTCCTGGAGAAGGGTATTTCTTAAGCATTAGATTCTTTTCAACAGATTGTACTGTCCTGGTACAGACTGGGGCAGATCTCTCCCTGCTCCCTCTTTTAATTAAGGTAACAGAGGCACAGAGAAGTTTCTCAGATACATCAAGATACCCCTAATACTTCATTCAAACTAGTTTGAATTTGTTAGTATATTACAATGCTGTGCACTCCAAGCATGTTTATACTGCATATCAAATATAGACAAGAGGACCTTTAAAAGGGAGAAGACTGGCTATGTGGAAAGTTGTTGATATTGACCCTGAAGAATCAGCTGTTTGCTCACCCCTCCCCACATACACAGTATTAAAAAAAGGCTATCCTTCTAGATGCCCTCTAAAGTCCAGTCCAGACGTTACACACCAGTCCAACTTGTACTTGGAAATGAGCAACAAGTTCAAGAGCTCATTCATCAATAAGTAAACCTGGTTTCAAAGAGACATTCTGGTTTGTAAAATCACAAATAAGTTGCAAACAAGGCATTTTGAGAACCAGGTGTAGTAATTCTGGTGTTGGATGGTGTAGCAGTTCTGGTGTTACCCTGAGCTCCTTGCAGGAACGGCAGTATAAAAATGTAAAAAATAAAAATAAATTTCAGCTCCTACCTTTAAAAATATTGTCTGTTTATTCCTATTGATAATATAGGGTTTTGCAAGATCACCTTGGTATATCTTGTCAGAATCATTCTTGCTGCATGGGGAAAGGATAACACAACCTTTTCTGCTGTTTGTGCGACATAGCTCTTGCCTATCTACAGCAGTGATGCTAAGACAACAGCACTTGTTATATGCAATGCTCTCATTGGTACCTTACATTACAATTTTGGAAGACTAACAGTGGGTAGGAAGGGAGAAGATGGCGGTGGGCCACTATTCTTACTCACCCTGAGATAATATGTAAAAGTCACTGAGATAAAATGTCAAATAAGAAGGGCAACTCAATTGTACTAAAGGTCTACAGCTACGTTGGGAGGAATTGGCTAGAAAAAAAGAAGCCTTCCTAAAGCTACAACAAAGATGCGAGCCAAAGAGAATGGACAACTATAAAATTATTACATAAGAATGCAGGGAGCATTTGATGAAACAGGATCCAGCTGTGGAATCTGAAAAAGACTCCAAACTTTGAGGAGAAAAAGTGGGAATTGCAGCAATGCTAATATCAAGTGTGTAATCACAGGACTTTAACTGAAGGATGCTTCAAACTGGGGAGAGGGGCTTGAATCCTTTTAGGTAGTTCACCTGCCTCTTTCCTTATGACTCTGTGGGGTATCAGAAAGGAAGGCATGTTTTCCTGATCTAGGTCCTCAGATAGTTCAAACTGTAGCCCTTTAGAATTTTTCTTCTTAGGAAAGAATACACAACTCCACATTATTAACAACTACTTATGGTAGTTCAACTAAAGCTTGGCTAGAGTTAAGTAAAATGATTAATTGTGAAGGAAAACCATGAATAATTTCCCATGTTTTCACAGTAATTTAACTGAGATCTTCAGTGGAAGTGGCAAAAAAAAAAAAAAAAAAAAAGCAAGCAAGAACACACACATGCACAAAAGAGAGTTGGGATTCAAATAGTTTCAAGTCCCCACTCTTTTTTAGAATCACTGGCCGCAAGCTGAGTCAGTGTCAGTGACATGTGACTCGAGTCAACTTGAGTCATCAAAAAGTGTGTGTTTGCGCAATTCAAGTTGAGTGCCCATCCCTGCACCAATCTTATGATATTAAAATTCATTAATATGTATTTAATATAAATAAATTCTATTAATATTGTGATTTGATTATGCATATTTTTTTATCATACTGTTGTAAAACACCTTGGGCACCAGGTTTCATCAAATGGGGAAAGGCATTAAATAGATCTGCAAATAAATTAGTTGGTACACAACACATACTCCAAAATTTAGCAACTTCTCAACCACCATAACTTTAAAATGCCTAGCTTTTGGCCTGCATTATGATAGTTAAGTCAGGAGGTCATACAGATGATTAAATATTAAATCTAATATGAAGGAATACAAATAGAAATGCTACAGAGGAAAATTTTGGATTGAACCCAGAATCTTCTGCATGCAAAGCATGGACTGCATCCCCTCTTTAAGATGAGTACAGGTTGAGACTAATTATTCATGTGGGTTTCTTTCCAAGCACTGACGTGGATGGCAAAAAATGCACTATAGCAAATTGACTGAAAAAACAAAGTTTCTTTGCTCCAGTGATTTAAAAACAGCCTTGCTGACCTTTGTGATGAAAGATAACAGTCATTAAGAAGACAATCCATCAATCAGTCCTCCTCCAAGAGCTTACAAAGACACTTCACTCAGCCCCTCCCTTCACCAATGCAAAATGATCACCTTTCTTTCACATGCTCAGGGGGAAGGGAGGGGTTGCCTGGACTGATGGATTGTCAGCCAGCTGCCCTCTCTCTCTCTCTTTCTCTCTCATTAAGGAGGCCATTGTCGGTGAAGTTAAAGAAGTGGAGTATTTTGAAATGGGACACGAGTTGGAAGAAGCAACTGTCATAATAACAAAGAACCTTAAGGAAGAAAAAGGAGGAAATGTTCAAAGACCAAGCTGTCTCAAGAAGAGGAAGAATTTATGGATTGAATTCAAGAATAACAGAATGAAAAAGAAGAAAGGAAAACAGAGGGGGGGGGGCTTAAGAAGAAAAAGAAGAAGTGGAAGAACCAGTCGGAGGACTAAGAGGGAACACCAATAAGATAGAGTACAAAGTAAACAATAAGAAGGTTTAAATGGTTGAGTAATAAGTAGAATTTTTTTTTAAAATTATATTAAATTAAAATAGATGTAAATGAAAATTTGAAATATAAATATCGCGGGAATTAAGTGGTATTAAGATAAATATTTTATTAATTAGATTAAATTAAAGTGGATGAAAAGGGAATTTGGAATATAAGTATCGTGAAAATTAAAGTGGTAAATATATGAAATAAATTAGATGGAATTGTAAATTTGGAATATAAGTATTGTGTAAACTAAAGTGGTATTAAGAAATAAAAGGGTTATTTTATAAAAGAGAAGGTAAATAAAATGAATTATAGATGTCAATTTATTTTGGAGAAAATATTAAATTTGTATTTTGGGTTAATAAATATGTGGTGGATAAGCAAAGTATAATACCACTGTAATTGGAGATATTTGTTTTTAGATGTGATATTAGAAATTAAGAATTAGATAAGAGATTTTATTTTAGAGGTTAGTTTAGTGGTAGGAAGAGTTTAAAAGTATAAATTTGAAGCCTTTTTTGATTGGATAGTTATGGAAAAAGATGTATAATATGTTATAAGAGATATTGAAGGGGTAATACCATTGTAATCGAAGACTTCTTTTTTAGATGTGATATTAGAAATTAAGAACTAGATAAGAAAGATTTTATGTTAGAGACTAGTTTAGTGGTAAGAAGACTGTATAAGTAAAAGTTTGAAGTGTTTTTTTAATGATGGGATAGATAAGGTTAGAGGAAAAATATGGAATGTTAAAGTATTAATTAGTTGGGTTAATGAATATGATAATTTTTGAATTATTAATTTTGTTTGGATTAATGTTTGTTGTAATTGATGGCCACCACCCTTGTGTGTGCTATGTAGCCCTAGCCCTAAGTCTATCCAATTTTCCTTACCTGTACCTGTAATAAATAAATAAAGCATTATATATATAAAAAAGGAGGCCATTGTTAAAGGACTGTTCAGTTTTTAAACTGATTATAAAGGGATGCATTTTCCCTTTCTCCAGGGATCAGTACATTCCTTCTCATTTGCAGGGACCATTCATGTTGAGTCAAATCCGTGCATGAAAAATCCATGTATAAATAGGCTGGACCTGTACAGGTGTGCACCACTTAACGGGGATATGTTTTCCCATCCCCATTGTTATGCAATTAGGTCATTAAGTGAACATACAGGCCAATCTGTTGTGTAAACAGACACTCCCTGCCAGACACTTGCTGGCTGCACAGGCTGCTGGAGATAGATTGCCTCTTCTTTGCGTTAAGAATCTCCCTGTTGTGTAAACAGATACTCTGCTGCGGCTATGGGAGAAGCGACTGCCTCATTAAGAGCATCTTTATTGTGCTTTCAACACCGTTATATATGCTGTCTGTTGTTAAGCAAATGGTTGTTAAGCAGCGCACACCTGTATAACAGAGGGGGGTACGTACAGGAAAAGGTGATCCTTCAAGTATCCAGTCCCAAGCTGTTCAAGGCTTAAAAAGGGTCAAAACCAACACCTTGAATTGAGCCCAGAAGCATACAGGTATCCAGTTTAATATGCTCACAGTGAGTCTGGCATCTAGAATTCTAGCAAGTGGTACAAAATCTGATTCCCTAAGGATTGCTAGATGGAACAGGGGTCTGTGTGGGCCTTATACAACCCATTCAGCCCTTAACATGAGCATGTTGTGCTATGTAGGGACTTGGGGGAAACTGGGCTCTGTTGAACTAATGGGAATCTTCAGCTTGTAAGTGCTGTGCTGTGCTCTGCACAGTCTCTGGTAGACAGGAGAGAGACTCATCCAGTCTCTGGTAGACTGGATTGTGCCCACTATGCACGAACACATTATCAAAATATTGCATGTTTGAAAAGACAAATTATAGATGCAGTATTGATATTCATTCATTACAATGAACTTAATTTCCAAGCACTTCACACAACCTTATTTGTCCTTGCGATTCAAGGACATCTGCAAGAGGGATCTGAAGGCCTTAGGAGTGGACCTCAACAAGTGGGAAACCCTGGCCTCTGAGCGGCCCGCTTGGAGGCAGGTTGTGCAGCATGGCCTTTCCCAGTTTGAAGAGACACTTGGTCAATAGTCTGAGGCTAAGAGGCAAAGAAGGAAGGCCCATAGCCAGGGAGACAGACCAGGGACAGATTGCACTTGCTCCCGGTGTGGAAGGGACTGTCACTCCCGAATTGGCCTTTTCAGCCACACTAGACGCTGTTCCAGAACCACCTTTCAGAGCGCGATACCATAGTCTTTCGAGACTGAAGGTTGCCAACAACATCATTTGTAAGGGGAAATTGAGGCAAAATTGGGTACTTTGGTCTGGGCTTCTAAAACATCTTGCTGTGATTCACAGTTCTTATAAATGTGTTTAAGTATAATCAAGATCACACACTTTTGAATGATCAATCTGTAATTATTTTTCCCCATAGGGAAATGTATCTTTCAGGTTGAGTAGCGCATAGACAACAGGAGTAGAAACTCTCTTTAAGCAACAGGGGGAGAATAACCCTGGTTATTATCCTTGTTCATGTGATAAATTTATGCAGTCTTTAAAAATCAAAAGAATAAAAATTGCATTATGAAGAAAATAGGGTAGGAGCACAAATTCCATAAACAAATTTGGCACATACTTTGTAACAGAAAATTGAAAGAACTAGCTGAATAGAAGATTTTTAAAAAAGCATTCAGAACACAATCCTAGATGACAGGCAATAAGTGTTTGCATAACTAGGAAAAACAAATTTAATTTTTGTAGAATTAAAAAGTCACAAAGCAGGAATGATTAATTCACTAAGTCCACAATCCTATGCATGCCTACTTAAAAGTTAAGTCCTATGTGTTCAATGGGACTTACTCCCAGAAAAGCGTCGATAGGATTGCAGCCTAAGTGGCATGAGTCACTAGATATTTCTCCTGTGTAGACCTTGCTGAAAGAAAGATGCAACTGCACAGCTTTCCTTCTTTCTATAAATAGGAAAATATTTTGGTAGGTTTTGCCAAATAGGAATATGGGGAGTAGATCTGAGTACCAAAAACATGTAGCAGGTTGGGGGGGGGGGGGAAGAAAGGGATCGAGGTTGAGAGAAATCTTCCTGTACATCAAATCTCTTCCAGATTCCTCTGCATGCTGTCGCCAGAAGGTAAACGCCACCAAAACCACCTTTCTCTTCAAATAGCTGCCTCTGTCAACTTCCCAACTAACTGATCTGGTACTTTCCAGAGCTGTCTTACTAGAAGTGGTTTGCAGAAACACTCCTCTGCGTGGCCATCTCAAATACAGTTTCTCCTTGGTCATTTACACAGAAGGCCAAAATTGCTAAAAATACATTCTGCAGGATTAGCTCTGTGAGATGTGTGCACAAATACACCCCACTCTACTTTAATAATGTAATACTGAATTGTAATGACAAAAATGCAGGATATTTTTTATTTTACATTTAACATTTTTTAAATAAACATTGCTCACTTTAAAATCTTAAGAACATTACTAACAGTCAAATGTCAATAATCTCTTCCAATGCATACATGCCAAGTCAGTATTTGGTAAAGTTTGCAAAGCAAAACCCCTACATGGGGGGAAAGAATTGAATTCTCTCTCTCTCTCTCTCTCTGTCACTCACACACACACACACACACACACACACACACACACAAAGTGTGCAAACCAGCTTGATGAGCAACAGTGAGAATTTAAAAAACACATAATTATAAAAGACACTACACAGCAAGGCATATCTGAAATTGTTTTAATTACCCAGTAGCTTTGTAATTTTGGCATAATTACAAAACAGCTTCAAAGTTGCATTTGGATTTATTTTAAAACAAATGTGTGTTAAAAAGGAAAGATGTTACAATTCAAACTAACCTCATCTCATTAGCAAGCTATAACAAATTAAAGGCAAGATCAATACAGTATCTTAAGAACATGTATATGAACACTCTTGATCCCCCTTCAAGTTCTTTCAAAGTCAGAGACACATATTTAGGAGTGACAGAACCTCCTAATGGCCTGTGAACAATTTACCCTGCATGTTCAAGCTGAGAACAAAGAGCATTTGCCAACATGGTAGTTCTCAGGGATGGGAACTTGACTCGTAAAGACTTGACAAGAGCTGCAAAAGCGTGTTTTTTCGTAACTCATGTTGACTTGAGTCATGGACGTCACTGATTCAGACCCGACTTTCGACTTAGGGTCAATGACTCAAAAAAGAGCCATGACTTGAATAGGCTCTAGTCCTGACTTGCTTTTGTGTGTGCTAGTGATTGTGTGAGTGAGTATAGGTGGGTGCTTGCGTACTTGCTTTTCTTAGTTGGCTGTGCCTGACTTGCGCCATAATTTGTTTCTTGTAATGACTTGAACTTGAGTAAAAAGTGACTCTATAGCAGCTCTGAATGAGTTACGACAACCACCTGTCATGACTAGTGAGTTGACTTGAGTCAGGGGGTCGGAGACTCAACTCATGACTGGGTGCAGTGACTTTGACACCTCTCTGGTAATTGACATAGAAACAAAATGATCCAATACAAACAGTAATTTGCACATGCTGGGCTGTGGGTGGACTTGATCCAGTGGAGCTGGGCATGTGGCACACCACTCATTTCATCAATGTTATAACATTACCAAATTTTAAATCAGCCCATAATTAAGAAGCCTAGCCAAGGACGGCCCCAACAGCAACACAAACCAAGGCAACCCACATCCCAGGATACACGAAAGCATCAGTCCTAAGGACTGCCATTTATTCAACAGCAACAGAGACTAAGTGTCTGGAGTTCTGTAGAAAATGACAGCTGTTCCACGCAATTTGCTTGCTCAAAGGCTAAACTGATTATGGACTACTGAAGCAGGCTGTCAACATAGAAGTACAACAGAATGGAGCATATACTGGTTTACCTATAGTTCATACTTTGTGAATTTGGCACGTTTACTCAGAAGGCCTACTGACCAGTCAGATTAATACATGTCTGCATAAGATGTTTGACAATGGTACCTCTTCTCTCTCAGCAAGACTGATCTTGGAGAGAATCCTTCCAATGATTACTTAGCTAAATATTTAACTTTTCACTGATGAAGATTTTCAGATTCCCATCCAGGGATATCACCTTCTTTACAGAATAAGATTGAACTACTTTAGCTGGAACTCAGCTGTGATGTGTGGGCTACATTAATTCTAGCTTCTCGCCATGCTAGAACTTCATACACACTGCACTGTGTGTCAATTTCACACAATTTTTAGACACAAATACTGTACAAGCATATAGGGTTCTCTGTGCTGACGTTTCGAGATACGTGCATGCTAAACTTAATTCACTCACAGGCATTCACTGAACTTATTGTGAGATAATGTCACCAACACTGAATATGAAATGGTAGAGAGAACAGCTCCAGCTCAATGAGAATGTTGGACTCAATTAAATGCACACTCTAATCATGCACATGAAGTATTGGTCAAGGGATGTGAAATTAGGTTCTTTATGTATCTTTCGAGAAATAGAGTAAGTTCACTTCATTTGGGGGTGAAGTTCCATGTCCATGATTAATCAGTGCTGGTTCCTTTACAGTCTCCCTCTCTTGAGAATCTCAAGGAACCTCTTGCAAGTTACTTGCTCCTTATTGTCATGCCTCCCGGTCCTGATAGTTCAGGTCCTGATAGTTCCCCTTATCCCATAAGCCAAACTTGATTCATTTATCTCTGGTCTTTCTGCAATTTCCAAGAAGCAGCAGTAGAAACTAAAACTAAAAATAAAAAAATGGGAGTGCTCAGCACCTGCTAACTACACCATATGAATTGCACTGTACCAAATGCTATCCTAGATAGACAACTAAAATTTCTCAGTAGTAAGGCCAGCCCTAATTCATCTCAATACCTTACAGAATTCCACGTATGGGGACTAATAATTTTAAGTCACAATTTTCCAATTTTTCACACTTTGTATTGGAGGTACTAGAGCAGAAGAAGCGTCTCTCAGTCTGGTCTCTCAGTCTCTGCTTCCCACATGCCATGCTGTCAGTTCATCCACTCCTGTCTGAGTTTAGCAGAAGCTATATGCGCATTCCAAACTCAAATCACAGAACAGCATCATGATGCCTTTGCACATTGAGTCACCCTGCAGCAATTCTACTTCACAGGTTGCAAGGCTTCTCAAGCAAAGTGTAGGCACAGACTCAAGTGCTCCCTAGCACAAACATGGTGAGACCATGACCATGGTAACTGCCTTAATACCAAAACTGCATGGATACAGATTCAAAGAGATTTAACAATGCAAACAGGAACACAAAATAAGGGAAAAATACTTAAAATATTGCTTATTTATTTGAGAGATTTAAAGAAACAATATGGGGAATGACAACAAAAGAAAAAATAAGAACTCCTCATAAATGAGTGAAAGCTATGATAAGCAATTAAAATATCAGATTATTCTAACTCCTTTCATTTAAGGTGCTTTGAAAGTGAAAGAATGCAGCTCCTTACAAGCAACTTTTGTTTTCACAAATTTCATGAGTTACTATCCATATCAGAACAACAACTGTTTTAATGGACAACCTTTCTAAAGATAGCTCTGTGTTGAAAGCAGGTTGTATACTCCCAAGAGCAGATGCTAAATGTAATGACCACAGGGTCCAATAGTTTAATTTTACTGTAGGCCTTCAGTAACTTGTGCACATTTTGAATAAAGAAAGCATTTCACATACCTTCCAACACTTTCATCACCCCCATCAGCAGAATATAAACTGTCACAGTGTCCTCTGGTATAGCATACATATATATGAATCGACAAACCTTTACATGGACAGTTTTTCAAAACACTGACGGTGTCTGTGACAAACAGACCACCTGGACCTGGCTTAGGGACGGATTTTTATGCAAAGAGATGGAAGTTACCCTGTTTGCAGCCCAAGTACAGGTCCTTCAGATGAATATGATTAACGTCAGAATTCAAGATACCAGTAACAACAGCCTATGCCGACTATGCAAAAGATGGGACGAGACTGTAAACCACCTGATTTGTCCCAAAATTGGCATGTCCCAAAATTGCCAATACCGACTATAAACGAAGATACGATGATGTCGCGCGACTTATACACTGGGCCTTATGCCAAAAATATGGTTTCAACACGTCTGAAAAAGCTTGGCAACATCAGCCGGAGAAAGTCCTGGAAAACGATAAGGTCAAAATCTTATGGAAATTTAGAATCCAAATGGATCAACGCATTGAGGCCAACACGTCCGATATCACATTAACTGACCACAATTCCCGACTTGTGACATTCATCGACATTGCCATCCCTGGTGACCACAAGCTGGTAGAAAAGGAACATGATAAAATAGACAAGGACCACGAACTGTGTTTTTTTCAGTTATAATATGCTTCTCTTTTAAAAATAAAATGGTTTAAATGAAATCTGAACTTAAAGCAAACATATGATCACTTATAACTGAATTTATGGCCCTCCTTATGAACTTCAAAGCACTTTGCTGTGTCTCTCCTACAGATACAGAAATGTTTTCCTAGTTTAGAATTGTTCATTCAGATTAGAAAATGGACTGGGTGTTTAAAAAGCAAACTTGCATTTCTACTTCAGTCTATGAATAAAAGTGAGAGTGAAGAGAATGAAAACTAGTTGCTGAGACAAACTACCTCACCAATGCGTTCTAACTTTAGAGACCCAATCCTCTAGGCCTGCCCAGGGGCAAAGATCAAGAAGAGCACATGTGGTAGATTATACCTCTCAAAGAATCTGGTCCACATTCTCAGGTTGCACAAACTGAAGAACATCCATAAAAATGAGATAGCACCCTAGTGACAACCACGACTGGCTCTGAATACTCAAGGAGGAACAGCCACAATTTTAATCTGCAAGATATCTTGAAAAATTGGTCACAGCAGGTCTCTAAAGAATTTAACCATTAAGCCATGTAAAGTAACAATCAACACTCTGAATTGGCCTGGCAGCAAGTGTCATTGGTCTGACTGCATTACTTCCATGCTTTACCAATAGACTCCAGACAGTCCCAGAGCAGTCACATTCTGTACCAGCTGCAGCTTCCAAGATAGTTTTCAAGGGCAGCCCATATTATAGTAATCCAAACAAGATGTGATGAGGGCATAGGACATCATGGCCAGATCTGCTTTTATCAACTATAGGTGCAATTGGCACACCAGCCAATGAAAAGCAAATGCAATTCTGGTCACAGCCAACACCTGGTTCTTCAGAGTTCATGTTGAATCCAGAAGCACTCCCAAACTGCAAACTTGGTCCTTAAGAGAAGTGCAATGCTATACAGAACAGGATGTACTCTCAAGTCCAAATCAGCTGCCTTACTGACCAAGAGCATCTTTGTCTTGCCTGGATTGAGTTTCAGTTTATTAACCACATCCAATCTTTCACTGATTTCAAGAACTGGTTTGGCACACCCACCACCTCCTGATCATACGTAGATGGAAAAAGAGAGAGTTAGGTGTTATCAGTGTACTGATGGCACTGAACTCCAAAACCTCAGATAACCTGCTCAACTAGGCTTCTCTCCCAAACCTGGAACTACTCTCAGACTGAGAAGGATCTGAGTGGATGGAACAGCCTTTGTACAGTGGTGCCTCGCAAGACGAATGCCTCGCACACCGAAAAATTCGCAAGACAAAAGCGTTTTTGCAATTTTTTCTAGTGACTCGCAAGACGAATTTTTCTATGCCGTGCTTCGCAAGACGAATTTTTTCTATGGCAGTGCTTTGCAAGACGAATTTTTAAAATTAAAAAGTTGAAGTTTTGTGCTTGAAATTTTTGAAATCCTCTGTACAGTACGTATGCCTTTAAAGAGCACTTAATCAACACTTTGTAAACCAAATTTGACTTTGTTCTGACTTTTTTTGCCCATAGGAACACATTAATTAAATTTCAATGCATTCCTATGGGAAACCGTGCTTCGCAAGACGAAATTTTCACAATATGAAACGACTTGTGGAACAAATTAATTTCGTCTTGCGAGGCACCACTGTATATGGCAAGCTGCTGGTCACCATGGTTGATGCAGGGCCATTATCCAGGGCCAAAGGTTAAAAACAAAGGCCATTAATGAGTTGAAGAGCAAACTTGAGTTGCCCTTCAATTCACACCAATGAGCTTGTGCCTCTGGCCAGCAGAGACTGATGTACCTGGAAGAAGGGAGTAGAGCAGGGGTGCCCACTTGCGGACCTCGAGGCCTCTCAATGTGGCCCTCAGGGAGCCCCCAGTCTCCAATGAGCTTCTGGCCCTCTGGAGATTATTGGAGCCCACACTGGCCCGACGCAACTGCTCTCAACGTGAGGGCAACTGTTTGACATCTCACGTGAGCTGTGGATGAGGGCTCCCTCCACTGCTTGTTGTTTCACATCTGTGATGCAGTAGCGGCAGCAAAGGAAAGGCCAGCCTTGCTTTGTGCAAGGCCTTTTATAGGCCTTGAGCTATTGCAAGACCTTCATTCATTCATATGTTCCATCTTTAATATACTCATTTATGTAAACTTATTCAAATTTTAAATGTAAATTAGTTCTATTTTTCCCTGGCCCCCGACCCAGTGTCAGAAAGATGATGTGGCCCTCCTGCCAAAAACTTTGGACACCCCTGGGGTAGAGCAAGAAACTTTGCTAGTTTTTACTAACAGCCAGACCCAGGCCTAGGTTTTACTTCAGCCTTCTCCCCTCTGGCCAGCAGAAGTTCAGATACATGGAAGAGGATAGTGGGAAACTGTGTTACTCAAACAAAGAAGCAAAAGAATAAAAGATTTTAGGCTTTTTTGCTATACAAGTACAAGTTAACCCCAATGTATTTCCAGGTCTGATGTTATTCCTGAGCTACAGTTAAACTATCACTCCTTACAGTTGACTCTTTTTTTCAAAAAAAGTAACTTCAAAATGTTAAAAAGGCAGATCTCTACCTGGACCAACAAGAGACCACAGATTTCCTACCTTTAAAGAGGCTTGCCTCCTCATTCAAGCATTCCAAGGTAGTTACTAAGTTTGTTCATGCCAAAGCAAACCATTTCTGGCTCCCCCCCATACACAGACAACTCTTTTTTTTCAAAAGCCAAAATGAGCATAGCCCACAAGAGGTGGGCCAGATACCATCTGAACAAGCCCACGATCATCAAGGTAGCCATGAAGTCCTGAGTTGCTCCAGCATTTAAACCAAACCACCCTGACTCCTGCTCTTCTTAGAATTAAAAAAAACAAAACAGAAAAACCCAAAGTCAATATTGTGTGAATTTTAAAACTGCTTTAGTAGTTGCCACCACTAGCTCTATCCAAATGTTACAGCATTTGAGAGGTTCAGAATCCAAAATATGACATTGCTGCATCCAGACAATATTTTCAGCCTCAGTGAAACAGGAATGACCATCCAAAGAATGTGATAGTGACACTGACAGAGATAATAAAATATATTTAAGATACTTGTACTCCACTTTGTCAAAAATTTCTCAGAAAGGTAGCTAACATATAATCACATTAAAACAAAGGTTAAAAAAAATACACATACTCCACTCTACCTCCAGACTGCAAATAGCAAGCAGTTTCAACAACAGTCAACCATTGACTGTGGAACACAAAAATGAGCACCATAGAGGTAGAAAAGAGCAAAGATAATCCAGAACAATTCACTGTCTAAGCAGAGGTCTATCTTTCCATAAATCCCTTACAAACCAACCAATGTAACTAAACAAAGCAAAGAACAAAGGAACCACAGGAACAGTGTCAAAAAAGACAAATTTAGACAACCCTAATACTATTGCTAGATAGGCAGGTCTATGCAAAATCTCTAATGAGTATGGGAGAACTTCATAAACATGGGGATATAGTCTAATGATACCTTAGTCCAGACTACTTTTAATTCCAAAGGTTTATTTCTGAAATAAATAGAACAGAAAACAGGAGAGAGTGAGTGCCTTGGTCTGTGTTCAGACCTATCATCAGTGAATAATCACTTCCAGTCACCAATTGTCTAGGATTAAAAAGAAGGGCTTCAGAGTCAGAGACATACCTCCAAGCTAGTGGGGGAGGGTGAAAGACAAGCGATGTCAAGATGCTAGGAAGGAAAAGATGAAAATGGACTTGAAAGAAGAAGGGGATAAAATGAGGAATGGTGCATGGAAGCAAAAAGCACAGAATTTATAAGAAGGCAGGGAATCAAAGGAGCAAGAAAATGATTGACTAAGTACCAAACTAGATTCGTTTATCATTGGATTTATATTCACCTTTCCACCCAGAGCGGCCCCCAAGGCATCTCACAACACATAGTCAAAAATCAAACACGCACAGCTCAGAACATCTAGAACCACCTTCTGAGACTTACCCTCCAGGGAGGAACGGAGCCACTACAGAACAATACACTCTAAATCCAACCCAGCAAGGTGGCCCAGAAGGATATAATGGGCAGTTGTATCAAACACTGCTGAGAGATCCAGAAGAAAGAACAGGAACATATTTCCCCTGACTGGTTCCTGGCACAAGTGACCCACTAGAGCAGTGTTTCTCAAACTGTGGGTTGGGACCCACTAAGTGGGTCGCAAGTAAATTTCAGGTGGGTGAAATTTCATTTCAATATTTCATTTTTAATATATTAGACTTGATGCTACCATGGGATGTCACTGCATTTGGAGAAATGTTACAGACCTGTACTTTTAACAAGCTACTATGTAAATTCTTTTAACAATGATAGTCAATGGGACTTACTCCTGGGTAAGTGTGGGTAGGATTGCAGCCTAGGATTGTTAAAAATTTTCCCGCTTGATGATGTCACTTCCTGTCATGACATCACTTCCGATGGATCCTGACAGATTCTCATTCTAAAAGGTGGGTCCCAGTGCTAAATGTGTGAGAACCACTGCACTAGGGCAACCAAGGCAGTCTCAGTCCCAGTACTGACCTCGGACCCATATTGACAAGGATCCAGATAATCCATGTTATTCGGGAAAACTTGGAGTTGGTTTGCCACAACTCACTTGAATATCTTGCAAGTTAGGAACTGACCAATAAATCTTTGGGATACCAAGATGATGGGGTCTAGCGAAGGTTTCATTAACATAAGTCTTACTATCATAGATTTTAAAGTAGATGGATCCTTACCCTCGACTAGAGAGACATTCACAGTTTCTGCCATCCAGGTGGTTGGCTCTTCTCTGCTCTCCATAATACTAGATGTGACATTACACACACCATTGCGTTTTCACACTATTAAAAATAGAAACTGGTTCTATTGCAGTTCTTTTTTTCTATTGTTTTGAATAGCTGTTGGATCCCTTTTGTTGTTTCTTACTAGTCTGAGCATATGTTTTAAATTATTGTTGTAAGCTTCCCAGAAGGCCTATGGTTAAAAAGAAGTTTATCAATTTAACTCGGAGGTTTAATAACCTATTGTTAATTACTAGTTAACAACAGTGAATTTGAGAAAAGAGGTATTTAATGCTCTGGCCTAATTCTGGCATTAAAACAGAACATTAACCTAATCAGATGGGACGGTGCAATAAAAATTGAAACTAAGCACCAAGCTAAAACTAAAATATTCTGAATGTTAATAAAGAAGGTCTTATAGAAGGTTTTTATTTCAGTGTAAATCACTGTCTTGAGAATGAAATTCAAGCATTAGATCTCCTCTACTGCTGACTTCCTTTGTGTTATTGTGATGTGCACTGTGGATATTAGAACAGAATGTATTCTGACTTAGTACTGGCAGCCATATGTAATCATCCATTTCTTCCATTGAACATTTTCAGGAAGGAAGATAAGGAAAACCTGGGATGCCCATTGTTATCTAGAAACATGAGTTTGCAGAAAAATTTAGGGTTAAAACAGGATATATGTTTGTTTGATCTCTTTTTTATAAGATTTGTCAATAAGAAAGAGAAGGCCTTCCTTACTGTCAATAAGCATCTACCATTTGATTTCAAAATATTTTTGACAAAATGTAGAAGAGAAAAGTTTTACGTTCAACCAGCAACACATTCACTGATAAACATACATAGGGCATAATGAAGAGAGCCAGTGATAGCAGCAAAAAGATGGGCAACTGTATCAGCAGCTAGCAGGCTATATTCCAGTCAAATGCTGATAAGCTAATTTCATTCATTTCCTTATTTAGGCAAACATCTTTGCCGAACCACCAGACAGCAGCAACATGCACGTATACTGTTCCAGTGTTGAGAAGAGTAGTGGCTTCGTATTCATGAAAAGCTTGAAGATGTTTGATACTTCAGTATTTGGAGGACATACCATAAACATCCAAACAGGATAAACACAGACTGGATATGTCGAAACAAGGAAAATCACCTTGATCCAGAAGAAAAATTAGATAAATTGTCAGAAAAATGTGGCTTCCATTCTTGAACTTCTATGCCAAAAGACGTTTTCATAACAAATGTCTTGTCCCAAGTCAGATCATTGGCCCATCTAACTCAGGATGGACGCTGAGTGGTAGTAGCTCTTCAGGGTTAGAGACAGGAATTTTTCTCTACTCCATCTGGAGATGTCAGTGTTTGAAACCAAGGCCTCTTGTATGCAAAGCATGTGCTAACCACTGAGCTACAGTCCCTTTTCCAAATATAACCATGAAGCAGACCTCCTTTACTTGTAAAACACGTTGCCCACACCTTCCTGCTTTGCCTCCCTTTCCATTTCCTATAAGTTTTCTTCTACATACTTCAAACCTTATGATAGTTGGGACCACAATGTTCTGCTTAATAGGCAGGCAAGGTATGAAAAGGTTGAAATACTGCATATGTAAACTGAAAAAGAAGAAATATAAGATTAAGAAAACACTGGAGTATCTTAAAGTATTTCCTTGGACTGCACATCTTCCCTGGGAACAAGCCCCACTGCATACAGTGGGACTTTAATGTCAGAGTAAATGTGTACAACTGCATTGTTAATCTTATTTCAGAATCTTGCAGGGTTCTTTTCTTCTTGTGGTCATACGTAGTAAGCAATTTAATTTACAGATCTTCAAAAACAGTTTTAAGGGAAATAAAACACACTATGGGCACAATCCTAGCCCCTTATGTCAGTGCTTTCCAGCACTGACATAAGGGCAATGCAGCTCTGAGATAAAGGAACAAACATTCCCTTACTTTGAGGAGGCTTCTGTGAGTGACACCCAACTGCAGGATGCAGCATATGTCCCATTGGCACTGCTGTGCCAGAGCTGGAAAGCATTGACATAAGGGGCTAGGACTGCACCCTATGACAGGATCAGCCCAAGACCTCCTGGCACCCGAGACAACAAGCCAAATGCAGCCCCCCTTACCTGGTGATGTGCCAACCTTTGCTCCTCAACAATCTAACCCAGGGGTCTCCAAACTACGGCCTGGGAGCCACATGTGGCCCCCCCCCACAAGATTTCATCAGGCCCACAGGAACTTAAAAAAATATTTTTATTGCTAACTTTTTTTTTTTGCTAATGTTTGACATTTTTACTCATTACATATCATTTCTAAGTTTACACATGGCACTGTTTCTTTGTAATTGACACATTTCTCCTGAATCATATCATGCCAATTATAAAAAAGATTCAAGTAAAACTTATTCATTCATTTAAATTTCATTCGTAAAACTTATCTTTTTTGGGTGGGGGGCAGGGAATGTGTAAAATATGTGATGTTGCCTTAATACTGAAAAGTTTGGAAACCCCTGCTCTAGTCCACTGCTGTCCTTTCCCCTCATATTTCTGTTTTGTCCCCTTCTTCCTTTTCCAATTCGGGGAGGAAAATGGTTGGATGGAAGAAGGTGCCTCCCTGCCAGTCTGCTTCAGTTGGCCTCCTACATGGGCATGCATTTTGAAATAATAGTTCTGCTATAAAAATTGGCAGGATTTTCCAAGTTATCCACTGAAATATTAATATTCTCTGAAACGCATGACCTGTGTGTGCCTGTGTGTTTTCATTTTCTCCCTGCATCAATAGAGAATACTAACTTGTGGTGAGAGAGGTAGAAGAGGACAGGCAGAGACATCCCACTGTAGAATGGTCAAACAATGCTGTCCTATTTCTGAGTAGCTTCACTAGGGCACCTGCTGGTGAGTTTTAAATATAGTGTCCTTATGCAGTCACTTATGTCTAGGCTTTTTCCCCCCTGTACCATTAATACAGCAATTAAACATGGATCTGATATCTTCACTTACAAATGCAGGCTACAAGCTCCAGAACTATGATTCTCTATTACTATTACCTGCCAATTGCTTTGGTGCTACTATATGCAAATTGAAACTTAAAACTTTTTCTATGGATCTCCTTCATCAAGGTATCACAAGGAAAATATTCACAATAATTCACTGCTTTCTGCCATTCATTTCACAGTGAAGTGCTGCAAAATCCCACTGAATCAATGAAACTAATCAGAACAGTGAATGGAATAAGAATAGACACATGTATACGACTTATGCAGCCGAAATACAGCACTAAGGTATTTCGTATAGGCTGACTCTGCAGAAACACTGACCCATGTTTCAGGGCTCCGTGCTCTGAAACAGCTGAATATCTATCTATAGGATTGAGGTGTAGACTCAAGGATCAGTTTACACAGCAGGATATATGTGCTTGCCTTTCTGTGGCTGTTACTTGGCTAGCCTATGAAAGAGTCAGGCTCACAGACCCTTCACTTTCTATGGAGGAATGGAAGAATTTCCCTTCCCTCTGCCACTTGTGACACCTGGCTCTAGGTTGGTCCATGAAATGAACACGTCTGGAACTTTTTGTAAATGCACCCAAAGGCACTGTTTTTGAGAAGTCATTACTCTTTTACAAGCAATATTCTAGACAATATTATGCTCACAAAATAGGATTTTTGTTTTAAACAAAGCTAAAACATGAATCACCTGCTGAAAAATTAACTTTCTGAAACATTAACTTTCTGAAACACTGTTATTTGATTATTTTATTGCCTGTGTCTAAAGACTGAACACTGATTTAAGCCAACCTACATGGGGCACAAGTCTATGAAGTGTTACATTTGCCACTAGAGCAGTGATTTTCAACCTTTTTCATTTCATGGCACACTGACAAGGTGCTAAAACAGTCAAGGCACACCATCAATTTCTTGACAATTGACAAGGCACACCCATTAACAGCAGGGGCTTGCATCCCCCAGGGCCCCTACTAACAAATGACCTTCCCCCAAATCCTTGTGGAACAGCTACAGATCACCTGCGGCACACCAGTGTGCCATGGCACAGTGGTTG
This sequence comes from Tiliqua scincoides, assembly GCF_035046505.1. Lineage (NCBI taxonomy): Eukaryota > Metazoa > Chordata > Lepidosauria > Squamata > Scincidae > Tiliqua > Tiliqua scincoides. The sequence goes on along the minus strand of NC_089824.1, from coordinate 36,743,924 downwards.
AAAATGGCTGCACTAGAGGATGGCCTCCCCTCACAGAGTGTCTTGTTGTTTTTTTTTCCTTAAAGCAATAGTGATGAGCAATCTTCCCTGGGCTTGACTTGAAACAGACATCCCTAATAAAAGATAATTTGAACTGAGCCCAAATAGGCTTGTTTTAAACTTGGGCCCGTTCTGAGCTTCAGGTCTCACTGACAAGAAGGGCTTGTGCTGCAGTCTTGATTAGGCCCCTGAATGCAGCAGCAACAGCATCTCAGGTAGCAGGGTTATTGGGATTGGAAATTTTAATTTTCCAGGGCTTCAGGCTTTACTCATTCCAAGGAAGCCCACTGCCCAGGACATTTTCACTGCCTAGCAGACTTCAGCTACAGTCCCTCTTGTTGCCACTGCCTCAACTAGGTACATTTCAAAAGGAAAGAAGTGGTGGCTGCAGCTGTAGGATGGGCTGATGTTATAATCAAGCTAATTACAAGCTGGGTCTAAACAAACACTGGACACAAGTGGCTTGTAAACAGTCCAATAGTTCCAAACTGGGGAAGTTTGCACTCCAAAATTCTTAACTATAGGCATTTCCTTTTAAGGCACTATCATGTCTTATCTACTTCCGCTGCATCAGGTGAGTGTTATGAACTAGTATCAAAATTTGTTCTCTCAGTAGAGAGTGGCTGCCATCTAGGGTCCCTTTCAGTCTCCTTACATGGATAGCGGGTCCAGGTCCAAAATGTTCCATTGAATCTTTTCAGAAAGAAGATGAAGCTACTACTCTCCCCATGTCCCATCCCACCAGCCAATATAATAAGATCATTAGCAGATAAGTAAATAGCTTTTAAAAAAATGTATCCACCTCCTAAATGTTAACATTAAATCTGGTGTAAGCTGCTAAAAACATAACCAAAGGATTACTTGGATACCTTGACAATGCAGCTGAAAGTGTGAAATGGCATCATGAAATAGTCTGACTGCAGTTAGAAGGAAGAGACCATGGATTCAAACGTTCAACATTACCAAACACAGAAACTGTGACACAGCTAAGTCTACATTTCTAGCTCATTTAAACATATGCTATCCGAAGATCCTCTCTGCAAGCACTGCGAGTATGGGATAGCTCACTGATAAAATAAGAACGTTGCCTCAAGGAGATTTGATCCTAGAAATTATTGAAATCCATTAACAAAAGAAGAGGTGTTCAAAGAGCACAAACATTTTTGAAAAGACTGTTATATATCTGCTGTAAAGTACCTTGTTCACAAATGGTACAACAACAAAGGTATCCAAGTTACAGTTAAAAATATGTTCAAGTAAATAAAGATTAGACAGAACTACACTGTCAATGTGAGTATGTGTAGACATAAAAACGTTCTTATTTAACACACTTCTCTGGGTTAGACTTTCAGGAGTTTTTGTAGTTCTGTCTGCTATTTTGGAAATTAGTTGACTTTTTAAAGGGGTGTTTTAAACTATATTGTTAAGACTTCTGATAAAAGAATGGCAAGGTATAAATATTAGGGACTAGGAGCCCGATCCTGTGGTCCGTGCCGCAAGGCAAGTTTGTGGGGCTTACAGCCGGAGCTGGCTCAGCTCCGGCTGGCACTGAGCCAGCACGTGGCGGGCACCCGGGTTCCGCGGCTCAGTGGTCTCTGTGACCACCAGGCTGCAGAATGGGAGATGGGGCGTGTCCGGGGGCGTGGGGGGAAGTGTTCTGGGGAGGGGGGAGGCGTGGCTGGGGGCATGGGGGAGGCATGTTGGGGAGCAGGTGAGAGGCGGGTCCGCGGAGCCAAGCTCCACAGGATCCAAGGTGCTCGGGCAGGGCTGCTCACCCTACACGAGCGCCTTCACTTTAGCGGCGACCAAACAGTCACCGCTAAAGTTAGCCTCATTGTGGGGCTGCTTCCCTTACTTGGGGGAGGGGATGAACTTTCCCTACTCCCGAGGACCCTCCTGCGGTAGCGCGGGAGGCACTGGATCCAGCGGGAGCCTTCCATGGAGCTGCTAGGTCCCACAGCTCTGGGAAGCTCAGAATTGGGCTGCCTAACAAAATGAAAGAAATCTGCAGTCAAGAAATGAAGACCTCAAATATACTTGTGTCAACGAGTGTCTCTCCCCTTCAAAGACTTCTCTTTTCTACTTATGATCAACAGATACCTCATTGTATGCAGAACCTTTATTGGCATAAAAGGTACCTCATATATATGGCTGGTAGATTCCTTTCTTGGGTATATTCAAACAGTAAATCTGCCATACAATTTTATGTTTCAAAAGCACTCAAATGTTTGGTACTTCAAGTGACCTCTGTAACTTCCTTCTAGCACAGGGGTGCCCAAACCCCGGCCCTGGGGCCACTTGCGGCCCTCGAGGGCTCTCAATGCGGCCCTCAGGGAGCTCCTAGTCTCCAATGAGCCTCTGGCCCTCCGGAGATTTGTTGGAGCCCACACTGGCCTGATGCAATTGCTCTCAGCTTGAGGGAGACTGTTTGACATCTCCCATGAGCTGTGGGATGAGGGTTCCCTCCACTGCTTGTTGTTTCACATCTGTGATGCAGTAGTGGCAGCAAAGGAAAGGCCAGCCTTGCTTTGTGCAAGGCCTTTTATAGGCCTTGAGCTATCGCAAGACCTTCATTCATTCATATAAGTTCATTTTTAATATATTCATTTATGTAAACTTATGTAAATTTATTCAAAGTTTAAGTTCCTTTTTCCCCCCAGCCCCCAACACAGTGTCAGACAGATGTGGCCCTCTTGCCAAAAACTTTGGACACCGCTGTTCTTAAATTTCTTTTCCCTCAGATTAGTACACAAGGATTCAACAACTGCCTTTTTAATCCATGAAAAAAGAGGAATGCTTTGACGTAAACAGAAAATGTGTCTAGTCAGCAAAAGAACTATACACAGAACACCGATTACAATACAGATATGTGCCAGATTGTGACATTTCAGTGAACAGAGACTGCACAAACGACAACTTGGGCTCATTCCCCTCTTCTCACTTCTCCACCAGTTGCACCCCCCTCCACTAGCTGCATTCTATATCAGTATATGTATGCAAGCATTCCAATGTCTTCAACAGCTGGGTCAATGAACCTGGCATAAAGATGGCAGAACACTTGGGTTTGGTGGGGCCTTTGATCTGGACTGTGGTAAGTCCCCACTCCTGCCAAGTTCAGCATAAGCTGTGTGTGGAGCAGTTTCATAATTCAAAACGAACACCTTGGTCTGTGCACCTGAAACATCATTGCAACCACTAGAGTGCCAATGAATGTGCTCTCTGTGAGCCACATCTACTGGGAAGAAATCTACTACATTCTGCACCACCTCAAAGTTTTCAGTCAAGAGAAGTCCACATAAACACTAGAATTCCCAAGCCCCAAGGCTATGAAAAAAATGGATGCTACTAGATCTGAATCAAGCAAAAAAGCATCTTGGCCTGCTCATCAGATGGGGCTGATGAAAGTCTGTTTTAATCAAAGTTAATCAGGTAGGAACTTTCTCAAATACTGATTCATCCTCCCCCTCACCTTTACCAACAATTCTTAGTCAAGTAAAAAACAAATACCCAAATTATACAAGTACTGTAATATGTGCTATGTGTAATAATGACACTAGTACTTCTGGCCTGTAGCCTGAACCATATCAAGGTTCACAAGATATGAGGAGCTCAAACTTGTGAGTAGGAGACACCTGAGTCAACACAAAGCATACAGCATTTCTATACTCAAGAATACACACAGTGCACCTGGGAAAGGTCAAACCCATTCCTTTATTTTTGTTATTTTCTCCTTCATACAAATTATGGATTGATTTAAACAATTATGTTTAGCACTCCTTCATTAAGACTTGCATCTCTAATTGAACTACTGCAAATTAACCACCATATGTAGAATTCATATATTACCCAATGCCAACTTAAGCACAAAGCTTATACTATAAATTCCATAGTGCTGACAAGTATGCTTGAACTCCAGATACCACAAGGATATGAATATTTCATTCTCCTACAAACAGGGAGAAACTGTGACCTGCCTGACCATGAGATGTGAGTTTTTATCCCAAAATATCAAGGCAACAAACAAGTTAGTGCTCCTTCTAAAATTTTTTGAGTGACTTAGCTGCCACTATATAGCACATGTCTTTCAGGTACCGCTCTGGTAATATCAGAAGTGTAAGATCACATGGACAATGATCATATGATCCTATGATGCAGTCCTTCCTATACCAATATTGTTTCCAGGAGATCATATTAAATTGTTTCCACTTTCCAAACAATGACATTCATTGTCCAAAGAAAACATAGCTTGGTCTCTTAGGGAGGGGCTGTAGAGCACACACTTTGCGTGCAGAAGGTCCTAGGCTCAGTGCCTGGCATCTCTAGTTAGAAGCTGGGAAAGACTCATCCCAAACCCTGGGAAGCTGCTACCAGTCGCTGCAGACAACAGTGGACCACATGGATCAATGGTCTGAATCAATATGGCAGCTTCCGATATTCCATAACATATCCCACATAAATGTGATGAACAGAGCTTAACAGCACTCATTAAATATTATTACCAATAATAAGGTATCTGAGAAAAATCTTGTTCAAATCATGATTATGTAACCTTGAACAATGAATTTAAGGTGCAGAGCAAACACTATGTCAGTAATTTTGACCTCTCTTATTGAGAAAAGTACATGCATACTGTATCAGGAAAGAGACCAATCGATGCATTACGCTTTGTGCTTACTCAAACCTCATTGACTTTAGTGAAGCTCTGAATGAAACTTAGGGTTTGGCAAAGCTTATGTGAATAGGGGAATTCAAAAGCATGAAAGCAAAATGGGCCTGAATGGAAAAAAAACAAACCCTGAACAAGCAGTCAGCTTTATATATGAACATAATATGGCATCCGAAATCAGTACATTCTTAGACTTTCATGGTGTTAATATTTTTTCTGTTTTAACATGTCCTGCTGTTCCAGCTCATCAATCTAATTCTGTCCTCACATATGCATGAACAACTTTCACAGAAATCAATAGAAACTGCGCAGATATACTTGAGGGCACAACTGTGTCTCTGACAGTTCTGATGGCAAAGACAAAAGCAATAAATGGCAATGAATTCTCACATAGCTAAGATGTTTCAGCCAGAAGTAGCAGCAACCTCATATGCTATCCTACTCTATATTCCATTTTTAAGAGCCTTAGGGTGCAATCCTAATTGTGCCCTATGCCAGCCCAAGTTCCTTGGACTGGCCTGGGAGGTTCACAAATGTGCCGTAAAGCACGTTTGTGGCTCCTCAGGAGGAAGCCAGGCTGGCGCTCCAAGAAGCGGCAGCCTGCGGAGGCTGATGGAAGCCTCCGTGCCAGCTTCTCGCCAGCTCCTTGTGTTGGCTCAGATGAGCTGATGCAAGGACAAAAGGTAGGCGTGGGGGAGTGGGGAGGAGGAGGGAGGGCAATTGGCGGCCGCGGAGTGGGTGGAGCGGAAGGCAGGGCTGGGATCCGGCAGTTATGCTGGATCCCATCCCCCGTTCCCGGAGAGAATGGAGCAGCTTGAAGCCCTCCGCTCTCCTCAGACTTGGGCCACCTCAGGAGGTGGCGCAAGTCCAAGGAGACCCATAGGCACCAGCAGCCCTTACCCAGGAATAAAGAGGAAAGTTTCCCCTTGCCTCTGGTTAAGCCACTGCTGGCCACAATCCTGTGCTGGATATAGCGCAAGCCTCCTGGCTTGCCTGTTGCAGCGCAAGTTAGGATTGCGCCCTTTGAGCTTCACTCAATTACATTACATTACAAGAACCATCCCAACAGTCAATGGATTGACCACTTAAAATATCAAAGATGATTTGACAGGAAATCTACACTAAAAACAAATGCTACATTACATATTAAATTCCCCCCTCTACTGAGAAGAATGCCAGGAACATTACAAAAAAACACAAAACAGCAATACATAGTGGCTTGCTTGGCCACATGGACTCAGATATGGCATAATAGTACCAAAATACATTGGGGACTGTGATGGTCCAATGCAGTCCACGGGGGGGACGGGGATGGGGACAGGGGGGACGGGACAGGGGGACTTTCTAACATCAAGATTTACTGTCATCGGAAAGTGAGCTGAACCCTCCCAAAATCAGAATGAAACTAGGGGGCCCTTTCTGACCTCCATCTCCCTTAAATTTGAACTGTGCCTTGGGCTGCAGTCGTATGCACATTTACATGGGAGTAGGCCCCACTGAAATTTAATCAGTTACTTCTGAGTAGATAGATATAGCAAATAGGCACTGTACTGTTACGCTGCAATTCTAAACCCACTTACTTGGCAGAAGTGCCATTGAATTAAGTGATACTTACTTCTGGGTAGACATGCCTAGGATTGCACTCTTAGTTTCATACAAAACAATCTTGATGTGTTGGATCCTGGATATAAATAAATTGGATTTTTGGGTTGCTGCTTATGTACTGATGATAGATTAGTAGAGTTGCATTCAAATTGCAATATAGTTATGGATATGCTAGTTGGTCCCGCACAGATTGTGGACACTATATAATAGCAGGAATATGATGATTGTCAAGTCTTTGAGTCTCAAATACGCTGTGGGCAACTCGTAAAGTTTGCCCATCAGGACTTGAGTCAAGCCGTGCTGAACTCGCCCACCCCCGAAAGTAAGCCACCTTCCATTATTGCTACAAAAACGCAACACAAAATTTTCTGTTTTGTAACCAGGATATCAAACATATCAGCTTAACAATATTTGCCAAGCCTAGGAAGGATGGAGCCTTTATACTTATGCGGTCTACTTGGTGCCATGTCTTTCATGAACTGTGGATCCCAGAGACTTTGCTTGTTTTCACCTCCAATCATGGCTTGTACTCTGATGGATTTTCTGAGTTCTCCACATACTGAGCTCAAGAATGCTATCATCTTAATACAAAAGAAAGAAATATACAGTATATATTGTAACATCCTCAGCATCAGCTGAATCCTGTTCCTAAGTACAATGTTCACGTTGCATCTAAAATAAGTAAAGCGTTTTAAGGATTTGCAAGGCAGTAAGCTTCCAAGTGCTCAATTTCGTGTCTTGCGTAAAGTGAGACTGGCAGCGTCAGCTAATCCAAAGTGGAAAGTTGTCTGCCCTGCACATAATTCAGCACAGTTTGGCAGCATCAATTGCTAATCTTCGTTGGGAGCAGCATCCAAAGAAGAATGGCCACTAGATGTCTAGATCAGGGGTGTCAAACTCATTTCATACCGAGGGCCGAATGGCATTCATGATGCCTGCTGAGGGCTGGAAGTGATGTCGTTAGGCAGGAAGTGATGTCATTAAACAACTCATAACCAAAATTAAGCACTTTTTCTCACTTAGGAATTCATTAACTACAAATGACAGAAGAGAAAACACATAAATCTTTATCATATTTCAAGATATGGGAGAGCCCAATTTTCATGGGGGCTGCCCTTTTAGCAGTAACACCTCAGCACTTCTCAGCAGCTGAGAGCCTGAGGGACGGATAAAAAGCTTCCGCGGGCCACATCCGGCCACCAGGCCTTATGTTTGACACCCCTGGTCTAATTTTTCCATCAAAAATATCATGCAGCCACAAATAAGAACACGATACTGTAACTGCCAGCCTAGATTCTATTAGGGTGCAATCCTAACCCACTTTCCAGCACTGACCTAGCCTCAATGCAGCCCCAAGGTAAGATAACAAACATGCTCTTTCCTTGAGGAGGCCTCCTTGACTGCCTCCCCAGTGCAGGATGCAGTGTACGCCACACTGGCACTGCTATGTCAGTGCTGTAAAGTTGGTTAGGATTTGGGCCTGTGTTTTCTAAATTTAGCAACTGCGCTGAAGTAAGACGGATTTTGGGGGGTTCAGTTTTAGTTGTGTAACTTCAAAAAACCTTTGCTACATCTCAAATGTATGTGTGCCAATAAGGCAAGGATATTAATGCTCATAGATATAAGCTCACACTAAGCTATTTTGATCACAGCCTGGTAAATATTCAAGTGCTTTCAAAAAGAGGGGTGCTGAAATGCACAGCTGCTGCACAACATACTTTACAAGCAAGCAGTTCCAATGTACATGCTACCATCTATTGTTCTAGGCAGATGGAAATGCTCTTATGAACCTCTAATTGTAGCATGCCACATTTAAATATAGAAAGTACTGTGTTTCAGTGGGCCCACACCTACCTGACTGATCATTATCAGAGGAAAAGATGGTGAGGGTTGATAGTTGCTCTAACTCATGCCACTGAAGCTATGGGGCTCTGCAAGGTTCCACCTTGTCTCCCATACTTTTTAACATTTATGGAAGGCCATTAGAGAGGTCATTTGAGTTAAAGGATCAGTAGGCTGTTAACACCAAGTTCTGTTTCTCTTTTAGATCAAATTCAGGTGAAACAGTGGTCATCCTGAACAGGTGCTAGGAATTGGTAACAGACTGAACAAGGGCCAGTAAACCAGAGCTCAACCCAGAAAAGACCAAATAGGGTTGGCTGGGAAAAGAGCAAGACCAAGAAAAAAGGCATTTGGCCTGTTCTGGATGCACTCCACTGCCTCTAAAGGTTTAGGGCTACAGCTTAGGAGCAGCATTTCCATCTGGCTTTGCTGATGGATGCCAAAGTATCACCTCTAGCACAAAGTGCCTTTAACCAGCTTTGGCTGTTTCACCAGCTACAACCCTTTAGGGCTCAATCCTATCCAACTTTCCAGTGTCAATACAGCCTTGCCAACAGGGCATGCACTGTAACCTGCGGTGGCAGAGCAGTCATAGAAACCTCCTCAAAGGTAAGGGAACATTTGTTACCTTGCCTTGGGGCTGCATTGCTTGGGAAGTAGAATAGGATTAGGCCCTTAGAAAAACATTTTAAAAAATATCTAGATTAGACTATACCTAGGTTAGACTACTAATGCACCTGGTGCATGGTTGTCATTAAAGACTATTAGGATAGTACATCAGATTGGGTAGAAAAGATGTACAAGTGCACATGTCTCCCTATGTGAATCAGTGGAACTGGTCAGACATATCATCCAACCTGGTCCACAGTCAGATAGCATGCTGCTGCAAGCCTTCCAAAGGCTGGATGTTTTAAGAGTGTTGAACAGCCACTTAATCATGCATTGGAGCAATGGCATCACTCTTCCATCATGACTTGAACTACAACATTTATTCTCTTACCCCTGTTGAGCCCCAGCCTGCCCAATGGAGCTACTTGGATCTGTGCCAACTAAATTGCTGGTGCAAGTCCAAGAAGCCTCAAGTAGGGCTTTTAAGCTTGGGATGGGGATTAAGATATGGCAGAGGCCTCATCCATCCTGGTCTTGAACCTCCCCCTCCCCACCCTCATCGCTCAGCACTGTACTGACTGGCCCCATGGCCATTCCTCAGGATTCAGTGCCTTTCTGCCTGCACTGCTTACTTACAGGGTGTTGCAAAGTGCTTTATGGTGCTTTTACAACACCCAGCGCCAGCACTTGCCCAGCTTAGGATTGGGCCATTAGTCATTATAAAGTTCTTGTCACATCCGAGTCTAGACTCTTAATTTTATGTTGAAAATTTATGCTCCAGTAACAATCACTAATTAATCCAGTCCATGAGCCCAAAGAGCCCAAAGAGTCCATGCCTTGTGTGATAATTAGTACCTCTCACAAAAACATGTACTGTGTACTATGTGCTGCAATTAAAAAGATTAATTAGAAATTCTTCTTCTGTATCTTGCAGAGTAGCATGGATTACTCATTAGCACACATAATTAATGAACAAACCAAAAGGGTTACTTTAACAGCCAGACTAAAAATCTAAAAGAGTTAAATGGAATAAATAAATATTTTAAAACTTCCTCTTGTTTTTCAGGCTTGCCTTTCCCCCTTTCTACAGTATTCTCCCTTTCCATTTCTTAGATATACTGTAATTAACTGAAGCTGAAGAAGATCTGCATCGTTTGGTATGAAAGTTGGGACAGGAAAGTGACACACCTGTGCCTTCAATGCAGAGAGAACAGGTATTTAATTGCAAACATATCATACATTGCATTATGTAATCTGGTGTCACACAGATTGTGGATTCCTCCTATAGATAGATTCACATATCACGCTCAAGGGTCACTTCACAACATACATTTTACGGCTACAACTAAAATATTTTAAGTTTATATTGAAATATGTAAAATGTGAATTAGACAAGCGTGCATCACAGACACATTCACCAGAGACTCGCAACTGACTCGCCATTTCCCCAGCAACTATAACAGTGATTAAGAAGTGAAAGAAAAAGAACCCTACAAAAATGAGGAAAAAATTGTCACAAAACTGACAAGGCAGATTAAGCTATCTAAAAGTGACTTAAAAGAGACTTATTTAAAAAGACAGAAATGGGGATGACACATTTAGGATCAAATTAGGTGTGACCCTACACAGGTAAGTAGTTCTTCTGCATTCTGTTTTGTAAACATAAATAGAATGGGGACACTCAAACTCTCTCACATGGGTGGGGGCAAAACGTAGGGGGCTTTAAAACTTTGCCTTCCTTATAGTTCTGGCCCAGTTTGTCCCACCCCCAGCACACTATTTACTTTTGAAAAACAAAATATAGAAGGCCTACTTTCATGTTTAGGGTCACATCTATTTTGACTCTTAAGTTCTCTCTTAAAGCTTTAGAAACTTCAAGCAGTCCATTACACCAATATAAACCCAAGTTATGAAGTCAGTTGTTTCAATGAGCTTACAACAGTTTATACAACATAAAGCAAACCGTGCTACTTGCATTTGGCAGGATACCATAAAGCTTCATCACTGTATGTCCACAAACTCACATGAACAGCGGTTTGAAAATGTTTTGGGATTGGAAACGGCTCCAGAGACCAACAATGGTCTTGGAGAGCCAAGGACTCAGAGGAGCTCACACTGAGCTAGACCCTCAGATTCCAGACATCACATGAACATAAGAACAGCCCCACTGGATCAGGCCATAGGCCCATCTAGTCCAGCTTCCTATATCTCACAGCAGCCCACCAAATGCCCCAGGGAGCACACCAGATAACAAGACACCTGCATCCTGGTGCCCTCCCTTCTAACTCTCCCAACACTCAATTTTAGTGGATGTCCCCTGGTTCCAATGTTATGTGAGAGTGTAAAGAGCATCTCTCTATCCTTCCCATGCATAATTTTGTATGTCTCAATCATGTCCCCCCTCAGGTGTCTCTTTTCTAGGCTGAAGAGGCCCAAACGCCGTAGACTTTCCTCATAGAGAAGGTGCCCCAGCCCAGTAATCATCTTAGTCGCTCTCCTTTGCACCTTTTCCATTTCCACTATGTCCTTTTTGAGATGTGGCGACCAGAACTGGACGCAATACTCCAGTTGTGGCCTACCATTGATTTGTACAATGGCATTACAATATTAGCTGTTTTGTTCTCAATACCTTTTCTAATGATCCCAAGCATAGAATTGGCCTTCTTCACTGCCACCGAACATTGGGTCGACACTTTCATCGACCTGTCCACCACCACCCCAAGATCAGATCTCTCTCCTGATCTCTCACAGACAGCTCAGAACCCATCAGCCTATATGTGAAGTTTTGATTTTTTGCCCCAATGTGCATGACTTTACACTTACTGACATTGAAACGCATCTGCCATTTTGCTGCCCATTCTGCCAGTTTGGAGAGATCCTTCTGGAGCGTCTCACAATCACTTCTGGTCTTCACCACTTGGAAAAGTTTGGTGTTGTCTGCAAACTTAGCCACTTCACTGCTCACCCCTGTCTCCAGGTCATTTATGAAGAGCTTAAAAAGCACCGGTCCCAGGACAGATCCTTGGGGCACACCGCTTTTCACATCTCTGCATTGTGAAAATCGCCCATTGACACCCACTCTGTTTCCTGGTCTTCAACCAGTTCTCAATCCATGAGAGGACCTGCCCTCTAATTCCCTGACTGTGGAGTTTTTTCAGTAGCCTTTGGTGAGGGACCGTGTCGAACGCCTTCTGAAAGTCCAGATATATAATGCCCACGGGTCCTCCCGCATCCACATGCCTGTTGACCTTTTCAAAGAATTCTATAAGGTTCGTGAGGCAAGACTTACCCTTACAGAAGCCATGCTGATTCTCCCTCAGCAAGGCTTGTTTGTCTATGTGTTTTGAGATTCTATCTTTGATGAGGCATTCCACCATCTTACCCGGTATAGATGTTAGGCTGACCGGCCTACAGTTTCCTGGGTCCCCCCTCCTTCCCTTTTGAAAAACTGGTGTGACATTTGCTATCCTCCAATCCTCTGGCACTATGGCCATTTTGAGGGATAAGTTGCATACCTTAGTCAAGAGATCAGCAACTTCATTCTTCAATTCCTTACGTATCTTCATTCATGTATCTTCATTCTCCCACTGTCACGGAAATCATTCAACGCACACAACCCCAGCCTTTTGCTCACAAATTTCCTACGTCCCTTCATCTCATGCAATGATGCCTGGATCTTGGCAATCAGAGCTGCTTTCCCCAGCCAACCTAAATATTACCCTAAGCTGGCTCCAAACTTTCAAATCCCTAGTCCACAAACACATGTCCACTGATTTTCAACATTTTTTTTCTTTATGGCACACTGACCTCTATGGTTTTCACATCCTGTGATGTCACTTCCAGCTTCTAAAAGTCTCTTCTGGGTTCTGTGGCTCTATTTCTAGGGTGACTGTAGTAATAAACTGTCACTCTTCCTCCCCTGGCTGTAAGAGCCATTGGCTAGTATGGTGGGCATGTCAACTCTAAGGAACCAGCAGAGGAAGAGGGACAATTTGTTACTACAGACAGTTGCCTTAAAAACAGTCGCAGAACCCAAAAGAGTTTTTTTTTCAGAAATTTTCAACTACTGTGCTCCAAACTCCCACAGCTCACCTGCAGATCTTTCATGGCACACAGGTCAAAAATTGCTACACTAGTCTGAAGCTTTTTCTAGCTAAAGCTAGAGAAGGCTGCTATCACGTATACTATTGCTGTTGTCTCCTCTACCAGGCAAACATGCATGACAGCTGAACTCTGCAAAAGGAAGATGTAGTTTCCAGGGTGGTGGTTTAGAGTGCAGAACTGGCAAGGAACCATTGAAGTATCCCCTTTCCAATGGCTGCCTCTCTGTTCCAGAGTCCCCCTTTGCAAAGCAGTCAGTCTTGCTCTTAAAAAAAAAATCTGCCCGCAACAGTTACGTACATTTGCAGGTACTGTGTAGGTAGTTTCTCAGCCGACTTAATTCCTAATGAAAAATTCCTAATGGAAAAAAAGTAGCTGCAGTAGGCCACTTAAAAAAAAAGTTGGAAAATGGGTTGGACATGCCCAAACAACTAGTTTGACCCCCAGTTATATTTTCCTTTAGTCATTTTTAAACATACTTTTTCCAATTCAACATAATAGTGCTACGTAAGTCCTCCAGCAGTAGGGAATACACTCAAGGTCTGTTGCCTTTTGCATGATTCTTCGGCAATGCACATTGAACCTTAAAAAATCTTTTCAATAAGACTAAACACAGTTCAGTAGTAGAAAACATGCTTTGATTTCAGAAGGTGCGAGTTTCAATCCCTGGTATCTTCTAGTTGAAAAATCTCGAATAGTACAACTGGGAAAGACTCTGCCTGAGACTGGGAGTACTGCTCTCAAACACCACTGGGCCAAATGGTGTAACTTAGAACAGGTGTTCCTAAACTGTGGGTCATGACACACTGGTGGGTCACAGTTTGGGCCATCCCAAACTGATTCCAATGGCTTCAGTACTAGCCATTCCGGAAGCTGAATGACTAATCGGGAGCCTCTGGGGGGCTCTTCCAGATCATGCTGGGCTGCAGACCCACTCCCACACAGGCCTAAGAATGGCCCCCAGAAGCCTCCAGAAACAACTTCTGGTTTTTGGAAAACCGCTTCCTATTTGCTTTCCAAAACCAGAAGAGGCTTCTGGAGGCTTCTGCGAGTCATTCTGAGGCCCACAGAGGCTGACAGAGTGGGTTTGCAGCCCAATGCGAACTGGAGAAGCCCTCCTGGAGGTTCCCTTGGGCTTCCTCCAGCACCACCAGGAGTGTCACGACCCACTGCAGAGGATGAGGTGGGTTGTATTGCCAAAATGTTTGGGAATGGCTGACTTAGTATGAAGCCACTAAGTTTCACAAACCTTTGACTATTCTTAATACAGTGAGGCTGCAATCCTACACACACTTGCCCTGAAGTAGGTCCCAAGGAACTCAATGGGAATTATTTCTGAGTAGACATGTACATAATTGGGTTGCAGATGTTTTACAAGAATAAAACACTCAACTTTGAAAGTTTAAGGTTTAAAAAAAAAATGCAGTGGATGAACATCACATCACACTATATTTTTTCCCCAAGTATGCGGAATTATTAAGATTGCTCTTTTCTGGACACTTGGAGAAAAACAAAAAACAGGAAACAAAAAGAAGGCTTGAGCCTTTAATCTGCTGTCTAATGAGATGGTTCCTCAAACACATTTTAGGCTAATCTATTGATGCAACACTCTGCTAGCTGATAATGCTTGCCAAGTTCTTTTTTACTTCTTTACAGAATCAAGATACCAACATTCCTGGGAGGGCAGTGTAATCAAGTACTCCTCCCTCTCTAAATGCAGAGTTTTAAAGCTGAGTTGTATAAAGCAATTATACATTATAGATCAGCTAAACAGTTTGCTCAGCATGTCACTCAAATATGAAACTACTGCCCAGTTCAACATTTTGAAAAATCAACCTTACTGCATGAACAGTGAATGCACCACTTAAGATTTATGGCCTACAAGCAGGATGATTTAATTTAAATGTCAAGGGTCAGCTGTACAAGGTCATTTTTTAAAATAGCCTAACACAAACACTTCCTTTCGATTTATGTTGTGGAATGTTTTGTTGCCACTGCAGCAATGCAAATGCTCCACATTATATGCAATGATTGAAAGAAAATATTCTGAACAAATAGTTCAGGGACTGCAATTAAAAACTTTATACCACTTTCCAGGAATATTTCTTCACCTCAGTTTTATAAATCAACTTGCTGATAACCAATTAACGAACCTTGCCAAAGAATTCACAATACCAGCTGAGAAGGTATTTACTACATTCATGAGTATCTTGTCTGAAAAGTAAATATTTATTCAAAGATTTATACACTGCCTATCTTATGCTAGAGCACATGCCCAAGGCGGCTTACAATTTCAGAATGAAGCATACAATACAGAAAACAAGTTAAAAAGAAAAAACCATAATAAGGAGAATACAATCCAACGGGGGCGGTGCCACAACTAATAGAGCCAAAGCACTGCTACAGGGGCACATCACACAACCACAAGACAAAAAAGAAAAGTTTTGAGCTCTCGCTGCAAAGCCAAGAGGGAAGGGGTAGTTTTCAATTCCCCTGGTAGAAAATTTCATCACTGTGCCACCGCTACAGAGAAGACTCACTCCCATGCCACCATCCCTCTAACTTGGTGGTGGCACTTGAAGAAAGGCCCCTCAGATGACCTAAGACAGTGGTTCCCAACCTTTTTTCACTTGCATACCCCTTGACAGCACATTTCCATAAATTGTACCCCTCGTATTAGCAGAGTGTTTGCAATTAACATACTTGCTTTTTCATATATATATATATGTTTTCAGCTACTGATCCATAACTGATAATACACAAATTGATGACCAGAAACTAGCAGTTGCTGGGGCTTTTGCAGCCAGTTAGCTGCTTTTCTTCCTGCCTTCCCAGCCCCACAATTCCAATACAGACCTACCTTTTCCTGCCATTATTCAATTATTTTTCAAGTACCCCCCAAAGGTCCTGGCAAGTATCTCTGGAGGCACATGTACTGCAGGTTGGGAACCACTGACCTAAGAGATTGGGCCGGAATGTAAGGGAGAGGGCAGTCCCTCAGATAGCCTAGACCCAAACAGTGAAAGGCTTAAAGGTCAGCACCATGAAAATATTCAGCTAATGGGTGTTTCCATACTGACATTTGACAACTTTCAGCTACATCAGGAATTCTGAAACAGACAATTTTGTGCAGCCAGTAAACAGGTGGCAACTGCAATCAATATGTAAGAAATGTAAGACAGCGCTTAGAAAAACATTTTGAACTGCAAGGAAACCTTGAGAACTTTATATTAATTTACAAGCAGACACAAAAATATGGCACTTGTGCAATTATACAAGACACTCTTGTAATAAAGTAATATGCTACCAAAATGTATTTGGTTGGCCTCCTCTATGGGAAGTGCAGTCCGTATAACCCCTGAAACAACAATGCAGACAAATCCAGATGACAGATCAACTTGACACTAAAAATCACAATGAGATCCTCTTATGGGCCATACCAGTAGGGCAAACCTAAGAGTATGCTGAAATGGCTGTTGACATTTACAGCACAATCCTATCCATGATTACTCAGAAGTCAGTCCCATGGTGCTCCATGAGGCTTACTCCTAGGTAAGTGTGCATAGGACTACAGTCTGAGGGCCAAATCCTATCCAGCACCAGTGCAGCCTATCCAATTTTCCAGCACCAGTGCAGCCATGTCAATGGGGCATGTGCTGCATCCTGCAGTGAGGGAGCAATCATGGAAGCCTCCTCCAAGTAAGGGAACATTAGTCCTCTTTCCTCAAGGCTGCATTGTGGCTGCACTGGCACTAGAAAGTTGGACAGGACTGGGACCTTAGTTAAACTGGCAGATGTTCTCTTTGTGCTCACTAGTGGATGTCATAGATCAGGGACTGTCAACAGAAAAAATTCAAGAAGAGTGCAAGTGGATGAGGAAGGCAGGGTTCCTGAACTAAATACCTAGACTCAAGATGCCCTAATATAAACACTAATAATGCCAGTGCAATCCTGTTTAACCCAGTCATGCTGTTATTTGAACACCCTTATTCCTTCTTTTCAAAACTGCTGAACCAAATTCTCTTCATCAAGTCACACATGCAATTCCACTGAATCAATTATAATGCCATTCAAGACCTGTGCTTGCGTAGCTGCACCTTTACCATATCTCAGCACTTTTAGCAATGTCACCAACAACATGTTCTTGATTTGTGGAACTGATGCAAGAAGTCTGCTTTGAAAAGACATACCTTGAGGTTGCAATTTCCACTTTAGTTCTCGCCATGGCAGCTGCACGCTGGGCACCCTCCAGCGCTCGCTCCACCTTCTCTTTAGTTTTTGTGTTCCTTATCGGTATAAGCTGCTTCCTTATTCCACGGACCAAAACGTTGTTTTTATACTTTCCCTCTTCCTTGGTGTTATCTGGAAACATGGTACATCCATATCCATGCCTCTTATTATTTAGCCACTCTCCTTCATATTTCATGCCATTTGAGCGCTCGCTAATACCAAAACCACTACGCTTGTCATTCTTCCATTCTCCCATGTAGGTTTCTGTTGTGGTGGCATCAACATGGTCTTCTACTGGGCAATAATCACAGTCCCCATCTCCAAAACTAATGGTAGAATTGGCATCACTTGAACTAATTCTGCTCATTGCGGCATCGCTCCTGACAGAGCTACGTTTGCTAGAAATGGATGATTTTGATTCTGACTTTCTAAGCTTTATACTACCGAGAAGCGATCCTCTTCTGAACAGGCCTCCTTTTTTCTTACCACCAATACCTTCAAGATCACTGTGAAAATTCAACACAAACCCTCCTCTTGTTCCAGCTACACTGTCCGAAGTAGCATCGTGTAGAACAGTGCCATTGCTCTGCTCACTACGAAGTGAAGCCAGAGATGTCCGGAGGGGTGAACGGATCACAGTTGCCATGCCGTAGGGAACACTTTGCCGCATACCATAGCCATGCCTCATCCCTCCTGTCCACTGTCCCTGGTATGTACCTTTAAAAAAGTAAAGACGACCAATAAATACCTGACTTACATTTAAAGCATATCAATTGTAGTGAAGATTCATCTTTCGTATATTCATCACTAAAATATGAACACTGGAGTAAAAAGAAGCAATTTCTCGTTGTGAGTCATGCATACAGAGCAAAAAAACACGCAAAACGAGAACAGGCTAGATTACAGTTATCTGTAAACATTACAGTGAAAACAACTGTAAAGGGCAGTAGGGCTCAGTGACGTACACTGGGGGGTGCAGACCACACTGCATGACACCATGGGGGGGGGTGATAGCAAAAGCTCTAGAACCCAGGTTCATTTGCCCATCACACCTGGCTACCCTATTGGACTTCTCTGCTGCAAGCCCAGATCTCCAGATCCACATCTGCTGGGCTTCCTGAGGTCGAACCCAGGTCTATGCTGGTTGACTTGGCCTCCTGGTTGATTCGCTTTTGTTTTAAGCTTTCAGTAAGGCCAGATCTACCTGATAGGAGCAAAGAGATGGATGGCCAGGCAGACTGAGCATATGTAAAGCTCCAATGGTGGACATGGTGGGGGGGTGACACCATGTGTTACTGCACTTATGTCACGGAGCTCCTCAATGAAATAAAAAACCCAATGAGTGAGCAGTGGTGGCCAGTTTTTGTGTAGAGGGGGTGGGGCCTATTCTCCTCAGGTGCACATTCTTCTCTGTTCCCTAATCCAGAAGACTAGAGATAAAAGCATGCCAAGGTTCCAGGTTGGAGAGTACTCTGGAACCTCTCTCATAGTCTGGACTTGGTTAGCTTACAAAGCCACCCTCAGACTGGCAATGCTGAGGGAGTGCAAAGGGGAAGGGATTCAGAGCAGAGCAGTACTAGGTTGGCAAGCAGGCAACTGAGATAAGGCCAGGCTGCATTATAGCCAAGTTTCACAAGCTCTTCACTTCTTGAACAGACCCTATAGTGCCACTTGGAATACCTGTCTCACTGGTTATCAATCCATAGCCAGTCCAATTGTCCTTCAACAATTGTGTAGAGGAGGGAATTTCAGCAGGTGCAATTTGTCATCTGTGGAATGACAAGCTGCACCTGCTGAAATTCCCTTTTCTACACAATTGTTAAAGATCC
Source organism: Tiliqua scincoides (assembly GCF_035046505.1). Taxonomy (NCBI): domain Eukaryota; kingdom Metazoa; phylum Chordata; class Lepidosauria; order Squamata; family Scincidae; genus Tiliqua; species Tiliqua scincoides. The sequence continues at coordinate 36,725,003 of NC_089824.1, read as the reverse complement.
AGGAACCCTAGTTGAAAGGTTGGCCACCCCGTCCTAGAATAATGCTACACACTGTGCCAGAGGGACAGATCTCTCCTGTTTCCACAACTGCTTGAGGTTGCTGAAGTGCTGCATGGTATTTGCCATGGCATCCTGGTATATGGGATTTGAAGAGAAGAGGGAAAGAGTTGAATTGGAAGGGAAGAGGAGGGGAAGAATTGAATTGGTTTGCGGTTTTATGGGAGTTAGGACAGGCTAAATTTGAATATGCTTGGAAATATATTGAATCATATCCCAACTTTTTTGAGAAATGCTTTTTCTTATTTCTGAGCTATTCAGATGCAAGCCATGGGCGGATCACTTCCAATGGGTGAACAGGCAAAGAATCCTCTTTCTCAATTATTGTGTATGTCAATGGAATAAGCTTAGACACCTTACCATACATTTTAAAATATGGTCTTCCATTGAATGGCTGTATTAAAAGTTTAGGCAGCAAGACAATGCAAGTTTATCAGTTCCAAATGTAAAAATATTTACTAATTGATTCAACCAATATTATAACAGACTGAAGTCAAGTTAAATTTCAGACTTAAAACACATACAATTTTGTGACTATATAAATAATTAAAAAACATAACAAGCACACCAGTGCAATATGTTATTGTCTAGCATGCAAGTAGCTCCAGTTTACAAGGCAAAATGTATTTCAGTTCATACTAATCAGTGCTTAAAAAAATCTCAATACACCAATTCAACACTGTCACCCATTTAAACATTCATTTCTCTGTTTTCAACCATCTTTGATTCTATAATAAGTTTCAGAGATAATAGATAGATGCCCATTTAGTTTCTCTGCTTAAGCTAGTGTCAACATTCTATACCAAATAATTTAAAATAAACAAAATCTGAATCTTTGGTATACATATTCCTTTGGACTGTTATTTAGTGTTCAGAATTAATATCTGTTTTTCATTCTTATCTATTGTTTTTCTACTGACTTAGTAAAAAATGATTTACAGGCATCCCCCTATATCTGCTGGTCCCATATCCATAGTTTCATTTATCCATGGCTCCCAAATCTTCCCCCTATCATGCTTGTGACTCACCTATCTTTGTTTGCAAACACTTTGCAAAAGGCAGCTTTTTCTTCCTTTTGCTTTAGAAAAGGAAGGAGACAGCAAGAACCTAGTCTAGCATTTCTGCTGCCTGCCTCTGTTGTCAACTTTCTGTTTGTGTTCTCACTGTTGACTCCTCTAGCAGCTACAAGTCTAGGTTCTCTCTGTCTCCTTCCTTTTCCAAAGAAAAAGGAGAAAAAGCTGCCTTTTGCAAAGTGTGGGCAAACAAAGATAGGTAAGTTATGAGCGCGATGGGGGAGAAATTTGAGTAGGGTTTGCTACTATTCACGGTTTCAGACCTCCACAGTAGCAGTAGGAAAATATTCCCTCCGGATACGGGGGAGATATCTATATATGCAAAACACATAAAGGTATATTTGGTACTTTCCATTAAGTATGTGCATACTTATACAGAGTTTAAAAAGCATATTTTAACATGTGCACTTTTTCAAAAATGCTATAGATGAGCTGTTTGTAAATTCAGGCTTCAATTCTAAGCACACTTACTGGAGAGTAAGCCCTATGGAATATGTGGAACTTACTTCCAAGTAAATATGTACAGAACTGTGCTATAAATTGTGCAGGAGGATAATGGGAAGAATTGGCCTTTTGATTTTAAAAAACTGAAATTTTCCACTTTAAAAAATGTTTCTAGTAAATGCAGAGAATATTTTGAAGCATAACTCAAATATATATTAAAAGTTATGATTGATATATTAGCCAGCAAAATGATACACCGATTTTTAACCTCATTAATAACCTCATTAATTTCAAACAAAACACACACAAAAATGCCTTGACTTGAGCCTGGCAATATCATGCAGGCAAAGGGGGAGAAGATGCATAAACTTTTCCCCACCCACAGCTTTTTTGCCCCAAATCTTACTTCCCCAAGTAGGTTTGCCCTTGTGGCATTCAAAATACAGTGACAGCAAACATGCATTTGAAACTCTGGGGGAGCTTCGAGGGGGAATCTGGAGCAAAGAAAAAGAAGTTAAAAGTGTCTTCTCCATCTCTTGTCATTTCTCTGCTCCGAGTTCCTCATTCTCCAAAACAACTTTTTTTGCATTGTAGCAGATGTAGGAAACTGCTAGATGTATTTGCCTGTAACATGTAGTTTGCTTATTCATTCAGTGGCCTTCTTCATGCCATCTAACTCAATGGGACTTGCATCCAGAAAATATGCAGTTGATTGTATTATTAGGCTGCAATTCTGAGCAAATGGTCCTGAAAGCAACTTCTCACTGAAATTCATGGGCCTTCCAACTGAGTGAAAAGGAGCAGGAATGGGTTGCTGGATTATATGGACATTTCACAGCAACACTGTCACTGTGAATCTGGAACAATATTTATTTCGTTGCAATGAAAAACGTGTATAGTTATATGTCAAAGGGCACAAACCTAACAGGTCTACTCAGAAGTAAGTCCTATTTTGTTCAATGGGGCTTACTCTCAAGAAAGTATGCTGTGCAATTTTAATTGCCAAAGCAAAATTTTATTTACTTAAAATACTGTTATCTTGCCTCTCTGACTTCATGAGGTGGCTTAGGGATTAAGACTTGCAATGCAATGCACTTTAAATCAGAATTGATCCAATTATAGCCTCAGGGTGGAATAAATCAAGAGCAGCTTCACAGCTTTAAAGAAATTTCATCTGTGTAAATGGGAGGGGATCGGGCCTATTTTTGCTTTTTGTACAGTGCTCAAAATGACATAAGTACAGTATGTCAGTGAAGCAGTCTATCTGAACAAGATGTACTCTTAACTGACCTGAATGAACTTCTGTTTGATATCTCTTGCTATGCTCACTGCGATGCCACAAGAAACCCAGGATTAAGTGGCCAATATATTTACCATGGAACTTCTAGTAACAGAGCTAATCAAGAGTTTGGGTCAGCATAAATGTAAGGTATATATTGTGAAAACACAGCTAATTGCCTTTAGAATTACAACAGTGTGTTGGTCTCTTGAAATACAGAACTTGCTGTCCAGAGAAATGAACGCAAACTTTATTAAAATGTGAACAATGACCCAGAGCTTTCCAGATTCCTGCACTTTTCTGACCACTTCTAATCTCAACTTAAAATTGTTTTTGTATATTCTATTAATGGGCTGCTCAAGATTATTATTTTAGTCATACACATACTACAAAACAAATCATTCTGATGTATATATAAAAACATACTATGGTACTCAGTACACAGGAACCTATTCAGACAACCATGTTATCAGGCACCAACTGTCAAAGTGTGGTGAAATTCTCTTTACCACTTGGTAGCGTGATACAGATGACCTCAAGTGACCCTGGTGTGAGACATCTTTCCCTCTCCCAGACATTTTAGTCATCTGTGGGCTCTACCTTGCTGCAAGTTTTGTTGAAATCAACCGATACTCCTCAAGAAAGGAAAATGAGCATGTTTTATCAGCTACCCTTAGTCTGAGAAAGTGTCAGCCTTTTTTTTAAACTAGTAAACCATCTTGCAAAGTGTTTTTTAAACTGTATAATAAAAATTGAATAACTGTGTGCCCAATCCTATTCAATTTTCCAGTGCCAGTGTTGCTGTGCCAATGGGGTATTCACTGCTTCCTGTACTGGGAAGACAGTCTTGAAGGCCTCCGCAAGGTATGGGAACACTTGTTCCCTTACCTCAGGGCTACACTGCAGCTGCACCAGTACCAGAAAGTTGGATAGGATTGGGCCCTGCATAGGCTAAAAGCTATACAGAATTTCCTAGAGACATTACTTTATATGAACTGGCCAGAGACCACTTAAACCACCCTCTTAAGTTTAACCCAAACTATCTTTACTTTAACATTTTCAGGAGCTCAGTTCACATCACTGAGTTCAACATGTCTCTTCATCTTGTGTTTCTAAAGCAGGAGTGACCAAAAAGCAGGAGGCGAAGAGTGGGCTCTCCCCATCTTTTTCCAATATAGGCTTACAAGGGGATTCTAATGGGCTGTGGCAGTTTCTCTTGAACATCAAGCAATAAAGGGGTATGATACTCTGTATGCAGGCATGGAAAACCTGTGCAGATCAAGTAGCAAAAGGTGTTATAGCTCTGCGCTGTCCGCTTCTGTTTCAACTCCAGAAGGCAGCTCAACATCATCATCATCCCTTTGCTTGAAGTTACCAATAGATGGCAACCAGGCCCACCAATACATAGGAAAAAAACAAGGTGCAATATGGGTACTGCTATTTCTGGAGATGGAAGAAAGTTGAACTCTTCCAGCCATTGGTGTGTGGGGCAGAAAGAAACACCACACTTTGAGTGCCAAAGAAAAAGGACTTATCCCAAGCCTATCCAATTTTCCAGTGCCGGTGCAGCCATACCAATGGGGCGTGCACAGCATCCTGTGGTGAGGCAGTCACAGACACCTCCCCAAGGTATGGGAACATTTGTTCCCTTGCCTCAGGGCTGCACTGCAGCTGCCCAGATGCTGGAAAGTTGGATAGAACTGGGCCCTTAGGCAGCAATCCTTACTTGGATTGTAAGTCACCCTTACTGGGGAGTAAGTCCCATTGAACTCAGTGGGACTTCTGAATAGACATGCCTAGGATTGAGCTAGGCATGCACACTTTCCTGAGAGTAAGCCCCACTGAAGACAATGGGACTTTTATCTGAGTAGACTCTCTCCCTGGGTTCTCTGCCTGCAATTATTATTAACAGTATTTATATACTGCTTTTCAACTAAAAGTTCACATTCTTACCAGGGAGTAAGTCCCATTGGCTATAATGGTACTTACTTCCGAGTAGACATGCCTTGGAGTGGGACTGCAATCCTACCCACACTTTCCTGGGAGTAAGCCCCATTGGCTACAATGGTGCTTACCTCTGAGCAGACATGCCTAGGAGCGGGCTTGGACTGCAATCCTACCCACACTTTCCTGGGGCTAAGCCCCACTGGCTGCAATGGGACACGCCTCTGCTGGGGCTCCGTCAAAGGCAGAGCCCGGAGCCAGCCAGCCAGCCAGCCGCCCGGCAGGTGCGGAGCGCAGCCCTCCCCGCGCCCCCCAGCGGCCGCCGCCACTCACCGCCGTCCCCGTAGGTCTCGACGCCGTAGCCGTCCTGCAGCCCGTTGCTCCAGGTGCCCTCGTAGCGCGCCGGGGTGGCGAGGCTCTGGCGCACGCCGTAGCGCCCCTTGCAGCCGTGCGACCACTCCCCGCGGTACGCCCAGCGGCCCTTGGCCTCCACGCCCAGCCCGTGGCGCTTGCCCTGCGCCCAGTAGCCGTGGTAGGCGTTGCCGCTGGGCCAGGTGTAGGCGCCCACCACCTCGAAGCCGTGCGCCCAGGAGCCCGCGTACTCGCCCTGGCCGCGGGGGCCCGTGCAGATGCCGTGCCCGTGGGCTTTGCCGTCCTCCCAGCCGCCGCAGTACGTGCCGCCATCGTCGAAGTCGAACCTGCCGCCCGTCATCCAGGGACCGCGGCCGCTGCTCCGCTCGCTGCGCTGCGCTGCGCCGCCTCCCGCCGACACCAGTGCGCGGCGCGGCTCGGCTCAGCCCAGCCCAGCAGCGCTCCTCGGCTCGCTCGGCGCGCGCTGGCTGGCTAGCGCCCGCCCTCGCCCGCTCGCTCGCTCCTCCCTCCGCGCCCTCCTTCCTCGCCGGCTCCCACCCCGGGGAGGGGGCGAGGTGGAGCCCGCCCAGCGGGACAGGTGGCGGCCGGCCGGGGCGTGAGCGAGGGGCTGCCCCGCTGCCGGCGATGGAGAGGAGCGGCAGCGCGTCTTCCCGCCTGGGGTGCCCAGGTGTGCGGGCGAGGGCGCCGCAGACCTCGCCAGCCGGGCAGCGCTTGGACGCGCGTGCGGCTGCGCTCAGAGACTGGGGCTTCCTGGGAGTAAGCCCCATTGACTCTCATGGGGCCTACCGCTGAGTAGGCATGCATAGGCTTGGGTTCTGAGGCTACAGTCCTAACCACACTTTCCTGTGAGTAAGCTCCATTGACTCTAATGGAAGTTACTTCTGAGTAGACAAGCATAGGTTTGACTCTTAGGCTGCAATCCTGTCCGTTCTTACCTGGGAGTAAGCCCTACTGATTCTAATGGGGCTTACCTCTCAGTAGACAAGTATAGGATTGACTCATCCACACTTACCTGGGAGTAAACCCTACTGTAATGGGACTTACTTCTGAGTAGACAGGCGTAGGATTGACTGAGGCTGCAATCCCATCCACACTTTCCTGGGAGTAAGCCCCATTGACTCTAATGGGACTTACTTCTGAGTAGGCATGCATAGGCTCAGGCTCTTGGACTGTTAGCCTATTCCCACTTTCCTGGGAGAAAGCCCCATTGACTATAATGGCATTTACTTCTGAGTAGATATGCATAGGATTGGGCTCTTAGGCTGCAATCCTAGCCACACCTTTCTGGGAGTAAGCCCCATTGACTGCAATGGGACTGAGTAGGCATACATAGGATTGGGTAGCCAGACCCCCCCCCCTTGAACCTCAGTGCAGCTCTTCTTAGATGATGCCCTACCTGCTGAGTGCACTTTTTGAAGCAACCAGTCATTTCTCAAATGAGAGGTTCGAAGTGTTAAGCAAACCTGAGTGAAGCTCTGTCCTGCTGCTTAATCCCTGCTGTGAGTAATTGGTAGTGGTGAAAGAAATGCAGGGTTAGCAGTGCCAAGCTGTCAGTGACCTACCCCACTGAAGCAACAAATGCAGCCCAAAATAAGGGAACTCACAATTCCTTACCTCCAGGTGGCCTCCATGACTGCCCCCACACCACAGGATGCAGTGCACACCCCTTTGGCATTGCTGCATTAGCGATAGAAAGTTGGGTAGGATTGGGCCCTAAATCTCTTCAGACTATGGCCTGGGGAATGTGGGGCTGGCCCTTCTGATGGAATGGTACTCCAGGCAAGGGGTGTCTCTGGCACTGCCTCCATTTAGTCAACTTCTGACTACAGTAATTATTTTCTTCCATTTGCATGACCTTGATGTACAATCTGCAGGTATCATTTTCTGTATCTCATATGACATAATTATATTTGCATGTGTGGCTATAGAAATCCATATTTGCCATGCTGTGTGTAAGTAAACAAAATATTGTTTCCTCTATATAGATGTTTGTTTTACTTAAACTAAGTGAAGTACTTCCCCAGGCCCAGTGCCCCAGTAATGTCCTGGGTCGTCTGCCTCTAACTCTAACCCCTGGTGGGGACTTCCACAGCCAACCAATCAACCTTCATGCAAGCTTAAAACTAGTATAGCAGAAGGGAGAGGTACTCCCACCTTTCTTCCTACTGGACTTATTTTCTACTTCAGGGGTGTCAAACTCATTTCATGCAGCCAGCCAATAGCATTCATGATACCTGTTGAGAGCTGGAAGTGATGTCATTATGCAGGAAATGATGTCATTAAGCTGGTCATGACCAGAAATAATGAGTTCCTAAGTGAGAAATAACCTTTTCACTTAGGAACTCATTAGCTGCAAAAGGCAGAAGAGAAAATACACAAATCGTGATCATATTTTCAACATATGGAAGAGCCCAGTTATCATATGGGCTGTTCTTTCAGCAGTGTCTTCTTGTTGGCATCCTTCAGTCTCTGAAGACTATGGTATCGTGCTCTGAATAGTGTTCTGGAACAGAGTGTCCTCTCCAGTGTGCGAAGCCTGGGTAAAGTAGGTATGGAGGATAGACTGTTACCCATGCAGCAAATCCCCCTCTCCACGTCGCTGAAATGGTCCAATGGAAAGGCAGAAGCCAATATGGCTGGTTCCGGTGGCGTCGCAGGAGTTGCCAGAACGGGACTGTGTTCAGCCATGAACTGCCTCAGGGACTCTGGCTCCGGATTTTGCCTCGAGGTTGATTCCTGAAGCCTTTTCCATAACTGGATGTAGCCACAAGGCAGTGGAGGTTTGGGATCAGAGTTTTCCTTCTCTCAGATGAGCTGCCTTCCCAGGCTAACGCGTCCCATCTACCCAGTGGCTGTTTAGTCACCTCTTATGACAAGTACAGCCAAACTGAGGGCCTATTCTTATCCCCAGCCCCCAGGTATCAGCAGTGTGATACCTCAGCAAAGCTCAGCAGCTGGTGGTGGTGCAGAGAGAGCCCAATAAAAAGCTTCTGAGGGCCACATCTGACCTGCAGTCCTTATGTTTGACACCCCTGTTCTACTTTCAGGGAGTAGCATCTTAAGGAACAGGTGTAGAAATAAGGTGGCATCTTGCATTTGGCTGCAGTGTGCAACCTCATGCAGAAGAAATGGTGCAACAGTGATGTACTATCAATTTTATGTGTGACTTATGTTGTTTGCGCAAGCCCAAGGCTGAGTTAGGATTCCATTTGGATTTATGTGCACAAGGACTTCACTATCACTTCTGCATCCTGAAGCCCCCTTATGCATGTAGAGGATGCAACTTCAAGGATTAATTTTTATAATGGAAAGCATTCAACAATGGCATTATCAACCTGCAGTCTGTCGTGATACCTTTGATCTTGTTCCCTCAGGTCTCTGCCACTTCCTTTTCAACTCAGTCTGCCAAATATGTAGATCGTATCCAAACATTTCCAAGGTTAGGGTTGCTGCCTTTTTTCTTGGCAAAACTCCCATACTCTTATTAGGTATGTGACAGCCAAAATGTGTTAATATCTTCATTAGGATTTACTCTAAACTATCACAAAGTAGTAAGTGAGCTTTTGTGTTTTCTGGAACTTTGCCAGAAATTCACCAAGGAAGACAATTTTCAATGTGGAAAAGAGTTGCAGATCTAAGAAAATGTGCAGCTGTTGATTTTTTAAAAATCTGTTATAATAATTTTACAGGTGTCTATGCCTTATCATAACATAGTTGGCAGTCATTTTGTGAGTCCTATCTCAAGCAAAAGTCTGCTTTTAACATTTTCAGTAGCAAGACGTGCTGATCAGAATGATAAGCTGAATGCTCACAGCAGCTGTAAAGAAACAATGAAATTAAAAAAAGAATAAAACTGTTATCCTATACAACTGGGAGTAAGTCCTGTCAAACCCAGTGGTTGTGTTCTATGGTCAGTACAAAATAAACTGCTTACCTATTTGTGTTTAACTCAGTGCTACTTCCTTCTCATAAACATAGGATTGCACTGCAAAGCTTGCTTTTTTTTTTTTTTAACTAGAAGTCAAGAGTAAATGCAGCTGTTGAAAGGGAAGCTTGAGGAATGGGTGACAGAACAATAGAAGAGCACAAGAGAGGCAATGGGATGCTAAAAGGAAAAGAGGATAAATATTACAAGGAGAGGGAAAAAATAACTACAGGAAAGGGGGCCTTGGAGATACAATGGAATCACATGTAGGTTGTCATAGGAACCAGAAGGATTGAGTGTTCAGAGTGGGATGGCAGTATCACAGCCAAATGACAGCCCTATAAGTGGAATGACAGTCCCCTCCCTGTCCACCTTCCCACAAGGAGGCATAAGAGGGTGTCTGGTAAAATTACAGTCTCGTACAAGGAATAACCATAGAATCAAAGTTGAGTGTATGCTGCTGAATGGCAAACAGAACTGATGGAGTGGTTGGACAAGAATGTGGACTATGGACCAGGAAGTCCTCGATTTATTTCTCCATGCACTTCTGGAGTCCTCCATAAATGGGCTAATTTCCGGCCATAAACTAAGACAAACTACAATAGATCTTCTCTGAGATCCTCCTGCAATATGAGGATAATAATACCAACCTAGCTTAATAAAAGCTGTTGTGAGAACAATTTGTAATGAATATGATTGAACACCTGAAATATTAATGAAGTGACATTCCCTGAAGTTTTGTGAACAACAGTTGCATAGGTGTAAACTGGGAAGCAGCTTCCTACTATTATTCTATTTACATATACCATTGTTAAATACACTGGGTTGGCTCCTAAACTGGCTTGCATGAATGCACAGCACTTCTATTTATACAAGGAAACATGCAATTTTCACCAGTTCCCCCTCCTGCCTCTTGAAGTCTGTGCCATCCTGCTGTGGGAGTTCCCTAATCCTCAGATGTGCATTACCAGGGGCAGTAGGGGGAAGGGAAGCACCGGTGAAAATTGCCCTCGCTTGCCACAATAATTGCCTGTATTCACACAAACATCAGGATCCAACCCACTGACTACATAGGATTCCACTGATGCATTAACGTTTTTGCGAATTGTTTGACTTTACTGTCCTGCAGTTTGTATGAACTTTTGGTTAGCCGTATAGATGCTATTCTTCCCCTTGTTTGCCCCCATATGTACATTATGCTGAAGAAGAAGAAGAAAACCCTGTGACTGTCCTATAGTCCCTTGCAGCTGTGAAAGAGTGTCCCATTAAGAGTTGTGCAGTTCCATCCTTTCTAGGATGGAAGGACATGAATGTTGATGTCCTATGGAAACTTGCCATTACGTACTGCCAAGAGCCACTGTATCCAGGAGGACTCACTTCTAAGCAGAAATTCTTAGGATGGTGTACCCTACAGCTGCATATATTAGTTCATTACATTTGCAAGACATTTGTTGCTTACAAAAGCTACTTGTATGTGTTATGAATAAAGCTAATACTCAGTTGTATAACACTTGGTTACACAGAAGGCACATGAACAGATATGTGCTCTAGTCATTGAGCCCAAGTCGTGAGTTGAATCAATTTGTGAGTCATAGCATGTGCCCATTGTGACTTGACTTGAAAAAGTTCAAGTTCTTCAAGTCGCAAGTCTGAGTCATTTCGAGTCATGAGTCACAAGTCCTTAAGCAAAAATGAACAGATAAAAGGAAGATGGTCTTAAAGTGTGTAAGTAAGCAAGGCTTGTGTGCTACAAGGCTCTATTTTACCCCCCCCCCCTGCTGTTTAATATCTGTATGAAGCCACCAGGAGAGGTCATCTGAATATTTGGAATAGGCAGTCAACAATATGCTGATGACAATCGGCTCTTTCCCTTCCAACTGATTCCAAGGGGACAGTCAAAGTCCTGGATAGCTGCTTGGAGGCAGTTGGGAGCTGAATGTGGGCAAGCAAGCTGAAATTAAATCCTGGTAAGGCAGAGGTTCTCCTGGTCCAGAAATCCATGATGCAGGTATCCAACTACCATCGAGTTCTGAGTTGCACTTGCTCTGAAGGAGCAGCTCCTTAGTCTCGGGGTTTTCCTGGATGTGCAGCTGTTTCTGAATTCCCAGATGGGAGGTGAGTCTTTGCTCAGCTTTGGATGATCCTACAGCTGCATCTATACCCAAATCATTCAATCCTGACCACCATAACTGGGCCTATTAAAAAAAATGTTATTGACAAGAAGACGGCAAAACTGACTCTAATTGTAACTGTACATGCAGATATCATGCCGTCCTTCATTCTTGCCACTGTCCCCCACATTCAATATTGAAACTTTTTTCTTTGACAAAAATAGCAAAAAATATGGATTTAACCACATTGTTCCCATGCAGATTTGTGATTTCTTCTAATTTGTTTTAAAATTGGGGTTCTTTGATGGAATTGGAATTTAATCAGATTTGCTTAGCCTGAAGTGCAGTTCCTGACAGAAAGAAAGGAAAAAAAATCCTAATCACAGCTGAAAGCATTGACATGCATTAACTTAACAAGAGAGCATACACACCACTGCCCTCAGGCTTACAGAAATGTGCTGGCAACCAATCTGCTTCAGTGCTTATTTTGTACTTCAAATAACCAGAAGAATCTGCTTTCTAATCTAGAAATATGGCATGTGTAGGGGGCTGCAGAATGAGAACCATTTTACAGCTATGGATTGAAAATATTCTTCCTAAGGAAGTTATAAAAAAAAAACCTGTTAAAATTCTCATTACTTTGGCAAATTGAGGATGCATTGACACTGTGTCAAACTAGGGGATCCAAAGCGCCTCATATCATAGAAGTGACAAATCCATTGCACTGATGTTACTCCTATGAATTATTCCTTTATATTTTACATAAGTGTATTTCAAATTAAGATGAAGGGTTTTCTTTGCTATTTAGTTCAGCACTCATTCATCTGTACACATGGTTGTTAACTGGTATACAGGCTTAACAACCGTTCACTTAACAACAAACCACATATATGACAATATTACTAATATTCCAATCCTACCTAAATCCCTCCCCACAGATGCAGCCGAGCCACTGGAATGCACGCTGCATCCTTCTGGGACAGACAGTCTCATAAGTCTCCTCCAGGTAAGGGAACCCTTAACCAAGTGGATAAGTCCTCACTGCCTTGCTGGGTCTATGTCTACTCAAACCTGGGCCAGCAATTTGGCACCAATCTTAGTGGACCCAGGAAGGGGGATAGGTGGCACTGCTGCTGTGGATACTGCCCCCTTCCCAGCCTCCTCCACACCCTAGTCCTCCACATCTCATTCTGCCCACCCCTGTGTTGACTTACTTGAGAGGCCGTTGGCACATGGCTGCTTGCCACTTGCAGCAGTGGTCCAGCTGCACAAAATGGTATATCACCTTTTGCAAGAGCTGTAAAAGATCTTGCAGTGCTGGAAAACTAGTTCTGGCAGTACAAGGCCCTAACAGGAGTTGGGCCTAATTGGGATAAATTTGGGCAAGGATGATTTCTTACTAGTTCTCTATACTTTTCAGAAGACTATGGAGATCTGAGAAAACAATGTCCAGTAGTTAATTAAATTAGCAGCAAGATTGTTATAAATCTAGAGAATCTTATTTGCAATTAACAGAAAGAGAATTGCTCTGGATTCCTTTCCTGGAAGTAAGTCCTATTAAGCACAATAGAACTTTCTTCTGAGTAGACACACACAGGATTGTGCTATCAGTTTTTACAGTATGTGGGTTCAGCAAACTGAAGGGTGGCTGTCAAAACAAGTTAGTCAGGTGTTTTATGTAGTAAGTTTCATCAGAGGCTCTGTTTTAAACAGACTCACTCACAAGTAATTGCTACCACAACCAAGGGAACTTAAGCCATTTCTGCCCAATGTTGCATAAACGCAACAGAGATCAAATGTGTGCACCTGTGGGCTGGACAGAAACAGGATAAATTTGTTTGCTTAGGTCAGTGGCAAAGGAGTTTGATGTTCAGTAACTGGCATTGAAGCCATTTCTGCCCAACATTGCATATAAGCAACAGGGATGTATTAGCATCACGGAAGATCTGGTGAGGAGGTAGGATGTGGTGTCAGCAGTGGCCCCTTTCAGGGTCAGGCCTGGGCATTCAGCAGAGAGTGTGCTGCACAGCTGCAGCCTCTTGAAGGTAACAGGGCCCTCAGGCATAAAAGCACCTGATGAAGGGAACATTTGGTGTGGGTAGAAGGAGGAGAGGCAGATTGGACTGAAGAACTGATGGCTAATGGACTACTGAAACTGTGGCTGGACTGATTGGTGAATGGATTGTGGAGACTGCTGGAGACACTGAAATTGATGTTTAGCCACCATGCCCAAGACTGGCAGAGGACCAACTTGCTGCTGTAGTGGTGGGAGGAGCTGCTGGTAGGGTAGGGGAGGTTAGGGTACGGGAGGAAGGAGGTCTTCTGCAGGTAGAACAGGCTAGCCACTCTGGTTGTGGGGTTAAGCAGTGCTGCAGGGCAGAACTAGGGTCATTCTTGGGGAAAGAAGGGGAGCTAATGAGCTCAAAGTAGGCATAATTCAAGTGGGCTTGGACTGGGAATCTGGCAAAACAAGGGATCAGCCTGTGGGCTGGGCAGAAATGGGTTAAGCAGTGCACTGCTCTCAATCTGCAAAGCCAATGCACTTTCAAAGGAAGACTTGTTCTTTCTATTCTCTGGGGGGCTGTCTCTCATTGCTAATAAAGAGGAACTGAGAGCAGTGCCTCATACATATCAGGGGGCCTCTTTCTATTAGTTGTTCTCAGTGCTCTTTAGGTAGGCTTCAAAATGAGCTTACATTTTAAAGAAGTTTTGTGAAGTGTTGGATGTACAGCAGACCTTTAGGGTCAGAAAAATGTATGGCCAGAGTTACTGCATACGAACCCTTTAAATAGAGTGAGCTCTTGATTCAACAGATCTTAATTTAACAGACTTTGAAAACAACAGGCATTGTCTGCTTTTTAAAAATGAGTCATATATGTTTTGTGCATGTGCATTGGCATAAATGCACTTGGATTTAAGGGACTTCGGGCATTAACAGATACTCTTTCCCCACCCCCATCCTTTTAGTCTGTAAAATTGAGGGCTTACTGTATTGTAAAATCCCTACATGGACAACATTTCCACGTAAAATATAATATCCATCTTCCCCAAAGAGCACAGCATGACAATCACGCACCTATGTCCAGAAGCTACAACCAAGTGTAACTTCATAGTGCATGTATATACAGCAAAATAGATGGGCATATCCCTCTTATGAGGGATAATCTTCACACGGATTGCATGCTGTTTCCCACACAGAAGAGCTAGCCACAAAAGGCTTTTTTGCAATGCTTGAACCACCTTTGAGAGTCTGTGTTCTGTGTGTAACTAACATGCTGATACTGACTTTATACAGTCTGCTAAATATGACTGCCAGCCAAGATATGGTAGGTGACGATAACCCAATACAGCCTTGAACCCATGTGACCTAACACTTGAGATTAGCTGTATTTTGTAATGAAAGAACCAGCTGAGAGGTATATAATGTCTGAATATCAGAAATGCATTTCAGTTCCCACGAGGCTTTGTTATAGTATACAGGGGAGAACCTATTTTTGTATATGGGTGGGATATTTGTAAAACCGAAGTCTGGTGCCTGCTAGCTGTTTCCCTTGGTGTAAACTGTACATTTTGGTTCATCCTCTCTTGCGAGAAGTGAGTGTTGAAAGACGAAGGGACAGGCTATGTCCTGCTGGTGCCAAGGAAAGAGGAGGCCTCATGCTGCTCCCAGAATAGCAACAGCCATAAATATGGTCATGCTGCTCCTCCACTCAGAGACCCAGATCACATTCCCAGGACCCATCGGGGCCATTGGCTGCCAGGCATGAAAAGGCTTTGATAAAGCATTTGCAAATGTAGCTGTGGTTAAGAGAGACTTTATTCCTGTCCTGATCAAGCTGACATCAAGTGAAAAGAGAGGAGGGTGTATGGTAGGCTCCCTGGGCCATATATTCCAGCAGCAGCTGACTCAGTGTTTCAGGATATGGAGCATGTTCTGCATGGGAGCTTGGTGTTATTTAAGGCTCTGACTGAAGCATGCAACTCCTCGCATAATGCAAATGGAAGGCTTAAAAGACATTTTTGCAAAGACTTTCTTTGGTGTTATACAGTCCACAGTGGAGGTACCAACCAAGCACAAAATGAAGCAGGGCAATCTCCATCTTTCTGTGTTTCATTCCTCTTTCCCATTAATTTAAAATATCTTCTCAAATGATACAGCACTGTATTCACCCTGCATGCACATGTATTTGTGGCTATGTTTTTCAGATGGCGAGAAAATACCTTCTGTTTTTCTGAGAGAGTTTTTCTTCAAACCTCCTGAGAAAAGTCCTAAAAAAAGAATTAAGGTTTTTTTTTGCAGATATGTTAGAAGTGGTCATTTAAACTGGAGACTTGTTTATGTGGAGTCCTTGGAGAAAAGGTTAGACCAGTGAATAGCGTGCTGGATTTCAACAGAGGCTCAAATCCTTGCCCAGTCACAGTGGTTGATAGCCCAATCCTAGTTATGTCTATTCAGAAATAAATTCCATGGGGTTTAATGAGACCTACTCCCTGGTAAGAATATATAGAATTGCAGTCCTAGGTAACTTCTGAACCCTCAACTTCTTTCATGTGGATGGGCAGCTTAATTTTAACTAACTCCCCATGCGGCAATGCACCAATCTGGGGTTTGTTGTAATCTATGAGGGTGCTTCAAGTTCTAAAGGCCTCCTTGGAGTAAGGGAACATTTATTCCCTTGTCCTGGGTTAAGCCCCTGCTGGGCCACAGGGTCTGTTCACACCTGCGCCAGCTCCATAGCTGGCACAAGTCTTCGTGTGTATTGGAATCATGGAAGATCTGACAAGGAGGTAGGATGTGGTGTCAGCAGTGGCCTGGGCATTCAGCAGAGAGTGTGCTGCACAGCTGCAGCCACTTGAAGGCAATAGGGCCCTCGGGCATGAAAGCACCTGATGAAGGTAGAGTTTGGTGTGGGTAGTAGAAGGAAGAAAGCTTGAGGAAGGGGAGACTGGAGACATGGACTGAGGAAGTAATGGAACTGCTGATGGACTGATGTGTGAATGGACTTTGGAGACTGCTGGAACAGACTGCCGGAGACACTGAGAGTGGTGTTTGATCCTCAGCAGGCCTTGGGCATGACAGCCAAGGTGCGGCTATAGTGGCAGGAGGAGCTGCTGGCAGGAGAGGGAGGAAGGAGGACCTCTGCAGGTTAAACAGGCGAGCTACCCTCATGGTGGGGTTCAGCAGTACTGCAAGGCAGAACTAGCCTCATTTTTGGGAAAGAAGCAGCTAATTAGCTGAAAGTGGGCATAATTCTCTAGGCTGAGCTTGGCCTTGGAATCTGGCAAAACAGTGTGGACTCATGAAGGGGGATCAAGGCCAGGAAGGGGGTTTGAATTTGGTGGCGGCTGCTGCCACCAAACCTGCCCCCTTCCTAGTCCCAACTCATCTTCCCATCACTGCCTGTTCCTCTCATCCCTGCCTCTTTCTCACTCCCTACAAAGATTTACTAGGCTGGTGGACAGGTGTGTGGAGTTGGCTGCTTGTTGCTTGTGGCAGCAGCCAGCCTGTTCACTCTTGTGTGTTCCTTTTTGTGACAGCTGGACCTTTGGGTCCAGCAGTGTACAGTACCAATAGGACTGACCTGTTAGTGGCCTATTTCACAATACTGCAGTGAAAATAGTCAGAAAAATTGTTATCCTTCTTAATCCGTAAGTTATTCTTCGGGTCAAAACACTTGTGATATTAGACATGTTTGCTTTCCTATCTAGGTCCTTTCTTCCCACAACCCTGTGAGCCTTTTCTTCCCCTTTTCATTTTTGTCAGTAGTGGGATGTTTCAGACGCACTGTATTCAGTATTGGGTTTTCCAGTCATGGACTGGCTATAAATTAAATTAACATTAACTACAACAAAGACTATTGAAATAAATACAAACATTTATTTTTTAAAAATCCAGTTTGGACCAGTCCAGAATACCCCTTCCTACAGGATCAATATGATATGGCCAGAGAGGAAGCCAATGAGAAGCTATTATAACTTGTGTACCTGAGGGGAAGTTCAAGGGGACAAATGCCCTGGTGTGCCACGCCTCTCCCACCACCTGTTTTTTCCCCAGGGCTTTCCTTCTGTGGCCTTCAGAGGGTACCAAATACAGGAAGTGTTATTTTTAGGCCTTCAGGAGGCCTCAGAGGGAACTTCTGGGGCCAGGGAAGCCGTGGATGGCCTCCTTGGCCCTTAGAAGATCTCCAGACGTGCCCAGTGGAGGGTGGAGCAGCATGAAGGGATTGTACTTTGTGGACCTGCCCCATGTGGCACAGGGGCCAGGATCGCAATTGATGATTACACCAAAAGGCATCATCCAGGGCAGTGTTTCTCAAACTGGGTCATGAACCAATTTCAGGTAGATCCCCATTCATTTCAATTTTTATTTTTAATAGACTTGATGCTACCATGGGATGTGACTGCATTTGGGGAAATTTTACAGACCTGTACTTTTAACAAGCTACTATGTATATTCTTTTAACAATGATAGTAAATGGGACTTACTCCTGGGTATGAGTGGGTAGGATTGCAGCCTAGGACTGTTAAAAATTTTCCTGCTTGAAGATGTCACTTCTGGTCATGACATCATTTCTGGTGGGTCTTGACAGATTCTCATTCTAAAAAGTGGATCCTGGTGCTAAATGTGTGAGAACCACTGATCCAGGGATTTAAAAGACAAGGTAATGTAGGAAGCTAGCAGCAGTGCCAAGCAGCTGGCTCTCTCCTGCTCTGGGACAGCAAAAGCCAATGCAATGACTTGTCAGCCCTGGTGAATATGCATGTGTGAATGTGAGAGAATGGTTGGCTAGAAAAGCATATGTCTTATTACACTCTTAGCTTGTTTTTTTTTGTGCTGAGGGCTGTATTCAATAAAATCTGTTTGTAATGAGTTTGTTGCATCACAGTGCTCCCTAAGAGCAGCGCCATTGGGGAGGGATTCCCTGAGGCCTAGGCAACTCTCTTGTCACTTTCTCCTGGGATGAAACTCAGGCCAGGTCAGTTTGCCATCTAAAAGAAACAGCAAGAGTGACATTTTGTGTATGTCTTTTTCAATTAAACAGGAAGTGTTTTAAAGAAAAAGGAACAGCAACACCTTCCATTTCTGTGCTGCTCTTTGATATAAATACATTACAGCCTCTGACATTAATCAGAGCAATAAGAAATACATCAGAGGTAGGAAGCCAGCCAGAGAGGCAGTCTCTTTGATAACGAAAGTGTGAAAGGATTACTGAAAGAGAATAGGGAGATAGCAGAGAAGTGAGCTGAAACTGAATGAATTCTTTGTGATAGACTCAGTCTACACATTATGCCAAGGGAGGCAATAAGCTTGGTGATGGAATTCTGGACTTTTCCATTTCAGGTGCAGGGTCATGTTTTTAGATTGCTTCCCCTTACAAAAAACAAAAAAAAAACCCTATCTCACTGCATTGGAGAAATGGTTTAGTGCAATTTTCTTCCTGATTTGATGGTTTACCATATGCAGGATGTGTTTTAAACAAATAATTAAAAAAAAGTTTCACTGCCCTTAGCCGGAAATGGAGCAGTCCAGAATTCTACCACTCAGCTTACCACCACAGTGGGTAATGTATTGATGGATTCTTAGGGCCCAATCCTATCCAACTTTCCAGTGCCGGTGCAGCTGCAATACAGCCCAGCCTTGCCTTGTGGAGGCCTCCATACTACCTCCCTCTACAGGATGCAGCGCACACCCCATTGGCATGGCTACACCAGGGGTGGAAAGTTGGCTAGAATTTGGCCCTTAAGCTCTTGTTGGGAAGTCACTGAACATTGATCCACCTCTGAATCACTTTCTTTCTCAGAAAGTGTCAAAAAACAAAAAAAACTAAGCTGCAACCTTATACACACTTTCCTGAGAGTAAGCCCTATTCAACAAATTGGAGTTATTTCTGAGTAGACATACTTTGGATTATGCTGAAAATCAAGTAGAGGTAACAAGGTGTGATGTTTTAGGGCTGACACATTAAAAAATCAGCAAGTCACTGAATCTGAACATGTGTACCCAAGCAGTTTTGAAGAATTCAAATGTGAAAGTGAAATTCTTCCAACCCAGATATGCAAATTGACCTCCTTCCTGGAGAACAGGAAGATAATTGATAGAACTCTAATTTTTAAAATAAGAATCAAAGAATATCCAGGAAATTACAGGCCTGTGTTAGCCTAATGTCTATCCTGGGTAAATTGGTGGAAAGCATTATTTAAGCTAGAATTATGAGGCTTATAAAGGAACAAAGCTTGCTGAGAAGGAATGAGCTTAGATGGCTTTAAGAGGGTTTAAAAAAATGTATGGAGGATACATCTATTAGCTGTGGTTTACAAGCTCAGATGTAATATGCCAGCCTAAGACTTCCTGGCACCTGAGGCAGCATGCCCGCCTTGCCTGGTGACTTACAGACTTGACTCAAGTTGTGAAAACACTCGTTTTCCGAGATTCGTGGGAACTCATGGGTGACACTGTCTCGGGCACTGACTCATAATGCAGTGCTCTGACCAGAGAAGAGTCAAAACTCGTATAAACCCTGCTCTTCCAGATGGACTCCTTCACAGCATGGTTGTAACACAGGGCATACAGTTAGCTTCATGCTCTTATTTGTATCAGTTACAAGGCCAGGATTTAAATTTCTCCCTGACTCTTCATACCTGCATATTTTCATTGAGAGGAGAAATCAGTAAATGGTACACTGGTAAATCTGAGCAGCAGGTGTGGTCTGGGTTTGGGGATGGAAAGGCTGTTTTTATGAATTGGTTATGGTTTTATGGATTTGTGGCTGTAAAGTGCTTTGACCTTCTGGATATATGAGACAGAAGATTTATAATACTAACTAAACACCATTCTATTTAAGTTAGAAGTTACTGGAATGTATACTTTTTGCCTTCTTATGAAATACCAGAAAAGAGAGCTATACTGTATAGTACATAAGACGATTTTGTTCTCCAATGTGTACTCATACTATTTTCTCTTTGCTTTAAGACAGCATGGTTGTGATTATACAGAGAGTATCCTTTCAGTTACCCTAGGCTGCAATCCCAAGTGTGCTGAACAAGAAATGCAAGTGCAATCCTAGGCATGTTCTACCCAGGTTAAAACCCACTGAGTTTAATGGGACTTCTTCAGGAATGCAGGTATAACCTAATTATCCAGAGTTTTCACCCACAGTTTTATCTCAACATGATGAGAAGGGTCCTTTGAATTAAAGGAAAAACGTTATTTAACAATAGCCTTGTTAATGCAAGAGAGGGTAGCCAGCTGACAATCCATCAATCATTCTCTCTCTGGGCACTTAGAACAGCTTCACTTTAAGGCAAGCAACCCCTCCCTTCCCCCTGAGCACGTGAAAGAATGATAATCACGTTGTATTCTTTCCCAGCGCTGCGCTCTGGGTGAAGGGAGGGATTGCTGTCTTGGAGTGAAACCTTTCTAAGCACCTGGAGAGGGACTGATTGATGGATTGTCTGCCTAATGCCTCTGTCTTATATCACAAAGGTCAGCAAGGCTGTTTTTAAACCACCTAGCAAAAGGAAATTGTTTTTTTAAATGGATTTGCTTTAATCTGATTTTTGCCATCCACGTGGGGTCTGGGAATGGAACCCTTGTGAATACTGAGACTCAGCCTGTACAGCCTGACTGCCCAATCTTATCCCCCACCATTGGCGCCAATGCAATCATGCTGGCACAGTGTGCATTGCATACAATGATAAAATACTTTCTACTACCCCCCTCCCCCCCCTGCACAGTAGGCTGCCTAATCACCTATGGGTCTCCTCGGACCTATGCCAGCCATTTTATTGGCATATGCCTGAGGAGAGAAAGAGGGTGAGGTGGCTTGGGAAAGAGGGGGTAAGATCTGACACATGCTGGTGCTGCCAAGATTGACCCCCTCCTCCTCCTGTTTACCCCTGCCCTCTCCTGATTCTTCCCAAAACTCCCCCTGCCCTCTCCTTCCCATCCATGACCTTTGAGTTAACAAGCAGGGGATCAAACTGTTTTGTTCCTCAATGCATCTCAAAGATAATGGCGACTTCAAGCAACTCACTGCCACCCTATTGAGCAGCTTTTGAAAAAGGAACGGATAAGATATGATAGGAAAAGAGAACCATTTTGCATATGGAAAAATTCAATTCAAGTTTTGTTAATATGATTTATTATAAGCCTCTCAGTATTAAAATTTCTGCTGTTAAAATTGAAATAAAATACAGCCACCTTTCTTCCTGCCCCTGAAGTCTTGCACTAAGTAATCGGATCCAAGCCTGAATCCACAGAGGCAACAGATCTGAGTAAGTTGTTTCAGTTTTACATACCACTTCACATTGCTTACATAACAAGACCTTATGTGACTTGCACAGATTACCAAGCCAGTGGGTAAGAGCTTGGAAATATCCCATGCTATTTGCCTGGCCCTACTCTTAAAGACATGCACCTATGAGTAAGTGCTATGGAAGCCAATGAATTTTACTATTAAGTATATTTAGGGCCAGCTTAGGAGGATAGGACTCAAATATTTAAAGTGGGGATTTATGCCACTTTGCTTAGGCTTCAGTCATATATACCCATGGGAGTAATATCTATTAAACTCAGTGGGGCTTCTAAAGAGATGTGCATAGGATTGCACTATAAGGGCCCAATCCTATCCAACTTTCCAGTGCCAATACAGCTGCAGTGCAGCCCCGAGGTAAGGGAACAAATGTTCCTTTACTTTGAGAAGGCTTTCTTGACTGTCTCCCCACTGCAGAATGCAGCACATGCCCCATTGGCATGGCTGCATCAGTGCTGGAAAGTTGGATAGGACTGGGCCCTAAGTCGCATAATGGGTCCAAAATTAACATTTTATTTTTTGCCCTGGCTTTATTTCACTATTTAAACAGTGTTTATTTATTTTTTTAATCATGTTTTCACTTTTATTATTTCACTTTTCACTTTTATTGAAGGCAACATTTTCTTTGGATAGTCTTGGCTAAATCATGCTAATGGTCTGACTGACTACAAGGACATGTGCTTAGCTAAAATTTCTATTATACTGCCTTCATTTTAATTGGTTTACACTATATTTAACGTATCGTGCAGAGTTTCTCAAACTGTGGGTCGGGACCCACTAGGTGAGTTGTGAGCCAATTTCAGGTGGGTCCCCATTCATGTCAATGTGTATTTAATGTTTGATATATTAGGTTGATGCCACCATGGTATGTGACTGCATTTTGGGAAATGTGACATGTATGCCCTTTTAACAGGCTCCTATGTATATTCTTTTAACAATGATAGTCAACGGGCCTTACGCCGAGGTAAGTGTGATTAGGACTGCAGCCTTTGGGATATTTGGGGAATGTTTTTTAATAGATCAGCCACTACTGGGGTGGGGGGGAAGGAGGGTTCTTTATTTTAAATAGTTTTTTGAATAATAATAATAATAATAATACAGGTATTTCTATACTGCCTTTCTTGGTCCTCAGATTTCTCCTCGGACTTTATTCAAGGCGGTTTACATAGGCAGGCTAACTAAATCCCCGTAGGGATTTTTACAATTTGAAAGAAGGTTCTATCTTTCAAGAAACCACAACATTCAGATGTTTCTTTCTGATCTGGTCACAACATTCTGGCCTCCATCCTCCCATGCTCAGAGCAGATGGAATAACTCGGCTCAGCTTGTCAGCTGCTTCAAGGTCGCACGGTGCCGGTGGACTCGAACTGGCGACCTGCGGATGTTATCTTCAGGCAAATGGAGGCTCTACCCTCTAGACCAGACCTCCTACCCTCCTAATTTTTTGAACTTATTGTAAATTTTTAATTTACTTAATTTGATTTTGTCATATGGAGGTGTTAAATATTTTCCTGCTTGATGATATTCACTTCTGGCCATGACATCACTTCCAGGTTAATGGCATCACTTCTGGTGGATCCCCACAGATTGTAATTCTATGGGTCCCAGTGCTAAAAGGTTTGAGAACCACTGGTATAGTGCATTTGTTAGTAGCATTTTATGTTGCACATACATTGGAAACCATACTTCAAAGGCACATGAGATGAGAGGAAGAAGAAACACATGGACTGACAACGGTGAATATTATAGTGTTATTGAATGCAAAATACAAAGAATACTACGTTGAGAAAAGTGGACCACACATTGATTCTGAACGTCACAGGAGAAAACAGATTTTGTGAACTCAAGTTTTCTTCATGATTTCTAGGGCTGCGAGGACCTCCTGTGGTCATTCAAGTATAAACCATTTAATGGGTACATGGTCAGCGTTAATTTTTGTGCTTTGTATCTTACTTTTTTCCAGATATGAAAGAAGAGTCTTCTAAAAATCTTAAAGACTGACACTTTATTGTGGCATTAGCCTCCTTGATCAGTTGCTCTTGCTTCATACCACAATAAATACATCAGTCTTTAAAGTGCCTTTAGACTTATTCTTGGTTTTGCTTCAACAGTTAACAGATGAAGGGCACAATCCTAACCGGCACATAGGCCATCATAAGTCCCCCGGGTGGGTCGCAAACGTGCCATAAAGCACATTTGGGTCTCCATGGGAGGAAGTCGTGTCAGCACATGTAGCTGCGCTGACGCGTGAAGGCCACCAGAAGCCTCCACAGCGGCTTCCTCACCGCTGCTTGTGTCAGTGCACTTGCAGTGACACAAGTGGTAATGGTAGGCGCGGGGGGGGGGCAGGGAGGAGGCGGGAGGGGATGTTTCTGGAAGGGGGAAGGGCAGGCAATGGGTGGCCCCGGGGGCGGGTGCACAGGAAGCCGGGGCGGGGCTGGCACCTGGCAGTTATGCTGGATCCTAACCCCCATCCTCGCGGAGAATGGAGTGGCTTCAAGCCGTTCCGCTCTCCTCAGACTTGTGCCACCTCCAGAGGAGGTCCGAGGAGACCCATTGGGGTGAGCAACCCTTACCCAGGGGTAAGGGGAAGAGCTTCCCCTTGCTCCTGGCTGAGCCGCTGCAGCAAACAAACCTGCATTGGATGCAGCGCAAGCCTCCTGTCTTGCCTGCTCCAGTGCAGGTTTGGTTTACACCCTAATACATCTTACTGCAGCAGACTAATGTGATTATTTTTCTGGAACAGAATTTTCCAAAAGATTTGCTCAGTTTTCACAGATTAAGGAGACCCTGTGTATTTGCAGTAAACTCCCATTATAAATCTCTTAAGGAAGCTTCCCTCTGGAATTCTATCCTGACATTCACCAGTGGTATTTTTTTTCATCACGTATTTATAAATGTTGCTTATCAAATTAAGTTTTCAAGATATGTGCACTAGATAGTATTTATGCACTTCTCCCAAGCTACTCACCTAAGTCATTCTACTTACTTTTAATCACTTTGTGTACACTGCTGTCATTAATTTTACTTTCTTAAAACCTAGTATTTATTATTTAATATTCTTTATTTGGTATTCTTTACAACCTGTTCATCATATACAATATGAACCCACCTCTCTCTCTCTCTCTCTCTCATGTACGCATGCATGTTGAGGACCCTAGATTGAAAAAGAGCCTTTATTCTTATTTGCAATTTCTATCACACTGCCTGCGATCCATATTTTCCTAGACTCCCTTCAAATATGTGTCCACGTAGAAATATGTCAGAAGTTTGCTGAAAAAATAATACATACCACCACTATACAAAGATACCATAGATTAAACACAACAGAGCACAATCCTGATCAATTACAATTCATGGAAGGGGTTTCAAATTTCATTTCATCACAAATTTCATTTGTGGAGTTGGGATATGGAAGACAAAGTTTGCAAGGGGATCAGCACAGCCTTTTCCAGTCCTCTTAAAAGGAGAGGTGTGTGTGTGAATCTCAATATACAATAATTATTCAGTCATTTGAGGGTTGTCTGTCATTCAAGGTTCTGCTGCTTTGCATTTAAAATGCACCTGTTTGGAATCACATGGGCTGCTTTCCTGTTTTGAAGATTAGAAAAGGGATGCAGGAAGGATCTTAAAGTAGGTTTTGGCCCCTTGATGTTTTCGTCTCTGACGTTTCCCTGTATGCCTCTCCTAAATCTTCCTAGATTCAAACTTTTCTCAGAGGACAATGATGGCAATGATTCCTCTAGGAGAGACTGTGAGAATATGATCAGGGTAGTAGCTCCTTCTGCTCTCAGTGAGCATGCTCAGTCCATGGAGCAGCCTCAGTAACAGCGAGAGAAGGAGATCTCATGAGCAGCTGCTCTGGGTGGGGAGTGGAAGGGAGAGAGAGGGTGAAATGGCAGAAGACAAGGAAGACCAGAGTGCAGGCGAAATGCCTCCAGCCGAAGGGGATTCCAAAGCCCTTTCCAAGCTGATCCTCTATCACTGGACGCAGTCCTTCAGTTCCCAAAAGGTAAGCGGGGAGACGGGCTTCCAGTTTCCAGGAGTGTCAGATTGCAGGACCTGGACAGCTCCCCCGGCCCATCTTGTCCACCTTGGATGCGACTGGTGTGCTTGGAAGAAGGAGGCTCGCAGCAAAGTGGAGATGATGCAGGCATCTGGAGAGGAAGGAGGGAAGGGGGAAGAGTGGATTGAAAGGGAGGGGACATAGGCCGGAAACCTCTCTCAATAGGCCTCGGAGCCCTTAAAATGATGAAAGACTGTTGCCCACTTGAACGTGATCAGCTGCTCCCAAGAATAGGTGCCCTCAAACACAAGAACACCTGTGTGCTTCTTCGTATGAAACATGAAGTTCTTTATAGAAGTCATACAGGGCAGACAGCAAGGGAAATTGCTCCTTTTGCATGCCTCAGCATATATCAGAATCATGATTCACTGCAGTGGCGTAGCTAGAGGGGGTGCAAAGCACTAAGTCTTGCAGGGTGCCTCACCATAGCATGCAAGCAGCCCCCCTCTCCTTCAGAGCCATTCCAGGTGATGGGAGCAAAACAGAGGCGGGGAAGGACTGCTTGCACACCATGGTGAGGCTCCCTGCAAAACTTAGCGCTTTGTACCACCTCGAGCTATGCTACTGATTACTGATACAACATTGGCAACCCATGGGAAAAAATCATCATCTGTTCTATAGAGTTATTTATCCTATGAATATATACCATCCTATTCTGAGTGCTTAGGTTACTGCCAGAATCCACCAGCAGTGTGGAGATTTCCAAAGTGATGATGCAGAACAGTGTGGTTCGTAGTCCTGTGTATTATAACTAGATCATTCATCTTTGGAACTCTGACTTTTTTTTTTTACAACATTAAATTATACAGCTATAATTTGTGCTCTGGCTCTGTCGTCTCAGGACAGAGTAGCTCACAACAACTGAAGGTTCCCAGAGGTAAATTACAAAAACCAAGTAATGCTTTATATGTCAGGTATGAATCACAAAGGATCTGTGTCTTGGTCCACTCCAGGATAAATCAGAAGTCAAGATAAAACTAAACTGTGAAAGGGTTGAAAGAAGAATATGCTAAGAAAAAAATCAAAGAATTGGTCAGTGTTACAACCCCCACAATATATGCCTCCCACATGAATGTCCTTCATGCAGGTCTCTGTTTTATCTCTGTGAATCAATGAGAAATTTACTAGTTTTACTGGAGAGGTGTATTTTTTATTGTATTTATTATAAGAATTTGTTTCCTGCTTTCCTTGCCAACAAATCAAAACTTCAACAGGAACATAAGAGCCCTGCTGGATCAGGCCTAAGGCCCATCTAGTTCAGCTTCCTGTATCTCACAGTGGCCCACCAGATGCCTCAACATAGACCACACAAGGCCACAACATACTTGTATCTGACTGCCACTCCCCTGCATCTGACATACTATTTACCCTTGCACCCCCCAACAAAGACACAAGACTGCGCTTGGGTTTAACTCCGGCCATTTCATTAAACATAAGTGACCAATTATTAAAGCCTGGAAGACCAAGTTCATATCTCTTTTTCAGGTGCGTTTGGTGATTGCTGAAAAGGAGCTGAAATGTGAAGAGCATGATGTAAGCCTCCCACTGAGTGAACATAATGAGCCTTGGTTCATGAGGCTAAATGCATCTGGAGAAGTCCCAGTGCTCATTCATGGAGAAAGCATAATTTGCGATGCAACTCAGATCATTGACTATCTTGAGGAGACATTTGTGGATGGTAAGAAAAGCAATTACATTGGCAATTTTACTGTATGTAAATACAGTGCATAAATGACATCTTGTCACATGAGATATTGTTTACATGCCCAAATGATTTGCCATGCCTTAAAAAAAAAAAGAGATACTTCAAATGTAGTGCGTAGTTAGGTTCTTGCCATGCACAGGAAAACAGGGGCTGCAAGAAACCCCTCTGCAGGTACAGACAATGCAAAATTATGGCCACAGCCTGACATGGGTGATCACTACCTCCTTACTCACAATTCCTTCATAGCTGTTTAGCAGGATGTGGTTGGGCAGCTATAACTTCACCCATCTAAGCATCACAATAGTGAGGGAACATGGGACACACAACTCTGCTTCCTTCTATTGTTAATATTCACGTATACATTTTTTTTTCCAGAAAAAACTCCAAAGTTGATGCCGGAAGAAGAAAGCATGTATTATCCAAGGGTGCAGCACTACAGAGAGCTCTTGGATTCCTTACCTATGGATGCGTATACACATGGCTGCATTTTACATCCTGAATTAGCTGTTGACTCTATGATTCCAGCCTATGCCACGACTAGAATTCGTAGTACATGCCATTAATATAGTATCAGTATTTCATGTTTCATTGTAGTGCTTTAAAGACATTCTGATGTTGGCGTATCAATCCTAACTTTTAGTGAGCTTATTTCTCTTTTATCAGGCCAAATAGGTAACACTGAATCTGAATTGAGGAAGCTCGCCGAAGAACACCCGGATTTGCAGGATGCATACATAGCAAAACAGAAGCGTCTCAAAGTAAGAACAGAAGAGCCTGATTGCTCAAAAGTTGTCTAAGAATATTTGAGTTCTATAGGACATATTAAATAATATAGGATGCCATGTGTCACTCATAGCCCAAACCTATCCCCCACCAGTCCACAGCATGTAGCGCCACCAATGGAGCTCTTGCTGTATGCTATGATGGGGGTGTGTGTATGTCTGATCAGACAGGTAATTAAAGTAACATTTACTTACCTCCTGGTAGGCCGCATGACTGCCAATGCATATACCTGGACCCATGCCAACTATTTTGCTGATGTAAGTCAGAGGAGAGGAAAGGTTCAGGCCAGGAAAGGTGGATAGGATCCCGCATGCACAACTACCAATGATATTGTTCCCTCCCTACCCATGTTCTGACCAAAACTGTCCATATACTGGTGACCAATGACCTCACAGTCATTATACCTGCTCTGGCATGGACTGGGTCCGTCAGTGGCAGGTGCGCAGAGCTTCTGACGATTTGTACCAACAGTTCTAATGTGTTCAACATTTATGCTGATCTGCTCATGCCACTTATGGAGACAGAGGCATTTACGACAGCAGAATGTAAGTTCTGCTGTTGTAAATACCCAATAGGATTGTTCTGGAGCAGCACAATCCTAACTTGCACTGGAACAGGCAGGCCAGTGGCCTGTGCTGTATCCAGCGTAAGTTTTGGGCTGTCTGAGGCTCAATCCGAGGCAAGGGGAAAAATTTTTCCTTACCTTGGGAGAGCCACAGCAACCTCAATGGGTCTACTCAGATCTGTGCCACCTAAGGAGGTAGCACAGATGTGAGCAGGCTGGACCTGCTCTGTGCTTCCCAGAAATGGGGCTAGGATCTGGCCTAACTGCTGGGTCCTGGCCCCGCCTCCCACTCCCCACCTGCTCAAGGGGCCGCCCTCCCCCTCCCTGAAATGCCTCCTCTGCACCCTGACTTAAGTGTTCTTCTGAGTCTTCCACATGCTCGACTCATGAACCAGTGAAAAATGCGCATTTTCGCAACTCGTCTGAATCACCTGACTCAAGTTCTCATCCCTGCTAATTACTGCTACTTTGTCTTTGTTGGTCTAATACTGCATATATCATAACTAAATATCTAATCCTTATATTTTCTTTAGTCTAAACTGATGGATCATGATAACATAAAATACTTAAAGAAAATACTCGATGAGCTTGAAAAAGTTTTGGATCAGGTTGAGACAGAACTGCAAAGAAGAAATGAAGAAACACCAGGTAAGAATCCCTTCAAATTTAATTCTAGATTAGAGCGTAACTGTTTTAGTTTGGTCATCATGGTGTGATGTGTTGATATTTGCCAGGTTGGATTACATTATGAGCATTGCATAGGGCAGCCCTTGAAGACTGTTCAAAAGCTGCAACCGGTGCAACATTTGATGAGGATGAGTTATAGAAATCATATCATTTTTTTTTTTAAACATTGTAGCACTGGCTTTCAGCTAGGTGCTACTGGCTTTCTAGGACGAGCTCAAAGTGCTGGTTAATGCCTTTGAATCCCTACATGGCTAGAGTCTAGCAATCCTCAAAGCAAACAAAAATCTAGCAGGCTGAAATCATCAGGTTTTCATTAAAATCAAAAATCCAGCCAACATGCAATAGCCAAAAAGATGATGGGCACCACAATCCTAATGTTGCTTTGTGCAGGCACAGGTCCCCTGTACCAGCTCCCAAATTGGTGCAAACATGCCCTAAGGCTGCTCTGCATCCAGCTTTCCACGGTGGTCCATAAGCTGCCTTTGGGAAGCTTACAAGCAAGAGAGAAAGGCATACTTCTCTCCCACGATTGCTTCCCTGCTGTGGTATTTAGAGGCAACTGCTGCAAAACCAGAGGTAGTTTGCAGTCATCATGACAACAGTCAATAGGTGGATTCAGTATAAGACTCTCTTTAAGTATCATGAAAGCAGCAGTTCTCAGTAAGAGTAAATGGAACACTAAATGAACCATCCCTGCTTCTGGGGGAGGAACAGCTACCCCTGGGGTGACAGATACTGGGGAGTCTTGAGAGGATGCTGCTGGAGCCAGAGAAAGTTGTAGATGGGCTCCCTCCAGTCTCCCAGCCTGTCAAGAGATCCAGTAGCCTCAGAGGAGGGGGAAGGGGTTCAGTCACCTACTGTTCTCCCTGCCTGCCAGCAGCCTTGTTCAGGTTCAGTATCTGGCCAGCATCCTACCTGCTAGCTAGCCTCCTCCAGACTGCCCTCATCACCAGCTAGCGTGGGGTTATATGGAGCATCCCCGCCCCTTGCTCCACCCCTTCCTCCTGACTGGACTATAGAGGCCCAGCCTGACAGCCTCCCAGCCCCCTGATCCCAGGAGCACTTGCCACTTCTGCCCCTCCCGAATCTGGTGATGGCATCTCTACTCCCCTTGCCTGGACTTCAGTTGTCCAACCAGACTTCTCCCTTGATTGCAGGGGGACTGGCCCACCTGTGATCGAGGATGGAGGGGCAGGGCACCCACACCCAGTGTCAGAAGTAGCGGCAGAGCTGGTTGTCCCATCACTTGGCTTGCCATTACCACTGCTGTCCCTTCAGCAGGTAGATTGCAGGGGAAAGCAGCCACTGGGCCCAGTGCGCCCTCCTTGTGGCTTGCCCTGCTGGTGAGGCAAGGAGGCCCTGCATTGCAGGTACCACCACCACAATGGTAAGTCCCCCACCCTGAATCCCAGACATGAACATGTAAGGCACCCTGGGTGAGCTGTGCTCCAGGCCGGATCCCAGACACGAGCATAAGAAAATTCCAACTGGATCAGGCACACCTTCCTTGTGACTGGCCCTATTGGTGAGGTGAGGCTTAGAACTGGGCTAAGTTCAAGTACTGCAGAGTTAGTGTGCAGTTAGTCAAAAAAAGGCAGAGGAAGGACAGGCTGATGCAAAGTGTGGAAGCTGGACAACATTTGAAGGTAGGCAATGCCACCAGAGGAAATAGGTCTAGCTACAGAAAGTTATATATGGATCTGTGGATCTGGGGGGGGGGTGGTGGTTGCTTGAGCTCCAGATTCAAATATGATGCCAGTCAAGGGTAGACAACACTGGGCTAGAATGCATCAGTGATCTCATTCAATATCAGGCAGATTTGTAAGTTCATATGGGAATTATCCTGAGATAGCTAATTGGCTAGTCCTGTAGATGCCTATGGTTGATAACCATGCCTATGGTTGATGGGCAGGAGGTCTGGTCTAGAGAGCGGAGCCTCCATTTGCCTGAAGATAACATCCAAAGGTCGCCAGTTCGAGGCCACCGGCACCATGCGACCTTGAAGCATCTGACAAGCTGAGCCGAGCTATTCTATCTGCTCTGAGTGTGGGAGGATGGAGGCCAGAATGTGTGACCAGATCAAGAAAGAAACATCTGAATGTTGTGGTTTCTTGAAAGATAGAAACCTTCTTTCAAATTGTAAAAATCCCTACGGGGATTTAAATTGCCTGCCTATGTAAACTGCCTTGAATAAAGTCTAAGGAGAAATCTGAGGACCAAGAAAGGTGGTATAGAAATACCTGTATGATGATGATGATGATGATTGCACAGAACAACTTTCTTTTGACACACAGATGTGCTGTTTCTGTTTCAAGAACTCATTTGGTGCGGTCCAACTGAACTTAATTTGGAAAATAAGGGTCAGAACAATTTAGCAGACTGTCACTCGCTGGCCACCTGGGCTGTGAAAATCCCAATCCTATTTTAAGTGTTAGAGGGGAAAAAAAGAAGCATGGATTTCTTCAGCGAACGTAGCCCACACTAAGTTAGATTAAACTGCTTTTTGGTGAAAAAACTTTACCAGTGGTAGGTGCTTCCTGGCTGTTTTGTTTGAAGTGATGCTCTCAAGATGACCATTCTGGGTGGTGAAAGCAACATTACTCCAACTGCTTTTGCTGCCTGGAATAGCTCCAATGGCCTGGGGGGGTGGAAGCTTACAGGGCATGTTTTGTCCATCCACTGGGAATGCTTTTGCAAAGACTACTTGAGTACAATATAGAAAATGGTCACAAATATGTGACTCTCTCTCTTGCTGTGAGTGTGTGTGTGTGTGTGTGTGTGTGTTTCAACTCCTAGTGCATTTCATTGGTTTCTAACTTTTTTTCATCTTTATTTCCAATTAGAAAATGGATATCAACCTTGGCTCTGTGGCCAGTTTTTCAGCTTGGCTGATGTATCTCTAGCTGTCACGTTGCATCGACTGAAGTTCATTGGACTGGCAAGGAGAAACTGGGGGAATGGAAAGCGACCTAACCTGGAAGCCTATTATGAGCGTGTGTTGAAGAGAAAAGCATTTCACAAGGTTTTAGGACATGTCAACAACATACTAATCTCAGCCGTCCTTCCAACTGCATTTCGAGTGGCCAAAAAGAGGGCACCAAGGGTGCTTGGCACTACACTTTTGGTTGGCTTCTTAGCAGGAATAGGGTATTTTGCTTTTGTGTGTCTTCGGAGGAGGTTTGGCAACATGCTTTTATCAATTAGAACAAGACATAGTTATGTGTAGATATTTCTTCTGTCAGGTTATGAAGGGACCACATTATATCCCAAAGAAGAACATGCTTGGGGAGGTACTGGGCCATCATGACATTGTCATATACCAGTATCGACCTGCTGTTACAGAAATATATTGACAATACAGTAGTTAACAGCCCAATCCTAGTCAATTTTCCAGTGCAGATGCAGCCACAATGCAGCCTCAAGGTTAGGCAACAAATATTGCCTAACCTTGAGGAGGCCTCTGTGACTACCCCTCCTCCCACTGAAGGAATCAGTGCACATCCCATTGGCATGGCTGCTTTGGTGCTGGAAAGTTGGCTAGGATTGGGCTGCAAGGAAATTAACAGCGCAATCCTAACTTGTGCTGGAACAGGCAGGCTGGTGGGCCTGCGCTGTATCTAGCACAAGCTTCGGGCTGTGTGATGTTTAGCCCGAGGCAAGGGGAGACTTTTTCCCTTACCCCAGGAAGAGTTTCAGCAGCTACTTGGATCTGCGCCACCAAAATCAGTGGTGCAAATCTGAGCAGCCTGGGACTACCCTGGGCTGCCCAGGAACAGAGCTAAGATCCAGCATAAGTGCTGGATCCTGGCCCTGCCACCAACTCCCCGTCCACCTGCCCCGGGAATGCCCACCACCCCCTCCTCCTGTCCTGATACGCCTCCCTCCTGCCTCCTCCCTGCCCCCCCAGACCCCTGTGCCGGTTGAGCTTGGTTAACACAAGATCACCCATCCCAGGGGCCTGTGTCAACTTGGGGAGGCCAGTGCACATCCATTCTCTAGAACTATCTTCCTGAAGAGTGGCACGAAAGTGCTTTAGGGCACTTTCATGACACTCATTGGATGGTGCAAGGGACTTGTGCCAGCCAAAGGGGCGCTTAGGATTGCATCCTAAATCTTGGAGGAAAATGTGATAACATAATTTACTTTTCAACCTGTAGATCTTGTAGGTAATAAGGCACAAGACGTATTAGTTAAGATTTCTCATTTTGACTGAAAGCCATTCTTCCAGCAGAATCTAAGGCAGTGATTTTCAGTTTTTTTTCATTTCATGGCACACTGACAAGGCACTAAAATGGTCAAGGCACACCACTAGGTTTTTGACAATTGACAAAGCACACCATGCTGCCAGTGGGGGCTCACATCTCCCATTGGCCCTATTAATAAATGACCTTCCCCCTAATCCCTGTGGCACATCTGTGGACCACTTGTGGCACACCAGTGTGCCACAGCACAGTGGTTGAAAATGGCTAATTTTAGGGCTCAATCCTATCCATCTTTCCAGTGCTGATGCAGCCTCAATGCAACCCTGAGGTAAGTGAACAATGTTCTCATACCTTGAGGAGGTCTCCGTGACTGTCCCTCCACAGCAGGATGCAGTACCAGTCCCACTGGCACAGCTACATCAGTGCTGGAAAGTTTGATAGGATATGGTCCTTAGACATCTTTCCTCAGAAGTACATCCCACTGATTTTAATGGGGCTTACTCCCAGATAAGTGCAGCTAAGACTGCAGCCTTAAACATTTTATGTAGTTGCCTAACAATTACACATTCATCACAATTCAGTGTGGCCCACCACTATCAGGTCACTTTGAAATGAATATGTAAATAGGATGGGAGGGTCATAATGGGCTTAGGCTGGTTTTGTACATGTGGAGAAATTTCATACTGTTGCATCAAAGACTTGTTACACTGTGATTTGTTTAAAAATACACTGGGTAGCATCTACATAATGTTTCTATTCACAGAGTGTATGTCAGTTAAATGTACCTTGACTCAACAACACACTTTTAAATCATATTTGGAAAGCACATGAAAAGCATGAGTAGATACTAGGTATGTAGCAGGGAGTTTTCCAAGGTGCAAATAATAGTTTGGCATCTGACCCGTTGATCATCCATGAGGGTTAGCTATTTTAAGGGAATGTGTGCTTTGGATAATCCTTGCATAGCAGTCTCATGTACCACTGGTTCACTCAGAGGCACTTTGCATCATGCACTGGATATTGTGGACATTATATATCTGGACTTTCAGAAGGCGTTTGACACGGTCCCTCACCAAAGGCTACTGAAAAAACTCCGCAGTCAGGGAATTAGAGGGCAGGTCCTCTCCTGGATTGAGACCTGGTTGAAGACCAGGAAACAGAGAGTGGGTGTCAATGGGCAATTTACATAATGGAGAGAGGTGAAAAGTGGTGTGCCCCAAGGATCTGTCTGGGACCGGTGCTCTTCAACCTCTTCATAAATGACCTGGAGACAGGGGTGAGCAGTGAGGTGGCTAAGTTTGCAGACAACACCAAACTTTTCCGAGTGGTGAAGACCAGAAGTGATTGTGAGGAGCTCCAGAAGAATCTCTCCAAACTGGCAGAATGGGCAGAAAAATGGCAGATGCGTTTCTAAGTGTAAAGTCATGCACATTGGAGCAAAAAAGTCAAAACTTCACATATAGGCTAATGGGTTCTGAGCTGTCTGTGACATATCAAGAGAGAGATCTTGGGGTGGTGGTGGACAGGTCGATGAAAGTGTCGACCCAATGTGCGGCGGCAGTAAAGAAGGCCAATTCTATGCTAGGGATCATTAGAAAAGGTATTGAGAACAAAACAGCTAATATTATAATGCCGTTGTACAAATCTATGGTAAGGCCACACCTGGAGTATTGTGTCCAGTTCTGGTCGCCGCATCTCAAAAAGGATATAGTGGAAATGGAAAAGGTGCAAAAGAGGGCAACTAAGATGATTACTGGGCTGGGGCACCTTCCTTATGAGGAAAGGCTATGGTGTTTGGGCCTCTTCAGCCTAGAAAAGAGATGCCTGAGGTGGACATGACTGAGACATACGAAATTATGCATGGGAAGGATAAAGTGGATAGAGAGTGGATAAAGAGTGTAGAGAGTGTTCTTTACACTCTCACATAACACCAGAACCAGGGGACATCCACTAAAATTGAGTGTTGGGAGAGTTAGGACAGAAAAAGAAAATATTTCTTTACTCATCGTGTGGTTGGTCTGTGGAACTCCTTGCCGCAAGATGTGGTAACAGCATCTGGTCTGGATGCCTTTAAAAGGGGCTTGGACAGGTTTCTGGAGGAAAAATCCATTACGGGTTACAAACCATGATGTGTATGTGCAACCTCCTGATTTTAGAAATGGGCTATGTCAGATGCAAGGAAGGGCACCAGGATGTAGGTCTCTTGTTATCAGGTGTGCTCCCTGGGGCATTTGGTGGGCCACTGTGAGATACAGGAAGCTGGTCTAGATGGGCCTATGGCCTGATCCAGTGGGGCTGTTCTTATGTTCTTATGTACATAGAATTTGTAGGTGTGTGGCTTTTTTAAAAAATAACATAAGCATATCTTTTGTGCCTCTTTATGAATGTAGTCCATGATGTGCCTCAGATCATGTCTTTTCCATAAATATAGCTTCATCAGAAAAAATGCACACATTTGTAAATGGAGTTGTGTTCCCCATATGTAATTCAATTTTCTTGTTGATTAAAATGGTCTATCAACCAATAGTTTGACTAGTTAAGTACAGATCCAAAATGGCATGACTATCTTGTTAGGACTTGTTAAGTCTAATTTATGCTGGTAATTTTTGAAATAGTGTGGTCAATTAGCTGCTGATCAGTTGCTAATGAGCAACTGCATTACACCCTGGCAGCCTTTGGGGGAGGGGTGGTCTCTAAAGCCAGAAAATTAAAAATAATAAAACATGTTCACAGCACTGTCACTTATTGCCTTCTTAGTTTCTTTACCTGTTTCTTTGTTTTCCTCATTGCTTTCTCAGCTGTCAACATTAGTAGCAACTCCCACTCTCAGCAGCCTCCCTTTGGTTCCCTCCCCCTACGCCATCTTGCGCAAGTACAAGTCACCTGTTGTTAGCATGAGTGTTAAATGACTTTTCCCCTCACAGTGAATTGTCTTAGCCATCGACATTGGCAGCCTCATTATCCCAGTCCCAGTAGCCTCCCTCTGTAATACCTAGTTATCAACATGAGCACTCAAAGACTTCCACCCGAACCCATGCCAATTACATTGATTCCTATGGGGAAAGTCGTTTCAATTAATGCATTTTCAATATAAATGCCAATTTCTGAGAATGTAACCTTCCGCTAAAATGGAAGCGGAGCGTGATAGCTCCGCTTTCACTTTCACGGCTGCGGGGAGCCCTTCCAAAGGTTCGCACCAGGCTCCTCGCACCCTGGGGAGGCTGCAGGAGGCTTGGGTAAGTGCACCCAAGCCCCTGCAGCCCCCTGAGCAGCGCAATGCTGGGGATCATGCTGCTGCCTCCTCCCTGCCTCCAGGCTGCCCCCGCCCCTTAAGGGGGCAGAGGCCAGGGCCCACAGGCTGAAGTGTCGCGATGCCCCAGTTTGAAAAGCCCCGCTTTAAGGATTTGAAGTAAATGAAGAGCAGGAGCACCAAGGCAAAAATTATGGTGATGTCACAGTTTTGGCTTTCAGGGATGGGATTTTGGTTGAGACTATCCCTTTCATTGAAAACAAAGGGAACAAATTGAAGGCAAAAGGAGAATGGATGGCAAAATGATGGCAGAGGACGAAATGGTTAGTGTCACCAAGGCAATGAACACCTGGAGGGGATGAGGGTGCTGGGGGCCTCAGATGCAATCCGCTGCTAAATGAAACAGTGGATATGGGATCTGTGGATAAAGGGCCCCCCATGTTTATATGCACTTCAAATCAATATTTCTTAAAACTCCAGCATGGCTATATTCAGTGAGAAGCAAATACAGAAACGGCTTTAGACTCTGTGTCCAAAACTAGGTATTATGTTCTTGAAATTGACCAGAAATCTGATATCTCAAGTGTTCTTCTGTTTGGTTCAAGTTCCTGTAGGATGTTGTTGATCTTTGATCTGCAGCTGCTATCTCCTGTTCTTTTACAGATTATAGTCCCCTGAAAAAATGAATTAGTAAGTCAAGTGATAAGCCTGAACCCAAGGTGTCTTAGAAGCCCTTCAGAGATGAGCCTTCCAGCTCAGGCGCTGTGAGCTTTCCAGAGAATTGCACTCCCCCCCCCCCTTAGATGGTAACTGATACCCTTTTTTGTGGCCACATAGTAGACAAGCTTGAAAATTCTTAGATTTCATGACTGATCACCTATGAGTCTCCTTGGACCTATACTGGCCATTTTTCTGGCATAGGTCCAAGGAGAGAAAAGGGGTAGAGCAGCCTGGGAAAGAGGTAACAGAATCTGGAGCATGCTGGTCCACTGACATCCACTCCTCTCTCTCTCTCTCTCCCAGCCCCCTGCCTTCCCCATCCAAAACTCCCCCTGCCCACCACATGCCTCAACTGCCAATTTAACAGCACCAGCAGAGGCTTCAAAGCTGTTGCTGCCAGTACTGCACCATTGACTGTTTCTGATAGCAGCCCAGCAGCATGTGACAGTGGTCCACCTTTTGTGCCACCATAAAGGGCCTTGCACTGCTGGAGCACTAAAACCAAATGGATTTATTTCTGGATAAGACTTTGTGGACCACAGTCCATTTCATCGACTGCATGAAAGCAGAGGTTGAAATAGATCAGTCACTTGTTGAGCACTGCTGATAATTATTTAATAGTTCTAATGGTTTAGCAAAATGCGATTCTGATTCTCCACTCAATCTCACTAATAAGAAACATTTTTTAAAACTGTGGAAACGGTGCCTTTTATGCTTGGGGAGGTGGTAAAAACAGATGAATATAATTTAACTTCATGGCCCAGTAATTTTGGCAATGCTGATAAATTGGATATGCTCTGTTTACAGGCAGAGAATTTAACTCAACACCACCATTTATGCTCTGGCATCTTCATTTTCCAGTACTAACCATCTTTAGTTGGAAATATGCCTAATTGTTTTCAGTGGACCGACCCTCCTTCCATGTAAAAGGACTTAGGATAGCCTCTTTGCTAGCTGCTTTTCTATGGCTGTTAATATATTGCAATGAGTCATCTTTTACTGGTAATTTATGTAATATCCGGAGCACATTCTTTAAAACAGGATTGTTTCAGTGGTGTAACAGCTTGATTAGGGATTCTGAAATGTAATATTAAAATACAATCTGTGCTGATTATAACATTATTTGACTATGGTTCAGGAAAAGTAAACATGCCATCCTTTCTTTTCACAGTTTTTTGAATTCATACAGTGCCACTTATAAATGTCCGACTTTCCAAATTGTGTAACCTATAATGAAAGTTGATTACCTAGTCACTCGAGATCGTTTTTTTTCTCCAACATCTATATTGCTTTGTGTCCTGGAAATGGAAACCCTTAACAACTGAAATACCAGAATGATCACTAGATGGCAGTGCTCTTCCAAGACTTCATTTGGGAAAAAGGTGGAATTTTGGAACTCTCAAAAATCCTAAAGCAGTTTCTGATGTTCTATTATACTATCCATGTTTTGAAATGCATGAAGGCAAAGTGTCTAAGAACTTGCCAATGAAATGCATTTATTTATCCGGAGCACATATACAGATTGATCAGGCCTGAACAGATCTTCCTTTCTAATTCTAGAAGAGGGAAAGGATGGTTCCATTTTTGTTAACCTCTGCAGGGCCAGCCCAAGATCTTCTGGAGCCTGAGGTAGGATGCCAAAAGCTGCCTCCTTTACAAGGTGATTTCCAAAGAGGGAGGCAATATGCCCACTAAGGTCATATTGTCCAGAAATCCCGAAACCTGACACTGCCTAGTTACCTGTGGCAAGAATTACAACCAGATGATCAAGATATTTTCTCTGCTTTAGGCCATCTTTATACTATAATAGCCCAATCCTATACTTACTGGCCAACATCCTAGTTCCTCTTCTGTTGGTGCTGACTGCTGTAAAGCAATCAGTGCTGTTGTAAAAGGCGCTTTGTCAGCATGCTCAGTTGTTGGCTCTCCCACTGCCTGCCATAGCTT
The DNA here is from genome assembly GCF_035046505.1 of Tiliqua scincoides. Classification (NCBI taxonomy): domain Eukaryota; kingdom Metazoa; phylum Chordata; class Lepidosauria; order Squamata; family Scincidae; genus Tiliqua; species Tiliqua scincoides. The sequence goes on along the minus strand of NC_089824.1, from coordinate 36,685,560 downwards.
ACCAACTTTTTATTTTTAAACAAGTATATTACGCCATAAATCATAAAGTTGAAATCATAAAGTCAAACTTCACATTAAAGAAGGATAATTTCAAACAGCCCAGTTGGTTCTATTTCATCAATAGCCACATAATATTCCCCTTTAAAAACCGAGATTGCATAGTAAGCACACCATTGTCATGTACTGAACTTGTTTCAGCTTTGAACATGGGCATCGTGTCCTGGAACACAGAGTCATTTCTTTGAAATAAGGACTGCTTTTAAAATGAGTTGGGAGAGTCTGTTTAGGATTGTCTCCAGGACAGAATCATAAATTTCGTGTTTTGTGCATTTTAAGACAGCTGAAGAACACTACAGTTTACTTTAGCCTTTTTCCCTAGCCCTCTAATCTCTATAAATGGGTGACTTCAGCTGTCAAGAAGGAGGCTGCAGCTTATAGCTTTCTTTTCTAATACCACAGCCATGCACAGGGGAAAGGCCTTGTTTTCTTTGTATTGAGCATCAGTCAAAACTTCCAAGAAATTCTTGCCCCCCAAAATCAGACTAAATAATGGCATATTGTTAAGAGTTGCAGCTACAGCTACAATGTGCAATACTCATGACTATTGCAACAAACAAGTTCAAAAGCAACAGAGGAAATAAAAGGGGAGGGCGCAGGGTCTCCAAGAGGAATTTTATCAGGTGGTACAAAGTTTCTTTTGGGCCCCTTCCCAAAGGGGGAGGGGGTGAAACAGAGTGGGCGAGGGTGGAGATGGGGGGGACAGAACGGGGTAGGGAGTTGCAAAACAGGGCAGGGGGAGGGTGGCAACAGCCGTGCAGCTCAATCCTATCTTGCGCTGGAACAGACAGGCCAGGAGGCCTGTGGTGTATCCTGTGCAAGATAGGGCCCCAAAGTGGCTCAGCCGGAGGCAAGGGGAAACTTTTCCCCTTACCCCTGGGTGAGCCACTGCAGCCCCAATGGGTCTTCTTGGACTTGCATCACCTCCTGAAGTGGCATAAGCCTGAGGAGAGCGGGACAGCTTGCAGCTGCTCTGTGCTGCTCAGAAATGGGGGTTGGGATCCAGCATAAACTGGAACCCAGCCCTGCCTCCTGCTCCTCGCCTGCCCACCCCCAGGACTGCCCTCTGCCCACCTCCCCCCCACCTTCTTCCCAGAGCCTTGTGTCAGCCAAGCTCAGCCAATGCTAGACTCCCTCCGCAAGTCAGTGCAGAGGCTGGATGTAGCCTCCACAGGCCGCCACATGTCTGTGCGCAGCAACTCTTGAGGAGGTGCAAACGTGCCTTACAGCACGTTTGCAACGCTCCTGGGTGGGAGCAAGGGACTTGTGCCAGCCTAAGGGTGCCTCAGGATTGCACCCTTAGGGCGCACTCCTAACCCCTTATGTCACTGCTTTCCAACACTGACTGGAAAAGGGCAGTGCAGCTCTGAGGTAAGGAAACAAACATTCCCTTACTTTGAGGAGGTCTCCATGAGTGACACCCAACTGCAGGATGCAGCTCATGTCCCATTGGCACCGCTATGCCAGTGCTGGAAAGTACTGACATAAGGGGTTAGGATTATGCCCATAATAGTCTGTAGAGCCCAGGTCTACCAGGCTTCCCATTGCAGAGCTCATGTCTATCTGCCCTGTGTTGGCAGTGTTGGCAGCTAGATACAGTATAATAAGGAAAACCAAACACAATCCTCTCTAAAATCTTTTAAATACAGAAAATTACAGCAGAAATTTTTTAGGCTCATACTAGAATGGAAAATGTCCTGTGTGTACCAAAATTTGCTTCTGCATCAACTGTAGTTCCTATACACTACTTCATGGTAAGCAGTCCACAAGCCAAAGAGCTACTGTAGAAGGCCAGTTTTCTCCCAGATTGGACACTGTGTTGTGTCACATATGCATTCCTGGGCTCAATGCGTATGGGTTGTGGCAGCGGCCGCTTCCTTGCACCCACAATAGCACCCCCCCCCCCCAGCATCCCATGTGGGCAGTGAGTCCGGGTGAGATCAGAAGATCCCTGGAAATTTCCATGCCCCCTCCTTTGGCTGCCCTTTGACCCTGGACCCAGATACAAATTACCTCCTGTATACCCTTCTCATGGGCCCTGGTGGCAATGCTGAACTCCCTAGAACTGCACATAGACCATGGTGTTCAGCTTGGATGTAGGACAGTGGTTCCCAACCTTTAGGAGCTCAGGGACCACTAAGGCAAAATTTTGAGATGGTGGGGACCACATGCAACCCCTCCCTCACACACAAAAAATACAATTAAATTTGTAATACATAAGAAGATTATTTAATATAATTAATGTGATGGTTATGCTTGCATTTGCTTCACTAGCTGTGAAAGTCTTGGGTTTACATGGAATACATGGAACACATAATAACTCCCCCCCCCCAACTCAGAGGTTTTCACACCCATTCAATTCAATCCAGTCTCTTTTCCCCCACACCAGACCACATTACACACAGCCCTTGCCTCTTTTAAGTGTGGAAAAACACCTCAAAAAGGGAGAGGGTAAGCACAAGGGGATTATAGACAAGTCATGCAAGGTAGTTAAATGAGCCAACAAAAAGCACACACATCCCTCCGCAGTTCCTTTTGTTACACAGCCCTGGCCCTGCTCCCCCCCCCCACTTGTGAGTCCTTAGGAAAGTGTTCAACACAATTTAGGCCAGTGGGGCCTGAAGGAGAAGAGATATGTGAAGGAAGCACCAGCTCAGAGAGACATCTCAGAATGGCTGCTGCATGTCTCAGGAAGAAAAGTCCTTTTGGTGTGCACTGCAAGGTCTTTAGGGGGAAAAAAGCCTCTCTTCACTTCCTGTTCTAATTGCTGTCATGCTCTAGCTGTGGACTACTTTGGTTGGAGCTAAGAGAGTGTGAGCAAGCCTATAGGTAGGTTGCAGCCACAAAACAACAGCTGCTTACTCTGCCATTAGTCTGTGGAACTCCTTGCCCCATGATGTGATGATGGTGTCTAGACTAGATGCCTTTTAAAGGGGATTGGAGAAATTTGTGGAGAAGTTCATCACAGCCACAGTGTGACTAACAGCCCCATTCTAGGCATGTTTACTCAGAAGTAAGTCCCATTATAGTCAATGGGGCTTACTCCAAGGTAAGCATGCATAGGATTGCAATCTGAGGAGATAGGGGAATTGGCCAAGTGTGGGGTGGGGGAAGGCTCCCCATGGGCAAAGCTGCTGCTGCTCTCTGAGGAGGAAGAGTAAGGGGTTGCACCTGCTGTACTTGGCTACGGTGGTGCCTGTTCTGCAACTTCTGGGATTGCTTCTCCCCAGGTGGGCAGCTTGCAGTAAGACAGCAGAGGTGCTGCCTGTTTCCCTCTCCAAAAGAGGTGCCAAAACCTGGTTGCCTGGATCCCTTGCTCCACCCCTGGGCATTAGAAGAGCACATCCAGGGGGCCCAATCCTGCCAACTGGGGAGGGGGTACCAGGGCTGGGGGTTGAGCATACTGTTTCTCCCCTCTCCTGCTGCCACACTGCCTCCAACTCCCTTCCTCTGTGTTCCCTGGCCAGCTGGAGTCCGGACTCCCAGGGAAATCACATTCAGAGAAACCCACTCCCAGGGAAAACCCCCCAGCCAGTGATGCCTTTGGGAGCCTGTTCCTCCTCCTCCTCCTCCTTATTACTCCCATTCCTCCGCTCCTCAGGCTGCCTCCTCCTCTGGCGGTGGCCCCCCCTGCCCGCCCGCCTGCCCGCCTGCCCAAGAGACTTCCCAGGCTGGCTGCAGTCCTGATTTGACTCCTGAAAAACCTCTCACCTCAAGGCACACCTCAAGGCACAGGGTCAAGGAATGGAGGCAGTGGGCAGCAGGGCACCTCTCCTCTTCATGCAGCTGAGCCAGGAGGCTGCACAAACACACGCACCTTACAAGGCGCCTGCGCTTCACTTTTTCCCTTGTCTGGGCACTCACAGACAAGGAGGGAAGGGAGGTGGAGGGGGGAGGCAGGAGACAGAGAAAGGCTATGCTTTGATTGGCTCTGAGCTGCTCTGATTGGCTGCTGGAGCTGCAGAGGCTTTTTTTCTTCCTGGAAGGGCATTTTTTTTCTTTTTTCACTGGAGAGGTCGCAGACCACCTGGAAGGGCACTGCGGACCACCAGTGGTCCACAGATCACGGGTTGGGGACCCTAGATGTAGGAGAACCTGATTTAATTGCTCATTCAGTCTCCAGGATCCCTGAGTGACTTCTTACTTCTCTGTGCTATAGATTTCAAATGAATGGAGATGGTGGAATTTCCAGTCTAAACCAGGCTTACCAAACATTTATGTGTTTTGCATGCCTTCATTTTAACTTTTGCTGATGAAGTGTATCCATGGTGCTTTACCAAAAGGAGCTCTATAAAAGTATACAAGTTTTATAGTTTTATAGGCAACAATGTTTGGATAAGGCAGTTTTTTGGGCACAATTCCTCCTCCTGTCCAAGTGCAGTAGGGCTCTGCTGAAGCTGCCCAAAAGGTATTTCATTTATTTGATCATGATCTTTTAATTTTTTTAAGTTTATGCTAATTTGGTGAATTTTAAACTGCGATTTTTGGGGGGGAGGTCTCCATTAGCAGCCATCAGAGAGCCCAATCCTATCCAACTTTCCAGTGCAGGTGCAGGCATAATGCAGCCCCGATGTAAGGGAACAAATGTTCCCTTACCTTGAAGAGGCCTCTACCTCCCCACCAAAGGATGCAGCGCATGCCCCACTGACATGGCTGCACTGGCACTGGAAAATTGGATAGGATTGGGCCCTAACTTGGTTGCAGCAGAGTTAAAAACAAAGCAGCAAAGTTCCTGCATACAGTCTCACTAACACAATTGGCCTCACAGCAAAAATACATGTTCAAATAATAGGAGCATGTATCAAAATATACCCAGATGCTTGAGTCATTATAGCAGGTCCATAAATCAAGAAAAAAGGCAATCCAAATGGGATGCTTATTTGGTAATCCAAATACATTTACAGTGAATATGAAGAAAAGAAAGCCAAAATGAACAGTGAAGAAAGTTTTCACAATCATCATCATCATCGAAACACCAAGAAAAAATGAAACTCTCTCTCTCTCTCTCTCTTTCTGTCTTTCCCATATCTTGGCCTGAGATGGTAGCAATGTTTTTGCCAACTGTTGTGGTGGGGCCGAGGCCACTGTACTGTATATTCAAACAGCTAAAGAGTTCCCAGTTGGTCATCAGCTTTCCCTTGATAATCACTGCGTGAGTAAAGATGGCCTTAATGTTCTGGAAATAGTGCCAACTTTCAATGGTCACTCGAAAAATATATCTATCCACACCAGAGGGTATCCCTTAGCATCCAACGGCACATTATTTTAATGCATGCATTTGGCCTTTGTTCTTCTCTCTTTAAAAAAAAAAAAAAAAGGCAGATGAAGGTCATGGAAAATGCAGCAGGGAGCCTTAGCATTTGCCCCTTACCAGTTATAACTGATTGTATGCCTTCTACATGTCATTTACAAGAAAAAAAGCTTCCATTGATTTTCAATGGAAGCTTCCCCCCCCTTTAAATAGCACATGGATGGAAGGATTGCATGATGAGGACAGTATCTGCAGTGGGACCAAGTGCTAAAGCTATCCTCCCCAGCGTTTTCATGGCATTTTGTACCCACCCCTATGCTTTCTTTAAAGAAAAGTTACATAATGTTTGACAGTAGTCTTCAGAAAACTCCCAATCTCAAACCTGAGCCCTCAGGAAAACAACTTTAACTCAAAGTCACTCCAACTAAAAATTTCCACCCCTTAACCCCTGTCCTGCAGCCGGTTGACTGCACACAGAGCACTACACTGTTATCCAGTGTAGTGGACAACAGAGTTTTTTTTTTCATGACTGAGCATTCAAAAATGCAGTCTCCCACCTGCAGACCAAGAAGCTGCACCATGTAATTCTGCTACATGCGTGGATCAGCTGTTTTGAATTTAGTAATGCTAAGACTCTGAATTTCAGGCTAAGGATCCATCTAGTCCAGGATCCTGTTTTCCACAATGGTCCACCAGCTGCCTCTGTGAACCCAACAAGCAGGACAGAAAGGACTTTCCAGTCTTCTGGCATGGAGGCTGATTTAAACAACAGGTTCCATATCTTTCCTAGAAGATCAATAATTTCACATTTGAATTTCTTGGGTGGATGCCATCTGGGCCCAGTGATTTGTTCATGTTTAGTTTGTCAATACACACAACGAGATCCTTGCCACTTCTATTTGATAGATACTTTGCAAACTGTTAGAAATTCTGGGTCAAGACTCAAACAAGGAGGGGGGGTATATTGGGCAGAGAGATTGGCACTCTTGAAGCATAGCTGAGGAGAGGGGAGCCTCCCACCTAAATGGCTCTCCGGAGGACTGGACCACCAGGGTGAAATTCTTGTTGCACTGGAAGGTCTCCTGCTGACTCCAGTGATTATGGGGAACGCTTGGTTTAAATATGAGATTATAGTAAACTAATTTGTTATTTCCCAAATGGATGGACATCCAGTAAATCATCTGCTTAGATTCCCTCCCTTCTGCTAATAAAGCAGAACTGTAAATTCTATGTTTATTGTTAGGGAGGAGAACACAAGACACATGAACAATGTTTAGAGCAAAGAATGTTTTGTCAAAACTCTTGTAAATTAAACTCAACTTGAGCTAGCTTTCAGTCCAAGACTTCAAATGAATTCTATATTAGTGGAATTAGAGAAACAGGGATTTTGTGGCATTGTTTATTTACTGCTCTGAGAATTTACTTTGGAGGCCTTCATATGAACCTGGTGTAAAATCACAATTCCCTTAGGCTGCAATCCCTATACGCATTTATCTGGCAGTAAGCCCCATTGAACTCAATGGAGTTCACTTCTGAGTAAACATACATAGGATTGCACCATAAGATACTGTACTTAGCAAGGTCTAGCCAGAAAACTAAATTGAGTGCAAATCACAAGCAATTGACATTGCTGGAAAAGCTCAGACCATATACAGAAAATGGATTATTGTGGGAAAATAATTACTCTTTTAAAAAACTCCAAGCTAATGTTGTTCCCATTAATTAAATGGTCCTCAAAAAGTAAAGTCAATTTTGACTGAGAAGATGGCTCTATGTGTGTTTACATATGAAGTTTGCATTTGAAACTGCCGTTTCAGAGCCCATCTCTGAAAGAATGCCAAAATTTATAATTTGTCATCCTGGCCACAATGCAGCATAATTTAAGAAACCATAACATAGTTGCCATTCTTCTTTAATTAATGATAGCAACAGCAACTGATTGCTAATGATTAAATGCATTTGCATCCTCCAGGCAATATACGTATAAACATACAGTGGTGTAGCTGAGTGACTTCAGATTATGCACATGTCCTTGACAGTAAGTCTTAATGAACTCTGTAGAACTGCAGAGTAAGCATGAACAGGATGAACTTGAATGAGTGCTAGCTAACACTTAGTCCCAAGCTGAAGTCTTACCATGGGCTTCAGTGCAAGTCAGCCTTAACTCCTCGTCTGCAAAGTGTGGATGAAAATAGGACCTACCTCTCAAAGTCGTTGAAAGGATAGCTGAGATAATGTGTCAGGTGCTTTGAGTACTCCAAAAGCAATGTACAAATGCTAAGACTTATTACAAAAAATAACAAAGCTCCAGTCCAGTTATAATAGCTCATGACTGAGACTGAAGTTTTAAACACACTTCCTAGGTCAGGGATGTCAAACATAAGGCCCAAGCAAATTATAATTGTTGTTACAATAGGGCTTTCCCAGCTTGATAATTGGGCTCTCTCATATCTTGAAAGTATGAACAAGATTTGCACATTTTCTCTCCTGCCACTTGCAGCTAATGAGTTGCTATATGAGAACAAAATGCTGATTTTTGGCCATTATCTGCTTAATAATGTCACTTCCTGCTGAATGACGTCACTTTGGGTCCTCAGTAGGCACCATGAATGCTAACTTCGGCCTATGTATGAAATAGGTTTGATGTCACAGTCCTAGATACTAGGTCCCAATGAATGCAATGCAGCCTACTTCTGATTAAACATGCATAGGACTGCTACTGCACATCCCATTGAAATCCAGGGTAGTAGTAATTGTTGTTGTTGTTAACAGTATTTATACCACTTTTCAACGAAGAGTTCACAAAGTGGTTTACAGAGAAAAATCGAATAGCTAATGGCTCCCTGTCGCAAAAGTGTTCACAATCTAAAAAGATGCAAAAGAACACCAGCAGACATCAACTAGAAAAGACACTACTGGGGTGAAGAGGGCCAGTTACTCTTCCTCTGGACCCACTTGAAAAAGTGCCTCTTACCCAGTCATCAGGGGTAGCAGGGTAGTTGAGCTACTCCCGAGTCCTGTCAACAAGCTTTAGTTAGATTGGCCCCAATTATTTTGATATTGAATTTTTAGTTGAAAAGCGGTATATAAATACTGTTAATAAATAATAAATAATATTGTTGGTGGAAAAGGGATGCTTTTTAAAAGGAAGAGAGAGACAGGCAGTTTCAGAATGTTTTTCTGATCAGCCATGCGACTGTCACTAAATGGTATATAAGGGTAGCCAAAATTGTAAAATAGCATGTAACATTTCCTATAGAGGGACCACACGGATATGTTATGTCCTCTCATTTCTTCTCTTTTTTTGACTTCTCTTTCTCTCTCATATAGTTCTGGCCTAACAGGAGTAAGCCTACCAAGAAAGGGGGCTGTCTTTCCTGTAATGCAAATCCCTAGCCTTTACTTGGGAACTAGTAAACTTGTATTAGAGGACGACCCACAGCCTGCATCCCAAACCCCTTTGCCCTCAAACTCTTCACAGACTGGTCAATGGACCACCTTAATTTGACATAAATGTTGGGAACCCTGATTTCAAGTTCTTTGAGCCTGTTTTGAATCTGCTCTTTAAAGGCAAATCATCTGGGAATCTTTGGAACACAAAGCTTCTGCCTCGGTGACTGGGCCAGCCCATCTGTGACGCCAGCTGAGAAGTAGTGGCGTAGCTATAGGGGTGGCACGGTAAGTACTGCAGGTGCCGCAACACGCCATGTAAGTGGCCCCTGCTGCTTGTCATCGGAGCCATTCCAGGTCGCAAGGCAACACACAGGAGCGCTCAAGGTAGATGTTTTGAGCATCAGAGTGGGCAACATAGCTAATTGCTTTAGCACATGTTGGTTAAGAGTCATGCTTGTTGAACTCTTGTTAAAATAAAGTTTGTTCTACTTCAGAGGAAAAAAATAAAAGCCCCTCCCCACACAATTTCATAGGACAGAGCAGTACCATATGTGGTTTGAAATGCAGTCAAAATCTCAGACACTTATCAACTGTTGCATTTTCTTGGACAGAAAGATGACAAACGATGATTTGCAAACTGTCTTCCAGGGATGACTCAGCTTTTTGTAGGAGGACCCCAAATGCAGAAGGATTAACCAGTGAGCCAGCAAAAACAGCTGCAGCTAGTTAACACGGGAAGGATTAAATAGACGAATTGGAAGGCATGGCTGTGCAAGCGAATCGGTTGAGAATTTCGAACACATGGACTGATGCTGAGAATTCATGCAAATTCTGTTATCTTATGGACGAAGTTAGCTTAGGGACTATGTTGTTGGCAACCTTCAGTCTCGAAAGACTATGGTATCATGCTCTGAATGGTGGTTCTGGCACAGCGTCTAGTGTGGCTGAAAAGGCTGATTCGGGAGTGACAATCCCTTCCACACTGGGAGTAAGTGCAGTCTGCCCCTGGTCTGTCTCCCTGGCTATGGGCCTTCCTTCTTTGCCCCTTTGCCTCAGTCTGTTGGCAAAGTGTTTCTTCAAACTGGAAGAGGCCATGCTGCACAGCCTGCCTCCAAGCGGGTCACTCAGAGGCCAGGGTTTCCCACCTGTTGAGGTCCATTCTTAAGGCCTTCAGATCCCTCTTGCAGATGTCCTTGTATCGCAGCTGTGGTCTACCTGTAGGGCGCTTTCCCTGCATGAGTTCTCCATAGAGAAGATCCTTTGGGATCTGGCCATCATATATTCTCATGACATGACCGAGCCAACGCAGGTGTCTCTGTTTCAGCAGTGCATACATGCTAGGGATTCCAGCTCGTTCCAGGACTGTGTTGTTTGAAACTTTGTCCTGCCAGGTGATGCCGAGGATGCGTCGGAGGCAGCGCATGTGGAAAGAGTTCAGTTTCCTCTCCTGTTGTGAGCGAAGAGTCCATGACTCGCTATGTATTATACATATATAGTATACATTATACATCAACAGACATGGTTTTGCCATAGAGCATATATGTGAAAGGGAACTGGAGCCAGTTATGTATGCAAGTTTAATGTTTAAGTTATGCAGGATCAAAATCCTGCATAAGCGATTGGCCCAGTCAGTCTTATGGCTGGCCAATCGGGAGGTAGATCGAGATCCTACCATCCAATTGGCCCTTTAGTTTAGCCTGCAAATCAGGTGGATTGAAACTGATGCAACGTCACCAATCGTGGGGAATCTGGGCGGAGCTACGGGGTATAAAGCAAGAGGTGTTTACTTTGTGTTTTCATTGCTAGGCTCTGTTCTGAAGATGAAATAAAAGTGTTGAGCTGTTATCTCTATGCCTTCATTTACTTGCATGGACCTACTACTTAACAGGCCCTTTGACAGATGTACCTCTCACTGTGGCATTCACGCTTTACATTTTACATCTTATGCATGTGCATCAGGCGGTGGATTGGGGCCCAAACGGAAGGATGGCAAACAGTTGCCTGTGACCGCCCCATACTCTGCTAATGCAGATGGAGCTGGCCTCCTTACCGGCCTTTTCCTTTGTGGCTCTTTAATCAAACCAGGCGATTCAGACAGCGTGCTCTACATTGCTGCTTTGTGTACAGGGCTCATGCAGCGGAAGGAATGTCACATTCCAATCCCTGGGATGCAGCAGTCTGGCTCTCTCACCTTCCTTCACCAGGAGTTTTAAAAGAGCTGGTGGGAGATGGAGCAAGATTCCTCTTTCTTCTGCATGGGCTCTTTAAACAAAGGAGGAAATGGAGAGTGCTCTGGAGTGAACCCAGCATGCTTCACATTTCCTGCTTTGATTCAAGTCCTTGAGAAAGGAGGAACCAGGTAAGGGGGGCAGTGGAGCTATATGCAGCCTCAAGCCTAACCCCTTCAGTTGGCCCTGGTGGACACTTGTTGCTTGCAAGAACTGGACCAAGCAGCAGTCTTTTTTGTTTTGGCGAGTGCTGTATCTTCTCTGTTGGGATCAATTTTCTCAATTGTTTCTTGAAAACGTTTTATGTGGTGGTGGTTGTCCCCAATTCTGAACCAAAACCTTCTCTTGTTACCCAGTGTGTTTGTTTTGAGAGGGATGGTAGTGGCTGAATTTCCAAACAGCTTTAACAGCTGGTGCTGAGAACTACACTGCTCAGAGGGCAATGGAATAAAGTACATGTGCACAGAATATTTAGTGCACGTAAGCCAAGAGACCACATTCGGTAAGCAGTCAAGGCTCATAACTGTTGAGCTCATTCTGAGTTGAGCTAAGGTAAAGTTACCAATTACTATGTAAAACAAATGGTCATATCAGCAACAGGGACCTGCTCTGCATTGTCAGGTCTCATTAGATATGTGGCTCAGTATCCTGTACCAGTCATGCACTCTCCTTCCTTTCCTCCACTATGAAGATGGTTGGCAACCTTCAGTCTTGAAAGACTATGGTGTAAGCCTACAGCACCCGGTATTCCTAGGTGGTCTCCCATGCAAGTACTAACCAGGCCTGACCCTGCTTAGCTTGCGAGATCAGACGAGATCAAGCATGCGCAGGATAGGGATTCATCTTCTTGAACTCATCTTCCCCTATGAAAGTAATAATGGTCTTCCTTTGTAGTCAAGCATATTTGGGACAACCTGAATATTGGAACATAATCTACATTTAATTCATAGGGACGTGATTGATTATATTTAAGTTATACAGTTAGTAAGTATACAGTTAGTAAGTACTATATACTGTGAGACATACCAACATTTGAGACTCTCCAAATAAGCTTTTTATAGCTTTATGCTGCTATCAAAATCTAAGAGTAATTTCCAGTGTTAATTTTGAAAACCTGACTGTTTACATAACATCAGAGGCTACAAAGGAGCTGAGTATAAAATGAGCTGATACAAAAGGAGTCTCTTTGCCTGTAAAGACTGCAATTTCTTAGGTCAGAATATGCAGTGGGAACCAGGACTACAGCAACTATTATTCATTTTTAATTTTAACTTTGAATGTTTGTGTGTCTGTATGTGTACTAACTATTTAATCATCAAAAAGTGTGTGTGTGTGTGTGTGTGTGTGTGTGTGTGTGTGTGTGTGTGTGTGTGAACTGTCCCATCCAGCTTTTTCATTTACTAGGATTGCTCTAGTTGTGGGCAGTGGTACCAGACCCCATCAATTGACCTGACAGAGAGGGATCATACATAGTCACTAGTAGACCAATTTTGTGCTGCTACATAGATCCTAAGCTAAAGTTTCAAAAATGGGGGAACTGATGCTTCTAGAAGCCCAGCTTTTATATATCTGCAAAACTATCAACACACTTCAGGTGGCTGATTAGCCCAGCTCAGCATTATGTTTAATACTGGAGGACTAGAAAGCACTACTTTGGGCTGAATTTATGTTTTCTGAAAGTCTATCTGGTAATTCCATGGATCTGTCAGCTCCAGAAGATCATCAGAACCTGTCAACTCAATTACTAATAGTCAGTCTTGCCCAATTAAGCTGCATTTATTTAAAATATTAAGCAGCTCTGATTAGCTGTCATTGTTGCATTTACTATTTAATTCACAATAGTTCTGTGCTTCAATAGGACAAATGAACTATTGAGGTAATTGTTGCTGTTCTTGGTTGGCTGAAGGTTTTGGCCTTTTAGGCCTCAAACACCCCCCTGAAGAATATTGTAACAAACCCAAAATATTTTGCTGAGTGTAGTTTATAACCTGATCTCAATATGCTCTGGGGGAGTTTAAAAAAAAATATCAAAATTTGTTTCCTTGCCAGTGGGCTGTAACCCATCTTGGAACAGGACCCTGGAACGTGAGGGTTTTTCTGAGTAAATGAGTCTGATGGTGCCAGTGGTCCATGTGGATGGCTATTGAAAACATTGTTTCTCTCTGACATCTAGGTACTTAGTCACTGCAGAAATTAAAACGACCAAATCATTTAAAAATAGCATCTTTCAATGGCAACATCTTCTCTTTGGGGAGTTTACAAATTTATTATGTGGCTCCTGGCTTAAGACCTGAAAATTAACTTGAGTACAGGCTGTTTTCTGAGTGAGCCTCTGATAAAGGGGAAAACTTATTTAACTCATGCCTCTCCCCTGTGATATATGAATTCCTCGGAGCAGAGATTGAATTCTCTCTCTCTCCCATTCATGGTAGCAGGCTGGCATCAGCACAAGGCACCTTTGGGAAGGCCCAGTGTCAACGGCCCAGTGGGCCAGGGCAGTATTGCTGACACATGTGTTTGTCCTCTAGGAAGGAATGGGTGGGTCCAGCCTACAACCCACAACCACTGATTGGTTGGACCACTTTTCCCTTATTGTGGTAGTAGATACAGGTTCCTTTCAGTTGTGGTCATTGAGTGAGCCTATATGGGCACATGCTAGCATCCCATGGTCCCCAAAGGGTACTGAAGGCTACCATCAGGAATGATATGAAAACCTAGAATCACAGCTCTAGATCAGGGCTTTTCAAACTGGGGCATTGTGAAGGGGCTGGGCAGCCTGGAGGCAAGGAGGAGGCAGCGGCGCAATCCCCAGGATCGTGCCGCTCAGGGGGCTGCAGGGGCTTCGGTGCACTTACCCAAGCAGCCTCCCTGGAGTGAAAGTGAAAGCAGAGTGATCGTGCTCCACTTCTGCTTTAGCGGAGGCAGGGCGCAATCGCTCCATTTTTACTTTCACTGCTGTGGGGAGCCCTGCCAAAGGTTGCACCGGGCTCCCCGCACCTTGGGGAGGCTGCAGGAGGCTTGGGTAAGTGCACAGAAGCCCCTGCATACCCCTGAGCGTTGCGATCCTGGGGATTGCGCAGCTGCCTCCCCCCCACCCCTGCAAGCACTTACAGTGGCTCAAAATCTCCATGAGAGTTTGAAAACCACTGTTCCAGATGTTCAGGCTTCCGCCCAGGGTGCCACTGCATGTAGAGGACACCAGAGAACAAACTGATTGACTGGGCCTTATATCTTTCATTTTAGGCAAACCAGGGGCAACAGTGGCTACTTCCTGAACCCCATCCATCATGTTTCTCCTGCCAAAATGCTCCATGTAGCAAACACTATTTATTTATTTATCATTTTTATATCACCCTTCCTTCAAGGAGCTCAGGGTGATGTACGTCGTTCTTCCCCTCCTTTCGCCCTCACAAAAATCCTATGAGATAGATGAGGCTGAGAGATAGTGAGAGATGTGGCTGAGAGATAGCCCAAGACCACCCAGGAAGCTTCATAGCTGAGTAGGGATTTGAACCTGGAATTTCCAGAGCTAAGTCCAACTCCCAAACCACTACACCACATAGGGTACAATCCTAACCAACTTTCCAGCACTGACATAGCTGTGCCAATGTGGCATGCACTGCATCCTGCAGTGCAGAGGCAGTCAAGGGGGACTTCTCAGGTTTTGCATGTTTGTTACCTTTGCAGCCGAGTGCTGGAATGTTGGTTAGGATTGCGCCCATAGTTGCTGATAGGGTCTTCTAAAACAGCAGTAGAGTCTGCTTGGGCAGGTCTGCACGGAGCATGAACTAGCGTGACAGGGTCAAGATGCAACAGGTAGGTCAATGGCACAGAGAAAAGCAGGTGCAAAAGCAGTGTGATAAGAGGGCACATTACATCTGTCAGATGCATGCAAGCTCCCAGCGACACAATCCACTTTGACTGGTACAAATGAACACATACATCTGGTAAAAGGAACACAATGTCTTATACTGAGTCAGACCATTGGTTCAACTAGATCAGTATTGCCAACCCTGGCTGGCAGCAGCTCTCCAGAGTTTCAAAGGAGAATTTTTCTCTAACATACCTGGAACTTGGGACATTTTACATGCAAAGCAACTGCCCTACCACCAAGCAATGACTCAAAACTCTCCACTAACTCTGATTTGACCTTGACTCTTTCTGAACCTTTACTCTTTCTGAATTCCTCTGACAGAGGAATCTTTTGTGCCCCCCCCCCCCCACAACTCTTCACTGTCTGCAGCAGGGGTGTCAAACTCATTTCATACAGAGGGCCAAATAGCATTTGTGATGCCTGCTGAGGGCCGAAAGTGATGTCATTAGGCAGGAAGTGATGTCATTAAAGCAGCTAATTCTATCATTAGCTGCAAATGATAGAAGAGAAAATATACAAATCTTGATCATATTCAAGATATGGGAGAGCTCAATTTTCAAGTGGGCTTCCCTTTCAGCAGTAACACCTCAGCATGGCTCAGCAGCTAAGAGCCTGAGGACCAGATAAAAAAGATTCCGCAGGCGGCATCCGGACCCCGGGCCTTATGTTTGACACCCCTGATCTGCAGGGATGAACCTCAAATGTGTGACTGGATTCCAGATATTTCCATAATAATTTAGTGACAACTTCAGTGTTGTTTAAGCTGAACTCTTGCTGTCTTTCTGCCCTGGAGCTCCCTCTGGTGGCTGAAACTGCAAACTAGAGTTGCATATAAAAGTACTGAACCAGCCAACAAGATTATAGGAATTCATTTTTTAAAATCATCTTGCTTGTATCATCGAAAAATGGAGCTGTTTCTGATAAAGTGAACAAACAATTTTAACAGCTGCATTAAAGAGATTGATTAGTTTTAAGAGTTGGAGTGACTTTATGCAGATAAGGACAAGTAATCTCATTAAGTTATCGCTGGTGAAATATTGAACATGTCTTAAAATAGAATACAAACTGTTACGTTAGTTGCCAGATTCTTTGAGCCAACTGACACACACGCAACACTTTAAAACACTGACACTGGAACTTGCAGTTGTTCTCCATTATAGTTCTTCCTTCCAATGGAACCTGATGAAGATGCCCATGGAGGCTTGTGCTTGACACATTCCCAGGGCTGCCAACCCATCTATGAAGTTGACCAAGGAATTCACCTCAGGCAGATTAGTGAGTGGCCCCTAGCACCACTACCCACCTCCACGGCTGCTCTTTCTCTGCCCGCTTCCTGCACTGGAAAAAGAAGTAGTGGAAGAGGAAATATGGAAGAGAGGAGTGGAAGGTAGAGTGTTGGCCTTGTGGCTGGGCACCACCTTCTCCTTCACATTTCGTCTTCAGTCCCACTCTTCCTTCTTTGATGCGAGGAGTGGGAGGTAATGGTCATCAGGTAAGGGGGAGCAGCATCTCTCAGTGCTGTCTCAGGCTCCCAGAGATCTTTAGCTGGCCCTGTCTGGCAATGGAATGCTCTATTTCCAGTCCTTAGGGATTGCGTGCAGAGGGACCCATGCTCATCAGATTCCATGCTCTGGGGCAAAGGTTCGTGATGGTACCCCCACAGGATGCCGCCACCCCCCACATGCAAATCCGCCTTCCCACTTACTTGGAGCACATGGAGCCTCGCACGACTCCAGGATGCATCGGGGAAGCCCCTTGAAGCTTCCCTGATGCTTTTAACTTTTTTCCAGCAAACCAGAAGCACAGTTTCCGACCGTGTTGAGAGTCTCAGGGGGCTTCCGTATGGTCCTAGAGGCACGCGAGGCTCTGCGCCCAGGCATTTGCCCTGTTCATTTAATGGTAGGTCTGCCACTGTGTGCATGCATGATTCCAGACTCAGTTCAAAGTCCTAGTTTTGGTCTTTAAAGCCTTAAACTTTTTGTAGGCAGACTAACTTAAGGACTGCCTGCTCCCATACGGCTCTCCTTCAAAGTCCCACCTCTATGCCCACCCCCCCCCATTGAATATGTTTGACGGGGACTTTACTGTGGTGGTGCCATCCCTGTGGAATTCTCTCCCCAGGAAGATATACAAGCTCTTTCACTGTTCTCAAATTGTGGTTGAATACTGTCAGGCCTGGGACACGGGGGAACCGCCTGGGTTGCAGGAGGCAGCGGCGGGGCACCTCAGGGTCTGGCCTCAGCAATGTCAGCCTGGCCCAAGTAGCCTCAGTAGGGTTGTGGGGGAAGGGGGTTGCATCACCCAGGTCCTGGGACTCTCACAGCCCCCAGCTGCTTTGACTCATAGGCTAGCCGGCATCTGCTCCAGCCAGTAGCCTAACCAGTTCTGCCTTCATTCCTGGCCGGGCTGGGTTTTATGCTGGAGAAAAGCCCCCTTAGGCTCCGCCCCTTCCTCCCTGTGAGAGTTATAATGCTGAGCCTTAGAACTGAGTTATAACCTGAGCCTTCCCTCTCTCTTCTCACCTGTGCTTCTTTCTCCTGCTCTGCCTGCCAGCCAGGCTGCAGGGACTGCTGCCCACCCCCTGGCGTGGACTGGGCTTGCAGGCTGTGTTGCCCCCACAGGCCGGCAGGCAAGGAGGCAACGATGAGCCCTGGAGCTCTGTGCCATCGGCCAGAAGTCCGCCCAGCCAGTCAGGGACTGGCTTGGTCCCCCACGCACTGACTGCCCAGTCATGGCTCGCATAGCTTGCTCCCAGGAGTCCACAGGTCCGTCCCCTATTTCCCCTGCAAGCCGCAGGGCCTAAGGCAGGCTCCCTCCTCCTCCTCCTGCTGCTGCCCTGGCTCCTGGGTGGCTCTACTCGCAGGTAAGTCAGGGGAACCCTGACAAATACCTTTTGGGACTGGGGCTATAGTGTTTCGACAGTAATTTTATTAGTTCCATGAAGTTTTTCCTGATTTTTAGATGGCTGCTTTTTATATGGTTTCTAACTTTATTATGTTTTATTGCTTTTCTTTCTGTGTTGTAATGTGAGCCACTTTGAGTCTGTTTTTTTGCAGGGAAAGGCAGGCTATAAATAATTAAAATAAATAAAGTCCCCCTCATTGCCAGTGTGATGCTGCTTCTTGCAAGCTGACCCAGCAGAAAGGATCCTGGAGTGGACACTCTCCACTCCTAGCAACCTGCCAATCCAGCTAGTTTACAAAGAATGGCAGGGGAGAAAAGGAAGCCATGGAGCAGCAGCAGCAGCGATCTGGAAGCAGCCACAGTGGCTAGTTCTTCCTCCAGCTCCACCACTGTGATTCTTGGCTATATTGCTGGAGGAGGAGGTGAGCCAAGCCCCAGATTCCTGTCACTTGCTCTCCAAAAGCAGCATGCAAGAAGGTGATGGGGCAGTGGTTGGGTGGGGGTGGGGTGGCCAGGTAACAGGCAGGAGGTGGGCACGGAGTATCCCAGCCTACCCCCCCACCAGTTTACCCCTTCCCCCAACACAGTGCTCAAGGCAACTGCTTCATGGATGGACTGCCCATGGGGGCTGGAATTGTCCATCCTTACCTTCTCTCTGGTGCTGCTGATGATAAAGTGACCATCTGTTAGGAACCAAGTGGCTGCTAAGAGTCATCTTTCTGTCTGCAATTTTTTAGATGGATATGATGTTTTATTTAATAACAGGAGAGTATCCAGGGTCCCACTGGATTGGGAGAAAACTGTTGCCAAGTGAATAACTTTTGTGCAAGTTAATGGCTATCCAGGAATCTGAACTAGTAAATTCCTTGTCTGCTAATATTCTTAGGAAACCAGAGTAAACCTTGTGGAAAGAAAGTGTTTCTGATGTTCTTGGCACTTCAGTTATTATTTTATTACCTTTGAGTAGTCTGATCCTACAAATACTCTTGTCACAACCACTCGATCTTTTCAACCTGACTGGAGTGTTGCTGACCTTGTTGACTGTGACCTTTCACAATGTTGGCTTTCTGTTGAGCTTGCACCTACAAATCATAACAAAGAAGAGGCAAAAGGGATTTTTAGAAAATAGATCACTGCAATCTGAAATTCACAGCCAAAGTGAGATAATTGCTTATTGACAGCCCAATCCTATGCATGTCTACTCAGATGTAAGTAAGTCCCATTAGAGTCAATGGGGCTTACTCCCAGGAAAGTGTGGATAGGATTGGGCTGTAAACTATTTACTGAATATTCCCAAATTTTGAATAAAGTAGAGACATAGAATATGATAGAAATAAAAGATGTTAGGCCCGGATCTTCTCCCCCATCACCAGTACTGTTGCATGCATCCCAAAATGTGCACACTGCATCCTCAGGAGGTAAGTAAATTTTTTTTTTACTTACCAACTAGTAGGCTGTTTGAGTGGCAATGGGTCTCCTTGGATGTATACCACCTATGTTGGTGGCATATGTCCAGAGAGAGGAATGGGACAGGGAGATTTGAAATGGAGGGGATAAGATCTGGCATGCGCCAATGCTGCCAGGTCCACTTCCTCTGGCTTCTTCCCCATCCAGTTTTGTCCCCTCTCTGCCCAGAAATACCCCAATCCTTCTACTCACTCCCCCATCCCTCCCATTGCCCGCTCCAACTGCCAACTTACCTGCAAGGGAGGACACCAGGATGCAGGTCTCTTGTTATCTGGTGTGCTCCCAGGGGCATTTGGTGGGCCGCTGTGAGATACAGGAAGCTGCACTAGATGGGCCTACGGCCTGATCCAGTGGGGCTGTTCTTATGTTCTTATGGTACCTTGGAGTTTCACCTTGTGCCTTCACCTTGGAGCTTGGTGTTCCTGGAAGTCCGGCAATGACATGATGTCATTGTTATGTATATTATTATTATTATTATTATTATTATTATTATTATTATTATTATTATTAAAGCCCTTAAAGGGAACCCAACCCATCTCTGGGTTCAGTGTCGCAGCTTCAGTGTCATTTCACGATTACACCTGACTGGTATTTGCTCCAGTTTACCAGACTATGGATGACTCTTATAGACAATAGACTTTAGACAGTAAATTCACATCTCCTATAGACCATTTGTGAGTCATCCTTCTGCCCTTGGCTCCCAGGTACTGTACACTAAACAATAAATACAATAAAATATCACACGACAATAAAACAAAACTGATAAAATCACAAAAATAATAGTTAAAAGATTACAAGAAAACAACATTAAAACTGACTATAGAACCTGCTGGAAATCCCAGGCAACTAAAACAGACTTTGACTGATGCTGAAACACATCAAAGTTGGCATGGTACCAGGTGAGAGTCTCTGGAGAAGGCATTCCATAGATGACTGTCATGACTACAGAGGCCATCTCTGTGATTACCTCCCATTTGTGGAAGACCTGATACAGGGCCTCAAATTAAGAGAGACCAGTTTGGTCAGTATCATATGGAAGATTTCAGGATAGCAGATTGGAGTACACTGTGTTGGAGACAACAGAATAGTCTGTCACCAGCAGGAAAAACCAAGGAGCTGCTTGCAATCCCTGGAACCCATACTGTCATCTTCAACAAAGAAACAAGAGTTCTATTGACTGGTGCGGCCTATGAAATGCCTTCTGTGTTTCTGGTTGGAGCTGGCAGACGAGTCCAGGCACAGAGCAAAGACTGCCTCCTTTTCATATAACATCTGAAAATCACTGACCTTTGGCAATGAAGGTTACCGAAGCAATAATAAATCACTACATTGGAATGTTGTACGACTATGTTGTGAACCAAAGAAGTATGTTGGGCTATTTTGATTTCAGTGATTATGCATAAACCATAGAGTGTATATTTTTAAAATACCCTCTCTCCAACATATACTTTAAGCTGCAGAATTTCTTCCAAAATAAATGCTTTAAATATGAGGTTACTAAAGGCTTTGTAAAAGCTTCTATCTCAGAGTAATAATACATTTGGCATCAGAAAAATGTATACGGCATGTCCTCAATCTGAACAAATTACCACAACTAAAGAAGTCCTGGCATTAACATGAGAGCAAGTATGCATGTTACAGTATTGATTTCATACCTTAACCATGTAGCCATTAATAAACAGTTTGGCATAACTGTGTCAACTACATCATTTCTTTTTTGCCACCCCAGTCTGTTTTGTACTGTACTCACTAAAAGGTTTCTCTTGCCTTTCTTGAAAATTCAAAGGGAAGCATACGAAAAAGTGGAGGAAAAGAGAACACACCAACAGTTCAAAAGGCTAACCTGGGAAGGAACGTAACTCAAACCAGGCCTTATGTGATCTATAGCCCAATCCAATCAGGGGCTTATGTTGATGGATCTCACAATTCATCAGTGTAAGTCCTGGACTGATGGCAGTAAAATTGTTCTGCTGTTTGTTGAGCCATGGCCACCAGGGCAAATGACTGGAGGCTATGAGTGAGGAACAGTGGCAAATGGGGAAGATTGGATCAGTTTAGGGTGGAGAGTGGGCTGAGTTCAGGGGCAGAAGCGGGAGGATCTCAGGGGCAGTCATGCATGCTCCTATCCCCCCTTCCCAGTCTGGACCCACCCCCAGGATTATCTGTGGATTTACACCAGCAAAAGGGCTGGCATACGTCTGAAGAGACCAATTGGAGGCCTGGCAGCCTATGGAACAGGAAGTTAAAAGATTTTTTTAATCCCCCCTCCCAACCATAGCATGCAGTGCACACTCTGTTGATGGTTCTGCATGGTCTGGGCTGGCAGGGGATCCCATGTCTTGCTGTGTTCAGCCAAATGCTTTGGAAAGTCCCCTTACACCCTGAAATCCCCCATACACTTCTGAAGCTTCCAGATCCCCCCCCCCCACTGCATATAGCATGCCTGTTTTGGTGTGGCTGCACCAGGGGTGGTGGTGGTAGGGAAAGATAGGATTGAGATCTCAAAGTCATTATTTATTATGCGACACAGTTTAATGGGCAGAGTACAGACTTTATTTAATCCAGTGGGGAGACAGGGACTTGCACAGTCTTCCATCTTGTGAAATTGTGATTAAGCTGGGATTTGAAAGGAGACTTCTTGGTTTCACCTTTAACCTTGTGATCCATAGACCTCATTCATCAAAAGAATGTGTAATTCAGTTGCATCACTAGTTCACTGAGAACATTATGAAATTGGTGGTCTGATGGAATAAGCCTAAACATTTCATTTGGCCATATGTTCCCGTGACTTCTAAGGAATTAACTTCTCTAGTAAGTGTGTTAAGAAGACAGCTTTTACGTCTTTTTCTTGCTTAACATGTCCCATTGCAATCCAGGAAATCTAATCTATGGTCATTCTTCCTTGCTTGAGACAATCCATTTCCCCATACTTCTTTTTGTATGTTATTAAACTCTTAATGTTAAGACACAGCAATGTTAAGACACACAGTTTAGATAATTAAAAACAACCGCACATACTCATGGCTCTAGAAATCTGGCAAACACAGTTCTGGGAGAAACACAGTATTTCCAAATAGCACAACCTCTGCTTGCATCTCAGATTATTCTGTAAGAAACAAGCATGTTTGCTTACCCATTCTGAACCCCTAATTAAACACTGTTCTTCTTTTTCCTTTCTTTTCTGTCTCAGCAGCGAAACGCAGGCTTCAGTACTCAGTAGTTCCTGTGCAACACAGATGCCTTGTGGGTGATTTCAGATATCTTGGAAGTATATGAAAACAAGCCAACAGCTCTTGAAGAGTGCTGGATGGTATCCAGCTGCATGCAACTGGGCTATAACAATCAATGGAACAACTGCCAAAAAGAGGAAGAAGAAAAAAAGAAAAAAAAAGGAAAGGGGTCAGTGCTAGCCTGGCTTGAGTGCCAATCTTCCAGAATGAAGCAAGCTGTGTGAGATATTTACAGTGTATTTTTCGAAGCCTCTGGTGCCAGAGAGAGAACTCATTTTAAACAAATGAGAATATGGAAACAAAGACTTGAGCTTTTCTCGTGGAAGCAAAAAATTTACAAGTAAACTCCTTCGCAATGGTGAAACGTGGAATGCGTGATCATGTCAGAGTACCTCTGTTTTATAGAAGGAGCTCACTAAACAGAGCAGCTTTCACAGAGTAAAGCCCAAGCAAGGGATCTAAAGTGATGTATCTTTGACAAAATGATTTCTGCCTTGCCACATGACTTACTAGAACCAAAGAATGGCTTATAAGGAGAACAGGCAGTGGGTTCGATCTAGATTTATTGCTGCAGACATGCAATTGCCTTCTGCTTACAGAGTTGTAGGGCCAGTCCATATATGAGGCTTCCTGAGGTGACTGCTCCAGCCAGTAGTGGGTAGTGGGTGAATCTGCCTCCATCTGCCTGCCCACCTCCCAGAAGCATAGCTGGGGTGGGGGTAAAATGGTAATTAATGCAGGCACCTCTGCTTGCTATTGGAGCCATTTTGGGCAGCAATGCTGTTTGGTTCTAGAAACAGGAAGTTGCAAAAACCCATCATGGCTTGTAACTGTGATGGTCTGTTCCTCCATAAATCTGTTCAACCCCTTCGAAGGCATTTAGATGAGGTGCAAGCCTGGTGCAAGATTTACTCCTGGATTTATATTTATATACCATGAAAATACTGCTAGTGATTATCCCAAGAAGTGCCTGGTAATATACGGTATAGCTAGTAGTTTCATGTTCATGGGCTGCACTTACCATTGGTTATCTTGATAGAAGTGATCAAATGTTAAACATATGAGGAGCATGTGGGCTCAACATTATGAAGCCACTTTATACTGAGTCAGACCACTGGTCAGTCTTCCTTAATATCTACTCTAATGGGCAACGGCTCTCAAGAATCTCAAGTAAAGGTTTTTCCCCTCTATCTTCCTTGGTCCTTTTCACTGTAAATACTAGAGACTGAACCCTCATCTTCAGAGATTCTAACTAGTAAAATTAGAAACTACTGTGTGTTTTCGTACAGTACTTTCTAGTTTGTCCTAGTTAGAACTAATTCTAGTAGTTCATCTACTAACTATGTACTAATTAACCAGTTTGTCTTGTTAGAACTAGATCTAGTTCCCTTGGTAGTGGGTAAGAATCCCTTAACACAGCTAGGAGCTTCTAGTCAGGAGGAAGTTAGGAGCTTACTAGTCAGAACTAAAACCTCTGAAGACACATTGGAGCGTCTATTTTTTACTAGTCGCAACTTGTTCTAACTGAACTTGGAGTTTTTACTGTAATATACATAATTTCCTATAATACTACATGAAGACTGCTGCAAAGAACTAGTTTTCTTAACTCCCTTTACATCAGCACATTGAGGCTGATATAGGACTGAGGGCTAGAGAAATTACTGTATGTTTGCTCTGGAACTATGTGTTGGTTTCTTTTCTGAATGTCTGTCTTAGCTAAACTGTTTAGAGTCTTATGCTTCCCTAGAATTTGGAGTCTGCTGTGTACGAATCCTGCTTTCTAATTTCAAAATTACTTCCTTTTATTGAGTAAAGAAAACACAAAACAACAATAAAGAAGAAAATGTTATTGTTCAAATGAGGGAACTCCAGGATGTAAGGTCAAGTGTGGAACAACCTGTTCGCTTCATTTCCCGATATCTTATCAAGCAGAGAATTACAAGCCAAGTATTGTGCTTTCGTACGCTATTCCAAAAACTACATCAGATCATCAGCTTGCTCATTCCCCCAAAGTTCTCTTAGTACAAACAGCCCCAAAATAATGTGTGATATTTTTATTTTAACTGACAGAAAACTGCTGGTACAATATCAAGATAATATGCATACCCTTTCAAGAGGCACACTTGTTGATTTATAATGTCAGCATTTGCAGGGAATTTCTCTAAAGGGACAGATCTGTAGAGGAGTTTGCCTGTCCTTATTAGAATGTCTCTTTATTCAAAATGCCAAATTGTTCTGTACATCTGAAACCTAGAATAGGTGAGGCAATATCCTTTCTTGGATCAAGCAGTACTTAAAATGCTGGGAGCAAGTTTTTCAAATCCTGTCAAAATCAACCCTCTCCAGCTGCTCCCCAGCCCCTGACCTTCACCCTCCCTGCCCAGAATGCCCTTGAACTTCTACCTCCCCACCCCTGCCATCAACTTACCAACACTGGTGCAACCTCTGGGAGCCACTGGCATGTGCACTACACCTTCAGCTGTTTGCACCATTGGGCTGGAAGCATGTGACAGTGTCCTGGCTTTCATGGCCACCACAAATGCCCTTGTGTTGCCAGAGCAATGCCCATTTTCTGTCCCTTCCTAAATCTGCCTCCTTTTGCTTTCCTATTCAGACATGTACAAAAGTGAGGGGAAGGAAGTAATCCCCAAATGTTATGGACATCAACAACAACACTGTAAACCGTGTACAGTGAATTACACGGTCTTTAAAAACTAACAAAAACTTTATCAGGACTAAGCACCATCGAAATCAATCATACAAGTTATGGTCCAATGCTGTCTGGACCTTGTGCAGATGGAACTTGTGGAACTTGTGAGGCACAAGGCCCAAGCTTCAGTGATGTTGCTTGGGCCAGGGCCAACAGTGCGATTGCCAACCATCTCTGGAGTCCCCACTGGAGCAGATGTTGGTGAAAGGGATATTTTCAGGGGAGAATTGGTGTGGGGATCGGGACCGGCACTTTTCAATTTGTATGGGGCTTATTCATATTTTATATCCTTTTCGGATTTTACATCTGCGGCTTATTTGGATTTTGCATCCGCAGATCTGACTCAACGCAGGTGCTCTGGACCCCCATTGAGCCAGACTCAGCCCCACCTGAGCCCACTTAAGGGTACTGAGGTTGTGCTCCAGTCCCCTCTGGAGGGCTTTCTGAAGCCTGCAGAGGCTGTGCACTTCTACCATGGCCTGTACGAGCTTCAGAATGGCTTGCAAAAAAAATGACTTCTGTTTTCCTTTGGGAAACTGGGTGATGTTTTTTATGCCTTTTAAGGCATTCATGTCATGAGAATGGATGATGGCCGGATCCCAAAGGATCTCCTCTATGGAGAACTTGTGCAAGGAAAGCGCCCTACAGGTAGACCACAGCTGCGATACAAGGACATCTGCAAGAGGGATCTGAAGGCCTTAGGAGTGGACCTCAACAGGTGGGAAACCCTGGCCTCTGAGCGGCCTGCTTGGAGGCAGGCTGTGCAGCATGGCCTTTCCCAGTTTGAAGAGACACTTGGCCAACAGTCTGAGGCTAAGAGGCAAAGAAGGAAGGCCCATAGCCAGGGAGACAGACCAGGGACAGACTGCACTTGCTCCCGGTGTGGAAGGGACTGTCACTTCCAAATCGGCCTTTTCAGCCACACTAGACGCTGTGCCAGAACCACCATTCAGAGCGCGATACCATAGTCTTTCGAGACTGAAGGTTGCCAACATAAAGGCATTCTGAGACCTAGGGAAGCACAACTCTGGTACCCTTCATATGGCTTATGTGGCCAAAAATTTGCTTATCTGTGATTTTCAGTATCTGCAGGTGGTCCAAGAGTAGTTCCCCTGTGGATCCAGAGGCTCCAACTATAATTTTTGTTGGCTTATTGCAGAACCCCAGAAGAAGGCAGGTTGCAGAACTAATGTTGGGCATATAGAGATATTTTTACATGAAATTTCACCTTAAAAAAAAAAAACTTTTTGGAGTTTACTTCCTCTTTTTTCTTTTGCCATTGGTGACACCAGCAAACAGCAAAGGTGAGCAAACGTCATCTTCTCTTCCCTCACCTTTTCTCAAGGTGAGAAAAACTTCTCTTCCCCCAGCATATCCCCAGCTGAATTACAAACAGAATGTAAAATATTGACTTGTTTCTGTATTGAAAGACTGTAATAAAAATGTAAGGACTGATCAAACCCCTCCCTTCCCCAAATCTTCCTTGTTGCTTTGTTGCTCATTGGATTGGGGGGACAGACTTTGCTTCTGGCTTTGAGGTTTTCAGTCTTGACTTGCTGCCTCACTAAAATATACAGAGGCCTGATTTTTTTTTTTTTCAAACAGACATCCAAATGGACAGTGGAAAAAGCAGGTCAGCATTATAGCCATGAAATCAGGTTTCTAAGATTAGGCAAACAGGTTTGAAAAGTTTGGCTCTTGCCTCTCTTCCCCTTTCTTTTACAAAAGGATGCGATGATTAATTCACTTTTCTTTTGGTCTTTGAGTCACTCAGGGTCCCTTTTCTTTCTTTGCCAAATGTCAAAATATGGCTGTTTCTTTGCTTCATGGATAAATTAGATGAAAATGCACTCAAAATAAATGGCAAAGGCACACGTTGTTGGAAGCAAGAAAGCAAGATGTGGCCAGCAGTGACAAAAAAAATCGAGTGACCTTGCATCATGCAGCTGGCAAATCCCATGTGCCAAAAAGAGAGAATGGAAACGCCAGCCAGGACTTCACTCTAAGCAACCTGCAGCAAATCAGTGACTATCCCATGGCATGGCTTATGAGAAACTGCCATGGTCTGGAAGGCATTATGTGAATGATAATTCTAGGAAAAAGAGGGGGGAGTGAAGGCACAATCTCATAGCCAGCATTTTATGTCTAAGGCCTGATCCTTTTAAACAAAGGGAAAACCTTTCCAAGTCCTAACTGAAGCAATGGAAACAAAGTATAGCTCCCTGATTGTAATACAGGGGTACATTTCTGCAACATTAACTCTTACACTTGGCCAAACACATGTGGTGGAACAGGCAAAGATGCTGAGGAGCATAAAGCAACATTGAACAGGACTTGGCACTGAAGGAAAGTATTCGTGGTCTGCTTGTTTGTCTTCCTTAAATGCCAACAGAAATGGAAATAAATAAAATTCTACACAAATCCCTCACCCATTACCAGTTTTACAACGCGTTACTGGACGACTGCAAGTCAAATCAAATCAAATGATATGGTCTGTGCTTCCTAGAGTGGCTCCGGGCAAAGAAGGCATTCTTCTCCTGCCCCAAGGAGACATGATGATGCACCTTGACCTAAGGACAGACACTGGCTCCTGGAATTTGTGCTGGAGAGGCAGAGAGAACCACAGCAAAGGGATCTCCATCCCAATGCATAAAGCAGAGACATGGCCATTATTGTGGCACATCTAGGTGTATAGGCTGAGACCGTTACAAAATTTTTTTCTTGTTTATAAGGACAAGGTATAAGGACCAGTCTGGACAAGTATAAGCAGAGAGCAGGTTGCTGTTAGACATTGCAGGGCACAAAATCACACCATAGATTGCAATGCAAGGTTTGCAAAGAAACAGCTTGAAGCAGATGGTGACTCTGAGCAGGAGCAGGTCAGGGTCAGACATTCCAGGACCTGGAAGACCTACTAGGGACAGCAGGAGCTGATCCAAGGTACTCTCAAGCTCAACTGAGTTCAAGAATCCTCAAGTAGGATCTATTGGCTGCTAGAGGCCTGCGCATCAAGCAAAGTGACAAAATAATAATAATAATACAGGTATTTCTATACTGCCTTTCTTGGTCTTTATTCAAGACTTTATTCAAGGCGATTTACATAGACAGGCTTATTAAATCCCCATAGGGATTTTTACAATTTGAAAGAATGTTCTATCTTACAAGAACCACAACATTCAGGTGTTACTTTCTTGATCTGGTTTCACATTCTGGCCTCCATCCCACGCTCAGAGCAGATGGAATAGCTCGGCTCAGCTTGTCAGCTGCTTCAAGGTCGCACGGTGCCGGTGGCCTCGAACTGGCGACCTTGTGGATGTTATCTTCAGGCAAATGGAGGCTCAACCCTCTAGACCAGACCTCCTGCCCAGGTTTAAAGGAGTTTAAAGGAGCATCATTCTGGCGCAGTGCTGTGTGCAGTGGCACCTTCGAATAGCCTCAAATAGTGTCATTTGCAGGTGGACCCTGTCGGCAGCAACTGTTACCCTGCACATGCCTGATCTCGTCTGATCTTGGAAGCTAAGCAGGGTCAGGCCTGGTTAGTACTTGGATGGGAGACCGCCTGGAAATACCGGGTGCTGTAGGCTTATACTATAGTCTTTCGAGACTGAAGGTTGCCAACCTGTAGACCAGGGCTTTTGAAACTGGGGTGTCGCAACACCCCAGCCAGAGGGCCCTGGCCTCTTTCTCTTTAAGGGATGAAGGCAGGCGGGAGGCACGTACTCACCTGTCCCCACAGCCGCCTCCCTGGGGTGTGGGGAGCCCTGTGTGAGCCTCTGCAGGGCTCCCCAAAGCTTAAAAAGTGAAAGCGCAGCAATTGCTCCCCGCCTCTGCAAAACTGGAAGTGGGGTGCAATCGCTGTGCTTTCACTTTTAAGCTGCGGGGAGCCCTGCAGACGCTTGCACAGGGCTCCCTGCACCCCAGGGAGGCTGCTACAGGGACTGGTGAGTGCCTGCCAGTCCCTGCAGCCCCCTGAGCGATGTGATCCTGGGAATCGCGTTGCTGCTTCCCCCCCTCCCTTGCAAGGACTTACTGCGGTCCTATACTGCAGCTATAGACAATGAACAACTCTAGGTAATTGGTGAGGGATGCTTCAGATTCTTCTCTTCAAAGGTCTAAGCTGCTACTGCTATTGGGTTTGAAGTCTACCTTGGCTTCCTCCTTGAGAGGAATATGGAAAATTCCCCCATTGATTCTGGTCCACTTGATTCAAGAGCAATGAGGGCTTGCTAACTGGGCGCCGATATCATTCAAGAGGGCACCTCTTGACAGGCAACTGGGGCCTGAGTCACAATAGATGCTAAACTCAGATATTAGAAATCGGAATATAATTCGAAATGCCAAAGCTCCTGTTCTAAATGTAACAAAATACATTCAATACATGCTCTTATTTGTTTATTGATTTAAAAGATTTATAGACCACTTTTCTGAAAACTCAGGTGCAATATAACACAAAATAACACAAAATAAAATAGCTAAAAATAAATAATCAAAATAATCAATCAATCAATCAAAATAATTAGCAATTATACCACAAGCACATAAAAACATCTGATAACAGTAAACATAAAACCATAAAAGCAGCACAGAGTAACAAAAGCTGTACATCCTGATTAAGAAAGGGTCCTTAGGGGCATTATCCCTCCTTGAAAAACCAAGTCAAATAAATGTATTTTAAAATCTTGCCAGAAACCATGTAGAGAGGGGGCCGTCTTCTAGTATTCTAGGGTTGATTCCATAGACATGGTGCCACAACAGAAAAGGCCCTATAGCTTGGTGCCATCCCCTTAGCTTCAGATGGCAGAGGTCACCTAAGCAGGGCCCTATCAGATAATCATAGGGAACAAACAGGATTATGCAGGAGCAGGATTATGCAATCCTTAAGGTATCCTGGTCCCATGTCAGGTAGGTCTGTAAAGGTAATCACCAACCCACTGAATTGGGCTTCGAATTGAATGGGCAGCCAGTGTAGTCACCAGAGCAATGGTAGGAGAGATGTTTAATTCTCTTAAAGAGAATTGCAAGTAGTTCAGTCTTCCTCATATGCTTTCTTTTGATGCAGTGGCAAATGATCCTGTGTTAGGAGATCACATCTATGCAACAACCAATGGGACTTCACAGTTCTAATATTTACAATGGCTCTACTCCATGTTTTCTCAGTGTGCTATGTCGAGCAAGAGAGCTTTCAGGATTTTCCTTGGTACAAAGAGCTATGAAAATACAAAGGCGGCTAGAATATTTGCCAGAACCATGAATGAGAGTCTTTTTGCCTGAAACAGGAGAGAGAGCCCACAGATACAGGTGCAAGCTCTGAATTATCCGAAGAGGAAAAGAAGGAAGATCCCAAGGAACTTGGCGGACAGCTGGAAAAGGCTGTTCGTGTAACTGTGAGTTCCTTGAGGAGAGAACCTTGTAACCGGACAGACAGCTCTTGGAATTCATACAGCAATGTTCAGATGAAGGGATAAGCAAAGGGGAAACTAAATGTGATCATGGCAGGAAATGGTTTGAATTTAGAACCAGAGCAGGATGCACAGGAAATGAAAGCAACATACTATGGGAAATGGTGTCATGAGTTTGGAGTTTGATGTTGTGATTGGGCCACACACTATGTCTTTGTGAGACTTAGGGCACAATCCTAACCCCTTATGTCAGTGCTGGAAAGCACTGACATAAGGGGTTAGGATTGCGCCCATACTGACTTTGCATAGTCAGTGTGCCTGGTATAAAAACGGAAAATGAAAAGAAAGAACTAACATTCCTTTATGATCAGGGACACTTCCCTAATCAGAGGTGTGGAAGATGGCATTGAAGTCTGGTAAGATGCCACACACTTACCCTTGCCAGAATGAAAGACAAGGAGTTAGCTGGCAGCTTCTGACAGACAGAGAGACTGTTGGATGGAATGGAGAAGCTGTGAGAGAGCAAGTTAAGAGTTGAAGCACCTTGTGGTATTTGTGTGTGTCTCTGGAAACTATGGCCTGTTGTCTTGCCTTTTCCCACGGCTAGCCCAAGACCTCTGGAAACTGAGGCAGCATGCCAAATACTGCCCCTCTTACCCAATGACATGCCAGCCTTTGCCCCTGCCACCCTGCAGTGGTCTAGCTCATTACTTTCCTCCCTTCCACATTTCCTCTTTGTCCCTGAGTTCCTTTTCCGATCAGGGAGTTGAAGGAAAAGGAGAAGCAATGGAGGCAAGTAGGTGAACAGAGATGGTTGCCCCCCATGAACTGCTCCTGAGGCAACAACTTCAGTTGGCCTCATAGATGGGTCTCCACCTGAAATACGCTCAACCAGCACATTTGTAGATAAACCAAATAGCACAAATGCACCAGAGAGCTTGTCTCCAAAGGAAGTTAAGAGTCCATGAAGCACTGCACTTTAAGGGAAGTGAGGAGTGTGCATAACACCACATATTTGTTATTAATATCATACCCTTTTTTAGAGGAGATCAAAATAGTATACTTGGCTCCTCCCTCCCATTTCCTCACAACCACCTTGTGAGGTATGTTAGGCTGAGACTTTGGGCACAGCTGGCCCAAAGTGAGCTTCATGGGTGAGTGGCAATTTCAATGTGGGTCTTCCCCAGGCCCAGTCTGAGGAGGTCGGCATTCTTAGAAGGGTCTGACATGCAGCAGGCAGAAGGCAAAGAGAAAGAATCTTGCAAAAGCCCTGCCCCCCCCCCCACTCTGGCATTATAATTTTCAAGAAGTTCTTCTCTAATTAGAAATCTTGGCCAGTGCCAGGAAGCAGTGCCTTGGATAACCTGACAAGATGCCAGAGCAAAGTAAATCAGTTTCAGCATTTGAAAGCCTTCTTGGTTGGACAGCTTGCATTTCCAGATGTAAAGCATGTCATGGACACTAGTCCAGTATATGCCGGCATCTGCTGTCTGCAGAGCATTTCCTATCTTTTTCTGATTCTTGGAAACGATGTACTCAGAACTGCCCATGACTATTTACTGCAAATGTTGCAACCAGATTAGCATCACTGATGCCATTGCAAAATGTTACATTGCAACTTCTGTCCCTGTGTTTTTGGACAGCCTCACTGCACCTTCTTGCTCAACAATAAAAGAGAATTTGCAAGAGCAGGATCCGAAGAGGATTACAAATTCACCATAATTGTGAATGGGAAGGAATTTCCCCTTGACTCATATCGTCTACTGACTTAGGGAAAACCTTTTGCTTCCCACTGGAAGAACCAGGTTGGTTGAGCAATCTCGACCAGCAGCTGCCTTGTTGTACTGTTGAAGAAGCTCTCTGCTTGTAGCACTCTGAGATCAGGATGTTATGGGAGCAGATAAACAATGAAGGTCTACAGTGCTGTCTTTTGCCTCTGACCTTCAAAAGCCACCCTGAATTTAACACTGGGCAAGGAAGAAGAGTTCTCAGTCTCTTTCCTGAGAGAGAGAGAGAACATCTTTGAACATCTTGGAAATGAAAGTAGCAAGGTATTTGGTGTGATTGGCTGAGCACTCCAGAGATTCTCAATGCAAACAACTCTCAGTGACAAGTTCTGTCTTAAGTGATTTGGCTGCATCCAGTAGAGAGGAACAGTGCCATTTCAAAGTTCAAAGGTCTAAGTGCCCTGCCACCAATGTTTGTCTAATCACTAATGCCCCTTAATATTGTTTCCTTTGTACATGAGGCTCTTTACACCTCTTAATTTTTGAATTTGGCTCTTTCTTACTCTCCTCATCAATAGAAAGAAGCCTCGTGGGCCTCAAGAAGACCTCAAAGCAATAGGTCACCCAACCACAAAATCTCCAAGAAGTTCCTGTCATTTATCTTAATAGTGTCTGGGAATAACTCTTGCAGGCGTGATTGCTGGCTCCAGTATGTAGCTGAGGATCTCAAAACATGAAGAAGCAGGCAGTCCTAGGGAGATCAAAGAAAGGATGGCCAAATCTAATATACAGCTGCCAGCAACTTCAGAAGTTATTAAAGGAGAATGAGGAGCCAGCTGCACTACTGGAGATTCCAGTGACCACAGTTCAACATGCTAGTGAGAAGAATTAACTGCTTGGGAGGCTTATTAGTCTACCTTTTCCAGAACTCTTAAGTTTAAAGGAACAGAAGAACAGCATAGCCTTTTGCTATGGATACAAAAGCTAAGATGGAAGCACATTTTGAACCAGATTGCTCCTTAGCATGGATGTGTGGATGTGACAGCAATTCCATGGCAGCCAAAGGCAGTCTCCCAGTCAAGTTCTATTCCCAGTTCAGAGTCCTGGTCCAGAGTCCTAGTCTATGGATAACTTGCTTCGATGTAATCTTTGAAGTATTACATGGATTGGGACATTGGGTATCCGATGGCTCACCTACTCCTGCATCAAGCTGCCCACATACTGAGATAACCTTCAGAGGCCCTCCTTTGGATGCCCCTTGCCCGCCATCTGAGATGAAGCCATGGCCACTGAGGAGAGGGGAAAATCTCCTCCTCATCGATGGAACACAAGAGGTTATGCCATATTTTCCCACTGGACCCCTTTAATATTTACTTAACAGTATTTAAAAGCTACACTGCATTCTTAATGCATGAACCAGAGGTTGGTTTCTGCCAAAGTTGTACCCAACACTGTCAACTTTGCAATGAGTTTGAAATTGGACTATTGCTGATGGAAATAATAATTCATTCATTGTTCACATTTTTGTACCACCCTTCCTCCAAGGAACTCAAGGTGGTATACATAATTTCCCCCTCCTTTTGTCCTCCTTTTGTCCTGGATCTTCCAGGTCCAACTCCCAAATCTGTACACCGCCCTGGCTCTCATTCTCTACGTGCTCCTGTGAACAACTGTAAACTCTACAAAACATCTAGCTAGTTAGCTATTTTTGTTATCCCAGCAACCATCAGAGATATTGGTGATACACAACTAGTTTTGCAGTTAAGGCTGGAATGAATTGTGGTGAATGTGGCTATTCCTAGTGGAATCAAAATTCCTAATGAAAGCAAAAGTTGGTTTTCTTCCGGGACATCATCTTCAATGTGGCTTTTATTAAGTTTCCATTGTCCCATTGGTGTTTGACAATACTCAGTACTGCACATATTGAAGCCCAGTGGGAGCCTGGGGTCTTTAGAAAGGTGGCAGGGCATGCAGGTTCACAGCAAAGCAGAGCCATTGCTTGGCCATAAAACATACTCGCATTAGACAGGCTTGTTTCTTTTTGTGGGTTGTGAGGTTTTGGAGCTCCTTTAGTGTTTCTGCCAGAGCCACAAGTCCTGATTCTCTAAACCCAAAGACTTCACCAAGGAATGGGTCATACACTTTTAATTTGCAAAGCCTTAAAAAAAATTAGCATTAAACATTTTCCAAATCCCACATTTATTCTCCACCCAGCCCACCCACATTTCCCTGTAGTCCTCATTCTCTCTAGTGCTTTCCAACGTTTCCTTCTATCCAGTTCTTTTTCAGTTCAACCACAGCCCTGCTGAGTCCTTCCCTGTAGAATCTATCCCAGTTAAGGCCACCAAACTCACTTGATCTGCCAAGCTCACTTGGTCAACCCAAAAAAGTCTGGGTTCAAATCTCTGCTCAGCCCTAAACATTTATTGGGTCACCTTAGGCAAACCACTCCTTAGTCTAATTTATCTCACAGTGCTGCTGTGAATAGAAAATGGAATAATCCCATGTGTAGCACCATGAGCTTTAGAGAAGGGTGGCATAGAAATGTGATAAATAAAAAATTCATTCTGTATTAAGATTTGTCAAGTCTGTAGGATTTGACATGTAGAGCTGGGTAATACCAGAATGTTGGTGTTCTTGGGGGCACTATTCCTTGTCAGTCCCAAGGAGTTTTTCATCTCTAGGTAGGACTGAGAAAGACTCTTCTGAAATCCCGAGGAGCTGCTGCTAACCAGTGCAGCAGTGGTGTAGCTACAGGGGGCGACCACATAGTAAGTACTGCAGGTGTCACAACCATGGTGACCAAATACAATGGAGGACAGAGTGCCTATAACTTTAACCATTGTATAGAAGAGGACTTCTGGCAGGTGTGGCTCAACATGGAAAAGGTTAAAAAACTGCCCCTGCCAAAATTCCCTCTTCTAATCTATACAATGGTTAAAGATACAGGCACTCTGTCCTCCACTGTATCTGGTCACCCTGGTCACAATACGCCATATAACTGCCCCCTCCCACTTGCGATCAGAGCCATTCCAGGCAGCGATGGCGACATGCCCGAGTGCCTGTGCATTGCTGTTGCTGCCTGGAATGGCTCTGATAGTGAGCGGGAGGGACAGTTTACATGGCACATTGTGTTGTCTGCAGTACATACCTTGCCAGTGGTGTAGCTAGCAAGTGGCAGGGGGCGGTCCACCCTAGGTACCAGCCTTGGTGGCTGACATCACAGGTGACCAATATCGCTAAAATCATGCTGGTTAAGATCATGCTATATACCGCTGGATTTACAACAGAATTTGTATGCGGAATGCAAAATTTACAACAGAATGCAATTAAAACAACAACAACAACAGAGTGAAATATCTCAGTTCTATTAAAAGTTATGGCCAAAAAACTAGAAAACAAAAAATGCATGGGGCCCTATGTAAAGTGAAACTGAGCCATATTGCGCATTTACTCAAGAGTAGGCAAGCTTGCCTTAGTCCATCAGAAAGGGCAGGCTGAGAGGAATCCAATGACACTAGAATCATCCTGATCCTATGAAGATAGTTGGGTCCTGATAGTGATATGGTTTAAAAATAAGAACTTAAGTGAACTGGGTACTGGGTAGGGCTGAAAATCTCATTGATTTTTTTGTGTCGGGGGTGTTATTGCAGGTAGGTTACAGATAAAACTACTTGGTAGGGCTCGCTTCCCCTTGTTTAATTATTTGGTTTTTTAATTTAATTATTTATTTTAATTTTAATCACTTCCAACCATGACATCACTTGAAAAATTAATTATGTCATATGAGGTGACAAAAATGTATGGGCCCTGAGTGTCAAATGACCTAGCTATGTCATTGTTCCTTGCCACCACAACCCTGTAGCTAGGCCACTGCTGTGCAGACCAGGGGTGTCAAACTCGTATCATACCGAGGGCCGAATAGCATTCATGATGCCTGCTGAGGGCCGGAAGTGATGTCATTAGGCAGGAAGTGATGTCATTAAGCAACTCGTAACCAAAAATAAGCACTTTTTCTCACTTAGGAATTCATTAACTACAAATGACAGAAGAGAAAACATGCAAATCTTGATCATATTTCAAGATATGGGAGAGCCCAATTTTCGTGGGGACTGCCCTTTTAACAGTAACACCTCAGCACTTCTCAGCAGCTGAGAGCCTGAGGACTGGATAAAAAGCTTTTGCGGGTCGCATTCGGCCCCCGGGCCTTATGTTTGACACCCCTGGTGTAGACAATTTTCAGCTAGATGAACCAAGGGATGAACCTAGATGACTCTGTAGACACCAGCTTTGTAGGTTATTTGATAAACTGATAATATGCTTCTTTGAGAAAATTCCAGGACTGTCAAAAGACTTTTCCTAAAAGATAACAGTTTGTGTTTCTCCTGAGGTCTTTTTCTCCTTTTCCTCTTGCAGAGCTTTTTTCAATATATACTTTGATTCTGGAGTTTAAGATCAAAACTCACCCCAAATGAACTATTATTTTTCTAGGCCTGGTCTGCATCTAGTTAGAAGTTTTGCATGTGGCTATTTGACCCCATGAATATGTGCACTGAACTAATTGCACCAAGGATCCCCATCCCCATCCAGATGAACTCCTGCATCCACCATGGCTATACATATGGAAATCTTTTGCTTGGAACAGGGCACTGCATAGGGAAGAACTTCACAGACTATATTGTGCTCAGCTTTAACGTTTTCAAGGAAGTAAGTTACTGTTAAGTTCAAACTACGTGTCACATTAATAGCACAATCCTATGCATGTCTACTCAGAAGTAGATCCCATGGTATTTAATAGAGCTTACTCCCAAGAAAGTAAGTATAGGTTTGCAACCTGAGGGTGCAATCCTAACCC
The DNA here is from genome assembly GCF_035046505.1 of Tiliqua scincoides. Classification (NCBI taxonomy): domain Eukaryota; kingdom Metazoa; phylum Chordata; class Lepidosauria; order Squamata; family Scincidae; genus Tiliqua; species Tiliqua scincoides. The sequence continues at coordinate 36,648,465 of NC_089824.1, read as the reverse complement.
CTGATGTCAGTGCTTTCCAGCACTGGCATAGCGGTGCCAATGGGGCATGTGCTGCATCCTGCAGTTGGGTGTCTCTCACAGAGGCCTCCTCAAAGTAAGGGAATGTTTGTTTCCTTACCTCAGAGCTGTATTGCCCTTATGTCAGTGCTGAAAAGCACTGACATAAAGGGTTAGGATTGTGCCCTAAATGTGTTGTTTTTCTCCCTGCTGAAATAGCATTTACATGGGGAAGTAACCAATTTTCAACACTTTTGGAGGAGGTTGGATAGCCATTTACATTGCAGTGGAACATATGATCTGCAGGGTTTGAGCTCTGGTATCTTGAAGGAAAAAGGATCTCTGATAGTAGGGAAGTGCAAAACCCTTGCCTGAGACCGTGGAGAGCTACTGCCATTTGCAATAGACAAAACTGGGCAACACAGCCTGATGGGCTGGTTCAATATAAGTCTGTCTCAGATGTTTGAAATCTTGGAGGCCAAACTATTTGCAAAAGGTTTTAACTCTCTCATTTATGTGGAAAAAAAGAAAAATTATTTCTCAAATAAATTTCCAGCAATTTGAATTAGTGGTTCTGTGGATGTCTGCTTCCTTGCTTCTTCAGTCCATAATATAAGCATTCCCAGAAGCTTATGAAAATGGGCTTGATTCTTTGCAGCATGCCATAGTTCTTCACCTATGAAAGGTGGGCTTTTCTGTTCATCCGTGAAAGAAACTCACTTTCCAATCCTAACCAACGTTCCAGGACAAGTGCAGCTGTGCTAATGGAACACACACTACATTCTGTGATGGGGGAGGGGGCAGTCTCAAGGCCTTCTCAAGATTAGGGAATGTTTGTTCCCTTATCTTGGAGCTGCATTGCAGTTGCACAGACTCTGGAAAGCTGGTTAGCATTGGGTTGACAGTTCCTTCTTGAGTTGATCAGCATCTTCTGTCTGGCTGAGGCTGGTCAACAATCAAGTACAGGTGTGCACTACTTAACAACTGGGATACATTCTCCAATCCCCATTGTTATGTGATTAGGTCATTAAGTGAACATCAAGTCCAATCTATTGCCTTTGTTGTGTAAACAGACACTCCCTGCCAGACACTAGCTGGCTGTACAGGCTACTAGAGATAGATTGCCTCTTCTTTGCATTAAGAGCCTCTCTGTTGTGTAAACAGACTCTGCTGCAGGCTATGGGAGACGCGATTGCTTCATTAAATGCATCTTTACTGTGCTTTGACCATTGTCATATATGCAATCCGTTGTTAAGCAAAAGGTTGTTAAGCAGCACATGCCTGTAGATCTGTATACACGTTGAAGCAAATAATTGGTAAATGCTTTGTTTTCATGAAAAAATAATGCTGCCTCGTTTTCTTTCCACCTAAGACTTTGGCTTGCTCTCCTCTCCTCTTTCTGCAATTCATTAAACTCAAGATACTGCCAAATGTAACTATGAAAGATGTAATGCAGATCGGAAGAATAAGGCTTATTTATGGGGGAAACAGATTCATTGAGAGTCAGTATTATTTTTATGGGAATGGAAAAAGACAAAGGATTTTTAAAAAATGATTTACAAGGTAGAATGGCAGCAGCATCCTGACATAAAATGTGCCATTTGGGGCAATGCTTTAGATGAAAGGGATGCGAAAGCCCTGAATTACTGAGAGGGAAGGAACATTGTTGAGTGAGGCCTTTAGAATATAATCTTTCTACCACTAGGTCATTTGACTACTGAGAAGGAGCTGTGTGGTATGTTTTGCATATCGATATCTGGTCCAACTAACACAACAGTGGTCTTTCTTATGCTTTGTTCATTCTCTGCCTTGGTAGAGTTCTCACAGCCCAATCCTGAGCTGCCCGGGGTGCGCCGCTGCAGGGGCGCCAAGAACGGCTCCTGCCGCATCCTGTGTGCCTCAGCCTGCTGCAGGCAGCGCCTTGGGAGAAGGGGATTTTTGTCCCCTGCAGTCAGCCCCAAACTTGCGCGTTCAGCCCCAAACCACCGGCCTGCCTGTTCCAGCACAATTTAGGATTGCGTTGCCTATCACATTTGTTGGATCGCTGCCCTCCTCTCCCTTCTGAAATAAGGGCACAGACTTTGAGCTATACAGAGCAGGAAACCACATTCTGCTAATACAGGGGTGCCCAAACCCCGGCCCGGGGGCCACTTGTGGCACTCGGGGGCTCCCAATCCGGCCCTCAGGGAGCCCCCAGTCTCCAATGAGCCTCTGGCCCTCCAGAGACTTGCTGGAGCCCTTGCTGGCCCAATGCAACTGCTCTCAACGTGAAGACGACTGTTCTACCTCTCTCCTGAACTGTGGGATGAGGACTCCCTCCACTACTTGCTGTTTCACATCTGTGATGCAGCAGTGGCAGTGAAGGAAAGGCTGGCCTTGCTTTGTGCAAGGTCTTTTATAGGCCTTGAGCTAATGCATGATCTTCATTCATTCATATAAGTTCCATCTCTAATAAATTCATTTATGTAAATTTATTCAAATTTTAAATGTATATTAATTCATTTCTTTTCCCGGCCCCCGACACAGTGTCAGAGAGATGATGTGGACCTCCTGCCAAAATGTTTGGACACCCCTGTGCTAATAAACTAAAATGTAAATTAAAATTTACCTTCAAAGACTACATCTTAAACTAAATTCTATTTCCAGAAAGTGAATTAAATATTGATGAGGTTTAGAGCCATTATCCTTGTGACTCCTTCTGGCTCAAACACCATTTGTGAAGTCTATGAAGTAAATGAAATGGCTATGATCTCAGACCGACTAATCTGAACAAGTTGGCTATAAATAGCAAGCATTACTGGTTTTCTGGCATGGCCATTCTTGGTGATTTAATTGTAGAAATGGGAAGGTTACCCTGCACATGCCCAATCTCGTCTGATCTCGGAAGCTAAGCAGGGTCACGCCTGTTTAGTACTTGGATGGCAGACTACCTGGGACTACTAGGTGCTGTAGGCTTATACCATAGTCTTTCGAGACTGAAGGTTGCTAACCATCTTGAATGAACAAAATACTTGTTTGGTCTTTGTAGGCAGCTACTCTCAACTCATGCACTAGAAAAATGAATGAAACTTTGACAATCCCCTATTGTCACATTCCACTATGTAATGCGAAAATTTTAATTGTCTTTAAAGCCTTATTTGATGTTTTTACCCGCGACTAAACTTTGTACCTGTTTATTCAGGTTTTATTGAATATATGGCAGGCCCACAATATCAGCACATTCGGAACCTGCAGATTTCACCATCTACAGATGGATGGACCCACTGAAGTTCTCACTGATGCAACTGGAACCTTGTTCCATTCACAACTGGAAGGCCTTCTGAGGCCTGGAGTCTTTTACAGTGAACTTCTGGTTTTCACTTTAAAATACTCTTGCTGGCATTTTGAGGCCCACAGAAGCTGCACAAGTCCTCTCCAGGCTTCAGAAGAGCTCTGGACACAATCAGACCAAGGAGTCTCCAGGTGGCCCAAATCTGCGGATTCCAACATCTGCAGATTTCAGTATCCACCAGGATTCCGGGAACTGAACCCCCACAGATAACAAGGGCTAACCTGTACAACAAACTGCTTGTTAGGCTGCTATTCAAATGCCTATAACCTGGAGCTGTGTATCCAGCTCCATGTTGTACAAGTCAAAGGAGGTCTTTGCTACCGCTGCCCTTATTTGATGGGAGGGACATACACTACTGGGACATACACAACATGCACCAGGTAAGATTTGCGAATCTCTGTCTCACATATCTATCACTCTCCTCCACCCTGAAACTGAACTTTCAGGGTTGTCAAATGTGCCTTTGCTACTGTATTCCCTTCCTTTTGCAACAGCTAAGATCAGGGAGTATCTTCTCTCCCTTGGTGAATTCCATTTAGTCCACCAACTGGTACCATTGGCCAAACTCTTTTCTGTATCCAGTGATGTTGCTGGGCTGGCTGGCTCCCAGGCTGGGGTGACGCGATGATGCCATCACGTCACCCCCAAGTCACCTTTTCACTATCGCCTCCAGAATGGCTCCAATTTGGAGTGAAATGGAGGCAACTGTGGGCGGGAGGGCCCCCCAAGTTCTGCTTCTGCTCCAAACACTCAGGCAGCAAGCACTGTGTAAACTCTCCCCCCCCCAGAAGAAAGCCCAGCAGACTGCTATTTAATGTGTGAGGCAAAGCATCCAGGCAAATGCTTGTTCCTTGTATTCAATGTATATTCACGTATGTGTCAAGATTACAGGTGCCAACTGATTAGCTGGGAAAAAGTCAGCTAAACAGCTCTACCTCCATGATTGCTTCCATCACACATGCTTCCCAGTAGCTTCTAGTCAACTCTGGGAGAAATGGCTCCCAAAGTGTAATAGTTTTATGTGAGTGTGAAGAATCTCCAGCTAGAGCTGGAGAGAAGCAGGAACTGCACATAATACACATTGAGAAACAAGCTGAGTTGGAAAACAGAGAAGTGGTATGGCAACTATAATCTCATAAATATGTTTTGCTCCCAGTTGTATAGTCATTTCTTCAGAAGGATTTTTTTCTCAGCACCTCTATATCAGATGACAAATTGTATGAAATTATCCAGCTGCTTGACATAGCTTAAGAGAATCATTCCAGGAGTTTGGTAAATCTTAAAATACTACCAACCAATTTATATTTTGAACTGAAATCACTTTGGCAACAAAAAGAAAAGCTGTTACATTATTTTTTAAAAACAACAATATGATGCTATGATTACTGTTTATGGGCAGATTCCAGAGAAAGTTAAGCACATTTAAGTTCTGCAGAAATCAATGAGACTTATATTTTACAGTGTGCCTGAGTTTAAATCCACTACTGCTAATATTTTTACATAGTTAGCCATCTGTAGTAGACTCAGGGACCAATCCTATCCAACTTTCCAGCATTGGTGTAGCCGCAATGCAGCCCCAAGGTAAGGAAACAAATGTTCCCTTATCTTGAGGAAGCCTCTGTGATTACCTCCCCACCACAGGATGCAGCCCACACCCCATTGGCACAGTAGCACCGGCACTGGAAAACTGGATAGGATTTGGCCCTCGGAGTGCAATCCTAACTGCTGCCTGAGCAAATGCAGCCTGAGCCAAGTGCAGCTGCCCCTGCACCAGCTAGAGTGTCGCAAATGTGCTGGAAGCCACATCTGTGATGACTCGAGAATCAGCAGTGCTGGTGGGGAGTTCTGTGCTGGCCTGCGATGCCACATTCAAAGCCCCTGGCTGCCAGGACAAGCAGGTAAGGCAGCAAGCAATGCAGGAGGGTGGTGAGGAGGGGGCATTTCTGGACAAGGGGAGGGCAGAACAAGGGTGGATTGGACCCAGGAGTGGGATGAGCCTTCTCCACCATATCCTCATCTCCTTCCCAGATCACCTGGCATTACATCAGAACTCCTGCACCAGCTATATAAATGGCAGGGAGTTGAGAAACCCGATAGGGCAGGCAATGGTATTACTGAGGGGATGGGGAAAATATCCTCTTACCCTTAGAAAACTTCCAGCCACCTCCTAACCTCCTAACCAGACAATGCAGCCTGGCTGTGCCAGCATAGATTAGGATTGGGCTGCCCATTGGTTTTAAACTGGCCTAAACATCTGATTCTAAAGTGACATGAATTCTGGCACACTTTTAGGTTCCACCCAATTCCCAGGTTAAGCGTTGTAATAGGCAATGCTCAGTTTCAATTTTGCATCCATTTCAGTGAACCAGATATGTCTTTGACTAAGAAATAATTCTCATTAGATCATATTCAAGTACACAGTACAGCTTAATGCATCTTCTTATGAAGCAATTACTGTATTTTTCACTCCATAAGACGCACCTGACCATAAGACGCACCTAGTTTTTAGAGGAGGAAAACTTACTTTTAAAGTAAGCCTGCCCTCCCCCTGTGGCGCCTGTGCAAATGAGGACCTTGCCCCCGGTGCGGACCTTGCCCCCAGTATTCGCTCCATAAGACGCACACACTTCCCCCCCCCCCACTTTTTGGGGGGGAAAAAGTGCGTCTTATGGAGCGAAAAATATGGTATGTATTTTCTGACATTTGGGTTAGGCTATTTTTACAATACCAGGATTAACATTGCTAGTGAGCAGATGCATGCATGTGGTTCACTGAACAGCATTTGCCACCATGTGGGGTGTTTCTGTATCAAGGAGGGGCTTGTAGCTCAGTGGTAGAGCACAAGCTTGGTATGCAGAAGGGCCCAGATTCAGGGCCCAATCCTATTCAACTTTCCAGCACCGTTGCAGCCGTGATGCAGCCCCAAGGTAAGGGAACAAATGTTTCCATACCTTGAGGATGCCTCTGTGACTGCCTACCCACCACAGGATGCAGTGCACACTCCATTGGCACAGATGCACCGGCACTGGAAAATTGGATAGGATTTGGCCCTCAATCTCCAGGCAGCACAGAGTAAAATTCCTCTCAGTGATGGCCAGTCAATGCCATTAGTACTCAGTTAGATAGACCAGTTGTCTGAGTCAGTGTAAGACCTCTTCATTCATTCCGATATGTGCACTGGTAGACCATACATAATTTCAGTAGGAATTCTAGAGATACCAGGAAGGAAAACCTTGCGCAGAGAGACCAGGTGCTTTATGTTCTCACTGCCAAAGATGTTTTGGGGAAGGGGAGATGGTGGGCTCAATGGTTATACCGGCAGGGCAAAACCAAAAGACAAACCAGATGCAAAGTTAAAGGGTCTGGCTTGACCCATATTGGGGAGAAAATTTTTGTAGAAGGCAAATTTATAGTCCAAACTCTCCCTGTTCCAAATCTCCAAAGTTGTAGTGCAGATGTTAAAAAATCATTGTGTCAGTTTCAACCTGCCTAATTCCCATGAAGTTTGCAAAGCCTGAAATTCTCTCTCAAGTTTAAATGGACAAAAGTTTCATCGATGCCTTGGGTCTGATCCATTTAAGCTCCAATGAAAGATCCCCATTTACTTGCTGTGAGCTTTTCCTCTGGCACATCACAGCGCATACCAGTCAGTGGACAGTAGCATCCCTCTCTCCCTTGTAGAAAGGCTACCATTCCATAGTGTGCATACTGAGCATTGTACTGTTTCTTTCGAATTGTGAGACAACCCAACTGAAGTTAGTATGTGGTAAGGCAACGCTTTGAATGGATTGTTTGTACAAGCCTTGCTACAGAAGAGAGGCTTACATACATGGTTTTGGTCACAGACCAAAAACTTCTTACTCATGAGTAAACCCACCCGTTTTCACAAAATTTTATCTTGACATCAAACCTGCAGTGTGAATGAGAAATAAAAGTACATACAATGAACAGCACAAAATCTGCCATCCATCATGAACCTTGTGAGGAAATGACCCTAAAAACTAATTATTACTCAGAGAGCAAGTTCCTTTACAAAGAAACTTCAGACAGTAAGTTGAAGAGAGAAGACCAAGTTCCAGCCTAGCTGTGAGCAAGCTTTGGCTATCAGGTAGGAAAAACATCTGCAGCATTAATAAGCTTATTTATACAGTCACTAACTCTGCTGCAGAGTTCAGGGAACTACCGAAGTAAACAAGTGTAATAGTTATAAAATAGGTTTTCAAACATATGAAGTAGCAGGAAATAACACAACAAATAGATCAAAAGAGAATCCTTTTAAATGGTTCCCAAAGTGGTTGTTACCCTGCACATGCCTGATCTTGTCTGATCTCAGAAGCTAAGCAGGGTCAGGCCTAGTTAGTACTTGGATGGGAGACCACCTGGGAATACCGGGTGCTGTAGGCTTATACCATAGTCTTTCGAGACTGAAGGTTGCCAACCATTCCCAAAGTGGTAGGTTCCAACTAGCTTGGGAAGCACTTGTTACTGGCCCTTTAAGGTGCAGGTAGGGGAAGAAGACAGGAACACAATCCCCAGGATTGTGCCACTGCTGGGGGGTTTCAACATACCTCCACCTGTGCTGGCCACTGGACAGGGTATGTGGAGAGCCCTGCAGACACTTCTGCAGAGCTCCTCAAACCTTAGAAACGTTAAGAGTACCAATCAGAAACCAGTTTGGAAGATTCTTCATTTGCAGGGTCCCATTAAATCAAACAGGAAGTCCTACACTTCTGCATTTGAAGCAACTGCAAGGATTGTGGTAAGTGGTTGCTATTTTTTCCTTGGGTAGAGGTGGCAGATCCAAGGTGTCATCCCAGGTCATGCCACCCCTGGGTATCACTCTGTATAAGGCAGGCGCATATGAACATTAATGTCTTTTGGTAAATAAGAACAGCATTAATTTTTTTGCACTGTGGATTTGAAATTTCTTATCAGCATTAGCTGCAATCGGATCCTTCCCCCTCCTGTCTGTTGAGTTTCTGTTTTCGAACCATGTGCCAGTGCTAGCTTAGCACAGCAGAATGTTGCCCACCAGCCAACTGATAAGGTATAGAGAAACCTGCCGGGAAAAGGTGACAACCTTGTGCATTTCCCCCGCTTGCAAATCCTTATGTTGTTATTAGGACCTATTCAGTGAGTCAAAAGCTCTGAAGCACTTTGCTGTACCAGCTGTTTCTGTCCCAGTTCCAAACAACAGATATTGCAAATATAATATATTTATTTTGCTTGGGGCTTTCCCACAGACTATTTTTAAATAATAAATCTTGATGGATTGGACTGGCTAAAGTTCAAGTACTTGGGAGAAAACTGAACTCTCTTTTGCTCTGTGCGGACGTTAACTGTGTCGCAGACCACTTTGGCCATTTGTGGGAAGGGGTATTTTCACGTCCTTGGCAAAACTGTTTGTCCCAAGCATGTTCTTAATGTAATGTGTAGTTTGGCTCTTATATCCTCCCCCAAAAGCCTTACCTCCAAGCTGTAGTGCAGTCCTCTGACTTGAAGCTGCACACAGTGGTAACACTGAATGGCCTTCAATTGCAGGTTCTGTTTTCTCCCTGTAGTCAAAGTGGAACGTTTTGGATGGTGAACTGGTACTTCCAATTTAGACCTTGGGAAGTTCTCCTCATCTTCAGAGATACCTTCAGAGAATTGCACTTGAGACTCCAGATAGATTCAAGATCCATGAGGCTTCCTGGGCAAATAGTCCAGGATCAGGGTCAAAGTCTGAGGAGCTGCTAAGTACTGGGTGGCCACAAACTTGTACTCAGTTACAAAATTCACTACCTAACCCATTGGTCCAAGAACACAGGAGATCCAAATGAGAAGGAATGCGCAACAAAGAAAATCAATGTAGGAGCATTGGTTACTCAGGTAATTTTTAAAATAGTGAATCATATGCCATATTATTTTATACAAGCAAATAATAAAAGTTTATTTTAAATATTAGATATGATAGCTATAGCTATAAAGTGAATAGATATAAAATGACATTGACTATATCAGCATTTCTCAATGTTTGTGTCCCCCCCAATACCACTTTTAATAGTCTGCTAAAATTAAGTAAGGCTAACCTTCCACCAGAGCTAGTGTAGTTTAGTTCTTCTATTGTGAGTTTAAACTATCTTACAGCTCAGGGTTAGTGGTCTTAGCATTAATAACTAATAACAAAATTCTATACTGTGGTCATCGCCAGTTACTTCGGATTGGAAGGCCAGACGCAATGCAATAAACACAGGTTAAGAGGCTCAGGGTGGATGGGAGGGCTTTTCTTTTGAGCTCTGCCCACCCAGCTGAGCCTTCCAGCACTGTTTGTTGCATTGCTGGTCTCACTAACAGGCAGGGGGTGTCTGGGGGTTCTGTGAGTACCACTGGGCACCATCTCAAGTACGACCTGTGGTACAAGTGCCACTGGTTGAGAAAAGCTGGACTACATTAACCATAACTCATCCAGTCTATATGCAGTATAGTTATTTCAAATGAAAATACAGTGGGCTGCCCTCATCAGTGGGCTCAGCATCCGCAAATATGAATATCTATGGAGCTGAGCCCACAGCCGGAAGGCCTCAGAGACCTCCCAGCCATGACCGGAAGTGCTTCCAGTTACATCTGGGAAGCCTTCTGAGGAAGAGGAAGGCTATATGCTACCTCCCCAAACCTCAGAAGCCTCCCTGAAGGCTTCTGAAAGGCACTTCTGGTTTGCCAGAGGCCCCCCTTGGCGGATTTCACTATTTGCATAATTCAGTATCTGCACTCACGTGGGGGGGGGAGGAGTGTTTTCCTGGAACGAATTTTCCCTGGATACCAAAGGTCCACTGTAAAACACTACAGGATTAAAGGTCCAATGACAACGCGTCATTCAATTATGCTTCATGGAATTTCAACACTTTATTTTATCTTTTAGTGCCTTGCTGCCCAAGGAGTTAAAAAAAAGGGGGGGCAATGTTCTCTAATCTTATAAGAGCTGGAAAGATCTTAATGCTTTGGCAGTGCTGATCCATTAGAAAAGAAGTCAGTGTACAAGGCAGACAAGCCAGCCATGAGGCTGGAAAGTCCATCACAAATAGAAACAGCATTTCCTAGAAACCCTAATCTTTTGAAGTGATGTTCCAACAACCAACAAAAGAAGGAACGGATGAAAAAAAGAAAGAAAAAGAAAGAGTTGAAATGATTTTTCTTTCTTTCCTTCTCAGCTGACACATCATCTCCCTTGCCTTTTGACTCTGGTGATGATTTGCCAACGCCGATTGACTCTTTCCCTTGGGTCTGAAAACAGTTTGATGTAATGCAATGCTGAAACTTGGCTTTGGACTTTACCAGTGTGAAAGCCAGTTTCTTCTAGCAAATAAACAAATAAAAACATGGCGAGCAGCCAAATATCTATTAGTATAACAAAGAAAATCATTAAGCAGTGTATTGAGGATAACGAGAGACAATATGACTTAAGCAGTGCCCTAGAATTCTTTCTTAGCGAGGATAGATTATATAAGGTTGCAATAGCACCTTATTTTGCCCAGCTGGAGCAGCCTAGACATAGAAGGGCGTTTACTCTGGCCCGGCTTAACGCACTACCCTCAGCAGTGCAGGAGGGACGGTATAAAAAGATCCCCTGGGCAGAGCACCTTTGCCCATGCGGAATGGAACAGATAGAAACAAATGAACACATTCTGTTGCGGTGTATATATTACAAGAAGATACGTGAAGAACTTATTTCTCCTTTGATTGGCCGATTTTTCGGTTGCACAGAGCAACAATGTATGTATGTACTGTCATCTGATTCCAATCCTATGTTTACATATAGTGTCGCTAAATTTTTTACTGCTGCAATGGGCATTAGGAAAAGGATATTAAATATGGATGAACCTCTGTAGTTAGAGCATAGTCTGCTAGATATATTGGAATTGCTTTAGGGGAGATGGCTGGAAGCTGTTGTTGGTTACCTGAGAACTGTTTTAAACATAATTATAAACTGTTTTATCATTTTAAACTTAATCATAATATATTGCATACTTTTGTATATGTATATATTTTGATATTTTATATGTGGCTGGTCTTATGACCGTAATAAAGTTTTCTTCTTCTTCTTCTTCTATTAGTATAAAGTATGTCAGGTGGACAGTACTGTTGAATCATGTTCGATTGGATTTTCCCCTCAGATACGTTTGAGGTTGAAATTGAATAGAAAATCACCTGAAAAACCCTTTAAATTTTGTTGTTTTTTACAACTCTGTCTTTGCATTTTTACAGACCAGTCCTATCCATTACCTGCCACCAATGCAGCAGCACCAAAATGACAACCACTGCATCCTATGGTAGGGAGGCAGTTGCAGAGGCCTCCATTTGTTTCCTTACCCAGGGTAAGCCTCCGCGGTGTGGAAGTCTATGTGGACATGGGCTAGCTAAATAGCTGTGGGATCCCACCCTTTCCCTGGCTCAATCCACCCTCCTGTTCCCCCATTTTGCCACTGTCCCTGGGCCCATTTTGTGGTGAATCAAGAAAGGTGCAATGTGAAGCAATTCTACTGTTTCTCACCAATCTTTTGGGTTAGTGTTTCCTCAAACTGTGGGTTGGAACCCACTAGGTGGGTCGCGAGCAGGAACCCACTAGGTGGGTCTGCATTCATTTCAATGTTTTATTTTTAATATATTAGACTTGATGCTACCATGGTATGTGACTGCATTTGAGGGAATGTTACAGACCTGTCCTTTTAACCAGCTACTATGTATATTCTTTTAACAATGATAGTAAATGGGACTTATTCCTGGGTAAGTTTGGGTAGGATTGCAGCCTAGGATAGTTAAAAATTTTCCTGCTTGATGATGTCACTGGCAGATTCTCATTCTAAAAAGTGGGTCCCAGTGCTAAATGTGTGAGAACCACTGTTTCGGACTATAATTATGATTATTACTGATGCCTGCTGTATGAACTGATGGTGTTATGCTACATAATTTGAATTAAGTAGTTGATCATTTTTATCCTTATTACTATGAGCTGCCCTAAGGCCAGATGGTGAAGGGCAGGATATAAATGCAAATATTAACATTAGCAACAGCAACAATAATAATGATGACACTTTAGTTAAAGCTGCTCTAAACAGACACAACACAACATACAGGTGGAATCTCGGTATCCACTGATTTGGCTAGCCACTGATACTGGGATCCACCTTTAAATGTAACAAGGAGAAAAAGCACCAAAATCCAATTTCCTACCTTTGCACTGTTAAATAATTATAATTTCATTCTATTAGAATCTGTTATTTTCCCCCATCTAGTGGCTGAATGCAGTATAGTATCTATACCAATGCATTCTGGGGTGAAAACAGAGGAGCAAGAAACATGGTAGTGGGTCTTTAAAGCTATTTTTTTCCAAGGATTTGGTATCCACTAATTTTTTTTAATACACTGGGGGTTCCAAAATGGAACCCCATGGATAACAAGGCATGACCTGTACTGTGAGAAGTCATTCATATAATTATCCCTAAGCATGTTTTCCTGTGGCAATGGCTGTCGTTATCTGGAAGGAAAAAGCACATTTGGGTCAACTAAAGGGAGAAAGTGCAGGGTAAGCTTGGTAAATAGATGTGGCAGTTAGATGCATGGGCAGTTAGATGCATGGGCATAAAGCACAGCATCTAGCAGCTGACCCCCATTCCCAATCTGTCCTGTCCTCTAATTAGAATTTAAATGGGACAGTAGGACAGGGAAATCAGACAAAAGAAGACTGCCTCAGGGAAATTGCCATCCCAGATGATAGAGAATGGCATAATTGGGGTGGGTGTCTCTTTAAATGCTGGTCAATAGTGAAGGTTGGTGATCCGGGAAGATGGCAGATTTGCTCCCTCTTGAGTGAACTTGGCAGGGAAAAGAACATAATAGATAAGAAGTTTGTTAAAAGTCTGTAAAGAGCATCAAAACCACAGATGAGAAATTGCAAGGTAAAAAGCAAAGCATGGATAATAAAAGGAGAAGTAAGAGGAGATAGTGGCAGCGGTATAGCTAGAGGGGTGCAAAGCACTAAGTTTTGCAGGGAATCTCACCCCAGTGTGTAAGGGGCCGCTCCCTTTCGGAGCCATTCTGGCATATGCCTCCGTTTTGCTACCACCACCTGGAATGGCTCCAAGGAGGAAGGGCCCCTTGCACACTGCGATGAGGCTCCCTGCAAAACCTAGTGCTTTGCACCCCCTTTAGCTACGCTAGTGGGTGATGGCAAAAGTTAGCATGGATGTTAAAACACAAGCAGATCATAAAGCAAACCACTAATGCAATTTTTCTGGGTACTTTCCTACCCCCTGTACTCATGCTAGTGCATGATTTTAGTCTTAGCACTCACATTGAACCAGGCTGGCATGCTACTGGACTAGCTCTCCTACAGTTCCGTTCCTTGACCTGAACTCTGTGGTGGTGCAAATGTTGAACTTTGGTCGCTGGTTCAGAACATGTTATGGTCTTGCGCCTGAGTCGTGGTTGCAGGCGAAGTAGGGAAGAAAGTAGGAATGGCTACCACTGCTAAGCAGTGACCAAGAGGGAGGGGAGCCCTGTGTTCTTTCTGGTCTACACATTTTGGAGGCAGCCAAGGCAGGAGGTGGCTCATATAGCACTATGCAGACATAGCTGGTGAATACCCTGGTCCCTACATGAAATAGATTATAATCTTTGCTGAAATATTGGGAGAGGGAAGGAGAGGGAAGGAGAGGGAAAGGAGATAAGAAGAATCAGTAACAAACAACAACAGAGAGACAGAATTGAATGAGGGAGGCAAGTGTAACTAAGGCAGAATGAATGCTATCATTAACAACACATTTCTGAGGATGAAATATTTTTTTTGAATCACTTGTCTAATTGAACCTACAGTGTTAACTACTATGGACTTCACAGCAGTATGCATACAACCTATCAGTGAACTTGGCTGCCTGTCTAGACAGAGAAAGGAAGACGTGCTGGCTTTCTTTCCAGTTTGGTGTTCCATTTCTGTCTAATCATTCATGCTTAAAGTTCATATGAGAGTTAGGAAGCCAAGACAATATCTGCATTTGTGAAAATCCACACTCCTATTGGACTAACATTGCATTCCTCTGTTGTTATGATCTTCTTCTACTCTTTTAAACTCATAAGCAATAACCAGAGCCTGGGGTTTATGATACATATGTGCCTGTTTCTCGGTGGAATTCCCTGATTTTCAATTTGGTTCACACTTTCAATATCACGCAAACATCTTCTTTTGGCTTTCATTCATTCCATTCAAACAATGTCATTGAAGAGTATTCATCCAAGCTATGAAATGAGTTACAAGTTTCCTTTGGCAATACATTGGGGTGTTTCTCACCATCACTTGAAGATTTTCTCGGTCTTTGTACACATTTCTCTCACAAGCTCTGGATATACTCAGTTCACAGTTTCTGAGCTATGATGGCTGGCCTACCTTGACCTTGCACTCTGGAAAACACTTGAGGTTATAGCATTTCATTTGTTTTGGAACTAAAGATGGCTGGATTCTTTAAAAACCAATGCAAGATTATGAACTCCCTACATCAATGGTTCTCACACATTTAGCGCCGGGACCCACTTTTTAGAATGAGAATCTGTCAGAACTCACTGGATGTGATGTCATGACCAGAAGTGACATCATCAAGCAGGAAAATTTTTAACCAAGCAATTTGTGACACCGCTGGGCTGGGCTGGTGCAAGTGACCTGTGCTGGCCCATGCCCCTTTTGGGATTGCAACCTTAGAAGTATGGCTTTAAAATTAAGCTAGGCTAATCTTCTGCCAGAGCTAGTGTCAGTTTAGTTCTTCCATTGTGAGTTTAACTATCTTATAGCTCAGGATTGGTGGTCAGAGGCATACTTGCAAATGCCCCAAACGCTGACCCTCCAGGGGGCGCCTCTGCGAGCCTCACCCCCCCTGCTGCCCATTAACCTTTTATTTTCAAAGGGAAAGAAGCCGGCAGGGTAAATGGAGGTGGGAGCCATGTGGAAGTAATTGTGGTGATGGACACGATGATGTCACCCCAATTACCTCTGGGTCAGGTGCGGGGGGGGGAGAAAACAGGGGGCTGCCCCAGACGCCGGCATCGCCAGGTACGCCACTGTTGGTGGTGTCAAGATTAATAACTAATAAGATTCTATACTGTGGTCATGTGTCTTTAGTAAATTATAGTTTCCTTTTATGAACTCATTTCTGTGTAAACATTTGGAGATAATTAATCAACATTCTTCATGTCTTTTTCCAAAGCTACTGGAGAATATGCAAAAATTATAGTGCAGATATTTTAGGCTCAGCTGACCAAACCTATTTTTTGTCCACTCTCGTTTAGTCTAAAACCCTTACTGGGATTTGTGTCTTATGAAAGCAGTGATATTTGAAGCAGAAATGCTGACTGCAAGGTAAGAAAGTAAAATCTGTTTTCTAAATTTATGTGGCTTGTTGGACTTGGTTTTCTATTATTACTGCCTATCCAAATACTGTAATCAAAACCTTATTTCAGATGCCATGGAAACATACTGGGCTAGCTTGAAAAGCAGCAAACAAACTCCAAAAGGCTCTATTGAATTAAACTGAAATGGGAAGTTTACGGACCTCTAAATCAAAGTTCTCCTCAAGAAAAAAAAATATAAAACTGATGCAGAAAACGTATTAAAGAGAATCCTTCAGTTTAAAAAAATAATAGCATATGTACAGCACACTTAAAGTGCTCAAAGTACTTTAAACACTGTTACACATTGCCCGCTTTTCTAGGTGGTGAAAAGTTCCAGGGGCAGCGCTTCCTGAGTTTTTTATTTCCTTTGGAGATCACTAGATGTTTTTGATATCTTTGTAATATTTGGTTGATTTAAAAAATATTCAAGTTGAACATCAAGTAGAAGTGGACAATATGTACTCCTGCCAGACAGCAATTCTGTCTACCTACCTCAACTCAGATTCCCAGAAACATACCTGTGAACCCTAAGAGTGCCTTCAGTCAGCTCCCAGCTCATTTTCTCCTGATCTCAAATCCAGGCTCCCTCTGAAGCTGCAAAAGGCACCCTCAACTATCAGCTGGTGTCAACTACACACCAGCTTCTTTGGTTTTTCCACATTCCATATTCTCTATATATCTTGCATTCATTAAGGAACATCTACTGGCTTTCTGATATATTAGCCAGGAATTTCCTGATCAAAGAACTGGTTGACCAGTGGCCAATAATTATCTCAGTAGTTCTTGCAAAAGACCTGAACGGCAGGCCAGTAATATTATACACATCTTTTAGAAAGGGGATATGGATTGAAAGAATAGCAGTTTCCCTGAGCCTGCTTAGGCTTAGATCATGGCAGGGTGAAGATATGAATCAGTGACTTCCCAGACAAAGTGTTCAGTGACAACATCTTTTGTTCCTGGTACAAAGGACACAGTGGACAAGACTTGGACAGCACAAGTTTTCAGACTCTTTGACCTTTTGTCTCCTTTGTCTTTACTTTCAATTCTGTTCTTTCCTCCTCTTTGTTTCCCCTTCTCCATTTCTTTCAGGGGCAAACTGCTGGGGGAAGAATAACTTGGAAAGGGACCACTAAATCTTGGATTAAAAAAAAAAATCCTTTTAGCTTTCAGGTATTCATGTTTCTCATTAATTTCTCATATACTAGTTATGGAATCATAATCTCTGTCTACTCCATGATCAACAGTATATTCCCCCAAAGTTTATAGCCATTCATGTGTGGTAAGAACCCTCCTATTTTTCCCTGTTTCTGTTCTTAACCAGAAAAGCTTGAAGTTAGAAGGGAATCCTACATGTATTGGAGAGTAAGGACCCAATAACAGTGAATGTCAGCTCACTGCTGGTGCACACTGTTGCAAATGTGCCATAAGGCACATTTGTGGGAGTTACTGCCAGCCCAGCACTGGAGCTGCATGAGCCTAGTTGGAGGCTGGTAGTGCACCACCTGATGCTCACCCAGAGTGCCAAGCAGCAGAGAGTGGGAGCATGGGGGTGGCGTTCCGGGGCAAGGGGAGGGAGTGGTGGGGGAGGGAGGCAGGACTAGTTAAGCTCAGCTGGCCCAAAATGAGGCATCTTGACTCTGCACCGGCTAAATAGCCACCGCAGAGTTGAGAAGCCCCATTGCAAGGCCGTTTCCCTTACCTGGGGGAAGGGGACAAATGTACCCATGGGCTGAACAATTTAGGATTTAAGTAGGATTTCTTCCAGTTCAGAGAAAGCATGCATAGAACTTTTGCAGTCACAACTGACTCTGAAGGTCAGAAGGAGAGGCTGCTTTACACCAGCGGCCAGGCACCTGAAAAAAGTGTTGTCGTCCCCCCACCAACACCAGTGGAATTTGGCTTCACAGAGGATCATCTCTTCATTTATTTTTTCAATTATATGGCTCCTGAGTTTAATTTTAAACTCTGTGACAGACATATAAGATCTAAGATTCCTTTTATGAAGAGAGACTAGTGAACTCAAGATATTTCCTGGCAAAGCAGATGCTTTAAAGCACATGGAGCCAATTTCAAGCATCAGTGTATTCTACTCTACAAATATGTAGTTTCTTACATGAGAACAACATATTCCTATGCTTTTAGCCTCTTAAGATTGCCCAGTATTTTCTACTTTGTAGAACCAATTGTAGAAATGCAATGCAAATGCAAATCATTTCAACTGTTTATGGGGTTCTATCCATTCTGAAATGCAATACTGGAGAATCAGATCTGAACCAAGAAAATGAACAGATTGTTTTTAATCCTGCAGTTACATTTACAAAGATAGAAAAAAAGGACCTTTATTTTGCTACTGATGAGCGGAAACGAACTTTTGAACTCCTGTGTACAGAAAATGGGCTGTATGTGGGGGAGGGAATGTGTGGACTGTGGAATGGGCTGAGGTTCAGCTGGGAACATGACATGTCATCATGGGCTCAGCTAGGGTTCCACCATCTGCAATTCGTGTGAATACCATGGATGCAGCATAGAAAGTGGTTGGAATTTCCTGGAAATGTCCACTTCGTTGGAAGTGATTGGAAATAGTGGGGAATAGGGACATTGGTGAAGATTACCAAGTCTGAAAGAGGTCTCAGTGCTCAGAGCAGCTCCCACCCAATGGCAGTGCAAATTGACTTTCCAAGTTATGAGGAGTCTTCTGAGCTAAAAAACCTCAGATAGTTCTCCACCCCTTCTCCACCACCTCTTCCTCTTCTTGTCTCAGCAGTGGCAGGGCGGCAAGAAAACTAGCGGTAGCAGCTGAGTCATTCACATGGGAAGGAGGAAGTCACTTTGTTCTTCTCTCCTTCCCTCCCTCCCTGTTTCTATGGGGCACTTCTTTGTGCCAGAAGAAGCGAGGCAGTGGCATTGTCAAGTGGGGATGACAGGAGGCTCCCTCCCTCCCTCCATCTCCTCTGTTGTTTCTTTCTCCATAGTAAAGATGCAGTGGCCTTTGGGTTTTGATATCTTCCCAACAGGTATTCCAATGCATTTGCCAAGATAGGTAATCAGAGGGTGGAGGGCTGGTAGGGAGGGGGTGAACAAATTATCTGAGATGCAGTGGATTTGCTTGGTGAGTGATCAGATTTTTTTTCTAATTTTTTCTAATTTGTATTTTTTTTGGGGGGGGGGGAGAAGGAAGAAGTTTCCAGGCTTGTCTGAACTCTTAACAATGTTCCCATCTTGGGGGGGGGGCAAGAAGGAGTATAGCTGCCTCTTAATCCTGACCATTTCCACAGAAGTACTATTCATATCATGCAGCTAAGAGTGAGTGGATTACAGTGTAAAGCCTAGACGGCGCGTCCATCCCTAAACTATATCTTATACGCAGAGGTGGGTGATAAGGGTTTTATTTTTTCACGGATTTTGGTATTTTCCAAAGTTAGATGTGCAGAAAATGGTGTTATGTGTTTTTATTCCAAGGGCACATTTTTATAAACTATGATTATAAATTTTAACCGCATTAAAAGTGTTCTATGTAGGTGATATAGGTAGAATAATGTCAGTGGATACAGCCACATGCATGTAGAGGTGTTAGAGGGTAATGTAGAGGTATTAGAGAATGGTTTTATATTTTTGGTAGATTTTGGGGTTGTTGTTTTTTTTTTTACAAAAATGAGAAGTGCAGAAAGAAGTGTTATGTATTTCTATTTCTGTATCACCAGAAAAGCCCATCTGTAATTATATGTCAAGGAGAGAAGAGATAGCAAAGCAAAGCAGTGACGGATGATGGGTTTAGTACTGGCTGTGTGCAAACATGTAACAAAAGGGGTCAGGAGTAGCCAAAATGGTATTTAAAAGTGTGGCATGATTTATATGCAGTCCCCTTACCCACATTTGTCAGCAGACTTTAACCTTGGCCTTGCATTACATTGTATGCTGCCCAAGTTTACAACCAGGGCTCCTGGAATGACTTATTTCCCTTTGTGGGTGGGCTTAGGGGAAATTCTTCCCATTTTACAAGAGGGGAACTGAAGATGCCAAGACTGGGAATAAATATCGGCTTGGGCTTTTATTAGGACTATTCTATCTCCTCAGCCCTTTTCATAATAGTTTGCACAGTTGTTGAATTTAAGGTTGCATTTCTTAATGGCAGCAGGAACTGAAGTTCTGATGAGGAAGGAGATGGCACTCAAGGGCAGAAAGTCCAAGAGGTTTAAGTCACAATCCATCACTTCACAGATAGGCCTCTACAAAACCCTGTTTCCCCTCCTACTCTCTCCGCATACTAGAACCATGACTAAGAATGGGAGAGCCTTGTGTGCTTCCTCTATGCCCTTTCAGCCTCCAGAAAAAACTTGCACTTGGGAAGGAGGAAGAGCGGGATGAAGATTGAGGAGGCACATATAGGCTTCCCTTTCTTGGAAAAGGTCCAGTTTGCTGTGGTGGAAGTGCTCAAAGTAGGAAAAGAGGGAAACGGATCTCTATCAAGCCCCATGCTGATTTTTCTGTGCATGTGGCAGCTGCATCAGCATGAAGATAGATCATGCCTTTGGTCAGTATTATTATTAAGAATATTTATATACCACTTTTCAACCAGAGTAGTTCACAAAGTACAATAAATCAGCGGTTCCCTGTCCCCAAAGGATTCACAATTCACACTTACAAATAAGTATCTAAAGAGAATGGAAAACACCATTGCTTTTTAGGAAGAACTTAGTCCTCCCTGAATCAAGCCTTGTCAAGCTTTAGGTTTTTTAGTGCTATCTGAAGGAGAGGCAATTAAAATGTGACATATTGTTGATTAAGGTTGTTGCTGATGAGATTGTAAAGCCAAGGATTGTAACGGTCTGCAGTCCAGGGGCAGAGTGACATGTTCTTCCCAAAAAACCAGGAAACAATCCAAGAAAATTCACAGGTCCTTTATCTTTCAGCAGAAACCTCCAGCAAGGAGAGCTGATGTATAGCATATTCACTGTGAAATGTATTGCATGTCTTCTGACTGTGTCCAGGAAAAAATAAAGCAAACATTATTTAGAAAAGTTATAGTCACCCTAACCCACACTTTCTGTTTTGTCATGAAGAATGTTCTTTATTTTGTCACTTCAAAATGAATATTACATTAATGTAACTAACAACCCAACCCTACGCCCCCCCCCCCCCACGGATGCAGCCATGCCAAAAACTCTTGTGCTGCATCCTGCGGTTGGGGGTGGAGGATACAGATTGGGAGGCTTGAAAGACATAAGGGAAAATATTTTCCCTTACCATTGGGTAAGCCTCCTGTATGCCAGTGAGTCTCTTCAGAACTACACCAGCTCTGTCTGAGGAGAAAAAGGGGGCATGTTTTGAGGCAAGGTATAGCATACTGGCAAAGATCATGTGTGCCAGTACACCCCTCTCCTTATTCTGCCATGCCCCTGCCTTCCCCCATTCTGCCTTGTTCCACCCACCCAGCCACCCCCAAATAACTGGGGGGAGTAATGCCCCCTTACTCTTACCTCCTGCCCCTGAAAATAATTCCTATGAGAATTACCAGTAGCCATGCTGGCGTCACAGTATTGCCATGCCATGCAGGAATTTAGCTACGATTGAGCTGTGGATTTTGCCTTGCTGTTTCCCTTCTCTTGGGTACACATTACACAAAAAGTCAGTAAGTGACTAGAGCTGTAAGTGATATCTGGGAAGAACAACAAATTTCTGCGCGGAATTTGAATTATTTTGAAGATTTCTCCATATCTGAAATTGTGCTCTACCTTGGTTTATTCTACCTGAAACTAACATCTGGAAGAGAGCTTGCGTTGTGGTCAGAAACAGTGA
This sequence comes from Tiliqua scincoides, assembly GCF_035046505.1. Taxonomy (NCBI): domain Eukaryota; kingdom Metazoa; phylum Chordata; class Lepidosauria; order Squamata; family Scincidae; genus Tiliqua; species Tiliqua scincoides. Next base: position 36,626,927 of record NC_089824.1, on the reverse strand, counting down.
ATTAACTGTACAGGTTGTGCCTCGTTATCCACTAATTTGGCATTCACTGATTTGACTCACCACTGATACCAGGATCCACCTTTAAATGCCTTGTAACCAGAAAAAAGTGCCAAAATCCCATTTCCTCCCTTTGTGCTGTTAAACTGCACCAGTTGCAAGCTTCTCAGGTTTAAAGATAGCTTAAAGACCCACTTCTGGGTTTCTTGCTCCTTCATTGTCAATCCAGTGCACTTTTAAAGCAATTATAATTTATAATTATTATTTATAAAAATGGAATAAAAATTCATAACACCACTTTCTGCACTTTTCCTCCTTGGGAAAAAAAATCTGTGAAAAAATAAAAATGTTTAAGAACAGCTCTATCTATAACAAAGAGCCTCTGAAGCTCCCTTTATAGTTTTGAAAACAAATGGGCACAACTCTTACACATACACACCATGATGATGGCAAGAGATAGGAAAGGGTCTTCCTAGTTCAGTGTGGTCTAACCTGAGCTGCCTTCAGATAGTAGGCTCTCCCTTGATCTTAAACAAGTCTTTTTTTCTAGCCAATAAACCATACATAAACCAGTAAGCCATACATAAACCAGCACAGAGGCTGTCTTCTTTCTCCATTTCCAATTCTAGCATGCAATTAAAATCTAAATGAAACAGAAATAAAAAGTGAGATCCAGCAAAAGCAGAAAGCACTTGTTCTGAGCTTTGGGACCTGTGTGCACTTGTTTGCTGTGGTTCAGTTTCCCTAGTTTTGAATGTCAGATCTCATTGGTCACATTTACAGCTGGACTTCTAGTGAGCTATGATCTGATGCCTTTTTTTAAACCTGTTGGCTGGCTTGAGTGGAACCGGTGCCAAAATACTCCTACAAGGATTAAACAACCAGAAATACACTGATTCAGTTGGGAAGAATTATACGTTGCTGACCTTATTAGCAGTTACAATTAACTTTGGCTCTGGGAAAGTAAAGCTTTGAATATGTTCCACAGATAGGTTGAGGGGAGGTCAGGGAGAGCTTATCTTGTTTATTTAATGCATTCATTAAAGAAAAGCCTCCTAAAGCACTTTGTCACATTTACCTTATACATATAGCTAGCCTATGTAAAATTACGTAATTCTCCTCATATTTATCTCAAGCTTTATGGTGTTTTCTACACTTATTTTCCTTTACCTTTTCTTAGTCTTGGCTTCCTCACTGCATGACTTCATCAGGACTCTGCATGAACCCAGCTGTCTAACTGCCTGGATTAATTTGCAGTATGGAGGCCTTATCTTGTAAACTTTTCAGGAAAAAAAGTTGTGAAACCCAATTATCAGTGGTACTTTATGTAGAAAAGCAATACCAATAAACTGTATAAGGGTTATGAAGCACACAGTCATGTTGTCTTATTGTAAACCATCTTACTTGGAGACACCTATTTGAAAAGTACTCTTCATTAATCCATTGGTCCTCTTCCAATCTAATTTTTGCCTCTGTTTAAATAGCATTAGAGTGATTTCCCCTATGCAGTCAAACTTTTATCTCAAACTTTATCCCCTATCTCAAACTTTTAGCACCAGGACCCACTTTTTAGAATGAGAATCTGTCAGGACCCATCAGAAGTGATGTCATGATCAGAAGTGACATCATCAAGCAGGAAATTTTTTCACAATCCTAGGCTTACCCACACTTATCCAGGAGTAAGCCCCATTGACTATCATTGTTAAAAGCATATACAGAGTAGCCGGTTCAAAGTATAGATCTGCAACAATTCCCCAAATGCAGTCACATACCATGGTAGCTTCAAGTCTAATATGTTTTAGAAAAATATTAAAATGAATGGGGTCCCACCTGAAATTGGCTTGCAACCTACCTAGTGGGTCCTGACCCACAGTTTGAGAAACACTGCCCTATAGGTAGTTTGTTTTTAGTGGCTAAGGGCCAAATTCTATTCAATTTTCCAGTGCTGGTGCAGCCATGCCAATGGGGCATGAGCTGTATCTTGTACGACAACTGCAAAGTGGCATCTGCTAACTTGTATAGCCCACTGGCAGGGAAGACATGCACAAGAAGACCAACAGAATGGCCAGAGCAGGTAAGCCTGCACAGAAGTTGGAGGGAAATGGAGAGGTGGTTGAACAGAGTGGGGAGTGGACAGAACGGGGAAGGGGAGGGTGGAACAGGGCTGGGATGGGAATGGGGGCAGATTATTTCCAGGTCAAGGTGTGATTGACAGTGGGAATACTCACTTCCATAGGCCTTCCATAGTTGAGTATCTACTGTTTCTGAGGGGTTCCAGGAACAATTTTCTAGTATGCAGCCCTCTGAAAAGTCTACATGGTTGACTCATTCTAATGTATGGTTTTCATGGGACCGCCTCTAAAAATATAACCATTTGCTTTACTGGATCAGAACAAAGTCCATCTAATCAAGAATTTTGTATTAAACACTAGGAGCCCAATCCTATGCATATCTACTCAGAGGTAAGTCCCATTATAATAATTGGGGCTTACTCCCAGGTAAGTGTGGATATGATTGCAGCCTAGGGGCCCGATCCAATCCAACCTTCCAGCTGCACTGCAGCCCGGAGGTAAGGGAACAAATGAGGAGGCCTCTGTGACTGCCTTCCCAACACAAGAAGCAGTGCATACCCCACTGGTACAGCAGCACCGGCACTGGAAAATTGGAAAAGATTGGGCCCTAGGACTCCCAAGCACCTGTGCAAATACTTTTTAAGTGTCTGTGCTCAACAACCCATTTCAATGATAACAATGAATGCATCTTTTCTCTTGCTACTCCGTGAAAAGAACAGTGCTGAAATGCCTCATGTAGTTTTTAATTAGCATGTTGGAAAGGTGAATGAAATATTAAATGTTCAGAACTAGCATTTGGCAGGGAGATGTATCTATGTGCTTTGGTGTTTAGATTCAAGTCATCATAGTGTTTCAATAAAGTTATCTCTTAGAACTGTGTTAATAAAATGAAAAAATGATTAGTAAGATAAAAATATGTCATAAACCCTACAAAATTGCAAGCCTGAATAGATAAACTTGGATTCATCATGATGTTATGATGAAAGTATGGAGATAGGCAAGGTGATGACATATCTGTAGTTAAGTATAACATTTAATACCATGTCTGACAACATCTTAACTTGCATAGTGACTCTCTTTCAACTGGCTTGGCCACTTGGACTCTGGCCTCAAGATTGAGAGTTGGATCACATGTGAAGGCTAATGTTAAGCAGACATATGTTAAGCTGATAGGAGCTTCTCAGAGCAGTATTCGTTCCAGCACTGTGTAAAGCATTCATTTGGAAGAGGTGTTCGCATCTCAAATCTGAAAGTTGCTAAGACTAGTAAAGACAGATAATAAACACAAAGAACTCAGGAAGCTTAAATAGTATATATTGGAAAAACAAACTCAAACAATTTGAGATTTATAGGTGAGATATTGCAAACGTTGATAGTAATGTTAAACCTTAAACGTGAAAAGCAGAAACTGGATACTTATTTTGATGGACAGCCACTGCAAATATATAGTAGGTTATTCTTTTAGAAGAAGTCAGTGTAACTCCTAGAAGCTTGTTCAGAAGTAGAATTTAAGCTACTCCCAAAACAATTCATTCTGAATTGAATCTCCAGTTGTGACCACCTTCATATTTCAAGGTGGAACATGATGGGAGAAAGCATTTTTGGTGCATGCTGAAGCAGATCACTTGGTGCTAATATGTATATTTAACCTTATAGCATGGTTGGCACTATATATTTTTACTTTGAGACATGTTGTATGTATGGGCCAGGACGCATGACCAGTCAATCATGTGACTTGGTTGAATATGGAATCATGGTCGGTGCTCATCTGCCTTGTACAAAAGAAGCTGGTGGAGACACAACCTAATCAAAAGAATTGTGAAAGGGTGAGAATGTTGAAGTGGTTTGCAGCATGCAACAAAAGTGAGAGAACCTGCATTTGTACAAAATATTATTTCTCATGAAACTAATAACATGAGGATCTGTTCTATATTGATTCTGTTGATCCTCCATTCAGATTTGCTCCCACTCCCCGCCCCGTATTTTCTCAGTTGTAGAGATCTGTCTTTGGAAACAAAACTACAATGTGTTTTGAATTAGATGATTGGCCCTGCCCAGTGCTGATGGCCAAGGGTTGGGTCTTCCTCTTGTAAGCCCACACAACTTGTTTGACATCATTTGCTTGCTGTTTGACAGCTCCTGGACAGTCACTCCAGGAAAACATGGAGCAGCTGGCAAAGGCCTACTTATATTAAAACAACTAGGGGTCTTGAAATCCAGGGTTTATCATGAGATCAACCTGCATTTCTGCAAGTGATATATTGAGTGTCAAATCCAATCTTATTGGTAGAGGAGGAAAAAAACAAAACTCTGACTATGCTTGGTAGTTGTTGTTTTCAAGTGAACCCTTCCCTTGTCAGAACCAGGGTGTGGCACAATGGGGCATTTGTCCTGGGTGCCACTTGGGAGTGGATGGGTGCAGATACTGGGCAGCGAGTGGTAGCTGCAGCGCACCCTCTGTTCATGATGCTCTAGATCAGCCATTTTCAACCACTGTACCGTGGCACACTGGTGTGCCGCGAATAGTCTGCAGGTGTGCCCTGGGAGTTTGGGGGAGGGTCATTTATTAGTAGTACCATTGGAGGATATGAGCCCCCCACCAACAGCATGGTATGCTTTGTCAATTGTCAAAAAAATGTTGGTGTGCCTTGACAATTTTAGTACCTTGTCAGTGTGCCTTGAGCTGAAAAAGATTGAAAATCACTACTCTAGGTGTTTCCTGGCCTCTTGGGCAGATGGTGTTTTCAGGGCCTGCAGTTGGACCCACTCACCCTCTTGAGGGTCTGTTTGGCTCTGAAATGGAGCCATTCCAGATTGGGGGGGGGGTATAGCACACAGGTGCAAGGGTGACATGATGATGCACAGAGGATCACATTGCCATGTCATTGCCCCACCTTGGGCTTTATAACACCGCGTGATACGGCTGGTCAGAACACAGTACGATGTTCTTTTATTCAACATTTAGAAAAGTGAAACAGTATAATTGCCAGATTAAATGAGACATGGAACTGTCATGGATAGAAAAGTTGACTTACAAGCTGTTTAAGACTTAGGGCCCAATCCTATCCAACTTTGATGCATCTGGTGGCCTCTATGACTGCTCCCTCACCGCAGGATGCCCCGTTGGAAATTTGGATAGAACTGGGTCCTTAGGGCGCAATCCTAACACCTTATGTCAGTGCTTTCCAGCACTGACATAAGGGCAATGCAGCTCCGAGGTAAGAGAACAAACATTCCTTTACTTTAAGGAGGCCTCCATGAGTGATACCCAACTGCAAGATGCAGCACACGTCCCATTGGCACTGCTATTCCAGTGCTGGAAAGTACTGATATAAGGGGTTAGGATTGCAGCCTTAGAGTACTCTGATGCCAGTTAGCCAAATCTGAGTTATGAGACTAAGGGTGCAATCCAAACCTGCGCTGGAGCAGGCGAGCCAGGAGGCTTGCGCTGCATCAAACGCAGGTTTGTTGGCTGCAGTGGCTTAGCCAGAGGCAAGGGGAAGCTCTTCCTCTTACACCTGGGTAAGGGCTGGGCACCCCAATGGGTCTCTTTGGACCTGCACCACCTCTGGAGGTGGTGCAAGTCCAAGGAGAGCAGAGCGACTGGAAGCCGTTCCGTTCTCTCTCTGGGGACAGGGGTTGGGATCCGGCATAATTGCCGGGTCCCTGCCCCGCCCCCGGCTCCCTGCGCGCCCGCCCCCAGGGCCACCCATCACCCGCCCTCCCCCGCCCAGAAACACACCCTCCTGCCTCCTCCCCGCTCCCCCACACCTACCTTCGCTACTTGTGCCGGCGCGAGCATGCAGACACAAGTGGCAGTGTGGGAGCCGCTGCGGAGGCTTCTGCCTGCCTCCATGTGTCGGCGCATCTGAATGTGCCGACGCGCCCCCACCCATGGAGGCACAGGGCATCCTATGCCAGCATAACTGCTGGTTACGATTGCGCCCTAATAGCTCATTTGAAACTATGGGCTTGATATACAAAGGAAGTTCAATAACAATTTGGCTATCTTCAGGTTATTGAAAAGGAAGACAGTACCCTTCCTCAGGGAAAGTCCTCCAAGTCATATCTTGCACAGAATTTTCTTTTGAACTCTATCAGTGATAATCTCTTTTGTTTTCTAAAAAGGCGGCAGGAGGTTTTCACGTAGTCGGCAAGAAAACACCCACCAGTATTTAGGAATTGGAAAAACAGTTCTTCCTTCCTAATAATGTCATTCATGGATGACAGGATGGATGTGCATGGGCCAAATTAGATTTAATATAAACTTTTAATTAAAATATAATCTTAAATTTTGAAAAAAGAAAAATAAAATCTTGGGTTGCCCAACTCTCAGTATTTTATTGGTTAGCTGAATAAAACTATACTCTGGCAGGCAACCAATACAGTGACCTAAAAACATAAGAACAAAAACATTTTGCTATTGATCACACCTCTTGACCAGAGATCTTCAACATGTGAATCAGGATCCAAAGTGGTCACAGTAATGCTTCTGCCATCACTCTATTTTGAGGCTCAGACCTGCCCAGTTTAATCAGTCACCTGGGCCAGGGCTAAGATAAATCCCACTGGAGTTTTGGGCTGTGGAGGAGTTGCTGTGGCTGTTCCCTGTCAAGGCACTTCCTCTGCTCTTGGCTTGCCTTGTCTCACTTCCTCTTTCTCTCTGCCTGCCTTTCAAAACTGAATGTACAGGATTGTTTTACAACTCTGTGCCCATCCTCTTCTCCCAATTGGCCGGAGAGGAAATAATAATAATAATAATAATAATAATAATAATAATAATAATAATAATAATACTGGTATTTATATACCGCCTTTCTGATTATTGGATTACTCCTTTGACTTTATTCAAGGCTGTTCACATAGGCAGGCTATCTTTAAACCCCCAAGGGGATTTTTACAATAACAGAAAGGTTCTATCTTTCAAGAATCGCACAACATTTCAGATGGATCTTTCACAGTCTGGTATCACTTCTGGCCCCCAGTTGCCTCCCACGCTGGTTGATAAGCAGCTCCTTCATCTCTCACTTGAAGGGCAGCCAAGATGCTTCTTTGCTCACACCAAAGAGCAGGTGGAATAACTCAGCTCGTCAGCTGCTTCAAGGTCTTGCTATTCACGGAGCTGCCAGTAGTGTTGAACTGGCAACCTTCAGATGTTATCTTTAGGCTAACAGAGGCTCTACCCTCTAGACCAGACCTCCTGCCTATGAACGGGCAGGAAGAACGGGCAGAAAGACACTGTAGCAGCGCATACTGATTGGTTGCCGCTTTGGAACTGTGGCTGCATACTTGCCTACTTCTCTTGCCTGCTAGACTTATGCCCCATGTTGCAGTTTGGGCTTGAGGTGGGTCCCAGCTCTTGACAGGTCAAAGACCACTGCCCTGGACCTTTCTGGCTCTGCTCCTGACTTGCCAGATCCTAGGAGGCTTTAGAATAATTAAAATCATGAAATGTTGGAAGGTACCTTGGAGGTCATCTAATCCAGCCCCCTGCTCAATGCAAGCAACTTCTACAGCATCCCTGATGAGTACTTGCCCATCCTCTGCTTAAACACTTCCAGTGAGGAAGAGACACTGCTGCACAAGGCAGTGTGTTCCAATGCTGAACAGCTGTGAACTAGCCAGATGCCACCTCAACTCCACCAGGTTCTTACTCAGTAGGCCAGGCAGCATTTTTGCAATCAAGAGTTGGCATTACAATAAATGTGAATGTCCTGCCCATTCCTCAACCTCGATCTAGGAATTGCCTTAGGAAAAAGACAATATGTTGTATATTATTGCCTCCCTGTCCTATGAATGCCTTCATATTCCTATCTCAAGCCTCCTTCCAGGCTATCTGAGGATAATTTCAACATGTGTAATCAAGTTCTATTGCTTCCCTTAGTTCCTTGGATGACTCGGTTTCTCCTTTTCCTTCTTAGATTACTCTTGTTGTTATCCTACCTTCTGCTATAATTGAATGTACTGGCCCAGAGTGCACTTGCTTGGGCGTTTCTGGTCAATCTTGGTGATGTGGAACCAGGATCAGCTTTAAACAAGTTGGAAGCACAGACTGAAAGATTGCCTTGACCTTGGGATCTATCTGTGATACAGGCCTGAACACAGACTTCAACACCATCTCCATTATTGTCAAAACTGATGACTGTTTAGATACTGGTTACTCATCCAGGTTGTAAGGACATGTACCTGAGCTAAAAACACTAGAGGGGTTATTTGGACAAATTTATTAGAATTCGGAGTATTTCACAGCCCTGAACAATGCTCATTTAAAAAAGAACGTATTTCTGAATGACTGCCATTAACCAAAATGAGTTACAATTCTGGTAAATAAAACCACATTTTCAGCCTCATCTTCCTGCTTTGGCCTCACTGTTTGTATTGAGGATCAGTCATTTTGGCTGAGATGAAAAAGGTTGTGTAATTCTGTGAATCTTTTAAAAAAGTTTCTCTTTGTACAGTTCCAGTACTTGGTTAGTAAATCTGGAGCCACTTTCAATGGCAAGTGTAATAGTGGAATCGTTAGTCTTCATGTTGTCAGAATCTTGCTCATCTCTTGACTCTTAGCCAAGTTTCTGGATATGCAACATGCACTGGGATATCTGAATCAAAGCTCCCTTTTTCCAGCTTCAATCTTTGGACAATATTAAGAATCTTTTGACAATATAATCCTAAAATCACCAGTGCCCAGAGCTACAGAGGCACCAAAATGGATGCAGCTATATCCTATGGGGCCAGGGAAGATCCCCAAGATCTCCTCGGATTAAGGGAAAAAATGTTCCCTTACTCTGTGTTGAGCAATGGTGGCCCCTATAGGGCTACTCAGTTCAAGCCTGCTATTGAATAGGTGCACCAATGGACACCCATATCAGGCTTTTCAGCTCAAGAGATGGCACAGGATTCAGTGACAGAGTCTGCTGCCATCTCTGCTCCCCTCCCAGGCCCAGTCCACCCCACAGTCCACCCTCCTCCTGCTCGGTTCTGCCCCCTCTGCGCCTTCCCCCACCCAAAAAGTCTCACTGCTGGCCGGCAGTTGCACTTATCACTGGCTGCTCTCCTCCCGTGTCTTCTGGCACTGAGACCCAATCCAATATCTTATATTACTTGAAATGCTTAGGCAAAGGTAATTGCTTTTCTGCAGTCTTAATTTAGTTTTTTGACAACATGGCTACATCGCAACTAGCAGATGAGGAACTGCACCTGAGTGGTAGAGCACATGTTTTGTATGCAGAAAGGTCCAGGTTCATTCAAGGAGAAAAATACTAATAATGCCAAAGTGACCAGCCAACACAGTTGCAGACCTACCATTAGGTTCAATGGGACAAATGCCCCAGGTACGAGCCCCTAGGACCCCACAGAGGGTACTCTGAGGCTCCCGAAAGGGTTGGAAACTGTGTGCCTGGTTTTCCAGAAGCACACAGTTTATAGCATTGGGGAACCTCAAGGAGGCTTCCCTGATGCAGGCTCAGGTCACACAAGGCTCCATGAGCCCCAGGTGAGCGAGAGAGCAAATTTTTGCCTGGGGGGGCAGCGACAGCCTGTGTGTGTGGGGGGGGTGCCATTGCGGACCTTTGCCCCAGGCAAGGGGCGAGGGAGGTCCACCGCTGAGCCAACCTGAGCTCTGGTGTAAAAAAAGAGTACCCTTTTCAACACTGGTGCTGAGTTGCTGGAGTCCCTGAGGCAAAGGTCGGCATTGGGGCCCTCTGACACTCTGGGCTGTGGTGTCCCCTCTCAACTTACCAGAGGCAGGTGGGGTTTTCAACTCTAAGTGAAGCTATTCCTGGCTATCCATTTTTTCAACACAATGTAATGTTGAAGAGTCTTAGATGCCCTTTTAAAATATCCAGAATTGCCTTCAGTGGTCACCAGGAGACTGTTGCTGATTCCTGAAGACTCCAGACCAATCCTGAAGGTTTGGCAAATCTAACAGGCAGGACCTGCAGAGTCTGCAGAAAAAAAAAATCATTTTTGCGGGTCCCCTACTTCCACCCTCAGACTCCTCACTCACAAGGACAGACACAGCATAGGGTTGATGGCACCCCATGTGGAACTTGCACCTCTTGTCCCAAACTCCTGTTTCCAATGTGGAATTGCCTCCTTGGCTGGCGTGGGGGGGGGGGGAGAGAAAAGAACATGGCTATGGCCACAGTATGATAGAACTAAAGTGCTGCATTTTATTATGACAAGTCTATGGGTTCAATCCAAAAGTATTCTTCCACATGTGGAAGGCATCTTCTATCAAGGAAGGGCTATTTTGTGAAACTCAATCCAACACTGTAATGTGCCTGCACGAAAGCTTTCATAACACAGCTGTCCTACTTGTGAGGCTGACTAAGGTGGTTACTTGAGGTAGCAGATTAGTGAGGAGCACCCACTCACCCATTTCTATTTCTCCTCCGCCTCACTCCCTAAAAAGAAGATGGGAATGGTGCAGAAGAAGAAATAATGTGGAAGAGGTGAGAGTAGGTGGCGGCGGTTAGTGGCAATCTCCAGGGAAGCTTTGAGAAGGACTACATCCACCTCTCTGGAAATCTGAGCATCTGCCCATCCTGAGATCATGTCAAAAATCACACATGCAACATGCTCTGTACCGTACAACTAACACCCCTTTACCCAGCAGGGTCTATTTGTCAATCAACAGCCTCATGCTGAGTTACCTGAGGAAGGTGGATGAGGGGGAGCGTCTTGGCTGAAGCTTTGGTCAGTCCCCCACTCACCCACATATCCCAATACAGTCATGCCCCTTCTATGGGCAGTGCCGAAGCTGAACAAGGCTTCAGAGAATCCAAGGTTCCTGTTTGGATTTAAGCACTTGGCAGGTTTGTTTTAATCCAATCAAAAGAAAAGATTTATTGGGAATTAAAATGGAACAAGAGAAAAAGAGATAAACAGACAATCAAACTCTATACTTGAGAGAAAGAGGCAAAGTTCAAAATAAAGTAAAAACAGATTCTAAGTAAAACATTCCCTGTCTGAAAGAAATCCACTTACAATCAGCATCCTCCTGGCAAAGTTGTTCTTCGGAATTAACCCTATCCTCGTTGAACAGCATCACAACTTCCATCATGGCACCCCCTCCCCATCTGACATCTTGTTTCACCCACACATTGTGCCACTCAGCTGGTCAGTTCTCTTGCATCCCTTTGTAGTCAGCCTAGCAAACCCCCCCCCCCCCAAAGCTCTGGTAGGCTGGTTAGAAATTAATTCACAATCAAATTTCCCATTCCTGAGTCAAATGAATAGGCTGGACCAGGTGTGTGTTAAACCCAGCAGGGAACCCAGAAGCTTTCAGGTTTCAGTCAAGCTTATTATTCACTGGGGAAACCGGACAGTCCAATAAACATCTGCAGTTGTGGGGGGAGCTTATCTGGTATATGTGACCTAGAGATCTGGAAAGAATGGAGAATACAGCAGGATGATTTGTAGGTGTCAAATCAGTGTCCACAGTGTCCTCATTGTCCACAGACTGCAGCCATCTGCAGTGGTCTCCAAACGTTTTAGTATGCGGGCCACATTATATATTTTACACATGTTCAGGGGCTGAAAAAATTTATATAAAATATATAAATTAATAATGAATGAATGAAGTGGAAAATAAATAAAACAACGTCAGGACACCTGCCCTCAGTTTGATTTTAATTTTTTTTTAAATGACATAAGTTGTGGCCCCCACCCCTTTGCCTTCTCCCTTCCTTGCTTTGGCTGCCTTCTGGTCAGTGCGTGAGGCTCAAAGCCTGCTTTTCAAATGCTACTGAAAGGCAGAGGGGGAATTCCTCCTGAATGAACAAGGCAGGTGAAGCACCAGCTGATCACAGACCCCGCCTCCTCTGCTGCTGCTGGGACTGGGCTCTGGGGACTCAGCAAGTGGCAGCACTTCAGCAGAACGAGGATGAGCACTGGCCAGACTACAACCATAAGGCCCGGCTGGCCGGCCAGGTGGCTGGGCATGGTGGTGGTTGCTGTTCCAACCTGCAGCAACCTGCTGATGTGCCGGGTAACCGCAGACCCTTGCACTGGGGAGATGCTTAAGGGAATCCCTACATGCTCAGGGTCTTCTGGGGTGATTTTCCATGGAAGCATCTCCCTAGCTCAAGACTCTACAGTTAGCCAGTGTGTCAGCAGGTTGCTGCGATCCAGAGTGTTAAGGCTTTTCCATCAACATGTTGTGGGCTGGGTAAAATTTTCTGGTGGACTGGATGTGACCCTTGGGCCATCATCTAGAGCCCTCATCTAGAGAAAACGGGGGCTTTTCGAAGAAAGGAGGTGTTTGCTTGTGACACTGTTCCATTCCCCTCTTCCTTTTTGGAAGGAGAATAAGTGGGAGGCACATGTGGAAACATGAGAATGTCGGTCAACTCTATAGACTGTTGCACTTTGTGAACTCTTGCACCAGTTCTTTGAAAGCATTTGTGGGACACTGCAAGGAACATGGTTCCTTAACTTTCTAATTAACCCTAAAACTGAAGGGCGTGCTGTAGATACATATGTAGATACATATGTATCTACATATACTGCTGTATATGTATCTACTGCTGTAGATACATATGTAGATACATAACTTGGCAAGTGGTGTCGAATGGTCAGTCGGAAAAAAAAAAGTTATTTAGGCTAGCCTAGAATAGAAAGGTATGTGAAAAATTCCCCAGCAACCTAATAATAACTGTTGAATGTTAGATAGGGGAAATAAAATGCAGAGTGTGGAAAACGAAGGCAACACAATGGGAAAATGTGGAATTGAGACACAAATGACAGTACAGTGAACATTCAGGTGAGTGTTTTATATATTACAGAATCATCTGGTAATTACTGTAGCTTAGGTGGCATCCTTGAAGTACAATGCTCAGTCAGCCATATTGTCAGGGCATAGCAATGGGAGATAAGATGCCAAATCCTGTGTGTAGGATGTCCCACTTTGAAGAATGGGTGTTGAACTCAAATATATTATTGATAAGAGGAATGGAGATAGTTTAAGTCAGCAATTTTCAATCTCTGTGCACATTGGTGTGCAACGAAAGGTCCACAGTTGTGCCACGAGAGTTTGGGGAGGGTCATTTATTAGTAAGGCTATAGGGGGAAATGAGCCCCTCCATCAGAAGCACAGTGTACTTTGTCAAGTGTGAAAAAACTGATGGTATGCCTTGACAATTTCAGTACCTGGTCAGCGAGATGAAAAAGTTTGTAAATAGCTGGTTTAAGAAACACAAGCAGCAGTGCAGAGTTAAGCTTGACAATCCAGGGCTGCTGCGAGACCAAGATGCAGTCAATAGCTCAGAAACACTGAACCTTATGCATGCACGTGTTCTTCAAATGAAAGTAACAGGAAAGTGGTATTCCTTTATGAAAATGGTTTTGCATTGTATCTAGGCTCCTGATTTGAGGCAGTAGCATAGCTACAGGGGTGCAAAACTCTAAGGGCACAATCCTAGCCAGGTCTACTCAGTCCTGTTTTGTTCAATGGGGCTTACTCTCAGGAAAGTGTGGTTAGGATTGCAACCTAAGTCATTCACGGCACCGGACTGTGCCCTCTAAGCAGCCCCTCTCCCTTGCCACTGGAGCCAGTCGGGGCACTGAAAACAAAGCAGAGGCAATGCCTCCGCCTTGTTTTCCCTGCCCTGACTGGCTTTGTCAGTCCAGTGCCATGAACTACTTAGGGCACAATCCTGAAGTGTCCTTGAGCTGGCGCAAGTCACAAATGTGCTGTAAGTCAGGGAGGCAGATGTGGGCCCCGAAAAGGGTGAGTTTGCGCCAGCCCTTCTAGGCAGGCGCAGGGATCTGGGAGAGGTGTGGGGAGGGCAGGGAGGAGGCATTTCTGGGTGGGGAAGGGAGGGCAGTGGGCAGGACCATGGGCAGGTGGGGAGTAGGTGGCAGGTCCAGGATCTGGCACTTATGCTGGATCCTAGCCCTGTTCCTGGGCAGCCTGGGCCAGCCCTGGGGTGCTTTGATTTGCGATTTCAGTGGTATGGATCTGAGTAGCTCCACTGTAATATTGAAGTATTGCCCCATTGAAGTATTTCACCATGGCCCGGGCTGGCCTGCAGTCAGCTTCAAACTTGCGCTGGATAAAGTGCAGGCCTGAGGCCTTCCAGTGCAAGTTAGGATTGCGCTGCCTGTGTTTTGCAACCCTGTAGCTACACCACTGTTTTGAGGAAAGCCCACACAGTGGCATAGATAAGGGAGGGCAGAAGGGTATATTGCTCCAGGTATTATACCTTGTGTGTACCTTTTGTGTACTTTGGCTCAACTATCTCTGACACTCTTTCTCTCGATACCGAGCTAAACAAACGCATCGGTAAAGCAGCTACCACGTTTTCCAGACTCAGAAAAAGAGTCTGGTCCAACAAGAAGCTGACGGAACATACCAAGATCCAGGTCTACAGAGCTTGTGTCCTGAGTACACTTCTGTACTGCAGCGAGTCATGGACTCTTCGCTCACAACAGGAGAGGAAACTGAGCGCTTTCCACATGCGCTGCCTCCGACGCATCCTCGGCATCACCTGGCAGGACAAAGTTCCAAACAACACAGTCCTGGAACGTGCTGGAATCCCTAGCATGTACGCACTGCTGAAACAGAGACGCCTGCATTGGCTCGGTCATGTCGTGAGAATGGATGATGGCCGGATCCCAAAGGATCTCCTCTATGGAGAACTCGTGCAAGGAAAGCGCCCTACGGGTAGACCACAGCTGCGATACAAGGACATCTGCAAGAGGGATCTGAAGGCCTTAGGAGTGGACCTCAACAAGTGGGAAACCCTGGCCTCTGAGCGGCCCGCTTGGAGGCAGGCTGTGCAGCATGGCCTTTCCCAGTTTGAAGAGACACTTGGCCAACAGTCTGAGGCTAAGAGGCAAAGAAGGAAGGCCCATAGCCAGGGAGACAGACCAGGGACAGACTGCACTTGCTCCCAGTGTGGAAGGGATTGTCACTCCCGAATTGACCTTTTCAGCCACGCTAGATGCTGTTCCAGAACCACCATTCAGAGCGCGTGACCATAGTCTTTTGAGAATGAAGGTTGCCAACAACCAACAACCACACCTTGAGGAGATGTCAATGCACACCTCAGTGGACCTGAGGTGAAGAAACAGTGGACCTGTGCATGGCCTTCTCGAGCCTCATATGGCCACAGAAGCCTCCCAGATCCTTAAAAAGGCACTTCCAATTTTTGCTGAAAACCAGAAGTGCCTTTCTAAGGCCTTCTGAGAAAAACAAAAATACAAAAAAAAAAAATATGCACAGATGTTAGACAATAAACAATAAAGGAAGAACAGTCTTTGAATGAAGGCAGTCCAGATTCACCCAAAGTAAGACTTTCCAAATGGATTCTTGCATTACTGCTGGCTGAGGAATGTTTAAGGTATGTTGTTAAAACTAATGAATGAATGGAATGTTGAGTAAAAATCTTCTGGCTTGACTAATCTCTTTGAGAGTCAAACCTGATGTGTCAGTTTTTCCAAGTATGCTATGCACCAAACACATGCACACCACGAATCACAGAGCAAACAGAGATGGGTTTCCAGAGGAGCGCAATGTGAAGTTAAAATGAGTAAGGGCGCAATCCTAAAGCCGGGTTCGGTAGGCGGGGAGCGGGAGGTGGAGCCAGGATCGAGCGGTTATGCCGGATCCTAACCCCGTTCCCAGGTGGGCCAGGACAGTCCTGGGCTGCTTGGATTTGAGCTACCTCTTGAGGTGGCACAGATCCAAGTAGCCCCATTGGGGCTGCTGCCACTTTACCCAAGGTACAGGGAAGCGATTCCCCTTGCCCTGGAAAAGCTGCTTTCAGCCCCAGTCCTGCCTTGGATGCAGCACAGACCTGCTGGCCTGCCTGCTCCAGAGCAGGATTGTGCTGTAAAAATGATGACTGAGGACCCAACCCTGTAGAATGTGCACTGACTCACCGCCAGCATGCACTGTTGCAAATGTGCCGTAAGGAGGTTGGTGCGTGTTGGAGGCTAGCAGACCACTGCCTGGCACCCCATGAGAATGCTGGGTGGCGGAGAGGTGAGTGGGGGTGTGGGGGAGGCGATCCAGGGTGGGGACAGGAAGGGGAGGGTGGGGAGAAGGCATGACGAGGGGAGGGAGTGGGGTGGTAATAATAATAATAATAATAATGATAATAATAATAACTTTATTTTTACCCCGCCTTTCTCCCCAAAGGGACTCAAGGTGGCTTACAACAGGTTAAAACAGATTAAAAACATAATTTAAAAACAGATAAAAGCATATTAACACATATCATAAAAACAGTAGTCAGATAAAAAGTAGTAAAAAGGTAAAAAGAGCATAGAGCAGCAAGTCATAAAAGACTCAGGCCTGTAAAAAATTAAAAGATGTTGAAAAGGCTGAGAACTCAGAAGGCTTGTCTAAACAGAAGGGTCTTCAGGCCTCGCCGAAAAGTTTCAAGAGAGGGAGCCGTTCTTAAGTCAAGGGGAAGGGAATTCCATAGCGTTGGTGCCACTACTGAGAAGTCCCTATTTCTAGCCGCCGCCCCACATACCTCCCTAGGTGGCGGCACTTGTAAAAAGGCCTTCTCTGATGACCTAAGAGGACGAGCCAGATTGTACGGAAGTAGGCGATCTCTAAGATACCCTGGCCCAGCGCAGTATAGGGCTTTAAAGGTCAAAACCAGCACCTTGAATTGGGCCCGGAAACGAATGGGCAGCCAATGTAGCTGCTGGAGAAGTGGACTGACAGAGTCAAACCGCCTATCTCCAGTAACCACACGGGCCGCCACATTCTGCACTAATGGTGGTGGGACCGGTGGAGCTCTACTCTGCCAGATCCAGAGCCCTGTACTGGGCCTTGTGGCTTGACAAGAGGCATCTTTGTGCCAGCTAAATAACTGGCACAGAACTGAGTAGCCCCATTGCAGGGCTATGGTCCTAACCTGGGGGAAGGGGACGAATGTCTTGTTGACTGAGAAGCCAGTGGTGGCTACCTGGTGTACTTAGGATGCTGTTGCAGCCATTTTTGGCACTGATGCAGCCTTTTGCGCCGGGCACCTCAGGAATGGACTGCCCGAACAAAGTCTTATGAATTTTTACTCAGAAGTCAATGCCCTTCAATTCAACAAGAGTTAATCCCACATAAGTATGTATAGAATTGTACCCTTAGGGTCCAATCCTATTCTTCCCACCCCCTCTGGTACAGCCACAATGAAAAAGAGAGGGCTGTATCCAGTGGGCTGTATCCAGTGGGGGTGGGGTGGATTGAGAGGCTTCGGAGAAGAATAGAGATTTAAATTCCCTTACCCCTCTATAAATCTCCTGCTCTGCAATGGTTCTTGAACCTGAGCCAGCTCTTTAGCAGCCACAAATCTGATGAGAGAAAGGGGGTTGGGGAGGCTGCTGATGGAGGGGACAGCATCTGGCATGTGCCATCATCACCGGATCCATCCCCTCTCACATTCTCCATTCCCCTCTTCATTCCTATCCCATCCCTCCCCCTTACCTACCAAGTTTTTCCCCCTTGGCTTGGGTGTTAGCAGTGCCCAGATGTCATTTTTAGCAAATATAGAAGCAGGTACAGGCAAACTTAAAAGCAAAATAATTCCTGAGGTGTCTAACGGCCTGATCCTGGTCTTGACTGGCCTGTGGGGGTGCAACGGTACTGATGCAGCCTTCACTGTATCCCAGAGGTATTCAAACTGGGGTGTCGCAACACCCCAGCCTGAGGGCCCTAGCCTCTTTCCCCTTAAGGGCGGGGGCAATGGGGAAGGCAGCGACGCAATCCCCAGGATCGCATTGCTCAGGGGGCTGCAGGGACTGGGATGGGATGCACTCACCAGTCCCTGCAGCAGCTTTCCCGGGGTGTGGGGAACCCTGCATGAGTGTCTGCAAGGCTACCCAGCCTTCCAAAAGTGAAAGTTGAGCAATTGCGCTCCACCTCCGCAAAGCCGGAAGTGGGGCGTGATCACTCCACTTTCACTTTTAGAAGCCTGGGGAGCCCTGTAGACACTCGCGCAGGGCTCCCCACACCCCGGGAAGGCTGCTGCAGGGACTGCCTTCCCCCTGCCTCTGCTGCCTCCCTCCCCTCCCCTGCAAGGACTTACTGTGGTTTCCAAACTCCCAGAGAGTTTGAAAACCGCAGCTGTATCCTGTAGCATAATGGAGAAACGAGTAAATGAAATTCTCAATTACCTACACTGGCATGGTCTCATGCCATGATTCATGCCAATGAATCAACTCAGAACTGTGCCAACTCTTCGTTGTCACCAATAACTGCCCCCTGCTCTCCCCAACATGTCTCCTGGCGGCCCCAATCCCCGCCCTGATCTTCCCTGTCTCCGCCCCAATCTTCTCCCTCCCTGAGCTGCCTTGGGCACTTGCTTTGGCATGGGAAAGGCAGGATGTAGTAGTAGTAGTAGTAGTAGTAGTAGTAGTAGTAGTAGTAGTAAATAATAATAATAATAATAAACAGCTCTGGTGGCTTGCACACATGGTTGCCAGTCTTTCGAACTGGCAGACCACTGCATGTGTTATCGCTGCAGCTGATGGAATGTTCTTTTCGACAGCAGAAGCCATCATAGGATTGGTCTGTAAATTTCACTATTACCTAGCAGTACCTACTCTGGCACCAGCTTGAGGTGTCTATTACACCTGTCTCATTCCAAGGAAAGTGGGCAAGAATGACTATACCCAGTTGCATTCTCTGATAGAGCCAAGTTGGAACTCATACAGGCATCCTTGGGCGTGACCATAAGAAACCCAGGTCTGATGATGTCATTGTTCCATCATTGATTTATGACTACCTATTTGCCATCTTACCTGGTCAGGTGGGCTCAGTCAACCAATTGGGTGGAGCATGCCCATCCCAGCAGGCGGTCTGGGTAGGACCGATTGTCCTCAGGGATACCAGACAAAGAAGACATAAACTACAGAAAATGACCTGCCTGGCAGGCCATGTGGACTTTCTTCAAAGACACTGATTTAAAAGTATCTGAAGAAGTGTATAATAAACTGTATCATATTGACCTTTAGTGAGTATATAAAACAGAATAAGATTGCAGTCCGATTCATAGTTTCTTGAGAATGAGGCCCACTGAATTCAGAAGGGTTTATACATGCATAAGATTGGGTTGTAAATTTTATATTTAGCCATGTTTATTAAATACAGGGAGTCACAGGAGATGCAACTTTGTGGAATTCTTTTGTATCTGACAACTGAATCCAAACTGCCAGTGTAAAACTGTTTGGAATCCCTCAGACTCCAAGGCCATTGTGTCAGCATCATCTGTGAAGGCCACGTTTCTAAGAAATCGTATTGTATGTTCATTGTTGGGAGCCTCAGTAGTAATACACGTACAGGTTCCAGCATAATTTTGGAAACCTTTAAAAATTCTACATGGAATGCCAGCCAAAGTTCCCCAATTTATGTACTTTGGGGGGGGGGGGGGGAGGTAAAGCCCTGTAACGTTCTCAGATATTTGAGGATAATGGATCATGTGAGAGAGAAATGTTTAGCTAAGGAAAATTCCTTAAAAGCATGTACATTTTCAAAGTCACTAAAGCGAGGGGGCACAAAGCCATAGAGCAGAGTCAAAGAAAATATATGTATTGAATCTCTAAAGAAAATATTGTTAAGAGGAAACTAGTGAAGGGGGTCAGCAGCAGGCAGCCTCAGGGCCCGATCCTAACCAGTGCGTGCTGGCTCACTGCTGGTGCGCACTGTTGCACACGTGCCGTAAGGCCTAGCACTGGCTGAGCACCAGAGCTCTGCTGCTTGGCGGTCATGTGGACCGCTGGGCAGCAGAGAGGTAGGTGGGGGTGTGGGAGGAAGTGGGGGGGAGGTGTTCTGGTGCAGGGGGAGGTGGAGGGAGGGCGGGGAGAGGGAGGGGAGGAGGTGAGCTGGGGAGGGAGTGGGGCAGAAGGGGGACGAAGTCTCTGTGTTGGGCTGTCTGCCCAACATGGAGGCTCTGAATTTTACGCCGACCCTCTGGTCATCGTAGAATTGAGTAGCCCCATTGCAGGGCTGCTCACTTTACTCCGAGGAGGCGGTGGCAGCTGCCTGGGGCATGCTGGATGCAGTGGCAGACATTTTCAGCGCTACTGCAGCCCTGCACTCTGGGCGGCTCAGGATTGGGCTGTCTTAGATTCCAGTGGTGCAGCACTACAGGGAGGAGTAGCTCTTAAAATCTATGGCCAAGCTCAACAGGCTATGGGCTGATGCAGTGCACAGTCCCCCCCCCCCATTTCTGCAGATTGTGAACCCAATCCTATGCATGTCTGCTCAGAAGTAAGTCCCATTAAAGTCAATGGGATTAACTCCCAGGTAAGTGTGGATAGGATTGCAGCCTTAGGGCCCAGTCCTATCCAATTTTCCAGTGCCGGTATTGCTGTACCAGTGAGGTATGCACTGCTTCTTGTGTTGGGGGAGTCGGTCACAGAGACCTCCTCAAGGTGGCTGTATTGCAGCTGCACCAGTGCTGGAAAGTTGGATAGGACTGGTTCCTTAGTCTCTGCAGTTTCAGGTATCTGGGATTCAAATGTATCCCTCATCACGCCCTGTCACCAAACTGCTTCCTCTTTGTACCCTCTTGTTAGTGCTACCCTCCAAATGGTTTCCTCTCTGTGCCTGCCTTTTAGCACAAGTATGAAGGGAAAGCCTATTGGAGGGCAAATGCTAACAAGCACTAACAAGCAAGCACAAATAGGAAGCGGTTTGGATGGCTTCCACAGTGTAAGTATTGAGTGCGCTGCTATCCGCGGTTTCAGGTATTGGCAGTAGGAGCAGGAATGTATCCCCTGTGGATATGGGGGATGATGACTGTACTTATCAAAGAGTCTTCTGAATATGTGCAAAGAGACTTTTTCAGTACTAGCACAGGGTACACCGTCAGATCCAGAGATCCAGCTATGTGGTTTCCAGGTAGACATGGTACCCCAAAGCTGTTTTGACTTCACTGTTTAAAGACTGCAAACTTCCCAAATGCGAACTGATCTGGATGTTACTAAAAGACAATGAACTGTCAGACCAGTACTTCCCAAATTCCTACAAGGGAGTTGGGAGCACTGTAAGTTGTTACGGGAGGGGGGGAACGACGACAAACAGAGCAATCCCCAGGATTGTGCTGCTGACAGGATCTCCAGGATTGTGCTGCTGACTGCTGCTGACAGTTTTTTTTTACACTTACCTGCAGCCAGGACTGCAGTCCTAGGGGATCTTGGGAGCTCTTCATAGGGCTCCCCAAGCCTCTGTAAGTCTACAAGAAAGGGGGGAAATGGGCATTTTCACTTTTGTTGCTAAAATTAGAAGTGCCCATTTTTTCCTTTGTTTAGACTTACAGAGCATTTGGGAACCCTGAGGAGGGCTCCCCACACACCCTCCCCCAAGATCCCCCAGGGTTGCAGCACTGGCTGCAGGTAAGTGTAAAACCACCCCCACAGCAGTGCAATCCTGAAGATTTCATTGCTGCCTTCCCACCTCCCCTCTTAAAGGGGGAGGGACAACTGCTTCCCTGGCTTGTGGGTCATGACCCACCAGTTTGGGAACCCCTGGTCTAGATCAGCTATTTTCAACCAGTGTGACACACCATGTTGGTGTGTCGTGAATGGTCTGCAGGTGTGCTATGGGAGATTGGGGGAGGGTAATTTATCAATAGAGCCATTGGGATTGTGAGCTCCCTGCTGGTAGTGTGGTGTGCCTTTTCAATTGCCAAAAAACTGATGGTGTGCCCTGAAAATTGTTAGTGTGCCGTTAGATGCAAAAGGTTGAAAACCACTGTCCTAGACTCTTTCTGTGGGAGCTGTTACAAGCATATGAAATGTATGAGTGCATCCTAGGTTCCTTGAGGGTCACTTTTTTACTTGCAATCATTCTGATTCCCTTGTATTAGCTCTGATGGCTACTTCCTCCTTCTTGGAATCCTAGCCTTGTTTCTGCTTCATCTTTTCTGCAGGTCCCGGTAGTCCAATTCTTTAACTTTTTCTCTGTCAGTCACATTATGCTTATTCCTTTGAGAAACTGATTGTGGTTGATCACTTTGCTCTAACTGATGGTACCTGCATGACACTTGGGGATGTGAGTTGTCTCTGTAAATATTACAATTTAATTTAATAATCCTAGCTGGCAGAACAAAAGGTATCTGACGCTGTTCCACAACAGACAGTTATCTTGTACTTAGTATAAAATCAGTCTTAATTTGAAGAGGAATTTAAACAAATGTAAATGTTCTGAGTTAAGCAGAACATAACAGCCTGCTTCTAACGTCAGTCCTAGCTTCCAGTCTGATGTGTTCCTTTTCTAGTATCATCCCATCCACAGTTCCTGGAAATGGCTGTAGTTCATTTTTCTAGCAGAGATGGTGAATGGTCATTGGCTTCACTCCAAAGAGGCTGTTGTAATTTCTAGTCTGATGTCTTAAAAAAACAAAACAAACCTGAAATAAAAGTAGAGTCCAAAGGCTTTCCCAAGATTTAGTGCAAGCCTTCTTGGATTTTTAACTGTTTCTTTGAACAGCAAACCCTTCCTCCTTCCATATAACAGAACTTGCTTTTGAAACTACTCTGGGTCTCAAAAGGGTTTGTCCTGGGAGCTATTGGTCTGAAGCAGCCAGCCAGCCACTTGGGATGACTTTGCAGACCATGGAAAACTTTTGAAGACTTTAAAACAAAAACAAAATTGACTTAACTGCTTGAAATTTCAGCCTAGCACAAGGGCAGCTGGAAGCTCACACCTGTGACTGATGTAACAGGGTGGGGACATGGAAAAATAATTTGGTATGTTTGGATCAGACTGTGGCCTGTTTCAGATATACCAAAGAGATCAAAACAGGGGATCCAAACATGTTAAAATTAGACCTTGTTAACTTTTCAGGTTGATGACCTCGTCAAATAGTTTCCAACAATACTGTATTTGCATTTTGGCTACTGCTTGGTCTGCTGACAGCAAGAATTCATCTTTTCTTTGACCTGCTAAACCTCTTTCTTGTTTTTCATGGTATTCTTTATGTTCCCGTTTACTCTGTTTACAAGAATATTTTCTTGTTCCGCTATTTAATTCTTGAATAATTTTTCAAACATTTTCCTATTCAGTAATAACTTGTAAATTCTTGTAAGATATGACTTGCCATACGTTGTTTTATTATGATTGTATGTTTCTAATTATTTGTGAACCTCTCACAATCTTTATCTGATTTGTAGTCTCTCTTTTTTAAAAAAAAATAATCATATTGTATCCTCTGGGGGACTTAGGACACACATTGGAACTTAGTGCCCAGAAGACACAGTTCCCCCACCAACTTTGATATACATTCAGATTATAAGGTGGGACCCTGTGCCTTGTTCCACTGCCTGTTAAGGTGTGGTTGGGGTGCAAGCAGGGTAGGGTAGTAGTTGTCTTAGTGGTAGCCCCCAGCTCTGGAGCTCGATCCATTGCAAAGTAGGTGTTGTGCCATCTCTCTCAGTCCTCCAGCAAACTAAAATCCCATTTTTTTGTTTTTGCTTGGTATTTGGGGTATAATTAGAATTCCTTGGTATGTGATGTTATAATCATATTATTTTGATGTTGTTCCTTGCTCCATTTTTACTGTTTACTGTCTTACTGAAGTATGAGTTTACATTGTGTTGAAAACTGCCTTACCATAAATATGAAAAGTAGTATATAAATGTCCACATGAAATAAATAAAATGAAAATCTAATGAAATCAACTCTTGGTTGTGTAGAATTAAATATTGTTCAAATCTTGGCCACACTGACTGCTAAGAGATAAGACAGTCACAAGATATGAGTAAAAAAAATATCTTACCATCTTGATCTTGCCAAGAACCACGAGATACACTTCAAATGCTTGAATTGCTACAGTTGGCAAAGCAAGTTCCATGGTGAGATTGACAAACACAGTCTGAAATCTTGCTTGACAAATCAGATATTTTTGATATCTGACAGGTCAAATATTTATTGAGCTGTCTTTTTTGCAAGTCCCAGGCAAGTAGCAAAAAGAAAAGGAAAAAGTGGTTTATTAAACTCCTAACGATCCACCATACACATGTCCCATTGCAGACTAGGGGATCCAGGATCCTTCTGGTTAGATGTGGCAGAATGCAGGTCAGGGCACAAATAGTTTGGATCATCCGTAGCTTAGTGTGAGGCTGAGATACCTTGTTGAGAATTATGAATCTTGCAGTGTTGTTCCAGCACCAGTCTGGAGCCAGGTAGTATCTTAAATAATCCTATAGAGAGAGGCGTGCATGAAGTTCCACTTCTGGAGAGAACCTGATCATGCACTAAAGGGGATGTTGTTTAGATGTGCTTTCTGGTGAGGCCAGAATCCTTCCTGTCGCCACTAGGCTTGCAGTGTTGTGGAGGAGAGTCCTCCTGGGCTGCAAATGTTTCTGGGGGGATAGGAGTCATCGGAGTCAAAGGATGGGGGGAGAACATAAGAACATAAGAACAGCCCCACTGGATCAGGCCATAGGTCCATCTAGTCCAGCTTCCTGTATCTCACAGCGGCCCACCAAATGCCCCAGGGAGCACACCAGATAACAAGAGGCCTCCTCCTGGTGCCCTCCCTTGCATCTGGCATTCTGACATAGCCCATTTCTAACATCAGGAGGTTGCACGTACACATCATGGCTTGTAACCCGTAATGGATTTTTCCTCCAGAAACTTGTTCAATCCCCTTTTAAAGGCATCCAGGCCAGATGCCATCACCACATCCTGTGGCAAGGAGTTCCACAGGCTGACCACACGCTGAGTAAAGAAATATTTTGTCTGTCCTAGTCCTCCCAACACTCAATTTTAGTGGATGTCCCCTGGTTCTGGTGTTATGTGAGAGTGTAAAGAGCATCTCTCTATCCACTTTATCCTTCCCATGTATAATTTTGTATGTCTCAGTCATGACCCCCTCAGGCGTCTCTTTTCTAGGCTGAAAAGAGAATCTGCTAGGCTTCAAGGAGATCAACCTACTCAGGAACAGAAGATGGAGGCCTCATGTCTCTACCTGGGACTTCTCTTCCATAGAGGTCTATAGTGGGGTAGACACTTTGCTGCCTCCTGTAGTGATTTAAGTTCTTTAGAGATAGTCTTCTGAGCTGTTATCTGATGAAGGAAGGGTCCTGGGCCAAGACATCATAACTAAGTCCCGTGTTCAGCTTGCTGAGTTAAAAATTCTGCAGGTATGGTGTAAAATATTGCTAGAACATATTTTTTTAGTTTCTGGCAGGATGGTGTTTTGGAGGCAGGAAGGGCTATTTCTTTGTGGGGTTGGTGGAACAGGAGAGGATAGGGTCTGGGAAGGACAGAATTGGGATTGATCATATCCCAAACCTTTCCTGGGCTTGGCAGCCCTACGTGGGGCTTCATGGATTTGCACCAGCTATACAGCTGGCATGGATCTGAGAAGCCCCATAAGGGTGGCTGAGGCTTTACCTGGGGTAATGGAAAATATAGCTCCAGCTGCCTCCGAAGCGGCAATGCAGTTTGGGATTGGGCTGTCCCTCTTGGTCTCTGTTATTGTGGTTTTTAAGGTTAGTTTTATTGAATTGTTATTGTTTCAAGTATATCTTGTTAGTTGTTTTGGGATCCACTGAGATGAGAAAAAAGTCATAAATGAAAATAATAAATAAATATTATAGCATTTCTTAAGTGCTCAATTTATTTTCACTCTATCTCAGGAAGTTTTACCGTACTCATGTGCTCATTTTCACTTCACATTAAAGGATTGGATCAGCCTAGAATCCTCACCAGGCATAATCTAAGGTTAGGGAGATGGTCTGTTGTGAAAAGGGATTGCATTATTTCCTCCTGCCATATTCTAATACAGCAGTTCCCAACGTTGGACATTGGGAACATGCTAAGTCCTGGCAGGGCTGGGGCTTGGGGTTGGGACATGTTCCAATGGCACAGCAGCGATCGTGTCCCCCCAGGGACCCAAGGGTTTTTCCCTTACTTGGAGGGTTGTGTTGGCCTTGGGGAGGGTCTGGGAGGCCTGCAGCCCCCTCCATGGTATTCCCCAATGCTTGAAATAGTTCCAATTGGTGAATCCAAGCACACTCAGGCCAATAATTGACTGAGTGACCTTGGGCCAGTCACTCAGTCTCACCTACCTCACAAGGTTGTTGTGAGGACAAAAGGAGAGGAGGAACTATGTACACCCCCCTGAGCTCCTTGGAGGAAGGGTGGTATAAAAATGTCAAATAAATAAATAAAGTGTGATGTAATTTAATGGAATGCTCAATGTACGTTACCCAAAACTCCAGTCCCAGCCTGGGTCAGAGCCCTCTGCTAGACCCCCTTATGGAGCATCTGAACACTACTGTTGTCAACAGCACTGAAGATTCTGTGGCTGGCATTCTGATGGGCGCGGGCACCTGGCCAGTGCCTGATCTGGCTCACCTTTGACACCAATCGTGCAAAGCTTCCTTGTGAGTTCATGGCTGGGCAGAGATTTGAAATGGGGCTTATAGACTCAAAGCAAATGCTGTCAACTATTCTTCATTAACTTTAATAAGCAATAGAAAGATATACATTTTTCCTTGTCTTTCCTTTATCCTGTAATATGTCACTGTACAATGAAATATCTCACTGTTGTATCTCACTGAAATATAGCAGAAGTGAGCTCTAGAAGATAGAAGAATGTCCTGTAATCAGTATGGGCCTTTATTTAGTGCTGATGATAACATTGAAAAGTGTGCTGGTTTAGCCATTACTTCTTCATCCAAATAAAGTGCCATGTATGTATGTATGTATGTATGTATGTATGTATGTGGGGGAAACATACAATATTGCTGTATGTTTTCCCAGTATTGCTGTGCACTTTCATAAGTGCAAGTTTGGGAGATATAAAATAAACATATTGTTTTTAAACAGAAGTTTTTATGCTGCTCTTCATGGGAACAGCTGGTATATTATGGAATAGTCAAGACTGAGTTCAAAACTAATATTTACGTTGGAACAAGTGCCTCTGTGATTTACACCTAACCTTGGTCTCAGTCTGACAAATGTCCAAATTGTCCGAGAGAAAAAAATAAGTAAAATGTCCAGTGTGTGTTCTCATTTCTATGTCACATTGAAACACAGTACAACAAAAATAGTCCAAGTATTAAAGGGGTTCTATAGTTGTTTGCTCTGCTGCAGGGGTATCAAAGACAAGGGCCTAGCGAGTTATCAAGCTTTACACCCTGCCATACCCAGGGCGCTGCGACTGCACTCTACACAATTCAATCATTTTTTAGGACTAGAAAGGAACAAATAATAATCCTAATAATAATAATCCTAATAATAATAATAATCCTAATAATAATAATAATCCTAATAATAATAATAATAATAATAATAAAATCAGAGCAAAGGTTCTGATTTAGGGTTGTGGCATCTTCAGGATGAAGGATTGGCAGCTGTCACATTGTCACCATCACCTGCAACTAGAACAGGTGAGAGTATTGGTGGAGGGGTCCTATTGCCCTGCAAGGAGCTCACTGCTAAGAGTTCCAACCTCCCTGCAGCAGTTCTTCCCTATTATTGCCACCTGCTCATTTACATATCCATTCCCTTTGGTAAAGAAGGGGAGAGAGAACCACTAACATGCAGGCAGAGGAGACCCAGCAAGTAAAACCAGATCCAACAAGTAAAAACACAAAGCAGAAGGACCCAGCAAGTAAAAAGAAAATCTTCCTTGCCTTTCCACGGCGGTCCTTTCTTCTCCGGCATAGACAGTGAGTTAAGCAGAGCACACATCCCCATTACAATACAGAGGGAAGCATCCAGCTGCTGATTTGCTACAATCCTGCCTGGCTTCCAATGGAAAACAGTCAGGGTGCCTGTGTCAGCAATCTTTGGGGAGGCAGCAAGTTGAGTTGCCTCCAGCAAGTTAGACTATAATCATGACAGGCTTCCAATCAAGAAAATGCAGGACACTGGCATCAGCAAGATCTGGGGAGACAGCAGGAAGAGTTGCCTCAATTCTGTTTTAAAAGAAAGGGGGGGGGCCATGAATAAAGCAGGGAGCCTCTGCAGTGGACTGGCTCCCTAAAGTACCAGGAGAGGCAGTTTTATGGTTGTCTCAGGGGGTTTGTCACGAAGCTCTCCCTAGCTCCAGGTAGAGGAAGAAGAGGTGAGTTTTTTTTTCTCCTTAAATTAATGGGGGAGAGGGAGAGTGAAAAACTCTGTCAGTTATTCAAGGAGGGTACTGACAGAGACTGAGCTTAAGGGGAGAGGGGGAGAGGTGTGCGTATTCATATGGCTCTCCTCTCTGGGCCTGGACCTCATGGCACATCACTGGAGAGAACAAATAAGAGTGCAAGAAAGTGCCGTGTGCATCTGGGCCGCCACCGCAAACATCTAGAAGAACCCCGTGCACCAAGGTCAGGAGATGCCCCACCAATGTTAATAAGCAGCCGCTCCTGGGGTTATTTTCCCTGTTAAGCAAAGAGATGATGGTTGTATGGTGGTGCAATGGTAGCAGCCAAGAGAGAGAAGGAAGCCCACCGAGGGTGTCAAATCCCCACAAAACATGGAGCCAGTGCTCTGTGCATGCTTCTGTCTGTAGTCTAGGTCTTGGCACCCTCCTAGAGGTATTTGAAAAACCATCATGTTTCTGTCTGCAGAGCCGTACTCTGAGATCAGAGCAGATCAACCACTCTCACTGCCAGACCACATTCACCACTGAGGATACATGCCAATAAAGTACACAGAAAGCTGCCTTCTACTGAGGCAGACCACTGAGCTCAGTACACTGACTGGCAGCAGCTCTTCATGATTCCAGGAAGGGATTTCCCCCCCCCCCCATCCTGACCTTGAGATACCAAGGCTTGAATATGGGGCATTCCCTCCCTCTGAAGAGGCTCCCTCTGAAGGAGCAGGTCCGCAGCTTGGGGGTTCTCCTGGTGGCGGCGGTGGCCAGGGGAGCCTTTCCTCAGCTTCGGCTGATTCGCCAGCTGCGACCGTACCTGAGCTGCGCTGACCTGGCCACAGTAACCCATGCCCTAGTGACATCTAGATTAGATTATTGCAATGCGCTCTACGTGGGGCTGCCTTTGAAGACGGTCCGGAAATTACAATTAGTACAGAACGCGGCTGCTCATTGGTGGCTGGAGCCACCAATTTGACTCTGACCCAGAGCAATTTGACTCTGTCGAGCCGTTGCTTCGGTGGCTACACTGGCTGCCGGTTTTGTTCTGGGCCCAATTCAAGGTGCTAGTTTTGACTTTTAAAGCCCTTTATGGCTTGGGTCCGGGGTATTTGAGGGACCGCCTCCTTCCTTACAATCCTGCCCGGGCTCTTAGATCATCTGGGGGGCCCTTTTGACTGTGCTGCCACCAAGAGATGTGAGAGAGGCAGCGGCCAGGAAGAGGGCCTTCTCGGTGGTGGCCCCCAAACTTTGGAATACCCTCCCCTTAGAATTGAGAACTGCTCCCTCTTTGCTAACATTTCGGCGTGGACTGAAGACCTTTTTATTTCAAAAAGCTTTTAATTGTTGACAGGCTGGCTGGCTTTCTTGCTTTTTATATGAGAATCCACGGGGTTTGTTTTCAGATTTTTAATTATTTGTAAATTGTTTTAACTATTATTTTTAATGTTGTATTTTTAATTGCTGTAAGCTGCCTTGTGTGCCCTTTGGGCATAAAGGCGGGATATAAATTAATAAAATAATAATAATAATAATAATAATAATAATAATAATAATAATAATAATTCCGTATTTCCAGGATCATATGGGGCATTTCCGTATTTCCAGGATCATGTGCTCTCCAACTGAGCTACAGTCCCTTTCCCTGCATATGATGTATGCTATATAATTAATAACTGTATAGGTGTTTCTTTTGTAAATCGCTTTGGTTTTTTGTTTTGTTTTGTTGTAACTGAACATTTGCCTAGAAATATTTTAAATAAATAAGCTAACAGCACAATCTTACCCTTTCCCCTTCCATAACATGTGGAAGCACCAACACAGGTCGCACAGCATGCTACGATGGGGCAAGGCAATTGGGAGGCTGGGAACATATTTTCCGTTAACCCTCCATAAGCCCCTTGATCACCAAGCCTTCTCGGACCCGTGCCAGCTCTATAGAAAGGTCTATAGCTGGCGCAAGTCTAAGAAGACAACAGGGGCCTATGTAGGGAAGCTGTGGAGGGGATAGTATCCCAGTGCAAGTCACTTATGCCTGGATCCCCTGTGCAGCCTTTGACATGCCCCCTTTCTTATGCCTGATCTGTTCCATTCTGCCCACTGCTCCAGCTTATTAACGTTGGTGGGGCATCTCCTGACCCTGGTGCACAGGGTTCTTCTGTTTGCGGTGGCGACCCAGATGCACATGGCACCATACACTTCTATAACAGCGCTTATGATGCCATAAAGCTCATGCTGCTATCAAACACTAGTTTGGGCTATTGAACATAAGAACATAAGAACAGCCCCACTGGATCAGGCCATAGGCCCATCTGGTCCAGCTTCCTGTATCTCACAGCGGCCCACCAAATGCCCCAGGGAGCACACCAGAGACCTGCATCCTGGTGCCCTCCCTTTCATCTGACATAGCCCATTTCTAAAATCAGGAGGTTGCACATACACATCATGGCTTGTAACCCGTAATGGATTTTTCCTCCAGAAACGTGTCCAATCCCCTTTTAAAGGCTTCCAGGCCAGATGCTGTCACCACATCCTGTGCAAGGAGTTCCACAGACCAACCACACAGTACGTAAAGAAATATTTTCTTTTGTCTGTCCTAACTCTCCCAACACTCAATTTTAGTTCAACTACTGAACATTAGTTGGGCTTTATTCACTAGTTAAAGCCTGATTCGCTATCCATAAGATCAATATCATGTTCCTCTTTAAAAGAAATGGATATGATATTGATTGCATTTTCTGAATAGATTACAATGGCTGACAGGCAGCCCAATCCTGAGCTCCCGTGGCACGCAGCTGCGGCGGAAACAAAAATGGCTGCCACCACATCCTGTGCACCAATGGCAGTCGCTGGCTGTACCTATTTTCTTCCCCTTCTCCTGGATAAGGAAGTAGCCCTGAATGGGGCTACTCAATTCACCACTGACCAAAAGGTCGGCAGTGAGGGAAGAGCGTTTGTGTTGGGTGCTGAGCCCCACCTGATCACACAGGATCCCCCTCCCTCCCCCAACACGCCTCTCCCACCCCACCCTTTCCCTGCCTCCTCCCACCCTCTCTCCGCCCTCTGCCTGCCTCCCCCCTGCCTTCCCCCTGGTCCCCACTTACCTTACTGTAGCTCAACAGTCCATGTGACTACCGAGCAGCGGAGGCCGGGCACACACACATGGGCACTGGCCCGGCATTAGGCCTTGCAAACATGCCTTACAGCATGTTTGCAACAGTGCACACTGGCAGTAAGCTGGCGCATAGAGCCCAGGATTGGGCTCTGAGATAGAATTATTTAGTCTGTAGGAAAACTAGTCAAGTCATCTCACATAGACCTGCTGCTAGTAGACCCCTCTTTTCTGGTGATGATGCTTCAGAAAGAACTGGAAGGCCAATTGCATTTTGGATTGTGTGGAGCCAAGCCAGAAACTAAAAGCTTTGACTGAAATTAGGGTAATTGCACCTTTGGGGTTCTGCTGAAAGTGAGCAGAGCTTGAATGTATAGCAGTGCCACCTGTTACACTTTTTACTTGCACATTGTGCCTTATAAAGCCTCTCCATTAGTTATATATTTTTTCATACACATCATTTTTCAATCACAAATAAGTATCTTAATATAAATAGGATGATTTTGGGGTCAGGACTGTTTTTGCTCCTTTCAGGAGTTCAAAATTCTCTGGTTTGCCTTGCAGAACTCAAATTCCCCTCTGAAATGAAAGAATGCCAGAAAGACAATCATCTCATTTCAGTTCACAGGAGTTCATGCAGAGTGAATTTTTTTCCTCAGCTGACAGCTTTTATGAGATCCACAACATCTGAATTCTCCTTTTGAATGCTAGGATTGAATCAACTTGAAAATGACACACACAACTTGACCAAGCTGAAGGTTTTGATACAAAACCACAACTAGGATCAGGTTTCCCAGAAAATGGGCTGGACTTCACTCAAAAGACTCATGAGATATTTTCAAATATATGGCTGCAGACTTTGGAATAAAATTTTTACACAGTTCTGGGTGGAAAAGGATTACTCTCAGTAACCTTTTACTTAAATCAGTGATGGGTATAGGCCAAGTTCCTCAATGATGTAACCTTCCTGTCTTAGGTTACACCTAGCAGGCTTTCTGCACAAATGTGTGGTACAATCCTACATGTTTAAGAAGTAAGGCAGACTATGTTCAATCAAACTTCCTCCTATGCACCCATGGCAGCATAAGTGATCTTAAGCAAAAGACAAAGGTGATCCACTGCGCAACACAAAGTCCCCACCCTCATGCACCTCCCAAACCCATGAAGAGGCAATGATCCAGCCCCTCCCTCTTCAACTCACACTGACCTTTTCAACAAACCTTGAAGTGCAAGAGCTCCCAGCATGTTCCTGTGTTGAAAGATCTGTTCAAGGGAGGAGCAAGGTGAAGAGGTAGGGGGCTGGATCTCTGTATAGGGGGAGTATGGACAGCAGTGGCATGATGTACTTCCCTACACCCTTACCTCACTCCTTCCTTGCATAGTCCCTTTACAATTCAGGAGATGCCTTTGAGTGAGTTGGAAAGAGACAGAGCACAAACTGGAGCACCTCTGTTGGCAGTGGGATGGAGAGGGTGACAGGAAGATACAGGTTGTGGGGCTCCAATCCTCATTCTGCCATCCCTGATGGCAGAAGCCCCGATACAAGGGCTTCTGGCGCTAGCCCTGTTCATATATTACTTCAGAGGCCTTTGCTTTATAGTAATCACAAAAGAGTCTCTGTTGGTGCACGCTGGTGGGGAGACCAGAGCAGCCTCCTGCACATCAGCAGATCCACAAAGACCTGCCAGAGCAGGTAAGACCGTGAAGAAAGTTGGAGGGAGGTGGGGAGGGCTTGAATGGGGCAGGGATGGATGGAACAGAAGGTGATGGGGCAGGGGAGAGGCGGGATCGGGCCCAAGAGAGGACACTGAATTCTGACCCCCATCCTTGGCCTGATCCAACTTCATGGATCAACTTGGACTTGTACCAGCGATTTTGCTTGCGCAGGTCCGAGTTGATCCCTAGTGGCTGCTGGGGCTTACCCTGGGGTAGGGGGACAAATGTCCTCTATCTCCAAGAAGACTTCCTGCAGCCCAAAATCCCCCATGGGATACCATTGTATCCCTGCTGGTGCTGCTGCATCACTGAGTGGGGACTTAGGTAGGATTGGGCTGTAAATCTCCTGCTCTTTATTGTCAGGTGACCTTCAAAGTCCAGTGCACTGGCTTAAATGGACATTACCAGTCAAGGGGAATATGAAGATGCTGAAAGAAAGGTTAGCATCCTAGGATGATGGCTATCACATCAGGATAACGCAGCAGCCTTTTGAGAATGCTATGACATTTCAGAAGCTTTGGATGGGGGGAGGGTGTTAGAAGGATCCAAAATCAGGAAAACAGGACAAATCAAAGATTTTCACCAGAACAGGTTACTCAAAATGCAAGTGTTGACTCTGTTGATTCAGATATGACATTCACAGTACTGTACACACAATTGAATACAAGGTCTGTGTATACACAGTCATTTTCAAAGTGTCTGTCTGTGTGTTGGCTTTGAAAGACATGTATGAAAACGTCTGCACTCATACATACACCTGTATGAGCATACAATGTAATGTGTGAATAGTTCTTGTGAACATTAAGCCTAGTTAATCTTAGGTGCTCAATCAATAATCACACATTTAAAAAGTCAGTCTGTCTTCAGTATGTGCACAGCTTTTGGGGGCTCTTTCCAAGTACTAAAATTGTTCCTGTCTTATGTGTAAGCTCGGGGCTGATTCAAACATGGCATTTTTTACTTGGGTGTGAGATACAAGTAGAAAATAGTACTTGCATGCCATGTTGGATCTGAAGTGCGTATGTGTGCATATTTTTCAGCATTTGTCCCTCTGAAATGAGGTCGACCGACCATCTAGAAATTATCAGGACCCATGTTAGCATCTGGAAGAAACAAGTGATGAACAATTCAGATTTGATGCAGCAGTTTGGAACCCTGTGCTTTGATATGGCATCAGAGCATAAAAATATCTAATTTGAAGTGGTCCTCAGATGTCACAGTTTTGCAGAAACTAACACTCATGCTCATATTTAATTCTCCCAATTGTTTCCTTTGGCAGCTGTTGGGTCTTGATAGGGAGTGGTTTTCACAGGCAGAACCACAACAAAGAATGAAGGTGGGAGAAGGAGAAAGGTTTGAATACATGCATGATATTTTTAACATCTGGATCAGGAAAGTCCCTACACAGAAACAGAGGTGATAGGGCAATCTTCGCCTACATAGGTATAACAGGAATTTGTTGCTTATCATTGCAATTTTTCTCCTGAAAAAAAAGGAGACATGCGTTCCCACCCACACTATGAGAAACTGAGAGCTGTTGTCAAAATTTCCACAGCTGGAATTCAGTTTGACATGGATGACATTTATCTCTCTGTTAGCTTGCTTAGCTCCCATTGTTATTTTAAAAGATTTGTTTAGAGACATTTCAGTGTAATATGACAAAGAGTATTTCCAGTCAAAGTCACTAAAAGACTGGTGATATTATTTCTGCTGCTATATGCGTCACACTGCTCTGGGTTGTCCCATTGCCAGGATAAGTTATGATCTGTTGAAGTGAATCTCACTTGGCACAATGTAAAGTTGGCATGGATTCCTGGACAGTCGCTCACATTCGCTCGATGAACAAGTCCACTATTCTGTGTAATACTGTACACTGTATCAAATCAACTAGTCCTACAGTACAAATGCTCTTTCAAGAACCACATGAACCCTCATCCTTCTGATGAAGTAATGTAGAGCTTTGGGGTAGGTGTTATTTCCCTAGTATAAAGAAGATTTGTAAAATGAATACTTTAATGTATTTATTTTAAAAAAAGTGTTAGATTTTTGAAACTGCAAGTAAGTTCAACTTCTTGTTCACTATTACCGCACCCATCATATATCAAGAATGTCTTAGCCGGTGCCAGGAAGCTGTGAGGCACCTGTGCCCATCGGTACTGTATAATATCTCACAAAGATTGCTAATTTCTAACCTAAAGTGATGGCTAGGAAGTAGGGGGGTATCTTAAGTTACCACTGCAAAATAAAGCTGTCCTTCCACGAGTGCCTGCTCGGTAGGGAATAGAGCACAATTCGCAAGCAGGATCAAAGATCTGCTTTGGAAAACAGACAGGATTGAATTGCAGAAACAACAGTGCATTTTAAATGAATTGGTTGTGGTAACTTTTTAATATCTCAAATTACAACTGGATGCTCCTGAAGAATAATCACAAATTGCTTCAAAGACAGGGTGTCTCTGTCTCTGTCTCTCTCTCTCTGAGTGTGTGTGTAACTTCTTGTTACCTCTTCTAGTATCCCTGAATCACTCATATGTGGGTAACTGAGAGCCAAGTTCCACCTAAATCCCTACTTGGTGATGGAGTGGTGCCAACATCCTGCCTACTGCCAATGTCACATCCAGTGCATCCTGCGGAGGAGTTTTGCCCTCCGGAGACCTCCTTGAGGGAGAGGGAACCTTTACTCCCTTCCCCTGGGGTAAGATCCTGCTGCCCCCATAGCTCAACTCAGACCTGTACAAGTGATATCATTGGTGCAAGTCTGCATGGACCTGTGAAGGTTGGTTGGGCCTGGGAAGGCATTAGGATTCCACAGGTGCCGTTGAACTGTCCCCCTTCCTGGGCCCAATCGCCCTCCTTCCTGCTCCCATTGCCACCCCTTTCCACCGATCTCCAGCCTATTCCACAACCCTCCCTCCTCTGTCCAACCCCCTATGCAGTCTTACCTGTGGTGACAGGCCTGCTTAGTTCATCGCTGTGTACAACTGGCTGCTCACTGCTTTTGATGGCAGCCATCTCATATGCTCTGGCATGTCATGTTTGTGACAGCAGGAAAGCATGTTACACAGCAGCAATATGTGTTTTGGTGGCATGACTGGGGTATAGGATTGGGATGGAAACCAAGCATAGCTGTTAACTGTTTGAATTACCAGCAGGGAATTCCACAGTTCAAATATAAACTCAGTCATGATCATACTGAAGTTCCAGACATTAATGTATCTTCACAAACACTTTTCAGCAACCTCATGAAAGGGGCTAGTTGGCAACCTTCAGTCTCGAAAGACTATGGTATCGCGCTCTGAAAGGTGGTTCTGGAACAGCGTCTAGTGTGGCTGAAAAGGGGCAAAGCAGTATGATGGGACGAAGTGGAGGGAGAAAGTGGCAGGTGAGGAAAATTCTCTGGTCCAAATCACTCCCTCCTCTTACGCTGATTTATAGCAAAGAAACAGAATATTTGTAGGGATTCCTGAGGTAATGAAGGTGGAGCTTTATGAGCACTGAGAAAAAAATTATATAAATACTGTGTGTTGCAAGTAGACCCACTATATACTCTCTCCATCTCCCATTCAGCTCCAGCTCCACCCCCCCCCCCAAGCTTAGGGTTGTCATATTTTGTCTTGTGGGCACAATCCTGAGCAGCTTGCAGGCTAGTGAAGTGTATGATGCGGCACTGCTTGCAATCTCAAAAGTGCCATAAAGCACTTTCAGGTGAAGTGTCACACCAGCCTGTTTGCACTGGCACAGGAGGCAGCATGTGCCGCAGAAGGTAAGTTCTGTGCCAAGCAGCACAGAGGTGGAACGGGGTTAGGGAGAACATGGAGGGATGTCATGGTGTGTGTGTGTGTGGGGGGGAGGGTGGTGATGGGGGCAGGGATGGGCAGATCAGGCCTGGGTAGGGGCGGATCAGCAGCAGCCAAGTGTGCCAAAGCCTGTCTCCCTTTTTGGGTCTGATCCACCATCTCAGAGCAACATGAACTTGCACCAGCTATAGAGCTTACACAGGTCAGAGTTGCCCCGCTGTAGAAGCCCCAGGATCTTTCAGTGCCAGGATGGCATTGGATCTGGTGGTCATGAGGTATGTTTCAATATTTTCTTTGGCAGCCCAATCCTATGCATGTCTACTCAGAAGTAAGTCCTATTAGAGTCAATGGGGCTTACTCCCAGGAAAGTGTGGATAGGATTGGGCTGTTAATCTGCTATTGATTTTAGGCATACTGAACTATGAATTTTTTTTTAAAGTTTTTTCTTCTGTATTCAAAGAGGGATATTGCTATAGACAAGTGGAAAACGGAATTGGTACTTACTCTTCTGTTTTGATGCAGCATAAAGAACTTAACTTTGCATTTGCATCTGTTTGCAAAATATTAGCAACATCATTTTCTTTCTGGAAAATATTTTGTCTAGTTAAGTTACCAGAGGTCTTTGTTTGAAATGTTGGCTCAATGGCAAAGGCACCATTGCATAGCTCAATTCATAAAACTGTAACTAATCTAGCCAGACATACAATATTGACAAAGTTAAAGGTGCCTCCTCTAGCCTTTGCCAGTTTCTCTGCAAATTGAATGCAGATGTGTTTAGCAGAAAATTGTTGACAATAGGAAACAGATTAAAATATAGTAACTTGGGGGGGGGGGGAACCCACTACGTTTCTAGTGAAAATATAAAAAAATACAGGTGAGAATGCATACCTCTTTAAATATAATATCTATGGGTGAATTATAAAGAAATAGTTATTCTAACCATTACAACATATGTAAGTTCCTTGTAATTGATTCAGTATCAACAACGAAGCCAGTTGGGGTTTCTTGGCCATTCTATTCTCATTAGCAAGAGTGTCTGTTAGCCACTATAATAATTTCAAACTGCCCTGGAAACAAATCATCATTCAGATATTGTTCCTCTCCGGCGCCATGCAGAAGAGTCTACATTTTCACAAGCATTCAAGAATGCATTCATTTCATGCGAGGCCAACTAATGGGGTTTGGGGCTAGACGTCCTCTGGTGGGCCTCCCCATGTCACTGATCCCTGCCTGGTGGGCTAACCAGATGGTAGCAGAGCCTTTCAGTGCCACTGCATGAGTTGACTCTAGTGGGCTTTATAGAGTAGTGAGTGATAAAGGAGGTGATGTGCATCTCACTGCCAGTGCCACCAGGCCCTTCCTTGGCAGGCTTATGGGATGGTGGTAGGCAGCAGTTGCAATGCACCTCTCAGCACCAGTGATGAGAGACAACACTATTTTAATTCCCCTGTAACTGGGGTGTCAGGGCACTGGCCAAGGGCCTACATCCATCAGAGGACCCACCTTGGCCCCCTCAATTCCCAAGTGTTGGCAACCTTCAGTCTCGAAAGACTATGGTATTGCGCTCTGAAAGGTGGTTCTGGAACAGCATCTAGTGTGGCTGAAAAGGCCAATTCGGGAGTGACAATCCCTTCCACACTGGGAGCAAGTGCAGTCTGTCCCTGGTCTGTCTCCCTGGCTATGGGCCTTCCTTCTTTGCCTCTTAGCCTCAGACTGTGGGCCAAGTGTCTCTTCAAACTGGGAAAGGCCATGCTGCACAGCCTGCCTCCAAGCGGGCCACTCAGAGGCCAGGGTTTCCCACTTGTTGAGGTCCATCCCTAAGGCCTTCAGATCCCTCTTGCAGATGTCCTTGTATCGCAGCTGTGGTCTACCTGTAGGGCGCTTTCCTTGCACGAGTTCTCCATAGAGGAGATCCTTTGGGATCCGGCCATTTCCCTCATTTGCAAATAGGGTGGGTGGAAGTAGTTCCTGTCCATAGCTGGAGCTGGCACTTTTTGGAAGGGGGGGGGTGAGTACTGGGCTTTACCCCAGGACTTGTAGCAATGTGGCACTGGCACTGCTCACAATGCAATGCCCCAGAGTAGCTGAAAGACATGCAAGGAAAGAGGAGACCAAATCTTGCTGTGGGCCAAGGACAGCCAGAACCGTCCCAAGACCTCCTGATGCACCATGCAAATGTGCAAATGTGATGTTGTGCCAGCCTCTGCTCCTCCCATTCTCCAATGTTCTAGCTCTGCACTCTCCTCCCTTCCACGTTTCCCTTTCTATCCCTCTCTTCCTTTTCCAATCCAGGAACTGGAAGGAGAAGGTGGAGCAGTGGAGGTAAGTAGGTCAACAGAGATGTGTGCCTTCCCCACCCAACTGCTGAGGCAGACTGGTGTCATGGAAGGGCTGGCCCTGAGTACATCAGCAGTGGGCCTCTCTAGGTGCCGGGCTGTTGGCATCTGCTATTAGCCCTGGTTTCATGTTTTGTTTTCTGAAACAGTTCATATGATCAGCAATTTATTTTAGACCAGACTTGAGCAACTTGTTGTGACCCACAAATCTGAACTCAGTCCGCTGGTTCATGTATGGTCCATTAAGAGCTTGATACACCTTATATATTTCTTGTCTGTATGGAACTTTCAAAAACAAAATACTGTACAGTTAAAAAAAATACAGTAATTGCTGAAGAGCTGTGTTCTTATTTGTAGATTACAGGTTGCACAGGTTGTTGATACCAATGCACCAATCACACTTTGCAGACATTAGGATACACAAACTGTCTCTTACAGTAGACTTGGCCATTAAAAAGGTGGAAAATAGGGGGAGTACCCTATTTTTCTATGTTATGTTCCAAGTTTTCTCCTCATAGTCAAAGCTCATCCATCTCACTGTGGAGATATGCCAGACCTTGCTCTAGACATTACACAAAGTGTGCATTCCCTCATGCCTTCTCTTCCCCTCCTTGTTGAATATCTGAAGCCACGCTTACCACTAGCAACATGGGAGCCTCTTCCCACAGAAACCACATGAGTGGGACCAAATATGTGGTTTCTTTCCTCAATTGCTGCTCAGCCAACGTTTTACAGAATAGAAACGAAGGAACAAAAGGCACTTGTTCTCTGTCACACCCACAGACCTTAATGAGGAACTGCTCAGCCATTGGAAGCACCATTTCTGACAGCAAGGCATGGAGCACAACCATGCACTGCTTTTCTCTCCACAGACAGGCATCTATCCAACCCTGTCAGGAGTGAGGAAGGCCTTGGGAGCCAGCTAGCTGAAAAGCAGGATTGAAATAAAACAAAACAAACAAAACCCACAATTATACAGGAAGCTGAGGAGGCCTTACAGTAGCAGCTTTGCAGCAAAGAACCATGGGGTTCCAGATGGCCCTGCATGATGTAGCCACTTCTTACTCAAACACATAGACTAGTATTCAACAATAAACTTTGACAAAGATAGCGATGCTTCTCTTTATATGGCCAACGTGGGCAGGATTTGATGTGTAGAGAAAAATGATAGGAGGTTCTCGAAGGAGAAACAATGCAAAGAAATGTGCTTTGCCTTCTAGCAAGGCAAGTAAACATTATTATTGTAGAAATTATTACAGCAGGAGCGCATGTTGAGTGGGCTAATATGAATCAATAAAACATTCTGGGGGAAAAAAAACTACAAAAGACCTGTTGCCTTAGCATGACAATTGACAGTATTTACTCTTTTTCTACTGAACAGTTACTAGAAAGCCAGGATGAATACATACATTGCTGTCAAAATGATCTGTTTAGCAATGGATGAGTTATTTCAGGGGAACCCAGAACGCTCCTCCCCTCCATATCTCCTCTTCCTCTCTGCCCCCTTCTTCCTTTTCCAGTCCAGGCAGTGGGTGGAGAAGGAGGAGCAGTGGAGGCAAGTAAGTGGACAGAGATGAGTGCCCCCCCCTCAAATGGCCATCTTGGGTGACCACTTCAGTTGGCCTCATGGATGGGCCAGCACTGAGTGCACTGGCAAACGAGGTAAAAATTTGCACATGTTGGCATAGTGCCCTCTTCCACAGTGCCCTTTTCCAGTTATTTTCATGGCTCTTTTCCTTTGAATAGCCCCGTTCCACTTTATGACATCACAAAATACTTTTACTACATTGTTTGAGGGGCCCGGTCTTTAAAGGTTTCTTCAGGCCTCCCATTCCTGGCCTGGCTTGAAACTGAAGGCGCTCCAATCTGTAACCCCATGATATTGGATTGCTGGCTCTGGGTCATTGGCTGCCCTTACTGCTGCTGTTGCATTCCTCCCGGACCTGGTGTTATGCCCTCAGCTTTTGCTGTCTAAGTGGCTGAACCATTCCCTGCCTAAATCATCTCAATTCTATTCTACTAAATGTGAACCAGATGTATCCCAGGCCACCTTTGGCTCTGGAGTGAGCTTCTGTAGCTTTCCTTAGCATTCAGGTGATCAACAGATTTCCTGATTAACTGGCTCCTTTCAGCTTCAGAGTGTGCCTGAATGAAAATAAATGAGCATTAGTGCTTCAAGTAGCTGCTTCACTCATCGCTAAAGATTTCCCTATTGAATCTGAGTGACTGATTGCCTTTCCTACAATCCACGATGCAAAGAAGCTGAAAAAGAACATCTATGCCACTAGTAGAGAGTTATGATGAGCTTAAAGGAACTAAGCTGAATATCATTTGTGAGAAGGGAGAACTAAGGAAAGAGGTTGCAAATGTTGAAAGGAAAACATTTCTGCCTCTTTGTAGTCAGGGAAAGGGGGTGTGTGAAACAATATCCTAATATCCTATAGTAAAAAACAGATGGCACCCAATCACTGTGTTTTCTGTAGAAAACTCCACCCCTTTTGTTTTGGCTGTGGAATAGACCCTTGGACAGAGCTGCCCTTTATGGATCACACAGACTGTAACATATAAAAGCTGTTAGCAGCTCCTGTAGCCAGCAGCTAGAAAGCTTGAAGAGGGTTTTTCATTCTTTCTTTTCTTTTCTTTTCTTTTTTAATAGTCTTCTTAGAGGGTTTGTAATAAGACACACTCCTCTTTCCAAGGGTTCACACTAGAGCACAGAAAAGAGCTGTTTAGCTTGGAAGAACAATACACTAGGCTTTTTGGGTCTGCACAAGAGGTAAGCCACTGAGCTCAGTCAGTTTGCTTTGCATGCATTTTTATTAACACACATCCTATTTTGCTGGACTCAGTTAAAAGTGCAAGTTGAGCTATTCTATTTCCATGACTTCTCGTGTTTCTTGCCTATCAAGTTGTTTATGATGCTTTTTCAGTTGCACCATCAGTGCATATATTCATAATGATGACCAGGACAGATGTTTCTTTTAAGCTTCAGAATGTTAGGTGTTCTTTCCTAAGATGGCCAGCCTGTATGTTAAGAGTGCAATCTGTGTGCCCAATTGCTATGCTACTTGAGACAAAGTGGAGTTTTAACTCTCTGAAAATATATTTGGGACTTTCATGCATATACAGTATTAATCACCTTGTGGGAGCTGCTAGGGGAAAGGGAAAGATGATCTGAGATTGAAAGAGATTCAGTTTGATCCCAGTCACATTTTTAACCCCTTTTCATCCACAGATCTTTACCCTCCTGGTTTAAAACTGAGGTTTCTCTTCCCTGGTTCCAACATGACAGTAATTTCTGCAATCAGTGGTGCCCTATTAATTTCCATTTTCTGTGAAACAAGTGCAGTAGAGTTACCCGATTCCACTGATCTCTTCCTGTCAACCAATAATTATACTGATGTTGAAACAACCTTGAAAGCTCATCTGGATTCTGCTAATCTCCCCAAAACCAGGAGGAAAAGATACATTTCACAGAATGACATGATTGCCATTCTGGATTATCACAATCAAGTCAGAGGCAAAGTCTTCCCACCTGCATCCAACATGGAATATATGGTAAGCACTAAGCAGGCAATTCTCTACCAGACTGAAGTGTAAAACTTCTAGCATGGAAATAAAAATATGAATCTGGGGCTTCATATTTCTGAACTATGCAATTTATTTTGTAAGTTAGCTGGGGCAATGAATGACTTTTGAAACCACTGTAATAGTTTTGCATGTGCTGAGGAACTGGCCACTAGTGCACGCCCTCTTTCCGGCATGGTTCTTTTCTCCCTTCCTCCATTTATGACACAGGTCTGTGGCAAAAGTTGTCATGCCACTATATCACAGCCCTATTTTGAAATGTACGTATTCTGAATGTAGGTAAGTTTTTGCATCAATACTATATAGAATAAAAAGATTGGGGTCAGCAAAAGTATTCTATTGTTGAAATATACATAAATAGATGCAATGTTTAAAAAATTGTTAAACTTTCATATTTGAAGCTTGGTCTCAAGTACTTCTTTAATGCAGACTTAAAGAGAACTGAGGATGGGTTAACAAGGATGGTTTCTTCCCTGTCCTCACCCTCTCCTAAAGCTGGGCCCAAGCATATGGAACTGAACTTACATGTATTCTTTCCCTGCTAGCCATGTCTCCATCTGATAACTCCTCTTTCTGCTGCCTGTCAAAATGTAGATTGTAAGCTCCTTGGGAGCAGGGATCTGTCATTTTATTTAAATCACTGTAGAGTGTAACGCACTTTGATGGTGATGTAAAAATAAACAAAAGTAATATGCAGAAATTAGTGGAGAAACATTTTACTCTTCCTGTGCATGTGATATCTTGCCACTATGGGACTGAAAATCATTAATAAATTTGGCAACATTTTTCAGGATTTGAATAAGGATTATGGGTGACCTGCTCATACTCATGTATCAGTACATCATCAATTGTTTACATTTTGTGCTGTAAGGCTTTAGCAAATTTTAAGATTATCCTTTCCTTATTTTCTTCAAAAAGTTCAGCTATCAGGATCTGAGTTTTTTTTTTGCCTCTGATATCTTTCATTGCCTCTGTGAAGCACTTTATTCCCTGCAGGCTTAAACTACTTTAACAGTTGTTCCTCCCCAGAGAACCATGGGAACTATAGTTCTGTGAGAAGTGTTCTAGATCAGTAATGAATTCTCATCTCTTTCAACACACTACAGTTCCCAAGATTCTTTGCAGGGAGAAATCTTGACAGTTAACTCCTATAAAGCCAGTGTAGGTTTGTAGTAGTTAAGGCTGCAGTCCTATGCACACTTTCCTGGGAGGAAGCCTCACTGAACTCAGTGGGGCTTACTTCTGAGTAGACATGCATAGGCTTGGGCTGTAAGTCTCACTTGTTAATACTGTATTCAGCTTTGTACCTCTATTGTACCTCAACCCAATACAGTGGGTTATTGTCAATGAAAGCTCATGCACATTAGTGAGACTGTGCCACAAGACCTTTGACTTTTCTTACACATTGTTTATTGTCAGAATAGTTCCTCTCCTAATGTGCCTCCAAATATGTTAATTTAGTGCATAATATTACTATGTTAATATGAGAAACTTTTTCACATCTTTTGCCCACTTTATGGCAGCTGGCTTAGGGTATAGCAGCTCCTCTTTTGCCCCCACTACTAGCTAACTCACAAGTGGCAATAATACTGGAGAGAATACACAAGGGCAATAATACTGGGCAATAATACACAAGGGGTGAAGGGGCACCAGCTGCCCCAGCCATTCCTTCTGCGTGGCAGCAGGGGTTGGACCCAGGCAAAGAAAGTTGAGCCAAGTGGGCAATAGCAGTATCAGCAAGGAATGGGTTTCACAAAGGCTTTTTCCAAAGAAATCCCCCTTCAACCTGGATCTGTAGTTGCTGAGCAGGTATGCCAGAAGTCAGTGCTTAGTCAGAGTATTCTAAAAATGGATTCCAGAATTTTTTTTTTTCAAATGTTTGTACGACTTGCCTTCTTTTATAAGCAAACTGTTCCTTAGAAGCCCAGTTTACCATGTCCACTGTCTAGGTTTGGGTTTCCTTTGCTTTCCATGCTTTTAGTACCAGACACTTGGCAATCAGTGCAGCCCACCGGAACTAAGGCATGCTTGCCCTGGGAGCCAGTCAGTGCCCACACTCTTGGAATATCGCCAGTATGAACTTTGTGAATTCCAAAGGACAAAAAAGACCTCTTAGCAATTAATTTAGTTGACCACTTCTGGCCAAACATTTCCC
This sequence comes from Tiliqua scincoides, assembly GCF_035046505.1. NCBI lineage: Eukaryota > Metazoa > Chordata > Lepidosauria > Squamata > Scincidae > Tiliqua > Tiliqua scincoides. The sequence continues at coordinate 36,582,101 of NC_089824.1, read as the reverse complement.
AGGAACCTACAGGATCAGGACATGTGCATGAGATGAACCTCGTCTCACCACATTGTCAACAATTTAACACAGCAGAAAAATGAAGCTTTATGGTAGGGTTAAATATCAAACTTTATGTTACCTCAACCCTCCCCCCAAATAATACCTAAATTTATGTGACCCACCCCAGTCACACTGGCTCACAGTAGACTGGCCAATGTAAACCAATGGTAACTGGCCAATGGTTCTCCCTTTCCACTTGCCTCACCCAGAAGTGGGATGCTCTCAGAGTCATCCACATGGCACAGGAAAGGTAGAGGGGCAATGCAGGCAGGAATGCACCAAGTGGATAGGCAGTTCACATGCATAACAATATTTTATTGAACACTGTGACCCATTTCCAAGGTTGCAACTCACTAAGAACTCTTGACTTACACAGAACAATAGGGGGCCAATGGATACAGAAGAGCTTTTTTTTTGATACATGTCAGTCTTAGGCACAAATCTAGTGAAGATTTAGGCATTTCTCAGAGTGCCTGATTCCAGTATGAAGAATCATTTATACAACCAGATTCTGAGCTCCACTTATACCTTACAGCAGTGCTGATACCAGGTGGTTGGGAGCAAAGTTGGGGATAGGCTAGGTGCAGAATTGCTTAAGAGTCATGCCCACCAGAAGGTCCACCTTGCTGAAACAATACCTGAACTCTCATTACTGGTGATAGTGGTAGAACCCAATGCAACATCAGGGGATGGGGGGGGTAACATAGGGGATCCTGTGCCAAAGATCCAGGGCAACCTGGTACTAGCACTGATTGGGGGCTTTGGAGTAAAGCCCTGCACTGGGCCTCCCATGGTGCCCCCACCTACTCCCTGATGGTGCACTGTGTACTACCCCTAATACCAGCACTGAGAGTTCAGCAATCAGCCCAACTGGATGGGCCTTCTGATGGTGCAGGCCCCCAGTCAGTACCTGATACAGTCACCCTTGTCTTAAAGAATCTAAATTTGGCACTACTTTTTCATTAAGTCTCCATATACAGGTGCTGCAGTCTGAGAGCAGCAGTTACTGCTTTTGCACTTGTTTCAGCCATAGCCACACTTTTGTGCAACCATGCCACAGAATGAACATGTACACTGGGCCTTAAGCTCTTTTACTGCACTATTAAACCATTCACCTCAAAGGATGTTCCATCTAAAGGCCTATCTGTTGCAGCTTCCTCTTCTCTAGGGTTTTGGTGAAACTCCTGGGTAAGTTTCATAACTTCTGAGACCTAATGTCTACCCCTCTCTGCATGTCCTTATTGTTCAAGCTTGTTGCACAGCAGGTTTTATAACTGACAAGGCACTCATTTGATCTTTGAGATAGTTACAAAGTTAAGGGAAAGAGTTAACTTCCAAGATATGTGGCATTCAGGTTATTTAGAGCTTTATGGGTTGTGATGATCAGCATCTTTAAGTGGTTACTGCAATGCTGTAGGAAGCCAATGCACATTCTGGAGCACCTGCCAGTAATGTGAGCCTGCCAGTCAACCCCTCTGGAGATAAATTACAATGTTCTACAGCAGCCACATATAACTTTGATTTCATTGCAGTTTTCAGTGAATGCATTTTAATGTTACAAAAAGACTGGATAAGCAGAAATTCTGTTACCTACTGAGTAAAGAATTCACATCGCTTTCAAGGAGCCATTGTTTTGTTACACAAGAATAATATTTGTCTTAAAGTCACAGAAGCATTTTAGATGACCACAGATTGCTGACGAGCATAGGAGAAGGAAGTTCATCAAAACAGAAGGGGGTTGATGGCAGTTCTTTTGACAGGAATATAATTTGGACAGCTCACTTTGAAGAGCATTCTTGCAGGCCTTGCAATATATATATTGCCTGACCTCCATATATACATATGTTCAGCACTTCCCAACATTTCACTCAAGAATTGAGGCTATGCTTTTCTTTTTGTACAAGAAGGACCTTTCCCTATCAGTAACACTGACTGATTTTGGATTGAAAACTCAGAGGTAGGGAAAAAAGACTATGCCCCAACATAAATTTTAAGAGATGGGCAGCCCAATACTAACTTGCCCACTTGCCCACATCTTTTGGCAATGCCCAGTGGGCATGCACTGCATCCAGCCTAAGTTTGGGGCTGAAAGCAGTGCAGCCTGAGGCAAGGAGAGACCTTTCCCCTTACCCTGTGTTGCACTGCAGCAGCCCAATGGGTCTACTTGGATCTGCGCCACCTGATGAGGTGGCGCAGATCCAAGTAGAACAGAGTGGCCAGGAGCTGCTCTGCACCACCCAGGAACGAGGTCAGGATCCGGTGAAACTGCCAGATCCTGTTCCCATCTCCAGCTCCCTGCTCATCTTCCCCAGGGAACGCCTGACTCCCACCTCCTCCCCCACCCTCCCCACACAACCTCTCCATACCCCTGCATCGGCTGAGCTTGGCTGATGCAAACTTACCCCACTAGGGCTGGATCTGGCACGGCAGGTCGACATAACTGCCTGTGCCGACCTCCCTGACTTTATGGCATGTCTGTGACCCTCCTGGGCCAGTACAAGGGACTTGCACCAGCCCAAGTCCACCTTAGGATTGCACTTGAAGACTCCTAAGAATTTTGGCAGCTTTAAATCATGTTATGTAGCATCGCATAAGAACATAAGGAGAGCTAGATCACACCAGAAGCCTATGTGGTTGAGAAACCTGTTTCCCACAGTGACCTACTTGATGTTTCTGGGAAGCCTACAAGTAGGAAGTTAGCAAATGGCACATTGATGTTGAAGTCATGTTCCACTGCCATCAGGAGCAGATGCTATAGAGTTCCATTAAGAGTGCCAATAATTTTAAATCTGAATAATACGGCATGAATGTTGGTGATTTAATAGGCTGGATGAAAACCAAGATGTTGGTTTGGAAATGATGTGGCCCTGGAAGCAGAGACTTAACATCTTAAGCTTGTGTGACTCTTCAGGCCAGACACATTAAACCTTTTTGAAGCACTTATGTATCTTTTTTCTATATTGACTTTTGCCATTCCGTGGCACACTCAAGCAGACCTGTCCGGTTCAAAACAAAAATTACAACAAGATTACAAAAATTATATACTTAAAACTGTCAATTCACAGCCCAATCCTATAGACTCTGACTAGCAGTGGTGTTACCAAAAGGGGCTGTTTTGTTTAGGGGAATTAGTATACTACCCTTTTTGGAACTTCAGGATCGCAGGCTAGTTAACAAGACGGCGTAATGCAGAGAAATTCCCTTTTTTGCTTAAGGAGGAGACTAAGAGACAGATAACTTTTTAATACAAGATTAGATTTTTATTACAAAAGCACAGAGGAAAACATAATGCACATTTCTTGGTTCTAGTACTTGAAAAGTGTACCTAGCTTATGGTGGTTGCATGTGACATGTATTTGGTGCATCTGAGGAAATTAGGAAAAGGGAAATTTGTAGGGAAGGATTTTAGGGGTCCCTGGTCTGCTAAACCCCGTTGCTAACTAAAGATGGGGAGAGAAGGGGAGAAATAGGTGGGAAAGTATGAAGGGAAAGAGTTCCAGACACATATAGTTACCTGTCCTGAAAAGCAGTTGGATGGGGGATTCAGAGTCCTATGGAGGACCCTCACAACATAGATGTGTCCTTGGAGGAGGGGAGCCCAGAGAGAGCGAGCATGAGGCAAAGCCCTCTCTTAAGAAGGATTTTTTTTTGTGACCGAGATGGGCTGGGCGCTGAGCTGGGGGAAACTGCCACCCACCAGGGTGTTTGGGGTCAGGATGTCCCTTATCAGTGAAATTCAATGGGTCTAATGGTTGGCTTCCTAGCTAGGGGAACTTACACAATAAGCAGTGATTGAGTTAACAATACAACAATAGGAGACACTTAAGCAACGATTTACTATTCCAGCCTAGAGAGTTAGAAGTTGTGTTATAGCTTGACCAGGGATTTTTGGAAGTTTGGCCTGTGAGAAGTTTAATGTGTTTGCATAACCAGTGCTTGGATTAGGAGACACAGTGATTGGGTTAAACAAATGATTTGCTCTTCCGGACTTGTTTACCTTCGGGAGGGGGATGTTGTCACCATGAGCTTGACTTGACTCCTTTTGTGGCCTGTATGGGAAGTTTGGCCTCCATAATAACATAACCAGATATAAAATCACAACTTAAAAGGAAAAAGGGGATTTTCACGTAACAGTGGAATATGCGTTCCACTGCTGGCCATTGCTAAAAACTTGTCACATTGCCCACATTACCAGAGCTCTTGCTGCCCACAGGAGCAGGTAAACCATCGCAAGCGCAAGAGGGGATGGGGCGCAGAACAGGGGAGGTGAGGGTGAAACTGGGCAGAAGGTTGCAGGAGGGGTTGGATCTGGCAGTGACTGCATGCGCCGGATCCTACCCTGCACTTCCATGCCTCCCTGTGCCCTTTCGCTTCTTGAACTGGCCCTAGTGAAATCACTAGCGCAGGTTCAAGGACACCAATTGGGAGTTGGGAGGCTTAGGGGAGGCTTTAGAGGTAAGGGGATCTACCTTTCCCTGCTGAAACCTCCCGATCTGCCCCTCCCCGCTGGATAGCAGCTGTTTTGATGTGGCTGCGCCAGTGAGGAGGGAAGGGGGAAAGGACTGTACTCTAAAACTGTTTCTCAACGTTTGTCCTCCGTTGTACCACATCACATTTGCCACCTATTCAAAGTACCACTGGTAGTCTGGCGATGACATCATTGCCATTTACTTCAGGGTTGAGAGGTCAGATGTGATGTGACAAGCACCAGTAGGAGCCTCAGGGTGGACGGGAGGGCTTTGTCGAGCACAAATAAGCACACTTTGGAGCTCTGCCTGCCAAGCTGAGCCTCCTACAGCTGTTTGTTGTGTCACGTTTCTGGTCTCGCTGTCAGGCGAGAGGTGTCCAGGGGTCCCATGAGTACCACCAGACACCACCTCAAGTCCTACTAGTGGTACCTGCACCACTGGTTGAGGAAAAACTGCTCTAAAACACTTATACAGGCCTACAAAATTGAGGGTCAGAAAAGTTTTTCCCAAACTTTATGGTGGTTTGATATGAATGGGGTGCCGATTCCAAAAATGGCATCCGTTTTGCCCTGTCCAATCCACTTTTGGAGATATTGTATAGCCTCATTAGTGAATGGTTCAAGCAGCTTCCTCATGAGGAAGCCATGGTGTAGGCTTCCTCATGAGGAAGCTGCTTGAACCATTCACTAAAGAGGCTATGCCATGTCTCCAAAACTAGACGTGATAGGGCAAAATGGATGCCATTTTTGGAATCAGCACCCCAAATATACCCAGGAATTGGTGTAACATTTAAGGAAGCAAAATGTGTGTTGGCCTGTGTTATCAATAAATCCAGCAATAAAGCTCATTACATTAACAGAGGGTTAGCCAACCTTTCAACTTTAGGGCTCCTGGACCTTTAACAATTGTGTAGAGGGGGGAATCTCTGTGAGATGATAAGCTACACCTGCTGTAATTCCCTCCTCTACACAATTGTTAAAGGTTCAGGAGCCCCAAAGTTGAAAGGTTGGCCATCTCTGCATTGACACATCAACATAATCCAGTAGCAGAACAATTAAAAATGACCACCCGCAATCAAAAATTTGGCAGAGCACAAATGTCTTTCCAGGCTTATTTAAAATAAGACAGGCCTGTATCTGGCAGAATTCCATAGGGAGGAATTCCACAAGTATTCCTCTCTGTGGGAAGGTTCCTCCATATGGCCATTGGCCTGGCCTCTAGTATTCGATTGCTGGACCGTATCCTTGGATAAGTTGCTACAGTTCAATTAGTAACTATTACATGTCTACCCCACCCCGTGTCACCCTCTGTGTTTCTTGGCATTTTACAAAACTCTTAATGAAACTTTAATTTCATTATAGCATTTCCATGCTTCACTATGAGCTATTTCTTGCAAATGACACTGGATCTCCCAACATACTTTGGAAGTGATCTAACTGATAGCTGCTAATACCCGAGGTCACATGTAGTAGTGAGGAACACATTGTTCTTGCCTACAAATAAGCTGTGCTGAAAGATCATAAAACAGCATTGTATGGCAAGACTTCCTGAAAAGGACAGGCCTACTACAGAACTGCGTTGGATCAGTCTTGTAGTAAATTTTCTGTAGATAAAAAGAACTCTGAAACATTGTAAAGAAAAATGCACATTTTGAAGATCTCTGTTCACAGGCAATCTTTAGACTACCAATGCTATACAACACTAGGTGGACAGGATCTGACCTACTGCAAAGTTGCTAACAATGTTGGTGTGTTGAGTCTTCAATCACTGGCAATATATGACTGAATCATGGCCATCCACCTTATTGAGTGACAGTAGATTTTTATGACCAACACGAACCAAGGAGATTGGTGTAAACATGCACCATGCATTGGCTGCAGCAACTAATGCACCGTCTGGGAAACAAGCCAGGTGAGAGGGGTGGGAGACAAAGGACTTTCTTTTGTGCCAGCCACTGAAGTGTCCCCAATGGGACTCCTTAGATCTAAGCCAGCTCTTCTTCTGGCAAAACTTTGCACTACACCAGGGGTGCTCACACTTTTTTGGCTCGAGAGCTACTTTGAAACCCAGCAAGGCCCGGAGATCTACCAGAGTTTTTTTTACAATGTTCGCGCCATCATAACATATAACATTTATGTGTACAATGTATGTTGGTGTACCTTGAGCCCCACTGAGTATAACAGGACTTACTCCTGAGTAGACATGCCTAGGATTAGGCTGTGAGGCTGCAATCCTAGCCACACTTACCTGGGAGTAAGCCCCATTGAGTACAATGGGCCTTACTCCCGGCGTTTCCTCCCAGAGGCACCTGAAGGGGGGGGTTGGCACTCCGCGATCTACTCATTTTGCCTCGCGATCTACCGGTAGATCGCGATCCACCTATTGAGCACCCCTGCACTACACGATTGCTGCACCCCAATCTGCCTCAATTCACCCCTATCAATGCCCCTCCACTATTAGAACCCCACTGGCAGTCAGTCTGTGCCACGCTGCTGGAGGTATGCGGTTTTATCGCTGGTGCACTGGTAGCCATGCAGCAACTACTGGCAGAGGGTCTGCTATAACAGGGGGGCCCTCCTTGTGCTGGCATATCTGGAGATACCCCTGCGAAACAGGCCCATAGGATTGGACCACAGCTGTCTTACAGTTACTATATTACAGATCTAATAATACACAAATATTGATTTCCTTGCTAGCAGACCACACCGATCTGTGGCCTGTTCTCCAGGAAAAGAAGGAATATGTCTAAGTGGCAACTGCACAATTAGTTGTTTGTATCTCTACAGTTTGAGCCAATCTATATGATCAAACTGCCCCGAAGTATGAATGTGAATCTTCTGCAGGATTGATTATTCACAACTAACCACCTTTGTAAAATAACATAAGCACATAAAGAAAAGCCCCACTGGATCAGGCCAAAGGCCCATCTATTTCAGCTTCCTGTATCTCACAGTGGCCCACCAGGTGCCTCAGGGAGCACACAAGATAACAAGAGACCTGTAGCCTGGTACCCTCCCTTGCATCTGGCATTACCATGCATTCCCCAATAAATACAGCCGACAACAGGTATGGGATTAAATGGGCCACTTTATTAACTTACAACAAGCGCAACAAGGCAAAATAGAAAACAATACCCAAACTAAGTGCAGGGTTCTAAATGGGGGAAACGGCCTAGCCGTCTACGTCCCCCAGTCTCATAGGGCGTCCACCCAACTCCAGGCGTAGCTCAATTGTTATTAAGCCCGCCTTTCACTGTCGCCCAAAGAGGGTAAGCCAGCCAAACTACTCTGCCTTCAGGTCACCCCTGCAAGGCCCCAAAATTCAGACCAGGGGCTAGCCAGCCTGCCTCCTCGAGCCGGACAAGCATCCAAAGAGCGGTTCTGGTTCACCCCTGCCCTTGCTGGCTTAGATTGGACGCCGGAGAATGTCTTCTGTCTACCCACCCCGCACTTCTACCGCCAGTGACCAGGACAGTAAGTGATATCTTGCAGACCCAAACGCGCTCCATAGCCAGTCTGAGGAACGGAACTGAGCCGGGTTTAGTGCCTGCGCGCTAGATCAGGCTCAGTCGTCCCGCCTCCCAGGGCCAGCCAGCTAATCAGCTGGCAGTAAAGCCCTGCTGCCAGCTGATAGGGGGATAAGCCTGGCAATCATTGCTAGCGTGCCCATACAGGCACGCTAGCTGCCTTTCTGAGGGAGCCTACTTCTAAAATCAGGAGGTTACACATACCCATCACGGCTTGTAACCTGTGATGGACTTTTCCTTCAGAAGTTTGTCCAATCCCCTTTTAAAGGCATCCAGGCTAGATGCCATCACCACATCCTGTGGCACAATGTTCCGCAGTCCAATTACATGCTGGGTAAAGAAATATTTTCTTTTGTCTGTCCTAACTTTCCCAACACTCAATTTTAGTGATTGTTCCCTGGTTCTGGTGTTAAGACAAGGAAACTATATTTTTACTCTTGCTTCTACTCAAGGATTGTTCAGTTAATTTCCATTCTCATTTAGCATGGTTGGCAACCTTCAGTCTCAAAAGACTATGGTATAAGCCTACAGCACCCGGTATTCCCAGGCAGTCTCCCATCCAAGTACTAACCAGGCCTGACCCTGCTTAGCTTCCGATATCAGACAAGATCGGGCATGTGCAGGATAACAGTTGCTGTCATTTAGCATAATTCCAGCTCTTCAATTTTCCAATGGGACTCCCATTTATCTCCTGAACTGTTTCTCTAGATGTCAAAATAAATAAGCAAATGATTTGGGCACCTGCTCACCCCCACAGTGCTGCAGTTGATCTCTGATTACAGATATATCTTTTTATAGTAGGGGTTGCTTAGTGGAATAATATGTACTGAAATCAGGATGCAGGGAGTTCAAAATCTGTCCAAGGTAGCCTGGTTATGTAAACACCTGTGCTGGAGGCAGACCTGAGTGCAAGGACTGTTGTGGAACTGTAATATAAGATTTTGAAGCCACCTTAATAATTTTTTTATTACAGCAGTGTAAGACAATTCCACTTCCCCAGCAAACAGTTTTGTACAGTGTAGGTGGAATCAGTCACTTGAAGTTATTATTCAGAAAGGACATTGTTAGTAAAGGGGGGGGGGGAGTGCAGCAGAACTGAAGATGATTCTGAGCTATGGTCTGTGCAGCTTTTCTGCATAAGTTCTCCTATGGTCATGATGATTCCTGCACTGACAAGTATTGCAATAATAGGGCACATATTCAGCTGTTTTGCACAGGAAGGTCAGAACTGAAGCCTTCTCTGAAGGCACAATTCTGTCTCCCAACTGCAACAGCAGGAGAAGCATTCCACTGTTTCGAAGTGCTCAGGAACACTGCAGCCAGGCCAGTCCAAGCCTTGGCAAACCAGCTGCAGCTCCAGAGCCATGCCACTGCGGACCCTGGGCTGTATCAACCTTGGTAAGTTGGCAGTGGTGGGCCATGGCATGGAAGGGGAGCAAGAGAACATTGGGTAGACTGGGAAGGGACGACATGGATACTGGTGGCACCGGCATGCGCCATAATCTCATCCCTTCTTTTTTTGACTGTTCCCTCTCCATTTCTCTCCTTGGTCTTATGCCAGCTATATAGCTGGTGTCAGTACAAGAAGACTCATAGGCCATCAGGAGATAAATGAAGAATAGGTCTATGAGGAGGTAAAGGAAAATAAAATTTCTTATCTCACTTAGGCTTCCTGATCGAACCCTCTCCCCCATCGTAGGCAGCTTGTACCTATGGCACAGCTGCATGCTTCAGTGTGGAGGTTGATAGGACTGAGCTTATAGATACTACCCAAACAGCCTCTTCTTTTTTTTGGGGGGGGGGGGGGAAATCTAGAAGGTGCTACTTATAGATGTGTTGTGAAATAACATTCTGATAAGACAGCAACTGATGGGAAGCATAAGAATGGATGGTGTTGCATAGGATGCTTCAAGGACGTGCGGTGGGTGGGGAGGCAGGTGAGGCAGTGCCTACCCACTGGAGTTCACAGCTGTGGGAGATAAATGCAAACAACTAAATAAGCAATATTGACAGTTTTCTTATTCTGAACAGCAGAATACCCATAACTTAGATAAGGCTGAATTCCTCACATGATAAAAGTGTGGCATATGGATCCAAGACATAGGATTATGTCTTGAGTGTCAAGAGTTGTTTGTTTCCAATGAGTAAGATAGGATTGTAGCCCAAGTCTATTACTGAACACAATGGGCTTACTTCTGAGTAAGGTAAATAACACTGTTTTCAAAGACCTCTATCTATAAACAAGTGATCGAAATTTATAATCAAGAATACAAAAGTTAATTTTAAAAAATCAACATAGAGCCACAATTAAAAAAAAAAAGAACACAACAGGAAGTTGTTAACTCAATAGTGCTGAAATTTATCCACACTTAATTGGGAATAAGCCCCGTTTACTATAATGGGACTTGCTTCTCAGTAGGTATGCATAGGATTGGATCCAACAGCAGGATGCGTCCAGCAGGAAGAACAACCCGAGAAAACGGCTGTCCTAAAGGCTTTGTGAACACTGCTTTTGTCCATCTGAAGATCTGCATGCTAGTCTACTATGGGACATCTCTAAGATGGAGGCTATTTCAACAGGTTACAGATTGGATAGGTTCAGTCAATCCTATTCTAGCAAGGCTGTGAGCCTGTTGAGCTTCAGGCACAGGTAAAGGTGGTAAGAGTAGTTGTTGTAGCAGAAGCAGCGACAGCGGACTGTGGCTCCAACTTTGGCTCCAGTTTCAACTTTGCAGTATGCACTGCCCTTCCGCCTTTTCCTTTGTTAGACTGATGTGCTGTTTTGCTCAGCTGAGCACAGGAAAGCAAGCTCCGCTCTGTTTGGGGTATTGAGGCGGGACCAGCCCCCACAGGGTGGTCCAAGTTTTGGATTGTGGAGCATCTTGGATTTTGGAGTTTTGGATTAGAGATGCTCGACCTGTAAGTAGCATTTCCCTTCTTTGCAGCAGCTGTATCCTGGGTCAACATTTCCTCCAAGCTGTGTCCACCATGTCCCCAAGATCTCTTTCCTGATTTGTCATCGACTGACAGCTCAGAGCCCATCAGTGTATATGTGAAGCTGGGATTTTTTTGTGCCAGAGCCACCATGTTTGTTTGACTTGTCCTTCAGACACAAGTGAAGGGAGATGTTGATATTTCCCATATTTTCCCAGAAACTAGCAACAAAAAAGTTTTTTAAATCATAAGGAAGATATTATAGACACAAAACCTGCAAAACCTTTCTTAGTGTCATGCATCCTGAATTTATTTTGGGTTTTCCACCAGCTGTTGATTGGTGTAATAAAAATGATGGGACATGATCTGAAGAAAAGATGTGTGAGTGGAAAAGAGAAACATGTTTGGAGTCAAAAGCTTTTCTGGATTTTTTCACTGCAGCAGTACCCACTGCCAATGAGACATATTACTGTACAGTTTAAAAAGTGACTTGCCACTTCATCAGGGGAAGTGCTGTGGCAGACACAGTAACTAAAGCCCTTGCATTGTCTTTTCTCTGCATCGGTGGACCACAAGCCACGAATCCACCAGAAGAAATCCAGCATCAGAGCTCCTTTCAGTATTTCACTTCTCTTGTGGCTTAAAAACATATGCACAAAAGCAGCCAGAAACTGATTGAAGACACATGTATCCATAAAATTAGAATTACCAGATGTTAATATGATATGCATGTCTTGCAGAGATCCTGAGATTTTCTTTTCAGATGCCTTTCTACACACCGTTCTGAGATTACAAAGACATCTCTCTTTGGCCATTTCTGGGGTGCATCTCTGTTTATGTTTCTGATATGCAAGAAAGGAAGTGCAGTATCAGAAGCAACCCTTGTTAGCCAAGAAGCATAAGGGGGTCATAGGTTCTTAACATCATTTTGTTTCCTTTTGACCAGACTTTCTCATTTACAAAAAATGATCCGTTAGTGGAATATTAATGTAGACCTCAAGAGCATATAACTCCCTTGATGTGTAAGATATGCATGCATGTCTGTGTGCGTGTGGCTATATTTTTTGAAAAAAAAAAACCCAGCCAAGTCCCTATGATGCTTTTAATAGTTTGCTGAAATCTTAGAATGTGTAGATAGCTTCACATTTTTTATTGTCCATCCCCAGTGATACAATCCACATGGAATTTCTCTCTGCCACAACTCACCCAAGATGAGCTAAAATTATTACTGAGAATGAAAAAAAAATCAAGCCAGGAAATGTGTTAATAATGAAAGATCACAGAACAGTTTAAAAGACAAATAGACATTGGACAGGATCTCTTCTTAGTACAAAGCATATGCTTTCCTGGACTATAAAGATGGCCTGTTACAAATGGCTTTGTCTAAGTCAGGGGTGCCCAAACCCCGGCCCTGGGGCCACATGCAGCCCTCAAGGCTTCTCAATGTGGCCCTCAGGGAGCCCCCAGTCTCCAATGAGCCTCTGGCACTCCAGAGATTTGTTGGAGCCTGCAATGGCCCAACGCAACTGCTCTCAGCGTGAGAGCGACTGTCTGACCTCTCGCATGAGTTATGGGATGACGGCTCCCTCCACTGCTTGCTGTTTCATGTCTGTGATGCAGCAGAGGCAGCAAAGGAAAGGCCAGTCTTGCTTTGTGCAAGGCCTATTGCAAGACCTTCATTCATTCATATAAGTTCATCTTTAATAAATTCATTTATGTAAACTTATGCAAATTTATTCAAATTTTAAATGTAAATTAATTCTTTTTTTCCCCGGCCCCCAACACAGTGTCAGAGAGATGATGTGGCCCTCCAGCCAAAAACTTTGGACACCCCTGGTCTAAGTGCTTCTTTCCAGCTCTCTTGAAGTGGTTTGATCAAATGTACATGTTCCATATGCAATTTTAACAATAGTAGAAAATCTTATAAGTGATCTGCTTCCCCAAATCAATGCAGCTAGGTTTTTTTTGTGAACTAGGCATAGATTAATGGTGTTGTACAAACCGATCTGCCTTCGATCCGAGGCAGGATAAAAATACTGTAAACAAACAAACAATATCCAGGGGATAGATCTGGGGGATGGATCCAAAGGGGACCTGTATTCTAGTCCAAGTGGGCACTTAAGAAGGAGGTGTAGTGGGATCAGTGTTGTTCAGAGAGTTCCAGGTATTCGATGCTTGCAAATGTAACTGTCAGGGTTCCAGAGCTGAGTGCAAAATTTGGGAATCAGAGACTTCCAATTATGCTTGGGAGGTTTCCTGTCCTGGATAGCTCAGTCCAGGATGGCCTGGAGGCTGTTTTCCTGGGAAGGAAAAAAGAGTTTGCCTGGGTTGGGTCTCTCACAAAAATACTGCTTCTAGGTTTAAAATGTGTTGGTTTAAAAAACAATGGGAAGCCTAATCCTACGCAACTTCTCACATGGTGATGTAGCACCTGTTGAATCCCATGGGGGAGTTTTGACCTTGGGAGGCCTCCACCTTTGTTCCCTTGCCTCAGGCTAAGCCCCACACTGGCCCTCTATGTCTATTAGGACCTGTGCCAGCTCTGTAGCTGGTGCATGTCTGCATGCACCTATGTGGGGAGATTGAGGCTGGGAAGGGGGATAGAATATCAACATGCACCACTGCCGCTGATATTGTCTTTTTCCCAGCCCTGTCTTTGCACATAGGCAAAGACAACTGTTTTGGTAATTACTTGGTACAAATTGGTTTTTTATAGTATATTAAATTATATTGTGAACAGGTGGTTCTTGGTTGCAGAAGAATCACTTTCAATTGTTAAGGCATTGCTAAGAAATTCAGGTGATCTCATAGCCTCAACCAATGCTGAATGCTGGCCAAAGCTGTCTCTGCATTCCAATGAGATCATATGTTTTCATCACTCAATGTGTGTTGAAAAAAATTGAGGAGGCAATTTCCAGCCATGGCTAAAAACTATACAGAGAGAAAATTGATTTTCTCTGTATTAACATCTTGGCCAAATATGGTGAAGGTTGAATCTGCTGAAGGTATCCTTTAAAAAAAAAATGACCCACAATATTGATGGCCAAAAAATGTTTTTCTACCTGAATCATGTGACAGGACTTTGTTGAATGTACAGTTCTTGTATTAAAGCCAGTTTCAGATCCAAGACAGCTGGTCTCCTCGTCAGTTTTCCAAATCTGTGGTGCAAAAATGTGTCACTGTACATGTCAAGAATCTCTAATGCGCTGATGTGACAATGCCTCCTCAGTGTAGCAAAATGCCCTCCTTTAAGTGAATTAGTTCAGTGAAGTAAAATCTTCCAGAATCCAACAGCATCATTCTAAAAGGTTAATAATGTCCCTCTGACTGTGTGACATCTGGCTTTGTCTCCAGATTGGTACCACAGTTAAAGGAAGCGAACAAGTGGAACTAGAAGCCCAACAGCAACAAGTTTATTCAGAGGAATTATTGCAACAAGAGGGAGTGGGGAAGATAGCAACAAAACTCAGCTGCCAATAATTATATACTGTCCAACTAGCTAATTGATGCTGCTTAAAACACACATGAGAGGGGAAAGCAAGAGGGCACTGAGGAAGATGCTATACACATGCAGTGTGCAGCTTTTACCAGGAAAGATGGAGTCGCTATAGGGTTCAAGGCTTAAGAGTGTGCAAAAGGGCAAAGGCTAAAATATAGAGGTGGGGTAAACTGGACAGAAGGGAGTGTCCAGAGCCTCAGAATAAGGTTCTAGTTACATAGCTGTGAGCTGGAAGGGTATGAAGGGGAGGTGTACCTAGCCTGCTGGCGCAAAACTACTTAGGATGTTGACAGGGAGATTAAGTAACACACGGGTAACACTTGTGCCACCCTTGTGCAGGTTATAAAACTTACGGCCCAATCCTATCCATCGTTTAAGACAGCAAAACCCATGTTTTGCTGACATAAATGGTGTGGCGCTGCTATAAATGGCATACTGAGCACAAAGTGGAAACAACTGGCAACACGCTGCGCTTGCCAAAGGCCCACCTAGGCCATGCTGGAGCAAGTAAGGTGGTGATGGGGCAAGCTGTGAGTGGTATGTGGGTGGTTGGCAGCTGCGAGGGGGAAAGGGCAGGAATCAGGCTGCAAGGCGTGGTTAATGGTAGCAAAAGCACATGTTGGATCCTATCCACAATTTTCCAACATCTTACTTCTCACTGGCCATCTGATCACCCTCACCTCCCATAGCATTCAGCATATGTTCCATTGGCACAGCTGCATGCTGTGGAATGGTAGGGAACAGGATTGGGCTGTGAGGTTGAGCTGGTCACTAGAGAAATGAATGCTTTGGCATACTGGGGGGAGGTCCGGGGGCAAATGCTCTTGGGCACCACCCAGGGGCACCACCATGACCCCCGCCCCCACTGCCTTTTTTAACGGATCTTTCCAGGCCTTCCCAAGGCCTTTTGAGGTCCATGGTTGGTCTCCTGGCCCCCAGAAGGCTGGGGCCTTCTGAGGCCTCTGGAGGGCGTAAAAAGGTCACTTCTTGTTTGAAAACTGGAAGTGACAGTTTAAGGTCTTCCAGAGGCCTCAGGAGGTCATGCGGAGGCCTCAGAGAGCATTCTGGGGGCCAGGGAAGCCATGTATGGCCTCTCTTGCCTTCAGATGGTGTCCAGACATACCTGGTGGGGTGGGGCAGCATGGGCGGGGGGTGGAATTTTGTGGTCCTGGCCCCAGGCGGCATAGGAGCCAGGCCTGCAGTTGGATGGATGAGTTGGATGTGGGAAATTCCAGTTGTTCAAAGATTAAGCTTTTTGCTGACCTAAAACATCAAAAGATTCATAAAAAAACATACATCACATGTTTTTATACAATTTTATTGTTTGGTCAGTCAATCATGCTTGAAACAGCATACTTGGCAGAAGCAAACTAAGAGCCCAATCCTGAGGTCCGCTGCGTTGGGCTAGCGCGTGGCAGTCTCCTGGACCGCTGGGCTGCAGAACGGGAGGTGGGGCGTGGCCAGGGGCGTGGGGGAGCCGTTCCAGGGAGGGGGGAGGCATGTCAGGGGGAGGGAGAGAGGCAGATCCGCGGAGCTGAGTTCTGCAGGATCGAAGGCACTCGTGCAGGGCTGCGCGCCCTATACGAGCGCCTTTACTTTAGCGCCGACCTTTTGGATTGGGCTCAGGATTGGGCTGTAAGGCCATTAATGGTCTATGGCTATCGACCCATAGACCACTAGGAGGCCTACACTGAGGTAAGCAGAAACTATTTTTTATTTCCTCTGGCAGGCCTCCGGATCGCTGCCCTCCCTCCACCAATGGATGTCACAAATGCTCCACCAGCATGACTGTGTTGGTGCCAATGGTGGGGGATAGGATCAGGCTGTAAGTAGGTTTGAGGTAGAGGGAAGGGTTCTAGTGCTGCTATACCCTATACAGCAGTAATCACAACTCTCTTATGTTTAATTCTGTATAGATCAGGGGTGCTCAAACTTTCAACTTTAGGGATGCTGGACCTGTATAGAAGCGAGAATTTCAGCAGGTGTAGCTTGTCATCTGTGGGATGACAAGTTGCACCTGCTGCAATTCTCTCTTCTATACACTTGTTAAAGATCCAGCATCCCTAAAGTTGAAAGTTTGAGCACCCCTGGTATAGATTATATTTTAGAAAACCTTTCCTTTGAAATGTTCAGTAAATAATTTGTATTTTTTTCAGGTGTGGGATGATAATCTAGCCAAGTCTGCAGAAGCATGGGCAGCAACCTGCATTTGGGACCACGGCCCTTCATACTTATTGAGATTCTTGGGACAGAATCTGTCTGTAAGAACTGGAAGGTAGAGTAAAATATTAGCAAAGTTTTCAGACCTTTGCCCTGACACAAACATTATTTGAGGGCAAAGTCACTTCCGTTACCCATGTGAAACACCTCCCAACAAAGGCATCCTCCTTCACTGAGGCGATGCCTTAGCATCACATGTGCAACAGGGTGTGGGCAGAGAACATCCTTTTCTGTTTAAATGAGCTGAGCTGAGAAGCCTGTTTCGAGCACATGCTTGGCTCTGGATCATCACAGTAGTCTGACCCAACAACATGGTGACATTGTGTTTTGGTAAAGGAAGATCTTTCTGTATTGGCACATGAAATATAACACAGCACAGTGACATATATTCTAGGTTTCCTTCTCTCTCACACAGTCACAATAAAGGCTGTGTATGTCTCTGAAAGGGGCCAGTTCACCCTTGTGTGTACCTGAGTCATTGTCTCTCACCTCATGCACCCCACAGGGTGGTTGTGAGGCTATATTGCAGTTTGGAGAAGGATGGGATTCAAATGCAATGTCAGCTGATTTGCTAACATCAATCATGTTTGGCCTGCCTTCTCTTGGAGGATATATCCATCAATGGATACTATTTGTGAAGGCTATACGTGACTTCCAGGTTCAGAGGCAGTGTGTCTCAGAATACCATTTGTAGGGAAACAATGGTGGGAGAGGGCTGTTTAAACACGTCTTGCTTGGCAGCTTCCGAGAGCAATATATTTGGAAATAGCAACTGTTACCCTGCACATGCCCGATCTCATCTGATCCTGGAAGCTAAGCAGGGTCAGGCTTGGTTAGTACTTGGATGGGAGACCGCCTGGGAATAACCGGTGCTGTAGGCTTATACCATAGTCTCTCGAGACTGAAGGTTGCCAACTATAGAATGCAGGACTTAGATTGACCTGATTCAGTAAGGCTCTTTTTGTGCCATTCCCTGTGACAGCATCGGTCTGAGTTCATTAACTATGTAACTACTTGCCCTTAATTGGCTCTGATCAAACTTCAGTCAAAACAGAATCTGGGCACATTTGATGCAGTTTCATAATGCGTGTCTTATGCAGCTCACTAATGTTGAACATTACAATGTTGCCCTCTTTCTGATTTTCATTTTATGTAGATATCGGTCCATTCTGCAGCTGATAAAGCCATGGTATGATGAAGTGAAAGACTATGCCTTCCCTTATCCTCAGGACTGCACTCCAAGGTGTCCTATGAGATGCTATGGGCCCATGTGCACGCATTATACCCAGGTTAAAAGAGTTCAGTTCTTCCTATATCATGCTTTAGTTCAAAGCCGTGCTCTTTATGACAGTTTTCCTTTCACAAAGGATTTTAACAAAAGAATATGTATTATCATTCCTGCAGATGGTTTGGGCCACTTCCAATCGAATAGGCTGTGCAATCCACACTTGCCACAACATGAATGTCTGGGGGTCTGTTTGGCGACGAGCTGTTTACTTGGTATGCAACTACGCCCCTAAGTAAGTAGTTCTCTTTTCATTCCCATTTAGTCATGTACTGTATCAGAACGCAGGGCATCGTTTTGAGCTACCCTGTTCGCCTTTCATCCAGCTATGGGCCCTGTTTAGGTTATCTGCCATGTACCTTGACAAATGCTGCTTGCATTGTTTTTGCTTCACAATTTGCATCCATATCTCTGCAATAGTGCATCAGGGAAGTTAACATATCTGTCAAATATCAGTAAGATTATGCTGGACATATAAAGAAAGCTGCCTTATACTGAATCAGACTATTGGTTCATCTCACTATCTCACTCTTATGACTGGCAAGCACCTGCTTCCTGATATCTTTCTTCAGGATATTCAGAAAATATGAGGAATTGAACCAGAACCTTCTGCATGTAGAGAATGTGCTGCACCATTAAGCTACATCACCCCTCCTTCAGGAAGGCTGTGCAAATATTGCCCCAGCATACATGTACTGAATGTATGGATTTTGAAATGGTGCCCATTGGCTCTCCCCTGAGCTTGGCATATCTGTTGGCCATGCCCAGTCTCTCCTTTTTGTGGTCTCTCCCTCTATGCGTCTCTCCCTCTATGCGTCCCTCCCTTTTTGTGGTCTCTCCTTCTGCTTGCCTGCTCATCAAGTTCCTGTTCTAGCGAATTGTAAAAAGAAGATTTTTAAGTAATCTCTTAAAGCAGGGGTCTCCAAACTTTTTGGCCAGAGGGCCACATCAAATATCTGGCACGGTGTAGAGGGCCAGAAAAAAATTTAAATATAAAGTTTATATAAATAAATTAGAGATGGAACTTAGTTGAGTGAGTAAATGAATGAATGGGCTCATTCATTCAACCTCTCTGGCCCTTAGAACACCCTCCAGATGCAGCCAGAGCACAGCTCCAATCATGTTTGGCCAGGTGTGCCAGAGGCTTTCAGGGGACAAGAGGCTGGCCATGGGCTGAATAGAAGCTCGCTGCGAGCTGCATCTGGCCCCCAGGCCAGGGTTTGGAGACCCCTGTCGTAAAGCAAGAACAACGGCAAGGTAATTGGCAATACCAGGACCAGCCTGTGCACACCTGACAATGAGCCCCATTGAACACAGTGAGACTTCTGAATAAACATGTATAAAATTGTAGTGTTGACTGAATTCTGAAATCACACCAGGCTTTCCCCACTCATTTTCAGTTATCTGGCAGCCTTAAGGGCTGGAAACGATGTTCTCAAAAAACAAATTTACCATTTGATGAAGCTAAATTCTGCACCCAGAACCAAATATTCTGTATTTATCTTACGGTGAATCATGGCATAGACACAGTCCTATTAACATAAATTAAAAAGTCATACCATATGATCTGACAAATAATTATTTTAAGTATGTCATCACTTTTTTTTGTTTTATTCTCAGGGGGAACTGGATCGGAGAAGCACCATATAAAGTAGGGGTTCCATGTTCCTCTTGCCCTCCCAGTTATGGAGGATCTTGCACTGACAATCTTTGCTTTCCAGGGGTGACATCAAACTACTTGTACTGGTTTAAGTAAGATAATGCGACAGCCTAATAATTGTTCTAGTCAAGTGATTGTGTAACAAAATCTTGTATATTGAATTTTGCACATATTATATGTATATATTTATATTGTAATAATGATAATAATAATAGTAGTAATGCATTTGTGTAGTTGTTTGAAAAATTAGTTTTCAAGATGTAGCATAAATCCACCTACCCCTGCTGAACTGATAAAATCACCATTAGAAACCACTGATATACATATTAAATTTATCAAAAGAAAAAATACACAGATAATAGACTGATTTAAAAAAAAGCTAAGCTGGGGTACTTGAATTTAAGGTGATTCAACTGTAGTTCCTTAGAAGCCAATGGAAATTAGTTACAGTACTTTAAATTAAAACACTCTGTCTTAACAGAGATGGGAACTGAATGAGAATTTGGCACTGTACTGGAACAACTTGTTAGGAGCTCTATTTTGTCTTCTGGCAAAAAAAAGAAAAAAAGAAAAAAAAAGAAAAATAATGGTACCTGATCCTCTATATACAAAACATGTAGTTTAACCAACAGAAATTGGTCCAGTAGAACAGTACCATCTGGGGGTTATTTCTTTGTGTATCTGTTGTTCAGAATAAACAAAACAATGGCATTGTAGTAATAAAAGTGTTTCCTGAGGCTTTAGCTATTCCTAGGATAATGTATAGCAAGTCAGCTGACCCTACTGATGTCATGCAGGTTCCCTTGCATTGGTGCTACCTGCTGACACAACAGACTTGATGGCTGCTGCCATACCACAGAGGGTTTCAGAGTCATAACAAGATAATGTTATGGCTTGTTATGTTATGTACAAGTCATAACACGTGCAATGACATTAGATGATGCTGTTCGGTGACTTCATGCTAAGATCACCTTTATGTAGAGACGCCTGCCTAAGGTGCCCTGTTTAGACATATCATTCCCTGTGACAGTCAGTCTCAGTTCAGTAACTGTAATTTCATTACATTTGTATCTCGCCTTTCTTCCATTGTGAAACTCAGGGTGGCATAGATAAGGTTTTCCGGATACCATCCAACCACACACTGTGAAGACCTAGACTTGCTCAGTTTCAGTAAAGTGGCTATATCTTGTGCCCTCTGATCATGCTGTGGGACCAATAGACAGTATGGGCATGGGTCACAAGAATAAATCAATACATAGGGACTAGATTTTAAAAATCAGATGAGGTTTGGCCATTGACAACAAAAGAGTATGGGTTACACAAGCCTGTGATGTTACACAGAGAAAGTTAACTGTGCTTAATTAAGAGCCTAATCCTTTCCTCCTCCCTCCCATCACTGGTGCAGCCATGCCAGATCAGGCACTTCAGAGGAGAAAGGTGACTTACCTTACTTACCCTTACCCCACCATAAGCCTCCCACTCCGCAATGGGTCTTCTCTGACCTGCACCAGTTCTGTGACTGCTGCAAATCTGAGGAGAAGAAAGGGTTGGGGAGGCTGCCAAAAGAGGGGATAGGATCTGGAGTGTGACACTGCTGCTGGCTTCACCCCCCCACAACCTTCCCACCCCCAATTCCTTCCTTTCTCCACCCAGTCTCGACCTGTCTGTGCCGACCCTGTGCCCCCTCTGCTGCCCTACTTCTGCAGTGAGTACAGTGGCTCCCAAAATGACCACTGATGGAGCTCTCCATCAGCTTTAGCAGCCATTTTGCTACAGCTGAGCTCTGTTCCAATGTGACAACCTTATCCTGCATAGCTCAATGGGACTTACTGTGAAGACATACATAGGATTGCACTGCAAATCCCATTGAACAAATTGGATTTATCCCCGTGTCCTGAAAGATGAGGTCTGAAACTGAGTCAGCTATAATTTCAGTTTCTAAGGCAGAGTCTTTCATATCCAAGTCTTCAGTAGCAGGGTAAGAAAATGAGAGGCATCTACTCGTATTACGTTCATAGCTTTCCAAATTTCCAAGGGGCAAATTTTGTTTGTGATTGGTTTTAATGTTAGTGGAATTTGAAACAGCTTTGCTGTTTTAATAATGTGGAACCATACTGTGCAGTCCATATAGAATTTAAAAGCTCAGGCACTTGAACTCAGAAGTTCGAAGTCTGAAGAGGCTCCGCTTCTTTTCAATGGAGGAGGAATTGCATAGATACCTTCACATGTGCCAGTGACACCAGCCGAGAACTATTTCATGACTATAGTTGTTCCTGGGTAACCGATACAGAATGTGCCTATCTTGTGCACATTTCACTTGGCGTTCCACCACCAAGTGAAAAGATGGCAGTCAAACAACCACTCTGTAAAGATAAGAGAGTTTACAACCTGTTCCCCTTTCATTGCCATAGTCACTGAATTTACAGAAGTCCAAAGAAGCAAAAAAATCAGAGTGACATTCTCAGCGGGCTGGTATTTTTAATGCTAATTTTAGCTTTGTGAAATAAGCTATAATTCTGTTTATATGAATGGGTGCTGTAGGAATGGTGGGCAAAATACCACCCTATATATTTTTAATATTTCAAAAATAGGAAGCATGCAACAGAGACGGTATTAACTCTCAGAAGCAATGTGGTATGCTTTCCAAACTGAACTAGTAATTGTAAATGTATGATTCTCTAACGTAGCGATATCAATCGCAATGGATATATACTTATATATATGTGTCTCATTGTAGCTGTTGCTCATCTGTGTTAATGGGAATAAGCTGATTCTGTGGAATAGTTCTGTCTTTTAATAATATAGGTACTGAAACTTTGCTGTTCTCAAACAGGTGCACAGGTCTTTTTGCAATATACAAAGGTGCTAATGATGGGTAATTCCGGCTTTGTTGAAATCAGTGGCAGTTTGTAGACATTTTTTTCAGTGAAGCAGGGATTTACTCACCTCATCATCATAAACACAACCGTAGCAGGATACATCTGAGATAAGCTATTTCATAAGAGCAGCTTCATTTGAAATGGACAGTGAATCCTGGGAGTGTTCAGCTGAACATTTTGCACAAAGCAGGAAGGTTTTCTATAAACCAGCTTTCTGACTTGCACAGCTGAAGGGTGCCCTTCTCATGTTCATCGCACGGAAGGATGTTGTAAAACTCTTTGCTTTGTTTACATGAACTCCTATAATAATTGCTATCAGCTTTCTGTTTGTTTTTACTAAGAGTTTTTAAACTGAGTTCCAGTAAACCCATCAGTTCTTCAGTTAGGAGATCTCTAATGTCAGGCAGGTTGCCTTGGGAATGGCTTGATTAATGTCGAGCATCTATCCTTCTCCAATCTTTCTCTGTATTGCAAAGTCACAAGAGAGGCTGGCTAAGTTCTCCTAGAATGCATACAATAAAAAATGGGGAGATGGCAAAAGCCCAAGAGGTCTGGCCAATGATCCATGTTTATTGGCATATATATTGATAGGGAAAAGATTCCTTGAAGGTAAGATGTTTAAAAACTATTGGATTATAGAGAGCAACACTGAGGAATGTTCATTTACCTTCATGGCCAGTATCAGTGGTGCTTGATGGATTAACTCAATATGAGACTGTGGCCCAATCCTATGCAAGTCTATTCAGAAGTAAGCTCCACTGAATTCAATGGGGCTTACTCCCAGGAAAGTGTGCATAGGATTGCAGCCTCAGTTTTTAACAACAGGGCAGGAGACAAACATTGGGTGGACATGGTCAATCATGCAGCAAGTCCCTGGAGCATCAGTCAGACAATCACCATCTTGCTGCATTGCTAATGAAGACAGACAGTGAAAGCTTAGAACAATGCACATTTGGCCATATGCATGTGAAACTCTGTGACATAACAAAAATCTAATATTCCAGATCACTGTTATGTTTAGTGTTCTTCCGCATGCAGATTTTCAGATGGCTGTATGTTTCCCTTTATATGAGCTCTCATGGTGGTAATTCTTTGGTGTAGTTACTTCTGTAAACTTACTTTCAAGTACAACTGTAAATGTTTCAAGACAAAGCAAAAAAAAAAAAAAAAAAATCCCAACAACCCACTAATTAATTTTCTGCAAGAGTGATTGACCATTTCGAGGTTATGTTTCTTAAAAGTTCTTGTTTACAATCCTACAAATATGTAAGTAAATGATCTGTGGATATTATCCAGGGTCATTTTTTTTACGCATATATGCAGTTGTAGCAATCCTGATAAAAATGACCCCAGATACTACCCAACAATAATGTAATAATCACCCTAGAAATAGTGATGGTTTGCATTTGGTGCTTCAGAATATAATTAAATAGCAAACAACCTATTTCTGAAGCATCTTGCCTACTAGTGGAAAAAACTCATATCTGTCATCAGCAATAGAAAACCATGTAGTGATGCATTAGGGAACTCATGAAAATAACTCACTCAAATGCATTCACTGGTGTGTAGCAACCTGAGTTGTATAAACCAAAGAAGATGTTCTTCCACTCTATGCTTTTTAGGTACATTTTAAAAAAATTAAGTGTACACCAAAAAAATGGAATGTGTGAATGCAACAAGTAATGAGTTTGCAGACACATGTAACAGACAGGACAAAAGGAAGTCCTGATTGGTTGTGTCTCTAAGTTGAGTGTACCTTTTGTGATAAATACTGTTTTTATTTTGTGATAAATAAATACCCAACTCCAGTTTACCAGAGGCAGTGGAGAATAGTAGAGGTTCAAGAGGCTGCTCTTGCCTGTGAATGGCCGCTGGCTGTTTGCGCTGGTGACTTTGGCCAACTGAACAGCATATATGATGCCAGTATATCTGCTGCCACCTGCCCAGGACTTACAGTAACAGATCATCAGATCCACCACCATAAAACCAGCACAAGACTGGGCCATTAGGTTGCGATCCTATACACCCGACCCCATTAAGCCCTCAATGGGGCTTACGTACGTTTGAGTAGACATGCCTAGGGTTGCACTATTATTCTGTTTCATCATGTATTTATACAACAAATGTCCTGTTTTCTTTTTTATATTTCTGTTTTCTGAAGACTGTTCCTTAAGATTTCTTGAGAATAAAGTTCATTGTCTGACACATTTTCAATGAACCAATATACTTTTCCCATGTTATTATGGTTATTTTATAAATTGTAATAAATATCACTCAGCTCTTGCTCTTGTGAAAACATAAAAATGTAGGTCATTTTGAATGAATGTATAAGATCATGCATTTAATAAAAAATAAAATGGTCAGTATTTCATATATTGCCATCCATATTTTATACTTCGCCAACAAGTTTTGACTCCCTAATTGTTTGCATGCTTTAATTGAATGGAATGTATATGGCATAAGTCAGGTCTTGGTTTTGTTTGTTTCTTGGAAAGCATATTTAAATGTCAATGATTACTAACAATGGAAGTTAATTTAACTGAAATTACATTGGGCCCTTGGCTTCTGCCAGGGCTGATCCTGCTTAGCTTCTTCAGGCAGGGCACTTGTTCAACCTCCAAACCACAATTCCTACCTTAAAGGTTACAGCAGTGGTTCTCAAACTGTAACCCACCAGTTCATGTAAAGGTTCCTCTGTCCCTTTAAGAGGTGGGGGGGAGAGGGCAGCGAGACGATCTTGAGGATCGTGTTGCTAAGGGGGGTGAGGGGGGGCTTTTTATTTACTTTCACTAACATAGGGCGCAGGGAGCCCTGTGCAGTCATCCACAGGGCTCCCTAATGCTTGCAACGTTGAGACATAATTGCGCACAAAGCACTTTCTCTGAAGAAGCAGTGGGGAGTGCTTTGTGCACAATTATGTCTCAATGTTCCAAGCATCAGGGAGCCCCACATAGGGCTGCACAGGTGTCCCCACACCTCCTGGAGTCTGCAGTAGCCCTATGTTAGTGAAAGTAATTAAAAAGCACCCCCCTCACCCCCCTTAGTGATGCGATCCTTGGGATCGCCTCACTGCCCTGACCCCTCCCCCACAAAAACTTACTTAGTGAGTAAATCTCCCTTAAAGTTTGAGAACCACTGGGTTACAGGTATCTTGTTGTCTTGAGTGCTGACTGAGAGCCCAATGCTGTGCTCAGCGGCTTGGTTTCATGTTGTCGAGCACTGTCGCAAATGTGCCGTAAAGCACATTTGCGAGCCTCACCACCGGGCTTCCATCTGTGCTAGCTCAGCACCAGCCAGTGCTGGGCTAGCGTGGGGTGGTCGCCCAGCTTCCATGGTTTGGCGGGTGGGGGCGGGGAGGAGGCATTTCAGGGGAGAGGCTGGCGGGGGGCAGAGAGAGGGTGGGGGAGGCATGCTGGGGCGGGCTGGAGGCGTGCTGGGGGAGGGAGGGAGGCGGGTCTGCGGAGCTCTGTTCTGCAGGATCCAAGGCACTCGTGTAGGACTCCGCACCCTACACGAGTGCCTTTACCTTACTGCCGACCTTTTGGTCGGCAATAAAGTGAGTAGCCCCATTGCAGGGCTGCTTTCCTTACCTGGGAGAAGGGGACGAAAGTCCCCTTCTCCTGAGGCGCCTCCTGCGGTAGCCCGGAAGGTGCAGGTTCCGGCAGCAGCCCTTCTCGATGCCGCCGAGCCTGGGTGCCCCGGGCAGCTCAGGATTAATAATAATAAAATAATAAAACTTTATTTTTATCCCGCCCTTCTCCCCAAAGGGACCCAGGGCGGCTAACAACATATAAAACAGATTAAAACATAATTTCACAACAGATAAAAACATATTAAAAATTGGGCTGTGAAACATCTGGTGGGCCTCTTTGTGATAAAGGAAGCTGGACTAGATGGGCCCTTGGTTTAATCCAGCTCTTCTTATGTTCTTCTGGGATAGGATTGGGCTATAGAAGTGCTTAAATTTGACTGGCAGGCGCCTAAGAGGTTTTTATTTGGACAAATGATTCAGAGCCCAGTCCAATCCAATTTTCAAGGGCCAGTACAGCTATGCCAATGGGGTGTGTGCTGCATCCTTTGGTGGGAAGGCAGTCACAAAGGCCTCTTCAATGTTAGGGAACATTTGTTCCCTTACCTCTGGGCTTCATTGTGACTGTACCGGTGCTGGAAAGTTGGATAGGATTGGGCCCTCAGGCTGCAATCCTATCTACACTTTCCAAGGAGTAAGTCCCATTGACTATAGTGGGATTTAGTTCTTGGACTCACAAGAATCTATGAGTATTGTTGTTGTCATTCTCAATATCATTTCAACACTACAGGATAGCTAAATCCTGTTAACATCCTCTAGCTGTCAAAGAGGCACCTTTTAAGTGACAAATTTCTTATATCAGTGTCTCACACATTTAGCACTGGGACCCACTTTGTAGAATGAGAATCTGTCAGGACCCACCGGAAGTGATGTTATGACCGGAAGTGACATCATCGAGCAGGAAAATTTTTAACAATCCTAGGCTGCAATCCTACCCACACTTACCCAGGAGTAAGTCCAATTTACTAACATTGTTAAAAGAATATACATTGTAGCTTGCTAAAAGTACAGACCTGTGACATTTTCCCAAATGTAGTCACATACCAGGAGAGCATTGGTTGGCAACCTTCAGTCTCGAAAGACTATGGTATAAGCCTACAGCACCCAGTATTCCCAAGCGGTCTCCCATCCAAGTACTAACCGGGCCTGACCCTGCTTAGCTTCTGAGATCAGATGAGATCAGGCACATGCAGGGTAACAGTTGCTGCTACTGTATTAAAATAAAATATTGAAATGAATGGGATCCCACCTGAAATTGGCTTGTGAGCCACCTAGTGGGTCCCAACCCACAGCTTGAGAAACACTGTTTTCTATATCACATCTTTTCCAGTGAAGGTTTGTTGGTGATTCTAATGTTTCTTTTCTTTAATTGCGATCCTGCTGGAACATGGAGCAATGTTCTTCTTCTTCACCATCCATCTCTAAATGAGTTCCAGTTTGTCCAGGTGCATCAAAACTGAAGGCATATATACCTGTTTAGTCCTGTTCAATTTGACTGATAATAAAAAGTACTGTCAGAACACAATGTTCTTGGTTTCAATATGGTAATCAGGAAAACATTCAAAAATTACTTGATCCAGTCCAGCATAATATCAGGAAATTCTAAAAGGCTGACCAGTGGCAATCCTAGTCCCTGTGCTGCCCAGAGCCAGGACTGTAGAATGCTACACCCCCCCCAATGAGTTGACTGTTTCCCCCCCCCCCCCCGGCCTTCTGAGGCCCCTGGAGGGCCTATAAATCTCACTTTCAGTTTTTGGGTGAAAACCAGAAGTAATGTTTTAGGGCCCTTAGAATGCCTTCTGAATCCAGGAAGACCTCCCTGGCCTTCAAAGGGCCTTTAAAGGGCCTTAAAACATCACTTCAGTCTTTACCTGAAAACTGGAGGTGCACTTTAAAAGCCCTCCAGAGGCCTCAGAAGGCTCAGAGGCTGCTTAGGGCCTTCTGCGGCCCTCCAAAGGCCCCTGGGTGGGGAAAGGAAGATGGCAGGGGTGAGGAAGGTGGCACTGCCCCCGCAGATGTGGCCCGGGACATTTGCCCCCCTTGATTCCACCTAGGTATAACAGGGAGCTGCCCCAGTTTGAGTCTGTTATTGACAGCAGCCCAAGTCAGGAACAGCTGAACTGCAGTTATCTGCCTCACTAATGACAAAATCAGGCAACTTTCAGTGTTAATGCTAACAAGAGGCTGAATTAATCCATAGGTCTTTTGTCAGCAATTGTCGTCATGCTTCTTAACCAAGCCACTCTTCAAGTGCATTCAGGACCACTGACAAAAGCCAGCTGAATACTCTACATGCTGGGAATTTGACCTTTCCCCCAATAGGAATAAATCTAACTTAAAAAAAAAAAAAAAAAAAAAAAAGCCCAGCTCTTGTCTTAACATATTTATCAGTTGCCTGACTACATACAGTCACAACTTGGAAGGCTGGTTGCTTATAATTTGTTTTCATATGCATTACATTCTTTTGAAAGAAGCCAAAGCAATAATTATCACATATTCATCATTTAAGGTACTGTGCACAATGTGATAAGGACTTAGCTAATTGAGAAGAGACAGATTTCTGAGCATGCAAACTGGTTTCTCCAGGAACTCACAACACAGCTATGAAAAAGCACAGCCACCCATTCTTTATGTGAAAAGTGTTGTGATAGGAAAGTACTCTGTATACTTCAATTGTCTTAGTGTGGCTTACCAAGCTGAACCCAAGGAGAATTCAGTACCATGCTGCTTTCTGTGGAGCTTGTAGTAAGTACACTGTGGTTGACAGATTCAGCACAAAGGTGCTAAATCTAATGAATAGTACTGTAGATCCAGCTGCAAGTAAAGATGCTGGCTTAGGATTTTACAACTTGGCTTGTGGCCACAATCCTTGGGTGTTAGTCTTTTAAACTTTATGTTTTGACAACAGTGTGCTGGTTAAAATGCGTGCATCATCTAGCCAATGTTAAAGATGTCTGGGGCCCTGTGGTGGGGCGGTACCATCAGCAGTTTTTGAGGTGATGAATTATCAAGTGATGTTATAATCACGAGCAATACTTGGGAGGGGAAAACCAGTTTGGTGTGTACTTTCAGAAGTAGGCTACCTCAGAATGCCAGGTGCAAGGGAGTGGCACCAGGATGCAGGTATCGTGTTGTCTTGTGTGCTCCCTGGGGCATTTGGTGGGCCACTGTGAGATACAGGAAGCTGGACTAGATGGACCTTTGGCCTGATCTAGCAGGGCTTTTCTTATGTTCTTATGAAAGGTCAGGAAGAACTGAAAAAAGGGAAAATGTCAGATGAGAACTGAAAAAGAGATACTTCAAGAGGTGCATTCAAAACAATGTGTGGAAGTTTAATATGTTTTGAGCTAGATGACTAGCCTTCAGGAGCAATTAAACCAGTTTCATTAGGATCAGTTGTTGGCAACCTTCAGTCTCGAAAGACTATGGTATCGCGCTCTGAAAGGTGGTTTTGGAACATCGTCTAGTGTGGCTGAAAAGGCCAATCCGGGAATGACAATTCCTTCCACAACGGGAGCAAGTGCAGTCTGACCCTGGTCTGTCTCCCTGGCTATGGGCCTTCCTTCTTTGCCTCTTTGCCTCAGACTGTTGGCCAAGTGTCTCTTCAAACTGGGAAAGGCCATGCTGCACAGTCTGCCTCCAAGCGGGCCGCTCAGAGGCCAGGGTTTCCCACTTGTTGAGGTCCACTCCTAAGGCCTTCAGATCCCTCTTGCAGATGTCCTTGTATCGCAGCTGTGGTCTACCTGTAGGGCGCTTTCCTTGCACGAGTTCTCCATAGAGGAGATCCTTTGGGATCTGGCCATCATCCATTCTCACGACATGACGGAGCCAACGCAGGCGTCTCTGTTTCAGCAGTGCATAAATGCTAGGGATTCCAGCACGTTCCAGGACTGTGTTGTTTGGAACTTTGTCCTGCCAGGTGATGCCGAGAATGCGTCGGAGGCAGCGCATGTGGAAAGCGTTCGGTTTCCTCTCCTGTTGTGAGCGAAGAGTCCATGACTCGCTGCAGTACAGAAGTGTACTCAGGACGCAAGCTCTGTAGACCTGGATCTTGGTATGTTCGGTCAGCTTCTTGTTGGACCAGACTCTCTTTCTGAGTCTGGAAAACGTGGTAGCTGCTTTACCGATGCGTTTGTTTAGTTCGGTATCGAGAGAAAGAGTGTCAGAGATCGTTGAGCCAAGGTACACAAAGTCATGGACAACCTCCAGTTCATGCGCAGAGATTGTAATGCAGGGAGGTGAGTCCACATCCTGAACCATGACCTGTGTTTTCTTTAGGCTGATTGTCAGTCCAAAATCTTGGCAGGCCTTGCTAAAACGATCCATGAGCTGCTGGAGATCTTTGGCAGAGTGGGTAGTGACAGCTGCATCGTTGGCAAAGAGGAAGTCACGCAGACATTTCAGCTGGACTTTGGACTTTGCTCTCAGTCTGGAGAGGTTGAAGAGCTTTCTGTCTGATCTGGTCCGGAGATAGATGCCTTCTGTTGCGGTTCCAAAGGCATGCTTCAGCAGGACAGCAAAGAAAATCCCAAACAAGGTTGGTGCAAGAACACAGCCCTGCTTCACGCCGCTTCGGATGTCAAAGGGGTCCTAAAGTGCTGCAAAGAGATCATCATCACTGAGCTGCATGAAATCCTCTGTCTCTGCTGGAGAGAAGGAGGAGTACCTCAAGACATGAGGGATGCAAACATCATCACGCTATACAAGAACAAGGGTGACAGGGGTGACTGCAATAACTACTGTAGCATCTCTCTCCTTAGCATTGTAGGAAAGTTGTTTGCCCGAGTTGCATTAAGAGGCTCCAGGTACTTGCAGAGAGTGTTTATCCAGAATCACAGTGCGGATTCCGAGCCAACAGGTCCACCACTGATATGGTATTCTCCCTTAGACAACTGCAGGAGAAATGCAGGGAACAGCGACAGCCACTCTTTATAGCCTTCATAGATCTCACGAAGGCCTTCGACCTGGTCAGCAGGGATGGCCTCTTCAAGATTCTCCCCAAGATTGGATGTCCACCCAGGCTCCTCAGCATCATCAGATCCTTCCACAAGGACATGAAGGGCACTGTTGTCTTCGATGGCTCCACATCAGACCCCTTTGACATTCATTAGGATACAATTGAAGAAATTTCACGTCGTCTCTGAAAGCACCGCAGATATTCTCCTATTAAGTCAGTCTCACAGGTAAGTTGAGGGCAGATTTTGATCCAAAATTATGGCATTTTCTATGACCCTCAGTTAGGTCAGGGGTTAAACTTAGGGGGTGTCTGTCTATAGTTTTGTCTGATTTTACCCAAGACCAGATCCTGAAAAATAACCTGCCAGTAATTGCTACCTAAGAACTGTACAGTCTCTAGTTTCTTAAAAAATATAGTAAAAGATCATAAGATACATTTTTATTCTTTAACTTATTAAATTCTGGTCTTCACAACCCTTTTGTAAACACTATCAGAGTCAGTGCATGTTAACAACATACCAGTAGAACAGTGGTTCACAAACTGGGGTACATGTACCCCCAGGGGCACTCAACAGGACCTTTAGGGGTCCTTGAAATAGAATTAAATGACAGAAAAAAGCAAGTACTGCTCCAGAATGCCTTACAGAGCCAGCAAGGCAGGAAGGGAGGTAGCTAGTTGGCTGTGAAAGCCCCACCAATAGCTAATTTTTGGTCATCAGTTCATGTATGAACCAGTGATTGAAAACCAGCACAGTAAAAAAGCTGAAACATAATATGAAAAGTGATCAATCACCAAGAATTTCTCAGGACACTTCTGGCGCAAAACAGTGCAAAGGCATAGTCTTCAGTTCTTCAAACATATACAAAGAGAAAATGCTGCAATGAATACATGAAGTTTTGGTTTTCGTATGGAGGAGAGGAGGGCTTATATTATTCATATTAATTACAAAAATTTTCATATCTACTCAGAAGCAAGTCCCATTATAGTCAATGGAGCTTACTCCCAGGCAAGTGTGGACAGGACTGCAGTCTGAGCCCCAACCTAAGTATATCTACTCAGAAATAAATCCCATTATAGTCAGCGGGACTTATTCCCAGGTAAGTATGGACAGGATTCAGTTCAGTTCAGTAAGACCTTTATTGGCATAAAATACAGAGAAAGAACAAAACAAAACAAGAATATACAAAGACAACACAACACAACATAAGCATAAACATCAGTCGCTGCCCAGAGTCCCAGGGCTCTGCCTGGCTATTACCCCAGATAAAAAGGAAGCGACATTATCCAGAGTCTCAGGATCAGGTGTGGAAAGGAGAAACTGAAGCATGGTTGAATCCTCCCAGCCCTGCATCCTAGCTAACAATGGACCTAGATATTTCTTGTGTGACGCATCATGTAGCGGGCAGTAAAAAAAGGTATGCATTAAAGTCTCAACGCAATCCCTACCATGCTTGCATTTCCTCTCTGAGTAGGGGATACCGCTGAACCTGCCCGTTAACAAGGCTGATGGAAGAGCGTTACACCTTGCCAGTGTGAAAGCTCTCCGGGCCTGTGGGCACACCAGGTGGTAAAAGAAGGAGGCCGGTTTCCCAAAACTGACTGGAATATGAAGATGGAGTGGAGAACATGTGGTTCTGGCGGCACTAAACAGCTCTTGTTGTTCGATATCCAGAATTCTTCCTTTGACAATTCTGTAAGCTGCATCACAACCAATCATACCTAACTCTGCAGTGTTATGGACAGGATTGTAGCTTAGTACTGTCATGGGGAATTAACCCTCCCCCCCCAGTAAGGTCCCCAGCTAGCAGCCAGCCCCAATCACAGCACTCAGGAAGGAAGGGGCTCAGAGGAGCACCCTCGCTTGCCTGTCCCTCCAACAAATGGGCTCCTTCATCCCTATTCCGACCACCACACCACAGGATCCCTTCAGTCACTCCCTCCTGCTTGCGTGGCCCTCGCTGCCAAAACAGATTCCTAAGGCGTCATGCAGTGCCAGAAAGCAAGGAGGGGAAGATCATCCTCCTTATCCCAAGGCACTCCAACAGGACCTGCTGGCTTCCACAGGCTCTGGAAGACTGGAGCCTCGATGAAGAGCTAAGTGTATCCATTGGGAACATCTGTCGCCGCCTTGCTGCTGCAAGTCAAGCCACACCGTGCTGAAATGGAGCACAGGCCCACCAGCCAGGCCTGAGGCAGGGAACTCCAAAGAAGGCTCCTGCCTCTACAAAGCCCAGAGGATCGATTGAGGAGTAACAGTCCCCCTCAGTCTGCTCCTCATCTTCCGCCCACACACCCCAATTGCAACCTCAGAGATAAGGTGAGGTAATGATCTAAGCATCAGTTATTTTCAAAAATTTCTTGCCCTATAGGCAAATATCTATGGTAATTGGAATGATTCCTTTAGCTGTCACTTAAGGAAACTATTCAGTTGTCTCTGAGGAAGATATATCTAACTGGAAATGTTACTATAAGCCCAATCCTACGGTCACCTTGTGCTGAGGGAATTCGAGTTCCGGCAGTGCAGAGCACTTTCCAGAAGTGTGAAAACTAGGCCACTGTCATACTTTGCTGGGTCACTAGTGCAAATGGTGAGC
The DNA here is from genome assembly GCF_035046505.1 of Tiliqua scincoides. Lineage (NCBI taxonomy): Eukaryota > Metazoa > Chordata > Lepidosauria > Squamata > Scincidae > Tiliqua > Tiliqua scincoides. The sequence goes on along the minus strand of NC_089824.1, from coordinate 36,548,447 downwards.
AGAGTGGCATATATAGCCATGGCTCCGTGATGCCCTGGTAACTTGTCAGCGGAGGTAGGCTGTGGGAAGGGGGAGAAACAGGATGTTCTGGGGAAGGAACTGGGGGCATGTTGTGGGGGAGGGGATGCAGCCACAGTTGCAGGCACTGGATCCTATCCCCCTTTTTAGACTGCCCCACTCCCTTGCTCTCCTGAGGCTTACACCAGCAGTATAGCTGATGTAGGAGACCCAGAGGCCGTGGGGGGGGGGGGGCTATGTGTCAGCATGGCAGGTGATAGGATTGGGTTTTGGATTTTTATTCTGGTAAGTGCATTGCAGTTATTGCCCTCAGCCATTTTGTTCAACAAAGGACCTCTCCTAAGATGTCCTCTTCTCTTTGTTCCCAAAGATGACCTCAACTCTTCCTGGCTATTGCTGCGATTGCCACATACTTAGCTTAGTGTTGATGCCACTTACATCAACAGAACTTCCTACAGTTCCCTTCTCTGCCATCCTTTCTTCACCAACCTTCTGGTTCCCTGTCCTTCAACCAGGAGTCAAGGGAAGGTCATGGACCAAAGGCCTATGGCAACTAGAGGGCCCATCTGCCCACAGTGACATCTAAACTGTTACTTCAATGGTGGTATACAGCACCATCAAGGAGTTGACAAAAGGGGCCCAGTGCATGGATTTGGCCAAGGACCCCCACCAGCAATTTTTCACATTTTTATACCACACTCTCTCCAAGGTCTCAGGATGCTGTACATAGTTTTCTCTTTTTGTCCTCACAACAACCCAATGAGGTAGGCAAGAGATATTGGCCAAGGTCACCAGGAAGTTTTGTGGCTGAGCAAGGATTTGAACCTGGATTTTCCAGATATAAATTTAAAACCAAAACCACTACACCATCCTGGCAACCTGGTGCCAGCAATCAACATGTTTTTAAGAACACTCCATCTCCAGAAGGACTATTGATACTGAACAATCATCCAGTTATATCTTTATTTTTAAATATACTGAGAATTCTTGGTGTAGTCACTTGGTATGGAGTCTATATTTGTATATAAGCACAAGATGTTCACACTGCTTACATTTTTTTTGAAAAAGTGTTTCCGTCATGTCATTAAATTGTACAAACAAAATTTCAAGAAAAAAAATACAGGGTTGGGAGACAGCTACTGAATTCTGAGAAAGGAAAAATCCCTGGATCAGCATGCAAGAAATTGCTTCCACCACCAGAGAGCACCACAACATTATTATGGATTGAAGACATTGATGTTGCCAATGAATCCCTTACCACAATCATGTTAGATGCAGTGGACGGCTAAGTCTTGAAGCCTTTACTTTATTCTGAGAACAAGAAGATGTAGGTCCCCTACATCTTCTTGTTCTCAGAATAACCATGCATTAACACGCACATTTTCAAAGGCCTGAAATAAAGTTTATGTTAATTATCACCATCCTTTTACTAAGTTGAACAGCTCTGATTTGTTGATTCCCAACAGGAATTCCTTGAGATGTGACTTGGCATTTGCCAGGTGAAGCTCCCCAGCACCTGATCTGACATGTTTGTGTGTCCAGAGCTCATTTTAGGGGGATCTTTGGCAAACTTCATGCCCCCCCTCCTGCTTGCCTGCCCCCTGAAGAGTCTCTCAGCCCCTACTGCACTAATGGCTGTGGCCACAAATGTGGTCTCAGAGATCAGCAGGGCGCTACTTTGGCAGCTACCCAGTGACATGGACCTCTGATGTCAGCCCTGTTGATGCCTTGATAAAAGCCACTTAATATCAGATGTTTTGGTGCCTCAGGCAGAAAGTTCAAATGGCACCCCCACTTAGTGAAGAATGGAAAATTTGCTATTCATTCATGGTATGCAAAAATGTGCTGACTGAAAAGGACCCTCATTGGCCCTGACTGTAACTGCCAAAGTGTGTCCTGAATCAGCAGGTGAATTACATTTATGTCTTTTGCTTATGTCTGCAAGTTGAGCTGCCACTAAAGGCACAGTGGTCGAAACCAGTAAGACTTTTTATTCATTTTGTAAACTGTGCTTATCCTGCACCCTAAGTAGGGCCTTCAGAGAGGCATACAAATTGCATATTAAACAATATGAAAACTATAAAGCAAACTGTTTCAGCAAAGCATCAAAGCATTATCAGAGGTGAGCCCCCCCCCCCCAAAAAAAACCCCCACACAAAAAAGTCCTTTTTTTTTTGCATAAAAACTGAAATGGATTGCTGATTCTCCAGGCTCAGGGAGTTCCGCTACACAGAAGACCTCTGTTGGCAACCCTATGTGGAACTTTAGGAAAAATCTGAAGATCAATGAACTGGAATTCTGTCTTGAATCTTGATCAGTTTGGGCAGGGCTGGCCCATTCATGAGGCCAACTGAAGTAGTCGTTGAGGCATTTATCGCTTATCTCTGTCCATCTAGTTGCCTCTGTCCACCTATTTGCCTCCACCGCTCCTCCTTCTCCTTCCTCTGTCTGGACTGAAAAGGGAAAAAAAGACAGAGAAAATGGGGAGGAAAGGAGAGTGCTGACCAAGCACATGGAACATGGAAGGAGCACATACAGGCACATCATTGGATAAGGGGCCAGAGCAGCTGACATGCCACATCAGGCATCAAGAGGCCTTGGGCTAGTCCTGAGTTTGGGTCAGCTGCCTGCACTGTACATGCAAAGAGAGAACAAGAAAAGGTTTTCTGTGTTGGGGTCTGATGATGTCATAAGATTGCTAACCCTTGAGAAATGACAGGGGGAATCTGATATCAGGGAGGATCCCAGCAGCAGCCACCATATAATCAGAGATTAATCTTTGGTGTTAATTCACCCCAAAGCAAAAACTGGGAGAAGCAGGGTCATTTGGGACAAACTGGCAGCTATATAATACTGCTTAAAATTACACATGTCTTTTCTTGAACAACAATCAGGTCCAGAGATGAACAATCCAACTTGGAGGTTAATTCTTTGACATTCTCCCGCCAAAAATACCTCCCTGCTCCATATTTGCCCTCAAATATGCTATTTTCAAAGGGTCACCTTGGGCTTGGGAGAAGGGAGAGAATTGTTGCCGGGATAAAAGGCTGGCTCCTCTGCCCATCCTCTGGACTGTGGCCTTGCCCGCAGCTGCCCACGGCTGCTTTTTGTTAGGAAAGGTTAGTTTATGGTCTTAAGCTTGCTTGTTACATAATACATTTATTGTAATGTGTAGTTTGGCTCAGATGTACTTTGTAGCAAACTTTTGGGCGAACTGCTGTTCGCCTTTAAAAAAAACAAAAAACCCTGCCGTGTGTGAGATAAAGATTTGTACATAGTACAGCGTCTCATGATGCTCACATTCTAATTAATGCCTTCGTGGAAGGTGCTTGCTATTACTGGCTCTGTCACAGCTGACAGGCCTGCAGATTGAGGGAGGCAATGTTGATGTAGTGTATGGCTGTTTTGTGGCTTTCCCGTTTGAAAGGGTATATTAAGGTTGGATCCAGATTACCAATGTTTAACCTGGCAGCGGGATGGGGTGGCCGCTAAAACAAATATTGTGTCATTAATATAGCACTCTCCACAAATGAGACTGGCGACATATAATGCTGTGTCTGTGGATATATTCAAATTGCATGGTGGGTCCTTAACTAACCCTATTCTGCCGAGATAGACCCATCTCTTGAATACTGAAGCACAGCAGAATGAGTTAAGGCTGTATTTTTAGCCTTAACTCTATATTCACTAGAATTTGTGGTTTCCAATTAGATTCTTAGTGGACTCAAGATTTTCTGTGGTTCCGTGGAAAGTACATGCTTTTTAATTTCAGCTTGTTGAACAGTTTTTGTTTTTGTTTTACCATGTTACTATTAAAAATGGGGGCTTGCTTCACATCTATCCAAGCTGACATGATAAACCATAATCACACAGTTTAGTACTGCAGATTACATAGTTGTATGCGCTAAAGAATGGATCTTGACCCTGACAATCTCTTTAGAGAGCCACTTAAGTTCTTATGCTACAATATAATGTGTTATCTCAAAGAAAACCACAAAGCTACTGCAGTAAGAACCCCACAAACAACCTGAATGTTAGAAGTTAGAAAGAGAACATTCTCATGCTGTAGTTGATCTATAAAAGTGTATTATATTTTTAAGGCCAAAAGTAGCTCCTTCTCTGTTTTGAACTTCATGTACAGTATATTATATATGTTACAAGTTGGCATTTACTAGCTACATTGCTGAAAAAACTCTTTCTTTTATTAAAGCAGTGGTTCTCAAACTTTTTAACCCAGGACCCACTTTTTAGAATGACAATCTTTTGGAACCCACTGGAAGTGACGTCACTAACCTGGAAGTGATGTCACGACCAGAAGTGACATCATCAAGCAGGAAAATTTTTAACAATCCTAGGCTGTGAAAGTAGCCTGTTAAAAGTACAGATCTTCCCAAATGCAGTCACATACCATAGTGGCATCAAGTCTAATATACGAAAAATAAAATATTGAAATGAATGAGGACCCACCTGAAATTGGTTCGCAACCTAGCTAGTGGGTCCTGACTCACAGTTTGAGAAACAGTGTGTTGCAGAAAAGGAGGAGCGGTCCCCAGTGGACAATCTTATAGGACTCTGGTCAACATTATATCATCATCTTTGAGTATTATTTTTTAAACTGTTATTTCTTTTTCTGAACACAAAACATGAAGCAGTAATATTGTAACACAATATTCAATGACAAAGGCTGTGGAATCTCCTACAAAGGTGTGCAACTGGTCCCCCTGGCTAGGAGAGGCTGCAGTGTATCTGTTTCATTTTGTCTTTGATGCGCTGTCTAATTTGCTACTTTTCTAGCTGGATGACATGGTTCATCTTCATATTTTCATCTATTGTATTGGCCAGGTTCAGACACCACTTAAATGCCATAAGCTATTTTTCCTGAGCCAGTTATAGCCTCAGTTCCATAGGCAGGCCTATCCATGCATCAATTACAAACATGGTTGCATTCATCATTCCCTAAAAAGATCTATAGCAGTGATTTTCAATCTTTTACATCTCATGGCACATTGACAAGGCACGAAAATGGTCAAGGTACACCACCAGATTTTGACAATTGACAAAGCACACCATGCTGCCAATGGGGGCTCACATCTCCCATTGGCCCTATTAATAAAAGACCTTCCCCCAAATTCCTGTGGCTCACCTGTGGACCACTTGTGGCACACCAGTATGCTACAGCACAGTGCTTGAAAATCTATAGACATACCCTGAGATACGCCCATTTAGTTTACAAGGTCAGGGTTGGGAACCTGAGTCAGGTGACTAGAGTCCGAGTCACAGAAGGATTTTTTTTTTTTTGCTGACTTGTGTACACTTGAGTTAGGCATGTCAATGACTCCGGCACTGACTCAAGTCTGAGGCCACTGACTCAGAAATGAGTCCCCATGCAGACTTGAGTCTATCTGTGTCTGGGTGTGCTTACTTACTTTTTTTTGTGGTGTGAAACACCTTGTGGGGCCATCATTCAGACTGGGCAAGCAGTGGGAAGTTCCAGCCAGGAGGAAAGGAAGGGTTAATGTTTTGCTTTTGTGCTGAGCAGGAGGTAGTGGGTGGTGGTGGGAGCAGGCTCTTTTGTCCATCTCTGAAGGAACCAATGATCATTGGATGGTTTTTTCCTCTGAACGAGTGAGGGGAGAAGGCGGGGGAAAGGCAGTTCCTAGCTATCCAGGAGAAACTCATGGCATGACTCCAGCAGATTCATTGAATGACCACAATGGGACTACTTCTGCGTAGAGCTGCAAAGGTTCGGATCATACTGGTAAGCCTCCCAGTGGCTGCACATGATCCCCTTCCTCTTGCCACTTCTGCCCTCGCTCTCATGCAGTTTGTCCCACCCCCTCCCACCTTGTATACAAATGGGATGGGGACATCAGGGGAGTCTCCAAGACATACACAGACACCCCGGCAGCAGCTCTGTTTTTTTCTGCAGAGCCGTTGCTGACATTTTTACTAAAAAGTCTTGGGACTTGAGTCTTTTAGAGTTCCCAAAACAATCTGGGCAACTTGGAAAGTCCACCCGTTAAGGCTCGTTTCGAGTCAAGTTAAAGGGGGCAGAGACTCTTATATTTTCCCATTACAAAGTATAATAATCACTAAAAGGCTCAGTGGATTGACAGTGTTTCACTGCCATCTATTGGATTTAAAAGGAAGAGAATTGTACCCAAAAGTACATTGTCTCTGAGCTAGCCCCAGAGGCTGAGGGGAAGGGGGGGGGGAGGCAGACAAAACAGGCCAAGTTGTTTTGCTGTCTTTTCTTGGTCTAAATTTCTGATGGTTACTCTTTGCCAGGTTTTTAGTTCATCATTCTTCAAAGATGAGAAGTCTTGGTAACTTCACATGGAAGTCTGCATTGTCTTACAAATATTGGTTCTACTAAAACTTTCTTTCTTTCTTTCTTTCTTTCTTTCTTTCTTTCTTTCTTTCTTTCTTTCTTTCTTTCTTTCTTTCTTTCTTTCTTTCTTTCTTTCTTTCTTTCAATGCCATTGCCTGACTTATTTTACTTTATTTAGTATTTAAATTCTGTTTTATCTCTGTGTTTTATATACTGTATGTACATGGAGAAAATACACTCACTGTTTTCACATTTCTCAAGGTAGTGTACAATTAAAAGCATGAAAACTAAAAAGAAAAAACCTAAAGCTATCACAAGAGATGTGGTATCTAATAGGAAAGATGATGTCACACAGCAGATGAAATGTCTGGGTTCTTGTTTTCCTCCCCCTTACTGACTGTGGCATGGTGGTGGGATCTGTTTACACAGACCCCTTCTTTAAACATTACAGTTCATTATGGTGTTCCTTGATTTTGAAAGGATGTTGTTTTTGGCATTTCCCCACTAAAATTACTATGGGAATATTATAAACTGTTAAAGTAGCAATGTGAGTGAGAGTAATACGAGCTGTAAGTGAATGTAACTGAATCATCCATCCCCAGCCTTAACACATTAACAGTCCAGCCCGTAAGTCACTTATACAGACATAGCTGGAATGTAGCCAACAAGGTTCTATTCGGTCCTAGTCACTTGTTAAAATTTGTAAGCCTGCCAGCACTATGCACATTTTGCTGAAAATAACACATCTAAATAACAGCCCAATCTTGAGCTGCCTGGCACGCGGCTACCAAAACGGCTACCACGGGATACTGAGCACACTGGGCAGCTGCCAGCAACACCTTTTGTTCCCTTTCTCTTGGTAAGGGAAGTAGCCCTGCAATGGGGCTATTCAATTCTGTGGCAGCTCTTGAGCCAGCACAGAATCAAGGAATCTTGTGTCAGGTCACATGACCTGACATCAGGCTCTGGATCCGGCAGAGCTCAGCTCTGCCAATCCCGCCCCACTCTCTCCCCCGCCACGCCTTCTCCTACCCTCCGGCTGCCCCAGAATGTCTCCTCCCTGCCTCCCCCTGTGCCATCTTACCTTTCCATCACCTGTCACTTTGCACAGAGCACCGGGCGACGCGGTCCACGGGCCCAGTGCTGGAGCTGGCTCAGTGTGGGCTCACGATGGGCTAGCTCTGGTGCTGCACCCACAGTAAGCCTTGCAAATGTGAACCTTACAGCAGGTTTGCAACAGTGCTCGCTGGCAATGAGCTGGTGCACATGGGTCTGGATTGGGCCCTAAGTGAGCATAAGATTGGGCAGTGAGTCAGTTTCAAGCCATGTCTTTTCATGTAATAAGAATCTAGTTTTCACTGATTGCAAACCTGTGTCTGGGCTGTACCACTGCAGGTGGGGTCTCCCGTGATTGAAAGCTCTCACATGCAATCCCTCCTGCAGAAAACTAGATGTTAGGAAAAAGTTATTCTAGATTCTCATTGACACATTCCTTTCCTGTGATTTGGTTTTGTATTGAGGAACATTCAAGTCTGTGAGTGCCCACTGATATTCTGAAGTGGTAAGCCAAGACACAGGTTTACCACTCTAGTGAGTACAGGGTACTTGTAAATTGTAGGTAGATGAATAAGGATTCAATAAGGGCTGCTGCCGGGCTCTGTGTGTGTGTCGGAGCTCTCTTTGAAGACTCCCCTGATGTCCCCAGCAACCTGTAAAGAGGACAGGAAGAGATGGAGAGACTGAGTGAGAGCCGGGGCAGAAGTGGCAAGAGGGAGGAGGAGAGTCACGAGCCGCAGCTGGGAGGTTTACCAGGACAACCTGATCCTTGCCAGCCCTACTCAGAAGTAATCCCACTGTAGCTAGTCATTCAATGAGGCTTGTTCCCCCAAGTAACAACAGAAGCAAAAACCATGAGGTTGGAAAGCAGAATCTACAGAAGAGTTTTATCCTGCCTCCCTGGGCTTTTGCAACCAATTGTAAGGCAAGAACCCCTTGGGCTCTGCCTCCTGCTCTTCCTCAGCCAATAAAATTATACAAATACTCATAGTTGGACCTTTGGTTCCTTCCTTCCTATCAGAGATGGAGAAAAAGAGCTGCCTCCTTCCTCCTACCTGATTCATTAAACCTTCCCTGCCTCCCAGCTGGAACTCCCTGCTGCTCGCTGGTCAGAATGATGGCCCCATGAAGCTTTCCATGCCACGAAAACAGTAAGAAGGCACCCCCATACACAGGCAGACTCGAGTCAGCACACATGGGGATGAGTGCTGTCGGGGGGGGGGGGGCTGACTCAAGTTTTTTTCTGAGTCTTCCACGCATGCAACTCACGAATTGCTGAGTCACCCAAAATCATGCATTTTTGCGACTCCAGTCAAAGTTACTTGTCTCTCACTGGTTTCTTTTACCTAAGCAATGTCCTTGTAATTTGCCTTTTCTTCTTGGATAATGCATGGGCATCCAAGGACTGGCTTTCACTATCTCCATCCTTACTATGTAATGGTTTTGAAACAAAGCCCAGGTGAAATAAACTTGCCTGGCTTTTTTTTAAAAAAAACAATTTCTCTTTTTTCTTTCCTTTTCTGTACACCAGGCTTATATTTGGACTCCATACTGTTAATTTCATCTTCAAACAATGCCAAAACACACGTTGACTTGATCCAATGCCATGTGTTCAATTTACACACACACACTAAACGAGAGGAAGTGTGTTCAATTAACACACACAGTAAACTAGAAGAAGGGGTGGAGTTTACTACTGGGGCCTAGGAATTCTGTGTACTGCCCTGGATTAGTTACTACTGGGACCTAGTAGTTCTGGTCTGAAGGTGTAAGTTTGAGTTTCCCATGTTTGAATTGTACTAATACAGTACGTCTTGGTGCTTATGGCGAAGACCTGGACTGCATTTCCGCTATAGCTTTAATCCACTTACAATGCACTTCTATTCCCCCATGGATGTGAGGGTGGGGGGGACACAAAGAATGAAGGGACTGTAGCTTGTTAAGGAATCTGTAAGCTGTTAGAGCTACCATTGACAAACTATGGTCTCCAGAATGCATTGGGGAAAGACGTGTATTGAAAGTGCATAAGAACATATCATAACAAGAGCCCCACCGGTTCAGGCAAAAGGCCCATCTAGTCCAGCTTCCCACATCTCACAGTGGCCCACCAGATGACTCAGGGAGCACACAAGACAACAAATATTTGAATCCTGTTGCCATTCCCTTGCATCTGGCATACAAATATAACCTACTTCTAGAACCAGGAGGTAGTGATTAAGGGCGCAATCCAAACCTGCGCTGGAACAGGCAAGCCAGGAAGCTTGTGCTGCATCCAATGCAGGTTCGTTGGCTGCAGCGGCTCAGCCGGGGGCAAGGGAAAGCTCTTCCCCTTACCCCTGGGTAAGGGCTGCTCGCCCCAATGGGTCTCCTCGGGCCTGCTCCACCTCTGGAGATGGCGCAAGTCCGAGGAGAGCAGAGCGGCTTGAAGCCACTCTGTTCTCTGCAGGGATGGGGGTTGCGATCCAGCATAACTGCCAGGTCCCAGCCCTGCCCCTGGCTCCCCATGCGCCTGTCCCCGGGGCCGCTCATCACCCGCCCTCCCCCCGCCCAGAAATGCCCCCCTCCCGCCTCCTCCCTGCTCCCCCATGCCTACCATTGCTGCTTGTGTCGGCGCAGGCGCGGAAGCCGCCGCGGAGGCTTCTGCCTGCCTCCGCGCATCGGCACATCCACATGCTTTACAGCACGTACTTTATGGCATGTTTGCAACCCTCCCAGGGGACTTATGCTGGCCTATGTGTCAGTTAGGAATGCGCCCTAAAGTGGATTAAAGCTGTAGTGGAAATGCAGCCCAGGATAGGATGAAATTGAGGCACCCAAATTTAATTGTAATACACTTGTACTGTATAGATTGGCCCAGGCCCCCTGGAAGCCTGGGCACAAGTGATTTTGCCCTACCCCATTTCTCAGGCCTGCTTGGTGCAATCTATCAGTTTCAGCTTTATATATATTGGTAAGGTGCAGCTGATTTTTCAGATGACTGGAATAGCCGACCTGGTCATTATTGGGCATCCCATAAATGGTTTAAAGAAAGCAAAGATTTCTTCATTTTGCATAAATGAAGAACATGGTACAGTTTTTCAACCCAATACTAGGTCTACTAGCATATATCCACATGGTAGCAGCTCCACCATTCTGTGGAGAGCTGCCAAAGTCACGAAACCCAGAGGGCCTCATTCTTCCAGTGGAACTTGACCGGCCTGCCATCTGTGGTTTTTGGCTGGTGGCAGGGTTCAATTGGGGCAGGGAGCAGAGCAGTTTAGGGTGGGTGGGGTGAATCTCAGTAGCAGTGGTACATGCTGAATTCAATGCTCCCTATCCTAGCCTGTACCCACCCCTTTTGGCATACCAGCCAGAGTGGCATAGATCTGAGTATGCCCATTGGGAACCATGGAGCAGCCAAGAAAAAAAATTCTTTACTTACCTCTCCTGGCCAGACTGATCCCTGGCCAGTCTACAGCATGCAATGGATGCTGCACACTACAGGCCAGCAGAGGATAGGATTGGGCCATTAAAGGTCCTGCTCACATACATACCAAATGTGTAATATGCAATTCATGATGGCAAACATTTCTCAGGAGTGCTCCCCATGGCAGTTAAATAGAAAACACTTTCTGTTCACTAGAGCCAATGGGTCAGTTTGGGCCAAGGTAGCTTGAGTCTCCTATTAAACGTTAAGTGCGTCTCTGAAACTTTAAACAAAATGTGGGGGTGGAATGTGGCAGAAGTGCAGGAGATTTTCTAAAACTTTTGTCCAAGAAGTTTCATAATACTTCGTAAAGTATGGAGGCACAATGGTTCTGCTTCAACTGGTAAGCTCCTCTAAGCATCATTTCTGGGAAAAGCACTAGATGCAGGCAACTGATTGAAAGCTAACGGCGTAGGTGTCTTTTTCCTGTGGAATACTTGCTATATTTTGATCTCATACAAGTGTTTAACCTGGCAATGTGTTGTTGGCTTAGCACTGGTACTGCCTGTATTTAGAAATTTCAGCTCCAAATTTCAGGGGGAAAAAACTTGCTTATTCCCAAAAGGAAAGCACAAAAAGAGCCAACGTTTTAGAGCAGAAATCGTAGATATGACAATAGGGGTTATTATTGCCGATTCACTCCTCTGATATATTTCTGGGTTGTATAATGACAGCCTGTAAGAAAAGCGTTGATTCACACTTTGGCCCCCATCCAGCTCAACCTGAACTTTCAAGGTTGTTTCAATGCTGCTCAGTCCCCGTTGGTTTCCTCGGGCTTCTTTTTCTTCTTGGCACTATATTTCTTATTTTTCCATGCCCTCCCAATCCTCAGCCACCTTCACCTACACTGTCATGAAAGCCAACTGACTGGGTGCCCCACACAGTTTTGTTTACAAGCATCAATGACTTGGTCATTGTGATTTTGTTTTCAAAATGATGTGGTTCACCAAGGCCAATAGGATTAAATGGTAGTGTGACAATGAGGCTGGGCACTGTAAGAGCAAAGAAGGAAAACGACAAGGGAAAAAGAAGTAATCCGATGGGTCTTGCGCAGGCGAACTACTTAATGGATTGTGACCTTCTTCCTGGCTTGTAATGATGAACCTTTGAATATTTTCTTTTGCTTGCTTCATTGTAAAATTACGTTTCTTGCTTAACTAAAAAAAAAAAAAAAAGACTGCCAATGGCTAGGAAAGTAGCTATAACAGTGTTGGGGTTAATGTTTAGTAGTAGCTGTGATCTTAGAAAAGAAGCAAAATGTTTGCGGCAGGTAAAACATTAACTTATACCCCAATCCTGACTAACTCCCCATGTGGCAATGCAGCAATGCCAATGTAGCTACCATTGTATTGGCCTCTGGAGCCCTCCTCAGTGCAAAGGAATATTTGTTCCCTTGCCCTGAGGTAAGCCTCAGCAACTGCTATGGGGCAACTAGGACCTGTGTCAGCTCGATAGTATTGAGCCATGCAGGTGGATCAGCCCAGAAAGAGGGTTAGGGATGCTGCTGCCGCCAAACTTACTGCCTTCCTAGGCCTGAACTGCCCTTCTCCCTGCCCTGACACTGCCCCATTCCACTCTCAATCCCCCATCCTGCCCTCGGTGATATGAAGCAGTCCTTGGTATACCCTTGGATTGAATCCAGTTACTTAAATGGTTAATGTATTATTATCATAAGAACATAAGAACAGCCCCACTGGATCAGGCCATAGGCCCATCTAGTCCAGCTTCCTGTATCTCACAGCAGCCCACCAAATGCCCCAGGGAGCACACCAGATAACAAGAGACCTCATCCTGGTGCCCTCCCCTGCATCTGGCATTCTGACATAACCCATTTCTAAAATCAGGAGGTTGCGCATACACATCATGGCTTGTACCCCATAATGGATTTTTCCTCCAGAAACTTGTCCAATCCCCTTTTAAAGGCGTCTAGGGTAGACGCCAGCACCACGTCCTGCGGCAAGGAGTTCCACAGACCGACCACACGCCGAGTAAAGAAATATTTTCTTTTGTCTGTCCTAACTCGCCCAACACTCAATTTTAGTGGATGTCCCCTGGTTCTGGTATTATGTGAGAGTGTAAAGAGCATCTCCCTATCCACTCTGTCCATTCCCTGCATAATTTTGTATGTCCCAATCATGTCCCCCCTCAAGCGTCTCTTTTCTAGGCTGAAGAGGCCCAAACACCGCAGCCTTTCCTCATAAGGAAGGTACCCCAGCCCCGTAATCATCTTAGTCGCTCTCTTTTGCACCTTTTCCATTTCCACTATGTCTTTTTTGAGATGTGGCGACCAGAACTGGACACAATACTCCAGGTGTGGCCTTACCATAGATTTGTACAACGGCATTATAATACTAGCCGTTTTGTTCTCAATACCCTTCCTAATGATCCCTTCCTAATTATCAAACTCCACTTGTGGATCAAGAAGCACATGTAATCAAGCTGTCTTTCTCAATCAAACTATTTAAAAGAACTTCCCTTTGTATGCTTCTTGGAACACTGACCTCCACTCCAACACACACTGCTAAAATCACATGTACCCTAACAGAAATACAAATGTATCATATGCACATAGATACAGCCACAAAGTTAAACAAAACGTAGCCTGAGAATAAATATTGCCTTTGGATGAGATGTATTCATGACATCCAAGGAATACTTTAGAAATTTATTGCTCATACAACATTTGTGGCTGGGGAAAAAAAAGTTCAACTTTATTTACATTTTAGATCCAAAACAGAGGCAAACAGTCTATGATAATAGAGACATGAAATCTGCCCCACCTACTCCATCTAAAATTACCAGTTCTTCTACCCAATGAGGAAGCTGCTTTTAACATTCTGTGAACTACACCTTGGCTCATGTTAAATGGGTTATTCAAAAGGGATTAAACATCACAGTTTGTATTGCCTACATTCTGCCTAGCAGCAAGGCTATGCCTATTGACTTCTTCAGGATCTGAGAATAAATTCAACACAGTTCTTTCAAAGGTTGCCCAGGAAGGTTGTGTAGACCTGGGAAAGTACAGCAGAATTCCTCTTCCCTGGTTCCATTGGAAGTGGAGCAACGAGGTCATCAGGTGACTGTTGAAGCTTGGGGGAGCCTGTGTACCACAGGTTGGTCCATTAATAGAGCCTGGTGACCAGGGATATGGTAGGCTCCAATTTTAAAATTCCCACGTGAGCTTTCAGGGAAAAACTGGGTCTTCAGGGGTGGGACAAAAGGGATGCTGAACTGACTCTATTGTATAGATCCCCCTCTGCCCCATCTGAAAATCAGCTGGAATCCCATACTGCAGATATGCATCCCCCACTATTTCTCTGTGATTTTGTCTTTTCCTACTTCATGTGCCTCTGTGCTTTTGTGCTGTTCTGAAGAGGGGAAGCGGCTGGCAAAGGGTGGGAAAGGAAGGACACAGTAATCTCCAACCAGACAAAAAAAACAAGAGGTTGCGTGGGGGTGGAGTGGATCTAAATGCAGATGAGAAGGTTAATCATGAAAGGGGAGGCAAGAGAAGCATCTGAAGGATGTTTGGGCTCCTCCTGAATGGATGAGCTTTTGGCAGATAGCACTCCTGGCAAGTGAGAGGGACTGGACCTGTGAGAAGGAGGAAGACCTAAAAGGACTAGGAAGAGGAAGGTGTGAAAATGCACCCTTTCTGAGGTGCAGATAGTTTTGAACAGGCATTTGGATCTCCAGGCTTCTTCCTAAGCCTGTCTACTTTAGAGTTTGTTTCCTAAGCCTGTCTGCTTTGGAGTTCTTTATCATCATCATCATAAAAAGAGGTTTTTATCCTATAGGTGACTGCATTACTTATTCATTTATCCAGTTATTTATATCTCACCTTACTACCTCAGGAAACCCCCCCCCCATCACATGCCTTGCCAGAGCTCCTCCTCACTAGCCCTCGTTTCCACTAAAGGCTTATTAGTTTCCCTTGTTAAACTCACAAGTGCAGCAAGCAAAAGTCAGAGCCAAGTCACACTCTACAGATTCCAGGTAAGTCAGTCAAATCGGTCAGAGTATCCAGTCCAGAGTCAATAAGCCGAGTCACAGTCCAAGGTCAGATTCCAGGTAGGTAAGTCAGAGTTGCCAAGCCTCCCTCCAACCTACGCTTCTTCTACAACCCACACCCCCTAGTTCCTCCAGGTGCTGTTTATATACTTCTAGGTTCACTTTAGCCTCTAGTGGCTGCAGCTGTGCAGCACACCTCCAGCTACCACCTGGGCTTTAACCCTGCATTTACTTAGAGCAAGGGGCACTGTGGACACTACACCCTATCTCCTTGGTAATATCTTCTGCAATTTTGCTACATTACATACAGTAATAAAGCCAGTGCTGGTCTCCAGAGGAACTCCTCTGGCCTGGGCACCTTTCCTCCCCACAGGACAGGCAGATCTCAAGCAGTCCCTGAGATGATGAGGAGATGTTGGCTGCACCAATAGCCCTCTCAAGTCACAATAGGAGCTGGTATTATAAGCTCCCTCTAACCTGAGCATGTCACCTGTGCACATTACTCCCTTCTCTTTTTGGTATTCCCTTCCTTTAGACATTTCAGGGTTCAGAACTTTCAAATTTTAAAATGAAAATTCATGTTCATACTGCTCCATTTGGAAGCCTAGTTGGAAAAGAAAGAGGAACAACACCTGTATGATCCCAAAATGAGTTTAGGTGTCAACAGAAGAGGGCACAGTCCCTTCCCCAGCCAAATCTGTTTCTCCTCCAGGGTCGGAATAACCCTGAGGCAGTACAGAAGATGTCTTTGTTTTATCACTTGACTCCAAAAACACTGGGTTCACCCCCAGTGTACTTTTGAGGTTCCCTCTCCTATTAGCTGTGGCCATTGAAGTATATGCTTCTCTGTGCCTTGGGTGGTAGGGAGAAAATGACTGCCAACTCCTCCAACAACTAACCACTCCTGACTGCTCTGAAGATTCTGCTCACTTGGCATCTGAGCCAGCTCCTCCTGCTTCCGGAGAGGGTGATTTTCAGCAAAGAAGCAGTAGGTGAAGATATTTTGCCTCCCCCCCCCAATCCATTGCTTTTCAGCTTAACTCTCTCCAATCCCAACAAGCTCCTCCTGCAACATTGCTTTTCATGGCTAGAAGCCCAAAACCAGAAATGGTATCTCTAGGCTTGGTGAGAGGATTTGGCCTAACAGTTTGATTGCCATATTTAGAGCTGGAAAGAAACTGGACAATGTGCAGCTGTTTTAGTCTATGTGAGCCATCTCTCATTATTTGCTCTCTGCTCATGGTGCACATGGCATGAACTCTACAGAATGGATGGGTTGGGAGACAGAAAAATGAATGGCCCTGTGTAGGAGAGGTTGGACATCCAGGTAGGGTGCCTGTCTGTATAAGCATGCACAGAAACATGGACAGTGTTGAGATGGGCAGAATGACCTGGTTCTTCTCTGTATTAATTTGTCAGAACTGGAAGACCCCCACAGATTTTATCTATGGCATCTATGTGGGTGACATAGGGCAATATTTTATACTGAGAAATAAAAATGTCAGTGATGATTTTTAATAATACAGGTTGAGGTTTGGTATCCACAAGAATTCCGTCCCAGAAGCCATGTGGATGCCAAAAATCGCATTAAAGGAAATCCATTTAAAAGACAATGACTCTTTGTTCAGCAATTAAAAAAAAAGAAAGAAAAACCTTGTTGACCTTTATAATGCAGGACAAAGGCATCAGGAAGACAACCATGCAATCATTCTCTCTCCAGATGCTTAGAAAGGCAGTAGCCCCTCCCTTCACTGGGAGCACAGCTGGGGAAAGAATGCAAATAGGAGATGATAGTCACTTCCCTTTGCATTCTTTCATGTGCTCAGGGGGAAGGGAGGAGTCAATTGCCTCAGACTGATGCTGCTCTAAGTGCCTGGAGAAAGAATGATTGATGGATTGTCTACCAGCTGCCCTCTCCCGCATTGTTAAATGACTTTCCCCCCTTAATTTAAAGGGCCCTTCTGATTGCATTGAGATAAAAACTTTGGGTGAAAAAATCTGTGGATAATTAGCTTATATCAGTATATCTGTCCAATGGATTATACTAAAATTATGACAGATGAAGCAATATGAGAGCAACTTAATAGAAGCCAAGCAGTGGTTGAGAGGTTCTCCTATAGTGGTGAACTATATAACATAACTATATATCACAAACAGATGATGGGCTGATCAGTGTTGTTGTCATGTTCATTTAGTTCTCACTTTTGGTTAAGTGGCAATATTTCAAAAGATGCAATATTAAGCAGCAGTCTGAAGCCATTAAAAACCACTGCTATGCATTGTTTTTCCAGGAGAGGGAGTGTGGCACCTACAGACTTTCTTTTCCTTGGTTAAGTAGAACCTGAGGACTCATATCTAATGTTTTGTTTCTCAGCAGCAAAAGGACAAGGACTCTGCTCATAGCAGAGACACCTAAATGTGCTGAACACAAAGGTGGTACATTTTTGCACCACACTGTGATATATTCATTTAAAACTTACCACTGGAAGCAAATGAGAAAGTTCTGGAAATAGTGCTCTTCAAGGTTTCAAAATGTCAGCTGAAATTTCAGCTACATTGTTTTACTGAAGTATAGTGGAAAACACAGTACCTGCCATGCCAAATCCAAGAAACCCAAACATTTTCCTCAATAATGCACAGTGACAGAGATATCTTCTTGCATGCAGTTTTATCAGTGCCACAGAGTCATTTGAAACACAATGGCAGGTTCAGGCAACGTGTTACCCAAGATGAAGGCCCTTTACTGTGATGTTCTCACTTCAGCCAGGCTGGCACCACATGATGATACAAGCAGCAATGCACATCAGTGCACTAGTGGAGAAACAGTCTGAAGAACATAAGCAAATTTGATATGCTTTGCATGTTCACATCCATTCATAGTCCCATTAAATTCAAAGCGGCTCAAAATTTGATGCCCTGCCTCAGGTGCCAGCAAAACTTGGGCAGTCCTAATGAAATCAGCAATACTGAAGAGATAGTTTAAATGGATGCATAGTATCTCTATGTTGGAATTATATTCATGGTCCTGCAAATCTCACTTTTGTGATTTTTTTTTTTTAATTGGCAAGTACTACTATGCATTCAGTACAATTTTATGCAAGTCTACACAAAAGTAAGTCTTGCTGAGTTCAATGGGATTTACTCCCAGGTAAGTAGGTATACGAGCACAGCCTTATGGCCCAATCCTATGGACCGCCGCTGCCATAACTAGTGTTCTAGTGGCAGAACAGATTTTTCTGCAGTCACAAAAGGCAATATAGAAGCTTGCATAGCTGTGCACATCTAGATTGCTATGAGATAGATTGTGAAAGTCACACATGGGGTGGCAGGACAATGGAAGCACACCAAAGGAGGTTGAGTTGGCAGGGTGAGTGAAATGGGAAAGGGGGTGGTGGTGTAACGAAGTGATAATGGGGGAGGGCCGGGAGTATGTTAGAGGAAGAACAGGGTGGCACCTGGCAAGAGCAATGTGCACCAGATGCTATCCCCTCTTTTGCCAGCTGATATACCCCCCCCCCTTTGAGCAGCAACTGTTACCCTGCACATGCCTGATCTTGTCTGATCTTGGAAGCTAAGCAGGGTCAGGCCTGGTTAGTACTTGGATGGGAGACCACCTGGGAATATCAGGTGCTGTAGGCACCATAGTCTTTCGAGACTGAAGGTTGCCAACCACACCCCCTTTTGACTCCTCAGAAGTGTGCCAGTTAAAAAGCTGGTATAGGTCCAAGTAAACCCACTGGTGATTGAGGGGCTTGTGGAGGGGTAAGAGAAAATATTTCCTCTCCCATGCCTCCTGATTGGCACCCTCCAGCACAGTATTCAGTGCAGCCTGTTTTGGAGTGCCTGCATTCTATGGCAGGGAAAGCCATAGGATTGGGTTGTTATTGAATGAACGATTTCCCATATAAAGCCATTTGGCTCCTCGCATGTTTTATGCGCTGCAAAGGTGGTCAGCTTTGACAAGTGATCACATTAAAAAGTGTTAGAGCAACATTTTCTGTCATTTTATGAGATTTTACTTATGTAATCTGTGACTGTTGAGGCTTGCTGCTTGAAACTGAATGAGAAACTGTGGAAGAAATTGGGCTGAAAGAAGTGCTTCATGTGCAAAAACATGTGCAAAATGACTTTTATTGCCTGTGCTAAAACATTTAATCCCACAGACCTCCTCTCTACACCTTCTCACAGCATTTCTTATTATTATCATCATTATAGTACCATCTTTATGCATTCTATGTAGTACATTTTACATGGACAGAAGATTGCTGGGGAGATGAATTTCCAGTATTTTATGGAACTGATGACCCAATTGTATGGGCCTTGGATGACAGCAGATCTTCCAGTGGTGCAAGATTGTGCTGTTCTTGCCCAAACTGGGAATGGTTTGGGATAGGAAAAGGGTAGATCCTGGTGGCAGCAACTTGTACAGGATATTATCCCTTCTTTTACTGTCTTACATGCCCCCTTTCTCTCCTTGGACTTACACCAGCTACATAGCTGGCATGGGTTCAAGGAGACACATTATCGACCAGGCAGCCTATTGAGTAGTGCAGATGGAAAAAGATTCCTGAAAGAAACCCAAGAACCCAGTTCTGCCAGTGGGGAATGCCTTATGGCAGTCAAATAAAGCCTCTCCTGTACTACATGAAGCTGCATGATGCTGGAGTACTGGCGGGGCACTGGAGTGGACCCACACATGGACAACAGATCAGCGAAGGTCCACTGACCCAGGTAAGCCAGTAGGGGAGGCAGAATGAGGTGAAGGGAGGGCAGAATAGGTGCAGGGATGGGAAGAATGGGGCAGCAACAGGAGTGGGGAAGAGGGTAGACTAGGTCTGGAAAGGGCACAGAGGCAGAGGCATTCAGAGGCAGGGACATCTGCCAAATCAAAACCCCCTTCCCTCACCTAACCCCCTGTCTTGGGTCTATGCAGACTTGTGCCCATCTGGACCTCAGAGGCTTAACGAGAGGAAACCTTTGGGTCTGGCCCCAATAAGTAAACACTACAAGCCTTTTTGGCATGGCTGCTTCAATGGGGGAGGAAGGGGGGAAGGATAGGATTGGGCTGTTAATGTTGCATTTAGTTTGGCCCTCGGGACCAGATGATTAGGAAAGGTTCAAATCAGTTCTCAAGTGTAATCCGTGCAGAATTTGTCATATAATATGCGTGCACACATACAAAATTAAGCATAAATACTTTCCAAAATGCATGTTTGATAAGATTCAGATAGGTGAGGGGGTCCCATAGGTAGTAATGATGATGTTGAACCAAATAAATGTGAACACTTCTCGGTGCTTTATTTATAATCCTCTCTTCTGACATTCAGAGCAGCTTTGAGATATTCTTGCAAGTTTATTTCTGAATCTGATCAGGAAAGTGTCCTTATGCTTGCTTAAATGTAATGCGCTTAGTGTTTTGGTGTAGTATGTTTTTCAGTGTGGGAATTCTCATGAGGAAAGCAAAATGTTTTATGTATGCTAGTTTTGTGGTTATACCACTGTGGGACTGTGGTTTCAGTGGTGATTACTAGTTCTCTTCACTGCCTAGCATGTCTCTTTTACCACTTAAACAAGCAGGCTGATGTTGTGGTGGGTCTAGCAGCCAAAGAGTAACGAGTCAAGCCCAATCAATATACAGAAAGGAATTCTGCGCAATTTCTTCTTGCCATATCAAGCTATAATTAGTCAGTACACTGGAGAAGGAACACCTTAAAAACAGAATTTTGATGCCTGGGAAGAGGGCAGTATGTAACAGAAATAACCTTCTTTAACAGTAACAATCTTCAGCTTTAATTTATAGAAGAATGAACATCTTTCATTTTTAATAGAACCTAATGGCATTCTACTGCTTGACATCTTTTAGTCCATCTTTTGTTTATGTATATTTTAAGTCATGCTCAGCATGACTTTTTAATTGTAGGTGCACAGCCTCTGGCACGTCTTTTCTCCTAACTGATTTCATTTGAGCATTGGTTCTTGAGCCAGTTGGATGTGGATGAGTGCAGGATGTGGGAAGTAAAGCTGTGTGATTAGTTGGCTAGATATATAACCAGAAGCTATCAGTAGCGGTTCCATGAAATACAGGTAAGTCGGCAGAAATACAGGTAAGTTGGTATTCCAGAGGAGGATCAGGACAGAGATTGGGACCAGGCAGGGGTGTGCCAAGGGTGGGCTGGGGGCAGGTACTGCTGGCAGTTGCAGTGCTGATATCCCATGCCTCTGGTCCAGGCTTGACATGTCCCCTTGGATTCACTTGGATTTATACCAAGCAAAGAGCAGCACAGATCTGATCACGCCCATTGGGGAAAAGGCAGCAGCAGAGTAGGTAAGGTCGTTTTGGGTCCTAGCTAGCCCATAGCATTCACTGGAGGCTGTACCAGTGCCACAGTACAATGTGGGTTGGCCTGCGATAGTATTGGCCTGTTAAGTCCACTTGCCAATTGAACTTGCAGTCCACTGCTTGGACTTTTAGGCATCCCAATAGTCTAGCTGGGGGGGGGGGGAAATGGTAAGTACTGCAGGCACCTCAACGTACCTTGTAAGCGGCTCCCTCCACTTGCTGTCGGAGCCATTTCAAGCAGTGACGGTGATGCTCAGAAGTCACCATTTGGTTTGATAAGTATCTGAGGTGCTCACAGTACTTACCTTTTTGCCCCCCTTTAGCTATGCTACTGAGGCATCCTCAGCTGTCTTTAGTGTTTTCTCTGCATGTTTATTTGTCCTAAGAACATAAGAACATAAGAACAGCCCCACTGGATCAGGCCATGGGCCCATCTAGTCCAGCTTCCTCTATCTCACAGCAGCCCACCAAAAGCCCCAGGGAGCACACCAGATAACAAGAGACCTCATCCTGGTGCCCTCCCTTGCATCTGGCATTCTGACATAACCCATTTCTAAAATCAGGAGGTTGCGCATACACATCATGGCTTGTACCCCATAATGGATTTTTCCTCCAGAAACTTGTCCAATCCCCTTTTAAAGGCGTCTAGGCTAGACGCCAGCACCACATCCTGTGGCAAGGAGTTCCACAGACCGACCACACGCTGAGTAAAGAAATATTTTCTTTTGTCTGTCCTAACCCGCCCAACACTCAATTTGAGTGGATGTCCCCTGGTTCTGGTATTATGTGAGAGTGTAAAGAGCATCTCCCTATCCACTCTGTCCATCCCCTGCATAATTTTGTATGTCTCAATCATGTCCCCCCTCAGGCGTCTCTTTTCTAGGCTGAAGAGGCCCAAATGCCGTAGCCTTTCCTCATAAGGAAGGTGCCCCAGCCCCGTAATCATCTTAGTCACTCTCTTTTGCACCTTTTCCATTTCCACTATGTCTTTTTTGAGATGCGGCGACCAGAACTGGACACAATACTTCAGGTGTGGCCTTACCATAGATTTGTACAACGGCATTATAATACTAGCCGTTTTGTTCTCAATACCTTTCCTAATGATCCCAAGCATAGAATTGGCCTTCTTCACTGCCGCCGCACATTGGGTCGACACTTTCATCCACCTGCCCACCACCACCCCAAGATCTCTCTCCTGATCTGTCACAGACAGCTCAGAACCCATCAGCCTATATCTAAAGTTTTGATTTTTTTGCCCCAATGTGCATGACTTTACACTTACTGACATTGAAGCGCATCTATCAGGAGCAGCTAGGAATAGGACTAGAAAGCCATGGATCTGTGGGTTGCTGCCCCTTATGGTGAGCCACAGGTCAGAGTATTCTCTGGCTTGTAAAGCTTTCCTAGGCTCTGCAGTGACTATATCCACATAGGTCAGGAATTAGCTCACAAGGGTCTGGAAGGCATATAAAGATTCTGGAACTTTGCCCAGGCTCAAGTGTTTACTGTGTGATTGCCGGTTCCTAGCTTCCCTTCTGCCTGCCTGCTTGCTTTGCTTCTGTTTCTGGACATCATCCTACCTATTTGTCTGGAATTCTTTTTCAAGCCTGTTCATTTCTATTCTGCCCAGATCCTCTTCAGCTTTGAAACCCTGGATCTTATTCTGACAAGATGATTGGACTATTCTGGTTCTTACAATGCTTTTTTTAATTTTAATTTTATTTTTTACTGTCGGCTTTTATTAAACAACCTAGGGCCAAATCCTATCCAGTTTTCCAGCACTGGTGTAACCATGCCAACAGGATGTGCACTGCATCTTACAGTGGGGATGCAGTCATGGAGGCCTCCTTAGTGTAAGAGAATGTTTGTTCTCTTACCTTGGGGTTGCATCGGTGCTGGAAAGTTGGATAGGATTGGGCCCTTACTCAGTTAACATAGCTCACTTTATGCACTCCGATCACGCTCTTTTTTGCTGTGTATGGGAGAAACTGCTTTTCTAGCATTTTAAAAAGAAATATGAAATTTATGAAACATCTGAAATTAATGCATTCTGTGACATTTTAAAAGAACCCCCATCATGTCTGGTAGCAGATACAATTTCAGATCCTTTTTATCTAGATTGCTAAAATGTATATTATGTCTTGCTGACAGATCATTTTTCAGACCCTTATCATTTTAAGTTAGAGGGTTGGTGATCTTCAGAATTCGAAGGAGGATTTGAAGGAATCTTCAGGATTTGAAGGAGGGAACAGATCACATTCATAGATTTGTACAGTATTGTTGTTAACACTGCTCACATACACACATGTCTGCCACTATATGCACATATGCACATGCACATATAGCGTCTGGGATGCCTGACCCAGAATTAAGCCAAAATGGGGGAATTTATAACAAAAGAGGCCAGGAAAAAAGAACCAGTCGCAGTTGTCCAGGAAGAAGTGGGGTGATGGGGTGATGTTGGTGAACTTGTTGCCATTTTCAGTGACTTCAAACTGTACTGGGAGAGGAAAAGGTATGTATGATCTTCCTGTTGCCTGCTGCTACCTCATATTTTCATCCACCAGTATGAATTCCGACCATGATTTAGTACAACAGGATACATTGTCAGTGACTACCAGAATCATCTTACCCCTTAATGTGTCTACTCTCTCAGTACAGTCAAGATGAACTCTACCTGCCTAGACATCAAGAATTGATGCCAGATGACATCCACTCCAGACCGCTGCATGATGTTGAGAAGATTGAATCAGGCACTGAGTTAGACTGTATCTCATGAGGATGCTGTCAGTTTGCAAAGGAAAATGCTGATGATAATGTTGTATAGCTCACTCATATGCTGAAAATAGCTGTCTTGGAAAGGAAGACTGCTAATGCTACTGGCCTGCTGTGTTACTGGATGCTTCTGTGCATGGCTGCATCAGTGTTGGAAAGCTGAATAGCACTGGCCCTCAACTTTACAATGCAAACTATAATTCATGATGGCTTTTCCTGGATACAAAACCTTTAAAAGTGTTAATAAAATAAATGTTTTTAATAAATAAAAATAAATTTAAAAAATACATGCCATATGGATCCTTTTAAGAGCATATTTAATCGGTAATACAAAAATGTTGCATCAGTAACAGTGCAATCTTATGCATGTGAATTCAGAAGTAACTACACTCAGTGGAGCTTACTCCCAGGTAAGTGTACATAGAATTGCAGCCTAAAGCTTTAAATTTGTAAATAAGGTACTTCTTTCTCTGTAACAGACAGTTGCTGTCATAAATAAGTAAAGATCCAGAAGGGTTTCTTTATGCTTTTTGCAGGCTTAAGTGCAGAACAGGTTGTCAAGAAAAGTACTAAAATGCATTTTCTTTATTCTCTAGCTTGACATTCTGTTCTGTACTTCATGTATATTTCCATCAGCCATAACACCTTGTTTTGTGGAGAAAAACCTGCTGGACATTTATCTATTTGCATACCCTCTTCTAATATTCATCCTGCAAACTGTTGTCAATGGTGAATGCTCACATCAACCAATTATCTATTTGCAAAAGTGTCAACATTTTTTCTAGTGAAATACTGTGCTCCTTTACCATTAAGCAGGCAATGTTAATTAAGGAAAAGTAATGAACAACAATATTTGAGTAGGTTCAACTTACATCCATGTAGGAGGACAGTAATCTTCTACAGCAAGGAGCTATAGCCATTAAAAAAGAATAAACAGTCTTTCTCAAAAAAAACAAACCAGCAAATGGAATCTACATAACCAACTATCACACCAATCCTAACCTGTGCTGGAACAGGCAGGCTGAGTGGACTGCCCTGTATCCAGCACAAGTTAGGAGGTAGCTGGAGGGCAACTCGGGGTAAGGGGAATTTTTCCCCTTACCATAAGTAATGCCCCAGCCACCCCATGGGAATATTTGGATCTGTGCCAGTGAAATCACAGGCACAAATCTTGGCAGTCTGTGTACAGTTCTCTGGGCCAGGGACGGCGGTTAGGATATGGCCTGCACTGCTGAGACTGGTCCCACCTCTCCCAAGCCCAATTTGCCTCTTGGGCCACCCTCCCCTACCCAAAAATGTCCCCTCTCCACTGCCAGAATGCTCTCCTGCCATCCTCTCCTCCCCCCTGAGACAGTTTGCACAGGCTGCCATGAACTTACCGGGTCTGGAGCTGGATCTGGCACCAGCAGGCCAGCACACACCCTTATGCAGCTCATGGGTATTCACAAATGTGCTTTATGGCATGTTCTTGACACTTATAGGCCTAACGTGAAGTTCGGATTGCATCCTATATCTGATATATATGCTGCAGCTGTATATGCTGCAGTTGAAGCAGCGTACCTTCTGGAACTTGATAACCCCTGCTAATTGAGTAAGAGGCACTTTTTCAAGTGGGTGCTCCATTTTTTTAGCAGGGGGAGAGTAACTGGCCCACCTCACCCCAGCGCTGTCTGCTGGTATTCATTTGCATCTTTTTAGATTGTGAGCCCTTTTGGGACAGGGAGCGATTTAGTTATTTGATTTTTTTGTACATAGAACAAGTATTCATTCTCAACTTGGGCTCTTAGCTCCTGCAGTTAAAGAGCACTGTTCCCAAAACTGCTAGGTGATCTTTCATACCTTCTTGTGTGCTTTCCAGTACTGAGTCAAAAGATAAAGCATCAAAAAAGAGTGAATTACTATGGACTAATTCTAATGAACTAAACAAGCATATTACACAACATAACTATCTGAATTAGAGAGAAATTGAATCTATCTCCCTATTAAACATGGGTCCCAACCAGGGGCGGATCCAAGGGGTGGCCATGGATGCATAGCCCCCCCCAAAGCTGCCACGCTAGTGGGGAAGGGCAGTGGTGGACGATAAACGGGGATCTGGGTTTTGTTTTGTTTCCATATTGGCAGCCCAGCGCTTCTTGGTGGCTCTTTCAGGGAGCTGCCTCATGTTCCCCTGTTGCCCTTTGGTGCTATCTCTCCTGTGCGCAGCCATGGGGCACCTGCTGACCTGCCTGGTCACTGAAAAAAAGAAAGGAGGAAACTGCACAATTGATGTGCGTGCTTACATGTGTGTAATTTTTGAAGGTTTGAAGGCCCTAGTAATAGTATTGAACATAGTACATTTCATATAGTGATTATTTTATCTTGGGCATGGCATTTGCTTGAATGATATAGATTTCACCTTTACTCCATGATTGAGCCAATGTAGTAGAAAGGACAAAGTGTTGAGGGTCCTTTGTAATCTTCAGCCAGGATTTTCTTAGGCAACCACAGATTTTATCTTTTGTCTGTATTGTGCTGTTGTCGAATCAGGACACTAGCCAGCCAAATTAATGATGGTTGACAGCCTAATCCTAACTGGGCTGCCTGTCCCATGGTACAGCAGCACTGAAATACCCTGCTGTATTCCATGGAACCAGGAAAGCAGCCAAAGGTCTCCTTGGTGTAAGGGAACATTGGTTTCCTTACCCCATGTTGGGCCTCACCAGCCCCAATGGGTATACTTGGATATGCGCCAGCTGAATCACTGGTGCAGAACTGAGTAGACCTGTGGGCTTTGAAGTGTGGGAAGGGGGATAGGATCTGCTGTCCCCATCCTCTTCTGGGCCTGAATCGCTCTCCTGCCCACCCTCCCACCATCAAGTCTCAGCCTCTCCCTGCCTTCCCCTGCCCTCCCTCCACCTCAGAACACCTCCTTGCTACTTGGCAGGGAACTTTCCATTGCTGGCTCCTGGCAGTTGCCTGACTGATGTGAAGGTTCAGCGCCTGCCAGCACTGCCTTCCCCACCAGCACCTTCTTTCTCCTGGCCACCATAACATGCCTTACACCACATTTGCGACAGCCATCTCCAAAGCAGCACACAAGAGACTGGCGCTGGCCCAGGACAGGAACGGTCCATAAGGGCCACTGATATCAACAGGACCAAGGGTGCAAACCCAGCACTGGCATAGCTGTGCCAGTGGGGCATGTGCTACATCCTGCAGTTGGGGGGGGGCAGTCATGGAGGCCTTCTCAATGTAAGGCAATGTTTGTTCCCTTACCTTGGAGTTGCATTGCCCTTATGTCATTGCTGGAAAATTGGTTAGGATTGTGACCAAAGTTAGACTCAACATGGGCTGCAATCCTATGCACATGTTCCAGAGAATAAGCCCCACTGGAGACAGTGAGACTTACATCTGAATAAATATGGATAGGATTGCATTGTAAGTCTAGTGCCATTGTTTTCAAAGGGATTTAGTCATGACTAATTTTTGCTGGATTGGGTCCACCAAAGGTATTAATGAGAGGTATTTAAAGCTCACCTAGCATGACCAGCTATCACTAACTCACCACAGATCCACAGCAGAGAGCATGTGCTCTGCAGAGCAGACTTTGAGCCCAATCCTGTGCTCAGCGACACGGCTCCATGCAGCCGAGCACTGTCACAAACATGCCATAAGGCACATTTGCCAGCCTCACCAGTGGCCTCCTGCCCATGCTAGCCCAGTGCCGGCCGGTGCTAGGCTAGCGCAGGGCAGTCACCCAGCTTCTGCGGCTCAGCAGTCTCCCATGGTAGGCGGGGGCGGAGGCGGGGAGGAGGCATTCCAGGAAGGGAGGAGGTCGACAGTGGGCGGGGAGGAAATTTGAAGGGGAGGTGTGACATGGGGAGGGGGGCAGGCTGGAGGCATGCCTGGGGGAGGTATGGGAGGCGGGTCCGCAGAGCTCCACAGGATCCAAGACGCTCATGTAGGGCTGCGCGCCCTACATGAGTGCCTTTACCTTACCACTGACCTTTCGGTTAGTGGTAAAGTGAGTACCTTACAAGCATCCCCTTCTCCCAAGGCGCCTCCCGCGTTAGCCCAGGAGGTGCAGGATCCAGCTGCAGCCCTTCTCAGGGCTGCCGAGCCTGGGCAACCCGAACAGTTCAGGATTGGGCTGTGAGTTGCCCAGCCCAGGACACTTACAGTACAATGCCTGTGTTATTATTCACATAATTAATCTTTATAACATTTCTAAAAAACATATTGACCTAACATCTTTAATGCAATTTGACCAGTACAAGGAAGCACTGCTTAGCCAGGTTAACATTCAAGTCCATAAACTGAACTGTAAATGACAAGCAAATAAGCTATTAATTAAAATGGAAATTGAATCCATCTTATGGGATTTACAGGAGAAATCTGATTTTCATAAGGTCTCTTCTGAGTGTTCCTTGAGTATAGCTAGAAGCTGTGCTTTAATTTTTGCATAAGCCCACTCAATAATTAAAATGGTTTTTTTAAAAAAAAGATTTTAAAATATTAATAAAACCTGAACAAGTCTAGCTAAACTGCTGCTGGGCAATACTAAGAAACTACTAATGTAAATCTTTTTTGGAGATGTGCTTTTGGTTCATTGTCCAACGCAGTTTTTATTCAGAACCATACACTTGATTGGAACGAGCTAAAATTGGATAATAAATGGCTGTATGACATTTTCCATCATTTTGATGCACATAAGCTGTTGGTTGATATAATTTAAAAGCAATTCTGAGAGACATTCAAAGGTCATGCAAATAGCTAGCTAATATGTGTGGATGTGAGGTACAGATGGTTGAGCTGTCTAGGCAACAGGCCATGGAACCAAAATTCCAGGGGCTCTAGGTTCCAGGAATTCCAGGGGCTCTAGGTTATATATAGGTAAATTCCAGGGGCTCCAGGTTATATAAAAAAATTTCCAGGGGAACCACATTTTGGTCTCATTGAGTGTCTTTTCTACCTTTTCATACAACTGAATGGAGTTAAAGTTCTTTTTATCTTTTCATTTGAATGGAAGTGGCTGTAAAAAAAAAAAGTAATTGATGAGGCTACACACACACAGAATGGTATGCAAGTGGAGAGGCTAATTTTTCCTTGGGATAGCAAAACAGCTTCAACCAAGTTGATCCCCATTCACTTAGGGCACAATCCTAACCGGCAGTTATGCCGGCATAGGTGGCCCTGGAGGGTTGCAAACGTGCTGTAAAGCACATTTGCGCCTCCGTGAGCAGGAGCCTCATTGGCGCATTCAGATGCGCCAACACGTGGATGGAGGCAGAAGCCTCCGCTGCAGCTCCCACGCTGCCGCTTGTGTCGGCACGAGCGCGCCGGCACACGTGGCAAAGGTAGGTGTGGGGGTGTGTGGGGAGGGGGCGTTACTGGGCAGGGGGAGGGTGGCCCTGGGGCGGGTGTGTGGGGAGCCTAGGGTGGGGCTGGGACCCAGCGGTTATGCCGGATTCCAACCCCTGTCCTCTGGGCGAGTGGAGTGGCTTCAAGCTGCTTCGCTCTTCTCGGACTTGCGCCACCTCCAGAGGTGGCGCAGGTCCAAGGAGACCCATAGGGGCGCTCAGCCCTTACCCACAGGTAAGGGGAAGAGCTTCCGCTTGCCCTTGGCTGAGCCACTGCTCGCTGTAAACGTGCGTTGGATGCAGCGCAAGCCTCCTGGCTTGCCTGCTCCAGCTCGGGCTTGGATTGCATCCTTAATGGTACTGTACCATGATGTAGGTCTTCTTACAGCACAATCCTATGCATATCTATGAGGTATGTCCCATTGTGTTCAATAGGGCTAACTTCCAGGAAACTGGGTCTAGGATTGCAAGCTTAAAGTCACGTGTGCTTGGGACAGGGGAGTTCTTTGATTCCAGGGGTAACCGGAAGGTTTTGAGTTGTGCACGGCCCTCGTCTGAAGTTTTATTAATTAAAAACAGAAATCTCAGGCTGAGTAATTGAGGATTCCTCAAATTCTGAAAGATGTTTCTCCTGGCATTCTTCTGGGAAAAGAGGTAATACAATAACAGGAGGATCTGAGTGAGTAGGACCCATGAAGTGTTCTCTTGATGCATCACTCAAGTGCAGCCTTCCCAACTGCATAGGGTGGTTAGTTTAAACAGGTATAATAGAAGACAACAAAGCAAATTGTGACCATATGTATATGAGGGAAGGGATGGACAACAAAACTGTTGCAGGGGTCCGGCTGCATGGGTTGACCTATATGCATTCAGCAGACTGTGTGGACAGATCCTAAGTGCATACAAATAAGCAGGCTGTATGGACAGACTACTTGCAGCATTAAGCCCACCACTTGTGCCACTTGACACCTTGTTGACTCAGTAAAGCTGCAAGAGTTGAATTATGTACTTGGGTTGCTGAGAGAGGTTGTGGTCTCTTCCTCTCCAAAGAAAGTGATGGTGCTTCCCTTCGGAAGAAAACCCTTAGCCTGATTCATTTGAACAACCATTATTTGGTATCCAATTTACTATTTTGAGGCAAACTGCTAGAGTGATGGTATCTCAACTCAAGGTCATATTCTACAATATATCCATGATACTGATTATCTGGATACTTTGCCTTCTGTCCTGGTTTTGGAATAAAAACTGCCTTGGTCACCCTACTGAATAGTCCATGCTGGGAAACAGACAAGGAATTAAGACTGTGTTGATTCTTCTGGACCTCTCAGCAGCTTTTGATTTTATTGTTCATGGTATTCTTCTGAGACTACTTGCCAGAATGGGACTTGGAGGCATGGTGTAACAGGGGCTCTAGTGCTTTCTAGAAGGTCATTCTCAAAAGATGGTGCTGGGAGACTATTATTCTACCCCATGGATTTTAGCTTATGGGGTACCTCAGAGTATCCCTTGTGCTCTTTGATACCTACATGAAACTGGGAGAGATCATCTGAAGGTCTAAGCTGAATTGTCAACAGTTTGCTGAAGGCATTCATCTCCACCTGTTGTTTCTATTAACTAATCTCAGGGAGGCAATGAAAACTCTGAATCAGTGACTGGAGGTGTTTCTTGTCCAGATGAGGGTGAACAAGCTAAAGACATTGAACATGTCAATTCAGACATGACAGAATTGCTGCTACCGGTGGGGAGTTCTGATCTGGGTGGAAGTGCACAAACTTATTTGGATTGCGTCACTCTCTCTCTCTCTCTCTCTCTGAGGAACTCAATATGTTGTTTGATGATTTTCCTGGATTTGGTGTTAGCCTTAGATATTCAGGTGACATTGACAGCTAGGAGCATCTTTTACCTTTTGGCTGGTTTCCCAGCTTCAGTCCAACTTGGAGAAAGTGAACGTGTCCAAAGTGAACTTGTCTAAATTCTTCGTTACCTATGCACTGGTCGCACCAAGACTGGACAGCTGCAATGCTTTCTGGATGGGTTTTGTCTTAAAAGGCAATTCAGAAACTTTAACTGGTTCACTGTGCAAGTGCTAGTAGCAGCAGTGTATTACATCGGTTTGTTACACTGGCAATCAGATCGTTTCTGAGTTTGGATTAAAATGAATGGTTTGAAATCAAGTTACATCAGGAATTGCTTGCATACTTGTATACCTAGCCAAACCATAAAATTGACTTCACAGATTCATAAGAAAATTTTTACTCAAAGCATCTAAAACCCAGTATAAGACATATACTTTTTTGTTGGGAAAAAAAGAATCTTTCAGATGTGGCAGCAAAATAAGATTCCTATTTGAACTATTAACTATTTTACCTTATAATTTATAGGCTATAAATAAAATCATTTTTAAAATGAAAGTCCAAATGCAATTTTTAAATGCACACATGCATGCATACATTACCATCCTGTCTTCTATGTAATATCATTCACAAGAGTTCTATAATGAGAAATAATAAAATGCAAAGTAGGCTTTTATTTACCTTCTATACATGTAATTCACTTTAAATTCTTCATTCATGTCTGTATGTAGATGTACAGTGCATGTTTACTCAGAAGTAAGTCCCACTATAATCAATGGGGTTTACTTCCAGGTAAATGTGCATAGGATTGCAGCATTATTCTAGTCTTGGTCAAATCCACATTTGTCAAGGTCACAATGTTATGTTCCCACAAATCAAACAAATGCAGTCAAAGCACAGCCATAAACTTTAAGTGCTTATTTACTTTCTGATAATTTAACAGTCCAAATTGAAATTGTAATCATCACAAGATCTATTGTTTCTGTTATATTTTCCTGAACATAAAAGTAGCAATAAATTTTAAGAGGAGATGTAAAATGAGTACATAAATACATAAGAAGAACTCTGCTGAATCAGACCAGGTACAGTGAAACAGTCTACTGGATTAAATTCTGAAGATGTTGAGTATGCATGTTTTCATGCTACTCCAAATTGATTATCTATGAAGGATCCTTGCTCACATGGGAGGGTCTATGTGTTGCTAAACAGAGATCTGTTTTAGATCTTCCACTGAACACATGGAAGTTGGAGGGGGCCCAGTGGGTGTGATCAGGATCCTCCTCCATGTGTTCAGTATATGTACAGAGTGAAAGTTGCACAGGGCAACCTTGAATTTGATCACTTGCCTAGTCACTACTGGTGACTTGAAATTTCCAACAGATGAGGAGCAGCCATGAGACTGTTTTTCCTAAACTTTTTTAATCCACTATGCCTCCCTGGGCAGTGGTTTCAGCGGCATTTTAAGTGCTGACAGAATTCTTGGCAGCCAACTCCTTCCATTTTTCCCCTCTCCACAATATTCCAGAAAGTAGCATGACACTGTTTCCTGGTGCATATTGGAAGAAAAAATGATGACTACTGAGAATGCTATCAGAAACCACCACCCTCTGCAGAGGCAGTTTTTGAAGCCCTGTTGTTGCGGCTGCTTGCAGAATGACATTAAAAAGAAAAATAAAGCCCCAGCCAACAGTATATATGATTTTTGTATTTTATTTTATCAGTAGAACCATGTCTATCGCTGGCAGGTGTGGGTATGCACACACCTTTAGCTCTTTGGGTGAACTGAAGTTCCTGGGGAGGCTCTGTGGCCTCCACAGTTGCACCACAAGAGAAATCCAACAGGTACAGCTTCTCGCTGAGGCACCTCCATGCCAGGACTTGTGCCTGAGTGAGGAGCTGTACCTGTTGGATTTCTCCTGTAGTACATAAGAACATCAGAAGAGCCCTGCTAGATCAGCCCAAAAGTCCATCTAGTCCAGCTTCCTGAATCTCATAGCGGCCCATCAAATGCTTCAGAACCCAATCCTATCCAATCTTCCAGTGCCGATGCAACTGTGCCAATGGGGCATGCACTGCATCTTGTGGTGGGGCAGCAGACACAGAGGCCTCCTTAAGGTATGGGAACATGTGTTCCCTTACCTTGGGATTGCATTGTGGCTGCACAGGTGCTGGGAAATTGGATAGGACTGGGCCCTCAGGGAGCACACAAGACACAACCTGCCTCCTGGTGCCCTCCCCTGAATCTGGCACTCTGAGGTAGCCTACCTCTAAAACCAGGAGCTTGCACATACCTACCTATCATGACTTGTAACCCATGAGGAACTTTTCCTCCAGAAATTTGTCCAAGCCCCTCTTAAAGGGATCTAGGCGAGATGCCATCACAACTTCCTGTGGCAGGGAGTTCCACAGATCGATTACCCGCTGGGTAAACTGTGGTGGCCATGTCACTTGTCTACCTGTCAGCGTGGAGCCCTGGCCAGAAACTCCCCACCCTGTTCTCAGGTGCCTCTTGCTCGCGTCCAGCCAGCCAGCGCACTCACTGCTTGATGTCCACTGACCCAGCCCCTGAGCAGGTCCTGCGTGACATCACGCCCCGCGTCCTCGCCAGAGCCCTGACGTGGGCCGCGGTGGCTGCACCTCCTCGCCCGAACGGGGTCGGCGGCGCGGGAGGCTGGGGAGGGCTAAGCACCCCTTGCGCGTCACGCTGGGGGTGGGCGCCGGGCATGCCGTGGGGATAAAGGGAGGCGAGCGGAGAGGCGCGCAGGCACCGCAGCTGCTGCAGGGAGGGGACCCCCGCGGAGGCAGGCAGGCAGGCAGGCTGAACGCGCGCGGGCACCGCCTGGGACGAGTCCAAGTGTGCAGCCGCGGGCGCCTGCTTGCCGCTCCTCGCGTTGCCCCTGGCTCGGGAGCGGAGGAGAGGAGGCGCTCTCGCTGCTGCGCTCCACAGAGGCCCCCCGAGGTAAGCGCTTCCCTGCCTTCCCGCGCGGTCTCCTCCTGCAGCGGCCGCCCGCTATCCTCCCTCCCTGCAGAGGCCCTGAAGAACCGCTGCTCTTCCCAAGCGCAACCGAGACAGCCGTCCAGGAGCCAGCGGGCTCGCGCCTCTCTCTCTCTCTCGCCCGCCTGCCACCGCCTCTTCTCCGTCGGCTCCGTTGAGAGCAACGTGCCAAGTTTTGTCCAGGGGAGTGGAAAAGCCCCCCCCCTTGTGCAGCAGGCAGCTATCAGCAGAGGAGAGGAAAAGCCCCCCCCTTGTACAGCAGGCAGCTATCAGCAGAGGAGAGGAAAAGCCCCCCCCTTGTACAGTAGGCAGCTATCAGCAGAGGAGAGGAAAAGCCCCCCCCCCTTGTGCAGCAGGCAGCTATCAGCACAGGAGAGGAAAGTTCCCCGCCCCCCGGGCAGGCAGCTATCTGCACAGGAGAGGAAAAGCCCCCCCCTTGTGCAGCAGGCAGCTATCAGCACAGGAGAGGAAAAAGCCCCCCCCCCCCATGGGGCAGGCAGCTTTCAGTCCAGGAGAGGAAAGCTCCCCGCCCCCCGGGCAGGCAGATATCTGCACAGGAGAGGAAAAGCCCTCCCCTATGGGAAAGGCAGCTGTTAGCACAGGAGAGGAAAAGCTCCCCCCCCCCAATGGGGCAGGCAGCTATCAGCAGAGGAAACTGCAGGCAGCCCCTGGAGAGAAGAAGGGCTATGAGAGAGGCCCCCCCCCCCCCCGTTGAGCATCTCCAAAATAAAGGGCAGCAGATCTGGTGGCTAGCTTGCAGCCAAAGGAGCTGTGATGGTTGACAGCCCAATCTTAGGCATGTCTATTCTAAAGTATCTCCCAGGAAAGAGTGGCTAGGATTGGGCTGTTGGCTAGCCTAAGGGATAACATTTTTTGATTGAACCAGAACCTCTGGGTTCCTTAACAAGCCATTTTTGCCCGGCCTACAGGTGTACACTTTTGGTCCCTGTTGCGTATATGCAACATTGGGCAGAAGTGGCTTAGACAAAACTTCCAGGCAGATGTTAGAAAGCCAGCCTTGTTGTTCACAAGGAGTGAAGACCAAGTCAATGTAATACTGTACGGTATTGCAGTAGTTGATTCTCTAAGGCAGCCATTTTTAACCACTGTGCCATGGCATACTGGTGTGCCACGAACAGTCTGCAGGTGTGCTGTGGAGTTTGGGGATGGGTGGTTTATTAGTAGGGCCATTGAGGGATGTGAGCCCCCCACCAGCAGCATGGTGTGTATTGTCAATTGTCAAAACACTGATGGTGTGCCTTGGTAATTTTAGTACCTTGTCAGTGTGCCATGAGACAAAAAAGATTGAAAATCACTGCTCTAAGGTGCTATGTAGTCACTTCTAGATGCCATTGATTTTTCAGTAATAAATGGTATTCCTTCTTTACTTACTTACTTACTTACTTACTTACTTACTTATAGGATTTTTATTCTGCCTTTCTCCCATACCAAAGGGGACTCAAGGGGCAAATTCAGGGGGCTAACTTCTATGCCCTAATAACTTAGACCACAACTGTGCCAGAAAGTCTTGAACAGGGATGATGAAAAACCTTAATGGTTGTGGATACTTTCCAAATGAAGCATTCTTATATGACAATGACAGTTTATATGACATGCATAGATCGGACTCTTACAATGCAATCCTATGCATGTTTATTCAGAAGTAAGATTCTAGATTCTAAAGAGTTTACTTATCTACATGCATGCAGAGGATTGTAGACTTCAATATTGCAGATATGGTTTCTATTCATCATACGTGATAATTACAGTTTGTGCTACTCATTTAAAACACCCCAGGTTTCTTTATAAGGCTTAACAATATTTAACTTAGTGGTTTTAAAAGCTTAGGTTTTTGGGTAACTTAGGCCACTGAAAATACTTTTTAAAATATAAAGAGCTTTTGTTTTATATTTTAAAACTAAATTTATGAAAAAATGCAGTCAACATGAAATATTTTTAAGTCCTATTGATTTCAGTGGGAAAGTTATGCAATTATTTTTCTCCAACTAAAATCAACAGGACCTGAAGTATTTGACTCCATGGTACCTTTTTAATTTTTTGAAAGACTTTCAAGAAAGCTTCTAGGTTGTGCTCACTGATTGGATGTGTCTTCAAATTCCTCATTTTTGATTCATCTTGAAATTCCAAAAAAAAAAAGGTTTTAGAAGAGCTCCATTGTAAGAGGACAGATTTAACCAGTTAATTCAGTGACTGCTTTTTTATGTACAGTACATTCATGGGGAAAATGAATTTCTTTCATGCAGGATCTCAAATGTGCATTCACATAGTATCGTACAACATACTTCAACAGCCTTCAGTTCACAAGGGTGAAAATAAGTTGTTTCATTCAAACCCACAGTGTAAATGTTGGGTTGTCTGCATTAGTTGGCTCCTTCATCAGTCTCCCTAGACACCACACTGGCATTTTCCAAGTACAGTTTGACTTTTGTTATTTAGTAAATTAATTCAGGACAGTACCTTAACATCAAAATTATGTGACTCCCTTTTGCTTTTGCAGCCGGCAGACCTAGAAGAAGGCTTTGTCTTGGAGTTAATCCAGAGGAGTTCCGAGATCATCATCATGAGGCATGCAGCAGAGGAATGGCTCAGAGTCACTGCTTTGCTATTCATAGCTGAAGCAGTTTCTGCCATGGTCCTACAGAATTCAACGCTATGGGAGGAGCTGCTGGAGAAGTACATGAATGAAGATGGTGAATGGTGGACTGCCAAGCAAAGAGGGAAGAGGGCTATCACAGACAGTGATATGCAGAGCATCTTGGATCTTCATAATAAATTACGGGGTCAGGTGTACCCACAAGCTTCCAATATGGAATATATGGTAAGGATGTGTTGTTCATGGTTTCCAGGAAGAAAAAGATAATGATGAAATACTTTCTGTCTTCTTGTAGAAATATCACTTGTTCAACTCTTGCTTCTTTAGAACAGTGTTCTTCAACCTGTGAGGCATGACCTCAGTGTGGTCATGAAGCCTCATTTGGGAGGGAGGCTGTGGCAACCTTTCAAAGCCTGTGCAAGAGAGGACTTGGATCCAATCCAATAATGGTACGGCCTTATCAAAACTGAGTTCTTGATATAATTCTGCACAACCTTGGTGTCTTTCCCTGCAACTCCTGAGGCTGGCCCTGCTTACACTGCTACCTCACAAATGTGTTGCAAAGATGCAAGTGGTGGAGGGAAATGGGGCAGGATGAAGACGGGCTGGGTGTATCAGGTCCCAGGAAGGGGCTGGGATCAGTAGTGGGTTGTCGGTCTCATTATTTATTGGGGTTGTGGCATGAAAAAAGTTGAAGGCCACTGCTTTAAAATATCTGTTTATCTGTAAGTGAAGTTATGATATTAATTAAGTAGCATATCTTGTGGATTCAATAAGAAGTCCAGGTTTAAAAAAAAACAACCAACAAATTCAATGAATTTAAAATACACACAAATTCAATGAATTTGTAGAAATGATTCAACATGACATTATGCAAAATGATGGATTTTATCTTAAGTTTAATTAGTCATGCCAGAGGACCTTGGAGACAATAATGTCTTTAGTTATGCAACCCAAGGTTTTCATTCCAGTTTTAGTATATGTGCTGCTGAAGCAAGCACTACAACCCAAGGTTTTCAAGGACCTGTAAACTAAAGACATGATAGATACTAAGGATTAAGAACCTACAAGTCCCCATGTACTTCAGTGCGAAATGATGCTCAGGACGTTCAGGCCTTAAGAACCAGGCCTGTGCACTAGTGTGCCTAGTTCACAGGTCTTAAGAACCAGGTCTTCTCACTTCTCACTAGGCCACCAGTTAACCACTCCTCCTTTTCAAGGATGAGTTTACTGTGGAGAACTGGCAAGGAAGTGTTGTTGGAAGGGACAGCAAACCCATTTTGAATTGGGCCTGAACTTCAGAGGGACTTTGAACTCATCACACATTGTGCATGGGCTTCTGAACTATTTTGGAACTATGGTATTTTGTATTTCAGTTCCCGCATTTCCTTCTTTCGTTTCCACTGTTGCTTCTTCCAGTTATTTGTAAATACCTTGGAAGGAAGATAAAGGAGGCTCTGTGCACTTCAAACATCCTGTTTGTATAATACAAGTGGCATCATTTTGTGTAATACTGCTGGCCCCACAGTATCCATGGCAGATTTGTTCCAGGACCCTCCAGAAACTGAAACCCGTGGATGATTAAAACCATGGGTGTCTGCCCTGTAATGCTCTGACAGTGATGGGAGCTGTATTCCCGTCTCCTCTGGAGGATGTTCTGAGGGCTGGGAGGCTATGCACAGCCTCCCTGGCCCTGAGAAGGCCTTCTAAGGCCTTCAGGAAGCTTTAGAAGGTCACTTCCAGTTTATCTTAACAACTGGAAATGACCTTCTAGGGCCTCCCAAAGGCCTCAGAAGGCTGTGCATGGCCTCCTTGGGCCTCAGAACACCCTTCAGAAGTGACCAGAGCACAGCTCCGGTCACCTCTGGAGGGTCCATGTCAGACCCACCCTGTGAATAGTGAAATCCATGGGTTCCAAATCCTCAAATACAGCAGGTCCACTGTATTGTTTATTTTTCATTTCTTGTTAGCTACTTTAAAGATGTATAAAGAAAGAGGGATTTTAAATAATGATGTATATTTGTATCCTGTTGTGTAGCAGCTGAATTCCAAAAACAGGAATACAAGCTCTATAGATTGTCCCTTTGGGACAGGGAGCCATTAGGTGTTTGATTTTTTCTCTGTAAACCGCTTTGTGAACTTTAGTTGAAAAGCGGTATATAAATACTGTTAATAATAATAATAATAGGACAAGTGCTCTGTAGTACTGATTGACATAACACAATTAAACTCAAACGCCATGGTTCCAATTTAACCATCACCGCATCTGAGAGGAGCTGTTGTGTTGCATTCTAGGATATAATACATAACCTTACAGCTCAATCCCCCAAACCTGTGCCAGTACAGCCAGACCATACGACTTGCACTGTATCAAATGCAGGTTAGGAGTAGGCTGCAGGTCACCTTGGGAAATTTTTTCCCTTCCCTCAAGTTTTTCCCCTTCTCAGCCTGTCTCTGCACTGCTCTCTCCCATCCCCGCACCATCCAGGGATTGGATCCGGCATTGCCAGCTCTTGAGTTGGTTCAAACGTGGCTTATGGCACATTTGTGACACTTGAAGTCGGAGCAGGAAGGTCTGTGCCAGCTCAGGGCAGAGTTTGGATTGGCCTGTAAATGTATTATCTAAACGCCATACTGTGTGGTGTGCACATGGTGAGAATAGTGTGTGGTATAAGATTCTTCAGAGCCAAACTAAAGCTTTGTGGTGGCCATAGTATATTGGAAGTCATTGGCCTAGTCTTGAGTCTTATGTTACTGGAGCAGAGTGCAGGGTATTTCGCTGTATTCTGTCAAGTCCCACACTGCTTTAGTAATGTTTGTACAAAGAAACCATGTGGTTTGGCTGAATGACACAAGTCCTACCCACTGCAGAAACTTCCCTTGAATCCTAATTTGAGTGAGGCATGAGACATTTGGCAAGCATTTCAAAACTCAGATATTTTCTGCTTTGATATTTTAAAATTGGCATGTATATCCACCATGAATTCAAATGGCATTGTTTATACTTTTTTAGATACTTTAGGGTTAGTATATAGATTTTGTGGTGAAGTTCTGTTATTTTCACTTATTTCAGAAATCATTATTGCCTTTTTACAGCCTAGTTAATGCCTATAGCCTAGTTGTTTTTGGAGTAAATTTAAAGTTATTAACCCTTTTAAAAAGAAAAGAAAGCAGGGCAAATTGAAGTATCCAAGAGGTTGTGGACCACATCTGCTTTTCCCATAGTGCTGATGTGATGTCAGTCTAGGGCCCAATCCTATCCAACTTTCCAGCACCAGTTCAGCTGCAATGCAGTCCCTAGGTGAGGGACCAAATGTTCCTTTACCTTGTGACAGCTCCATAACTACCTTCCCACCACATGATGCAACACACACCCCATTGGCATGGCTACACCAGGGCTGGAAAGTTGATTAGGATTTGGCCCCTAGATGTCAGAAGTACCACAACTCACGTTGATCACTGTTAGTCCTTACACCAGTGGTTTTCAAACTTTTAGCACCAGGACCCACTTTTTAGAATGAGAATCTGTTAGGACCCACCGGAAGTGATACAGACAATTGCAGGCAGCTTCAAGGAGCATTACAGCCCAGTGCTAAACTGTACTGGCTCAGCCAGGCATCCAATGCAACTTACATGCATGCTGGAGGTTTCCTCATGGTAAGGGGATATTTTCCCCCTTACCCCAAGTAACACCCCAGCCCCCCCCATAGGGCTTCTCGGATCCATATCAGCAGTATAGCTGGGGCAAATCTGGGAAGCCTAACTGAGGGTTAGGATACAGTGGAGGAGGCTTCCATCATTCGCACCCCTTCCCAGGCCTGATCCTCCCCCATTCCTCTCTTCCCCACCCAAAAATGCTGCCTCCAAACCACTCCCACGCCACCCAGCATGAACTTATCTCTGCTGACAGTGTAAAGTCATGATCCAGCTGGCTCCCGAGTAGGCACAAAAGTGCTATAAAACCAGCATGGGGATGGTAGTGCTACGTCAAGTTACAGTCAGGATTGTGCTGTCAATTGTGCAGATTCATTGTATCTTTTTTGAGTGGTAATTCCTGTTTTCCTTCTTGAACAACTCTGGAAGTTGATGGGTGAAATCAAGTCTAACTTTTAGGGTGAGGCCTGGGCACATACCATTGGCTCATACCCCTGCAGAGTCCCATGGACTGTCTCATGAACCCACCTCCCACACTGTGGATGTCCGCTCTAACTCTGTCTGTTGCCGTTCCCCTCCATTGCCCAATTAACCACAGAGACAGTTAACCAGGCATCAGTGAAAATGTCAAACATCTCCTTTGCTGCTGTGTGTATGGGGAGGAGGCGAGTGTGTGATGTATGCACTTTGAAATAGAGGTGGGATCATACTGTTGGTGGCCCTCAAAATGCTTTCACTCAGAGCTAGTGAAACATTGGTGCCACTCTTGTGGGAGTACCTTTTTCTTCAATCAATTGTGATTCCATCCATAGCTGCTAATGCTTAGTTGGGAGTTCTATTATGAAGGCTCATTCTTGGAAGCCATAACCATCATTTCAAAATACCAGGTAGTGTACACGGCTGTGTCCTAAGAAAGTTAGTTGTGACTAAGCATAATTGAAATCAATGAGGCTGGTTAACTGTGACTATCTTGAACCTATTAGTTTTAATAGAATTTAGTCATGATGGGCATCCCAATCCTGAGCTGGCTTGTGCCAGCAGGATGGGCACACAAACTGTCACAAACATGCTGTAAGGCACAGTGCAGCAATGTGGAGGATCCTGGTGCTGGTGGAAAGACCTGCACTGGCCTGTTGTTGCCAGAGGCCAGTGCCCACTGGAACAGGCAAGCGCTTGGCAGGCTGGTAGAGGATTGGGGGGATGAGTGAATCAGATCCTGGGGAAAGGTGGGAATGGTAGCAGTGGCTACCACTGTATCCTAGGCCTAAGTCCCCAACACTGGACTTTTCAGACTTCTGCCAGTGCAAACCAGAGTAATCCCATAGACTTCTGGGGCTTCTAGTCCCTCTAGTCCCGTGGTGGGTGCAGCTGAGGCTGCGTTGGTGCTGCTGCATCACAGTGTGGGACTTTGGTTAGGATTGGACTGTAACTTCTTTGAGAAACAATCCATAAAGTCTGTCTTAAGATACCAGGTTATTCAATGATTTGTGAATGTGAAAAATCATAAACATACTAGCCACTGGCTTCAAGAACAGCAATCCTGTGTCTGTAAACAGGACTGCACTTGTGGCTCAATTTTTACAGGACACTACACCGCAATACTGTCCATTTCCTGAATGAAGTTTGTACAAGGTTATTCTGCCCAGCAAATGTAAAAGCTTTGATTGTAAGTTAAGTGGCAAACTTTCTTTTGAGAAATTTGGACTGAGCCTTTCTAACTAGGCTCTTTCCAGTGATATGGGTGGAGCTGTGTTACAAAGGGGCAGCATTACAGCACTGAACTTGTGAACTTTTCATCTAAGCTTACTCTTTTCAAGTATTTCCAATCTGCAGCAAGTAGACATACTTTCCAATGTATAAATGGAACAAGTGGATTAATTCCAGTTCCCACAAGACCCTCATTTCACTGAAGTGTCACAGTTGTATTTGTTCCCAGTTCTGTTTAATATAAATGCCTCTTGATGCAACAAGGAATTCCCTGGCTTCTGGCCATATACTACTGAAAATACTGTTTTGCAAGCAACTACTGTAACTGGAGGGAAACAATAATGCAGGATCTTTTAAACAGTTCTCTAGTGGCCTGGTTGTTGTTAGGGAGATGGAAGAGAAGTAATTGTAGAATAAACTAACTAAAATGCACCATTTTTTAATATTAGAATTACTTTATTTATAGACACCTGGCTTCAGTAGACTTGGTTACAACTATGCCTATGTAAATATAAGCTGTGTTTTATGTATTATTCCTAATTTAATTTGCTTCCTGAATTAAAATGTACAGAGTAATATTGTAATCTGTCCACTTTTAATAGTACTATGCGTGTTTGTCTTTTGTGCCTTAGTTCTGGTACTGGTACTGGTAAGTTCTGGTACTGGTAGTTCTGGTACTGGTAAGTGAAACATGAACAGAATGTTTCTCATTTTCAACATGTAGCTATCTGTGACTTGGATGGTAGCCCATGTAATTTTAAGAATGGGACTAGCCCTTGAAATATACAGGCTTTCATAACTTTTTCCATGCTTAATTTTGTTTTAAATTTGTACCGTGCTTCAAGAAATATCAAGTACAGTGGAGATGGATCTTGTATGAACCAATATTGTATACTGTATAGTAACAATTACCCTTGAAAATCCCTTAAATCAGTTGTGTTAAGGGGCTGTGTTGTATGAAAAATATTTATTGTATCTTTAAAAAGTAGAATCACACTGTGAGAGGCATGTGGGAACTGAGATTGACTGAGGGAATTCACATCTCTCATCTCACACACGCTCAGGGGCATGTGTTCACTGAGTGGAATGGCAGACAGAATCACACTATTTGAATTGTTTGCCCAGTGCAGATAGCTGGATTTGCCCAAGTTCAGTGCATATATATGATGTGACTCCACTGTACACACAATCTTGGCCTTGGTATATAAATTTATGTGTTCAGTTGCTATACAGTGCCATTCCATTTAGGAGATCAGAGGTTTTTATTTTACCCAGTTAACAAACCCTTGTGTTTAGTGGAATAAACTTTTGAATTGCTGATACTTTAACCTAGTTTTTGGTACTCATTCTGTGGTTTTCTGTTTCTCACCATAAATGAGTTGCAGAACCCATGTGTGATGGAAATTTTGTACCCCTGTGCCTTGCAAGGGAGTACTGTAGAGCTCTGGTTGCACTCTACTGGTTGTTTAATCTGGAAAAATTTCTCCAAAGTAAATAGTTTGTGAATGGCAACCAAGGCATACAAGGTTGTTGCTGACGTTCATTGTGGTGAATTCCAGTTACAGTAATGTTTCACCTCTTTCAAATGCATGCACACATGTATTTTTATGAAGAAGGGAGAAGTAGGGAAAGTGAACAGAGGCAAAGGAGGATGGTGTATGGAGGAAGTGAGTGACAAAGAGGAAAAAGTGCAATGGTTGATGTTAGGTGAGTGGTTTCATTCACACTTTTGTAACAACTCTTGAAACAAAGGAGGTGAAATTGAGGGGGTGGGGCCTGTGGTAAGGAGTTAGACAAAGGTGAGCAAAGACTGAAGCAGTCAAGCTAGTAAAGCAAAAAATGAAAGATACAAAGACAGAAAGAAACAAAGAAGGTTAGGATGTGATATTCGTATTATAATAGAAAATTGGATCGGGAAGTTAGGAGAAGGAAAGAGTATGTGTGGATGCCATGGGTGACTAAAAAGCAGAGATAGATCTGACTGTGAACAGAAACAAAAGGGCCAGAGAAAGGTGAGAGAAAATGAAGTACTGGAGAAAAATGCAGGACCACAGAATAAAGTGAAGTGGAGCTGAGCCTGGCACTTACCCCCTGATTAATCTATGGTCCATGTTTATGGCTCTGTTTCTATACACTTTCTCTTGAAAGACAAGGCCTGTAACGTAGAGGGACTGAAGAGGGCAGGAGCTGGTGACCTGATTTGAGAGCCAAGAGAAAGGTTCTGTACATGTTCCTGTTTAGTTTAAATCCTTGGCTTTTCAAGTTCTTTTTTCTCTTTTTGAATCTGCTTTCTTTTCTTCATCTCAGCCATACCAGTGGTTTTCAAAGACACTTACTGAACATAATTCATATTTCTTAAGTACAGAGTGATATTGTCTGTGGGATCATTTTAAGTAGTTGGTTTTCATAAGTGGCGCACTTAGCCAACAGCCTAGCTTGAGTTTTCAAAGTGAATATGCTTCCTCTCTGGCTTTCCACTTTCCTGCTCCACTTCAAAGCTTTGTGGAAGAGCTCCAGATTCTTTGCCTGCACCCAGAGGCTATTGACATGGCATCAAAGGACAGAGTGACGTCAGCTTATCCTCTTATTCTTTCTGGAGCTTTTCAGCAATGGGTTCTGCCTTTCGAAAGTGGCCAAGATAGCAAATAGGTAAGTCTTTACTGTGATACTCAGTGATGTAGTCAGAAAAACTTAGACACTGTAAAACCATAA
The DNA here is from genome assembly GCF_035046505.1 of Tiliqua scincoides. Lineage (NCBI taxonomy): Eukaryota > Metazoa > Chordata > Lepidosauria > Squamata > Scincidae > Tiliqua > Tiliqua scincoides. Next base: position 36,503,573 of record NC_089824.1, on the reverse strand, counting down.
CTGTGAGAATGTCAAAACAGCAGTGGTGATTTAGACACAAGATTTTTTTTAAATTGAAAGTAGCGATGGTTTTTAAATATAGAAGCATTCTATTCTTTAACTTTCATAAAGAATTCTTTATCATTTATTTTCTGTTCAGTTATTTTAGCAAAAATAAATTATAATTTGCTAAATTAGCAAAAATAACTAGGATTGTAAACATTAACTAGGACATTAATAAGCTTTAGTCAAAGACAAGGTGAAGTGAAAACTTTGGATTGATGGGCCTTATGGTTTCTGTTGGTTATACAGGTCCAACCTATTTATACACAGATTTTTTATACACGGATTTGACTCAACAGGAATGGCCCCTGCAAATGAGAAGGAATGTACTGATCCCTGGAGAAGGGGAAAAATGCACCCCTTTAAAATCAGTTTAAAAAACTGAACAGTCCTTTAACAATAGTCTCTTTAATGAGAGAGGGGGAGAGAGAGAGAGAGAGAAAGAGAGAGAGAGAGAGAGAGAGAGAGAGAGAGAGAGGGCAGCTGGCTGACAATCCATCAGTCCTTCTCTCTCCAGCGGACCCCTCCCTTCCCCCTGAGCATGAAAGAAAGGTGATCATTTTGCATTGGTGAAGGCAGAGGCTGAGTGTAAGCTCTCAGCTCTGTGTAAGCTCTTGGAGGAGGACTGATGGATGGATTGTCTTCTTAATGACTCTTATCTTACATCACAAGGTCAGCAAGGCTGTTTTTAAACAACTGGAGCAAAGAAACTTTGTTTTTTAAATTGATTTGCTATAGTGCGTTTTTTGCCATCCACTTGAGTGCTTGGAACGGAACCCATGTGAATAATTAGTCTCAACCTGTAGATGCAAAGATTGACTCCATTCTATTTATTGCTTTATGGGTTTGCTGCCTCCCAAGTTTTACTTCTCTGGTTGAATTTGCAGAAATTCTTAAAATGGGTTCTAGTACTTGAGATTATATAATGATTGTTTCAGTTTTCATTTCATTTGTATCTTTTATTCTTCTGTTGCAAATGAGCGCATGCATGTTGATAAAACACTGCAGGAAAGGTGTGGATGGGATTAAATATACAATTGCATAAAGATTCATTTTCATAGTGTCAGTGGGATCAATAGGGTTGGCATCATCCAGTGCAGTAACTCATGGTGTCATCACGTGGACTTCCTCACGTGTGCCCATACATAATCCTTAGTAATTTTTTTTGTACTAATGCCAGCCTTGGCATGGAAACAGGTGTGCCAAAATGGCCAGAAGCACAGGGAAGAGCAGCAGCAGCATAGCATGAACTAGGAGGAACCCCCAAGGAAGTAAAGGAGGCTGCTTGGACCATCAGCTGTAGTAACGGCAACTGCTGCTAATGCCATTTGGGGAGTGCAAGAAAGAAAGCACATTTTCCTGGGAGAGAAGGAGAGAAGGCAAGGTGGTAGGAGCAATACTGTCTCCATTGGGGGATGCAGGCAAGGAAGAAGAGGCAAGGAGCACACCAGAAGCAGTGGTAAAGGCAGCTTCCACCTTCTTTGGGACCAGGCAAGGAGCAGTAGCAGCAACTCCCACGTTCCAAGTGCTGATATATAATCATCTTTTTCTTTGCATAGGATATCCATTTTTTGTATCTTTCTCTTTATTCATTGTAATTTTTCTTAAAGAATATGGTGGGTGTTTTAGAAAATACGTAAGTGCCGTGTTGTCCTGTGATGCTTATGTTGCCAGTCAACTCCTCATAGTTAGAATGAATACAGCATTCAAGCTTTATATCTTGCCACAGTAAATGTTTACTTTTTGTTGGTGCCAACTGTATGCATTACTGTCTTTCCTCTTAGCTCTTTTTAATTTGCTTGAGGTTTTTACACCTAGCTGTTCAAGGATACTCTTTCTCTTCTGGAATAGAACAAGAGTTCTGTGAAATGTTTGCCTGAAACGTGTTGAATACAGAGTAAACGTTTCATACATTTCAACGTGCAACAGCTGGTGACCCTGTTAAGGTTCAATTGTATTTGGTTGCCATGCTGAAAATGCATAGTCTTAAGCTGTTCTGGTAACGCTGCACTGATACCACAATGATGCCAGCGCGACAAGGACCAAATGCCAAGTCTGTCCTGTCAAAGCAACAGCCCTTCCTCGTAACAACCCCATTTTTTCCATGGAAACACCAACTCAACCTGTTATCCATGAAGTGGACTCCTGAAGGCAGTGAGTCATTGCTATGGCATTCATGTATCATCACCATGAAGTAGATGTGCCATCCATGTGATATCCATGTGTCATAAGTGTGATTGATATCTGAAACCTTATGCACACCTTTTCTTACTGAAATTTTTTCTTCATCTCTATAACAAAGTTTACAGATATATTCATCTCTGTGACTGGTGATATTTAATCCCTGTTTCCGCATAAACTAGAACCCGATGATGTATCCCATATAAATATATAGCTTCCCATTAGACAGGTTCATATTAGCTGAGTGATTAATGTTGAGCAGCCTTTAACTTTAAAGATTCATACAGGTCCAGCCTATTTTTACATGGATTTGACTCAGCAGAAATGGCCCCTGCAAATGAGAGAGAATGTACTGATCCCTGGAGAAGGGGAAAAATGCACCCCTTTAAAATCAGTTTAAAAAACTGAACAAGCATTTAACAACAGCTTCCTTAATGAGAGAGAGAGAGAGGGCAGCAGGCTAACAATCCATCAATCCTTCTCTCTCCTGTGGACCCCTCCCTTCCCCCAGCACTTGAAAGAAAGATGATCATTTTGCATTGGTGAAGGGGGGGGTGCTGAGTGAAGTGCTGATGGATTGTCTTCTTAATGACTCTTTTGTATTGGCAACCTTCAGTCTCGAAAGACTATGGTATCGCGCTCTGAAAGGTGGTTCTGGCACAGCGTCTAGTGTGGCTGAAAAGGCCAATCCGGGAGTGACAATCCCTTCCACACCGGGAGCAAGTGCAGTCTGTCCCTGGTCTGTCTCCCTGGCTATGGGCCTTCCTTCTTTGCCTCTTAGCCTCAGACTGTTGGCAAAGTGTCTCTTCAAACTGGGAAAGGCCATGCTGCACAGCCTGCCTCCAAGCGGGCCGCTCAGAGGCCAGGGTTTCCCACTTGTTGAGGTCCATCCCTAAGGCCTTCAGATCCCTCTTGCAGATGTCCTTGTATCGCAGCTGTGGTCTACCTGTAGGGCGCTTTCCTTGCACGAGTTCTCCATAGAGGAGATCCTTTGGGATCCGGCCATCATCCATTCTCACGACATGACCAAGCCAACGCAGGCGTCTCTGTTTTAGCAGTGAATACATGCTAGGGATTCCAGCACGTTATCTTAGAGTCAAAAGGTCAGCAAGGCTGTTTTTCAATCACTGGAGCAAAGAAACTGTTTTTTAAATTGATTTGCTATAGTGTGTTTTTTTAATCCATGTGAGTGTTTGGAATTAGTCTCAACCTGTATTTGCTTCAGTTTTATATAGAGTTCTCTTTCTATAATTTCTCCAATGTCATTCCATCTAAATATGTTACTGGTAGCACACCTGAAGCCTTCCTTTACTCCACTTGTGCCCTCCTGAAAATAAGTTTAATTGAGAAGGTAACTGGTGGAAGTGCACTGAGCCATTGGATGAATTGGCACTAAGAGAACAAATGCCTTATTTACCAACCTCATGTGTGTTGCATGCTTTTCAACTACAGCAGTGCCCTTTGCCAATAAATTAAAGGATGTAAACATTCTTCTGTCTGCATTTGAGATGTGAGGAGGATATTTTGTAATGTGGACACCACAGAAAAGAGAATGTTGTTCTCTTTGGCTGGAGATTTTTTTTTTTAAATGGAAGCCTTTCAGAAACTTCTTAAATATTCTATCCAACTACAACAGTTCCCTGAAGTGTATGTGTTCATTTGTCATGAACATCCACAATAAATGAAATGTTTCATTGAAGGCATTTTTTTTTTTGCACTTCTTTGGGCAGCTGCATTTCATCATTCTCTGCAGAAAATGGTTTCCTGTTAAAAATACACTTGATCACAAACATTGTCTTGCTTGCCTGAAGACACTAGTGACAGATTAACTAGATTAGATCTGGCAGTTAATCAGAGTTCATTTTTGAACTAGCTGGTTAAAGAAATTTATATTTTTGGGGTGAATGTATGAGGAGACAGATCTTCAAAATACTGTTAATAATTTTTCAGTGGGTAACCTGTGAAGTGTTTAGGGGTCAAAGACTGACCTGGTTTAAGTAATTGCTTAAGGGCGCAATCCTGCCCTTCACTTGGGCCAGCACAAGTTCCTTGTGCCGGCCCAGGAGGGTTGCAAATGTGCCATAAAGCATGTTTGTACCTCCTCAGGAGTCAGCCAGGCCAGCACGCAGAGGCAAGCCGGCCTGCAGAGGCTGGAACAAACCTCTGCGCTAAAGAAGGCACTGAGCCTTGTGTCGGCCCAGCTGGGTTGACAAAAGACTCTGACGTAGGTGGGGAGGGAGAAGGAAGGAAGTGGGAGGGAGGCGTTCCTGGGCAGGGGAGGGCAGGCAGTGGGCGGCCCGGGGGGCGGTGGGAGGCAGGACTGGGATCTGGCAATTATGCTGAATCCCAACCCCTGTTCCTGGGAGATAGGAGTGGCTTGAAGCCGCTCCACTCTCCTCGGACTTGCGCCACCTCAAGAGGAGCAAGGACGCCTTGCCCAGAGGTAAGGGGAAAAGTTTCCCCTTGCCTCTGACTGAGCCGCTTTTGGTCCCTATCCTGCGCTGGATTCGGCACAAGCCTCCAGGCTTGCCTGTTCCAGCGCAGGGTAGGATTGTGCCCTTGGTAACATAATTAACATGAAGTTGCTTTGGAGAAATAATTTGGGGAATACATAATTGAGCATTGGGCTGTTTGATTTTCATGTACTACAGAGAACTGTAGTGCTATAAAAAGTTAAAGAAAAGTTGAAATTAAAGCAAGGAAACAATACTGTATATGGAATGTTACAAACAGTTCACATAATTGCCGATCAAGGATCCTGAAAGATGTTTGCTAGAAATCTTAAAAAGAGGGCTCCTGGCATTCTATTGAGTAAGAAACCCAATACTGTATGTCAGTGGTTCTCACACATGTAGCAGCGGGACCCACTTTTTAGAATTAGAATCTGTTGAGACCCACTGGAAGTGATGTCATGACCGGAAGTGACATCATCAAGCAGGAAAATTTTTGACAATCCTACCCGCACTTATCCAATGGAGTAAGTCCCAATTACTATCATTGATAAAAGAATATACATGGTAGTTTGTTAAAAGTACAGGTCTGTAACATTTCTCCAAATGCAGTCACATGCCATGGTAGCATCAAGTCTAATATATTAAAAATAAAATATTGAAATGAATTGGAACCCACCTGAAATTGGCTTGCAACCCACCTAGTGGGTCCCAATCCACAATTTCAGAAACTCTGCTGTATGTAAAACTAATACAGGTGGAGCCTATTTATCCGTGTTAGTTCTGTTCCGTGACTTGGCGCAATTAACAAAAAACGCGTTGTGCTAAATTCCATAGAGCTACGCAAATACACTGCAGCCTGACACTTCCGGATGGAAGGAAACTAAAGCAGCTGTCATCAATCCCCTCCCCTCCGCTCTGTACTCAGCCCTCCCCGTTGCCAGCTGCCCTACTCAGAAGTAAGCCCCATTGTAGTCAATGGGGCTTACTCCCAGGAAAGTGTGGAGAGGATTGTAGGCTATATCTCATGTTTTACTTGGTGGAAATGCTTGCTTGTGTCCATGATAGCCTGCACCATGGGGGGGGGGGTTGCTTGTGTCAGTGATTGCCTGCACCATCTCAGTGGGGGGGGGGAATTTGGCAAACACTCCCTGGGTTTTTTTAAAGCAATCCCCTCTGTTGCTACCACACCTGCCGCTGTGAGAGAGAGAGAGAGAGAGAGAGAGAGAGAGAGAGCGCGCTCCACCTTGCTGCACTTGTTCTGGCTACAGAGATTTTTGCCCCCCCCCCTTCCCCTCTTCAGCCTCTGCTGGCTCAGGGGCTCCAGGAGCATTACTGTTCCTTTGCAAGGGGAACCTCTTTCAGGGCTCCAGGGCTATTTCCCTGCCTGGGTGAGGCAGAGCCTTTTTGCAGTGTTTTGGGCTGCCTGGAAATGGAGGGAGATGCAGGGAGAGCGCAGGGCAAAGGAGGCAAAGGTGTGTGCGACTTTTGGTTCCCCCACCCCATTTGCACTGAGACAAATCCACAGATTAAAAATATGTGGATAAATAGGCTGCACCTGTAGTTACAATAGAACAGCAGATTCAACATCACAAGATACTAAGTGAAACTTAACTGAAGATTCACTTAGGGCACAGTCCTGGCCCCGAGATAGACCAGTGCATGTCTCCTCCTCTGCACTGGCCCCAGAATGTCGAAAAAGTGCCTTAAGATGCTTCTGTGATGACTCAGGAGCTGGGAGGCCAGTGCACGAATATATGCCGGCCTCCAGTGCCATTGCGCTGGAGGAAAGGTGAGGCTGCGCCAGCCATATTGGGCCAATGCAGGGGTCTGGCGAGGCCGGATAGGAGACGTTCTAGGGTGGGGGAGGGCAGGTGGTGGGCAGGCCCATGGGTGGGCCGCAGCTGGGCAGGGGGTTGGGCCAGGATCTGGCACTTGTGCTGGATCCTAACCCTAGTCCCAGGCAACCTGGAGCAGCTCTGAGGTGGTAGGATCTGTGCCACTTCTTTAGGTGACATGGACCCAAGTAACCCTATTGTGGCTGCTGCGGAATTCCCTTGCCCCAGGCTGAGCCACTAGCAGCCCCAATCCCATGCTGAATACGGGACAGGCCAACCGGCCTCCTCATTCCAGAGTGGGTTAGAATTGGGCTGTTATGTCTAATATATATAATGGACTTTGTACACATGGAGCACAGATGAATACAGAATCCTGTCAAATATATGTTAGCTCACTATGGAAAGTGATTGTCCTATTTAGGTGTGTGTTTACATTATTGATTTTGCTATGCTTATTTATCTGCAGTGGGTGCTAATTGGAGTGGGTGACATCCATACTGCTTCACCTACTTAGGGGCTGTATTTGTGAGTATACACACAGGTGTCACAGTACCATTTCTTGCATTGCATAGGAAGAAGTAGAATTAAGGGCTCACAACCAGAGACACCAAACAGAATGGTTGGTGTGTGGCAGTACCCTTTCCTTAAAATTTGTTTGAGAAAGCACACTGATCTCTTCCCCCCCCCCCTCCAAAGTCAGCCTTAATTGAAGTTAGGAGGGAATCTCCCTCTGGGTATGTTTTCCCATTGTTTGCAAAATATCACTTGGCTGCTATGCTCTCTGAGCACTATTTTGTGATATTCCTGTTATTTGCTTGTGCATACAGTGATCTGGAATGTATAAATACAGTCAGGCCTCGTTATCCTCAGACTCCCTTCTGGTGGATTTGCTTATCCACAGCAATAAATGTGTAACCTTTGTTGCCATTTGTGTGGTCTCTTTGCGTCCATTTGCTCCCATTTGCAGTAACCAAAATAAGTCTGGGAGATCCCAGGCAGTTCTCCTGGCTTCTGCTGTCTTGCAGCTTAACAAGTTGCAGTTAAGTGCTAAGTGCTAATTGAATTGTTAACTAGTGTTATGCTGATTCAACAATAATTTCAACTATTGCAGCAACAGGTAATAATAATAATAATAATACAGGTATTTCTATACCGCCTTCCTTGGTCGTCAGATTTCTCCTCAGACTTTATTCAAGGCGGTTTACATAGGCAGGCTATTTAAATCCCCGTAGGGATTTTTACAGTTGAAAGAAGGTTCTATCTTTCAAGAACCACAACATTTCAGATGTTTCTTTCTGATCTGGTTTCACATTCTGGCCTCCATCCTCCCATGCTCAGAGCAGATGGAATAACTCGGTTCAGCTTGTCAGCTGCTTCAAGGTCGCACAGTGCCAGTGGCCTCGAACTGGCGACCTCCGGATGTTATCTTCAGGCAAACAGAGGCTCTACCCTCTAGACCAGACCTCCTCTAGACTACCTTCATTAGGTAGTGCTAATGAAAATGTTTTACCATGATGTTGATGTCTATCACCCAGCTCAAAGTGTTCAAGGTAAAATTCAAGTTCATATAGTGTATAGCAAAGAGGGTCTGCAGGAAGCTAACTCCATTTTCCCCATAGGATCAATGATTGAGTAACCTGCTGTTTCTAGGAACCTAACCCCAGTGGTTAATGAGAATTGACTGTAGATGGATAGAGTCTGGTGTCCTTCCATGAAGCAAAGGGTTTGGCTAGATGACTGTTTAATTCCATGTAACTTCATGAGTAGAAAGTAGGATGTGTCATACTTTTTCTAAAAACAATTGTTTCTAACAAGAAATCATTTTACAAAAAACAAGATTTTCCTTTTATAAGCTTAAAGCCTATTACACTGAGAACAATTTTTGTGTCTTCTCTTCCTCCTCACCCCCCCCCCCCCTTTCAAACCTAGACTTGGGATGTAGAGCTGGAGAGATCAGCACAGTCTTGGGCTGAGACATGTCTATGGGAACATGGGCCTGCAAGTCTGCTTCCATCCATTGGACAAAACCTGGGAGCACATTGGGGAAGGTAAGTCAGTTCCACAGAGATCCACCCCTTTTCCCCACCCATGACACATCCTACCCCCCACTGCCAACTTACATGGGTCAGTGCAGCCCAGGCTTTATGGTGGTGGATGCACATAGCTGTTGATGCTTTACATCAGCAGCTCTGAATGGCCCAGCAGTGACACAATATTCATGCCATCACTGGGCTTTTTATGATGGTGAATCTAAAGTTCTGCTGTTATAGAGGGCCCATAGAATTGGGCTGCTAAGGTGATAGAATGTTTCTGTTTGTTGATAGCAGCAAATTAGCAGATAGCAGAATTACCTTTATGTTTTGTACTTGGAAGTGGACACATATTCAACCTGTTCTGCGCCAGTTACACTGGTTGCTTATGTGCTTCAGGACCCAATCCAAGATGCTGGTTTTAACCATTAAATTCCTTGCTTGGCATGGGACCCTTCTGCCTTTAGAGCTGTACAAGCCCACTCACCAGCTCAAGTTTAATGAAGTGGCCCTGCTGTACATCCTGTTTATATGACAGATTTGGATGAAGACAGCTATTGGCTGGGCTTTTTCAGTAATAGTTCCCAAACTTTGGAACCAACTTCCAGAAGCAGTTTGGAATATCTCATCACTGTTTTCTTTTTGGAAGGGTTGTTTTGCCAAGTCAATGAGAATGTTTGGCGTAATTGTGGTTTTAAGATGTGAATACTTTTTTTGTTTGTTTAGCTTTGTTGCAAACTGTTTTGGACTTTTCTAGAAAGAGGTACTATGAAGTTTTGGTAACACAAAATGTCTTTTCTTTTTATAGATATAGACCCCTAACATTCCATGTTCAAGCATGGTATGATGAAGTGAGAGACTTTAGTTATCCTTATCCTCAAGAATGCAACCCTTATTGCCCCTTTAGATGTTCTGGTCCTGTGTGCACTCATTATACACAGGTATGTATGTTTATTTACTAGTAAGCATGTAGTCATCACGTTGCATGGGAACTATTTTAGAGCAGTACAAGTCAAGACAGAAAATACAGAAGTCTAAATAAAAATAATTTGTTATGGAGTATTTCAAAATCTTTAAGGGCTGCTTCATACAACCATTTTGAAATGCCACTCTATGTATCTGTTGTATTTTTCTGGTATATATGGAATGTGTGCAAGCTGAACCTGCTGTATGAATTGGTGGCCATGAGTATATGGTGCTAGCACATATGCAGTAAATTGTATCACAAAATCCACACAGCCTATTGTTTATACAACAGTAGTCATATATATGCATGCAGCATTTGCTTTTTGCATGCAGCAGCTCATTCAAACAGTAGGCACAATATACAATTGAAATGTTTGGCCTGCTCACTCAACAAATTTTTCGGTATACTAGATCTGATCTGCCAGTGTGGTAAATGTTGGTAAATGTATGTCCCAATCCTATCTGGTAATGGTGCATAAGATGCAGGGCCACCAACACTTCCTACACACCTTCAAGAGATGAGGCTGGTTGAGAGGCATAAGGGGAAAATATTTAACAGACTTTCCTGGCTGCTGCATGTATCTTGAGGGCACTTCTCAGATCTATGCCAGCTCTGTTGCTGGCATAACTCTGAGGAGCTTGCTGTGGATGTGTCCGACCTATGATGGGATTTTGGGATCTGGGAGCCACTGGCTCCTCCGTGATCTGCCATGCTTTAATCCCTGCCTGTTTCCTTGCCCTCGGCTGGCAGAACCCTGCCAGCAGCCCACCTGCATTATGTTGCTGGTGGTGTGCAACAGCTACTGTGCAACAGCCACCAGTGGGGGCCCTGTTGGTATGCCAGTGTAACTGGCCCATAGGATTGGGCTGTTAATGGGCGAATTGGTAAATTGTGTCTGGCCCCACTGTCAGACTTAGGGTGCAATCCTATCCTGCACTGGAACAGGCAAGGATATCCTGTATCCAGTGCAGCATAGGGGCCATAAGCAGCTTAGCCAGAGGCAAGGAGAAACTTTTTCCCTTACCCCTTGTTAAGGGCTGCTGGCCCCATTGGGTCTCCTCAGACTCGTGCCACCTCTGGATGTGGCACAAGTCCAAGGAGAGCGGAACAGCTTAGAACTGCTCCGTTTTCCCTGGGAACGGGAGTTGGGATCCCGCATAACTGTTGAATCCCAGCCCCCCCCCCCACTTCCCACCCGCCCTTGGGCTGCCCATTGCCCTTCCTTCCTCTGCCCAGGAACGCCTCCCTCCCTCTTCCTCCCCACCTTCCCCCTGCATACCTTTTCCGCTTGCGTCTCCCCAGTGGGGCTGACGCAAGCACCTGAGGGCAAGCTGGTGTGGAGGCTTATGTCAGCCTCTGCAGGCTGGCGCTTCTCAGAGTGCCAGCCTGGCTTCTTGAGGAGGCACAAACGTGATTTAAGGCCTAACTACTAATTAGGATTGCGCCCTTAGAGCCTAATCTTATCCCGCACTAACAGCCCTGATGTAGCCATGCCAAAATGGTGCATGCTCATTCAGTGGCGGAAGGACAACCTGAGGACAAATGGGAGGTAAGTATAAAACATGTATACTTATCTCTGCATAAGCCCTGGAGCCATCTATGGGTCACCTCAGACATATGCCACCTGGCATATGTGGATATGTGGAAAGAGGATTGACTTTCACTTTGGAGAAGCTGTTACCAAGGATTTCTCACAGAACCATAACTTAATTGACTTTTTCTACTCTTGGCTTGTGAAGATGACTCACTTTCCACTTTTGAAAACCATATTAGAACACCATAGTTATACATTTGAAAAGTGTTACGATGGTGTTCTTATAAAATGATAATAATTTAAAAATGTGTCTGACATTTAGCTATTTAAATAACCAACAAAAAGATTGATTTAAATCAAACTTTCTCACTTTGTGATTCATGTATTTCCTGAAGAACACATGCATCATTTGTAACAACAAAACAAAATATTGATTTTCAGCCAAGTAAGGCCTTTATAGTTCTATATAATTGTAATAATAAGCATCACAATGTTCATGCAGCCCGCTTGCCTTTTGCACTAATAACTACTTTCTTTGCTCACACAAGTTGCCACCACCTGATTTCTGGGAATTTCCACTCCTCCTGATGCCCTGAACGCCACATGCCATCATATTCTCGAGAGTGCTGGAGCTTTAGAAGCAAATTTGCTTGGGGCCTAAGGGAAGAGGAGGAAGAAAGCCTGCTTTTGAAAGCTTTCTTGTGTTTGCACTACTTTGGGTTACACCTTATGTCTATACATGTGTGTTTTTATGTAAGGAAAAAATATGAGAATTGCTGCTTTCCATTTTTCTGAATTGCGGTTTGGTACACAATTTATTTTAAAAAAATTTATGCCTCATCTTTCCCTTTCTGAAGCAAATGCCAAAAGCAGCTTACAAAATTTTGTAAAATGAGACACACAAAACAATAAAAGCAGCAATAAAAACCATACAGAAATAGAACATATACAATTTAAAATCCAAAAGCGTTTAACCTTTTTTGTATGTGTATACCTTCTAGGTGGTATGGGCAACAAGCAGCAGAATGGGTTGCGCTGTTAATTTGTGCCATAACATGAACGTCTGGGGACAGATATGGCCAAAAGCAATTTACCTGGTGTGCAATTATTCTCCCAAGTAAGTATGTACAGCGAACTGTGGGGCTAAATACACACTGTATGGAAACGTGTAAAAGTCCCATGTCATATTTTTTTTTTAAAGAAAAGCTACTTCAGAATGGGTTGGTTTGGACTAGAGAAGAGGCAGAGGGAGTGGATACTTAACTCTTTTCCCATCTACAACTTCTCCACTCCAAATCATCCCGAATCCCAAATAGCTTTCTTTCGAATGGGCTGTCAAATGTAAATTTGCCTGATTCGCATCCCTTCATCTCCACTCCCAATTCCTCCCTAACCTTAAAAGGTTTATAAACTATTAAAAGATTTAGGGATCTATTGCACACATATTTGTATTTAATACGTTGTGACAGTAGACTCTTAACATTTATGTTTATTTAGAATGAGCAAAATGACATGTAATCCACTAGATAAAGGTACTGGAGAGAAATGAGACCAAATTTTGTATTTTGAGTGTCTACAGTGTTTTGCATTGTTTCAGGTGGTACTTTGACACAGTGCAGCGCTAACACATTTTGAGTTTTGAGAGCTCAGCCTAAATCTGTTTTAGTCCAAAATCGCAACATTCCAAGCATTCTCTAAAATCTGCCAGCTCTGTTTATGAACATAATCTGTTCATTTTGTAAGGGATGATTAAAAGAGATTTGATTGGCAGTAGTTCACCTGGATTATGGTGATTTTATGTGGTGTTCAATAAGCCTGTGCTTTCTCCACAATTTCGCTTGACTTTGGAGCAACATTAAGGGCGCAATCCTAGCCCCTTATGTCAGTGCTGGAAAGGGCAATGCAGCTCTGAGGTAAGGGAACAAAGATTCCCTAACTTTGAGGAGGCCTCCATGAGTGACTTCCAACTGCAGGATGCAGCACATGTCCCATTGGCACTGCTGTGCCAGTACTGGAAAGCACTGACATAAGGGGTTAGGACTGTGCCCATTGCACCCTAAGTCAGTCAACAATTGATGATGATTTGGAGCCCAATCCTGAGCTCTTTGCGCTGGCCCTACACTGGTGCTGCAAATGTGCTGTAAGGCATGCCCACAACACTCAGTGCCAGTCCACACTGAGTCCAGTGCCAGCTGGAAGTCCGCCGCACACTGCCTGGGGAGAAGGTGGAGAAGACCTATCACTTCTCACACACTCCTGTCGCTTTCCCACTTGTGGTGCCTCATCAACTCAGCAGCAGCTCCATGTAACAGCAGCTTATCAGCTTTATCAGCCTACTATCAGTCTCCCATCCAGAACAAGACCATGTTTGTTCCTCCTTAGCTCTTCAAACAGTTCAGGCAGCTCAACCATCAGACCATGTCCCAGGTCTCATTTGGGAAACTCAACAATTCCTTCATTACCGCATTTCTCACCAATGGGGAAGGATAATCTTTCAACCCCTGCTTCAGGAGATTCTCTATAGATCATGCCCTTCTGTAATCAAAAATCTTACTGCTCTTGCAGCTCAACAAGTCTTACTGCCAAAAGCCCATTGAAGGCCCACCAACATGTCCTTCTACATGTCCTGCCAAAGGGCTGTTTGGTGCAACTCTTCTATATCTTATCTACAGTTCACAGCCTATTTTGCAATCTATAGTTACCACTCCCCTTAGAGACATCACACAGGAGGTAGATGAGAGACAACGCTGTACAGTACTCACAGCCATAGGTGCTAGTATGTTGTGATAGGTCAATGTGAGTCTTTTTTTTGTGACAATGTTTATCATGAATTTATTTCATTAAATAGCATCCTTTTTCTCCTAGGGGTAATTGGTGGGGACATGCACCATACAAGCATGGCCGGCCATGTTCTGCATGCCCACCTAGTTTTGGAGGAGGCTGCAGAGAAAATCTTTGCTACAAAGGTGTGTAATCAACAATGCAATTATACCATTGTCCCTTGAAGGAAATTACCATTTATCTTGATGCCCTAAGTGGAGGGAAAGGGTTCTGGTCTCAGGGGGAACCCTTTGTATTAGGCATGGATTGTTCTTGTTTTCTCCTATGCAATAACTCTGATAGCAAAACATCCCTGATGGTGGTGTTGTGTCATATTAGTTGTGTGTCATTCACACAAGTGGTGATGGAATTAATTGTGTGAGAAACTTAGTGGTTGGTTTCCCTTAATCAAAGCCTGTTTTAAACTCCATTTTTAAAAAGTAAAAGGTGGTTTATTAGCTTGTTCTTTTAATTAACTATAGATTACTTTCCCAAGTTTTTCTCATCATGATTTATTCTGCTACCTTTGAAATTCTGACTCACAAATTGGTTTTCACATTTTGTATCTGAAAAAGTTTTTGGGATGAAAACCTGAACTTACCTACAATTAGCCTTTTTATGAGAAACACAAATATCAGTGCAATTCATTAATCATCAAGAAACACCTTTAGTTTTATGATCCCCTAAATTCAGAATGAACTCAGTAGAGAAAACTCTTTCATTGTTTTAATAGGTTTTGCATTTGGCTCCTAGTATATTGGCTTTTGATTTTTCCACTCACTTAAAGACCATGGTTAGATGATCCCCACTATAAAGCAACAGCTGGTAATAAAAATAATGGGCACCAGTCAGTACAGCCAGCACTATTCATATCAAAGCTGCATTGATTTCATTGGTAGACACTGAAGCATGATGAGACTTCGAGTGCTTCATCGTGCCCAGTAAAAATGTATCCAGTATCCATGCCATCTTAAGATTTGCAGTAACTGAATAAAGCACTTCATGATAAATGTTTCATTTATTTACTGCAGAAGGTTCTGAGAGGCTTTATTCTCCAGAGATGGAAACAAATGAAATTGAACGGCAGCAATCCCATGTTCAGGATACATCACAGAATCGGCTAAGATCACATGCTTCTGTCACAGATGATAGTGAAAGAAATGAAGTCATCAGCAAACAACAAATGTGTAAGCAAATGTCATTTGTAAAATCTGTTTTCTTATTGGATCTCACATTCCCTGAAACACTGCATTAACACTGCTTGTTTTCTTCTTCTCCCCCAGCTCAGATTGTTTCCTGTGATGTACGGTTAAGGGACCAGTGCAAAGGAACAACCTGTAATAGGTAGGATATAGTTTGCAGTTGGTTCTAGAACACCTGAGACCATGTGCATTTCATCTCAGAAAACATATATAATTTGGCATCATAGAGTCTCAGGTCAATTTCTATTTAATTCTCTAGGTATGAATGTCCTGCTGGCTGTCTGGACAGCACTGCCAAAGTTGTTGGAAGTGTTCATTATGACATGGTAAAGACATATATTATTAATGTGTGTTATTGGGGGAAAAGATTGGAACAAAGCTTGCCTAAAAGATAACCCAAATTTAAGAGAAATCCCTGAAGAGATAATGATTTGGTTTGAGCAGGTGTAGACTTGAGATTTCACTTACTGTTTCATTCTTAACAAACAAATCAAACTGGAAGAGAATTTGCAAGAATAGTCAGAACAGCATACTGTCTCTAATATTATCTTCTAACTCCCCTTCACCTACAGGAAACTGAAAGTGGCTAATTTATGACTATCTTCCAGAATACCAGATGTAACAAAAACAAGAATTTCAGAAATTGGATACCAGAAATGTTTTCTCCCATTAGAACATGGTGGAAAAAAATAATAAGATCCAATGGATTTCATTTTCTGTCTCTGCATTTACCTTTCTTAGCAATCAAGTGTTTGCAGAGCTGCAATACATTCTGGCATCATAGACAATGATGGTGGCTGGGTTGATGTTACCAGGCAAGGAAGAAGAAATTATTTCATCAAGTCTTACAGAAATGGAGTCCAGTCAATTGGGTGAGTAAAAAACATAATTATCAGCACAATCCTATCTGGAGCTGGAACAGGCAGACCAGGAGGCCTGTACTGTATCCAGTGCAAGATAGGGGCCTGAAGTAGCTCAGCTGGAGGCAAGGGGAAATTCTTCCCCTTATCCCTGGGTACCACAGCCCCAATGGATCTGCTCGGACCTGCACAACCTCAGGAGGTGGCACAAGTCCAAGGAGAATGGAGCGGCTTTGAGCCACTCCACGCTGCTCGGGGAATGAAGTTGGGATCCGGCATAACTACCAGGTCCCAGCCCCACCTCCCACTCCCCACCCCACCCCGGAATGCCCTCTGCCCACTGTCCTCCCTGCCCCAGAACGCCTCTCTCCCCGCTTCTTCCCCAGATCCTTGTCAGTTGGTGTGGAGGCTGGATTCAGCCTCCTTGGGCCAGCATGTGTCCCTGCGCTGGCCCAGCTGACTCTGGAGGAGGTGCAAACAATGCTTTACGGCACGTTTGCGACCGTCCTGGGCTGGGGCAAGGGGCTTGTGCCGGCTCAAGACGCACTCAGGATTGTCCCCTCAGTATCTACAAATATAATGTTAGGACTCAAATAGTGTTTTGGTGTATTAAACTAATAAAAATTATTAAATAATTTACTAAAAACTACTGTGAAAGCTATATAGATGTGTCAGACAAAAAACATGTGATACTTGTAGACATTGACTGCTGTGTTGCCTGATGATATAGCAGCTATGGAGCACAATATTCTCTAAGGCTGCAATCCTGTGTACACGTACCTGAATGTAAGTTCCATTGACTGTAATGGGACTTACTTCTGAGAATGCATAGGATTGGGCTGTAAAAAAATTAAATTAGCAGTCCTCTTAACCAAGAACCATTGTACTTATGAATGCCTGTCTAAAACTCAAAGCCTGCTGTAGTCTAAACCAATGTTTCTCAAACTGTGGGTCGGGACTCACTAAGTGGGTCGCAAGCCAATTTGAGGTGGGACCCCATTCATTTCAATACTTTATTTTTAATATATAAGACTTGATGCTACCATGGGATATGAGTGTGTTTGGGAAATGTGACAGACCTGTACTTTTAACAAGCTGCTATGTATATTCTTTTAACAATGATAGTCAATTGGGCTTACTCCTGGGTAAGTGTTGGTAGGATTGCAGCCTAGGATTGTTAACAATTTTCCTGCTTGATGATGTCACTTCCGGTCATGACATCACTTCCGGTGGGTCCTGACAGATTCTCATTCTAACAAGTGCTCCTGGTTCTAAATGTGTGAGAACCACTGGTCTAAATCATTTGTTCCCAAAGTCCTAACTGAACTTTGGGAATCCTGTAAGTATTTGCAGCGGAGGGGAGGGCAGGGGACAGCAGCATGATCAGGACAATTGTGCTGCTGGGGAGGGAAAGATTGTTTACACTTACCTGGCATTCGCTATGGCTCTCTCGGGGGGGGGGGAGCTGTGCAGCAGTGGACCTGAGGCGGAGCAAACGGGGAAAATGCCCGGGGTGCTGAGCCCTTGCGACTACAGAACTGCACGGGAAGTCTTCTGAGGCTCCTGAAGCAAAAAGAAACAGTACTTCCAGTTTTCTGGAAGTACTGTTTAAAACTGCGGGGAAGCTTCAGAACGCTTCCTGGAGTTTTGTGAAGCTCCGTCATGCTGGGGGGGAAGCATTACAGGGGGGGATTGGTATCATGAACCTTTGCACTGGGTGCAGCGAAGCATAAGTCCATTACTGGGTCTGGGGAGCCTGTGACCCCTCTGCAGCCCTCCCAGCAGCTTCAGAGTCCTGTAAAGGGGGGGGGGCACCACTTCTTATTTTCATAAAGAAACTGGAAGTTTTTTTCTTTTTTTACGGGATTTTGAAGCTGCTGGGAGAGCTGCAGAGGGACTTGCTGGGTCCCTGGACCCTCCAGAGAGCCATAGTGACCCCCAGGTAAGTATATACGTACAACTCTTCCCTTCCCTGCAGCAGCACAATTGTCTTGATCGTGTTGCTGCTGATTTCTGGGCCATTCCTGCTAAAGGTGCTTTTCCAGTTCCCTTGGTGGCTCATTACCCACCAGTTTGGGAACCAATGGTCTAAACCAGGGGTCTCCAAACCCCGGCCCAGGGGCCAGATGTGGCCCGTAGCCAGCATCTTTCTGGCCTGCGGCCAACCGCGTCTCCTGAAAACCTCTGGCCCACTCAGCTGAACATGACCAGAACTGTGCTCTGATTGTGTCTGGAGGGTGTTCTGAGGGCCAGAGAGGTGGAATGAATGAGCCCATTCATTCATTTATTCACTCATCCAAGTTCCATCTCTAATTTATTTATTTATATTTAAATTTTTTTCCGGCCCTCCACACCATGCCAGATATTTGATGTGGCCCTCTGGCCAAAAAGTTTGGAGACCCCTGGTCTAAACAGTTATTGGTGTTATTGGTTCATAATTTTAGGCTTGTACACCTCCTCATATGCAGGGGGAGGAGACTTAAAGCTTCCATGTTTTTATATATCACAATTTTTTTTCCAGTTTTCCATTTTGTCAGAACTTGAAATACCATGGTTTGAGCAAGCCACAGTTGGGTTCATAACAATTTTAATACATCTTGCTCTTTTCCCTTTTTTGGGGCGGTAGTGGTGGTATAAATAACATGCATGGAAGCATGTAACTATGATTGAAACCATGGGAGAGGGGAAGAGCTACTTTAACACTTTGGGCCCAGTCCTATTCATCTTTCCAGCACCAATGCTGCTGCAATGCAGCCTTGAGGTAAGGGATCAAATGTTCCCATACTTTTTTTTCTGTAAACCACTTTGTGAACTTGTTGTTGAAAAGCAGTATATAAATACTGTTAGTAATAATAATAATAATACCTAGAGGAGGCCTCTGTGACTGCCTCTCCATCACAGAATGCAGTGCATGCCCCATTGGCACAGCTGCACCGGCACTGGAAAATTGGATTGGATAGGATTGGGCCCTGTGTTGGCAGCAGTTCCAATCTGAATTGTACACCTCTCAGCATGGTATTTACCTTGGAAAACATCTTCTATTGGCTCTATTGGTAGTACACTTCAATTGTGATTGTGTTCTATTTTAAATTGTTTTACTATATTTATGATTTTATTGTGCATCATCTTGTTTCTTATATATAAAACCAATTTGTGCATAATAAATAATCATTTACTATTTTTATTGCAGCAAATTCCAGTCTGCTAATTCCTTCATAGTCGCAAAAGTAGCAGGTTAGTATTTATTTACATACGATAATATTAGTAGCTTATTGGATTATTTAAGGCCCAATCCTACTCCCCACCGGCCCATAGCACACGCTGTCACTGGCACAGCAAGTGCTGCATGTTATGGCAGGGGGCAAACAGCCTGGGAAAGGCTGTGTGCTTAGACCACCTGACCTCCAATGGGGCTCTTTGGATCTATGCCAGCTGTTTAAGTCCAAGAAGAATCAGGAGAAGTATTGGGCTGGGAAAAGGGGGGACAGGATCTTAGTGTGTGCTGCCGCCGCCAAGATCATCTGCCTCCTGCCCCCAGCTTGGCCCATTCTCCACCCTGAACCACCCACAATACTCCCCCGTTCTGCTTCCCCCCCCTACTGACTCACTGGTGGCAGTGTGGGATGGAGAAGGTTCAGCAGGGAGCAGTTGCCTGCATGCCTCTTCTAGCTATTTGCCCTGGCGGCCATGGTCCACAGAACGATGAAGCAACTTTTACACTATCATTCCAGGACCTATGCAGATGGATCATAAGATCCATCAGCCCAATAGCTTAGGCTGCCCATAGGATACATTTATGTGATTTTTGAATTATTATTATTATTTTTTTAATTTCAGTGCAAGCTATCACTTGTGAAACAACTGTGGAACAATTATGCCCATTTTATAAGCCAGCCACACACTGCCCAAGGTAAAACAATTAAAAAATATATTATTTATGTCTCTGTTTCAAAAGCTACTGTTTTTATTTATTATATCAGTTTATATCCTGCCTTACAAGTTGACTTACAAAGTACAATAACAATAAAAAGCAAGAATGAAAAATAAGATCATTAAAAATGAAAAAAAAATGATATTCAACAAATAAAAATATAGCTATAGAAGCAGAAATTGAGGGCCCAGTCCTGAACTCTCCTGGTGCTGAACCCAGGCCTGGTGCTGGGTGCCGTAAACATTCTGTAAACATTCCGTAAATGTGCCATAAACATTCTGGGAGACCAGGGAGCTCTGGTACTGGGCCCAGTCAAGTGCCAGGCCCAGTGCTGGCAGGAGGAGGACACATCACCAGGGGTAAGTGAAACTGCCATGCGGTGATGCAGCTTTGGGGGGGCAGGGGGAGGCTGGGACCCCCCCCCCATATCCAAAACTCTGTGTTGGGCTGAAAAGCCTGACATGGTGTCTGTGCTGGCAAAATAGCCGGCACAGACTTGAGAAGCCCCATTGTGGGGCCTGGGGCTTTCCTCCTCCCCCCCCCCCGGGAGACTCCCAGCAGATTCTGAGCACCTGCTGGATGCAGCAGTAGCCACTTTGGCGCTGCTGCTCCAGTGGGCACCAGGAATCTTAGGATTGGGTTGCCCTCTTTGGGAAGGGACTCCCAGAGTCTGGGTACAGCAACAGAGAAGGCCTTTGTCAGAGAAGGCCTGAGCCAGATGTACTTTGGATATTAGCAAGATGCAGAGAAGAAGCTTCCTACAAATCTTAACATATGGCCAATTTTGTAGGAAGAAGGCACTTCTTCAAGTGTCCTGGTAATGTTGCTATATATGTAAAAGCCAACACTTTGAATTAGGCTCGGGTAAAGACAATATTGCTGTGGTAGTGATAGGATTATATGCTCCCAACATCTGGCACTGATCAACAGTCTAGCCATAGCATTCTGTACCAGCTGCAGTTTCTGACTACCTTTCAGAACAATCTCAAGTAGTGTGCTTTACAGTAATCCAGCCTTGATGTTACCAAGGAATTTTCACCAGTGGTTGCAATTGGCGTATTGTTTGATAAATGCCTTCCTGGCCACAGCTGATATTTGGGTGTCCAGATGCAAAGCTGGTTTCAGAAGTATACCCCAAACTAAATGTCATATGAACTACTAAACTACAATAATAGATACTGAGTATGCTGTGTCACTCTTCCTATTAATTTTTAAGAGTCATGTGACTGTATCTTTTAACCTTCAAGCAGGTGAAAATATGCTAAATTTTAAGAATACAAGATAATACATTAATGCCCAATCCTCACAGGCGATTCATGGCAATGGGACATTGTCCCACTGTTGTCAATTGGCTATTGTCAATGAGTGGCATGTGCCAATGGCAGTCATTTCCAAGCCACCAACACATACACATCAGAGCATGCACTGAACTATGAATTGGTAGTACAGTCAAAACTGTTGAAAGAGTCTGTAAGTGAGCCATATTGTACAGTTTTGAATCCCAAATGCTAGAGAGAGCAAGGAAGGTAATAGAACAGATTAATGGACAAACATAGTACTATTCCTTTGTCAGTTTAATTTTTCCTTTCATTGAGTAAAAACACGGAATTGTCTTTGTTTACACCTTATTATTATTATTATTATTATTATTATTATTATTATTATTATTATTATTATTATTATTATTATTATTAACTGTATTTATATACTGCCATAAAGTGGTTTATGGAGAAAATCCAATAACTATTGACTCCCTGTCCCTAAAGGGCTCACAGTCTAAAAGCATGCAAAAACACCAGCAGACAGCCACTAGAAAAGACATTGCTGGGGTGAGGAGGGCCAGTTACTCTCCCCCTGCTAAATAAAAGAGGAGCACCCACTTGAAAAAGTGCCTCTTACCCAGTTAGCTTAGTTTGTTTAGTATAACATTCACATTTGAAATTGTTGTTTGTCCATCTACTTACGCATTCTTCTTTTCCATTTTTCAGAGTCTATTGTCCTCACAATTGCATGCAGGCAAATCCACATTATGCTCGAGTAATTGGAACACGAATTTATTCTGATGTAAGCAGGATTACCTGATTCTGAAATTGGACTGTGAAATAATTGCATTTATATAAATACATATTAACGTTTCATTAAGATTATCTTAAATGGCAGGGAGTCAAACAATTAAATATTTGGGTTTATTTTCTATTCAGATTCATCATTCCTTTTTTTGACTCTTCTCTGTTTTGCTGTTTGAAAGAGCTGATGGTTCCAAGCTACCCCAGGCCCTTTGAGGTTATTGAAAGGAACGTGGCACAGCTAGTAGTCAAATAAGCTAGACGTAGTTCCTGCCAAATTCATATTTTCATGCTTCATTTCCATTGCCTTGTATCAGTCTGCTATTGTTGGAGAATACTGTAGCATTATTGGCTTGTTCAGACTTGTGTGCAAATCATTCATGTTGAAGCTCACCCTGGTACACTCTCATGACTACAATTGAACATATCCGTATAAGCTGACATAGGTTATATCAGTGATTCTCAAGTTTATTAGCATGGGGACCCACTTTTTAGAATGACAATCTGTCCAGGACCCACTGGAAGTGATATCATTAACCTGGAAGTAACGTCATGACTTGGAAGTGACATCATCAAGTTGGAAATGCAGTCATTGTGACACCAGAGTCTGCTGCTTTCCTGAGAATGCAGCAATAAGTTGGGTTATTTCTCACCCATTTTCCGATAGCAAAGTGAATCAGAAACAGAAAACAAACAGAAATACTAGCAAAATAACCACACAAGCATCCCATCTTCATGTATTTTCAATGAAGGCTGCACTAGGTGCCTGCGTCCCACCTGAAGTTGGTTTGTGACCAGTGGCGTACCAAGGGCTTCTGGTGCTCAGGGCAATGCCTGACATCATGATGCCATGCAGCATCATGACCTCATCAGCGTGCTCATGATCCACCTGTTTCCTGACGCAGAAGGAGTTGCCCCTCTCAATGGCACCCATGGCATGCACTGTGTTATGCCACAGGGGCAATGCACCTTTGCTCACAACCCACAGTTTGAGAAACTGCTCACACAGTTTGAGAACCACTGGATTATACTGTTTGTCGTCTGACAACCATGTTGTGATTTGGGTTATATGGAATATCTTTTATGTACAGGTGAGCATTAAGAACATAAGAACAGCCCCACTGGATCAGGCCATAGGCCCATCTAGTCCAGCTTCCTGTATCTCACAGCGGCCCACCAAATGCCCCAGGGAGCACACCAGATAACAAGAGACCTCATCCTGGTGCCCTCCCTTGCATCTGGCATTCTGACATAGCCCATTTCTAAAATCAGGAGGTTGCGCATACACAACATGGCTTGTATCCCGTAATGGATTTTTCCTCCAGAAACTTGTCCAATCCCCTTTTAAAGGCGTCCAGGCCAGATGCCATCACCTCATCCTGTGGCAAGGAGTTCCAAAGACCAACCACATGCTGAGCATTGCTTAGCGATGTTCTGACCAGTGACAGCAGCATATGTGATAGCTGCCGCTGATCCCTGACCTCCTCCAGCTGCGCTCCCCTCACCTCTGGAGGCTTTTCTGAATCTTGGTGAGGCTGAGACTCAGACTGGCAGTTTCAGCCAAAAACACGTGACTTCCAGTTTCCCGGGAACCGAAAGTTATATGTTTTTAGCCAAAACAAGCGCTGTGTTTTGTAGAGGCTCAGAGAAGCCTCCAGAGGTGAGGGAAGTGTAGCTCTCCTTGCCTTCAGAGGCTTCACATAACATCAAGCCTCACTTGGCAATGGGGATACCGGTCCTCATCCCTGTCACTAAGTGATGCACGACTGTATTTAAAAGCACTGTCATAATTTTCTACAGCAAAATAAGCAGAATTGTCAGGAAGTCCCATCTGTCATTAACAATACTATAAAAATATATTATCTCTGGGAATAGAGGCTTAAAAATATCTTTAAATGTGGTTAACATGCCTTTGTGGACTAATGCCATGCTGCTGTAGATATCTGGTATTTTGCTGAGTAGCACAAGAAGGAAAGCGATTAAGCAGCTTGGTATTCAGATTCTGTGACCTGTTAAATACTGATCAATGCCAAAGGGTTCATAGCACAGAAATAAAGCAAGGACTTGTAATACTGTATGAAATATTTCTGCTAACTGAAAAAATACATTAGGCTGCCTTATGTATACTTGAAGCTATAGCACATCTCAGTAAATTCATCAGCTTGAATAAGGTATGCCTTTAAGAGTGCTGCCATAAATATTGCTTAGCAAACTGTATGTTAAACAAATATGGCTTATGAGCCATTCAGTACCTTTCATAGTTAAGATGTATGACCACTTGGAACTTTATTGTGATACTTTCAACCCTAATGAAAATGAGGATTGTCATGAAAACCCAGCCTCTGAGATACAAAGGACAAGTAGCATATTTTCATGGTTACATTGGCACATACCATATCATTTAAAATGTCAGAGGTTTTGGGCATCTCGTCTTTTCCATTTTTTAATGACAGGGCCAAGAAGGAGCAGAGGATCTCAGACTAAAAGTGATTTATAACATAAAAGATGTGCTCCATAATGGTAATATAGTACATCTCACAGGAAAGAACAAAGATCCTTTTAGGAAAACAACAACAACTTTTGTTTCATCTAAGGAGGAACGGGCAGTAGGAACATCCAAAGAAAGTTAGCAGTACTTAAGGACCATTGAAGTAATAGTACTTACAGTTAACTGTCCTATTATTTTCAGTGGGGTTCTAACTTTTTCTAGATCTGGTCAAAGTTCCTGTAAGCACTTTCCAATCTCCCACTTATTTCAAAGACAGCAAGCTGTGTGTGTGCTTAACTTGTCCTCTGGAATTAATGAACAGAAATGTACCCAGGAAGCAAAAACAAATTGAGAATAATAGAAGAATTGATCTACAGTTGTCTAACATTTTTTAATATATGTTTACAATGTTTACTGTATAAAGAATGTATATTTCCATAAATTCTTCTAATTTTCTTTCTCTCAGGCATCCAGTATTTGCCGGACAGCGGTGCATGCTGGAGTAATGCGCAATGAAGGGGGCTTTGTGGATGTTATGCCAGTAGATAAGAGGAGGATGTACATTGCTTCATTTCAAAATGGGATTTTTTCAGAAAGGTACAGAGCGCAGCTTTAAAGAACAAATGTTGTTTACTGACCACATGAAGACGCTTGACATTCTTTGCAGCATTGTCTTGTAATTAATTTTAATTAAGCAGTTTGGGGTGTAGGATGGTTGCTGGTGTCAGAGAGAAGCAGTGGTATTGGAACTTCCTAGTCCCTAAAAGTTACTGAGGGCCTAATCCTATCTCTTCTGCCCCCTGTTGACACAGTGACCAGTGGTGCAGGGCTCTACTGGATCCTGAACTCCATGTTGGGCTATCACGGTGTTCCTATGAACTGCGCTGGCAAAATAGCTCAGACTGGAGGAGACCCATTGCAGCACCTGAGCCCTTCCCCCAAGGAGACACTGGAGGCTGTTGCGTCATCCATAGGATGCAGTGGTAGCCATTTTGGCACCACTGCTACTCTCGGGGTGCCGGGCAGTTTAGGATTGGGCTGCCCAACTCTTATAAACTAGCCTGTGTGAAATTTAAATTTTATTTAAAATAAATTCCTTTATTTTTCGTTCACAGTTTACAGAATCCTCCAGGAGGCAAAGCATTCAGAGTGTTTGCTGTGGTTTGAAGACCACAAGTAAATGTTTGAAATAATATCAAAACACAGCTCTTGGAAGAGAAGAAAGAAGATGCCATTTAATATACTTCCTAAAGTTTGTAAAAAGGTGTAATATTGCTGTACAGAAGATACATACTGTTTTCTGAGCAAAAAAGAATTTAACTGCATATAAAACTAAATGGGAAGCAATCTGTAACATTAAACATGGGACATAAGGAATGTGAGAAATCATGATGATAAATAACTTGTTTAGAGTCCTGTGTTAAATATTGCTATATTTTCTTAGCATTTATTCCTATGCAGTTCATTCAGAACTCATAAATGTTCCACAATTTTTAAAAATCAGAATACATTTATGATGGTGTTTTATGTATGCCACTAACATTCTGTAAAGTTATATCTATGATAGATTTTATATTCACTGTATATATAATTTTTAATTGCTGATAAATTGGGGAAAAAACTGATGCCCTGAATCCAGTAGTGAATGGGATCATTTTGCTGTTTTACACCATTTTTCTCTTTTGATCTGTTGTTGTTAATGTCAATTAGAACAAGGTCTGGGATGTTCAAACTGTAGTTCTTTAAATTCATTAACTATTTTAAGCAGTCAGTTTTTGAATTGTGTTTGTAAAACACAATTTTTAAAAAGAAAATAATCCAACACTGCTAACTTGGTACTAAGTGGTGATTTGCATAATGAAGTGTGGAGTATTATAAAAATGAAGGCTTTTTTTAAATGAACTTCCAAGGCATCAATGGAAGTTACATTTGCGTAAATTTTTAGAACTGAGACCTAAAGCTAAGCTCATGCTTGCGTGTAAGACTGATGCTCCAAACTATGTATTCTGCGATATACAGCATTCGTGAATAGTGAAACTACACTGTTAAAGAATGGCTAATACAGGCCCAAAATACCCTGATTTTTTTTTCACCTGGCATATATTCCTGCAGGGCAGGACACAGCCAAAGATTACTAGCTCACATATTATTTTATTTGATTACGTTTATGGTACATAGAACCTGTGCATTACTTCTACCATATTGTGGTATATTATGAAAACATATAAAAATGACAGTAGCAATCTTTTTATGAAAAATGTAAGACTGTAAAGCTGATAAAAACTTTTTTTTGTATTTTTGGTTTTTGTTTTAATTTCTTTCAAAATACTCTTAGTACTGATATTCTTCATACATGGATCCAAGTATATTCTGCCCTTCATATTACTGCATGTACTACCTCATTTAGTTAGGCAAGTAGTCTTAGCTTTTTAGAAAAAATACTTTTGAATAAAAATCATGTAAATAATAATATAGTTGGGGCTCTTTTTTATCTAATAAAAATATTTTGGGCATATTGTAATAAAAACACTGTACACAAATACAGACCAGGGGGACAAAGCTAGGCAGAGCACATAGGTAGAGCACATGATTTGTATACTGAAAAGTTCTCAGGTTCAGTCTCTAGCATCTCCAGTGGAAGCATCTAAGAGCAACAGGACTAGGAAAGGCTTCTCCTTGAGCTTTTGGAGTGCTGCTGTGGTCAGAGGGCCCAATCGTATCCCGGGATAAGTATGGATAGGTCTGCAGTCTCTGAGATGTTTGGAGAATTTTTCTTATACAGATCAGCAACTGCTTGGGAAGGTTAGGAGGATAGTTATTTTAAAGGGTGCAATCCAGAAAAGTATAGCACGTTTGCAGATCCTCATGAGGCTGGCACAAGCTTCTGCACCGACGGAGGCACCGAGTCTTGCGTCAACCAAGCTTGGCCGAGGCAAGACTCTGGGTTGGGTGGGAAGGAGGCGGGAAGGAGGTGTTCTGGGGCGGGCGGAGGCGGGTGGTGGGCGGCCCTGGGGATGGGCGGGCGGGGAGTGTGAGGCAGGGCTGAGATCCAGCAGTTATGCTAGATCCCAACCTCCATTCCTGAGGAATTCAGAGCGAACTCAGGCTGCTCTGCTCTCCTCTCCTCGGACTTGTGCCATCTCATGAGGCACCTCAGGCGGCTAGGGTGTCTTACCTGGAGGTAAGGGAAAAAGTTTCCCCTTACCTCTGGCTGAGCCACTTTGGGCTTCTATCCTGTGCTGGATACAGTGCAAGTCTCTTGGCTTGCCTATTCCAGCGCGGGATAGGATTGCGCCCTTAATTATTTAATTTGATTTGATCATGTGGGTGTTATAAATTTTCCTGCTTGATGATATTTCCAGGTTAATGAGATCATTCTAAAAATAGGAACCCGGTGCTAAAAAGTTTGAGAACTACTGCTCTAGGCTATGAGAAATGCTTCCCTTCAACTCCAAACCTGTTTTGGTAAAGGGTAAGTATACTGTTAGTTTGGGGTAGAGAATATCAAACATATTGGCACCTCCCAGCAATCCTGGACAGTATCATAGCTAAGTGCACCGTATAAGTGGCTTTTCACACTTGCTGTCAGAGCCATTCAGGGCAGCGACAGCACTGCGCAGGAGATGCCATTTGGTTCAGCTAGCATTGTTGTCACTGCCTCGAATGGCTCCAGCGGCAAGTGGGATGGAGAGCTTACACGGCATGTTGTGGTACCTGTAGTACTTGGTATTTTGCCTCCTCTGGCTACGTTACTACTCATGGAACTGCTGGGGGGGGGGTTGCTCTTCTCCCTAGAGAGTCTCATCAGTAGTGGCAGGAAGGTATTGCACTCACTGCAACCTTGCTCCCCATGCAGTACTTTCCTTTTCCTCATAGATTCAATGATAAATATTCAAGTATGTAAGATGAAAATTAAAGGAATGCAATCAGGAAAACACTGGAATAAGCATGGCAATGTTATGCTAGCTATTGAAAATCAAGCTTCCTCCTATCTCCATAGGTCAGTTGATGGATCAAGCTAGAGTTAGACTGAATACTGGGAAATAGAGTGACTTTCACAAAGCTACTCAAGAGCATGGATGGACTTTGCTTTGAACTCCACTTGCTTCAATATCATTCCAACACATACAATCCAATAGATTCCACTGACTCTCTGTTCTTCAATGCAACTATTATATAACATCTTAGATAAAGGCAACTGAGAAAAATAAGAGTTTGATTCACTAAATAAAGCTTGCTTTTTCAGTCTGCACAGTCTTTGTTCCTTGTTTGCTAAAATCCATCTGTTTCTCATTTTATTTTTATTTATTTTGGAAGCATTTGCCTGCTGAATAAGCACTTCTATGATTGTTTCAGTGCAGTTCCAAAATCTTTTGGGAAGCAGGAAGCATTAAGCACTGAAACAGAGACATGATTTTAAAAAAAATGCATAAAAGCTTCGTTTCCAGTTCTGGATTAAAACCATTTGAGTGAACAAAGACTAGTATTGTATGAACTATTTTAATACTTTCTGCACTGGGGGTGATATGCCAACCCTGGCACAGCTATAATTGATCCAGGAGCTAAAGAAAATGATTTAGTGAAATACCCTGATCCTCCTTCATTCATCTAGGATGAATTATGGGCAAAATTAGATTGTTGTGTGTGTGGGTGTGTGTTTAATGGAACAAATGAGATGTGGTGTTTGGACAGAAGATGACACCTGGCTCTTTCACCTTTGGAATCAAGAATAAAGCACACTATTTTCTCCTTACACCAATCTTTAGTTTCAAAAGTTAGCCATTTAAGATTAACACAAAGTTTTGCTACTAAGGGCTTAATCCTAACCCACTTTCCAACACCAACATAAGGGCGATGCAGCTCCAAAGTAAAGGAACAAACATTCCCTTACTTTGTGGAGGCCTCTGTGACTGCCCCCCAACTGCAGGATGCAGCATTTGTCCCACTGGCACAGCTATGCCAGTGCTGGAAAGTTGGTTAGGATTTGGGCCTAAGTTACATTTAACTTTCTTATTCTATACATAAGCAGATAGAATGATCATTAAGCATTTTCCCAGTTGAAAGGGATTTGTATTGCAACATTTTAAGAATCTCTAGTGGGTGATTATGTAACATTTTGTAAAATAGACAAGGTTGTATTTTTTGGAAGGTCACTTTCTTATGAAACTCAACTGAGTTACTATGGGTATCATTCAGTTCACCTCACATGGTTATTAAAGACTAACAGCCCAATCCTATCCCAGGTGCCAAAATGGCTACCACTGCATCCAGCAACACTGAGGGGGCTGCCAGAGGTCTCATGAGACCATAAGTACAGCCCCACTGGATCAGGCCATAGGCCCATCTAGCCCAGTTTCCTGTATCTCACAGTGACCCACCAAATGCCTCAGGGAGCACACAAGACAACAAGAGACCTGCATCCTGGTGCCCTCCCTTTCATCTGGCATTCTGAGGTAACCCACTTCTAAAATCAAGAGGTTGCACATGCACTTCATGGCTTGTAACCTATGATGGACTTTTCTTCCAGAAGTTTGTCCAATGCTCTTTTAAAGGCAGATGCCATCACCACATCCTGTGGCAAGGAGTTCCACAGACCAACCACATGCTGAGTAAAGAAATATTTTCTTTTGTCTGCCCTAGCTCTCCCAACTCTCAATTTTAGTGGATGCCCCCTGGTTCTGGTGTTGTGTGAGAGGGAAAATAGCATCTCTATACCCACTCCCTGCATAATTCTGTATGTCTCAATCATGTCCCCCCTCAGGTGACTTTTCCAGACTGAAGAGCCCCAAATCCTGTAGCCTCTCCTCATAAGGGAGGTGCCCCAGTCCAGTAATCATTTTTGCACTCATTTAGTCACTCTTTTTTGCACTCTTTAGTCACTCTTTTCCATTTCCACAATGTTTTCAGAGGAAGGGGACTTTTGTCCCCAGGAAAACCCCGCAACGGGGCTTCTCAAGTCTGCACTGGCTATTTTGCCAGCACAGATTTGAGAACCTCCATTTTTGGGCTTTGCTGCCTAACACAAAGGGTAGGATACAGGGGAGCAAAGCTCTGCCAGTCCCAAACCCCTCCTGCCCTGGTTTTTATATGGCAAGGGTGCCCTGGAGTGAAAATATTTGCATGAAGGAATTCTGCTTCTGTCAAATGGAAAGTTCCTTTGTCATGCATATCAAATTTAGGAATTTGTTGCATTTAAGTACTGTGTGGCTAATTTCTGCCATCTAGATGAGTGGCTGCCAAAGGGCTACAAAGAACATTTTTTTAAAAAAGCATCAGATGCCTCAATTGTACAAATAAGTAAATCGCCACAGGATGCAGATACTACATAAATATTCAGAAACAAAACTTTATTTCCCTATATAAAGCAAATAAAAAATATCCAATTGGGAGAGAAGAGCAGAAGGCTTCACAGAGGGGAGTACAGTATTGTTTTTCATGGAAAGAGCTTTTCATAATCTTCTAGACCAAAAAAGCATTCATACTCTCTTGCAGGAGTGGTCAGAGCCAGATCCTGGTTGGAGGCTAGCCATGTTGGGCACAGTCAAGGAGCCATGCCTGCCAGAGGGCCCACCTAGCCAGGCTGACCCTGAAGTCATCAGTACCACTGGCAGTTGTGGTGCTCAGTGCAACAACAGGGAGTAGGTGTGGAGTGGCATGGGGGATCCAGTGCCAGTCTCTGCCCCAGAGCTGCCCGGGCTCCTGTGCTTGCTTGGAACCAATGGCCTTAGCTCTCCAGTGTTGGCATTCTGCACACCTTTTACCTATCCAGGGGTTTGTTGGAATTCTCTGCCCTTTTCCTTGCTACCCCTGAAGGCACAGCTTCCATACACAAAGTTGTAAGCTTCCATACACAAATCAAATTTAACTTAGATATTGGTTCTTTGGCAATCTCAGGGAAAATATCATCTAACTACACACTTTGTGTAAACAGCAAAAATAGCCTTCTTAATGTGTGTAGTAAAAGTAAATAAGTATCTTCCAACATAAGCAAACCGGTTTGCTGGCCATGCCAGATAACTCCCTAATAAGGTTTCTGGAGGGGGAAAAATGGCTTGCCTTTATAATAAACAATATAAAAGCTGAAGTCTTTTACAGAATTTAAAAATAAGTCTGATGTTACAGCAGAAACAGTATGGGTTGTTAGAATTCAAATACCTTATGCAAGCAAAAGAACCCAAAATGTCCTGACTTTACTCCTCGGTCAAGTGCAAAATGGTAGCACCTTAGTGGTCAATATAAAAATTGTATAGCACATTGTGTTTTCACAAGTAGCTACCTCATTAAAATCTGGAGAAAATAATGGTAAAATAGAATCTCTTGCAAAAGTACACAGCCAATGATTCTAGAAAGCAAAGTTTGCTTTATCATACTATTTCACCAGTATTGACACATACCTCTCCTAGGACTGCGGTCCATGTCCTGAAATCCTTTTGAACCAGACACATCAGATTCTGAACTCTACAGTTTTTGCACATAAAGTATGCGCTCTACCACTGAGCTGTGGTCCTTTCCTAAGAATGGACATGCTTGCATCAAAACTCCATCTAACCCAGTACTTCTGTTGTTGGCTTGCCCTTGGCTTGGGAGAACTAGAAGCATACAGCTTTAGCAAACAAAAATTCCCATTGCCAACCATCATTATGAACATGCATTTTTCTTCCTCTCTCATTACTAAGTTTGGAAGTCCTCAAGGATTGATTTGCAGTAGGTTCAGGTCAGACAAAACAGAATGCCCTGCACATAATTAACTTATGGAGTTCAATATCACTTAAGGTCTAATCCTATCCAACTTTCCAGTGTCAATGCAGCTGCAATGCAACCCCAAGATAAGGGAACAAACATTTCTTTACCTTGCAGAGGCCTCTATGAATGCCCACTACCACCACAGGATGCATTGCATGCCCTGTTGGCCAGGCTACAGCAGCACTGGAAAATTGGATAGGATTGGGCCCTTACAGCCCAATCCTGAGCTGCCCGGGGCACGTGGCTGCAGTGGCACCGAGAACGACTCCCGCCGCTTCCTGCGTGCCTCAGTCTGCCGCGGGCAGCGCCTCAGGAGAAGTGGACTTTTGTCCCCTTCTCCCAGGTAAGGGAAGCAGCCCCACAATAGGGCTACTCACTTTACCGCCGACCAAAAGGTCAGCAGTAAGGTAAAGGCGTTTGCATAGGGCACTGAGCCCCACACAAACACCTTGGATCTGGTGGAGCAGAGCTCCATGGGACCCACCTCCCTCCCTTCCCCGGCATGCCTCCTGGCTGCCCTTTCTCCGCCTCCCACCTCCCCAGCATGCCTCCTGCCTGCCCTTTCTCCGCCTCCCACCTCCCCGTCACGCCTCCTCCCCGCCCCCTCCCTGCCCCCACTTACCATGCCACAGCTCAGCGATCCGTGAGACCGCTGAGCAGCGGGGGACAGGAGCCCGCCCGGTGCTAGCGCAGTGCCAACCAGCACCAAGCTAGCACCCGGTAAGCCTCACAGACGTGCACATTTGTGACAGTGCACTCTGGCGGAAAGCTGGAGCGCCGAGCTCAGGATTGGGCTCTTAGTCTGCTACAGAGTAATAAGTAATAAGCTCTTAGTCTGCTACAGAGTAATTAGCCCTGGTAATTGGGTAAGAGGCACTTTTTCAAGTGGGTGCTTCTTTTTTTAGCAGGGGGAGAGTAACTGGCCCACCTCACCCCAGCACTGTCTGTTCTGGTGGCTGTCTGCTGGTGTTCTTTTGCATCTTTTTAGATTGTGAGTCCTTTTGGGACAGGGAGCCATTTAGTTAGTTGATTTTTCTCTGTAAACCGCTTTGTGAACTTTTAGTTGAAAAGCGGTATATAAATACTGTTAATAATACTGTTAATAAGTCTTGCCCAGATTTTATGTTATTAGTAGACCATGACAGAAAGTGTCGGACTGTCGGTCCATTCCTATCCAACTTTCCAGCTCTGATGTAGCTGTGCCAATGGGGTGTGCACTGCATCCTGTGGTTGCGGGGGGGGGGGGGGGGCAGGAAGCTGCTGTAGCTTGCAGTTTACACCAGATTCTTGATTGGATGAGGAAAGTCACAAACATGAACCAATGTAGCTTACCAAAGAGTTCCCTAAAACCTTGCAACTTGACATCCATTTAGAACCCAAAGTTCGTATAATTTGAAAGAACATCTGAAGAGGTTCTCAGTCATGGGAATACCCTGCATGAGTCAGCCAAGTCAATTACAAAGCATTACCCATATTTGCTATTAAGATTTTTACTTTTGTAGTAGCAGCACCAGAGCTTTCCTTTGTAGGATACTGGCAGCACTAGCCTATGCATGTTTGCTCACAAGTAAATACCACTGAGTTGAAGGGAACGTACTCCCAAGTAAGCATGAACAGCATTACAGGCTTGAGTTGGTTAAAGCTAAAACATGCTCACTTGAACTGTGTCAATTGCTTTATTGGCTTTTAAGAAAGAGGAGGAGAAGCCGGTGACCTCTTTGTTGGCTTTAGTCATCTTGTCACTGAGGAGAGTTTTATACCATCGAGTCCAAATGAAGTAGTGGTAAGATGACTTGATCATAGTGGTTAGTCCCAGAAAACCAGAGACGTCATTGAAATGCCGTTCTTAGAGTTCCAGCATCATGCTGCCGTAGCCGCACACCCCGGGAGCACAGGATTGGGCTCTTTGAGTGGTGTTTTGAGCAGCCACTCTTCATAGCTGCTCAACATTTCTCCAACCATTTTGCAACACAGCACTGCATCTTGGAAAGTCCATTCAACTGCTTTGGCATCCATGAAGTCGCAGTAAGTAAGCTTTCAGTTGTTATAGTATACATCTTGAAACAGGATTAGTTTTTCTAGCCTGCTTGCATTTATGAATGCATGATCTCTGGAGATGATCCAGCTTTATTTTTCAGCTTGTGACATGGTGCCTGGTCTCTGATCTGTACAGAAATGGGATCAAGGCACAGGCAAACTGATATGTTTACATTCCAAGGAGAGTAGAAAGATCAAGCCTGAGCCAGCACCACCTCTCTCTCTAAGTATGTTTTAATAGGAGTTTATTTCATATCAGCTCTGGTCGTTGACCTTCGCAGCAGGGAATATGTGTAATTTGGTGATCACGCAGGATTCAGATAAGAAAGAAATTATTCATGGATTTAAACAAGTTTGGCATTTGCGTGAAAATTAAATATTGTTACAAATGTTGCAAATTATAGCAATCCTGAAAGATTTTTCAGGCAGCACTTTTCAGGAATGTGAGCATTGCCTTTGAGGTTATTAAGAGACATGGTACAAATGCGTGCCTAGAATTTTTTTCTCTTGGATTACAAAACTCACCCCTAAACAATAGGCCAACAGGCACCCCTCTTATCTGAAGGCAGTAGGGAGAATGGCTGCCCGACAAAGCTTTTTCTTGTATTTTGGTGTCTGACATTGGTTTACATGTTTATGTGCTGCTGGGTGCATGCCAGGAGAGCGCAACCCAGGCCATTCTCATTACCTTTGAATGGCAAGGCTGCATGTGGGATGGTGTAAGCACTTCCAACACCTTTTTAAAAAGGCCCTTATGTCTTTACCTTTCTCTGTCACACCATAATTTAACAAACCCAGGAAGTATAGGACCACACAAAGAAGGAGCAAACCCCACACTTCCTGGTTTGGGAAAAAAACTGCACAATGAAGGCAAGTAAGGTAGCGGATGATCTGCTTCCCACTTGCTTTTAGGAAGCAATGTCTTTTTCCCCTGATGGACTTCACCTACCGTGACCAAATGCAAAGGCAGACAGGGCCCCTGTTCCTTTTAGAATTGTGTGGAATTGTATGGAAGAAGGGTGTGTTCCCCATCCTTTGACTGACAAGCAGGGCTTTCTCTGTAGTGGTGCCAATATTATGGAACCCCTTCGCGGTTGAATTGAGAACTATGCCCGCCCTGGTAGCATTCTGCTGGGGGAAAAGAGCTTTTCTTTTTTGGTTAGCCTATCCACCTTAGGGCCCAATCCTAACCAGATTTCCTGTACCAATGCACCCATGCCACTGGGGCATGTGCTGCAAATTGTGGTGTGGCAGCATTCACAGAGCCCTCCTCAAAGTAAGGGAATGTTTGTTCCCTTACCTTAGGGCCTGTATTGCAGCTACATCAGCACTGAAAAGTTGAATAGGACCGGGCCCTTAGTTTTGGTGTGGACTGTGCTGTTTTTGCTGCATGTTATTATTATTTTATATAGTTGTTGTTGTTGTTGCAACTGTATTATTCACATTATGTTCATTTCTAATGAAGTCTTATGTGTGCTTTTGAAAAATCTTTTTACTGTTTTTGCTTTTGTATTTTAATGAACACCGTAGGATACAGTGGGTACCCCATTATTGGGGGGGGGAACAAGGCATATACAAACAAACAAACAAACAAACAAACAGAGTGACCAGCAAGATCTCAGGTGAGTGGGGGTGGCTGGAGGAGGAAGAAGCCAAGCTGGTCCAGGGAAGTCACAGCAGCTTCCAACTCTTCTGCTTGGCCTGCTGGCTCCAAGGGGTTGTGCCATTTCAGGTATGGTTTTGTGTGCTTCAACAGCTCAAAAACCAGATCTCTCCCACTCCTGCTTCTTGAGATCCCTTCAACTGGATCAGGGACTGAACCTAGGACTACAGGTATGTGCAAATACAGCGTTGTTCTACCAGTGGTCTCTCCCCAGTTGATTTGCTTGCAGCAAGAGGCATCTCTCCCTGTAGTCACCCTATTCTGCTGAATAGTGTGTCTGACTTAGTGTGCAAAACGACCTATCTGATTGACAGAAATAGAAGGGACAGGTCACCACATGCTGCGTCACTGTGGCAAACAGGAACAGATGTGCTGTTCAGAGAGGCATGGTTAAAATATCTGTAATATGTGATTAAAGCAATATTTGTTTTTCAAATGTAAAAGCTTTTCTGCCCACATAAAATGTCAGACAAGTGAAGGACTTTGCTTTTTAGCAGGAAGCCTTTGCGCTTTTCATCACTATGGCATTGTATGCCATTTTCTCTGTTGGGATTTCCAGGACGTATGAGGACAACAGGGCTGAAATACTGCTGATGTTTTGTCATGTTTAGATCAACAATACAGGACTTTCAATATAAGATCTCCCTTGTGAATCAATAGGAAAGCCAAAGTCAACTGCAACATTGCATTCTCATTTGATGTTTTTACATTTGATGTTTCATTGAGGAAAACAACATTTTGGAGAAGGAGCAACTCAGGATTCAAAACACCACAGCATCTCAAAGTACCAATTTGGTGCCCAATACCAGATCTATTTTAAAGCTTCTTGAGAACCTCTGGATGTCTAAGGAGCTTGACTGAATGTGAGATTGGTTGTTCTGTTGAATTGGAATTGATTTAACACAACACAGACACGGAGCCCAATCTTGAGTTCTGCGTGTTGGCTTACCGCAGGTGCACAATGTCGCACTGTGGGGCTTAGCGCTAGCCCAGCACCAGAGCTAGCCCAGCAGGAGTTCATGCTGGGTTTGCACTGGTGGAAAACTGGTGCTCTGCTGCTCAGCAGTCACCTGAACTGCAGGAAGGTGGAGAGGTAGGTGGAGGCATGGGGGGATGGGGAGGAGGCGTGTGTAATGGAAATGCGCAAGATACCAGGAGATAGGGTGTGGTGTCAGCAGTGGCCCCTTTAAGGGTTAAGGCCTGGGCATTCAGCAGAGAGTGTGCTGCACAGCTGCAGCCACTTGAAGGCAACAGGGCCCTCAAGCATAAAAGCACCTGATGAAGGGTGAGTTTGTTGTGGGTAGCAGAAGGAGGAAAGCTTGAGGAAGGATAGACTGGATTAAGGAACTGATGGCTAATGGACTACTGGAACTGCAGCTGGACTGATGTGTGAATGGACTTTGGAGACTGCTGGAACAGGCTGCTAGAGACACTGAGATTGGTGTTTGGCTGCCATGCCCAAGACCTGTGGAGGACCAATGTGCTGCTATAGTGGTAGGAGGAGCTGCTGGCTGGAGAGGAGAGGGGAGGAAGGAGGACCTCTGGAGGTGGAACAGGCTAGCTATCCTGGTGGTGGGGTCCAGCAGTGCTGTAAGGCAGAACTAGGGTCATTCTTGGGGAATGAAGGGGAGCTAATTAGCTCAAAGTGGGCATAATTCTTCAGGTGGAGTTTGGACTGGGTATCTGGCTAAACAGTGTCCCAGGAGGACAAAGCAGGGTAGGAGGAGGTCAGGACCAGTAGATCTCAGCTCCACCGGACCCTGAGCTCTGTGTCAGGCTGCGCAGCCTGACATGGAACTCTTTGATTCTGTGGCATCTCCAGAGCTGCTGCAGAATTGAGTAGCCCCATCGTGGGGCTACTTACCTTACCCCAGAGGAAGGGGATGAATGTCCTTTCCCCTGAAGAGCTGCTGGGGGCTGCCCAGTTGCACTTAGGATGCCACAGCAGCTATTTTTGGTGCTACTGCAGCCCTGCACTCTGGGTAACTCAAGATTGGGTTGACAGAGTGGTGCAGAGGTATTGTGCTGTGGGAGAAGATATGATGTGCATACATCTGCATATAGCAGGGTTATTTTAATTGTTATAAATCAAGAAGGAATACCCATGTAAATTATCATCATCACCATCTGGTTAAACACAGCCCACCTGATAGTGGCTGGTGTTTTCTAAATATCAAATCCTTTTCAAGGATCTAGGACATCTAATAATCTAGAAACTAGTAGATTAGAATCTAGAAATATCTAGTAATTTCATTTATACCTAAGGTGTAATTTTTCCAAGTTTTTTGGAATAGCACCTAAAGCACTCACTATTATTGGTATAATTTTTGCCCTTTTTTGCCAGAGGAGTTGTTGTCGTCATGTGATAATAAGGATATTTATCTAATATAGATTGAAGTAGATGGGCCTTCCAGTTCCTAGGTCCCATGGGGACTTTAAAGATAAATACCAGCCCTTTGAATTTTGCTCCAAAATGGAACAGCAGTCAGTGGAGCTGTGTTCTGGTTTGCCCATCCCAGTTAGGAACCTTGTGTCTACACTGTAACAGCAATCTCTGAACTGTCTTTGAAGGCAGTCCTGGGTACAGTGCTTTAGCATAGTCTAATCTGGATTATCAGAGCATGGATAGAATGACCAAGCTGTCTCTGTGCTGAAGGGACAAGAGTGTGTGCACCAGCCTCAGCTGGTAAAAACTGCTCTGTGCCAGAGATGCTACATAGCCCTCCAGCGACACAGCTGGATCTACAAGCACCCCCAGATTGCTAACCTGATCCTTCAGGAGGAATGCAATCCCATCCAGAATGGGTGGAACACTATCTCCATAAATTCCTCTCTTGGAGGAGGAATGGATTATAAATCTAAACAAATGGGTCTAAGGAAAGAACTCTGCTGCATTAAACCAAAAGCTCAAGTAGCTCAGCACCCTTTTTCCGACAGTGGCTTACCAGATGTGTTCAGGGAGCCCACAAGCAGGGTTTAAAGGTGATTGACCTTATATGCTGTTAGTCCCCTACTGCTACTATTCAGGTGTGCAATGGTGCCTGTGAATGTGGAGGTTCTATGCAGTTTTCATGACTAATAGGAACTGATAGCCCTATCTTCGATGATCAGCTTTATCCTAACCAACTACATCTGGATTCAGCCAAGATTTCATATACATTAGTGCAATTATTTCCACTTAACCCCCTTCTAAAAATAACTATGTAAATTATTGTGTGCCTAAGGCAGCACATCTTACATACATTTATGGTTAAAGGCAAATTTTCCATAGATTTCTTTTTTGTATCGTCAATGGGATATTAAATGGGCCAGTCAAAGTTTAATGCATACCACAAAAGCACCTTTCTACAGTGTTCTCTTAATCCCACAAAGCTTTTTTACTTCTTTCATTCACTTTGACATTTCAAGAATGCCCCTTGAGCTAGATGCCAGGGAGAATAAATTGTGTACTAAAATCTAATTTGGAATAAAGAGGGGGACTGCTGTGTGTTTTATAAATATAGAAAGTTATATTTATTGAAAAAGTGTGTGTGGCCTTTGATTTATCCATAGGTATTTTCTGTTTGTCACTGAGAAGTAAAATCATTGCATAAGTACGTTCTATACAGCAATAAATAGTTCCAGATCTGGTTTCTTTTGGAAGGAAAGACACACAAAATTGGGGGTGGGAGTGGGCTGAAGATGTAGGGAAATCAGGGTCAAAGTGCTCTTTGAGACAGTATGCTGCACTCCATACAAACCTGTTTGCTGGTGGTCTGGGAACACATCACAATCCTCTATCCTAGGTTATTTGTACAGTGGCCTTTTAATGTGTCCCCTTTATGTGCTGTCTCTTCAGGTGACTAATATATGGCCAGTATAAAAAGAAGGCAATGGTTTGAAGCTCTAATCCACCTTGGCTGTAAGAAGACTTAACAGTGTTTGGAACTGCAATTCTCACGGCTAACGCCTTCTCTCACTTCAAATAATGTTGCAATTTAGGGCCCAATGCTAAAATGCCCAGGTAGAGCATTGCTGCTAGTACAGCCATAACGAAATTTCCACCACTGTATCCTGTAGGGTCAGGAAAGCTGCCAAAGGTCTCCCTTGAGCTGGTACAGAACCAAGGAGACCCATGTCAGGCAGCTTGGCTCAAGAGGGGGAAACAGGATCTGGTGGCAGCCTCTGCCACCGTCCCTGCTCCCCTCCCAGGCCCAATCCACCCTCTGGCCCACCCTCCCTCTCCCAGTTTCACCCTTCCCCACCTTTCCCGACACTCCCCCACCCCGAAAGGCCTCCCACAAGGCAGGGAAACTTACTATCTGGTACTCCTAGCTTGCATCCTTCCAGTGCTTAAGCCCAGTGCCAACTGGTGCTGGCCTCTATGCCAGTGCAGCAGGGTCACTGCTGGCATCAGAGTGCTGGCACTTTTACAATGCCCAGCACCAACAGTGGGACTGGAGCACCGGCGCTGGGCAACACAGGATCAGGTTGCCTGTGTGGTCAGCCCGAAGGGATTTCCCCATTCCAGTCTCTTTCAGCTTGAGTTTCCCTCAAAAGGGAATCATGTTAGTGTAATGTCTGGTGTAGGTACATACATGTACCTTGCTCAACACAGCTGGCAACAGGCTGCTGGGGGCCCTGCACTGGGCCCCCATGGTCCACTTATGCCACTGATGGCAAATTGAAAATAACCACTGCTACTGGTACTAAGGATTCAGGGGTCAGCTCTGTCAAGCAAGCCATCTGGTTACCCTACGTTTAGACTGATACTTTCCATTCCCTATCAACTATATGCTTACCCACCTATAGTGTCAGATGGTAGAGTATGAATGCCACCATTTGGTGTAAAGTTCTACAATCAGGAAAATATGAAGTTGTGCCATGCTTTTTGTTTAATTTGGGCACATTTTTGATACTTTTTAGGAGGCACCAATGAAAACAGCCAACCCAGCTGCCACTTGGATTTCCTGTTATCATTGGAGATGGTGGTGGGAGAGGAGAAGTCACTGGGATTTTCCATTCCATTTAAAGTTAGTTTGTATTATACAGTAACTTTGAGTGGACTGCAGAATCTGGTTTACAGAATACAATCTATATCAGGTGATCCAGTTTGGGAATATGCATGCATGCAGGTGCACGTATACCCCTTTGATTTAAATAGTATCATAATGTCAGACAAGTAAATGTAGAACTTCAGGGCATCTGAATGGTCGTACTTGCTGCTGAGGTCTCTTGGGATAATAACATACACAATGTCCTGTTTACCATTTTTGTGCTGAATGATCCTCTATCAACAAGGTTTTTTTAAAAAAAAGTGTTGCCAGGAATTAGCTTAGATGGATGCCATTTGGTGTCTCTACTTTAATGGGGTGCAAATATACCCCCAAATTAAAGCCTACTGCTCTGTTTATCCCTGCTGCTTGGGAAGCTGTCAATAAATGGCCAACATCATCTTTCTAGCAAAGTTCCAACATCAGCTGTTCCTGTGGCCAACTTTAATCTTCTATGAATGGATTTCATTTAGTTTTCCCTATCCTCCACGTACAGTAGACTAACTATCCAGGAACCATATTTTATTTTCAGCTTCCTTTCCACTGCAAACAAAAACAGAAACTGAGTCATAGCCTTGAGTTCTCACTGTTACAGAACTTTATGCATTGGGAGAATGATATTTCCAGCACAAGCCTAAGCATGTCTACTGAGAAGTATGCACCATTGGGTTCAATAGTGCTTACTTCCACAAAAGTGTGTATAAGATTGCAGCCTTAGGCAATGAAACACAATATGCTCTGTGAATTCTATGCACAAAGGTGCTAGAATATTGGAGTGGAGTTTGAATGCGAATTTACCACATCCTAAGATGTACCAATAAGGAGATGGTGCACAGCAGTAGCATAGCCAGATGTAAGAACTGCAGGCTCTGCAATGTGCCATGAAAGCAGTCCCTCCCGCTCACAACTGGAGCCATTCCAGGCAGTGGTACTTACTGTCCCCCCACACACTACTGGTACAGAGATTAAGTAGATGTCAAATTGACATAGCTGCAATTGGGATAGGACAGCTACTGACTTTGCCTCAAGCAAACTTACAGTTTAAAGGAGAGAGAAGCATTGAAAGAGCTTCATAAGGCCTAAAGCACATCCATCTGCACCGTTGTCTAATTAGGAGCTTAATTTTGAGATCCAGAATGGTGAAGGCAATAGGTATGGTTTGGTGGTTGAGCTAAAGCCTGCCTAAAAACTGCTAAGCAGTTATGGTTCTGGTTGAATTTTGGATGGGAGAATGAAAGATGATAAAGCTGGGGTGACACGACAGAGCCAGGTGGAGTTGCTGTTTACAAATTGGCAGACCTGAAACTGTGCCTCCTGTGCATCTGTGCCCAGATGCCAGATGTGATGGTGAAGGCTTCCATCTGAACATGACTTGTAAAAACTCATTTGTACTCTACTATGGAGTTTGTAAGCCACTTTGGGCATTTGCTTCAGCATGGGAAAGGCAGGAATGAATAAATAAATAGTGAAGTGGTTCCCAAACTGTGAGTCATGGCTCCTTGGGGAGCAGCAGAAACCAGCCAGGGCTCATGCTGGAGAGCCATCACCAGGCAAGAGTCCACACCTCCTGGTCAACCCCTGAAGCAATGGGGATTTGTTCTTTCTGCTGCTCCCAATCAGCACTTGGTAAGCCAGGTCCCATGGGGATGGTCATTAAGAGATTCTGGAGACCAGGCAGCAGACCATCTTCTTCTTCCTTCCTCACTGCCGTTCTTTACCATTTCTGAATATCTAGTGCTGTGACTCTGCATTGGGGCTGCAGCATCCAGGAGTTGTTAAAAAGCAGTAGGAAAATAAGTGCCATGGCTGAGGCCTACTTCCCGCTGTGTCCCAGTAAGCCTCCCTGTCGGCCCTTAGCAGTGTTAACTGAGATTCTTCTTTGCTGGTGTAGAGGTATCAAGCTCCAGTGGCACTACAAAAAGTAGCATACAGACCTGAGTGAAGGAACATGAAAGACACGTCACTTAAAATAGATTGAAAAATCAGCAATTGCAGAACAATTAGTGACAACAGGACATAAAGTGGATTTTGAACACACTGAGTTGTGGTCTAATACTGTACATTATCTTGCACGTATGTCTAGAGCAGGGGTCTCTAAACATTTTGGCCAAAGGGCCGCAGCAAATACCTGGCACAGTGGCGAGGGCAGGAAAAAAATTAAATATAAAATTTAAATAAATGCATTAGAGATGGAACTTAGATGAATGAATAAATGAATGGGCTCAAATGTCCAGGACTTCTCCAAGCATGAACACAGCCCAAGAAATAAAGCACACACTTAAATGGACCCCCATTCCCCCACCCCAAAAGCACAACTCTGGTTGTGTTTGGTCAACTGGGCCAGAGGCTACAGGGGATCAGAGGCTGGCCACGGGCTGGATAGAGGCTCTTCGCGGGCCGCATCTGGCCCCTGGGCCGGGGTTTGGAGACCCCTGGTCTAGAGAAGCAATTGAAATATATAAGCATCAAAACAATCTGAAGACGAAAGAAGAAACTATGAGGGTTAGTAATGCATGGCTACCAGCCCTAAAAAATGTTACTCAGAGAGTAAGGAGGCAGGTAACAGCTGACAACAACGTTCCATAATTCAATGGGCAATCAGTTACAACCTGTATAAGAACAGCACCAAGTTCCTGTGCCTGAGGAAAACTGTGGCCTCTGAGGAAGCTCACCAAAGCTGTGGGCGAAATGTCAGGATTCAATTTTTAGCTTCTTGTTTTAGTCTTTAGTCTCTAGTTTTATTTGATGTTTAGTTTTGTTTTAATCCTTAGTTATTTTAGCTTCAGGTGTGTTTTTGGTTTTTAGCTTGGTTTTAGTTTTAGCTTTTTAGATTGAGTTTTAGTTTTCAGTTTTTAACTTAGTTTTAGTGTTGGTGATAGT
This sequence comes from Tiliqua scincoides, assembly GCF_035046505.1. NCBI lineage: Eukaryota > Metazoa > Chordata > Lepidosauria > Squamata > Scincidae > Tiliqua > Tiliqua scincoides. The sequence goes on along the minus strand of NC_089824.1, from coordinate 36,459,808 downwards.
TAGCCCCCCCTCCCCTTTAGGATTGGTTTAGGTTCATTAGGTAAACAAAAGCTAGACCATGGCACCCAGCCCGAAAAACTGTTAAGTTCAATATCAAGCTCCAGTCCAATTCAGAGCTCTTATAGCGAAGTTCATAGTCATAAGAACATAAGAAGAGCCCCACTGGTTCAGGCCAAAGGCCCATCTAGTCCAGCTTCCTGTATGCTTTAGGGAACACACTAGACAGCAGACAACAACCTGCATCCTAGTGCCCTCTCCGCATCTGGTAATTAGAGGCAGCCTACCTCTACCTTTCACATACTTACCATGACTTGTAACCTGTGATGAACTTTTCCTCCAGAAGTTTGTCCAATCCCCTCTTAAAGGTATCTAGGTAAGATAATAATAATAATAATAATAATAATAATACAGGCATTTATATACCGCCTTTCTTGGTCGTCAGATTTCTCCTTAGACTTTAATTCAAGGCGGTTTACATAAGTAGGCTGTTCTAAATCCCCGCAGGAATTTTTACAATTGAAGAAAGGTTCTATCTTTCAAGAACTGAACAACATTTCAGATGGATCTTTTATGGTCTGTTATCACTTTCTGGCCTCCAGATTCCTCTGACAAGCAGCTCCTTCATCTCTCCAAGAGCAGGTGGAATAACTTGGCTGGGCTTGTCAGCTGCTTCAAGGTCTTGCCATTCACGGTGCTGGTGGCCTCGAACTCGCGACCTTCGGATGTTATCTTCAGGCAAACGGAGGCTCAACCCTCTAGACCAGGCCTCCTGCCATCACTACTTCCACTACTAGATGCCATCACTACTTTCTGTGGCAAGGAGTTCCACAGAATAATTGCATGCTGGCTAAAGAAATATTTTCTTTTGTAGCTACTGTTTCAGAGTGAGTCTCAAGACATCAACACAGCCTGAAGATTTATTCTGGTTGCAGAGAAGCATAAAATTCAGTATGTTACTTTGCTAATTTGTGCCTATGTCACCTCTCCAAGCATACTTATATAAGCCTACTCCAGGGTAGCATTGTCTTTGTAGACTCAAGGCAGAGGCAACAGGCACACATCAGGACTCCAGCCTCAATTTCCCATGTGCTGCCCTGCTATTGTTCTGTTCATTTTTTTCCCTTGGCCCTTTGCTCCTTGAGAACTCCCCTTGGCCAGTACCCACTCAGGATCATTTATTGCCACCACAATCGGATGGGGTGGTCCACTGATCCATGGCATGCACTGTTTGTTCTGCTGTTTCTTAGCACACACTCTTCTGCTGTCCCTTAACACACCTGGGTTGTGCTCAGTTAATCACAACTGAGGTCAACCTGGAACCAAAGGGCAACCTGCAATGTCTGGAGCCTGGCCTTCACTTGGAGAGGTCTGTTACCTTCAGCCATGTCAGAACTCCAGTCAGACTTCTAGTGTGAGCTCTCTCTCTCTCTCTCTCTAACTGATGGTGACAGTAACCATAGCAGCAGACCTCTTTGTGGGCACCATTTTACAAATTCCAGGTGTCCTACCTGCTGACACAGTAAAATGGTAAAATGGTAACAGGGACCACAGGGACATGGTAAAATGGTGCTGGGGAAAGAAAAAGGACAGTCTGGCCCTGCAGCCGCTCCCCATCTCCCCTGTCAACCTGACCAGCAACAGTTCTCCTTCACTGTTGCAGCTCTACCAGCATGGACAATGCATCCATCTGCTGGCCAGTTCCTGGGCATCATGCTGAGGGGAGCTGCTACATCCATGAACTTTCCAAAGCATGAGGAGAAGACATCATTAGATCTGTCTCTGGAGTTTCAGTTCTCTCTTCTCTGTCTCCCTACTTTCTCTAAATTCAAATGTCACACAATCTCCACTCCCTTCCATGCTACCTGGGAGAGAATCCCCTCCCAAACTCTGAAGAGCACAATATCTCCAAAGCTGGAGAAAGATCCCCTTTTTTCAGGAGAACATCATGCACAATTATCTCTCATGATGAAAAATCAGCCCATCATTTCTTCTGAATCATTTCTGACCATTTGCAAGTGATTAGGTTAACACAGGCTGGGCAATCAGAACCTGTAACTCTAGTATTTGGGTTCAGGTGAGTATAACTTGCTTTCTGTGATTGCACTAAAATAGCAGGGCATCCCAGTGTTCAGCATTGTACAGCAATAATTCTAAAAGACTTGCATGGTCTTTCTAGCAAGCAAGCATTCACAGGATGGCAGCCTAAACCCAATAATTCTAATTTGCAGATGAACATGTGAATCTGTTGTGTTCCATATCGAATTATGGGCTATCAAACTCTAGGCTGTCCACAGTGATTACCATTCATTCCTGCATCATTATCATTTGATATAAATACCTCACCATCTGATTCTTGATTTATTTGAAAAGCATCAAATCTTTACCATAAATTATCTTAGATATCAACTGCTGTGATAATTCTAGATAATGTACCCTGGTAAATGGATTCCTTGTTTTAGGATGGGATTTGAAGCTGGATTTTTTTTACATTTTTCTAGGTTGCTTGGCAAGAAGTTCCTAAAAACGGTTTTGTTATTTCTTTTCATTCTTATGATTTTTTGTCTTGGTTCCTGCTGCTATTGTTGTAATAATTGTTATTGTTATTATCAGTGCTTTTTTTGTAAAAGAAAAGGTGCAGGAACTCACAACTTGTTAATATTTTATTTATTTATTTATTTATTTATTTATTTATTTATTTATTTATTTATTTTTAAGTCATTTTTTATTGGAGAAATAAAATATTTTTTATGTGCTTCCCCCCTAAAGATGAACTTACTTCTGAGTAGACATGCATAGGATTGGGCTGTCAAACTCCACATCCCCTTCCCCCTAGCTACTTTTTCTACACATGGAGAAAAATATTGTACAGGTGCACTTATAGCGTGTAGTATGTAGTGTGGCACTACTTTGAGGAGAGGAACCAGTGAATGGATTCCAAAAAATGGCTTACATGAGTTCCATGTAGTAAAATTACTCTAAGCAACTGTGGGAGTAAGAACAAAAAAGGAATTCTTACACAAGAGGGGTCCTTAGGTGCACATAGAAACAGCTACGTTTGAAAACAAGCGATTAAATATGGTTTAATTCAGGTATCAGAATACTCCGTGTCTTTGGGAAGGCGCTTGGCATGCAATTGTATGTTCTCTGCTGCCCTGAGCAGCTGCTGTGCATTGTTAGAGAGGAGCTGCAAATGCTGGCTGGTGGAGGGCATGCTTGTGGGGGAAGGATGAGGAGGATCTCTGGCAAGGCTGGACAGCACATTGTACACACGTAGAATCCCTTTTCACCTGCCCTTAGCATGTGAAACAGGTGCAGATATATATCTCTGCCAGGATTAAGAGCCCAATCCTAGGTATGTCTACTCTGAAGTAAGTCTCGTTCTAGTCAATGGAGCTTACTCCCAGGAAAGTGCCTAGGATTGCAGCCTAAGAGCCCAGTCCTATGCATGTCTACTCAGAAGTCCACTTTAGTGAATGGGGCTTACTGTGGATAGGATAGCAGCCTCAGGGCCCAATCCTGTGCCTGTCTACTCAGAAGTCAGTCCCACTAGAGGCAATGGGGCTTCCTCCCAGGAAGGTGTGGAGAGGACTGCAGCCTTAGAGTCCCTCCTCTGCCTGTTTACTCAGGCTGCAAGGCTATGACACTTTCCCGGGAGCAAGCCCCATTGAACACAATGGAACTTACTTCTGAGTAGACATGCATAGGCTTGGGCTCTCAGGCTGCAAGGCTATGCACCCTTTCCCAGGAGCAAGCCCCATTGAGCACAATGAGACTTACTTCTGAGTAGACACACCTAGGCTTATGCTGCAGATTGGCACAGGGGCTGCACCAGCCAGCTTCCTTCCCCTCCTCCTCCGCCAAGCCAGTACCTGGGCGTTCCGTGGGTGTGGCAGCCCGTCTGGCTGGCTGGCTGTCCGTCCTCCTCCTCGGTGTCGGCGCATGTCCCCCGTGCCCTCCACCGGCTTGGAAGCTGCGCGGGGAAGCAGAGCGCGGGGGAAGGGGAGGCGGGCTGGGCTCAGGAGATGGGGGCAGGAGGGGGTCATTGTGCGGTCAGGCAGGGGCCAGGTACCCGCCCACCCTGCACCCCCCAGCAGCCACCCAGCGAATGCCTCTGTTTTGCTCCCTGCCTCCTGGAATGCCTCCGAAGGGGAGGGGCCCCTGCAAAAAGGTGACGGAACTCCGTCCCCCCACGTTCCATTAGAAAAAAAGCCCTGATTATTATTATTATTATTATTATTATTATTATTATTATTATTATTATTATTATTATTTGCACTTCTTGTATTCCATTGAGGTTTATTGCATTAAAGATGCTAGCTGCCTTGAGCCTTAGGTCAAGGCAGACTACAAATACTTTAAAATTAAGTAAATACAATTGGGAAGAGGCATTTTTTGTGAGTAGAGTGGTGGAGTTCTGCAGTTTAGATTACAACCCAGTTACCATCTCCTCCTCTTCCTCCTCCTCCTTATACCCTTGTGAGGTAGGTCAGAATAATTATCTCCATATTTATTTATTTTGTAGCATTGCTACTATGATGTGGGATTTTATTCTGCTAGTTGTTGGTTATCTGTTTAGTTATTTGCTTTTATATTGTTTGTGTTTGATGGTTAGTTATTGGGGGAGCAGGTCCTTTCTAGATGGAAATGCAAGATTCAAATAAACAATTAAATCAAAAGGTTGTGTCCTAAGGAGCCTAGGCAACCCTCTGTGCCTGCCAAAAATCCAGTCCTTAGGATCTGGAGATAAAAAGGCCAGCAGTGTTTAGAGGAGATTAGTGAAAATCACCCTCTCTTGTTCAAGTGGAAGTACCTTGCAAAAGAGTAACTTAGGAGAAAAGTCAAAAATATTTATATCTTGTAAATACGGACATAGCCCTATCCTTGAATGGCAGAATGAGTACCGTATTTTACGCTACAATCCTATGCACATTTACCGGGAAGCAGTGGCATCGCTGTGGCTTGTGTCACCTGGTGCGGGAGGCCAGTGTGTCACCCCCATGATAGACCTCCTTCCATGCAGTGGGTGGGGCAATTCCCTAGATGGTGGGTGTGGTGATGCACCATTGCCCCACCCCCTTTGGGATTTTTGGCTATAACTTTTGATAGATGTGCGCACACGGTTTGTTTCAGTGGATTCTGCATGAAATTACACATTGAATGATATATAACATGATGGTATTATTCAAAAATACCAAGATTTTAAAAATTTTAGCCAATAGTGGTGCCACTCTCTTCTGTGCTTGTCACCTGGTGCAACCCTCACTGCCTGCACCCTCTAGCAACGCCACTGCCAGGAAGTAAGGCCCATCAAACTCAATTAAGCTTACCTCTGAGTAGATACGCATAGGCTTGTGCTGTAAATCTCTGTGATTTTTCCAATTTTATTTACAATTAGTGCTGGGCCAAACATTTTGATCCTTAGACCTTAGATCCTTAGATCCTTAGACCTGCCATACTGGAGGCCTTTCAGGGTGGTAGGAGAAACTCTGAAACTTTGATATATGCATGGGAAACCATGAAGACATCAGAAATTTGCCTGATTTACTAGCAGTGGGGAGTACCTGCCTCTCTGGTAGGGGGAGACTCTCTCTTTTTAAAACAAAAAATGGTGCTACCTTTGCAGAAGGTAACTTCTGGTCTTCCTGGCAGCTACTTGCTGCCCACTTCTTCCTTAGGAAAGAGACTTGGATGGGTGGAGGCCATCATGAAGAGTGATGGCACACTTAGCGCTGCTGTAGTCACAATTTGTGGAAATTGTGCCATTTTTCTGTTTAAAAAAGGAGAATCACCATTCCTCCACCGGGGTGACCCTTCTGTCTCCCAAAGGGTCTCTGTCACTTTTGTGAGTGCCTCCCCATAAAAACAATGAGCCTCCTTCCTTATTTTTTACACCTGCAAAAGTAGCTGCAAAAATTGGGGGGGGGGGGAGATATTGAGTCCTGCGCTAGTTACAGTATGTTACTATCAAGCTAGTACAGTGCTTCTCTTAGCTTGGAGTATGACCAGACAAATGCAAATAAGAAGTGCTAAGTAAATATGGAATTTTACAGTGGCACTCCTCACGTACTTTCAAAGATAGAGCTCCAGTTTAATTAAAAGTAGGCAAAAAAGAAAATTCACAACTCTTAGGACTCAGATGGCACTCGTACAGTTTTAACAGGTCGATGGGAACACAGAATGTTGCCTCCCGAAGCCAAGAAGGAACCTGCCCAATTCAATAGCTTGAATGTAATGTTGCTCATGTTTGGGGAAAAAAAAGTTTATTTATGTTTGGGCAAGGATAGTGAGGAGTCATATAAAATATTGAATGGAAACTTTGTGACAGCTTCAGCTGTATATCTTGGCAAATTGGTATAAGGTTAGCTTCTGCTTATTATGATTGGCTCATGGTGTAGAATTGGCAAACTGGTTTACCAGGCTTGGTGTAATGTTAACTGCTTGCCTCATTCAATATTGAAAGTTGGTGTATTGAGCTTTTATCACTCAGTTTGTTCCTACAATAAGATTTGGGGGAACTTTCATAATTACTCATGTGTAGAATACAGAATGCAACTCACTAGGTGCATAAGAGCCTGCCCTACACTGAGGATCATTCTTCATCTAGCTTAGTGCTGTCTACACTGAGCTAGATGAAGTTCACTGGCCGTGAGCTTCCCTAAGAGTTCCAACAAGGGTATTTCTCAGCCCTACCTGGAGATGGCATGTGCTCTACCAGCGAGTTATGACTTCTTCCCCACTGCACATAATGGAGTAAACATACATAGGATTGTACTGTTAGGATTGTGAAATGTGGGGCAGAGGAGGGAAAATATGGTGAATGCTCATTTATTATCAAGAGGATGATCACAGTGGGATGGCTGGAGGGGCGGAGGTTGTTGACAGAAAATGTCCATGTGCAATGTTGCTTGCATGGGGTGAGGGATGGGAGGGACGAAATCTGTTGCATGTACACCTCAATACATGAGACAAGCAGATTGGATTTTAAACAGGCCACAATCTTTATTTCAATACATTAACAGAAAGGTTGCCACAGTCCTAACTATTCCACAGCTCCACCCCTTTTTAGTGTAGAAGGAGCACTAAAGGTGCACCTTGGAGAAGACAATCAGTTGCTGTCTATTGAGCTTTTATCACTCATTTTGAGAGTTCCCATTCTGGCTCTAAGGTCTGAATTGCGCGCACGTACACACCCAAGCTGAGTAGCCTTTGAGGCTGGCTTTACCATTCAAGGACAAAGGTTCCCAACCTGCATTCCTCATTTGAACAACCTCTAGAAATCAATTCTTGCCTCTTCTTACCCAATCAATTTCTTCACAGTGTTGGGGGAGCAGATGCTGGCACATCGCAAGGTAAGGGGGAACAGAATTTGGCACACTGCCTCAGGCAGCAGAAGGTTTTGGACCAGCCTTTCAACCAAACTTCCTCTTTCACTCCATTCCTATCCTAATACTTCAAGCATGGGAGGAGGAGGAGTCAGTAGCATGTCTGCACAGAGGCAGCATGATAAATATTGCAGGTACTGCAACGCACTGTATAAGTGGCCCCTCCCAATCGCTGTTGGAGCCCTTCTGGGCAGTGACAGTATTGCATATACAGCGCATTGGGGCATCTGCAATATGTAACTGCTCCACCCCCCTGTAGCTACACTGCTGGGAGAAGCAGCAGCAACAGCAGGAGAGGTGGAGGGAGATGGTGGAACTGGATGAAGATGGCAGAAGTGATGGTGGCCGTACCTGAGGCAACCACCACAGTTTCTCTCAGGAACAGGCAAGTCCTGTTTTCAGGACATACACCTTCATTATGGAACATCCTTTTGAAAAGGTTGAGAAACTATCATTGTGGAGATCACGGGGGACCACCAAACAGAGAAGAAAGAAGTAGTGAACATGTCTTCACAGTAGGAGATGAGTGTTTGGTTCAGTCTGAAATGAGAATCTTATACTTTATCAACACAAGTTCCAGCACAATGCAGTATGAAATGGGGTGTGAGTGTGGAGCACTATGACCCTCTCTTTTTCATGCACAGATGTTCTCGAAGAAACAAAAGGTCATGAGACATACTTTGCTTTCTTCTCATGTGTGCAAAATCTTCTGCAAGAAAATTCTGCAGTACGATGTAATTTTCAGAATAAAGTGTGAGTTTACTGTATGTGACTGTATAAGGGTAGGAGATGTGCTGCAGTACAAAAAATATGTTTTATTAGCTTTATGGGAGGCCACCCATGCTGAAGATTGGCATAGGCAGTATGGGAAATAAAGCTGTCTTGTTCTTGACCTAATCTACACCAAACAGGGCCATAAATTCACCTGAAGCTGTAAAAAAAGCAAACAAAAAACCCCAGAAAATAGAAAACAAAACAAAACAAAAAACTGCATCAACTTTACTGGAGCTTCCCTCTCTTAACTACTCACTCCTTCAACTTTCCTGTTCACTATGGACATTTGAAACAAACTGTAAGGATCATCATAAAAAAAAATGGTGGCATTTATGTAGCACTTTGAAGCTATCAAAGTGTTTCACATGATCTTTGCCACACGTTTAGAAAGTAGCGGTCTATATTATCGTCATATTTAAGGTACAGGACTGAGGCTGAGAAATAGGCATGTTCGTTTTTTCTTTGTAAAACAGTAGATATGGTGGAAGGAGACTGATCTGAAGTGGTACTCTATGTTTTGAGGGTGGCTTGAAAGCTTTTCCCACCAAGGTCTCAATCCTGATCTGCCTTTTTTTTTTGGCCAGGGAACAGGGGAAGGGGGGATCAGATGGGGGGAGGGCAGTGATGGAGATGAGGATGTGCAGATCAGGCCCAGAAGGGGGTGGGATCAGCAGCACCAGCTTGCACTATATCCTATCCCTCCTCCTGGGCCTGATCCACCCACACAGATCAATGCAAACTTGTGTCAGTGATGCTGCTGGTGCAGGTCTGAGTTGACCTATTGCTGCTGCTGAGGCTTATCCTGGGGCCAGGGGACAAATGTCTCCTTGTCCCAAGGAGATTTCCAGCAGCCAAAATTCCCCCATGGGACGAAGCGAAGCTCATGCCAGCGCCAATGCATTGGTGCGGGGGACTTTAGGTAGGATTGGGCTGCCCATCCTCTGGTTATGATATTACTGTATTACTGCCCAACTATCAGCAGTTCACATGTTCAACCCCCACATCACTATGCAGGGATGGCGTGGGAGAAGGAAATGTCTTCTAATTCTTCCTGAAGCAACTGTTATGCTGGTCAGATGACACTTTCTGAACTAGCTGACTATAATGCAGACTGATGCAGCTAAAGCAGGATCTGGTTGCATGTGGGCTGTTGGCTCATGCCTTAGATAAAATAAGAGATCCTTTCCTTCTTACTGCTTTTCTTTTTTCCTGAAGGGGGAGAACCTTGACAGACTCAACTAAAATAAAAAGAAATGCTTACATTGTATATATTGGGAGGCTAACTTTTCAATACCAAACCATGTGGTATTTTGCTGTAGATATTAGAGGAAATCAGGAAGATGTCTGCAAAGGATTGTGGGCATCTTTTGTAACATATGATATCTGGACTTCTTGGTGTTTCAGATCATTTAAGCCCCACACATGTGAACCTGGTCATGAAACCAGAAGTACTAACTGGCTCATTCTAAATTATTATCATGGTTCATCTGTCAGAGACTTCAAAACAGATTTTATGTATTAATAAAAAACTTCATTTGGCTCATTAAATTTTTGAACAGTTCATCTCTAACCACACACATGCGCATGCACACACATGAGCATACATGTATTTATTTTCTCTGCCGTCAAGTATAGCTTTGCACTGTAAGCATGTCTTTAAAATATTAATTTCCGGATTCTGTTCATTGTATTTTATTGGGAAAAATTCCCAAAGTTTAGTGGGCTCTTGGTTACAAACCAAATATCAGTTCTTTGGTATGCAAGATTTCCCAGAGTTCCAATCACTGTTGATGTGTTAAGCATGTGTCTTTAGTACCTCTTGTTGCTGGTTTAAAGGAAATGACCACCTTCCTGTGCAAACAGCACTTCTACCAATTCCTTTAAAATCAGTACCAGAACTTCAAGGAACACACGAATGCCAGATATATACCATGCCTGTGTGTGGCCTCCTTGGCTGGAGATTCTGAATCAGTAAGTGGTTTCATTCTACACATGCTCTTCTGCTATAAATGCACTGATTGAAAATAATTATACAAAAAGCACAATAAAATTATGGTACATGTCTACCCTGTCATTTTTATTAATGATATTGGATAATACGTATATGTATGGTAGTATGTTTCTCAGTTTGTCCAGTATTAAATTGCTCCAATCCTCTGAGGGCAGCATACGTTTGTGCATTCATCTCCTACTGGATCAGCGACATTGCACACAAAGCATTTTTGGTTCCCAGCATGGAATCTTGGGCATTGTTCATGGTACTTGATCCTTTGGGTTCAGGGGCCTCAACTTTTCTTAATACACGTTGGGCCTTGTTATCCACTGTGGTTCTGTTTTGGAACCCTCAGAAGATTAAAAAAATCCATGGATACGAAATCAGTGGAAAAATGGCTTTAAAGACCCACTTCCAAGTTTCTTGCTATTCTGTTGTCATCCCAGACTGCATTGGTATAGACCAGAGTTTCTCAAACTGTGGGTCGGTACCCACTAGGTGGGTCGTGAGCCTATTTCAGTTGAGTCCTCATACATTTCAGTGTTTATTTTATTTTTAATAGATTTGATGCTATTATGGTATATGACTGCATCTGGGGAAATGTTACCTATCTGTACTGTTAACAGGTTACTACATATATATTTTTAACAATGATATTCAATGGGTCTTACTCCCGGGTCAGTGTTGCTAGGATTGCAGCCTTCTACTTACTTACTTACTAATTTACTTAGGCAGAGGTGAAGGTTCCCCCCAGTGTTAAGTCCAGAGTTTTTCAGTGATTTTCAAATGCTGTGCTCCAAACTTCTGCAGCACAACTGCGGACCTTTCATGGGACACCAACGTGCCATAGCAGACTGGTTGAAAATCACTGAATGCCAAGTGTGCCTTTCTTGGGCAAGCATAATAAGGTTTTGGGGCAATCCTAACCAACTTTCCAGCACTGACATAGCTGTGCCAGTGTGGCGTGCACTGCATCCTGCAGGGGGGAGTCAATCAGGGGAGCCTCCTCAAGGTAAAGGCATGTTTGTTATCTTACCTTGGGGTTGCATGGTGGCTTGGTCAGTGCTAGAAAGTTGATTAGGACTGCACCCTAAATTTCATAAAGTCAGATATTATCTTTGAGAAGACCTGAACATAGTACCACGGGGCTCATGTTGTCTTGCCTTTCTAAGGAGGTTTGCTTGGAGCCCGCATTAAACCTTTTCTCCCAAATGTTTTTTTTTTTTTGTCCTGATCAAAATTGGCCATTAGCTTCAGTGAGGAAAAAAAGAGACAAGTATCCATGTTGTTCCATTTTTCTTTCTTTTAAGGTACTGTAAGGTACTGTTAAGGACTGTAGGTAACTGTAGCTTCAATGGAGGTGGTAGGGTGAAAAGAGAATAAGAAGAGCAGGGCTGGTGGGGCTAGTGAATCAGGAAGAGAGCTTTGCAGTGACAAATGAAGTAACATAGGAATGGGGAGCGGAGCCGTCACTAGAGTTTGCATCTCCCCATATGAGACCTTATTGCATCACCCCCATGATGGATCTCTGCCTGTACCAGACCATACAGAATAAATTACAATTACATACGCACAACTTAAAGGCAGTGACATCACTAGGGTTAACTATTTATTTATTTATTTATTTATTTATTTATTTATTTATTTATTTATTTATTTATTTATTTATTTTAAATATACAGCAGTACAGGTCACTGAAAAAATCAAGAAATGAGAGCTGACTCATACTGATACCTTGTTGGTTCCCTGCCGTGTCATAATAACATCTCATTGGCTCTCAGAATAATCAGTCTTATTGGTTAGTTTTGAGTTGAAGAAATCTATTTTTTGTTAGATTTTTGTGGCAGTTGTGTTTTCATTTTTTGGTTATTTGGTAATAACTTTTGATAGAACACATATATGAAAATGTGGTTTGTTTCAGTGCAGTCTGCATCCCCTGCACCCTCCAGTGATGTCACTGATGGGGAGGAAAAACAGTCAGTCTGACCTTACCGAACTCCCCCTGTGCTGATGCAGCTGCACAAATGGGATGTGCACAGCATTCTGCTGGGGAGTTTCAGGTCTTGGAGGTCTTCTCTGGGTAAGGGAACAATTGTTATATCTGAAGGTAAGCTTTTGCTGGCCTGCTACTTTCCTTGTGCAAGTCCGAGTGGACCAGAGAAAGCAGATTGAACTGGGAAGGGTGATAGGATAGGAAACACATAGACAAACAAGCCTTGCTGAGGAAGAATCAGCATGGCTTCTGTAAGGGTAAGTCTTGCCTCACAAACCTTTGAACAAAAAGGTGAACAGGTATGTGGATGCGAGAAAACCATGGACATTATATATCTGGACTTTCAGAAGACGTTCGACATGGTCCCTCACCAAAGGCTACTGAAAAAACTTCACAGTCAGGGAATTAGAGGACAGGTCCTCTCGTGGATTGAGAACTGGTTGGAGGCCAGGAAGCAGAGAGTGGGTGTCAATGGGCAATTTTCACAATGGAGAGAGGTGAAAAGCGGTGTGCCCCAAGGATCTGTCCTGGGACCGGTGCTTTTCAACCTCTTCATAAATTACCTGGAGACAGGGTTGAGCAGTGAGGTTGCAAAGTTTGCAGATAACACCAAACTTTTCTGAGTGGTGAAGACCAGAAGTGATTGTGAGGAGCTCCAGAAGGATCTCTCCAAACTGGCAGAATGGGCAGAAAAACGGCAGATGCGTTTCAATGTAAGTAAGTGTAACGTCATGCACATTAGGGCAACAAAACAAAACTTTAGATATAGGTTAATGGGTTCTGAGCTGCCTGTGACAGATCAGGAAGGAGATCTTGGGGTGCTGGTGGACAGCTCGATGAAAGTGTCCACCCAATGTGCGGCGGTAGTGAAGAAAGCCAATTCTATGCTTGAGATCATTAGAAAAGGTATTGAGAACAAAACAGCTAATATTGTAATGCCGTTGTACAAATCGATGGTAAGGCCACACCTGGAGTATTGTGTCCGGTTCTGGTCGCCGCATCTCAAAAAAGACATAGTGGAAATGGAAAAGGTGCAAAAGAGAGCAACTAAGATGATTACAGGGCTGGGGCACCTTCCTTATGAGGAAAGGCTACGGCGTTTGGGCCTCTTCAGCCTAGAAAAGAGGTGCCTGAGGTGGGACATGATTGAGACATACAAAATTATGCATGGGAAGGATAGAGTGAAAAGAGAGATGCTCTTTACAATCTCACATGACACCAGAACCAGGGGACATCCACTCAAATTGAATGTTGGGAGAGTTAGGACAGACAAAAGAAAATATTTCTTTCCTCAGTGTGTGGTTGGTCTGTGGAACCCCTTGCCACAGGATGTGGTGGTGGCACCTGGCCTAGATGCCTTTAAAAGGGGATTGAACAAATTTCTGGAAGAAAAATGCATTGCAGGTTACAAGCCATGATGTGTATGTGCAACCTTCTGATTTTAGAAATGGTCAGATGAATGATTTTAGAATTTTATGTCAGATGCAAGGGAGGGCACCAAGATGCAGGTCTCTTGTTATCTGGTGTGCTCCCTGGGGCATTTGGTGGGCTGCTGTGAGATACAGGAAGCTGGACTAGATGGGCCTATGGCCTGATCCACTGGGGCTGTTCTTATAGGATGCCACTGCTGCCGACACTGTCCCCTCCTGACCTCAATCTTCCCCGCTTCCTACTTGATCTCCTCCCTCAAGAGCTTGTGCAGAGGAAGGGGTGAGCTAACAGGATCACTGTGTTCTAGTCCTTGAAGGGGAGGGCAGTAATCTAACCCCCTGCCTGATGGCCTTGCCTCTTCCTCCACTGAGCCCTCATGTGTGATTTCACACATTGCTTAAAGAGCCCACGCGGAGTAAGTGGCAGGGGCCTAGATTTCTGCACTTAGAGGATCTGAATGGAGCAATCCGTTCTCTGAATCTCACAAGCAAGAGAATGGATGCAAGAGTTTGGAAAGGATGTGGCATCACAGAGGGTGGCACTATTGGGCTCAGGCAGCCCAATAGGTTCAACCAGCCTGGTTTCCTCTTCAGTAACAAAATTCTTAAAATAGGTACAATAGTAAGCATAACAGATTAAAGAGAACACCCCCTCCCGCCTAATGGCCTCAAAAATATTCAACTCAACTCAGTCAACTTTTTTTTCCCATTCAGAGCCTTAGCATAACCAATTCAGTAACTTTGAGGATAAACATCATTATCATCTGTTATTATGATATTTCAACACTATAGGCATTCAACCTTACTATAGATATTACATTTGCCAATAAGCCTAATTATCTAGAAATATGCTCTGTACAAGCAAAAAAATCTGCTAATTCATGTCGCTGGAACACAGTTGGTCTATCTGAAGGAAATATAAAACTGGACATTTTTGCAAACTGCTAAAGAACAGTTAGAGTAAAAATATTTTCTTTGGAGAGTCTTGTACTTGCAGTGAAGCTAACCTGGAAATTATCTTGAGTAACAAAGCAAAAGTAACACAATAAAAGATACTGTTTTTGTTTTTATTAACCCATTCCATAATTGGTGCTTTGCTGTGGTAAAAAATTAAAATGTTCAAGAAGGAAGGAAAGATTTGGCACAGACGTTTTAAAAAGTGTTCTCTGTTTCAGCTGGAACATTTATTTCTTTTTTGAATTAGCTCGACTCTGCATGTGGGGTACTTGTTTCCGAGTTAGTGACCTTAGACACTTAGGGTCCAGTCCTATACAACTTTCCAGCACCAGTGCAGCCGCAGTGCAGGCCGGAGGTAAGGGAATAAATGTTCCCATACTTTGAGGAGGCCTCTGTGACTGCCTCCTCAACATAGGAAGCAGTGCATACCCCAAAGGCATAGCAGCACTGGCATTAGAAAATTGGATAGGATTGGGCCCTTAGTCAGTGTCAGAGGCTACAATCCTATCCACACTTTCCTGGGAGTAAACCCCATTGACTATTATGGGACTGATGCCTGAATAGACATGCATAGGCTTGGGCTCTGAATCATTGATCAAGTCATTGACTTGAGTGTACACAAGTCAGCAAAAAAAAAAAATGTGTTTTTGCTATTCGCCTGACTCGTTCCCATCCCTGATTCCAGACCTCTTCAGTTTAGAGTTCCTCGCTGGAGTTTGTTGACATGGCCGATGTTTTGAACTGGCTCGACAGCAGGTTGATCCACAGCAATTAACAGGGAATAAAATTGATCCTCCTACTGTGAAATGCATCACCTGCTGACTTCTACAAGTTAGACTTCTACAAGTAGTCTTGCTATTAATGGCACAGGAATAGGCTAGGCAGGGCCGGCCCGTACATGAGGCCAACTGAGATGGTAACCTCAGGCAGCAAGATAGCAGGGGATGCCCATCTCCCTTTCTGTCCACTGTTCCTCTGCCTTCACCTACTGCCTGGATTAGAAACAAGAAGAGGACAGGGAGGAAAGAACATCTGAAGGAGAGGGTGAGATGGGCTACTCTCTGTCCCCCTCTAGTAGGAAAATGATGGAGGAATTGATTAAGTAGGACATTGCTTTGCAACTGCTCCTCTTAAACTTGCAGTTTCTGGGGTCTGTTTTTGGCTGGAAAAAGTACAGAGGAAGAAAATACATGTCTATTATAGTCTGCTTTGAGTCTGAATGGCAACCAGCCATTGGTGAAACAGCCTAATGGAGCTGCACTCAGAAGAGGTTTGGGCTGATCGGAATGAGTGCCATCTTCCTGACCAGGCTCCCTGAGTTCAGGGGCTTCACTTAGAAAAAGTCTTGGTGCTCCTTACAAGTTACCTTCAACTCCACTCTTAACTAGGACGCTTAGGTTGATGAACAAGAGAAGAAAGGAGTGGCAAGCTGTGACTATCTTGCGAGCCATGAATAGAATATTCTTCTGTTCTAGAATAAAGGTCACTTCTGCTTTCAAACGCACCATTTTGTGGATATTTTGAACAGCACTTTCCTGGAGCACCACGATCTGAGTTGTGACCCTTGAAGGATGAGGGTTATTGGTTGCAAATAGCAATGTCTGTGGAACAAATGAGAGCTGCCCTTCGGTGAGAGAGACGCTAAACAATCTGTGGCCAAAATAGTTTCAAAGTGCACATTATGCCAATTGCAAGGAAGTGATTATTTTAAAGGGGGGAAAGTTCCTCTTTCCATTATGGGCAAGATTGCAAGGGTTGGAAACTTCTAAGAACAGGCAGCCGCGCTTTTTGAAAGAGGGTACGTTTAGTGATTGCTTTAAGGAAGAATTTGGGTCAGGAGTGGAGAGAAAGAGTAAGAACCTCAAGTATATAAGTTTCACATGTTCTGAGGATTTGAAAGACGTCACAGTTGTTACTGATATGACTGTAAAGCAAGAACCGCACAAAGGAAGGCGATCCCTATGAAGAGAGTGGTCATTTTTCCCCCCCAGTCATTTGCAAAAAGGGGAAAAGGACAAATTATAGTAATGTAAAGATAGGTTGAGTGAGCAAAATATAGTCAAGTGTGAACAAACAAACATTCCAGTTAAGGGGATACCACAATGACACAGTGCATAACTGCTCAAAGAGTCTATGAAGCTCAGAGACAAGGTTAAGGGTGTCAGATAATAGTCGCTTAGCAGGCTTAATAGCTGCCCTTCAAAACTCTTTCAGCCTTTATTAAGGCAGTGGCCTCCCAAGTACAAAAGATAAGATCTCTTCAACTTTACTAGGTGAGATGTTACAGCCTGTTTAAATTGGGCACCCAACAGGAGAAGTAACCAATAATAGCTGAGGTTACTATTTGGCCTGGAGATTGGCCTGGAGTCTCCAGGAATCTGTATCAACTACTGAAAGCAATTCTGGAGATTTCAATAGGGCCTCCTGGAATTTCCAACATTCCATCAGATTGGAAAAACAAATTCTCGAGGGATGCTTCAGGCAGAGATGGCTACCATAGGTACAGCCCTTCCCCCTACCAGGAGCAGAGCCTTTTTGGTGGCAGCACTGGATTTAAAGAATACCCCCCATTGGAGTTCATGTGAACCTCACACTATGTTCCTTCGGGCATCAGCTTAAAACATGAAGGTTTTGTTGGGTGCCTTTAAAAGGGACTGATACAGACACCATTTCTACACTGTTGATACTGGGCTGTGGATTGTTGGTTGAGTCAGGGATGTGCTTTGGTGCTGTCATTGTTATCCTTTGCTTTTGTGTTACTGCTATTGCGTATTGCTGTTGATTATGTTTTTATCATTGGCTTTTTTTAGTTGCCTATGGTAGGAAAGGTGGGATATAAATATAAAGTGCTATATGCTGGAATTGTGTCTCATCCCAGGTTCACACAGTGACAAGATAGAACATGGAACCCCCTACCGGTTGGAGGTTTTTCACAAGCGTACCTTGGGTAAGAGAAGATTCGGACCAGAGGTTGTGCTTGAATTCACATTGAGTTAGGAAGATAATTTAAGGAAAAAAACCAGGAAGGAATAAGGCAAAGGAAAAATTGAAACTTTGGAAAGAGAACTGAGCCTCTCAGTGTGACTACGGTAATTTTCCCTTTCCAGCCTGAGAGGCCCCCATCAAGGGAGGATACAGGACAAATCAAGAATTGGAACGTCTTTCTGCAGAAAGAAGAGCCAAGCAAAGTCAGGTTAGTTAAGGTCAATGTGAGAGAAACTACTGTAAGCAATTGTTCCAGGCTGGCTGCAATAAAATCTATTTTCAATTATAGGAATGGGTATTTCAGAGTCAGATCTACAACCAAGATAATTAAACGCATTGCCTATTACTGCCCATCCAAGTTTGAATTTGCAGGACAGATGAAAAGCTCTTTTACCTCTTTGACCTTTTCATTGTGATGAAGAGAGCAACTTCTAGAACAGTGGTTCCCAAACTGGTGGGTTGTGACCCACCAGCCAGGGAAGCACTTGTCCCTGCCTCTTTAAGGGGAGGGGAGGAGGGAAAAGCCGCAATGTGATTTCCAGGATTGCACTGCTTCTGAGGATGGGATGGTTTATCTGCAGCCAGTGCTGCAGTCCTGGAGGGTCCGGTAGGTCTGGGGAGCCCTCCAAGGATATCTTAATGTAAATTGGGGTCATCTCAATGTGAATTTTTTCTTCCATGAATCTACATCAAAGGCAATCACTGGTAGGGTCAGAAACTTACAATGTGATGGCTCCAGCCATATTGAAAATGTAATGGTGTAAAATTCTGACCCTGGGGGAACAGCTTCATCTGGCCTGGGAGCAGTAAAAAGGCCTAGAAAAATTCATGCTCAAGAACAACACAAAGTTCTAGGGCTGACTTTTAAATGGAACTTGGTTTTAATAAGTATTAAATTCACAGGCTATCTTTGGGGCTATGTGGGGAACAGTGTCTTGCTGACTGGTGGGACTCATGTCGCCATACTCCCTAGTTCTTGCTAACTTTTTAAAGTGTCTTTCTTTACCTTCAGGTCATTGGGGGGGGGGAAGCTGTTGTTGCAGTTCACAAAGTTACTTTGCAAGTCTATGCATTTCTAGTCAAGTCCCATTGTATTCAGTGGGGCTTACTCCCAGGAAAGTGTATATCCAATTACCCTATACTCGGTGGGACTTCTGAGTACATATGCATACATTTATGCTTGCAGAATTTCTTATGGACTCTTTTGCTGTAGTTTTGTTGATGAACTTCTTTAAAATTAATGTTATAATCATGAGTTTTTACTTGGAATATTGACTATGTAAGCAATTGTAGTTGTAGTAACTAATGTGAGGATAGCTTGACCTATTTTCATTCATGAAATTTTCATTCCATGAAAATGGAAAATGGAAAATCCCAACCAGCAGTATGAAGTGATGAAGGAATTTCATTACAGTACAGATCTACCAGGGGGGAAGGAAGCGTCTGACAGACACCCCCTTTAATGTATGGAGCCCCTGCTGGAGTCTAGTCAGTTTTGTCAGTTTTGTTGCTGCATGCCTGAAGAGCAGCTAAAGTGTCAGTTTCAGTGTCAGTTTAGCTAAATATGTCAGTTTCTTCTAGTCACTAGACGAAACTGACATATTAACAGTTTGGAGAGACAGGGCTCCCTGATCTACTCATTTTGCCTCACGATCTACCGGTAGATCGCGATCCACCTATTGAGCACCCCAGGTTTACATTGTAGATGGCCTGCAAGTGTGACCTCTTGAGCCAGCTGAAAACAGGCTGTGTTGTCTAAGCAAATTGAGGAACCAATCATTTCATATCAATGTCTGCTACTGGAAGTGTGTGTGTGCACTGGGTATTGCTGATCTTCCTTGCAGCACTGTGGCATCCACAAGCCTATCACAGGGAATTGCATTCTCTCCATGTAATTTTCTTTAATGCTTATTGCAAGAGAGGAACTTCACTGTGCTGCTATGTAGTGAATACTCTCCAAGTTTTCCACTGCCCTTTCTCTTCCATGCCCCATGCTGGGCTGGCACAAGACCTCCTGACATTTGAGTTGATGTGCCAAATGCTGTCCCCTCTTGCTCAATGATGTGCCAGCCTCTGATCCTCTCTCTCTCCAATGTTCTAGGTCTGCACTCTCCTCCCCTCTACGTATCATCTTCCTCTCTGTCCCCCTCTTCCATTTCCAATCCAGAGAGTAGAAGGAGGGGCAGTAGAGGCAAGTAAGTGATGCGCCCTCCAATCTGCTGACTAAGAGCCCAATCCTATGGATTCTGAATGCTGGCACTGAGCTCCAGTGCCAGAGCTGGGTGTTGCAAACATGCCGTAAGGCACATCCGTGACATCTGGGATAGGATTGGGTTGTGATGCAACTGCTTCAGTTGTCTTCATGGATGTGCCAGCCTTGCCCATGGCTCACATTTCTTCAAAGAACCTGTCCACTAAGAGTGCATTAACCAGCGATTTCTTCCAGAGGCTTACTCAATCAGCTTGATATGTTGTTGAATAAATCAGTGGAACAGCCTGCCACACACTCTGACTGAATCCAGGACATGAGTCATCCTTGCAGACATTCAGTTTAAAGATCAAACCAGAGTAGAGTTACCATGTCCATAACTGTCTTGTTTCCTGCTTTGAAGTTGCTTCATGTGGTCCTATATGTGGTCGCTGGTGAACATCATTTTTTTGCAGCTCCACTGGTGTCATGTCTTTTGTAGGTTTCTTCAATCATTATTTAGTTAAAGATCAGCAAGCAGCTTGCATGGATAGTGATCTTAGAGTTTGGGTTGTTTTTCATGATTGGTCTGCAATTTGGGGAAGCAATCTTATGTAACAATGTGTGCATGGATTTTTAAGCATTTTATGATTGACTATAGTATGTGTTGCTTTCAGAAACTTTGAGTACAAAAGTGACAGTTAAATGTGATATATAAACTTCATTCATGAATTTCATCAAAGCAAAAAATTCTTATCCTGTGAAGAACCATCTTGATTGTACAGAGGACACACACACACACACACACAGAGAGAGAGAGAGAGAGAGAGAGAGAGAGAGAGAGACGTACATACGTACATGTTGAGTAACCCTTAACCAGAATGACTTTTATTTTTCCTTTTTTGAAAAAGTATTTTACAAATAAAATAAACTGTTTTTCATGCACAAACCTTGTTTCATGCGCAAAATTATTAAAAATCTTGTATAAAATTACGTTCAAGCAATGTATATAAGGGGTATATGAAACATAAATGAATTTCGTGTTTAGAATTGGGCCCCATCCCCAAGATCTCTCATTATGTACATGCAAGTATTCTGAAATATGGAAAAATCCAAAACACTTCTGGTCCATAGTCCAAAAAGATATATTCACCTGGCACACAGCAGTCCTAAAAAAGAATTCAAAGTTTGTAATTCTATTCCTGTAAGGCTTACAGCAGTGGTTTTCAACCGCTGTGATGTGGCACACTGGTGTGCCGTGAGGCTGCCTTAGGTGTGCCGCAAGTCCAAGGAGTCAGATGGCAGTGGCGGCAGCAGCACAAGGGAGAAGTGGTGGATTGGAGCCTCACACTGCAGCAGGAGAGAAAGGGGCAGCCATACAGGGGCTTGAATGCTCCTGCTGTTGCCTGCCCCACGCGCTGATTGGGCAGCCAGCCAGGCAGCTGAAAAGCCTGGAAGAGCTCCCAGCAGGCAGAACATGGAAGGAGTGAGAGTGAGCAGCGAGAGGAAGGAGAGAGTGAGAGCGAGCCTGAAGGTGGAAGCAGGTAGGAGCCAGAAGCAGCTGGAAAGGATCCTGGAGAGACCCTTTTCCTTGTCTGCAGTGCCCCAAAGTGACCCTGCCTGTGTTGCCTCCCCTGGCAAGGCTTTGGCAGGAAAGGCACTGGGCTACAATCCTATCCACACTTACCTAGGAGTAAGCCCCATTGACTATAATGGGGCTTACTTCTGAGTAGACGTACAGAGGCTTGGTTGCATTCTTTCTTGAATAAATGAACAGGCAAGTGATAATTTTCTCCCCCCTCCTCCCCTCCTCCCCTCCTGCACACACATCCCCCGTCATAATTGCAGTTAACCCCTCTCTTTCTGCCCCTCCCCTCCCTCTTCACCACCTTCCAAAGTTCAGAAAGTGCCTCCCATTCCCTTTCTCTCTCTCCCCCTCTCTCCCCCCACCCCAGTGACTCCTGCACTTGTTTCAGCCACATCTCCTCACTGTCCCTCACAGCACATTTCTATTTCTCCAGTGCTCAGTCTCATCTCTTTGCCACTTCCTGGGATATCAGAGCACATCAACTGATAACAGTTTGAACAGACCTGCTTCAAAACCTTTCCAGAAACCACATACACCTCCCTCTCCAAGCTTCTGGGGAATTTCTTTCATTGTCATGTAATGATCTAAGGCTGCCATCCTAACCACACTTTCCTGATAGTAAGCCCCACTGAACAAAATAGGACTTACTTCTGAGTAGACCTGGTTAGGCTTGTGCCCTTAGTTGTATTAATTAAATTAACTGTAACATAATAATGTAATTAAAAAGTAGTAGTGTGCCTTGACAACTTTAGTGCCTTGACAGTGTGCCATGAGCTGAAAAAAGTTGAAAATGGCTGGCTTACAGTGTCAACAGATCACTTTGAGCATCACTCTCTGTGCATGCATACACCATACCCATCTCTTTTTTCTTAGCTTAATGGCCTAATTGGGAGCTTCATGCACATGTATTGAAAGTTCATGCATTCTTACTATTGATAGACCTGATGCCTGGCCCATATGCATAAGAGGGTTGCCAAGGCCTGTTCTAGTTGATGGCATTGTTTTGAGAAAAACAATGAAGTATATTCCTCTGCACAATAAATATCATTCTTTGGGTCTACATCCAATCTATTGAAGCCATTTCTGCTCAACGTTGCGTATATACAGCAGGGACCAAATGTGTACACCTGTGGGCCTGGCAGAAACGGGTTAATGCTTTTTGGTATTGTACACACTTTTCATGTTTTTTTATGATATATTATGCTAGCTTCTGTTTTTAACCTTTTTACTGTTGTTGCCTTTGTATTTTATTGTATTTTACTCACTATAATAAGCCGTCCTGTTGTTGGGGGGGGGGAAGGGTGGGATCGAAATCTTTACTACAAAACAAAGAAATAAATGGTTGCCATTTCTAAGAAATGCAATAAGAAAGGAGTTTGAAAGAGTTAATGAGAGAATTCAAGAGCAATAAAAGATCACAAGACCAGCAGTTTAGCCTTGCCAAAGAAAATGGTGGTAAATTATAACCAGGTGCTTTTATTTCCTGATTCCTGAAGTTCTGCAGACTCAGCCTTCTGGTTCAAAAAGGCAGCATGTGGTTCTGTCCATGTGACACATTTATCTGTTTCACCTCCCTTTTACACGACCACCATAACCATACCAAATCATGTGCACCAAACGATTCTCAGATAATAGCATGACTAGTCTGGTAATAGCACATGCTGTGCAACAGCTTTCCAGTGGTCTTTAGGCTCTCTCCTTTTGTAGGTACAGGACCCTCTTTGTGAAATAATGTATGGCCTAATCCCATGATCGACTGCTTTGCAACAATACAAGAGAAGAGTCGATCAGAAGGCCCCAGGGTTGGCACACGTGTTCTAGAACATGGTTTTCTCTCTGTGCAATAGCAACAGCTGTTGTCTCATTCTGAGCTCCTGTGCAATACAGCAGTGCTAGGAAAAGAACTCTTTTAGGGGGCACTAAATGACTTGGGACTGAGCTATCTAAAGGACTGCCTCCCCTCTTGTGACATGGCCCATCCACTGTGGGGAGGGCTGCCAGTGATGTGTGAGAGAACCTCTTCTGTGGTTACATCCTGCATGCAGAACTCCCTACTCATAGAGATCAGAGATGACATCCTTTCTACCAGTGTTCCCATTGCAGCTCATTCATTCATTCATTCATTCATTCATTCATTCGTTTAACTGTTTTCATAAACTTGCTATCTTTCTTTCTGCTCACAGCTATATGTTGATGTTTTCTCATTTATGCTGCTTTTGTCATTTGTTAATTTGATAAGTTTTATTGCTGTTTTCATTGTTATTTTTGTTATAAGATACTTTGAGCGCCACCATTTGGGTGGGGTAAAGCAGGATAAAAAATGGTTTAAATAAACACTTTTTAATAAGTAGAGCAACACTCCAGCCATATTCCAACATTCATAGCCAAAGTGCATTAAGGTACATCTTGCAACAATCATTTGATCTGTAAAGCCAGCCTTCTTCAAGTCAAGTGATAGGTTCTTGTTCTATCCCAGTTTTATATCTCTGTTGCACAGTTTGCGGTGACCTTTGGGTAAAAGAATAGGGCAGATAAGGATCCTGAAGCACAGTTAAAATAAGAAGTGTTTCTTTCTATGTAATATCAAATGCTCACATTGCAACTGATGCTGTGAAAAGCTGAATCCTATTCTGCTCACGTATTCTTGACTACAACCTCTCTTTTTAGGTAACTGTTGGAAACTTTCATTCTGTGGGTTGTGATCACTTTTCTTCGTTTTAATTTCATTTTAGTTATATACTGCTGTTTCAGAAACTTTTCCAGGACTTGATTTTCTCACAAGTGGTTGCTTCCTGTGATAAAGAGCTTGCTCTCATTAGTGGAAACTGGAAAAAAAAAATTAAGCCCTTCCGTTTGACTGGGAGGCAAAGTGCAGGTTGGAAGATGGTTTTGACCTGGACAGCTGTACCTGCTTAGGTTTCTGGAAGGTTGTATCAGGTGCTATACCAGAAAATTCATAATGACTAGTAAGAGATTCCTTGAAAGATATTTCGTACCCTTTTGCAAGGTTATACTGACCAGCCTGTGTCTCAGCTCCCATCAGTCCCTTCTTCTCCAGCTGATACTATATGATCTGCATAGAATAAAGAGTATGAGGAAAATCTTATAAATATTCCTGTCTACAGTACTGGAGCCAGGTTGCTGGGGGTCCTGGGACAAAGCCCTGCACTGAGCCTCCCATGGCTCCCCTTGTTCACCTCTTCATGGGGCACTGAGCACTGCTGCTTCCAAAACCAAAGTTTGGTATCTAGGTTGGCTCAGATGCTTAGCCTCTCAGATGGTTATGTGCCCTGGACCAGCGCTTGTTTTGGCTTCCCCTTGACACCATCCCTCCCTGCCTGCTTGAGGGGGCCCAAGGAGAGAAAGACAATCTCAAGGCCAAACTAGATTTCTCTGGGAGTTTTGCAACTAAAACACCAGATTTCTTGTTATTTTTCAAAAAGCAGCAGCTGTACAATTTGAATTGACACTGTAGGTGTGAGAAGGGGGGGGGGTCTAATGTTTTTCCTCACAACCAGGATTCAAACTGTGCTCTAAAATCTGTTATTAGCTGCTGTGGGAAAATCTTATAGACACAAAAATTGTGCCTGTGAGTTTTCCACTTTGTGGTCAATAGCTGCATTGGGGAGGATTTAAACTGGGACGTTGGTAATGGGACTGTGAGGGACTGTGCCACCCTGTAGAGCAGCACAGCCCAAGCTGAGCTGTCCTGGCAGACAGCTCACCTCTCTGGTGAGCTGGGATTATATCATCACTGGGGACCAGGGAGTCAATGGGAACTAAAGGCAGCTGGCTGGGTCAGCCGATTGGGAGGGGGCAGGGTCAAGCAAGGCAGCAAGATTCAAAAGGGGCAGGGGCAGAGAAAAAGGGTGAAGAAAGAGAAGAAGGGCTGGGGCAGGAAAGTAGGGAGAAACAGAGGACAAAGTAGCAAGCTGGAGAGAGGTATTAAGGGGGAAGATGGAAAGAAGAAAGGTGAGGAGAAGAAAAGATAGAGAATGTGAAAGACAAGCAAGGGTAAAAGAACTGAGGGACAAAGGAGGGGCTAGAGAGAGAGAAGGAAGAAAATAACATGCCAGAACTAAGAAGAGCCAGGTTAATAGGTGCCCTGGCTCCAGATCACAACAGGGGGGCAGAGGTTCAAAGGTCCAGGCTGTTGGTTTCTTCCCATCTCATGTCGGCCATTCACCCTGAAGAAGGTTCCTTTCTGGGCTTGCCCCCTCCTTCCAGGCAACCCCTACTCCTGACACACAAAAGTTCTCTGTAGACAGGGCCGTGCTACTTCCCCGAGTGAGAAGAACTCAGGGGGACAGAAGAAAGGAGGCAGGATTAGTATATACTGACTCCTGTGAATTGCATCTGATAGAAGACGCTTCCTGCAGTACTTCTGGGTGCTGAGCATTCCCTTTAACTAAAATGAATCCTACGTTGCCTTAACCTACCCCGTTTGATGTCAAGCTACATCCTTGGGAGGAAGTGGAGGGGGCAGAGCCTGCCACAGGAGCAAACAGTTCACCTCCCCCACCTCACCTGATGCCTCAGGCCTAAGCCAGTTAACCACAGACCCCGATGGCTACTTTTTCAAAAAGACATGTTGGGAGTTCCAACCATGCATCACGTCTAGCTTGGCCCTAAGGTATGATGAATCTCTTGCATATGTGTGTCAACACATCCTCTCTGTCCTTTTAAGACTTTGCATAGTAGTACGGCAAAAAAGTCTTCTCTGGGGCGAAAGAAACATTTGATGGGGAAGGAAGAAGGAGGTATCCAATGTAGGAATGAATAGATTGTCTCCCCAAAAGTATAGAAGTTCCATGATTCTTCATGCCTGGTTCTCCACCTCAACATACCCTTTTCAGTTTGTTCACTGTATATCTTGAATATGAAATTCATTTCAAAGTTGTTGTGGTTTCCCACATGGTGCTATTGTAGAGATGGGAGCCAAGAAATAGTGTTTGTGCCATAATCATTTTTCACAATATTGTGACTTTTACTACTCTGTAGAAGGTCACGGTGAGAAAATACTGTACAAGAATAACCATAACTGCTTGTTTATCCCAGATTTGCTGTGCTAATTTAGCCCCTAGAGTAGAACAGAAAACCTTGGTTTTGATTAAAGGAAGGGATGAAAGGATGGCTACTGAAGAAGCCATTATTAATATCATCCATTGGCACACCTGTTTTGCAGAGCACCTACTTCTTATCACCCCAATGTATGCTGTACACAGCACTCAGGAAAAGGGAATCTCAGAGCTGGAGTCCGTATGGCTGAAGGTTCCACGCAGGAAAGAGGCAGTAAATATTGAACTGTTGTTAAACCACGCTTGGCTAAACACCATTTAACAACGGAGATTGAGATTTACTTGGCTGTTTAAAAGGTGATTTCTTCTTCATGCAAACAAAGCCACTTTTCCTTATTATTGACAATTCTATTAGATTATTCAGTTTCTTTTTTATAGCATTCCCTGTCAGTGTTACACACCCACATACATGCACAGTGAAAACAGCATCACATGCATCAGATTTCAGTATTATTTTCTGTCCCCTGTTTTGGGATATAGAGAGACCTATTTTTTCCACTTTTTCCATCATTTTCCCTCCATGTGCGTGTGTCAGTAGGAACACTGAACCTCCCTTGGCTCGTCAATGTGTTTATTTTATTTGCTTCCAATTAGATTTTAAAAAAAAACAACACAGAAAACTTTAAAAAAAAACCTGTCATTGAAACAGCTCCCCTTCCCCCAACAATAACTTTAAAGGAATGCCCTGAATGTCCTTTTTCGTGCAATGCAAAAGCTCTCAATCCCTAATATGATGGCACAACACAACGACCTGCAGCCATTTCTATGTAAGAAGTGACAAAATGTCCAGGGTATCAGAAACCAGGGATCATTTCAGAGAATTCCAGTAGGAGAATTCGGGCTGGTTTGACAAAAGGTTGCAGATATATGCTGTTATGCGAGGGATTCCCCTTTCCCCAAACATAAGACATTGACATCTGTAGAAGTTCTGACTTTCTATTGTGAAAAAGTTGCAGAGGGTAGCTGAACTTGTCAGAACAAACGCAAATATTTGGTTTATGGCATCTTAAAACTGGTCTATTGTGGCATAAACATTTGTGGCTTAGAGCCCATATTATTTGCTGCATGAAGTGTTATCCACAGTGGGCAGATTACAGAATGAACAAGTGGTAAATAGGGCTGCCAGGAGGTCATGAAATGCAAGAGGCACTCATCAAATTCAGACAAACTGTAACTGTGGAAAGTCTCTCCAATTAAGGGCTAATGTGAGCATGCTAGCAAGCCCTGCCTGCCTGAACTCTCCCTATCCCCACTTTCTTGGAGGCAGGGTTGTCTGAAGAGCTGATCCTAGGAAAAGACTATCCCAGTAACTGAGACTGCAAAGCACCTCGAGAGACAACCTTACTCTCAACTGAATCCTAAATGAATGTAATTGAGGGTGCAATCCTAACATGATGTTAGGCTGGCGCAAGTCCCTTGCGCTGGCCCAGGAGTGTCGTGAAAGTGCCATAATCACTATTCTATGCATAGAACATAAGAAGTTAACTTACAGCACTTCAAACAATTACTGTAGTTCATCTAGCTTGTTCGTGCTGACCACTGATGCACTGAGGGGGACAGGCTTGTGCATTGTTTGTCGACACTGAGAGAGAGTTGTTGGCTGGTGATGCCATTTATCACACTGGAGCAGCCATTTTCAACCATTGTGCCGTGGCTCACTGGTGTGCCATGAGTGGTCTACAGGTGTGCCACAGGAATTTGGGAGAAGGTCATTTATTAGGAGGGCCAATGGGGGATATGAGCCCTCCACTGGCAGCATGGTGTGCCTTGTCAATTGCCAAAAACCTGATGGTGTGCCTTGACAATTTTCGTGCCTTGTCAGTGTGCCACGAAGATGAAAAAGGTTGAAAATTGCTGCACTGGAGGATGAGCTGGATCCAGTGATGCAAATAAAGCATGGGCTGATGAGCTACTTAGACCATTGAAGTACAGGTGGAGCCTCGCTTTCTGCGAGGAATCAGTTCTTGGACCCTGTGGGTACAGAAAACTGAAGATAAGCAAATCCACATTTTTAATAATAATAATAATAACAACAACAACAACAGGTATTTATATACCGCCTTTCTTGGTCTTTATTCAAGACTTTATTCAAGGCGGTTTACATAGGCAGGCTTTATTAAATTCCTATTAAATAGGGATTTTTACAATTTCAAAGAAGGTTCTTTCTTTCAAGAACGACTACATTCAAGGTGTTTCTTTCTGATCTGGCTTCACATTCTGGCCTCCATCCTCCCATGCTCAGAGCAGATAGAATTGCTCGGCTTCAGCTTGTCAGCTGCTCCAAGGTCGCACGGTGCCGGTGGCCTCGAACTGGCGACCTTGTAGATGTTATCTTCAGGCAAACGGAGGCTCTACCCTCTAGACCAGACCTCCTGCCCTCTAGACCCTCCAAAGATTTTTAAGCCCCTCAAACCCTCCAAAGGGCACCAAAGGTTGCCTCTGAAGGACTTTCTGAAGCCTGGAGAGGCTGTGCACATCTGCTGTGGCCTCTGCAGGCTTCAGAATGGCTGAAAAGGGGGGGGGGGACAAAACAAAAACCACCCTACCAATTTCTAGAGGGAAACTAGGAATTAAATTTTTAATGCCTTATAAGACATTAGGAGAAGCTAGCATTGTTGCACCTGCTAGCATGCTGAATAAAGTTTGTACTGCTGAAACCAAGATGGTGCACTCCTGTCTGTAGAGTGCAATGATGTAACAGATTCTCATTGCTTGGGAGGAAAGGGAGACTGCCAAACTATCAAAATGTCTGCCTTTTCCAGCTAGTCTGAAGTAAAACTATTGGATGAAACTCAACAATCAATGTACTTCTCTGACAGTGTTCCTGCTAAAACCTGTACACTTCTAATCTTTGAAATCATCTGGGCGGAGTACAGTGTCAATAAATTGTGAACACAGAAGGTGGTCAAACCACAGCCAATGTAAACTCAAATTAGGAAAATAACTAGTGTTCCATTGGACATTGTCAGCTTTAGATGCCTCCCAAATGTGATTTTACTTTGGGAGGGAAACACAGTTAAAACAGAAACAGGCACAGTTGAAATGTTTGCTCATTCTCATGGCAACCCCTACAAGAAGAAAGATTGTCTTATTTCATTGTCTTCTTTATTTTTATGACTTTGTTGTGATCCGTGGCAGCTGGTGCTCTGCTTTACTAATGATGCTACACAACTGTGCCAGTCGTCCTCTGACCTTTCCTTCCTTCATTTATTTCAATAACTTATATCCTACCTTTCCCACGCAAGGCAATTGAATGGGAGGGGGGGGAGTGCAAATGGAGTACCTTTTCCAAGAAGAGGACAGATTTTGAGAAGAAGTTTATAAAATTTGTCAAATGGATGTGCTGGTAAAGCATATCAAGTACTTTTGGAACTATGCTGGCTTTAAAAAGGGGAGGAAGGCTTGATCTGGAATAGGTGATAACAGCAGAATAGGGAATTCTTAACATTATTAAAGACCCTCAATTAGGCATGCACCTAAATATGCAAAGCAGCCTGATAAGGAGGAGGAGTACATAGTTTAAAAAAAATTAATAATGAAAACATGAAAACGAGCAAAATTGGAAATGAGGTAGGGGGCTCTGTTACCCCTATGTTGGTTTGGATCTTGATCAAGGACCCCACACTAGTTTCAGTTTTAAAAAAAAAATTCTTCCATTGATATAATCAATGGGAATTTTTTAAACTAAAAATAGCATACAATGAAGGGCCTGCAATTGGGATCAAAAAGTGAGGGCAAAATATTGAGGACACCCCCCCCCCAATCCCATTGCATTGCAGTTTATCTAGTTTTCCTGGCACTATATACTGGAATGAGGGATTTAGCTAATTTTGAAAATGTTTTTTTCTCATGGAAATGGAAACTGAAAACATTTTTTAAAGTTCTTGGGTCTCTGTTGAATTATACACTTGTTGAAACATATTTCAAAATACTGGCCTCTTTCCAAGCAGGAAACACTATTGCCTTCCGGGTCATTTAATCTTTTGAAAATGATGAATGCAGAGAGAAGAGCAGGTCAGATGGAGTTAGGGTGAAGAAGGAAGCATTTTTCCTGATTGGTGTCGCAGAGCTGTTTCTCAGATGGAGAGATTTTTCTCTTTTGTTTCATTTCCAACTCAATATCCGTCTGCCCAGCAATCAGTTACTTCTGATATTATTTAAGTCATGAGTACCATGTCAGAGTATTTCTGGTGTGCAAATATTAGAGTCACTTCACGTACATGACAAAAACTAGGGAATTAATAGTTATGAATGTAGCGGGGGGGGGGGGGCAGAGAATCCTAGCCTTGCCTAAACAGTGTTTGACTAAATTGGGCAAATTTCAAAGCAGATATCATTTTCCCGCCTCTATCCATGATCTCTATGCCATTTTTAATGGCAATTTAATGTCAATTTAAGCTACAATTCAGGGTAAGAAAGCTTCACTTCAGCGTTTGGACCCATTTTTCGTTCCCCTCTTTTCCCTAACAAGATGGATGGCTGTGGAAAGGTGTCATATCAGGTTCTGCAGTCAATTACTTTTGTATCTTGTATATTTCTGGATGCTTGTGATGGAATCTAGAAACATTGAGAACATGGAAGCACACATTTCCTATGCTTCTTAGCCATCTCTAAGTCCTATGGGAGGCCCAACCCTGGTGCCTGGTTCAACTTCATCCCATGGAGCTCCTGCCTCGGTAATTTGCTAAAAAGAAGGCTCCCATCAGGCACAAGAAGTATTGACGTAATCTGCTTTGGATGCAGTTGAAGAGCTGGAACTTTTTTAATGAACATCTGGAGGACACTCAGCAAGCTAATTCAGGTTCCTTAAATTACGTCCAGAAGAGCAGGTCAGGTGGAGTTAGGGTGAAGAAGGAAGCATTTTTCCTGACTGGTGTCGCAGTGCTGTTTCTTGAATGGAGAGATTTTTCTCTTTCGTTTTATTTCCAACTCAATATCCCTCTGCCCAGTCCAAGTGTCTGCTCTTCACAGAACCAGATGATTGTGAATCTTCTGAGAGTCAAAGATGGTTGGCAGCCTACAGCACCCGGTATTCCCAGGCGGTCTCCCATCCAAGTACTAACCAGGCCTGACTCCTATCCATTTCCCCTCCCCACTGATGCAGCAATGCCAATAAGGTGACTGCTGCATTCTGTGGAGGGGGTTCAGTCACAGGAGTCCCTTCTGGGTAAGGGAACATTCATTTCCATACCTGGGGTTAAGCCTCAGTGGTGGGGGAGGTCTACAGACCTGCACTTGCAAAATCTTCGGCGCAATTCAGCGTTGATCCAGGATGGTGGATTGGGGCTGTGAAGAGGGTTGGAATTCAGCAGCCACCACTGCTTCCACCAAACCTGTCTCCTACCCAGGCCTGATCACCCCCCACCCCCACTCTTGTTGCCACTCCTGAGGAGACCTATCGGAGGCCAGTATGAGGAGGTAAAAAGAGTTTTACTTATCTCTCCAGTGCCAAATGCTCACCTCTCTCCCCATAGCATCCCTCTAGCAGTGGAACTGTGTGCTGAAGTTTGGCGGGGGGATAGGTTTAGTCTGTTTTAAATTTCCAAATGCAAACTGGATACAGTTTCTTTGATGTGCTTTGGCACTTTTTATTGCTTACCCACAATGTAATCAGTCATTTCCCACTCTTCATAAAAGTTATTGTACTCTTGGCCCTTAAATCTTTCATAACTATTTCAGAGTTGGTGTTGAAATACAGTCAGAGGTCTCTTTAGGCACATGTTTGCTTGTGTGACCAAAGCAGTCAATTATAACTAGATAATTAAACACCACGGGGGGGGGGGGGCAATCCAAGGCATTACAGCCTACAGCTTGTTGAAATGTCTATATTACCTGGAAGTAGAACTAAGGCAGTTTTTTCCCCCTAGAAATAATAGTTGGACAACATTTTGGAGCAAAGCTAAGCTGGAAAGGTGGTGAAAACTTCTTGGATATCATTTTACTCTTAAATCTCTCTCTCCACATATAAAAAGTTAACATAGTTTTGGTTACATTACTACAGGATTTGCATTTCCATCCTAATCAGGATGTAAAGCTGGTTTGAAAACCCTGGCTAAGAGGAAACCTAGTTTTCATTAACTATGGTTAGGAGTGCTGGTACCAGGTCACGTGCTGCAAATGGGCCTATTGCTGGTGGGAGCGGCAATGGCTTGGAGTGTGATGGCAATTGCCATCTTTTCTGACCAAGACCTCAGGGGGTGGCTGTGAGCCTTTTGATGGCCCTGGACCTTCAGCCAGTGCCCACATTGGCTGACCCCTGCTGCTGGTCCTGATGACACCAGGGTGCACAAAATATTAAACTATTGTTAGGCCAGAAAGGGAGGGAGAAATCACACTAAAGAGAAGGAAGGCAAGGGAGTGCATGAGCATGAGGCCCAGTGCCAACCTCTTAACCATGGTTAAGCAATCTGGAACACTACTGGTTTTCAGAGGTGCAAGTACTGTGGCACAGTACAGTAAAAGGTCAGCCAAGTCTCAATGTCTGCATGACCAGCTTCTGATTTTTGAAACCAGTAAAAATCCTTTAGAAACTTGTGCTTAAGGAAGACAGAGTGCTTTCCTTGTACTTTCTGTATTTTTGGTTATTATAGCGTTACAGTACTAAATTGATAGCCCCCAAACCTTCCAAATGTCTATGGCCTTTTATGTTGTATGCATTAGAGCTACGCAGGGGGAAGCTGGTAATCAGGACTCAGTTATCTGAATTGATATTTGTACATTTCACGGTTTGCAGGCTGGAGGAGAGGGGAGCGCTCTTTTATTTTGGATTTCCTCTTTAGGAAATTTAGTGCTTTGGCATCTTTGTATAAGGAACCCTAGGGTGCCTCCAGGCTATATCCTTAGCCCATTCTGCACGAGAAATTAAATGAAATGAAGAAAATGATTTCTCTCAGCCAGCTTGTGCTATCTGGGAAATGGGATTTTCACTTCCCCACTGGTATAAGAGATGAAAACAAAAGGTTGGCCAATATGAAGGCTGAAGCTGAATATATTTTCAATCCAAGTCTTTTCATGTAACAAAATGTCCTTCTGGAATTTCCACAACATATTGACTTATCAGAATAAACAGCCCTTACTTAAGAATACGGAACACATGGCCCTTCCTTGATAAGCTCATCCCCTGTGATTTATGCCATTCCATTTAAAGAATATGACTAGTCATAGGTTTTTAAACATTATTATTCTGTATCCAAAACTTTGGGCAGTTTGTGTTAATTTATGGAACACAAGAATGTTTTAAACTCTCTAATCAGCATAGACTGAAGACAGACAATTATTTTTAAGGAAGTTTAAAGAGGATTTGGAGGAGCAGTTGTTCTCATAATATTCTCATAATGTGGCGTGGGGTGCCACATCCGCGGATAAGTGAATCTTATTCAGATATGGCACCCCCTTATACTTTGAATTTGGAAAAAAATTGGTCTGTAGCTGCAGCTGAAATCAAAAGTCTTCCAAGGATCCACTAAAGCTGCAATCCTACATACAAGTGGATAATAATCCAGCAAGAATGATACTTAGCATTAGTGTAGCTCTTGTTGAATATACAAAGCACTTCACATTTTTTATTTGGATGATGTTCTTACAACAGACATGTACGATAAGTGAACATTTTGCAGCAGTGAGACTCAGACGGGCTTTGGGAGAAAGAATGGCTTGCCTATGGCTACCTATTGAATACATGGCATAGGCAAGCACACCCCTAATTTGCCTCTAACCTCTTAGATCTTTTTCTGGCACAAATCCCCATCCCAGATTGTTCCAAATTCTTGGGTAGGTGAAAATGTACATTTTGCTTTCAACATGAGCTTATAACTGGCAGAAATAAAATGGAGCTCACTTGTCCTAATGGACCAAAATGAAGTTGCCTAAACCTCCTGTAACTATAAGATCTTGAGGAACATCTCCTTGCATACCTATCTGCTCTCTTTAGGCACAAGCCTATACTTACCTAGAGCCAGCCCTGAACCCTAGTGCCAGCACTGGGTGCCGTAAATATGCCATAAGCACGTTTACGGCACCCAGAGCATAGGGAGCACTGGTGCTGGGCAGGAGGAGGTTGCACCGCTGCCAGAGGTAAGTGAGACTGCTGGACGGCGGTGTGGCCTCTTGGGGTGGGGGTGGGGGTAAGAACAAGGATGGGGGAGAAACTGGGGTGAGAAGAGGGTGGAACCAGCAGGGCCCTGCCTTGCCAGATCCTGAACTCTCACATCTGTGCCAGCAAAATAGTCAGTGCCATGGCTTTCCCTCAGGGGAAGGGAATGAAAATCCCCTTCCCCAAGGAGACTCCTGGCAGCTTCCTAGCACTCGTTGGATACAGCAGTAGCTGTTCTGGTGCCACTGCTCCAGCTGATGCCAGGAAGTATAGAATTGGGCTGTGAGGTCTTAGACAGAGGCCGTGTTTGACATCTCCTTGTGATCTGGGCACATGGGTCAGGTCTTTATCATTGCATCCTGATTCTGGAACTCACTTCTCCAGGATTTTCATTCTCCTTGCCTTTTAACTATTAGACGTATGCTATACTTCTAATAGTATAGGAAGTGAGATCAGGCTAGGAATCATGGCAGAAGCTGTGTACTAAAGTCCCCCTAACCTCCTTTGCAATTTTGGACCATTTCACATGCCTTCTGCATGCTGTTTGCTAAAAAAGTTTTTTTTAAAAAGAGTCGAACACATGCATTTGCAGGCATATCTGGAATGAACCTTTGAGAGCATTATTTACATTTCTCACTTTCCTATGGAGCTGTAGCTATTTTGATATACATGGAAGATTTACCCCCACGTGTGTCAGAGATACGTAAACCAACGTGCAAACCTTTTAAGACTCGTTTTAGACGACTAAAATAATAATTCAAACAAATCTCAACCTTTTCCCCATGAAACCGAAAACCATTGTGAGCTCTAATAAACTGGAACAAACAGAATAAAGTCAAAGTGTCAATTTACAAATAAAAACAAAAAACAGCAGGCCCGTGTTGTGAGTGATAATAGCAGCTTGCATGAAAAACCTGTGCACAGTGTGCACAGACAATAGACATTCAGAGATCTTCAGCTTGAAAATGATGCAGTGTGTGGGTGTTTGACAATCGTCATTTTTGTGTCAAGCATCTAATGTCTTTATCTTTGTAATGGAATCTCTTCTTAAGTGTCTTTGGTTGCAATCCTTCCAGCACCTAGCACCTCCAGAACAAATGTTCCAGTAGTTCTAGGCACTTTCAAAAAGTGACATACCAGAACATGTGGCCTGGCCACCATCGATGCAAGCCACAAGTGGCTGGCTCATCATGCCAGCAGATCTCAGATGCCTCCTGGCCCTGGGGAGCATTCACAGGAGTGTAAGGGAGGTGACGGTGTGCAGAATGGGGTGGGGTGTGTGTATGGAACAAAGTGACAACAGAGGCAGAGAGGAGAGTGAATTGGGATCAGGAAGGGGGCAGTTTCAGTGTCAGTGCTACATACCGAAACCAAACCCCTGTCCTGGTCCCAATGCACCTTCCTGGGCCCACACAAATGTGCACTAGCAATATCACTGAAGATATAGACCTAATGGGCAGGCATGGGCTTACCCCAGAGCAAGGGAACAAACATTCCCTTGCCCTGAGGGCACCTCTGGAGGTTGAAACTCTTATGTGGAATGCAGCACATGCCACGTTGGCACAACTGCATCACCTCACAGGGAGCTATGGTGGATTGGGCTGCCAGTTAATGAACAACCTGTCATTTAGTGATTTAGGAGATTGATTGGTCGGCACCAGTTGCTGAGGTGCAGAACCCAGTCCCTGAGTGTGAAGGGTGACTAGACAGTGATAAGCCCCTGTAGCCCCAACCAAATTGCCTGAAGATGGTTCCACCTGAGCCAGATTCCTCTGAGAGGTCAGATCCTGACCTACTAGGATCATCCTCACTGAAAAGGGAATAGGTCAGGTAAGAGGTGATTGAGGGGCAGTGGAATGCTTGGCTCCAGGTCCAAAGAATGCCCCTTTAAGGATCCTCACTCTGAAGTGCAAAAGAGCCCTGTTGCAATTGGGACTCCTTGAGATCAAAGGTCCCCTTGGAGCTCTCCAAGGTCCTGCAGCTATGACTGCTTTGCCTTGGTTTACTTTGTTGTGCCTTGTGGGTTCCTGAGAGCCAGGGTAGTGTAGTGGTTTGGGAGGTGGACTTAGACCTGGATGATCCAGGTTCAAATCCCCCCTCAGCCACAAAGCTTCCTGGGTGACCTTGGGCCAGTCACTTTCTCTCAGCCTCACCTATCTCACAGGGTTGTTGTGAAGACAAGAAAGAGGGGAGGAGCAGCTGTGTAAACCGCCCTGAGCTCTTTGGAGGAAGGGCAGTATAAAAATGTGAAAAAAGTAAAATAAAAAATATAAATTCTTGCATTAGGCCTAGACGGACACAACTCTGCCCACTCCAACTTCATATCTACTTATTTAAATGCTAGTAGTCATTGTTATACACAGTACCTATAGTGTTAAAGAATATTCAGTTTGGAAGT
This sequence comes from Tiliqua scincoides, assembly GCF_035046505.1. Classification (NCBI taxonomy): domain Eukaryota; kingdom Metazoa; phylum Chordata; class Lepidosauria; order Squamata; family Scincidae; genus Tiliqua; species Tiliqua scincoides. The sequence continues at coordinate 36,422,950 of NC_089824.1, read as the reverse complement.
CACCATAAAAAAATATAACCATAGGATAGCTATTACCCTCAAACTAATGTGGAATGGTCTTATTAAAACTGTTTAGGCGAACACCTCATTATAGGTATGTGAAACTGGTAACTGCAATACCTCAGCCTGCAGATAGGGGACTTCATGATTTACTGTTTCCCATAGTAAACTCCTACATGCAAAATTAGCATATCAGGGAGAAAGCTGGGCTAATCTCTGTGACATGCTAGCTTTTCATATGTGTTCCTTTTCTTCTGATAGTGTTGAGAGCATTCAAACATGTAATTCCAATTCTGCAGAATGGTGGAGTCCAGGAAGTTCTGCTTTGCAGGCTAATCCTGCACATTATAATCATCTCAGAGTAAGGGCCAATTCAAATTTTACTTTTTCCAGAAATGAGTTCACTCCTGGCATGTGGACGAGTGCCTAGATCCACATGAAAATATAAACATGTGAACATTTTATGCATGGGTTTCACTTCCTTTCAGATGGAGGTCTCCAGTTCTGATTCTGGGGGATTACGGGTTGTATGGAATCAATTAGTGTGCGTAAAGTATTTGTGGTTGTAGATCCAGGAATTAGTTGGAGGAAGCACGACATATGAATAGGACCCATGTTGCTATTTATACTGAGGGGAAAATGACAGAACCTTTTTTTTCTGTGACTGTTCACAGAACTATGTACTTCACAGAACCATGTGACTGTTCACAGAACCATGGAACATACCATGATCCAGGTCTGTGACTGTTCATGGAACCATGTACTTCACAGAACCATGTGCCTGTTCACAGAAACATGGAACATACCAAGATCCAGGTCTACAGAGCTTGCGTCTTGAGTACACTTCTGTACTGCAGCTGTACGGCAGTGAGTCATGGACTCTTCCGTCACAACAGGAGAGGAAACTGAACGCTTTCCACATGCACTGCCTCTGACACATCCTCGGTATCACCTGGCAGGACAAAATTCCAAACAACACAGTCCTGGAATGAGCTGGAATCCCTTGCATGTATGCACTGCTGAAACAGAGACGCCTGCGCTGGCTTCGTCATGTCGTGAGAATGGGCGATGGTCGGATCCCAAAGGATCTACTCTATGGAGACCTCGTGCAGGGAAAGCACCCTACAGGTAGACCACAGCTGCAATACAAGGACATCTGCAAGAGGGATCTGAAGGCCTTAGGAATGGACCTTAACAGATGGGAAACCTTGGCCTCTGAGCGTCCTGCTTGGAGGCAGGCTGTGCAGCATGGCCTCTCCCAGTTTGAAGAGACACTTAGCCAACAGACTGAGGCAAAGAGGAAAAGAAGGAAGGCCCACAGCTAGGGAGACACACCAGGGACAGACTACCTTTGCTCCCAGTGTGGAAGGGATTGTCATTCCCGAATTGGCCAGCCACACTAGACGCTGTTCCAGAACCACTATTCAGAGCGCAATACCATAATCTTCCGAGACTGAAGGATGCCAATGAATGTACTGTGGAGTAATCAACAACTGATAAAATATATGGGGAAACTGGAGAATTAGGTAAAATGAGAGAATATTGCAGGAAAATGACTTTGTGTGTGTTTATGTGAACTCCATGGCAATTTTCCAGCTGGTAGGTGGTCTCCTGTCTTTATCCACTATACACAATGCAACCACAATGTAATTGTTCTCTACTAGTTGAAGAATGGCAAATATGGAGGGGGGATATTTTCCATGCATGCAACTAGTATTTAAAAAGTAGTATTATTTTAATTCACATTTCTGATTAACAATGCACCCCATTTTAATTTATACTGAAACAAACATATTTACTGCTGAATGCAGGAATAAACCACCTTGTAGGCTATATTTGCCTTGTAGGATGTATTTGCGGCACAGAGATATTTTCTGTACAAAATAACTCTTGCACCCAAGGTAAAATACCAGGGTCCATTTGTATTTAATAGGTACAAAAACAATAGGCATTTACAAGCAATTGGACAGAAGATTTAAAATATATATCATGTTACTTGTGAGGAGTGGAAAGGCTTGGGAGGAAGACACCTCTGCTTTAAGCACTAATAGTAGCTGGAAAGGTGAAGAAGATGGCAAGGACATCTAGGTGTAAGAATTTGAAATTTCCTGCTTGCTTCACAGCAGTTTTAATAAACTGTTTTCTTTCCATATGTTGTGTTCTTCTTTTCCTACTGTGAGAGACAATAGACATTTGGGGCTAAAATGAACACTAAGCTGCAGGTCAGCTTGTATATGCTGATTCGTGGGATTATAACAAGAACTCTTCCTGAATTTCAGATTGAAATGCCCACTGAGATCTCATAAAGAACTATTTAAAGCTTCCACAATAACTTTGCAACAAAAAGGTCAAATAAGAATTGCAAGCAGGGACGCTGCTGGAGACCAGCTGCAAGACTGAAATGAAGGGAAGGAAAACAAACCAGAGACAACAGGCATGTTATCAGCCTCCAATCTACTGTGGGGGACGACGACTGACTTTGATAACTTTGAATGTCCTCTATTTGGGCTGTAATTCTGAGCCTTAACGCCCAAGCCTGTCTACTTCCATTAAGCCTGTGACTGACTTCAAGGTTAAATCTGGGAGATAAATTGTGAAGAGCAACTTCCTTTTGTAGTCAGCAATATCATTAACTGGTTCCTTTATGGCTAGAGAATACCATAGGTCTAGACCAGGGGTGCCCAAACCCTGGCCCTGGTGCCACTTGTGGCCCTCGGGGACTCCCAATGAGGCCTTCAGGGAGCCCCCAGTCTCCAAAGAGCCTCTGGCCCTCTGGAGACTTGCTGGAGCCCGCACTGGCCCGATGCAACTGTTTGACCTCTTGTATGAGCTGAGGGATGAGGTCTCCCTCCACTGCTTGCTGTTTCACGTCTGTGTTGTAGCAGCAGCAGCAGCAAAGGAAAGGCCAGCCTTGCTTTGTGCAAGGCCTTTTAGAGGCCTTGAGCTATTGCAAGACCTTCATTTATTCATATAAGTTCATCTTGAATATATTTATTTATATAAATTTATGTAAATTTATTCAAATTTGAAATGTAAATTAATTCTTTTTTTCCCCAGCCCCCAGAACAGTGTCAGAGCGATGATGTGGCCCTCCTGCCAAAAACTTTGGACACCGCTGGTCTAGACCATGCACTCATTAGGCAATGCTCTGATTTGCATAGACACCATACCAACCATCCATGAGGCAAACTGAGGTCAATTCTGGTAGCAGATTTGCGGTGGGCACCCATCTCTGTCCACTCACTTGCTTCTACTCTTCCTCGTCTTCTCACTGCCTGGATTGGAAACAGAAGAGGATGATGGAGAGAAAGAGTGGAGGAGAGGAAAATGGTGGTCTAGAGCTCACTGCCTGGATTGGAAACAGAAGAGGATGATGGAGAGAAAGAGTGGAGGAGAGGAAAATGATGGTCTAGAGCAGGGATGTCCAAACATTTTGGCAGGAGGGCCACATCAACTGTCTGACACTGTGTCAGAGGCCAGGGGAAAAAATAATTAATTTACATTTAAAATTTGAATAAATTTACATAAATAATTTCATTGGAGATGGAACCTATATGAATGAATGAAGGTCTTGCAGTAGCTTAAGGCCTATGAAAGGCCTTGCACAAAGCAAGGCCAGCCTTTCCTTCACTGCCACTGCTGCATCACAGATGTGAAACAGCAAGTAGTGGAGGGAGCCCTTGTCTCACAGCTCAGGTGAGAGGTCAAACAGTTGTCCTCATTCTGAGAGCAGTTGCATCTGGTCAGCATGGGCTCCAGCAAGTCTTTGGAGGGCCAGAGGCTCATTGGAGACTGGAGGTTCCTGGAGGGCCTGATTGGGAGCCCCTGAGGGCTGCAAGTGGCCCCCGGGCCAGGGTTTGGGCACTCCTGGCCTTCTGTACTTTAGTTCTGCCAGTGCTGTGTTATTCAAACTTTTCACCCAGTTGTTAGATCACATGGCCTAGGAGAGATATTGACTGAACTATACCAAGCTGATAGTAATGACTGAAAGGAAGCCATGCAAAAGGTTGTCGTTTGTTTGCAGAGAAAGTTTAAATTCAGCAAGCAGCCTTTATTTGTTTAATTTTGTTCTTCTCCTGAAATTAGGCATGAAGTATAAATCTAATTTGCAATGGGCCATATTCATCACAGCAGTGTCTTGTGTTTATGTGCACACTAGAAGAGTTATGTAATGTTGTTGGACTGCCTGTCCTCTCTGGAACAAGACAGATTAATTATTTTCTATCAACAGCTGTGATCCCAAGGGCACTAATTTGGAGGCAGGTTCAATTGAAATCAGTGGAAAAGATATATAAGATACATGCGCATATATATGTTAAGGATTTGGGTACGTATTTGTATGGGGCAAAGTGCAATCCTGTGCATGTTTACTGTCTACTGTGAAGAAATTCTAATTGATTCCAATGGGACTTGGTCCCAGGTTAATGGCTTAATGCAAGCAGCAAGTGGCCCGGTCTGCATGATGTTGGACAGTGGATGCCCGCCATTGATGGGTGAGACTGGCAGGGGTCGGAAGGAAGGCAGGAAGGAAATGGAAAAGTGTGGGGATTGGGCAGAATGGGTAGGCAATAAGGGTGGTGAGGAGGGTGGATTAGGTGTAGGAAGAGGGTAGGTTCAGTGATGGCAGCATCTGCTGTATCCTAACCCTCTTCCCAGGCCTGATCTGCCTACATCGGTCAATGTGGAAGGCATCCCCCAAATGCCAAAACTTCCCTGTGGGATACAGTGGGTGCCACATTTGCCCTCTGCATCACCATGTGGGGAGTTAGGTAGGATTGAGCTGTCATTCTCAGCCAGTCTTACTATCATCATCATCTCTTGCATATCATAGCTGCCTGGAACGAGCTGGAATCCCTTGCATGTATGCACTGCTGAAACAGAGACGCCTGCGTTGGCTCGGTCATGTTGTGAGAATGGGCGATGGTCAGATCCCAAAGGATCTACTCTATGGAGAACTTGTGCAGGGAAAGCGCCCTACAGGTAGACCACAGCTACGATACAAGGACATCTGCAAGAGGGATCTGAAAGCCTTAGGAATGGACCACAACAGATGGGAAACCTTGGCCTCTGAGCATCCCGCTTGGAAGCAGGCTGTGCAGCATGGCCTCTCCCAGTTTGAAGAGACACTTGGCCAACAGACTGAGGCAAAGAGGCAAAGAAGGAAGGGCCATAGCCAGGGAGACACACCAGGGACAGACTACACTTGCTCCCAGAGTGGAAGGGATTGTCACTCCCAAATCGGCCTTTTCAGCCACACTAGATGCTGTTCCAGAACCACTATTCAGAGCACGATATCATAGTCTTTCGAGACTGAAGGTTGCCAACAACTGGCTAAAGAAGACGAAGAAGACTGTGATATCTGATGTATCTGTTGTTGTTGTTGTTGTTGTTGTTGTTGTTTTACATAGTACATCAGTCTCTTGTTGATGACATGGTGAAAGCATACATGTGCTGAGAACACAGGATCATTAAGTTGCATTAATATAGATATTCTGAGGATAGATTTCCAACCACAATGGAAAAAAATAAATATGTATAGAGTTGGGTAACTTAAAAAAAATACCTCTAGTTTGTCTTTCCACTTCAGCATCCAAAGCATACTCACTTTTAGTCTTACCCAAAGAAAAAGTGAGTGACTACAATTTTAGTTAAAGTCATTGCCCTTTCATTTAGCATCACTTTTTTGTTTAGCAAAGCAAGGTGTTTGAGGGACTCACTGCACGTATACTTGCAATTGCATATTACAGAATATATATAGTCCCCTCCATTTCTCTACTCCTTTCATGTCATGTTTCACCTTCAGGTTTCCAAACACATGTTTGGATGTTGCAGTGTTTTCTTGAATGTGGATAAACCAGCTCATTAATTCACAGAGGGTTTCCTTCTCTTTCATCACCTCTGTTCACAACCAACATTATTAATCTGCTTTTCACTTACGTTTTGGGCCTTTAGCTTGGCAGTCACATAGAATGACTCAGTGCTGGTCATTTGGAAATATTCTCATTGCTATACTACATGATGATTTATCGCTAATGCAATGGTACTTAATTTCAACAGAAACAGTGGTAGAATGTGATGGTCATTTTTAAAAGCATTTTTAAGAACTCTGCGCAAAAAAAAACAACTATATTTGGATGACAGACCAAAATAATATTAAAGTTCAAAGCATAGTCAGATTTAACCATTGTGCAATCCAGCTGTACAGAATGATCAGCTGTGAGTACAGGTAGATTAGCCCTTATCCGGACATCCGAAATCTGGACTATTCTGAAATCCAGACATTTTTGTCCAAGACTTGTTTTTTATAGTGTGAACACTAGAGGGTCTTGTGCTCATTCCCATATACAGTGCTAGTACAGGCTGTAAGTTCTGTTGTCTGCTCTGTGATGTACACCTGTACCGACACTGCTGAAAAATGTCAAAGACGTCAGCAGACACCTGTAGGGGTAACAGTGAAAACAGCAAGAGGAAGCATTTTTCATTATATTTATGCAATTATTTCAAAATCCAGTCAAATCTGAAATCCAGACACCTTCCCATCCCAAGCAGTCTGGATAGGAATATTCAACTTGTATCAATAAATGAACAGATACAAACGCCCCTGAAATATAACTCAGAACTCCTGAGTTTTATAGGCTTTGATTTATTCATGGACTAATTTTTGGACTCTTGTTTTCATAAGGGGGACGACTTTTCAAAAGTTGTAGACAAAACCATACTTTTTAATTTTATTTTACAGTTCTTGTTTAAAATATTTAATATCTTTAAATACATTTAACCATAACCCAGTTTCATATTGGACAGCATAAGATGAATGGAATAACTCAATAAACCATCTATCCTGCCTCCCCATGTATAGACCAAATTTTAATACATCTGACATGATAACTGCAAATCAAAAAGAATAATGTGTTGCTGAATTTTGCATGAAATATATTTCATTATGATTCATTGTGTCTTCTCGGTTCTCTCTCTCTCTCTCTCTCTCTCTCTCTCTCTCTCTCTGTGTGTGTGTGTGTGTGTGTGTGTGTGTGTGTGTGTGTGTGTGTGTGTGGCCTGAACATACTGCTTTATGTAAGGAAATACAGTTGCAATCAAAGGAAACTGATAATCTCTGGTAACTTGGCTTTTGCCGCTAACATATTTAGCATGGAAAAATATGTTTAGTCATAACAAATATTTAAAGGTACGGGAGAGACTATAGAGCAATGAGAGGAAAGGAACAATTTTCTTAATTATTACAATGCCACTTTGAGAACAGTTATCAAATATGACCTTATATTGACCCCTAGTGGCAGTGATAGGAGTAATGTACTACAATATTGTATTGGCAACCTTCAGTCTCGAAAGACTATGGTATCGCGCTCTGAAAGGTGGCTCTGGCACAGCGTCTAGTGTGGCTGAAAAGGCCAATCCGGGAGTGACAATCCCTTCCACACCGGGAGCAAGTGCAGTCTGTCCCTGGTCTGTCTCCCTGGCTATGGGCCTTCCTTCTTTGCCTCTTAGCCTCAGACTGTTGGCAAAGTGTCTCTTCAAACTGGGAAAGGCCATGCTGCACAGCCTGCCTCCAAGCGGGCCGCTCAGAGGCCAGGGTTTCCCACTTGTTGAGGTCCATCCCTAAGGCCTTCAGATCCCTCTTGCAGATGTCCTTGTATCGCAGCTGTGGTCTACCTGTAGGGCGCTTTCCTTGCACGAGTTCTCCATAGAGGAGATCCTTTGGGATCCGGCCATCATCCATTCTCACGACATGACCAAGCCAACGCAGGCGTCTCTGTTTCAGCAGTGAATACATGCTAGGGATTCCAGCACGTTCCAGGACTGTGTTGTTTGGAACTTTGTCCTGCCAGGTGATGCCGAGGATGCGTCGGAGGCAGCGCATGTGGAAAGCGCTCAGTTTCCTCTCCTGTTGTGGGCGAAGAGTCCATGACTCGCTGCAGTACAGAAGTGTACTCAGGACGCAAGCTCTGTAGACCTGGATCTTGGTATGTTCCGTCAGCTTCTTGTTGGACCAGACTCTCTTTGTGAGTCTGGAAAACGTGGTAGCTGCTTTACCGATGCGCCTGTTTAGCTCGGCATCGAGAGAATGAGTGTCGGAGATCGTTGAGCCAAGGTACACAAAGTCATGGACAACCTCCAGTTCATGCTCAGAGATTGTAATGCAGGGAGGTGAGTCCACATCCTGAACCATGACCTGTGTTTTCTTCAGGCTGATTGTCAGTCCAAAATCTTGGCAGGCCTTGCTAAAACGATCCATGAGCTGCTGGAGATCTTTGGCAGAGTGGGTAGTGACAGCTGCATCGTCGGCAAAGAGGAAGTCACGCAGACATTTCAGCTGGACTTTGGATTTTGCTCTCAGTCTGGAGAGGTTGAAGAGCTTTCCGTCTGATCTGGTCCGGAGATAGATGCCTTCTGTTGCAGTTCCAAAGGCCTGCTTCAGCAGGACAGCGAAGAAAATCCCAAACAGGGTTGGTGCAAGAACACAGCCCTGCTTCACTCCGCTTCGGATGTCAAAAGGGTCTGATGTGGTATGAAGGCCCTGCCACATACCCACCCACACTGCTGTACTTCTGAAGGTAACAGGATAGGGAGAGTGGTCTCCTTCTGCACCCTCAGCAGTGGATGTGAATGGTGCTGCCAACCTCTGTCTGACATTCCCAATAGTCCACCTCAGTTCCCTGGATGATGAGCAACTCTGCATGGTGCTCAGAGTGAAGGCGCTTGGGGCCAGCCAACTGGGTGCTCAGTCAACTGGCAGAGTTGACAATAAATACCCACAGATATCCTGCACACCTTTAGCGGAAGTAAGCCCCATTGTGTCTCATGGGACTTACTTTCTAGTTTAGTAAGAATGCATGGTTTCACAGCTGTGAGCACATGGTAAGTCTACATGTCAACAGAGGATCAAGCAATCATTAGAAGATGCATACACTATAAAGACTGTTAGGGTGCTGTCATCTAATATTGTAATTCTGGTTCTGATCACTGAGCGGCGGACTGCCAAATAAAAGGATACTACAGGTTTATTCAGGCCCAATTAGACTTGAATATTCGGTTCTGAAATGCACTCAAATTGGAATGTATGGCCTATGCTGGATGGCTTCCCATTTGCCCCAGTCTCACATGATTATGGACATCTGCGCTCATGGTTTCCTAGCCCTTTCCCTCATGTCCAGACCAGTTTCCTTAATTGCTTGGCGGACGACAGTTTGTCCAAACTACCTCTCTACACACACTGCAAGTATTAGTAAAGTAGAACTGGATGAACTGTTCCCATGTGATTAAGAAAACACAAATGGAAGCAAGCAGGTGGGTGAGCAATCAAACAGAAGCAGCCCTGCCACATACCCACCCACACTGCTGTACTTCTGAAGGTAACAGGATAGGGAGAGTGGTCTCCTTCTGCACCCTCAGCAGTGGATGTGAATGGTGCTGCCAACCTCTGTCTGACATTCCCAATAGTCCACCTCAGTTCCCTGGATGATGAGCAACTCTGCATGGTGCTCAGAGTGAAGGCGCTTGGGGCCAGCCAACTGGGTGCTCAGTCAACTGGCAGAGTTGACACACTGCCCAATTCTATGGACAGTCTCCACTGCTGGAACTAGCATTCTGACAGTAGAACACACTGGCACTATGGAACAATGCTGTTTTAATTGAACATGTTGCCATGTGCTTCCAAGCTGTGGTTAGAGATAGTGAGTGGTACCCTGTGTGTGGGCTAGGTGAGGCTCTGCCGGTCCCAGTGCATTGGCTGGGGGTGGTGTTTTGTGGGTGAGGGAGGGCATGTCTGGGCAGGAGGCATGTTGGAGGTGGGAGGGAGTGTATCCTGGCATGAGCAATGCACACTGGGATACTAATCTTTGGAGCCTCCCAACATGCCCCCTTTCTGTCCTCGGACATACACCACCTATGTAACTGGCATAGGTCTCAGGAGGCCCATAGTCAATCAAGGGGTTTAAGGAGGTGTAAATGAAACTATTTTTCCTTGCATCTTCCAAGCCTCCTGACAGGCCTCTCCCACCATAGCATACAGTACTGCCTGTGTTGGCACGCTTGCATGCTCTAGCAGGGCAGGGAGGAGGACAGGGTTGTTCTTTAAGTTAGGCTGCATTCTTGAGAACTCAGTTCGATCATCAAGGCTTGTGGAAGAAATCCAAGAGGCACTGCACAGAGGAGGAGATATTGGAGCAGCTTGCTGATAGCTATGATTCAGGACAAACAATCAACCCAGCAACCAACAAATTTTGGTATGCCAGGCCAGCCTGATTACAGCAGAAACCCACGCTGTTGTTCCATGGTGGCACTATAATTGCACGTATCAATGAAACATTGGATTTTAATCCAAACAGTGCAACCTCATGACTGCAGGGTCACAGGCAGGGTTGGTCCAAGATCTTTCAGTGCCTGAGGTAGTATGCCAAATGCTATTCCCTCCTTATCTGGTGATGATAGCCTCTGCTCTTCTTGCTTATTCAACTGTAAAAGGATGAGAGGAAAAGAGAGGAAGCGAAAGCATGGAAAAGAGGAAAGTGATGAGCTAGAGCAGGGGTGCCCAAACCCCGGCCCTGGGGCCACTTGCGGCCCTCGAGGCCTCTCAATGCGACCCTCAGAGAGCTCCCAGTCTCCAATGAGCCTCTGGCCCTCCAGTGATTTGTTGGAGCCCACACTGGCCGGATGCAACTGCTCTCAACGTGAGGGCAACTGTTTGACCTCTCACGTGAGCTGTGGGATGAGGGCTTCCTCCACTGCTTGCTGTTTCACATCTGTGATGTAGTAGTAGCAGAAAAGGAAAGGCCAGCCTTGCTTTGTGCAAAGCCTCGTATAGGCCTTGAGCTATTGCAAGACCTTCATTCATTCATATAAGTTCATCTTTAATATATTCATTTATGTAAACGTATGTAAATTTATTCAAATTTTAAATGTAAATTAATTCTTTTTCCCCCCTGGCCCCTGACACAGTGTCAGAGGGATGATGTGGCCCTCCTGCCAAAAACTTTGGACACCCCTGAGCTAGAGCATCAGATCTCACCTCCTCTCCTCCCCACTTCTACTCCATCTCCTTTTCCCTTTTCCAATACAGAGAATGGAAAGTGGCAGAATGGTGGAGATAAGTGGGGGGATGGAGGTGGATACTCACTGCCAATCTGTTGCCTGTGGCAACTGCCTCATTTGGTCTCATGGATGGGCCAGCTCTAGTCACAGAAGATGCTGGATGCAACACTTCAATCGTGCAAGCTTGAACAGCGCCCTGACTGGTTCCCTGGCATGGTCTGGCAATGGTTGCATAGGATCCTTGAGTGCACCTTTTGGATCACATGGGGCAACTGCTTGGGGGGGGGGGGTAGCAAAATGTACTGCACTTACTCCATTTGTATTAGCTTTCAACATGCTACTGACCTCTGCAGCATTCACATATGAATGCTAGGGTTTGCCAAAGTGATCAAGCTCAGGTGAAACCTCAGAAGAGGCATGCCTTCAAGTAATAAAATGACTCAGCGTTGTGAAAAAAAAACTAGGTGACCACTTTACCACAAGTAAAACAGAATTTGGTTGATGAAAAACAGCAGCTAGTATTGAAGGAAAATATTCTACTGACTGCCTATCCTAGTGCTTGGGGAAGGAGCTGTACTCTTGGCCTATACCAGGGGTGTCAAACATAAGACCGGGGGGGGGGGGGGAGATGCGGCCAGGGATGCTCTTTATCCAGCCCTCAGGCTCTCCCAGCACAACCTTCAACTTCTCTCAGCTGCTGAGCTGTATTGAGGTGTCATAAGAACATAAGAACATAACAGCCCCACTGGATCAGGCCATAGGCCCATCTAGTCCAGCTTCCTGTATCTCACAGCGGCCCACCAAATGCCCCAGGGAGCACACCAGATAACAAGAGACCTCATCCTGGTGACCTCCCTTGCATTGGCATTCTGACATAGCCCATTTCTAAAATCAGGAGGTTGCGCATACACATCATGGCTTGTACCCCATAATGGATTTTTCCTCCAGAAACTTGTCCAATCCCCTTTTAAAGGCATCCAGGCCAGTCGCCATCACCACATCCTGTGGCAAGGAGTTCCACAGACCAACCACACACTGAGTAAAGAAATATTTTCTTTTGTCTGTCCTAACCCGCCCAACACTCAACTTTAGTGAATGTCCCCTGGTTCTGGTATTATGTGAGAGTGTAAAGAGCATCTCTCTATCCACTCTGACCATCCCCTGCATAATTTTGTATGTCTCAATCATGTCCCCCCTCAGGCGTCTCTTTTCTAGGCTGAAGAGGCCCAAACGCAGTAGCCTTTCCTCATAAGGAAGGTGCCCCAGCCCCGTAATCATCTTAGTCGCTCTCTTTTGCACCTTTTCCATTTCCACTATGTCTTTTTTGAGATGCGGCAACCAGAACTGGACACAATACTCCAGGTGTGGCCTTACCATAGATTTGTACAATGGCATTATAATACTAGCCGTTTTGTTCTCAATACCCTTCCTAATGATCCCAAGCATAGAATTGGCCTTCTTCACTGCCGCCGCACATGGGGTCGACACTTTCATCGACCTGTCCACCACCACCCCAAGATCTCTCTCCTGATCTGTCACAGACAGCTCAGAACCCATCAGCCTATATGTGAAGTTTTGATTTTTTGCCCCAATGTGCATGACTTTACACTTACTGACACTGAAGCGCATCTGCCATTTTTCTACCCATTCTGCCAGTTTGGAGAGATCCTTCTGGAGCTCCTCACAATCACTTCTGGTCTTCACCACTCAGAAAAGTTTGGTGTCGTCTGCAAACTTAGCCACTTCACTGCTCAACCCTGTCTCCAGGTCATTTATGAAGAAGTTGAAAAGCACCAGTCCCAGGACAGATCCTTGGGGCACACCGCTTTTCACCTCTCTCCATTGTGAAAATTGCCCATTGACACCCACTCTCTGCTTCCTGGCCTCCAACCACTGTGTCACTGCTGAAAGAGCAGCCTACATTATAATTGGGCCACATCTTGAAAATATGATCAAGATTTGTGTATTTTCTCTTCTGCCATTTGTAGTTAATGAGTTCCTGTGGGGGGGGGGGGAATGCTTATTTCTGGTCATGACCTGCTGAATGATGTCACTTCCTGCTGAATGAGGATACTTCTGGCCCTCAGCAGACACCATGAATGCTATTTGGCCCACAGTATGAAATGAATTTGACACCCCTGGCCAATTCCATCCGAATGCTCTTCTTAGTATTTAGATCTGATAAAGTATTGGTTGTATGTCAGCTAGTGGTCTAGAGTAGGATGTGATGGCTAGAGAACTGGACTCAAGCCAGGGAGAAGGGATTCAAATCCTCCACTGAGTGGTTTGGGTTCAGTCACACTATCTCTCAGCCTAAGCTACCTCAAAGAGTAACTGTGAAAATAAAATGGGAGAGAAATGTGTTATGCAGTGCCTGTATGAATATAGTCAAAGGAAGCACAAAGGGGAAGACATAAACTTATCACAAGACAGTGATGGATGGTGATGATTTTGTTGCTTTTCACCTAAAGAGTCACCCAAAGCACTTTACATAGCAAAGGAAGATATTTTAAAAAGAGATCCTTTTACTTTTGAAAGATGAAAAGATCCTCCTACTCTTTTAGCACAATCCTTATTCAAAAGTAAATCCCATTATATTTAATGGGGCTTACTCTTAGGAAAATGTGTATAGGATTGCAGCCTTAATCCAGCATAGGGGATAAGTAATGAGCTTTTGATTTTTTAAATTTGCCCCTATATTTCATGCAAAGCACTTTCTAGAGAGCTCTTCCTTGTAATCTGATGCTCATAGGAATATACACTGTTGTGGGCTAGAGAAAACCTTCTGACAGAATATGAGCCAGCCACATTTCAGTGTGTTTAAAACCCACTGATTGCAATGGGAGAGAAATGAGCAGGTACTTGACTCTTCCATTGAAATCAACGGAACAAAAAGTGCTTCATGGCTGGAATAGTCCTACAGAATTCCACTGGGAACTCAGCTAATATGAAGACTTCTACAGCATTTCCTCAGAAGGAGATAATTTATTTCAGATGGAGAAAGACAATTGTCTATATTATAAGAAAAATGGAAGGTAGTCAATCTATCAGGAGGGCAAAAAACAGCCCAACAGCCTTTATTCAGCAGCCACTACTGTACCCAGCAAGGCAACAAAGTTACTGGAGTTCTCCCTGAGATAAGTGGACATTTGTCTCCTTGCCTTAGGAAAAGCCCCAGCAGCTGCTATGGGGCTACTCAGGCCTGCACCAGCAAAATTGCTAGTGCGGACACGAGCAGCTCTGGGTCAGCGAATTGAGCCCAGGAGAGGGGTAGAATCTGGCAGGAGCCTCTGCTTCTGTTCCCGCCCCTCCCAGACCTAGTTCACCCACCCCCTGCCCCCGTGCCACCCTCCCCTGCCCCATTACGCCCCCTCCCCACCTTCCCCACCCTGGAACTTCTCTGCACCATTCAGCAGTACACTTACTGGACCTGGTGATTGGTGTCTCCCCCAGTGACGCAAGAGGCCAGCACCTGCCTCCGCCGGCCTCCGTGCAGGTACCTGCCTCTGCTCGGCAGGTGCAAAGTGCTTTCCAGCATTTCTGTGATGGCTGTTGCCAGGGCAAAGTGTGGGAGGCAGGCACTGAGGTCCTGGTGGACTGGGCCATCAGTTGCACTTGGCTAGGCACCTACCTTTAACTATATAACACTTGTCAGTATGTAAGCTTACTTCTAGTATTTTAAGAATGAGTCAGTTCAGCAAACAAACTTTGCTTTAGATTTATCATTCAGTGGAACCACCATGGGTGCTATCTAAAGGGAAGCATGGCCACCACGTACCAAGTGTCCCAGCTGCTGCCTCTGGAATAAGGTAACATCTTAAGGTCAACTCTCACATGGCATTTGCAAACATCAGACGTTCTTTTACTGCAAACATGGCCTATAAAATTGAAGGCGAAATGAAAAGAGACCCATAAAATTCCTCTGAACTTAAACTAGAATCCAGATCTTCCTGAATGAGGCTGCTTCCAACAGCCTGCAAGTAAACCATCAGAAATCTGAAAACTTTCCATCCTCAAGGTGTGATGCCAGCCCATGCCTTGCTAGGATGAATGGCACTTGCATGAGCAGAGTAGACTGAGGATTGGAAGCATCACTCTTTTTTTTTCATAGTTCATCCTTATTTTGGCCAGGAGTGAAGTAGCCACTTCCACAGTTTTGGCAGCAAAAGTTTTCTTTACTGGAAGAACAGTCTGCCTCTTCAAATTGGTTCTTGGCACAAGATCAGGAAAAAGTAATATCTGATTTCCTTGACACTTGACTTTCCTTTTTCTTTTCACCTTTCGAAAGAACTGTTTTTATCCTTCAAATCTGCCAGCCAAAATAGAATAGCGCTGTTAGCTCTTTTTTTTTCTTCATTCGTTCATGCAGCTGATCATTTATGCCTGCTCTACTAACGGGTTATGTATTTTATCATGCTGAAACCTAACATCAGGAGAAGTCATTCATTGTTGTGTCTGTAAGGTCAAGACAGAAATTTCCCCTGCTAAGAAAGACCGCCTAATAATATTCTAAACCTGAATTTGATTTTCTTGGATGTCCAGCTTAATGCCCCCATTTTTTTTTTGTCTTTTGTTATGTTAACAATATTCCTTACTCAGGTTTAGTTCAGCTGGCCCCAAGTTCTACCCCATTTCAAGTCTGTTTCACAGGCTGGCTTAACAGTGAGTTCCTGTGGATCCAATTTCATGCTGTATTCTATAACATGTGACAAGATGGCAATTTGGTAGAGAGCAGTAAAAAGGAATGCTTGCAAGCATTTCGAGCCCAATTGTCACCATACCACATATTACAGGGATACACACACTCAGTTCAGAGCTGTGAAAGATCAGTTTCTGCATTAATGGGTTGATAATTTTCTGGTTCTACAGACTAGACAAAGTTTACACCAAAAGATCTTTGCATATTTTCAAACACCATAGCATTATAAGCATACTAAGGACACAGGACCACTTAGAAACTCACTAATGTACACAAATGTCAATGTGTACCTGGTCATGGAAGAAACAATGTCATTTCTACCGTGTGATACTTTCCAATGAATAAACATTACAAGAGCAGTGGAAGACCCATCCGTGTAGGAGCAACTCCCATGCCCCTCTGAATCTGTCTATGGGCCTACTAAAGCAATGGGCTGGGACCTATTACATCTGGAGTTCAGTTGAGAGGAAAGTTAGTTGTGACCTTTTCTAGCATACGCTGGGCTGCTTTGGAAAGGGATGGAGATTCTGCAGAATATGTTACTCCCTTAGCAGCAGACAGAACTCTGTATAAGGAGTTTGCAGGTGTTGCATACACAAAACTGCTACATGGACACTATTTTAAATTGCTTCATTCCAGTGCTTTGCTTCTCACGGCAAACTGCTGTGTGTGTCTTGATCATCTTATTCATTTATGATTTGCAAAATCAGCAATCAGGGGTTCCTACTACCAGAGGAGCACAGTGACATCCAATGATGTCTGGGTGTCACCAGCTATTCAATGTGGCCATCACCTACCCATTCGAGGCAGAAACACTCCCAAATTGCTATGTTAAAACGGTAGTTCCTCTATGTGCACATGAGAGACACTATGGCACTTTGGATAAGAGCTAAAATATTGATTTTAGTGGCAACAAAGTTTGACACAATGAAAATATCCCCCATGTGTGTGTATACGTGTATGCGTACATCCACACATAGGTTTAGCCAGCTTAGTACATCTTATTGTGTATGTTTTAAAATGTCTCAGCCATACTCTAAATCTTTAGTGCTCTGAATCTCTCCAAATAAATTATGCTCTATATGGGACAGACATCAAATGACTTGCATTTCAGTTCCATTTTCAATAGATAGCACCTTGTCACACAATGCTTCTCTGTGTCCCTAGACTTAAAGTAGGTTAAACTGTAAAACCTCTGTAAACATGAGGTTCAGATGTCCACCATATGTAGAAATGCTGTTAAACAAACTCTGCTGGGCAATAGTCACACACCGAATGGCAAGGCACCCTTACAACACCAGGCAAACAAAGCAAGCTTTTAGTTTGCTTTGCAAATGTAACTATGGCAACAGAATCACCAAGCAAAGTTTATGGGTTTGGTAGTTAAACAGGAGACAGGTCTTGTATGGGCTACCTAATCACATATATTTTTCTCCAGATGTTTTATGATCTAGAGAAAGACATTCGAGTCTGCATATAAGAATTCAGTCAGCATATAATTTATTTCTGGCTTTGTAATACACTGTTCTATAGATGATAAGTTTGGGTTAGAATTTGTGGTAAATTATTTTCTTTATCCCTTCATCGTTATCCACGTTTAAAGGTAGTATTCCTCCAAATCTTGCTTGCAAGCATCCTGACTGGCCTTTTTTGGGAAAGGAAACATTAAATAAGATAAACCATACTGATTTTATTTTTCTCCATGTGCATATGATCCCAATGAGATGTACAGATTGAGTCTCATTATTCCCAAGGATTCCATTCCAAGAACTCACTTGGATGGCAAAAAATGCACTAAAGCAAATCAATTTTTTAAAAAAACAAAGTCTCTTTGCTCCAGTGATTTAAAAACAGCCTTGCTGACCTTTTGAAATGCACACAGTCAATTAGTCTCTCTCCAGGAGCTTAGGCTTCACTAGGAGGCAGCAATCCCTCCCTTCACCAGGTGCTCCAGCAAGGGGGAAAGAATGGAGAAGGTGATAATCGCTGCCATTTACCCTTCTTTCACGTGCTCAGGGGGAAGGGAGGAGTGAAGCCTGCAGAGAGAATGGATGTCAGCCGGCTGCCCTCTCTGGCATTATTAAACAACTGTTTTCCTTTAATTTAAAGGGCCCTTCTCATCAGCTTTGAGATGGAAAAATCTGTGCATAATTAGGTTATACCTGTAATCACTTGTATGACTCTCTCTCTGCAACAGTAAAAAGTAGTTTTTTAAACTGTGATTTTAAAGGGGTGCATTTTTCCCCTTCCCCAGGGATCAGCACATTCCTTCTCATTTACAGGGGCCATTTGTGTTGAGTCAAATCCATGTATAAAAAATACATGTATAACAAGGCTGGACCTGTATTTTCGATACACTAGCAATAAAATGTAGGTAGGTAGGTAGGCAAGTAGGGAGAAAGAGAGAGCAAGGTGATTGGTGAGGCCCCCACAGCCTACTGTGGCATGCAGCTTGGTCTTGCACACCATCCAGTGGCATAACTAAGGGATCTAGCACCCGGGAGCAAAAACATTTTTAATACTCCCCACAGGGGCCAGATGCACAGAACACCCCATGGGGTGTCTGGGAGGTGGTCTGAGGTTCCTGAGCCTCAGAAGGCCTGCTGGTAACCTTAGAAAGGCACTTTTGGTTTTCACTAAGGCCTTTCTAAGACCTCTGAAAGGCACTCCCCAAGGTATGGTACCCATGGCAATTGACCCCCTAGTCTCCCCTTAGCTATGCCACTAACACCCTCAGATATTCCATGGGGTGACTGTGGCAGACATGCCACCCTGATATAGTGCCACAAGGCATAGCTTACTGCCATCATCAAGGGAAAACTAAAAAGTGGGGCTCCCACCCAGTTCTTTCCTCTTGGCTAGGCTCAGTCCAATTGCCAGGGTTCTTGCATGGAAGCTGGTTGGTAAGGAAGCATCCAGGGAGACGACTGAGCCAACGTCTCTGTATCTACCCACATGTGCCCTTGTAGAACTAGCAGTAAATGACCTGTTAAAAAGTGAGGGGCGCTAACTGTCTGCTCTGATTTTGATGAAAAAGGTCAATGAATTTTTAAAAACAGAAATAGTTTATTGAGAAAGAGAAAAAGATAGGCAAAAAGTTGAAATGGGCAAAAGTAGGCACTTGAATTGTGAGGCAAGCTGGAATAAAATCCTAGCACAAGATCCCTAGCTAGGATCATGTACTTAGGTCCCTACCAGAAGGACTGATGCAGCCATACCAAAAAGGCATGAATGGCATCTGGTAGTGGGGAGACCAGATAGCCTGCAGGATGTAAGTACAAACATTTTGTACTTACTTCCTGGTAGGATGTCAGATTGCCAATGGGTCACCTCAAACATACAACCCGATTTTGGTGGCCTATGTCTGAGGCAAGGAAAGGGGGCAAGGATTTTGAATAGGAGGGGATATGATTGGGTAGAAGAATGGGAGATAGGATCTGGTGTGTGCTCTAGCTGTCAAGATCCACCCCTTCTCCAGCCTAAAAACCCTCTCTCTGCCCATGAACTGCTCCCTCTGCCAAATTACCTGGGTTGGCAGGGGTCAGGCTTCTCCATGATGGGTGCATGGAGCTGTTGACTGGTTCCGTTGGCTGCTCCAAATTGTCAACAGTGGTGTTCCATTTGTGGTGGCACTGCTGCATTTACAGCAGCAGACCTTCTGTCATAACTAGCCCATAGGATTGGGCCAAAATCAATACAATATGCTAAATAAGGCTGCAATCCTATTCACACTTACCTGGGAGTAAGCCCCATTGACTATAATTACTTCTGAGTAGACAGGCAGAAGATTGAGCTCTAACCAGACCAGAGCATATCTGTTTGTGTCTCTGGGTTGTCCCTCAACAAACATAAAAACACCTAAGAGCTCTACCAGTAATGTGTTGACGAAATCAGAAAGTATAAAATAAGAAAAATTCACCAAGGGTGCTCCTTTCATTTTTCTTTTCTAAACTGAAAGGACTATACACCAGAGTGACACATATAAAATTATGCAGGGAATGGATAGAGAGATGGTCTTTTCCCTCTCACACAACACCAGAACCACGGGACATCCACTAAAATTGAGTGTTGGGAGAGTTAGGACAGATAAAAGAAATGTTTTTATAATTAGTCTGTGGAGCAACTTGCCACAGGATGTGGTGATGGCATCTTGCCTAGATACCTTTAAGAAGGCGTTGGACAAATTTCTGGAGGAAAAGTTCATCACGGGTTACAAGTCATGATAGGTATGTGCAAGCTCATGTTTTTAGAAGTAGGCTACCTCAGAATACCAAATGCAGGGGAGGGCACCAGGATGCAGGTTGTGTCTTGTTGACTTGTGTGCTCCCTGAAGTATTTGGTCAGGCACTGTGAGATACAGGAAGCTAGACTAGATGGACCTTTGGCCTGATGCATTGGAGGTCTTCTTATGTGACACATGCACCCACACTAAGAAGCCTTAAGCAACTAGGGCAGGGTTGGTGTCAGGAATTGGCATAATTAAGCAGGTGCTGAGTATCCTGGACCCCCAAAAGGACCCATCGCTGATCCCCAAGACAGCCCTGTGCCCTTAGCCTTCACATGATGGTGGCAGAGAGACTCTCTAGGGATCCCCATGGAAGGCGGTTTGCCCAGGGGCCACTGAAACGTGGAGTCAACGCTGATGGGGTGTGGACTTTAATTGTTTGAAACACAAATTCCAATTGTGTTCAGATGTCCACATAAATAATCCAGTAAACGTAAACTATTTCTGAAATGGAAGTGAGGGAGGAGGTGCTCACCTCTAAGCTTGTCTCCAGGTTTGTGCAGCATTCGGGCATGAATGAGGTCTTGAATGCCTTCCTAGGATAGGAGAACTAATTTGAGACCTTGTGACACCCAAGATCTTGGCTGCTGTTAAGTAGAAAGACCAGTTTTGCAGACTTTCCAGACTTCAAAGACAACATTCCCAAATATGCACATGAATATTTCTGACTGCAGTCAGCACAGTAAGAAATCAACATAAGGAAACTGGTAAAGGGCCAAGAAAATGAATGATGGCAACAAAGGTAATGACAGCTCCTTCAATATATATTCACACTTTTTCCATGTAAATACAGCTGGTGGCTACATCACTTGGTCCTCTCTAGCGCCTACACCTATCCATGGGCTCCTTGTCCTCTGCCAGCTCTCTGCCTATTGGGAAGTTCCTATTAATTCCTTCACTTTCTTCAATTCTATGCTACCAGAAACAAGAAATCACATAGAAATTATGAGGTATTATGCACTATTTAAAGTTCTTAATATGATTTGGATGAGAAAACCCATCTAACATAAAAATAGGGGGGTTTTGTTTGTTTTTTGTTAAATCTGCCTTTTCAATGTACTGGTATGTCTGCTATTTATTAGCATTCCATAGGTCCAAAGGGATGGCATGTCACAGCCAGGTGATGAGGTCGTGATGCACCATCTCCTGGAAGTTGTTTCAACCATCTGGTGGTGGGATAGTCATCCTTCAGTTGAGCTATATCAGGATATATGCATCCATGCAAAACTTTTGGGGTGTGATCAAGCCATTGGTAAGTACCTGAAAGTCCCGTTGATTAATAAGCACATTTTTAATCCCAATGGAAGAAAAAATAGCTCAAACGAGTTGCATATCACGTCATGATTAGGAAATTGGCAAGACCTTTTATACAAGGATGAAACCTGAACTCTTCACTGTGGTCCTTGACTTCACTGCCACTGCACAAAATCTTCTGGGGGCCTGCAGTGAAGACTAGGCCCATTATTCTACTCCCATACTTACATGATTAACTTTTTCAGTGTGAAAACTTTAACTTTGATTGGATCATATCAACAGTGGCATCTTCATCTTTGAATGGTTGTCTAAATGCATCCATAGTTAATGTAGTGAAGGAGGACCACTGCTGATCTATAGGTGGCCCTTCTCTTGTCACATTGCTAGGAGGTGGGGACTTCTGACCCCTAACCAATGGACAGAAATTCTCTCACAGACAGGATGAGGGACGATTTGCTCACATATATGTCATGAGTGACGGGTGTTGAGGCATATTTTTCATGTACACCTTGTCACAATGGAGATGGGCTACTGATACTGTCTGAGCAGGCACTGAAGGAATGAGAATACTTCACTAATGAAATTAACATGCAACTTTCCTATCTGGGCATATGGGGTGATGGATGCAGAGAGAGCACTAAGCTGGTAGCTGAAGTGCACTAGGGGTTCAAACAGAAAAACTAGACAAGGGGCTGTTGAAGGGACAAGACTGTTTCTCTAGGGTTACATCTAAAAGTATTATGGGATTTATGGGATAAATAGGATTATTTGAGGGCTCTTGATTGTCATTTTGCCTGCTTTTAGTTTTTATGGTGATGTGATAATTGATTGTTTTATTGCTTTAATAGTATGATGTTTTGGTATTTATCCGTATCTATGTTTTGGTATTATATCTAGTAAGCTGCCTGGAGATTTCCATTTTGTTTTGGGAAGGTGGGACACATTTTTAAAAAAAATAAATTAATATGAGAATGGAAAGGTGACTTGAAAGATTTTAAAATATGGAAAATAAAGGAATTACTGTAAGATAACTATAATCTCATTTCTTCCTCAAACTTTTACAAAGTCTTAAATTGTTTACGCCTGAAATCAATCAATCAGTCCATCTGTCTTTCTACATGTACATACATATTCTGCAATTCAGAAAAAAAAACCACCAGTATTTTTCAGAGATAGTCTTCATAACCATTCTCATGACAGACTTATTTGCATGCACATCAAACAATGTGATTGGAATAACCTGACTTTTACAGAAAAGCTTTAGTGTTTCTGAAGTATTTATATGTTTCATAAATATTCATCGCTATTATTCACTGTTGACAAGCATTTCTTGAGCTGCCTTGGCAAGAATAATTTACATTGATTTTGGGAAGTAGCTGGAACTGATAACTGGACTGCTCAAGAACTTCTAGAAATATGAAATATGATCTCTTAAAAATCACACACACAACACCTCTCTGTGATGATTGCCCCAGGAATGACATCCATGGAGGACAACGAGATTACAGTCTTCAAACTGTAATGAGAAAGGCTTATGTTCACTATTCCTCATGCACGCTGCAAAACTGTCATGAAAATGGATTACCCTGGTTTGGTACTATTTTCTGTTCTTGTCATGGTAATAAGACATCAGAAGTTTAATGTTCAATATAGTCTGTGAAATACAATAGTATATAAAGATGTGTGGATATTAAAATGCTTGCTACTGCAACCCCAAGCCTTTCTGCCAGGGTACCCCTTGCCAAGCTGTAAAACGAGTACTGGTACTCTAACTTATTGCCTTTCTGTTTATGAGATTTATTTTGTAGTTCTGAAAAAGAAGCACAAGCAAAGCAACTGTTAAGTTCACTAGGCCGCCTTCCCATCCAAACTGCCGACTCAGGGTTCTCCTGACCCAGAAGGAAATGGACAGGGCCCCTTGTCTGGTCCATATGCACACTGGTGCAGCTGCAGAGCTTTTCATAATTGTCTCATAATTGTCTTTTATAACTGTTTCAAAATTGTCTCCAAGAACTTGTACTGTGTACTTGTGCACAAGCTTTGACTCCCGAAGCAACAGGCTAACTTCTGCTCTCGCAGACACAATTCATGACCGTGGTACTGTGGTGCCTGCTTTTTCTCTGGGCTCAGTTTGACTTCGGCGGTGTGCGAAGGGCACAGGAATGATCCGCTTGTTGCTTGAGCGAGCGAGAAGCAGCTCCTTTTAACCCCTTCTAGGCCAACAGTCATCACCACATATTGTGGTCATAAATTCCATAGATTAATAATGCACTATGTAAAGAAATGCTTCCTTTTATTCTGGGGCAACCTATCCATTAGGTGAGCTGACGTGAGTTACATCAGTAGTAGGTTGGGGAGTGAAAGGGCCGCAGATCTGAGGTGCCCTTCACCCTGAGTCTGCTGCTGTCCCCATCTCCCTCAAGCTTGCTACAGATGCCATCTGCACTCATCCACCTTCTCCTGTTAACAGTGAGCTGAAAATGGCTCACCACCTACTTACCTTGCTTCTGGTGCAGTTTCTTCAGTTGTGGAAGTACAGGACTTCCTGTGTGATTTACAGAGACCCTGTGAATGAAGGTGGAGGAAAGGAGGTATAGGGAGGCTGATACCCTCTGCCCCCTTTCACTGCTGTGTTCTTTGGCGGTGGCCCTAGTGGAGAAGAAGGAGGTAAGGTACTCCTTCCCACATTATTTGCTCTAAAAGAAAAATGAGGTATGGGGAAGCATGCAGTAGGCTGGGGGAGGTTGTGGGCAGCCATGGGGTGCAGAATAGCCCCACCAGTTTGCTGCCTCCTCCAGCCTGTTGCCCAAACCAAGCCCTTCAGTCTCAGGGATCTCTCCATGTGGTGGAAAACCTGGCATATAGGGTTGCTTCAGGCACTGAAGTGAACGGGCATAGGTTCCTCATTGTTGCCTCCACCACCATGTGTTCTTTTTTCTGTGTATGGTTAATGACTGAAAATAAGTCTCCCCCCCTCCCCCCCCGGGCAAATTAAAGAGGAAAAGACCTGAGTGCAGAAATTACGTTAATTGTGGAAACTGTGTCACTCGCAGCCTTAACCGTGGGCTCGTAAATAAGAGGTTTCATGTGTGCACTGTATGCTGTTTCTAAAAACATAACTAAAGAAGGTCTTGTCCCGACATTTTACAGTTACATTCACAGTAGGATATTTGTCCAAGCCTCTGCTTGCCGCAGGACAGTCCTTCTGCTTTGATTCTCGGTCAGAAGGGAGCAAGAAGCTTCTCGCTTTATTTACCGTGTCACTGTGTCAAGATAAGCCTTCAAATTACTGTTTCTGGTGTGCAAACACCACAATTTCCCATTGAAAAAGGATTTTTGGTATAAAAAGGCTTTATTCAATCAAACTTTGAGGACATTCATTTTTCAGAGCAACCAAACAGTCTGCCTGAACTAAACAGTTTGGTCTGAAACCAAGGTGATGGGATTTTCTGACCTTTCATGAGTTTAGCAGGATGGCAAGATGGCAAATTTCATCACCAGGTTTCCTCTAAAGCACAGTTAATTCCCCCCCCCCCAAGTTTCAGTCTTCTGTACCTCATTTCTACAATGAGATTTGTTGTCAGGTTTCAAACCTTTTCCTCAAAGCCTCAGATCCCTTCTCCCAGAAATGCAGAGACATATCCATGGTGATGGAGATATATTCAAATGCATTCCTTCCAGGAGAACATCACCTTTCGAAGTGGAACACTAGTATGGAATACACGTTCTTAAGCTATCTGCAAAATAAGCCCTATTTATACCTCAAAATACACTCACTGGAATGGATGGAAGAAAAATGGAATCGTGCCCACTGGCACTGTCCATTCCTGTACAGCAAATGGTGTGAATAGAAATTTATGTCCATACAATTGTATATAGGTATGCCCTGCATATAGCATTGGAGACCCCAGTTATGCAGCACTTAATAGTGCATTCAGTTGTGAATGTGTAGAAATTTCTTCACACCTTTCCTGGAACACACAGAGAAAAGGGTGAATCTAACAGGTGGGATTCCACTGCCCTTTTCCTGTACTTAGTGGGTGTATTTTGAAAGTGTGAATCAGGTTCTTGTGGGCATTCTTAACATTTTGAATTACTGTTTAAACCCAGTGGGTCAGAACTAAGATTAAGGGCACGATACTGGAAATGAGTTGGGCCAGCGCATGTTCTTTGCGCAAGTTCCTTGCTCAGGAGCGTTGCAAACGTGCCGTAGCTGAATCCAGCCTCCGTGGCGGCTTCCTCACCGAGACTTGCGTTGGCCCAGCTGGGTCAACACAAGCAGCAAAGGTAGGTGGGGGGGAGGCAGGGAGGAGGCAGGAGGGAAGTGTTCCTGGGTGGGGGGGAGGGTGGGGGGGAGCGACCCCCCAGTTATGCCATTATGCAGTTATGCCGGATCCCAACCCCCTTTCCTGAGGAGAACGGAGCGGCTTCAAGCCGCTCTGCTCTCCTTGAACTTGCGCCACCAAGTCTGAGGAGACCCATAGGGGCCAGTGGCCCTTACCCAAAGATAAGGGAAAATGCTTCCCCTTAACTCTGGCTGAGCTGCTTATGGCCCCTATCTTGCGCTTGCCTGTTCCAGAGCAGGATAGGATTGTGCCCTAAGTGCTTAGGTTAGCCAGCAAGGTATAATGATTATTACCACTTTGAATGTAGGGTCAAGCTTGCTGTGATCCTGACATGGAACTCCACTTTCCATGATTGCTTTTCATTAAGGAAACAGTATGCGGGATGTGCCACAGAATCACCAAAACTTCATTGGGGGTGCCGGGGGTGTTAGCACTTTGCCCCTGCCATGATTCCAATCCCATGTGCCTCCCATCTGCTATTATCTTCCACTGAAAGCAATGGAAGCTTTTTTCCATTAAATACAGCACTGTGGGGGCCACAACTCAGGAACCTGAGTTCCTCACCTGTCCTGTCATACTCATTGGAGAAATTAGCCTCCTATGCCTGTTACTACAGGGAGAGACTAGAGCAGCAATTTTCATCTCACAACATACTGAGAAGTCACTAAAATTGTCAAGGCACACCATCAGATTCTTGACAATTGACAAGGCACACCACACTGCTGGCTGGGGTCTCACATCCCCCAATGGCCCTGCTAATAACTGACCCTCCACCAAAACTCCTGCAACACATCTGCTGACTGTGATGTGGCACAGTGGTCGAAAATCACTGGACTAGAGCTTGTGGCAGCAACTGTTCAGCCTCCCCTGTAATTGCACAACCATTCAGAAACTGGGTGGAGCATGTATGCAATCACCCTCCTCCCACTTGCCCCGGCAAGTGCCTCCCAGGTAGGGTGACCAGACAACCTCTTTTTCCAGGACATGTTCTTTTTTTTTGGCCTTGTGTCCTGGAAAGGAACTTTAATGTCCTCCTTTTCCCTGTGAGTGGACCCCTCCAGGCAATACATAGCCTTCTTGTAATTATTAAATGTAATAAAATATACGTAATATAGATTTAAATTTAATAATAAGTAATACAGTGTTTAAATTAACCAATGAAATCAATATTTGAGTGTTTTTAGCTTTTATTTTGTTGTGTCCTACATTTTTCTTGAATGTCCTATGTTTTGGGGTATCTTGTCCTCTTTTGCAGTTATGACATCTGGTCATCCTGCTCCCAGGCCATTCTTCACCACATGTCATTGGCATAACTGGGATCAGAACCGTGATGGATAGCGAAGTACTAAAGTTCCTCAGCTCCTCCCCCCTTGCAATACTTCCTAAACAAAAACCAATAATGTAAGTGAAAATAATGTCTAGTTTGAGCCTTAGACAAAGAAGATGTGAGTCCTTCAAATCCCCACTCAGCCATGATACTTTCCAGATGGCCTTTGGCCAATCACACTCTTTCACCCACTCATAGGATCTGTTGTTGGCAACCTTCAGTTTCGGAAGACTATGGTATCGCGCTCTGGATGGTGGTTCTGGCACAGCGTCTAGTGTGGCTGAAAAGGCCGATTCGGGAGTGACAATCCCTTCCACACTGGGAGCAAGTGTAGTGTGTCCCTGGTCTGCCCCCCTGGCTATGGGCCTTCCTTCTTTGCCTCTGACTGTTGGCCAAGTGTCTCTTCAAACTGGGAAAGGCCCTGCTGCACAGCCTGCCTCCAAGCGGGCCGCTCAGAGGCCAGGGTTTCCCACCTGTTGAGGTCCACTCCTAAGGCCTTCAGATCCCTCTTGCAGATGTCCTTGTATCGCAGCTGCGGTCTACCTGTAGGACGCTTTCCTTGCATGAGTTCTCCATAGAGGAGATCCTTTGGGATCCGGCCATCAACCATTCTCACAACATGACCAAGCCAACGCAGGCGTCTCTGTTTCAGCAGTGCATACATGCTAGGGATTCCAGCACGTTCCCGGACTGTGTTGTTTGGAACTTTGTCCTGCCAGGTGATGCCTGGCAGCGCATGTGGAATGCATTCAGTTTCCTCTCCTGTTGTGAGCGAAGAGTCCATTACTCGCTGCAGTACAGAAGTGTACTCAGGACGCAAGCTCTGTAGACCTGGATCTTGGTATGTTCCGTCAGCTTCTTGTTGGACCAGACTCTCTTTGTGAGTCTGGAAAACGTGGTAGCTGCTTTACCGATGTGTTTGTTTAGCTCGGTATCGAGAGAAAGAGTGTTGGAGATCGTTGAGCCAAGGTACACAAAGTCATGGACAACCTCCAGTTCATGCGCAGAGATTGTAATGCAGGGTGGTGAGTCCACATCCTGAACCATGTGTTTTATGAACCACATCCTGAACCACATCCTGAACCACATCCTGAATCCTGTGTTTTCTTAAGGCTGATCGTCAGTCCAAAATCTTGGCAGGCCTTGCTAAAACGATCCATGAGCTGCTGGAGATCTTTGGCAGAGTGGGTAGTGACAGCTGCATTGTCGGCAAAGAGGAAGTCACGCAGACATTTCAGCTGAACTTTGGACTTTGCTCTCAGTCTGGAGAGGTTGAAGAGCTTTCCGTCTGATCTGGTCCGGAGATAGATGCCTTCTGTTGCGGTTCCAAAGGCATGCTTCAGCAGGACAGCGAAGAAAATCCCAAACAAGGTTGGCGCAAGAACACAGCCCTGCTTCACTCCGCTTCGGATGTCAAAGGGGTCTGATGTGGAGCCATCGAAGACAACAGTGCCTTTCATGTCCTTGTGGAAAGATCTGATGATGCTGAGGAGCCTGGGTGGACATCCAATCTTGGGGAGAATCTTGAAGAGGCCGTCCCTGCTGACCAGGTCGAAAGCCTTCGTGAGATCTGTGAAGGCTATAAAGAGTGGCTGTCATTGTTCCCTGCATTTCTCCTGCAGTTGTCTAAGAGAGAATACCATATCAGTGGTGGACCTGTTGGCTCGGAATCCGCACTGCAATTCTGGATAGATGCTCTCTGCAAGTACCTGGAGCCTCTTTAGTGCAACTCGGGCAAACAGCTTTCATAGGATCATTGTGAGATAAAAAGCAGCAATGGGAACAAATATGCTTCCTAGAGAGCACTGGAGAAAGGTCAAGATGAGACTGTAATAGAAAGTTTGATAAAGTCCTCAAAATTACAGATGCCAGAGTTCAGTCAGGTTTAAAGGCTGTGCTGACCGTCCTTTTCCTAAAACCGGATCACATGGGGTGATTATGACATCTCTGCACCAAGGAAAGTCATTCTGAACATGCTTAAAGGCACCCTATTCATCTACGTTGTCCATGGTTGAACACTGCTGCTGAAAACATGTCCTATTTTGAAGCCTGGCTCAAACGGAGGCCTGAGTTTGCAGTGGTTTCTCTCCATATTTACTCTCACAGTGCTAGGAATTTTTAAAATATATGTTTCATTACTTTCTTCCCCTCAGAGACAGTCATCCGTATTTTTAACTCCCCCTTTCTTTTTGGAATTTGTGATTTTTGGTTTTCTTCCATTCTGTGGAGGTCAAGTGTCACCTTTATTCTTATCCTCAAAGGAAGAAGAGGTTTTGCTGACCCATTTTAGTAATTTGAGGCACTTCCAATGAGACAATGTGCAAGTGACTCACAGTTTTAAGGTGAATCCCAACCAGCAATCCAGAAATGGGTAATCCAGTCAGTGTTTCGACTTTGCTCCTCTACACTGTGGACAGTCTATCAATCTCTCTCTTTTGTGACCATATTTCTACCCCTGCCTGTGCTCATTTTGATGTCCATGTTGCAGTCTGCACTGCCATCTATTAGAGCTGCCTTGTGCACCATGAACCTACCTGGGCTTCAATTCTGCCACAGGAGTCCTGATCTGTAGCTTGCATTGCCAGAAATTTGGTTGGTGGGGATCACAAACAGATAGGTCTTTCAGTAATGACACCACAATTGTAGAATTCTATCCCTAGAAAAATCTGGTTCTATCTTTGGCTTTCTTCAGGCAGTAACTTAAAACATTCCTGATCCAGAAGATTTTTACTCTGTGTGTTAATGTAGTGGTTCCCAAACTGTGGGTCATGACCCACCAGTGGATTATGAGCTGATTTTTGATGGATCACAAAGACCTGGGTCTCACTGCTGGCTTCTGCTTTCACTGATGAATGACAAAAACATGACACAGTGAGCCGGCCAAAGACAGATGAGCAAAGACTTGGGTGGCAGCAAGAGGCAGACAGTGGTGAGTCCCAGGCCTCATACAAACTGAAATATATGGGTCACAACAGATTGTGTTAAAAATTGGGTTGCAATCCTAAATCATTTGGATATTACAATTTGTAATAATGTTTTGAGCATTGCTTATTTAGGGCCCAATCCTATCGAACTTTCCACTGCTGGTGCAGCCACAATGCAGCCCCGAGGTAAGGGAACAAATGTCCCCATACCTTGTGGGAGCCTCTGTGACTGCCACCCCACCACAGGATGCAGTGCATACTCCACTGGCACAGCTACACCGGCACAGGAAAATTGGATAGGATTGGGCCCTTACTCTTCTAACTGTTCTAATTTGGTTGTTTTAGGGTTCAATCCTAACCCCTTATGTCAGTGCTTGCCAGCACTGACATAAGGGCAATGCAGCTCCGAGGTAAGGGAACAAACATTCCCTTAATTTGAGGAGGCCTCCGTGAGTGACACCCAACTGCAGGATGCAGCACATGTCCCATTGGCTGTGCCAGTGCTGGAAAGCACTGACATAAGGGGTTAGGATTGCACCCTTAATTTATTTTTTATTCTGTATGCTGTGTTGGTGTTATAGGTAGCAAGTTGGGGTACATGAAATTGAAATACATAATAAATATATATTTGCATGTTGTTCCTTGTGTGTCAAAAAAAACTAACATCCCATATAAATGCCAATCTCATCAATAAAGATTGCATAAAGCACAACATGTTAATCTTAACCTTAACAACAACATATAATTCTAATTCTACCATTCTTATATCTACAATCAATGACATTTTTGAATATAGCATTATTTCTCCATAACGTGGCATTATTTCTCCAGATCACGGTGTATCTGTGTCATCCAGATCACAGACTGTCAACAGCACAAGAATGTAAAGCTTATATCGCCACCTTGTGTTGGCTGGACAAAATAACAGGCCTTTTTATCCTCAATATGTACCACTAGCTACGCAATATCTTTGAGGGGACATTCTGTTAAAAAAAAAACTAAGATGTTGAATTGTATTTCTCTGTCATCCTTTACTGCTTTTAGCTAAAGAAGTGGCAGTTTCAAGATTCAGCACACTTTTAATAATGCAATGAGCTTCACTTCTGTGCACTCTTGGTATCATGGTGTGCATAGAGTACCTTCAAGGTGCATTCAGGGGTAGGAACCGCCTTCACAAATGTATCAAAGCAGGGATGAGCAGTTGGAGTCCCAGGGCAAATCTGGCCTCTCCATTATCACCAGGGTAGTGACAGTCAAGAGAAATGTGTAGGAAGTACTTGACTTTCTCCCAGACCACTTTGGTGATTTGGGGATCTAAAGGGCAGTGGCGTTCCTGGCCACTGCCTTGCCTGAGGCACAACCCCAGGGGTGCTGCCCCCCACCTGGTGGTGCTGCCCCCAGTGCCTGCTGCCTCCACCCCGGGTGTTCTGAGGGCCAGTGAGGACAGTGACGTTCCTGGCCACTGTCCCGCCTAGGGCACATCCCCAGAAGTGCTGCCTTCCACCTAGCAATGCCGCCCCTGGTGCCTGCTGCCTCCACCCTTGGAGTTCTGAGGGCCAGGGAGGCCGTGCGCAACCTCCCCAGTCCTCAGAAGGCCTTGGAAGGCCTTCTGGAGGCCAAAAATAGTCATTTCTGATTTTCAGATGTCAATTTTCAGCCTGCAGAAGGTCTTATAAGGTCACGTGTATCTGAACCAGTGCGAGATAGAATTTGGCACTGCTTTGGATGCCACATTTGCTTGTGGAGGTCCTGTTTCTAAACTGTAAAAATCCAGCAAGGGAATATTATGTCCTGTGGTAACATGACCATTAAAGAATCAAATATGAAAAACTTTTCCACTTTTGGGCTTTTTTTCCCTTGTGCCTTTCAGTTTCTAAGCAGGCTGGCTTGGCTGCAATAAAAAGTGCACATGAGAATGTCTCCTAAAACTCTAATCTACAAATATCTGTTCTTGAATGTAGACCACATGCTGCCTGCATCCAGCAGAGACGGCTGGAAATGGCCTCTGCACAAGTGACCCAGTGCAGTTGGAAGGTGTTACAAACTGTTCCCCTGAGGGAGGTTGGCCTTTCCCTTTTTCACAGGCTGACTAAAAGCTACTCTTCAAAGTTCCCTCAGGAACTGCTATCAACCCTTTATAGACTGCTTGTGCCCTGCAGGTGAATGGCTCAGGTAAGGCAGTTCCCCCCCCCCACACACGCACACCCCCATCTCTCACAGTACTGGATTTTTTCAACCTTCCTAGTATGCACTCGTGTGGAGCAGGATCTTGACACAACAACCAAACACACACAGGTTTATTAGTAAATGGAACACCAGCAACAAACACTGCAACCAATGATGGGGTAATCATCCCTACTGGGGCCCCTGGGAAGCTGTGGGTCTCTGGTACACCCATCGGTGGGGCCACCCTCTGATGCCACCCCTGAAAGGAAGTCAGTGTTAGAGATAGCTAATAATCAATATGTGTCCAAAGCAAAAGTCTTTATCACAGTAAGGATTACTTGCCTTAGATCAGTGATATCTTACCGCCGAATCCTCCCCCCCATGCCTGAAAGCCCTATATGGGCTACTCAAATCTTCACCAGCTGTGGTTATCCTGACATAATGTTCCCTTATCCTGAGAAGACCTACGGCCATTGCCCTGGCCCACCAGTATACAGTGGTGGCCGTTTTAGTGTCGTCGTACTACGGGGTAGGTGAGCATCATAGGATTAGGCTGTTAATCTATTTTCCTTGCAAGCAGCTTTCTGCATTGGTTACATTGATTTTATAGGGGGAGGAGAAGGATAGCAAATGGATAGGCCTAACTAGCAATGGGATTGAACTAGATGACCTGTTGGCCAGCTTCTGTGACTGTAATTTATAAAAGGTTACTGAAGCCTCTTTCTAGCATAAGGCAGAAACAGATGGAAGATCTATTAGCGCAGAATTTATTTTCTCCAGAGCAAAAGGAAACTTAAGGTTTTATTACTACGCTTGGCTTCCAGGACTCAACTATGGAAGTGTGCAGAATGAATGTTTCCATTCCCTTAATGAAAATGCACACCCAAATTCATTTCCATTGCAGTGCTTGCAACCTTTGTTTGGCATTTCTAGTTCTTGCTACTTATATAGGGCCAGCTAGGTTCCACACGCAGGGCCAGCTAGGCAGGCGGAGATCAGGGGTCTCAATGCGTGGATGAGACGGTGGTGTAGGGAGGAGGGGTTTAGGTTTGTTAGGCAGTGGGGAACGTTTTGGGTCAAGCGGGGCCTGTACAAGAGGGACGGGCTTCCTTGAACCAGAATGGAACCAGACTGCTGGCGCATAACATTAAAAAGGTGGCAGAGAAGCTTTTAAACTGACCCCTGGAGGAAGGCTGACAGGAGCCCAGGGGCATCCAGTTCGGGACTCCTCATCCTTATGGGACGAGGATGGGGAGGTTAGAGAACAACAAGGCAAAGGCAGAGTAGGAGAAGAAATTGGGAAAGGTAGCGTGATGGGATGTGATAGATGGTTTGGCACAATGAGAGGATGCAGGGACAAAGGAGCGAATAAGCAGCCCATCCTGGGGCATTCCATGTACAAATGCTTTTATGCAAATGCCCGAAGTCTCTGAGCAAAGATTGGAGAACTGGAATGTCTAGTGACTGGGGAAAACATTGACATAGTGGGCATAACGGAAACCTGGTGGAATGTGGAGAATCAGTGGGATACCGCAATCCCGGGCTATAAACTCTACAAGAGGGACAGGGAGGGGCGTGTTGGAGGTGGGGTGGCTGTTTATGTTAAGGAGGGGATAGAATCCAGCAAAATAGAGATTGAAGGTGGGTCCGACTCCACCGTAGAATCTCTGTGGGTTAAATTACCAGGCCTGAGGAGCGATGTAATACTGGGGGCATACTATCGTCCTCCAGATCAGAAACAGGAATGGGACCTTGAAATGAGGAAACAGATCAGGGAAGTGTCAAGGAGGGACAGGGTTGTAATCATGGGGGACTTCAATTATCCTCATATAGACTGGGTCAATTTGTGTTCTGGTCACGAAAAGGAGACCAGATTCCTTGACATACTAAATGACTGTGCCTTAGAGCAGCTAGTCACGGATCCCACCAGAGGACAGGTGACTTTGGATTTAATATTGTGTGGTACTCAGGACCTGGTTAGAGATATCAATGTTACGGAGCCATTGGGGAACAGTGATCATGCTGCCATCCGTTTTGACATGCATGTCGGTGGAAGAGCACCAGGCAAATCTCTCACAAAAACCCTTGACTTCCGACGGGCGGACTTCCCTCAAATGAGGAGGCTGGTTAGAAGGAGGATGAAAGGAAAGGCAAAAAGAGTTCAATCTCTCCAGAGTGCATGGAGGCTGCTTAAAACAACAGTAACAGAGGCCCAGCAGAAGTGTATACGGCAAAGGAAGAAGGACTCGACTAAGTCCAGGAGGGTGCCCGCATGGCTAACACGCCAAGTTAGAGAAGCCGTAAAGGGCAAGGAAGCTTCCTTACATAAATGGAAGTCTTGCCCTAATGACAGGAATAAAAAGGAACATAAACTGTGGCAAAAGAAATGTAAGACGGTGATATGAGAGGCCAAGAGAGACTATGAGGAACGCATGGCCAGCAACATTAAGGGGAATAATAAAAGCTTCTTCAAATATGTTAGAAGCAGGAAACCTGCCAGAGAAGCGGTTGGCCCTCTGGATGGTGAGGGAGGGAAAGGGGAGATAAAAGGAGACTTAGAGATGGCAGAGAAATTGAATGAGTTCTTTGCATTTGTCTTCACGGCAGAAGACCTCCGAAGATACCGCTGCCTGAACGGCCCCTCCTGACCAAGGAATTAAGTCAGATAGAGGTTAAAAGAGAAGATGCTTCAGACCTAATTGATAAGTTAAAGATCAATAAGTCACCAGGCCCTGATGGCATCCACCCAAGTGTTATTAAGGAATTGAAGAATGAAGTTGCTGAGCGCTTGACTAAAATATGCAACTTGTCCCTCAAAACGGCCACAGTGCCAGAGGATTGGAGGATAGCAAATGTTACACTGATCTTTAAAAAGGGAAGGAAGGGGGACCCGGGAAACTATAGGCTGGTCAGCCTAACATCTATACCGGGTAAGATGGTGGAATGCCTCATCAAAGATAGAATCTTAAAACACATAGATGAACAAGCCTTGTTGAGGGAGAATCAGCATGGCTTCTGTAAGGGTAAGTCTTGCCTCGCAAACCTTTTAGAATTCTTTGAAAAGGTTAACAAGCATGTGGATGCGGGAGAATCCGTGAACATTATATATCTGGACTTTCAGAAGGTGTTCAACACGGTCCTTCACCAAAGGCTACTGAAAAATCTCCACAGTCAGGGAATTAGAGGACAGGTCCTCTCATGGATTGAGACCTGGTTGAAGACCAGGAAACAGAGAGTGAGTGTCAATGAGCAATTTTCACAATGGAGAGAGGTGAAAGGCGTTGTGCTCCAAGGATCTGTCCTGGGACCGGTGCTTTTCAACCTCTTCATAAATGACCTAGAGACAGGTGTGAGCAGTGAGCTGTCTAAGTTTGCAGACGACACCAAACTTTTCTGAGTGGTGAAGACCAGAAGTGATTGTGAGGAGCTCCAGAAGGATCTCTCCAAACTGGCAGAATGGGTAGAAAAATGGCAGATGCGCTTCAATGTCAGTAAGTGTAAAGTCATGCACATTGGGGCAAAAAATCAAAACTTCACATATAGGCTGATGGGTTCTGAGCTGTCTGTGACAGATCAGGAGAGAGCTCTTGGGGTGGTGGTGGACAGCTCAATGAAAGTGTCGACCCAATGTGCGGCGGCAGTGAAGAAAGCCAATTCTATGCTTGGGATCATTAGAAAAGGTATTGAGAACAAAACTGCTAATATTATAATGCCATTGTACAAATCGATGGTAAGGCCACACCTGGAGTATCATGTCCAGTTCTGGTCACCACATCTCAAAAGGATATAGTGGAAATGGAAAAGGTGCAAAAGAGAGTGACTAAGATGATTACTGGGCTGGGGCACCTTCCTTATGAGGAAAGGCTATGGTGTCTGGGCCACTTCAGCCTAGAAAAGAGGTGCCTGAGGGGGGATATGACTGAGACATACAAAATTACACATGGGAAGGATAAAGTAGATACAGAGATGCTCTTTACACTCTCACATAACACCAGAACCAGGGGACATCCACTAAAATTGAGTGTTGGGAGAGTTAGGACAGACAAAAGAAAACTCAGTGTGTGGTTGGTCTGTGGAACTCCTTGCCACAGGATGTGGTGATGGCATCTGGCCTGGACACCTTTAAAAGGGGATTGGGCAAGTTTCTGGAGGAAAAATCCATTACGGGTTACAAGCCATGATGCGTATGTGCAACCTCCTGATTTTAGAAATGGGCTATTTATCAGAATGCCAGGTGCAAGGGAGGGCACCAGGACGCAGGTCTCTTGTTATCTGG
This sequence comes from Tiliqua scincoides, assembly GCF_035046505.1. Lineage (NCBI taxonomy): Eukaryota > Metazoa > Chordata > Lepidosauria > Squamata > Scincidae > Tiliqua > Tiliqua scincoides. The sequence continues at coordinate 36,386,624 of NC_089824.1, read as the reverse complement.
TGTGCTCCCTGGGGCATTTGGTGGGCTGCTGTGAGATACAGGAAGCTGGACTAGATGGGCCTATGGCCTGATCCAGTGGGGCTGTTCTTATGTTTTTATATAGCTGAACTTTGTCCCTCCCACCTCACAGAGACACACCAACTTCTCCTTAAGAAGATGGAGGAAGAGAGTCACAACCCAACCCATTTCTATTCCCCCAAAGCATTGGGGGGAATAGTTTATTAAGGAATCCGAGAGCTACCCATAACAAACTATTGTCTCCAGAATGCATTGGGGTAATAAAAGTACATTGAAAGTAAATTGAAACCATAGTGAAAATGCAGTGCTGGGTAGCCTGAGACTGAGGTACTTAAATATGTTTGTAATAAATTTGTTTTGTACTATATAGGTTGTTTTCTCATGGCCCTGGCCCCCTTAAAGCCTAGGCCCTGGGGATTTTGCCCCCACTTCTCCCCTTCTCCCCCCAGACCTGATTGCAAAGTACATGCCCTATCACTGAACTTTAGTGTCTCGTGGATAATGGTTAGCATTAAAAACCATCTGGGACTAGGCTATCTGAAGAATCATCTCTCCTCACATCAGCCCACCCACTTTGATCAATATTTGAAACCCTGTTCCCCTCTTGACCTGAAGTTCCCCCTTGACCTGAAGTTCATTTACAGGGGATATGTGACAGGGTCTTTTTGGTTACAACCCCCAGGTTCTGGAATTCCCTCCCCCTGGAAGTTTGGCTAGTCCTGTTTACTTAAAATTATTTTATTTGAATGGGCATTTACTGTCTTAAATAGTACCCCAGGCCCGTGCTGTGTTGATTTAAGTTCCTTTCATTTTTATTGACTTCTCAGTTCAGTAAGAAGTTCATGTGATTGTCTTTGAGGCTTTGAGAATATTTTACATATGGATTTTAATGACTTTATGAAAAGATTTATGTGCATTTTAATTGTTGTAAGTTGAGGAGACACAAAGGCAGGGCAGAAGTTCTTGGATAACATTAAAAAATAAACAAATTCGTTTAGTGCTTCCTGGCTCTGTGAAGATAATACTTCATTTGTATTGTCTTGGTGCTATCCTTACAACTGTTTGGTGAGTGAATATTATTATCCTCATATTGCAGCTGGAAAACTGAGGACACAATCCTATGCGTGTCTACTCAGAAGCAAGTCCCATTTGTCAGTGGGGCTTACTCCCAGATAAGTGTAGCTATGATTACAGCCTGAGGCTGAGAGGGAATGGCTTGCCTAAGGCCAGCTAGTTTGTTCAGGATAGAGGTGAGATTCATTCTGCTAAAGTCCCAAGTCACAGCTCAGTCTCCTAGCTGCTATGCAACACCAGTTCTGGTTGTGACTGCTTCATTATCCCTGAAGGAAGAACATCTTTAGAGTCACTTCTTTCTCAGAAGAAAGAAAGTGGGTGCAATCACATATTGCTCACTTGCCTGCCTTTTGATAATTCATTGTGCATAAGCTGTGCTGTGCTACAAAATCAAGGCCAGTAGCCAAACTACCGGCCACACCAAACTACTAGAGGCTGCACCAAACTACTGGAATCAGCCATGTATCAGAATCAGCCGAATATCTTTGCACAAACTATAGTGATTAATCAGCCACCAGGTAAACATGGCAAATGAAGCTGGTGACTGCCCCATGGGGCATAAACACAGTTACCACTGAACTGTTGGGTTCTTAAAGGGCCAGAGAGAGACCAGACCGGGAAGGAATCCAGCTGGAATGAGGAGTTCTATGAAAGACTAGAACTATTCAATTGTAAAAATCCCTACAGGGGTTTAGAACAGCCTGCCTATGTAAACCGCCTTGGATTAATGTCTGAGGAGAAATCTGAGGACCAAAGAAAGGCGGTATATAAATATCTGTATAAAATAAATAAATAAATAAATAAATGGGCTGAAAGAGGCAGAACGTTTCATAGATTTGCTTAGCATATACAACCTTCTTTCACCTCAAAGATTGTGTATACCTCTGGGACCTTTGACCTGTGTGGTTTGACCCTGGGAAGGTTATTGAAAGTTAAGTTCCATTAACCCATTTCTGCCCACCCCACAGGTGTACACATTTGATCCCTGTTGCATATATGCAATGTTGGGCAGAAACGGCTTTTAAGTTAGTGGGACTTATTCTGTAGTTAGCATGAATAAAATTCCAGTCTGCCTCACTGAATTCAGTGGGGTCTACTGCCAAGTAACCAATGCTCAGGATCTTCCTGCCAACCTATGCACACTGAAGTAAGGCTCAGTGATGCTTAAGATCTGGCTCCACCAGTTCACTACCATATTTCACTGTTCACTTTTTTCCTCTTCATCTCCTCATTGGACGTATTATAAACAGGTGATAAAAAATGTGACTGACAGAAGCTGCCACAGATGGCAGTTTTCAAATGCATTATTTCCATTCCAGTGTGCAAGCTAGTGATGGGTTTCTGGGAAGCATTAACAAAGCAGCCCGGCGGGCGATGGAAGAAAGCTGGCATGTCGTTTCCCAGATTGCCCGCTAGATGGCATGGCGAGGTCTCTGAATACCCAGGAAGCCTGGGCATTATTGTGTATGCCTCTGGACCCTTTCGCTTCCTCAGCTCAGCTGTCACACTTGAACTTACTGCTTTGAGGCTGATGAACTGCCTTGTGACATTCGAAGTCCATGTATTGAAGACATTGAGACGAGCTCTTCCCCTCCCCCCAGCAGCTGCCAATGACAGAAAATACGGGCAAACCATGCTTTCCAATAGATCAGCTATTTTCAATCTTTTTCATCTCATGGCATACTGACAAGGTGTAAAAATTGTCAAGGCACACCAGCAGTTTTTTTACAAACCACACCGGGCTACTGGCATTGGGATCACATCCCCCAATGGCCCTATTAAGAAATGGTCTACCCCCCAAACTCCCATGGCACACCCGTGGACCATTTGCAACACACCAGTGTGCCAAGTTGAAAATCATTGCAATAGATTTTAGTTACAAGGCTTTTGTAAAAGTCTCTGGAGAAGGAATTTCTCCCCATCCTTTCTACAGTGTTTTTGTAGCCAGCATTCAAATCGTATCCAAATATCAACTCACTTTGGCCTGGAAATAAGTTCTACACTGCTGTTGAGATGGATGCTTTCACATAAGCGTTCACACACATGAATCACCAACTCAGTGACCATGGAAGGCCTTTGATCTGCTTTACTTGGAAGTAAGCTCCAATCAAATGAGAGGTCTCTTACTCCCAGGAAAGGTTGTGATGTGGAGCACACTCCACTCAAACCAATCAGATTCACTTGCAAGTACAGTACATACTGGGGCTTTATTCCCCCCCTACAAATTACCCAAGGGGGTGTGTGCGGAATTCTGGTCTGTAGTTATAGAGACTGCGAATGGGAATTGTGGATTTGACTACTCCAAGGTTACACACCAGACTGCAATGCAGGCAAGGCCCAACATTAGGTATAGTAATTGTCTTCTTGGGGCTGTGTTTTAATTTGGGTGACAGCCTTCAGAAATTGGCTTCCACCCCTACAGGCTGAAAGAGTCCCAGGATTCAGCTCTCAGAGGACCTCTTCAGCCTTCGAGTAAGGAATGCGTAAAACAAGCGCAAGCAGCTGGCTTGAGAATGAGCTGCAGTGAGCTTCTCAGCTGGGCTCCTCCTAACTGCGCCTGCTGGGAAGTGCAACTTGAGCTCAATGGGAGCACTTCCTCCCTAAACACGCCAAGAATTTACTGAGAGCATTTGACTCAGCCAGAATAGATCACCGCTGGGGCTGCTCCAAAGCGATCCAGGTCCTGGGCCGTCCGAGGGAGAATCTTGAGAAGCAGAGCGTGTGTGTTTCCGGGTTAAGGAGAAAGACACTACTATAGGTTGCAAGCAGGGCACTGGGGGCCAACTCCAGCCAGCCTCGCTTGGGTAAAGGGCGTGATCCGGTTGCCCACAGATCGTTGCCAAGGCACCACCCGCTCCTTTGCATTACGCCTTGAACCAACCGGCTCCTGTCTCCAGGGTGGTTTATTGACCCCCTGCTATAAATGGTCGTAAAATCAGCCACGGTCGCCTGCAGCCGGGACATTAATCCTCGCTTCAGGAGATTACGGGTCCCGATCCTGCAGGTTCAGGGAGTTATTTTCTGAGAGAGAGAGAGAGAGAGAGAGAGAGAGAGAGAGAGAGAGAGAACTCAGCCTCTGGCCAAGAACAGCCCCAGTGCTTGTACCTAGTGCTTGTGGGATGGGGTGGCCCATGGGATGGGGTGGCCCACTGACTCTCAGGTCACCCTATCAACAAGAGTGGGCAAAGGCACCCAGGTGCGGCCAGATGCTGTCCACGTTTACTCACAAGTAAGCTCCCTCCCCCAGTTCACAAGGCGCCCAAGGAAGCATTTAGGCTGAGCTTAAATCTAGGAAGGGGGATTTTAGGGTACAGATGAGACAGTGTAGTAGGGGGAAAACAAAATGTGCTTGATGAGGTCCCTCCTTCATGGCAACTGGGTGCCAGCCGGGTCTTGAAGACCCTGAACAAGCCCTGACTTGCCACCTACACGATGATGATGATCAATAATTATAATAGTTATCTATCACTGTTACTATTAGTGATCTATCACAAGACGCGATTGTAAGGACAATCGCAATGGAGGCGGGGACGAAATGCGCACCGTCAGTGATCAAAGGGGGAGCACATTAAGGCTGCTATCCTACCCACACTTTCCTGGGAGTAAGCCCCATTGAACACAATGGAACTTACTTCTGAGTAGACATGCCTAGGCGGGTGCCGCCAGTCCAGAAGGGCTCTTATTTACGTGTTCAGAATAAGGTCTCTAACAGAGGTAGGGGGTCGCCTCTGGCCGTTCACAAGTGATTTGGGAGTGGGGTGCCCCTCAGCCTCGTCACCCCCAACAAACTAGAAGTGGCTGTTCCAGGCAGAACTCCATGAGCTTCTCGTTCAACCCGAAACGAGGAATGGCTCACCAGAAGGTTTCAGTCCCCAAAGCCGCGCAGAGTCGGAGTAGCCACGGTTCCATGGGGTGGTTCTTAATCCGGAGTACGCGCGAACCCCAAAGGATGCGATGGGGCTCGGTGGCCATCCAAACGTAGCAACGCGCTTCAGGAAGCGCTCCAGCCCTCCGGAAAGATGGAAAATGCGCCGGGGTGACGCTCGCTGTGTAGTATTTCGGATGGATTGGGGTTTCTTGTTGGGCCACTTCGTTTCAGGGCGCTCCTGATGGTCCAGAGAAGTGTGTTCAGGGAACCGGGACGGAGTGGCAGGGCGAGAAAAGGGTCTGGCTTGGCAGGTAGGCCCCTGGGGGCTAACTTCCAAGGAAACCTCCTTGATTGCAAAGGGGAGGTTTGCTCACCACTGCATTCCACAGATGTGTGCAGCCAGGTGATCTTGTGAACTCATAGACACGCATCCGTGCGCTGATTGTCCAGGAGTTCCATCACGCCTCATTAATGTTGCTGGAGTCCAACCTGCTCAGTCCTGGGCGGCTTCGCTTCCTGCCGTGACAGCTGAGAAAGCACCCGCTGTGACACGTAACTAAGGCGCATTCTGACGATTCTGCATTCTTGCAGCCCACCTGGCGAACTGGCAACCTCCCCTTAGCCATCTGTGGAACTCAGGCTGTCATGCACCTGGGGGAAAAAAAGCCTAGTGTGGGATTTTCAGGGGCTGAGGCTTCAATCCGATACTCACTTTCCTGGGAGTAAGCTCCATTGAGTGTAATTGAACTTACTTCTGAGTAGACAGGCCTAGGTTTGGGCTCTGAGGTCTGCGCAGCGCGCTAGCCCAGTTTAAGGCTGCGATCCTATACCCACCTAACTGGGAGTAAGTCCCATTGAATTCAATGGGGCTAACTTCTGAGTAACCCTGCCTAGGATTGCGCTCTCACGGAGCTTCACAAACCACTTCACGAAGAGGATGCGTTTGATCTGAAACCGGTTTGGACAGCAGGGAAAGCAAGTACCAGTGAACGAAATCGATTTCGGGTCGGCGTGTCATTCGGTCCCACGGAAGGCAATGCCACTGGCGTCCCGATCCTAAGCATGTTGGATCACGCTTGCGAGCATGTTCTAGCAATGGGACAACCGTCAAGGAACGCGGCTTAGGAATGAATCGGCTCAGTGGTTGCCCAAAGTATTTAACTGAGAGCCCAATCCTATGCCTGTCTACTCAGAAGTGAGTCCCATTGTAGTCAGGGAGGCTTACTCCTAGGAAAGTGTGGACAGGATTGCAGCCTGAGTCGCAGGGAGGTTAAGAAATACGGTGGCCATCGGTCCCCTCTTCCCTGGACAGTGAACTTCGGGTTTGCGAGGCAGGCAGAAATCAAACCGGAAAAGATGTCGCGGTGGGGAGTGTAGGAACGGGCCGAGCTTTACCTGGTGAGCTTCTGCTTGTCTTAGAAAGCCTCTAAAACGGTCGATGCTTTTGTAGGCAGCTTTTTAACGTGCCAGGAACCGGGGGACAAACTCACAGAGGGAGACACCACTCGGTTGAGGCCGAACTCACTTCGCTGGAATATAAATTCTATTGCTGGGAATGGACAAGGGGGGGGGGGGGCTTTCAAGAAGAAGCAAGTCCCGGACCAGCAATGGCCTGTCTCAGCATATTTCTGGGGGGGGGGGGGGTGTGAGGAAGATCCCAGAACCCCATTGATATTTGTGGGATTTCCTTCCGAGTGAATAGGATCGCAGACTCCTGCGTCTTTTACTAAACAGGATGAGATTTAATGCGACAACCTGAGCAGTAATAAATGTCTCTGAGCATGTGCAAAATTCCCAAGTCGCTGATTAATCCCGCGGCCCCGTCTTCGTATCAGGGGCAGCATGTTTGCCAAGCTTGGCAAACAAAGGTGCCGGGCAGCTCTTTGACAGAAGCTGTCTTACGTGCAGGGAGAGAGCAGTGAGTCCTACTTGCGAGTAAACCTGGTAGGCTTGAGAGAAATTTCAGCAGCGCCCTTTCATCCCAGCGATGTCTGCAAAACAATATTTTGAGCGATCTCTGCGTCAACCAAGAATTCCTTGATCTGGAACGAAACCCATTTTCAGAAGTGTAGGTCTTGATCCCCTTGGGGGGGGGAAAGGGGGGATGTAGGGGGTTTACTTCTCCACTACATGATAGTGCGTTAAGGATCGTTACCAGTAAATGCGCTGGGTTTACTTGCAGCCGTTTAGCAACTCGGTGTAAATTAATTCGGAAGTCAATCCTACAATGAAAGAAGTTCAGTCTTCTGAACGCCCCCGCCCCCCGATCCTGCAGGGGATCGTCGCCCTAGTGACTTAAGTTAGCGGCAGCATCTTGTGGAAGGAGAATTGAGAGGGCGGTGGGGAAATATTTTGATTCTAGCAGGACTTCGTCGGGCCAGATGTAGGTCCCCTCCCCCATTAATGTCCAGCCCCTTAGAGGCGACGATTCTCTTACAAGCAATTCTCAATGGAGGTTTAGTGAGAGAAACGGGATCTCCAGCTTTTGTTCATCTTTTTAAAGTAGAAGAGCCAGTTTGGGGTTTAATTTTTTTTTTTTTTTTAAAGCCAATTGCTGCCATTGGACCCGACTAAGCATCCCTGTGATGTAAGCCAGGATACAAGGCACCCCACCGATAATCACAAAATAAATCCCTGCTGCTGGAAGGAGGAGGAGGAGGTGGGTGGGGGAAACCCGAGACTATCAAATAGCTGTCTCCTCGTCTCTAGATCTGCTTAATTCCTGCTACCTCTTCTTCCACAGGCTTATTCTGGGTCTATTCGACACGAAACGGCTGTTTGCCCCGAGTCAGATTAGCTGGCCACCTTCCCAGATGCGAAGGGAGGGGAAACTCTGATGAGGAATTCTGTGGGACCCCAAAGCTGGCATCCTGAGCAGCGCCAGCACAAGTTGGGAACTAGCTCAGGAGAACCAGGTGGTGTTCTTTTCCTGGGCGACTAACAGCCCAAGCCTCTGCATGTCTACTCAGAAGTAAGTCCCACTGTGTTTAATGGGGCTTGCTCCCAGGCAAGTGTGCATAGGATGGCAGCCTTCTTATAGCAGGCAGCAAACATTCTTCTGTAGCAGGGGTGTCAAACATAAGGCTGGTGGACTGAATGCGGTCCCCCCAAAGCCATTTATTCCTCCCCCCTTATAATTGGGCTCTCCCAGCTTCATCATTCGGCTCTATCATATCATGAAAAGATGATCAAGATTTGTGCATTTTTCTCTTCTGTCATTTGCAGCGAGTGAGTTTCTAGGTGGGAACCAAGTGCTCATTTCTGACCATCTGCTTAATGAGGTCACTTTCTGCTTAATGAGGTCACTTCCGGCCCTCAGCATGTGCCATAAATGCTGACTTCAGCCCTCTGTAGGAAAGGAGATTGACATCTCAGACCTGTAGTCAGGATTCTAGAGGTGTATGGGTGACTATTTTTTTCAGGGTGGTATATATACCCGTGGACAAAATTAAAGGATAAGTAGGGAGAAACATCAAAGATGCGAGGGTGGACAAACTGCTGACTCAGGGTGGGCAGTGCCTACTCTGGTCCCCCTCTAGCTATGGTCCTGACGCCCATTCATCTCTAGGCCTTCTGAGCATTCTGAACAGGTGCCTTTTCTGGGAATCTATCTATCTCATAGCTCTACCAGGTTTGGGCTCCTCCTGAGCTCAGGGCTTTCAGTTCTGGTAAACATGCCTGACTTCGCCTACCATGGAATTGCCATGGGCGGAATGTTGGTCACTTTGAGGTTATTGGGGATTGTCCTCCATGCCAATACCCAGATGTATTGACTTCCACTGTATTTCCTGCCTTCCAACCTTCTGCTCTCAGGACATAAAGCTGGGAGGCCCAGCCATGGGCATGTCACACCCCTGTGCTGAGCACAGGCAGGAGCATAGAAGAGTGGGCATGGACTTCCTGCCCACAGATATGAATGATTATGCAATCCTAGGCATGTCTACTCAGAAGTAAGTCCCATTGTGTTGTATGAGACTTACTCCCAGGAAAGTGTGTATAGCAGTGGTTCTCAAACTTTTTAAGAGACCCCCCCCCAGGCTGCTGCCTAATTTATAAACGAAAAGGGGTGTGGCTATAATGGTGATTGGGCAGCAGTGCTCCCCCCACAAGTAGTAACTTGTTTAACCCTTGCTGCACACAGCCTAATCTGCCCTGTCAGTTTCACAAGCACCCAAAATTGGGTCACAACTCACTGGTGGGTCCCAGATCCACAGTTTGAGAATCACTGGATTGCAGCCTCATAGCCCAATCCTATCCACATTTTCCTGCAGCCCACTGACTCTAATGGGATTTACTTCTGAGTAGACATGCATAGGATTGGGCTGTCAGTCAACTACAGTACAGTACAAGCCTGAAGAGTGACTGGCCATCCTTTCTGGGCTGTCTTCAGATAGCCACTCCTATTCTGGGTCGAGCCCAGATCAGATACTGCCCAAACAAACAGGGTGTTTGTTTGCCACCCCAAGGGACTGAATAGAGCCTATCTACTCTTACGCTACACTTTCCCTCCAGCCCTTGTGATGGTGCAGCCCCATAGCTGAGAGCCTGAAATATGACTCAGCATTTTTCCGGGCTGAAATCTCGCCTCGGCCAAAACTGCGTAAACTCACCACTAGGTGCATTTACAGCACCATGCTAAATGCCGTTTACTAATAAGTAAGTCTCATTCTATTGAATGGGGGAAGTATGTATGATATGGCAGTCTTACGCAAACTTCCCAGTCCCAGCAAATAATATGGAGGTATCAATACAGATCTTGCAGTGTTGTAAAGACTGAGGCTGCACTGCTGTGCACCCTTTCTTGAGAGTAAGTCCCACTGAAGATAATGGGACTTCCTGCTGGGTAGACTCGGATTGGGCTCTGAGTCAAGATAATAATGTTTGAAACGGTTCACACGCTTAGGAAATCGCTGTGCAAATATGAAGTTTTATTAGTAAGGCTGCCAGCTTGGAATTTCGAGGAAGCCTTCAGAAGACCTTTTGGCTAGTTTTCATTGTCACGGGGCAGGATCCTCCATCCAGCCAAAAGTCAGCCCCTCTGAATTGGAAAGGGACAATGAAGACCCTGCCCAGTTCCCCCCTCCCCCATGTAAACCCCACGTGCTTAAACTTGGCTGGATCAATGTCCCCATTCACTGCACCTTCCTAGAGAATCTCAAGATAAAGCTTCATATGGAGGACTGAGAACCCAAGTCTACGCAGGTCTATTCAGAAGTAAGCCCTTTATAGTCAGTGGGGCTTACTCTCCAGTAAGTGTGGATAGGAGTGCCGCCTGAGAGTCCAAGCATATGCATGTCTACTCAGAAGTAAGCCCCATTATAGTCATTGGGGCTTCCTCTCCAGATAGTGTGGATCGGACTGCAGCCTTACAGCCCATAGCTTAACATCTTTATTCGAGAGGAAGCCCCACAGAGACTTGCTCCGCAAATCCAGTGCGCTTCGGAGTGCAGCACTTTTCTCATACGTCCTCCTTAATCTAGCATCATGAAACCACAACCCAACGGGTGAAAGGGGGAAGCATGATTTGGGCCCTGCCTAGTTGCACTCCGGATCTTTTCGAGTGTGTGCGAGCGCTGTCTGGTTTTGTTTCGGTGATCTTCTTCTGCGATCGACACAAGGCGTTTGGAATCATGATCCCCCCCCCCCCCCAGCATTGAACCAGTTGAACGTGGTGGTATTTACTTCTGAGTAAACCATGCGTAAATCAGCCTGGGAAGGCAGCTCATCTGAGAGAAGGAAAACTCTGATCCCAAACCTCCACTGCCTTGTGGCTACATCCAGTTATGGAAAAGGCTTCAGGAATCAACCTCGAGGCAAAATCCGGAGCCGGAGTCCCTGAGGCAGTTCATGGCTGAATACAGTCCCGTTCTGGCAACTCCTGCGACGTGGAACCAACCGTATTGGCCTCTGCCTTTCCATTGGACCATTTCAGCGACGTGGAAAAGGGGGGGGATTTGCTGCACGGGTAACAGCCTATCCTCCATACCTACTTTACCCAGGCTTCGCGCACTGGAGAGGACACTCTGTTCCAGAGCCACCATTCAGAGCGTGACACCATAGTCTTCCGAGACTGAAGTATGCCAACAAGAAAACCATGCGTAGGCTCTCGCAGCACGCCTCGATTGGCCAACTTCAGCCTGCTTGAAGCCTGGCATTCCAAATCCTGTGAACGCTCAAAATTTCCGTTTTGGGCTTCGCTTTTTAGTCCAGGTCCTCATCGCAGGTTCGAGCTGACTTTCTAGGGCTGCAATCCTAGCTAAACTGCCCGGATCAGTGGTTCTCAAACTTTTAAAACCGGGACCCACTTTTTAGAATAACATTCTATTGGGACCAACGGTAAGTGATGTCATTAACCTGGAAGTGATGTCATGGCTGGAAGTGATATCATCAGGCAGGAAAATTTTTAATACCCCCATACAACAAAACCAATCAAGTAGATTAAAAGTTTACAATAAGTATAAAAGTTTATTTAAAATAAAGAACCCTCCTAAACCTCAAAAGCAGTCTGATCTGTTTTAAAAAAATTTCTCCAAACATTCCCAAAGGCTGCAGTTTACACTTATCTGAGAACAAGCCCCATTGACTATTACTGTTAACACATGCCACATCAAGTCTAATAAATTAAATTAATTAAATAATCAAGTCTAATAAATTAAAAAATACACATTGAATGAATGGGACCCACTTAGTGGGTCCTGACCCACAGTTTGAGAAACACTGGCCTAGACAGAAAGTGAGTCCCCCTGAGCAAAGTGGAATTGACTTCCAAGTAAACCTGCACTGACTGGGGCTGTCCAAAAGGAACATAGCTAAGCCTGAACTTGGAATCCAAAGCTTTTGCTAATGATAACAAGCACTGTGGTAGTCAGGGTGGCCAGATGTCATGACCACAGAGGACCAGGCACCCCAGAATGTAGGATATCCAAGAAAAATGTAGGAACTTCCAAGAAAAATAAAAGCTAAAAACACTCGTAGATTGATTTCATGTGGTTAATTTAAACACTATATTACTTATTATTAAATTTAAAACTATACTACACACAATTTATTACATATAATTTATCCACTACAAGAAGGCTCTTGCGCTGCCTTGCAGGGGCAGGCCCACAGGGAAAAGGAGGACATTGATATTCTTTTCCAGGACGTGAGGATCAAAAAGAGGACATGCCCTGGACAAAGAGGACCTCTGGTCACCCTGTGTAGTAGCTGTTTGGAATTTTGAGAAATTTGTTTGGAATTTTGAGAAAGCTGTTTGGAATTTTGAGAAAACTGCACTCTGCACGCGCTCAGAGACATGGTGTTTTCCTATCTCCGGGGGATCCAGCGCAGCACCGGGTCTACAGTGCGCAAGCATCTTTCCCCCTTTTGAGTGGGATGGGGTTCTCATCATCCTCACCATCACAAGCATGGGTAGATGAGAGCGCGGGACAGCCTCTGGGGCGTGCTGGGAGGGAAGGCAGGCAGGCAGCCGGCGGCGACGGCTGGAGCTTTCAGTTTTCCTGGAGGCTCTTGGTTACTGTTTAACATCCCCACCCACGTCTCCGTTTGTTTAGTAAATCGATCAGATGCTGCTGCTGCTGCTCTTGCCCGGTCGCCATTGAGCAGAGTTAACATCCCCTCCAGGGCACATGCTCTCCGGCGCCTGGCCAGGCAAAGGGGGGCCGCGGAGGGCAGGAGGAGGCGCGCAGGGGATGGTGCTGCTCCGGCCGCCGCCAGCGCTCTGAGAGCGACAGGAGAGGGCCCGGGAGGAGCGACCCCGCCCGGCAGGTAAGCCTCAGGCGTGCTGGGAGACCGGGCTGAGCGCTGCCTCCGCCCTTCCTGCCCCGCTCCAGGCCTCCGACCCAGGCTGGGGGGGCCAGGCGCTGGCGAGGCAGCGCAGAGCGCCTGGGGCGAGGGTCACGTGCCTCTCCTGCCTTGTGGGGGCTGCCTGGCCTCTGGGTGGCGCGGGGCCGGCCCGCCAATGGGGTGTGCGCTGCATCCTGGGGTGGGAGGGCAGGGAGGGAGGCGTCCACAACCATTCCCTTGCCCCTGGGCTGCACTGGTGCTGGAAAGTTGGACAGGATCGGGCCCTGAGGCGATCACCAGTGGCTGCTGGCTGAGGAGGGTGTGGGGGCCTTGGAGTACTTTCTTTTCTTGCCTAAGAATCAGCTTGGGCTCTCCTCACCCCTTTCTACAACTGCCAGGGTAGGGGGGGATTTTAGCCTCCTTTCTCCTTCAGTAGGGGTGGTTTTCTTTGTTAAAAACACTTTAAAAACACAAAACACCACCTTTTTGGTGTTAAATATCCAAAGAAAAACACAAAACGCCGCCTTTTTGGTGTCGAATATTGGAATAAAAACACAAAACACCTCCTTTTCGGTGTTGAATATCCAAATAAAATCACAAAACACAGGAAATATGTGAATAAAATCACAAAACACCACCATTTTGGATATCTGAATAAAAACACAAAACACTTCATTTTGGTGCTTAAGATATTTTCTAGAAATTAAAATAGATTACTTTTCCAGTTAGGAATAATACCATGGCTACATCTACTGATACTCTGTTACTGGTATCAGCTGCCTAGTACATTTTAAAAGCAATTATAATTATAATTTTAATAATAATTATAATTTATTAAAATGTTGGAATAAAAACACATAAACACCACAATTTGCTATTTTAATCAAGACATTTTGGAAAAAAAACATCACCCAAAGAACACACCCCTATCCATCAGTTATATTGAAATAACTTTCCACTTCAGTCTCTTGGACAGAAAGAGTCCAACACCCCTCATTTGTTAAAATCATTAACCAGATTGACAACCAGTCAGCTCACCTGACAAGATCAGGAACTCTTTTCTTTCACACCAAGGTGACAAATAAACAAACAACCATTAGGTAGGGAGGAGTCACACAGTTCCATAGAAACAGACTCTGGTTTCAGAATGGCTCTAGTGAGATAGTCAACCAGAAAGCATGATTTGAAACATCTTGGTATTCCTTCTTTGTTCATGGGCTGACAATTTGTTATCTCTGGATTGAAAACAGTGGGAGACAAACTCCAAAAACGTCTGAAGTTCATGCTGTTGAAAGTCCAAGGATTTCATACAAGTGATGAAGTGCAACTTTACACAACACCTATCTTAAGGAATTGGCTTCTGCAAGATGTATTTTGATGCTTTCAAAGGGGATTAGACAAATTTATTGACAGTAGGTCTATTGCTGGCTATTAGTCATGATTTATTTGTTGTATTGATAGCTTCCCTTTATTTTAGTATGGACCTCACCAGTGGTGTGACCAAAACCAAATTGGTAAGTACTGCAGGAACCACAACATTGAGTAAACATCCCTTCCAACTCTCCATCAGAGCCATTTTGGGCAGGGAGTGGCAACATGCAGGTGCTCTCCGAAACAAACAGTGTCTCCTGTGCATTGCCCTTGCTGCTTGGAATGGCTCTGATGGCTAGTGGGTGGAGGTCGCTTATAATGGCATGTTGTGGCACCTGCAGTACTTACCATTTTGTCTCCCTCTAGCTATGCTACTGGACCTCACAGTAGTGTACATCAGGTTCCCAAGCCCTGATCAGGGCCCAGTCTTAATCCAACTTTTCAGCACCAATGCAGCCATGCTAATGGGGTGTGTGCTGCTTCCTGCTATGATTGAGCCCCTAGTCCTGCATAGCTTCACCCAGATGGTTGTGTCATAACCTTCAGACCATGCTCTGAGAACATAAGAACATAAGAACAGCCCCACTGGATCAGGCCATAGGCCCATCTAGTCCAGCTTCCTGTATCTCACAGCAGCCCACCAAATGCCCCAGGGAGCACACCAGATAACAAGAGACCTCATCCTGGTGCCCTCCCTTGCATCTGGCATTCTGACATAGCCCATTTCTAAAATCAGGAGGTTGTAGATACACATCATGGCTTGTAACCTGTAATGGATTTTTCCTCCAGAAACTTGTCCAATCCCCTTTTAAAGGTGTTCAGGCCAGACGCCATCACCACATCCTATGGCAAGGAGGTCCACAGACCAACCACACGCTGAGTAAAGAAATATTTTATTTGTTTGTTCTAACTCTCCCAACACTCAATTTTAGTGGATGTCCCCTGGTTCTGGTGTTATGTGAAAGTGTAAAGAGCATCTCTCTATCCACTCTGTCCATCCCCTGCATAATTTTGTATGACTCAATCATGTCCCCCCTCAGGCGCCTCTTTTCTAGGCTGAAGAGGCCCAAACGCCTCTGAAGATGCGGTCTGGGTGAAGTTTGGGTCTGATCTAAGAGAAATTTCATGTTCTTGATTCAGACCTTTGACTGTGTACACTGCCATGGGAAACATGTAGTATTCATACGCACAGCACCTGCAACTCCTACAACCTTTTCATGTCATTTTGAGGCGAAGGCATTGCAGGGCAAGATGGAGGTATGTGTTCCACCCGCATCCCTTGTGATGTTGTAGCTGTGACAGTCAGCATGCATGCAGATCCATATGCCTTTGTCAATATGGGATTCCTGGATTGCATTCTATGTGAATGGGTCCTGAAATTTTAGTGAATAAACAAGACTGCTCTGTGCTTTCACAAGTTGTAGGTCCTGCAGCTAAATAACTGGCTGGTTAGTTCAAATCACTATGTGAAATTCAGCCCACCCCTGCACAGCACATGACTTCTGGGCTATAATTGCCCGCTTAAGTTTGCCAGGGCATTGTGGTACAGTGATATGTGAAATCACAACTGGCAGGATATCCAGCTCCAACTGTAGACCTAGAAACCTTGCACACCTTGGCATCGATAGGGAGATGTGGTGGACTTGCGGGGTGCTAACTGCACCAGGTGGCACCATGGGGGGTATCACTAAAGGAAGGGAAACAGGCTAGGCTGTGCGGGAGGCCAGGTCTACCAGGCAGATAGACCTGGGCTCCGCATTGAGGAGGACAACTGGTGAGTAGGCTGGGGCTCCACATTGCTAAGTCCAGTCGACCTGGAGTCCAGAGACTTTTCCAGCCATCACTACCTTCCCTGTACTCCATTTTGCCTCTTCCCTGTCCCCGTTCCTTCCACCCCTGTTGCTGCCCTCTGCCCACCTCCCACTGGGTGGCAACAACCCCAGTGATGCCATTGCACCGTTGCTTTCTGGACCACAGTTTCAATTGGCCTTGACTGCTGTGTACAGCTTTCCCTCTCCCGAGGCCTAGGTGCAGTTTTATCATCATTCTACTTACTTTGTTGTTTGTCCTTTCTTTTCTTAATTGCCAGTTATATTGTGAGCCTTGCCCCCTACTTTATGTTACTTCCCTTTCACCACCCTGTCCCTTCGTTGGCCCACATAGCACATGTGCCTTCCTCCCATACGGTTCTGCCTGTCCTTAGGCACTGGCCTGGACGCCTTTAAAATGGGATTGGACATGTTTCTGGAGGAAAAATCCATTACGGGTTACAAGCCATGATGTGTATGTGCAACCTCCTGATTTTAGAATTGGGCTATGTCAGACTGCCAGATGCAAGAGAGGGCACCAGAATGAGGTCTCTTGTTATCTGGTGAGCTCCCTGGGGCATTTGGTGGGCCGCTGTGAAATACAGGAAGCTGGACTAGATGGGCCTATGGCCTGATCCAGTGGGGTTGTTCTTATGTTCTTATGCAAGGTTTCTATAGAGCTCAGTTTCAAATTAGCACTTCCTTACTGGAGCAATGATCTGAACCAGTGGAAGGCAGGTCTCTGTCTTTCTAGTGCTATAGCTGGGCATATGCCAAACTTGCAAATGGTGCATTGATCAGGAACCGTGGAGGTGCTAGGACCAAATGTTATCTAGGTTTCAACCCAATGTGCTTTACTTGAGACTAAGCCACACTGCACTTAGTGGACCTTCTAAATCAATGCCTATAGCAATGTTTCTCAAACTGTGGGTCAGGACCCATTAGGTGGGTTGCAAGCCAATTTCAGGTGGGTTCTCATTCACTTTAGTATTTTATTTTTAATATATTAGACTTGATGCTACCATGGTATGTGAGTGCATTTGGGGAAATGTTACAGACCTGTATTTTTAACAAGCTATTATGTATATTCTTCTCTATTAAATTAAATGGGACATACTCCTGGGTAAGTGTTGGTAGGATTGCAGCCTAGGATTGTGAAAATTTTTCCTGCTTGATGATGTTACTTCCAGTCATGACATCATTTCCGGTGGGTCCTGACAGATTCTCATTCTAAAAAGTGGGTCCCAGTGCTGCTAAATGTGTGAGAAACACTGGCCTATAGAACAGGCAGTTCTTTATGTATTGAAGAGGTGGGACTTCAAAGCCAAAGTGTTTAGAATTCAGCTGCACATCTGATTGTGTTAAAGGAAGATTTGGTGTTTCTGGGTTACTAAGTTTAGGAAATGATCTGCAGTCATAGGGTAAACCTGAAATCCTAGATACAGTTATAGACCTGTCCTATTCATAGTTATTCAGAAGTTCTACTATGTTCAGAAGGACTTACTTCCAGGTAAGTATATATAGGATTGCAGCCTTAAAGTATGATATTGCATTTCATGCAATATACACAAGGAAAAAAACCCATGAAATATTCAGTTTACACCACAAGTGGGGGGAGTATTGTGAACATTTTATTGATCATCTCATTCTCTTTTTCTCTTACCCCTTTTTATGTGTATAAAGGGAGTTAAGGTGGAAAGCACTTAAAATGCTCTTTTGTAACCTGCTCCATACTTCCCATAATTCCTCTGTCACTTTTCAGCTTTGAGGGTGAAAAAAAAACCCCAGTTAAAAATGCTGTTTTCATTGCCTGCTACTCAATTCCCTGTCCCTTTCTTCCTGTCTCACAGATGCATGGCAGCTCTGCCTGAGGCTCACCTCATACACATTAAAAAAATCAGGTGTAGGACAAGATCCCAATGCAGTTATCTTGTTCTGAGTGTTGTCTTTCATTTTAGTGGCTCATACAATTGGAGCATCGAAAAACCTAGCACACCGGCTCCGTATTCCAGCTCTTCTCAAGTCTTGTGAATTACAGCAATGATGTCCAAGACAAATTCTGTTATCATTTAACAAGAAATCTCTTTCACATGTTCCACTGAATATGCATAGTTAGGAATGGGATTATGCCATTGGTTCCATCCTGTAACTGCATTCAGGAGAAGGTGTGAAAAAGCCTACATACAAATTGCAGTTGTAGACTCTGTCTATTCAAGGGCCTGCAATTTGCAAGGATAAATCCTTTGTGGATGCAGGTTCAAACATCTTATCCAAATATGTGTATAGCATGGAGGGGCGGACCAGCATCTGTGAGCATGCGTAATCCTGCTGACTTGTGTATATGCATTCAGTTGAATGTGTGAAAGCTGCTTCTGGGCAAATACAGGCAATGCCTTCCATGTGTACATGGTTTTTGGACTGAGCTCACAGTGTCCAAGTTATAGCTTTCGTCATGGAAAGCAAGTCTTGCAGATGTGTAGTAGTGGGGAAGATGCAGAAGTTATGGCCTTTGGAAAAGGAATTGTGCCATTTTTTAGTCTATCAGCAGGAACACTGCACCCCAAATTCTCAAGGTTAAAATGACCCCATTGTTCACCATTGATGGGATTCTTATTCGGGAGTGCAGTACGAGTATACATTTGAGTACAGGTGCAACCTATTTATCCACAGATTTTTTGTCTTCGGATTTGTCTCAAAGCAAATGGGGTGGGGGAACCGAAAGTCGCACACACCTTTGCCCTTGGATGTCATCTCCTTGTTTCCAGGCAGCCCAAAACACTGCAAAAAGGCTCTGCCTGGCCCACAGGCAGGGAATAGCCCTGGAAGAGGTTCCTCAGGAACAGTAGACTCCTGGAGCCCCTGAGCCAGCGGAGGCTGAAGGGGGGGCGCTGCAGAAAACCTCTTGCAGAAAACCTCTGTAGCCAGAGCACATGCAGCAAGGTGGAGCGCATGCGCGTGCTCTCTCTCTCTCTCTCTCTCTCTCTCTCTCTCACACACACACACACACAGGGGCAGGTGTGGTAGCAACAGAGGGGATTGCTTTAAAAAAACCCAGGGAGTGTTTGCTGAATTCCCCCCTCCTTCAGACTGAGATGGTGCAGGCTCTCCATGCTCCAGCCTATGGAAACAAAACAGCCCAGCAAGAAAAGCATGAGATTTAGGCTACAATCCGATCCACACTTTCCTGGGAGTAAGCCCCATTGACTAGAATGGGGCTTACTTCTGAGTAGGCAGGCATAGGACTGGGCTCTCAGGCTACAATCCAATCCACACTTTCCTGGGAGTAAGCCCCATTGACTACAGTGGGGCTTACTTCTGAGTAGAAATGCATAGGACTGGACTCTTAAAAGCTCAGCATCCCACCTGTGAAAGAAGCGGGACAGCTGGCAACTGGGAGGGCTGAGTATGGCACGGAGGATGGGGAGGCGATGGGAGAACCGCTGCCTTAGTTTCCTTCCAGCCCCAAGTGTCAGGCTGCAACATATTTGCGTAACTCTATGCAATTTTGCATAATGCGTTTTTTCTTAATCTTGAAGGGTCCTGCCCACCTCCCACTGGTGGGAGCAATCCTAATGGTGCACGCACATAAATAAGCTCCACCTGTACCTCTGTTTAAGGAGAATAGTGACAAGCTAGAGAAGATTCAGAGTTCAAAAGGTCTAGAAAAACAGTCTGCGCAGCACAGTCCTAGGCAGGTCTACTCAGAAGTAACCCAAGTTACTGGAGTCCAAGTTTTTGGATTGGGAGCCCCTTTGGACTGTCTTTTCATTTCTTCTGCTCTTAAAACCACTCTGAGAATATTTTTGTTGAAAAGCATTATACTATATAAATATTTTTAATCATAGTATACAGTAGCTGTGGTCAGTGGAATTGACTCCCGGGCACTGTAAGTGTGTGTAGGGATTATAATCTTACACTCTGTTGTAGGTCACAGTACTGATTTGCGTGTCCTTTTCCGTCTGTCACATTTACTTATATCACAGCCTCTGTGTGGGAGACCACAGGGTGGTGGGTTCTCAAAAGCCCAACATCTATTGTATTTGGAGGCAGCTGAACTGAACACCTGAAACCAAGCATCTGATATAAAGGCAAGTGCTGAATTAATATTCAGCTCCAGTTGGCTAACAGATATTTCAGTGACATGGCACATAAATCTAGTAGTATCTATCCCATTTCTAGCAGTGCTTCCATGTTTCCTTCATCTTCTTCATCCAAGACAGTTGCATAAAAGTGTAGAATAACAATAGTTCAGCATTTGTTACTGTTTTCTTTTTCAAAAGGCTATTTTCTATTGTAATTGTTATTTTGTGGTCTTATGGACTGCTCAGAAGTATGTCATTGTTGAAGAATCACTGGTACAAATGATCATTTAGCATGGCAGAAGGCTAAAGGAACTATATACGTCTAGCCCAGACAAAAGAAGATTAAAGGGTGGGTTTTTGTTGGCCATTTCATATATTTAAGATATTAAATATTTAAGAAAATTGTGAACAATGGTTTATTAGGTGGTAGGGTCACAGCCATGGAGTAAGTGTGGATAGGGTAGGGAACAATGACAGGAATTTGACTTCCTTAGGAATATTCCATCTCAATAGCCAAAGCTTCAGCTTACTTTTGGTTTTTTTAAATGAAGGTTCCTATTTAAATAGAAAAAAAATTATTTTATGAATAATAGTGTGGATAGTACAAAACATACAACATAACAAGAAAAATAATTTGCTTATACACCTACAAGATTAATAAATAAGCATGCCATTATGACTGGGCCTCATATTCAGTGTAATCAGATTTAGGGCGCAATCCTAATGGTGCACTTGGCCAGCGTAAGTCCCTTACGCTGGCCCAGGAATGTTGCAAATGACATTTGCACCTCCTTGTGAGCTGGGAAGGCTGGTGTGAGGATGTGTGAGTTTGGGTGAGTTTGGGCTGGCCTAGGGAGGCTGGTGCAGAGGGTTGGGAGGGGGAGGGTGTAGTGGGGGCATTTGGGGGCAAGGGAGAGTGGGGGAGGGCAGACAGATGGGTGGACCAGGCCTGGAAGGGAGTCACAACCCACCTGAGCAATGTAGGCCCTCCTCCCAAGCAGCCTGGTGTCACACTGGGCTGCTCATATCTGCACCAGCGAAATTGCTGGCACAGATCCGAGTAGCCCCATTGGGGTGACACAGGTTAAAGGGAAATAAATCCCCTTACTCCAAGTAGTACAACCCATCCTCCTCCCCTGCACTGCATATAGTGCAGGCCAATCAGCTGTCAGTCAGTCTAAATGGAAGAGGATAAATAAAAATGCAAAAGGACTGACGAGCAAACAATTAAGAACAATGATAATGCTTTAATAAAGGTAAGGTATCGTCACAGTTTGCTTAGCCTTACAATCTCTAACACAGCAATTTTCAACCCTTTTCATCTCACAGCGTAGTGACTAGTGACATAGTGTGGGAGGCCAGCATGTCACCCCCATGAAGGACCTCCTCCCATGCAGTGGGCAGGGCAGTGCCCTGGGCAGTGGGCGTGCAGATGTCCCGTTGCCCCACCCCTGCTGGCTTTTGAGCTGTAACTTTTAACAGAATACAGATTTTTCAGTGCAGTTTCTTTCATTGCATTCTGCATGAAATTACACATTGAGTGATGATGGTATTATTCAAAAATACCAAGAACTAATTTTTTTTGGCCAGCAGTGGTGTCACCCCCCCGCCCTGTGCGCATCACCTGGTGTAGCCCACACCCCCCCCAGTGATGCCACTGGGTTCTATTAATAAATAACCACCCCCCCCAAACTTCTGTGGCACACCTACAGACTATTTGCGGCACACCAATGTGCCACAGCACGGTGGTTGGAAATCGCTGCTCTAATACATCTCCATGCTTTCCCAAATTTACTCAAAGGATTTGCCCATGTTTGGAATGAATTTTTTAAGCAATCACTAGAAGATAAGTATTACTATCTCCATATTTCAGCTTTGGTGCTAAGGCAAGAGGGAGTAGCTTGCCAAAGTGAGTAAATGTGAAATCTTATGCATCCTATACACTTACTTGAGAGTATGTCCCTTTGAATTCAATGGAGTTTACTTCTGAGCAGACATGCCTAGGATTGCTCTGTAAGTTCATGTTGGAGGTGAGATTTGAAATAAGTGAATTTGGGTTTGCAGCTTAGTCTCTTTGGCTACACATAATCTTATGCATTTAGCTGGGAGTAAGTTCCACTGAATTTAACGGGGCTTCCTTCTGAGTAGATATGCACAGGATTGCTACACCAGCTACATCAGCACTAGATGCTACACCAGCTACACCAGCACTAGATGCAGCCAAGATCAAGTCTTTGAACCTTGCTGAAGGAGACCACTCTTACAATTTTTTGTTCCTCCTTGCAGAATGGCATCTATGTCACACAACCACTAAAGTCCAACTGATTTGACCGCATTTGTTTGTGGGAAAGGTTGTCATGCTGCTACAAAATGTTTAGGTGGTATTCATCCCAACTGTTCAGTTACAGTAAATCTGCTACAACCACGTCGTATTCAGTTGATTATCTGCAAAGTAGAGATGGCCTACTGGCACTTTTCATGAACAGTATTATTAATTTTGACATGTTCTGATTTTACTAAAATTATTAGTGGACTATATTGTAATGTTTGTTATCTTTCACTGAACAACAATGAATCTGGTCAGGCAGGAGGTCTGGTCTAGAGGGTAGAGCCTCCATTTCCCTGAAGATAACATCCACAAGGTCGCCAGTTTGAGGCCACCGGCACCGTGCGACCTTGAAGCAGCTGACAAGCTGAGCGAGCTATTTCCATGTGCTCTGAGTGTGGGAGGATGGAGGCCAGGATGGAGGCCAGATCAGAATGAAACATCTGAATTGTTATGGCTCTTGAAAGATAGAGCCTTCTTTCAATTGTAAAAATCCCTACAGGGATTTAAATTAGCCTGCCTATGTAAACCGCCTTGAATAAAGTCTTGAATAAAGACCAAGAAAGGCGGTATATAAATACCTGTATTATTATTATTATTATTATTATTATTATTATTATTATTATTATTATTATTATTATTATTATTATTATTATTATTATCTTGCTCCACAAAATTTCTGTTTACATTCCTCATGTAAGTACAGGCCAAGAATTAAATGCTAAGTTTGAAATCATGATTTATTAATTTCTAACTTTAGGAGCTGTTCAGAACAGGCTACTTAGGAAGATTATGTCATCTCCTTCCTCTTCTTCAGGCTTTTGAGGGAAGCAGGGATAAGTAAAACTCAGGGTCTAATCAGATGTGTTGCAGATGTGTGCAACTTACCCCATTTGGGGCTTATAGGAAATTGGGTGTGTGTGTGTGAACTGGGCCACCTTAGCCACTATACTGCACTAACTCTTTGAAGGTGTGACTACCCAATATTATCTAAACTCCCTCTCCACTGATGCAACTATACCACCAGAACACACACTGCATCCTGTTGGGGGTGGCTGTGCTGGAGGTCTCAGCCAGGTAAGGGAATATTTGTTCCCTTGGTAAGCCTCCGCTGCTGTGATTTTACTGGCACAAGGCTCAGTGGAATTGAGGTGGGTGAATCAAGGCCAGGAAAGGGGAATAGGATGGCAGAGCTGCTGCCACCAATATAGCTCCCTTCAACATTCCCCCTCCCCGCCCCAATCTCCCCCATTCCTTCCCCTCCCCATCCATTCTAGCCACACTGTCCACCAGACACAGACTTATTGTTTGCCAGGACTTTTCTGGAGGCTGCTGGTGCACAGTGATGGTCTGGCTGTGCAGAATGGCAGGTGTTTTGCCACCGCCATAAAGCATGCTTCACCACCAGAATGCGACTTCTTCCATGTTCCCCCAGGTCATAGATCTTCTTACCTAATTTTTCATTAGTATTAATAGTAATTTCATAGGTTGATATACCACTTCCACAACTGGAGAGACAGCTGATAATTACAATAATTTCCTTTTGAAGTCTTGGTTAACCAATCAGCCGTGCAGAAAGCCTCCATTTGCCTCCCAAATAAGTTGAAAAGCAGGTAAAGAGGTTCCCTATAACAGTGGCACTAAGCATGAAATGTAAGCAGGGTTGCAAATCCTGTGTCTGTTGTCTGGAACCAGTTCTTGTTGCAACCTGATTAATTGTTTTTGATAGCTGCATTGTTCCAGTGCTTATGCAAAGCTTCACAGAGGTAAGGAATGCTATTCTTTTGGTGATGGATGCATCTTATGATAGAAGTGAATTTTGTCCTGTCATTTATGAGGCTAAAATCTAGACAATTATCTATGAAACATAATATGCAGTAACTTTAGCAAAGAAGCACATATTTGCACCCACTTTGTTGTGCTACAGCTTGTGTTACAACTAAGACTGAAATTCTATGTACAATTAGTGGGAGTAAACCCAATTAGTAGGATTTACTTCTAAGTAAATATTTCTGGGATCAGCCTGCAAATGTTTTAATGTTGCAAAGTACAGGGCTAATAGCATAATTGGAAATAATTGGCGGAAGGCTGCATCACAAGCAAAAATGACGCTACCTTTTGGGTCGCTTTGGCAGTATTTTAATCTGTAATTCAGCAGCTGTGATTGAATCAGGTTTTCACTTTACATTTCAGTTTTACTTTTTTTTTTAAGTAAAATTCAAGTTGGAATAACACGTATAATGTCAAAACTGAAATCTATCAGACTGAAAGAGCTGGGCTACATTTTCAAACCTTTTCCAATTGTCAATTTAAGTTAATTGAAAGCGAAAGGTCTTGGTTTCAGGATTGGGCCATTTAAACACAAGCATGCTGCTTTCATTTCATAGAAGGGCAATCTCCCTCCACACACGTATTTTTAAAAGGTTCATTCATAATTCTCCCTTCACACTTCTATTGGAAATGACAGAATTCATTATTTTTGAGCTTCAAACTATTTTCCTCCAACTTGGGTGATGAATTGTATGAGATTTACTTCACAACATGACATGGCAGCCCTTGAGATTTTAAAATACTATGGGCTAGCTGCCTGCCCTTTGTAACTCCTCAGGAGAAAGAGTGGAGGGAACTTTAGTCCAGGCTCTATGTCTCACTACCCCATAAGTAACAACGAAAGATTTCTATGTAGTACTTGCAACAGTTTTTAGATTTTCAGGCCCTGACATTGACAGGCATTCTAATTGCCTGCAACCTTTGAGAGGTAAGGATGCTGGTCCCATCTTCCTGCTTTATTTCCAATCAAATTGGCTATTTCTTTTTTCTTCCATATTTTTTGAGCTTACATAATATAAATTTTCATTAACTGGAAACACCTCATTTATGACAAAGTCAAAAACTTCTAATTTTTTTTCCTAATCAATCAGACATTGGAGAAATATATAATCATTTTGTTCTTGATTAAAAAACCTTTGTGTTATGCAGCCAGTTTATGCATAGCTTGCCTTTAAAATGTGTGCATGGCTATTGTGTTATTTACTGTTATTGATTTGTTGTTAATGTTGAATGTGGTGGACCCTGAGGGCTGAAGCCCATAGTACTTTGACATGGGCCTGTAGCACTATGAAAGAACATCTGCTTTGCATGTAGGAAGTCCTGGGTTCAATCTGCTGCCTATAGAGATATACTGGACTAACCCAAGACCTCTTGATGCCTGAACAGGCAAGCCAAATGCTGTCTCTCCTTACTTGCTGAAGTGCCAGCCTCTGATCCTCCCACTCTCTAATATTCTAGCTTAGCATGGTCTTCTCTTCCCCTCCACATTGCCTCTTCCTCTCTGCCCCCTCTTCCTTTTCCAATCCAGGGACTGAAAAGAGAAGGGGGAGCAAGCGTGGCAAGTAGGCAGAGAGAGATGGGTGCCCTCCACCAGTGTGTTACCTGTGGCAACCACTTCAGTTGGCCTCATGGATGGGCCAGCCCTGAAGACAGGGCCAGAAAATACTTTTGCATGAAAATCATGGAAAGCCGCTGCTGTTCAGAATAGACAGTGCTGAGCTGGATTGGTGAATGATCTGACTTGATATAGGCAGTTTATAGAAACCTATGGACATAATCCATAGAAAGTTATTGATGTTTTAGAAAAAATGGCAACAGGGTTAATTCAAGATTGCTATCCCATCCCCTACCAAGTAAGAGCAGAAGTTGTGTGAAGCTATATGATGTGTGAATTCCATTTGTTCTTGGTTTTAGGAGATGTTGGGAGTTGAGAAGTAGGCAAACAGGGGGGAGGGGTTGCATGAGTGCCTTGCCCCATTGGAAGGGAAACTCCAATGAATTCTGGAGGATTTGGGGAGCAAAACCCAAGCTTTTTAAAGAGAGACTTAGGGGACGTGGGTGGGAGAGAATAATGAGATGATTACTATTTATATGGCCATTTAACACAAGGGGTTTTCTTGGTGTTTGCATGTGTCAATCCTTAGATCAAAAGTACATGAAACATATAGTTTCGGCCTTTGCATTTTGTTTTTTTGAAGTTAACTAGCCAGTGGAATGACACCAGTAGATGCTTTCCTTCCAGAGGCAAGGTCAACTTTGGAAGTGTGGTTTTTGTGGATCACAATGCCACAGGAAAGGGTTAAATATGCTTTGTGCACTGTAGCCCTGATCCTGAGTGCATCTGCCTGTAGCTGTTTCTAACATGCAGGCCAACCTGCATGTTTCATAATGTGTAGCCTGGCACTTCCTAGTTGAGGCTTTGATGCAGGTATAATTGTTAATGCAGGGTTTGTGACATGGGTGCTGCTTGTCTCTTAGAAACCTGGCTGACACCAGCAAGAGAACCTCTGGAATGCTCAACGTTCAGGACAGAGTGTTTGTGCTGACATGTTCCATTGCTCTGGACTGCCCACATACGATGCCAAAAAGGAATTTGACTAATCTTCCCTGGGCTCCAGTCCATTGCTTACTGTAATCAAAGAAGTGAAACTGCCCAGCCTCTGTGGCTGAAAAAACAAAGGCCTAAAAGCAGCGAATAGTGAAACCATCTACTAGACTATTCCACGGAAATGGAGCATGTACAGTATGTGTTGCAATAAGGGTTTTCCCAGATGATCATATTATTGAATCAAAAACTGTACTGATTCTTATGCATGGTTGCTTTGTGGGCCGGGGTCAAAGCCTTGCATTAGGGGACCCCACAGTGTCCATGTTCCTCCTCTGAGAGTGCATTGGGTGCTACCACTGTCACCAAAACAGTGAGATTGGAAGCCAGCCCAGCTAGGTTGGGTAGCCATGGGTCCTGGACGGTATCCACTCTGACTGACTTCTTGTGCCACCCTTGAAAATATTTAGTTGTGAAGTTTGAAAATACTGTATTCACTTTCCAGTAATCATATTGCAGGGAACTTGCATTTCACCAGCCTTCAAACTGTTGTATTTTGACAGAAAAGTGTATTTTCCCCAGTTATTGCCATTTCCCCAATTACGGTGTGGTTGCACCAGGGCGGAATGTGATTGCACAAGTGTCAAGAACATTCACTAACACTGGTGATATTGCTGTTGGCAGGAAATACCTCCTCCTCCTGCCTGTGGCTCTTAATATTTTTTGCAAAGGTCTTGGAAGTGCATATATGCCATTGCAAAAGAAGAAGTTGGCATCACAAATTCAAATTTAGCTCAAACTCAATTGGAGCACTCTCTGTAGTTCCACTTCATCTTAGAAGTGCTTTTCTGCCCTTTGCAAGATAATAAAATTGTGTTGTCATCAACTTGCAAGCGGATAAGACCCTTGCTACTTTGGGAACTCTTCCTTCCTGTTCCCTCCTTGTTTTATTGCTTTAAATGAGTTTTAGGGTGCACACTTTCTTACTGATTACTTGGTTATTTAACATGTGGCTCAATTGAACACATATTTTTTTCGGTGGCACTTGATTTTGGATGGCTCGTTCACACACCCAAGTCCATGTGATGTTTCAGTCATCACCATGATGGACATGCATGTATGAACAAGCCCTGTGTTCTCCTATCATCCAGAAAGACCCGTAGTTTAGCAGATGCCTAGGAGGAGGGTGGTGTAGCAAATCTAAATTCAGCACAAAATGATTCATGAATTCAGGAAAGAGTTTTCTTTGCAGAACTTGCCAGTAGTGTCCAGCATATTTCTAACACTTTAACAGAGGACTGTTGCTTAAAAACAAATCTTCTTTTGCATTTTCCATGAGGCATTGCATCTGTCCATTTCCTGTAGGAAGTTTCCACTTTCTCCAAACTACACTGAAAAGATCCTTTCTTTCAGCATTTTTTAATGTGGCTAAGGAACAAAGGGGGGGGGGTTATATATTTGAAGAATCTTAGATTATCCGTAGCTAGATAGAAATCTGATGTGTGAGATGAGATTGTCAGTGGCCTATCTTCTCCCATCTCACTGACGAGAAGCATTTAATTCTCTTATTGGTATATGACATTCTAGATCACTGTTGAAAATCGATAAGCTGCTAAAGGTCAGCCTTACAGCTTGACCTAAATCCATTTAGAGCCACTTTATATACCTCATTAGTCATGTAATTTAAGGGTAAAATGTCTTCCCCCCATACTGTTATACAGTGTCATTAGTATGTTTATTTTTATTTTTCCCGTCACAAAGCATCTTGATAATTGTGCATGTGCCTGATGGTCTCTAGACACCCACATTTACAGAATAAATAGATCAGAGGTTTTTACATTGTGGTCCAGAAAGCTTTTCCTGGTGGTTTGCAAACAACTGATGGATGACTTGATGGTGTATCGTCTTCCTTATTTACAGAGGCTAAATGGTATTAGTAGAAACTAAAAACCCATTTAAATAATTCCCCCCCATATTATCCATATGAGTAATTGCTGTAATTTCAAAGTGATCTTATACAGTGGGGCACAAGGAGTGAGTTTATGTCTAGGAAACAATTCATAGTACAATCTTTAGCAACACAGGAAAACCTTCACAGACTTGGGACTTTTGAAATACAGCGTGCAGTGCAGCAATGTCAGATTTAAAGCAAAGCTTTCATTCCGTCAGGAACCATACAAAGAGTGCTCCGCTCCTCTTGAATTATCAATTAGTAGCTCTCAGTCTGTGCTAGTGTTTTTAAATATAATTGTGTTTAGCCACCATCTAATGGACGATGACTTCTCATCTGCATTCTCAAACTATTTTAACAGGATGTCCTATAAGATTATGCCAAAACCCTAAGGAGAATCAAGTTTTGTTGTGGCCACTGGATTCCTTACACTTTTTCAGCCACTTAATTGGAAAAAAAGCAGTTCTGGCATGAGCTGTTCCTAAGAGATCCATTTCTTATTTGACTACATTTGCGTTACAGACCAACTTAAGCCCAATTCCATTTGCTCTGATTTTGTCTGTGTGTTGAAACCAGGCAAAATAAATCATGATTCTTTGTGTTTTCCTCTCCACTCTTCTTTATAAGTAATATATTTTTGCTTCTAATTGGGGCCGTACCAGTTCTTCTAGAATTCTCTACTATAGTTGTTAATGTTGTGTGTGTTGTTAATGGGGGAATAGAATGTGGAAAGTACTTTCTCATCTTTATGGGACTGGCATTCATATTATGGGCCAGTTTAGGCACAGAACTATTTTCAGCTTTGTGTGAAAACACTTTTTAAAAATACTGTACTTAAAACAATAGCAAGGTTTTTCTGACACAATGCTCTGACATCCTTTTCTCTGTTGCAGTGCATTTAAAAAATTAAACTTTTATTGTAGTTTTCTGATCTGACAGGATAGCATGTCCAGTTTGTTTTTGCTTTTCTGATGTTGGCCAAATGCTCTGTAGATGCGCCATCTACAGCAAGTCCTCACTGAAAGTTGTTCTTGGAAACTGCAACTTTAAGCAAAACAACAACAACAAAAATTTTACCATTGTCTAATTGATATATGTAAACCAGAGTTACGTTCCTACAGTATATTTCTGG
This sequence comes from Tiliqua scincoides, assembly GCF_035046505.1. Lineage (NCBI taxonomy): Eukaryota > Metazoa > Chordata > Lepidosauria > Squamata > Scincidae > Tiliqua > Tiliqua scincoides. The sequence goes on along the minus strand of NC_089824.1, from coordinate 36,356,834 downwards.
TCACAAAAAAAATCACCAAATTTCTAAATAAAGACCCCAAACACTTCTAATATTAAACAGTGAAATAAATGTGAACTTTCTGGGCTGAAGAAAACCCCTCTGTGATATCTTTCCATCCACCTGCTTACCTCCATCGTTGTCATGAAGTAACAAGCAGGTGATTGGTAGGCAACCCAATCAGACAACCCCCAGACAACGGGGGGGGGGGCGGGGCGGGAGGAGGAAGAACTACACAGGCAATTCTTCCTTCTCTGCCCCTTCATCATTTAGCTTGCTCTTCAGGAAATAGTCTCTGGAGAGAAGCACAATTAGATGGGGGTGGAGGAGAAGGAAGGAGGCAGGATCTGCCTTTCCCTATCTGCTCCCGTTACGCACACTTGCTTTTCAGGGATTAGGGTTGCTGAAGAGTGAGTAACCTGCAGAAGGCAGCAGCAGAGTGACCTGCTAAACTGAGTGCATCACTGCGCTGCATGTAAATGAAGGTGCTTGGATGCCAGAAGCGTCACTATGGTTTGCTGGTGTGAGAGCTCATTGTGTCACCCTCACGATGGACCTCTTCTTGTACCAAACCATACAGAATCAATTACAACAGTGTTTCTCAGTTATGGGTTGGGACCCACTAAGTGGATCACATGCCAATTTCTGGTGGGTCCCCATTCATTTCAATGCGTGCTTTAATATATTAGACTTGATGCTATCATAGTATGTGACTGCATTTGGGGAAATGTGACAGCTCTGTACTTTTAACAGGCTACTATGTATATGCTTTAAACAATGATAGTTAATGGGGCTTACTCCTGGGTAAGCGCAGCTAGGATTGCAGCCTAGGATTGTTAAACATTTTCCTGCTTGATGATGACAGTTCCGGTCATGACATCACTTTCAGTGGGTCCTGACAGATTCTCATTGTAAAAAGTGGGCCCCAGTACTAAATGTGTGAGAACCACTGCTGTGGAGTAATCTCTTGTTTTAACTATTAAAGTGCATCCTATATGGGGCTACCCTTGGCAGCCATTCAGAAACTTCATATAGTCCAGAGTGGGGCAGCCAGGTCAAGAATCTGATGTTAGGTGTGTCAAGCCCATAATGCTTATTCTGTATTTGGGCCATTAGTAGCCCATTTGGTTTCAAGCTAAATTCAAAGAGCTGGTGCTTACCCTCAAAGCCTTTTATGGTCTTGTCCTACTCTCTGAGATCAGGGAAAGAAAACCCCTTGATAGTTCCTCTCTGTCAGGTTGGTGGCCACTGCCCGATGGCCTTTTCAGGGGTGGTTCCCTACTGTGGAATCATTTTCTGAGTTTGGTTCAACATATCCAGGAGATTTTCCTTTTTAAACGAGCTGTCAAGATCTTTCTCTTTTATGATTAAGACGTTGTCTTATTGCCTGCTTGCTGTTTTTAATCTGTCCCTGTTATAATGTTTTATTGTTATCACTGTAATTTTATTGGTATTTCTTTCTCTTTTTTTAAAATGGTAACCAATTTTGTGAACAACTGTTGGAAAGTGGGCTATAAATTTGTCAAGTAAATAAATACAAAAGAATGCTACAGCAAGCCAGTCACATTTTCTTTTGCATTCACTCTGACAATATGTCCTTTAAATGGCTCCAGAGATATTGTCTTCTGCAGCAAGTCTTGTATACCAAATGTGTAATATTTTTAGGAAAACCTCAGTTGAGAACATGGTAAAAAGGCCATGTTTCTTCCATCGGGCAAAAAAGGAGAAGGTGCTGTGTTCCCCTGCCTATGGAAAAAGGGGATTAGTGGTGCTCTGGTGCACATGCAGAAGAAGATAGGATCTCTGGGGCATGAGATGAAATGTGTTGTGAACCCATGACTGGAAAACCCCTCAATCCAAGGATGAGGTGGAAGACTGAGGGAGAAGACAAATTGGGGAGAGAGGATTCCTTCAGAACAGGTCCTGATCTCCCCAGCCTATCTTAACTCACATATTAGGGAACGTCAGGAGCCAGATCTACTATACCTGCCCTGGTAGGAGGACATAGCTCTTCTACAGATTCTGAGGATTCTCTTGAGCCACCCCCCCCTTTGTTGTTAGAGCTAATGCTCACAAAGTCAGGTGAGAATCCTTGAAGAGAAACGTCTCCTTGGATGGATGGGAGGAAGCCAGCTTTCTAAGTAGCTAACACACCCATAAAAATCTTTGGTGAGCCTAGTTCTTTGGTGAAGCAACATTTGGTGAAACCTTTCAGATCACAGCATCTTGCATACTTCCCCCCCCCCCCCCGAGCTGTCTGAGGTCCTGACTGGATCCTGGGGCTCTGCCTCCTTTATATTGTTGGACTAGCCTACTACCACATCTGGAACAGGATACCATGACAGAGAAGGTAGGCGGCATGTCTAAGTGTGGTCACTAGTTGAGGTTTTCTAGAAGTGTGAGGACATCCCAAGTAGAGATGCTGGAGAGTAGAGAACTTGGTGGGCTCATGGAACCTCACCTCATTCAAGTTTCCAGGTTAAGGTCTTCTCCAAGCCTGAGCTTATATAGGTTTTCTGATATTTCCCTTCATGCCAGTCCTCCTGCTACACTTGCCTCCTAACTTTTCTTTATTGCTCTGGCTGTGGCGGTGGTAGCAGCAATGCACAAGGAGTAAGAAAGCAGAGGCTTTTTTTTTTTTTTTTGTAATTCATCTTCCTTGCCATTAACATCTGAAGTATGAAAGACGAGGGAAGCAGTGATGGCAGGAGTAAAGCAGTGAGGAAAACAGTGAGGACTTTTTCTGTCTTCTTGTCCCTTCCTTATCCTCAAAGGTGGCCGCTTTCCTTTTCCTCCTTGTGCACTGGACAAAGGGATGGAGGAGAAAATCTTCACCATTCATCACTGCCTTCCTCCCCTGGCACACTGCAGAGGTGATCCTCATGCACCAGTGCTGCTGGTCCCACTGCTGAACCAGTAAATAAAAGACAAGAGGCAAGAATGTTTTTGGTGGGGGAGGGGGAAGGGATTTGAGTCATTTTCTGGAGGTTCGGATGCTGCTGTGTCTGAGGAAGGATCCCTTCCTGGACCCAGAGGCATCAAGGAGGGAAGGATCATACAAATAAGTTGAGACTTTAGTAGGAAATGGCTGGTCATCACAATAACTAAAAAATTATGGGAATCTATAATTTGTGTGCACGCGCGTGTGAGTGGAGAACCATCCAAGTATCTGAGTTCCTCCTTTGTTGTGTATAGCTGTTTGCCAAACTGGCAACCGGTGCAACAATGTATGGTGTTTCTGGAAGATCTTATTTTGTTTAATCTTTTTCTTCCTGTTGTTGTTAACTCTGCAATAGCAGAAATAGCTTCTGTGCTCCTGAAGCCGAGATTTGTCGATGAATCAAAAAGAATTTGCAGAACCTGCGAGACTGAGACTCTTAGGATTGGTTGTGGTCCAGTTTCTCATTTGTGATTTTCTTCCTTTTCTCTTCCCCCCCTTCTCTCCCTCCTTTTCATTTTGCTTGAGATTGAATTTAGAAAGAGCTTTGTTCCAGACAGCAGCTTATGGCAGTGGGTTGCAGAGATGAGATTTTGTAGAATCATAGAACTAATACACAAACAGAAAATATGTGAAAATTGAAATGACAAGGTAGAGTAGCTTGGTGGGTGAGGTGGATAAAATAACTAGGTTTTCAAGATGAGGGGTGTGTGTGTGTTTGTGTGCGTAAATTGAATTTAGGCTGAGCCACAGTTGTTCGGTTTTCATGTTGTAAAATGAAAATAAAGCGGTTTTCTCCCCATTAAAAAAAATTCTAATACACCAACAGTGCTGCCGCTCATCCATTTTCTTATGCATTTGCAAACAAGTGATGATAGGCGGCTAAAATATTAATATTTATAATTGCTTCATTCTGCATAGTTTCTCCTTGGACCTTTATGTCCTCCAATCCAGCAGTGGGGAATTTGGGCTTGGTAATGGGTTTTCATACACAGATGATTGTCTATGTCAGGGGTCTTCGAACTTTTTGGCCAGAGGGCTGCATCAAATATCTGGCATGGTGTCGAGGGCCGGAAAAAAAATTTAAATGTAAAATTTAAATAAATAAATTAGAGATGGAACTTAGATGTATGAATAAAGGAATGAATGGGCTCATTCAATCAACCTCTCTGGCTCTCAGAACACCCTCCAGACACAACCAGAGCACAACTTTGGTCATGTACAGTTGAGTGGGCCAGAGGCTTTCAGGGGACAAGAGGCTGGCTGCGGGCCGGATAGGGGCTTGTCGCGGGCCGCATCTGGCCCCTGGGCCGGGTTTTGGAGACCCTTGGTCTATGTAATTACAAAAGGCTATTGTGTATGAGTAAAACTTCTTCCATCCAGCCTTCCCTAAGTGCTGTGCCCAGTTGAGAGAGTGAGGTGTGCAAACTCATGCAGTCTCCACCAGTGTCATTTGATACCTGGGGTCCATAAATTTTTGTCACCCCATAGGACATAATTAATTAATTTTTCAAGTGATATCATGGCTAGAAGTTACCCTGCTAATTGGGTAAGAGGCACTTTTTCAAGTGGGTGCTCCTTTTTTTAGCAGGGGGAGAGTAACTGGCCCACCTCGCCCCAGCAGTGTCTGTTCTAGTGGCTGTCTGCTGGTATTCTTTTGCACCTTTTTAGATTGTGAGCCCTTTTGGGACAGGGAGCCATTAGATATTTGATTTTCTCTGTAAACCGCTTTGTGAACTTTTAGTTGAAAAGCGGTATATAAATACTGTTAATAAATGTTAATAATAGAAGTGACATCATCAAGCAAATTAAAATAAATAATTATAAATAATTAAATTAAAGACAAATAATTAACTAAGGGGAAGCCAGCCGTGATTCACCAAGTGCATTTTCTCTAGCCTGCCTGCAATAACAACCCCCCCACAAAAAAAATCAGTGAGATTTTCAGCCCTACCCAGTGCCTAGTTCAATTTAAGTTCTTATATTTCAAGCATATCACTATAAGGACCCACCTAGCATTACAAGTCTAAAATAGAAAACATTCACCTTACCAGCTCAAGTCTCTATCTTATTCTTTTTTTTTGGGGGGGGGGGGGCTGCCAGTTCCATCAGAGCAGGTCCATTCTGGTGGCCTCACATTCTCTTTTGACTGATCTGACCACAAACCAAGGCATGTCTGCTTAATCACATAAAGCTTACTCACAAGTAAATGCTTTCACTTTCCATAAGGTTCAATACATTCATCAGTCTGGAAGGAGGGACTTCCTTCTTGGGTGTTTTTCAGGGCTGTGCTCATTAGATAGGGACCATTCTGGTGTCATTGGATTCCTCTCAGCCTGCCCTTTCCAATGGATTAAGGCAAGCTTGCTTACTCGCAAGTAAACGCACAATATGTCTCAGTTTCACTTTCCGTAGGGCTCCATGCATTTTTTGTTTTCTAGCTTTTTGGGCATAACTTTTGACAGAATGGAGATATTTCACTCCGGTTTTTTCTTTGCATTCTGCTGGAAATTCCACATCCAATGGTATATAACATGATGGTATTATTTCTAACCATCGCGATGTTTGTGATTTTGGTAACTTGTGGTGTCACCCCTCCAAGGCTGGTATCTAGGGAGGATTGCCCCTTGCCCCTCTCTAGCTATGCCACTGGTCCCCACCACTTGTACTTTTCTCCTGCTTATCTGACTTCAAGACAGGCTCAAAAGTCACATGTAGGGGAGATCCTTGATTAGATCTCGCTACTTTACATTGCAAATAGAAAAGTGGCTGGGCGAGAGGTGTTCTAATTTTGCTTGAGGATATGCTAAAACCTTCACCCCCCCACACACCACTATTTAAATTTCCTCCTTCAAGCATTGTTGTTGGGGTTGGATGTTACAGGTATATATCTTCCCCACCATGGGGTTAATAGCAGCATGAGGGGTGTGTGGATCAGTGAGAATTTAATCAGGAGAAGTATTGGGGAGGGAGAGGAAAGTTGAACATCGCCTTTCCCAGTATAGCTGCTCTTTAAGTTAAATAAAAACACTGGAAGCTCCATCACAGATCAGATAAAAGAATAAAATGGGTCACATCTGCAGTTTACTGACATCTGGTAACTTTTCAGCATCAGGTGGACCCCCTTTTTTATTTACCTGACACTTTAAGTACAGCCAAACTGAGGGCCTATTCTTATTCCCAGCCCCCAGGGGAAGATATGTAGTCACTGTAGGTTTAAAGGCATGTATTATGGGTAGGTTTGGATGAATGCGTACTTAAGAAAATGGGCCCTGTGAGAGGACAGGATAGGATGGATGCACAGTTTGAGGATGCATGTCATTTATCATCAATCTGAGGAATAAACAATCATTTGAACTGGTGGTGCATCCTTTTTTCTCTGTGTGTAGTTTACTGGCATTGTGTTTATTGTTTTATTGATCTTATTGGTGCAGATTTTGACTTTCACTCTAAGCTACTTTGAGAATCTTCTTGGACCAATATACTATAAGTACTAAAAATAGATAAGTAAATAAAATAAGGTGTATTTTAGAATAACTTTTGCTAATAGAAAGGAGCAACAGCTTGTCTGATCTTGTGGACAAAGATGGACTTGGGCCAGTTCTGTGATCTACTTTGATAGCTTGCTTGTATCTACTGGGCCTACTCTGCTTCCTTGCTTGTTTGTATGGTTCCATCCATTTGCCATACAAAGAATGGGAGGAAAGATCCCTACCCAAGGGGCTTGCATACTGACATAAGAAGACAGCAGCAGAATGGGGAATGAAGGCAGGGGTAAACAGGGAAGCCTACAGGATTGTTTCAGTTGTACTTCACTTCGGCTTAGTTCCAGCAGGGAATGGAGACTAAGGCACTGTGCCAAAAAACACACATTACTTATGATTCAGGCTGCAACATTTAGTGTAGATTAATTGGCTAGATTAATTAATTAAAGGTTGTTGATCAATTGAAGAAGTGCCACTTATTTAAAAGGAGGTAGAACCATGGGTGGCAAATGCCACCTTAGAAAAGGCAGCTCTCCACCCATACCATGCATAGGAAAAGAAAATGCTCTTCTAAAATAGCACCCGTTATCATAAACAACATATGTTGCCTAAGAACACAGGCACTTTTTTCTTCATTCATATGAAAATTTAATCAGTTGAAATTCATATTATTGACTGTGGTTCCTTTAATCAGGTAACAGCTCCAGTTACGATGTGCGTAAATGTTACTTAAGAAAGCGTACCAATAGGTTGACTTTTACTGCGAAGGCATAAGTCAGATGGTCTAGCTTTCAGTTTTGTCAAGCGCATACTCTTATTAGCAAAACAGACTTGCATGCAAATTCTTTTTGGATGACATTTGTCTGCAGTTGGAAATGCTGTCTTTGGTGACATCGGAAGCAATTTGATTCTTGCCTCGTGTGTGTAGAGTGGCTCTTCTCATCATCAAGTACACAGAATACAGTAGACCCCCAGTATCCATGGATCCCATATCCGTATCAGTGGATTGAAAATATTTTAAAAATTACATAAAGTCCTTCCTTCCTTCCTTCCTTCCTTCCTTCCTTCCTTCCTTCCTTCCTTCGCAGCCATGAGATCACCATGCCTCCTAAGGGAATAGCAACCATTTTGCTCTTGCTGGGGCATCACAACATCCCAGTCTGAGAACTACTGGTATATAGCGTTCACTACTATCCGCAGTTCTGGGCATCCATGGTAGGGCTTGGAATGTATTACCCTTGAATATGGAAGGGCTACTGTAATTAGGAGAGATTGCTGGATTTGCACTGATCTAGGTCTCAAATGCTGTGTAGTTATGGAGCCTTCCTCACTTCCGTGTCATAGCATAGCATAGTAAGGAAAGGATCTCCTGCCTAGGCATCCAACTGGGCTTTTCATGCACAAGGTCTTCTGCAAAAGTATCTGAAGAATCTGACCCGTCTGGTAGATGGGCACTGCCATGCCATGACCATGTTTGCAATTCATACTTAAGGGGGACTGGATTAGAAAGGTCTTATTCACATTGAACATTGCTGGATGATGGATGATTGTATACAGGATGACTTAGAGTGACCAGAAACTGTTGCCCCTGCAATTATGACACCTGACTGAGCTCATTGCTAAAATCTTCATGGGCCAGTGATAGTTTCCGCATTTCTTCTCAGTTGCCAGTTGCTGTACAGATCTGGCAATAGCATACCCCACGCCACACAGGCGCAACAAAATGATGCACACTGGAAGTAGTCTTTTCATTCCAGTGATTGCATGTCAGTCTTTCAAGTCCCCACCTGTAAAATCGAAATAATAGAATGATTAGGGCAAAATTAAACTTTGCGAAGTGTTTTTTTTTAAACAAATATTAATTTGAGTTTTAGATGTCCTATTAAACTAACATTTGAAGTTTCTGGTAATAATTATTCTGAGATGATGTCTTCTTATGCCAAGTCCCTCACACCATTCTATGAGTTAATTAGTGAAATCCAGACACAGTGCACCAAGGATAATGAGACACATTTTAGTGTGTGAAAGTAGGGTCCATTTGGGATGGTTTACAGCTTCATTAGGGTAATTAGCTTAAATGCTCAGTGGGATACTTTTGACACTTCTGTGTGTTCCTACAGGCAGGCATCAAAAGTATTTCTGTTGCTGAAAATAGTCTCCATTTTGGGTTGCTCGATGAAGCCTCCACCTCCTTCCTTTTTTGAAGGTTCAGCTAGTCTCCATTCTTATCAGGCTGTGGGACTTTCCAGTGTCAAGACACTTAGATAGGTGGAGACTTCTCAGAAGAGCAGAGAACTTATCTGTGTTTGCTTAGAATCTATTACCTTTTCTGCCATAAAAGTAGCAATGTTACCGAGGGAGTCATAAACCCCCAGCTAGTCAAACTTTTCCTCAAACTAGAATATAACTTCTCTAATAAAGCCAGATGAAGGGAAACTTTTTCAGAACAGTAATTTCCAATCTCAGAAGGCCCTTGTCCCTATTATCAGTAAAAAGACAACAACAACAAAAAACCCTAATTATAGCAATTAAGGCTTCTAAATAATGTTTTACTACTTACCAGTCTATGGTTGGCAACCTTCAGTCTCAAGAGACTATAGTATCGCGCTCTGAAAGGTGGTTCTGGAACAGCATCTAGTGTGGCTGAAAAGGCCAATTCAAGAGTGACAGTCCCTTCCACACTGGGAGCAAGTGCAGTCTGTCCCTGGTCTGTCTCCCTGGCTATGGGCCTTCCTTCTTTGCCTCTTAGCCTCAGACTGTTGGCCAAGTGTCTCTTCAAACTTGGAAAGGCCATACTGCACAGCCTGCCTCCAAGCGGGCTGCTCAGAGGCCAGGGTTTCCCACTTGTTGAGGTCCACTCCTAAGGCCTTCAGATCCCTCTTGCAGATGTCCTTGATTCGCAGCTGTGGTCTACCTGTAGGGCGCTTTCCTTGCACGAGTTCTCCTGTGAGTACAAGCTATGGTTAGGCTGGTAATCTTAGCAAGGCCTGCCAAGATTACCATCCTAACCATAGCTTGTACTCACAGGCCTGGTCAGATATCATACTATTGAAGGTATTAGAATTCAGCCAAAGAATAGCAGATTCCTTCTCCTTTCACCTTCCTGCTCAATTAGAGTCCTAAAAGTCATTCTGTAGTTTGTCTGTGGTCACTTAAATTTGGGCAGCAGTAATGGTGCCGAGTTGCATTGAGCCCTTGAGCAAGGCAAGGTTCTGGGCCCCTGTGCACACATGCACCCCCCATGACATGGCTTCTTTACTTTGACACGGCACTTTACCCAGAAGTGCCTGGATTCTGCCAGATGACTGTGATGTTGTTGTGTGCTTTGGCACCACCAGCCAGCACAGCAAGAATGCCAGTGCAATTACTGGCAGCTGTGCATGCAGGCCAGCAGCCATGTCACAATCTGCTGGCATTAAGGTGAGGTGATGGTGGGGGCAGGTGGTGTTTGGAATGAGGCAGGGAGGGGGAGGAATGGGTGCATTTCTGGGTGGGGAGGGAGATGGAATGAGGGAGGGAGAGGGCAAGTTCAGCAGGGCACAACCATGTGACTGAATCCTATCCCCTCCCTTTTCATCGCCGTTACATGTCTCAGTCTTGTGCCAGTAAAATCACTGGTGCAGGACTGAGAAGCCTCATAGAAACAGTGGAAGCTTTCCTTAGGGCAAGTGAAGAAAAGTTCACTTACCCTGAGGAGACCTCTCCAACTGCTCCTGCATCATAGGATGCAGGGCACGCCACCATGGCATGGCTGCATTGGTGGGGAGGAGTTAAGTACTTGGTCAGCATTGATCAGATTGGTTCCATATGTGGCTCACAGTATTGGACTGTGAGTTGCATATGGAACCAATCTGAATGATGCTGACCAAATTGGTCCATATTTGAGTGTTTGTGCTGTGCATTTTTTGTGGGTGTACATGCTCCCCTCAGTTTCTGCAGTGCCAGGGATCTTTAACTTAATTATCTGGGTGTAATTCACACCCAGATTATTAAACTAAAGATCCCTGGCATTGACACCCAGATAATTAAGCTAAAGATTCCTGGTATTCCAGAAACTGAGGGGAGCATGCACACCCACAAAAAATGCACCTATAAGTTTTGGCAGCACCTATATAAGTTTTGTACCTATAAGTAATGCACCTATATAAGTAATGCACCTATATAAGTTTTGGTAGCATGTGTAAAGGGGAATGATGGAACTTCATGCTGTGTAAAAGAGTTACATCCTAATGCCCCTTTACATGTGCTGCCAAAACTTATTATCAGTATGTGTAGAGGAGCAATTTGGACAAACTGCCCTCTCAGCTATGCTAAAGATCCCTGAGAACTGAGAGGAATGTTCACACTGACAGAGGATACACAGTGCTAAAGGTACTGGTTCAGAAAGTATCATCTGAACCAGTTCAAAACGATACGAAAAAAACATAGTCATGTGGTTACTCAATATTCTTATAGACTAGTTAGCTTTAGTAAATGGATAATTGTTTTGTTGCAGACTATCATTAATATTTATTGATGCTAATATGCATATTTACTTTTAAATTTAATTAATTAATTCAATTGAATTGAGTTACTGTGTGTGTTCAACTAGCCTAAGAGTTTGGCCATTTCTTTGCACATGTGCTTGTATTTATTTTGTGGATGCCACATTTAATTGATTAATCAGAGGAACAATTTTTTTTTTTGATCAGCTAAAGGATGCTCCAGTTAATTAACTGGAAAACAACTACCTTCATTAATTTTGTAGAAATTAATTTAGAAATTTCTAAAAATGTAGAAATTTAGTACAGGTAATACTCTGGTTGAACAGTTAATACTGTCACTGTCTCACTGGCACCTTGTTCATCCCTATCTACAGCAGTGCCATACAGCACTTGCTCGTGGTAGCTCAGTGATGGGTCTCTTGATGGTGGCTGTTGCTAGCATAGTGGCAACAACAACAACAACAGTATTTATATACCGCTTTTCAACAAAAAGTTCACAAAGCAGAAAAAATCAAATATCTAATGGCTCCCTGCCCCAAAAGGGCTCACAATCTAAAAAGAGGCAACACCAGCAAACAGCCACTAGAAAAGACACTGCTGGGGTGAGGTGGGCCAGTTACTCTCCCCCTGCTAAATAAAAGAGTGCTGAAAGAGTGTGACGCCCCAGCCTGGGTCATGTAAACTTCCTTGTGAGGAGGCCACTGCAACCATTCTCTATCCCATGACATGAAGAGAATGTAGGAAACATCCAACTGTGTGAGAGGAGCCTGTGCTCTGCCTAATGACAAGATTAATTTTAATTCTGAATCCTAATAATTTTACATTGGCACAAATGCCTCTAGAATTTCGAGAGTGAGATGGATGTGGGAAAATGGGTTGTGGTACTCCTGAACCAGAGGCATAGCCTGGTACAAAGGCCTCCATCATGAAGGAAAACAGCTAAATAAACAGGTTGGGATATGATTACTTTAGTGCCCTTCCCTTGCTTTATGCCACTTTATTGCCCTGCTAATGGCTATTGGATTAGGTGTGTTAGAGCTCTGGAAAGACACTCCTGCAAGAAGCGGACTAGAAAGAAAATGTTTCCCACTGAGAGTCTGGCTTTTCTTAACTGTGGATGATGGAGAGACTAATTTACCTTGCATAGACAAGCGACAGCTTGGGAGATGGGTTTAAAAACAGGTTCATTCCCTGGTTTTATTATGCTCCGTTCTGTGCAGCCATAATTTTTATGCAACCTTCTAGTGGCCCAATTGGGAGACAGGCTGTTATTACAGGCAAGTGTGTGTATGTGTGTGTTTCGACTTTACAAAATGCCTGATCCATGTGCTATGCAAATATTTGACCATGAATTGCCTTCTATTTCCATTTTTAAATAAAGTCCTCCTCATCTTCTGGGATATTTCCAAATAAATCCACAATATTGGATTAGCAGCAAGACTCCTGAGGAGAGGGAACGAAGATGGACTAATAAGTTCTCACGGTTCTATTCTGCATTCATGGCAGGTCAATAAAAAGAGAGACTCTCAGTGGGAACTTTCTTAGATATTAAGCATTTTGTTGGGCCATGGTGCATAACCCATCCAACAAACAAGTGAGGTTTCATCAGTTGTAGTGTGGTACCAGTGCCACTCAGTAAGTATTATAGTGGCCTCACTCCAAGGGCTTGTTCTCTGATATGTTCGGTGCTGGTGTAGTATAGCAGCTAAAGAGATTGAGGGCCCAGTCCTATCCGATTTTCCAGTGCTAGTACAGCTATACTAATGGGGCGTGCACTGCATCCTGTGGTGAGGAGATAGTCACAGAAGCCTCCTCAAGGTATGGGAACATTTGTTCCCTTACCTTGGGGCTGCATTGCCGCTGCACTGGTGCTGGAAAGTTAGATAGGTTTGGGCCCTGAGCTGCAGATCTGAACTACTAGTTCACATCTTGCCATGAGCTTAGGCAAGCTGTCAACTCTCAGCCTCAGCTGCAGTATGAAGATACTCATACTTGCTTGCAGGGTTGTTGTAAAGTTTGCATCAAAACAATACATGTAAAGCATTCAATCAAAACAACATATGGGAAGCATTTGGAACACCCACAAAGTGCTATACAAATGCTAAGCATTACTATAATATTCGGTGACAAATTGCAAAAAACAAAACAAAGAAAAAGCAACAACCAGTATTTGTATCCTAGAAAGGAGTGTCTTAGGGCGCAATCCAAACCTGCACTGGAGTAGGCAAGCCAGGAGGCTTACGCTGCATCCAACACAGGTTCGTTGGCTGCAGCAGCTCAGCCAGCAGCAAGGGGAAGCTCTTTCCCTTACCCCTGGGTAAGGGCTGCTGGCCCTAATGGGTCTCCTCAGACCTGCGCCACCTCTGGAGGTAGCACAAGTCCAAGGAGAGCAGAGCAACTTGAAGACGTTCCATTCTCTGCGGGGACAGGGATTGGAATACGGCATAACTGCCGGGTTCCAGCCCCGCCCCCGATTCCCTGCGTGCCCACCCCCGGGGCCACCCATCGCCCACCCTCCCCCTGCCCAGAAATGCACCCTCTCGCTTCCTCCCCACCCCCTCATGCCTACTGTTGCTGCTTGTGTCAGCGCAGGTGAGCCGACACAAGTGGCAGCGAGGAAGCTGCCGCGGGGGCTTCTGCCGGCCTCTGCGCATCATTGCATCTACATGTGCCGACGTGACTTCCTCCCACAGAGGTGCAAACGTGCTTTATGGCACGTTTGCGACCCTTCTATGCCGGCATAAGGAGCAGTTAGGATTGCGTCCTTAATTAAATCCCATTGAAATGAATGGCAACAATGAATTTGGTTCCTTGATTGCATGGTTGCAATGAATTTTGTAAGATACAACCCAGTGTATGTTAAAAACATTTGTTGTAAATATCTATCTTTTTTTTGTTACTTACTTTCTAGTTACATTTCTAGTTACTTTCTAGTTCATTTGTTCCTTTTATGTAAAGATATTTGTGCCTTTGGCATGTGTACCTAGTGTGTAGACCCATCTCATTGCTTCTAACAATAGCCACTCAGTGTATATAGTTCATGAGCTGACCAGAGATGATGATGATGATAATAACTTTATTTTTACCCCTCCCTTCTCCCCGAAGGGACTCAAGGCGGCTTACAACAGGTTAAAACAGATTAAAAACATGATTTAAAACAAATAAAAACATAACACATAGCATAAAAACAGCAGTCAGATAAAAAAAATAGTCAGGTAAAAAGAGCATAGAGCAGCAAATCATAAAAGATAAAAATGCTCCTGAGGAATAAACATGTTTGGGATCTGAAATGTGCCCTTCCTGTCTAGTATGTTGGAGCCACAGATAGGTGTTCAAGTTCCATTCCTACCCTACAGTCATGAAGACCACTTGATTGCTCACTGAGGCAAGAAGGTGATGCTAGGGGGTACTTGTTTGGCACTCTGGCTGTTGGTATGCAGGATACCACAGGGGTCTGTCTCATCCCCATGCTGTTTTTCAACTGGCAGACATCATCCAGCAATTTGAAGTGGGGTGCCATCTGTATGTTGGTGATTCCCAGCTCTGTCTCTCCTTTCTGAATCTCAGAAAATTATGCTGATTACAAAAAAAGATCCAAGTATAACTTATTAATTCATTTAAAAAACTGATTTTTTTTTTGCCCTAAAAATGTGTAAAATATACTACGTGACTCTCATACTGAAAAGTTTGGAGATCCCTGCTGTAGTCCAATGGATAGAAGTAATATACTTTAAGAATTGAAATCTTGATTGTGGTAGGTACTTTTATCTTTCAGCTCCAATGCTTGATCAGGATCAATCGTGTTTCAAAGAAGTCTACATTTACATGACAGGTCAGTCACACTTTTCAGATAACTGGTTTCTGTTGAAAAGCTCTAGGGGAATATTGACAAGAAAAGTGAAAGAAAACATGGAGTGAGGTCAAAGCAGGACACCTCTTCTGTAATGTGACAAGCTTGATGATCAAGAGTTTTATTTTATTGTCTGGGCTACTTACAGCCCAATTCTGTCCCTCTCCACTGCTGATGATGCAGCCGCACTGGTGCAGTGCATGCCACATCCAGTGGTGGGGGGAGGGCAGCCAGAGGTAAGTAAAAACATTTTTACTTAACCTTTGGGTAGGCCTCCTTGTGACCTATGGGCCCCTTTGAACTTACTCAATCTATGTAGCTGGTGTAAGTCTGAGGAGAGAAAGGGGGCAGGGCAGATTTGAAAAATGGGGGATAGAATCCTGGTGTAATTCGCAACCACAAGGATTCATCCCCTACAACCCACTCCTCACTGTCTTCCCTCCCCCTCCTTGCCCAGAAACTGCCCCTATCTCTCTCTTCCTGGCCACAAAATCAGCCATTTTCAACCTGTGTGCCATGACATGTGTGCCAACACACATTGGTGTGTTGTTAAAGGTTCGTAGGTGTGCCGTTGGAGTTTAGCACACAGCAGTTGAAAATTACTGAAAAACTTTTCTGGGTTATTATTATTATTATTATTATTATTATTATTATTATTATTATTATTATTATTATTATTATTATTAACAGTATTTATATACTGCAGGGTTATGTGGCTCTGTATCTAGGGTGACTGACTGTAGTAATGAATTGTCCCTCTTCTTCCACTGGTGGAGCAAGTGGAGGACAAGAGAGACAATTTGTTACTATAGACCAGGGGTGTCCAAACTTTTTGGCAGGAGGGCTACACATTCTTTCTGACGCTGTGTTGGGGGCCGGGAAAAAAAGAATTTACATTTCAAATCTGAATAATTTTACATAAGTGAATATATTAGAGATGGAACTTACATGAATGAATAAAGGTCATGCAATAGCTCAAGGTCTATAAAAGGCCTTGCACAAAGCAAGGCTGGCCTTTCCTTTGCTGCCACTGCTGCATCACAGATGTGAAACAGCAAGCAGTGGGCGGAGCCCTTGTCCCACAGCTCATGTGAGAGGTTGAACAGTTGGCCATCACTCTGAGAGCAGTTGCATCAGGCCAACGCGGGCTCCAGCAACTCTGTGGAGGGCCAGGGGTTCATTGGGGACTGGGGGCACCCTGAGAGTTGGATTGGGAATCCTCGAGGGCCACAGTTTGGGCACCCCTGCTATAGACAGTCACCCCATAAACAGAGCTGCAAAGCACAGAAGAGTCTCCCAGAAGCCAAAAGTGATATCACCAGAGGCAGAGACCATACAGAAGACAAATAGAGGCCAGTGTGCCATGAGAAGAAAATGTTGAAAATTGCTGGCCTTTATGCATGCCCTTTGCAGAGGTCCATTGACAGTGTTGCTTCAAGTGGGAGAGAACAATAGGGCAATGGAAACAGAGCACTTGTGTTGCTCAAGTTCGGAGTTAATTGGATTAAATATCTGGAGTCTCTGGAAAACATTTTTTTCCCTGAGTCACCCATGGTGTGGCAATGCGGAAGAAACCTGTGTTTCTTCTTTCCCTTTAACATTCCAGATTAGATTTTGGAACACAAAGCACTTTTCCTGCTACCTTGCTGAATATAAGCTAGTCCAGCCATTTTCAACCACTGTGCCGTGGCACACTGGTGTGCTGTGAATGGTCTGCAAATGTGCTGCGGGGGTTTGGGGGAGGGTCACTTATTAATAGTGCCATTAGGAGATGTGAGCCTCCCATCAACAGCTTGGTGTGCCTTGTCAAAAAATCGATGGTTGCCTTGACAATTTTAGTACCTTGTCAGTGTGCCATGTGACAAAAAAAAGGTGGAAAACCGCAAAGCTAGTCTGTGCCTGGTCAGTGCCCAGATAGGAGAGTACCCTGGAACCCCATCAGTGCCATCCTGAGCTCCACTGTGGGAAAAAAGTGGGATACAGATATAATAAATAAATAGAAAGCAAACTCTCCCAAAAGAAATTGGGGACACTTGTTTAATTCCTAATGCAACCATCAATTGCATTTGAGAACGATGCTGTGTGTTGCTGTGTGTCCATGTTGCAGCAAAAAGTATTATACCCTGTTGCAGGATGAATTCAAGATGATGGCTGAAGCTCATATTTGAATTTAGTTTAATTTTTTTTCCTCCTCTCAGCACCACAGAAATTTAAATTGAGCAATTCTGTCAGTGTTGAAGGGAGCAAGTTCTGCCACTGAATATTTTAACAAATTGTTCAAGAGCCTTACCTTTCTCCTCATTACAAAGTAAGTACAAACTGGTTCTCTGAACGAGGAGATAGAAGCGAAGAAATCAGTTATTAAGAGATGCCCTCCTCTCAATAAATAGTTAAAGGAATTGCCACCAAGGGGTAGCCTGACAACAAGCTACAAATACATTTTCAAAGAACTTCTTTTCATTTTTAATGTATAAAGAGTTCATGTTTTACTAGAAATGTCTGATGGAGTTTCTTTGAACATAAGAAGTTTCTAACTTCTTCTGAATTTTGAGCTTCCCCCTTGGTAGAAGCACCTACATTTTCAAAGGTAAGTATCAAAGTGAAAAAAAGCCCTGCATATATGATGGTGAACTCATTGGTGCCTAAGGTTGGAAGGAACCCCAAGGGCCACCTATTCCAATGATTTGCTCTGAGGAACATATATATACCAAAAACATTTCTAACACATTCTTACCCGGCATCTCCTAGAAAACCTCTGGAGAGCAAGATTACACCATTGCCCATAGCAACTTGACCAGCAGATCTGCCAGTTAACAGGAGTTTCCTTTCCTTCACATTAAACTGAAATCTATTTTTGTGGTCTGAGCAGCAGTGGAGGGCAAGCTGGCAATCTGAAGGGCCTGGGCAGAAGAAGTAAAGGTGAGAGGACAGAATTTGATCAAAGAGAAACAATGACTTTGTTTCCGCACTGTCCAATGAAGATTCGAGACAACAGATATGGGAGAAAGGGCCACTTTATTTAGCAGTTACAGCAGAAGAGGAGGCTGAGACCTGCCGCATCCGAGGCAGCAAAAGCCCCCTGTGGTGCGGAGGCGGGACCTCTGAGTGGTACCAGAACACCTCTGCCCCCCCCAGGCGGGCATGCACCCGACTCCGAGTTGCGCCCCATTGTTGGGCAGCACATCTCATCCATGTCTGTCCCTTAAGGGAAAAGCAGCTGGACCGTAGGATGCGCCACCTGAGCCTCTGAGGTGTGGCCCGCGGTCCCGGCCAGGGCCCCATCTACATCCTCGTGCCACCGAGCCCCTGAGGACTGAAATTGGGTTCTGCCCTGCCTATGCCGCCTGAAGGTGCATGCCCAAAGTCCCATTCGCGCCTCCTAGCCTGCACCACCTGCCTTCTTAAAGTGACCAATGGCAGCTTGAAGGGGAGCAACCCCTGGCCCTGGACAGTCTGGGTAGGTGAAAAAAACTGCCTGCCCTTTGGCCAATCTTGGCAGGCAGCAAAAAATTCCTACCTGGCCCCAAATGGCGATCAGTCAAACTCAGACTGCCTCTAGGGCGGGCGGGTCTTCCCACGGTGCCCACGTGCAAAAGGAGGAAGAGGGCTGGGTCCAGCGCCTTTTAAAAGGCCCGCCATAGCTGCCAGCCCCAGCCCCCTTCCCCTCCCCATTGGGAGGAAACTCTCGTGTTCCAGGCCAGGCCAAACAAACTCCGATCACCCTTTCAGTTGGGCGATCGGGAGAGTGGGAGAAGGGAGTGGGTGGGTGAGTGACAGGAGTCTGCAATGGTGAATCTGTGATGCTGTCCAGGAAAAACCTTGCTGAAGAAGTCATTTGAATGAAAAGAGAGAGTTTGCTTTAGGGATATAGAAAAGGAGGCGTATTTCTCTTATTTTTTTTCCCTTCCTTAATGTTGTTAACATTTATATCTCATCTTTCTTCCATCGTGGAACTCAAGGAGGCTGACAAGTTTTCTGGGTGGTATCCTCAAAGATCTTAAATCGAACCTGCAGAAAAAGCTTGCCTCTTGACTGCAGCAAGTAGGATTCAGGGGGAGCTCCATAGCTTACCTGCTAAGCTTTCTTTCTCTGCAAAAGGGATACAGTCCCCTCCTTCTAGTAGTGTAGCTACAGAGGGGGAGGTGGTAAGTATTGCAGGCACCACATTGCACTGTGTAACTGGCCCCTGCCTCACTCTGTTGGAGCCAAAATGGTTCCAATGGTGAGTAAGAGGAACTGGTTATATGACATATTGTGGTGCCTGCAATAGTTACTGTGGCTGTCCCCTGTAGCCTCTACTACTGCCTCCTTTGTTTGGCTTGGCTGGGAGTATGCCCCAAGGCCTGGCAGGTCCAGAGACCGCCCCCTACCAGGAAAAGGATATCAAATTGGAGGGAGACCACAGCCCTTCCTGTCTTCCTGTGCTGGAGCTATGGCAGTTGCTGACCTTTTACTCGCCTGTGAATCCAATCTCCTCTTTAGTCTTTAAGGGAGTCATAACACTCCTCATGTTTAGTTACACAGACAAGGGGACAATACACAAGTTCTGGCAGGAGTATAGAACCTGATTCCCTGTAGCTCAGGGATTCCCAAACTTCTTACCTTGGCAACCTGCTGCATCATTCACAGTGGATCTGGAGTCAACTGAGGCCAAGAAGCTGCATATTAAAATGGATTGCAACCTGGAAGTCATTTTCAGGTTCACCTGTGCACTCTCCACATTATTAGCTGTGTTGCACCACAATTCCCAAACAGTTTCTCAAATTGCATGCAGGCGTAGCCCAGAAGTGACCCATGTGCCATTTTGTTCTGCAGTTTCCTAGCTTTGGCAGGCCTGTGACCCAACAAAATTTAGGTCACGACCGACCAGTGGGTGTTGACCTACAGTCTGGAAAATATTCTAGCTCAGGGGTCTCCAAATGTTGGCCTGTGGTTCAAATCTGACCCTCGAGAGGATTTTATCTGGCCCCCAAAGTTCCACAGCCTTTCAGGCTAAAAATAACTCAAAAAACCTACTTCTAGGTATATACCACATTCAGCACATGCAGTGGCTGAATGAAATACATACTGATGTTGAGAAACCTGGAATATAATGTTCATTAAAGTTAAAATGGAATGGAAACTAAGAAAAAAGGTTTGGGATTTGCATCGTAGGTTGCTTGATGTGTTTTCAAAATCCATTCCCCCCTCTTTCTGGGCAAGTCAATTTTGCTTGCTGCTCCTCTCCTCTGACCCTATTTATTTTCCAGTCCTCAACACCATATCAGATATACCATGCGGCCCTTATGTCAAAAAGTTTGGAGTCCCCTACTCTAGCTTATTACCATGTTGACCCTGTAACAGTAACTGGGCATCCCACATGGATGGGAATAATTGCATATTCTTCCTCCCACCCACACATCGCTCTCTTGTCCAGCTGAATGATGATGAGCTATTAAGGAACCATGTCAAAGGGTTCATCTGTGTGGTTCCTGAATGCAAATGTTATTGGAGGGGTGAAGGAAGAAGCTAAAGGGATGAAGCAACAATGCCATTGCCGGTAACAAATTAATTCCCATTCACAGGTCTTCTGACATTTGAAGGGGAGGTACAAGGGATTTCTTCTTATGTATGTTTTGCTCTGCTTTATTCTGAAGCAGCATACTTTCCAGTTCAAAATACTGTACACCTTTCTCTGGATTTATAGATACCATACTTTGTACTAATTTCAGAGATATGCATGTTAAAGCTTCAGCACAGTTCCCCCCTTCCCCAAGAAAAAGGAGATGAATTACTGAGCCAGGCTTGCACTCTGCAATTATCAGTGATGGTATTTTCTTTGTAAAAGTTAAGCAGTCAACAGTTGCACCTTTAAACAAGAATTTGATGAATCAGTGCGGCTGCTAGTTAAAATTTAAAATTTTTCTGAGTAGAGTAGCTGAAAAATAATGGCTCATTGCCCCTTCAACACCTGATAATTTACAGAGGCTATAGTAGAAAATGCAGTTACATAGTTACTAGTACTGGAAAGACTTAGATTAGATTTGTGGAACAGAATAACAGACTACAAAGAAAGAATAGAATAGAATAAAATTTTGTATGGATCTGCTAAGGGAAAACAAGTTTGAAGGGACAATAGATGCATTTCACATCCAGCACAACTGCTTTGGGACCCTCTGTTTGAAAATATTGGAAATAATAGGTGTGTTGTAAAAGCATCAATGGACTGCAGTTTGCAATACTTTCTTTTTAAAAATAATACTAGTTTAGCAACAGATACAAAAAATATTAAAAATGAACCACAAGCAGAAACGTAATGGTCTACAAGGAGTTAGAGTACAAAAGGGAAGATGAGACGGAGCTAAGATTTTGCTGCTGTATTATTTGCGTGAATGCTCTTTTTTATTTATACTGTGGTTTTAAGTTGATTGCTAGCCCCTTGGGGCAACCTTGTTTGAAGGGGAAAAGTGAAAAAAAAATGTTGTTAAATAAATAAAGAAGGAATGGCATTCTTTGAGATGCATATCTCCTTTATAAGTTGGATGATGCTGTAGTGCACAGCTTCCAAACATGTTTGCAAAATATCCTAACTGCTAATAGTGATTGGGAGATGGGTGTGAAACCGACCCTCTTCCACACAAAATTATGTGACTAATCTATGTAGGTAAATTCCTGGCATGCTCACATAGTATTCTTTAGGGCTTATTCACATATATTGGTGGTCCCTACACTTAGGAGTGGACCTCAACAGGTGGGAAACCCTGGCCTCTGAGCGGCCCGCTTGGAGGCAGGCTGTGCAGCATGGCCTTTCCCAGTTTGAAGAGACACTTGGCCAACAGACTGAGGCAAAGAGGCAAAGGAGGAAGGCCCATAGCCAGGGAGACAGACCAGGGACAGACTGCACTTGCTCCTAGTGTGGAAGGGATTGTCACTCCCAAATTGGCCTTTTCAGCCACACTAGACGCTATTCCAGAACCACCATTCAGTCCATAGTCTTTCGAGACTGAAGGTTGCCTACTACTACTTCCTGGGCCCCCAGGTTCATAGCCAGACCATGCTCATATGAACACCCCTGTGGTGTAGATGCTGTTGGCAAAATTTCTTGCTAGTGCCTATAATGCTTCTGGGTTCATTAGTAATAAGAATGAGGAAAAGCATGAATTAATTTGCAAGACGGCTCCACATTTCCCTCTCAGTTGCCAGTGCTCAGCTGCAATATGGTAATAATTGTACTGTACAAGTGCCCCCCATATCCACAGGGAATATGATCTCGCACCCCCACACACAGATACAGAAACTGTGGATAAAAGGGGACCCTATACTTAATGTGGCACCAAGCCTCATCTCCCATCCATGGCAGCCTGTTTTAGAACTCTAGAGAGGAACATGAGAAACAGCCATCTGGAATGCTGGAGAAGCTCGATTCTAATGGCGGCCCTGCCACCAGGTGCAGCAGTGCCAAAACCGGTACTGCTGCACCCAGTGGCGCTGCCAGAGATCTCAGGGGAAGGGGACTTTTGTCCCCTTTCCCTAAGGAAAGTCCCAAGTCCTGCAAAGTCTGCACTGGCTATTTTGCAGGGCTCTGCCGGTCCCACCTACATCCATCCCTCCTGTCATGCTGTCCCCATCCTGGAACACCTCCCCGAGTCCCCACAGACCTTACCACTGCCCAAAGCTCTTCCCTTGCTCCGGGTGGCGTCTGTCCAGTGCTGGGCTGCTGCTGGCGCTCCCTGCACTGAGGGTGCCGTAAACGTGCTCCACAACACATTTACAACACCCACGGTTGGCAACCTTCAGTCTTGAAAGACTATGGTATAAGCCTACAGCATATAGGCAGTCTCCCATCCAAGTACTAACCAGGCCTGGCGCTGCTTAGTTTCCAAGATCAGACGAGATATACTTGTACCACTGGTGCTGAAGAGCTCAGGATTGGGCTCTCAGAGAATGCTAACAGGAAGCAGGTAGCTTCCTTCTAGCATTCCTACTGTCTCTCTCCTCCAGCATATTGGATGGCTGTTTTTCACATTCCTCTCTATTATTCTATAATAGGCTGCAAAGGAAGAAAAACTATAGTAGATTTAGGTGCCACAGTAAATATAGGGTCCCTTTTTACAGAAAACTAATGGGTCACAGGAGGCAAAGAACCACGGATAAGTGAATCCACATGTATGGGATCTGCAGATATGGGGAATGCCTGTACTTACCTACAGTGTTGTAAGGATTGCATCAAGATGATACATGTGAAGCATTTTGTATGCTCAAAAAAGTGCCAAAATACATTTGACTATGAATGCTTCATACAAAATACAGTATTTTACATCAACTACTTATATAGCAATTGTACAGCAACTGTTACCCTGCACGTGCCTGATCTTGTCTGATCTTGGAAGCTAAGCAGGGTCAGGCCTGGTTAGTACTTGGATGAGAGTCTGCCTGGGAATACCGGGTGCTGTAGGCTTATACCATAGTCTTTTGAGACTGAAGGTTGCCAACCATCATAGCAATTGTGTGGAAAGACCTTAGTGGCCAGAGAGACATTTGTTTAACTGAAGACAAAGACATGAAAATTCCCAGAATACAAATATTTTAGCACCCTTTCTGTAACTCTGTCTCAGTCTCACTTTTCCACACTTTCCTTTTTCTTTTCAGTGTAAACTAAGAGAGGCCTTTCTGTGCCAAAGAGGGCCATATATCTCTGCAAAATTACAGTATGAAATTGTGTTGTTTTTTTTCTCAAGGTAAATGAGGATAAGGTGTGTGTAAAACTTATCTAATCATTGACATAAAATGTTTTTTATGACCAACCACAAGCCAAAGTTTTCCATGAAGGATTATTAACGAACTGCTAATTATCTAGCTATTCTTCAACAAGGAGGTTTTTCTCCCATCTTATAAAGACCAACCACATCATGCTCTTTATCTTTCATTTGAACTCTCTCCTCTTTCCTACCCCCCTTTCATTCTATGCTTTATGAAGTTTTTTTTTTAATTGGAAAAGAATAAGTTACTTGGTTTAAGCAATATTTAACTGCGAAAGTCACATGCTGTTTAACTATTTAATTTCCACCTGACTATTGTAAATCTGTATCTTAGTTGTGTGCTTCTTTGATCTCTCGAAAGTGAAAACTTTATGCTTACCTTGATTAAATAAAAATAACAGACAAAATGTAGAGTTATGAAAAAAACAAAACAAAAACACCAGCCTCTGGACCACCACCACCAATGACCATGTACTTCTAGACCACATAGCCAAACTACAGCTCCCAGGCCACATGGATCCACCAACACATTTTGACCTAGTGGCACTATAACTGAGTGCATCTCCACCACTTGATCTTCTCTCCTTGCCCCTGAACATCGCCATGCACCACCTTCTTCCTGCTGGATGAAGTGACTGCTGATCTGCATCTCTTTTGCTGAGAGCTCAGCAGAGAGAGAGAGAGAGAGAGAGAGCCCCACAGCTGCAGTTGGTTCTCAACCTGTTCTCCCTACAGATACTGATAATTGAATTGCAGGTGGGGACCATCAGAGGAACTCTGAACGTGACTGGAAGTGGCTTCTTCTGATCATGTCAGAGGTGTTCTGAGGTAAAGGAAGGCCACATGCGACCTCCTTATGCCTCAAAAGGGCTTCTGAAAGGCACTTCCTGTGTTTTGCTAAACCAGAAATGCATTTCAGAAGACTCCAGGAGGTCGCACTCCATTATGACCTGTGATCCACAGTGAGTCAAATCTGCAGGTTACAAACCTGCAGATGATCAGGGCCAGCCTGTATTTCTTTTTGTATTGTAAAAATTCTTAATGTACAAAATGTACATATTATTTACATTGACCCACATTAATTGACCCGCTCTGTCCAACGTAAGAACAAGACTGAGCAGTGTGTGACCTGGCAGTTGAAATTGTAGGGACCCCTCCTCTAGATACTCACATTTTAAATAATATGTTTGACAGAAGCACACTCACTATACTCTTGATATTTCCAAAGTGGTTAACCTTCTAGTTGTGACTCACTAAGGGCACAATCCAGCCCTTGACTTGGGCCAGTGCAAGTCCCTTGCACTGGCCCAGGAGGGTTGTAAATGTGCCATAAGGCACGTTTGCGCCTCCTCAGAAGTCGGCTAGGCCAGCATGCAGAGGCGTGCTGGCCTGTGGAGGCTGAAACAATCCTCCGCACCAATGGAGGCACCAAGGCTTGCGTTGGTCTGGCTGGGCTGATGCAAGCCTCTGAGGTAGGCGGGGAGGGGGTGGGGAGGAAGTGGTAGGGAGGTGTTTGTGGGCAGGGAGAGGGCAGGTGGTGGAGGCCCTGGGGGCGGATGGGCAGGGAGCGGGAGGTGGGGCTGGGAGCCAGCAGTTATGCCGGATCCCAACCCCCGTTCCTGGGGAGAACGGAGTGGCTTCAAGTCTGAGGAGTCCAACTGAGTCCGAGGAGACCCATAGGGGAAAAGACACCTTTCTCAGAGGTAAGGGGATATGTTTCCCCTTGCCTCTGGCTGAGCCAATTTGGCCTCTATCCTGTGCTAGATACAGCACAAGCCTCCTGGCTTGCCAGTTCCAGTGCAGAATAAGATTGTGCCCTAAGACTGTTATCCTGTGTGCACTTACTTGTGAATAAGCTATGTTGAACCCAGTAGGACTTACTTTTGGGTCAGCATGCATCAGAATGCATGGTACATCAAACCTGTACAACCAGTGACTACCCATGCCAGACACACAGCCCATCAACCATTTCATGGTATCTGCCAGGTCATTGAGAGCTCTCTCTTCCCTAATGATGCTCAGGTCAGGAGAAGAAGGAACATTTTGGCCATCCAAAGTTACCTAAGTGCATTGAAGGGTGAGATGGGCTTGTATGTACCTGACCTTCACACATTTGCCATAAAGCCTGAGACAGGCCTCACACATATGCGCAAAGAGATTTTTCTGTGCAATTAGAGATCTCTCCGAATGCATGGTTGTGCAGAATCCCAAAGAAGCATCAAATCTGCAAAATGATCTGGTGACCATATACACAACCCCTGTGGCCCACTGTGTGAAGTGGCAACATGAAGCATTGATGATGGGAGGGTTAACTGAGCAGTACAGCACCAATGAGGCTCTGGGAGTTATGGAGAAGTTGTGTGGAAGCTATGTTTTTTAAGGAACTCAGAGTTACCTTGTTGGCTCTTTCAGGTGCAAGTATCGGCGTGATAAATTAAAGCATTATCAATGGCTGTTGTGATTAGATTTGTTTTCCAGAAGCTGTTTATAGATATAACCTTGATTTTTATTAGCTTGTGTTCTATTTTATATCTTGATCACAGTTATTACATCTAATAGAAAACAGGACAATTAGCATGCGAAAGGAGTCTTACAGATAAGACAGGAATGCTTTCTGATAGCTTTCTTATCAGCTGGAAATGAGCTCACAATCTTCTAAAAGTGAAATATCATGCTTTCTGGCCATGCCATGCCTTGCACACTCATCCTTCTAAGGGTGGAACAGTATTCAGGGGCATATCTAAAGTGTGGAAAACCAGGACATTTACCCTAAGCATCACCGAAGGGGGAGCACTGGGTATGGACTTACCCAGGTGGTGAGCAGTGGCACCCCCCCATCTGTGGCGCTCTGGGTGATTCCTTGCCTTTTTGTGTGGGGGGGGGGAGAGGGTTGCGTCCAGGTGGGCCCGCCCAGCCTCCCATGTGTAAGTTTTGCTCTGAAATGGAACTTTTCCAGGAGGAAAGGGGGGTTTAGCGTATAAGTGCAGGAGCAATGTGATAGCGCAGGGGGGTCCTGCTGCTTCATCACCATGTTGCCCCACCCCAGGTTCCATTAGGCCTTGGCATGCAGCTGACTATGTTATAGGAAATGCAGGGCTGCTACCAGAAGTGGTGAAATCGTCTTGCATTCTTTCTCTTCCTCTGTAATGCATAGTACATCTCAGGGTCAAATCACACATTACTTTAAATGTCTGTGTTGGCTCAATATATATATATATATATATTTTTTTTTTTAAAAAAAAGGTACATGAAATGTGGTGAAACCACATGGAGGAGGTAGGGGAACTTGAACACTTTGCCTCCTTCTTGGTGCCAGTCTGGATCGCATGTCCCTTACATGCTGGTTGAATTAGGAAGGAAAAAAAAACACCTTCCTTTGGCTTTCCATTGAAACAATGCTCCTAATCAATAGTGTGTAGAGGTGTGCTATAAGGATTGGACTCCTTATAGTGGGGGCAATTGTTAACCCCCTCCCACTCTGCCAAAGTTTCTTCATATTTTCAGTGCTCCCACAGCAATTAAAAAACAACAACAAACAGAAACCCAGGCTAAAGTGTGTGCATTAAGGAACATGGGCGTTGGCTCCAGACCCAAGCTAAATGTGACATGGTTCATATGTGAACAGGGATTCTGATTCTGACTGATGTTTAAGGTGTTAGTAGCAGCCACTACTTTTTCTGGCAGGGAAAACCACCAAACGAAACCAGGGAACATGGCGTTGGCTTTGCGGTCAGAAATACCCTGCTGAAATCCATCATCCCACCTACTGTGGGAAGTGAAAGAATTTTGTCCCTGCAGCTCCAGTCATCAGCAGGACCTATCACTCTCATCAGTGCTTATGCACCGACTCTGTCGTCTCCAGCAGAAGCCAAAGACAAATTCTATGATGACCTGGCCACCACTGTCAAGAAAATCCCTGTAAAAGAGCCATTGTTCATCCTCGGCGATTTCAATGCTAGAGTTGGTGCTGATAACAGTTCATGGCCCACTTGCTTAGGTCAGTTTGGCACTGGGAGGATGAACGAAAATGGCCAACGCCTGCTAGAGTTTTGCTGTCATCACGGTCTCTGTGTCAGCAACACGTTCTTCAACACAAAGCCCCAACATAGAGTCTCTTGGAGACATCCAAGATCAAAGCACTGGCACCAGCTCGACCTGATCCTCACCAGACGCTCCAGCCTTCCCAGCATCAAGATCACACGCAGTTATCATGGTGCTGCCTGCGACACTGACCACTCCCTGGTGTGCAGCAGAGTGAAACTGCAAACAAAGCGGCTGTATCACACGAAAAAGGAAGGAAGACCTCGCATTGATACCAGCAAGACCCGGGATCAGAGAAAAGTGGAGGAATTTGCACAAGCGCTTGAGGAATCTCTTCCAGGCCCGGCCGACGCAAACGCATCCAACAGATGGGAACATTTCAAGAATACCGTTTACAACACCGCCTTGTCCATATTCGGCAAGAAGACCAACAAGGCGGCAGACTGGTTTGAAGCCCACTCTGAGGAGTTGACAACAGTCATTGAGGAAAAGAGGAGAGCTCAAGCAGCATACAAGGCCTGTCCCAGTGAGCGCAACCTGAAGGTCCTCCGAACTGCTCGCAGCAAAGTCCAACAGACTGCCAGGAGATGTGCTAACGACTACTGGCTCCAGCTCTGTTCCGAGATACAGATAGCAGCTGACACGGGCAACATCAAGGGGATGTATGATGGTATCAAGCAGGCCCTAGGTCCAACACAGAAGAAAATTGCCCCTCTGAAGTCTGCCACAGGCGAGGTCATCCAGGATCGGGCGCAGCAGATGGAACGCTGGGTGCAGCACTACTCTGAGCTATATTCCAGAGAAAATGTAGTCACCGAAGAAGCACTGAACAACATTGAGTGCCTGCCTGTGCTGGAAGAGCTTGACAGTGAACCAACCCTAGAAGAACTTCACGTGGCCCTGGACTCCCTTGCCTTTGGCAAGGCACCTGGAAAAGACAGCATCCCTGCTGAAGTCCTAAAATGCTGCAAAGAGATCATCGTCACTGAGCTGCATGAAATCCTCTGTCTCTGCTGGAGAGAAGGTGGAGTACCTCAAGACATGAGGGATGCAAACATCATCACGCTGTACAAGAACAAAGGTGACAGGGGTGACTGCAACAACTACCGCGGCATCTCTCTCCTTAGCGTTGTAGGAAAGCTGTTTGCCCGAGTTGTACTAAAGAGGCTCCAGGTACTTGCAGAGAGCGTCTATCCAGAATCGCAGTGTGGATTCCGAGCCAACAGGTCCACCACTGATATGGTATTCTCCCTTAGACAACTGCAGGAGAAATGCAGGGAACAACGACAGCCACTCTTTATAGCCTTCATAGATCTCACAAAGGCTTTCGACCTGGTCAGCAGAGACGGCCTCTTCAAGATTCTCCCCAAGATTGGATGTCCACCCAGGCTCCTCAGCATCATCAGATCTTTCCACAAGGACATGAAGGGCACTGTTGTCTTCGATGGCTCCACATCAGACCCTTTTGACATCCGAAGCGGAGTGAAGCAGGGCTGTGTTCTTGCACCAACCTTGTTTGGGATTTTCTTCGCTGTCCTGCTGAAGCAGGCCTTTGGAACTGCAACAGAAGGCATCTATCTCCGGACCAGATCAGACGGAAAGCTCTTCAACCTCTCCAGACTGAGAGCAAAATCCAAAGTCCAGCTGAAATGTCTGCGTGACTTCCTCTTTGCCGACGATGCAGCTGTCACTACCCACTCTGCCAAAGATCTCCAGCAGCTCATGGATCGTTTTAGCAAGGCCTGCCAAGATTTTGGACTGACAATCAGCCTGAAGAAAACACAGGTCATGGTTCAGGATGTGGACTCACCTCCCTGCATTACAATCTCTGAGCATGAACTGGAGGTTGTCCATGACTTTGTGTACCTTGGCTCAACGATCTCCGACACTCATTCTCTCGATACCGAGCTAAACAAGCGCATCGGTAAAGCAGCTACCACGCTTTCCAGACTCACAAAGAGAGTCTGGTCCAACAAGAAGCTGACGGAACATACCAAGATCCAGGTCTACAGAGCTTGCGTCCTGAGTACACTTCTGTACTGCAGCGAGTCATGGACTCTTCGCTCACAACAGGAGAGGAAATTGAGCGCTTTCCACATGCGCTGCCTCCGACGCATCCTCGGCATCACCTGGCAGGACAAAGTTCCAAACAACACAGTCCGGGAACGTGCTGGAATCCCTAGCATGTATGCACTGCTGAAACAGAGACGCCTGCATTGGCTTGGTCATGTCGTGAGAATGGATGATGGCCGGATCCCAAAGGATCTCCTCTATGGAGAACTCGTGCAAGGAAAGCGCCCTACAGGTAGACCACAGCTGCGATACAAGGACATCTGCAAGAGGGATCTGAAGGCCTTAGGGATGGACCTCAACAAGTGGGAAACCCTGGCCTCTGAGCGGCCCGCTTGGAGGCAGGCTGTGCAGCATGGCCTTTCCCAGTTTGAAGAGACACTTTGCCAACAGTCTGAGGCTAAGAGGCAAAGAAGGAAGGCCCATAGCCAGGGAGACAGACCAGGGACAGACTACACTTGCTCCCGGTGTGGAAGGGATTGTCACTCCCGGATTGGCCTTTTCAGCCACACTAGACGCTGTGCCAGAACCACCTTTCAGAGCGCGATACCATAGTCTTTCGAGACTGAAGGTTGCCAATACAAGCAGCCACTAATTGGATCTGAACTATGGTTCAGGAGGGAAAGGGTTTAACCTTTTTCTCCTGATCTGTTTTTCTGTTTGATATTCCTCTTTACTCTGAAGTTGCAATGTAGTCCTTGGGGGTGGGGGATGGTGAACATAAAGCTGTCATGTGGGTAACTGAATGCTTTACTCCATTAGGCAAGTAGAGACTTTGGGGGACAAGTTCAATCAAAACATTCCCTTCCACCCATTCATTGCTGCTTAGAATGCTTAGAAGTTCCATGGCCCATCTCATTCACATCATGTCTAGTTCGGCCTTTGTTCACTGCTCTGGTATCATTATACTGTGCATTTCTCTATTCCAAGGGATCCCACCTCCTTTTTTGGTTGGCATGCAGGCAGCCTTCAGTCCCACAGCCCTTTATATATGTGGGGTTATGTATGTAGGGACTCCATTTTGTGGTTTTACAAAAGTTGACACATGTATACTTTACGAGCCAACTTTGGTTATGCTACTATTGTAATACTAATTGAACCAGTATAATAAGCAAAATTTATGGCCGAGTGACTCCACATAATCAGTTACCACTGGGTATCATACCCAGTTACCACTGGGTACCATAATCAGCAACCTCTGGGTATCGAGGATGTATATGAAGTTTATTTTAGCCATGACTTTAACTGCCCAGTTCTATACTCACTGGGTTGCTGGTGGTGGAGATCCTCTTCCACAGGCACTGACTGCCATAAAGCAGACAGTGCCATTTGTAAAAGGCAGTCCAGCAGTGTACGAAGCTGCACGCTGCTTGAGCACTATCAGGAAGGCTAGAGTAGTAGTGTACCTGGGGAGGGGGCTATCCAGGGGGGTCACTTGAAGTGTGTGCAGCCAGCCCTCACAGAACAGCATCAACATGTTGCTTCAAGGTTTCCCAAGAAATCAGAAGTGATATTTTCAACCATTTAAGGGCCTTACAGGTTCTTCAGAGGGTCCAGGAGACTGTGCACAGAGACTTCCTCTGAAAGGGAGGCAACAGGCAGGACCGATGGGGGGGGGTGGCAGTTTGTGGTTGTGGCCCTGGGAAGCACTGGGGTCAAGATCTCCACTGGGCTGGAGTCTTCCCATGTGCTCCAGAGCAGTGCAAAGAGGCCGACAGAGGTAAGTTGGCAGGAGATGTGTGTGTGTGGGGGGGAAATGTGGTGGCGATGGTGTGGGGGATGGGTGGGTTGGCTCCTGGAAGGGGGTAGTTATGGTGGCTGCCAAATTCTAACCCCCTTCCTGCACCCAATCCCATGGTGTAGTTCTATGTGGATCTGCACCAGCTATTTAGCTTGTGCAGGTCCAAGTAGACACACACACCCAGTGCTGTGGAGGCTTATCCCCAGGTAAGGGAATAATTGTTCCCACAGGATGCATCAGTAGCCATTTTGGCACCATTGCATCAACAGGGAGGGAGACAATAGGTCTGGGCTCTTAATTATGGAATCTAGAGCTGGTATTTTTTAATTAAGGTCCAGATTGATTAAACAATCAATGTTGTAATAAGGAATTCTTTTGAAAACTTGTAAGTCGTCTTCTTGTGCTCTCAGGGGGGTTTAATTCAAATGCAGCGCTCATACTGAAAGTACTAATTGGGCCAGTCTAATGAGGTCTAGATTGATAAAACAATCAATATTGTAATAAGGAATTCTTTTGAAAACTTATTTTGTAAGTCCTCTTCTTCTTGTGCTCCCAGGGGGGTTTAATTCAAATGCAGCGCTCATACTGAAATCCCGAGGGATCTTAGGCCATTTGGCAGACTCCTGAACAAGTTTTACTCAGCAGCTGTAGCCTTTCAAGTGAAGATTTGCTTTCCTAGTTTATTTCAAAATGCTGTTTGAAAAAAAAGTTAATAAAGTTTGAGAAGTATTAAAAAAAAACAACCCTTGGAAAATAAGGACCGGTACAGCATTCTTATTCCTGGCCTTTCTTCCTAACGCTCGAGATCGTAACCCCTGATGGCTTGGTGAAAGTCCCTATTGTCATCACAGTATCCTCTCTTCCGCTTGATGGTGTGCCTAGGATATTTGTAGTGGTATTGATCACTGTGTGAAAGTCTACAGAGCAAGGATGGAAAAGGCCTTGCACAATCTATTTTCTTTGATATTTGGTTTTACATGTTAGAACAAGGTGTTTGATTTAGAAGTAAATATTGGTCCTCTAGGAAGACCAAATCCAAATGCCTCCTAAATAAACCACAGCATCTCTATGGGTATTTAATGGACTTCAATCAAATTGGTACTTGATTGCATGGTTTCACTTGCGTGACCCAGTGACAACACGTGCCACAAATTACTCACAAATTACTGCTCAGTTAGGTTTAACACTGAGATCCTACAAAGGACACTGAGATCCTACAAAGAAAGAGCCACCTGAAAACTTTTAAATAACTTTTTGTGCTATTCCACTGCTAAGAGATCCCTCTTGTCATTCTTAGTCATTCTTGTCCGGTCATTGATTAGACAACAGTAAGCAGAAACATTCCTACTTTCAGCATTTAGAGACAAGAATTCTTTAATAAATTAGGCTTGCACAATTTGTCATCTACCAAACCAAATGCTGCCACCAAGGAAATTTTTACTAACTTTATTATTATTTATTCCCCTTTTCATCAATAAGTAATAAAAAGTACAGTCAAGTCTAGTGAGATGCAACTCACATCAAATGCACCACTACAAAGCAGAAAAGGACATCAGCATTAAACAAGGACTGTCATTAATTATAAAATAAAAGGTAAACCAAAAAATGCATTAGTACTGA
Organism: Tiliqua scincoides; assembly: GCF_035046505.1. Taxonomy (NCBI): domain Eukaryota; kingdom Metazoa; phylum Chordata; class Lepidosauria; order Squamata; family Scincidae; genus Tiliqua; species Tiliqua scincoides. Next base: position 36,323,870 of record NC_089824.1, on the reverse strand, counting down.
AATCACAGGTGTTAGTTTAATCATTTCTTCTACCCTGCCAGTGTACATTGAGACTGCAGTTCTATACACACTTCTCTGGGAATAAATCTCATTGAATTCAGTGGAATTTACTTTTTGGGAGACAAGTATAGGATTGCATTGTTAGTAAATAGATGACTTGTGCTTTCCATACCACAAATTACACATGAGAACAATGGATTTGCCACTAAGAATAGAAATATTCTTATGAGATTCTGCCTTGGGTCCTCTCCGGGAGAGAGGTAGAAATGTATGGATGGATAGATATATAATCCCCATCAAAACCCACTGTAGAGCTGTCGTTTCAGGTACCCAGTGAGTTATTCTTACAATGTAATCTGGGGCTGTTCATTGTCCCTTGTTTGCCATCTCTTGATATAACATTTTTTGCTGAGTCATGAATTGTTCATCTTTTTGCTCTATGTCTTAACATAGATGAAAAATAGCGAGAAGAGTAACATTTGAAATAGAATATTTAAATTTAGGCAATTATATATATATATATATATATATATATATATATATATATATATATATATATATATATATATATATAATTACTCTTTGCATATTTTTCAAATTAATGGTACAAATTAATGGTAGTGGCACATAGTTAAGGGGTCTCTTGTAGTTGCAAAAATAATGTAAGTAATATATATGTCAATTCTTTTTATCCGCTAGAGTTATGTTCCTGGAAAATCTAGTGGATACCGAATTAGCAGGTACCGAATCTTCCCCTGACTCATAGATCCCATTGACACTCTCAGGTTTGGACCCAAGGGCAGGAAATACAGCAGATGGGAAAAATGATGTTAGGTTGCAGGGAACCCTCTTCACCATATACCCTATGAACTTTATGAACCTGAATCTTAACTTAAAATCTGTGGGGCTGAGTGATAGCAAGGGCTGGTCAACACCTGCAACATCTGATGCTTCCTCCTCTGTTCTGGTTGTTCCTCGACTCATTGAAGGTTGCTGGCCCAACAACAAGGCCTCAGAGTTCAGCAGTGGGGAGGGGGTTGCTTCAACCGTCCTCCTCCTCCATCTGTCTCTTGGCTCCTTTCCTTGTCCTGCCTCAGTCCCAGAGCAGCCCTCAAGTAGCCTTCCAGAGACCTCTCATCATCAGCCTCTCATCGTTGCCAGGGTTGTGAAGGTTCAACTGGAGTTCCCAATATGGTGGGGTAAGTCTTGAAGCAGACACAAATGTCTCTTCTCTATAGGCCCATTTGAGATGATTCTCTATAGGCCCATTTGATACCACACTAGCGCAGTATTCGTGGATAATGAAAACAGAGTTGCAGGTAACAAGAGATTGGTGGCAATTCAGTTCTTTGCAGATAAACAAATTCACGTATAATAAAGAAAGCTTACTGTATATCCAAATAGATAGTATTACAGATAGTATTTGAAAGCTAGTATTTTTTTACATGTACACCAGAATGTCTTTGAAAATGAATTTGGTCTTAATTTAGTGGGCCCTCTGAATCCACAGATAATTAAACAGGGGGCAGGGGGGGGACACGGGACGACGACACACACTGGCAACTGGAATTGCCTCTCTGAAGCATCTAGGAGGCTGTGTGTGACCTCCTTACACCTCAGAAGGCCTCCTGGACACTTTGGAGAGTCACTTTTGGTTTGCAGAAAAAATGGAACTGTATTTTAAGGTCCTCTGGAAGATGTTCTGAGGCACAGGGAAGCTTTGTGCGACCTCCATGCACCTCAGAACACCTCCTGAATGGAACTGGAAGGCACCTTATCAGGGAGTTCTTTGAGGTCCTCTAGATGTGGGCTTGGCACCCACATTGAGTCAGATCCACGGGTGGTCCATGGATAAGGAGGGCCCAATACACCTTCATTTTTTTGATGTAATATTGTACTGCAACAGTTTATAGTTTAAGCAAATAAAAAAGTTAATCTACCCCGATCTCCTTTCTCCTCTTCCCTTTGAGATTGCCTAACTATATGCTTTTGACAAGCAAGGGGGTAGCATGAGGACAATGGTTGATCGAACTCCTAGGCAATCTAGTCTATGGGCTGCACAGCTATCCTGTGCACAGATCTTTTTCCTATCAATGGGGATCAACTGTTACCCTTTGCCCTGCTATTTAATTGTTTATCCCTCTCAGATTCAGGGAGCTAAGTTACATGATCAATTTGACGGATTGAAAAGGAAGGACAAGACATGGGAATCTGCTATATTTCCTGCCCTTGGGTCCAAACCTGAGAGTTTCAATGGGATCTTTGTGTCAGAGAAAGATCCGTTCAGTGGCAGTTTCTGTTGTAGGACTCATGAAGGACTATGACATCAGTGGAGCTTTATTGGCTGAGTTCCATGCAAGAAGAGATAAGCTGTAGAGCTACATATATCGTGAGCTGATGTAGTGTAATGGCAAAGAGAGTGAGTGTGAAACAGGGCTTCCTACTTTGAATCTTGCCTCTGCCATAAATTCAGCCCAGTCCTACAGCCGAATCCTACCTAAATCCCTGCACATTGATGCAGGTGTACTGGCACAACTTCCATTATATATTGTGAGGGATTTTGGGCTGCTGGAGGTCTTCTTGGGGGTAAGGAGGCATTTGTTCCCTTTCCCTGGGGTAAGTCTAGACAGCTGCAATGGGCCAATTTGGACCTGCACAAGTGATATTGCTGGTGGAAGTCTGCATTGATTCGCGCAGGTGGATCAGGCCCAGGGAGTTTGGATACAGCAGGGGGTTAGGCAAGCCCCTTAACCTCATCGGCAACATGGGGATCAAAATGCTTCCAACAGTGGTTCCCTAACTATGGGTCACAATCCACCAGCCAGGAAAAGACCTTTCTGTCCCTTTAAGAGGCGGGGAGGAGTGATGGCAGTGATGTGATTGCCAGGATTGCGCCACTGCCAGGGAGGGAAGGGTTTGTTTTTTTTAAGTTATCATGGTAGTGCTGGCCTACTGGGGGAGGGGAGTGCAACAAGTCCATGATGTCTCCGCAGGGCTACCCAAAGGGCAGCAAGTCTAAAAATAATTATCATGGTTTTGTGATTGCAAACCGGAAGTACATCTCAATCATCATTTTTAGACTTTCTGTGGCATGGGGAGCCCTGCGGAGTCGTTCCCTGCATCCCTAGGAGACCAGCACTGCCCCCGTAAGTTCAAAACAACCCTTTACCAGCAGCAGAGCAATCCTGGTGATCACGTTGCTGCCTTTGTCCCTCCCATGTGAATACTTAGGTGGTTTCCAGGAGAAGTCTGGGAACCCCTGGCTTACAAGATTGTGTGTAAGGATTTTATCAAGTTAACACATGTTAAGCACTTTGCACACTCAAGAAATGCTTATTATTATTGTTGTTGCTACATTTTAGAAAAGAAAATCTCTTTGGGGCTGTCAAATTGTTTGATTTAAGATTATAATGAGAACAAAAAAAATAAGATTTTTAAAAATACATCAAATAATTACCACTTCTGCCATGCAATTTCCTGCTGATGTTTTCCTGGTGAGATTAGTGTCCTCTCTCACTCATGAATCTAGAGTTTATCTGATCATTGGATGGCAACAACTTCAATATCTTACGACTCTTGTTTTCCCATTTGAACAAGGTTCAGAATACTATGTTAACTATTAATGAGGTACAACAAATCATAGTTTTACAGCTCCCTGGATGTAATCTTTAAGGGGAGCGGATCATACAAAGGCAGTAAATTGGTGAGTCATGAATTACTTGGATTATCGTATATAAGTGGTAGTCTGCCAGCAAATCTTCATGGTATGTGAAGCAGAGAGGACTGATCAGGGGATCCAGGAAGAAGTATTTTTTTTTCTTTGCTTGCATTTCTGCAGAATGGGTGCATTAGTAACTAATGTACATCTGCTGCTTTCATAGGGCATTCTACAAATGCCTCTGTGGCTCTTAGTTCTGGTTGACCTTAAACTCCAGCACTGCCCTTGTGCAATCCATCTGCCCCTTTTTGCAGTGAACAGTGCATAAACAGAGCCTGCTTATACAGGGCCCGATCCTAAACATTCACAGCGCTGGCGCTGAGCTCCAGCGCTGTCACTGGGTGTCGCAAATGTGCCATGTGGCCTCCAGAGAGGAGGGGCTGCCAGTGCTGGGCCAGTGCCAGTTGGCGCTGAGCCTCAATGCTGCTTGGAAGGCTGGCTGGTGGTAAGTAGTATCAGGGTGGGGGGAGGTGGGGAGTCGGTGGAATAGGGTGGGGGATGAACCTGGGTGGAACCAGCAGAGCTCTGCTCCACTGGATCCTGAAATCTGTGTTGGACCTTCTTGCCCGACACGAAGTGTCTCAAGTCTGCACTGGCAACCTATGCACTGTTTACTGGATTTAAGACTATAGTTGTAAGAACTCGAGGAAGTAATTTGGATTTAGTGGGATGCATGTGAAGTACATCACTGATCCCATTATTGTTGTATTTACCATAGAGAATTATAGAATCTGGACTGCCCTGCTGAGGAAGACAGTCTTTCCTCATGAAAATTGGTGAATGCCCCATTTCTAAGAACAGAAAAAAAGTGAAGTTTGGAATGTACAGGATGCTGGGCAGTGTGGCACTTACTCTATACTCAGGTGATCGCTTAAAGCCTGTATTGCAAACAGAGAACTATTAACCCATTTTTGCCCAGTCCACGGGTGTACACATTGGGTCACTTGCGTATATGCAATGTTGGGCAGAAATGGCTTAATGAGGAAGGACTTACAGTGTGCTTGCTTTGTATACATGAGTTCTTATATTACTATGGCTTCTTGGCTGAAATAATAAGCTTATTCACTTACTAATGAGCTCTGTAGAGAGGAAGTCACTATCTTATCTCCACCTTGTTCTCTAACCTTGCCATACCATACAAAACCGGAAAGTGATTTGGGTTGTTGGACAACTTTTGGTACTAATAAATATCCACACTTTTAGTGGAGGGCACTTTCAAATGATGAAGAAGTCAAGCCAATTAGAACTCTTGTTGAAAGTAATCCTTGAAATATTCCATTATCACCAGGAATAGTTCTTATAGAAGTGGTGATGGTTGGGGGTGGGGAAGGTACAAGGAGAAGATGGCATGCTGAAGTAGTCTTATAACTCCTCCCACTGCAACACTTAAGTCATAGAGTTACAGTTAATACTTGGAGTTATCAATCACTGATTGTCAGCGAAACAGATTGGATCACACCTTACTACACTGGAGAAGCAGTCATTTCCCAGATTCATGGTCAAGGATGAGGATCTCTGATTCAACTCTGGACATGGAAATGGCAAGCTACAGTGAAGTTTTAGACCCAAGCTACACTAGTCTGGAGTTTGAAACAATGCAAATCTTGTATAATGGCAGTGGTAAGTTTGAATATTCTCATAAATGAAAAGCTGTGCTTGTTAGTGGACAAGGGAAACTATGAAATTGGCACTATAAGGAGGTAGCCAAACATTTTGTTGTTAATGATGCTTTGAAAATTTGTTTCTGAAGGCTACAAAACGCTTCCTTTACATGTCACCATTAAATATGAGTTAATAACATTATAACGTCTTTATGACAGAGAAAACAGAATATCAGTTTTGCCTAATAAAATAACTGCATGCCATCAGTTGATTAATCAAAAGAAGAAAATTTCTGCGTAAGTTGTATTTACTGCAAGATAAATGAATAACTAGCATTGATAGTTTGAGAATGAAGGTGAATTTTTTTTTTTTTACTCAAAATTTAAATTACTAAGGTACAAATATCCAGATGGAAAAGTATCTTGATTTTTATTTCCAGATGATATATTTAATAAGAGGAATATTTCCAAGGTCGATATGCAGACTGTAGTGAGTTTTTAATCACAACCACACTCTACAAGCTAATGTTTAGCAGACAGAATCTCTTGGTATTTGACTAGAGTAACATTTTAACTTCATTTGGGTTGGAATGGACTATGCAAAGAGTTTTTGTCCCAGTGCAATCCAGACTAGTGAGTCAGATATGAAACAAGAAGAATGTAACTTTCATTTACAAACAGATTACCTTGTTTGATTGGGAGATGGGACAGTAGACTAACAAATGCTGGAGGAAATGGCTGAATCTTTTCTGGTTGATTTCTCTGTAGAGAAAACTTCATTCTTAATATGTCACATCAAGAAATCTAGAACTTACATACTAAGACTGTAGCAATGTAGCACTTGCATGCTTACCACATGCTTACATGCAAATGATCTCCTCTATGGTGAACTCGTGAAAGGAAAGCGCCCTACAGGTAGACCACAGCTGCGATACAAGGACATCTGCAAGAGGGATCTGAAGGCCTTAGGAGTGGACCTCAACAGGTGGGAAACCCTGGCCTCTGAGCGGCCCGCTTGGAGGCAGGCTGTGCAGCATGGCCTTTCCCAGTTTGAAGAGACACTTGGACAACAGTCTGAGGCTAAGAGGCAAAGAAGGAAGGCCCATAGCCAGGGAGACAGACCAGGGACAGACTGCACTTGCTCCCGGTGTGGAAGGGACTGTCACTCCCGAATCGGCCTTTTCAGCCACACTAGACGCTGTTCCAGAACCACCATTCAGAGCGCGATACCATAGTCTTTCGAGACTGAAGGTTGCCAACATACATACATGCTTAACACATAGACATACGTGCTTTACACATAGACGAACAAGCCTTGCTAAGGGAGAATCAGCATGGCTTCTGTAAGGGTAAGTCTTGCCTCATGAACGTTTTAGAATTCTTTGAAAAGGTCAGCAGGCATGTGGATGAACATGAAATGGATGGCCATTTATGAACAGGTTGAAAAGTACAGGATAGATCCTTGGGGCACTCCACTTTCCACTCTCCCAACACTCAACTTTCGTGGGCGTCCATGGGTTCAGATGTTATGTGAGAGGGAAAAGAGCGTCTGTCTATTCACTCTGTCCATCCCCTGCATGATTTGGAATGTCTCAATCATGTCCCCTCCTCAGGCGCCTCTTTTCTAGACTGAAGAGGCCCAAATGTTGAAGCCTTTCCTCATAAGGAAGGTGCCCCAGCCCAGTAATCATCTTAGTTGCTCTCTTTTGCACCTTTTCCATCTCCACTATATCCTTTTTGAGATGCGGTGACCAGAACTGGACACAATACTCCAGGTGTGGCCTTACCATCAATTTGTACAGAGGCATTACAATACTAGCTGTCTTATTCTCAATGCCTTTCCTAATGATCCCAAGCATGGAATTAGCCCTCTTCACTGCTGCCGCACATTAGGTCGACACTTTCATCGAGCTGTCCACCAGCACCCCGAGATCTCTCTCCTGATCTGTCACAGACAGCTCAGAACCCATTAGCCTATATGTAAAGTTTTGATTCTTTGCCCCGATGTGCATGACTTTACACTTACTTATATTGAAACGCATCTGCCATTTTGCTGCCCAGTCTACCAGTTTGGAGAGTTCCTTCTGGAGCTCTGCACAATCTCTTCTGGTCTTCATCACTCAGAAAAATTTGGTGTCATCTACAAACGTGGCCACCTCTCTGCTCAACACCTGAACCAGTGGACGTCCATGAAAGTTGAGTGTTGGGAGAGTTAGGACAGACATAAGAAAATATTTCTTTACCCAGCATGTAATTAGTTTGTGGAACTCCTTGCCACAGGATGTAGTGATGGCATTTTGCCTAGGTGCCTTTAAGAGGGGATTGGACAAATTTCTGGAGGAAAAGTTCATTACAGGTTACAAGTCATAGTAGGTATGTCTAAGTTCTTGGTTTTAGAGGCAAGCTGCCTCTGATTGCCAGAAGCAGGGCAGGGCACTAGGACGCAGATTGTGTCTGTTGTCTTGTGTGCTCCCTGGGGCATTTGGTGGGCCACTGTGAGATACAGGAACCTGAACTAGATGGGCCTTTGGCCTGATCCAGCTGGGCTCCTCTTATATTCTTATGTTCTTAAACCACAAAGTCTTGGACTACTTTAAATGCTAACAGTTGCTCATTAAAAATAAATAAATTATATGGGTGTTCTACAACCATGCTGTTGTGGAAGAAATGTTGAAGAAGAAATGAAGAATTGATTTCTCAATACAGGTGGATCCTATTTATATGCGTTAGTTCTGTTCCGTGACTCAGCACAATTAAAAAAAAACGCCTTGTGCTAAATTCCATAGAGTTAAGCAAATACGCTGCAGCCTGACACTTGGGGCTGGAAGGAAACTAAGGCAGCTGTTATCAATCCTCTCCCCTCCACTCTGCTCCTTAGGCAAACACTCCCTGGGTTTTTTAAAGCAATCCCCTCTCCTCCATCTCCTGTCTCCCCCTCCTCAGCCCTCCCAGTTGCCAGCTGTCCCGCTTCTTTCACAGGTGGGATGATGAGCTTTCAAGAGTCCAGTCCTATGCATTTCTACTCAGAAGTAAGCCCCATTGTAGTCAGTGGGGCTTACTCCTAGGAAAATGTGGATTGTAGCCTGAGATCCCAGTCCTATGCCTGCCTACTCAGAAGTAAATTCCATTCTAATCAATGGGGCTTACTCCCAGGAAAGTGTGGATCGGATTGTAGCCTGAGAGCCCAGTCCTGTGCCTGCCTACTCAAAAATAAGTCCCATTCTAGTCAGTGGGGCTTACTCCCAGGAAATTGTGGCTCGAATTGTAGCCTAAATCTCATGCTTTGCTTGCTGGGAAGACTTGCTTGCTGGGCTGTTTTGTTTCCATAGGCTGGAGAGCCTGCACCATCTCACTCCATCTCACTCTGAAGGAGGGGGATTTGGCAAACATTCCCTAGGTTTTTTAAAGCAATCCCCTCTGTTGCTACCATACCTGCCCCTGTGTGTGTCTGTGTGTGTGTGAGAGAGAGAGAGATCGAGAGCGGTCTACCTTGCTGCACGTGCTCTGGCAACAGAGGTTTTCTGGCCCCCCTTCCCCTCTTCAACTCTTTGCTGGCTCAGGGGCTCCAGGAATGTTACTGTTGCTTAGCAAGGGGAACCTCTTCCATGGCTCCAGGGCTATTCCCTGCCTGGGCCAGTCTGAGCCTTTGTGCAGTGTTTTGGGCTTCCTGGAGTTAGATGCCAGCCAGCACAGGGCAAAGGAGGCAAAGGTGTATGTGACTTTCAGTGCCCCCATTCGCATTGAGACAAATGGATAAAAAATTCGTGGATAAATAGGCTATTTTTTGTTAGCCACTTTTGGTATGATTACAGTGAAAAGCAGGATAAAATTTACTTAAATAAATAAGATTAGATAGTACCATTTGCTTGGGAAGACTGAATCTGGGCAAAAACAGGTGCAAGATTTTGGGGTGCTTGAAGTGGGAGGGCCAAATGCCACCCAGTCTCCACCCTGCTGGTCAACAGCATGCTTTCTCTTCTCACTGGGAGCACACCTATTTCCTCTCCCCTCTTGCTTGCCTTCCCCCCACACTCCATCCTTACCTTATGTACTTGCCACTGCCACCATGACAACAGTTTGTCACTTCCATTTTCCTCCCTCTGGAAAAGGAAATAGAGAAGACATTGATTGGTTCCAAGCACTACCTGAAGTCAAGTTGATCTTTGGTTCATTTTCTATACAAATTTCTGTAAAAATGTGACCTTTTGGGAGCCATCAAGTTGACCTCCCATAAAGGTTCAAATATTTGTACAAAATTTTGAATGTTTGTAATCGTTGACTACTCGCAACAGTTGCAAAAGTGCAAATGAAAGTGGTGAATTGGCCAGCAAAAGGTTGTACGTTTGTGAGTCTTCATGCTCACTTTGGTTCTGCTGCAAGCATCCAAGCAAGGGAGTTCACTGTTTTGACCTCTCCTGATAGAACATCTCTGATAGAACATCTCTAGTGACAGCATACCTCACCACCCTCCACTTCACTTCTTCCAGAAGGGAAAGAGTGGAGATGAACAACTGTAGATGAGCAGGTGGAGAGGGAGAAGAAGCATTTACTGGGGAAGAGAGGATAAAGAAGTATGTGCTGGGTGGGGAAGGAGAGGAAGAAGTCACAAATGCTAGGAAGAGGGACAGAGATGGAGTGGGGAGGTGAGAGAGCAGATGAGGCACTGATGGAGGTCCAATACCTGGTGTGAACACTTCACCTCTCCTCATGGATGACCTGTCCCTGGATGTCAATTCCAACTGGTGACTGGCACTGTTATGCTCATCAAACAACTTTATCAAGGGCATTTTGGGCTCTTATTTATATGAGTTGGGTTGGGATCTTCCTCATTTTGCTTTCTTACAGAGAATCGGCAGTGGTTGACAGCCACTGTTAAGATACTCATATTAATAGTAACATATATTAATGCATGGTGATTTTCACCAGCCTCCCTCCAAATGTTGCCTTCTGGCAGTGCCTTTCAGTTATTTAAAGTAACAAAGATCTTTAAGCAGTGAGATGTGCATGGAGAGCTGGGCGACTGTGTTGACTGTGTAACTCCCAAGCTGTTTGAGTTTAAACCAAAAGCAGTCATTGTTATGAGCATCATAAATTCTGACAACTGGGCATAGGTTTGAAAGCACTCATTAGAATAACAATCAGAGGTAATTAGGCATGCTGTGTTTTCTGCAGCCCTTAAATGGTAAATGCTAATTAAAAGAGAAGGCCAGTAAAATCTCCAGGCCTGTGTAATTTAACCAGAGAATTATGATTTTTTTCCCCCCAAGGCTTTGCTCCTAATTATGCATCATGTTCTTCTCTCTCAACAGACAGTTGTTCAACAGATCTGCTTAGTATGAACACTGCTGACAGTGGGGTCAGTGGCCTTTGTGCAATATGTGGGGACCGGGCCACTGGCAAGCATTATGGCGCCTCCAGTTGCGATGGATGCAAGGGGTTCTTCCGACGCAGCATCCGAAAGAATCACATTTACACTTGCAGGTATGAGGACTGGCACATGTCAAGAATGCAGTCGTTGAATGATGCATTTGAAATGTTGGCATCCTATCTTTCTTTAGTTTAGGATAGCTTCCAGAATTGTCTGACAGTGGTCAGACCACAGTATATGCTTAGCCTCATTTGCAGTGACATTGCCTACCTATTTTGACAGCTAGGCTGAAAGAGGTTGTAGCTCTTTTGCTGTTGCCCTCGCATTCTCCTCTTCTCCCTTTTCCTCTCTCTCTTCCAGTTCAGAACCAGAGGCTGGCACTTCACCATGTAAGGGGGCAGAATTTGGCACACCACTTCAGATACCAGAGGCCTTCAGCCTCTGGCTCTGCCTCCACACTGCCTTCTGCTTCTATGCCTCTTCATTCCAGCCCATTTGATTGGACTCTTCAGATCAGGTCCTAGTGACCATCTCTAGATTGACTCTCCCTGTGCATCTCTCCTAGTTTCTATTGAGACTCTGCTTCGAGTTCTGGAAAGACTGTTGCAAAGGGTGTAAATGTTGGCCTCCACGAGTAGGGAGAGGTTGTCGCTTGTTGTAAAGACTTGCGCATTGCTCTTTCCCTTCGCTTGTTTAGACTTCTGTTTGGGTTCTTTTCCTGTCTCTATTTTTTCTGCCTTTGTAACAGTGGCTGCAGTTCTTTCTTTGTTCCAATAAAGCTCTTAACAAAAGTCAGTCTTGCTGTGTGTGGAACTTCTTTAATCCCTCAGCTCTGCAAATGCTCTTCCCTTCAGTCGTGCCTCTCTACCACCAGCGCTGTGCAGTACCTAATTTGCCTGCTTAGATATGGGATTCAGAATGTTTCTCCCATACCTTACATGGTGATCAAATATGGGTCCCTTTAGTTATAAATCCTTGTAAATTGAAAGGTGGGACGGATATCAAATAAATGAATGTCTTGCGTACCGTCTTACTGTTTCAACTTTGCTGTTTAGTGCAAAACAAAAAAAAAATTTGCTGAATGGAAGTATGCACAAAATTACTCTTCCCACCAGCCAGTTGAAATCTATCACAAACTGTTTCATTTGCAAATGATAGTAAATATAGATTTTGATCTTCAGATATTCTTCTGCAAGCAGCATTCACTGTGAGGCTCTCACTACTGTGCTGTCCCCTGTTTTATTTTTAGTTCCTATATCTGTTCCCCCCCCCCAAGTATTACTAGATCGGTTGCTACAAGGTGCCCTCTGGCATTTTCTTTTATCTCTTTCTCATTTCTCAAGGAGGTTGCGTAGAACTGCTTGCGAGGTTAAAAGGTACTCTCTCTCCTGCTATTACTATCACTTGACATAGGTCTCTCTTTCAAGTTCTCCCGTTATCTTGAGACTTCCTGGCCCAAATTTATCTATATCTATATATGTTAATATGGAAATCGATGAAATGTGAACATGCCACATTGTGCTGTTGATTCCAGCCACTGTAGCTATGGCTGTTTTTAATCTCAAGCAATTTAACAGCCTGATCATATCAGTCCATTTTGACTGTCATAGCTCAATCCAGTGTACCACCACCGCTAAAGTAACTCTGGCAAACAAGTAACTCTGGCAAACAAGGCAGAATGTGCTCACTCCTTCCCAGCCATGGGAACCCCTGATATGGTACCTTTTGTATTTGGAAATATATCTTTCATTACTCATTAGAGCAGACCTAGTACGGGCCAAGCCAAGTAGGATAACAAAGATCTGTTATCAGATCTCTAGTCTCTTCTGATTTGGGGAGCAAAAAACAGTATTAGCTTTCCTCCATTTCAGTCAATACTGTGGCACAAGGGATGAGAGATTTAGGGCCCAATCCTATCCAACTTTCCAGCACTGATTCAGACCATGCATACGGGAAGTGTGCTGCATTCTGTGGTGCGGGGACAGACACAGGCCTCATCAAGGTAAGGGAATGTTTGTTGCTTATCCTTGGGGCTGCGTTGTGGCTGTATCAGTACTGGAAAGTTGGATAGGATTGGACCCTTAAGCCTTTTCTCCATCCCATATTCCAGATGAAATGCTATTTTTTGTCCACTTAGGGCATATGTATCTATAAGTTAACTGGGCAAACTTTGAGAAGGGTGAAAATATCCCTCCAGCAACCCCAATCCACATCTCCCTTTCCCCACAGCTGGGTTTTTATTAAAAATTGTGACTCTTTGTCATCATGGTTCTCTTGTTGTCTCATCTGGTTTGGCCCTATCATAAGCCCTGATGTGGCTTATCTGTACTGAGGCAGGAAACATTCACAGGGTTATCTGGGACCGAAGATATTTCTAGCTTTGTTATAAAGGCCTCACCTATGTCAATCTCTCATAAATAATACTGGAATAAGAACATAAGAACAGCCCTGCTGGATCAGGCCATAGGCCCATCTAGTCCAGCTTCCTGTATCTTACAGTGGTCCACTAAATGTCCCAGGGAGCACACTAGACAACAAGAGACCTGCATCCTGGTGCCCTCCCTTGCATCTGGCATTCTGACATAGCCCACTTCTAAAATCAGGAGGATGCATGTACACATCATGGATTGTAACCCATAATGGATTTTTCCTCCAGAAATTTGTCCATTCCCCTTTTAAAGGCATCTAATCCAGATGCCATCACCACATCCTGTGGCAAGGAGTTCTACTGACCAACCACACGCTAAGAACATAAGAACAGCCCCACTGGATCAGGCCATAGGCCCATCTAGTCCAGCTTCCTGTATCTCACAGCGGCCCACCAAATGCCCCAGGAAGCACACCAGATAACAAGAGACCTCATCCTGGTGCCCTCCCCTACATCTGACATTCTGACTTAACCCATTTCTAAAATCAGAAGGTTGCGCATACACATCATGGCTTGTACCCCATAATGGATTTTTCCTCCAGAAACTCATCCAATCCCCTTTTAAAGGTGTCTAGGCTAGACGCCAGCACCACATCCTGTGGCAAGGAGTTCCACAGACCGACCACACGCTGAGTAAAGAAATATTTTCTTTTGTCTGTCCTAACCCACCCAACACTCAATTTTAGTGGATGTCCCCTGGTTCTGGTATTATGTGAGAGTGTATAGAGCATCTCCCTATCCACTCTGTCCATTCCCTGCATAATTTTGTATGTCTCAATCATGTTCCCCCTCAAGCGTCTCTTTTCTAGGCTGAAGAGGCCCAAACGCCGTAGCCTTTCCTCATAAGGAAGGTGCCCCAGCCCCGTAATCATCTTAGTCGCTCTCTTTTGCACCTTTTCCATTTCCACTATGTCTTTTTTGAGATGCGGCGACCAGAACTGGACACAATACTCCAGGTGTGGCCTTACCATCGATTTGTACAACGGCATTATAATACTAGCCATTTTGTTCTCAATACCCTTCCTAATGATCCCAAGCATAGAATTGGCCTTCTTCACTGCCGCTGCACGTTGGGTCGACACTTTCATCGACCTGTCCACCACCACCCCAAGATCTCTCTCCTGATCTGTCACAGACAGCTCAGAACCCATCAGCCTATATCTAAAGTTTTGATTTTTTGCCCCAATGTGCATGACTTTACACTTACTGACATTGAAGTGCATCTGCCATTTTGCTGCCCATTCTGCCAGTCTGGAGAGATCCTTCTGGAGCTCCTCACAATCACTTCTGGTCTTTACCACTCTGAAAAGTTTGGTGTCGTCTGCAAACTTAGCCACTTCACTGCTCAACCCTGTCTCCAGGTCATTTATGAAGAAGTTGAAAAGCACTGGTCCCAGGACAGATCCTTGGGGCACACCGCTTTTCACCTCTCTCCATTGTGAAAATTGCCCATTGACACCCACTCTCTGCTTCCTGGCCTCCAACCAGTTCTCAATCCACGAGAGGACCTGTCCTCTAATTCCCTGATTGTGGAGTTTTTTCAGTAGCCTTTACTGAATAAAGCCTTTACTGAGTAGCCTTTACACTGAGTAAACAAATGTTTTCTTTTGTCTGTCCTAACTCTCCCAGCACTCAATTTTAGTGGATGCGCCCTGGTTCTGGTGTGAAGTGAGAGTGTAAAGAACATTTCATTATTCACTTTATCCTTCCCATGCATAATTTTGTATGCCTCAATCATGTCCCCCCTCAAGCGCCTCTTTTCTAGACTAAAGAGCCGCAAACGCCGTAGCCTTTCCAGCCCAGTAATCATCTTAGTTGCTCTCTTTTGCACCTTGTCCATTTCCACTATGTCCTTTTTGAGATGTGGTGACCAGAACTGGACACAATACTCCAGGTGTGGCCTTACTATAGATTTGTACAACGGCATTATATTAGCCATTTTGTTCTCAATACCTTTTCTAATGATCCCAAGCATAGAATTGACCTTCTTCACTGCCTCTGTGCATTGGGTCAACACTTTCATCGAGCTGTCCACCAGCACCCCAAGATCTCTCTCCTGTCACAGACAGCTCAGAACCCATTAACCTATATGTAAAGTTTTGGTTTTTTGCTCCAATGTGCATGACTTTACACTTACTGACATTGAAGCGCATCTGCCATTTTGCTGTCCATTCTGCCAATTTGGAGAGATCTTTCCGGAGCTCCTCACAATCACATCTGGTCTTCACCACTCAGAAAAGTTTGGTGTCATCTGCAAACTTAACCACCTCGCTGCTCAACCCTTTCTCCAGGTCATTTATGAACAAGTTGAAAAGCACCGGTCCCAGGACAGATCCTTGAGGCACACCGCTTTTCACCTCTCTCCATTGTGAAAATTGTCCATTGACACCCACTCTCTGCCTCCTGGTCTTCAACCAGTTCCCAATCCATGAGAGGACCTGCCCTCTAATTCCCTGACTGCGGAGGTTTCTCAGGAGCCTTTGGTGAGGGACCATGTCAAATGCCTTCTGAAAGTCCAGATATATAATGTCCATGGGTTCTTCTGCATCCACATGCCTGCTGACCTTTTCAAAGAATTCTGAAAGCTTCATGAGGCAAGACTTATCCTTACAGAAGCCATGCTGTTTTTTCCCCCAGCAGGGCTTGTTTGTCTACGTCAGGGGTCTCCAAACTTTTTGGCCAGAGGGCCACATCAAATATCTGGCACGGTGCAGAGGACAAGAAAAAAAATTTAAATATAAAATTTATATAAATAAATTAGAGAGGGAACTTGATGAGTGAATAAGTGAATGAATGGGCTCATTCATTCAACCTCTCTGGCCCTTAGAATACCCTGCAGATGTAGCCAGAGCACAGCTCCAATCATGCTCGGCCAAGTGGGCGAAAGGCTTTCAGGGGACAAGAGGCTGGCCACGGGCCGGATAGAGACTCGTGTTTGGCCCCTGGGCCGGGGTTTGGAGACCCCTGGTCTATGTGTTTTGAGATTCTATCTTTGATGTGGCATTCCACCATCTTACCTGGAGTTGTTGTTCAGTTGTATTGTACAACTTTCAACTTACAACTATAGGCTGACCGGCCTATAGTTTCCTGGGTCCCCTCTCCTTCTCTTTTTAAGGATCGGTGTGACATTTGCTATCCTCCAATCCTCTGGCACCATAACCGTTTTGAGGGACAAGTTGCATATCTTAGTCAAGAGATCAGCAACTTCATTCTTCAATTCCTTAATAACTCTAGTGGGCCCAGTGAATTATTGATTTTTAATTTGTCAATTAGGTCTGAAACATCTTCCCTTTTCACCTCTATCCGACTTAGTTCTTTGGTCAGCTGGGGCCGTTTGGGCAGCGGTATCTGCCTGAGGTCTTCTGTGGTGAAGACAGATGCAAAGAACTCATTTAATTTCTCTGCCATCTCTAAGTCTCCTTTTATCTCCCCTTTCCCTCCCTCACCATCCAGAGGGCCAACCACTTCTCTGGCAGGTTTCCTGCTTCTAATATATTTGAAGAAGCTTTTATTATTCCCCTGAATGTTGCTGGCCATGTGTTCCTCACAGTCTCTCTTGGCCTCTCGTATCACCTTCTTACATTTCTTTTGCCACAGTTTGTTTCTTTTTATTCTCCTCATTAGGGCAAGACTTCCATTTACAGAAGGAAACTTCCTTGCCCTTTACAGCCTCTCTAACTTGGCTTGTTAGCCATGAGGGCACCCTCCTGGACCTAGTCGAGCCTTTCTTCCTTTGCGGTATACACTTCTGCTGGGCCTCTATTACTGTTGTTTTAAGCAACCTCCATGCACTCTGGAGAGATTGGACTCTTTTTACCTTCCCTTTCAACCTCCTTCTAAGCAACCTCCTCATTTGAGGGAAGTTCGTTCATTGGAAGTCAAGAGTTTTTGTGACAGATTTGCCTCGTACTCTTCCCACGACGTGCATGTCAAAACGGATTGCAGCATGATCACTGTTCCCCAATGGCTCAGTAACATTTACATCTCTAACCAGGTCCTGAGTACCACACAATAATAAATCTAGTCGCCTGTCCTCTGGTGGCTCTATGACTAGTTGCTCTAAGGCACAGTCATTTAGCATGTCAAGAAACCTGGTCTCTTTTTTGTGACCGGAATACAAATTGACCCAGTCGATGACCCAGAAATGTTGGGTCATACAATGACATTTTTTGGCAGTGTGTTCAAGCTAGATGAAAGGAAGCTTTATACAACACACAATTAATTAATGCTGTTAAACTGGAGAACTGCTATTTTAATCCTTACCATATTTCATTTACACTTGCTGTAGTGGAGATAAATGATCACAGATTGTTTCAACATCGTTTATGAACTGTTCTGAGAATGTTGGTCAAAGAATGCTATATGGGGGGGTGGTATCTGCAGGGGTTCCATTATGGAACCCCCTGTGGATACCCAAAACTGCAGATATGCGGGATGCACCACTCCTTTGGGCCTTGTGAGACAAGGGAGCTGGGCTCCTCTTGCCTCCAGAGGCTCTTCTGAGCCTCATAGAGACCCCCAGGCCTCCGCAGGTCTCAAAATGGCCATTTAGGCTGAAAAACGCTACATCTGGTTTTTTGTTAAAATTGGAAGTGACGTTTTATGCCTTTAAAAGGTATTATGGGGACCGGGAAAGCCACTGAGCCTAGCCCTCATAATGCCTTTTAATGGTATAAAAACGTCACTTCTGGTTTTATGATAAACCGGAAGTAGTGTTTTCTCAGCCTAAACAGCCATTCTGAGACCTGCAGAGGCCATGGGTGGAAGTGGCTCCGAAGAGCCACCACAGGTGAGGGGAGCTCCCCACACCTCTGGAGGAAACACGGGGCCCCTGCATCCGTAGATATGCAATGGAACGTACTGAATACAGTGGGATTTACTCCTGAGTAGACATCCTTTTGTACTCCAAGATTATGTTGTAAGTCCATAGCCCTAAACCCATTTGCAATGGAGTAGAATTCCAATCCTGTCCAACTTTCCAGCACTGATATAGCCATGCCAATGGGTTGTGCGCTGCATCTTGCTGGGGAGGGGCAGTTATGTAGGCATCATAAAGGTAAAGGAGTATTTGTTCCTTTATATTGGGGCTACATTGACACTGGAAAGTTGGATAGGTTTGGGTTCTTAGTCTCATTGCACTCAGTGGGATGTATAGAACTTGCATTGAACTGCACATGGACAAATGCATGGACACTACATCTGGCAACAGCTCTTAGCTATGATAATTAAATGGAGCCTCCTTGCATAAAAGCTATATACTTCTGAATACTAGATGAAGAAGAGGAACATTAGCTGTTGTCCTCATGTTCTGCTTCTTCGTTTCACAGAAGCAGCTAGTGGAGCACATGGAAACAGAACCTTGCTGTAGATGAGCTATGGATGGCATGTTATTCCTGATCACATATGTATGAGCAGGATAGAATCGAACTGTAAAAGAGCCATCCTAAACATTCCTTAAACCAAGAGCATAATTTATGTGCCTCACTTTCACAAGATGATGAATAACCCAATGGGATTTTACTTTTCCATCATGAGAAATTATTCCCTTTAAAAGAATGGCAAAGAGAAATGTTTCAAGGCTGATTAAAGAAAAAATAGCAGTGAAGGTTGATAGCTGGAGACATTGTTTTGACAGTATCCATTAATTGTTCCAGTCGTGCTAATCAGGGTTCTCCTTTACTTACACTCTAATATATTTACCCTCGATTCTGTCCAACAGATTTAGCCGGCAATGTATTGTTGATAAGGACAAGAGAAATCAATGCAGATACTGTCGTTTAAAAAAGTGTTTTCGTGCTGGAATGAAGAAGGAAGGTAACTTTTTTTTAACCTGCTGTCTAAAGAAAAACACTTTGTATCAATTAGCAGGAAATAAAATCTATACGCAAATAACTAATGAATATATATCTGCAGTGT
Organism: Tiliqua scincoides; assembly: GCF_035046505.1. Lineage (NCBI taxonomy): Eukaryota > Metazoa > Chordata > Lepidosauria > Squamata > Scincidae > Tiliqua > Tiliqua scincoides. The sequence continues at coordinate 36,304,839 of NC_089824.1, read as the reverse complement.
CTACCAAGAAAATAAATTTAAATATGTCTTTAATAATAATAAAACATGGTTTGCTATGTACTTTTTGTTTGCTTAATTCTATGATTTGTGAAAAGGGTAATTTTTTTTTTTAATGACTACTGTGCTAGTAAAAGATGCTTTTAGACTTTTATAAAAATAAGTTGCAGACATCCGATGTGGTCCTATGGATTACTCGGCTATAATTTATGCATGCTTACTGGGAGAAAGTCCCATTGACAACAGTGGAACGTCTGAGTAAACATGTATAGAATTGAGTTACTTGTGATAGACTTGAACTGGTAAGACCTTAGCTGAATGCCTGTTGACATGTGTGGGTGGACTTGGGTATGTCTCAGTCTCTTGGCTTCATACCTTTACCTATTACATGGAAAAATCATTGTTAAGGTGGTATAGGATATTGTGAGTGAGAAAATAACTGTAAACAAAAAACTTGGCATACTTAGGGCCCAATCCTATCTCCTGCCAGACTCCTGCCAGACAAGGCAGCAGCACCAATGGAGAGCACACTGCATGCTATAGTGGAGAGAGGCAACCAAACAGACCAGGGGAAGGATCATTGCTTACGATCGCTGATCCCTATTGTAAAGTGAACTGGTTATTATGTGGACATCCAGCACCAGCTAGTCGCTGAATGAGGTATAGGGTTTATAGCGACCATTGAATGAAATGCAAGAACCATGTGTTCAGAGCCATCTAGTGGCAGAATGCAGTATAGCTTCACTAGCATCTATAGCAATGGTTACAAACATAAGACGTGTGGGCAGGATGTGGCCCCCAGAAGCCCTCAGGGTCACCGAGCACCACCATCATCTGCTCTAAGTTGCTGATCAGTGCTGAGGTGTCACTGCTGAAATGGCTGCCTGCCTGATAATTGTGCTCTCCCATATCTTGACAATAAGATCAACATTTGCATATTTTTCTCTTCTGTCATTTGCCGTTGATGAGTTCCTAAGTGAGATAAAAGTGCTTTTTTTCTGGTCATAACCTACTTAATGAATCTCTTCCTGCTTTATGACATCATTTTCAGCCCTCAGCAGGCATCATGATTGCTATTCAGTCCACTGTATGAAACGAGTTTGACACTTCTGGTCTATAGCATGTAATTGAATGACATTGTCTAGCTTGTAAGAACCTTGTGTTCTTATCTTAGAAGACCTTCATATACATGATCAATTGATTGTGAGTTAGAAGATAGCAAAGTGATGCACACCTGTGTTCAAAAATCTTTTTACTTACCTTCCCATAGGCCTCCTGGCCCTTATTAAGTCTCCTCAGACTTATGGCAATTCTTTTGCTGGTATAAATCCAAGGAGACTCTTGGGGGCAAGTCTGGGCTAGGAAGGGGAGATGGGATATTGACATGCATGGCTGCCACTGAATTCCATCTCTGAATTGCCTCGCCCTGAACTGCCTACTATCGTCTTGTTCCGCCTCTTTCCCCCCCCCCCTGACTTGCCAGTGGCAGGACGGCTAAGGACAGCAGAGGTTCATTAGGCTGCTATTTCCCCTGCATGGCCATTTGCCTTCGGAGCAATGGAGTGACTTTTGTGCTGTTGCTCCAAGACTTATATGGATAAATTGAGAGTTAGCTAGTTCATTGCAGTATCAATGACACATTATTTTATCTGTCCAGAAGTTCACAGATGTTGCGTGGTGGAAGATTTTCAAGTCAAAATGGGGTAGCAGTGCCAAAGCATACAGGAAAGAAGTCTCCTTTTGGGGGGGGGGCGCTAGAGTTTTCTTTGTCACTGAAGCACTTTAAATAAGAATTGAGTTTGAGTGCAGGGGGAGGCAAGACAGAGAAATTAAGCTCCTCAAAGAAGGTTTGCTTCAGGTTTGATGCCTCCTCTTGAACTAGGAATCTTAACACTTTCAGAAACATCTGACATGGCCCGGAGACTATCTTTATGATTTCTTTATATTTCTATCCTATCGCTGCTAACATATACAGACCCTTCTTGGGTCTGTATATATACTTGGTAGAGTTTTCATCTTCTCCATCCTCCTCCACTGAGGTACTTTTGAAACTCTCCTAGCTTGTAAAGTATCAACTGGGGGTCTGTAATAGTATAGAACAAGACACCTGGATCAGTATTCCTTTATTCTGGTTTCTTCTTTCTAACAGCCCAATCCTAACCATCTTTCCAGGACCAATGCAGCTGCAAAGTAAGCTGCAATGCAGCCTTGAGGTAAGGGAGTAAAATTCCCTTACCCTGAGGAGGTCTCCAAGACTGCCCCCCTCCACTTCAGGATGCAGTGTGCACCCCTGTTAGTGCAGCTGCATTGGCAGTGGGAAGATAGTTAGGTTTGGGCTGTTAGTTTCATAAACTTTTGTGTCCTATGAGCTCTCCGTGCTATTTAGTACAATTTCATCATATTTTCACCACTGGCTTTTCACATTATTGTAAAAATATATGACACAAACTGATTAGATGCAAACTTTTTAAGACGAAGTATCTGCAGACCTCACATTCATTTCTAAGGAAGATCTTACTTTTTGTTTTGAAAAGAAGTACAGTATGTTTTAATGCAGTTCTAGCATTTATGGTGGATGATCAAAGCAGTAATGTGCTGATCCCTCTGGTATAATTGTATATTTAAAGCTTAACTACATTTTGTTTTTTCGCTGCTGAGTTAAGGAATGGAATAGATAGCATTTCTCCAGTTAAAAAGACTGGAGCATCATTCTTGATTCATGTCTACATGACCATTTATCACTTAGTGTTTATCACTGTACGACATTTCTTATTATGACCTTAATAAAAGGCCCATCAGTGAATGTCCTTGGCTAAGAATCTAGTGCGCCTTCACTATAAAGTGTGTTCATTCTTCATATAAACGGTGAAACACTATAGAGCGCACCCAACTCATATTTATTGGTGCATTGGTGCTGCCTCTCTACTTCTCTGATGCAGATTGCTTCCCTAAAAATAACAAACGGATCACTGGAAATATAACCGCTGCTCTTATAAAAGGTTATGAGGTTCATTGTGGAGTAAAAAAAATATGTTGATAGGAGCAGTGCTTTTCTCCCCTTGATGTGACCTTGGACATAAAATAGCTTCAGGAAATCTGATGGGTAGCTTTATTTATCTCTTTTATTTTTGTATTAAAATGTACACCTTATTACTTCCCAACACTTGTGTTCCACCTGTCCATTCTCTTTTCAGAGGATCTTATATTACTGTAACTGTTTCAAACTCTGTGTGCAAGAACTCTGTTATTTAATGCTTTAACAAATCTCAGTGCAACATCCTTAAATGTTTACCTCTGGCTGGAGATAGACAATTTTAAGCAAGTTGAAAGTGGTCTGAGAGAGATTTCACTTTTTGCAGTCTACAGACATGTTGTATTGTCCTGCTGCATGAAATAGGAAAAAAACGGCACAACCAACTTACCAGGGGCAAACATAGGATGAGTGTATACACAACAAATAGCGACTACTCTTTCAAATCTCCTGCAGCTCTTTGGGGGAAAACAAAACAAAAAAACCCCTTTCTTCTGTCTCCAACCACTTTCAGAGTACCATTGACGAAACACAACTAGAGGTGGGAGAAAGGTGCATTGAAGGTGGATTAAAGCTGTGGTGCAAATGCAACCCAGGTCTTCTCCAAAAGCACCATCATGTATTAGTACAATTCAAACAGGGGAAAGTGAAACATACCTTCAGACCAGAACTACTAGATCCCAGCCGTAGGTCAACTCCAGTTCAGTTCCCAGAATTCCCAGGCCCCAACAGTAAGCTTCGCCCCTTCTGCTAGTTTAAGGTGTGTCTAGTAAACACATGGCATTGGATCAAGTCTCCATGTGTTTTGGCATTGTTTGAAGGTGAAATTACTGGTATGGAGTACAAATATAAGCCTGGAACACAGGAGAGAAAAGAAAAAGTGAAAAAAAATAAAAATTAAAAAATGGCCAGGCAAATTTCCTACAACAGACAGGGGTTTGGACTAGATAACCTTTTAGGCACCTTCCAACTCTATGATTCTATGAAAACAGTGGTAATGAAATAAAAACACAGCTTTCAGCATTTCTTATTTTTGTGAAAACAACCCCCCCCCCCGCTCCCCAAAAAAATCTGCCCCTCAAACCATTCTATTTGGTTTTTATTTATTGTTAAGTGGGGGCTGCATGGGTAATGATTGTGGCTGCATCTGCTGACACTATACCACCTACATCACCTACCTAGTACACTTTTAAAGGGATTATAATTTATAATTGTAGTGTAAATTTTGAATAAAAACACATAACACCACTTTCTGTAGTTCTAGCTTTTGGAAAACACCAAAATCTGCAAAAAATAAAATAAAACAAAACGGTATTCTTCCACCTCTAAACATAACTAGCCTAACAGTATGCAAGAACCATTCAGCCGCTTCACCAATCCAAAAGTCTTAATAAAAATGGAAGGTTTAGACTTATCTCCACTCCAGAAAAACATGTTGGCAACCTTCAGTCTCGAGAGACTATGGTATTGCACTCTGAAAGGTGGTTTTGGAACATCGTCTAGTGTGGCTGAAAAGGCCAATTCGGGAGTGACAATCCCTTCCACAACAGGAGCAAGTGCAGTCTGTCCCTGGTCTGTCTCCCTGGCTATGGGCCTTCCTTCTTTGCCTCTTAGCCTCAGACTGTTGGCCAAGTGTCTCTTCAAACTAGGAAAGGCCATGCTGCACAGCCTGCCTCGAAGTGGGTCGCTCAGAGGCCAGGGTTTCCCACTTGTTGAGGTCCACTCCTAAGGCCTTCAGATCCCTCTTGCAGATGTCCTTGTATCGCAGCTGTGGTCTACCTGTAGGGCGCTTTCCTTGCACGAGTTCTCCATAGAGGAGATCCTTTGGGATCCGGCCATCATCCATTCTCACGACATGACCAAGCCAACGCAGGCGTCTCTGTTTCAGCAGTGCATACATGCTAGGGATTCCAGCACGTTCCAGGACTGTGTTGTTTGGAACTTTGTCCTGCCAGGTGATGCCGAGAATGCATCGGAGGCAGCGCATGTGGAAAGCGTTCAGTTTCCTCTCCTGTTGTGAGCGAAGAGTCCATGACTCGCTGCAGTACAGAAGTGTACTCAGGACGAAAGCTCTGTAGACCTGGATCTTGGTATGTTCCATCAGCTTCTTGTTGGACCAGACCAGTGGTGGGATTCAAATAAATTAACAACAGGTTCTATGTCCTAATGAGCAATGAGCAACTCAGCTTCAATTGTTTGCCGCAAAGGAAGTTGAAAGACTACGGCTGCACTCCTATACTGTACAGTACACACTTACCTGGGAGTAAGTCCCATTGAACATAATGGGACTTACTTCTGAGTAGACAGTCATAGGATTGCACTGTAACTTTAACCAAGTTACTGTAACCCAATGTCTAAATCCAAATTGCAAGGCTGCAATTCTGTCCTCTATAGTCATACTTACAGGCCTCTGGCCACTAGTTTCCAAAGAGGATAAACATGCGGCTGACATGCACACTTCAAATGGACATTTTTTCTTGAATTCTCAAGGCAGTTGTATAATGAAATCAGGAAGGCACCAAGAAGAGGAAGTGGGAACTGCCAGGGCTCCAGGTTACCAACCTCTGGAGACACCACAGCAGCATAGCACCTTCACATCTGCACAAACCAACTTGCTGCACTGGGCTTTGAGCTGGGCCACCTTCCTTCTCAGTGGGAACTTGGTGATTTTTACAGAGCAGTCAATCCTCTCAAGGATCTGGTTCACTTTTAGTGGTGAACATCTGGTCAGCAAAAGTGCACTGAGCACATAGTCTGACACCTCATCATCAACCAAAAGCAACAACAGCATAGTAACATCTTTATATCTCCCCTTCTTTTTTGTTCTATTACAGCATTCCTCAGCATCTGCCTCTCGCCCACTGTACCATTTTGCATGGCCCACCTCTGGGAAGTACAACTGGAAGTAACTGGAATGACTTTATCACCAGTTATTTCCATACTAAGAGGCCAGACATGATGCAACAAACCACGGTAAGAGAGAGGCTCAGGCTACAATCCTATCCACTTTTTCCTGGTAGTAAGTCCCATTGACTATAATGGAACTTACTTCTGAGTAGACATGCATAGGATTGGGCTCCCAGGGTAGATGGGAAGGCTTTTTTGAGTGCAAGAAAAGCAGAACTGAGCCTCCTACCACTGTTTGTTGCATCGTATTGCTGGTCTCACTGCCAGGCAGTGGAAGTCTGGGGGGGGGGGTCCTGCCATGAGTACCACTGGGCACCACCTCAGGTACCACTGGTGGTATGAGTACTACTGGTTGAGAAATGCTGCTCTATTGCTTTTACCACCCAGCCCCAAAAAGAATTCCAGTGAACTCTAAAGCTTCCCCCTCCAACTTCCAACTCTGCAATCCAATGCACGTCTACTCAGAAGCCCAACAAGTTCAAGGGGAGTTGTTGACTTCCAGGGTTTGAGAGAGAATGGCAGCCTTGAAGGACAGTTTCACTAATGAGCAAAAAGGTACTATGAGGGGACTATTCTTCTAGGTTGCTTTCCGACAGGCAAGAGCAGATACCCATCACTTTGGTCTACTCTAGTGGCGAGTCTCCCACAAGTTTGAGGGCTGCTACTGACCAGGGAGTGCAAAGCAGGGGCCTGCAGTGGGTGGGGAGGCAAGTGAGGCAGAACGTCCCCACCACAGTCCTTTGAAAGTGTTGCAGCTGTGTAGGTGCCCAGCACCCACAACCCAGCCTAAAAATGAAAATTAAGAGCACATGTAACAAGCCTTGCAGGTTTTGAGGTTCACCCTGATCACAAGTTCTTCCCAGTGCTTCTCCAGTTCTTCTTCATTAGGTGATAAGACCTAAACCCAATTTGCAAACTTGTTAAAAAAAATCTTCAATTTCTAGTCAGCCTGGCATTTCACTTGCATGGGGGGAGGGAGAATAACCTAAAGGAACTTTTCTTCGAGAGAAGGAGCAATGCTAACTGTACCATCCTCAGCACACTGGGAATAGCAGCCCAATCCTATGCAAGCCTACACAGGAGCAAATCACATTCTATAGTCAATTGGGCTTGCTTCCCAGGTGTGAGTAGGATTGCAGCCTAAGGGTTATCCAACTTTCCAGAGCCAATGCAGCCTGAGGTAAGGGAACAAACATTTCCTTGTCACAAGGAGACCTCCAGGACTTGGTGCTGGAAAGTTACAGTTAAGAGGATTTAGGACCTAATCCTATCCAATTTTCCAGTGCCAGTGCAGCTGTACTAATAGGGCATGTACTGCATCCTGTGGTGGGGGGCAGGGAACATTTGTTCCCTGAAATTATAGAATAAAGAGTAGGCAATAATTACTGTTAAAATAGGAGAGGGGGTCAGGGTTGCATAAGAACATAAGAACAGCCCCACTGGATCAGGCCATAGGCCCATCTAGTCCAGCTTCCTGTATCTCACAGCAGCCCACCAAATGCCCCAGGGAGCACACCAGATAACAAGAGACCTCATCCAGGTGTCCTCCCTTGCATCTGGCATTCTGACGTAGCCCATTTTTAAAATCAGGAGGTTGCACCATACATGTCATGGCTTGTAACCTGTGATGGACTTTGGAAATTTGTCCAATCCCCTTTTAAAAGCATCTAGGCCAGGTGGCATCTAGGCCATCACCACATCCTGTGGCAAGGAGTTCCATAGACCAACCACATGCTGAGTAAAGACATATTTTCTTTTGTCTTTCCTAACCCTCCCAACACTCAATTTTAGTGGATGTCCCCTGGTTCTGGTGTTTTGTGTGAGTGTAAAGAGCATCTCTCTATCCACTCTGTCTCTGTCCATCCCCTGTGTAATTTTGTATGTCTCAATCATGTCCCCCCTGAGACGCCTCTTTTCAAGGCTGAAGAGGCCCAAACGCCTAGCCTTTCCTCATAAGGAAGGTGCCCCAGCCCAGTAATTAGCTTGCTTAGTCCAGGGATTGGCAACCCATCTGCTCTGGGCAGCAGCAGCAGCAGCAGGAGGCGAGCAGCTGCGGAGCTGCACCTGCACTTCACAGGGGAAGGCAAGTCTTCCCTTGGCTCCTCTCACTGGGGACCTTGAGCCCATCCAAGCTGGAGAAGTGTGCCGGAGAGACATAAGCGATCTTCAGTCCCTTCCTTGTGTGAGAGATGGGGGGGGGGTTGATGTCTCTTAGGGGCAAAAAGTCTTCTGGGGAGAGCCACTGGTGGGGTGAGACACTGGGAGACTGACCCTCTTGCCTGGATCAAAGGGGGAGGGGGAGCTCCAAAAACTTCTGCAGTCTGGAGCTGGAAGGTGCCCCTTGGAGGTCCTGGGGCTGCGTTTCATTCTCCTCCAGACTGACAATGCAATGCTAGGCATGTCTACTCAGAAGTAAGCCCCATTGTGTTCAATGGGGCTTACTCCCAGGAAAGTGTGGCAGAGTTTGCCACACTTTCCTGGGAGTAAGCCCCATTGAACACAATGGAATTTACCTCTATGTAGGCACTGAGCACAATCCTAACCAGGTCTACTCAGAAGTAACTCCTATTTTGTTCAATGGGGCTTACTCTCAGGAAAATGTGGTTAGGATTGCAGCCACTGTCAATTGGAATGTGAAGAAGGAAGCATCTCATCTTTGTCACTGAGGCTGCAATCCTCAGGGCGCTGGATGGGCAGCTGAACTGCTCCTCCTCAGCGAGGCAGCATGCTGGCACTGAACTGAAGTCCTCATCAGCGAGGCTGCATGCTGACTGCTCCTGTTGCCCTCGTTAGCGGGAGGGGACACATGGCGGCAGGGGGGGCTCGCCCTTGGGGGCAGCAGGGGCTCTTTGAGCTGGAGCAGCTCCAGCGTCCCCCTCTTCCTCCCGCGCCCCCAACCCACCGGGAAAGCTGAGCCAGCTAGTTCAGCCGGGGAGGACAGGCGCGGGGCGGGGGGGACACATGGCGGCGGGGGGGGCTCGCCCTCGGGGGCAGCGGGGGCTCTTTGAGCTGGAGCAGCTCCAGCGTCCCCCTCTTCCTCCCGCGCCCCCAACCCACCGGGAAAGCTGAGCCAGCTAGTTCAGCCGGGGAGGACAGGCGCGGGGCGGGGGGGACACATGGCGGCGGGGGGGCTCGCTCTCGGGGGCAGCGGGGGCTCTTTGGGCTCTTCCTCCTGCGCCCCCAACCCACCGGGAAAGCTGAGCCAGCTAGCTCAGCCGGGGAGGACAGGTGCGGGGCGGGGGGGACACATGGTGGTGGGGGGGCTCACTCTCGGGGGCAGCGGGGGCTCTTTGGGCTCTTCCTCCCGCGCCCCCAACTCACCGGGAGGAGAGGCGCGTGGCAAGCAGCTGAACTGCTCCTCATCAGCGAGGCTGCACGCTGGCCGTTCGCGCCCTCTCCTGCATTCTCCGCGCAGTCGCAGGAGGGTCATAGCTGTGCGTGCACTCCCCAGCCAACAACCGGTTCTCCGAACCAAGAGGTGAACTAGGAAGCGGTACTATAGAACCGCCGCGAACCGGCTCAATCCCATCACTGGACCAGACTCTCTTTGTGAGTCTGGAAAACGTGGTAGCTGCTTTACCGATGCGTTTGTTTAGTTCGGTATCGAGAGAAAGAGTGTCAGAGATCGTTGAGCCAAGGTACACAAAGTCATGGACAACCTCCAGTTCATGCGCAGAGATTGTAATGCAGGGAGGTGAGTCCACATCCTGAACCATGACCTGTGTTTTCTTCAGGCTGATCGTCAGTCCAAAATCTTGGCAGGCCTTGCTAAAACGATCCATGAGCTGCTGGAGATCTTTGGCAGAGTGGGTAGTGACAGCTGCATCGTCGGCAAAGAGGAAGTCACGCAGACATTTCAGCTGGACTTTGGACTTTGCTCTCAGTCTGGAGAGGTTGAAGAGCTTTCTGTCTGATCTGGTCCGGAGATAGATGCCTTCTGTTGTGGTTCCAAAGGCATGCTTCAGCAGGACAGTGAAGAAAATCCCAAACAAGGTTGGTGCAAGAACACAGCCCTGCTTCATGCCGCTTCGGATGTCAAAGGGGTCTGATGTGGAGCCATCAAAGACAACAGTGCCCTTCATGTCCTTGTGGAAGGATCGGATGATGCTGAGGAGCCTGGGTGGACATCCAATCTTGGGGAGAATCTTGAAGAGGCCATCCCTGCTGACCAGGTCGAAGGCCTTCGTGAGATCTATGAAGGCTATAAAGAGTGGCTGTCGCTGTTCCCTGCATTTCTCCTGCAGTTGTCTAAGGGAGAATACCATATCAGTGGTAGACCTGTTGGCTCGGAATCCGCACTGTGATTCTGGATAAACGCTCTCTGCAAGTACCTGGAGCCTCTTTAGTGCAACTCGGGCAAACAACTTTCCTACAACGCTAAGGAGAGAGATGCCTCGGTAGTTATTGCAGTCACCCGTCGCCTTTGTTCTTGTACAGCGTGATGATGTTTGCATCCCTCATGTCTTGAGGTACTCCACCTTCTCTCCAGCAGAGACAGAGGATTTCATGCAGCTCAGTGACGATGATCTCTTTGCAGCACTTTAGGACTTCAGCAGGGATGCTGTCTTTTCCAGGTGCCTTGCCAAAGGCAAGGGAGTCCAGGGCCACGTGAAGTTCTTCTAGGGTTGATTCACTGTCAAGCTCCTCCAACACAGGCAGACACTCAATGTTGTTCAACGCTTCTTCGGTGACTACATTATCTCTGGAATATAGCTCAGAGTAGTGCTGCACCCAGCGTTCCATCTGCTGCGCCCGATCCTGGATGACCTCGCCTGCTGCAGATTTCAGAGGGGCAATTTTCTTCTGTGTTGGTCCTAGGGCCTGCTTGTTACCATCATACATCCCCTTGATGTTGCCCGTGTCAGCTGCTATCTGTATCTCGGAACAGAGCTGAAGCCAGTAGTCGTTAGCACATCTCCTGGCAGTCTGCTGGACTTTGCTTTGAGCAGCTCGGAGGACCTGCAGGTTGCGCTTACTGGGACAGGCCTTGTATGCTGCTTGAGCTCTCCTCTTTTCCTCAATGACTGGTGTCAACTCCTCAGAGTGGGCTTCAAACCAGTCTGCCGTCTTGTTGGTCTTCTTGCCAAATATGGACAAGGCGTTGTTGTAAACGGCATTCTTGAAATGTTCCCATCTGTTGGATGCGTTTGCATCGACCGGGCCTGGAAGAGATTCCTCAAGCGCTTGTGCAAATTCCTCCACTTTTCTCTGATCCCGGGTCTTGCTGGTATCAATGCGAGGTCTTCCTTCCTTTTTCGTGTGGTACAGTCGCTTTGTTTGCAGTTTCACTCTGCTGCACACCAGGGAATGGTCGGTGTCGCAAGCAGCACCCTGATAGCTGTGCGTGATCTTGATGCTGGGAAGGCTGGAGCGTCTGGTGAGAATCAGGTCGAGCTGGTGCCAGTGCTTTGATCTTGGGTGTCTCCAGGAGACTCTATGTTGGGGCTTCGTGTTGAAGAATGTGTTGCTGACACAGAGACCGTGAAGACAGCAAAACTCTAGCAGGCGTTGGCCATTTTCGTTCATCTTCCCAGTGCCGAACTGACCTAAGCAAGTGGGCCACGAACTGTTATCAGCACCAACTCTAGCAATGAAATCGCCGAGGATGAACAATGGCTCTTTTATGGGGATCTTCTTGATAGTGGTGGCCAGGTCATCATAGAATTTGTCTTTGGCTTCTGCTGGAGACGACAGAGTCGGTGCATAAGCACTGATGAGGGTGACAGGTCCTGCTGATGACTGGAGCTGCAGGGACAAAATTCTTTCACTTCCCACAGTAGGTGGGATGATGGATTTCAGCAGGGTATTTCTGACCGCAAAGCCAACACCATGTTCCCTGGTTTCGTTTGGTGGTTTTCCCTGCCAGAAAAATGATAAATTTCTCTCCTTGACAGATCCGGAATCTGGCAGCCTTGTCTCTTGAAGGGCGACGAAAACATGGCAGAGTATTGTTTGTCTGACGAACTGTATTCATGGCATGGCAGAGTATTGTTTGTCTGACAAACTGAAATGGCAGTTGTCTGACGAAAACTGCCAGAAAAACATGGCAGTCCAATATCCCAATATAGTTGATTCTAAACATCAATTATTTTGGAAATATTGGATAGCATCCAGAGCTTTGGCACAACACTGCTGCATGGGTGGAAGTGCCTTTTGTGAGCTGAAGGAGAATTCTACTCCTGCAATTGCATAGGCAGTTGCTCCTGGGCTTTGCATAAGCAGACCTTTCCTTTCACTCATAGATGGCATTTCTGCCAATGGCTGCACCACAGAGTCAAACTTCTAGGTGTTATCCATTTATTATGATGCTAGTATAAAATATTACAAGTCTACAGTTCACCTCTCCTGACTCACTGAAATAATATCATGGCCAGATTATGACATCCCGTGATGACCAAGATGTTATTTCTGAGGAACAGAGAAAATGATAAACTTATAATGTTTTTATATTGATATTATAAGTGTTCATCTGGGTTCATACATTTTTCTCAATAACATTTGGAGAGTCTGTTCAAGAACATGGTATGCATGCAAATAATTACAATGTCCTTTCTTCCCCCCTCCAGCTGTACAAAATGAACGGGACAGGATAAGCACGAGACGGAGTATATCTGATGGAAGTAATATTCCTTCGATTAACACATTGTCCCAGGCTGAAGTGCTTTCTCGTCAGGTACAACAATCCGATAGAACTGCCTAATGGGTTACCTTGACCTTTGAATACTTGGTGTCCATTATTTATAAATGCATCTGTCCATTTGCATTGGTGAGACTGGAAAGCAAAGGAACTTTTCCACTTGAGAAAATAATGATTTTGTTCCTTTTCTTTTATAATAATGCTTCATACATCTTTCAAAATAGTGAACTGCCTGAGTTGGATAAGGTCATTAGCCCCATTATTTGTAATTTGTAAGGAATCTTCTGAAGCGTTTCTCCAACTGCTTTGTAGTATTCCTATTGAGGTCTGTGGCATCTCATAGTTGAAAGCCCCACTCCGAAGATCTACTTTAGCTATAGCAATGAACACAGAGTTTAATGGGAGTTGAAGGAAACATACTGTTGACTGCTGTGTGTAGTCATGAAAGTTCCTAAACCAGAGAGTCAGGCAGAAACATCTTCCTATCATTCATGAGTCACATCACTTATCACAGGTGAAGTTTCACTCTTCTACTACCAGCCATCACAGTTTCTTCATCTCTTCCTTCTAAGATTGGTCAGATCACTCCATTTTCCCTCATCTTGATATCCATGGACTGCCTACCTTTGGCCTGACATCTGAGCTTCCTTCTCTTTTACTCCCTTGGCCCTGTTGTGTGGTAGGAGAAGTGACTGTCCAGAAAAGGAAAGTCTATTGTTGTTCATGGGGGAAAGAATGCTATGAGATTCTTGTAATTGTGTACATTCAATACTGTAGATCCCAACTTCTGCCCTCATATTGTCAAAAGACTTTGACAATATTGGGGGTTGGGAGGTAGGCACAAAAAATCCTTTGCCTGATGTTATTACAAAGACTACTGTAGTAATCTGAATTCTCCCCACTATGATCAGATCCCTGTTTCAAGCCCCAGTTCCGCTACCGATCTCAATGTTAAGAAAATTGCTGGCATCAGTGATGTCTGTGAATCTATGAAGCAACAACTTTTGGTTCTTGTAGAATGGGCAAAGTATATTCCAGCTTTCTGTGAACTACGACTGGATGATCAGGTATGACAATTAACTGGGCAGTCTCCATCATCTTGTTATGGCGGTTATATGACTGAACTATTGGGCAGCCCAATCCTGAGCTCTCCTGGTGCAAAGCTTCGGCGGCACCGAAAACGGCCGCTGCCGCATCCTGCATGCCTCAGACTACTGCAGACAGCACCTCAGGAGAAGGGACATCCGTTCCCTTCTCCCGGGTAAAGGAAGTAGCCCTGCAATGGGGCTACACAATTCACCGCCAACCTTTGGGTCGGTAACCGAAGTAGCCCTGCGATGGGGCTACTCAATCCAAAGGTACTCAAAGGTAAAAGCGTTTGTGTAGGGTGCTGAGCCCCGCACTGGATCTGGTGCAGCAGAGCTCCACCAGACCTGCCTCCCTTCCCTGCTCCCACCCGCGACATTCTTCCTCCCTGCCCTGTCCCCGCCCACTCCCCACCCTCTCCCGCCTTCCGCCCTTCTGTCACACCTCCTCCTCACCCTCTCTCTGCCCTCTGTGTGCCTCCCCCCTTCCTGGAATGCCTCCTCTCTGCCTCCCCCCCCCGCTTCCACTTTCTTCACCGTGGCTTGGCGGTCTGTGGGATGGTAATCCAGTGCGTCAAGCTCAGGATTGGGCTCTAAGACTCTCAGTTTAGTCCTATGCTATTCTGTGCTACGAAACCATACCTGAACCAGGAGAACAGGGCCTGAAAGGTTTGGAAGTAGAGAAAGACTTGGTAGGATTGGATTGAGAATTCAGCAAAGCAGGTCTAGAATACCATATGCAGCCATGTTCTGGGGCTAAATGATCCCAGGGTGGGGTGACATGGCAACATGACCATCACGTCGCCAACACGCCTGCGCACTACACTACTCTCCCAGAATGGCTCCATATTGGAGCCTAATAGACCTTTGGGAAGGTGTTGGGCCCCAACTGGAGGAAACAAGAGCGACCCCCCTGCAGAAAGGCCTGGAACCACCCAGAGCACCTCAGATGGGGGCATGCCACCACTACCGTTCACTGCCTTGTAAGTCCGTGCTTGGTGCCTTCCCCTTCCCCTAAGTGGTACCCAGGGCAGATGCCCAGTCATGCCACACACGAGATATGCTCCTGACCATATCATGCCACACCAGCAGGAGTCAAGCAAACAAATATGTTTGTGAACAAATTCAGGACAAGTAGAAGACTCAAGGCAAAGAGAAACTTAGGGAGAATCTGCTCACAATAAGACCGCAGGTGTTCCTCTCAACTTCAACAACCTTTAATGGCATCACGCATAATAAATATACAATCACAAATATAAAACCACAGTAAAGGTACACAAGAACGAAACCATAAAGAAATAGCTCGCTCAAATACACCAGTCAGGGCTGCCTGAAACTGTTAGAAATAAAAACTTTTGCAAGAAACTTGGCAACAAGAATCGTTGTTTCTTGTGAAAAGTCATATAAAAGAAACGCTGCGAGAAGGTTGGGGGGACCAGAATAACTAGAAAGAACAGGGCCCAGAATAGAGCAGTGAAGCTTACTAAACACAGGGCAAATGCAAAGAAAATGAATGACAGAATCAGGCTGTATGCCGCAATGATTGCAACGCCTTTGGTCCAAAGGTACCCGAGAATAATGACCATTCAACACTGCAGAGGGAAAAAGATTTAGCCGGGCTAGCATGAAAGCCCTCCTCTCAAGGGGATTCGTAAGAAACTGAAAATAAGAATAGCCATTGGCAAAAGAGGGGAAAATTCCGTAGTAAATGGGGGCACACCCGGTTCAAGTTAGAGGATAGCCATAGATGTTCCTCTCTAAAAGAAAAGTGAACAACTTCTTAATTTCTTTTGAAAAGCCTGTTGGGAGTCTTAAGTAAAAAAGACTAGGTTTACTAAAGTAGTGTGAGATGCCGTCAAGGGACCAGATCTTAAGGCCTTTTTTCGTTTAGGTCATCAGGTATTGCATGCAAACAAATGAGATTAGGAAAAAAAAGTTGGAAATTACATTGGAAGCAGAGGGGCAATGGAGTTACCATAAATTAAGCTTCCTTCTGCATAGCTGAAGTAGAACCATGACACAAAATAGTAGCACACCCCTGGCATAGGCCATTCTGCTTGTCGAGAGCCACATTTGCTTGAGGCATGTTACCATTGTTTTATGTTCATTCTTTTTGAAGGTTGCCTTGTTAAGAGCACACGCTGGTGAACACCTGTTGCTTGGAGCAGCAAAGCGCTCTATGATTTACAAGGACATTATTCTTTTAGGTAACATTTTTTTTATTTTGCTACTGCCGATACATTATACTTTCGGGCCCGTCCTATCAGGTCATTAGTGGTGCTGCATTTGTCACACAGATTTTGGGGAGAGACAGGGAGGTGGATTCAAAATTCCTGAGGTTTGGAACACCTCCTGGTACAAAATTCCTGAGGTTTGTATCTATACGTGGTGCTTATCTCATCAATTTAGCACTGACAGAACTATGAACTACAAGTATGCACTGATAGACACATTTCATAGTGTGTGTTCCCAATTTTTTCCACAGTCACATTGTGGGCAAAGGGGGAGATCAGCCTCCTTTGCTTCCAACAAAATCAGTGTGATTGGGGAGATCTGCTGCTCAGACTCTGCGCCTAATTCTTTTGACCCTCTTGTGCCACTGCCTCGTACCCACTGTTTTAAGACGGCTATGGGAGGACGTAATTTCGCTATGATAGGGAGGGGGTTTCAGGAGGGTCTTGTGGCTTTCATTAAGAGCCCCCTAACTTTTCCCTATCATTAGAACATTGCTCAGCTTCTTTGCATCCATGAGGCAACAATTGGGGTAGGGAGAGATTGGGCTCAGAAACAGCAGGCCAAAGTACATGATCCCATTGACCTCATTCCTCCTCCACTCTGTGGTCACATCGCCCTCAAACTCGCTTCACCCCAGCATAGTTGTGGAAGGAGTGGAGTTCCTACTTCCAAAGCTGAACAAAGCATGCTGTGCTAGGCTTTCCTCAGCCTGTACAACAAATGCCTCCGACTCTGATCAGGATTAGTGCCTGTGTGGTCCTCTCCTGCCTGAGATATTCCCCAATCCCAAGCAGTAAAGCAAATACCTTTTCCACAGTGATACCCAGCTTGTGGAATTCCTTTTGAACATAAGGTTATGCCTAAGGTTACAGCAGGGACCAAAGTAGCTCTGTTGCGCTTTCGGGACCTTACAGTGCTCTATTCTGCTGGTATTTTTTTTTTCTTCCTTAAACTTTTATTTTTGATATTACGTAAGTGGTTTAATTTGCTTGGTGCTGTGTACTGCTGTTCGGTTCTGCTGTTGTGGTTGCAATGAGTTTCCTTTCTATTGTATTTTATTGTGTTATTTTAGTAGGTCACTAGCTTCTTTGAGCACCTCCCTAGCAGGAGGGAAAAGGAGGGATGCAAATGTTTTCAACAAATAACTAAAACACAATACTTTATTTGTCTTGAACTTGTTTTGGATGGAGGTGGAGAGTAATTTAGATTTCCCCAATGCTGTCTTGCAAAGGGAATCCCTACTTTTCTCTGTGTGGACTCCTGATACATCTACACACTGGGGACTTGATTCACTAATATATAGCTTTGTTTTCATAAAGCTGTATGTTTCAGCCATGCATACATTTACTCACTGAAATAAAATTATGTGCAATGATATACTCCTACAGTACAGTAATTCTGGTCTATTATATCTGGGAAGAAACATTGATAGGTGTGAAAAATGGGCTTAGTGAATATATTTGTCTGTGCAAATGTGCTGTAGGAACACAGAAACCAGTTTTGAATTTGGGGGCTGCAGATATTGTTAATGATACTGATTTTATTTTGTTTCACAAGGTAACGATTTTGTAATCCATCGTAACAGCTCTGAAATTGAGATCAGTCGAGTAGCAAACCGGATTTTGGATGAGATAATACGACCGTTTCAGGAAATTCAGATTGATGATAATGAGTATGCTTGTCTAAAAGCAATTGTGTTCTTTGATCCAGGTGTGTTTCAAGATTTTTTAAAAAAAAAAACACAAACATAGTAAAGATAATGGGATCAGGGACGCAAGATAGGTGTTCACTGTGGTTTTTTTTACAGGACCAGGATCCTGATGCTCTTGAGAAGATTAGACTCTCATCTCTTTTAGAGACAATGCATAATCCATATGCCTTTAGATACAAAGGAGAAGGTTTGCTGTGTTCATGATGCCCTAGACAGTGAGCCCTCGGTATCCATGGGGGATCTATTCCAGCCCCTCCTCACAGATACCTAAGCCCATGGATAATTAATTAATTGCAGCGTGGCAATAACTTATCTTCGGGTGGCACCTGGCCATCCAGAGCTTGGCCACCCAGACCCCTCAGAAGGCCTGTTGGATGCAAGCAGAAGTGCGTTGGCCATTTCTAGTGGCATCTGGAAGGTGTTCTGAGGTGTGGGGCAACATTTGAGCTACTGTAGGGCCACTTAAGACAGTGGGTCAATAGAACTGCAGTCATAATTAAAGCATAAAATTGGGCAATTTTTCAGAAGATTCTGTACCTGTTACTGATGTCATTATCCAACATGGCATTTTAATCTCCATAGTTTGAGAATATGCAGCCTGATAATATAATAGTTAGTTGCTTGATGCAGCTTACTTCAAGGAATAGCCAGGGTTTCATGTGTGTCAGGGCTTAATCCTAGAAACAATTTTCAGTAACAGGGCTAATTTTTGGAACATTTCAAGCAAAGAATAAAAGGGACCCTGAGCACGTTCAGTATACCTTTCTCTTGCCACTGTGTATTTTATCCCCATCCAGAATTAAGGAGCAGCTTTCCTTTCAGAACATATGCTGCTCTTTAATACAGGCCTGGCACCTGTCTTGTTAGAAATCAACCTAATACTTTTCTACTGGAGAGTAAACCATTGAAATAGTAGGAGAATATGCATGCAGATCAGACTGTCAGCCTCCTATCTCTCTTGAGTCCTCAGCAATACCTAGTGGAAAACAACATTCTATTGCTTTGGTGGTCATATCTCTAGGTAAATTGGAACATGGTCTGTGCCATCTCTTGTGTAATGTTTTCCATGTTGTTTTAAAGATGCAAAAGGGCTGAGTAACCCAATGAAGATCAGGAACATGAGGTTTCAAGTCCAGATCAGTTTGGAAGATTATATCAATGACCGTCAGTATGACTCTAGGGGACGTTTTGGAGAACTCCTGCTACTACTGCCTACTCTCCAGAGTATCACCTGGCAAATGATTGAGCAAATACAATTTGTGAAGCTCTTCGGAGTGGTGAAAATTGACAGTTTACTTCAAGAAATGTTACTGGGAGGTAGGTGTGTCAGCAGGTTTGATGGACCTCCTTTCTGTTTAACTGAAGTTAAAGCAGGGAAAAAGAAATCCCTTGATGCTGGTTGGACAGCTTTGCAATGATTTCTTTCTCTCTTCATTGGAAAGTTATTTCCAGGGGAAGTGACAATTCTGGGCTATATGGACCAAACAGAGTGACATCAGGAGTTTGCTAGTCCGGTACTAGCCTAGGACCCACTCCTATCAGAAGGCCTACTTGATCAGGCCAACACCTGAACCACCAGTACTACTGTCAGTGAAAGCTCCCAATGTGGCTTTGGAAGCTGGGTAGAAGGCAGCATGTGGGGCCCATGCAGGACTTTGCTCCAGGCCCCCAGCAGCCTGGCACTGAGGCATATTTCTATATTGAAAGTGATCTGGGTTCAGCATTTTGGGTTCCAAGTGAGATGCAAAGAGTTGGAGCTGGTCATAGGGCAATGACCAATTTGGCTAAATTGGGCCTGGCACTTGAAGGGGCCTTGCCCTGGGGTGGTGAGTGGAGTGCCTGTAGCCGTAGCCAGCACCTCACTCTGTAGCTGATGCTCTGGCATTGAATCTTCCATGCCAAGGTGTCACGAGGAGAGTGCAGCAAGCAAAGCATTTTCACTGGACAGCCCTCCCTCTCGCCCCTTTATCTGATTGGCTTGAAATTGGCCCCCTATAAGTAGTTGGTTGTGACATCACTGTTGGGCACCTTGCTGCTGCTGCTCATCTTGGTGAGTGGGGTGTGTGTGTGTGTGGGGGGGGTGAGGGTCTTGCAAAAATGGTCTGCATTGGGCTCTGCAGCTTCAAAGGCCAGTCCTGCAAAGAGTAGTGCTGGGGATGAGTTCATTATGGTGCCAGTGTTTAGTGCAGGAGATTTTTTCAACTCCCTCCAAAACAGAAGCTGTTGATGATGAGTGGGGTGTATGTGCCTATGTTCTTATCCTGTATCAAAGTATTCCCCAGCATTTTGCTGCTTTGTTAGATTGTTTCTAACTCACAAAGTGTGGCACATCATTTGTACCTCATGCATTAAATAGTTGGGGGGGGGGGGAAACAGAGCTACCACTATACTAAATAGTTCATGAGCCACGAGTAAAACCAACGTAATGTACTACTTGAATGTAAGCCCATTTAGAAGTTTCAATTTAAGGAAATCCATATCACTGCTGGCTATCCTCTTCCATATTTGATGATCTGACTGTGATATTCTGCTTTCACAATTAGCCCTGATTTGCGCTTCGCTGAGAACATAGAGCAAACATTTTCCAAAGACATAGCAAGTTTGCTCAGAAAATGTTGTGAAGTGCAAAGTCAATTAAATGCAATGATACTATTCTGAAATTTAACCACCTACAAAATGGTGATAAAATAAATAAATAAAAAGCGCTTTTAAAAACTAGAATAAATTATGCTTCCTTAAAATTTAAAAAATGAAAACAGACCATGCACTAGGAAGGTAGAGGGGTAAAAAAAAAGCAAAAAACGGTGCCACTCACAGTAACATCCGACCCAAACACACACAAAAATAAAAGCAAATTAAACCAACCAGATCCATAGTTGAGCAGTGATTGCAACTGCTGAAAACCACAGAGGGCACCCATATCTGTGGATCCTGTGTCTGCAGTTTGAATTAACTGCATATCGGATCCATTCCTCCCCCCCCCCGCATACCTCATCTGGAGTTGAGGGGAGCTGAGCTCCCCTCCCTTCCGGAGGCTTTCTGAGGCTCACAGAGGCTTCGTGCAACTTCCGCAGGACTCAGAATGGCCAAAAAGGCTAAAAAAAGTGACATCTGATTTTACGCTGTTTTATTATAAAACTGGAAGTTGTTTTTTTTTTAGCCTTTTCAACAAATCTGAGGCCTGCAGCAGCCTTAGGCGATTGCACTCAACCTCTGCAGACCTTAGAAAGCCTTTGGAGGGTAGGGGCATCCCCTGATATCTGCGGTTTCAATTAACCAGGGGGTGGTGTTTCCAGAATGGAACCCTTGCGGATACCGGGACACACCTGTACCTTCTGTGGACAACATGAAAAAGTCATTTAGTTTAAGATTTTTTAGTGGATATATTACCTTCTTTGTGAATATAGCACAGCATCCCATAGCCTCTGGTATCCCACATTTAAGATAAGAAGTTACCATGTATCCAATGTGCAGCTATTTCCGTTCTTCCTGCATGCACAAGCAAGACAAGTCCTTGGGGAACAGGTTTTGTATGAAACTGGTCTATAATAATAATAATAATAATAATAATAATAATAATAATAATAATAATAATAATAATAATAATAATAGGTATTTATATACCGCCTTTCTTGGTCTTTATTCAAGACTTTATTCAAGGCGGTTTACATAGGCAGGCTTTATTAAATCCCTTATTAAATAGGGATTTTTACAATTTCAAAGAAGGTTCTTTCTTTCAAGAACGACTACATTCAAGGTGTTTCATTCCGATCTGGCTTCACATTCTGGCCTCCATCCTTCCACGCTCAGAGCAGATGGAATTGCTTGGCTTCAGCTTGTCAGCTGCTCCAAGGTCGCACGGTGCCGGTGGCCTCGAACTGGCGACCTTGTGGATGTTATCTTCAGGCAGACGGAGGCTCTACCCTCTAGACCAGACCTCCTGCCCTACTAAGGAAATATAATATTTTACATTGTATCACATTCATTTAAATTGGCATGTTTATTTCTTTACTGTTGTTGTAGGTACATCTAATGATGCAACTAATCAAAATCCAGTACATCCCCATCTAGCTCAGGATCCACTCACTGGGCAAACTGTGCTTATAAGTTCAGTAACTGCTCCTGCACATGCAGAACAGATATGTAAGTTATTGCACGTTTATCATTTGGTTGTAACTTCTGGGTTTGCTAGCTAGTTAAGAAGAGTACGATGTGAGTGCAATCTAGAATATTTATTATACTTTTTCACATCAAAATGGTGTGTATTCCATGATTCCACGCACGTACAAAATTTGGTTTCTGGGAAATTTTTATCTATTAATGTTTTGGGGCTAAAGAGGAGAACTTTCAGAGGACATAAATTATTCCCTAGAAAATTCTTCCATAATAATTTTCATTGCTACCTGTGGTTTGCACGTCTTGCTTCATGTACAACTGCTGCTTCAGTACCATTTTTATCTCCAAGTCTTTTTCCTGTATGATCTCAGCTAATCAGGGATCACTTGATGAACACACTGATGCCACATCAGTCAGTCCAGTCAGATTTGGCTACATGTTGATGTAATTGAGGGCCAACAAAACCGAGGCTTTGACCTCACTCTATATGGGTAGAGCAGTGTTTCTCAAACTGTGGGTTGGGACCCACTAGGTGGGTCGCGAGACAATTTCAGGTGGGTCCCCATTCATTTCAATATTTTATTTTTAATAAATTAGACTTGATGCTCCCATGGTATGTGATTGCATTTGGGGAAATGTTACAGACCTGTACTTTTAACAAGCTACTATGTATATTCTTTTAACAATGATAGTAAATGGGACTTACTCTTAGGTAAGTATGGGTAGGATTGCAGCCTAGGATTGTCAAAAATTTTCCTGCTTGATGATGTCACTTCTGGTCATGACATCACTTCCGGTGGGTCCTGACAGATTCTCATTCTAAAAAGTGGGTCCCAGTGCTAAATGTGAGAGAACCACTGGGGTAGAGGGAAAAAGAATGGGATGGAATACTCAATCTGAGAACTAGAGTGTACCGCTTTGTCCTCTGTCTAAAATTGGGTGTGGTGAGGTAACAGATTATTCCTGTTGCTGAAGCAATTATGTTGCATTGACTAGATAGAGTCCAGTTGCCTTGGCAACTAGAATGTTCTGGTAGACATCTTTGTTCAGTTTTAAGTCTCCCCAAATTGCTGGTGTGGGGGTAAGGGTGCTTTTTGCATCAGGTGAAAATGTCCATGAAAAGTGTTCATGCCCAGACACACATCATTTCAACTCAGCCTTCACAGATCTGCTAATTAGTCATTGCTCTCCCTGTCTTTTCCAGCAACTCCTGAAACGCCATTACCCTCCCCTCCACAAGGCTCAGGCCAGGAATACAAGATATCTACAAACCAAGTTACAGTTATTTCACAGCAGTCTCTTCTGAAACAAAAGCCATTGTGATATTGATCAATACTTTTTTGTTTTTGTTTTTTGGTAATATGAGCACTGGATAAAACTATTATGACACTGGATGTTGGAAAACTCAGGACAGATAACCTAAACCCATCATTAAAGAGACAAGTACTGTTCCCTTTGGAGAAGGGTTTATTTTATCACTTTTGCTAACGTCTTTTTGAAAAGCGTGAATTCAGATGTAATTTGTGAATACTACAGGAGATGAATGGGGAGGCAAAAATCTGTTCATTGTTTGCCATGCCTTTGAATCATAATTGAAGAGGTTTAATTTATTGTCCTTTTATACCGTTTGTCATCTTAAGAAAAAGTCTCAAGTATTCCTAGCAGAATGTAGAGCCTGATTGCAATGAAATTGTAAGCTGAAATTTGGAAATAATGAAACAGCAAAGCAAGCGGTCTTAACAGTTAATCAAACCAGGTGTCTCATTTTCTTGAACGAAAATGGTGGTTGGGAGCCAAACTATTCTCTGCAAGCTTTTGATATGATGCGTATTGTTCAGCACAATCCTTTGTAGATTTATCTGAATTTCTATAGTGCATTATTCTCAGGTAGGTGTGCATGGGGTTGCAGCCTTAAACCCTAAACTTGAACATATGTATAAAGAAGTTTCACTAAGGTCAGTGAAATTACTTCCAAAATAAGTTGTTATTGTTAGAGATAGTGACTCCAAAGATGCCTTCCCCCCCCTCTATTTACTTCTGATCTTAGGAATGACCCTTTCAAGAGATGTTTTAGTTTTAATTTTTTTGTAAGCCACTCTGAGCAAAAGTAGCCTTGATTTTTTTTTAATGTTTTTTAAATTTTAAATCATCTAGGACAATTCAGGGAAACATTTTTTCCCTTCCTCCTAAGGCCTGAAATAGATAGAGAGGGAATGTTTGGAACGTTTAGGGGAAAAAATGCAATATGTGTTCTTTTGGGATGAGTGAAATCCTTTTAAAAATGATTGTTTTAAAATGATATTGTTGGAGCCAGTACACACCGTTGGTACTGACGATAAACACACATATGTGGCTGTGTTTAACTGGATTACTTACACAAGCAACGCTCATAGGGCTTGAAGATGGAAAATTATTTTCACGTGGTGTCCAATACAGAACTACTTCAAGTTTTGGGTCCTAGAACTCAATCTGGGAATCTGCCAAAAATGTTGCTCCTGCAGCCTGGTGGCAAGGTTTTCATACAGCACAGCCTCTTGACAGTGCTTCTCTGGGCCAAATTACAATTTATAACTAACATATGACAGTCCTGGAACGTGCTGGAATCCCTAGCATGTATGCACTACTGAAACAGAGACGCCTGCGTTGGCTCGGTCATGTCGTGAGAATGGATGATGGCCGGATCCCAAAGGATCTCCTCTATGGAGAACTCGTGCAAGGAAAGCGCCCTATAGGTAGACCACAGCTGCGATACAAGGACATCTGCAAGAGGGATCTGAAGGCCTTAGGAGTGGACCTCAACAAGTGGGAAACCCTGGCCTCTGAGCGGCCCGCTCGGAGGCAGGCTGTGCAGCATGGCCTTTCCCAGTTTGAAGAGACACTTGGCCAACAGTCTGAGGCAAAGAGGCAAAGAAGGAAGGCCCATAGCCAGGGAGACAGACCAGGGACAGACTGCACTTGCTCCCAGTGTGGAAGGGATTGTCACTCCCGAATCGGCCTTTTCAGCCACACTAGACGCTGTTCCAGAACCACCTTTCAGAGCGCGATGCCATAGTCTTTTGAGACTGAAGGTTGCCAACTACTAACTATGACGTTATACTTAGATTTTTTGTTTGTTTGTTTGTTTCTTTTGGGTAAATAGTGTGCTGGAAAAATCCCAATGGGGCAAACCACAAGGTGGGTGAGAGGGTGGGCATTTAGGTCTTTGCTTCTGCTGCAGTCCCTACCTCAGTTGAAGTCCCCGCCCCCTCCACGCACTATTTTATTGAAAAAATAAAATCCCACCCTTATTGTGCCCCTTTCTCCTGAAAGCCAGCTCAATACAAAGAGCATGTGTGGGCAGGGAAGTTTAGAGCTGGCATTTGGCCCGGGACAAGAAGCCTGATTGTCGTCGTCTCCCCCCTTCCTAAATATTGTAATAAAATTTTTTGTACTATAGTTTGTTTAGTCCTGGCCTGGAGCCCCTGAAAGTCCAGGAATTTTGTCCTCCCCCCACCCCCCTCTTTTCAGGCCTGTATGTGCAGCACAATCAGGGTGAGATCTGCAACTGAGACAAAGAGCCAAAGCCCCCTCTTCCCCCCGACAATGGGTTCTTCCTTTTTCACCCCCTCCAATGCAGTACATATCTAAAACAAACAGAAAAAGAGACATCATTATGTATTTACTGTAATGTGCACAGTAGTTTGGCTCTCTTGTTTTCTCAGATTCCTCAATTTCTGCAAGTGAAATAAACTGCTGAATGTTTTAAAAACATATTTGCCATCAGATAACCTGTTGAAGTGAGAAACTTGTTTGAATTTGGATTTTCCGTAGTGCACAAAGCTAAGGGAGAAAGTTCAGAACCAGAAAATAGGGAGTTTACTGACGCTGATTCTGTTTAGAGAGAAATAAACTCATTAGTGTTTTTGAAGATATATTCTGTACTTGGGTGGACTTAAATAGATGATCATTTTTTCCACTATTCCTATGACCCTTGTAGTCCAACTGGAAGCCTGTGTACTCAGAAGTTCCACCAATGTCAGTGGTGCTAACTCACGGTGAAGTGCACATAAGAGTGCTGCCTTATTCTGTCTGGTCTTGATCTCGTGAAGATGTCATTGATATTATCAAGTTTAACAGAATAGCCACATTTATTTCTATTCCTCAGTTAAATAGTAGTCATGAGTTTCTTCAGTTTCTGGGTGATAATATGATGCTTCCATGGCATCTGCAGACCCAGATAATGAAACTTTTGATTTATTACAGTATTGATAGTTTCTGTTTTCAGTGTCTGTCTTTTTCCTAACTGACAAAAAAGTGAGTCATGTCTTTTTGTATCATGAAGGTGCTTTCGCCTCCAAAGCCTAACAGTGGATGTATTGCTTTAATAAAATTAAGGCAATTTTAATTTTAATATGCTTTAAAATGTTGTCAAGATTGAAAACAGTACAATTTTTACCTGCTAAGTAATTTCAGGTTCTTAATAGGAAATAGTTATAAAAAAATAGTGAAGTAGGACTGATAAGAAAGTGTTGCATGTTTTTCATTTTCCCCCAAACTTTCTGCTTTTTCTGAACTTCATGCTTTCTAGAAAAAAAAGGAACCAGGACAAAAGATTTCTCCCAGCACAAAATTTCAAGAAGTATTACATTTCTTGCCCCTTCTGACAATACTGACATGCCACAGAACTGGCTGCAGTTCAATTCCTTTCCACTCAAGAAATGTCAGTGCTCCTCAACCAAATAGCTCCTTTCCATACTAATGCTACCCTCTAGAAACTGGGCAGTCCTGGTGAGGAATGGAGCCCAGTTGCTTAACTTATGTGATCAGAATCACGTGATAATGTTATTTGAGCAAGAAAGTAGATAGGCAGCATATCTGATGCTTAACACTCAACATGATTCTAAAAAGTATGATAAAATGCTTTCACAGACTGCCAAAATGTGCTAGATTTCCTGCAGAATCATAAGCATATTTCCTTAGAACTGTAGTTCCAAAACTTACCTGGGTCACTACACGCCCACAGCCTCTTCTTCCTAGCTCAATTGGGTGTTGCCATCTTGGATCTCACAAAATCTCATGATATTCAAAGTAGCAGTGTCCAAATCTCATGAGATTTTGCAAGATCCAAGATGGTGATGCCCAGGAGAACAGGTTAGGAGAGGCCACTGGGGATGTCCTGTGGTGTTCATGTTTGTGTGCCATGATGCCCTAAGGCAGGGGTGTCTAAAGTTTTTAGCAGGAGGGCCACATTGTCTCTCTGACACTGTGTCGGGGGCCGGGGGGGAAGAATTAATTTACATTTAAAATTTGAATAAATTTACGTAAGTTTACATAAATGAATATATTAAAGATGAACTTATATGAATGCATGAAGGTCTTGCAATAGCTCAAGGCTTATACAAGGCCTTGCACAAAGCAAGGCTGGCCTTTCCTTTGCTGCCACTGCTGCATCACAGACGTGAAACAACAAGCAGTGGAGGGAGCCCTCATCCCACAGCTAACGTAAGCGGTCAAACAGTCACCCTCACACTGAGAGCAGTTGCGTCGGCCCAGTGTGGGCTCCAACGAAGCTTCAGAGGGCCAGAGGCTCATTGGAGACTGGGGGCTCCCTGAGGGCCGCATTGAGAGACCTCGAGGGCAGCAAGTGGCCCCAGGGCCGGGTTTTGGGCACCCCTGCCCTAAAGTGTTGCGATACAGACTTTTGGGTACCCCTGCCTTTGAAGTAAGTCCCACTGAGTTCAATGGAACCTCCTCCCACATCAGTATGTATAGGATTGCACTCTCAGAATGAAACTCTTATTTTTTCTTCCAGCTTAGAATGGTATCTGTTTTATATGGACATTCATTGTTAAATAAATGTATTGTAATTTATTGAGAATCTGATTTATTTTCTAAGTATAAAATTATTTTTTGTAAGCTTAATTGCAACAGAAAAATGACTGGCTTTGTTAAAATGTCATATTGTACTGAGCTGTTTGAGCTATGATGTAATGTATGGATGTAGGGCTGAGTAGCCATGAAATGGTTGCTGCAAATGTTTTGAGACTGAGTGTTTTTCATCAATGCTCAATAAACAGATATTGAAAACATATGAAAGTTAAATGGGCCTTGAAGTAACTTTTTTAAAAAAAATTCTTTGCATAATGTAAACAGCGATGTTGTTTTTGAAATTGGCTGTCATAGCCATAAGGAGAAAAAGTTAAACTATATTGAAATCAGATGAGAACCACATAACAGTTCTAACGACATCAGCTACAGCTTTAATTAGGCTAAATTCCTCCTATTTCTTACTCTGAAGTTGTTCATTGAAGTCTCTAGAATGTCTATGAAGTGAGAGTGATTTGAGAGTACAGCTCTCGTGCTGTAAATCAATATAAACTTTATTTCATGTCCCTGATCAGAAAAGAATGTATTGTTTAACCCCATGCTTAGTCAGGAATAAAGTAAATGCTTTTCTTTTTTCTTTTCCTGAATTGGGCAAGTTGTGAGTTTATATATCTATTTTATTTCTTAAAATATAATTTTTTAAAAGGAAATTTACTACCCAATCTTGATTTCCTGCCATGGTATTGTATGCCGTCATGCAGTGGACCACGCTGTGCATACTATGGTAGTGGTGGTGGCTGATCAGATGACGAGTGAGAGGTAACTTTTGTGCTTACTTCCTTGTTGTCTGCCTCATTGCCTATGGGTCTCCTCTGACCAATGCCAGCTATTTTTGTGGTGTAATTTATTTACTTATTGGATTTGTATTCCGCCTTTCTCCCCGAAGGGCACCCAAGGCGGCTAACAATCAAGTTAAAAAATACAAGGCAGATAACCATTAAAAATACAAAACACTTAAAAACAATTAAAACAAGATAATTGTATCATAGCAGCAGATTGAAAGCACACAGTAAAAGACATAATTTATAGATTTATAAAAACAGCCCTTTATAGATTTATAAAAACAGTGCCTCAAAGGCTTTCCTGAATAAAAAAAGTCTTCAGGCCCCACCGGAACGTTAATAATGAGGAAGCTGCTCTCAATTCAAAGGGGAAGGATTTCCATAGTGCAGGTGCCACCACCGAAAAGGCCCTGTTTCTGGCCGCCATTCCCTTCACCGCTCTCAATGACGGCACAACCAACAGGGCCCCTTCTGATGACCTTAGAGAACGGACCGGATTATACGGAAGAAGGCGGTCTCTCAAATACGCTGATCCCAAGCCGTTTAGGGCTTTAAAGGTCATAACCAGCACCTTGAATTCTGTCTGGAAGCGAATGGGCAGCCAGTGTAGCCACTGGAGTAGCGGCGTGAAGGAGTCAAAGCACCGACCCCCAGCAACTACCCAAGCCGCCGCATTCTGCACTAGTTGTAGCTTCCGAACCGTCTTCAGGGGCAGCCCCATGTAGAGCGTGTTACAATAATCTAATCTTGATGTCACTATGGCATGGACCACTGTGGCCAGATCCGCCCGAGACAGCTGGCGCACCAGCCGAAGCTGGGCAAAAGCACCCCTGGCCACAGCTGATACCTGGACATCCAGGAGGAGCTGCGAGTCCAGGAGAACCCCCAAGCTGCGAACCTGCTCTTTCAGGGGGAGTGCAACCCCATTCAGAGCAGGGCGATAGTCCAGCACTCGCATCGTGGATTTCTGCACCAGGAGGACCTCTGTCTTGTCCAGATTTAATCTCAGCTTGTTCGCCCTCATTCAGATCCCTCCAGGCAACGCTCCAGGACAGAGACAGCCACCCTGGAGTCAGGTGGAAAGGAGAGATAGAGCTGAGTGTCATCAGGATACTGATGGCACCCAACTCCAAATCCCTGGATGACCTCTCCCAGCGGTTTCATGTAGATGTTAAACAACATGGGGGACAATATAGAATCCTGTGGTGCCCCACACCTCAAGGGCCAGGGTGCCGAACAGGAGTCCCCCAATACCACCATCTGGGACCTGTTGGCCAAGAAGGACTGGAATCACTGCAAAACAGTGCCCCCGATCCCCACCTCGGCCAACTGTCCCAGAAGGACACCATGGTCAATGGTGTCAAAAACCGCTGAGAGGTCCAAAAAGACTAGCAAGGATGCACTCCCTCCGTCCAGCCCTCAGCGTAGGTCATCCACCAAGGTGACCAAGGCCGTCTCTGTCCCGAAGCCAGGCCTGAAGCCAGGTTGAAAGGGATCCAGATAATCTGCTTCATGCAGGATCCTCTGGAGCTGAGACGCCACCACCCGCTAGATCACTTCTGAGGAGAGGAAGGAAGTAACGTGGGTGGGAAAATTGGGCGTTGGATTTGGTGAGCACCTTTGCCACCAAGATTCATCCCTTCCACCCACAGACTGTTCCTTCATCCACCTTACCTGGGCCAATGAAGCATCCAAGTGAGACCAGTGTGCAAGTGGTGCTGCTCGCTAGTTCTGTCAATGGCTGTACTGTGCACAATGGTGGCATGGCATTCGTACTGCTACAATGGGGCCAATAGCAGCAGATCACGGGATCCCCTGCATCGGCCCTTGATAGAATTGGGCTGTTAATGTAGTTTCAATTTGATGATGTATTGGTATCAGTTCCCTCTGTACCTCTTCACGTGGATCCAAGGGCAATCGGCATGGTCCATTGCTCTGCACACAGCATGAAGTTTCCATTTTCACCTTTGGGAGAGAATAGAAGTTTTTGTATGCAGGAATAGTGATGGGTGAGGTTCCCTTTCCTCATAGGAGTGGGGCCACTAGCTCAGTGGTGGTGCACATGTTTTGCCTGCAGAATGTGGCATGTTCAATACCTGGTATTTCCACATAGGGTAGAGATGGATTCCTATCTGAAACCCTGGAGTGCTGTTGCTGAAGTGTGTTGACAATAGTGAGAGGGATGAACCAAGGCAAGAAGGCGTGGAAGAGGCAAGGTAAGGCAAGGTAGGGAAAGAGAGCCAGTCCATTGGCTGGTGCAATGTTTGGGGGTGGAGCTTTAAAGGTGTCCATTGGTGTCTATTGGTGTCCATTGCTGCTTTTCCCCAAATGGAGCATTTAGATAGGTCAGTCACCACTGGCAGCAGTAAAACAGGACGGGGTTTTAAGATGAGGGATGTTGTTTTCCTGATGCAAACGTGGTCAGAGGGAATCCAAAAATGATCTCCAAAGCTACCCAGCATGGCTGCCCTAAAGGCTGTCCTATTTAGGGTGTGTGGTTGAATCCAGCTTCCTCAGCTCCCTTTCAAACGGTTGATTATGTGAAGCTGTTATTGGCATTTGATGATATACTGCATGGAATTAGTGTGGGATCACTCAAAATGGGGACAAGGTAGTAGCTGGATGTCCCCTCCAACTTATGAGCCTGCACCAAAGAAGAGGGGTGATGATGAGTGATGAGAAATGAGAGTTAGGAGCCCTGCAGGATATGCTTGAATTGTCTCTATACATTCAACATATAGTGGTCCTATTTTATAGCAAATACCTGGTCTTATTGGGGTATGTGGGAAAGTGATCAGTCGCAGAAAGGGGTGAGGGAGGAATGACCAAAAGTAAGTAAAAGCATGACTTTTGTGAGACAGATCTTCGGTTGAATGCCAGCTTTTCCAATACTTGATTATTGAGTACTTTCTCCAATTTTCTTTTGCATTTTTTGTCTGCGGCTGTCATTTACCAGTAGATATATACTTTCTGAAGTTCTTATTAGGGAGCAGAAAACCATCTAGCCATAAGAGAAGCTGATCACTGTGCATCCCAAGAGTTTAAAGATCTCACAATGGGCTCAGCTGATTGAATTTGCTGTGCTCAAAGGAGCAGGTAAATGTAGTGTGGCAAGCAGAGGAGGAAGCATGCTGGAGGGTACCGACCCCCCAAAAAAGCAGATGCCAGTCCTGTGCACAGTCTGCTCCACAAGCAATGCTCCCTAGTGGCTTACTGGTTCAATTGCCCTAGTTAGTGCAATGGAAAAGGGAACAGCTGCCTTCCCCCACTCTTTCCACAATAATTTACTAACACAAATAGCGCTTTAAAAATGAAGTAATCAGGCCACAGGGAAGCGACTGGGAAAGATATAGCTAAGACTATTTTTAAGGCAAGAAAAATTTACCTTCCTTCTGCTCTTTCTTTCCATCGCTCACAGTGAAGGCTATAGTTAATATTTGCCACCCAGATTGTATCTGTGAGTGGGCGGATGCATTTTAAAAAACATTCTCATTGTTGGAAACTTCAAAGATATTGCCCACTTTTGTGCCTTTTAAAGCGTACCTCTCGGCAACAAGAAGTATCAGAGATATTTTTAGCATTGTGTTTTAGCATCCGTGCATTGTAGGAGGGTATCACTTGAGCCCTAGAGGACAGGAGGGAGGGATTGTTGGAGTCTGTTTTCAGTGTCGGTCCCAATAAAATAAAGGCTTGATCCTAGGAGACACTTTGAAGCTGGAGAAAGAACTCCAGCAAGTCACTTACCTGCCAGAAATTGACTTCTAAGAATTTGTAATGTGTTTAATGTGGCTTTGAGTAACAGCTGGTGCACATGATTGCATTTTAGTTGGAAAAAAAGTTGGTTTCTCTCTCAATATCCATGTAGTAAAATGGGCTTCTGAAAATACACTGTCTAGATCAGTGATTTTCAACCTTTTTCATCTCATGGCACACTGACAAGGCACTAAAATTCTCAAGGCACACCATCAGATTTTTGACAATTGACAAGGCACACCATGCTGCCAGTGGGGGAGCTCACATCCCCCATAGGCCCTACTAATAAATGACCTTCCCCAAAATTCCTGTTGCACACCTGTGGACCACAACAGTGTGCCATGGCACAGTGGTTGAAAATAGCTGGTCTAGATGGTAGTCTGCACCCTGAGTGAAAAAGCAAGTGAGCACAAACAGCTCACTCAGGGTTCAAACCTATCCCTTTCCAGTCCATAGCAAGCAGTGCTGCTGATAGAGCCCTTGCTGAGTTCTTGGGGGGGGGGGGGAGGAGGCAACCACATGGCCCAGGAGAGATAAGTACCACTTTTTCTTTTGCCCTCCCTGTTAGCTTCCTGACTGGGGCTGAAAACTTTTCTCTTTTGTTTAACCTTTTCTTCTTAGTTTAGATCAGGGGTGCCCAAACCCTGGCCCTGGGGCCACTTGCAGCCCCCAAGGCCTCTCTGTGCGGCCCTCAGGGAGCCCCTAGTCTCCAATGAGCCTCTGGCCCTCCAGAGATTTGTTGGAGCCCACACTGGCCCAACGCAACAGCTCTCAGCATGAGGACAACTGTTTGGCCTCTCAAGTGAGCTGTGGGATGAGGGCTCCCTCCACTGCTTATTGGTTCTCGTCTGTGATGCAGCAGTGGCAGCAAAGGAAAGGCCAGCCTTGCTTTGTGCAAGGCCTTTTATAGGCCTTGAGCTATTGCAAGACCTTCATTCATTCATATAAGTTCATCTTTAATATATTCATTTATGTAAATTTATTCAAATATGAAATGTAAATTAATTCAGCCCCCGACAAGGTGTCAGAGAGATGATGTGGCCCTCCTGCCAAAAACTTTGGACACCCCTGGTTTAGATGGCTTTTGTTTTTTGCTTTTATCGTCCAATCCTAAGCTCCTTTACCCTGAGAAGTCATCAAAATACAAACACTCCGCTGCGAAATACAGCAGAAGTTACATAGGATTGGGCTGCTACTTTATGTTTTCTTGGGCTTCTTCTGCTTGGCTGTTGTTTTTGTGAAGATGTTAAATGCTTTTATTGTGAATGCTGCTTGCTTTTACATCTTTTTTTTTTTTTTTTGTACTGATGCTTTTATTGTAGTAACATTTTTATTGTGAGCTTATTAATTGTTTAAGCCATCTTGGATGCCCTGGTAATTTGGGCGGGGGAATAGAGAGACCAACAAACAGACATTACCAAATGAGCTCTAAAGCATTTTTTGCAAGAAATCTTGAAA
Organism: Tiliqua scincoides; assembly: GCF_035046505.1. Lineage (NCBI taxonomy): Eukaryota > Metazoa > Chordata > Lepidosauria > Squamata > Scincidae > Tiliqua > Tiliqua scincoides. The sequence goes on along the minus strand of NC_089824.1, from coordinate 36,271,262 downwards.
GCAGTTGCAGAATGAAGACGACAGGAGAAAAACACATCCAGAGCGCAATCTTAACTGAGGCTTTGGCCTGCACAGCAGTTGCTGTGTTGACGGAAGGTGTCTTGAACATACTGTAAAGCATGTTCACGACACCCTGGAAGTAAGCAGTGTTGGCAGGGAAGCCTGCATCGCCCCACTGCCCCGTTGTCTTCCATTGGTTGGCTGCTGGTAGGGGTCAGACCTGTGCTGGGGGATGGAGGAAGTTTTCGTGGGGAGAGGGCATTTCTGGGAGGGGGGCAAGCTGAACAAAGGGCAGATTGGGGCAGAGTCATCAGAGGAGGCCTCCGCCATATCTTACGTCCCATCCCAGCCCAGGTAGCCCTACATGGGGCTGCTTTAGCTGGTGGAGATCCGAGCAGCTCCATATTGCTGGCTGGGTAAGGGGAAAAAAATATCCAGCTGTTTTCCAACTAGTGCTGGATACAGCACAGGACATGTGACCTGGCTGCACTAGTACTAGTTCGGATTGGGCTGCCCATCATGTCATTTTACAACAATTTCCTATTTTAGCTCATATATGTTTCATTTGTAAGTCTCGTTCCTTGCCTCTCTCCAGCACCCAAGATAGCACTTTCTGTTCTGGATCTTCTTTTTTTCTTTCCTGTTCTCCACTTCTTACACACCTGATTCTGAGCATAGGAAAGGCAGTATAGAAATCTTTTAAGAACATAAGAACAGCCCCACTGGATCAGGCCATAGGCCCATCTAGTCCAGCTTCCTGTATCTCACAGCGGCCCACCAAATGCCAGATAACATATCTGGTGGAGCACACCAGATAACAAGAGACCTCATCCTGGTGCCCTCCCTTGCATCTGGCATTCTGACATAACCCATTTCTAAAATCAGGAGGTTGCGCATACACATCATGGCTTGTACCCCATAATGGATTTTTCCTCCAGAAACTTGTCCAATCCCCTTTTAAAGGCATCTAGAATGGATGCCAGCACCACATCCTGTGGCAAGGAGTTCCACAGACCGATCACACACTGAGTAAAGAAATATTTTCTTTTGTCTGTCCTAACGCGCCCAACACTCAATTTTAGTGGATGTCCCCTGGTTCTGGTATTATGTGAGAGTGTAAAGAGCATCTCTCTATCCACTCTGTCCATCCCCTGCATAATTTTGTATGTCTCAATCATGTTCCCCCTCAGGCGTCTCTTTTTTAGGCTGAAGAGGCCCAAATGCCATAGCCTTTCCTCATAAGGAAGGTGCCCCAGCCCCGTAATCATCTTAGTCGCTCTCTTTTGCACCTTTTCCATTTCCTCTATGTCTTTTTTGATTAAATAATTAATCAAATCAAATTAAATAATTTTAATTAAATAATTTAAATTTAATTAAATAATTAATTTAAATTTAATTAAATAATTAAATAATTTAAATTTAATTAAATTATTAAATTAAATAATTAAATAATTTAAATTAAATAATTTAAAACTCTCCAAGTAGGAGAGTTCAGACAACCAATTCAACAATCTCCTCTCATCCAGCTAGCCCTGCATTTTCAACTGTTTGTGTAGTATCTCTATTCAGAACTCTCAACATCTCAGACTCAGTATGTCAGTGACAGATCTGCTAATCTGTCCTCCCAAGTCCTCCTTGTTTTTTTCTCTCTTAACCATCAAGAATGCTATCTATGCTGCCTTCCTTTGTAAAATAAAGAGAAGCCAGGTTCACATATCACCATCAAATCCTGAAAAACACAGCAGAATTTGTTATCAAATTCCAGCTCCCAGCCCTTAACAGGAACTGTCCTCTAACATTGTTTTGTTAAAAGTATAGCAGCTGCTAGATCAGAGTTTGTGTATTCAGCATATTTAGAAGCATTTCCCTGCTGTTACTGTTTTCCTTTGGTAAATGTACAGTTTATACACTGCCATGTTGATTTCATGTTAGAACCATCCTATCTGCAAACACATCAGATTGCTGGCATGGTAGCATTAGGCCAAAATCCTAACCAACCTTCCAGCACTGACATAGCTGTGCCAAGGGGGCATGTGCTGCATCCTGCAGAGGGTGACAGTTATGGAGGTTTCCTCAAGGTAAGGGAATTGTTTATTCCTTTACCTCGGAACTGCATTGCCCTTATCTTGATGGAAGAAAGTTGGTTAGGGTTGTCCCATTAGTGTCATAAATAGGTATGGAGGAGTACAAAGCCTTGAAAATGTTATGAATTTTAAAGTGTTGCCAAAACCTGCCCTTGGACTTGTCTCGAGATTTGGTTTCCAAGCTGAGTCTTTCTTGAGTGGTCTTTTACTGCTGTTGAACACCCCTTGTAGGTTTGCATGAGCAAGAATGGGCCTTTTCCCGAAGTCTGTTTTCAGCCATTATCATTTGCAGGGTCATCTGGTAGGGATGATGTGAGGGCAATGTGGTTATTATCTACTTCCTACCCCATCACTACAACTACTGTTGTAGAATCTGACAACTGATCCTGAAAATATTAATTGTCCCAAGCTGCCTCCCTTCCTCCCTCCCTCCCTCCCTCCCTCTCTCTGACAGACACATAGGACCCATGAGAGGGGGTAAAAGGGGTAATTTGTACCCAGGGGCCCGGGAGCCAAAGAAGGGGATCCAGAAATTTTCTGGGATCTTATAGATTTTATAGACAGATATTCTGGGCTCTATCTCACTTGGACTCGCTGCCCACGTGAGATGCTGGGTTCATGGTGCTGCAGTTACCAAAAAGCCATGTGCTGGGCCAATTAATGCAAACGTGACCCTCCTTAACACAGTGTCAAGTCTGGGAGGAAACTGGTCTGCTACAGTAGCTCTTGGGCTTGTGGATCTGCTTGCCATGAAAGTATAGGAGCTCAGGGATAAGCTATGGGGCTACAGTTGCTGCAGAAGTACATTTTACTTCTGGGCAGAAGGTCTGATCTAGAGGGTAGAGCCTCTATTTGCCTAAAGATAACATCCACAAGGTTGCCAGTTCGAGGCCACTGGCACCGTGCGACCTTGAAGCAGCTGACAAGCTGAGCCAAGCTATTTCCATGTGCTCTGAGCGTGGGAGGAAGGAGGCCAGGATGGAGGCCAGATCAGAACGAAACATCTGAATTTGTTGTGGCTCTTGAAAGATAGAGCCTTCTTTCAACTGTAAAAATCCATACGGGGATTTAAATTAGCCTGCCTAGGTAAACCGCCTTGAATAAAGACCAAGAAAGGCGGTATATAAATACCTGTATTATTATTATTATTATTATTATTATTATTATTATTATTATTATTATTATTATTATTATTATATTTTAGTGTAAAAGAACACTTTCCATTCTAGTGTGAGCCTAAATACTATGATGCTAATTTTCTGCAATTATTTTCTATATTTAAAAGATTTTAGAGAGACTTAGGAGTGCGTTTGTTTTTCCATTTTACTGCATTGAGCTGCTGATGTGGCACAGGCAGGTAGACCTGGGCTCTGCATTTGGAAGCCCAGTAGATCTGGACTGCAAAAACTTTTCCAGCTGTCACCACCTTTGTCCCTGGCCTGTTTTGTCCCTTCCCCATCCCTGTTCTGTCCACCCTTGTCACCATCCTCCCCTGCTCTGTTTCATCCCCTTCCCTATTGGGAAGGGGCCTCAAAAAAACTTTGTACCCCTGATAAAATTCCTCTCTCAGGCCCTGCTAACACACACAAATGCACACAGCAATTCTCCCAAGCCCATCAAGAAAAAAAGTTAGTCTTTTATTTCATAATAAAGTTTATCTCAGACAGGAACATAAAATAATATTTTAAAAATATAAATTTAATAATAAAAATATATATACAGTGGTGCCTCGCATAACGAAATTAATTCGTTCCACAAGTCGTTTCGTATTGCGAAAATTTCGTCTTGCGAAGCGCGTTTTCCCATAGGAATGCATTGAAATTTAATTAATGCGTTTCTGTGGGAAAAAAAAAGGTCAGAACAAAGCCAAATTTGGTTTACAAAGTGTTTATTAAGTGCTCTTTAAAGGCATACATACTGTACAGAGGATTTCAAAAATTTCAAGCACAAAACTTCAACTTTTTAATTTTAAAAATTCGTCTTGCGAAGCACGGCCATAGAAAAAATTCGTCTTGTGTAGCACGGCATAGAAAAATTCGTCTTGCGAGTCACCAGAAAAAAATCGCAAAAACGCTTTCATCTTTCTTGCGAGTTTTTCGGTGCGCGAGGCATTTGTTATGCGAGGCACCACTATATATATATTATAATGGAGAAAAGACCTTTGAACACTTGTTTGACCTTGTATGGTTTCATTAGAATAGACACATTATCTGTGGTTATCTAACTTTCCATATTGCATTCTGCTGATGCACATGAATAGGAAAAAGATGACAAGGAATATTAAAATAGTAGCCATACCACACCTGGGATAATTTTTTTTTTTTAAATCGTTCAGCTGCATAGCCAGTGGCCACAGTTTGAACTTCTGTGTTTTGGGAAGAAGTCTACAAATTCAAACTACAGACAGAAGGAGAGAAGCAGGTACAAGATAATCAGGAATTCAAAAATAACTTTGATGTAGTACAAGCACATAAATACAGAAGCTGAAAAATTACTGTTGTAAAAAAAATGACATAGTTTAAAAACATTTTGTGCACCAGCCAAAATAAATTCAATACATATAGATTTCCATCAGAGCCAGAGTCAAGTTTTCATTCTCTTTCATCTTGCCATATCTTCTTACCACTTCATATTTCAGTTTTGCTCCAACCAAATGAATGGGGAAATTGAGAGCCCTGTGACAATCTAGGATGACAAAAATGGAGTCAGGCAGCAGTTATGCAGTTAGGACATTCGATAACCTATTTCTGAGGTTATGTCTGGCACACAGGGATGTTAGATTCAGGTCTGCAGTTCTTAGACAGCTGATCCACTGGCATTTCAAAGGCAAAGCTGCTGGTTCAGTGCTGTCCACGTTTCTCTCTTATGAGTTGTAGGACTGTACCTTAGCTGCATTCAACCAGGAGCAGTTTTCACCCAATTGATGTAAACCTGCAAAATAATAGAGCATATATATGAGCATCAACCTTGGAAACATTTCAGTGTCCATTGTTAGGTACCAGTAAATAATGCTGAAGTTCTTCAACCTGTAAAGAAAGACAGGACAGGATGAAAGCAAGGCCCATTGGTTAGTGACAGCCACGACCTCTCTACTTTCACTCTCTTTACTGGCTAGACTGGAATTTACTTGGAAAATGATTGCTGCCATCACCCAAGCTAGGAAGTACAGGGAGCAAGAGGGCACTCCTCATTAAATTATCAAGGCACTTCAAAATCTGGGGGATCACCTTAAGAGTAGTATAAAAGCTTTATTAATTGGGATCAATAGGGAATGGGGAGTCCGTACAATCCGGCTCGTCTTCTTAGGTCATCAGAGAAGGCCTTTTTACAAGTGCCGCCGCCTAAGGAGGTACGTGGGGCGGCGGCAAGAAATAGGGCCTTCTCAGTAGTGGCACCAATGTTATGGAACTCCCTTCCCCTTGATTTGAGAATGGCTCCCTCTCTTGAGACTTTTTGGCGAGGCCTGAAGACCTTTTTGTTTAAACAAGCCTTCTGAGTTCATGGCCTTTTTAAAACATCTTTTCTATATCTTTTAGTATTTTTACAGGCCTGATTCCTCTATGATTTGCTGCGTTTTGCTCTTTTTATCTGACTTTTTATCTGACTACGGTTTTTATGGGTATTTGTTAATGTGTTTTAATATGTTTTTATTTGCGGTTAAATTATGTTTTTAATCTGTTTTTAATATGTTGTAAGCCGCCCTGGGTCCCTTCGGGGAGAAGGGCGGGATATAAATAAAGTTGTTTATTATTATTATTATTATTATTATTATTATTATTATTATTATTATTATTATTATTATTATATTGCTGCTTAACCAGATGAACTGGTTAAAATGTTCACTTAAGAAAGCCACCTGCCCACCACCTCGCTTACAGATAGACTCACCTCTACAGTGTTGCTCTCTATCCTTCCTTTCTCACAAGGACTCTCTAGGAATAGAAACTCTTGATGTCCCAAGCAGGGCCGATGTGGAAAACCTTGAGGGTGAAGTGGCCCCACAGAGGTAGTGGGGAGGCAGCTTTGTTAACAGGCAGGTTGTTTGTTAACCAGCAAACCTTCACCTCCACTTGCTGCCTTAAGTGAGCAGAGATCCAGGTTAAAAAGTTTTTCCTGTCATTGCAAAAAAATAACTGCTGTTATAGGTGTGGCAACCTGCCCTCTCCTGTCTCTCTCTGAACCCAGAGTAAGCAGGTCAAACAAAACTAAGCAAATGGTCTATTGAAATGAAGAAAAGTCACCAGAATGGTGCAGAAATGCAAAAGATAGGCAAATGCCCTGGATCAACAAAGGTATGGGAAAGAAAAGGGAAGTGACTGACAAAGGCTGGCAAGGAAGCTAGCAAATAACTGATACTTTCCCTGATTTGATTATTCATGCTGGTGCAGATTCCCAGTCCGAGCACTCATTGGTTGCACTCAGTGCCGAGACGGCATTGGTTGCTTCCAGTGTCAAACCTGGGCAAGTCACATGGGGTATTGGACTTGACTCTGCGTTCTATAGCCTGTGGGCATTAACCATATTTACCTGTGGAATTAAATATTGTGGTGTCACCTAAGCTCCTGAATGTCAAGGTGTTGGAAATCAGGTTGGCTTCATGGTCAATGTTGAGTTTAAGCTGTGCTGCCTTGTGACCGAGCAACTCAAAGCCCTGGACAGCTCAGAGCGCAGCAGTCCTGGAAGCCTGGCAATAACAGGCTGACATGTGACATCATCACCATACATACATAACATGTGACATCATCACCATACATCTGAAAATGGAGGAGAACTGCTGTGCAGCAGCCTAAGGGGTTCACACAGTGACATGGACCCCTTTAGAGGGAATATTGTTTGTGGTCCAATGGTGGTTCAGTTAAGTTCTTTGTTTACTAGTCAGTTGGGAAAGAAGATGCTCTAAAAGGGGCAATGGTTACTACATCTGGATGACTCAGCAGACCTTTTAGGATGCTGAGGCATCACAGAAACATTTGAAAGGGATGGAAAGGTCCTAAATAGGTTTTAAAAGAGGCAAAAGAATGGGGATATGTTAAATAACAGCATCATAGATCTTTAGTCTAATTGATGGGCAGCCCAATCCTAATCTGGGCTGTATCCTGTGCAGGGTTGGAGGTGTCTGTGGTGCAACTTGGAGCAAGAGAATATTTCCCCCCTTACTCTTACCTGCAATGGGGCTACGTAGATCTGTGCCAGCTAAATCGCTGGCACAGGTCCAAGCAGCCCAGTCTTAGGGCAGGTGACTTAGGAGGGGAATTAGGATCTGGTCTAAGTGCTAGAGGGTGGTCTCACTCAGGGTTCAACTAAGTCCTAATGTAGGGACAAGTATCTAAGGAGTTAATCTAGCACCCATGTGCAAGCCTCAATTCCGAGCCAAAACCCTCCTACCCAAGCTGGTTGAGTTTTATTAAAGTCAATGGCTGCAATCCCACAGAGTTTAAAGCGCACTTAAGGCCACTGATGCAAATGGTCTTAAGTGTGCTTAACTCAGTATTGGATTTCAGCCAATGGGAGTAAATCATGTTAAGTGGAAGCACAGTGGCTTAGATAGTTTGTGTATTACACAGCAGCCTTTTCTCATTGATCATTTCTAACTAACCAGATCAGTAAGGTTGCTGTGCTGAAGGAGACTTGCAATGTGGCATTCTTTATTCACACCAGCCTTCTCTCCTTTTTGACAGCATATGGCTGACAGGCCACCTGACCTTCCACGCAGTTATAGATAGTCATACACTAACAGCACCATCCTATGCATGCTTACCTGGGCAAAATCTACACTGACCACAATTTGACTTACTTCTGAGAAAATGCATTGGATTCCCCTCTAAAAGGCTGTTCACATGTTAAACTGTAACTGGGTCCAATTGTTAGTTTATACTTGGGTACAGTTATTCACGTGGACAATGTGTACCCGTGTGAGAAAACTGCACCTGGGTATTTCTGTATCCAGCATAGTGTGTGAATAGACCTACAACTAAAAGATATTTTAAGTATCTGAGTGACCCCATGTGACTAAGACACACATGCTCATGATGCAGACATGTTCTAGCCCCTTTCCTTATATCTGGGTAAGTCCAGTCCAGCGTTCTTACTTGCATGAGGTGCAGTTCAAATGTTAGGACCCGATCCTGAACCTGGTGTGCTGGCTCACAGCTGGCGTGCAGTGTTGCAAACACAAGGCACATTTGCGACACATACTGCCTGCCCAGCATGGGCACTGGCTCAGCTTGAGCCCACACTGAGCCAGTGCCAGGCAGAGAATAGGCGATCACCGCTCGGAGCTCCAGGTGAGTGCCTGGCTGCAGAGAGTTAAGTGGGAACATGGGGGGAGGTGATCTGGGGCAGGGGGAGGGCAGGAATGGCAGGGGAGTGGGGCACGAGGGAGAGTGATGATGGAGCTGACCTCTGCCAGATCCAAAGCCCCACGTCAGGCCACCTGGCCCGACACAGGACTCCCTTACATTGCACTAGTTAAATAGCTGGTGCAGAGTTGAGGAGCCCCATTGCGGGGTTACTTTCCTTATCCATGGGAAAGAGATGAATGTTCCCTTTCCCTGAGGAGCCGGTGGCGGCTGACCAGTGTGCTCAGGATACCACAGCAGCCATTTTGGCACTTCAGCAGGCCTCCAGGCCAGGCAGCTCAGGATTGGGCTGTTAGTAGGTGTGGTTAGAGGGATGGTTCATCCAAATTGCTGACCTCCCCCATCAAGGAGACAGGTCTGGACTGGAATGGAGAGGAGAGAAAGGGTCAAGATGTGCACACATCTTGAGTCGGTCAGTTGAAGTCTACACCTGATAGATGTTTGCCCTGTCCAAGTAAAAGAGAACAGTTGGCATCCCTCCAAAAGGCACAGAGGTTTGCTAGAGAAAAAGGCTAGACCCCCCTACCGGATACCAGGCATTCAGAAAATGGAGTCCTCTGTTGTAAACAGAATGGTCCTGCCTCTGGTATGAGGGAACATTTTGCATTTTTGAGGTCACAAATCTATTTATGTGCAAATGATTTCTTGCTGATGCCGTAGGAAATACAGCCACTGTTGCCAAATATTTGTTTGGTTACAAATTGAATTTGCAGACAGACTGGACACAGGAGGATCATCAATCACAATGGAACCTAACTGACGATTATTATTATTATTATTATTATTATTATTATTATTATTATTATTATTATTATTATTATTATTATTCCTGTTTTTCTGCTTTTATAGCTTTTTTTCATTTCAGGCATTAGACACTGGATGCGAAGGCAATTACTGTCCCTGCATGGATGCTGAGCTTTTTCATTTCTGTCTCTTTATTATGGCAAATGAATTCCCTTCCCATCCTATCCCATTTTCCTTTTTCTCCTATATGGGGATTTTGGGGTCAATTTTTACTTCTTCTTTGCCTTTCTGCATGGTATTATCGAGGCTCTTTTCAACTCTTTCTTTGTCATTTCCAGGACTTCATCTGAGTCCTTGAAGTTTATTCAGTCAGAATTTGGGATGCAGTTCTGTAAAGGGGAACTCTCCTCAGTGAATGAGAGCCAGATTCTATAAATTCATCTACCAGGACAAGGAATGTTTTCATGATCATCATTGCTTTGTGTATAATGTTAATATTGAGAGTTATGCCTGTTTTGTTTTGGTTCTTTTCTAAATTCCCTTCAGCTTGATTGGGAATTGGGTTCAGAATACAAAGGTATATCTACCCACTCCAAAAAAAAGTCACAAAATTGCTCTTTTTCTCCTGAATCAAATTTGAACCCCTCACACTCCTAGAGTGATGACGTTAGAATGCCTTCGTCCAATCTCACTGTAAGCCCTTGACTCAATGTGTGACCTCTCTAAGCATCTAAGAATAAGGGATCTTAGGAAATTTAATTTTCCTAGGGCACCTAGATTGCTCTTTGGCAGCTCAGAGTTGGATGCCAGCCAGTCTTGACCAGGAGACAGACCAGGGACAGACTGCACTTGCTCCCGGTGTGGAAGGGACTGTCATTCCCGAATCGGCCTTTTCAGCCACACTAGACGCTGTTCCAGAACCACCATTCAGAGCGCGATACCATAGTCTTTCGAGACTAAAGGTTGCCAACAGAATATTATTAACACTTTAGCAGCACTGTTAAAATTACTCCTATAAGGGAATGAGACTAACCCACTTTCCAGCCTAACCCACTTTCCAGCACTGACATAGTTGTGCCAATGGGGCATGTGCTGCACCCTGTAGTTGTGGGACAGTCACGGAAGCCTCCTCAAGATAATGTTTGTTCCCTTACCTCGGAGCTGCATTGCCCTTACCTTGGTGCTGGAAAGTTGGTTAGGATTGTGCCCATGGTGTTGAATGGCTAAAGTAAATGCTCAGGAACTGTGAGCCCAATCCTATGCATGTCTACTCTGAAGTAAGTCCCATTACAATCAATGGAGCTTACTCTCAGCTAAGTGTGGATAGGATTGCAGCCTGTATCAGTGTGAAAAGAATTGGGAAATGAGATATGCTTTCAACTCAGAAGGCTCAGGACAAATTTTAAACTCTCTGGCTACAAGGAAGGAAAACACAGAACTAGCAAAGACAAAGATAAAGGGCCTTTCCCTGCCTTTTTTATACACTTCCGCTTTTTCACTGTGATTGGATGGTTCTCAGCTGTGTAGGTGTGGGAAGAAGACCTACTGGATTGCTGGAGACTTCCTTGGAAATTTTTTTTTAATTTTTTGTTTGTTTTACTCCAGTTCTTTCAGTTTTCCAACCTGCCAATTTCACTTCTCTATTCCCCTGCATGCAACCTTTCTATGACCTGTAAAGCTGTTCCAGGAGTCCAATAAAATCAAATGAGAAACAAAGTGAATGAGAAATGAAATTAAGTGAATTATGTTCCATTCAGAAATCCTTCGTTTGAATTCCCATTCATTTTAATAACTAAAATGAAGAAAAGGAATGAGATTCATTCACTTTCTTATCCTATTCCTTTTCAAAATGAAGGCACATCTCTAGTTGTGGCGGCTACAACTTCAGTCATGCATGTGGTACCCAGCCAAACAATTCCCAGAGAGTAATGTGATAATGTGCATGCATGCAGCAACATCATTGCACATGCTTATGAGCCAGAAGAGACCTCTTGGAAAACAGATGAGATTTTCCTGAAAGCTTGTGAAGAGAGAGTGTGCATTCTGCATGGGAAGAATCTCATTTAACATTCCAAGCCAATTCTGAATCCAGCTGAGTGGATTTCATTCATCACTACTGTGAAGTACTCTGAACACTTAAAGTGCATTATATAAAGGCTAAATATTATAATCGTGTCTTCTGCATTGGTAATAAATCGATCAGATAATCTGCAGTTGCTCTCTCAGGCCAGGGTTTTCACACATATTTAGAGCTGCCAAATTTTTTGGCTTGCAGGGTTACTCGATTTTTAACACCTGATGTCTCAGTAGAAATTCAGCAGATGAATTTTTCCCTGTCACCGTTTGTAGGAAGCAGAAAACCAAAGCTTTACTTTTAACTTTTGTCAGCTAGAAAGTTGACGGTCTAATCTTATTGTTTTTGTCCTACAATACTGAGATTGTTTTGTATGATGTTTTCCTCTCTCCCTCTGTTGTTTTCTAACCACAATGAGGTTCTTAGCACACACAGATGTCCGTAGATTCCGGGCAGTGCAATCCTAACTTACACTGGAACAGGGAGGCTGGCCGGCCTGCCCCATATCCAGTGCAAGTTTCAGGAAGCAAGCGGCTCAGCCCGGGGCAAGGGAAAATGCTTCCCCTTACCCCAGGGAGAGCTGTAGCAGCCCCAATGGGTCTCAAGAGGTGACGCAGATCTGAGCAGCCCAGAGCTGCCCCGGCTGCCTGGGAATGGGGTCAGGATCTGGCATAAGTGCCTGGCCCCATCCCCCACTCTCCTGTTGCCCACCCACAGGCCCACCGCCTCCCACCCTCCCCCACCCCAAAACAGCTCCTCCCCGCCAGAAGTGATGTCATGATTGGCAGTGACATCATCAAGGGAAACTTTTCACAATCCTAGGCTGCAATCCTACCCACACTTATCCAGGAGTAAGTCCCATTTACTATCATTGTTAAAAGCATATACAGAGTAGCCTTTTAAAAGTACAAATATGTAACATTTCTCCAAATGTCGTCACATACCATAGTATCATCAAGTCTGATATATTCAAAATAAAATATTGAAATGATTGGGGACCCGCCTGAAATTGGTCCCAACCCACGGTTTGAGAAATATTGCTGCATCCAGTGCTGGGAAGGAGCAGGCTTGAGGTCTCCTCAGGGCAAGAGGACATTTGTCAGACCTGCCAAATGGCCAGTGCAAATCTGAGAAGCCTTGTGTAGGGCTTTCAGGCCTGGGAGGGGGAATTGGATTTGGCATGCACCAGCACCACTGATCCTGACCCCTCTTGGGCCTAACCTGTCATTGTCTCTGCCCCTGCCCCATTACACTGCTTCCCACCCTTCCCAGTCCCTGCCTGACGGGTGCTTACCTACTTTATTGGGTGTGTTGGATCCAGCACTGTCTGAATAGTGCAGGCTTTCCCACCAGCCCTGCATACTCATCGGGTGTCACAACATGCTTTATGGCACATTTGTGACACACTAGGCTGGGCCAGCAATAACTATGCTGGTGTAAACAAAGAATAGGATTGTGCTGTTATTATTATAGTATTTTAATAATAAGAGACGTACCAATATCAGAGTATATTGTGTGAATAATAGCATAATAAATTTGATGTGTGTATACATTTTGTTGTGATGTCTTGTACTTATCATGATAACTGCATTTATGAACTCCCCTTAACTAATTTCAAACTCAGGGTGTCATATAAGCACAAATATGTGCGTGCTTATTTATTAATTAAAAGTTTTATACCCCACCTTTCGGGAACCCAAAGCAGCTAACAATTCACTTTAAAATGCATCTAAAATTACAACAGAAAACAGTGCAATCACCATTAATCACAGCAGCAACATTATAAATAGATAACAATGTGAATTAAAATGGGAGCTAAAAATAAAGCAGCGGTGCCCCAATATGCAAGAGCAAACATAAAAATTAGACAATGGCAATAAAACAGCGGTATGCCATTTCTTCACATTCTACACTTATTTAGTTTGCTCCAGAATGCCTCCAATGAAAGGACTTCTCTGAACTCATGAAGGACAGAGTTCCAAGACTGCAGTGCCACCACAGATGAGGCCCTGCCCCCTAGCTTTCACCCCCTTCTGTTAAAGATGTTACATGGAGCAAGGCCCCCTCAAAGTGTGGGCCACGGTAGTCAGCTTCAATTAACTTGGGTATAAGCACTGCTCAAGCGCTAGCCAAAACCGGACCACCCCCTCCCCCAGGCAACGCTGCCACCTGGCAATTCAGGAGCAGCTGTGAATCCTATCTTCTTATCCCACCCTCCGCACGCATTCCTACCTTCTCCAAATAACAGCCCACCTGTTCTATCCACAGTGGAGGACTCTAACCCACTGGGCAACCTGACTCTCACCCAGGCTACCACCTACCAATGGCCTTCCTCCAAGAAAGAACCATTCTCACCAAGGCAAGAACAATCTGAGATGGAAGAAGGCCTTTTTCACTCCTCTGCGGGCACAAGGAGTGAAATAAGATGAGAAGAGTTGAACTCAATCAAAAGTGAATCAGCAAATCTGGTAAAAGTTTAGGGCCAAATTAGACAGCGTTATCTTTTGTGTGAATGGCCCTATGAGCTCAGTTGGGACCACAGTTTAGGGGGGCAAAATGTTAAACCCTCCCTATTCCCACCGTGGTCCTGATCCAGTTTGGGGTCCTCATGCACGTCATTGGGGCCTGTGGGTTTGCCTTTTCTAATGTAAATAGTATATGCTTGACCTTGAGGCTCCTAAACAATCACACACAATATGAGGGGTAATCTTTGATAGATGGACTTCACAGAGCCATATAGAAAAAGACAGTGAACTGTGCATGGCCCTTAATAGTCAGCAAGTGTATATGTGGGTAGAGCACCACAGAAACCCTGACTTGTGCATCTAGTTATTATTTCAGGTTGTGCGGTGCTCTGGGATGGGACTTTTTAATCCTTTCTTCTGGGCCATGGTATTTTCTTATTCAGTGGGCAAACAGCTGTTCGGGGAGAAAATTTATATGTGGAAAATCACACAGCTAAGCCCCCCTCCATGCATATAGTGTGAGTTGCTCAGGCCTACAAAGAGTAAGCCGCTTCCCATATGATGTTTATACCTTCTCGTAAAAAAGAATTAATTCTTTATACTAGCATTGAAACCTGAAGGTTCTTGCAGGTGAACTTTAATGGAGATTTTTCTCAAATGGGCTGAGAAAGTTTTGCAAATGAGTTTGCACTGCAGAAGCAAGGTAAGTTCCAGAAGCCTGAAAATGTAGCCTTCTGGAAAGTACCTTCCCCTTAAGTTCTTTAGTTACCAGCTTTTTGGTTTCCCTATGTGCACAGCCAGTCCAACACCTCCTAGAGGACATGCTGAATGCTGCATTTACTTCACCTGGTGCCTCCTCCCACTGTCTGGATTGGAAAAGGAAGAGGTAGACAGAAGAGGAGGTCTGGGGCTGAAGAGAGTGATGGGCTAGAGAAGAGGAGATGAGTGGGTGGAGGGAGGGTCGGTCGGTCTCCCCCCTCATCAATCTGTTGCCTGAAGTTGCCTCATGAATGGGCCAGCTCTGCCTATATAAGCATCTTTTAAAAGTAAATTCTTACTGTTAGGGTTGTCATTCCTATATATAAGGCAACTGTGGTTCTGTTGTGTGTGTACTTTTTGAGTAAATGCATTGCTCACTTCCTTCTGTTAAAGCTGTTTGAATTGCAAAAATCAGCAGGTAAACCTATTCATATCCTGCCCCAAGCTCTTGGAGAAAGGATGGGATATGAATAGGTTTACCTGCTGATTTTTGCAATTCAAACAGCTGTTAAAGGCATAGGAGCAGCACAGGCAACTTTTTGCTGGTAAGTTGACGACCTTATCGATGATATAATCTGTACAGATTTTTGGTTCAAGCTATGAATTTTTTAAGAAATATTTTGAATAACAAATGTACTTAGTTGTGCCCTTTTTCAGTTGGTGCTCCTCTTACATTTAGCAAGAGAAGACCAATTGTCCCTCTTTACCCCAGCACAGTATCATTTCTAGTGGTTGTTTCCTGTTGTTGTTTTGCATTTTTTACATTGTGAGCCCTTTTGTGACAGGGAACCATTCAGTTAAAATAAAAAAGCGTTTTGATTTTCCTCTACAAACCACTTTGTGAACTTTTTTTGTTGAAAAAGGATACGTAAATATTCTTAATAATAATAATAATTAATAACCCCCCTCCCCCACAGGACATTACCTTGTAGTGATGGTGGAGCTTGCGTGCTTCAGTGAGGCAGGGGGCTAAGCTGGACAGGGCCACCCAAACCAGACAGGCCTCTGCTAAGAAGTCAGACTAAATGTCTCCCAAATATAATTAATAAGTATAATTTATACTTTATATATATGCCAACAACTGGTGGAGCCACAAAATTGAAAAAGTAGAGAATGAAGAAGTCAAATTGCTCTGGGATTTTAGAATACAAGCCGACAAACATCTTTCACACAACATACCCGACATAACCATAATTGATAAGAAGGATAAGAAAGTTTGGATAGTAGACTGCAAGAACCTGGTGACAATAGAATAGAAGATTCTGGAATAGAACTGGAGAAAATCACCAAGTATAAATAGAAATTGAAAGACTGTGGCACAAGAAAACAAGAGTAATTCCAATAGTCATAGGGGCTTTGGGTGCTATCTCAAAACAGCTGGAAAAGCACTTGCTTACCATCGGGATGAGCACAAGTACCATCAGCCAATTACAAAAGGCTGCCGTACTAGGAACAGCGCAAATGATCCAGCAATATTTGTAACGCAACAACATGAAGACAAAAAATAGCTACCTATCCTAGGTCCTTGGGAAGCACTTCATAGGTGGATATAAACAAAATCTAGTCAAAAACAACATGACTGTGCAAAAATATAATAATAATATGAATCTTTAGGAAATAAATTTAAGCATTTTTTCATATTGCGTATGTTAAAACAGATTTAAAAAGAAAACCCTTAGGCTCACCATATAGCAAGAGATTTGCTTGCCTCGAGCAAATAAGATTTGCTTGCACCAATTTCCAAGAATTTTATTTCCAATTTTTGAAATTAAAAAATGCTGATACAGTATCTACACGGCACCTTGTTGGTCATCCTGTGCGTCTGGGGGTGGACCCTTGATCCTTCATTTCTTTATTGGCCCCAGAGCTTAGCGCACACTCAGAACTGGGCTGCATTTTTTTTCTGGTTGGTTGGCAACTCTATATCCATCCAAAATGGTGTTTTATGTTTGCTAGACAGGGGCCAGGCGCATGCAAAACTTCACATGGTGACAACAGGCTCCAGAGAGGTACACAAAATGATCATGATCATAATCTTGCCCCTTCATTGCATTCCAAAGCTCTTGACAGAAATATGACTTCCTTTTTAAAGTCTTTAGTTCGTATTTTACAATAATAAGTGGTAAACAATAAACACATTTCAACTATCTTCCAAACCAAGGATATTTGGTGAAATTAGTTCATTATTTCTACGCATTTCTATTTCATTTTATCAGAGCAAAGACATGAGGACATAAAGCTAGGGAATTAATTGCTATTTCACCTGAAAAGTTATGCAATGCATTTCATTATTTGGGGGCTTAGCACAAATCTCCCCTGCTAGTGTGACTAGGAAAAAAAAAATAAGGCATTTATTTTTGCACAGTGAATCCTAAAGTCTCGGAGTGGTAAAATCTTAAATGCTTCATGCAAACAAAAAATGCAGAATCAGGTCAGCTATAGACAAATGTCAGTAGACTGGATGCAAAATGCACTGCAGGCAGAAAAGATGACATTTATCAGTCATCCATACATCAGTAACTAAAACAATTTTAGGGTTGTCTAGACAGGCATCTATTATTTCTTAAATTTAAAAGCTTTAGTAGAAAGACAACAGCAAATGCTCTATTTATATTTGGGGCTTTTTTCCACCCTTCCAAGGAGACAGGCAAAGGAAAAATGATAGTTTCCAACTGAAAACTACAGATTTGCTGATTTCTATAATTTTTTTTTTTGACAGATGAATTCTGTATAAGTGTGTGCGTACGCAGGATAATTTATTGCTCTATATCGGTGGCAACGGGACTGAATTATCAAGAGTATGCAAGGAGTGGAGGCTGATATTACTTTGGTAGTTTACAAATTATGGAGAAGTGGTTGCCCAAATTAAGCATTTTTTAAGTCTCATTGGTTTCTGTGGGAGAGTTAAGCATGACACTAAACCAGTCCCACTGTAATAGATGAGCATGGACAATGTTTAAGTTGTGGTGGACTGTGCTAGTTTGTTGATCATATTTATACACTGCTCTTCCTCAGGGCACAGCAAAAACCAAGAGGACAGCACAGTCACATAGAGAAGACAAAAACGGAGGAAATACTGACACAAATGAATATGCATCTATTGCATATTGGGTAATATTAAATACTACAATGTTCACAACAGAAAAAACAATACATAGGCGTTTGAAAACAGTGTTATTGTTTTGAAAACTTAAATTGAATTAAATTTATCAATTTAATTAAAATTTAAGTTGAATTAAAATGGAAAATGTTTTTTCAATTGCTTTATCTGGCAATTTTAATTCACATCAAAAGAGTTCTAATGCCCTAAATATGCAAATATATTATGAAAAAAACATATGAAATGTGGCCCCTGTGTTTAACTCTTATCAACAAAAACAAATTAGATATATACCAAGAAAAACAGCCTTGTAAAAGAAAACAGTGGATATTAAATATCAGATATTATAAAAGAGTAGACTTGAAATACATTTTAAAAATACTCTAAAAGGACACTGAAGGCTTACAAGAATGAAAAATACTGCATTATTAAATCAAGTCATTCAAAATGTTACAATATTATATTTAAATAACTAGAGGCAGGAACAGAAGCACAGAGACACAATGGGTCAATAATCAGGTGGAGATCGTGACTTGAGAAAGGTCATCTAGTGAGTTTCATGACAGAACTGAGATTGAACTCTGGTTTTCCCAGCCCAAATGTACCCTTATAGTCCCACTAGCTATAGTTGCCAGTGGTTTATATCCTCTGCTGAGGAGACTATGAATGGCTGGTTTGCCAAGCTCCTGTTATGGCCCACCATCTTTCTCAGCACATTTCCCCGTGCCATATCCCACTTTTCCTTCTGTCCTGCTGCCATCTGAGTAGGGATGCTCAGAAGGGCCTTTCACAGAGGCTATGCAGCGAAGCAAAGCTTAGGTAGCCTAAAACAAGGCAGTGAGCTCGGTTCCATCCTGAGGTTGCTTCACATATTAACTGTGATGTGGAGGGAGCTTCTTGACCTGTAACCTTGTGTTGGAGCGAATGCAGGGATTCTGCAAAATACACACCGACCCTATCCTGCCCTATCCACCACTCCTACTGGTAACCTAAAACTCTTTAAAAGGGATTCAGAATAAAATGGCCAATATTATTATCCCACTGTATAAATCAGTGGTAAGGCCACATCTGGAGTACTAGGTCTGAAAACCAAAAATAACATTTAAAGGCCCTTTGGAGGCCTCAGAAGACTTTTGGCAGGCCAGAGGATGCCGCGGAAGACTTCCCTGTTTATCAGAAGGGCTCATCATAACACAACATAGACTCCATTCCTGTTTACATTCTCTATTTTCTGGTACCACTATTCTGACCAATATTTATTTGTAATTCTGTTACACAACCCCCCTCAAAAAAACAAAAACAAAACCCAGATGCTCATAAAAAGTGATGACAAAGGACATGTGCAGAGAGCAGTACGTGATGTGAATAGGAGAGCATCTACCATGTTCAAATCTAAATGGGCAAAAATGCCACATTAAAAGAAAATCATTGGACCTCAGAAGCCCTGTTCTGACTAAGGCGTTATTCCATGGTTCACTTAGCATTAATGATGATTCTAGCCTCACCCCATCTCAAAGTGAACTTAGTTCTTGGCTATATGTGTCATTTCCTCCCATTTGTGGTGGGGAGTTTTGCTTCTAATGAACCCCTTCCAGAATCTGAAAAGTGCACAGTACATAACCCCATCTGAATGGAAACGGGGACTTGAATCCTACACAGTGACAGCAGCGTGGAGGTAGAATCATTTCCAAAACGTAATGAACGTCTGACAGTCAGATGCGATGTTCTCATGATAACCAGAGCGTTTGAAGGTGCCATTACAATTCAAGCTGGGGGCTGTATTTTACTTGTCAACATTTCCTAGATAGTTAAACAGACATTTGGAAACTTTTCCCATCCCAAGTTAAGGTGAAACTTGGATTTCATGAATGCAGAAAGCTGAGGTGTGCTTCGGTAATTGTAGGCGAAATCTCGCCTTCTTTGGGTGTACCATGTGTGAATATATGCCAGTGCTGTTGTACATGTAAATGTGTATTTGAATAAAAGTTACATCTCTTGCATATGAAAACTCAGGCTGTAGACAAGTTAGCAGTTAAAAGATCACAGGGATCCCTTGGTTTTGCTGCAGGAAATCTCCATGGCTAAATTTTAGGATAACTGTATTTTTGAGATTTTTGTTGGTTTGTTTTATGCAGAGAATGTCTCAGGGAAGCAGCTCCCTACCAAATCAGACCACTAGCTAAGAGTTAACCCTGATTGTTAACCTAAGATTTTAGGGAAGAGCTGGAGAAACCAAGGCTCAAACCCCAGATCATTTACACGCAAAGCACATGTCTCCTACTGAACTACAGCCTCTCTGGCTGTGGGAGACAGAGATCTGTTTTCCTGGAAACAGGAGTGAAATGTTGCATTGAAACTTTCTCCAGCCAGGCTGATTTGGGGTATGCTGTGCCCTGTGCTAAATGTGTTTTCATTGCCTTTTCCACTGCCAAGGTTGGTCATATCATCAGTAACTTCCGATTTACCACCTCTTATCATAGCTTACTAACATTTGGGGACAGTGCTGCAGAATACCATGTGGCATCATAGGTTTCCCTCCCAACTGTCTTCTGCTCTTAAAGTACCTTTATATGAGTTCAAAAATGGCAATTATACAATTTTTGCAGAAGAAAAATGGTGACTAAAATCCAGATCCTGAATATAAAGTGAAGGTGCCTGTATAAGTCCTGCTTCATTGACAACATCATTCATTGACAACATCAGCTGTGACATGGAGTGTCCTAGAACTTTTTTTCTATAGCAATCCAGGTCTCTGTCCACTAGGTGGAGCTGTAACAATAGCTTTCTTATATTTATGATAATAAAGAAATAGTCACGAACCAATTTGAAAGGCAATGTTCATTTTAACAATTCAAATACACTCCTGTTAATTTGTATTTTATAAAAGTTCAGCAAGCTTCACTGAACGTCTTGTTAACCAGAATTTTAAATTTGCTTCCAAATCTGCCATTTGATTGTGCATTTTTAGAGTGATCTTTTTTCCTTTTCCTTTTTTTTTAAATGGGTGATTGTATGGTATTTGCATGAAGTGGCTGAGTGTCTCTCTCTGTTCGTGCATGCCTAGATATATAATAATATTCGCTCACATACATGCAATATGATTTTTAATGTACTTCTTGTATATGGATCAGTACGTGATCAAAATGCAGTTCTAGGGTGGCACATCCACAATACAATGACTCCCATACATTGTTGAGAAAGACACCAAAATGGAGAGCTTGATTGCCTTCCTGTGTAAAACCCAGCAGGTAAGCTATTCACCATCCAAAAGAGAGCTGTAGCAGGCATGGCTGCTGTCCTTTAAGAATACTTTTGTCCTTTAGGAATATTTGTGTTCTTAAAGGGCCAGTGTGCTGAGAATAACCAGATGCAAATCTCTGCTCAGCCATTAAAGCGGATGTGGGCAAACTGTTTTTGACATGGGTTATCTCAGAGGGGGTGTAGGTGTGATGCTCAATAGGGTCAAAATTGTAAACTGCAGAAAAGAAGAGATACGTAAACATCATGCTACATTTGTGCTGTGCTTGTGTGATCTTCCGTAGGTTTCTGGCTGAACCCAAAACTAGGTGAGTCTTTGGACTGATCAAGCCTCTTATTGAGATATTAATAATATTAATAATAATATTTAATTAATTGTTAATATACTACTTTTCAACAAAAGGTTGTCAAAGCAGTTTACTTAGCAAAAGAATGAGAAGATGGTGGGTGTCTCAAAATATTCTTTTCCACATAGTTTGGTATCAGCAAACAGAAACATAATAATCAGCAAACATTTGTTTCTGTTATAATATTGTTATTTTAGTACTTCCATTTAACACCTTGTCATCGGAGCCACCCCTCCCACAGACTCCCAGTCCCTTCCCCATCCTGTTTCACCCCTCCCCTCCCCACCTCCATCCTTTTATTTCTATTCCACAAAACTTCCATTCTGATTACCGTATTTTTCGCTCCATAAGACACACTTTTCCCCCCAAAAAAGTGGGGGGAGAAGTGTGTGCGTCTTATGGAGCGAATACTGCAAAGCTGCAGGCGTTCTCAGGGCAGCAGAGCCTCCTTGGCAGGTGCTTCTGCCCCTGACCAGGGTCCTGCCTGCCTGCTCAATGGTAATGCAAATGGAAATGCAATGGTAATGCAAATGCAAATTGTAATGCAAATACAGGCACTCAATGGTAATGCAAATGTAATGCTTAGTGACAATGCACT
The DNA here is from genome assembly GCF_035046505.1 of Tiliqua scincoides. NCBI lineage: Eukaryota > Metazoa > Chordata > Lepidosauria > Squamata > Scincidae > Tiliqua > Tiliqua scincoides. Next base: position 36,249,474 of record NC_089824.1, on the reverse strand, counting down.
TGCAGAAAAATACTACAGTACCTCATTCTACCAGTGCAAGGATGATAAAGCAGAAAAGGCTAGCATATAAAATTCCTTTTAAACTAGAGGTAGTAAAATATGCTAAGGAGCATGGAAACAGAGCAGCGGAGAGACATATTTTATTACACTATTTGGTTCAGAATATTTTTTTTCCTGTTTTCCTCCTCTAAAAACTAGGTGCGTCTTATGGTCAGGTGCGTCTTATAGAGCGAAAAATACGGTACCTTTATAATGATCACTGTTTATTGTGAGAACGAAAGGTTCTCTGCCTAATACCTTAACCACACTAGGAGGGCAAATAGAGTCCTAGTTGGTGCACACATTGTTTGAGCTGTTACAAAACTAGGTGTTGTGTTTGTGCATGCATTTTAGCACACTGCTAAAGTTCCCTAAAGCCCTAAGCCCTGGGAAAATTGGTTTTTCCATGACTGGTCCCAAACTCAGTCTGAACATCTATTAAGCAATTGTAATAGTCAAGGGGCACAGGCTCTTGGTTCCCCTTCATTAAACCCAGGTTGAGAGTGTCTAAAAACTGAACTGATTTTTGCATCCTAATAGAATTTCTGAAAGAGCATGGATTTTGGTTTGAAATTGTGCAATACATCCAGTTTGGAGGCTAAATTCCCAACATAGTATGAGGGATATTTGACATTCCCCCTTCCCCGCCCCACCTCAGAGGAAACCACTTGGAGAAATCTTAAAAGTTTTACCATGGTGAATAGTTCTCTAACGAATGTGCTGTTATAATAAGGTAGGAAGAAGAACATCTCTTTTGACTAACATTACAGAGTGATTCCCTAACATGAGAAGTACATTCAGAAAGCAAATGTAATTTAAAACACATTCAAATTAATAGGAAGCTGTTTGCTAAATGAATAACAAAGGTGACCCACATGCATATACTGTAGTTGCAAAAGAAAACCAAGGCAGGTCATTGATCTGTCTGCATTGGGATTTTCTGTGCTGGCTGGTAACAGTTCTCCAGATTTTCAAGACAGGGGTCTTTGTCAGGCCCGCCTGGTATTGCTGGTGATTTAAACTGGAACCTTCTGCATTGTACTGAGCAGCAGCCCTGTTCTTGAGAACCTTCTGAATGGAGGGAGACATTCAATGCTCCTTTCCTCCAAAGCTAATCCCCTGTGCAGTGCTATCTATAATTTCTTCCCTATAGAAGGCTATGGGGAAGTCATAACGGTGCACAGAATGCAAGTGTGGCCACTGTGAACATTTCACCACATTGCGTGCTCCTGCTGTCTTTTGTCAAGGGACAGTATTTTCATGAACACAGGGTGTTCCCCAGTTCATAGGGCTAGAAGTAGTTAAGAATACTTGTATACCGCTTTGCAACAAAAAGTAGTTCACAAAGTGGTTTACAAAGCTACAAAAATCAGTGAATGGTTCTGAATGACTGGAATTCTCTGTGTGTATCTGAGGTAGGAGACTGCAGCTAATGCTTCATTGCGATTGGTAGCTTTATTGTAATTTTCTAGATGAAAATACCTTTATGAGGCTTCTAGGGGTGAGTTGATCAATATGAACATTATTGGGAGGTGTGAAGGTAAAAATTAGAGGGAGGGGGGAGAGACAAAACAGTGGGATTGACATTTTGGAAAACTTATTAAACTAACAGCACAATCTAAACTGCATTGTGAGCTGGCACCGCATTGCGGTCCCAGCTCCAAGTGTTGCAAATGTGCCGTAAGGCACTGCGCGTACTTGGGAGATGTTTGCGCCAATGTAGGATCTAACCCAGGGGTGTCCAAAGTTTTTGGCAGGAGGGCCACATCATATCTCTGACACTGTGTCGGGGGCCGGGCAAAAAAAAGAGAATTAATTTACATTTAAAATTTGAATAAATTTACATAAGTTTACATAAATGAATATATTAAAGATGAACTTATATAAATGAATGAAGGTCTTGCAATAGCTCAAGGCCTATAAAAGGCCTTGCACAAAGCAAGGCCAGCCTTTCCTTTGCTGCCACTACTGCATCACAGACGTGAAACAACAAGCAGTGGAGGGAGCCCTCATCCCACAGCTCATGCAAGAGGTCAAACAGTCGTCCTCACGCTGAGAGAAGTTGTGTTGGGCCAGTGTGGGCTCCAACAAATCTCTGGAGAGCCAGAGGCTCATTGGAGACTGGGAGCTCCCTGAGGGCCGCACTGAGAGGCCTCAAGGGTTGCAAGTGGCCCACGGCCGGGGTTTGGGCACCCCTGATAACCCCTGCACCGGCCAGCACAGATAAGTGTGCATTGGGCAGCACAGGGGCTGGGAGAGGGTGGCAGGAGGGTGGAATGGGGCAGGGAGGGGGACAGAACAGGAGCTATATCAGGGAGGCAGGATAGATGGTGGAGGTGTATCACATCCTAACCCCCATCCAAGGCCTTAGGGCTCAGGCAGCCCTGCATGGGCTTCCCAAAGTTTTCTTCTAGCTATATGAATTTGCCAGCTTATTCAGGATAAGGGGGAAAATATCCCCTTACCTCAAAGTGACCTCCAGCTGTCTCCTAAGCTGCTTTGGATGCAGTGCAGGCCACTGAGGCCTGGATGTACCAGCGCAGGTTCAGATTATGCTGCCCACTTAGCAACATCTTCATGAAAGCTGGTAGATCTCCTTTCCATTTCACCCAGTCTAAAACCCTGCAATCACAGAGAGTAAAGAAAGGGTTATGGAAGAGGCAGTCAAAGACTTAGTTTTGTCTTTGCTAGTTCAGTGACCTTTCTTGGAGAGATTATGTTTGAAGATTGTCCTGAGCCTTCTATGTTTAAAAACAGATCTCATTCGCCAATTCCTTTAACAACTATACAGTTCCTAAACATTGGTTTTATCCAGTATGTCTTTCCCCATTGTCTCATTAGCACTTATTTAAACTCTACTGCAGCAGCTTAAGATTGGCCGGCTCATACCTCTAGCCTGCTATTACATAAGACTGACTGCCATCAAAATTTGCCTAATTCTCCACTGTGTAAAATTCTGCTGTTGCTTAAGACAAGATGGCACCCAACTGTGGCCCACTTCTTATCCCTCCACTCTGGTGCAAACCCTGGTCATTTATGGGCATTACGGAAAGGAATGGACTAGTTCTGAATTGGTAAGGAAATGAATCAAATTCCAACTAGTAGCAAAAAAAGAGAAAAAGTTACAAATGAAACCACATGGAGTAGTAAAACCATTGGGGGGGTGGATATTACAAAACATGAGCAGAAGAGGACATGTGCTTGACAAAGAAAGAGCAATAATAAGGAAGAGCAATCGAATAAATAAATAAATAAACACACATTAGCAGTAACGCAGCTACAGGAGGATGGCGTAGTAAGTATTGCAGGTGGTGCAACACACTCTGTAACTGCCTCCCCCATCATCTGAGCCATTTTGGCAATGATGCAACATGCTGCCATTGTCATTGCCCAGAATGATGGTGAGTGGGAGGGACCAGTTACATGGCACACTGATGCTCCTGCAATACTTATTATCCCCCTATAGCTATGCTACTGTGCAATGCTAAAATAGAAAAAATGCAGAGCTCGTGGAAGCTTTGTAAAACAATTGAGTTAGGAGGGTTCAGGTGAGTAATGTACTTGGGGACAGTGATGGTGGGAAAATTGCAGATATACTAGGAAGTAGGATGCTTGTGAAAGGCACGTAGAAGCATTCCAAGAAGATGTGAGAGACAAAATAGGTAGCATTACTGAGCACTTAAAGTGGGGGGACAAGAGAGGCGGTTATCAAGATTTGGGTAGAAAAATTCAGAACGGGGTCAGATGGGAGGGTTTCTTGATTTGTTTCTTGATTTGTTGGCTGTTGTGAGCAATATAGGATTATAATTTTAAAGTATGGTGAGCAGGTTCAGAGAGAAGAAACAGGCCTAATCCAAAACCCCCCCCCATACCTGAGACCACACAAAACATGCCATTTACATTTTTCTTCTGCCCCCCCAACCTTGCCACCCATCTTGATCCTCACTTCTCAGTCTCCCTCCTTCCCTCCTCCATGTTGGCAGAGATAAAGCATCGCTCAAGGAAGACCAGACAGGAAGCTTTGTATGAGGCTTCTGTTAATAATAATAATAACAACAACTTTGTTTAAGGCAAATGCCCCTGCTAGAGAGGATGGAAATGGATCCTGCAGCTAGCCTATCTTGTTATATCTCTTTGGGAAGGAACGGAGACAGAGCGCGCACAGGAAGTCAGGCCTGAGAGTTGCACACTGGGTAACCGACAAGCATACATTACCTGAGGACAGAAAAGGGAATGAGAACATCTTGTTCCCCCTACCACTATCTAGGCTTACTGACCCCTTCTGGTATAGGTGTAATAATATAGCATTGCTGCATACTCCAACTAGCTGATGCCATCCTCCTTCCCCTCCACCTGCTTCCTGCTCTCTGCTGTTTCCAAAGATGGAGAAGGCAGGGAAGGGAGGGACAAAACTCCTGTCCCTACTTCCTCCCCCTTCCCCACCCTCTCTGTATTTTTTGAAATGGCCGGGAATGGGTAGAGGAGAAGGTGAGTGGCGATACCAACAGCAGCTTCTTCATTACCAAGCTGCTGCTGTAAAAGCTGGGCAGCCATCTCCTCTAGAGTGATGCCATGACCCTCTGGTCTCACAGGGGCTTGTTAGAGAACTGACTCTGAAAAGACAATAGTCCAGTTACAGTCCCATAGTTGGTATTTGCTCACTTTACGACTGAACAATTTGTTCTCTCCAAGGCTAGCTGAACATTGCCCACCAATCACACACTTCAGCATAGCAGGCACTGAATAATTCTCTCCCCATCCCCGGCGCTTCTCTTTGCTGTCCCAGGCAGGTTTCCTGAATCCATGGTGAGCTGCCAGACACAACTGGTAGACGGTTTGGCTTAGTGGCCTGCAGTTCGCAGACCTGCTCGAGGCTATCTAACTTCCTGTTGCAATCATTTCCAAGGCAGATTTTGATTTTGAAATGACTCCCCCTCGCTTTAGCAAATGCAGCTTCAATTTTGTTTCCTTTTGCTTTAGGTTCAGCTTCATTTACACTCGAAGAAGGCGATGGAGGTTCTCAAGTGGTTGCTGACGTACTCGCAGCAGAAAGTGCATTTGAAATAGGTGTAAAATCTCACAAGGCTCACCTAAGTCCCACACAGAATGACAAGTCAGAAAAACAGCAATCTGTCTGTGAACCCGAGAATCGCATGCTGTAACTAAGTGCCTTACCAATAAGCCTGGTGTAGGCCATACAAGCAGCTTAAAATGTGATTGTCATGGGTACACTATACATAATATATTCATCCCAAGGTGCACATAGATTTTTACTATTAGCTTTAGGGAGATTTGAATGCAGGTATATCTGAAGTAAAGCACCATGGAAGGAGGAACGTTAATACAATGTAGTACTGGGTGGCATAACAAGAATGTGAGCCATACTGAGGAAGAATTCCAGGATGGTCATTGCAGCAGGAAGGATGGCTGTGGTATTTTAAGGTCATACAAACCACTAATTATTGACATCACAGGCTACACTGTCCTTCAGCACTACTCCTAAAGCTTCCATTGTAGGGTGTTCCCCCTGATTGTGTGGGGACCATCCCCCCAAACGACCATTATGTCCTGAGCATTCTGGTTTAAGGAACACCTAGCCAGGTTCCTCTAGAAGCTCACAAGTGAGCTATGAAGGTGATGGCTTTGTTTGTCCCCAGCATACAACCAGAGCTGGTGTAGCATCATGGAAAAGAGACTGAACAGTGAGTCAGAACTTTCCTGTTTTGAATCTCACTTCTGCTATGAACTCACTAGATGGCCTTAGGCAAGCCACCCCAGCCTCAGCTCTACTGTGATACAGAGATCATCATACTATTTACTTTTCAGGCTTGTTGTAAGGACTGGAGGGAGGTGTTGGAGGAAGCAGACTTGGGGTAAATCTGCAGCTCTCTCACTTCCACCCCCACCCCCGCAATCAACCACTGATGCAATCCACAGTGTCTTGCCTAATGGATGGGATGCCCACATGTGCCTACTATTATCTTTTTGGCATCTGGCAAGTCCATCCAGTTCTTTCAGGCATTTTCTAACGTTAGGGGCAGCTGAATCCAATCCCAATAAGGAACTGGCACTGAAAGCCAGGGAGAGAGCTCCTCATCCTCATAACACAACCCAGATCAATTCACTTCTTTGACATGCTAAAAGGGTTTTGTGAATTGATCTGCCCAGAAGCTAATAGCCAATGTGTATGTGGGAAAGAGCCTGTCCTAATTTGCTAGGCTAAAACAACAAATGAATTTTAACCTTGTTTCTTAACAAGCAAATTCCTGCTGTGGCTCACTCATAAAATGCTCCCTCTTGTCTTAATTGTGTGTGTGTGTGTGTGTGTGTGTGTGTGTGAGTGTGAGAGAGAGAGAGAGAGAGAGAGAGAGAGAGAGAGAGAGAGAGAGTTCAGTTGTTGGATCACTTTGGGCCCAATCCTATCCAGTTTTCCAGCATTGATGCAACTGTGCCAACAAATTGTGTGCTGCATCCTGCAGTGGGGGACCAATCATGGAGGTCTCTTCAAGGTAAAGGAATGTTTGTTCCCTTACCTAGGGACTGCATTGTGGCTGCATCAGTGCTGGAAAGTTGGATGGGATGAGCGCCTTTGTTTTGGAGAAGAGAGCCCAGGAATCTGGGTCAATTTCCATGTTTATTTCTGAGATGGTAAAAAGACCTCCTCCCTTGATAACCAATTGCATTTTACAAGAGTACTCTTGTACTCTTGCAAGAGTACACACTTTCTAGTATACATTCTCACAATGTAATTTTTGCAAAGCTTAAATTCTTAAGAAAGAAAGTTCTTAAAGGCAGAGGAACATTTCAGACCGTAGGTTCACTGCAGATGTTCTGGGAGGCTCAGGTATATTCTGCTCAACTACAAGCTCATGTTATTGACTGAGCTACTATGTTTTCATTCAATTTACACAGCTAGGTTTCAAAAGGATAAAAGAGACTACAATGGCAATGTATAGGTCCAGCCTATTTATACACGGATTTTTTTATACACGGATTTGACTTGGCACAAATGGCCCCTGCAAATGAGAAGGAATGTGCTGATCCCTGGAGAAGGGGAAAAATGCACCCCTTTAAAATCAGTTTAAAAAACTGAACAGTCCTTTAACAATAACCTCCTTAATGAGAGACAGAGAGACGGCAGCTGGCTGACAATCCATCAATCCTTCTCTCTCCAGTGGACCCCTCCCTTCCCCCTGAGCACATGAAAGAAAGGTCATCGCTTTGCATTGGTGAAGGGAGGGGCTGAGTGAAGCTTTCTAAGCTCTTGGAGGAGGACTGGTTGATGGATTGTCTTCTTAATGACTTATCTTAGAGTCAAAAGGTCAGCAAGTCTGTTTTTAAATCACCTGAGCAAAGAAACTTTGGGCGCAATCCTAATCAACTTTCCAGCCCTAGCATAGCTGTGCCAGTGGAACATGTGCTGCATCCTGCAGTTGGGGGGCAGTCACAGAGGCCTCCTCAAGGTATGGCAATGCTTGTTCCCTTGCCTCGAAATTGTGTTACCCTTATGTCGGTGCTGGAAAGTAAGTTAGGATTGCGCCCTTAGTTTCTTAAATTAATTTGCTATAGTGTGTTTTTTGCCATCCACGTGAGTGCTTGGAATGGAACCCACGCAAATAATTAGTCTCAACCTGTATGTTGTACACTAAATCACTTTCCTACGAACATGAGAAATAATTAGAAGCATCACAATTTAATTGTGGAGCATCATTATTAAAGCATCATATTTAATAATTTTTGTATCTGTCTACTATACAACTCACAATCCTAATCCTGTGCTGATACAGCCAGGCCACATGGCCTGGAGGTCACTTTGGGGTAAGGGGATACCCCATATCAAGCTGCAGTCTACCCTATGGGACTACTTCGATCTACAGCAGCTATTTAGCTAGCGCACATCTAAGAAGCCTGGGAGGGGCTGCTTGGCCTGGGAGTGGGGGGTTAGGATACAGCATGCGCTACTGCGCCAATCCCACCCCTCTCCCAGGCCCAGTACTCTTTCCACCCAGCAATGCCACCTCCACTGCCCTCCCGTCACACTCTCCAACCCCCTGTTCACCTGCTGCAACACATACTTGTGCCAACCAGTCGTGGGCATCTTGAGTTTGTGCAAACATCTGCTGACACTATACCACCTATATTACCTACCTAATACACTTTTAAAACAATTATAATTTATAATTATAATTTATAAAAAGTGCCCTTGAAATAAAAAGCACATAACACCACTTTCCATTTTTGTAAAAAAAAAAAAAAAAAAAAAGCACAACAGAAAAAGATCAAACAAAATCTGCAAATAGTAAAACCAAAAAGCACATCTCTACCTATATATGTTAACTAAGAAGTAAGTCCAACTATGCTCAGTGGGGATTTCTCTCAGGTGTGTGCATATACAATTGCAGCCTTTGCTGCACTTTGCACTTTCAGTATCATTATGTGTAAATTATGAAGGGCTGAAAAAGGGTCGGACGGAGCTTATGGGGAGAAATATTTATTTTTGTTCTGTAAGCTCCGTGTCCTGTTCTAATAATCTCTAATTCTATCACACGAGCCCTTTTTCCCATTTGTATTTTTGAACTACCATCATTCCCACTTCTTATTTATGAGCAGAAAAAAATTATTTTCATCAGCACCAGGTTGTTTTTAAGAATCTCCTCAGTGATTAAAGCCCCAAACTGGCCATCATTTTTCACACCTCTGTTCCTTCACACTTCCAGACTTGTCTTGACGAGATCAGCTAAATTTCCTTTGAAAGATTGAGAACCTGTCCAGCCCTACTCAGTCACAGTCCAGAAGGAATTCAGGTTTTTTTTTTTTTTTAAAGTATCATTACATAAGATCCTTTTATTGCCTATTATTTATCATTTGGTACTATCACCTTTTCCTACCCCTTCTTCTTTTTAATTCAAATTAATAAAGTCCTGCCATGAATGGTCCTTCTCTCCTATAGAAAATTCTTTTGAAAAGACTGAAAAGTCCTGAAAAATCACAATACTCATAAAATGGTGGAGGGCTTGGCATGTGTGTGTGTGTGTGTGGGGGGGGGGGTGACACCTTTTATTCTTTCCCTTAGACTTCAGTGACACTATGAAGTTTCACATAATTTACAGACTGCATCTCATAAAATACTGGCAAAATTTATTCATTTCAAATTAAATAGATGTAGCACAGAGTAATCTTTCTCTATTAAATATGTCACTTTTTGCAATTGTTTCTTAATATCCCTCACAGCTTCCATCTAAGATTAGCACTTTCTTTGCTGCCACAGTTTCACTAACCTACTGAATTATTCACTGAAGCAGAACCTTCAGATATCAGGTTAGAAAGGCCTTGATTATGGCAGGAAGTGAACTGTATAAACCATTTTTCTTTAAAGGAAAAACTCTCCTTAAATCAGAAATCTGTATTAAATATGTGTGTGTATTTATAATTGCTAGGAATTTAGTCAGCTGTGACCTTCTTGTGTTTTGTTTATCATAACGTACAATAACATCCAGACAATACTCAAAAATTATTTTAAAACATGTGCCCGTTCAGGAACTTGGATATAGATGGATTTCTCTCTTGAGAACCCTGATGCAGTTTCACCCTAGGCTACAACACTCAGCATGGCTGGTTCGTGACATTTGGTATCCTTGTTTTTCTTTTAAATCCTTTACTCCTGTCTTTGTGGAGGGCTTCCCCATATTTGAATCTGCAGTGATACTGCGGAAAAGCTCTTTTGTGGCTCACTGCCAATCTGGGCCATAACTTTGTGCCAGCCAAGTGTTGAAAAGTTGTTTGAACCTACCAAAGAGACAGCAGCTCCCTTTGCTAGTGTTGAAATCCAGAAACTCACCACTCAAAGCTCTGCTGTTTGACGACTTGTCCAGAGGCACCCAGGAGTTTGAATTACAACCCTGACACAGAACAGGCAAAAGGCACTCACTTCTGAAGGCTCTGCAATTGGAAGAAAAGTGTATTCCATTCATGCCCATTAGTCAGGGAGACTTTCAGCAAGCATTAAGCCTGAAAAGAAGCAATATGCCTGAAAAGAAGACCTTTTCAGCATGAAGAGTGATCCTTGAAGATTTGTTGCGATCTTTTGAAGTAAATGGGGATTGGTCAAATTGGTCAACAGTCAGTCAAACCATTTTCCATTTTGAAGGTTATAGCCCAAAGTAGGAAAACAGCCCAATCCTGTGATGCCCTGGCGCTGAGCAGTACAGTGGCACCAAAATGGCTGCTGCTGTATCCCATGGGGCCTAAACAGTGCTGGAAGACTCCTCAGAGGAAGGGAACCCTGGTTCCCTTACCCCATGTAGAACTCTGTTGGCCCCAATGTGTCTTCTAGGATCTGTGCCTGCTCCTGAGCTGGCACATAACCAAGGAAACCTATGTAGGGTTCCGTGGCTTGGGAGGGGGGATAGGATTGGCGGCAGCCTTCTTCTGCATCCTTCCAGTGTAGTGGCTCAGTGCTGAGTGGTGTGGTCATCTCCTCTGGCACTGCATGTCTCCCACGGGCAGTGAAGTGCCTTAAGACACTTTTGCAACACCCACTGTGAGTGCTGGGGCTGCAGCACTAGTGGTAGGCACGATAGGATTGGGCCCTAAACCACTGACTTGTGAGTTTTCTCAAAATGTTCTGGAAACTAGTTGTGTTTCACTTTTCAGTAAATGGCCTTTCAGCTTTGCCATTTAAAATTTTGCAATATTTGCCAAAAATCTGATGGAAATGGAAGTGTATTAACAGTACAATAATGGCTAATTAAAATGGTGTTGCTAGATGACTGCATTGTGTTTTTGATCATTGTTAGGATTTGATGTGCTTTTTCTAGAAAGAATAAGTTCAGCTAAAGTGTGCACAAGTGACAGTTTGGCCTAGAGCAAAAGGAGAAACTATACCAGTACTTTTTGTAAACTCTTGAACAAGTTCTAGAAGTTTCTCACAGGGCTGTAACACAAGGTATCGGGGACTGTGTTGCAGTATAAGAAACATAATGAATAGGGAAGATACACAGTAGAACGTATGCAAAGTCAGAACCTTTTCTGAATGGAGGAGTTAATTTTCCATGCGACATCACCAGTGCAACTTCTGTACTATTGAACAGTAGCGAGATTACAGTCATGTACAGAGCTCCAATGGGCCCCCAAAACAGCGGATTTCATTATCTATGGTTTTCTGTATCCATGGAGGATCCAAGAACGGAACCCCCGCAGATATAAAGGCATCACCCGTACACTGCATCACAACAATTAGGGGGAAAAGAACATCAGACAAGGCATTAAAACATTAATTTTCAGTTAAACACAAAATATTATTAAAAATATTAAAACAAAGTAAAATCTAACACACATTGTTGAGCGGGGGGGGGGGGAGGGCGGGGGGTGTGTGGCACAAATTAGTCCAGAGAAGCTGTCAAGCCGCAGCACTATTCCAGAGGCACAGACAGCAAATAGCCAGCTTCCAACCAAATGCCTGATGAACCAGGTATGTTTTGAGCCCACACTGAAAAGCCATGAGGAAGTGAGTAGCTCTTCGTTACCCTGGAAGAGAATTCCATAGTTGTGGGCCACTACAAAGAAGGCATGCACCCGAGCTGCCACCCCTCTAACTGGGGATAGAGATGGAACTTGAAGGAGAGCCCCTTCAGATGACTTAAGAGGGCAGGCTGGAATGTATGGGAGAAGGCAGTCTCTTGGAATCCATGCCATAAATGGCCGCTGTTATGGCAGAGAGGATGTATTTGGTCTGGTGGGCCACAAGCTGATCAAGGCCTGGTTTTACTGACACTCATTACGAATTCTGGCTCAGTGCCTGTCTGTGTCTGTCACAGCAATTTCTGGTGGAACGTTTTGTGAGGAAGGGAATGCATTTCTAAAGCAATCATGTTGGATTGTTTATTCATGTATTCATTTTATTCATTTGTTCCTGGGATTTGTACTCCCCTTCCCAACCAAAGCTGGTTTACCTGTGTCCCCCCATGTGAAAGTATTAAGCAGCTTCAGTAATTTTTCCTAGATGGTTTTGTAAAGAAAATTCTAGATTTTGATGAGGTATTTTTTTTCCTCAGTTTTGTTTTAGAAAACCTACGTGGTTTCTTTGAGGTGTTTGTTGCACTTAAAACACGTCTGTTCATGAGCACAAAATGTTTCATTGGTAGTGGCTTCAGACATGCCCTCATTTTGGCCATGGAAAAGCAGCTTGCTCTGCAGAGTTAACAGCAGGGTAGTGTGATGGGTTATGATGTTGCAAGCAAGATGACCTGCTTCGTCAGTATTGCACGCAGTCCTACTATCTAGGCACCATATGGAAGACTCTTGTGGCATTAGACAGGCCTCCACCAATATGACATACATAAAGGTAAAAAAAAAATAACTATATATGCAGTGTTATCTTCATTTTAGATGTCAAAAGGGTTTTGTGGCTCCCGAGGTTTTTTTCCCTCCAGAAAACGGGTCCAAATGGCTCTTTGAGTGTTTAAGGTTGCTGACCCTGACATACACATTGCTTAGTTTTCAACAAATACTGAGGGTGAGAGATGCCACACACACACACAAGTCTCAAGGAGGAAACAGAAACTGAAATTTAACAAGCCTACTTAAAGGTATATGCACATACATACAGTGTACACATCACATTCCCCTTTGCCAGGCGGACACTGTCTCCCAATAAGCTAAATACTAACTCATCAACTTCAGCACTACCAATCTGAAAGTTGAAGGCTGACATCCTACACACATTTTCCTGAGAGTAAGGATTCAGTCAGTGGCATCGCTACCTTTTGATTCCATCCAGTGAGGTCACTTGAGGTGTCACTTACTCAGTGCGCAGATGCAGAAGTGATTGTCGATGATGTGATGACGTCAATCATCTCATTGCCGATTACTTCCATGTCTGCGCACTGGGTGGGTGACACCACGAGTTACTGTAATGGGTGAAATCAAAGACAGAAATGCCACTGATTGAGTCCTGAGTCTCAGGAAAGTGTATGCAGGATGTCAGCCTTATAGTCTCTCCAAAAGATGGGTTAGGTCTGGGCTTGTGGACATGTCCGAATCTGTTGCAAGAGTTGCCCTTCTGCCAGATTTTTTTTTTTTTTTTGTAAGAATTGTCTGCTGCATACTTTTCTGTTGCAGAAGCTGTCCTTTGTTTGCTTCCTTTGTGACAGCTTCTGGGATTTTTTTCCTTTGGTTTCTATAGTCATTGATGTTGCTTGAGCCCTGGTAAGGGCCTTTGCTCTGCAAATTTCTATTGCTTGAGTCAAGTTAGGATTTTCCAGGAGTCCCTCCCTTTAGCTTCATATGTGACATGCAGAAGACAATCTTATCCCTCACCATTAGATCAGTAGAGGCCCCAAATTCACAGTTCTGGATTTATCCCAAGGTGCTGGGACAAGACTCTGTGTCTGCTGCTTCATCATAAGGGTGTTATCAGAATTGAAACTATTCAAAAATCGTCCTAGGTTCACAGTAATGAGGTAAGCATTTCTCTTAGAGTCTCATTCACTGGGACTCTACACAGATATCAGGTAGGATGTTATATATTTCTAATACTCTTTTTCCTATACAGCAGCATCATAGCAATTTTGCAGTCTTCTGATTCATCCTCGGCTTTCATAACAGCTAGGTATAATCGTTGTTTCTGCTCCCATTTTCTCCTAAATTCTCATCAAAGCTCAGAGGGAGGCTTAAAATTCTCTATCCTTGCCTATTACTGCAAGGTTGTAGGGCTGAAACCCCTCTGCAGGGGCTCTATGAATGAAACAGTCCTCTTCTGACCCTAGAAGGAGTTATCTTAGGGGGTTGTGATAAGTGTGGGATAAGTGCTCTGTCAGTGTTACACTCACAAGCCTACTGTCCAGTCAGGATGTTTGATGCCAGACTGTTGTGGAATCAAACAGGCCTCTTTATTAAGCACCAATATGAGGACAGACAAACCCCTTATCCTGCAACAAATGCTGAGTGAGAGACCATGCAGGCCTCTGTATGGAAAAAGGGGGAAAGGAAACTAAACTCTTAAGCATACTTAAAGGAGTACAATGCATGCATGCATGCTCTGTATTTCCTAAGAAATCTCTCTATTTCTCTATGTGAGGAAATCCCGTTTTCTCCTAGATGATGGCTGCTTCACACATTACAAATCTCCTAAATCCAGATCATTGCATATGATAATATTTAGTTGCCACGACTGACCACAGTTTCCAAGTGTCTGCACACCATGGGCATGCACAATGAACCACTGTATACTTTCTTTGCAGTTTTCACTTGTGATGGCCTGAATTGTTTGCTTCTAATCCCTGTGTTATGATGGTTTTTATGATTGCCATTCATTTTGGGGAAGGTGCCTGCAGTTGTAAAATAGAAAACCAGGTGCAAAGTTTTAAAATGATAATTAATACACAGAACTGTACTTGATACCTTTTCCCTCCTATATTGAAGTGCTTTCTGCATAGGGAACTCATAATGTGTGAAGAAGCCCTAAGGCTCACTTTGGTCAATTTCCCAGCATTCAGTGCTTCTTGAGCAAGAGCGCTATGGCCATATACCCAGTAGAATCATGTGGTGATGCTTTCCATAACTTTGAACTACATGTCGGATATTATTTTTTAAAGCCTCATCATTAAAAAAAATCCTTCTATGTGTAAATAGTTTTGTGGAGCACAACCTACACACTGAAATATACAACCTACACCCTATACGCTAATGGGTATAGTCCAGACAAGACTGTACCACTTAATTCTTCTGAATAAAAATTGACCCTGTAAACCTAAAAGCCAGGAAAACATCTGTGTAAAAAGTAAATTATATTTCTTCTTTTTCATGACTTGTCTCTTTTTTTCTTTAGGTTTGTGTTCATCATAAGAACATAAGAACAGCCCCACTGGATCAGGCCATAGGCCCATCTAATCCAGCTTCCTGTATATCACAGCAGCCCACCAAACGCCCCAGATGGCACACCAAGAGACCTGCATCCTGGTGACCTCCCTTGCATCTGGCATTCTGACATAACCCATTTGTAAAATCGGGAGGTTGCACATACACATCATGGCTTGTAACCTGTTGTAGGGGCCTTCCCCTGGAGGGGCCTGGAAAAGGCTTGTTCCTCCCCAGGGAGGTCTCAGATTGGCTGGAGGGAAAGGGGGTTCCAGCACCCTTATCCTCCTCCCTAGCAGAGCTGCCAAACCTGGCCTAGGAGCAGGAGCTGTTGACCTCACAGCTCCCTGCTTCACACTGACTGCCTCTCATCCCTGGCCTCCTTGTTTTATGGAGCAAGCCTGCCCCCTTTGGCCCCTCCCCTTCCTCCAGGTGGGGCAGAAAAGGCCTTTCCTGTTCCTGGCTTGTTTCCTTCTGTGTTCCTTGTTTGCCCTGCCAGTCCTCTCTGGCTGGTTGAGGTGAGCCAACCCACTTTGCCCCCTTTGGGGGCAGTGAAGCCTCCCCCCCCCCCGGGCAGGGGGTGCCTGCTCCCAGGTAAGTCGGGGTTCAGGGCATCTGGGAGGAGCCCTGACACCTGTAATGGATTTTTCCTCCAGAAATTTGTCCAATCCTCTTTTAAAGGCATCTAGGCCAGATGCCATCACCACATCCTGTGGCAAGGAGTTCCACAGACCAACCACACAGTAAAGAAATATTTTCTTTTGTCTGTCCTAACTCTCCCAACACTCAATTTGAGTGGATGTCCCCTGGTTCTGGTGTTATGTGAGAGTGTAAAGAGCATCTCTCTGTCCACTCTGTCCATCCCCTGCGTAATTTTGTATGTCTCAATCATGTTCCCCCTCAGGCACCTCTTTTCTAGGCTGAAGAGCCCCAAATGCCATGGCCTTTCCTCATAAGGAAGGTGCCCCAGCCCAATAATCATCTTAGGGTGCAATCATAACCCCTCAAGTCAGTGCTTTCCAGCACTGACATAAGGGTAATGTAGCTCTGAGGTAAGGGAACAAACATTCTCTTACTTTGAGGAGCCCTCCATGAGTGACACCCAACTGCAGGATGCAGCACATGTCTCATTGGCACCGCTGTGCCAGTGCTAGAGAGCACTGATATAAGGGGTTAGGATTGCACCCTTAGTCACTCTCATGTGCACCTTTTCCATTTCCACTATGTCCTCATCTATGTTTTTCTCAATGCTTTTCTTTGCTGACGTGGAAGGAATGCTCGAGAATTGCAGGAAGGAGGTAGATTCAATGATTTTGAAGGGATTTTGAAGATTGTTATGAAAAGAACCCTTAATCTCTCAATAAAATGTTGGTAACAAAAATATACAGCAGGACAAGTCATTACATAAGTAACATGTAATTTGTTTTACCCTTTATAGCACTGGTTCCCAAACTTTTTGAACTGGCGGCTCCCTTGTCCTACTGGGCCATTGGCTACAGCTTCCCATTAGGGCTACAATCCTACATATTATATAGGGTGGCAGATTTTTTGCAAGGATTCCAGGGCTCTCCTGGTGAGAGCCTTTTGAGCTCTCACCAGGCTCACCTTTTGAGAACCGCTGCTCTATAGGGACTGCTTGAGATTACAGGAATGCCTGATAAACTTGCAAATCGTGGTTTGTCTATTAGAGGCTTCTAAAGGAGCCAACAGAAGCATTCTAAAGAATGTTGAACTAAAATAGTGCTTCTTCCAGGTTTTTGAAAAATGATAAATTGCAAAAGTATAATGAATACTCTTCAAATAAAAAAATCTTAATGCATCCATTAAAATATTAAAATTAAAATAAACACACACACAGGTGGAGCCTATTTATCTGCATTCGTTCCTTTCCATGACAGTGCGATTAACAAGCATTGTGCTAAATTCCATAGAGTTACGCAAATACTGCAGCCTGACACTTCCAGATGGAAGGAAACTAAGGCAGCTGTTATCAATCCCCTCCCCTCCATACTCAGCCCTCCCCAGCTGCCCAGTTTCTTTCACATGGGATGCTGATCTTTTAAGAGTCCAGTGCAATACATTTCTACTCAGAAGTAAGCCCCATTGTAGTCAATGGGGCTTACTCCAAGGAAAGTGTGGAGAGGATTGTAGGCTAAATCTCATGCTTTGCTTGGTGGGAAGGCTTGCTTGTGTCCGTGATAGCCTGCACCATTGGGGGGGGTTTCTTGTGATTGCCTGCACCATCTCAAGGGGGGAGAACTTGGCAAACACTCCCTGGATTTTTTAAAGCAATCCCCTCTGTTGCTACCACACCTTCCCCTCTGTGTGTGTGTGTGTGTGTGAGAGAGAGAGAGAGAGAGAGACCTCCACCTTGCTGCACGTGTTCTGGCTACAGAGATTTTTGGGCCCCCCCTTCCCCTCTTCAGCCTCTTTGCTGGTTCAGGGGCTCCAGGAGTGTTACTGTTCCTTTGCAGGTGGAACCTCTTCCAGGGCTATTTCCCTGCCTGGGCAAGGCGGAACCTTTTTGCAGTGTTTTGGGCTGCCTGGAAATGGAGTGGGGGCAAAGGAGCGTTTGACTTTCGGTTTCCCCACCCCATCCCTGTTGAGACAAATCCACAGATAAAAAATCTGTGGATAAATAGGCTGCACCTGTATATAATTTTTGTCCTCCAGCTTATGATTAAAGGCCTGCTTTCTGCTTCCCCAATATGGCAGGCAAAGAACACTACAATTTAGAGGTTGTGTCATTACAGAAATACCTTCTGCATGGAAAGGATCTGTAGGTGTGAGCATCTTACACATAATGGGTGACAGTTTGATAGTCAGGTGGAACTCAGAAGAAGAAGAGCCCTGCTGGATTAAGCCAAAGATTCATCTAGTCCAGCATCATGTTTTCTACAATGTCCACCTAGATGCCACTGGGAAGCCTAAGGCTGTGATCCTAACCACACTTTCCTGAGAGTAAGCCCCATTGAACAAAATAGGACTTACTTCTGAGTAGACCTGGTTAGGATTGTGCCCTAAAGCAGGAAATAATAGTGCACCTCTTGTCATTCAACTCAACGGTGGCAGAAACACACCTCTAAGTAACCTAAAAATATGTCTTCAATGCCTATGGAGAGATAGAACCTGTTTAGAATATCCTGCAGGGTGGGATGGTAGAACAAAGAAAACTCCTTAGGTACAAGGGGGAAAATGAAGATGCAGCCTTCATCCCCAGGTTTTCAACCTGAAGTCCAAATTTCAGTCAGGCCACATCCCCTCTAGGACATCATGTCAGAAGCTATCCTCATGAAGGATCAGCCCTCAGGATAAAAACAAATTGGAAAACTAAATTGGTGCTCACATTTGATCTGGTCATGTTACCTGGGCCTTGGCAACACTTGTTAAACTGAAGTGATTGATCCTTCTCTTATTTCACCTATGTGATTTCTGACAACTGTCTGCATAATAGCTGACTGTGTTCTTTGTGGTCTCAGTTTTCCACTTCTGCAGCTGATTATATAGTGATGTTATTAAATGAATGATGGGCAGCATAATTAAAAGAGGTCACCTAATCAAAAAGACAGTGGTCCATCATTCATCATTCATTTGAATCCTGCAAGGATCTCGATCAGGGTGGCCAAATGTACAACTTTAGGGCTCCTGGACCTCTAACAATTGTGCAGAAGAAATTCCAGCAGGTGCCGCTTGTCATCTGAAAAGCTCCTCTGCACAAGTGTTAAAAGTTCAGGAGTCCTAAAGCTGAAGGTTGACCGCTCAAATCTAGATAGAAGTCACTATCTAGAAATTACTATCTAGTCACTATAGAAGTTAAGGCCTAAGATCTTAAGTATTGTCTTTGAACTGGAAGCAGAGCAATGACTATCTAGTCCAGTATTCTGTTTCTAGGATGGCCAGCCAGCCTCTGAGGATCTCACAACACCAGCTTTCCTCTTTTTGATGTCTTCAGTATCTGGTAATCAGAAAGATGCTACCTCTGAGTATAGGCCCATTTAATTATGCAAATTTGCCCAATCACATTTGAAAGTAAGCATTGCTACACTACTGGCATGCATCATAAAAACCTGCGGAAGTGAATTTAGTGCAATGTAAGTGATAGAAAAAGCATACAAATGATTTATTTGAAATTCCATATACTTCATGATAGTTGAAGTGGTTTCAGGGTACTACATGCCCAAATAGTTGAAGTGGTTTTTGGACACTACGTGCACAGATTTCTGGGGACTACATGCACATAGTGAGGCTTCATGGCCTTATGATGACTTGGATATGTGGTTCATAGAATCGGGAGGTTTGACTCACTCATTGTATTTATCCATATTTGGCATTTGCATATGAAGCTTTGTTCGCCATTCTGTCCCTGTTCAACAATGTACCTGTCCAACAATGTGCATGACTTAACTTTTATTTAGGAACCAACATCATGGCAGGTCCCGGAGAGGACACAAAAAGTGGCCTACAGTTTATATTAGATGTATTGGACTTTCCTGATTGAAAGAGTGATGTGGATGAGAGAGAAGAAAACCAAGTTGTACCATCAAATGCAGAAAAAAAGATTAGTTCATGGTAGAACAGGAGAGGCATTGTAGGTGTGGAATTTGAGGAGAACAGGTAATGTGGATGGAGGGGAGGAGTTCCAGACATAGAATACAGCATGCTAGCAAACATGGACAAGAATGGGTAAAAGGAATATACAAGATCAAAGATAATGAATCTACTTACTAATGCTGCTGAAGGAAAATATTTCTGTGTCATGTAATGTGAAACTACAGGCTGGATCCAAAACCATGGGTAGGTTACTCTAATCCATTGCTAAGAGTGCACTGAAGAGCACTAGTGCAGTGGTTCTCAAACTCTCTCAGAGTCTGAAAACTGGGGGTAAGGGCTTGTGGGGGGGGGAGACTGGGGTGAGGGGATGTCAGACCTATCGGTTTGCAGTCAGAGCTCCACATCACAGAGTTTCCAAAACTGGAAGTGGGCTCTGACTGCATATCGGAGCCCACTGCAGCAGAGGTGGGGCTCACGGAGGGGGCTGCAAGCTTCCAGGACCCTCCAAGAGGATGCACAGTCCCCCCAGGTAAGTTTAAATGCTGCTGGGTGCCCACAGTGCCATGATTGTGACGGCATTGTTGGGGCACCCATTTCTGGGTCACTGCTCTTATATGAGGAAAGTGACCCTTTTAGGTTCTAATAGTGGGTCGTGACCCACCACTTTGAGAACCACTACACTAGTGGCTCTCCTATACACTCTTCATTTTCATTCCCATATAGAATGATGTTCCTTTTTGCACAGCTGGCCATCCAATGTGGAGGCCCTTCTTGGTTGGAGAGTTCTGTGCAATCCTTAAGAAGTTGCTGGACTTTTACTGCAGGAAGGTGCAACATCAGCTGACCTATAAAATCTCTCCAAACAGTCATGAAACTCTAGCACTTTATTTGTGCATCATTGAGAAAAACGATCACTTGGAGTAGAGCACACGTTTTTCAAGAAGGTGTCAAGTTCAAAGGCTGACAACTTCAGTTCAAAGGCTCTCTGGGAAATATCTCTGCCTGAGACCTCGGGAAACCACATGGAGCCAGCTGGAATAGACAGTAGTGGGCTAGATAGCTCAATAGTCCCACTCAGAACAAGGCAGCTTCATATGATCACCTGCTGACATACATCAGATGGAATTGGGGAACCATTTGCCATAGATGTCAATGAGTAATGCTGCTCCATTGCAACGACTATACAGACTATACTGTCCATCTCTTTTTGTATCGGTCAAAATGAGTTTTAATAGTACCAGTGCATCCCACAGAATAGCATTCACTAGAATTGCAAAGCCCTAGATTTAATTTCAGTGAGTACTTGACTTGTGCATAGCCTATCATAAAATACTATTCATTGTAAGTAAAAGTGTCAGAATTAACTCCTAAGTAATATTTGCTTATTCAGGAAAACCCCACTGACTTCACTGCATTCTTAATGCCAGTAAGATATTTCATGATTAAAACTGTTTATACTTTAAAAAGCAGCATTGATTTTTGCAAAATTACACGATAACATTTAATATCCCTAAGTGAGAACTGAGCATTCTAAATAAGTCTCAGGTATATGCATTTCATTTTTAAGATTTTTTTTTTTCAAGGGGCATTTCAAAGGAGGAATTTTCAGTGTGAGACAAGGACATAATGGGTTAAAAACTATGTAAATGTTACTCTAGTTAAATTACAGCTTGTTGTTCAGATGAATACTCTCCTCTTCTCATATAGCTTTAAATTATGGACAAATGCTTGCAATTGTGAACTACCTACATTGTGGCTGCCTGTTCCCAGGCTTCATCAACCCGAGCTGTCCAATGGGATTACTGTAAGCTTTCACGGCAGTCTGCCAGCCACTGATCAGAAATTCATATCCCTGGATGTTAGATTGCTCTCTTTATTCCATCCTTGTGATGGCTGTGATTGCTGTCATGGTGTTAGGTTAGAAATTAGCATTTTGTGGCCCAAATTTTGCCATCCAGAACATAATCAGAGAAGGGGGGGAGAGGAGGAGGGGGTAGTAAAAAAAAAAATCAAAGAATAGTAATTTCATCTGTCAAAGAAGGGAGATGCAGTGCTACCATGATACAGATGTCTACAAAACTTAGGTCAGGGAATGTTGTGGTATTTATGGTCCTATTTAGAAAATGCATAGGCGGGTGGTGCTTTTTGCAAACTGAGGTCTGCGGTAGCAGATTAATGGTTTTCCTTGGATAAAAAAAAATCCCCATTGAAACTATAGGTGGGCTTCAGGAACTCTTAAATTAAAAAAAAAGGAAAGATAGGAAGAAACAAGGTTCTCTAGCAGATAGTTCCAAGGACATGCTGAATTAATCACAAGAGGCTGGTTAGCAGGAGGTCAGAGAGAGACTTCTTAGCATCAGTTGGGGTCATATGTCTAGAGGCGATAGCAGTATGTATGTATGTGCTGTACAGTAATATCCCCTTTCTGGTTTACTTGTCTGAGTCAAAAAAGGATGAACGCATATTGCATAGGGCTGTTGAAAGGAAAGAAAAACACTGGTAAATATTGATAGATTTTTTCTTCTTCCT
This sequence comes from Tiliqua scincoides, assembly GCF_035046505.1. Taxonomy (NCBI): domain Eukaryota; kingdom Metazoa; phylum Chordata; class Lepidosauria; order Squamata; family Scincidae; genus Tiliqua; species Tiliqua scincoides. The sequence goes on along the minus strand of NC_089824.1, from coordinate 36,227,499 downwards.
GATTTTAAAATTGAATCTGATTTAGCTGCAGGAATTTTGGGTGCAAAAATAAAATAAAAATAAAATAAAAATTAACCACTTCTGTGCTATATGTTTCATAATCCTTATATATTGCTTCTCTCCGTGTGTTGTATAGGATGCTATTAAACAGCACAGCAATAGTCACTGATCTGTTAATGTTCTGTCAAAACAATTTGTTGATGGTTAATTACAGAAAATGATTTAAAGGAACTATTTAGTTGAAGCTGTAGATAATATAAGGTAGGTCCTCTTGGTAGCTTGTTATTCTTTCCTAGACAATTCATGGACATGCTAATTTTTTTCTTTTCCCTGTCATTAGCGCTAAGCAAGCTGGAAGGATTCTGACATGTGAGGTGCACAAATTCTGTGAGGAGCCTTGATTTTTATCCACCCAAGCCTATCTGTCATCTTTAATCATGCAAAAAGCAGGATTACTTAATCATTTCATTTTATTGAAAAGAAAAAGATTTACATTAAAATGATGACATGGAAGGGGAGAAAAAATTGAAAATGATTATCAAGAAAATGTAATGTGGAGACGAAAGCTCCATTGGTTTTGTGATGCTCATTTAAAGCAATGATCTAGTAAAGCTAAGATATAAAAGTAATGATGATGTTAGCTATTGAAGTATAACCATATTTCCTTTGCATTTTAAAATGCGTTTGAATGTTGTATCTCTAGTCAAGGACAGCACATCTCTGAGGAAAAAAGCATTATTTTTCACCTCCCCTTCAGCATTTTTTAGAATTATGCATTGACATGAATATCTGTACTTTGCTAACATACAAGTCCTGCAAACAAGTGTTCTCTTGACTGTAAAACAAATATTCATCAATTGGCTTAAATTTTGCATTCCTTCAAATTATGCACAAGGCTGAGATGCACTAATTAAATGAATAGCTACTAAAATCTTAAAATCTTAATGTGCATTATGTTTTTAGAACATTAAGGAATTGCTCATTTGGTCTGACTGATCCATCCCATGCTTTGCATTCAAAGGCCCTCTTAGTGCTCTATAGACGTCAAAAGGTTCTTATTTTTTAAGTATTCTGCTTTTAGTATTAACTCCTTGATTCACATTTGTATTTTCAAAATTAGTTGTGTGTTTGCCTGTTTCAGAAGGCTGCTTGGATTGTGGATGTTGCTGTTTAAGTTCCTTCTAAGAGGAAGAAAGTGCAGGAGGAAGTTTAGTTTGATGAAGGAAGGTTGTTGGTCCTCCTAGCAAATGAGATTTTTCTATTTTTTTCCCTCAAAATCCAGCAAGTGTTACGCATCACCACAGCATAACTGAATACATCATGATTACCCATTACATATCTTTTTACATTTAAAGCCTCAAATATTTTGGTAAAAGTTTGTGATCTAGTTTTTTTTTTTTTTAAGTAGGTACAGTACTTAAAAATGCACCCATCTGCAATAAGACAACTGAATTTTTTATGTATATGTTAATATCAAATTCTAGCTATTTAAAATACACAAAACATGATGATGTGCTCTCTCTGTGTGTGTCTGTGTAAAATTTAGATTTTTTCTGATTTAGCTAATGAAACTCCCCCTCCCTGATCAGGTTCTTGAACAATATTCAAGATATTAACATACTTACTTCTGTTCCACCAAAATTAATGGAACTCACAATTTGATTAGATAGTATTGAACCCAGAGTTCTAGCACCATAGATTGTCCAAGGGCTGCAGCTTAACTGGCTTGTTGATAAAGTTATGTGTGTGTGTGTTTTTCTAGGTTTTATATATTTCAGCTTCTGCTTCCTTTTCAATTTCAGCATCAGTTCAGTACAAATTTAGGAACTACAGTTTGGAGAAAACGATACCATGGTGAGGAGGGCATACTATATACCAATTGCTTTTTGTAATACCAACAGGTCTGAAGCTCACCATGAACTTATTTGTTGCATTGAAACTGCAATTCCTTGAAACAAACAATTCCTGTTTGCCTTTAGAAGAATTATTTGGTAACATTCAGTAGCAATGAAATAGTCAAAATACCACTGAATGCACATACACAAATTAAAGCTGTCTTGATGCCTGTCAAAACTTTCAAGATTGTTCTATAAAAGCTAGGGAAAAAAATCTTATTTAAAATCCAGCAATGGTACGAAAACTGTTCCATTAGCAAGGGCTTTTATTGCTAAAATGTTCCTGAAAACAGAATATGTTTCTAGCTCAAGTCTAAATTCTAAAGCTATTTCAAGTATCCGTTTGTTTAAATAATAATTTGGCTTATAATATTTAACATTCAGCTCCAGCTTAGCATGAGCTCATTAAGAAGAAATAAAATTTAGCATTCCCACCCCTCTTTCTATAGAACAGATTTTTGGATGAAGCACTTTTAACGAATATTATATTGGGAAGCCAAAATGAAAACCCTAATAAATGTCAAGTAGATATCCAAATATCTTTGAGAAACATAGTTCAATGTACTTTCGACTTCACACAGATGTGAAAGTAGTTTTTTTTCAATTTTGCTTAGTTTGAATAGGAGTTTATGTAAAAGGTGTGTTATTCCGCTATGTTCATTGAAAGGACTTTTCTCCCACTGATGTGTCTTCATCACACAGGTGTTTTATTAGTACGGAAGTGTTCAATTAAAATGTATGCATTACCGTTTGACTTTCTTATAACTAATAGAAGTGTTGTGTTCTGCATCTTTAGCCATTTACAGTTTGGGCTAAACTAAATTTGTATTGATCTAAAGTGTTTCCCAGTTCATAGGCCCCACTATTACCTTGACTGGTACTAATAGCATTGAACTGGAACATAACTATTTGTACCTGAGCAGGATTTAAGGAGAAAGTTCATAATTTAAATTTGTATGGTTAAACTTTAGCTGCACAATTTAGCTATTTTACCTGTGGAATCCACCCTGGGTATGTTTTGATTGTTTATATGTTTATGTGGTGGAATCCTGAGCTTTCATACCTGCTACTTTTTCACTGTGAAAAACTTTTAAATTCTACTTTATATTTTTCGAGAGTGACTTATTTAATTCCTCATACCTGCTGTAATATTCCATCATGTTATTATAATGACAATTATCTTTGTCTGAAATGCTGATCTTGTTACAATATAAAATAATCCAAAATATTATAAACATTGGTTTTCCTTTCATTGCTTGCATTTATAAAGTAGATGAAGATAATAGGACATTTTAATAAAGCTAAATATTTCTGCTAAGCTAAGTTCTGAGTTTCATAAACTGCAACAAATTGTCGTGCTATCATATTTGAACAATAGGTGGCAGTATTACCTAAATACACTTTTCTTTGGCTTTCAAAAGGATGGACGCACTTAAAAAGGACATTACATTGTTTTACTTGCACATAATTGCAGTATAAGCAAATTTAGTTTCGTTCAAGATGTATTAGCAAACTTTTCCTAGCAAAGTTGTTTGTACCTGAAATAAATGACATTAATACCATTTTCTCCCCTTCATTAAACATTATTAATTAATCCATTACAGAATCTTAATAAGTACTTATTGTATAGTAGCTCCTAAAAAACATCAATTTAAACTGCAGCTTGTTTGATCTAAATCTTCAATCGGCCTTTACATGTCATCAGTTAAAAGCAACACACAATGTCGACAGACAACAATAGCTACAAAATGCAAGAACAGCCGTAGCAAATAATTTTCAGGAAATTACCCAATGCATAAAGTTAGGATAAATGTAACATCCAGGTGTAGTAATGTAAAAAACAAACAAAAAAATCTGAAATCTTACAACCTTTAGCAATTTGATTACAGTGTATGCTCACCTAGAGCTATAGATCTCTATATTTAGTCCAAGCATTTCTATGCTTGTTTTGTATGCAATAGAGCTTCACAAAATTCATATTCTAAACAAAAATATGAAGTGGCATTTTTTACAAGGGAGATGCATGTTTAAATACAATATGCCAATACGTATATTTGCCTGGAATGTAAAAAAAAGCGTAATAAAGGTTGAAGCACATAGTACAAATGGAAAATGGTCGTAGTTAGCTTAAATGGGTTTGATGACATGAATGTGCACCTATACATGGCGATTTTAGCATAAAATAAAAATACCATACTGACCAATGCTGCTTCCCTGCTCCATGTTTATGTCCTCTAGTTCTAGGATACAGCTTTTCTATTGTGCATCCTCCAAGAAATACATTCATCTGTGTGTGGGGGGTAGAAGCATCATGCTGTACTTTTAGTAGCGCTTTCTTTAAATCACAAAACATTTGTCAGGAGATACCTTAGTGGCCTAATCGGCACCAACCATTTTGGGCTCGATAACCAGTTTATTTTTTATCTAAAAAATTAGCATATTACTAGTTGGGATGAGGGAGAAGCAAAAAAAAAAAAAAAAAAAGATATAGGGTAATCATGCTGCAAAAAGAAGATAGCAATGGATAGAAGCAATGATGAAATGTGTCTGATAGCGTACTTTTTCTTCTACCACCATTTCGTTGCTGCTCTGGGATTACAGAAAATGGTGGCTTCTTATATTTTATGGAAAATGTAAATTTGATAGTGCCCTTCCTATAGGATCCAGGTTACAACATCTTCGCAGTGTCAGATTTTTTTGCTTCTTGTGTTTAGCAAGAACCCTGGCAAAGGCTCTGTTGCAATATTAGAATATCTGTACAGAAACACTCATCCTCAGATTGGAAAACTGCATTTTCCTTACCATGAAAGCCATGTATGAAGTGGTTAAGAATTGAATATTTGCCTGGACTGTACAATGGAAAATTGCAGACACAAAAAAAACCTTGTGGCTTTTTAAAAAATAAAATTGATGATCAAAGTCCAGGACTTTGTTACCAAACAATTCTAATGAATGGCACAGTTTGGAAGGGAGAGAAAGTTTTCTTTCTTCACAGTCCCAAACTATGACTACAGTTCTCATATCTAATTTCTGCTTGGAGTAAGCATAAGATGTGATAATTTGAGCAGCTTCACCTTGTTACAGTTTAGAACAAAGCTGTGGCTTTGTAGTAATGCTGACCCCCCTCCCCAAACAGCACTCCTTCACAGAACGGAAAGGATGTAGAATATGTGACTAATAAAACTGATTTTATTAGCCACATACATTAAAAAGCAGAAGAGTGACAAGCAGAAATAAAGGAAAGAGTAGGGATAGAAGGGAAGATATGGTCTGCACTGGGGAAACATTAACAAAGACATCTATAAATCAGAGGATGACACCTATTCTAGTCAATCAGAAGAGTGGTACAAAAGAATTTTCTTCACAAATTACAAATATACTGATAGCTGAAAATCACATTCTAGGCAATGTAACCTTTAAAATGAAGATTGCATTTTGCACATTTAACTTTGCACAGCATGCTTATTAGCTACCCTGGTTCACAGTGCTTATGGATCAGCAAAATTTAGTCTGAAAGAATTATGTTTTGTTCAGTCCTTGGGGGGGACGGGGGACGACGACTACTGTGTTAGCAGGCATCTCTTACATGATCTCAGTGGGGCTTATGTCCAAGCAAGTATGCTTAGGATTCAGCCACAGACTAGTGTTATTTTCAAGATAGAAAATGAGCTAAAATAGATATAAATACACCTGATCTTTCAGCATGAAACAGAAAGCAGTGGCACGCCTAGCAAGAATTAATGAAGGAAAATTTTTTACAACTTGGTCTCCAAATTAGTTAAGCATCATCGAAGTCCATGAGATTTACAGCCCCATCTTATGCGTATCTACTCAGGAGTAAGGCTGAAATCCTAGACACACTTTCCTGGGAGCAAGCCTCATGAACACAATGAGACTTACTTCTGAGTAGACATGCATAGGCTTGTGTTGTAAGTCTGTATAGCAGTCAATGGGGCTTACTCCCAGGTAAGTGTGCAGATGACTGCAGCCTAACAGTTCAGGCCTGTGAAGAAAGTTCCCATTATGATGTACTCCCAAATAAATGCACATAGGATTGCACCCTGAGTCCATGAAAACCGACATGTGTACCTGCAGGCAGAGTGTTGGGGATTTCCTGCCAGCTGAAAGGTGAAGTGGTACTATGTTTTAGGCATCCCTTAACTTCCATTTCACCCAGAATATGTATGAATTGATTGACTTCCTTAAAGTAACAGAAGCTGATTGGTTGCTATATACTAAAAAAGGGCTGATTTCTATAATGTGCCACACCTTCATAAGACTTCTCTAAGATTTCACTGAGTTTTCTATCAAATACGGGTAACCAGATACAAAGGAGGACAGAGTACCTGTACCTTTAACCATTGCACAGAAGAGGGAAGTCTGACAGGTGCAGCTCAACATGGAAGGGTTTAAAAAGCTGCACTGCCAAAATTCCCTCTTCTCTATAATGGTTAAAGGTATAGTCAATGTGTCCTCCATTGTATCAGATCACCCTGATCAAATAGGAAATCAGAACTTGTTCCTTCAACTAGCTACATTAACTTTTTTTAATCCAAAGCACTGCACCCTTCGATCCTTAGCAACCTACCCCATTTGCATTTTTGTTTACTCTGCTATGCACCTACCAAATACATTTGTGATGAGCTTGCAGGAGAAACATATGTTGAGCATACCAAAATGCCCATGTCTAAATGTGTATGTGTGTATATTTGTGTGTATGTGTTTCTGTTTTAAACTGGTTTGCCTCTAATACAATACATTTATTGTGCTTAATATATGGGTGAATTTCTCAACAGAGCTGTCAGTCCTGCAAAATCCTGTGTTGTATGGATCACAGTACTTTAGACCTAAGAAACATGGCCCTTGTTTTGATTTTAATGGTGAAAGGATGTTGGTAAATACCTTAAAAGGGAGGAGGGACTAATAGTTGATCAGCATATAAAAGTGCAATTTTCTATACAGTGCACAGTAAACTCAAATTTAATGTTAACATGGTCTGTACTAATCTCACTAATATGCAAGGTTTGTTTAGTGCAGTGCCTTAGCACAGGAAGGAAATGAGATTGACACTGAAATGCAGTAGCAGTAGCAAGTATATTTTTGATTCAACAGTGATTCAATTTTAATTTTGCCTGCTGGTAGTGCATCTAGGACTATACTTTCCTAAACATTCAACAGCATGAAAAAATTTGGTATAATTCTATGGAGTGAATTATGTGACACACACAACACCCCCCTCTGTCTAAGACTTGTTGCTCTTCCAAAGAAACACTTAAGGTAAAACCGGGTGTACAGACTCTTATAGCAAGTCAATGTCTGAGACTTGCTACCAGCACTGTAGGAATGTTTTCGTGACATTGCAGGTATATGCAGTAGCTTAGGTGCTGAGGATGTTAGTGGCTTGCTAGTGAGTGCCTGAGTTTATTCTGCTTTTTCCAAACCAACATGAGTTTGACCAGTGCACATCTCTTTCCTACGCATTATGCTGCTATAGTAAAGATCTTTCAAAGTATACCACAAAACATCGGTTGTCGGTAATCCTCATTTCATAAGCATACTAACTAGTGTTATTTGGGAAGCCCATCAAACATCTGCCTACCTGCAGTTTTACATATTTCAATCATCCTACATTGCCCTTTGAAGTCAATGTATTTTTTTTTTTTTGCATATCTTTATGCAAAATAATTTACAAATAAAAAATTAGAAAATATGCTGTTTTGTACATTCGTAAGACATGGCTAACTGTATATAAATACACAAAAGTAAATAAAGGAGTATTATATCTATTTTAAATGTTACTAATAGCTCATAATAATGCACTTTAGACATTAAAAACTGTCACGTATTGTATTTTTTTTTGTTGGCAACTTCCTAAACTATCTCATTAGTCTACCTTAGTCTGAAATCTGTGCTGAACATTTAAGACTATGTTTCAGTTAATAACATTTCATGATAATTGTGACATTATGTATTCAGTGGTACTTGTACCAGAGTAGCCTCAGAGATGTTGTCTGATATCAATTAGTGTCCTTAAAGCTTATCAAACAGATTTGAATTAATCGGTAATTTAAAACTCCATCTCTGTGCACTGAATTTTGCTGGTAGTTTTTAATAGGAACATTTTAGTGTTTTAGGGGGAATTGTATCATGTGATACATGTTTTAGGGCAAATTGTATCTTTGCTTAGTATTAATTTCAAAAGGAGGAATAGTTCTTGAAACACGTTACAATTCCTGCAAATATCCAACTTGATTGCCAATATGTCATGTAAATGTAGAAAATCTTAATTTTGACTCCCTTGGGCTACAATTCGGCATGCAGTCAAGACAGCTAATACACCATTTAAGACAGTATGATGCACACAATCTACAGCACATACTAATGCACATCTATTCAAGAAGGAAGCCCCACAGTGTTCAATGGGACTTTTCCCCAGGTAAGTGCGCAGAGGATTGCAGCCTTGAAATACAGGTTGCATTCAGAGTTATAGAACATGAAGATCAGTTTGGGTTTAATTTCAAAATGTAGGCACACTGTGATTTTAATTTCATTTTCTTGCTTTGTTGAGAACAATTTCATTTTATGACTAATGCAATTTATGTTGCACCAGAAATTTAGATAACAATTTAGATTTTAATATACTTTAATATGGAAAATGTAAAACAAAAATCTCGACTCTTCCCTTACTCATAGTAAAACTTTGGTGCATCATTTTTTCTTTATATATTATCCACAGACGTTTATGATTCCCCCCCCCCCCACTTTTTGAAGAGGAACTCCCTAAGCCTACTGTAAACTGCTTTGGAAATTCTGCTCACTCTGAAAAGCAGTTTTCTGTGTTGCTTGAGTGCTGAGGCTGCCATTCTTGAAACAGAAGTGAAAAACCCCTTGAGTATGCCGAATTTGTGTAATTCTTTGCAACCTGGTCATTCGCCTAATAACACAATAGCATAATCCTTTATGTCTACTCATTAGTAAATTCCATTGTGTTCAATAATGCTTACTCCTAGGAAAGGTGTACAGGATTGCAGCCTAAGTAAAGTCCTTCAGGATTAGCATCTAGTGTAGCATCCTTTTCCCATAGTGGCTAACCAGATGAGACTGGGAAGCCCATGAGTGGGTGATCAAGACATAGCAGTCTCTCTCTGTTGCTGCCCTGCACCTGGGATTCAGAGGCACACTGCCATGGAAACTGGAAATAGAATATGCCCATCATAACTAGTAGCCAAAAATAGACCTCTCCTCCATGAACTGACCTCCTTTTAAAGCCATCTAAGCTAGTGGCTATCCCTGCATCTTGTGGCAATGAATTCCATAGATTAATTATATCCTGTGTGAAGAAGTGCTTACGACAGCAGATTGCTAGAACCACTACCAGAACTGGCTCATGAGATTGGGCTGTTAGTTGATCATCACTCATTTTCAAGAGAATCTATCCCTAATGGACATAACCGTACACAAGGAGAGCCCTGCTGGACCAGGCTCAGGGTCCCTCCTGTCCAGCCTACTGCAACCCACAGTGACCCACCAGAAGCCTCAGGGTGCCCACAAGAGATTCCCTGCCACTCCCTTGCATCTGGCATGCTATTTACTCTCACGCCCCCCCCCCAATGAAGACACCAGATTGCATTTCGGTTTAACTTGTGCTACTTTATTGAACGCAGTGACTAATTTTTAATGGATGAAACTTACTGTACATACCTTCCCTCCCTCACTAGTCTGGGGAAGGTGAAAAAACTACCACCCGCAGCCAATTTGGATGACAGAAATCATCATTGCTAGTGTTGTCTGCCCCACAAATATTCAACTGTAGCATGAATGAAAAAGATCTGTTGCGCACACCTGAGCATATGTCTATCTCATGGATAAGTCAAAGGCAAGTTTCAAGCCAAAAATAATATAATTTGCTATGATCTGTACATAAGTTGCGGGCAAAACTTAGGAGTGTTTGAAATTCTTTGAAAACTACTTACCAGTAACTGTTCTGAGGCTGGAACAAAAAGCAAGTAAGCAAACAAAAAAATGAGCCATTCTACCTTTTTCTGTGGCAAACAGGAAGATGAAGGCACTTATGTGAGTTGTACGCTTTTTGAGGAATATAGTACAATATTTCCATAGCAGCAGTTTTCACAAAGGCTGCAGTTCCCAGCAGCATCTTCACCACTCTTCCCGTTTCTCTGTTTTGCATCAGAACAAGGTAAAACAGCTCCCAAATAAGTGCAGATAGGGTTGCAGCCTTAGTGAACTGTGAAGTGAGCATGAACCAGGGGTGTGACGTGGCTCCAAAAACCCATAAGGCAGCAGTTCTCAAACTGTGGATCGGGGACCCACCAGTGGTTTGTGACCCAATTTTTGTGGTTTGTGACCCAATTTTTGGTAGTTTATGAACCTGACATGGAAAATTAGGCTGTGTATCAAGGGTCAGACAAGCTGATAGTTGGGGGGAGTACTACTGCCCAACCACCATGATAGCCACAGCCCTGGCATTCATGAATCAGGTGGAAGCCTCTAGGGCCTCTGCTGGTTTGAGAACCACTGGCATAATGCATTGTTGGACTGCCTTAACAGAGGCATAAAATCAGACAACAAGAAGTAATACCGCAGATACTGTAGTATAAATTGATCTCACAGATAAGTCAAGGGCAGGTTTTGAACAAAAAATAATGACATTTTCTTTTATCCTTGGATAAGTTGTGGCGGGTGGGGGTTAAACTTAGGGGAGATGTCTGACTATAATTTTGTCAGATTTTATGCTAGGCCAGATCCTGTTCTGATACCTACCAGTAATTGTTACCTAAGAACTGTATAGTCTCTAAATTTTTAAAAAATGTAGTAAAAGACCATAAGATACATTTTTATTCATTAACTTTTTAAATTCTGGTCTTTACAACATTTTTTAAATACTATCAGAGTAATTGCACTGTAAACAACATACCAATACAACAGAACCATTAATTAAACCCTTCTTTAAGGTACCTGGTGTGTTAAACCAGAGGCTTTACATATAACATACATATCTGAGAGTATTCAATTCCATTCAAAGGGGAGAGACAAGCAACAAGGAATGAGCATGAGCAAGCACAGCTACACATAGTTGCAACCCAATTTACTCAGAAGTAGACCCATTTTTTCCCATTGGTGTTATTCTTAAGTAAAGGTGTGCTGAATTGTAGCCTTAGACTTCATTTCAGATGGAAATGAGGATTACATCCTGGTATTTTAAAAACCAGACTTCTGCCAAATATTTGCAAAATGGTTCACCATTTGCAAAATGGTGCCAAAATGGTGTAAAATGTTTTACAAAATGTTTGCAAAACATTTACAAAATGGTGCAGAAGGGTTGGGTGTAATCAAGTGAAAGAGAATGAGGCTTGTTTGATTTAAATGGAAGACTTGAACTCTAGCTTACTTTTGTCTCAGGTGGACTGAAAAGATTAACTTTGGTTGTAGCTTTCAGCCTCATCATCCTGGAGACAAATAGTCCTCCAATTATCTCCGCATTGTCCTCTTGCTTCCCCCTGGCTGCCTGAACATGCCTGACCCCTGATCAGCAGATAAGCAGATGATTTACAGTTGATTTATTGGCATTTATTTCTCGACTTATAGGTGAGCACCTACGCATAGAGTATCTACTCTATGGTGCACTAGTCAGACCTCACCTGAAGTGCTGCATTCAGTTTTGCGCATGATGTTTTAAGAAGATGTTTAAGAAGATAAGCTGGAGAGGCTGTCCAGAGGGGGACAACTAAAATGGTGAGACATCCAGAAACCAATAACTAGGAGGAATTGTTAAACCAGCTTGGTACATTCAGCCTAAAGAAAAAAGGGAACATATGCTAGCCCTCTTCAAATATCTGAAGGGTGTCACACAGCTTACTTTTTATAGGGCAGGATTAGAACCAATGGGTTAAAACTATGCAAAAGTAGATTTAGTCTAGACATGAGGAAGAATTTCTTAACTCTAAGAGGTGTTTGCCTCATGCAGTAGTGGGCTCTTTCCTTGTTGGAGTTTATCAGGCAGAGGTTGGGGGAACAGAGGTTTGTCAGGGATACTGCATCAGTAGCCTGGACTGAGCAGGGGTTGGACTAGATTATATCCAAGTCTGATTCCAATGTTAATATTCTTTGATTCTATGAAAGATTGCATTTTATTAATATCTGCCATTATTCATCATTATACGTTCTTTATTTTACTAAATAATACCTTGGATTGCTAAATCATTCCATTTCCTCCTAATTTCAGCTCATCAGACTGTAATGTCACCAACCTGCTTTTCTTTCAATTGTCTCAAATTGGCAGAAGCCTCAAGTGCTCTGAATTGCGTTTACAATGAGAAAAAAAAATAAACTTTTGCTTCAACAGAGTGTCGCGTTAGTGGCTGAAGGTAAAAGTAGATATCGAATCATGTTTTTGTTGGCAAAATGAAAGCAGCCCACCATTTCATAAAATTTACAGGTATAAAGATATATTTACAGATTTACAAATATACAAATACAGACAAAATTAGTATTGTAAAATGATCAAACATTAATACCTGAATATCTTTAAACATACATATACCGTATTTTTCGCTCCATAAGACACACTTCCCCCCCCCCCAAAAGAGTGGGGAGAAAAGTGTGTGCGTCTTATGGAGCGAATACTGGGGGCAAGGTCCGCACTGGGGGCAAGGTCCTCATTTGCACAGGCGCCACAGGGGGAGGGCAGGCTTACTTTAAAAGTAAGTTTTCCTCCTCTGAAAACTAGGTGCGTCTTATGGTCCGGTGCGTCTTATGGAGCGAAAAATACGGTACACACATAAGACCTTTATTGGCATAGATGTTTAAACTTTATGATGGACATTAGGAACTGACTTTAAATCGGGGATGTCAAACCTGTTTCATACAGAGGGCCAAAGTTAGCATTGATGGTGCCTGCTGAGGACTGGAAGTGACATCAATAAGCAGGAAGTGACATCATTAAGCAGATGTTGACCAGAAATAAGCACTTTGATCTCACATAGAAACTCATTAGCTGCAAATGACAGAAGAGAAAATGTCAAACCTGTTTCATACAGAGGGCCAAAGTTAGCATTGATGGTGCCTGCTGAGGACTGGAAGTGTCATCAATAAGCAGGAAGTGACATCATTAAGCAGATGTTGACCAGAAATAAGCACTTTGATCTCACATAGAAACTCATTAGCTGCAAATGACGAGAAAATGTGCAAATCTTGATCATATTTTCAAGATATGAGAGAGCCAAATTTTCAAGCTGAGAGAGTCCAATTATAATGGGGAGCAGATAAATTGCTACCAGGGTCTGCATTCGACCCTCGGGCCTTATGTTTGACACCCCTGCTTTAGATAATCACAGATACAATGCTCTGATATGGGCTGGAAGGGTGGTCTAAATTGGGTTAACAATAGCATTTGTGAAAGAATTCCCTGCTTTCCTGGGAGGGAGAGGATTTCAGGGGTTAGTTCAGATTTGGTTTGGAAATAAGGTGAGATGTTTGATAGTTTGGACCATAATATGACCATTACCCTGACAATCCAATACAAACTGCCTTGCCAATTTCTACTTTAGCTTGACTGTTTCCATTTGTTTTGAACTGCCAGCTCTCTCTTTTTAAATTGTGGTCTTAATAGAATAAGACAATTTTTTCAACTTTTTAAAAGCATGCTTTGCATTTTGATATGCTTTTCAGCAGCTGCTTTGATGCCATCATAAAAGGTGGTATATTTGTACTGTAAAGAAATAAAGCAAGCATAAGATCCAAATACCTAGCTGTACTATAGGAAGAATATCTGGATATACCAATAGAACTATATTTGTGGTGGCTAGAAGCATTTTAGCATGGTTGATGTTCTTACTAGTCCTACCTCTATCTTGCTAGCTCTCTGTCCATTTAGTTTTATGTGGATCGTTTATCATTCTGACAACAATATCTGTTGAAATCTTCACTTCCAAATCAATTCTGTTCCAAATACATGTGCTTATGATCAGGGTGTCCTGGTGTTCAGACCTTTTTTCATCCCTAACCATCTTAAAAGTACATGCTAACTATTCCAAACATAAGATATGGTACCAGGTGGTTAACTTGTTTGTGATGAACTATTTTTAAAGGTATTAACTGAATTAGGCTATAATCCTATCCACACTTCCTGACAGTAAGCCCCACTGAACAAAATGGGACTCACCTCTGAGTAGGTCTGCATAGGATTGGGCTGTTAGTCCTTCCTGAAAGCTTTTATCTGAAGATTAAATTCTTTGATATGTAGTAATATAAAAATTATATGTGAAATAAGAGTTTGACAACTACCATTAAAATTCTGAATTAAATCTTAAATGCAGATACAACTCGAAGACATGATACCTTATGGACAGTCATGTCATTATGACTTTACCACATGAAAAACAAATTACCATAAAAATCAACATAAATCTAAATCAACGTAAATCTAAGATCCAAGTGCTGTTAGGAAGTCAGTGATTTTTGTAAATAACTTCTGTGACATATGGATACATTGAAACGCCTACTTAGATGTCTGCATCTGACAATGAGAAAAGTGTTTGGATGTCTGTCTGCCATGCCTGTTCATCTTACTTCTGTGCACGAAATGCTAAAGAGACGGTAAAACCACTTTTATACGCCAGAGGAGTTTCAAGGATGCAGAGCCCTGTGAATGGACTGTGTGGGAGGCTTCCATAGGGCTAGTGAAGAGGCTTTGACCCTTCCCTTAGAAAGCCATTTATTTATTTATTTATTTATTTCATTTAACACACACACACACTCTTCTTCCACTATGGAACTCAACTTGCTTGGGCTCAGTATATGTCTTCAGACCATAGGAGCTTGATCACTATTTTGGATAATGAGCTTGAATGTTGTTTGGTGCAGAAATAGACAACTTTCAGCACTGGGCCAAGGCAACCTAGGATGAGCAAGGATTTTAGTCCTGTAGTCTACTGCACGTGTCCAACATGTTCACTATTAGTGTACAGAAAGACCAAAATATATAGGGTACTAGCCAGACAATCTCTCGTCAGGGCTGTCACAAAGATGAAAAGTTGCTTTCACTTCCATAGTAAGAGCAACAATCAATGGAGATTTTTCATGGAACTGGTTCATATGATATCTTTCCTGCCATCTGCTCAGTGATTACTGACATGAATGCTCTTGACATGTGCACATCAAGAGCACACCCTGGCTCCTCCCCTCACTTCTGTGACAGACACCCTCTCCCCCCCCCCCCCAAAAAAAAAAAAAAAATGTGCAGTTTAAACTGACTGCATCTTGGTTTCAGAGCCAGGCAGGCCTCTCTGATTTGTGAAAATGGGTGAGATTTTGCTGACTCCCAGAAAGGCTCCTTTATGGTTGATTAAATCTGGGTGCTTGAGATCTGACAAAAGGATAGCTAGCAAGAATGTTAAATTAAATTACAATTGCCCAATTGGATTTTCAAACTATGGACCAAGAAGTCTCCCAACCTGAGCCTGAGGTAACACACCCTGCCACAGGTATTGTTTCACAGGAACTCCCCTGAATGGGCCATCAAACTCTTTTGTGTCCCCCTGGAAAACCTCATTCAAGGACAGGAAGCTCAGGAAAGAAGCTCTCCAATCTAGTCCAGCATCCTGTATCTCACAGTGGCCCACCAGGTGCCTTAGAGTTCAATCCTATCCAACTTTCCATCCCCAGTGCAGCCGCTAGCAGCACCAAGGTATGGGAACAAATGTTCCCATATCTTGAGGAGATCTTCATGACTGCCTCCCCACCACAGGATGCAGTGCACCCCCAAGAGCACAGCTGTACTGGCACTGGAAAATTAGATAGGATTGGGCTCTCAGAGGGCACACAAGTCAACCAGATACACTACCAGTATCCTGTGCTCCCTTGCATCTGTAAGCTGCTTGGTTTATGGTACAGTAAGGAGATTCCCTCTCCAATGAACAGGAAATGGGTCAATGTAGCTTGCATCTGTGGAGAGCTGAAGAGATGTGGCAGAGGTGGCAGGATTAGAGTGAATGGCATTCTGACTCAACTGCTCCTTGGACTCTGCCATCTGCCACTGATGCAAATGGCATCAGGTGGCCTCATGGCCAGGAAAACAGTACAGGAAGCAAAGGCACAGACCAGAATGTGCATGCGGCCAGAGTGCACACAACTGGACTTGCATGGGGCTACTCAGACAATGAGTGTCATCCAAATGTTTTAAACTAGTCTTCTAAAACATCTCCATGACCTCTGATGGTATTACTATGGAGCAAGTAGTGGGAGAATACCCTGGAGTTTTATTTAATGTTTGAACTTGGAAGACTTTTTGAGAATTAAGTTTTGGTTGAAGTGATATTTTGTTCTCCAGAGTACAAAAAAATATGTGCCCTTTATGACTCCCTTCTGAAGAGTATAATTTTTCTGTCTTCCGGGATAAATTCATAAGATAAACAAAAGTCTTAACAAGCAGTGGTCTGTGCTTTATTTTGTCTTTTGAAGACCTAAGATCCTTCCAGGGATTTTTTATTTTATTTTGTTTTGTTAACGAAATATTCTTGAGTTTTGCTCTGTGATTCCTTCAAGCACATAAAAGGTGTTCCTTATAAACAGGTCCCCATGCCCTTGTTCTTCAGATCGTAGCAAGGATGTTGAAAGGTTTCAGAGTAATAGTATGATGTTCTAAATTAAATATAGATTTGAGGCTCAGTGCCTGCTGAGTGGAATCAGTAAAGATGGCAGGACCATTCAGAACAAAGCAAGTGACACAATGATCTCTGTCTACTCTTTATTTGCCATAGCTATTGGCTATTCATTTAAACTGGCAAATGTTTTCATGTTTTCAGAATTCTTCTACAAGAGCACATGCTGGTAGAAGCATCATATTACAATTAGAATTCTAGAAGTCCAATCCTATGAGGTTTTTTTTTTTTTTTTTTTTTTACAACAGTGGGATAGTCCAGCAATGATCCATGGAGCATGCTGCTTCTGGATTAGCCTGAATCACTGCCACAAAGCAGTGGCAGTGTTGGAGCTGGGTTGCTATGGCTGTTGGACTAATCCAGTAAACATACAGGGAACATTTTGTCAGTGGGGAAGGGAGGGAAAGGGAGTTACTGGTGTATCAGGGGGAGGGCCAGAGTTGGGAAATAGGCTGGAGGGGATGGATCTCAACAGCAATGCACAGGTCAGATATTTCCCCCCCTTGATTTGGTCCATGCTGCCTCCTTAATCTCCTTGGATTTATACCGGCTATAGAACTGGTGTAGATCTGATGAGATCCTTGGGGGTCCTACCAGGAGGTAAGAGAAATCCTCAAGGAGACCTCCTGGTTGCCCCCTATTGGATGCAGTGGCTGCCTCCATGGCTTGGCTGCATCACTACCAATGGTGAGAGATCAGATTGGGCTATAGGTAAATAAAAAGTCTTATAGGGTGGTCTTGTTTTAGCATTCTGTACATCAAAAAAAGTGCATGCCTTTAAAATGTAACTGTCATGTTTAACATTGGCAATGAAGCTGCTACAACACCTGACAGTGCTTTGCTACCCTATTTGGTTACTCATAGTTGGTTTATCAGTATTACTGTTGATCATTTACCCAATATTCCAAAATGTTGCACCCAGTTATTTACATATGCAGGCTGCTTCAGAACTGTCATTCATCTTGGTGAGTCCTTGTTTGTTACCATTTGCTGGTTACCATTTGTTACCAGTTGAATGAGAAACCATTGTGACATAATGTGTTGCTGAAAACCTTTGGGTTTGTGGCTCACAGACCAATCGCCCATAAATCAATCAACTTCACCAGGTTTAGACCTATTTAAATATAGGGACTCTTGAGGTTAATGCAGATGTAACACATCTGATCTGTAACCATGAGTAGTGTTCAGGATTACACAAAGGCCAAATGGAGCAAGACTGCGCACTAGAGTTGCTATGGGCTTGGGGAGGGGCGAGCAAGGGCAGATGTATGGGCATGCACTCAACTTGAGAGTGGTTACTCACCACACACTCAGGAAACCAGTCTGGGACTCACAAGTTGCCTGCAGGGGCCAAATAAGAATTTGCTCTTCACTCAATTAGCCATCAGTGAGTTTTTTTTTGGGGGGGGGAGAGGGGGTTGTGGTTTTTGTTTGTTTGTTTGATTGTTTTGCTGACTCCACACTGAGAGGATAAGGGGTGCTAGTCAGTTAGTCAAAGCTGGCAGGTATACTGTAATGGAGTACATGGATTAAAAATAAGTAATGTTGGGGGGAGGGGGAATGGTGTAGTCCAGAACTTCCTTGGTCCCTTACCAGGTTGAAATTGATAAATTAGAATTATCAAGGATGATCTACAGCCTGGATTCAGGATGGGAATTCTCATATGGGTGAATGGACAGTAGTTGGCTGCCTCTTCCAAAGCAGGGAACTAAATGGGGGGAAGGGGGAAGAGTGGAGTGTCATGGTGTTAGAACCCATGATAAGATTATGTGAATTAATTAATAACAATGTGGCCCATTTTAATTCCAGCCTGCTTGGCTCATGTCTCTATGGGAATATGCTGGTAAAGGCACTGTTCCCTTAACTGCTGAGAAGCTACTTTAAAAAAAAAAGTTGAATTTTCCCAATTAAACATTTTGTACTTGTGGGGCACAGTTGCAGAATACCTCAGCCTATGTACAGATCTACTTTATCTTATTGCCCCCCCCCCCAATGGCTTGATCACTCTTCTGGATGAGTGTTACTATCCTGCCCTTACTTTTGTCCTGAGTTATGGACATTTTAAAAATCACAGCTAAATTTAGATAAGAATATTCACCTCATCTGTGCCAGAATGAGACTTGTCGCCTTCATGCTAAAAAACACTGAGTAATACAGAATCAAGATGAGGCTATTTTCCCCAACCCCCCTACACACGTACATAAATCCAACTGGGAATATATACAAATAAGAAATAATCGATGTTAGAGGTGACTCCAGAAAAGATGAGTGAGGTTTTTGCAGCGACCAAACAAATCATAATTTGCCTGGGATTAATCACTGCTCTCTTCAGGATGTATATGTCCCTTAAAGGGAGACACAGCACATCCGGATGTCTCCTACTGGATAAGAGAAAACAGACTAGTTAGTTAGTGGCTAAGAACAACCTGACGTTCAGTACTACAAATTGAAAGTGAAGGTTACTTTCTTTGTAGACTTTATCTTAAAGCAGTAAAACGGGTAGCAGCAGCTACAACTGAAAGTATTGATTTTGTAATTTCAGCAAATTAAGAACAAGACAGGAAACCTATTAAACCTTTCCACTGATTGCCAGGGCACTTTTTGGTGATGCTGGTGCTGACATTAAAATTACATACACCTGTCTCTTTAAAGCAAAAATATACATCTTTGGGAAGATAGTGACAGCTAGCATGCGGAAAGAGATTTTTTTTTTATGACTTTGTGTGATTTCACCTTTCAAATGTGAAAACATTTGAAGCCAGGATGACAGGAACATCCAGCATCACCTATAAAATATTCGCAATTTAGGGTTCGACTTGGAGGTACTTTTTATTGCATTTTAATAAATTAACATTTCTATGAAGCGAGGAGATTTTTTCTTTTTTCTTTTTTTGTAATAACAGCAAAGAGGGTAACTCTGGTAATAGTATTATCTGTCAGGACTTTATGAGTAATGATTATGTAAAAATCCATGTAACAAAAGCTAACAGTAGAAATCATCAAATTATACTCTTCTGAATCCATGTATGAAACAAGTTATTTTATTGCTATAGAACAAGCCCAACTTCTCTTAAAGCAATTGGAAAAAAAATTAACTTACAATTACAGTGGATTTTTACTGATGTCAATTAGAAGGATTGAGATCACTTGTTCCAGTAGAAATTGGTTTTAATCTCTCTTCCTATCATTCCTGCATTTGAATTAAAATGTTGCTGTGTGCCCACTGCTAACCGTCTTGATCATATCTTTGCCCTATCCCTGTCATATCTTCATCACATCTTTGCCCCATGAATGAAGAAATGGAGAAAAGTGGGCTTAGTGGCCCACATCAGTTGGAGTGGGGCATGGTGGTTTTATTCAGGCCATCTAAAGAGAGGGTTAAGGCCTAGTGCCTCTTTCCCCTCAGAAGAATTTTCATAGTGAGAGGTGCAACTAGGGAGTAATGTGGGATACTTGTCTAAAGGGCTGAGCAGAATTGTTTTTGGATCCCCTACTTTGCACTGTTGTGTTTGAAGGTTATGATGCAATTAGTAATACATGATTGCAATAATATTTGACTGAAAAGATAAGAACAGCCCCACTGGATCAGGCCATAGGCCCATCTAGTCCAGCTTTCTGTATCTCACAGAGGCTCACCAAATGCCCCAGGGAGCACACCAGATAACAGGAGACCTGCATCCTGGTGCCCTCCCTTGCATCTGACATAGCCCATTTCTAAAATCAGGAAAATGATCAGAATGAAGAAAATGATCAGGAAAATCAGGAAGATGAATTTTATAGGAAATGGTAGTGCCAATAGTTGGTGCTTTGAACAAGACCAAGGGTGACTCATCACCCACACACTGAAGGTACTGATTAGTGCTTGTCTATACAGTCCCAGGTTGATGGCTTTGTTGGAATCTCTAATTAGTCTGAAGACTAACAACACAATTATATTCCCCAACATAGCACACAGCGCACCTGCTGGAGAGGGTGCTGCATGCTATGGGGGGGGGGGAAGTGACCAGATGACCCCAGTGAGGTAAGTAATACTTACTCCTAAAAAGACCACCTGGCCTCTAATGAGTCTTCAGAACTATGTTAGCTATTTTGCTAGCATAAATTTGAGGAGACTTAGAGGGTGTTACAGGGTGGGGAAAGGGGGATAGGATCTCTTTGTATGCTACTGCTGCTGCGATTCTCCCCCTTCCGCCCTCTGCCCGGCCTACTCTCTGCTCAGAAACACCCCCACCATGACTTACCTATTCCAGTAGGGCATCTGAAAGGCTATTGTGCTCTATTGTGCTCCCTGGAGTGGCACAGCTTTTGTGCCAGCTTCCCAGGCTTAATGGAAGTGGCTTGAGTGATCTGCCACTGTAAGGCCCCCATAGGAGTGGTTCATTAATTTACCCAGTTCATGTCAACATAGTTCCTCCATTTTCTTTGTCCTGTTCTATGTTTTATTTTATTTTATTTTTGCTTCTGAATGCGAAATTTGAATTATTATGAGTATTTTTGTGAAATTCTTGTAAATTTTCATAGCATTTTTGTTCTACGTTTTGTGGTTCAAGACTAAGAACGAGTTATTGTATGATTCAGACTAGTTTAGGCTTTTCAGAATGAGGTTAATTATATTAGGTGGAGGTTCTTCTTGATTTTCATGGAGTACCAAGAGCCAAGTCCAGTCCAGAGGAGAAGATAAGAGACAAGGCTCAGGCAGTGCAGAGCAGTAGTGTGAAGGTAAATGTGCAGATAGAACATGAAGTTAGGACACACAGTGTTACTGGGACTCTGGGTAAAAACTCTGAGACATCACAAAATAATTAACTGAGTGCCTTCAATAACAAATTAGAAAGTCAAATAATCCTCAGGATCCCTTAGCTGAATAACGATATTTCCTAGTACATTAGATGTTGTTTTAATGCTGTGACAGCTGAGATGTTTCAAGGAGAACTCTTCAGGAATGGGGCAAGATGCAGTACAATAAGAAGCAATACCATATCTGACTTCCAACCCCTCAGAAAGTGTAGTAGTATTTTTTTCCCATTGGTTTGCCAGCTGTTCCATAAAAGCCAACGTTCTCCAATGTTCAAAATAATTCATGTCCTCAATTCCAAATCTAATTTAAGTAGCATATACTACGCAGTTTTCAAGTTTCAGTTTTCAAGTTCGAAGTGCAATTGCAAATTTGGCTTATTGAAGGTTTTGGTGGTGTCACTACAGTATAGCATATTCTAAGTTTCATTTAGTATGCTTCTTTTTATTAAACTCTTCCATTAACTTTCCTTTTCTAACAGAGAACTAGGAGTTATTTTCACTGCATTTCTACTAATCATCCCCAAAGCACCTCTTGAGAACTTCTCAGCAATATCTGAAGTATTTGAGCCAATTCATTCCTCTTATTTCGGTTATGTTTCTAGCAGTACAACATGACTCCTTATCCTCCAGTTTGAAATATTTAAATGCTTTGGGAGCTGCTTTATTTCCTACCTACAATAATGTGACTATTACATTATATAAGGTCATTGCATTGCATTGAAATTTTGAAACTGAAAGTATCAGTGGATGATCCTCTTTCAGTGAAGGATTTTTGAGGGAAGATAAATAGAATTTCAATAATATTTTCTAGGGCTTTGTGTTTAGAGGACAAAATCAACTTCATTCATTCATTCATTCAGCTTGTGTGCTACTGCACCATACTAAATTGTCAAAATCAGTTTATAATGCAGAAGAAAACAATAAAACACAAACAATGACATCCTCCCATTTTTTTGGGAGGAAAAGGCATGCTGTAAATATTTAAATAAATAAGGGGGCAATACTAACCCACTTTCCAGCACTGACATAAGGGCAATGCAGCTCCGAGGTAAAGGAACAAACATTCCCTTACTTTAAGGAGGCCTTCATGAGTGCTACACAACTGCAGGACACGTCCCATCGGCACAGGCCGCACCGCTATGCCAGTGCTAAAATTTGGTTAGGATTTGGGCCTTAGGCTGCAATCCTATGCACAGTTTCCTGGGAGTAAGACCTATTGGACACAATGGGACTTACTTCTGAGTAGACATGCATAGGATTGTGCCCCAAATGAAACAAATATAACACAATATTTACATTAGATTAATTCATGTCTTCTTCCCTTCATTTGGCAATATTTCCCCCCCCCCAATTACATACATTTTGATCGTGTATTACTGCTTCTTAACTCAATACAGTATATTTATGGTTTTTCAGTAACAATGTGCAATATTTTAGCCTTAGGCATTGTGCATCCACAGACAGCTGACTTTTAAAATTTTTTCATTAAAATTTTGTATGCCACAAGTAGGAGGACAACATGGTCACATTGCCACCATTTGCTTTCAAAGATGTCATTTGGATTTCCTTTACCAACTGGTGGGGATTTATGTTGGTCCCTCCCCCTGTATAGTTATCTTTTGTTTTATAATTGAAAAAGGAAAACACATATTTCCATTTGTGTAAATGTAGGAGGTGGTTTCCAATGTGTCTTTTACCATCAGCTGAAAGGCATTTTAATAATACTTGAAGAAACAGGTCAAATTTTGCTGGGCTTGGGAATTTGGCAAACATTTGAAGCTGCCTAATATGGAATTTCCATTGACATTCCCAGGAAGGCTTCATGCATTTCTTAGAAGTCACTGATCTCTATAGAAGATGTTGCCTACTGAATCTGTAGCTATGCACGGGTAAAAGTTCATGGATTTCACCATGACAGTGATTCTTTGTTTGCAACTATTGATTAGCTTTTTAACTAAAAATCCTTTTGAATACATCTTCACACTGTTCCAAGCAGCAGTGGCATAGCTAATGATTGTGTAGCCTGGTGCCAAGCTCAAAATGATGCCCTGGAAGTGATGCCATGCCCAGGCTTTTAAAAAAGTTAAAATGGTGGGAAATCTGCCTCCTTTCCCCAGCAGTTAGCCTCACACTTGCTTTGCTGCCTCCCCCCTGGCTTCTCCCCCATATTAACACCTTATTGGCTCCCATAATAACACCTAGTTGGCTCTTGGAACAATCAGTGTCATTGGTCAGTTTTGTGTTAAGAAAATTCAGTTTTTATAACATTATGTTTTTATTTTCTGGTTATTTGGTTATAACTTTTAATAGAATAGAGGTATTTTGACACATTTGATTGTTTCATTGCATTCCACATTAAATTCCACATTGAATGGTATATAACATGATGGTATTATTCAAAAATAGCAAAGTTTTCACAGTTTTGGCCACTAGTGTCAAGCTCAGGTTGTTGCTCCCTAAAGCTTGTTGCCCTGTGAGATTGCTACCCCCTGCACTCCTTTACTATGCCACTGCCAAGCACAGGTGACATGCAGATGTTTAAAACCTCCACAAATCTGTCTATCAGTGCCTGGCTTCTGTTGCTTTCCTTCCCCTTTCTCCTTCCTCTACATTCTAACCAGTGAACGTGGCAAATTTTGGAAGTGTGGGGAGGGTTGTCACAGTTTGGTCCTCGCATGGAGCATTATAAGATGAGTGTGAGCCCAACTTCCTTGAACCCCCTGGACCTGGGTGGTAAAGGTTTCTCTGCTGTGATTAGGTAGCTCTTCCTAGCAGTTCAGCCAGGCTGGCTCTCAGACATCTGCTCTAGCTGCCTGTAGACAAGCTTTGCCTTTGCCCGGTTTCTCTAACTGTCCTGTCTTTTGCTATGTAGTAGCAACAGGAAGAGAGGGCAACATTCAACACAGCTAAGTGATATAGGAATTTATCATAGAATTTACCTGACAATACCAAAAGTTTTGAAAAAGATGGATACCCTGGCTTAGGTAAGCTAGGAAGAAATAAAGAAGAAGAAGAGAGATGATGAAAGCAATGTCTGCACAGATCAGAAGTTCACAATAGTGTACATGCGCACAAGTCGAAGTTACGCATCTATGTGTTTATAAATAGCCAATTTCAGATACCCCACCAGTGCTTGAATACTGATAGGTTGTAGATAGCCATTATCACTTATTAGGATAACTTAATTAAGCTGGCTTATTAAAACCCTTTAATTCGTTAGTGACAAAATCTTGATTAGTACATTTTCCTTCTAGGTGACCTTATAATTTAATAGAAAATGAATTTTTAAATGGAGAGAAATGCCTGTGGCAGAGATTCTGCGCAAATGAATAGAGTTTGTAATACACACAGGGATATAATGGAGCCTAATTAGTGAGGGTGCAAATGAATTTTTATTTCATACACCAGAAGTGTCATTGATGAGCCATGGTGCGGAGTTTGAAATGCATTCAGATTGGCAGTGTGAGACTGAAGTCTGTGGGAAAATCACTAGCTAATTCATTGATTGCCCCTTGGAAATACTTCTGTTAATTGTTAGGTAATTAACATGAAGCTACAATTATGTTGGCCTTAGGGGGTGATTAATGTTTCAACATGTCACATTAGCAGTGGCAGGGTTTTAAAAGCTTGCTTTTTCACATGGTTGCGAGACAGATGGCATATTGTCTCTGGAATTGTTTTCTTTTACTAAAGTTTAAACCAAGGTGGAACATATCCCTCCCACCCACCTCAAGCTTATTTTCATCGGGCTGGTTTTTAAATATTTATTTCTCCGCATGAATTTTAACAAACAATACTGGAGCGGCCAACATGCTCTGCACTGCATCTGCCAAGGAAATGAAAGGAAATTTTGTCTTTCCCTTACCATATGAAATCAAAACAGCATTGGATTTTAAAGGATTGGTGCCTTACCTCATCACAGCTTTCCCATTATTTAGTGACTGTGAGAAGTAAAGGATTGGCCAATGTCATATTTATTGTGATCGATACAATTTAAGTAGAAACCAAATAAAAGCATGTTGAACAAATGCATTTAGTAACACTAATATTGAGTACATTAATGTCGGCACACTTCGGTGCTTCACTTATTTTGAGCTGAAATCCACATTCTTGTTCAGTCATTCAGGTTAACATTTGTCCTGTTAAACGTAACTCCCAGAACTGTTCCTTCAGTTTGAGTTCTATGCTTAGTATTCAGCTTGGCTGCATGGAATATTTTCAACTTTTGATTTTCAGAGATTTTGATAGAGATTTTAGAAGAGCAAATTTTTTTTTTTTAAACCAAAATAACCCTTAGATTGTACAGGATCCTTAGAAAAATCCTGTTTAATGCTCTTTTTGCCTTCCTGGCAGTACTGCTTTCTTATTTAGTCAGATGGGTGACCCCAAGCAATCAAGGATCGTGCCAAGCAATGGGATCATGACACAATGAAACATAGCCAAACGGAATTAACTATATGAAGATGGAACTGAAGTCAATGAGGGCTGTGTAAATCAATAAGCAAACATTTTCACAATTGCCAAAAAGCAGACTGTTTTGGCAGTGCTGAAAATACTTACAATGACAGGAGTTTTGGCTCAGGTCTTTATTCACCAGGATACTTCTGCAATCTTTCAAAAATGTTCCTTATTTGGGACTGGCTATGCGTCTATCACAGAGCAGATATAGGCTTGACTACCTCTTCTGTAGCTATGAGACTTAATGCTGCATGATGAAATAGAGGTATAGCCATGGGAAATTCAGTGTTAATTTGCAACAACAACAACAGTATTTATATACCGTGAACAAAAAGTTCACAAAGCGGTTTACAGAGAAAATCAAATATCTAAAGGCTCCCTGTCCCAAAAGGGCTCACAATCTAAAAAGATGCAACACCAGCAGACAGCCACTAGAAAAGACACTGCTGGGGTGATGAATGCAATGGATGAATTTCATGGTATTGATCATTTTACTATGCAGATGACCATTTCTACAATCCTCCAGTTATGGAAGAATTACAGAGAAACCTAAACATCACCATAGGATGAGAACAGCTATTCTTAGGACTATCATCTGCCCTTTTTGAATTGGTAGTAGGAGCTAAATCTGGAGTAAAAATTAGTCTATAATTTTACCCTTTTTTCTAGCACAGAAAAAAAATTGAAGATACTTCAATATTTAAAGCATTTAACCATAAAACATAGCTAGAGAAATGGTTACAGGGTCAGGATTTGGGTGTTCAACTAAAAACATTTATTCCTGCATTTACATCTTCCCAAAGTCAAAATGCACCAGTCCCTTGGTAGAAGACTTGCAAGCACAAAACACTCAATTAGGGTTGGTTTTGTACTTATTGGGGTTGTTCAAGAACCTGCACCTTCTTCAAGGGCTTCTTAGCAATACACACAAGCCTTGTTTAAGTAAATATATTTTTATTCAGATTGGCAACTGCCACTGGAAGTTATCTCACTTTCTAATAATGAAAAGGAGAATATTGACCCAAAACAGAGATTGTCAAATTGTAGAAGGCGTTATAGCTATAATAGAATTTCCTGGAGAGTGGCAGAGTGCAAGTTTTAGAAGGGAACCAAGTTCAGCAGCAGACTTAGTGCTGGGCAAATGGGGCAAATGCCCCAGGGACTGAGGAAGCACACTTCTAGGACCGCGCAGGAAGCCTCCCTCAGGCTCCTGATGCGGTCGGAAACTGCACTTCTGGTTTTCTGGAAGTGCAGTTTAAGACCACTGGGAAGCTTTACAAGGCTTCCCCAGTTGGTTGTAGGGTTGCAAAAGGCTCTGTCATGCTACAAAGTAGGGAGGCAGCTTCGAGCATGGGGGCATCTTTCACAAGGACAGCTTTGCCCTGGGAGCGGGGAGGGGGAAGTCTGCTACTGACCAAGTTTAATTCTTGACTACTCCAGGCTTGATAGGAATTATCCCTGCTGGAAACTCAATCTGTCGTTGTATACAATACTGAACTAGTTGGACCAATGGTCTGACTCAGTATAAGGCAATTCAAATGTTCACCTAGAGTACAACAGGCCACCATTAGTGTTGTTGCTTGTACTTTGGCAAACATCCATGCAGACTGCCCTGTAAAGCAGTGAAGACCTCCAGCTATCAAAAACTCCATAGTCAGGGAATTAGAGGACAGGTCCTCTCATGGATTGAGAACTGGTTGGAGGCCAGGAAGCAGAGAGTGGGTGTCAATGGGAAATTTTCACAGTGGAGAGAGGTGAAAAGCGGTGTGCCCCAAGGATCTGTCCTGGGACCGGTGCTTTTCAACCTCTTCAAAAATGACCTGGAGACAGGGTTGAGCAGTGAGGTTGCAAAGTTTGCAGACGACACCAAACTTTTCCTAGTGGTGAAACCAGAAGTGATTATGAGGAGCTCCAGAAGAATCTCTCCAAACTGGCAGAATGGGCAGCAAAATGGCAGATGCGTTTCAATGTCAGTAAGTGTAAAGTCATGCACGTTGGGGCAAAAATCAAAACTTTAGATATAGGCTGATGGGTTCTGAGCTGTCTGTGACAGATCAGGAGAGAGATCTTGGGGTGGTGGTGGACAGGTCGATGAAAGTGTCGACCCAATGTGCGGCGGCAGTGAAGAAGGCCAGTTCTATGCTTGGGATCATTAGGAAGGGTATTGAGAACAAAATGGCTAATATTATAATGCCGTTGTACAAATCTATGGTAAGGCCACACCTGGAGTATTGTGTCCAGTTCTGGTTGCCGCATCTCAAAAAAGACATAGTGGAAATGGAAAAGGTGCAAAAGAGAGTGACTAAGATGATTATGGAGCTGGGGCACCTTCCTTATGAGGAAAGGCTACGGCGTTTGGGCCTCTTCAGCCTAGAAAAGAGACGCCTGAGGGGGGACATGATTGAGACATACAAAATTATGCAGGGGATGGACAGAGTGGATAGGGAGATGCTCTTTACACTCTCACATAATACCAGAACCAGGGGAGATCCACTAAAATTGAGTGTTGGGCGGGTTAGGACAGACAAAAGAAAATATTTCTTTACTCAGCGTGTGGTCGGTCTGTGGAACACCTTGCCGCAGGATGTGGTGCTGGCGTCTAGCCTAGACGCCTTTAAAAGGGGATAGGACAAGTTTCTGGAGGAAAAATCCATTACAGGGTACAAGCCATGATGTGTATGCGCAACCTCCTGATTTTAGAAATGGGTTATGTCAGAATGCCAGATGCAAGGGAGGGCACCAGGATGAGGTCTCTTGTTATCTGGTGTGCTCCCTGGGGCATTTGGTGGACCGCTGTGAGATACAGGAAGCTGGACTAGATGGGCCTATGGCCTGATCCAGTGGGGCTGTTCTTATGTTCTTATGTTCATGCTGGTGCTTTTGATACAGGGTTGATCATTTTGTTTGATCAGACATGTTCAGTTTAGTCCGTACATCTATGCACAGTGGTGATGTCAAAGCTATATTTTCTCTCTGAGATAGTGATAGCAAAATACTGTATCAGAAGAAGTCCTTAAAAAAAGATAAAGTTTTGGAAAACAAATACAAAGATGGCTGCCTGACACCCAGGATACAAATTTTGCACCTGTATCTGATGTTATCCATTGGACATTCACGGGCTTGTGCTTTCTATGGTAAATTTTCTGGAAGTTGGGCCTTCTGCTTCTCGTAACTATACATGGTACGAAGGCATCCCTTTCCTTTGAAAGTGTTCTGATAAGTTTTTCCTGGCACTTCATATGCTGCAATGTAAAATGTTTTAAAGT
The DNA here is from genome assembly GCF_035046505.1 of Tiliqua scincoides. Taxonomy (NCBI): domain Eukaryota; kingdom Metazoa; phylum Chordata; class Lepidosauria; order Squamata; family Scincidae; genus Tiliqua; species Tiliqua scincoides. The sequence goes on along the minus strand of NC_089824.1, from coordinate 36,198,405 downwards.
GTGCTCATTTTTCTTGGCCTGTTTCAGTGTAGTAGCGCTTTCATAAAAGGATATATTTAAATGTCAAATCTGGAATAGTTTCTAGGTGTTTTTTTTTATTCTCATGTCCAATTAGGGCACATTATCCAGGAGGTGTAATGGACTCCAGGCTGTTCAAAGGATCACCTTCTGCTGCAAGAATGCTTCATTTTTTTTTCTTCTTTTCCTGTCAAAATTCAAGATGTCATCTTCCTTGGTAGCCCCATACTGTGGTCTTTGTTATTAGTTCAGTCGCTGGCTGTTATATTGATTGTTCCACTTCAATAAATGACAGAAACCTTTCTCTGCAGCTATACCATCTATTAACTTTTAATTTCCATTCAAGCAGCTAAATTTGAGAGGGAGTGCTTAAAATTTAGTATTTTAAAATTTAAAAAACTCTAGATTAAAATGTAGAATGTTTTGTAATCTGCCTCACTGCTTTTTTCCCCTAAGAAAAATGAATATATGGAAATGGTAATAATTTCTTGTATAAAAAAGGTTTTTTTTAAAAAAATTTTGAGTAGTTTATTTTCTCAGGTTTTAAAGTTAGAGCTATCTTAATTTCTGATTTAACACATGTGGCTAGAAAATCTCCAAATAAATCTAGACGCAGTTAAACTACATGAACTTCAGAAATAAAAATGCCTGTTTCAGTTCCCTACATGTTGTTGTTATTTTCAGAAGAGGAAATAAGGGCAAGTTGACGTATTTATTTTTCACATTTTTATACCGCCCTTTTTTCCAAAGAGGTCAGGGTGGTGTCCACAGCTGCTCCCCTCCTTTGTCCTCACAACCCTGTGAGGTAGGTGAGGCTGAGGGAAAGTGACTGGCCCAAGGTCACCCAGAAAGCTTCATGGCTGAGGGGGGATTTGAACCTGGTTCTTCCAGGTCTAAGTTCACCTCCCAAACCACTACACCACCCTGACTTCATTTGTATTTATTTATATATTTACTTATACCTCTCCCTGGAACATTACTGACCCTATTTTGTCCCTATTTTTTTTCCTTTTGGAGGATTCATCATTGCTTGTGACTTGCTTGAATTGTCATTCTTCAGCATTTAGATTCCTTCCCAGGTTTTCTAGGAGTGACATATATGTGTGGGGAATGAATACCTCTTATCTCTGGTATATACTTCTGACAGCATTAGTAGGAACTGTAGACTGATCTATGAATCAGAAAGTCCCCAGTTCTTATCTTGGCCATCAAGACTGCTGGCCCAGTCCTATCTTGACTGGCTCATAGTGTGCAGCAGTGTTAATGCAGGTGGAAAGTTCAGTGGAAAAGAAAAGAGAAGGGTTTAGGCAGTTCAAGCCATGGCAAAAAAGTGGTAGTTAGATGCACCTCTCAGTAGACTGAAGGCTACAGGCCAGGGGTGAGCCTCGGAGCAGGATGAGAATATGCTTTACCCATTAGTGGGGGGGGGGGGGAGCTAGTCTTTCCCACCAAATAGACACTCATAACTGGTATCCCAAGCAAATCCCCACTGTGATTTCCAGCTCTCATGATATTTCCCAGCTCTCAGTGTGGCTATTAGTTCCTGTTTGGAGGCCTTGGTGGAACTGTTATAGGGATTTGTTTGGGAAGGAGCTTAAGGTTGATCAAGCCTCCAGCAAAAACGTAGAAAGAAGAGCACAAAAGTGGCTTGCACGCACCCAACCAGACATCAGACATGAAGTGTGCAGTCATACTGATACCACATGAGACAAAGACAAGGAAAATAGTGGGGATTTGATGAGGCTGCACCACAGATCAAGGCTACCTATCCTACTTCTACAAGGCTTGACAGCCTTGAGCTGCAGGGGCCATGGAGGCAAAGCACTAGCCATGTGATTCTCCAAGGAGAAAGAAGTGTCTCCAAGGTGGAAAGAGGACTGTGAAGCAAGCCCTTACCATGCAAGGATCCACCTGGAAGGGAGCAGGGTGAGAGAGACAAGCTACCTTTATTGAGAAGAAGACCAGCCCATGTAGGCATAGTAGATTTGATAGCACTTGGGGAGAGAAGGCTCAAAAGGAATAGGGGTTGTAATCCTGGGTACCAGCTGCCATAGACTCTCTTCTGCTGCCCTGAGGCACAAATCCAAAGAGGGGCTCTATGGATTTAAAAAAAAGATGTTGAGACTTTCAAACACGGAGCGACCTTGCCATATCTAATTATGGCCCAAAGAATGACTTCTGAATAGAGATTTAAACTGGATGCCAGTGGGTCTGTAAAGCAATGTAAATTCTACATTGGCTAAAGGGAATACAGTGGTGCCTCGCAAGACGAATGCCTCGCACACCGAAAAACTCGCAAGACGAAAGCGTTTTTGCGATTTTTTCTGGTGACTCGCAAGACGAATTTTTCTATGCCGTGCTTCGCAAGCCGAATTTTTTCTATGGCCGTGCTTCGCAAGACGAATTTTTAAAATTAAAAAGTTGAAGTTTTGCGCTTGAAATTTTTGAAATCCTCTGTACAGTATGTATGCCTTTAAAGAGCACTTAATAAACACTTTGTAAACCAAATATGACTTTGTTCTGACTTTTTTTGCCCATAGGAACGCATTAATTAAATTTCAATGCATTCCTATGGGAAACCGCGCTTCGCAAGATGAAATTTTCGCAATACGAAACGACTTGCGGAACAAATTAATTTCGTCTTGTGAGGCGCCACTGTATTTGATTCCCCCCCCCGTATTCTTCCCAACATTAAAACCAATTTTTTTCCAGTAGCGCATGTGTTAATACATTGACACGATGGTACCAGTAGCACAAGAGATACTTAAAGGTGCACTTCAGGCTTGCATGTGAAAATATTCAATCTTGGATGTTGGAGAAAGGAGTAAAAGGGGATAATAGCAGGTGACTTTGCCTAGTGCTGAGAACATGAAAAGGAAATGGAGTAAATGAAAGAGAGCATGGGTACTAAATCTCATTTCAGCCAGACAGAAATAAGAGGGATCTATTTATCTTGCTCACACAGGGGTTACTCAATTGCACTCGTTTAGCACTCTTACACAGGAACTACACCTGGCTGTCTTCTGCTGGAATGCTTGGAAAGTCAAGTCCAACCAACACGGGTTACAGCATGACCCATTTCATTGATGAGGAGATGGTCAGGTTGAAATCTAGGTGGTGAGGCCAAGCATTTTCTGTATCCCAAGAATATGGTGTCAACTTATGTGGTGAGCTGGAGACCTAATAATCAGGACAGTGCTATCAGCAGACAATATTGTAAGAGATGAAGCTGCACTTTCCCCAAGTCAGGAACATTTTATTTAAACTACCATCTGTGTGTGTGTGTGTGTGTGTGCGCGTGTGTAATTCAATGAAAACAAAGCAACCAAACAGCATTGCAGATTGTGTTATCAATGAAGGTGGAAGTTGAACCATTTAACATTACCATTTTAAACATTCTCTGTTTGATCAATCACTTACAGTGCAATCCTAACCTGCCAGCCAGGATGCATGGCCCACACTGTATCCAGCTCAGGTTAAGAGCAGGCTGGAGGTCATCTCAGGGTAAGGGGATATTTTTTTTCCTTACCCCGAGTAATGCCCCAGCCTGCTTATGGGGCTATTTTGCTGACACACAACCAAGAACCTTGTGTAGGGTTGCCTGACCTGGGAGTGGGCGTTAGGATACAGCATGTGCTGTCACTACCGATCCCACTCCCTCCTGGGCCCAGTCCGCCCTGTTCTACCTTCCCCTGCCCAGCAATGCCCCCTCTCTGCCCAAAACACCCTCTCTCATCCCCGAGCTGCCTGGCACATGCTTACCTCTGCCAGACAGTGCAGAGATTGGATCCAGTGCCAGCAGGCTGGCACATGTCTTTGGGCTGGTGCTGCTGGTTCCCAAGTAGCAACTCCCAAGAGCTGGCATAGGGCGGCATACGCTGGCTCAACTCCATGTTTGGATTGGACTACCCATTAGATTCTATACACACATACAACCAGTTACTTCCAAATCCTGGAGGCCTGAGTTATTGCTTGCATGCTTCAAATCCAAAATATGAATGAGATTTGAGATCATGAGGAACAGAATTTGCATTCATTTAAGTGAGTGGACATGAATAATACAATAGCTCTCTTTCTGCTTCCAAGTAAGGCCAACCCAGGGCTGAGTCTGGCAACTATGTTATAATGATACTTGGAGGTCTTCTCTACATACAAAGCAGTTAAAGAGGCAAAAAGTATATAAGAGTTGAGAAGTGGTGAGCAAGACGACTGGTGCCTTTGCCATCCTTCTTGACAATAGTATTTATTTAATGTGTTGATGTACATGCTGCATCATTGACCCTCAGACCAGCTAATAATGCATATGTATTGCATATATATCCATGCCTTGGTGATATCAAGACTTGATTATTGTAACATACTGTATGTGGGGCTGCCATTGAGAACTGTTTGGCAATTGCAGCTAATGCAGAATGTGGAGGCCTGGGTAGACTCTGTCGGACTACTGCTCTGGCAGCTTTTGGATGCCAGTTCATTACTGACCCAATGCTGGTTCTCACCTTTAAAGCCCTTTATGGCTCAAGTCCAGGATACTTGACTGGCCGCCTTGTTCCATACTTTCTGGCTTACCCCCTAGGGTCATCTGATGGGTTCCTCCTGCATGTGCCATCCCTAATGGAGATTAGGGGGCAGCAGCAAGAAGTACTGCAAGAAGTACAGCAAGGGGTACTTCCCTGATAAACCCCTAACTGTGGAATTCCCCCCTTCTGATTTGAGAGGAGCAACCTTTTGATGAGGCCTAAAGAACCTTCCTTTTTCATTTGGCTTTTTGATGCCATGTTGAATTGGACTAGGTGGTTATATTGTAATTCTTGATTACTGATTATTTTACTGATGGTTTTATGCCACTGCTTGATATTGGCTTTATGATGCTGTGTTGTTTTATGTTTCTGCTATTTTGGGCTGCTGCTGGATTGCCATTTTATCGCTTGTCAATGCTGTACTTTTATATTGTGTTTATGCTATTTTGTTACTGTATTATTACCACTCAACCGTTTTGCATGGCTGCTTAGATTATTTACCAGGGATGTGCTCCAGTCACTGTGCCCAAGTTGCGAGTCGAGTCACAAGTTGCTGACCCCCTGACTCGACTACGATTCAAGCGTTCGGCTGTCATGACCTGAGCCACTTATAGCAGGGGTGTCAAACTCGTTTCATACAGCAGGCCGAATAGCATTTATGACACCTGCTGAGGGCCGGAAGTGATGTCATTAGGCAGGAAGAGAAGTCATTAAACAGGTCATAACCAGAAACAAGCACTTTTTCTGACTTAGGAACATATTAGCTGCAAATGACAGAAGAGAAAATTCACAAATCTTGATCCTATTTCAAGATATAGCTGAGCCCAATTATCATGTGGGCTGCCCTTTCAGCATAACACCTCAGCACGGCTTAGCAGCTGAGAGTCTGAGGGCCGAATAAAAAGCTTCTGTGGACCACATCTGGCCCCCAGGCCTTGACTTATAGAGTCATTTTGACTCATGTCTTGAGTCATTATGAGAAGCGAGTCGAAGCATGACTCAGGAATGACTCCACAGAAAAAGGGAAGTGCTACTGTGTGTCTGTGTGTGGAGGTGTCAGAGTTCTCCCCCCTGTTTTCACTGCCTTTTTTGCTCCCTCCCTGTGTTACCAAAAAGGGCTGTTTTATTTAGGGTAATTAGTATATTAGCCTTTTGGAAACTTTTAGGATCGCAGGCTGGATAGCAAGACAGCGTAAAGCAAAGAAATCCCTTGTTTAGCTTAAAGAGGAAACTGGGAGAAAGATAACTTTCAATCAAAGATTATATTTTTATTACAAAACACACAAAGGTAAACATAATGCACATTTCTTGGTTCTAGTACTTGAAAAATGTACCTAGTTTTTATGGTGGTTGCATGTGCTATGTATTTGGTGCATCCAAAAGGAATTCAGAAACGGATAGGTTGTACGGAAGTATTTTAGGGGTTCCTTAATCTGCTAAACCCAGTTTGCTAACTAAAGATGGGGAAGAAGGGAGGAATAGATAGGGAAGAAGGGAAAGAGTTTTAGACGCAAGATATATTTACCTGTCCCAGGGAGCAGTTGGATGGGAAAGAGTCCTGGGAAGGACCACTCCCTTGGGAGGGCAGCCAGAGAGAGAGAGCCATGTGCTCGGAGCCTCACTCTTAAAGGGTTGTGGCTGACCTAGAATGACCCGGATGTGTCCTAGTGCTAGTCTAGATGCGCATGCTCAGTACACACAATGGTACACGTGGAGTATGTAAGAAAGACATGATGAACCGGAAGTCAGCTTACCAGCCAGGCTGACCTTCTGGGGGAGGGAGGCAATTTGCATAAGGTGCTTAAGAGTGATAAAGCTGCAACAAAAGAACAATAGACTTCTTTCTCCGGAGGTGCATGCTTGTTTTGCATAATCAGGAGACATTCCTTGACTGGAGGAGGGGATGTAATTACCCTGAGCCCTGCAAACTTGTGACTTCCACCAGGGCCTTGGACTGGGGGGAAGGGTGCCCTGTATTCTGAGGTTTGACCTGCATGAGTTACAAAATCACAACTTGGAAGGGAAAAGGAGATTTTCACGTAACACTTGGGCTTGTATCCAGCCATTTGTTCCTATCACAAGAACCCCCTTCCCCATCCATTGGGCTCCTTTTTTACCCTCCCTTGTCCAGAAAAAAATTGAGCCATCCATTGGTCCAATTGTCCATCCTAGATCACCAAGAGAGCTCCCTCCCCTTTGTCCTGGCTGCTCCTGCCTTCGTCAGGTTCCTCCCTGCAAACTAAACTAAACCCTTAAACCTCCCTCCTCCCCTCCATCCCCCCAGCCCCCCGTCTTCTGGAAACAACCTAGCCTCCTCCCACAACATCTTCTGCCACTGTCCTTCTGAATGCTTGCTTCCAGATTGGCCACAAGGTCTTTGGATGCAGAGGTGGCAAAAAAAAAAAAAAATTAAGCAAGCAAGCACACACACACAAAACAGAGTTGCAACCACACACAGAAAGCGGGTCATTACTCAAGTCAATTCAAGTCATGACTCATTTCCAAGTCCCTGGCCCTGAGTAGCAAGTTGTGTCCGTGACATCCATGACTCAAGTTAACATGAGTTGTGAAAAACCAGCATTTTCATGACATGATTTGAGTTGTCACGACTAGGATACGCATCCCTGATATTTATAATTTAACGTATTGGTGTTTAATTATTTTTTGGAATTTATTTTATTGTTATTATATTTATTCTTTGTTTGTAAGCCACTTACAAAAGAGGACTTACCTCTGAGTAGACATGCCTAGGACTGCACTGAAATTAAAGAAAAATTTACTACAACTTAGAAACTAAGAGGTAGAAGCAATGTTAAGGAAAGCATATCTAAACAATACCATTTACATGCTCCCTCAATGAGGAATGTGTGAGTGCTTACCAGTCCTCTCAGAGCATTGCTGTTGAGAAGACCCTTTCTCATGTTCCTGTCTTCCAAGGCAAGGAACACAAAGTAGGTTTCCCCTCAATTACTATGGTGTTGTATACATTTGTATAGAAGGAAATAAGGGGGTAAGCTTCCTGATACAGCATGCATCTATTTGGCATGGCTGCACAGCGGAGGGTGGAAAAGGATAGGATTGTGCTCTAAGTTGTATAGGATTGTGTCTAAGGGTAGGATTGTGCTCTAAGAGGACTTTAGTTAGAGAAATGAGCAAGACCTAGTCCTACTTTGCCTAAATCTCTGCTCCTGGGTATGGTATCGCATGGTTGCAGGCACATCTCACCAAGCCTGCATGATTTCTGCCGCTAATCTAGTAGTCCTTTAGAGACCAAAATGAGGGCAGAACTGCCCTTCTACAAATGTATCAAAAGGACTAGATGTAAATGTTATTGATTGATTGATGTCTGTGATTTAGAGCCCAAACCTGGGTTCAACATGCCGGCTTACTGTCTGCACGCACTGCCGCAAATGTGTCATAAGGCACGTTTGCGAGGCTTACTGCAGGGCGAGCACCAGTGCTAGCCTAGCGCTGGCCAATACTGGGCTAGCGCAGGGTGGGCACCCAGTCTCTGCCGTTTGATGGTCACTGCCAAGCCGCGGTAAGGTAAGCAGGAGCAGGGGGAGGCTGGGAGGAGGTGTGCCTGGGAGGGAGGATGCAGGGAGAGGTCAGAGAGGAGGCGTGCCAGGGGAGGGAATGGGGAGGGAGGGAGGCAGTTCTGGTGGAGCTTTGCTCCACTGGATCCAGAGTGTTTGTGTGGGGCTTGGTGCTTACATGAACACTCTTTCGTGTGGGGCTTGGTGCCTACACGAACACCTAAAGGTTGGCGGTGAATCGAGTAGCCCCATTGCAGGGCTACTTCCCTTACCCTTCCCATTACGGGGCTACTTCCCTTACCCTTCCCTTCCTTACCCTTCCCTTACCCAGGAGAAGGGGACAAAAGTCCCCTTCTCCCAAGGTGCTGCCCATGGCTGCCGTGGGTGTAGTGGATGCGGCGGCAGCCGTTTTTGGTGCTGCCGCAGCTGCATGCCATGGGAGCACAGGATTGGGCTGTCCATTGGCTGCAGTTCTAAAACTGCTTGCAATATAACTTGCCTGGTTTTTCACACTTTTTTGCTTGCCAGGTTTACATGTTTTGTATGAATATAACAAGGAATGCTCTCTACAGTGCGTGGATTGAACTGTCAATAAATGATGTCATTGTTTAGATCTTGTCCCTGTTGAAGGATTCAGCTTAAAACTTGTTTTCTTTAATTTAATCATTTAGGGTAACTGAATTTTTTGTTCTTCTGTTGGAAACTGACCCTTCCTTATTCTGAGTTCTTAGCAAAATGGTCTGGGATGACCACAGCTTGTGCAACTGTCCTAGTATTTGAAATGCATGCACTAACCTCTTTTCGCCTGCAAAGATTTTATTTAATTTCAGTCTTTCCAGTTAATGGCATTAAGGCACATTTTATGTTTAGATTTGCATTTCTATATTAAGTGGGACATCTGGCATTTCTCAAAATCTTTTTCACAATGTTATGTACATTTGAAAATGTTGTTTTCCTAATCATCTTGGTTTTTAGAAAGGTTTTTAATATGGTTCTTTAAAAAAATCAAAATATGTAGTAGGGATTAATTCAAATGTGTATTAGAAGAGCAAAGAAATCACTGAGACAAGACTAATCATCATTTAGATTATCAGGAGAAGATGATTAAAAAACAAAGGATTGTATGACAAGTTATGTTGATGCCGTATTTGTGTAGCCAAATGTTTTCGCTTTATAGATGAAAAATCCTAAGCAGCTTACAGTGAGACAAAATAATCATTCAAATTACAAACTTAAGAATTTTGAATTACATACTTCATCAAGTTGAGTCTATTTTAACTTGGAATGTACAGTGAGTGATTCAGTGCTCTTGAAGCACTGTGCCTAATAATTCCAGAAAAAGTGAAATATTATTAAAGTTAATGTAAAGCAGAAAACTCCAAATAATAAACATTCTTTTTAGCAAATATGTGCACTCACTAAAAGCTTCTGTCACTCAAAAATGGACAGAAATGCCTAAGTGAAAACAGGATCTTTTTCTCCTGCTTAAGTTTGTACTCATTTAAAAAGAATTTGCATAACAATCAGTATTTTTTTAAAAAGGGTTATGAAAGTCCAACTGGCCCTTCTCCAGCCCCCTCCCCTCTGCTACAACTGATTAGAAAAGAAATTATTATCATTCTTTATTTTGTTAAAAATGTTGATTTGATGAGAAAATGAATGTATTTTGGAATGAAGGTCATAATCCTTGTGCTTGGTAACAACGCTTTTGTGTTTGCTTGTTTAGCTAAGTATTCAAAGTAATACCCGATGCAACATTTTTAGTAGTAAATACTTGGCTCAGAATGATACCTTGGTAAGAATGACAGATCTCCACATTTGTTTTCCTGTGTGATCTTCAGATTTGCTACATTCATGCTTCATGTATTTTCAAACCACTGAGAGAAGTGTGTATTATTTTCCTCTTCTCTTTGGCCACGTTATGTATAAATGTTGTTGTTCTATACAGTATGGGGATGCTTCCTGCTTTTATCTGGTGAACACATCACCCCTGGCAAACTCTCATTTTCACTGTATCCTGCCACACAATCATGTGTTGTTGTGCAGATAATTGGAATGGTGCCAGGTGCCAGATTCTGAAGGGCTGAATCTGAGGTTCTATAAGTCCTACAAAAACAGGCCCCACTTATTCAGGCAATGTAGAAGAACTGAGAAGCAATATTTTTTCCATTTCATCCTTCCCTGTTGAATTTCCCAGACTCCAAGCCCAGTCTTTGAATCAACCAAGAACACTTCTGGGTATGGTGGTTGCTTCTGCTTATAGACAGACCGCCAGTCACTTGCTGCTTTTGAGTCAGGACTTCCTTTGACCCCTCATCCTTGGCCTGAATACACACTTGATCAAGGCTGTTGTCTGACAAACCTTTTTATTTATTTTTATTTGACACTTTATTTGACACTTTGCCTGCAGAGCACAACCCAAACTAGTACCATGACTGAAAGCAGGACTGATGGCAAGAGACCTCTGCTTTCACGGGCCATGAGGAAAGTCACATATTTGATTGTCACACACACACACACACACACACACACACACACACACACACACTCCTTTAGTGAATTCTCTGCCTATCTGCTTTGCAGTCGTCATGAGTGTGCATCTGAACTACTGATGCTGTAAGCGGTACCCACATTCCAGCTGCTACCCAACTATCACTGTGCCAAGCCAGTGGTAACCACCCATGTCGCATTTCTTTTCCAGCTTTCTTCCCTTTGCTCATTGACTGCAACCTAATGTCCCTTTGCCAGTGCAGGCTGAAGAGGCATCCTTTGTGGAACACACTGCACTGTGCCCCTATAAGAACATAAGAAGAGCCCTGCTGGATAAGGCCAAAGGCCCATCTAATCCAGGTTCCTGTATCTCAGTGGCCCACCAGATGCCTCAGGGAGCACACAAGACACCTTCATCCTGGTGCCACCCCCTTGCATTTTTAGATAACCTGATTCTAAAGCCAGGAAGTTGCACATACCCACTATGGATTGTAACCTGTGATGGGCTTTTCCTCCAGAAATCTGTCTAGTCCCCTTATAAAGGCATCTAGGCCAGACACCATCACCACATCTTGTGGCAAGGAATTCCAGACTAATTGCATGCTGGGTCAAGAAATATTTTATCTGTTCTAACTCTCCAGACACTCAATTTTAGTTGATGTCCCCTGGTTCTGGAATTGGAATATGCATTAATATTAGTCCTGTTGGAATATGCATTAATACTATATTTGTTGTATCTGTGTGGGTGTATGACTTCCTCATATATCTCCCTGTGATTTAGGGTTAGGAGAGCCTAACCTTATGAGGAGGCTATGAACTGAAATGCTAGCATGCAAAGATCAAATCTTCAGGTAGCAGTTAGGTATCTTTCTTAGGCATTTGTCACAAGAAGCTTCCTGCATTCTGAATTTCCTTTGTTTGCCTAGTTTCATTCTATTCAGTTCCTCTACTACATTCATTGTCTCCTCTCTTACTTTGGAATTCCTTCTTAAAACCCACCTTCCCATGAAGCCTTTGGCACAATGCCGCAGTCCCCGTTCCCTGCTATAACTAAGCTCAGTTGAACTGAAGCTTTCACACTTTCTTCTCCATTTATGCTCTCTCCATCTCCCTCCCTTTTTTGTCTCTTGTGCCAATATCTGGATTGTATGCCCCTCAGGGCAGAGACCTGCCCTCTCATTCTCTGAAAAGCATCATGTAAATACATCTTAATATAAGTAACAAATAATAGTAATACTTGGGACCCTAACCCAGCATCCTTCCTTATGTCAATGGCCACTTTGACAGCTCAATGTAACTTATACCATGCCCATACAAGCCTCTTGTTGTTCATTCATTCAACCACTCTGCATGCTCAGATCAACATGCTATTCAGGAGCAATTAAATGGGACACAAATGAAAGTACCTGTCTGTCTCAAATTAGGCTTTTACGCATAATGACAAGGAAAAATCCATGTTGCTTCTTCAACACATTGAGCTTTTTTTTATCACCGGGTCACATTTGAGGGGGGAAAAAATGTACTAAACATGCAAATATCAGATAAATACAGTTATGTAATAATTTCTTTCAAGTATGAAGAATCTAAGTTGACACAAATATAGAGCCCGTGGATTTTGACCTTATTTAAAGTTTATTATCTTGGCAGATTTTTAATAGGATGTCACTGTTCTCATGTACAGTGGAATGTGTTAGGTAAGAGATAAATTAAAAGGTCTGTGTACATTGAAATGTACATTTATCTTTCATTTCACATTTCTTGCTTCCTTCCTTCTCTTCTCTGATGTGATATTGACCTGATTTCAATCAAATTCCATTCCATGTTTACAATTACTGCTTCAAGAACAGAATCTGTTCCTGTTTGGGGGGGGGGGGGAGGAATCAGCCAAAAGGAAAGATTCTGAAATTCATCATTCCCAGACATCCCAGTTGCTTTCCCAAAATTGAATGTGGACGTGCCTGCGGTTTGGTGAGGACCACGTATCTCCTCTGTTTTTCTATTTGTTGTCTCTAGCAGTTCATCACTGTTGCCTCCACTAGCACTGAACTGTGCATGCATCTCTGTTGACAGTGGTGCAATACCCTGCACGCCTCGGCAATAATTGTTTTCAGTGTGCTTCAGCAGTTTACCCTCCATTTGTACAAGCACCATGTTTAGTAGATGTTGAGACTCTGCCCTGCAGGAGTCATTTGAACTGGAGATTGCTAGATGTGTCAAAATCATGTGTCTTGTTAGTGGGCCATAGCCTTTTCTTTCAACAAAGTGTACTCTCTTACTATATTCATGGGCTGTTCATCCATCTGGTCATACTTCACATAGATTATCCAAAGCTTACTTTTTGCATACATTTGGTACAAATGCTTGTTGAATAAGAGTTAACTAGCCCAATCCTGAGTGTGGGGTTCCCATGGCTGCTGCGGCATCCAGTGTGCCCTAGGCAGCCAGCGCCACCTCCTTGGGAGAAGAGGACATTTGACTCCTTCCCCAGATTATCAAAGAGCCTTGCAATGGGGCTACTCGATTCTATGGCAGCTCTGGAGCTGCCGCAGAATTGGAGAGCTCTGTGTCAGGCCACAGGGCTCCATGTCAGCTGAGCTCCAGCAGTCCTGCCCTCCTCCTGCCCTGCTCCCTCCCCCAGCACACCTCACCCTATGCCCCCACCTACCTCTCTGCCGCCTAGCGGTTTGAGTGACGGCGGAGCATGGGCTTTCCATCAGTGCCAGCCCAGCGCCAGCTGGTGTTGGGCTAGCTCTGGCGCTGGGCTGGTGCCGAGGGCTCGCAAAATGCTTTACTGCACATTTGCAACAGTGCGCACCAGCTGTGAGCCAGTGTGCACTGTTAAGGACTGGTCTCAACGTCAGCAACAATTGTCGGTCGTGTTGTGTTACGACTCACTGCTGAGGAACTTAGAACCTAAAAGTTGATGACATTGTTATGAGATACTGGCCCAAATCCTAACCGACTTTCCAGCACTGGCATAGCTTTGCCAGTAGCACATGTGCTGCATCATGAAGTTGGGGGGGGGGACACTCAAGGAGGCCTCCTCGAAGTATGGGAACATTTGTTCCCTTACCTCGGAGCTGCATTGCCCTTATGTCGGTGCTGGAAAGTGGGTTAGGATTGCACCCACTGAACCATAATTTTTTTTGTAGTTGTGTTGTTATACCAGTATCTATGAGTATACTACGAGTATAGTATCTTCAGATACAGCAGGACAAAGGTCCATTATTAAAGGCAAGTCTTAAATGCAAGCATGAACTTTGCTTTATTGGAGGAGATGATGTTGATGATTAATTTCAAGTGCAAGTATTAGTCAGCTACGTAAGAAAAAAAACATCATAGGCATCCTTAATATGTATTCTTTAAATTCCCCTGGGGGCTGGGGATAAGAATAGGCCCTCAGTTTGGCTGTACTTGTCGTAAGAGGCGACTGAACAGCCACCGGGTAGTTGGGACTCGTCAGCCTGGGAAGGCAGCTCATCTGAGAGAAGGAAAACTCTGATCCCAAATCTCCACTGCCTTGTGGCTACATCCAGTTATGGAAAAGGCTTCAGGAGTCAACCTCGAGGCAAAATCCGGAGCCGGAGTCCCTGAGGCAGTTCATGGCTGAACACAGTCACGTTCTGGCAACTCCTGCGACGCCGCTGGAACCAACCGTATTGGCCTCTGCCTTTCCATTGGACCATTTCAGCGACGTGGACAGGGGGGATTTGCTGCATGGGTAACAGCCTATCCTCCATACCTACTTTACCCAGGCTTCGCGCACTGGGTAAAGTAAAATGGACACTCTGTTCCAGAACCATGATTCAGAGTGTGACACCATAGTCTTCCGAGACTGAAGGATGCCAACAACAAAATTCTTTAAAGTTTCAGCTTCTTTTGATTTTTTTCTGCAGTTCCAAAGCTACACTGTACACACTTGCCTGGGAGTAAGTCTCCTTGAACACAGTGGGACTTCTGAAGAGCCATGCATCAGATTCTGTTAAAAATACACATATTTATACTTACAAGATACTTTTGAATCATGAATATTTTCAAAATTGACTTATGGTCCAATCCTGTGTCAGGGAAACACTGCATACCGCCAAGTATGCCAGTGCAAAGACAGCTTGCCATCATGGAAGCCCCTTTGCCAGCAGCATCGGCACGGATGCCACTGCAGCAGCTAGAAAGCCAGACAACAACTGGCAATGGAGTGCAGACCGGTTGCCAGTACAACTCCTTCAGCTAAGAAGCAGGTAAAGGGCCAAGAGCAGAGCGGACCATGGGCGGGGCAAAGCGTAGTTGATGGCTGCTGGATCCTGAACCCTCTTCCTGAGATGGACATTCCCCCATGGCTCTTCAGCACTGCGCCAGCAACCAAGCTGGTATAGCTCTGAGGAGTCCCATAGGGCCTATGATGAGGCAGAGCCTTCTCACCTCCTTCAGCTGGCCTTTTCACTGGGATGGTGCACTGGAGGCAAGGGCCACACTTCCAGCAGCCCAGCACAGCAGCCACATAGAACTGGGCTGTAAATTGTCTTCTCAGACTAATTTAGCCCAGATCTACTACATTGGATTCTGTTTTCATATTTTACAATTTATGACCACTTTTTTGCTTTTCTCTCTTGCCCTTCCCTTATTTCTTCTATATTGCCAGTCTTTCCGATTCCCCTTTTCCTCATTTCTTTAAAAAATGATTAAAAGTGTTAAAAGAATATAACGGGTGGTACCCCTTGTGAAGTCCACCTTAGGGTCAACCCATGGTTAAATTTTCTGATCCGTCTGTTGAAGATCAGTTGTTTTCTAATACTAGACAAACTATTGGTTAGGTTAGGAAGGACTTTCTTCTTCAGTTAGAATAGTGATTCAGTGACTTGTTACATTGCCTTTAAAGAAATTGAAAAAATTAGTTTCTTAAGACAAGAATTTCTGTTACTGAATATTTTCTTTTTCCTTCACTAAGGTGCATCTTCACCATGCACCTTAATGTCTTGTTCTCAAGGTCATCTTCATAGAATGGATAAAAGAATAGGCAAAGTCTTCCCTTCTATAGCAGATATAACACAGTGCCATGAATATGTCTACTTGGAAGACTGTCATCCTTGACAACATACTAGTTTCTAACTTTCCACTTCACATCAATCACTGAAATATAATCTTGAGTAAGTTGTGCAAAACCAACAAGTTGATGAGTAAAATACAATTTCATAAACACAACGAGCAACAAATACACAGGATAAAATACGAGTTTTATATTCCCTTGAGTTTGAAATACAATTAATTTACTTCATTATAATACAAGATGCTGTCACTTTGTGTACTGGAAGTATGTGTTCAGTGTAACAACAGTATATTATTACATCATTTAGGAACAAAAGACATGATTGGGTGGAATGCCCTATTCTGTAACAAATTAGAATCAGTGATGAGGTTAAGTGTGGAAATATACTTTGTAGGTTTCAGAAGGGGCTCTTGAATGATTGGCTTGTTTCACTTTCAAGAGCTCTAAGTAAAATTTGTCAGTTATTAATGTGTGGTAGTCCATATTGTAATGTACATCTATTTTCAGACAATCCTAATTAGAAACATATTGGAAATTTCAGTTTATAGTTCTTAAATTAAGTCAGTTGTACCCAAAGTGACTTCTTAAAACACTGTCAACTTGCTGGCTTTCAGTCTGTCCCCTGTTGGGTTCATTGACAGTGTTAAAGCCTAGTCAGACGTACCTTGAAGCACACAACCCAATGGGCATGTTGTTGATTTTCTAAACAGTGACTTGAGGGAGGCACAAAAGAGAGTGGAGTTATGGTAGAATGGATTGGTTGGAGGGCCTTAGAGCTTTGCCACCACCATTGTTTCAATCCTGATCACATTCTATTTTTTAAACTGGGAAAAAAAATCTTGCACTGACTTTCAGTGGAAGATGTCTTCAGTTTAAAATAGCATGTGGGCAGAACAGGACTGAGAGCAGGTTTACAATGGGTGAACACCCATTTCACAATGGGTCCCAAACTCTCTCAGTCACCTGTCATGGTTCTGCTCTCTTTCACATTCACTACTAGTCAGTAGCGTCACTAGGATTGGTGTCACACAGTGCGGCAACTCAAGAAGTCACCCTCATGGACCTTAATGCTGGATTTTTTTGGGTAGTGGGAGGGCACAGAGCCTGCGCACCCAACCCAGTGGCTATTTCAAAGGAGTGACTGCCTAGGTCTACTAGGCAGGTAGACCTAGGCTCTGCAGCCTCAAACTAGGATGCCAGGTCTACTGAATGGTTAGACCTGGGCCCTGAAGCTTTTGGTGTTACTCAGTGCGATCCACATCTCTCACACTGCTTTAGTGACACTCCTGGTCATTAGGCAATGTTGTATGCTTAGAGGTACATCTATTCCTGGCATTTTGTCTGTTGCTTAGAGGCATGCCTATTTCTAGGAAGGAAGAGGATTTTTTCGTAACAAAAATGAAAAGGAAGGGGGTCCATTCATTTCAGTCATTTCCAATAAAGGAATGGATGCCATCAAATGAACTCAGAATGATTATATATTATGTTGTTTCATTCATGTATTTCATTTCTCATTCATTTTCACCCTGCAGCCCAGAATAGGTCAGATGGATGTTACAGGTAAGGGAGAGGAAAAGCAGGGAAACTTTCAGTCAAACTGGCAAGGAGCCAGACATTTGTAGACCTCTGTTAAAAAGGGAGATGATGGCTGTGTGAGATTTGCAGGGTCCTCAGTTTCTCCATTCTTTGTCTTCTGCAAGAACAGTCTCCAGTCAAATACCTTTTAGCATTTTCAATACATCTCTCGCTTTTTCCATCCCTTTTAATATTTCCTATAGAACAGGGTCCCTTTTTTCCTATCTGCCTGAAATGTGGCTGGTCTGATCGCTTTGAAATGCCTAAAAATGTAACAGGTTGATGGAAAACAAGTGTAGAAGTGAACAGAAAACCAGCTGAATTTCCTCTTGGAAGCAATGGGAAATGAAAACAATGTACCTGTATGCTTATAAAAATGGAAGACCTGTTCACAGGAGCATTTGGGCACATGGTAGCAATGGAAAGAGCTTGTGTGTGTTTCTTTCCCGTTCGAAACAAGCAGCTGTGTAATCATGTGTTGCCAAACGCAGAACTGCACCTTTCACCACGTCATTTTATCTTTCCTATCTGTCCCAGCCATAGAATGAATGAATGAATGAATGAATGAATGAATGAATGAATGGGCAAGCTGGCTCACCTTGCAAACATTGGCATGCTTTGCCTTTTAATTATATCGATTTCTTCAAGTGTATTTTCTTCCTACCCTAGAAGATGCAAACGTATGCCTGTTTTCTAGCATTCTCTCCCTAGCCCCTTTTCTGAGCAGTGATATGAAGATTTGTTTGATAGAAATAACTATCTCCTCTGTGAATAAATTACACTTTCCATTTCTTAGAGGTCACATTCTCCAATCCTTTTTGCTGACCTGCTCCTCTACTTGCACTTGAAATATTCCGATTTATCTTGGACAATCTGCTTTTCATTTTCTCCCCTTAATTTTCTTATCATTTTTCGCACACTCTCTTAACTTCCTTCTGTAATCTTCTCAGTTTGCCTCTATGGGCTGATGTTTTATGCCTTGCATTTTCCTCTCTCTTCCCTTGATTACTTGCTGGCCTTCCGTGATGATCTTCATTGACTTTGTCTTACTCTTTGTACGTTTATTGATAGCACGTATAAACCACAGACATACATTAATTCACCTCATCAACTTATTTTTTCATATATTACGGGACTAAAGGAACCTCGGGACTAAGAAAGTGTGACTAACAGTGCAATCTTATGTGTGGGTCCAGTCAAATTCATTTGAATTTACGACCGAGTAAGTTCAGCGGAAAGTACGCCATTTAACAACCATTCTCTTAACGACAGACCGCATATATGATGGTGGTCAAAGCACAATAAAGATGCTCTTAATGAGGCAATCATGTCTCCCATAGCCTGCAGCAGAGGGTCTGTTTACACAAAAGAGAGGCTCTTAATGAAAAGTAGAGGCAATTATCTCCTGTAGCCTGTGCAGCCAGCTAGTGTCTGTTTACACAATAGATGGGATTAAATGGTCACTTAATGACCTAATTGCATAACAAAGGAGATTGGAGAGCATATCTCCATTGTTAAGTGGTGTACACCTGCATGCATAGGATTGCAGGTTTGAACTAATTGCTTACTTTATACCAGTGGTTCTCACACTTTTAGCACTGGGACCCACTTTTTAGAATGGTTATACTCCATCTTTCTCTTTAAAATGCTCAAGGTGGCATTTAACAACATTTGGCATTTGACACCATTTGAAAATAGTAACAGTAACAATAAATTCATAACAATCTAAAGCAGGGGTGTCAAACATAAGGCCTATGGTATGAATGTGATCCCTGGAAGCAATTTATCTGGCCCATTATAATTGAACTCTCTCATATCTTGAAAATATGAACAAGATTTGCACATTTTCTCTTTTTTTTCGTTTGCAACTAATGAGTTTCTGTTTGAGAACAAAGAGCTTATTTCTGGCCATCATCTTCTTAATGATGTCACTTTCTGCTTAATGATGTCACTTCCAGCCCTCAGCAAGCACCATGAATGCTAACTTCAGCCCTCTGTATGAAATGAGTTTGACACCCCTGATCCAAAGAAATGAGACACCAAATAAAATTATTGCCATAGGAAATCAGTCAATTTAAAACTATCACATTAACAGTTCCAATGACTGTTCTGAGATGGAAAGTCTTCACAAGTGAACAAACTGTCATCAGAGAGGGAGCAAGACAAGTCTTGCTAGGGACAGAGTTCCAAAAAGCCCATCTCTTGCATCCCAAAGCACCAGGCCTCAAGAGGTCAGTACAATGCTGAGATAGTTCCATCTTTGTGGGTTGGTAGGCTCATGGGAGAGAGATAGCTATTTGCATACCATGATCCTAATACATTTAGGTGACATCCTGTATGTATTTACCTGGGACTAAGTTATGTTATACTTAGTGAAACTTACTTCTGAATAGACAGGCATAGGATTGTGCTCTTAGAGATTCAAGGGTAATAGTCAGCGCTTATTCACTTATCTGTGGGTCAGGTCAACAGCCCCCCCCCCCCCGCACAACCCACTCCAGAGATGAGGGGAGCTCAGCTAATCCCAGCAGAGGCTGCTCATGTTTGTCTGCAGCCTCTGTCAGGCTCAGACCAAACCTAATAGTAAAAAAAAAGTGACTTCTGTTTTTTTTTAATAAAATCGGAAGTGATGTTTTAAATGCCTTATAAGGTATTAGGAGGCCCAGGGAAGTCACTGAATGTTTGTGGCAGAGCATATTTATTGGTCATACCACATGACTTTTTGTTATGCATATATGACATATACATGTGCCACCATGCATTTTCTACATTTTTTAAATGCACAAGCATAACTACATTTTTTTAGATGCACAAGCAACAAGATTGTGCATGAGGTGATAACTAATGACAGGCTCTCATTACTTAAGGGTAGCACAAAGTGATTAAATTTATCTCACCTTTGCGTACAGGTTGAGTGCTTGATATCTTGCCATGTGGCACAGTAGGCCAACAGGGATATGTGTATTCCTGAAGAATTGAGTATAGCTGTGCTTGTGGGCCATTTAAATCTTCAGAAGTAAAAGCACAGGGTCAGACTAGACAAGTAACAAGGTTAATCAGTTTGAATTAATGACTTTTGTTTTAATCTGGTTCAAAATAAAGCTGTGGCCAGAGGCCTTTAGCTTTACCTATATGTCAGTGTCAGGATGGTTGTTTCAGGATAGCTGGGAGAAGAGACGAGAGGGCACTCAGCAGTGGATAATTGGACTGATTGCAAAGTCATATGACCGGGTGGCCACGTCAAGCAGGCGTCTTGGAGGAAAACATCAAATTGTCCTTCTGGGATTCACATGCAGAGTGGGTATCTGAATGGAGGTTAGCCTTAAGTGCTTTCCAAATCATTGGTGAACTGGAGATGTTCATAGCTATAAAAACACAAGATAAAGGAGGACTTGAGTTTAGGATTAAATGTTATACTCTAAAGCAGCTTCAGTTGCCATCAATATAGCCAAATGATCTCTAACACAAGTGCTCACAGATCAAACTACTTTGAGTATAATTTAAGGGCTGGATTTTGCCTGTCTACTTTATTGGGTAGTTTTGCATTTTATTTTATTTATTTACAATATTTTCCCTAGCCTTTTAGTACAGGATTGCCAAGGCCAAGGGCTCTGAGAGGAATTTTATCAGTGGATACAGAGTTTTTTTTGGGCCCCTTTGCAAAGGGGGAGGGGTGAAACAGAGTGGGGCAGGGTAGTGATGGATGAGCAGAATGGGGCCAGGGAGGGGCAAAAGATAGGAGGAGGGTAGAGACAGCTGGAAAAGTCTTGGAGCCCAGGTTTACTCACCCATGTGGCATCAGTAGTGTCCCCAGCATCCCCAGTCATGGTAGTGTTCCCAGCATCCCGTGCGGGCAACAAGTCTGAGTAGATAGGAAAATGTAAGATCCTAGGAAATTTCTGGGCCCCCTCCTTTGGTTCCTGGGCCCCTTTTTTGACCCTGGACCCAGGTACAAATTACCCCCTTTACCCCCTTCTCCGAGGCTCTGGCCAAGGCAGTTTACATAATCTTACAAAATTATCCAAAACAATCACAAGATGAAACAACATTTTCTAGTAGGAAACCCATTATATTACCAAGAAAAAGCCTGGGAGAACAAAATCCTGTTTACCTGGTACCTAAGATGAGTTCTGTACAATCTATTACTTTTCCCTTTGTGTGTGTGTGTGTGTGTGTGTGTGTGTGTGTGTGTGTGTGTGTGTAAGGGAGTTTGGCTGCAATCCTATATGCACTTACCTGGGAGTAAGGCCCATTGAACTCAATGGGACTTACTTTTGAGTAAATGTGCATAGAATTGTGCTGTTGTACTCATGAATCAGCACACCCATCTCTATGAAAGCACCATAATTCATACTAATTTCCTTTATATTAACTTTTTTTTTTGGAGGTGGTGCCATTTCAGTTGTGGTCTAGATGGCAATATTTTTTAATGATGGTAGATTATGGCACCCTCTTGTGGCTGAATAATTGTAATTATAATTATAATAAATATTCTGGGTTGATATTTCTCAGTGGAGCCTGGATGGGGATTTATCTGTTAATGCTTGGATCACTAGAAAGCTCTCCACTCATTGTGTTAAATGTGTGTACGTGCATTTGTTTAAATGTATTCATTTTAAAATAAGACACATCAAATGTAGACTAGAAATTGTGCATATGCTGAGTGCGCAAAAGATACTACGCATGGAAAAACTGTATACCTATACAGATTAGCAATCAGTCCAGATGTCATGGAAAGGAGGTTTGAGAATGTATGGTCAGGGGAAACCAGAACCATGCCTTAGAGACCTGTTCCCATGCTGATACATTGTCAAATGTTGCTCCTACATTCCCTGACTGTACAGCATACAGCATGATGCATACAGCATTTATCTGTGCTGTGTGCCCAGCATTCTTTAACACAGAGAGCGTCTCATATTGTGTACAACTTTTGGTGCTGCAACCATACACTGTACTCATGGTTGATGAGACTTTCAGACACA
The DNA here is from genome assembly GCF_035046505.1 of Tiliqua scincoides. NCBI lineage: Eukaryota > Metazoa > Chordata > Lepidosauria > Squamata > Scincidae > Tiliqua > Tiliqua scincoides. The sequence goes on along the minus strand of NC_089824.1, from coordinate 36,176,240 downwards.
CTCCCAGTTCTCCCAACCATGCACTCTTCATCCTTCTCTCCGTAATGTCTGAAGAGGGCTTCTATACTTTACATGTCTACTGTACATGTATTTGAGCATGTATACTGTGCAGGCTCAAATTATGCATCTACAACGTAATGTGTGAAAGTTGACAACGTAATGTTTAAATAGCCCTTAGGTGGGAGAAAAAAACGGCCCACTAAATTCCAGTACAGAAAATATGCAACCACTACATCAAGATGACCCTGGGAGCTGCTGTGTCTGCTAGGTGCGGGTAGCTGATCCCTGGGGGATGACATATATGCCATGCACACAACGTGTAATTCAGAGGGGCCCTATCAGTCACAGTCATTTCGGGTGAGGGACATATTGCCTTTTAGTTGCCACAGAAATGACCCAGATCGGCCTTGGCTGATAGAGACTTACCGAATGGTCTGCTGAGGAAAAAGACGGGATAAAAAAATATTGAACCAGGAGCAGCACAAAACGAGGAAAGGAACGAAATGGACCCCATCGTGCCAGGCAACAGAAGTCGAAGAGTTAGGATGAAAAAGAAGAAACCAAACTGTATTAATCGAACTTCAATACCTCAAGGGACAAATGATTCTCATGCTTGAAAGAGATTTAACTCTCCCCAAACAGTAATCTCGCTCCTGCACAGCTAATGAAAATAAGAGGAAGCTATCAGCCAAGCAGGAGCAGTTTCCATCTTCTGAGCTCTATAGCCACTGAGAAACTGCAAACTTTAATTCTCTAGGCCTCCTGTAACTATATTATGCAAGTGTTCACATTTGGATGTTAACCTTTAAACCAACAGGGATTTTAAAAGGGACTATTTTTGAATGCTCCTGTTGGCTGCTATTTTTCTTCTGCAGGCATGGAGGCTAAATGGTTGCTGAAAGATCCTGTAGGTTTTTCTTGGCATAATTTGAATATTTATATATATATAGTCACACACACACATATGGAGTAACTTAAAAAATCTCCCTTGGAGTATCATATGAAGCTTATTCTGATATGGAAATCTGCAGGAAGCTAACTTCTAAATGTGTTGTTATTTTTAGGAAGCTGTAGTGGAAATGCGCAAGATCCCTTGAGGCCTAGAAAGCATGGGGTTAACACCAGGTCCTTAGATTGCAGTGAGCGTGCTGCCCAGCTGCAGCCACGTGGAGGCAAGGAGGCCCTCGGGGTTAAAATCAGCATCTGGAGAATGGAGAGTTGGTGGATGTGGGAGGAAGGTGGTTGGAGGGACTGGAAGGAAGTTGGAGAGACTGAGAGAGTGGAAGGAAGGAGCTTGGAAGAAAGAGGATAGACTGACTGAATGGTGACTGCTGGAACAGAATCTGCTGGAGATGCTGGAGACTGGATGCTGCTTCAGCTACCATGGCCAGGAGCTGCTGGGAACCAAGGTGCCGCTGCTGTAGGTGGAGAAGCTGCTGGCAGGAGAGTGGAGGAAGGAGGAGCTCTGCAGGCTGAACAGGCAAGCAACCCTACTGGTGGGGTCTAGCAGTGCTTTCTGCAGAATTAGGGCCATTGTTTGGGGAAGACGGGGAACTAATTAGCTCAAAGTGGGCATAAGTTCTCTAGATGAAGCTTGGACCAGGAATCTGGTAAAACAAAACCATTTATAGTATTTATCACTTTTTTCCCTTAACACCAATGGTATCATAAGTGCTTCTTGGAATGCGATAGGCATGCAGCTCTGGCAAAAGGAACATCATTTTATCAGGATTGGAATTTTGGAACAAGAAGTAATGAACTATGTAGTTGTGTCATCAAAAATTAAAGGACAGGAAGCATGTCTTCTATTTCTTACTTTCACTATTTATGCAAGTTTTGGTTCAGAATTCTATAGTTTCACAATCTCAATGGCAGCAGCAGGTCCATTTATTCAGGGTCCAATTGCAAAGAGGTCTAGCGCAGGCGCTGAGCCTTAGCGTCAGAGCTGGTTGCCATAAATGTGCTGTAAATGATGCTTATAGCATCTGGTGAATAGGGAGCACTGGTTCTGGGCCCGTGCAAGTCAGACGCTGGGCCCTGCACCAGCAGAAGGAGGACACGGGAGTTCAACTGCCAGATGGTTGTGTGGCCTCTGGGGAGTGGGACAAGGGCAGGGAGAGGGTGGGAAGCTGGGAGGTGGGTGGGATCCTGAACTCCATGCCGGTCTGGCCCAACATGGAGTCTCTCAAGTCTGTGCTGGCAAAATAGCTGGCACAGACTTGAGAAGCCCCATTGTGAGTCTTGGGGCTTTCCCTGGGAGAAGGGGACGAAAAGTCTTCTTCCCCCAAGGAAACCTCCATCTGCTTCCAGGCACCTGCTGCGTACAGTGGTAGCCATTTTAGCACTGCTGTTCCTCTGGGTGCTTGGACCTCAGGATTGGGCTCTCAGAGAGATGGACAAATTGGTGCCCAAGATGACCACAGTAGCATTAGATTTGTGAAACAGCTATCAAATGATGTGTTAGGAAGCAAATGCAATAATCTCTTTGCTTTAGAATAAATGAAGAACAATATTATTTGGACGGGCACTTCTGGTTGAAGACTAGAATGCTGCAAAATATACGTAGTTATAGAATATGTCACTCCAAGTACAGAGGGATCTTTGTATGATTTTATATTCTATATGATAATGCTAAGTCAGTTTTAAAAGTGACAGGTCAACAGTTCCGAAGCTCCTGTGTCAGAATTCCTGTTCCCTTTCTATGTTTTCCAGTTACATAAATACTGGGGAAAGTGTTTGAATATAGAAAAGACACACCACACACAGCCACGCAGAAGTCCATCTCATGGATAAGTTGAGAGCATGGTTTAAACAGAATCGTAGAATTTGCTCTGATCAATGAATAAGTCGGGGTTGTATGAAATTCTTTGAAAACAACTTACCAGTAATTGTTCTGAGCAAGCAACAGAACACCAAAAAGAAAAAAATAGCCATTTTACTTTCTTCTTCAAAAAGAAAGGTGCTTATGAGTGTTGCAGCCTTTGTGAGGGTTACAGTACTTCCGGAGCAGGGCCCGCATAAAGACTACAATTTGGAGTAAATTTTGGAGAAGATGAAATGGCTACCTTTTTTAAGACTGCTTTCTGTTGCTGCCCCAGGACAATTACTGGTAAGTCAAACTGCTTTATTGTTTTTATCCCCACCCCCTTGCACCCCACTTCTAAACCCAGTCCCCCCACCTCACCAAGCAGCTGCTTTTAGAAGGTTTTTGACCATGTATAAGTCAACCCATGTTTTCAGGGTCAAATTTAAGGCATTTTTTTTAAATTTATACACAAGTATATATGGTAAACCCTTTTTTTTCATAAGTTCAGTCCTTTCTCCTAACCTACCTATATTCATTTGCCCAAAGCTCTGAACAGAAACTACACACATAACAGCTTCTCATCTGTAGGGTTTGTAAGCATGTCTGTAGATCTTGCTTTTTCCAGGGTTCCTGGGTGCATGGGAAGAGTGTACACACATGCAACTGGTACTCATGTAGCCTCTGTTCAGACTTTCTGCTGAATCAGGGCCAGGAGTAAGTACTGCAGGCATGATCCTGTTGTCTCTTGCAGACATTCATTGAATTTGTGGGAGAGGACTATAGCCTAGTGACAAAGAATTCTGGATTCAGGTAGCACAAGTCATTATATAAAGTGTCTGGTTGTGATTTGCACATTCTTAGATATAGAAAAGTCACAAATAAATGATTTACTCATAGTGCTCAATTGCACAGAGAAACTGCTGGCAATGTTGATTCAAAGCTTGATTGTGGCTGCTGCCTATGTCCAGAGCTTCAAGTCACTTTTTTATTTATTTGATAAATTTTTACTTTGCCTTTCCTCCCACTACCAAAGCAGCTTACAAAAAAATGACCAATATAAAAGCAACATAGCAATAAAACAGCACAAAATTCCAAGGCAGCTGCACTAAAATCATACAAGAATCAGCAATAGATAAAAAGATAACATGGAGGTACATAAAAGCACAAAAAATAAAAGCAGCAACAAATAATAAAACAATAAAATTCAGCTTTCAAAGGTGGAAATAAAAGCAGACGGCACATTGAATTCCACCCCCCCCCAAATTATACAACAAGATCTGCACCACCTTGTTGAGCATGACACAAACTTCTCAATCCAACTAAAAATATATTTAGCCCCTAATGGAATGCTTCCAGGGCCAGGACAATTTGTAACTTGTAAAGGAGGGTGTTTCATAACTGCAGTGCCACTGCTGAGAAGACCGTACTCCTTGCTGCCATCCTTTGCACATCCTTTGGGCTTTGAATGCCCAAGAGGGAGATAAAGCAGGGTATAAATTTGTAAATAAATAATATCCCACTTTTCAAGAAAGAGTTCACAAAGAGGTTTACGCAGAAAATCCAATAAATGAATGGCTCCCTGTCCCAAAAGATCTCATGCTCTAAAATAGGGGTGTCCAAACATTTTGGCAAGAAGGCCACATCATCTCTCCAACACTGTGTTGGGGGCTGGGGGAAAAATAATGAATTTATGTTTAAAATTTGAATAAATTGACATAAATGAATATATTACAGATGGAACTTATATGAATGAATGGAGGTCTTGCAATAACTCAAGGCCTCTAAAAGGCCTTGCACAAAGCAAGGCTGACCTTTCCTTCGCTGCCGCTGCTACATCACAGACGTGAAACAGCAAATAGTGGAGGGAGCCCTCCTCCCACAGCTCATGTGAGAGGTTGAACAGTTGCCCTCATGCTGAGAGCGGTTAAGTCGGGCCAGTGCAGGCTCCAGCAAGTCTCTGGAGGACCAGAGGCTCATTGGCTCCCTGAGGGCCAGATTGGAAATCCCGGGGGGCTGCAAATGGCTCCCAGGCTGGGGTTTGGGCACCCCTGCTCTAAAAAGATGCAGAAGGAACATAAGCAAACAGCCACTAGAAAAGACACTGTGGGGTGAAGAAAGATACAGGTGGAGCCTATTTATCCGTGTTAGTTCCATTCCATGACTCGGTGTGATTAACAAAAAATGTGTTGTGCTAAATTCCATGTGTGTGTGTTGGCATCCTTCAGTCTCGGAAGACCATGGTGTCAGGCTCTGAATGGTGGTTCTGAAACAGAGTGTCCTCTCCAGTGCGCGAAGCCTGCGTAAAGTAGGTATGGAGGATAGGCTGTTACCCATGCAGCAAATCCCCCCTCTCCACGTCACTGAAATGGTCCAATGGAAAGGCAGAGGCCGATACGGTTGGTTCCAGCGGCGTCGCAGGAGTTGCCAGAACGTGACTGTGTTCAGCCATGAACTGCCTCAGGGACTCCGGCTCCGGATTTTGCCTCGAGGTTGACTCCTGAAGCCTTTTCCATAACTGGATGTAGCCACAAGGCAGTGGAGGTTTGGGATCAGAGTTTTCCTTCTCTCAGATGAGCTGCCTTCCCAGGCTATCGAGTCCCATCTACCCGGTGGCTGTTTAGTCACCTCTTACGACAAGTACAGCCAGACAGAGGGCCTATTCTTATCCCCAGCCCCCAGGGGGATAAGAACCATGTTTCAGCCATGAGAACAGCTGTACGGGGGCCCGGCAACGGCGGCAAACCCGTAGTAGTTACTGGCCGCCATCTTGGCGTCTTCACAGGACAGACATAGATTCCATAGAGTTATGCAAATACACTGCAGCCTGACACTTCCAGATGGAAGGAAACTAAGGCAGCTGTTATCAATCCCCTTCCCTCCATACTCAGCCCTCCCCATTGCCAGCTGTCCTGCTGAGCTTTTAAGAGTCCAGCCCTATGTGTTTCTACTCAGAAGTAAGCCCCATTGTAGTCAATTGGGCTTACTCCCAGGAAAGTGTGGAGAAGATTGTAGGCTAAATCCCATGCTTTGTTTGCTGGGAAGGCTTGCTTGTGTCAGTGATTGCCTGCACCATCTGGGGGGGGGGGAATTCGGCAAACACTCCCTGGGTTTTTTAAAGCAATCCCCTCTGTTGCTACCACACCTGCCCCTGTGTGTGTGTGTGTGTGTGTGTGTGTGTGTGTGTGAGTGAGAGAGAGAGAGAGAGAGAGAGAGAGAGAGCGCGAGAGAGAGAGCGCGCGCAAGGTCCACCTTGCTGCACGTGTTCTGGCCACAGAGGTTTTCTGCCCCCCCTTCCCCTCTTCAGCCTCTTTGCTGGTTCAGGGTCTCCAGGAATGTTACTGTTCCTTGCAAGGGGAACCTCTTCCAGGGCTCCAGGGCTATTTCCCTGCCTGGGCGAGGTGGAGCTTTTTTGCAGTGTTATGGGCTGCCTGGAAAGATGCCAGCACAGGGCAAAGGAGGCAAAGGTGTGTGTGACTTTCAGTTCCCACCACCCCATTCAAATCTGAAGACAAATCCAAAGATTGAGACAAATCAGCAGATAAAAAATCCGTGGATAAATAGGCTGCACTTGTAGTTACTCTCCCAAGAGGAAAAAATAAGAGGAAAAAAGTATGTCTTTGCCCAGTTAGCAGGATATGACACATCCTTCTGACCTCTGAAGCCCCAGGGGTAGTAATGGCACTATTGGTGAAGATGGGGCCCTGATTAAGGCTATGTCCCAGGCCAACACAGCCTGGTGCAAGTACTGCAAATTTTTAGCAGACAAGAATCAATTGTTGAAATGAACAAGGAAACCCTTGTGGGGCTTTTGGAGAAAGAACTTGACTATCCTTGCCTGAGTGCAGTGGCACCTGTGAACCCAACACCAAAGCCTGGGGTTCAAAACTGATGAAAAAATTGACTTAATCTGGGAAGTGTTTTTATTATTATTATTATTATTATTATTATTATTATTATTATTATTATTATTATTATTATTATTAAATTGTTTGTTTAATTATTCAGTAACAAATTTAGTCTGTGGTCCAGTGCCTACTTACCTGGGAGTAAATCCCATTGAAAACAGCAGGGCTTACTTCTGCATCAAAGCTGTGTAGGATTCCACTGTCAGTCTCAGGACTGTGGTTTACAAGATGCTGTAAAGCTAAAAAAGAAAAGTTGAGCTAGTTGAATCAAATATATGGTTGTTCAATCCAATCGGCAGTAGCACAGATCATGTGCAATTAGGTATGGTTTCATAAGCCCTACATTTGCAGGATGTAGATGGGGATCTTAATTTGTACATGACGGAAACCATTTGCATGACCCGGTCAGCCAAGAAGACGTTGCTTGTCACAAGCTGAAGCGACAAAGGCAGCTGGAGAAAGTGCAGTCTGCTCTTCAAGTTTGCATTAGGAAGCCACAATTTTCCTGGATGGTCTGCTGTAAGAGTGGTGTGTGCTTTCAATAATTAGTATCCTGAACAACTGCAGGATGATTGTTGACACAGCTGTTGTTGTTTAAGGTAGCAGACACATCAATGGCCAGGCAGTAGGTATTGATTTGTGCAGTGACATCCTTCTTGCAGTGTCATCTGAGTGAAAGAAGCCCCCAAATTAACCAATAATAAAGTGTTAGAAGTTGTAGTAGTTGCCTCTTGGGACTTGTTCTGGTCGAGAGTAGATACCCCTCCTCTCCCCGCAGCCATCAATCCTCTGTGAAGGGACTGACTGCGCCTCCGAGCTGACCAAGGGACAAAAAGCTGCAGGTCCCTATAAAAAGCTTTTACCTACATATTGCTTCTTCCTACAGTATCTGGGCTAAACCAAACAAGATTCCTGCAAATATATCACAGATTTCTGTTTTTGATGAGTCTTAAACAGTAACACAGTGTGATGCTGAAGGTTGCAGAACCTCCATGATAGGGTTGCAATCCCTGCCAAATTGAGCATCAGATAAAGCTGCGATAACCTTGGTTCTTTTAACGTCTTCTATACAGTCTCTTCTTGCCATTGGCTACAGATTATACAGCTTATTCCCAGACTGTATATAATGAAGGGCAATAAATGTGGATGTTGGTGGTTTTAGGACACTTAAACTGGTGATCATAAATGCATAATATTTAAAATACTAATCATAAGAGCCTTGCACTGATTTTGACCTAAAACTATATAGTTCTGGAATTAGGTTTCCAAATAACATACAGAACATAATCTAATTGACTGCTTTTTAGAGGTACAGGTATAACCCAGTATCCATGGAGATCTGTTCCTGAACCCCCAACGGTTAAATGAAACTGCAGATAACAAGGGACGCCTCCGGAGGCTTTCTGAGATCCGCAGTGGCCAAGCAAGACCACTTGGAGCTGCTAGGGGCCTCAGAATGGCCAAAAAGGCAAAAAACCACTAATGACTTTTTTTAATGCCGAATAACACATTGGGAGGCCTGCGGAAGTCTCAGAAGACCCCCTAGAGGCAGGGCACTGCAGGCCCATCTTCCTGTGCCTCCGGAGGAGGCACATGGGAAGGCCCACAGATCTGTTCCATGGTTAATTGATATGGGATCTGTGGATACGGAGGACCCCTGTATTCATAGAAATATTCATATATTACTAACTTGAGGGCCCAATCTTATCCAACTTTCTAGCACAGATGCAGCCACAATGCAGCCCTGAAATAAGGGAATAAATGTTCCCTTAACTTGTGGAGGCCTCCATGACTCCCCCCCCCCCCAATCACAGGATATAGTGTACACCCCATTGACCCAGCCGCATCAGCACTGGAAAGTTGGACAGGAATGACTCCGAATGTTTTAATTTACAGTAACATTGCAAATTGCAAATATTGCAAACTTATTCAATGTTGCACACTCTATATTGCATATCAGCTAACAGTAAATCATAAGGAAACTTTCCATGGGAGAATACATTGTATCATATTGGCCCATGCCATTGTGGAATAATAGTAACTTTAAAAAAAAAAAAAACCTGCTATATTTTATCATAACATCTCCTAACAATTGCATTCACATAGGTCGAGTTCTGAATTTACTGAAAAAAGTAAAGCTTCACAAGTATGTCTTGCATGAAAGAAATGTCAAGGAGATCTCTTTCAACTTTTGCATGGAATTCTGAGTTAATGGTATTTGCTTTCACAATTCTTTGGAGAACACAGTGACACTGTAGCAAAGATCTAGAGTTTTAAAAACACTAGAGTGTTTTAAAGGTATGATGAACCACTAAAGATGCAGCAGTGTATAAGTAGAATTTCCCATTAAATGTATATGTTTAGGAATATATCCTTGAGTTAAATGCCTGATATACATATAAAAGGCAAAATGCAGACTGACAATCTGTAGGTTTCTTGAAAACACTGCTAATAGAGCCAGAGATCACAACCATTTCATGAGGTTCTTGTAGAGTTTTCTTTTAGTTCCAGAACTTCTTGTAATATATAGTTGTGGTACAATTGCTTACATTTATTGTAGGCAGAGAGCCCATAATGCTTCTGCTTGGTCACAGTAAATAAAAGCCACTGAAAACTGTTTTATCAGTGTAGTCCTCCCTGCAAAGACTGAACTCATTTGCAAGTGGAAATCTAAACTTATTCCTTAGCACTGGTTACAAATGTCTTGAGTTCAAATGATTGCAAATTGAAAGAAGCTTGTAGAAGGGGGAGTTGCTGCCTCTTCTCTTTAGTGCAGTTCCCTGTATCTTCTCCAAAAGCTTGTCCTGAGGATTGGAGGCTTCCTGTCATGCACAGTGCCTCTTTCCAATGTTGATGGAGCCCTCATGCTTCATGCCACTTTGTTTCCAAAGTCTCCCTAACCCTCTGCAGTGGCTTTTGGGGGTGTACAAGGAGCTGTAGTGGAAAGGGAGGCAAGCACATCCCCTTTTACAAGTGTTCTTCTGTGATTGTTTGGATCTCACTCATTATTTATGGATAAGAGCTAATACATTTTGTTAAGTTTTGTTAGGGAAGAGAATGGCAGTGGCGTTGCTAGAGAGGGGGACGCCACTACTGGCCAAAATTTTTAAAATCTTGGTACTTTGGAATAATACCATCATGTTGTATATCATTTGATGCATAACTTCATGCAGAATGCAGTGAAACAAACTGCATTGAAATATCTCTATGCTAACAAAAATTATAGTCAAAACACTAATTGGGCAGGGCAATGGTGCAACACCAAGCCCACTGTCTGGGACATTGCTCCACCCACTATGTGGGAGGAGGTCCATCATGAGGGTGATGTGCTAGCCTCCCATACAGGGTGGCACAAACCCTAGTGATGCCACTGGGAAATAAGAAACTGAAACATTAAATTGCAAACTGGACGTGGTTTGTTCAGTATTGAAATGTACTGTTTGTGAATCCGAATGTACCAGCTGAAATGCTTTTATTTTGATGCAGTTTTGTTTGAACCCTTTTAAGAAACTTAAATATCAGCCCATGTCATTATTTAAACATTTTATTTTCAAAGAAACATCTGTATTCACTACTCTTAGAGCTGATGTGATTTGATAAGATGTGGTGCAGTTATATTTTTATATTACCATTACTTTTTAACTTATATTTTTATAATATGCAAATATGTTGACACAATGTCAGTGCAACATCCGTCACAACTTAAGCACATTCAAGACAAAGAAGGGGGGAAGCAAGAGTGCAGGCCGTTAAACACTAGCTCACCCCTCCCAGTAACTCTGTCAGCATACGTGGGAACCCCAATATTATTATTATTAAGAATATGTATATACACCTTTTCAAGAAGAATTAATTCACAAGTAGTTCTGATCGCCACATCTCATAAAAGATATACAGGTTGAGCCTACTTATCCATGGATTTTGGATCCACAGATTTGGCTGAACCTGAAGCTTCCAGAGGCAACCAGAGCAGTGCTCTGGTCACCTCCAAAGGATCTTCTGAGGCCCGTGGAGGCTGCACCTCAGAACAGGTCCAGTTGCGGTTGGAGCTCAGTGGAGCCTGAAATCCGCATGATTTGATTTCACGTGGAATTCTGTTTCCACACGGAGTCTAGGAACGGAACCCTTGTGGATAACGATGGTCCACCTGTAGTGGAATTAGAAAAGGTGCAGAAGAGAGCAATCAAAATGGGCTGGGGCATCTCCCACATGAGGAAAGGCTATAGCATTTGGGTAAGTCTAGAAAGAAGGAATCTGAGGGGGGATATGATTATAACTGATATGATAAAATTATATAAGGGATGGATAAAGTGAATAGATGGAAGTTCTTTTTCCTCTCACACAATATCAGAACGAGGTATCATTCACTAAAATTGACTGGCAGGATAATTAGAACAGACAACAGAAAATAGTTCTGCAATTAATCTGTGGAACTCTTTACCACAGGGTTTTGTGATGGCACCTGGTCTAGATATTAAAAAGGGAATTGGACAGATTTAAGAAGGAAAGGCACTTCACAGGTTTTAAGTCATGATGACTGTCACAGCCTCTGGGTTTTAGAGGATATTCTGTCTCTGAATGCCAGGTACAAGGGAGTGGCAAAAAGGTAAAGGAATTGTTGTGCTTCCAGAGGCTACTGGTGATCCAATGTGAGATACAGGAAACTGGACTGGATGGACCCTTGGCCTGATCCAGCAAGGCTCTTCTTATGTTCTTATGTATCTATGTTCAGAAACAAGTGAATGTGACAAAACAAAGAGAAAAGCAAAATGTTTAAGATAAGCATTTTACCAACATTTCTGAGCCTTGCATATTTCAAGCATTTGAATCCTTCTGTTGTCTTATTATAGAGGTATGATTTTTATTTTGTTTCTTTGGCACTATTTCTCAAGTTTCTCATAGAATCTAATTGAAAAATTATGTACCCATTAAAGAATGGATGGGTCACAGGGCCTACTAAAACTATCTTGCTTAACCCAAGTGCAGTGGTTTATTATTCTTAAAAACCAGTTGCATTTCTGTGCAGCTTGACAGTTGATTGTGTTGACTCTACAAGGGTTTCCAGAATGGAAAACACATTGTTATATTCCTTGTAGTCTTTACAAGATTCCCATGGCAGGTGCAAATTTAATACTGTGAAGGATTCTTGGAAGGGTTGCTTCAGTGAAAGAATCAGTAGTTTTTGTTTTTGTTTTGATAATGTCTTATTATTTTGTATGTTGTAAGCATTGCAGAATGGACAGGCAAGGTAAAAATTGTTCTAATAATGAAACAGTCAGCAATCAAAATCTGCTTTATCCTACCAGGTCTCTGAATTAAAGGAGATCAACAGCTATTAGTTAGGGAGTGAGGGAGTTAGGATTGGGCTGTTAGAACTAAGTGGGCTTTCAGACAGCAGAAAAGAAGCTTCACTGTCATAGTGGCATAGCCAGTGCTTTTTTTTTGTTAAAAAAAAAAAAAAAAAGGTGCAGGAACTCACAACTTGTTAATCTTTTATTTATTTATTTATTATTTATTTATTTATTTATTTATTTTTAAGCCATTTTTAATTGGAGAAATAAGTAATAAGATAAAACTAGACGTAGTCAATAACTACACACACACACACACACACACACACACACACACACACACACACACACACACACACACGTACGTCCATCCCTTGTGAACTCCCTGATAGCAAAAGCACTCCTGCCATAGCTGGAGTGAAATATAAAGGGGTGCGAAAGACCTTGCAGGGATCAGGTCTGCCCCCATCACCCATTGGGAGTGTCTGCCTTGAACCTTTCAGGCTCTCAGTCTCTTGTGCTGTGATAGGGAGGGCTCCAAATACAGGATCCCCCCAATAGTCTTTGATGATTATGTGCGTGCATGTATCTCCTACAGGACTCTTCAGGGAGGAGGGTTCAGAACACCTGCCCTGGCTGGTAACTGCTGCTGTAGCTCCTGGAGTGAGCCCCCTGCTGGAGGCTGTGGGTTAAGTCCTACCTGGGACTTAAAAAAAAAAAGATCCCCAAAAAGCCTGCCTGGGACTGAACTTTGAGGAGTTTTGCAGCCTCAACTGGCCCCCCTTTTGGCAACTGGCAAACAACCTTTATATTTTGCAGCCATGGAGCACCTCCCCACCTAAAAAAGAAAAAAATGTATTCCTCATAGGGATTTGAACCCCTAGCCTCTGGTTCCACAGCCCAGCACTTTAGCAATTAAGCCATAGGAGCTCTTAAACTCAAACTGTTTGGAACTAATACTTGAGGCACTGATAGCCACCAGTTGGGCTCAAGACCTTATATATTAGTTCTGAGCATTTTGACTACATGCTTTCCTATAGCCCAATGGAGAGAGGGCTGGGCTGTAAAGCACGAGGTCGGAGGTTTGAATCTCTCCCTAGCCGGCAATGCAAAAAAAAAAAAAAGATGGAGCTGGCGGTGCAAAAAAAAAAAAAGGTGGAGCACGAGGTCAAAAGTTCGAATCCCTCCCTCAGTGGAAAAAAAAGGTGCCAGAATGCCGTTCCGGTGCGTTCTATTACAAAAAAAGCCCTGGGCATAGCTAATGAATTTGGCACCCTGGGTCAGATAAGATTTTGGGCAGAGAGGGAGGGGAGTGAGCAGGAGGCAGAATGAGACAGGAGGTGGATCTCTGTGGAATTGCATGTGCTGTGTTTTTACCCCCCCCTTCTTTTCTCTCCTCGGATTCGCACCAGCAAAATAGCTGATGTAGATCCAAGGAGACCCATTGGGGCACCAGAGCCTTGCCCCAATGTAAGAGAACAAATGTTTCCTTACCTTGAGGAGGCATCCAGGACAGTCCCCCTACTCCTGCAGGATACAACACATGCTCCATTGGCACAGCTGCATCAGTTGGGAAGTTTACTTAGGATTGAGCTGTTAGTTCATTCAGTTGAAGGGATTTGCTTCCAGGAAAGTAATATCAAATGATATTATGCATTGTTGATGCTCATTTCGTTGCCTTTGAAGTTCTTTACTTATATTTAGATAATATATTGCATTTTTAATTACTGAATTTCTCCTTGACACCTCACAATGTGCCATCCAAGACTTGATATTTATCTAGATTTTAATTTTATTGAGAAATGTTAAAAAAAAATCTACCTAGCCTACAGCAAAACTGTCAGGGACTGGTGTACAATAAAATAAAAACAAACAGCACAATGCAATATATAAAAGTGCAATCGAACAGAGTGCAGACCATAAAATGAAGCAGCAGTAAAATTACATAAGGTTCAGCAGAGCATATTTAGCCAATGCTAAAACATTGTAAGAGAATAAATAGAACAAAATAATTCAGAAGATATTCTCCTTGTAAAATATGTGAATGAAAATCATTTTGAATTCAAATGATTTTCAGTATTCACACACATTCTAAACCAAATTTGATTATGCAACATTTTTGATTATGCAACATCACCCCTGTCCCTACTATTAATATGCTATTTTCAATAAATTTCTTTCCCTGCTCTTTTTTATGCGGTAAGTGAATCCATGTGCTGCTTACAGTGGCAACAGCAAATATGGGCTGTATCTTCCACTACTGGCTGTGTACAAAAATCAATAGAAAAAACTTATGAGCATTCACTCTGCCCAATTTAATAGAAAATATGTCCTACTTCTATAGTTTTTGCAGCCTTGTTTGAGCATCTAGGGCATCAGAGTCTGGATACACATTTTATTGAATTGTATCTTCAACAATGTCTTCATATATTTTAAAGGGGAAGAAAAAAGCCCAGAAGTTCCACACTGAGATTAACAGAAAGGAGCACACAGTATCCTGACTGTTGAGACTGAATATGTGGACAGGAAGCTGTATGAATGTTGAGCAGCTGTGTTTCTTTCTGAAAAGGGACATTAATTCCTAATATGAAGCCAGTTTATATCTTTCTCCATCAGCTTCATAGAACTCGATGATAATGTAATTGACCCTGCCTGCAATAAAGACAATACTACATTGTTAATCTGGACAACAGCTTTTAAGAGATCCTATCAATGGATATTACTTATTTTACTTTCTATTAAAATAGGGCCATGGTGCAAAGGTTTTATCTGATCCCCTCCCCCACCTTTTCTAGTTGCATTTTTATTAGAGATAATCTTTAACAATGCAGCGCTTCTTTCCACAAGCACGTTTAATTTGTGTCCCTTTACAATGAATGAGCATCCTTGTCCTGAAGTCCATAAGAAACAGAATTGGATTCAAAAGAGTCGTTGCTCTAATCTAGAAAAGGAAGAAACAAGCAACCAGAGCAACAAATCAAGGATCGAATGTTGAATAATGTTTGGCTAGTTGTTCCAGAATGCTGATGACAGAAATCCGTCTGGTGCACTTGCTTAGTAATGCTGCTGAACATGATCTATACATAGCTTGGAAACTGAATCCAGAAGGTTTGTAAGGCTCACCTCCAAAGCAAGACAGATATTACAACCCAGAAATTGTCTCTCTTCTATAGAGGAACTTAAGGCCTGCCTGCTTCCCACCAGTCAATCCGCTCTCATCGCACCATTCTCGCACCCTTACTTTTGTGGTTGTACAACATCTCTCCTCTTTTCCATCTCCAGTGGTAGTGTGCCACACTCAGGCTTTGCTGGGAATTGGTGTGTTTTCAGTTCTATTGATCCATATCAGTAGCAAAGAAAAACTACAATTCCCAGTGCTCCTTATGTCCGGCAGCAACTGTTACCCTGCAGATGCCTGATCCTGTCTGATCTCAGAAGCTAAGCAGGGTCAGGCCTGGTTAGTACTTAGATGGGGACTGCCTGGGAATACCGGGTGCTGTAGGCTTATACCATAGTCTTTCGAGACTGAAGGTTGCACAACCATTTGTGTCCGGCATGTTGCCATCACTGTGTGCCAGGCATAGGAAGGAAGCAGGGAAGGGGACATCTACAGTATCTCCAATCTTGCTGCAGCTTCTGGAGCAATAAAGATATAAAGTAAAAGAACAGGGGGCTGGGAGGGGGCTGGGCATGCTTCAGCGGACTGCACAAATCAAATTCTTTGTGTTCCAATGACATCATCAGGGTGCAACAAACAACGTTTGGTTTGAGAAAAACATGAGCTATTTCCTGACTGATACAAAAATATAGGCGTGTGCCGCTTAACGATGGACCACATATATGACGGTGATCAAAGCATAATAAAGATGCTCTTAAGGAGGCAATCGCATTTCCCATAGCTTGCAGCAGAGTGTCTGTTTACACAACAGAGAGGCACTTAATGCAAAGAAGAGGCAAACTATCTTCAGTAGCCTCTGCAGCCAGTTAGTGTCTGGCAGGGAGTGTTTGTTTACACAACAAAGGCAATAGATTGGACTGAATGTTCACTTAATGACCTAATCGCATAGCAACAGGGATTGGAGAACGTATCCCCATCGTTAAGTGACGTACACCTGCAGTCTACTTTTTGC
Source organism: Tiliqua scincoides (assembly GCF_035046505.1). Classification (NCBI taxonomy): domain Eukaryota; kingdom Metazoa; phylum Chordata; class Lepidosauria; order Squamata; family Scincidae; genus Tiliqua; species Tiliqua scincoides. The sequence continues at coordinate 36,160,108 of NC_089824.1, read as the reverse complement.
AAGTCCAATTCCTATCCAGAGTGGGAGAGAGGTGCTCATCCATTACTAGTCTCTGTTTTCCCAGACATGTTATATATTTTCCAAAGTATTTGACGAGCATTTACCAGAAATGATACCTCCATTCCTGAAATGGGTATCTTAGCTTGTAGATCTCATGTACTTCCTCTTCACATAAAGTAGTTATCACTAAACTGAGTGCCAGAGCATACTATGGGATGGGTACCAGAATTTCAGAGTTCTCCCCAATGAAGAATATCTGAGAATTTTTGGGGGTGGGGGGAATGTGAGCTCTGGGGCATTCTCCCCTTCCTCCCCCAGGGGTAGTTTGATGTCAAGAAGACAGATTTAGGACTTGGTGGGGAGAAGAGGGAAGAGTCTAGGACACCAATGGGCTACTAAGTTTGGTTTAATAAGGTAAACAAAAGCCAGAGGAAGGGGACTTGCAAACAGAAGAAAGCACCTAATTCCCATACTCAGCTGGCCCATTAGATGTACCATTCCTGGTTGGATAGTTCTTTCAGTCTTCAAGCTCTGTATCCTTTCCCCCAGAAATGCTGGTGGCGGTAGTTGTGAAGGGCCCAACTCACTTGTCAGCTCAAGCAAGCATTCTGGTATGGATGCACATGTGGGGTCTTAGCCCAAGGGTTCCAGATGGCAGGCGGTGGCCCAGTGTCGGGTCACTGCACTCATCTAGCTATCGGACACGTCTGGACAAGCCTCTAGTTGGAGGCTCCTTTCTGTCTAAGCCTCCTGCTTTCACCACTTCTGCCAACCCCTCCCAGACCTTATCCTGGTTTCTTCTCCCTTTTCTTATTCCCTTTTGGGGCTCCTCTTTCTCTCCTTCCTGTCTGCTGTCATGGCTTCCTTGCTCTGCTTTGTCTTCCTTTCTGGCTTCTTTTCTATGTTGCTCCTCCTTCCTCTTCCTCCTCTGTTTTCCTCTTCTTCATCTTCATCCGCCACGCTTCTTCCTCAGCGCCAGCCCTTCTTAAGAGCTGGCACTGATGCGCAGCCCTCTCATCAGCTGACATCAGTCAGCTATGGGGGCAGCAACATTTCCCCAGCTGACAGCAGCCAACTTCTGTGGCTCTACTCACTCTGCAGAACCTCGATGGGCCATGCACTACCGGAAATAAACAAGTTTCTATAAAACAAATGGCATTTCTCAAGGAGTTTCTGCTTCTGCACATTCCTAGTACATTAACACATGGCAAGAAAGAATTACTTGCTCCTTGCAGCCAAAAGTACTCAGCCACAACATGTAGAAATCCTTGTGTCTTTTAATACCCTTGAGGAAAGCTTTGCTGAAATGCATTGAGCATGTGTTTTCCAGTATAAGCACTTTGTTTTTCTAGACACCTTACCTTCTTTCTCTCTCAGTGCAAAATTCAGCTATTGTACTAGAAGCACAGGCATCCAAGTTCAACTCCTACAGTAGTTAAGCTTATGGCATAACCTTGGTCTAGTCACTCAGTCTAACATACTTCACAGGGTTGTTGTAAAGATTAAAAAAAGATGGAAAGATATGTGTGCCATCCTGTACTCTTTGGAAGAAGGATGCACTTAAACATAAGAACATAAGAACAGCCCCACTGGATCAGGCCATAAGCCCATCTAGTCCAGCTTCCTGTATCTCACAGCGGCCCACCAAATGCCCCAGGGAGCACACCAGATAATATGGGAAGGGGTAATTCAGGATGTGTGGAACCACCCAGCTCCACCCTGAGAAATTTCACTTGTTAGACATTTGGCTTCCCCTGAAAGTTCTCTGATGGCTCAGAGATTCGGCCAAATTCTAAAAATCATTTTGAATTTCATCTTTGTGAAATCTTGGCAGCAACCCTATAATTCTGGTGACAATCGCTCAATCACTTGTTGGTAACCTACAGCCCACAGGCCACAGGCCAGATCTGGCCTGCCCCCCTAAATCATCCAGCCCATGCAGAGCTCAGCTTGGGAGGCAAAGCGTCCCACCCAGTTTGCCATGCGCAGAGCCATCTGCCCAGGCTCACAAAGTGCCTGTGACATAATCACTGAAAATCCAGCACATTTGCTCAGAAAAGGTTTCTGACTCTTGAGTTACAGTGTCATCAAGGGATGCTGCCCATTGGGTCCCTTCATGAGTCACTATTCTGGGCTGGTCACTTGCCGGTCAAGATTCATGTCTCAGGACCCAATCCTATCCAGTTTTCCAGTACTGGTTCAGTTGTGCCAGTGGGGTGTTCGCTGCATCCTGTAGTGGAGGGGCAGTCCCTGGAGCCTTCTTAAGGTATGGGAATATTTGTTCCCTTACTACGTGGCTGCAATGTGGTTACACCGGAGCTGGAAAGTTGGCTAGGATTGGGCCCTCAAACAGTTAAAGACACAAGCAATGGTTACTTTGACTGAAGACATTTTCATCCTTACGCCCTCTAAAATTGAACCTTTTTGCCCAGGTGTGAGTGTGCTCAGCAGTCAGACATTTGAGCAGCACTGATTTAAGAGTTTTGATGCCGTCTTCCAGAGATGAACTTGATCACAAGTGTTGGCAAGGTGCCTGGCAAGGTGCCTGGCAAGTGTTGAACAAGCTATTTCACAGATGAAGGCTTCCAGTGCATGGTCTAGAGCAGGAGCACCCAAAGTTTTTGGCAGGAGGACCACATCATCTCTTTGACACTGTGTCAGGGGCCGGGGGGGGGCAGAATTAATTTACGTTAAAAATGTGAATAAATTTACATAACTTTACATAAATGAATATATTAAAGATGAACTTATATGAATGAATGAAGGTCTTGCAGTAGCTCAAGGTTGCTGCTGCTGCTGCATTACAGACGTGAAACAGCAAGCAGTGCAGGGAGCCCTCATCCCACAGTTCAAGTTAGAGGTCAAACGGTCACCTTCACGCTGAGAGCAGCTGCGTTGGGCCAGTACGGGCTCCAACAAATCTCCGGAGGGCCAGAGGCTCATTGGAAACTGGGGGCTCCTTGAAGGCTGCATTGGAAGTCCTCAAGGGCCGTAAGTGGCCCCAGGGCCGGGGTTTGGGCACCCCTGCTCTAGAGACACATGATGCAACAATCTTGCTGAAGCCAAGAAGATACAGCTTGGAATCAGTATTTGGCTCTCAGATAGAATGATATACATGCCGGAAAGATGTCAGCCTTTCAAAATGATGCTATATTTTCAGCCCTGGAATCACATCAGCTAGTTTGGCCCCAAAGTGGCAGTAGTTGTGTACAATTCTGCAAAATGACTAGATACCTCTTCCAAGCCTTTAGGAAAACACTGGATATCACAGGGTAAAATACATTTCATTCCTGAAATGTATACAGCATGTTTGGAAGCAGTCAAGATTTAAGGGAAATACCCAAGAAGCCCCAGGAAGGTGTTGATGCATAAAGGAAAACGTGAAAAGTCTCCTTCCTAAGTAAATAATAAGAGAACAAGAAAAGCTCAGCACTCCAGTTGCCAAGATCATCAAGTGCAGGATTCTTACAGGTAGGAGCGTAGTCAAAGTTGCCAAGTCAAGGTTGCACCTGACTGAATCCAGAAGAACATAATCATCCTAGAATGAGTCGTGTTAGATGCCGATATCCTGCATGAATTATTCAGGGCAGAATCAGAGGCAGCGCTGAAATGCTTTATAATTGATTTAAGCAACTTTGAAAAGCATTTCCAAAACCTACTGAGGTGTTACATTGTTCCATGCTTAATGTATTATTTTAGAAGGGTGAAGGAACGTCAAAACAATCAATGCAAATTTAGGTATCAAATAATTGGTATGAAAGACATGTATATTGGGGCTTTTGCTGATCCCACTTAGAGACTTCCAGGCACTTCCAGTGTGAGCTTGAGTTTTCATGGGTCTTCAAAGCTCTTAGACTTGTGGTTCTCAAACCTTTTAGAGGGCCAGAGCAGCAGTTCCCAAACTGTAAGCTATGGAAACCAGCCAGAGGAGACATGGAATCCTCATGAAAAACCCTCCACATATATATAGGAAAAATATAGGAATATTATATAGGAAAAATCCTATACAATGTATAGGATTGTAGCCTTAATGGGAATCCACAGCTAATGACCCAGTAGGTCAAGGGAGCTGCTAGTTGAAAAAGCTTGGGAACCACTGCCCTAGAGGCTGTGGCCTGATTTATAAATGCCAAGGGGTGTGGCTAATGGTGCTTGGGCAGCAGTGCTCCCCCTGCAAGTAGTGGCTTGTTTAACCCTTGATGCACATAGCCTAATCTGCTCTGTCAGTTTCACGAACCGCCAAAAATTGGATCATCACCCATTAGTGGGTCCCAGACCCACAGTTTGAGAATTGCTGACTCGCAGCCCAATTCTGAGCTGCCCGCAGCGCCCAGGCTCAGCGGTTCCAAGGAGGGCTGCTGCCGAATCCTGTGCCTCCGCGCTACCGCGGGAGGCAACTTGGGAGAAGAGGACATTTGTTCCCTTCCCCCGAGTAAGGTAAGCAGCCCCGCAATGGGGTTATTCTCTTTAGTGCCAACCAAAAGGTCGGCGCTAAAGTAAAGGTGCTTGTGTAGGGTGCGCAGCACTGCATGAGTGCCCTGGATCCTGCGTAGCACAACTCTGCGGATCTGCCCCTCTCCCTCCCCTGACACACTTCCTGCCCGCCCCTTGGCATGCCTCCCGCCCGCCCCTGCCAGCCTCCCCCCTCCCTGGAATGCCTCCCCCACGCCTCTGTCCATGCCCCCACCTCCCGTTCCACAGCCTGGTGATCCGGGAGACCACCGAGCCATGGAACTTGGACTTGGACCACCGCCCGGTGCTAGCCCAGCTCCAGCCGGTGCTGGGGTAGCACTGCTGTGACCCCTGTGGTGAGCCCCGTAAACATGCCTTACGGCACATTTGCAACTGTGCCGCGGACCACAGGATTGGGCTCTTAGACCAATCCGGTGGCTCAGATATCTATCATAATGTTCCAGATGTTTTTAGGTTCTCGTGCATCTGTTTGTCCCTTCTCCCAAATGATGATCTTTCTCCTTGCAGAGAACCTCCAATGTGCCATCATCCAAAAAAACAACACTCTAGTGCAGTGGTTTTCAAACTGGAGCGTCGTGACGCCCCAGCCTGAGGGTCCTGGGCACTTTCCCCTTAAGGGGCAGGGGCAGGGGGAGGCAGGGAGGAGGCAGCGATGCGATCCCCAAGATCGCGCCCCACAGGAAGGCTGCAGGCCCTAGAGAGTTTCAAACTCCTAGAGAGTTTGAAAACCACTGCTCTAGCGTTTTAAATAGGAACTTTACCCTACCTGGAGATGCCTGAGATTGAATTTCAGACCTCCTGGAAGCAGATCATATCCTCTGCCACTGAGCCACAGTTTGTCCATTAGGACGCATTCTCTCTTTATCTATCAAATGTATACTAATTAAGAATGCTATAACCAGTTACAAGTTTTATCACACCTGTGCATACCATAGCAATGTTTTTAAAAATCAATTTTCAAACAGAAAGTTGAAGCTGCAACACATTCATAATGCAATTGTAGTGGTAATTTGATCAAAAATCTGCCTTTTTCTCACTCACCTTTGCCTCTCATTCTGGAGCATTTTTTTTTAAAAAAAGGAGTGTCTTTGTCCATTTCACTACAGTCTATTTTTTGTGCAATTAACAGGCTAGTCTACTCCAGTGCTGTTATTCACAGCCTTTTAATTTTGCTTTGCAAAAGGCTTCAGCAGACAGTTTTTGCTGAACCGATCTTTTAACGGTGCATTAGTTCTAATAATGCCATTTTTTTAAAAAAAAAAAAAAGCTTGATTGGTGATGCGCAAGCTATTCTCAATCTCCAACCGACAGAGCTGATTGTTTACACTTCAGAAAGTAAAATTCAACTTGGTGTAATGAGTTGCTTTTTCCCCCTAACTCAGAGGCATCCTTGTATTTGGTTAAACGGAGGACAGGCCCATTTTCAAGAGCAGCCTCTGCAGTACTGTTACCTAATTGATTTGAGAATTTTTCATTTCAATAATGACCTTGAAGCCAGTGATGCCTAGAATGCCCCCAGACCATGTCATGGGTGCTCCAGTAAAAGATGTATCGTCAGATCAATTACTAAAAGCAATGGAACATCTGATCCTATCCTTGAAATTAACCAGGAAAAGTAGGTCAGCACACCTTCAGCTGACACAATGAAGTATTATGCTCTCAATGACCCAGGAAGGAAAGCACTAATGATTGATGAGAAGGGATATTTAAATGAGAAAGTTGAAGCACAATGGAATTAAGCGTATAGCAATGATCAAACAGCCATCGAAAGTCTGTCTTTAGGAACAGCAATTTCAACCAGTGTTCACATAAGTTTATATCACAATTGGAGATCAGGATTTCTAGTTGTTGTCATATTAGGAAAAAAATTTTTTAGGCTCCAATAACCTGCCAATTATTCCAAATGGAAGTAATTTATTCCTCTGTGTGTGTGTTTAAAAACAATCTTCCTTTCATACTTTAAGGTAATGCTATTAGACTTTTGTATGCCATTGTGGACTTGAGGTGTACAATACAGCAGAAAGCTCTGGGCATATATACCTTCTGTGTAGTTAAACATATTAAATATGGTGCATAAATGAATTGTAAAGGTCATCAGTGCCACAGGGTTTCATAAGCTGTACCTTAAGTATGCTTTTATATGCATTTTTTTCCAAGCTACAACACAGATGGAGAAAATTAACATGGAATATTTGTGGACATAGAATTACATCCAAGCAATATTCAAGAATTTGTGGTTCATAATAATATGTAACATTTAGATAGGGCTATGTCGTAGTCAAATTGTTTCACATATGTTGTCTCAGTAATCCCTATAACAAATTTTTAAGGTAGGTCAGTACTTTTATTATGATAATCCGCATTCAGTAGACGGGAGACTGATGATGAGAGTGAGTTTATATTATGTTGGAAAGATTTTCAAATTCTTTTTACTGACGAAATGCTAAACAGTCACAGACCTTTAAAAGGGGTTTGGAGGCTTTATTTTTACAATAGTAAGTGAATTACACAAGACAATTGATTCAGTTTGGATACAAATGTTCACCCCAGTCTCATCTCCCATCTTGTTTCCCAAAGAACCACGCCCAGAAATCACATTAAATAAAGTGAAATAAACAAATTACCCATGTGACACTGTACGTCATTTCCACCTCCTTATTGGACCTATCATGACAGGTTTGGTGCTTGGTCCTAGCTCTAATTAGGAGGTCATTCTACCCTGCATCCTGGAATGTCCCTGGCCCACAACTTTGGTTATACAAGATTCTGGGATTTTCCCTTTGGAAAAGGTATGATCTACATGTTCTGTCAATCATTATTTCTTTAGGTCATTGTGACATAATGACCCTCCTATCCTGTTTTGGGGGGGAACAACAGTCATTCTCTTGGCTCCAATTTCAGTTATTTTTCTCAAATTAGAGAAGAGACTTTAATCATTCAAGATCTCCCTATAAATTAGATCTGAACTAGAACCATCTAGTTCATAGCTCAAACAGCAATCATATGCACATTTCTGTGCAACTAATCTCCACTGATGAATTTGTGGTCCAATCCTATTCTGGACTGGGTTAGTGCATGGTACTATTTCTAACAGAAGGAGGCACTTTCACTGTTGCAACATTGCTGTCAATGGAGTGCACAGTGCTTTGTCAGTGGACATTTTAGGGCTGCTGTTGCATAAGACCACAGCACTCCAGGACCATCACCAGAACTGCCTACACCCCCCAGAGTAGGAACAGGGCAGGGGGGTGTAGGGGGGGCGAAACAGGGCAGGGAGGGTGTGAATCCGGTGCCAAAGGCACATGCTGAATCCTGTCCCCTTCAGCAGCAAACTCCGCACCCCCTTTCTCTCCTCAGACTTGCACTAGCAAAATTGCTAGTTCAGATTGAGGAGACCCATTATAGATCAGGAGGCGTATGCAGGGGTAAGGGGTTTTAAATCAGCTTTCCCTGCTGAAGCTTCCTGAACTGCCTCCCTGCTGGATACCGCATACCCAATATTGGCATGGTTGCACAAGCGGGGGTGGGGGAGGTGGGATTGGGCTCTAAGTGAAACTTACTTCTGGGTAACCATTCACAAGATCAGGCTGTCAGTCACTTAGCTAGTGGCTAAAATAAGGGCCTTCTGCACATTATGTATAAGCTTTATTCACTCAGGACCTGTTTGAACAATAATTTGAATGCACTGTCCTAATTGTGTAGGGGACATAGATGTTTGTATCTGAAATGGGGGTTCATCTTAACTATCTCTCAATCTTCAAATTAAATTACTTAAAAGTAGTATTTTTCACATATTGAAGAGTGGTTTGAATGAACCACTTGAGGGATTATGCAGTATCATCTTCTCACACATTTGGTGTAAGGGACACCTGTACATCTGTATGCACTTCCACAGGATCTAGAACAGGGACATCAAACCCATTTCATACAGCGGGCTGAATAGCATTCATGCTGAGGGCCAGAAGTGATGTCATTAAACAGGAAATGATGTCATTAAGCAGGTGATGATAATAAACACTTTTTCATACTTGCAAACACATTGGCTATAAATGACAGAAAATAAAATATGCAAATTTTGATCATATTTTCAAGATATGAGACAGCCCATTCATCACACCAGCCACCGTTTCAGCAGCGCTGCTTTTGCCAAGGTGCAGCTCAGCTGCTGAGAGATGCTCTGCAAAGTACAACTTTGGCAAAAGCAGTACTTCCTACATGATAATTGGGCTCTCTCGACACATCTGATGCTTCTCCCTTTCTCATCCCTCTTGGTCTGCCTCTTCCCCCATACCATTCCTCACCTTCTGAGGCCTCTTTCCATCTCTCTCTCCCAGCACTTCAGCAGAAGTGGCGCTGCTGAAAGGGCAGTGCTTGAAGATCCTAATTATCACACGGACTTCCCTTTCAACAGCGACACTTCAGCACTGCTCAAAGTGTGGCCTGCATGATAATTGCCCCCCCCCCCGCTACCCATTCAGCAGTTTCGCTTCTGCCAGTGTATAACTTTGCTGCTTTGTAGCTGAGAACAGCTGATGGTGGTGCTGGGAGAGCTCAACTAACAGGCAGGCTGGACAATGCGCTTCTGTGGGCTGCACCTGACCTATGTTTGACACCCCTGATCTAGAATGTTGATTGCACAGGGTTCCAGATTGGGTGGAAGACCTTTCATGCACACAGCAATACATGGGTAGAGGAGGCATGGCTAGTGTGCATATCAATATCCAGGGTGGGCCTAGTGGGCATGATCCCATGCCTTACTCAACACATTTCCTGAGGGAAGTGGGGCTAGAAAGAGATAGCAGAATGAGGTAATGTACTATTGCCAGGCCAAACTTCCTCCTCATTTTCACTGCCACTTTCTTAGGCACTGAAAATGGAGAGTTGCCCACAAAAGTAAAGAAAATGTTTAGCAGTAGCTTACAACAGAAAGGTATTAATGCTGTTATTTTGAAAATGTAAATGCTGCTGTACCTGCCGGTGGTGGTGACAGCACCACTTCAACCATTGCTCATCTTCCTGGAGGATGTTGGCCACCATATTCTTTAATGGAATAATGGCTGGCAACCTTCAGTCCCGAAAGACTATGGTATAAGCCTACAGCACCCGGTATTCCCAGGCGGTCTCCCATCCAAGTACTAACCAGGCCTGACCCTGCTTAGCTTCCAAGGTCAGACGAGAAGGGAAGTATCATTCCTTAGTGCATTGTGGGAAAGAAAATGGAGACTGGCAGATGTTGGGAAGATGAGCAGCTCTTGAAGTTCCAAGACAACAGCACCTTCACCTAACTGGGCAAAGAGGCACCTTTTAAAGTGGCACCTTTTATATTTAGCAGGGGGAGAGCAACCATCCCTCTTCATCCCAACTTGGCGTCTTTTCCAGTGGCTGTTACTGGTGTCTCCTCAGTATTTGTTTTAGATTGTGAGCCCTTTGGGGACAGGGATTGATTGATTCATTTTACTACGGAAACTACTGTTGTTGAAAAGTGTTATATCAGAATTCTTATTCTTATATTCTCCAGTACAAAAATAAAAAGATTATTGCTGTCCTATCACTGCTGATCAGCTGCTCATTCAATCCCCTCTCCAATGTTTGATATTTTTGTGACCCCCCACCCCAATGAAATGATCAAATTATTAAAATTTCTATTGCCCCTGAAATCACCCCAACACTTCAAACTTGAAAGTGCTGGAAGTCAAAACATTCAACCCAACATTGTGGCATATGTCTAAGTAGTAACTATTTCAGACTGTTCTTTATGTCATAAACTATCAGGTACAGCTCTTTGCTAAAACTTTCACCCTGATGTGCAACTTTACAATATACATAGAATGCCCCCCCGCCTTATCCAGAGGCAGCACTCAAAAATATGTTTCCCCTTCCTACAGTCTGAAGTGATAACGGTTTAGAATTCCAGCATCTTTGTCTAACACAGTGCTGTGTGTGGTACTGAATGACTCTAAAGCCTTGGTATATATTTAGAAATCAACTAGAATAGCTGCTTTGGTTATATGTTAGGCATCAGGGTATCCATAATACTTCAGAATCACAGAAAAGCCAATATGTAGTTTCTTTCTCTTCAATCAATTGTAAATTAAAATGGACTATACTTGTTAGAAGTGGACTTCTGAGGAAGATACTAGTGCTGTTCAAATTACTGTTTAAAGACTGTGAAAACTGCTTGTCTGTGATGGCCAGAGGATCGCTTTTCAGATCAATAGTGAGATAAAGATGGTGTTTTTCCCACTTCTGAGGTATATAATAGATTATGTAATACTTTGTTCAAGCTTTCCAGGAGCTAAGTATAATGAAGGAGGGAGGGGAAATTCTTGGCAGTCTCAGTCCACGTTGATGACAACACACTGTCAAATCTGGAAATGAGACAGAATTTGTACTTGCAAATGTCGAAAGTCTGTCAAACACTACAGTACAATAACCTCAGCAGCCAAATCTCCACACAACACCGTGTGCAATCTAGAAGTCAAAGGTTTCGAGTTGTTTATGTTTTGAAAATTGGATTTAGATGCCAGTTTAGCAGATGTGACTTTCAAGATCACGAATGAAACAAAATGGTCATGTTTCATGGTATGGTTTCATGTTTCCTCAACTCCTCCTTGGCCTACTGATAAGGCTTTAAATAGCAGCTTGTTTCCCATTAAAATAGTGCATGGGGGGACCAGGAGCCACAATGGGAGTAAAGATCTGGGTATAGCTGGCACCTGGAGCTGTGATGCTCCATGTCACCCCTTGAAAGTGCTTGACCCAGAAATAATTGTGGTGACTTCCAGGTTGCGAGCACCTGGAGCAGCTGCGCACCATTCTGAGTGGCCATCCATTTTTTTTTTTTAATGTAAAAAAAGCTGAAAAAAACCAACTCAGAATGGCTCACAACTGCTCTGAGTTCTTGCTGGGGGGAGGGGGAGGTGTGCAAGAAAATGTATTGTGGCAGATAGGAGGCAGCACCTCCCTGGCTTTTAACAGAACAGGAGGAACTGGTCATCAGTGGAGCTGAACAGAAATGTTTTGGTTCATATTTAAAGCGCCAAAAGCAGTAATGGGAACTTTCCTGTGAGAGCAGAATAGCAGCTTTCATTGGAACTGCAGTGAAGAGGGGAAGGCTCCAACTGCTCCCCTATGTTGGTTGTGCTTATTTTACAGTCCCTTAAATGAGACTGTTATTTTAAAGCATATTGGAGACATAAGAACAGCCCCACTGGATCAGGCCATAGGCCATCTAGTCCAGCTTCCTGTACCTCACAGCGGCCCCACCAAATGCCCCAGGGAGCACACCAGATAACAAGAGACCTGCATCCTGGTGCCCTCCCTTGCATCTGGCATTCTGACATAGACATGACTTGCTGAAACCTACAATTTTCTACTGAATCTACCATGTGTTGAAATTTGAAATTTCCATATCCCTTTCTTGGGTGTGATCTCCCAATGTGACCCAGTGCGGTCCATGCCCCTTGCATCCCCCCTAGTGACACTACTGTGCACAAGGCCTACTTCACATTTGCAGGAAGTGTGAAAACAAAAGGCGTGACTCACTTGCAATCCCTGTGTGCATAAGCAGGTCTCCGCGTGCATTGCAAAAAAATAATGTAAATCAGGCAAGCAGCAGCAAGCAGTTCAAAGAGTGGTTGCTATTTATCCGTACAGCATTGCTTTCGATGGGATGCATATATGCCCATCCACATTCTGGGGCAACCAACTAGACATAAATACAAGCTTTACATGCAACTTCAGATAGACTGGGACCACTTGTTTAGACTGTTTTCACTTGTTTATGGAACATCTGAAGACTTCCTTAAATAGCACTGGGTTTCAGCACCTGTGAAGACCATCGAGTGCTTGATCAATGATGTATCCTATATAACTAAACATGACTCTGTGTAAAACATTACCTAAGATTGTAAACAGATATTTATGTCAAGAGTGGATGAGAATTTTTTAACGAACAGTGAATGACTTTGGGGTGATGCACTTTGTTGTCATGGTTCCTACAGAAAGCAGAGCAAAGAAGGACATTTTCCTCTCCTAATCAAACATAAGTGTAATTAAGAATGGTGTATTTTGAGCACTGATTAATTTCACGTAATGATTTTTCAGTACACTAGAGACATAGGGTAGTTTTTAGTCTAATTAGACTTTGAATGCCTAGGTCATGATCAATAAGAGTTAAAAGACCATTTGCAAAAACTGCATTTATGGAATTTATACAGTCAGATCTCTCCTATTCTTTAAATATGTCAAGCCTCTAGCTTTAAATTAAAAGTCATTCTGAGGGTTTTTCTGCTAATACCGCCATACATTTACTTTTATAAAGCATTTTACAAGGCAAGGAGAAATGAGTTTAATATTCTATGTAAAGCAAAGATTGGTTGGCTTTAGTTTGGTAGATGTCAATTTAATTAATAATCATCCAAATGACATTCTAGATTTGCCTCCGATAGCACTTGGGTGCTCTCTATTGATTTTCCATTATTGGCCTAGATGTTGTTATCATTATTATCATGTGGTGACATTCAGGTTGGATTAAAATTAACCAGTCACGTATTAGTATACGATTTTATTTCACAAAAATTGGGCGACTGCTTTCAAAAGGTGCTAAGGAATGTAGCACGATAAATGCATGATGTGTCAAAAATAGTGCTTTATCTATAGTGTTCCAAATAATCTTAAGCCATGAAAATCTTTTACTTCAGTCCTGCTTGTATTTCCTTGTTCTTCAAATTCAGTGGACTAAAATGCATTTATTCCTAGTTCTTCAGATTTATGTACAATTAAGACTGCAGTCTTACGCACACTTAGGAATACATCTCACAAATGGCCCTCACTATTCAGGATTGGGCCAGAGCATGGAAGGAACAGAGTTGTCTGTTCTGCCTTGGTTTGCCCTCCCCTGCCCTCCCATTTCCTCCACTGGCCTAGGGTCCAATTCTAATGAGTGTGTGCCAGGTCACTGCTGGCACGCGCTGTCGCAAACATGCCATAAGGCACGTCTATGACTCCTACCACTGGCCCAGCATGAGCCCGAACTGGGACAGCGCCAGTTGGAGGCACTTGCCCGAAGTTCCGAGTGGTGAAGAAGGGAGTAGGCGTGTGGGGTTCCAGGGTGGAGGACAGGGGAAGATGTGGCAGGGAAGGGAGAGGGGTGGGACTGGCAGAGCTGAGCTCTGCCAGACCCTGAGCCCTGTGTTGTGCCTAGGCCCAACAGGAGGCATCTTGATTCTGTGCCAGCTAAATAGCCGATGCAGAGTTGTGAAGCTCCATTGTGGGATCTTTTCCTTACCGAGGAAGGGGACAAATGTCCCCCTCTCCCAAGGAGCTGCCGACGGCTGCCCAGTGTGCTCAGGATGCCGTGGTCTGCTCCTGCATTGCCACGGGCAGACTGGTAGACATGGCAGCGCATGTTTCTATGTGCTACTAGCTGGCCATTCAAAATGGCTGTAGAGTTTTCCCTGCTATTGGAACACTAAGGGGTTTAGGATTAGGTTCACCGATATATTTCTTACTGAAAGTGTATAAATAAAGAATTGGGCCTGGGATAGCGGCGGGTTTGGTGTCAGGTGAATTCTAACCTCCTTCCCAGGCTTGATTTGCCTTCATGGGTCCAAGCTGCCATGGGCTTATCCTGGGGCAAGGGAACTAATGTCTGGAGCCTCTGAAGGTTGAAACTCCCTCTTGGCATACAGTGAATGCTGCATTGGTACCACTGCATGCTGTGCAGGGATTTGGATAGAATTAGGATGTTAATGTGTTTTGGTTCAGACTCTTCACCTGACTCTCTTTTTTATCAAAAAGTCTGCATTTACATTCATAATACAACGTAAAGGAACACATCATATAGAGTTCTGATGCATACTTTTGCAGCCCAGATAGAAACCTTGGCTGCCTCCCTCAATATACAAGAGCTCATTTTATCAGCTTCCTGGTTCACTTCTTAACTGGTGGTAGGCAAGATGGCAGCTGTCATGCACAGTAGAACTCAAGATCTGGACACTTGCGCAAGTCTTACATGTTACACAACCCTCATTAGTGATTTCTAGGCATGAAGTACAATTATTGTACAACTCATTATGAGGAAATCCAAGCATGCACATACTCAAACCTACATGTAAAAAATGCAAGCCCACATATATTTACAGACACAAGACGTATAACGCAACCAGATGTCCTAAGTGTCACATCTAAGGGTAGTTTTCCTATAAACTTTGCTTGCTTTGAGTTTTCCAGATTTGACATCTCATTTTGATAATACATCTGGTTATGTCAACATATCACATTATGCAACATTAATGAATCATGATGTGCGGCTGTATCTGAGCAAGACGAGCTGTTCTGATGGTATGTCAAAACTGGCATATTCCAACTTCATATTCTAGGTTGCCTTAAAATGTGATTGTTGAAGTCTTTTTTTTTTTAAAGCAGGTTTTCTTGACTTATAATGTTTTTAGCGGTTGTACACATGTCTAAAATAATGCAACTTACTGTTTCATGTAAAATATATCTGCTTCCCATTCCTTTCTCTTCCTAGATGCGATTGGATTGAGTGTGGTACTTTAATTTAAAATAAATGCAGCAGTAAAGCAGGGCAAAATGATAACACTAGGGTAGCACTTCGAAATGTGCTGTATCTGTAACAAAAAGACTAATCAAGATAAATAGGAAATTAACACTCTCATTGTGAATGGGAAATTTAAAGCCTTGTTTCATGTAAACACTAATTACCATCGAGTGACTTTGATGTTTCTAAAGAGAATCTCTTCTTAAAATTCCAGCTTTGCTTGCATTCTCGCCAATAAAATTCAGGCAGTTACAGAAATTTCACTAGACAGCTGATTCCTTTGGGATATCTGAATACTAAAGTAAGTGTCCATATTCTGTAAACGGCAAAAGTATTCTTTGCCTGAAGATAAGACTATAAAAAGAAAATTAGCTAGAACTGGGTAGTCTCAGTACTACACAGATGCTTCCTGTGGTTTTGAGCACCTATCTGGCCAATAACACTTTCCAGGTTCTGGGCTGGCTTTGCCCACCCGTACTAGCCTTTGGTCCGTCCTAAGCCAGAAGGCCTATAAAGGCTTTCTGTTGTGCTAGAACTTTACTGGGTAACAGCTGTCTCCTGGTTCTCACTTCTGAATCATTCGCTGGCATCTACTTCCTAGCTCATTCAGGGCTGCTGCACACACTTCTCTGACCTCAGGCTAACAGCCCAATCCCAATTAAGGGCCTGGTCCTACCATGCTGCAGTGCCGCCCTTGTGCGTGTTGTCATAGTGATGGGCTGTCGTGAAAGTGCCATAAGGCACTTCACGACAGCCCAGTGGTAGTTGCCACCAGCACCATGGATGGCACAGGTGGGCACTGGCCTCTCACACTGGCGGGAGAGGAGCAGCCACCGGACGGGGTAAGTGCAGTGCTTGGTGGCAGGGAGTCATTCCAGGAGCAAGAGGGACGAAAGAGGGGGCAAAACTGGGTGGGGGTGTCCCAGAGGCAGTTCACGCCCAGAAGGTGGCTGGCTCACTAGGACAGCATCAGAGGCAGCCGCCAGATCCTATCCCCCCTCCTGAGCCCTGGAGCCCTATATGGGTCCCTTGGTTCTGTGCCAGTGATTGAGCTGGAACAGATCTGAGTAGACCCACAGCAGTTGCTGGGGCTCCACACAATGTAAGAGAACAAAACAAAACAAAAGTTTCCTTACCTTGAGGAGACCTCTGGCAGCCTCTCTGCCTGTGCAGGATACAGTGGTGGCTGTTTTGTATCATGGCGCGGGCAGCCCAGATAGACTTGGGCTGCCCATCCCTGTGCTGCAATGCAACACTGCCAGCATGGCTTCCACTGCATCCTACAGGGGATTTTTAACTGTTGCATGTTGGGGTAAAGGGATATTTGTCCCCTTGCCCTGGGGTATGTCCCAGAAGCCACTATGGGTCAACTTGAACCTGTGCCAACAATATCACTGGTACAAGACTGAGGGCCCAATCCTCTCCAACTTTCCAGCACCAGTGCAGCTGCAATGCAGCCCCGAGGTAAGGGAACAAATGTTCCCATACCTTGAGGAGGCCTCTGTGACTGCCTCCCCACCAAAGGATGCAGCTTACACCCCATTGGCACAGTTGCACTGGCACTGGAAAATTGGATAGGATTGGGCCCTTGGTTGTAGCATGCAGGCAGATCATGCCCAGGAAGGAGGTTAGAATATGGCATGTGTCAGCACCACCGATCCTGCCCTTCTCCCAGGCCCAATCCTCCCACCCCCACCATCTCCTCCCTGTTATTTTCAGATTATTTCAGAAATATCACACTCCTGTCTACTGTTATTTGTTCTTCCATTCCATCGCTGCTATGAAAATAAAATATACTTAGCAATGTATCATTCTGCAGTTCAGAATTATTTTATGTGCCTGGAACTCACAACCAACATTTCATACTTGCATTATACCAAAAGACAGCAGAAGGCCTAGCGCTTTATGAATGGGGCAAATGCCCCGGGTGCTAGGTCCATGCACCTCTAGGATTGCATGGGAAGCCTCTCTGAGGCTCTTGACACGGTTGGAAATTGCACTTCTGGTTTTCTGCTTCCCTAGTTGGTCCTGCAGTCGTGCAAGGCTGCGTATTGCTGCAGTGAGTGGGGGGGGGGGTGGCTTCGCGCATGGCAAGCGGCACGTGGCAGGGAGGTGGCATCATGGACCTTTGCCTTTGCATCGTGCAGGGCTGGGGGAGTCCTCTGCTGCCAAAAGATTCAGCATCTTCTTTGAATGACACCGAGTCTGTATCGGGAAACAATGTTCTATGTTTCTGTTGACCTGAATAAATCTACAACACAATGTTGAAGAATACAGGTTTAAAACAACATTGCCACTACAGTGGTCTCTTCCAAGAGCAAGTTGGTCTCCTTTTTGTTGCTGTGGACTTGAGACATGAGTGCGTTTCTCAGACTTGAAGAACTTCGCCAGCCGTTCAATCTGAAGCAGTTAAAATGGAACACAGCTAATTTGTGAGGCAACGGGTTAAATGGAATGTTCCTGTGGACAGAAACCAATGAGGACGCAGGCACAAATTTATATAGAAAGTGACCTAAAGGCCACAGCTTTATTGAATCAAACTTAAAGTAGATAAACTTTGGGGGCAATAGGTCTTGGCACTGGTTGAAGGGTGGGAATTGATTGCGTCCCTTGGCCTATTGGTTGTAGTGTTTTTTTGTTCACTCTTCTCTACAGAATGCTTAGTGTTCTGATTGTGTACCATAAAAACTGGGTCTGCTAACGCATGGTCCTTACGATTTTTCAGTTAGACAACTGGTTTCTCCACAACCATTTGACTGGTGCTATCAGACCAACCCAAACTTGGGGAATCATAAAAATCATTGTAAAACTACCTATCTTGAAACATCTGTTTAAATAAAGAAGTTTCATGATTCCAGCCAAATATCTGAAAATGATACACTGGCAGGTTTTCTTGGGAAAGGAGTTTAATAATCGGGAAGTTTGTTCTGATAACTTAGATCTTGCTCCTAATTTACTACATAAACAGATGCTCAGTTAATTCCTTTACTCTGTTTCCTGATATGGATGTGCCCTGAACATCAATGTTTTTTAACATGTGTATGTGGTACTGGGCACATCAGGAAAATGTGACCCAAGCCATGGTGCTTTGCTGTCCTTGTGGCCTCCATTAGTACACTGGAACAAGAACTGGATTTGTTGATGTCAGAGTGCAGGATGCGTATAAACCCCAGTGAGTCAAATACTACGTAGCATTTGATTTGTGCATCTAGAACAGTAGCATAACTACTGGGGGCACAGTAACTTCTGCAGGTGCCACAACATGCCATGCAAACACCCTTCATGAAACTGTTGTTTCATGTGGGTTCTAGTTTCTCCTGCATTGATATTAGATTTAGTTAGGGCCAGGGCTCTTTTTCTAATGGAAAACGGGGAAACTGCGTTCCGGCACCTTTTTGCAGGGGCCCCTCCCCTTCAGAGGCATTCCAGGGGGGGGAGCAAAACAGAGGCATTCACTGGGTGGGTGCTGGGGGGTGCAGGGTGGGCGGGCGCCTGGCCCCTGCCTGACTGCACAATGACCCCCTCCTGCCCCACTGTTTTCACATGCTAAGGGCAGGTGAAAAGGGATTCTACATGTGTACAACGTGCTGTCCAGACTTGCCAGAGATCCTCCTCATCCTTCCCCCACAAGCATGCCCTCTACCAGCCAGTGTTTGCAGCTCCTCTCCAGCAATGCACAGCAGCTGCTCAGGGCAGCAGAGAACATACAATTGCATGCCAAGCGCCTTCCCAAAGACACAGAGTATTCTGATACCTGAATTAAACCATTTTTAATCGCTTGTTTGCAAATGTAGCTGTTTATATGTGCACCTAAGGACCCCTCTCGTGTAAGAATTCCTTTTTTGTTCTTACTCCCACAGTTGCTTAGAGTAATTTTACTACATGGAACTCATGTAAGCCATTTTTCGGAATCCATTCACTGCTTCCTCTCCTCGAAGTAGTGCCACGCTACATACTACACGCTACAAATGCACCTGTACAGTATTTTTCCCCATGTATACAAAAAGGGGGAAGGGGATGTGGAGATTGACAGCCCAATCCTATGCATGTCTACTCAGAAGTAAGTTCATCTTTAGGGGGGAAGCACATAAAAATATTTTATTTCTCCCATAAAAAATGGTTTATAAATAAATAAAAATAAAAAAAGATTAACAAGTTGTGAGTTCCTGTACCTTTTTTTTTTTTTTTACTAAAAAAGCACTGTTTAGGGCTCCTTGTATGCAAAAATTTCAGGTGAGATTAGTTGGTCTCAATAGTGAGAGGATAACACTCTTAGAGAATGGAACCTACTTTGCCTTCCTGGTGGATGAGACCTACAGGAGAGTTAGCTTCTCTTTGGTGCTGTGAGTAAAGGAGAGAAGTTAAATGTAATTCTGGCTAGTCAGTGTAATAGCTTGACCATGTTAGCTTTTTACTTTTTTGTCCTTTGTTGTTTTTATCAACCAGTTCACAAAGGGGTTCTGCCTTAGGGGAATCCAGCTTTTGGGAGCATCCTAGAACTGTAGTATTTTTACCTAACTGTATATCTGGGTTGTATAGAAGCCCTTCTTTTGTTAGTTTGTAATAGTTAATGGATCTTAATAAACTTTTGGGGTTTTATTCCTTTTCATCTGGGGCTGCAATCCTAGCAACAGTTTCCTGAGAGTAAGCCCCATTGAACAAAATAGGACTTACTTCTGATCTGGTTAGGATTGTGCCTGGGTCTCTTTGAGGTATCTGGGAGCCATTACTCTTTTCTGTTATAGAGGGTAGGAGGAAAGAATTAAAGAGAACCCCTTAAATATCTTTATATTGTAAGGAAGAGGGATTTAGCCCAGGGAATCCCTCTAGTGATCCTGCTTCTGTGGCTAATGGCAGTGGGGTAGCTACCCAGGGGGCCTTCTTAGGTGGGTGTAAGGAAATGGAACAGGAGGAGGGGGCATTTTCCCCCTAGAATCCTGAATTCCAACTTGAATTCCTAGAATTCCAACTTGCTGTCAGAGCCATGCTGAGCAGTGATGGCATGCATTGCTGTTGCTCCCCGGAATGGCTCTAACAGTGAGAGGGAGGGGGCCACTTTCATGGTGTGTTGTGGCATCTGGAATTCTTACCATGCCACCCTCCTGTAGCTATGCTACTGCTGTAAAAGCAGTTCAAATGAACCACCCACCCCACAATTAAATTTCAGCAATGATTTTTAGTGTTAAGGAATTGTGAAATGTGAAGACATTTTCCATTCCAATGTCCTGCTGCATTATTGCATGGTTAACTTCATCATTCCATGGCTATAATAGTGTTTGTCTTTAAATTTGCAGACTGAAACACTTCATTTAAAAAAAAAAGAAAAGTATTGCAACATACAATATTAGATGACTTCAGATTTTCAGAACATTGTGAAATTTAGAGGTGACAAGAATTCTAAGTTTGCCTTGTACAGAATAATTTTACATTAGCGGAGCACTTCGCATGTTTTTAAATGCACTTCAGGTTTGGAAGTGATGATTCTCTAGAAAGATACGGCAAGTGAGGGTGTGTAAAGTCATCATAAGAGAGCCACAATTTCTGTGTGTTGATAATTGAGAGTCTTTCTTGGCACACCACAGAGCAATTGAAAATGACTGGAGTACTTCAAGTGATTCATGTTTTTAAGATTTTTTTATTTTATTCCCACCCCCTGAAAATACACTTTAAAATTAAAAATCTCTCTTACTTACTTTAAAGATTTCACTTTAAAACTAAATATCCCACAATATGGGATATTGACTCTGTGCTCATAATCCTGTTTTCCTAATCTTTTTTTTTTTTAAAAAATTTCAGACCCACACCAGCTATTTTGATGGCATATAACCACAGAGAGGAAGGGGAAGGACACTTATTCCATCCTGCTCTCCACCCTCTGCCCACCCCTGTAACTCCCTCAAATTTCCCCCTCACCACCCCCGCTGCCAACTTGCCAACACTGGCGCAAGCCTCAACGAGCTGCTGGCATGCGTACAGCACCTCTGGTCATTTGTGCCAATGGCCTGGAAGTGGGCAACAGCATCCCTACTTTCATGCTGCCACAAAGAGTCTTGCACAGTTGGAATGCAACCTCCAGCAGCACAAGACCTAGACAGGATTGGGCTGGATGTATATGATTAAAAAAAATAGGGGGTTCTCTTATAGACATTTGACTTGTAAAAAATTTGTATCTTTTTAGTTAAACTCAACAGTTAGGCTGCAACATATTTTTCCAGTGCTTTCTTTGCTAGTCTTGCATGTCTTTCACCTGAAGTATTCCCTCCATGGAAATATTGCTCTCTGTTCTCTTCCAGCTCATTCTGGATATTGCATTTTGGTGCAATACACACAGTGGGTAGATCTCCGAGTTGAATTTATCATCTGCATGAGAGAATCATAATCGTTCCTTATTTTAAGAAGGGGGGGGGGGAACTCATAAAGGGCATCTCTCTGCAATGCACTGTTTCTGTATACAGAATTTATGACTCAGAAAGAAACCACTCGGGTTGTACAGGAATCCTGTCGTGTGCACTTCAAAATTTAATTCATCTCAGGCTGCACTTCTCGTTTTACTAAACTGTCACTGCTGTTTTCTAATCTATATTTGCCCAAATCATCCTCTCTTGTTCCTAAATTTCCTTCAATGTTGTATCAGGAAAGTGTGATACTCTAGTTTTTGTTCACTTTTCACTTGTCCAGCTAAGTGTTCATTAGGGGAAATAGTTTAGTTTCACAGTAGTTTTCTGTTTCCTTATGGCATAATTGCTCAGATCAGTTTTGTTTATCCTTTGACCAGATGCAAGAGAGGGCACCAGGATGCAGGTTGTTGTCTTGTGTGCTCCCTGAAGCATTTGGTGGTCCACTGTGTTATACAGGAAGCTGGACTAGATGGGTCTTTGGTCTGATCCAGTGGGGCTCCTCTTATGTTCTTACGGTTGGTTGGTTTTAGCCTTATGATAAACCACTGGATGCTTGTACAAAATTGACCCTTTCTGGAGTCAAAGTAATCCAATTGGATAAACTCAAATTTCATAAGTAATATTTTTGCAAGTCATTATGTAAATTGTAATTTACAAATGGGACATTTGACAGATATACTGTGAGAATATAATATGTGTTTATTTAAAATGTTTATCCCCTCTTTCCAAGGTAGCTAACATGCATTAAAATCTGTACAGGTGGTGTCTTGGTATCTGCTGATTTGCTATCCACTGATTTGACTCACGACTGATATGGGGTCCACCTTGAAATGCCTTGTAACAAGGAAAAAAGCACCAAAATTCAATTTCTTACCTTTGTGCTGTTAAACTGCACCAGTTGCAAGCTTCTTGGATTAAAGATAGCTTTAAAGACCCACTTCTGGGTTTCTTGCTGCTCCATTTTCGTCCCAGAATGCATTAGTATAGACACTATATTGCATTCAGCCACTAGAAGGGGTGAATAATGGAATCTAATGGAATGAAATTATTTTCATTAAAAGTAATGGAGGAGCAAGAACCTGGAAGTGGATCTTTAAAGCTATTTTTCCGCTGATTTGGTATCCACTGAATTTTTTATTCTCTGGGGATTCCAGAATGGAACCACAGTAGATAACAAGGCATGACCTATAGGGTCAAACATTTTGGCAAGAGGGCCACGCCATCTCTCTGACACTGTGTCGGGGGCCGGGGAAAAAAAAGAATCAATTTTCATTTCAAATTGGAATAAATTTATATAAATGCATTAGAGATGGAACTTGTATAAATGAATGAATTTTACTGAGCTTATTTATAATACACATGAGAACCATAATACAGGCATGGAGAACCACATAAGAACTATGAACTGTTTGCCACATACCTTTTGCACAGGGAAAACAGACCAAGCCAGAAATACATGGTGATGTAAGTTACTCAGAAGCAATGGGGGGTTAAAATAATGCCCAGGAAAAAGCAGAAAACACATGGAGACTATAAAAGGACTTGCTCTTACTTGGCCTGCAGCTTATGTCTGGCAGTTGTGACCAGCAATCACAAGCCAGTGCAGACTCCAACAATTTCTGATGGTCCAGAGGCTCACTGGAGACTGGGGTCTCCCTGCAGGCTGGATTGGGGTCCCTGAGGGCTGCAAATGGCCCTTGGGTTGGGGTTTGCCCACCCCTGACCTATAGTATCAAGAAAAAAATTAATATACTAAACAGTCTAAACACACACTGACTTCAATCCTCTGTGCACCCACTTGAGAGTAAGTCCCATTGGATTTAATAGACTTTCTCCTGAGTAAACATGTAGGCTTGCACTGTTAGTAAAAAAAAGTGAATATGTTGGTGAGAAAGTGAATAGTTTGATCTCTGTTCAAAATGAGGTTTTGATGGAAGAGGGATGTTTTTCTTTTTTATAGAAAATATAATGGCTGGATTAGGGAAATACAAGTTTTTCCTTGAATACGCCTTTACCTAGAGAACCATCTTAAAATAAAGTTACTTTTACACATGATATTCCATATTATTTGGTTTCATCCAAAGACAAAGCATTTGTGGAAGACAATATCAAATATTTTGATGGACTAGATTGTTTAAAATTCTGCACTAAAAGGGAATAACTGATATGCAGGACTTTTGAGTTCTCCTGACTTTGCCACTGACTTGCTGTTTTGGTTTTGGTTTATCTGACTTTATAGTGTACCATGAAGAGATATAGAATGGAGGTAAAGGATTTATGGGTTTTGTGTGAGACTCAATGAGGAGAAATTGGGATTCGTCTCTTGAGGGCTACTAAATCTTGAAGGCTACCAAGTTGCAATTGTCTTAAATTTATTAAAATGAAGTGTGTCAAAGATATGACAGATTTTCCGTTTGCCTGTATCCCTATGGATATTGCTCTCTATAAATACATCAAAGGGGTTAACATCATATTGGGGGCAGGAGAGTTATTCAGATTAAAGATGGTTTTAGATACAGGAACTGTTGAATTCTACTTGAATATCAAAAGATGGTTGAAAATCATTAGGGGGAACATCCTCCTTACTATAGTGATATGAGCAAACAGTCTTCTTTGTTTCATAACAGTCTTGGTCTGGATCATGCAGAAGTTTCTGTAAGGAAGGACTGGTTCAATCCTATTTTTGGTTTGTAGCATTGTTGTCCAGTATGAGGAACATCCTTAAGGTTTAAAAAGTATTAAATGGAAAATCCTAACTTAGACTGTACACCTATTCAATTTATTAATATAATGGTCCCCTCACTTGTTTTTGGTGAGGAGAATTATAAAGCATACTGGTCTAACATTCACCTTCATGGTGGTTGTCCATTCAATAGATGGGTTTCTTTCTTTAGTCTGGATACTGTGAAGATCAGCAGGACTATCTTCTTTCCTAAAGCAACAAATTGATAAGTTTGCATCATGTCAGTGTGGAGTGATCCTGGAGTATTTTACTGGATGTAAACACATGTAACATGTAACACATGGGGGGGAGAACTATGTTGTGTGCTGGGGGTTAGAGAGTGGCAGCGAGGGGGTTGAACAGGGCAGGGGGTGGGCGGAATGGGGGATGGATGTGTGGAACGTGGTGGTGATGGGGAAAGAAGGCAGTCCAATAAGGCCTGGAAGGGGGAGCAGGCCTGGCAGTGCCTGAATCCCAGCCTCTTCCCAGGCTTGATCTGTCTGCATGGAGCAACACAGACATGTGCCAGTGATTGAGCAGGCACAGGTCCTAGTTGACCCATAGTGGCTGCTGGGGTTTATCCCAGGGCAAGGGGAAAAATGTTGTCTTATCCCAAGAAGACCTCCAGCAGCCTAAAACTACCCATGGGATATTTACTTCTCTGAAGGCTGCCTGATAGCCTTGGATGGACCCACACCAGTTATTTTGCTAGCATATGTCCAAAGGATAGGATCCAGCGGGCATTATTGACTCGGAGGTTTGCCCACTCCCCACCCCTTGTCCTGAACCTCTCCATCCCTCTGCCACTTTACCTTCTCAGATGCTACTTGGGTAGGCCCCAGACGCACATGGGGAGCCACTGCTGCTTCCCCCAGCAGCTTCCTCACACTCAGCGGCAGCACACCATTTACATGGATGTGAGTTCCACTGTTGTAAATGAAGAGTAGAATTGAGTTAGTCACATTGGGGAGGACTGGTTTGGATAGTTAGGATTAGGAATACGATGCCACCAGGAGCATTTTGCAGGGAATTGAAGGGAAAGGCCAAGTTGTACATGAGCTGTGAGTGTATATTTTTTAATACATGGGGCCAATCAGATGATAAAGCACCATCCAAACAGACCCCACCACCACCACCACCCAAGAGAACACAACAGCTAGCTTGAATGGAACGGCAGTTCTGAGAGAGTCAGCTAGCTTTATAATACTTTTAATTTTTTCACAGAGTGCAGGAGTGTTTATGTAGCGCCCATCCTTTATGCTTATATATTTAAAAAGCACTTATTCCTTATCACAGATATTACTTTTATGTGTGAAGCAGAGAATACACAACTGTGTTTAGCCTTTAATTAAAATGGAAATAGACTGTCACAAAAGTCTAGCCCAAGGATGCTTCTGCCACAATACATTTGGCTTGAAGGTATCGCAAGATTATTCGGATTTCTATTCTTTCTTTTTCTTTAGGCTAGAGCAGGCTAGCATGGCTACCCTCCTGAATATTCTGTGTTCTACAAAGATGCTTTTATTTTATTGTAGGGAGAAAATAACCGTTTTCAAAATAAGAACGCCTCCTGCTGTTTTGTATCTTTCTTATATAAACAATTCATTCTCTGTGTTCTGGAATGCAGAGATACCTCCCATCTGCAATGAGTTCTTTCATGAACTTTCTCAGACGGGGCATGGTTTTTTTTTTTTCCCTCCCAGCAGATGAAAGGGTTTTACTTTCACAATGGCTACCTTTTTAATACTCTTCCAGGGATTTATTTTATTTTATTTACCCCACTGCTGTGTGTACAAATAAATCCCTGGACCGTCCCGTCACACGCCAGATCAATCTAGGAAGCTAGTTGCCAGTTAGCTTTCCAGCATTGTCTGGCAAAGTGCCAACTGGCTTTCCCTTGATTATTGGACAGGAAACAAGCCTCTTGCTGCTAATACTTTTGCTAATTGCTAATGTTCAACACAATTCAGCCACTGTCCAACGTAATCTGCAAATCCTGGGAGGGGAGGATGGTGGAAGGGAGGTTATGAGGACAAATTGGCAGTTGGCATTTGGATGGAGTGGCTGCTGGCCAGCTGGCGCCTGCTTGGTTATTTACACTAGGTTATTAAACCATCCTGTGTTTCATTCGATATGTTTCGTTCACTCTGGTGGATGGTTGTATTCCTCCGTCAGGCAGACACACACTCATGTGTGCTACAGGAGAAGGGCACTGCAATATTAAGACATCTGCTTGCCACGACCGCCACTATATCCTGTAAGTGACATTTGCCTGGTTCAAGTGCTGCATCAGGAAGAACAAGTACGTCCTGGGATTAAAATGTTCAGCTATAGATATTACTTCCTAGTGATGCTATGTTATTCCGTAAGAATAACAGCAAGTTTTGGATGTTGAGTTCACAGGTGACCATGTCTTGCGCCCAGGTCCTTGCATTGTGCATGATATACACCCAAGCAGAGCACAGCTTCACGCTCTTTCCATTCGAGCATTGATTTTTCAACCTTTTTCATCTCACAGCACACTGGGAAAGCACTAAAATGGTGACGGCACCATCAGTTTTTTGACAACTGACAAGACACACTGTGCTGACAGTGGAGGGCTCACATCCCCCAGTAGCCTTACTTTCAAATTCCCATGGTGCATCTGGAGACCTTTTGTGGCACACCAACGTGCTGTGGCACAGTGGTTGAAAATGGCTGATTAAATTGGATTAAATTGAAAATGGCTGAGTATGTAGACCTACATTATTATTATTATTATTATTATTATTATTAACAGTATTTATATACCACTTTTCAACTAAAAGTTCACAAAGCGGTTTACAGAAAAAAATCAAATAACTAAATGGCTCCCTGTCCCAGAAGGGCTCACAATCTAAAAAGATGCAAAAGAATACCAGCAGACAGCCACCAGAACAGACACTGCTGGGGTGAGGTGGGCCAGTTACTCTCCCCCTGCTAAAAAAAGAGGAGCACCCACTTGAAAAAGTGCCTCTTACCCAATTAGCAGGGATTTATTTAACAAGTGTTTGCATCTGTGCCTCTACATTCAACATCCTCAATATGGTAATAAGAAACATTAGGGCCAGCCCAGTCATGTGGCTGACTGAAGCAGTCACTTTGAGTGGTATGTCTGGGCGGGGCACCAGTGAATGGACAAAAAGTGCCCTGCACCCCATGTCTGCCTGCTGGCCCCCTCTAGCCAGCCTGACCCAACCACCAATCCGCTCTCCAATTTTCATCTCACTGGCTTTCAGTGGCCGCCCACCTCTTTTTCCAGGGCTGCTGCTGTGATTTATGGTGGCAGTGGTAGATGGGACTCGTCAGCCTGGGAAGACAGCTCATCTGAGAGAAGGAAAACTCTGATCCCAAACCTCCACTGCCTTGTGGCTACATCCAGTTATCGAAAAGGCTTCAGGAGTCAACCTCGAGGCAAAATCCGGAGCCGGAGTCCCTGAGGCAGTTCATGGCTGAACACAGTCACGTTCTGGCAACTCCTGCGACGCCGCTGGAACCAACCGTATTGGCCTCTGCCTTTCCATTGGACCATTTCAGCGACGTGGAGAGGGGGGATTTGTTGCATGGGTGACAGCCTATCCTCCATACCTACTTTACCCAGGCTTCATGCACTGGAGAGGACACTCTGTTCCAGAACCACCATTCAGAGCATGACACCATAGTCTTCCAAGACTGAAGGATGCCAAATAAAGGGGCTACAAGTAGCTGCAGCACAACGATCATATTCTGATCAGTCACTTGCATGTGCAGTCAGAACAGGGTTGCTCAGCTTAGCCTCCTCTCTCTTACTTGCCTAGCAAGAAGGCCAGGTGGGGAAGGATTACATAAGAAGAGCCCCACTGGATCAGGCCAAAAGCCCATCTAGTTCAACTTCCTGTATCTCACAGTGGCCCACCTGATGCCTCAGGGAGCACACCAGACAACAAAAGACCTGCATCCTGGTGCCCTCCCTTGCATTCCCCAACCCCTGCTTCCTCTTGCCTTTTGGGCCACACCAGTGGCTCTTCTTACTCACTCTTCATCCCATTTGTTTCAACAGGCCAGTGGAGAGCAAGCAGAAGAAGCAGTGATGGATGGATGATCCCCCCCTCTGCAAAAATAAGAGGAGGGGGTGGCTCAGGATGGCTTTCTGTGCTCCTCTTTCCTCTCCTTGCCTGTCCAGTTGCTTCCCTAGGTAACCAGGCAAACAAAGAAGAGGGGCAGAGGTGACAAGGGCAGTAGCATTAGCAATGGTGGTGGTGGCAGGATACATGTGAAGGGCATGCAACATTTTTTTTAAGGGGGAGGTGGGGGGGACATGAATAGGCAGGGGAGGTGGAACTCTGCAAATTCAGGTGGCAGGACCACTGAACCACCCCTGGCCCTGACTAACGTCACCTGCAATGTTTTCTCTCAGCAACTCTTAAGACCATTTTTAGAACTGACTTGATTTCTTATTAAAATTTGTTTAGTGTACGGTGCGTGCTGCCTTACCTTAAAAATGATATGAGAAGTCTAAGAGCTCAAGCCTAGGCATGTCTACGTAGATGTCCCGTTATTTTCAATGGGGCTTCCACCCGGGCAAGTGTGGATATAACTGCAGCCTTACTAGAGGGTTGAGCCTCCATTTGCCTGAAGATAACATCCGAAGGTCGCCAGTTCGAGGCCACCGGCACCGTGCGACCTTGAAGCAGCTGGCAAGCTGAGCCAAGCTATTCCATCTGCTGAGCGTGGGAGGATGGAGGCCAGAATGTGCGACCAGATCAAGAAAGAAACACCTGAATGTTGTGGTTTCTTGAAAGACAGAAACCTTCTTTCAAATTGTAAAAATCTCTACTGGGATTTAATTTGCCTGCCTATGTAAACCGCCTTGAATAAAGTCTAAGGAGAAATCTGAGGACCAAGAAAGGCGGTATAGAAATACCTGTATTATTATTATTATTATTACTACTCTTTTTTAATCAAATGACTGTGAAGAAAACATTCTCCCTTGTTGCCAATTGATACCATCTCTGCCCCAGATTGTTACATGGTGTCACTTCTCTTCTATTGCCCCAGACCTCTCTCAGATTCTAATCCCCCCCAAAGGATTTTTCTTATTTCTCCCTTTTCTGCTTATGCACCTTTACAATATGACTAGGTTGAACAGCCATTTCCTCATCCTCCTTCCCCCCCCCCCGCCTTGTCTTTTCCACTGCACTCTATCAGATTCCAACATCCCAAAGCAGGGGCCTGTCTCTCAAGACATACTTAGATGGCTACAGTGGTTCACACCGCTGACAGCAGCCAGAGTGCTACCAATGCATGTGATGCAGTTTGCATCACTGCCTTTCTAATGGGACCACAGGATGCTACCAAAGAAAGAGGCACCAACTTTCCCAGGGACCCTTTCCAATACTCTGCATTCAGTGGCTGTTACGGAATTGTGTGCCTGGATAGCACTGAATTTTCATCATTGCTATTACTAGGGTTTCTCCCCCCCCCCCCACTTCATTTTTTTTCCCTAGGCAATTTTATGAATAAAGTAGGTTTCAGTCTAGGGAATTCTGCTGTTTTGCAAGGCTCAGCTAGATCTGCTTCTTGAGTTAGAAGATAGGTAACCCAGGGTTACAGTAGCCAGTAAAGCATCCTTCGATGAGTGCCTCCATGCTTCTCTCTTGGTCCCACTCACTTTCATCTAGCAATTGTCTGCTGCTCCTGAGAGCACTTGGCAGCTAAGAGAGCTTTAATAAAATATATCTATGCGCAAATGTCTGCACTCTGAACTCTCAAAATGCCCTTTTAAAAAGAAGTCTTTTCCTCTTGCCACACTTGTGTGGGGATAGTGATGGAGAGATGCTGTATTCTGTAATCGGCTTTGAAAGGGAAAGCATTATTATTACCCGAGTCAAGCTATGTTCTTATTGTCTCAGCGCATCAGTACTTCTTATCAAGCAGATGTGAAGCCAGGCACTGGAAGATGATGTGTAATGTATAAGAGAGCTTTTTAATGTTCCTATCTGAAGTTACAGAAGAAAGGGCAAATGAGACCCAGTCCAACTAATAGGAAAAACAGAGATGTGCTCCAGGGCAGGGAATTTATATATTAGCATTTTTGTTTTCTTATGACTGGTTTACATATCTATCTATCTGGGGTCTTATACTTCTCCTTTCAATCCCTGAAGGGGCTCCCAAGGCAGCAACATGCTATTTCCAAAAAAAATGCAACAATCCACAAAGTCATGAAATATTAAAAACAACCAAACAGCAAATAATAAAATCGGAACATTAATAACCAGTAACAATCAGAACAAAAATAACCAAGCCTATTGAGAGTAGGGATGATGATGATGATGATGATGATGATAAGGCAACAAATGCCTGCCTGAACAAACAGGTTTTGACTAGGCAGTTGAAGATTGCCAAATGGACCTTTAGAGGGAGGAAGTTCCATCATTTGGGGGCTACATCATTGATTTGTTAACTCAATTTAGTCCTTGATTCCTCTAAAAGTCAGATTGCACAATATCTCTTGGAGGCCTAGCCCATATGTATGAATGACAGTACATCTGGATTTCCCTGCTCCCCCCCCCCCGTCAGCCTCTGTTCCAATGTCCCTAGAACTCCATGTAGAGCTATAACGTTTAAATAAGGCTTGCATGTGCAAAATTCAATGCGCAGAAACTGATTTCAAACGGCCCTCATTTACCAGATGAAACCTGGCCATTACACTGTCAATCTGGACTACATGTGTCGGATTCTGTGTGCCTAGGCTATATTCTAAATGAAGACACTACATAGATACTTACAGGTGTCAAAAGCAGTGCAGGCATTCCAAGTGGGTGGCGGAGGGGCACTCCCTTCTCTTTCTCCATTGAGTATAAAGGCTGGATTGGGGAGAAGTTCCTGTATGAATAATTTGTCATGAATGTGCTATCAGAGGTTGGCCAGTGTTGATCGTGATGATTTATTCAGATATGCAAGTCATTACTTGAGATCAGAAAGTGTTGCACAGGGCACTGTGAACAGGCCCGATGTGTTGAAATTACTTGGTTTCACGTTTCAAAAGAGAAGTGTCACAAGAGCCGTATGTTTTTCCGTGCAGTAAGATACTCAAATGCCCCCCCCTCTCTCTGTGAGGGAGGAAGACATTGGGGAGCAAGAATGGAAAATTTCTCCTGCCCCTGGAAAATCATTCAAGGGGGCACAGTAGGGAGAGAACACCACATTCACTGGACAAACTAATGTTTTAAGAACTAATGTTCTTAAGTGCATATAAATCAATGAAGCCAGCATGCATATAACTATGCTTATGGTTAGGATAAGGAAATGGAGCTTTCTTTCCAGGGATCTGGTCAAATGATTATGGGAACATGCTTAGATTATAGTTCATGCTAGTGTTTTCCATGAGACCCCGCTCATGAGAATCTCAAACCTTGATAGTCTCCAGTTGTATGCTCAATGGTAACGGGCTGAAAAATATGAAGAATCGTCATTTTCTTTGGAATGAAACAAGACATACAAACTTATTGTATTGTTTGCTGAATGGGAAGCGGTGAAACTGGTCCCAGTATCAATGCTTATTTCATTCACTTAGTTCCTGGTGATTTAGCTAGCTAGCAAAGGTGATTTCCTCAGTATCATTTAAATCAGAAATTGACTTTGCTCATTCTTTGCCATAGATTTGCTAACATCAAAGAGACAATGCCACCTAATCTGCACTTAATGAGAGTTGTTAGAATTGATCTCAAGTGACCCCTGAATAGCAGAAAGTCGGAAGGCTTCTTTGTTTTGTTTGAGGGAGTCAAAGAAAGGGAATGACAGCCTTCAAGGGAATGATTTCTTGGGGATTGAAAGAGTGCATTAAGAGAGCATGTTTAGTGAAGGATAAAGAGGGTACCAGTGGGAGCGAAAGTACATACCGCCACAACAGCCTGTGAGCTAAGAACGCAGATGCCTTTTGTTTAAAAGTTTTCCAAATGGGCATGCATTGTCTTTCAGTCAGATGTGGGATGGTGTATTTTCAAGTTGCAGAGGCCTTTCTGTCCAGTTCAGTGGAAAATGAATGAACATAGATTAAAAGCACAAATTTCCATACCCTGAAAACCAGATACTCCTTTAGCCTCCTCTTTTTCTTCCTCTTTCCATGCCATAACAATATGCCACATGGTGGAGTTTTGTAAATTCCTGGGATTGATTTCAAACATACATGCAATGCTTCAATTTCTAACAGTGGCAAGAATACACCTAACTCTTTAAACCATTTGTGTAGCCTCTTTTATTTTTTCAGCAGCTTCTGTAAAACATGAAACAACTGGAATTTGGAGGCCTGTCAAAATGTGAGGCCCTATACTGTAGTTTACTTGGTTCCAGTGGCGTACCTAGCCCATCTGTCACCTGGGGCTAACTAACATTTTGGCGCCCCCTGGATTTAATTAATTGATTAAATTTATTATTATGACTCTATTATAGAACATAGCAATGTAAAAATGGTAGATGAAATAACTTTAGCTTACAAAAACTTGTGCCACATTACTTTGTTAGGGCACGATCCTTCACAAGTCTACTCAGAAGTAAGTCCTATTGTGTTCAATTGGTCCTATTCCTAGGAAAGTGAGGTTAGGATTGCAGCCTTATGGCCCAATCCTATCCAACTTTCCAGCACCAGTGCAGCTCCAGTGCAGTGCCAAAGTAACGGAACAAATGTTCCCATACCTTGAGGAAGCCTCTGTCTGCCTCCCCACCACAGGATGAAGTGCATGCCCCACTGGCATAGCTGCACCGCCACTGGAAAATTGGATAGGATTGGGCCCTAAGTTGTCACAGGGTTGTGAATATTTTACAATCTTGGCACATCTCCCACACATACAGTTCTGTCTTAAGTAGCAATATGAACTCTGAAAATATCTGATCAAAAGCATTCTCTCAGAGACAACTGCATCCTAAAGTGTTCTGTCTCTTTAAAATGCAGTGTAAGAAGTTGCCCATAAATCATAATCCTGAGCACATTTATTTGGAAACACTGAAATAAATTAAATTTACTTACAAGGTAAAGGTGTTTGGGTCCATAGAGTTAGGTATACCATGTTATTATAATATGAAATCCGTAATACTCAGAATGGTGCATTTGCACAGGATATTTTTCAGGGACTAAAATCAGTGCATCTAATCTTGCAAGCCTGTCATAAAACACCACCTTCTTTTCTGGGGCATAGTTCCCTATGTTTCTAGTTTTGCATTTGACATAAACACAGATCTCTCCTAAGCAAATATGCCCAGAAAATGACCCTGCCCTCATATGTTATTTAAATCAGACACAAAACAAAGGTGCAGCTAATCAGTTACAATCACACTCAAACTGCTTTGATTGGCAGAGTGACCATGCTTCCTAAAATGTGCACAGCACTCATGAAATTGGTAGGAAACTCCAGGGCTAGCCCAGGCTAGGAGGCAAAGGCTGCAATCCTAATCACATTTTCCTGAGAGTAAGCCCCTTTGAACAAAATAGGACTTACTTTTGAGTAGACCTGGTTAGGATTGTGCCCAAACAGGATCACTGAGCCAAATTTCTGCTTCGCCAGCAAGGCCCTACCACACTTACTGTGGGAGCCGGCTTTGGGTCCCATCCCCACAAGTCTCCTATGCCTTTAACAGTGACATTCTACAACGGGCAAGAATTCAGTTCTTTTTGCACCAGGGAGAAGCTCTGGGAATCGAATTAAGTTCAAGGTTGGAGAGACTGGGATTCTCTCATGTCAAAGCAACAGAAGAGAAGTTGAAGAGCTGCCTCTGTTCTCTCCTCCCCCAGCAGTTTCATGAGCATCCTTTAATTTTCCCCACCCACCATCCCTTTTTTTGGTGCTTAACATCAAACATGATAATGAACTGAAAAGGAATGTTTGTTCCTGCTTTGGTTCTAATGTGTATCAGTTGTGTATGTGTGTGTGTTGGGGGAGGGTGCCAAACAGCTTTCCACTGTGCCAGGGACTTCTCAAAAAGTCACCTTTGCATGGGCTGGGCTCCTTTCCAGACATCTAAGACCCCCAAGCACCTTCTTCCAGAGGATGCACACTTCTAGTAGGAAGAAAAAGTTCTTAATGGAAGGAGCTGACTTTCAGGCTCCATAAATGGAAGTCTTGCTCTAATGAGGAGAATAAAAAGGAACATAAACTGGGGCAAAAGAAATGTAAGAAGGTGATATGGGAGGCCAAGAGAGACTATGAGGAACGCATGGCCAGCAACATTAAGGGGAATAATAAAAGCTTCTTCAAATATGTTAGAAGCAGGAAACCTGCCAGAGAAGCGGTTGGCCCTCTGGATGGTGAGGGAGGGAAAGGGGAGATAAAAGGAGACTTAGAGATGGCAGAGAAATTGAATGAGTTCTTTGCATCTGTCTTCACGGCAGAAGCCCTTGGGCAGATACCGCTGCCTGAACGGCCCCTCCTGACCAAGAAATTAAGTCAGATAGCGGTTGAATGAGAAGATGTTTCAGACCTCATTGATAAATTAAAGATCAATAAGTCACTGGGCCCTGATGGTATCCACCCCAGAGTTATTAAGGAATTGAAGAATGAAGTTGCTGAGCTCTTGACTAAAACATGCAACTTGTCCCTCAAAACGGCAATGGTGCCAGAGGATTGGAGGATAGCAAATGTCATGCTGATCTTTAAAAAGGGAAAGAGGAGGGACCCGGGAAACTATAGGCCAGTCAGCCTAACATCTATACCGGGTAAGATGGTGGAATGCCTCATCAAAGATAGAATCTCAAAACACATAGACGAACAGGCCTTGCTGAGGGAGAATCAGCATGGCTTCTGTAAGAGTAAGTCTTGCCTCACAAACCTTTTAGAATTCTTTGAAAAGGTCAACAGGCATGTGGATGCGGGAGAACCATGGACATTATATATCTGGACTTTCAGAAGGTGTTCGACACGGTCCCTCGCCAAAGGCCACTGAAAAAACTCCAAAGTCAGGGAAATAGAGGGCACGTCCTCTCCTGGATTGAGAACTGGTTGAAGACCAGGAAACAGAGAGTGGGTGTCAATGGGCAATTTTCACAATGGAGAGAGGTGAAAAGCTTTGTGCCCCAAGGATCTGTCCTGGGACCAGTGCTCTTCAACCTCTTCATAAATGACCTGGAGACAGGGGTGAGCAGTGAGGTGGCTAAGTTTGCAGATGACACCAAACTTTTCCGAGTGGTGAAGACCAGAAGTGATTGTGAGGAGCTCCAGAAGGATCTCTCCAGACTGGCAGAATGGGCAGCAAAATGGCAGATGCGCTTCAATGTCAGTAAGTGTAAAGTCATGCACATTGGGACAAAAAAATCAAAACTTCACATATAGGCTAATGGGTTCTGAGCTGTCTGTGACAGATCAGGAGAGAGATCTTGGGGTGGTGGTGGACAGGTCGATGAAAGTGTCGACCTAATGTGCAGCAGCAGTGAAGAAGGCCAATTCTATGCTTGGGATCATTAGAAAAGATATTGAGTACAAAACGGCTAATATAATGCCATTGTACAAATTGATGGTAAGGCCACACCTGGAGTATTGTGTCCAGTTCTGGTCGCCCAATCTCAAAAGGGACATAGTGGAAATGGAAAAGGTGCAAAAGAGAGCGACTAAGATGATTACTGGGCTGGGGCACCTTCCTTATGAGGAAAGGCTAAGGCGTTTGGGCCTCTTCAGCCTAGAAAAGAGACGCCTGAGGGGGGACATGATTGAGACATACAAAATTATGCAGGGGATGGACAGAGTGGATAGGGAGATGCTCTTTACACTCTCACATAATACCAGAACCAGGGGACATCCACTAAAATTGAGTGTTGGGAGAGTTAGGACAGGCAAAAGAAAAGATTTCTTTACTCATGTGGTTGGTCTGTGGAATTCCTTGCCACAGGATGTGGTGATGGCATCTGGTCTGGATGCCTTTAAAAGGGGATTGGACAAGTTTCTGGAGGAAAAATCCATTATGGGTTACAAGCCATGATGTGTATGTGCATCCTCCTAACTTTTAGAAATGGGCTATGTCAGATGCAAGGGAGGTCACCAGGATGCAGGTCTCTTGTTATCTGGTGTGCTCCCTGGGGCATTTGGTGGGCTGCTGTGAGATACAGGAAGCTGGATTAGATGGGCCTATGGCCTGATCCAGTGGGGCTGTTCTTATCTTCTTATGTTCAGGCTGCAATCCTCTATGTCAGTGGTTCTCAAACTTTTCTGGCCCGTGGCTCCCCTGATCCTTGTGGCCATTGGCCACAGCTCCCCATTACAGCACCTCACCTCAGTTACCCCCCAAATGGGGATGAAGCTGTTATACACTAGAAACAAAAAACAGCTGCCAGCAGTCTGAGGCTACAATCCTAACCATACTTACCTGAGAGTAAGCCCCATTGAACAAAATAGGACTTACTTTTGAGTAGACCTGGTTAGGATTGTGCCCTGAGTTTGTTAGCAGCACACCTGGAGGATTTTGGAAAGGGAGGGGGGAAGTGATGAATTTGCTAGGGGAGGGAAAGACTTTGTTTTATGTGTATCTGCTAATTGCAAATTGGTGCAAACTGAGACCCAGAGACTGGTTTGGCTGCAATCTTAACCTCACTTTCCTGGGAGTAAGTCCCATTGAACACAATAGGACTTACTTCTGAGTAGTCCTAGCTAGGATTGTGCCTTTTGTCTTACAACAGCAGCCAACATGGAAGCTTTCATTTCCATTTTTCCCTTAGAGCAGCGGTTTTCAACCGCTGTGCCGCAGCACACTGGTGTGCCGTGAAGCTGCCTCAGGTGTGCCACGGGGCCAAGGAGTCAGGCGGCGGCGGCGGCAGCAGTAGCTGCGCATGCAGGAGAAGCGCTGCTTAAAGCCTCTCAAGGAGGCAGGAGAAAAAGGGGCAGCCCGTGGAATGCTCCTGCTGTTGCTGGTGCCTGCCGCGCACGCTGATTGGGAGAGAAGCCTAAAAGAGCTCCTGGCGGGCAGGAACGTGGAGGGAGTGAGGGCAAGTCAGAAGGTGGAAGCGGGTCCAGAGTCAGAAGCAGCTGGCTGGAAAAGGATCCCAGAGAGGCCCTTTTCCTTCCCTGCAATGCCCCAAAGTGACCCTGCCTGCACTGCCTCCACTGGCAAGGCTTTGGCAGGAAGGGCGCTGGGCAACAATCCCGTCCACACTTACCTATATTTACCACACTTACCATTGACTATAATGGGGCTTACTTCTGAGTAGACATACAGAGGCTTGGTTGCACTCTTTCTTGAATACATGAGCAGGGAAGTGATGCTTTTCTCTTCCCCCACCCCACCTTCTCCCCTCCTGCACACACATTCCCCCCTCATAACTGCAGTTAACCCTTCTCTTTCTCCCCTCCCTCTTCCCCACCTTTCAAAGTCCAGAGTCAGTTGCCTCCCATTCTCTCTCTCCCTCCCCCCACCCCCAGTGAATCCTGGTGTGGAATAAACACACTTTCCTGACAGTAAGTCCCATTGAACAAAGTGGAACTTACTTCTGAGTAGACCTGTTTAGGATTGTGCCCTTAGTTATATTAATTAAATTAATCGTAACATAATGATGTAATTAAAAACTAGTAGTGTGCCTTGACAACTTTAGTGCCTCATCAGTGTGCTGTGAGCTGAAAAAGGTTGAAAATGGCTGCCTTAGAGGTTCTAACTTGCACCTTTTCCACCAGCCACTAGATCTCTGTGTACTGTGGGAATGTTGAGTAGTTAATACTCCTTTGTCCCAGACTAAAAATTTCATGTAATGCTTGAGCTATCAGCTTGAGCTATTTCTTCATTGCACCTCCACCATCACCACAAGGCTCAAAAACTATTGCCTGGGGCTTGGGTTTGGAAGCCTTTGTTCAAAGGCTAAAGCTCAAAGGAGAAAAACAAGAAAACCAGCCTGCTCTGGGTCTTAAACCCCCATATGGGACATGTTGCCACTGGACCTTTTGCCTTGTCTTGCTTGGCTCCACAATCCCTAGTGGGATTTGACACAGCAGTTCACCACAACTGGAGTTGTACTGCCATTCCCAAGAGTCACTGCTACCTGAATGAACTCTTATTTTTATGTTAAAGGAAGAAGAAAAGTCTACCTTTTAGTGTCAGAACCACAATTCAAGGTTACGGTTTCCTAACAGTCACTGAAGCACTGGTTTTATCAATGTGGTGGCCTGCCACTGTCTCAAAATAATCTGTATAGTGTCACTCTGTTTTGGCTTCTGCATGGGAACTGCTGATATACATAATGAGGAAAAGGCTCTGCCAAGACTATTTTGTTGCTTGTGCTACAGGAAAGGGCTGAAAGAGACCTCTGCTTGGGTCTTGGGTTGAGAAACAATTCCTGACGTTTATAAAAGTGTTTATATCTGAGACAGGGTGCTTGGGTTGAGGGGCTGTGGTGGAGACCAGATGGAACAGCTCCGTGGGATGATTTTAGCCCCTGAGTGTCAGTGAGCCATTCCTATGGAATTGTTTGCTATGTAAGCACAAGGTCCTGTGCACTGATCTGACACTATAGTGTCTTCTTGCCTTGTGAACGCTGAGGATTAATGTGCAGCTGTGCCTCAGAAGCCCCCAAACTAGATTGCAGCCATGCTGTATTCCATAAAAGTCCTATAGGTCTACACATTTGCTGCTGAATTTCGCTTTGGCTGAACTGAGTAGTGTCTTTACTGAGAGCCGAGCCCAGTTTTATTGCTGGGCCGTGCTGTTGCTGCAGCTGCAGTGCTAGGTGTTGTAAAACTACTGTCATGCACTTTCCAGCACCAGCAGGAAGCACCCAGGCAGTGGAGGGGCAGGAGAAGGGTGGAACAGACGTGGGGAAGGGCAGTTCAGACCAGGGAGGGAGGGCAGCAGAAGAAGCCTCCATGCATCCTTACCCTCTTCCCAGCCCTGAAAGCCCTACATGGGGCTACTCATTTCTGTGCCTGCAATTTAGCTGGCGAAGCTCTAAGTTCCCACATTGAGCAGGGTGGGGCTCTACACAGGGCATGGAAATAAATGGGGTCCCCTTACCCCAAGGACACCTTCAGTCTGCTCAGTTGCAGCACTGGATACAATGTGGACCCGCAGCACCAGTGCTGCATGGGCTGTAAGCAGTTACTAGTAACCTTGAACCTTTTATATGCCACATTGCTCAGCTGGTAAAAGTTTGTAAGGGCAAGCTTGCTGCATGACTGTTTCGACATCATTTTGGTATGTTGATTTAGACCATCCACCTGCTGCAAGTCGCCCACTACCTATGTGAACAGCCCAGGACAGTCCTCCAGCAATGTGCACTGAATCAATGGTGTCAACTTGAGTAGCATGAGTAGCACATGACATGATGCTTTCTTCTAATGGCTATGGCTACTGATAGATACAATTTCCTGAGCAGACACACTCTAATCTTAAAAAGTTGTATATAGGTATAAATACAATTGAGGCAGGGTTGCATCTCAGTGGTAGACTACATGCTTTGTGCGCAGAAGGTCCTGGTAGGACCTCCATTTGAAATTCCTGGAGAATGGTGTCAAAGAAGACCATATTGGCTTGTATGGACAAATGACTTCCACACCTTGGCAATGCCTGGTGTTCCGCTGCACCCGTTTCCTAATTGTTTATAGTGAAATCTTTGTAAATTTTGGAATTGGAGCACACCGAGTTCTTACTGTGGAGTACACAAAGTTTGAA
Source organism: Tiliqua scincoides (assembly GCF_035046505.1). Taxonomy (NCBI): domain Eukaryota; kingdom Metazoa; phylum Chordata; class Lepidosauria; order Squamata; family Scincidae; genus Tiliqua; species Tiliqua scincoides. Next base: position 36,120,321 of record NC_089824.1, on the reverse strand, counting down.
TGAGGAAGGGGAATTGAGCCAGCTAAATGGCTGGGCAAAATGGAAGCTGCCAAGGAATGCTGATGAGATCATACATGCCACGTTCTCAGAAGCAAAACAAAAAAGTGTGATTTTTTTTTTTTAAATCCCATGCCTATCAGCATGGGGAAAAAAAACACAAAAAACTGAAAGGCAAAATAAGCAATAAAAGCAAGGAACAATGAGCTGCATACAGGAAGAAGAAATGAAGCGTGTTCAGTGGCATTTATGAATTCTAGGAATCCAAGGTGGAAAGCATGTGTACTTCCCAGGGCCCAATTCTATCCAACTTTCCAGCACTGATGCAGCAGTACCAATGGGGCACGCACCGCATTCTGTGGTGGTAGGGCAGTTGCTGAGGCCTCTTCAAGGTAAGGGAACATTCAGCCTTAGAGTCTCCATTTGGAGCGCTGACAACAAGAGCTACCTTTTCCCTGTTCATTCCCAGCTTGCCCAGTTAAAAGCATGAAGCAGGGAACTGTGATATGTGTACCAGTTGCTGTCAGCTAGATACTGAGCCCATCCTGCTTTCCACTGACCCTTACATCAACTTTTTCATTAATTCTTATTTTGTGTTTTTAAGGGGAAAAAAACGCCATCCACGAGCTGGCTGTATTTCCCTAGCTGCCACTTGGTTGCCTCTGTTCCATTGTTGAATGTTAATACAGTACACAACTGCAAGCTTTGTTTTTGAAGTAATGGATCTGTTTGGAATTAGCTTTAGACTGTGATTAACATTCGAAATGAAGTAACAACACAAAAAGTGACATTGTCAGAATTCTGAACATGTGACATGAAAATAAGGTACTGCCTATATATATGTCAAGGAGAGAGCCAAAACGAATGCAATGCGTGTTTTATTTTTTAAGAAGAATGAATTAGAAATGCCTTAAAAGTATACATGCTTGTAAAATCTGTCTTAGTTTATTGTACTGCTTTATTTTGAAATTTGAAAAAGAACACTGTTGGTTAGTAGCTCTCTAATTCCCTAGGACTATATTAACTTCTTCAGACAAATGGCATATTTTTTATCGGTAAAATCTCTTTCTCTCCCCAAAATCAGCATGCATTTGCTGATTGTCATGTAGGCCCTACAACAAAGAGTATATACTCTGAAAGGCAACTGCTTTAAGAAAGGTTTTTTAAAAAAAAATAATGCAGCAATATTTCTTAACAGCATTATTTAAACCCTTTTTAAAACCTGTTCTCCCATACCTTTGTTCTTTCTGTATCAAGAAATAGTGCTGCATATTTAATAGTAGATATTAAATGTTTCATATGTTTATGACATGAGATGTACGTACAATATAATCACAACCCTGTGAATTCTGCAGCACATCTGAGAAAAGTACACCCATTGAGTTCCCACATGACAGCCTTGAAGGTACATGCAGGATGCTATGTACTCTATGGGAGTGAGGGAAGAGTGGACTAGAAGCTATTTCCTAGCATGAATTTTCACTCCATTTCCTTTACAGGGAGACCAGAGTGCTCTAGACTAGAAGACTACAATTTCCCTCCTCCAAACCCCTTAAACATGTACTGTGGAAGTATTAAGGATAGCACGTTTGCCCCGTTGCTGAACTGATAATGATGGTTATTGCAGCTATTTAATAGTGCACGAAGGGCCAGCCCAAGACCACCTGACACCAAATGATCCTCCCCCAAACCTAAAGATGAGCTCGCCTCTGCTCCTCCCATGCGCCAATGTTCTGGCTCAGCATTCTCCGTCCCGCTGCATTTTCTCTTTCTGCCCCTCCTCCTTTCCCAGTTCTGGAAATGGAGAAGGAGGGACTGTGGAGGTAAGCAGGCAGACACTGGAGATGTCTCCCAGCAATCTAATGCCCGAAGTGACAACTTCAATTGGACTCATGCATGGGCCTGCTGTGAGTGCAATCCCATGCATACGTACTCAGAGGGAAGCCACATTGTGTTTCTCCTAAGTAAGATGTTAGGATTGCTGCCTCAGGAGGCACCAAAGCTTTCTTTCCGGGGCTAAAAGCAGCCAAAGGCATTCAAGACCATGGCAAGGGCAAAGGGTTAAAGACAAAGGATACAGTCTCCTAACAGCATGATCCCAACCAGATTGGCCTATCTGCAACTGTTTTTTTGGAGGAACACAAGTGTGTAACTGATAAGCACATGTTTATCATAATGTGTGGTCCTCTGGGTCTAAGTCCAATGGACGGGTAGCCCAATCCTATGCTTCCCTAGCACCCAGGGCTGCAGCAGTGCTGAAATGGTGACTGCTGCATCCAGTGGGGCAGGGAAGCAGCGCCAGTTCTCCTCGGGGTAAGGGAACTAATGTTCCCTTATCCTGTGTTAGTTGCCAGGTGGCCCCAATGGATCTCCTCAGATCTGTGCCTACTATTGAGTGGGCACAAAATCAAGGAAACCCGTGATAGGTTTCCCGAGCCAGGAGGGTGTTAGGATATGGTGGCTAAGCCTGCTGCCATCTCCACCCCCTTCCGGGCCTGTTCCTCCCCCTCACACACTCCCCTGTCCATTTCTGCCCCCTTCCTGTCCTTCCCCCTGTCCGGAAAAGGCCTACCACTAGCCAGTGGTATAACTTACACCTGGGAGGCCTTGCTGCTCATCGTCCAACACTGTGGCTGATGCTGGACCCGGGGCCGGTGGTGCGCCAGTACCACTGGTATGGAAGTGTCTTATAGCACTTTTTGCAACAGTGGGGCCAGCAGCACTGGTGGAGTGCTGGTGCTGCAGCCCATAGGATTGGGTTCTTAGATGATTGACCACTTTATACCATTGACCAATACAGACTAATGTTTTATTTTTGTGTGTCTCATTATGAGAGGCTCAGAGTTGAGGCAGCACAGAAACCTGAGTTGATAGCACCATACTTCTGTGTCTTGTTTGAAGTTGCCAATGCCTAGAATAATTCTAGCTGAGTTTACTTTAGCTATGATATATTATGGTTCTCAGCAAAACATGAAACAAGAAAGTGCCTCTGAACATGTAAAGAGTATATCTTTTTTTTCCTACAGGAAGACAATTCTCAGAACAACTCACCAGAAATACATTACTGCCAGATGATTCTACATTATAATCCTTGTTATACACATTGCATATCCCCTGAGAATCGGTTGGTCTGTATCCAAATGTTCAATTTTGAACAAATGAGTGACAGAATCAATATATTAAGACAGGATTTCTATGAAGTAGACAAGTTGTTTTAAGTGTACAGGAACTTCTAAGACTGGTGCCAACATAACACTCGCTGTCTTAATCATGGTTATAAGATCATGAGCAAATGGGGAAGGGAGCCGGAGTCCCTGAGGCAGTTCATGGCTGAACACAGTCACGTTCTGGCAACTCCTGCGACGCTGCTGGAACCAACCGTATTGGCCTCTGCCTTTCCATTGGACCATTTCAGCGACGTGGAGAGGGGGGATTTGCTGCATGGGTAACAGCCTATCCTCCATACCTACTTTACCCAGGCTTCGCGCACTGGAGAGGACACTCTGTTCCAGAACCACCATTCAGAGTGTGACACCATAGTCTTCCGAGACTGAAGGATGCCAACATGAGGGATGTAGGAGCACTGCAAGTGAGTGTGGGGAAGGGGCTATGGCAGTAACAAGATCCCTAGGATTGCACTAGTGACAAGGATGGGAGGGGGTTTTAATACTTACCAGCATCCAGTGCTGGAATCCTGGGGGGTCCAGGAGGTCCGGTGAGCCCTCTGCAGGGCTCCCTATTCCTCCAAACAAGTAAAGAAAAAGACCACTAGTTTTTTGTTGCTGCTGGTAAATAGAAAAACCCACTCCAATCCCCGCAGCAGTGCAATCCTGGGGATTATGTTGCTGCCCTCCATCCTTCCTGCTCCTTAAAGGTGCAGAGACAAGTACTTCCCTGGCTGCTGGGTTGTGACCCACCAGTTTGGGAACCACTTTGCTAAACCCTAGTTAAACCCAACAAGGGGAGAAAGAATTCATGTCAGGAAAAGGGAACATACTCTCCTATGGAAAGAGAGGTCAGTTTTTCATGTGCCCAGTGGATTGTATAAGTGCAAAATAACTTTCACAGCAATAATGGTTCCTCTATATAGCTAACAGGTATAGTGCTGACAAATACAAAGCTATGCTTTCTCCCCCCCCCCCCAAATACAGCAGCCTAAACTACAATTAGAACACAGATGAAATTGCAAATGAAACATTAATGCAGAATACCAGGATGAATAACTGTCCCAGCAGTTCTCTACAGCCTTAGTATCATTGACCCGGATCATCAGAGTCTCAAAAGATGATGTACCAGATAGTTCTAGAGGAAAGCATCTAGACTAAGCATCAAAGCATCATTGGAAAGATGTTGTGCAAGCACTTAAAACACCTTGGTTGGGAAAGAGAACATCTTGAACTGTTTAGGGTCACTACAGACCATTTTTGATAGCTGTTATAACTGCTTGTATTTCTCCAACATAATCATTGAAGGAGTTAGCGACAAGATCAAACCACTACGCAAATTAATTTCTGCAATTCACGGGACAGCTTCCAAACCAAGAGTTCTCCTATACAACAGATCTCTTACTCCTAGCACAAACTTCATCGCACAAGTATTTCTGACAAAAAGGGATTAGTTAGCTGTGATTGTATTGCATTCAACTCATTCAAACAGAAATGCACAAGAATACTGGTAATTGTGCACCTTGTTAAAGGAATATTTGCTTGTATCTGGTGCTGAATAGTACAAATAGTTTCATTTCAATGGCTTGCATCTCAAGGCTCCCTGGAGATGCTCTCTGCTAGACACACTCTATGCCCAGAGTATTCAGCTCGCATTCTCTATTCTAGGAACAGAAGATGCTCCTGAAAACAGAATAGTTTGCATAGTTCGCTCTGCAGTATATATAGATTTCACCACTATATGACACCCCTGAAGAAATTATTACTCATCCCAAAAGAGGCTATCCTTAAAGCTGGCTTAAGGCCATCTAAAAGAGAGAATAGTAATGACTTTTAAAAAAAATAAATTAGTTTATTGTGGACAAGACTTGATTTCTAAATGTTTCTTTTCTTTAAAGAGCTGCGTGCTGAAAGAGTAAAATAAATTGTGCAATAAAATATTCATGTAGTAGGTCTGCAGGTGAGACCAATGGCAGCCGCTCCTTCTCTCTGTTCTTTTTACCTTTTGTTAACTATACAGATATTGTGACATAAATATTAAATCATTAGCTGCACAGGAATGAGCTGGCATGTATTGAAGATATCCCAGAATGCATTTCTCATTCCAATCAACCCTAGAACTCAGGGACTTAATAAGAGCAGTGCTTGCAAAGGCCAATTGACCTCTGGAGACCTTTCAGAGGATTTCAGTGCATGTACACAATCTGCCGGGGTGAGGAAGATGAGGCACTTGGATGTGTTTGAACCATAACATGCCTTTTATGAGAATGATTCATATTTAATTTGAAGCATCTTGCCCATTGCGTTTCTTTCTTTTTTTCCAATTAGAAGGTGTCATAAATAGTGAACTGTGTTGTTGTTTATAGATATTGAAACGTCTTTTACTTGAAGAAGGGTCAATGATGCCTGTCAAGAATCTGTGGTAAAGAGGCTAGGTCCATATGAATCATCACACTGGAGAGGGTTTGGCTGCTCAACAGCATGGTCTGTAGTAGCCTGGTTAGTGCCTAAAGACCCTGCTGGCTGCCTATGGCAGGGTCAACGTAAGTGTGGCAATCAGGTACCAAACAAATAGTTAGAATTGAAATGTGAAAAGGTGACATAGTGAGTCAATGTTGGAGCTAGGATGAAAAATTGAGGCTGGCTGCTAATGACTGGCCGGAGTGACTGTATTTGGTGTATCCCATCCCAACCTGCTACCCTTATCAGCCTCTTTGGCTGATATCCAGTCTGCCCACCTCTTTAGTTCCATCTCATTTGCCACCTCTGCCACCACCTCTTCCTGCTACAAATAAAAGCAAAAAGGTGAAAGTGTGTGTTGGGGGGGTGGGGAGGGATGGCCTATAGCTTAGTAGCAGGAAGAGGAAGCAGCAGAGGTGGGACAGTGGGAAAAGTAGAGTCTATGTGAAAAAGCAAGGGCAGATGGTAGCAACGGCTTGCTTCCTTCAGGCAAGGGAGAAGGCAGGGGATCAGGCCAGCCATAATGGAAGGAAGAAGTAGGAGCTTGGTCCTCTGTGCAGAGGATAAAGAAGTACAATGGAGAGTTAGCAAGGAAGGGACACAGCTCAGGTGTAAGCTTACGTGCTGAAAGTCTCAGTTTCAATCCCAGGCATCTCCTGGTAGGGCAGAGAAAAATTCGTCTGAAGCCTTGAAGGGCCACTGCCAGTCAACATCAAGAATACTAAGGAAAATGAGTCCATGGTCTGGCTCAGTACAAGGCAGTGTTCTTTGACAGAGAGCATGCTTTGTAGCCGGCAGAGCAAACATGGAAGGTTGACTTATGGAGGAAGTCATTTTTGAACATACTGGTTTCTAAATCATGCTACGTTTCATTGAGGTTGCAACTCTATACATACTTCCCTGGGAGTAAATCAGGACTTACTTCTGAGTAGACGTGCATAGGATTGTGCTGTAAATATATTATAAATATTTTGACTCATGCGCCATGAGTGTGTGTGGCAAAATTCATAGGGAAGTTCTATTGTCGTTCTCCAAGACCAGCGATCAACAGAAAATTTGTGATTTCTTGGACATCCCATTCATACAGGCGAACATTTCCAGAATGAACAAATTATAAAGATAATTTACAGTCAGTCAAGATGAAACATATGGAATTTGATTTGACGTTATCTTCCTTCTCTGTTTTTATCCTCCATCAACAAGAAAAGCACACAAAAAGTGGGAATGTAAGACCAATAAATTTCAGCCTGTTTGTACAGAGTAATAAATATTACAAAGGTAACAACCTTGGTAGTAGGTCATATGAAACGAACCTTACATCCCTATGATGTTTTCAATTTCTTGCATGTGATCCTGCTGTTATGCTTTTTCTGTCACTGAACTATACTACATGTCTGTCTGATGTTATCTCCCCCAAATGCAGTTAGCTGTATAGAATGTATTTAGCTGTTCATACTGCTGTCTGTTTTCTAGTGTTTTGTGTTTTCTTTCAAGTGACTCTTTTCCTTTACTTGTATTAGATGGATTTGCAAGTCTTCTCTCTTTGAGCTAAGCAGGTTACTTACAACTTGGTTGAAATGCTTGATGTTGACATCCTTTTCCCCCCCTTCCTTGTCAACTTGCTCTTGAATTTATCCGAGCAATGTTTGAGAGCATGAATGTGTAAACAGATGACTGTGTGGGTACAATACAAAATTAGGCTGCGTGTTCAGGTGATATGCATATTATATCTTTTCTTCATCAAGTACAATATTTTAGTATGTACTAAACGGCAAACTTTTAGAATTTTGTATGCTCTCTCTCTCTCTCTCACACACACACACACCACCCCCCCTCAAATGCATTTCAGAGAGGATATAGGGGTTTTTTGGTGGTTGTTGTCAAGGGCTGTAAATACTTAATTGGTATCATTGATAGCATTTGTTGGAACAGTAAAACATTTTTGTTTTTTAACGTTGTCCCAGAAGTCTTTGATTGCTGCTGAAAACAGAGGGCACGAGCCACTGAAAATTAGGCCATTTCCAGTCATTTGAGTGAAGTTGATAAGCACTTGCTTACATTTCTCCCTTTGAAATGGATGAGACGAAGGTTCAATTGTGTCAAATGCCTCTAGGAGTCTCTTCTGATTTTTCTTACAGAATGGTAGCCATAGCATGTGTCCTCCCCACACTTGTTCAGTAACAGAAGCAAGTCCAGATCGTGTGAGAAAAGCCCACACTTTGACTCCTTCCCATATCATTCCCCCTTTTAGGCATGGGGACAATGCTGCCACTGCAAAGAGTCATGTCATGGGAGTCTACTGTGGGGCTGGCACCATGCTCAGTGGTAGAGCATATACTCTACATGCAGAAGTTCCTAGCTTTTGTCCCTGGCATATGTAGTAGGGCTGGGATACACCCCTGTCTTAAACCATGGACAATCGCTGTCAGTTAAGGTAGACAATGCCAGTGGTGGTCATGCCCAGCCCCATGCCCTGAGGCAAAGGTCCATGATGGTGCCCCTCCCGGGCTGTTGTCACCCCTGCGCACCAATCCCCCCCACACCTGAGGCTCATGGAGCGTCGTGCAACCCAACTCATGAACCTCTCTGAGGTTCCCCGATTCTGACCTCATCGGGAGCTTCAAAGAGGCTTCCACAGAGTCCTACAGCCTCGCATCCAGGGCATTTGCCCCATAAAACATAATGGGAGGTCTGCAACCGGACAATACTGACCTAGTCTGACTTGGTACAGGACAACTTTTTATGTATTCCCATGTGACCTGAACTGTCTGATACAGTGCTGCAGAAAGGAAGTATACCCCATAGGGTCCCAGGCCTAAATCTAGCTCAGACGGACTGTTTGGATTCTTTTTGTATTCGTAAAGGCATAAAATCTGCTAACGTCCAAAGATGGATAGTGGCATAACAGAAAAATTACTGAATTGCTATGATTGATGTCAGAAACTTTGCCAGCTTTAAGAGTATTGGCACTGGATACAAGACAATTACTGGTGTCTGTCACCTTGAATCTACAGCTTGGATTCTGCAGCTGCAGTAGCCATCAATCCCCTGCTGGGGGCAGAGGATGGTTTCACCTCATCTCTGTGTCACTCTTTGAAAAAAGTGGATAACATGGAAGAAAGGAAAGCATTTTACAAACAGCTTGCCCTGAATGACTCCCCCCCCCAGTCATCACCCTCCTGACCTCTGAGGTGGGATGATCTTTGCAATTTAGGCAGGTCCATGTATGCATAGGTGGTCCTTCACACTGTTCATGGCTCCCTATCCATTACAGCAGGGGTGCCCAAACCCCGGCCTGGGGGTCACTTGTGGCCCTCTGGGACTCCCAATCTGGCCCATGGGGAGCCTCCAGTCTCCAATGAGCCTCTGGTCCTCCAGAGACTTGCTGGAGCCCAAGCCGGACCGAAGCAACTGTTCTCAGCATGAAGGTGACTGTTTGACCTCTCACATGAGCTGTGGAATGCGGACTGCTTGCTGTTTCACATCTGTGATGCAGCAGCGGCAGCGAAGGAAACACTGGGCTTGCTTTGTGCAAGGCCTTTTATAGGCCTTGAGCTATTGCAAGACCTTCATTCATTCATAAAAGTTCTATCTCCAATATATTCAATTATGTAAATTTATTCAAATTTTATTTCTGGCACCGGACACAGCGTCAGAGAGATGATGTGGCCCTCCTGCCAAAAAGTTTGGACACCCCTGCATTACAGCTTGCAAGAAGGAAAAAATTACAGGCCCACACAATTCCTGGACCAATATACACAAGCCCAATAGTAGTTTGTGAACCTTTCTAACATCTATTAGACATACAAGGCTGCCTTATGCTGAGTCAGAGCATTGGGCCATCTAGTTCAGTACTGTTGACAGTGACTGGTATTAGCTTATCCTCCTCTCTTCCACATACTACCTTTCCCCTATACTGCCGCATGCCGTTGACTAAAACAAAGTGTTTGGAAAAAGTCTGGATGGATGGTGTGCAGTGTTCTTAGTGGACTCCTCTGTTGAGTCCACTACAATCATTTGGTCTTGCGTAGTGGTAAGGCTAACCTTAAACATACATCAGCTGCAGATAGGATTTTTTGAAACAAGTTTTGGGGAAGAAAGGCAGGCATGTACAGTGGTCCCTTATCTGGATCACTTGGGACCAAAAGTGTTCTGGATTTTGTAATTTTTCTGAATTTTAGAATATTTGCAATAATAATGAGATACCTGTAGCTTGGGGATGGCAACCTGCTCCAGCAAACAAATAATATACCTTCTATTGGTGTGGTCTGCAATTTGCTGTCCAATGTAGGTGAGGTTACCTCTTCCCATCATACCCTGCAATGCCCCCCAAGCTGCCCATGCCATCCTCTGTGCCACCTGGCTACCTTGCTGGGTAGCACCCCAGCATGCATTGCACTATGCTGACCAGCTCCTGCCAGCAAGCAAAACAGTAAAAGAAGTTTTTTAAAACCATGTCCATACACTAAAAACTTCTAGATTTCAGAGTGTCCTGAAGTTTGGAATTCTGAATATGGGGTAATCAACCTGTATTTGAAAACGCTCTCCTTAATTTACATATAACAGAATATCTATGAGTGGTAAAGTTAATAACATGATGTTGTTTTGCCATTTAAAAGGAGAAGCTTTAATTCATGCAAACAGTCTTAAGACAAGGACGTTTTTTTGTTTCACATGCCTAAAATACTTCTGTCGGGAAGGAGCTTTATGTTTCTGACCACATGGCCAAATGCCAAAGTGTTATCATGACTTCCCAGTGTCACAGAAAACATTAGACATGATTAGCTGCAGGTATCAATGCCAGATGATACCAGAGTAAAGTCCTTTTTTATATTTCATCTTATAATTGTATTTGCAAGTTAATGTTTGAAGTGTCAGTCTTTGTAAAATTAGCTCATCTTGTTATGATTCAAGGCTTTGATGTGAGTGAGAGGCTTCAATTGCAATGCACAGTCACATCTGAGAGTAAACTGCATAGACAAAGAGTCTTACAAGACTCGTAAATCAAATTCTGCAAACTGTCTGTGTGGATTATGAAGGACTATTTGCATAACTTTGAAGTATTTATACTGATGAAATTACAATAATTAAAATCATTGCTGTGTCAATTGCTAGATGCCACCAGGCGCAGCAATTACTAGCATGCAAATCAGACTTTGTGTAAGCATTTTAAAGAATAATTACCTTATTTGATTCAGATGTGCCTGAAAGGCATTAAGAATCATTGCAGCTATTTTGACTCCAACCATTTTGAGGCCTTAATACAATGTTGTTATTGTTATTGATAATAATGCTGTGTGTCCGTGTGCGCCTATACATGCTTTCTTTGATAGTTTGGAATTTGAAAAGGCATGCTGTAAGTGAATGAAAGTCTTTTTATTTTTGAACATAATGTTAGAAGGCATTTTTGTCCTGATTTCAAATTTGCATCGCAATTGATCTGAAATTCAACTTCAAATCATACTGAGACAATCTAGAAAGCTTGAAACTTGATATGTCTTGCGCAATATTTGTCCAATGCCATAAATCAGATCCAGTGCGCACCCTGGTACTATACAAGTGTACATCAAATAAGGTCTCAAGTTCAATTGGACTTTTTGCATAGGCTACATGCATGCAGGGGTTTGTTTGCTTATTTATTATAGGGAGTGTTAAATTAATCCATTTCTGCCCAGCGTTGCGTATACGCAACAGGAATCAAATGTGTACACATTATGTTAAACAACATAATGGTTTTATGTTCAATCTTCACATTTGGTAGGCTCCATATGTGCACTATGATACCACATCTCCTCTCTGATTACATTCCACAGATTCAGTGGAATAATCATGCCATATCCCTTCCCTGCCCCATGAATCCAAACATATAGTGTCGTATGCATAGTTTTAGGCCCTCTTATGCCTGATGGGCTAATTCTATATTGTGGATTCAATATAGAATCCACATGTCTAGAGATATCACCATTGTTCTTTGAGAAGAATAGACACCACCTTACTTTAGACTTTGGGACAGTTTAAAGAAATTCAGATGAAGGAGCAATAAAAAAAATGCTCTGCACAGTAGTGATCTCAAAGTAATTCTAGTCTTCTTTTATAATTTGGCTAGAATGAATGAGTACCTTTGCCCTGGTTTTATATTTGGTTTAATTTGTGTATATACAGAGTACTGCTGTAGAAGTGACCTACAGAAATATGATGTCACCAGAAAAATAGTGAATAAATTGTAGAAAACATTTTCAAGTGAAAGAAAATGCAACAGTAAAACATAACAAGATCCAGGACAAATAGATAATCTAGTTAGCCAGTGATTAAAACCGTGAAACGTGATGGTGGTTGGCAACCTTCAGTCTTGAAAGACTCTGGTATAGGCCTACAGCACCCAGTATTCCCAGGCGGTATTAAAACCATATAACAAGAAAGGGCTACTTAGCTGTGCTCTTTGAAAGGCAGCTTCCCTCAGTTAAAGCAGAGCTCTTTAGGAACAGAATTCCATACTCATTTCCTTCAAGTGCTGTCTTAAAATTCAGCTCTTCTGTGAAGACTATGGCATCACTCTTTCATCTCCGTTCCCTATGGTATCTAAGGGCCCAATCCTATGGGCACAGAGTGCATTGCAGTGGCTGTGGAAAGTGACCCAACATTCTGTGCAACCAGGTCACCATCTCAAGTTGTGAGTGGCTGTGGCTGTGCGCCAACAGCCTTTGAAGATGCTCTGGCACTAGTAAGTTGGTGGGATGGGCAGAATGGGTCAGGGAGGGCAAGGAACGGGGCAGAGACTGAGGCAGGGAGAGGGGTGTGTCGAGATTGGAGAAGGAGCAGAATCAGCAGCAAAAGTGCTGCTGATATCCAATCCCCCATTCTGGCCTCGATCTTCCTTCCCAGGTCCACTCGGGTTTGAAAGGGCTAAAGGGGTGGGAAAGGGAGAGGAAAATAAGCATATTTATGTAATGGTGTTTACACAGTCTTCCATAATTGTTATAATAAATGGATCTAGTGGAACAGGCACCTAAAGAGACAGGTCTGGAAGGAGAAGAGTCAAATTGTAATTGATCATACCCAAAGTGGCAGAGTGGGCACTGCTGTGTCACCTTTCCTTTAATTACAACCAGGTAGCATGGAGACAGAATGGGGAAGATGGGAGTCAAATCTTTCCCTAGTAAATGTATGCTTGTGATAAAACACCCTACCCTTATTGCAGAACTGAAATCTGAGACACAGTGGCACTCTGGGTCTCTGTTTTGATTTATTGTTCCATACGAGGGGCCAGTAGGGTTCATGGTCAACCTGAAGGGTCCTTCTGAAGTTACCTCAGTGGAGTGGTATTTCTTCCTCATACAGTACTTCAGTAATGTTAAAAGCCTTGCATCTCCCAGTGTTAGAGGTCACAGGTCAAGTTGGGAGCTCCAGATCACTAGTGTTACAGACAATATTGTCTTGAACCTGAACTGCCCGGGTGTTGTCTTCTTCTGCTCCCTTGTCACAATGTCTGCTCACCTCCATATCAAATTACAACAAAGACATCAGTGTCTTCCCTGCAAAGGAAATGCACCTCATAAAGAATGCTCTGAAATTCCAGAGCTCAGGGAAGGGAGGACATGTGTGTGTGTGTGAGATGCAAAGTCATTTCTGGATCATTAAATCACATTCAGAGCTCCACTGGATTGGCGTACTACTCTGAAATTTAGTTAGCATGTTGGTTAATCCAGGCCCAGTTGATAAATCAACCTTTAAAGCAGTATGCTCATGTTTAGATCATGTTATCTAAATCCTTCTATATGCAGCTTTGCCACAGTCAAACCTAAAGCCGAAGTCTGTTTTCAAATCGAATGAAAGTTTGTGGTTTCTCTAGTGCTTAGAACTCCTTCAGAATGCGGCAGCAAGTCTGATCTCTTGTCTACAGTACAGTGATCATATTACAACCAGCTTTCTTTACATTGGCAGACTATCAAGCAGTGTGATGTCGGTGCTCTTAATAAACATTAAATAGTAGTGTGAGTAAGTTAATGTCAAGTAAGCCTTGTGGTTTTGAAAGTTCCAGTCCTCCTTTTGGCCACAGTCTGATAGGTATCTATGTTCAAAACATACCCTGAGCTTAACAGGACATACACTGGATGGGGAGGCAGGTGAGGCAGAGCCTCCCCACTGGCGTCCTTTGAAAAGCACTGCCGCCGTGGAAGAGGTGCGCAAGCACTCCCAACCCATGCACGGACCATGTGGGTTGGGAGTGCTTGCGCACCTCTCCCACAGTGGCGGCACTTTTCGAAGGAATCCACCATACATCCTTGGTGCTTAGTGATCTGAAAACAGCTCACCATTTGGCCATCTTTCCATTATCTAGGGTGGAAAGTTGTGCTGTCTTTCCTGAAGTCCATTTCATTCCATCTTTCTTCATTTTAGGATCAATTGATTAAAAAAAAATCTTAAAGTTCTGAATTAGGTTCTTTCTTGATTTCTCTCTTTTTCGTTTTTCAGATCTTTTATGGGAGTTTCTGGTTTGTCAATTATCGTCAGTGTGTTTTAGTGTGTATTCTTATTTTTTATAGGGAACTAAATATGTACATGTAGTATTTCATCAATTTTTTTTTTCTTTATTTCTTGGAGTAGAAGAGTATGGTGATTATCCTATCTGTGGACAATTGCATGGGTAGAGTTGACTTCATGCAATTGTCCTTGCATTTAAATCAATCATATTACAACTCCAAGACTGCTTTTGTTTCATTTGTATATAAATAATTTTCACCAATGTTATGCAAGGAGATTAGGGAAGTGGGATCCCACAATCTGTTCCCACATCTGCATATTCCTCTAAATGTGGTCAGTGTATATATATGGTAAACCTATCTATGGTATGTTAATTGCATGCTTGTGCTGTATGTCTAACAGCCCAATCCTATGCTTCCCCTTTGCCGATGCAGCTGAACCAAAAACACTTGATTTGATGGCTGCCACTGCTGACTGCATACAGTCTAAGCATTTTCACTGCACCTCTCCATTCTGCTGCTGCTGCTGCTGCTGCTGCTACTGCTGAGAGAGAGAGAGAGAGAGAGAGAGAGAGAGAGAGAGAGAGAGAGAGAGTTGTGCCTTTGCACAGTGCTGCCAATGAAGCAGATTGGCAGAGAGAGCTCTCTGTGGTTGTTTTGGCTCTTTAGGCAAATGCCAGATTTCCAAAGGCCCTGATCTGCACTGCGTCAAGAATCGTGCCTAGAAACTGCAAATTGTCTGGAATACACCACTTGGTATTGAATGTGCTGGGTTAGAGTCAACAGTCTCTTAAATGGAGCATATTATTCAAGTTTTGTTCAATTGGCATTTGCTCCCCATTTGTTTCTGAGTCCATTTCAAGGAGCTCACTTTCACCCATTTAGTTTATATTGTTATTTGTTTAGATCAGAGGTCTCCAAACCCCAGCCTGCAGGCCACATCTGGCCCTCCAGATGATTTTATCTGGCTGGTTTGCTTCCCCAGCCTCTCCGAGCTAAAAATAGCTCCAAAGATGCACTTTCAGGTTATAACACATTGGGCCAGTAGAGGTGCTGAATGTAATGCAGTGTAATGGACAGAAATTATTCCTTTACATAGCATTACATTCAGTACCACTAGTGGCTTAATGAGATACATACCGATGTTGGGAGACCTGGAATATAAATATAAATTAAACTTAAAGACTACATTATATGGAGCAGAAACTGAAACAAAAAAGTTTATGATTTCCTGTGATTTCCTATGATTTTTTATGATTTCCCCCATTCCTGTGCAATTTTGCCCTCTGCTCCCCCTAATCCTTTTTCAAAATCTATTCCCCCCTCTTCCTGTACAAGGCAATTTTGCCTTCCTCTCCCCTCCTCCTTCCACCCCCATCCACTTATGGCATTCAATCTAACTCTGAGCACATTGGTTCTCCATGTTGTATATTATTTATTTATTTATTTTATGACCTCGACACCATGTCAGATATACAATGCAGCCCCTGTGCTGAGAAATTTGGAGACTCTTGCATTAGATGATTTTATGTTTTTAATACGGTGAGAGCCACTCACTGAAAAGTGGCATGAAAACACCTTAATTAATTATTCCAGAATACATTGGGCTGTAGTCAGAGAATAAGGACACTACCTAACAGAGCAGGCAAAGCAAACAGCTCCACACTTTCCAGCAAATGAACCAACACATAATCCCTGATATACTACCGTTGAGATAAGTTAGAAAATCACCTGAGTCCTATAAAAAAGGTGTGTGCAATGCCTGCTCAAGGGCCTAGCTTTTAAAAATGTACCTTACACTGAAATCTGTGGAAAGAATCTCTTCCTCACCTCCCCAACAGATCTCAGTATTAAGACATTTCCTTGAATAGTTAGGGCGACAACACTATATGTTTAGCAAAGCCTTATTAGGCCAAGATATGTTCAAGGAAATTTGGTAAAGATAATTTATTAACACTGCTCTGACCTTTGCTACAGTCAGTTTGCTGTAGCCTGTTCCCAAAGAAACTAGAGATGTTTATTTGTGTAAATTACTTGTTAAGCCCAATTATTTGTTAAGCCCAATGGGGTTGTCTTGCCAAAATATTAGGTCTTCTTTGAGTTGAGAATGTCGAGCAGAAACATCTTATTATGCTCAGTTTCCTTGGGAAATTAATGGTATACTCCATGAAAGAACACCCAGGATCTGGAGGCTTCTGGGAGAAAATACAATACTTAACAGCTCTGGTTTCTCAGGGAAAAGAAAGAAAAACTATTCAGAAATATGTTTTATGTACATGAACAGACTTATTACGTTCACGAAGGGAATTCGCAAAACTTCAAATGTTCTTAAAGTGCTTGCAAGATGTGAGTTGTTATTCCTTTCTAGGTTCCCTGCAAGGAAAAATAAATGCATTACACTTGAACGTTTGTAAGCCAAACTGTGTTTTGTTGTCTTAGCAACAAGTAATGATGACACCTGTATTGTTACTTGGAAATGGCATGTTTCGCAAGTCTCACTGTTAATCGCTAGTTGCTGTTTTTGGAATCATACAATGAAATGTTTTATTTCTGGATGAACAACAGTAAAGTTCACCATTGTGACAACCCAGTGTATATTCACATAGACACACTTCAAACCTTGGCTGGCTTCCTTTGCTCATTCATGAAATTGTCTCTGTGCCATGGGGTTTAAGTACATGTACATCAGCGACCACATGTACGATAGTAACATGTGAATTTTGTGCATGTGTTTCTGTGGTAGCATCCAGAAAATTATATATATAAATTTCCATGCACATGTTCTTAAACCTCATGGATAGTGCACCTCATGGCGCGCGCACACACACACGGGCCCAGGAGGTCATGGTGTATTTCACATTAATGCACCCCCTTACTCACAGAGTAACAAAGTGCCTTTAATATGGTGGCTCTCTTATATGGAGCAGGGGGTAAGGCAATTGTCCCTCTTAGAAAGATAGCATATCTCCCAATGACTCCCAATGAGTTACTGGTTCTGATTGTAAGCCCCTTTAGGAGAGGTAACAAATGCCTTTTGTTATGTAAATGATTTTGATAGCTTGTTGTGCTGAAAAGCATTTGGTAGTAGTAGTAGTAGTAGTAGTAGTAGTAGTAGTGAATCCATGGGAATCTGCAGATAGATATATAACTTAAGAAAACCACTAAAGAAACTAAAACCACCCTGAGTATGTGAAGCGTACCTACCATTCAAGGGTCCCTTCTCAGGGTCCAGCAATAGGAGATAGGAGCTACTTGTTTGCAGGGAGATGTGCGTCACCCTCTGGGACCATAAATAATGGTCTTGTATCTGTATCTGAAATGCCCCTGATTTCCATGATGTTTGCTTTTCTATTTTGGAGGGTGAAGATTTACAAAATGTTGGATACCATACATGCAGATTATGGGCATGTGCCTGTGGGATAGAGTCAGGGATCAGCCAGGTTGGGTGCTAACCATGGGAACACACCCATCAAAGGGCTACATGGCTGAGCCAACTCCTGAACCCTCAGTAGTGGTGGCAGTGGTGCCAATGCCCCATCAGGGAGCAGGCAGGGGGTGTCATGGGGAGTCCAGTGCAGGGCTTTGCTCCAGAGTTCCCCGCACTCTGATACAAACATGTTTTCTGTACACGGTGGCAGACGTGTGTGAGGATTCGTGCCTCCCTGAACATGATACATCAACAGTTTCTAGCATTTCTCAACAAGGGAAACAGCTCAGAGAAACTCTGGATTGATTTAGTATTGGTGTCTATTAGTCAAAGTGGCTTGGGAGAGGGGGAAAATGCCTGTTTTCATTTAAGCATCAAATGTTCCATTGTGTCTGTATCGGCTAGGTTAGAGTGACAAGTCAGAAGCTGTGTCTTCAAAATGCAGTGGCATTGTAGTTCAGCGACGCTTTCAGTGTTAACATTCACCTCCACCTACCTCGTCAGAGGAAGTTACTTATAGTACTGTCACTGACTCCAACAGTACAGAGTAGAAGAACACACCGAGGCATGTCTCTCTTAGATGTTTGGGGCCTTGTGAAAGAGTCAGTGGGGCTTTATCCTCCTCCCACTTCTAAAGAGATATTTTGCCAGTATTCTCAGGAGTCTAAAGGAGATTGGATGATAAAAGTGAAATTCACATAAGAATGCTATAGCCTGGAACACTTTGCTTAAAAGAAGGTGACACGGCTGGTTGTTAACATGGATTACTGGCTCACATTCTTGACCTTTTTAAATAAAGAAAATATACACTGGGAGTTCCAACAAGATCAGGGTGACAAGGATAAAGATCACGGTAGGGTTTTTCACTGCACTGAAATGAAAGGGGGGAAAAATGGTGTCACCCCCCCCCCCAGCTGTTTTAGCCACAGAGTCATAAAAGTTCTTGTGGTTTGCAGAGTTCATTATTGTACTTGGCCCCTCGTAAAACTGGCTCTGCTCCTATTTGGTAGTATATACACAGTAGTTGGAAGGTAGAATATACGTTGAGAATTGTAAGTCTTGGCTGACCTCTTTTGAAAATCCTCAGCGCAGAAGGTTTTTCACCTTCCACTTGACATTTTCCTCTCAGTTCTGGTCAGTTTGCATTCTTCCTGGACAGTAATGTTTTTCTTTGTTTAAATATGTGTATTTTTAGCCGAATATACAGGCTGCTAATAGAGATAGGAAATGCTAATGGGAAAAAAAAAAAAGTTTAATGTGGCTGAAATCACCTTTCCAAAATGACATGTCAAACAGGGGGGAAAAATGGAACATTGGCCCAAAATGTGTCACATAGGGCACAGTTGCCTCGTTTAGGAGACCTACAGCATAGAGGAATGGCCTGCAGTGGCCATTTATCCAAGAAGCTGAAAACTAGGTTTGAATTCACAATGCTGCCATGGCTCATCAAATTAAGCAAAGGTTTCCCAGGCCTCCACACATTCTTGCTGTTGGTGAGTACAGTCAGAAGTGTGGTGCGATGGTACTCTCTGGCTCCTTGAGGAGGAATTCTTGCTCTTTGTATATAGAAGCGGCAGTACCATTTCCCATATTGGCTTAGCGGGAAATGGAAGAATTTTTAAAAGAAGACATCAAGCTAATTGAGGGAAGAAGTGGCAAGGGCAGAAACAGCTCTCCATAAGGTAACCATTTACAGGTTGATCCTCGGCATTCCTGGGGTTCCGTTCCCAGAACCCCTGCAGATACTGAAAAGCATGGATAGTCAAAATTATGGTCCAACCCAAAGAGCACCTCCTAGATGTGAGCACCTCAATTCAGGTCACATCTCTGTATAATATTCCTAAATGTTCCTCCCCTTGCAACTCTATAACTGGAGGTTTCTGTGTGTCGAATCATTCCATACTATAAAGAAAATGTTACTTAATTTTAAGAGCCAGTGCAATGCAGTGATTCATTGCTACTAAGGCCAGGGAGACCTGAGTACAAATTTGTACTATCCATGAAGCTCAGCAATATCATGGGGGATAATATCATGGGGATATTATCTCTCTGGCTGCAGCCTTTGCTTCTTCAAACAAATATGGTCCCTGGAGAGAGTGGGGTCAGACCTACAAAGTATAGCAGAGAGAGTACAGGTGGGGCCTCAGTGTCCACGACAGATCCGTTCTCAGACACACACACCCCGCAGATACTGAAAACCACAGATACCGAAATCTGCTGTTTCAGTCCCTTTAAAGCCTTTGAAGGCAGCTGGAGCTATGCTCTGGTAACCTCCAGAGGGCTTTCTGAAGCTCTCAGAGGCAGCACACGTCAGCCCACAGCCTCTGCGGGCTTCAGAATGTTCAAAAAGGAATAAAAAACAAAACAGAAACCAAACACAAAACACTACTTCTGGAGCCCCAGAGGCAGCCGCGGACCTCTGCAACCCCACACCCTGGGTAAAGTTCTGCGATGGTGGTCCCCCGCCGGCTATTGCCACCCCCTCCACGCAGAAATCCCCAATACTCACCAGATGCTCACGGAGCCTCGCGCAACCTCCACCCGCGCTGGGGAAACTTCTATGAGGTTCCCCAGTGCTATAAACTGTGCTTTCGGCAAACCGGAAGCACAATTTCCACCCCCGTCGGGAGCCTCAGAGAGGCTTCCGCAGGGTCCTAGCGGCTGGCATCTGGGGCTTTTGCCCCATCTCACTCTATGGCAGGCACGCAACTGCCCAGAGGGCTTCTCTGGGTCTCCTAATGCCTTATAAGGCATTTAAAATGTCACTTCTGGTTTCCCTTAGGAAGCTCTCCAGTGGGTTTTGTTTTGTTTTTGTCTTTTGCCTTTTTGGGCATTCTGAAGCCCACAGAGACTGTGGGCAGATGTGTGAGGCTTCTGCAAGCTTCAGAAAGCCCTCTGGAGGTGACCAGAGTACAGCTCTGGTCGCCTTCAAAGGGTTCAGATGGAACCAGGTCTGGCTCAATGCTGGTCCAGGTATAAAGTTCACAGATAAACAGGCTCCACTTGTACATCTGTCCATCGTTACAGAAATTTCTGAAAAGGGATGTTGAATGTGATCTTTCATTCTTATGTTGCAGTTCTGTTCAGATTGCCGTGCAGCCAGGGCAGATGCCCCTACCTTCCCTATACTGGTTACACCACTGTATAGGTACTGACTCTCCTGAATCAAGTTCCCAAATATTCCTGGATTTTGCAGAGTTGGCAGAGTGTACTGGACAGGAATAACACTGCTGTAGCAACATTAGGGTTGTGAATTGCACCCATAGCCTATATTAGAAAGAAAATTATCTTCAGATAGATATGAAGTCTTACATCTCTAGGAAATTGGCTGACTCCCCATTATTGCATTGTATCTCACTGTCCAGCCTTGTAAAAGTATGCAAACAAATCTGCGTCGCCCAACAGAGATTGTTATTGTTGATTGCAGGAGGAACTATTATGTCCCCACTGATCCAAATTAGGGGATTCTGAATTCTCCATCAGAGAGATGGAAGCTCCCCTGCATAGAAGATAATCTCTATTGTTGTTGGGATCTGAGAGAGGTTCCATTAACACTTCATAATACAACAGGAACCCATTTCTTTGTGGCTGTTCTACTCACTGTTGATTAAACGTCTGGAAAGCCAAGACCTACAGACTTAAAAGGCTAATCTTCCTAAGTAAAAAAGGGGAAAAAAAAACAGTGTTTGCCGCATTTATTTATTTTTATTTTAATGGTTTGTGAAGCTGAGGATTTTAAAGCCATTTGCAGATTTGGGACAATTTTCAATTATAGTTGAGTATAATTTATTGTCAGCCTGATTAAGTAGTATACCTTTCAAGCTGCACCTCGGTGCGTGCATAGATTTGGAAATTCTCTAATGTGACTAAAAACATGGCCATTTTTATGGCATTGGATAGAGGGGAAAATTTTAACATATTAATTGCTGCCTATATTTCTCTAAAATAAATTCTTGCTGATAAATTCCTGATATTTTATCTTTTAATTTTTGCCCTGAAAAAAAAAAATGACCGTTTAGTAATGTTCGCTGACTCTTGTGCAGTAATGTTGAAGATTCAAAAGATGAACTTTCAGGCAGCTCTTAAATATAATGTAGATATGCAAATCCTTTTTAAAAGCTTAGTACAAGCAATAAGAAACAGGGATGGTGTTCTCTGATATGTGCTGTACTTTTGGCCTTGCTATCAGCAGCAGAATTTAATATATTCTAATAGTTATTCAAATAGTTGGAGTTATCTTCGTAATTGCTGTTTTGTGAGGTTGCACCCATATACAGAAGTAGTTGTTTGCTCATAAGTCCAAATGATTTTCATTGTCTTTATTCTTGGAATAAACCAGGGATGGGAACTCAAGTCAAGGTCCTCAAGCCTTGAGTCCTCAACTCAAGGCTTTCAAATTCGAGTTGGGAAAATGCACGTTTTTCACTGACTTGTGAACGCATCACATGCGTGGAAGACTCAGAAAAGGGCCCTTTGCCACTCAAGGGCCCTTTGCCCAGCTCTGAAAGAACTGATGGTCATTGGACAAAGGATGGTGTATGATATTCTCTTTGGCTGAGTGAGGACAGAGGGAGAAGCCAAGGGAGTTCTTGTCGTATGATTGGCTACAGAAGCCCAGGGAGGGGGAGGGAAGCCTTTCCCCCTGGATGAATGAGTGGAGAAGGTGTGTGTGTGTGTAGGGGGGGTGGTTCCTAGCCAACCAGGAGAAATCCATGCAGACTCAAGCAGACTAATTGAATGAGCAACTGCAGTGGGACTACTTCTGAGTAGTGCTGTCAAGGATTGGGTCATCCTGGAAAGCTTCCCAGCTGCTGCTCATGACCTTTCTCCCTCTTGCCGCTTCTGTCCCAGCTCTCTCACAGTCCCTCCCACCCCTCCCACCCTGTTTACAGAAAGGCAGGGATAGCAGGGGAGTGAGTAAATAAAACACACATACACACCCTTTAGCAGCAGCCCCGTTTTTTTTTTTCCCACAGCTGGGTTTGTAAAGAGGGCGACTCGACTCCTTTAAAGTTACAAAAAGGCAACCAGCAACTCAGAAAGTGCCCCCATTAGGATTCATTTTTGAGCTGAGTCATGGGGAGTGACTCTAGATTCAACTGGAGTCAAGCTGTGCTGGATTTTCCCATCCCTAGAATAAAGCATTGTGTTCTGTCAGTTCTAATTTCCATGGATGGTTTCCGGCGAGAACACAGAGTGTGGTTGTGAGACCAGAACTAGATATATGGAAATATATGGCTGCTATCAGAAGATGCAGGGATGTGCAGAACCCCCCTGAGATTACTTGTCTTGTTTGGGTTCTTTGATCATTCTCAGATGTTTCTCCTTGGGAAGAACCATGACATTTGTCTCAAATTTGACTTTTTCATAATTTCAGTAACAAGCCCAAGTGCATCCTGCTCTGTCTCCAGGCACTCACTCCAGGCATGATCAGCCTTAGGAGCTGCAGACCCAATGCAAAACATTTTTTAGGGCCCCCCACCCCCTGCAAGCCCCCCCATCACCAGAATGAGCAGCAGTGGTGAGGCACTCAGCAGTGGCATCACTGCCAACTGCTTGGGGCGTGTGTGTGATTTCAAGCCTATCAGACCAAGAGTCAGGAGAGAGTGGCAATGCTCCTCTCACTGTGCTCTTCTTGTGACACCTTGGCATGGAAGATTCCATACCTCAGTGAGATGCTGGCTGCAGGCGCTCCGTTCATCACTCAAGTGCGGGTTCCCTCCAGGCATGGGTCCCTGTTTGGCCAAGTTGGTAAAATTAACCGAAGGCCAACCTCAACTCCAGGCAATGTATTGTATGTATGGTATGATAACACAACACTACAAGTTTTTGTGTCCTTCCTCCACTTCATTGGCCGCCCCTTGAAGAGGAGAGGGAAACTTGCTGATGTCATGTCACATATTTTCTACTTCCAGACATTACCAAGAAGAAGAGGAGATGCAGGGCTGCCATTTTCAGTTGCATCATGCATCTTGTGTAACCGATAGTGCAGAGAGAGATGATTATTTAAACCTTTTTCTTCTATTTCTTCTTATATGTGAACCTGTAAATTCATTTTAATTAATGTACATCAATTAAGAGTAGACGTGTAGATCAGTCTTGGTATTTCCTTGCTTTCTTCATTCCTTTGGTGGCATTATTGATGAATTTGTAATGTGTGATGTCTGGCAACTTAGTGTTGCTATAATTATGGAAGGTCATTTACATGCTTCCTTTCCATGCAAACGAGATGCAAACAGTGTTTTATTGTCAAAATAATATGTTTCAAGTAGTAAAATGGCAAGGGAATACTGACTGATCTATTAATAAAACACACCAGCTTTTAGCTGGCAAACCACCCTTCTTTCCATCAAATATGTCTCAGCCTTTAATAAAGAAACTCAAGTGTTGTAGGTGAAAAATTACTTTTCTCACCCAGTCATCTGTCTGTCATGTATTATTCAGGTCACCAATGTTTGTCCTGAACTGTATCATTCTGTAGTTGTGTCAGGTATGAAATATGTTCGGTGTAATTCCATCAGACTTCGTGAAGTTGATTAGAACAGATCACCTTTCGGCATGGGCACAAGTTATCTCAGCAGATTGAGTGAAAAAGACTTATTTATCTTTGCCTTATAATAAAGAAAGAGATGAGCGAATTTATCCATTAACTTGGAAAGAGTCACATATTTGGTGTGAAAACAAATTGCAGTGAGAAATAAAAACCACACGCGCACACACACCACTATTGTACGTGGTTATTTTCTTTGGAGAAGCACACATTTGAAAGCATAAAATTGCAAACTAAACAACATGAGCACATACCAATATTTATATTTTCTGTATGAAAATATGGAGAATAATTAAATTTGCCTGCTGACACAGTATGTGTGAAAAGCCCACACTCTGCTGAAATTTTTTCTCCATTAAAATCCCTAATGAAAAAGTAAATCATCATTGGGTACTCAGAGATCCACTGAAGTTAATAGCAAAGTGGCCATTAGATTAATGGAGTTAGATTACAACTATTAAGTGAGGAGTATTTAGCACCTGATAATAAGTCTGCTGGAAAATATGATGGTATATGGAACCCTTTTCAGGTTACCGATTTCTCTTTAAAAAAAACAAAAAAAAACAAAAACCCAGTCCACTATCTCCAAACATATTTGCTTGATCCAGGAAGGAAAATTCAGGTGGTTCCCCATACCTAAACCTCACAGTGGCATACACAGTTCTAATCTCTATATTGTGGCTGCAGAAACAGCCCCCGATGATGACCAAGGCTATTGGCTCCTTCCATTGAAACACTCACCATGTGCAAGTCGGTGATTCCCACTTCCACATCTTGCAGCACTAACTATATGATGGTTGGGTACTATAATAAAGTTACACTGCCGATTGATTCTTTTTGGGGAGCAGATAACCCACAAGTGACATATTGTACCCCATTCCATGTTTACAATGTAGCATGATGCAAATTTGTTGCATCATAAGAGTTGCCCCCTCTTGGAGCCCATTTTAGTTGAAAATGAATATTTCTTTTAAAATGTGGTGAATAATGTCCCTTTTAACAGTGTAGAGTAGATCAAGGCCACACCTGGAGTATTGCGCCCAGTTCTGGTTGCCATATCTCAAAAAGAATATTGTAGAAATGGAAAAGGTGCAAAAAGAGCAACTATAATGATTTCTGGGCTGGGTACTAAGATCAGTTTCTCTCAGTACCTTCCTTGGGGAAAAAAAAAAACACACTCTCCCACCTCCATAAATAAATATATAAATAAACTCACCTCTTCTTCCCCCACTTGGAGCTAGTGAGATCTCAACGACACCCCCTCCCCCTCCAGCAACAGAAAAGCTGCCTCTTCTTATGTTTTCGCAACCGGTCCATTGCACAGACACTTTACTTATTTCATGGCTTTTTTTTTTAACAGAACAGAGGCAACTCTTCCTGCTGCCTCCCCAGAGCTTGCTGATGTAGGTATCCTGCTTTTTTTAATTGGAAGCCAGTCACCCTGCTTTTTTTTTTTTTTAAAGCCATACATGATTACAACCTAACCTACAGAGGCAAATCTACCTGCTGCCTCCCAAAAGATTACTGGCACAGGCACACTTCTTGTTTTTTCCCCCCTGTTGGAAACCAGACATGATTGTAGGCAATCTGTTGCTGACTGCTTCCCTCTGTTTTGTAATGGGTGTATTGTAATGGTGTATTGTATTGTGTGTGTCAACTGCTTAACTCACTGGCTGTGCTGGAGAAGAAAGGAGCAGAATGGAAAGGCAATTAACTTTTTCTTTTTACTTGTTGGGTCCGTGGGCTTTGTTTTTAACCTTTTGGGTCTGATGAGGCTCTGCCTCCTCTGACTGCATGTCAGTAGAACACACCCTCTATCATATCTATTATGAATATGACTATCCACAAATACTGCTCAACTGGAATTTTAAAGGCAGGGTAATATCAAATTTAGAGACTGGAATGGTTGGTGAGGAAAGAGGCCTGGTTTGGATTATCCTTTTTGTCCCAACCAGTGCCATGCTTTCAAGAATGTGCATCTCATGACACCCACACATCCTGATCCTTCCCCCTCACTTCTGAGTTTGTTTAATCATATGTGGAGAGAGGTGATTCAGGCCTAAAGTCATGCTTTGGTCAGTTTCATTTGAACCCACCCTCTGGATTTAAAAAAAGAATAAATAAAATTGTGGGTACCTCTTTAGGTTTGGGAGCAGAATATGTTTAAGGAAGGGAGTAATGCCTCTTTTACCTGTGCAATAACCTGTAAGACTACGCTATCATGGGATGCAATTCCGTCCTCTTTTTATTAGACAAAACTCAATCCTTAATGACTGAACTCTGTAGGATTAGTTGGAAGTGGGTTTTGAAATGTGGTATTTAGTGTTAAGCGATTAGTTTTTGTAATGCCATTTGCTGGATGCTCTCAGAAAATTTCACTATTTACGCAGAAATTAAAATCATCTTTGGATTTAAATATTAATTTCTGGAGAGTTGAGAATAGAAATATCATAGATGAGGCATTTTGTGTAAATAAGGGGATGCCTTGGTTCATCTAGATAGTGCATCGTGCTTTGTTAAAAATTATATTAAATCTCTGTAGCTATCCAATATTTCTTACATTTAAAATATTAGTGTGTAATGTGATTATATTAAAATATTGCATTGCGAACCTTTTTGCTCACTGCTATAACTCAGGAAACACTCTAGAGCAGTGGTTCTCACCCTTTTTAGACCGGGACCCACTTCTGAGAATGACAATTTGTCTGGGACCCACCAGAAGTGATGTCATCAGCCTGGAAGTTATGTCATAGCTGGAAATGACATCATCAAACATAAGTGACATCACTATGATGTCAGAGCTGGAAGTGATGTCATCAAGCAGAAACTTCTTGCCTAGGAACTCAAACTGTAAATGACAAGTGAAAGTATTCCAGCTCAGAAGCTTCAGCCAGTTCTCCCTGCCCTCACTACTATTGCTATCAAGCAAAAAGAATAAAAATAAAACATCTGGAACAAAATATTTGTGTATTTACTACTGTTTTTATTTCCATCTTTATTTACAAAATCTCTAGCTACTTAAACCGCTTTGTGAACTTTTTGTTGAAAAGCAGTGTATAAATACTGTTAATAATGTTAATAATAATAATACTTCTTGTATTATGCTTGAAACACTGATCTGGATGTTGATACTGTGCTCAATACTGGTCAGAAGGAAGTGCACCCTACTCATGCACCTCAATACAAGAAGTAGCTTGAGCTTTCGTAAATAAAGGAAATAAGAACAGTAGTATCCCCCTCAGAAGGAAGATAAGGAGAGACACCTTCCCTCACCTCCCTCTCTCAGCTGCTCGCCTAAGCATGCCTACTCAGAATTAACTCCCATTATTAGCAATGGGGCTTACTCCCAGGTAAGCAATGGGGCTTACTCCCCCACATGCCAGGCTTGCCCCCCACCCCCCAGCTGCTGTCTTGGCAGCCTGGCAATCAGGGATCCCCCCTCGCCCCAGCAAAGATGTAAAGAGAGGACGTGCTAGCCAGGGCAGGAAAGGAGCGCGGCTTCCAGAGAGGGAGAGATGATGCAGAGGAGGAAACTCCTGCAAAGAGCCCTAGAAGAAATGCTGGGAGAGAGGGGAGAGAGCAGTACCATAAGGGGTGCAAACGACAGTAGGGTGGTGCTGCCGATGATGCTGCTTTCAAGGCAGGCTCATGAGAGGGGAGATCGCGCGGGTCTGCCCCAGTCCAGCTGGGGGGGGGGAGTTGTTCTGTCATGCAACCCCAAGGCAGCCCACAGGCAGCTGAGCTGACAGAGGCTGGTGGGGAGAAGCCTGGCTGGCTCTTCCAAGTCTCACCCTGTCCTTCTTTGCCCACACTCCGCGATTTGCCCCTCCAGGAAGCCTCTGAGTGCAGAGGAAGGACCAGCTGGAAGGCAGCAGTACGCCGCTTTCTTTGCGCATATGCAAGCCGCTCTTACGTAGTTACTTTGCAATGCCAGGAAGTTTAAAATGGCGACGCCCAGGTCTTTTGCCATCTTCCAAGATGGCGGCTGCCAGCTTCTCGCGACCCACCAGAAATTGCATCGCGACCCACCAAGTGGGTCCCGACCCACAGTTTGAGAATCACTGCTCTGGAGGCAATCCAGCATCCAGTGAATTTGCTTAACTGCTATTGGTTTTGACTAGAGGAATACAGTCTAACCTTGTGCTGTGCTGCACCCTTTGTATCTCTCTTTCAAGTGTCTCGAAAGCTGCTGTAGCATTGTCATTCTGCTCTTCAGAATTCCTTCGGGTGAGCCTTTTTTTTTCCTCGATTCATTTATCTATGTCTATCTTTTTTTTACTAACTTGATAAAGAGCCACAGAGAATGGGCCCAGCTAATGGACACATTGGGTCAAATCCTGCCCTTATATACAAGGTCGGGGCAGTGCTCCCATTGAATTTGTAATGGAGGTTGTGTTTGTATATGTGAAAGTGGAATTTAGTTTAGTCTACTTTGAGAGACAACATCTAATTAGCTATGGCTTGTACCATTTTTGCCTTGGAAAATAATTGAAAGGCTCTTTATACATTCTCTGAAGAATGTGTCTGAAAATGCCTTTCTGGATGATGCAGAAAGAAAAACGGAACACACTGATAATTTGGTTTAAAGACCAAGGTTGCCACTTTTATTGAAATACAATAGCTTAAACTGAAGTGTTACTCAACAAGCCAATAGTCCTTAGAGTAGTAAGTAATCATACAGCCTGAGGGCAGCGCTAATGTATCCTGCATCCTGAGAAGATGTGATCTCCATACCACAGCTCCCAAATTGCATCAGGTTCAAGCTACAATGCATTTTCTCATGGGGCTTTGTTTCAGATCGTAAATAGCCTGGCGAGTCCTTGTTCTTGCTCTGTCTGTCTTGAAGCCAGTGTAAAATAATAGGGAAGGGAAATTTGCCTAGAAACCTATTCCGCAGGGGGTACTCTACCACTAAAATAGCCACATTACTCAGAGGTTTCCTGCCAGATCTGTCTAATACCTCAAACTCATATAAATGTGGATTAGTTAAAGTCCTTCCCACCAACCCATCCCAAATAATCCCTCATAAATGTCATTCTGTTCTCACAAAAATAATCCTTAAGGTGTGGTAAAATGGTAGGTAGTTTCCCCCTCTTTTCTTTTAAACAGAATTTCCCCTTTGTGATCTTGAGAATGAGGGCTAAAGACTGTATGTTAAAAATGTAATAATCTTTCCAATTCTAGCCCCTCATGTTTCTTAAAAATAGCTGCCTTAGCAGCCTGATTCAGATCAGAATCATGCCATATGGGGAGGGGATTTTGATCCTTTTCCCTGAACTTTTTCCCACTGAAAATCACAGTGTGGGGAAGTTCAGCGTGGCTTAACTCGAGTCGAATTGCAGAGTCGCTTGCCCCCCATGACTCGACTCAAAAAAAGAGTCATAATGGGCCCTTTCCAAGTTGCCTAGTCACCCTTTAGTGACTCTAATGGACTCAAGTCAAGTCGCCCCTCCTTTAAAAAGCCCACCATGGAAAAAACAGGGCTGCTGCTGAGCTCAGTGTGTGTGTGGGAGTTCTCTTTGAAGACTCTCCTAATGTCCCCACCAATCTGTAAACAGGATGGGAGGGGTGGGAAGGACTGCGAGAGAGCCGGGACAGAAGCAGTAAGAGGGAAGAGGGTCACAAGCAGCAGCTGGGAGGCTTACCGGTGTGACCCAAACCCTTTGCAGCTCTACTCATAGTCCTACTGCAACTAGTCATTCAATGAAGCTTGCTCCTCCAAGTAACAATGGAGCCAAGAAGCCACGAGGTTTGAAAGCAGAATCAGGCAAAAGAGTTTTCTCCCGCCTCCCTACAGTCAATTGTGTAAGGCAAGAAACCCCTTGGGCTCCTCCTCCTGCTCTCCCTCAGCCAATAAAAATATCAGAGTGCCCACAGTTTGTCCAATAATCATTGGTTCCTTCCTTCCTTCCTATCAGAGATGGGGGAAAAGAGCTTATTCCTGCCTCCCCCCTCCCACTAGATTCATTAACCCTTCCCTGCCTCCCAGCTGGAACTCCTTGCTGCTCACTGTGAAGTTTTCCACACTGCGAAAACAGTAAGCCAGCACCCCCAGACACAGGCAGCATGCATGGGGACAAGATTCAAGTCAGGGGGGCCTTCACCCAAGTTTTTTTCAGTCTTCAACCTTGAGGTCAGCACGCCACTGGGGTTGCAAAGCCTCAGTTGTGGGATGGTGGCAACTTATGGAAATGGAAAGCGTTGAAGAGCACTGGACTAGAGCAGCGCCAGGTAAAGGGGGAAGCATCTGGTGTACCTCTTCAGGTACTAGCAGATTGTGTGCCAGTCCTGCTAAGGTTCTTAGCAATTGTGCTAAAATAGCTTTCACTAGTGCTAGGCTTCATGGTATCTTTTTCTGCTATAGTAATAATATTTGGTTATGGTGAACAGTGCTGGGAGGGCGTAATAGAGGTGGGGAGTGGGTGGAGACAGGGGAAGGGCAGATCCCAGGGATCCCAGAGGGGGGCAGGATTGACAGTGGGTCCCCAATTGGAAACTTTATTTTTTTATTTATTGGGGTTGTGGCATGAAAAAAGTTGAAGACCATTGATTTACAGGGATAAAGCATGAGTTTGTGCTATCTCTTTCAGTGCAACCAAAACCCCACACTTTCAGGTTCGGGGGGCGGTGTTTGTTTGCAGTGTAGAGGTGGCAGACCTAAGACGGCATCAGGTGGTATTCTGAGTTGCGCTGTCCATGATTTCAATATAAGTCTTCCCCTCACCTATCTTGCCAGATGGGCTTTTGAACACACGTTAACATTCTTTTCTTTTCCGAAAAGAAATCTGAAGTGGGTTGCGGTCATGATTTTGCTTATCTCTGCATGTTGGGGAGCCCTGCAGGGGCTGGCGGGAGGCTCCCCGCACTCCCGAGAGGCTGCTGCAAGCTGTGGTAAGTCTCTGCAAACCCCTGCGCTCCTCGAAAGTGATGCGATCCTGGTGATTGTGTGGCTGCCTCCCCCCGCTCCTTAAGGGGGCAGAGGCCAGGGCTCTCTGGCTGGGACATCGCGATGCCCCAGTTTGAGAACCACTGGAGTAGCTGCATTGTGGGGCTACTTTCCTTACCTGGGGGGACAAAAGTTCCCTTCCCCGGGGAGCCGCTGGCAACTGCCCTGTTGTGCACAGGATGTTGTGGCACCATGGCAGTCTGGGTGCAACAGGCAGCTCAGGATTGGGTTGCTCACCTTTAAAAAGAATTCAGGTCTGAAACAAAGATGCAGCAGGCAGCATTATCTTCAAACAGAGTTAGAATGAAGCTAAGGTGAAATCATGAGGTTTAGAGCCAATCCTATCCCCCCACCAACCCACACTATACAGTGGCACTGGTGGAGTGCACAGTGCATGCTACAGTGGATGGGCAACCAGGTGGCCCTGGAGGCCACCTGGCCTCCAATGGGTTTCCTCTGATTTATGCCAGCTTTTTTGCTGGTGTAATTCCAAAGAGATGCCTGTGGGAGGGTCTGGGCTGGGAAAAAGTGAGAGGATCATAATAGGATCAGGATAGGGTCAGGATGTGTGCTGCTATTGCTAAAATTCATCCCTCCCCACCTCTGAAGCACCATCAGTCTACTCTCCCCCACTCATTCTCCACCCATTCTCCACCCCATTCATTCTCCACCCTACTCTGATTTTCTAGCAGCAGTGCAGGATGAAGGGGGTTCAGCAGATCCCTGTCATCTGTGCATGGCCTCCAACTGTTTGTCCTGGTGACCATGGCCTGCCTAATGACGGAGTGACTTTCATGCCGACTAATGCTGCCAGACTAATGCTACCAGATTTTGAGATCTGTTCAGTGTAAGCCCTGGCTTCTGCCGACAGGTTTGACGGACACATTTAAACTCCAAGTTGTTTATTATTTATATCTCCCTGTACGCTTTAAAACTTGATTATTCTGCAAGATTGCTTTTGTTCTTCTGTAAGTGTGGGTAAATAATTCCCCCTACAGTTTTCATGTATTTACTGTGGTTGTGCGAAAGGCCTCAAACTCCTATGCAATACTAAATTCTGGAGAGGAATAAGAGAGGGCATTTGTTTATATCTTTGAGGAATACAAGGAGCATAAAGGGCCCATTGGGACAGGCCAACTGTCTGTGTAGTCTCTGACAGTTCAGAAATACCATACTTTAGAAGTCCCGTAATTGGTTTTTCTTGTGTCTACTCTAGCCTTTTGAGGTACAGGAAGTTCATAGTCTGTGCATCACATGGGTTATTCAAATAGATCATTTTAACTGTTCAATGAGAGTATCCTGTTTACTTACTGAAGCACTGGGCACATTCATTGTGAAAAAGGTGGAATATGGTACTCTGACAGTTTTTTGAAACCTCTGTTTACTTTGGTTTGCAATAGTAAGAGAGTTCTCAACACACAATAAATTCTGGTAATATAAGGTGAAGGTGTTGCACCATTTTCTTCTCCGCCTTCTCCTTTATCCTCTCCTTGTACACCATGACCTAACTCAATACAGTGGTGCCTCGCAAGACAAATGCCTCGCACACCGAAAACTCGCAAGACAAAAGCGTTTTTGAGATTTTTTCTGGTGACTCGCAAGATGAATTTTTCTATGCCGTGCTTCGCAAGACAAATTTTTTAAAATTAAAAAGTTGAAGTTTTGTGCTTGAAATTTTTGAAATCCTCTGTACAATATGTATGCCTTTAAAGTTATTTGATTTTTCTCTGTAAACCGCTTTATGAACATTTAGTTGAAAAGCGGTATATAAATACTGTTATTATTATTATTATTATTATTAAAGAGCACTTAATAAACACTTTGTAAATCAAATTTGACTTTGTTCTGACTTTTTTTGCCCATAGGAACGCATTAATTAAATTTCAATGCATTCCTATGGGAAACTGCGCTTCGCAAGATGAAATTTTCGCAATACGAAACGACTTGCGGAACAAATTAATTTCGTCTTGCAAGGCACCACTGTACTTGTTGTTTTAAGAATTTCAGTGGGAAAATCAAACTGTTAATAACATTAGACTGACAATAATAATATAACTTTTAATTATTTTGTTAAATATTATTGTTAACGATTAATTATTTATTATCTTGTTAATAATAACAATAGTAGAAAAGAATTTAAAAAAATGCCATCGCTCAGATGAGCCTGCAGTCATGAGCCTCACTTATTGCTGATGAGTATTTTCTTTGTTCTCGAACATGAACATGTCAAATGGTTTTAAATAGGACAGTTTGAGTATTTTAATGTCAGTAAGACGATAGTAATCCTGTAGAATAAGGGCCTACCATGCCGCTAGATTGTCAATCAGAAAAAGACTATACACCTTCACACTTAAAATATTGCTAGGGTATTAGAGAAGTGAAATTGCGGTGTATGATAATTTTTTGAATGACTTGTGAAATAGTACAATCTAATGACAGAAATTTGAACTGCAGCCCAGGTGTCTGAAGGAGCAATCCATTGCTTGATGAGCCTGTACTGGGAAAATTGAGAGCAGGTGTGGTGTAATGGTTGGTGTGACAGGCTTGAGCTAAGGAAGCTCATGTTCAAACATCTGCTAATAGTAAAGCTCACTGGGTGATCTGGGGTCTCGGTCTGTCTCACTCTCAAAGTCTGACTCATCTCTCAGGGTTGTTGTGAAAAATGGGGAGCATCGTGATTGCCATCCTGAGCTTCTCAGAGGACGGGTGGTACATAAAGGCAATCAATAAAAATGGCATTGCAAAAAGGGATGAATAGAATTGGAAAGAAACATGGGAAACTCATGATGTGCTTATTATGATGACCCTGCCCAGCAACCAGTATCTAAAGCTTAGTTAGAGACTTCAGATTCTGTTGAACCCCTTGACCATCTGCAAGGCCCTGAGGAATCAATGAAGGATTGCCACCTCCGAAGGTATCTTGTTGTATAATTGTTTTCTTGAGACTTGTCTGTGCTTCTGGATGTATGTCTTCTAGAGATCCCAACCAATCCCAAATTGGTGGTGGTGGGGGCAGTTCAAGAGGTCTCCTATGGGTAAGGAAATAATCATTCCCTTACACAGGGGTGATCCTCTGCGCTGCAGGTCTACTTAGACCTGCAGTAGCTAATTAGCTGGCACAGGCCCACATGGACCCATACCTTGTAAACCTGTGCTACTGGTACTGCCAATCCCACCCCCTCCCTGGGCCTGATCCACCCGTCCCTACACCCTCACCATCCCATTTTGCCCCCTTTCTATCCCATTCTGCCCTCCTTCCACCTCCTCCCGCCTCTCCTGCTAACATCTGCTCCAGCAAGCAGCAGGGGCAGGAATGTGCCTTGTAGTGCTCTATTGGAGCATCTTTTACAACTGGCACTGACTGCTTTATAACTGATTGCTTCATTTGCAGTCAAAAAATCCCCCAACCTTAAGGCCTTGCTGTTAACAAATATACTTGAAGAAGGAGACTTACAAAGGGAAAATTGTGCAGATGGATTGGAGGATTGGAATCTTTCTGTGGAAAGAAATGTCAAGTATTCATAACAATTCCAAGTGGTTTAAAGTTTAGTAGTTGGTAGCCTGCAAGAGTTGTTACAAGGTCCTTGAAGGTCAATCCTGCTGAAAATACGATCTGAATTAAATCAAATACCACTAATTCATACAGACACTTAGAATACAATACAGATACACAGCTAGTTCATGTTATAATCAGCAATGACACATTAAAGACAAATCCTAGCTACTGGGTCATTCTCATGTTCTTTATCAACATATTATTTGTGTGTGTGTGTGTGTGTGTGTGTGTGTGTGTGTGTGTGTGAGAGAGAGAGAGAGAGAGAGAGAGAGAGAGAGAGAGAGATTAATTGATTGAGTGATTGATTGATCATATGTCATATGAGGGAGTGTAATATATCCCCCTGTTGGCAACCTTCAGTCTCGAAAGACTATGGTATGGCGCTCTGAATGGTGATTCTGGAACAGCGTCTAGTGTGGCTGAAAAGGCCAATTCGGGAGTGACAATCCCTTCCACACTGGGAGCAAGTGCAGTCTGTCCCTGGTCTGTCTCCCTGGCTATGGGCCTTCCTTCTTTGCCTCTTTGCCTCAGTCTGTTGGCCAAGTGTCTCTTCAAACTGGGAAAGGCCATGCTGCACAGCCTGCCTCCAAGCGGGCTGCTCAGAGGCCAAGGTTTCCCACTTGTTGAGGTCCACTCCTAAGGCCTTCAGATCCCTCTTGCAGATGTCCTTGTATCGCAGCTGTGGTCTACCTGTAGGGCGCTTTCCTCGCACGAGTTCTTGGCTCAACGATCTCCGACACTCTTTCTCTCGATACCGAGCTAAACAAATGCATCGGTAAAGCAGCTACCACGTTTTCCAGACTCACAAAGAGAGTCTGGTCCAACAAGAAGCTGACGGAACATACCAAGATCCAGGTCGACAGAGCTTGCGTCCTGAGTACACTTCTGTACTGCAGCAAGTCATGGACTCTTCGCTCACAACAGGAGAGGAAACTGGACGCTTTCCACATGCGCTGCCTCCGACGCATTCTTGGCATCACCTGGCAGGACAAAGTTCCAGACAACACAGTCCTGGAACGTGCTGGAATCCCTAGCATGTATGCACTGCCGAAACAGAGATGCCTGCATTGGCTCGGTCATGTCGTGAGAATGGATGATGGCCAGATCCCAAAGGGAGTGTAATATAGTGTCATCATCTAACTACATTATGGGGATTTGAACCCAGGCCTCACCACTTCCAGTCTGACGCTGCAATCCTGCGTACATTTTCCTGAGAGGGAGCCCTATTGAAGACAGTGGGATGCACTTCTGAGTAGATATCATATTATGCTCTGATATACTAATCATTGCACCACACTGACTCTTGAACAAATTGCTCTGGAAGAAGAAGGGATCAAAATGGCAGGAACCGGGACCATTGCAGCAATCTTGATGGGCCTGATGATATCCATTTCCTTTCCCTGCAAAGGGCAACTTATCTTGGTATCTACTGCATTTTCTAAAGATATGATGATATATTTTTTCTATAACTTGTATCTTCTATAGGAAGGGCAATTCCAATCCTCCATTTATCTGCACAGTATTCCCTTTGCAAGTCTACGCATTCAAATACATTTGTTAACTGCAATGTTTAAGGTTGAAGAATTCTTTGACTGTAAGTCATCTTGTGCTTTTAAAACCCATTTCCCTGCACCACCATCAGCTCCCATAAATGATGGACATTGGAATGGCCCTCACAGATGA
Source organism: Tiliqua scincoides (assembly GCF_035046505.1). Lineage (NCBI taxonomy): Eukaryota > Metazoa > Chordata > Lepidosauria > Squamata > Scincidae > Tiliqua > Tiliqua scincoides. The sequence goes on along the minus strand of NC_089824.1, from coordinate 36,084,058 downwards.
ATTCAGTTGCAGGAATTGCTCACACCTTGCAAACCCTCTGGCAGCTGATATCTCTGACTCTTGCCCATGTGCATATTCAGGCAACCTGCTGGATGTGAAATAGAGATGATTGTCTTTTTTGTCCCTTGTATCCAAATTAATCAAAGTCAGCGCATTTGTATGAAGGAAGTGAGAAAGAAAATTAATTGGAGAAAATGCTGCTATAGCAAGAAGTAGGTGGGCAACTGCTTTTGGAAGATATGGCAAACAATGTTAAGGACCACATAAAGATGTTTTTAACCAGCATATAAGGGATTAACAGCCCAATCCTGATAGTGGCACCAAAGCAGCTACCATAGTATCCAGCAGGTGCCAGGAAGCTGCCAGAGGTCTCCTCGGGTGAAATCTCCAATTCCTGCAATGATTAGTCTTCTCAAGTCTGTGCTGACTATTTTGCTGGTGCAGATTTGAAAGGCTGGTGTTGGGCTTTCTGGCCTGACACAGAGTTGGGATATGGTGGAGCAGAGCATGTGCTTTGATGGTGCCACTGCATTGCACAAACTAGAGGGAGATCAGATTGGGGCCAAATTCTAGGGACTATTTATAGAAGGGAGTCCAATGGTAGGGATGTGGTGTCATTTGGTCCTGAATGAAAGAGAAAGTATTAGATAGTGTTAGAGGAAGCGTTGGAAGAGAAAATTACCAGCATTTTTATCAGTTCTAAAAATGGCAACTTTTACATGGATCAATCACTTATGGCCCAATCTTACTTGCAGCAGCTGCTGTGCCTGTGCAGGGTGTCACAAACATGTCGTAAAGCATGCTTGCAGCACACATGAGTAAGAAGTGCCAGTGGTGCAGGCAAATTCTGTGCCTAGCAGTGCAGGGGCAGGGAAGGGCAGGAGGCCAGAATGGGGGCAGATCATGGCCAGGAGGGGGCAGGATAAGTGGAGAAAGCCTCTGCCGTATTGCATTCTCCCTCTGAAGCTTTGCCCCCAACACAGGGCTACTCTGACTTGTGCCAGCGATTTCATTGGCAGATCTGAGTAGCCCCATTGGGCAAACATTCCCTTACCCCAAGGAGACCTCCAGCCTGCTCAGTCCCAGAGCTGGATACAGCATAGGCCATGTGACCCTGCTGTACCAGCAGTGGATAGGATTGGACTGTTCATGAATTAACATAATCCAATCTTTAAGGCACTTCCTCAATTTCACTTAAAGGTTGCTTCTTGTTGGAGTTTTTTTTTTTAATCACACCACCAAGAACCTTTCTATCCACTCATCCCCAATCCTTCCCCATTTTTTTCCTCTATTTTGACCTAACATCCAGTGAGCTCTGGTGATCTCAAAAGCTTGCTCACATTTCAGTGGGTCCTAATGCAACTGTTATGCTGTGCTATCGTTCGTTTTGGATTTCTTCTTAGGGAACATCCCTGCTTTCCCCAACTTTTGATGAAGGAAATAATTTGAGCACCAGTAAAATATGTCTATACCTAAGGATTTCACAAAGTGCATAGGTAGGCACTAAGAGATAATAGGAAGGTCGATAGCCCCCAGGGTGAACCTAGAATTGGTAGGTGTGGAGCAGAGGAAAGAATTACAATTGATTTGAGAGGACATCATAGCTGTGTGAAATTTAGATAGAAGAGGGGAGTTGATTTTGAGAAGGGTGTTTAAAAGCAGTCAACTGTTCTCTACAGAGATAATTCTAGAGTGCAAAACTTGAGGCTTTTACGTCTTTCTTTAATGCTGAGGAAATGTGATTTTGTCAACATATGCAAATCCTTGCCTTGTTGCCTGCATTGCATGCTAGGTTGAAAAGGAAAGGGAGAAAAAGACTTCTGAGGCCCAATTGGTTGGCCAATTGAAAAGAAACTGCAAACTATGGCAGACAATGTGCGTAAAACAGCTCCCTGTGTGGTGATAGCGATTTTTAGCCCAGACGATGTCATGCTGAAAATCAATGCCAAGCCATGGCAAGCTGCTTCCCACAAATTGCTGGCAAATGGGAGGAATCCACAGCGTTGCTTTTCAAGTGGTTACATATGTGGATTGGGCATCTTTTCAGACAAATCCATGCCATGCTAGTGAGACCCAAACACTTCCACTAGGTTTGCTCCCAAGTATTTTTTTCCCCTGCAAAGGAAGACATTTCCATTTTTGTAAAGGCAATGGGAAGCCAATCTTTCCTTCCAGCTGCAACCCCCCCTCCCCCATGCCACATGCCATCCTGTTTCTCAGAGGAGTAGATGGGGGGTGGACTGTAAAGGGGATCCCCTTTGAAAATTGTCCCCTTTGTGTGAATGGAAATATGTCTTCTGCTTATGGAAGAAAAACTTGGGGGAAAACAGGTGGGGATTGGAGAAGCTGTTGTAGAACACCTGCCCATCATACAGAAGGACCCTGGCAGCCAGGATCTGCAGGCAGGGTTGGGAGAGACCTTCCCCAAACCAGGAAGCTACTTCCCATCAGTAAAACAATACCAAGTTTGATATAGCAATATCTGCCCTAGTATAAAGCAGCTTCCTAGGCAAGAAATATTGTCCATGGAAGAAAATACATTTTTCACCAACATCTGTTGTTATAGTAAAAGGTTCATCTTACTGGTCTATTTCTTTAGTTATCACAGTATTTGTATACTGCCTTTGTTGTAGACTCTTAGACTTGAGCCTCGCAGACTCAAGGTGGTTTACATAGGCAGGCTGACTATAATCCCCTTATTTTTCTTATGCAAAACATTTACTGGGGGAGGGGAATAGATTCCACTGACAGTCTTTTGAAAATCTAAAGTTGCGGCAACAGAACTACACACTCCTTTTTTTTCTTCCAACCCTTTTTACAAATTCAAGATGTTCTTTGTCAGCCTTCTGTCCTCTGTGTTTATCCCTGCTATGCTTCTCACAATATTTGTAAAACTTGATCAGAGAATAGATTTGCCTAAGATCGACACTGTTTGCAGAACTGCTCCGTGCCGCGTCCCCTTGGTCTGTTGACTGTAATTACCATCTAATTATTTCTCAGATTGCAGTAAAGGGAATTCATGTCTGAGAGTTGTATTGAGCTGTCTTAAGTACATATCTCTGCTCCTTGTGTAAGTTCCATTACTGGTCGTCATAGCAGTATTCCATTACACTGCCCTTCTACGGTAGCTCATTCTGCTAGTGGGCAGATTTCAGTAATGTTAATAATACACCAATTTCACAGATTGCCTTAATGGTCAAGGTTGTGAAAAAATGGAAGCTTCCTTTTTTCCTACTTCCGCCCAGGAAAATGAGGAGGTCTGAATTTCTGCTGTGTACTTCAGAATTCAGATTCCTCCTAGGTTAACAGGGTTACCATTCCCAACCATTTGTCAATCTAAGCCTCTTGGAAAAAAAAAAAAATCACAGATCAACCCGTAGCTTGTTAAGCTGTTACAACCATCCAGAAGTAGGGTATGTTTAGTTAAAATCTTTAAAATCTTTAAGCTGGAGAACTTTCATTACATTTCATATGTTTCTCTACTGTCCTTAATATAATTGCCCTCTAACAGGATACATTCCTCTAACCCTGATTAGAAATATCCTTTACCTTTTCCCAGAGCAACCAATTGACCTCCAAACAGCAACAAGAGAGATACGGAATATAACCCCCCTCAAATTCCAACTTTCATTGTCAGTTTGAGTTCTTTCTGGAGCTGGAAGTCACAGTTAAAGGTCAGAGCATTGATACAGGGTATATTAGCGAACTGTACCTCATGTTAGCTCCATACCCAGTAGTGCTTGAGGTAAAAAGACGGATAAAACATCTTTTAAAACTTTCCTATCAGTATACTCGTTATGGAGGAAGGATGCTTTTGTGATGACAGAGAGACTCAAAGCAGTTATTCATGGATTCATTTTTGGCCTAACAATCAATTAATGACCTCATGGGTCACAGAACTCTATTTTTAATGCCTCCTTATCTCAGAGTGGGTTAGGCTAGTGATGTCCTTTCGGTCTTGAAAAATAAAAGATGTCAACTGTCAGGGAAATTTATATTCAGGAGCTGAGAAAAGCTGTGTGTCTTCCATGAAATCAGGATCACTTTGATTAATTTTGATGCAGTTCCACAGAAGGCACTGTACAATTATTGGTGAAAAGATTCCTTTTGGAGTAAGTCTGGTGGCTGACCAGCTGGCAGTCTACAGACGAAATCTTTTTTTCATGTCTCCTTATTCTTGGCATCTTTCACAACATGTTGTTTGTGCATGTAACATGTGGGAATGCTGCAAGGGATCCTAATCGAGATCCCCCCCCATTGCTTTTTGGAGTGGTGCTCTTGTTTAATTCTTATGGTGGATCTCTTTGAGTAGCCTCTATGATTTGTGTATAGGTGGCCACTTATTCACAAGTAAGTTGTAATGGCCTATGGCTAAGCTACACTAAAGATTAATTGATTGATACTCCAGTGAGGTTCCTGCCTGTTGTCAATTACTATTACTATGATTTCTTTCTACCATACATCAAAAAGCTAGTAGGTATTCGAAAACCAGGCAAATTCTCCTACAGATTTGAGTTTCTGAAATTAAGTACTATAAGAAGCAAGCATGGGTAACCTAGACAAAAAGATTTAAGAAGAGTAGCAGACTTCAAATATTTGAAAGTCACCCCATAAGAAGAGGGGAATAATTTAGGGAATCTGTTTTTGCAGGATGTAGTGGCAGAGATTTATGCTGAACTCAGTCCAGTGTGTAAGTATGATCCCGCAACAGGACATGCAACATTACAGTGTAAGAAGGTTGTGTAAAGGCTCCATCAATGAAGATTGTATTGGTTGTAGACGGAAATCTATTGGAATGTTTTAAGGATAGAATTTGTTGCTTCAAGGCAGCAGATTTTCTGGTTGTTGTTTTTTCCCCCCCCAAGTTGTATTGAATCAGCCTCTGGCATTTTAGTTTGTCTTTGGCTGTTTCCAAAAAACTGAATTCCGTTTCAGTTGCAGGTTTTCCAAATACAGCTTATTCTTCCCCCTCTCATGCCACCAAAGCAGATCAGGAGTAGGAGTTGGAAAAACATACATACATACATACATACATACATACATACAGACAGACAGACAGACAGACAGACTTTCTGTAGTATTCTATATGTCATGCTGTACACGTAATTTATTTTATTGGTTTTGCGTAGTATGCTTGAAGTATTGTTCACACTTGGATTCTGTGGAATATGGTGGGTTAGCAAAAACAGCAGATGGGATGATCCTATCCTCCCCCCCCCCCAGTTCAGCTGCACCAAAAAGCCATGTGCTGTATCCAGTGAGGAGAGGGCAGAGCAGGAGGCTTCAGAAGGAAAAAGGGTTTTAAATCCCCTTTCCCTTCTGTAGACTTCTCACACTGCAATGGGTCTCCTCAGACCTGTGCCAAGGGGCAGCCAAAACAGAAGATAGGATCTGGTGAGCACCATTGCTGCTGGATCCACCCTTCCTGCCCTCTTTCTTCCCCTTCCCCAGCCAGCTTTGCCAGCACGACCAGTCTTCCCATTGGTGTTTCAGCAGTAGACGCTGCCAGAGTGCGTTTTATGGCTGACTTAACAGCAACCATCACTGGTGGAATGCTAGGCTATAATGGCTCAATCCTATCCCCCACTATTTTATGCTATGTAGCTGTGCTGAAGGAACATGTGTGGTATGCTGCGGTGGTGGTGGGAGCAACCAGATGGCCTTGAAGAGAGGTGAAAATACTTTTTCTGTAGGTCACCTGGCTGCCAATAGGTCTCTTCAGGCCTGCATCAGTTATTTTGCTAGCATATGTTGGAGGAGAAGGAAGGGGCATGTCAGGCCAGGAAGACAGGGATTTGATCTGACATGCATTGCTACTGCTAAGACCCACCCCCAAACTGCACAAACTGCTTCCTGCCTGGATCCTACCCTGAACCTCCCCTGAACTGCCTACAACCCACCAGAACCTCACCTGTTCTATCATTGGCTCGATCCATCTCTGGCAGGGCCATGGAGCTTCTGGTCATTTGCATCAGTGGCTCCAACACACACAACAGCAGCACGACCTTTATGACACCATGAAAGGACTTATGACACTGGCTCAGGACAGCTGCTGCCATAAGCCCTCTATAGGGTTGGGCCATTAATAAGATTGCACTCATTGAACAAATTGAGATTGATTGATATATACCATTGTATTAAAGGCACTGAGGATGGTGTCATTTGTAGATGACGAAATAATGCTTTAGATGCAGAATTGCTTTGAATGTGATTCTGAAAATTAAATATTAGAGTTGTTCCTTATTGAATGATGAGGAGCAGCACATTAGTATTTTTATTAACATTTTGTGATCATTTCTCTTCTTTTTAGTCCCTTGGGTTATGCCTATTCAATCCACAGTCTGTTTAGGCTCTTCATCCTCCAGGCTACTGTCACAGGGAAGAACATGAATCTGTTAGAGTATAAATGATGGACTGTATTCTTTCCAGTGGATCTCTTCCAGAAAGTAAATTGTGCTGTGAATAATAAAATGTCATAATGTCAATCCTTTTTTTCTGATTTTTGGAGTTCAGGGAATAGTAATGACAAGGGTATAATGACAAGCGCATGATTATGACAGGAGCATAATGATGGTCTTCATCTATTTTTAGGCAAGCATTTTAACTGAAGTCATTGAGAGGGAGAGATTCACACACACCTGTAGGTAGTAATATACCTACTTAAGTCATTCCAGACATCGATTACTTTTGCCAAGTCCATGTTACATTTCTTGTGGTGAAGGAATGGCACAACAGAAGACTTAAAGTTATAGTAACAAACTCCAGGTAATTTGTGGTTAGGCTTGCCAACTCTTAACTTCTGGTGTAAGTGTGGAACCATTGAGTGGAATCCAGAGGGTTGGGGCAGAGAGTTAAAATGTTATTTTTGGGGTGTCCAAGACTGGAACCTAGTACAAATGCTGCATATTCACTCCAACCCCCACATTCCACTCCTTCAACTTTCTGGAGCATGTTTTCAGGGGTGGGGGTGGGGAGAGGGAAAGATATATCATCAAACATTGTGCCCCTCTTGTGTAAGTGCTAGAGAAGAAGAGAGTGTTTGTGTTAAGGTATAAAGTTAAGTTAAGGTGTACAACAACAAAAATGGCTGACGGGAAAAGAAACAGACTTGCCGGCAAGAGCAAGGGGCTTGTTTACTTACCTGAAGGGTTATGCTGGCCTCTGGAAGGGTGCAGGAGGCTCACAGCCCCCAATGCAGGCCTCCCTGCTGCTGTAGGTAGCTCTGATTAGAGCTGTGAGCCTCCCATGCCCTGCTGGAGACCAATATGATCCCCTCCCCCTGGTAAGTAAACAAGCCCCTTGCTCCCGGTAGTGATATGATTGCTGCGGCACCATCAGGGCTCTCATTTCTAAGTCACTCCTTAATGGGGAATGTCCCTCTTCTGGTTCTCCTGGTGGCTCATGACCCACCAGTTTGGGAACCACTGTCCTAGGATAAGCCCCAGCAGATGCCATGGGTCTATAGCTAGTGCAAGTCTGTGTTGACCTGTGAAGGTGGCTCAGATGCAGGAAGGGGTTAGGATTTGGCAGGCACCACTGCTGCCAAACCTGTCCTCTTCCCTGGCCTGATCTGCCCTTCTTCATGCTCTGCCCCACATCCTCCCCCTTCTTCCCACCCCTGCCCCATTCCATCCTCCCCCGTCTTCTTCTCACCCTATCTGCCAGTCTACTGGCAGATCTTTGTCCATCCTCTGCCACATGGGAAGACATTCTGCAGTGCAGTAGTACATGTCATTGGGCAACTCCTGAAGCAGTAGCTGCTGGTGCAGCCTTCATTCTGCTGGTGGTTAGACAGGATTAGGCCAAAAGGCATTTACTCCTTTTTCATGATTGTTACTGATGGGAAAGCTGTCTCTGGAAAGAAACCCATTCATCGCGGGCCATTTCCAATGTATTTTGTTGAAAATAATGTCATTGAGCCTGATCACAGGTTTCCTGTTATAAGTTGGAAATCCAGTATGTAAACATGCATTGGTGTCTTGGAATGTCTTCATCTGATGTTTGTTTGAGACTGTCAAAAATTGTGAAACAGTACCTGTTTTACTCTTTAGAGGTTAATTGGTCAGTGTTGTGGTGTACAAATGGGAGCATATAAGGAGCTGGGGGGTAGTTTTTCCCCTAGAAACAGATCAGAGTAAACTAGGCCCTTTGGTTCATTTGTGTGGATCAGCCGAAATGCTGACTGAAACATATCCATGGAACAAACCAATGCTGACTGAAACATACCACATAGTCCATTGAAATGTTTGGAAACGATATGCTATTTATTTCCCCAAACCGGCCCATTTTGATTATAACTTAGGGTGCAATCCTAACCAACTTTCCAGCACTGGCATAGCTGTGCCAGTGGGGCATGTGCTGCATCCTACATTGGGGGGGGGCAGTCACAGAGGCCTCCTCAAAGTAAGGGAATGTTGGTTCCCTTACCTCGGAGTTGCATTGCCCTTACCTTGGTGCTGGAAAGTTGGTTAGGATTGCGCTCTTCGGGCCCAATCCTTTCCAACTTTCCAGCTCTGGTGTAGCCACAATGCAGCCCTGTGGTAAGGGAACACATGTTCCCATACCTTAAGAAGGCCCCAGTGACTGTTCCTCCACCACATGACACAGCACACATCCCACGGTCTCAACTGCAGCAGCACTGGAAAATTGGATAGGATTCGGCCCTCAGTTAGTTAAGAATGAGATTGATCTGGATTAGAATTTTCCATTTGATTGAAACTAATAATGTACAATGAAAAGCAGACAGAACAGTACATGTATGTTTGCATTGTATCAGATTAATGAGAGGCACTGACGCCTCAACAATTCAAAGAGTGTATACGTTGGAAAGCAAGACAAACAGCCCAATGCAGCCTAAATCCCCATGTGACAACGCAATGGTGCCAGCCCAGCTTCTTCTGTATCACGCAGGGGATTTTCAGCTGCTAGAGATCTCCTTGGGATAAACCCCAGCAATCACTGTGGAGCAACTTGAACCTGTTCCAGCTCAATCACTGGCGCAAGTCTGAGTTGTTCTCTGTAGTGTATCAGGCCTGGGAATGGACTGAAGATTTGGTGTGTGTCACCACAGATCCTGACCTGTCCCAGGACTGATCCACCCTACTCCCTGCCCCATCACCTCACCGTTCCTCTACCCCATCCTTTTCATCCCCTTCCCTGCCATGCTCCAATTCTGCCCTGGTGGGTGTCCATCATCCTGCTGGCATGCAGAAGGTCACTGCATCCTCCCTGCTGGAGGTTCCACTCTGTTCATCAGCGGCGGCGACTTTATGACAGCCATAAAGCAGCCTCAGCCAACGTAACACTATTTTTGCTGACAGGGGATAGGATTGGGTCAAAATGCTAGCACACATAGTTTCATGAGTCTTGAAGATGAAATCATTTTCATCTTGTTATGGTTAATCTACTTCCCTGATTAGTGAATTGCCTGATACAGACCGAAGAAAAGTCTTGTCTCTTTTGAAAAATAGAGGATTGATTTATGCACTTTAACTTTTGATACGCTCATTGTGAGTAAATCTCACAAATTCTGGATCACAGATACATAGGGAAACAAGTTTCCAAAAATATCCTCAAGCACGATCAATTTATCCTCAATTTTTGTTTTGATTGTTAATAGGTTTGCATCCTGGATTGGGTTCCCCTGGATCTCCAGGTTTCGGCAAAGAATGTCCCTTCTCTTATGCTTGGGCTCTACCTGCATGTAGAAGCTCCTTATCATTTCAAATATCAGAACAGAAGTTGCCCATTCCACTAAAGTAAAATTGCATGGAATGTGACGGTGTACTTTTATGATTACTGCACATGCAAAGAAGTTCAAAGGAATAATTAGTAATTGCAACCCCATGGCATTTACTTTTAAGTAAACATCAAGATGACTGTGCATTGACTCTTCCTCTGCTGTGTCTCCTAGTAGATATTACTAAAGAGTCTTCATTCCCTTATCCCCACCCCCTTGTCTTTAGCAGGTTGTAATCAGGTAGACAAGCCAATACCGAATGGTATAATTTTAAGCCACTAGAATGTCTGAGAGGTTTATTTTCAACAGTACTTTGAATTAGATCAATCACAGCAGTGCTATGGTAATTTTAGAACTGGTACTATGGTATTTCCACTTTACCAGCACTTTGTCTTCATATATATCCAGAACAGTCTAATTGACTTCTCAAGATTCCGGCACTTGGGCATTACAAAGGAAATCTCCGTTACTGCAAAGTAATCACATTCCTCTTCTTTTTTTCTTTCATGTTATCATTCTGAGCAGGAATATTTTTTCATAGATTTTAATTTTAAAAAAATTATTTGTTGTTTACTTATTTAGATTTCTAAGAATTAAAAAGCACCAAATTTAAGAAAGAAAATGGCCTTTTTCTTCTTTTGCTCTGATAAATACAATGACTCGTCAGCAGGTTGGAAAAAAATCTTTGAAATATTTCTCAATGCAATCTTGTATGCAGCTTGAGAACAAAGGGACTCAGAAATTGATATGTGGTGACTCTAAGTGGGTTTATATGTATCTTGTCCACTGTATTTTAAGCAAGTGTCACATTCATTATGTCTAGCTAAGCTCCTTTATGTAGCTGACCTTTGTACCACTGGCGTCACTGAGTACTGAAGCAATATCGAAACTGAGTGTGTGAATTCAGCAGGCCACTGCTCCTGGGAGTGTGTGTTCAGTCTAGCCAACACAAATGCCCATCCTTTTGAAACTCTTTCTCTCCCAGTGTTTTCTCAAAACCCTACCTTTAGTGGAATTGTAACCCTGTAAGAGAATTCTGCCTCTTGAAGGTAGAAAGGTAAGTGTTTTGTGGAACTGTGGCCCATTTTATTTTTCAGCAAATATAGGGCACTGGACACTGCTAGCCACTAATGTAACCGGTATGTGAAATCACTTCACTCTCAATATGCATTGCATCAGTCTTGTGTGAGTATTTTTTCCTCTACAAAATTGACATTTCTCATAGCCACCGACCTGTTCATGAGCGTTTGATACCTAAGCTTGCTCTTCCAAAGCTAGAATGTTCATGAATATTGTGTGACATCACGGCAGATACAAAAATGCGAGAAGACAGAAAATAAGTGGCAGCTAATTTAGCCTATTTGGGATTATTGGGACAAATTGGGCTGCCCCTTCTATCAAGGAGGTTATCAATTTAAGCCACATAGGCAGTTGAGATCACATTGCACTCTCTATATATGTGATAAGCCAAGTAGGATTGCATATATAAAACATATGTTCTGAGAGAATGAGAATGTTCAGTTTTATAATCTTGAATAAATAATCCTCTCAAAGTTTCAGTCAGTGTTTCCTTCAAAATTTAAGACAGACAAGGTGGCCGTCACAGATATATTTAGGGTCCAGTCCTTAGCTGGGTCAGTGCCAGCACTGGGTGTCACAAATGAGCCACGAGGCATGCCAAAACACTGAGTCAGAGCCAGGAGTAGCCTGGCCCCAGTCGGCATGGAGCCCAGCGCCGGCCAGAAGCTGCCCAGAGCTAGGTAAGATAGCAAAATAGCCAGCACAGATTTGAGAAGTTCCATTGTGGGGCTTGGGGCTTCCTCGGGGGGAAGGGAACAAAAGTTCCCTTCCCCCAAGGAAATCTCCGGCAGCTGCTGTAGCCACTTTGGCACCACTGCACCCCGCGGTGGCACCACCTGTAGGATTGGGCTGTTAATTGGCATATTTTAAGTTGTGCCTTTGAAAAGACAAGGCTGTTGTTTAAAGTATTTTGTGAGGGAATAATCTAGAGGGAGAAAATATAGTGGGGACTATGTGAGTTATTATTAAACATTCTCAAGGCAATTAAAATTTAAAGTGGAAAGGGGGAATTTGAATGCAATATCTACGAAATATATAATGCCTTGTATTTCAAGAGGTATTTTGATTGCTTTGACATTATAGCATTGTTTGAAATAGGGCTCTTATGATGGAACAGAAATGCCGCGAATCTGAGAGAAAGGTTGTATAATTTATAAACTCTACTTAATAAAGCATATGTTAAGTACAGCTCTGTGTAGAAGAGTCCTTTAAGGTTATTTATAGTTTGATTTATTATATTAGAGTTCTTCTTAATAATAGAGTTATCTTATCTTTGTAATTGGGTCCATCAGTTAAGATTAGAGAGGATGTTTTCCATGTCTGAGAGAAGACAGCAAGACAGCTATGAATCTGACTAGCAAATAGCAGGCTGGGATGGAAATCAATAAAGTTGAGCTTCAATTCTTTAAAACATGAATAATCAGAAACACAAATTATACACGAGTCATGTCCAGTATTCTTTCCAAGACAAATGCACCAGTGCCTTGACCAAAGCATACCCCCTAAGTCAGAGTTGAACAGTACTGAACAGCTGTTGGGTGTTCATTATTGCTTTTATAAGCGCACTTTAATTTGCCTTCATGCACTTTCATTTTCCTTTCTGTTTCCACTTAGGCATGTTTCTGTGGGTAGTGGGTGAAAGCTAGTGGCTGCTTATATACATTCACATGAGTGAGTGGTAGTTCTCTGAAATGACCAATCATGCAGTGGATCTTGCATCTGCATGGAAATGTACAGTTACCCAGAACATGCTAAGCTAACTTCACATTGTGCCAAAGCTACAGATGTTCTCTCAGCCTGCCACATGTATGCGGCCACCTAATGGTGAGTTTTTAAGTAGATCACCCCCCCCCAATATCACTAAAGTCTAGGATACACTGACATTGTATAATTCGTTTAATGTGAGACTGATTCAGAAAATTACAAAGAGAACATAACATCCTGACAATCTTTCAAACTTTTCTCAACTAAAAGAACTTAACCTAGAATATTATTCTGCATTAAACCTACAATTTACTTAGAGCCCAATCCCATACCAAGATCCAGGTCTACAGAGCTTGCGTCCTGAGTACACTTCTGTACTGCAGCGAGTCATGGACTCTTCACTCACAACAGGAGAGGAAACTGAACGCTTTCCACATGCACTGCCTCTGACGCATTCTCGGCATCACCTGGCAGGACAAAGTTCCAAACAACACAGTCCTGGAACGTGCTGGAATCCCTAGCATGTATGCACTGCTGAAACAGAGATGCCTGCGTTGGCTCGGTCATGTCATGAGAACGGATGATGGCCGGATCCCAAAGGATCTCCTCTATGGAGAACTCGTGCAAGGAAAGCGCCCTACAGGTAGACCACAGCTGCGATCTGCAAGAGGGATCTGAAGGCCTTAGGAGTGGACCTCAACAGGTGGGAAACCCTGGCCTCTGAGCAGCCCGCTTGGAGGCAGGCTGTGCAGCACGGCCTTTCCCAGTTTGAAGAGACACTTGGCCAACAGTCTGAGGCAAAGAAAGAAGGCCCATAGCCAGGGAGACAGACAAGGGACAGACTGCACTTGCTCCCGGTGTGGAAGGGATTGTCACTCCCGAATTGGCCTTTTCAGCCACACTAGACGCTGTTCCAGAACCACCATTCAGAGCGCGATACCATAGTCTTTTGAGACTGAAGGTTGCCTACTACTGCTCAGAAGTAAGTCTCATTATGGTTAATGGGGCTTACTCCCAGGAAACTGTGGATAGGATTGCAGACTTACAGTCCAATCCTGATCTGTCCATTTCGCCAGGACCACCGCGGCACCAAAACGGCTGCTGTAGCATCCTGCATGCAACAGAGCAGCCGCTGCCGACTTTTGTCCCCTTCCCCCAGGTAGGGCAAGTAGCCCTGCAATTGGGCTACTCAATTCTGCAGCAACCCTTGGGTTGCTGTAGAATCAAGAGCCTCCGTGTTGGAGGCTCGGTCCACCCCTACCCAAAAACGCCCCCTCCCTGCCCCTGTTCCTCACTCCTGCCACCGTCTCCCATCCCCTGTGCTGGCCTGCAGCTGGCACAAACTCACCCTGTCCCAGCACGGTTCCAATGCACGTATAGACTCAGGGGGGAGGGGGTTGCATTGTGCTGTTATTGTTCCACTTCTCTTGGCCTACTCACAGTTCTCTTTTACCAGTTAAAAAATCATTTAATGATGATGATATGATGATGTTAATCTACATACAGTGTATTAACACAACTATGGAGAAATGATCCTATTCAATGATCTATTCAACTATTCAATGATCCTTTGTGGGAGGAGGGATTATGTGACAATTCCATAGACTCGCTGTGAAGCTATAAGCACATCTCGTAGGAGCAAACGCTTTATTTCCATTGTATATTGTGTTACAGGGAATCAATATTTTGTGGAAGTCATGTAAGCTAAGGATTATGCCTTGGATCATAAACTTATAGAGAATTTGTAGCCTTTTTGCTGTTGTGTTTCAGCTGTGGAAGATAAATTCAGTTCCAACAAAATAATACTTTCAAACCTTGCGTATCATCTGCTCGGCAATAGTACTTTTTAAAGATTAAGCCTATGATAATATGACACTCATAAGGGCAGAAAGTGATTTTTCATATTAACTAAAAGAAACATCTCAGTCCTAATTTTACTCTAGAGTCTTTATATAGAACCTGTCATGTTCTTTTCACTATACACCATGTTACCAACACTGCTCTCATAGACATGCACACACGTCTACCGCTACATATGTATACACACGTGCAGTTTTAGGTCGAACTGAAGAATTTGTAGCAAGAGAGGCCAGAATGCTGTTTATGGCTTTTGGGGGACAATTGACTGAACAGCAGAACAACCGCAAAGTGCCTCCAATTAGCAACTGTTACCCTGCACATTCCCGATCTTGTCTGATCTCGGAAGCTAAGCAGGGTCAGGCCTGGTTAGTACTTGGATGGGAGACCACCTAGGAGTACCGGGTGCTGTAGGCTTATACCATAGTCTTTCGAGACTGAAGGTTGCCAACCAACCTAGGCTAACAATAACCACAAGTCAGAGTTTTCCAAAATCTAGATTTTATTAAAAGATACAAAGAAAGAGAAAAAGACATGGTCTGCATGTGAGACTAGTTGCACAAAGTTTTAAATGGTTGTGGATGAAAGGATACTTGTGGACAGGCATGGGATAAGGGAGGGAGAGAGAGAGAGAGAGAGAGAGCATTGAGCTTACAGCTGGACTGAGTTTCCTTGCCTGAGATGATCCAACAGAGCAGTGGTTCCCAAACTTTGTTGGGACGCTGCCTCCTTAAGGAGGGTAGTGACCCAACTGAGTACCCGTAGTGCCATTAGTATGGCACTTCTGGGTTCCGCTACCGCCGCCACCGAACATGTTAAGTACAAAACTCCATTTTTTACCTACCCATATTCTGCAGCTGTGGCAGCGAAACCTGGAAGTGTCGTGCTAATGGCACTACAGACCCCAGGTTGGATTGCTACCCTCCGTAAGGGGATAGCATCCCAACCGAAAATGTTCAAACCTGTCCTAGGGGGGCACAACCCCTAGGTTAGCAACCACTGCAATAGAGAGCATTAGTGAGAAATTTAAAACAGACATTGGGGAGAGTTAGAGAGATTGTTTATGTTTTGGAAATTGAGGTCATTGGCAACAACTGTGTATGCCACTGAGTGATGAGTAGGTCAGCAGTAATTATGAAATATCAAAACAATTCTAATAGGTGGAACCATAAAGGTGGTCCTTTATGCATCCTATATTTGATTATGACCAGTTTGAATGTTTCAGAGCCGTGTTACATAGAGGGCATAGACAGAGGACATCATTCCTGGTTGTTTATTCCTAGCCTCCAGCAGCATCTTCTCTGTATTCCTTCTCCCAGATAAATTTACTTTTCACCTTCAATTTTTCCAACCCAGTGACTCCCTTCACCCACCTTTTTCTCTTTCCAGTGTCATTAGCTTCCATAACTTCAGACTGCCAGTATCCTCCAAAGGCTGCTGTGAAATTTCATCAGAGAGGTTTCAAGTAAGAGGCTTTTCTGATTTGCTATTTTCACATAAAATATAGTTTAGAGTCTTCACGGTTGGTTTGGAGACTTTACAAAAAGAATGTCTAACCAGGAGAAGATTGGGAAAGAGGAGGAAGAGGAAAAATGTAGCTTGATAAAACATTCAGGTGCAGGTTCAGGTTTACAATAACAATGCATGCAAAGATAGCAGCATTGAACTGGTTTAACTAGAATTCTGCTTTAATTCTAGAGAACAATATGTAGTCTGCAGGATCTGATCATCAATAAATAGAAGAAGGTTCCCCCTGCTATAGCATTTGCAGACTGGGCTATTGAAATTAACCCTTATACAGTGGTACTCAAACTTTTAACACCAGAACCCACTTTTTAGAATGAGAATCTGTAAGGACCTACCAAAAGTGATACCATGACTGGACATGACATCATCAAGCAGGAAAATTTCTAACAATCCTAGACTGCATTCCTACCCATGCTTACCCAGAGTAAGTCCCACTGACTAGCATCTTCACAGTAGCTTGTAAGAAGTACAGATCTGTAACATTTCCCCAAATGCAGCCACATACTATAGCAACATCAAGTCTAACATATTAAAAATAAAATATTGAAATGAATGGGGACCCACCCAAAATTGGCTTGCAACCCACCTAGTGGGTCCCAACCCACAGTTTGAGAAACACTGCCCTATAGCCTTATCTCCAGGCCAATCCTGATCTTGCAAATGATCAGCACTAGATGTTGTCTGCAGGTGTATCTGGGGTTCATATGCTGTTTGCCCCAGTTAAAAGAAACTTAGGTGTCGAGGAAATATCTCCATGTAATGCCCTAGAAAGCTACTGCTACTCTAGAGTAGACACTGCTACTCTAGAGTAAACACACTACTGTGCTAGGTCAACCAAGTTCCTAACTGTACTGTCAAATAGCTTCATGTATTCATATTACTTCAAAAGTACAGGAGAGTCCACTGTTGGACTTACCTGGCAAGGGAGGATCTTCTGGTCCCACTGCTGGACTGCAGTGCAGTGTAGTCCAAACAGCTGTCCTTCAGTTGAAGCCAGCAAGTTCTATGCCTCAGGTATCTGTGCTGCCTGCCAGAACTTAGCTCAGTTGACATGGCTGTTGGAACACCACAGCAAAGTGCATCATGGTAGGAAGGAATGAGGATGGATGTGAGAGCTGGGGTCTCACAACAACAGGACTTGAACATCCCTGCCCAGGCCAGGAATGATGCTGGGGCTCAAGGCAAGGCAAACAGAAGAAGTCAACCAAGCCTCCATAGGGGACCTGGCTGGCATGCCCAGGGGAGTGAAGCCATCTGGCCTCGCAGAGGAGGACAGCTGCAACCACAACCCTCTCTCCCCATGGATGTCCTGAGACCACTCACAGGACGAAGAGGAGCCTCACTCCCAGAAGCCCCATAACAGTGTCCTTAAAGGTTGCAGTGACATGACTTCTAGCCACCCTGCTTACCTGTCTTCCACAGCACACACCCCTTACAGTGAGAAATTAACAATGACCGTAAAAACACTTTTACTTGAGACCAATGTTAGAATTAGGAACTCCTTATTTAGGTAGTCAAGTTAATAAGTCTGATATTTCTTACAGTACAGTGTTGGGTGATCAAATGCATGTTGAAAAGACATACTTGCACATCCGTAACAATGATAGATGACTACCTACTATGATTTGTTTTATTCTGCTGTTTTAGAAATGGTGTTTTCTACTCTGTATTTATCTTTCTGATATGACAGTCACTTTGAATCCTTACAAACTGGAGAGGAAACTGGGATGGACATCTAATATAAAATAAACAGAATGTTCATTAAAGAGCAATAATTGATCAAGTGGTATGTAGTGGTGCCTTTTCTTCTAATGCTCATATATGCAAAATGGTAAGCCAAATCATACGAAGAAAGCCATCTGGAAGTATATTTTACATGTCCAAACTGGATTAATTCTGCACTGCCAATTTCCCACTTTGCATTTTGCTCTTTACCAAGACTATCATATTGATTCCAAATCACTTTTACCAACAAGAGGGTTTTAACTATAGTGAAATGAAGCCAGCATTTCTGAAGTCAGTTGTCATTTTTGAAGAAGCCCTTTTCAGTTAGAAGCTTAAAAGTGGTAAGTGAAGGAATTACTTTCCTAGCTAGAAATTAAGTACTAATCAAAAAGTCATGTGGAATTCAGCTGGAATGCCAGGGTTAATAGCTTTTCACTGGCGTACAGTGTCTTCGCATCTTTAATGACAACTTGTCAAGAAGTTTTCAGTGCTATGTCTTTCCAATGGAGAACTGATGCGCGAAATTTTCAGCTGGTATAAGGTTATGATGATTTTTACTGAGTCAGTTTAGACCTCACAAACCCAATGCCATATTAGTTTTTAAAGTCATTTCAACCAATCAAAATTTAATCCATACAGGATCCCATTATGTGTCTCTTGATTTCCTTCTCTTTCTTTGTAAACACAACTTGCTATAAAAAGCACTCATTACTGCAGTGACCTAACCAGATTGCAAAGTTTATCACAAGGGGGGGAAGGCAGCCGCACGCAAGGGGGGGAAAGCAGGGGGGAAGCAGCTGGGGTGGGGGGGAAGGCAGCCGCACGATCCCCAGGATCATGCCGCTTAGGGGGCTGCAGGGGCTTGGGTGCAGTTACCAGAGCCTTCTGCAGCCTCCCAGGGTTGCAGGGAGCCCTGTGCAACTGTCTGCAGGGCTCCCCGAATCTGCAAAAGTGAAAGTGGAGCAATCATACTCCACTTCTGGTTTAGCGGAAGTGGAGCGCGATCGCTCCACTTTCACTTCCTGGAGATTGCACTGATGCCTCCTCCCTGCCTCTTGGCTACCCCCGCTTCTTAAGGGGACAGAAGCCAGGGTCGACAGGCTGGGACGTCGTGACGCCCCAGTTTGGAAAGCCCTGTCATATGGCAATGAAGCACCTCAACTGCGAAGACAAATACATTGGATGGTGGCAATACAAAATGAACTGTTCCTTACTGCACATGCTTTTCAAAACACAGAACATAAGATCGTATACGTTAATACATCAGTCTGATGAACCACAGGCTCAGGTCAGACTCTTAAACAAAGAAAAATGGCATTGCATCCGGATAACAAGCCACGAAGCAGAACGATGTTCTTTTCCAGACCCATTCCATCCCATGATGAACAGCTAGTGGGCAGATAGACTTGCATCTTTTCTCTTTCCAAGAGTTCTGGGAGGTTTGATTACTATGGGAGGGACAAATATACCACTCTCGGTTGTTATCTTTCCAAAGTGCAGAACTGTTTTCCATTTGCTGTGTTTTCCCTTGAGGGACATTTTGTAACCTGATTCTGACCAGCAGTCCCCATGTGTAATAGAATTAACTGTGTCTGCATTTAAAAATCTTGTTTCTTTGTCCTTTAAGACACCAGATAGGGATAAGGAAACAGGATCTTCCTCTTTCAACTTCACACAAACTCATCACATTATTATTCCTTTACCTGGAACCCACTTCTGGTTTCTTATCCCTTTCTCTCATTGCCCCTGTGTCTCCCTTAACCTTTCCCAATTCTTATCCTTACAAAAGATTGCATCTCTTTTGCGCATAACATTAAAAAGGTGGCAGAGCAGCTTTTAAACTGATCCCTGGGGGAAGGCCGACAGGAGCCGAGGGGCATCCGGTTCGGGACTCCTCATCCCTATGGGATGAGGATGGGGAGGTTAGAGAACAACAAGACAAAGGCAGGGTAGGAGAAGAAATTGGGAAAGGTAGGGTGATGGGATGTGATAGACGGTTTGGCACAATGAGAGGATGCGGGGACAAAGGAGCGAATAAGCAGCCCATCCTGGGGCATTCCGTGTATAAATGCTTTTATGCGAATGCCCGAAGTCT
The DNA here is from genome assembly GCF_035046505.1 of Tiliqua scincoides. Lineage (NCBI taxonomy): Eukaryota > Metazoa > Chordata > Lepidosauria > Squamata > Scincidae > Tiliqua > Tiliqua scincoides. Next base: position 36,064,331 of record NC_089824.1, on the reverse strand, counting down.
ACGAGCAAAGGTGGGAGAACTGGAATGTCTGGTGACAAGGGAAAATATTGACATAGTGGGCATAACGGAAACCTGGTGGAATGCGGAGAATCAGTGGGATACCGCAATCCCGGGCTATAAACTCTACAGGAGGGACAGGCAGGGGCGTGTTGGAGGTGGGGTGGCCCTTTATGTTAAGGAAGGGATAGAATCCAGCAAAGTAGAGATTGAAGGTGGGTCCGACTCCACCGCAGAATCTCTGTGGGTTAAATTACCAGGCTTGTGCAGTAATGTAATACTGGGGGCGTACTATCGTCCTCCAGACCAGAAATCTGATGGGGACCTTGAAATGAGGAAACAGATCAGGGAGGTGACAAGGAAGGACAGGGTTGTAATCATGGGGGACTTCAATTATCCTCATATTGACTGGGTCAATTTGTGTTCTGGTCACGATAAGGAAACCGGATTTCTTGACGTGCTAAATGACTGTGGCTTAGATCAGCTAGTCACGGAGCCCACCAGAGGACAGGTGACTCTGGATTTAATTTTGTGCGGTACGCAGGACCTGGTTAGAGATGTAAACGTTACTGAGCCATTGGGGAACAGTGATCATGCTGCGATCCGTTTTGACGTGCACGTTGGGGGAAGAATACCAGGCAAATCTCTAACAAAAACCCTTGACTTCCGACGGGCGGACTTCCCTCAAATGAGGAGGCTGGTTAGAAGGAGGTTGAAAGGGAGGGTAAAAAGAGTCCAGTCTCTCCAGAGTGCATGGAGGCTGCTTAAAACAACAGTAATAGAGGCCCAGCAGAGGTGTATACCGCAAAGAAAGAAGGGTTCCACTAAATCCAGGAGGGTGCCCGCATGGCTAACCAGCCAAGTTAGAGAGGCTTTGAAGGGCAAGGAAGCTTCCTTCCGTAAATGGAAGTCTTGCCCTAATGAAGAGAATAAAAAGGAACATAAACTGTGGCAAAAGAAATGTAAGAAGGTGATAGGGGAGGCCAAGCGAGACTATGAGGAACGCATGGCCAGCAACATTAAGGGGAATAATAAAAGCTTCTTCAAATATGTTAGAAGCAGGAAACCCGCCAGAGAAGCGGTTGGCCCTCTGGATGGTGAGGGAGGGAAAGGGGAGATAAAAGGAGACTTAGAGATGGCAGAGAAATTAAATGAGTTCTTTGCATCTGTCTTCACGGCAGAAGACCTCAGGCAGATACCGCTGCCCGAACGGCCCCTCCTAACCGAGGAGTTAAGTCAGATAGAGGTTAAAAGAGAAGATGTTTCAGACCTCATTGATAAATTAAAGAACAATAAGTCACTGGGCCCTGATGGCATCCACCCAAGGGTTATTAAGGAATTGAAGAATGAAGTTGCAGATCTCTTGACTAAGGTATGCAACTTGTCCCTCAAAACGGCCACAGTACCAGAAGATTGGAGGATAGCAAATGTCACGCCTATTTTTAAAAAGGGAAAGAGGGGGGACCCAGGAAACTATAGGCCGGTCAGCCTAACATCCATACCGGGTAAGATGGTGGAATGCCTCATCAAAGATAGGATCTCAAAACACATAGACGAACAGGCCTTGCTGAGGGAGAGTCAGCATGGCTTCTGTAAGGGTAAGTCTTGCCTCACAAACCTTATAGAATTCTTTGAAAAGGTCAACAGGCATGTGGATGCGGGAGAACCCGTGGACATTATATATCTGGACTTTCAGAAGGCGTTTGACATGGTCCCTCACCAAAGGCTACTGAAAAAACTCCACAGTCAGGGAATTAGAGGACAGGTCCTCTCCTGGATTGAGAACTGGTTGGAGGCCAGGAAGCAGAGAGTGGGTGTCAATGGGCAATTTTCACAATGGAGAGAGGTGAAAAGCGGTGTGCCCCAAGGATCTGTCCTGGGACCGGTGCTTTTCAACCTCTTCATAAATGATCTGGAGACAGGGTTGAGCAGTGAAGTGGCTAAGTTTGCAGACGACACCAAACTTTTCCGAGTGGTAAAGACCAGAAGTGATTGTGAGGAGCTCCAGAAGGATCTCTCCAGACTGGCAGAATGGGCAGCAAAATGGCAGATGCGCTTCAATGTCAGTAAGTGTAAAGTCATGCACATTGGGGCAAAAAATCAAAACTTTAGATATAGGCTGATGGGTTCTGAGCTGTCTGTGACAGATCAGGAGAGAGATCTTGGGGTGGTGGTGGACAGGTCGATGAAAGTGTCGACCCAATGTGCGGCGGCAGTGAAGAAGGCCAATTCTATGCTTGGGATCATTAGGAAGGGTATTGAGAACAAAACGGTTAGTATTATAATGCCGTTGTACAAATCGATGGTAAGGCCACACCTGGAGTATTGTGTCCAGTTCTGGTCGCCGCATCTCAAAAAAGACATAGTGGAAATGGAAAAGGTGCAAAAGAGAGCGACTAAGATGATTACGGGGCTGGGGCACCTTCCTTATGAGGAAAGGCTACGGCGTTTGGGCCTCTTCAGCCTAGAAAAGAGACGCTTGAGGGGGGACATGATTGAGACATACAAAATTATGCAGGGGATGGACAGAGTGGATAGGGAGATGCTCTTTACACTCTCACATAATACCAGAACCAGGGGACATCCACTAAAATTGAGTGTTGGGCGGGTTAGGACAGACAAAAGAAAATATTTCTTTACTCAGCGCGTGGTCGGTCTGTGGAACTCCTTGCCACAGGATGTGGTGCTGGCGTCTAGCCTAGATGCCTTTAAAAGGGGATTGGATGAGTTTCTGGAGGAAAAATCCATTATGGGGTACAAGCCATGATGTGTATGCGCAACCTCCTGATTTTAGGAATGGGTTAAGTCAGAATGCCAGATGTAGGGGAGGGCACCAGGATGAGGTCTCTTGTTATCTGGTGTGCTCCCTGGGGCATTTGGTGGGCCGCTGTGAGATACAGGAAGCTGGACTAGATGGGCCTATGGCCTGATCCAGTGGGGCTGTTCTTATGTTCTTATGTTCTTATGTTCTTCATTCATTCATTTATGTCAGGTCATCTCATTAGATTTGTCTACAGTGGTGTAGTGGTAAATTTTGAAGTGCAGGAATTTGTCACGACAACCCCATATTCATGCCCTAACAGTCATGCCCTTCTAAAACCATATTTTTAAAAAAATCAACTTTAAATGACTTCATCAGAATTCTATTCCTGCCACCTGTTTCACATTTAAAGCCTATTATACTTCTTTCAAGCTGCAACCCCTGAGAGTGCCATTTAACACAGTGGGACTTACTTCTGAGTAGACTTGCATTCGATAGCGCTGTTACGGATGTAGTTCATTTCACCCCACACTTTTGGAGTGGGCATATATTTTAAATAAGGGAACTATTCCCTTGTTTAAAATATACGTTTAAAAAGTCTGTGATTAAAAATACTTCAATTAAATATAAAAGGGATATTAGAGTGCAAACCCACAGTTTTTTTGCTCATAAGTAAGTTTCACATAATTCCATCACCTGTGTCTCTTGTGGCCCCTCATCCAATCAAATGAAATAAACCATTGGTGGCCAAACTTTGAGCCCATGGCCCTCCTGTGGGTCACAATCCAATTGTTGGAGTTTCACAAAACTTACAGGTTAGGCTAGGCTATGTGCATCAATGGTTAAACAACCTGCTACTTGGGGGAGGAAGCACTGCTGCCCAATAACCATTGTAGCCACTGAGGCTTAAGCAGTCGGCAAAGTGAACCTTTTTTTTAGGTGGGTCTTGATGCTAAAAAGGTCGAACCACTGGAACCACCAAAGTAAACAATACCTCGTTCTTCTTCTTAGAGAGCTTGATGAAGTTTTACCTTCTCTCCTTCCATCCTTCTAATCTCTTCACACCCCTCCCCTCTCCTTTTCATCTATGACACTGCACCACCTTCTGTATCCACCATCCACCTGTTTTTATTCCTCATTCTGCACTCTGCCTTGCTGTTAATATTGCCATTTGTCTGGCGCTCGATGGAGCACCCTTATTCTAGTCACTACCCAGGAATCACTGTGCAAAGCCAGCATGCAGGTCATTGAGCATGTACCTTTCCTGGGTATAAAGCTGCTGTGCCAGTAAGGGCTAGGCAGTTACCTTTGTGTGGGCAGCTTTGCAATGTGCCTCTTCTCTTTGTTCCCTTGCCTTCTTCTTACCATACATAACCCAGAAGTGATGTTTTTCGGTCTTCCGAAGGCCTCTGAAGCCCTTCTAAGGCCCTGTAAATGGGCCCAAAGGGAAAAACAAAACAAAACAAAAATGGGTGGCGAAGGAGGGGTTGCGCCACTGCCTCCCACTGGGTGGTGCCCTGGGGCATTTGCCCCCTGACCTCCCCAGGTACACCAGGCTCTGAGTTTGTTTTTTCAGCCCTTTCCACCTGTGTACCACACTTTTAATCCAGGCGATCGCTTGGTTCCCGCAGTCCCTGCAGCACTTCACACCCGAGTCAGTAGAAAAAGGTGGGTAATATTGGTCCTTTGCAAAGCCTAGCCAATGACCCACAAAGCCGCCTTCTACCTTTGTATCTCCTGTGTGGTCACACTGATGACACACTTACAGCCCAATTGTAACAAACTTTCTAGTATCCATGCAGCTGCAGTGCAGCCTGGAGGTAAGGGAACAAACATTTCCTTACCTTGAGTCCTCTGTCACTGCCCCCCATTGGGATGACTGCATTGGTGCTGGAAATTTAGGATTGGGCTGTTAGTGCCTCTGTCATGTTCCTCTTTGGGTGTGTGTGTGTGTGTGTGTGTGTGTGAGAGAGAGAGAGAGAGAGAGAGAGAGACAGAGAGACAGAGAGAGTTTAGTTCTATTGTTAACTATTTTAGGGGAGGTCTGAGATCATTCTCAGGTCTTTCTAGTTTGGGACACTCTGAGCCATCACTGCAACCATTCAAGCCCAGCTCTGCAAACCCCTTTGAGTGACTGCTCAGCCATCGACAATTAGGTGGGAGAGTCACCAGCCCTTCCATTGCAAGTGAGTGAAGTGATTTCACGGCCCAGTGGAGGGCTCACTCCTTCCCTGTAGCCGAGGTTCAGGTTACAAAGAACTGCAACCTGTAGCATAGCCAGAGGGGGCAGCATGGTAAGGGCAGCAGGCACCACAACGCATTGTCTCAGCTACCCTCCCACTCGCCGTCACAGCCATTTGGGGCAGCCGTGCACAGGCACTCACGGTAAGTGCCTGCGCATTGTCACTGCTGCTCCAATGGCTCTGACGGTGAATGGGAGGGGCAGCTGACACAGCACACTGCCGTGCCTACTGTACTTATCACGCCACTATCCCCTCTGGCTATGCTACAGACTGCAACTCAGCCATAGTCTCTCAATGCTGTGGGTCAGGGTGGCAATGCTTGAAGTGGGAAGAGAGAGAGAGAGAGAGAGAGAGAGAGAGAGAGAGAGAGAAGTGGGGTGACTCTTCCAAGGCCTGTGTTTGCACTAAAATGTGGAGATGTGCCTTGGAGGTAAGATCCTGCAGGGCTTGCAGCATCTTGTTGATTGGCATTGATTTAATAAATGAGGCCCAGTTTTAATCAAACCTTGTCTCCTGTATTTATTGGGGGGGGGGAGTAGTATGCAGGCAAATAATGGTTTCAAAACACGTTTGTCCCCTTAGCTCGTTTCTGAAGCCTAAAAAGTAGTAAATAAGGAGATGGCTGGAGGTTTCCACACAAGTTGGAAGATGGTCTCTTGGTACAATCAGTTCTACCTCCCGCTACACGCAGCATCTAAGTGGTCTACCTCTGCCTTGCAGAGCCATCTTTATAGTTTCGGTGTGCCTCAAGCAAGAGGAGATAACAGCGAACCAAACAGGGTCAGAGTTGGTGTAACAGAGATTTTCGGAATCAAAAACGAAGCTTTAACACGTCGGTTCTGAGGAAAGATGTTAGTAGAGGAACCTCTCTGTGTCACAATGTTTGGCAGTGATGTTGTTAACATCACTGATGTGCCATGTGTACGAAGCCAGAGGCACAAAACTGCATCTGTATGGTAACACCGGCAGACATTTTCCATTTAAAGGGACGGGAGTGACTTTTTGTGGGAGACAAATGAGCTCAAAGAACACTTGCCCCTATCCGTGCCCCTTCCATTTGGTGTCCCTTGTGGACACTTGTTTAGAGTTCCCCTAAGGCTGACCCTGCAGCTAAAGTATGTACAGAACAAGACTGCCTACTGTATGAAAAAGAGGACCAGAGGGTTCAGGCCCCTAATCAACAATGACATTTCTGTTTCCTGACACTGCAGAATGAGGAACAAGGGGGTCAGGCAACCTAGGAAACTTAAATGCAAACCTGCCAATTAAGGAAAACTTATAGTTAGAGGGAATGTCACAAGAAGAGATGCACAAACATACATTAAGGGGGGGAGCGAAGCACCTTTAAGGACGCGTTAGAAAAAAACAGGCAAGAGGAGAAGGGAAAGAAACTTGACGAAAATGCAGTTCACAGCTTTCAGCCAGATTCCCTACAAGCTAATTGTGCACAATCATGCAGGCCGGATCAGAATGCTCGGGCTTCAGAACATGCTAAATGTTAACAGAAGGCGAAGTAGTAAATATTTTTAATTTGCTCTGAATGCAAGAATTAATTGCTCCAAGGCTACTCTCTGTCAATCCTGGCTGTGCACGTAGAGGCCGTTTTGTTGCTTCATGTTACTTCTGCTTAGAAATCTGCATAAATTTCACGATAAAGTCTTTAAAAATATATTCTTAAGACTTAGCTGTTGAACCTATTTTAAATAAAGGTTAGAAACCAATTTTTCCCTCCCTAGTGCTCCCTGATTAATATTAGGATTGCTTCATAACCAATTATTTTTACACTGGTAATTTCCTTATTGTATGGGGATATAGTTCCCTTTGCCCCAAGTAAAGCCACAGCTGTCCCTATGGAGCTCCTCAGATCCACACCAGCTATATAGCTGGCACAAATCTGGGAAGCTCCACGTAGGGCTGCCCAGCCCGGGGAGGGGGTTTGGATGTGGCATGCACCTCTGCCACCAATCCTGCTTCCCTCCCAGGCCTCCACTCCTCGTTTCACTCTCCCCCACCAAGAAACACCCCCTCCATCTCCAACATACCCTCCACCACCACCATGCCGAGTGGAGCAACCTTACCTGTGGCCAGCCAGGGCTGCGTCAGATGCGACACTGTTGGGCAGGTCTTCGCGCTGGCCCAACTGACTCACAAGTAGGCACATTTGTGACATCCTAAGCTGGCACGGGGATGGCTGCACCAGCTCAAGTGTAAATTTGGATTGGCAATAGGTTACTTTCATGAAAATTTGGGTGTAATTTTGTCAGAAGATGTGCATATTTTGATTTTATATTATGACTTTAAGTTATAAGTTTGTTATCATTTGGGCTGGTATCCAAACCCTTTCTTCTGCTTCTGCTGTCTGGCAATCATGGAAGGGAGATGCAGTTTTCACTGATTCCCTTTCCTTCCTCAACTCCTCATGCAACCCATTCAGAAGCAGTTTTTCAGGTGCATAGGGAGCTGGAGCATGAAGGGGGTCTGCAGAAATCATGCCCCCATCTCCTGTGATCATAGGACAGTATGAGTGGAAGACAGAGTTTATATTCAACCCTTTGCATCGAGCACTACTTGGTTGCTTTTTGAAGGTGGAAAGGCAGTATACAATGCTTCTGATAAATAAAGGGTACAATCCTATACACAATTTCCTGGGAGTAAGACCCACTTAGTTCAATGGAACTAACTTCTGAGTAGACTTTTGTCAGCAATCGTCGGGCATAGTACATGCCGATATATCAATAAACTCCCAGAGCACAAATCTTTAGAACATAAACCCCCTTATTAAAAATGTAGGGGGTTTCCTTTATAAAAATGTGCACTCCAATTTCCCATTCCTTTTTGAATATATGCCAGTATAATTTATATATGGGTTACTAAAGACAATGGCAAGTGGAAAAAAGCGTTCCAAGACAGTATCCTCTTACACATGTTCTCTTGCTTTAGTTGATCATTAACAGCAACAACGTACTCCTCCAGGGCTCTTTTCATGTAAATGGATGTCCCAAAGAGCTGAGTGTTTAATTACACATCAGGAGAACCCTGGAAGCATGTGCCAACCATTACTCCAGTGCAACGGAATTAAATATGTATTTGAATGGGTGCATTAATAGAAACTGGCAAGTGAGGTGTGAAATTTTTGCTAGAAACATGGAGGACAATTTTCCTGACCCATGAGAGAAGGTGCAAGTCTGACAGCTGAGCCATTGTTCACTGGGGCTGTACGCATGGCTTTCATTTCAGCTGTGAATGTGAGCTTCTGCAGCAGCTGAAGAATTCCCCCCAAGCTCTGGTTTTGGCTTCACTCTGCAAACTATTGGCAGTTGCAAACTCCTGCCTACATCTCCTGACTTGCCAAAGTAAACCAATATAAGGCAGGACTGATTACTGCTTCTCTGTCAAGGTTTATTTAAAATGCCACATTTCATATTCTCCCTTTCAGTTTTGCTTTGCACAGCAGTAGTTCAATGTGCAGTATTTTGGTGATGGAAACAGGTTGCCCAATACTGCCTTCCTGATCTCCTATCCCTTTTTCACCCACCTCTTTACTGGTGGCAATGGCAACAGGGGGGCAACTGGTTGCAATTTCTCCCTTTCCTGTTCTCCTCCAGGAGGACTCCTCCTCCAACAAGAGGACTGGAGAATGGAAGAGAAAGTGGGGAAGGGGGAAGAACTGCCCACAGAGTTGACACCAGCAAGCTCAGCAGTGACTGAACAAGCAGCAAGAGGGCAAAGAGTGTGGTCAACCCTCTTGGTCATATGCAGCTCTGTTCAGATTCAAGCTTGCATGAACAACATTTGATTACCCAAACACTTTTTGACTGTTGGCTCAATTATTCTACTGTAAATCATGGTGTTTGAGGTGATAGGAAAACTCAGTTTGCATCATTTGATCTACATACAATTATTACTACAGTCCTTGGGGCATCTGCACAGTGGCATATGGAGGAAGACTTAATTTTGAGCCTCTATCCAAACAGAGAAGGGGAGATCATGGGATGAGAATCCAGCTCTGCTCTTCCCACCAAGTGAGTTTATTCAACAGGCTACCCAGAAAATGGAAGATCATATGGTGAGATGAACAGCACCTTGGACAGCACCCTAAAAAGTACTGCAAAAAAATGATTCCTTTTCCTACTAGTGTTGTACATTTGCAACAGTACTATTCCAGGTATATGGAAACAACTGGAATTTTTTTTCCTGCAAGCATTTGCCTCTCTTTGGAGGTATCCTGAAACTGCTGCAAAAACACACCACTGGTAAAATATGGGTAAGTCTATGCCCAATGCCCCCTTCAAGTGGTGCCCAGGGCTGATGTCCCCACTTGCCACAGCCTAGATATGCCACTGCATCTGCATGCAAAGATCTGCAACTGAGTCACAGCCCTTCTTGAAAGAGGGGACACAATATACGTTGAAATAAAACTGTTTTATATGACTACGTAATCCTTGCAAAAATGAACGCTGAAGCCCTTTCCTGCCTCAAATCAAGCAGTTCGGTAGTATGCAGCATACTATAATATGACAGGATTGTGAAAGGCTATCAGTCAAGATCTGATTATATGCAAAGTGTTGATATAAATAGCTGATGATGCACAGTGTGTTGAACTAAACATTTATTTCAGCATAGGGTGCATCATCAGCCCTTTATTTCCGTAGTATGACAGAATATGAAAAGGAAGTGGCAAGGTTATATCGAAGGCAATTCGATATAACAATTAACAATTGCGTGGGTAGATGTGGGTGTTACTAGCATGCTATTACTCAGAAGCTGCTTGGAGTTGCACGTTCTAGAGCTTAAAAGGGATTTTCTCCTCTAACCCTATCTAAGCAAACAGGATAGCGTTGATACAAAGTCTTCTCTATTCTCCTGTTCTGTGAGTCAAAGGTACCCCCAAAGCAGAGTCTGAGTAATATACAATGGGGAAGTTTGCACAAATGGTTCCTCTGACATTTTCATGTTGGCTTCTTGGTCTTCATTATTGCAAGGCCTTTAGAGATTTCCTACAAAAAGCATCCACTGTTTTCAAACCAGTGACTAAAAGCACTACTAGAGGATGGAAAAGGTGGGTTGCTGGCAGTTTGGGTAAGAGTGATTTACTTAGATTTCCTTTTATTTCCAAGTGTGCCTTCATGGCTCTGGAATTAATAGATTTAGATGAAAGCGCTGCCTAATAAAGACGGACTGTTCGTCTTTTAGCATTCAGAAAATATTGAAAATTGGGAAATGCGCAGCACTGTTTTAAAACCCAGGAGGCAGGAGATTCAGGTTTCCAGATCACCTCTCCATATTTTGAGTGGCTGTATATTAATTATTAAAATAGTTGCAGACTGACCTCAGTGCAAAGACTGTCTTCACTTGATACAGAAGTCGGGTAATTTATGTGAATTTTAACATCGGGCAGTAAGAATGTTCTAATGAGTTACCTTCTAAAAGGATGTTTGTCTGCCAGAGGCAGCCAAGGTGTAATTAGACACATTAGCACATTTCTGGATTGTTTGGGAGTGCTTTCCTAAGGAAAATACGATTGGCGCACGCTGTAAAAATATATATATATATATTAGCACCTCTGGATGATGAGAATCATCTGAAATTAATATTATCCTTACTGAAAAAAAAGCACAAACTGTTGCAAAAATGGAACAGCCAAAACTGGCGTGCTTTGCAAAAGCAAGGTTCTAGCTGTATACATGATGTAGGCTTGTTTACAATGTTGAGAATCTCACTGAGAAAAGTTTCAGAGGGATTCAGGTTTGCTTCTAAATAATTTGAAAATAATCTGATCTCCCCCCAAAAAGCAAAACTGGGGGAAAAAGTGGATCATTTACCAAGTCATTTTTGAGGCTTGGTAAATGTCTTTCATAATTCATCCTTCTTACAACCTTCCTATCAGTCTTCAATTCCTCAACACACCTTTTACTTGCCTCAGTGGAAGCGGGGAACTCCTTTCTGCAATGAAAGTCACCCTCACAAAGATTTCAATCCCTAGTGGGCAGACGTGGGGCCAGGATCCAACACTTATGCCAGATCCTAGCCCTGTTCCCCGGGCAGCCTGGCCCAGCTCCAAGCTGCCTGAATTTACAACACCAATTTAGCTGGCATGGATCCGAGTAGCCTCATTGGGGCTGCTGCAGTGTTACCCAGGGTAAGGGGCAGTATTTCCCCTTGCCGTGGGTTGGCCTACCGGCCTGCCTTTTCCAACACAAGTTAGAAGTTGTTTAGAATCCACTACAATTGAGTGTTGGGAGAGTTAGAATGGACAAGAGAAAATATTTCTTTACACAGTGTGTGGTTGGTCTGTGGAACTCCTTGCCACAGGATGTGGTGACAGCATCTGGCCTGGACACCTTTAAAAAGGGATTGGACAAGTTTCTGGAGGAAAAATCCATTATGGGGTACAAGCCATGATGTGTATGCGCAACCTACTGATTTTAGAAATGGGCTATGTCAGAATACCAGATGCAAGGGAGGGCACCAGGATGAGGTCTCTTGTTATCTGGTGTGCTCCCGGGGGCATTTGGTGGGCCACTGTGAGATACAGGAAGCTGGACTAGATGGGCCTATGGCCTGATCCAGTGGGGCTGTTCTTATGTTCTTATATTAAGTCTTGCTAACTGGGTAAGTGGCACTTTTTCAAGTGGGTGTTCCTCTTTTATTTAGCAGGGGGAGAGTAACTGGCCCTCCTCACCACAGCAGTGTCTTTTCTAGTGGCTGTCTGCTGGTGGTTTGCATCTTTTAGATTGTGAGCCCTTTTGGGAGCCATTAGTTATTTGATTTTTCTCTGTAAACTGCTTTGTGAACTTTTGGTGAAAAGCAGTATATTAATAATAATAATAATAATAATAATAATAATAATAATAATAATTGCATAGTACGGGGTACATAAGAACATAAGAACGGCCCCACTGGATCAGGCCATAGGCCCATCTAGTCCAGCTTCCTGTATCTCACAGCGCCCAACCAAATGCCCCAGGGAGCACACCTGATAACAAGAGACCTGCATCCTGGTGCCCTCCCTTGCATCTGACATAGCCAATTTTTAAAATCAGGAGGTTGTATATACACATCATGGCTTGTAACCCATAATGGATTTTTCCTCCAGAAACTTGTCCAATCCCCTTTTAAAGGCATCCAGGCCAGATGCCGTCACCACATCTTGTGGCAAGGAGTTCCACAGACCAAGCACACACTGAGTAAAGAAATATTTTCTTTTTCTGTCCTAACTCTCCCAACACTGAATTTAAGTGAATGTCCCCTGGTTCTGGTGTTATGTGAGAGTGTAAAGAGCATCTCTGTATCCACTTTATCCTTCCCATGCATAATTTTGTATGTGTCAATCATGACCCCCCTCAGGCGCCTCTTTTCTAGGCTGAAGAGGCCCAAACGCCATAGCCTTTCCTCATAAGGAATGTGCCCCAGCCCAGCAATCATTGTAGTTGCTTTCTTTTGAACCTTTTCCATATGAAATATGAAACATAAATGAATTGAGATATATGAAACATAAATGAATTTTGTGTTTAGACTTGGGTCCTGACCCCAATATATCTCATTAGGTAAATGCAAGTATTCCAAAATATGGAAAAACCCAATACCCAAAATGCTTCTGGTCCCAAGCTTTTCGGATAAGGGATGCCCAACCTGTGTATCAATCTTAGCTGATACACAACCCAATCCTAACCTGCCCTGGAGCAGGCAGGCTGGCCGACCTGTGATGCATCCAGAACAGGGTTAGACCAGGTTGCAGCACACCTCGGAATAAGGGGAATTCACTCCCCTTACCCCATGTTGCATGGCAGCTGCCCCCATGGGAATACTTGAATCTGCACCACCTAAATTGATGGCGCAGATCCAGCGGCCCTGTGTAAGGTCAGGCAGCTTGTTGGGGGGGGGTAGAATCCAGCCTAAGTGCTGGATCCTGGTCCCACCCCCTTCCCAGACCTGGTTCTACCACTGGCCCACCAACCGGTCCCCTGCTCTAGCACACCTCTGAAACTTCCTCTCTCTGCCTTCCCCAGACTCCCTAGTCAGTGCCAGTGCTGCAAACTTACCTTGGGTCAATACCGTGGAGGTTGGATTTGGCCTCCGGAGGTCAGTGCACTTCTGTGTGCTGGCCTGCCAACTCTGCCAGTGGTGACTTACGACACTTTTGTGACAACTAGAGGTTGGCGCAAGGGCCTTGTGCTGGCCCAAGAGTGCCTTTGAATTGTGCTCTCAGCCAGGTTGTCTCCTTGTCTAGAAGATGGTTCAATTCTGATCCTTATTCATTTTCATATACAGTACCATTTTTTAAATGGCTACTGAAACTTTCATAGGGCTCCGTGGTGCTCTCCCACCCAGATATTGAGCAGGCAGAGACTTACTTAACTATAACAGCACTGACTGCAGACAATTTCTGTTTTGCAATATCCCACAGACCTAGCTGCCTTGGGCTTATATCTACCTCATGATCATACGTCTGTAATGATTACTGTAACATGCTCCCCACCTCCCCAAGCAAAGGTATTGCAACAACCCCTGGGTAATGCTACAGGGGTTAGTTTCCTTTAGACAAGAGAATCCTGGAGACATAGACTCCTTACAATATTGACAAGTATACAAGTTGCGTAAATATACACGGCAAGCAGACTTCAACAGGTAACATAGCTGCAAATCCTGCATCAGATTCCCAAACAGCAAATGTATAGACAGACCTGCGGCCCTCTAATCCACAGCTGCTATCGGTTTAGTTAGACTCCAGTTCAGAAATGTTCAGCTCTCCCTATCTCTCCCTATGCCCTGGATCAAAGACTTCCAAACTAGCTGTCTCTCTGTCTCTCCGATAAACTCTGAAAGCCTGGAAAAAGATCTCAGGCCTTTAAGGACCATTATAACCCAATTTTTATGTCTCTGATCACCTACTGCAGTGGTACTCAAACTTTGAGGGAGCTTTACTCCCTCAGTAAGTCTTTGTGGGGGAGGGGCTAGGGCAGCAACACAATCCCCAGGATCGAGCTGCTAAGGGGGGGGGGGGTGCATGTCACTTACTTTTAGAAGGCAGGGCTGCAGGAGGTACAGGAAGCCCTGCGCAGCCCAGCACAGTGCTCCCCAAGGCTTGGAACTTTCCCTGAAAGCGGGGCAAAGCACTTCCGTTTTGCAGGAGGCACTTTGCGCTTTGCACTTTGGAACTTTCAGCACAAGTTCCAAGCCTTGGGGAGTGCTGTTCAGGGCTGTGCAGGGGTTCCTGCACCTCCTGCAGCCCTGCCTTCTAAAAGTAAGTGACAAGCACCCCCCCCCCAAAACGGACACGATCCTGGGGATCGCTTCCCTACCTCTCCCCTTCCCCCGCCCCTTAAAGGGACAGGGGAACCTTTACACTAACTGGTGGGTCGCGACCCACCAGTTTGAGAACCACTGACCTACTGTGTGTGTTTGTAAGACAAATCATACAAAAGACCTATCCATGCCAATAAGACATGCTGCACTCATAACACCACATACAGAATTTTGCATTTGTGTTACTAAAAACAACAAATCCATGTCAGACATTTTACATTGTTGCTGTTGGGTGGACTTTGTTGTGGTTTGGTTTTTGGTTTTACAAAACGTTAACACGTGAGAACCAATAAAAGGTGGCATCCCATGGCAGTCAGTAACTTTGAAAAGCTGCTAAACAAACTGGTAGGTTATAGTTCTAAAATGGCGTTCATAATTCTCTGATCCATCGGAGCTTTTGCATATCATCTCAAAATAAACTCTTAATTGTGATATGCAATTCTAGGTAGTAAAACGCACACACACTGGTGTGGTTTGTAATTGGAACTTTGACTCTCCTGTGCTTTTTAACAATCTGTAATTTCTGCTGATTTAAGAATCTTGAGTCAGGGTTCTAAGTATGCAATTAGCGTTAGCTTAAATGATAGCAACATGCTGTAAATAAGATTCTTAATTGTGTTTGCAAGATTAAAATTCCGCCTTGTTGTCCCCCTCCCCTCATCACTACCTTCTTTCTTTGGTGGCAGTGTTGTATATTCACATTGCTACCTCCAAATGAATGTCAACTTGTTTTACCTCGACTGGAGCTGATCGATACTTCATTAGGGTGAATTGTCTTGTGCCCATGCAACCTTGAAGCTGTGGCTTAATTACCACCCATATTATGCAGTGGCCGAAAAAGCTGGGCTCAGCTGTGTCCGTTTTGAACAAAAGCCGCACGCTTACCTATGTTTGGGAAAAATACACTTCGGAGCAGATGCCCTGGAATATGTGATGAGTTAACAATTCGTGATGACAACCTCTTTCATAATTTTTTTTCTATTAAAAAAAATAAACTTTCACATTTTAAAGACTTTAAACAGTGCGTGAAACTTTTCCATAACAGCCCTCGTCACTGAGGAAACGTGTGTTTTTCTGCTCTCGCCCAAAGTTGATTTGAGATAATTTTAAATTAACAGCAAAAATAAGATTCGTCTGAAAGTGAAGGCATGGGGAAGGCACTCACATGGCAATCATGACAAATGACATCTCTTGTCTGAGAGTCATGTCTCCTCACTAGACTGATTTGTCATCCTCATTTTTGACATTTTTCATCCTGCTACGAAATCACATTGACAGAATAAGATATTTCGACACTTAACAGTGGACTGCGAAAGATGGCTCCTTGCCTCCATTTATTTTTTGTTTTATGGCTCCTGTTTTGATTTGTACACCAGTCAGCGCTGGAGTCAGCCTTCTCTTGCGCTTGAAAAGTGAACGGTTCGATGTGGACTGCTGTTGAAAGTCAGAGGTGTGGTTGCATGGACTTTGGAATGTTATATAACACAAGCAAAAACGGACCCACCTGCATAGCTGAGCACTACCTCTGGGAACGAAGTCCCATTTGAAGCCGAGGACCAAAACCACACATTTCATGGCTGTTCACAGTTGAATAGCAAGTTGAACCAAAATCTTTCACGTTCAGTACCCTCTCTATTGCATCGTGCTTGCACAGTCATTTGTTAAAAGCTGCCTGATTAGTGTGAAGATCAAAGCTCACTTCTCACATGACAATGGGAAAGGCAGTGCAGGTGACACAGAATGAGATTGTCCCATGTGCAGGGCTGGCAGTGACATTTCAAAAATATGAAATGTGTTCCAGTTTTCTTTCCCACAGAGAAACATCTGATAATTTTTAAGGGAGGTGAAATGAGTACCTAAGAAACAAGTGAAATTTCTCAGGTGTCTTCTGCGTATCCCTATATGAACCAAAGTTTCTCATGGTATGTTTTCAGCAGTGGAAGAAACTGTGCTGCAGTATCTCCCATGGCAGAAACATAACATAAAAAGAGGGCCTAAACATAAAGTCTATGCATTATGCAGATGTTTAGCTGAAATGAACAATTTCTGGGAAGTAACACGCAGTCTAGGAATTTGAGAGCAGAATTCTAACTGGCAGTTAGGCCCGCCCAACAGACTTGTGCTGTCTACCCGGTGTTGCAAACATGCCATAAAAGCATGTTCATGTCACCTGAGTTGGGTAGTTCCTAACTTGTGCAGGGGTGGATCTAGTGTTGGGGGGGGGGGGGATAAGCACTCTCTTAACTCCAGATCCCAGGTCAACCAGATGGGTAGACCTGGGCTCCAGCCCAGACTTGGAGCCCAGATCTACCTGCTAGGTAGACCTGGGGTCCTGGCTGAGCTTATGGCCTCCATGGCCATTTGCTGGGCAGGTAGATCTGGGCTCTCACCTGGACTGGGAGCCCAGATCTACCCCTCCTGTTTCAGCTTATAGCCTCTGTGGCCATTTGCTGGATAGGTAGATCTGGGCTTCTGCCTGGCTTTAGAGCCCAGATCTACCTGCTGGTAGACCTGGGCTCCCGGTTAAGCTTATGGCCTCTGTGGCCATTTGCTGGGTGCCTAGACCAGGCTCCTGGCCATGGAGCTCAGATCTACCTGCCTGGTAGACCTGGGCTCCCATTCCAACTCAGCTCTGTCAGCCACCAATGCCCTGCTCAGTGGGCATTCCCCTGGCTCCCAACTTTGCTCCCCACTGGTGCAACATTTTGGGAGGGGCCACGTACCCATGCCCCACCCCCGAATCTGCCAATGAACTTGTGTGTGATATGGCCTGCCTGTTTCAGTGCAGGTTAGGATTGAACTATGAGCTATTTTTCATTTATGCCCAGTTGGGAATTTTGAGAGTTTCCTGGATACAAAAGGTGATTGACCAGGCATTTGTTCAGGCCTGAAGGTAGTAAAATAGCAGACCAAGACTTTTCCCAAAGCATGGGAGGAAAGGCCATTGAGGTGTGGGCACATTTGAGCACTTTCCCAAATTCTCCTGTCCCTAGGGTTTGGGGCATTTCAAAGTGCATTTCGAAGGCCTTCTTTACAACATTTTAATCTTGGTCTGTTAATTTTCTTCCCTCATTGCTTCCCAGACACTTCTGGGAGGCTGGTGGGCCAAAGTTGCGAGGGGCCATTTTGCTTTCTGAAGACATTTATGAGTGAGCCAAGGCATCATTTGAGGCGTTTGGGCCTCTTCAGCCTAGAAAAGAGGTGCCTGAGGGGGAACATGATTGAGACATACAAAATTATGCAGGGGATGGACAGAGTGGTTAGAGAGATGCTCTTTACACTCTCACATCACACCAGAACCAGGGGACATCCACTTAAATTGAATGTTGGGAGAGTTAGGACAGACAAAAGAAAATATTTCTTTACTCAGCGTGTGGTTGGTCTGTGGAACTCCTTGCCACAGTATGTGATGATGGCATCTGGCGTGGACGCCTTTAAAAGGGGATTGGACAAGTTTCTGGAGGAAAAATCCATTATGGGTTACAAGCCATGATGTGCATGTGCAACCTCCTGATTTTAGAAATGGGCTATGTCAGAATGCCAGATGCAAGGGAGGGCACCAGGATGAGGCCTCTTGTTATCTGGTGTGCTCCCTGGGGCATTTGGTGAGCTGCTGTGAGATACAGGAAGCTGAACTAGATGGGCCTATGGCTTGATCCAGTGGGGCTGTTCTTATGTTCTTATCATAGGCAGCAGGAGCTAAGAAGCCAGAGAACACATGCAATAACAATATCAGCAAGAGCCTGTAGTAGTCTATGAGCAAGTCTATGAACAACATGAGCAAGAACCTGTAGTAGATAGCCAGAGAATGTTTTATAAGGGGTGGCACTTCACCTGCAGTGGTGCTGTCCAGTCTAGCACCTTGTTCCAAATAATGTGTGGATTGACTATATCTAATGGCTGGGAAGTTCTACTACACCATATTGTTGTTGTTGTCAACACCATATGCTGTTTCAGAGCACTCATTTGTTTCCATGAGACTTTTGACAGATACCATCCTAGGGATGTCCTAATGCCCAGTGGGGACAACTAGTGAATAGATGGTTAATAATACTCATTATAAATTATGTCAACTTAAAAATCCATCCTGTTGGGATGCTATGACATATATCCAGGAGCCTGCTATTCTGAAATGAGTTTTAAAACTTTATTTAATGCCCCAGTCAAGTCATATCTCTCCAACTTTGTCTGTTGACAATGATGTGTTATTTCTCAATGGCATTATACACAATAAGCAATGAGTGTGCATGCTGAACAAAACTTTTAAAAAAATCTATACAGGTCAGCTCTTAATAAGGAAAAGCTTGAAGAGACATTCTGTTGAAAAGTGAAACTTATTAAGTAAATTGTGAATACCCTAATATTTCCAAGTACCTGTGGATTATTGAGTGGGTTAGGCATAGTTTATGTTGAACATGGGGCTTTTATCAGCTGTCATTTTCTTCTCCCCAACTGCTTTCTGGCTTGGTTTGCTTTTGCTGATGTCTAAAATGAGCTCTAAAAGCATGTATAAAGAGCCGTAAATAGAATTGTCTCATATGGTCATTTCTGTAATGCTACCTGTGAACTCTTGCAGTTAATTGGACTACAACTGGTGCCAAACCTGTTTGCAGACAGTGGGGTATAGAAACTTATTGGCTCTTTTTTAACATCATCTTTCATTGAATTTGTCTCTCCTCAGCTTTTTATTTGAGGGGTTTGAAAGACTGGGTCTGAGGAGTAGCAGGTCTGTAAAGGAGAATAATATGATTTGGAAATAATCCCGGATGCAATAATTTCAGCTGGAAATATCTCAGGAGCCGAACTTAATTTCTACAAAGTGAGGTGTCCAGGTAGAAGCCCAGCCACCTGTCCTAGAAGTCCGGTTTCTTAATGCTAGTGTGTGGTTGCCGCCTTAATTATTTCTTAAGGAAGTTTGTTTCATGAATCAATTTTCTTCTTCTTTGGTTCAACAAACCTGCCCATGTGCTGCAGCAAAACTTGCTCCTCAGTTTCAAATTTGCCGTTTGGCATGGGGCTGAAGAAACATAAGGGTAGGATGGGCAGGAGGAGGCCTGGCCTAACTAGTTATTTCAAACTAATATTAATATTAGTCATTAAAAAATTTGAGGCTGCAATCCTATACATACCTTTCCTGGGAATAAGTCCTATTGAACACAACAGGACTTATGCCTGAGTAGAGCTGCATAGCGTCATGTTTTTTCAGCCCTCCAACCTGCTTCCTGTTAGTGCTTTCTGCTTCCTGTTAGCATTTTCATATGGCACAGTGAAACACAGGAGACAGTGACAGGATGGCTGCAGTCAGAGACAGATAAGTCATTTGTGTGATGGAGGAATTTGTGAATCACTTTTTGTAAGGTTCGCTGCTATCTGTGGTTTTGAGTATCCGCGGCGGTAGCTGGAACCCACCCCTGCAGATATAGGGGATGCCGTTTAACAGCGGGCTTCAGTGCTATATATGATGACCCACTGGTGAATAAATGTGAAGATTTAATGACATGGTCCAAGGAAAAAAAGGCCCAGAGTATATGCAGGAGCATCTCTTCCCATTTGAATCACCCAGACCTTTAAGATCATATGAACAGAAGAAGGTCCATCTAGGTCAGCGGTTTTCAAACTCTTAGGGAGAGTTTGAACCGCAGTAAGTTCTTGCGGAGGCGGGGAGGGGGAGGCAGTAACGCAATCCCCAGGCTCACATTGCTAAGGGGGCTGCAGGGACTGGGATGCACTCACCAGTCCCTGCAGCAGCCTATCAGGAGTGTGGAGAGTCCTGTGCTAGTGTTTGCAGGGCTCCCCGCAGCTTAAAAAGTGGAGCGATCACGCTCCATTTCCGCAAAACCGGAAGTGGAGCGTGATCGCTACGCTTTCACTTCTAACGAGCTGGGGAGCCCTGCAGTCACTCGCACAGGGCTCCTCATACGTCCAACAGGCTGCTGCAGGGACTGGTGAGTGCATCCCAGTCCCTGCAGCCTCCCTGACTCCCCCCCGACCCCGCCCCTTAAGGGGAAAGTGGCCAGGGCTCTCTGGCTGGGGCATCACAACACCCCAGTTTGAAAAACCCTGAGGTAAAGCAATGTTTGTTCCCTTATCTTGGGACTGCATTGAAGCTGAATTGGTGCTGGACAGTTGGGTAAGTTGGGCCCTAAGGCTGTAATCTTATTCACACTTTCCTGGGAGTAAGTCCCACTGAAAACAATGATGCTTACTTCTAAGTAGGCAGGCACAGGCTTGTGGGGTAACTCTTTACAGTATTAGGTTGCCATCCTATACACAGTTACCTGGATGTAAGTTCCATTCAATTCTTCTGGAGCTTACTTCTGAGTAGACATACAGAAGATTGCACTATTAGACTAACAATAACCATGAGACCAAGCTCCCAACAAAGAATATTAATTTTATTGGAAAAAAAATAGGAAAAAAAAAATAAACATGGGGAAGGTGATGTTTGCCTATAAGATCTGGTACTTAGGTTTAGTGGCCATGGGTGCATGGTACTCAAAAATGGTTCCATCCAGACAGGCATGGTTCAAAAGAAAGGGAGGTAAGAGAAAGAGAGCATGTCAGCTGGACTTCCTTTGCCTGAGGTGATTCAATGGTAGGGATGGAGAAGATTAGCAGGTTTAAAACAGGCATTGGGAAATAAAGGGAGGGATGGTGGAGACAGACAAAGGGGGAATGACCAGCCTCAGTCTGCTAGCTAGACTGGAGTATGATGTCTTTCCATGAAGCAAGGTCAGACTGCACAGCTTCCTGGGAAAAAGGAAAAGGAAAAAAAAAGCAACTAAAAAAGTGGCCCTTGGTGGAAGGCCTCTAGGGATGAGGGTAGTAACAATGGTTGGAGGTTTCCCAAGTGGGAAGAACTTCACAAAAACAGATTGGAAATCAGAAGGAGCAGCAGAGAAGATGGATGCCTTCAGTGGGGAAGAAAACACCCAAGTTCTTCTTCTAGATTAGAACAGGGATCTGAACAAAGAATAAAAAAAATACCTGGTCAAACAATGGAATCTGAAACATTTCTTCGGTTTACAGCTAGGAGAATTCAGTCGTCCATGCTGTCTGTTTCGGTAGTCTCTCCCTGCAATAGAGACTTCCACTCTGTTTTTGTGAGGTTAAGGTGTGCCCTTCAAGGTGGGCAGAAAGGCTTAACTGCACCTTGAACAAGGAGGTTCATGTGCGTAGCACCCATGCTTATGTCATTGGTAGGAGAGACATTCTGAGAAACAGAGGCTGAAAAGGCTGTCCAGGTGGACTGGCCACTGGGCAGTTGAACTTCATGTGTCATGCAGTCAGGTTTATTATGCATGCAGGTGACATTATGCCAAGGTGGGAAGCCTGAATTTGCAAGACCTTAGAGAAGGCTGACCCAATGCCCTGCAGTTTTGCAGCCTTCAGCTCTGATAAATGGTTTGTTTAGCATGAGAAGGAGCAGTGCCTCACCCCATTCAGGGTGGCTGACCCTCTTGAATGTCTGCTGTGGAACTTCTGCTGTGGAACCATGATGGAGTTAGATGAGACTGTGCATATTTAGAAAGGGAGATCATCAACAACAATGCAAAGCATTTGCTCTACCACTGAGTTATTGCTCCCCTTGACTTTGTGAGAAGGCTTCCCTTTACATATCTAGTGGTGCTTGACTGGGGTTTCTTCATGCTTGTGCTACTCATGTGCCAGGGCAGCTCATTTCTTAATATTAGGAATTTAATTCTCAGGTATTCGTATTTTAAATTTGGATTAATTCCATCTTATATTACGATTTTATTTTATTCTCGTATTTTATTCCAAATGGAAATTCTTCTTGACTAAACTTCTAGAACTGTCCAGGAACACCAAAACATGTTGATAGGAGTGATTTGGAAGTCTTATTATTCCTTTATATAAGCATATGGTGCAGCAAAACTTAAAATATGTATATAGTTCTGGTGTCCTGACCTCAAAGGATATTGTAGAACTAAAGGTATGGAAAAGGGAACCAAAATGATCAATAAATTTGGGCATATTTTCTACCAAAAAAAAAGTCCAAAGCATTTGGAAAAAAGATGATGGCGTGGAGAGGCATGATACAATGAGTTATACAATTATGCATTTTTATGGAGAATGCGGACAGATAATCTTTGTCCCTTTCACATAATAGTCAAAATTATCACTCAATAAAATTGATTGGCAGGAGATTCAGTACAATGTGAACAAAAGGCAGGATGTTGCTTGATGTCTAATTAACTTATGAGATTCTCTACTACAAGATGAAGTGGCACATATGCCTTTACAAGGGGATTGGAGAAATTCATGGAGTTCAGATTTATTAACAGCTATTTGTCATAATAACTAAATAGAGCCTCCATACCCAGAGGCTGTGTACCTATAAATTATTGCTGGAGACTGAACAAGGTGTGAGGGCCTCTACCTTCATGCTTTGTTTGTGGGTTTCCCAGAAGTATCTGGCTGGCCACTGTTGGAAACCAGATAATGGACTAAATGGGCTGATCCAATAAGGTTGTCTGTATGTGGTCTTGAAAAAAAAATAACTTGCTTAGTTGTATCAATCAGTTAGAAAATAAGATCAAACAACTTGATATTGTTTTTCAGCCAATTTGAACCTATAGACTGGCATCAGAGGAGGCATTTTCTAGCCTGCCATTAACTGGGATTCATCTGGCCGTTAAAAGAGACAGGGCCTTTTCAGTGGTAACACCATATTTGTGAGATTTTCTCTGCAGGGGAATATGGCAGGTTCCATCTTTCAGTGTTTTTAAATAGCAGCTGAAAACTTTTTTTTTGCAAACCCTTTTAACATAAGTAAAACTGCATCTTTTTTTTTTTTACTTGCTTTTAGACTGATCCTTTATTGCATTTTTTGTTTTTTGATACAAAAAAAAATCCCATGCATGCTAGTTTTTTAGGAGTTTTGTTTGTTTTTAAGTGGGGAAGCATTCAAAAATGAAAAACTTTTATCCTAAAGTTGAACAATCCACTGTACACCAGTGGTTCCCAAATGTTTTCAACTGGTAGCTCCCTTGACCTACTAGGCCATTGGTTGTTGCTGCCCATTAGAGTTACAATCCTATACGTTTTATAGGGCTGTGGGTTTTTCACAAGGATTCTGCAGGTCCCCTGGTTGGTTTCCACAGCTCACTGTTTGGGGACCACTGCATTGCACCATCTCAATATTCCACCACTTTGTTGTTTTGTGTGGACCGGGCCTCAGGCTTTGCATGGCTCTGGATAGATCTGAGACAATGCTGATTTAATCTGACACAATCCTGAGATTAATGGAGACTGAGATTAATCTTCCAGCAATGACCAACAAGTCTTAGAGCCATCCCTTGAACTACAATGCAAAGAATGTTCACAGGTGTGCTCTCGCTTCAAGCTTCAAACTGGGTCACTTGAGTAACACTGGAAGGTGCCTTCCCCCCCCCCCCAGCCCTTCCCAATTGTGAATTGCTTTGGCCATAGAATTTGCAAAATCCACTTGACAAATTTTCATTTGGCTTCCCTTGGAAATTCTCAGATGGCTTCTCCTTGAGAGGAACCACCTTCCAATTTCACATCATGCAAAACCTCTGTGCCACTCTTAGCTGGCTGAACTCAACTGGCAAGAGATCTAATGCCCAAACCTGTGGAGCACTATGGCAGTGGATCTTGCAATCTGCTGCTATTAAATCCTTTTATGGTATTGCAAAAGGCAGTCTCTGTTATATGTAGCAGGACCACTGTGTAAACAGTTGGAAGCCCAAATGTGCACTGGATGCTATGCCTGAGCAGGTAAGGTAGAGGAGGAGTAGTCTGAGGAGGACTGAAGAAGGTCAAACCAGGGGCAGGAGGGGAGGATCTCAGCAGTAGAAGTGCATGCTTGATACTATCCCTTCTTCTAGGCCTGGACCCACTCCCAAGAGTCTCCTCAGACTTACATCAGCGAAAGAGCTGGTGTATACAAGGAAATCCATTGGCAACCAGGCAGCCTACATGGAAGTATGTAAAATATATATATATATATTTACTGGTCTGGTCTCCCCTCCTACCATAGCATGCAGCGCATGTTCCCACTGCATGGCATAAACTGATGGGGAAAAGAATTGGGCTGTTGGTCTTTTTTTCAAAGTCTGGCCATCATGATTCTCTTTAAGACATTTCACCTCAGGCTCCAGTTCTGATGGATTGATTAGCTCTCCTAAGTAGATAGCCTTAGATGAGGGTCAAAATCAAAACAGAGGAAACTGGGGAACAGCAGCTCCTTATTTTGGAGCCTCAGACAAGCCAAGTACTTACAAAATAGCCAGTTGAAACTCTTAACGTGAGTTTTCCAGTCAATGTGGGGTAGCAGGCATAAAGCTTTCAAGAGACTGGTTGATGCAAAGCGTATTCTTACCTACCGTTTCCCATCCTGCCTGTATCAGAGCAAACAGATGGAATCCTGTAGTTGCTTACAAACAGGCTGGGTTGTAGAGTTTCCAGTTGGGACAAGGTGCTATTATAACTGATCTTTGATCACCAAAAGGTGGGCAATAGACCTTGTTCCATCACTTTCTATGTAAACCTTAACAAGTAGCTAAAACATGGCTTTCAAGAGCCATGCTTCAGTAACCCAACTCAGATTGCCAGTATTTTGGGGGCATATCTGACAAGCAGCTGCTGACACATCTCAGTATGTCTAGGAAAACCACCTGATTAGAATATTGAAAGCTGAGCAGATAAATCCTGAGGGGGGGGGGGACATTTTTTTTTTTTTTACAATTTGTGTAAATATGGAGGAAAGGAAAAGCTTATGAATTATAATAGAGTGTAACACTTTTCTTACTTTTGTTGTTCTGTATACTTTGCTAGAAAGAGGACTTCACCTGTTCTGTTAGGGAATTTTCTGCACCTCCCAGACAATAAAATGTTTAGGTGACTTTTCCCAAGGATTGTAGCACTTTACTAAATCATCAAGTACATAGGCTACCAGATGAAGTTGAAATAATGCCCCAATCCTACTAGGATGTTACTTGTGATGTTGTTAACATCATGCTGTCATTGCACACTATACAGAACCTGCTGGAACCTCCGTGCGCAGTAGAAACTGCCGGAGCCTCCAGAACTACCTGAATGCTCTGTTGGTACAGGAGGAAACTGTTCAGGGTAAGTAGGCCAAACTAGGGGGTGGTTTGAGGGCAAGAGGGAGTGGATCTCAGCAGCAGAGGTGCACACCCGTTTTCCTAGCCTGACACACCCTCCAACTCATGTCAGCTAAATAGCTGTCATGGTTCTAAGGAGACCCACTGAAGGCCAGACAGTCTATGGGGAAATTAATAAAACTTTTACTTGCTTCCCACTGGTAATCTGAACCCACCTCCCCCATCATGCAGCACATGCGTCACTGGTGGTGTTTCATGCTATAGACTGACAGGGGATAGGACTAGACTGCAGGTCAATTTTCGGAAGCAAACGGCAAACAGCAAACGGCGATACAGCTGTACCAACATGGAAGATGATACATGCTGGCGTAAGCCTGCGTTGATCAGGGAGGGTGGTTCGGATTCAGTGGGTGCTGCTGCCGAACCTGGGTCCATCACTTCCCTGTTTTACCCATCCCCACCCACTTCCACCTTCTCCCTGTTTCCCTCCCAATGCCTGTGCGATCTTTTTGGTGGCGGTGGGTGCCCGTGGTCCATTGTTGTGTGGACCTGGTCATCCGCTGCTTGCAGCGGCAGCCAGGCAGCACTTGCTTCGTGCTGTCACATTTGCGGCAGCCTTACAGCTGTCACTGCAGTTGGAACGCTCATTCCGGTGGTGTAAGCAGCCCACAGGATTAAGCCAAAAACGAAAATCCTTCCTAGTTTGTTTTTTGTTTGGTTGTTTCGGTGGGGTTACTGTTCATTTTTTCATGGTTTATTTCTTTCATGGAGTTGTGCTAATTTTGTCAACTATGGGCCCAATTCCATCCAATTTTCCAGTGCCAGTGTAGCTGTGCCAATGGGGCATGCACTGCATCCTGTGGTAGGGAGGCAGTCATAGAGGCCTCCTTAAGGTATGGTAACATTTGTTCCCTTACCTTGGGGCTGCATTGCAGCAGCACCAGTGCTGGAAAATTAGACAGGATTGGGCCCTATGTCTTCAAGGATTTGCTATAGAAAAGAATGTTGTGCATTCACACCTCTTCTGTTTATTGAACTTGAAATTATTCCTGTGTCATAATGGTTTGTGATCTGCACCACTAGCCTTGCACAGTGTTCTTTGCTCCACACCTTCAGATTGACTCGGAGCTTAAGGACTGAGTGGCTCCTTGCCAGAGGAGAGAGAAGTTTGGATATGGCCAGACTTAACTACTTAGCCTGGCTACTGAGAGCCTTCTGCAAATTTCTATTTTCTCTTTCCAACATTGCTAACCTCATCTCCCCAGGGTCTGTAATTTCTGCCAGGCTATAAACCAGCAGGGGCAATATATGTCTCTAATTTGTAATCACGGGCCACATAAGAAGGGGTTGGATCAAGTGCTGGTGGGCTTGCTTTATTTAATTAGGGGACATGTGCATTTGTAGCACAGAATCATACAATTGCATGGCATGTTGTATCATTGTATTAAAGTTATTCTCCAATTTCTGTTCTGCGCATACCATTCATTTTGCTGTAGCCATAATATGCAGCATGTCATTATTATTAGCATTAATAACATTCAATGTTGTGCATATTTTTCAGCAAAATTTGTTTTTGCAAGGGAATGAAACAAGGGATAGCACCTTGTAGAATTGAATCAGACTGTCTGCTCTTGAATTCTTACCTTTTTCCTGTGCATACACCCTATTATTAATGTACATTATTACTTCAAGTATGTCAGAAAAGGAGACAAACAGTCAGAAGCAGAAATTTCTCCCTAATTCACTCTGCCTAGCCAGCAAAATGTAAGGCAAAATTATTCAGGAGAAAAATACAATTTTCTGTCATCTCTGCCATACACTGATAACAAAGCTACAGGCTAATATGTTTTGATATTTTTGTCACTCGTTTATCATGTGACCTTTCATGCTATCATTAATACAACTGAGGGACAGAACAGACACACTGAAATAAGGGTGTGGGAAAGTCAGATTGCTTCTCTAACAACTAACGGTCAGTCATAGCAATTTATGCTTTTCTTCACTGTAGCACTGACTGAAGAAGAGAAATTGTTATTAAAATTTGATATTACTGTCTCGGCTCTGCCACCTAGAATTTGCAACTTTTAGCTCTGATGAGAATGCTGGAAGGAGGGTTTAATAAATTTCTCTTTGAATTATGATATTAATACAATACGACATGCTTGCTTAGATATTCAAAGAGTGGAGGGGGGAAATCACATTCGAGACATTGGAACATTGAATATTATTTGTTCCATTGAAATGGTTTTAGCCAAACAACATCTGAATAACATGAATACAAGCAATGATTCGATAAAAATTAGTGGCTTTGTTAGTTCACAAGGTATAAGGGAGGGGGAAAATAAAGATTTGTATTAATCAGCATGGTTTTCAGAAAACACTAGGTAATACCATACATCTTTGCTATTTTCTTTAATGATAGATGATACATACTTTCCATTTGCATTGAGCTGACAACATTTCTGACAATTGTCTAACCTTTTATGTTGACAATAGAGGCTAGTCTGTTAAAAAATTCAATATAAACCTAATTTATATTTGACATTAACATGTTAAAAATGTTTTATAAGTACACCACAGCTGAGCATGAACTTTATATCATTCTTTTCAAGTAAAAGCAAAGAGTACATCCCTTAGGTATAAAATGAAAAATCCTTTGTTAACTCTAAGCCTCTCGTCCTTTGCAAAACACTGCAATTTTAAGTATTTGTGTTAAGAGAAGATGGCAAATGATACAAAGGCAATTTCCACATTTCAGGTATAAAGAGGGTTTGTGTGTTAAATACATCATAAATTCTCCTTGGTGGGTGGAGCATGTTTTGAATCAGGTGCGAGAGAATCATTGTATTGGCTGATAAACATTTATTAAAATAATACTTTAAGTGTGAAGTTTGCCACCAAAACTGCCTTGAATTGGATATCCTATGGGAGAGTTTCTAACTGAATACATTAGACAATTATCTTTATGTGCAAAAGAAAGCAGTGGCAACTTCTACAGTTTAGGATATTCATATAGGTCCCAGAGAGAGAGAGAGAGAGAGAGAGAGAGAGAGAGAGAGAGAGAGAGAGAGAGTTTCCTTAAAGTGAACTGACTGTTGAATCTTATTGAAGTGATAAAGAGGGGATAATATTTCAGGTTCCTAAAAGGAAAGTTCTAGTTCCTGCAATGTACATGCACAGATTTTTTTCAAGTTCAGAGCCCAATTTATAAACACAATTTACTAGTGTGTGTTAGTAATATAAAACTCTAAAATGCTTTTTTAAATAAAAAAGGAACCACTGTGCATTTTTATTTTATTCGATACAATAAAAGAATTATTTACCATTCTCCTGTGTTCACATCTTGCAGTGGCTGACTGTAAATATGAACACAGCTTGGACGTTTTATTCATCATTTGCTTTAGATTTTCTCCTAATCTTTATGCATGTTTTTAATAGGAAAATGCACAATGGTTCTGCAGTGTTCACATTTCAAGCATATTTTTATCATATTTGCAGGGCATACAGCCATTTGGGCATTTTGGAAGAAAGAAAAATTTGTACTAGCATAGCTTTCAAAAACAAAATATTGCATACAGTACATCTTTTTTCAAGATATCATACATAACAAATGCTAGCAGGGAAGGTTGCCTTTTTTTTTAAAAAAATGCTTAAATACTATATCATGCTAGTTAAAAATTGCATACATCACTACTAATTTTGAAATAAGCAGTTGAGGGCTTTTAAGGTGCCTATTGAACAGGGTAGGCTTCAACAGTAAATAAAAACAATCAATGCATGAAACAAATGAATATTTTATAACAGAAAAGGTGGCATATTATGTGTATGGCTTTTTTTCTTAATACTGTAACATAACCAAAGAGTTCTCTTCCCTTTTACTGCTCTATCCCTAATAGCGACCCTGACCTGGAGATGAATCCTCTATATAAAGAAGTAAATACAAATGCATCTCCATACTTGCTTAGCCTTATGCCACTGCAGAGCATAGATTATTCATTCAGGCTTGCATTATATAGAATCCCATTTTCATTTTTATAGGGAATGTATATGTGGGAAGGAGAAAGGTGGGGGTTGGTGAGGGAGAGGGTATGTTGGACTATTAGCCACAGAGGATTCAGCTTTATTGGGCTAAGAGGGCCCAACTAATTTCATATAGATTTATTGAGCTTGTGATTTTAGAAGGAAAGATTTAAAATCTTAATCCTAGAATAAAGCAGTGCAAGAATGGAATCCCCCCATAACACCATTTATTTTAGTGACAAAAGGTAAGTATTTTTTGAGACTCTAGGTATGTACTACCTGAGTCAATTTCTTCTTTGAAAGTAAAAGGTGCCAATAACAGTTATATTAAAATGGGGGAAAACCCCTGCCATTTGCATGTATTAATATTAAACTCAAAAGCCATACCCTTGCCATTTGAGACAGTTAAAATATGAGATTTGGCCTTGCAAGCACCGAAAAGCCCAGAGTGCATCAAAAAGACTCAATCCCACTTTTCAACTTAGTGGCATGTGTACATTTGCTTAAGTGGGACGTGGTGTACTCATTAAGGCTAGCATTAATTTGATTACAGGGCACCAAAGCCCACTCTTTCTTTCCCATCCAAGGCACAGAATTATTATTTTTTAACAAAACCAGTGGATTTTTAAAACCTGGCATTCATGTTTGCATGTAAATAAAGCAAGGACCACAAACAAAGCCAGCAATCTTACATACTTGCCTTCAGTGGTAAAGGATGGAACGCCTGCCTGCTACCAATCAGCAAGTAGTTGCTATGGTTACAAGGTCAGGAAATATGCCTTTTCCCCAGTTGTCCAAGGCTTGCACATGTCACTTCTGAAACTATGAATTTTATATACAGGTCAGGAGATGCATACCAAAGAAATAAATAGTGTATTGGACCATAATGACAGCTAACGTTCAAATGTCATTGAATTCTTTTTTTTTTTTAATTCTATCCAAACACATTTAGTCATTTTGAATGGGTTGGGGATTTTTGTATAAAACTGGAGCAATTCTTTTCTGTAATGAAATTTGGCAACGTAGGTACAAACTATGCTTGTTGTTAGAAGCCACATTAATAACTCGCTTTGAAAGGAATCTTGTACGGTTTCGCTCAGTTTTTTTTTTTGTTAGTCCTTAAAAAAAATAATAACAGCATTGTGCCATTTAAAGGTATTGTTTGACGCAATTTAAGAACTTGGAATAATGACCTCTGCCTGGAAAACAAATTTTTATCAATGCTGTGTTTCTAGGTAGCCAATATATAGTAGTTAAGCTGTTAATGAAATGCAGATGGTCCTGTTGGAAAGCACATATGCTCCTATGCACAGCTATATATATTAAGTTCTAATATCCTTTCTATAGGTTAAAAATGATAGTATTTGTGAAATGAGTGAATCGTGAATGCAACCCTTGGTGTTTTGTGTGTCATTGAAGAATTTGCTAGGAAAATTAGTCAAAGGCCTCTTCTGGGACCTTGCATTTTCCAACAGATAAGGTAGGTCATGTAAAGATGGCTATTTCAGGGTTCTGTGTTATTTTTGACTTGTATTCTTTAGCATTAACTTTCTGACCTTTCTTTCTGATATAACCTGTTTAAAGTTGAGATGCTTTATATGTCAAATGTGATGAGAGCGATTGTTTGCTATAAAACGTAAAGGTCTGAAATCTCTTACTGGCTTAGCACATCGAACGAAGGATTTGAAATGATATATAAAATATATGGGAATATTCTAGATTCTTTTTCTCCGGCAACAATGTTAATTGAAAGGAAAAGAACTTGCTTGAATCAGCTACATGGTTTTTTTGTTTGATTGTTTTTATTTCCATAGCTTCATTCTTTCTTTCCTAGTGGAGGATTGAACAGGCGACTGTTCTGTACCATTAGATAACACAACACGCTGCACTGATGCTTCAAGCTGTTGTAACACACTTATTTTGTTCCAATAAATTTCACGTGTGTATCTTTCTAACAAAAGTAAAAAAACACACAACGCATCCTCCTATGCAGAAAAAAGTTTCTGATCTATTACATAATAATTTTTTTTCATGCATCATTTCTTTTTTCATTATAACTTTGTTATAGTTCTTAAAACACATCCATTGATGATAAAAAGCTTAAAATTTATTGAAATCAGGATAAAACACAAAGGAGAAGAGAGATTTTTTTGTCCCCTCCTTTTGGATCGCAGCTTTTGTTCAAATGAATATTTCTCTCTCCCCCCTTCTCTCTCTCTCTCTCTCTCTCTCTCTCTCTCTCTCTCTCTCTCTCTCTCTCTCATTTGGCCAGGAAAGATTAGTCCGTACCTTGATAACAATCCTTCCTATTTTTTCTCTCTCTCTCTCTTTTTTTTTTGCAGAAAGCGGCATTCAAATGAGAAACTAAGCACAATTCTTTTCAACAGGCAATTTACCCCATGACGAGATATGCTTTCACTTATTTTTCTCTGACATTCTCGCATCTAGCAGCACAGCAGGTATCCAGAGGTTAGGCTTCAAATAAAGGATAACTACCTCCTTATATTAATAGATGCCATTGTATGAATGTCATATTATTGCAGCATTTAGTTCCTTTAATTGTTTTCTTCTAAATTATATATGATAAGGCAGGCCCAGACGAGTGAGAGGGGGAAAAAAATCTCAAAAATCGACTCTTTTATCATTTTTATTATTGCTCTGTTTGAACGTTGGATTTTGTGGGGGAAGGGGAGAGAAATATGTTTTCCTGCATGTGATGCCACTTAGAATTAATAAATTGTTTTGAGAAATTAGGCTTATGTTTGAATTGTAGGGTGCTTCAATTAACTATTTGCTACAAATATGTCATATCAATTCAAACTCTGCACCTGTAATACCATCCAGAAATGAAAAGGAAAAGCTAGATATTCCCCCACCCCAAAATTCCACATCAGACGGGTAAAAGCAAATATTCTTGTCTTGAAGGGTTATTTGATACCATATCAGACTGTTGTCACATTTTACACACACACACCCACACACACACACACACACACACCTTTTGTGACATTTTTGTGTAGCCAGATGAGTCCAGGTTATGTGTCTTGTGGCCTGTGTGCAACCTTGTCCATTAGTCAGTCCCTGCACCTTTGATGTGAACCATCAGCCCTCTGGTTTCTGTGGTTCATTCATTTTTGTGGTTCTGTAACGATCTCTGCCCTAGTCCTGAATCCTGCCTTTATTGTAGACAGAGCTGACAACAGGCAGCCTTGTCTTTCATTTCCTTGATGTACTTTGTACTGCAGTATGGCTTTTGTTAGTATTGATGCAAACATTACCATAAACCACCACCTAGGGACTGAAAACAATTGACTAACTGTTTTCAAATCCAATACACTTAAGTTGATCAGATACAAAGTTTAAGTACAGTTAGCTTGAAGAAGGCACCAATGCTGTGTGGTCTCAGGCTCTGCAATGTGAAAAAATAAGGAGGAGTGGATTGTGGCTGCTTATGGGAGGACAATGAAATCTATTCAAGAGGTGAAAATTAGAGCCAGGAGCAGGTTCCTTCACTTGGCTTACAGGTTCAGATTTTGCTTCCTTCAGCCTTCTTCAAAATGATCTTCTCTTTGTCTCCTTTTAAAGGTTCGTTCTAAGCAGACCGGGGGACAGGACTGCAGAGGCAAAGCAACCATTTTTATGAGCCAGTTCAGTTTCTGATGAGATGTGCATTTTAAATTGGCTGATGTGAAAATTCTCCGTTAAATTCTAAACAGCAGGCTAACAATCATGGCACTCATTATAACGGAATATTCCATATCATATAGAAGAATTTCAAAGTTAGCTGTGTTGTAAATGCAAAACTGTGCCTGACCCTTTTTGAGTAAGGAGCAGCAGCAAGGTCATTTGTTTTCTGAGCCTTGTTAGATCCTGGATCCGAGCCTTTGTAAAAAGGGCTATTCAGATTCCGTTTCCGTACGATGCTTCAAAGATGTCAGTCACATCTTTGAAGTTTCTTCCTAAATTAAGCAGAGGAGAACTTGAGAAAGTGAAACAAAAAAAAAATCGCAAAATGAAGCAGTTCAAGGTGTTATGCATATTTCAAACCTGATAACACTCTGCTTCTTATTAAACATACAGGGACACTGTTACTCAGTCCTCAGTTTGCCCCTTTTCTGGCAGGGTAAAGATGTTGCAATGAAACGTAATTTTGGGAAACAGAAACTAAAAGCTGTGAGCAGCATTGGGACTCATTATAAATGAAGGGATCTGAAAACCACGCAAGTTTCTGCCTTGCTAAAGTGGACACACCTGCAATCAACCCCATTCTGTTCCAGTTCTAGTCAATTAGCCAAACAGTGCTTAGTCATATTGGCAAAATAACAAAAACCGAATTGCGGGCTATGGATGCAATCCTGTACACAAGTTCAGGCTTCACTGCTGTGCAAACTTCCCTGGGGGATAAACTCCACTGAACTTAATATAACTTATTCCTGAATAAATATATGTATGATTGCAGACAAACGCTCTCCAAGGGGAGCACAGGAGTGGGGTTTTGACAAGTTGGGAGTAGTACGTCAGCACATGGATGCCGTTTCCTAGCTCATTCTCAAAGACTCCCTCATATGGTCCATTTTATGTGAGTGTCTGGACAGGGTTCTTGTCTCTTTTGGAAATGATTTTCTTCAAACTTTTTACAGTATGCAAGTTATTTATAAATCATAGTTAGGTCCCATCCATCACTCTACCCCAATCATAAACATCTGTATTTGCATGTAATTAAACTAACTTCTAAATATTTGTGCTTGGGACTCCGGGATTATTAAAGGCACGTGCGTGTTTATAAGCTTGAACATTTGCAACTTTCATTTCTGTAAATGAAATGGCATATTTAATTTCTGTAAATTTAAGCCCCGGTTTTCCCTTTTTAAATAAAAGCTATATGAATAAGGGTGCACAAGAGCTCTTGTTCTCCACAATGTCAACAATATTAAAAAGTAAAGTACCCTCAGAAAAAAATGTTGCAGTCATGGATTTAATTATTATAATTATGTTTAAAATTATATATCTAATATGCCCACATGCACATTCTTGTACGTTTTACATAATCAGTATTCACCCAATTTTGTAATTTTATTATCAACTTCACTATGGAGATTATTTATACAGCAAACTATCAATTGAAATCATTTATGAGAACTTTGTTTAACATCTCTGTAATTGCACTTGATATTGGAATTATCACATAACTGTAAAAGTTATCAATAATAATTGACTGTGAATCTTTAAGAGGCAGCATATCCAAGTTCAGTTCATACAATAAAGATGCTGGAGAGCCATAGTGATTTAAGTCTTGAGTTCAATGTGTCATAGCCTCCCTGACATCACTTTATTTTTTAACCATCATCCACTGGACCGTATAAGATATATAGGGGTTGGTGGCTTCAGCTGCTTGAATTTATGTGTGAAATCTCTTGCTGAATTGTCCCATAATTGGGTTCTTAAAATAGATTTTCTTGGCAAAGTACAATTGTAGTTGTGTATTGTAACAAAGTTTAAGCTTCAGTGTAGCACAAACCACCGGTAGGAATTTATAGGGGAAAAGATCATGGGCAATGATTAAGAATCATCATATAGATTTAATGCCACATTCGAATAGAAGAATGACTAATAAGGCCAAAGGGAAAAGAAGTTTCACAGGATTTCATTTGACATCAGAAATTATCTTTGCCATATTGCAGAATCCAAAACCAGTGATTTTGCCATTACCATCACAGGCCACTATTAATTATTCACTAATTTATTTCAAGTATGTTTACTATTAAACTTTGGAACCCAACTTCTCTGTAAAAGTTGTAATGAATGATTTCATCTCTAAAGTGAGTGGCTGTTTACCGATATGTTATCCTGCTTATGTTGAACAACAAAACCTTAATTGTAGCTTAAAGCACAGTATTATAACTCCTTACTCAGAAGTAAGTCCTGCTGTGCTTAGTCTGTTTACTGCCATGAAAGTGCATATAGCAGTGTTCTTCAGCCTGTGGGTTGGGACCCCAATGGGGTAGCGAAACTTCATGGGGGGGGGTTGTGGCAACCTCTCAAACTCTGTGCAAGAGAAAGCTTGGATTCAATCCAGTAATGGTGCTACCTTATCAAAACCGAGTTCTTGTCTTGGCTGTCTTGGTGCACAGGTTCAAGACTGGCACTTCTCAGACTACTACCTCATAAGGCTGTTGTGACAACAAAAGTAGTGGGGGAAACTGGGGCAGATGGGGGTGGGCGTGGGCGGATTGGCAGTGGGCCCCCAGCCTTATACTTTCTTTATTTGAGGTTGTGGCACAAAAAAGGTTGAAGAGCACTGGCTTATAGGATTGTAGCCTGACAGCCCAATCCTATGAACCCTTCTCAGTTCACTTACTGAGAAGTAAGTCCCATTGTGTTCAGTGGAGCCTGCTCCCAGGAAAATGTGCATAGGATTGTAGCCTAAGTCCCATGGAAACTAATGAAACACCTAAGCTGGAAATAGTTGTAATTTCAGTCTCATTGCTTTCAATGAGAACTACAGCTGTAATCAAAAGGCACTTATGCTCTGGGCCAGGGTATCTTAGAGATTACCTACTCCTGTACAATCCAGCTCGTCCTCTCAGGTCATCAGAGAAGGCCTTTTTACAAGTGCCGCCGCCTAAGGAGGTACGTGGGGTGGCGGCAAGAAACAAGGCCTTCTCAGTAGTGGCACCAACGTTATGGAACTCCCTTCCCCTTGACTTGAGAATGGCTCCCTCTCTTGAGACTTTTCGGTGAGGCCTGAAGAAACTGCTGTTTAAACAAGCATTCTGATTTCATGGCCTTTTTAACATCTTTTATACATCTTTTAGTTGTTTTTTACAGGCCTGATTCCTCTATGAACTGCTGTTTTATGCTCTTTTTTATTCTGACTTTTATCTGACTACTGTTTTTATGGTTTCTGTTAATGTGTTTTTAATATGTTTTTATCTGTTTGTTAAATTATGTTTTAATCTGTTTTTAATATGTTGTAAGCCGCCCTGGGTCCCTTTAGGGAGAAGGGTGGGATAGAAATAAAGTTTTTATTATTATTATTATTATTATTATTATTATTATTATTATTATTATTATTATTATTATTATTATTATTATTATTATTATCAGAAAGTAAGTCTGGGGAACAAACTGGAATTAACCAAATAAACCTGCAGACGATTGGGTAGTAACTCAGCTCTTATTAACTATAGCTTTATCTGTGACTTTCTCAAATTGTTCTTAAGTGTGTATGGGGGGGTCAAGTGGGGATTAGGGAAGGTTGCAAAAATATGCAAAGTTCTCTTATTGCATATTTTGGCATATGTGTTTGGATTAGAACCAAAACACAAATTCTGATCACTGTAAGCCATTTTTTTCATATTTTCTTAAACTAAGTGTTACAAAAAAAAAAAAAAAAACTTTGCAAGGAAAGTACCATCACAGTCCTATGCAATTACCCAGAATTAAGGCCCATTAAAGTCAATGTGACTTACTTCCAAGAAAGTGTTATAGGACTCTAAAAGAAATCAGGGCTGACCCCTTCATGAGGCCAACAGAAGCAGTTACATTAGGCAACAGATTAGTGGGGGGAGGGGGTGCTGTCTCCATTCATCAACTTGCCTCCACTGCTTTTGCTCCCAGTATATAGATTGGAGCTCGAAACTAATCATTCTCCTCTCCTTCCTGTTCTCTCTCTCTCTCTCTCTCTCTCTCTCTCTCTCTCTCTCTTTACCAGTCCAGAGAATGGGAGAAACAGAGGCTGGCACGTAAAGGGGGCAGCATGTCAGGTGGTTTTGGCCAGCCCTGACTATTTTGCCAGCCGTGCCACTTTGGAGAGGAATGGAATGTTCAGCATAACCTATACACTAGACTATAAATAGTGGTTTAGCCAAGCACAGGAGGATTGATTGCATACCACACACTTCCATAATTGTGTACACTGGCAAGATTTAGTGGATGTCATATGAGGGTTAATTTTTTGAAATCAAAAGCTCTCATTCCTAAACCATCAGTGGCAATAATCATTTGAATCAATGGTAGCAGCAGAGTTTACGTTCTCAGGACAATTGCTAGTGATGGGGTAGCAACATATGCAGACTGGCATGCAATGTCCCATGAATCCACACTTCCTTTTGTTGCATCCACGCAGATCCCGAAACATTTGTCAGTGGAACCAAACTTTCCAGTCCCCACAGATAGCACCTCTCCTATTGTACACATGATCCTGGGATGAAAGAGGATCCAGACTTTGGAATCTTGTCAGGAAATGTAATTGAATTTCAGCCTCTCGTTAATTCCTTGGACATATAAACAAATCCAAAGTTGGAAAAAGACAACTGTGATAACTATTTCAGACAACTGTGAGCTGTGTTAAATAGGCCCACCATAACCATTTGGAAAATGTGCTGCCACTGTTATTTGGTAGACAATTACATTGACTTTGAAAAAAAAAATGTGAACATTTATGGTGGGCCTGGGGGGGGGTAGGGGGGCAAAAGTTCCAGGCTCCAAATTTGTGGGCCCTATGGGAGTAGCACCCCCATGTGCTGCTGCTTCTGCCTATGCCTGCTCTTCGGAGTTGTTCCGGGCAGTGGCGTAGCTAAGGAGGTGCAGGGGGTAGCACAAGCTTTAGGGGGCATCAAGCTTTAGGGGGGGCAACAAGCTGAGCTTGACATTAGTGACCAAAATTGTGAAAATCTTGATATATATGATTAATACCATCATGTTATATATCATTGGAAAGGTAATTTAATGTACAGTGCAATGAAACAAACTCCATTGGGAATATATGTATTCTATCAAAAGTTATGGCCAATTAACCAGAAAATGAAAAAAAAACAATTGCCTTATAGAACAAAAAGTGGATTTTCTTAACTCAGAGCTGACCTATGAGACTGATTGTTGTTCAAGAGGTGCCCCTCTTATATTTAGCAAGAGAGGAATAACCATCCTTTTCTCCCCAGCACAGTGTCTTGAACTTATCAGGGGCATACTTTTTATTTATTTAGTTAATTAATTTGATTTGGTTGGGGGGGGAGGGGGCTATAAATCTTCTTTGATCCCAGGTAGCAGATAGATGCCTTTTTAGTTCTGAAAAAG
The DNA here is from genome assembly GCF_035046505.1 of Tiliqua scincoides. Classification (NCBI taxonomy): domain Eukaryota; kingdom Metazoa; phylum Chordata; class Lepidosauria; order Squamata; family Scincidae; genus Tiliqua; species Tiliqua scincoides. The sequence continues at coordinate 36,025,815 of NC_089824.1, read as the reverse complement.
CCTGGGAGTTACTTCATTTCTGGTTGTGACATCACTTCCGGGGCAAGATTTTGAGCTTGGCACCGGGCTTCACGATCTTTAGCTACGCCACTGGTTCCAGGGGTAGGCAAAACCCAGTACAACCTTTCCCTCGGTGCTCCTAAAGCTATCTGAGGCTTCTGGAGCACCCTTAACAGTACTTCTGGTTTTCCATTGGAAAACTGGAAGTACTTTTAATGGTGCTCCAGAAGCTTCAGATGGCTTTTGGAGTGCCAACAGGAAGATCACGAGAGGATCACTGTGGCCGGGTAAGTATGGGGGGGGCGGCTGTTGCAGACCTGGTCCTGGGCAATATTTGGACCAGGTTCATAACTGCTGGATGGTCTTTGTCAAGAGACTTTCAGCAAGTCTGTTACATCCCCTGGATTGCTTTGGTCTTGCTACTTATTTGTCAAAAAGGAAAAGGAAACAAGCGTGGAAAAATCCCAAGAATGTGGTTCTTTCTTTCATCTCTTCTTTTGGACTATATTTGGCTTGGATTCTTCATTTTAGTTTCAAAGGGCTATTTGACAATCTAAATGTTTTGGAGCCTCCTTTGAAGAACTCTTGTTGATTGTTTTTCTATGCGACATGTTCAGGAACCTGTTGAATTGTTCTGTCTGCAAGTAACGGTCCTGCTATTTCACCTACAACCATAAATGGTGCCAGGGGTGAGGGTTGTTGGTACTAGGAACTGCCTGCAGATGTGTTGGAGTTCCTCTTGGAGAAGCTACATTGAAGGAGACCAAGTTTGTTTCCAATACATTCCTTTTAGTCAGCATAACAAAGCAAAGAGAGGGAGGAGTTGTGCCTTCTGACTTCTATGCGCCTTGGCAGTTCAACTCACTTCCTTACCTTGCTCTTTCTTGCCAGCAGAAAGAACTTCCCCCTCCAATCTTGAGAGAGGGAACTACTGTGCCAACCTCACTGCCAACAGCTGTATAACTAGCCTAGCTAATGACACTAAGCTAAGAAATGAGCATCTGTAGAAAGCAAGAAGGAGGAGGAAGAATAAAGCCTTCCAAAGGAAGATCTAAGAAATGAGAAAGACAGAAAAGAAGAATAGGGGGAGGCTGAGAGACTTTCTGAGAGGACAGGTGGAGGTGGGCTGCGTGGAATGGGGTGGGGTAGAGGAAGAATGGGGCGGGGGCAAAAAGAGTGTGTGTTGGGGCAGGCAGGGATGGGTGTCAGTGGGGAAAGCTCTGCCAATATCCTAACTCCTGTTTAGGCCCTGATACATTCCCTTAGCTGTACCTGAACTTGGTAGGTAAAAGTGGGCAGAACCGTGACTAAGGTGGAACCTGAGGGGTACCTGCCTTGGGTGCAATGTCAAGGAGGGATGCATGACTGCACCTCAGGCTGTTCTCTAGTTATGAAGGAGATGCTGGTGGCTTCGTGCTCCCCCAGAATGTGGAGGTGTGAAACCACCAGCCCCCCGCCAACAAAGTCACCTGACTTTGTGATGTCACTGCCCTGTGTGCTGGGGCAGTACATTACGCCTCTGAGTGCAGGTTCGAGTAGACCCATTGGGGACCATGCGGGAGTGGAGGAGGGTAAATGAAACATTTTATTTCCTTCTCCCCATGCCTGAATGCTCTCTGGCTGCCTGCAGGATGCAGTAGAGCCCTTGCCAGTGCTGCTGCACCCTGTGGGCAACATTTAGTTAGGACTGGGCTATTAGTTTGATCAGTTAGTTCTAAAATATTCTCTTTTGTTATTTTTCACATAATTCATCTGTTGTATTTCCGAAAAAAGCTGGTCCAGCCGTGGTTCCTCTCCAACACTCTTCTGTTGCCAACACTGGTCTCATACCCATTCATGTTTACTGCTACGCAAACACACAGAGTCTGGATTTGCCCAGCCCAGAATTGAATTCAGTCAGGGATTTTTATAACAAGAATAGCCAAAATGCAGTGTATGGCTGTTTGGGGGGCCGTTGACTGGGTAGCGGAACAAACAACTTCAAAAGTGCCACTAATTAGCTGAACAATAACCTTGAGGCAGAGTTTTCCAAAAGAATATCGATTTTGTTAGTAGATATAAGAAGCCAGAAAAAGGCATGGTCTGCATGTAAGACCAGTTGCACAGAAGTTTAAGTGGATGTGGATGAAAGGATACATGCTACAGTTTTCCATTCCGATCAATGGCCTTTTATTAGCACAATCTTGATGAGAGGGTATCGTGCTTTGCCCCTTCCAGAGCAAAGTCCTGGCTGACACTCAGGAATATCAGCTAAAAAACCAAGATGGAGTCAGGAGAGACTGGGCACCTTTGGAAAGTGAAGTCATTGGCAGCGCTATACAGTGTGAACAGAGGGAATTAATTTTGTTTCACTCAATTCATTCTGGTTTTTTAAGTGTTCCATTTACACCTTTGTTGCGTAATAGGATTCCAAGTTCTATGTAAGGTATATTTATGCAATTAGTTTATTCTTATGCCTTATATTTCTAATAGTTGGTTTCAAAATTGTTTCACTGCAAATTTGCATCAAATTCATTTGTTAGTGCTCTTTTCCATTTATGTCTTTTAAACAAAATGTCCATTTTTAAAAGGAGGCTATTTTATCTTCTACAGTTTGAACTTTGGTGTTTAGCCATGCTGGCAGCTTTAGCTTATGGTGTACATTCTAATTGATCCTGTATTATGGTATTTTTAAAAACTCACCATGCTGCCTGAAGGAAGTAACCTTCCTAACTAGATCATTTTAGTTTCTTTGAACTGCTGTGGTCACATTTTGAATTTCTGCTTTTGAAGTCAGATTGAGTTGGATATTTTTGACCATTTCTTGGGAATATGTACGTTGAATCTAACAGGATTATAGATGCTGTTGCTAAGTAGCTCAATAACACTTAACCTTTGTATTGTATCCTGAACACCACTGCCTCTCTTGGTGTTGGTTCCATAACTAACTGCTCCAAGGCACAAACACTTATGGTTATCTGGAAATTTTATCTGTCATGACCTAAATTGTGAAAGTTACCCATTATTATAACAGTCTCTGCTCTGACGGATCTTCTGATTTCTTTTTTGCTTTTCAACATCACTGTCATCACCTTTGTCAACAGAGCAGGATGCCTTGAAATCCTTCCATATAGTAAACCTTGAGTGTTTTTGTGTAGCTGTATGTTCTCTTTATAGACTTCTAATGTTCTTGGGGTGCGATCTTATGCACGCTAATCTGGAAGTAAATCCCATTGAATTCAATGGGGCATCCTTCTCAGTAATCACGCATAATATTGCACTATTTTATAGTAGAATACAAACCCTTGAGTGTTTTGCTTTGCTTCTCTATTTATACCTTTGTTGTGTAATAGGATTCCAAGTTCTAGGTAAGGCATGTATTTATACAATTAGTTTATTCTTATGTTTTATATTTCTAACAGCTTGGTTTCAAAATTGTTTCATTGCAAATTTTGGACTTTGCAGTGAAACAAAGTGAAACATTCAGAGATGACGGTACCTATAACTAGACACTACATATAGAATCTGGTGACTCCCCACAGATGGGAAGCTAACATAGATGCTTGCTGCTTTGTAGCACTGGGGTATCCACAGTCAATTCATTCTAAAAAAAATCTTATTCCATTGACTAGCAATGCAATCTTATGTATGAGGTAAGTCCCACTGAGTTCAACTTAGTCCCAGGTAATGACAGATTGCATTTTAGGAATATTCTAGGTGTAAGTGGATAGTGAGGATTAGGCTGCAATCTTTAAAACATCAGGTCCAGCACTTTTAATTGTCTTAAATAGATTAACTGTGAAGTTTTTGTTCAAAGAGCTAGAATTTTACACATTTTATCAGTATTGCTTCACTGGAAAATACAACAAATGGTAAATGAAACTCCGCCCCCCCCCCCGAGCAATGACTGATTTCACATAAGAGATAGGAGTAGTAAAATATACTTTGTGAAAATAGATGAGAAGAACTCTATCAGAAACAATCCAGTATGTTTTTCAGTACAAATGAATATCTATGAAAGTGATATATTGGTGTGGTTATTGTAGTATTGCCACATCCCTAGACTGATCTATGGTGGCATTAAAAATATTTGTCAGAGAAGAGAATGTAGAGTGAAAGAAAATATCTACACACAGTCTGCATAGAGTTATTTTATGGTTTCTTCATTTGGCTTTTTAATGGACTTTTTGATTAGTGGCTGACTGTGAATTTTTTGAAAGTTTTGAAAAAAGTTCTCATGAATTTGTGAGTAGTAGAGAAAATGTGTAGCATGAAAGCCTTCAGTCGCACCATTGTCTAACTTGTTCCATCAGCAGCATCTCTTTAACTCACTTCTACTCGCTTTGTGTAGTTCACTAAGGATAGTTTGGGAACAAGGTCCATTCATTTCCATGAGTTTTGGTGTATTGGTGTATTCTACTTCACAGCAACATATAGAATGCTAAATCCTAGATTGTGTTGGTTTTCTTTTAAAGCAGTGCCAGAACCACGTGGAACTTTATCGGACCATAGCACAGTGGCATTGCCATAACAAGGGAAATTTGTGCCTGGGACAAGGGAAACAAAAACCAGCCTAATTAGGGCCAGCCAGCAATTGCATCATGCAGTGCATTGGTGTTTGTGGGGGGTCACCACCCACCTCTGCTGCTTCTTGAACTTCAAAATGTAGTAGGAAACAGAGTGAAAGAGGAGGCGTAAAGGCAAGAGCTGTGGTCTGATAGTTGAGCTGCTGTACTGCCTGAAGAGATAAGTATGAACAACCATGTTCTCATTCTGGATGAGAGACAGAATGCCAGGTTGACAAGTTGCTGTTACTTTTTGTGGCAGAACAGAGTTGCTGAGGAGTTGGTGAGCCACCACAGTGAGAGAGCGGAGGAGTGTGTGAGAAGGTCAGCCAGCAAAGAACAGAGAACAGCCTTGAGGACCGCTCCAAGCTTGATATACATTTGCCTGCAGCAGGCAGTCAGCAGAGATAACCACACTGAGAAAGGAACATCTGGTGAAGTGAGAGTTCTGTGAGTCTTTTCCACAGAACATGCTGTAAAACCCCATTGAAAAATGGTGGTTTAGATTAGCTTGCCTATGTAAACCTTGAATGCTGTGTAAAACCAGAGAAAAGAAGTACAGGGAGTCCTGTGTTATCTGCAGTGGTTCCATTCCAGGACCCCCTGTGGATAAGAAAACCCATGGATGATGAAATCCATGGGTTTTGTGGGCCCTATAATCCTCTGGAAGTGACTTAAGCACAGCTGTACTCACCTCTGGAGGATGTTTTGAGGACCAGGGAGGCGGTGCTTTGGAGGGTTCATGTGGGGCTGACACCACGGGTTTGGGGAACCCGTGGATAATGAAATCCATGGGTTCCAAATCTGCAGATATAAGGGCCCACTGTATAGCAATACCTATGTATGTGTATGTATGAAGAGTAGAATGGAATTAGGCTGGTCCTAATTAAGAGCATGACTGAAAATCAAGTAACGTTTCTAACAACTATCTCTTCCTTGGCCTCAGTTACTGAAATAATGGACTTTATTCTTAACTTGAATTTGTTGACAAGGAGAATAATTCTTTCCTTGCTTGGATCCAGCACCAGTTTGCAACTACATTCCTTTTTTTAAAATTGATTTTATAGCCTGTAAAATTATCATAAAGAATGATGCTGCTGTTTTTTTTTTTTATAGTCTGAGATTGAAGCCAGCTATTCTCACGTCTGTTTTCAGGTGCCACTTTACTTTGTTGTTCCTCTTCTAACTATAGAGACCCTTCCTCTGTATGTGAACCAGCTGCATAGCTGGCCCAATCCTGACCATGATGTCTTGGACATTCCATCAGAAAGGTTAAATTCTGCAGGGGAGGGGGAGGGAATGGTCATGTTTACTTTCCTGGTGAAATGAGATCTTATTTTCAGTTTGCACTGCCTCAGGACCAGGTTAGCCATCTGAAAATGCTCCTTGTCTTCCATGTTAAATACCAGATAGTGTCATCTCTTAGGCATCTTTCACCCTTCTGGAGGATTGGGTGCTAGCTAATCCTTGTTTCCATCCATTCTATCTATGGTTGTCTAACTTGGAGAATTGTTGTCTAACTTGGGCTGCTTACACTTAAGTGAATACAAGTACTGTTCCGCGTCTCTCCAACTGTTTGTGAAGTAAGTTACTGCTGCTAATACGAGATAAAACAAGGACGTGTTTCCTCAAATGTGCTTTCTAGTCAGAGCTCCGGGGTGCATGAAGAGCTGTTGCATCAAAGATGAGGTCTAGAAGAGTGATATCTACCAATTTCTTCCCAGGTTCAGTTTGAAGTGCTAGCATTGATCTTTAAAGTTCAGCACAGCCTGGATTCTGAATATTTAAGAATCACCTCCACCTATACTGCTCTGTTCTACCCCCTGAGATCCTCTGCTAAGGCCTTGACCATGTTCCCAGGACCAGTGCCAGGCTATTTTGCACCCTAGGCAAGGCTAACTTCTTGTACACACCCCCATTTTTTAAATAATACTTTTATAATGAATTATATTCCATAGCACTGTTATGATGTTTGCCTTAAAATAAATATAAATTGCCAGATGCTTTTTTTTTTTTTTTTTTTTTGGCATGGGTTAAAAAAACTAATCTGTATTAAACTGTGCCTCTCAAAGGTCAGCTGCCTAGTTGGCCTAATAATAGCACTGGCCATACATGTCCCTGCTCCCACAAGTCCCATCACTAGTGTCCACTTCTCACTGACCAATCAACACTTAGCTTTTCTACTAGGCAATTTCAGGCATGGCCTTTTAATACAGGGTTTTGGTTACTGCTGTCCTTGAACTTTTTTTTGATGTTCCTTTAACTTTTTTTGGTTTGTTTTGTGCTTTTAAATTGATTGTTAGGTAGACTATCTTATTTCTGGGTATTTGTTTGCTACCTCAAATATATATTTTTTTTCTATAGAAAGAAAGGATAAAAATGTGAGGTGCCTACAAAGCAACAACCAATGAACAGTTTCTCCTTCCATGTTTGTATCTTCTTCTAAAGCCGTGGTTACCAAATTTTAGTGGACCGCAGACTACTGAGGCAAAAATTGAAATTGTTGTAGACCACATGCAACCCCTCACCCCCTGCACACACACAAATATACTTAAATTTGTAATAAGTAGAGAAGTTTTATTAAATATGTATTTGATTTATTATTTACAGACAAGATTTTGTTATTGGCAAGATTTTGTTGTTGGTTGGATTTTGTTGTTGTTGTGGGTGGACAGGTCGATGAAAGTGTCGACCCAGTGTGCGGCGGCAGTGAAGAAGGCCAATTCTATGCTTGGGTTCATTAGGAAGGGTATTGAGAACAAAATGGCTAATATTATAATGCCGTTGTACAAATCTATGGTAAGGCCATACCTGGAATATTGTGTCCAGTTCTGGTCGCCGCATCTCAAAAAAGACATAGTAGAAATGGAAAAGGTGCAAAAGAGAGCGACTAAGATGATTACAGGACTGGGGCAACTTCCTTATGAGGAAAGGCTACAGCGTTTGGGCCTCTTCAGCCTAGAAAAGAGACGCCTGAGGGGGGACATGATTGAGACATACAAAATTATGCAGGGGATGGACAGAGTGGATAGGGAGATGCTCTTTACACTCTCACATAACACCAGAACCAGGGGACATCCACTGGTGTTGGGAGTTGGATGTTGAGTGTTAAAATTGAGTGTTGGGAGAGTTAGAACAGACAAAAGAAAATATTTCTGTACTCAGTGTGTGGTTGGTCTGTGGAACTCCTTGCCACAGGATGTGGTGTCTAGCCTGGACGCCTTTAAAAGGGGATTGGACAAGTTTCTGGAGGAAAAATCCATTACGGGGTACAAGCCATGATGTGTATGCGCAACCTCCTGATTTTTAGAAATGGGTTATGTCAGAATGCCAGATGCAAGGGAGGGCACCAGGATGAGGTCTCTTGTTATCTGGTGTGCTCCCTGGGGCATTTGGTGGGCCGCTGTGAGATACAGGAAGCTGGACTAGATGGGCCTATGACCTGATCCAGTGGGGCTGTTCTTATGTTCTTATGTTGGCTGAGGCTGCAGGTGGTGTGATCTCTGTTCTCTTTGGTGGTCAATGGAGGATGAACTGCCCACAGCTGACACTTCAGCCTTCTCTGGTGGTCCACGGGGGATCAAAGGTGATCTTGTTTTTTCTGAGGGTCTCACTGACCACGTTTGAGGGTCTCACGGACCACCTGTGGTCCATGTACTACAGCTTGGGAACCAGTAATCCAAGGACTGGTGTGCAGAGCTGCTTGGTTATGGCAATTGTTTGTTGTTGTTGTTTTCTTTCTGCTATGGTGGCTTCCTCATCTAGGAAATGAGTCATCTGACATGATTCACCATGAGGGGAATCAGCAGTTGCATCCACCTCTAGCTCAGCCTACCTAGTTATTTTAAAGAGTGGACCTAGCCCATCTAGTTGTTGTTATTGCCTTGAGGTCTCAGTATTGAACTTTCTACTTACTTTACATTAAGAGAAAACAGCAGAAATACTTTGAAAATCAGTTCAGTATAATTGCTTAAAATCACAATTAATATTTTCACACGCACCATTAAATAGAGTATAAAAGTGGCTCTGGAGTGCCTCAGATTTTTGGGGGTGGGGTGGGGGTCACATGATTGTTTGGTTCAACTCTTGGCTTGGCTGCCTAATTGTGAATGAAGGCCTGTGAGCAGTAATTTATATAAAAATAATTTAATATTATTCTCTGTATGTTTTTCCACGTTTTATCTCAGCACTCTCCTCCCCTTGCCATTTCCTCTCCCTGACTCTCCTACTCTTTCTTTCTAATTCAGGGGGTAAAAGGAGGAGGAGAAGCCATGGGAGTAAGGAGGTGGACAGAATCCCCCCCCCAGTCCTGCCTGAGGCTACCACCAATTGGTCTCATGGATGGGCTGGCCCTTACAAACAGATTTGCATGATAATTTTTGCACATACAGCCTGGACTCTGTGGACACTATGCATATACATAAGTTATTTCCTCCTGCCACCCCCCACCCCCTAATGGTTCACAGGAAGCCTACCTTCTTTTTGAGTTAGAATTCCACCCCTGAAGTAGATGATTGCAATATTGCAAGTCTGGCTTGTGGCAAATCCATTAGGCACAGAGTTTCTCACAAGCAGAGAGTTATCATGGGCAGAGGTAAAACAGGGTGGACATATAGCCATTGTGGACATAGGCACTGAGAACAGCAAAAAGGGGAAAATACAGCCCCAAAACCACTCTTGCACGCCTGTCATTGATGTTTCTCTCTGCCGATTCCAAACTTACAGCATCCAGAAGGTTGCTGATCACTGCTGTGTGCCTCTAGATATATAAAATTTGCTATAGGTAGAGTGGGAAGTGTTCAAGAAACTGAGCAGAGTATCATATTGCATATTGCTGGCCAAGACATGAAACAGCAGGCTATGGTACTGTTTTCATCTCCTGCCCTTGTAGCCCTAATGAATACTGGCTGTGAGAAAAATGAAGATCAAGTTGGGATAGGGGAAAAAAAACCACTGTAGTTTTCAGTTCATGTTTGCCTAAACCAATGGCACCTGCGATGGCCTGGAGTACAGTAAATGTAAATTACATTTGCAGTGGAGGTTGGCTTAATGAACCTTTTTGAAGTCCTGCAAATTTTATATTACGGAGCCACCACTGTGTGTGTGATCACATGTGGAATTGAAGACAGTAAAGCAAACCACTTCCATGAATAAATGCTCTGAAATTTACCATCTTGCAGAGGTGGATTAAGCATTTGATATTTCAGGATACATCTTTTGAAATCAGCAGGTTTTCCTGCTGAGCACAGCAGTCTAGAGAGGAGGGGCGAGGTGGACCAAAGGTTCTTGGCATCTTTTAAATTACTACATATCTGTAGGCTGCAATCTTAATTAAAAAAAATACCCCTTATTTATTCAGACCTCCCATACCCAGAACTCTTATGCACTGGACGTGGTTTGTGTCACTTGCTATTTCATTTTTATATTATATGTTTTTATGTGCCTTTTTTTTTAAAAACTAACCCTATAATGTGGGTAAATGGCATCCGCAACCAGATCTGTCAATGATGGGAATCATATACAATTGGTGTAGCATTTATTAGACTCCAGCAATAGAAGGACATACACAACTTTACATTTCAGCTAAGTATACACTTTCATGCACATTTGTTACAACATTTCATGACAACTTCTTGCTAATTCATTTGTGCATTAAAACATCTCACTATGGGCCCAATCCTATCCAATTTTCCCATGCTGGTGCAGCTGTGCCGGTGGGGCATGCACTGCATCCTGTGGTGGGGAGGCAATCCCAGAGGCCTCCTTAAGATATGGGAACATTTGTTCCCTACCTCAGGGCTGCACCAGTGCTGGAAAGTTGGAAAGGACTGCGCCCTATAATTTGTGTCCCAAATCCCTGCAGACAGGAAATAATTAGAATGTAAGCCAGCCCTTCAAAACATTGTTGGTTTTGTTCAGCCTAAATAAAAAATGTTTTCAATTTGTGTTGGATTCAGTGGAGGATGTAGTATTGTAATGCACACAGTGGTGGATTTGGACTGAGATTTGCTGGGCTCAGTCTTCTCAATCATGAAGCTGATTGGATGACTTTGAACCAACCACAGCCTCAGCCTAACCTTCCTTACAGAACTGTTGAGCTGATAAAATGTGCCACGCTTAGCGTAATGAAGGACAATGGCTGCCACTGATAAACCTACACACATTCTGAAGGTCCTTGTTGTAATAGTTTTTGCTATTCATTAAGCTGCTTTTCATTTAATGTTGCAGGAACATATTAAAACAAAAGCCAGGGAAGCAACGTGGATATTTAGACTGCATCTACCCTCCCTCACATTAATAGTTTTCAGGGGTGGGAACTCAAGTCAGTGACTCTGACTCAAGTTGTGAAAATGCATGATTTTGGGGGGACTTGGCAACTCATGAGTCACACATGTGGAAGACTCTGAAAAAGACTCAAGTCGGACCCCCTGACTCGGCATTCATTCCCACACGTGCAGACTTGACTGGATGGACATTCGGATATTTTCATTGGCTGGGGGAGAGCAGGAGGAGGAGCCAAGGGAAGGTTCTTGCCTTATAAATGGCTACTGAAGCCCAGGGAAGTGGTGGAGGCAGGGATGGAGGAGGCAGTTCATAGCAATCTTGCTTTCCACCATGGCTTGGTGGGGAGGGGAAGCCTCACTGTATGACCAGCTGCTGTGGGACTATTCTGAGTACTTATCACCTCCCTCCCTCTTGCTGCTTCGGTCCCAGCTCTCTCGCAGTCCCTCCTACCCCCTCCAACCTTGTTTATAGATGGGATGGGGGACAACAGGGTAGTGAGTAAAGAGAACTCTAACACACAAACACCCCTCAGCAGCAGCCCCATTTTTTTCGTGGCAGGCTTTTTAAAGCAGGGGTGACTCAAGTTCTTTAGAGTCACTAAAGGGTGACTTGCCAACTCAGAAAGTGCCACTGTTATGACTTGTTTTCAAGTTGAGTCACGGGGGGTGGTGACTCTAGACTTTATTTGAATCAAGCCATGCTGGCGTTTTCCCATCCATGATAGTTTTAGGGCACAATCCTATGCATATCTACTCAAAAGCAAGTCCTATTGTGTTCTGTGGGTCTTAGTGTGTATAGGATTGCAGCCTTAATGTGTGCCATTGTTCAACATGCCATGGTATCTGACTTCACACACATGCAAATTTATTATTGGCAGAGATATGAGGAAAGTACTTCTTCAGACAACACATAACTAAATGTAGAGTTCAGTGTCACAGGATAGGATGATAACTACTAGCTTAGATGACTAAAAAAGGATGAGGCAAATAGAGAAGATGGGTTCTATCACTGGCTATGCAGAACCTTCAGAGAAAATGCCCCTCTAATACCAATTGTGGTGGGGAAAACAGGAGAAATCTACTGCCTTCATTTTCTGTTTATCGATTTCTCAGATCTCCTTCCCAGATCTCTTATAATAATTTTTAAAATACTGATAAACTAACCATATCCTGGTGTCATCGCTATATATTTACTTATCCTTGCCTTACACAATTAGTTGTCGCTGGCTGGGAAGCATGTCAGAACACAGGTTTGCAACACATTCTAGATAGGTATGGAGAGAAATTGACACCGGGCTAAAATCTGGAGCAGTAGTTAGTTTGAGTTTCTTGCTATAAGTTGGTCTTGAAATGTGGATTTCCACTGCCTGCAGTGTGGCCATAAATGCAACAAATTGTTATATTTTTAGGTAAGGATTGTGTATGTCACATCTATTCATCTACTTGGTTTTCTAATGTTGTGATGTCTTCCACAATTTCTTACAACCCTATGCATTACTCAGTCATAAGTCTCATTGTGTTCAATAGGATTTACTCCTAAGAAAGATGTGTATTGAATTTCAGTCTTAATTTCCAGAACTTAAGCTAAACTTTGTACACATCATTGTAAAGTAGGAGGTCATTGCTATAGTTCAGCTTCTGAGGGCAATGCCAATTACATTCCTTTCTCCCACCCTTCCCTATTTTCACATCAATCCCAAATCCATATAGTCTAAAATTGCCCCATGAATTCAGCCATTTGAGTCCATCATGGAAATAAAATATTTGCTTCACAGGTATTTTTTGTGTGTCATATAAATTTAAAAATTGTTTACAAGTGCAATTAACTCAAAAGACATTTTTAGTTTTATGACCTCCAAGTCATCCTTAATACAACTGATTGCCAGAGGGTAGGTACATTTCGGCAGCTGTGAAATATAGGTTTTCTTTTTGCAAACAGATAGGATCCATTGATACTGGAAGGATTTTTTTTAAATGTGACATGCTATTTATATTGTAAGCTTGCCAATTGGAATATATATGGCTGTTATTTCTCCTTATGGCTCTAGCTAAACAGCAGTTTGATTATTACACAGGTAAAATATTCAGTGTTATGTTATAGCTACTGCAAGCATTGATTAAAGTCTGTAGTGTTCATGAAGGCTGACAGGGATTCAAAGGAGGAAATGTAAAACTTGAAGGTACAGCAGTATAGTGACATTTCACTCTATAAAGCTGCCAATATTTTAATCCTGCACGTAAATCATTTCCATCAGTTCAATTCCGTATCTTAATTTGTGTAGCAAACAAAGTATTGGATTGCATTATCTTTAATAATTAGGAATGTGGCACTAGTTTCTCAGCATTTCACAATCCCTATCAAGACGCAGGGGTTAGCTCCAATTTTGAGTGGTGGTTGCAAAAGGGGGGGGGACTCGGCACATGGGAACAGTTCAGATCTCATTTTCACGCTGTGATCAGTCTACATTTCATTATTTGCTCTATAAACCCTTTAGTTTCTCTACTTTAAGTGATGCTTTCGTCAATGATGATGCTGTATTCGTTTAGGGTGATGATTGATATGGTAATAGATACAGTGTGATTGAAAGCAACCTTTGTCAGTAGGGAGGCCAAATACTCAAACAGTGTATTGGTCTGACTTTGCTCATTATTGGAGGCCTTTCATAGTCATATTGACTTGCTGTCCAAATGTTGTTACTTACCCGAAGCTTTCATTGTTTAAATGGTATAGACATCGGTATTGAACACAGCTTTTCCCAATATTTGTCCTAAAAATACACACATGGCTCAATTATCCTTGGAAAATGCTATAGTCTGTAAGTATTAAAACGACATTTGGGAGCAGGAAATAAAATTTGGATTTAGAGAAAAATACTCTTTTATTGGCAAGGTTATTGCTGCCTCTCCTCCTCAATACACATGCACCTTTGCCGCAGTATTTCTTGTGCAAATGGAAAGTGAAGTGTTTGCTCATTTTTGTCAACAGAAGATCACAAAATATTTCTTTTTTCATTGGTAAGTTTGTAGCACGGCAGAAAAGAAAGACCACAATATCTTGGGGGAAAATCTGATCTCTTATTAGGTTGCACAGTAGAACTAGGTGACTAGTTCTTCACAGTGGTTCGTACAAACCAGTGCACACTTCAGGGAATTGGAGTTGCTGTTCTTAGGGCTGCCACAAGGCCAAGGGCACCATCTGTAAGTTGGCATAGCACAGTGGCTAAGAAAGTCAGGATTTCTCTGATGGGAATCTGCCATGAATTCGGTCAGGGGCCTTAAGCAAGCCACTTCCAGCCTTAGCTCCTCAGCTGCAATTTAGGAATTGTAATACAGGTGATCCAATCCTATGGAAGGTTTATGGCAGCGCATCTCATTATCTGCTGCCATAAGTCCTCTTACAGTGGTGCAAAAGGCATGCTGCTATTGTATGTAGGAAGACTGCTGGCACAAATGGCTGAAGGCCCTGCGTGTGCTTCAACATCACCCAGGTAAAGTGGTGAAGGGGACAGTTTGGAGGTGGTTTAGAGAGGATCAGTGTAGGGCCAGGCTGAACCACAGGTGGTTTGGATACGAGAGCAGAAGGACCTTGGTGGCAAACCAAGATCCTATTCCCCCTTCCTGTCCCAGAATACTTAACTCTCTTGGGCTGCCTGGTTGCCTCCTCCTTCGCCATGGTATATAGCATGCGCTCTAGCAGCACAGCCTGAATGGTGTAAACTGGTGGGGAATAGAATTAGGCTATTGCTTTATAGAATTGTCACAAAGACGACATGAAGCTAAATAACATGCTTTGCACAATCAAAAAGTACTATACAGAGTTTAATTATCAAAAAGTACGTTGACAGATCCTTTCCTTCACAGGATTTCCACAACTCCTTGCTTTTAATTGCTGCTGTTAATCTCCATCAGCATGTGGCCTCCTTGGACTGTTGCTGGAGCCCAAGTACCTGAGGGGCTCACCTGCCTAGCTTTCTCAAGATGTTTGGGCCCAACCTGAATAGAGTTGTTGACCATATTGTTCCAATACTTAAGGTGGCACCCTCTAGGAGGTAACTGCTCCTGCTGACACCGACAAAGAGCTTGGCAAGTAACTGTCCAATCCTATGCAGGCCTTGCTCTGATGGAACTTGCATTACATACGTTTAAGACCCACTTGAACACAGCAGCTGCTGCAATGGCATGCAAGCCAGGGCAACTAGGAATTATTGGCTGGCAACCACAGGTGGACACAAATGACCTGTAGATCCCCAGCCAGAGCAGGAGATTTGATGGGGGGTGGGCATTCCAGGGGAGAATTTGGACCAGGATCACGACTGGCCAGGGGTGTGTTGAAAGCAGACTGGAGGCAAATATCAGTGGCAGCTGGACGGATATTCTATACTCCTGGTCTGGGCTCAACATACCCCTCAGACCCATTTGAATGTATGCCAGTCAAACAGCTGAGTAGGCTATACCAGTTCCACTGTACACTCTGGGCCAGCCCACAATAGAATTGGGTTGTAAAATTAAGAACTTGGGTTATAAACCAAACCAGATCGTCCCAAAATAGGTCCCAACATGAACTGCATGAGATTAACAGCACAATCCTATGCATGTCTACTCAGAAGTAAGTTCAATGGGGCTTACTCCGAAGGAAGTATGTATAGGATTGCAGCCTAAATGTTCCTGAACCAATTTAAAATCTAATTCACAAACCCCAGATGGCGTTCTTAAATGAAACATCTTTACACAGATAACCCTAGAAAACTCCCCTGCATGGAAACTGGAATCTGGTTGTCCAGGAGGAAAGGTGATTGTATATAGCACCTGGGCCCATGACACTTTCTGTAAGCCTAGACAGGTGTCTCAGTTGTGTCTTAATGCAGGAGCCAGGAGAATTCACCATTTGCTCAGTGCACTTTCATACCAAGTATACTATTTTGTATTGGGCACAGGATAACAGTATTCCACAATATTTGCTTTCCCAAAATGCTCTATTTTTTAATACAGAGAGTGTGAAACAACAGTTTTCAATTACCATTCTCTGAAAGCCTTGTTAAGAGAAATCTAAGACTGAATGTCCTCACACAGCAAATTGAGATTTCTACGGCTGGGTGATTTTTATTTCACTTAATGTCTAACCTTTCATTACATTTGTCCCAACTATGGAACCTATTCTAGAGAGGCTTGTGCTGTAAGGACAATTTTGATATACTTTACATGGATAAGTGGCAGAACATGATTCTGGCGCGTAAATGTGACATTAAGGTTTGCGCAAACTATAACTCTTCCTGAAGTCTTGGAGTACCTCCCTAATGAGCTGCTTTCACATAAGTGATAGAAAGTTTGGAAGCATAGAAAAAGTGGCTGGAAAAAGTGCATTCATGTATACAAAGCAGGGGGAAAAACATCAACGCTCTCATGTCAAAGACAGCACTTTCAGCAGAGTACAGAACTTTGTATAACTCGCTGCACATTTTTTTCTTAGCATGATTCACAATTATGCAAAGTTTACAAAGCAAACAGTATCTCACAAATTTGTTAAATGGAATGACTGAATATTTCTTTTAGAAAAATCACATTGGAACTTTATTTTTTATTATTATTATTATTAATTTTTTTAATTTTTCCAAAAACAAAAATTACAAACACACATAACACATAATACAATACATAAACACAATATTAGAGGGTGCAAGATATCATACATCACTACAACTAATAAATCATTACATATTTCCTAATCCAGTTCCTCTTCTACATTAGCCTCTTAGTATCATTTATCATTTATCATATCATATCATATATAATATATCATATATATAATACATTCATCTAAATACCCTATCTTATACTTCTACAACTTTATTTTCAACCAAGCATAAAATAGTTTTCATTACTCAACATATATCGGTTTCACTGTTGATCCAAGCTCTCTAAAAATCTGTCCATTTCTACCACATTCATTATTTTCTCTATTAATTCATCTTTCATTGGGATCTTCGTGTCTTTCCAGTATCTAGCATATAAAATCCTCACAAAAATTAATATCATAATCAAATATCTAACATACTAAATTCTAACAACTTTTAATATCCTAATAATTACGTATATCATTTCTCTATCTATAACATCCAAAATTAATATATCCTCATGACTAAATACATATAAACATATACGTAAACATCCAAAACAATATCACCTAAAATTAATTCTAATTCATTAAAATTATCCTCTAAAATGCTAACATCTATTAATATCAAGCTAACGAAAATTTTTATACATATTACATATCTATAAAACTTATATAAATTCTCATTGACATCTAATAAGCTTTAATTTCTAACATACAAAATTAGCACATTACTGTCTTTCTTTTTATCTATTCCCTTGTCTCCAACCTAGATATCCACTGGTTTGCCAGATCTCTTCTCTTCTCTAGACTTTAACTTTCCATCTTTTTTTTTCTAATAAATTTCACATGAATTCACATGATTCACATGAAATCACAGTTTAATGTACTCGCCCTTCTTGCTAAATCAACATCTTGATGAGTCATCTCCTTCACTTGATCATTTCAATCTATGTCAGTTGGTTAAAGTATTTCTTCTTCCTTCACTTGATCAATCCAATCTGCATCAATTTGTGGAAGTATTTCTTCTCCTTTCTGGTCTGGTGACTTTTGAGTCTTTATCTTCCAAGCTATCTCCATTAACATTGTCTCTTCTAGTTGTTTGTTTTGTCCTGTCTCCAGTGTTTTGGATTTATCTTCCATTTCTTTGCTCTTTTGTTGATCCTCTCCTGTTTGTTGCGTATTAGACTCATTTGTCTGTTGAATTAAGATTTCCAGGCTAATTTGGATTTGTAAATATCGATTTGCTTGTTACTTTCGCATTTCCAATACTTTTTCCATAATCCTTTGTTTTTTCTCATGTGATTCAGATATAACATCTTTGAGTTGCACACTAAGATCATTTAGTTGTGTAGTTAACGCATCCAAACTAGCTTGAACCCACAGATATTGATTTATATGTTACTGTCCCATCATCACTAATTTCTCTATATTGTCTTGTATTGTCTGCTTCCATTCTTTCCCTTTTGGTTCCTCTTGTGTTAGTTTTCCCAAGCTGGTCTCCGAAGCAGGAGAGCTCCTAACTTTCGTTCCTTTTCCTATCATCTTTTTCTTCCTTCTTATATCTTCTTTCTTCTTACTTCACTTGTCAAGTCCTGTTCTTGTCCTTGTAGTATCTTTTTTAGTCCACTAGATGTCCCTGATGTTCTTATTTCTGTTGTTTATATCTTATTTCTGTTATTTATATTTGTTTCTATGTCAACTGCATTCCTTTCCAGGAGATAATCAAAGGAATGTAAACAATCAACCACTTTTGTAAAACAAAAACAAAATATGCAGGTATCCAGCCACTCTCCACAAGCTCTCCACAGGAAAATGAAACTGAACACTCCACAACAATAATTGTATTCCAAGATGGTTAATTTGTAATCCAACAAATGTTAGATTTATAAAGTTAGAGTTATGCACTCATATTTCCATAACAAGCTTGGCAGATCTCCTCCAAAGCTTCTTCTCGCATCAACAAACAAATACGCAGAGAAAGCCTCTCCCTCTTCTGCCAGGAGGGGGAAAGCCTGCCCCTCCATCTCCTTCTCTTGGGCAAAAGCGTAATCAGGCAGTCAATTAGTCAATTAATGCCAGACACACACAATGGAACAACACTCACTTGCTTCTTTCAGCTTCATTCCCTGCTTGGAGCCTTCGGCTTAATTTCAACACTGAATCCTCACCATCACTGATGGCTGGGTTCCCTTGGAGAAAAAACAGTCCCTGGCTGGACACTTCTTCTCCGAAACCATACACCATCTGTAGGATATCAAAGCCTCTCCTGGCCACTGATCCTCGGATCTCATCAGACCCGCGATTCTGGGAAGAAATAGTGTGTTTTCCAAGAGCTTTCCATGAGCTCAGAAAAACACGGCTACTCAGCCCCCTCAGGCCCTGCCACCTCCCACATTGAGACTTTAGAAGTGCTTCTAGCGCTAGCATCATATAGCTTATAAATTATAATTATAAATGTAATTGTCAATTAGAAGATTATGAATTGTTTCTGAATTTTCATGTTTGTGTTCATTTTTATATCTTTTTTCCTTTTTTTAAAATTAAAATTTAAATTTTTATCCAAGTCCCTGACACTAGCCACAATTTAGGTAGAGCTGAGCCAAAGTCCCAGAAGGATGATGGTTAAGGCATGTTCAAAAAATTCCTGAGCCTTGGAGTTGTGCAAAACCTGACCTCATCTGACCAGGACTGGTGAAGCTTCAATACCAAATGTGCTGTGGTTCCCAAACTCACCAGGCCTGTGGTGCTCTTCACACTCACAGGGGTGCCACAGGGCACCACATAGCCTTTTCTTTCCAACTTGCCAGGCTGATATCATGCAGAACCTGCATGAATAGCATGAGATCTTGCTGTATTCTCATGAGATCTCATGCCATTCTCATGAAATCTCAAGCTATTCACATGAGACCTGGCATTCTGAGGTAGCTTGCTTCTAAAACCATATATGGTTTTATATGGTTGCATATACCATATCATGGCTTGTTATGAGGTTGCATATACCCATCATGACTTTTAACCTGTGATGGACTTTCCATCCAGAAATCTGTCCAATCCCCTTTTAAAGGCATCTAGGCCAGACACCATCACCATATCACCAAAGATACAGTTTTATTGAATGGAAAGGGAAGTCAATTGACTGTGGAACCTGTGTCAGCAATAGCAGCTGATGTTGACAACCTAATCAACATCTCTGATATTCTTGATTTAAATTTGAGCAGAGTAAGGTTTTCAGGGAAATGGAGGATTCAGAATACATCTAAGCATTATGAGTTGGGAAAATTCGTATTGCAAGCATATTGTTCTCCCACTCAGGTGGCATCACTGGTGCTGATGACCTGTTGGAGAAAGAGATTGAATCCAACTTCCCTTTTCTCTTGCACCCCTCAACAGATCTCCATAATGCTGTCAGCATTGTCAGTGCCTATTATCTGTTCAGTGAGGTGGTCATTTCAGGATTGGAAGTACAAAATTTCAAACAGAACTGAGCCAAATGTGCTAAGGTCATTTTTCACATTTCTGATGTAATTTGTAAAAATTTTACTACATGCAATTTCATTTTTCTCAATTTAGGCTAATCATCTATAGTAGCAAAAAAAAAATGTACAAAGGATTGTTGAATTGGTCTTAAATGGGATTGTTATTCTAACTATTTTTCCCCCAGCAGGACTGATGCATGCTATGTGAATGAAAATCACACTTTGCTTTTAAGGCCCCAATCCTATTGGAAATTTGCACTCCTGGAACAAGCATTCCAGCAACACAAGTTCCTTTATGATGGTGTGAAAACTGGACCAATAGCTAAGGGGGTAGCAGTTGCACCAAGCTTTAGGGGGGTAACAAGCTCTGCTTGACAATAGTGGCCAAAATTGTGGAAAAAAAATTGGTATGTATGAATAATACCATCATGTTATATATCACTGGAAAGGTAATTTAATGCCAAATGCAATGAAAAAAACTCACTGGAATATCTGTATTCCATCAAAAGTTATCGCCAATTAACCAGAAAATGAAAACACAACTGCCTCATGGAACAAAAAGTGGATTTACTTAACTCAGAACTGACCTATGAGACTGATTATTCTGGTGGCCAATGAGATATTATTATGATACAGAATGGATCCAATAAGGTGTTAATATGAGTCAGCTCTCATTTCCATGTGTCATAATACAGTTACCCCTGCTAACTGGGTAAAGAGGCACTTTTTCAAGTGGTGCTCCTCTTATATTTAGGAAGGGGGAGAATAACTATCCCTCTTCTTAAGAACAGCCCCACTGGATCAGGCCATAGGCCCATCTAGTCCAGCTTCCTGTATCTCACAGCGGCCCACCAAATGCCCCAGGGTGCACACCAGATAACAAGAGACCTGCATCCTGGTGCCCTCCCTTGCATTGGCATTCTGACATAGCCCATTTCTAAAATCAGGAGGTTGCACATACACATCATGGCTTGTACCCCGTAATGGATTTTTCCTCCAGAAACTTGTCCAATCCCCTTTTAAACAGGCCAGTCGCCATCACCACATCCCGTGGCAAGGAGTTCATCCCAGCACAGTGTCTCTAACCAATAAAGGGAACACTTTTTATTTAATTATTTAATTAATTAAATTTGATTTTTGTTGTGGGGAGGGGCTACAAAATCTTCTTTGACCCCAGGTAGCAGATAGATGCCTTAGCTATGCTACTGACTGGGGGGAGGCAGCAGAGCGAGTGAGTGGCAAGCTTCTGGGGGAGGAGGCAGGTTTTCCCCTAATTTTCACTTTTTAAAAAAGACTGGGTATGACATCACTTCTGGTTGTGACATCACTTCTGGGGCATCATTTTGAGCTTGCACCGTACTACATAATGATTAGCTATGCCACTGAGCTGGACTACTGTTGAATGCTGTTGGGCTGCTGCTGCAAATGTCAAGAGGTGCAGTGTTGCATGGCAATAGTCCAGAAGGTTCCACAGAAACCAGGAATTTGGCAGCAGGAGCAGGGTGGTAGAGGGCAAGGGGCAGGGAGCAGTCTGAAGGATCCATTAGTGGCAGGTGCCATAGCCTGTTGGGTTGGGCTGGGCCCAGCACCAGACACTTGTCCCCATTCTGGGACAAATGCAGTCGAGGACTTTATTCCTTCAGTAGTCCTGGATACCTTTCTAACCAATACAAAAGTTGATAGAGTATTCTCAGATAAATAGAATATTGCTAAAGGAAAACTCTATTGTTTGAGAACGGCTGTTTTTAGTTTGTCTTTAGTTTCTTGGTGCAACCTGACCTATCAGTAGCTAATCAAAGTCATCACTAAACAAACTGCAAATTTCTGGAGCTTGTCCAACCTACTGCACTTTTGTCTCCCTCCCCCTTATTTTGCTTTGTTTGCAAGCTGAAAAAAGCTTTCTGGGTAACTTGAAATCTGACACAGGTCTTTGTGACGTTTTTGTTCATGCAGATAAAGATATTCTCTAACTATGACTTTTGGATAAAATATATTGTAATTTGATTAAGTTCTCATGGATAAATCTTTCCTCACCATGACCCCTTGCTAACCTTGCATTGTACATTTTCTTTCAACTCCATAGCTCTTAGGATGTTTAGAAGAAGTCATGTTTGCAGTGCAGCAAACATGCGACAAATTAGTGAACATAACTTGGATTCCCAAACTAACTTCAAATTTAAGATATGGAAAGGATTTTTTTTTTTTTTGAAAAGCCCATTTCTACTTTAATATTAAAGTGTGCATTACACTACTCATGTATCTTGTTCCTGACATGTGACATCTGATTCAGATTTTCATTTGTCTGTGGTTCTGTTATCATCAGATATGTAGTCTTCTTGTCTAACTGCCCAATCCTATCCCCCATCTGCACTGCATTGTGGTTTATGGCATTATAAAACATGACTGCTGATGAGACAAATAGTGAGTGGTGCCAGCCACATCGCAGTGACTGGCTCCACTGGTGCCAGTAAGTCATTGGGGGGGGGCAGGTGAAGAGGGGCTGTAACAGGACAGAGAGCAGGAAGATCGGAGTGGGGATCAGGACAGCCAGCAGGCATGTCGGGGGTGGACATGGGAGGTTATTGGCGGCAAAGAGGCACCACCAATATCCTATGACCCACAACCAGCCTTGCCACACTCCCTTGGCTCCACTAGGACTCGTGCCAGCCAGAGAACTGGGGCAGATCCAAGTAGACCTATAAACAGAGAGCTTATCTAGAGGTAGGGAACAAAATATCCTTTTCTTTGAGGAGGCCTCCTCAAATCACCCACCCACCCATAGGATGCAGTGCACTGCTCCATGGTACTTTTGCATCAGTGCACATGGCGGGGAATAGGATTGGGGCATTCATTTTGCTCTCCCCAGGATAGCGTGTCTACTTACTGTCACACAAAAAGTTGATATACTGGACTGTGCTGCTGCAAAGGTTGCACAACAGTCGGCAAGTAATGCCAATTTTACATGCTACGTGTATTTCATTAACCACTACATCTGGTAACAACTTTCTAGGTATTTGATAAGAATTGAAATGGGTAATAAAATTACTCAGATTTAGCTGTTTTTTAACCAGGGAGATACAAGGAAAACTGACTTAATACATAAGCATTTTTTCTTTCATTTTATTTTTTTTTAATAATCGAATCAGGTTTTTCGGGG
The DNA here is from genome assembly GCF_035046505.1 of Tiliqua scincoides. Taxonomy (NCBI): domain Eukaryota; kingdom Metazoa; phylum Chordata; class Lepidosauria; order Squamata; family Scincidae; genus Tiliqua; species Tiliqua scincoides. Next base: position 36,002,740 of record NC_089824.1, on the reverse strand, counting down.
GCTTTCATTTTAACTCCTTCATCACTTCTTGATGTGTACATAATCAGGGGTTGATTGTTTTCCAGGCCACTGTGACATTTGACTGCAAGGAAAAGATATATGGCATGCTCCTGTAATTACATATGGAAATATGTATAATGCCATTTCTAGGTCAACCTTTCCTGCACACGGGATAGGGAATGGGTTTAAGCAGAGTTTATCTTTTTAATCCTGAATTTTAAAATATAATCCTGTTCCCATTTTGACACAGCAAAGTAGGCATATTTTAAAGTGACAAGTCTAAAAAATGCTTTTCTCCCTTAGCCCTCCCTCCCCTTGCTAGTCCTGGAAGCCTATCCCGGGTCTGGATTAACATATTGATTAAAAAACAGTGATCTTCCACTGTTGTCATCTCCCCCCCCTCCCCCCCGAGCTGCTAAATATAGAATTCCATCCTGGCCCTTCTTCTCAATTCAATCTGTAGCTCATAAAAATATTTCATGCACACTTATAATATTTTCAAGTATTTCTTCTGTGTGCATTGATGTTCATTCACCCTGGTTTCAACCGAAGGCTTTCATATGGAAAAGACTGTGTTAGAGCAGGCTGTTCTGTGTCTGTTTCAGGAGCATCCGTGAACAGGTTTGAACAGGAGGGGAAACAATAGAAGTATTTTTGAGTGTTTTTTGAAATCTCACCCAATGTCTTTCCTAAGCGCAGATATTTTATAGAGATAATTCATAGGAACGTAGGAAGCTGCCTTGTACAGTCAGATCATTGATCCATCTAGCTCAGTACTGTCAGTGCTGACTCCAGAATTGGAGCTCTCTTTCCTACCTCTCTTCTCTTCCTACCAGTCCTACGTAGAAGTATGGGTTGAACCAGGGACCTTGACATAACCCTTCCCCTATATATGGAATTATCCCTTGTTGAGTAGAGGTGTTTGTTTTCAGTGAGTAAGATAGTATCACAGTCCGAATATTACTGAACAGTGGGCTTACTTCCAAGTAAGGTAAATAACACCGTTTTCAAACATCTCTATTGATGGAATAGATGTTACCAGGACCAAACATATTCCTGTTTTACTTAAATGTGGGAATTAGCCAAATAGGATGCAATGACATCCAAATGCCATTACTGTCACAAGACATATTGTGTACTGCACCTCAGGGATTATTGCTGATGCCAGGTCCACAACCCAATTTAAAGTAAAATGAATTCCTCCCCCCCACCCCATTCTTCTTTGCACTTCTTATGTTGAATTATCTCCCACTATGGTCAGGGTTGCTGGAAGTATTTCAAGTATTCAATGACTACATTAGCCATCCCCATGCTATTTGAATTCAGTCTGGGTTGCTCTGTGTAGGCAGATCAGGCCCAGGAAGGGGTTTGGATTTGGCGTCCCTTCCTCATTCCACCCGCTCCCTGCCCTCTTCCTGCCCCATTCCACCCTCTGCACTGAGCTTACCTGCTCTGGCAAAACTCCCAATGCCAGCATGCGTTCCACTAGCATGTTCTGCCACCATCTTCATTACATAGGATTGGGCCATAAATGTGAACTGTGTCCTTGAATCGTTCCAATACTTTTCTGAGTTGAATATTTGGATACTTTTTCTGCCATTAATAATCTTTTCATTGATGAATCCTAATAAACTACTGAATAACCTCAGGTCCCTCATATGACAGATTAAAACTCACTAGTATACCATATTATTGGCATACAATAGTACAGGGTGACCCCCAAAAAACAGAACCCATAAAAATTTTATTAAATCCTACAAAGGTCCAGTAAAGACACAAAATGCCTTTTCCTTGGTTGACCAAGACATATTGGGGAAGATTATTGTTCCAGTATTTCATGCACAAAGTCGACTTGTATGCCCTGAAAGAAAAAAGAAGAAAAATTAAAATTAACAGTTTTATTCAAAGATGTGTTGGTTCTGTTTTTTTGGGGGGGTCACCCTGTACTTGATATTCAGATGTTTTTTGAAACAAGTATGCAAGGTTATTTTTATCTAACAGATAAAATGCTATATTATTATTAACAGTACTTATTTACCTCTTTTCAACAAAAAGTTCACAAAGCAGCTACAGTAAGTTGTATTTGACAACTTGAAGTTTGAAGGCTGTTCAGATCAAACAACTATCAAAAGATAACAAAAAGCCTCAATAATTATATGGTCCGCTCCAAAAGACTAATGGATCTGAATGGTTTCTTGACATCCTGAAAGGGGTGGGATTTTCCTGCTGCCAAGGCCAGCAACTCATCTGAGGCCCTGGTTGATCTCTGGAATAGGAAGATGGCCAGGGTTGTGCCATCTAGCAGAGTCAAACTATTGGAGAGAAAGGTGGGGTAAAAAACAAACAGTTCTAATTTTAAATGGTACAATAAAACATTTGTAATTTCAAATTCAAAATGTGAATTAAATAGTGAAATATGAAATGTCTGACTCGGAATAGGAAACGACATTTTCCGATACGTACTTAACTCCAGCACAAGGGATTGTGTGTTCAGATAAATTTCCTCCATTGAATTGCACAGGAAAACCATTTTTGATAAGTTATCTCTCTATGTACTGAAGCTCAGATGTCCATAACAGACAATGACATTGGATAGTAGACTAGTAACCATAATGTTTTCTCATATATATGCATAATTGTGTATTGTTTTCAGCATTTTCTCAAACTGTGGGTCATGACCAATGAGTTGCTAACCCGTGTGCTGGGCCACGAGTTGCTAACTCATTGCTAACTTGTATGCTGGGCCACGACACAGTGCTCCTTCTAGCACTATAAGGCCTATTCCATGTTGTGCTGAGCTGGCAGCCCACTCTATTGGCTTTTGTGGGTCTCAGAACTCCCTGCATAAGTGACTGGAAGCAACTTCTAGTTAGCGGACACAACTTCCGGTTTGACCAGAAGTTGCTTCTGGTTGCTTATGTGAGGCCTGTGGAGGCCACTAGAGTGATCTGCCAGCCCAGTGTGACCTGGGGCCTCCCAAGACAGGTGCTAGAAGGAGCATTGCATTGCATCACGGTCCAATGTGGAGGATGAGACAGGACATGGTACTTAAAAGTCTGGAAACCATGGGTTTAGACTACATTCGCTAATGAAGATTGTAAGTTTTCCAACTAGGACCCTGATAACTGTATTTTAGTTCAATATGAGAAAACATTTGGGTATAAAATACATGTTAAATAACAATAGCACCCACAACAGACATTTTAATCTGGTCTTTCCTAACAAAACTTCTATCATTATGTTCCACAGATACAAGTTTGTCTATCCACCTTATCCTTCTGAACCACTTCATCAGGATGGAAGGGAGAAGCAACTCAGAAAGCTACATTGTGAATCTAGTTCACACTAAAAGTTACATTGAGTAAGTAATAAGAAATCAGTAAAATAAATGTTGAAAGGGGATGACATGGTAACAATGAGCATTTGGGGAATGGGAAATGTTTGATTTTCAGGTTTCACAGCTTGAAACTTTGTCCCGTTATGTAGTATGTAAAATATGGAGAAGACATCCAAAGTTATTGTTGTCAACCTTCAGTCTCGGAAGACTATGGTATCGCGCTCTGGATGGTGGTTCTGGCACAGCCCTAGTGTGGCTGAAAAGGCCGATTCGGGAATGACAATCCCTTCCACACTGGGAGCAAGTGCAGTCTGTCCCTGGTCTGTCTCCCTGGCTATGGGCCTTCCTTCTTTGCCTCTTTGCCTCAGACTGTTGGCCAAGTGTCTCTTCAAACTGGGAAAGGCCATGCTGCACAGCCTGCCTCCAAGCGGGCCGCTCAGAGGCCAGGGTTTCCCACCTGTTGAGGTCCACTCCTAAGGCCTTCAGATCCCACTTGCAGATGTCCTTGTATCGCAGCTGTGGTCTACCTGTAGGGCGCTTTCCTTGTACGAGTTCTCCATAGAGGAGATCCTTTGGGATCCGGCCATCATCCATTCTCACAACATGACCAAGCCAACGCAGGCGTCTCTGTTTCAGCAGAGTTATCCAAAGTTAATGATAATCAACATCATTCTACATCATCATCAGTCTACATCATCATCAATCTACATCTACAAACATGTACATGTACATGTACAAACATGTACATCTACATCTACAAACATCATCAATCTACATCAGCAGAGTAATCCAAAGTTAAAAAACATATAATCTCTTTCATGCTTGCTATAGTTTATCTTTATGTCACCACCAAATTGTAATTTATTGTGACTAACCGTCCATAGTGGTACAGATCCCAACACACTGCCAGACTCGTAGAAATTATTTCTGAAAACAGAAGGTGAGTTACGCTCACACAAAGACACTTCTTTGAGTACAAACAGAAGGAACTCTTCAGAACAGAAGGAGGTTTCCCAAGCAGAATGGTAAATTGGAATCCAGCCTAGTATATTTAGATTTTGATATTAATGGGGAGTTCAAGTTCCACACTTGTATACAACATCAGTGAGACAGTTGTGAGTCTATGTATACACTTAAGAACATAAGAACATAAGAACAGCCCCACTGGATCAGGCCATAGGCCCATCTAGTCCAGCTTCCTGTATCTCACAGCGGCCCACCAAATGCCCCAGGGAGCACACCAGATAACAAGAGACCTCGTCCTGGTGCTCTCCCCTACATCTGGCATTCTGACTTAACCCATCATATTCTTAACTTCTCGCATCATATAAGGTATCTAGGATAGGGATGCCAAACATAAGGCCTGCAGGCCAGATGTGGCCCCCAGAATCTCTTTATCCAGCCCTTGGACTCTCCCAGCACCACCGTCAGCTCCTGTGCTGAGATGTCACTGCTGAAATGGTAGCCCATGTGATAATTAGGCTTTCCCATATCTTGAAAATGTGATCAAGATTTGCACATGTTCTCTTCTGTCATTTGCATCTGTGAAAAAGTGCTTATTTCTGATCATCACCTGCTTAATGACATCACTTCCTGCTTAATTGCATGGTCTCTGGCCCTCAGCAGGCATCATGAATACTATTCGGCCCAATTTATGGAACAAATTTCACACCCCTTATCTAGGATAGCTGAGATAAGGTAACCTGACTGACAGAGAAAAAAGGGAGAAATGGGTGCTGCCTTGCCCAACATGCTCAGATTCCTAATACATTTGACTGGCTTCTGTGTGAGAAAGAACGCTGGAGTATATAAACCACTGGTCTGATTCATCAGAGAATCTTATGTTCTTATAGGAAAGAAGAGTGTTTTCCCTTTCTCTCCAATATGTGATCAGAAACAGAATGAAGCTTGTGTGAGCACTGTGAATCAAGACTACCCTGGTTTGAATCTTGCCTCTTCCATGAACTCATGATGTGGCCTTAGGCAAGCTACTTACCCCACCCCAGCCTCAGCTGCAACATGAGGTGCATACTAACATTACAGGATTGTTGTATGTATTCCATAAAGATCATTCATGTAAAACACTTTTAACACTCAAAAGCACTATGCAAACAGCCAGTATTATTATTAAAGTGATGAGAAATTGGGGAAAATTGTACTGTATGGTGTGCATATATATATTATATATATACACACATACTGTAGCATATAAACACAAATGCGTATGCATGATTAGCAACTTCCAAATACCTTACAGAGCAGTTCTGTATGTTAAAAAATTCAGCAATATCAAATGAGCCATATTGTATAAATGAGCAATTTGTGGAAATACTGTTGACACTAGATAAATATTAAAGAGTAGCCATCATAAATACTGAAGTGCGAGTTGCTGGATTTCGAAGAGGGGGAAAAGAATGTTAATAGTGCCAGACCAAAATTAAATTCATTTTTATTTAAAAGGGCACAAATTATTGATAAACACATCTGAGTTTCCAAATTGGTTATTTCTTAGAGGTTATTTGGGGTCATAATTATAAATCTCATTATCTTGCTTGAAGGAGAAGGTCTCTTTCATTATTACGGTGCTGAGGTCCATATCCCTGAAGCTAATTGCCAGGTATTGCTGCAGAGTTCTAATTGTTTGCCATCAAAATAGCTGTGTAAGCTTGATTAACAGTGTTCAGCAACATTCATAATAGTCCAAGCCTGGTCCTGCATAAAATAGAAACTGGGGGGAAAATCAATAAGATTTAATAAGATCAGGAACAATCACTTACAATAGTACATCAATCACACAAAGTAATAGGTGCAGGATTTGATAGGGTCCTGAACTGCCTGAGAGATTCATAACCAGCACTCGTTAATGATTTGTTCATTTGCATTTTATCAATTCAGCTACAGCTGACAAGCAGAAGGAGCAATAAGTAATATGTTGACTTAAACTCATCAGGCCTCGCAATTAAAAAACAACAACAGATGATAGCAGGTAACGTGTCCTGTGGAAATCAAAAAGAGCCCAGGATGTGAGGGCCAGGTCCATCTGACTTTCTGAAGGGTGAGATTATAATAAATTGACATAATATAATGGCTGTTAAGTATGCCCACAACCTTTCCATAGGCCTCATTATGTCTCAGGAAAAAAGTGAAACAAAATATAAGATTTAAAATGTGTCCTGGGCTTGGTATTCCCTTTCCTCTCTCTGTCTCCATGTCTCTCTTTCGGTCTTCCTTATGCAGAGTAAATCCATGCAAACTTTTAAAAACGTCAATGTAAGGTACAGATTGTCGAGTTCCTTACGCTTTTAAATAAACAAAGCCCTAGGCTTTGCCTTGGGTCAAATCCATATCAAATATTCAGCCTGTCATAATGAGGTGACTTTCTGGTGATTATTATTTACCATTATCACAATCTATCCGCATATTTTTTCCCCCATCTAAACCAGCTAAGCATAGTTTCCTATCTTTTAAACCATAGAGAGGCCAATAAACAAATGCTGCATGTCTTGAGTCGCAAGCCTGAATGTGTGTAACATGTCAGATTGATGTTTGTCTCAAATAAGCATCCCTGAGCTGCATAATCATAGAAGGGTGACAGCAGACCCTGAGTATACACAACTGGGGAGTTATATAAAACACACAGAGCCAGTTTTGAAGGATCTTTTCATACAAAGGACAATTGTCTTGGTGAGATGAAAATACTGCAAAGAACAAATCCTGTGGCTATTTTCCTGTGGTTTGTTAGTGTTTGCCAACCTTCTCCTTGGTGAATTATTTTTATTCAACTCAACATTTTTCAATTCCAGTTTATCAATATGTTCATATGTCCTGGCCCAACATAGAGAAATCCACTCAATCAGAATAAAACAAAGGTGCAATGAGCTGGCAGGGAGATGACGCAGCCCCACAAATCAGCTGGTGGTGGAGCACTGGCTAATGATGTCATCAGCAGTTAATTGCTGGGTGGGAGGGTGTTTAGCCAGCACCTGAATGGGAGAGAAGGGAGCTGGTTTCAACCCTTCAAAGGAGCTTCAGGGCAATGGGGCAAAGTGAAGGAATTGGAGGAGGGAAAGGAAACTGAGTGAGGAAGCAGCAAAGAAGAGAGGAGAAAGAAAAAAGCAAGAAGTGTGAGCAAAGTGTGACAGGAACGAGGGCAGAGATAGGAAAGGGGAAGGGTGCTAGGGGAACATAGGTGAGGGAGAGAGACACTGGGGCCATGTTAGGAAGGCTAATTCTGGAGGAGGAAGGACTGGAGTGAACAGGGAAGAGCACAGCCACCTGGTGCTAGAAGAGGGGGAGAGGGGGTGGAGAGCTGGCAAAAGAGGAGGCAAATACGTTACAGCCAACTGACAAGACACTTGGACATGCCAAGGCTAGTATCTATTCAGGGTGAGGCCAGGACCAAGGTGCCCCAGAATTTTGAGCTCATACAACTGAGGGACCTAGGAACAAGAGTGACTGACCAAGTGGCTTGAAGTCTGACAGAGACTTGAGAAGTTCATACCCCAGGCTGCACTACAGATGAATGGCCTCCACCTAAGCCATAAGTAGAGGGTGAAATTAACCCAGAAAGGAGGGACAACCCCTTGTCACTTTTTGTTTATCTGCTATTAGATCAAAATAAAGAGACTACAAGCACATCTCAGAACCCAGAGTGGTATGTCAGTGAGAGCACAATCCTATCTTGTGCTGGAACAGGCAACCCAGGAGGCTTGCGCTGTATCCAGTGCAGGGTAGTGGCCATAAGCAGCCCAGCCAGAGGCAAGGGGAAACAATTCCCCTTACCTCCAGGTAAGGGCTGCTGACCCCTATGAGTCTCCTTGGACTTGTACCACCTCTTAAGGTGGCACAAGTCTGAGGAGAGCGGGGCGACTTGAAGCCGCTCCATTCTCCCCGGGCATAACTGACGAATCCCAGCCCCGCTTCCTGCTCCCCACCCACCCATCCCCAGGGCCACCCACTGCCCGCCCTCCCTCCACCCAGGAACGCCTCCCTCCCGCCTCCTCCCCACCTCCCCTATGCCTACCTTTCTTCGTTGAGTTGGCCCAGCTGGGTCGATGCAACTTGCAAGGAGGAAGCCAGTGTGGAGGCCTGTGGAGGCCTCTGCAGGCTAGTGCTTCTTTCAGTCCTGGCCTGGCTTCCTCCTGAGGAGGCGCAAACATGCCTTACAGCATGTTTGCAACTCTCCTGGGCCAACCGATGAAGGGTCGTGCATCGGCCCAAGGGCGCCTTTGGATTGCGCCCTGAGTTTCACAAGCTCCATGGAGGAGGAGAGGTGGTGGAGATGACACCCCCTATAGATGTTAGAATGTTCTAATGTCCAAATTCAGGACACTATATGCGCTGATGTGAACCAGAGCTGCTTGACAAGGGAGAAGTTGTCCTTTCCCTCAGTGAAACAGGGAAATCCATGTGCACAGAGCAACCCCTTACTTTTGGAATGAATGGAAGGACCTAGCAGATGGAAAGTTCTATAAAGTTCTATACAGCCTGGCGCTTCAGAGCTTTATTAAAACTTCTGTGGAACCTGGAGGAAATGAATACATTACCACGATTAATTGATCATTGTTTCAGTGTAAGTATGTTTGGAATTGCACTGTAAGATTGAAAATATGTTCCACTGTTGAATACAACCAGGTATATTTACTCCACCGAGTTAGTGAACAACAACTCGTTTGTTATTGATCCATGATTTGGAAAGGGAGATTCTAGTACAACTGCTCAAATGTGTGATCAAGCTTTTTTTGTACAACAACATTACCATAGCAATGTGCCTCTCACCCAGCATTTTTTCTTTCTCCCAGACCATCTTCAACATCTTGCTGACAGCTGATACAGCAGCATTTGAAGATATTTGCAACAACTGACATCATGACCTCCTGTTTACCAGCTGTGCACCATTCTACCTATGAAGTTCCTTCATATCTGATCTTTCAACAGTTGGCTGGTATCCAGTCTTCACATCTAAACTGAAGTGAGATTGTGTGAGTGGAGAAATGGATTCCCCTCCTTTGTAGGCATCTATTTTTATTTCCAGTTTGTAAACTGTTTTGAAAACGTTTTTTGTTGAAATACAGTATATAAATATTCTAAATGACAAGAAACACTCGCTGATATTAGACAAAATTTGACTCCCTTTATTGGCCTAGTTTATGTACACAAGGGACTGATGAATCTCTTTGAAGAATAGAAGAATTACCGCCAATGGCCCAGTAGGTCAAGGCAGCTGCCAGTTGAAGAAGTTTGGAAAGTGCTGGCTTATATGGTTACTGTACAGGACTTGACAGTTTTGTTACATTACAGGTGACCCCAAACATAGTTTAAGGGGTCAACTTCTTTTGTCTTTGTGTGTGAATTGTCTCATTTTCTGCATGTACTGCTAATGTCAGGGTCTACCTTCGGTTACTGGATGTCAATTAGAAATCCTTCTGCTCATTTCCTTCAGTGAGATTTACCTTATAGTGATCATTTCTTGATTTAGAAAATGAGGCGCAACCACATAAAAACCCAATAAATACAACAATGAACATATAGGAATTAGATGTTACATTCGTTTTTGAACTCATTAGGTTGATGCTGATGGGCTATGACACCTCTCCCATCTCAATGCTCCAGCATGTGTCTGACCTTTGTCAATATACCATTATTTTTCTTGTGAGATCTTAAAAAAAAATGCCATTCCTGACACATATTTTATTATTTTTGCTTTGAAACTAGATTAGGCAACCTTATTTTTGGCAGAACAAACACTGCACGTGAGAGCAATAAATGCTTAAGTATGCCAATATTTTATAACATGGAATAGAAATTATTATATTATTTCAGGGCTTTTATTGGCTAAAGAAGGCCAACTTCCCAGTTACTGTTACTTTGTAGGAGGGAAAAACAGCTCTGGTATGTTCTGGCTGAATAAGCAATGCTAAGAAGCAAAATATCCAGCACTGGGTGTTGTTCCATGGAAAAAATTGAAAGGAAGATCTGATTCTAGGCAACAACCGCAGGTCAGTAAAGACAAATCACACCAGAATGATTTTCACCCCCAAAGGAGTAGCAGAAAGGGAACAATATCAGCTGCGTGGAGCTGGTTCATGTAAGGGAAGGAATCTTGCAATAATGTTATGGCCTGTGGCTGACAGTTTGTGATTTTGTGCACTGGTTGTTATACCCAGAGAATTGCCAAATGCAGGCCACGCTTTAGAAGGGTTACAAACAGTTTTATATGGAGAAAATAAAAATAGAAACTTGAAGTCTCTAAGACCTTCAAACACCGTTGATAACTTGTACTTTAGTTTTTAGTCATATTTCAGTTTAGGGTTCAAAATCAGAACATTTCAGGACAGTAGACTCCAGACTGAGTCCAAAGCCAGAAGGTTAGTTATGGCCACCTTGAAGATTTTGTGTTTGCCATTTTGCTATTCTGAATGTATATAATCATAACAATAATAATAATTATTATTATTTATCATAATACAATCCATAAACCTTTATAATGGTGTGGCCAAACCTGCTTAATGTAACAGCCATCTATGATAAACCTCCGAAGTTTGAGAGCTACAATATTTAAGAAGCATTTAAATTATGAACCATGAACATTAAAGGTACTTTTTAATCCAGTGGAGTCTAAGTTTATACCTGGTAAATAATTATAAAGCTTGAACATTTTTTGTTTACTTTTTATTTTAAGTGTGATGCAAAAAAAAGGGAGGGGATCAGCCATCATATTTCTGTGACTCACACATTACATATCAAAGAACTGGTGAATCACAGTTTGTGGCTGGTGAATCAAAGAACTGTGGCTGGTGAATCACAGTTTGGCCACCCCTGCTTTGTAGGAATAGTTATAAGAACATAAGAACATAATAACAGCCCCACTGGATCAAGCCATAGGCCCATCGAGTCCAGCTTCCTGTATCTCACAGCGGCCCACCAAATGCCCCCGGGAGCACACCAGATAACAAGAGACCTGATCCTGGTGCCCTCCCTTGCACCTGGCCTTCTGACATAGCCCATTTCTAAAATCAGGAGGTTGCGCATACACATCATGGCTTGTACCCCGTAATAGATTTTTCCTCCAGAAACTTGTCCAATCCCTTTTTAAAGGCGTCCAGGCCAGATGCCGTCACCACATCCTGTGGCAAGGAGTTCCACAGACCAACCACACGCTGTGTAAAGAAATATTTTCTCTTTTCCATTCTAACTCTCCCAACACTCAATTTCAGTGGATGTCCCCTAAGAATTCATAGTATAAAACTATATAAAATATTTATATGCCTATGTACCACCTTTCAACAAAAATGTTCGCTAAGTGTTCGAGAAAATCAAATAAATAAATGGTTGCCTCTCCCAAAAAGACTCACAGTATAAAGTTGCAGGAGAAACACCTCCACGTACAGTATACACCTTCTTCAACTTCTTTCCTTCAAGGCAAGGATGTTCCAAAGTATTCACAAGACTCCCTGACCCAGAATGAATAGATAGATAAGACCTTTATCGGCATACATAACAAACACAAACACAACAACATAACAAAGAGAACAACAGTCATGAGTACAAACCTATGATATATGATACATAACAACAATCAATCAGGTATATTTGTCGCATATATGTTAGATCCAAAATGGTTTTACCATCCATTCCTATGGAGGAATTACTGTGTGAACTGTGTTGATCAACTCCCTTCAATGAATTCCGGTGGCACGTGTATTAGCACGTCACCGGCGTTTACCCTGCCCGCCCACGAGACACAGGAAGGGCCAGCCTCGCAGCCGATTGGCTGGGGGCTAATTGGTCTGGGGCCACGTGCAGGCTGCTCAGAGAAGCCCGCGCAGTCGGGACCAGGCAGCGGTCACCCACCCGCCCACCCTTTCGCAGTCCGAGGCTAGCTGGTCGCCTTCTGGGGCCGGGTAGGAATTTTTGCCATCAGCCTAATTGGCACATCGGTTGATGGTTTTTTGCCTACCCCGGACTGTGGAGTTAGGGGCGGAATGGGGGTTTTCCATAGGTCTTCTTGGTCACTTTAGGCAGGTGTCGTGCGGGTTTTGGGTAGGTAAGGTCATATCGGTGTACACCGCAGGGTGGCAAGGGCCGGGTGGACTCCACGCTTGGTCATGCTGGCATTCCCGGCTGGGTGGCGCAGGCTGGATGAACCTCGGCCTGGTGGTAAAGGCGCACCGCGGGTTCGCTCGGGTGGCCTGAGCTAGCCTGCCACCCTGCCCCTTCGGGGTGACAATGAAGGGGGCGGCAGGCTTGTACTGACGCTGCCCTGAGTCTGGTGTGGTCGCCCAAATCACTATAGGGGGAAGTAGACGGGCAGCTCCGTTTCCCCCATGTAGAACCCGCATGACTTATTTGTTAGGCCCTGTTGCAATCTGAAGTATATTTAAATAGTTAATAAAGTGGCCCTTTGTACCATATACCCTTGCCTGTGTCTTTATTGGGGGGTGCTGGGTAAATGGATGGGAATGCTCCCGTTTATAAGAGATCCGTGTTCACATGTGAGATGCATAGGTCTCAAGGTTGAACTCTGTGAGAGGTACACAGCTGGTACACAGCTACTTACAGTTAAATCTCATTGATGTCAATAAAACTTCAGCCCATGCTAGATCACAAGTTTTATTGTTGTCTTTTTTTTTTTTAATATATGCAACACCATGTTGGTATTTTTGTCAAGTATCATTCAGAATGATGTCTGGAGTGACTGCATAAAGTCAAGTTACCTATCTCACAGTGTCACTACTTATAACTTTGCAGCATGTTAACTTTCTTCAGAATTTACATAATGTTTAAATAATATACCTTCTTTTTTCCTTATCCCTACATTAATGTGATTAGAATCAGTTGAAGCACTGTAATTTTCTTGTAAGCCTGCTTTCCACCTACGCTTGCTTATTATAAGTATAATTTATAAAACTAGCAGTCCCTGATCAGTTTAGCTGTCAAAATTTTTTACCAAGAGTTTAAAAAAAAAGCTTTATAAATTATATTATTGTTTTTCCTTAATAGCCCTTCTCCCATAAACAAACATCAGAAAATTGTTGATGTTCTTTATATATTTAACACTGTATCTAGCTGCTTTAAGTAGGAAAGGAATACAGGGACTGATATATTATGCAATTAAATTGATGGATGGTTAATTGAGCCGGTATGGCATACCATATGTGTACTCCTGACCTGAATGACACTGGTCAGATTACGCTTCACACATTTGACCAAAGAACATATGCTGTTACTGAGAATGAAGGAGAGATTTATCCATTCTATGGTAAAATCAACATAACTGGTTTTGTTTTTTTGGTTAGCAGGGCACTAAGTCCTAATGAGTCCAGCTACAAAGGACGTTCTTAAAAAATCCTGAAAGATATTAATTAAAAGCTTACCCACATCATGGCTATTAACTCCGGCAGACACTTTCATTAATTTGTTTGATCTCTCTTGTTATGTGACATATTCTGAACATGGCATTTGTGCCCTTATGCCTCCAACATGAACTGTCACTGAACTTTAATTTTTAATTATCTTTTGCCAACAAATTTGTTTTTTTTTTTTCCCCCCCCAAATAAATAATTTCATGTTGATGGATGGGAGGCATGTTGATGAGTTACAAGAGCAGATCGCAGATGCTTGTTAAAATGGTAGCTGTGCATATGGAAATATAGCCACACACAGAGGCATGCATAGTTGTGTTAGTTACACCTAGGGATGCTTTTGAAATTCTCATCTGGATTTTCCTTCAGATTTTGGAGTTCTGAATGACCTTCCATGCTCACTGGGCAAACAGGCACCCTTTAAAGTAGTAGTCCTATATTTAGTAGGGAAAGAGCAACTGGCCCTATTCATCCCAACAGAGTTTTAGGGACTGTTTGCTGGTGTCTTCCTTGTTCTTATTTAGTTTGTAAGCTCATGTGAGACAGGGAACCATCTCTTTCTTTTCTTCTGCTATATAAACCACTTTGTGAACATTTTCCATATATAAGTCGTCGTCGTCATCATCATCAATATCTGGACTTCTTTCTAAAGTGGAATAGATGTACTGTATTGGGAATCCTCTTTTATTTCCTTTTTTTAGGTACAAACTTTGCACTGAGCGCTATGCCTGTATTATTTAATGAAACTTTCTGTTCCTTTGGTTCATCTCTCTCTTCCCCTTCTCTACATTACCTGTGCACATGTATGCACTGATTAAAACCATCTGTGTCCAGCCCACAGGTGTACACATTTGATCCCTGTTGCGTACATGCAATGTTGGGCAGAAATGGCTTTAAAAGACACCTTTTTTTTTTTTTTTTTTTTTTTTGATAAGACTGTATGCGGGATTATATCAAGATTTTTGCTGAGTGGTGTTTTTTTCCTGATGCTCAGGGCCCCATGTTAACATCAGTAAAAAAAAACCACACAAAATGAATCTCAATGCAATTATATGTATGATTTCATTAAAAAAAAGTTTTTTTGCAGTGCAGGTGTGTCTTGGTAATGGGGGGGGGGAAGAGATGCAAAGTAGATGACTCAGCTAACTTCATAAACTCCAATCCAGGAATTAATTTCAGAAATTCTCCCAGTTAAACAGTGTAAAGCAAACTTGTGGAACAATGAAAGAATGGAACAGTGGAAATCTGCTCATTCCTAGCTAGCTGCAACCTAGCTGCTAAGTTTCAGGGCTCTCTCTCTCTCTCTCTCTCTCTGATATACATCACAAAAACATAGTTGTTTTCATGATTATTGGGTTTATCTCTTTGAGGAAGCCTTATTCTGTTGTATTTTATTTATCTGAATCGTATTTAATGACATTCTGGCTTTGTCAGGTGTTTTGCATATATTTCTTCTAAAGCAGCTATTAAGGAAGCGACTTAAGCGTCACACACACTTTAAAGTAAATTATGTTATTTTACAAAATTTATTGCTGTAGGAGGACGTATATCCGAGGCAATACTGATTTATCTTTGACATTTCTTTGGTGAGTCATCCATTTTGACAGGTAACTGTCTGCTTTAAAGCTATTTCGTTTGCATCAATGCAGAGATAAAATGAGAGCAGATCATGATGACTTAGTGCAGGAGTAAAATAACACCCGTCACAGCCCTGTTCGAAAAATAAAGATTTGTAATGAGTAAAATAATAATAAGCGAATAGAGAAATGTCTTTAATTTTGGCATTGATTATTGCAACAAACATTCATGTCCTTTGTCCATTGGCATTAATTAGTAAAGAGACTGGGGCTGCCCCTGTCATATAATTTGTTTCTGACACTTTGAAGAAGATTATGATAATGTGCATAGAATACAATTGACAACAATGGAGGAGTCCTGTAATTGTGAACTAAATTCAAGGAGGCCTGCTTGGAGAACTAACAGTGCCTTCATTTAGATTAGCTTACCTTTTCAAGTGTTCTGCAAGGAACCTCTATCACACAAATTGAGGCAGGGACTTTATTATCATCACTATAGCAACTGCAAGGAATTTTATTTCAAAACAGTTGGCTACCTGAAAATTCTCACATGATGGAAAATGCCGCAGATGATATATACATTTTTATTCATTTTCATTTATTCCTGGTTTGAAGTGTTCCATAAACCAGGGTAGTGCACTTTTTATGAAGAAGGTGGCGGGGGGGGACGACAAGATAGTGTGGTCCCATCTTAAATTGTTTCTTTAATACAGCCATTTTCTATCAGGAGAAGAGGTGTTTGCAGACCTTGGCGGTATTATTTCATGTAAAACTTTCATTGTACAAGACGGCATAGTATTTCAGTTCCACAATATGTCAGTGGGGCTTTAAACAGCCCAATCCACCTGGCAATTAAGACAAGTGCTTCAGTCCAGAAAAGCCCATTCACATGCAAGAGCAGGATTGGTGCAAAAGTTCTTTTCTAGGGGAGGAAAACTCCTGCATTCAGCACCAAGGAAACTTGTCAAACATATAATTGATGTTGTCAGGTGGGTACCAGGCTCCACTGAGTACCAAAACAAAGAAAGTGATATTCTGTCTCTAAGTCCAGTTTAGACAATCGGTTATCCCCA
This sequence comes from Tiliqua scincoides, assembly GCF_035046505.1. NCBI lineage: Eukaryota > Metazoa > Chordata > Lepidosauria > Squamata > Scincidae > Tiliqua > Tiliqua scincoides. The sequence continues at coordinate 35,986,389 of NC_089824.1, read as the reverse complement.
TACAATCACCCAGGAGAGCACATAAAGCAAGATTATAACTCGATGGAGATCTTCTGGGTGAGTTGATTGTATGGACCAGTGCTTCCATGAGGGTCCATCCACACCACTATGCACAATTTGAATTAGCGTAGCTCTCTCTCTCTCTCTCTCTCTCTCTCTCTCTCTCAGCCACAGTGATTGTCCAGACTGTATCTCTAATCTACAGGTACAATTGTAGATTCATGCAATCAACTGTCCACGCAATTCCCATTAGAACTTGAATCTGCTAATGACTTTGAGTGCTTGAAAGTGATCACGTGGGAGACTCGAGGGTTTGAATCAGGTTCTGAGGTCCATGATACCTTAATTGCTATTACAGCAATTGCCATGACATTTTGCTGTGGGGTTCTTGCTTTGTGAATGGTGACTGCTTACTTATGCTGCATTTATTGTACACTATTGTGCCCGTTCTTCTCTTGTGTACTAAGTTATCACCAGATGCAGCAGAGCATTTTATACAGGGCCCAATCCTATCCAACTTTTCAGTGTTGATGCAGCAGTGCCAGCTGGCTGCACACTGGATCCTTCAGTGGGGAGGCAGTGACAGTGTTCCCTTACCTTGAGGCTGCATTGCGGCTGCATCAACACTGGAAATTTGGATAGGATTGGTGTGGCCAGTGTTAGACTGTTAAAATGTAAAATGAATGTAGCAAGAGTCATGAAATTTTGCCTGTGAGCAAGAAGAAACTGAGCCTATATAAATATATAGTTTCACACTTTCTACAACTGGATATATTGTAGATAGGCAAGTCAACATTTTAACCTTGGGCTGCAATTCTACCCACACTTTCTGTGAGTAAGGGCGCAATCCTAACCAACTTTCCAGCACTGACCTAGCTGTGCCAGTGTGGTGTGCACAGCATCCTGCAGTGGGGAGGTAGTCAAAGGAACCTCCTCAAGCTAAGGGCATGTTTGTTACCTTACCTTGGGGGATGCATTGCAGCAAAGTCAGTGCTGGAAAGTTGGTTAGGATTGCACCCTAAGTCTCATTGACTTTAATGGGTAGACAGCACAGGACTGGGCTCAAGAACTAGAGCTCAAAGCAGCATTCCCACCCTCAAAATGGAAAAAAAAGTAAAACTCAACCTTTTTGTATTTGTTTTCTATATTTTATTTCCCTGGAAGCTGGACTAAAGGAACAATGAAAGACAAGACTGTTTCAACAGTTAGAGCCCAATCCTATCCAATTTTCCAGTGCCAGTGCAACCATGCCACTGAGGTATGTGCTGCATCCTGTGGTGGAGAGGCAATCACAGAGGCCTCCTCAATGCATGGGAACATTTGTTCCCCTACCTTGGAGCTGCATTGTGGCTCCACTGGTGCTGGAAAATTGGATAGGATTGGCCTTGAGTATATGTAAACCCACAGATGGTTATTGCATACCAATTACAGTAGCAATTAATGTCCATAGAAAAGAAAAAAAATTATTTATTTTATTTAGTCCAGAACAACACGGAGAAACATATGTAAGGTCTCTGCTGGCTGCTGTTGACTCACTGACAGGAACTAGACCATTATCATTTTTTTTTTTAATTACTACAATCTACTTTGATGCCTGCAGAAAGGCTTAGGTGCAGGGGTCTTTTACATGGCATGATCATAGCAACCTGTCCTTTACAATGCCATGACCAAGCAGGGTGTCAGTGGCTTCACTAGGGGTGTGTGTGGGGGGGTACAAACCACACTGAGTGATGCACTGGGGGGGTGACACCACTAATGACCAAAATGGTGAAAATCTGGAATTTTTGAAAACCACCATCATGTTATATATCATTTGATGGGTAAATCAATGCAGAATGCAGTGAAACAAATTACGTCAAAATATCTGTATTCTATCCAAGTATTCTGTAGTATTAGTATAGTATCAATATTAGTATTAGTACAGGTTGAGCCTACTTATCTGCAGATTTTGCTCCTCCTTGAACAAAAACCAGAAGTGACCTTCTAGAACCTCCAGAGGCCTTTCTGAGGCCTGTGGAGGTTGTGTGCGGCCTCCAAGAGTCTCAGAAAGGCCCCCAAAGGGTCAGAAGGCCACTTCCGGTTTCACAGAAAACCAGAAGTGGCCTTCCAATGCTTTCTGGGACCTCAGAAATTCATTTGGAGGTCCTAGAAGGTCATTTCTGGTTTTTGACTGAAAACCTGAAGTGCCCTTCTAGGACCTCTGAATGCCATTCTGAGGTCCATGGAGACCGTGCGGAGCTTGGTGGTGACTGAAATCCACATGACTTGGTTTCATGTGGAATTCGGCATCCATGAAGGGTCCAAGAACAGCACACTTGCAGATATTGAGGGTCTAACTGTATAGTATTATATTCAATAACCAGAAAATCAGGTCCCAGGAGGGGACAGGATCGGTGGTGGGTCTTCAGGCTAATACCTCTGAGTGCCAGTGGCAGGCCAGTGCAGGGGCGCCCATTCTGCTGGTGTTGGCTGGCATAGAATTGGGCTGTAAGAATTGAAAATACATTTCCAACCTAGACCAATATTTAGCTGGTGCATTAGGAGTGATGGGGTACAGTTTACAGCCCAATCTTATCCATTCTGCCCCCCCCCCATCAATGCAGCAGCGCCAAAATGGCGACTGCTGCATCCTATGGTGGGGAAGCAGTTGCAGGTTTCTCCTCTAGGTAAGGAAACAATTGTCCCCTTACCCAGAGGTAAGTTTCTGCTATGCAGGAGCTATATTCAGACCTCCCACAGCTATTTTGGTGTTGCAAGTCCGCATTGACCCAGGCCACAGGATCAGGCCCAGGAAGAGGGTTAGGGTATTGGCAGCCCCAGTGCTGCCAATCCTGTCCAGGACCCAATCTCCCATACCTTCCCACTTGCCCTGCCCCATTTTTTCCCCTCTCTGCCCCGTTCTGCCCTCCCACCGCCCCTCCTGCCGCCTCCACCATCTTATCTCTTCCAGCAAGCAGGAGAACCGACAAGGATGGGGCAGATCTTTTCATCAGCATTCCCAGCAGCAGGCCAGATGGCATGCTGACAGAGTGCCTTTTGTGACTGGCACTGTCGACCCCAACCCAATGATGGCCGGTAACTTTAAGATTGGTCTCTTAGTGAATAAAGATGATGTGATGGCTAACAGTCCAAGCTACAGATAAGAACTGCTCAGGTTCATATCTTGCTTCCTTCATGACCCCACTAGATGGCCTGAAGCAGGCTTCTCAGTCTCAGCACAACAGCCTCAATATAGAGACAGAAATATGTATGGCCCAATCTGATCATCACAGTATTCTGGCATACCATGCGGTCCACTGATGTGGCAGCTTCTCTGCTGGTTTGTGCAGTACTCCTGCTGGTGTAGAAGCTGGAAAGTCACACGCCTCTGACAGCGTGTGACATATCCTGACACGCCTCTGACATATCCTGAACCCCCATGCCAATCTGTACATGCCCCTGGCAAGCTCCACAAAGCAATACCTGCAAAAGAATTGTTGCAGATCTGAGGAGTCGTATCTGTGACCATGCAGCAGACTAGAAACTAAGTAAAGTTTTTCATTTCTTACCTCTCCCAGCCAGGCTCGTCCTTCCAGCCAACTGGCCTCAGCAGCCTCGTATCATGCATGCCAGCTGGAGATATAATTGGTTGTTAAACTACCTTACAGCAGCGGTTTTCACACTCCCATGGAGAGTTTGCACTGCTGTAAGTTCTTGCGGGGCAGGAGGAGGCAGCGACGCAATCCCCAGGATCACGTCGCAAAACCGGAAGTGAAGAGCAATCACTCCACTTTCACTTTTGGAAGCCTGGGGAGCCCTGCAGACAGTCGCGCAGGGCTCCCCGCACCCTGGGAAGGCTGCTATTCCAGGAAAAATCCTGGGGTAAAAAATCCTGGGGTAATATCCTGCACCCCAGGAAAAATCTGTTACAGATTACAAGATTACAGATGTGCAACCTCCTGATTTTAGTTATGGGCTACATCAGAATGCCAGCTGCAAGGGAGGGCATCAGTGTGCAGGTCTCTTGTTGTTGCATTCCCTGCAGCCCTGTTAGCTGGGTTGTTAGCTGCAACCCTGTTAGCAATCCCCAGGATTGCGTCGCTGCCTCCTTGCTGCCCCCCGCCCCTTAAGGGGGCAGAGGCCAGATCCTTCAGGCTGGGGCATTGCGACGCCCCAGTTTGAAAACCACTGCCTTACAGGATTGTTGTGAGAACTTCACCAAAATAATACAGGTATAGCACACTTTGTGCTATATAAATGCTCATTCTTAGTAGTGGATGCTTGCTGAACTAGACAGAATGGCTCGGGTACTTGATTTCCACACAAGGCCAGGTTCACCCACCAATGCCATCGTCTCATATTCATGAGCTATGCAGTGTTAGGAAACAAAAAGGATTGGAAAAGGGGGAAAAGATACCCATAAAAGAAAACTGTCTATTTATGGGATTTCAAGAGAACCAGCTTTTCGCAAATTGCATACATCCCACGTTAGTTTACGCTCCAGATTATTTTCAACTCCGGGATTTTGCTTAAGGTTGTTATTACTCCTGTTATTATTTTTGTGACTATTGAGCATGCTACGGTAATCAGCGGGTAAAAGACAGAATAGTGTTTAGTTGTTGATTCTTACATCTAAAATGCCGGTAACATAATGAACCCTCAGGAGATGCACTCCCAGGTGGAGCAGTTTGTGTCTGTGCTTGAGGAGGTTTAAATTAGTTCTGTTGTTTTTTTTAAAGAATAACCTGTGATGAAAGCTCTACTACCAACTGCTTTACTTGTCACTGGCTCTTCAGGGCAATAAACCAATTACTTGCTGTGGTAGTAAGGCCTCTTTCTTACTGTTCTAAATGCATGTTAGAGATATAGTGATCTTCGTGTATTTGGGGAGTCAGCATTTCCAGTTCATTATGATTGCAAATTAATGGGCGTCTTCACAAAAGCAGTTTCGTTGTCGGAAAAGTCTGGCTACTGACTTCATTGGTATACAAGGGGTTAGCATAATGGGTGTCTCCCCCCTCCCCATTCCTTGAAAATGCACTTTAATGCTTTTGTTCTTTAAAAATAAACTCAGTGACACTAATGATCCCAATACAAAATCTTTGCTTTCGCTGTACTTCGGATGTCTACAGCCCACGACCTAACAATGTATGTTAAGTCAGGTATATGGGAAATTCTTTGATACATGTTCACAAAATAATGTTTACCTCTGTAGGTGAAACAGAGTTGTGAAACCAATACAGAGGTGTGCACAGATCTTCATCTCTGTCATGGATTTTTTTTTTCCCTCTCCATCCCTTGTCTTTCTTTTTATAATTAACCTAATTTGGGGACAAATCCTACCCCCTCTACCACCCAGTGACGCAGTGACACCAAAATGGCAGCTGCTGCATCTTATGGTGGCCGAGCAGCCCAGGATTTCTCCACTAGGTAAGGGATCAATCAATCCCTCCGTAGTACAGGTGGGTCTACTCAGACCTACGCCAACTATTTTGCTGGCACAGGTCCATCCTTGCTGCAGGATGGGGCCTAGGGAGAAGGTTATTATAACAGCACTGGTGCCACTGATCCCAACCCCGTCCCCGAGCCATTCTCCCTCCCAGCCTCCCCCCTTCATTTCACCGCCTCCTCATCTGTTCCACCCTCTCACCTCCCCTGTCATCTTACCTGCTCCAGTGAGTGGAGAAACATCCAAACACAGGGTGGGAAGGTGGAGGTCTTCCCAGCAGCACACTAAGGGTGCAATCCTGAGGCACCCTTCGGCCAGTGCAAGTCCCTTGTGCTGCCCCAGGACAGTCGCAAATGCGCCATAAAGCACGTTTCTGCCTCCTTGTGAGACGGCTGGGCCGTTGCAGGGATGTATGCCAGCCCACGGAGGCTGAATACAGCCTCTGTGCCAACTCTTCTGGGGAGCGTTTTGGGCCAGATGGAGGGTGGACAGAGGGCAGTCCTGGGGGTGGGCGGGTGGGCAGGCAGCAGGAGGCGGGACTGGGACCCAGCTCTTATGCCAGATCCCAACCCCTGTTCCCGAGCAGCGCAAAGCGGCTTCAAGTCACTCTGCTCTCCTCGGACTTATGCCACCTCAGGAGGTGGCGCAAGTCCAAGGAGACCCATTGGGGCTGCAGTGACTTACCCAGGGGTAAGGGGAAGAGTTTCCCTTACCTCTGACTGAGACACTTCAGGTCCCTATCTTGCACTAGATACAGCACAGGCCTCCTGGCCTGCCTGTTCCAGCGCAAGATAGCTCCTTTTGCAATAGGTGCTGACTGCTTATGGCAGTCAGTGCCATCAGTTCCCTGCTGTAAGTATAGAATTGGGCTGTGAGTGGCCTTAGACAAACAGCTGTTTTTCAGCCTTAGCCACACATCTGCTATATGGGAAGAATACATTTCTGGGCCCTGTGGATACCAGAAACTGCAGAGGGGGGGACGACCCTTGAACAAATGCTATAAGCAGAAAGCTGATAAGCCAAACAAGCAGGCAAGGAGCCTGCAGCCTAGAAAGGTTCGGTGCCTCCGTCAGTGCGGAGACTGAATTCAACCTCCGCAGACTGGTGCTCCTCTGCGCGCTGGCCTTGCTAACTCCTGAGGAGGTGCAAACGTGCTTTATGGCAAGGGACTTGCGCCGGCCCAAGGGTGTCTCTGGATTGCACCCTCAGTCTCCTTTCTAGGCTGCAGGCTCCTTGAGAGAGGAGGGTGGGGAGGAGATGGGGAGGAAGTGGGAGGGAAGAGTTCCAGGGCGGGGGAGGGCAGGTGGTGGACAGCCCTGGGGGTGGGCAGGTAGGTAGCAGGAGCCGGGGCTAGGACCCAGAAGTTATGCTAGATCCTAACCACCATCCCCGGGGAGTTCAGAGCGGCTTTGAGTTGCTCTGCTCTCCTCGGGCTTGTGCCACCTCAGGAGATGCTGCAAGTCCAAGGAGAAAGGTTTTTCCTTACCTCTAGCTGAGCCACTTTGGGCCCCTATCCCACGTTGGATACAGCGCAAGCCTCTTGGCTTGCCTGTTCCAGCAGAGGGTAGGATTGCGCCCTAAGTTCAAACATTCACTTCCTGCTGCTCTTAGTCTCCCTTCTAGGCATCAGACCAAGTCACTGAGGAAGCTTCATGGCTGTGTGGGTATTTGAACATGGATCTTTCAAGTCTAAGACCAACTCCTGAACTCTACCTAAGCTGTTTAAAGATGAAGGCATGATGAAGAACATTCTTTGGCTGGAGGTTTACTAAAGGGAGAGACTCCACAGCTAGGTATCTAGATGCATGTTAAGTTGCCGTCTTGCTAATGAGCAAACTAGAAAGTTATTACAGAAGGAAGTTATGTTAGATATTGCAGTCTCTGAATTTGATAGACACAAGCAGACACAGTAGCTTGGAGGAGAAAAGACCCAGGATAGCAAGTGACCAAATGATAGGGAAGGCAGAAGCCTGAAGAAGTATTCAATCAAAATGTTATGCACTAATATATTCTTGGGCATTGTGCATCCAAGATTTAGGTTGCTTTGGACATTCAGTTACTTCCTGCCTTTCTGGGGACTCTGGATCAATCTAGATTTCTGTGGTAGTTCTAAAACAGTTTCATACAGAAGACCAGCTCTTGCTGGTCTTATAATTTAATAATTTAATATATTAATAATTTAATATAATTTAATTTAATAAGATAGAGAGGAGGCCTAGAAGAGAATTCACTTATCTTAGACTAAGGACAAAGGAAGAGGATGAGAAATTTAGAATAAGCAGCAGTTCTTGCATAAAATCAATAATTACAGTACAGTAACATTTGAAAAATAGGCTTACTGCCCAATCCTATGAATGTCTACTGAGAAAGAGCCCTAATATAGTCAATGGGAGTTACTCCTAAGCAGGTATGGATATGATTGCAACTTTAATTATCTTTTTTTAAAAAATTATATTATTTCCTCTATAGTTTTTTTTAAAAGCAATGTACAGGTCCAGCCTATTTATACACGGATTTTTTATACACGGATTTGACTCAACACGAATGGCTACTGCAAATGAGAAAGAATGTGCTGATCCCTGGAGAAGGGGAAAAATACATCCCTTTAAAATCAGTTTAAAAAACTGAACAGTCCTTTAACAACAGCCTCCTTAATATGAGAGAGAGAGAGAGAGAGAGAGAGAGAGAGAGAGAGAGAGAGGGCAGCAGGCTAACAATCCATAATATAATAATAATATAATATACAGTATTTATATACCGCCTTTCTTGGTCTTTATTCAAGACTTTATTCAAGGCGGTTTACACAGGCAGGCTTATTAAATCCACGCAGGGATTTTTACAAATTGAAAGAAGGTTCTCTCTTTCAAGAACCACCACATTCAAGATGTTACGCTCCGATCTGGTTTAACATTCTGGCCTCCATCCTCCCACGCTCCGAGCAGATGGAACAGCTCAGCTGCAGCTTGCCAGCTGCTTCAAGGTCGCACGGTGCCGGTGGCCTCGAACTGCCGACCTTGTGGATGTTAATCTTCAGGCAAATGGAGGCTCTACCCTCTAGACCAGACCTCCTGCCCAGACCAGACCTCCTGCCCAGACAATCCATCAGTCCTTCTCTCTCCTTTGGACCCCTCCCTTCCCCCTGAGCAAGTGAAACATTTTGCATTGGTGAAGGGAGGGGCTGAGTGAAGTGCTGATGGATTGTCTTCTTAATGACTCTTATCTTAGAGTCGAAAGGTCACCAAGGCTGTTTTTCAATCACTGGAGCAAAGAAACTTTGTTTTTTAAATTGATTTGCTATAGTGCGTTTTTTTTTAATCCACGTGAGTGCTTGGAATGGAACCCATGCAAATAATTAGTCTCAACCTGTACAACTGAAATATATTTCAGATTTTGAAAACAGTGGCTCATTGTGAACAGTTGGAAGAAAACTGAATGGACCAGGTTCTCTGTTTACATGTGTTTGCAAAAAAGCCCCAGGGCGGAGGAAGATGCTTCTGTTGGTGGGAACTGTATTGACATTTACAGAAAACCGAATCAACTTTAGCCAAAGATACCTGCCTCTAAGGTAGAAAGCGTTTCTGAAAAAGACCCCCCAAACCACTACAATAGTACGCACTGTGGACTGGGAAAGAACACTCAACTTACCCCCACAGAGTCTCACCAGGGTGAAAAGGGCAATAGATAGAGTGCAGGAAGGAAATGTATTGCTGTTTAAGTAGCAACATCTCTTTTGAAGTAGAGGATTAATCCTGAATAAATTCAGGACACAAGGCCTGAAAGGCAGGCTTAAGGGGAGATAATCTGCTCAAGGCCTTCTCCTTTGCATGGTTGGAAATAGCTGGGGGAATCTGCTAAGGTTTATCTGCCTTTTCTTTCCATTTACTTATCTCATTTTTAATAATATCTTACGTTTTATAGTGCCTTTCATCCTAATGATTCCCAAAATGCTATATAAACCTAGCAAACTGATAAGTGTGTGTGCGTGCATGAACGTGCCCATATGAGAGAGAGAGGAGGGAAAACCCAAGAGTGTGGACTGTAGCTATAAGATGATACACTATACATAGGGATTAACTCCATGAACATACAATAACCAAAACAGCTGTTTGGATACAAACCTGAGTGCCACTGGACACTCTGCTTCTGAGCATTCTGCTAACAAGGTGACATACAACTGTGAAGATGTTGCTTTATAGGTTAGCAAACCTATCCTATGCCCTAAGTACATCGACTGAGAAGTTATCAGTGCAGTGAACTCTTGATTTAATGAACTAATAAGAGGCAAGGGATGTCTATTAATGCTGAAAGTCTGTTAAATCCAAGATGCATATATATCAATGCACATTCACAAGTGCAAAACATATATGATTAATTTTTAAAGAAGCAGACTGCATTGGTTATTGTCAAAGTCTGCTAAATAGAGGGTTTATTAAAACATAAGAACGTAGGAAGAGCCTTGCTGGATCAGGCCAAGGTCCACACTAGCTCTGCTTACTGTATCTTACAGTGGCCCACCAGATCCCTCAGGGAGCACCTAAAACAGCATGACACATGTGTCTTGTTGCCACTCCCTTGAATCTGGCATTCAGAGATAGGCTACCTCTAAAATCCAGAGGTTGCATACAGTCAAAAATACTCCTTATTCATAGTTTGAAAATGGTGTTATTCACCTTACTCTGAAGTAAGCCCATTGTGTTTAATAAGACATAGGGTGAAATCTTATCTTACTCATTGGAAGCAAACACCTCAACTTATTAGTCATAAATAACACTTTCACAGACTTTGCCCTTTTGGAATAAGACGTGTGTGTGTGTGTGTGTGTGTGTGTGTGTGTGTGTGTGTGTGTGTGTGTAGACTCACACAAAGGGGGGACTGGAAAAGTATGCCATGGTTATACAAAGTGGTATGTAAATTTTCACTATATATTAATCCTGGATCCACCCCACCCTTCCTTCACCCCCTGCTTTCTCCTTCACCCCCTGCCCATGAGCCACCATGCCCCAGGCTGGCTTACTTGCTCTAGTGGAGGCCACCAGCCAAGGCAGCAGGCCTTCGATGCTGCTGCTGCTGGTTTTCAGTGGTGGCTCAGAAATGGCTGCTAGAGGGGCATTCCGTGTGTTGTCAGCAACCAGTTTACAGCAGCAGGTACAGCAGCGGGGTAGGGTCCAAAGATAGCATTGGGCAGTAATTGAATAAAGTTTGAACTTTTTGTCTCTTGTGTTTTGGAGAATATGCATGCACTGCCACAAATCTGGTCGCCACATCTCAAAAAGGATATAGTGCAAATGGAAAAGATGCAAAATAGGGCAACTAAGATGATTTCTGGGCTGGGGCAACTTCCTTATGAGGAAAGGCTACGGCGTTTGGGCCTCTTCAGCCTAGAAAAGAGACACCTGAGGGGGGCATGATTGAGACATAAACAATTATGCATGGGAAGGACAAAGTGGATAGAGAGATGCTCTTTACACTCTCACATAACCCCAGAACCAGGGGACAGCCACTAAAATTGAGTGTTGGGACAGACAAAAGAAAATACTTCTTTACTCAGCGTGTGGTTGGTCTGTGGAACTCCTTGCCACAGGATGTGGTGACGGCATCTGGCCTGGATGCTTTTAAAAGGGGATTGGACAAGTTTCTGGAGGAAAAATCCATTACAGGTTACAAGCCATGATGTGTATGTGCGACTTCCTAATTTTAGAAATGGGCTATGTCAGATGCAAGGGAGGGCACCAGGATACAGGTCTCTTGTTATCAGGTGTGCTCCCTGGGGCATTTGGTGGGGCCGCTGTGAGATACAGGAAGCTGAACTAGATGGGCTTATGGCCTGATCCAGTGGGGCTGTTCTTATGTTCTTATGTTCTTACGCAATCACACTGTTATGCTTCACATTGATTAATCCCAAATAATTATGATTTATGTTGCCATATTGAGCGGACAGACGATGATGAGCAATGGGGTGTACGGAAGTGTACAATCCCTGTATCACATACACTATCACAGAACCAGCCTAATCCCTTAAATTCTGTATAAATTAATTAGCCTGAAATATCTAACCTACCTGCTCAGTTCAAGCAATCACTTTCTTAGCCGGTTTTCAGTTTGTGACAGAATCAAGATAATTCTGCAAACCAAAATATTATTTGATTGAAAATAGTATCAAACGGGTGTACACACACACAAAATTTAATTAAAAATAATGTTCCAAGTACCCAACCAACTTTATTTGATCAGATCTACAGGCAGCTGGGTGGAAGTTGTGTGTTCATTTGCTTGTTTTGTTTAAAGAAAAAAGAATTCCAAAGGTAAAAACTAAGATGATGCAGTGTGTTAATATCACCATTGACTACAAACATGCTTTCCTTGCACAGGGGCCACTTTCTTATCTTCTTTTATTATCTATATGGCCTTTGGTTTCCCCATTGTTCCTGAGGGACCTTGCAAAACAGGTAAGGTTAGGAAATACAGGTTGCTGGAAGATTTGCTATTTTTTTGTTTGTTTGTTTCTCTAAAAACGGAAACCAAAGAAATTCTTTTCTATTTTTAAGGTTGTGGCAGCTACTTTATCCTTTTGCAAATTTTCCTGCAATTTAGCTTTGATTTGGATTCTTAGGATCCTAGCCAAGGGCTTAGGATCAGGGCATCAAACTGTCTATATAATGAAATGACACCAAGGCTGCAATCCTATACATCCTGACTGGGAGCAGGTTCCATTGAAATAAATGAACCTTACTTCTGAGTAGTCATGCATAGGACTGAGTCATGATAGATTCACAGCTCAATCTTATTTGAGGCTTATAGTGGTAGATCTTGTGATGTACCACAGTAAGTTTGTGACCAATGGCTGAAAGTTTCACTGCTGCCGTGCATGCTGGGGTGTGCAATGCAAATGTCTGTAGACCCTGTGTGCACAACTGCAACTCACAGATGCTCCACCAAGCAGGAAGGTTGGTGACAGGGCAGTTTGGAGGAGGTTTGGACAAATTGGGTAGGGTGTGGACCAGGTGGGTGACAGTTGAGGGGGCAGCAAGGGAGGATCTCAGCAGCATCCACACACACACCAAGATCTCATCCCCTTTCCCTATCTCAGTGGTGTAGCTAAGGAGGTGCAGGAGGTAGCAATTTCACAGGCAACAAGCTTTAGGGGGGCAACAAGCTGAGCTTGACTCTAGTGACCAAAATTATGAAAACCTTATTATGTACGAATAATACCATCATGTTATATATTATTGGAAAGGCAATTTAATGCAGAATGCAGTGAAACAAACTACATTGGGATATATGTATTTTATCAAATGTTATGGCCAATTAACCAGAAAATTAATTGAATTACCCAGAAAACACAACTGCCTTATGGAACAAAAAGTAGATTTTCTTAACTCAGAACTGACCTATGAGACGGATCGTTCTGAGAGCCAATGAGATGTTATTATGATGCAGCATGGAACCAATAAGGCGTTAATATGAGTCAGCTCTCATTTCCATGTGTCACAATACAGTTACCCCTGCTAACTGGGTAAAGAGGCACTTTTTCCAAGTGTTGCTCCTCTTATATTTAAGCAGGGGGAGAATAACTGTCCTTCTGCATTCCAGCACAGTGTCTCTAACCAATAAGGGACACACTTTATATTTATTTACTTAATTAATTAAATTTGATTTTGTCATGGGGGGGCAACAAAATCTTTTTTGAATCCAGGTAGCAGATAGATGCCTTAGCTATGCCACTGGCTGGAGGGAAGTGGCAGAGTAAGTGGGTGGTGAACCGCTGAAGGGAGGAGGTGGGTTTTCCCCAATTTTCACTTTTTTTAAAGCCTGGGTGTAACCTCACTTCTACAATTTTGGCAGGCAACTCCTGCCTGATGTCTCTTCTTAGGATATCAGCTTCTTAATAGTTATAGTTATTAGAACATCACCAAAAAAGAAGCTTTTGAAAAACTGGGATTATTGAAGAGCAAAGTTTTTGCTGTCTGAAAGCCCCTGTCTGTGTGCTGGCTAAATTGGGAGTCTTGGAGTGTAGGAAGCTATGGGTAGGCTGAGGAAGAGAATCTGTTCAATAGGATTATGTTGGCTACTAAGATGGATGGCAGAACCTTGGCTACATAAGCGTATGAGTAGGACTGCTCATTTGGTAGGCCATGTTCTCACTGAGGTGGATTCTATTCTGTAGTTGGTGTTTCTACTGCATCTTTTTAGAATGTGAGCACTTTGGGAACAGGGAACCCTTTATTTATTTACAGCACAATCCTAACCATGTCTACTCAGAAGTAAGTCCCATTGGTTCAATGTGACTAACTCCCAGGTAAAGTGTGTATAGGATTGTAGCCAGAGGCTGCAATCCTAACCACACTTTCCTGAGAGTAAGCCTCATTGAACAAAATAGGACTTACTTTTGAGTAGACCTGGTTAGGATTGTGCCCTTAGTTATGTAAACTGCTTTGTGACTTTTGTTTGGTGACAAGTGGTAAATACACATTTTCAATAATCATAATAATATCTGGGGTGGCACCACTTACTTTGAGTTGCAGGTATAGCCTCTTACACACATACACTCCACAGAAAAAAATGAGATATGAGGCAGATAGGGTCTAGTGTGACTTTTTGCCCCCACACTGAATTTTTTGGTCAAGTATATTTTCTGTGGGTGACTATCACATGAGTTCCTGCCTGAAATGGTGCAGCGTAGATATAGGTTTACCACCTCAATGAGAACTAGACCATAGTGCAGTTGCATCCAAAGGATTGTGAATGGCACCACAAACAAGCAACTTCATACATACCAGTCCCAATCAGAGGAACTGGTGGGCTGTACCAAACATTCTCAAGGGAACATTTGTTCATGAGAATGACAGTACTTCACAAACGCTGTCCTCCTCTGTCCACCTTTTTTACCCCTGCTTTGCTGCCTTGTTTGAAGTCTGCTGGTCAATACTTCACAGAAACAAAAGGCTGCCTGAAGCTATTAGGTGAGGCTGACCTGAACTTTTTTAATTAAATATTTTCATACGTACTCTGACTGGTAGTGAGTTTCCAATATCTCAGGCAGAGGGAGCTATTTTCCAGCCCTGCTACTACAAATCCTTTTATAAGGAGAGAGTCCTGCTACAATCCCAATGATATTGCTATTATTGTTAATCATATTGGTTGTTATCATCACCATCACTATCATTGTCATCAACTGTTTTATTTCTAACATTTCTTTCTAGGGGGTCAACATACTTTAGAAGCATATCATCTTCCAATTTTAGATCTAGTCTCGCAGAGGAATTCACACAAAACTTACTAGACTAAATATTTGCATACCTGCCCTACCTCCTGACATGTATTGGTATCAGCTACTTGTGGCCAGAAGGAAAAAAAAGGAAGATGACGAAAACCCAAAGCCAATATTGATTTGCACAGGCAGCCAAGCAAGTTGCTATGTGCAAGCATGTATTAATCAGTAATTTCATTTAGTAAAAAATAAATAAGATTGGGCTAGTAGAAGTCTTTTTTTCTCTCTTTTTGCAACCTCATACCTGGCATCCTTGCCCAGGTTCTCTTCCTTCAATACTAAATTGTCCTTTTTGCTGTTCCATAATACATGGTACAAGAGAATACGCAATTATTATTGGTAGGCTGCAGGCTTGAGTAAACCTCTCATATGACAACTACAACATACTGGAGGTGGGAGAGGCTGTCATATGTGACCAAGAGTGATGTTCTAAGAGGCATAGGTAGAGAGTAGTTCCTCAGAGATCCCCAAAGGACCCCAAATGATAACATTCAGGGTTCCTTTGTAGAGGCTCTTGTTTTCTTTCTTCATGACAATAGTCAATTCTTTTCCCCCGCATAATTAATGGCTATGTATCTATGAGAATTCCTAACCTAAATTATATAATTTGGTATTTGTGCCATACATTTTATGCACCTCTCCATGTGTCACACTTCTGTGTGTGTGCATGCGTTTCATTCTCACACATTGGCAGTTTTGTTTTTTTTTCTATAGCTAATATAGAGAACTTTGGAAAATTGGTGACTAAAAAAAAAAATGAAATGTGAGTTCATAGAATCCATCTTGAAACCTGCCTCTTGGTGTTTACCTCCAAGCCCACATCTCTGTGTTTGCTTGATTTACATTAAGCAATATCTAAGTGCAAATAGTAATCATACACCAAAGTAAACCAGACCATATGCAATTGCCTCATCTGTTTCTTCAATTGCAGTTGCAACCCCATAGATTCCAATCTTGACAGGTAGCATAATTAGAAAATTCTCTTTGTCTTATTAAATGTGACTCTTCTCAATAGAATTCACGTCGTACCCAGACAAGGACCGAAAATATACTTCAAATCTAAAATGGGAAATCAAGGGGGACTGTTTTATTTTTATCTGTCTTTGTGCAAAGCGACATTATTATCAAAGGATATTGTAATGCCGAAAATGTACTTTGGGGATTTAAATCACGTATTAGCCTGGAAAGCAAAAAGTGCTGTAGGGCCCATGCAATATATTTTCTCATTAATCTGATTGAAAGATTATCCTTCCTATAGCTATGAAAAGTCTAATACCCATATATCCATCTTTCCTGCTAGTAAAATTCAGCTTTGTGTGAAGTCATTGTCTCTCGTGTCTGAGGTCCTACACTCTTCTTCATTTCTCTCTATAAGCCCGGCTGTATTAAAATAAATTCAGAGCAGGCCGCCATTTCATGCACACATTTTGATTATTTCATAAGCTGCTAAGGAAAATGGAAGTATCAGCAAGTCATGCAGTTTTTACTGGTAATGTAATGCTTGTCATTACCTCAGTGGTCATGTGAAAAAGTTTAGCTATAATATCTTTGACAAATGTTCAGCGAGTCAAAACAGTGCGTTTAAATGAGATGCAGATATGAATGAGCTATTATTACAATCACAACTCCAACTTAGAAATTATTAAATATGAATATATACACTTTCCCAGCAACCTGACATTTGTAATACATAACTAGCTGTGCATTCTCCCTTACCCCCCTTCCACCTCCATCACACCACATCATTCTTTCCCCCCCACCCCCACCCGATTCAGAATAAAGGAAGTCATTTTGATCAGAGGCTGCACACGGTAATTGAAGACACTCCTGAAGATTTCATGCAATCAGAGAAGCACGTTATTTGTGATGAAAATTAAGTAAAGGAGGAAAGCCGATTTATAGGTTGTCTTGCTTATGGTCAACCGCCTTTACGAAAGATTAGCAATTCTAACCTAGGCAACCCCCAACCACACACGCGCATATATATATACATACACACACACACTTTCCACATCATAGATTTAGTGAAATTTTCATATAACCTTCATCGTCACATGCAGCTATTCCACAATTTTAAGCTTTTAATGAAATGTTGGAGGGAAAAAGTCTTAAACAGAATGATATCTCTTTTGGAGCTCTTTTTGAGGGCTGATAGCATGAACAGTATAGATGGCTCCAGCCATAACTGTCACACAGATAATATTCTTTTATGCCTCGAGACACTAAGATGGTGCTGTAGATAACCAAAAGGAATAAGCTGCCACCATCACTAATCTGTAGCTTTGAAACACTATAGCTTTTGCATGGCTAAAAGAAGGTAAAATAATCTAGGAAGCGTAATACAGGAGCAAACATACATAGGGCCAGAGGATGGATGATTTTCATATTCTATCATTTAATTTCTCCCATGGATGAAATGAGTCATATGACGAGGATTGTGCTGGGAGTGTTTTATTTT
The DNA here is from genome assembly GCF_035046505.1 of Tiliqua scincoides. Classification (NCBI taxonomy): domain Eukaryota; kingdom Metazoa; phylum Chordata; class Lepidosauria; order Squamata; family Scincidae; genus Tiliqua; species Tiliqua scincoides. Next base: position 35,969,235 of record NC_089824.1, on the reverse strand, counting down.
TTAAAAATGAGCATTTGTGTAAAGTACTTGAAAACGCAAAATAAACCGGAGCCCTTTCGTTTTTCTAGAGCATTTTATGGCGAAAGTTGTGAAATTGTAATGCAGGGAATGCTGGGCCTTACTGTTCCCTTCAGAATTTCACTTCCAAGATCTTTATAGGTTGTTTGTAGTACAAGTGTAACAGATCTGTAGCACAGCGGTGCGTATGTTGTGCATTGAGGTTGCACTCTCTCACTGAAATCAATGGGAGTCAGACATGTGCGCTGGATTCTGGCCAATGGCTTCACCATGCCAGACAGGGATCATTTCTGTTGATTATTTTTCAATATGTGGAAGTGAACGCTGTTGAGAGTTTAATAAGAAATTGGGGAGTTATTTGCATCTCTGCATTGTATCGCATGTTTCCCTGTTAGAGGAAACAAGGGGATATTGGGTATGGGGTATTGGGTAACACATACCATTAAGGCTTAACCAAGTCCTTTCTCTTTCCCCACTTAGAGAAAAATTACCTTGAGAGACAGACTGATTTATATTATGCCTTGAGAATGGATCTGATTTCTGATTGTTGTCCTTGGGCCTAATTGTTTTGCATCTCTACTGCATTAAATCTTGGTGTCTATAAAAGAGAGATGTGTAGCGCAATCCCAGGAATGTTTGCTTAGGTTCCATGGCTTTCAGGAGGGCTTACTCCCAGGTAAGAATGCATAGATTTGCTTTCTGACAATAACTAAAGAATACAGCTGAAAAAGTGCATTTTCGGCTAAGGAGAATAATTACTCCTCTCTGAAATGTTAGATTCCCCCCCCCCCCACCTGTGGAAATCTGATGAGTCTCAAATTGCTTCTTACTGGAGAAGCAGCATAAGACACACGAACTAAACAGCAGAATAGGACCCTCCGTATAAATCACCAGTGTTTGTGCACTTCCCTCAAAAGGATGACAGTATACTTTCCAGAGAAATATTAAAAATCTATTTGAAAATCATGAGCAATATGGATATTCTTATTGAATATGTGGCCTCTCAATGCTAATCTGCTAAATTGTGCCCCCATGTACAATCACATCGCTGGGGCAAGAGCACAAAGCATGCAGGAAGCTATTAAATGCACAGCAGTATTTGAAATCGAACCACAGTGAGTTGTTGTTATGGCATGCTGACATTATTGGTTCTTGTATTCAGTTACGTAATGATCTCTGAAGTTCACTTTAAAAAGTGTTCTATAAAGCCACTTAAGAGTTTTCACAGTCTGGCTGTAGAGAACACAATCCACAGCAGTTTTCATTTCAATCCCAGTGTAGAGGAAAGACGTTCTGGTAGGCTGTGACTAGAGTTTATTTACCAATGCCCATAAACGAATTCATCTGATAAGCAAACCAATGCAATGATATTAACCAATAAAAACACGTCTTTGTTCCTGCCACAGCAAATGAACCAATACACATACCTAATTAAAACATGCCGTTATTAGCAGTAGGAAATCCGGAGTGCAGCAGCTGCACTAGCCCTTTAGGACGATGCAAAAAGATGCATGAATTATAGGAAAGTGTATGTTGACAAGGGCTATTTCAGAGTCTGCTTTCCTCTAGCAGTTTCTGGTAAATGAAAATCAAATGGCCAATTCTCCACCAGATTCCTTGTTTTATTCAAACTGAGTATCAATTCCTTGTATTCTTTTCCTCAAGATTCTTCTCTTTCATATTCTGCATCATGTACAGTTACCGGCAATGGGATGGCACATTTGCACTACTACTGAACCCACTCACCCTTAGTATTTTGCAGAATGTGGAAACAAATGTGCACATCAATTATAGGAGCAAGTTAAGAGGATAAGCCAGTGAAGGAGTGATATTTATGTAGGACGGAAGTGGCCAAGCTACGGCACAGATATACCACTGTATATACCACTGTTCAGGTCTTTAAGAACCATGGGTGCTGTAGCTAGGGACAACATCTACAAGATTTCACCTGATACTGCTCAAATGTTCTCCACCAACCTGGATATAGCATCCATAATTCTTGAACTTATCACAGGCTTCAGGAAGTTATGTCACTCTGCAAGACTTGGAGCAGCATGCCAAATGCCAACCATTTTACCTGGCAGCATGCCAACCACCTCCACCACTCCTTCCCCCTTACCCCCACTTCTTCTTGCCACTCTTTAGATTCAAAAAGGGAAGAGGGAAATGGAGTAGAACTGTGGAGGAGGATAGACTAGAGCAGTGTTTCTCAAAGTGTTCTCCCAGGAACCCTGTGCTCCCTAAGACCCCTTCACAGGCTCCATGAGCACACAGTAAGTGACCACTGTCTGCTCAGTGGTGTGCGACTTCATGGGTGTGCTGAGACTCTGAACATGTTCTGATGGGACTCCATGGGACACTGTTTAGGAGTGTAAAGGGCTCCAGCGACCAAACTGTTTGAGAACCACTGGGCTAGAGCATCGGAAATAGATGACAAGGAGTAATGGATGTAAGTGGACAGGCAGAGGTTGGACCCTCATGTCAATCCAGGATCTGAAGGAATTGCTTCAGTTGATCTTATGGATGAAGTGGCCTAGGCTCTCTGGGAGCTGGAGAACCTTCATCTGACTATGACTTATAGCCTAGACTGCCTTCCTTTCCAGAAGTGCCCTGCTGCTTATTCTCTAGCAAAACTACACCAATGGATGGGAAGGTAGAGGCTGCAAATGTACTGTGGGAGAGGGCACTGCGTATTGCCATATCAGGCTTTGGCACACTTTCCAATAAAGGTTTCCATTGTATAACATGGAACATTATTTTTTTTTTTTTAATGTAGCATAACTTTACTTGGCAATGCATCCAAATATGACTACTTCTGCAAAACTTTTTTGTACACAAATATCAAGCCCTGTGTTGCAAACTGTGCATTTGGTGACACATGCATGGTTTTTGGAAATCAGCTTTCTTGTGGGTAAAGATGCACTGTGCTGACTCCTAAGAAACTTATCCCATTATGCACATATTATCGAATACATGATTTTTCAAACATGGAGTTTAAGTACTATATGGGGAATTTGTTATGTGGTATGTTATAAACCGCTTTAACTATTCTAGTGGCACTAAGATCAAGGGGGACAATTCATATGGTAGAAATAATAGCCTCGATAGGTATAGAGAAAGGGGAAGTATCATGACTTCATGACTGAAGCACCATTTCAGATTTCAGTGGGACAAAGACATTTAGCAAGTTCAAAGGACCAGGTTAAATGGTGAAAAAGTAGTCTACGTATTTTAAGGAACATTCCTCCTGATTGTTTTTTTTATATATGTTTATTCCGCAAAGGAATTCAGCAGTAAGTATAAAAGTTCAGTTTCCAGTCAAACTTGGAGAACCATCATTGCATGTCCAGACATTTTTATTTTCACTTTAAAACATCATTGGGGATCATTTTATTGAAACAGTGAGGTTGGGGGGGGGTGCGTAACTCTCTCAGTCCTCTCTGCCATTTTTCCCTGATCATGGCATCATGCTCATAGGAGCAACTGTGATCCTGGCCCTGTGTCCCCCAGGGCCAGGACCACAAAATGCTGCCCCACCTCCACCGGGCACGTCCAGAGGTCTTCTGAAGCCTCCAGAAGGCCTAAAAATGTCACTTATGATTTTTGCCCCAAACCAGAAGTGACATTTTTAAGCCTGTCGGAGGCCTCAGAAGGTCTTCTGGGGGGGGGGGGGGTAGGGAGGCTGTAGGTGGCCTTGGAAATGCCTGCAAAGGCCAGTTTTAAAAAAAAAAGGCAACTGGGGCAGATGGTCACAGCACCACCCCCAGGTGGTGCCCCAGGGCATTTGCTCACCCTGACCTCTTCCCCAGGTACAGCAGTGCAGAGGAAGACATTGTTGGTCATAAAAACTTCCAAAGGAGCTATCTAGTTACCCATCCTGCCTAGCTGCTTCTCACTTTGTCCTGCATTCCAGTCTTTTGAAAAGGCTGATGTTGGTTCCAAGACAGAAGAAGGAAATCGGAGGGAACTTAGTCCACCATTCCAGTCTCTACTGTTCTCAAGGGTTTCCCTCTTCCTTCCTATGCTTGTCTTGGCTTTACAAAAGGCATGGAGTTGGGGAACAGAAAGACCTGAGAGAAGGAGAAGTAGTTTCAGCTGTGGCCCAAAAGAGCAGAGAAAGAAATAGCTAAAAGTAAGAATGCCTGATGGACGGAGTGTATGACTGCCCCAGGTTGGGGAGGAAGTGGAAAGAAGGTGGAGAAGGGGAGAGAGCAAGGAAGGAAGGAAACAGACACAGGGAGGGGAAGGGGAAACAAATGAGGAAGAGCAGAAGGAAGAAGGAAAAGAAAAGTCAAAATGAAGAGAGGGTGGGAAGAGAGGAAGGAAGGAAGGAAAAAGAAAGAAAGAGTCTGTTTTTCTAAAAATTGCCTAACCGCAGATTCTGGTACATGTTTATTTGAGATTTGGGATTAAGTTCTTTTTTTCTGTTTATTTATTTATTTAATTATAATAAACATAAAATAGAAAAACAAATACATACATAAACAAAATTCTAATAAAGCAGCACGAGCGAAGCCAAAACATTTCCATACTTATAATCCAAATACATACAGTCCAAACATTAAGAAATATTAATCTATACCACTAATACTTCAAAATCAATCTTCAAATCCAAAATACCTCAAATCCCCATCCTCTCTCTGATTCAAAAAATCAATAACTGGACTCCAATTCTTCAAAAAGTTTTCTGTTGAATTCTCCCTAAGCAAAATTGTTAATTTATCCATCTCCGCATAATCCATAAGTCTTATCCACCATTCCTCCACCGAAGGTATAGTCATAGTCTTCCAATTTTGAGCATAAAGTATTCTGGCAGCACTTATCATATACAAAAATAAAACTTCATTTTTTCTTTCCACATACTCATCTGTCATACCTAATAAAAATACTTCTGGCTTCAATTGTATATTTGTTTTTAAGATCAACTGTATCTGTGCGTGAATTTGTGACCAATATTTTTTAACTTTTGAACATGTCCACCACATGTGGTAAAATGTTCCCTCTTGTTTCTTACATTTCCAACAACTATTGGACATAGTTTCATACATTTTGGCTAATTTACTTGGTGTCACATACCAACGATAAATCATCTTATATATATTTTCCTTAATGTTAACATTCAAAGTAAATTTTGTCTGTTTTATCCATAATTTCTCCCATCTGTCCATTGAAAGTTCATAGCCCACATTTTTTGCCCACTGGATCATGCATTCCTTAACCTGTTCATCTTCTGTTTCAAACTTCAAAAGCAATTTATATATTTTAGATATTACCTGCTCATCTGATCTTAATTGTTTCTCCAATATTGTAATCTCCAATATTGTAATCTCCAATATTGAGATTTGGGATTAAGTTCCATTGAGTTCAGTGGGCTTTACTCCCAATTAAGCAGGCATAGAATTGAAGCTTGACAGAGAGAGAGAGAGAGAGAGAGAGAGAGAGAGAGAGAGAGCACATGTCAATCCAGGGAGAATAAGGTATGCCAGATGGTATTAATACCTGAAAATGTTATATAAACTCAAATGTGCATTTGGAGATTCTTCTACCGCATTAGGGCATTGGTCTGTCAGCTCAGCATTGTCTACAATGAGTAACAGCAGCCCTCCATGTGTGCAGGTAGATGTGAATTGCATTCAAACCATAATTCCAATCCTCAAACCAGAACTTTTTGCTGTCAGGAAAATAGGATTCTTAGTGCCAACCCCAGTTGTGCAGCGCTTTGTAGAATGTGGTTATGCAAAAGTCATACGGCCCAATCCTATCCAACTTTCCAGCTCCGGTGTAACCACAAAGCAGCCCTGTGGTAAGGAAACACATGTTCCCATACCTTGAGAAGGCTCCAGTGACTGCCCCTCTGCCACAGGATGCAGCGCACACCTCACTGGCACAAATGCACCGACACTGGAAAATTGGATAGGATTGAGCCCATAGACACTTGTTAGCCTGATGCCTGTGACATTGGGGATGATTGTCACATTTCCCATCTCATGTCTACATCATTTCAGGAGCTCTTAAAATGTGCTTTTTAAAAAGTTACTTAGACGAATGTGTTGACGGAACACCACTGCCTGTCACTAAAGTCCAGGGGGGTGCCTATCCTGGTATTTTCAGGATCTAAAGTGTCCCTTTGAAGCTGCTGTTAATCCTGCAGTGGAAAAAAAAATATCTATTACTTTTCCCCATGGGGCTGTTAGCAGCTGGGGGGGGGGAGGTGGGCTTAGGCATTGTAGCTTAGGAAAATGGCATGGGTGGAATAGGGTAAAACATCTTTTCCCCTCCAGCACCACAGCTTTGAACAAGTCTGCAGCCGTCCTCAGCTCTATCCATAATAAAAAGAATAAAAAATACCCAGAAATTCAATCATGGATCTGCTGTATAATGTGTTGCTTGGCCCTTAGGCTAGACTGCCGTGCCAATTGCCCTGGAGTGCCACAAGAAGATGGAGGTTAAACAGAGAATGTCCATGGGAAAGTGCATCTTTCTAGCTTTTGCCTGTGTTTTCACTGAACGTGAATAGCAGGAACTTTGGCCTTCTTCGGAAACAACCCCGAGTTCAGAGGCAGAGGGAGGTTGAGAAGATAGAGGCAGCATGTCTGTGAGGGGGACTGAGGCAGTTGCCTCAGGCTGCAAAATTAGCAAGGGGTGGCACAGTCACTCTGTTGTCATTTCAGTGCACTGCTGCCTGCCTGCCTCCATTGTGTTGCTTCTGCTGACCTCTTCTACCACTGCCTCCACAACTGCTGCTCCTGGATTTAAATAGGAAATCCCCCTCCTGGATTTAAATAGGAAGAGGGGGAAAGTATAAACGAAGAAAGGTGGAGAGAGAAAAGAAATGGTCTAGTGTGGTGCTTCTCAAACTTTCCACCTTCTGGAGCCCCTTGGACTCCTAAACGGAGTCTTGGGGAGCCTCACCAGTGCATGTGCAGAGTCCAGAGGCCCAAAGTGCCTGTGCAGGCATACACTGGTGCAGCATGGAGCCCAGTGTCAAATACTGTTGAAGAGCTGGAACAGGAGAGGAATGAGGAAGGAGAGTCATGCACAAAGAGGTGCAAAGAGATGGATGAGAAAGCTGGGCAGGCAGAGATGGCAACCATGTAAGGTGGAGAGTTCTTCAGAAGCCCCACAGTTCTTAAGAGCACACTTTGATAAAAACTGGGCTAGAGCATCTCCTGGAAATCACTTTCTAACAAGGGTGATACTACACACAAAGCTCCAGTTACACCATAAGGGGCAGCCATGCAGAGAGTCAGGGGTTCTTTGTTTGAGCCCTGGCAGCTCCTGATTCACCTACATTTTGGATGGCACTCATACAGAGGGCTGCATGTGTGAATTTAGCCCACAGTTGGCCATTCATAATGCAAATAAGGGCGCAATCCAAAGTGCACCTTATGCTGGTCCAAGTCCCTTGAGCCGGCATAGGAGGGTTGCAACTGTGCCAAAAAGCGCCTCCATGGCTGAGAGCTGTGTCGGTGCATTTACATGCGCTGACGTGAGGAGGCAGGCAGAAGCAAACCTGCGTTGGATGCAGTACAAGCCTCCTGGCTTGCCTGCTCCAGCGCAGGTTTGGATTGCGCCCTAAGTCGGTTCACGTTGGGTGGCCAATTGGTGTCTGAGTGGAGGGGAAAATAGATGCTCACCATCTCCTCCCCACTCTGCCACTGTGGACATTGCAGGCCTCATTCCAGGCCGCTTCCTGCTTGTGGCTCGAGGTGTGGGTCATGCCCCAGTGCACCATTCACTACCTGCTTTGCGCAAAGAGTCTGCACAGAGGAAGGAGTGAAAATGCTGTTTTCCAATCCAAGCCTGAGTGCAGCGATCAGGCTTGCTCACCTTCCTCCACTGGGCACTTTAAAATAGCCCAGTGGGAGAAGGAGCACAGTCTCTCTTTACTCCATGCAGCCTCTTCAGACAAAGGAAGAAATACAGCGTACCCTGGGAGTGATCCCAATGTACTTCACATTTCCTGCTTTGATTCAAGAGTCCACATGGAGAAAGGAGACAGGCAAGGGGAGGTGGTGAAGCTGGCAGGGGTGGTGGAGCTAATAGCCTAATAGCTTCAGCTGGCCCTGATTTGGCCTTATCCCAGTGAAACATAAGGAAGATGTGTTGCTTATTTCGTGCAACAGGGCGCACTGGGGAGGTGATAATTGGATATTTCAAAGGATCCATGAGAGCCGCTCTTTTTCTGTTCTTGTTGTTGTGCTCTCACATGTGGCACTCTGGTTTTATAGGCCTGTACTTTTGCTGCAAGAAGCTACATCACAAGAGTGCAACAAAACAGCACATAAAAATTGCAACGCTTATTATTATTCTTTCGCCGAAAGCACCTGCTGATGCAGTTTTTGTAAGTGGAGTGGATGTATCTGCTTTGCAAGCTGCTGCTTCTGCTCTCACAGTTCAGAGCAAAGCAAGTACTAAATTGAAATTCCAGATACCCACAAAGCAAAAACAAGAGAGCTGAATCCTGGCACTGAGATGAACTAAATGATGAAATATTCCTAAGCATCATCTGCTAATTATATCAAGTCTTACAGAACTGCAACACATGGGATCCAAAGAAGAGAGTTCACAGACACCGTCACTGAAAAAGGCTGAGAGGAAATACTGGTACCAAAGTAATACTATCCAGGCAAGGAGTTCACGATCCGAAGTTTCGCATTCCAGTTGAAGTACTTACAGCACAATACTATGCGTGTCTACTCAGAAGTATGTCCCATTGTGTTCAATGGGACTTACGCCCAGGAAAGTGTGTATCAGATTGCAGCCCAACTTTCCTTTAGCAAAGTGCAGCCATAGAATATTTTGTATACATGAAGGATTTAAAAAAAAAAAAATCAGGAGAGAATATACGTTCATGTCTCCTCTCTAGTTAACATGGACTCCTATGGATACTGCAGGGTTGGACGGAAAAACTCTGATGCATATAGAAATCAGTCATGCCATTCCTTGTTAAGTACAGGAATTATCTGCTTTAGATTCTATATTCATAATTTCATTTGCACAGTTATTCTTGAAATGGTAGAGGACTCTTTCAGACCCACGATTGCTGCTTCTCATGCTAGGAGGATCAGCCTGCAGTGCTGAAAATATCTGGGGGAGGGGGGAGTGCTGTGTGAAGTCTTTCGTTTTCTCGAATAATGTTACAAATGCACTGGAATCAGCCCACTCCTGTGCGCTTTGCGCATCATAGGAGTAAGTGCTGCACACCCAAGCTCATTTCTCAATCCTACCATTACATCAGGTATTATAGTTGATATTCTATGCAGTACTAAAACAATGATAAATAAGTCACATGGAAAGTATAACACTATGAAAAATAGGTTTGCGCAGCTCATCAGTTATTGTCCTTTTTCTGCTTTTAAAGTTCAGCATACTGTTATATAATGGGGGGGAAACTATAACAGCTGGGTTCTTTTTTTTTATAAGGTGGAAAGGTGAATTTTATGATCAATTAAAAATATGCATTGTATTGTAAAAAAATAAAAATAAAAATAAGTATGATCAAATCTCATACTTGGGATTTGAGGTCAGGAATAAGGTCAGGAATAAATTTATTTGTCCAAGTATATGTTTTGTTTGATTTGATTTGCATGAGGACTTTGTACTTACTCACTCAGAGCCCAGTCCTGGGCTTGCCGCGCTGGCTCACCACTGGCACATACTGTCACAAACAGTGACACAAACTATCACGCACTGTCACATTTGAGGGCCCTACTGCTGGGGGGGGGAACCTGAGCTCCACAGCTCAGCAGTCACATGAACTGCCGAGCAGCGGAGAGGTAAGTGGGGACATGGGGGGAAGTGGGGAGCAGGAGTTCTGGGAAGTGGGGAGGTGAGTGGAGGGCTGGGAAGAGGGGTTACGGGGAGGGGGAGGCGGGGAGATGGTGGGAAGGAGGCATGCCGGGGGGGAGTGGGGAGGGGGGCAGGACTGGTGATGCAACGATCCACCAGAACCAAAGCCTTCGTGTTGGGCTCACCAGCCGACTCGGAGGCTTTAGATTCACTGCCAACCTTTTCCTTGTCAGTGAATCAAGTAGCCCCATTGTGGGGCTACTCCGTTTACTGGGGGGAAGGGGACAAAAGTCCCCTACTCCTGAGGAGCTGCTGGTGGCTGCCTGATGTGTGCAGAATGTGGCAGCAGCCATTTTCAGCGCCCGCACCCCGGGCAGCTCAGGACTGGGCTGTCAGTCATTTTATTTTTTTCTCCCTGATATGAAAGGGAATATGGCAAATAATGACAGCAAAAGGATGCAACAAGATCAGATTTGTTGACAATGGCCAGTTTAACAGAACTCCTACAGATTCTTTGTCCTTTGAAGCTTATTTTTTAAAGTTAGGGCATGATCCAGACAAAGCTTAAGCAGGCATGAGTGAAACCACACTACTGAGTTTGGTCAGAGAGCTAAATTAATTACAGCCCAGTCCTGAGCTGCCTGGCGCCTAGGGTTGCTCCAACGGCAAAATGGCTGCCATGGCATCCTGAGTGCACCAGGCAACTGCTGCTGGCTCCTGGGGCTTCATGGGGAAGGGGACATTCATCTTCTTCCCCCCAGGTAAGGTAAGAACCCCGCAATTGGGCTATTTGACTCTGCCCAAGCTATTTAGCCAGGGCAGAGTAAAGTAGCCCCGTGTCAGGTCGGGAGGCCCAATGCAGGGCTATGGATCAGTCCTACTCCCCACCCTACTCCCTCCCCCTGCTTCACCTTCCCTCTGCCCTTCCCCCACCCCAGAATGCCTCCCCTACACCTTCACTCACTTCTCCATTGCCTGGAGCTCTGGGCAGCAGTTGTCCATCTTCCACCCAGCACTGAGCAACCAGGCTCATGTTGAGCCACCACTGGCCCAGCAGTAAGTGTCACAGGTATGCCTTACAGCATGTTTGTGACATTGGCGCGAACCAGTCAAGATCAGGCCCTGAATCCCTTCCCTCCCCAAACCAAAAAAATTCAGAATTGTTCATAGAATCCAAAATATCTTCTATAATTTACCAATCATGCCAATCTCCTGTTTACATTTGAGACAATCAATTGCAGGGCAGGGTTCTAGTAGTGGTATGACTATGGCATCCTGGACAACTGTGTCTTGGTGAAATGTGTCCCAGTATTGAACATTTGCATCTGTTCTTGGAATGCCAATGACCAGGATGCATTTGACCAGGGCACAATTGTCCAGAACACAAATATCCTAGTACTGGTTGTAGTACAGCCCAAAAGGTGCTAGACTTGCCCACTCACCCTAACCCCATCTGATAGTGTGAGATGCAGCAGAGGTGATTTTTAATATTTAATATAACTTTCCTGCAGGGCCAGAAAAGGGTTGGACCAGGCTTCATGGTTGGACCAGGTCTGCTTTCCTGTAGTTGCATTACTTCTCTGCAGTTAATTCTCATAATTCTCATAATTAACATAAGAACATAAGAACAGCCCCACTGGATCAGGCCATAGGCCCATCTAGTCCAGCTTCCTATATCTCACAGCAGCCCACCAAATGCCCCAGGGAGCACACCAGATAATAAGAGACTTAAACTTTACTTTTATTTTAAAGAGAGTTAAACTTTACTTTCCCTTAATTCTCCTTCTTCTTATGCTTAAAAAACAAAAGAACCCTCATATGTTCCAAGGTAGCAAAAGCCATCTTCAGCTCACAGTGGAAGCCTTTCTATATGTCTGGTTCGCCTAGAACCAGGCAAAAAACAGCAGACCTTGGATGCATTCTGGAAAGCCCTTCCTCCACTACCCTCCTCTCCCATCTGTCTCTTTAAAACCCATTGATTTCTGTATAAGTTTTCCATTTTTCTCATGGGAAATATCATTCTAAATTAGGCTAGTGTGTTAAGCATGTGCTTCAACTTTTCCCTTCAGAATAATGGAGTCTTAAAAATGTCTAACTTTGGCTACGTGGTGGCCATTGCCATTGTGCACAATATAGAGCCATTCCTGTAAAACTTCAATTATAGGTCACTTGTTTATGCTAATATCTAGATTAATTCAAATAGTATTCTATCTCATGGCAACTAATTAACAGACACGCCTAGCCTTCCATTTAGATTTAAAAAATACTATACCATCTGAGCAGCAACTGTTACCCTGCACATGCCTGATCTCGACTGATCTCAGAAGCTAAGCAGGGTCAGGCCTGGTTAGTACTTGGATGGGAGACCACCTGGGAATACCAGGTGCTGTAGGCTTATACCATAGTCTTTCGAGACTGAAGGTTGCCAACCAACCAACCAGCCATCTGAGACCTATGCACACATAGGAGACCTCTTACCACATAAAGCTTCATATCTGAAGTATGACATTTGCCTGCAAACTCTTTAGCTAACAGGGATATCCCTTATCGCCCTTGCACAATCAATATGGCACCCTGGAAACCATCACCACCCTATGCCAGGCTGCACAGCTTGTGACCCATTAAGTCATGAGCTACGAACGGTGATCTGCCAGGCCCTTCCCAATTCTCCTCTTTTTGTTGCCTTCCTAGGAGGTTTATTGAGATCTTTGTGAGGCACCAGACATGGTTGGCTGCTACGCTGCATTTGCCTTGTTGAATCACAAATTGCGTGGCTCTGACCTGAATGATCCTTTTTCTGCATCTGTGGAATAAAACTCAGAAATCTGAGTATTTCAGGTTCACCTACAGTATTTCTCTTTCAAAAAAAGTGATTTTGTTCACACAGGCTGCAATCCTAACCTCATTTTCCTGGGAGTAAGTCCCATTGAACACAATAGGATTGTGCCCACAGTGGCCAAGAAGTCTTCTTTATATGGGCCACTTCAGGACAAATACCTAAAAAATCATTGTGGTATTTACCTGAAGACACATAATTCCATCCATTTTGATGTGTGCAGGGAACATGCAACAGCACATGTGTACATGGTGCTGGATACCTACTAGGAAGCCACAACCCAGATCAGTAATGTGATTCCAGTACCAAGACTGATGGCAAGATCCACAGGCCAAGGAGAAGGCCACACTTTTGACTATCAAAGCAATTTGATTACCACTCCATTTTATCAGCCTAGCTTGGAGGAAGCTTGGCTTTCTCCAAAATTCCATGGTGGATACATCTTTTTCCCTCAGCAAATTTGACCTTGTGAGAAAAACATCTCCTAGGAGCTTCCTGACTTGGGAAAAATAAGTTATTAACAAAAGAAGGCTCCCCAACTCATGGCTTAACTCAATCAAGGAGGCATGCTAATTAATCAGTACACCTCCTGACTTAGCTATTGCACCCTCAGCCAGGAAAACCATCCAGTCGGCACCTTTGCTCTGTGGCTCTTGCAGTACATCACACCCGATCCAGCAGAAACGGACTGGTAGTTTTGGTGTCTGGCACAACCTCACCATATAGACCCACAAATTCCATTATCTTTCCTTGTCAGTCTCACGTGCTGTCAAATTGATGGCACATGCAGTGCCTCTCTCTCTCTCTCTCTCTCTCTCTCTCTCTCTCTCTCTCTCTCTCTCTCTCTGTGTGTGTGTGTGTGTGTGTGTGTGTGTGTGTGTGTTTATCAGGTGGAAAAAACTAGCTCCCTCATTGCAAAAGGGTGAGGCAATTTCACACACCTCTGAGGGGCTCACCCCTTGTCTGTAGCCCTTAATTCAGGCTACAGAAAACTGCCCTTCAAAGACAGCATTTTGCTGTGGCCTGAAGGAAATTTTCTCTCCCTTCTTTTCCTTCAAATCCCCCACCTTTTCTCCTTTCTCCTTCCTTCCTTGTACCCTAAAACCTCAGTTTCCTATCTTTTTCACCTTTGCCTCCCACTTCGTGCCTGCACCATTGTGAATTCCCTTCCCTTTCATGGATTTTCTTTCTCATTGTTATTAAGGATATTTTCTTATATATCTCTTCTCTGTTCGATAGCAACCATTTGAATTTAGGATCAAGTGAATGGTTAAGGAACACTAAATTGCTTGATTTTGACTCTCCTTCCCTATTGTCAAATTATCCACACAAAATTTATTTGTTTCACTTTTCACCCTCATCTCATCTTCAGTCCCTGCCAAACCATTGAGCTGTGCCATAGACCAGTACCCAGGGCCCCTCCTGTGTACATGCTACTCATGTTTACAAGCACATCAGACAAGAAACTATCTCATGAGCATTCTTACTGTTCAGTCCTATCCCCCACCATTGGTACTGATGCAGCCATGTTCCTGGAGTGTGTGCTGTGTTGGGGGGTAGTGAATGAGGGTGATTGGACAGCAAGGAAAAGGTAAGTAAAGTAAGTATTTTTACTTACCAGGCAGTAGGCTGCCTGATTGCCCATAGATCTTCTTGGACCTATGCCAGCCACTTGAAGAAGCAGCCCTGAAGTGTGCAACAGTGACCTGGTTAAGGGTCTGCAAAGGGCCTTGTGCTGCTGGAACACTAGTTCCAGCAGCGCAAAACCAGCCTTTGATAAACATCAATTGCCCTATATAGAGCTGAACGAGTGGTTCATCTAACTTAGTGTTGGGTGACATCAACTCTTCATAGTTTCAGATGGGTCTTTCTTACCTCTACCTGGAGATGCCAGGAACTGATATGGAACCTTCTCTGTATAAAGCGATTACACCTCTACTGAGCTTCAGCCATATCCTAAATAGAAGTATTGGTTCAAATAGAAATCAAATTTCAGCCAGAGGAAAATCATATACAGCTTGCAAGTGCTTTCTTTTTCCTTCTCCCTGCCTCCTTTCTTTCACATTCTGTGCTAGTCCACAATTATTCCTATCTACAGTACAGGAGGTGGTGTGAGAGACTGGGGAATCTCTGTTGCAGCTGCAAAACGCTTGGTGTTGACCAAGCTATTCAGTTATTTGTGCCTATGAAAGGAAGATTTAAATGAAATTATCAGATCTTGGTCCATATCTCCAGGGTTTGTAGACACCCAGTTCTTGTATTTGCTGAGCATTAATCCTCTGAACGCTTGCCAAGTAGGTCCAAGGTGTGTCAATCTTTTCACCTGGCTCTACGTAGGAGATTCCTCTGAATAAATATCCTGCCTCTAATTCCAGTGAATGTGTATTTGACTTCTTGCTTTATTCCTTATCCACCTTGTGGCTAAAGTATATAATTGTTTGCCTTTTAGTATGGTTTTGTATGAAAAGCTTCCCAGAATTCCTGTTTTTTGTTTGTTTGTTTGCCATATTTCTTTCCAGGAATGAAACCACTGCTAGATATAGGAAATGTGTGACTCACAGTGTCAAGAAAAAAGGAGTAGGTGCCTCATTCAGAATTGTTGGCAAAAATATCTTATCTGATGAACATCTTCAGAATTTAAATATTTCCATCATATTTTCAGTTTTTATAAAAATGCTTGTTCATCTTAATTAATGTCTGGATGAAGTCATACAGAGCATCAAATCTAAGAAAAATTATTTTTGTTTGTTCTGTTTCTTTCATAGGCAGCTATTTTAAAAATATTTCAAGATTACAGGATCAGACTGTTAAAAAGGCAACCAAATTCATTCCCTTCTTAATCAATGTCTCTTGAATGATGCTGAAAGAGACAAGGAGATCCTAATTGCAGCGTGGACCATGGGAGAAAAGAAATGAAATGAAAAGGTCACACAGATTGTACTCCCTCCACCAAGGGAGGGTCAAGGTGGTACTAGAAGCTTGTCATCACCATTTTTCAGACCTATTTGGAGAATAAAAAGACAGAGAAGAAAATTAGCAGGGTGAGACTGATTTGAGGTACAAATGAATGGTGTAAGGATTGTCGAGTCCCCATAAGTTGCACGAACTACTTCAAGAGCAGTGGGAATGATCCCTGCATTACCATATCAGAGTGCTGGAATTCTGAGAGAGTTACTCACAAGAAGGCACTTAAGCCATGTTAAGATGCAAATTTAATCAATGTTGCAGTGATCACATACTGATTGAGAACCGGAACACTGGGGAACACGAGAGCTGAAAGTATATCTAAGAGTAGGAGGTATAGATAACATGGGCTCTGGGATAGGGAAAAATGGAGATTGAGAGCCCAAGCCTGTGCATGTCTACTCAGAAGTAAGTTACATTATAGTCAATAGAGCTTACTGCCAGGTAGGTGCAGATAGGATTGCAACCTTTCAGCGCAACTTGGTCATGTCTTTCCAGAAGTAAGTAATGCTAAATTTAATAGGTATTGTTTCCAAATAAGTATGCAGAGAAATGCAGCCTTAGGTCATATTCACTTTATTTAAACCCCTAGAATATTAGGATACGTGAGGAACAGACTTCTGGATGAAACAGAACAACTGTTAAGATCTTCTGAGCAGACCCTTCTCTTATCTGAACATCTGGAATTTATCTGTCTGGGATACAAGAAAGGACCTTCTCTATGGTTGTACCCAGATACTGGAAATCTCTCCCTAGGGAGATTCGTCTTGCCTCTTCTCTAATGATTTTTTTGATGCTGTGTAAAAACTTGCTTATAATAATACTTAACATTTGTAGCACTTTCTAACATTTGTAAAGTATGTTTGCAGCACTTGGACTGTAAGGAGCGCCAGCGCTGTGCCAGCATCAGTTGGCACTGGGCCTCAGTACAGGAAGAGGACTCTGTATGGCTGCTGGCAGTAAGTGGCACCATCGGGTGGCAGTGCAGCTTCTGGGGGCATGGGGAGGGTGTGGGGAAGGCAGGGAAGAGTGGAACTGGGCAGGGGGAAAATTGGACCTGGGAGAGGGACAACAGCTTCTTCCACCATAGCCTTTGCTGCCTCCTGGCATGGGCAGCCCAACATGGGCCTCCTTGGGTCTACACCCTTTCAAAATTGGGCACAGATTCGAGGAGACCCACTGGCACTACAGCAGTATTACCCAGGGTAATGAGAGCAAATGCTCATTTACCCCAAGGAGACTCCCGGCACTAGCCCTGCACCAACAGGATATAGTGGTTGCCATCTTGGTGTCACTGTAGCTCTGGATGCCAGTGAGGATAGGTTGGGCTGTAAATCCCCCTGCCAATCATAATCTGTTAACATGGATGTAGATTCCACACTTCATTCACTGGAATGGGGGAAAGAGGGTGGATGAAGGGATGAGTGACAAAAAACTACAACGTGCAGATTTCCAGATACTTTATTTGAAGGCAAAGCTCAACTGTGAAACATTGTGGCCTGATGAGCTGTAGGAAAAATGAATGCAGTTCAAGTTGAAGGAAGGCTATCTTTTCCACCCCTTCACACAACAGAAGCTCCCCATCCTTCCTCAACATTTGTTCCTGACTATTGGGGACCCTTTAGTAGTAGAGAGGGAGTGGGGGGGGGGTGGAATCTGAGGTGACTGAGTAGTCATGTTTTTCTGAGCTCCTGGAAAGCTCTTGGAAAACACACTATTTCTTCCCAAAATCGCGGGTCTGATGAGATCCAAGGATCAGTGGTCAGGAGAGGCCTTGATCCCATGGATGATGTACAGTTTTGGAGAAGAAGGGTCCAGCCAGGAACTGTTTTTTCTCCAAGGGAACCCAGCCATCAATGTCTGGGATGGTGAGGATTCAATGTTGAAATTAAGCCGAAGGCTCCAAGCAGGGAAGGAAGTTGAAAGAAACAAGTGTTAAAAGGAGTGTTGTTCTGTTGTGTGTGTCTGGCATTAATTGAGTAATTGACTGCCTGATTAAGCTTTGCCTGAGAGAAGGAGAAGGAAGGGCAAGCTTTCCCCCTCCTGGGAGAAGGGGAAGGAGGGGGCGGCTTTCTCTGCTTATTTGTTTGTTGATGTGAGAAGAAGCTTTGGAGGAGATCTGCCGAGCTTGTTATGGAAATATAAGTGCATAACTCTAACTATATAAATCTAAAATTTGTTGGATTACAAATTAACCATCTTGGAATACAATTATTGTTGTGGAGTGTTCAGTTTCATTTTCCTGTGGAGACCTTGTGGAGTGCCTGTGGCTGGAGACCTGCATTTTTTTTTTAACAAAAGTGGTTGATTGTTTACATTCCTTTGATTATCTCCTGGAAAGGAATGTGGTTGACATAGAAACAAATACAAGTAACAGAAATAAGAACATTAGGGACATCTAGTGGACTAAAAAAGACACTACAAGGACAAGGACAGGACTTGACAAGTGAAGTAAGAAGAAAGAAGATATAAGAAGGAAGAAAAAGGATGACAGGAAAAGGAGTGAAAGTTAGGAGCTCTCCTGCCCTGGAGTCCAGCTTGGGAAAACTAACACAAGAGGAACCAAAAGGGAAAGAATGGAAGCAGACAATACAAGACAATATAAAGAAATTAGTGGCAATGGGACAGCAACGTATAAATCAATATCTGTGGGTTCAAGCTAGTTTGGATGCGTTAACAACTAGATGATCTTGGTGTACAACTTAAAGATGTTATATCCGAATCACATGAGAAAAAAATAAAGGATTATGGAAAAAGTACTGGAAATGGGAAAGCAACAAGCAAATCAATATTTACAAATCCAAATTAGCCTGGAAATCTTAATTCAACAGACAAATGAGTCTAATACGCAACACAGGAGAGGATCAACAAAAGAGCAAAGAAATGGAAGATAAATCCAAAACACTGGAGACAGGACAAAACAAACAACTAGAAGAGACAATGTTAATGGAGATAGCTTGGAAGATAAAGACTCAAAAGTCACCAGACCAGAAAGGAGAAGAAATATTTCGACTAATTGATGCAGATAGGATTGATCAAGTGAAGGAAGAAGAAATACTTCAACCAACTGACATAGATTGGAATGATCAAGTGAAGGAGATGACTCATCAAGATGTTGATTTAGCAAGAAGAGCTAAACCATGATCTGTTAAGAGGAATTCATGTGAAATTTATTAGAAAAAAAGATGAAAAGTTAAAGTCTAGAGAAGAGAAGAGATTTGGCAGACCAGTGGATATTTAGGTGGGAGACAAGGGAATAGATAAAAAGAAAGACAGTAATGTGTTAATTTTGTACATTAGAAATTAAAATTTATTAGATGTCATTGAGAAGCTATATAAGCTTTATAGGCGATATGTAATATGTATTAAAATTTTAGTTAGCTTGATATTAATAGATGTTAGAATTTTAGAGGATAATTTTAATAAATTTGAATTAATTTTAGGTGATATTGTTTTGGATGTTTACGTATATGTTTATGTATTTAGTTATGAGGATATATTAATTTTGGATGTTATAGATAGAGAAATGATATATGTAATTATTAGGATATTAAAAGTTGTTAGAATTTAGTATGTTAGATATTGGATTATGATATTAATTTTTGTGAGGATTTTATATGCTAGATACTGGAAAGACACGAAGATCCCAATGAAAGATGAATTAATAGAGAAAATAATGAATATGGTGGAAATGGACAGATTTTTAGAGCGCTTGGATCAACAGTGAAACCGTTATGGATTGAGTAATGAAAACTATTTTATGCTTGGTTGAAAATAAAGTTGTAGAAGTATAAGATAGGGTATTTAGATGAATGTATTATATATATGATATATTATATATGATATGATATGATATGATAGATAAATCATAGATGATAGTAAGAGGTTAACATAGAAGAGGAACTGGATTAGGAAATATGTAATGATTTATTAGTTATAGTGATGTATGATATCTTGCACCCTCTAATATTGTGTTTATGTATTGTATGTATTGTATTATGTGTTATGTTATCTATGTTTATTTTGTTTTTCGAAAAATGAATTTATTTATTTTTTTTTAAAAGTAGTACAGAGGGAGCTACAGGAGGAGAAAATCACACACCTGCATGAATGTCTTTCCATTCACATAAAAACCATTTTGGATCCAACTCTCCCAGAAGTTATTTTCTCCTTGTACAATTCAAGCATGAATGCTCTCCTAGAGGTTATTTTAAATAATGACAAGCACCTTCAGGGCTGCCCCCCCCCCCCCCACAAAAAGTTTACCCCTGCATCATCCATAATGTAGGAATGGGATACTGGATCACTAGTGCCATGTTGGTATTAGCACAAAGTCTGAATGACTGAAATGTGTTTTTATCATCTATGAAAGGTCGATGTTTCCATGTGCTATTTGGTTTTCTAATAGAAGATCACGAGAATGGAATGTGTTGGGATGTCGTTTTAGCAACCTTCTAAAGAGTCTTTCGTAAGAATGTTATTTAATGAGGATTTCTTCAGTGAAAAACAAGCATATAACTCTCAAGAGGCCCAAAAATGTTTTTGAAAGGAAGAAGTTCTTACGTTCAGAAAAGGAAAGCCTCTCGATGTAGAAATCCCTAACAGGAAAACTCCCCAAAAGCAGAATTATAAGGAAAGAGTCTCTTTAGTCACTAATGCAGTGGGAAAAGAAGGTATAAGCCAACTCCCAAGAGATATTACTGTTACTAGATGCAGTCCAGAAATCTTTATGTGTCACTGAAGGATGAGTGCACACTGAGAATCTTCATAAGAAAAAAACAGAGAGTGGGTTAAGTTGGGTGCACTTATGCAGCACGGGTGCCAGGTTGCTAAAGGCCCTGGGACAAAATCCTGCACTACCCCCCCAACTGACTAGTGGCAGGTAATGAAACATAAGAACATAAGAACAGCCTCACTGGATCAGGCCATAGGTCCATCTAGTCCCGCTTCCTGTATCTCACAGCGGCCCACCAAATGCCCCAGGGAGCACACAAGATAACAAGAAACCTGCATCCTGGTGCCCTCCCTTGCATTTGACATAGTCCATTTCTAAAATCAGGAGGTGGCACATACACTTCATGGCTTGAAACCTGTAATGGATTTTTCCTCCAGAAACATGTCCAATTCCCTTTTAAAGGCATCCAGGCCAGATGCCGTCACCACATCCTGTGGCAAGGAGTTCCGCAGTTGGAGCACTTCCTAGAGGCCCAACAATTTGTCACTTTTTATCCCTTTATTAATGAAAAATACATCTAAACACAATCAACTTCTTTTCTACAAGGAAGTAAAAATAAAGACTGGGAAAGAAAGAAAGAAAGAAAGAAAGAAAGAAAGAAAGAAAGAAAGAAAGAAAGAAAGAAAGAAAGAAAGAAAATACATAACATTTAATAGTAGTATATAAAAATATAAAACAAATTGTAGCAATTTACTATATAAACAATAAAAATATACCACGTATATGTATAAGTGACAGGTCACAGTTCTCTATGTATCCAGTACACATTGTTCCTTAGACAGCACAGATTGAAAAGGATCCAACACAACAGAACAAGTCACTGCCAAGGAAACATCTGCCTCAACTGTGGCATCAAAATTGAAGTGGCACTGATCGACTTTCTCCATGAAGTGTCTTGCAAATTGGTCATAGTGGGGTACAAAGTGATCTCCTTCCCACCTCCTGCACCAAGATGTAAGACTCTTCTAGACACATAGAAAAGATCCACTGGATGACTCTGAGTGACACTGCATGGGCATGCTGCTGGCAGAGAATGAAGACTTCTTTGGGTCTATCACTGCTATGGAGTAGGCTCTAAAATGAGCTCTGGCTTAGTTAGATGTGTCATGAAATTTGGCATACATGCTCCATCAGTTTAAATCTCTGAAGATTCTCTAGACTGTGCCTCCAATACTCAGGAATGGTAAATAATGGACCCAAAACTAACAAGTGCATGCCAGCTCATGCGTTCCAGGGCAGGGAGAGGGCAGGCATTCTGGGGGATGCAGCAGAGCAGGAGGGAGGTGGAACCAATGGAGCTTCACTCCACTGGATCCTAAGAACATAAGAACAGCCCCACTGGATCAGGCCAGAGGCCCATCTGGTCTAGCTTCCTGTATCTCACAGTGGCCCACCAAATGCCCCAGGGAGAACACCAGATAACAAGAGACCTCATCTTGGTGCCCTCCCTTGCATCTGGCATTCTGACATAGCCCACCTCCAAAATCAGGAGGTTGCACATACACATCATGGCTTGTACCCCGTAATGGATTTTTCCTCCAGAAACTTGTCCAATCCCCTTTTAAAGGTGTCGAGGCCAGTCGCCATCACCACATCCTGTGGCAAGGAGTTCCACAGACCAACCACATGCTGGGTAAAGAAATATTTTCTTTTGTCTGTTCTAACTCTCCCAACACTCAATTTTAGTGGATGTCCCCTGGTTCTGGTGTTATGTGAGAATGTAAAGAGCATTTCCCTATCCACTCTGACCATCCCCTGCATAATTTTGTATGTCTCAATCATGTCCCCCCTCAGGCGTCTCTTTTCTAGGCTGAAGAGGCCCAAACGCCATAACCTTTCCTCATAAGGAAGGTGCCCCAGCCCTGCAATCATCTTAGTCGCTCTCTTTTGCACCTTTTCCATTTCCACTGTGTCTTTTTTGAGATGCAGTGACCAGAACTGGACACAATACTCCAAGTGTGGACTTACCATCGATTTGTACAACGGCATTATAATATTAGCTGTTTTGTTCTCAATACCTTTCCTAATGATCCCAAGCATAGAACTGGCCTTCTTCACTGCCGCCGCACATTGGGTTGACACTTTCATCGACCTGTCCACCACCACCCCAAGATCTCTCTCCTGATCTGTCACAGACAGACAGACAGACAGACAGACAGACAACCTGAGCTTCTGTGTTGGGCTGTCCACCAGACACAGGCTCTAAATTCTACGCCAACCCTCGGGTCATCATAGAATCGAGCCCCATTGCGGGGCTACCCACTTTACCTGAGAGAAGAGGATGAAAGTCCCCTTTTCTCAAGGGACACACTGAATGCAGTGGCAGTGATTTTCGATGCCACTGCAGTCCTGCATGCTGGGCAGGTCATGCTTTTTCAAAATTTCAAAAAAATTAATTTTTTTTCAAAATTAAATTTAATCTATTCTCAGTAGTTCTAAAAAAGTAAAAGTAAAAATAAACATTTCTGAGTGCTGTTTTCCCTTGGCTGCCTGCCTCCCCCTCCTCTGAGTTCTCTGTCTTTGTGAAATATTCTGGCAACTGATCAGGACTATGTTGGAAACCCTCTAGTTTAAGAAATTTGTGAATAATCACAGTCTCTGGCACACCCTGTGTGGAAACATACTTTTCAAGAGCTCATCCGCAGATCTCAAATTCAGCAGGAAATTAACCACCAAATTCTCCTCATTATAGTATCAGAGCAATTAATAATTCCAATTCGGATGCCCACTTCTTTGTTTGCTATATAATATTCAGGCTAACGGTGAAAGGAAAGATGTTCCATCTGAATATTCAGACTGTGAACAGATGTCCCAGCTTTACAGCAACTTTGTTTTTCTTACAGCATGTGGCATTTAATGGTTGACTCTATTGTATAATCAGTAACTCGGGCAGATACAAGAGCAGATATTTTTTGGCTTGTTCCGTTTCACTGTCTTGATTTCAGGGCAAGATTGTGATGTGTGACTCCCATTTACCCTTGAGCTCGGCATTAAGATAATTGCATAATAAACTACAATCAATGAGGACCTTTAAATATTGCCACTTTATTTTCAGATGTTATTGTTTTTAAACACAAATCCTGACATCCAATTTTGGCTAACACATATAAAGTGGCATTCCAAGTGGAGAGCCCATTTGTCTGGAGGCCTGAAAAACCTAAAAGCTGGTTTATCTTAGTTATTAGATGTCTTATATGGGAAATATTTATGTTTTCTATAAACAGGAGGAGGCGGACATTCCGGAGGTCCTGTTTTTAATTTCATAAAATAAGTAAACAATTTCTCATTAGCTCATATTTCAACATTTCAATACTTTTTTTATTTATTTTTCATGCAACTATTTTCTCATCTGCTTGTTGAGGCTCGCTGACAGAAAATATGCTACACGGGTGAGCCAAACCACAGTAAATGATTCGGTCTAACCCGGAGAGGCTCTGCCATTTCTTTTTATAATTTATAATAAGATGTGACATGTCAATTTAAACAAAATACACAATATTTGCTGACGGCAGTGAAAACTTTATATTGAAATAATGTGTTGCTGTTAAGAACAGATAATTGAGCATACCAAACTGGTAGGCTCTCCCTGGCAAAGCAAATGCAATAACGCTAATCTCTACTTAGGAAAAAAGGGAGCAATATTGCAGATAATGTTTTGTATCGAAAAGAATTCGATACACTTTCCAATTCTAACCACTTGGAAACAATTATTTCTATTTGTTCTTTGAACCTTAAGGCGAAGGATGACACATACGAATTAAGGTGAACTTTTCATTTGCAAAAGAATGGTGAAAAAATTTTAGTTGGTGCTGTGATTATTATTGCTGGGAACCAATGCTATATTTTTATCTCCTTTAATCACCGTGTTTCTTGGGTTAACCATTTTTCCCCGGCAGACAACTACCTTCCTTCATTTTTTTGTCATACAAATAGACCTTAAAGGATAAAACAAGTCATAAGGCTTTTATATTGTCAGTGTTCTTGACATTTTGTTTTGATGTTGTTGAGATTTACATGTTCATCTTCAAACCCACCTGCACTGGGAAAACCCCCATTGATTTGAGGATTAAAGCCTTAAAATGTCTCAAACTCTAGAGCAAGGGAGGCCAAAGCATTCACCCCTACAAACCAAACACCCAAACCTTCATGTACTTCAGATCTTTAGGAAGACATCACTTTACATATACAGACTCTGATCCACCAGAGCACATGTGGAGCAGCTGATGTGCAGCTCTTGAAGTTGAGCTCCTGCCAATCAGCTGTTTGACAGAGAAAGAGAAGTGAGGAGGGGTCTGGATTTCAGTCCCCACAACTCCTCCTGACCAGTTAATAGCCAGGATTCTAGTTTTGTTTTTTTTGTTTTTTTTTTTTGTTTAAAGAAAGGGAGCAATGCATGGAGCATGCACCAGTCTGGCTGTTGGATCAGACAATGGAATTGTGCAGTGCATACAGGATACATTGTCTTTCTCCAGTTAGATGGAATAAGCATGAGAAAGCAGTATCCCATAAGCATTGCACCCATGTGCGCAATTCCACTTTCTGAGCCAACAGCCAGACCTGTGCATGCTCTAGCTGTTTAAAATGAGGAAACTGTAAATTAGTCTCCCTCCCAACTCAGCCTCACCTTTACCCAATATCAGGGGTGTCCAAAGTTTTTGGCAGGAGT
Organism: Tiliqua scincoides; assembly: GCF_035046505.1. Lineage (NCBI taxonomy): Eukaryota > Metazoa > Chordata > Lepidosauria > Squamata > Scincidae > Tiliqua > Tiliqua scincoides. Next base: position 35,944,224 of record NC_089824.1, on the reverse strand, counting down.
GCCGCCACATCATTTCTCTGACACTGTATCAGGGGCAGGGGGAAAAATAATTAATTTACATTTAAAATTTGAATAAATTTACATATGTATACATAAATGAATATATTAAAGATGAACTTATATGAATGAATAAAGGTCTTGCAATAGCTCAAGGCCTATAAAAGGCCTTGCACAAAGCAAGCCTGGCCTTTCCTTTGCTGCTGCTACTGCATCACAGATGTGGAACAGCAAGCAGTGGAGGGAGCTCTCATCCCACAGCTTACACAAGAAGTTGAACAGTTGCCCTCACACTGAGAGCAGTTGTGTTGGGCCAGTGCAGGACCAGAGGCTCATTGGAGACTGGGGGCTCCCTGAGGGCCGCACTGGGAGTCCTGAAGGGCCACAAGTGGCCCCAGGACCGGGGTTTGGGCACCCCTGCCCAATATCAAGAAAAGCACAGATTGCTTATGGCAATCTGCCATAAGCACAGATTGCTTAGCATAACAATTAACACTCATGGTAAATATTTTACTTTACATAATCTTAACACTCAACCCGGAACACTCCACACTTTATGCAAGAGCTTCTCAATGATCTTCAGTGGCCTATGGAAGCATTGGTTTGTATCTAAAAAAAGTTAGTCACAACTAATTTGCATCACTGATTTCATTGGTGATTGGCTCATGATCTGTTTTCTCCATCATTGTCATCAACACTGGCATCCTTCAGTCTCGGAAGACTATGGTATCGCGCTCTGAAAAGTGGTTCTGGGACAGGGTCTGGTGTGGCTGAAAAGGCCAATTCGGGAGTGATAATCCCTTCCATTCTGGGAGCAAATGTAGTCTGTCCCTGGTCTGTCTCCCTGGCTGTGGGCCTTCCTTCTTTGCCTCTTTGCCTCAGTGTGTTGGGCAAGTGTCTCTTCAAACTGGGAGAGGCCATGCTGCACAGCCTGCCTCCAAGCGGGCCGCTCAGAGGCCAGGGTTTCCCACCTGCTGAGGTCCACTCCTAAGGCCTTCAGATCCCTCTTGCAGATATCCTTGTATCGCAGCTGTGGTCTACCTGTAGGGCACTTTCCCTGCACGAGTTCTCCATGGAGGAGATCCTTTGGGATCTGGCCATCGCCCATTTTCACGACATGACCGAGCCAACGCAGGCATCTCTAAGTCATGAGTCAGAATACTCATGAGTATTTCATGAGTCAGAATACTGCTTACCATAGTTTTATAATACTTTCTCTCACCATTGTCACAGCCCTCCTACTTATTAAATTGTTGTCAGTGGTGTCGCTAGGGGGTGTGGGGGTGTGTGCTGTGCAGGGTAACAAGCACAGAAGGGTGACTTGCCAAAAATTTTAAAATCTTTGTATTTCCAAATAGTACCATAATGTTATATATCAATCAATGTGTAAGTTCATGCGGAATACAGTGAAACAAACTGCGTTGAAATATCTCTATTCTATCAAAAGTTATAGCCAAAAAACCAGCGGAGTGGGGTAATGGTACATCACCATGCCCACTGCCCAGGGCATTGCCAGGCTCACTGCATGGGAGGAGGTCTATCATAGGAGTGCTGCACTGACTTCCCACACTGGGTGAATGCAGGCACTAGTAACACTGTTGGCGGTTGCACCAGAAACATTTCCCATCAGGTATATTACATAGACAGATACATTAGATGTGGCCATCCATCTGACACTACACTGCACCCCAACTCCCCTTGATCACCTGGAGCTGAGATGTTACCACATTCCAACTACACGTTTTCAAAGTTTTCTCCTCAATCTTATAGGTTAGATACCTCCTTGTTTCAAAGTTGAAAGCAGAAATACTGAAAGTTCTTAATTTTGTGGCAAGTTCCATGTTCCACAAGGAATTTTAGGGGAAAGGGGGAGACGGACAAGAATAGTTGATATTGTACAAATAGAAGGCAACGGATCTGATTAATGAAAGTTGAAATTAATAGAAGTGATGTAAGAGCAAAGAGTAGTACAAGGTCATTCAAAACAGTGTGTTATACGAGCACTGACATTTTTACAATGGATCTTAAACACAGTGAACTGATTCTAAAGTACAGGAGCCTGAACAGAAGAGAGGATAAAATTTTTTAAAAGGGTAGAATATAAGACAATGGGCAAAATGGCTGTCTCAAAAAATTATGTCTTTTCAAAAGCTCAAGCCTCTGAGAGTTCCACAGAAACTCCTTTGTCAAATGGATTTTTGTTCTTCACTCAGTGGTTTCATTTCAGTTTCTCTCCTATGTCCCAAATGTCACTAAATAATCTCTTAGAATTAGATTTAAGGGTGCTGCAGATTTTAGCGAAAATAACTTTGGCTGTCATTCTTCTCCCAACCTACTATCATGGTCTTCAGAATCATTTTTAATTTTACAAATTGTTTTTGAACATTGGTCCTAGCAATTTTTCCCTATAACCCTGTCTCTTTCCAACCCCTCCTCAAACCCCAATTATTTCTATGAAGGCTTTGGTGTTTAAAAAAAAATTAATGAAAAAAATATCTTCTACAAAAATATTTTTTTCTGAATATTTTCCAGTTCTTTCCCCAGTCTGTGCATCTTTCTATTGAAGCCATTAACTACCTATGCTTTTGTAATGGTTCTGATCCCTCTACCTCCTCCCACAGAGGAAGATCTACGTTATAGGAATTGGGGAAGAACATTCATAACTGAAAAGAAGGAAAAGAAGACTGCGGAAGACATGTTCTTGCTGCTATGGGAATAGGAGGGTTTATTTTAACCTTTGTCGGGGCATAACAAAACATGCACCATTGCAGGAGGAGCCATTGCTACCTGCAGCCAACCATCCAGCCTACACCCCGGCCTTTAGAACCCCAACCTTGAGCAGCTGCCACTCAGTCAAAGGTTCCCTGAGACCACAGACAGAGGCCAGGAGGACATCCCACCTTACAATCCAGCTCAGAGACTGCGGCACAGTTCCTGCTGAGAGACAATGTAGAGAATCTCCTGTGACATAACAGAAGTCCCTGATGAATGTAAAATTGTTAACACGATTAAACCACATCTACAAATGTCTCCTCACCTTCTTCACCACCGGGGTAAGTCTGCAGTTGCTCGTCCCCTTCTGGCAGGAGTTCCACCCCTTCGGCCTGCCCAAGGAATGGACATCACAGGCCACCTTTCCCAGCCATTCAAACCTGTTGGTTTTAGATGGTGGCTCTTGTCATCTGTGAGGTCAGCTCCTGGACAAGCAGCATATCTGTGACCCCCAGTCTCTGTGTCTTTCTACTCCACAGTACTGTCAGTTTTCTTTTTACACAGATTTGCTATCCACAGATTTGCGTATCCGCGAGTGGCTAAATTGCCACCTACCTTTCTCTTTTTGCTACTCTGTTCTCATTATCCGTGGGTACTGTGCCAGTGCACTCGAGGGTGGGGGAGGCTTGGTGCAGCTATGAGCAGAAAGGCAGGGGCTAGAGAGGCTGTAGGAGGAAGTGAAGAGATAGCGGCGTCCTCACGAACAGAAGGCAGAGTCAGCACTATGCAGGGGCATCGGTACTGGGAAGTGGAGGATTGTTGGACACGTTTCTGGCTGCTTCCAGACTTGCCACACCATCCACGTTCTTCAAGTTAAGATTCAGGTTCATAAGGTTCATAGAGTGTTTGGTGAACAGGGAGGCCTTGAACCTAATCCCATTTTCCCCGTAGGCTCAATAATTCAGTACCTGCTAATTCGGTATCCACTAGGTTTTCCAGGAACCTCACCCTAGCAGATAATGAGAACTGACTGTATGTCATTTCCTTCACTCTTCATTGTAGAGCTTCCCCTGCTGAGGAGAGTGAAGCTTTACACTAACGTATTTTCACAGGATTGTTCCGAATAAAATTAAGCCATATTGCTCATCTGTTTTGAGCTCAAGGGACAAGGTGGGAAAGAAATGAAATATGCAAAGTACAATAATTGGTGTAATGAGGTGAAGAAGAAAACATCATTTGTTGCTTGACAGAAGAATCTGGAGATGAATTGATACTTGCCAGATACAGAGAATTTGCCTTGGGTTTTTGAATGAGTACAGTTTTAAGTGTCTTTTTTGAATACCCAGCTCGATGGAGTTGGTAAAATACCAGCAGCTACCCCCTCTAGATCTAGTAATGAGACTGCAACCTTTCCTTTGGGATATAAACTTCGCCACAGTCATCCCTTTGTCACTTCAAGATTGGATTACTGCTGTGTGCACTAATAGAGGCTTCACTTTAACCTTCAACTAGCATGAAGTGCTTTCCAAATGATTTTTGAGAATTAGAAGTTGAAAGTGCCATGTCTGAGATCATTATAGTGAGGACTGCAGCAAGTTTGGAAATGCCCTCTTTCTCTTTGATAACCTCCTAAAATTGACACAACTTGAGCTGCTGAAACTAACAGCCCTCAGATATGAGCAAGAGGAATCAGGTAAGGTGACATGCTCAATTACGGTGAGTTGATACACATGGGTTCATCACTTGATGCCTGCAAAATCAAGTGATGCATTGCATGGGTGAGGGACTATTAATGATCAAATATCACAGGTGGCGCATTTATATTTGTGCCACCTGGCATATCTTCAGATATAGTATTTTTTAAATGGAGCCAGCTGATAGCCCAATCTTACTTAACTTCCCATGTGCCAATGCATCTATGCCAACAGGGCACATGCTGAGTCCTGCAGGAGACATTTTGAGCCATGAAGGCCTCCTCAAAGTAAAGGAATGTTTGCTGCCCACTGAATCTACTCAGATGTGCACCAACCATGTAATTGGCGCAGAACCAAGTGGACCCAGGAAGGCAGATCAAGGTTGAAGAGAGGGTTCAGATATCGGTGGCACCACTGCTGCTGATACTGTCCTCTTCCTGGTCTTGATCCACACTAGTCCTCACCCTGTAAAGGACCTTATGTTGCAGAAATGCTAGTCCCACTAGCAAGACCACAGCTGTGATACAGGACATCTGCAAGAGGGATCTGAAGGCCTTAGGGATCTGAAGGTCCACTCAACAGGTGGGAAACCCTGGCCTCTGAGCGGCCCGCTTGGAGGCAGGCTGTGCAGCATGGCCTTTCCCAGTTTGAAGAGACACTTGGCCAACAGTCTGAGGCAAAGAGGCAAAGGAGGAAGGCCCATAGCCAGGGAGACAGACCAGGGACAGACTGCACTTGCTCCCAGTGTGGAAGGGATTGTCACTCCCGAATTGGCCTTTTCAGCCACACTAGATGCTGTTCCAGAACCACCTTTCAGAGCATGATACCATAGTCTTTTGAGACTGAAGGTTGCCAACATGTTGTTGGGATTGGGCCACTAATTTGCAGCCCTATACAAACTTACGAATTAGCCTCATTGGGTGTAGTCGGAATGACTTCTGAATAAGCACGTACAGGATTGAACGTCTACACCCGATTCGCAAAGGCGGCACTGATTCCATGGCCACAGACAACATAAACCAAGAGGATGCCATTTTGTGTGGTAAATCATTCATGTGAAGTAACACGTGTTTCAGGTTGATTTTTACCATGCCTGCAACCCCCAAAATGGGTTAATTGGCTTAAATGATACAGGCTCCATTTCACAAAGAAGCCTTATCACATGGAGTAGTATCTGCACAATTTGTATCTTTGACAGTAATTACACGAGTGCCCTATGTGTAAAGTGGGGCTTAACTGTGAGTAATCCATTGATAAGTCATCATAATGAAATACTCTTAGCAGGTATTGAATATGGAACTGTAAACATCTGTATCACCAACATAGGGTTGCTTCACATCCAATGGACAACTTCAGCTCCAGCTTAGCATGAGCAGTGAACATGAGTCTTCAAAAAGTAAGTCGCACATGACAACATCTTTAGATTTAATTAATTGTTACAAGATTACAAAAGTCAAGGCCCTTAATGAAAGAGCATCTAATGTCTACATATGAACCAAGAAATAGGCTGAAGTAAAAAGGATATAATACTTTGAATTGGAATGAACACTACTAAAAATAAAATGAATTGTTATTGTTCAATAAAAACCTCGTACTTAATGTGAGTCTATGACGGCTACAAACATTTTTCAGGTTATCCTGAAGAAGGGATTTCTTCAAACTGAAAACTTCCAAAATTCCCATTAGAGTTCCAAAATATATTTCAAAAAATGTAAAAAATGAGCCGAAGTCCCTATTTCAAGATAACATTGGTTAATTTCATAGCTGAGTTAAAACCTAGAGAAATGTTTGAGTATTTTGTTATGCCATCATTACTTGTGGAAATAATCCCTTACAGCTTTGGCAATTCACGATAACACACAATATACACCCATCAAGATATCTCATGACAGGAATGAAATTTACTTGTGTCATCCTCATGTCTAACCAACTTATGGTCACAGGGTTTGTTTTTTTCCCCCCTTGTAGCATGCTGTTTCATATATGAATAAGCTGATATGCTGAGAAAATGCAACCATTAGAAACAACCTCATGTACCATCTACAGATTTCATTTTCCCTGTCCAGCTTTGATAATATGGGTAAGCGGTTAAACAGAATAGATTTTATTTGATAGCCCTACCACTATTTCTTTATTCAGTTTGAATTTTAACTGAATCTGTACTCAGCACACAATAAATATTATTGCAGTCATGGACACAAAGTCATTCCTCAACCCAGGCTTGATTCACCCAAGCAAGCAATAACATAGCGGCCATTTTAGATGCACTCTAACAGCCTGATCAAATACTGCCCTACTGCTGGTGCATAAACTTGCTGTAAAACACATGTGCGTAACCCAACGAGTAAGCGGTACCAGCGAGGAGGCTTGCGCCACCCTATCAATGCTGCTGCAGGAGTCTCAGCCCCAGCTGCCAGCAGACAGAAGGTGGAGATGGTAGAGGGAGGGTGCGGAGGAGGTGTTCCTGGGTGGAGGGAGGGGGAGAGAGAGAGGGGAACAGGAGGAGGGACCTGTATCCTGCCATTTTGCTGCCTGTTCTCCCAGTTTGGGGAGATCCCTCTGGAGCTCTTCACAATCTCTTCTGGTCTTCACCACCTGAAAAAGTTTGGTGTTGTCCACAAACTTGGCCACCTTACTGCTTAACCCTGTCTCCAGGTCATTTATGAACAAGGTCAGTCCCTGGTCCCAGGGCAGATCCTTGGGGCATATGACTTTTCATCTCCCTCCAGTGTGAGAATTGTTTATTGACATCCACTCTCTGCTTCCTGGTCCTCAACCAGTTCTTAATCCATGAGTGGACCTGCCCAGTGGCGTCACTAGGATTCGCGTCACCCGGTGCAGGAGTCCTGCACATCACCCCATGCAGTGGACGGGGCAATGCCCCAGGTGGGTGTGGTGATGTACCATCGCCCTGCCCCCCACTGGTTTTTTGGCTGTACCTTTTGTTAGAACACAGATATTTCAATGTGGTTTGTTTCATTGCATTCTGCATGAAATTACGCATTGATTGATATATAAAATGATGGGATTATTCCTCCAAATTCTGATTTTAGTGATTTTGAAAACTTGTAGAGTGTCACACACACATACCCCGTGTCAACTTACTAACAACTTATTGCAGCAGTTCTCAAACTTTTAGCACTGGGACCCACTTTTTAGAATGACAATCTGTCCAGGACCCATTGGAAGTGATGTCATGGCCAGAAGTGACATCATCAAGCAATTAAAATAAATAATTATAAATAATTAAATTAAAATAAAATAGTTGAATAAGGGGGAGCCAGTCCTGTTCCACCAAGTGAATCTACTTTGAAGTAAGTCCTATTGTGGTCAGTGGGGCTTACTCTCAGGAAAGTGTGGGTAGGATTCCAGCCTGTGAGCCTAATCCTATGCATGTCTACTCTGAAGTGTCCCATAGTGGTCAATGGAGCTTACTATGTAGTCTGCCTGCAATAACAACCCCCCAAAAAGAATCAGTGAGATTTCCAGTCCTCCCCAGTGCCCAGTTAAAGTTCTTCTATTTCAGGCATATCCATATAAAGACCCACTTTGCTTTGCAAGTGCAAAATAGAAAACTTTCCCCTTACCATTCAAGTCTCTTTTTTGTTCTTTTTTTTGGGGGGGGGGGAGGGGAGGCTGCCTTCTGTTGCACTCCAGATCCATTGGATCAGGACCCTTCTGGTGTCCTCACATTCCCCTTTGCCTGGCCTGACAACCAGCCAAGGCACATCTGCCTACTCACAAGTAAACGCAACTCTGAGGCTGCTTTGCTTTCCATAGGGCTCCACAGACTGGGAGGGAGGCAGCTAGGAGGGTAGAACCTCCTTCTCCGGTGTTTTTGGGGACTGCACTCATTGGATGAGGACCATTCTGACATCCTTGGAGCCTCTCAGCCTGCCTCACCTAAGGTAAGTCCACCTACTCATGAGTAAATGCAGCCACGTGGCTTCATTTCGGGCTCAGACTCGCAGCTGGGAGGGGGAAGCATCTCAGGTGTATTTTGGGGGCTGCATTCATTGGATCAGGACCATTCAAGTGTCGTTGGATTCCTCTCAGCCTGCCCTTTCCGACAGACTATGGCAAGTATGCCTACTCGCGAGTAAATGCACAATACGGCTCGCTTTCACTTTCCATAGGGCTCCATGCATTTTTTCCTTCTGGTTTATTGGCCATAACTTTTGAACGAAAGGAGCTATTTTTATTCCGTGTTTTGCATTGCACTCCGCTCGCCATTCCGCATCCAACGTTGTATTGCATGACACAGTAGCTACTAACCCCGCAATGTTAGTGCGTCCTCCCCCCCAGGGCGCGTCACCTGGTGCGGCCCGCACCCCCACCCTCCTAGCGATGACAGTGGACCTGCCTTCTAATTCCCTGACTGTGGAGTTTTATATATATGCAATGCACCGAGTACCAGAAGAGGGTCATTCCCCCTTAAGGGAAGTGGCCCAGAAATGACTAACAATGGCATCACAGTGATTGTGCCACTGCTGTGAACAAGGGGCATGCAGACATACTTAGGGGTAGCACCAGCCATCTGGAGGGGGGGGCTCGTAGCCTCCTCTGCAGACCTCCCCTCTGCCCCAAACGGCTCTCTTCGGTGATTGAGACCCACTTTGATTTTGCTGTTACCGCAAATACTTACCAGGGTCTCAGTGTCTGAGTAAGACTTTGAGAGCTGCTGGCCTAGCCAAAGACTCTCACAGCATACACCTATGCGTGTCTACTCAGAAGTAAGTGTAATTGACTTTGATGGAACTTGCTTCAGGAAATGTGTATAGGATTGCAGTCTTATAGTCAGTATTTGGCTCTGCATGAAGAAACTCCGAAAAATGTCAATCAAGCTCCAAAACATGGGCTGGGACATAAGAGAAAGCCCTTCAGTGTCATCCAGGCATTCTGGCAATGAAATACCGAACAACGCAATTGCAGTGCAATAATTGTGATTGTTTATTTAATGGCATGTTTCAAATATCTTTTGAAAGATGTGTTCAAAATATGAAATGAGGCGAGAGGTAAATCTCGCGTTCAGAAATGCACCTGCGGGCCAAAGATACCCTTGCAGCAGCGATTCCCCCGCATGCATGGAAATGCCCAGAGGACACTTCACCTCTCTCCTGTTAGGAATGTTTGGACATTTGAATCTGTTTTAATAATGAAAGGCTTCTCACATCACCAACATTTCCACAACACTTTGTAGTCCCAGCACAGTTGGGGGCCGTGCCTCAGCACTGATTTCAGAACTTCTGCCCCAATGAATAGACCACTTCTAACTTTCAATCAAAACCAGAGTCATGAAATAACTCTCAATTTAGTCCCTTAAAACTGGGAAAGTTAAAAGCAGCGGAATCACCAGGGAGAAGAGGAACGGAAAGCTAAACCTTGGCCATCAGCATCATTGAAATAAAAGGCTGCTTTAAAAAATAGGCTATGGCCTTTGCTGCTGCTGCTGCTTTGTTGCTTCCCCTGTTGCGGGGCTGCTTTTAACAAGACGTTTTTAGTAAAAGACCAAATCAGAGTTTCAAAACAGCTCTGGTTTTCGAGAGTTATAGCTATGGAACCCAAACTCAACAACAAGGAAAAAATATATATTGTTGAATAAACAAAAGCTTTCATGTGTAAGCACTAAAGGGGCATCAAAACCACCTCTGTCCAGTTTTTTTTCTTTTTCAGCTGTTCCAAAACAGTTTCTGTTGAGGCCAAATTTCATACCATTTTCACAACCTGTGCAGCTTGTCTGTTTGGACCTGTGCAAGCTCTAGAGCTGGCACAAGTCTCTGTGTGACCCATGTCTACAGATCAGGCCCAGGAAGGGAAATAGGATGTGGTTGCACCAGCGGTGCCAATCCTGCCTCTTTTCCAGGTCAACCCCCAGCCCCTTTCTCCCTCCTCCATCTGCCCCATTACACCCCCCCTACCTGCACTGCTTGGTGCAGAACTCACCACATTCACACATGCTGGTGCGTGTGGGCCAGCGCAGGCCTCACTGCTGGTGCTTGCAACTGCTATGCCCTCACAAAGTGCTTTATGGCATTTTTGCTATGGCTAACACCAGTGCAGCACATGGGGAGGCTGGCTAGGATTGTGTCCACAGACATGCTCACCAGGTGTCAAACCGCTCACCCCAGCTGCTCTCACTGCTGTTGTGTTCAGATATTAGCAGTACACTGAGTGCCCATGTATGTGGGATACAATCATCTCTTTAAGGAGCAGATATGGAAAAGATGAAGACATGAAACTTGCTAATGCCACAGAGGTAGGGAAAGTTGCTGCAACACCAACACATCATAAACCCTCTACTCTGGGTTTCTTTGACCCTATTTCTTTATGGGCCTCACTCCACACATCTGTAAATCAGCAGTTGCCACCTGATTCAAAGCTGTAACTATTTAGGAAGTCTTCTGGGAAAACCAAGTAGGCTTGCAACAGATGCCTAAGGACCAAATTTTGACATGACATCCTACATGTCACTGTCTTTTTTTTTTTTTTTTTGCATTATTTTATTTAGATCAGCAATAGAGGTGGGAGATGGGAACCATGATCTGAAGGCAGGGGTTGGTCCTTTCACCCCACAATTGATGGAAATATTGTCACTAAAGTCATTGGTTGACCCTGGAGGGAAGCTTCCATTGGCTTGTCTGCTCTCTGATTCTACCTGCTCCTAAGAACCCTGCCTTTCTGTTGAACTTCCTGTTGGATCTGTCTTACTTCTGTCTGTTTTACCTACCTAAAGTTTGAGTCCTGGCTTGATTGACAGGAGCTCTCAGAGTTTTCTACTGCAAAGACTGCTAAGTATGCTTTGTAGTCTTGACTTATTTCTGTTCCTGAGATTAGCCCGGTTCATAGCTCCAGTTCCCAAGATCAAGCAAGCACAGCATGTTGAAGTGCAGAAAACTATTATGAGAAGATGATAAAATATCAGACAAATGTTTCACAAAGAGTAGAGCCTACAAAAATGCCTTATACTGAATCAGACCATAGGTCCTCTAGCCCAGCATTGTCTAAGCCAGTGGTTCCCAAACTGTGGGCCAGGACCCACTGGTGGGTTGTGAGTTGATTTTGGTGGATCACCAAAAAGTGATGGAAAGATCAGATAACTAATTTCCTTAAGCCCTGAGGCTATTCAATAATCAGATATTGTAGCTGCTGATTACCCTACAAAGAGCTCAGCTGCTGCAATTTGCAGGGCTAATTGCCCTGCAAGGAGCTGAGCTCCTGAAGTTTGCAAGCATGTGTAAATATAGGGAGATAAATGGTTGAGGGTCTTTTTACTGGTTATTGTTGTTGTTATTATAAGAAGGTGGGATGGGGTCTAACTTCACCACAGATTGGGTTAGCCAGATGGGCACACTGGCAGGAATAATGCAGGACAGAAATTAGGAATCTGATGTGTGTCCTGAGGTAAGCAAGAATCATTGGAGGAAAAGAACCGGTCTTCAGAGACTGTAGACTTTGGTAACATAAGCTGGTGACCTGATTGGGGCTTGAATCTTGAAGTCTCAATTTCAAAGGTTGTCTGGTTCCAGATAGGCTGGACAATTTGGCTGCATCAATCCCCTTTCCAGGGACTGGGATTGAGATAGGTCTACTTTGATGGTGGCTGCAAGTTTGAGCTAGGGTGGTAGTACCCAAGGGGGAAGCATCAGGGCTCCTGTCTCCTTCAGCATAGGTTTCTGCACTAAAGGGTGGGAGAAGTCCCTTTTGGAAGGACCTGCTACATATCAATTGTACTGTTAATTAATAAGGTGACCATTTTCCCCAAAGACATCTGGTCTCATGTAACTTATGTGTGTGTGTGTGGGGGGGGGGGGGGTTTCCAGGACAATGGTAGTTTCCTAAAACTACTTTTTAACCAAAATGAAAAATTCACAGTGAAATTTTTTTTCACAAGGGCGGTTCCGGAGATGAGGATCCAACACCCAGCTCTTCAAGGTGGCATGTGTCATCTTCAACAGCATATCTCCTGAGTGGAAGAAATCTTCTCCAACACTTTGAAACTGTGGGAATAAATGTTTTAACAGCCTCAGGCCACTAACCTAGAGGTATGTCAGCTTGAGTGCCTGATGCGGTAAGAGTTTTGATTGCCCAGCATTGGGACTGCTTTCTGGATCTTGCGTCAGAACCTGCAGGCAACTCTACCCTACGAGATATTTGAACATCTTAACCTACAAAATGATCTAATGCTGCTCAAAGATCTCAACTGGGATGCCTAGACCTTCCTACAAAAGAGAACTACAGAAACCATGTTTGCTGCATGAAAGCAGCTTCTTCCAATGTCAGTTTTTTTTTTTTCCTCCAGTCCAAGCTTTGGTCATGTTTGTCAGTCAACAGTTTTGCCTGACTCTCTCTCTCCAGTACTGCTGCAGTGCTTGATGTCTGTGTAGGATAAATACACGGCTTTGTAACTAAAAGTCATGATGCTGAAGAAGGACTAAAGTAAGCTGTTCCTCTTCTGAAATCTCCTCTGTTCTGCTGGGCATTCTTTGGTGCATTGTCCACTCAAAACAAAAACAAATGGGATGAGAGCAAAAGGGAAAATTGTGAACCATGGATACTTGAAACCGTGGAAACCAAGTCTGCAGATATTGGGGAGGGGGTGAATGTATGGGCAAAATGTACTTCATTTTGAAGGATCTGTTTTACAATTAAAGAATTATTGGACATAATCCAACTTAAAAGTAGCCCTTTTTAAATTGTTATGCATATGCACTTGGGAGTTAAGTTCCTTGGAAGCAACAGAATTTGCTCCTCAAGTAAACATGCAGGGAATTAAACTTCATGTCTCAAAGATTCAATGGGAAACACATAAGCATGTGTTTAAGTTTATTATGGAAATCAGTGTGTAATTTTGGCTGTATTGTGTCCATGGTTTTTAGAAGTATAATGAAGTTCTTTTTGAGAAACAAAAGAAAAATATTAATTTTTTTCCCTAATTTTTGGCTCTGTTTTACAAATAAATTATGCCAGAGTATTTGAATTTCATCCAGGGCATTCCATTGACTTGCATGGGATGAAACTAGTTTAAATCCAAGCAATTAAATAATGTTCAATTGATTTGCTACTCAAAGTCCTAGTTCTATGAAATCTGATTTTCTTTTTTTAAGAGCAGGTTAGGAAGCATGATAGTAGAATCTACACCACAGTACTTGAGTGCATAATAATCCTGAATTGTATTTTTCCTTTATAAAAAAAAAGTTAAAGTCAGAATTAATGGCACAATGACTAGCATGGTACCCCTAACTCCACACCATAACATGGACTGTGTGTGTGTGTGTGTGTGTGTGTGTGTGTGTGTGTGAGAGAGAGAGAGAGAGAGAGAGAGAGAGAGAGAATAGCCATCCCATGAGCCATTCATTAATCATGCAACATAATTATTAAAGATATGCAGGTATTACCTAATTATCTGTGGATTTTTTTACCTGCGGTTTTATCACAACACGATCAGAAGGGTTTTTTAATTTAAAGGAAAAAGTCATTTAACAAATGGGAGAGAGGGTAGCTGGCTGACAATCCATCAATCATTCTCTCTCCAGGCACTTAGAACAGTTTCATTCCAAGGCAAGCGACCTCTCTCTTCCCCATGAGCACGTGAAAGAAAAATAATCACTTTGCATTCCTTCCCAGCACTGCTTTCTGGGTGAAGGGAGGGGTCGCTGGCTTGGAGTGAAGCCTTTCTAAGCACCTGGAGAGAGACTGATTGATGGATTGTCTGCCTAATGACTCTGCCTTACATCACAAAGGTCAGGAAGTCTGTTTTTAAATTGCCTAGAAAAAGGACATTGTTTTTAAAATGGATTTGCTTTAATGTGATTTTTGCCATCCAAGTGAGTTCTGGGAATGGAACCCTTGCGAATAAGGAGACTCAACCTGTAATGCCTGATCCAATCAAAATCAAGCACTTTGGAATCCCAGTGACCTGAAGTGAGAGAGTTTTAGATTCTACGTAGTTTTAAAAGTACACCATTTCTGCATCAGAAGAGTGCCTAAATGGAGATTTGAGAGAGTGGGTGTCCAAACATCTTGTATGATGTGGACCAATACACTTTCAGATAGGCACTGAAGTTATTTCTATGGAAGGCATAGTCCATGCCATGTGGTTAGCAGGGAACCAATTCAGGTTTTAGGGATGACAATCACCCAAATGCTGATTCCTGAAGACTTCATACCAATGCTGGAGGTTGCAGCCCCTAGGCATATGTGCAATTCTTCATAACCCTAATTCATAATTCTTCATAACCAACCATCCCAGGCTCTATATAGAACGATTTTGTTAGTAGCTCAAACAGTTGACCCACTGGAGTTCACTGCTTCTGAGTTTAGACCAGCCTCTGGCTACACTCCCAGACTGCACAGGCTGGTGCCCAAAGATGCCTACTGGGCAGAGCCAGGCCATCTGTGCACAGTTCAGATGTGCGGTTTGCCCACATTCACCCCTTTCACAAAAGCCCTGCAGGGTAACAACCTGTAGCCCTTACTTGTGTTAAAACTACTCAACCAAAACAGTAGCAGAGCAAACCATTTGCCATTTCCCTTTCTGGTCTGGCATGGATGGAAATCCGTTCCTGTCCCCTCTGGCAGTTCTGCCTCCCACTTTTTTTTTATGAATGCTCACAGATTACAGAACTATCTCAGCAGAGTGACACACCGATGCTTCCCTTTCTCTTTTGACACAGTCTGAAACCACATGTTGTTTTCTCCAACCCCCATCCCTTGCACAGTTTTATTCCCACTTTGACCTGTGAATGACCCCACCAGCTCATTCAGGACTTGTGCTGATCTGGTTAACACTGCAATTAATTACATTTGAAGTCATTTTCCCTGGAATCTATTCGAAGGCATTATTTTAAATGTGTGTGCCTGTATTTTTTTTCCCCTCAAACACTAAATATTTCATAATCTACATACCAACATCAACTACCGTGTCTTCCAGCCAGCACAAAACGTGCGCATTTACTCTTGTTTTGTTCCTGTTTTATTTGTGATTGATCTTTTCCAGTTTTTTGCTCTGTCAAATCTGTGCTGCACTTTCATTTTTATAGGATCACATGCCAGAGAATGCCAAGAAACACACAAAATTAGAGGCGCAGTTGTTAAAACACTCACATTCCTCAAACAGAGCATGATCAGCATGCGGTGCTGAGGAGGAAAAGGAGGGGAGAGCTTCTTTGAACACTCCTGTTTTGACACCAAGGAAGAGGTCTGCTCATCCCATTACACATTGCTGAAGGCTTTTCTCCACTTGCTGTATACTGTGACCATTTACCATGCAGTAGCCAATTGCCTTTACAGTACTACTTTCTCACAGAGAATTTATTAGACCTAATACAGACATTACACTTACCCAGGATCCATCTGCCGCCATAATCAATGAGGTGGATCATATCCATGTGTGGTTGTTGTTTTTAATGATACATCATTAATGAATGGTCAAAGTTGTTCTAGGTTTCTTTTCCGGCACTTTTGCTTTAAGCTATCCCATGATTCATTGCTTGTTGTTAAGTGGGATGTGCTGCAGGCACTTCCTTAATCTCTAGCCTTTCCTAAAATGGGGATGTTGCTTTCACTGCATAGTCAGGTAGAGAAAAAGCTAGTAGTATACAGGACTATCATAGCGATAAAATGCCTTGGTAGTTTCTGATGCATGTGCCGCTCTGCTAGCTGCAGAGGCTGCTCAAGGGGACGTCCGCTGATTCTTGAGCCATATGAAGACATTCTGATCTAAATCAAATGGAGCAGAGACTTCCAAACCCTGGCCTGAGGGCTGGATCCAGGGTTTGTACCAACCCGTCCATCCCATGAGCCTCATGTTTGTCTCCTCAATCAGAGGACAGGGACGCTTTGGGCAATCGCATCTGCCCAGATGTCCTGTCGTGCAGCCTTCTGGGATGCCAGGCAACAGACAAGACTGCCTATAGAGCCCCTGTCCCCCAAATGAGGAGAAAGACATGCGGTGACCTGGCAGAATAATAAGCTTCGGTCTGAATGGGGACTGCATTTTTTTTATGTAGTGGTTGCAAATTTGGCAACCACTGTCATGGAGGATTGTTTGGTGCTCTTGGCTGTGCCCTGACATCTAAGGCAAACATCTAATGTGTGGTTGTAAGGGAGTGGCCAATGGATGTGGCAGAGTTGCAGTTGGTAGATGTGATGTTGCTGAATGTGAGGACAGTTTTGTCTATACAGGGCAACTGAGATTCAGATATCTAGCCAGGTGCAACGTTTGCTCATGGGGTTTCAGAAAATCGCAAATCCTTCCTTTGGAGAATATTGCTTCTTGTAGCCTGGTTATGGGGTGACTAAGGTACTAGGCAGGGGGTTGGGAAAAGATTCTGGAACGGTGGTGCCAGGGGTAACCATATGGTTGTGTCTCCACACTCAGTACCTCAGCCCAGTGAAGAATGGCAACCTATCTGTTCACTCAGGAATCAGAGTATGGGTTCATTAAGGAGTAGGAATTTGTTGCTTCCCTCCCTGTTTGGCCTTTGCTGAGGTTTGTTTGCCAGTGTCATACTGTTTTGAATGGGTGCGTTGAATTATGAGCTAGATTCACTAGGTCACAAGGGGCAGGTATTGTCTTGGTAGGCAAGAAATGTTATAGAACAAACTGGTGAGTACTTTCAGGCACTTGTGAGTGAAGAAAGGTGACCCAAACCCAGCCTTGTGGGACTGGGTGGCACAAGAGAAAATAGAATGGTAACACCTTTTGGCACAGCTAGTATCGTCAGTTTTGGACACTCCACAGCTTAGGAGCAGGAGTGTGGTGGTAGATTTATCAGGAGCTTTCTCAGCCATGCTTATCAGGCTGGTCAGAAGACCAGATTATGTCCTGTCTCCTGCTTAGAGCCAGGGTGGGATTGCCTGTTTAGGCTGGAAGATATTGCCATACTGACACTTTTCTTTGTGAAAACAGATCTCGCTGCAGATTCTGCTCTAATTAGCAATAAAGTTAGGGCCCATTTGAACCCACAAATGCGTGGTGATGGGGCCATCAGTGGGTGGATAGGGCCCAGGAGGGGGCAGGATTGGTGGTACTGATGCACACAGTATCCTATCCCCATTCCTGTGCCTGATCCGCCAACACAGGGCAAAGTGGACTTGCACCAGCCATACTGCTGATGCAGGCCTGAGTTTCCCCATTGTGGCTGCTGGGGCTTACCCTGGAGCAAATGGAAAAATGTCCCCTTACCCCAAGGAGACTTCCAGCAGCCAGAAGTCCCTGAATGATGCAATGGAATCTGCACTGGTACCACTGCATCACACAGGGGAATTTAGGTAGGATTGGGCTGCCCAGTTGCACTTCTAAACAGTTACCGGAGAGTAGCACCCACCAAACTCAGTGGGACTTACTTTTGTGTAAACATGCTTGGGATGCACTACACGGCTGACATCCTCTGACATCACATTCAATGAAGCCCAGTAGGACTTGCTTCTGAGTAAAATATACAGCAACTAAGTCTGCATAGCTGCAATCCCATTCACACCGACTTGGGCATAAGCTCCATTGAACCATGCAGGAATCACTTCTAACAGTACACATGCGTAAGATTGTAATAAAAATGAGAAAGCACTTTATACCTGCCAAATGCAATGGAAACAGGAAATATTAAGACAAGTTTGTTATTTGCATTCTACGCCATATTAGTTGCACAACATAGTCCTTTTGGCTGAATCCATTTCTCTTTTAGACAGTTTACAGTCTGGGAAAGGAAAAAGGAAGACCTTACACGGGAGCCCTGATCTTAACACAGACCTTTGTTATCCGTTGCTATTCCATGAGATTTTCCAGGGCTTTTCTGAACTTGATCCCTTCATGTTCACTGTTAAAGAATCCAATGGCTGCTGCTTTACCTTCAGGTTTCAGTAACAGAAAGAAAAAAGTCTTTTTAACCTAATTCTTCAGGCTGCCCTCAGTCTAGCCCTTCCCTTTTAAACAGCTGCTGCCACCTAACACTTCAGGGACCCTACTCCAGACTTCTTGTTTCTTCGAGGGATGGCATTTGGCAGCCACTCACAGTTTTACACAGGGAGAAAGTGACATTGGAACCAATGTCAAACAACTAAAGGAGAGGGAATGGTCAGTACATGTAACTTAGGGCCCAAACCTTCTCCCCCCCCCCATGCAGCTATGCCAAAAATGAGCATGTTGTATCTAGTGCAGGGTGATGGTGGATTGGGAGACCTCGGAAGGGAAAGAGGAATTATTTCCCGATACCCCTCTGCAAGCTTCCCACTCCAGTGGGTCTCCTCAGCCCTCCACCAGCTTCATGGTTGGCACACTCCAAGGAGAAGAGGGGGGCAGAGAGGCTTGAAAAAAGGGGAATAGGATTCAGCGTGCACCATTGCTATAGGATCTTATCCCTCCCACTGCCTTCCTACCCCATTTCTCCCTGTCCCTCTTCAGGTATTATCCCTCCTCACACAACCCCCACTGCTGCCTTACCTGGTCCAGCGGGTGCAACAGGAATTGGAAATGAATGTAAAGTGCTACTGCTTCTTGTGGCCCCAAAATGGCCACTGAGAGAGTGTGTAGAGTTCCATCAGCAGACAGTTTATGATAGTGGAAGACTCTTTGCTGTTGTAAATCCCCCCAAAGCAGTTTAAACTTTGTTCAATTTTGCTAGGGGTGTGTGTTTTTAAGTGTCACTTTATTCTGAGTAACTGTACAGCCAGGGACATATCTGTTTTAAGGGCTTGGCCTCTCTCCGTGCTAAGCTTATAATACAACAGGATTTTGGGTGTATAAAAAAAATGGAAATGGTTAAAGCAAACAGCTCAAGGGAAGTTCATGTACCCACCAAGCACCAGTAAGTGGCCATCATCATCTAAAGACGGGGTAGGAAGGAGGCTGAGGGAGAAAGATCAAGATTTTCTGATATATAGTGATCTAGAGAGAATTAATTTAAAAGATCATCCCACTCTGCTGCAGTTCTGCACATAAGGCTTATTGGTAGAGGTGTTTTGTTTTCAGTGAGTAAAACAGCTTTACAGCCTAAGGCTGCAATCCTAACCACACTTTCTTGAGAGTAAGCCCCATGGAACAAAACAGGACTTACTTCTAAGTCGACCTGGTTAGGATTGTGCCCTAAGTCTTACTGAACCAAAAGGGGTTACTTTTGAGCGGTAGTGGAGCCAGAGGGGGTGAAGCTGTAAGTGCCACACGGCTCCAAAGCTCGCTATATAAGCTGCCTCTCCCTCTTGCTGTTTGAATCTGTCTGGAGGCGAAAGCAATGTGGACGAGATGCCTCTGTGTTGTTTTCACTCGTCAGAATGGCCCCAACAGCAACAGGTAGGGACACCTTGCGTGGTGAATTTTAAAACGGTGCAGCACTTACAGCTCTGCCCCCCCCCCGGCTCTGCTACTGCTCCTGAGTATAGTATATAACATCATTTCCAAACACCTCTATTATTGAACTCAGGCCTTTCCTGGCCGTAACTCATCTTTTTATGCATTTCTTGTTTTTCGTGTTACGTTGTCCTCAACACAACACTTACTGGAGCATTTTTTGCCTCTGTCTCTTTTATCATGACAACTAAGGCCGGTGGAACTGCATGGAAGGAAATAGCTCGTGATGCTGTAATATCATGTGCCTGGAATCCACATGCATCTATGCACTTCATGCGTTGATATGCGAAGATTTCACAAACCCAACCCAACAACGCAATGGTCTATGACTGCAAACGAGTGGTTTGTGTTCCAGGAACAGGGCTAAAAAGAAAATCTCTTTTTTGGAAAAAAAAAAAAAATCAATTTCAAATGGTGGTTCTGGTTACATTGTAAAAGGGGGAATCTAACAGCTGTTTCATTGTTCTTGCTCTTTTAACTGCAATTAAGGCAGATTAGAAACTAATTAGAAACAGCTCAGCATACTGAAGCAGAAAGCTGCTCCCAATTTAGGATCAGCTGGATGGGAAAAGTGCATCAAGGCATAACTATATATCCTTTTAGACATCTAAAGACTGATTGGTAGTTTTTCAACTTTGCAGCTGACTCCAACTGCAATTCAAAAATATTTAGTACTAATGAAGAGTATCAGATGCATTCCAGTTAATTTGTATTCATCCTTCTTCCTTCAGCAATTTCCACTATCCTGTTTCGTTCAGCATTAAACCTGAAAGCCTATTATTAGGAATTAAATTGGGACTCAGCTCAGCTATATTCTTGAAGAGCGCTGGTAGCTGAACAGCATCTTTCCACTTCTAGTTGTTGACAGGAGCAAAGTATCCACTTTACAGGGTCATGTACAATATATAGGCTGCTTCCTGGTTGGAATAATGATTCCTTAAATTCAGAGTGAAGTTTCTAGTGGGTACGGCCAACACAGGAGGCAAAAGCTGCCTACAAATGAGATGGTTGGTGGTACCCATTATAAGAACTGAACTAACAGAGGGGTAATTTGGCATTCCTGTGAGACAAAATCCACTTACAGTTACTGCCTATTTGTAATTTCTTGATTAACATATGTAGAACACCTAGGCCAATTCATTTTAAACATGTCTGTGAGTAATTGGACTGTGTGTAGGTAGACACTTGGCATCAATCAAAACAGAAATAAGTTCCACATGAATGACAAAAAGCACACATATACGCAACCAGTTTATGATCCTCAAAATCTTTTTTTGCATTGAAAAATATGGATCTTCCTGAGTGTTGAGAATAAATTGAGGGCATAATCCAGTGGGAAGCTCTGCTGCACAAGACCCTTTGGGCTGAATGGCAATGAATATGTTCTTGCCCAAGTTCTAATAACTGAGATTTATGCTAATGAGATTTTCAGTTGGTTGTGCCATCATAATCATTATCATTGTGTTTTTATTATCATTTTGATTTTTACAGATTTGGTAATGTGGCATTTTTTTCAACATAATAATTGGCATGTTTACTTCTTAAACTTGGTTGGTTTAACTGTGATGATGATGTATTATATAGTGGTCTTATGGATTTGTATGGTTACAAATCATACACACATAAGGCAATATTTTCATTAAACAATATACATTGATTTGATTCTATGTCCTTTTCTTCCTACATAAGTCCCAGGTACTTTGATTTAGTAACCTGCAGAGGTTTGTAGCCTCAATATACAAAAGTGCTGTCTAACTTCTTTATTTTTTATTATGAATATTTATAGCCCACCTCTCTATTTTTTGTCAAAACTCTCAAGGTGCCTTACAACATATAAGGTTACAATACAACCAACAACAATACATGATCTCACATACATAAAAGCAAAGCAGAACGGTAGCAGCAAACAAAAATCAAGTCCAAGAGCACAGAATTATATTTGCATCAAAGTCTGGGGGAAAGGTAAAAAGAGCAAAAGCACAAAGATATCAAAGAGGGAACAAGGTTTACTTCCCTAAGGATGGAATTTCTGAATTGTTTCTCAGAATGTTCAATCTTTAACTATATCGTTCTGCCTTAAT
Organism: Tiliqua scincoides; assembly: GCF_035046505.1. Taxonomy (NCBI): domain Eukaryota; kingdom Metazoa; phylum Chordata; class Lepidosauria; order Squamata; family Scincidae; genus Tiliqua; species Tiliqua scincoides. Next base: position 35,922,397 of record NC_089824.1, on the reverse strand, counting down.
GCAGTCAGTTTTCATTATGTGCTAGGATTAGGTTCCTGAAAAACCTAGTGGATACCAATTAGCAGATACTGAATCATTGAGCCTATGTGAAAAATGGGGTAAGGTTCCAGGGGACTCTCTTCACCAAACACTCTATGAACTTTATGAACCTGAATCGTAACTTGAAGTCAGTGGAGCTGGTTGATAGCGAGGGCTCATCAACATCCCCAGCATCTGATGCTTCTTCCTCCATGCTGGATATCCCTTGATGTGTTGAAGGTTGTGGCGACTGCGATTTCTCCATGCTGGCTATCCCTCAGCAATTTATTGAAGGTTGCTGACCCAACAAGGCCTTGAGTTCAGCACTGGGGAGGTGGTTGCTTCACCCATCTCCTCCACCTGCTTCTTGACTCCTTCCCTGGGCTTGTCCCAGCCCCAGAGCAGCCCTGAGGAAGCCTTCCAGAGACCTCACATCATTGACCTCTCATCATCACTAAGGTTGTGAAGGTTCAGCTGGAGTCCCTGAGATGGTGTCCAAGATGGTGGGGCAAGTCTGGTAGAGGATACAAATGTGCCCGACAATTCTTCATGGGCCAATATCAGTGCCTATTTGATGTGGAAAATTGATCCAATCCAGACAATGTTCAGTTTGCATTGGCACAGTATTTGCAGATAATGAGAACAAAGTCACAGATAAAGAGAAATAGGTGGCATTTCTGCCATATGCAGATATTGACTTTGCGTATAAAGAGAACTGATTGTAACTTCCTTCCCCATTAATAGCATTCAGCTAATGTTCTGATTTACTATGCTCATAAAATATTGGGGAATCCCAAAATGACATAAATATACAGCACTGAAACATCAAAAACCTATACAACTTAGAGGTAATCTAAATGTCAGATTGACCTTGAGATGTCTTTGACCATAACATGAGGTCTAGCATAGTTGAGAATGCCTTCCACATGTGGGATACATAATGGGTTTTCCCCCTTCCACCTCTGGAATCCTCATTTTCGAATCCGTGACATTTTTGCCTGCAGAGCTTCTGCCATGGCAATTTGTTTGTTTACATTAGTATCACATGCGCCACTGCTCAGGAAACCATCAATATTTTCTTCCAGCATTTTATTCTGTCTCTAGAGTGGAGATCCTGTATCTTGTGGAGACTCACTGAGATGTTATTTTCTGTGGTAGGCTTGTGAAGTACTGCCATGCTTTCCTCTATACAGCCATTGTATATAGAGAAATAGAAGGTGTGGTGGCATTCCCTGAAAAGCTATTCAAAAGGTGAGAAAGCCACCACAAGAAAGAAAAATGAGTTACGAAGCTGTTTATGTAAACACACAAACACAAAACAGTGTTTCTGGATCCCAAGTTATTAGCAACAGGCTCAAGAATTAAATGGGACATCAGGAAAAAAAAAATAAACATAGTGCAGTGATTATACTCCAGTTCATCTATATTGTGGTCCACAAAAGCTCTGAGCAGATATAACATTCTTAGATCTATCTAAAATATACATGGCCTAGACTTTGGAAATATATTTTGCCGTTCTTGAAAATACCTTCTGTTTACGTACATATGCTATTTATAAGTAACAGAAGCCATTCTTGGAAAACCACATAACCACATACTAATGCAGCATATAAAACATTGACTTTTTTTTTTTAGAGGAGTGATTTCCCAAAACATATGTAATAGTCAAGGCACATCCTTTTCTAATTTGCCAATTAGTTGTGTTATTCTTTAAATATTGCAAAAACTGTATTTGATAAAGGAAAAGAGATGGAGTGGCAGTGGCCATGGAAGAATACTTTTATCTTTTGGCTTTTAGATGTTGTTGATTTTATTGTTGAAAGTCAACATAGTTTCTTTAGAAACCAGCCTGGTGAATTGGAAGTCCACTTTGCCTTTAATGGTAAGCAGATACTAGTTTCAATAAGATCTTACTGCTTTCACTATACATGTTAAGTATGACATGTTTTGTTAAGCTTTTGCTCCACTCCAGAGCTCTGCATTTATTTCTAGGTGCACATGAAGCTCCTACTATTGTTAACCATGCAGGCTATTGTTAACCATGGCTAATTCCATATTGGCACTGACTATAATATACAGGTTCTTGTGCTGAGAAGGATGAATTTTGATGTTCTAATATGGGAACCTTTCTTAGGATGAGCAGATCTTTCTTAGGGCGCAATCCTAACCAACTTTCCAGCACTGACCTAGCTGCAATGCAGCCCTAAGGTAAGGTAACAAACATACCCTTACCTTGAGGAGGCCCCCTTGAGTGCTTCCTCACTGATGCAGTGCCCGCCACATTGGCATAGCTATGTCAATGCTGGAAAGTTGGTTAGGATTGCGCCCTTAGTCTATTATTGTCCAATCCTATCCCTCACCAGACATATGCCAGCTATTTAGTTGCCCTTAATCTAAGGAGCCTTGGGAAAACAAGGATATGATCTTTGCATGCACTAGTGCTGCCAAGATCCACCCACTGCCTGCCCTACTCTTTGCCCCAATCTTCCCCTGAACCACCCACACCTCTGTCTTGTCTCTAACTTGGCAACTTTCATACATATAACTGCCTTGTACTGATTCAGAGCATCTAGCATCTGAATCCATACAGCTCAAAATTATCTACTTTGATTGACAGTAGGTCTCCTAGGTTTACATCAGAACGTTCTTTCCCATTGCCTACCCTTCCTGGAGTTTTCAGGGGTTGCCCTGCATGAGAAGGTTGTGTACTACCCCTGAGCAACTGTCCTTTTTTGAATAAAGACTTTCCATCCATTTTGAATAGAGGCTCTCCATATAGCCAGGCTCTCCTGGCTACAATCCACCACCATTGGCTTTTCCCCAGAAATGTCTCATGTGGTGAACAAGATTTGCTTGTTTCCTTTATCCTTCTCTAACCTTTTCCCCTTTTGTGACTTATCCAATTAAGGCTGGAATCCTAACCACACTTTCCTGAGGGTAAGCTCCATTGAACAAAATAGGACTTACTTCTGAGTAGACCTGGTTAGGAATGTGCCCTCAAAGTCATTATTTCAAGTTCTGAACTACCTGAATGTCTTGGTTCTTCAAACACAGCATTTAACAGCCCAATCCTATCATTGTGCTGCTCTTCTGGAACTTGCATTCCAGCAGTGCAGCCCAACTTATGGCATCACAAAACACAATGCTCAATAGTATGTAACTGGCCACTTCTGGCAACAGTAATGGACCTCCAGTGCCAGTAAGTCGGGGAGGGTAGGCAAAGAGGGAGGACAGGGGCTTTTTGGGGTGGGGAGGAACTGGGGTAGGGAGGAGATGGAAGGGGTTGGATCCAACGGCAATGGCACATACCGGATCTTCTCCCGTCTTTTTTAAATCTCCCTAACACTTTTCTCTCATTGGACATAGGCCACCAAAATAGGTGGTGTATATCCAAGGAGACCCTTTGGCAATTCACCAAAAGGTGAATACAAAATGTTTTCACTTACATTCTGCAGGCTGTCAAATTGCTTGTGTTCCTGTTCAGAAATGCTGCATCAGCATGCTTTTGTATTCCTTTACTACATTTACAGCCCAGTGTAGTAAAGGAATACAAATAAAAAACAATACACATGAAGCTCAGAAAGGGGAGTGACAAGCCCTGTAGCAGGGCAAAGATAGCTGAGTGGAGGCTTGGCAGATTGCATGTGTCAGAGAAACCAGCCAGTTAGGTCTGAAGAAGGCCAAAATAAGGTACAATCAAGATTCTGTACATAAAAAGTGGCACATGGCTTGCTGTGGGTTGGCCACCTCTGGTGAACATAACTGAGTACACAGAGTGAATTAAAAATCAGCCCTTACTTCTGAGTAAACGTGTGTGGAATTAGGTGGCAAATGTACAGGGTCATGTGTGAGTGAAATGTTGAAGGCAAGTTCCTTGTTGAAAATACCAGCACAATATGCCTTTGCTATGTGGGCATTTTTCTTTCTGCCCGCAAAATGCTTATTACCGCTACCTTTAAGCTGTTGGTATCACTTGCAGGGAGCTGTATGAGCTGACCCTCACTTGCCCGTGGTGACCAATAGCGGGAGTGAAATCAATCTTTGTCAAGCCCGTAATTGAGCACTTCCCTAATTTATGGGACAGTTTTTCTATTAACAACAAAATCTGGAGAATTAAATAAAAACAGACCTTCACAAGTGCCGCAAAAATTCTGTGTCACAGTTCCAGGTCACATTCTGACAAGAATTAGGAACAATGAAATAAATAGTTGCAATCCTTCTGTGTTATGACGTGGCATACAAAGTCTTTTTAGCAACATATAGAGGATTTTAGGAATAGGAATTCATGCATATTCCCAGAAGAGTTTGAATGCATCTCCATTTAACCTCCATATCAACCTTGGTGTACCTTCATAGCTGGACTTTTGAGCTCTCTCCCAATACAGTTTACAATGATCTGCGTCTGAAGCTGGATGAGTCTCATGTCTTCATTTTACTTATGCAGATGAAATCCTTCTTAGTCTGTCTGACACAGTCTGTAATGCTGTCACCCAGCATGGGTTGCTTAATCCAGCAGTGCCGTTACAAGCATAACTGGGTTATAGTAAACTGGGGTTTAAAGTCCTCCGATAACCAATATCTTATAATTAGTCTGAAATAAAGAATGGATCACACAAGTATTTATAAAATGAAAGACTTACCACGATTTTTCTAGTGATGGGTGACGATTGTTCTCTTCAGGTTCTCCTTGAACTAGCATGGAAAAGCCAAACTATTTCTTCCAAACTGAGAAATAGATCAACTTCTTAAATCAACTGAACCCCAATTCCACCATGAGCTTCAACTAACTCCCTCCCATCCCCACTCAACTGCAAGCTTTCCTCTACTGTCTCACCCACCCAACAAACTTCCAATCACTCCTTGATTAATTTGTGTGCATTGCTGCTTAGTTGTTCTGTGCCTTTTTTCCTTCCAGGCCAAACAGCAGAGCGGCTAGTCAACAACATACACTATGTTTTGAAAATCTCCAGTCTTCCATCATCAGACACATACCTCTCTACTTACCTTGCTACCCACTTTGACTGGCAATGGGTATCTAGGATAGAAATTTTCAACAGATATTTTGGGACCCAGAACAGTATCACAGCCTGACTTCACAAGAGTCAC